>NC_072807.1:10000000-20000000 GCF_028583425.1 Eublepharis macularius
TCATGCTCTGGAAATCTAGTTGCTCTTAATAACAACAACAACGTTCAATTTATATACTGCCCTTCAGGACAACTTAATGCCCACTCAGAGCGGTTTACAAAGTATGTCATTATTATCCCCACAACAAAACACCCTGTGAGGTGGGTGGGGCTCAGAGAGCTCCAGAGAGCTGTGACTAGCCCAAGGTCACCCAGCTGGCTTCAAGCGGAGGAGTGGGGAATCAAACCTGGCTCTCCAGATGAGAGTCCCATGCTCTTAACCACTACCCCAAACTGGCCTCTTCTACTACAGGCCAACACAGCTACCCACCTGAAACTATCTTCATGAGATAAGAGAACCTGGTGCTTTTCAATATTTTTATAAATGATCTGGATGAGGGTGTGAAGGGATTCCTCAGTAAATTTGCAGATGATACTAAACTGGGAGGAGTAGAAAACACCCTTGAAGATGGAGATAGAATTCAACAATATCTGAACACACTGGAAACGTGAGCAGATTTGAATAAGATGCAATTTAACGTGGATAAGTGCTGGGTTCTCCATCAGGGTTAACAAAATGCAAAGCGTGCATACTGGATGAGGGATACAGTATCAGTCTGGATGAACAATATCTGGGGTACGGGTGGATGAGACGCTAAATATGAGCAGTCAGTGTGAGGCAGCAGCAAAAAAGGCAAATGCAATCTTGGGGTCTATCAACAAAGGCATAACATCCCAATCACAGAATGTCATTGTCCCACTATATACTGCATTGGTCAGGCCCCACTGGCAGTTCTGAAGGCCTCATTTCAAAAAAGATGTGGAGAAACTGGAGCAGGTGCAGAGGAGAGCAACCAGAACGATCAGGGGCCTGGAGACCAAGCCCTGCGAGGAAGGACTGAAGGTCTTGAGAATGTTCGATTTGGAGAAAAGGAGGTTGAGGGGAGACAGGATTGTTCTCTTTGAGAATTTAAAAGGCTGTCACTTAGGGGAGGGGAGGGAGCTGTTCCTGTTGGAAACAGAGGCTAGGACTCGAAACAATGGGCTGAAACTACAGGTGGGAAAGTACCAGCTGGATGTTAGAAAAACCTCTTCACGTTAAGAGTAATTTCGCAGGGGAATCGACTGCCGAGGGAGGTGGGTGGGTTCTCCTTCCTTGGCAGTCTTCAAGGAGTGGCTGAACGAATACTTGTAGGGGATGCTTTAGGCTGTTGGACTAGATAATCTGTATGATTCTATTATTTTTCTCCTCCTAACCTGCTAAACAAGAGAAACTCAGCAGGTTGGCTGAGAAGAGGTGAAGGCCTGAATCTTGACGCTAATTAGAAAACGGCAAAGGCCTCAAGTCCTTTGATGCCCTTGCCTAATTAATTTCAAGTGGTTCTCAAAAAGGAAGTGACTGGTGTGGATTTCATAGGGTATTCTTGGCCCCTTTGACTGTGAAAATAATAATACGTCATAAGGAGAGCGAGTGTGGAGGGTGGCAGGACGACAGCACCTGCTGCAGTGGCCTGGATGCTGACGCTGCCAAAACAGGCAATGGGGGAGTCCCCTCCAAGCGAGAGATCCCTTACTCAGCACCTCCAAACCCAGACTACTGGAGGTAATGCCTCCTCAACCAGATCCACCCGCAGAGCTAGGATCCACATCACCCAAGGCCTCCAGTCACAAAGACAAAAAAATTGCTCCTTGTAGAAACTTCACAGGTTGGAAGCTGGAGAGAGGCAGGGCTTTTTTTCAGGGGGAACGCGGTGGAACGGAGTTCCGGAACCTCTTGAAAATGGACACATGGCTGGTGGCCCCGCCCCCTGATCTCCAGACAGAGGGGAGTTGAGATTGCCCTCCACGCCAACTGGCGCAGAGGGCGATCTCAACTCCCCTCTGTCTGGCGATCAGGGGGCGGGGCCACCAGCCATGTGTCCATTTTCTCCAAGGGCAACCCGCCGAGTTCCACCACCTCTTTTCCCAGAAAAGAGAGGCATTGGGTTTTTGTGGGGTAGGGCAGATTTGTATGGAATAAAAGGCCCAGCACAACTTCTATGCCAAGCTTAAGAAGCATGCCTTCGACGTGACTGAAGTGGAATTCCTGAGGCACACCATCTCACCACAGGGACTCCAGATGGACCCCCAGAAGGTGACGGCAGTCGTGGATTGGTGCGCTCCACAAAATGGAAAGGAGTTGCATCAGTTCCTGGGATTTGCCAACTACCACCGGCAGTTCATCCCTCATTTTCAGTGCTGGCCTTGCCCCTGCCATTCATGGTAGAAACAAGCTCCCCAAAGTTGCAGAAAGGGCAATACTGTTGCAGCAGCGCTCGCCGCAAGCACCTCTGCAACCCTGCGCTTACCGCTGCCAGAAACTGAGCAGCACTATACCATTTAGGACAAGGAATTATTAGTCATTAAAGTGGCCCTCAAGACATGGCACCCCATTCTGTAAGGGGCCTAGCACCCCACTGAAATTCGAACAGGCCTCTGGAATGTCTACAGACTGCCAACAAGCTCACACAGTGTCAGATCAGGTAGTCACTGTTCTTTTCCTGGGTTGACTTCAAGGTGACGTACACCCTCAGTTCCCAGAACTGGACAGCAGCTGCTCTGTTCAGGAACCCTGTGTATACCTGGCACGTTCCTGACAAAACCAAGTCTTCAGTGCTCCTGCAGGAAAATTTTGCCGCCATCCGGGAGGGGATTGAGATTGAGAGGCTCTGGAACCTGGGCAACAAGACCCCCAAACACAGGCATGGCTATATGCCTTATGGGCTACTCCCCCACAAGTACCAAAGGGCTTTTCAAAAGATAAGGGCCTCGTAAAGTTCCATAATTTGCTCTACATCCTTCCGGGAGAGCTTCGTACTGATGTACTGATACCTGTGCCATGACTCTAAGCTGTCTGGCAACTCCAGAGTATTTAAAATTTTACAATTGTTCAAGTTCATGCAGATTTTCTCACTTGCCTCTAGTTCTTAGTTTGTGAATATAAGACAAAAAGGCACCAAAGAGTGGGGGGTTCTGCCAGAGCCTGAAAGCAAGGCACTGACTGACTGTGCTCTAACAGCACCAGAGAACACCCCACCGGAGCCCCTAAACGGGTCCTTGCCACCTGCGTCAGAGAGTACTAGTGGGCCCCCAACAGGCAGGACACGAACCAGGGCCCACAGCCTCTCTAGATAGCAGGAACGGCAGCGGTGAAAGGCCTAGGCAGAGGCTGCGCAATGGAGGCAAAACGCGAGGCTGGCAGCGTGCCCCTTCACCGAGACTTACTTCGGAGTTGACCTGCTTCGGATTGCTCTCCAAGCTGGACGCCTCCTTTCCTTGCAGGATGATGGCCAGGGCAGCCTGCGCTCGGACACCTGCCACCAACCAAATGCCGCTGTGCCAGATCTCCTCTCACCCTTTTTACACTGAGGCTTAAGAGAGCTGCACGGCTGAATCAACTGGTCCACTAGGCGCAAGCCGTGCGCTCCAGTTCCTCTTGTGTCAGAGACCAGCCAGCCAAGTGTCTGACTCCTGAGCAGTCTGGCTGACTAGGCACAAAACAGTCCTTGTGCTGGTTACCGCTCTCCAATTTGGAAGTGGTCCCCCCCCACCACTGACTTTTAGCCTTCTTTTTTATAACTAGAGTCTTCCGCATTTTGTTTGTGCTGATACAATTATTTTTAGTTGGAATAATAATTTGTTACATGGTATTTTCCTAAATGCTTTATTAAAATCCAAAATGACCACTGCATTAATCCCACCCACCCCCAAAACCCAGTTACCATCTCCAAAAAAATTACACCAGGCAGCTTAATCTGGCTTGATCTTTGTTTAGCGAACCTGTGTGCTTTTACAATGCTCCCCAATATTCCCATTTATTTTCATCAAGGGAGCAAAAGGAAGTGCTTGGACCAAGACCTGGTGGTCCAGGCACCACATTCCGTCCCCACCCCAGAAAATTAGGGATTAAAAAAGAGATCCTGCTATAGTGTGCCTGTTTTTTCTGAGCTGTACATACCCTCGCAGGTCATGGCTGTGCACACCCACTTCCCACAGGCACAAACACAGCGGTTACACTCCACCTGGGTCTCTGCCCCATCTTCATACGTCTCGTCTTCAAGGGCACACTCTGAAACAGCAGAGGACAGAATATGGTTTGCATGTATGTGGAATGGTGTGCATTTGGAATGCTGCATGATAGTCTTCCAGTCAAACCCGATACCCGCTTTCTTACTTGACCTCAACGTTGCTCTCTGCTCAAAAGTAAAGGTAAACAGTTTCCACCATGGTGGTGACAGCTGAAAATGACCCTGTTTAAGAGGTAACGGAGAGTCTCTCTGTACAAGACGTCTTACACAGGGCCGCTCAAGTGTAGGGAGATGTAATGTTAGCCGAGAAGCATAGTTTAAAAAGACAGAACCAAAGTCTCTGTCAATTTCACCTATCTACATGAAGGTAGGTTAAAAAAACAGAGCTGGCAGAGATCGCTCCTCAGAGGGTTTGTTAATGTCATCTTTGCCTCCCTGAAGGCTCTGTCGATTTCACCTCCCCTTCTGGGAGGCGAAGATAAAGTTAACAAACCGTCTGAGGAGTGATCTCTGCCAGCTCTGTTTTTTAAAACTACCCTCATGTAGATAGGTGAAATTGACAGAGCCTTTGGCTCTGTATTTTTAAACTATGCTTCCTGGCTAACATCGTGTCTTCTTACAATTGAGCAGCCCTGTATAAGACGTCTTGCATACAGAGACTCATAAAAGCAAATATTTGCATTTTTGGTTTGGGTGCAGGGGTCTGAGACTAGAGTCAATTCTGCATGGTGAACTTTACATCGGGCTTTCTGTATATTTAACCCATAAGGATCGGGTCCTCTTCATTAATCGATCCAGAGGAGTTAGCTGTGTTGGTCTGTGGTAGCAAAATAATAAAGCTCTCGAAAGCTTATGCCACAAATAAGTTGGTTAGTCTTAAAGGTGCTACTGGACTCTTTACTATTTCTTTATTCATCAGTTCTGGCCACATACAGTTTTGATTCTTTAATTCTACACTTTGAGGGAGTTGAACCAAAGTGGTGTCTGTTTTTTATTTTTGCACTTGAAAAATGCCCCATTTCTGTTGAGGGCTTTCTGGGGAACACGTCAGTTTCCTCAGGGGATTCGCTGAGGACTCTTGTCAGTTACCTCAGTTGATTCCTGAAGAAACGGACAAGTCTTTTTTTGTGTTTTTAAGGGCATCAAAGTTTGAACGCTGCTGTTTAATTAAAAAACAAACAAACAAAAAAGAATGGACTAAAAAGTATAGGAAGCACATGTTAAAACCTTTAAGACAGCAAGGGGCATTCAGAGCTCTTTGCAGAGTTTTTGTCATAGTCACATTGCAGAGTTTCCCCCCGGTAGTTGCAAGATTTTTTTTTTCTTTAAGGGGCCCATGTTGTAACGTTGCAATTTAATTTTCTAAAACATCAAGAAAAATACTAGATTGGTTGCTGTTCAACCAATCAGGATGCCAAGGAATTAAGGGGAGGGCGAAAGCCAGGGCCAGGCCTCACATGGAAGAAAGCATTCTGCACTTCAAAAAAGCTCCGGTTTGACTTTGCTAGAAAAAAATTAACTGGGGTGTGCGCGCAGGGAGAAAAGCTGCAGAAAAACGGGAGGAAGATCAATTCTGCAGCAGATGCAGCCTTTCTCTGAGCAGAACACAAAAAAGTCTGGGAAGCAGTTTGGAGAATGAATCGGGGTATCTTGACTGTGCATGCAGAAATCTGAAGAGAAACTGATGCAGTACGGGGCCAGAACCGATGGGAAAGCCCAGTGTGGAAAAGACCTAGAATTAATAGGAGGGATGGGTTGGGCGGGGGGAGGGGGTTATGAGTTCCAGACTCGTGCTGGCTCTTGGCCTTAGGCTGCTCTCTGCTCTCCCTCTGTTTCAGGGGCCCCATTCCACCCCTTAGCAGGCAAGGAGCTCCTACTTTTCTCCGGTGGGTTGAAAGACGGATTGAGGCACTTGAGGAATTCATTGAAACTGAGCTTCCAATCAGCGTTATCATCTGAAAGTTCAATGAGGGCATCCACACAGAGTCCCCTGGAAGAAAGAAAGAAGTCCTGCCGGCTCAGAACCCTTCGGCCGCGAGGAAGATTCTGGAACAGCAGGAGAGGTAACCTCTTCACAAGCAAACAAGGTCAGCGCAGTTCAACTGGGTTTCCTAAAGCGCATACACAGATGGCCCTCGATCTTTGGCCTAAATTAATAGATCCCTTTCCTTATCAGTTTGGCAAGCACCACAGTCGCCAGCAGCCCTCATCCACGTTTGTAGGGAAACGTAGACTCAAGGAGTTTGCAAAGTTAATGAGTAAGCTTAAAAACCAGTAGGCCACAAGGACCTTGAAAAAGGCACAGGCAAGAACTTTTGGTATCTTTGCTGCATGCTTGCATCAGCAAAATACTAGTTCATGGCGAGGGCAACCCTGTGAGAGCGGCTGCCAAAGAGCCCAGTGGAAATTCTTTCTGTTCATATTCCTTTTTATGAGGAGAAACATGAAATAGAACTGAGTGTGCAATTTGATGCCAGCGCAATTTACATGACGACTCCACTCCACTAGTGTGGGCTGCATTTAATCTTTAAAACCAGATAGTGAAAATGAGAGTTATGCAAAAGTGCGTCACTGCAACTGTTGCTCAAGTTTTGCTTTTCTGATAATTGGTAGACAAGACCGCCTCCCTCCCTATGTTCCTCCACAGCAACTTCACTCATCTGAACAGGGTCTCCTGCAGGTGCCACCCTGAACATGGGCGAAATCAACAGCAGCCGTACACAGGCTTTCTCTGTAGTGGCCCCTACCCTGTGGAACGGCCTGCCTGAGGAGGTCAGAAGAGCCCCCACGCTCCTAGCTTTCCGCAAACGATGCAAAATCGAATTATTCAAAAAGGCTTTTGTATTGTAGGGAGCGGGTCTAGATGCTTCGCTAATGAGTCAGGGACCACAGACTTCACCATTACGTTGCCTTACGAGCTGCTTGTGCTTCATGTGGTCTAATGTCAGCCCTAGAATTGCTTCTGTTCTGTTTCAATATTTCTTCAACTCTGGATTGGATTCTTACTAACGCAATTTGTAAAACTGTGTTTATTTACCCTCTGGCATTGCTTATGGAAATGTTCTTGATACTGACTGTGCTAATCTCACACTGTGTAATCCACCCTGAGTCTCAGTGAGAAAGGTAGACTATAAAAGACATAAATAAAATAAAATAATAAATAAAAAATAAATAAAATGGCTCTTTCCCTTGTCTGTGTCTTTTTTTTTTTCAATGAAAAAGATGTAAGTTATAATGGAAAGAACCTCCTGTCCCTTCCTCTTTAAGATGCTTTTCCACCTCCTGGCTTTTCTCAAGTAAAACAGCTGGTGGGGGAGTAGACAAACAGCAGGAAAGGCAAGGGTCCATCATCATCACCATCATCATCATCATCATCATCATCAATATTTCTAATCCGTTCTCCCCGCGAACGGGCTCAGAGCGGAATACAACATATATAAAATACATAAACATATTACTTTAAAACCAGATAAAAACTTCAATAAATACATAAAACAATTTCTAAAAGACAGCCGCACACATATTGCACAATCCAAACAGCAATCCATGGGGCCGGATGGCCAACTATTAGATGCTGACAGAGTAAACCCCGCTATGGCAGGAGGCAGTTTTCACGGCCCACCTGCCTCAACCACCTGGGAGAACATCTCTGTCTTACAGGCCCGGCAGAAAGATAACAATTCCTGCTGAGTCCAGGTCTCTACAGACAGAGAGTTCCACCAGGCAGGCACCAGGGCTGAGAAGGCCCTGGTCCTGGTTGAGGCAAGGCAGATCTCTTTGGGGCCAGGGACCGCCAAAAGATGCTTATCCATTGATCTGTGTCCTGCAAGGAACATAGGGTGGGAGGTGGACCCGTAGATGTAGACTGAGAGGCAGTCCCAACTACCCTTCTTCCAGCTCTCAATGACAGCCCGCCCCCCAAGACTGCTTTCATTTTTTAAAAAACTCCCTGCAAACATTATGTTAACCAAGTTCTATGTGCCACCTGAACTTTATTCTCCTGCCTCAGCCTACCTGAGCAGCCTGTCGGTCTCTTGGTCCATGTAGGCAGAGAGGTTGACAGTGGTCTTATTTTGTTCCACAAACTTTAGGAACTCACTGGAGTCTAGATGAGAATCCCCATCGTCAAAATTCTGGAAAGGCACAAAACAGGATGCAAAAAGAGGGGTCCATTTCTGTTGACCATTGGCTAGATTCCAAGAGACAGGCAAGTAGTTTAACAGTGCATTAACATCCTCAAAGATAAGCGAGTTTCTTAACACAAAATTAATATGCCTAATAACTTCCTTCCAAAAGGGCTGAATCACTGAACATGTCCAAAGTATATGCTCAAGAGATGCATTTAGTGAATTACGCTGCCGACAGTAAGACACTGTGCTTAAACCTTTAGTAAAAAGATGCTGTGGTGTCCAATATTCCCTAAACAGATTCACAGTAGTAACAGGTGTATGACTTAAAGCCTTATCCCATTGCTTTAGCAAAATTGGATGCTCTAGGTCATTGTTCCATTCATCTCTAAGGGTCTGTGTATCATATTTATTAACTGACCATATATATTAATATACAAATATTGTAGGTTTCACTTTCTGTATTGATTCAATAAGAATCTCCAAAAGTGGGGAAGATTCACATGGACGCAAAGCTGCCGGACCATATTTGGACACCAACAAATGTTGCCGCTTGGCAGAAGCTGGCAAATCATATGTAGGCCACAGTTGGAAAAATGACAAGAACTCATCATCATTACCTATCAATTGATCTAAAATAAAAATTCCCTTTATCTGTCTGAGCCTTCCATGCGAAAGATTTCTTCCCAGTTTTTAAGTATGGATTTGACCATGTTAGTTTAACATGTGAGAACAGGTTGAACTGAACTTATACACCATACTTCTCTAGCTGCAGAAATTGTTGGAGGAACAAAATCCACTTTAATACATACAAAGCTCTTCATGGCCTTGGTCCGGCATACCCACGGGACCACCTCCCTCCCTATGTTCCTCCACGGCAACTTCGCTCATCTAAACAGGGTCCCCTGCAGGTGCCAGCCTGCATGTGGGCGAAATCAACAGCAGCCTGTACACAGGCTTTGTGGTGTCCCCTACCCTGTGAAACAGCCTGCCTGAAGAGGTCAGGAGAGCCCCCACGCTCCTGGCTTTCCACAAACGATGCAAAACTAAATGGGAGGCCTATATTGTAGGGATGGGGGTCTCAGAAGCTTCACTAATGAGTTAGGGACTGTAGACTTCACCACTATGTTGCTTTACATATTATCTGTTGCTTTAAATATGTACTCCTATGTACTACCTGTACCTTATGTTGTCTAATGTCAGTCCTAGAATTGATTATATTCTGTTTCAGTATTTTTTCTACTTTGTATTGGATTCTTGCTAATGCTATGTCTTTTTAAGCTTGTATCTATTTACCCTATGGCATTGTTTATGGAAATGTCCTTGACACTGTATGGAACTGTACTTGATACTGACTGCACTAGTCTCATACTGTGTGATCCGCCTTGAGTCTCAGTGAGAAAGGCGGACTAGAAATGACGTAACTAAAATAAATAAACAAGTTAAGATCTGGATTGGGAGATGTAGCAAACTGAGTTAACAAATAACAAACGACTTATTTTTCGTGCGTTTTATTTTTATAATAAAAATATCTTGACTTATTTTTCATGCAACTCCTGCATCTCCTTTATGCAGAAAGCTTGTTATCCTCTCAACAGAGGAATACGGATGAGACCGGTACAACCTCTATCCCTTCTTCATAGCCGATTTGGTATTTTCTTCCACATCTTTACTGTTCCTCTAAATGCTGGTCCCCTTCCTTACACTGCAATCTTCAACAGAGGCAAAGCCTTGAAAACCCACGGGAGCCAAGGGGCTTATGGGGCAATGCAGCTTAATAAGGCACATGCAATCTTCACAACACCCTACTGGAAGTAAAGCCCCACTGGGCAGGCTTGGGTAGCATTCTGAATATCTGAAGAGGTGAGCTGTGACTCATGAAAGCTCCTACCCTACCACAAATTTTGTTAGCCTTATAGGTGCTACCGGACTCTTGCTTTTTTCTACTGCTAGAGGCAGACAAACACGGCTACCTATCTTGATCTATTTGAACAGACCTGTTTAGGATTGCTGCCTTACAGCACAATCTTATGCAGAGTTACTTCAGTCTATACGCACTGAAATCATGGGAGTCGACTGGAGTAACTGTTAGACTGGGAAGGGAAGGTGGCATGATGTAGCTAGAGGATTTATGAAGCCGCTAAATAGCTGGATTTATGCTGATCTGGCATAATCCGGCTAAACCCCTTCACATAAATCCCTGATCGGATCCAGTCTCTGATGGGCTGGATAATTTGGCCTCAGGCAAACTCTGCGCCACGGCAGGAGAGCGACCTGAAGCCAGTGGGGGACAGGAGGCAGCAGGGAGAGCGGATCTTCATGCCACCCATTCCCGGGTTCCAAAATCAAATCAAATTTATTATTACGGTCCTAGACCAGCAAAAGAATTACAGGAATGATCAATGTTACAGAGATAAACTAGAGAATTCCGATTAAAAGATACCTCAGTAACATAATAGATTACATTGCCTTAAAATATTTAAAATATTTAAAAATGCGTAAAATTTAAATTTCAGCATATCATAAAACCCAGGTACCATAAAACCATAGTACAAAACTGTCTTTAGTTGGTAGTAAACGAACTCCTGTTCTTTATTGCCATCCAACCAAACTTAGCAACCTTATGTGTTATGTCCTGGGATCTATCCGAGAGCATTTTTGAGAGTAGAAAAGCTCTTTGTCTACCTGGATGGGCAGAAAGTATAGGCCTTATATAAACTACTCAAAGTTGCATATGTTGGAGAAGGAATGAAAGGCACTCCCAGCTCTCCACCACCTCCGCCGCCGCCGCCTCTTTCTCCCTCGGAAGGTGGGGAGCAGACCAGCATTTCCTCCTCCCCATTCGGCGGCTGCTGCCAAGGTGCAGCTCCCGGTTCATTTCCTTGTGCTCCGTGATAACCCTGAGAAGGGAGTGGCAGCACCAGGAAATACTGGTCTGCAGACCTGCAGTCACAGCGGCCCGCACTGCCTGCAGGGTAGCTGCTGGCTGCCACCAGGAGTGCCGCTGCCACGGCCACCAGGAACGCTGATGCTTTGTGCACCACCCACAGGCCCTTCTCCAGCAGCGCTCGGCAGCAGACGCAGCTGAGAGCAGAGGAGAGACAAAGCAGGGGGTGGAAGGGGGTGAGTGCAGGTATCAGAGGAGAGGTGCGGGCAGGGAGTCAGCAGCAGTGGCACACACCAGAAGCCGAGGGCCCGGGCAGCTGTCCCACCTCGGAGTATGCTGACACCAGCCCTGAAGCTGATCGATTACTTTTCTGTAAATGGGGTCGGGGGGAGCTGAAAGGAAGAGGAAAATCCAGAAGCCGAATACCTGAACTGTTCTGACTGGGCAATCCTAACGTGGCCTTGAAGAGCCAGAGTCCCCAGCATGAAACAAACATCCAGCTGCCTCCTCTGCCAGTTAAATGTTCTTCCCTCTCTCTCCTGCCATCCCTACCTTGAAGTATTTTTCTAGGATTTCCGTGTAGTTGCTGCCTTTAGAGAACCAGCCGTCAGGAACAATCTCAGCTTCAAGCCACTGAATGAGGTGATGCCGGAGCTGGTCCCGGTCAGCCCTGTAGCAGACAACTGGCGAGCAAGAAGAAAAATGGGAAAGTGAGGCCAGGAACAACGGAGAGAGACAAGTAGTGTAAGGAGAAGGGGGAAAGGACAAGTGGTGCTTCAGCCCCTTCCCCTTGACCTATGCAGGAAATGAGCACTGCCCAAGTCCTGCAGACTGAAGGAAACGCTGTGATTCTGCACATGGTTACTTTCCAAAGACAGAAAAACAACAGAGTAAGGACTCTCCTGGGATTCTCCCTGTTTTGCAAATGAAAGAGCTAGGATGGCAACCCAGAAAAATTTAAGACCTTTGTGTCCAGGAGGTGGGCAATGAGCTTGCAGAAGGCAAACGCTGTCATTCCCTTCACCACTGACACTTCTGAGAGCTAAACTGCAACTGACACCAGACACATGTTTTTTAAGTGTTTGGAATTGTAGTTTTCAAAGAGAGAGCTGCACAAATTCGCTGGGAGAGAGGAACTTTGCAATTGTTTTCTTGCAATCTCAACGGAGAGATGAACTACTCTTTCCCTCCCCTCCCCTGCAAAGTTAATCGCCCCCGGCAACCCCGTGCAGATCTGTCTTTGAAAACTACAGTTCCCAAATAAAATTGTGACCCCGACACATTAAAAAACATGACTGGTGTCACTTGTAGCTTAGCTCTCAGAGAATCACCTATCTTTTACAAGTCTGTACTGATTTTTAACTGTAAATAAATCTGTAAATAAATCTGACTGAATCACCTATCTTAGGCTCTTCCTCTGTTATCCACTAGGCCTCCAGTTCGAGACATCAACAGCTACTAGTCTTAGTACAAAGCTGATGGAGCACAGCAGCTAAGAGACTGAGCTGTGAATCAGGGAATCCGCTCTGGTGCACTTTCTCCTCTGCCAAGAACCGAAACCCAGGTGCCCCTCCAACCTCAACCTCCCTGCTTCCAGCATCTGCGCTCTAAAAGCATTAAAAGTAAACACTAGGGATTATTATTTATATTATTTATAACACCTTCAGAATACATAGTGCTTTACAGACATTCGGAAGTAAAAGGTCAGTCTCTGCTGGAACAAGCTTCTATTTAACTCCAGAGTAGACCCAGACACTACTGCTGAACTAATCTGAAAGAAGAAGTTAAATTCATGAGGGTTTTTTTTTTTTTACTTGGCTTGGCTTGCCCAATGAAGACTGAGGGAGCAGTAGCTTAGAGCCGGGGTCCTCAATCTTTCCAGACCCAAGATCCACTTGTAATCCCCCAGGTGACAGCACAGAAAACCTGTTTTTAGTGAAATAAACAAGCACCCTGTCAAGGTCTGTAGAATCTAACTCTCTGTGTATCGGTTCTATGACTAGGATGTCTGTGAGGTAAAGGAGCAGCCTGGAACCTGAGTAGTAAGCCTGTCAGCTGTGCAAAAAGGGTACACTTGAACCTGGAATGCCAAGGAGAGGGAAACAGGAAGTAGTGTGGGAAAAGGGATCCAGGGAAAAGTGAGTTACCCCCTGTAAGTCCTTGCAGGTACCTCACAATGCAACTGGGCCTGACTTAGCTGGCACAATGAAACTGGGCCACAGGCGAGGGGGAAAGGCTAAGACAGGGAGGCAGACAAAGACAGGTGGAAAAGAAACAAGGAAGGAGGAAAAGGGGAGAGGCTATGGGGGGGGGTGAAGAAAGGAAAGAGGACATAGTTGGGGAAGGGAAAATTAGTCATCCCCCCCACAAGTCCCTACGGTTCCCCACTTGTTCCACACTACTGTGTTACGTCCCTTATAATCCAGAGCCAGTTTGGTGTAGTGGTTAAGAGCGTGGGACTCTAATCTGGAGAACCGACTTTGGTTCCCCACTCTTCCACTTGAAGCCAGCTGGGTGGCCTGGGGTCAGTCACAGCTCTCTCAGCCCCACCCACCTCACAGGGTGATTGTCATAATAATAATAACAACGCACTTTGTAAACCGCTCTAAGTGTGGCATGAAGTTGCCTTGAAGGGTGGTATATAAATCAAATGTTATTATTATTTTCTGTAGATAAATGTTTGTTGTTCGGTTCCATCTGTGTCTTGTCTGTCCAGTCAAAATAGCCATGAAAGGGGTTTTACTTACCTCAGAATTAAGTACCATATTATTTTTGGAGGGATCACAAATAAGAACACTTTAGGAAACACAAAGCTCAGATATAAAGCTTGCATCTCCCCCTTTTCTGATTATGGGTGGCTATGAGGGGTTAAACGAATAAACGGAGAAGCCAGAATGCGGGAGTTGGACAGCCAGAAGTCCACAGGGTAGTTACGTCAGAAGTCTCCTTTGTCCCTCTCTCTGCTCCTCCCCCATCCCATCCTTGTTGCCACCACATGTGCATTAAGGTACAGAATTTGTTAAAGAATGCTTAATCAAGTTGACTTACTGAGTTAACAGTAATGTGTTCATTATTTATACATTATGCTATTCTGCACGGAAAAGAATAAAAGCTGAACATTGAAACTTTTTGCAGGGAGCAGTGAAGCACTGGGAGAAGTACTGCAAACTAGGAGAACTTCAGTGTTGTCTACAAGGAAGGGGCCTCTACGTCATACGTGGCACAAAAGATTCACCTATTCAACATCTTTCCAGACAATATCTGTATTTTCCCAAATATCTCTGATTCATGAATCAGAAGATGGATTATAGAAAAAATAACCCAAGATTCTTAAGATATCAAATCATCTTTCTAAGATCACATGGAATTTCATGTCAGCAAGTACTGATGATTGCAAAACAAATTTATAGTAGTCGGGCAGGGGTTGATACCTGATGACGAAGAACTAGAATTTACAATGAGATTTGCATCCAATTTTCTGCCAGGTACCTTTGACCTCCTTAATCATTATGAGAAATGGCCTGATCTTTATTTTGTAGAAAGACTGTAAATATTGGTCAGTATTAGAGTGACTTCCACGACATGCAGAACATCAGAAGCTTGGCGAGATAAACACGGCATTTATACCGGGTGAGGCGTTGGGGTTTCAAACTAGGTACTCTAGGAATAGGATCAAGATTCCCGGCTAGCTCTGCCTCTTTAATAGTTTGCCTCTGTTGTTCTCCAGCATCACCACTGTTGTGGCCAGAGGATGTTAATGCAGCTGTCTGCTCAGGGGTATGATGAGACCATGTGTCACTACAGAAATGTGCATTTATTATAATTGTACCGTAACTAATTATAGCATAGTTAATATTTATCAGATACGTGTGGCAAAGTATGCTTACCTGGGCTTGCAGCCGAATTCTCAGCCTTCCTCTCTATTAACAGAAAGAAATAAGAGAATCTTGGCTAAAGGTACTTCCTATAAACATTTTGTGGTTTCAGTGAGGTGCATCTTTTACCCCCAACACACGGGAAATCTCTCAAAAGGGAGAAGAGAGAATATGGCACAGATGCTGTTCGTGGAACATCGATAGCCAACGTTGGCCCAGTTCTGTAGCTAGTATGAATTCTATTTTGTTGACTGGATATTCATTAAATATTAAGAAACGGGGTATGGAAATGTTGGTTTGCCTTATTAGAGAAACAATGGCCACACCTGGGCCGTTTCCACGCTACTCACCTTCTTCCGGAACGCTGCGGAATGTCGCAAAAAAACCACGGAAGATAGCGTCTTCTCACGCGAGTTTTGCGCGACATCGCAATAAGAAAGTCCCCTCCAGCTTGAGATCCAGTTCCCCCTTCCTGAATTCTCATGCTGAGTTATGTAGAAGGTATGAAACCACAGGAATCTTGCTGGACGCACGGAAGAGACTCCTGCTATTTCTTGCCTTCTCCAAAGTCCAGTGCAAGTAAGAATTGTAGGGAAGGAAGTTCTCTGCCCCTGGGCATCCTTTTTGCCAGTGGGCTAGGAGGACTATATTGAACCATGTCCCTTTGTGAAACCAAACTGGAACTCCACCACCATTCCAAGGCACCCCTGCCTGACACCTGGCTTACCTTTGCAGTGGCCATCGTAGTCCACCTGGATCTTGGAGCCAGTGAGGCAGGCGTCACGATGCAGTTCACAGTGGTTCAGATACGTCTTGCCGTTGCTGCCGCACACAGGCCTCTTGTGGGGTTTGCATTTCTTAAAAAGAAAACAAAAACCCAGGTTTGGGGGGGAGGATCAAGCAAGGGAGAGCATAAAGTGTGGCAATTCACACAGCATGTTCGCATTAGAAGAACCAGAGGAAGATATGAATCAGAGAAAACCAGAGTGCCACAGCTAAACATCTGGATATGTTTCTGTCTGCAACCGCTGTGTCAACATTTCCAGGTCCTTGATCCCAGTCTGTGTCTATCTGTACGTTCTCTGTATTTGCTCACTGGTGTGCCATAAAGGGTTGTTGTACTGATGGCTGAGATCATCGCTGTGAAGTGCTCTGAACACTTAGAGAGCGCAATGGGCATGCATTATTATGACTATCAGGAGCTCCTGTTACACGCATGTTCGGTAGGCACATACAGGTGTTACTGAAACTCTGAGGTGCTTCGACAGATATCAAGAGGAGCAGCTCACAGTTCTTGTGGTGGAATATAGTGCCCGTACTAGACAAAGCAAGAATTCACATGAATGTGTCGAGGCCTCCTGGTATTAGGAGATGGGGAGGGAGTACCTAATATATCATCCACACTGTTCTATCCACCATTCTTCTACCTTCAAGGAGCTCAACTGGGAAAGTTATTTTCTGACTCAAGAGTGTTCTCTGATCTCCCCTTGTCAGAAACAAGGTCTGGCCTGGAATACGAAGAGTGACGGCATCTCTTTCAAAACAGTTGTTTCCTTCAGCTGTGTGCAGTGTGATCTAAGAGACTGTCTCAGGCAATATAGACTTAGTCTATTTATTTATTTAATCAAATTTATACCCCGCCCTCTCCACAAATGGGCTCAGGGCGACTAACAACATATATTATACAGTTAAAATACATATCTAAAAAACATAAAAAAAACAACACAAAACAACTAGTGCCATGATCCACTCAAGTTGGGTCTCTTTGATCATACTCGGTGAGAGGATAACGATAGCTGTCAGAACTGTTTGGGGACACCTCCCACATCCAGGTGTGGTTGTGACAGTGCTGTATCAACAAGTGTATGGGTGTGGAAGGTCAGATGTTGAACCCTGGTATGTGTCTACAGCAGGAAGATCCTGGCGTGAACGACGGATGCATCTCCCAGACTGTCAAAAATGCACTCACTTCTAGATGTGCAATTCTGTGTGCTACAAAACGCAAACTGGCCAACCACATTTGGCCCCTCTTTTACTCTACATCTGACGCCCACCTCTGCACAAACAAGTCAAGGATATTTTAGCTGCTGCGCACTATTCTCCCAAGTGACTCTTTGGCAGCAACAGCAGAATACCCTTGAACACGTGAAGTCGCCTTTTACTGACTCAGCCCCTTGGTCCATCAAGATCAGTCCTGTCTACTCAGACTGGCAGCTGCTCTCCAGGGTCTCAGGCAGAGGTCTTTCACCTCGCCTCCTACCTGGTCCTTTCCACTGGAGAGGCCAGGGATCAAACCTGGGACCTCCTGCAGGCCAAACAGATGCTCTGCCTCTAAGCCGTGGCCCTTTCGCAACGAGGCCTTGTTTGCTATTCTGCCATGTTTGGGGGAGGGGCAACAGCTGCACTGGTATTTGCCACTATCCTGTCCAGCACACAGGGGAGAGTATAGTTACCAATGCTCTTACGATAAAATATAATGCAGGAAAAGGTGACCAATAATAGGGTCATTGCTGCAAGGAGGGTCGTCTTGCTGCTGCTTGCAACGAGGTCTGCGGTCTTCCTTTGGAGCAGTTATACTTTGGAACACACAAAAACAACGAAAAGCTTCACCTCAGGGGGAGGGCATGGTGGGGGAAGCAACTGTGTTGCTCATCAAGTAGATTCTTCAGAGCACTTCTTTGATACATTCTTTCGTTTCCTCCAAATGTCTCCTTTGACCGACCCCCTTTGTCCTCACCCCCTCCTTCCCGTTGAAACCAATCCTCCGGAGGAGAAACTGAACGGGAAGCAGTCTTCCCATTTACACATATTTCAATCTTCCTCCTCCTGCTTTTGAGATTTGACATAGGATGGGTCTTGGGGCAGAGATCTGTCTGCTGTTATTGCCGAGCACTGTGCACCTGGGTGCCATAGAAACGAATGCACGTGTGAAACAATACTAGTGATGTCAAAAACAATATCCAGTCCTTGTATGTAGTAGTAGAAAATGGATAATACTAAGCAAAATTAAGAAGTCCGGGCAGAAAGGCGTGGGTAAAGCGCAGGGAGCACACGGGCCGCTCCCTGTTAGGCCAGCCAAAGCTCCCGAGCCCAAAAGGGCCACATTTATTTCACACCAGGCCTTGACTCAGCAATTTCAGAACTCAGTTGCCAAAGATCAGATCCAAGCCTTACCTCAATGCACAAGCACGTGGGCTCGCCCTTCTCTGTCACAGCACACTCCCGGCCAGCCCCACAGAACACATTAGCACAGATTTTGGATTTGCTTTTTGGCTCTTCCTGCAAGGCACAAAGAGGAAATGCATTGTTGACACACTGGTCTACTTCAGGAAAAGCCACACGTTCAGGCAGGCAAGAGCATTATAAATGCTTTTACGCAGTAACCTTAGCTGTATGTGCAGTTTTGGCATTATAGCACCCTTAATGTTGCAAAAGCCTTAACTAAAGCATGTTTATGGGGTCATTTTCAAGCACAGTATTCAGTCAATGACAAATAATAGCATTCATTCATTCATTCATTCATTCATTCATTCATTCATTCATTCATTCATTCATTCAACTCTGCCTTTCTCCCCAGTGGAGACTCGAGGTGGCTAACATCATTCTCCTCCATTTTATCCTCACAACCCTGAAAGCACGTGACTGGTCTAAGATCACCTAGTAAGCTCTTATGAGAAGGTGGAGATTTGAACCTGGGTCTCCCAGATCATAATGTGACACTCTAACCACTCCACCTATACATTTTATCAGATTTTAACCTTGTCCCTTTACATTTCATTCATGACAGCTTCCTCTTTATAGTGTTTTCTTTATAATACTTTGTTTTTTAGCTCCAGTTTTCTGTTGTTTTAAATTTAGTGTGGTGTTTGATTCCCTCCACCTTGCTAATAAGCTCTGGTATTTTTTTAGGTCACAATCAAATAAGCCATTTCAGTGCATAACCCAAATGTACCTGAATCAGGGAACGAAATAGATATGATTACCTTAAAGGGCAGTACGTAAGTTCTGAGAAGCAAGAGAATTAGCCAAGTATGAGCTTGCCAACTTTAGTCAAGGGGGTATGCCAGTCCCATTACAGCAGCTTTAGCTCTCTTAGTGCCAAAGACAGAAAAATGCATGCAAAACAGAGCTGTTAACATGCACATCTGGAAAACTTGCTTCTGTTTTACCAATCAGTCATGCTGCTTTGCCTGCTTTATATTTTTAAAGTTAAAACTACACGAGATGAGAGAATAGGAAAAAATGAAGGTCTCTTTAAGTGACCTGAGCACTTGTATTTTCAGAGAAACATTTAACCTAGTGCTGATTTCTGTGTCCTTAATTGGAGGGCACCCATTTTTGTTCCTTCTCCCAGCATGGCAAGGTGCAACCTGATACCAGTCACGTCCCAAGCCCACTGAAGGCAGCAAAATATTCTACTCAGGATCTTGATGAAGATCATCTTGATGATCATGGCTGAAAATATCCTACCCTTTTTAGTTGTTTAGCATCCAGACAAATAAAGAGTCCTGGAGAACTCTAAAGCTAGCATGCTGTTTTGTTTCAAATGGGTAGCCATGTTGGTCTGCAGTAGAACAGCAAGTTCGAGTCCGGTACAACCTTGAAGACTAACAAGATTTTCAGGATATAAACTTTCCAGAGTGAAAGCACCCTTTGCCAAATACTCTGTTATGTTATTTTGGTTGGTCTTAAATGACATAGTTTTTGTTTTTGGATGTAACTAGAGACCAATGGAGCTACCACACCCCTTTTGTTTAAAGGTTCCTAAAATGAAAGCAATGTTGTTTGTAATTCAAATATTCAACTGCAGGTGGCACTCTTGTCTATCTTTCTATCTGCCAGCACAGCAGCCACCTCCTGTTTAAAATGCAATTTTCCCTCTTGCCAGAGAGGCACTCTGAGGACATATCCCAGGACAGGCCAACTCACCAGCAAAATTTACTGAGACTTTTCCACGGCCCCTGTTCTTTTGTCTTCATGAATGCCAGAATTAAAAATCAGCACAAGGCACTTTTAACAACCCACACACTTGCCTCAAGATCAGCTCAACTAGGCCCAACAGCACCCCCAAACATCTCATATATTCTGCCAAGAGTTACCCCAGCCACAGTCAGAAACACCCTTCAGACTGTCAGCATTTCCTACCCATGTCAGCACTGTCTTGTCTAGATTGAGCTTCAGTCCCCCCACTTTTCACCCTTGACCCAGAGCTCTCCAACCCTTTTGAGCCTGTGGGAACCTTTGGAATTCTGACACAAGGTGGTGGGCACAACCACAAAATGGCTGCCACAGGAGGTGGAACCAACCTCAAAATGGCTGCTATAGGAGGGGGAACCACACACACAGATAGGGTTGCCAGGTACCCTCCAAGCAGGAGGAGTTGGGGGACCTGGCACTTTGGGCCTCAGGCGTGTTTATGCTTGTTGCGCACGCTCACGTCATGTGCGCAATGACATCACTTCCATGAAGTGATGTCATCACGCCAGCCACAGGCATGCTCTTGCGCTTCACACAGGGCTAATTCTGGCCCACTTAGGGCCAGAATTGCCCCTAGCAAAGCAAGAAGTGATGTTGTAGTGCCCCGCCAGAAGTGCGCCCAGTGCATGATTTCCTGGATTGCCTGCTGGTGGTGGGCAATCTCTGGAGGGCTTGCCAGCATTCAGTGGGCAAGTAGGCAAACCTCCGGGAGATCACCCACCACTGGCAGGCATTTGGGAACCCTATACACAGAGGAAGCCCAAGTGTAGGAGAGAAGAGGGGGAATTTTAAAAATACACTAGGAAAGAGGAGTGAGAGAAAACAAAACTAACACTGCGGTGGCAACTGCTGCTGAAACATTATTGGATGTCCAGTGGCCAAAAGCCCTGCTAAGCAAGAGACCCACTTGGCTCCACTCATTTTTTTTCTTTCAACTTTAAATAAACTTTATTCAAACAGGGAAAAATTATACAGTAACAGTTCAAAAACAACATACATCAGAAATTAGAAATGAAAACATTGAAATAAGCTAAATATTAAAGTATACACAAGAGTTACTAAGTAATTAAAGAACAATGGGTCAACTAAATTTACAATCATGGACAGAACTACAGCTAACAATGTATCTACATCATAGAAGTAGGAACAGTTTGGGATGGATGACGTGGAATGTTGCCTCTTTTCTTGCTATAAAGTCAATTATAGGTTGCCATGTTTCAGCAAAATCAGAGATATATTGGTCTGACTCGATTGGCTTTTGTTGATCTCGAATTTTCTCCATTACAAATATGTCCCCTATCTTCTTGTACCAATCAGATAACAAAGGGAGTTTACTGCTGTTCCAAGCTGCCACAATGACTAAGCAGGCAGCAGCATGTAAAAATGCTATTAGGTTAAGTCTTAACTAGGGTATACTTGTATTTTGAAAGAAATTCAACAACAGTACTTCTGGCTTAAAAGGAATTAGACATGTTGTAGTAGTAAAAAAAAGGGGGGGGAAGGGATATATAAAATCTTAACCCTCCCTGTGAAGGCTGTCCATCCTGTTTTAAATGTGTATGGATTTGTATATGTTTTTATTGTATTTTGTATTTTAATATGTTGTTATCCACCCTGAGCCCGCTCGTGGGGAGGGCGGAATAGAAATTTGAATTAGACAGACAGACAGACAGACAGACAGACAGACAGACAGAGGGCTTTTTTTCAGCTGGAACACGGTAGAGCGGTGTTCCGGAACCTCTTGAAAATGGTCACATGGCTGGTGGCCCCGCCCCCTGATCTCCAGACAGAGGGGAACTGAGATTGCGCTCGGTGGCGTGGAGGGCAATCTAAACTCCCCTCTATCTGGAGATCAGGGGGCGGGGCCACCAGCCATGTGACCATTTTCTCCGAGGGCAACCCACTGAGTTCCACCACTTCTTTTCCCAGACAAAAAGCCCAGGATGGATGGATGGATGGATATTTGAGTCCAAATTAGACACCAGAATGATCGGATATTCTTAAAAAACTGGGTGGGCACCATGAAAAGTGTTAGCGAGCGCCATGTTGGGGATCCCTACCTTAGCCACTAGATCACAGTATCCAGGCAAAGGCCAGCATAAGCAAAGTTAATGAGCTATACAACACTTGGTGTCACCCGTATATGCATGACACCCAGTCCCCAAATGACAATCTCGTGACATAGTCACCTGATATAGATATTAAATAACCATGTTGGAAGGGCTGTCCCTTGAGGCATCTCCCACATGGGAACTCCAAGTTGTTCACTTGACCCCCTTCAACGCTAACTCTCTGTGTTAAAATGGCTTCATTCATCAGTGCCCTGCTCTCATCACACTCGCCAAACAATTTAACAAGATAGAGCAACTGACTGTAGCAAAGGCTTCTGACTGGTCCAACAAAACCAGCACTGCCTCAATCTATTTTTAAGTAGAGGGTTATCCATCACAGCAAAAAATGCCCCAAAACTTTTATCAGAGAGTGATCCAACCAGGGGCTTATTCTCCAATATGCTCACCAGATCACCCCAAATCTGCTTGGTGCAAAAAAAGTATGTGTAATGGATGACCTGTGTTGGGTCCCAAATAACAGAGATTCCCCCCTGTATATGAATATGTGCCAATGGCAAAATTAACATCTTACATACATAACAGGTCAATCCTAGAATTTCAGGAAAAATGGAAAACATTTTTTGATTATGCTGCTGAAAATTAAGAAAAACTAAGAACAATTATTAGTAAAATCGATTAGTTATCAAATTAGTAATTTCAAATGTTGACTATAAATATATTTTAATATAAGTAAGTAAGGGGATGGTAGGGAGAAATACTTTGTGGTTTATATATCCTGTTATATATAGTTATCTTTGATTTATACATCTATGTATCCTTTTTTCTTTCTGTATCCCCTTTTATTATTATTATTTTTTATTATTTTGTTTTTCAAAATGAAATACATTTTATGGTTTTTTAAAAAAACAAAACAAAAGATTCCCCCCTGCCTCCAGGTCTGGTGTGGGTCTTCAGGGTTGGAGGCAGAGAAGCATCCAACAGAAACTATCAAATTAGCACAGGTAAAGGTAAAGGTCCACCCCCCCATGGGGGGACGTCGCATCACGATGTTTTCTTGGCAGACTTTTTGTTACGGGGTGGTTTGCCATTGCCTTCCCCAGTCATCTACACTTTACCCCCAGGAAACTGGGTACTCATTTTACCGACCTCGGAAGGATGGAAGGCTGAGTCAACCTTGAGCCTGCTACCTGAACCCGGCTTCCGCCAGGATCAAACTCAGGTTGTGAGCAGAGCTTGGGCTGCAGTACTGCCGCTTACCACTCTGCGCCACGGGGCTGCAGAAAGCTATGGAAATGCCATCCCTTTGGTATGGGTCTGGAGGGTGATGGACTGGAAAAAAGCAAGAGAGAATCCTGAAAATGGTAGTCACAGAAGGAGGAGAGCCACATTTCACTTACCAAACCTCAGCCCTCTCACCCTGAGGAAAAGGCCCAGCCTACAAGGGGTGGACCCAAGCAGTTTGCAATTTCAGCCTAAGGAAAATTTTCTTCTCTCAGGAAACACTTTGCTGAGTGGAATGTATGTTGCAAGGGATTCTGGGGCACACTTTAGGATGTACAATCAATTTAAGGGATGCTTTCACTTATTCCACTTCTAGGAATTTTGGGAAGGTTCTTTCTTCAATTCTTATAACCGTTTACAAAATCAAGAATGCTGAGGAAAAAGTGAATAGATTCTTTCTCCCATGAAAGAGCCAGCCAATTCAACTGAAGAGCAGATGTGGGACAAAGAAAGAACTTCTTGATATAATGCTTAATTAATTTACTGTCATAAGATAAGGGAATGGCCATAGCCCAGGTGGCTGTAAAAAGCGACTGTGTACATCGTTTTGGAAAGAGGGTAGCTCTAACTGTGACTGACAGTCTGGGTAACTAAGGGGAATCTCCACATTCAAAGGTTCAAAGTTTGTCATTACATGTGACTCAGGCAAATTATACTTTGCACAAACCAGAGACGGTCTAGAAACCAGAAATGAAAATCATGAGAAAAATGTGTTTTCCAGTTCTTGGTTCCAAGCAAATTTTGTATGTGACAGTAAACGTCCAAAATACAAGAGACAGGAGAGTTAAGCGGGGATTTTGAACACACGGTGAAGGGAGAGAAAGCATGCAAGACTAAGGGTTAAACTAGACATGCAGGTTTTTCAAAGAGTTGGGTCTGGGATCCCCAGCCACACAACAGCTTCGAGATCCCCAGCCATACAGCAGCTTCGGGGAATGGCTGATAAAAAATAATGGAGAGCCTGAACAGCCTCTGAATGTCTCTACGGAGGGCGGCTTCCCCCCCTCCCCAGCCATTTCCCCATGTCAAAATAGCACTGGAGGGAATTTTTTCCTGTTTTTTTTCTGCTCCACACCTCCTCCCCCCACGGAGGCATTCCGAGTCTGTTGGGGCTTTCCTTTGTTATTTGACAACCATTCCCCCAAAGCTGCTGTGTGGTTGAGGGAACTTGAGCTGGGTTCCCCAGACCCAGCTCTCTAAAAAGCTGTACGTCTAGCTTGGCCCCAGCACTTAGGTACATGCTAGACTCGCTGGCATCTGTGGTTTGGCCACTGCATGTGAATGAAGCAACAGAAAGATAGCATGTCAAAGGCTTACCCGTCTTCTCACCAATATACTTATTTTCTATATGTAAGGAATTATTTTTGCATGGAAAAACTCAAGAGTTTTGGCCTAGCTTTCTCCCGGCACACTCATTTTCTTTGAGGAAGGCATTATTTTCATGTGTGTGGGGGTTCATTTAATCACAAGAGTTCCCACGCGCACAAAGAAGTGGTATAGTCCAGATGTAAGAAGCAAGGGAAATACAGAAAAGTTAGTTTCAGGTGGGCAGCCCAGTTGATCTACAATAGAATAGCATCCGGTAGCATCTTAACAACCAAAAAGATTTCCAGGATATAAGCTTTCAAGAGTCAAAGCTCCCTTCATCAGATACAAGTAGAAATGGGAATCGTTGATCCTTTATTCCTGAGCTGGTGTTGCAAAGAAGGACCACAGAATGCCAAGGTACAAAATCAGCTTGATTAGAGCAGGGGAGAAATGCTCAGAAATGCAGAAAGTTAGTACCTGCTGTGAAATAAGAATTTTGTGTCCCTATTCAGCCCTGGAGGAGGGGGTCCATTGTTCTGAATTTGGGAATGAACAGAGAAAAACTGTTCTCTGGTTTCCAAGCACGTTTCCACATGGCATTACCATGGTGACAGAAAATGTAAGACTACTAATACGGAGTTTCAAGACGGAGTTAGCGGAATTCATGTTTTCCTTCCGAATACCAGGCAAAGGCGTTTTGGAAGAGAGACTGAGGCGGCAGCTAAGTCCCAAGGCAGGAAGACCCAGCCTGTGTGTTATGTCTCCATAGGTTAATGCGAGTATTCAACTGCTTGCTGTGGGGCCTTCTGCTCTTCTCCCAGGCATGCTTGGTTTGGACCAGAAAGAGGACGGCAGTAACACCGACTGATTTCCACGACAGTCTGAGCAAAAGGAAAAGAGGAGTGGGGGAAGGGGCATGGGGCTCTGAGACTGTTTGTTCAAGTGTCCAACTTTGCCAAAGTTTTCTTTGCATGACACAGTTTTTCCCCCACCCTGTTTCAGTTTGAGAACCAGCTAAAAACTCCACCCGCCTTACATATTCTTGGCTCTCTCACTCACTTAAAAACAGCTGCAAAATGCACCGGAGGGGGGGGGGGAAGCATGCCTATCCAATTGGATCTCAAGTCTCCAGGAGGTTGGCCAGTAAGTGCATACCAGAAAGACTCAGACAAGGTTGCGGTGGGGGAAACTGGCATTTGAAAAGCCCAAGAGCCTCCCTGAGGACTTATCTGTGGACCTACTGAATCAGCAAACATTGTTCTCCCATTTTGTCAGTGGACTGCAATGCCCTGAAAAGAGAGAAGAGACCAAACGCGCGCCAAGAGGCAAGCCACAGCCACGGTCCTTCTTCTCTCAGCAGCTTTTCTATCAGCCACTAAATATTCCACAAACAACGAAGGCAGCTGAGGTTCCTTTCCCCTCCATTCTCCTACTGGAGGGGTTTAAAAAGGGGTTTGACAGATTCATGGAGGAGATGTCCATCAATGACTATGAGCAGGGCTTTTTTTCAGGGGGAACGCGGGGGAACGGAGTTCCGGCACCTCTTGAAAATGGTCACATGGCTGGTGGCCCCGCCCCCTGATCTCCAGACAGAGTTGAGATTGCCCTCCGTGCCGCCAAGCGGCACGGAGGGCCATCTCAACTCCCCTCTGTCTGGAGATCAGGGGGCGGGGCCACCAGCCATGTGACCATTTTCAAGAGGTGCCGGAACTCCATTCCCCCGCGTTCCAGCTGAAAAAAAGCCCTGGCGACGAGCCACGGTGACTAAAGGGAATCTCCAGATACAGAGGCAGCAAACTTCAGAACACCAGTCCTAGGATGCAAGTATCAGGGGGAAGTCCTGTCCTCTATGCCCTGCTGGTCTGGCCCTCCAGGGCAATTGGTTAGCCGCTGTGTGAGACAGGATGCTGGACAGGATGGGCCACTGGTCTGACCCAGCAGTCTCTTCTTATGTACTAAAGGAATCTTAAAATACTCTAACATTCTTCAAAACACAATCCTTTTTATTGTTGAAGGCTTTCACAGCTGGAGAATGTTAGCTGTTGTAGATTTTCTGGGCCAAGACCACGGCCATACAGCCCGGAAAATCTACAACAACAATCCTTTTTGTTTCTCCTGTTCCCTATCATATTCACACTAATTATCTGAAACAGGATTACTGAGGATCTAAATTTCAATGCCCGGATTACATAATAACCTATCCCCTCGCATAATTTTGCAGATTGGACCGTTATTTGTACAAAGGCCCACATAAGTGCTTTGAATCAGCATATTCTTGAAATTCTCAGAGTCTGTCTACATGAGACATTTTACACAGGGACACTCAAGTGTAGGGAGATACAATGATAGCCAGGAAGCGTAGTTTAAAAAGACAGAACCAGCAGAGATCGCTCCTCAGAGAGTTTGTTCATTTCATTGTTGCCTCCACAAAGGCTCTGTCAATTTCATCTCCCCTTCCTGGAGGAGAAGATGAAATTAACAAACTCTGAGGAGTGATCGCTGCCAGCTCTGTCTTTTAAAACTATCCTCGTGTGTGTGTGTGTGTGTGTGTGTGTGTGTGTGTGTGTGTGTGTGTGAGAGAGAGAGAGAGAGAGAGAGAGAGAGAGAGAGAGAGAGAGAGAGAGAGAGAGAGAGAGAGAGAGAGAGAGAGAGAGAAGTCGCCTCTGACCTATGGTGATGCTATGAAGGGAAGACTTCCAGAATGTCCTATCATTAACAGACTTGCTCAGATCCTGCAAATTGGAGGACGTGGCTTCTTTGATTGAGTCAAGCCATCTCGTTTGACAGAATCTTCGGCTGTGTATTTTTAAACTACGCATCCCAGCTAACATTGCATCTCCCTACACATGAGTGTACCCATCTAAGCTGTCTCGTGTAGAGAGACTCAGAAGCACCAGCGTAGCAAGCTATCAGTCTCAGATCACTTTGCAAAACTTTGGCTCCTCCTCCTCTTCCCCACTCAATCTTGAGTTCCATTCATTTTCCAAGAAACTGCCCAAGGCCATCTTAAAGCCGAATGTCAACTGGCAGCGCTACAGAAAAACTAAATGCTGGACTATTTATTTTACTTATTTCATTTCTCATCTGCTTTTCTTCTATAAGCTCAGGGTGAATGGCAAAATATTTTTAAAAATTCACTCCGATAGCATAAAACATCCAATAATGCTGCTGCCTAAGATTCCAGAATTAGAAAACAATACAAACAGAAAACTGTCTAAGGCATGACATGCCATAATGAAGAAAGTAGATTACAAAAGTAGAAGTGCAGTAAAAGCAATAAACATTGCAATATATCATGATCCTCTTCCCTTATAAAAGCACTTTCCCAGACTATATTGCAATTCCATATGCCCTCCTCAACATTTTGTACATACTGCAGAATTAGAGAAGTGTGGGGGCCTTCTTGGCCTCCTCAGGCAGGCCATTCTGCTAGGTGGGGGCCACCACAGAGAATGCACGTGAATGGGCAGTTGGTCCCCCGCTGGGAAGAGAAATGGGGTATACATTTATTTACTTATTTTGTTTATTCAGGGATGGTCAACTAAAAAAGATGGGACTTTGCTCGAGGATTGCTCATTCTCCAACCACTGGGTAATTTTGCCCAATTTGGTTTTGACTGATACTTTATATCTAGTATATAAGCTAAATTTAATTTCCAGCTACATTCATATAAAGACTACATTGTTCTATGCAGCAAATTATTGTTCAGTTTTCAATCTGCCCTTTTGGGGGAAATGATCAAGAGAATGGAGGAAGTTCAACTCCATGTTTTTCCAGATAATGCACCTGCTGGTTTTAGGTCAGGATATGGGGCAGGGATGGTGCTGGCGGAGAGTTTTACGGTTACCACAAATGGCCAAAAAGACAAGTCAGTGGGTTCTAGATCAAATCAAGCCTGAATTCTCCCTAGAAGCGAAAATGACAAAACTGAGGCTATCGTACTTTGGTCACATCATGAGAAGACAAGACTCTGGAAACGTCAATAATGCAAGGAAAAGTGGAAGGCAGAAGGAAAAGAGGAAGACCCAAAACAAGATGGCTAGACTCAATAAAAGAAGCCACGTCCTCCAGGTTGCAAGATCTGAGCAAGTCTGTCAATGATAGGGCGTTTTGGAGGTATTTCATTCATAGGGTCACCATAAGTCAGAGGTGACTTGATGGCTCATAACAACATATGGCTCAGGTGGCTTTAGTTGATAGCCTCTATTTAAATGTGGACAAGGGCTATGTCTTTTGGTTGATGTTGAATTTATCAGCAGCCTTTGATATGGTGGACCATGTCATCCTGTTAAGATATTTGAGGATTGAAGTAGGTATTAAGGGATAAGATTGGGAATGATTCACATTGTTCCTGCTGTATCAGAACAGTGTTGCTGTCAGTTATATGAGATTTGCCTTGTGGGGTCCCCCATGCTGTTTCATCTTCATGTGAAGCTCTTGGGAGCAGACATTCACAGTTTTGGAGTTGAGCGTCATCACCCCCCATCTTTCTTTGTCCAGACCGCCCAGAGCTGTGGAGCCATTCTGCAACGAGGGTGAGTGAACGAGTTCAAATTTAAATCCCAACAAGACATACATAATGCTGGTTGGGAATGCTGAGGTCTAGGATGGTACTGGAATCCCCACATTCAATGGGTATCACTTAATCTGGAGGGCAGCTCCCTACTTTGATCCGCCTGATTTGGCCACTTAGGGCCTTTCTGCTTAGTCAAATTACAGCAGTTCAGATTCCGCTCTGCTTCTCATGATCACCAGAGTTCTGCACGTATAAGGGAGGCATAAGATGTAGAATCGAATGTTCTGCACCATGGTAACTTCATGCTTATGAACTGCACTGTACATGGGCTTGCCAATAAAGACTATTTAGAAATTCCAGCTGGTATTTCCCACTGGTGCTCAGTTACTATCAGGATCTCAGTGGCTTATACAAATCAAAAAGAGTCCAGTAGCACCTTTAAGACTAACTAACTTTATTGTAGCATAAGCTTTCAAGAATCAGTTCTCTTTGTCAGATGCATCTGACGAAGAGAACTGTGATTCTCGAAAGCTTATGCTACAATAAAGTTGGTTAGTCTTAAAGGTGCTACTGGACTCTTTTTGATTTTGCTACTACAGATTAACACGGTTAACTCCTCTGGATCTTATACAAATCAGCATGTCTAATTCTCAACATGGTCCATCTGTGGATACTTAAATCCACAGACCAGGGCTATGTAGGTACAAGAGAGATCTTTCTACACACCTGGGGAGGGATACCCAGGTTTGCAGAAGAACTCTAAAACTTAGGATAACATAGAGGGGGTTTCAGTCCCCCAGAAAACAGATGATCATTATCTGCACAGGCGCAGACAACATGCCTCTGTTAGCTTGCCATGGGAGCTGGGGGGGGGGGAACAGGGTTGCACTTACCTGTAACTGTTGTTCATCGAGGTCTTCTGTGCAGGCACACATGGGACTACACACACGCGCAGGCATGCCGATTTGGAGGGGTTTTTAGCTTAAATCACCACCAGGGGGCACTCTTGCCTCCCACTGCACATGCGCAGCCGATTCCTGCTGAAAACAGCCCCTTGGGAGGTGGGGCGCCCCCTGCTACCCTCAGTCCCCATTCGCCGCTGTACTCTCCAGGTGAGTAGAAGAGCCTTAGCGGGGAAGGAAGGAGGGTATGCGTGCCTGCACAGAAGACCTCGATGAACAAGTTACAGGTAAGTGCAACCTTGTTTTTCATCTTTGGTCGTCTTGTGCAGCCCCACATGGGAGTTTAAGAAGCTGTTTACCTGGGTGGCGGAATTTTCTTCTCTCGCAGGAAAATCAACTGGAGCACTGCTGCACCCACCGCTGCCTCCTTTCTGTCAAGGATGTTCAAGGTGTAGTGCTTGATGAAGGTGTCAGTCAATGACTATGTTGCTGTTCTGCAGATGTCTTGGACTGGCACCCCTCTGAGCAGGGCTGCTGACGATGCCTGCGACCTGGCGGAATGTGCATGCACTTCTAGGGGGCAAGGTAAATTAGCATTTTTGTAACACAACTTTATTGTCTGCACCACCCATCTGGCTATAGTCTGTGCACTCTCTTTCCTTTGTTAGATCCAGAAAAACAAATAAAAGAGTTGTGAGTCTATCTTAAATGGTTTGGTGCAATCCACATAGAAAAGAATCGCTCTTCTGACATCCAAATTGTGTACGGCTTTTTCTGCCTCATCTGATTGATTACGAAAAAAGACAGGCAACGTTATCTCCTGGGCCATATGAAACTTTGAAGCAACTCTTGGTAAGAAATCCAATTTTGTCCTTAACACTACTTTTTCTGGGTGAATTTTTAGGAAGGCCGGTTCGACACTTAGTGCTGCTACCTCACTCACCCTTCTTGCTGACGTGATAGCCACTAACAAGGCGATGTGCATAGACAATAACCTTAGATGGCATGTTGCTAATGGCTCAAAGGGTTTCCCTAACAGTTTTGTTAAAACCAATTGCAGGGACCATTGAGGTACTACTCTCCTAGTAGGTGGAAACATGTTGTTCAGGCCCTTCATAAACATCTTAGCCGTATAGTGGGAGTAAACTCTCTTATTATCAACGGGGGCATGGAACGCCGAAATTGCTGCTAAATACACTTTAACTGACAAATTTGATAAACCTTTCTGTTTAAGTTATAACAAGAACTCCAGTATATTAGCTAATGTGCAATCAGTAGCACTTAAGTTTCTCCCTTCTGTCCATGTTCTGAATCTTTCTCATTTCAGTCTATAGAATTGCCTCGTTGACAACCTTCTAGCATTCAAGATGACCTGTGCTACACTCTCAGTGAGTGTTCCGTCGGCACCACTAACCATGCCGTCAGTTTGCGTTTCGATGTGTTGTGATGGAGAATCCCCCACCAGGACAGGAGATCCGTTGCCTTAGGTAAGTGGCAGAGTTGGTTCGTTAGTCTCATTAGTCTGTGGAACCAGGGTTGCCTGGGCCAGTACGGGGCTGTCACAATCGCTCTTGTGTTCTCTGTTTGGAGTTTGCTTACTACCTTGGCTAGTAATGGAATCAGTGGAAATGCATACTAAAAATGGTCTGACTGATGTAACTGGAATGCATCTCCTAATGAACAACAACAACATTCGATTTATATACCGCCCTTCAGGACAACTTAATGCCCACTCAGAGCGGTTTACAAAGTATGTTATTATTATCCCCCCAACAAAACACCCTGTGAGGTGGGTGGGGCTGATAGAGCTCCTAGAAGCTGTGACTGACCTAAGGTCACCCAGCTGGCTACAAGTGGAGGAGTAGGGAATCAAACCTGGTTCTCCAGATTAGAGTCCTGTGCTCTTAACCACGACACCAAACTGGATCTCGGCCTTGGCCTCCTCTTGAACAAAATAAGTCAGCCTTTTGGTTTTCTCGTGTCATGAATAGATCTATGTCTGGAAAACCCTACCTTTGAAAGAAAGAGTTTATATAAGAGTCCTTTACAGACCATTTGTGAGGGCTGTCTCCCAACCAGCCGAGGTGATCTGCGATGGTGTTGTCTACCCCTGGTATATGCACTGTGTGTAACTGTACTCTGTGATCCACCGCCCAATTCCAAATTGCTATGGCTTCCCTGCACAGACTCCTGGATGTGGTGCCCCCCTGCTTGTTGATATAAAACATGGCAATTGAATTGTCTGTGAGGATTAGGATGGATTTTCCTCTCACCACATCTGAGAATGAGATTAAGGCATAATGGATCGCTTTTAGCTTTAGCAGATTAATATGATATTCCTTCTCAGCGTCATCCCATGTACCGTGGGCGTAAAGGTCTCTGCAATGTGCCCCCCATCCTAAGTTGGAGGCATCTGTAATGATGGACACTTCAGAGTCGTGTCCAAACGGGACCCCTTCTAGCAGGTGTGCATCTATCACCCACCACTGTAAGGATCTTATTACTCTCCCAGGGATGTTGAGTTTCTTGTCTTGTGGTATCACAGCTGTAACTCCCTCATTCTTAACCTAGAAAGGGGAACCACTGCCGTGGTCAATGCCATGAATCCTAACACGGTTTGGATTTTCCTTGCTGTCTGAAAGCTGCACCTTTGGAACAACCTAACCAGACCTTTTATTTTTTGTATCCTTTCTACAGGTAAAAAAGCTTTGTTTGTTATGCCATCTAAGAGTGCCCCTATAAAATGGACCTTCCTTGCAGGAGTCAAATTGGATTTTTTCTGATTAATGAACAGACCCAGCTGCAAACAGGTATGTAGAGTTAGTTGAACCTGCTTGTGTTGAACCTGTTAGTTGAACCTGCCCGTGATTAGCCAGTCATTGAGGTAGGGGTAGATACAGCAATTCTGTGTCCTTAAATAGGCAATGACCACCACTATGCACTTAGTGAATACATGGGGCGCTGTGGATAACCCAAATGGTAAGACGCGATATTGATACACCTTCCTATCATAAATGAACCTTAAGAACTTCCTATGCGTCTCAAAAATGGAGACGTGAAAGTACGTGTCCCTAAAGTCAAGTACAGCAAACAAAAAATTTGGTATAATCAGTGTCATGACTGTATGCAATGTGGTCGTGTGAAATTTATGAGTAGTAATAAACTCATTTAGTTCCCGTAGCTCCAGTATTGGGCTATGTCCCCCATCCTTCCATCCTTCTTGTCTACCATTAAAAAACTTGAGTAGAAATCTAGGTCAGATTCCCCTTCAGGCAGTTGTTGTACCGCACCCTTGTCCAGCATAGCTTTAAGTTCTGTTTCCAATTCAGAACATTTTTGAGAATCTGAGAAATTAGGATGACCCAGACACGGGGAACTTTTAAACTCTGTTTTATAACCATTTTTAACAATTTTGAGAACCCAGACATCCATGGTAATGCGGCACCAAACTAAATAATAAGAACGAAGCCTTTCCCCAAAGAGAGGGTCTGGCCCCTGTTCTAGTCAGAACTGCTTCTGACTCTGGGGCTGCTCCTTACAGTGATGGAGTTGTGACCCCTGTCTCAACCTATGGGCTTGCTTCTTTCTCGCAAAATTTTATTTATTTACTTATCTACATCAAAGGACTGTACCTTTCTTGGTAAATGTCCGTATCAATGTCCGACTCTGATAGCTGGAAGGCCGTCCTCAAGCTTGAGAAAGAGTGTTGTCTCCTCACAGGTGCAGGGGATGGTTCCCTGGACATCATGTTCATGAAGAAAGCTCTTCCCGTATCTACCTCATAGTGTGGTCTTTCTCGCTGGTACCATGCATTCCCTCCCTCGGGAAGCATCGGGATATTTGTCTTCCATGGGGAATTTCGCCCTCCTCCTCTGATGAGAGGGCTGATTACAACCTGGATTGTAACAAAGGATACTTCGAGCAAGGTGAAGGGGTAGGAGGGGGGTCAATCACCAACACCTCCTCATCCACCCAGCTCCTACTTGGTGATGTTCTAGGGGGTTCTGAGTGCTTGGTCTTTGTTCTCTTCCTTGGAGGTTCTCCCTCCTTGGCACTCAGATCTGCTTGTAGGGTCGCTGGAATGGGTGTCGCTATCAGTCCTTCAACTTTGATTGTCAGATTCTAGTCATCAGATCCAATCGTGTGGGAGATCTCGATTCCAAATCAAATGGTCGGGTTCAGGTCGGATCTGGGCAGCTGGATACCTTGAGAGAAACTGATGGAGCTCGACTCCGAGGTGTCTTCAACCCCAACGGGCTGGGTCGTGGAGTCAAGGATCAGAATCGATGGGGACCTCGGATCTAACGATTCGGCATCAGCCACTTGGGTTTGGGTTTTTTGCCTTCAGCGAGGGGCCCGCTACTGCTAGAGCTTTCTCCCATAATGAAGCCTTCAGTCGACCGTCTCTCTCTGCTCGGGCTTTAGAAGTAAAGCTCAGGCAGTGTTTGCATGGTTGAATATTGTGCCCTTCTCCCAAGCACATCAGGCAAAGGGAGTGCCCATTGGTTTTTGTCATTTGTGCAATGCTTAAAAAGAGCCTTCTCCAGCATCCTAAGTTGATCTGCTCCAAGATAAGAGAAATTGCTACTTATCTAGAACTCGAACGGCTAAGAACCTCTTCCAACGGTGACAAAAGAGGAACTGAGGGTAGCAGGAAGGGCCCCCCATCCAAGGGGCTGTTTTCGGCAGGAAGCAGCCACGCACACGCAGTAGGAGGCGAGGGCACCCCCGGCGGAGATTTAAGCTAAAACCCCTCCAAATTGGCAGGCCTGCGTGTGTGTAGTCCCATGTGGGACTGCGTAAGAAGACCAAAGATGAACCGCGGCTACCATCAGAGCCAGAAAGCCAGAAGAGGTGGTAAAGCTGCCATTGCTACCACCCCATCACATCCACCATTACCCCCCACAGAACAGCGTGGGATGGGCAAACAGGCAGAGTGACGATTGGGAGGGCAGAACACCAGGGAGAGGAGGCAGGAAGGCAGAGTGGGAAGAGGGGTGGGCAATTCCCCTTTTCTGACAAGTTTTTGAGAGTAAGTTTGGGGTAGCAGTTAAGAGCGGCAGGACTCTAATCTGGAGAGCCAGGTTTGATTCCTCACTCCTTCACTTGAGGCTGGGTGACCTTGGGTCATTCACAGCTCTTTCAGAGCTCTCTCAGCCCCATGCACCTCACAGGGTGATTGTTGTGAGGATAATAACATACGTTGTAAACCGCTGAGTAGGCATTAAGTTGTCCTAAAGGGCGGTATATAAATCAAATGTCGTTATTGTGGGTCCCTGCAGGGATGGAAAAAGTAGGAACCCCCAAAGATGGACAGACAAGTAAACTAAGGGGAGCAGGATAGGATTCCCCCCATGGGTCTCCCATGTCCTCACCTGATATCTATTCTGCAGTCACTACTTTGGTTACCAGTTAGCCAGTGGATACAGTTCAAAGTACTGATTATCACTTACAAAACCCTTCATGGCCAAGGGCCATTTCTCCTGATATGCACCACTGTGACCGCTTTGCTCATTTGAGCAGGGCCTTCTAAACGAGACCTCCTGTCAATGGGCAAGATCAACACCTGCCTGTACCTGAGCACTCTGTGGCGGCTCCCACCTGGTGGGCTGGTTTGTCTGAGGAGGTCAGGAATGCTCCTACACTACGAGGTTCTGCAGACTGTGTAAAATGGAACTGTTCAGGAGGGTGTTCTCATAAAATCAGGACGTTCCCTCCCACACTCCCTACAGCCCCACAGAACATAAGAATTGGTCAGGAAGACATCTGTATAATGTCATAAGCTGATTCCGCACACGTTGGATAATGCACTTTAGCAACCGTTTGGAAGTGGATTTTTTGTTTCACACACGAAAAATTCAGTTCCAAATGATCTCTAAAGAGGATTGGAAGTGCATTAGCCATCGTGTGCGGAACCAGTCATTGTTAGTATCTGGTGGTGGAGAGTGCCCTCAAGTCATAGCTGACTTATGGCGACCCCTGCTGGGGCTTTCAAGGAAAGTGAGAAGCAGAGGTGCCTTGCCATTGCCTGCCCCTGCAGCCCTGGTCTCCATTAGAGGTATCCCATCCAATTACTGGCCAAGGCCGACCCTGCCGAGCTCCTGAGATCTGACCAGAACAGGCTCACCTGGGCTATCCCGTTCTATGTTCATATTATGCCAATGAGATGCCTTCTGCCTCTTTTGTAGTGAACATCCAGCTTTATGAAAAACTCAGGGAGCTTAAAAGCTTGCTCGCCATTTCTGTGATGTTTTCATTGATCTTAACAAGAACTGTTTCTTTGGACGTTTTGTTTCGAGAGCCGATTAAACACTGCAGTGCCACAGCGAGCACCTTCTGTACATGAGACAGACAGACAACACTTGAATAAGACTGTCTGAAGCCTAGTCCTCCTGACTACTTCGTGGATGTGATTTTAAAAAACGAAGTCTAGCTAACAGGAGCCCTACTGCTTTGGCGGGAGGGAAGGAGACATGGGACAGCCCGATCTTGGCAGCTCTCGGGAGCTAAGCAGGGTCAGTACTTGCATGGGAGACCACCAAGGAAGACTCTGCAGAGGAAGGCCATGGCAAGCCACCTCTGCTTCTCACTTGCCTTGAAAGCCCCAGCAGGGGTCACCGTAAGTCAGTTATGACTCGATTATATGTTACACATAATGACTTTGGCAGAGAAGATTCCAGGGAGTCTGGTTATAGACTATTTTCTTATGCAAAAGAAACAATTTGCTGATCAAAGGTATCCTTGTTCACCTCCACCCCCTTCCTTCCACCTCCAGCTGTCCCAATAACAGCTCCAAGATGCCGTAATATAGGGAGGGCTTATGATGCCCGCATTCTGATGGGAAGGACACATTTCCCAGTCTCCCATCAGCACCTTTCTTCTAAATCCCAGTCCCACCCACAGTGAATTCTTTCTCTGTTACACACCGGAGAGATTTTTTCACACAGCAGTTAACTATTTTTCACATAGCGCTGAGGTTTTAAAAGCGGCTTAACTGCAAAAAAGACAAAAAAGAAGCATTTCTGTGTGGCAAGTTGAGCACACCAGTTGCAGAATTAATCTAAAATGAGAAAAGACTAAAGAATCTTAAAGACTAACTGATTCATTGTGGAACAAACTTTTGTGGGTTTCACCCCACCCCACATCCTAGTTGTATGAAGGTTTGAGGACACTCTGTATACGTTTGATGAAGTGGATGTCATAATAAATCTAGATCCAGAGGAGTTAGCCGTGTTAGTCTGCAGTAGCAAAACAGAAAAGAGTCCAGTAGCGCCTTTAAGACTAACCAGCTTTACTGCAGCATAAGCTTTCGAGAACCACAGTTCTCCATGCATCTGACGAAGAGAACTGTGGTTCTCGAAAGCTTATGCTACAGTAAAGCTGGTTAGTCTTAAAGGTGCTACTGGACTCTTTTCTATAATAAATCTATCATCATAAAGCTATGATGGCGCCACAAGGCTCTTTTTCGTTATTGTAGCAAAAAGACTAGCACCATGCCTACACACATGGAATCTGTATGGATCTGTAAATATGACAAAGGACACCTCTGCAGCAGGGAATTTTGACGAATGCACAAAAGCATCCCAGGAGCGTTCACTAATGGAACGAGCTCAACCTCCAGTTATGCCTGCTGGGTGGGGACACAGTGCTATCCTGCTGGAAAAATTCACACACGTGTAGCAACACCCTTTCACTGACAGAAGACCACTGGCACAACCCTTCTGCTTGCAGCATGCTAGTATCCCAAAAGGCAAAAAGTGGGCAGTGCTGGAGATCACAAGGCATAAGACGAACCGAGCTCAGGAGGGATTCTAGGTTTGCTCAGGGCTTGTTCCCACACCGTGCAGCAGCCAACAACTGTTATACAAGGCAATGAAAAAATCACACCCATGGGAATCAATGGAGACTCCAGACTGTCATCTCACCCACACCACCTCCCTCTCTACCCCCTTTACCCCAGCAGAGGATGGTGTTTTGATGCATACGTGCATAAAAATGTAAACTGCAGTCTTCAAAACCAGCCCCTCTAGGAGCTGGAGGTGGAGGGAGAACTGATTTAGAACAGCAAAACAAATGGAAGTGGAAGGGTTAGACTCACCCCTTCTTTCTCTACACAGCCCTGAGACAAACTGAGGCCGCAATATCCTGCAATTTGCGTTGAATGGAAGCCTGAGCTCTAACTCTGCAGCTAATAATGACACACCATCAGGGACTCAGACTTACGCATCAGCCAGGGAGTAAAGATCCTACCTCTCAAGATACACAGCGTGGGACAGCAACCTTAGGCCCACAGAACTTAAAGAACACATGGCAGCTGCTGACGAGCACAATGGTGAAGGGACTCTTTGTACAAACAGCCAAACTCACAATAAGGCGAGAAAGGGAGAATGCTAATTCAGAACCCTACAGGCATCCTGCTCAGCCCCAGCACTTTAGACAGAAAAACCGACCAGGTACACCAACTCTACTACTGCAACTGCAGCTGCAAGCACTCCACACATGTAAGAACGGATGCAGGTTGCAAACCAAAGCAGGACACCTCCAGTACCCTCTACCCCCATCCCAAGGTCCTCAGGATATGCAGAACACTGAAACATCAATGGTCTCCCTTGCATTACGGGGAAAGCATGGAGCGGCTTAAAAGTATAAAAGCCTAGACTCCCCAAATGGATGGAACTATGGATGGAAGTGGCTGAAGTGCATCCCACAAGAGGACCCAGGTTAAACACGTATCTTATAGAAAGGGAGGTCCCCGCTGGACTGAAATGCCCAAATGCACACCAACTCCCATCACACATCATCAGATACAATGAGGGAATATAGCCACCTTTCTCCTCCTCTCACACTAGCCCTAACACGGTTATTGCAGAGAAAAAGTGGAACAGCTATTTTGGTCCGCGCAAAATCTAAAAACAAGAACAAGATCACTCTTAATACCTTTTATTAGGGCAGATTGTTTTGTGTCAATTTGGTTCATCTTAATAAAAAGGTATTACATGGATTTCTTTCTTGTTTTTGTATTGCATGGCGCAAAGACCTTCCAACGTGGCACCTGCGAGTGTCAAGGCACTCAGGGGAGAGCTTCTTGGCATCTGCTTGCTCCTTGTGTCTATGGACTTTTTGGAAGCTGACCACATGGGTAGCAAAGTGCTTGACCTTCTCCCAGGCAGGCATGCCACAGCAATGCACCCCCGCCCCCAAAAAACCCCTGGCCATCTTTTTTTCCCCTGCATTCTGCAATAAGTCTAAAAAGTCTATTATAAATTCTGGACGTTGTATACTGTAAGTCTCACGTGTCGCAATATGGCCAAGCTTCAGAAAAATATGGTATCAAATGGCGGAACTTTTCAACCAAGTAAGGACAAGTTGAGTGAACGTGAAGTCAGTAAAGTATGCTTTTTTCCTCCTATGGGATGTTTTCTGAAAATAAAAATCACTACCGTATCAAACATAGAAGAGGCTCCCTGAACTACAGTAAAAAGTTGGTTAATTGGGGGGGGACAGGAGGAATCTCAAGAGAGAGAAAGATGAATAAAGAAAACAGAACTGGGGTGGGGTGATGTTTTATTTTTAAAAGGGAAGGGGAAGTTGGTTGGAGTTTTTTTTATTGCGTAGGATTGCAATTGCATTCTGGAAAAGGTAAACAACATAAACAACCTTTTGCTATCATCTCAGCAGGAGGCTCAAGTAATTCTGTGATTTTCCATTTCAAAAAACAAGGCAATTTCATAATTAAAATAAAAAACAGTTTAAGAGAGCAGTTAAGACACAAACTCACTGATGCACCAAAAGACAGGGAATTTGAGAGGTCAGACTTCCATCTGAATTCCTGAGCTATTTGCACACATGATATAACAGTCTGACATTTCCTGCTCCCTTAATAAAAGTCTGGCTCCTGGCATTTATACTCTCTTTTAGCTCCGGTTCTCTGCAGGTTACAGGTATAACATTGAACCCAAAGTCAGAGCTATCTGTTTACTAAGAATCTGGTTAATTTTGAAATGAATTAAGGAATGAGCATTCTTTAGCAATACCAATTTTGCAAACAACATACAAGAACAATGGCAAATGTAACCACATGGCGCCTGTGTTCTACATAAACACACGTCTGCCTGTGCAACATCTGTACTTCTCAGGGAACAATGAAGGTGCCCTTAAGCTGGCAGCCTTAATTTACAATTTCCATGGGGTTTGGGGGGGGGAAGCATGTGTGAACTCACGAAGGCCTTAATTCCGCTCTCTGAAATGGAACTTTTTCATTTTGGAGCAGCAGAACAGGCGAGACTGAATGTATCCATTAGCATGAGCAACCAATTCAACCATGATTTGCACATGAAACCAGCCTTTGAATGCCTCCTGGAAAGCCAGGGAGCCACAGGAAGGGAGCATGCCTGCACAGCCTGTGAAGAAACGGGAGGAGCCAGTTTGGTGCAGTGGTTAAGAGCGGCAGGACTCTAATCTGGAGAGCCAGGTTTGGTTCCTCACTCCTCCACTTGAAGCCAGGTGGGTGACCTTGGGTCAGTCACAGCTCTCTCAGAGCTCTCTCAGCCTCACAGGGTGATTGTCTTGAGGACAACATAACACAGTAACTGCTCTGAGTGTGGTATTAAGTTGTTCTGAAGGGTGGTATATAAACTGAATGTTGTTATTGTTATTATTCAGCCAGCCCTCAGAGGGGAAAGACTGGGATGGTGCTGAACCCTCCTGTTTGAGGCCTGCCCTACAGGGGGTGGGAGCCAAATCCAGCCACTCTTCTCCCTCCAGGCTACAAATAATAACAACAACATTTATATACCGCCCTTCAGGACAACTTAAAGCCACACTCAGAGCGGCTTACTAAGTATTTTATATTATCCTCATGACAGGAGATGCAAAAAGCCATCGAGCAGGTTGGACATTATCTATGGCTTTTTGCATCTCCTGGGATCTGAAAGATGCAAAACAGTTAGCCGTGTTAGTCTGTAGCTGCAAAATAGTAAAGAGTCCAGTAGCAACTTTAAGAACCACAGCTTTCTTCGTCAGATGCATCATCAGCTTTTGAGAACCACAGCTCTAATGATGCATCTGACGAAGACAGCGGTGGTTCTCGAAACCTGACAACGCATCTGACGAAGAGAGCTGTGGTTCTCGAAAGCTTATGCAACAATAAAGTTGGAAGGTCTTAATGGTGCGACTGGACTCTTTACTTGTTTGGGATCTGAAAGTCATCCTCTCCATTCCTGGTAATCCTACCTCGGCTGTAACCCCATTAAGGAATCATTTTCCCCCCAAGAAAGAAAAGACGGCATTTATTGTTTTACTCCGAGCCAAATCCTGCCGGCTCGGAGCGGGCTCGGCCATCTGCAGTTAATCTCCGCGAAGGGAAGGAATGCGAGCGGAGAAGCGGGCCGGGGCCGACCCGCCGGGCCCTTCCGCCCCGCAGCTGCAGGCTCCGTCCTCCCTCCCGCCCGCCCGCAGCAGCTTGAGCTTGTTGGCCTCCGAAATCACTTCCACATTTCCCAGCCGGGAGGCGCAAATACTTTGCCTCTGACCTCACTTTCCGGGAGGGAGGGAGGCCCCGGCCGGGCAGCCCCCAGCCCGCCGCCTCCGGGCCACGAAGCCCGCGGCTCTTCCCAGCGCTCCGGCCGGACGGCGCAGGAGGGCGGCGGGGGCCCAGCCGAGCCGAGCGGGGGCCGCCCCGAGGAGCCCGAAGGCGCTCCCCGGGGAAGACGCGCAACTTTCTTTCGCCGCACGCTTCGCCGGCCCCTGCCCGCCGCCGCGCGCGGCTGCTCGCCCTTCCCTCCCGAGCGCGCCAGCGGCTTCCCGGCGACCCCCCTCCCCCCGGGCGCCCCTTTTGTCTCCGGAGCGGGCGTCGGCCTGGCCCCTGCGGACCCCCAGCCCGGCCCGGTCCCGTCCGGCGCGCAGCGGCGTCTCCTACCTCCGCCTGCAGCCCGGACGCGATTCCTGCCAGGACGACCAACACCGAGAGGCTCTGGCGGAGCTGCCGGGGAGGAAGCAGAGAGAGAGAGAGAGAGCGGTGAGGGCCTCGCCGGCTTCCCCACCCCGGCCCGGCCCGGCCCGGCGCCCCCCTCACCATCTTGTCCCGCGTCTTCCCTCCGGGCGGCGGACGAGGATGCTCTCGGCGGCTGCACTGGAGAGGCGAGTCCCTCCGCGCGCCACCCCGCCCGCCCGCAGCTCCTCCCCGCCGCCCCTCTCCGCCTGCCCGCCCGCCCGCCCGCCCCCTCGCGGCCCAGACGGGGCGGCCGGGCCTGCGGGCTGATGCGGGGAGGGGCCGGGCCTGCGCGGGACCCCCTTTCCGCCCGGGCCGAGCCCGCTCTCCGCATCAGGGCGAACCAGCCGGCTCTGCGCCGGCCTCCGGGTCCTGAGGCTGCCCCGGCCCCGGGTCCCAGCGCGCTTAGGCGTCCCCTCTGCAGCGAGGCCAGGCGAAGCCCCTGGGTTTCGGGGGACCTCGCCTGGAGGCCGGGGACGAGCTGAGGCCCACCTGGCGCAGGGGAGGGGCCGGGCAGGAGGGACAGACCGGGAGAGCCGCGTCTCCCCGGACCGCAGAAGCTAGGCAGGCTCGGCCTTGAACGGGAGACCTCCAGAGGAGACCAGGGCTGCAGAGGCCGGCGATGGCAAAGCACCTCTGTCGGTCTCCTGCCCTGAAAACCCCGTAAGAGGTCGCCCGTAAGGCAGCTATGACTTGAGGGCGGGATTTCATTTTTCAGGAGTGACAGAGAGGTCTGGGAGGTCTCAGTGTCTTGGGGTGGCCGATGTCAGACCCCTCCCCCCATCTCTGTTCTGACACCTACTAATGACTGCAGCTAGTAGGTCAGGAGGATGTCAGAGCCAGAACGCAAAAGCCTAGAACAGCAGTTAATACACAACAGTACAATAGAACACATTCACAAATCCTGCAGGCAGGCAGATGCGCCTTATTAAGGTGCATTCCAGTACCTAACTGTTTTGCACAAAAAGGGCCTGAAATGCCCACTTCTGAGCATGGCTGCGAATTGATGTGCTGAGCCACAAAAGTTCCACAGAATCCACGTTCCAGTACCGATCCCATGAGTCTTACACAGAAAGGGCTGCATGAAAAATGGCAGGAGATATGCTTGTCTTCAGGACTCATGCAGCTGGCTGGTGTTCTGTATCCTTCCTCTCCTCTTCTTCTTTGAGAAGAAGTGGGATAAAAATGGCTGTAAAGCTCTGGTCTCCCCCCCCCCCGCCCTCCCAGTACCTGTCTTGTTCCTCTGGTTCCCACATGCAGAAGCCGGAGGTTGGAGAATAGACTGCACCGCTTCTGACTGTGGTGGGGAGAGGATTCTAGTTTTGAATATTCCTTTGCATAAATGTTCCCTGAAAACAGAAAACCAGTAGAGCACGCAGAAAGCTTTTATACCTTCTGTTTTCTTGCAGTACCTTTTCTGCTTGCAGAGTGTTTTTCACGCATGTTCCAAAATGCAGTCTTTGCCCTCAGTCTCAGCTGGTGCCAGTCAGCCATTCTATCACTGTTGCAATCGTTCCTAATATCCCACAGGCATGAGACCTTTCAAGAGGTTTACACAACAATGAATGGTGTGGGGAAAGTGGATGGAGAGAAGTTGGTGTCCAGGGCTGGTTGCACCATCCATCACCAGCTGCATCCTCATGGTCAGCTGATTGGCAGGGCCATGTCTGTCCCACCCCCCTGGTAATGACGGATAACTGGGGCCAAGTCTCTTAGCCTGAAGATGTATCAGGGGTCACTGCTGGCATCTGGAGTGGCCAGCAGCAGGCTGACGAATTGCCAAGCAACGGAACTCTTGTGAAATTCCTTATAAGGTCACAGGTTGGGGGGGGGGTCAGGAATTAGGGTTGCCAACTCCAGGTTAGGAAATTTCTGGAGATTTGGGGGTGGAGTCTGGAAAGGGTGAGGTTTGGGGTGGGGAGGGACCTCAGTGGAGTATAATGCCGTAGAATCTACCCTCCAAGGAAGCCTTTTCCTCCAGGGGTAATTGGAGATCAGTTGCAATTCTGGGCGGTCTCCAGACCCCACATGGCGTTTGGCAACCCTACAAGAGCATGCGGGGGCTGCTGGGAGCTGAATAAGCTCTATGATAGCCAACTCCAACTTCAGACATTTCTGGAAATTTAGGGACCGTGCATGGGAATGGAGGCATTTCAGCTCAGCATATTGTCCACTCTTGGAAGGTGCCATTTCCTCCAGGGGAAGCTGATCTCGGTAGCTGGTGCTCTTAACCCATTGGTCTCGCAGTCTGTGGCTCAGCTGGAGAACTGGCACTATTCAGTTCAAGAGATGCATGCCCAGGTGTTGAGACCAGCCCTGGCCCTGCTGTGGTAAGAGGAGGAAAACTCATTAGAGAGAAAAACTCCCCAAGGGAGAAGGAGTCCCCCCCCCCCACTGCCTAAGATCTGCAGAGGGAGACTGTTACCTGAATTGGTCTCCTTGCAAATAGAATTGTGGGAGAATTAGCAGCAAGGAAGATGGCTATGCAAGAGGTGGTAACTACGGGATCTTTTCCACCAATTTTTATGGAGTCCCTTCCCAATTAGCAGACAAGGCTGGTGCTTTAAATTCAAAGAGCAATCTTATTGAAGAGGAAAAACACATGCACAGACAGGAGTAATCAATAAAATGGTTACACACACAGAGAGTCTTAGGATGCTAGTCAGAAGGTGGAATAGAGGGAGGGAGGGGAAAGTATATCTACCTATCCTGAAGAGTAGGAAGTGAGCAACTTCAAATGTCCAGCATCCTTGGCCAAGAGAGCAAGAGACTTAGGGTAACCTCAGGGGAGCAGCACTTCAGATCTAATAAGTGTGCCCTACTCGATTTGAATGGGGCAAGGGTACTACTCTTGTAGGGTAAAATGTGCCCTGATGTGGGAGAGCCCACCTAGCCGTTGGAACAAAGATTCCATTGGTCAATTCCTGGGAATAACAATGGTTTGATTACCTTGATTGCTAGCTGCTGGGGTGTGTGAAAGAGAATGCAAAGTTTCTCCTTGGAACTGCACAAAAGGGGCAGTTTGTTAATGGAATCCACTGGAGCTGATTAATGTAGTTGTGGAATGTACCTTTCCCAGGAATGAATTATAAGAGCTTATGAATGCTAATTGATTTTCTCAGTCATGGGCAGAAGATCTCATCATGGAAGGAGGGGAAAGGAATGTGTTAAGTGGGATGACTCTGCGAGACCTTTGTTGCTCTGGATTCCTTTCAGAGCTGGGGAGACTGTAAAACTAATCACCACTGGTCACTCTGCATTTATATGCGGCATTCCATTCATGCCTGGGTCTCCCAGGTGGTACTCAGCAACTGCTGGCTGGAATTTCACTGTTTGCAAGCCAAACTGCATTTTAATCCAGAGGCCTTGTGATATTATATCATAGGTGGCTATATTAAATAGCTATTAAAGATGGCGGAGACCAAGCCAACTGGTTACAAGACCTCTTGCCCCCTCCAGAGCATCAGGCTTCCATTCTCAACCAGTGGAATGGGCAGATCAAGAACTTCTTGACTGAGCCCACCTGCTTCCCTCATCCCCACAGGGTCCATCAGCCCCCCACCCCCAAAGCAGAGAAGGCAGATGGTGAAGGAGTTCGAAGCCTTCCACACTCCACTCTCACTCATGAGCACTGTAGATCCAGATGACAGCAAGGACCCAGCTCCGGCTACAGGAAAGGGTGGGGGCTCTCTCTTTGTTCAGGGGATTGGTGCAGCCTCTAGCCACTAGCTCAAGATTGCCTGGGAAGTCCCTGCTAAAAGGGTTTCCAGGCCCTTGCTGTCTCTTGTGGATTTCTCCAGATCCCAGCTCCAAAGGAGTCAGGTGGCTTGATCTTGGCTACCTGCCTGTGATTTTGTGCCTTCCCACTTGGCAGGCTAAGAACAGAACTGGACCCTGAGGACCTCTTCACGGAGCTAGATCAAGATGGGTAGCCATGTTAGTCTGTGTGTACAGTGAAAAAGAGTAAGAGACCAGTAGCATCTTTAAGACTAATAACACCTTTTTAAAAACTAACAAAAATGGACTCATATTCTAGCTGTATCAGAAGAAGTGAGCTGTGTCTCACAAAAGCTCATACCCTACAATAAATTTTGTTAGTCTTATAAGTGCTACTGGTCTCTTGCTCTTATCTAGTGAGGGCTTCTTGTTGACTCCATCTCCTGCCGCAGCCATTTTGTTGACTCCGTCTCCTGCACCCACCACCCTGCATCAATTCCAAAACTGCCCACAAGGTCAAAAAGGTTTGGGACCCCTGCCATACAGTCCACCCTCCAAAGCTTCCATTTCTTCCAGGGGAGCAGCTCTCTATAGTCTGGGGATCAGCTGTATGGTGGGGAATTTAATAAGTGATGTGTGTGACTTGAAGGATAAAATATGTCAGACATTAGAATCGCTAGAATCTGACATCATTAGTCACTCCGTTTTTTATTGTGGCTCACTAGTCGCAAACAAGCACAACTCGATCCAGGGTGAAGCTTTGTCAGATTAATAAATCTTAAGCGGGCCTGCGACCTGCCCGCCATGCTCAGTGATGTCTTTTACTTTGGGGAGGGGGGGCGGGATAGATAGTGTGTAGTTCTGCTGTTCCCTTGCTATTTTCTCTGCCATTGCTACCCTGCACTCAGCTGGTTTATCTAGAGGTGTGGGGGTGGATGGAGCTCGAGGCGCCTGAGAACCAGCTGAATGACCTTGGAGCTTACATCTCTTTCCCCTTCCAGCTTTCCCATGAGAAAACGTGCACCAAGACTAACGGACTTCTGCACGAAAAAGGGGGAGGAGAGAGGAGGGTATAACTAGCCCACTGGGCCTTGCTCTGGTATTCCTGGCAATTGCTTTGTACTGTGCTCTAATGGTGGTAATCTCTTAATAAAGACCTTTAACTCATCCAGCCTCGTCTGATGAAGTGAAGTAGTCCAGGAGAATCCCCGGGCAGAGCCTGACAATAAAGAGCTACATTTACTTCTTCTGCAGCGTCATCACAGTTCTTCCTTGGTCTGGCCAACCAAGTTTTAGGATTCCATAAAGCTGGTAACAACAAATTCAGGAAGGAATTGAACAGTATGAAGGGATAGGAAACTAGGGTAAAGAAGAAATTCAGTGGAATGGACAGTCTTTATCAGTGTGTCGTAAATGTGCTGTGAACGATAAGCCACGATAAGCCACCGTTTTGCTTGTGGTATCCTTGTTCCACCCAGTGCTTCCATTCTCAGGTACACACTGCAGTGGTGTGTACAAGTCCACCAAACTTCCTCTCCGCAGAAGGGAGGCTGGAAGTCCCTTTGTAAGGAAAAATACTTGATTTCAGGACAACTTAACACCCACTCACAGCAGTTTGCATAGTGTGTTACGATTATCTTCACAACAATCACCCTGTGAGGTGGGTGGGGCTGAGAGAGCTCTGAGAGAGCTGTGACTGACCCAAGGTCACCCAGCTGGCTTCAAGCGGAGGAGTGGAGAATCAGATTAGAGTCCTGCCACTCTTACAGGGCAATCCTAAGGACACTTTCCTGGGAGTAAGTGTCATTGAATAGACCTGAGTAGGATTCCGAGTAGACCTGCTCAGGATTGCTCTCTTAATCACCAAACTGGCTTGGAGTGGCCTTTGACTGGCCTCAGGACTTCAGACCAGGTGACGTGCAGATAGTTCAATGTCTCCTGGCCTCTTTGGGATACTCTGAGCCCCGGAAGGCGAGATTTGAAGCAGCATTAAGGGAGTGTGTTTGCTCACTTACAAAAGGAAGAGGTCACAATTAGCTCTGGGATATAGCATTTGGTTTGGTAGTAATAGGAGTACATTTTGTCTTTGAATGGCTATAAATGGAGAAGGACAATGACTTTGTTGTCAATTTTGTTGGCTTTATCTAGGATAGGTTGAAAGTAGTTGATGCAACAATATTAGAAGGGTTCAGCGCTTCCGGGTAATGGATGAATGGTTGGTAAAGGTGTTGGAATTAGCAAAGATGGCAAAACTCACGTCACTGATCAGAGAGAAGATAAGTTCGTTTGTCACTGAATGGAAACCTCTTACTGACTTTCTACGTGAAATGGATAATAATGAGTTGACGATTTGTGGATTTTTGGATGAAGGAATTTGGACATAAGGAAAAAGAGAGCTTTTAATTTTAACATAGAATAAGAGGAAATTTTCAAATACTAATATTTGTCGTGGAAAAAAGCAAAGCCCTCTTTTAGATTATTTAGTGTGAGGTCTTTTGCTTTTTCTTGTTTCTTTCTCTTCTTCCTTTTATGTATATTTTCTGTTCTGTGTGTGTGGTTAGTTACTGTTGATTGTCTGCTAATTGTCTTATTTGGCTTGTTTTTTGGGTTATTGTATTTCTATGTTTTGTCTTTTTTTGGTTTTTTATCTTATAAATCTCTTAATAATGATGAAAAAGAAAGTAGTTGATGCAAGACATGCTAAGCACCAGCTGGGCCTGTGCCCCCGCTAGCTTGGACTAGGACATCCCAGGCAGTCTCAGAAGTTGACGCTGGTCACCTCACACATGGCTAATGGATCGGAGCAAAGCACTCTCTTCTTCAGCCTACTGGCTGTAGACATATCCGCTGCTTTTAACAGGATGGCATGGCCCATCACCTCAAAGAGGTTACCACTTGGCCTTGGGATGTCAGGAACAGATCTCTGGTGGCTCCAGTCTTTTCTATTGAATAGACAGCAGAGCTTTCATGGGGGATTATGAACCATCTGCCTGCGAGCATGTCAGAATGCCCAACACTCCTGTAGTCTTTCCAGTGTTTTTAGATGTTACTGGATCTTTCCTTTGTAGGGTAAAAGTCTCTCTTCACAATAGTTTTGACACGTGTTCTTTGTGGCATCTCCCCTTCTGGAGCCTTTGCCCTGCGAAGGCTTGGTTAATTCAAAGTTTTAAGCAGCAGTGGTGGTGGGGGAAAAGCTCCAGAAGGGGACACAGTCGGGCATGTCAGAGGCAGCAGAGGGCTGTGAGAGAATCCATCCCCACCAGAGCAATCTCCTCTGGCTCTCTCTTTCAAAACTACGCTTCCCAGTAACACTGTGTCCACTGACACTTGACAGATACATGCCCCAGCGTTTTGTGTAGAGACACTCTTAGTTACTAACTCTCTGGTTGGATGGGGCTTCACCCAATCATATCTTGATTGGATCAGTGAATTGGGTGTCATTCTACTTGTCTAAAGTTTCCGTAACTGGGTAAATTTGTCCCAGTGTATTGCAAGGCCCACTCCCAAGAAAGTACTCCATTACATCACGTTTCCATTCCAGGAAGTGAGGGAGGAAACTGTTACAGCTCTAAGCCTGTTTGACTTGCAATTCCTCCAGCCCCGGTCTCATACTTGCTAGTTATTTTGGTCCAGGAAGCCTTTCGGGGCTCATCTAAAGACGGGCTGCCTGCTCCAATACGTTCATTGTAGAATGCAACTCAAGCTTCCGTCTGAAATGTTGAAGAGTTACTATTACAACTTCAGGTGAGTAGCCAAGTTGATCTGCAGGAGACGAGCGAAGTTAAAGTCCAGCAGCAGCACCTTAAAGACTAACAAGAATTTCCAAGGTATAAGCTTTCAAGAGCCAAGCGCCCTTTGTCAGACATGAGTAGGAATGGAGATCTGAGTCTTTTTCACTCAGTCAGAAGTGGTAAGGGGTGCTTCAAACAAGTAAGATAGGGAGTTACAATGTGAAATGTAATTAGCATGATTAGAGTAGTGAAAGAAGAATCCCATGTTTCTCTTCAACCCTGGGGGGATCCATTGTTCCAAACTGGTGAATGAACTCATTTTCAACAATCTGATAGTTTGCTAGCATGAATACAGACTCCATCACTGGAACACGTTCCCCTGTATAGGTCCTCGTTTTTGCTAATGTTCCAAGTTCTTTTTGGCATTTCAGACACATATCATGGTGGATGATTTATTTATTTATTTACTACATTTATGCCTTTCCTTCTCAGGACCGAAGAGGGTGAGGCAGGTTAGGCTGAGCCTGTATGACTGACCCAATGTCACTCAGTGAAAAAAGCACCTGTGTTTAATTCCATGCATGCTGAGTGTTTGTCCAATTCAATTGATTAATTTTAATCATATGCTAGGACAGTGATGCCGAACCTTTTTGAGCCCAAGTGCCCAAACTGCAACACAAAACCATCTTATTTATTTCAAAGTGCCAACACTGCAATTAAACCTGTATACTGAGGTTTTAGTTAAGAAAAAACAACTCATGCAGTTGTCCGAACTAATTAACATCTCTCTCTCTCTCTCTCTCTCTCTCTCTCTCTCTCTCTCTCTCCACACACACACACACACACACACACACACACACCCTCTCTCTCTCACTCACTCAGGAGCCACGACTGAAAGTAAAGTAAGTTAAATCAAAGCAGTTTGCCCTTCTTTACACCAGCAGCCCGGCTTGCAAGCACTCTCTCTCTCTCTCTCTCTCTCTCTCTCTCTCTCTCTCTCTCTCTCTCACACACACACACACACACACACACACACACACACACACCCTCTCTCTCTCACTCACTCAGGAGCCACGACTGAAAGTAAAGTAAGTTAAATCAAAGCAGTTTGCCCTTCTTTACACCAGCAGCCCGGCTTGCAAGCACTCTCTCTCTCTCTCTCTCTCTCTCTCTCTCTCTCTCTCTCTCTCTCTCTCACACACACACACACACACACACACACACACACACACACACACACACACACACCCTCTCTCTCTCACTCACTCAGGAGCCACGACTGAAAGTAAAGTAAGTTAAATCAAAGCAGTTTGCCCTTCTTTACACCTGCAGCCCGGCTTGCAGTCAGTCAGTGTCTCTCTCTCTCTGACACTCACTCACTCACTCACTCACTCACTCACTCACTCACTCACTCACTCACTCACTCAGGAGTCTGGACTGAAAGCAAAGCAAGTTAAATCCAAGCAGCTTACTCTTCTTTAGAAAGCCAGCCCCAGCAGCCCGGCTGCTGCCTCCGCTTCCTGCTGCTAAAGAGATGGGCAGCAGGGAGGCAGCCTTGAGGAAAAGGAATCATGTGGGCAGGGCCAAAACCCATGTGATCTCTGCTCAGAGGTACTGGAACGCCGCCCAGGCGTTCCCCCTCCAAATGAGCCCTGGATGTAGCGATTGGTGACTTGGCTCGCATGCCCACAGAGGGGGCTCTGTGTGCCAGCTGTGGCACACGTGCCATAGGTTCGCCATCGCTGTGCTAAGGTTTTCATATCATGAGTATGAAAAGAGATCGTTCCTCTGATTTCTGTAGGTTCCCCATTAATAAACTAAGTTAGACAACTTTTTTGACTATAGTGTCAAAATTAGTAATCACTTTTCACTTTTACAAGATGATTCTTCCCTTTTGGAGGAAAATGAATAACCATACTCCTAGTTATGCTCCCACATTACGTTCTTTTGAATTGCCTGAGGAAAAGGATTCGACCTCTGGGAAAGCTGCTTTCCATATTTTAGCCTCACAGACTTTTCTAATTGCTGAGATAAAATTAATGTTTTGATCCAGTTTTTTTCTGCTAGTTTTGGGGATCACTTTTTATCCCAAGATATGTCTGATACTCATGTTTATACCCAAAATTATTCACATAAAGGTTATAATTCAGTGGTAACTTTATATGAGACCCCTTTCAGTGTAGATGATCTCCTCTAAATCTTACTTCTTCACACACACGGCCTCTTTAGGTCTCCCAAATTTTCTGGCTCTCTGAGTGTGGCAGCTGAATACCTTATTCGACCAAGTGTCCCTTTCTGGAGTACTTGCGGCAATGCATGATATGTCTCTGTCCAAATGCTCGGAGAGATTCTCCACATCAAAAACTTCCCTCCAGACTTGGGCTGACATCCTAAGGAATATGTATCTTATGCATTGATTGCCGTGAGTATCCTTAAGGCCCACAGTAAAATCTTGCACATTCTTTACAGCAACTTCTGATGCTAATTCTTGCCCAGGTTAAATCTCTCTCAACTAGTAAAACAGCAGGATTTGAGACAAGTGGAATCTTAGAGACTGATAGGATGTTCCAGGGTATAAGCTTTGACTAAAGGGAGCTATGAAAGCTTATATCCAGAAAATCTTGTTGGTCTCTAAGGTACCACTGGGTTCAAATCCTGTTGTTCTACAGCAGACCAACCTGAAATTCTGAGCTAGTAGTCTCTGGTTCCTCTCATCATTTACTCTATAAACAAATCTGTCTCTTAACACATCCTCCAGAACACTTCCAAATAGTCAGTGATCAGTGAGCTTTTTCAGCTCAGCCACATATGCTATTACAAATTTGCCACATGTCCTTGATCTGTTACAGAATTTAAAATTCCTACATTATCAGGCTGGTTAGGGGGTTATAAAGTGGTGGAACAGCATGGTATAGCTCAATGTCATCAGATCTCGGAAGCTAGGTAGGTTTGATACTTGGATGAGAGATGACTGAGGAGAAATTTTCAGAAGAAGGCACCACTGCTCCTCACGTGCCTTGAGAGCCCTCTGCTGGGGTTGCCATAAGTTGGCTGTGACTTGATGGCACACACACACATATACATCAATAGGGGGTTATACTACTCAGAGTTTCTGTACACAAGACGCTGAGGTGCATGTCCATCAAGTGTCGGGAGATGCAATGTTAGCCAGGAAGCATAGTTTTGAAAGACAGAGCCAGAGGAGATCGCTTCAGAGGGGATGGATTCTGTCATAGCCCTCCACCGCCTCTGGCATGCTGGACTGTCTCCCCAACATGAGCTTTTACCATGCCGTCTTCGCTGCTTAAAACTTTGAATTAACTGAGCCTCGGCAGGGTAAAGGCTCCGGAAGGGGAGACAGCAGAGGCGGTGGAGGGCTGTGAGATAATCTGTCCCCTCCAGAGCAATCTCTGCCAGCTCTGTCATTTAAAACTACACTTCCTGGCTAACGTTGTGTCTCCCGACATGTGAAGATCCTGCGTCAAAAGTATTGTGTAGAGAGACTCTCAGGTAACACTTGTAGACCCTCTATATGTTTTCTCTAGGATTCTAAATCCACATACAATCAGCAATACAGCTCTTTTCTGTGCCTCAGTCGCTTCAGTTTTTTCATAAGGTATCATTTCCAGTTTTCCTCATCACCAGATGTTAACCTGGGACTTTCATATTCCTTCCCAAACTGCAGGGACTCACAGTGGTAGATATTTCAACAGGGATTCAATGTATTCAGGCAACAAACAGCCAGCCTTTGAACAGTCCAACTCAGTAGATTCTAGGAAGCAAAAGGAAAAGAATGCTAGAATATTTTTGAAGGATTTATATAAATTTTGGTATCTTGCTTCTTTTTAAAAAACTAGAGTATAATTTCAATAAAGGAAATAAACTCCAGATGGTGTCTGTGTATTTTGATGAGAAAAAGCAAAAGTAAGAAGGACTCTATAAATAACGTACCGATGAGCATAACTTGTTCAAAGAACAGTCCTGTTTGACAGGACTTAACTAATTGCTGAAAGATATCCAAGATTAAAAGATAAATCTTTCTTTTGAGATACTGGAAGTTTTGGTACGGCACGGATAAAAGCATCCGTTACAACCCTGCTGTTTTTGGTTCCCTGTTGTTCTGTGTTCTCAAGCAAGAAACGTTCCGCTACCATGCTATATTACTATATTACTGTCATTTGAATTTCCACAAAGATGTATTTCAAAACGCCCGGTCCAAGAGGACTCGATTGAAGCAAGTTGAATTTTGTGTTTCTGAAAAGATGTTCTCTATGGCATATGCACACGCTTTGTGAACTGGTTGCACTATTCAGCAAGCAATCATGCCTAAGAAGAGGACACAGTCCTCATAATACTTTTTATTCGGACCAATCCAATGACACATATCAGGGTGTGAGCTTTCTAGCTCACCAGACCAGGACAGAATGTTTTAAAGGCAATGGACTTGCTTATATTCTTTCTACGTTCTCACAGTTAACTGCCAAGTACTCTGAATTCAAGCAGTGCCTCTGGGGTCGGGGTGGGAAAGGGCGGAGGTCTGATGAATCTGCCAGAGGCTGAGTGCATGAGCTCATCTAAGGAGCACTCTGAGAGCATCCCCCTTTAAAGCTCACTTGGGGATGGGCAGGGCTTTAAACGCCTCTCCTACATCAGGTCAAGTACATTACAGTCGTAGTGCTCAGCTGCTGCTCCTTTGATCTCTCCAGCCCACCTTCTCAACCATCCAGAGTAAGCTTCTCTACCCTGCTACAATAATCTCATCTTCCAATATGTCTGTCTGTCTGTCTGTCTAACCTACCTACCATCTATTCAGCCCTCCCTCTTTGTCTCTCTCTTCAATTATGCACTGTCTTTCTCCTAGGATTTTACCAACCCAGACTTGGAAGTCCTATTTTCTCTCCAATGGAGACCCAAAACAGCTTTCCTTCATTTCATCCTCATAACAACTCTGTGAGACAAGCTAGGCTGAAAGAGAGACTGACTGAAGCGTCTATGGCAAGTTTCTACGGCAGAGTAGTAATTCAGACTTGGGTCTCTCAGATCTTAGTCCAACACTTTAACCACTAAACCACATGGGCTCTGTGCTTCAGTTCGGTGCAGTGATTAAGAGTGGCTGGACTCTAATCTGGAAAACCAGGTTTGATTCCCAACTACCCATGTATCATGCATCTGACGAAGAGAACTTGATTCTCAAAAGCTTATGCTACAATAAAATTGGTTCGTCTTAAAGGTGCTACTGGACTCTTTTTGATTTTGCTACTACAGACTAACACGGCTAACTCCTCTGGATCTTCAAGCAGATATGCACCATTATAGACACCAAGTTGTGCCTCAAGTAGTGAAAAGGCTGCATGTGTGTGTAACATGCTGTCAAATCAATCTGGAAAAACTTGTAAAGCCGTGGAATAGACAGAATGGGACATAAATAGAACCAATCAATCAATAGTAGGGTTGCCAACTCCAGATTGGGGGATTCCTGGAGATTTTGGGGGTGGAGCCACAGAAGTGTGAGGTTTGGGGTGGGGGACATCAGTAGGGTACAATGCCATAGAGTCCATCCTCCAAAGAAAATATTTTCTCCAGGGAAACTGATCTCTGTAGCCTGGAGATCAGTTTAGGGTTGCCATCCTTCAGGTGCGGCCTGGAGATCTCTTGGAATTCCTGATCCCAGACTTCAAAGATCTGCCACCCCCCCCCCCCCGCCCCCGGCAAAACCTCAAAGATTTTCCAGACTCCTGAGCCAGAGTTGGCAACCAGTTCCAGTACCTGGAGGATAGCAACTGAATGCACTGTGATAAAAGAAAATTACAGTACAGAGTTTAGAGAGAAGAACATTTTCATTTGTGGCCAAATGGCAACTTCTTAGATCTAGATAGCCCAGATGAGTCAGATCTCAGAAACTAAGCAGGGTTTGCCTTGGCTAGTAATTGGATGGGAGACTTCCAGTAAAGACCAGGGCTGCAGAGTCAGGCAATGGCAAACCACCTCATTTAGTCTCTTGCCATGAAAACCCCGCTAGGGGTCGCTATAAGTTAGCTATGACTTGAGGGCACTCTTTCTATAAATTTTTTAACATCAGTAACGATTTGATGATTTGTGGATGTATGGATTAAGGACTATGGCCTTTAGGGGAAAGACAGCTTTTGTCTTTAACAAAGAGTAACAGAAAATTTGAAAACAATACTTATATTAGTTGCAGAGAAAATCAAAAACCTTGTAGTTTAATTCTTTTTTTGTTTTCTCTTTTATTATGTTCTTATGTTTTCTTAGTTCTGTTAGCTTGTTGTTTAGTGAGTGAGTCTTTGTGTAACTGTACCTTTACCTTTTGCCTTTTTATTAGATAAATAAAACCTTTTTTAAAAAAGAAAATTACATTCCAGTGCTTTTAAACCCGGATGACAGCAGCAATCCAACAGGTCAAGCCTTTCTCCTCACTAAGAGAGGGAAACCTCTGCCTTGCTGAACCTTTCTGTCCTCCCGTGAGAAAAGGAACGTCATTTTTGCCTCTTCTTCTTTATAACATTTGTTTTTCTCAGTAGAGAGCCCGGTCGTTTTAAAATACTGCAAAGAAAAACAGCCTTCTCAGAGGTACGCCGCCCTGAGCCCATTCGTGGAGAGAGCGGGATACAAGTCAAATAAAATAAACCAATAATAAATATGTGCGCATGCGCATATTTCTTCCATTCGCTCCCGATTTGAAACGGAAAATCTTTTTACGGAGAACCGTGACGTCCTTCATTTCCGGCGGGAGGGGCCACCACTTCCGGGTAAGAGGTCTTTTTAAAAAATCACGTGACAGGGTAGGGGACTCCCTGAACAACATGGCGGCGCCCTCTTCGTCCGGGTCGGGCTTCAACTACCGGCCGGCGCCTTTGGCTCCGCTGCCGCCGCAGCTGGACCCGGCCTACTACGACACCTCGCCCGAGAAGCGCCGGAGCGACGCCGAGCGCCTGGCCATCCGCGCCCGCCTCAAGCGCCAGTACCTGATGCAGCTCAACGACCCCCGCCGGACGCATCGCATCGTGAGTGGCCGTGCCTGGAAGGGAGGGGGTGAGGGAGAGCCCCGAGCCTGGTCCGGCTGGCAAGGCAGAGGCTGCGGAAGCGCCGGGTCCAGATTCCCGCAGCTGCCAAGGAGCGCCCCATGTGACCTTGGACCCCTTGCGTGCCCTCGGCCTACCTCTCAGGGCTATTGTGAAGATGAAAGGGGGACGCTGCTGGCGGGAGGGCGGCTGAAAATGGGCTATCGCCCTCTGCCCCACACCAAGAATACAGCAGTATTACAGTAGTAGTAGTAACAGTAGTAGTAGTAGTAATTAGGGGTCACCAGCTTCCAGGTTGTGGCTCTAATTTCCCAGAATTACATCTGATCTCCAAGCCACAGAGATCAGTTCCCCTGGATAAAAATGGCTGTTTTGGAAGGTGGACTCTATAGCGTATACCACTGAAGTCCCTCCCCAAACCTCACCGTCTCCAGGCTCCACTCTCAAAATCTCCAGGAATTTCTCAACCCAGAGCTGGCAACCCTTGGTGGTGGTGGTGGTGGTGATAGTTGTCATAGTAATGACAGCGGCAACATCAGTGATGATAATAATAAGCATTGAATGCATCCCCCGTGCAAGAAATACAAATTACGACCTGTATTCAGATAAAGCTGCTGCATTTGTATCTATATTTATAGTATACAGACTGTTTGGGAAATGTTACGTTTCCTTTTATGGCCCAGTGTAAGAAGTCCCCATATTCTCAATCTGAGTGAATGATCGATGCAACAGATTCTGGTGATTAATGAAGATAAGGTTTATTGAGAGTACAGTGCTCAAAATAAATCTGATGCACACATTTGCATGTCAGAAAGATGTCTTGCTCTTTCATTTATACCCTCTTAATAAACAATATATCTTTGCCAATCTGTCTTTAAACAATCAGATAGGAATTTCATGATGTCTATAGCTTGAGAGGATTGGCAGGTTATCTACAGAGTTGGACAAGTCATGCTATACATACTATTTTAGCTGGCACCAGCAGTTATCGTAAACATTTTTAGAAACAACATACTGCATGAGAGCCAGTTTGGTGTAGTGGTTAAGATTGCGGGACTAATCTGGAGAGCCAAGTTTGATTCCCCACTTCTCCACTTGAAGCTAGCAGGGTGACCTTGGGCTAGTCACAGCTCTCTGGAGCTCTCTCAGTCCCACCCACCTCACAGGGTGTTTGTTGTGGGGATAATAATGACATACTTTGTAAACTGCTCTGAGTGGGCATTAAGTTGTCCTGAAAGGCGGTATATAAATTGAATGTTGTTGTTGTTATAAGGCTGAGAGCCAAGCTACAAGTGACGCCTTATACAGGTTGGACACTTGTCAGCTTCCCTCAAGTTTTGATGGGAAATGTAGGCATCCTAGTTTTACAGCTTGGCTCTCCATTACAGCTGCAAGACCAGGACGCCTACATTTCCCATCAAAACTTGAGGGAAGCTGACAAGTGTCCAACCTGTGTCAGGCGTCACTTGTAGCTTGGCTCTGAGTCTAGAGACAGTAGAGGAATCCAGCCTTTATTTTGTCCTGTTGATGCAAGTTAGCTGTAATTTCCAGGTCCTTCCTTTGAGAACAGTTTCTCAAAATAAAAGAAACACTATGAAATGTAAATAAAAGAGAGGAAGGAGGAAAATTGATAGGGCATAGTTCATCTAGACCAAGACCCTGTAGCAGTAGCAGGTGGTATCCCCCAAAATCCCCTAATACAGACATGACACTTGGATGTCAGGCACACAGTTGATGAGGTTTCAGCGTTAAATGATGGACACCAAACCTTGGATTTTTATCTTCAAGAATCTCTGTAGTCAACTGAGAAAGGGAGACTAAATAAATTAAGGCCACCCAGGAAGCTTCTGTGACAGAGTGGGAATTTGAACTTGAATCTCCCACATACTAGTTTGACACTATAACCACTACACCACACTTTTTCGTAGGAGTTCTTCCCTGTATCCAGAAGGAGGCAAAGTGCAGAAGGAAGGTGGGGGCCTCTGGGGAAAAGTTGATTCTGCAGCACTGGGTGAAGGGGTGACTGTTTAGAAAGCCCTGCTCCTGGCCAATGCCAGGCGTTCATCTGCTTAATTGGACATTCTGCAAAACTAACAAGGGCAACCCTAGTACAAATTAGCAGGAACAACAAACCAGGGCTATGATATAATCAAAAATTGAGTGTAATCTAATTACTCATAATACAAAGTGCAAAAGTGGTATAAATACATACATAGTTGTAAGCCAATTTATACAGACTCAACTTCAAGTGCATAGATACAGGTAAGTAGCAAGTATATAATTGTGCAAAATGTCACTGTCCGGAACAAATCTTATCAATTAAAGTGCAAATGCCAAAAATGTCAAAGAAGAATCGGTAGGTGGGAGCTTGTGCCAAAGAAATATTAACAGTCCATGGAATCAAAGCATATATAGAAGAAAACGCCAACGGGGACTTGCAGGCAAATAACATTAACCCGTTTCGTGAGTATCACTCCTCACTTCCTCCTGGGCATGTAACAATTCGGACTGCACATAACACAATAAAGCACCTAGAATCTCAGTTGTGGCAACATGATGCCTACAAAGCCCAAAAGTCTACACGTAGTCCTTTCCTGATCTATACTGTTATAGAAAGATCTCCTGATCAGCTCCATTTTACATAATTTGTGGAATGACAGGAACGTGGGAGCTCTCTTGACCTCAAGTAGGTCATTCCACAAGGAGGGGTCCACAACAGAGAATGCACATGTACAGGTGGTTGGTGTTTGGTTTTAAATGTAAAAACTGAGACCCAGATGGCTTCAGCCATGTACAAAGATAACGGCCTTCACTGCGTCGGGGGTCAGGTCCCTGTTGTCTGCTGTTCCCTGTAATCTGTAGATCTCTGGTTATCAGATGAGCACGAATAATCCTTTAAAAGTAAACGGTTCTATTGTGAAGTCAGTTTTTGCACATAAGAGAGAATGTTGTCAGAAATGCACATGCTCTCATTTGAAAACAGTAGGGCTGCGTCTCCTTTAACCACATCTGGTTGGTTGTGTTGCCATGAGATGCTCAGTGGTTGGGTACCTGCTTGGCATGCAGGTTCCGTTCCCTGGCATCTCCAGTTAAAACAATCAGTGGTAGGTGCTGTGAAAAACTTCCACCCAAGGACCCGGAGAGCTGCTGCCAGTGAGCAGATTCAGTATAAGTCAGCTACGTGTCTGTTCCTCATGGCCACCTCCATCCTGGCCGCTTGCATATAAAGTGAGGCTTAGGCCTAAGACATGAAGTCAAGCTGAAGTATCAGTATAGTTTGAGCTGGTAACAGTAGGTGGTCATAAGTCACAACTGTTAAACTGTTGGCTTAGGACAGGGGAAATCCAGGCTTGAATCCCCACTCTGTCATGAATCTGTCTGAGCAAGCTTGGGCCAGTCACTGTCTCTACCAGACTGACCTCACGTGGTCGGGATAAGATGCTACCCTTAACTTCTCGAAGGGGGGGCTGGATAAAGATGCAGCAGCTGGTGGATAATTGGCCATCTCGGTCACTGTCCTCTTTCTTCCCTTTAGGAAGACCCTGCCATTATTCAGTGGACCTATGCCAAAGCAAACGTCTTCCCTAATTTCCGAGTCAACCCTAAAACTTCCTTATTGGGTGCATTGTGTGGAATAGTCCCCATCGCTTTCTGGTGGTACGTCTTCAAAACGGAAAGGGTAAGTATAAAGATGTAATCTTAAAGAAACATTGGTTGTCATAATTGACATGTGGGGCTCCAGTCTGCCCAAGAACCCGTTAAAACCTGGAGTTAGCTAGTTAGCTTCTGTGTTTTGCCTATTTATTGTTTGCAGCACCAGTGTGAGCAACACGTACTACAGTAATCTGGAAGAATCTGGTAAGTGTAGTGGTTATAATTAGGGTCTGCATTTCACAGCATTTAAGTTTTTAAAAAATCTCCAAATATGTATGTTCTGTGGAAACTTGAGAAGTTGAAAAAGGCTGATTCCTCTTTTCCCAACTGTTTTGTATCATTTTGAGTCTCGTAACAATTAACAGATATAATCCTTTCTATAGCTAAAATGCAAGTATTTCTAAATTTCTTTTATGTGGAGGTCCTGTTAATCTGATGGATGGAGGAATGGTTAAATTACCAGTAATTTAGAGAAAAAATACAGATGGGGCAAGTTATGTGTAAAGGTACTGTGAAAACGAAGCCTCTGTATTAGCATATTCTTTACTGTAACTTTAACTTAAAATTGCAAATGGAGAAGACTCTCAAGAAACAAGCATGAAAGGTTTAGTATGATGTGTATTCCCCGTAGCTGCTCAGCTCTAGGACTTTCAACATGAAAGACACAGTATCTGCCATCAATGGCTTTGCAGTCCCTCATCATAATTAATCCTGACCTGCCCTTGGAGATATTGCAGCCTTTCTTCTTTCATGGAGCTGACTTACTTCTGTTTCTTCCAGGAGTATAAAGAGAAACTCATCAAAGAAGGCAAGTACGAGCAGCCGTTCAAAATTGCCTACTGAGCTCCCACGAACGGTGTGCTGTAAAGCAGCCAACTGGGTCACCGTTGCAATTTTGCTTTCTCTGCACCGTGGCATCAGGCTTCTTTCAAAATAAATGTTTCTTGTTGAGAAGTTGGTTTCTGTTCATTTCATGATGAGGCGTCAGCTACAATAAAGGCCACTTGATTTCACTTTGAAATACCTATTTTTTGCTTATCTGTGTCTTTTAAAATTCAGCACTTGGACCTTCTCAAAGATTTTAGAATGTGTGCAGTTATTGTGCTATGGATGGAGACACACAGTAACACTCAGAAGGCAGGGTGTAGGACAAGGTGTAGTGGATAAGAGCTGCAGGACTCTAATCTGGAGAACTCTGCTTGAAGCCAGCTGGGTGACCTTGGGTCATTCACAGCTCTCTCAGCCCCACCCACCTCACAGGGTGATTATTGTTGTGTGGATAGTAATAACAACACACTTTGTCAGCTGCTCTGCATGGGCATTAAGTTGTCCTGAAGGGTGGTATATAAATTGAATGTTATTATTAATGTAGGGTATGGATGGGCCAGCTCTGGTGCCAAAAAGCTAGAGGAGGTAATTCTGTTCCACCTTTCCTGGCTTGTCCATGCCAGGTTGAGGCATTTTTCTTCTAGAGGGGTTTCGAAGGTATCTGAACTACAACTTTGGCTAGTGATAATTGTAGCTTGCTTTGCTTAGTGTTTCTGCTGTGATTGGAATGTCCTTGTTTTGTATTTTCTTTTTCTATGATGTCTACTGCTGAACTTGTATAGTAGAATTTACAAGTTACAAGGTTAACCACCTTAGGGATCTTTAATCAAATGGTAAGGTATCACTTTTATAGATTAAAAATTCAGTTGCTTTATCAAATAGTTACCAGTGTGTGGTGTGTTGGCAAATGAGGCCATGGTTTTCAAAAGCAGTATGAGTTCGTATCTGAATGCTCTTTTTGGGTGTTTCCCATGTGTCTAGGAGAATTGCTGTTCGCTTGCAGCTAAGATGACGCTTGGGTATAGGCTTATTTGTAAGCAGTCGGCCCGGCCTCCACCATCTTTAATAGCTATTTAATATAGCTGCCTGTGATACTAAATCACAAGGCCCCTGGATTAAAATGCAGTTTGGTTTGCAAATGGGAATTCCAGCCAGCAGTTGCTGAGTCCCACCTGGGAGAACTAGGCATGAATGGAATGCCGCATGTAAATGCAGAGTGACCAGTGGTGATTAATTTTACAGTCTCCCCAGCTCCAAAAGGAATCCAGAGCAACAAAGGTCTTGCAGAGTCATCCCACTTAACACATTCCTTTCCCCTCCTTCCGTGATGAGATCTTCTGCCCATGATTGAGGAGAAAATCAATTAGCATTCATAAGCTCTTATAATTCATTCCTGGGAAAGGTACATTCCACAACTAAATTCATAAGTTTAGCTCCAGTGGACTCCATTAACAAACTGCCCCTTTTGTGCAGTTCCAGGAGAGACTTTGCATTCTCTTTCACACACCCCGGCAGCTAGCAATCAAGGTAATCAAACGTTTATTCCCAGGAACTGACAGTTGGAGTCTTTGTTCCAACGGCTAGGTGGGCTCTCCCACCTCAGGGCACGTTTTACCCTATAAGGGTAGTGCTCTTATCCCATTCAAATTGTGCACACTTATTGGATCTGAAGTGCTGCTCCCTTGAGGTTGCTCCAAGCCTCTAGTTCTCTTGGCCAAGGATGCTGGACGTTTGAAGGTACTCTCATCCTTCATGGACTGGACTACTCTTCAGGATAGGTAGATATACTTTCCCTCCTTCACTCTATTCCAACTTCTGACTAGCTTCCTAGGATTCTGTGTGCGTGTAACCATTTTATTATTTACTCCTGTGTGTGTCCATGTGGTTTTTTTCCTCTTCAATAAAATATTGCTCTTTGAATTTAAAGCACCAGTCTCGTCTGCTATTTGGGAAGGGACTCTGTAAAAACTGGTGGAAAAGATCCCATAGTTACCGTGTCTCGCATAGCTGTCTTCCTTGCTACTAATTCCCCCCACAATTCTCTTATTCGCAAGGAGGCCAATTCAGGTAACATAGTTTCTTATTCCACTGTTAGGATTGCTAGATTGATAGAGGCTCTACAGCACTGAAAGAACATTTTGTGTTTGCTTTCTCATTGAAGGAGGGGCTATGCAGATTTAACATTACCATTTAAAGTACTTTACATGGCAGGGCTGGAAAAGATCTTTGCCTGAGATCTTAATTAAGGCTCCTGCTGGCAGCCCTGTCCCATTCCAAATCATGTGAGACCTGAGCATGTGGTTCGATAGTTGATTTTATGAGCGCTTGGGTACACCTCCTTTGAATTGTGCATAATTCCATATCCATATGGAATTGTCCATATCTACCTACCACCTTCTCAAGGCCCTTCAAGCATCTGTTGAAGAGGCCCCCATCTCTGAAAGCTCTCATCACAGGAAGAAGAGCACCGTGGCTCTATCACCATGAACTGGTGCAGTTGCTTTTTTTGAGATGGGACTTTGAGTTCTCCCAGAACTGATCTATGCAAAATGGTTGCTCTTCTTCGTAATGGATGTCAGCTATCTTTTGACCACTGAAGATGGAATATTTGAGACAAACGTACCTCACTGTAGGAGGACTTCAGTTTAATTTCCCCAAATAAACCATTCTTTGAACATTTTAGAGGCAAAGTGTGACTCAAGGCTACGGAGCTGTACCATGGGGCCAGTAGCTTACCATGTGTTGGTTTTTATGAAGCCACAAAGAAGTATATTGTCGAAGGCTTTCACGGCCGGAGAACGATGGTGGTTGTGGATTTTCCGGGCTGTATAGCCATGGTCTTGGCATTGTAGTTCCTGACGTTTGGAATGTCTGGAAGTGTAGCATCCAGACAAGAATAAAAACATGAAAGACACTGCAAACTTGGCCATCCTGAAAAATCAGCAGTGGCTGAACATAGCCTAACTCAAACAGGACACAGTATCCTATTCCAGGACACTAAAATACTGGACAACACTTCCAACTACTTTGTCAGATTGCACATGGAAGCCATTGAAATTCATAAGCATAAACACAATTTCAACAGGAAAGAAGAGACTTTAAAAATGAATAGAGCATGGTTTCCAGTCCTGCAAAACACCAGGCTAACGAAACACTCTACGTCCCACAATAGCCCTGCAGAGAAGATTAGCATATCAAGCACCAATCCATATGTAAAAGAACCTCCTCAGGATACAGTGAAGCCTCCCTCCATTAGCATTCCACACCCTAGGAAACTCTTACAGGATGACTCAGCTCAACCCCACCCCTCCTGAGTAGATACAAATGACCTGCCAGCACCTTTTCCACACTGTGACACTGAGAGATCCCTGTCTTTTGGTGCTACACCTCTGCAGATGCCAGCCACAGCTGCTGGCGAAACGTCAGGAACTACAATGCCAAGACCACGGCTATACAGCCAGGAAAATCCACAACCACCACAAAGAAATAATTGCTGTCATAACTGCTGGTGGCTTCACTTGCCCAAATGATTAGAGAGAGATGCGCAGTTTGTGGCAACGGGTTGACCATAATTTGTACTTGAGAAATCCCCTCAAGGGAGGCAAATAGTTACTGCCATTTCCTTATTTAGTCCTATGCAAGACTTGTTTCATTATCTGTATTTGGTAGCAGAGAGTGAAAAAATAAATAACTCTGTTGAATTGTGCAGGGGTCAGTTCTTTAGAGCTGGGAGGATTTTTCCACTCTAATCAAAAAGCTTTACTCTAACAATTAAGATTAGTGGCTTTATTGTTTATTAACTTGCTCGTTCCTCCTGCTGCCAGCTGCTCATTGGATTTCTGCCGTTAGAAGAGGGCAAGTCACTGTTTCCCTGGGAATCCTTTAGGCTGTGCAAGCAACAAATTGGTACATGCATCTCCGGTCATTTCACTTGTGCTTGGGATTAAAGTGGCTCTTGAGAGGTTCCCAACACTTGTAGTATGTCTTATCCAGGCAGGTTTTCAGACCCCATTTGGTGACAGCCATGCTCAAGGAAGACTCAAACATGAAGGCCTATGGAAACATGGCAGATGACACATTGAAAGGAGACAAAGAAATACTCACTTTGTGTTAAATGCACAAATTGTTTTAACTACTAGTTATTGGGCAGATTCTATCATGAACAGTTTAGTAGGAAGAGAATCCCAGATATGACCAGCTCCCAAGAGACTTCTGTGTGGTCAGAACGGTATCTAATGTGTTCAGAAATCGAATATATATAAATCGAATGTTATTATTCATTGGGCTCACTGGCCTAGAAGAGCTTGTGGCTAGGAGTTCCACAGGTGTGCATGTGTATGGCTTTCTAGGAAATCTTGAGCTTTTTAAAGCTATGAATAGGAATAGCCTCATGTTACAGCCGTCATTCACTTAGATGGAAGGGGAGAAATAGTACTGTATGTATTGGGGAGTTTTGCCAAAAGAAACTTAATTTGGCATCAGCACAGATATGTTTATTTGCACAAGTTTGCTTCTTTTTGTGAATTTTATTCTGCTGTTCCTAACAGTGGGCTAAGAGATACAAGGTACTGAAGCTCTGCTCTTCAACCACTAGATAGCAGGTTTAGCACATATCCCTTTCTGAAATTCTACCAGCCTGTCCTTTCAAACTTGGGATTTAGAGATCAGGCGTAGAGAAATTAAAGCTGGCAGGGCTCAGCTCTGTCCTCTACATTAAGAAAGCCCTTATATTTGTAGCACCGTCGTGGAATGAGCCTTTGACCACTTCTGTATCTACTTAGCCAGATTCGTGCAAGTTTAACTTCTTAAAATTCCTGAATTTATTTTTCATTTGATTTGAATTTGAGAGGCTGTATGTCTTGGCAAGACCTTGTAGAGATCAAAATTTTAAAAAAACAGCTCATTTCTCTAGTAAGTTGCTGCAGCATGCAGTGTCACAAAAGTGGTACATTCTTAGTCTCATCTTCTTCAAGGGCTGTTTCCCCTGTGAATCTTTTTATAATTGACCACTTTGTCCAGGTTTGTGAGGGGTGAGCAGCCCCTTCTTGCCAACCAGATAAGCTCAGTTTCCCAGGGAGCTTCTATAACTTCCAGTTCTTTTACAGAATCTTTACTTGCTATTCTGTTGTCTGTCTTTGGCATTATAAGCCACGTGCTTAGGCTTTCGTGGTTTCTTTTCCATCTACCTAGGAATCGTACTTCCCTATCATGACTCTCGTTAGTGACAGTGGATCACATTAGTGATCTGATCTCTTCTCCCCATGGGTCACATCCTGTTAAAATCTATGAGTCACTTCAGATGTCAACGCAAGCAGACTGCATGCTCTGCTGTTTGCTTGCGTTTTGCATCTCCAGCCTGAGAATAAACTTAGGAGCTTTCACTGAATGCTCATCCTTGTATTTTGCTCAGTGAACGTTCCAGCTGTTGATTATATTGTATTTTCACTTGCACTGTGTAATCCACCTTGGATCTCAGTGAGAATGGTGGGTTCTAAATAAATAATAATAAACTCTACAATAGGACAGGTCAGTCTTTCACTTGGGCTTTTGGGGTTCTCACCATTGTTCCTTCGGCAACTCTCTCAGGCTCCAGTTTCCTTGTACTTGCTTTCTCAAAACACTCAGCATCCGGTCCATGGGGTGTCATCATACTGTGCAATGTGGCCCCTCCAGGTAGAAATCCTTGTTCCTTTGCCTCATAACTTCCTTTGATCAGGCCCATAAACTCACTCATGCAGTTCCCTGTAGAAATAAAAAACGGGGTATGTTTAGTCAGTCAATTGCCACCTTGACAAAGATAGTGTGAAAGTGGATCAGTTAAGTTGCAGACGGCCATTCCACTGAAGGGATGGATTGGCAGGGCTTTTTTTCAGCTGGAACATGGTGGAACGGATTTCCGGTACCTCTAGAAAATGGTCACATGGCCGGTGGCCCCGCCCCCTGATCTCCAAGACAGAGGGGAGTTGAGATTGCCTTCCAGGCCAGTGGCGCAGAGGGCAATCTAAACTCCCCTCTGTCTGGAGATCAGGGGGCAGGGCCACCGGCCATGTGACCATTTTCTCTGAGGGCAATTTAAACTTTAACCCCCCCCCCGTTCCAGCTGACCCAAAGTGATGTCATTGTGCAGTCCTGAGTTCCACCACCTCTTTTCCCAGAAAAAGGCCCTGTGGATTGGTATTTTAATTATGGAATAATTAGGCATTATTCATCCATCATGTTTAATCATGTGCAACTCTCATGGATTTAGAGGAGACGTCTCTTATCCAATCAGTTCCCAGCCATGTTCTGGTGACCCAAGAGACCTTTCGTGGAATTCCGCTTCAGCGTCTTACGGAGGACAGGAATCTCAGCACATGCATTTGGAGTAAGTTTCTCCACACTGTGGTGGAGCAAGCAACTCACGTACGATGGTAATAAGGTGGACGGAAAGTGTTGGTGGCCACTCCCCAGCGCGGTGGAAAGATAACAAAATCAGCGATAGCCACTCCAGGACGAGTTGACTTTGCCGTCAAGACCGTGAAGATAGAAGGATCCTTCAGTTAAGGGGGAAAGTTTGAATGTTATAGAAACAAATGCTGAGCGTGATCCCAAAAGTTTAATTGTATTTTGTGCCTTCATAAAAACTCACTGAGAGTTACAGTTACAGATAGGTGGGGGTCTTGGGCTCAGAGGTTTTTAGCTGTTTAATGTTGGGTTGATGGGGCAGGCAGCTGTAAGTACCGGAGGGCTTTTCCTATGCTGAAGGCCACCTTTGCCTTCAGTTCCTGGAAAGAAGTTCCAGCTCCAGTGCCTCCAAGCTGGGATTTAATCCTACCCAGAACTCACCGCGTGGTCAAAAGATGTAGTATTGATGACCATGAAATTGCTGAGATCATACTTGTATGGTGTGTAGTTCCCATGCCAGGCCACAACATTGAATGGAGAACTTGTCTGTAAGATGAAGCAGAGTGTAAGTCTCTGTGGAAAATGTATGATAACCGTGGAGGTAAGAGAATATGTAACCGGTACAGCCCAAACTGGGAATGGCTTTCTTACACTTACTAAGGTGACATGGCATGTATGTTTAGCCTTAGATAGCCCATGTGGTATAATAGTCAGGGCTTTTTTTCAGTGGGAACATGGAGGAACGGAGTTCTGGAACCTCTTGAAAATGGTCACATGGCTGGTGGCCCCACCCCCTGATCTCCAGACAGAGGGGAGCTGAGATTGCCCTCCGCGCTGCCAAGCAATCTCAACTCCCCTCTGTCTGGAGATCAGGGGGCAGGGCCACCAGCCATGTGACCATTTTCTCCGAGGGCAACCCGCTGAGTTCCGCCACCTCTTTCCCCAGAAAAAAAAGCCCTGGTTAGAGTGTTGGGCTGAGATTAGGGAGGTCTGGGTTCAAATTCCCACTCTGCCGTGGAAACTCGCAGTATGGCCTTGGCCCAGCCACACGCTCTCAGCCTAACTTTGCATTACAGTATTGTGAAGATAAAATGGAGGAGAGGAAAATGATGTAAGCCATTTTGAGTCCCGCATGGGGAAACAGGCAGGGTGTAAGTGAAGTAAATAAAGTCAATGAATTCCAGGGGGATGATCGCATTAGTCTGTTGCAGCAGAATTAAGCAGAAGTTCAATGGTATCTTAGACTAAATTTATTCCGTCATAAGGTTTCGCGAGTCAAAGCTCACTTCATCAGATGCATGAACTGTACATGGCAAATATATATTGAAAAGCAACAGAAAGGGAGGAGTAGGTTGCAAAAAGTGGCCAGTTTGGAATATTAACCTAGGAGAAATCAAGCCAGAGAGGGCAAGGATCACTCACAGTTGTTGACAAGGAGTAGAATTAAAATCAGATCTAATCAAGAACGAGGTGAGTTTCCTGTCTCATTGAATAGTTCTGTGTTTGAAAACAGCTATCGAAGGGCAATCTTGCTGCCCTAATGCACCCCACTGGGCATCAGTTTTCTCTTGAGTGGTTTTTTCTCTGGGATCTCCTCAGCTTTGCTTCAAGTTGTAGTGCTTACAGTTTGCAACTGCCCATTCCAGTACAGGAAGGAGAGTACCGCGGCCTTTGTGCTGTAGAAGTCAGATTTGGAAGTCGGAATTGTCAGCAGCGTACTCTCGCAGCTTATTTTTCACAGCTTGCTTCATTCCTTAATTGCTTAAAAACTATCCGTAGACCCACAGTCTATAATCTGCCCTTTCTGGGCAGACTGTTTGAGAGCAGTAGCTGACCGACTACAGGGGACAACTCTTGTGTTCTAGGCCCTTTTTAATCTGGTTTTAGGCCAGGCTATGGGACAGAGATGGCTCTAGTGCCTGCCATGTAGACATTTTGTTCCCCCCGTGGCAACAGAGGGCTATATGCTCAGTTTTTCCTCCTTAATTAAAACCCTAGGATCTTGCCTCAAGTGAGTTTCCTTGACCTCCCAAATCTTCAGAAGAACCCCTGCCTCTGGCAAAACACAATGTAATCCACTTTGGATCTCAGTAAGAAAGGGGGGCTATAAATGAACAGCAAGAAAATTCTTAATTTCCCAACCTGCTGTGCTGCAAAGAGCTTCCCCTGGTACTTGCTGATAATGGTGTACCCTTCGCTGGCTTGGCGGTCTTCATACCAGGCAACTGGCACAAGGAAATCTCGTGGGTTGGCCAAACCATTAGCTCCTAGGGGAGAAAGCAGCAGGTCTTTGTAACTGTTTACATACTTTAATGGTGGGTTTGGATGGTCATTTTGCTTTTGAAGAGTCTCTAAAATGTTCCATATATTGCAAGAGAGTATATTTACATGTATAATTTTAAGCCTCAGAAAGGACCACCTCCTTGATCCTAAATGTATATTTTTAAAAGGTCCCACTTGATAGAAGCAAGGTGCAGGTCTGCTAGAGAATCAGTTTTCAGCAGTCAGGAGCCCAACAGAAAATCCCAGAATGCTGCATGACATCACCCTGTGCAAATGCCCTGGCCTTGCTAGAAATGCCAGCCCAAAATGTGTCCAAAGCATGCACGGCAACTGGGCCCAAGTTTCCAATTGAAGAGAATCCTGAAAGGGCTGATTGGAATGTATCAGAATCAAAGTCATCTTAACCTCACACTGTTTCCAACAGTGGCCAACTAGGTGTTTCCACAGGGTGTGGAAATGGCAGCCCTTCTTTATTTGTCCACACCTTCTGGTACTTGGAGAGACTGGCCCTGTACATACCACATCATGGGTACAGGACAACAGCTGTAAGTGAGGAAGCAGGACTAAGGATACTGTTTCCTCCATGGCAGTTGAGTGCATACAAACTGTACGCCTGTAGTCTGTGTCCCCATGAGAAATGACTGAAAAGCAGTGTTCCTGATCGTGCAGGCAAGCCTGTGTGCAAGTGTGCATGAGTGCTGTTTGTAGGATCCTGTAAGATGAGCTTGGGCAGGTGTGGCATGTGGTTAGCACGCTTGATCTCATTGGTCCTCCAGGCCTGTTGGTGGTGTCTACATATGTACACACACATATCCTTCATAGCAGTTTTGTGTATCTTCCATAAATTTAATTCTCTAAAAAAGGCTTTCTAAGCTACCTCCTCAAGTTAATTATTTTCTATGTATAAAAGTACTTTCTTTGACCTATCCCCTCCGAAAAGTTCTGCCAACCCACTCTTATGGATAACGTAGGAAAGAATGAGGCTGTGCAAGCATGACATGGGATTGTGCAAACTGCACGTGCGGACCAGCTCCCGGGTTTGTAATTCTTGGACTCTTTTTGCACCTTTAAGTTGCCTTAGCAGCAAATCTTTACCAATTGGTCCAAGGTCAGGCAGCTCAAAATGTCCTCCATAGATTTCCAGGACGTAACCCCGAGTTTCCCCAAACACTTCCATACTGAAGCGCATCCCTTGCTGAAAGACAAAACACAAAGCCAGGTGTTAAGGCTCTGCTTGGAGATGGTTGCTGCAAATTGATGACCTGTTGACCTAAGAGCAGTCCAAGAGTGCATGAGGTGCCATTTACTTTCTAGGATTAGAGAAAAAGAGCAGAGCAGCTTGCTGGCCGAGTAGTGATCCAAGTACTCAACCTGGCAACATGGGGCAGTGAGTGCCATTTCCTGCCTTGGTGGTGGAGAGTGCCCTCAAGTTATAGCTGATTTATGGCAACCCCTAGTGGAGTTTTCATGGCAAGAGACTAACAGAGGTGGTTTGCCATCGCCTGCCTCTGCAACCCTAGTCTTCATTGGAGGTCTCCCATCTAATTACTAACCAAGGCTGACCCTGCTTAGCTTCTGAAATCTGACAAGATCAGGCTCACTTGGGCTATATTCCTGTTAGGTAAGAGATCTGTTCCACTAGCAGCAGTGGTGTTTTCTGCTGGCCCAAGATGCTCCTGCACAGGTGGCTGGGAAGCTCTGCTTTTAGCAGGACGATCCATAGGATCCAACCTGTTGCTTGAAGACTGAAAATACGCTTAAGTCACAGCACATAAATTAGGGATGTGAAGATGGTCAAAGTCACTCGGCGTAATATTGGAGATAGTAACTGGCAGGGCTATTTTTCTGGGAAAAGAGGTTGTGGAACTCAGTGGGTTGCCCTTGGAGAAAATGGTCACATGGCTGGTGGCCCCGCCCCCTGATCTCCAGACAGAGGGGAGTTGAGAGGGCAATCTAAACTCCCCTCTGTCTGGAGATCAGGGGGCGGGGCCACCAGCCATGTGACCATTTTCAAGAGGTTCCGGAACTCTGTTCCACTGCGTTCCCACTGAAAAAAATCCCTGCTAACTGGCGGTATCTTGGGACCTAATTTAGACATCCAGACATACCGTGGCCAGAGCTTGCTCAGAGCTAAAATCTCCCATATGGGAACAGCAGACGCTCATTGTGTTGCATCAGGATAGCACTGATGTGTTTTCACTTCCATGTAGGCATGAAGTGCACATGTGGTGTGATTATGCAGTGGGATCCTTCAGTGGGATCCACAGCATGGAGCCTTTGTGCTATTGACTTTTTGGAAGGATCGAGCACCACGGATGGAAGTGTCTGGGTGCAATACTACCTGTTGCTCACCTGAATGACACAGATCTCATTGGGCTCCACCAGTAGTTTGCCGAACTCTGTAGTGACAAGCAGCTTCCCTTGCTGTGGTACTGAAGGATGGAAGCAGAAAGTGTACATTGAAGTGTGTTCAGGACCCCAGACAGCGAGGCCTAGAAAAGCTTCCTGTGTCCCTGCACTCAGCTCCACAGGGTTTGAAGACTTTAGCCTCAAGAAGCTTCTAGCCACTTTAGTTGGAGGAAGGTTTCTAAGGTCCATCAGTTCTTAGAGGACTCTCTCACAGGTGGGCCATGCGGCCCTGTGATGGACAGGATGGGTTCCAGCTCCGCCTCTCTTGGGAAACAGCCAAGGAGAGCTGGTGGAATGCTGGGCCAGTGAGAGTTGAGAGTCTGTTAGAAGTTCAGTTGGTTACTGAGACAAGAGATTTTGGAAGCTGTTAAGGGAGGTAGCAGGGATATTGTCTGTTGAAACCTGTTCTGATACATTGAAACATTCCGTGTTTGGCAATCATTCACTGCAAATGTTCTGTCTTGTAAATAAAGGTTATTTTGGTTTCTGTTTTAACCCTGGCTCACTTGAGGTTGTTGGCTAAGGGGAAATAAGACATGCAACCACACAAACCTCAAACACTCTGGTCATGACAAATAGACCAAAATTATTAAATGGTGGCAGCATATATCAGGAAAGTAAACACTAAGTTCCCATTTCCAAACAGCCTTGGGCAGTAGCTCGGCGAGGAGAAGTAGATATAGGAAGCAGGCTGCCTCTCTGGTGGAACCTCTGGGAAGAGGAGAGAGAGAGGATGCAGTGTGAATTTGGGTCAAGGCTCTCTGCCTGGTAAATAGAGGTTAGGTGGCAGGTTGAGACTGCCCTTAACTGCCTGTGAAGCTCCAAACCTGTGAAGTGAGATTTCTGGTGGTTGGTGGTGTGAAATGAGTTCACAGGCCCAAAGAGAGGGAGGAGGAGCAAAGTGAACAGGGGAGAGGAGGCTGAATGGCAAGTTTGGGTTTGCCTCTGCATAATGTGCAAAGTAGCTATGAAATACAGCCAGCTACTTCAGATATCTGAAGAAGGGAGTGTGACTCACGAAAGTTCATACCTTACAACAAATTTGGTTAGTCTTATAGGTGCTACTGAACTCTTGCTCTTTTCTACTGCTATTGGCAGGAGTAGACCAAAGAATTACAGCCTCTGTAGCCAAGTTTTTGCTTTCTGCAAAAATATGAGCCGACTTAATGTCCCATGTGTAAATTGTTTAGGTTTTAATTTTTTAAATGTGCTTATGGCTTTGGATGAAAGTGCAACTGGGTTTTGTGTGGGTTATTAATTGTTGATAATTTTTGTGTTTGTATGGCTTGTAGGCTGCAATAAAGATTGTACTGTACCGCAGCACTTGAAAAGAGCATTTCAGCCTCCCATCCTATAGGATGAATCAGCATTGGGACCTGCAAGCATTTTTAAATCAGTTGAAAATTGCAGTGGCATCCCTGTGGCAGACACAAGGACACCATCCCTTTCTAATTTGGCACTAATAAGGAAGCTAATGCATAGGAGAGACACACAGGTTGATACACTGAGACACACAGATACACTGTGCATTAGAGGTGAGCTTGAACTGAAATACGAACCAAAGTTCGTCACAAACCGGGAAGTTCTTTGGAGGGCATTTCTGACGAACCACAAGGAACCGCAACGATTTTTAGGCTGGTTCATTTGGTTCATTTTTCGGTTCATCACTGCAGACAGCCTGGCACCAATCAGTCAGTTTCCTAGGCAACGGGGAAGGGATGGGCTTTTTGCAGACCTTCTGCTGCACCGGAAGTGACGTATTCACGAGCCAAATGAACTGGTTCACAAACCGGTTCATGGTTTGTGAAATGCGACAAACCATGAACTGCTACGAACTGCCATTTTCCGGGTTCGTGCTCATCTCTAGTGTGTATCCATCCTATACATTAGCTTCCTTATTGGTGCCAAACCAGAAGGGAGCTCTGGTCTCAGAGGTCTTTGGTTCTTTTGCTGAGCTATTATTTCATTATTAAATTGTCTGACTCAATCCATGTTACAAGCCTACCAAGATTCTTCTAGCCACCCACATGTTAATATTTCAGCTTTACATATAGTAAAAAATAATGGAGTTTTAAAAACATCTGGGGAGCTACTCACCAATCAGAAAGTCCCCATCTGCATTGTAGAAGCATCTGCAGAGAAAGAAGAGTGTTCCATTGGGTATGTACAATTGGTGATTTAGCTGGAAGATATTCTTAAGTTGGCTAAGAATACACTACAATATACAGCATGCCAGAGATGTGCAAGTCCCTGTCCTTGAAATGCTGGGCAAGTCTTACGTTGTGGGTTTAGACACAATGGGATCAGCTGAGCATGCAGTTGGGAAGTAATCTTATCAGTGGTCATTTCGTAGAAAAAGAACTGGAGGAACTCATTAGCATAACTTATTAGCATATGCCACACCCCCTGACATCACTATCTTGGCCGCTTTGGACCCAATCCTGGCCATTCAGGACTGAAATTGGCCCAAAATGGCAAAAAGGGGCTGAAAATGGCCGAAAAGGGGCCCAAAATGGTCAGGATCAGGCCACTGCTGAACAGGAGAGTGATCCACCACCTGTCAGAGGCTCAATCCGGGCCGTTTCGGCCCCAAATCCAGGATGAAACGGTCCCAAAATGGCTGAGAGTCAGGTGGGCGGGACCACCTGACATGTGACCTCTTTGGGGAACTGCCGGAACTGCATTCCTGCGCGTTCCCCCTCGAAATGAACCCTGGATGTTATTCAAACCCCGGGACTTCTTCCCAAGTAGAGAGTGCAGGGGGCAGATGATCTCCATTGGATTTCTCGATAGTCAAGACACATTTACCTTCCCTTTGCCCTTTGGTAAAAAAATCAAGGTTGAAGGCCAGGGAGGCCATTATGGGCAACCAAGTCCCTTGAATGACCTGCTCTAGATACACACCAACTTCCTCCAGTGTCTGGTGGTGGTGGAGAGTGCCGTGAAGTCATAGATGACTTATGGCAACCCCGGTGGGGTTTTCATGGCAAGAGATTAACAGAGGTGGTTTGCCATTGCCTGCCTCTGCAACCCTGGTCTTCGCTGGAGGTCTCCCATCCAATTACTAACCAAGGCCGACCCTGCTTAGCTTCCAAGATCTGATTAGATCGGGCTTGCCCATTTTTTGGATTTGGCTGTGGCACAGGGCTGCCAAGCTGCACACAGAACACTGTGGTTACAAGGAGCGGTGTTCATGCCTATCCCATCAATTGAAGCTTGATTCATGGGTACATGAGAGGGTCTTTTCAGTGGCAGCCCCACAATTATGGAACAACTCTCAATCTTCGAGAGGCAGCTCCAGGATGGCTTTTGCTTAGCATGTTTTTAAATATATTAGTCATTTTAAATTATGATTTTAAAGTATTTTTTGATATATCTTTGTTTGTTTTGTTAATATTATAAGCTGCCTTAAGTTCCATATGGTGGATAGGTGGCTAATAAATGTTTCAAATTAAAAAAAACAGACTATAGATTGTCAGATGAAAAGACAGTCTAGAAGGCATTTCCCTAACATTCAAGTGGTCTTTGAGTAGAGAGCTTTCGTACGGAAGAGCGTTCTGCCGTATGTGGCCCCACTTGAAGTCCAAAACAATGCAGCCGAAGTAAGAATTTATCAGCCCAATATCACCCAGTGTCTACCTCTGGGTGGTGGCAGCAGTGGTTTTGCTATGCTCAGGGACTTCCTAGCTGCTTCTCTCTCGTTTGTTTGCACACTTTCTCTCCCTCTTGCAACCATGGAGGATTCAGGACATGCTTCTTGCATCCACTAGTATAGTTGCTTAGATAGGTTAGATTGGACTCTCTCTCCTGTTTCCTCAGTGGAATTTCCAAAATAAAAGCAGTCTTATTTTCCTGAGTAAAGTAACCAGGCTCTGTAAGTTTATGATTTCATCAGCACACAGTCCCACGCCTAGCTACACTAACTAAACTACTCTGCACAATATCTCTGTTTTTTGGTGAGGCACAGCATAAATCACAAATTAACCCTCTTGGGTTTCAAAGAGTTGTGGAAACATTGCTTGCACACACGTGATTCACAGACCTGTTGACCATGGAAGTGTTACAAATGAAGACGTGGATTGCCAGCCCGTTCCTAGACCTGGGCTCTCCAGCCCCACACAAAGTGTGTAGCCCCTGTGGAAAGAAGCGCCTCAAGTTAGAGCAAACAGCAGGTGCCTCCACTAGAATAGCCCTCGCCGAGATCTCATAAATCAGGGAGAATCACTTTGTCGCTATTTTCTGTTAGAGCAACTCCAGAACTTTGGAAGTCCCCCATGTCTGAATAAGCAGGCTGTGTCAGAATGTTAATTGTCTCTAAAATCTGTTAAGTTGAAGGCAGAAGCATCGAGCCAAGCTTTAAAAGAACACAAGAACGGTCTTACGAGTTTGAGATCATAGCTGGTTTATAGCGTTCCTCTAAATATTTACGTTGGCTCACATTATTAGATGAGGTCCTGCCATTTTTTCTGCTCCATCTCCATTCCCTCCTTCACTGCAGCTTCCATCCTGGGTCGATTCTGTTTGCGAAAGTCCTTTTCAGTGACCAACAAGAGCCCTTTCTTTACCCTCTTTTGTCAGCAGGAAAGCAGGCCAATCCATTGGCAAGTGGCCACGGAAGTTTATACCCTTCATCAGGGCTTTTTTTCTGGGAAAAGAGGTGGTGGAACTCAGTGGGTCGCCCTTGGAGAAAATGGTCACATGGCTGGTGGCCCCGCCCCTGATCTCCAGACAGAGGGGAGTTGAGATTGCCCTCCGCGCGGCATGGCGCGGAGGGCAATCTCAACTCCCCTCTGTCTGGAGATCAGGGGGCGGGGCCACCAACCATGTGACTATTTTCAAGAGGTGCCGGAACTCTGTTCCACCGCGCTCCAGCTGAAAAAAAGCCCTGCCCTTCATGCTTCATATGTGATCTTTTGGGGGTGGCACTCATCTGCATCTGGCCGTGGAGGGAGCACAGTTTTACCGTGTGCCAGCTACCATCCCACCATGCTGGAAGTTTGGGGAAGGGTGGCATGATCAAGTTCGCCTTACCATGTGTCAATTCTCTACAGAAAGCCAGATTCTCACATGCTTCGTTGCTCATCGTGAAGGTAATAATAACCCATCAGTGGCCATCTGCAATCTCCTCATTTGGAAGTCAGGTTATTTTTTTTCTTAATCTTTCAAATGAAGACTAGAACGGGAAATCTCAGTCCAACGGGTGCGTGTTGTGTATGCTCAATTCAATTGTGCATAGATATGACCATATTTGTCATATATTTCAGTGCTTATAGAGCGCTGTTATATTCTACTCTTGAACTTGGCATATAACTCGGGGTCAGACTCCTTGCCTCATTTTTTTCTCCACGAAAAACTGTAAACCCCCCCTGCATGGTTTATGTTATCAGAAGGACCTCATGAGTAGGTGTGTTTCTGTTGGTCAACTTACTGTCACAAAGTCCAGCTTTCTCTGTGATGCTGTAGGTATCTCAAAAGGTTTCCATCTGAGCTGGAATGAAACAGATAAAAATAAATTATTCCAGCACAAAAAACCCTCCTATCTTTTCCCATTGTGTACCCCCCATTCATATACAGACTGGCTCCTTCATAGCCTCTGCCTGAGAATTACATATGAAATACATTATGCAGGACAAGATAGGGCATTTGGAAACAAAAGAGACAGAAAATATTTGTTCCTCAAAGGCTGCTTTGAGTATTCATTTTCTACCCATGTCAGGGAGTAAAAATAGAATCTCTAGACAAGACATCTTATACAGGGATGCTTAAATGAAAGATCTTACACTTGTTCTTCTATTGTGGATACACATGCACTGCTAGAGAGACAGAGTGCACTTGAATATAAGATCACACAGAAAGTAAGTCACTCGAGCTTCCCTGCGTAAGATGCCTTGTGTAGAGAGACTCATAGTTAAATGATGTAACAATAGAATGCTTATATCCAGGGCTTTTTTTCTGGGAAAAGAGGTGGTGGAACTCAGTGGTGGAACTCAAGACCGCACAATGATGTCACTTTGGGACAGCTGGAACAAGGGGGGAGTTTTTTTAAAGTTTAAATTGCCCTTGGCGAAAATGGTCACATGGCCGGTGGCCCCGCCCCCTGATCGGCATGGAGGGCAATCTAAACTCCCCTCTGTCTGAAGATCAGGGGGAGGGCCAACGGCCATGTGACCATTTTTAAGAGGTGCCGGAACTCTGTTCCACTGCGTTCCCGCTGAAAAAAAGCCCTGCTTACATCATTACATTTTGTATTGTTACCTCAGTATCCTGACTCCAATCGGCCCTTCTGGGTCACGCATCTCCTACCTGCTGACCAGGGCATAAGGGCTGATGGATCTTTATTCTTACTTGTATCTGATGAAGTAAGCTTTGACTCATGAAAGCTTATACCCTGGGACGCTTATCCCCTTGCTGCTCTCTAAGGTGCTACTGAATGAGAATTGTAAATGATTAAAATTATTTTAATCTGGGCCTCTTTGTAGATTTTGTCAAAGATAATGAGCAGATCCTCTGCGTAACGGCAGAAATGGCTCCAGGCACTGCTCACATTGTCATTCTCTGGCAACCATCCAAGGCTGGCTTTGGGTTTTTTGGTTCCCTTGGCACCCACAACAAATCAAGGACTGAGGTCTTTGGTTTGGAGCTTTTCAGACTGATGGCTATGAACATGCTGTCAGACGCTCCCTATTTCATAAAAAATGGTGCCACATAAAAAAAAATCTGCAATTAATTAACAGACCTCTTGTTGCAATCATCCTGGGGGGGGGGGACACACATTCTGGGCTATGCCAGCTGTACCTCTGGGCAAACAGCGCAGGGGTTCGTCACTTATTAATCAGCCCCATGCGAGGTTTGGCTCAGCTTGGCTCCTTTGCCAGCCAATTGCTCAGCTCTCTGAAGCCATCTGCTTCCTGGGGCCTCCTGTAGTGTAAACTGGAGCTGCGGCCAGGCAGGCCCGTTCAGTTGGGGGACTGTCTCCTGAGATGGATGTCTGTGCCTTTGAGCCCTGAGATGGGGCCAAATAAATTATCTCCCAACGTAGGAGACAGCAGTTAAAATACGAAGAAAAGGCATTTGAGAGAAACCCTTCCTGCGCCAGCTGCACTGGCTTCCAGTTGAGTTCCAGATCAGGATCAGGTTCAAGGTTCTGGTCTTAACCTTTAAGGCCCTTAGCGGACTGGGACCGGCATACCTGCGGGACCGTCTCTCGCCCTATATTCCCCAGAAGTTGCTCCGGTCAGCAGATAAACAGCTACTGGTGATCCTGGGCCCCAAGGAGGTTCGCCTTGCCTCAACCAAGGCCAGGGCTTTTTCGGCCCTGGCACCTACCTGGTGGAACTCTCTGTCCACGGAGGCCCAGTCTCTGCAGGGCTTGTTATCATTTCCCTGGATCTGTAAGATGGTGATGTTCCACCAGGCCTATGGTGGTTGAGACAGGCGGATCACTCAAACTGGCTTCCTGCCAGTGGGGGGTGGGGCATATGTGCCCTGACCCTGTACTTAATAGATCTTGGCCACCCTGCCCGTGGACCCTGAAATAGGCTTGCCAGTCTCCAGGTGGTGGCTGGAGATCCCCCGGAATCACAACTGATCTCCAGCCGACAGAGATCAGTTCCCCTGGAAAAAATGGCTGCTTTCGAGGAGGGACTCTATGGCATTATGCCCTGCTGAGGCCCCTCCCCTCCCAAACTCCACCCACTCTAAGCTCCACCCCCCAAATCTCCAGGAAGTTCTCAACCTGGAGCTGGCAACCCTACTGATGATGTCTGAGATGTGGGGATGCAATATGTGCCACTCTGGGATGTTTTAGTACAGTATTTATATGATTGCTACCAAAAGTTTTTTATTATATGTTTTTATTTTATTTTATGTTTTTCTGTGAGTTAGTTATGGAAATGGGGGGAAAGAAGGTGGTCTGGTAGAATTAGAAAACTGGAAGTTGGATAAGAAGCCTTTAACAGTTTGATTGCTGTGGATTTTCCTTCTGCACAACACTTGTAGAAAAGGCCCATGGAGATCACGATGAAGCACGAAGATCTGTGCATGAATGGCTGTGGGGGAAAAGAGGCAAGGAACAGCCCCCACCAGGTGGACAGAGGGGAATGGAGACTCCGCTTAAGTCTCTGCAAGGAGAACAAAATGTGTTTTTGGCAGATCCAGTCAGGTGGCACCCACCCCTTCCAATGAAGTCATGCAGATAAACTTGCAGTAATGTGCCTAAAAAAAATAACAACTGAGAATGGAAGAATTTCAGGTGTCCATGAGACAGCAAGCGAGCAGCAGGGCCGCCGCCACCATTTAGGCGGTGAGGCGGGTGCCGCGGGCACTGAGGCGCCGAAGGGGGTGCTGGAGGGGGTGCCGGGGGTGGAGGTGCACACCATGGAGCTGGTGTGCCTGGACAGCAGCTGCTGCAGCCAGCCAGCCCTGTGCCGCCGCTGCCACCAACACATGCCCCCGGCTGGGCGCAGCAGCTGTGGACCAGGCACGGCAGGCATCTGGGGCAGCGTGCGGAACCTCCTCAGCCACCTGCCACACCCGACTGGGAGCGTGGGCAGCCTCCGTGCGCTGTCCCAGCCACCCGCCAGCCAATTGGGCTGGCTTGCTGCATGATGATGTCATCACGCAGTCTGGGGGGGGGGCATGTGCGCGCGCACATAGGGGCAGCTGCGGGTGCCAGAAACCCTGGCACTGCCCCTGGCAACCAGGGTACCCAATGCTGGAAAGAGTGTTGAACCCAGAACCCTGGAGCAGCTGGGCTCCAGGCTCTAAGCATCCCTGAAACTTTGGGTCAGCTGCTCTTCTCTTGGCCTAACTTCCTTCACAGGCTCCTTGTGATGACAAAATGAAGGCTCAGGCAAATTTGACTAATTTTCTTTTGTTCTAGAAGCCAGGCCCAAAATTTAGGAGCTGAACTTCAGGGTGTTATAGATGACCATATTTTTAAATTCTTTCTTTCTCTCTTACTCTGCTCCTCTGACCTATAGGTTTTGAGTAGTATTTATCAAACGTGATGGAATATGAGGAAGAATTCAGGCCAGAGAAAGTGAATACGTAAACTGTGAAAAGGCTGATTTCTTGTAGATTCTCATGGCTTAAACTAAAAATGTGGCTACAATAAGTAAATTTTCTACTCTTGAGTCTGCTAATAATTTAGGAACTAAAATTCCTATTGTAGACTCTGTTCACTGTAATGGCAAGGGTTTAATCCATTTCTATCTTGCTGTAATACCAGAGTCATTCAAATAAAACGTGAGTTACAGATTCAATAGCACCCAGTTATTGCTACCACAAAAAACACTAGGTGCCACAATAAGTCCACGCTCCAGAGCAGTCATTTCCTCCAGAGTTACTGAGCTCTCTCATCTGGAGATGAGTTGTAATTCTGGGTGATCCCCAAATCCACCTGAAGGTTGGTGACCTTTCCTCTAGGGGCACCTCAGTGACAACTAGACCAGCCTTGGAAGGTCAACAGTCATCATTTCCAACAGCAAGGGTAGAGTTTGCCCCCTGCTATGGTCCTCTTGCTCGGGAAGCAGTGATCTGCAGTCTGCCTGGCTTAGTCCTTGCTCTTGGTGGTCCCAGCCCTTCCTTGATGATTCGTTTCACTCCCTGACGGGTAGCGCAAAGTTTTTTGCACCAGCTTACAAAACCCGCCAGTTAAGGTATAAAAATATGTGATGGAATGCTATTATTGTATTTTAATGTTGTGTACATTTTTTAGGCATGTGGGAGCTAATTATTTTTACCTTTGACTTCTTGAGAATAAGAATGCTGTTTCGTTTTATGCTGGTCTAGGACCGTTTGTTGGTTGGTTACTTGATTGGCTGATTGGGATACTCACATATGTCAGCTGTGCAATCTCAGCTGCAAGCAGGGCTTTTTTTCAGCTGGAACGCGGTGGAACGGAGTTCTGGAATCTCTTGAAAATGGTCACATGGCTGGTGGCCCCGCCCCCTGATCTCCAGACAGAGATCAGACTGAGCGCGGAGGGCAATCTAAACTCCCCTCTGTCTGGAGATCAGGGGGTGGAGCCACCAGCCATGTGACCATTTTCTCCGAGGGCAACCCACTGAGTTCCACCACCTTTTTTCCCAGAAAAAAAAGCCCTGGCTGCAAGCATTGGATAGTGGAGGGCAATCTAAACTCCCCTCTGTCTGGAGATCAGGGGGCGGGGCTACCAGCCATGTGACAAGGTGGAGCTGAGGAAGGAGTTTCCGTCCTTTCCTAGAAGGGACAGACACACTCCAGGGGTTTTGTTCCGGCCTTTTGCATTCTTCCCTGTGTCTTCTCATCAGATCTGCTTACCTGGTTGGGTTCCGGCTCTGCTTCATCCCAGTTATGCGTCAGGTGGCCCTGACCCAGTGGCTGAAAGGGCTTGTGGCAAACTGAGGGAAGGATCCTATACAGCCAACTGTGGAGGTGAAGAAAGGCAGCGGCTGAGAGATGGTCCTGCATCTGATACAGGCTCGAAGTCACAAACACACCAAATAAACTTACTGAATGCAGCTAGGTCTCTGCTTTGACCTTTGAGAGCCAGTTTGGTGGTTAAGAGTGGCAGGACTCTAATCTGGAGAGCCAGGTTTGATTCCCCACTCCTCCTCTGCTTGAAGCCAGCTGGGCGACCTTGGGTCAGTTGCAGCTCTTTCAGAGCTCTCTCAGCCCCACTCACCTCACAGGGTGATTTTCGTGAGGATAATAATAACACACTTTGTAAACCACTCCAAGTGGGTGTTAAATTGTCCTGAAGGAAAGTATATAAATCAAATGTTGTTGTTGTTATTATTATTTGCAAATGCTCCTGTCACTATGCCAGGAACTTGATTTTATACTCAGCCACAGTCTTCTCAATGAGGTCCTGAGAGAGAGGGGGAAACTCATTGAAAGTGGAGCCATTTGGAGCTGCCTTGACCGAAGTTAGCCCATTGGTTCCTTTGGCTCAGCATCACTTCCCCTGATTGGCAGCAGTTCTGCAGGAAGAGGCTGCCAACACCAAAGCACCCCTGATTCTCTTTAGTTTTAATATTTAGATATCACCCAAATTCACATAAGTTGCAATCTTATCTTGGATATTATCATTGCAGTACTAAATAAACATGCCCTGACCTGGATAGCCTAGGTGAGCCCGATCTCGTCAGATCTTGGAAGCTAAGCAGGGTCAACCTTAGTTAGTAATTGGATGTGTGACCTCCAAGGAAGGCCAGGGTTGCAGAGGCAGGCAATGGCAAACCACCTCTGTTAGTCTTTTGCTAGAAAAAACCCACCAGGGGTTGCCATAAGTCAGCTATGATTTGAGGGCACTCTTCACTAAATAAACATAGGCCATTTCTCACAGATTTTTCAGGGATGGCTTGCTCTAGGTGACTTTAAAGGTGAGAGACAAACAGAGGTGGTTTTCCATTGCCTGCCTCTGCATAGCAACCGTGGGTCTCACGTCCAATTACTAATCAAGGCTGATTCTACTTAGCTTTCGAGATCTGGAGAGTTCAGGCTTGCCTCTGCTATCCTGATCCGAGTGGCTAGCTTATCATTAATAATACCTTCCACATTCTCAAACACCATCCCTTCATATTTATCAAATCAGGTTTTTCCATCTCACTGCTATCTATATTTTAGCTGTTGTTAAAAGTATGAGAATCATTTCCAAACCTATTTCTGCTACTGTCTCTTCTAAGTAGCATAATAGTTACCATAGCATTAAATGGAAGTAAATATCCTAGCAGATTATGCATTTCCTTAGTAATTAGAACCCCACATGTCTTGACCAATGGACAGCTCCTGAAAATATATCTTAGTCTGCTCTTAGCACCCCACGTTTTTCTGAATGAGTGGAATAGATACTAGATCTATTCCACTGAATTATTCAAAAAGGCTTTTTTCTCAGTTAGGAGGGTTTGATTGTAGGGAGGGGATCTCAGATAATCCGCTTAGGAATCATAGACCTCACCACTATGTTGTATTGGATTCCTGTGTCTTTGTGAACTTGAATCTATTTTCCCTGTGGCTTTGTTTATGGAAATATTCCTGATATTGACTGTACTAATCTCACACTGTGTAATCCTCCTTGACTCTCAGTGAGAAAGGTGGACTATAAATGACTTAAATAAATAAAATAAAAATAAACAGATACTGAAGCATAAGATACCACCAGAACTGTGGTTCTCAAATGCATTGAAATCAATTTTGGCCATACCTCTTTCCATATCCAGTTCCACTCAGCCTGCCATATTTCTTGTCCCATATCCTTTCCCCGTTTTTCCCACTAAATTATTGACAAATTCATCAGCGGTTTTTTTACCTGCATAAATTCTGGCTCTGTGGCCGAAATTGCCAGATCAACTGTAGTAATGAGGTCAGGCTGCTTCCTGCCCGATATTTCTCTCTGCCGCTTCCCCTTTAATCTTTGCTACCTGTAGATGAAGCCCCTGTATCTGGTTCCTAAGGCAGGAGGCATAGAATTGTGCCAAGGCAGGAGATGAATTTTGGCCAGACAGCAGCAGGCCCCAAAGAATGAAGGCGGCTTCTTGGATCACGCAGGTTGGGCTGGGGGGAGAATGAAATGCAAGCTCCCTCCTCTTGAGGGCTGACATTTGCCACCCAGGCTGTAATTTTCTGTCTCCATTGGAGGGAGGCAGCAGCCCTCTGTACCGTTCACAAACAGACATCTGCCAGTACACCTTGGCATCGACATGAACAGAGATGAGAAAGCCAAGCACCTCTTTGGGAAGCAGGCGATTGAAAACAGTTTGCCTTGAGAGATTGCACTGGACAGAATGGCGAAGGGCAAAATTCTGCCCGGGCATTTTGTTTTTGTTTTCCTGCAGACTGGAGAAGCTAACATTCATGAGTACCTTGGAAGTCCAACCCTTCTCACCCCAAAGATCTCAGAGAACTCGGCATTTGCTCAGAGGCACTCTCTTTTGTTACAGTTATAACCAGGGCTTTTTTTCTGGGAAAAGAGGTGGTGGAACTCAGTGGGTTGCCCTCGGAGAAAATGGTCACATGGCTGGTGGCCCCTCCCCCTGATCTCCAGACAGAGGGGAGTTGAGATTGCCCTCCGCGCCGCTCGGCGGCACGGAGGGCAATCTCAACTCCCCTCTGTCTGGAGATCAGGGGGCGGGGCCACCAGCCATGTGACCATTTTCAAGAGGTGCCGGAACTCCGTTCCACCACGTTCCCCCTGAAAAAAAGCCCTGCTTGTAACCTCATTCAAGGAGACCACCTCCAAGCAAGGAACAGCCTCTTGGATGATGCTCAGCAGCCTGGCTGAAGCAAAGCTGCTTTGCCCGGCTCTTTTGCCTTCAAGACCAGCCATCCAGGACGGAAAGGAGCGCAACTCCATGGGTTGCTTGTGGGGGGAAAGCACCCCCAATTTAACTGTATTTCATTGTTTTGTGGAAGCTGCCTTGGGGATCATTCTGGATTGAAAGGCAGGGGTGGTGACAAATAAATAGGCCCCCTTGAAGGGGTTCTGGGGCTGTAACCGAGGGCAAGATGCCACATGGAGTATTTCTACATGAGACATCTGACATGTGAAGAACATGTGTCGGGAGTAGGGATGCCAAACTCCTGGTGGGGGTGGGGGATCCCCCGCCCCCACTCCCCACACCGTGCCCCCAATTACCTAACCAGCGGTGTGTGTGTGCGCACCTTCCATGCGCGCTCCCCTGCGGTGCGGCACACTCCTGTGCGCAGCAGCCACTGGGATTGGGCCCATTTTGAGCCCCTGCAGAGCGTGTGCATGCTCCCAGGGGCTGCGCCATGATGTCACTCCCGAAGTGACATCATCACTTCCGAAGTGACATCATCACACTTGTGGGGGCGCGCGCGCTTTGCACATGTGCGCACCCCCTCTCCCCCAAGGTAAGTGCCAGGCCCCTATCCCCCCACCGGGAGGTTGAGGGGGCCTGGCAACCGTAGTCAGGAGACGCAATCGTAGCCGGGAAGGGTAGTTTAAAAACACAGAGCAAAGGCAGAGCAAAGGCTTTGCTATACACTGGAGCTGTGTGAAGGGGCTGGGAAATGCCAGAAGGGAAATTTCAACCCATTATAACCTCTCCAGGTCCAAGCCCGGCTCTGGAAGGCAGATCCAGCCCATTTCCCATTCCTGGCTGCCCTTTGGTTGCAATTCCACACAGTTTTAGACTGGAGAAATGAAACTGATAGAGCCTTCGGGGAGGCAGAGATGAAATTAACAAACCCTCTGAGGAGTGATCTCTGCTGGCTCTGTCTTTTTAAACTACGCTTCCCAGCTAACATTGCGTCTCCCTACACTCCATGAACACTCGCCAAGGCGTTTCTTGTAGAGACACTCATGGACATGGCTGTAATATACTTTGAAAAGTCCCTTCATACCCAGACAAAGCACCCTCAGGGCCAGGCTGCTGCATACAGAATTTACCGGGAAAACATGCTACTTGCCATGTATTAAGAGACTCTGGGGCCGGGATGTCCCCCTCAGGAAACCAACACAAAGCAACTTCCTCCCTTAAAAACATACCCAAAATGAGAGGGACTAATTTTATAGTTTTTCTGACATGTTAGAAATATGACGTCTAGTGAGAAAATCTGCCACCTCAAGAAAAAAAACTTTTCTTTTTGTACTTCCTGTGTTGGTCCTGCCGGCACTTGGCTTTTTTGGGAACATCCAGCTCATCTGAAAAGCTCCCCCCATCACCTGTAGGGCCCATCCCTAGCAAACGGATCCGCCTCCTAGTTTGTTACATTTCCCCTCCTGTCGTTCATCTTTGTCACCAGCCTCCAGATGCAATCTGGAGATCTCCTGGAGTCCTGGAATTCCAACTGATCTCCAGATGACAGTTTCCATGAAGACAGTTGTGGATTTCTTCCAGGCCAGTTTCTCCTCCCAGGCCAGTTTCTCTCTCACCCCCCCCCCCGCCCCGCCAGACAAGAGTTCGTTATCATTTAGAAGCCTGTGAGGAAGCGTGTGAGGTTTGCCCTGGTTTCTCCCTGGGATAGTGAAGATTCCCTTCCACCTTGATAGAATTTGTAGATTCCATTCTGGTTAAGTTTCCTTTTTTTCACCATCCCAGGATACTTGTCGTCTAAGGAGGAGATCAAAACTACCTGATCAAATCACCTCTGGGTTTCTATCAGACTGAGAGTGGAAATACACGTTGCGAATTTCCTGGGGGTGCTCAAGTGCAGATTTTTTGCGTGGTCCTCAATTCATTTATAGGCTGTTCTTGCGTGGCGCACGTGTAGCCACTTTCATGGGAACTCCCTTTGTTTGATTGCATCTGTGAGTGAGTCCAGAGGGCACAGCACCAATTCAACTTTTTTTGCTGGGAGAACAAGGACTTTCGGCTCCTTTGATTTGCCAGTTTGCATTTCTTTAAGGTGTGAGAAAGTGTCAAGATCTGCATTTCAATGAATGGATGTGGAAGGTGGGGGAAACTGGGATACTTTTAGCAGTTGATGAGGAACTGATATCGAAAGCGTAAATGTACTCATGGGAAGCAAATTGAAGTGTGACTGTGCAAGCAAGTGCCTGGAAAGTTGGAGGGGGGACATATGAAATGAGGTTCACTGGAGCGTCCCTAGTACAGATGGGCACGAACCTGACTACTAACCAAAAAAAACCATGAGCCAGCCCAGTTCGTGGTTCGCGAACCAGTGGTTCTGGTTCATGGAAGCTCGTTTCCATGAACTTCCACAAACTGGTCTACTGGTTCATTTGGTTTGTTTTAAAACAGCAATGCCCCTTTCCCTGCCGGGGAAATGGCCATTTAAACTGCAGGTGGGGCTTGGCTGGCTGGCTGAGAGTTCCCGGCCGGCCAGCCAAGCCCTGCTGTTTAAATGGCCATTTCCCCGCTGTTCTGAGCGACAGGGAAATGGCCATTTAAACTGCGGGTGGGGCTTGGCTGGCCGTCCGGGAACTCAATGGGCCAGGGCCCATTTAAAGAGCTTGGCTGGCCGGCTGGGAGTTCCCGGCTGGCCAGCAAAACCCCACCCACAGTTTAAATGGCCATTTCCCCGCTGCTGGGAGCAGCCATTTAAACAGCCCCTGTTTAAATGATCAGCTGCTTGTCGGGAATCTCCCGAACAAGCAGCTGATCCAGGGGGTTAAATGCCCCTTTCCCTGCTGCTGCAAAGTGGCCGGAAAGGGGCATTTAAACCCAAGGAACCACAAACTGGTTTATGAAGTTGCCCCAGTTCATGGGAGTTCGTGGTTCCTGGTTCGTGAAAATGCCACGAACCACAAACCACACGGTTTGGGTTTTTTTGCGGTTTGTGCCCATGTCTAGTCCCTAGCTACTTTGGATTTCCACCCTGAGTCCACTGCTCTTTAAACATCAACTCTCTTACAGTAAGGTATCAACAGATTAACACAGCCAAAGGAGATTCCCAGCAGTCCCTCCCAGCTCCTCAGTGCTGGTTCCCCTGCCTGCCACCTAAGGAGAAAGGGGAAGACTTAGGGGGCACAGATGAGGAAAACTGGCCCCTATCCTGTGTACCCTATGAAGCCAACCTTGCAACCTACAAATGTTCCTCTCTGGTATCTAAACCTGCCATTGCTCTGTCACAAGGGACAAATTGTCTCTCTCTTCAGAAGAAATTGCACACCTTTTAAACACTAGACCTTTTCCAACATAATTTTGCTATAACCCTCCTGCCCCATTGGTTTCCCTGCCCTCCCTCACATGCAACTCTTCCCTCCCCCCCCAGGTCCAAGCATTACAATACCTTCTCCTGTTGGAAGATCGTGGGCAGGTAAATGCAGAGCCTGAGAGCTGCTCAGCATACAAACCATACGGGCAGACCTGGGGATTATTCTAAAGCAAAACAGATCATGAGTTTGGGGAGATGGGGGGGGATGGGAGAGGGGAGAGGGGAGAGGGAAGATGACAGACAGACAGATAGACAGATAGACAGATAGACAGATAGATCATCCTAGGTTAGAAGGAAGCTGTCTTCTCTCTGAATCTGTCTAACTTAGCCATACTGGTCCATGGTAACCTTGAGACTGGAATTTAACTGGGCTACTATAATGTGCTCTGCATGGGGCTTTGCCTTGAAGACTGTCCAGAATCTACCTCTGGTTCAGAAAGTGACTGCCCATATGGCATAAATTGCTGGGCACATACAAGGCCTGGGTTTAAAGCCTTGTATGGGCTGCCTTTTGATTCTGAGTTCAATTGAAGGTGCTGGTTCTGACATTCAAAGCCTTTCATGGCCCAGGAACCAACCACATACATGCCAGAGGGTGAAGACTTTTTTATTTTGGCATACCCCCAATATCTGTTATTGGTCCTTTGCCCTGGTTATGATGATGTGTGTTTATATGTTTGTACACACAGACCCACATTTTAATATTCAAATATTTTAATGGTGGGCACCGCATTTGGGTAGAAAGGTGGCACGAAAATGTTTTAAAACAGCAATAACAAAAAAATTGTGATTTTGGCATTTTGTAAGCCACGTTAGAGTCCCTCAAAAAGAAAAACATTTTTTTTTTAAAAAAAGAAAGAATATCAGGATTAGACAATACTAAAAATAAAATACATTCCGAAGTGTACTCAAACTACTGCGGAAAAGCTGAGCCTTTCTAACCTAGGATGAGCAGAGAGAGAGTATACACAGCACTAGTAATTAGTAATCAATCAGTATAGCTTCAGCATATTGTGGCACAAGCAATACAACAAACAAATAAAGAACTATGGCATGGAAGTATACAGACATGACAGCTATTGTCATAGCACAATCATTTGTGGCATCTCTTGCTAAAACCATCCAAGGTAGGGTCCACCTTCTATAAGGCCCTGAGAAGCTGGGGCCCAGGATATCTGACCCCCATCCAAGAGGCATGTGTGATTCTTTGCCCCACATTGCCTTCCCAAACTGACTTTGCCTTGCAGGTTGGAAGTGGCATGTCTGCAAATGAAATGTCTGAACTGGCCCTCTGAGGAATGCTGGAAAAAAATCTCCCTGGTCAGGTCCCTCTAGGAAGCCTAATCCCTCAGTCTGTAGCAATCAGCACAAATACCTGTCCTTGTGGTAAGGCTCCGGGGCAGCGGGGATCTTCGGAGCAGTGCTCGTTCCCAAATCCTGACATGTACTGCAAAACAAAAGGACAAGGAAAACAAGGGAGGTGCTGCTTTTTACAAACACTGGACTGCTTCATAAAGCATAAAGTAGACATCCCTGCATAACAGCTGACCCATCAGCCAAGCACTGTGGCCCTCCAGTGCTTAGCAGGGCTGAGAGAGCTCTGAGAGAGCTGTGACTGACCCAAGGCCACCCAGCTGGCTTCAAGCGGAGGAGTGGGGGATCAAACTTGGCTCTCCAGATTAGAGTCCTGCTGCTCTTAACCACTGCACCAAACTGGCTCAAAAGGAATATGTGCTGAATTAGAACTCATCAAGAGATTAAACCCTTCTGCTATTTTTTGTTTAAATCTAGTCTTGGGTGTCCTCACTTATAAATTCTAATAGCCCCCAAGAATCCTCTTTTTAGAAACTTTAAAAGACTGTTATTGACATGTTGTATCATAACATAATCCTTTACTGATATTGGTCAGTTTCTCATGCTTTAAACTGCCTCTTCCTTACTTCATTTCTTTACCCTACTTTATCCCACTTCGCCCCACGTCAGAATCTTTGACCTCTCCCATCATCCATTAAATAGCACCACGTAAGTATTCAGGTGCCAACAGAGAGACCCGTTGCCAGTTTATGTCATCAGACCTCTCTCTGTTCAGCTCTTCTCTCTTTCTCTCTTCCCTTCTGTAATTTCTGCATAAGAATGAGGGGAAATATTTACTTCCTTTGAAATGAGTTCTGGCTCGTGAAAGCTCATGATGGAATAAATATTGTTCATGGTTGTTGTGGGTTTTCTGGGCTGTATTGCCGTGGTCTTGGCATTGTAGTTCCTGACGTTTCGCCAGCAGCTGTGGCTGGCATCTTCAGAGGTGTAGCACCAAAAGACAGAGATCTCTCAGTGTCACACCGCATTTATGACAGAGTGTGACACTGAGAGATCTCTGTCTTTTGGTGCTACACCTCTGAAGATGCCAGCCACAGCTGCTGGCGAAACGTCAGGAACTACAATGCCAAGACCATGGCAATACAGCCCGGAAAACCCACAACGACCATCGTTCTCCGGCCGTGAAAGCCTTCGACAAATATTGTTCATCTTCAAGGTGCCGCGGGGCTTCTATTTTGTTTTAACTACAAGAGACTTACATGGCTACTCCACTGGAACTATAAAGCAAAGAGGTTAGAAATGCATCTGTAAGCTCAGGGTGTCTTTGAAGCTCTAGTTCCTATATTCAGGGAATTTTAAGAAGGAAATTAAGGGCATTATTTACTTTATGCTATTATATAATGTGCACTGTAACCTTTGCTAGAAAGTTTGTAACAGGCTCTTTTGCCTGTGTCTGAACTAAGCTTCCACTACTCCAAAGGAAAGATTTATTTTTTCTTTTGGATAGTGTTTAGCAATTAGTTCAAGACCTGTTAAGCAAAATTGTTCTTTGAACCATTTGCTTATCAGTACATTTATTTGTAAAAGGTTCTTTATTGCTTTGCCGCTTTTAATTAAAGTACCTGTTAGTTTATTTCTTTTATTGAAAATACACTCTATTTTTTTAATGAAGCAAGTAGTTAAAATATATGATTATTAATGTAAGTCCTATAAAAATAGAACATAGAAAGGCAATCAGAATCAAATTTGCTAACATTTCCTAACTAACTCTTAAGTTTAAAAATAATCAAAGTTCTTATGAAATGCATTAAGATTTTCATAGCCTACATTGCAAAGATAAGAATCTCACCCAATCTTCATGAGATCTCTTCCAATTAGAACTCATTATCTAGATTAGCATGTTTTATAGGTTATCATATGCAAATATCTAAGATCTTTTTACATAATAGTATAAGCAAACTATGATTGGTTTAATGCTTTGTTGAATATTCATAATTTCTATTGTGTATCCTTCTAATTAGCCAAAAATGACATTATAGCTAACTTGCAAAACAAAGCCATAAATCCGTGAGAAATGACAGGAAGAGTTAAGATACTAGATCACTATTGGTCCAGTCTCTGAAAAAGAAACATTGATCTAGATGGAGTCCCCTGTTTTTAATTAGCTGTCAAAAGATTTAAGTGCACCTGTTTTAGTTACCTAACACTAAAAAAAAAAAAGCACAGACAGTTCATGAAAAGTTTAAAATTCACCTAGAATACAAGCTGTTACTATGTATTAGCTTAGTATTGATTAGTATAATGTGCTTTAATCTATATTATTACAACAAGTTGATCTTCAATTGCACAAGCCGTTTAGGGACTTCTAACATTCTTACCTAGTATTTCTGCATTTGCAAGATTCACATTTTAAACATTCTCTGGCACAATTCAGTTGGCATCAGGATTGGAAAAGTTGAAAGCTTTCTAGATTTTATGTGTATATTTCTGGAGCCTCTAGTGTTTCATGCAAATGTGATATTAAAGACTTCATCTGTTAACATTTAATCTCTGCTTGGCATTTTCCAACCAAATTAAGTGAGGAGGAAAGCACAGCACAGCATAAAAAATTAAACCATATGCCTTGATTGGAAGGACTGGAATATCACATGGAGCTGACCTACAAACCATGACCTTTGGCTGAGGAGATTAGACAGCAGGCTCAGAAAAAGACGTTTGAAGCTGGACTCCATGGTGTGGAATATGATTAAGGCAGGTCTTCAAGCCCAGTGAGCATAATGCAATTTTTGTATGCCTCCCAGTGGATGGCTGTCCTTGAAGAACATTTTTATTACTTTTTAACAAGCTTGTGAGGCATCCAGTGTTGACCTGCACGTACACTCACAATGCAAAGGTGGGAGAATTAGGATTTAAGGGTGCCTCTATGTATGTGTTCATTCCATTTGGAGATCCACATTTCACCAATGTTAAAGCCAAACCCTGTACGGACCACAACACCTCAAAATCCATTCAGCCAATGTGAGGATGTTAGATCTCCATTATAATTGTAACTGGCCAAAAGGAGATCATTCCAGATGGGTAGTAATGTTAGTTTGTAGCACCAAAATGAAAACGAAGCTCAGGGGCACCTTCAAGACTAGCCTGGCTCAAGTTCTTGGGAGTCAGAGCTCACTTCATCAGATACAGGGAGTGTATATCCAAACCAGCTAAAAATGAATGAGAACAACCTGTGCAAGTGAGCTCTGACTGACACCAGCTTGTACTGGGATTAATTCTGCCTGTCTTTAAGGTGCCCCCAGACTCCTGTTTGCTTCTTGCCGAAAGAAGAGTCATTAATAGTTGTCAGTCTTTGGGGCCCATTCTCCCTGTCTTTTGCAATGCACCCGTTATCTTTTCTGGAGCATTTGGGATTCTGACAATGCAAAGAAGAATTTCTGTGACAAAGCAGGTGCTATGTTTCCTTTGGGCCTATTCACTTGCTTATTTTGTGGCATTTTAATTCCGTTATTTTACAGAGCCCTAAAAGCGTAAGGTGTGAATGTAACAAAGGTAGGTTTGCATATGGTCATTCTAGCCGAGGGGAGGGGAGAGGTGAGCCACAGCTCGCAGTTGTGTGTCCACCATGTAATGTGTGAAATGGCTGAAATCATCTAAATGGGGACTTTCTTTAGCAGAACGGACAACTTTTTTTCTGTGGGATGCCTCCTGTGGTTGCAAGTTCCGGCACCAGACGTGTTACAGATTAACCACAGGTCGTTGTTCACATGGCTGTCAAATGTATTGTGGAATGTTATCATGACTCACAAACTCCGCAACAGTATTCAGGAGTTCTGACTTCTGGGCTTCCTTGGATAAAATGGGAATGTCTCGCCACGTCTGGGACCTTTGGAGTTAATAGAGAGGCACACGCAAGGGAAAGGTCTTTCTTATTGGCTGGAGGGGGAACAGCCCCAGTAGAGCAAAGGATGTTATTGGGGGAGGGGATGTCACCTCCGTGGCATAAATTTCCCAAATCAAAGCTTTAAAAAGAGGGCACACTCCAATGCCCATCTTCTGAAACTTGGGGGAGTTAAACGGATCTCCCAGAAGCCCAGGTCTGGACAGAAAAGAGCTGCCTCAAAGAGGATGTGGGTGGTTTCATTTGAAAGAATGGCTGTGTTTTAAAACGTTGCCTGTGAATCAAGGCAATCGAAATCTACGGTGGAGCAAAACGGTCCATAAAAGAGGGATCCTTGGAGTCCAAGACAAATGCTAGGGGGGGGGGTCTTGCTTCCAGGAAGACCCCCAACCAATCACTAACTCCAGAGTCAGGCCAACATCTGCAGCAGGAGTTCCAAATAAAACTGCAAAAGAATCCTCCCTCCCCACAAACCCGCCACCACCACAGACCAAAGCATCCTGTAGCCTGATTAATAAAAAAGGAATGGCCTGCACCGCAGGGTGACAATAGCAAGAATTCCAAGCTCCTCTGGCCAAAGCAACAGGCTCCAGGCTCCCAATGCTCCAAAGGACTTACCTTCAGCTCAGCCATTCTTTCCTCCTTCCTTGACTTTCTGGACAGGACAGTTGCCCAACCAAAGGTTTGGTCCTAAACGGTGGGATGGTTGGTTTCAGAGACGAGGCACTCCGGCAGATTCTCTTGCAGTGACAGTTGGGAACCGGCCAAGGCAAAGTGATGGCAGTCCCTCCCTCCCCATCCCACAAGAGAGAAAGTCCAAGGGGTGTTTCCAATTGTTTGCTCAGCTGAGCCTGGGTTTAATCAGAAACAGGCCTCTCTCTTCCAGAGACCAATCCGGGGATTCAGCTATGCAGGTGGGGTGGGGGTGGGTGGGAAATCACTGCAGTTTTCAGTCATTTTAGTTCAACTGTTGTTAATGTAGGCGGAAGGGGGACTAGAACATGGATTACAGAGAGATTGTGGCAGAAAACCCTCCTCCACTTCCAATCAGTGCACTCCACTTGATCACATAGTGATCATGAACAGGGAGGAATACACATAAGCAGGGCTTTTTTTCAGGGGGAACGCGGGGGGAAAGGTGTTCCGGAACCTCTTGAAAATGGTCACATGGCTGGTGGCCCCGCCCCCTGATCTCCAGACAGAGGGGAGTTGAGATTGCCCTCCGCGCCGCTCCAGCGGCGCGGAGGGCAGTCTCAACTCCCCTCTGTCTGGAGATCAGGGGCAGGGCCACCAGCCATGTGACCATTTTCTCTGAGGGCAACCCACTGCGTTCCACCACCTCTTTTCCCAGAAAAAAAGCCCTGCGTGTGAGTCTCTTCACTTGCCATTCAAGTGTCATTCGTCACTTCTAGCTTGGCCCTTAGAATACATTGGAGGACTTTCCAGCCATAGAATTACAAGCAGCAGGGCACGTTCTCTAGCCAAGTCACCCAAGAAACTGCTGCAGCTGGCACTATGAGAGGGGCTCCATTGCCCCATGAAAGGGCGGGGGGGGGGCTTGGCTCATTCCCTCCTGTTAGTAGCACAGGAGGCGGCTGGAGTCCTATGCTGGGCTCATGCCACACTGGCTGCATCTAATGGATCTGGCCGGGGCAGCCCAAGCCCAGAAGGGGAGTGGTGGGCCGTGTCAGGGGTGACAAGATACCTGGAATTGGCCCCAGTGGCTGTCTTAATGATTCTGGGGCCCTGGGCAAAAGTCCAGGATGAGGCTCCAGAGTTACTGCCACCCCTCCAGCCTGGGCCAAGCACGGGTGGCCCTCACCCTGTGCAGAAGAGACAGGAGCCACAAGCCTGTTGCCTGACACCCCCCCCCCTTCAGAAGGGAGAAGGCAGAGGCTGTGAACAGTTGGGGCCTCTCCCAGGGTGGGGCTTGGGGCAGCTGTCCCCATTTCCATTAGCTAGGATGGCCGCGACTGGCCCTGAAAAGACACCACATTCTTCAACAGGGAGGGATTCTTCCATCCAAAGGGGCAGCCGCAGGCCCAGGCCCAGAGAGGTGATCATTTCTGGAATGACCAGTCGATTCTACATCTAAGCAAATGTTAATGTCTTTTTAAATGCGAAACAATTTTCAAAGCATGAAACATTCCATTTTAATGAAGCATCTGAACTTTTCATGCAATTGTACAGTTGCCAGGCCTGGGTTGGGAAATACCCCAAATTTGGGGGGTGGAGCCATGGGAGGTGGGGTTTGGGAACAGGAGGAACTTCACGGGGGTATAATGCCATAGAGCCCACCTTCCAAAGCAGCCATTTTCTCCAGGGAAACTGGTCTCTGTCACCTGGAGAGCAGTTGTAATGCCAGGAGACCTCCAGCCACCACCTGGAGCTTGGCAACCTTAGCGACTCAGCACAGGGCCCGCTCTGCATCCCAAGTGGTGATTAAAGCGGGCCAGCTGGCCTCCAAGGAAGCAGTGCCTCCTGTTGCAGGCCTTTTTTGCTTTTTGTGAAGACTGCTGCAACTTAGCCACAGGTTGCTCAAGAGGACACATGAAAACGAGCCAAGCTTTGTGAAGGGCATATGACCTCCATTTTGCTGTCGAGGATATTGCTGAACAGAACGATGCACTTGAAGGTTTACACTGTTCAAAGCCCCTCGACGTCTTGACGCTCAACAGTCAGGTGTCGTGATTTACAGCCAGGCCCCTAGCCGATTCCTGGGGGATTCTCTATGCAAAACTGTTCCAAACGCTTCTTCCTTGGCACCACAGGGCCTCACTAGGCAAGATGGCAGCTTCACGCATTGACAGGGGCAGGAATTAGAGTGCAGCCAAAGTCCCTGAAGTTTACAGACTTTCACAGGCAGATATGGAGCCATGGTGATAAACCGCCACCGGCAAGCCTCGGGGATCTAACCGTAGTGAATGTCATCTCCTGCCATCAAAGAAAACAAAAAGCTGCAGGTGCTGTTAATGATGTATTAGAGGGCAGATCCTTAATAAATAATGGAAAATACCTGCAGCTTGTAATTTTCTTCTTGCAATTCCCTGCCGAGATACCATTCTTGTCCCCCTCCTACCCTCAGGCTTATGCAAGCATCTTCCAGGGAAGGAGGGTCTGCAAAGGGGGAGCTCAGCTCAGACCTCTTCCTCAGGGTTCGTAGGCACTGTGGCTGGAACCTGACAAAATTGGGGGCCACGTGGCTTAGCTGTTAAAATCCATGCACGTGGATTCCATGACAAAGCACGAGTCCCCACCCCATCCGTGGCGTAACGAGATGCCGGAACTGACACAACACGGCCACCATTTCCAGCTTTGGCTAGTAACATTTTATAAATTTCTATACCTGTATATAGTTTTTAAAGATTTAAACTATTAGCTGATCTGTAAGATCAGTTAACTATAACCAAATCGGCCAGCATCCAAAGAGCTATTTAGGTGTCTAGAACGGGTAGCTAGGGGTGTGCAAGCCAAAAATTTTCGGCTATAGCCGAAAGTAGAAAGCCGAAAGAAGATTCTCTATCGTTAAAGCCGAAAGCCGAAACAAGAATCTCTTTCGGCTTTCGACTTTCGGGATTCTTTCGGCATTATTTCGGCATTCTTTCGGCTTTTTTCTAAGGGAAAATGCCTCCGTCTTCCAGGACGCCTGGAGGAGGCATTTTCCCACCAAATAAGCCCAAAATTGGTGGGGACCTTCCTCTAACCCTTCTCTAACAACCACCCAAGTTTCAGACAGATTGGACTTTGGGGGGCCATGTTATGGCCCCCCAAAGCAGGTCCCCCCATCCTCCCATAAGAAAGCGAAGGAGCAGCATATTGTTAGCATGCTGCTGCTGATCTTTCTTCATTATTTCCTATGGGGAAAAAATGAAGAGGCAGGCTTCCTTTGCCAGGGGTGGCATTTTGCATGCAAAATGCCCCCCAGCCCTCAGGGGCCCTTCTCCCACCCCTCCTCCCACCCCCCACCAAGGCTCAGCCTGCTCCCACTTGGGGGGGCCATTTCATGGCCTCCCCAAGTAGGTGCTCTAATCTCTACCACTGACAGCTGGGGGAGGCTTGTGTTGCCAGGGGTGGCATTTTGCATGCAAAATGCCCCCCAACCCTCTGGGGCCCTTCTCCCACCCCTCCTCCCACCCCCCACCAAGGCTCAGCCTGCTCCCACTTGGGGGGGCATTTCATGGCCTCCCCAAGTAGGTGCTCTGCTCTCATCTCTACCACTGACAGCTGGGGGAGGCTTGTGTTGCCAGGGGTGGCATTTTGCATGCAAAATGCCCCCCAGCCCTCTGGGGCCCTTCTCCCACCCTTCCTCCCACCCCCCACCAAGGCTCAGACTGCTCCCACTTGGGGGGGCCATTTCATGGCATCCCCAAGTAGGTCCTCTCAGCCCCTAAAGTCCACCCCTTACAGCCCCACACAAACCCAATTCCCCCCCAGCTGCCACACACAGACCCAAATCCCCACATTAGCCCCTCACAGACCCAAATCCACCCCCACCTGCCCTACACCCATAACCCCAGGAACAGGCTGGCAAAGGCCAGCCCTCTCCCTTTGTTCCCTATGCTGGGAACTTCTAAACTCTCTTTCCCTGGGCAATTCTGCACAGCCCAGAGGTGCCACAATGGTGGGCACACTTCTGAGTGCCAGCTGGTCCCTGTGAAAGAGCACCTGAACCACAGACACCCTCCCTCAAATTCCCCCACCACCTACAGAGATGGCTGGCCAGCCAGCCCCATTGTTCCCTATGATGGGAACCAACTGCACAACAAAGAATAAAACAAGAACAACACAAAATAAAGTTTTAAAAAAATTATTTTCTCCCTTCCAAAGTACAAGTAGGCAAAGCATTATGACACATTACACCAGCAGTCCCCCACACAGAAAAATTAAAACAAAACTCACTTAACATCAGAGAATCACAAAGCATGATTCCTGTCAAAAACACTTTATTTCTTGAACAGCTTTAGGTTACACAGCAGGGGGGAACACCAAAGGGCATGGCAGCACTATCTTACAGAAAAATAACACAACTCACTTAACATCAGAGAATCACAAAGCATGATTCCTGTCAAAAACACTTTATTTCTTGAACAGCTTTAGGTTACACAGCAGGGGGGAACACCAAAGGGCATGGCAGCACTATCTTACACAAAAATAACACAACTCACTTAACATCAGAGAATCACAAAACACAATTCCTGTCAAAAACACTTTATTTCTTGAACAGCTTTAGGTTACACAGCAGGGGGGAACACCAAAGGGCATGGCAGCACTATCTTACACAAAAATAACACAACTCACTTAACATCAGAGAATCACAAAAACACAATTCCTGGCAAAAACACTTTATTTCTTGAACAGCTTTAGGTTACACAGTAGGAGGGCACAACAGGGCATGATAGCAATGTACTACAAAAAATAATACAACCCACTTCACCGTTTTTGACAGCAATTGTGTTTGTGTGATTCTCTGATGTGAAGTGAGTTGTGTTATTTTGGCGTAGTACACTGCTTTCCTGCTCTGCGGTGCCTTCCTACTGTGTAACCTAAAGCAGTTACAGAAATAAAGTGCTTTTGACAGCTATTTTTTGGGGTGATTCTTTAATGTGAAGTGAGTTGTGTTATTTTTGTGTAAGATACTGCTTCCATGCCCTTTGGTGTCCCCCCCCTGCTGTGTAGCCTAAAGCTGTTCAAGAAATAAAGTGTTTATTTGGGGGGGAATTGGGTTTGTGTGGGGCTGTAAGGGGTGGACTTTAGGGGCTGAGAGGACCTACTTGGGGATGCCATGAAATGGCCCCCCCAAGTGGGAGCAGTCTGAGCCTTGGTGGGGGGTGGGAGGAAGGGTGGGAGAAGGGCCCCAGAGGGCTGGGGGGCATTTTGCATGCAAAATGCCACCCCTGGCAACACAAGCCTCCCCCAGCTGTCAGTGGTAGAGATGAGAGCAGAGCACCTACTTGGGGAGGCCATGAAATGCCCCCCCAAGTGGGAGCAGGCTGAGCCTTGGTGGGGGGTGGGAGGAGGGGTGGGAGAAGGGCCCCAGAGGGTTGGGGGGCATTTTGCATGCAAAATGCCACCCCTGGCAACACAAGCCTCCCCCAGCTGTCAGTGGTAGAGATTAGAGCACCTACTTGGGGAGGCCATGAAATGGCCCCCCCCAAGTGGGAGCAGGCTGAGCCTTGGTGGGGGGTGGGAGGAGGGGTGGGAGAAGGGCCCCTGAGGGCTGGGGGGCATTTTGCATGCAAAATGCCACCCCTGGCAAAGGAAGCCTGCCTCTTCATTTTTTCCCCATAGGAAATAATGAAGAAAGATCAGCAGCAGCATGCTAACAATATGCTGCTCCTTCGCTTTCTTATGGGAGGATGGGGGGACCTGCTTTGGGGGGCCATAACATGGCCCCCCAAAGTCCAATCTGTCTGAAACTTGGGTGGTTGTTAGAGAAGGGTTAGAGGAAGGTCCCCACCAATTTTGGGCTTATTCGGTGGGAAAATGCCTCCTCCAGGCGTCCTGGAAGACGGAGGCATTTTCCCATAGAAAAGCCGAAAGAAAGCCGAAAGAATCCCGAAACGTTTCGGCTTTTTTCTTTCGGCTACCCGAAACGTTTCGGCATTCCCCGAAACGTTTCGGCATTCCCCGAAAGAAGCCGAAACACTTTTGTTTCGGCATTCTTTCGGCATTCTGAATGCCGAAACGCACATCCCTACGGGTAGCCCAAACCCAGGAGAATTTTGACTTCTATCTTTCTGAACAAACTCTCTCCCATTACCCAACACACTGATTTTGCAAGTGCCCTTAGATTCAAAAGCAGGTTGTCATGTGTGAAGAAATTAAAGCTCCCTTAGTTCTACTTTCTGGATCCTAGCCAATAAATATTTCACAAATATGCAACGTGCAGAGTGATCTTAAGTACATTTACTCAGAAAAAAGCCCGACTGAGTTCTGCTGAAACTCATGCCTGGGAAATATAAATGAAATAGAAACCCAGAAAATTCTCTGTGCAAGTAAATTTATGTAAAATTTAAATTATTTGAATGCAACTGGTTTCAGCAGAGGTAATTCCATTTGAATTTTATTTTGGAAATTCATTCATTCTGCATTTATGCAAATAAATTGTCTGCCACATGTTTCTCAGTTAAAAAATTAGTTTACACTTGATGGAGTAATTAACAGAATTATTGAAAAATATGCAGTGTATTGAAAAATTATATATTTTAGGCTTCCCTTGTAGATTTTGACAGCAAGAATTGCTGAGTTTTCTGTATTTTGTTGTTTGCAGTTGGGGTTTTTGCAGTTTGCAGTTGGGTTTTTTTTGGAGGGGGGGGGCGTTCATTTTAAAATAAATGATTCCCAGAGATGACTGCATAACACAACACTTCATTTATCCAGAAGCAGCAGACAGAGATTGTCCAAATGGGGGCAGAATTCCAGAACAGATTCCCAGTTGCTGATAGGAAGAAAACACCAAAACACCAAGGGAGATGCGACTGTTGCTGCTACTCCTGCTGTGACCACAGAATGCCTCAGGAGGCTTTTGTACACAAGCTCTTTCGGCAGTACCACCTTCTTCTGACTTATTCCGGTGATGGGAAAACTGGTTCAGGAAGCATTTTTCTTTGGCGGCCCCATCACATGCCCTCAGTTCATGCATAACAACAGAACTGGGCCATGGATTTCTCAGGGTAACAGAATGTCCACAAGAAGAAGCAGTTACTGCTACAACTCTTCAGCGAGAGAAAGTAGCTTTCCCCTCTGATTTTCTGCCTTCCAAGATCTGATCCAAACAAATCAGTCTCTTATATTCATATGCTTCAATTATGATTAGAGGCCCAATTAACTGGGCAAGGTGTCCCTCGCTGCCAAACTGAGTTCTCTTGACTGATTTTATATCTTTTGCCCAGCTACACCCTGAGCATCCCATTGGCTCCTCTTGATCTCCTGCAGAGCATGGCAGTATCATATTAACTGTTCCCTGTCCTAAAGAGAAAGTACAGCTAACAAAGAAAACACGTTTAAAATCCGAAACCTTGGTTTTAGGAACATGCTTGTTTAATAGCTAGCAGTGCCTCTCCAAGCAAAGTTACACCCTTCTAACCGTGAAATCCTAAGCAGAGTTATTCCAGTCTAAGCCCACTGAAATCAATATGCTTAGACTGGAGTAACTCTGCTTCGGATTTCACTGTGAGTCCTTAGACGTTAATGGGCTTAGAAGGGTGCAGCTCCGCCCAGAGTGGCACTGCAAAAGTCAGCCAATTGAGGGAGAGCAGGGTTAATTACTGATAGCATTTTTTTTGCTGTTTATTTTCAGCCTAGTTTTTTCCCTATTACAATCAATGGCACAGCCTCAACTGGGGTATTGTTAAGTAAAGAAGAAAGCTTCATTCCCTGTAAACCTTTAATTCCTGGGTTAGTTTTAGATTTCTATACAGCAGGGTTGTGGATTCGTAAATCTTTCAAGTTCCAAGAAAAACATGCTACACTTTGGCATGAAAGCATGTCTCACAGCGGTACTGGAAAATACAGTGGTTTTTAGACATGATGTCTCAAAGGACCAAAACCAAGTGCCTGGTCCCCAAACGAGATCTGGGAATAAGTCTTCCTGTCTTATGTTCATGAGCACTTGTATTTCAACTATCTTCTTACTTTATGTGCTACAGAATCTGATTTGGTTTAGCCCAGGCATCGGCTGCAGAAAGGAATGTTGTAGTAAAAAGCAAGATAAATTATTTCCCACAGTCTCTTCATGGCAAAAGATGGTCAATCGTAGTGGAGACTCTTTGTAAACCCCCCTCCAAATCTTTTTCTCTCTGAGAAGCCAGAAATCTGTTGAAAGAGGAAAGAGAGACAATGACTTTATACAGACAGATACACTGATGCCTAGCTCGCAGCTGCATCAGTTTTCATATTACTTAGTTCTTCCAGCCTGTGCTCTCTAAGGCAGTTTAGCCCAGCCACACGTCACACTTTCTGATGGCTGCTGCTCCCCTCAACCAGACTTAGATCTAGAGGAGTTAGCTGTGTTAGTCTGTAGTTGCAAAATAGTAGAGTCCTGTAGCACCTTTAAGACTAACCAACTTTATTGTAGCATAAGCTTTAGAGAACTACAGCTCTCTTCGTCAGATGCATGGTATAGCATCTGACGAAGAGAGCTCTTGAAAGCTTATGCTACAATAAAGTTGGTTAGTCTTAAAGGTGCTAGTGGACTCTCTACCAATCTTAGCATTATGATCGGGGTCCATCAGTCACCATGACAGCAGTCAAGGGCTGAGCTGGGCAGAGGAGGCCCAGAAGCAGTAGTTGTTTATCCTCACTCCAAATTATGTCTCTGCCAGTGTGGGGCTTCCAGGCACTGTGACCACTGAGAATGTAGAAGCCTCCATGAAGAAAGCTGGAAGGAGTTGTAAGCAAACCCACAGAAAAGCAGACGCCCTCCCCTTGCTTGCTGGCCAACTGCCTGCAGGGGCTGAGAAGGGTGGGAGTAGGGTCACTGGTGGCTGTAGTGCAGTGCCTTAGGCATGGCAGCGGCTTACAACTTGGCTGCAGGTTCTACCTTCCTTCATTCAGAGATCCTAAACCTGGGGAGGGGGGAGGGGAAGGTGGTACATTCTGTTTTGTCTTAATTTTACACTTCCAGAGGATGGAGGTTTAAAACTCAGACCCTGCCTGAGGATTCAACCATCTTTTATTTCCTATTTTCCTGAACCCACAGGCACTGGAAACCCACAGTTTGTGATTCCAGTTCTTGGTATATAACATTGTCCTGGAAACATCATAAACCATGTCCTGTTAGTTCATTCTGCAGCTGCCATCCATTACATCAGACTTTGGCCTTTCCATACTCTGCTGTTCTTTGGCTAGTTTTCAGGTTTTAAGTTGTTAACATGGCTTTTGGGGGGGGCTTCCTCTTATCAAATGTGTAAAAATTGATGGTGCTATACTACTACTACTACTACTACTACTACTACCACCACCAACTGAACTTACATAATGCTCTTCTAGACAGATTAGTGGCCCACTCAGACCGGTGAACAAGTTAGTATTATTATTATCCCCACAATACAGCTGGGGCCGAGAGGAGTGCCCTGCAGAGCTCACGGCAATAGTAGGATTCAAACCAGCGGAGTACTGATTCGCAGCTGAATGACTTAACCACTGAGCTACAGCAGCTCTCTAATAACTAATAAATAATAACTAACATAGAATAAGCAGCATTTCCTTTTAAGGCATATGAGCAAGTGAGAAGGTGTGGACATCCAAATGTGGCCTACATAAATGGAAGGACCTTTGGGATTTTATCACCTGACCTTTGGGATTGTAGCCATGAATGACGAACAGGTAAGACGACAGATGAAATGCACCTTAAAGTATATGAAGGACTGATCTTTAAAGGCTTATGAATGTCAAGTCAACGTAACTAGCGTTGGTCAAGAAATGTGAAAACAGAAGAACGCACATATACCTGGTTCCCATCTCGTAAAAAGTATCTTTTCTCTATGACCTGAAATGATATTGTAAAGAGGAAGAACTGAGCAGATGTGATCACTCTTTCACATAATATGTCATTGCCAGCTGAGAAATTTCATTCTGAAAGCTCCAGGTTCTCTACTGGCTCAACTGTCTAGCCCGCAGAGCAAGTGTTTCTCATTTCAGAAACCAGGAGCAATTCTCATCCCACCTGGACAAGAGCCATTCCCAGAATAAACCCTGGGAGCACAAAGATGTCCAAGTGCTTCTCTGGCATTTAAATGAAAGACATGCTAGAGCTGGTTTTGTCCCACTCCAACAGGTTTAATAAGTGTACTTTCCCATGCCTGGTTATGTACAAGGGCATTCACGTTGCATTGCAGTCGGGAGTCAATACTGGAGAAGGGAGGGCCAGTGGTAGCCTATTAGAACTACCACCCATGCAGTCTCAAGCCAGGATGGTTCTGGAAGCCTCCCACAGCCCAAGGAATCCTCATCAGTGCTTTGCTCTTTCCTGCTCCCTCCTCCAACATGACGTCACAGCATGATTCAAAAAGACAAGACTTAAACACGCGCACTACTCCACTTCTGGTTCCATTTTGAAAGAGGAAAAAATTGCCACGTGCAGGGTTGGACTATAGAGTGGGGGGCGGGGTGGGTGCGTGGGTGAAAGAGAACACTGGGTTCAGCAAATGTAGCACATTGGTGGAGAGGTCCCACTGGCAGCAAATTTAGCGAGATCAATCTTGGTTGCAACCTGAGACCCAGTGCTACACTGGACTGCCCTAGCTGGACTTTCACTTCTGACATCACATTTCATTAACTGCAACTTCTCAAATCTTACATTAGTCTATTTATACTTACCAACAGGTAGTGGTTTAGGATGATTAAGATGTAGACATTGTTGGCACTAGAACAAAGATCCGTTACCCTAAATAATCCCAATGACAGAAGATGCTCAGAGCTTTAGCTGAAAACCTGGGAGCAGGCCGAAGGGCCACTGGCCAGGCCCTCAGGCACCTGGGAAACGTCCTGCCTGACCGTTCTCAATCTTTGCCTGCGTAACAGAGCACTTCACGTGTATTCCTGTTCTACGTGTGGCTTCTCCTGCATTTCTCTCTAGCTCTTCCTGATCTCTTCTCTCTAGCCTTGCCAACCTGCCCGATTACCTCTTGCCCTGGTTGTTTGGACTGCCTGTCTATTGGACCACAAACAACTAGTCTCTCTGGCCCCCTTCCCCTTGCGGCGCCTGGTGGCTGGGCATACACAATTGGAATTTCAGCTGCCTGTGTAACACCCAAGTCAATGTCTATGATTTTAAGATCTAAACTTGTATTTGAAATCAAAACAGAAACTTAACTAAAGGACTCACCTTATCGAAGAATCGACTGAGTTTGACAGCATTGGAGGAGCCAGCAGCCAAGTAGCGTGGACTGGTGCAGTCCTGAAATGCATAAGAGGTCTCTTTTATTTCTGTATTCATAGAAACTGCAGCACTTCTCAGGCACAAAAGCCTGCGTGTACGTCCTAGTGCATGGTGGCATATCAGGTCCACTTCACAGGAAAGCATCGCTTCCACGTTAAAAATCCTGGCAGAATAACCACGAGCTCAATGGAACACTGGAAGTCCCTATACGAAGACACAGGGACTTTACCCCCTCGGAGGTAAGAGAAGGAAAGACAAGACGGAGCAAGGCCACGGTGATAAGGACAAGGGCAAGGAATGCTGGGTGCAGAAAGGGATAGGAAGCCAGCACTGGGTTCCCAAGAGGGCTCTCACTCGGATGACGAGAGGCCCCTGGACAGTTCTGGACAGAAGCAAGGGACCTGGACCTGGACAAAGGACAGTCAGAGAGGAGGTTTTCCTCTAAGACAAGAGGGCCTTAGCTATCAATGGACCAACTGAGAATAAATGGTTTTTCTCCACTGCTAGCAAGACACCTTTTGTAAAGGAGTGGCTGGCAAATAAATCAAGTAATCACATTTAAAAATAATTTTCCGAACATGAAGGATCTTTGAAAAACGGCAGAGCATGAAATGTGTGTATAAAGCATTAGCTTTAAGTTCAGTGTATCAGAGAAGTCCTGTACCCATGTGGGTGAGTGTGGGTCTAGGACAAATTTGCAACTGTCTCATACACGTCCCATGATCCCACCTCATATGCACATAACAATCTCATGAGTCGTGACAGAAAAGTTTAGTTCTGAAATTACATTTTCGACACATTTGAAATTATACTCTGGCCACCTGGAGGTTTTTCTACCAGGTCCCCATTCCATCCATGCGCTCCTGCCATTTGCTATTGTTGGGCTGATATGACATCCAACCTGAAGAAGAACCCTACAAAACTTGCTGACTATTCTGCAATATTTGGATTGGCACTAAGGTCAATGTTTCTGTCAATGTTTCTTTTAAAATATCCTAATGGACCAAAGCTCCAGCACTGGTTCTCATGATCTTTGGAATGAATGTCTCTGATTATTATAGATCAAGATGGGTGGCCGTGTTAGTCTGTCTGTAGCAGTAGAAAAGAGCAAGAGTCCAGTAGCACCAATAAGACTAACCAAATCTATGGTAGGGTAGGAGCTTTCGAGAGTCACAGCTCACTTCTTCAGATACCTGAAGAAGTGAGCTTCTTCAGATCTGAAGAAGTGAGCTGTGTCTCACGAAAGCTCATCCCCTACCACAAATTTTGTTAGTCTTCTAGGTGTTATTGGACTCTGATTATTACGGCACGGTGCCCACCCCTTCTGTCTATAAGCAAGGAATGCTGAGATTGGTAGTTGTTGAGAGAGGGCTCAAACTGTCCCCTCCCCTCAAATCTGGGCCTTGGGAGGTGGGGGACTCTTTTTCACATCAGTGCTGAGAACTGTTAAGAAGAAAGTATTCGGTAAGAGGATCCCAGTCATTCGCTTTGCTTCCTGGAAAAAGTCTCCATGCATAATTTAAAAGTTCACCCAAACCCGACAAAAGAAGGTACCAACCAGATTAATTTCTTCCGCACTGAAATCCTCAGCAAGAAAGGCAGTTCTGGTCAAGACGTCATTGCGTTTGGACTCTGGGATCTGGTCCAGTTTGGTCCCTATGACAAGCAGTGGGATCTGGTTATCAGCAAACTGCTCCCGGTCATAATCCCTATGCAGGAAAAAGGTGGACACGGCTGTCAGCAAACGAGACCCCCCCCCCAATGGAATTCCAAAGACAATAGCATTAATTGGGGGTAGGGCATTTCTAAATGGTCTACTGGGGTGTGTAATTTGTGAGTTGTGATCCAGCTCTATGCACATTTGGCATCACATACGAGAACCCTGGATCAGATTCAGGGAACCAACCTCTGCTGGGCTGAATTATTCAACCGCAGGCAGCTGCGAGTAGCCAGAGCAGAAAGCGAGAGGGCAGCGGCACGAAGCGCAGGCAAGCTTTGCACCATGGCGGGAGAGCAGCAGGAGGCTGGCCAGGGACAGGAGGCAGCTGAAGATTCCCACCCCACTCCTCCACCCCCCCCCCCAGCTCCAAAAGAACCCTTCCAGCTGCTGCCGGCCGCCTTTTAAGCACCGTGGCTCTGGTGAGCCTCATCACCCCTTGCTTCAGCTCAAGCTGCGATTCTCTACTTTTACATTGTGCTTCTCTGGCTGGACATTGATTCCCCTCCTTCACTTTGGTTCTGTTGGGCTTTGTTGATTCACCTTGCACAGGAGTGGGACTTGCATTCGGGTCTGGCTTTCGGCCAGGGGCTGCCATTGCTTAAGGTTCCCTCTGCACAGAAAGCCTTGGAGATGTTTCCCCCCAAGGAAACAATGGCGAGTGGATGGGGGCAGCGTGTTCAGGGGCCCACAGAAAGTTTCTTCCCGAAACTTGGGGGGAAGGGGGTCTTTAGTGCACAGGAATGAGCAGGTTCCCTGCAAACGTGGTGGAGTTTGCTTGAAAAATGTCTCCCTGCCCAGTCCCCTGGATATTTCCTCCCATTATTCCCCAGAGGAAATAATGGATGGGATAAATTTGGGATTCTCTAACCGGATTAGAGAATCTGACCCAGATTTCAGGGAAACCGATTATTATTTTTTGGTATCCCTGAAACCCGGATCCTGATCACCTGGATTTTTTTTTTTTGGGGTGCACATGTCAGAGTGCACTCAATGTTTCTGCAAGCAGCATTGTATGTTGAGGGAAGCACAGAGAAAGCACAGGTCGCCACCTGAGATGTAGGATAGAGGACTACAAGGGGAGATCTGGGTTTAAATTCTCACCTAGCCATGGAGCGCCCTGGGTGACTTTGGGCCAGTCACTTTTCTACCTTGTTAAGTTAAAACAGGAGAGGGGGGAATGTATAGTACGCTGCCCTTTCTTTCTTGAAGAAAAAGGGATAGTAAAATAAAGTAAAAGAATATTAGTTTGGAGCTACAGTTATAAGGGATACAACAGTTTTGTTAGGATGGATGTGTGAGAGTGAGAATATGAAAAACAGGGTCAAATAGGAGAGAAAGCCCTTGGTAAGACAGAAGACATGTAGGAAGCAGGGAACAGAGGGAAGACCTGTACTAAGGGAAGACATGTAGGAAGAAGGGAACCGAGGTAGGAAGAGTCGGTACTAGCAACAGACAGAGTAATTATTTATTTATTTATTTATTTATTCAATTTATATACCGCCCATCCCAGGGGCTCTGGGCGGTGAACAGTTAAAATTGATAAAAACAAAACTAAAATCAATATACAAATAATAAAACAAATTAACAAGGTGCAGTGGTGGGGAGAACCTTCCCCACCCCAAATTGCTGACTACATAAGCTGCAAAAGCCTGAAAGAAACAGCCATCAAATCAAGTCTTATACATGTATTTGCTGGTATTTTCCTCTGCCCTCACCCCAGAACTTTCTTCCTGGAAGCTCCAATGTTGGATGACAATTATATGCACTGAATGAGTCCAGCGCAAAGCTGCAAGGGCTTCTGGGAAGAGAACTGGAAATGAGGTGGAATCTAAAGAAGGGCTTTCCCCAAACTCCTTACATACATTTTAATTTGCTGCTAAAGAATCAAAACCATCATTTAAAAAACGAACTGGCCTTTCCCCACTATTCCAATGTACGCAGATTGGGAGAGGGAGGGCACGAAGGGATGAGCTGGTGTGAGGCTCTTGTGGCCCTTTCTTATATGCTCAGGGTAATGCCAGGAAGGAATTTTCCTCCAGGCCAGATTGTCTAGGGATCCTGGAGGTTTTTTGCCTTCCTCTGGGCATGAAGCAGGGGTCACTGGGGGAGGCGAGGGAGGGAAACAGCCATGAATGTCCTGCACTGTGTGGAGGCGTTGGACCAGATGACCCTCGGCGTCTGCTCCAGCTCTACCTTTCTGCATTTCTATGTTGTTGTTGTTTTTAAAAAATCTGTGTTTCTTAAGTGGCTAGAAGTTGGAAAAGTCAGCAAGGCAGGAAAACCAGGAATGGATTTTTTTTTCTTGGAGGAACAGGCTTGTGGGTTCAGCCATTATATTTCAAATCCTGCTAAGTCTGTGCCCAGAATTAATTAGGTGGAGAGGCAGGAGGCCACAACTATTCAGTGCTCAACGGTAAAGCATTTGCTTGGCATGAAGACAATCTCTGGCATCTCTCATTAAAATGCAACGTGAAAGACCTCTGACCAGGACCCCAGAGAGCTGCTGCCAGTTCTGCGAATGCTCAAAGGCACCTCTGCTGGCACTCAGCCCCAACGCCCAAAACAGACCCCTGTGCTCAGCGCCAGAGAAGTCTTCGCAGATTAAGGAAAAACTGCTGAGACGTATTCCAGAGGCGGATTGTTATTGTGTCAAAATCAAGAAGAATCTGGTTTCCCCTCCAAGATGAACAGATTTATAAGCTATATGGCTACAGCCGACTCCATCAAATGCTTGAAATGAATCCTCATTTCGACCATAAATAGTTCTTCTCATGAAACATCTTATATGGAATTATTTACTTGCATTGTGGTTCAGTTCTAAAACTTACTCTGAGAAAGCTGGGAACAGTGGAAATGTTCAACATACACACAGAACACAGCTGTGGATATTTCCCCATTCTTGCTGCCGCAAATGGCGCAGCTGATCTGGGCAGTTCCTACTGCAGGCATCACACGGTTTCCATGTGGTCTATGGACTACTTTTCTACAAGATCAAAAAGAGTCCAGTAGCACCTTTAAGACTAACCAATTTTATTGTAGCATAAGCTTTCGAGAATCACAGTTCTCTTCGTCAGATGCATGGAGGGCAGGCATTATTCTGCCCTGCCAGGCTACCAGATCTCTTGCATGGTATAGTGGTCAGAGTGTCAATCCAGGACCTGGGAGATCCAGGTTCGAATCCCCACTGTGCCATGGAAACTTGCTGGGGGACCCGGGGACAGTCACAAGCTCTCAGCCTGGAGGAGAATGACGCCAGCTGCCTTCTGACCCCAACTGAGGAGAAAGGCAAGGTGCACTTAAAATAAATAAGTAAGTAAGTAAGTAAATAAGTCGCATGCTGAGAGAGAGAGATTTCAACTAAGCAGGCGGCAGACTGAAATCTCCCATCCCCCTCCTTTGGGCTCCAAAGCCAGGCTACGGCAGAATCCCCAGATAAAAATGGCTTTTGGATTGAGGAATGATAAGCATCTATGAATATCTTTAGACAGGGTCACACACAAAAAGTCCACCTTCTTGCTCACACTCGCTCCTAATCCCCGCCCCCGCAAGCAGTATTCTTAGGAACTACTGCCATTCATCACGCACTTAAGAAGGTGGCGTGCCTTCCTCTGCAGCCTGCTTGATTTGGTCTCAAGCACAGTCAGCCTATGAGAAACAAGGACAACAGACTGAACGACAAGCACAGGAGACACTGGCTCCTTCACTACTGAAACAGAATTGTAGGATTGGAAGAGACCTCCAGGGTCATCTAGTCCAACCCCCTGCACAATGCAGGAAATTCACAACTACCTCTCCCTGCCACCCCCCACCCACCCCAGTGACCACTGTTCTATGCCCAGAAGTTTGCAAAACCCCACCAGAATCCCTAGCCAAACTGACCTGGGGAAAATTGCTTCCTGACCCCGAAGTGGCAATTGGCCTTACCCTGGGCATGTAAGAACGGGCCACGAGAACTAAGCCTTCCTGCCCTCCCTCTCATGATCTGCCCAGGTTCACAAAACCAGCATTGCTGTCAGATGGCCATCTAGCCTCTGCTTAAAAACCTCCAAAGAACAAGAGCCCACCACCTCCCGAGGAAGCCCGTTCCACTGAGGTACCGCTCTAACTGTCAGGAAGTTCTTCCTAATGTTTAGGAATACTCAGATAGCTAAACACAAGTAATGGCCTTTCTCTCAGTGAATCCTCCAGTCCAGCAAACAGGCGGGGCAAACGATCTTCTTGCCTTACCTCGACTGGGGGGAAGGTAATGTCATGTCATGTGCTCCTTTCATTTGCAAAACTGAACAGACCTGCGCTGCATCTAGTAGTGCTCTGGCATCCGTGGTTCACTGCCATCACCCACACATGGAATATATATGCTGTGATCTCCTCGGAAGATATTCTCGTGCTGACACAGGCCGTCTCCACTGTGTGGGAGGTGGGCTATGGGCTGCACAGAACATAATAGACAAGCCAGGCCCTTCTCTGCAGTGAGCCCATGAAACCATCTTATGCAGAGTCCATCTAGGCCAGAACTGTCCACCCTGACCGGCTGTCACTCTCTGCAGAGGTCTTACCCAGCCTTGCGACCTGAGATATTTTATCTGAAGATGCTGGGAATTTACAGGAACACACTTATACTGAACCAGGCCATCCGTCCATCCAGATCAGTGTTTTCTACTCAGACCGGCTGCAGCTTTCCAGGGCCTCTCGCAGAAGGTCTTTCACATCATCTATTATCTGATCCTTTCTTTTAACTGGAGATGTTGAGGACTGAACCTGGGACCTTCTGCATGCCAAGAAGACACTTTACCACTGAGCCACAGCTCAAATTTTTAATTTGGGATCTTCTGTGTGTAACGTATATCCTCTTTCACTAGCTATGACCCCTACCAGATGGACACAACCTCACTGCACCTCTTTTCCCTTTGTGACTGTTCCTAAAATGTCACCCAGCACAGTGGAGACAGAGCACTGTCTCTGCACACTCACCCATTTGTGACCAGGACTCCTGATGGAGTTGCATCTCTGTTGAGAGCTTCCAAAGACCACCGGTACAAGTTCTGGGAGGACTTCTTGTTGGTTAAGTCATGTACTAAAACGATGCCTAAGGACAAAAAGGCCAGACGCATATTAAACAACTTCATCCAAACTTCACCAAAAGCAGACTAGGAGACCAAAGAGGTTGGATTCCGGGTGCTGAGGCAGCTCTGGCCCTGCGTTCTCTAGTCAGCAGCCCCGCTGCCCCAACACGGACACTGTACCCGTTTTGAACATGCTTTCAAATGGAGTTTATGATGTGGAGTGGGCGGCTGCTGTTTACTGGGAAAGAAATGCAAGCACACTGCAAAGAATCCCATGGTTATCTGCATGTCACTACAGTACCGCTAAACGAGTGGCTTGTTAAAGGGCAAAACACCCACACAAGCAATTTCTGGACTGACATCCATTTTTATTTCCTCTCTCTCCTGCTAGTGCAGCTTATTTGTGTGAACTGATGGAGTACGGTTTTAATTTGCAATAAAAAGATCAGGGTGGAATTTGGATAAACAGACCAGAGGAAGCCTCTATACTGTCCAATAAGGTTTTAGGGGGTGTGAAATGAGGCTGCCTGCACCCCTAAGCAAGGCATGCCAAGGTATTCAGGGATACAAAAGGGGTTGTGGTGTGCTTAGGCGGAGCCTGCTGGCTGCTCAGGCAGAGAAGGTGGCGTGCACCCCACAGGAGCCAGCTCTGGGTTTCCCCGCCACCCAGCTGGCCGCTGCAGCAGAGGAACTGGCTCTGGTCCTTCCTGCCCCTCAAATGGCTGCTGTAGTGGTGGAGGAGGCCCTTCCCTGCCACCCAGTGGAGGGGCAGGAAGGGCCAGAGGAGGCAGCTCTGGCCTTCCCCGCTGCCCAGCTGTGGTGCTGGAGGACAGTTTTGTGGAGGCCACGGACAGGCAAAAAGACTGATAACTGGGTTCTAGATCAAATCAAGCCTGAATTCTCCCTAGAAGCTAAAATGACAAAACTGAGGCAGGATCTGAGCCAGTCTGTTAATGGTAGGACATTCTGGAGGTCTCTCATGCATAGGATCGCTGTAGGTTGGAGGCGACTTGATGGCACGTAACACACAGTATGGCACAGCTGCACCTGGGCTGCACTGCTTCAGGTTGCAGATGGGGGCGCACATGATGGAGCGCTCCTCTGAAACCCAAGGGACCTCCCCCCGCCCCCGGAAGCCTTTTTGATCTGGTGTACTGTTATCAACAGCTAAGTCCTTGGCTAAGCATTAAGGCTCAACGGTCCCAGCTGAGAAACAGGAAAGTCTGACTTGGAAAGGTGAACCTCATGAAGCATGCCGTTCCGAAACAGAAGTATACAGGTTGCAACGGAAGAGCAGCTCTTATCCTCTATAATTCCTGCACCACTGATGACTTTCCTTGACAAATAACATATTATAGTTTCCATCCATCTCTTGTCTGGGGGCTCCCAGCAACCCCTCAACCAGGGAACTGGTTCACACTGCTTAGCTTCAGCAATGCCTTCACACCGATCTCATACCATCCACCAGAACTACTATTCTGCACCATGATATTAATGCCCACACAAAACCCTTGGGAGACACTGCTAGCAGGGCGGAGAAAACACTCAGCTATGTTTTTCTTCTAAGGGAAGCACTGGAGACTTTCAACTAGTATCTGATGTTAATGATGGGGGCTAATAAACCACAACTAAATCTAGACAAAAAGGAAATGTTCAACCAAATCTCCAAGTGTCCATCCCTCTAAGAGTCCAAATTTACAGTATGGGGATGCTGTTCGATTACTGATGGGTGTACAAATGGCATCTACAGTTCACACGACCTTTTACTAACTAACCACACATTCCGACTGGAACAGAAAAGTATAGTACCTGGGTGGGCCTTCTTAAAGCCTTGGAGGGCCTACAAGGGGCCCCAAACAGTGACTGGGTTGATAACTGGGACACTCTACGATGAACCTATTTCTCCAGTGATCAAAGGACGATTGACCCACAGTCACCCAGCAAGCTTCTATGACAGAACGGGGGTTTGAACCTGGGTTTCCCAGATCCTAGTCTGATGCTCTAAACACTTCACAATGCAAATAATAGCATAATATTAAAAAAACAGCACCAAGGGCAACCCTTGAGCCCCCTGTTGACAAATATTTATCTTCAACAACTATGCATGCTTTGTGGGAAAACGTGTCCCTGAAAAATAAAACCAAGTTGAGAAAGGTTGACTTGGAAGAGCTGATGGAGAAAGAATATCCAAATTCTTCTGACTTCATATTTGCAGATTTGCTGATATGACATGCTGTCCAGGTGACAAAGAGCAGAGTGAACTGAAATGATGACAGTTTTATGTTTTTCCAAGACAGCATGAGTTCTTGGCAGTGCCGTCTCCATCCCACACCCATTTGTGACCGCTTCAGTCAGATGCTGGTGTGGCAGACAGTCTAGCTACACTGTAGTGGAGTAAGGGCCTTGAGTGCAAAGCTAGCCATTTGGCAGCCTCTGACACACAGAAAAGGTCTGGGCTGTCAGTAAGCCAAGGCACCTGTAAGACTTACCCAGAAGAACCCTTCAGAAGACATGGCCTGGCCTTTCAAACAAACAAAGCCACAGGGAAAAAAACCCGGGTAGCTGTGTTAGTCTGTCTGTAGCAGCAGAAAAGAGCAAGAGTCCAATAGCACCTATAAGACTAACAAAATTCGTGGTAGGATAGGAACTTTTGTGAGTCACATGAAGTGAGCTGTGACTCATGAAAGCTCATACCTTACCACCAATGTCATTAGTCTTAGAGGTGCTACTGGACTCTTGCTCTTTTCTACCACAAAACAAACTATAAGTTGTTTTCTCTCTGAAGACACATTTGGGACCAAAGAACCAATTCAGTCTGGATCATATATGGCACTCTTAACAGGTAAGAAACACAAGAAGGGACTACTGGATTGGACTGAGCCCTAAAACAGGCCTAAGAGATGAAAAAAGTCAGGGCTTCAGCTATCAGATCTTGATAAGCTGCTAGTTCACCCGGTAAGACAACAGGCTTGGAAAAATGCTCACATGCAAGAAATGGAGCCTCCCTTCGAAGTAACTTCTGAAGATTATCCAATGGCTATAAAAAAGACCATCGTTTGGAGACTGCTATTCCAGTGCCTGAACTGAGTCAATGACAACGTACATTTTACTAACCTGGCATCTCTGGCTAATTTGCTTTATGAAGAAAAATAAAACAAAAAATAAACTACTGATTCTTTTAAAAATGAAATAAAAATTCCTAAAACCATTTTATTTGTAATATTTTTATTTGTAATTAATCACTTGAGTTAGTAATTTACTACCTGTCGGTTTTTGTTCAAGTTCTACAAGTTTTCTCTCTTAATGTAAAATTTCTCCATGTTGTTCAGCACACTCAGTTAACACCTTTGGGGCTGCTGGGACAAAGATCCATGAGCTCTTTTCATCCACACTGCTGCAGAAGCCAACAAAAAACCTCTAGTGTCCACAGCCAACTTGGCGGTGGCAGGCAGCATGAATTTCTAGCATGTTAATTAAGGGCATAGGGGCTGCTTCCCGATGGCACCGCATGCCAGCTTCCGCACTGCAGCGAGCGCCACATTGATGCTGGCATCTACTGTGGCCTGCTCTTTCTTGTGACATTTACAGTCGGAAAGGATTCAGAGATAGCAAAGATAAAAGACATGTTGGAGAAAAATTATACAATGATCACTGGAGAAATGGATGTTTTGCCAATACTGTTGTCCGGGGTTTACTGGCTCCTGACTGGCAGCTTACTGACTGCTGACTGACAGCTGCTCTGCCTAACCCAATGATGGCTGACATCAGCTGCCAATGAAGCCGGAGAGCTGGCTCAGCTGGGAAGGCACACAGAGTGGGTTCTGCCAGACAGACGCTGGAGCCTTCCCAGGGCAAGAGGGTAAGATCAGCCAAGCACAGGACTTGTCCCCTGGAGGTCCTTGCAGAAGCCTGGGGAAGCCTATTTAGACAGATGGGGATGGTGGCCAAGGAGGACATGCATGACCAGGCTTCCTGGACAGCAGAGCAATGGGTGGGGAAGTACAGGGTGCAGGCTGCAGTATACCACCTCCTCTTCCAAGCCAGTGGGGTTTTTAAGGAGACAGGCCAAGAGCAGAAAGAGAGGAGTTGGGTGCAGTATACCCTTTCTCAATGCCCACAGATCCACGATGCAGCAGCGATCAGGGCAACGCCTGCCAACCCTGCACGACTGTAATAGTGAAAAAGGAGGAGAGGAGCCTACCTTACCATTGACTGAATTGTAGAACACAACCCGGGTGCTTTTCACACTACTGGCACTGCCCACTGAGCCACCAACATCCCATAATTCAATGTAGTAGGTTTTTTCTTCTGGAGTGCCTTCTTTGTAGTCGTGAATCTGACAATAAATAGAAGAGAAAAGCTGACTTTTAGTTAAAAAGTGAACAACCACAAACCAAGCCCACCTTCTTTTGCACAGAGATCCGGTCACAGTCATTCACATACTGCCACCAACATACACAGCGCTGACCCTCAGCGCGGTATCTGCAGCTAAAAGACTGGAGTTGTCCAGGACAAGCTAGATTGGAGGACTCTTGAACCAGGCCCGGCTGAGATTCAATTGAACAGTTAAGAGGGGAGCCTCTGGTCTCATCCATTCCTTCTTGCAAGGAGAGTAAGGTCTGCAATCCTGCCAGTACTTAGGCTTCAGTGTTGACTGCTTTGCTCTTGGGGGAGACTGGTGGTTGGCAGAAGCGAGTGACTGGCAGGGGGCGGGGGGCAGATCTGCCTAAAGCTCAGATGGGAGCTGGTTGTCTCAGAGAAGGCAGGTGGTCTTCTGTGGAAGGTAACGGGCTGCAAGGAGATTGGGGTATAATAGGAACCATAGGGACTACTCTCCTCTCATGGAGTCTCTCTCTTTCCTAGGGAGTCCTCCTACAGCGATGAGGTTGGACCGGGACAGATCCTTGCATTGGACTATGTAACAAACAAATCAAAGGTCCTTATCACCAAGACCTTCATGGGAAAGAAGGGTATTGGAGAAAGGATTTAAGAAGATGAGAACTGCCTTGAGTCTTGGTGGGAAAAGAAGACTATAAATAACCATCAGCATATTGGTGCCGTTTCATTCTGCATCAATCCCATTTTATTTAAATATTAAAAAATGTGAAGGAACAAACCACTGAGGAACGACACAAAAGAGATCCTGGGGCGGGGGGGGGGGGGCGGAGAGAGAAAGAATTATTCCCTAACATCACCTTGGGGTACAATCGGTCCAAGACAACACAGTAGGTTATCCCCTGACCTCCTGCCCAATCTTTGGGTTACAAATCAGGTTGAGGAATTATAAAGCACCTTTTCCAGTCAAAGAAGGGCTTAGACATATTCTACTCCCCCACCATTATAATTGTTCAGAAACTGACCAGTAACTCGATTTATCCAATTACAATCTTTGAAAGTTCTCTATCCATCCTAATTATATATTTTTTACTGTCCCAACTGTGCTTTGGAGTTTTAGCTCCGCTTAAATTACATGTCTCATTTCTTGCAGTCTTTGAAACACAGCAATAATACATCAAAGCACTAGGAGTTAATTAGTTCACCTACTCGGACATCTACAGAGCAGCCCACAGTCCAAGACGGATTTCCCAACATTTGATTGTGACACAAAAGGTGAACAAGGGATGACTTCCCGACACCTGCAAGAGAATTACAAAGCAAACCTTCATAGTAAGCATGCAAAAACATTGTCTTTAATATTATTTCAACTTAAATGTAAGGTTAAAATCAAGAATGGATGCACAGGCTTAGCTGACCCTATACTCAGAGAAAGAGGAACGTTTATGAGCAACTCAAATACTTGGGTTTGGAGACAAATTTCACAGTGAAAACAGTACTCTAACATTTTATATAACAATGATGCATAGTTAACTCTCTTGTGCTCCTCATGGAAAGCTGTAAATCTGTGTGGAAAACAAAGGTAATGTGTCCAGAGTGCTGGAAGAACTCAAGGCTTAGTCAGTAACCAATTACAGAGCAATATTTGGAGAAATGCAGCTTAAAATATTTTCTGTAGGTGTGAATTTGAAATATAAAGTAGCCATTGCAAATCTTAAAACGTTGCCCCCATTCCCACGTATCAAGCAAGCATATGAGCACGGGGTATAAAATATCATATGAAACAGTGTCTGAGAGTCAAGGAGTATGTTTCATTTGGTGGATTATAAAGGAAATAGCAACAACGCCCATTGTGTGAAAAAATACAACAAGCTCTAGAAAACTGATTTGGCAGACCCCCTCCCGACGGCAAACGGGTGCTTTGCTGTGCTCAAGGCAATGCGCCTGTGTGAGGATAAAAAGTGAGTCATCGCCAATATGACTTGCCTTTTATATAATAGGATTGCACATGAATGCCAAGATTTGCCAGTTTTTCCCAGGTTGCAACCATAAGCAGATTTATTAAGAACTGTCAAGTTCAATGGGACACCTCTCTTTCTTGCAAACAACTGCTACTGTGGTGTCTTTGAGGGCGTGGCTATAATTTTTGTCTGTATTATAAGCAATCTCTCAAAGAAAAACCTGTCCTACATTTAAGTTCCTGGTTCATCACTAAACAACACACATGAACTCCATCTTTACCAAAGCCGATTTATGTAACAGTGTAATCCAAGCAGCGTTATATCCTTCCAAGTCCACTGAAGTCAATGGGTTTAGAAGGGAGCAACTCTGCTCAGGATGGCGCTGATTGTGCATCAGCCCACCTGAGCAGTGCATACATGATTTTAACTAAGCTCACTGTATGCTGGCTACACTTATGCTTGCAGGTGAAGACTTTCACAGTCATGCAACACTCAAAGAGCTTGAAGGAGAAGAGGTGGCTATTACATTTTTGAACCCCACTGACAAAAGCATGTGGTAGGCACCAAAGATTTCATGTGCCATCCCTGGCCTGTCAGATTCCTTGACATCCTGAAAAGACTGTTTTCAGCTAGGTGGACCATCAGTCTGCACAGTCCCTCAATTTGCCCGCTGCCAACTGGCAAAGCAACCAGCAGCTCTAGGTACGTATATCTTGATCCAGCTTAATAAGAACCAAGCTGTAAAGATAAAAGCAGTTGACGGCATAGGCGCTCAAAGGGCACCCAGCCATGAAGCTGCCACCATAGAGAGTTAGTCTTCCAGGAAAAGATGATCCAAATGGGGGTGCTGTTGACTTTACTGGCTTTACATGACAGCAAGCCAACTCATGCAGTAAGTAATAATCTGTGGGTCCCAGAGGGCAAGGAAGGTGCAATACCTATCACTTCATCATGTCTCTTCTCCCAGAACTGTTACAAATCCTGATGTGGTAAAGTGTATGGAGTGAATCATTTCAGGCTGCAAATACATCATTTTTTAATTTTTAAACTCTTAATTTTTTTCATAACAATATTCATTACACAGGCCAACAAAAGATAATTATGCTCCTTTCCCAGGATACTAGGTGTCACAATACAGTGTGACATTAAATGCTTCAACAGATGAGTAAAAAAGTAGCAAGAACTAGTTAACATACAACGCATTTATTTATACCCCATAGTTAATGTATTTTACATAACTTTTACAAAAGACTAAAAGACTACTTAAGCAATAGATCCAGAGGAGTTAGCCGTGTTAGTCTGTAGTAGCAAAATCTAAAAGAGTCCAGTAGCACCTTTAAGACTAACCAACTTTATTGTATCATAAGCTTTCGAGAATCACAGTTCTCTTCGTCAGATGCATCTGACAAATAACACTACTGTTCTGTGGCATGGCGTGTCCTGTCTGTTTGCATAGACTACTACAGAGGCCACCCTCCAAAGCAGCTATTTTCTCCAGGGTAACTAGTTTCTCCAGGCACCACCTGGAGGCTGGCAACCTTATACAGTGGTACAGTCCCTTTTTTGGTGTGTGTGTGTCTCTCCACCCCCCCCCCCCCCGGGCAGGGCTCTACCACTCCTTTCTGGGGCATACGCGGCTCAGACCCGGGAGCCGCTGGGAGGGCGCTCTCACCTGAATCCCCCAGCACCAACACCTTCACCCTCTCCAAGGCAGCCATCTCCCCTCCACACACCAACCGCCACCACCTCTAGTCAACAAGCACCGCCGACTACAACCGCCCCCCCAACGACGGCCCAATCAAGGCTCGCCCGCTTCCGCGAGATTTTGGCTCTTCCCGTTGGCTCACAATCACGTCACTCGTGACCGAAGCGGTTCGGCGATTGGCTGCTGGAAGAGCCGGGGCGGGCCCAAGTGCTGGCGGGATCTCTTTCCTGTGGACGAGTTCGTCGCGAAGTGATTATGTGAGCGCGCCGTCGTGACGTAAATTGGCAGAGCGGGAAGCAGCGGCGGAAAGGCTGAGCGGGGCTTCTCGCAGGTCAGTTTTCCGCCGTTGAGAGGAGCGGGGCGGGACCTGGGTCGAACCTTCCGCTTCTCCTCAGTCCGGGGCGAGATGGAGCGCTGCAGGGCGCCCGGCAGCTTCACAGGAGACGCTGGGCGCCTCGCTCCTTACTCGCAGGGAGGCCTCCTGTAAGGAGGACCCTTCACCTGTGGCGGGCGCCTGCGGGCTGAGGGGAACCTGCCCAGGCGGGGCTGTTCTGGAAGCGCTCGGCGTGGCCCGTCGTTATTTAATCGCCTGTCTTCGTTTCCCACCTACGAGTATAGCCCTGTTGCTGAGGTTGCCAACCTTCAGGTGGGCCCTAAAGTGCTTTTGCAATTACAGGAGAACTCCAAGATCCAGAGATCAGTTTCCTGGGAGAAACTATTATTATTTATTTTATTTATTATTAAACGTATAGTTCGCTTTCTCCACAAACGGGCTCAGAGCAGCTAACATCATGTCACAATCAAATCGCATTTAAAACGCATAAAATGGCAGCTTGGGGGAGGGGAGTGGGCTCTATGGCATCGCATCCCTGCTGAGCTTCCTCCTTCCCCAAACGTAGCCCTTGTCAGGAATTTCTCCGACCCAGATCTCCAGGAATTTCCCAACCCAGATTTGGCAACCCTGCCTGTTCATGTGAATACTTTTACTCCCTTCATCTGTGTATCTAAAGAAGTGAGCTGTGTTGCATGTGTGTTCTGTGTAGCTAGTGAACAGGTTTGACTTTCATGTGAAAGGGGCCACATGGAAAGCAGATGTTAGGAGTGGAGGCTGGGAGATGGGGGAGAAGTGATCAAACTCTGACCATGACCACACTGCCTATACTGTGGATTCATTTGGAGCTTAGGTACCAAGAAGAGACAGGACTCCAGTGTGCTTCAGGAACGAGGCTGCAGCTTACAAAATATGTGCTAGCATCAAGCAGGTGCCACGCTCGCATCCAAAATTCAAGCACCACATTTATATTCACCCAAATGGCTGAGTAGGCTGCTTGGTGCTGATTGATCTGGAGAGGGCTGTTAAAAATCCAAATGTCTGGCCAAGGACTTTGGTGCTAATCTTTCACGAGAAAGCTTCAAGAACAGATCTCCCCTTCACTTCAGGCATGTTTAGATTTTATAGTCCATTCTTTTTTCTTTCAGCCTCTGCCTTTGTGTCAAGGAGTCTGGCCATGTATGGTCACACTAACACCTATGGGGTCTTCTGCCCTACACGGATGTCCTGGCTTTCATTCTCAGGCCTTCCAGGGCTTTGCTGGGGTGATCGTGCCTCAGCGTTCTGTAGACTAATCAAGCCTCAAAGTTGGCTGACATTTATCTTTGTACGTGGCCTCTCTGATTTCTTCTTTTCTCATAGCAAGGAGCTGACAACGGCACATTTCACTGTTTCCAAACACTGGGGTCTTCTTTGTTTCTCTTCCAATTAATGTCTTCAGTCCTGTTATTTTTGGTTTTCTCCTGGCCTGGGTCTTCAACCCACACTCATGCTGTCATTTATACTCTCATGCAGTCTCTCACGGCCACGCCTGGACAATAAGATTCCAAGGAGTTACATGAAGTTACTTCTTAATTGAGAAATTGTTTGACCTGTTGACTTAAAGGAAGCTGAAGCAAACAGCCAGGCAGTGTCACTTACTGCATTATCTAAAGGTGCACTGTTAACTTCTTGCTTTTGCAGGCTTCATTTCTTTTTATCTGTGAGACACTTAAAACCTTGATGAAGTTTATCTTGGAATACATTGATATGGCAAAGTTATAAGTTATGTATCTCACACAGAGTACTCCCTGTGGCCCACCATCCAATTTACTGGCCCATTTAGTCCAGCATCCTGCTTGCAGTGTTCCCATTTGGATGCCCCATGAAAGGCCATAGGCAGGGTCCACAGGGAACAGCCCTCTCCTGATGGCTGCTCCCTGGTATTGGACAGCCGTTGCTGTTCTCTCTGAACCTGGAGGTTCCATCAGCTCTCATGACTTTTAAGTCAACGATAGACCTGTTGTCCATAAATCTGCCGATCCCCCTTCCAGTAATCCTTCCAAATCATTGGCCATCAACACATCTTGTGAGTTCTGCAAGCCAACATCTCCTTGTGTGGAGTAGCGCTCCTTTTATACTGTCTTGAATCTATTGCAAACCAGCATTTTAAGATAAGCTGTGTTGGATGGTCCATCGTGTTCATTGGTTCATGTCCATCACCAATGTTTGAAGGAGCTTGCAAAGCGCTGAACTGGGTCCTCCACCTCAGATAGTCCAATCAACCCCTTTTGTATCTTAACCTTTTTGGAGCCCATTAGATGAGCAAGTTACCAGAGCAGAGGCACCCCTCTTGGTAAGGACTTTCTTGTAATTATGGAAAGTACCCAGTAACTTCACTGACATTGCTGTGTGGTAAGAAGTATTACAAGTCACACACCACACACTTTCCTATTCAGTGCTAGGAGAGCTTGTGATTCTCTCAGCAGAGTTTCCATTTCCAAGTGAAGGCAATTAAGAACATCATCAGCTTGGTAGTATTAGACATAACGACGCCGACGACATTCAATTTATATACTGCCCTTCAGAACAACTTAATGCCCACATAGCGCGGTTTACAAAGTATGTCATTATTGTCTCCACAAACAGGCACCTTGTGAGGTGGGTGGGGCTGAGAGAGCTCCAGAGAGCCGTGACTAGCCCAAGGTCACCCAGTTGGCTTCAAGTGGAGGAGCGGGGAATCAAACCCAGTTCTCTAGATTAGAGTCCCACCGCTCTTAACCACTACACCAAACTGGCTCTCTAGTCTGATGAAATGCATCTAGTCAAGGGGCCACAAATGAAGTTGCCATCACGAGCAACCTTTCACTACGGCAGTCACCTTCTTCCCTTATCTGACCTGGCATTCTAAGTGCACAAAATCAGATATGGAGTCCATCCCCTCTCCTGAGCCTTCATGCTGGGGGAGGTGCACTGTCGGTGGCAACCACAAATAAATGGTTGGTTTCTGTAATGCTTTCATAGACCTGAGGGAACACAGAGGAGTACTGCAGGAAATGTCCAGTTTTATTAGAACAGTGAGTGTTGGGCAGGAGTGTGGAAACAGAGAGAGAGAGAGAGCACATGTGAGCCTAAAATATATAAGGACTGGTCCAAACTCTATTATATTAGAACAACTAGAAAACATCACGGGCTTTTATACGTGGCCTTTACGTGATTTTAGCAGCGAAGATGGTCAGGGATCCAGTGTGTGAGTAGTGGCTTTCACAGGTGCCACGATCCTGTCAATTATCCATCACTGTTGCTGGGTCAAAATGGTGCATAAGTGGACTAGATGGTGTATTAATGATTTCCTTTGCTTCACTTGTATTACAGCTGGAATCCAGAGCATATTCATGCTATTTAATCAGCAAAAACCTTTGCTAAGGTGTCCCAGCTGAGTTCCTGAGTCAGAAGTTGTTGAGATTCCTTAAACAACTGGGATGATCATGAACCAGCTGATACAGTGGTTGCCAGGATGGATAAAAATAAAAAAAATCAGATTTTTAAAATTTAAATCAGATTTTTTAATAAAATGTTTTTGAGGAGAAATCTAAAGATAGTTTCCTATTTAAGATACATTATAGTCCAAAGGTTATTTGTCATGTAATAAGGATTAGTTTTTAATTATGTAGTAGCATGAGGCTGTATATTCATGCAATGTTTAAATTTTTTTGGTAAATGAATTCCATTAACCCATTCACAATGTCATGCTCTTCCAGAGGTTTCTGTAAGATTATTGGGCAATTTTTCTATCTAGAAAATATTATCATAGATGCTTGGTCGTACAGTTCTCAAAACTGTGAATTTGTGTCTGCAGAGATCACATGCCTCTTCTTCACAGAAAAGAGGTTATAAAATACAGAACTGAGAAAAAAACCGTAATCCAGGGGTGGACAATTGTTTTGGCTCGGGGGCCACTTTGTGGGAGTGGAGGTTAGCGGAGGACCGCACCTTTTAAAATGATTGCATTCATTAGTTAACTTTGCATTTCAGAAAAGGTATAAATTGTATCATAAAAATCAATAAATATAAATTAAATAAAATAGTGGTAGTTTTATTCAATTAATTTATTGTGCTAATTTCATATTGCGCTCGGGAAGGAAATCTCAGTTTAAGGCGGATTTTTCTGACTGTCTTGGCAGGCCACAAAAAACTCTGTAGCGGGCCGCATGTCGCCTGTGGGCCGCAATTTGCCCACCTCTGCCTTAATCCCATTTTTCCTTTGCAAACCTATGTACACAGAACCAGCCCCTTACCTCTTAAGTGCTAAGTTTCAAAAAACTCAGTGAATAGAAGATTGTTGGGAATGGAACAGATCTGCACAAGAAGCTAAGTGTGAGGAGTCTTTATGTAGAAAAAAATGAGTTTTTGTGTAGAAAACCATGATTTAAATCACTGGTCATACTGACTAGTGATTTAAATCATGATTTAAGTCGATTTAGTTTAAATCAAATCCACTCTGATGGTTGCAGAGCAATTATGTTTCTTTGCCACTATCACTGACCCTTCAGTGCGAGTTTTCCGCCAGTGTGCTTCTAGATGTCTTCCAGCTGTCATTAGATCACTCAGATCCATTGTAAACCATGCTGCCGGCTTCCATCCCAAGGAAGGGAGAGATCGATGAGCAGCAGTCTTGTCAATGACTTTGAGGAGTTTCCCACTGCAGCCTCAACAGCGTCTGGGTTTGGAATTCTAAAACCTCTCCAAGCATTTTGGAATCTAGAAGGGCCCATGAGTCTCTGCAAGTGGACTACTTTAATGGGTCCACCCTTTTTTGCAGGGTGGAGGGACCATATTCATCCTTCAGTCAATTATCACACCATGGTTCAGGCTGCATCTCCAATCCTGAAAGAAGACCTTCTCTTAAAGGCACAGTGCCAAAGTGTAAGTCCGAGGTGTGGCTCCTTTCATGGGTTGGTGGTGTCATGATTTGAGAGAGGCCCAGAGAAGTTAAAGAAGCTATAAAATCTGGGCTGGCCCTGATGAGGAGCATTCAACATGAACGTTGAAGTAACTCAGAACAATCAGTCTAGGTTTCTCCAGCAGCACGCCCAAGAGCATCTCTGCTAGTTCTGGAAGGGTGCTTATCGGGGAACTAAGTGCCTTGTAAATAATAGTAATAAGGGCTTTTCTTTCACTTATGCTTTAGGCAGTTTTCTGTTCTCGTTGTAGGCATTGTCTTTGAATTTCTAGTCCTTCTGCATGTTTATTGAATGTCTTACCTAGTAGGATTACTTTCCTCCCACTTCTTTACTCTGTAATCTGCTTTGAGTCTCGCTGAGAAAGGCAGGCTGTAAGTAAGCTCAGTGAATGAATGAAATAACACCTATAGTTTTAAATGCACTTAGAAGAGACACCAGTTGTCTGAGTTTTAAATCTCTGAGAAATATCTGTACATTTTCAGTTCAGCTCAGAGGGATGATTTGCTTACCAGCTAAGCGTGGCCAGTGGAACTGCCTCCTCTTGCATATTTCTTTGGTGTGGGGGGTGGACTGTGGCTTAGTGGAAGATCCTCTCCTTTGCAAGCAGAAGGTTCTGGGTTGAATCGCCAACATCTCCAGTTAAAAGGGCCAAGTAGACCAATTATCTGATTTGGGGTCAGGTAGTTTCATGTGTGTTCATTTCTCTAATTTTGGCTGTGTGTTGGAACTCATTCTCAGTGGTTTCTTCCGATTCCATAAATATGGGGTGGTGCAGCTGCTTCTGGGTGGATATTTGTGGGCGGGTAGTGCAGCTTCAAGAATCAGGAGGGGCAGCAGTTTACATGCAGTTGTTTCCCATTGTCTTTTATGACTAGGAGCAGCAATTTCGGCAGCAATGTCTCCTACCTGAAGAATTCATTATGTAGCACAGTGAATACTGGCTCTGCCAGCTTTAGAGGCAGAGGCAGTTGGCTGGAACAGTACCTTGTGATGTCTTTGTTCTAGGAAAGCTTCCCTTCCCCAGCCTCAGAGACAACCAGGAAGGCACTTTCTTGGGATATGCAGGAAAAGGTACATTTGTAGGGTATTAGCTTTATTTGCAAGACTGACTTTGTAATGTGGCATAATTTCATAAAAGTGACACTAATTAAGCTATGGCATTACTGACATGAATTAAGCTGTGGTTTGACACAGATGACCAGAGAAACAGCCTTGATCTGCCAACAGTATTAGCAGTGCCTGTGCGGCTAAAGGGTTCAACAAAAGATGCCTCTGGTTTTGCAACCTGTTATCCAAGATCTCTTAGCAGCTGCTAACACCAGCATTCTTTTCAGAGTTGCGCTGAGGATGAGGCTAAACAGCCCTTAATCTGCTTCCTAAAGACTTGTCTAGTCCTCCCTTGCACAGGAAAAAAATGGTCCAGTAGGGCCCACGGCTACAACACTTCAGTGTGCTGGAGAATATAGTATCAAGCTGATAGCTTAAGAGCTGCCTTCCCGAACAGTTGAGTAGCCCTGAGAATGAAGATGCATGGACCCCACAGCTGTGCTTCATTCTCTAGCAGTCTGTTTCTCTCTCCCACATATCAACCAGCCTGTAGTCTCAAATGCTACTCTTATTCCCACTATACCCACACTGCATAACAGGTTGGAGGTGAAAAAGAAATAGAGTAGTAGATTCTTTGAGAGTGGAGTACATCAGAGGCTCCTAGCCATGGTGACTAAAAAGAACCTCCATATTTGGAGCAAGCAAACCTCGGAAACCTAGTGCTAGGAGGCAACATTAAAGGAAAGCCTTGGCCTCCGTGCTCTCTCTGTTGGCCATTCAGGGGAACTGGCTGGCCATTGTGGAAAACAGGGTGCCTGGCCAGGTAGACCACCACTCTGATCCAGCAGGGCTACTCTTTTTCTCTCATGTTTTTTGAAGGCTCTATCTTGCTTTAACCAGTTGGGTTCCTGCCATCCCTTAGAAGTGTTGGAAAAGCGACAGCCTAATTACTGTAAATACTGCTTTAAAAAGGTAGTTTAGTCCACTTGTACCCTAGGGGGAGCTGTGGAGCATTCTCTAGCGTTTAGCAAAATCAAAAAGAGTCCAGTAGCACCTTTAAGACTAACCAATTTTATTGTAGCATAAGCTTTCGAGAATCACAGTTCTCTTCGTCAGATGCAATCTTGCGTCAGATGCATCTTGCATCTGACGAAGAGAACCGTGATTCTCTCTCTCTCTCTTTTTTTTTATAAAGATTTTAATTTTTTTTTAACTACATTGACTAACAATACAAAGGGAGAGAAGGGGGGCAGGGGAAGGAAAGAAAAAAAAACAGCAACATATAACAACATTACACTACACATAATGCTTTCCCTTCATACTGCCATTATTAAAAAATTAAAACTTTGTATGATATTGATGGAGTGGCTGACCTTGCAAAATACAAATTACAATTCAAATTAAGTCTTCCTCCCCCCCCCCTGGGCCTCGGACGCAATTTTCTCTGAGCAGCTGCAGCCGCAGTGCTCGTTCCCTCCCCCCCCTTCAGACTTCGCCTTTTCTTCTTGCTTGGTGTCTTGCTGAAATTCTTGATTTTTGTCCTCAAAGTCCCTTAATTGATCTTCTGATGTTATTTTGTAAGCTTGATCTTTGTAACTGAACCAAATACCTTCCGGAAATAGCCATTTGTACTTTATTCTACGTTCCCTCAGAAGAGCTGCGAGCTTTTTATACTTAAATCTTCTTTTCCGAACTAAAAATGGGACGTCCTTCAGTATCTTAACTTTATTACCCAGAAAATCCAGATCCGCATTATATGAGTTGTATAGGATAGTGTCTCGGATCCTTTTAGATGAAAACTCGATGATGATCTCGCGAGGCAGCTGACGCTTCGTTGCATATTTTGAAGAAGCCCAACGGACTTCCAAAATGGCGCTTTTTACCTCTTCTTTAGTTGCCCTCGCGGGTGTCACCAATAGTTCCGAGGCCAGACCCCATAAATCCTCATTTTCCTCCTCTTTCACGTTCTGGAGGCGTAAAATTGTCTGTGTTCATTCCACTTGTAGCCCGATGAGCTGGTTCTCCACCAGCTTTAACTCTTTATTCGTTGCCCTCACGAGTGACGCATTTTCCCGGGCAAACTTCTCTGCCCCCCCCGCTGCTTCCTTAATGGTTTTCACTTCGCTCTCAATTAAGCCCACCCTTTGATCTGTTTCATTCAGCTTGTCAACAAAGGGCTTTATGGCTTCGATAACCGACCTTTTCACCAAGTCTTCGAGCGACTCTCCTTTCGCCTGCAGGGCAGCCGAAATTGACTTGCCCAAAGCGGGACTCTGCTTTTTTGCTGCCATTTTAGGGGGGGGGACCGCCAACCAAATTCTGAAACTCAGCGAGGGGGAAGAGCGAGCCTGCTTAGCTTCAGATCCCACCACTCCTTCGCGTGCGCTTGTAATAACAGAAGGGATTCGCTTACTTACAGGCTTCCGCCTAGTTCTGCTCTTTGCCGTTTTCCATGGCCCGGCAGCACTCAAGGTGCCGCGCACATCTGCCGGCCTCCATAGGGACAAATGGGCAATTTACCTCCCGCATCGATTTCAGGGGGTTCTTCCCGCCGCGTCCCGGACCCTGCCTCCCTCACTGGGAGTCCTGGGGGCTAATCTTCGCAGATCAGCCGCCCGGTCAGGCTGCTCAGTCGCTTCCTCCCGGACCTGCGGAGAGGAGCGTCTGACATGGCCGAGAAAACGAAACCGAATCGAGAACTGTGATTCTCGAAAGCTTATGCTACAATAAAATTGGTTAGTCTTAAAGGTGCTACTGGACTCTTTTTGATTTTGCTACTACAGACTAACATGGCTAACTCCTCTGGATCTAGTGTTTAGTTTATTGACTGTTTTCTTTTGCAGCTCACCTACCCCTTGCTGTTTCTTTCTCTCTGCTGTGTGTTAGCATGTGTTAGTGCTTGTGCTTTGAAGGCCTCTCGGTTGCATTAATGGCCTTCAGCCAGTTATTGTCTTCTGCAAAAATCCTGTCGCGGAAAGTTTATTGAAACCAAATTCCAAAGCGTGGAATGGATTATTTCCTGAACTCTGCCAAGAAGAAGCTCCCTCAGAATCCCTAGATAATGTGGAGAAGGAGGGGAGGAAGTGGTCTTTACTGTGTTTCCGAGAGACCTGCACTCAAATCAGATTCTTTGAACTTCTTTTTGGTGGCTTTACCGTTTGCAACTTGACTTTTGTTCAGTGTTTTTTGTGTAGCTTAGTATTGCCTATAGAAGAACAACATATGAAGCTTCGGGGGCTGAACAAATCTACTCTTCCTTTATCGTTATTACCCCAGCTCCTGCTAGTTGAACAGTTAAGGGAAGTTCTTCAGGAGAATCAAGATTCATTATGGCTGTTTGGCCCTCTAGAGTGTCAGACTGTGGCTAGACAATGTCCTTCCTACAGGTTCTCCTCTACAAGCAAACAAGAGTCCATTGTTTGAATAAGGAAACTTTACTGCAGAAATGGTTCATTATAGTCCACTGTCCTGAATAGGAGATTCAGGATGGTACAAGAGCATTGTTACCAATGAAGGGCAAAGCATGAGGTACAAAGTAACAGTTCCCAGCTGAACCAGCCTCCCCCCACAGTTCTCAAAACAACATCTTTCAGTCTTGGGAAGCTGGACTCTCCCAAGGCCAATCCTGGGTGGAACGGTGTTAGACAAAACAATCTCGTCCGGTGAGAAGTCTGCTTGAGAACGGGTGCACCTGTGGGGAAAGCACTTAAACACTAGAAGCATTAGAAAATAGAGTCAGTACAGTTCATATACACACTGAACCTGACATTCTGCCCCCTTAAAATAAATCCCCCCCAGGTTTAGATGGGTAGCGAGTATGAAAAGCTTTGGTTAATCTAGGAGCATGAACATGTACAGAGTTCACCCACTCATCGAACCCAGAGTCAAAGTCCTTCCATCTGATGAGGTAGAACAGCTGATTGCGTTTGATTTTAGAGTCCAGAATTTGTTGTACCTCATAGTGTATTTGGTCATCTATTAATGTTGGAATGGGTGGAGCTTTGACGTGCCATTTATCGTCTGATGGAGCCTTCTTCAACAGACTGACGTGGAATGTATCATGAACATGGCGCAGATTTTTGGGTAAATTTACAGCAACGGTCACTTTGTTGATCACTTTGCGCACTGGAAAAGGCCCAAGGAACTTTAATGCCAGTTTGCGGCTGATTTGTGCTAGTTTTAAATTCTTGGTGGAAATATAAACTACTAAAATGCAGTTATGGCATTTCTAAGGGGTCTTCATATCGCGCCCTTATAGCATCCACCAACCCTTGTAAGGAATTGAGTTCTGGGGCCCCAACATTGTATAGTCCTACGTACCAGTCTGCCGCTTTGCCCTGAAGCCGTGAACCGAGATGTTCGATCTGGCTGGCCTCATTTCCGAATAGATGTCCCCATCGATTGAAGAACTGTACCACTTGTACTAGGAAAAATCCCAACTTGGAGGGATCCCCGTCAAAAGTGGCTTTCAGTTTCACCCAGCCCATCGGAAGATCTTGCCTTGGGGCCGGTGTAGGGTAATAGTCCAGCGGAGCATTTAATTGCGGTTGCGGCGTGATAAGAGGTTGCTGGGGTGGTGGGGGTAGTTGGGGCCAGGGTTGCGGCGGCAGTAATGGCTGCCTGGGACCCCCCGGCTGCGGCGGCAGATGCGGGGCCGGTTGTATTGGAGGGGGCCTCACTGGTTGGGTTGGCGGAGGTATTACCGGTTGAGCTGGCGGCGGCCGTACCGGTTGGGTTGGGGGTGGCCGAACAGGTTGGGCCAGAATTGGCCGCTGGGGCGCGGGTCGGTGCGGTCGAAGAGGGGGAGGCCTTACCGGTTGATCGGGAGGTGGTAACACCGGCTGAGCTGGAGGTAACCTTACCAGCTGTTGTGGTGGTATTTGTTCCTCCGATTCTGAGGCATCGTCAGGGCACTGGCTATCGGAGCAGGAATCCCCTTCACCTCCCGTCCCTGGGTTGTCCAAGGGCTGCGGCTGCAACGGGGCGGGCTCCCTCGGGTTAGAAATAACGCTTTGTAAGGTAGCTATTTGTATAGCCATCTCTTCGGGTGATGGTCTCTCTCCCGCCACCATTAATGAGAGTAGATGTATAGCATGAGCTAGGCTTTCTTCCATATCGACTAACCTAGCTTCTAGCAATTGCATTCTGCTTGGACCCAGTTGGTCCGTCGTGGAATCCCCGGCAGCAGCAGCCAACGGGGTATTCGGCTTCCAAGGTGGAGGGTCTCCTTGATCGTCTTGCGATCTCGCCGCTAGAATTCCTTTGGCCAGTCCAGTAACTGCCGTAATGCCGGAATCCACAGCCAGGGTACGGGTTTGCATCTGTACCCAACTTTGCTCGGAAATCTCTGGTTGCTCCGTCCACGGAGTGAGTTCCGAATAACCCTAACTTAGGACGCCGCGATGGGACGTTTCCCATTCTATCTGTTCGGTCGTCCTATTCCAAAACAGCCAGGGTTGGCTACTGTCCAGTTCAGGGACTGTTTCTAGGCTTCGGCGCCCATCCATGGGTAACGAATGGGGCACCCCACTGGCCCTGCGCTCTCTCGTTTCTCGGGGTCTGGGTCCCCACTCCGAGGGTGTGGGTACTGAGAACAAAGGTATGGTGGTGGCCGTCGGCTTTTCACCTACACTGTCGAGATCGATGAGAGGAGGGGTGGTAGTTGAAGCTCCGTTCCCTGCTGGTGCAGGGCCTTGAGGTTGTAACTGTTGATCGCCGGGAGAAGCATACGGATCAAACAAAGGATCCCTGTTCGGGACTGCTTTGGATTCCGATGGGCCCGGCTTAGACATGATTGGTAACAAAATGTCAGACTGTGGCTAGACAATGTCCTTCCTACAGGTTCTCCTCTACAAGCAAACAAGAGTCCATTGTTTGAATAAGGAAACTTTACTGCAGAAATGGTTCATTATAGTCCACTGTCCTGAATAAGAGATTCAGGATGGTACAAGAGCATTGTTACCAATGAAGGGCAAAGCATGAGGTACAAAGTAACAGTTCCCAGCTGAACCAGCCTCCCCCCACAGTTCTCAAAACAACATCTTTCAGTCTTGGGAAGCTGGACTCTCCCAAGGCCAATCCTGGGTGGAACGGTGTTAGACAAAACAATCTCGTCCGGTGAGAAGTCTGCTTGAGAACGGGTGCACCTGTGGGGAAAGCACTTAAACACTAGAAGCATTAGAAAATAGAGTCAGTACAGTTCATATACACACTGAACCTGACATAGAGCTGAAAACAGAGCTGGAAAACATACTTCAGTATATTGACTTGAGATGTCAGTATTCTTGTTCTTCAGAAGGTATATTGCCCCTAAAGACATTGCAAGAACCAATAAGGGCTATAGTGGACAGTGTTGGAAATGACGATTTACAGATTCAACATTTTCTCATATGTGGTGGACATGCAAAAAGGCAAGAAAATATTCGATAAAAATACATGAAGAGATCCAAAAGATGTTAAAGCTTTGCTTTATTATGTTATTAAACATCTTACTGAGTAAAATTAGAAAAGTACATGGTGAACTTTTTAAGTATATGGTGACAGCCGCGAGAGTTATATATGAAGCAAACTGGAAGACAGAATATTGTCCAAATGTGAATGAGTGGATGAACAAACTGCATGAATATGCATCTATGGCTAAACTAACTTCTTATATGCATAACAGACCAACACTGGAATTTCAGGGAAAATGGAAAGTGGATGAACAAACTGCATGAATATGCATCTATGGCTAAACTAACTTCTTATATGCATAACAGACCAACACTGGAATTTCAATGAAAAATGGAAAATGATTATGTAGTTGGAAATTAAGAAAAATCAATAATAGTTAAAATTATAAAATTAAGATCTCAAAAATGCAGAATGTAAAATGTAAAGTATAAGATTGAATATAGAATATTAAATATAAAATTTTGGGTATAAATAATTAAAAAGAGGAAGAGGGGTACTGGGGTAGTATTTTGTACTACATTAATATTTGTGGGGTGTGTGCACCCATATTCATGTGGCGGAAGTAGCTTGTGAATGACCAGGCCCTGGGTGCTTGGATAATATGATCGCCTTGATCACAGATGCTTTCTATATGCCATCACCCCAGTGTTCTTCCATTACATTTCTGTTCAAGAAAGTACCCGTCGCCGTCTTCTAACGTGACTGTTATGTAAAGGACTTGCTCACAACATTTCAACAGCAGCTTAATTGACAGAGGTGAGTCAGCAGTAGGGATTTGGCGTATAGTGCAAAGATGGCTTGTCAACGTGTCCGATGGAGCCCTTGAGATTTATCCGGCCTCTGAAGTGTGCACTGTGCATTGTCAGTTGCTGTGGAGATCGTGAGTTCTGAAGGCTGTGCTCTCAGATTCCTTCGCTTTGGGTCAGTAATAAAGATAACAGGGATGATTTGGCAGAAACGTTTCTCTTACGGGATTGTGAAAACTCTTGGCACTGACCTACTGAAAAAGCAGCCTGCTAAAATTAGTGTGTTGTGCCCTTTTGGTCCTTCCTTCTGCACCTCTGAAATCCTTAGGATGTGTAAACTGCAGCCAAAGAGATAAAGTAGATGAGGAAGGACTCTTCTCCCTGTTTATCCATCAGTATTTTTCTTTGGTACAGGTAGTCTAAGGGAAATAATTACATCCATGTCTCCCAGGAATCTCTCTAAACCTTGCATTGGAACCAGTGATGTGTGAGCAGAAAGGGGAATGTACTTGGTTCCATTTGCGCAAGCAGTAGCTCAGTGGCTGCAGCAACACAGCACTTTAATATAATTTTTAACAAGACAGCAGTGTGCAAATGGAGCTGTGGAATGCACAACAGATGGTTCGCGTGATTTCATTGAATTCTGAAATTGTATCACAGGAAATACCTTGTGCTGTGTCTTGCACGTGGAGGGGGGAAGGTCGCGGGGATACAGTTACTTTTGCTTAACATCAGCTGATAGCAAGGAGTGGTTTTTAGTTGCACATGTGCAACTCATTGGTTTTCTAAGCTCCAGCATGAATGATTTCTTAATAGCTCCAGTGTATTGCAGTTAAAATTGCAAGTGAATACATTTTGTATAGCGCTGCTTGTTTTAATAATTAGAAATTCTTTCTTACTGCTATGTTCCAGGAGCCCTGTTGTATAACTTGATCTCATCACACCTGGCCTGGCCTTAATCAATTTTTGCCTGCACATATTTCTGCCATACCTGTCTTAAAACTCACGGACATCAGGATAACCTTTTTCCCTTTTAAATGTTTATTCTTGAGTCCAAGGAGGCATAACTCAAAAAGTCATCTCAGTTCTGCTAATAGCTGGTATTTCACTGACTTTGTGGTTTGAGTTCTCTGGTTTCAAATGCGCTCTTGCAGGTAGCAGTGCGTTTCTGCCTTTTTACAGCAACGTTGTGTGCTGTCATTGTACAGTGATAGCGGATGTGATGTTGCTAACTAGAACGAGGTGATACAGAATAGGGGGACAGTCTGGCCCCATCACCTTATAATGGCAAATCATGGTCTGGTCTGATTCATACCCTTCCCCATGCGCTTGGATTCATTCACTCTCGTGGCTAACCAGAATTTGTTGTTTTATCTGAACCTAGCAAATTATGGCTTGTTTGCAAATCAGAATTGGAAACCACCATTTGCTTTGGATATCTGTTTCTGGGCCTAGTTTAGTGTCCTGGTTCTTGCCTAGAAGGCCTTAAATGGCTACTTGCAGGACTGCTTACTCCCACATTGTCCCGCCCACCAGTTGAAATCTCTTGACAAGATCTTGGCAGACCTCAGAGGTAAGGTGGGCAGCAACCAGATACAAGACCTTTTCAGTGGTGGCACCTCACCTTTGGAATGCCCTCTTCCTCGAGTCTTGCTTGGCACCTACTTTCATTTTAGCAGAATGGCCCAAACATTTCTCTTTGCCCAAGCTTTTACCCACCCAAGAGGTTCCATCTTTTTAGATATTTTATGGTTTGTTCCTAGCCTGATGGCTATTGTATTAATATCACTTTAAATGGCCCTTTCTTTTAACATATGTTTATGGTGGGGCTTGTTTTTTAGTGGTAGTTTGTATGGGTGTATTTTTCGTATTAACTGGATTGTTTTACTGTGTCTTTATTGCTACCATTTGTTTTTATTGTTTTTATGCTTGGGCTGGTTTTGTTACTGCTACCTCGAGCAGGTGTGGAGAGGCAGAATATTAATTTTCTAAATAAAATAAAACAAATAACAGCAAGCCACACTTTCCTTCTCTCAACTTCTTCTGAGGCAGTCAGAGCATGTAGGGAGCATGCAGCACTGACTTAATGCCAAAATCGGGCTTGGTGTTGTATGAGAGCCAAGCCAGTTCCAGTAACCCACATTATTAAACAATTAAATGCATTTTTTATGGTTGTTTCCTTCCCTTACTTTTATGTTACAGCACACTTGCTATGACAGACCCGGACGTTCTCACTGAAGTCCCTGCTGCACTAAAGCGCCTTGCCAAGTATGTTGTGCGTGGCTTCTATGGGACAGAACATGCTCTGGCCCTAGATATTCTGATTCGGAATCCCTGCGTCAAGGAAGAGGACATGTTGGAATTGCTCAAGTTTGACCGGAAGCAGCTGCGAGCTGTTCTCAACACTCTCAAAGGAGACAAGTTCATCAAATGTAGGATGAGAGTAGAAACTGCCGCAGATGGCAAAACCACCCGGCACAACTATTACTTTATCAACTACCGCCTGCTAGTCAATGTGGTGAAGTATAAACTAGATCACATGAGGAGGAGAATTGAGACTGACGAAAGAGACTCTACCAACCGAGCTTCTTTCAGGTGTCCCATTTGCTTCAGCACCTTCACGGACCTGGAGGCCAATCAGTTATTTGATCCTATGACAGGTAAGTGGCAAGCATTCACCCCTTCGGTGGCCCCAAGAGTTATGGACCTAAGTGTGGTGGTGGTAATTAAAATTATTTTCTCATGATGCAGCGCATTAAATGGTTGGGGGGGGGGCGGGTAGGCTGTGGCTCAGTGGAAGTCTATCTTTGCACGCAGAAGGCCCCAGGTTCAATCCCTTATTCTTGGATCCTCGTCTGTGTGTTTCTATTTCTGGCACTGAAGAGCAAAAAGGGGACAGCTGAAAACACCAGGTCCTACTTTACACAAGGCATAGCTCGCTTTTAGAATTTGGTGCCAGAAAGAGAAAACGTTGGCCAGATTGGTTTCCAACTACCATAGCAGTATGATCTTGTTTTATTTATTCATTATATTTATAATCCGCTCTCCCCGCAAATGGGCTCAGAGCGGATGACATCAGTGCTAAAATTTGCAATAAAATTTGCATTAAAACCTTAAATAAGCATTCAAGTTCAGTAATAAAAACAGCTCTAGGTGACGGCCCATATTTCCAGCCCCAACCAAACATTCTGTGGGGCAGTGGTCCAGTCAGTGGAAAACAGAATCAGGGTGGGAATTAAGCTGCCCCCCGCAACTGGAAACCGGTAGGAAGGCTCACTCATAGCCCAGCCTCAACCCTATGCCCGGCCAAACATCTCTGTCTTACAAGCCCGGCGAAAGGATAGTAGATCTTGTTGGACCTGGGTTTCAGCAGACAGAGAGTTCCACCAGGCTGGTGCCAGGACTGAAAAGGCCCTGGCTGTGGTCGAGGCCAGGTGAGCATTCCTGGGGCCAGAGACCACCAGCAGTTTTTTATCGGCTGACCAGAGCATCCTCTGGGGCTCATATGGCAAGAGCTGGTTCTGCAGATACGCTGGTCCCAGTCTGCCAAGAGCTTTATAGGTATGGAGCCGCTATGTTCAGAGGAGCAGCACCTCTGCAGGTGAATTGCTTTGGAATCAAACAGTAGGGAGGGCAGCTGGTGCTTTGCCTTGTCTGAGGGCTTCCTGGTGCTTCTGGCCAGCCACGGCTGGACACACGGTGTGGGACTAGATGGACTCCTTACCTGATCTGGCCCCCTGCCTTTCTCCCCAGTGGGGACCCAGAGGGGATGGCCTAATTCTCTCCTTCATTTTATTCCCACAACAATCCTGTGAGGCAGGTCAGGCCAAGGGTGTGGGATCGGCCCAAGTCATGCAGAATGGGGGTCCATGGCAGAACGGGGATTCAGGCTGGGGTCTCCTGCATCCTAGTCCAGTACTTTAAACACTGCATCACGCTGGCTCTCTTGCGTTCTTTCCGAGTACCACAATTCTGTCATGTTTGCCATTTCAGTTGGTGCAGACTGAAAAATCCTTATGGTTTAGAGCTCCAGAAGGTTAAGCAAAAGGCCCTTGGTGGGGAAGTTAAAGGAACGCGGCTTGTGATGGCCCCTCTTTCTTTACTATGTTGTAGATGCAAGAATTATTAAAATAACAGGAGGTAGTTTGGTCTGTGAAGGAAAATAACAGAGCTGATTTGAGAGGCAGTTTTTAGTCTACTGTGGGAAAATTGTTCATCATTATGGGAGGAACGTGAAATTCTGCTGCTTTTTCTAGGTTATTCTTCTGTATTTTGGAGCACTCAAAGAAGGAGATGATTTCCATTCATGGCTGAATTACAGACTCTTATAATAAGGAAGGGAGTATTATAGTGCAAAATCTAAATGGATTTTTCTAAGAAACCCCGAGGCCTTTCTTATTGGGACGCACAGTGTATTCTATCGAGTTGGCTGTATAAATTGTGCCTAGACAGTCAGTGTGTCTGGAAGGTGGAGTTTTTTTGCCTGCGATGCAAACAAAATTGTAATTGCTTTTTGCACCTTCAGTAGAGTGTGAATAAAATGGGATGCTTATAACCTGCGGGGCGGGAGGGGGGTGTTGCTACTGGCTGGTTTCAGTCACTGCTTGAATGGTAGCTGAGTCCCATGAGTACAGCTGGCTCAGATACCAGGGCTGTTCTGTGTGTCTGGGCGGCTTTATTTCGTTGACAAATGGGATTCATGCACTGGCGGCAGTAATACCCCCTCTAGCCACAGTGTTTCCACCATCCTTGATTGACTGCTCCTTCCCATTGCCTCGCATAGCTTGAGGAGAGACGGCATTGTGCACAGTTGCAGAAAGGAAGGCAGGTGGCCGGCACCGTCAGCCACTAGGCATGCCAGGCAGTGAGATGCAGGTGGAAGAGTGACGTAAGGAGGCGTTGGCCAAGCAGGTCTGCAGCTGTCTGCTTGCCCCAAGAGGCCCGGCCAAGGCACCAAGCAGTGGCCTTTGGTGGAGCTGAGCACGAGTCAGTTGTGTGATCCTGTTTCCAAAAGGCCAGCGGTGGGTTCAGGCTGTTAATAGCTGCGCAGTTGCCAGGCTATGCGAAAAAAATAGTTCAGCCGAACTCCCGTGCTAGTCTGGAGTTCTGGGCCCGGTTCTGCTCTCTGCGCTATGAAGGATGCGGAGGAGGCTTAGAGGAGGGCAGTGAGGACGGCAGTGAGTCTGGGCGACCAGGACAGAGGTCTGAAGGAACCTTTGCTTGTTTAGCCTGCAGTAGAGGAGATGGAGAAGGGCTGTGATTTGCATACCTGAAACATCTGAAGGGCTTCCCTGGCAGGACTAGAACAATCTGGTTTATGTTACAGGAGGAAAGATTTTAGGTGAATGTGAGGAGAAACTTCCTAACAGATGAGGGTGGTTTGAGAGTGGAACTAGTTACTGGGCTGGGGGCGGGGAGGCTATCCCTCAATGGAGGGCTAAAGGCAGAGGATTGAGCAGCCATTTGATGGGTTAGCTCTAACTTGGGTTTCCAGCACAGAGCCTGAGGGTGAGACTAGATGGCCTCTAATAACCATTCCGGCTTTAGGATCATATTCTCCCAAGTACTGGCATACCAGGTGCTGTAAATTTTAAGCAATTATGGTATACATTGCAGTGCTGGCTGTTAATGTTTACCTCAGAATGACTAAACAATACCTCAGCACTGACTGACTTACTGGAGCAATGAGGTTTTTAAAAAAGTCTTCTTTGGTGTCATAATTCTGTTTAAATTTGCCAACTTGTCAGCCTTACAACTTTTAATAAACAAAGGGAAAAAATTAATAATTTTTTTAAAAAAATCAGATTTTTTTACAGACCAATGGTGTGACACATAGGTGGGGGTTCCCTTTTGATCTATAATTTAAATTTAAAAGGAAAAAGTATTAGGTTAGGACTGTTGAAGAGGCAGAAAAACTGGCAAGACAAATCTTTGCTTAGAAATTGGCTGACAAAGGTAGGAGATGTGCCTTATAATTGCTGTGTGCTTTCATACGCTTGTTTTAGTGTTTATAACAGTGTCAAAAATAAGGTTATTTTCTTTAAATGTGAGTGGCTTGAATAAGCAGCATAAAAGGAGGACATTTTTTCATAAATTGAAAAATGAAATAGCAAATATCATTTTTCTGCAAGAAACTCTCATATCTGATACTCAAAGCAATTTACTGGCGCGTTAAAATTAGGAACATGATATGTAGCTTCAACAAATCAAAAGAAATGTGGTATGGTGATAAATATAAATGACCCTGCTATGGAAGTGAGTGAAATATATGCCAACTTAAGCAGCAGGATTCTTCTTTTGAAAGGGAAAATAGGAAGAAATTTAATTACTATAGGTAACATTTATGAACATCATAATTGGCAATGCAGCTTTTTTCTCATTTAATAATAGGGCTGGTGGGAGAGTAATAGGTAGTTTTATGAAACAGGCAGAAATGAATTGATGATTTATGGTTTTGATGATTTAAGAATTTTTTTTTAGATAAATAGAAAAAAAAGAGCTTTTCTTTATAACCACAAATAATTCTATCATTGTACTTGTATTTGCCTCAGAGACAATTGGAAGCCTTTTCTTTTTTTTTAAAAAATATTTCTTTTCTATTTTCCTTTTTTCTTTCCCCCTCCCTCCCTCCCTCCCTCCCTCCCTCTTCTTTCTTTCTTTCTTTCTTTCTTTCTTTCTTTCTTTCTTTCTTTCTTTCTTTCTTTCTTTCTTTCTTTCTTTCTTTCTTTCTTTCTTTCTTTCTTTCTTTCTTTCTTTCTTTCTTTCTTTCTTTCTGTTAAGTTTTGCAATTTGTTGATTGCTTGTTTAAATAAAATTTTAAAACTTTGGGTGGGGAAAGGGAAACATCCTTTTGAATGGGCCCCATTAATGTATACAAACACTAGTGTAGAGGTATCTATACACAATATAGTCTCAGATGATGAATATGGTATTTCTCTCTGATGTAAATAATTCAAGTACTGAGCTTAAATGAGTTATTGATAAATAGTCACAGGCGGAAGTTATAAAATTAATGTAGAGAAAACTGAAGCTTTACTATTTACTATTTACCAGTCTGATCTCTCGCCAATGAACTGAATAACCAAAATGGGCAGAATGTATATTTAGGATTGTTGTAGATAAGAATAGCACCAAATTAGTAAAAAAGTAATTTTGAAGGAACCATAAAATACGTTAAAGGTAAATTAGACCTTTGGCAATCATAGGAATTATCTTTATTAGGTCATATCAGCGTTATAAAAATATTATCCCAAAACTTATTTATTTGTTAGTCAATATTCCACAAGTAATTTGTCAGATGACTTTTTAAAAAAAATAGCAGAATGTACTGAACACTATTTGGGAAAAGAAAAAACCTAGATTTACAGTGCAGTCAGAAGCAAAATTGCTCCAGTCTAAGCCCGTTGAAATCTGGAGTAACTCTAGTTTAGGATTGCCCTATTAAAGAAGCTGTAATGCAAGATAAAGTAATAAATCGTGGATTAGGTGTACCTAGCATTAAGTTGCACCATGATTGGCTACGCTCATGTGATTGCCATTTGGTTGAATAAACCAGACAGGGAAAAGGTCTATGACCATGACAGTTTCATAATAAATAATTTACTCTGTGATTGGGACCTATATAGGGAAAAACTTGCTCCAGACATCTCTCCACTGGCTTCTGCAGTAAGGGGCTTGCATCGCCTCCAGGGTTTCCATTTTGATTTTGCATATAAATGGGAGAAAGTAGGTTTAGTCTCTTACAGATCATTAATAATTAATAATAGGATGTTGTATTATAGTGAAGTGTTTAAAAAAGCAATGGTAGGATAATCTTGTTTGAATATTTCCAAGTTAGGTCCTTCTTGAGAAAGAATTTTCTGAAAAAGCATGAATTAAGGAACTGTTCTAGTTTTTAATTATTATTGTTGAAAATTAAAGGTTATTTAACGTCAAAGCTTTATAATATTCTTTGCAGTTTAAACCAAGTGAATAATAATTCTCAATGAAAGTGGGGTGCCCTTACTTGGTTATGCATTTCTGGACCATGTTTGAAAATCCATATTAAAATATGGATTATCATTTTTAGTTTGTTTACACTGATGTGCTGATGTAGCATTTTATAAAGGTTTTCCCTGTACTGTAAAGTTTACAGTATAGGGAGAACCTTTATGAAATGCTACATCAGCGGTATATGACCTCAAAAAGATTGGCTAGGATTTATAAATCAGCGAATAATGTTAAGTGTGTAGCTGTTGATCTACATTAGAACAGCAGGATTTGAGTCCAGTGGCACCTTAGGGACTAACCAGATTTTCAGAGTGTAAGCTTTTGAGAGAGAGAGTGTGAAGAAAGGAGCTCTGGCTCGAAAGCTTACCCGCTGAAAATCTTGTTGGTTTCTGAGGTGCCACTGGACTCACATCCTGAATCCCCAACAAATGTTTCATTTTTTTAAGGCACTTAAGATATGATTTTCTGCATATGTTGTGGAAGTGTTCATGTGCAAAAGCAAGGATTCAAATCTGGGTCTTCCAGATCCTAGTGTGACACTTTAACCCCACTACACACTGACTTTTTACTTCCTTATTTATGATAAATATCTATATCTATTGTCCCGGTCCTAAATATCACACAATACCCATTGAAAACACCACCTCTAAAACTAATCCAACAAAGCTGCTCTTGAACCTGATTACAAACCAGTCCAAATGTTAGCTCTTCAAAAGGCTTGATGAGTCAGGTATCTGAAAGATGTTCATGAAGTCTCCAGACAATCATTCCTGGGGAGCCATGATCAAAAAGGCCCTGTTCCCAGTAGACGCCCAACTAATCTTCAAAGAATGAAATCCACAGAGAAGTATTTTTGAAGATGATCTTAACTGCTGGGCATTTCCGGTGAGAGGAAGTGGCCCTTCTGATAACCCTGGTTCCAGCAGTTGTTTCTGAACCCTTTCCACAAAGCGTGTTGCAGTCATTTAGGCAGACAGTACCATGCTGTAGATGTCTGTGGCAGTAGCCACTTCCTACCATGTTTCTTCGAAAGAAAAAACAAACCCTTCCTTTTGTAAAAGAAGATTTCAGCTCCACCAGTTTGGCCTTTTTTCTAATCCTAAAGACCACCCACTTACAACAATTGAGCCAGAGTTTTCCTCCCTGCTCCATCGCAGCCTCCCTCCTTTTCCCTTCATCTCCCACTGCCACACTCTTGTATCCCACACACAGCCCTGCAAGGACTTTCCTTTCTTTCCCATTCTTGCTGGTGTACCCCTTTGTGGAGATTCTGCAGGTCGCCTCTATGAGCTGCCTGGGTACCCAGCCACGCTCTGGGTCACAGCATGGAAGTTGTGGCAGCTGCAGGCAAGAGAATGGGTTAATGGAAAGTGCTGTGCAACAGATGCATTCGGAAATGAAGGTAGATTCGAGAAGTCTGCTGGTGAGCTGGTCTGCCTTGAACTTCCACTGTGCCAGCCTCTTTTGTGGGCTGTGTTTCCCACTCCACATCCTTTCATCTGGTGTCCTTGACCTTTAAGTGCAAACTTTCAAGCTGTTCATGCAGAGGAAGAACATTCAGCACTCTTGTTTATTAAGTAATCCTCCCCACCCCATCCGCTGGATGATTACCATAAAAATGGTGCACAGTTGAAGTAGTATTGAGACTAGACACTTAGCTCTACCGGAGAGGAAGCCATGGAGCATTGTGGATGGCTCTGTTGTGTTTAATGGGAGTTGAAGTAATCACTGCAAGGCCAGGAAATTCTGAGAATCAGAATTATAACCATTTCTTTAATTTCTTGCGAACACTTTTGTTTGTTTGTTTTTCACTAATTACAAACTAGGGCAAACCTACGTTGTGCAAGCTTTTGAGTTCTGCAGAACTCTTCATCCGATGAAATGTTTAAGGGGGAGCAGGTTCTACATGCGATGCAGACAAGAAATCAAGCTTGAAACCACCACCCATTAAAACATCAGACTTGATGAAGAATTCTGGAGAGCTTAAAAGCTTGCACATTTATTTAGTTTGGTTTTTGGTTGGTCCTAATAAAAGGTCTTGCTCTGACCTGGATGGCCCAGGCTAGCCCGATCTCGTCAGATCTCACAAGCTAAGTAGGGTCAGTGCTGGGTAGGACTTGGATGGGAGACCACCAAGAAAGTCCAGGGTGCTATGCAGAGGCAGGCACTGGCAAAAACCACCTCTGTTAGTCTCTTGCCTTGAAAAACCCCAGCAGGGATTGCCATAAGTTGGCTGCAACTTGAGTATTATGTGTTTTTAGATTTTTCTTTGGACCAATGTGGCTATTTGCAGACTCTGCCTATTTTTACTGCAAGTGTTTATGTGAAAACAAAGGAATCCTTCCCATAAGCATGCAGGGAGGTGGGGTTACATGGCATACTGGTTCCATACATTATTTATGGTTTTATTCTTGTTGAGATAACTTTTCGTTGTTCATGTGAACCCACATGAAGATACCTTATCCTGCATCGGATGATCTGCCCATCAATACTAATACTAATACGGATAGTAGCAACAGCAATAACAACATCTTAGAGACTAGTGGTATCAAACAACGTTCTACTTTTGTACCGAAAATTTCTGATGGACTGATTGATAGTTTTGAAAGAGCTGGGACTGGCTCAAGGTCACTCAGCTGGCTTTAAGCGGAGGAGTGGGGATCGAACCTGCTTCTCCTGATAAGAGTCCTGCTGCCCTTAATCACTACACCAAACTGGCTCAAGATCAATGGCTCTCCAGGGTCTGAGGCAGAAGTCTTTCACATTACCTACCGGTCCTGATCCTTTTAGCTGGAGATGCCAGGGACTGAACGTGGGACCTTCTGCATACTAGGCAAATGCTCTGTCACTGAGCCATAGCCCCTCTGCATCCAGCTGACCTTGCTCAGTCACATTTCTATGTGAGAACTACATGATGGTAACACAGAAGAGGCCATGGGGCAGAAGCAACCTCAGAGCAAGTGGAGGCCAATGGCTCCTGCAAACTTACACCCATGGCTATCTTCACCATAGCCCAGGTCTGAGCCGAGTGGGCCCTGCGATGTCACCAGCTCCATAGAGGCTGCTTGGCTGTACTCGTTCCTGGCCACCAGTGCCCTTCCCCAGCGAGTTAAAGGGTCGGTGCTAGTAGCAATTGTGAAAAGAGGCCAAAGAGGTTTTGTGTATCTTTGGGAAGATATCTGTGATGGTTGTATTGCTGTCACTTGAGATTCTGTCAAACTAAGGGATGGGCGTTCGAGCTGGGAATCTTACTGTTCCGATCCAAGCACTTAGGCTGGGAAAAGTTGTGAAGTGAGCAGGAGGTAGAGCAGAGGACAAAATCCACAAGGATTTCCTTAAAAACACTCCAAAGAAAACCACACTGAGATGTTAGGCTGGGATTTATAGGTGGGGTGAGCAGCTGACCTGTAGCGCTTTCCCAAAGACAAAAGCAATTTTGGTTTACGGAATAACTGTAGAGAATGATGGATCCTCGTAGTCCTTTTCACTCAGTTCAGGTAGCCGACATAGGACCTAATAGCTCACCCAGGCCAAGGAGTTCATTGGACTGCAGCATTATGGGCTTTGGCAGGCAAGATATTTGGTTTATCACCCCCCCCTCCTGTTCTCAAGAGTGTCCAGGCTTTGTGGAGATTTGAACTAGTTTTGGTCTTACACACAAGCTGTTATGCCTCCCTAGCTGCACCTCTACAATCCTTGAGTTGCTGACCCAGGCCTAGGAAAACTAATAACGTTGTGTACAGGTTTGAGTTTTAAGCTTGCTGTTCAAATGTTTGTTTTCTTTCGTCTGTGGGAAGGGTTCAGTATGGGTTTATTGTCCTCTGACAATAGAGAAGCAGGCCTTGGTGCTTTAGATACAACCGGCGCTTTTCTCATGGAGGATTTTCTGTAGCCTTTTATGTGCTGCCCAAAGTCTGCTTCTTGATTTTGTTGTCTATTTTTCTCTCTTCACTTTTACTGCCAGTGCTGTTGTCTGGCTTTAACTGCTGCTTTCTTACATATTCTCCAATTTTTTTTGTTACAAGGAGGATGTCAGAAGCAGCTTTGCATAAGTGTCTTTTTTTTCTTCCATAGAAAGTGTGGAGTAGAAATAATGAATGATAGTAGTAAATTAGTAGCTTCTTTTCTGTTTAGGAATTTTCCGCTGTACCTTTTGTGAGACAGAAGTGGAGGAAGATGAGTCGGCTATGCCCAAAAAGGATGCCCGGACTCTGGTGGCTCGGTTTAATGAACAGATCGAGCCAATCTATGCCTTGCTGCGTGAAACGGAGGATGTGAACTTGGCCTATGAGATTCTGGAACCAGAGCCGACGGAGATCCTCACACTGAAGCAGAGGTGGGCTGGGTCACTGACCTGTGGCTGATGTTTTTGCTGTCTTCTATTTATTTGTTATTCTCTTTATTTATACCCTGCCATTCCTCTTAATGGGGACTCAAAGCAGTTTCCATCATTCTGTTTGCCCTTCATTTCATCCTCACAACAACCCTGAGAGGTGGATTAGCTGAGAGGGTCACCCAGGGTCACCGAGCAGTCCAGACCGAGGATTCGAACTTAGGTCTGAGTCCCACAGTCTAACCACGATACCACGCTTCCTAAATGCTATTTTAAAAAAAAAAACATGGTGTGGGACGTGTTAGGGCAACTCCTATGATCTGTGTATTCCACTTACCTTGTCAGGTGAAGAATCTGATGAACTTAGATTGCAGGTAAGGGGAAGGAGGAGGCAGTGAACCGCGGGAGGAAGTAGTGGTCAGGCCTGCAGTGTGACCTGTTGCTCACTGCGTGCACTAAGAACAGAGGGGTTGATTTGTGCTTGACTGAGTGTTGTCACCTTCCACAAGCTGAGCTTGATCCTGTAATCCTCAGTTTTCCTTTTCAAAACTCTGGTATCTGCTCCATGGAATGAGCTACTGCCACTTCGTGCTGAGTAATTGGATAAGGAGAATGCATTTCCCCAAGGGTAGGATCTGTCTGGTATAAGGGCGTGAGCAGCACATGTGGTTGTGCCCTCTTGTGGGAGGCATCAGCTGTCGTGTGTTCCGTGTTGCGTCACCAAATTCCTGGCAAGAAAGTGACTTATCAGGATAGGTTTTCACTCTTTCCCCTTTAGCCCATCTCCTCTCCACAGCCATGCATGCCCACTGCCTTGGAGGCAGAGAAAATCCAGCCCAGCAATACAGGGAAAGAGCCTGTGTGTAAGCCGGGCTTTTTAACTGAACGGCTTTTCTGCAGAGAGGGGATTATGGAGCCACTGCGATCATAGGTTCTCTCCCCTCATTTATCCTAGGTACAGGGGCCATTATTTGCTATGCACAGATGGAGAAAGGGGCTGTGGTTTAGTGGCAGAGCATCTGCTGGGAGTGCAGGACGTTCCGGATTCAATCCCCATTGTCTCCAATTAAAGGATTTAACAGCAGATGATGTGAAAGAACTTGGAGAGCTGCTGCCGGTCTGAGCAGAGAATCCCGGCCTGGATGGACCAAGAGTCAGATTCTGCAGAAGGGCAGCTTTGTATGTCCGAAGGCAGGGAGCAGCTCCCCAGTCTCTTCCAGCTCCATCTGCACGTCTCTGGTGGGGCCTCCAGCCTCAGCCAGAGCCTGGCTTCATACCGTGAGGGTAAACCTAGATCTGCTTCAGATGGTTTATGTGTTTGTGTGTTTCTTATTTACAGTCTGCTTTTCCCACTGAGACTCACGGCAGTTTACAAGATTGCTTATTTCTGCAGTCTATACTCCCTTGCATTTATTGAATATCCCTGCTGTTGGTGCAAGTCAATACAATCAACAGAGTGTCGAAATAAGCACTGTCACGTGGCCTGATAAATAACAGTAACAACCCTTATTGAAGGATCTCTTTGAACCATTTCCTTACGGTATAGCCCTCCCCCGAATAACCCAGTTTTGCATCGTTTGCCAAAAGCGAGAAGAATGGGAGCTTTCCTGACCCTTTCAGGCAGGCGGTTCCGTAAGGTGGGGCCAACCCAGAGAGAGCCCATGTATGGGCAACTGTTGATTTTGCCCGTTTGCAGGTGCCCCCTGCAGAAGGCCCTGTTCAGATGAGCGAAGCTGCTGTGGTGGAGCATAGGGGGAGAGGAGCTCCTGTAGATATGAGGGGCCATGTAAGGAATCTGTTCTAATCTGGTATGAGCTTTTCCAGCTGACTCCCTGCCAATGTTTGCAGTCGTTACGGCTGCTTCACCTTTTGGGAACTCTGGACTTTGTCCTCATGTTCTGACTGTGTGTGGCTTGGAGGTACAGGGCTCTGCCTTCCTTCCAAGAGGACAGAAGGAGAGCCGGATTATCTTGTGCAAACTTTCTGTCTTTGGATGTCGCAGTCCTGCTTTACTGACTGAACACAGAAGCGGCTGTGTATCTGGCTAACATCACAGGCTGAGTCTGCAAAGGGCTTCTGGAGACAAAACGATAACCACCTAATGGCAGCAGGCAGCATCTAGAGTAGATGGAACGCACTTCACTCTATATGGGCTTCCTTTAAAGTGTGTCTGGAAACCACAACTGGCAGAGAGGGCTGGTGGGAGTGGGCCATTCCAGTCTTGTTCCATCTGTACTGGCTGCCAATCTGCTTCCAATTCAAGGTGCTGGTATTGGCCTTTAAAGCTTGGGACCAGCATACTGTAAGGACTGCCTATTCCTATGTGAAGCTACCTGATCATTACAGCATAGGGGGAGAGGTGCCACTTCAGGGTCGGTGGCAGACTTGGAAAGGCCCTTCTCAGTCATGGCACAAAAACTATGGAGTTCCCTACTTAAGGAGACTCTGTCATTGTCATCTCAGTGGAACGAGCTTCCTCAGGAGGTGGTGGGCTCTCCTCCTTTGAAGGTTTTTAAGCAGAGGCTAGGTGGCCAACTGACAGCAATGCTGAACCTAGGCAGATCACGAGAGGGAGGGCAGGAAGGGTTACATCAATGCTTAGTTCTCATGGCCTCTTCTTACAAGCCCAGGGTAATGCCAATCGCCTCTCCCCCAGGCCATTTCGGTTAGGGATCCTGACGGTATTTTGCCATCTTCTGAGCAAGCAGTAAGGGTCACTGAGTGTAGGGAGGAGGTAACTGTGCAGTTCCTGCATTGTGCAGAGGGTTGGACTAGATGACCGTAGAGGCCCCTTCCAACCCTATGATTCTATGATTCTGCCATCCTCATTCCTTGATGTTCCTGCCTAGTGCCTGTATTTAGAGGTTTACTACCTGTGGACAGAGACCTCTCCTTCATGTGTCTGTCTGGGCCCATTGTTTCATGCTGATTTTTCATCACTTGGAATTGCTCAACACTCAGACCCATCCTATAGCAAGATAGCAATGGCCAGGGCTTTTATTCAGCTGGAACGCAGTGGAATGGAGTTCCGGCAGCTCTTGAAAATGGTCACATGGCCAGTGGCCCCGCCCTCTGCCTGGAGATCAGGGGTCTGGGGCTGAGGGAGGGGCTTGCTGAAGCCCAGATGGGATTTGATCTGGAGACTTTCAGATCCTCTGCTGAGCCTTTTAGCCCCTACACTTCACCTGCATGGAATGACGATCTCTCTAACCACCATTAATACCAACCCTATAATGCTGTTTAAATTCTTTGCGAAATTGATGCCAATACAGAAATCACCATAAATGTTCAAATTCATGCCCCTGCTGAAAAGTCTACAAGGGGCATTGGGTAATATTCAGTAGGTCTGAAGATGATTGATGTAGTAGGTTGAATGATCGCAAGCAATCTGCGTTCTTTGTCCTACAAATGTTTACTTTTATGATGCAGCAAGGAGCGGGCTGCCAATGCGGCGGGGCCCGGTGGCCTGCCAAGCGGGCCGCACAGGGAAGCTTGGACCTCAAAGGGACCCTCTTACGAGGACTTGTACACCCAGAACGTCATCATCAGCATGGAGGACCAGGAGGACGCGCATCAGCCAGCCAACGAAGGGAAGCCGCCCCGAGAGAGGCCAGTCTGGCTGAGGGAGAGCACCGTGCAGGGAGCTTATGATCCTGACGAGGCCAAAGAAGGTAAGGAAGGGAGAGCGGATGGACCGTTGCGCAGCTGTCTGAGCTGGGTCAGGGACCCCCCGACAGCCAGCCTCCAGAGGCTTGTGCTTCCTTTCCTGGGTAAGGCAGCTGGCATCTGGGGTTGCCAACTCCAGCTTGGGAAGTTCCTGAAGATTTGGGGGGGGGTGGAGCCTAGATGGGGGGGCTAGGGGAGGCGAGGGACCTCAGCGGGGAGTAATACCATAGACTCCACCCTCCAAATCAGCCATTTTCTCCAGGGGAATTGATCTCTATGGCCTGGAGATCAGTTGTAATTCCAGGAGATCTCCAGCCACCATGAATTAGACACAACGTTGGTCTGAATGCTTTATTTAATGAGCTTTTGCATTTGACTTTGATTTCTTACTTAGCTATCACGATTGATTTTTCTAACTGGTTAGTACCCTAAATGTGATACTCTCCTTTTGTGCACCACCTAGAGGCTGGCAACCCTACCGATATTCCAAGCAGTGATGTATGAAACCCTTAATGGGTTTGTCCATGGCTTGGATCCAATGATACATAAGTGGAAACAGAAACAGATGTAGCACAATTCTGCACGCACAAGACATTGTGCAGTGCTGCCTAGCACATTTCTCCGTATGTATAATAGTGCCCAGGAACTGTTTGCACAAGATGTTGTGCAAATGGAAACTTAAACGAGGATACAGTAAGGCTGACTTAGCAAAAGTGTTCTATCGCAGTATTTTCTTTGCGTTTCTGCTTCCTCAAGAGCTCTAGCGCAAGCAGAAATGTTGTGCTCCATTGCTTATCGTTCATGTTTTTGTTATGTTGGGCACCCTTAAACTCGGAGCTCCATTCCTAATCAGTAGGAAAATGTGTTTGAACAGCTGTCCTGTTTTTGCACCTGCACCGTTGGCATGGGTCGGGCAAGTCAACCTGCCAGTAGCACTGCTAGCACATGCTCAGAACCAGATTAGTTTAACCCCTTGTTTGGTCTTCATGAGAGAGTGCCAATTTTAATGGCTCCCTTCATTTACAGAATAATGGTCTGACTCCATCTGCAGCCCAGAAATCAAATCATCTTTATGGAACTGTCACACTGTTGCTTAGGCAACATGCTGTTGCATGCCCGCCCCCACGCTTAAATTCCCCAGTGGCATTGCAAGAACGTGCATGTGCCAAACGAAGCATTTGGAGCCAGTTTAGAAAACTCCCGTCATTTGCAGAGCCAGTTCCTAATTCGTGGTTCAAGTATGACAACACAGGAGGTGGACAGGTATTGGTCTCTTGCTACTAATCTTATGCACCTGCAGAGTCCTGGTGTTTAGTGGGCAATCTTAAAGCAGCTGAACTCTCCGCAGGAGTGAGTTTGTGCCTCCAAGAACAGGTGAATGATTCATTGCTGCCTGCACAGATCCCGTGGCAGATGGTCTGTCCTGTGTAAAACAGTTGGCTTTTGGATCAAAGCTCTTCAGCTGTCTTAAAAAACTGGTGATCTTTGAGAGGCGACAAAGTCCATGGAGCTTCTTGTGGCTTCTAAAAATCTTCAGCACTTCTAGAGAGATCAGAGCTCTTTGCACCTTGTAATCCATCTAATCAGGCTAAAAAGATCCCCCTGTAATACGGAGGGGCCGAGGTTCAGAAGAGCTTGCCAAAGCTTCCTGCTGACCACGTGGCAAAGGCAAGGTTTGAACAGTCTCTGAGCCACAGTTCCGAACTACCTCACCCTGAAGACCGTGCCATGAGGAGGTTGTCCCCTGTGGAAGTTCAGACCGTTCACCTGTTTATTTCTAAGTATTTATTTTGGAGATTTCTGTGCCTCGACCTAGGAAGGCCGCATGGAAGAGAAAAGGCTAGGCCAGGCACTTCTCTTCAACATGCTTTCTTTTTTTTAAAAAAAAATCATTTTATTATTCAGTTGCACAACAGATACACCGTAAGTTAAGATGAACTAACAAACACAGAAACATCAAAAGAAAAATGCAAATAAAATAATAGAATAGAACAAAATAGAATAAAAAAAGTAAAAATACTTGTTTTCTGGTGTAAGAATATTTAGGGTGGGCGGGCATGGGAAGGCATTCAGCTGCACATGCTGTCACCTGCAGGTGGAAGTGGTAGAACTGGATGAGAACAACGCTTTGGGGGGGGGGAAGTGGCTTAAGTGCCACCCACTAAGACATGGGCTGGTGGCCTTGCAAACTCCATTTGCCGTATAATTAGAACGGAGCACTCGGAACCAGGACCTGGAAGTCCTGTGGAGCTCCGTACGGAACTCAGCACTGGTGCTGGAGTCCTGGTGTGGGCATTTGATGGGGGGAATCCCCGTGGATGCGAATGAGAAGTCTGTGTCCCTGCAGTGGCTTGTCTCATTGTTCCCTTCCTTTGTCATCCTTTATGTATCTACTGCTTCCCTGCAGGTGGTCGAGAGGGGAATATGTTCCAGGAAGGGGAGGAGGGTCAAGGCGCCCTGGACAATAATGAGGAAGTGATGCGTGCTTTGCTCATCCATGAGAAGAAAACCCCGTCTGCCTCTGTTGCTGCCCTGGGTGGGGCTGCGCCCTTATCCAGCATCAATGCCAGTGACTCTGAGAGTGAGACGAGCGAGTCAGATGAGGAGACCCCTCCTCGGGCAGCCGCTGCCTCAGCAACGCTCTACGGGCTGGCAGTGGAAGATGACGACGATGAGTTTGAGGTGGTGACTGAGGACCCCACCGTCATGGTGGCTGGGCGCCCCTTCTCCTACAGCCAGGTGAACCAGCGACCTGAACTGGTGGCCCAGATGACTCCAGAGGAGAAGGATCTTTACATTGCTATGGGCCAGCGCATGTTTGAGGACATGTTTGATTAGCTTCTTTCTGTCTTCGCCACATTTGCCGCTGAAATTAGGGGAGGAAGCAGACGGGCAAATGATACATACCACTCCCCCCCAGAGATGAGAAGAGAGGGGGTCAGAGAGGGGGTCAGCTGCATTATATACATGTTTGCATTCGAGGTAGAGTGTGGGAGCAGGGGTCCCCTTTTTACACAGAAAGGAGCCTGCGGATAAAAAGATTCCAAGCCTGTCGTTCCTCTGCCTCACCACACTGCATTCTCAAGACTGAGGCAGCTTTTTCCCAGCCTTGGGAAGCGTCAAAGTAGAACAAGGGGGTTGCCTTAGAGTCCCTCTTCTGTGTCCTCTTTTCATGTCAGCAACAGACAGCCACCCACACGAGGCCCTGTGAGCAGATCTGCACTCATGTCTATGCTTAGGAGTGTGAGAGACTTCACAGGGCGTTTTCAGACACAGTCACACGCCGCACATTGCTCTTCGTAATCGCCGCATTTCTAGATTCTGTTCATGACCTTGTACTTTTTTTCCAGCCTTGAAAAATCTGAATGCTTCTTGCTTACATTTTGCCTGTTTTGTAAAAGGATTGTCGAAGCCGTTTGTTTTGTGATCATTGAATTCTGAGATAGTAGCACCTCTAAAATAATACTCTGAATACTCCTTGTAACCGTTGTGCGTGGGGTTTATTTGTAATAACCAGAAGTCAAGCAGGATTGAGATGCACCCCACCTCCCATGCATCCTTTTCCTCTCCAATATATATGATTTAGCAGCCACAGAGAACATAGTTTCAGCAATGATAACCAGTGGGTATTTGGCATAGTGTTGTTTGCAAATTGTTTCTTGGTGAAAAAGCGGCATTAGGGACAGGTAGGTATTTCCTGTTTTGCTGAATTGAGGGGAAATGCCCAGAGACCACACACATTCCCAACATTGCCTCGGTAAAGCAGTCTTGTAAAATTCTCCTCCTTAAAGAAGACTTCTTTTACAGATCACTTCCTCTGTTTCCTTGTTTACACCAGTGGATTCCCATCCGTTCATCTAATCTAATTACCCTGTAATGGAGTAATTTTCAGATGAGAAAATTTGGTTTGTAAGTGTAGCTTGCCCTTATTTTCCCTACCTCTTCTGTAGGTGTTATGTTCTTCCAGATGCTCAGCATGTCATAATCAGCCCTCGCTTGGTTGCCAGAATAACTGAACTAAAATTTTCAAATGAGCTTCTTTCTGTGCTGGGCAATCTTTTGTGTTGAATGAGCAGAACTGGAGAACGCCAGAAAGGCAGCCGGAGTGACTCTTCTAATCCCTGGAGTCTTCCTAAGCAAAAGTGCCATTGCCAGGGGTTAGCACCAAGATTAGGGCAACTGTTTTGATTTGGGGGAGGGGGAGACTTATTTCAGCACAAATAAAAACGGGGTTTATTGCTTTTTTTAAAAAGAATTATGCAAAAGAATTATGCAGAAGTTTGTTCCCATGTTTAGCATGGCACTGTCTAGTTGAATATTTCCAGCAGTGCCTGTGTGAACAAATTCAGCTTTGTAATGGTAACCTTTTAAAAATGTATAGCTGTTAAAAATCAGTTTTGCTTTTTCTTACCTGGCATTACAGAACAGTAGAGTGGTAAACAGCTTGTGTACTCAGCGTTCAGATTTCACACATGCCCTTTTAATTTACTAGGATGGTACAAATTGTTAGGGAAAGCCATTGTAAAGAGAACCATGTATGCTTTGTTGCCCCTGTGGTTTTTGGGGGGTTATTTTATTTTCAAACACTTCATCGTTAACCTTTTAAAAACAAACGTAGTGTCTAAATTTGTTCATTGCGTATTAAAATAAAATGGGGAAAAGATGCTTCTATCCAAGCCCATTTCTCAATCCGCTTATGAAGTGACTGGCTTGTAAACCGTCTTTGTGGATGATACCTCTAGAAGAGCCAAGCTATTGGAGCTAAATGGTGCCATGACATTCCTCTTTCTAGGCGTCAGACTTTTCCAGAATCAATAAGTCAATAATCCTAGGAAAAGTGGAAGATAGTAGGAAAAGAAGACCTAAAACGAGATGGCTTGACTCCGTCAAAGAAGCCACGTCCTCCAGTTTGCAGGATTTGAGCAAATCTGTTAATGGCAGGACGCTTTGGTGATCTTTCATTCATAGGGTCGTCATAGGTCAGAGGTGACTTGATGGCACATAACACACACAGTGGCCAGACATCGGATACCAAACTGTCCTGCATGGAGATTTGTAAGACTAATCTACCCCCTGTGAATCAGTCTTGTTACTTTGCTTATTTATTTGCAATACTTCTATTCCTTTTTCTTGAGCCAGGATTCCAGATAGCTTTAAAAAAAATTAAGAAATCCAGTGGAAAAAATATCGTCAGCCAAAATAAGCCTCTCCAACACAGTACCAGCCGTCAAAGATAAGATATAATCCATTTTACTCGGCTGCCCCATCTTTTCCAATAACAGCCCTCAAAGAAGTTGGGTGAATATCAGCCAGCCAAACAGATCCAGTACTGATTTGCCATTCACGTGCCCTCAACGCTGGTCTGTACAGTGGTCTGTGCTGACAGTTCGGCGCAGACCTCTGTTCAGAACTCACTTAAGATGCAGCGACAAATCCAGACAAGCCGCCGGAGACTCGTGTGCTGCCTCTTTTACGTGCATGCAGGAGCCCGACGAGGGATTCCTAATCGCTAAACAATGGTTGAACGTGGCCCCTGAATGGAGCCGTGCTGTTTCAGGTTTGCTTTCTCATCTGTGGCATAATTGTAATGAATGAAGATCATTGTGACGCGTCAGAATGCTTGAAGTGCCTGATCTCTGAAGCATCCTGAAGAAAAGCAAGGCAGAGTTAACAGGTATGGTCTGAAATACAACAGCAGAGTTCAGGTATTCAAAATTTCTTCTGTTGCAGAAAAAAAATGTTAGGCAGTTGTGAAGTCTTCAAACTAGGGGGAACTTTGGTAGTGTCAGTCTATGGAAGACAGGATACGTTGAAGTTGACTCCCAGCCCTTGCAGCAAGAAATCCAAGCTCTCTTGAGTAAATGGGTCTTTATTGAGATATCATAGGCTTCGCCATACATATGTCCATAGGTTACACAGAAGCAATTAAAGGCGCCTGGCTGTACACAGGTCTCTTGTTAAGAATGACGCGTTGAGCACAGGATACATTATATCAACCCATTCACATGTTCCACCACCCCTCCGGCTCTCCCAGCCGAACACAATCAGTAGCGGGACGGAAGGAGCTGTCCCAAGGCAGCTGCGGCGAGCCATCCGAGATAAGGGCTCGCTCGTCTCGGATGTGGAAAGCAATGGAGCAGGTGCAAGAGGCTATTGCAACTTATCATACACTGGGCAACAATATGGAGGGACACGGGGCAACAGACCGGACATTTAGCCTTTCGTAGGGAGAAACCTCTGGCCACTTCCGTGTCTCCTGTCTTCTGATCTCTTGGCATTATCTTATATGGCCCCCTGGGGACCCCTCCTTTCTGCCAACTAAGAGCAGTTTAACAAAAAATTACTGCGCTTAATTCATTTCTCATTCAGGCCTAATTTACTCTACAAAATAAAAGACTAGTCTAACAACATTTATTTGTGTGAGCTTTTGTGAGTCACAGCAAGCTCATATTGAAATAAACATTGTTAATCTTTAAGATGCTGTTGGAGTTTTGTAAGCAGGTTACACCAGCTTTCTAATTTCCAAGCATACTGTATATTTATTAGGCCAGTCTGTGCTCTCTTTTGAATCAGAGATTCCCCCCCCCCCAACAAGGACGGGCATTTGTAGATGTTGGCTTGGCCTCTTGTCTGTTGTGTCCAATAACTAGTAACAGCAGATAAGAGAGACAGTACAATAGTTACAGTCTTTGTTCTTCAAATGGTAATGCTGCAAATGTGATTTATGCAAGCAGTTTGATAAAACCAAAAATGAATGTTTTGTTGGTGGTTACTTTAAAATTAAATGCTGCTCTTGTGTGGTATTGCTACCCAGGTCGTTGGTCGACAACTGACAGTCCTTGGGTTAAATATGGTTTCGAGTTTCTGAGATCTGGCTGCTGCTACTAAAAGCCCCAGCTTGCTCTGGGCATGGAGAAGAAAGAATAGAAGACACCATATTAAATAATACCTGATTAGCCTGTAGACTTAAAGAAGAATTTATCCTGAAGGAAATTGATGATCACCAGTGACGTACCATTCATTTCTACCACATGGGTCTTGTTAGGGTGTTGGTCACCTCTTATTAGCACCTGGTCATTGCTATCTTTGCAATGGAATCCAGAGGTTTGCTTCACTAGTCCATAAATGTGCAGCTTGCAGGTTTTGGTGAAGGTAATTGATAACAAAGTTCGCTTTATCTGTTGCTCAGATTGAAATCTAGACCCTAAATACTTCAGGTAATACCATCGCATGAAGAGAGCAAGCAAATCGCCAAGGTAAAGGTTAAGCTGTTACATGTCATAAAAGCACACGCCTATTAGGGCAGAAGGACCAAATATGTTCATTTTTTAATTTTACAGTGCTACCATTTGTCTACCAAATAGGATACTGCATTTTCTTTTAGTTTTCTGTTGTTTTTTGGAAATACTGTTTTAAAAGTGGCATTGTCATTAGACTTTATTGAGGCAAAAGTTTACATCGTGCTTGAGAAGAACCAGACAGTTAATGTGTTGAAGATGATGGCTTGCATTTTATGAGATCTGAATGCAAAGTTGGTGAAATGAGGCTTCCTTTTTCAGAAAGCTAAGCCAGTGCTTCTCAGGCAGTACTACTGATTCACCTAAGGTGGCCAATAAATCCGGTCCTAGGCTCCCACAGAAAAGTTAAACCACCGCTTAACAGCTCAGCCACTGAACTGTGCTAATTTCAATTCTTGTTTTACTTTTTATTGTTAACTGCTTTGACCGGTTCTCTGGAGAGGTGGCATACACATTTTCTAAACAGATAACACACATGAAAGAGAGAAAAATGTGGGCAGACTTCCTCATTTGGTACATGGAAGATAGAAGGGCTCTTTGATGACCAGTATCTCGTTCTGCAAGTATGGTGCAACGGGAAAGTTGGTGTTTAAGCCAATGTTTTCATAGACGATCCAAAAATAATCATTCCAAATGCCATAGTAGCAATTTGCTGAAGTTCAGATTCATGGATTTTTTAAAAAAATCTGTAGAAAATAAAACCATCACTCACAATCTAAAAACAGAACACTTAATTATTCCAATGAGTTTCATGCATGCCCACAAGAGAGGATCGCCACTTGATAAAACACAAGAGGTGTTCTCTGAATAGGAGTCTTTCTGGCTTCAGGGTAGGTCTATTATGACTGGGGGGGGGGCTTTCCCTACTGCCCTCCTAGCCGTTAGTCCTTCTTTTCCTCTGCACCACCAAATGTATAGGTTTAACCCCTCACCAGCTGTATGGATACTGATGAATCTCTGAGCATGTGCAGAGAACTAGCAAATGGCTGAGTGTTTAGGCGGATGGATGAGGACTCCTTGACACAGATTGTACTTAAAGAAAGATCTTTATTGGATTGCAGCAGAATACAAAACAGAGCACACAATATATTGGAAGATATACCACACCAGGCTAGTGGCTAAATAAGAAAAGAACAGAAAGTTACTAAGTTTAGATATAACATTTGAGTTACAAAAAATACCTGGACATCACTTCAAGATGGGTGCACATCTCTTGTTGGTGTTTCTACCATCTTTCTTCTTCGCAGATGAACCACATATACAAAAGACAGCAGAGCCTTTTAAATGGGTGTGTGTACGTGTGTGTGGATTTCTTTCCCTCTTAGGGAGTTAGGACCAGTCTCCCAGCCTCCATGACCAAGGTTGCCTGTCTCACATGGCTCTGGTTTTATGATGGACCAACAGGTTACAACAAAACATAAATTTCTCCGTCTCAGGATAAGTTATAACAAACATTCCTAGGAGCGGTGACAGTCTGAACAAACAGCTCTGTCCTGCCTTTTTTATGGCCCCTTCTTCCAGAGAAGAGGTCTGCTTTCCCAGGGCTTGGGCAGAGAGGTGAAGCTTGATATATCTTAGCATGACAAGGGAGCAGAGATCTGGCCATAGAATCTTGGTAGAGTCCAGTAGCACCTTTAAGACTAACCAACTTTATTGTAGCGTAAGCTTTTGAGAGCCACAGCTCTCTTTGTCATATGCATCTGATGAAGAGAGCTGTGGCTCTCGAAAGCTTATGCTACAATAAAGTTGGTTAGTCTTAAAGGTGCTACTGGACTCTACTATTTTGCTATTACAGACTAACACGGCTAACTCCTTTGGATCTTGCTCCAAATGGATTTCCAAGTGCTCTTACTTGTGATCTAGGTTTGAATACCATCAATATTTTATTGTACTAAATCTAGTAATAAAAAGGATCAAAACAGTCTTTTTCTAGAAAAGGTAGTGGTTTCTAGGTACTTGTGAAATCCCTGAGATATGCAGAAAATGGTGACTTTGTAACATAAGCAAGAGAAAGGGAAGGAAGAAAGCAAGAGAAAGGGAAGATAATCATGTGATCTTGCTTTTCTGGGCTACTTGGAGGATGGGAGGGGTAAAATGCATATACATTACATACACTTACACGTACACATATGTGCATGCATGCAATAGTATGGTAAGGAGGACCGAGCATGTTCCAGGAGGCACAGAATATTGAGAGTCAGCTAAAGTGGCTGGGGACGCTGGTATGTTCAATCTCCTGAGAATTTTGGGAAGAACGTGGATATCAAGTGACAAATATTCAAATCTTCCTGCTTTTAAAATTATAAACTTAATTCATTCAGCTACAATACACAGAGAAATACTGTTTCATAAAGTCATATCACATATGTAGAGCGCTCAGATCTTTACACCCAATCTTTCCAATCAATACCTCCTATTCCAAAAGTTAATAAAAAAGGATCCAATGCAGAGCAAAAAGTCTCTGTGTGTATTATTTCGCAGCCTCCCAGCATGTTCCTCTAATGACAAACTTCATGATTGAATAAGTATCAACAGGACAACAAAACCAGGCCACCCATGAGCAAGATTGCTACATTTTGGTGAGACTCCCCAGGTGTGTAGAAAAAGGTATGTTTTTTAAAACTGGGAGCCAGTTTGGTGTAGTAGTTAAGAGCAACGGGACTCTAATCTGGAGAACCGGGTTTGATTCCCCACTCCTCCACTTGAAGCCAGCTGGGTGACCTTGGGTCAGTCACAGCTTTCTCAGCCCCACCCACCTCACAGGGTGATTGTTGTGGGGTAATAATAACACACTTTGTAAACTGCTCTGAGTGGGTGTTAAGTTGTCCTGAAGGGCGGTATATAAATTGAATGTTGCTGTTATTAAAAGGGCCTTTCCAAATGGTCTGATGAGGATTAAGCATGCCCTTTTCAGAACAGAGGGAATGGTGAGCGGAGCTTCACTTACAGGATGGAGAAATCAAGACAGGGTGGTAGGGTCGCCCATCCCTAGATGGGGTCTAGAGTTCTCCCAGAATGACAGGTAATCTCCAGACTGAGATCAGTTCCGCTGGAGAAAAAACTCTAGAGAGCAGATTCTATGTCACACCATTGTTAGACGCTGCCGCCAGGGCATTGGAGCCTGGAGGAGGGTGCCTTCTGGGCTCGGCTCCTACTGTCAGCAGGCTTTGGGCAGGCTTCCAAACTGGGAGGAAGAGAGAGGTATACAGCACCCTTGCACCCTCTCTCTGCTGCACCACTCTGCTCCTTGCGCATCAGTACACTCGTTTGCTCGCTCGTCTTCCTTCACACTCCGCTCTCTCAACCACGCTCCTCTCACTCATCTCACCCCGTCCTGCTCGCGGGGCCTTGCAAAAGCAAGCTGGAATAGTTCTGCCTTGCAGAGTTTTGGAAACATCAACCGGTCCCGCTTAGCATGAGTGCCTTCCGACAGTGTATTCCAAAGGGAGAACGCCACAATCATAAAGGCCCTCTTCCTGGTGGAAGAAAGTCGTGCCACCGTGGGGCCTGGCACAAACTGGAAGAGACTCAATGTCGCCATGGCAGCCATAAAGTTTGAGGCTGCCTCTGACAGCTTTTCAAAAGGTTATACCCTGGAAATCTTGTTGGTCTTCAAGGCGCTACCAGACTTGAATCTTCTGCTGCTGCTAGAGACCATCATGGCTACCCACCTGAAATAGTTTTGTGAAACTGGTAGCCTTTGGCATTAGGGTTGCCAGCTCCAAGTTGAGAAATTCCTGGGGATCTAGGGGGGGGGGGGGTGTAACCTGGAGAAAGTGAGGTTTGGGGAGGGAAAGGACCTTGGCATGGCATAATTCCATAGAGTCCACCCCCCCTAAAGTAGCCATTTTCTCCTGGTGAGCTGATCTCAGTGGCCTGGAGACCAGTTGTAATTCCTGGAGATCTCCAGCCACTACCTGGAGGCTGGCAACCCTATTTGGCATTTTCTGTAAAAGTATGTCACCGTTGGCTCTGATCTGGATAGCTGAGGTGAGCCTGATTTCGTCGGATCTCCGAAGCTAAGCAGGGTTGGCCTTGATTAGTAATTGGATGGGAGACCTCCAAGGAAGACCCAGGTTGCAGACGCAGGCAATGACAAACCACCTCTGTTAGTCTCTTGTCTTGAAAGCCCTAGGAGGTGCTGCTAGAAGTCAGCTTTGACTTGACTGCAGTCTGCACCACCACATGTTGCCATCGAGCCATTCATTAAAAACAGAGTGTTTTTCTACATTTTTTAAAATGAACTTTGGTTTGCACTTCATTTTTCTCTTCTTTGTGGACCAATTTTTTCCCTGGTGCCTGCTTGATGGAAGGGAAGTCCCTTTAATATCAAATGATGTCTTAGATAGAAGAGGGAAGTCAGTGAAGAAATTATGATCAATGAGATATGAAATGACAAAAACAGTCATGTGCGCAGGTAGTTAATTATTTCAGTTCTTTCCATTTGCTCTTTAAGTCCATGAAGCAGGCACTGATCTGCAAATCTCAGCCACAGAAGCTGCTTTTTAAAATGGGAATAGAAACAGCAAACAATTGCTTCTCCCACAGCCTCAAGCTGTTCATAGAGTCTTCATGGATTTTAAGACCAGAACAAATGGGCTCATTAGCAAGCCTGACTTTTGCTGTTTCACTTAGCAGAACGCTCGCCCAGCGTTTCCCGGAGCACAAAGTAGAGGAGGTTGGGCTAAACTAGGGGGAATTATTTAGAATATAGGAGTTGATCTTGATTTAAAGATACCCAAGTCAAAGCCCATCAAAAGTCAGTTTGGTGTAGTGGTCAACAGCAGCAGGACTCTAATCTGGAGAGCCAGGTTTGATTCCCCACTCTGCTTGAAGCCAAGTGGGCGACCTTGGGTCAGTCACAGCTTTCTCAGAGCTCTCTCAGAGCCAAGCTACAAGTGACGCCTTACACAGGTTGGACACTTGTCAGTTTCCCTGAAGTTTTGATGGGAAATGTAGGCATCCTGGTTTTACAGCTTGGCTCTCCATTACAGCTGCAAGACCAGGGTGCCTACATTTCCCACCAAAACTTGAGGGAAGCTGACAAGTGTCCAACCTGTGTCAGGTGTCACTTGTAGCTTAGCTCTCAGTCCCACTCACCTCACAGGGTGATTGTCATGAAGATAACAACAACACACTTTCTAAACTGCTCTGAGTGGATATTAAGTTGTCCTGAAGGGCGGTATATAAATCTAATGTTATTATGTTATTATTATCTGTTTGATGGTAAATAACTGTCATTCTGATACTGGTCAATCTTGTCTTCTTCTCCGTGTGCTTCCTAGAGAATGTGCAGAAATGTCAGGTACCTTGGCTGCTGAAAACAGCTGAGAGCTGGTATGGTGTAGAGATTAACGCGTTCAACTAAAATCTGAGGAATTCACATTCAAATCCTCGCTTTGCCATGAAGCTTGTTGGGTGAACATGGGCCAGTTGCTTTCTCTCAGGATAACCTACCTCACAGGGTGGTTGTTGCGTGGACAAAATAGTGGAGAGGAAATGATGTTGTAAACTGCCTTTGGGTCCCGATTGGGAGTACAAATATCCAAACAAAGACATATAAATAAATAGGAATATCCTGACCATGATCAAAACATCCTGAAATAGTGTTTCTACTTTTAGGACCTCTTTAGTATGTGGCAATCTTTCGCTTTGGTTTGAAAGAAGTCTGCACTTCTGTACTTCTCATTCTGTACTTATTCAGGTTGGAAAACTGTAAGGATTCATGTCAGATGGGCTGAATCAGAGGGTTTCCAAAGTGTGAAGGGAATAGAGATGATTGCCAGATTCTTTACAATGTGTTAACAGAAGACATTTCCTCGTCTAGCGTTTCTATAGTGATTTCCAACATATCTGAGAGTCTCTCTGCCTAAGAACACAACAGACCCTTCTAGTTCAACCACAGCCAGACAGAAGCCTCTGGCAACTCTCAAAAAAGGCATGAAAGCATTGACTGCCCCCCTCCCCGCCCCTGCACCTGGAATTCAAAGAATCTGCCCTCTACACATGGAGAATCCATTTAGCTAGCATGCGTATTCGCCACTGGTAGATATGCTTAATCCTGTATAAATCTGGAAAAACCATTTTGGAAGCCATTGTCTCATTCTCCACAGCAAATTCCACAAAATAATTATATATTTGTTTTTCCTGAGTTCAACGACTTCACAGTTAATAATTTTAAAAGCTCTGTCATGTTTTCCTGGAGTTGTTTTTTCTAAATTAAAAAGCCCCAGTGTGTGTGTGTTATGTGCCGTCAAGTCACGTCTGACCTATGGCGACCCTATGAATGAAAGACCTCCAAAACGTCCTATCATTAACAGACTTGCTCAGTTCCTGCAAACTAGAGGACGTGGCTTCTTTTACTGAGTCAAGCCATCTCGTTTTAGGTCTTCCTCTTTTCCTACTGCCTTCTACTTTTCCTAGCATTGACTTTTCCAGAGAATCTTGTCTTCTCATGATGTGACCAAAGTATGATAGCGTCAGTTTAGTCATTTTAGCTTCTAGGGAGAATTCAGGCTTGATTTGATCTAGAACCCCCTTATTTGTCTTTTTGGCTGTCCATGATATCTGCAGAACTCTTCTCCAACACATTTCAAATAACTCAGTTTTCTTCCTGTCAGCTTTTTTCACCATCCAACTTTCACATCAGTATGTAGAATGGGGAATACTATTGGATTATCTTGATCTTGGTTCCCAGAGAGACATCTTTATCTTTAAGGATCTTTTCTAGCTCCCTCACAGCTACTTTTCCAAATCTCAATCTTCTTCTGATTTCTTCTTTGCCGTCTCCCTTTTGGTTGATGATTGAGCCAAAGGGGGGGGGGGGAAGCGTAAGTAATTTCAATTTCCTCATTGTCAACATTAAAATTGTGTCATTCCTCAGTAGTCATTACTTTTGTCTTCTTGATGTTCAGCTGTAATCCTGCTTCGGCACTTAAAAAGCCCCAGTACGGTAACCTTTCCTTGCAAGGGAAGAGATACCATCTGGCAGGTATACTTTTACCCCAGCCTTCCTCCATGAAGCAGGGCACATGAATCCCTCTTCCTCCATTTTACCCTAAAAAGAACCCTGAGAGGAAGAGTAGGCTGAGAGGGAATGACTGGCCTGAGGGCATTAATGAGCTTCATAGCAGCGTCAGCAGGGCTTTTTTTCAGCTGGAACGCAGTGGAATGGAGTTCTGGCCCCTCTTGAAAATGGTCACATGGCTGGTGGCCCCGCCCCCTGATCTCCAGACAGAGGGGAGTTGAGATTGCCCTCCCTGCTGCCAAGCGGCACGGAGGGCAATCTCAACTCCCCTCTGTCTGGAGATCAGGGGGCGGGGCCACCAGCCATGTGACCATTTTCTCCGAGGGCAACCCACTGAGTTCCACCACCTCTTTCCCCAGAAAAAAAGCCCTGAGCATCAGGATTAGTCCATCGCTGTAAACACGCACAACATTTGCCCCCTACAGCCCCTTGACTCTTTTTGTTGCCATTTCATTAACGATTGAACATGTGAAGTTGCCTTCTGAGTCAGGCTCTCCGTCTGTCAAGGCCATTCTTGGAGATCGATCAAGGTGGGTAGCCACATTAGTCTGTCTTTAGCAGTAGAAAAGAGCCAGTAGCACCTAGAAGACTAACAAAGTTTGTGGTAGGTTATGAACTGTGACTCACGAAAGCTCATACCCTACCACCACTGTTGTTAGTCTTATAGGTGCTCCTGGACTCTTGATATCTGAAGAAGTGAGCTGTGCGTGAGTCACAGGTCACTTCTTCAGCTACCAAGAGTTCAGTAGCACCTATAAGACTAACAACATTGGTGGTAGGGTATGAGCTTTCGTGAGTCACAGCTCACGTCTTCAGATAAGCTAGAACGTGAGTCCATCTCACATTATTCCCGTCTCCAAAATATAAGGATAGATGGATTCATGTTCTAGCTGTACCGGAAGAAGTGAGCTGTGACTCAGGAAAGCTCACACCCTACCACCAATGTTGTTAGTCTTATAGGTACTACCGGACTCTTGCTCGTTCCCCAAACTCTCCCTTTGCGGCGCAGCCCCCCCCCCTCCAAGGCTTCTGCCATTTCCATCCCCACCGCCTCCCCGACCCCGTTCCCAACTCCCTCCCGGAGCGGCTCCCCGTCTCCCGCTCCCGGCCCGTCTTATGTAAGGCGCTTCCCCAGCCCGGCGCGCTCGCCCTCCGGCCTCCGCGCCTCATTGGCCCTGACGGCTCCCCTCCCAGCTCTGCCCTCCGCCCGCTCAGGACGGCGGATTGGCTCCGGGCGGCGTCAATCTGCTGCGCTCCTGGCGCGCCGCGGGTGGGTCGGAGGAGGAGCCAGGGCGCCGCCGCCGCCGCCGCTTGTGGGTTTCAGCACCTTGGAGAGCGGCCGGGCGCGCCGTCGGGGGAGCCACTGCCGCAGCGGCGACGCCGGCCGGGCAGAGCGAGGCAAGGCGAGGCAGAGCTCAGGCTGCGCCCGCCCGCCCGCCCGCAGCACCAGCCGCCGCAGCCGCCCTTCGCAGGCCCCGCGATCTTGGCGCTGCTGCAGCTGTCTCGGCGCCAGCCTTGCGGTGCCCTCCGGAGGCCTTTGGGCAGCGGCGCTTCGGGTCGTCGCGATCAGCCCCCCGCCCCGTCGGGGCGTCGCTGGCGGTTCTTCCTGCGCTGCTGGGAGGTTTGCGGGTCAACCTGGCTGGGCACGGCGGCGCCTCCTTTCCGGAGCCTCGGGCTAGGCTCAGGCCAACAAGTCCCTCGCCCAGAAGAGGCCTCGGGGCTCCGTCCCCGAAGACGGACTAGATCCGAGACTTTTGCTTCGGCCCAGACTGGGGGGCGAGGATGGGGGGCGCCTCCAGGGGAACGCCACAGCCGCTCCGGCGTTGCGCTTGAGAGGGAGGGGGGTCCTCCAGGGCTGCAAGGAGCCACGCAGGGTCGGAGAGAATGTCCTTCGGCCCCCGTGGGCAGGGATCGTCTGCTGAGCCCCGGGAACAGAAGAGCGCTGGACGGAGGGACCGCTGATTTCTCCCCGGGAAGCTTCCTTGGGCCACGATTGACAGGCAAGATCGAGCAGAAACTGCAGCTGCAGCGGCAGAATTCACCAGTGGGGCTCTTTTGGGGGGAACATCAGTTGCTTCACTATGGAAATCTTCTTCTCCAACCAAAGGTGAGAGCACCTAAGCCAATAGATCGAGGCCGTGTGAATGTGGACTTGGATTCTGATCTACCATTTTCTAATTTATGGGTTCTCCAATCATGGTCTCTTCTGATTGTACCCAACTGATGACTTTTTGAAAGCCTTCTGTTGGCCAACAGTGGAATTCTCCTCCCTGCTTTAAAGGCCATCCATTCCCAGTTCCTTCTCCGTTTTGATAAAATGAAGCCTTCCTATATTTCAGGCAGTCAGGTGCAGCACTGACATTCCCGAGAAAGCCACAGACCTTGGTTGCCGTATCCCGAAGTTCTGTCTCTTCGCTTTCCTTTTTTTCTAAATGTGAGCATCTCCACCATCACCCCACCACAAAATCTCTTTAAGATTTCTTTTCTTCAAAATGAAGAAATTTAATATCCACAAAGTTTTGGATGGTTTAACTTCATCCCCCAGTGGAAGCAGCAGTGGCACCAGTGGCAGTGCGAGCAGTTGTGGGCCAGGAGTTGGTTCCGTGCACTCCGGGGGAACCGCAGGGACTCCCAGAGAGGAAATCCAGGAGACTCTCACTTCAGACTATTTTCAAATTTGCAAGGTAAGAGCGAGATTATGTTTTCTTTGCATTTTTTAAAAAAAAGTCGTAGTGTACAAGAGCGGTTTAACGTGAGAACTAAGTCCCAGAGGCCTAGATGATGAAATGCAAAATTATCCTTCGATCTAATGTTCTGGTAGAAGTTGGATATGAATGGCTGCTGTTTGTCCTTGTGCAGAAGTATTTGGTAAAAGTGGAATTGCAGCATCAAGATTTGCCCTAGATTTGTAACAATGGCATTTACAATCTTTGTATAATCCGGTTTTGAACACACTTATTTGAAAGTAAGTAACATGTTTTGGGCCAGAGCATTAGTAAAAAAAACTGTTTATGCTTATCCATATTTTAGTCTGTCCTTTTTCGTTCATGAAACCCTGGCTGCGTTATGTTCTTTGGGCATTTTGAATGCAATACATTTGCATTTGAAATTCAGTTGTGGCCTAAATAAAAGTTGGTATCAGCTAGATGACTTTAAATTCCCTTTAAAATCTCTTTTGTATAGGCCTGATAATTTAAGAGGAACACTAATGGGTGTATATTATATGATTTGTTTTACAACTCAGTCCATTTTCCTCTCAGAAATGGCTTCATTTTTTATATAATGAAATCAGTTCTAGAAGCTCAGTGCCTATGACTAATCATACAGCAATAAACCACATATTTTCAATGTCAGCTTTAATACAGGAAAATAGTTGGCATCTATTTTTGATTTTATTCCACAGGATGTGAATTCTGTGCTGATTTTACCGAGGATTCTAATGTTAAGCAGTTAGATTTTTAAAAAAATAAATGGGAGGGGAAGAAAGAGTTGTTCAGTTTCCCTTCTCTATAATTTTAATAGTGTCCTTTTCAAAGCTTTGTGAGCTACCCCAAATAATTTGATTTGTAAGAGAGGAAAAAGCACTTTTGCCATTGAATTGCCTAGAAAACTAAAATATGACAGTTTAATACAAAAGCAGATCAGCAACAATGAATGAAATCCTGTATTGTCATTTTTCTGTGTAGGAGTTTATTGCAGTTCAGTTTTTTTAAAGGAATTATGTGTTAATCTGTCTTTCCTCCCTCAGTGTAAAAGGCAAATAAATGGATTTGATGTTTACTCAAGCAAAAAACAAAAAAAGGCAGTTTTGAAGTGAGGAAAAGGTTAAGTACCTAATGTATCACCTTTATTACATTCACTATCCAATGTCCTGTTAGCTTCTCAGAGAGAAGAGAACCATCCCTAGTTACATTTGTTTCAGAAGTCTTTGTCTTAGGCCTTTTATAAACAGTGGTTAAAGATAGCCTGGCTCCTCTAAATACATTGATCTAATATTGCTTCAGCTGCCCGTATTTCAATCGGGTATCTCTTCATTGTACTAAGGTAAAAGTTGGCCTATTTCATGTTTCTATAGAAACAGCTACTTAGCAAAACCCATCCAGGGCCCCTCCCTCCAATTTGTACACCTGTGAAAAAGAAATTGAAGACATAGAACAGGGGCCACTGGGTGTGTGTTGGGGAGGGGGGGGAGGCAGTTGTGAATTTCCTGCATTGTGCAGGGGGTTGGACTAGATGACCCTAGAGGTCCCTTCCAGCCCTATGATTCTATGATCCTTCAAGTGTGTTACATCATCAATACTGGCCTTGCCTAACTAACAAAATGAAAGGTAGTTGGAATGGAGCTAAGCATCGAAATCACAGGAGGTCATAGCCCCTCTCTATACTGCCTTGGTCAGGCCGCACCTGGAGTACTGTGTGCAGTTCTGGAGGCCTCACTTCAAAAGACGTGGGCAAAATCGAGAGGGTGCAGAAGAGAGCGATGAGGATGATCAGGGGTCTGGAGACTGAGCCCTACGAGGAAAGGCTGAGGGCCTTGAGAATGTTTAGTTTGGAGAAGAGGAGGTTGAGGGGGGACATGATTGCTCTCTTTAAATATTTGAAAGGCTGTCATTTGGAGGAGCTGTTCCAGTTGGCAGCAGAGGATAGGACTTGAAGCAAGGGGCTTAAATTACATGCACAAAGGTACCAGCTGGATATTAGGAAAAACTTTTTCTCAGTCAGAGTAGTTCAAAGGTGGAATCAGCTGCCTAGGGAGGTGTGGTGAGCTCCCCCTCACTGGCAGTTTTCAAGAAGAGGCTGGATGAATATTTGTCAGGGATGCTTAGGCTCATCCTGCACTGGGCAGGGGGTTGAACTAGAAGGGCTGTATGGCCCCTTCCAACTCTGTGATTCTGTGATACTGTCCTTCATCCCACATTGCTATAGTTCACTCTACTACAGACTAGCAAAGATTAGGCAGCCTGTATCAGCAGGAGGATCCCATGAGGAAAATGCCTGCCCACAGTTTTTCAGCAGGGAACACAACTATGAGACGGCCTTATACTGAATCAGTCCCTCAAGCACAGTATTGTCTACTCTGCAGAGGCTCCCCAGTTTCTCAGGCAGATGTCTTTCCCATCAACTACAGCCTGGTCCTTTTAACTGGAGATTCTGGGGATTAAACCTGGTTAGGATTGCCAGCCTCCAGGTGGTAGCTGGAGATCTCCCAGAATTACAGCTGATCTCCAGCTGACAGACATCAGTTCCCCTGGAGAAGATGGCTGCTTTGGAGGGAGGAGTCTATGGCATTATATCCTGCGAAATCCCTCCCCTCCCTTAACCCCGCCCTCACCAGGCTCCACCCCCCCCAAATCTCCAGGAATTTCCCAACCTGGAGCTGGCAACCCTATGCCAAGCAGAGGCTCTTCTACTGAGGCACAACCACTTCCTGCAAGAATGATCGACACTGTTTATTGGTAAAGCTGTTGGTTTAAAACAGATCTAACGCCAACACATGCCAGTTTTTGAGCTGTGATTTCAGTCATGGGATTCTGCACCTGCTTTTTAATGGGAAGATCTGGTTTGGGATGCAACATGTAGCTCGATCCTCCGTGAAAGCTTGGCTTCTGACGAACCCAGGCATAGACCTGCTCTTTAAAAAACCTTCATCGTGCAAACCTCATTTTAAGTGCCTTTGAGTGAGCTGTGAATCTGACATGCCGTCTGTGAGTGCAAAATCGCCCTGTTCCAGTGGGAAGATAGAGATGATCTCATGCTGAGAAATGAAGAGAGATGACATTTCTGGTACTGTAAATCTTTTGAACATCTCTCTTGAATATAAACATGAAAATGAGGGAAATGGCAGCTTTATTACATCGGGATAAGGCATGATTAGGCACACTGTACTGGCAAAGGCCGCAGTGGAAGGAAAGAGCTCCTGTTGTAATTGCTGTTGAGGCATTTCCTGCAAAAAATGCCTTCTCGCATTTGCATTTCCCATTTTTAATTCTGACTGCACCCTTCTTTCCCGGACCGGCACTACAATTTCAGCGTTAACTACTTTGTTTCTCCATCGTATGCAGACACAACTCCCTGATGGTAAACCGTCCTTGGGTGGTTTTTGCTCTTCTCCCTGACAGAAATGACTATAGAAAACAGGTTTGGGAAAAGACACCCCGGGCAACTGCTTCGCTTCAGAGGAACAAGTCAAAAGTGCTGTGAATCCAAGAAAAATCTTTAGTGTTCCTTTATAGCTCGTGCCCAGGCGCTTCTGCTGAGAACCAGAGGCCTTGCTTTCTGGCAAGCATGCGCTGGGTTGCACCTGTGGAATAAACAGCAGGGCCGCTTCTCCTACCAAAGCATCAATGGCTGTTCCAAACACTGCACCATTAAAAGTTATGCCGACTTGAAAACCAGAGGGAATAGAGAAAATGAGAACACTCCGACTTTCGATGCAGAAGGCATGGGGAAGTAGTTTTAGTATAAATAAAATTGAAATTTGGGGCTATAATAAGTGTGGCTGAACTGGGGGTGAAGGAAAAGGTTTGTTGTATGCTGTGGATAACGAACTGGTCTGCAGTCCTCTAGACTGACTGAGGCGAAATAAAGGAGAGGTTATGTATTTAGTGACATTTATACCCACCTTTCTTCCTTATCCACAGGCCATTTTCACACTGCTTACTGGCCACGGAACATCGGGCCAAGCTCCTGGAACGACAGCGTCTTCCTGGTGCGATTTCGCGCTCTTGCGCGAAATCGCACCAGGAAGACGCTGTCGTTCCGGGAGCTTGGCCCAATGTTCCGTAGCTGGTAAGCATTGTGAAAACGGCCATAGTGACTCTCATAATTTCCCTGTCTTCCATTTTAGCCTCAAGATAATTCTGTGAGGCAAGCTTTGAATCTGTGTCTCCTCGTGGATGTAACCCTCAGGAGAAATAAACAGTGGAATAATTTGCGGCGGTTGTGCTTTTAAGCATCTGAGGAACATATAAAGGCTGCTAACTCCCATAGTGTCCTGTCAGTCAAGATCTATCTTACAAGCCCTGTTTCCTTTGCCCCGACTTTCTGAGGTGAGGCAGATAGCAACCAGAGACAGGGCTTTTTCAGTAGCGGCACCTTGCTATGGAGTGCTCGTCCCCTTGAAGCTCTCCTGACCTACACGGTTCTCTTTTAGGACCTAAATATTTCTGTTCACCCAGGCTTTTAATTAAGGGGTTGATCTTTTCTCATCATTTTATGACATGCTTAATATGGAAATTGTGCATCTTGGGCTGATCAGTTATCTGCATTTTATGCTTTTTTTAAAAAAATGCCGAGTTTTAATTACCAATGTTTAATGTTTTTATTACGTTTTATTTTGTAAGTCGCCTCAGGCAGATTCCCTGGAGAGATGGCATAAAAAATTGTAAATGAAGGAATAAATAATAATATTTGATTTATATACTGCCCTTTAGGACAACTTAATGCCACACTCATAGTGGTTTACACAGCATGTTATTATTATCCCCCACAACAACAATCACCCTGTGGGGTGGGTGGGACTGAGAGAACTCTGAGAGAGCTGTGACTGACCCAAGGTCACCCAGCTGGCTTCAAGTGGAGGAGTGGGGAATCAAACCTGGCTCTCCAGATTAGAGTCCTGCTGCTATTAACCACTACACCAAACTGGCTCTCCGACCATTTGTCCATCTAACACACTTATTGCCTAGTCTGGCTGCCATTGGCTCTCCAGGGCCTCAAGAAGGAGACTTCCCCAACATTTTATACCAGAGTTCTTCAACGGGATGAGCCAGGTATTGAATCTGGGACTGTATGTATTCAAAGCAAATGACCTTTGACTGAGCTGTTGGCCCTGTCATGGCTCACATAGTGAGTTCTGCTGCTCCAAACCTGCACCCCCAACCACGGACGTGCCATTAGTCATGTGCAAGGCTGCAGCCTGAGGGTTCTCTCATGTGGAGGAAGCGTGAGCATCTGAAACCAACCTAAAGCCTACCCCAAAATGCACAGAAGTTACAGTCATCTGCTGCACTATTTCTTTTATATTTCCATAACAACTAGTGCAGGAGGAGACTGCTCCATAATTGTCTCAAAACCTTCATCTAATATTAAAATTAAAGCTCGTAATGAATAATTGCTGTGCCTATCCTTCTAACTCAATAGCTCTCTTATCCATTTGACGGCCTTGAAAATATTTTTTTTTATACTTCTAACCTTTTAAAAGTTTTCTCAGACTCTTTTTTAACGCCGAATGGGCCAAGCCATTTTCTATTTCTGATCCTAAAAATAAATCTTGAATTCCTTGATTGGTTTAGATCTTATTCTCACGAACAGCCCAATGAAGTGATTTTTAAAATCCAGCCTGGCTGTACCATTTTGGACTGCAGATAAGGGCTCAAATGATTTCATGTTCCTCTGGGCAAAAGAACTCCCTCGATACTGGAAGCTGGATATCAGGAAGAAAGATCCAGAGGAGTTAGGCATGTTAGTCTGTAGCAGCAAAATAGTAAAAAGTCCAGTTGCACCTTTAAGACTAACCCACTTTACTGTAGCATAACCTTTCGAGAACCACCGCTCTCTTCGTCAGATGCATGGAGGGTATGAAGAAACTGGCCAGATATATAAAGGTGGAGAGGGGAGGGGGGAGTAGATGCAAATCAGTTTGCTTCTGATGAGATCAGTTTGCTTCTGATAATGAGATAACCATTCGTAGTCTCAATTCAATCCAAGTCTGACTGAGTCAAATTTACATATGAATTCCAATTCAGCAGCTTCCCCTTGGATTTTGTTTTTGAAAGGTTTCTGTTGAACTATGGTGACCTTTATGTCCTTGATGGAATGTCCTGGTAGATTTAAGTGTTCTCCTTCTGGTTTCTGGATGTTGCCATTTTCCACCCAGGGCTTGTGAGAGAGAGGCATAATTTTCCTGGATGGGCTGTAGATCACTGCTCCAGGACAAACTTGAAGGAACTAACAACAGAATACCACTGGTTGTCACCTAGAGTTCCCAGCTCAAACCCATCCAACATATGAGTGATCTATAGGCCATTCTGGAAAATGATGCCTCTCTCTCACAAGCCCTGGGTGGAAGACCTCTCCTTGCCTACGGACAGCCCCCCAGCCTTAAACGACTTCTCACTAACAACCAAGAATCGGCTAGCAGAGTCACCAGCACAGGTACCAGACCCTGCAACAGACCCAGATGCCAACTCAGCCCTCATATCTACCCAGGAAATATGATTATAGAACCTAATGGCATCAACTACACTATCTCTGGCTCTTACAGCTGCTCATCATCCAATGTGATATATGCCCTCATGTGCCAACAATGTCCATTTGCTCTGTACATTGGACAAACCAACCAACCGCTGCGCAAAAGAATAAATGGACACAAATCTGACATTAAAAATGGCAACATCCAGAAACCAGTGGGAGAACACTTCAATCTATTCCATCAAGGACTTAAAGGTCACCATAGTTCAACAGAAACATTTCAAAAACCAAATCCAATGAGATGCTGCTGAATTGGAATTTATATGTAAATTTGACTCAGTCAGACTTGGATTGAATTGAGACTATGAATGGTTATCTCATTATCAGAAGTAACTGATTTCATTATCAGAAGCAAACTGATTTGCATCTACTCCCCCCTCCCCTCACCACCTATATATATCTGGCCAGTTTCTTCATACTCTCCATGCATCTGACGAAGAGAACTGTGGTTCTTGAAAGCTTATGCTACAGTAAAGTGGGTTAGTCTTAAAGGTGCTACTGGTCTCTTTACTAGGAAGAAAGACAGGTTCTAAGCTGCCCAATTCCCAGTTTTCTGTGTGTGGTAATTCTGGATGAGGGTGGTGGTAGATTTAACTATGTGAACTAGGGTTCCCAACCTCCAGGTGGGCCCTAGTGTTCTTCTGGAATCACAGCTGATCTCCGGACAACAGGGATCAGCTCCCCTGAAAGAAATGGCAGCTCTGGAGAGTGAACTCTTTGGAATAAAATCCTCACCCGGCTCTGCCCTCTGCAAGCTCCACTCCCAAATGTCCAGGATTTTTCCCAAGCCGGAGTTGGCCACCCCAATGGGACCCTCCTCCTATAGTGGTACAGTCCAAGGCTTTGCTGTTTATGAAAACCAGGCCCAGGTTTTTCTATTCGATTTCATCCCAGCCTTCCTCCGAGGAGCAAATTGGCATACATGGTCTCTCCCCACCCCATTTGAGCCTCAGAACAAACCTTGTTGGAGAGGGTAGGCTGAGAGAGACTGTCCCAGGATCTCCCAGTAACTTCATAGCATAGTGAAGATTTGAACTCAAGCCTTCCCATTGCGGCGTAACCATTACACTTTCCTGCTCTTCTGTGCACCTGCTCTAGCCTGAGCCAATCCTTCCTCAATACAGTAAACAAACCCAGGTACAGGTGTGGCCTCATGAGTGCCTTGTCAAAAGGGACCTGCATTTCCATAGACTTGCAGCAGATACCTTGTCAGGTGCATCAAAGGATCGGGTTTGCCTTTTTTGCTGTTGCGTCACACTGGTGGCTAGTAGTCATGGTAATTTATAGGCATCCCAAGATCTTGTCTTCTCTTTTTCAGCTATTGGACACATGGCTGTATACTTTTATGGTACAGAGTTTCACTCCACTACCGATGAGGGCATTTAAGGATCAACACAATAGCACTCTTTCTCTTGAACCATGTGCTGAAATAATTTTGAGGAGCTTCTCACATCCTGACATCCTTGGACCCTGCATTCTTAAAGGCCAGCATTGACAGACGTTCTGAAAAATGGCACAATGGCAGTCCAAGTCTCCACCTGGCATGTGCCACCCATGTTGTGCCCCCCACCTCTCAGAGGGGCTTTTGTTCCTTCTCCCTTGCACCTGCTGCCATTCCTTTGTGGGAACTGCCTATGGACTCCCCACTCCCCTCTCTTGTGCTCAGTCTTCTGCTACTCAGCACCTGGTTACCGCAGGGACTGCATTTGTGCACCGCTGGGGAATAAGCCAATTGCCAACAGACCACCTCCTTCCTTTGGGATCTGGTTTAGGTAGCATGGTTGAGCAGTGGGAGTCCGTGGGGCGCAAAAACCAGCGACGAGCATTTAAGAATTTTAAAGAGCATTTATTAAAGAAAAGTAAAAAAAAATGTTCACGTACTTTTAAGCGCAGCTCTAAAGAAAACAAGGGAACTCCTAAGAAATGAGTAAAACTGCAGTTCCTCTGTCCCTCTTTCTGTGCATGCCGAACTTAGATCTTCTGCTTAGGCAGGCTCTCTCTCTCAGAAAGTTCCAGCTTATTGAGAAGTCCTCATACCTCTCCTGGTTCAGGCCTCCAGCCTCCACATCGCCACGACCTGCAAAGGGCCAGCTCTCAGCTCCATCAGCTTCCAGCTCAAATCAGCCAGAGACCTTCCATCCTGTGCCAGAAGATTTTATTCTCTCCCTTTGCCCACCCCCTGGGCAGGTCAAAGGTGCAGGTCAGAGAAGTTCTTCCTGGAGGTTCCACGAAGAAACCTTTCTGGCCTTTTATTCCTCCAAATCTCTGCCCCCCGCCCCCCCCCCCCGCACCAGTTCTCAGCTAAGAGACACTTTTTAAACTTTGGAAGTGGTTGGGTCTGACACAGTCCAAACCTACAAATGTAAACTTGTTCTCCACACCAACAATACCTGTATCTGACAAAGGGAGTTTTGACTCTCAAAAGCTTATACCCTGACAGTTTTGTTGATCTTTACTATAACAACAACAACAACAACAACAACATTCGATTTATATACCACCCTTCAGGACAACTTAACACCCACTCAGAGTGGTTTACAAAGTGTGTTATTATTATCCCCACGACAATCACCCTGTGAGGTGGGTGGGGCTGAGAGAGCTCTAAGAAAGCTGTGACTGACCCAAGATCACCCAACCGGCTTCAAGTGGAGGAGTGGGGAATTACACCTGGCTCTCCAGATTAGAGTCCTGCTGCTCTTAACCACTACACCAAACTGGTTCGGTGGTGCTGGACTCAAATCTTGCAGGCCAACATGGTTACCCTCTTGAAAAAGAATTCAACCGAACTCTAGACTACAAGGAGAAAATGGCTGCTTTAGTGGGTGGACTCTATGGCATTATATCCCACCAGGGTTCTAAACCCTAGGGTCCCCAAACCCTGCCCTCCCTAAGCTTCTCCCCCACATCTGTAGGAATTTCCCCACTCAGAGTTGGTAAGCCTTCCAGGCAGCCCAGTTGGGATGCAGATGCTGATACTGACGTGGTGTCAGAAGCAGAAAGAGCAGTAGCACTGAGCAAAGACTGCTGATCAGATACCCTAAATTAAATCAAGTCCTTCCAACCTGATGTCAAGGAAAAGTTTCCAATGCAATTAGCGCATATACAAGCGTGACTGAAAGGCTTCTTAACAAAATTACTCAGATTGGCTTTAAAGTGAGAGAAGCTTACAATCAATAGCAGGTTGCAGAAATCAGTAAAAGACATAAACCGAGGGGGGAAAAAACCCTTAGCCTCCAGAAACAGGCTGACTGGAGGATAGATTCAGAAAACTGATCATGCCTATCTCTGGTATCCTGGAGTTTGCCAATTACCAACGGAGAGTCTCTCTACATGAGATGCCTCGGTGCGTGTTTGTCAAGTGTCAGGAGACACAATGTTAGCTGAGAAGTGTAGTTTTAAAAGACAGAGCTGGAGGAGATCGCTCCGGAGGGGCTGGATTCTCTCATAGCCCTCCGTCGCCTCCGGCATGCCAGGCTGTCTCCCCTTCCAGAGTGCTTGCCCAGCTGCCCTCGCTGCTTAAAACTTTGAATTAACTGAGCCTCGTTAGGGCAAAAGCTTTGGAAGGGGAGATGCGAGAGGCGGTGGAGGGCTGTGAGAGAATCTGTTCCCTCCAGAGCAATCTCTGACGGCTCAGTCTTTCAAAACTATCCTTCCCGGTTAATATCGGCCATTTCCACACATTCTTAAAGGGACGGCCCACTCACTGAACGCTGTGGGCTTTTCTCCTTCCCTCCACACGCCTCTGATTTTAAATCGGTAGCAGGCTGTTTGGCTTCTGTTTCTTCGCGCTGCCGGAAAGTGCCGGAAATGGTGTTCTCAGAAAAGGCAATTTCTGAGGAGTCCTCCCATCACCTAGTACATGGTCCTTTTAAATTGGAGGTGCCAGGAATTGAACCCGGGACCTTTTGTGTGCCAGAAAGATACTTTACTGCTAAGCCACAGCAGACCAAGTTGGAACTGGATACAGATGAAAGGGGTCTTTACAAAGGCTCATAAGACACACTTGGCAAATTGTCAGGCTTGATGGACACATCAAGAGACTTTCTAATCAAGCGTCTGCATTAGAGAGCGAAGGAGAAAATCCTGCCACTGGCAAGAAATGTCAGTGCTCCGGAGAATTAGGGTCACGCTATTCGAACCAATCAGTTCTTGTGGATACATCCGGGCGATATTTCCATTAAAGGGAATCCCAGCGGCTCTGCAGCTGAAGCACAGTACCTGTGGGCAGGGCTTTTTTTCTGGGAAAAGAGGTGGTGGAACTCAGTGGGTTGCCCTCGGAGAAAATGGTCACATGGGTGGTGGCCCCGCCCCCTGATCTCCAGACAGAGGGGAGTTGAGATTGCCCTCCACGACAACTGGCGCGGAGGGCAATCTCAACTCCCCTCTGTCTGGAGATCAGGGGGCGGGGCCACCAGCCATGTGACCATTTTCAAGAGGTGCCGGAACGCCGTTCCACCGTGTTCCAGCTGAAAAAAAGCCCTGCTTGTGGGTCTTCCTGCTCAAGTTACTCGTACACCATCATTCTTTTTTCTTGTACAAAGTAAAAAAGAATAATGGTGCCTGACGTGGCTGTTAAAAAAAGCAAGAAATTGCTGTACATTGAGGAATCAAAGGTAGGAAAAGACTATGAAGGCCCTGTCTGTGAAACTAAAAACAAGATAAATTAACTAGGGAGCTGCTGCATGCAGCAAAGCAGAAGGAACTTAAATGGGGTCCCACCACATCGGAGCAATGAGTGGGCAAAAGAGGGCAACTGTTCCGTGTAGAGTTGCCAGGTCCAGGCTGGGAAATTCCTGGAGATTTGGTAGGTAGAGCCTAGAGATGGTGGGGTTTGGGGAGGGAACGGAGCATAGTGGGGTATAGTTCCATAGACTCCACCTGCCAAAGCAGCCATTTTCTCCAGGGGAAAAGATCTTTGTCACCTGGAGATCAGTTGTAATTCCAGGAGATCTCCTGCCACCACCTGGAGGCTGGCAATGCTAGTTCCGTGTGTGGGTGGTGGGTGGGATGCATTTTTCTTTCCGTCTGCCATTCGGATTTGATTTAAACATCTTCCATTCACATTTGCATTTGAAAGGAACATATGTGGGAGGCTTACTGTTAGAATGGTGAACTTGTTTTTTTCTCCCTGCAGATTCCATTCTGTACTGTAGGTGGAGTTAGGGGAGGGGCCAGTCTCAGAATGACACTTGATGCCCAGATGGGGTCTATGCAAATACACTGAGAGCCAAGCTAGAAGTGACGAATGACACTTGAACGGCAAGTGAACAGACTCACATGTATTCCTCCCTTTTCACTTGCGCTCCGCTTGCACTCCACTCGATCATGTGGAGTGCAAGTGGAGCACAAGCGAACAGGGAGGAATACACGCAAGTCTGTTCACTTGCTGTTCAAGTGTCATTCGTCACTTCTAGCTTGGCCCTGAGTGTCAATGTATTGAAAGCACCTCATCTCCTAGATACTGCAGCTCCTCTTGCTTCTCCCTCTGGGGGTAATTATGTGCTACAGTCTTACCATCCTATACTTCTTTTCAAGCAAGCCGTATAAAATGTTGATTAACCCAGCTAGCTTCTGTGCCTTCTTTGATGGGTGCACATCTTCGATTGGTGCTGGATTTTCCTTCTTTGCCTCCTACCTCTTTATATGTTTTGTCTACAGAGATTTTTTTAAAAAGGCTTTTTTAGTGTTTATTTTTTTGCCTCTTCCTCGTTCCGTTCTTTTTTTTCTTCTTTGCCTGCAACATTCCCAGCAGAATGACAATTCCTTTGGGGGCAGCAGCCACGTGACTTTCAGAAGTTTAATCATGTAAACAACTCAGCAGCAAAGCTAGAAGCAGGGCTTTTTTTCAGCTGGAATGCGGTGGAACGGCGTTCCGGAACCTCTTGAAAATGGTCACATGGCTGGTGGCCCCGCCCCCTGATCTCCAGACAGAGGGGAGATTAGATTGCCCTCCACGCCACTCGGCGGCACGGAGGGCAATCTCAACTCCCCTCGGTCTGGAGATCAGGGGGCGGGGCCACCAGCCATGTGACCATTTTCTCCGAGGACAACCCACTGAGTTCCACCACCTCTTTCCCCAGAAAAAAAGCCCTGGCTAGAAGCAAAAGAACAGGAATCAATGCAATGAGCTCAAGGGAGGGGGAAGATATGCTGGCTGGGGGTGTGTGGAATTATCCCACCCTTTTCTTCCCTATGCCCAAGAATGAGCCTCCTTGAAACCCCAAGACACAGTCAAAAGGGATTACTTATTTCATTTTACATGCGTTTCTTGTTTACCTCACATACTCCACTGCCATCATTTCCCACTGAAATGTTAAGTGCACGCACTCCATAATTTCTTTAAGGGTCCTGTGTAATATTATATACTGTAATTAAGGAATCTCTGCTCTAGTTCATTCCCTTAATAAAATTTAAACTGCCAATTTTCCCTCCATTTAGTACCACAGCAAGCTAACACTTACAGAGCGCCAGCGTCCGCTGCTGGCCAGACTCTTCCCCAACAACTCTCAGAAGAGTTGTCAACACTGGCCGGGGAATTCCTGGAGATTTGAAGAAGGACATACCTAGCATCTATGCGATATCATAGAGACTGTGCTCTAATACTGCCGTTTTCTCAAGGGGAATTGAAAAATGTAGTCTGGAGATCAGTTATAATTCCAGGTTTCTGGGCAACACCTGGAGGTTGGCAGAGGCTCAGAGCCAAGCTACAAGGGACGCCTGACACAGGTTGGACACTTGTCAGCTTCCCTTAAGTTTTGATGGGAAATGTAGGCGTCCTGGTCTTAAAGCTTGGCTCTCCATTTAATTGAGGTTTACAGACACCCACCACCACCACCCAGCAGAGGGGAAGGGGGGTGCCCAGTGAGAGCCTGGTACCTGCAATCCCCTCCCGTCCGCATGTTCTCCCCCCCCCATAGACTGCCGCTCTGTAAACTTCAATTAAATGGAGAGCCAAGCTGCAAGACCAGGATGCCTACATTTCCCATCAAAACTTGAGGGACGCTGACAAGTGTCCAACCTGTGTTAGGTGTCACTTGTAGATTGGCTCTCAGTTAATGCCCTTTTTAAAGGGAGTCTGTTGAGTAAGCCCAACACTGTGTGTATGTGGGGGGAATATTTCGTTTACTGGCACCTCCTCTCACAAGCATAAGGAAAACAAAGAGGAAGGGGGTTACTGGTGCAGGTAAATCCTTTTTGACTTTCTCCCATAATGAAATGTTCTCTATGTGACTCATTAGTACAGTTCTCAGAAAGGGATGGGGGTGTTGTTATAAAGACCAGCCGGAGGGGCTAAAATCGAGGGGAGACTTTAAGATGTTACTACACCCTCTCCACCTTCTTTCCCTTTGTAATTTGAGCATTTCCATGAGGAATGCTGAGTTTTCCCAGAAGGCACAGCTCAGAGGGTGGTGGTTTAGGGTTGCCAGCCTCCAGGTGTGGCCTGGGGATTTTTCAGAATTGCAACTGCTCTCCAGACTATGGAGATCAGCTTCCCTGGAGATGATGGCAGCTTTGAAGTCGACCCTGCTGAGGTCCTCCCTCCCCTAGCTTTACTCCCAAAGCTGCAGAAATTCCCAGTCCAAAGTTGACAACCCAACGGGTGTGGCTGCATTTACTGCTTTAAAAAAAGAAAGGGCTGGCAGAAATAATGCGCGTGCTCTGGCTTTGATGCACGGGAGCGCCAGCCTGCTGCTTCGGCTCTTACAGGAGCATTTCCTGCACTGCCTAATGTTTTCCTGTAATTCCTATTCTGTTTAAATTAGTAAAGAACGGAAACCTTATTATAAAGACGGCCTGAGTCTCCAGAGTGTACTGGAGCTCACTGACGAAGGCCGGCTGAGCATACGAAGGCTGCCTCAAACCTGTAAAAGGGAGAAGAAGGCAGTATGAAATAGGGGCTCCGAAGCCAGGAACGGGAATATAATGAGAGATGGCACGGGAAAGACTTAAAAGGGGGGGGGGGGGAGACAGGAAAATAAAATGGAGAAATTGGATATTACAAAAAACCCTTTGGTGGGTTTGTTAGAGTAACCAGTAAATCCATGAACAAGAGGAAAACTATGGTTGCCAACAGGGCTTTTTCTGGGAAAAGAGGTGGTGGAACTCAGTGATGGAACTCAGGACCACAGAATGACATCACTTTGGGTCAGCAGGAACAAGGGGGGGGAGTTTTTTAAAGTTTAAATTGCCCTCGGCGAAAATGGTCACATTGCTGGTGGCCCCGCCCCCTGATCTCCAGACAGAGGGTAGTTTAGATTGCCACCCCCCTCTGTCTGGAGATCAGGGGGCGGGGCCACCAGCCATGTGACCATTTTTAAGAGGTGCTGGAACGCCATTCCTCCACGTTCCCGCTGAAAAAAGCCCTGGTTGCCAACAGCCTGGAGAAAAAAAAAGTCCCTTCTCTTTAATGATGGCTCAAGTCAATGTATGGAAATGGGCAGCTTGAAGCTTTTCATGGCATGGAGGTAAATAAGATCTGTCAGAGGCAGGGATGCCAGGTCTCTATATCCTCCCGGTGGGAGAGGGGAACGGGCACTTACTTTGCGCCTTCTTCATATTCTTTTTTGCTTGCACATACCCCTTGCACTTGTGTTGATGAGTGATGTCATCATGCAAGCACCAGGAGCATGCACAAGTGAAAAGGAATATGAAGTGAAAAAGGATATGACATCACTTCTGGGAAGTGACATCATCATGCCAGCCATGGGAGTGCTCCCACGTTTCACATGGGATTAATTCTGGCCTGTCTGGGGCCAAAACTGGCCCCAGCATAGTGCAGAAGCGCACTCGTGGCTGGTGCGATGACATCACTTCAGGAAGTGATGTCGTCGTGCCCCACTAGGAGCATGCCCGGTACATGTTTTCCTGGGTTGCCTGCTGGTGGTGGGCGATCTCCGGGGGTCTTGCCACCTCCCACTGATCACCAGTGATCAGTAGGCAACAGGGCAAACCCTTGGGAGATTGTTCGCCACTGATGGGCAACTGGAAGCCTAATTAGAGGGACAGGACGTTTTTTTCTCCAGGTAGTTGGCAACTTTAAATAACTAAGGCTTAAATTTCCAACCATTGAGTGAACAGAAGGAGAGGTAGGTCTGTGAATGGTGGTGATTTATTGGAGAAGAGCAGAACGAGACGTGGTAAAGATCGTATGCCCTTTTTAAAAATTTCTGTTTGTTCAGACAAACTAATTAAAAGCACAAACATGGGGCATATGTTTACATGACATTATAACAAGCATATACATTAAAAGTGGAGGAATGTGTTCTCTTTCTGCTACACAGAAAGCTCCTGAGCTTTTAAATATACAAAAGTTGTACAATTTGATGTCCTAAGGTACAAAAAGATCATTTATAAAATTATTTTACACTAAATTCTATTATTCACCCCCATTTTACTATGTAGTCCGAGTCCCTAGAACCGTTTTCACATAATGATCGGATGCCGTTTGAAGTAGGTACCTCACAGAAATGTGTCTGATGGTATTGTGAACTACATTTGTACTACAAGCCAATCTGGTATTACAAAGGAAAGTTTATCTCAGTTAACTATTAGACCCTGCATGGGGGTCAAAGGTAATAAGTATAAGTGTTCAGGTCCCATCGCAAGAGCCAGTGTTGCCTGAACAAAGTCGACATGCTCCCCATAAATGGCCACCCAAACACCCAGGAGGCGATCCGGTGCGGTGCAGCCATTTCTCAATATATTTATGTCATTTGTATTCCACCTTTCTCCACAATGGGACCCAAAGGGGCTTGTGTCATTCTCTACTGCCCCATGTTATCCTCAGAACAACCCTGTGGCCGGGTGTCCCAGATCCTGGTCTGACACGCTAACCTCTACGCCACACGGACAGACTAGTATCTGGGAGACCCAGGTTCAAATCCTCCCTCCGCCAGGGAAGCTTGCTGGGTGACTTTCAGCCCAGTGGATCCCTGTTGGGGAGAAGAGCGTTGTATAAATATCTAAATAAATAAACAAACCAGCTGCAAGGAGAGCAGAATCAAGTAAAAGGAATATAATCCAAAATATCTGAAATGAATGAAATCCTGCTCTCAAGTCATAGTTGCCTTATGGCACCCCCCAGTGAGGCTTTCATGGCAAGAGACTAACAGAGGTGCCTTGCCATCGCCTGCCTCTGCAACCTTGGTCTTCATTGGAGGTCTCCCATCCAATTACTAACCAAGGCCAACCCTGCTTAGCTTCTGAGATCTGGCTCTCCTGGGCTATCCAGGTAAGGGTACAAAATATCTACATGGGCCCAAAATGGGGGGGGGGGCGGTATTTTTACTGTGTTCCTGGTAGTGTGTTGCTAACTATATGGAATTTGAAGAAAAAGCTCCTTGTGCTTCCTAGATGGGACATCTTCTATGTTCGTCACTGGCTGCGCTAAGGACTACAATCAGATGGGTGAGCAGCCAATAGGGGCGTGACCGTTGCATCCCCCCTACTTAGAACAGTGAGAAGTGCCAGGGGAAATATTGAAGAGTTTAGTATTCATTGGGTGAGATTCATTTGCAAGTAGGGCAGCATGGTGGAGCAATGGAGACAAATCCACTCCTTCAGCAGGTAGCATACCAGCTAGCCTGCAGCAGATTCTCAGAGAGCAACGTGTCAGCCCCCCCAACCCTGTTCTCCAGGGTCAAAGCCAATGAGAACCTGATTAGTTACATGACACCAAAGAAGATTGCGCTAGGGAATTTGAACACTTCTAATAAATGCTGGAAATGCAGGAAGCACAAGGGCTCCCTCTACCATATGTGGTGGACGTGTGAGGTAGCTAGGCAGTACTGGGGGGAAATAATAAGAGAAATGAGTGAGATTTTACAATTTCAAGTAAATAAGAACCCAGAACTCCTGCTACTAAACTTGGGAATGGAGGGAATTCCAGCCCATTATAGGACGTTGATATTTTACATGACGGCAGCAGCTAGACTTTTGTACGCGCAAAAATGGAAAGTACAAGAAGTGCCAACTATTGAAGATTGGATTTACAAATTGCTGTATATGGCAGAAATGGATAAGATGACAAGAAAACTGAGAAATCTGGACTCAGGACAGTTTAACACAGACTGGGAGAAGCTGAAACAATATTTGGAGAAGAAATGGGAGGTGGGAGGAGAACTGTGGCAGTTTGAGAACTATTGAAGTACAATAAAATGTAGAGGGGGGTGACTTTACCGGGGGGGAGAAGAGGTAAAAGTGAATCTCTAAGCAGCTATGTTATTAGATTGATATATATAGAATAATAAATAGAATATTGATAGAAAATAACTAATTATAAGTGTTAACTATAAGGATTGACTAACTAATAATATTTTCTTTCTGATTCTGTATAATGTACCAAACTGAATATGTTCATCTGAAGGTATATATGAGTCAAATTGATTGATATCATATATAGATTTATGATTGAAGGGGAATAGAAATATTAATGTAAACAAATATAACCAAAATAGAGAGAAGAAGATAGAATGAATAACATATAGAGTATAAGTTAAACTGGCTGGTTTATATGAATGTATGGTTTACATAGTTTATGATATATAGAAATATTTGAAAATGGAATTATGAAAAAGGGGATAAATTGTTTATCCATTATGGAAAAAAGGGACTCATAGTTAGGGTACAGAGCATTAAAAATAGTTAAAGAAGTATTGCTTAGAATAAAGGGAGAATATATATTTGTTAGATAGAGGAATATATAAAGAGTAAGGGAAAAGGGATAAAGGGTTGGAAAACTGTTGGAAGTCAACAAAAAGGGGGGGGAAGGGAGGGGGTTAGAAAGTGGGAAATGGGAAAATTGATTGTAATGTATAAACATTTGATTCTAACCCAATAAAAAATTTTTCAAAAAAAAAAAAGAGAACCTGATTAGTTCTTCCCAGGGCTTTTTTTCTGGGGAAAGAGGTGGTGGAACTCAGTGGGTTGCCCTTGGAGAAAATGGTCACATGGCTGGTGGCCCCGCCCCCCGATCTCCAGACAGAGGGGAGTTGAGATTGCCCTCAGGGAGGGCAATCTCAACTCCCCTCTGTCTGGAGATCAGGGGGCGGGGCCACCAGCCATGTGACCATTTTCAAGAGGTTCCGGAACTCCGTTCCCCCGCATTCCCCCTGAAAAAAAGCCCGGGTTCTTCCTAGAGGTTTTCCAAATTAGATCGTCAAAGGAAATTAAAAAGATAGGCAAAGACTTTGTGCCCGTCTTTTTAATTTTAAAAGGCTATTAATAGCAAGGGAGTCAGTTGCAGTTAGCAAAATCATGCAGGCTGGAAGGCTTAAACTATGGCCATTTTCACCATCTTAACCAGTGCGCCAAATTGTTCAAAGCTCCCAGAATGATGGCGTTTTCAGGGTGCGATTTCCTGTCATGATTTGTTTCGAGGCACGATTTCTGACATCATCACACCATGAAATGGAATCATGACGGGAAATCGCTCCACGAAGACTCCAACATTCTGTGAGTTTTGCGCGATTTTGCGCAACAATTAAGATGTGTGAAAATGGCCTATTCCCTCCCACAGTGTAGCAATCCCACTCCAAACTGGAACATTCCCCTTTATTAAAAGTCACTGGCTCCTGTCTATTTTGGATTTCAGTTACAGCTAATCCCATCTATAAGTTCCCAGCTTCTTCCTGCCCCATTCCTTCTAAATTTGAAACTGAAAATACTCCCTCTCCGCCCCCACCCATATCTGCAGAGCTCAGGACCCAGACCTCACTCTTTAGGCAAATTACCCAGATTCAGCAAGAAGAACCATTAAATTATTTTGCTAAATCATGGCTCCCATAAGACAACACGCATAGCTGTACTTTCTGCTTCAGATAGTGCAAGTTTGGTGGCTCAGATAGAGCCAGTTTGGTGTAGTGGTTAAGAGCGGCAGGACAGTAATCTGGAGAGCCAGGTTTGAGTCCCCACTTCTCCACTTGAAGCCAGCTGGGTGACCTTGGGTCAGTCGCTGCTCTCTCAGAGCTCTCTCAGCCCCACCCACCTCACAGGGTGATTGTTGTGGGGATAATAATCTCTTTGTAAACCGCTCTGAGTGGACTTGAAGTTGTCCTGAAGGGCGATATATAAATTGAATGTTGTTGTTGTTGTTATTAAGTCACTGTGGAATGACTGCTAACAACGTTATCCACTTAACTTTTGTTGACATTGAGACAGATATGAATAGAAGGAGCAGAATATTTTTCAATGGTATATTGCTCTCTTACAACAGTATATCCCATTGTGTCTGGGAGAGCTGAACTCTGATGTCTGGAAATCAGTTGTAATTTTGGGAAATCTAATTTAAATGGAAGGGAGAAGATGCTATTGGTGTGGTCTGCAGCAGCGAGGGTTGCCAACCCTGGGTTGGGAAATTCTTGAAGATTTTGGGGCACATCCGGGGAGGGTGGAGTTTGGGGAGGGCAGGAGCCTCAGCAGGGTATGATGCTGTACAGTCCATCCTCCAAAGCTGCTACTTATTTCAGGGGAACTGATTCCTGTAGTCTGGAGATAAGTTGTCATTCTTGGAGTTCTCCAGGCCTCACCTGGAGGTTGACAACCATAGCAGCAGCTGCTGTGGAAGGCCAGTCCCTACTAAGGGAATCAGTTTCCTAGCCCTGAGGACACCACTGAGTGGAGTGTGGCTGCAGTGCCACAGATTGCCTTGGGAACTCCAAAGGGCCTCATTTTCGATGGTGCCTTTCTGTAGCCCACTAGATGCTCCACTTAACTTTGCCCCTATCCAGCCCTGTCTCTGCCCACTTCCAGTCCTTCCATGGCAGCCCGATACTGACTGAACACGTGTGTAGGTTTGAATTGCCAAGGGGAAGGGAATGAGGTAATAGCCCACTATTTATAATAATAATAATAACATTCGATTTATATACCGCCCTTCAGGACAACTTAATGCCCACTCAGAGCGGTTTACAAAGTGTTATTATTACCCCACAACAATCACCCTGTGAGGTGGGTGGGGCTAAGAGAGCTCAAGAGAACTGTGACTCGCCCAAGGTCACCCAGCTGGCTTTGTGGAGGAGTGGGGAATCAAACCCGGCTCTCCAGATTAGAGTCCCGTGCTCTTAACCACTACACCAAACTGGCTCTCATAAACATCCTCTGTGCAGACAGGCAGCTTCAGTTCAGCAGTTCCTATTTTCTTGGCAAGCAATCTAGGCAAACACATTTCTTTGTACACACATATCAAAAGTTACTGATGGCTAGGAATCCATTTCAATTCCTGGGGACTCTCCGTTTCAAAGGGAGTTATGTCTGTCTGTCTGTCTGTCTGTATAGTTTGCCTTTCTCACTGAGAGCCAAACTACAAGTGACGTCTTACACAGGTTGGACACTAGTCGGCTTCCCTCAAGTTTTGATGGGAAATGTAGGCATCCTGGTCTTGCAGCTGTAATGGAGAGCCAAGCTGTAAAACCAGGGCGCCTACATTTCCCATCAAAACTTGAGGGAAGCTGACAAGTGTCCAACCTGTGTAAGGCGTCACTTGTAGTTTGGCTCTGAGACCCAAGGTGAATTACACAGTGCGAGTGCAGTACAATATAATACAATATAATCACAGCTAGGACATTAATGGAGAAAAATACAGTAACACATCTTGAGGGTTTATTTATCTATAGCTTGAAGGCCTGGAGCAGGTAACAAAGCAACTCCTCAGTAAAAAAGGAGCAAGAATAGTTCCATTAAATCCTGCCCATCTCCAAGCAACCTCAAATCACAAAGGTTGCCATCAACCTGGAGGGAAAAAAACTCCCATCACTTTAACAAAGGCTTACTGGGAAGGTCATGGGATTGGACTCCATGGCACGAAAAGCTTCAGTTGCTGTTTTCCACATGCTTAAAGGGACAGAATGTTTTTTCGCCAGGCTGTCGGTAGCCTTACAAACAGCCGAGAGTCTCTCTAGCTGAGACATCTGACATGTGAAGAACATGTGTCAGGAGATGTGATGTTATCCAGGAAGGGCAGTTTAAAAAGACAGAGCCGGTGGCAGGGCAAAGGCTTTGCGATACATTGGAGCTGTGTGAAGGGGTTGTGAAATGCCAGAAGGGAAACTTCAGCCCATTCTAACCTCTCCAGGTCTAATCCCAGCTCTGGAAGGCAGCTCCAGCCCATTTCCATTCGTAGCTGCCCTCTGGTTGCCATCCCACACAGTTTTAGACTGGAGAGGGGAGAGTGACAGAGCCTTTGGGGAGCCGAAGATGAAAGACTCTCAGACTTTGACTTTCGTGGGTGAGAGGGTTAATTAATTAGGGACAACTGCCACAAATGTGCCTTATTTATCCCTGCAGTTAATTGGTTCTGCTATATGGCCATCTTCCCCTTTCATAAAAGGTGAGCGGGCATTGCTGAGATAATGAGACTGAGATCTCTCCTCCCAAATAGAGAATGAGGCAGTAAACCTATGTCTGAACTGTACCATTTCAGATTGTACATATGGGTGGGTGGGGGAAACAAGACTCATGTGAATATTCCTCCACACACAAAAAACTAGCATGGCCAGGAGAATGTTTTAGCCTAACCATCTCTCTGACGTGCTTATTTCATAGGTTTGCTAGATCAAAATGGGTAGCCATGTTCGTCTGTCTGTAGCAGTAAAAAAGAACAAAAGTCCAGTAGCACCTATAAGACTAACAAAATTGGTGGTAAGATATGAACTTTTGTGAGTCGCAGCTCAGTTGTTAGTCTTATAGGTGCTACTAGACTCTTGCTCTTTTCTACTTTATAGGGTTGCTAGCTCTAGGTTGGATGATTACTGGAGATTTGGGGGTGGAACCTAGGGAGAACAGGTTTTGGAGAAGAGAGAGGCCTTAAGGAGTATAATGCCATTTTTTTCTGAGAGAGCTGAACTCTATTGTCTGGAAATTAGGTGTAGTTTTTGGAAATCTTCCGTCAGGGTCTGCGATATATATGTGTTAGAGTACTCATGTACATTACAAATGTCTTTTGTAGCCTTCATGAAGTTACAAAGGATAGTAAGTAGATTGTAAGCCCATGAGGTTAAAATTGTATGTACTCTGGAATATGAATGTGCTGCCATGAGATGTGCAGCGAAAAGATTGTGTTATGATGAATCAGGAAGAACTTGATTCAAACACTGTCTCAGCCTCCTATCTGTAATAAGGGGGCAATAATGATGTTCTCTATGGCAGAGTTGTTGTGAAAACGATGGAGACAAAGTAAGTGGATAGTTTCAGGTGGGTAGCCGTGTTGGGCTTCAGTAGAAGAGCAAGTGTCGAGTTAAAAACCAACAACCTTAAAGACCAACAAGATTTCCAGGGTATGAGCACCTACTCAGAACCATGTACCCTGGTAGTTTTGTGGGTCTTTAAGGGGCTACTTGCCTCAGATGTATGCAGAGTGGCTTTGAAAAGGGCTGTTTTAAAGCTGAGCATTACCGTGCCACTTTCAATTTGCAAATTGCTTTATAAGTTTTATTGGTGTTTTCACTTAGCATCTCCGTTGAACTACAATGAAATCCTAAGCGGAGTTATACCTGTCTAAGGCTATTGAGGTCAACGGGCTTTGAATGGGATTTAGGATTACACTGACAGCGACTTGCCCAAGGGAGTATACTGAAAAGGGTACTGCCTTCACGAAGTCAGACTATTGGTCTCTTTAACCATTAGGCCTCCTCCCTTGGGGAGGAAGACTAGGGTCTCAGGCAGGGGCTCTGCCTGAGATCCTTTTAACAGGAGATCTGGGATCTTCTGCCTGGGGTTGCCAGGTCTCCTTAATCTCCTGACGGGAGGAGGGAACCTGGAACTTACCTTCCTGATCTTGCACGCTCATGTTTCTGGGAGGCTCCATGGGGACCGCACCCGTTGCATGCTGTACTGGGAGTTTTCTTGCCTCCTGGGCCCATTCCTCAGGGCCTTCCCCCCCCCACACTGGTCAGGTGAGTGGTGGCAGCAGGGCTCATTTTGAGGGGGAACGCACAGGAATGCAGTTCCGGCAGTCCTCCAAAGAAGTCACATGTCAGGTGGCCCCGCCCACCTGATTTTTAGCCATTCTGGGCCCATTTTAGCCTGGATCGGGGCTGGAACAGCCCAATGTGGGCACAAAATGGCCAGGACCGGGCCCAAAACAACCAGGATTGGTCCCAAAACAGCCAGGATCGGGCCTCTGACAGGTGGTGGATCACTCTCCCACTCAGCAGCAGCCCAATTCTGACCATGTTGGGCCCCTTTTCGGCCATTTTCAGCCCCCTTTTGCCATTTGGGGCCCAATTTCGGCCCTGAATAGCCAGGATTGGGTCCAAAACAACCAGGATAGGTGATGTCAGGGGGTGTGGTATATGCAAATCAGTTATGCTAATGACACACTTCTGGTGATGTCAAGGGGCATGGCACATGCAAATGAGTTATGCTAATGAGTTCCTCCAGCTCGTTTTCTACGAAATGACCCCTGGGTGGCAGAGACAATACCCAACATGGGAAATCCCACCCACCAGAGAATTATCTCATATACCAAAGTACCCAGTTTCCTGGGGGTAAAGTGTAGATGACTGGGGGAAACAATGGCAAACCACCCCGTAACAAAAAGTCTGCCAAGAAAACGTTGTGGTGCGACGTCCCCCCCATGGGTCAGTAATGACTCGGTGCTTTACCTTTACCTTTACCAAAGTATTATAATGAGTCACCTATAGATATATTTATAAAGTGACAAGTGCATATAGTGAATAAATATTTCCTACAAATACCAATGAGATCCTGTATATAAATAGCAGTAATTACAATATATGTATACAATATCTTCCAATATGTCCAATCCACATAATAAATACAATAAATACTATAAGTAACAATATGATAACAAATTCAAGGACGCATACTCCTTTCGTATAAATAACTTTTTGAAGGGTGAAAGTTATTTATGCAAAATGAGTTAAGTGGGCTGGCTGCTTGTTGGGCGGGGGCGGGCGGGTCTTTGTGCCCCCAGTTTGCAGTAACTGACCTGTAGGAAGAACACAGATAATATTAATTTCAAAGTGGAAAGTTTGTCTCGCACCTACCTATTTCTCTTTCAGTGATGGTGGTTGTCACCTCAAGACCTCGTTCCGGCGTTTCTGCAAGAGAAAGAAAAAGAAGTTATTCTTTCCTTGGACTATTGGTCATATGCATCCATGAGTTTGTTATCATATTGTTACTTATAGTATTTATTGTACTGGCAGGCACCCCAGGAACACGTGTGATGTGTGCTCCCAGCAGACATGACAGTGTCACTGCTGGGGGTGATGTCATTGTGCAGGCCATGTGACCACTCCTGCACTTCGTTTGGGGCCAGTTTTGGCCCCAAATGGGCTGAACTGGCCATGCATAGAGCACGGAAGCACTCGCATGTCCACTGCAATGATGTCACCCCAGAAGTGAACTCATTGTGCATGCGCCAGGAGCCGCTTGCGAGGGACAACACACTGCCAGCATGAGGTAAGTGCTAAGTCCCCTCACCTCCCACTGGGAGGGAAGAGGGACCTGGCAGCCCTAGCCAGGAGTGACGTAAGTCCTCCAGTCACGCTTGAAGAAAATGGCCTGTAGGGAAATGGGCAGCCAGACTTGAAGCTTGTGTGTGAGGCCTACAGACCACTGTGAGGCCTACAGGCTGCTCATTCCCTAGCCTCAGGCCTAGGATTGTGTCACTACCTCAGAGTGCAAGGCTGGCACCCAGCAGTGACGGAAAACACAACAGGTGGCGAGGTCCCTCACTGACAATGAAATGACTTCACCGGCGACATGCTGACATCGCTCTCCATGCAACCAGAAGTGATGTCAGTGCATAGCTAGGGATGCTCTAGCATTCAGGCAAAGCTCTATAGTTAAACCTGGCAGCCCCAGTCACGCCTCAGGTTGGCAAGCAGGGCCTGGGAACTGGCAGGGGGACTTACCAGCAGCTGGGGCCCTCTCCAGAAATGTAATGATGTCTCTGGCAATGCACTGATGTCACTTCTGGGTGCACAGGAAGTGACATCAGTGCATCCAGACGCTGACTTTCCTTCTCTCATTTCCCTGCTACTTCCTCCCTTAGCCAGCTGAGTGGTGGTGGGAAGCACTGGCTGGGGGGGGGCATCCCCTACAACTACTGGGACAATGGCAGCCCTACTTATTCTGTGTACACTGCAGCATCCATCCATGCCCCGCCCCCCATCTCCCAGCAGTAGCCACCCTAGACCTCAGTATGGTTTAATGCCTGAGTCCATCCTCCAAAGTGGCCGTTTTGCCAGGGGGACAGATCTCTGGAGTTCAGTTTTAATTCTAGGTCTCTGGGGGCCACATGGAGGTTGGCAATCCTAAATACTGAAGTGTTGTAGTACTATAAATATTCGTGAATGTTCACTGTTAAAAGCGAGACGGTTAATCAGTTAAAAGATATTTTAAAAAGTTGTCAGGCTGTTAATTGTTTTTATATCCAGATCTTTGTCTGCTATAGATGATTAGAATATAAAACATTCCTCTGCGTTGGCATGCTGCCACTGCCGTGCCTCAAGGAGGTCTTTTCCCCCTCTTGCAGACAGTTCGGCACGGGTTTCCATATTTGCCCACTGCCTTAGCTTTTGACCCGGTTCAGAAGATTCTGGCTATTGGGACAAGAACAGGTATCATTCGAATGTATCCTTTGCTAATGCACGAGACAACGTGATTTCGCCATCTACGCTGAACAGCTTGTTTCTTTGGTTCATTTTCTTACGCACTTATTTAGGTAAGATACGGTCGATAAACTTCAATGTTTATATACTTTGCTTTTTACTAGATCAGGCTAAGTTCTTTATCACTGGTTTTTCTGGCTTTAGGCAGATTCACACACCAAGCAATGTTTACTTAACAGATATCATGACCTGCAGTCCATATATCTGGACCACCTGTCCTGGTTCTGCTCCCATGCATCCTCTTAGATCCACCCATCAGTATCTGAGGCAGGGTTCCAGCAGACTGGAAACCCTGGGGAAATTTTGGGGCAAGTCAGGGTGATAAAGATAAAGATGTCTCTCTGGGAACCAAGATCAAAATAATCCAAACTATGGTGTTTTTCATTACTACATATGGGTGTGAAAGTTGGACAATAAAGAAAGTTGACAGGAAGAAAATTGATTCATTTGAAATGTGGTGCTGGAGGAGAGTTCTGCGGATATCATGGACAGCCAAAAAGACAAATAAGTGGGTTCTAGATCAAATCAAGCCTGAATTCTCCCTAGAAACTAAAATGACAAAACTGAGGCTATTGTACTTTGGTCACATCATGAGAAGACAAGATTCTCTGGACAAATCAATAGTTCTAGGAAAAGCAGAAGGCAGTAGGAAAAGAAGACCTAAAATGAGATGGCTTGACTCAATCAAAGAAGCCACGTCTCCCAGTCTGCAGGATCTATTAATGATATTAATGATAGAACATTTTGGAGGACTTTCATTCATAGGGTTGCCATAGGTCGGAGGCGACTTCACGGCACATAACACACACAGGGTGATGTCATGGTGATGCTCTAGGAATTCCCTGTATCTCTGCAATAAAAACCATAGCAATTTGGGAAATTCCTAGAGCATCGATGTGACACCAAAATGTCATTTCTGGATACATAACTGGATAGAGTGTTGTGTTGCTGTGACACTGCCTGTCTTTTCATTTTGCTCATGGGGGCGGGGTATGCTGCTATAGCAGTAGAACACCCTAATCTGAAGGGTAGCCATGTTCCAGCAAAAATAATGCACATGAACCTAGTAATACCTTAAACATTCACAATGTTTTGTTGCAGCATAAAGTTTAGTGGACTAGAGCCTACTTCAGATGCCAGATGGCGATTCCTCACTGGTGGTGGAAAGTGCTTTCAAGTTGTAGCCAACTTATGGCAACCTCTGCTGGGGTTTTCAAGGCAAGAGACATTCAGAGGTGGTTTGCCATTGCCTGCCTCTGCCTCAGAGGTCTTCCATCCAAGTACTAACAAGGGCTGACCCTAATTGGCTTCTGTGATCTGATGAGATTGGGCTAGATCTTCACTAGGCAGACCTATTATACAGGCAGTAAATGGAAGAAAACAAAACCAAAATTGACCTGTAGAGATAAGAAGGGCATTGTGGACACATGGTGGCATATATTATTTGGGTAAAAAGTGTCTGGTGTACAAAAAATATGAATACCCTACACGAGGCAGCAAGGGCTGGTTAGACAGGAATGTCAAGTCAGCACCTTCTTTCCTGATAAGAGTCATTTCTTTGTCTTTCTCCAGATTGCTACTCTTAGGGCAATATCCCCCTTCTTCTCGGAAACAGTAGAGAACTCCTTTCAGGTAGCAAGGTCGCTAGGTCTCTTTCTCATCTCCTTACTGTCAAGTGTGTTCGTTCCTGAATAAAGCTTTCTTTACTTTTTAATCAGTTCACCAATATATATCACACTGGAGCATGAACCAGTTGGTTGAACCCAGGATGGCATGGCTGATATTATTAGGTCCTTCACGTGTATTGCCCACTTAGATACAGAGACAGGGGCAGCTGGTTTTGTTGCAAGGTTTGGTGCTTGGGGTTGGGTCTCAGAGTCTCTCTACCTGAGACATCTGACACGTGAAGAACACAAATTGGGAGATGTAATGTTATACGGGAAGGGTAGTTTAAAAAGACAGAGCCGGCGGCAGGGCAAAGGCTTTGCTATACACTGGAGCTGTGTGAAGGGGCTGTGAAATGGCAGAAGGGAAACTTCAGCCCATTTGAACCTCTCCAGGTCCAAGCCCGGCTGTGGAAGGCAGCGTCAGCCCATTTCCATTCCTCGCTGCCCTCTGGTTGCCATCCCACACAGTTTTAGACTGAAGAAGTGAAATTGACAGAGCCTTTGGGGAGGCGAAGATGAAATTAACAAACCCTCTGAGGAGTGATCTCCGCCGGCTCTGTCTAAGCTGTTGTCCAAAGGGTGCGGGATAAATGTTTTAAATAAATAAATATGTCAATCTTTAAAAGTAAAAATATTAAAAAGAAAGAAAAAAGACAGCCTCTTTCCAGCGGCCAGAGAGAAGGCTTAATTTGCAATCCGTTGGGACTTCATGTCCTGTAATTTCTCTAATCTTCCACATTATTAGGTCCCCAAATGCCTGAATATGCAGGAGCACTACAGATATTTATTTATTTACTGCAGCTAGGCCTGCTTTTCCAAGTTGCTGCAGGATTGCTTCCCCATACAAGACATTTCCTTAATGGTCGCATGCAGAAAAATACATCCGTTTCCATCTCCCAATCAGTATGCCAAATACGTGTGTGTGTTGCCTTCTCAGTAGCTGCAATCCCTCTGCACTTTTGGAGGGTCTGCTTCTATGCTATTTTTCTTAATAAGCAAAAACTCCACAATGGTAAACTGTGATAAACTTTGCTTTGCTATCATTCCAGCTCTCAGCCTAGGCAAACTGATCCTTGACTTGAATTCTTAACAGATTGGGCCGACCGGGTGTTGACTATTGCTGCCAACATGAAAGCGGCGCTGCCGTTGTGCAACTTCAGTTTTTAATTAATGAGGTAAGGCTATATTTACAGAATGCGGATCATTCTTTGCAGTCATATAAAGGACGGGGCCTCATTTGCTTTCACTTAAAGAGAACAAGAAATGGCCTGGAGGAACGATGTGAAGTTTGAATATTACTTAATCCTTCCTTTTGTTTGCTTCATTCTGTTTTTAATATTATAATGCACTAAGTAGAGTTGACAACCTCCAGGTGGAATGTAGAGTTCTCCCAGAATTACAAGTGATATCCACACTACATAGCTGGAGAAAATGGCAGCTTTGGAGGACAAACTCTATGGTATACCATAGATTCTAGGTGAAACCCCTACTCAAATTTCCCTCTCCACAGGCAGCATCCCCAAATCTCCAGGAATTTCCCAGGCCAGAGATGGCAACCCTAGTGCTAAGGAATGTTGATGATGTCATGGAATCTTCAGAAATATTGTTCTGCTAAGTTTGTCACCTCTAGAATATCTTTGTAAGCTGAGGTGAATAGCCAGTAATGATATCTTTGAATGGCCGTGATGAAGCTTGCGGACCACTTTGCTGCCATAGAAAGCTGATAAGCATTATATCTGTTAATGGAAGGTGTCAGCATTCAAATGATATTCCAGCTTTGTAAGTTAAAGTGAAAGGTTGGTGTCTGACAAACTAAACGTAGGGACAGAAGTTGTTATATGGACATGAATAGAAGACTAAGGGTTGAAAAACTAATTGGAAGAATACCTTCAAATAGCATGGAAGCTTCAAGAGCACAAAGAATTCATGAAAGAAGGTAGCTCTGGAGAAATCTCACAGAGGCTGTTTCCACACTACTCACCTTCATCTGGAATGCTGAGGAACATCGCGAAAAAAACATGGAATATAGCTATCTTCCGTGGTTTTTTCGCGACGTTCTGCAGCGTTTCGGATGAAGGTGAGTAGTGTGAAAACGGCCAGAGTCTATGTATAGGAAAGTATGCATTTTGCCAGAAAGGGAAGGATAGATAGACAGAAGTAACACACATTGAAAACCAAAGGCCCAGGGAAATCGCGCGATGACAGTGTCTTCCTGGCCTGATTTCGCACAGGAAGACGCTGTGTTCCAGCAGAAGGTAAGCCGTGTGGAAACGGCCCAGGCCACCCCAGGAAGAATTGGATGCCTGGCCTGGTGCACCAGGACTTCTGGTAAAAACCAGAAATGACATCTTCAGATGTCTAGGATTTACAAAAATGGTATGGTTTTTGTAAAATGCTAGCTTGTATAATATCCAGTTTTTACTAGAAATGATGTAAGCATCCTGGCGTGATGCCAGCGGCATTCCTTCCCTCTGTTTCCATCCCCCTGCTCAATAAGCTGGTGCTGGAAGTCTGGCATCGTAGGTCAAGAAGAAAGTGGAACCCAGCCTCACACGGGACCCTGGAAGAGGAACCAGTTGAGCTGATGGCAGAAAGAGAAAAAGGGTTAGAGAGAGTTAAGGAGGCCAGTGGGAGATGGAGGATTTCTGTCCCATGAGACATTGAGCGGAACTACAAGTGACAAAAGGCACAGGTTGGACACTTGTCAGCTTCCCTCAAGTTTTGATGGGAAATGTAGGCATCGTGGTCTTGCGGCTTGGCTGTCTGACTGCTGTCCAATGGACTTCTCAACTGTCACTTGTCCAACATTCCGCCAAGCTGCCTACATTTCCCATCAAAACTTGAGGGAAGCAGACAAGTGTCCAACCTGTGCCTTTTGTCACTTGTAGTTCTGCTCATACTTGTCTCTTTAAAAATTACTTAGATGAGAATATGTTGCCAGGGGTGACTTTTGCTGTTGTGGCCACACCTGCTCTCTGGTGAAGTTCTGAGAAGTGCTGTGGGGCCTGTATGCCCCAGCAGACAAATGGAGAATGGAATGTCACAACTTGGTTTGAGCTAATCAGACCCACCTCGGGTAGGAGGAGAGGCAGACCTTGGACTGGGTAGGACTTCTCAGTGAAAACTGTAAAACTGCACTGGTGGGTAGTAGAAAGGACCCTGGCTTCGTTGCTTTGGATCGCATCATGGAGCAAGAGCACCCTTGCTGCAGGAAATGCTGAGACAAAGAGGCCATGCCAGGCAAGGAGCATTCCTGGCCTCAGGGAGAACCAGTCCTCCTACCCTCCTGGCGGAAGGGCGCGGGATCTGGCGCTTACCTTTCTGGTGTCCCTGGGTGTTCCTCAGGAAGTGATGTCATCATGCAGGCGCAGTAGTGTGTGCGCATTTTTCAGTGGGCTGATTTGGGTCCCAAACAGGCCTGATTCAGCCCGTTTGAAGTCAAGATTGGCCTGCTGAGAAGCCCAAGAGCTCTCTCAGGGGTGGTGCAATGACATCACTTCCAGAGGTGATGTCATCTCGCTGCCCCAGGAGCCCACCCAAGAGGGGCATTCCCCCATCTTTCCTCCCGCACAGGCCAAGTTAGTAGAGGCAGTGGGTGGAGGGTGGGAGCAGGGGATCCCCCGCCCTTAGCAGGAGAATGACATCCCTATCCGACTTGCTGGCCCAGACACCACCTCTTTCTTTCTTTCTTTCTTTCTTTCTTTCTTTCTTTCTTTCTTTCTTTCTTTCTTTCTTTCTTTCTTTCTTTCTTTCTTTCTTTCTTTCTTTCTTTCTTTCTTTCTTTCTTAGAAGGGCAGAAAATGAAATAAAGGGCCACGGTACAAGTGACAAATGACACTTGAACGGCAAGTGAACAGACTCACGTGTATTCCTCCCTGTTCACTTGCCCTCCACTTGATCACTGATCGAGTGGAGGGCAAGTGGAGGGCAAGTGAACAGGGCGGAATACACGTGTGTCTGTTCACTTGCCATTCAAGTGTCATTCGTCACTTGTACCTTGGCTCAAAGGCTTGTGTTTTGTTGGTTTGACTACTATGCAGTGTCCAGAGTTGATTACTCACTGAAGTTGACAGTCTGGGCTGTTCTATTTCAGATTGCAAGTAGGGGCACACAGATTGAGTGGTATAGTCCCAACACAGAATTATCACCTTAGCGAGGACTGGCTTGACCTTTTCCTCTCCCCATTGAATTGAGTCCCCTCCCAGCCCGATCATTCTTTCAAGGTTTTTTCCCTTATTTATGATTCTTTACTGATGTGATTTCAAACCTACATTGAGAACATCATTATTGCATTTTTATTATTGTGGAAGGGCTTAGACTTGTTTTCACAAATGACCGTACTTTTCTTTCTGCTCCTCTTTTTAAAACGGTTTTTAAAAAAACTACAGTTGTGAGACAGTCAAAATTAAGCATTTTCAGTGAAATCTTAAACCACGTTACCCCATTTTTCAGTGAAATCCTAAGCAGAGTTAATCAATGGGCTTAGACTGGAGTAATTCTATTTAGGATTTCACTGTTTATGAGGAACCCAAATTCTAATCCAAGTCTGCATGCTTGTAGTAACATCAGGTCATGCTCCTCTTCTAATTTAACAGGGTGCTTTGGTCAGCGCCAGTTCCGATGACACGCTCCATTTGTGGAACCTCAGACAGAAACGGCCGGCGATTCTTCATTCTCTAAAATTTAGTCGAGAACGGTAAGGCTTGACAAAAAGCAAATTTTCCGTTTAATCCTACTGTTTTTGCTGTTGTGTATCTTGTCAAATGCTGCAACTTCCTTAGTTATATGTATGTAAATCACGATCTGGCAATTCCTGTACAGAACAGAAGTAGAGCAGTTGAAGTTAGCCAACTGTCCTCCCTGGCAGAGGCCGTTTCTTTTTGCTTTACAGGGCAGATTAAGCAGAAAGGGCTCAAGAACCTTCATCAGGTAATTTGTCCCAAGGGCCAACTGAGGGCCAAACTTGGAGCCAAAACACACGTTAAGAAACACCTAGGTTCAGCACGTGTTCTCTTACCTCAAGGTTTGCGGGATCTGTAGGCGTCCTGGAAGCTTAAAGTTTAGCATTTACAGAGCAGCAGGGAGGGAAATACAGGCGCCTGTATTTTCCCTTCCCCTTCCTGCTGCTCTGTAAATGCTAAACTTTAAGCTTCCAGGCCTCCTACAGATCCCGGCAAACCTTGAGGTAAGAGAACAAGTTTAGCATTTACAGAGCAGCAGGAAGGGGAAGGGAAATACAGGTGCCTGTATTTCCCTCCCTGCTGCTCTGTAAATGCTAAACTTTAAGCTTCCAGGATGCCTACAGATCCCGGCAAACCTTGAGGTAAGAGAACACGTGCTGAACCTAGGTATTTCTTAACGTGTGTTTTGGCTCTACAAGTGTCGCCTGACACAGGTTGGACACTTGTCAGCTTCCCACAAGTTCTGATGGGAAATGTAGGCAGCTTGGCGGAAGTGTTGGACAAGTGACAGTTGAAAAGTCCATTGGACAGCCGTCAGAGAGCCAAGCTGCAAGACCAGGACGCCTACATTTCCCATCAAAACTTGAGGGAAGCTGACAAGTGTCCAACCTGTGTCGTCTGTCACTTGTAGCTTGGCCCTGAATTGATACTCAGAGGAGACATGAACATTTTTCTTCTACTAAGGAGAAGGCTGACCTGGAAGGCTGACCATTTCAGTACAGGAATGGCCCAGGAGGAGGGGGCTGTGTCACCCTTTCCCTCCTGTTGTTTGTCCACCCAAAATCACTGCTTCCGATGAGTGGGAAATCAGCAATGGTGGGGAGAAACAAACTGAATGGGCAAATGGCTGAGGAGAAGCAGTTTGGGGTAAGAAAACCTTGAGTGGGAAAAGGGTTTGGTACCCCCTCCTCACTCATCGCTCTGATTTATAGAAAATCGGCGTGACAAAGCTAGCCATGCCGTGGTAACATCCAGTTTGCCTGTGTGGAGGACACAATCTGGCCACTGGATAGTGAGGAGGTAGCCAATTTTGCTTTCCACAATGGAATCTGGGCGAGGTCTCTGATGATGGTGCTCAGCTTTTGTGCCTTCATCAGGTTCTCTCCCACACAACCCATTTTCTGCTCCATTCTGGTTGCCAAGACAATGGGGGATAAGCTAGACGTGCAGGTTTTTAAACAGTTGAGTCTGGGTTTCCCATACCCAACTCAAATGCCCTGCAGCTACACAGCCGCTTTGGGGAGTAGCTGTTAAAAATAAAGGAGACCCTAAATGGCCTCAGAATGTCTCCATGGGGGGAGGAGGACGTCCCCCTCAAGCTGTTTCCCCCTATCAAAATAGCACGGGAGGGAGTCCCCCCCCCCCATTTTTTCTGCTCCACATGGAGCAGGGTGTTTGTTGTGAGGATAATAATGCAACAGACACGGAGAATCACGAAAATGGTAACAATACAAGCAAGTCGTGTGACCGCCCTAACGAAATAAAGACTTTGAAAACAATTATTACAGAAGTATTTCTCTTATTGCTATTGTAATCACAATGGCCCTCTCAATAAATATTATAATATACAGTCTTCCATTCAGGGTTTTTTTTCTGGGAAAAGAGGTGGTGGAACTCAGTGGGTTGCCCTTGGAGAAAATGGTCACATGGCTGGTGGCCCCGCCCCCTGATCTCCAGACAGAGGGGAGTTGAGATGGAGGGCAATCTCAACTCCCCTCTGTCTGAAGATCAGGGGGGCGGGGCCACCAGCCATGTGACCATTTTCAAGAGGTTCCGTAACTCCCTTCCACCACGTTCCCCCTGAAAAACAGCCCTGCTGCAATTCAATATATAATGTGGCACACAGTCCTCCTCCACCAGACCTACAGAGTTTCTAGTGCATGATAGCAATGTTAGTATCACCCATGAACACTTCTATATATCTGGCTCCTTAAAGCTTATTTCAAGCATACACCGTTTCGTAACTTGGTTAATTGTCCATAGGGTTGTGAACAGATTATAGGTCCAGCAACACACACGTTGGACAGACCATTTGATGGGCTGACTGGTTGGATGCCTTCTATGTTAGGAAGCACTGGTGAACCTGTTGACCATTTTTTTAAAGGCACATTTTAGCCCTCCCTAAGGGCTCACCGGCCGCCCTGATGAGAGCTGAAACTGGAATTCCCTCTATCATGGAATTAAAGATCATGAAATACTGGATAAGAAACAAAAACACTAGAGTTAACACCCTTAGCCAACGGCTGAATCCACACGCCCTCGGCATGTCCTGGCGTTGCGCTAAATGTTCGCTAAACACCCAGATTCAGAAATTGCGCTAGAAAGACACTATACAATCCATAAACATGTTACTATCTAAAAATCCTCAGTGTCTTGTGTTTCTTGACAGTATATGTTCCAGATATTCTATCCCAGATGACTTTTTGGTCTTGGCAACTGATAATTTTGAAATCAGGAACTGAATATATGATTTTGATGCAAAGATAGACTGTACATCAATTTTAGATTCAAAGGCAGCACCATGCTACGAATTATTTAAACATGATCACTTTAGAGCGGCTTATTTAGTCAATATCATCAAACACACAGAGTATCATTCACTTCCTTACATTTTCAAACAGTACTTGCTGTACTTGTACTTTGTAGTCCTTGGAGTTTATGGAGTATATATCAACTGTATATTTTATTTGTTAATTGCAAATTTGCTATGGCCAATGGCTAATTGCAATAAACTTACTATCTATCTAAAGACCTGGCACTTACTTCGTGTCTCCAGCATGTCTGCAGTCACACGTGCACGAAGTGTGCGCATGCTCCTGGCGCATGCATGATGATTTCATTTCCAGGAGTGATGTTACTGTGCCAGCCACGTGAGCACTCCCACACACTGCGCAGGGCCGATTCATCCCATTTGGGGCCAAAATCGGCCCCAAACGAAGCTCAGGAGCACATCTGTGGCCAGTGCAATGACGTCACTCCGGGAAGTAACGTCATCATGCTTCCCAGGAATATGCATGATGCGAGTGTTCCTGGGGTGCCTGCTGGTGGTGGGCAACCTCTGGGGGGCTTGCCACCTCCTGCAAATTGCTGGCAGATCAGCAGGCAAGAGTTTGCCTGCCACTGGCAGGCACCTGGGAACCCTACTTTGTCAGGAGAGATGGGCAAGTGGCACACACCAGGTGGTGACTTAGACTGCCACTAGTACTCAGATGCCTTGGACGGCAAGACACATCAATGGGGCTGTTCCTCCACAGAGAGAAAATCCAGAAAGGCATGTTCTTGCTGACTTGGAGCAATGATTGGATAACTGTTGATTCCTAAAGGGGAAACCTTGCACAGAGTGAACGTGCGAGTCTTTCCCAAAATTTGAGAAATCGTACTTTAGTGTTATTCAGTATGATCTTTGCACCTGAAAACATGCCGTGGCAGCCATTGTGATTGTCCCTGTATAACTTTGCACGTCTTCCTTCTTCAGGATTACGTTCTGCCATTTGCCTTTCCAAAGCAAATGGCTCTATGTTGGAACAGAGCGAGGAAATACTCACATTGTAAATATTGAATCCTTCGTCCTTTCTGGATACGTGATCATGTGGAATAAGGCCATAGAGCTGTAAGTCTGGGGCTGTTTGTCAGCACCTCTTTACATTGCTGATATATTTCTTCTGTTTTTGTTACAATTTTTATATGCTTCTTTAGGGCATTAAAATAATTCTTGTCCCAATCCAGCTGTAGGTACACTTTAAAAAAGTATTTATGTGTGACCAGAGACATCTTACACGAGGACGCTGAGTGTAGGGAGACGCAATGTTAGCCGGGAAGTGTAGTTTAAAAAGACAGCCAAAGGCTCTGTCAATTTCACCTCTCTACACAGAGCTGGCAGAGATCACTCCTCAGAGGGTTTGTTAATTTCATCTTCACCTTCCCACAGGCCCTGTCAATTTCACCTCCCTTTTCACTGAACCTCGTCTCTCATGACAAGCCCAAGGTCACCCATTAGAGTTTCCAGGTCCCCTGAGCATGAAAGCAGAGAATGGGGGGGTCATGGGGTGGGGGCCCAATGCGAAGACCTTCCTCATGCATGCGGGCAGTGCATGTAGTGCTTGTACTTGTAAGCACTTCTACATCTTGATGGGAATGACGTCATTCCCAGAGCGACATAGAAGTGCTCTAAAGTGCTTGGGCGTGTGGTGCAGGGTCCCCAGTAGTGATGTCATCGGCCCGCCCTAAGAGCTTTTCAGCAGGCTGATTGGGTCCCCAAACGGGCCAAATTGGGCCCATTTGGAACCCAAATCAGCCCACTGCAAAGTGCATGTGTGATCCTGCACCTGCGTGATGATGTCACCTGGAAGTGATGTTGCCAGAAGTGTGTGTGTGCAAAATACATGCATGAGAAACACAGAAGATGAGTGCTGAGTCCCCACCCTCCCACAGGGAAGGTAAAGGGTCTGGCAACCCTAGTTCTAGGGCCTGTTCCTGTGTCCCCCCTGCTTCCCAGGTGAGAGGTGGCAGGGGGTGAAGGCTGGGAGTGGGGAATCCCCCACCACCCCTGGGAAACTGGTAACTTCCATGGCAGAGTGGGAATTCGAACCTGGATGTCCCAGATCCTGGTCCGACACTGTAACCAGTATACCACATCAGCTTTCTCTCATGTCCCTCTCCTCCACCTCCAATCTTCCTTTGCAGAAATTATGCTTATTCTTCCCCCCCAAAAGTTTTCTGTTTATTATTTTAACTTTAGGAACGCTGTTCCCCAGTTTACCTGGGACAGAAGATAGCTGAGGCCTTTGATTTCCTCATTTTAGTTAGTCTGTATGCATACGTTTCCCGTTTTTTCCCTGTAGGAATTATGTTCAGTTTAGTTATATAATAACATCATCTCAGATATTTTCCCTGTAATTATGACTGATGGCATCCAAGCTAAAATAGCTATTTTGTTCCCTCTCTTTTAACAGATTTTTTTTTTTACTATTTGCAGGTCTACGAAGACTCACCCTGGGCCTGTGGTACACTTAAGTGACAGCCCAAGAGATGAAGGCAAAGTGAGTAAGAAGAACTGAGGCATTTCTGAGCATTTCTGGGCAGCTTTGCCCTTTGGTCTATAACTTTACGAGGCCACTGAAATGTGAAAAAAAAAATCTTTTGGAATACTTTATGTGACAGATTGTTGTATAGTCTAAACCACACAATCTGGCTGAGTCTGCTGTAAGACACAACGGAATTCGATTACGATGGAATCTGTTCTGGAGGGAATGGATTTTTGCCACGTTGGCGGGGGGGGGGGGAAGTAAGTAATCCTTACTAAGAAGTAAGCACAGGGCTTTTTATCAGGGGGAACGCGGGGGAACGGCGTTCCGGAACCTCTTGAAAATGGTCACATGGCTGGTGGCCCCATCCCCTGATCTCCAGACAGAGGGGAGTTTAGATTGCCCTCCATGCCACTCGGCGGCACGGAGGGCAATCTCAACTCCCCTCTGTCTGGAGATCAGGGGGCGGGGCCACCAGCCATGTGACCATTTTCCCCGAGGTGAACCCACTGAGTTCCACCACCTCTTTTCCCAGAAAAAAAGCCCTGAGTAAGCCCCATTTTATTCAGTGGGGCTTACTCCTCAGGCAAGTGTGTATAGGATTACAGCCTAAATACTTGATAATTAGTCTGTTAATTGATTTTTGTGCTTAATTAACTAATTCCTTAATTAACTGATACAGATGTAGAATGTGTTCTAATACAAACACTGAATTGAAATTTTAAGTAGAATTAATACAGTAATGAGTGTAATAAATGAAGCCTGAAATTTTTCGTCGCTTTTAAAAGAGTTCAGGAAGTTTTATGGCTGCTCGAGACCTTGGCTGCAAAAAAAGGAAATCCAGTAAGTCGCTTTCCATTTTTGCTTGGCCAAAAATGTTTTTTCTCCGTTAACACAGAAATGGAAAAACTTACTAATTTAGAGCATATGAGAGAGGGATATGGTATTACTGGTGATTTTATGAATGCGTAGTGCCAAATTGTAAATAACTGGACCGTTCACAGCAATGTTATTGTAATTTGCACTGAAAACCCTAGTTGGTTTTTGAAAATGGGAAACAGAACATCCTTGAAATAGTGCTACAGAACAAGTTATTTAAAATAGCTTTTTTCAGGCATGTTTTAAAAAAATAAATGAATGGCATGGTACTACATTTAGCAGTACAATCCCAAGAAGTGTTATTCTGATTTCAATGGGCTTAGACTAGTGTAACTCTTTTTTAGGATTCCGCTGTAAAATGACCAGTTCCAGTTTGGGAAATTCCTAGAGATTTTGGGTGTGGAACCTAGGCAGAGTAGCGTTTGGGGAGGGGAGACACCTCAGCAGTGTATAATGCCATAGTTTGCACTTCAAAGCTGCCATTTTCTCCAGGAGAACTGATATCTGTGGCCTGTAGATCTGTTATAATTCCAGGAGATCTTCAGCCATCACCTGGAGGTTAACAACTGTACACTACATGCTGTTGGTACCCTCCTAGAGTGGTGCCCGTAGGTGCCGTTGTACCCATAATGCCATTTTTGGTGCCCACCAAGTGTTTTTTAGAAGGTGAGTGGGGCCAGGTGGGGCTTTTGTCCAGCCAGGTTTCTGATTGGTTGTCAGATATCTTATTGACTATGCAGATTTTTTAAAACTTGATTTGGTAGGAGCTGCCACCACAGCACACGGATCTTACCTTCAGTCATATAGCAAAGGTGTATGCATGCAATTTTTTTTAATGATATGTTCCTTTTAAACTGAGGTTCTGCCAAAAATGTTGATCAGTTACAATTAGAGTTATGCACGACTTCTCTTCCTGATGTTTCATGTTGGCTCTGCCTCTTCTGGCAGCCATTTTGTCATTGGCTTTGCCTCCTGCTACAGCCATTTTGCAGTTGGGCCTACCAGCCCATGCCAGAATTCCAAAGGCACTCAAAAAAGTTGGGGACCTCTGCTATACTTTCCGAAGCTTCCATTTTCTCCAGGGAAATTATCCCAATCATCTAGATCACTTGGGATTCTGGGAGAATACTGGGAGATTGGCAGCCCTGTGTTGACTGGCAGGTATCTTTATATGCAAGTGCCCCAAATTCCATCCTACTCTTAACACGAGCAAGAAATAGAAACTAAGGTATGGCTAGGCAGGTGATGAGTTAGAGCTTAATCCAATAGGAGCTAGTTTAGGGTACAATCCTGCTTTCCTGCAGACAGTAACAAATAGGGGTTGCCAGCTCCAAGTTGGGAAATTCCTGGAGATCTGGGGGATGAAACCTGGAGAAACCTGGAGAAAGTGGGGTTTGGAGAGGGAAAGGACCTTGGCATGGCATAATTCCATAGAGTCCAACCCCACCCCCCCAAAGTAGCCATTTTCTCCAGGCGAACTGATCTCTGTGATCTGAAGAACAGTTGTAATTCCGGGAGATCTCCAGCCACTTCCTGGAGGCTTAAGCAAAAACAGCAGGGAGAAACCCGGATAGTGATGGCTAGAAACAACAAGTCCGGGAATAAACCGTTAGCCAGCAATTGGATTGTATAATATTCTTTTTTAAGTAAGTGCAAAGTGCAAAAGTGCAAAAAGTGCCTTAATAAATATACAATATCAATAAATACAATTGATCACAATCTTTTTCCTATGTCCAAGTCGTTATGGTAAACACTTATATCCAGCAAAACTGTAGTAAACGCCACAATGGGCTCACTCATAAAAGTCACAGAGCTAAGAGAAGAGGTGACTCCAGTCCAATCCAAGTTGCAATAATATCCAAAGATGTGCTGACGGGATTATGCAGGCATACTATACAATTCCCGTTTCGTGTGTATCACACTTCTTTTGGGCACAATTAAAGCTGGACTGTAACAAAAATGCATCTGTATAAATATATAATAAATATATACAACCCCTGTTACAACCATCAATATTTGATACATATATACAACATATACTCACAGATCACCATTTTACTAATTGCTCTAAAGTGACTGCCATCAGTGCTCCTTCTTATCAATACATAACGAACATATATCAGATGACGTGGACATAAAACATACAGGAAAGGGCGTTCTTAAATACACAGGCTCCAACAAGTCAATTAATCCTATTACATACATCACAACGAACCCTTAAAGTACAACACAACTTTTTATAGTTACAATAGCATACAAAAATGATATATCAGTATAACAATTACACATCAACAACACAAGGGGGAGAGATGGAAGAACAAACTGTATTTTTAACCCAGAAAGCATGAATAGTCTATCTCATTATTAAGCCCGGTAGGGGCGAGACTTTGAAGCTTAAAAATCCATCTCGTCTCTAGCTGCAGCAACCTCCTGGGGCTATCTTCAGAGAATGGTTCCTGGATCGAATCTACCACCGTGATTTTAAGGTCGCCCAGGTTATGATGACAATCCCAATAGTGTAAAACCAACGGCGCCTCTTTGACTTTATTTCTTATTCTGGAAACATGTTCCTGGATTCTCGTCCTGAGGGGACGTATGGTATTGCCCACATAGTATAGGGGGCAGCTACATTGAATAACATATACTACATGAGAGGATTTACATGTAGTAGAGCCCTGTGGTATTTCTCGTCTATCCGGAAACATGTCCACAAATTTAACCATGTAGGGACATACATTACAGTCTCCACATCGAAAATGGCCTCTGGGAGCTGATCTAGTATGACTTTGGGCGGAGGTCTCACAAATAAATTCAGACCGGGTCAATATATCTTTAAGGGATCTAGTTTTACGAAGTCCGATGGCGGGGCTCCCCTCACACCCAGGGATGTTATCAATTAGATGCCAGTGTTTCCGAATAATTCGACATATAGGGGTAGCCAGGGGGGTGTAATCCAAAGCCCATTTCAAACGATTATTATCACTACAGGCTTTGGGGGCCAACAGATCCTCTCGTGGCATAACAGCAGCCCTATTTTCGGCCAAAACAATAGCTGACCGGGGATATCCTCTGCTAGAAAAAGCCTTTCCTAGTTTGGTACAGTTAACCCTGAAGTCCCTTTCATGTGAAGAATTGCGTTTGAGCTGCAAGAATTGGCCCACAGGGATGTTGTATCTCAGGCGTTGCGGATGAAAGGAGGAAAAATGGAGATATGAGCATCTATCCGTGCTCTTTTTAAAGGGCCTTACTCCCAATTTACTGTCACTAGATATGTGAATGGTAACATCCAAGTAATTAATACATTCACTACTTCCTTGCCACGTAAATTTAATATCCGGGCTGATGGTGTTTATCCAATGTCCAAATTGTTCTGCAGCCTCCCGTGTTTTAATCAGGACAATGGCATCATCTATGTATCGACGATAATATACAATGGACTCTCTGTAGGGGTTGTTCTCCGTTTAAAATGTAATCCATTGTGGCGTTTACTACAGTTTTGCTGGATATAAGTGTTTACCATAACGACTTGGACATAGGAAAAGGATTGTGATCAATTGTATTTATTGATATTGTATATTTATTAAGGCACTTTTTGCACTTTTGCACTTTGCATTTACTTAAAAAAGAATATTATACAATCCAATTGCTGGCTAACGGTTTATTCCCGGACTTCCTGGAGGCTGGCTACCCTAGTAACAAAACTTGTGTGGCTACTCATGGAACAGAATTGCAGCAATATCCATCAACTCTCCTGGGTTCCCTTAATGAAATCAAGCTGTTTCCTTAGGTTTTCGTAACAGTGGATTCTGACTGATAACTTTTTGTTAATGGCCTTGGCTGACTGAAATTACTTTTCGATATTTAAACTCCGATGTGAGAAAAGGCTCAGAATATATAGTTTAAATATAACTAAGGACACATTTTAAAAAGGTAACAAAACTGGGAACCTGCTTGTGCTTGTCTTTTCCCCTCAGCTGTTGATAGGCTATGAAGATGGAACAGTAGTACTCTGGGACCTGAGATCCAAGAGAGCAGATATGAGAGTCTATTATGATGAGGTAAGCCATTTTAGTTTTGTTTTTTAACCGTATGTGGCTTCAAGGAGCTTCATGCACAAGCTCCCGCAGCAGCCTCAACAAAGTATGTGTTTGGAATTCTAAAATCCCCGAGAGCAGGGCTTTTTTTCAGCTGGAATGCGGTGGAATGGAGTTCCGGAATCTCTTGGTCACATGGCTGGTGGCCCCGCCCCCTGATCTCCAGACAGAGGGGAGTTTAGCTTGCCCTCCGTGCCGCATGGCGCGGAGGGCAATCTCAACTCCCCTCTGTCTGGAGATCAGGGGGCAGGGCCACCAGCCGTGTGACCATTTTCTCCAAGGGCAACCTGCTGAGTTCCACCACCGCTTTTCCCAGAAAAAAAGCCCTGCCTGAGAGCATTTTGGAACCCGAAAGGATCTATAGACCTCTGTGGGCAGACCATTTTAACAGCCCCCCGTTTCTGTGTGGTGTTGGGGCCATAGTCACCCTTGCCTTCAGTAGATAATGGTCAGACCATGGTTCAGGCCGGATCCCCAATCCCAAAAGAAGACTTCCCCTCCAAGGCTCAGTACTGAAGCTTTTAATAATAACTAACAATACTTACCTACTAAGGTGGCAGTGCTACGCTCACATACTTGGGAGTAGAGGTGGGCACGGTTTGGAAAATGGACCAAAATTTTGCATGGTCCAGCCCCATTCGTGGTTCGAGAAACACAGTTTGTGGGACTCCGTTTTTTCATGAATTTTGGTCCATTTGGGCCAGTCCGTTGGTCCATGGTCTGTGAGTCCAGACATTCTGGCGCCGATCTATCAATTCGCTAGGCAATGGAGAGGACGTCCGCAGACCTCTTGCAGCCTTTAAAAACTTAATAGGCAGCTCTGCCTGCCGAGCAGAGAGCTCTCATTCTGCAAGGGAGGGGTGGATGTTCTGCAGCCAATCTTAGTCATCAAAACCTTTAAAGACAGCTCTGCTTGCCAACGAGAGACCTCCTATTCTACTCTATGGAGCAAGGAGCAAGAATGAATTCCGTAGGCAACAGAGGGGTGGACATTCTGCAGCCATGGCAACACCAATCGTATGTCAAGCTCTGCTAGGGGATTCTCCTAGGCGACTCCACTTCATCAGACCAGGCTAGATGAGTTAAAGGTCTTTATTAAGAGATTACCATCATTACGGCACAGTACAAAGCAATTGCCAGGAATACCAGAGCAAGGCCCAGTGGGCTAGTTATACCCTCCTCTTTCCTCCCCCTTTTTCGTGCAGAAGTCTGTTAGTCTTGGTGCACGTTTTCTCGTGGGAAAGCTGGAAGGGGAAAGAGATGTAAGCTCCAAGGTCATTCTGTTGATTCCCGGGTGCCTTGAGATGACAGCTGAGTACAGGTTAGCAATAACATAGAAAATGACAATAGGATAGCAGAACTACAAACTATCTCCCCATCCTGCAAAGTAAAAGACATCATGGCAGGTAGGTCACAGGCCTGCTTGACATCTTAGCCCTCAAAACCCTGATAGCCAACTCTGCCTGCCAACCAGAGAGCTCTCATTCTGCTCTATGTGAGCAAGGAGGAAGAATTAATTCCATTGGCAACAGAGAGGCGGACGTACTGCAGCCATGGCAACACCAATCTTAGCCCTCAAAACCTTAATAGGCAGCTCTGCTTGCCAAGCAAAGAGCTCCCATTCTTCTCTATGCAAGCAAGGAGGAAGAATTAATTCCCTAGGCAACAGAGGGGTGGACATTCTGCAGCCATGGCAACACCAATATTAGCCCTCAAAACCTTGATAGGCAGCTCTGCTTGCCAATCAGAGAACTCCCATTCTTCTCTCTGTGAGCAATGAGGAAGAATTAATTCCCTAAGCCATGGCTGGGAAGGTGTCTGTGTGGTGAATGAGGGGGCTCTTCCCACACCCTTTTCTGTTTGAATTTGCTTCATTGTAACGGCTAGCCAATGCAAGTCAATTGGCATTTGCGACTCCAGTATCTACTGGAAGTTTCCTGGGGGCAGCTGCTTTGGGGGTCTGTAACTTGGACGTCTGAAATGCAATCTTGATCAAACTTGGAGGGTGGCTGGAGGAGAGGCTGCTGAAGACTCTCTGTGAGTTTGGGATGTCTGGGTGTGAAGGGAGCAGAGCCAGGGCTGCCAGAAGTGACAGACTGCAGTCCAATGAACCGGTCTGTGAACAGGGCTGGTCTGTGAAAAGTTCGTGGTCCATGGTCCATGAAAATTGGCGGGCCACGGGCTGGTGATCCATGTGGTTTTCCTGGTCTGTGCCCACCTCTGCTTGGGAGTACTTGAGTAGCACATTAGGACTCATTTCTATGAACATTTCTCTCATGAATTTCCATGAACATGTGAATATTTCCTTACGAATATCAAAATGTGCTATTAATTCTCGTTTTATATGCAAGATGAAACGGTTCCCAAGAGATAGATGTTGAAAATGGTAAGAAAAGGTAATGTCAGGTTGCGGGAACCTAAAACGTGCAAAGAATTGTTTTATTGGTTTGATTCAAGTCAAATCTCATATATGGATTGTTCTTGATTGCTGCTGCTTCTTTTAGGCGATTCATTCTATCGGGTGGCATCACGAGGGGAAGCAGTTTATGTGCAGTCATTCAGACGGCAGTTTGACTCTGTGGAACCTCCGAAGTCCTAGCAGGCCATTCCAGATAATAATTCCACACGGTAAGGTTTCTAAGGGGTTACTGATAATTATATAAACTAAATTGCTTAGGAGCAGGGGGGGGTTTCATCAGGAACGCGGTGGAACGGAGTTCCGGAACCTCTTGAAAATGGTCACATGGCTGGTGGCCCCACCCCCTGATCTCCAGACAGAGGGGAGTTGAGATTGCCCTCCGTGGAGTTCCGGAACCTCTTGAAAATGGTCACATGGCTGGTGGCCCCACCCCCTGATCTCCAGACAGAGGGGAGTTGAGATTGCCCTCCGTGGAGTTCCGGAACCTCTTGAAAATGGTCTCATGGCTGGTGGCCCCACCCCCTGATCTCCAGACAGAGGGGAGTTGAGATTGCTCTCCGCGCCGCTCAGCGGCGCGGAGGGCAATCTCAACTCCCCTCTGTCTGGAGATCAGGGGGCGGGGCCACCAGCCATGTGACCATTTTCTCCGAGGGCAACCCACTGAGTTCCACCACCTCTTTCCCCAGAAAAAAAGCCCTGCTTAGGAGAGCATTTGGTGCCTCTTGAAGGGCGTTGACTTGTCTTGCAAATGTTCTAGGAATTGTTGTTTTACTTTGTGCTGGCTGTTTGGTATTTAGTTTAATAGTTGGAGTTATTTTACCATCGTTTATTATCTGCCTCGGGTCCCACTGTGTGAGGGAAAGTTGTTTTAAATAAATAGAAGTAGGAAAACAAATATGCAAAATCTGTGACTACAATCTTCTGTTCACTAGCTCAGTACTTGGAATACATTGGCTGATGGGCCAAATAATGCTCTTCTGGGATTAAGAAAACACGGGAGTTTCCCTTGACTATTGACAAGGGCAGAGGCCCCCCCCCCTTTAATTTATCAAGAATGTTTCTGGAGTGAACTGCTGGCCTGGAGGATAAAGTCTTACGTTTGGTCTTAAAAGTCTTATGTTAGGTCCATCTTGTATTTAAGCCTGTCCTTTCAGTAATCAAAAAGCTACCCCCTCCTTTCCTGGATTTTTGAGCATGGTAACATTTGGTTCACTGAGTGGTTGGAGTCTACAGATAATCTCTCAATGAACCAATTCCAGTGTAACTGGATTCATTGCATGGAGTATTTTAATCTCATAACAAATTACAGTCTATTTCCATTATAGATCTTAAGGAAAATCACTGCATGAGCCATTATATTAATTATGTCCTTGCAAGGGTATTGGCCATTAAGGAAAATGTTTGCTTTGTACATTCTTTCTTTCTTTCTTTCTTTCTTTCTTTCTTTCTTTCTTTCTTTCTTTCTTTCTTTCTTTCTTTCTTTCTTTCTTTCTTTCTTTCTATTATAATTTTTTTATTTGTTAATCAACTCACAAACATAAAACATGACCCACAATCGTACAGTCATCTAAATCATACATCCACTACTGCAGATTAGAGATGGGCACGGAACAAAAAAACGACATGATTTGTGGTTCGTAGCATTCCACAGAACATCCAACCATAAACTTCCGACCTTTTCCCAGTTCATGGTTCATTGTTCCGTGGCATTTCAATCGCCCTGCACCAGCTGCTGAAGCTGGTGCGGAGCGTTTGAAACAGACAGCCCCTTTCTTCTGCTGTCATTTCACAGACCCCACACTGGAACCGTCGGGGGTCTGTGAAACTGACAGCCCATTTCTCCTGCTGCCCAGGCTGTCCGTTTCACAGACCCCTCACCGGTTTCAGCTGAACCCAGCGCAGGATCTGTGAAACTGACAGCCCCTTTCTCCTGCGCAGGGGCTGTCAGTTTCACAGACCCTGCGCTGGGTTCAGCCAATGGGCTGAAACTGGTGTGGGGTCTGTGAAACTCCGAACCCGACCACGGAATGACTGGAAAAATTCATTTGTTCCATAAACACGCGTTCCCATGGAATGCGTGTTTCGGTGCGAACGAACCAGCCCATTTTGTGCCCATCTCTACTGCAGATGTCTACAGTCTTTTAAGTCATACATAAAACATAAACACAATAATCTAAATCATATGAAGGAAACATAAAACATAAACTACTATCATTTAAATCATACAGTCATCAATCAAATCATATATTTATATAGAACTTGATTATATATGTTTTTAAATTTTCACTTCTATTTAAATATCTTTATTCTATTTTTTCCATCTATCTTCATATCTAATAATAATTTTATTACAAACATGTATTGCCCATCTCTTCTCTTCCCCCTTCTCCTATCACATTTTCTGTTTTAATTTAAATTTGTTCTTAATTGTTCTTTATTTTCGTACACTGTCTTTCAACAGGTAAAATTCAGCGAGATGGTAAAAAAGCTGAATCTTGTAAGCCAATTCTTAAAGTAGAATACAAGACCTGTAAAAACAGGTAGGTATGTTTCTTTTTCATACATAGGCAGGGGCATTTCTCACTCGGTGGTGGCCGATTTCTGTTGCAGTCAGCACAGTTTTGCTACTGTGATTCTTTGCTTTTTTGTCTTTCTCAGTTTAGAAAGTTTGTCACCTTCAATGAATATGTTATGATTTTTTCTGTTTATATAAGGTCCGCAGGAAATAAAAATTTAGCAGAAAAAGCTTTAAAAAGTATTTTGCATTATTAGACAGACGTTTAGAATGCATTTCTAAGCCAGTATGGTGTAATACTGGATTGTTTTGGAATTCAAGAAAGAGGTCTGATGTTTGAATTCTTGCTCAGCCAGGAAGCTTTTAGGCTTAGATCTCTCTGAGAACAGGGTCGTTTTCACATCTTACCGGCTGCGGAAAATCGCCAAAACTCCCGGAACGACAGTGTCTTCCTGACGCGATCTCCTATTGTGACTCCGGTTTATAGTGCAATGACATCAGAAATGACGGGAAATCGTGCCAGGGAGACGCTGTTGTTCCGGGCGTGTCACACGATTTCCTGCAGCCGGTAAGACGTGTGAAAACAGCCCAGGTGTTCACTTCATGGCCAGTTCCTCCCTTTTTTGCCTAAGGTGTCAAAGAAAATGTTTCTAATCTCTTCATAATATGTTAGTTTTATATGTGCAGAATTGTTTTACATGAAGGAACATCCAATCTTTTCCCATGCCTAAGTGGTATAACCCAGTGGTATAACTTTAGTGAAGGCCGCACTAGATATGATACAGAAGATACATGCGGGTAAATCCTACACCTATGCTACCATTCCTCTGAGCAAAGTTTATTTATAGGTTCATTTTATTTATTAAAATAGTTATCACTCACCTTTCCTTTTGGCTCAAGTTTGAAGTCTTTTTCTGTTAGAGGAAGAGCCACTCAAAGTGGAGGAAGGCTACTCAGAGCATGGTTGCATCTACAACATGATGTTTTTCAGGCCTTTTTTTATTTTAAGGCATCCAAGACCGTTTTCACACTACTTACCTTGCCTCGGAAGGACCCGAAACATCGCGCAAAAAATGCGGAAGATCTCGTTTTCTCGCACGAGATTTGCGTGTCGTCGCACAAATCTTGTGCGAGAAAATGCGATCTTCTGCGTTTTATGCGTGATGTTTCAGGTCGTTCCGAGGCAAGGTAAGTAGTATGAAAATGGCCCAAATCTGAGTAGTGGAACAGTGATGGGCTATCGAGTTCTTAACCCTTTCCTCGCTGGACTTTTTGCAGATCAGAATCATAGACATCCTAAGTTGCTTTCCCATTCACAAGGGAAAGGATACCAGTCAATGTATCTTTTTGCCATTGGAGAGAGGAAAGTAGCTTGCAGAGAGTGCTACTGCTTTTGCTTCCCTGTGGAGAAAGGGTTTGACATCCCCCCCCACCCCTGTAATGTACCCCAGTCAGATTCTGATGCCCCTGTAGTAGAATCATAGATTCATAAGGCTGGAAGGGACCTCCAGGTGCAGGAAATTCACAACTCCCCCCCCCCCACTGACTCCTGCTCTGTGCCCAGAAGATGGCAAAACACCGTCAGGATCCGCACCCAAACTGGCCTGGGGAAAATTGCTACCTGACTTCAAAGTGGCAATCGGCATTATCCTGGACACGCATCTGACGAAGAGAACTGTGATTCTCGAAAGCTTATGCTACAGTAAAGTTGGTTAGTCTTACAGGTGCTACTGGACTCTTTTCAATTTTTGCTACTACAGACGGCTAACTCCTCTGGATCTAACTGACAGGAAGTTCTTCCTAATGTTTATTCGAAAGCTCCATGTGGTTCTGGTCTGACATTCTGGGGCAGCGAAAAACAACTCCGTACCATCCTCTATATGACAGCCCTTCAAGTACTTAACGATGGCAATATTAAAGTTTTCTTTGAAAAACTTCACTTGTTTCCTATGTCATGGCTAGGTTGGTCTTGGGAACCTGGCCAGTAACTGTGTCATCCTAAACACACTTATATGTTTATCAGTCCACCGACATCAGTGGGATAAGATGGGGGTAATTCTGCTTAGGATTTCATTGTGGTGAGTCAGTCTCTCACACCTTTTTATACCTAATTGCAAGGGGATTCCTCAGAGGAGGGCCTTCAGCTGCTTGGAGAAGAATTGGGATGCAAGATGAATGGTTAATAACAGCTGCAGAAAGTTTTCTGTGTTGGGTCTTCATTTTTTGCTGATTCATATACATAGAAAAAAGGGTATGTGTGTGACACTCCCCCTCCTTTTTCTCTGTATCTGAGTACACTCTCTGTGTGCAATTTACTTGCTTGTTCTATGATGAATTTTAACACTACCCTTGATGTGACAGAAGAGAGATAGCAGCAAAAATCACAGTACAGGAAGATCTGTTACCCAGAGGCACGCTTCCCTGCTGGAAGATTATTCACTCTTCCCAAGGATTCCCTCCAAAGCTGGTGTTTACTAGGACAGGTTCCAATCTGTATGAGTATGACTGTTTTTTAACAGAAATCTTTTAGTACAGAATCAAAATGTGTGTTCAAATATAGTGAATGATCTTTTTCATAAGGTCTCGCACATGTAGACTGCTTTATGAGCTCATTTTTTAAAAGACACATAAACAAACTGAGAGATCCATTCTCGTCTGCCAAAACTGATTGTGGACTGTAGAACTCAAAATGGATTCCACAGTCCACTCTGAACAGAGACACATTCATTCATTCATTCATTCATTCATTCATTCATTCATTCATTCATTCATTCATTCATTTATTTATATTTCGCTTTTCCCCTCAATTGGGAACTCAAAGCAGCTTAGAACTTTGTTCTTCTCTCCTCCGTTTTCTCACAACAATGACCTTGTGAGGTAGACCAGGCCGAGAGTTTGTGCTGGGACTAAGGTCAGTCAGTGAGAGTCCCTGGCAGAAGTGGTGATTTGACCCCTAGCCTATGAAAAAAAAAATCACAATATTCAATTACACAGACATTAATACATATGCAGACTGACACACAAATTAATTTCTTTTTCTTTTCCTATTTGAAAGATCTTTGGGCTGAAAATAAATGCAGAGGTGATGTAATTACCCGCCTTTTTTATTATTCTTCCCAATATAGTGAGCCTTTTATAATTTTTTCTGGCGGACTTTCTTACGACAAGCCTTGGCGAAGACCAAGCCTAACGATCATGCATGGAAAAGCAATTACAGTGCTTGAAATGGATCACCCCATTGTGGACTTTTTAACCCTCTGTGAAACGCCATACCCAAATGGTAAGTGTATGCTACACCTTTGACCCATGGCTCGACAGAAAATGGTACATTTGCCCTCACAGTAGAGCAGAGAGCTCAGACAGAGCCAGGCTTTGAAGATGTGTTGATTAAATATATTAACGCCTTTACAATGCAGTCTTAGGCTAATTCCGCACACGTTGGATAATGCACTTTCAATGCACATTATCAGTTGTTTGAGGTGGATTATTTGTTCCGCACACAAAAAAATCCATTCCAAATGATCTGTAAAAAGGATTGGAAGTGCATTATCCAACATGTGCGGAATCACTCATGAACTGAGCTACACCCTTTTAAATCCATTGCAGTCAATGACTTTCTGAAGGTGTAATTCTTAGGGTTGCTACTAGGCATGGAGGATGAGGGAGGCAGGAACTTGCAAGTAGGTTGGGAAGTGATTGTTGTCCCCAGTGTAATGACATCACTTCTGGCAACCTGGAAGTGACATCATCATGCTGGGAGGAGGAGTGACACTCTAGCACTTGCCCCACTCTGGTTTAACCATAGAGTTTTGGGCAAGTCCTAGAGTAGCATCCAACACGACCACTTCGGGGTCACATTGGAAGTTGCATCATTGGGGGCAATAATTGCACACCTCAAATTTTGCCAGCCCCATTGGGGAGTGGGAGATCTTCCACCACAACTGGGAATGTAGCAAATCTGCCATTAGTCTGTATGGCTTTTTGAACATGCCCAGGAGCTTATAGAATCCAAGACTTTTCAGTTCATTATTTGTCTCATCTAGAACATGGGGTACAGATGTTTTAATCTCAATCCTTCTGACATTTGTAGAAGCATCTAACGTGCACTCAGCTATTACCCTATATGAATCTGAGGGCCCTAATTCATACAGAGCATGGTCACTTTTCAAAATATTTCTGGGTGGTATGGGCTCCGCATGGCTGTGGGGACGTTTGTTTTGGCTTCTCATGTGGGTTGGCTGGATTGCATGCTAAGTAACGCGTGCCGCCTCCCACCTCCCCTCCCAATAACAGCTGGCCCAGTGCAAGCAGCTTCTGTCTAACACACAGGATTGCCAATCTCCAGGTGGGGCCTGGAATTTTCCAAGAATTACAGTTCGTCTCCAGGTAATAGAAATTAGTTCCCCAGGAGGAAGTGGTCATTCAGAGGGTGGGCTGTACGGCATCACATCCTTGCTGAGCTTCCTTCTCTCCCCAAATTCCATCTGATTCAGGCGCCTCCTCGAATATCTGGGAATTCCTCCAGCCAGAGTTGGCAACTCTAGTAATACCACATTCCCTATGGTTGGCTTGGGAAATACTATAATGCACTGAAACTATATTTATAACAACAGTACCTCACAGGGTATAGCCCTAGGTTTATTGCTGAAGTAACATGAAGTTAACACTGCTGTAGCACAGTGGTTAAGTGGTTCGGCTGCGAATCAGCACTCTGCTGGTTCAAATCCCTCTCCTGCCATGAGCTCAGTAGATGGCCTTGGGTAAGCCACTCCTCTCAGCCCCAGCTGCATTGTGGGGATAATAATAACACTAACTTGTTCACCGCTCTGGGTGAGAAACTAATCTGTCTAGAAGAGCAGTATATAAGCACAGTTGTTGTTGTTATCATCATCACCGCCGCCCCCCACTCAAGATCTAGATGAGCATTACATCACCCACTCTTTTTAAAGGTCATAACAACAACCAATAAATATAAATATAATAAACAACCGTACTTAATTAGATGTTGTATTTTCCCATTTCAAAAACTGTTTCTAGTATTTTTTAAAAAATCCTTTATTTTATGATCATTAAGAATGATATAATTTGAATCTCATTTAGCTAACTATCCCTGGTCTCTAATTTTTGTGCCCGATTCTTGGTTTGTAGAATTTCAAGAACCATATGCTGTAGTTGTGCTGTTGGAAAAAGATTTCATTGTTGTTGACCTGACTCAGAGCAAGTAAGTACAAAGTCTTTGTGACGTTATCACTCATTGTTAGATTTTTGTTGTTGCTTTTTTATCAGGTTTGGAAATACAGAATGTGTCTTACTACAATAGCAAACAAATCACAGAGTGGATTCAAACTCAAACAAGTTTAATGGTCATTAGTATTTTGGGAGATCCAGATTTAAAGAATGTTGCACCTTTACAATGCAGTCCTGAGCAGATTTACTCCCTTCTAAGTACCTAAGGGTCTGACCAAACTTGTCAGATCATAGAAGCTTAAGTGGGGGTGGCCCTGGTTAATACTTGGATGGAAGATGACCATGGAAGTCTAAGGTTGCTATGCAGAGGCAGGCCAAAGGCTGTCAATTTTGCCTCCTCAAAGATGAAATTAACAAATTCTCTGAGGAGCGATCTCTGCCTGCTCTGTGTAGAGAGGTTTAAACTACACTTCCCAGCTAACATTGTGTCTCCTTGCACTTGAGCATCCTCGTTTAAGATAACTTGTGTAGAGAGACTCTTAGAAGGACGTAACTCTGCTTAGGATTGCAACGTTAGCTGCCTGTGGTCTTCTAGCTCATCGTTCCTTTTTTTCAAAAAAACTTTATTTTGCTTCTACCAATTTACTGGGCAGCAGGGAGGGCCTTTCCCCTCATTTTGCTGTTGCTCGCTCATGAGGGAGGGACCCGCTCCATTTTGTGTGTGTCACTAATGTGGATGCATCTTTTTGTAAGGGAAAAGCTGAATGCTGAAAACTTGATTTCACACATGGTGCATCGAAAGACAAAGAATTAACTTTTGATCCTGCCTTCTGTAAGGATGACTTTCCATCTGTTGAGATGGCCAGTTGGGTCATAATCAGGGCTTTTTTTCAGCGGGAACGCGGTGGAACGGAGTTCCGGCACCTCTTGAAAATGGTCACATGGCTGGTGGCCCCGCCCCCTGATCTCCAGACAGAGGGGAGTTTAGATTGCCCTCCGCGCCAGTTGGCGTGGAGGGCAATCTCAACTCCCCTCTGTCTGGAGATCAGGGGGCGGGGCCACCAGCCATGTGACCATTTTCTCCGAGGGCAACCCACTGAGTTCTGCCACCTCTTTTCCCAGAAAAAAAGCCCTGGTCATAATGATTTTTGAGTCGATTGTAGTCCATGCAAGGATAAGCCATTTCCTCAAACTGGCTTATCATAAGAAGAAACAGTGGGAAAGAGACTGAGAAAGTCTAGATGGGTTGTTAATCACATATTTTCTCTCCATGTGGATAACTGTCTTCCTTCCGTTAGAGATTACAGAAAATCCTGTTTCTTCATGATAGTCATAAAAAAGCTCTTGCTTGAAGATGTAAGCAGTGCACAGCCCAGGCACAGGTTTATTACTTGGGTGTAGACTGGACTTCTATACAAAAAGACATAGTTTGTGTACAATGTGATGCAATTTTCTAAGAATTATGCTAATACAAGCCCACAAAATGTCTCTCTCAATTAGTTTCCCAATTTTTGAAAATCCATATCCCATGGACATTCACGACTCACCTGTTACCTGCACGGAATATCTGGCTGACTGTCCTCCGGATTTGATTCCTGTGCTATATTCTGTAGGGGCGAAACATAAGAAGCAAGGATACAGCAATAAGGTAAAAAGAAAAGTTGAAATGTTTGGCAATTTTTGTTGGGGCAGGATTATGGTTACAGAAAGTAGACTCTTGCTTACTGATCCTGGTTTTATTATTAATAAAATGTGTTTTCATTTGTTTTATAATTATATTACTATTTCATGACATTTTGATTAGCGCATTGAATTTGTAAGGAAAAAGATACGAAAATGCACTCTTCTCTCCAGTACAATAAGTGTGCATTCAAAGACGGATCACCAAAGGACTCAAGGATTTCTGTTTCCACCTCGCGCCAATGCACCCGAATCGTATTCCATGACTGAGCAGTGAGGGAGGGGGAGACGGGAAGTTGCAAAGGATATGGTGCCACTTGAGAATGTGTCCTTGAGTGCTGTCTCTGGGAACCGAAAATAACTTCATCTCTCCTACAGTTCTTCTCTCCTCCTGTATCAAACCCTCTTCCCCCCCTTTCTTGCTCCTTCATGCCAGAATCCTAACCATCCATATCCTAAAGGCGGAAACTTTCCCTGTAACTAACTCCTCCAACCTGACACATGTCACTTCTGCCAATACCCTTGTCTGTGTTTGCTAGTACTGATGGATCTCTAATAAAGTAACTTTAACTCATACACTGGAGTGTGTGCAGTGGACTACTATGGGAATCGAACTGCCAGAACCTGACAGCAGCCCTCTGGAGAAGTGGCAGCTCTGCTGAGCTTTTTGTACCATTTGGGCCGTGTTGTAGTAGTGAGTCACACTGTGGGTACACGACAGAAGTGCAGAATTAGAAAATACCTTTGCTCAGAATGTTCTCAAAGGCTGGACAGAGTTAGAAAAGACATTCTGAACTTATTAGAACTTCTAATCCTAACGAAGACAGCTGTGGTTCTCGAAAGCTTATACTACAATAAAGTTGGTTAGTCTTAAAGGTGCTCCTGGACTTTTTAGTATTTTGCAGCTACAGACTAACACGGCTAACTCCTCTGGATCTAATCCTTTCCCTGGTTGCTTCCTTTCTCTGCCCTTCCTCCTTACCTATGCAAACTTTGGAGATGAGAAAAAGTAAGGCAGTTGAAGAGAGAATGGCCATGTGCTTCTGTGCTCTCGCCACCATTTTATTAAGCTGTAGGGCGACAACAGAAAATACTGGGGCAGGAAGAAGAATGGACTTGCTCAGAAAGAGAGAGATTCCAAGAATATTGGGAGTTCATATTTTGCAACCAAAAAACATTCCGTGTGCAGAATAAATTCTGCAGATCACTGTGGTATAATGTGGCAGTTTGTTTATTTTGGATAAACATTATCCAAATGATTACCTTTTCTGGTGAAAGTGGTGTTTCATGAGATGAGATGGTTGGCAGAATCCCGTCATGGGTGGGGAGGGGCTGAATTTCATCAAGCAAGGTCATAGAGACATAGAAGCTTCCTCTCTTATAACTGAGGCATACGGTGTATGTGTTCAAATATCTGTCTGCAACACTGGCTGCTAGTAACTTGTTTTTATATGAAAGACTGAATGCTGATGTTCTCAGATGTCTATGGCAGTGTGGAGGGGCAAAGAACCAGCAGCCTTTCAAGTTGCCAAAAACTTGCAATGAACGGGGAGGCATACAAGCATATCAGTGCAATTGCAAGCCTTTTATAAATGTTCTAAATTAGAAATGTAACTCTCCTAAAATTTAACTCTTTCATTTATGTGTAGGAGTGGCCGATCAATGGTGGTGCGTGGAACCTAGGAGCACAGACGTATCCTGAAATTATTATTACAGGGTAAGAAAATAGTATTACTTAGCATTGGCCTCCAAGGGAGTCGTGGAGCTGTTGAGATGGTTTTATTTTAAGTATGGGTCCAAATGACTTCTAGAAAGCTTTGTGGGATTCAGATCAGAAGTATACAGATTTAAGTTGGAGTGCTGAGCACCAACCAGAAATGAAACCATTTCTGGATGAATGAAATTTCTGGTCGATGCTCAGCTCTCCATCTTGAATCTGTATACTTCTGACCCGGTTTCAGGAGATTTATGGACAAAGGAACAACTCATCTGGATGCATTGTCCTTATCACATCTCATGCTGTTCTGCGGGAGGATTTCAATGACTTTACTCGACGCTGTTTTATATTACATCTTAGTGTCTGTTTTGTGCTGGATCATTTATGATTTAGTGACTATATTGATGGAGTGCTATGGATGAGATATTTATATACCACTGATGGAGGACTTTGGACCAAAAAGCATCTGGTTTTTGGTTTGTACATATTCAGATTAAATGTACTGATATACCTATATATGGATGATTTGGGGAGGGAAGGTGGCATAGTATAGCCCGATCTCACCAGATCTTGAAAGCTAAGCAGGGTCAGTACTTGAATGGGAGATTACCAAGGAAGAATCTGCAGAGGAAGGTACAGGCAAACCACCTCTGCTACTCACTCCCCTTGAAAGCCCCAGTAGGGGTCGGCGTAAGTCAGTTGTGACATCATTGTGCTGCCTTAAGAGTGCTCCCGCGTTTTGCAGTAGGCAGATTTGGGCTCCAAATGGGCTGAATTGAGGCCAAATGGGGCCCAAATTGCCCTGCAGCGAAGCGTGTGTGTGCTACCTAGCCTTGCACGATGATGTCACTTCCTGGAAGTGATGTCATCACACTGGCATGGGGCTGCATGGTGAGCATTGGAAAGGTAAGAGCTGCCCCCCCTCCCACTGGGAGGGTAAGGGAACCTGGCAACCCTACTTTATCTAGAGGCGGGATGCTTTCTGCCAGGCCTGGTGCATCCATGGAGGTGGTGCCGGCAGCTGCCTCGAGTACTGAATTCTGAAGGAGGTGCTGTGCTGGCCCCTGATGACCCCCCTGACCCAGAAGTGGGCCACATCCCTGCTCGTCTCTCCGCCCCTTTGCTGCTGCCGCCCACCTCGACTCAGCCCTGGTGAGCCAGGTGGCCTGGTAGCGTGGCAGCGAGCAGGGAGGCTAGTGGGGAAGCGGGCCGCATCCCCACTCGCCTCTCCACTTCTTAGCTGCTGCTGCCTGCCTCGGCTCGGCTTGGCTCAGCTTGGCTCCCGGCGTCATCACGCAGGACTGGAGCGCGCACGCACTTTGCGCGCATGCGTGGGCAAGAGTCGCCACCTCCTGCCCCGGGAGCCCCACAACCACACTATGCTGCTGCCCCTCCAGATTACCAAGAACTCTGAAAACAGGCTGAATAAGCTGTAAAAGGTATAATTTTGGAGATGTATTTAATATTAATCATTTTTAAGCCTACAATATCAAGTTGGTTAGTGGGTGGGGGGGCAAGTAGGTATCTCGCCTCAAGCAGCACAAACCCTGGCACTGGCCCTGCTTTCTCTCCTGCCCTCAAACTTGCTTAGCTTCAAAGCAGGGGTGCATCTCCCCTTTTCAATGTACAGACTAATATTTTTCTGCGTATCTTGGAATGGCTCAACAGATGCAGAAACCAGGATCTTGTCTGTGGGAAATTCTAACTCACAACCCTACTGATAGGCAATGAGGCAGCAACTTTACTGTTAGAAGGGTAAACGATTGTAACTATTCTGTTTTTGAAACTGTTCTCTTTGCCACGGGTGCTCCTTTTAAGGTACAACTATGATACCAGCATCAGAGTTCAGATGAGGGAAGACTGTGAGAGTTCTTCTCTCAGCATCCTGGCCTTTCCACATGAGGTCTACTTTTCTACATTTCTGGAGTCGCCCAGAACAGAGCTATAAGGGAATAGCAGTCATGCTGTATACCCGTAATGTTCTTTGGCTTTCCATATGCAGGGAGTAGGAGCACTTTTAACTAGAGATCAGCATGAACAGGAAAAAAACCAAACATCATGTTCGTTGTTCATTGCCATCCATGAACAGGGACTCACGAACAACTACGAACATGGACCTGTTCACAAACATGTTCGTGGTTGGCTGTTCGTGGGGGCCAGCAGGCTCTCCTCCAGCCATCGTCCAAGTCAAGATCCCTACTGCACCACTCCCAGAAACCTGACCTGAGCAGGCAGCAGGAAAGGTACCAATAATAAATAATAGCTTGGCCCAGAGCCTGGCAGCAGCCCTGGAACTTGAAGGGGTAGATCCCTATCCCACCACACACAAAGAAAATTCAAGCTCCAATGCACTCTCTCTCTCAAAATGCCAACAGCAACTGTCTCTCCCTCTCCACTGTCTGCAAAACCACAGCTGGGAGTCCCCCTTCCCCCCTGCTCTTTGCTCCCTTGTAACAAATTTTGGAGCTCCACACTTGAAAGGAAGACCTGCCTATCAAACTAAATTGGGCTTCGATTGGGGTTTCCAGGGCAACAGAAGGAGTTCAGACAGAGTTCAGACAATCCCTGCCTAAGTTGCCAAGGGAATTGATTGCAGGTGCCAGACTGTCTGGCTTGACGAACAGCAATGAACAGCAACCAAGGAGGCTTGCAACGACCACCTGTTCATTTAGAATGGGGCCTCACGAACAGCTTGTTCGCGAACTGCAGATTGGGCTGTTTGTGGCTTTTTTTTGTTCGTATTGCTGTTCGTGCCCATCTCTACTTTTAACAGACCACATATATATATGCAAGACACTTTGTATATGCAAGGCATTGTCATATCTCAGAGGGGTCGAGGGCAGACTGTACTGGATGGTATATTTTTGGGCTAAAACTTAAAGGTTGCCTCCCTGGAGAGCCCCAATGTCAGGAACACATTGTGATTTGTGAGACTTTATGAAAATGGTGGAGGATGTGTAAGAATGCTACTTTGTTGAACTCTGCCATCCTTGTTGTAAGGTATTAAATTCATGTTACTTTTTGCAGCTATATGACACATTTCTTCTTTTTATTTTAACTGCCTTTTAATCTCTTTTTTTAAAGTCACGCAGATGGCTCAGTAAAATTTTGGGATGCTTCTTGCAGTAAGTTCCTCTTAACATAATGAACTACTTGTGGTATGTTAAAAACCCAGAAGGGAGAGAATTGGTTAAAATTGTTGAAACAATAATGATGCATTTCAAGTAACTGAAGCAAAGAAATGAAAGGTAGTGAAGAGCTCTACATTAATATAAGAAGGAGAAAGTTTTATTTGGCAGGACTATATGGAAGAGGAATGAATAAGATAGGTCTGAAAATATCTTTCTGGCAAGGCCCTAAAACAACAACTGAATCCTCTAGTATTGTGTCTTGTGTCTTCATTAAAATCTGGTCACAGGTGTGCAACCCGGCTTGCGGTCAGACACAGACTGGGGGGAACTCACAACAGTGGCCATCCCCTTGATGTGCGAGAGCATGCTGTGAAAGTGGGGAAGGAGCTTCTGGTTTCCTTTCCCCACCCCGTTTTCATCACTGGAAAGTGCAACAGGGAGCTTTTTGCTCCTTATCTCTGGTGCCAGGTGCCCTAGAAAGGACAGATGGAGCCACAGAAAGGGGCAAAAGTCCCCTGCCACACTTTCTGCTGGTGAAAGCAAGGTGGGAGGGAAACCAGAAGTTCCTCCTCCCACTTCACAGCCCTCTCTTTCAGTGCTGAGTGCTTTTAAAGGTATGTCTGAATCCGAGAGTCTCTACATGAGACGCCTTGGTGCGTGTTCATGAAGTGTAGGGAGGTGCAATGTTAGCCAGGAAGCGTAGTTTTAAAAGACAGAGCCGGCGGAGATCACTCCTTAGAAGATTTGTTAATTTCATCTTCACCTCCCTCAAGGCTTGGGTTGGAAAAACTTTGTGTGCAGGAGGCTTATGCACCCCCTCCCTGCATGCTGCATTCCCAGTCCAAATTGGGGCCCCATAAGTCTGAGAATTAAGTTTGAAAAAAACAGAAGCTGCAGCTGATTTGGCGCTAATTGCCTGCCACACTAGTAGGAGAGTTTATGTTTGCTGTCTCCCAAAACAAGGATCTTACTGTCAGCTGGACAGACTTTATCCATCATATCCAATAATAGCCAGGTTTCTTCCAGTCTGTATGGAAAAGTTAACTTATTTGATTTGCTTACAAAAAGGCTTGGATGTGAGAGACCAATTTAAAGACTAATGGATTCGATATTTTGACATTATTCAATGCAGAGTTATAAAGATATCTTAAAGTATTTTAAAGGTACAGGATTCCGAATGCGGGAAAGTTGCTCTTCTTTTTGCAAATGGTTCTGTCCCCTTTGATGTGATACAGTGCTCCTTTTCATTACCCCCCCGCCAGGGCTTTTTTTCTGGGAAAAGAGGTGGTGGAACTCAGCGGGTTGCCCTCGGAGAAAATGGTCACATGGCTGGTGGCCCCGCCCCCTGATCTCCAGACAGAGGGGAGTTGAGATCGCCCTCCACGTGGCGCAGAGGGCAATCTCAACTCCCCTCTGTCTGGAGATCAGGGGGCGGGGCCACCAGCCATGTGACCATTTTCAAGAGGTTCCGGAACTCCGTTCCACCGTGTTCCACCGGAAAAAAAAGCCCTGCCCCCCGCCCAGATCAGACAATGCAATCCTAAGCAAGCTACTTATAAAGAGTCCTTCAATGGACGTAGAAGGGGGTAACTCTGTTTAGGACTCCACTGTCAGCCTGTTAATGTACACTATACTACATCATTTTGAAATATTTTTCGTATAAAGTCTGGAAAAAAAATTGCAACTGTGATCATTTAAAATGTTGTTGCATCTCAAGCAATATAACAGATGTCCTCTGTGTCTTCCAGTAACACTACAGATGTTGTACAAGTTAAAAACCTCAAAGGTGTTTGAAAAACAGAAAGTGGAAGGGAAGCCAACTGCAGAAATTGTAGAAGACGATCCTTTTGCCATCCAGCTGATGTACTGGTGTCCTGAAAGTCGGATATTCTGTGTATCAGGAGCCTCTGCCTATGTTATAGTTTTCAGATTCAGCAAACATGAAGTCAGTACTGAAGTACCAGTAAGTTTAAGTGTGTTTTACATACATATCCACTGATTTATTTCAAGGGTGCTTGTTCCAGAACAGAGTGTGTGAAAGGTTTGGTTTTAGTTAATCGGGTATAAAATTGCGTTATGTATATTTATCATACAGTAGTTTCAGTTACGTACTTCACAGAGTCTTTCTACACGAGACGCATTGGCGTGTGTTGGTCAAGGGTAGGGAAACGCAATGTTAGCTGGGAACCATAGTTTAAAAAGACAGAGCTGGCAGAGATCACTCCCCAGAGGGTTTGTTAATTTTGTCTTCACCTCCGCAAAGGCGCTGTCAATTTCACCTCTGTAGTCTAAAAGTGTGTGGGATCTCAAGCAGAGGGCAGCGAGGAATGGAAATGGGCAGGAGCTGCCTTCCAGAGCTGGGCTTGGACCTGGAGAGGTTCTAATGGGCTGAAGTTTCCCTTCTAGCATTTCACAGTTCCTTCACACAGCTCCAGTGTATAGCAAAGCCTTTGCCCTGCCGCCAGCTCTGTCTTTTGAAACTAGCTTTCCTGGCTACCACTGCAGCTCCTGACACGTGTTCTTCACATGTCAGAAGTCTCGTGTAGGGAGTCTCTAAGTACACTTCCAAACTGCAATCCTCACCGAGGAAAGGAAGTATGTGAGCCTATGATTTTATACCTACCACTTTGGCCAGTTGTCTGGGAAGGCCCTCTGTTAAAACTGGGTTTGAGCTTGCTGATTATTCTGCTTTCACAATTATATATATATAATTTTTCCAAGATAAAAAAACAGTAAAAAACAGAGCCCAGTATTTTTTTTTTACTTATCTGTGAAAGCAAAACATTTTCCTGGGCCATACTCTGTTTCTCTACAGTGTCTTTGTGTTTCTTTTCTTGATATACATCATTACTGGCCAGATAAAAGGCTCAGGTAGTCATTCATGTGAAAGACCTCTGCCTGAGACCCTGGGGAGGCTATAGGATTAATTAATTATTTGGACATAAAATTCGCATTGGAGCAAAATACAAGCAATTGACTCTGGTTCTTTATTATTGCATGGACATGTTCTTTCATGATAGGGCAATTTGGCAAATCTTCCATAAAGAACTGCAGATGGGAAAACATTAAATCTTGCTAACATAAAAGCATAAATGTGGGGTTGGGAGCTCTGTAAAAAAAATAGCTGGAAGCCCCTGGCTCGATGTTATAATAAACTGCAGGGGAGAACAAGTTTTGTCTGCATGAGGCCAGACCATTTGTTTCTCAGTGTCTAAGAGTCTCTGTTTCAAAGATCTAAATACTTGTAATTCATCTAACATAAAGAGAGAGTCCAAAGATATACCAATTGATTGTATTTTCCTCGAAATTAAATGAAAATTAATCCAACAACATCAAAGAAATATAATTACTAGGTCCTCCCCTAAAATGGAGGCGTAACCAAAATGTCAGTGTCAATAGCCAGAGTTTGAAGTTCCGGCTATCATCATCATCACCACCACCACCACCACCACCACCACTGTTGTTGTTGTTGTTGTTGTTGTTGTTGTTATATTCTGCTCTCTCCACTTGTGCGAACTATTTATTATGTATATCATAATAGCAAAAGGCAGGGCTTTTTTTCAGGGGGAATGTGGGGGAACAGAGTTCCGGCACCTCTTGAAAATACTCGGCAATAGTGCTTGAAAATAATATGGTTTCAAAGAATCCCGTGTGTTTCTTCCTCATTTTCCTCTTGAGAGTTCCACCACGTCTTTTCCCAGAAAAAAAACCATGGTAAAAGGCAACTTTACATGTTCACTCCTTGTTAGTACTTTATCTTCTAACCTCAAGTCACTTTTAAACTAATGAGCATACTTTCTATCTAGGAGTGGATTTCAATGGGGCCTCTTGTTGACTTAGTTCTGGCACACCGTGCTTCATGTTTCCCTTTCATTTCGGTTGAACTAGTATCAAAGAATTCTTCTGAGCGCCATTTCTGGACCTACATTCAGGCCTATTAATTTTATTCCTATTGATTTGCCTTTTTGCCTTGGGAAATTCTTTGATTTCATAAAACAACATGGATTTTAATTTCTTTAAGTCCTTAGAGGTGCGACTTCAGAGCGAGATAGAAGATATCATCAGCCCCGAGACAGAAATGATTCCACCATTTCCAGATGCATCGTCTCAACTTCCATCTTTAAAAGATCTCTCAGGCAGTACAAATACCATGACATCTGTGGGAACAATGAAAGACAGTATTCCATGTCTCAGGTACAACTCTTGATGTTGGTTGAAAGGTTTATTTTCCTCTCCCTCTCTCTCTTTTGTGTCCATTGCTGTCAAAATTCATTCACGTTGCCAAAATTCATTGCCTTTGCTTATTACGACTCTAAGTGCCATGTACTTTGATGGTGCTGTCTGTAAATGAATCTCGGAATTGTTGGTTTCTATGTTAAGCTACATGTGAATACAGGCACATTGTTTGAGGATGCTGTAACATTGCTAAGAGTCTTTCTAAATGAGAGCCAAGCTACAAGTGACGCCTGATACAGGTTGGACACTTGTCAGCTTCCCTCAAGTTCTGATGGGAAATGTAGGCATCCTGGCCTCACAGCTTGGCTCTCCATTTAATTGAAGTTTACAGAAACACACACACACACCGGAAGGGAAGGGGGGGCACCTGCCGAGAGCCTGACGCCTGCACTCCCCTCCTGACCGCATGTTCTCCCTCCCATAGACTGCCGCTCTGTAAACTTCAATTAAATGGAGAGCCAAGCTGCAAGACCAGGATGCCTACATTTCCCATCAAAACGTGAGGGAAGCTGACAAGTGTCCAACCTGTGTCAGGTGTCACTTGTAGCTTGGCTCTGAGATGAAGTACATGTGGAGGCTCAAGTGAAGAGAGGCGCAATGCTAGCCGAGAAATGTAGGAGTTTAAAAGGTGGAGCCGAAGGCTTTGTCAATTTCCCTCTCTACAGAGCTGGCAAAGAGGATTGCCGTAAACATGACATTAAATTAGCATTTGTAGCAAACGTAAGGTTGGATCCTATCAAAAAGCTTGTGAAAGGAACTGATGTAGTAGATATTTTCCTGCCTCCCCTCTTCCCGCAGCGGAGGATACCCTCTCAAATAGTAAGGGGACTCTTGTGAACCAAGTGCACAACACTGCAAGAAGGCACAATAAGAAAGAGAAATGTTGACGTTTCCCCCGTCTCTCTCTTTTGCTCTTGGAGAGGGAAGCAGAAGGTGATTTCACTCTCACGGAGGCATTTTGGGGCAAATGGGCTGCAGGGAGATGGGGAGGGATCGGCTCTACCGACTCCTTCTGCAAGCGTCCCTCCAGGTCCCAGCTCATAATAAGGACCAAGGAATAGAAACTACCAGAGGGCAGTTCCAGATATTCCAAAGCTGGGCTCAGGTTAATAGCGCAGTTAACCCTTATTGAAACCGACAGTCTGAATAGGATCCAACTGGAAGAACGTCCTTAATTCATTTGTAGCTGGAGATCGTCCAGCTATGCAACTGAAGTCATATTTTGTTTCATAGCCAGGCTGGAAATCTCACTCAAAAGTCAAGGAAAGATGCTCCATCCAGGTAAACTCGGATGTGCTTTCCCACCACTCATCTTCTTATCCCAAAGACACCCCATCAAGGGAGAGCCTTTTTCAGCAGAAGCCAAATAACTGCCTTTTTCAAATTTACTGTCCCAGCCATAAGAGCTATCGTCTCGTGGCAAGATAAGCCTGGCCTAGCTTAACAGGGGGTGGATTTCACAGCCCTGAGCCTTTCGCACAGAACCTTCTCATTTAATCCCAAGCAACTCCAACGAAGAGGGTCTCAACTACCAAGACGAGCAGAAAGTCTGAACAGAAGAACAGAAGAAGAGCCCTGTTGGATCAGACCAGTAGTCCACCAACATCCCATATTATGGAGGGCAGGGAACAGTGTCAGTGGGAGATGCTCTAGGTCTTCCCCTGCCCACCTTTTCCCTCTCTTAATTGCTTCTCCCCAGGCTGATTTCCCACCAGCAGGGTTCAAAAATCACACTTCTGGTCCTGAGAGTGAAAGAGACATTCCCAGGATCCTCCAACCTCAGAGCCGTTCGTGGTTATTCCACTAGGTCCCCCTTTAATCTACCCACTGGAGCAGGATAAGCAAAGAGTTAACACCTGAAATTCTGGTATTCTGATCTAGATATTTGGTACATGCTTGGGTGCTGCCTTCAGTGTTTTCTTTTTTAAAATAGTTTTTATTAAGAATTTTAAGCAGGATATCAAAAGATATCAAAAGAAAAAATTAAAAGACAAAGCAAACAGCAACAACAACAAAAATCATTATTATTAAAAAAAGAAAGAGAAAGAAAGATAGGAATAAGCTCCAATGTTCTCTGTGAAGGATATATAGGTAATACATGTTATACTCTGACTCCAAAATTACCATAAATAAATACTTTTCCTTTCCCTCTAATCATTTTTTTTTGCATCTTAATCTTCAAAAGCACAAACCATCAGTTCATTTCTTTCATGCAAAAAGTCTATAAGGGGTTTCCTGGTAGCAATACATTTAGTTAATGTCTTTTCCCTAATCAAAGAGGTAAGCTTGGCCATCTCTGCAAACTCCATCATCTTCACCAGCCATATTGTAAGTAATATTGTGGTTTTCCACTTTTGAGCATATAACAATCTTGTTGCCATTGTCATATATAGAAATAATGTACCATGAGCAGTTTCCAGCTGTTTATCCATTAGTCCCCCTAGAAAAGCCTCTGGCTTCGTTCGTTTATGAGTCTTTAATATCTTCTGACTGCCTCCTGTGTTTTTGTATCTGTGTGTTTTCATGTGTGTAAACCCGTAGTGATGGTTATGAGCTACTAGGCAGTTGCCAGGAACAAGGAATCCACAGGTGGGAAAAGGATCAAGCGCTTACTGCTGCCACTTCTCTGACCCTGATTCTTTCCCCCATTTCAAAAGGGCCATCAGAGCAATGTTAAAAACACCTCGAGTTAGCATGTCTCGTTTGACCTCAAGATCTCACACAGTTGGTCTTTACTAATTTTGTTCACTCCATTTCCCTTTTTCTTCTTAGCGTTAAGACTCGTCCGGTGAGGATGCCTCCTGGTTACCAAGCAGAACTTGTTATTCAGTTGGTGTGGGTAGAGGGTGAGCCTCCCCAACAAATTACCAGCCTGGCAGCGAATTCAGCGTATGGATTGTAAGTTAATCCAATTATCTCTTCACAAAATAGGCTGCATTTTATTCAAGCAGAGAATGTGTGCAGTTTAGCCTTTGCTCTTCTTACTTACATTCAGCAACCTGAAACATGGCTCTTTGGGGAAAGAGTCTTTGGAGTCACTGTCATCCGTCTCCCTTAAAGGACTGATTCTTTCACATCTTATCTTTGCCCTTTTTGTTAAGATCTCTCCTTGTAAAATATATTCTTTTCCTTCCTTCCTTCCTTCCTTCCTTCCTTCCTTCCTTCCTTCCTTCCTTCCTTCATTCATTCATTCATTCATTCATTCATTCATTCATTCATTCATTTCAAATTTGTATTCTGCCCTCCCTGTGAACGGGCTCAGGGTGGATAACAACATATTAAAATATATTGAAAAATATATTGAAAAACAACAGCCAGATTCACTCAGATACCCATGTTTCACTCTGCAAGCGAGTCTGGAGGGCAGAGCGACAATTCAGCTCTGGTTTCATTGACAGAACAAGTACTGTTGGCTCCTCTGAATTGCCAATTTGCATTTATTTATGGTGTGAGAAAGTGTCAAGATCTGCATTTCAATGAAGGGATATGGGAGGTAGGAGAAACTGGGATACTTTTAGCAGTTGAGGAGGAGCTGATATTGAACATGTGAATGTGCTCATGTGGAGCAAATTGAAGTGTGACTATGAGCCAAGCTACAAGTGACGAATTACTTTTTTTTTTTTTAAAGAATTTTTATTGGATGGGTTTACAAACATAAACATAATAATCATTATCATTTTCCACCCCATTGCATTTTCCCCATCCTAGGGAATGGGGAAAATTACATTACAATTACGAATTACATTTGCCTGGCAAGTGAACAGACTCATGTGTATTCCTCCCTGTTCACTTGCCATTCACTTGCGCTCCACTTGATCAAGTGGAGCGCAAGTGGAGCGCAAGTGAACAAGGAAGAATACACGTGGGTCTGTTCACTTGCCAGGCACGTGTAATTCGTCACTTGTAGCTTGGCTCTGAGTGAGTAAGTGTATGGGAATTTGGAGGGGGGACACGTGAAATGAGGTTCACTCGAGCATTCGTAAGTACTTCATAATGTTTATCTCTTCCCTGAGAACCTGAAAAGCCCCTGTCAGTTTGTGTAGACAAAGCTGGTTTTCAGAAACGGAGGCTGATTTCACGCTAAGGATTTCTCATGTTTCAGCCACCTGACTAGTACGGTTTTTTTCCTTGCTTCTCCATGACATCATCCTCTCTTTGTGTGCAGATTGTTAACAGCCTTTTCCTTCCACACACAAAAACTGCTTTATTTTAAACCTGTAAAAACCTGATTTTCCTGGGCAAGGTGCACCCACGCAGGCAGTTTCTTTTTTTCTGAAGGGGAAACAGCAGAATCGAAGGTCTCCAGTGGAAGTACTAGTCCATTGGTGACTGCAAGTAGCCAGTCTCCAGCAGAAATTAATAGGGGTGTGCACCCCCAAAATATTCAGATTTTCCATTTTGGGTTTACCCGAAGTGGGGAAAAAAATTCGGAAATACCCAAAGCCAGAATTGGAAAGCTGCTTTGGATTCGAGTATCTTAATCACTTCATAAAGATTCGGAGCATTGCAAAGTGATTCAGGGGGGCTGGGCTTTCTCCCAGCACCCCCACCCCTCACTCCTCACTTACACCCCATATCCCCTCCACCCCACTTACCTAGCTAGGCGAGGAAGCCCAGAGCCGCTGCCTCCGCTACTGCTGCCACCTCCTCTGGGTCCACAATGGCTCACAGGGTGGCTGGGAAGGCTGGAGTCACTTCATCTGGCTCTTCCTGCCCTGTGGCGGCCATTTGAGGGGCAGGAAAGTCCTTCTCCACCTGCTCTGCTGCCCGGTGGCCCCGCAGGGCTGTTTGGAGGGCTGGAGCTGCTGCCACCGTCTCCGTGCTGCTTCCTCTGGGCCAGCAGCAGCCTGCAGGGTGGCCGGGAAGGCCAGAGCCCCCTCCTCTGGCCCTTCCTGCCCCTCAAATGGCCACCACAGTGGCCATCAGAAGGGCAGGAAAGGCGTTTTCGCTTCTTCCGCTGCCGTGCAGCCACGCAAGCCAGCGGAGAAGGCCGGAGCCGCCTCCTCCGGCCCTTCCTGCCTCTCAAATGGCTGCCACAGCAGCCGTTTGAGGGGCAGGAAGGGCCTTTTCTGCCTCCTCCACTGCATGGCCCTGCAGGGCTGCATGGGGGGCTGGAGCTGCCGCTGCCACTCCGCCTCCTCCGGGTCCGCAGCAGCCCACAGGGTGGCTAAGAAGGCCGGATCCATCAGCATGTGGCCCCGCAGGGAGGCGGGAAAAGTTAGAGCCACTGCTGCCATGCCGCCCCGCCGCCTCCATGGCTGCAGCTGCCTGCTGGGCAGCTGGCCACCTCTACCACCACAGCGGCAGGGCCAAGGTAAGTGGGCGGTGAGGTGGGGGGAACTGGGGCTGGGTGTTGGGTGGGTTGGGATGTTTAAAGGGCTCTTCTGTTTGCAAGCGGCAGGAAAGGGATCCTTTAAACTTCAGCTGTCAGGCAGGGGAATCCCCCCTCCTGCCAGCTGAACTTTAAAGGGACCTGCTGCTTGCAAGAGGCAGGGAAAGGGCCCTTTAAACTCTGCCCCGAAGCTTTCCGAAGCAACCTGAATGCTTTGGGGAAGCTTTGATTTGGGGTATTTTACCAGAATCGGAAACCCGAAGCGCACACCCCTAGAAATTAACATAACACAAAAGGATCGCCTGCCTTTTAGACAAGGGGAGGGGATCCTTGCAGGCTCTGCAAGTGTGAGGTTTTTAAAAAACGTTGTTAAAGGTGTTAAATTATTATCTAGTGTTACTCATACTTGTATGTTTAAACAAAAATTGGAAGAGAATCACTCACAGTTCAGCCTGCCTTTCAGGAAGCAGGATGAGAATCATCAGATGTATCTGCAAATATGTGGGATTTTTAAAAAGTGTTTTTTAAAAAGAGAAAACAGATTGCCCTGGGATGTCTGGAATCTCCTCTGTAAGGGCAATTTCATACAAATCACATCAGCAATCAGTCTATCATGGTGTAGCCCAAGTGTCTGACTCCTTAGAAGACAGTTTCATGTGCTCGTGTGTGTGTGTGTGTGTAAAGGAGGCCATATAAGAATCTCTCTGCACGAGACGCCTCGTGCATGTTCATCACATGTAGGGAGATGCAATGTTAGCCGGGAAGTGTAGTTTAAAAAGACAGAGCCGAAGTCTCTGTCAATTTCACCTCTCTACAGAGCCAGCAGAGATTTCATCTTTGCCTCCCCAAAGACACCGTCATTTTTATCTCTCCAGTCTAAAACTGTGGAATGGCAACCAGAGGGCAGCAAGGAATGGAAATGGGCGGGCGCTGCTGGACCTGAGCCCAGTTAAAGACTAACCATTTTCATTCTAGCATGAGCTTTTGTAGTGTAAGTTTTTCAACAGATATGTGAGCTGGACCTCAGCTGCCAGGCAGGCCATCTGGCAAGTACATGCACACTCACTGCACAAGCACACAGTTATGGAGGAAAAAACAGAGTCAAAAGTTATGACATGGGAGAGGTGCAAGGTATGGCATTATTATGGAAAATTCAGATTTAATCAAGACGTTCAACTTTGCAGTTAAGTGGGCGTAGTGCAACCCCCAGTGTTATGCTGAGCTGATTAAGGCCTGTAATGGCTGAAGGATCATGAAACTATGTGCTTAAATAAGAATCTAAGGCCTGATTGAAAGTTGATGCTGGCAAGGCAAAAAAAAATGCTCTGGTTTTGCACATGCACAGAGTCTCAGGGTGCCTCTAGACAATCCTTTTCCTCATGGGCACGCACTCGTTTTAACATGCTCCCCACAATCACATGGCAGCTGCAGGCAACTGCTTTTAAAAAAAGGAGAGCCTGAAGTGGCTTGAAACAGCACCACAGCTGGCTCCTGCCTCCCTCCCAGCGGAGTTTTCTTACGTGCAAACAGTACAGGGAGAGTGGCAGCAAAACTGGTGAAATAACTCCTCCCTCATGGTTTTCCTGCAAGAAACCTGTTGGTGGGGAGGCAGGAGCCTTTCCTCTCCTGGCAACACCATTACAAGCCCATTTGGGCTCTCCTTCTCCCTTTTTTTTTGGAAGAAGCAGTTTCCCCACAGCTGCCACAAAAGGGTTCTTCTGCTCATGCATAGAACAGCAACTCAGTTTAAGCAAGATACTGGCCATGGGCCAAGTTAGATGGTTCAGTTCTTTTGCCTCATCCTTATTACATATATATCAGTCCTTGGTGTATGTAATGCAGGGGAGACTGAGGAAGATGCTTTAGCGCTGACATTCTTTAAAAAAACAAGGCACCAGGAGTAGAGGGTTCGCTTGAAACTAGATGAGCAACAAACCTGGATAAAACAAAATGTTTGCAAGAATACTGAATGAATGATTGACAATAAGTAGATTTTATCTCTATCCCGTTCGGAATTGAATCTGGTCGCACCATAATTTGCATTGGCATGGTTCTGCAGTAGGATCCGGCCATTGGCTTTCCTCCTAGCTATGTTTGTGGTTTCTATGGATACATCTTTTTCTTATACTAAAAGACAGGGTTTTTTCTTACGAAATACCCGAGTCTGCATTAATTCAGCCTGTTGTTTTAAAAAAAAAATTAAAAGGTTGGCTTTTTAAAGCTAAAAGTCTTAGAATGTTCCTTCACTGAACTTCACTAATCTTGAAGCTTCAAATGGTTTGCATAAATTGGAGTGTCACAGGAGTCTTTGTGGCATGAAGTCTGAGCCTGTATTGGGGGCAGGAAGTATTAAGAAGCTTTATTGTGGGTTCCACGCATACTTTACAGCAAAAGATAATTTCACCTTCTCTGACAAGTTAAGAGTCTTCCTGCTTTTCTTTCCTCAAACTAGTGTGAGTTATAAGCAAATGAGTCTATTAATGTTTTGTAGCAGAGGAGCAAAGTATATGTTAGGCACAAAAACATCTAATTGTAATCGATACTGGGGGATTCATGCTAAATGTTTTCTCCTTTGGATATTTCCCCATGCGCGTCCTTCCCCAACTAGAATTCTTGACGTGCTTGTTAGTGAGATGAGTATGATTGGGGTGGTGGTGGTGGTAAGTGGTTGTGAGAACCTGTGAAGCTCAAGAAGGACAGAGGAAAGAAGGTTTAGGTCCCATACAGCTTGGAACATCACTCACACTTCCATTGTGGATCACCTCTTATAGCCAGGGCTTTTTTCCCAGTGGAACTCAGTGGGTTGCCAGCACAGGGGGCAACTCTTGGCGGGAGGTAGTACCTCTGGTACCACATGCATGTGCGCAAAGTGCGTGCATGCTCTCAGGATCGCACAACGACATCACTTTGGGTCAGCTGGAACAAGGGAGGAGTTTTTAAAGTTTAATTTGCCCTTGGCAAAAATGGTCACATGGCTGGTGGCCCCGCCTCCTGATCGCCAGATAGAGGGGAGTTTAGATTGCCCTCTGCGCCGCTGTCTGGAGATCAGGGGGCGGGGCCACCAGCCATGTGACCATTTTCAAGAGGTGCCGGAACTCGGTTGCGCTGCGTTTCAGCTGAAAAAAAGCCCTGCTTCTAGCCAATAATACCAAAGTACAATATCTTTGAAGAATGTTTCTTTTCTCAGAGTTGCATTTGGAAACTGCAATGGTTTGGCTGTTGTGGATTTTATGCAGAAGATCACGCTGCTGAGCATTGGAAGCCCCGACCTCTACGGATCAAGTGATCCGTCTCAACGTCAGCCTCGCTCTCCTCGCAGAAGCAAGCAGTTCACTGCAGGTAGGAGATAAAAGAGAGAGTTGGGGTGAGCTTTCCGTTTATTGCCTGTGGCATTTGAAATAAGTTTGAAACGCATGTCTGTATGCTAGTCAGAAGAATGCATATGACAACCTTAGAGGCATCTGACTGCTTGTGAAGTGCTGATACCTCAGAACTGTCCAAAATTGTGTGACAGATTAGTTCAGTTCCTGTGGAAAGCTGATCTCTTAAATGGATTCCTGCAGTTTTTTAAGAAGTTCGACATGGACAACTTTCCTGCTAATCTGCACGATGCTCAAGATTAACCTTCTGATTCCTTCCTTTTTGTGAAATAATTATGAAGTGAAGTTCTAAACCCATCTGTTTTTTCTGCCTTTGTTTGCTTTTTAATCACAAACCAACAGAACAAGCACTACATAACTGTGTGGCATGCATACAACATACCAGAGATCCCTTGTTGTATTGTTTCTTCTATTTTTAAAATTAGGTATTAATCAACATCCAGTTAAATGAAAATATGGTGTACACCAGGATTTGTATATGGGTAGCAAAATGTTGTAACTCTTATTTTCAAATTAAAATGTTCCAGAGACAAGAAATGAAATAAGTAGTTACTTAGCATGTCTTCAAAATATTTTGCTAACCCAAAATTCAACAAGGTGTGAAAAAACAACCTTGTTAGACAGCTCAGATGTAAACTGTGAAGGTTGGATAAAAACTGCAATTTTGGCAAAAGCTTCCATTGTTGTAATCTATCCGTGAGGTTCTTAAAATATAAGTTATACTGTTCATTAGGAAAAATACAAGAGATGAAATGCCTCCTTGTAGCCGCAGGCTTTCCCCTCACTCAGTTTACATGCATACATGCGCAGATGGTTGGTGGCAGGGCTTTTTTTCAGGGGGAACGTGGGGGAACAGAGTTCCGGAACCTCTTGAAAATGGTCACATGGCTGGTGGCCCCGCCCCCTGATCTCCAGACAGAGGGGAGTTGAGATTGACCTCCGCGCCGCTCAGCGGCGCGGAGGACAATCTCAACTCCCCTCTGTCTGGAGATCAGGGGGCGGGGCCACCAGCCATGTGACCATTTTCTCCGAGGGCAACCCACTGAGTTCCACCACCTCTTTCCCCAGAAAAAAAGCCCTGGTTGGTGGAGAAGATAAGGTAAAAGGGAAAAGAAGAATATTCATGTCTCTTCCTGTCAACCTATCATAAACATCCATTTTATTTATTTGCTCATTTATTTATCATGTATTTTATTCACCTAGACAGACCCACTGTCTCAAACACATCCATACTCTGTTCTCTGTACATACACAACTGCACACTCTTGCACTCATACCCACAGTTTAGGGTTACTATGCTGTGGAGGTGGTTTGGGAGCAGATTGGGGTGGGGGGGAAGCCCATAGCGCTTCTGGCAATTCCTAGAGCTACCTTCCATCTGTTCCAGGTTTTCACTAGAAGCAGGGCTTTTTTTTCAGCTGGAACACGGTGGAAAGGAGTTCCAGTACCTCTTGAAAATGGTCACATGGCTGGTGGCCCCGCCCCCTGATCTCCAGACAGAGGGGAGTTGAGATTGCCCTACGCGCCGCTCCAGCAGTGCGGAGGGCAATCTAAACTCCTCTCTGTCTGGAGATCAGGGGGCGGGGCCACCAGCCATGTGACCCTTTTCGCCGAGGGCGATTTAAACTTTAAAAAAATCTCCCCTTGTTCCAGCTGACCCAAAGTGGCGTCATTGTGCGGTCCTGGGAGTGTGGGCGCACTTTGTGTATGCACACGTGGTACCCAGGGGCACCACCTCCCACCAAGAGTTACCCCCTGTGCTGGCAACTCACTGAGTTCCACCACCTCTTTTCCCAGAAAAAAAAGCCCTGGCTAGAAGTAATGTATACACAACTGCCTTTTAAAAAATTCTCTTCTTCTGCAGCTTGGAGTAGCAAGTAGGCAATGAGACCTGAGTGCAGGGAATTCCCTGTCCCAACCAGGGAACTGGCAAGCCGACTACATGACTTCTGCATGCAAAGTACCTCTAAAGCTTTCCTGTATTGGAATTGGTCGCTGAGCATTTTGTCCCCAGCTGGCTGCATCCAGCCAGTGATGGCTCTCTTGTGCAGTGATGGTACAGAAGCGCATGCATTGGCAATTGAGCACCCACACAAGGATATTCTCCGTACATTTCTTGATTATCCCTTTGCATCCACCAGAGGGCTTTTGCTGGCTAATTTCTTTTAAAATGTAGCTGCTATATTACCATATTTACTCAAAAGCAAGACGCCCCTGAATGTAAGATGACCCACCGAAAAAAAAAGATAAAAGTAGATAACCCAGAATTTAAAATGACCCCTCCTACAAAAGTATGATCAATTTTTTTTATTCTATAGTAATCAATATACAATAAAAATATAGTCTACAGAAGAAAATAATTACTTTCACTTTTTGCACCTCTTTGCATTGTGATTGTTCACAAGTAGTATTGGAGCATGTTCTATTTCAAATTTTAAAAAGCAAGAAACTGGCTCATTCATCATGACCATTGCTCATCTTCCAACATTATATATGCCATCAAATGTCAGCAGTGCCCTTCAGCTCTCTATATAGGACAAACACGTCAGTCCTTCTGCAAAAAACAAACGGATATAAATCTGATATCAAAAATCACAACATTCAAAACCAGGGGGAGAACTTTTTAATCTTCCATAGCTGAGTTAGAAGTAGTAGTTCACAAACAGAGAAACTTCAAAGGAAAATTATAGCGCGAGATCGCTGACATTGCAAATTTGGAGCAATGGACATCCCCTGCCCCCCCGCACGAGCTTAATAGGGACATTGGATTCTTCTCTCACTACAGATGATGATTTTCTGCTTTTCACACTCCTGTTCTAGCAAGATAATTACAGTATTATTATTTATTTATTTGTTTATTTATTTTGACTTATATCCCGCCCTCCCCACAAATGGGCTCAGGGCGGCTCACATCATAATTAAAATGCAATAAATTAATATTCGGCTTTAAAAACAGATTTAAAAACTTATATTAAAATACTCTGGTGCCATTATATATAGGCTACTTTGGATACTAATAAAAGTCCTGCATAGGTCATAGCTGTGGGTAAAACGCATAGCCGAGGGCAGTCATAGAAGAGGTAGTGATCTTAGGTAGGATAAGGGGGGACACCCGCTGGTCCTCAGCCAAAGGCCTGGTGGAACATCTCCATTTTACAGGCCCTGCGGAACTGTAATAGGTCCCGCAGGGCCCAGATCTCCAGTGGGAGAGCGTTCCACCAGGCTGGGGCCAGGGCAGAAAAAGCCCTGGCCCTGGTGGAGGCCAGCCGGATGTCCCTCGGGCCGGGGATCACCAGGAGTTGTTTATCTGTGGAGCGGAGCGCCCTGCAAGGGACATAATGGGAGAGGCGGTACCTTGTACCCTTCTTTAAATACTCCTCCTACCTTCTGGCTGGATGAAACCCTACATACTTCCACTTCTAAATGTATCTGTAGGAGGGAGCTTTGACTCTCAAACGCTCATCCCCTGGAAATCTAGTTGGTCTTTAAGGAACTACTGGATCCAAATCTTGCTCTTCTATTGCAGACCAGTACCGCTACCCACCTGAATCTACCTGCATGTGCGATGAATCACCTCTCTCACTCAGCAGATCTGTATACCTGAGTGGAAGGCAACACTCCCGTCTTTAGGGCGCCAAGAACTTTAACCTTTAAAAAGTCTTCCTTTTGAGTAAATACAGTATTATAGTGCTATACTGCTATAGTGGTAATACTGCTATAGTAATGTGGTATCTAAAGATTTTTTTTTAAGCCAGCAAAGAGCTGACAGTGCAAGGTGGAAGGATAATGTGTTTGAGGAGACAGCAGGAGTAAAATGTTACGAGGGTGGAGGAAGGTTCAAAAGTATGCACTTTCCCATCCATTACATGCTAACCTGCTTTGATGACAATCTGGCTGTTTCCACACGTCCTTGAAGCGATGGCCCCCTCACCGAACACTGGGCCGATTCCGCACAGCTTACCTGAAGCCGGGATGTTGCGGAACATGCCGGAAAAAACACGGAAGATTGTGTTTTCTCATTGTGCGATGTCGCGCAAAACTCACACGAGAAAACGCGATCTTCTGCATTTTTTCCGGCATGTTTCTCAACGTCCCAGCTTCAGGTAAGCTGTGCGGAATCGGCCCGTGTCTCTGTTTTCAAAATTGTTGCAGGCTGTTTGGCTTGCGTTTTTTCAGCACCTTTTCTGGGAACACACTTTCCCCTGGTCCCCAAAAAGGCACTGAGAAAAATGGAGGCCAAACAGCCTGCAACAGTAAATGCTTCCTTTGCTACTAGGCTGGTCAAAGTGCAAAAGCCACCCCAGTCTTAGGGACGTATCTTGGAGAGCCAGTTTAGTGTAGTGGTTAAGAATGGCAGGACTCTAATCTGGAGAGCCAGATTTGATTCCCTACTCCTCCGCTTGAAGCCAGCTGGGTGACCTTGGGTCTGTCTCAGCTCTCTCAGAGCTCTTTCTGCCCCACTCACCTCACAGGGTGATTGTTGTGAGGTGGGTGGGGCACACACTTTGTAAACCACTTTGAGTGGGTATTAAGTTGTCCTGAAGAGCGGTATATAAATTAAATGTTATTATTATTAGTTCCAGTGTTGCAGCTGACTTTAGAGCCAATTTCAGCTCCTGCATAGTGACCCACGTAATCTAAAAATCTTGCTAAGAATAACAGACCCCTTGAGACTATTCCAGAGCTACACTTCACCTCTTGCATGCTCTGTCTCTTCCTCTTCCCCATCTCCTTTTAATCAATTCCTTTGGTACGTCTTGTGAGTCCCAAAAGGATCTGCAAAAAGCATCTATGAAAGTACCTGTGCCTGAGCATGCCTAGATGCTGGTTCTGGTATCACTTCCTTTCACTTTGGACTGTTTTCTCTCTCTTCCCTCTGCCTTCTGCTGGTGCTGGTGTGTTCTGGCATGTCCCAAAGACAACTTTTGCATGCGCGGCCTCTCTAACTTTTATCCTGATTTAACGAAACGGATCCGCACTTCCTATCAGAGTAAGTCCAATCACAATTAGGCCTCGTGCTTTGTCAAGACTGGTATGTGACACGAATGTGTGCTGTCAGCACATTCCGCATGCATGCTCTTCCGTTTTCTTTCCTTTTGGATGTAACGTGAAACATGTTTGTTCTGGTGGCGATGTGCAGTGTGTCTCCTTAATTCTGATTGTGCTTCCAGTTAAATATGTCGCAAAGAGATTCGTTGATGTGGGTTTGTGGAATCGATTATTCTGTCCTATCACATAAGCAGAAATTTAGAAATTAATACAAAACCAAGAGATTTCCTGTTACCTTTTCAATGGCTGGTGTCAGAGGCTGTCGAGGTGATGTAGTTGCAATCAGGGCTTTTTTCAGCAGGAATGCGGTGGAATGGAGTTCTGGCACCTCTTGAAAATGGTCACATGGCTGGTGGCCCCGCCCCCTGATCTCCAGACAGAGGGGAGTTTAGATTGCCCTCCACGCCGCCGAGTGGCGCCAAGCAACACGGAGGGCCATCTCAACTCCCCTCTGTCTGGAGATCAGGGGGCGGGGCCACCAGCCATGTGACCATTTTCTCCAAGGGCACTGAGTTCCACCACCTCTTTTCCCAGAAAAAAAATCCTGGTTGCAATAGTCAGCAACGTGCCAAAGGATTGTCTGGAAACGTGGAACTGTACTCCTTAACACCCCTCCAGTTGTAGAGAAGTCGAAAGCTTTTTTCGTCAGAAGGTCTAAGTTAATGTGGGGAAACAGTAAGGTCAGGAGTTCTTTCACAGAGACTTTGGACTTCACAGAATGTTTGGTGCAAAATGAGAAATCTCTCTCTTGGCTTTTCTGGAGAACTTGGGTTGTAGCCTTCGGTGCAAGAGAGAGAATGAACCTCTCCCTTTGTATGGCTGTCTGCTGTCAGTCTCTAAATTCCCTGTGACAGGCAGAGAACTCAAGATGTGGAGAATCTGACATGAAGAGAAAGGTCTAATAGAAAGGTCTAACTTGAGGTTTGGATTGCCAACCTCCAGGTGGTGGCTGGAGATCTCCCAGAACTACAATTGATCTCCAGTCAACCGAGATCAGTTCCCCTGGTGAAAATGGCTGTCTTGGAAGGTGACTTCTATGGCATTATACCCAGCTGGGGTCTCTCCCCTCTCCAAACCATGCAGAGCCTTTTGGGAGGCAAAGATGAAATTAACAAACCCTCTGAGGAGCGATCTCCGCTGGCTCTGTCTTTTTTAACTACCCTCGTGTAGAGAGGTGAAATTGGCCCTTGGCTCTGTCTTTTAAAAATACGCTTCCCGGCTAACATTGCGTCTTCCTACACTTGAGCACGAGACATTCTGTACCAGCTGGAGTCCCCTCGCATCCCATTAGGAAAACATATGTGATGGGGTCTTTTCAGCAATGATGATAGAAGTTTGGAAGCCTGTCACTTTGGCCCCTTCTGCAGGGACCTTTAAATGGCAACTGAGGGCAGCTCTGCTCTGGAGAGCCTTTTGTTTCTGAGTTGTGCCGTAACGGTGACTGGAGTTTCCTTACGCTGTGTTGGTCTTTTTGACTTGCCCCGCTCCGGGCATCTCTGTTTGTTTTCCTGTTTGGTTTTAATGTTATTGTTTGTTTTTCTTTTTGGGGCTTTTCAAATGTACAAGATGCCTTGAGGCTTTGGGAGAAGGCATAGGATAAATATTTTAATATCAATCAATCAATCAAAATTTATTTCGAGACAAAATCAGGGCTGTTTCCACACAGCTTACCTTTGCTCGTAAGGACCCGGTAGATCGCGCAAAAAACGTGGAAGGTCGTGTTTTCTCACGTGAGATTTGCGCAATGTCATGTGATGTCGCACAAATCTCACGCAAGAAAACGCTATCTTCCGCGTTTTTTGCACGATCTACCGGGTCGTTACGGGCAAAGGTAAGCCGTGTGGAAACGGCCCAGCTTCGGAGAATCAATAGTAATAGTAAAAACAGAAATGAAGGAGAAGTAAAATAAAACAGGGGAGGAACATACAGGGCAGTGAGCCCAAAAAAGTAAGCACAAATTGTGGGAGATGGAGAGATGGTACCTTCCTGTGACAAAGAAGTGAAATTATTGAATATTTTAGATCTTACCTTCAGGGCCCTCTCCTCAATCAGTTTTCCAGTCCTTAGCCTGCCCTACATGGACTCTCCTCTCCCTAAATCTCCTCTCCCCAAACTGACAACATTTATTTACCTCATTGGACTGGAAACATTTTATTGTTTCCTACTCTCTGAGCAATTGGAATGTCTGAGAGCATTTTACGACATCGCGGTTCAATCCCAATCGGTGTATGTTGATTGGTGTCAAAGGCCTCAGGGCTCACGATTTTGATATATGTTAAATCAAAACCATAGTTTTCTCTTGCAAGATGTTTTCTCAAAGGCTTCCTGTGGAATGCAGCGACTATTCATAGCCTTATTGTCTGTCACACATGTGTTCAAAGATCAGGATTACTTTTAGGAAAAAGAGAAGTGAAAGGTATTCAAAAATTTAAAGTCAAAGTTGAGATCCATCTACTCAATCTAGGTAGATGGATGTGTAGATGGCGTCATGGAACAGGCCTCACCAGGAATGCCAACTTTGAGTTGAGAAATTCCTGGAGATTTGGAGGTAGAGCCTGGAGACAGCAGAGTTTGGAGGAGACCTCAGAGCCAAGCTACAAGTGACGCCTTACACAGGTTGGACACTTGTCAGCGTACCTCAAGTTTTGATGGGAAATGTAGGCGCCCTGGTTTTACAGCTTGGCTCTCCATTACAGCTGCAAGACCAGGATGCCTACATTTCCCATCAGAACTTGAGGGAAGCTGACAAGTGTCCAACCTGTGTCAGGCGTCACTTGTAGCTTGGCTCTCAGTGGACTATAATTCCATAGAGTCCACTCACCCATGTCTGGGGGCCACACAAAGAGTCTGTCTACAGGAGACATCTTACACAAGGATGCTCAAGTATAGGGAGACGCAATGTTAGCTGGGAAGTGTAATTTTAAAAAGACGGAGCCAGAGATCACTCCTCAGAGGGTTTGTTAATTTAATCTTTGCCTCCCTGAAAAGGAGGCGAAATTGACAGAGCCTTCAAAGAGGCGAAGATGAAATTAACAAACCTGCTGAGGAGCAATCTCTACCGGCTCTGTCTTTTTAAACTATGCTTCTCAGAGAACATTGTGTTTCCCTTCACTTGAGCGTGCTCGTATAAGATGTCTTGTGTAGAACAACTCACAGATTGAGGATGGGGCCAGTCATTTGCTTTAGGTGGGGTAGAGTCTAGTGTTCAGTTCACTCCTTCCTCTGAACAGAAGTTCTCAATTTGGTTGGAGCACAGCCAGGCACAGAGACCACTGGTGCGGCACCTGCTTGTGCAAGAGCTTCCTCATCGACCAGTTTCCACACTTGCAACACCTTTACTGTCTCTGGATGCTAGTCTAGTTCAGTTGTTTTGCTTCCTATTACAGCTATTACATCATCTATTATTTGAAGTAATGGAATTCGGCCGTGTTGATATTGAGATATATATATATATATTAATCCTGTATTTTGTTAGGCCTTACTGAGCTGTCAGATGGCCCCGTTTCACTGGAGCTGGAGCGCTGCAAATCCCCGACAGCTTCAGGTAAAAGTTAATGGCTTGCTACTCACCAGTTTGAATGAGATTTGCTTGTTTCTTCATTGTTCTGTTGCACTGGGGAAGAACTTAACTCTGTTATGGTGCAAGGTTTTTAAATATAGCGTGCAGAAAAGTATTGTTAACTGGATGCAGTAGATTGTGAAGTATGTGCACCAGGGCTTTTTTTCAGCTGGAACGTGGTGGAACGGAGTTCCGGCACCTCTTGAAAATGGTCACATGGCTGGTGGCCCCGCCCCCTGATCTCCAGACAGAGGGGAGTTGAGATTGCCTTCTGCGCCATGCGGAGGGCAATCTCAACTCCCCTCTGTCTGGAAATCAGGGGGCGGGGCCACCAGCCATGTAATCATTTTCACCAAGGGCAATTTAAAATTTTAACCCCCCCTTGTCCCAGCTGACCCAAAGTGACGTCATTGGTCCTGGGAACTATGCACTTTGAGCACGCACATGTGGTACCGGGGGCACCACCTCCCGCCAAGAGTTGCCCCCTGTGCTGGCAACCCACTGAGTTCCACCACCTCTTTTCCCAGAAAAAAAGCCCTGATGTGCACAATCATGGGGTGGGATATTATGGATCTGTTCCACGAGTGGTCCAAGAGTTGTCAGCCACAGTTGGCAAACCACTGGGAGGTATTCAGGGTGGGGATAGGTATGCCAGCGTCACACTGGCACTCTACATCACTTCGCTACAACTGATAGGAAGGTATGGCAGCCCTCTGAGGGCGTAACTCTAGAACTAGCGACTGTGTACCTCTTTAGCTCTTTGAACTCTACTTCCCAGCCTTCCAAATGGCTTTGAATATTATATGGACATAGCGCATGATGATTCACACTTCCTATGGAATGACCAAAACAGGAATTCTAGTATATATTTAGCTGTGACATAGTGAATATTCCATACACTTGTGAAATTCTCATCACTTCATAGTAAGAGACAGGGCTTTTTTTCAGCAGGAACGCTGTGGAACGGAGTTCCGGAACCTCTTGAAAATGGTCACATGGCTGGTGGCTCCACCCCCTGATCTCCAGACAGAGGGGAGTTGAGATTGCCCTCTGCGCCATGCAGCGCGGAGGGCAATCGGAACTCCCCTCTGTCTGGAGATCAGGGGGCGGGGCCACCAGCCATGTGACCATTTTCTCCGAGGGCAACCCACTGAGTTCCACCACCTCTTTTCCCAGAAAAAAAGCCCTGGTAAGAGAGATGCTCAAGTCCAGGCATGTTTTAGGGCCAAGCTAGAAGTGACGACTGACAAGTTACCCTTGAATGGCAAGTGAACAGACTCACGTGTATTCCCCCCGTTCGCTTGCACTCCGCTTGCACTCCACTTGATGATTGAGTGGAGTGCAAGTGGAGCGCAAGTGAACAGGGAGGAATACATGTGAGTCTGTTCACTTGCTGTTCAAGTGTAACTCGTCACTTCTAGCTTGGCCCTATGTCACACATCACAGTGTGATAGAAGTGTGTGGGCTACCCCTTTGGGTGTCCCCATGGCAGTTCTTTCATATCCTTGTCCCCTGCTTCTGTGCAGTGACCGTTATGATTCTGAAGTACCAGTTCCATGCATAAACTTATAGTTCCCTCCCACTCTCATTACAGATCACATAAACGGGCACTGCACAAGCCCCACTTCTCTAAGCTGCAGTTCTGGAAAACGGCTCTCTAGTGCAGATGTCTCAAAAATAAACCGCCGGGTTCCTGGAAAGCCTCCATTTAGGAAAGCTCAGTCTGCAGCCTGCATGGAGATTTCTCTGCCCCTTGCAACAGAAGGTGCGTGTCTCTGGGTATCAGGTCTCTGTTACTCTCTTCTGGAAATGTTGTTGACATGCAATAATTGTGCTTGCTACACTTTATCCAAACACAGCTGATTTAAAAATAGGGATTATAAGTTTCTCATATGGATGAATATCTTTTGGCCCTAAACCACTATACCCCATCTTTGAACGCTATCTTCATTTCTGTGAAGCTGGACATTCTTGCCATTCTCAAACACTTCTGTACCTGGGCCTCAACATAAAGTATCTCTTGATACATATTAGATGATTTCCAGGGGTCATTTTGTAGAAAAAGAGCGGCAGGAACTCATTAGCACAACTCATTAGCATATGCCACACCCCTTGCCATCACCAGAAGTGTGTCGTTAGCATAACTGATTTGATCGGGCCCGGAATGGCCAGGATTCGGCTGCTGCCAGACGGGGGAGTGTTCCCCCACCTGGCAGTGGCCCGATCAGGGCTGTTTTGTGGCCATTTTAGGCACATTTTGGCCTGGATTGGGCCCAAAATGGCCCAGATCAGTTCGGTGCCAGGCAGGGCAGGGGTTCCCTGCCAGGCACCCACCCAATCCTGGCAGTTTTGGCCCTGGTCCCAGCCTAAGTGATCCCCAAATGGCCAAAAATGGATATTTGGGGCTTGTTTGGGCCCAGATCAGGGCTGAAACTGCCTGGACCTGGTCAGTGATGGGCAGAGGAGGGTTCTCCCACCTGGCACCAACTCAATCCCAGCCGTTCTGGCCCTGATCCCAGCGGAAATGGACCCAAAATGGCCCAAAGTGGCCATTTTGGTCCCTGTTGGACCCAGAATAGGGCCAAAATGGCCTGGATCGGGTCAGTGCCAGGCAAGGGAGGGCTCCTCCACCTGGCACCAATCTGATCTGTGCCATTTCGGCCCAAATCCATGCTGAAACATGCCTAAAATGGCCACCTGACACTGATCCAGTCTCGGTTGTTTCGGCCCCATTCTGGGCCGTTTCGGCCCCAATCCAGGCCAAAATGGGCCGAAAATGGCCATTTTGGGCCCGGATCAGGGTCTCCTGGCTGTTTTGGCCCCAATCCCAGCAGAAATGGGCCCAAAATGGCCCAAAGTGGCCATTTTGGGCCCTTTTGGTCCCAGATCAGGGCCGCTTCAGCCCCAATTGAGGCCAAAAGGGACAAATTGGCCGAAAGTCAGGTCAGCGGGGCCACCTGACACCTGACCTGTTGAGGGAACTGCCGGAATGACATTCTGGTGCGTTCCCCCTCAAAATGAGCCCTGATGATTTCTAATTTACAAAAGGCCATGTTATTGTATTGCTGCTTTGTTTCTTCTTCCTCTCCAAGACTATTCTATTCTGGGTCACTAAACTCCCTATTTGACATGCTTAGCAGAGAGGCCAGGTCATATCTGTTTCTAGTGTACAGAAACATCCTCCATGATCTTTTTGGTCAAGACCAGCAACTGTTCCCTTTATATTCCTGGCCATATCCATGACACCCTATCCTCAAGAACTTGAGGAGTGGGGTGGGGGAAATGGCTAGGAAATGGCCTCCATAGTGGCACTCTAGAAATTTCTCTGTGTCTCTGATCTTCATCATAGAGATTAGTGGAAATTCCTAGAGCATCACCTGGAAGTGACATCATAACCTACCCACCCTCCACCCTCCCCAGGCATTGCTCTCACAATCTCCCAGCGTTTGCCAAGGCAGTGCTTGCAACTAGGGATGTGCACTTTGGGTTTTTGATTTGGGTTTTTAACACAAGTTGGGCCTGATTTGTAAAGATTCGGGATTCCCAGATTAGCTCTAGCATTGCTGAGCTGATTTGGGAATCCCAAAGCAAAGCTTTCCGAAGCAATTCGTATCGCTACAGGAAGCTTCAGGCAAAGTGGCAGCAGCCACTCCTGCAGCACTTTTCTAGCTGTTTGCATTGAAAACAGCAAGAAAAGTGCTGCTTGCTTTCAAACTTCCTGCCCTGCCCCTTTTTTCTCTCAATGGGAGGAGGAGGAGGCATGAAAAGGAGTGCTTTCGAATGCCCCACCACTTCCTTCACCTGAAGCAGCAAGAAAAGTGTTGCTTTGAGCTTCGATGTGCTCCGTAAAGATTCCCAAATCTTTACAGAGCATACCGAAGCGATTTAAACACATGAATCCTAAAGTGATTTGCTGCTTCGGGATTCCAAATTGTTTTCTCGCTTCGGGTTTATCCAGAGAAGGAAACTAGAGTATTTTTCTGGTGCATACACCTACTGGCAACCTTATCTTACTCTCTGTTCTTTGGTCTGGGCAAATGCACCTTGGGAGAGCAAGAGGGCAGGGCTTTTGTTGTTACTTTGTATTTTGCTTTTGTTGCTGTTGTGACAAATTATGCAACTAATATAGTTTGAAAAAAAGTGAAATATGAAACACGGTGAATGCGTGAAGCCCTGGCCTACAATGATTATGATCGCTGTGTTCAGCCGGCGTCATCATATTTTTCAGATAGTTTATGAGATTGTGAATACAACCAGTCTGGTTGTTTAGACCTTTATCTTTTCTGTAATCATGTGGGCTCGTGTGGTGCTGTGTATAGAAGATGATCCGATTGTCAAAAGAAGAGTGCACGCTTTGCATGAACAAGTTCGTGGAGGAGATGTCCATCAATGGCTACCAGTGGCTAAAGATAACCTCCAGATACAGAGGCGGAAAACTTCAGAATACCAGTGCTAGGAGACAACATCAGGGGAAGGCCTTGTCCTCTGTGTCCTGGGCAGCCGGCTAACCACTGTGTAAAACAAGGTGCTACACCAGACAGACCAATGGTCTGATCCGGCAGAGCCCTTTTTACATTCATTTAAAAGACCTCTCCAATGACTAGGATCTCGGGCAGGTAGAAGTTCTACCTGAGACCCTGGAGAGCTTCTGCCAATCATAATAGACTCTTCTGGGATAGCTGGACTACTGGGCTGATTCTACATCGCTTACCTGAAGCCGGGACATTGCGCAATGTTGTGGATCATACCGGAAAAAACGCGGAAGATCACGTTTTCTCACGTGACGTCGCGCAAAACTCGCGCGAGAAAACGCAATCTTCTGCGTTTTTTCCGGCATGATCCGCAACGTTGCGCAACGTCCCAGCTTCAGGTAAGCCGTGTGGAATCGGCCCTGGTCTGACTCAGTGTAAAACGGCGTCATATTTCCGAATGTATTACTTTTTTAAAACAGAAAACAGAGAAAACTCCTTCAGCCATTCCCGAAGCTCCAGTGTCTCCAGTATTGACAAAGAGTCTAAGGAAGCCATTACAGCTTTATACTTCATGGAGTCATTTGTACGGAAAAACGACACCACAGTTTCTCCGTGTCTTTGGATTGGTACTGGCCTGGGTATGGTCTTGACAGTGTCCCTTAACTTACCCACAGTGGATGAACTGAGGCATACAGAGCCCGTCACAGTTTCACCAAGTGGTAAGTATTCTCGTTTTCCATAGTGTTTATTTTGAAAAGAGTGTAGCAATGACTATCACTCACAGTAGGGGTGTGCAATTTTGTATACCTAAGCCGAATAAATATCCGAAAAATACCTATTCGGTATTTTGGATACATCTGGATACATTCAGCTTATTCGGGTACATTTGGATACATTCGGACATTGTTTTCAAAGAGAGTTTTCAAAGACAGAGCTACATGGGATTGCTGGGGGAGAGGAACTTAGCAGGGGAAGGAAGGGAAGGAGAAGGGCTGGTAGTTCATCTCTCCGTTGAGACTGCAAGAAAGCAATTGCAGAGTTCCTCTCCCCCAGCGATCCGATGCAGATCTGTCTTTGAAAACTACAGTTCCTAGGTAAAATTGCATCCCTGACACGTTAAAAAACGTGTGTCTGGTCTCACTTGTAGCTTAGCTCTCAAACTGTAGCTTCTCCCATGCAGCTAGGAGTCACATTGGCCCCTAGAGGGAACAAGCTGATCAGTTTGGTGTAGTGGTTAAGAGCGCGGGACTCTAATCTGGATAACCAGGTTTGATTCCCCACTCCTCCACTTGAAGCCAGCTGGGTGACCTTGGGTCAGTCACAGCTCTCTCAGAGCTCTCTCAGCCCCACCCACCTCACAGGGTGTTTTGTTGTGGGGATAATAATGACATACTTTGCAAACCACTCTGAGTGGGCATTAAGTTGTCCTGAAGAGTGGTATATAAATTGAATGTTATTATTATTATCTCTGGATTTCCAGGTCACCTCAACATACAGTTTTTGTGCTTTATCTGTCAGCCATACAGTGGTGGTAGAGCGACATGTGTGCATGCATGCGCACGCACACACACACACACACACACATCCCTGCAAGCATGGACTGACATATCTTAGAAGTGCTTAGCACAAGTCAGCCGTGGGCAGCTGGTCTGGGGTGGTTTATAAACAGTGTTGAATTCTGTTTTATAGGTACCGTTCTGACACTGAAGGGAGCGGTCTTAACTTTTGCATGCCTGGACTGCACTGGGACCTTGATACACCCTCCCTACGAAGCATGGAGAGACCCCAAAAACAACACCGAGGACAGCGAAAGAGCAAGGAAAAGGAAGCTGGTCATGCACTCGCCATCCTCCTCACAGGACATGGGAGACCACCAGTTAGTGGTCATCTGCTCTGAGAAGCAGGCTAAAGTGTTCTTGCTGCCTTCCCAGGCATGCCTCTACGTGCACAACATCACGGACACGTCCTTCCTGTGGCGAGCGGATGTGGTGACCCTGTGTGGCAGTGTTGGCCTGGCGTGTTTCTGTGCCAATGGGCACATCATGATTCTGAGGTACCTGGTGGGGTTTTAACCCGGGCAGAAAAAGAATAACGCGTCACAGGATCATCAAGGGGAAGGGAAGAGCTGACCATCTGGTCAACAAAGTCTTGGAGCTGGTGACAGTTTCTTAAGGGGCACTCCCTGGTGGCACCGTTCCCAAGGAAGACTCTCTTTCTGGTCCTGTTATTCTTTTATGGATGCATGTGATAGTGGGCAGGCAGTGTGTGCAGTGGTTAGATTAACACCAGGGAGGCTTGGGTTCAAAATCCCACTGAGCCATGAAGCTAAGTGAGCCAGTCACTCTTTCTCAGCCTAACTGACTTCACAGTGCTGTTGTAAGGACAAAATGGAGGAATGAGAGAACCATATACAACTGTCCTGAGTTCTTAGCATTGGTGGTGGTGGAAAGTGCCCTCATAGCTGACTTACGGTGACCCCTTGCAAGGTTTTCCAGGCAATAGACTGACAGAGGTGGTTTGCCATTGCCTGCCTCTGCAGCCCTGGTCTTCCTTGGAGGTCTCCCATCCACTTACTAATCAAGGCTGACCCTGCTTAGCTTCTGAGATCAGGCTCACCTGGGCTATCCAGGTCAAGGCTCTAAATGAAATTCTGCCCTCAAGTCATAGCTGATTTATGTCACCCCTGATGGGGTATTCATGACAACAGACTAATAGAGGTGGTTTGCCATTGCCTGCCTTTGCAGCCCTGGTCTGCATTGGAGGTCTCCCATCCAATTACTAACCAAGGTTGCCCCTGCTTGGCTTCTGAGATCTGACGAGATCAGGCTCACCTGGGCTACCCAGCTCAGGGCATTTACATTGGTAGAGTTTAAAAAATGAAATTCTTTCATTTGGATTTATTGCTCACCTCACAAGTCAGCTGGATGGTCAAGGCCATTCTATAACAAAATTCACAGAGCTGTGTAGCGTAAAACAGTAAAATATTGGTATGAAAACCCAACAGCCTTTTAAATTTTATTCACCTTTTTTAATTTGGTGTGCTTGTCGTTTTATATCCAAGTTCTGGTCACTAGAAGCAAGTGTGCAGAACCTCAGAGGCTGGTTTTTAAGGCATCAGAAGAACATGGAGCCAGTTCTCTCCCGTGCAAGGAAGCTGTGTGTTCTCTAAGCTTGAGTCCCAGTGCTAAGGCAGAGACACTTTATGTGTCTGTACCACCACACATGTGACAGGATACAGAGCTGGTTCACAAAAATTAATCTTGGCTCTAAAAGCAAACAGATAGTGAACATTAAAAAATCTTATTTTTTTTTAAATAATCCAATTAATGAATCAATCAATCCTTTATTGGCATAAGATGGAGCATAACATACAAGTTGCTATAGGATAACAATTGAATAAATATACCATCTCTATATCTCATCACAGCGCAACTTTATAGGATATTGTAAAAATATTGCCCCCTTCTCAGTTATAGGAGCCCCATGGCGCAGAGTGGTAAGCGGCAGTACTGCAGCCCAAGCTCTGCTCACGACCTGAGTTCAATCCTGGCGGAAGCTGGGTTCAGGTAGCCGGCTCAAGGCTGACTCAGCCTTCCATCCTTCCAAGGTCGGTAAAGTGAGTGCACAGTTTCCTGGGGGTAAAGTGTAGATGAATGGGGAAGGCAATGGCAAACCACCCTGTAACAAAAAAAGTCTGCTAAGAAAACGTCGTGATGCGATGTCCTCCCATGACTCAGTGCTTGCACAGAGGACTACCTTTACCTACCTTTTTCTCAGTTATATCCAGAGAGCAGTCATTCAAGATAAAATGAATCTTAATAGGGCTGGAGAGTTCCGCCAAAATAGAATTTAAACATTTAGTACGAATTTCTACATAAGGAGGACAATAAAAAAGGATATGTGAAATCGTTTCAATACAGCTTAGCTCACAGGGACAATACCTAACTGAATATGGCACCTTTTGAAATCTTCCATGTAGGATTGCAGATGGGATAACATGAAATCTGGCCAAAGAAAAGGCTCTGCGCTGTTGTGGAATTTGCAGGGAATGGAGATTCAGTAATCTTAGCTTTAATATCTCTCTCCTGCAGTTTACCCAGTCTCCGCCCATTGCTAGATGTGAATTATTTGCCTGTAATGGACATGAGGGTTGCCCGGACCTTTTGTTTTACCAACGAGGGGCAGGCGTTGTATCTCAGTTCTCCCACAGAAATCCAGCGACTTACCTTCAGCCAAGAGATGTGTGACAATCTGCAGGTAAGTAATATCTTCACAAGTTACAGAGTACACCGGCTGAGGCGGGAGCCGCCTCGGGGGCCCTGTGAGACAGTCACACATGACTTGAGGGTTCTCAGGTCCCATGTGTGCGGTGCCTGATCCAGATTGCAACTGTATGGTGATTGGAGAATGGGTTTTACTCCCCACCACCGAATTGTCTGGCCTGAAATGATGCCAAGGGAAGCTGTTCGTCCTGTTGAGGTGTACATGAGGGTTTCTCTGCCCAACGGACCTGACAGAGCATCCCTGAAACCTCTGCAATGTAGCAAAATGGTGCCAGGCTGGAGCCTCTTTCCCACGCTCGCCACAGTCATGATCCAAATTAGGCACTGCATGCACTGGAGTTGAGATGAACCTGCAAATTATGTGTGACCTAACCTGTGTACTCTTTAATGTGTGCGTAGTAACAGTTATTGGCCATTTCCGCACGTGCTTCTAGGCACTGCCCACCCACGGAACTCTGGTGGTTTCCCCCCAGGGTTCCCCATGTCTCAGTTTGCAAAACATTTGCAGGCTGTTTTCCTATCTTTTTTTTGGCATTTTTTCTGGGACTGCACTTTCCCTGGTCTTTTCTTTTGCTGCGGGTTGACGGAGCGCTTTTTCTGCGTTCTTGGGCATGTGAATGGTTAAAGCACTCTGAGGAATCCTACGATCACAGCCCAGCACCTCCCCTGAAGCTCTCAGCATGTGAGTGCACATGTGCAGAGTGAAAAAAAGTTGAAAGGGTGGCAGGTGATGATGATGAAAGTGTCCAACCGCTCTTCCCAAACCGCTTTTCTATGAACTGTGGAAGCCGTCCTGCGACCTCAAAGCGCAAGGCAAGCGCTTTGGGGGACTGTGTGTGGAGGCTGAGTTTTCCGAGCAATTCAGCAAAACACACACAATAAGCAGGAAAATGGTGGGAATGACCGGCTGTGTGGAAATGGCCGTTGTGAGCCACTGAACCACTGGAGATGGCGGATTGTTTGGGGAATAAAAGAACCAAACTGAAGTTTTCATCTGAAGAATACCTGGAAATGTGATCTAAAATTACTGGCGATTCTGTTCTGAGCATGCAGCCATTCCCACCTCCCCAGCTGCTTCTCTGCTGCTACACATTTTGAAGAAAGGTCAGACGTGGTTAGTTGCTTTCTTTCAGAGAAGCGGGTCACTATTAGGAATCCTAATAAGTTTGCAAGGGAGTGCACAATTCCCCAGGAACAGAGTTTGGAAAATCACTTCCACGAACACATACACACACACACATTCCCTACTTTTTGGTGCACATGGAAGAATCAGAGTAGCCTTCACTGAGAGGAGGGTTGGGAAACCACCAAGTAAGGAGTATGTGTGTGTGGAAAGGTCAGATTCGACCCTGGGCTGCTTGACAGTTGTTTGGCTCTGTGGTATGATGATTTAATGGGTAACCATCAAAGAATTCACTGTCCACAAATGCAAAGAGTTCAGTAGCACCTTTAAGACTAACCAACTTTATTGTAGCATAAGCTTTCGAGAATTTAGCGTATAGTTAAATTTAGCATATAGTTTCCCAATTTAGCGTATAGTTTCCCAATAACGGATAGAAGGCTAATTGGTCTGAACTCAGAGGGGTTAAGATGACAACCCTTCTTATAAATGGGGACAATAATCGCATCGGTCCAGGCAGCTAGCATCTGGCCAGTCTTATTTACCATAATGAAGAGAGAAGCAAGCAGAGGGGCCCACCAGTCTGGATCAGCTTTCAGCACCTCTGGGATTATCGCATCTGGACCAGGAGCTTTACCTGATTTGAGCTGATCTATAAGAGTTGTTATTTCCTCTGGAGTGACAGGAGGCCACTCTGGGAGACCATCCAGGGGAGAATAAACCAGTTGCATTCCATTAGGGGGATCTTCATAGAATAGGTCCGAAAAATACTGAAACCATGTATCAGGGGAAATGGCTGATATATAAGGGATCTCAGAGCGAATAGCACCATTGATTATAGCCCAGAATTGCCTGGAATCATTCAGGGTAATGGCGCATAAGAGTTGTTCCCATTGTTTGTTAATAAAGGTCAGCCTCTTAATCCTTGTAACCTGGTGTAAATGATTTTCAGGTATCTGATACTCCTCTGGCAAGCAGTTTAGCTGCAGAATCACGAAAATTACGGTAAATAGTATGTAGATGGGCTTTTATATTCCTGCATTTCCCATCAAACCATACGGCCGTCTGAGAACTCGCTACTTGCTTTGGTACAGCCCTTCTGGAATCCTGTTTTAAGGATTCTGTAATGAAATTTAATAAGTTCCCATAGATTTGTGTCACCTCTAAGGGATCAGAAGAATTTATTAATGCAGATTTAAGGTCTAAACTAATGTTTGATTTCAGTACCTCCAGAGTCTTGTGTCCAAGATCCGGAGATCGTGGAATCCTAGACAGAAATTCCACATCCTGAGTCAGAGCTGATGAGGAATTCCCCTTAATGTCAAAGACATCGGGGGTAAATGATCACTGAGAATCTGATCTCCAACGGTAAAGGCAGAGACATGTGACCTAAAAGAAGGGGAGACTAAAATATAGTCAATGACACTGCAGCCCCTTGTAGAAATATATGTGTACTCGTATGATTTGTCAAAACCTGTCAGAACATTCAGCCAGATTTTGCAGAATTGGATGCAAAACTCTGCTAGCTTCAAGCCTGCTGGATTTGACCAAGTGTCCTTAGAGCATCTCTTTGGGGGAGTAAATAAAAACAACAAGGCATCCTGATCAAGACCCAAATTACTAAAAAGAGATGGAATATTTTTACCAACTCTTGCATTAAAATCTCCAGCTAAGATTATTTCTACACAGGGGAATTCTTGTTCTAGCTGTTCAAGATAGGCAGACATGGCTAATTCCTCTGGATCACTGTCCACAAATGCTACATTATGTCTCCATATATGTGTGGCGGTGTCCCACCAGGGCCGTTTCCAGACGGCTTACCTGCCTCCGGAACGTCGCGCCATGTTGCGGGGAAAACGCGAAATATCGCGTTTTCTCGTGCGAGTTTTGCGCGACGTCATGTGACGTCGCGCAAAACTTGCATGAGAAAATGCGATATTTCGTTTTCCCTGCACTGTACTGAGGGACTCTCTCTCCTCAGGGTTACATACCAGTCCGGAGGCAGTGCTGAACATGGAAGCACCAGGCCAGCGTATGAAAGAAATTGGTGGGGGAACTTGAGAAAGAACAGAATGAAGTTTGTTTTGTTTGAAGAAAGTTTATCTATCTGTCTTCATTCTAGTGTATTCCTTGCCTTACACGGTAGGTTTTGTTTTTCTTTCTTTTTGGCTAGGACATGCTGGGGGTGTTGTTCACCCCTGTGGAAAACCCCGAGGCTCAGTACAGAGGCTTTTTGAAGGGACTGTTTGGTGGAACTGGAGGAACACTTGATAGAGAAGAACTCTGTGAGTGACGATTAACAAGCGCATTGAATCAGAAAGAGGTGGTGGTGGGCGGGAGAAATTGGTGTTGATGGAGAGATTCATTTGCAAGACGGAAGAAAGGAAAATGCTGTTCCGGACAGCAGTCCTTCTTTGAAGATCTTCCCACTCTCTTTTCTCCCTAAGTGGCACTAGCAAGAAAATGGAAAACATGATTCAAATAATTAACAAAAAGATCCCTTGTTTACCACTGCTAATTTAAAGTTTCATTCCTTGGCCATGCTCCCCCAGCATAGAAATACAGCATGACCCGTGTCTGTGTCTGTGTGGGCGGGTGTCCCCTGTTGTTTTGTGAATTTGTTTGGTTATTGTGTCTACACCACCATGAGTGGGGAAGGTAGAAGTTGGATATTTATCAACTGGGTATTTTGTTAATGTGTATTTGTATTTTTGAGCTCATTAAACTCATGTGTAGGATTCCCATGGTGCTGAATAATATTCAAATGGTGTGTGGGCGGCATGGTAGGAGGAGAGGGGGTGCAGATCAATGCAGGCTGAGACATGACTGGGCTCTGTCTGGGTATAATCGCCGTCCCACCCAAAGACCTGTGAGTGGGGTGATGTCTACCTCCCTCCACTTTGACCTTGATGTTATTAAATGGCAGCTCAAGGATAAATCAAAATAGCTTTGCTTCATTATTTGATCAGAGACAAACTTATCAACCTGGCATGTTTGACTGAAACATGGGTGGATCATACCTGTGTTTCTGTATTAGCAGAGTTAATACAACCCAAGTATGCATTCCTTCATCAAATCCAAATAGGGAGGCGGGGCACTGCACAGAAGACACAACGCTGAAAACAGGGTTGCACCTATCTGTAATTGTTTTTCTTCAAGTGTTCTTCTGTGCAGGCCAATGATGAAAAATAAGTTAGGAGAGGACGAGAGGATGGTTGGTGGGAAACCAATTATGCTAAATCAGACAGAACATGCCATAGTGTTCATTTGAAAAATTGTCAAGTATCTGGGGCAGTGGTGAAAGGTGCTTTCTCTCTCCTACTAAGGATGGACACATGGATATATCTGGTCTGAATATATACACAGAAATTGCCTTATTGGTATTTCCGGGTATATTTAGGTAACGGGTTTCCGAGGAATACTGGTATCCAGATCCTTTATATTTCCAAAAATTATTTGGGAATATCCAGGGCTGGCATTTTAAGGATCCCAGCCTTGCTCCCCCTCCCCCAGGTTTCCTGGGCAACAGATAGGCGGCTCATGGCTGATGCAAGTCTCTCCCGGCTCAGGGACAAGAAGTTGTAGGTGCCATGAATTTTGCCTGGCCCCAGACTATGGCTTCCTGAGAGCATGAAACTTGGCCTGGGCTTGGGACAGTGGCTTGCTGATGGCATGGGTTTTGCCTGCCCCTGAGATTGTGGCAAACAGACAGTGTGAATCTTGCCTGGTCCCTGGATGGCAGCTGGAAGAGAGCACGAGCCAGGGGTAGGACTCGGCAGAGCTGCGGGACTGGTTGGCTCCTTTCCCTCCTCTACTTCCTTTGTGCGGGTGGGGCCTTTTTCCAGGGCCATTTTTGCCTCCCAGTCCACGCCCTTGTGAGTTGGATGGCTTGTGGCACCTTGTATAGAGGTCCATAGAATAGGATCTCTTGGTCCAAGTTGCTTGGAACTTGGAGGGGAGGGACCTTCAGTGGACAGACAGCTCTAGCTCCCATTCAGTTTTGGTGTTATTTGGTTGAAAAACAGCCATTCCTCCCCACCCCCATTACATAGAAACCTAGAGCTGGAAGGGGTCCAAGGGGCCATCTAGTCCAACCCCTGCACAATGCTGGAGATTCACAGCTGTCTCCCCCAGTCACTTCCCCTAGTGACCCCAGATGAAGGCATATTCTCATAGTGAATAACAGAACCTAAATCATTCTGGAATCCTGGAAAAATCTGATCTCGAATCTTGAAATGGTACCGAGGGACCCAAATATTACTGAATACCCAAAACATACCATTTCCCCATCAGTGGAATTAAGTCTAACACAATTGTTCAAGATGGTTCTTGACCTGTTATCCCTAGATCTGATTCCCTTAGTTTAAAAGCCGTGAGGCTTTTGTTGCTAGGTTCCTGGCCGAGAAAGTTTTTCTGATCCAGTCAGACTTGAGAGAAACCTTTGCCAGAGGTCTCAGAAGCACTTGCTTGCCATAGCTGTGTTGCTTTGGTTTGTTTTGATCCAAGGGGCCTTGGACTCAAAGATAAGATAAAATGATCTTTCATTAACTAACTGAAATAAATCCACATGCCCAGGGCTTTTTTTCTGGGAAAAGAGGTGGTGGAACTCAGTGATGAAACTCAGGACTGCACAATGATGTTACTTTGGGTCAGCTGGAACAAGGGGGGAGTTTTTTAAAGTTTAATTTACCCTCGGCGAAAATGGTCACATGGCTGGTGGCCCCGCCCTCTGATCTCCAGACAGAGAGGAGATTAGATTCTCAATCTCAACTCCCCTCTGTCTGGAGATCAGGGGCCGGGACCACTGGCCATGTGACCATTTTCAAGAGGTGCCGGAACTCCGTTCCACCACGTTCCTGCTGAAAAAAAGCCCTGCACATGCCACTGGGGTGGAATTGGGGGCACTGGTTAGGCGGGATCAGGAATGAGGGTTCCCTGACGCTGGTAACAAGATCATCTGACAATCTGAGCAAAGCCTTTCAGAGGAGGAGGAGAGGATACAAAATTACTGGCTATATGGAATAACTGTCTGGATGGGAAATTCACCTGGAAATGCCTCTCTCCCTTCCGAAAATTGGGTCGGTATCTGAATTGCTGACCTGGCATTGGTGGGATTTCAGGGAGGAAGAGGGGTGACTCTCACTGCACCTTGGGCTTCATTTCCAGTTGGTGAGGCCACAGCAGGGAAAGCGTCTCGGAGTCTTGCTCAGCACATCCCTGGGTCCGGTGGAGTGGAGGGTGTGAAAGGAGCGGCAGGAAGTGCCATTGGAGAGCTGGCACGCGCACGCATCGCCCTTGATGAGAGGGGACAGAAGCTGGGAGAACTCGATGAAAAAACAGCCAGGATGATGGCGAGTGCAGAATCCCTGTCCAAACACGCACACGAGGTTAGTGTCGGTCCTGCACAAAGAATGAGGCAGTTCTGGAAACTGGGTTTTGCTCGGAGAGCAGTGTGTGTTTTCTCCTTTGTTCTTCTGCCTGTATTTGCACTGTGCCCCTGGGCTTATTCAAGAGCTTGTTCCGGCATATGTGAATTTGAAAAGAACCAAAGTAGGATCTGGGATGGGGGTTAATCGGGGCTTTTTTTCTGGGAAAAGAGGTGGTGGAACTCAGTGGGTTGCCAGCACAGGGGCAACTCTTGGTGGGAGGTGGTGGCCCTGGTACCACATGCGCGCACGCCAAGTGAGCAAAGTGTGTGCACGCTCCTAGGACCAACGACGTCACTTGGGTCAGCTGGAATAAGAGGGGAGTTTTTAAAAGTTTAAATCGCCCTCGGCAAAATGGTCACATGGCTGGTGGCCCCGCCCCCTGATCTCCAGACAGAGGGGAGTTGAGATTGCCCTCCTCGCCGCTCAGCGGCGCAGCGGGCAATCTCAACTCCCCTCTGCCTGGAGATCAGGGGGCGGGGCCACCAGTCACGTGACCATTTTCAAGAGGTTCTGGAACTCCGTTCCACCGCGTTCCGGCTGAAAAAAAGCCCTGGGCTTAATGAATGTCTCCCTCAGGGATGGACTTTTCTGGGGGTGGGGAATGCCACCCCCATCTGGGCTGGGCTGGACCAATGGCAGAAGGACAACACCTGGCCTCTCTGAACCTTACAGGGCCAGGGTCGGCCAGGGGCAGTACAGGCAGGGTACCTCTCCCTCCCTCCTTCGGGTGAGTGGGGCAGGGGTTCTTTTCTAGGACCCATTTCCCCCTGTTAGTCTGCCCCTGATCCTTCTCACAGATTTCCTTCTGGAGATAACCAGTTCTTTTCCCAAAAGCCTTCAAGGGCATCTGAATGAATACTCTCCCCAAAGATGGCCACTTGGGGCAAGTTTTTTTAATCCCTGCTGTTGTTTTTACTGTTTTTTACTATGGCTGCTTTTAATGGTTTCAGAGGTGACCTTGGGTCAGTCACAGCTCTTTCAGAGCTCTCACAGCCCCACCCACCTCACAGGGTGATTGTCGTGGGGATAATAATAACATACTTTGTAAACCGCTCTGAGTGGGCGTTGTTGTGAAGGGTGGTATATAAATCAAATGTTGTTGTTGTTGTTGTTGTTGTTATTATAAAGGCCTTCTTAGCCTGGGACCCCCGTACCTAAGGGGCTGTCCCTCTGGATATGTACCTGTGTTTGCCAGACAGTCCCTTGGGATTGTCAGGCCTATACTAACTGGCATGGGGTCTTCCAGCGTCACCTTCCCTCTGTGAAGGAGTTGATGAAATCCCTCACCCTTGCTAGTCATCAGAAAAACCTGTTCCTTAAGAGAGCATTTTGTAAGAAGCCGCCCTTCTCTTGCTCCTGAGCTCCTGGAGAAAAACTGGAATGAGGGCATGTTAGAGCAGCAGCAGATTCTTCCGCTGTCACTGCAGCTGGAGCTTCACCAACACGGCGGCTTTCTCCAGAGCAGCTCCCCGGGGGCAGGACACCCAGGGAGAAAGTAGCAGCTGCCCGCCCCCAAACGATCATTGAGAGCAGGCTTGTGGCTGGAGGAATGATTTGCAAAAGCTGCTGCTGCAGCCAGCTTTCTCTGGCTCTTCAGGCAGCAATTCTAACAGAGAGGGGAAGGACACTGAGACTTCAGTTCCCAGGAAAACTTGTGAAAACGATCAAGTGTTGTCCACGTGAAAAAAGTCAGTTATAGCTTGGCTCTTAGAAGGGTGTAACTGAGTTTAGGATCATACTGTGAATATTGCAGGCCTAGAAGAGCAAATATTCTTCATCAGCAGGTCAGTAGACAGGCAACTTGACTGCTAGCCAATTAGATAGTTTATTGCTGTCAGCTTCTAAGAAGGGGCTGATGTCAGAACATTTGATTTGTCCGCATGGAAATGTTCATATGAATAACAGTGCCTTCCGGTAGCTGGAGAAACAAGGGAACTTTGGCCATGAAATAACATTTAAATGCAGTTGATTACAGCCTTTTTTAATTAAAAGTTTTATATAATTAAAAACAAACCTAAGAAAACTACAATTGCACACTTCCTAATAAAACAAATAAAAACAAAAACAACCAATCAACATACAAAAACACATAATACAGGAAAAGAAAATCGCAAAAACAATCTAAACTAAAAGGTTTCCAATTTTCTCCAAAACAAATATTCATATCATGTCAAATCTACGCTTTCTTTAAGTAATGATGAACAGCTCTTTCTTCTAATGTCAAAATCCCTTAATCCAGAAATCATCAAATTGCTGTTATCTATTTCGTATAAATAGTCTATGAAGGGTTTCCATTAATCAACAGACAAACTTAATTGACTTTTTTCTAATCAGTGGAGTAAGCTTTGCCATCTCAGCCAGTTCCATCAAGTTGATTACATCCTTGAACCCCATGCATCCTTTCCCATTTACTTATTCTTGTTATTATTTATTTTATCTTATTTCATCCCATTTTTATTTATATTTATAGCCCGCCTTTCTCACTGAGGCTCAAGGCGGATAACACAGTGTAAGTTAACATGATCAATGGCTGGGACAGTCAGTAAACAACACAATAGGGTGTGGATTGCACAAGTTTGAAAACAAGTAGAAATCCAATACCGAGCTGAAGCAATGCTGAAAAAGACACACAAGCAATTTAACTCAACATTATGAAACAACACAGGAACTACCTAGTAGGCGCATACTTGCAGCAACAGACAGTATACTCTACAGTCACTAACCCTTTACCAAACCATTTTTCTGAACCATTTCCTTACAGCTCAGCTGTATTTTGTATATATGTGTATACCCACACACGTATCTACACACTGTTTATTTTGCTTTGGCTTATGGTACAAATGGTAATAAAAAATAATACATGATGAACATATTCTTAATGTCTTATTATTGTAGTTACAATAGGGAAGGCTCCTGTTGTTGGAAAGTGCCTCTGCTCACGGAATGGATTCAACCCAATGTTCTACTTTAGCAGTTCTGTACCACTAAATGATTTTATTTTCTACTTGCTCCATCCCGCAGGTGATGCTGAAATACAAGGACAAGAAATGGTATCAGTTTTAGATTTTCAGCTATGAAGCCGTATCTCAGTTTACTGAGAAGAGGAATCGAATGAATGAACCTGATTCTCCAAACTCAACCGCTGAGCAGAGCGGTTTTTGCTCCTTAGCCGCCTTTTTCTCTTTTGCCGTGCCACAAGATCAAGGGAGGTGAACATTTCCTGAGTCCCAGCTGTGTGGGGGTCTTTGCAGTCAGATCAACATTTAGGGAGTCTTTTTCCAACTGAACCATCCTTTCAACAGGTAATATTTCAGCAGTTCTGGGTACGAACTGCGGGAAAGGCTGTGGCTGGTTGAAAATATCCTGTACAAACCAGATTGTTAATGCATTTAAACCAAAATAAAACTGTGCATGACTAATTGACTTCTTATACAGCAAAGACAAAAAGCAAAGCATGTTGTGATCGAAGAAAAAGAGATTTCTAAGTTTCACAAATAAATAGTTAAACAACAGAACCTTTGTTTTTAAACCAACTAAACACAAGGTGGGTACATTTCAAGCATGTTGCTCTCAACAGAAGATGACCAGCACTGCATTTCTCTCCTATAAGACATTCCTTTTCTGTGGACAATCTTAGTTTGAAAACACTCTTGCATTTCATTAGTAGAAGAATAAAGTGACATGAAACTTCTGTGGCCAAAGTATGGTGCTTTCTTTATGCAAAGTCTCCTGAGACGGAGGGTCGAAAGACTAAGGCAGCACCCAGTAGGTGTCAAAGAGAAGGTCCTCCAAGGTCAGTCATGGGGCCCGTTTCCAGCAGCCAGGGGTTGGGATTTGGAAAACGGCAGGACAAATGTCTGTGGAGTTGCTTGCTCCTGAGGTTGACTTGTGTATGCAAGTTTGTGAAGGTAAAGTTAGCCCCGCACCCCAGTGTTCATTCTTGGGTGCCTCTCCCAGCCCCTGGGGCAGTTAAAAACAGGCCAAGTGCTTCAAGTCACAAAGCCCTACACAATCTGAATATGGAAAGATGAAAGAACACAACTATCAGGCAAGTACTTCAGGTAATAAAAATGTACTAAATGCACCCGAGGTAAACTAGGATCGCCCATGTGAGCCTGAACTCATTAGATCTCAGAAGATAAGCAGGGTCGGCCTTGGTTAGTAATTGGATGGGAGACCTCCAAAGATGACCAGAGTTGCAGAGGCAGGCAATGGGAAGACACCTCTGTTAGTCTCTTGCCCTGAAAACCCCGCCAGGGGTTGCTATAAGTCAGCTATGACTTGGGGGCACTCTCCACCACCATCTTAATCAAGTCAAGTACTAATTGTTATCAATACTAATTCAATTAATTGTTTCTAATAAAATTAGTGTTTTTTTGCATGTATGGTACATATGGCCAGACTTAGTTACACTTGTGCCAGATCTAGCACTCATAACAAATAAATATGACACCCCTCTAATTTTTGCTAGCACTGTGCGAATCTCAGCAGAAGTCCAGTCTGTTTTCCTTTTAAATGTTACTTTTGGAAAATGTATCTAGCAAGCAACTTGGAATACTGACGTGTAGGGAAAAAAAGAGGTACATGCTTGCAGTGCATGTAGCAAGTAATCTCACAGTTAATCACCAAGCATGATACCTACCTTGGGAGGCTGTCGTCTCAAAAGAGATGGATGTCCTTTCCATCACTCAGTAATTATTCCCCGTGGGATGTGCACTAAATGCTTTAGGCAAGCGAGGGGAGAAATACTTCCTTCTTTCCTGATAGAAATCTCTGCTCTAGCTTCGGTTGGCTGCTGCTCGTAGTTGTATGCTTTACTGACTCCTCTGACTCACTGGCTTCTACTTCTCACATCTTTCTCTGTAAGAGTTGAGACTGTCACTGGCTGTGTTCAGCTAGGCTTCGTTGGGTTCTTGGACCAGTTACACCTCTGCCTATTGGCCTCACATGTGATCCTTAGAAGCAGAACCGCATTGAGAGGTGGAGTTTGTGCCCGCCTTGACGAGTTGGCAATCCACCCCTGTGCCTCTTGCTACCTGGGGATGTGTGGAAGTGGACTGGTGGATCCACTCTGCTGGAACTGTGCTTTCATGACCAACACCCTGTAGTGTCACATATGAACATCTGCCCATGGAAGGTTCAGCAGTGCATCTGCTTATTTTCTATGCCCATCAAGAAGATCTCCCTGGGAAGTTACTCACTTGGAACAGTCCTCAGGCATGTGGCCACATCTTGACCATGTCCACGATCAGATCATTGGCCGAGGCATTCCTGTTGTGGCTTTCATCAGTGCTAATTTGAATGGAACAGTGGAATAGGCTGCCTAGGGATGTGGTGGGTTCCCCATCATTGGCAGTCTTCAAGGATTGGCTGGACAAATACTTGTCAGGGATGCTTTAGGCTGTTCCTGCATTGGGCAGGGGGCTGGACTAGATGGTCTGTAAGACCTCTTCACACTCTATGGTTCTAGGTATTTTTTATTGGTAAGCAGATTCCCTTGCTTCTATTATTAGTCAACAATTCCTTGGGTTAGGGTTGCCAACTCCAGGTTGTGAAATTTCTGGCGAATTAGAGGTGGAGCCTGGGAAGGGCAGGGTTTGAGAAGGGGAGGGAACTAATCAGCATATAATGCCTTAGAGCCCTCCCTCCAGTGTAGCTGTTTTCTTCAGGGGAACTGATCTTTGTTGTTGGATATCAGTTGTAATTCAGGAATATCTCTAAACCACACTAGGTATTGGCAATGCTGTCTCAGATTGATTCTGCCTTGTGTCCCAGACTGGTTTATTTCTGGCAATAAAAAGAAATTTGATAATGCAATTCACACAACATAAAACTGTATTCCTCTGCGTTATAAGTACGTCAGCTTCTCCCAAAAGAAAATCTTCATTGCCTTTCTATGGAAATAGCTCAACCATGCTGCTGCACAATACAAAAATAAGATTAGAAAAGCTTTAAGGTTTTCAAAAGGAACCTGATGTCTGCCAAAAAGCATTTTACATTGTTTTCTAACTTCTGTTTTTATGCTTTTGAAGAGCAAACTGACACTCTTTTGCAGCATAAAATAAACAATCCAAGTCCAAACGAGATGTTTGTGTACCAAGACCTCTTGATTTTTAAACTACTTTTAGTTTCAGAGTTCACAGAACAGTGAAACATTAAATAGGAAGTCATTATTTTTGTTATAAAATGTTTTAAATAAAAAATAATTTTAACAAATTGGCAAAAAATAATGTTGGTTCTCCAGAGGTTAATTGTAAAGGGTTTTATTGTTTTTATGTGCAAATGAGTGCTTTGCAGCATTTTTTTTAAAAAAGAAAAATAATTGCTTTGGTAGGATTACAGAAATAACACCTCTGGCAGAACTCTGCATGTTGACATGAGTTCTGCTACAGTAATTATTTCTGATGAAGCAAGGATTTTGTTGGCGACAGTGATGTATGTAGGGTTAGCTAATAAGTAATATTAATACATCATAGATGTTGGTCCAGGTGGACATCAGATAGTAAACGTTTCAAATACTGAACAAACAAGCTGTAAAGTTGTGTCAAACTTCTTCAGATACCAGGTGTTTAAATGGATGATTCTGATTGCACAGAATTATCAGGAGCACATCTTTTCCAATTTTGGAAAAAAGACAAATGCTCTTAATCGTACCTTTTGACAATTTAAGCTCCACTATATATTCATTTGAAATGTGATGCTGGAGGAGAGTTTTGCAGATACCATGAACAGCCAAAAAGACAAATAAGTGGGTTCTAGATCACATCAAGCCCAAATTCTCCCTAGAAGCTAAAATGACAAAACTGAGGCTATCATACTTTGGTCAAATCATGAGAAGACAAGATTCTCTGGAAAAGTCAATAATGCTAGGAAAAATAGAAGGCAGTAGGAAAAGAGGAAGACCTAAAACGAGATGGCTTGACTCAATAAAAGAAGCCACGTCCTCCAGTTTGCAGGATCTGAGCAAGTCTGTTAATGATAGGACGTTTGGAGGTCTTTCATTCATAGGTTGCCATAGGTTGGAGGTGGCTTGACAGCACGTAACACACAACACATATTCAGCAAGGGATTTGACCCTTAGAGTCCTCTATGGAAAACTCTTCCTTCCAGGGCAAACACCACCTATGGTCAAAGGTTCAAGCTGTGTTGCTTGGATTGCCTTGAGGGGTGCAGAAAGATTGGGGCATGGCTGGGAAATTCTCCACCTGATGCAGGCCTGCTAAATTTCACTTTTCTGAGAGTCTTCCACCTTTTTTAATGCAAGGAATTGAGCCATGTGGAGGGGGGAGATCAGCTGATGAAAGCATCTCAACCTCAGGTAGAGACTGGAAGAGAAAAAAACTTCATGGAAGAGGCAGGCCAGTGTTTCCGTACAGAAGATGGTTTCCCCCATTTTGTTTCTTGGCTGCTTCAGTACCTGAAAGCAAGACTATTGGCCATAAACATAATAAGACCCCCCCCAATGCAGTTTAGACAGAAGCGTCATCAGATTATCAAGAATTAATAGGCCATTGGATCATTGTTTACTTACAGTTGGGGGCGGTATGCAGAACTGTATATGTGGGAAAACCAGAGCTTGTTTTCAGGGGGAACGCAGGGGAACGGAGTTCCGGCACCTCTTGAAAATGGTCACATGGCCAGTGGCCCTGCCCCCTGATCTCCAGACAGAGGGGAGTTTAGAGTGCCCTCCATGCCGCTTGGTGGCGCGGAGGGCAATCTCAACTCCCCTCTGTCTGGAGATCAGGGGGCGGGGCCACCAGCCATGTGACCCTTTTCTCCGAGGGAAACCCACTGAGTTCCACCACCTCTTTTCCCGGGAAAAAAAGCCCTGGGGAAAACAATTGGGAAACCTCACCCCCAGCATTTAGGGCTGCCAGTTTTCAAGCTGGTCCCACTAGCTGTCCCTTTTGATCCACAAGGAGCGACCAGGCGATGTTTAATTTAATGCCATGAAAAGCTTCAGCTATCCGTCACCATGCAGCCAGCCTCTGTCCAAGGGCAGGGCTTTTTGGGTACCCCAGGTGAGCTGGTGACTTGTTGTCCTGGATCTTGGCTACAGCAGATTGGTGTTATTGCCTTAAGCAATGTGGTTCAGGACTAGGAGAACCAGCAGCACATCCAAGGGTAAGAGGGGAGTATTTTTTACCTCTCCTGCCTGCATGAGAGTTGGTAGGGAGGGGGGAACGCAGGATAAGGGAAATGAGCAAATCCATGCCCACTTCTCCTCCCACTCCCATTCTGGCTGTTAGGGATCTGAATGCTTTTGCTTAGTCTTTGGAGTGGAGAACTTGGGTAGGACCAAAGAGTGTTACCCCCCCCTCGAAATTAATCTCCCCCTCTCAAGGATTCTTGTAGGCTAATAGAGGCTTGATGGAATGTTATTTACCAGGCGATGTTATTTACCTCCATGCCATGAAAAGCCTATAATGATTCCTACACATTAAATCAGGAGGCTGGACTTTGGCTGCTGTGACTGCGGAGAGTGTAACTGGGAGTCAGGAGGTTGTTTGTAAGACTAAAACATTTGGGGATCAATGCTGTAGTTCTCCAGTTAATGTGTTTTTGGAAATGATCAGCCCGGAGCCAGGAATAGCAGCTGAAGCGTTCTCATCTGAACACCAAGCTAACACTCTTTATTAAAAGAGGACATTTTTCCCAAGTTGTTGGCAATCCTGTATATATGTTATATGACACCTCCCCCCCCCCACACACAGAGGTTTTATGGAGTGTTCCCCATCTTTAGTATTAGGACAACTTATTGTTACACCTGCCGAAGATTCTAGTAGCACTAATAATTAAGCACACGTTATTAACAACACCCTTGTGTACTGCGTTATGAAGACTGTTTAAACAGTTGTCCAACATAGTTATGCCATGAAGTTGTCATTACATTGTGTGTAGATAACGGCAGCATTCAGTGAAGTTTGATCTTTTCAAGGCTCTTTGGTGGGTCACCTGAGATCCATGAAGCTTAAAGCAGCAGACCATTTGTTTACTGGAAACTTGAGGAAAAAAATCCCAGAAGTGAAATATGGCACCTGCGTTTTTTGCAGGCAAAGTTTGCTGTTAAAACCATGGAGGTGTAGGATGTTACTGAAGCTGCTCGAGTGTAGTTTGGGGTAGAGGCCAATGTATTCAACTTAGATGAAGTTAAACTTTCAAATTTATATTATTTTCTGCTCTATAAGGCGACATTATGCTCATTTCTCAAAAAGACTCAAGAGAAGGAAAGTGATATACAAATGTGTTTATTATTTATACTGTGGAAAAATTCATATCCATCTTATACAGCAGATAACTTATTTCATTATTTTAAAAACTAGCTGGAAACCTGCACCACAGCCAGAATCACAGAACATATCACGCAGGATTTGCCATCTGGACAATGAGATGGGAATTTCCCTTATGTAAAATGCATTTATTTGCTTTGCTTGAAGAATCTTCCGGCACAACAATGCAATAAATAGATTGTTTACCACAAGCACCTATTCTACTCTTTAGACCGGAGGCCTCCAACACTAAGTTCTGTATAAAATGTAGTAATTCACAGAATCATTTCTAGAGCTCTTGTGCATATGGGATACGATGTGTAGAGGTTGTACCACCAAAAAAAGTTGTATGTATGTATACCTGATTCCAGGGAACTTTCTGTCACCAAAAAGATGGAAGGATCTGGAATTTTGGCGCATTACGCCTACGCCTGTCACGTATCATACACGCTATTGTGAGCTTGGTGAAGGGACTTACAGAAGACAGGCATCGGAACTGGCCCGATCTCACAAATGAGGGTTTTACAGTGACAAAAAAGAGAGAGGATGCAGAGTAAGGCTGCATCTAAAAAAGAAGGCAATAGTTTTTTTTTTAAAGTGCTCAGAGTGATATTTTTGAAATTTAACAAACAGTGTATTTGTAAGGCTTTAAAATATTGCTGGCTCTTAATATTTTAATAAGATTTATTTAAATGCTTTGCTTTTCGCAGTTTGTCATAATTAGAATTAAAAACTCTTCCAAGATGTGCAGCATGACTTATTATGTCCCTGGGTAAATTCATTTAGAGTTCAAGATACATCTGAAACGTCCACTGTAGAGCTGCCATTAAACAGACGAGCACCCAGTTGGGCAGGCAGGCAAAGTTGTTTCCCAGATGAGTCGGGAGACCACAATGCAGCTCAGGCTTCCGTCTGTGTTCATAATTCGAACTCTTGCAAACCCCCCCAGCTTGGCCCAACTTTGACTTTAACGGAGAGCTTCACCAGGAGTTTCACAGCATTTTCCATTTCATGCTTAATGATCTGTGCCACCTGCAAAATGACAATTGAAGGATCAGTGTCAGGACACAACAACACCTAAGCACGGATCCTATACCTTTGCTCCACGCACGCGTCTCTCTAGATGCTGGCGAGGCAGTCCTCTGCTAAGGAACGGGCTTCCTCTTGCGCTAGGACTTTGAAACACAATGAAATGGAACAAAGGGAAGTCACTAGCGCAAGATGAAGTGAGCTCTGCACTTGGACTCCTCCCCAGTGCCTGATGAGAAGCAAGAAGATTCAAACCCGACAGCCAAACAGTTCAGTTCCCCTGAGCAGATACACTGAATTTTCTAGAGACTGCATATTTAGAAAGGCCTCTGAAGTGGGCCCAGAAGCCATTCCCACAGAAGAGGTAGGTGCCCAGTTGATCACAAGCAACATCTAAAAATGTCATACATCCTTCTAGTAGAGATTCCAGGAGCACATTTAAGACTAACTTTATTGTAGCATAAGCTTTCGAGAACTGCAGCTTTTTGTCAGACACATGTTGAAGAGAGCTGCATCTGACGAAGAGAGCTGTGGTTCTCGAAAGCTTATGTTTATGCTACAATAAAGTTGGCTAGTCTTAAAGGTGCTACCGGACTCTCTACTATTTTGCAACTACAGACGAATACAGCTAACTCCTCTGGATTTATAATACACCCTTCTGGGAGCCAAAAGCCAACACAAAGACACATGCTCAGCAATTCATTTTGCCACCTCTTTTCAATAAACTTATCTATTCCTACAGGTAAGTTTCTCACAGGTAACCAGCATGTTACCAAACAGCAAAGGCCAAGCCATTCTTCAGAACACTCATGGCTGCAAACTCAAGAGTGGCATTAAAGGGCAATGCTCATCACACGAGGCTGCTCTACCCTTTGTGGGGCCACTGGTCTGCCTGCTGTGGCTGGGGGAAGCTCTCCAGTGTACGTCAGAGAAAAGGCGTTCCCCACATCTGCTACCTGCGATCCTTTAACTAGAGATGCCAGAGACTGAACTGGGGCATGCAAAGCGCATGGTCTACCACTAAGCCACAGGGAGATATTATGGGTTAGGGGTCATCAGTCCACCCTTGTATGCAGACACACATTTACAGGCTTTGCCACAGCCAGCGATGGCAAGCACAGGGCACAACTACAATAGCTCCACTGCCATAGAGATTCAACAAAACTGAACCTCCTTGCCTGAATCACGCTGTCTTCTGCAACCTCATAGAGCAGTTCGTCATGGAGCTGTAGGATGAAGAAACCTCCGTGGCTCGGATGCAATATCTGCCGCTTTTCTGCCCATTCTGATTTTCCTAGATAGAATAAAACCCAAAGAACAGCTCTTTAAAAAGCAACATACAGAATGCCTATATTCTTTACAGGAATGTAAAAAAAAACAGAACAGTGTTATTGCATGACTAACACGACATTCTGCCCTGATCTGGATAGCCCAGGTCTCAGCAGCTAAGCAGGGTTGGGCCTTGGTTAGTAACCGGATGGGAGACCTCCAACAAAGACATGGGTTGCAGAGGCAGGCAATGGAAAACCATTGCTGTTAGTCTCTTCCCATGAAAAACCCACCAGGGGTTACCATAAGTCAGCTATGACTTGAGGGCATTCTCCACCACTAATACAACATTTGACAAAGAATCTGATTTCACAAACTTGTTTCCCTGAACGGGTCACACGAACACATGAAGCAGCTTTATAACATGTCAGAGACCATCTACCAAGGCCAGGCTGGTCTACTCTGACTCTCTGGGCTGTCAGGCAGAGGTCTTTCACATCAACTACTGCCTGGTCCTCCAAACCAGAAATGCTGCCAAGGATTGAACCACGGACTTTCTGCATGCAAAGCACAGGCTCTACAGCGGAGGGCCAACGTCTCTTTTAAAGGCTTGCAGGAGCCTGATTTGGCTGAGGATGGTAGGATGGATGCCTTTTTCCTGAGCCAAAATGTCCCCAGTACCATGCCCCTGCCAGAGCCCTTTTTAGGTGGGAAAAAAGTATGTGTGTGCGCCTTGGGGTAAAGGCTGGATTGGAGCCCACAGTGTTGTCCTGAGCCAAAAAGGGCTTTGGCAGGTTTTACAAGCAAAGTTTCCTGCAGCTTCTACGTGGCTGATTGAAAAGCAAGTTGGTTTGGCGGAACCCAGACCGGGCTCATTACAAAATGTACCATGAAGTTCAGTCCTGACCCTTAGCCCTTCCCCATCCTGACAATATGATCCTCCTGGGTAGTTTCTGTTTTTTCCCCAACAGAACCAACAAGTTTTCCTGAACTTCACCCCCTCCCACTAATACGTCTTAGTAGTCTTCAAATGCCATTCACGCTTACTAACAGGATGCACTGCTGGCTACTGTCTAGCTGGGCCAATGCGCCAACAGTGACCACAACTGGAATCCAGGCCGGTTAAACAGAACGCCAACCCAGGATCACTACAGAGTATGGACTGGTGGCTGGGATGGACATGTCACACCAGGGGCAGGGGCCACAGCTCAAGGGCCCGCTGTTCTGTTGTGCTTCCTATGAAAGGCCCAACAAACACAGCCATTCTGGAACTCAGTAGATAGCAGAGCAAACCACTGCTACACAGGCAAGGCGGGAGCCATTCAGGAGGGTTTCCCAGGCCAGATCTTCAAACTGTTTTGATACAAACTTGTTTCCTAAACTAATGGAAACTGGCCTATGTGTCAGTCCTAGCCGGGTGTCAGTCCCTGGCAGTTAGACTCCCAAGTCCCTCACAGCAAGCAGGCAGGTGCATTGGTCAAAGAAACTTTATTCAGATATCCGTACAGTTCAGGTGTTCACTCACAGGTAGAAGTTGACAGAGGTAATTAGTCAAACAATAGGACTACTGGTATAGAGAGAAGTTCTACGGCCCCCCTTTGCATTTAAGGCGCGAAAGCCTAAAAAGTTACATGGGAACAAAGAGCAGTTTAGTCTGAGATAAGGTACACAGTGGAATCTTCTCTCCTGTGAAACAGATACATTTCAGCGCCCAGCTGCCAGCTCTCAGCCAAGGCCACACAGAAATGAAAGTGCATACTTCTTAGAGATAAGGAAGAGCTTGCTAGCTCCTTTGGTAATTAAGATTAGTAGTTTGGACACTCTCAGGAGCCTCTTCCTAAAATGCATAAGGTACAGTATTTGACTTGACATAAAATGCAGTGCACAATGCAGAATACAACAGTGGCAGAAATGGCATCATTCTCAGTACAAAATGCAGAACACAGCGAGGGCACGTAACGTAACCACGGCATGGATGCAGGCCTACATGACACTAGGAAAAGCAACACAAGCTCACACCATGCAAACTAGAGATACTGAGGGTGGAGGGGGAGGGCAGATGAGGGCAGATGAGCTCTACTTCTCACCTCCCGAGGCAGATTTAAGGATTTCTGCCTTCTGAGTGTCTCTTGCTTGGTGGGGCACTATGATGACCTTCCCAGCAGTTTGGAGCAACTAGAGAAAAGGCTCCCCCAATTATATCCAGAGCCTTGGCAAGTGTCCTCTCTAACCCTTAATTTCTGTCCGGTTGGTACTTTCATGGGGCAGGCCACCTGGGCTACCTGGCCCATGCAGCCATTTCTGGGTTTGAGCTCAAGCCCATGCTGCTGATGCGGAGCAGAGTTTTCATGTTCTTCAGCCTTAACTTTTATCACTAAAACTGGATCCTCCCAATGATGATGAGACAGGGTCCCAAATGCAACAAAAGCTTTCCTTTCTAAAGTTCTTAGAGGTATGAGCGGTAGAACGTAAAAGAGGACTGGGCCCTAAAGAGTATTTTACAGGGATGGGACGGACTCCAAGACAGACCAACCAGCAACAGGGGAATCCACTGTCAGCCTGCCGCCTCCTGCTGTGGGAATAATGGGTTTGGAGCCAAGGACCCTTTCGTCAATTAGTGCATATTAGCGGCATGCAAGAGAGCACAAAGGGCCTGCATCTCCCATCTACCTGCATGCAGGTGTCTTGCTTGCTACCAAATACAAACTCATAGGAAAAAGCGTACCTGTCCGTTTCTTCTGGACTGAGCTCTCCAAATGTCCGTAAGATTTTACTGCCGAAGGTAAAGCTTCCAGCTGGGCCTGAATATTGACCGTGGCTGTTTTGACGATATCCGCTGCAGAACCCTGGACAACAGTGTTCACAGCCTGCCTCTCTGCCTGGGAATCATAAAAACTGCGTAAGAGAAACAGCAGAACTCTGATGCCAACAAGACAGTACAACCAGCTCCTTAACTATGTGTGCTTCTTTGGTTCCAGTAATTAGCAGAGGTGTGCGATCCAGGTCTGGAAACCAGGTTAAAAAAAAGATGGATTTTTGCTGATCTAGTTTTCCCGGATTGAATTAGAGAATCCCAGATCCAATCTGTGCCCCAGGTCAAGATCCCTGGATAAATTCGGGTTAATCTAGGTAAATATGGGAAACGCAGTTTCAGCCTCTTGGCTGGCTGTTTCCCTGGCATCTTCTGTGGTTTTTTTCCAAGGGAGAAGGAGGAGAGTGAGGCAGGGAGTGAGTGGCTAATCCAGGCAGGGGCTGTCCTTGTCTGCCTGGCTTCTGTACCTGACAATTGTTCAGTTGGGCCAAGTTGCAACAGGGCCTCGTGCATCAGTTTGCCTTTGGGAGCGTGCCAGTGGCTATTTTGCCTCTGTGTTTCTGCCAGAGGGCCAGCGTGGATGTTTTTCCACCATAGGAAACAACCGAGAGTGGCTGGGCACTTTCTTTAGGAGCCTATAGAATGGGGCCCTGGGTCCAATCTTCCTGAAACTTGGGGGGGTCTTTGGCAGACAGTCAGGAGTAGATTCCTTGAAAATCTGGTGGAGTTTGCTTGAAAAATATCACCCCTCCTTTGCTGGATAGTTTCCCCAATAGATAATAATGGCTGGATAAATCCAGTATTTTCTAATCTTGATTGATTGATTGATTGATTGATTGATTGATTGATTAGGCTTCTAACCTGCCCTCCCCGCAAGCGGGCTCAGAGCTGGTTACAGCAATAAAAATATGAAATTTACAACAAAACCATAGCATCTCCATAAAAACCATCCTCACAACCCATCCCTGCCCGTCATACACAGGGGATGGGAAGAAAGTGGGGGAACAGGTCATTCAGTTTGCATTCTAGCTCACATAGGGGGGCCAGATGAGCAGATGGCCCTCCTGACAAGAGGCCGACTGGGAGGCTTTCCGGATGACTACCAGGCTGGACTCAACCATAGGCCTGGCGGAACATCTCAGTCTTGCAGGCCCACTGAAAAGACAGAAGATCTTGGCGGGCCCGCGTATCCACCGATAAAGAGTTCCACCAGGTTTGAGCCAGGACCGAAAAGGCTCTGGCCGAGGGCAACCTAGCCTCCCTGAGGCCTGGGCCCACTATTAGATGTTTATCAGCTGATCTCAGCACTCTCTGGGGCATATACGGCGAGAGGCAGTCCCATTCTCTTTCCAGTTTTCAGGGATCCTGGATTTTTTGGGGATCCCTGAAATCTGGATTTCTTGGATTTTGTGTGCACACCCCTACTAATTAACACAAAGGCCACTGTCCTGAAATCAGGCCTTTCAGAAAAGTACCAATAATTAATTTTTAGAGGCTGCAATAGCGGACCCTTCTGAGAAGTGGCTGTGAAAGACAACCCGGGAGTGGCAAGCGTAGAGGATGAGGGAACTCTGCAACGACCCCATCCTGCTCCCGGACCACAATCCTGCTGAACGGGATTAGCCGCGAGAGCACAATAAGGCAAGAAGGCCTAATGGCTCCCAAGTTTTGTAGCCCTGTTAGAAAACAAGAACTTTTGGGGATTAACATTAAGGGCCACTCCACAGTCACAATACCGATTCCAGTGAGAATGCACGTGGGATTCCCGTGTGTCAGAATGTATAGTCATTCATAAAGCACATTAAAAACGAAGCACAATAAATTAAATGAATCCTGTCTGCAGGCGTGCAAGATAACGTGCTGCGGTTTTCCTTCTGCTGCCCACAGTGTGAAAAAGGCAGTTGAAAGCACCTTGGCCTTTGAAGGCCCGGACAGTACAAAGGGGGTCCAAAACACAGAAGAAGCAGAAGCCAGGGGCTAGAACTGCAAACGCAACATAGGACAGAAGGAGTACAGGCATTTAGCTACACGGTCAACACCACTGGGAGGGGGAAAAGGCACCGTGTTATTTAGCAATTTCCCCTCAACTAGATTTTGAACAAAACATTTGTCAGCGTACCTGAGCCTTCTTGAAAGGGTTTGGATCCCTAATCGCTGGCAGGTATCTTCGCCGTCCCACAATAGTCTGCACAAATCCGACCCGGTTGCACTTCTCCACCGTCTCTCTCAAGAACTTCGGAATTCCTATAAAGCCACCAAGTGGTCTTGGTTTGGTTCCTGCTTTTGCTACTAGTTCAAACATTCTTAATTACGTATCAGTGGCTCATACCTGACCACTCTAGTGCTCATTGAAGTCGGAAGCTTTCCTTCAGCCTGAGGAGTCTTTCTCTGATGGAAGTGGCTCAAAGAGGCTGGAGGAAGGCTTCCGTGACAGGTCACAAGAGACCATGGAAAGGGATGGCGTCTAAGTGGGAAGCTGTCTGGTGCTGCAGAAGTAGGGGAACATTCAATGAATGCCGTTTTAAAGTTGTGAATACCTGGCTCAATAGTGTAAGCACATCCGGATCACAAGGTATTTCAAAAGTATTCCATTTAGTTTGTACACAACTTCTTTGTTTCATCGAGAAGGTATTTCAAACGGAAAGGCCGTAAGGAAGATTTCATAGATCTTTACAAAACAGGGGTTTGCCCATCTGCCTGTTTTACCGCTTCCCACTAAAAGATATTTCCACTTGTTTCAAAATTTTACCATGCTGCCGTCTTATTTCTGCAGTCTGCACCTTTGCAGTGACATTTCTAAATACTTTCCTGCTGTATTTCCATTTTCTGGTTTTTTTTTAATGAGTATTTTCTTGGTAAAAAAATCTTTTCTCTTTTAATTACAAGCCAAATCAATTATTTCCTTTATAAGACTGGTGTCGCACTGTGGTAACTTTAGCTTCTCCTCCATAAAAGCCGAACTTGGTCCAACATTGCCAAGGGAGAAAGAAACAGGGGAATCTTTTGGGCTGATAGTTAGCGGGAAGTGGGAGTCTCTCCACACGATACTTCTTACACAAGGACGCTCCAGTTAATGAGGAGCTGGATCGCTCCTCAAAGGGTTTGTTAATTTCATCTGATTAACAAACCTTCTGAGGAGCATCTCTGCAGCTGTCTTTTTAAACTACCCTCCTGTAGAGAGGGGAAATTGACAGAACTTTCCATTCTGTCTTTTTAAACTACACATCCTGGCTAACACTGCGTCTCCCTTCGCTTGAGCGTCCTCATGTAAGAAGTATTGTGCAGAGAGATTCTGGGATAAGAAGCCAAAGAGCCATTTTCTTCTTTTTGTTGAAAATAAAGAGAAATATTAGAGAACTATGCCCCCTTCTGGACATTAGTGGTGACAGGAGATTAAAGTCTGTTGCCTTGGACTGGAGGAGTAAGGCTGAGAAGCTCTACCATACGGATCACTTGAGAGCACAGCATTTATTTGGGATATTGACAATTTTATTGCACACAGGGTGGGACCTACAAACCTCAAGCTGAAGAGGCCCATGGAAGTGAATCTTCCTTTGCTCTTCTCATTCCACAGAGGCTCTCCGCAACCCACCCAAACCTGGACTTTGCTCGGGTGTGTGTGTGTGAGAAGTCCAACAAGCACAGTGAAGTGGATGTGATAAGAATGGCTTGGACAACATGGCCGTCCCCCCTTCCTTCCTCTCTTGAAGAGGGGTCATAGCAGTCGCCCTCCTCCAGGGTTCTTTGCCCAGAGAGGCCTCCCAACAGGGTCTCGTCAGAAGTGACAGAGGACTGTCATTAAAAAAGGGGACGCAGGAAGGTCTGTTTCATGGGACTCAGTGCCACCCTCTCGCACATCAAGGACTCCTGCTCTGATGGAGGAAGCGGGGGGCTTCTGGTTGAGCGAGGAGGTCCAACCCTCACATCCCACCAAGTGCAAACAAAGAGACGCAGATGGCCTTACTGCACCTGAGGACCAGCAAGAGTAGATCAGGAGTAATCTTTACCAGGGTATCTTGATTTGAAGGACTCGATGTAGCGGGCAGCATCAGCTTCCTTAATTCCCATCTGCTCTCCTAGTGATTTAGCTCCAATTCCATATATTATTCCATAACAAATCTAGAGAAGGATTGTAAAGATTTTAACAAAGTATTAGTCCAAGGGCCAAAAGCCAAAAATTGGTATATTGGTATCAGGTAAGACAGCAACACTTCTTTGTGTTTTTCTGAAAGGTGTGTGTGTGCGTGTTATGTGCTGTCAAGTCGCCTCTGACCTATGGTGGCCCTATGAATGAGACACCTCCAAAATGTCCTATTATGAACAGACTTGCTCAGATCCTGCAAACTGGAGGGCGTGGCTTCTTTTATTGATTCGAGCATCTTGTTTTAGGTCTTCCTCTTTTTCTGCTGCCTTTCACTTTTCCTAACATTATTGACTTTTCCAGAGAATCTTGTCTTCTCATGATGTGACCAAGGTACAAAAAGACAAATAAGTGGGTACTAGATCAAATCAAGTCTGAATCCTCCCTGGAAGGTAAAATGACAAAACCAAGGCTGAAAGGTGTATGTCCATGTATTATGTTTTGATGTGATAATGCATTCTGATTGGTAGCTTAAACTTTTTATGATGTCATCAAGATGATTGAACCCAATTGTTCCTACCTTTTCTAATTTGATCTATAACACATGGACCAAATAACCAATTTCAAAATTTAAAACACTGTTGGGAAGCTAATAAATTATCCTACAAATAACTAATACTAATAATGCCTTTATCCAGGATGATCATAGATCCAGAGGAGTTAGCCGTGTTAGTCTGTAGTAGCAAAATCAAAAAGAGTCCAGTAGCACCTTTAAGACTAACCAATTTTATTGTAGCATAAGCTTTCGAGAATCAAGTTCTCGAAAGCTTCGAGATTCTCGAAAGCTTATGCTACAATAAAATTGGTTAGTCTTAAAGGTGCTACTGGACTCTTTTTGATTTTTTTATCCAGGATGAGTTCCAGTTCTGGTTGCTTGGGCAGGACATTTGTTGTTGGTGTCCTCTAGTTTAATTTTGTGTTTTTGATTTTTTTCTTATTGTTTGGTTCTGTTTCTTCGGGGCAGGGGAGAGAACCTAACTTGTAGGAACGTAATAAGCTGCTGCGAAGGAGTTTCTTCTGATCCGCTGTTATTTTCTTTGCTCTTTTTTGGGCTCATTTTGAGAGGAGAATCTGTCAGGCAGGTGTTGTTTATGAGAGAGAAGCCATTTTGTGCAATTAGTCATTGGTCAGAGAAAGTGTTTTGTCTGCTTTTAATCTTTGCTTTGTTTTCATTATTTATTTTATCTTTGTTATGGTATTCGCCTAACTGTTTAAGAGGACATAAAGCCACCAGCTGTACTTCAGGTGTGACGACAGTAGTTAGCGGCAGGTAGTGAAGCCTTGAAAGCAGTATTGTATTTTTATTTTTTAGTTTTACCCAGTTTAATTCATTTTAGTTTGGAGCCACAGCATAAAGGGATTCATTTTGATATTCCACAGTTAGTTACAGGAGAACAAATCAATGTTACATGGCTCACTGGAAAGGCAAAAGAGTAAGCTACGATAGTATAACATACTTCAGGTGACTATGTGGATTAGGAAAACACTATACTGTTAAATTTTATTAAATGTTAAATGTGGAAGGAAACTGACTTTTTCTTTACGGTTTATATAAAAAAATAGAAATGGACAGAGGCATTATTAGTATTCGCGATTTTTAGGGATATTTGTTAGTTTCCCAACAGTGCTTTAAAATTGGTCACTTGGTTTATTGAGTTATAGATCAAATTAGAAAAAAAATTGGATTCAGCCACTTGATGACATCATAAAAAGCTTAAACGACCAATCCAAAGGTGTTATCACATGAAAACATAATACATAAACATGAACCTTTCAGAAAAGGATAAAGAAGTTTTGCCACCTTACCCGATACTGACATCTGGTCTGGCCCACAGACTATACAGCCGCTTTAATTCAAGCGAGAGACTGTCATGTAGGCTGCAGAGAGATGAAGCACTTGACGTGAAGCATGCGTCCACATGAAGCTCCCTGACACGGCCAGATCACTGGTCTACTGAGGTCAGGATTGTCCATTCAGATTGGCAGTGGCTCTCCAGGACCTCAGGTGGAGCTCTTTCATGTCATCTGGTCCTTTTAACTGGAGATGCCGGGGATCGAACTGGGGTCCTTCTACATGCCAAGGAGATGCTTTGTGACTGAACCACCACCCCTCTCAGTAACTAAAACTACTCACGAAGCACCCTTTCTGCAGCCAGGTTAACTCACAATATATTGGTTGATTCCTACCAGTGTTGGTGTTTTTTTTTTTTTTGCTTAAACCAAAGCCCCGGATTTTTTTTGAAGAGACCTTTTACTTTGGCTAAATGGGAGCAATATACACTAGCCTGCATCAAAAGTCACTTTTAAAAAATTATGTTGCCCTTTCCAATACTATTTGATGTGATCCAGACACTACCTGCTTGGCTTGCTGCCGTAAATCATTCCCAACAGCCTCTGGGTCAACCATCTTCCACTCGGCTGCAATGCTTCGGAAGACGTCGCCATCGCTGTTCAAGACCTGGAGGAGTCGACTATCACTGCACAAGTGAGCAAGGATCCGCAACTCAAGCTGGGAGTAATCGGCAGCCAAAATTAAACTACCTGCAGCCAATAAAAACCACCACAATTTTGAAAGTACCCCTCTTCCTCAACAAGATTCTTTCCAGCCATCATTTGTCCATGATCCACTTATAGGGACATGTAGAAGTCTGGTTACTAAGCACAGCTCTACACACCAAAAAAATCCCCAAACGTAATTATTAACATATACATAACTATCCTCTAAGACAAGATACCACATCAGTTTCTTTATGGTGTCGTGATGTTGGAGTCGGTGCACATATGTGCAATATATGCACATATGTGAAACAGTTTTTCCTTTACCAGCTTTTGACTGTACCACCTCCGACTAAAGGACACGTATTTGAACACTCATAGAAAAAAATGTTCTTTCACATAGAAAATGAGCATGTTAGGGAAACACCCTTCATCCTAACTGGAGAAGAGTAGAAACTTTCAGGAAAGAGCTTGTCAGTATGGGCACAGGCATGCATGCAGGGCAAGGGCAGAGAGGGAGAAGTGTTCTCCTTATTCCAGATACTACTAGCAAGAGTACCCAGGTGAAGAAGCACTCAAAGGAAGACTGCTGTCAAGTGCCCACATTTGAGAAGCTTGTAAACATTTCCATTAACAATGCCTTGTAATTCTCACTGACACAAAATTAGTTTGGAACTCTTTGCAAAAAAACAAAACAAAAACCAGATAGCTAAAAAATATCTATACAGGGCCTGTTCCAGGCTTTCTTGGGCCCGGGACAACAGACTGTAACAGGGTCCCATTCTTCTTTGGTGCAACCCCTTTCTCCTCTAGCCTCACCCATTCTGCTTGGCCATTTGGCTCCACCCTTTCTTCCTTAACCACATCCCTTTCAATATCACTCAGATTCATAACTTCATTTCATAAGATATTTACAACTGAGAAATTACTTCCATCATTCCTCTTTATGATAAAGTTGGCTATTGCTTTTTATTATGAAGATGTCTGTCATTGTAACTTATTAGTCTTTTTATAACTGTTCCCAGCTATTAATGTCCACACAGGTATTCTGACTGGACAGACAGCACACAGTTGAAACAGAATAATTTAAAATAAATTACACTTTGAGCACAAAATAATATTGTTAGACCTAGTGTTTAATTCCATCCATGCTGCACCTTTGTTCTTACTATTTATGCCACACAAAACCTTTATCTGTTTCTACAACTTATTTCTTGTAAATAAAAGTATAATTTAAAAAATCATGATTCGTTTTCGTTTTCTCAGCCATGCCGGACGCTCCTCTCGGCTGGTCCGGGAGGAAACGACCGGGCACCCTGATTGGGCGGCTGATCCGCAAGGATTAGCCCCCAGGACTCCCAGGGAGGGAGCCAGGGTCTGGGACGCGGCGGGAAGAACTCCCCGAAATCAATGCGGGGGGGGGGGAATTGCCCGTTTGTCCCTATGGAGGCCGGCAGACGTGCGCGGCGCCTCGAGTGCTGCCGGGCAACGAGAAACGGCAAATAAAAGAAACAGGCGGAAGCCCGTAAACAAGCGAATCCCTTCTGTTCTACAAGCGTTTGTGAAGGAGAGGTTGATCTGAAGAAGACTCGTTCTTCCCCTTCGCTGAGTTCCAGAATTTTGTTGGCGCCCCCCCCCCCCAAAATGGCAGCAAAGAAGCAAAGTCCCGCTCTCGGTAAGTCAATCTCGGCTACCTTGAAGGGGGAGTCGCTCGAAGAGTTGGTGCGCAGGGCGGTGGTGGAAGCCATAAAACCCTTTGTTGACAAGCTGAACGAAACTGATCAAAGGGTGGGCTTAATTGAAAGCGAAGTGAAAACCATTAAGGCAGCAGCGGGGGGGGGGCAGAGAAGTCTGCTCTGGAAAGTGCGTCACTTGTGAAGGCTACAAAAAAGGAGCTGAAGCTGGTTGAGAACCAGCTGATCGGGCTACAGATGGAATGAACGCAGACAATTTTGCGTCTCCAAAACGTGAAAGAGGAGGAAAAAGAGGATCTGTGGGAGGTGGTCTCGGAACTATTGGAGACACCCGCGAGGACGACTAAAGAAGAGGTTAAAAGCGCCATTTTGGAGGTCCGTCGGGCTTCTTCAAAATATGCAACAAAGCGACAGTTGCCTCGTGAGATCATTATTGACTTTTCATCTAAAAAGATTCGGGACACCATCCTATATAACTCATACAATGCGGATTTGGACTTTATGGGTTTGAAAGTCAAGATTTTGAAGGACGTTCCATTTCTAGTCCGGAAACGGCGTTTTAAATATAAAAAGTTTGCAGCTCTTCTGAGGGACCATGGAATAAAGTACAAATGGTTATTCCCGGAAGGAATATGGTTCAGATATAAAGATCAGGCCTATAAGATATTATCAGAAGATCAACTAAAGGATTTTGAGAATAAAAACCCAGAACTCTGCTGCACCGAGAACGAAGAAAAGGAGGAGCCGGAGGGGGGGGGGAGGAGGAGGAGAGCACCGCAACAGCGGTTACACAGAGAGAATTGCGTCCGGGACCTAGAAGGGGGAGGAAAGTTTAATCAGAATTTGAAATGTTTATTCTCTGTATGATTAACCACTCCATCATTATCCTATGGAGCTATTTTTGTATTATGACAGTATGAAGGGAAACATTGAAGTGTAGTGTTTAGTGTTTGTAGTTCATTCCCCCCCCTTTTTTCTTTTTTTCTTTTCCCACCCCCCTTTGTCCCTTCCCTCTCCCCTTTCCTTGTGATAGTCTTGTGTAGTGCTGTGTAGTGTTTTGTAGTTATGAAAAATAAAAAAAATCAAAAAAAAAATCATTATGTTCGCCTAGTATATATTGAGTCTCTCTACACGAGACATCTTACACAGGGATGCTCAAGTGTACGGAGACACAATGTTAGTCGGGAAGCGTAGTTTAAAAAGACAGAGCTGGCAGAGCCGGCCCTCTACCTTCAGAGAGGTGAAGATGAAATTAACAAACCCTCTGAGGAGTGATCACCACTGGCTCTGTCTTTTTAAGCTACTCTCCTGTAGCGAGGTGAAATTGACAGAGCTTTGCCTCTGCCTTTTTAACTACACTTCCGAGATAACATTGCATCTCCCTGCACTTCAGCATCCCTGTGTAAGATGTCTCATGTAGAGGGACTCTTAGATAATCCAGACCATGCCCCCTACCCACCTCCTCCTAATAAGCTGCCAGGGAAATAAGGAGATGTCAAGGTGTTACCTGGAAATGGAACAAAGGCATGCCTCATGCTAACAGAAAATGGAACTTTTTTCTCCTTCAGCAATTCTTCAATTGGACTCTTAGGTTCATGCGCTAAGATACAACGCTTTTTACCTCTGTGCAATAATTAAAAAAAAAAGATGTCATTTAACTGATTTCAATAGAATAGATTCCTGCACAAAGTGAAATAAAACCTGCAGAACTAAATTCAGTGTCTGCAATGGGGTAACCCCCCCCCAAAGTATTAATTGTTGACAGACATTCCAGTATAGATTTAATAGGTAATTGAGCAGGGGTTCCTGGCAGACAGATGTTCTGGCTCCAAGTCGTTTCTACAAGATGCTAAGGCAAAGAGGTCTAATTCACATGCTTCAAAAAAGTTTACGAGCCTCTTCCTCCAAAGAATATAATGAAAAATAGTATTTTTAATTTATACAAAGAGCTGCAAAGTGCATTAAACAAACTTCACCAGAGCTCCTGTTTGCAAATTCTCACCCTTTTTGCCATGCAGCTGAACAGTCGATCCCACCTCAAATGTCATACCCTAACCGGACAGCAGAATGAAAGTTAAGACAGAGTTAGGTGATTCCGTTCACTTTTACCTGCCTCCCAGGAAACTGGATCTATTACGTTTTCCTGGGGAAGCTGGGCTCTCTTCCACCGAGGTTGGCATTTCAATCTCAAAGTCTTTCGGCACGTTCTGTAAATTTGGTTCTCTGAAGCTTATTCGCCCTAAAAACAAGCAGGGAGTGAAGCAGAATCACATACATCACTCAGAATGACTGCACAGGCAGAAAATATTTCAATACAAGATCTGAAAAGGAAGTCCTATTCCATCAAGGGTTAACAGGACAGTTAACAGCTCAGTCCTGCCAGCAATTTAATTTAATTTGATTTTTTTACCTGCCCACCCAGCAAGTGGGCTCAAGGCTGGTTACAACAATATATTAACAATAAAAAATTTAAAATACAGTGCATAAAAAATGAAAGCAATCACATTATCAAGTTAAAACCAGGTTACCCAAGAGGGCTAACAATGTTCACAACACACCCCCAAGCAGATGATACGTGATGTCAATCACAGGTGTACTATAGATCACAGCGAGGGGTGGGGACAGACAGACAGTTCACCAAGCCTCAGTTACAACCATAGGCCTGGTGGCGCATCTCCATCTCACAGGCCCTGCAGAACTGTGACAGGTCTGGCAGGGCCCTAGTTTCGATAGAGAGAGAGTTCTACCCGGTCGATGCCAGGGCCAAAAAGGCTCTGGCTCTGGTTGAGGCTAGGTGAATGTCCCTGGGGCCAGAGACCACCAGAAGGTGTTTGTCAGCAGAACGAAGTACCCTCTGGGGAAGATATGGTGAGAGACGGTCCCCCAGGTATGTTGGTCCCAGTCTGCTAAACGTCATAACCAATACCATGAACTTGACCCGAAACTCGACTGGGAGCCAGTGCTACTGACACAGAATAGGTCTTATATGCATCCTAACAGGAGTCCCGGTGAGGGCCCGTGCTGCTGCATTCTGGACCAGTTGTAGCTTTCGGATCAAGGCAGCCCTGCTCAGAGCAAGTTGCAGTAATCTAACCTTGACAGAGAAGCTCTCTTCCAGCTATCTTCTCAAGACTGCTCTGCCAGGAAAGAGGCGCTAATTAATTTCAGAGATTGGAGGGAGGAGAAATGAGCACTGATGTAACAGCTCTGGAAAGTTCCCAGCAGCTAGGCTTTCTATTAGTTAACGTCAGTCAGGAGGTACAGCAATCCAAAAATCAGTAATTGGCCTAGGGTCCCTCCCAGCTTGGGGGTGCTTTGGTGTTTGTGTGCTTCAGCTCTCGGGGCTTCAGCTGTGTGCTCAGGCAGCCTACGGATCTGTGTGGGCACCTGCAGTGACTCTACCAAGAAGCTATAGGCTGCTGGGTCTGGAAAGCCCTGAAGCTACTCAACTGCATGTTTTGGAGTGGAATTCCAGCTCAGCTCCAGGTACCATCTGTGATAGCTAGCTTAAGTAGTTTTATTATTTTCAATGCTTCATAACTGCTGAGACTTGTACTGGTTTTATATTTTAACTACCCTTATTAAGTATTCAGTAAAGATTAAGGTAAAAAAAATGAGCGGTTTCATTTGAATGAGAACATGTGCGGCACTTTGAATATGGACGTTTGATGCAGCGGTAATGTGCCATCATTTGCTGTTGTGCTTCCTTTCTGTTCTTGCCTTGAAAACCCCATTAGGGGTTGCCATAAGTGATTTGACGGCACTCTCCATTACCATCATCCTGTGATGAGGGGGACTTATAATCTTCAAACTATGAGCCACAAAGGGAAGGATAAAAAGACCGGTGTTCCCCCCGCCAGCTGGTGTTGAAGCTCCAATTAATTCCTTTGCTGAAAAAAATGAGGGCTCCGCTGGAAAAACAATTTGAGCAACTAAAACAACTTTCTGCTAGCAACAAGGCAATTGATAATTTGATTCAACAACTGCAAGATTTAAAAGGACCTTTCATAAATAAATAGTTTGTTGTGATCATCCGGAAAATATTGGACTTTTTATACACATAAAATGAATTTGGCTGCAAATAAGTGTTTTTCTCCCTCTCTTCTCTTGTGTTTGTTATGTTTTGTTTTAGTTCTCTGGGAATAATGTCAGACTAGGGATAACAGTTTGGGCTCATTGCCATGTTCTTTGTGTGTCTCTTAGTGTATGTGTGTACATGTGTATTTTTTTCTAATAATCTCTAAATTTTAGACAGATATATGGTCCACATAACTACAAAGAGGGGAGTGGCCGGTATTCTGAAGAGCAAAGATTTTTTTTAATTTTTAAAAGGTTTTTTAACCCTCCCCCCTATTTCTCTCCCCCCCCCACTTTTGTTATGGTGTGGGTATTATTTTGGTGGATAGCTGGTGGTTAATTTACAGAGTTATTGTTTTACTGATTCTGTTTAAATTAGTAATTTTTGACGTGTACTTCTTTTCTATTTTTTAACAAGTATTTCATTTATAATAAGGTTCTTTATGTGATATTTTGCAAATGGGCTTTTGTATTGGATACACTATTTTCTGGGTTTACATTCAATGTGATCTCATGGAATGTTAAAGGGCTGAGGGACACTATTAAGCACTAAAGGCTATTTCTAAATGGAAAACTCAGTGCTGATGTAGCTTTTTTACAAGAAATTCATATAATGGCAAATAATAAAAACTAGTCAGTCAGTGTTTATTACGGACATTGACTAGGTTGATGAGTTGGATAAATCAAGTTGGATTTATATGAGGTAGGCAGAGTTGTGATAATCTGGTTGGTTGTTGATAATATATTAAATAGAAAGAGATCTGATCAAGTTGCTATTCTTTCAATGTTGAAAAGGCTTTTGGCAAAATATACTGGACGTTTACTCTTGCCACACTGACTAAATTTGGCTTCCTTCATGAATTTTTGAAATGGATTAGAATTTTGTATTTGTCCCCCAGCTCTAGGGCAGAGACCAATGGCATTTTTCTGCATCCTTTCCTGCTGAGAAGGGTACTAGAAAAGATTGTCCCCTTTCTCCTCTTATTTTTAATTTATGTTTGGAACCTCTGGCCTGTGCTATTAGACAAAATAAAATACATGGTGTTATACATAACTTTTAAACATTATTTTATATGTAGATGATCTTTTATTATTTATCTCAGAACCTCAGTATTTCATTCCCTTATTAATGAGCTTGGATAATAATTTTGATGATTTGTCGGGTTATTCAATTAACTGGAAAAATCAGAATTGATACCAGTGGGAGACAATATATCACAGAATGTATTTACTGATGGACATTTTGATATTGCCCAGATGTCATTACTTATCTTGGAATACTGATTCCAAGAATTTATTAAGTACATGATTATACTGAATTTTAACAAGTTGAATGCTGATATATCCTTGAATTTGGACAGATGAGCGACTTTAAACCTGTCATTATGGGGTAAAATAAACACACTCAAAATAAATATTGTACCTCAACTTATCTATAGTTTGAGTGCAACATTTGAATGTGCCGCTTATAGACAACTGCGTATGGACTTGTTTTTAGAGATTTGGAGACCTTCTATAGAAACTTACGTATAGATCAGCATTATATCACTGGTTTTTGTTGCTGTTGTTGTTTTTTCTTTGCAAAAATAAATAAAAAAAATATGGACAGATAGCAATAAAGACCAGAAGTCAGGGCAGGAAAGGGGAAGAAGTCACATAAACCCTGTTCCTTGGCAACTGCCCTTTGACATTTAAGCCCACGTTTACGTTGTGAAGCATTTGTCTCCTCTTGTTTGTTCAAAATATATCTCCCCCCACAAAAGGTGGGAAGCAACTTAAGTATTTGCTTCAACATAACAATAAAACCAATACACTGCACTGGACATTGTTTGCGTGTATTGATTAGTATGCCTGATGAATGGACCACCAAGGTTCAAAATGCAATGCAATTTTGACTATAAAACGAGGAAAACATTAACATTTAATAAATATGCCTCAGAGACCACAAACAAGTGATATTTCAGAAAAAAGGAATGTTGGCAATTCATCTGAACCCACACGCAAGGCCTGTCTCCAGGCTAGCAGGACAGACCTTAATTTCCACAGTTATGGTTGAACTTCCTTCAGGTATAGAAAAAAAATTAGACCTCTCAGTGGGAAGCGGCAGATAGGATGGGGGGAAGCTGTTGTCAAAGTTAGGATGTTATTTCTGAGCAGGTAACAAGAGAGACTCCATATTAATTCTTTCAGTACTCTAAGTGCTTTATTCACAGGTGCCAAGATGTTCCAAGCAACTATCTCACAGAAGAGGATTGTTTTGGCTATCACTTTTCCAGCCTTGGGAAACTTTCACTTTCTCAGCTTCAAAGAGATTGTTTTGAGAACTATGGGGGGAGGTTGGGTCTGCTGGGATCTGATACTTTGTACCTCATGCTTTGCCTGCCATTCGTAACAATACACGTGTACCAACCCAGATATTGCGTCTGGGCCAGTGGACTATAATGATTGCTTTTTCAGTAAATCTCTTTTGGAAACAACGGACTCTTGTCTGATTGCAGAAGGTAGACTGGATTACAATTGTTATTTAGCCACAGATCTGACAGCTGTAAGTCCCCCTCCCCAAGTAAACAGTAAATATTCTGGTAGTTCTATGGCAATCCAGCCACCTGTGCAAAGAGATAACACTTGTCACCTGTAGCACTGTGAGTCTGAGAAACAGGATAGATCCTCTCCATTCCCAATACGGCATTCAAACGCTTCTCCCTCTGCAGGGGAAACACCACTTTGGTGATTGCGTTGGTGATCTTCCTCCATTCTAAAATCAGGCCTGGCAATGGATGCAGCGCCTTCAACTTCTCCAAAGCATCCTATAAAAATCAATGGCGGAGCAAACCCGTGAGTTGCCTTTCTGTCTTCTTGTAATTTCTATATGACATTTTAACACACAAACCCTGTGCAAGCTGCACTTTTGTATACCATGTGGCTCAGCCAGGCTAGTGAAGAGTGCTCTGGCCCAGGCTGGTTAGCTTGTGGACAGCAGGTCACAGCATTTTAAAATGTACAATGAATATAATAAAATTTAGCAGCAATATCAATAATTTAGCAGCATTAATAACAAGATAGATTTCTAAAAACAGCCAGGCACATATTGCCCACCCCCCAACTCAGGCTAGAGAGTCTGTGGGGCAGGGTGGCCAGCGGTAGACGGTTCCTGAAAACCAGAGCATGCGCTCCCCACATGGCAGGAGCCAGTGCAGAGACCTTGGGTTGCTGAACTTCTCCTTCCTGCTCCCCTGCCAGGAACTGTACTAGAATTAAACCAAGTATTTCTTTACACACAATGCAACATTAAATTCTAGAATTCACTACCACAGGATGTAGCCATAATAACTACTAACTCAGTCGTTCCCAACCCTTTTGGTATGGTGACCCCGAAGTCCAAATTTACTTGGTGTGGTGACCAGTGTAGGTTTTTTGGCACCCTAAGCAAGCTATGAACTTGGCATCCATCTTGTTCAGCACCCCAATTTCTACAGTGGCCATTGTAAAGGGGTAGCCATGTTAGTCTGTTTTTGTTTGTTTGTTTGAGAAACCAACAACTGGTACACAGAGGACACAGCTGTCCCCACTATGAACCCCAAGGAAGTGGTATTTCAAAGTACACAGCCTTTGTATATGGAGGGTACATTCTAGCCTTTGACCACCCCCTTCTCCATTACTCCCTCTAATCCCCCCTTTAAAGCCACATCAACAGGCAACCACTCTCACATCCCACGCTACTGACTGCCACAAACTGTGTGAAGAAGTGCTTCCGCCCTGAACAACATGAAGCAGTAACACCCAGCTTCCCAGCTGCTTCCACAGTTCCTATTACGACCTCATTCAAAGGCTTTTTTTTTTACAGTGAAGTAAGAGTTTCTTGATTTTTGACAGTGCTTATTACCAGTGGCAACTACAGCTGGGAGGCATAAGAGAAAGATCCCACAAGCAAATACAAAGGAAAAAGTGGTGCAGGAGCAGCTGTTGGGGAGGGCTACTTGGCAACCCACCTGCAGAGGCCTTGTGACCCACTTTTGGTTGGGAAATGCTGCACTCTGGTTTTAAAGGCTGACTAAATGAATCCATGGAGGTTTGGTCTAGCAATAGCCTTGCGGTCAGACTCTGGAGCCAAACAATAAGGCTTTCCTGCCCTTTTCAAGCTCCCAGGGGCATCTAGTTGGCCTTGATGGTGGGTGAAGAGGGGGAAAAGGTTGGATTGCTTTATCCCTTTGGGAAAATCAGTGGCATTTTCTACTCGTAGCATTTTAAAGGAAATCTTTCTTAATTCTCAAATAGATCTTCTTCATAAAACAGAAGAAATCCTGTATCATCTCTATCCTTAAGCAACGAAAGTGCTGTGAATCCAAACAGCAGCGGAGCTGGAGAGGTTACAGTAGATCCTTCCACAAGATCAGGCAATACCAGGGAAAAAGAGGTTGCTAACCTGTAACTGACACAAATGGGTTCTATAATAATGTAGTAGAACCTCCAGAAATTTCTTAAGCTTTCTCCAAAATGTTGACCCTCAAATCTCTTCCCAATGGGAACTCTGTCCCCTTGCGAGTGCGCCACGAGGGAGGGACAAAGCAAAGAGAGGCATTCCCATGCCAGCAGCCCCTTCCGAAAGGGTAGTGTGAAAGAGATGTTGCAGTGAAAAGGAAAGGTGCGCACCTCCCAAATCACAGATAAGCAACCACTTTTTCTTATTTGTCTCTGAGCAGTTCCACACGTGGATGACTAACAAGTTAATCTACTTGGTGAAAAGTGCTAGAATTGCTGTATGGAAAGACTGAATAAAAGACAGCCCAGCTAAATAATGGAGCCAGCTGGCAGATTTTTATCCCACCCCCCAAAAAGTGCAGAGTAGCACACATGGTTCTTCTTTCCCATTTTACCCTCAATAAAAACCCCATGAGCATGACTGGCCCAAGGTCATCAAGCAAACTTCATGGCAGACTGGGGGATCTGAACCTCCTCTGCCACATTCTTTCCCTTCCAAGTGCCAGAGTCAGAAGTGTATTGTTTTGTTGTGAAGGCCTCAACCAAGGTGGCAAATGAGAGCCTACAGGACTCCAAGATTCCTATCTGTTTTCTTCTCTTTATCTACCCTTACCTAGCCATTCAAAATTCCTCTTATGGACTTTGCATACACTTGCCTTCCAAGGCCCTGACTTATAAGAGCATAACAATACTGACAGTCTGTGAATTACCTCATGTAGTCCTCTCAGCTGCTACTTCGGGGTCAGAAGTTGCCTTTGCTAAAAAACTGTACCTTGGTAGTGCTGAACTGCTTGCCCAGTCTGATCCGATTCCCATTTCTGGTTGCCCTTCTTGTATAGCCTAACGTTTTCTTGCCTCGCTGTGCTTTAGGCTCGCCATCTGGTGGCAATTTCTGCTCCAAAAACAATACCTGGAAGAAGCCAAAACATCAGCCAGGTAGACTAAATAGAAACACAGTGGAGACTGAACCATCTTAATCAATATTCATACATCTGACGAAGAGAGCTGTGGTTCTTGAAAGCTTATGCTACAATAAAGTTGATCTTAAAGGTGCTACTGGACTCTTTATTATTTTTCAACTACAGACTAACACGGCTAACTCCTCTGGATCTTTATCAATACTGCATCATTTCGGCCAGATAATTAAAAAGCTTATTAAGGAGTACTACGCTTAAGTTGATCAAAGTAAGAAGGGACAGTTAAACAGAGTCTGATCCTTAACTCCTGCTTCTCAGGGAACACTAAACTCCATTATAATTACAAACTGGAATTTATATTGTCAGACGTGGATCCCATTGTTTCCAACAGGATGGCACTTTTTGTTTTAGCCACCAGGAAAATTAGAGCAAATGTGGTGCTTAAGAAAGCAGTCTGTTGAAATGAAATGTATTTTTATATCTGGATGTGATTTTTTAGAGATAGAAGTAATTTTAGAGATTTTAAAATTTTAGAGCTGTAAATATGTTTTTAACTTGCCTATGGCCACATACAATACATTTGTCTATTTGTCATTATAATTACAGACATGTAAATATCTTTTAAAAATTTTAACATCTTCAGCACGAGGGAAAGTAGTTTTGGATTAGGATTACCTAAAATTGTAAGAATGTTGCAGACTTGCCTCCAAGCATAACTATACGTCGCGCTGATTAAAGGCACGGCTCAGACATAAGAACGTAAGAGAAGCCATGCTGGACCAGGCCAATGGCCCATCCAGTCCAACACTCTGTGTCACACAGTGGCCAAAAACCAGGTGTCCTCAGGAGGTCTGCCGGTGGGGAAGGGGCACTAGGAGCCCTCCCGCTGATTGCCTCTCCAAACACCAAGCGCATCACTGCCCTAGACAGAGAGTTCCCAGTAGACATCACTCAGAACTGCAATTTCCATATATGGGTAGATGTTCAGGAGATTTCTGTGATAGGCCAACAGTGCCTTCTACTTTTACTTTTACAGAACATTATTATAGGATGAAGAAATATAATTCCCTTGAATTAAAGAATCCCAATTTGGTGATTTGGGGGAAATGGAGGGGGGGTGGATTTTCAAGTGCATTATTCTAAATGTTACAGCCAACGTATTTTGAAGTTTAAAAGATTATCTTTAGATTGAGAACATCTTAGTGACTTTCCACTGTTCCTTGAAGCACAAAAGGTATGGACCTCAGTGGGAGTATGGAGAAAAGGCAAGGAGATTGCTATAATGTACTGATTTTCTGCAAATGGTGGGGAAAAACACCACAGAGGATGAGTAAGGACCAATAGCATTCTATAAAGCACATCCCGTATCGCAGACATGCTGACCTTTGGAGCTAGACTATGCAGAACTTCACCAAAAAACTCCTAGAACTATATCAAAAAAGTGTACTTCTAAAGACTTCTGCACAGAATAAATCCATGAAGACGCCAGATTTAACAGGGCGGCTGAGGATGAAAAAGAGCATGAGAAAGCCTGAGATTAAAGTGTACACAAGCAAACTTGAGACGGCAAGGAAGTCCAATAGGGCAAAACATGCCAACCCTGAGGAGCCAAATCAAGTGATATCTGAGGAGAGAAGGGGCCCTGTTTTGGGTACCACTAGGGATGTTGTGAGAATATGTCATTTCATCCTTTTGGAAAAGGCAAGGGTGCTAATGTAACAAAATGATGTTACTTTACTACCTTTATTCCCACCCTGGTCAAAAGAAATAAATAAAAGGCAGAAGATTGGATCAAGCAGCTAGGTAGCTGGGCTGAAGATCCACTGGAGCTATCCTGAAGTCCTGGGCCTTTGAATGGTAACTGCTTTATAGGCCTAGAATAATTTAGTAACTTCACTTTAAATTTAAAAAGGCAGAAGTCTGTGTCTGGAGGCAAAATATAACTGTAAGACTTCCAATTCAGCTGTATTCCCATGTACTTTTATCCCTTTACTAATTTCTTCTTGTTTTTCTCTCTCTCTCTGTTAATAAACTGCTTAATTTGTTTCAGTTACAATGATGAAAGTCTGCCTCTTTCTTATTAGTCCGGAGTTGCCCGCTGAGTCTATAGAAGCTCCTCATTTGTATGCTCCCAATCAAGACTTTGACTCAGTTATAATAATTTGAAGGGATTTATTCTGTTAGGAAGGTGCTGCCACCCGCGAACCCCGCGAAGTCACACCAGTACCTCAGCAATGTCATCAGGACTGGTTAAGGAGAAAGGGTGGCCTGCCAGCTGGTATATCCGATTCTCAATCTCATTCAGTTTAGCTTGCATGACGTGTTTCTGAGTCTCACACTCCACTTTGCTAAAACCCATGCCGTTGAGCTCCAGCAAAGCCAAGCAGTATTGATTTGGCATCTCCACTTTGTGAAAAATATCTGGAACCAACAGTGACATAAACGGTGCAAGATACAACATTAGTTCACAACACACACAGTAGGACTGAACATCAGGTCACTTGAACAATAAGAAAAAATGCTGGTGTTTGTGAAGCAGAAGGAAATCCAGCGTTTGTCAAGCTGATCCAGGCCTTTCCTCTCCTCCTCCTCCTCGTGAGGAAAACCTGATGAAAGGGGAATTACTTTTCACATCTGACACTTTCCTTCCTTTTTAAACAATGCCAATTTCCATTCATAATTTTAAAAAACCCTCCCCCCGCAAATATAAACCGGTACCATTCTGCCTACTCACAATCTGCAGGTCAAACTTTTTTCCCCACCTGAAATCAATATTTCTCATTTGCTTCTTATATCAAAAGCTTAGAGCAGAACCACAAGTGACAAAAGGCACAGGTTGGACCCTTGTCAGCTTCCCTCAAGTTTTGATGGGAAATGTAGGCAGCTTGGCGGAATGCTGGACAAGTGACAGTTGAAAAGTCCATTGGACAGCAGTCAGAGAGTCAAGCTGCAAGACCAGGAGGCCTACATTTCCCATCAAAACTTGAGGGAAGCTGACCAGTGTCCAACCTGTGCCTTTTGTCACTTGTGGTTCTGCTCTCAGAATAAGATGCCTAAGAACAACTAGCAAGTGCAGCTAACAGTAAAAACGGTACTTGTACTTTTTCATTTAGTTAGTTATACCCCACTGTCCTCCCCAACAGGAACCCAAAGTGGCTTACAACTTCATTCTCCACTCTTCCATTTTATATTCAATTTTATATTCCATTTTATACTCCCTGTGAGATACGTTAGGCTGAGACTGACAGGCCTAAGATCTCCCCTGCCACACAAGTGGCCAGCTATGTGGTCAAACTTGTTTCATGTCAGGGGCCAATAGATTGGTTCACCAAAATGAATGAAATTTCACAACTACTGTTAAGCAAAACTCAAGGGCATTCTCTTAGTGCACCACAAAGAAACGGCCGTATATGGAAACAGGTTTCCTTGCAGTGCATTGAGAGAATGCCCTTGAGTTTTGCTTGACTGCAGTTGTGAATTTTTGTTTGCTGGGCAGGGAGGATCCGTTGTATTGTGTCTCTTTCCCCTCTCTGTGAGAAGGGATGGTCGAGTCTAGCAGCGGTGGCAGCAGCTCCTTCTGTCGCTGCTAGCCACCTGGCAGCTTCGGGCTCCCCTCACTGACTCTTTCCCTCCCATCCTGCTGTTGGCCCAAGTACACTACCCCAGGCAAACCTGCGAGAACCCAAGATGTGCCGGGCGTCTTGTGTAGTTTGGCCCTGATAAACTGAACCCAGGTTCTCCCAGTCTTTATTCCTACACACTAACCACTACACCAAGCTGGATTTCACACCAGACTGGCAGCCAGAGGAGAAAGTAAAGCAAGGGGAGCAGGCACTGGATTTGGAAAGCAATCTCCAAGTTCCCAAAGGCTGTCCTCAGCTGTCCCCCTCCCAATGTTGCTACCTGTGGCATCATTTACTGAGCCTTTTTAACAGCTTCTTTGATAATATGTGACACATATTGCACAGGGAATTTCTATACAGTGAGCAGTTTATAGTTCTAGTGGTGAAGAGCAGTTTTGCTGGAAAATGACCTTAGAGTCAGACAGGATTTTAAACAGCTTCCCCCGCTCCCGCACTAGAGTTAGGAAAAGGGTTTTTTTAAAAAAAAATCACCAAGTCAGGTCACTAGCCCACTTCAAAGAGAAATGTATCACTTACCCAAACATACACGAGGGCAAAATTTACCTACTGTATCACACTCAGAAAGAACTGATTGTTTGTTCACACTGCCATCACTAGGTGTGTAAGATGTTCAGAGGAATTGCTGTGGGGGACAACTCCCCTTGACAAAAATGCCCACACGAAACTCATCACAGATACTAATGTTGTTTAAAGATACTTCCCCCAAAGTCATAAAATATCAGCCCCTTAGAAGCTGCACACCTTGCAAGTTATCTTTGCTCAACAGAGCGTTGAGTTGATCCATGACGTGGAAAACAAGCACGGACTCTACAGCTGCCCTGTATCGCCCAGAACCACCAGCGCTGGCGCTGAGGCCCAGGCTCTGCCTTCCTTGGCCTGATCCAATCCCATCAAGCAAAGGCAACTCCTGGGGAAGGAAACTGGTGACCAGATTATGAAGAGAGCGCTCTTTAGACCCAGGATCCAGCAGCCAGCAGGCCACCTGGAACGAGGAAACACAGCAGACCGTAAGACACAAGGCGACAGTATTTCACTAGTCCTTCTTATAAAGCCAGGCTTGGAGGAAAGAGTGCTGGATTCTAGGAGGACCATTAAATACTTGAAAGAACTTTGGATTGAATTTGAGAATTCTTGTTACTGCCTAGACAATAAAGGATGACACAAACACAATTGGTGAGGCTGCTGCATTGTGGAGGTGGTCGAATTCATGTAGTCCTTGCGTACCGTGAAGGCCTAAATCTAGTAGCGAACACAGTGAAAGCAGGGAACTTGGTTCTTTCTGGGGCAGCGGAAAACAACTCGGTGCCATCCTCTATACAACAGCTCTTCAAGTACTTGAAGAGGGTTATCATACCACCGCTCAGTCATCTCAATCGTTTTTATTATTTTTCTATCGCGTTTATCCCACACCTTCCAAGGAGTTCAGCATGCTCCCTCCCTCTGCCCATTTTATCCTTACCAGGTGAGGTAGGTTAGACTTGAGGGCAATGACTGTTCCAAGGTTACATGTTAAACTTTATGGCTGAAAATGGATTTGAACTCTGATTGTCCTCCTAAAATTCCAGCACTCCTGCCTCTTCACTCTTCACTCTCCTTCCATTATATTGTGATTCCATTAGCTGCATTCTATAAACCAGTTGTACCATGTAGAAAATTCAGCCTGTTAATGGTTTAAATATCAAACCAAAATTTAAAAGAGTATTTTCATATACAGAAAATATGTTATACTATGAGGGGCATCTCCAGTTAAAAGAATCAAGTAATAAGTGATGTGAAAGATCTCTACTGGAAATCCTGTTTGAGTAGATAATACTGACAATGGATGGATCGGCTGATTCATGTGTTCCTATACTGAAGCAAGATCTCAGAAAAATGGAACATATTCTATAGTTCACACCTGACTTGCCTCTGAACACTGAAGTGATATGAGGACAATGTCTTATTCCAGCCCCTTGAACCCAAGATCACTTGGGGAAACGAGCGGGAAATGAGTGAAAAGTGCAGGAGTCTAGACAGACCATTATGGAAAAATTATGGAAAAATAAAAGCAAACCAGGCAGCAGGTGCCCTTTGCTACACTGAAAGGGGGGCGGGGAGGGGAGATTGGCCCACAGGACGCCTGGCTACAAGCTGAGCAAGCAGTACAAACGGCTTCTGTATTAAACCTTTGGATCCTCGAAACAGCCTGCCAAAGAGATGCCACAAGCCTTTAAGAGAGTCTTGTAGTGCTGAATGAAGTCGTACGTGGCAAGGGAAAACACTCTCTTGGACTCCTGCAGGCAGTGCTGAAGTTGCTGCAGCCTCTCTGCTACAGGCAGGTTCTGATCCAGGGGAGGCGGCGCCAAACTGGCATGGATTTCTAAAACAATAGGAGCAAATGTGAGCTCAGTCATTGTGACAGGTATTCAAAGAGGCTTATACTCATTTTGCGCTCTGTGGTTTCGCTATTGTGGGTCATCTAATTTGCCCTTTTCACCAAGAGTACACAACCGTCTCTATATTCCTACCCTTCCACGCCCTCATTCCTTAAATTCCCGTTTCCTCTCCTCTGCCTCTCCCACCCAGGATCCCTAGTCCCCAACTATTCTCCCTTCTAAAACCACCCTACTTCCCAGGGACTTTGAGGGTGCCCAGTCTTCAAGTTTCTTTGTTGGTCTGTCTTCCTAGGCTGCATCTCTTATCCTGGAACTGGGCCATATGTAAGATTCCCCCCCTCCCCCAGCTGCATCAACATTTCAAGGCCCCTAAGAAAAGATGTGCTACTTTGTCATCCTGCTTCGGTCCTGGTAAACTGTATCTGCTATGCTTGCCACTAAAACCCCCACAACTCTCTAGCAAGTGTAACGAAGGGGCTACGGGTCAGTGCGTTTCCTTACCAGCCTGCTCAGGTGGCTTCTCTTGCAACGAGATGTAATAAGCATCCTTGCCACCCCAGCACACAGCCAGTCCAACCACCAAAAGGTCTTCAGTGCCTTCAAAAGGAAACCCGTCATCTTGATGTGCGGAAGTCTGTCCTATGGAAATTATAATCCTTGGTGTTTCAATCATTTAAAGTAAATCTGTTCCTACAGTATTTAATTTCTCCAGGGCACAAAAGGAAAAAAAACTACTGAAGACTTTCTTAGCAGAGGAAGCTTCAGTCTGGGGCAGGAGCTGGAATATTACTTTTTTATGACATTGCTGTGGGGCATGTCCAAAATGGAACAGGCAGCAGAAAAGGATGTCTTTGCAAATGCTACTGGCCATAATGCATTCACCCAAACACGACGGAAGCTGCAACCAGGCTGAGAAAGACAACCGCCAGCTGTGCCCATCGTTTCTTTCTTACTTCATCTACCTCACTGTCGATTTTTATTCTCATAACCTATCAACGTGCATGGCGCTTTAAAGAATAGACGGTGGGAGAGCTCTGCCTTAAAGAACTTACAAGGGAGACGACAAAGTACAAGAGGGATGTGGGGATAAAGAGGGAAAACTTGGTGAAGTGGGAGGAGGAGATCCTTGGGAGCCATCACCTTTTCAGTCCTTGTCAAATGGGTATCTTTGGGGCCAACAAGGCCATTCGCAGCACTGCTGTCTGAAAGTGGACCCAGAGACTTCCGGAAGCTCACTGCCTCCATGGGTTTCCAGAGCCAGACAACCATTTTATGATAACAGTCTGCGAACAACAACATCACCATTCCCCCACATTTATTAAGGAGATTCCTTCTGGCTAAGCCAGTGCAAAGTATTATACCCAAATAACATCCTGCCAGATACGTGGAGCCAAATGCGGGTAGAAGATCACAGATGCTGAAGTCCCTCCCCCCACCAGAACAATGACCCTCAGAGATTCCAACACAACCAATGGGACCAATTCAGGAAAAGGTGTCCAAAAAGCCACAAGGTGTTTTGTATATTAACAGATTCCCCAGCCTATCACTCTTCTCCAACGCCGGGAACATACATAAACAGATTTTGCATTCCGTTATCTGGTGCGGGCTGAAGTGTCTCCGGAAAGGACTGTTGTTCTGCCCTCTTCACCACCAAGCCTCACCCGACGCTTTACAGAATACACATTGGACAAGCTCAAGGCTGGATGAGCTGTCTAGCCACGTCTCCATGAGCCACAAATTTAGCAACATTATGGATGACTCACTGCGGACACTGCATAGATAGGCACACTGAGTCCCAAAGTGACCTTGGTCACACCAGAAACTGAGCAATGGTACTGGAGCTCCTGATATGCCCTGTGAGATGGGCTGCTCTGGAGAATACATTCAGTGAGGTTGGAAGAAAGCACATTTATGTTTATGTTAAGGGCCATTGGGGCCCTTATTCATATCCAGGGGGTTTTTTTCTGGGAAAAGAGGTGGTGGAACTCAGTGGGTTGCCCTCGGAGAAAATGGTCACATGGCTGGTGGCCCTGCCCCCTGATCTCCAGACAGAGGGGAGTTGAGATTGCCCTCCGCGCTGCTCAGCGGCGCGGAGGGCAATCTCAGCTCCCCTCTGTCTGGAGACCAGGGGGCGGGGCCACCAGCCATGTGACCATTTTCAAGAGGTTCCGGAACTCCGTTCCACTGCGTTCCAGCTGAAAAAAAGCCCTGTCCATATGCAGAACAGTAAGTGACCCCAAATATCTGGGATCATAAACTCTTGATGGGGCACTGCCCCCAAAATGTGAGAAGGCAGTCTCAGTGGTTGCTTGTAAACAGAGCATGTACCTGCTTGCCTTGCTTGGTTCATCTTTTCCTGTTCCTGTGCACATGATAGCTCTTGTCCAAATTCCCATTAACACTTTTCCTTAATGAACAAAGTCCTGTTTGTTAAGTATGTTAATGAACAACATACGAAAGATAATGGGGAGGAAAAATTCTACAGGTTTCTTAAGTAAGTAGTGAAGGAAGTTTGTCTCTTATCTGTACTTTCCAATCACATTTTGCTCGAACAAGTAATTTGTCGGAGACTGTACATGTGGATTCTACAAAAGAATTTTTTTTTTGCATTTTTCCTTTCAGAATTGTTTTCTAATTCACCTGCAAGTTCTTTCTTTAAAAATCTGACCTCCTTCCTCAATAATACAAACCCACAGAATAAATCTAGACGACGCCTTTTCAAGCTTTTGGTACTACTCAGAACTGTGGGAACCCTGTGAGAAACTCACCCTGTTTGAATTTTGCACCAATGCCCAATCTGAGAGAAAGGCAGCTTTTCCTTTTTTCGCAAGCCACGGAAATAGCAAATTTCCTTTTCATTCTCCATTCTTCAACGAATGTTTCGAAGAGCGCCTGGGCATTTGCTACATCAATTATTGTGAAACTGTGGCCGCTGCTTGATAGTGATGGAACGTTGTCTTGGGATAACTGCAATAAAAAACCTTCATCGATAATCGAATTGTCTTCCTCAAGTAGAACTTCACCCTGCATGATGTCTTCTTGTGGGTGTGAACCAAGCTTCGTGTTCTGCAGGAACTGAAGATATGGAACTTGGTTTGTGGAATCTGTATTTCCTGGTTGGGCATTCCTCACAAAGGGTTGCTCTAAACAGTGCAAAGCAGGCTCCATATGGATAATTCGGGAAAGCAGTTCCTTGTTCCCATCTGTATCGGATCTTCCACCTCTGTCATTTAGCACAGAGGCTTTACTCTGACCTACCCCACCTCTAGTCACGCACTTGCTGTTTAAATCTTTGCAAGAGGATAACAACTCCTGCTGATCACAGCAGAGGCCTGAAATGTTGTGAGAATCCTGACTTTTGCTGGGAATTACTACCCTCAAATTGTTTCCTGGACCTAGTTCTGGTTTACCAATGGAAGGGTTGGGCCATCTATCCAAAACCTCTTGCATTCCTGGACTTAAGTCACATAATAAGCGACTCTGAACCACTGGGCCAGTATTTTTGTCTACAAACCCTTTCAGCCAATTTTCATGGGCACCTTCCCCACTATTCACAGCATTCATTTCCCCGTTCAGTTTTGTACAGACGTCTCCTTGAAAAGGAGGCCCAGCTGCATTATCTAATTCTTCTGTGATGTGGAAAGAATCCGGATCCGAGAAAAGAAGAGATTCATGGTCATTATACCCTATCAATCCCCGAGCTGCATCCAGGCTGGCACGGGATATGCTCTTAGCTGACCACAGGTCCTGTTCATCAGATTTCGGAGGGGTTTTGAAAGGACGAGGGACATCGTTTTTCTGTGACTGTTCTCCCACATGAACGTCTTGGGGGGCATTAATGTTACCAAAACTTTCATCAAATAGCAAACTATCGCTGCTATCCAGATTCATCTTAGGCAAGGGACGGCACTTGGTGTTAGCGGCCATGGTGGGAGGGTTCTGGTGGAGGGATAGGGAAGCTTCCTTGGGAAGATCAGGAGACACCTGCTCTCCTTCTAAATTGGGAGTCTGATAACCTTGTAAGAAGCTGTGGAACTGGGAGTCAGTGACAGAAAAACTATTTCCTTCTACGCAAACCGGCATTTCTGGATATCTCTGAGCAGGCTTTACATGGGAGCTCCCAGAGCTGACCACTGTAGTACCCAATACGTCAGTGTTTTCTGCTACTTTGTTTGGCTCTGCATGGGATGCTCCCACTATCTTGCGGATTAGATTTTCCACGGCGCACGCAGCATCCGTTTTGGCAACACTAACATGCTTTGGAAAAATGAAGCTTTTCTGTTCTGGGTTTGCTCTCTCTTTTACTTCTTGATTATCAGCAACTTCAGTGGTCATTTGTTGTTGCAGTATCTTCTCTGTTTGAGTATCCAACTGGAAGCTGTCCTCAAATTCTTTAAAGCCCAAGTACAGGTCGGGGGAGCAACAGTTTTTAACAGTAACATTGGAGTGTATATCCACTGTGCCCACATTTGCAGCTTGTACCAATGTCTCACTGGATTTTTCAAGGCTGTATTTGTCTTCCACTTGACAATCAATGGCTTTCTGTTCACTTCCACATGTGTCAGCAGCACCACCTGCTACTTCAATACGAACATCTCTGATGTGGTCGATTTTATTTCCAGTACTTAATTGCTTATCACAGTTCTTACCACACTGAACTTTGTTCCAATTACCCTCCCATTTCCGTGCCTTATTAGATATTAGTTCTTCTGTATCATTCATTCTGCCTTTAACAGCAGTAGCATCTCCCGCCACAGAGTTTGTAACAGGTATGCTAGTGTGACAATTGATGTCATGTTTAGAGTCACTGCTATTTATAGGTTTAATAAACAACAGTTGCACTCTCTCTCTGCTACCTTGCTGGCTTTCATTTGCCTGTGCGGTTACTTTGTCAACTCCTCTCAGATTATCTACACTTTGTGGATGCTTTTGTGAGGACAGAAAGGACTTAATGAAACTGCTACAAGTGTCTGACTCCTGAATCTGAGGTCCACTTGGTTTAGCAATTGAACTTTTATTACTACTTGGCTTTAAAGAAATTCCAAGCTTTTTCTTATATTTCATTGCACTGTGAGCTTTCAAGGTTGGCTTTTTCCTCTGTTCAGTGCTTTTCATGGCTTCCCCCAAGTCCAGCTTTTGCATCACAGAAATCTCTCTCATGTTTTCTCTGTTTTTGTCCAGATTCGGCTGTTTCTTTGCGCTAGAGAATGTTTCGGTGTTTCTGGCCTCTGTTGTAGCCTCGTCTATGAGACTTGCTGAGCTAACATGCAGCAGCCTTTTGTTCCCTGGCTTGATACCTGATGAACTCCCACACTGAGAATTGGCGCTTTGGCCAGGTAAATTTATACTGCAGTTGTTTGGGAAGACTTGCTTGCCATTTGCTCTCCACGTCTCCTCCTCCAGCCTGCTGCTTATTATGGAGGCTGTGAAAGATGTGTCTGGTAAAAGGGACGAATCAGGGCTCCACTGCACCCCCAGAGCTGCCAAGTCCTGCTTTAGCAGAGCCTGTGCCTCCTCCACCACAAGATGGGCTGCTTCACTCTCAGTTAGACCCTTCCATCCGGTCATCCAGATGCATGGGGCATTCAGGCGCTCCTCCGCGGCTTGCTCGTCTTCATCCACCGCCTTACGGGTACTAAAGAAAGGGAACAAGCCAACATTTACTAGAAACCATGCCATCAAAACTGAAAGTCATAAGGAACTGCTGTCGTACCATCTTTGGTTTAAAGTAGCACAGTTGGCAGGCATTATACACTCTTATGAGGAAGTCTGCTTTTTGACAGCTCAACTCAACTGAGCCTCACATTCAATTGTTAGCCCTACAGATCCCTCAGCATCAGGTCATGAGGACTAAACAAAGCCAAAAGCAGGAAACATGGGGCGCGTGTGTGTGTGTGTGTGCATGGGATTGAGGTACCAAAAGAGTAACCACAGTCCATGACTCATCCCTTCCACTTGTAAGTTAGCCGATGTTCATGGGGAACTATAATAAAAAAGGACAAGGTGCTCTACCAGGGCAGAGGAGAATTTGTCCATCTTGCTCATCCTGAGCCAGGAGTCCAGGCATCAGACTATTAGTACAGATATTTCCAGATTGGGCATGAGATTAAAAGTTTAGTTCCTATTTATTTATTATTAAATTTGTAGTCTGCTCTCCCCGCAAGCAGGCTCAGAGCGGATCACACCGATTTAAAAGACACAAAAATAAACTGTTAGAAACTGGCAGCATAAAAAGAGCAGATGCAGTTTTGCAACCCGCCCTCAGTAGTGCGCACTGAACAGTCCTGCATACAGTCATGATGGCCAGTGGCAATCAATAGAGGAGAAAAGCAGGAACTGGGAGGGGACACGGACACACACACACACACACACACACACACACACACCCACACCCACACCAGTAGGAGGCTGAATAGGAGACCCACTTGCCTCAGCCACCAAAGGCCTGGCGGAACATCTCCATCTTACAGACCTGGCAGAATGATAGCAAATCCCACTGGGCCCAAGTTGTCACAGACAGAGAGTTTCACCAGGCTGTGGCCAGGACCGAAAAGGCCCAGGCCTTGGTTGAGGCAAGACAGACCTCCTTGGGGCCAGAGACCACCAGTAGATGTTTGTCTGCTGAGGTGCAGGAGAAGAAACAACTGCTGCCGTCCAGGTGCTGGAAAAAAGCGTCTTAGCCAATTGAAACTGAACAATAGTAAATGGAACAGTTATGACCCACGTCCCTGAAGAAGGGGACGAAATCTGAGTTCAGCCGGCCCCAGATTGGGCGTGGCTAATTTCAATATTACTGTGGAACCTGTTCCTTGCCTGGTAATTTTTCGTTTGAGAAGACTTTATGAAGATTCTTCTGTTCCTCGTGGCAAAAGAATACACATTCACACGATGGAAACCCTGGACTAACTTTATTGAATAGCTCATATAACTTTAGACTGTATAACTCATATAACTTTATTGAATAGCTCGTATATGCATCATAATATTGAGTAGTAAATGCAATAATATATTTGACTGTGATTATATACCTAAATGGGTTATGAATAGTGGCTCCTGTGAGTTTTTTCTCTCTTCTTATACTGTCTGCTGAGTGGAGCATCCTGCAGGGAGTATAGGATGAGGGGCAGCCCTGAAGATGTGCTGGTCCCAGTCTGCTAAGGGTTTTAAAGGTTAGAACCAGGGCCTTGAACCTGATCCAGAATTCCACCAGGAGCCAGTGCAGCTGGCGCAAGGGAGGTGTCACATGAGACCAGAATGGAGTCCTGATCAGAATAAGCGCTGCTGCATTCTGGATCAGTTGTGACTTCCGGAGTGGGCCCAAGGACTGCCCACCGTAGAGTGAGTTACAATAGTCCAACTTAGTATTTTAAAATTTGCCCGGGCAAATATTCTTGCCAAGACGTATATACAATCTTTTATACTGACAGAAATCAGAAAATTTCATGTGAGGGCATCAGATGGCTCATGGAGAACACAAGAAATTGTCCCAGAGTGAAGAAACAAACATGGTCTACGCAATTTTTATACAGTTCTGAAACGAGTCAGTGAATGAGCCAGAATAACATTCTGAGACTCTGAATTAACAGAACAATTCTATACTTACAGGGACTAGAATCTGATCCTTTTCCTAAACTTATTTTGCATTGAACTGCATCAGGTCTCTCAGAATAGTTTCTCACCTCCGGAATGGTGCTGCATTCCTGAAAGCATTTTCCACCTCAGCAATATTCCCTTTTGCCAGGTCAGCTACAGTGACGAATCCGGCCTGATAAAGTGCCCTGGCACACTGGGCATTGAGGTGAGAGATCCGGACGAGGTCACAGAGCTCTCTCTGGACCCCAAATGTGAGGCGGCTCTGAAACTCAGAGAGTAGCTGCTCCATATTGTGCCAACCCAGCCGGTTACAGAAAACTGTTATCATCCCTGGGAATATGGAATACAATTATGACTGTAATGATCATAAAAGGTGGTCTACATGACACAGGGCATTGGTCTGCATCAATAGCTTGTTTTGCATTTTGGAGTGACAAATCAGAGGGATTCCTCCACAAGCTCCATGAACAAAAGCACAGCAGAGATGGTATAAAGGAACGCAACTTCTGTTATTTTCGAGAAAGTGCTCATTTCCATTAGATTTATCTGAAGCATCCATTTAAAATGTAAATGGTTAAGAGTAAAACAGAAGGACGAATATTGATATAAGCTTACTTAGGCCATTTCCTCACATCCTTAAAATAGTGGCACACTCCCAGAATGCTGTCAGCTTCTTCACGTGATTTTTGTTTAAAATGGATGCAGCGCGTCTTTTCAGCGCATATTACGTGAAGAAGCCACTAGCATTCCAGGAGTGTGCTGCTATTTTAATGATGTGAGGAAACAGCCTTTGTCTATGTTCCTATTACTCCATGAGATTATTGCCGCTGCTAGTTATGGAATTTTCATTTGGCTTACTGGAAATTATAACATTCTCATTTACGTTATATCATAAGACTGGATAAAATCTAATTCAGATATTCAGATGTCCAAGACCATCCAGCCTTTTTGCAGACGCTGCTTCCCAAAAGCCAAATGACTCCAGAAGCCTCACCCCATGGTCAAAGTGAAGTTAGAGGATCTGGGGGCAAAAGCTAATTCCTGCTTCCTGAACAGGCATTACACCCACAGGGATGACATTGTATTTATCACTCACATTTTTCTCCTAGCCTTCCCAAGGAGTTCAAGGGTGGTGTACATGGTTCTCCTTTCTTCCATTTTATCCTCACAACAACCTTGGAAGGTAGATTAGGCTAAGACAGAGTGACTGGACTATAGTCACCCAAGGACATCTGGCTGATCAGGTATACAATCACTCACTTTTCCCTAAGAAAATGGCTTTAATTGTTTTTTTTTTAAAGGTGCTATGGGGGCAACTGATGACACCTGCCAAATCTTTCTGAACTAGCAAAAACAGTAGGATTTTGGGGGGGGGGGGGTGACGGCTTTCAAGCGCTGCTGCACCCCTGCCAGTTCTCCTATTGCACTGAAAATGTGAGCATCTGGCAAAGAACTCGGGAAATACATTTTCTAAAAAGGAAAGCTCCACTCAAAATTTTCTATACAAACATTTCCTGCTTATGTATTCAGAGGCCAACTTCCATTCTCAGACATTATAAAGCAATATAATTTAAATGCCGCACATCAAATCAGCATTTAATATCAGCAACTCCTTACCTGCATAGGTAGCAGCAGACTGCTGTAAAGATTGAAGCTGCCCACGATTGCAATTGTATTTCTTAGCAACAGCCTTCAAAGGAACCTCATTTATTAAATCCAAAAGGGCAAGGCTTGTGAAAAATCTGTATCAGCAAAAAGGGAGATAAGCAGAGCTGAGAACACTGAACTGTGCTGTACAACAGGCAAGCACATAATCGAAAGCGAAGGAATTTAAGACAGGTATAAAAAGGCCACATTAATCAGGATGGTTCAATTCTGACATGGATCGTGTGGCTCCAGTGAATGCATCTCCTGGCTAATTCTCTCTGATTCACATTCCATGTCAAGGGGTGGTGAGAATTCATAGGCTGGATGCACAAAAACTTGTGGGAGTATAAATGAGTCTGTGCATCCAAAGTGCATCTTACTGAAAGCCATAAGAAGCATCCAGGTGCACATTCTGATATCTACACATGCTTCCTAAAACAGAGTTTATCTATGAATATCTGCTGAGCATCCTTGGACGTCCAAGAACAAGGGATGCAAAAGCAGAAAACTTTGTAGAAATTCAGGGAGAGTTTCACACATCTCTAAGAAGGTAGAAGGAAGGAATTTGAAAATCAAAGTCCCTGTCTGTTTCAACACTCCAAATAGCAGAGTCCCCGTCCCCCACGTCTGCCCTAAAAAAAAAATACTAGCAGAGGGAAATCAGAAGAAGTCAAACATCATCAGAGATACTGGAAATAAGTGGAAGGGTTTTAAATGCAACATGAACTGTCTCCCCAAATGGCTTATCAGGACGCCTTATATGCATAAATGGTACGGCTTGCAGTATTCTGAGTGAACGAAAAAGAAAGGATACTTTCTAAAAAGTATTACACCAGTTTCAAAGAAAAAATTAAGTTAGGTCAGAGAGAGCTGGATATGCATATATATATATATATATGAAACGTTTAAAATAATATGGTTCTTTATAGCCTGAATGTTCCTCTGTCATGAACCAGAGAGCTTTTTTGGATCTGTAGTATTTTGAGCAAGCCACACCCCAACTGTTTTGTACCAATGATAACACGGATTTTACACCAAGAAAAATGATGCCAAAGAGTTATGTTAATATTAGATTACAATATTTTGTGACACTCAAGTTATTTGTACTTTGTTTAGTTTTTTCAAAATGGTCCAAGCAAAGAAACTTAAAATTATTTTAAAGTATTTCAGTTATAAGGATGAAAGTAGACATCAGAAAGATTAGAAGAGGAGACAGGGGACCAACACATTTTGTTGGCACAGTTCTTTACTGATTTATTATTTGTTTAGAACATTTTTATGCTACCTTTCCAGGAACCTGCCTGAAGCAGCTTACAAAATTAAAATAAATTTTAAATATCTGAATGTCTCTCTCGATTTTGGATTTTTTAAAAAGCAGGACAGATAACTGAGGGACAATAATAGTGTCAGAGTATCAGTTTGCTAGTCAGTTCTCAAGCCATAGCTACGCCATGTTCTCATGTTATAATCTGTAGCTGTTTAGTTCTCTCCCTTCAGGCCCAGGTGCTGCCCAGGCCGCATATATCCATGGGAGCGAAGAATTCTTATCAATCCGTTCCGGCCGACCTTGACATCCTCGCCTTCCCAGGCCTTCTAGACAGGACTAAGGGGGGAGGCTGGGAAGGGGTGTTTGAAGTGTTACTTTCATTTTGTGTGTCATTCTCAACAAAGCTTCCGTTCAGCCAAGGCTTTCCTAGTCCTTGGAATATGGCTACTTGTATCCTGAGCGTTGTCTTTCAATAAACCTTTTGGAATCAAGAAACTTTGTGCTTCTTGCAGAAGGGGGGGAGACGAACTCTAGATAACTGGGATTCCATAGTCTGACAAATAGTTGCCTGTGGGCTGGAGAAAATTCTCTAGAGGTGATACGGCAGAGGTATAAAGTGTAGGCATGGCCTGGATTGTTTTTGAAGGCTAACAGAACTATAGCTAAAAATTCTCTCTCTCTCTCTCTTGACCCTTCTCTGCCCCATCTCTATTTCTCCCTCTCCATCAAATGTATATATTAAAAATCTCTGTGTGAACTACCACTGAAAATCAGCCAGGGAGGCCCAGTTTCAGATACCAACTTGTAGAGACCAGATCAATCTCCTCACAAGAGATTCTTGTGAGGAGTCTTATTGACTGCTGACCCAGCGCTCCAGACCAACTGTGCTCAGGAAGCTTGTCTGGTTCCCTCACTGTTGGCGCTCCACAAATAATGAACAGCTTTTACTGTATATGCAATTTTAATAACTGCACATGTTTCTACAAGATTTCACATCATTTTCCACATTGAAAGATCCTACACAAGAAGCCGCTTTCTACGGAATCAGACCCTCGGTCCATCAGGGTCATCACTGTCCTCTCAGACTGGCAGCAGCTCTCCGGGGTCGCAGGAAAGGTCTTTTCACATCACCCACTCCCAGATCCTTTCAGCAGGAGACGTCAGGGAATGAGCCTGGGACCTTCTGCAGGCCAAGCAGCTGCTCTACAACTCAGCCATGATTTGCATGCCTTATTCCTTTCAATGAGAAGTTACCATGCTCCTCTGCATTTTACTTCATGTACTCCTATGGACCTGTGTATATGTAACAAGATTGATTTCCTGAATAAAAGTCATTTAACCAAGGACATGTGTCTTGCTGAAATGATCCAGGGATCTATCTGCCATAACCTGTTAACCATAATCTGACATTTTAAAAGGAATAAGGCTTCAGGCTGTTACAGGACAGTATACTCAACTAACCTTCTCCCCCCTTAACCACAAGTACAGAAGCAGTCTGGGAAACATTTCCAAAGTTCACACACTAGACAGACAAGATACTAAGCAATGCAACACTTCAGACACTCAAGGTCAGATTAAACAGTATCAGCGGAAAAGAATGTCCGCTTTACCAGCTGCCAGCTAGTCTGTGGAAGTGAGGAAACTAAAGTGGTTATTGAAAGCTAAGGAATGAACTTATCAGTTACAACATGAGATCAGTTCCAAGACTGAGATGGCTCAGGACCATCAGCTTAACACTGGCCTGGATGAGTGGCAGTGGGCCACAAGCATGGACCACCCTGGCTTGGATGAACGAGTGCAGTCAGACATGATATGACAGAATAAAGTATATACTTGACAACAGAAATATTGGCATGAATGAATGGGCACAGTCAGACATGACAAGAAGGTACTGGCTGGACATTAAGAAAAACCTCTGCATATTAAGAGTAATTCAGCATTGGAACTGGCTGTCTAGGGATGTGGTGGGTTTTCCCTCACTGACAGTCTTCAAGGAGCGGCTGGACGTTGTTAGGGATGCTTTAGGTTGTTCCTGTATTGGGCAGAGGGTTGGACTCGGAAAGGTCCCTTCCAACTCTGCGGAAGTAGCTGTTTTAACACTTCAATGCTTTTTAACACTTGGGATCATTTCAGACCTCAAAACCTTTTCTGTATATTTACACCTATGTACTATAAAATAATTGTTCTCAAAAATATGACAAAAACAAATTAAAACAAAATTACAGAAAGTAAAACAAACAATCCTCCCAACCTGTATGTCGGAACTGGTGTGGGATTAATGAGTGCTTTATCCAAGTATAAGAGTTAGAGGCGACTTCTTATTGGATCAGGTTCTTTGCCAGCAATCTTGGCTAAACACACTCATGAGGCAGAGAATTCACAGACCACCAGCAGGAGCTTTCCAGTTTCCAAAGCACTTTACTGCAAGCTGAGCACAGCAGTTGCCAAAGTACACATTTTAACAACAGCAGTCTCCTTCTCCAGTGCAGGATCTTGGAAAACATGACCCAAAGGCGGTGCCTCAGAACTCCGCTGGAAGCTGTTACAAGATGTAAAAGGGCATTGCTCCTTAACCAAAGATAGAAAGTGCCTGTCTGCCTTCTACTGGCTGGAGAGGGAAATCTTTGTGGAGTGATCTCAAACAACATACGGGAAACTTCAGTTTCACTTTAGATTGCTATTATACCATTCCTAGAATGCAGTTGGATTGAACTTCCTCGTTTTGAAAGCAGATGGTGCTATATGAAATACACACGTGGCACTAGGAGTACACACTTGCAAGTGTAATCCTTCAAAACCCCTCTCATGTGTGTGAACTGGGCACTACAGCTTCACAATGTTCATTTACATATTCTATTCAGATCGCTTAAAGCAGCAGGTTGTGCAACACAAGTTACTTGCAACTGCCTCTACTGCATTACTCAAAGAGTAAAGCACCACTAAATGCATAGAATCTACGTTTGGCAGCCCCACAACTGCCCCTCCTGAGCTACGCTACAGCCTGATTCCTGCAGCTGCTCACCTTTTATGGACAGCCATTTGCCGATGCTGCTTCTCTGTCCTAGTCATGATTTTGCCTTTCACGGAGCGAGCCAGAAAGCTCTCTTCAATTCCCACCAGCTCTGCCACTCTTCTCATTGAGGGTGGCAACTTCTCCCACAGGCAGAAAAATTGGTACCAGTCAATTTTGGCCCAGTCTTCATAAACCGGAGTCACCTGACCAGAAAAATAAAGTAAGAATGGCATCATTTTTTGAATCTTACTTCAAACTAGAGATTTTTCATAGCTGGGGGGCGGGGCATGGCTCAGTAGCAGAACACCTGCTTGGCATGCAGAAGGTCCCAGGTTCGATCTCTGGTTAAAAAGATCAGGTAGCAGCAGGTGATGTGAAAGATCTCTGCCCGAGACCTTGAAGAGCTGCTGCCAATCTAAGTAGAGCATCCTGACCTTGATGGACCAAGAGTCTGATTCAGAAGAAGGCAGCATGTGAAGACGCTTAATTTACCTTTCTAATAGTACCTAAAATGACAAAACTGAGGCTATCATACTTTGGTCGCATCATGAGAAGACAAGATTCGCTGGAAAAGTCCATAATGCTAGGAAAAGTGGAAGGCAGTAGGAAAAGAGGAAGACCCAAAATGAGATCGCTCCATGTCCTCCAGTTTGTAGGATCTGAGCAAGTCTGTTAACGATAGGACGTTTTGGAGGTCTTTCCTTCATAGGGCTGCCATAGGTCGGAGGTGTCTTGACAGCACATAACACACACTCAATAATAGTAACTACAATTTAGAACTTGAACAGAAATACCTAGTCTCTGTACAATAGATGGCAATGATCCAGGCTTGCTACAGGAAAAACAGGAAACCTGGACGAAGAATCACCATGATTTATTTTTAAAAAATGACTAAGGAGCTGTTGGAAAGGAGTGCATACTTGACTAGGAGAATTCTCTAGTCCAGTGGTTCTCAACCTGGGGCCATATGGTCTCCCAGCGGGCCCCAGGATACTCCAAGGGGGCCACAGGTAAAAATTGCATAAATGGGGGGCCACGGCATGAGACTAGGGGGCCACAGAGGGAAGTGAGAAGTGAAGAAAACAGAGAAGTGACCGAGAAAACAGAAAAGACAGTGTGTTTCTTCATGCAAGTGTAACCCTGAGTCCACTAGGGGGAGCTAAAGAGCAGGGGTATTCGATATAAGGAAGAAAAAGCGCCATTTCCCCAGTTATTGGGAGGCCTGAAGGACTCCAGATTTTGTTATAAACCTACATATTTGATAGTCTAGGTATGAGAATTCCTATACTTACGTTGATTAGCTACCTTTATACCGGTAGGACAGGGGGGCCACAGGAAGGAAACAAGGTCGGAAGGGGGCCACGGTCGGAAAAAGGTTGAGAAACACTGTTCTAGTCCACCTATTTTACAAGCCTGGCCCCATAATGAGGTATTGAATTATTCAGGAGGGTTTTTTTTTACACAGGTACTGGACCTGTGCTGTAAGAAATGGTTTAGAGAGATGCTTTGGACAGGAACTGTAGACTATATTACTGTGTACCACCTGCTATTGCAAGTATGGTCCCACATGGTTAGTTTCCATGTTGTTTAACGTCATTTTAAATTGTTTATCTTTTGTTTCAGCTCTGTATGGATTTCTTTATTCTCTGCTCTTACGATGACTACACTCTTGAGCATCAACAACACAGACGAACAGAAAACAATTACAATGTTAACAGCAAGTAATGATAACAATGATAGATATAACCAACATCACCCAGCTGTTAACACCAAGTTGTCCAGATCAGGCTATCTATTAGATTTAATCACACAGGAGAAGAATTTGGCTCCTGCCAGAGTCATATTATGATCACTTCCAGCCCAAAGGATCTGTAGCTTATGGTGGGCTGGAATACACAAGCCAGGTCCTTTACAACGGGAGAAACAAACACAGTCCTATACCTATGGAATTCTGGACAATCCAACAAACAATGGAACAAGGTGACAAGGCTCCTTGATGCGGATTTCCGCTGTTTTCAAAATTCTGCCATTCATACCCTGACGTATTGTTTATTGAATATCCCAGCCATTTGGTCACATTGACTTATACTGTGTAATTTGCCTTACATTTCATTCAGAAAAGCAGATAAAGAAAATTTTAAAAATATGACGATGGACTGTATCCCCTCTCTAAAGAACATTTTAAAAAGTATTTTAAAATCCCAAATGAAAGCAGACCAAGAGAAAGGGAAGCTGTGTCACAGACATCGCCCAATACACTTGAATTATGGAACTCTTCATATAAATTATAATGGTGACGTTTGAATCCTTGAGCTGTTTTGAGTGCTTTTAATTCAAGAAAAATAGAAAGGTGGGATCCAAATTGTCTGAATAAATTTTCTGGCTATTATATTCTTGGAACTGTCTTTTTTCTTGGAACTGAGTAATATACCATTCCATGCACTACTTGTCCTGCATTTTGGAGTATTTGCATTTTATTTTTTTTAAACAGTGGCCGCATCTAGTGGTTTTTTTAAAATTTAGTCCTTGTTTATTGCATATGTGATTGTGCATTTTCGGCTTTATATTTATGAATGCATTGGGGCTTACCCACCAAGAGTTGGCAGCTGCACAAGCGCTGCTACTGAAAATGCCACCTAGATGCTCAGCAACAACTGCAGGCTCTCTGTCCCGCAGAACATCCACCTTGAAAAATTCCCTGTAAATTATTTCAGACAACCTAACGATGCTTCTGCAAGCTGGCAGCTTCTTAGACTCCCAGTCAGTGAAACATGTGGCTGCCCACCATTTTTTCTTTTGTGTGTTCGGTTGTGTTCAGCAATGCTTGATATTCGCTTCATTCCCTATAGAATCCATCCCATCTGTATTTGCCCTTCTCTCCAAAGGGCTGAGGTCGGATGGCTCGCGTGGTGTCTTACCCTAGCAATGCAGGTTTTGCTAAGTGATGACGCTATCTGAAGGGTATCATGGTTCAATAGTGATTGGAACACTGGTCTCTCATATCCAAAGCCAACACTCAGCAGGAATTCCAGTACTTCAGCTCCCACTTTTCTCTTTCCAGCTTCTTTTCCCCGTTTGAACATCCCCAGCGATTTCCACATATTTCATTACTCCATTTAATCTCTTAGCCCTTTATTCTCCTTTCTCACCGCATAAGGAAATCTTTATTATATATTCTCGACACATTTGGCATTCATGGACAAGGATCAACACCCTGCCACTAAGGTTAATACTGCAGGTGGTTACAAGTAGAGAAACAATTTTTTCCTAACTTCTAGTTTAATTATTCTGGTACTATGTTATGAGCTATTGGTTAACATGAAAGAGTTCCTCTCCTTGAAGGGTCTCAGGTGTGCAATTTAACATGTAAAGATCAGAATAAAGAGCTTACTAGATAAAGACTATGCAGATCATTCTCCAAGACGAAGCTCTTCATTGCTTTCTGGAGATCAGCAAAGATTTCTAGGGCGGCAATTGGGGAAAAGGAGGAAAACAAAGTGGCAGACCCAAGATGCGTCGGACAATACGTTTCTGTTGGGAGAGAGAGAGTCTTTTAACATTATAGGCACATTTTTTAAAAAGTAGTTTTCATTTGTGAAGTGTGTTTCAAGCATCCTAAACCTTTCAAGGAGGAAACTTCAGATCAGGAACTTGAGCGTGTCCTTAAAATTTCTGCCTGAAAACTGGACTAAGTTCCAAATTCAGACAACTACAAAGAGCATCTTTTAACATTAATCATATACTGCAGCCTCATGTCAGACAACCTGAATTACAGATAATATGCCAAATTGCAAAATAAAGGAAAATGTTGATTACATTGTGTGAACTCGCATGGAGATTGGCATACATGGTGATTTTCCAGTTAAGGTGCTTGCGTTAAAACATCGTTTGCATTCTTTTCAAAACACTTGATGCATATACATGCCGGAGTAAGGCAGAGACAGATTGGGATGGCAGTAGCTCCTCTGTTAATGAGAGAACGTTTTCGGAAGGTGGGGTTGGGAGAATGCTGCTTAGTCCCATATAAATTGTCCCCATGCAATTTAACACAATGTTCATGGGAGAGATTGGGCAAAAATGTAGAATCTGGTGTCACTGATCTGCGGATAACACCCAGGCTTCCCTTCTCTTCTCCTGGAATCTGGGTGAGATCGTGGATTCAAGGATCCTGGACTAGATTCTTAGAGAAACTTAATCTGAGTTTTCTGATTTATCGACTTCGTATACCATGCCTTTCCCCCCACGGAGACCCAAAGCAGCTTACTTTGTTCCCCTCTCCTCCATTATCTCCACAACGACCCTGAGAGTATTTGACTGGCCTAAGGTCACCCAGCAAGAGTGGGGATTTGAACCTGGGTCTCCCAGATCCTAGTCTGACACCCTGACCGCTACATTACTGTGAGTCTGATGACAGGGGGTCTTGCTGCTCTGTCCTGGAGGGGGGGGGGTCACACTTTCCATTAAGCACCTTGTCTGCAGTGGCAGAGTCTGCTGCTCCAAATTTAAATATTTAAAAAGAAAAATGCTCAAATCAGCACTCACATTTACCTTTGTCCGTGTCAGAGATTAAAACTTGGATGAATTCATTCTCTAGCAGCCATTTCACACAAGCATCAATGGCCCCGTGACAAATTTTCTCCTGATCTCTCCCGCTGTCCTTCTGGATGTCTTTCAAACTAGCACCAAGGAGTGTACAGGAAGCATATGCCTGGATATCGTCTGGAGAACTAGCCACTCCACCGACTACGATCTGTCAGAATAAGAGTTTAGTCAGCATGGCTGCGAATAATGCAGATGAAAGTGATTAGGAGACCTGTAGCCCATTTTTCTATTCAAGATCACAAAAAGCCGCTCATTAAAAAAAACTACATCATAAAAACAAATAGGATAAATAGAGTCAAAACAAAAACCAGTCTCTAACTCAAGACACTTTCCCATAGCCTCTCAAACAGGCAGTCCTCTGCCCACTTCTTAAAAAAAATCATCCTTAGAAAAAATGATATAGCCAATTATTGACCAGTCTCTAATCTGCCGTTTCTGAGCAGAGTGGTTGACAGAGCAGTCGCTGATCAGCTCTGTGCCTTCCTGGACAACTCTCACGCCTTGAACCCTTTCCGGTCTGGTTTCAGGCCAGGCTATGGGATGGAGGCTGCCCTCATGGCTCTGCCTGAATGTAGGCAAAGGCCATACTTCATTGTTGCTCCTCCTGGATCCATCTGCCGCATTTGATACAGAATGCCAAGCCATCCTATTGAGGTGTAGGTATCAGTGGACATGCCTTGAACTAGTTTAAATCATTCCTAATTGGACAGATTCAAAAGGATGCTACTGGAGACAAGCTAATCTCAGTGTGGGAATTATCTTGTGGAGTTCCACAAGGTGCAATCTCATCCCCCATGTTATTCAAGCTCTACGAAAACCTTTAAGAGAACTCATTTAATCAGATGCCATCAATATATACATGACACTCAGCTCTATATCTTGTGGTGCCGTAGAGATATTAAGTTGCTGCTTGACAGCTGCTAGCAATTGGCTGAAAGCAAACAAAATGAAATTGAACCCAGACAAGATGGAAGCGATGCTGGTTGGAAATGCAGAAGTCTTGAAGGACACTGTGCTTCCAGCCTTTGGTGGGGTCCAGTTGACCTGGCTGATTCAGTCAAGAGCCTAGAGAGTATACTGGGTCCAGCACTGGTGCTAGAGAAGCAAGTAAATGCAGCTGCAAAAAAGGCCTTTTCCCAACTCACAGCCCCCTACCTTGACTTGGCCAATCTGGCCACCTGGATTCATGGCACAGTAACATTGAGACTAGACTACTGTAACGCACTCTACATAGATCTCCCCTGCAGAACACTGCAGCTCATTTACTCTCAGGAGCTAGATGGGGCATGCGCATCACGCCCATTCTGCAGCCACTCCATTGGCTTCCCATGAGTGACCAGGTTCAATTCAAGGTCATGATTATCTGTGAAACTGCCTCTCCCCCTATGTCCCACCATGGCAGCTTCGCTCGTCTGAACAGGGCCTTCTGCAGCTACCACCCTGCAGTTGGGCAAAATCAACAGCTGCCTATACACGTGCTTTCTCTGTGATGGCCTTCCTGAAGAGGTCAGGAAAGCTCCCACTGCACAAATTATTGTTATATTTATTTATTTGATTTTATACCCCTTCTCTTCCATTAAGATCTCAAAGTGGGAAATTCACAGCTACCCCCTGCCCCCCTCACTTACAACTGCTCTGCGCCCAGAGGAAGGCAAAACCCCTCCACAATCCCTGGACGATCTCGCCTGGAGGAAGATTCCTTCCTGACACTGAAGTGGCAATTGGCATTACCCTGGGCATGGAAGAAGGGGCCACAACAGCCTAGTACCGGCTCACCCCTTCCTACCCTTCCTCTTCTGATATGCCTAAATTTATAGAGTCATGGAATCATCTTTGCTGTCAGGTGGCCCTCTGGCTTCTTCTTAAATGCCTCCAAAGAAGGAGAACCTCCTGAGGATGCCTGTTCCGCTGAGGAACTGCTCTGTCAGGAAGTTTTTCCTAATGCTTAGCCGAAAACTCTTTTGATTTAATTTTAACCCATTGGTTCTGGTCTGATCCTCTGGGATAACAGAAAATTAAGTCTGCTCCATCCTCTATGTGACAGCCCTTCAAATACATGAAAAGGGCTATCATATCACCTCCTCTCCAGGCTAAACGCACTCAGCTCTTTCAACCTCTCCTCATAGGACTTGGTTTCCAGATCCCTCACCATCTTTGTTGCCCTCCTTTGGACATGTTCCAGCTTGACAACATCCTTCTTAAACTGTGGTGTCCAAAACTGAACACAGTACGCCAAGTGGCGTCTAATCAAAGCAGAGTGATGTTATACCATCATTTTGGCTAATGTGGACACATAATGCTTCTGTTGATATAGCCTCAAATCGCATTTGCTTTTTTAGCTACTGCATCACTTTGCTGACTCATGTTCAGTGTATAATCTACTAAGACCCCTAGGTCCTTTTCACATGTACTACTGCTAAGACAAGTTTCCCGCATCCTGTAATTATCCTTTTGATTTTTCCTACTGTAAATGTAGAACTTTATATTTATCTCTGTTGAAATTCATTTTGTTAATTTTAGCCCAGTTTTACAAGCACTCTTGGAGCATGATCTGGGAACCAGTTCCAAATCCACCTAACAGTAGTAGGATCCAAACCACATTTTACCAACTTGTCAACAAGAATATCATTTGGAACCTTATCAAAAGCCTTAGTGAAATCAAGAAAAGCATTCCCCTGATCCACCAAAGTAGTAACTCTCTCAAAAAAGGAGATAAGGTTAGTCTGACATGACCTGTTCTTGAGGCACCTGTGCTGGCTCTTAGTCATCACAGCTGTCTTTTCTAAAGGCTCAAGAACTGACTGATGATTTGTTCCAAAACTTTTCCAGGTATGGATGTAAAACTGACGGGTTGCTAGTTTGGTGTAGTGGTTAAGAGCACGGGACTCTAATCTGGAGATCCGGGTTTGATTCCTCACTCCTCCACTTGAAGCCAGCTGGGTGACCTTGGGTCAGTCACAGCTTCTAGGAGCTCTCTCAGCCCCACCCACCTCACAGGGTGATTGTTGTGGGGTAATAATAACACTTTGTAAACTGCTCTGAGTGGGCATTAAGTTGTCCTGAAGGGCGGTATATAAATCGAATGTTATTATTATTATTATTATTAGTTACCTGGATCCTCCTTTCCCCCCTTCTGGAAGATGGGGGACATTTGCCACCTCCAATCTTCTGGCACCTCGTCTGTTCTCCAAGATTTCGCAAAGATGGTAGACAAAGGCTCCAAAATTACATTGGCAAGTTCTTTTAGTACTGTAGGGTGCACTTCAACTGGCCCTGAGGACTTGGTTTCATTTAATGAAGCTAAGTGTTTACGTACCACCCCAATGCCTATCCTAGGCTGTAATTCCCTTCCATCATGAGTTCTCTTTTTGCCAGGCTGAGCACAGCTTCTCTTGCAGAAGAAGACTGAGGCGAAGTAGGAATTGAGCCGTTCTGGCTTCTCTTTACTACCTGTTAAAATTTCACTTTCCTCTCTCCACAAGGAAGAGAACCCCTACATGAAGTGCATCACAGTAGTGTTGGATGTTAGCAATAAGGCTGGATGTTACCAAGGGGTGTGTGCCAGTGGCCCAGTCTCCCCCCCCCGCCCCCCAAGAATGGCCCCCCAGCTGGCAAACCAGTTTCAACTGTTGGAAAACACTTTGGTTAGAAAACACTTGCTGTGGAATCGTTATGAGCTGTAGATCATTCCACTATCCAGTAAAATCACCTGGCTGAAAGACTTCATCAATTTTTAAACTGATTTTTAAATTCTAAAACAATATTGTTATTCAGCACTTCTTGGTCCGTGATTGTTGTTTTATGGAATTTAGGATCTTCAAGACATTCTTGAATCTCACTTATTTTGGATTCCCAGAAGTGTAATACTGGAATATTGGAATAATTCCTCGATTATAAATGTAGTTGTGTCCACCATTTCTCTCAAAGAAATCGTTTTGTTTTTGCATTGCTATTTTCCTGGCTTTAAAAAGCCTGTTTCTTTTTTCTTTTTTTGTGTGTGGAATGCATCAGCTTTTACAAGCAGCATTTCCTTAACTTTAAGAAATGTTTCTTTTATAATTTTAACTGATTCACAATTCCTCTCCAATTTAACAGATAAACTTGAAGACCTAATAACAAAATGTTAACATAATTTCAGTAAATCATGACAGAATGATAATAAAATTGTATCACTGCAAAAAGAATTATGTTATGAGCACTGTAAAAACTCTTCTTGTCTTTTTCTCTTGGTTGTGCACCAGCCAGTATTTGAAGTGATGCTAAAAGAGTTAAAAGAGAAGCAACAAACACTAAATCTTAACTCTCTTCCTCACTGCTCTGGCTTTCATTTACCAGGCAAAAGGGTGCACTAATACATTTCACAGAAAGACTAATTAATCTTCAGATGGTATCTGATTTCTCCAGTGTTAATTTGTTTCAAAATCTGTTCTCTGCCTCTTTTTTTTAAAAAGGCAAAACGAATAAGTTGCTCCCTGAATAAACTGTATATAATAACAACATCATTTGATTTATATACTGCTCTTCAGGACAACTTAACACCCACTCAGAGCAGTTTACAAAGTATGTTACTATTATCCCAACAACAAAACACTCTGTGAGGTGGGTGGGGCTGAGAGAGCTCCTAGAAGCTGTGACTGACCCAAGGTTACCCAGCTGGCTTTAAGCAGAGGAGTGGGGAATCAAACCTGGCTCTCCAGATTAGTGTCCTGCTGCTCTTAATCACTGCATCAAACTGGCTCTCCTTTGGTATGCTTCCTTTGGTAACAGTGAAGTTTCATCATTAATGACTTGGTCAAACAACCTAATAGAAACAGAAAATATTACATACCTCAAGGATTGCCCGTATCATGCTAGACGTAACCTCTTCTCCCTCCTGCCTGAGCAAACAGCTACGTACTGGCTTGAGACAGCCCTGAAGCAGAGCAATCCCGGCCGTTTTCTCTGAAGGCTTGCACATCAGAATGCTCTCACCTGTGATCAAAGCACATGGTTTTCAACTGGGAGAGGAAATATTCTGCTGCACTTTAATAAATAGCACACATAAAGACCATAATTTTAAGCACTCCAGTTGCTCCATTACAAATCAAGTCAGTGTTAGAAGGGATCAAAAGGACTTGTCAGGCCAAGAGGCTACTTAGAGTCATAGAATCACAGGATTGGAAGGGACCTCTAGGGTCATCTAGAGCTAAAGTACAAGAGATGAATTACACGAGGATGCTCACGTGAAGGGAGTCACAATGCTAGGGGGGAAGCTGAGTTTTAAAAAACTGATCGAAAGGCTTTGTCAATTTCACTCTCTTACAGAGCCAGCAAAGATGGCTCCTTAGAGGGCTTGTTTATTTCCTCTTCTCCTCCTAGAAGGGGAGGTGAAACTGACAGAGCCTTCGGGAGGCAAAAAGGAAATAAACGCTCTGAGGAGTGATCTTTGCTGGCTCTGTAGGAAGGGGAAGTTGACAAAATCTTCCGACATGTCTTTTAAAACTCAGCTTCCTGGCTAGCATTGCAACTCCCTTCACGTGCGCGTCCTCATGTAATTCATCTCTTGTAGTTTAGCTCCTAGTCCAATCCCTTGCACAATGCAGGAAATACACAACTACCTCCCCCGCCCCGCCCCCCCAGCTCCATGCCCAGAAGATGACAAAACTCCATCTGGATCCTTAGCCAAACTGGCTTAGGGAAAATTGCTTCCTGACCACAAGGTGGTGATCGGCATTACCCTGGGCATGTAAGAAGGGGCCACGAGAACCAAGCATTGATGTAACCCTCCCACTCAAGATCTGCCCAGGTTCACAGAATCAGCATTGCTGTCAGATGCTAGATGGGCATCTACCTAAAACAAGAGCCTCGCTGCAGTATGCCGGGGTCATCTTTGCAGAGAGTGGTTTTGCTTCCCCTGCCTCTGCCTCCACCACCTGCAGCCTGCTGACATTCTTTCAGATGAACAGCACAATACAGTTTTCACCAGCAAGATTAGTAGAGGAGACAAAACCTGTACAGCTCTACCACTCGCTGGAGGCACTACTTGGTCTAAAGTAGGAACGTCCCACTAATTGGACCTGGAATGCATTATGCTCTGCAGAGAATCAGAGCTGGAATGCTGGGTGACTTGACAGTCAAATATTGTCAAAATGTCCCCCAAAGTCACGCTCACTCTTGTGGAAAGGGGCAGCCTGCTCCTAAGTAGCTCATGGGGCTGGTTGGTAATAATGGTCAGGCCCAAGAGTCACTTGTTCCCCGCAAGAGAGAAAAGTCACCCATCAAGTTTAGGAGCGAGGCCCCTCTACCTGGCAATTCTCTCCAAAGTGCTTCTGCCTTCCCACTTAAGGGCTTGCTCCAGCTTTGTCTGTCAGACATGTGCTGTTACTACAGACCTCTCTGAACTGAAGCGCAGCAAACACACAAGTTATATGGAGCTCAGGAATCCAACTATCACTGAGGCTGTTGCTTCAGCTGTAAAGAGCAGGGGCCTCTACTTGATTAACTTTCCATGGCTTCTGGGAAGTGCAAGATTCTGGAGTCTTTTAGAAGATGCTTGGGGTAATCGGTATAATTCTGCCGCTTTTTTGTGTTTAAATAGATTAATGCTTTACTTATTTGACTTGTAAATTGGCCAAGATTTTTCTGATGTACATGAAGTCTAGTGGAAATAAGTAACAACTACTGGGTTTTGAGCTAAAACAAGTTCAAAAGGAAGTTTCCATGGGGTCTACAAAAATGGCTAGAGAAGTTTAGCACTTACCACTTTAATATCCTTTCAGCTTTTTGCCAATATTCAAAAATGTTAACTAAAATTATTTATTTATTACGCTATGTAACTTGGTGTATTCTTCAGGGTAGATATTCCATCCCACCCCACTCCAGAATGTATTTATTCTGAAATGTGGAGGTGGAGAGAGCCCTCAAGTCAGAGTTGACTTAAGGCAACCCCTGGCAGGGTTTTCATCGCAAGAGACCAAGAAAGGTGGTTTGCCATTGCCTGCCTCTGCAGCCCTGGTCTTCGTTGGAGGTCTCCCATCCAATTATTAACCAAGGTCAACCCTGCTTAGCTTCTGAGATCAGACAAGATCAGGCTCACTTGGGCTATACAGGTCAGGGCATTCTGAAACGTACATCATGTTACATTCTACTATCTGCAAATGTTATTTATTATATATGGCTCTTGACTGCTTGAGGGCATCCTTCTTCATGTGACAGGCATTGTGGCATACCGACTACCATTTTTCTACCCTTCAGGGCCAACCTTAGGCCACAGTCTGTACAAACATAAACGTAGCAACTTTTTAGGCCGCTTCATGACCACAGCCCATGAAAGTTTATGCCACAATAAGCCTATTGGTCTTAAACGTGTTGCGGGATTCTGATAGTAACACTGTTCAGGACTCTAAATGCACTCACCTACAATGTCGATGCCTTTCCTTCCAGCCCTCCCAGCCATCTGCTTGTACGTTAAGATATCCAGTGATCTGCTCCCGAACACAGGAGTTCGGATAATTACCCGGCGTGCAGGCAGATTCACCCCGGAAGAAAGTGTAGATGTTGCTGCCAAGACTCGCAACACTCCTTGACGAAACGCTACTTCGATGATGTCTCGTTCATCAAAAGTAAGACCTGAAATGTAGTGAGAATTAAAATACAGTCTTCAGCACGGGCAAGGCCCATCAACAGCAGCACAGAAAGGAAGTTAGTGACATCGTACATTCCAAGGAGATTTCTATCTGAGCCAGGGGTTCAAGTCCTAGCATGCTCTGGAGCGGAGCTCTGTGGGATGGAGGAGTCCCACTGAAGCCTGGGAATGATTTGCAGCTGGATAGGAAGCCCCCCCCCCCCAATCCAATCTGCTCTTTCTGCCTTTTTTCTCAGGTCTGTCTTTGGGGCTGTGTGCATTTAACCAAGAGAGGTGTCCCCAAGACGTGAACGTTTTGGCAAGAGCACAAGGATTCTTGGCCTGTGGCTCTTACTTGGGGCGCACAGCCAGGACCCAGCCACTATACACAACAACTCAAAGAAGGAGAGGAGGGAGAGCCCCGCCAGTTTGTACCTGGAGATTGGGAACAGTGAGGCACAAAACTGCATGCCTTGACAGGATGTTTACAGGAAGAAGGAATCGACCTTGGATGCATGTCAGAGACGTGGTTGGAAGAAAACAATGTGGTATGTTTGTCTCAACTAATTCCACTTAGTAATGTCGTCCTCCACCAACCCTATACAAGTGGCTGGCAGGGCCGTATTAACCCACGGCTGGGCCCCTAGGCTTTCAGATATTTCGGGGCCCCTCCGGCACTTCGATCTTTCACCCCACTACAGCTGACAGCCTGACCCTGGTATGGTAGGTACTAGACTGCAGTGCATGGCCCTACATCCATTTTGAGGGTCTCTGGAAGAATTCTATTCACAATTTTTTAATATTTTTATTGCACGAGTAGAACTCTTCAGGAAAGCACGTTTTGGGGGGATAATTGTTCAATGCTATAATATTTTGAAGTGAATAAAATTTTTATTATTTATTAAAAATATATAATTTGTGGATAATTGTTTCACTTCAATAAGGAAGCGGTTAATTATCTTATTAATAGAGGTTATATAAGAGAACAAATTAATTGTAATTTATGTGGGGGTGTGCCTCAGCAAAAAAACCCTTGATGGGCCCCAGGTCCCTGCAGGGCCCCTGGGCTTCGGCCTAGACAGCCTTATGAATAATACGGCCCTGGTGCCTGGGGAGGGAGGAGTTGCTGTTATACTCGGGGAGTCTTTCAGATTTCATAGACTTTCAGTACAAACTATAGTTGGCATTGACTGTTTGCTCCTTACACTGGGAATGAAGGATAGATTAGGTGTTCTGCTAGTTTATCAGCCGCCCAGCTCCCTAGAAAACACACTTTATGATTTGGCAGAGGTGCTTTCGGACATCGTGCTGGAGACACGTAGACTGATTACTCTGGGCCATTTCAACATCCTTGTTGAATGCTGTGACACCTCTGCAAAGCTTTTTGCTGACAAAATAGCAAGAATATGCTCTGATCTTGATGCCGCCTGTAATTTAGATAGCATGGAAGAAATGCCTAATACATCATCTGGTCCACTTATGGACCATTTTGATCCAGTTACCGTGATGGATATTGATAGGATCCTGGCATCAGTGACTGCCACTACTTGTGCACTGGAACCTTGCCCATCTTGGCTGCTAAAATCATGTAAACACTACATAACTGAGCCCTTGATATTGATCATAAATCAATCTCTAATGCAAGGCACCTTCCCCTGGCCACTCAAAGAAGCAGATATTCACCCACTACTTGAAAAACCATCCCTAAACAAAAATGATGTAGCCAATGATCACCCAGTTTCTAATCTGCCCTTTCTGGGCAAAGTGATTTCATTGGGCTTAGACTGAAACAACTCTTCTTAGCATAGTTTTAGCTACCACTGGACTCAAATCCTGCTGTTGTTCTTAGGATTGCCCTGCGGGAGAACAATAGCTGACCAACTTTCAGTCTTCTTGGATAACTCTTATGCTCTGGACCTTTTCTTTCTGGGTTCAGGCTGGTCTATGGGACAGAGATGGCTCTGAGGGCTTTCACTGAAGACCTTCATCTGAATATAGACAAAGGCCAGGCTTCTTCGTTGCTCCTCCTGGATCTACCTGCAGCATTTGATGCAGCAGACCATGCTATCCTGTTGAGGCACCTGGAAGCAGATGTAGGCATCAAGGGATGTGCCTTGGACTGGTTTAAATCATTCCTCATGGAATGTACTCAGAGGGTGACCAGCTAGCCTCAGTGTGGGAATCATCTTGTGGGATCCCTTAGGGCATAATCTTATCCCCCATGTATTCAACCTCTTTGTAAAGCCTTTTGGAGAAAACATTCATAGCTATGGAACTGGTTGTCATCAATATGAAGATGATACCCAGCTCTATATTTTGCTTTCCAAATCCCCTAGTGATGCTATAGAGGTATTGAGTTGCTCTTATCCATACCCATACTGTTTATTGAGTGTCCCAGCCATTAATCGTATTAATACTACACTGTAATCGGCTTTGAGTTTCAGTGAGAAAGAACATAAATAAATAAAAATTCCATGAAATGAGAATCAAAGTATTTGTTTCTACCTCCTGACATTCTTGCCAGAAAATACGTAAGACACAACATTTTGTAAGTGTTCAGTAGAACAGCTGCACAAATCAATAACAAAATATTTTAAAGACTCTTAACTAGTCATTGCTTTAGAGTCTCTCTACACAAGACCTCTTACACGAGGACGCTCAAGTGAAGGGAGACACAATGTTAGCTGGGAAGCATAGTTGCTCTTGTTAGTTTCAGCTCTCCAGAGCCTGCAGAGATTGCTCCTCAGAGGCTTTGTTTATTTCACCTTCGCCTCCTGAAGGCTCTGTCAATTTCATCTCCCCTTCAGGAAGGCAAAGATGAAATAAACAAAGCCTCTGAGGAGCAATCTCTGCAGGCGCTAGAGAGGTGAAACTGACAGAGCAACTACGCTTCCCGGCTAACATTGCATCTCCCTTCTCTTGAGTGTCTTTGTGTAATAGGTTTCATGTAGAGAGACTCTTAGTAAATGCTATTCCACTTGCATACCATTTTGACCCCCATTCCTAAAAGCCTTTTTCCAGTTATTTCGCTAAATTTTTTCCCCACTGAACTGGAAGCTGTCCAAAGGTATGTGTGCACAGCCATCACTGAAAAGCACCGCATCTGAAGTGATATAAACATTCTCTGTCTGTCGTGTCTGATCCAGGATGGCTGCTTGTTACTCAGTCACTGAAGGATGAACAAGTGTCTGGCAATTATCCTCAGAAGTCAGGGCAGGCTGCAGAAACGGATAACCCAAACATACCTGCATGATGGAAAGCAACTCCCCATTTTATAGTCCGCTGCAGCACAGAGTCCAGACCAGAAGGAGAACGCTTCAGCTGACCCATCAGCTTCTCTATCCTCTGAGTATCCAGGGCAACTGGTGACAAACTGGAGGTTTTCCAGAGGCCTTTAAATTGGAAAAAAAAATCTGCCCTCGGTATGTAGTGTCTTCCAAAGTACCTTCCCCCCCCCCCAGCCCCTCATATTGACTGACATTCACGCTGAATGTTGCAGAATTCCCTGGCGATGATGTCGGCCAGCTTCTCACACCAATTCTTTGATGGACAGAAAACAAGGGCAGAATGGCCATCCTGAACCGTCTCGTAACACAGGCTCACCACATGGTCCTCATCTCCCTGAAACAAGCAGACCATTTCCTTAGAATGTGGGTTCCACAGAGTAATCAAGTACCAAGGAGTTTATTGTCTCTAGCCAATAATCTGCCCCTCTCTTGGAAGACCAAGCTTTGTCCTTTGGGTTGCTTTATATCAGCAACGAATAGTCTCCTGAGAAGCACTGAGGAAATCCACTCCAGACAAAAATACGATGTCTTGTGCTGCTCGGCTGAAGAGTCTACATGCAAGTGCTCATGGATCTAAAAGCTCCGAAGAGGCAGGCCAACCTTGCTGGCTAGAAGGCTGGAGTGAGGAGAGTCCAACCACCCAAGGAAGGGATATTGCTGTTTGAGTGTTTGAGTTCTTTCCCTGCCTGATAGAAATGGAACAACAGATTCTACCTTGAAGGAGAAAGCAAATTGTTAAATTGCTGATGGTAACTCAAGATGTACTGTTGCTCCAAAATGAACGAGACAAACACACCAAAAAAGGCTGGCTGGCTCCATTCATGAGGATGGTAAAAACAAAGGATTAATGATGAATGAAATGGCATTTGTTACCATTATTCCTCTTTGCAGGACAGGGCTGCCACCCCAGAGTGTTCATTCATTTGCTGCTATCCCTCCTGTTTCTCTTCTTCCACCGTCACACAGCCTGCACTGTGCTGTAGCTCCAGGTGGAGCCTGCTGGGACAGCAGCTGGCCAGTTTACAGGCCCTCACCCTCCCACTCTTCCTCATTCTGCTGCCTTGGATGGTCTTTCTGCAGCAGTCAATGAACCGTACCTCATTACTCCCTGGGAAATGCACAGTCCCTAGCGTATGCCTGTTATTGTGTCAGACAGCACCCTGAAGTGCTGGAAAGACATGGCATCATAAAAACACCATCAACATAAATACAAAACAAGCCATTAAAAACAAACCAGAGGACATAAAAACAATATATCGCAACCACTGACCACCCTAAAAATATACATAAAACAGACATCAGACCAGAAGCGCACGATCAAATAGCTGAACAGATCTTTCCCTTTTTGGAGACCTGGGTAAAAAGAAGTGTTTTGGCCTGGTGCCTAAAAGACAGTATGGTAAGTACCAGGTGAGCCTCAAGGGGGAAGGTATTCCAAAAGTGAGGTGCCACCACACCACTGGGGGCAGGGGCACAGAGAACAAGGCTTCAGAAGCAGCTTTTAACTAGATGCCTGGAAAGTACAGGAGGAGGCAGAGCAGACCTGGGCTTAAACAGATGAGCCCGCTGCTATCCCATCTAGCTTGGCCAACACCAAAGTCGTGGAAGAAACAAATTCCAGAGGGGTAGGCATATTCATTTGTTCGGTCACCTTAAACACTAAAAAAGTTTCATTCAAGCATTATTCATCAGAAGAAAATCCAACACACACATGCATCATCAGCACATTCCAATTGCAGCATGCGGGATTTGTGTTGTCATTTTTAATATTAAACTTTGACACAGCACCACCATGGTACTGGGGACTGGAGAGAGCGGGTTCAAACCCCTGAGATGAAAAGCCAACTTGGGTCAGTTACTTCTACACCCAAACCTACGCCAAGATTTGTTGGGGTGTGTGTGTGTGGAAATCAAGGGAAAGATTCATGGAAGTTTCCCGAAGCCCATAAAAGAAGGATGGCATAAACTTTAAACATTAGAGTTAAACCTATTTTTTTTCAATTTTTCCTTTGAATAAACTTTTTGAAAAAAAATTTCTCTCTTATATTTATTTCCCTCTTTTCCATCTTCTCCATCTTCCTCCCTTCCCTCTGTTGTCTCTCTTCACTGCTGAATTTCACACTGCAAGTTGTCATGGCATAGAGCCTGTCTTTAAACTGTTATTCTGTACAACTCTGTGACCTCTGCAATTATTAAGGGGGTATCATATAGTTCCAATTACACTAAATATGATGGATAAAGCATATGCCCTCTAGATCCATCTCCTGTTTTTTTTTAAATTCCACTATGACCCTTTACACCTTTAAAAAAGTTTCCCTTTCTCTGTCTTTTCATTTCTTTCCCAGGAAAAATTAAAATATTCCATTACTGAAGGCTTTAAGCCTTCCTTCTTCTCCCCTCTATCTACTTAAATTATCAGCATCAGAATAATATGCTAGCATATCTTTTTGCTTGAAGTCAATATTAGCCAGGAACATCCAATGTCCTTTAAATCCATTATTTCAAACTTTCTAGAGACTCATGGAAGTAATGTAGCAATCTGATTTGTATTAAGCCAGTAACTTCTAAAAACAGGAAGAAATAATAAACTTAGAAATTCTGAGCTTGCCAAAGAATTTAATCCAAAGCATGGCGGTGGGAAACAATTGCTTATCCGCTTACTCTGTAACGGGGCATTTGCTTAAAACAAAACATTGTAGGAACTAGGAGGCCTTCATGCACATCTTCTGGAATTACCCAGGACCACTGACTTTGGGTATAAAGTAGCTTTCTGTTAATCATACGGTTTAGTCCACCCATTTGGGTTCAATTAGTTTCATTGTAATAAAGAGATGGGCACTGCCACATGGGAATCTCACCACTTTCCTATAGAGCAATGGGGAGAAAGAATGCTGGATTTTTATAATATTAAAATAAATATATTATTTATATAATATATCTTAATTTTTATTTATTTTTATACTGAGGCTAAGACAGCCTCAATAAACTTGCATCTGAATTTGGCAGAAACTTATTCATTCAAGCAACCGAAACCCAGTGGGCTATTTCTGTTTGTTTGGAATTCTCTCTCTCTCTCTCTCTCTCTCTCGCTCTCCTTCTTCCCCATTCTTTGCTACACATTTCTTGTTAGCTCTTGGAGAAGGTTATGAATTACAAAGTCTGAAATGAAACACCGTTCTGTTCTTGCTTATATCGTGTACATTTGCAAAACATAAAAGTAATTAAAATTTGTCAAACATTTATTTCATTTATATTCCATCTTTCTCTGCGACAGGCACCCAAAGCAGCTTACTACGTTGTCCTCTCCTTTACTTTATCTTCACAACAACCCTGAGAGGTAGGTTAGTCTGAAGGTGTGCCACTGGTCCAAGGTCACCCAACTAATTTCCATGACAGAGTAGGGATTTAAACCTGAGCTCTCCATGATCCTAGTCTGATGCTTTAACCACTATACCACATTGACTCGTATAAAACATTTAATATCTGCTAAAACACTTAAAGAGTTTGATCTTTATACAGCAAAGCAGTAATATCCTGAACAGGACACTTAATAGTGATAATGAACTACCTTCACATGTGGGAGAGGTTGGATTTCTCTCACTGTTTTCACTGAAGAGTCATAAACTTTGTTGCCAATTTTCAATTGTTCCAAAAGCGGCACTGGACGGAAGTCTGTCTGGTATAGATCGGCATTTAGCCAGGATGCCAGGAGATCCAGATTAGGAAGAGTGGCACTCATGCCCACAATTTGTATCCTATCTGAAAGCTGTTTGTTTGCTTGCCTATAAGAAAAACACACACAAAATCTGAACTGTGACCAACACCAATCAGCTGTCCCATAGTACAACCTACTTATGGAACTCGTTGCCATATGATAGCAGGTGTTTGTTTAAATGACTTTAAAGGTTGATTAGAGAAATTCAGAGATGTTGGCCTACCTACCAATGGCTATTTGACATGAAAACTAAATAGGCTCTGATTTTGGAGACTCTGGGGTAGGCTGCTGCCTTCTGTTACCAGATACATCTGGCTAACTGCAACAGAGAGTAACGCGGCAAACAGATGTCAATATTAAACAATAACTTGCCTGCGTAATCTTACTAATAACCTTCAAGATTTATTTTGCTATATATAACACGTATAATCACCACAGTTGTATAAATAATTGCTAAAGCCACATATATCATTAATAACCCTATTATCAGTCAGAAAACCATTTTCAGAGGCGCCCTCAGATTTTTATCATAATTGGTAAAGTGCTTAGTGCTCAAAGTGCTTCAATAGTTGTTATTGCACCAAATACTAAAGTGCAAATGCAGATATAGCACCATACAAACACCTGTCCTTATAACAATATCTAAGATCCTGAGCACCGTGTGTCCAAATACTGGACTGATCCAGCCACTGCCCCTCCTATACAACCCAAAGAGTTGTTTCTTATCACTCAGGAGTCAAAGACAATTTCTGCTGTATAACCAAGAATCCTCAACAATCCACATCAAACTGGGCCTTTTTAAAGACTGGGCATGCTCAGCTGAGGAACGCGAGTCTCTCGTCTTTTTTAGATGGAGGCAGGAGAGGCTGGGGAAAGGAGGCTAAGATTGCAGTGCGCCAAGCTGATATTGCAGAGAGCTGGGGCAGGGCACTGAGCCTGGGGGGTATGTTCAAGTACCAACCAGATCCAGAACTATATTCTGGAGACACCAGAAACCAAACCAGTAATTCAGGACTAGAGATAAATAGTCCTCTTTAAAGAGGACCCAACAACTACTTGTTTTCTCAGAAGTTAAACCTGTTAAGGGTTTGTTACATGGGCACGTGCCAACAACAATTCACACCATGTATATCAAATCATCAATTTCATTCTCCCGGCAGAGCTGTAACCCTTGAGGAAAGTCCATCTGAAACAGGCATGCAGGCCAGCTCCCTGTCAGGACAACGGAGCCGCCCTGTTTTCCAGTGACTGCTTCAATTAGAAGCCTAATATGCCCTTTGCTTTCATTCCTACACTAAAAGTCTGTTGAATTTTGACAAGCTAGTCTGTACTGCTTAGAAGCGAGATTGTGGCATATGACCATTTGTAAACTGGTTAAATTTTATGGTTGTTATGACTTCTGTTCTCGGTGGTACTGCAGTTTGTTAATGCTAATTGAGCTGGAAGTATTGACTGTGCAACCTTGAATACTGGAGCACTTTAACAATTGTATGCTTTTGCACTTTACAAAGACTTTATAATATATTTTGAAACAAGCATGTTTGTTACATTGTATTTATTTATGTGTTAAGTTGTGTAGTTAGTTTGTTATGGTTCACCTGCTGTAGCAGAAGAGGGTAGGCAAGGCTGACAGAAGGTTCTCTGCACCAAAAGAGGCAGCAAATACAGAAAGTCATCCTCTTTCACTACTATAGGGCTTCCTTAAATGTTTTAATGAAAAATCAACCCCCCCCCACACACACACACTCACAATTTTTAAATTTAGTTGTGTTCGCCTTTCAAAAGAACAGAAAGACCTTTTTATCTACTCACTTGTTTTCCTTTTGCTCCGTCAAAAAACGAACTTTTGTCAACAGGAGTTCCAATAGATACCCTCTCTGAGAATCTCCCAACATGTGCAACTCATCCACTACCACTATTCCTAATGAAGAAAGATTTTAAAAACATAATTATCATGTTTATCAGCTTTCCATACAACACTATCATCCGACCTTCCTCTGGAAAAGTACCTGTTCCAATCAAGGCAGACAACAGGGGTTCGAAGGGACAGAATGGTTAGCAGTCAACACCTTTGCATGCTCAGCAGGGAAGCTGCTGAAGTTCTATCACTTTTGCATGACGTTTAAATATGGAGTGTTGGAGCCAATAACTCAGTGGCAAAGTGCATGCTTTGCAGGCTTCAAGTTCCCTGTTCATTTCCTTGCACCTCCAGTTTTGTTTTGTTTTTAATTCAGCCAGAAAGCTACTGGGTTGCTAGACAGACCACACATTAAGGCCACTACATTGCATTTAAACAACTTCATAGCAAAAGGGCTATACTTGGAGATGATAACTATAATATTTATACAGCACACTGTCCTTACATTAATGAGAACATAAGAGGTGCTTTGCTGGATCAGACCAGGGGTCCACCTTAATCCAGCTTTCTAATACTGGTATCTTGAAATTTACTCCCACTGGACATGGAGTTTCCCTTTGGTCATCTTGGCATACTGAAAATAGTTTCCCAGGTGGGATACCTTTCTTATTGCTTCTCACCAGCCTTCCATCATTTCCCTGCCTCTGAAATTGCACAGCCAAGTGAGAAAGGCTGACTCAGCTCCTTCACAGCATTCTTCAAATGCCCCCTCAACACACATCCAGCTGTTGTATGGATTGAATTTATAAAAGTGTAAATCAGCATTTTTTAGAACCTGTATCATGACGAGGTGCGATTTTTGTGCTGCAGCTTTAAAGGCTTTAATAACGTGTCTATAAACCAGCAATGCAGTATGTTTGAAAGGCCTCACTTGAACGCAGGAGCTTCGGTCTAAGTGCAGCATAGAGAATTGATTCTTGGACGTGCAAACCAACATTCATTGTAACATCTCAATGTCCAAGATATTTGTCACACTGGAAGATACTTTGCATTTGTCTTCCACTTTGAATCTAGATGCAGGAGCTGAACAGATGTTTGAAGTTCAAATAGATGTATAAGCTTTCATGGTGCTCTCTCACCCTTCAAGGCATATTGTTTTTTACACTTCATAAAACTAAACAACAGCTTGCACAACAGCTTCTTGGAAGAGATCCACTACAATTATTAGACAAGCATGGCAACTTCAAAGTTATAATTAGTGTTTTTCCAGGGAATTATCCCTTGGAATCGTGTGAAAGTGTAAATGTATGTTTTATTGATTTGTAAACTGGAGCAGGAGAATGACCACAAAAAACATATAATCCAGATTTTAAAAATCAAGTTATCAGTTCATGGGATTGGCTGTTCAGGTCAAAGCAAAGCAAAGGCTGAGATGCATAGTCATAGGTCTCCTCTCACATTGTGGAAGGGATATTGTAATCAGCAGTCTGATATGAAACTAGCAGATAATGCATGTGATGCTAGGAAGAGTGACAGAGAAACTGGGGTGCCCCCAGACAGAGGTGCTATGCACATTTTCCAGATGGTATAAGGTTACATTTGTGTTCCTGATGACTCTTTGTCCTTAACAGCTCTTGAACCATGTATAAGCACGTTCCTTCTCACTGCAAAGTGGAAGATATTCTTAAATGGGCTTGCATGCTGCAACTGGGGGGAAAATGCCATTTATACTGGGTAACATTTACGTATAGAAGAATGCAAGCATAGGCACACTTCTTGGCAGCAAATCTTAATTCAACTGGACTTGCTTCCATGCAATGCATCAATCTGCAAAATATTGAAAGTCCATTGAAATGCACAGGCTAGGTCCTGACATGACCTTTTCCTGCACAAAACTGAGAGGTGATGGCATAACATCACTTCGCTACTGTTCCTTACAGGGATGCTACAACTACAGAAAATACCACCTCCGTTCTCAAATTGTTGGATGACAGCGCCAGAATTGCCTGGGTTGGAAAATGTGTGTTAGGCTAGGACAAAGAGCTACTCTATCTTTGAACAGTGAATTGTTACAGTGGTCTGGGCTCCTGGGGACTATTTCGGGTTAACAATATATCTGGAATGTGATCCACATTTGCCATGGAACAGATACCTATTGTGTAGAAGGAAAGAGCAAGCAGATCACCTCTCTCTCATTCTTTCCCCTCCTTCTAAGTGTCCTAATCTCTTACCCAGTGAGTCCATCATGTTGTCTTCGATTAGCCTGTTGACCAAACTATTGGCTCTCTCAATAGTGCAGATAGCAACATCCAAGGCAGAGAAACCGACAGCCGGGGAAATGTTGCCAATGTAGCCTTCCACGCGTACACCAGCTTCTTGGAAGAGAGCCTGTTTACCAAAGACATAATAATATTTTCCATAGGTTTAGAGAGTGCTTTGTGCTGCACATGAGAAGCAAATACTGAAACAGCTTTCGACACGTTAGGAGGGCGGCTGCTTTTCTTGGATGATCAATAATTGCCTGCAGGGGAGCACGCAGTGAAGCTTCGCTGAAGCTTGGTCCTCTTCTCCTTTAGGCTAGAAGCGAGTAGTATAGTTATGTCTGGGCAGGTGGACTAGTAACTTTTGTATCCTTCATTGCAAGGCTGAAATAATCCACCTTTGATTTTTTGGGGAACATCTTCCCCAAAGTCAACTCACCCAACCATACTGTCTGGTTCCATTTTTGAGTGTTTCTGCAGAAAAACAATGTATATACAAGCCTTCTGAAAACCTTGTGCTGCATATCTTTGCCTCCTTTTGTCTCCCTTTTAATTTACCTATTATGCTTGAAAAAAAATTAACAGCACCTACGACTCAATGGAATTCTTAGTTTCCTCGTTTCTATTGTTTTCTGAACACTCAGATTGAGACACTTCAGTTCTTTTTATGGAAACACCCTCAGTGCTCCCACCCATCACAGCTTACATCTTACCGTCTGCGGCTGAAACAACTGCCTTTAACTCTTGCCGATTCGTCCGCCGTACACCAGGACTAACTGCTCACAGTACTGACACATCAAGACAACTGCTGAGTCCACCACACTGCTGTGGGGAAAAGAGGCTTCCACATGAGCTGGCACAATTAGGGTTGCCCGTCCACAGCTGGGGGTGGGGCATCACCCGCTCCCACCCTCCACTCCCTACCCCCGCTTACCTGGGAGAAAGGTGGGGGAACACGCCTCCAGGGATGTGCTCCCAGGTGATGCAGCACACCACAGAGACCCAATTCAGCTTGAATCGGGCCACTGCAGAGCGCAGGAGCACTCCAGGGCCCGTCACACTGCTGAGGTGTGTGGGAGCCCTCCAAGGCCCATTGCACCACCCTGGCAGCGCTCCCATGCTCTGCAGTGGCCTGATTCGGCCCCCTGCGGAGCTCAGGAGCACTCCCAGGGGCAGCACGTGGCCTGCATGATGATGTCACTTCCAAGAAGTAACGTCATCACATAGGCCAGGAGCGTACGCGCATGCTTGCACAGGTACCACCACCACCACCACCATGGTGCGTGCCAGGTCTCTCACCTCCTGCTGTAGGGTAATGGGACCTGGCAATCCTAGGCACAAGAGTAAAGCTTCAGGAAGGAACTGAATTCTGGAAGACAGTTTTTGTAGTTAACCTGATTCTCTGCTGTTACTGTGCTCATGTTGTTCTTGTGCAAGAGTATCTTCCCCACCTACCCCTTCTCACAGCAGACACCCTTGTACCCCTGGCTCCATTTTGCCAGTTCCCTCTAAAAACCGCAGCCCTGCTCCCCCATGCTTCTGTGCATTTTGTCAATGAGGGTTCCCCCACTGTCAGTAAAGGATTTCCAGGTGCATGGGAGTTGCTATGGAGAAAAGGAGATGGCAAGCAAGTCCTCTTCTGTAAGCGGCACAACTGTAAAATCTCTTTCCAAAACCTTTTTTATCCTCAGAACAACACTGTGAGATGATGATCAGTCTGATATCAGCCAGAGGTTGACCTCAAAAAGATCTTTCAAAAAATGTGTAGCTTTTCCTTCCCAAAATTTCCATCACTCAAGACGCAGAGAAGAATTGACTTAACCTGACTTCTTCGCTAGAGTTTTCTCCACTAATATACTCACCTGCAGGTATAATTTCTTTTCTTTGGCCACAGAAATAAAGGGCAGGATGAACAATGCCTTTTTGCGAGTTTCTAGCACTCTCTTCAGGATGAGTAGTTCAGCAATGAGTGTTTTCCCAGCACTTGTAGGAGCTAGAAGTCAGAGTCAGAAAAACTTTAATTTGAAGGAGAAAGATTCAGCAGCTGGAGGCAAACGTCTGACTGAGAACTTTCCAAATGGTGGAGCAATGAATGAGAGCTAGTGCCAAGCATCAACATTTGCTGGGCAGGGGGGAGGAACATATTTAAGAGGCCTCTTCTGCACAATCTAGGCACTGACACCTCTTGAAAGTAAAGTATCTAGAGCTATTAGGAGGGGGAGGGGAGAGAAAGAAAGAGAGAACGAATCCCTTTCCAGAGTTAAAACAAAGGGAATAGCCTCTTCTCAAATAGAATGGCAACTGCTGGATCCCAGCCTCAAAGATCAAGGCTCTGGACTCTTCCACACAGGAAACCAGCCCAAGTGAAAAAGCTACCGGATCAACATAGCAGCACTGTGGCTTCACCTTGCAGGCCTAGGAATCTGAACATTAAATTTTCAAGAATTGCTAGAAGTGCTGAATATAGAACTTCCAGCATACTCCTCCTAAGGACTCCAGTTCGTTCCTGTATTATTTGACTGTATCACATAACACCTATGTCTGACGCTGATGGGAAAAGTTGTGTACAGTGTTGTGAATGCTACCTAGAGCAAAACAGTTGAGGATTCAAGGGACAAGACAAGAACATGTCATTTTATCAACCCCCTTCATACCTGAGTAAACTAAGTTTTTTCCCTCCAGGGCTTGCCCAACCATCAGACACTCTGCTTGCCACTGGAACATCCGCACGACTCCCAAACTATGATATTTGTCCAGAACTGCTTTGGGAAGCCCCCAGCTTGCTAACAGCAGTTTGTCAGCTTGGTCATCCGGTATATCCACGTGCAGACCTTGGCCTGAGGTGACAAGAAATCCAGCATCAGATTAGCAGTCTTCAGATGCAGGGATCTGGAAACATACAGGGCTCTCATTGTCTCAACTAATTGTCTTGCGGCATCATGAAAATATGGCATCAATTTTTATGGGCATTCAGGACATAAAGCATATTTTTTGTTAGTGAGCACATGCACATAAGTAGAAAGGAGAGGGAGGGAGAATTGCAAAGACTCTGAACATTTTATGTGTAAAGATACACAAGGTAGGAACCATTTAAAAGACAACTGTGTTAGTTACAAGAAAAACAAACAAGAGTCAAGCAGCACCTTAATGACTAACAAAGGATACAGCCATATGAAACTGATTAAAAAGGGCTTTTTAATCCAATAGGAGGGCTATATTATAGGGAGAAGGACTCAGATGCTTCACCATGAACCATAGACTTCACCAATACGTTGCTTTACATCCTATCTGTTGCTTTAAGTATGTGCTCCTATGTGACACCTGTGTTTCAACTATGATCCCACTGGGTAGTTCTATGTTGTCTAATGTCAGCCGTAGAATTGCTTATGTTCTGTTTCAGTATTTCTTCAGCTCTGTATTGGATTCTTGCTCATGTTATGAATTTGGAAACTTGCATTTATTTACCCCATGGCATTGTTTATGGAAATATCCCTGATACTGACTGTGCTAATCTCACACTGTGTAATCCACCTTGAGTCTCAGTGAGAACGGCGGACTATAAATAACATGCATACATACATACAGCTGCAGTTTTCCATGGTCCCTGCATTGTCAATTACTGACTTAATTGCAGAGGCAACAGAATGTCCACTCTCCCCCCCCCCACACCTTCCTCACCCAAGCCCTCCCCACCAATCACATTGTTTTCTCTGGCTATTGTTTTAAAAGCAGTAATTGACATACCACTACACCCTCAGTAACAGCAATAGGTCAATTACTGATTTTAAGCTACATGTCAATTACCAAGCAGTGGTGGGGAGCAAGGAAAATGGCACAGATCCAGAAAAGGCCTAAAAAGAGACCACTTCTCTATCCACACAGCATGCAAAGGTACTTTGACAGCAATGTTTCCCAAAAGATTGAAGCATGGCAGGGGAAAACACAGAAAGTGGACAAACAGGGCATGAGGTCTTGTGGATGCTCTCCAGGTTAGATGTGGAACTGGAGCAAAACCTCTTGAGTGGATAGGTCAAGATGGGTAGCCGTGTTAGTCTGTCTGTAGCAGTAGAAAAGAATAAGACTCCAGTACCACCTGTAAGTCTAACAAAATTAGCGGTAGGGTATGAACTTTCCTGAGTCACGGCTCACTTCTTCAGATACCAAGAGTGCAGTAGCACCTATAAGACTAACAAAATTGGTGGTGGCATATGAGTTTTCGTGTGTCACAGCTCAGTAAAGGGTATCTAAAGAAGTGAGCTGTGATTCACGAAAGCTTATACTCCACCAACAATTTTGTTAGTCTTATAGGAGCTATTAGACTCTTGGTATCTGAAGAAGTGGTATGCGTCTCTCAAAAGCTCACACCCTACCACCAATTTTGTTAGTCTTATAGGTGCTACTGGACTCTTGTTCTTGAGTGGAGGCAGCTGAGATTTGACGCCAGCAGCAGCAGTAGCTTTCCTGGGCTAGAGTCCACTTCTTCAGATGCGATGAGCCAACCCTCATGACACAGGCAAAGGCAAAAGAGTCAAGAAGCTGCCAAGTGTAGCCAGCACAAAGTGAAATGCTCTTTCAAAATCCCGATTTATTTCCTTCCTTCATTTATGCACGTTATTGATAGCTCGCCTTTCTCATCGAGACTCAAGGCGGATTACAAAGCATAAATAGGCACAACCAAGGCCAGGCCATTCAACGCCCCCCCCCCGCACCGTCCCCCAAATCTCCATGAATCTCCCGACCCGGAGTTGGCAACCCAGGGAGGCGCCGCCGCCTGGCCTGTGGGGGAAGCGGTTCCTTTCCAGAGAAGCTTGCTGAGAGAAAGTCCCGCCGCGCCTTCCGAGGCCGGGGCAGCGCTGAAGGGAAAGCGGGAGAGAGAGAGAGAGCCCAAGCCGGCCGGCCCGCCTCCCCTGAGCCCGGGGCCTGGCTCACCTGAGCGGCGAAGGGAGCGCTCCAGGCCGGGCGGGGGGCTCACCACGGGCCCCCGCGGCTGAGGCGAAGGCTGAGGCGACGCCGCCGCGGCCAGGCCCGGGCCCAGGCCTAGGCCCGGCTCCCCCGCCGCCATTTTCCCGCGCGGGCATTCAAAACGGGCCGGAAAGGCGCGCGCGGCTCCTCCTCTGCCGCCTCCTTCCCAAGGCCGGGCCGTTTTCTCTCCTCAGCGCCGCCGGGGAAGGGAAGGCGGTCAAAGCCGGAACAGGCCGGAAAGGGCCGGAACGGGCATTCGACGAAGAGCGGTGCCGCAACCAACAGCGGGGTGTGTGGAAGGCGCTGCACAACACGAGTTTAGAAATGAAAACGTGGAAATACCAGGCTTTTATTAACCCTTTCCCTGACAATATGCTCCCGGAACAACATGGAACAGGCCGGGATAGGCACTAAAGAAATGCGAATATCATGAAACGACAGTGAGAAGCATTAAGGACGCTGCAGAACGCTATTTTAGAAATGAAAACGTGGACATATGATGCTTTAATTTTATTTATTTATTTATGTCATTTATGGTCCACCTTTCTCACTGAGACTCAGGGTGGATTACACAGTGTGAGATTAGTGCAGTCAGTATCAAGGACATTTCCATAAACAATGCCAGAGGGTAAATAAATGCAAGTTTACAAATTGCATTAGTAAGAATCCAATCCAGAGTTGAAGAAATGCTGAAACGGAACTTAAGCATAATTCTAGGGCTATTAGACCACATGAAGCACAAGTAGCTCATAGGAGCACATATTTAAGACAACAGGTAGTAGGTAAGGCAACATAGCATTGAAGTCTATGGTCTTTAGCTCCTTAGGGAAGCATCTGAGAGCCCCTCCCTACATACAAAAGCCTTTCCCTCTCAAAATGCTCTCGGAACAGCACAAAACAGACTGGAACTGGGCACTAAAGAAATGATAGGACCACAAAAAACAGTGGAAAGCATTAAAGACTCTGCAGAACAAGATTTTAGAACTGAGAACATGGAAATATGCTTTTATTAACCCTTTCCCGGACAAAATGCTCCCGGAACAACATGGAACAGGCCAGAGTGGGCACTAAAGAAATGCAAGAACCATAAAAAAACAGTGGGAAGCATTAAAGACACTGCAGAACAAGATTTTAGAAATGAAAACATGGAAATATCATGCTTTTATTAACCCTTTCCCTGACAAAATGTTTCTGGAACACCATGGAACTGGCCGGAACAGACACTAAAGAATGATATGACTACAAAAAATAGTGGGAAGCATTAAAGACACTGCATTGCTCCCCATAAACCAATTAAGTCTGGGTCAAAATGAAGGTGACTGCAACAATGATGGGAAAGGTGTGTGTGTGAACATTGAACAGTGGATGAATGTGAACAAAACCAGTGATGCAAAAATTGACAACACTTTGGTTGGAAAGCTGCATGAAGCATTGGTATTTGAAGAGGGATTTGACTAAAACATCAGCCAGTGCTTGGAGAGACAATTCAAGCATACAGGGGAGACCAGCAGAGCTGATCTGAAGAGCAGGAGACTGGGTAAGGTTGCCAACCTCCAGGCAGGGCTTGGAGTTCTCCTTGAATTACAGCTGATCTCTAGATCAATTCCCCTGGGGAAAATGGCTGCTTTGGATGGGGAGACTCTATGACATTGTTCCCCACTGAGGTTTCTTCCCTTCCTAAACCATGCCTCCTCAGGTTCCACCCCCAAATCTCCTGCTACAAGCAGGATTCTGCAACCATAAGACTGGGGAGGCTGAGGATGGTGGAGCAGCAAATGTCATTCGCTAGAATATAACAGATAAAGGGCTTCTAAGGAGGAGCAGTTTGCCATTATGGTCCACACATGCACATGTGCCTGTGCTGCTGCTGGCTTGTACTTGCATGTTAACCGAGTAGCTGATGAACCTCCACCAGATGAGGCAGTGTTGCTGGAAGAGGGATGGGACCCGTGGAGGTGAAGAGTCATTTTCCATGGCTCTTTTGGCAACCCTGTCTACCCCTTTTGCTAAGTCATAAAGATGATCCAGTTCAGTCTGATTGTTGCCCTCATCATGGGAGACACATATCATTGGCTGCCCTGATGAATGCTCTACACTGGTCTTCTAATTAGGAGACTGCATCCCTGTTTGTCTTTCTGTACTTCTCAATGCCTTTTGATATTGTTGGCAATGCCATCCTGTGACAGCACGCATTCTTATTTGCTAACACTGTAACCTGGAACCAGATAGTTGGGCCATATGTAAATTTATATGCCAAAGACAAGCTCTGTCCACCACGCAGCTACAAAGATGTAGGTAGATGATGTGCCCAAATGGGGTCATCTTCACCGACTGCTTTGCAAACTGTGGGTTCGTGAACTCTAAAAATGGACCCAGGGTGTCCATGGTGGAATTCAGCTCTCTAGATGCAAGGTTTGGAGGGTTGGGTTTTTTTTTGCATATGCGGAAGAGAGAGGCTTCTTGCATATGCGAAGAACAAAGGCATTCAAGCTTTACAGACATAGAGATGTGGCTGCTTTCTCCCTCCTTCCCCCATGGTATCTGAAGAAGGCCTTGTTCAGATGAGCAAAGCTGCCACGGTGGAACATAGGGGAAGAGGTGGTCTTACAGATATGAGGGGCCAAGGCCATGTGATAATCAAAACCTTGAACTGAGTCTGGTAACTGATGGGTAGCTAGTGGAGTGAGTGCAGAATAGGAGTCATATGCATGCTTTGCCTAGTTCCTGCTAGTAAATGAGCTGCATTTTTCTGCAGCTGCTGGAGTGTCCTATATAGAGTGCACTACAGTAGTTTAGTCTTGATATTACTGTGGCACAAATCCAGGTGGCCAGATCAGCTATGTCAAGGTAGGCTAGTCTATGTCTAGGCTAGTCTGAGTTGGGAGAAGGTCTTTTTTGCAGCTGTATTAATTCGCTTTTCTAACTACAGTGCTGGATTCATCATAACTCCTTGCTTCTTAATGAGAGTCTCTCAACACGAGACATTAGACACATGAAGAACACATGTTGGGAGATGCAATGTTAGCCAGTAAGGGTAGTTTAACAAGACAAAAGCAGAGAGGTGAAATTGACAGAGCCTTAGGGGAGGCCTTCCAGGAGGTGAAGATGAAATTAACAAACCCTCTAAGGAAGATCACTGGAGTGATCTCCGCTGGCTCTATCTTGTTAAATTATGCTTCCCAGCTAACATTGTGACTCCCTACACTTGACGACCACACACCGACGTATCTTGTGTAGACAGATGGGAAGCACAGTGTTTTCAAAATCTCTGCCTTCACAACCAGCATCACTTCCATCTTATCTGGGTTCAATTTCAATTTGTTTCCTTTCAGCCATTTGACCATAGCTGTCAAGCAAGGACTCTACTGCACAGGCCCCCAACCCCAGGGCTGTGGACCGATACTGGTCCATGGCCTGTTAGCAACGGCCGCACAGGAGGTGAGTGGAGGGCGAGTGCAGAGCCGGCTCCAGGGAGCAGGCAACGTAGACGGTCGCAGTCTTGGGAGGGGTGGCCGCGTCTCGCCTGGCTAGCTCTGCACTTTTCATTAGAAATATCATCTCTCCTGGCCGGCTGACTCCCATCATGCCTCTGGGTCTCTCCTGCTCCCAGCCAGCACACACACAGTTGCTGCCTCATGCCGTGGTCGGTGTAGCTGCACTTGCTAGAGCTGCTGCTGCTGCCCTGCCCTCGCACCTTTGTGTGCTGGGTCACTGCCAGGCCCACCAGGCAGCCAGCCACCCTGAGCAGCACCTGCCACCTGCCCCAGTCTGCTTCTGCCTCCTCCAGTCACCACTGGACCCGCTGGGCAGCCATCCGCCCTGAGCACTACCTGCCATCTGTCCAAGTCTGCCTCTGCCTGCCTCTTCTTCTCCTCTGGTGGCATGGCTGCTGCTGGGGAGTGGAGAAGTGCCACTGGCCTCCTGCCCGCACAGTTGTGCTAAAAAATGTAGTCTCCGTGGTGGAGCAGCTGCTCGGCGGCTCTGTGTGCTGGAGCTGCCTGCTGGCTGCTGCTGCTGCCCTCTCTGATGACCGGACCGTGACTACTGGCCTTATACTGTGTCTGCCACTGCCTGCCACCTCCTATCACCCCTAGATGGGACCGTCTAGTAGGAAAACAAGCTCAGGGCTCCCACTGATTCTGCATTGTGGTGAGTTGTATTATTATTTCATTATATAATGTAATAATAGAAATAAAGTGCACAGTTATATCATCCCGAAACCATTCCCCCCCCCTCCCTCCGGTCCATGGAAAAATTGTCTTCCACAAAACCGGTCCCTGGTGCCAAAAAGGTTGGGGACTGCTGCTCTACTGCATCACCAGGGAATCCTTAAGAGTTGTGCCTGGTTAATTTCCCATTGTAAATGCTTTTGTCTGATTAATCCCCTATTGTGCTAGCCCAGACTTCTCCCTTCCTTCATTTGTCATTTCCTTCAATAGCAAGAATAGCAACCTCCACAACGAAAGCCCCACTTTATGTTAACCCTAAATATGCCCTAAATATCCTCAGAATTCTTTCATTACAGGAAGGGGTACAGACATAGGTAGTCTTTTGGGTAACAATCTTTTAGAACCACATGGCAGAGATGGGCCTGATTGGTGCTAAGCTAGACTGGTTTGAGTCCTTTCTGGAAAGGAGGTTTCAGCAGATGCTGCTGGGAGAAATCTGCTTCTCCTCTGGGCCACTGGTTTATGGGGTAGGGGTACTATTATATATTTATTTAAAATATTTCAATGTTGTCTTTCTACCAAACGTAGGGTCCCCAAGGCAGCCAACAGTCAAAAACACTAAAAAGAAACTTTAAAGTACATTAAAACAAACTTTAAAATACATAAAAATAAAAATTAAAAACAGAAAATACACAAACAAGGATGAATAAGTGAGGGAACACCAAACTATAAGGTTCCATCTTGTCTCTAATGCATTCTAACATCTACACAAAACCACTGGAAAAGATTGTCTTGGGATGTTGGATGAAGGTCACCAAAATGTGGATGACACTCAACTTTCTCTCCTTTCCATCAAGATCCAGAGAAGCTGTGGATGAAATTTAACAGTATATGAAGAGTTCCCTGGCACCTGTCATTGTGGCAGGTTTGGACTAAAGGAAAGTGTCCTTTCCAGCTTATCTTTCCACAAAATAGTACATTGCCTGAAAAGGGTAGCAGGAAGGGTATTCTGTGGGACTCTTGTGGCTGGTTGCACTGTTAGTTCTGTTGCTCCTACGAATTTGGCACAGACCAAGAAATATCCATTCCAAACTGTTTTTGCACAAAACCTGTGAACTGAATCAAATTCCTAATGATTCTGTGAAACTAGGTAGATCATGAGAGGGAGGGCAGGAGGGACTGAATCAGTGCTTGGTTCTCGTGGCCTTTTCTTACACACCCGGGGTAATGCTGATTGCCACTTTGGGGTCAGGAAGCAATTTTCTCCAGGTCAGTTTGGCTAGCAACCCTGGAGGGGTTTCGCCATCTTTTGGGCATGGAGCAGGTGTCATGGGGTGTGTGTGTGGGTGAGGTAGTTGTGAATTTCCTGCATTGTGCAGGGAGTTGGGCTAGATGACCCTGGAGGTCCCTTCCAACCCTATGATTCTATGAATATGTAAAAGAATTAGTATATCATTATCACCTGTCTTTCATAAACATTTGCACAGTTGCTGTTAATTTAAGGATAATTTGATCCATGAGGCATTGTGGCAAATATTGATATTGATTTGTTAAATAAAATTGCCACAAATCCACCAAGAGAGCTTCAATGCAATAAACACATTGCAAGGCATTGATATCCATCTAGACCTTGTTGAACCTGGTGGATGCACCCAGTGACACAGGATGAGGGACGTGCATCACCGTTGAGGACTATGATTCCCCATGCAGCAAATCTTACTGGAACTGGATGAATGACGAAGGCTAGGAGTCATATGATCCTTGAGTCTGTATTCAGAAGTAAGCCCACTAACTCTGGTGGATTTTCTAGAAAGCATGTACAGCAGTGCTGCTTTAATCATCTGCAATTTGGACATCCTCTGGGTTTTTTTTTATCCTCTTTCTGAGACACTGGAAAAAACTCCAGTCATGAATCATACACAATAAAGAGGAAACATTCAAAGTATAACTCACAGGCCAGCATGGTGATTCACTCAGATATTCTTTAAATAGCCTTTCTCAAATGAGCACCAGCTGGTCAACCAGGATCTTATCTTAGCCTATGTCTTTGCAGAGCCAAGTTATATGTTACAGAAGGCACAGGTCCAACACGTGGCCACCAATGCCATTTGGAGAAGAATTTAGCCCCTGCTGAGGACTGTAGACCTGGGGCAGAGCAGGCTTGTCATTGACTTGGATTGGTTTGTGAAAACATTGCCTGTAGGGATGCTCACACAGTTATCTGCCACTGAATCTGAGCTGTCCTCTCCACCAACATGACACTTTGAAACTGGTGGAGAAAACTTTTTCACTGCCCTCATTCTTCTGGCTGCAAAATGATTTTTAATATACATCCCTGATGATAATAATATACCCAGTTGAAAGCCAGTGTGGTATAGTGGCTAAAGTATCAGACTACAATCTGGGACACCCAGATTTGAATCCTCACTCTGCCATGGAAGCATGCTAGGTAAGGATCCCAGGTCCCCCGGTGGGAGCAGGGTATCACTCACCTGGACGGCAGGAGGGAAAGGCATGGGAACAGGCCTCCCGGGTGCACTCTCAGGGCAATGTGATGATGTCACTTCCCGGAAGTAATGTTTTTCACGCTGCCTCAAGAGTGATTCCATGCTTTGCAGCAGGCTGATTTGGGCCTTGAAAGAGCAAAATGGGGCCCGTTTGGGGCCCAAATCACCCCCTGTGAAGTGCACACATGCTTCCAGGCCTATGTGATGACATCACTTCCTGGAAGTGATGCCATCATACACACACGAGAACTCAAGGAAAAGGGACCTGGCACCGCTAACCTGGGGTAGCCATAATGTTGTATGGATTACAAGGTATTGATGCTCAGCGTGTTTAAATAAAATGCTGGATCAAACCTCCTGGAATACTTAGTAGCAGTGTTCTTAACCAACAGAGCCAAATTTTGATGACCCAGGTGAAGATGTTTTTTTAACTTCTCAATTAAATGTAAAGATGCACATCACTCTTTCACTGAAAGGAGTAATTTTAGAGTGTATAAGAGTAAAAATGTCCCACCTTTTAGATGAGCCTGACTTGTGTTTTTTCATGTATTTGGAGTATCCCTCCTGATTAGAAGGAAGCAAGTATGCAGCAGGGACTCATACAGAGATGCAATATGCAGCCTCCTGTTGATAGCTGTGCTGGGACTGACTGACTCCCAATGCAAAGACCCCTGTGAAGACTGTCTAGAACCAGTCCAGGTGAAGTAATTGTGCAGAGTCACAGCAGTTGGCTCTTTCTAGGCAAGTGCTCTCAGGAATCTTTGATTAGAGAAAAATAGGGAGAGATCTTCTGTCTCTTAAATCAAAAATACAACCACCTGACTAGATTTGCACCAGCTTGGAATGAATTTCAGAGTCTCTGCCAGGTCATGAAGTGTGCTGTCCTTGATGATGTCTGGCTCAGGAGCACGGCTGGCCTCAGGGGCAATTCGCTTCTGGAGCTTTGGTCCCCGGCTGCTGTTCCTCAGCCACCGGCTCCAGATCTGGTGTACTCTCTCTGCTTCTGGCCACGGTGAATCTACTCATGCGTAGGGCCTCCTCATAAATGGGTGGTGTCTCACTTGCCGCAAAGGGATGTGCTGCCTGTACTGCACTGTGGGAATGAGCCACGGCAAGTATCCGCCGTGCTGCTGGCCCAAACACTGAATGCAAGGCTGAAAGAGAAAAGAACAGAAATGCTGAGAGGCTAACAGCGGAGCCCAGTATTCCTCATTCAAGAGAGGCTCATAGTGCGCAGAATGCACTCGGAGCTCTCTTTTTTGAAAAAAAAAAAGTACATTTAACTTTGGTTAAAATCCATCAGCTGCTGGAAGAACTGGCAGCAACCAAGATACAAAAGAAAGTGCCCTACAGCCACGTGCTTGTGTTACTGTTACCTCCCTACTGCTATCCTCCTCCTCCTGTTGCTGGAGGAGGCCACAGTCATGCTCCTGTGCTTTGCACGGGGCTAATTCTGGCCCAATTAAGCACACAAGCAAGCCAGTGGCTGGAGCGATGATGTCACTTCAGGAAGTGACATCATTGTGCCTTGCCAGGACCATGCCCAGTGTGCATTTTCCTGGATTGCCTGCCAGTGATGGGTGATTACCGGGGGGATTGCCACCTCCACCTCTGGCAGGCAACTGGTAAGCCTAGGATGTATAAAGGTAAAACACTGAAAAATTGCCCCACTAGATCCTCCCTGCAACTTCAATTTCGTGCGGGATTGGCGCAGGGGCCACTCAGGAGTGCAGCTGGAAAGATCAGGAGCTGCTGAGACCAGTGATGGCAGAAGATGAGTGCTGGGCAGAAGATGAGTGCTGGCGAGTGCCTGGTGCAGGCTTGAGGGCCAAAACCACAGAGCTATTTAGTACCTGAATTTCATTTTAGAAGCGACGGCCTTCCTTTTCTTCCAGAAAGCATGAGGGGACACAGAAAACTCTATAGAAAATGCATTTAAACATAAGGGTTGGATCTAGCGGAAAAGTTTACTGAAGGAATTCTAGGAGTCAATCCTTCACTGGCTTTCCCATGGTTTGTCCCAAAAATCCTCTCTGAGGGTCAGTAAACCCCTGTGAACAAACAATACCCCAGTCCAAGGAGTTGCAGTCAGGAGGGGGAATCAGCAAAACTGCGTCCTCCTTCCCTTTCAGCCGACAGCCTGGATAATTTTGTATTATACGTCTTCTAAACAATTATGAGGATTTGGGAGAGGAATTTCTGAGCTGTGGCCCTGCAACTAAGAGCTGGTGTAGATGTTACACCTGACAGGGAGCAGCTTGCTTTCGTTCAGGGCTATATTACTCTCCCGAGTCAATGCATGCCACCAAGGGCTCCTAGTAGGGTTGCCATCCCCCCGCCCAGGGCGGGGATGCCCCGATCCCACCCTGTCCCCCATGCCCACTAACCTGGCCAGCCCCCTCCCCAGGTGGCGCAGCGCACCCCTGGGTGCGGGGCACGCTCCTGCACTGTGAGAGCGGGCGGCGGCAGCGGCAGAGAGAGCAGGCAGCGGTGGCAAGAGCAGGCTGCTCTCACTGCCTCTGTGGCCCGCTCTCTCACCACAGCCACCACCTCCCCTGTCACTGCTGGTGCCGGCTGCACGGGGTGGCAGCGGAGGTGGTGGCAGGAGAGCAGGCCATGGCCACCGCAGCTTGCTCTCTCGCCGCCGCAGCCACCACCCCTGTGCAGCCAGCGCTGGTAGGGACAAGGGGCGCGGCGGCCTTGGTAAGAGCTGTGGTGGCCATGGCCTGCTCTCTCGCCGCAGCCACAGCCGCCCCTGTGCTGCCCGCGCCAGCAGGGACAAGGGCGCGGTGGTGGCGAGAGAGAGAGAGAGAGAGCTGTCCGCTCTCTCTGCCCCTCCCCGGCGCACGTGATGTCATTCCCGCTTTGCGCACGTGCGGTCACAAGAGCAGGAGTGGCGACAAAAGGGAGCCAGTGTCCAAGTCTCCCGCTGGGAGAATTGAGGGACCTGGCAACCCTAGCTCCTAGGGTGATATTTCCGAGATGGTTTGTGACCCTTTGGGGCTGGTGTTCCACTCACAGGTGACGGTGCTTTGAAGGGTGCTGCTGTCGTGATCGAATGCAATGACAGTCACCTCGTAGGGGCGGGCTCTGTTGTCATCCCCATCTGACTGGCAGTTAAGACAGCAGCATTTCACACAAATGGAGGCCACGCCGCAGAGGAAGAGCAGCCCACCAATTGCCACCGCAAGCCTGGAAAGAAAGAAGTGCCAGAGCCATCACAGCTTCTCTTTCATTCAGTGGAAGGGTCTTGGGAAAGTGTTGGGGTGGAAGTGACCACCTGAGCAGCGGCCTCCCCTGTACACTTAGTTGGGCAGAGGGCACTTGGGTTGCAGGTAGGGGTCTCAAGGGCCTGCCAGTGGTGGGCAATCTCCCAGTTTTTAGGCCACCCAGAGATTGCCCGCCACAGGTAGCCATCTTGGGAACACACACAGCTGTGTTCTCCCAGTGGACAACATCACTTCCAGAAGTGACATCATTGTGTTGGCCACAGAAGTGCTCCACGTGGCCCTGGGCAGAGCATGGGAGTATTCCCGTGGGTGGTGCAACAATGTCACTTCTGGAGGTGACATCATCACACAAGCGTTGAGAGTGCATGCACGAAAAAACACACACAGAGAAGTTACAAGGTATGTGCCAGGTAGGGTTGTCAACCTCCAGGTGTTGGCTGAAGATCAGTAATTCCAACTGATCTCTAGGCAACAGAGATCAGTTCCCCTGGAGATGTCTGCTTGGAAGGTCTGCTTGCTATGGCATTATACCCAGCTGAGATCTCTCCATTCCCCAAACTTTGCCCTCCCCAGGTCCCACCCCCCAAATCTCCAGGAATTGCCCTACCCAGAGTTTGCAATTGCAGATCTCCTCTGGGATTGATCCAAAGCTTCAGGAGTTTAACTCCTTCTTCCCAGGGTGTCCAGAGTAAGAACTAAAATCTCAGCCAGAGCCCAGGAGAAAAGGTGATTTTTCTGTCTTACTTGCAAGATTTTGCCATTCATTGTGCACCATTCTTAATCCCACTAGGTTCCACCCCCATTCTTGTAGGCTGTGCAACGCCCATTAGCACCCAGCAGGTGTCTGTCTCAGGGTCTGAGCCTCAGGAGAATAGGCAATCCTGTACGCATTGCTTGTTCAATAGCTGTCAGCTTTAAAGAGGATCATCATCACTCACATAGGAAGTAGAGATAGACATATATAGGCAGTGACTGTCCGTTGGTATTCTGATGAGTACAACTAGGATGCAGGCATGTCGCTCAGTGTGGACGGGCCTTTATAGGTCAACACTCTCTTTCAGTGCTAGCTCAGCTGTATAAATGACAACACAGCAAGAACCTCATCCCCATACTCGGTGTCTAAATGGAACAAGTTCTGCATTTCCCTGGCACCGGGTTCATTTTGGGGGCAACCAGGCCTTGCAGAGCAGTTGTTTTAGCTTCATTCTCCCACATCCTGCCCTTTCCTTCAGAGACGATACAAACTTTTAAAAACATTCTGAAGTGTCTTTCCCCACAAACATCACCTTCTACCTTTGCTATCTCAGCCTCTTATGTATAGAAAGTATTATGAGTAGGAAAAATCTGGGGTTTGGAAGATCTGAAGTGATGAATGCTGGAATGACTGCATAGAGGAGGGAAGAATGTCTGATCCTCCTAACACACTGTCCTTCTTTACCTACTTCAGAAAGAAATCAGTGGTTCGTTCATTCGTTCGTTCGATCGTTCGTTCATTCTTTCTTTCGGGTTCCCAGTCCTTGATAACTTCTGCCCTAAGACACCTACATCTGAGGTGCATGGATGGGCAGTGTCTGCTCAGTGGAGAGAAGGCATTCTGCACATACTCAGAGGCACCCTTCTTATTTCTAACATATCTTGAGGCAGGGCACAGGCTTTCCAGGACAGACCCTTGGCTCATATTTAGTTCTCAATGTGGTCCAGAAGAATAGCGCAGTGATTCGCACAATTCATCCACACACAAGCCACAAAGGAAACAAGTTTATCCTACACTTACCAGATGTACCAGAGGTGAATCACGTTTGCATCTGAGCAGCTTTAAGAGGGAAACATTCAAGATAAAGTTAATATCAGCAAAGCAAAGAGGTGGTTTGCACATGAATTTTGATCATTTAGATCAATTTACAATTGATTGTGAAACAGATGACAAATTGTTCAACAAATGCTCATAGTTGGGATGTTGGGAAGGTGTGTCTTCAGGATCATGGCTGCTGGCCCCACTCCACTATTCCTTTACAAGCTGCCCTTGCCTAGGCTGTACTGGCACAATACAGGGAGAACATCCCTTCTGGAGATCATGGTATGACCATTAGCTCTGTAGAGGTCAGGTGCACACGCAGATACCATCCCAGCTTTCTCTTCCCATGCATTCAATCACCATACAGAGTAATCTGTTCAAAGCTTGTCTGTTTTCACACATCTTACTGGCCACGCAAAATTGTGCAAAACTTCCGGAACGATGGTGTCTTCCTGGAGCGATTTCTCATTATGACTCCAGTTTGTGGGCGCATCCCATCATTCTAAGAGTTTTGCACGATTTTGCGCAGCCGGTAAGATGTGTAAAAACAGCCCATTTGTATCCAGTGTGCGAAATTATGACAATTGAAAAACATTGTGTGGGCTGAAGCTATAGGAAGAGATATGAAGGTTCTTGTTTATTTTATTTCAAACCTCCCAACCCCAATTTTCAGCTAAAAGACTGGCTTCCAAAGGCAGCTTCCAGGTAAAATCTATCAAAATATAATTTAAAAATGCAAACATATCTGTGATGGTGAGTCCTCTTGACACTGCTGTTATCCAAGGAGGGGCATACATGTATGAGCTATCCCCTCCTGGTTGCAACAAGCAAGGCCCTGCAGAAGATGCCAAAGATGGGGAAATTCTCCCACTCCAATTAATTGAAAAAAATATTTTCATAAGGAGTTCCTGTGATGTTTTCCCTTTGACAAGGTTCTTCCATGTGCAAAAATATGGGGGAGGGGCTGTTGCATCTGAGCTACTGTGAAGACTTTTATTTTCTTTAATCATTTGTACTTCGTTAAGTTTTTCTCCTTCTATCATAAACATTGGTAGAATGATTTATGATCCTCTGTCAGTATCCATAGAATTATGGAGCTCCCAGGAGAGTTTGGGTTGCTGAGAAATGTTTAGAGTCATTCCCACCCACCCCAATTCTCCTTAAAATTGAATTCAAAAATCTCTGTATGATCTTCTGCTTTCACCCTTCGCATTCTCCAGTGTCCCCACTGGCTCCATTGTCAGAAATGGCATTTTATGTTCAGAGGATGATCTGCTCATCACTTCTTGCTCTACAGTGCAAGAAAAAACAGAGGCAGACGATGAGGAAGGTCCATTGCCACCACTCTGCACTCCAGACCAGCGCTGGTGCCTTCACCCGGGGCAGAGAGAGGCGGATCTTACCCTTATCCTACCACTCCACTGAGCAAAGTTTATTTATTACTGTATTCCACCTTTTCGCTCAGTTTGCCACATCTAAGGAAACTTTCTCCAGTTTAATTGGCTCTTCCACCACTTGATTTGGAGGAAAGCTCTTTAGGCTGGAGGGAAGGTCCTTGTAGGATGGTTGGATCCCCCCAACTTCCTCAATAATGCTGCTGTTTTGACTTTGCACAGTCGGAAATCTGGAAGCTACTTTGCACAGTCGGAAATCTGGAAGCTACTTTGCACAGTTGGAAATCTGGAAGCTACAGGAGGATATTCTTAATTTGCCTACAACTCCTCTTCCAGGTTTAGCTGGTCCTTTGAAGGTGCTTTCCCAAGGACCTCTAAAATCTAGGGAGGCTAGAGTGGGTCCCATCAATGCCTCCAACTTCCTTTAATGCCCCCTTTAAAAACACCGATGCTACTTGCTATCCTCGTTCAGCCTTCATTTCTTACTCGCGGGACACCCTTTTGGGTTGGATATTCAAATCTGATCCAAATGAGTATTTTATTTTTCACATCCTTGGAAGAAAGCCAAGGTGACCATTTACCAAACATCGTGGAGCTCACCCTTCCCAAATCCTCATCCTTCCAGAAATGGAGGCAAAGGCTATGTCTATGCCCTTTGGGAGAGGTAGAGTCTGTAGACCACATGTTCTTCAGTTGCCCATTCTATGGAGAGGTTTGTTTAAAAATTATTACTCCACTATAAGACAAGATTCCCAGTCATATAACTACAAATAAAGCAAAGCTCTGCTGCCTCTTAGCTGATAAAAACCACATGATCACATGGCAAGTAGCCAGATTCTGTACATTAATTTTTAAACAGTGTGAAATATATTTTAAAGTTCTTAAATAACCGATGATTTTTCTTTTTATTGATAAGTAGTTTGGTAACATAATTTTTGTATTTGTCTTGGTACTGTAATAAAAATGATGATGATGATGATGATGATGATGATGATGATGAGGCACAGTTTCTAATCTCTGAGCTTTTATTGTGCTTAGATTGTCAATTTACTTACCGGTCAGCATTTGTGCAGCTCCCCTGAAGTTCCACCAGTGGAATCTTCAAAGAGAAAAGAGTTGTGGTTGTATAGTGTGTTATCACTCTTTCATATTCTGTCTTCATTTATTCCATTTTCAAAAAAAGCCCACCACACCAACAGGTAGAATTTTATTCACTGATTTTTCATTCTAGCTAGTCAGGATTTCCATATACATTTCTTCCCTATCTGAAGAAGTGAACTGTGACTCATGAAATCTCATACCCTACCATCAATTTTATTAGTCTTATAGGTGCTACTGGACTCTTGCTCTTTCCTATGCATTTGTTTTGCAATACCCATCTTTCTTAACTCTTACAGAACCCCAAATCTTTTCTCTTTCTTCTCCATGGCTGTGATATATTTCATACATTTTCTTTCCAGCTCTAAATTATTAGACATCTTCCATTTCTTGTTGGCTTTCTACATTTCTTTTACATCTAGCTCTCCTAGAATGCTGAAGCCTATGCAAAAAGAAAGCCAACATGACTTACCTGAGATAGACATGTCCAAGCCAAGATGGTCACAGCATGGCTAAACTTTCCCATGAGTAAATGCTTTATTTCTTCTGTTGTCCAAGGCTTCATCCTCCTTCCTGACTCATGTTCATCCGATGCAGCCCTTAGGCCAGAACAAGAAACAGAGAAATTCTCTTTTGTGGGATGTTGTGTCTACTCTTTTTTTGTCAGAGAGCTTTTTTGTCAGAGAGCTTTCGCTCATATCACTCACTTTCCATTTGTTTTTGTGGGAGAAGCTAAACTCTCTCATAAAGACTCACAAAACACATCCCTTTCTAGTGCCTGCTTCACCTCTGCTTTAGAGATACAGTGGGAAACTGCATTCCAAGTCCCATGGAAACCACAAGCCAAGTGCCACAGCTCCAAGGAAAGTGCCCCTGCCTTTTGAACGTGCCGTTGCTGTTCTCCCCACCCTCCTAGTGCAAGGTGAAGGTCATATTGTTTGACCTTCTGCTTTACCTTGGACAAGAGCTCCCTCCTTCCTTCTCCTGCATCTACATATTTATGTCTGTCATTCCACAAGGGAAATGCTCCATTTGGGCCAGCAGGTGGTGTTTAGGTGATAGTTCAGAAAGAGTTCCTGAGAGCCAAGCTACAAGTGAGGAATAATACTTGCCTGGCAAGTGAACAGACTCCTGTGTATTCCTCCCTGTTCACTTGCCATTCACTTGCATAGTGATCAAGTGGAGGGCAAGTGAACGGAGAGGAATACACGTGAGTCTGCTCACTTGCCAGGCAAGTGTCATTCGTCACTTGTAGCTTGGCTCTCAGTTGTTCTCTTCTGGAATTTGATTAACCTAGTGCAGCCTCCTTTTCTCTGAAGCGCTCATTGGGCATCTTGAACTTAACCTAAAGCCAACTGCTGCAGTTTCCAAGTTCCACCCCTTTTTCTTCAATGGGGAAGAGAACAGTTCTGCTTTCACGCCACAGTTATCCTTTGCAAGCTGGTAAAAGAATCCGCATCTCTTAATGGCCTGCTATATTTCTCTTGAATGCAATTTTAATTGAGAGCATTCTGTGTGCAGTCACACCTATATGAACTGAGTTTGTACCTATTCATATTAATGCGTATCTTCTTTATGGGCTGTAATGTGTGGTGTGTGTGCTGCCTTCAAGTCATAGCTGACTTATGGTGACCCTTTGAGGGGTTTTCATGGTAAGAGACTATCAGAGGTGGTTTGCCATTGCCTGCCTCTGCAACCCTGGTCTTCGTTGGAGTTTTCCCATCCAATTACTAACCAAGGCCGACCCTGCTTAGCTTCTGAGATTAGGCTCACCTGGGCTATCCAGGTCAGGGCTATGGGTTCTAATACCTGAAATATATGAGAATTTAAATAATTAGCCACTCAGGCTTTCAATCTGTCAGTAATAATGAGGATGAGGGTGGTGGTGAACTTAAGATCTTATGAGATTTCAAAAGCTAAATGGATAAGAAGATACATAATACTCTGGATATTACTGTGGTTGAAAGTAAGAAGGTTAAACTGATTGATGTGACAAACCCAGGTGACAGTTGAATTGAAGAAAAAGAGACTGAAAAGATAATTAAATATCAAGATCTAAGATTTGAAGTTTGGTGTTTCTGGGAGAAACATACAATGGTTATTCCTGTAGAGATAGGAGTGCTAGGTGAAATTCCATAAGGATTGACTAAACATCTAGGCGATATAGGATACACAGGATAACAATTGAACAGTAGCAAACAGCCGCACTACTTGGAATATGCCACATACTAAGGCGATACCTCACTGACTCTTAGATTCTTGGATAAAGTTTGAGTTTGTAAGGGATCAAGAGAGCCAGTTTGGTGTAGTGGTTAAGAGCATGGGACTCTAATCTGGAGAACTGGGCTTGATTCCCCACTCTTCCACTTGAAGCCAGCTGGGTGACCTTGGGTCAGTCACAGCTCTTTCAGGCCCACCCACCTCACAGGGTGATTGTTGTGCAGATAATAATAACATTTATTTATTTTACTTAAATGTATAGTCCATCGCCGTCTCCAACCAGGTGGGCTCAGGGCGGATCACAACAATTTAAACACACTACACAATTAATCAGCAGTAGCCATTAAAAATATAAATAATACATATCATTCATTTAAAACATATATTACTACCATATAAATACAGCTATAACAATAAAAACATACTTTGTAAACTGCTCTGAGTGCATGTTAAGTTGTCCTGAAGGGCGGTATATAAATCGAATGTTATTATTAAAAATTCCAACCCAAACTTTTGGTGGAATGTGGAAAACAGAGATGAAGATGATGGTGATGGTGATGATAGCCAGTATGGTACAGCCGTTGGGAGTGTCACACTAGAATCTGGGAGACCCAGTTTCAAATACCCACTCTGCCATGAAAGCTCACTGGATGACCTTGGGCCAGCCACATACTTCAAGCATATCCTACCTTGCAGGGTTGTTATGAGGATAAACTGGAGGGGAGGAGAATGATGTAAGTCACCTTGGATCACCATTGGAGTGAAATGTGGGTATAAATAAATAAATAAAAATACCATAATGACATTTCCTTGGCAATGTAATTTCCATGTCTGCAAATGCTTGCCGGTGTTGGATCTTTGTAGAGGTTTGTTATTCTCTGTTGCAACTGCGTTGCTCTAGTAATTAAACCGGTGAATCATTACTACAGCATAACCATTAAAGGCACAAAGCAGAACAAATGGATTCTTCAACACACATGGAAAGATGCAAGTAAGTTCAGAAAGGTACCTGCGACTTGCAATTGTTCATGCGTGAAGGAGATCAGGTTGCAAATCAGAGTGCAGAACCCTATAGCATGTTTTTTAACTGCACTGAAAAAATGGTTTTTGTTTAGGCCACTTCAGTGTTACCACATCTTTACAAACATGTGGACATGTTATGTTCAGACTGGTATGGGGGATTTGCTTGCTTATTTGTGCAAGGAATGGGATCAGGGAACTTTACCTAATGAGGTGGCTGTGAGTAACTGAGGAGCAAGATTCAGCAAGAAAAGGACAACAGAAACAGCTCTATTGAGGATTTTTTTTGACACTCTGAAGAGGGAAAGGGGAGAAACTCTTCTGTTGCTGTGATTTCAACCGAGTAACTCATCCTACTATATAAAAGGCTAACCATGTTCCTACCCTGGTGTGCCTCCAGAAGGCGCTGCCATAGAAGGAAGTCTAGACCCGGCAGCCCGTCCCACTGAGAGCGTGCTGCTGCTGCTGCTGCAGGGAGCCCAGGTCAGGATCAGGAGCAGAGAAGGTTTTTCTCAGCATTTTACATACTGCTTTATAGAAGACATAAGCAGTCCTCGTTTGAATTATGTATTACAGTCATCCTCTCCCTGTTTCTTTTAAACTACCTCCCTGCCCTCATGGGGATATTTGAATAATGGATATTTTTGATGGTGTCCAGATGTCATCACTAATCTTGGAATATTGATTCCTAGAAATATGGATAAATATATGAGTACACTGAATTTTAACAAGTTGATTGCTGGTGTATCGTAGGATTTGGATTCTAAACCTGTCGTTATGGGGTAAAGTAAATGCATTCAAAATGAATATTGTACCTAGAATGATGTATGTTTTCCATGCAATACTTTTTCATGTTCCTTGAAGATATATTAATAAAATAATAATTTATTATACGACTACCATTTAATGAAGGAGGATTTTGCTTTCCTGATCTTAATTATATCACTAGATATAATAATAATAATAATAATAATAATAATAATAATAATAATAATAATAATAATAGATTTATATACTGCCCTGCAGGATAACTTAATGCCCACTCAGAGTGGTTTACAAAGTATGCCATTATTATCCCCACAACAAAACACCCTGTGAGGTGGGTGCGGCTGAGAGAGCTCTGAGAGAGCTGTGACTAGCCCAAGGTCACCCAGCTGGCTTCAAGCGGAGGAGCAGGGAATCAAACCCGGCTCTCCAGATGAGAGTCCCGCGCTCTTAACCACTACACCAAACTGGTATACAAAAAATTGCCAAACTTGTGAACTGGTACTAATGATTGGGGCTGTTTCCAGTTGGATTATTCCTCTTGGGCTCGATTGGAGGCTTCTTGTTTGGTCCCCATCTTTCAATGGAGTTCATTGGGGTCTAGTCATCCTGGATCTTCTGTAATTTCAACTGTGGTGCATAATGTCATGACAATATCAATTTGATATTTTTTTACACGCTAAATTAATATTATGAGCCAATCCAGATTTTAGAACTGGGAGGAAATCGTTCCTATGGAAGATAGATTTTAACATTGGACTGATCGGTAACAAGTTTTTGTCACTTTCTCAGCTGAGGTCTACTTATGACATCAACTTTTGCTGAACAGCAATATTTACAACTACAACATTTATTGGTATCCAAACATGGCCCTGCAGCATTGAGTATTTCAGAGTCCCCCACCACAACCACTTTTGGAAACTCTTATTGAATCGATGCAAAAAGTGAAACCTACAATATTTGTTTATGGCAAGCAGAGTCTCAGGAATAAGGAGTTAGATTGTCCAGTTTTGCCAAAGCAATGAGCTAAGGCCTTAAATGATATACCTGGCACAAAGAAAATTATGTTTAGGGTATGCTGAACACCACAGAGCCTTTTTTGTAAAGGTTTAGACTGGAGTAACTCTGCTTAGGATTTGTATGTACATTATCTAATTACTGGTCCTGTAGCGTACAGGAGGCATCTCTTAAGCGTATGTTTTGGGCATGTCCAGCAGTTCAGACAAATGGTGCTATTGTGCAATGGTGCTGTTCTGCTATGAAGCTATGATTTTACAGTTCTATGGTGCTATTATGTTATGGTGCTAAGGTGTTATTAGAATCTAGCTAATTTTTCCCATTTTGCATTTCTGTGTTGCTTGTTGTCACAGATATAGCTAGAAATCTAAGAGAACAATTGCTGGATTTGACCAAGAAAGTCACAGGAGATGCCTTTGCACACAGAAACAGGGCTAGCCCGGCCCCATAACTAGAACTGCCACAAAGGGGCCTAGAATAAAACAACCTTGAAGAGGGGCATGAAACAGAGTAGTAAAACAGTTGAATACAACATATTAAGTCCCAAGTGCCAAGAGTGTCTGACAATGGCAAGAATGTCTAACTTCACAGAAGCTGAAAATATTATTCAAGGATATGTATGAGAAACTTGTAGTCACTTGCATAGACTCTGTTAAGATAAAATGTAGCAAGAAAGAATGAACAATTTTAATATACTTTGAGTGATTCCGCACATGTTGGATAATGCACTTCCAATCCTCTTTATAGATCATTTGGAACGGATTTTTTTGTGTGCGGAACAAAAAATCCACCTCAAATGATTGATAAAGTGCATTGAAAGTTCATTATCCAACGTGTGCGGAATCAGCCTTTATATACTTTAAGATGTTTCAAATATAGATAACCTTATTTGGTGTTTGAAGTTATAAGATAATGTTAGCCAAGAATATGCACCTTTTGAAGTGGAGATAGTTTTGAAACCCTATAAATATGAGAAGTTGAATGGATGGAGATTGTCTTCTAGAAGGAGCTCCTTGCCTATAACCTTTGTATCTTTGAGGAAGATAACTTTTTTTGGACTCATTTAATTGCTCTCCTTTAATGATCAATGTAGTTGTTATAATGGATAGTATGCTTTTTTGTTGATTGAGCCAATATTAAGAATGCTGAATAATTATGTTGTGGTAATAAAGGCTTAGAATGAAATCAGAGACACAGTAATAGTATTACTTGTGTACTGTACCTGGTAACAAACCTAAAACGTTATCTATGGTGTACCTCTTGCCAGGAGTTAAATGATTTGATACAGACAAGCTAACTAGATGCTCAGAGCTTTTTAAGTGTGTGCCTATAGCTGAATCAAGCCTGACCAGAGTCATCTAGAACATAGTTCCTTGATGTGATGTATGTTAAATTGTATTATTCAGCCACATAGTTCACAATATGGTCTAGAAAATCATGTCAGACTAGCTGAGTTCAAAACCAAGCATAAAGGTAAGTATAAGACTGAGGTCAAATCTGAAACAGATGTCAGTAGTGACAAGTGTCCTGCCCCCTTTCTGGGGCCCAATTCCTACCTGTTTGCCTTGGAACTTGTACTCCAAGTGGGAGGAAATAACTGTGATCCCAAGTGATTTATGTCCTGTGCCCTCTCTCCTTGCCCCAGACCAAAAGGAAAGGTTTTTTAGTCTATGGGATGCAAAGGAGGGAAGCTGGGGGACATTATCATCCCCTACTCCAAAACGTCCATAGGTGGGGTAATGTAACCTCTCCACTGGGGTTGCCAGGTACCCTTACCGTCCTGGCAGGAGGAGGGGGACCTGGCACTGACTTTATTGATATCTTTGCATACGTGCAAGGCGTGTGTGTGCTCCTGGTGTGGTGCAATGACATCACTTCTGGGAGTGACATCACTGCACAGGTCCTGGGAGGGCTCCTGGGCTTTGCGCTGGACCAGTTGGGTCCCCAAACAGGCTGAATCAGCTGGCTGTCGTTACAGCCTTTTTTCCTGGATTCAGTTCAGCTTTCTGGAAGCTGCATTAAGAAGATGAACCAGTGATTTCTGTGTGTATTTTTGGCTCTTTTTTCATTATGCACATCCCAATGGTTACCTCAAGGCAAGATTAGTATGATGCCTTCTGTAAATGGGTATTGTGGGCAACTGCCCATCACATGCATTTTCTGTGGTGCCTCCTCCATTATGGAACAGCCTGCCTGAAGTCAGGAAAATAATAAAGAGTCCAGTTGTAGCATAAGCTTTCGAGAACTAGAGTTCTCTTTGTCAGATGGTTAATCTTAAAGGTGCTACTGGACTCTTTACTATTTTGCAACTACAGACTAACACAGCTAAGTCTTCTGGATCTATGACAGGGGTCCTCAAACTTTTTAAACAGGGGGCCAGTTCACTGTCCCTCAGACTGTTGGAGGGCCGGACTAAAAAAAAACTATGAACAAATTCCTATGCACACTGCACATATCTTATTTTCTCACTTCTCCAACCAAACCATCATATTTATCTTTATGCTGAGTTTGATAGTGTCGACGCAAATTGTATTCTTTGAACACAGACACTATATTCTGGCATATCAAACACACAGCTCTTTCCTTGTACTGCATGAAAAAGTAATCATAAGTCCACTGTTCTTTGAATATCCTACACTCCGAGTCAATTTTTCTTTCTTGATATCATTGTTTCCTAGGGGTTCCAAATTGCTATTAGTAAAATACCAATATATATATACAGCGCTACAAAAACAATATACCACAATATACCAAAAACAATATACAGAGCCGGTTCCTCCACCACCTTTCCAGTTCACACTACCCTGCGCAAACCGCACTGCGATCTGTGAACTCGCACAGGAATCTGATCGCATGGGTGAGAAGACCCATGCAATCAGATTCCACTGCAGGAAAAAAGAAGGCACGTATGCCTTTTTTCTTCCGAATCTAATGCGAGTTCAGCCATACAAGCATATGGCTGAACTTGCACTGCTCAGAGATCGCAACAGTGTGAACCGGGGCTTACACAGCACACAACAGTCATACAACATCATACACAACTGAATAGCAATCAGAATATAAATGCACTTACTGTCAATTAAATTGGGTTTCCTACTCCTCAGCTATCTGCAGAGCCGGATTAAGTTCCCATGGGGCCCTAGGCAGGTTTGGGGCCCGCATGCGATAACACTGAGCACTGACCATTTGCATTAACACTGACCGATGACCATTTGCGATAACACTGAGCACTTACAATTATCATTACCACTGAGCACTGACTATTTGCATTACCTCTGAGCGCTGACCATTTGCATTATCTCTGAGCACTGACAATTTGCATTAGCACTGAGCGCTGACTATTTGCGTTATCACTGTGATGCAACCCCCCTAGAAACCACCCCCAACCAATTAACCAACTTTTTTAAAAAAAGGCTCTCCTAACTTAAAAAAAGGCGCCCCCTATCTGCAAAAAAAAGACCTCCTAACTTCAGAAAAAAAGGCCCCCCTAACCGCAAAAAAAGAGATCACACCCGAGACTGAGAGGAGGAGTTGAGATACAGAGAGAAGGAGGAGAGTCGGAGAGTGCGGCGCACATTCCACACATGCGCACAGCGGGCCCGGGACGAGTCGGCTGCTAAGCAGGACAGGCAGCGGCGGCAAAAACACCCGGCAGGCTGGATAGATGTCCTCGGCGGGCCGCATGTGGCCCGCGGGCCGTAGTTTGAGGACCCCTGATCTATGAAGTCAGGAAGGCTCTCCCACTTCTATGTAATGATTTTGAGTAAATGTGTCTTTAAATGCTTGGTGTGGCTCAGTGGGAGTGAAAGAGGGATGAGGGATGAGTGAGGGAGATGATTGGCTGATGACGGAGAGGGTGGGCGGAGTGAAGGCAGTTTTGGACTGAGAGTGGAGAGAAAATATTTAGTCAGGGCAAGAGAGGCAAGCTGGGTGCAGCCTGAGCATGTTTAAGCCGTTCTGAGAGGAATATTTAGGAGAAAGCAGGCAAGCTGTGTGCAGCCTGGGCATGTTTAAGCTGTTCTGAGAGGAATATTTAGTCAGGGCAAGAGAGACGAGCTGGGTGCAGCCTGAGCATGTTTAAGCCGTTCTGAGAGGAATATTTAGGAGAAAGCAGGCAAGCTGGGTGCAGCCTGAGCATGTTTAAGCCGTTCTGAGAGGAATATTTAGTCAGGGCAAGAGAGGCAAGCTGGGTGCAGCCTGAGCATGTTTAAGCCGTTCTGAGAGAAATATTTAGTCAGGGCAAGAGAGGCAAGCTGGGTGCAGCCTGAGCATGTTTAAGCCGTTCTGAGAGAAATATTTAGTCAGGGCAAGAGAGGCAAGCTGGGTGCAGCCTGAGCATGTTTAAGCCGTTCTGAGAGAAATATTTAGTCAGGGCGAGAGAGGCAAGCTGGGTGCAGCCTGAGCATGTTTAAGCCATTCTGAGAGAAATATTTAGTCAGGGCGAGAGAGGCAAGCTGGGTGCAGCCTGAGCATGTTTAAGCCGTTCTGAGAGAAATATTTAGTCAGGGCAAGAGAGGCAAGCTGGGTGCAGCCTGAGCATGTTTAAGCCGTTCTGAGAGAAATATTTAGTCAGGGCGAGAGAGGCAAGCTGGGTGCAGCCTGAGCATGTTTAAGCCGTTCTGAGAGAAATATTTAGTCAGGGCGAGAGAGGCAAGCTGGGTGCAGCCTGAGCATGTTTAAGCCGTTCTGAGAGAAATATTTAGTCAGGGCAAGAGAGGCACACTGGGTGCAGCCTGAGCATGTTTAAGCCGTTCTGAGAGAAATATTTAGTCAGGGAAAAGCAGGCGAGCTGGGTGCAGCCTGAGCATGTTTAAGCCATTCTGAGAGAAATATTTAGTCAGGGCGAGAGAGGCAAGCTGGGTGCAGCCTGAGCATGTTTAAGCCGTTCTGAGAGAAATATTTAGTCAGGGCAAGAGAGGCAAGCTGGGTGCAGCCTGAGCATGTTTAAGCCGTTCTGAGAGAAATATTTAGTCAGGGCGAGAGAGGCAAGCTGGGTGCAGCCTGAGCATGTTTAAGCCATTCTGAGAGAAATATTTAGTCAGGGCGAGAGAGGCAAGCTGGGTGCAGCCTGAGCATGTTTAAGCCGTTCTGAGAGAAATATTTAGTCAGGGCGAGAGAGGCAAGCTGGGTGCAGCCTGAGCATGTTTAAGCCGTTCTGAGAGAAATATTTAGTCAGGGCGAGAGAGGCAAGCTGGGTGCAGCCTGAGCATGTTTAAGCCATTCTGAGAGAAATATTTAGTCAGGGCGAGAGAGGCAAGCTGGGTGCAGCCTGAGCATGTTTAAGCCGTTCTGAGATAAATATTTAGTCAGGGCAAGAGAGGCAAGCTGGGTGCAGCCTGAGCATGTTTAAGCCGTTCTGAGAGAAATATTTAGTCAGGGCGAGAGAGGCAAGCTGGGTGCAGCCTGAGCATGTTTAAGCCGTTCTGAGAGAAATATTTAGTCAGGGCGAGAGAGGCAAGCTGGGTGCAGCCTGAGCATGTTTAAGCCGTTCTGAGAGAAATATTTAGTCAGGGCGAGAGAGGCAAGCTGGGTGCAGCCTGAGCATGTTTAAGCCGTTCTGAGAGAAATATTTAGTCAGGGCAAGAGAGACGAGCTGGGTGCAGCCTGAGCATGTTTAAGCCGTTCTGAGAGAAATATTTAGTCAGGGCGAGAGAGGCAAGCTGGGTGCAGCCTGAGCATGTTTAAGCCGTTCTGAGAGAAATATTTAGTCAGGGCGAGAGAGGCAAGCTGGGTGCAGCCTGAGCATGTTTAAGCCGTTCTGAGAGAAATATTTAGTCAGGGCGAGAGAGACGAGCTGGGTGCAGCCTGAGCATGTTTAAGCCGTTCTGAGAGAAATATTTAGTCAGGGCGAGAGAGGCAAGCTGGGTGCAGCCTGAGCATGTTTAAGCCGTTCTGAGAGAAATATTTAGTCAGGGCGAGAGAGGCAAGCTGGGTGCAGCCTGAGCATGTTTTAAGTATTTCTGAGAGGAATATTTAGTCAGGGCGAGAGAGGCAAGCTGGGTGCAGCCTGAGCATGTTTAAGCCGTTCTGAGAGGAATATTTAGTTAGGGCGAGAGAGGCAAGCTGGGTGCAGCCTGAGCATGTTTAAGCTGTTCTGAGAGAAATATTTAGTCAGGGCGAGAGAGGCAAGCTGGGTGCAGCCTGAGCATGTTTAAGCCGTTCTGAGAGAAATATTTAGTCAGGGCAAGAGAGGCAAGCTGGGTGCAGCCTGAGCATGTTTAAGCCGTTCTGAGAGAAATATTTAGTCAGGGCAAGAGAGGCACACTGGGTGCAGCCTGAGCATGTTTAAGCCGTTCTGAGAGAAATATTTAGTCAGGGAAAAGCAGGCGAGCTGGGTGCAGCCTGAGCATGTTTAAGCCATTCTGAGAGAAATATTTAGTCAGGGCGAGAGAGGCAAGCTGGGTGCAGCCTGAGCATGTTTAAGCCGTTCTGAGAGAAATATTTAGTCAGGGCAAGAGAGGCAAGCTGGGTGCAGCCTGAGCATGTTTAAGCCGTTCTGAGAGAAATATTTAGTCAGGGCGAGAGAGGCAAGCTGGGTGCAGCCTGAGCATGTTTAAGCCGTTCTGAGAGAAATATTTAGTCAGGGCGAGAGAGGCAAGCTGGGTGCAGCCTGAGCATGTTTAAGCCGTTCTGAGAGAAATATTTAGTCAGGGCGAGAGAGGCAAGCTGGGTGCAGCCTGAGCATGTTTAAGCCGTTCTGAGAGAAATATTTAGTCAGGGCGAGAGAGGCAAGCTGGGTGCAGCCTGAGCATGTTTAAGCCATTCTGAGAGAAATATTTAGTCAGGGCGAGAGAGACAAGCTGGGTGCAGCCTGAGCATGTTTAAGCCGTTCTGAGATAAATATTTAGTCAGGGCAAGAGAGGCAAGCTGGGTGCAGCCTGAGCATGTTTAAGCCGTTCTGAGAGGAATATTTAGTTAGGGCGAGAGAGGCAAGCTGGGTGCAGCCTGAGCATGTTTAAGCTGTTCTGAGAGAAATATTTAGTCAGGGCGAGAGAGGCAAGCTGGGTGCAGCCTGAGCATGTTTAAGCCTTTTTGAGAGAAATATTTGGTCAGGGAAAAGCAGGCAAGCTGGGTGCATCCTGAGCTTGTGTATGTTGTCTGAGAGAAATATAACCTGTGTGGAAGCCTAAACTGTGTGTTTGTGAAAGGACATTCAGTCAGGGGAAAGCAGACAAACTGAGTGTATGCCTGAGAAAGTCTTACTTGTAACAGACAGAGAAATTAATATGAAAAGCAGGCAAACTGTGTGTGAAGCCTCAGAGAAGATCTGTGTGACTGGGTTTAAGTAAAGTAACTTTAAGAATTGAGAACTACTCTTTGGAAACCATCAAGTTTTAGAAATAATATGAAACCAATATGCTTCTTATAAAAATAAACGTTTGTTTTGTTTTTAAGCCCAGAGTTATTTCTATATCCCATCCTTTCCTCAGGGCCACATAGTACCACGAAAAAGCCTGACCCTTGGGCACGTTACTGAAAGGAGAAATTTAAGTTATTCTGGAATTTAATTCCTGGTGGCAGCAATCTGCCAAGAGTGGGCAAGAATAAAAGACTTAAAGAACAAATCTACACAAGAGAAAGAAAGGGGTTGTAACATTCTATCATTCCTCAGAATGTGCATAACAGAAATATTCAGGGGGGCATTTTTATAAAGGGATTAGAATTGTAGCAGAATGGAACAGCTCAGGAGCTGGTTTTTATAATGGAATAGGGTTGTAATTTATTGCAATTGTTATTGCATGTACCACCTTTCTTTTACTGCTCTGGCTTCTACCTTTGTACTCCACTTTCTGCATTATGGTACATTGTGCCTTAGACATTTTTGTTTCCCAGTTTTATTAACCTAATTCTATTGCGTTGTTTATTAGCCTTAAACTGTCTGATCAGATTGCTTTGGTTTTAATATTTTGTAATCTGACCTTGAGTCTCTGTGAGAAAGGTGGGCTAAAAATGAAGTAAATAAATATAAATACATAAACATTCTGTAAATTTCCTTCTCCTGCAAACTAAATGCAGTTTGACCTTTCTGTCGGAAAGCAAAGGAAATTATTCTATTATTTCTGTCTCTGGTAAAGTGCCTAAGGGAGTGATTCAGTTGATAGAAGTGTTCCTCTTTTATCCTGAAAACAACTTTGAGCTTAAAAGAGTTGCTCTTTTTTCCAGGATTGCATTGCACAAAAAATAGATGTTCATTAGTAGCAAATCCACCCCTCCGAGAGTTCTGCAAGAAGATTTTTTTGTTTCATTCTTAGTCTAGATTTTACAATAAAGAGATGCATATTTGGGGTTCAGAACAGAGAACACAAAGTTATACCAATGGATCTACATTATTATCCTGCATTCATTTGTGCCTGAATTGCTTCCCCTCTTAAGTATATAAGAGTGAAGTGCCAAAGGCTTAATGTTTCAGTCAACACTCACCTGCCAAGAAAGGATTAAAGCAAGAGAGATGAGGACGGAGCCAGCAAACACCAAACTGCAAAGGCAAAGCCCATTGAACAGTTCTCAACAGAGCCCAGCAGATGCTGGGTCAGGCAGACCAAGACCCTGAAAAAGGCAGCGGGGTGGTGGTGTCACCTGAATATTTTGCACCTTTCTCCAGTCTCTCAAGTGAAGCTAGAGACATGTAGCATGGAAAGGAAGAGGCAAGAGCCCAAGTCCTATGACAGAGCTCAGTATGTTTAGCCTGGAGAGGAGACGACTGAGAGGTAATATGAGAACCATTAAGTACTTGAAGGGCTGTCACATAGAGGATGATGCAGAGTTGTTTTCCATTGCTCCAGCAGGTCGGACCAGAACCAATGAGTTGAAACATTAGGAAGAACTTCCTGATAATTACAGCAGTCCCTCAGTGGAATAGGCTTTCTCGGGAGGTGGTGGACTCTTCTTCTTTGGAGGTTTTTAAGCAGAGGCTAGATGGCCATCTGACAGCAATGCTGATTCTGTGAATCTAACCAACAATGAGGCTATAAAAAGCTCACCAAACCAAGCAAGCCCAGAACAACCAGGTAAGCAATGCAACAATATACCAAATACTCCAAAGCTATTATCCAAAAACTTTATAAATACTCAGTGTAAATTCATTCAAAAGTCTATTGAATCACTATAATAACACTCAATATCGAAAATACAACATTCAATATCAAAAATACAGCGAGGTATGACAATGCTGAAAGGCGCATATGTCCTCAAACAGAACAATGGTATCTTATGAGTTCTCTTATAAATATTTTCCCAATTTTAACCCCATGCCCTCACAGTTTCTGTCTGCCACTCTGTACCTGGACAGTGAAGACAACTAAGACTGAATGGGCAGCCTTCATAGGTAACACCTCCCTACGCCCAGTGGCAAAACAGATTAGCTTTGTCTCAATCGAACATTCCTCCTGGCCAACAAGGCAGGAGGAATGTTGTGTATTTTAATTTTTTGTTATAAACAAAGGCAGGCAGTGAGCAGAAATGAAAAGGAAAATAACGAAAATAAATAAAATGTCCACAGTTGTTAAGAGTGGAACATAAATATAAAACACATAAGATTCATACAGATAAGAATCAAAAGTTTCATTGCCTGTATAGAAGCATTAGCAATTTCAATTGGGAAAATATTTATAAGAGAACTCATAAGATACCATTGTTCTGTTTGAGGACATATGCGCCTTTCAGCATTGTCATACCTCGCTGTATTTTTGATATTGAATGTTGTATTTTCGATATTGAGTGTTATTATAGTGATTCAATAGACTTTTGAATGAATTTACACTGAGTATTTATAAAGTTTTTGGATAATAGCTTTGGAGTATTTGGTATATTGTTGCATTGCTTACCTGGTTGTTCTGGGATTCTGTGAATCTAGGCAGATCACGAGAGGGAGGGCAGGAAGTGTTACATCAGTGCTTAGTTCTCATGGTTCTTCCTTACATGCCCAGGGTAATGCCTATGGGACTTTGGGATCAGGAAGCAATTTTCTCCAGGCCAGTTTGGCTAGGGATTCTGGAGGTGTTTTGCTATTCTCTGGGCATGGAGCAGGGGACACTGGAGGGGGGTGTAGTTGTGAATTTCCTGCATTGTGCAGGGGGTTGGACTAGATGACCCTGGAGGCCCCTTCCAACTCTATGATTCTATGACATCTGACTGCAGACTGACAATAGTTGAGACAAGAGATAGGATAGGATGTTTCTTGCCTACTATTTATTGCCTCAACCAATCAGTTCATTGATTCATTCCAGCTTCCTAGGTACAAGACTCCATGCCTAGCTCCCTGTCTTGAGGATGTGGGTGTCCAGTCATGCACTGAGAAACTCCCCCCTTCACTGTTCTAGGAGGACAAGGATGTGTCATTGAAGTCACAAATTCCTGCAGTGTGTGGTATGCATCATTCCCTTATGACTATAAAGCCTCTGTCTGCTTGTATGGTCCTTTGTAAGGCTCTAGTTTGCCTTGAAACCTAGCCCAAAATGGCTGAAGAAGTAACTTACGCTGACCTGAAGTTCATGACTTTGGAGCAGACCAAGAAGCAAGAGGTGAAACAGAAAGCCAACAGCAAAGGTACTGGGATGGAGTGGAAAACCCATACTCACCAATCTGGACTCACCCCACTGAGCCTAGAAAAGAACAGGCATTATGATCAAGTAGCTAGAGGAGTGGATTATTATCATGAGTAACTAGCAAATATCAGATTATATTCTGCCTGTGTATCAACCCACAGAAAGAATTTGAGATGGATGCAAAGCAGCATTTATTACGTGTTGTCTTCTGTGTATGGAGAGGCATTGTAGATTTGTTGAAGAAGAAGATCTCTAGCTTTTGCACACAGCAACCTAATTGATTGGGTAAGAGCTAATTGCCCTCATTCAAGAGGAGCAATGTGCAATAGTTAAGGTGACATGTGCATAGAGAGCCAATTGGAGTAGTGGTTAAGAGCGGCTGGACTCTAATCTGGAGAGCCGGGTTTGATTCCTCACTCCTCTGCTTGAAGCCAGCTGGGTGACCTTGGGTCAGTCACAGCTCTCTCAGAGCTCTCTCCGCCCCACCCACCTCATAGGGTGATTGTTGTGGGGATAATAACACATTTTGTAAACCGCTCTGAGTGGGCGTTAAGTTGTCCTGAAGGGCGATGTATAAATCAAAGGTTGTTGCTGTTAATATTATTGCCCAGTCAAAGAATATGTGGTGCTACCGATCAGCATTTTGCCAGGGAGAGCAAGGCAGGATCTCACAAAGAAGTGCTATATTCAGAACACAGTCATGGCTTACAGATATCATCTTCAAAATAACATGGAAACCTTATTTATTTATTGAAATATTTATATGCAATTTTTTCCCTGATGAGGGACCCAAAGCAGTATATGTGCAACAGCCCCGGTTCACTGAAGAGTTGATCTGGGATCAGTTTGGAGAGGGGCTCAATCAACGCTTTATGCGGCAAGCCATTGGCCCAGAGCAAAGTTGCCAGCTCCAGGTTGTGAAATTCCTAGAGATTTTGGGGGAAGAGCCTGGAGAGGTTGATGTTTCTCAGCAGGGTCCTCAGCAGGGTATAATAGCATGCAGTCCACCCTCCAGAGCAGATATTTTCTCCAGGGGAACTGATCTCTGTCGGCTGGAGATAAGGTATAATTCCGGGAGATCTCCAGCCACCCCCTGGAGGCTGGCAACCCTAGCCAAGAGTCCTTCGAGTTGTGCCAAGAACTTTCTGCCTTAGATCTTGTCCAAACTTGGAATAGCCAACTTGCTGACCATGACTGGGTAGAAAAGTAGGATCTAAAGTTTGTAAATAAATAAATAAGAAAATACCAGAAACAGAGAGACAAAGACTCAGCCGTGTTCCCACAACTTCGCTCCCTGATACTAAATGTTTCTTTCATTTATGGGATAGGAATGGATTGTGCTGGAGGTGTCTAGTATTTGTCTATGCTTTTTACTTTGCTACCATGTTGAATGTATATTGTAGTATGATCTCAGGCTTAAAATTCCTAATTAATGGCTGTTATTGAGATATAAAAGAATGAGTTATATATACATTCGCTTCCTTTACTGGGGAAAAAAGAAGCATTTTACCCTATCCAGCAAGAGTTCATACAAAAAACAGCATGAGCCATGAGAACAAGTTTAAATCTCATAAGGGGTGTGCACTTTGAACATTTTCATGTTAACTCAGATTTGGATTTCGGAGAGGCATGCTTTTCATTATCCTGAACTTTTGAGACTCTCATAACCATTTCAGGAGTAGAAAAGAGCAAGAATCCAGTAGCACCTATAAGACGTAACAAAATCTGTGGTAGGGTACAGGGCCGGATTGAGGGGGGGCAGGGTGGGTAGCCTGCCCCTGGCACTGCCAAAGAGGGGGCGCTGGGCGTGGCTGCCAGCTGCCTGGGAGGCTGAGCACAGGGTTGGGAGCCCCTCGCCAGCTCTGCCGATGGGGTGGCTGGCTGGCGTGCCGCATGCGCAGGACCTCCCAGCCCTGCGCTCAGCCACCAGCGCGGCAAGCCAGCTGCCCCAGCGCACGCCCTCACCGCCGCCAGCTCCGCAGCTCACCATGGGCTGGGGCGGCTGGCTTGCCGCATGGGTGGCACAGGGCAATGGGGCACGCTAACTGCCTCCTAGCCCTGCACTCAGCTGGCCGCGCGGCAAGCCGGCCACCCCAGCACCTGGTGAACCACGGAGCTGTCGGCAGCGAGTGTGCGCACTGGGGCAGCTGGCTTGCCGCGCAGGTGGCTGAGCGCAGGGCCGGGAGGTCCTGCATGCATGGCAAGCCAGCCAGCCGCCCCAGCGCACGCCCACACCACCACCAGTTCCACGGCTCACCGGGCGCGGGAGTGGCTGGCTTGCCGCTTAGGCGAACATGGCTCCCGCCCTGCGTGATGACGTCACAAGTTTGCCCCGGGCGCTCGCGCGCCTGAATCTGGCGCTGGTAGGGTAGGAGTTTCATGAGCCACAGCTCACTTCTTCAGCTACACAGCTCACTTCTTCAGGAGTATGCGTGTGGGAGGGTACTTTTTCAGGTCTTAAAAATTCACAGCTATCAATTATGGCCAGGTCTAAGTGCCATAGGCAATATGATATGAACATTATTTCTTATTTCCTATTCAACTTTGCTAGACACTGAGGCAAGTTGTTCATAGATGCCAATTACTCTTTTGGCTGTCAGTAAACATTGCTTGGACACAAATTCCATGACAACAGGATACTGTGTTTCATTACTAACATGCTTTAGCATTTTTTCCAAACTGTCCTGAAGGGAGTCCTGATCAAACAGGGAGGTTTCACTCAGTGATACAGGGCTATCTGAAGACCAGAATATGAGCCTTATTTCCTGTGGGTTATAGAGAAGCGAAGTCTGCCTATAGGAAAAATGATCCAAAGGTCCTGGTCTTCTAGTTCAGGGAAATGCACTAGCAGCGCAATCCTATGGAGAGTTACTCCCATCTAAGCCCATTGACTTCAATGGGCTTAGACTGGCGTAACTCTTCATAGGATTGCATTGTAAATGTCCTTTTTTTTTTAGAGTTTATAAGTCAGTGAATACAAATTTAATTCTTGTGATTTTGTTGTTGTTAAATTCTTCTAGCACTTGGAGACAGCAGCTAATATTTAGTGTTGCATGACTGGGAATTGCAAATCAGGAAGAATTTTGGCTATGTGTAAACTGGTGATTTAAAAATAACAACAACAACAGTATGCTGATATACCGCTCTTCTGGACAGATTAGTCCCACTCAGAATGGTGAACAAAGTCAGTGTTATTATTATCCCCACAATACATCTGGGGAGCTGAGGCTAAGAGGAGTAGCTTACCCAAGGCCACTTGCTGAGCTCATAGAACTGGCTGAGCTCATGCTACAGCAAGAACTTTATTTTTCTCTGTTGTTTTCCTTTGTTTACTCTCAGCCTCTCCACTAGTTTCCCACCAGTGGCGACTGGCAGCAGTGACCATTGGGATCTTCTGCTTGGTCCTGCTCGGGACATCCGGTGCCCTAAGTTTCAAGGGTAAGCAGGAACAGCCCACAGTGGCATCTGTCCAGCTTTGAGATTCTTTGTAAAAATGCCCAAATGCACCATTCAGTAAATATCTCTTCCTCCTAGAATAAGGTTACAAGTCCCCTGGTGGTAGCAGAAGATCCCCTGCTTTCACTCTCTGCCCCCCCGTCCTCCCCGCAACCACTCACCTGGCCAGCAGGGAGAAAGGCATGGGAATTAGCCTCCTAGGCACACTCCTGGGTGGTTTAACAATGATACATCCTGGGAGTGACATCATCATGCTGCCCTGAAAGCGTTCCCACCCTTCGCAGTGGGGCCAATTTGGGCCCCAAATGGGCCAATTGAGGTCCAAATCAGCCCACTGCAAAGTGTGCGTACACTCTCGAGCCTGCACGATGGCATCACCCAGAAGTGAGGTCGCCAGAAGTGCCGTCAAGCACGCAAGGGAAACAGAGAAGGTGAGTTTCTCCCACCGGGAGTGTAAGAGGATCTGGTAACCCTGTCCTAGAAGCTCAACAGTCCTGGAGAAAAATGTCCTGTCCCTTTAATAGAGGTTTAATAGGATGTTGTTTACCAGTTGGTGTTGTTTACCTCCAAGCCATAGAAAAAAATTCTTTTTTTTTTTTTAGAAAATTTTTATTAGGTGAGAATATTAATACACAACTTTCAAATAACATCTCATTATCCTTTCCCCCACCCTTTCCCTCCCCCCCTTTTCCAAGACTTCCAACAGCTTTCCAACCCTATAGCCTAATCTATTCCCAATCTGTCCCCTTTTTCTGTAACTCTTTATCTCATGTTTACTTACTCTTTTATTCAACTAAGCCCTATCTATTAACTTCAAAAATATTGTTATAAACTTAAAATCTATTATCTATTACTTTATATTAGCTCCACATATCCCCCCAATCCTAGCCATTTAATCATGTCCTATCCTTGGCTACTCTGTAGATCGTATCCCTCCAGGCCTTTCTGTCTCTGACTGCTTCTTTCAATTCCTTCATGTTCAGTCCAGTGTCTTTCATGATGGTATCCAGCCAGCGGGTTTTTGGTCTTCCTCTCTTCCTCATTCCACTCACCATTCCTAGCATCATTAATGTTTCTAGTGAGTTGGCCCGCATTACGTGCCCGAAATAGCTGAGCTTCTGTTTTGTAATCTTCCCCTCCAGAGACATGTCAAGTTTTATGCATTCCAAGACAGCTTGGTTTGTTACTTTTGCTGTCCAAGGGATCCTCAGGAGTCGTCTCCAACACCACAGTTCAAATGAGTCAGTTTTTCTCCTGTCCATTTTTGTTAACGTCCATGTCTCACATCCGTAGGTTATTTTATAGGAAACACAATGGCTGTGACCAGTCGGCGCTTGGTGCTTATTGTAACATCTTTGCATTTCCAGATTGAATCCATGCTGACCATTGCTGAGCGTCCAAGTGTGATTCGCCGCTTTACTTCAGGTGTCCATTCACCCCTGTTATTGATTTGTGAACCTAGGAAGACAAAGTTGTCAACCACGTCAATCTCATCATTGTTTATCTTGATATGGACTCATTTGTTAGTGTTGGTCATGATCTTTGTTTTTTTGATGTTCAGCTGAAGCCCCATTACTTCACTTGTTGTCTTTAGTTTCATGATCAGAGTCTTCAGATCTTTAGCCTTCTCTGCTAGCAGTGTAATGTCATCTGCATATCGCAGGTTGCTGATTGTTCTGCCACCGACCTTTGCTCCACATATATTTAAATTTAAACTAACAGTCGGATAAAATATCTACTTTAGTAATTCTCACAATATCTATTAACTCTAAGTCCACTTACATTTGAGCTAACAATTAGCTAATACTTCACTTCATATTCTTACATAGTATCTTTGATTTCTTCTTGTTAACATAAAATCCAGCCAGATCTCCGAACTCTTTTATCTTATCAAGCCACTTTGGCATATTTTGTATTGGATCTTCCTCTATGACCATCACATCATCTGCAAAAGCTCTAACCTTGTAGGTAAATCCTTTAATCCTTATGCCTCTTATAGCCTCATCTTCTCTTATTTGAATCAATAACAAATCAATAGAAAAAAATTCAACTGCCCATTTCCACAAACGTAAGCCTCTAATAAAGGGACAAGACATTTGTAGCAACCCTACACTCTTGATGTGGAATTTTAGGGTTTTTATTCTGGTCTCATTGTTGAAGTTCTTGGAATGGGGCCCCTTGGAATACCTGTTGATTTTGCAGCCGGAAGAGTCTTTATAGAACTGGCTGGTTTTTCTCTCTGCCATTTTAACTTTTCATGGCAAAACTGTTTTCGTGGCAAAACTTCGCTGCCATAAATGCAATACGGTAGAAACAGTAATATCAGCAACAACAATATGGAAAGTATTCTTTGTAATTTTGTTCTGGACTGAAGTTCTGCAGGTGTGCCAAATAGCGAACAGACAAAATGAAAATCTGACCCAGCAAAGGCAGATGGTGGAAAACCTACTCACAACACTGAATGTCCTCCAAGACCAGAATCAAAACCTTTCAGAGACTGTGCATCAATTGTCAAACAACAAAGGTAATAATAAGTAATGAAGAGCTACAGATTTTGGCAGTTTTTTATACGTGCTTTGATCATCACTGCCCTCTACAGGATAGATTCAGAGCCAGTGTGATTTTGATTTTTCCCAAAGCAAAATCTCTTATCAGGTGGAGTTGCCACAAAGCTAAAATCCAGTATAGTGACAAAACCATCACAACATAATTGTTTTACTTTGTTTAGCAATCATCTGAATATTCCTTCTTCAGATGTGTTTACTATCTGAAACAGCACAAAATGAGAAATGAGGAGTCATGAGTTGTGACATTAACCCTGTTCACAAGTTACAGTACGGTTGTCAGGTCTCTCCCTATGGCCACCCATGCTGCTTGACACTGTTCCTTCAGGCAGCAGGAGAATTTTTTTTTTAAATTGCTGTTATCACACAAAAAATCCAGAAGTGACATCATATTGCTCTAGCAATTGCTGGTAACTCTATGGTTTTACCATAGAGTTTCCTAGAGCAGCATGATGAATCCCACCAGGTACCAACCCTAAGTTACAGTGAAAAAGCACATTTGTTTTATTGTTATTCTAATAATTTTATTAACTGTATTTATTGAATTTTGATACTTATTTAGGTTATGTATAGGATTAATAATAGGGCACTTGCACCTTAAGAATATTGGGTGAAATATACTTAGAAATACTTCGACATTTGAAAAATATTGTATTTTTCTCAGTGGAGTTGTCTCATTTAGTTGGTATCCGAGCTATGACTTCGCCTAGACCTCTTAGCCCCTTCCTAGGAAGGTTGGATCAATAGCAGGTAGTAACTACAAGTAGTAACTACAAGGAACCTAAGTGCCAATGTGCTTGAAGCCATAATAGGATAACCTGACAGCACCATTCCTTAATCCTCCTTAGGGGTTCTTCCACAATGGCACTATCTGTGGAGAGAAAAGTGGCAGTGCAGGCCAGTCTTATAAACATGGAAGTAAACTTGGATTTGCCAATTCTGGGTCGGGAAATTCCTAAAGATTTGGAGCCTGGAGACTGCAGAAGAGAGGAGAGAGCTCAGCAGGAATGTGATGCCGTAGAGTCCACATTCCAAAGTGGCCGTTTTCTCCAGGGGAGCTGATCGCCATAGTTTGGTGATTAGTTGTAATTCCAGGAGACCTCCAGGCGCCACCCAGATGCTGACCACACTGTGAGTGAGTGTCTGTGGGCCATCCCTGCTTTTGCATGGTGTTTGCAGAATACTTTGGCCACTTCTTGAGCAGAATCAGTGCAGACTGGGATGTCCTGAAGGAACCGGAGCCAAGTGGCCTCTATGGCACTGCCAGGAGGGCAGAGACTGCTGGGTTCAACATCCTCTTGGTTGCCAGGGGTCCTCTAGGCCAACGACTCTTCCATAGCTTTCCCCAGGAGCAGGACTGGCTTTCTCTGGCATGGCTTCTTCAGCAACTTTTTATTTTTAAGGCCATCACTGCATCCCTTGCCCTGAGAGATGGCTACAGAGAGGAGCAAACTGCTACTTCTTTTCGACCAAGTGGAGCTCCTGGGAAGAAAGCAAAGCTCAGTGCTTGACTCTGAACTCCAGGCTCCTTAAAATAGAGAGTAAGGAAGAGCTGGTAAAGACTGAGTTTCTTCTTTTTTCATGATTTGGGTACCGTTTGATTATTTATTTATCAAGGCTATCATCATTTGATAGATCATTTTCTGGCAGTTAATCTACACACCCTGTCTTGGAGCCTGTTTGGTGTAGTGGTTAAGAGCGGTAGGACTCTAATCTGGAGAACCAGTTTTGATTCCTCCACTTGAAGCCAGCTGGGTGACCTTGGGTCAGTCACAGCTCTTCCAGAGCTCTCTCAGCCCGACCCAACTTCAGGGTGATTGTTGTGGGGATAATAATAACACACTTTGTAAACCACTCTGAGTGGGCATGAAGTTGTCTTGAAGGGTGGTATATAAATTATTATTATTAATTTGCAAAACATACCCTCAAGCCTTTTTTCTTGAGAATGAAGGTTTTATACTGTGGGCATTGGTCATAAGTTACTAGACCTCAACAAGGTGTTTAAATTGTGTTTATTTACCCTATGGTGTTGTTTATGGAAATGTCCTTGAAATTGACTGAACTAATCTCACACTGTGTAATCTGCCTTGAGTCTCAGTGAGAAAGGTGGACTGTAAATGACATAAAAATTATATATTCCCAGGTGAAGACTTTGAAGTATCACTGGCCCCCACAATACTTTACAAACTGACCTAATCTCTCTGGTGTTTACCCTAGAGTTCTGAGGCTTTCCTAGAGTGTCATATCCGCAGTGATGTCACTTCTGGGTCTTCCCTTAGAAGTTTTGTCAAACCATTCGAGTTGTTTCCCCCTTCTGGGGAGCTCAGGAACAGGCCTGACATCCCCAGCAAGACTGCATCATATAGAGTAGGGTCCCTTTCCCCTTCTTGTGGCACCAGCAGCAGTCCCTTACTAGAGGAGGTAGCAACAGATGCCTCAGAACTTAACCAGATACCAAGTAGGGTGCCCATCCTCCAGGTGGGACCAGGAGATCTCCCAGAATTACCACTCATCTCCACACTACAGAGATCAGTTCCCCTGGAGAAAATGGCAGCTTCAGCAGTTGAAGTGTATGTCATTTTACACCCCTACTGAATTCTCTCCCCTCCCCAAACTCTGCCTTTCCTGGCTCTTCCCCAGATCTCCAGGAATTTCCCACAGAGGAGTTGGCAACCTTAAAGCCACTCTCACCTGGACCCTCATCTTCACTGAGTCTTTGCCTTCTCTTCCTCCTCCATATCTGTGTCCTGCTTGAAAGACTAAACAGCAAAGACCTTTTATCCAAGTCATTCAGTAACACAGAAATGCCTACATTTCACCAACAAAAGTGACCTATTATTTTTTCCCAAACAGAAATTGATTTGAGCCTTTCATTGGGTTTTTCCATCCAGGCTTTCATTCTGGAATCAGCACAGGCCTATAATTCTTTCTGGATTGGCTTGTTTCGCAGCAAAGCTGGTGGACTTTGGCTGTGGGAGGACAACAGCACCTTCTCCAGTGACCTGTGAGTATTTGTGCTTCCAAAACCATTTTCAAAGAGGGTTTGATTGAGAGTCATCATAACTGTGATCCAGCATGTCCAGAATATTTGAGATTTTCCTTCTAGCTTCCATATATTATGCTTTGAGATATTTTTTATGTGCTGTATTGGAAAATGACTTTCAACAGAAATCAGATTTTGCCAGATGGTCTGGAGATGGACTCCCCTCAGATTAAAAATGTATTTAAAAGGAATTCTCAGTGACCCCCCCCTTTATCAGCTTTCCCCCAAATATGTGTGAACCTATTTGTGCCAGAAATAAGCTTCTACCCCTCCTTATCCAGCTTGCAGATATACAGGAGAGCAGTGGCATGTCCATGCAGGCTTGCCAGGCCTTGGAGGTACTCAGAGCATCTCTGAATCTCAACATGGCATCCCTGAAGGAAAGGGCAGGGAGAGTCAAACCAAAACTGTGGCTGGAGAACCCAGAATTGGAGAACCCGTTTCTATATATTCCTGCAATATTTGCTGTAATGAGAGAGATACTCTTCTTTTTAAAACAGTATTTGCATCTTCATGCTTTGAAGTGTGATCTCAAATTAAAAGAAAGGTATATGCTGCCACAAACTATGCGGAAACGCTGCAGTGGCGTGCAGAATACAAATGTCCACCACTATTTTTGTTATATGTTTTGCAGGCTTGTGCATCCTGGGCTTTTTAAAAAAAGCAATACATGATTACTTTCTCTTGCAGGTTTAACATCCCTGAAGCTGGCTCCAGTAATTATCCAACCTGTGTGTCTATCCTGGGTGGGAATCTAATTGCTTCTGATTGTTCGGGGTACCGGTTCTGTATCTGTGAGAAAACAGCAGCTCCAGAAAATCTTGACCATAGGATGTAGAATTTCAAAGGGAACCAAATGTTGCATTGATTTCAATTTTCTGTTAGTATGTCAGAGCGAAATAACAGCTCAGCAAAATAACCTTACTTTTCAATATTAGTTTCAGGCAATAACAAACTACCATAATCTTTCTTCTTGTACTTCTTGTACGCATCTCCTAAATTGTCCTGCTTTTGTGACCACGTTTCGTTTTCTGGTTTTATTTCATTTCTTGCTCTTACCTGCCCAACAGATTCTACAAAGAAAACCTCAGAAAAACTACAAAATAACATGGCACATAGGCTTTAACTGCTTCAGATCTCAGACCCGCCTCCCTCCACCAGCCAGTCCCAAAATGATACCTGTGTTACCAGAACTGCTTTTTATAATGGGGAAATTAGCTTAGCAGTCTGGAACTAAAATTAGCGCGGATCTAACCTATGTTTACGGAGGTCCCGATTCCAGACACTCTAGTGACAAAGAGGCAGACTACAAATAGTTTCAATAAACTAGCAATGCAGGAAACTTTAACACAGTCCATGGCAGGCCTTAAAGCAGGAGAGGGGGCCTACTTGGCAACACCTGTTAAAAATGTTCAACCCCTCCCCCCCTTTAGGTTTTTAAATGTTAAACAGAACAAGCAGGTGCATTGCATGATCCAGGGGTGAAAAAGTCACACCCACCTACCAACATTTCCTCTACAAAATAAAGGAACTCACCTTTTAAGAAAGAGTTGTGTTGCAGTTTCACAGACATATGGAACTACCTGTCAAAAGGAGATCTCAAACCCAATGGCCCTTTATAGGTTCTTGGGAAGCTACTCGGCTTAGCCATTTAAGAGCAAAGTACCGGAAGCAGAATGGTAAAAGGAAGCAGAATGGTATGAGGAAGCTGCCAAAGGATGGACTGAATCCAATGCTGCTGCCCTTAAAGGCTCAAATCAAAAACTGGGGAAAAAATGTCAAGACCTCAGCTAATCATGCCAACCCTGAGTCCTGCTCAGATTGATGCCATCTGGGCAGCAGTAAATAGTACAAACAAGTATGCAAAGGAAGTCCCAGTCCAGGAGATTAGTAGGGCAAGCATCAGACAAGAGGAATGCATTGTCAGCCATAAAGGGGCAAGAATAACTAGCAAAGGTGGAGAGATAGGGAGAGCTGTGGATACACCAGAAAGGAGACAGCTTCCCCTGACAGGGGCACCGAAGGGAGGGCAGCAGAATATATGACAGATACAGTAGTGCTTGTGTCTGCAAGGAAATGGAGGCAGGTTTCTTGGACATGGAAGACACATTTTCCGGAGCTAGAAAGGGGTCAAAGTGGTGCAAGAAAGGCAGAAGCTAGTTCCCTCAGACCATTATTGCCACGTCCCTGGATGTCCCCTTCTTCTTACTTCAGAAGCCTGCACTTCTAACTAGAGATGGGCACGTACCGGAAAATAGACCTAAATTTCACATGAACTGGCCCAGTTCACTGTTTGTGAACCAATGGGTATGCCCATTTCCCACAGACCCACAACTTCTTTGCTGGTCTGTGGTCTGTTGGTCTGTTTTCTCTCTCTCTTTCTCTCGTTCAGGAAAAAACAAACTATATGACAAAACACTACAGGCTGCCTCCACTCTTGAAGAGCAGAAAATGTTCTATCCTGCACAGATAGTCCATTGACCTTCTGTTATTACTTCGCTGCATATTTGATTCCAAACCTCGGAGAGACCAAATTAAGAAATAGAAATGCAGCACCTTCTTGGTCCAGTCATTAGGGAATTAAAGCAGAGTAAATTAAAAAGAACATAAATAACTAATCGCTCAGTCCTAAAGGAGATTGTGCTCTGAGAGTCAACTAGCCCCATAACGGCATATCTGGCCAGTGCGCCAAGCCATTCCAATCTCTCTTCTTTTCTCTGAGAGTTCAGCTGTTGTGGGGAAAATTTGGAAGAAGATTATATTTTCAACTCAGTTGCATTTCATCTTTTCAAATCTAGTGATCTATTATTTAGGTGCAGTAGAAAAGATCAAGAATCCAGGAGCACCTAAGAGACTAACAAAATTTGTGATAGGGTATGCACTTTCGTGAGCCACAGTTCACTTCAGATACTTCTTGGTATCTGAAGAAGTGAGCTGTGTCTCATGAAAACTCATACCTTGCCACAAATTTTGTTACTCTTGTAGGTGCTACTAGATTCTTGGTATCTAAAGAAGTGAGCTATACTACAAACTTTGTTAGTCTTATAGATGCTACACAGCAGGGCTTTTTTTCAGCTGGAACGCAGTGGAATGGAGTTCCAGAACCTCTTGAAAATGGTCACATGGCTGGTGGCCCAGCCCCCTGATCTCCAGACAGAGGGGAGTTTAGCTTGTGCTCTGCGCTGCTCGGCGGTGCAGAGGGCAATCTAAACTCCCCTCTGTCTGGAGATCAGGGGGCGGGGCCACCAGCTATGTGACCATTTTCTCCAAGGGCAACCCACTGAGTTCCACCACCTCTTTTCCCAGAAAAAAAGCCCTGGAATACAGTAAGAATAACATTCCTGGATGGCACCATTAATTTCAAAACATAACTGGGAAAAGATACCCAAGGCCGGAGCTGAATATCTCCAGATATAAACAATTCTTAGCCTTCAGTGTGTAGTGGAAGTAAACTCACTGTGCCTTTCTCATGGCCTTTACATTTATAATGTTACAATCAGAATTTCAGGAACAGAAATGCAAAACAGAATGGGTAGAAGAATTTTCTCACAAGCTTTGAGCAGTCCAGATCAATGAGTTTTACCCCCCCCCAAATCCCTAACACCTATACTAGATCACTAGTCTCTCCGTTTTGTCTACTCTGTCCAGCAGCATCTCAGGGGGAGGTTTTTCACATAAACTTAAAAAATAAAAACTAGAGATGCCAGAGATTGGATGTGCATGCAAAACTGGTGCTCTATTACTAAGCTGTGACCTGCATTACTTAATTACTTGGTTCATGTCTCCTATTACGTTACAATTGTATCTGCTCCAATGCTCTTGATCGGGACTCCCACTTAAGCGATTTACAACAAGCATTTTTGGGGCTACAGTACCCACCAAATGAAGTGAGGAAACAAATCGACAGGGCCAGACTAGTACCCAGAAACAGCCTGTTCCAGGACAAACCTAAAGGAACTAACAACAGAACACCACTGGTTGTCACCTACAGTTCCCAGCTCAAACCCATCCAACATATCATCCGTGAGCTACAACCCATCCTGGAAAATGATGCCTCACTCTCACAAGTCCTGGATGGAAGACCTTTCCTTGCCTACAGACAGCCCCTCAGCCTTAAATGACTTCTCACCTACAACCATGAATCAGCTAGCAGAGTCGCCAACACAGGTACCCGGCCCTGCAACAGACCCAGATGCCAGCTCTGCCCTCATATCTACTCAGGAAATACAATTACAGGACCCAATGGCGTCAACTACACGATCTCTGGCTCTTACAGCTGCTCATCTTCCAACGTGATATATGCCCTCATGTGCCAACAATGTCCATCTGCTCTTTACATTGGACAAACCAGCCAACGTCTGTGCAAAAGAATAAATGGACACAAAGCTGACATTAAAAATGGCAACATCCAGAAACCAGTGGGAGAACACTTTAATCTACCAGGATATTTCATCAAGGACTTAAAGGTCACTGTAGTTCAACAGAAACCTTTCAAAACCAGAATCCAACAGGAAGCTGCTGAATTGGAATTCATATGTAAATTTGACACAGTCAGGCTTGGATTGAATAGGGACTACGAATGGTTATCTCATTATCAGAAGTAACTGATCCCATTATCAGAAGCTACTGATTGCATCTACTCCCCCCTCCCCTCTCCACCTGATCTACTCCCCTCTCCACCTGACCAGTTTTTTCTTATACTCCATGCATCTGACGAAGAGAACTGTGATTCTCGAAAGCTTATACTACAGTAAAGTTGGTTAGTCTCAAAGATGCTACTGGACTCTTTTTTGTTAATCTCTCTGGACATCCTGTTGCGGATCTGAAAGCCCCTGTTCGACAGAAAAACTTCATAAGGAATATGCCACATGAAAGGGCTGAATTAGAACTTGTCCAGAAAATAAACACCTTCTGTCATTCTGGCTTAAACTGAGGACTCTTTTTAATAATTTTAACACCCTGTTCTTCACCTATTACATCATACTGTAATCCTTTACTGATGTTGTTTTCTCATATATCCCACGATCTCTTCCTTAATTAATTTGTCATTTATTTTATTGCACTTTTGTTTATCTTCACCTCATGCAAGAACCTGTAATCTCTCCCATCGAAACTACCCCACATAGGGGTTCAAGTTCCCACATAAAGAATTACACTGGATTTATTATATTAGGCCTCTCTCTGCAAAACTCCTCCATCTTTCCTGCTCCCTCCCTGTAATGTTCTGTAAAACTAAGGTAATAGTACCTAAGGAAGTGAGCTGTCTTTTGAAAGCTCATACCAGCATGGATGGTGTTCTTCTTAAGGTGTCACTGGACTTACAGCAAGCTCAAAGAGCTTCTCATATCTTTTCGGTGCACGTGCTCCTGCCCAGGGATTTCTTGAGTGCTACTTGGACATCTTTGTTCCTCAAGCTGTAAACAACCGGATTCAGCAATGGAGTCACTAGCGTGTACGTAACAGAGATCAATGTGTCTTCATTCAAAGTATACCTGGATTGGGGCCTCAAGTAAATAATGGAAATACATCCGAAGCGCACGATAACCACAATAAGATGAGAAGCACATGTTGAAAAGGCTTTCCGTTTCCCATCTGTGGTGGGGATTTTCAGGATTGTGTTTAAGATTAAAATGTAGGACAGAAGGATCAGAAAGAATGAGCAACATACTGCCAAAAAACAAATAGGAAAAATGACAGCTTCTCCTATATAATTTCTGGCACAGGCTAGCTCAAGTAAAGGTGCTATATCACAAAAGAAGTGATTGATTTTATTCAGCCCGCAGAACGGCAAGGTAAATACGAAAATTGTCTCAATTGTAGAAAAAAGAAAACCAGTAGTTGCTAAAAAGAAAACCAGTTTAGTACAGAATCCCTGATTCATCAGCACCTGGTAATGTAAAGGTTTACATATGGTCACTAGGGATGTGCGTTTCGGCTTTCTGAATGCTGAAAGAAAGCCGAAACAAAAGTGTTTCGGCTTCTTTCGGGTTAGCCGAAAAGTTTCGGAGAAAGCCGAAACGTTTCGGCTTAGCCGAAAGAAAAAAAGCCGAAACTTTTCGGCTTCTTTTGGCTTTCTTTCAGCTTTTCAATGGGAAAATGCCTCCGTCTTCCCAGACGTCTGGGGGAGGCATTTTCCCACCGAATCAGCCCAAAATTGGTGGGGACCTTCCTCTAACCCCTCTCTAAAAAAACCCCAAGTTTCAGACCGATTGGACTTTGGGGGGCCATGTTATGGCCCCCCAAAGCAGGTCCCCCTATCCTCCCATAAGAAAGTGAAGGAGCAGCATGTTGTTAGCATGCTGCTGCTCATCTTCTTCATTATTTCCTATGGGGAAAAAATGAAGAAGCAGGGTTCCTTTGCCAGGGGTGGCATTTTGCATGGGCCCCTTACCCTCAGGGCCCCTTACCCTCAGGGGCCCTTCTCCCACCCCTCCTCCCACCCCCCCACCAAGGCTCAGCCTGCTCCCACTTGGGGGGGCCATTTCATGGCCTCCCCAAGTAGGTGCTCTGCTCTCATCTCTACCACTGACAGCTGGGGGAGGCTTGTCTTGCCAGGGGTGGCATTTTGCATGCAAAATGCCCCCCAACCCTCTGGGGCCCTTCTCCCACCCTTCCTCCCACCCCCCACCAAGGCTCAGACTGCTCCCAATTGGGGGGGGCATTTCATGGCCTCCCCAAGTAGGTGCTCTTTTCTCTACCACTGACAGCTGGGGGAGGCTTGTCTTGCCAGGGGCCATGAAGGCCCCCAACCCTCTGGGGCCCTTCTCCCACCCTTCCTCCCACCCCCCACCAAGGCTCAGACTGCTCCCACTTGGGGGGGCATTTCAAGGGCATGGCAGCAGTATCTTACACAAAAATAACACAACTCACTTAACATCAGAGAATCACCCCAAAATATTGCTGTCAAAAGCACTTTATTTCCTTAACTGCTTTAGGTTACACAGTAGGATGGCACAACAGGGCATGAAAGCAATGTACTACATAAAAATAACACAACTCACTTCACATCAGAGAATCACACAAACAACTGCTGTCAAAAACGGTGAAGTGGGTTGTATTATTTTGTACAGTACACTTCTATCATGCCCTTTGGTGTGCTCCCCTGCTGTGTATCCTAAAGCTGTTCAAGAAATAAAGTGTTTTTGACAGGAATTGTGCTTTTGTGATTCTCTGATGTTAAGTGAGTTGTGTTATTTTTGTGTAAGATACTGCTGCCATGCCCTTTGGTGTGCCCCCCTGCTGTGTAACCTAAAGCTGTTCAAGAAATAAAGTGTTTTTGACAGGAATCGTGTTTTGTGATTCTCTGATGTTAAGTGAGTTGTGTTAATTTTTCTGTGTGGGGGACTGCTGGTGTAATGTGTCATAATGCTTTGCCTACTTGTACTTTAAAAGGGAGAAAATAATTTTTAAAAAACTTTATTTTGTGTTGTTCGTGTTTTATTCTTTGTTGTGCAGTTGGTTCCCATCATAGGGAACAATGGGGCTGGCTGGCCAGCCATCTCTGTAGGTGGTGGGGGAATTTGAGGGAGGGTGTCTGTGGTTCAGGTGCTCTTTCACAGGGACCAGCTGGCACTCAGAAGTGTACCCACCATTGTGGCACCCCTGGGCTGTGCAGAATTGGCCAGGGAAAGAGAGTTTAGAAGTTCCCAGCATAGGGAACAAAGGGAGAGGGCTGGCCTTTGCCAGCCTGTTCCTGGGGTTATGGGTGTGGGGCAGGTGGGGGTGGATTTGGGTCTGTGAGGGGCTAATGTGGGGATTTGGGTCTGTGTGTGGCAGCTGGGGGGGGGGAATTGGGTTTGTGTGGGGCTGTAATGGGTGGACTTTAGGGGCTGAGAGGACCTACTTGGGAAGGCCATGAAATGGCCCCCCCAAGTGGGAGCAGGCTGAGCCTTGGTGGGGGGTGGGAGGAGGGGTGGGAGAAGGGCCCCTGAGGGCTGGGGGGCATTTTGCATGCAAAATGCCACCCCTGGAAAGACAAGCCTCCCCCAGCTGTCAGTGGTAGAGAAAAGAGCACCTACTTGGGGAGGCCATGAAATGCCCCCCCCCAAGTGGGAGCAGTCTGAGCCTTGGTGGGGGGTGGGAGGAAGGGTGGGAGAAGGGCCCCAGAGGGTTGGGGGGCATTTTGCATGCAAAATGCCACCCCTGGCAAGACAAGCCTACCCCAGCTGTCAGTGGTAGAGATGAGAGCAGAGCACCTACTTGGGGAGGCCATGAAATGGCCCCCCCAAGTGGGAGCAGGCTGAGCCTTGGTGGGGGTTGGGAGGAAGGGTGGGAGAAGGGTCCCTGAGGGTGAGGGGGCATTTTGCATGCAAAATGCCACCCCTGGCAAAGGAAGCCTGCTTCTTCATTTTTTCCCCATAGGAAATAATGAAGAAGATGAGCAGCAGCATGCTAACAACATGCTGCTCTTTCACTTTCTTATGGGAGGATAGGGGGACCTGCTTTGGGGGGCCATAACATGGCCCCCCAAAGTCCAATCGGTCTGAAACTTGGGGTTTTTTTAAAGAGGGGTTAGAGGAAGGTCCCCACCAATTTTGGGCTGATTCGGTGGGAAAATGCCTCCCCCAGACGTCCGGGAAGACGGAGGCATTTTCCCATTGAAAAAGCCGAAAGAAAGCCGAAAGAAAGCCGAAAGCCGAAACGGCTGGCTGTTTCGGCTTTCGGCTTATTCGAAAGAGATTCTTCTTTTGGCTTTTGGCTTTCGCCGAAATTTTTTGGCTTGCACACCCCTAATGGTCACATATCGGTCATACCTATGGCTTTTTTTCTAGGAAAAGAGGTGGTGGAACTCAGGACCTCACAATGATGTCACTTTGGGTCAGCTGGAACAAGAGAGGAGTTTTTTAAAGTTTAACTCGCCTCGGCGAAAATAGCCACATGGCTGGTGGCCCTGTCCCCTGATCTCTAGACAGAGAGGAGTTTAGATTGCCTTTCACACCAGCGGCACGGAGGGCAATCTAAGCCCCTCTCTGTCTGGAGATCAGGGGGCGGGGCCACCAGCCATGTGACCATTTTCAAGAGATGCCGGAACTCCACTGCATTCCAGCTGAAAAAAAGCCCTGCTTGAAACTCCCTTTTAGGGTGTCAGGCACCTTGTCTACCAAAGTCATCTTGTGTTTGAGCAGCAGCAATTTTACAGAGTTTAGGGTTGAGGTCTTTTCACATCACCTGTGACTGGATTCTTTTAACTGGAGCTGCTGGTGATTGAACTTGGAACTTCCAAATGCAAAGCAGATGTTCTACTACTGAGTCTCAACCCATCCCTTGCAAACATTTGGTATGCACCCATTAATTTCAGCACATTTAAGTATGCCTAGGGGCTGAAATAGACAAAATATTCAAGGGGGAAAGTGGCAGAGGGGAGAGAGAAGGCTGCCCCTTTGCTATGGATACTTATCGCTCCTCCCCCCGAACTTTTTTCTCCTAATTGTGTACTTTCCAGACTTAAAGCCTGGCTGGATAAAAAGCAACTGGGCAAGGAGTGGCAGAAGTCAAACCCTGGGCCAAGGAGAGCTTCAACACACCCTTCCCACAATTATTCCGCTGCTGAAAGTCAAACGCACGCACACTTTATGGGTGTTCAACAGAAGAAGGCTTCTTCTGCCTTACATTTCAGTGCTGCTAACTCTGCCTTGGATTTTTGCTAGAAAATGACACAACCCTCCCCCCAACCTCTCTTTCTTAGAAATGCACTAGAGACATGACTGTAGAATAGGAAGTATTTTTTATTATCTCCAACAGACGGACATTGCGGATCTCAGACTGAGAAAGGGTACATTGCTTTAAGGGGCACAGTCTGTACAGACTCTTCTCGCGTATTTATTCTGCTTTCCCACAGCCGTTCAGGTTGTTCTTCTGGGTAAAGCCACAGTTGGGTGAGGCTTACGATGGTCAGTTTATAAAATGGTGACACATATGGGACAGGCAACCAGAAGACATCTGGGAAAGGGCCTTTCCTCTTTATCTTTGGTAGTCTTCATCATCCAGTGGAAGAAAAATTTAAACAAGAACCAGAATGGGAACTTTGGATCTCTTCATTCATCATGCAGTCTTCTGTTTAATCTCACCTGCAAAATAAATTTTTAAAAAAACTATGCCAAATATTCAGCCAGAGAAGGCATAATGTAGTTTGGTGGATGAGGCAGAAAAATCTCCAAGCTCCCCCACCCCCAGGTTTGCAAAATAATATCAGCAAATGAAGTAATTGGTAATTTGCTGTTCTTAAATGCCCCTGCCCCAACATACTTCCTGCCAAGAGATTCACAAAGGTCTTACTTCTGGCATCAAAAGCAGATGGGGTAGATTACTTTCAGGGCCACAGTTGGTGACTCTGTGTGTCATCCGGTCATTTTCAGACTCTTCAGACCAGGACAGTCGAACCCACTGGATGGCTTTATATGAAATTAAATGCTAACATCTAATCGCCATATTCCTCTCCCCATTGTTCAGTTTCAGCTTCTGGTAGTTTCAAGGAGCAATTTTCACAGTGAAGTGAAACCAAGGCAACTTTTTTATGGTTTTGATACGGAGACCTGTTCTTACAAATTGCTTTCACACATGTCACGAGGGCCACTTATCTTGTTTTGGCAGAGCTTCCAAGAGAGGGTTGAACTCTTTGCATTGCGTTGTTTGCTATCCTTTGTGACAGAGTGGCCTGTAAACATTTATTTAAAAATGTTCTGATCTATCTTTAGGTGGAAGAGTATTTTCACTTCAGAACTTTGCCCAGCAATGCCCATAGGGGGCAAGTAAATTGACTATAAGATAGTTAAGCAAAGATCAAGAGCTGGGACGTCTTGCAAGGGACAAGCTCTGTTCATACTCTACCTGTACTGCAGGGGGTGTTGTACTCAGCCACGACAAAGTCATCTGGAGAAATAAGGAAATGACAGTCAGGGCAGGGGAAGTGGAGTATTGTAAAATGCTGCCTCCAGCTTTCTGCACAGATGTTCTGTAGTCTAATATAAATAAGGATTTGTTCAGGAACATTTACTTACATTTATTTTTGCCAGCTTTAATTTTTGGTAAGCTGCTTGAAGAGGCTGAGAAGCAAGGGATCAGGTTTTTAAAAATTTAAATACCTACAACAGGGTCGCAAGTCTTTCCTCACCTGTTTCGTAGTAATCATAGACTTTCACCAAGGCAGGCTTCAGGTCCTGAACGGGCGCCTCCCTCTCCACCGTGAAGGAGTAGCTCTGAGTCACATTGCTCATCTGAGGAAGCAGTGGGATTTACTTACATCTGATCCTTTTAAACACAGGTCTCCTCCTTTTAAACACAGCTCTCCTCCTTTTAAACACAGATCCCCTCCTTTTAAACACAGATCTCCTCCTTTTAAACACAGATCTCCTCCTTTTAAACACAGCTCTCCTCCTTTTAAACACAGATCCCCTCCTTTTAAACACAGATCTCCTCCTTTTAAACACAGATCTCCTCCTTTTAAACACAGATCCCCTCCTTTTAAACACAGGTCTCCTCCTTTTAAACACAGGTCTCCTCATCCCCAGCAAGAGCTCAACCAGCCAGGTGGTGCTGCACGCCCCAAAGGAAGTAGGCCTGTGGCGAGAGACTACACAGCTCCTTCTCAGATGCTTCTTGCTTTGTTTCATAGTCTTTCTACATCAGACATCTTACATGAGGATACTCAAGTGTAGGGAGATGCAATGTTTCTGGGAAGTGTAGTTTTAAAAGAAAGAGCAGGCAGAGCTCGCTCCTCAGAGGGTTTGTTAATTTCATCTTAACCTCCCCTAAGGGGAGGCGAAAATGTAATTAATAAATCCTCCTAGGAGCCTTCTTGCTGGCTGTCTTTTTAAACTACCCTCCTGTAGAGAGATGAGATTGACAGGGCCTTTGGTTCTGTCTTTTAAAACTATGCTTCCCAGAATCAGTGCATCTTTGTACACTTGAGCATCCTCACGTAAAATGTCTCGTGTAGAGAGACTCATGGAGAGAGGGAGAATATTCGTGGGACTTTTATCTCCTCAGTGGGCTCTGGAGATTGGCATTCTCTGGTGGTCCTAGGAGTGGGGCAGTCCTTACTCTTGGGATACAGCTCCTCCTCTCCGAAGGCAGGGTCAGTCAGCTGATTTTGATCCCGGAGAGGAGGGGCTTGTTTGTGGAATCGCCAGTCTTTCTGGCCCTGCCATCCGAGCAGGATTTCTTCAGCAACGCTCTGTAGAGTGCAGCGGTCCCGGTGAAGAAGAAACTGCCAGATACAGGCAGGGTGGAGCTCACACAGGAAGGGAAAGGCCCTACTGCCCTACTTCACAGCTGTATCACTTTGGAGCGACTGCGAGCATTAGAGCCGATGGCCCTAGGTCCTCCTAGCTTTCACAGCCACAGCCACAATGGTGAGCCAAGAGCCAATGGTCCCTAGGTTCTCTTAGGTTCCACAGCTGCAACCGCAAACTCCACTGAGGTTCCCCACTTACAGGCTGGGAAGACACCCCCCTCAGATGACCAGAGGGTGCGGTGTTTGAGTCCGCGGCAGCCTGTTATGGAAATTGATATTTTGGGGAACTCCCTCAGGCTTGGTAGGAGCAGCCTCTGTTTCCTCTTAACTGGGCCCCTCTGGGCTTGGCATAAATGAGTGCTTTTGCACACACCCGTGAGCTCATGCAACCGTTTTCACATCCTTCTCCTGCTCCCCCTCCCAATGCTCTAAAAATCTCAATGAAGCCACACAAATCCCATTGCCTAATGCAGCAGAGACTGGCCAAGTCCACTCCTAAGGAAGCACCCCATAACTCTGAGGGCTCTCAGGATGAGAGGATATTGCTTGTAGCCTCTTTCCATCCCCTCCTTCCAAGCATCTTGAACTGCAAAAGCAGGCCAAAAGAGACGGAACTCGGAATCCTTCCCTCCACCAGAGAGCATGTGGAGTAAGGAAGGTGGCGGTGGAGGGTGCCTCCAAGTCATAGCTGATTAATGGTGACCCCTGGTGGGGTTTCAAGGCAAGAGACTAACACAGGCGGTTTGCCATTGCTTGCCTCTGCAGTCCTGGTCTTCGCTGGAGGTCTCCCATCCAAAGGGGGACAAGAAGAGAATTCTCTTCTACCTCTTATATATAGGCAGGGAGAAAGGAGCGGTACAGGTCTCAGGGGTATGAAGACACTGTAAGAGCACTGCAGTGCCTCTTCTGAGAATAAAAGAGGGAAGCAAAGTGGGAATAACCTGAGAGGCATAACCTGTTGCTTTTATACCTACGTAAGGCTTCAAGGCTTCAGAGAGATGCGGGGGGGGGGGTCTCCTCTCACTGTTACCATTGTTCCCCCAAGAAATGCTTCTCCCTGCCTTTCCTCAGGCCCTCCTACCCACTCACCTGTTTCAAGTACAGTAGGACGTGATTGGTGCTCACTTCTGTCTGCTTGACATCCCTTTCATGCTGGAGGAGGCAAAATGCAGAGGGCTGCATTATTAAGGTGCAATGCTGTGGGGTCGCTGGCCCCGGGGTCAGTTGAAACTTCATACAATGGTGAGGGGAAGGAGACCGGGGCCATTTTCACACTGCTTACCGGCCATGGAACATTGCGCTGAGCTCCTGGAACGACAGTGTCTTCCTGGTGTGATTTCGCGCGAGAACGATTTTTGTGCCAGGAAGACACTGTTGTTCTGGGAGCTCAGCGCCATGTTCCGTGGCCAGTAAGCAGTGTGAAAATGGCCCTGGTCAGATGAGCCTACCAAATAAATTAGCAGATGCTACTCGCTGCCACAACATGGCCAGTTGCTTAGTTGACTTTTTAAAAAAAGATCAGACAAATTCATGGACCTATCAGCAAACAGCACATAGTGACCTCAGGCAGGGTGCCTTTTGTGTGTAAGGTGCCATCAAGTCACATCTGACATGGAGACCCTGTGGGGTTTTCAGGGCAAGAGACTAACACAGGCGGTTTGCCATTGCCTGCCTCTGCAGCCCCGGACTTCGTTGGTGGCCTCCCATCCAAAGGGGGACAAGAAGAGAATTCTCTCTCTTCCACCTCTTATGTACAAGGAGGGAGAAAGGAGAGGTACAGGTCTCAGGGGTACGAAGACACTGTAAGAGCACTGCAGTGCCTCTTCTGAGAATAAAAGAGGGAAGCAAAGTGGGAATAACCTGAGAGGCATAACCTGTTGCTTTTATACCTACGTACGGCTTCAAGGCTTCAGAGAGATGGGGGAGGGGGGACTCCTCTCACTGTGACCATTGTTCCCCCAAGAAATGCTTCTCTCTGCCTTTCCTCGGGCCCTCCTGCCTACTCACCAGCTCTATGTACTCTATGACGCGATCACCTCTGCTCTCTTCTGTCCGCTTGATCATCCTGGGCATTTCTAGCTGGAGGAGGCAAAATGGAGAGGGCTGCATTATTAAGGTGCAATGCTGTGGGGTTGCTGGCCCCATGGTCAGTTGAAACTTCACACAATGGTGAGGGGAAGGAGACCGGGGCCATTTTCACACGGCTTACTGGCCATGGAACATGGCGCTGAGCTCCCAGAACGACAGTGGCATGATTTCGCGCGAGAACGATTTTTGCGCCAGGAAGACACTGTTGTTCTGGGAGCTCAGCACCATGTTCCATGGCCAGTAAGCAGTGTGAAAATGGCCCTGGTCGGATGAGCCTAACAAATAAATTAGCAGATGCTACTCGCTGCCACAACTTAGTGACAGCCAGTTGCTTAGTTGACCTTTTAAAAAAAGATCAGACAAATTCATGGACCTATCAGCAGACAGTACATAGCGACCTCAGGCAGGGTGCCTTTTGTGTGTAAGGTGCCATCAAGTCACATCTGACATGGAGGCCCTGCGGGGTTTTCAGGGCAAGAGACTAACACAGGCGGTTTGCCATTGCCTGCCTCTGCAGCCCTGGACTTTGTTGGCGGCCTCCCATCCAAGTACTAACCAAGGCCAACCCTGCTTTACTTCTGAGATCAGATGAGTAAACGATGTCATAACAGTTGCCTAGCAACTTTCAAAGTGGCAGCTGAAATCTTGCAATACAGACTTATGAGATCTCTGCAGCAATTTAGAGTTGCCCAGGAAATCTAACGAGATTACATCCTGAGCTCTCAGGTCTCTTCTCAAGAGAGATGCTTCTTTATAGTGGGGTCTTGAAACATATATAGGATGCTTACTTTTCTCACTGATGATTTCACTGGAATGAATCCTGACAGCATCTTAACATCAATGATTGCCACGTTAGGGGTTGGGCGCTTGCCAGTGTAGCTGAGAGACAAAGAGGAAAAGGAAGCCATTTCAAATTCTTGAACTCAAAGTCAAAGCCACCAACTGATTCTTGGAAAAATATTCTTGGTGAAGAATTGCCTTGGGGTGTGCTGATGTGGCCTGCCTCAATGGGGCTCTTTAGTCACAGAAGATGCCACCTTGACTGGTTGGGAGAAAAATGGCAGTCTTGGACACAGAGAAGAGCAGAAGATTAGTCCAGGCTTGAAATAGCAAGGGAGGACCTGTGGCTGAAATGTGGCTGTCTGGGGACCTGTGGGGATGGTAATGGAAGCTAAAGGAAATAGAAAGTACTTGGAGTGCTGGACTTCCGGTTTGGGATCCATGAAGGTCTAACGCAGCTCTAAGAGCTGAGCTGTCCATGCCGCTGTTTTGGAGGCTGGAGGGGCGCAACCTGCCCGCAGCCACCTGTTCTCAGGCGGAGAACATGTGAGAACACTCGAGAACCTGAGGGCGCGTTGATCTCGGGTGAGGGGGGGGCTCTGCACAACGAACTCCCACCCACCCTTGAGGTCCCACCCGAAGAAAGGTTGCTAAGATCTCTGCAGTGGCTGTGGAGTCAAATTTTGGCATAAGACCTACATGCCCAAGCTTCGGTCAAACAGCAAAGGGGCTGGATTCGATCAGATAACAGAAGCAGCTATTACAACCCAAGGAAAACGCTGAAGGAGGTAAAGATCGCTATCTCTCAATACGGGACAGATTTTAAAAAGAAATAAGAGGCAAAAGTGGATTTAAGAACTTGATTCTTGAAAGCTTATGCTATAATAAAAATACCTGTGGCTGGGAAGAGATAATAGACTGTGAGAAAGCTTAAAAATCACGAGAACTGCTGTGCAACGTAGAGGAACAGGAAGTGCGTCAGAACCATAAAGAGACAGAAGAGAAGGGCCCTTCTCTTAAACGTCGGAAGTAGGGCGACGCCACTTTGAAAGAGGGCAACTGGTGACTTCAAAGAAAATGGAAGTAGGCCATCTTTAAAGAAGGTAAGGGTGAACGCTTCAGTATAAAACCATAGAGAAAAAACGCCCAACATTTTGGACAGTTTAAAACAGCATTTGAGAAAAATAAATTGGATTTGGACTTTCAAAAATAAAAGAAAGTAAAAAAGTAACAGCACGGATTTAAGGAAAAGGGCAGACTCGTGGGAGCAAAGCAGAGCTAGCCCCACGATGTCGAAGAAAGAGTGGCAAGCTACAATGGAAAATCTCGATAAAAAAGTTTCAGAGGGAAATAAACAGCTTAAGGACATGATGCTAGAGATGGCGAAAGAATTAAAAGACTTTAAAGAGACCCTTAAATTGGAGATGGCAGAACTGACAAAAGGCATGGATAAAATACAAAATGATCTACAAGTTACACAGCAGAGAGTCAACGCAGTAGAGGAAACGGTGGAAACTTTAGCAGATGTGCAAAAGACTGAAATGAGGGGGATGAGAGACAGAATGGCCGTGGCAGAAAGTAAACGGATGGAAAAACAACTCAGATTTTGCTCGGTCCCAGAAGTAGAGGGAAAATCAGCCCAAGAACAGATTACAGAAATCTTGGCAGAATACCTGGGGAAAGAGGAGGAAGAAATTGCAGCTTTCTTAGACGTGGTGTATAGAATCAATTCCAGATTTGCAGCTCAGAGGAAGTTACCAAGGGATATGATTGTTCAATTTACGACTAGAAGCACAAGAGAATTAATTGTGAGCAAACAATTTCAAGATCCATTAGAAGTCGATGGAAAAGTGGTGAGAATCATGAAAGAGTTGCCCAGATCGGTGTTGTTTGAGCGGAAGAAGTATAGAGAACTGGTTCAGATGCTAAAGGAGCTGAAAGTCAGATACAGATGGGAAATACCAGAAGGACTGACATTTGAGTTTGGTGAAGTTAGAAAGAGCGTTAGATCTGGACATGAGATGGAGACTTTTATTAGGGAAAATGAAAAGGACTTACCAAAAACTATAAGAAAGTGATCATGGAATGTAAAGTTATATCTTGGAATGTTAATGGACTAAATTCACCTTGTAAACGCAAAGCTACTTTCCACTGGCTATCAAAGCAAAAATGCAATATAGTTTGTCTGCAAGAGACACATATTAGAAAGCAGGATGAAAAATATTTGAAATTTGTTAAATTGGGAAAAGAATTTGTTGCTGCTTCTAAAAAGAAAAAGAAGGGAGTTGTATTATACATAAAAGAAGAATTGCAGCCCAGACTAGTCTTAAAAGATGCAGAAGCCAGATATTTAGCAGTGGAAACTATTTGGAATTCTAAGAAAATATTGATGATCGGGATCTATGCACCTAATGGTGCAAAAGAAATTTTTTTTAAGGACTTAGAGAAACAATTAGATGAATTGACCTATGATCACATAATACTGGCGGGTGACTTCAATGGTGTCACAAACCTGGAAGAGGACAAGCAGTCTAAAGCTGCTCACAAAAAAAGAGGACTATTACCAAAAGCGTTCTTTATGCTTAAGGAACAAGAGAGTTTAGAAGACGTGTGGAGGAGACAATACCCTAAGAATAGACAATATACATTTTATTCTGCAAGACATTTTACACTATCAAGAATAGACATGATCTGGGCCTCTAAAGAACTGACGTTATGGACCAGAGAGGTGGAGATAATGCCAAAGGTAGGTTCAGACCATAATCCAATCATGTGGAGATTTGGGGAAAATAATAAAAGAAAAGGATGGAGAATAAATGAGGACTTGTTACAAATAGAGGAGAAGTGCCGACCAACAAAGTATGGGATACATATAAAGCGGTGGTAAGAGGCATACTAATAGACCTGAACGCAAGAACTAGGAGGAAAAAGGAGGAAAAAAGATCTGAAATTTTGGATAAAATAAAAGCCAAAGAGATACAACTTAAGAAAAGACCGGGGGGGGGGAGATATATCAGGATATTAAAATTCTGCAGGAACAATTGACAGCAATGGACAATAAAGAATTAGAGTGGAATTTAAAGAGGATGAATCAGAGGTCTTTTGAAGGTGCAAACAAACCTGGGAAATATTTGGCGTGGCAGCTAAAAAAAAGGAAGGAGAAGAAAGTCATAAGTAAAATCCTAGAAGATGATAAGGTGCTTATGGACCAAGCGGCTATTAATAGAGCCTTTTTCAAGTTTTATGCAAAATTGTACCAAAAAAAGAAGTGAGTAAAGACTTAATAGCGGAATACTTGGATAAGATGAAAATCCCGACAATTCCTGAAAAATGGAAAGAGAAACTAAATAGGGAAGTGACGGAAGAAGAAATAAAGGAAGCTATACAATCAACGAAGATAGGAAAGGCGCCAGGACCAGATGGACTTAACGGCAAAGTTCTATAAAGTGATGGCTAACGAACTGGCGCCATTCCTGAAAGAGGCAATGAATGGAGTGATGCAAGATCAAAGGATTCCTGACTCATGGAATGAAGCCAATATATCGCTGATACCGAAGGAAGGACAAGACTTGACTAATGTTAAAAATTATAGACCAATTTCGTTGCTGAATAATGACTATAAAATATTTGCAAAGGTGTTGGCAGAGAGGCTGAAAGGATGGATGTCGGAATTCATTGCTGAAGAACAGGCGGGATTTTTACCTAACAGACAAATTAAAGACAATTTGAGGACAGTAATAAACGCTATTGAATACTATGACAAACACTGTGACAAAGAGGTTGGTTTTTTTTTTCGTAGACGCGGAAAAAGCATTTGACAATCTGAACTGGGATTTTGTTTGCCACCATGGAAAAGCTGCAAATGGGAGAAAAGTTCATACAAGCGGTCAAGGAAATTTATAGAGACCAGAGTGCAGCAATCATTGTGAATGAGGACTTGACAAAAAAATTGAAAATTCGTAAAGGAACTAGACAGGGATGCCTGTTGTCTCCATTGTTGTTCATTTTGATTTTGGAAATATTGATGATTCAAATACGTGAAGACGATACAATCCGAGGTATGAAAATAAAAGAGTTCTCCTACAAGGTCAGAGCTTTTGCGGATGACATAATGCTAATAGTAGAGGATCCAACTGAAAATATGCCAAAGGTAATAGAGAAAATAAAAGAGTTTGGAGATTTGGCTGGATTTTACGTGAACAAAAAGAAGTCAAAGATCTTATGTAAGAACATGACCAAACAGAAGCAGCAAGAGCTAATGGAGATAACAGACTGTGAGGTGACTAATAAAGTAAAATATCTTGGTATTGAACTGACTGTGAAAAACATAGATTTGTTCAAAAACAATTACAAGAAATTGTGGATACAAATAGAGAGAGATTTAATAAAATGGAACAAATTGAATCTATCATGGCTGGGAAGAATTGCAGCAGTAAAAATGAACGTTCTACTACGTGTGATGTTCTTGTTGCAAACCATACCAATTATCCGAGACTCCAAACAATTTGACAAATGGCAAAGGAAAATTTCAGACTTTGTGTGGGCAGGCAAGAAACCATGAGTGAAAATGAAGGTCTTAAAAGATGCGAAGGAAAGAGGTGGCTTGCAACTGCCCAATATAAGACTGTACCATGAGGCAGTATGTCTTGTATGGTTGAAAGACTGGATAACTTTAAAAAACCGTAAGTTACTGGCCCTGGAGGGACACAAAAAAATATTTGGATGGCATGCATACATGTGGTATGACAAAGTAAAAGCGGACTCTTCGTTTTGCACCACTACATTCGAAGAAGCCTCTTCACGGTCTGGAAAAAATACAAGTTGTATATGGAAGAGGGAATTCCTTCATGGGTAGTTCCGTATGAAGTAATAGATCCGAGAACTGTCGACAATGAACAGCAATGTCTAACTTACAAGGAGATTACACAAATACAATATTCAAAACTGAGAATAAAGACAGAAGAAGAATTGTCTCCTTGTTATGGATGGTTCCAGTACAGACAGATTAGAGACCTTTATAATGCGGACTGCCAGAGAGGAGGAATAAGATTGGAAAATTCGGAGTTAGAGGAAGTGTTATTACAGGAAGGCAAGAAAGAAATATCCAAGATTTATAAATTACTTTTAAAATGGTTTACGGTGGATGAAACAGTAAAAGTCCAGATGGTGAAGTGGGCAATAAACTTTCATAAAGAAATAACAATGGAAGCATAGGAATACCTATGGAAAAATACAGTGAAGATTTCAACCTGTACGGACATTAAAGAGAATGTGTACAAAATGATTTACAGATGGTATTTAACACCAAAGAAAATTGCGCTGGGAAATACCAATATGTCAGATAAGTGCTGGAAATGTAAAAAACATGAAGGATCATTATATCATATGTGGTGGACATGTGAAGTAGCTAAACAGTACTGGGGAAAAATAATTGAAGTAATAAATGAGATTTTACAAATACAAATAAATAAGAACCCAGAACTGTTGCTACTGAACTTGAGAATGGAGACAGTTCCAATGCAGCACAGAACATTGTTATTTTACATGACAGCAGTGGCAAGACTTTTGTATGCGCAGAAATGGAAGATGCAAGAAATACCAACTGTAGAAGACTGGATTTATAAATTGCTGTACATGGCAGAAATGGACAAAATGACAAGGAAACTTAAAGATCTTGACCTAGGACAATATATTGTTGATTGGGGGAAACTGAAACAATTTCTGGAAAAAAAATGGGATGTAAAAGGAGAACTGTGGCAGTTTGAAAATTTTTAAAGAATAGTGTTGTAATGACAAGAGAGAAGGGATCTTACCATTTAGGGGGAATGTAATTATAATCTAAGCTTATATAATATTTAAGGGGATTTTACATTGAGTATATGGGATAATGAGAAGGGGTAAACAGATATCTCAATGAGGTATACTATATATGATATATGACATAAAACAATGGGTTAGTAGATCAGACTCTATATATAACATAATATGTGGCTCTGTTGTGTGGTGATGTGTGCTATGCTACATTGGTAGCATAGCATACAACATATATATAATATATTATTGCAATATATACTATATTGATAGTGTATTTGATGGAGTATATGCTGAAAAGAAAAGAAATAGAATAAGTTTAAAGTAAGAGATAGGGTGATCTTTGCTATATATTATATTATATTAGTATGTTATATTGAGTTGAGATATACTATATTGATAGTAGGTTTGATAGAGGTTATGTAAAAAATAAGAATGTGCTTAGAATAAGAGATATTGAATTAAAGTTGGTAGGGAAATATAAATGAAATAGTTTTAAGTAATAAGAAGGGTTAGGGGTTGGAAAGCTGTTGGAAGTCAATAGGGAGGGGGGAGGAAAAGGGTGGGGGATAGAGCAAGGGGTAAAATGGGATTGTGTCAAATTTGCAGAATTTTCTTTGTTTTACCACTCACTAATAAAAATTTTATTAAAAAAAAAAAGAAAGTACTTGGAGTGCTAAGGGGAGTGGTGCAAGCCGTATCCCCAAGAGGGTCTGAGGAGGTGCTCAGGTGGATTGGTGCTCAGCTTCTAGTTGCCCGAGAAAACCTGAGGAGGTGAGCCCTTGGCTGGCCCTTGGCTTGCAGGGGGGCTTTACATATAAAAGTGCTCCCTGCGCACAATGAGACCACAGACAAGGTAGGGCTTGATACTGGAACTGGCAGGGTCAGCAGTAGACATGGGCATGAACCAAAAAAATTTAATGAACCAGCAGTTTGTGATTCAGTGCCGACGACGATCCCGAGATCACGAACCGCAACAAACATTTCCCACTGCCAAACCGGTTCGCGGTTCATGGGGCACAGAACGCCCCCCCTGGCACTTATAGAGAGCCCATATTCACAGGGAATGTTTTGCAGACTCTCCTACAGCCATCATCCAAGTTTGGACAAGATTGCAAAAGGGATCTTGGAGTTATATGCTCTCCAATCCAAGGCCCCCAGGAAACTCCCACTCGATACAATTAGAGCCACCGGTTGACGGTGGCCCAGTGTACAGAAGGTGGGTTTTGATGGCGGCTGCCAGGCCTGGTGGGCATGGGAAGGTGGCAATGAGCCACCTCCCCTTTAGGGGTGGGGGGATCTGGCTGCTAGCCGGCAGCACCCCCCATGTGCCTGCCTGCCAGGCCAAAGTGGAGTGTGCTGGTATTGCCAGTGTGGGTGGGAGAGGATATGACATTCAGACAGGGGCCTGATCCCCCAGCCACCATGGGTCCTCACCCGAGGGTCCCACTGAGGAACAGTATGGCAGCAGCCAACAGTACCCACCTTCCTGCCTTGCTGGAAAGGATAGGAGGGAAAGGACATGTCATCATGAGGAGGGGGAGGGGGAAGATCCCTCAGCAACCGCGGGTCCTCACCCGAGGGTCCCACTGAGGTACTCTGTGGCGGCAGCTGATAGTACCCACCTTCATGCCTTGCTAGAAAGGATGGGAGGGAGAGGACCTGTTATGTGGGTGGTAAGTGGGAAGTTCCCCCTGCAACAGCCAGGCCAAAGTGGAGCGTGCTGGTATTCCCGGTGTGGGTGGGAAAGAACATGTCATTTGGACAGGGTCCTGATCCCCCAGCCACTGCGGGTCCTCACCCGAGGGTCCCACTGAGGAACAGTGCGGCAGCAGCTGACAGCACACACCTTCTTGCCTTTCTGGAAAGGATGGGAGGGAGAGGACATGTCATCATGAGGAGGGGAGGGGGAAGATCCACCAACAGCCACGAAGCCTCCTCCTGAGCTACTCTGTGGCGGCAGCCAAGAGCACCCACTTTCCTGCTTTGCTGGAAAGGATGGGAGGGAGAGGACCTGTCATGTGGGGGGTAAGTTGGAAGATCCCCCTGCAACCGCCAGTCCAAAGTGGAGCGTGCTGGTATTCCCGGTGTAGAATGGAAGGAGGGTGATGACGGTGGTCACTGGGCCTGGAGGGCACGGGGGTACGGTGATGAGCCACCTCCCTTTTAGGGGGCGGGGGGTCTGGCCACTCACCAGAGGCACCCCCATGTGTCTGCCTGCCAGGCCAAAGAGGAGCACACTGGTATTCCCAGCGTGGGTGGGAGAGGACATGTCATTCGGACGGGGGCCTGATCCCCCAGCAACTGCGGGTCCTCATCCGAGGGTCCCACTGAGGAACAGTGCGGCGGCAGCCGACAGCACACACCTTCTTGCCTTTCTGGAAAGGACGGGAGGGAGAGGAATGTCATGTGGCGGGGAAGTGGAAAGATCCACCAACAGTTGTGAGGCTTCCTCTGAAGCTCCCACTGAGCTACTCTGTGGCGGCAGCCAACAGCACCCACCTTGCTGCCTTTGCGGAAAGGATGGGAGAGGAGATGTCGTTTGGAGGGCTCGCCCAATACTGCAACGGGTTGGCATGGGGGGCTCGGTGGGCTCAGAAAGGTACTCATGCACCATGGCCCCCACTGAGTCCTCCACTGAGAGGGACACGCCCGCCATGCAGCGGCCAACCACGCAGCCCACCGACGAGGCCCAGAGATCAAATGTGTCCGTTGGGGTGGCTCTTCCCTGGCGTGGCTCTCTTCCCACCTCCTGTCCCTCACCCTCCTCCACCGCCTGCCCCTCGCTGCTGCCTGGTTCCTTCTCTCCTGCCCTCTGTCTCTGGAAACAGAGCACCGCTCTGCAGAGCTCCTTTTTCCACTGCTGCATCTGACCTGCCTGCGTGGCGATGCTGCCCTTGATGCGGGGGTCATAGAGGGAGGCCAGTTGGTATGGCGCCTCGCAGCGTAGAGGGTGCAGGCGTTCAGCAATGCAGGCCTGGATCCCCCATACAAAGTCCCGGACCCTGCTGGGGACTCTGCTTGTGCTGGAACTCCTGGGCCAGAAACCAGTCGAGGCCATGGATCAGAGGGAGGACCTGACCCAGGCTGGCCTAGTAGGAGCACAAGAGCTCAGTGGCATCCTTGAAGGGTTTCAGGATCCGGGACATCTGGCCAAGGACTCTCCAGTCCAGGCTCAACTCCTCTCCCCTCAGCACATCCAAAGAGGACAGGATGTCTTGCACCAGGCCCTTCTGCTCCACCAGACGACAGATCATGTCATAGGTGGAGTTCCAGTGGGTGGGCTGGTCCTGGAAGAGTTGGTGCTCGGGGTCCCCTCCCTCCCCCTGCCTCTGGAACAGCTCGTGGGAAGAGTTGATGCTGTGGGAGAAGCGGGAAGCGATGCAACAGCTGCTGTCCAATAGGTTGCGTGTCCACAAGGTTCCCTCGTCCCAGCTGTCCCTTGGCTTTCTCCCCAGCCTGAGCACATCCCGCATCACGAGGTGCAGCTTGTGCGCCATACACACCAGGCCCGGGAGGTATGCCTCTTTCAGGGCTGCCAACATGTTGGTTCCCGCGTCTGTGACCATGAAGCCACGGACAAACCCTTCCACCCCGGACGTCCACTCACTCAGAGCCGTCTGAAGAAGAACTGCCCTGTAGCCCAGGCTCAAGCTGGGCACCTTTTTACGGCTGCCAGATCTTGTCCTGGAGTGGTGGAGGTCCTCTGGTTGCTACCAATGGGCAGTGATGGCAAGGTACCCATGATGGCAGCTGCTCCACAGGTCAGCCGTGAAGTGCACTGTTCTGCCATGGGCGGTTGACAGCTCTCTGCGCACCAGGTCTCACACTGACTTGTACAGGGCAGGCATGACTCGATGCCCAATGGTGCGCTGTGACGGCATGGAGAACCATGGGGCAAAGTGCTGGAGCAGCATTTGGAAGCCCACGCCCTCCACGACTACGGGGAAGCCTTGCAGGGGGAAGCCTTGCAGGGCAATTGCCTGTGCGACCACACGAACGCCCACCTCCTGAGCCCTTGACTTCACCCTTTTCAGTGACACCACCCCCAACCTCGATGGAACAACTTTCCCCAGGGTGGCCTGCCTGACCCTTCCGCTCCCACCAGCCACACCCTCAGGGCAAGGCTTCTTGCTCGTAATGCATTCCAGAGACCCTCCCACTGATCCCGGATCAGACAAGCTGGTGGCCCTTGGTCTCCCCCCGACAGATGTTTCGCTGGCCGAGGGCAGAGACCACAGGTTCAGGTGGTGCCTCTTCAGGTGCCGAGTCAGGGCCATCAATGACAGGTGCTTCGGGTCATTGCTTCTGCACATCAGGCCCTTGCACACACAGCACCGTACCACATGGGGATCAGTAGGAAGGGCCCGAAAGTGCCTCCAAACATTTGGGTTGAACCATGGCCCACTAATGGTTCGAGGGGAGGGAGGACGAAGGGTTACTGCTGGCTGAGCCACGGAGCTGGCAATGGAAGATGGAGTGATGGGTGGACTGCAGGCAGGGGCAACACCACTGGTAGTTTGGGATGGGGACGGGCTGGATGTTTCCTAGAACCCCAACCATTCCTCCAAGGATCCCCCAGCCTCCTCCTCCTCAAACATTTTCAGGAGCTCCTCTTCTGCCACTGGCAAGAGCTCTTCAGCTTCCTCCACAGCTGCAACTGGTGATTTTGGGGGAGTGGGACTCTCCGCTACTCCAGAGCCCTGCACTGCACTGCTTCCCATGCTGCAACTGGGACAATCTCTGCACTTTCCCCCACGACCACTCTTGTCCCCCACCCGAAGCCTCATAGTGCCAGCAAACAACAATTGAGGAAAAGAGATGACACTGTGAACCCTCAGCTGAGATGCCCACCGATCTTGGCCCCAGGGCCTGGCTGCAGCCCTGGCACCAGAGGGAGGGAGGGACTAGAGCCCGAGCCCACCACTCCCACAGACCTGACCAGATCAGGCACTAATGTGAGCCCTCAGCCAAGGGGCCCACTGAGCTTGGCCCCAGAGCCAGGCAGCAGCCCTGGAACCAGAGGAGATAGATCCCTATCCCCCAAATCCAGGCTGAATTATACTCCCAGTCTCTCTCCCCAAAGGCTAGCAAGTAGCAAGCAAGAGCTCTGTCCCACTCCACTGCTCACTGAAAGTGAGACCCAGCCTGGGAGCCCACAGCTATTTATAAGCCTGGGTCCCATTCAGCAACACAAGAGGTCTGCGTTTGGCCAACAGAGCTGCCAATCGGGGATTGCAGGGATGAGATTGGACTGCCTGTGACTACAGAACACCCCCCCTCCCTCCCCTGGGTGTCTTCTCCCAACTTTGCAGCTCCGTGGTTGGAAGGAAGACCTGGGCTGTTTCCAGATGGCTTACCTGCCTCTGGAACGTTGCGTCATCTTGCGGGGAAAACGCGAAATATCGCGTTTTCCCCGCAAGATGGCGCAACATTCCGGAGGCAGGTAAGCCATCTGGAAACGGCCCTGCTGATCAAGGAAAGCTGGGCTTCCATTCGGGTTTCCAGGGCGACAGAAGGAGAGCAGACAGAGTTCAGGCATTCCCCCAGCTCTGTTTCCAGGGGAATTGATTGCTGGCCCCTGACTGATTGGCTTCCCGAACTGTGGCCGAACGCACCAAACCAGGCTGCTTCCAAACGCTGGTTCAATCGCGATTGCGCGATTGCTACTTTCGTGGGTTTTTGAGGTTCATAATGCGGTTCGTGCCCATGTCTAGTCTGCAGCAGATGCGACCGACTCTGGACAAATGTAGAAGCTTCTGATTGTGCCTGCTTGGTTCCTGCCCAGTAGAAGAATTAATGGAGGGAGTTAAATGGTAGGGCAAACATTTCTTAAACTGCTGTTATAGTGGGCAGGAAAACTGGCTCTTCGTTATAGGAAGCTATTGCCCTGTGAGAGGGAAGTGGTGGAAGAAACAATGTGTGGGTGGAGAGCATTTCCCATTGCTGATTTCTCAAGGAAACTGTTTAGGAAACTGCCAACATCACTTGCACCGCAAGTCTAGCTGCTCAACCGCATTGGCATGCTTGAACTTCCGTAAATGATTAGCTGATCTCACCAACATGTGCTGTCAATTTACTCAAGGCCTGCTGATGGCCATTCAACTGAGGAGAGCTTCCCTCTCCCACTCTTCAGCTCCACTCTTCAGCTCCACTCCTCATGCAGTGGCCTAGACTAGAGACCTACTCAGGAGTATGCAATTACCTGACATTGATAACCACGTCAAACACTACGTTGGCTTTAGGTCCTGTACACGTCTCAGGAACTGTGTGCACCTCCAGTGCGAAAGTTTCTCCCTCATGGCGGGGCTGCACATTGTATTTCAAGGTGGTCTGGAAAGGAAATGGCAATAGGATGTCTCACTCCAGGTTGTTCCTTCACAACTTGCACGGACTTGTGAGCCGACCCAGCTTCACACCCTGCACTGGGAGGTTGCTTGTGAGGCTGCGATCTGTATCCTGTCCCATTTGGTCTCTTCTCCTCTAAACAGTTCTGAGGCTATTCCTCCTTGTCATTGGGTCCATTTGTTCAAGGCACAGGAGCCTGTCCTGCCTCCCCTTCTTATTCTCCAGCCTCCCCCCACTCTGATTTGCTAGGGGGCAGTCTGGGACACTGAAACGACCCCAAGGCAGGGCAAGTCCTGCAAGCTCTGCTTGTGCCTGGCCATCAGTGGGCCAGTTTCCCCTCGATTTCTTTCTCCATTGTGAATTGTATGTTCAGGTGGATGTTGTTGAGATGATTCAAAAATTCCATCAATTCTTCCTCCCCATGGCTCCAAATGATAAATGTATCATCCACAAACCGGAACCAGACACTAGGTTTGTGGGGTGCTGATTCTAGAGCTGTTTTTTTTCAAAATGTTCCATGTAGAAGTTTGCTATAACTGGGCTGAGAGGGTTCCCCATGGCCACCCCATCCATCTGTTCATAGAATTCGTTTTCCCATTGGAAGTAACTGGTTGTCAGACAATGGTGGAATAAGGCTGTTACATCCTCTGGAAAAATCTGATTAATAAGTGCAATAGTGTCTTTTACTGGAACCTTAGTAAACAGGGATACAACATCAAAACTGACAAGTATGTCCTGTGGATTGAGTTTCAGAGAACTGATTTTGTTGATGAAATGTGCTGAATCTTTGATGTAAGATGTGGTTTTCCCGATGTGGTCCTGCAGGAGATCGGCCAGATGTCTAGCTAATTCATATGTCGGTGAACCAATGGCACTCACGATGGATCGGAGTGGGACTGAATCCTTATGTATTTTAGGGAGTCCATATAGTCTAGGTGGCTGTGCTTCTGCCTTGCATAGTTTTCTGTGCATGTCGGGATGTAGTGAGGAATTCCTGATCAGCGTATTTGTTAACCTGGTGATTTTGCAGGTGGGATCTTGTTTTAGTTTTTTGTAGGTGGAGGGGTCCAGGAGTTCCTTAATCTTCTTTTTGTATTCTTGATCAGCGCATATAACACGCAAGGAGAGAAATGCCATCAAGACCCTCAATGCAGATCCAGACATCATCATTCTACCAGCTGATAAAGGCAATGCTACAGTGATCATGAAAACAGAGGAATACAAAAAGATTTTGCAAGTGGGATCTCGTTTTAGTTTTTTGTAGGTGGAGGGGTCCAGGAGTTCCTTAATTTTCTTTTTGTATTCCTCTGTGGATGATACATTTATCATTTGGAGCCATGGGGAGGAAGAATTGATGGAGTTTTTGAATCATCTCAACAACATCCACCTGAACATACAATTCACAATGGAGAAAGAAATCAAGGGGAAACTCCCATTTCTGGATACCTTGGTCATCCGCAAAGCAAACTTTCAGTTAGGTCACAAGGTCTACAGGAAACCAACTCACACTGATCGGTACTTACACAAAAACTCCAATCACCACCCCCGACAGAAAAGAGGCATAATGAAAACATTAGTAGACCGTGCAAGACGGATATGTGAGCCGCACTTTCTCAATGAGGAAATTAATCATCTAAACCACGCACTTCAGGCAAATGGCTACTCCAGAAATGAAATCCGAAGAGCAATCAAACCCAGGATAAATCAAACAACCAAGGGAAAACAGTCTCCTACAGGAAAAGTGTTTTTGCCATACATCAAAGGAAACACTGATCAGATGGGAAAGCTTATGAAAAAGCATAACCTTCAAGCAGTATTCAGACCCACCCGAAAAATACAACAGATGCTACGATCAGCAAAAGACAGTAGAGACCCCCTCACCTCTGCAGGAGTATACCGTATACCCTGCAGCTGTGGACAAGTTTACATCAGGACCACAAAGCGTAGCATCCAGACAAGAATAAAAGAACATGAAAGACACTGCAGACTTGGACAACCTGAAAAATCAGCAGTGGCTGAACATAGCCTAACTCAAACAGGGCGCAGTATCTTATTCCAGGACACCAAAATACTGGACAACACTTCCAACTACTTTGTCAGACTGCGCAGGGAAGCCATTGAAATTCACAAGCATAAGCAAAACTTCAACAGGAAAGAAGAAACCTTAAGAATGAATAGAGCATGGGAGACTTCCGGTTTGGTGTTATGGCGAGCTGAAGTGGTCCAAGGAGCTGGACCATCCGAGTTGCTGCTTTTCTGGCTGGCGAGGTGCCTTGACCACCTGCAGCCCCCCGCTTTCAGGCAGAGAGCGGGCAGGAACGCTTTGTGACCCCGAGAGTGATCGATCTCGGCAGGGCGGGGGTCTGAATCAAGGACTCTCCCCCTGCCTTGAGGTCCCCTTGAAGAAGGGCGGCTTTTAACTCTGCAGCAGCTTTGGAGTCAACGAATTGGCATAAGATCGTCGAACCCAAAGCCTCAGGAACAAATTTGAACAGGATTGGCAAAAGAAACAGTGATTACAACCCGGAGAAGAAATTAAGAGGTAAAGATTACTATCTCCCCCTACGGACGCGAATTTGGCTTAGGGACTAAAGTTTAAACGTGGAAAAATAGGGCTAGACAAAGTAGAAGTTTTATGAAAGCCATCTGGAAATTTTTTTTGAGACCTTAAAAATCATTAAGGCGTAAAAGAACTGAAAAAGGATTTTGTTTACATACCTGTGGTCTGGGGAGATAGCAATGCGGAGGGAAAGAATGTGGGAACAGCGGAAGTATTGCGAGCAGACAGCTTGTTTAGGTGGGAGAGCAGTGAGACGTGTGAAGAGAGACAGGAAATGCGTCAGAGAACCAGCGAGTAAAGCACTAGAAGGATCGGCGGACCAGAAGAGGAAGCGGAAGGACACCATTTGAACAAGGGAAAGGTTAAAGCTTCACCATAGAGTATACCATTGAGAAAAAATGCCCGACATTTTGATTGGCACAGCAGAAAAAGCTGGGAACTGTGTTGAACTATAAAAGACATTTATAAAACAAAATTAATAAACAGAAAAAACGGAGCTTAGAAAGAGAGCAGACTCGTGGGCAGGTAGTAAATCAAGCCCAACGATGTCGAAAAATTGGCAGATGGCAATTGAACATTTGGACAAAAAAGTAACAGATGGCAACAAGGAGCTTAATGAGTCCATACAAAAATCACAACAGACTTTACAAGAAGCACAACAGACTTTGCTAAGTGACATTAAAGAAGCAATAAAATCTGAAGTAGCAGAGTTGGCAAAAAATATTGATGAGATTAAAAAGGAGCTCCAAGTTACCCAACAGAAAGTTCAGGAGGTAGAGAAAAAAACAGAAAGTTTAGCTACAAGCCTTAAAGTGGAGACCTCAGTGTTAAATGACAGGATGGCTATTGTGGAATGTAAAGGTATGGAAAAACAACTGAGATTTAGGGGCGTTCCTGAAACAAAGACGAAATCAACCCAGAAGCAAATTACTGATATACTAGCAGAATTTTTAAACAGACAACCAGAGGAAATTGCAGCTAACCTAGATATAGCCTACAGAATTAATTCAAGCTATGCACTGCAAAAGGATCTGCCAAGGGACATTATTGTCCAGGTAAATACAAAAAGAATGAAAGAAGAAATTATCAACAAGCAGTTTCAAAGCCCACTAGCAATGGAGGGGAAGCGAGTGAGAATCATGAAAGAATTACCAAAGAGAATTTTGTTGGAGAGGAAGAAATATAGGGATCTAACTCAGATTCTAAAAACCCTGAATATAAGGTATAGATGGGAAATACTAGAAGGTCTGAGCTTTGAATTTCAAACCTTGAGAAGAGTCATCAAATCATGGCATGATTTGGAGGTTTTTATGGCAGAAAACGAAAAAGACTTACCCAAACCAGCCAGATCTTGAACATGGAATGTAAATTAATATTGTGGAATGTAAATGGACTTAATTCACCTTCAAAACAGAAGACTTTATTTCATTGACTGGCAAAACAACATTGCAATATAATTTGTTTGCAAGAAACCCATATAAAAAATCAGGATGCTAAATATTTAAAAAATAAGAAATTGGGGAAGGAATTTGTGGCGTTAGCAAAGCAAAAGAAGAGGGGAGTTGTAATTTACATAAAAGAAGACTTACAGCCAAAAGAGGTTATTAGTGACTCTGATGGCAGATATTTGGCTGTAGAATTTATTTGGAACTCCAAAAAAACTTTAATTGTGGGGATTTATGCACCGAATGGATGAAAAGAACAATTTTTTAACGAAATAGTGGCACAATTAGACCAAATGACTTATGACCAGGTGATACTAGCTGGAGATTTTAATGGTGTTGTGGATTTACAATGGGATAAAAAAACGAAGGCTACTAAAAATAAAATGGGAAGATTGCCTAAATCCTTTTTTCAATTGGAAAAACAGGAAAACTTGGAAAATATTTGGAGGAAATACAACATAAAAGTGAAGCAATATACCTACTATTCAGCAAGTCACCAATCTCTATCAAGAATAGATATGACCTGGGCGTCTAAAGAATTAGCTATACAGACAAAAGATGTGGAAATAATGCCAAGAATAAGCTCAGACCATAATCCTATTTTATGGAGGTTTGGAATGAGACCCAAGAAATTAAGATGGAGACTGAATGAAGACCTTCTTCAAAACAGAATTAATCTGGATGTTCTTCAAAAAGAGACCAAATATTTTATTCAGTTTAATGTGGACCAAGGTGTGCCAATCCAGAAGGTATGGGATGCATACAAAGCAGTTATCCAGGGAGTATTGATTGACTTAAATGCTAGAGATAAGAAAAATAAAGAATTGAAGTTAAAGGAGATACAAGAAAAGATAAATAAAAAAGAACAACAATTAAGGAAAAGACCAGGGAAAAAGAAACTGCAACAGAAGATAAAAATTTTACAAGAACAAATAAAAGCAATGGAACACGAAGAGCTGGAATGGGAATTGAAAAGATTAAGACAAATTGGAAAGATTAAGACTTTTGAAGGAGCCAACAAACCTGGAAAATATTTAGCGTGGCAATTGAAAAAGAGAGAAAAAATCAATAAGTAAAATTGTGGTCGATGGTAAGGAACTAATTGATCAACAAGCAATAGGTAGGGCATTTTATAAATTCTATGCTAATTTATACCAGAAGAAACCTATAGACATTAACCAGATTGATCAATATTTGCAAAAGATAAATTTACCAGATGTACCTAATAAATTGAAGGAAAGACTAAATGCTAAAATTTCAGATGTGGAAATTACCGAAGCAATACAAGCAACAAAACTGGGAACAGCACCAGGACCTGATGGAATATCAGCGAAATTTTACAAGATAATGGCCAAAGACATTGCACCATTTTTGCAAAAGGTTATGAATGGAGTATTGGAAGGAAAAGAACTGCCAGAAACGTGGAATGAAGCGAATATAACACTGATACCAAAGGAGGAGCAAGACTTAGCTAATGTGAAAAACTATCGACCAATATCTTTGATAAATAATGATTATAAAATTTTTGCTAAGATTTTAGCAGAGAGATTAAAAGACTGATTGATAGAATTTGTTGTAGATGAACAAGCAGGCTTCTTGCCAGATAGACAAATTAAAGACAATTTGAGAGTGGTAATTAATGCAGTAGAGTATTATGAAAAACATCCAGAGAAGGAGGCTGGCTTTTTTTTTGTGGACGCAGAGAAGGCATTTGATAATTTGAACTGGGACTTTATGTTTGCAATTATAGAAAAAAATGCAGATGGGCAAGGAATTTATTTATGCAGTGAAAGAAATATATAAAGATCAATGTGCAGCAATTGTGGTAAATAACGAATTAACAAAAAAATTGGAGATAAGAAAAGGCACAAGACAAGGATGTCCACTATCGTCATTGTTGTTTGTAATGGTATTAGAAATTCTATTAAGGCAAATACGGGACGATGGCAATATAAGAGGCATGAAAATTAAAGGTTTCTCATATAAAGTAAGAGCATTTGCTGATGACGTGATGGTCATAATTGAAGATCCAATTCAAAATATGCCGAAGTTGTTAAACAAGATAAAAGAATTTGGAGATCTTGCTGGGTTCTACATTAATAGAAACAAATCTAAGTTGCTATGTAAAAATATGACTAGTACACTAATATGCTATATTTGCTCTATATTTGCTCTATATTTGCTTTATTGACTATGCCAAAGCCTTCGATTGTGTCGACCATAGCAAGCTCTGGCTTGCATTGAAGCAGATTGGAGTACCAGCCCATATAATCAGACTGATGAGATCACTGTACACTGACCAAGAAGTGACAGTACGAACTAGATATGGAGACACAGATTGGTTTAAGATCAGAAAAGGCACCAGACAAGGCTGTGTTCTCTCCCCATTCCTCTTCAACTTATACGCAGAAGTAATCATGAGGAAGCTCAACCTGGATGAGATGAACATTGGGGTAAAGGTTGGTGGCAGAACAATCAGCAACCTGCGATATGCAGATGACATTACACTGCTAGCAGAGAAGGCTAAAGATCTGAAGACTCTGATCATGAAACTAAAGACAACAAGTGAAGTAATGGGGCTTCAGCTGAACATCAAAAAAACAAAGATCATGACCAATACTAACAAACGAGTCGATATCAAGATAAACAATGATGAGATCGACGTGGTTGACAACTTTGTCTTCCTAGGTTCACAAATCAATAACAGGGGTGAATGGACACCTGAAGTAAAGCGGCGAATCACACTTGGACGCTCAGCAATGGTCAGCATGGATTCAATCTGGAAATGCAAAGATGTCACAATAAGCACCAAGCACCAACTGGTCACAGCCATTGTGTTTCCTATAACAACCTACGGATGTGAGACATGGGCCTTAACAAAAATGGACAGGAGAAAAATTGACTCATTCGAACTGTGGTGTTGGAGACGACTCCTGAGGATCCCTTGGACAGCAAAAGTAACAAACCAAGCTGTCTTGGAACGCATAAAACCTGACATGTCTCTGGAGGGGAAGATTACAAAGCAGAAGCTCAGCTATTTCGGGCACGTAATGCGGGCCAACTCACTAGAAACATCAATGATGCTAGGAATGGTGAGTGGAATGAGGAAGAGAGGAAGACCAAAAACCCGCTGGCTGGATACCATCATGAAAGACACTGGACTGAACATGAAGGAATTGAAAGAAGCAGTCAGAGACAGAAAGGCCTGGAGCGATACGATCTACAGAGTAGCCAAGGATCGGACACGATTAAATGGCTAGGATTGGGTTGGACACTAATATGCTATGTAAAAATATGACTAGTACACTAATATGCTATGTAAAAATATGACTAATAATAGTACACAAAGTAAAGTATTTGGGGATTGAGCTCACGGCGAAGAATATTGATTTGTTTAAGAATAACTATGACAAGTTGTGGCAGCAGATAGATCGTGATATGATTAAATGGAACAAATTAAACTTGTCAAGGTTAGGTCAAATTGCGGTGATTAAAATGAATGTGCTACCAAGGATGATGTTTTTGCTGCAAACAATACCAATAGTAAAAGATAAAAACAATTTGAAAAATGGCAGAGGAAGATATTAAATTTTGTGTGGGCAGGCAAGAAACCAAGAGTGAAAATGAAGATCTTGTATGATGCCAAGGAAAGAGGTGGATTACAATTGCCTAACTTGAGACTATATCATGAAGCAATTTGTTTAGTTTGGCTGAAGGAGTGGATGACATTAAAGAATCATAAACTATTGGCATTGGAAGGATATAAAAAATATTTGGATGGCATGCGTATTTATGGTATGACAAAGTCAAGGCAGATGCTATGTTTTTACATCATTATGTGAGACGGAATTTATTCATTGTTTGGCAAAAATATAAGAGATACTTAAATGAAGAAACCCCATTGTGGATTGTACTGGCTGAAGTTGTTAACCCGAAAATGGAATATAATGGTGAGGAATGGTTGACTTATAAAGAAATCTTGAAATTGGAGCAAAAAGCAGTTATAATTAAAGCAAATGAGGAACTACCATTTCATTATGGGTGGTTCCAATATAGACAAATTAAAGATTTGTATGACTCTGATCGCAGGAAATCAGGATTCAGAACAAAAAACTCGGAACTAGAAGAATGTTTATTACAAGAGGGGGAAAAATGATATCTAATATGTATAAAATTTTGTTAAAGTGGTTTACTGAGGATGAAACAGTTAAAGTGCAAATGGTAAAGTGGGCTATAAATTGTAATAGAGATATCACAATGGATGCATGGGAGTACTTGTGGAAAAATACATTAAAAATATCAACATGTACTAATATAAAGGAGAATGTATATAAAATGATATATAGATGGTATTTAACGCCTAAGAAATTAGCTTATGGGAATAGTCAAATGTCAGACAAATATTGGAAATGTAAAAAACAAGAAGGTTCGTTTTATCATATGTGGTGGACTTGTGAACTGGCTAAACAATTCTGGGGGAATATTGTTGAGGTTATGTCAGAAATATTGCAGAAAAAAGTGAACAAAAACCCAGAGTTGTTATTGCTAAGCATAAGTTTAGAAAAGGTTGCGATCCAAGATAGAACGCTAATGTTTTACATGACAAAGGCGGCAAGGATGGTATATGCACAATTATGGAAGACTCAAGAAATACCGACAATAGAAAATTGGATCCAAAAATTGTTGTATATGGCTGAGATCGACAAGCTGACAAAGAAAATGAGAGAACAAGAGTCTGAAGAATTCTTTATTAACTGGGGGAAATTTAAATTGTATTTGGAAAAGAAGTGGGATGTAAAAGGGAAATTATGTATATTGGAGAATTTTTAAAGGGGGGGTAAAGTGATCTTTACGGAGGGAATATATATTTGTGAGTTTAAGATAAGAGAATGGTATTAAGAAATAATATTTTATTTTAAATAATATAACAATATGTAGTAGATATAATTAGATAAGGGGTTAGAAAACTGTTGGAAGTCTACAAAGAAAAAGGAGGAGGAGTGGGTGGGGGAAACTAGGATATGGGGGATAATAGATTATGTATGAAGTGACTTAAGTATTAACTCACCCAATAAAAATTTATTAAAAAAAAAGAATGAATAGAGCATGGTCTCCAGTTCTGAAAAACACCAGGCTAACAAAACACTCTATACTCGACAATAGTCCTGCAGCGAAGATTAGCACATCAAGTACCAATCCATATGCAAAAGAACCTCCTCAGGATACAGTGAAGCCTCCCTCCATTAGCATTCCACACCCTGGGAAACTCTTACAGGATGACTCAGCTCAACCCCACCCCTCCTGAGTAGATACAAATGACCTACATCTTTTCCACACTGTGACACTGAGAGATCTCTGTCTTTTGGTGCTACACCTCTGAAGATGCCAGCCACAGCTGCTGGCGAAATGTCAGGAACTACAATGCCAAGACCACAGCAATACAGCCCGGAAAACCCACAACAACCATCGTTCTCCAGCCGGGAAAGCCTTCGACAATACAAGTTGGTTAGTCTTAAAGGTGCTACTGGACTCTTTATTACTTCATTTCTTCATCTTCATTCCACCATCTCCAAGTGGGAACTCTCCATTCAAAGCATAATAGAGCTTGAAGGGGCCTTACAGACCATCTAGTCTAACCTCCTGCCCAATGAGGGAACAGCCTAAAGCATCTCTGACAAGTGTTCATCAGCCGCTCCTTGAAGACTGCCAATGAGGGGGAGCCCACCACATCCCCCGGCAGCCGATTCCACTGCTGGATTACTTTTAACGTGAACATGAAGACGTTTCCCCTAATGTCCAGCTGATACCTCCTCTCCTGGAATTTCAACCCATTGTTTTAAGTCCTATCCTCTGTTGCCAATAGGAAGAGCTCCCTTCCCTAAGTATTTTAAAGAGAGCAACTATCTTTCCTCTCAACCTCCTTCTCTCCAAACGGAACTTTCCCAAGTCCTTCAGTCTTTCCTCAAGGCTCAGTCTCCAGGCCCCTGATCATCCTGGTTGCTCCCCTCTGCACCCTTTCCAAATTGCCCACATCCTTTTCAAAGTGAGGATCTCAGAACCGCACACAGTACTCTAGGTGGGCCTGACCAATCCGGTATATGGTGGGAGGGACAAAGACAACATATGCTGTTGTGCCTTTGTTGATGCACCCCAAGATTGCATTTGCCTTTTTTGTTGCTGCATCACACTAGCTGCTCATATTTAGCTTCCTATCTGTACCCCCAAGATCTTGTTCACACACACTGCTTCCCAGAAATCTATCCTCCATGCTTTGCATTTTAGTTACCCAGGTGCAAAATCCAGCATTTACCCATGTTAAATTGTATCTTATTCAAATCTGCCCACCTTTTCAGTGTGTTCAGATCTCATTGAATTCTATTCCTATCTTCAAGGGTGATTGCTGCTCCTCCCAGTTTTATTTTAATTTTGTTTATGTCATTTATAGTCCATCTTTCTCCCTGAGACTCAGGGTGGATTACACAGTGGAAGATCAGTGCAGTCAATATCAAGAACATTTCCATAAACAATGCCATAGGGTAAACAGATACAAGTTTACAAAGACATAGCATTAGCAGGAATCCAATATCACATAGTGGCGCGGTTTATGGTTCCTGACTCATTAGAGGATCATCAGAGACCCCCTCCCTACAATAGAGCTCTCCTATCTCAGTAAAAAGCCCTTTTGAATCATTTGGTTTGCATCATTTGGTGTCACCTGCAAATTTAACGAGTCACCCCTTCACACCCTGGTCCAGATCAGTTACAAGAATATTGGAAAGCACATCCCCTGTCACTTGCCTCTTCCAAGCACCCCTATGATGCTCACCTGCGCGTAGACACACCCTTCTCCCGTCACTTGCACGCTGTAGTCTCCTGGCACTTTGGCCACAGCTCCGCACTGAAGCAGCAAGCGGTTGTGTTTGTCCACCTGAAACTGGTGCTGGACTTCCTTCCCAGAGAGCAGTTTTGCTTCTGCTTGTGCATCAGTCTTGGAGTAGGTGGAAGCCCCGTACAGGGAGAGGGCCTGCAGGGCAACCACGGTGTCCTGCAACAGACGTCGAGAGATGAGTGGGGCTACCCTGGGATAAGGGCCAGTGCGGCGGAGCGGCTAGAGTGCTGGTTGAGGGTCTGGGAGACCCCAGTTGGAATCCCTGCTCTGCCATGGAAGCTCATCGGTGGCTTTGGGCCAATCACTCTCTCTCAGCCTCTCCTGTCTCACAGGTAGGCCGCCCTTTGACTCAGGAGGACAGTCTGGTGCATATTGGCTGAAAACTGCTTTGTGGAAAATGAAGATGAACCTCAAGTTCTGAATAGTTATGCTCTCTTGGCATCGCCACAAGTAAGCGGGTGAAAAGAATGTGAAGATGGATCTCAGTGTTGCTGGGGTGGGGAGAACACTGTTGTAGTCCTCTTTTGGACTGGAAACACAGTGGGATATAAAGAAGACATGGATTTTAATCACTTGCTTCCTTCATCCCCCTCTTTGCCCTCATCCTTGGACTTGTCTTGTCTCTGTGAAAATGGCAGCTGTGTAAATCTCCCTTTTCCCACTTCTGCCTCGTGTCTGAATTGTTCATACTTCATATGAGTGAAACCAAAAGTTATTATTACCAAAAAGCATACCAACATGATATGAAAATAAAAGGTTAATTGACAGGACAGCTGAACTGTAGAAGCATCACCTCTAATCAAGAAATCACTCTGGGGTGAATGCTGTCTCCCCACATATCACAGGCCCTTGGTACAACAGGGTCTGACATATAGGAGCAACTGCCTCCCACCCCACGTTTTCCCATCAGCAGCCCCACACCAAACATGAGATGAAAGTCCTCCGCGTAGAGTTGCCAGCCTCTAGGTGGTGGCTGGAGATCTCCTGGAATTACAACTGATCTCCAGGCAGGGGCGGTGCCAGGGTTTCTGGTGCCCGCGGCTGCCCCTACATGTGCACGCATGCAGTGTGCATGCGCCCCCCCAGACTGCGTGATGACATCACCATGTGATGACGTCATCATGCAGCAAAGCCGGCCCCATTGGCCGGTGGGTGGGTGGGATGGAGCGCAGAGGCTGCCCACGCTCCACACGCCGCCCTGGACGCTTGCTGTGCCTGGCCCACGGCTGCTGCGCCCGGCGTGTGGTAGTGGTGGCAGTGGCAGTGGCACCCCCTCCAGTGCCCTCTCCGGTGCCCCAGTGCCCGTGGCGTTTGCCTCTCCGGTGGCACCAGCCCTGTCTCCAGGCCATAGAGATCAGTTCCCCTGAAGAAAATGGCTGCTTTGGTGGGTGGGCTCTATGGCATTATACCCTGAGAAGGTCGCTCCCCAAACCCTGCCCTTTCAGGGCACCACCCTCTAAATCTCCAGGAATTTTCCAACCTGGAGCTAGCAACCTCTATTGACTTGTATGGAGCATAGCAAAAATACTGCCACCTGGAAAATGATTGGGGAGGGGGACACAGTAAACAAAGAAAGGAGGGGGAGAACCCACAATTCAACCCGAAATGTACTGTAGATGCTACAAGGGTCAAGCTAAAATCATAAAATATATTCAAAATAGATATTTATTGTACAATGTACAGTAATAAAATCAAAAGAGTCAAAATAGGGGGCCTGAAGGCAGAATAGATAGATATTGGTTTCTGGAAGTGTGGGTCTGTTTATTACTAAAGTGTGTATTATTGGCCATTGAGGAAGGCCCTTGGGCCTTTGGTTATGGTCTTGGGTTGGTCATTTGACATGTCTATCAACTGTATTGGGAGAATGTTGCAGCTTATCTAAAGCTTTCCTCTGTAGCCTGACATTCAGGCCCTTTGCTTTTAATCCTTTAATTTTATTACTGAGGGGGATATAGGGCTTTTTCTGGGAAAAGAGGTGGTGGAACTCAGTAGTGGAACTTAGGACCATTCAATGACGTCACTTTGGGCTAGCCGGAACAAGGGAGGAGTTTTTTAAAGGTTAAATTGCCCTCTGCGAAAATGGTCACATGGCTGGTGGCCCCACCCCTTGATCTCCAAAGTTTAGATCTAAACTCCCCTCTGTCTGGAGGTTAGGGGGCGGGGCCACCGGCCATGTGACCATTTTCAAGAGGTGCCAGAACTCCGTTCCACCGTGTTCCAGCTGAAAAAAAGCCATGGGGGGATGCAATTCATTTTCTCCAAAGATCCTCCCCGCAGTTTTTCTAATTTCATCTCATTGAATGGTATAGAGAAACGGATGCACAAATGGGAAAATTCTCTGGGAGAAAACACAGAGCCCCCCCCCCCCCCCGCTGCATCCAACAAGGAGAGGAAGGACAAAAAAATCTTCATCTGGGCAGTAAAATAGCTTGTGCAGTTTCTGAAATAAAGTAAAAAGCTGCCCACAAATGATATAAATCAGAAAACGTGATAAATCTCGAATAAAGGATCAAAATTATACTTTGTTTGTCATGCTTTGTGAATCCCTTTGTTCCCACTGCAATTTTTTTGCCAATTACAAGCAGTACCTCAAAAATTTGAAGGAAAAAAACCCCACACAACCCTGCCCGCCTCTTGCTGTGGGGTCTTGGCGGGAAAGAGCTTACCTGGGCAGAAGAGAACCCCCCTGTGGGATTCTGCTGCTTGCTGAGCCATTTGACAATCTTGGATGCTGTTGTCAGAGCCTCCTTGGATAGCACTGGCTTTTCGGTGAGGTGAGCAAGGAGCACGTAACCTGTCATCTCTACCTCTGCAGAGGAAGCCGGGGGCTCGTAGAATGGCTGATTGGGCTCCTTCTGTTGTCTGCCAGGCTTCTGCCAATGCATGGAGCCATCTCCTTCAGAGACGGAATCAGAGAATTCTGGTAACTACTACAGGCATTTTCACACATGAGGCTTAAAGGGGCTCTTTCTCAAAACTGCTGCACTGGCCAGAATTCCTACACACGTGCTTCTTCTTCTACTTTCTCTTCTGCATATTAACTTGAATAGCAGCTGAGAGGCCCATTGCTGATTTAATAACAACAACACTGCAGCGCTGTTGAGGATTCAAAGTCCTTCAGATTCTTTATCTTGTAATTGTCACGCCAGCCGCATAATATTGGCCATCTTTCTATCACCGCATTACAGGAATGGGCTGAGGCAGAGAGCCGGCTGCTCAAAGCCGCTACAGTGAGAGTCAAACCAGGGGACTTCCTGCTCTAGAGCTCAGATGTCTGGCAAAGGTCTAAGAGTCATCTAGCCTAGAGAAGGATACTACATGGAAACAGGTGGCTTCATTGCATAGATCTGTTTCTACAGCATATCGCTTTGTGCATTTTTCAAACAAAAAAGAAGTTAATATGTTTTAAAAATCAGTGAAACAATAAGGGGATGGAGCCACCTTTGTGAAAAGGAGTGTGGGAGTGAGATTGATTAGGATAGCTCTTGCTCTGCTATCTTGGCAGCTCTGGGCATGCCACCCCCCGCTGCCACCTGCAACATGGAAGTGAGAATACTGGGCGACTTGCAATGTTGCTGCGTAACGGGAACAGTTCTTCCAACAACTGGCAGACAGGTGGCAAACTGAGAGTCTCTCTACATGAGACATGGGACACATGAAGAACACGTGTCGGGAGATGCCATGAAGGGTAATTTAAAAAGGCAGAGCCAGTAGCAGGCCAAAGGCTTTGCTCTACACTGGCATTGTGTGAAGGGGCTGTGAAATGCCAGAAGGGAAACTTCAGCCCATTAGAACCTCTGCAGGTCCAAGCCCGGCTCTGGAAGGCAGCTCCAGCCCATTTCCATTCCTCGCTGCTCTCTGGTTGCGACTACCCCAGGTTTAGACTGGAGAGGTGAAATTGACAGAGCCTTTGGGGCAGCGAAGATGAAATTAACAAACCCTCTGAGGAGGCATCTCCGCCGGCTCTGTCTTTTAAAACTACACTTCCTGGCTAACATTGCATCTCCCTACACTTGATGAACACCCGCTGAGGCATCTTGTGCAGAGAGACTCTGAACCAGTGAGTGATATTGCCTCTCTGAGAACCTCTCTGTTAAGCACTAGACTTATGTTATTTATTGTATATTGTATTGTGCTTTAATCAGGTTGTGATCTTCTCTGAGCCTGCATTGCAGGGAGACGGACTATAAGACTAATAAATAAATAATAGGTTGAGCTGAATCCAGCAGAGGGGAGACAGCAGCATAGTGCGGCTGCATGAAAAAATACAGGAAGGGTGGACGGACACATCCCCCCTTGAGTCAGGAAACAGAGGATGGGGTCGGTGCGGGAATTGCTCTTGAAACATGTTATCCTCTCTGGAGCGCCCTTCTCACCTTCTTTTACAGCTGCCTCCTCAAGGGAGGACAGCATCTCTTTCTTCTTCTCCTCTTTCCCTGCCAAGGCAAAGGCATAGGCCAACAGAGCCCGGGTGTAGACGTGGATGTCTTCTGCCTGGGCCGCAGTCTCCAAGCAAAAGAGAGCATTGCGCACAACAGGGTGCTGGAAAGAAAAGGACAAAGATACTCGTCTGAAGCCGCCAGCACCATTTCTGAAGGCTTGGCAAGACCATTGTGCATGGCTTGTATGGCACCTTCATACCCGCTGCCAAAACCACCTGATACCCATGCCTGCATGGTACTGCACAGAACAAATCAATAGAAAGTCCCTTCTCAAAGGGAGCTTTATTCTTTCCTGATAGAACCCCCATGGAGGGAGAAGGGGAATACTCACAGAGACGGGCAAAGGAATCTCCAGCAGAGCGATTGTGATATAAGCAGACAGAGTGACTTCATCATCAACCCCGCCCTGTAGAAAACAAGGCACGGAGCTGTCAACTCTTGCTCCCTCAGCAGACCTGGGGGTGCCACTCTCCACTGCCGTCCACAACACGGAGGTGAGAATACTGGTCTACCTTGTAATGCTGCTGTGCAGGCTACTTACAGTGAAATCCCAAGCAGAGTTACTCCAGTCTGAGCCCATTGATTTCAATTCTGTTTAGGAATTCACAGTTAGTGTATGTGAAGCACTTTAGTTACCTGAAAAACCCTTCAGGACATCATCATCATCACCGTTAATAATCCGCCACTCTCATTGAGACTCAAGGAGGATTACACAGTAAGATCCTTCCTCAGAGGGTTTGTTAATAATTGAGAGCCTTCCAGAAGGCAAAGAGGAAATTAACAAACCCTCTGAGGAGTGATCTTTGCCGGCTCTGTAGAGAGGTGAAATTCAAACTACACCTCCCTGATAACATAGCATCACCCTTCACTTGAGCGTCCTCGTGTAATTTGTCTCGTGTAGTTTCGCTCTCACGGGCTTTCCCACTTTATGATCCGATTAATGCACTCATTGATTTTCTGTTGGCTCAGCCACTTGTTAGTGAATAAGAGGAAAGTTCTTAGTAAGCAGGTTACTTTATTTGCTGCTGGAGCCCCTAAGTGATGCCCCAAATACTGAAATATGATTTGAGGTTTTAAGTGTATTGCCTACCCCAACTGGTTCCCCAAAACAAAACCCAAGAAAACAAAGTAACATTATTCTTCCATGAATGATCGCTCCTTAATTCTGAGCCCCAAAGGCAAGTCCAAAAGCCCTTCTTAACGGTCTTATTTTATTTTGTCTTGTTCTCTTATTTGGCCATAACATTTAGGTTCTGACACTTCTACCTTGATGGCATTGTTCAGGAGGTGTTCAGAGCTTTGGAAGCAACCGTTCTCCTTCTGCCTGGAAACCAAGGAGGCCTGAGCATCCGTGATGAGCTGGTCTTCAACAAAGATGTAGGAACGGGCTTGTGCAAAGGACTTGAGCACAAAAGCGGTCAGCCTGCAAGAAGAGAAGAGCATCATCCCTCCCCTCCTTGCTTTTGTGCATGCCAAGACAGATCTGCTCAAGAGGGCCTCACAATATGGAATAAATTGGCCTTCTGTTCTGTGAAGATTCTTTTTGTCTTGCCTCGTGTGACTCACTATACCAGTGTAGCACAGTGGCTGAAGTGTGTGGGACTTAGGGATGTGAGATGTTCCACCTCGCCTGCCAATAGCTCAAAGGCCAGTGGAGGAAAATGGGGTGGGGTTGGCATGCCTGCATTATGCAAGCATGCACCATCACTTCCATCAAAAACATTGGGAGGCAATGCTCTAGGATCTGCCAAAAACTCTATGGTTCTCATAGGATAAAATGAGGAAGAGAGAACCATGCCTGCTGTTCTGAACTCCTTGAAAGAAGAGAGGAATAAAATATTATAGATAGTTATTGCTACAGGTAGTGTTGTCAGGTCCAGGTTGGGAAATTCCTGGAGATTTAGGGGGTGGAGACTATAAAGGTGTGGTTTGAGGAGGGGAGTGGCCTCATTGGGGTATAATGCCATAGAGTCCACCTTCCAAAGCTGCCAGTTTCTTCAGGAGAAATGATCTCTATCACTTGGAGATCAGTTGTAATTCTGGGAGATCTCCAGCCACCACCTGGAGGCTGGCAACCCTAGCAGATTATTTCTGCTTGCTTTAGAAGAGGAGGACCAATGCTATCCTTCCTCAGGTTTCAGAGCTTGGTCAGAGATCTGTTTACTCTGTACTCCTTACAGACCTGAAATGCCCTTTGATGTGTAGATTGCTAATCTCAGGACTGCCTCCTTGAGGCACCTTCTTCTTTCTCTCTTTGTCACAGTCTCTAGTCCTCACTCGTCTCCTCTCCATCTTGCACCATGGATGGAGGACCTGTCCTACAACTCAGTGCCATCCTTAGACTAGACAGGTAGATAGCAATCTCTCTCTCTCCGATCGGAGTATGGAGTTCCTACAATAAAGAACTCTCATTTCCCCCCCCCCTAAACCTAAGCCAAGTCTCTCTACACAAGGCATCTTACATGGGGACGCTCAAGTGACTTACTTTCTGTGTGGTCTTATATTCAATGCACTCTGTCTCCCTAGCAGTGCTTGTGTATCCACAATGGGAGAGCAAGTGGAAGATCTTTCACTTGAGCGTCCCTGTGTAAGATGTCTTGTGTAGAGAGACTCATAGTGTAAATCTGTTGTTTTCTCTTAAATACACACTAGCCTGTAAAGCTCCTACACCCGTCATACTCTTCCCTGCAAACGATGCAACTCTGCTACCCTTCTAATAATCTAGGGAGGACCAGCATATAGTTTAATAGCCTGATGTGCTTGAAAGGTGCTCCCATTACTGTTCATTGCAAAATGTAGGGTTACCAACCTCCAGGAAGTTCTGGAATAACAACTGGTCTCCAGATGACAGAGAGCAGTTCACCTGGATCAGTTTACCTGCAGCTGCGGAGGGCAGATCCGACGGCACCACATTCCCAGTGAGCTCTTTCCCCTCCTCTGCCCTCCTCTGGCACCCCCCCCCCCCATCTCCAGGGATTTCCCAAGCCAGATTTGGCAACCCTAGCAAAATGTCCATCATTGATATGTGTACAAAGTGGGCAGGGGAGGGCATTTTATTGCAGGATCCCTTGGGTGTTGCAATACCTTTCGCTGCTGTCTGCACCCCCCTGAGCGCAAGAGAATGCACTGGGCCATCCAGGGTTGGAGGCGGGGGGGGGGCGCAAGTTAGGCCCGTCTTGCTTCCAAGTGCTGGACCTTTTCTTCCCTCATAACATTGAATGATAGACATGTACTTATGTGGTGGTGATGGAGGAGTCACCATAGCTGACTTATGGTGACTGACCCCTGGTGGGTTTTCATGGCAAGAGACTAACAGAGGAGGTTGGCCATTGCCTGCCTCTGCAACCCGGGTCTTCCTTGGAGGTCTCCCATCCAATTACCAACCAAGGCCGACCCTGCTTAGCTTCTGAGATCTGACAAGATCAGGCTTGCCTAGGCTATCCAGGTCAGGCGGGGCTAAGTATTTATGTAAGAGCAGGTAAAAAGATTAACTGGGGACTGCATCCAGACGAAGGGATAAATCTATTCCCTGTTTTGTGTGTCCTCAATAGGGGTGTGCAAACCAAAAATTTTCGGCTATAGCCGAAAGTAGAAAGCCGAAAGAAGATTCTCTATCGTTAAAGCCGAAAGCCGAAACAAGAATCTCTTTCGGCTTTCGGCTTTCGGGATTCTTTCGGCATTATTTCGGCATTCTTTTGGCTTTTTTCTATGGGAAAATGCCTCCGTCTTCCAGGACGCCTGGAGGAGGCATTTTCCCACCGAATAAGCCCAAAATTGGTGGGGACCTTCCTCTAACCCTTCTCTAACAACCACCCAAGTTTCAGACAGATTGAACTTTGGGGGGCCATGTTATGTCCCCCCAAAGCAGGTCCCCCCATCCTCCCATAAGAAAGCGAAGGAGCAGCATATTGTTAGCATGCTGCTGCTCATCTTTCTTCATTATTTCCTATGGGGAAAAAATGAAGAGGCAGGCTTCCTTTGCCAGGGGTGGCATTTTGCATGCAAAATGCCCCCTTACCCTCAGGGGCCCTTCTCCCACCCCTCCTCCCACCCCCCACAAAGGCTCAGCCTGCTCCCACTTGGGGGGGCCATTTCATGGCCTCCCCAAGTAGGTGCTCTGCTCTCATCTCTACCACTGACAGCTGGGGGAGGCTTGTCTTACACAAAGATAACACAACTCACTTCACATTAAAGAATCACCCCAAAAAATTGCTGTCAAAAGCACTTTATTTCTGTAACTGCTTTAGGTTACACAGTAGGAAGGCACCACAGAGCAGGAAAGCAGTGTACTACACAAAAATAACACAACTCACTTCACACCAGAGAATCACACAAACACAATTGCTGTCAAAAACGGTGAAGTGGGTTGTATTATTTTTTGTAGTACATTGCTATCATGCCCTGTTGTGCCCTCCTACTGTGTAACCTAAAGCTGTTCAAGAAATAAAGTGTTTTTGCCAGGAATTGTGTTTTTGTGATTCTCTGATGTTAAGTGAGTTGTGTTATTTTTGTGTAAGATAGTGCTGCCATGCCCTTTGGTGTTCCCCCCTGCTGTGTAACCTAAAGCTGTTCAAGAAATAAAGTGTTTTTGACAGGAATTGTGCTTTGTGATTCTCTGATGTTAAGTGAGTTGTGTTATTTTTGTGTAAGATAGTGCTGCCATGCCCTTTGGTGTTCCCCCCTGCTGTGTAACCTAAAGCTGTTCAAGAAATAAAGTGTTTTTGACAGGAATCGTGTTTTGTGATTCTCTGATGTTAAGTGAGTTTTGTTTTAATTTTTCTGTGTGGGGGACTGCTGGTGTAATGTGTCATAATGCTTTGCCTACTTGTACTTTGGAAGGGAGAAAAAAAAAATTAAAACTTTATTTTGTGTTGTTCTTGTTTTATTCTTTGTTGTGCAGTTGGTTCCCATCATAGGGAACAATGGGGCTGGCTGGCCAGCCATCTCTGTAGGTGGTGGGGGAATTTGAGGGAGGGTGTCTGTGGTTCAGGTGCTCTTTCACAGGGACCAGCTGGCACTCAGAAGTGTGCCCACCATTGTGGCACCCCTGGGTTGTGCAGAATTGCCCAGGAAAAGAGAGTTTAGAAGTTCCCAGCATAGGGAACAAAGGGAGAGGGCTGGCCTTGCCAGCCTGTTCCTGGGGTTATGGGTGTGGGGCAGGTGGGGGTGGATTTGGGTCTGTGAGGGGCTAATGTGGGGATTTGGGTCTGTGTGTGGCAGCTGGGGGGGAATTGGGTTTGTGTGGGGCTGTAAGGGGTGGACTTTAGGGGCTGAGAGGACCTACTTGGGGAGGCCATGAAATGCCCCCCCAAGTGGGAGCAGTCTGAGCCTGGGTGGGGGGTGGGGGGAAGGGTGGGAGAAGGGCCCCTGAGGACTGGGGGGCATTTTGCATGCAAAATGCCACCCCTGGCAACACAAGCCTCCCCCAGCTGTCAGTGGTAGAGATTAGAGCACCTACTTGGGGAGGCCATGAAATGGCCCCCCCAAGTGGGAGCAGGCTGAGCCTTGGTGGGGGGTGGGAGGAGGGGTGAGGGGGCATTTTGCATGCAAAATGCCACCCCTGGCAAAGGAAGCCTGCTTCTTCATTTTTTCCCCATAGGAAATAATGAAGAAGATGAGTAGCAGCATGCTAACAATATGCTGCTCCATCGCTTTCTTATGGGAGGACGGGGGGACCTGCTTTGGGGGGCCATAACATGGCCCCCCAAAGTCCAATATGTCTGAAACTTGGGTGGTTGTTAGAAAAGGGTTAGAGGAAGGTCCCCACCAATTTTGGGCTTATTCGGTGGGAAAATGCCTCCCCCAGACGTCCGGGAAGACGGAGGCATTTTCCCATTGAAAAGCCGAAAGAAAGCCGAAAGAATCCCGAAACGTTTCAGCTTTTTTCTTTCGGCTACCCGAAACGTTTAGGCATTCCCCGAAACGTTTCGGCATTCCCCGAAAGAAGCCGAAACACTTTTGTTTCGGCATTCTTTCGGCATTCTGAATGCCGAAACGCACATCCCTAGTCCTCAGTAACTGAAAACCATGTTTTCTGCTATCTTCCCGTCTCTGATTCTCCACCTACACTCCACCTTGGATTGTTTGTAACTCTACAATATGATGGACTGCGGCGATTGTGAGTCTGAGCGAGCTAATCTCCTCTGACATAATCAGGGTTGCATTTAATACTTAGTACTACAGATTAAAAAAAATAAACATTTAGTCAACCAAAATTCTGCCCGTTTGTGTAAATCCTGAATAAATGATCTCTTCTTTTGCATAATTTATTCTCTGTCATTTTCTATTTTGCAGAGCTTTTTTGGCTTCAGTTCTTGGGGGTGGGGCAAGGAGTTGTATGCTAAAACCTTGTCCCCTGAACAACAGACATCTTATTTAGAACACACACAAACCCCTTCCCAGCTCTAGAGATTCTCCCCGGGCATTTCCCATAGACTGTCAAGTGTTATTTTCACAACTGTAGGGCTAAAAATTGCTTTTAAAAAATGAAAGTTGAATTTCTTCAGGAAGCTAGATTCTGTGAGCAGCTCTCTACACAAGATGCCTCGGCGTGTGTTCGTCAAGTGTAGGAAGACGCAATGTTAGCCAGGAAGCACAGTTTTAAAAAACAGCCGGCAGAGATCGCTCCTCAGAGGGTTTGATAATATCATCTTCACCACCCCCAAAGGCTCTGTCAATTCACTTTTCCAGTCTAAAACCGTGTGAGATCGCAACCAGAGGGCACTGAGAAATGGAAATGAGCTGGAACTGCCTTCCAGAGCTGGGCTTGGACCTGGAGAGGTTCTAATGGGCTGAAGTTTCCTTTCTGCCATTTCACAGCCCCTTCAGACAGCTCCAGTGTAAAGCAAAGCTTTTGCCCTGCTGCCAGCTCTATCTTTTTAAACAATCCTTCCCGACTAACATTGCATCTCCCACGAGTTGTTCATGTGTCAGATGTCTCACCTAGGGAGTCTCTTATTCTGCAGCTTTCCAGTGTTTTTGCAGATGGGGGAACAGAGGAGAAACAGTGACGCTTACCACGTGTTTCCTTGCACATGGTGACGTAGTCCAAAGGTGCTATAAGAGCCATCAGTGTGCTTGTATTTTAGCTGCCGCTGGTAGCCTGAAATGGAAGTTATTGTTTATGCAAAATAACAATCACTGTGCTGTAAGTAGCTTCCTACCAGGGTATACATCGAATGTTGTTTGTTGTTGTTATTCTTCAACAATAGCAGTGCCCCCTCCATCTGGGAATGGTTGTGGCATGTTCTCAATTTTAGCATGCGCTACTTCTCAGCTGCGCATTCAGGCTCACGCACCTCCTCTACCGAAGTCGGTACGGTTTACTTCTACGAAAATATGCATAGAACTGGGTTGTATAGATTTAATGGACTGAGGTATTGGTTAAGCAGATTGCATAGACAGCCCTATCTGTGGACAATTATCCATCCCAACTAAAGAGAAATAACAGGAGTCGAATCTGAGAGTCTTCTCACCAGCAACCAGGTAGCCAATGGCCTTGGATCTGGTCTCCTCAGTCAGTTGCTCCGTCTTGTTCAGATAGTCCAGGATGTAGATGTTGGGCGCAAAGAGGACCATGTTCTGCTCTCCACATCCATAGGGAAGTCGGAGCAGCTGCTGCAAGTTCTGTAAGGCTGTGCCCAGGATATCACCTGGAAGGGGAGAGGAGAACACAGGCTCAGGTCAGCTTGGAAGGCAAGTGAAAGGAAGAACCACAGAATAGGCAGGGATGTGAGAGCAAGAAGAAGAAGTAATAATGAGAAGGAGGAAGTTACAAAAGACAGCGAGGAAATGGTAAGAAAAATGCACAGGCAGGGAATGGTCAGATGGGACAGCAACATGCACCAATGAAAGTAAAACGAGCGGTAGAATGTATTGTCGAAGGCTTTCACGGCCGGAGAACGATGGTTGTTGTGGGTTTTCCGGGCTGTATTGCCGTGGTCTTGGCATTGTAGTTCCTGACGTTTCGCCAGCAGCTGTGGCTGGCATTTTCAGAGGTGTTGCACCAAAAGACAGAGATCTCTCAGTGTCACAGTGTGGAAAAGATGTTGGCAGGTCATTTGTATCTACTCAGGAGGGGTGGGGTTGAGCTGAGTCATCCTGTAAGAGTTTCCCAGGGTGTGGAATGCTAATGGAGGGAGGCTTCACTGTATCCTGAGGAGGTTCTTTTGCATATGGATTGGTACTTGATGTGCTAATCTTCTCTGCAGGGCTATTGTTGGGTATAGAGTGTTTTGTGTTCTGCACAGGGAAGCCATTGAAATTCACAAGCATAAGCAAAACTTCAACAGGAAAGAAGAAACCTTAAGAATGAACAGAGCATGGTTTCCAGTTCTGAAAAACACCAGGCTAACAAAACAAAGTGAAGCCTCCCGCCATTAGCATTCCACACCCTGGGAAACTCTTACAGGATGACTCAGCTCAACCCCACCCCTCCTGAGTAGATACAAATGACCTGCCAACATCTTTTCCACACTGTGACACTGAGAGATCTCTGTCTTTTGGTGCAACACCTCTGAAGATGCCAGCCACAGCTGCTGGCGAAACGTCAGGAACTACAATGCCAAGACCACGGCAATACAGCCCGGAAAACCCACAACAACCATTGAGCGGTAGAATCTTTTGGGAATCTGAATATGTGTGCAGACATTTCAGCCCCCCCAGAGATTCCATTTCTGAATGCGATGCAAAGTTACTCCAGACTGAGCCCATTGAAACCACTGGTCTTAGACTGGAGTAATTTTGCATGGGATTGCATTATACCAGTGTACTTTCCTGGGAGTAAGCCCCATTGACCTGAGTAGAATTCTGAGTAGATCTCTCTGGGATTAGCTTCTAGCAGTGCAATCCTAAGAGAACTCTCTTGGGAGTAAGCCCTATTGAATAAAATAGGACTTACTTCTGAGTAGACCTCTTTAGGATCACTCCCTAAATCTCTCAAGCTCAGTAATGGGGCATCTAATACTGTGATTGTTTAGAAACGAGCATCCTGATGGTCCAAAACGTTTTCCTAACATAGAACAAGCTGCACTCATGTAAAATAACATGAACAACAACTCTGGTGGCAAAATTAGAAATGTGTTGCAATTCAAAGAAGCTCTGTTTCCTCAGATGTCTAAAACACTTCACTTCCATAGTATCAGGGTCATGGCCCCTGCCATACTCTGAGGGGTTTAGGGGTTCACTATTGGGCTGTTGACCAGGTCCTCTATAACGTATTTTAGGAGTGCTGGAGAAGCGGCTAAAGAAGCAGTCAGACGCTAAGAAAGGAATATAGTTATCAGCGTGGCCAAGGAGACGTGGTCAGATGGCCTGAGAACTGAACTGAACTGATCTAAACTAGCCACAACAATTCTACTCTTTTTCTCTCTTCACTTTTCTTTTTCTGCATAGATGGGAGCCTAGCTAAAAAGGGGAACTGGGGGGAGTGGGCTGTGCTTGAAAGGTTTATTATACCTAGTAGGCAGGCGGGATTATTCCTGACAAGGAATGTCTACTGTACCAAGCTCTTAGATGATCAATACAACTTTAACTCATGCATCCTTGGACTCGCGCAGTGAAGTTACTTGAGATCTAAGCTGGCAGTCTCTGACACATAGTCAGAGAATAAGCAGAATTTCTTTAAAGGTCAGCTAATTGTTTTCTCCTATCCTGGATGGCCCAGGCTAGCCCAATCTCATTAGATCTTAGATCCAGAGGAGTTAGCTGTGTCAGTCTGTAGTTGCAAAATAGTAAGGAGTCCAGTAGCCCCTTTAAGACTAGCCAATTTTATTGTAGTATAAGCTTTCGAGAACCACAGCTGTCTGTCAGATGCATCTGAGGAAGAGAGCTGTGGTTCTCGAAAGCTTACGCAACAATAAAGTTGGTTATTCTTAAAGGGGCTACTAGGCTCTTTGCTGTTTCATTAGATCTTGGAAGCTAAGCAGGGTCAGCCCCAATTAGTACTTAGACAGAAAACCATCAAGGGAACTCAGGGTCTCTACAAGGAGGCAGGCAATGGCAAACCACCTCTGTTTCTCTCTTGCCTTGAAAACCCTAAGGGGCGGCCATGTCAGTTTGGTTGCAGCTTGACTGTACTTTACACACAATGGTTTTCACTCCAAACCTCGCAAGAACAAGTTTCATTTCCGTGAATGGCTGCAATAAGAGTAGAAGGGGAAATGTCTCTTCTTTACGGATACTTGGCATTTTGTATCCTCTTATTTAATATTCAGTATGTCGGCTGTATATCAATCCTTTCTTCCTTTTTTAAAAAAACTGGAAGTTGAAATGAATTTTGCATTATTCATGTGGTTCTTCATATTACTGAGGTACTGAGAACTGAAAAAGCTGTTCTTCGGAAACAGTCTTTACTTGGAAGACCATTGTATAGTTTTGTGCATTGTTTTAAAGGTGTGTTTTATTATGTTTGTTTTAATCGTTAGCTGTCTTGGTGACCCTTGATTAGGCAGAAAAGTGATATATAAATATTGTAAATTAAAATAAATAAATAAATAAGCTTACCAAGCACACAGAAATAGGCCCTGGCTGAGCCCTCAACCACATTTTCTGGAACCGTCAAGGAAACAGGTGCTTCGGAGTCTCCTGCCAGGAAAAGAGAACGAGAGAAATATCGATGCCTGTTACCTCCTGCGGCTTGATTTCCCTGTTCTCCACTCAGCCTCCATCCCTCCAGCAGATTAATACATTTGTGAGCCTGTCCCTCCATCACTTCTTCTCTTTCCTTCTGACTCTTTCATGTGCTTCACCCAACCTAAGATGGTCCTATTAAAAAAATCCTGAAACTGTGCGGGTTCAACTCTCATCCAGAAAGCGTCAATGACGTGACTATGTTTCCTTTTTGATCAGAATTCTGGGCAATACTGGAATGGTGAAATGAGTTTGGAAGGGGGAGGATGAGAGAAACCCCATGATCTGACTGTGTAAAGGTTCCATGGAATGTGGATTGGGTCTGTTTAGCACAACCAGAAGACTGCAGAAACCAAAACGATTCCTCAGTCCATTCCAGGCACACACAGAGACTTAAGTGCCTTTTCGTGAATAGATGGTTGGAGGAGTGCAAAGTGGGGGCTAAGAATAGCCAGTTTGGTGCAGCGGTTAAGCGTGGTAGGACTTCAACCTGGAGAACTGGGTTTGATTCCCCACTAGGGCTGCCAGACCCCCGGTGGGGGTGGGGGATCCCCCGCCCCCACCCTCCCACCCCCGCCCCACTTACCTGGCCAGCGGGGGGGGGCGCACCTTCCATGTGCGCCCCCCTGCGGTGCTGCGCACCCCCGCGCACAGCAGCCACAGGATCAGGCCTGTTTTGGCCTGGATCGGGGCCCCTGTGGAGCGCAGGAGCATGCCAGCACTCCGCGGGGGCCCACAACGGGCCCAATCCATGCCAAAACGGGCCCAATCCACACCCGTTTTGGCACGGATTGGGTCCGTTTTGGCGCGGAGCGGGCCTGTTGTGGGCCCCTGTAGAGCGCAGGAACACTCCCACGCTCCACAGGGTTCCAAAATGGGCCCAATCCGCTTCAAAACGGACCCGATCCATGCCAAAAAGGGCCCAGATTGGTTGTGGGCCCCTGTGGAGCACAGGAGCGTTCCTGCGCTCCGCAGGGGCCCACAACAGGCCCATTCCATGCCCAAACAAGGGCTACATGATGACGTCACTCCCAGAAGTGACGTGATCACGCTTGCAGGAGCGCGCACACACGCTTTGCGCACGCACACACAAGCTCCTGCAAGGTAAGAGCCAGGCCCCAGTCTCCCGCCGGGAGATCGAGGGGGCCTGGCAACCCTATTCCCCACTCCTCCTCTTGAAGCCAGCTGGGTGACCTTGGGCCAGTCACAGCTCTCTCAGCCCCACCCAGCTCACAGGGTGATAGTTGTGCGGATAATGAGAGCATACATTGTAAACTGCTCTGAGTGGGTATTCAGTTGTTCTGAAGGGTGGTATATACATCGAATGTTATTATTGTTATTATGCCACAGACTTCCTTGGGCGACTCTTGAAGCAGATGAGGTGGGCTTCTAATGGCCACTGTGGCTGAAGGATGGTGAAGCCATCTCATCACCTGCTGACTGCACCAGAAGTGACTGCAACATTTGTTGAACGGGCTGGAATCTGCTGCCATAATAGTGGGTGGTAGGGGTGCCAACACCAGCTTGGGAAACTCCCAAAGGTTTGGTGGGCAGAGCCTGGGAAGGGGTTGGGAGCTCAGAGGGGATATGATACCATAGAGTTTATCCTCTGAAGCGGCCCTTTCCTCCAGGGAACTGATCTCTGTAGACTGGTGATCAGCTGTAATTCTGGGAGAACTGGAGGATGGCAACCCTAGTGAGTGGGCCTTTGTTTTCTCTTTGAACCGGCTCCAGTCTCCAGCAGGCAAAAACCTCTGCAGGAATAACTGTTATTCGTCTTTAAGGTGCATCTGTTGGCTCCCCCTCTGTAAATGGCAGGACCTACGGTTATCTTCTGGCTTCTGTTGGAGAGGAATCCAGGGGGACCCCTTTTGAAAGCGATAGCTGCACGACACGTTCAAACTGGCATGAAAACGACCATTGTGTGAGGGAGACTAGAAAGTACTAATCTGCAGGCTTGGGATTCTCTGAGGGAAGTTATGATTGCAATAACAGTATTATAATAACTGTGCTTATACACCACTCATCTAGGCAGATTAGTGCCCCACTCAGAGCAGTGAACAAAGTCAACATTATTATCCCCACAATACAGCTGTGGAGCTAGGGCTGAGAGGAGCGGCTTCCGCAAGGCCGCCTACTGAGCTCATGGCAGTAGTGGGATTCGAACCAGCAGACATGGGCCTGGGCCAGACCCTGATGAGCAGCAGCCTGGGCAAGCCTCAAGCATTGGCAGACCCATAACAGCACAAAGGAAGGCCACTCTGCAAAGGCCTGGGTCAGGCTAACATATGCCTGGACAACCCCCCCCCCTTAGTTTGGTATAGTGGTTAAGAGTGGCAGGACTTTAATTTGGAGAACTGGGTTTGATCCCCCACTCCTCTGCTCGAAGCCAGCTGGATGACCTTGGGTCAGGCACAGCTCTTGCAGAGCTCTCTCGGCCTCACCCGCCTCACAAGGTGATTGTCGTGAGGATAACAACAACACACTTTGTAAACCGCTCTGAGTGGGCGTTATGTTGTCCTGAAGGGTGGTATATAAATTGAATGTCGTTGTTGTTGTTAGTGTATCATAATCCTGAACAAATAGGCACTTACCAGTTCCACAGATCACGTTGTTGAAGACCACCTCGTTCTCGACTCCTTCAGGCTTCACGCAGAGAGAAGGGAGAGGGGAAAGGGGGGAAGATGAGAACAAGTGCCAGAGAGGTGTGGTAGGAATCACCTCCAGGTGCAAGAAACATGCTCTTTTAGGCCCTGCATGAGTAGCCTGGGCTTCTGTGAGGCTCGCAAGGAAGCCGTGAGGTAGACATTTTTCTATACTTATGATACTTGGGCTGCTAACCTCCAGGTGAGGCCAGGGTTGCCTCTGGGAAGGGGGGACCTGGCACTTACCTCGTGCCAGCAGCCTGGTGTTCTTCGCACAAGCTTCAGTGCCAGTGTGATGATGTCACCCCCGGAAGTGACATCGTTGCGCCAACCTTGGGAGTGCTCCCACGCTCTGTGCAGGGCCAATTTGGCCTGTTTGGGGCCCAAATCGGCCCCAAACGAAGAGCAGGAATGCTCCCACGGCTGGTGCGATGATGTCACTTACAGGGGTGATGTCTTTGCGCCCCTTGTGAGGATGTGCACAGTGTGCAATTCTGGGGTGCCTGGCGGTGGCGGGCAACCTCCGGGAGTTTGCCATCTCCCGCTGACCACTGATGGGTTGGTGGGCAAGGTGGCAAACCCCCGGGAGTTTGCCTACCATTGGTGGGCACCTGGAAACCCTAGGTGAGGCCTAGGTGAGGCCTGGAGTTCTGGTTAAAATGGCAAGACTATGTTTCCCAGCATGACCAGAGTCCCTACATCAAAGCAGCCAGTTTTTCCTCTGAATCACAAACACTTTTAAAAAATGACATTTTCCTATATCTTTTCACATCCCTACAGGTAAAGACCAGGTGAGGTGAGCCTGATCTCGTCAGATCTTAGAAGCTAAGCAGGGTCGGCCTTGGTTAGTAACTGGATGGGAGACCTCCAACAAAGACCGGGCCTGCAGAGGCAGGCAATGGCAAACCACCTCCATTAGTCTCTTGCCATGAAAACCCTGCCAGGGGTCGCCATCAATCAGCAATGACTTGAGGGCACTCTCCACCACCGCAGGTATCCCAAAGACATGCGTGTTTTATTAACTGCAGCTTCTGGCAGCCCTGCGCATGTGAGGAGCGGTCTCTCTTTGCCTGTCCAGGTGGGGAATGTGTAGGATGATTTTTGGGGCCAACTCCCGAATTAAGTGGATAGAGGGTCGCAGGCCTCAAGGAGGCTGGGAAAGCCTCAGGGCCATTGGCCAGGGACTTTAGTGGATGACCTGGCCCCACCACGACCAACCAAAGTCACCTCAACTCACAGCGCCGTAAGTATGAGGAGGGAGATGAAGGGGCAGAAAAGGGAAGCACAAAGGATGTGGGTTTTATTGTGTTTTTTCATTTCGCTTTTCCTTTTTTATTCTTTGGAAAGGAATGAAAAATCAGTATGCAGGTATTGTTTTTCTGCATAAATACTTGCAATTATGTGTATGTTATTACTGACCACCCCAGCGTTCCCCACCCCCAAGACTAAAACAGCCCACAAACCTCAACTAAAAATGACTTGATCACAGTGTCTGTTTGTCCTTCGCTGGGGATCTTCACTATTTCGTTCCCACACAGCTTTTCAGATTTTATCGACTCAGCACTCACTGTAACATTCACTTCACCTAGAACAGAAATGGCCTCCCGTCAGGGGGGTCAATCACCAACTTTTCTTCTCCCTGGTTCCCTCTCGGACAATTTGGAGGCACACAGTGATGCAACAGGACTTAGGAGCCAGCCAGCTCCTGTGTTCGGATCTGGGCCTTCCTTTTATGCTTTTGATATTCATTGAGGCAGCAGCCCCATTTGCTGAAGGGCACTTGGCAAGAATCAGCAAACTAAATATTTCTGTGCAGAATTGGATCTGTTCCTGGGTCACAATGGGTTTTTAATTTTTCAACATTTTAACATTGCAACTATAGTGCAGTGGTCCCCAACTTTTTCAAGTATGAGGACTTCTTTTTAACATCAAAATATTTTGTGGACCCCCACATGATAGAAGTTGTACAAGCTTCCACGGGAGCAGGGGGGATCGAGCCGGGGCGCCCATATCCTAGTCCGACACTTTCATTGCTACACCTTGGTGGCCCTAATTGTGATGTCTTATTGGGGACTGGCCAAGGGTCAGAGGGGACCTTGTCCAGCACTGCCATGTGCCTCCGTTGACAGCACATATCTCCCTAGGAAATGGTCCGGCTTTGCCGCCCCCATAAATGGTGCCACACTACCTCCGCTCATACATTTGGCTGGAGATGAGGCTGCAGTAGGTGACAATGGAGCCACGTTTGCATATTCTTTTGGGCCACGGTTTGATCAGGCACTCAGGGCCAAGCTACAAGTGACGAAGCGAACAGACTCACATGTATTCTTCCCTGTTCACTTGCCCTCCACTTGCACTCCACTTGATCATCATGTAGTGATCAAGTGGAGCGCAAGTGGAGTGCAAGTGAACAGGGAGGAAAACATGTGTCTGTTCGCTTGCCATTCAAGTGTCATTCGTCACTTGTAGCTTGGCTCTGAGACAGAGACCCAGTTCATCCTGTGTGCTGTCTTCCCAATGGAAAGAAGGGATGGAGAGCCAAGCTACAAGTGACGAATGACACTTGAACGGCAAGCGAACAGACTCACGTGTCTTTTCCTCCCTGTTCACTTGCCCTCCACTTGCGCTCCACTTGATCACATACAATGAAAGGCAAGTGAACAGGGAGGAATACACAGGAGTCTGTTCACTTGCCAGGCAAGTGTAACTCATCCCTTGTAGCTTGGCCCTGAGCTGCCGCTCTCATGCACCACCGCTTGCAACTCTGAGCCAGTGGAATGAGTGACAGGGAAATTCTTTCCTGTATTAGTCTGATTGCAAGAAGGATACCGAGGTCCAGAGGGGGTCAGTGGCAGCTTTGTTACTCCTGCTGAGCTCCTGATTCTGCCAGCAATAAACCTGCTTCCAGGGCAGGGATACAAGGAGATAAATCAAGACGGGTAGCCGTGTTTGTCTGTCTGTAGCAGTAGAAAAGAGCAAGAGTCCAGTGATGCCTATAAGACTACAAAATTGCAGGTAGGGTTGGAGCTTTTGTGAAGAAGGGAGCAGTGACTCATGAAAGCTCATACCTGACCACAAATTCTGTTAGTTTTATAGGTGCTGCTGGACTCTTGCTCTTTTCTAGGGGTAAAAGACTATTCCCTCTTCATTAATCTTAAAAGCTGACTGGGCATTACTCAGCTGGGCATTAAACCATGCCCCAAAGTCACTCTCTGTATTCGTTTCTGTCAATCTCTGATCAAACGGGAGCAAGACTGCTCCCCTCCTGAATTAGGAGGCAGGAGCCGTCCATGCATGCCCATGCAAACACAATTCCTCTGACTCCAAGGTTGATTTTAGTGCAGTTGCTTACCCAAAGATTTTGGTGTAACTGTCCAGGACACCATTTGCCTTTCACTCATACACAGACAGTAAGATTCTTCCTCATTCTCCAGCGGGGAAGCCACAAAGTCCACAGAGGGAGCCAAGGATATGGCCACCTGCCCATCAACAAAAAGGTGTTACTGGGGAGGGGCGACATTTAATATTAATATTTATACCATGCTATAAATCTGTGCTAAGAGATGCTCAGCTCTGCAATGAGTGGAAATCATGCAATATTCCTATTTCTTAATTAACATTTTGCTACCTGCTTGTACGACTTCTTTTAACTCTGCAAGTCGTGAAGTGAGGCGAGAAACTCTCTACCCCAGCCCCCACCCCGCTCTCCACTGGACTTCTTATTCCGCTTCTGAGATGTCACAAGCCAGCTCCAAATAGAACAATTTCCAGGCAGAAATCTTAAACGTAAGGATGAACACATGGCGGATGGTTGGGTGCAATGAGGCCAGCAGGGCTGATCCTGTTCCCCTTCCGTCCATGCACTGATGCACGCATGAACAGATGTTTGGAGTAGAAACAGAATGAAAGCAGGAGGCTGACAATAAGGTGAGAGAGAGACAAGGTTGGATCTATCAATCCATCGGTGGAGGGAGTATAAATTGTTGCCACATTCTCACCACAAATGTCCTTTCTGACCCCCAGAAAGTTGCCTCTGGGCTTGTGGGACCAGCATGGACAACACACAGGTCAATGCAGCAGTGCATAGCAGAAAAAGGGCAACATCATCCCGCCTCCCTCTTCTAAGAGCCTCTCTACATGAAACGCCTTGGCGCATGTTCATCAAACGTAGGGAGATGCAATGTTAGCAGGGAAGCGTAGTTTAAAAAGACAGAGTCGGTGGATAGTTTTTACGCCGCTTATGTTTTGATGGCTTAAGTTTTAATACTGTACTTTAAAAAATTGTAAGCCTCTTCAAGCAGGACTCTGAAGAGACGACATCGAAATATTCTAAATAAATAAAATAGATTCAAGCATGAGTGGAAAGACAAAATGATTTCTGGCTTTGGGGTGTAGGTAGTGGTTAAGTGTGGGACTCTAATCTGGAGAACTGGGTTTGATTCCCTACTCCTCCGCTTGAAGCCAGCAGGGTGACCTTGGGCTAGTCACAGTTCCTTCAGAGCTCTCTCAGCCCCACCCACCTCACAGGGTGATTGTCATGAGGATAATAATAACACACTTTGTAAACCACTCTGAGTGGCCATTAAACTCCTGAAGGGCGGTATATAAATCGAATGTTATTTTTATATTATTATTATTAAGCCAGGCAGTAAACATTCCTCACTCACTCTGATGCAGTGCTGGAGATAGGTGAAGACTGTGGCCTTCAGGACAAAGGCTTCACCCCGCACAACCGAGTAAGGCAAGGAGACTTCCAGGAAGAAGGGTTGGGAGGTCTTGATGGAGACAGTCTGGGAGAGGCCGAAGCCTGCCTCCGCCGATGTACAGAAGGCGCCTGCGTTCCACTCTGTGATGGTGTCTGGAATGGTCACGGGCACGTCCGCCTGTCCGTCAGAACTGCCGAAAGGACACAGGGAGCAAAGGGTGGGAAGGAATTCCACAGTACTTTGATCAAAAAGAGTCCAGTAGCACCTTTAAGACTAACCAATTTTATTGTAGCATAAGCTTTCGAGAATCACAGTTCTCTTTGTCAGATGCATGGAGGGCAGAAAGAAACTGGTCAAATATAGAGGAGGAGAGGGGAGGGGAGGAGGAGAGGAGGGATGTAAACAACTCCTTTGATATGGAGATACAAACAGCTCCTTTTGATGTGGGGATCCGTTTGCTTGCGTAAAGGTTCAAAGGAGTTTGCCATGTTAGTCTGTAGTACCAAAATCAAAAAGAGTCCAGCAGCACCACCAAGACCATCCAATTCTACTGCAGCACAAGCCTTCGATAACCACAGCCCTCCCCGCCAGATGCATCTGACAAAGAGAACACAGTACTTTGAGGAAGCAATCTTGAAGTAGGGGTTAGTTCTACAAGGACTGCCTTTATAAACCAACTTCCATCTCTTTGTTTGCATCCTTAGGTTCAAATGGAAAAATCTGGATCCCAGAAACACATGAATGGAAACAGGTGACTGCTAATAGAGTGGCAAATACCTAAACATGTACAGAAGTAGCCCTCTGTTGCCTCCAACCACAGGGCAAGTCCAGTGTTACCACACACACATATATCAGATGGGGCCTGGAGTGCTTCAGGAATTATAACAGATCACCACCAGACTATAGAGATCAGTTCCCTTGGAGAAAACGGGTGCTTCAGAGGGTGAACTCTATGGCATCAATCATACCCCTCCCCTTCCACTCCCCAAACCCTGCCTTCCCCAGATTTTACCTCCAAATCCCCAGGAATTTCCCAACCCAGAGTTGACAACACACACACACTTCATATAGATAACATAGTTTTCAGGTAATTGGACTATGTCCATATAAACAGTATGAAATATTTGCAAAGCCTCTTGACGGCTATGGCAATTTGTATAAAAATAATAGGCATTTTGTTGCCTGATTGCAGAAGTGTGTTATTTCTAACTGCATTTTCTAACAACGAGCAGTGTTTTGTGGCATGATCGCAGAAGTTTCACAAGGCTGCTAACTGGACAAGAAAAAGAGATGTCCTGTGACTGTTCCTTTACCAGAGGTTTCATGGGTGGAACTGGGCAGCTGAAGCGTTTCATGGCATGAAATAAAAGAAAAGCACCTAACAATTCTGTGCAGCTCATACGGGTATCAAAAGGACAGCTAGCGGGACCAATTTTAAAAGTTGGCAAACCTATTCACAAACTGACATTTGCAATGTGATTATATTGTTTAAGTTTTCCTTTAGTATTCTGGCAAAGAAATAGTTCCTAGTTAAGCACAGAAGCGTGTTACGTTTTGTTGGGTGTTTTCACAACAAAATTAGCGATGCTCTTACAAGGTAGCCAATGTGATGTAGTGGGGAGAATGCCCGAGTATTTTATAACGCACTTTTGAACAATTGTTTATGTTCCCTTCCCAGTCTGGCGACGTCTCTCGTACTGGACTCCGGCAAGGAGTTCGCAGCAACCCGTCAGCCCCACTTGCTCCCCTTCTGCATTTGGCACAACTGGATTCTCTGAATATTATTTGTAACAGTTCCATGATGTGTTCTTTTGTGTCCATTATTACATGTACATTAGCCAATATGGTTATTGTGTTCTTTATGCAGTTTTTTGCCATCTTTTAGAGCTCTTTTAGAGGAACCACACCAAATCTCCAAACAAAAAAAGAAAACGTTAAATATGTATATATAAAGATAAATAAATACATTTGTCAAAAGCATGCCCCTTTATAGCAGCAGGATCACCACTTTCCTACTAACCCTAAAATGTCTTTGTGAGGATCGTTGTAACTAAATTGCCTCAGCCCACAAGGATTAAAATTGTTGCTTACTTGACTGAGGCTTCCAACCAAAGCCACGTCTCGGGGGAAAGGGTCCTGTCCATAGGTGCTCCTGCCCTTACCACGGGAGATGCTGGATGTTCTGCAAGAAGCACAGGAGACAGTGAGAGTGGCGGAGAGATGCACACTTGCTGCTGAAAAGCCTTGCCTTGCTATCTGATGGCTGTTTCACACATGCATGTCCTTCGCCAAGGGGCAGGCACCTGCGAAGCAGCTCTTTGCCAGTGGACTCCCCATGTAAAACCAAGCGGCTGTCAGTCTATGAAGTTCAGGTTACTCTGATTTCATCTCCCACCCCTTGCATCAAGGTCTCTTGAATCAAAGGTTATTTATTGAGAGAGTATATATTCAAAGAACAAGTGTCCATAGGTAATCCAAAGGCTACGACAGCTTCTGGCTGTACACAAAGCCCTTGAGAATGACGTGTCAATTGCTTGTTACAAGCCTGATCTCGTCAGATCTCAGAAGCTAAGCAGGATCGGCCTCAGTTAGCAATTGGATGGGAGACTTCCAGTGAAGACCAGGGTTGCAGAGGCAGGCAATGGCAAATCACCTCTGTTAGTCTCTTCCCATGAAAACCCCACCAGAAGTTGCTGTAAGTCAACTCTGACTTGAGGCCACTCTCCACCACCACCACCAGAGTGCTCCAGCTACCTCCACGGGATAGTGGCTCAGTCTATCAACACGTACACCTACATGGTGGGGCAGTCAGACTAAGATCTGGGAGAGACAGGTTTGAATCCCCACTCTGCCAGGGAAGTTTGCTGTGTGACCAGGGAAGTTTGCTGTGTGACCACACAAACTCTCAGCTGAACCTACCTCACAGGGCTGTTGTGGGGATAGGATGGAGGAGATATATATTATATAAGCTACCAAGGATCCCCGCTGGGGAGAAAGGTGGGATACAAATGAAGTAAAATTTAAAAGTAAAATATGCAGGCTTGGTTTCTCTATATGAAAGGAGATGGTGGTCAGTTCCATTTCGTTCTCTTGAGGGCAACGAGAAAACCAATCTGTGGGGATCTGAAGGTGCTGGCCACACCCCAAGAAGCGGCCCAGGGGCGCTCTTGCTGCCTCTTTCGCTGCTTCTTTCTCCTCATGATCTCAGCGGCCTCTCTCCCTGCCATGTCTGCATGCCATTCATGTATTCTCTGCGCTCTGTATTGATCTGACCACTGTATCCTGTGTCCTGCATTCATGTCATGCCCATATAATGTAACCATTATAATCATGCCATCCTTGGCCTGCCTGGAAACGAAAGCACTGCTGCTGAGAGAAAGTCGCCAGCCTGTTATCTCCAAAAGTGTGCTTGTTGACCTTGCAGCTGTACTGTAACTCTTCACAGGGGAAAGAGGGAGTTTGATTCCTTGTAATCTTCTGCTTTTCTCTGTCCAGACAAAGCTATTGTGTTCTCATGGAACTTTTTAGGATTTTTGCGCCCAAATGCTAACTGCTCGAGGGGAGGGGGGAATTGTGCTCCATATATCAATAGTGCACATGCTTGTATAACCATTCCCGCCAACTTACTCGTCTATGGATGTACCCATGAACTTAAATAAAAACCTTTTCAACCAACGCACTGGAGTGCTTGCTATAAGGAGTTGGGGGGGGGTCTATCTGCCATGGACTGCCATCCCTAGAACTGACACTCCCACAAAGATGCTGTGAGAAATTTCACTGTCAGCATTCCTCAGAGGTTGTCACGAATTCACTCTGAATTTTCCCTTTGTAATAGAAGTGATGTAGAAGAAAGTCCTCCTCCCTAATATCTGAGAGTTTTTCAATAATTCCTTTCCACAGAGCCTCTGGCCAGGTGGCAGACTGTCCGTCAGAGCAGAAGAAGAGGGCATTGGGAGGATCATTAATCTTGCCTTGCTGGTACGGTTCCCTGATGCCCACCAGTGACAGGCAAACTCCCAGCTTGCTGCTTGCTGCCACTGGAAGCTGACCCGGGCAAGTGCATAGGTGGTGCGCTCCTGGCAGGGCATGATGTCATCATTTCAGGAAGTGACATCGTCATGCTGGCCACGGGAGTGCTCCCGCACTTCACAGGGGCCGATTTTGGCACTCCCATGGTCAGCGTGATGATGTCACTTCTGGAAGTGACATCACGGTGCTCGGCTGGGGTGCAAAGCGTGTGCGTGAACTACTTTCTACAAGTAAGTGCTGGGATGCCCCCCTCCTGCTGGGAGCCTATGGGGACCCGGCAACCATACTGGCAGGGGTCATCTGACGGTTTTAATGAATGAATGAAGATGGAGCTGATGGAAAGTGCAGAGGGGTCACTCTGCCCTCATTCCGTTTTCAGTTCTTACCGTAGCTCATTCTTACACTTCGAAAACCTGGAACTCCACCTCTATTTAAAACTGTGTTGCAGAACTCAGGCTGATGGATCTTGACATTAGTAAAAACTTTAAGGCCAAAGTTCTGTAAAACAAGTAAATAAGAGGCTTTGAAACATCTAGAAAGCATGGATATAAACGGATCTTTTTTACATGTCAGAGAGGAGCGCAGAAGATGCATTCTTGGCAAATCAAAGAGGGCCTGGCACAATGACGGGCATTTCTCTAGCTACGAATTCAGTGTCTCTTTGGCACTCACCTTCATGAGTTCATAGGGGTCACCTTTACCATGTGAAAAAGGACTGTAGTGAATGCCATCCACAATAGTATGTTTGGGAGTCACACACTGCTCCATATTTGGTTCATCCAAACGGTGGTTCTGGTAGGAATAACCTCTAAGGTTCTTCACAGGAAGCAAATTATAGACCTGAAAGCAAAGAATAATTCAATATGATATAAAATATTCCTGTCCAGCTAGTAGTCACCATGCCTCCAAATTCGTCCTCACTAGAGACCAAGTTGAGCTCTGGATGGGGACAATGGCTACCCATCAGGATGGAAACATGGCTGCTACTTTCTAGCTGTTTCCAGGCCAGTTCCAAAAATAAAGAGAGACCAGGATGTCTTGGCATGACCAAGATATCCTGGTCTGTATCCTTGAGTGGCAGCTGTATCACCATTCTCTTGGGAGACTGAACTGGAGGCCATGGACCAGAGAGGGTGTTGCCAAGGCCCCCCCCCTCCTGTTATGGGGCCTGCCATGGACTGTGTCAGTTTCCTGCACTGCTATTGTAAAGCTCCACCAAAGACTCTGTTTGGGGGCAGCATTGCCCTTGCCTGTTTCCTGATATTTCTGCTCTATTATTTATGTCTGTTTCCTGCCTCCATGGACACTTGCCTCACTTGGGCACAAAGCCATGCCGCCAGCAGCACGGTGCCAGCCGGAGGGACTCCCCACGAGCCTGGCCAGGCGCCCCTTGGTCAGTTCCTGTGGAGACTCTCTTGCAGGTCGGTCACTGGGTCTGCCCTTGCCTCCAGGCAGTCTGCTAGCAAGCCCAAGCTGTGCCAAGGCAGAAGCCATGTTCCCAGGCAGCAAAAGACCAACATGAACAGCTTGCTCTGAGAAGCCATTTCGTAAACGCGTGCCTGTCACGTCCGCAGCAGCCAGCCTCACCCTGCTATGCATATCTTGGAAGCCGCCCCAGAATGGAAGCTAAGTGCCGGCTGTCCTGAACACCTAATGGACGCATCTCAATACAACCTCCACATTCCAGAGCTGATGCTATCCTGGAAGATATAATCAACCCACCCGGCACTCCCCTCCCCTCCTTTGTCCCCTCTTCTCGAGGTGTCACAAACAATCATATGTTCAGATCCTAAAGTGGCCCATTAAGGATAGCTGTAGACCCATTAAGCCTTTGTTTCCTCCGTGAGAACCACAGGGAAAGGCATGCGCTTCAGGGTACATTTTTGGGTACTTAAGCAGGCTTTCCCTGCCATGAGGAGCGCGCACCATTCCTATCTTGAACCCTGACTGTCTCTCTGCGGGTCTAGTGCAGGCATTAGATTTCGCCACGCTTCACTGCTGCATCTTGATTCCATGCCGTGACCAGGCGAGTATTGCCCCGTTCCGTCAATCTCAAGTGGGCTCTCCTGCTAATCCAAATGGCTCTATTTTTCCTACTCTTTATTTCCTAGTTCTTGTGTGTACCTTGCTTGTGTGTGCTATTGTAGGCTTACGCAACGTTACTAGTAAAACACATTTTATCTTTATTAGTCTTGCCTCCTTATTGCACGAGAAATCTGGAAGAGGGACTCTGGTATAAGCTGGTTAAGATCCGCACTAATTAAAACCCAGACTGCAAGCTAATTCCCCTATAAAATAGCAGTTCTGGTAACAAGGGGTGGCCATATTAGGCCATTTTTTGTATACCTGGAATAGATTGTAGCATCTCTTCCAGATGTGGCAATTTCCCCCAGAGGTTTGGCAAAGTGGCCTCGATTAATTCCACCTCTGCCAAAACTTTTTAGAGCAGAAATCGGAAGCGGGGGCTTCCTGTTTCACAGCTCACTTGCTGATCTACTGTGCTACACTGTCTCACAATAATGATGGTATTCAAAACACTCAAGATCCACATCAGGTTTCCCATCTAACTTGAGTTAAACTGGAGAGCACAATGCAAAATCTTGTGTTCTGTTCCAGTTCCATTATTGGGCCCCCGTAGTTAGTGTGAAGTATAGCAAGTCCTGTGTACGAAGAGGAAGAGAAAAAGATCCTCCAGGGGGCAGCAAACTCTAGCTAGCCACGACTGTAGGTGGAGTACCTTCCTTCAAAAGGGGCTTTTCCTCGTCTGTCTGCTGAATGCTATTCTTCAGCTTTTCTTCGAGAACTCTACACAAACTCTCTCGACTAGTAAGGCTGCTAGTGTCTCTCTCTTTCGTCTCTAGTTTGTTAGTTCCAAAAATAGACCTTAATCAGAACACTGTCCTGGTCGCTGCTTAGGCACTCGGCCAACAGTTAGGAGAAGGTCTTCCAGTTAGCGTTGCCAGGTCCCTATACCCTCCTGCCGGCAGTGAGGTGTGGAAGCACTCTGACACCTGTGTCATGACATCACCCCCGGAAGTGATGTCATCACACCGCCCATGGGAGCACTGCCACGCTCCATGTGGGGCCAATTCACTTCCAGGGGTGACATCATCGTGCCCCTTGGGACTGCACACATGACGTGAGTTCCTGGGGTGCCTTCCGGTGCCGGGCAACCTCTGGGAGTTTGCCACCTCCCACTGACCATTGGTGGGTTGGTGGGCAAGGTGGAAAACCCTAGGAGTTTGCCCGCCACAAGCCGGCACCTGGGAACCCTACCTCTAATAGCTTTGATGAACATTTTCAGAAAGGTGCTGATGTTCAGAAAATAGCTTGGGACCCTACTGTGTATAAATACTCCCCCCCACCCCAGGCCTATTTTTGTTTATGATCTGTGGGATAGCTGAACCTCCCTCCACAAAGGGAGATGAAGGGTTTGACGTCTCTGGATGAATTAACACACTCATCCTGAACTTATCTTACCTCCCTCCCCTGAGCAGTTTTTCATCTGTTTTACAGGTTTGTTTATTAAGGCAGATGGGTGGGAGGAATTAATATATCTGACTAATATATTCAACAACAGCACCTCATATATTCATTAGCAAGATTTTTGGGCATTGAAGAGATCGCATTTCTTTCTCCTGCACGAGAGCTAATAAAAACTAGTTATCTACGAGGTATGGCAATAATTGTTCTGGAAAAATGATGTCTGTTTACAGCCTCAGATGCAGCTTGGACTCACAGTACGAGGTGAGAGCTCAGCTTCAGGTTTCAGAACGCTCTTATCGACAGCACGGATAGCGCAAAGGGAATCTTTGTAGGCCGCAAGATGGAGCTGAGTCTTGCTGTTGGGCAGGCCTTCGGCAGCCGAAAACGACAATTTCACCTGCAAAAATAGAAGGTCACTGGACAATCACATATACAGCAGCATAAAAAAAATGTATCCTGGATTTGGCTTGGGCTCCCCTCTCATGTCGTTAACCTTTCAGTAGTTCACTAGCTCTACCTATAAAAGTGTTTCCTACCAGGTGACTAGTTTGCCAAATGAAGAGCCCTGTTAGTTTAATTATTTTTTTTAGCCTTCTATTTGTAATACAATAATTTTGTTGATATCAGAATGGCATCTGGTACCCATACCCAGGACACAATTCTATGTTTCACATCTGAATGCCAGCCAATGATCCTATCCCCACTCCTCTTTCAACGAGGGAACAAAAATGCAAAATACTGTACTGTGATATGTTCCTTGAAGGAATGCAAATTGGTGTTCATGTTCAGGGCACCATTCTACATCTTAAGTTTGAAATCACATGTTAACAAGAGAGCTAGATAAATGCAAAACACACTGCAGTGCAATATTTAACATAATAGAGAGACCACAGAGAAATATGGTATGAATATTTGCAACATAAATTTCCACCAGATGTCCAAAACTCTGGCAAATTGACCAACACTGTGTAATCTGCCTTGAGACTCAGTGAAAAAGGCAGACTATAAATAAATAAATAAATATTTTAGAAATCACATTTTAGTTATCCAAACTGTAATTTGTGACACTTAAGTCATTTAAGTTGCACACAGAATGGCAAGTAGCTAATTTTAAATTGCTTTGATGCATCTGCTCCTGTTAAATGTTACGGTAACTGGATAAAAAGAGACAAAACAAGGGTATCTTACCCAAGCCCTCTTGTGAAAAGTCCCCCCTTGCTGGAGTTTGCAGAGTTTAACACCAAGGCAACTGGCGCATAGATGGGCTTACATGCTCCTTTCCCTAGGGCTGCCATGACTCCTACCATGGCCAGAGGCATTGTGTCATCTACACCTCCAGCATATCTGCCATGTGTTATGAATTTCTTGCTGCAGTGTGTAGCGTACCTCTGAGAACATGCAGAGGGAACCTGTTTTGCTGACTGGCTGCTAGCTGCTTATGTCGCAGGTGTTTTGGTTACCATTTCCTGGCCAGCCTGTGAACATGGCCTTGAAGTTCCAGCCGAGACTGCACCAACATCCTAAGAGACTGAGCAGATCTCATCCTTCCCCTCCTCCCCTCTCTCCTGGCTCCATGACCCAGTGTGCCAAAATCCTAATGGGCTTTCTTTCCCATTGGGGGCGGGGAGTTTGCCCTATAATTAACCTTGCTTTGCTACCATGCATCACTTCAGCCAATGGTCCTGTCTGACCCTCTTGATACTGGTATTCTTCCTTAATAAAGTAACTTTAACTCATACACCTGAGTGATGCAGTGAAGTGCTTGGGGAAAATACCTGGCAAGACCTGACACATTGCGTTGGCAGTGGCAATTTTTTTTAAAAAAAGCTGATGTTGGCTACATTCATACGTTCCAGGAAAAACCAAGATGTGATGTAGGGTAGCTCTAGGAATCACTGGAAACTCTATGGCAATCTTTTTGTTTTTATCATAGTTTCCAACAATTCCTAGAGCTACCATACCATAGAGTTTCCAGCGATTCCTAGAGGTATCCTATATCATCTCCAGGTTTTCCCCAGAAGTGACATAGGGATGCAACCGACGTCACAAATACCCACGTCCCTATCCCCAACCCTCCCAATGGTTGCTAGGCTTGACCTGGAAGCCCTGCCATTTGCTCACTCTCTTACACCAGTTCTGCAATGAAAGAAGCAGTCATTTTGTGTATGCACTGGGACTGGAAGTGTTTGGTGTACTTCCATTTACCTTATTTGAAAAGCAGTTTTCAACAGCAAATTCTATAGTGTCAGCAACAAGTTCTCCGCTGGGCAGAATGACATATAGAAACAAGTTCAATACAGGAGCAGTTTTGATGTCCACAGAGAGATCCAGAAGAAACATTCCTTTGGCTAGTGGATTGAAAAACAAATCGGGGGGGGGGGAGAGAGAGAGAGAGAGAGAGAGAGTACTTTGGACTGACGTTCAGCTGCTGGTTGAGGGGACTTTGAAGTACAAACCGGAAGTTAAATTTCCCTCCCCCAGGCAATCCCTTGACTCCCCCCCCTTCCCTCCCTTTATCCCTGTAGGCAAGGGCCAAAAAGGTATGTACAGATGACGAGAGAGCAAGATGGCCATTGCTCCGAGCAGATTTTCTTTCTGTTCTGGACAAGGAAGGGCTAGTGTATTTCCCTGGAGATGCTGAAAGGGGAGGGCACCCCACCGCGTATGAAAACAGCACCTGTTCCTCTCCCAGCCGGCAAGCACCTTTGGATGAAGGGGAAGAAGCAGAGGAAGGCGGGAAGCATTTACCTTTTCCATTCTCCACAGGCTCTGCATGGATCCCAGATTCCACAATACCTCCCTTGGCCATCACCTGCATGGAAAAAAGGAAATGCTGGCAGTGGAAATGGCATGTGGGAGGCTAACCTGTCCAACGCCACATGCTAGGGGTGCTACCCTCAGGGCTCGAGGAGGTTCCAGAAATGCCTCACCAGATCCTGTATAGTAAACTGAAACTTAGAATTCTAATTCTGGATTTGAAGCAATTCCAGCAAAAGAAATAAAATTGCAAGACTGGTATCTGAAGTATAACAAAGATATGGTATTGCCTGGCCCCAAAGGCCAAACCAGTTGTCACTGCAGCAGCTACCACCTATAACTCCAGGACTAGGGCTGCCAAATCTCTGGTGGGGGGGCAACTGGTCCCCATTGCCCAATGCAGCTCGTATTGGCAGCATGAGAAAAGTTTTTATTCGATTCCATCAGTCCTTATTGGCATATAACAAAGAAAAGAGGATAGTCCAAAAGAAAAAGAACAAAATATAATATAAAACAGTTGAGTGATATCAGCGGTTGATTTCTGAAACTTCTCCTGGCGCAGCTTTATAGCAAGTTGTAAAAACTTTGCTACCTTCTCAGTTATATTGAAGGAGTAATCATTTAAAAGACAGCAAACCTCGTGGGAATCAGAAGAACTCCCATTATATTAGCTAAAATAGTGCTTAAATATTTAAAACGAATATCAACATCATAGACAAGAACATGTGGAATTGTCTTGATACAAACGGTATTGCAAAGACAGTGCCTGGCCACACATGCTCTCTTTTGAAATCTGCCGTATAAAATCACAGCTGGCAAAGCTTTAAATCTAGCTAAAGAAAAAGCTCAGTGTTGTCGTGGAATTTGCAGGGACTAATTTGCAGGGGCCATATGATCCACTGCCAATGGAATCTGCAAACTCGAAGGAGAGCAAATTTTGTTAGCCATAATGTATAGATTTTGGAATTCAATATCCAAGATTCTACATTTAATCATTTGATATGCCCCCCAAAGTGGGAGCATAAACAATGAGTCGAGAAATGTTTTTAAAAACACAGCCCCTGGTACTTACCCGAAGTTCTTACTGGAAGTAAAACCACAGTTTCCAGCGATTCCGAGAGCTAATCTTGGCGGCTTCCAGTAAGAACCTTTGATAAGTTCATGAGGGTGCACTTAAAAAATTCTCCCATAATATTGTCCCCCCAACCCTCCCACCAGGTGTCAGGTATTACCTGGCGACCCTACAAGGGGCTGTGCTCCATCCCCTTCCCTTCCTCTGCCCCCGTCCATGGCCTATCAAGTTAGGAGGATAAGGGAGCCAAGGGCCTGACTGTGCCTCAGAGAGAAGAGGGGGGGAAGGAGAGAGTTGATTCGCTTGTTTATAATATTTCTGGCCTGCTTTTCTTCCAAAGGGACCCAGTTCTGTTTCCCTCACTTGCTTGACACTTTTTAACATTGAAACCAGATCCCTGCCCGCTCCTCTTGCTTTACACAGAGCCGGGCAAGGAGGCTGTCTGCTGCCATTATGGCTGACCTTGGCGCTGCGTCTGATCTGCCATCAGGCGCCTCCAAATGGGCAGTTTCTATTGTGCAGCTTCAACATGCCCAACGGCTCCTCTGACAAGGCAGATAATGGTGCCATTTTCCAGCACAAAAGGGGAATGCGGGAGCATGTGCACAATTTGCACACGTGAGGAAGGTGCCCTTTGCTTCCTCTCTGCCCCCAGCTACCTGCACCTACTTTGGCTCCTGGGGCTAGGGTTCACAGGTGCCTGCTGATGGCGGGCAAACTCCCAGGAGATTGCCACCTTACCCAGTGACCCACCAGTGGTTGGCAGGAGGTGGCAAGCTCCCAGAGGTTGTCTGCCACTGGCAGGGACCTCAGGAACATGTGCTGCGCATGCTCCCAATGGGCGTGGCGATGTCACTTCTGGAAGTGACATTGCCACACTGGCTGCGGGAGTATTCCTGCACTTGGTTTGGGGCTGAATCGGGCCCCGAACGGGCTGAATTGTCCCTGCACAGAATGTGAGAGTGCTCCTGTGGCCAGTGTGACGTCACTTCCAGCGAAGACATTATCGTGCAGGTGCCAGAGTGTGCACATAAGCACACGAAGACCTTGCCACCAGCACAAAGTGAGTGCCAGCCCCCCCTCCCAGTGGGAGGATATAGGGACCTGGCAACCCTACAACCAGTGGGAGATTGGGGGGCATGGGGAGCAGCAGTTGGCAACAGCATGACATAAGGTCGCCAGATCCTCTTACCCTCCCAGTGGGAGGGGGAACCCCACTACTCACCTTGTGACATTTCTCGTGCATGTGCAATGCCCGTGCACACTCCTTGTGTGGTGTGATAACATCACTTCTGGGAGTGATGTCATTGTCCCCAGCAGTGGGCATGCCCACCTCCAGGCACAATGACGTCACTCCTGGAAGTGATGTCATCACGCCTGTGGTGAGAGCGTCCACTGCGAGCTGGACCAGGAGGTTTTTTACCTCTGGGGCCCATTCCTGGGGCCTTCCCCCCACCCCCCGATGGCCAGGTACATGATGGCTGGGGGAAGAGATGGGAAGCAGGAAATCCCCTGCCCCCACCAGGGGACTGGCAGCCCTAACATGACATCACTTCCAGGAAAATCTTGAAGTGTCATCACGCCTCTCTAGAAATCACCAGAGACCTCTAGAGAGAACTGATGTCACTTCCAGTTGTCCCCAGAAGTGACATTATGCTATTGACCCAATGGCCATTTTATCCCTGATGCCACTTCAGGTAGCAAAAGGTGGGATGAGGGAGCTCCCCTCCCACAGAGATCACTAATCCAGCTGGCCCAATAATTTCGCAGAGATCTGCCCCAGTCTTGCTAACCAGCCTCAGAAATCTGTTCTTCAAAATGGACTTTGGATAGGGCCTGGGACCTTCTCTGCCTCTGAGTTCTAGACCCGCTCCAGAAATTCCACCACAGTTTTGGCCCATTTCATTAAAGTTAAGGTCATTCAGACTTACCAAATAATAGAAGTGAATCTTCTCTGCTACAGCATCCAGATTTAAGATGTAACGTACTTTGAGCGGCTGAATATGCCCACAGCTTAAGGTCTCAGGAACAGAATCAATATGGATGTAGCTTTTACTTGGTGAATAGTGATAAAATGCTGTTTTAGTTGCACTTTGATGAGAAGGCGTGACCCAGCTCATATCGAAACAGTCGTCTGGCGACTTATAAAGTGCCTAATGAAAAAGGGCCCAAAGATTTGGAAATATTATTTATTAATTTATTTTTATCATGATATGCTGTCTTTCTGCCACAATGACATTCAAAAGAGCTTAAAATGCATTCAAATCAAGGTTAGAACAATGTAAAATATACTGTAGCATGACAAAGAAGCAAAAACAAAAATATCAGTAAAACAAAACCTGGTAACTGTTGTAGCAGAAAAGAGCAAGAGTCCGGTAGCACCTATAAGACTAACAACATTTGTGGCAGGGTAGGAGCTTTTGTGAGTCACAGCTCTCTTCTTCAGATACTGTGACTCACAAAAGCTCGTACTTTACTACACATTTTGAACATCTCGTAGGTGCTACTGGACTCTTACTGCTTTCTGCTGCTATAGACAGATGCCCATCTTGGTAACTGTTGTAAATTTGAAGCACCTTGCCTAAAAGAAAACACATAGTGATGTGAAAATAGCCATAAGCTCTGCATGCTGTGCTCAGGAAGGAAACATATTTTTCTAAAGACAAATGTTAGGAAGAACAGAAGATTTTGGCTCCACTGGCAAGTGGGGAAGATGGAAAGTTTTAATATTGCCGGCTGCAAACCCTAAAGATAATAGTGCAAAACGTTGTAGGAAAATTTTGGTGGGCTTTAGAGACATTGCCCCTCAAACCTAGGATTGATCCCACAGGCTCCCACCCAATTGGGAGGGAAAGAGTTAAAACAGTTTGTCTGAATGAACTACCCATTTAAGATCACTGCTGGTAAAAAAAAAATGCAATGGTCCTGGGAAAAACATCACTTCTCTATAAGGTCAGCTCTTTGCCCAAGCCACATATGTGGCAGCTTAGATTGGCACAATGCAGAGGGCACAATGCTTCCCAAGTCTACACATGTGGTGGCTGGCTCCTGAGGCGCTGCTAGCATTAGTGGGGCTCAGGTTGCTCCCATGGGAGAGGCTGATGAGCAGTGTTCCTGCCCGAGGTGGCAAAATACCTTCGACCATCCTCGCCTGTCCAAGCGAACTATCAGCACCCTCAATGCCACAATGAAAAAGGATACAAATTAACAGGGCTCTTTTTCAGGGGGAACGTGGTGGAACGGCATTCCGGCACCTCTTGAAAATGGTCACATGGCCAGTGGCCCCGGCCCCTGATCTCCAGGCAGAGAGGAATTGCCCTCCATGCCACTGGCGCGGAGAGCGATCTAAACTCCCCTCTGTTTGGAGATCAGGGGGTGGGGCCATCGGCCATGTGACCATTTTGGCCGAGGACGATTTAAACTTTAAAAAACTCCCCTCCCCCCTGTTCCAGCTGACCCAAAGTGACGTCATTGTGCAGTCTTGAGTTTCACCACTGAGTTCCAACACCTCTTTTCCCAGAAAAAAAGCCCTGCAAATTAAAGAGCAAGAAGTGCTAACAGAATGTCCTGCGTTTGCATTGTATTCAACTTGGAGTTGAAGTCTGAGCAGATGTGAGCAATATTATGTGCAAACATGTCACAATGGGCCAGAAAGACAATCCCTTGGGTGCGCTACATCCAAGAGCTCCTTCATCACCCGGAAAAGTAGTGTTGCTGGACAGCACTTGGTAGATCCTCTAGGGGCAAAAAAGTAGCCCCAGCCATGACGCATCACAACCACAGCCCAGCATCCCACAATCTCCCATAGGAAAGGGGCAGGCACTCCCATTCTTAGCAGGCCAACAATGAATGGAAGCATTCCCAGGCTGGGTTCAGACATAAAGAAAAACCATGGTTTATTTTAATGGTGAATAGTTCACGGAGCAAGGTTTGGGCTTGCTGGCAATCACTCAAATCCTTGTTTGTCTTGACGATTGCCAGTTTCATTACCTCTGCTCTGGCCAGGTGTCTCTATAGGCGGAGTGTGTGTGAAGGTAGCCCAAAGGAATACACCAGGATTAAGCTATAGGATGTTGACATTCATATATCACTCAAAACCAAAGCTAAGGCCAGTTTCACACCATGAATTCAGATCCTGGACCGTTTCCACATGTCTTTCCTCCTCACAGAAAACCACACAAAACTCACGGAACAACAGCATCTTCAAGGCCTGATTTCTTGTCATGACTCCGTTTCGTGGTGTGATGACTTCAGAAATCGCACCATGAAACGGAATCATGACAGGAAATCGCGCCATGAAGATGCCGTCATTTTTTGAGTTATGCACAATTTTGTGCAAGGGAAAGATGTGTGGAAACAGCTGTCAGGTCTGCTACCCACAGTACTGCCATAGTATTTTCCTCAGTTGTGTGTTTCACTACTGTAACTTTCCAGTGTTGTTTGTCTGCAGGTTTCAGAAGACAGCTGTGGTTCCCAGGACAGTCTTATCGAGCCTGGCTAGCCACAGACCTTGGAGGAGTTACTTTCACATTCCCAAACCTCTACAATAGCTGGACATATGGGGGGGGGATGGAAAGGAGGATTTGATATACTGCAGCATGTAACTAACACACCATTCTCAACAAGGCTTTGTGTTCAGCCAGAAGCTTTGTTTGGATTACCGATGGACACTTGTACTTTGAATATAATCTTTCAATAAATAACCTTTGACTCAAGAGACCTTGGATTTCTTGCTGCAAGGGGGTAGGAGATGAAATCAGAGTAACTTGAACTCCATAGACTGACAACAGCCCTGGTTTGGCAGGTCCCAAAGCCCTGTTCTCAAGGTACAATGAACATACTTTCGATCTGTGCATAGTGTACACGTGATTCTTTGTATCTGCATTAAATTATTCTCATGCTGCTGTCAATGCATGTGTGATACGAGCCACACATGTATCCAGGAATTGGTCCCTGATTTCATTTGTAAAGTGAATGTGTATTGGCTCTTTCTTACAAACAGATGTAGGCACATTTAGGTAGGATGTACGTGCATTCAATGTAACATGTGGACAGAGCTCAAACAATCAGTTAGTGAAACGGTTTGTATTTGGACAATTATGTTAACTCTAGATAATTACAATTAAACCAAGGTTTCACCTCTCATCTGAAGTGAGCTGAACTGTAGTTAATAAGTCAACTTCAAATGATGGTTTCATACAATACCTAGAGGACTGAACTGAGAGCGAAAATACATCTTGCCAATTACCTGGGGATGCTCAAGTGAAAGATTTTATGTGTATTCCCCAATTCACATGCAGGCTGTTCTTGCTTAACCCATGTGAATGCTGCTTTCCTGAGAGCTCCTTTGGTCTGATTGCATCTGCAAGTGATTCCGGAGGGCAGAGCGTCAATTGAGCTCAGTTTTCTCTGTGAGAACAAGTACTGTAGGCAACTTTGACTTGACAATTGTCATTTATTTAAGGTGTAGGAAAGTGTCAAGATCTAAGTTTCAGTGAATGGATGTACCTCCACCTTCAACTGTCAGGATCAGGTGTGGAGCAGGAGGCAATACCTGTTCCTCCATTCTCCCAGTGTGGAGCAGGTGGCAGTGCCCACCCCCCTTCACTCAGGTGGGATTAGGCTTGGAGCAGGCGGCAATGCCTGCCCCCCTTCACCGAGCCGTAGTCAGGCACAGAACAGGAGGCAATACCCCACCTTTACCCAGCATGTATCAGGCATGGAGCAGGTAGCAAAGCCCACCACCCCTTCACATGGCTGAGATCAGGCAGATCAGGCGTGGAGCAGATGACAATGCCCACCCCCCTCCTTCACCAGCTAGAATCAGTGATGGAGGAGGAGCAAATGCCTGCTTGCCCCCTCTCCCCTTTCTAGAGCCCGTTGTATTTTTTCCCACGATGGGCTTTGTTGCTAGTTGCAATTTATTGTGAAATTACCCATCAAATGGTGGGAGGGCGGCTGGAATAGTTCTCTGGGTTGTTCCTCACCTTTGGCCTTGATCACACCACACCTGAAACCAAATACAGGCCATTCCACTAAGGATGGAAATACATGTTATGAAGTACCTAGGTTCAAAGGGGGGCGGGCATTGCTGTCCAGATCTAATATGTCGTGTGGTTCCTTAACCAGAGTTACGCCATGTTTAATCTGTAGTTGTTAGTCTTTCTCTCCCTCCAGGTCCAGATATTGTTATGACCGCGTTTTCCATGGGAGAGGATACTCTTCTCTGTTTCTTCAGCCAGCGACCTTGACGAGCCGAGCCTTCCCACATCCAAGTTCTCATCAGCTTGAACTTTGCGGGGGAGGCTGGGAACGAAGGGTTTGATGTATCACAGATTTCGTTTTGTATCTCGTTCCTAACAAAGCCTCTGTTCAGTCAAGTCCATCTAGGCCTTGAAATATGGATACTAGTGTTTTGAATGCTGTCTTTCAATAAACCTTTTGGAATCAAGAAACTTTTAGCTTCTTGCAGAAGGGGGGGGAGACGGACTCTAGATAACTGGGATTCCATAGTCTGACAATTGCCACCTGTTCCACTGCTGATACCAGCTGGGTTAACGCGGGGGTTAGGCATTGCCACTTGCTCCGCTCCTAATACTGACGGGGTTAAGATGAGGGTGGGCATTGCCACCTGCTCCACTCCTAATATCAGCTGGGTGAAGGTGGGAGGTGGGCGTTGCCATTTGCTCCCATCCTGCTCCCAGCCTGGGCTTCCCACCATGCCACGTTTTCTGGAGGGACATGGTGCCTTGCCTAGGGTTCCATCCATTTCAGTGCCCTCTAGTGGTGCACCAGGGTATAAAGTGAGTTGTCTGAAACACATTTACTCAATTATATAGTAAGATATATTTCCCTAAATATGTTTTTAACTGAAAAAGAGAATGAAACAGAAAGCATGAAAGTGACTGACAGTGAAAAGACAAATGGAGAAATGGTGGCAGAGAAGAAAGACAAAAGGAGAAAGGAACTGCCAAGTTGTCTCTATTTACCCTCTGGCATTGTTTATGGAAATGCTCTTGATATTGACTGTACTAATCTCACACTATGTAATTTACCCTGAGTCTCAGTGAGAAAGGCAGACTATAAATGAAATAAATAAAACAAATAAATAAGTAAAATAAATAAGAACAGCCCCATTCCCCTTCCAATTGACTGATAAGACGATTAAGCCTGTGCCATAAGGATATTTTTTAAACAGTCAAATCCAAGGAAAACTCACCTCTACGTGAATACTCTGTTCTGTGAAATTGTCAGTGTTGATGAAAAACCGTGCTTTCCCATGGCCATCAGTTTTGTAGCTGGCGCTGTACGGAGGCATCGCAATACGAATCTGGATTGTTTCATTGGCCATTGGCACACCGATGCTATCTACCAGTTTCACCTAAACATGCAAAGCTGTGTGAGTACTGCTGTGACTATATTGATTCTAGGCAGCCTACAGGGCAATTTTGTGGATAGGTGAATTCTGATCTCATCAGCTCTCAGAAGCTAAGCAGGGTTGGCCTTGGATAGGCCGGGAGAGCCTGATCTCGTCAGGTCTCAGAAGCTAAGCAGGCATTGGTTAGTAGTTGGATGGGAGACCTCCAAGGAAGACCAGGGTTGCAGAGGCAGGCAATGGCAAACCTCTGTTAGTCTCTTGCTATGAAAACCTCACCAGGGGTTGCCGTAAGTCAGCTATGACTTGAGGGCATTCTCCACACCCGAGTGATGCTAGAACTTGGCAACCCAGAGGGGCTGCAGTAGGTTTTTGATTCACATGAACACCCGGAACTGTCTTCTACTAAGCCAGACCCTTGTTCTGTCAAGGTCACTATTGTCTCCTCTGTCTAACAGTGGCTCTCCAGAGTCTCTGCAGTAGGTCACCTGACACTTTCAACAGGAGATGCTGAAGGTTGAACCAGAGACCTTCTGCATATAAAGCAGACGCTGCACCACTGAGCCACGCCCATTCCCTAAGGAAGGACAGAGAGCCTGAGGGGCTTTGGCCAGTCCTGGTCCGGTAACACTGCTGTTGTGCCTTACCCTCACAAAAAGGGGGAGCCCAGGCTTGTAATAAGTATCCATTTCTTCAAAGGTAACTTTGCTGAGAGTGGAGGTAATCTCAGTGTAACTGAAGCCTATTAATTCCAACCCTGCCAAAACCAAGCAGACAAATTACACACACAAACAAACAGGGTAACCACATAACATTTCTTATCCTGCTCCCACCTGCCCGATCTGACTTCCCCGGCAACTACTGTTCCTTTCCACGAGCACAGCCTTGTGTGCCCATACCTGTGCCTTCTTCTATGAGCTGGGCAGTCACCCGGATGCTCATGTCGTATCCTTTCCTCTTCAACTCAAATATGTTTGTTTTCACTACCCGAGTGAGACATCCATGTGCATCTGTCTGCATCCAAAGAGCCCAAAAAGCAACAAGTTACCTCTGGTAATGTATTCACTACCCGTGTCTTGCCACATCAGTAATCATGCAAGGAGCCGTCCATTTGTCCCTCTGCCCTTTCGTCTGTGGCATGCATAACTCCTCAGAAAATGAAACCAGGAGCCTCAAAACTGGCCACTGTTTTAAGGCTAATGGTGGGGGTTGCAGTGCCAAACAGGAAGGGGATTTGACCCATTTCTGTGTACCCTTTTGTAATTTCATCCCCTTGCAGAGTTTTTTGACATTGCAGGACGGCGCTCTAGCAGGAAGAGAGGAAGGTATTCCTAATCCTACCCTTTAGAGAGAAATTCTAAACTTTCGCAGCTATTCTCTTCTGGCTTCTCCTATCGCTGAGCTTCTCTTTTGATCAAAAAGGTATTGAAACAATGCTAGGTTAAAGATCAACACTGGAGTAAAGAGGAATGAAGAAACAATAGGCTCTGGAGCTCCAGCTATTACAGAGTGTCATGTCTGACTATAGCCATTCATTCATGCCAAAATGTCTGCTGTCAAGTATATGCTCTGTTCTGTCAAACGTGACTGCATTTTCTACTGCCAGATATAATTCAGTTTCTGGTGACTAACATTCCAGTGAGTTCTCACACGTCCCCAGGTGGCCAGGTGTTTACCAGTTTGAAGCCTTCTTCCTGACTGTGATATGTCTTCTCTCCTTGTAGCCTGATAGCACAAATATACATAATGTTCTCACACAGAAAAAACAACACTAGGTTGTTTGGAAATTGGGAGGGGGGAAGAACAGGGGTAGAAAAGTGATGTACTTTTCCTATGTGGTCATTCTGGTCAACATTCTGCAAGAACTGCTTAGTTGCTTACCTTACTTCTAAGTAGACCTTTGGAGTTGAATATGGAAAGAACTGATTTCTGAATAAAAGTCATTTAACCAAGAACCTGTGTCTTGCTACAATGAACCAGGGATCTGTCTACTGTATTTCACCATCCAGAGTCTGACACAGAGCCACAAAATGGTCATTGTTCTTTCTGCGGGACAAAAAGGCCACCCCTGCAGTTGTGAGACTCACCTCACCGCTGAAGTCTTCACATATAGCCTCTGGCATTCTTCTACTACATTGGGATCTGCTTTCAGCATATTTCCGGCAGACCCTAACCTTCACCAGGCCAGGGACTGGCTTCCCATAGGTATACCTGTCACAAGACACAGCCCATAGCAGTGACAACAGGAGAACCCAGGCCGGTTCGAGGCCAAATGTTAGTACAGGAAGAGCCCTCTTGAGCCAACAGGCATCTCATCTTCCATTCAAAGGCCAAAATCACCCCTCACACTGTCCTCAGTCACTTCAAGGACCGCCAGCCCCTCACTGGAGATCCTGTGGTTCAAGGTTAGGTTGGTGGCCTTTGGGGACGCCCATCTACACCAGTTCTAGAGGATGGTCTGTCCCCCCCCCCCACTTTTGTTTCACAAATTCCTGGGGCAGCTGCGTTTACATGAGTTCTTTGGTTCATGTGAAATGGCCTTAAGAGGATACGAGGCAGATGGGCAACGAGGAGGAGGAATTTAGCCGGGTCTCACTTACGTTCCACAGGCAGTCACTTTTAGTTCCTCAGTGTAAATTGTTATGATCCTGGGCAACTTCACGGAGACCTCATATTTGGGCAGCTCTAGAGAAAGGAAAGAAATACCAGCATAAAAGACAGGACATTAACAAATTGCGACTGAGTCCCCTGTCCCCAACAGTGCAGAAATGATACTAAATAAGGCCAAATCCTCACTGAAGTAAAACAGCCCATTACTAGTAACGAGAGCCAAGCTGTGCAAAGAACACAGTTTGGTGTAGTGGTTAAGAGCAGCAGGACTCTAATCTGGAGAGCCAGGTTTGATCCCCCACTCCTCTGCTTGAAACCAGCTGGGTGACCTTGAGCCAGTCAGAGCTTCTCGGAGCTCTCTCAGCCCCACCCACTTCACCGGGTGATTGTCACGAAGATAATAATTGACTAAACACAAAACGAAGGTCTCCAATGCAATAGCAATGTATGAGCAGTCTCCTAGGACTGCAGGGAGGCCAGATACACTGCACGGTGTGCAATAAATTCCGCTTGTAAGGAATTTATTGCACACCGTGTAGTGTATCTGGCCTCCCTGCAGTCCTAGGTGACTGTTCATACATTGCTATGAAGATAATAATAACAACACACTTTGTAAACCGCTCTGAGTGGGCATTGTCCAGAAAGGCGGCATATAAATCATATGTTTTTTACTGTTGAGGTGTAGCTGGGCAAGGACCACTTTCACCTGATGTGTTTGTCTTCTCTGTTTCAACAGAGGGGGAAATTAGAATCATCATCTTGCAGTTGAAAATGGTGCAGCCACGCAAGATGGGAACCAGCTGCTACGGTGTTGACTTCTAATACAGCCATGGAGCAATGACAACACTTCCCATGTGTATTGGATTCCCATGGCTGAGCGCATTGTCCAGGGATGTTGAAACAGCCTGGCAGCAAGCTAGGCCTAGTGGGCCCTGAGATGCTGGCCCACATACCTACCTGTATGCATCATAAGAAAACAGGGTGGGCTGAAGTATGTATGTAACATGCCGCCCTGCAAACGGGCGAGATCAACAACTACCCCTCCGTGTGACTCCGGTATCGTAGCCTCCACCTTGTGGAAAGGCCTCTCATGTTTCCTTCATGCCATAAAGGATGTAGAACGGAATTGTTCAGGAGGGCATTTTTATAAAGGCAAGAGGGCTATATTAGAATGGTTCAGGAGGATGCCTTAATAAAGGTAACAGGACTGTGTATAGTATGCATTATATTTGCTGGATGTATTATCCTGCTCTTCCTACACCTTCTTCTATTATGCAATACCATTTTTCGATATTATTTCTAATAATGTCATATTTTCCTATATTCAGGGCTTTTTTTCAGCCAGAACGTGGTGGAACGGAGTTCTGGCACCTCTTGAAAATGGTCACATGGCCGGCGGCCCCGCCCCCTGATCTCCAGATAAAGAGGAGTTTAGATTGCCCTTCACTCCACTGCAGCGGTGCTGCAGCGGCACAGAAATGATCTAAACTCCCCTCTGTCTGGAGATCAGGGGGTGGGACCACCGGCCATGTGACCATTTTAACTGAGGGAAGTTTAAACTTTAAATAACTCTCCCCCTTGTTCCAGCTGAGCCAAAGTGATGTCATTACGCGGTCCTGGAAGCGTGTGCACACTTTGCACATGCACATGTGGTACTAGGAGCACCACCTCCCACCAGGAGTTGCCCCCTGTGCTGGCAAGTTGGCAACCCACTGAGTTTCACCACCTCTTTTCTTAGAAAAAAGCTCTGCCTGCATTGTATTTGCATTCTGAATCAAGCCTATTATTCTATGCTGCAGGGTGTGCATGTGCGTGGAATTTTTAATTTTCTCATATAAAAGCATCCTTACATATAGAAAAACTAGGCTGTCCCATTGTGCATTACTTTTTTTTACATGCAAGGAACCAGGGCTGGATCGAGGAGGAGCAGGGGGGGTAATCTGCCCCCAGTGCCGCCAGAGAGGAGGCGCCGGGAACAGCTGCCAGCTGCCTGAGTGCGCAGGTGGCAGCGTGGGCTGCCTCGCAGCCCCCCGCGCTGCCTTTCACCTGCCCTGCAGGACAGGGGGCAGCGTGGCTGCCCATGCCATTCACCAGCCCCACAGGAGAGGGGCAGCTGGCCGCCCCCTGTCCTGCGGGGCAGGCGCATGGTGCGGGCGGCTTCGCAGCCCCCTGTGCTGCCTTTTGCCTGTCCTGCAGGACAGGGGGCATGTGGCAAGCCGGCCGCCCTCTATCCTGCGGGGAAGGCGAAAGGCAGTGCGGGGGGCTGCGAGGCCGCCCGTACCATTCACCTGTGGGGAGGAGAATGGCACGGGCGGCTTCCCAGCCCCGCACGCTGCCTCCGCCACCCTGCGTGATAACGTCACCAAAATGACATCATCATGCAGTGCTGGGAGCACACACGCGAGGTCAGACTAGGGTTGCTCTGGGTGCCAGGAACCCTAGATCCGGCCCTGCAAGGAACTTTCTAAATGGGAAAGACTCCCAAACTCTGATCTTCCATCTCCAGCCTGAGGTCAAGAAGAGCAACCTTTGTTTTGCTAAACATGTACCCCAATTTTATATGTCCTCCTTCTGCTTTTTGTTCAAAAGTGATGGTTGTCTCCTTTAAAAAAAATTCAAAAGGACAAAAGGGACTTCTTTGGGTCCCAGAATTATCTCCCATAATTGTCTAGTGTTTTTCAGCCAGCTCCACAGGAACATACATACAATTTCATTTTCCATCAAGCTGGCTGAATACACAATAGACAAATTTGGAGAGATGTGAACTGTTAAAGAAAAATGGATGTGGTCGACGTCAACTGGTGCTCTGCATGTCTGCATCTTGGCTTCCCTCTCCAGCTCCCAGGGTCAAGAGAGTCATATCTTACCACGTTCCTTTACTTCAAATCGGTGTTCTATGTTGTTTCCAGAACGTTTCTGTACCACCACCTTGTAGGTACCGTGGATAGGCTCAAAAGTGAGAGGAAAGGAGAGCCGGGTGAAGCCGTTCTGCAGCTGGACATCTTGCCACTGAATTAAGCGGTTTTCGTAGGGGTCCTGAAATTGACAACCACAAGGCATGTTATAACTGGAAAGGGAGGGCTCAAATGCTCCAATAGATAACCATTACCATGGTCCCGCTCCAATCAAAGTTAATGTCATGTATGCCTGTCTGCATAAATGCCATGTATATGTTAAGTACTACCTGTCTAGCCTCTGGGGCTAGGAAGAGTTCTGAGTGCCTTTCAATGCCTATTAATTAGGAGCTCAGTGTGTTATCTCTGCTTTGAAGTTTTGCTGTGAGAGCCAACCTTCTTGGGCCCAGCTGCACCTAACAGAAACAGTGCCTTCTCTGGGAACAAGGGTGATTTCACTCAGGGAGTCTAAACTGTGGTATTTTTTGTCTCTGGCGTGTGCACCAAATTTCCAACGGGCCTCTTACCCAGGGGTGGGACCTTACCCTATGTCTAACTACTCTTTCTCTTAACCCGTCACTTCTGCCAAGTTTACTGTCTGAACACCTTGAACCTGATGGATTACCAATAAAAGTTACTTCAACCAAATCACTGGTGTGTTTGCTGTGAAGAACTGGGGAATCTACCTGCCAAGAATTGACACTTATTCTGCAATTCGAAACCATCTCAATAAGTTTAATAATCAATGTGGGGAAAACAACAACCCCTTTTTGCAACCTTCTTGAGCCATTCACATCTAGAGTTAACGTTTAAAGCATTTCCTCTCTTCCTCTAGTGAAGAAGTAGATTTATTGTCATTAGCCATAGGCCATCACAAGATAAGTAAAACATACTTTATCTAAAGAGTTACATCCAGCATCATCATTAAAACAAATTAAAATAAACTGTGCAAAGAATCATACTGGGCATAAGGGCACCCCATTCGGAGAAGCCTCGGATCTGATCTTCTTGGTTGTTAAACTGTGAAACTCTACAGGATACATGACTGTCACTGTCTGTTAACAGGAACTCAATTTTCTCAGTTTTTGAGTATGCTGCTGCAGCAGGTAAAATTCCAGCCAGAAATTTAATTTTAGGTGCATTATATAGCAGGCAGTATAATAAATAATGAGGAAGGTTCTCCACTGCAGATAGTCCACAAATACAAACCTCCTCCTGAGACACCTCACAAGTGGGATTTTGGAAGGGTCTTGGAACCATAGATCATTGCCCAAACGCTCTATTGATTGGCTTATTCCGGGATTAACGGGCCAACAAAGGCACTATGTAGCGTTTGTTGACCTGGCTGCCACTTTCGATTCAACTGGGCAAAATTGGCCAAAATAAATATAGATAAGAACCTGTTATTTCTACTCCGTGAGCTCCATAAAGGCACCACTGCACAAATTACAGTGGGAAACTTGATCCCTAACCAACAGTATCCCTATCAGTAAAGGTGTGAGCTGCCCCTTTATTATTCAGTCTATACATAAATGACGTTAACGAGCATCTCTCTGGCCCTCAATTCAGGTTGGAACAACAGAAAAATCTCTTTTTCTCTAGTGTATCATATTTAAAAAACCTATTTGCTCTAGATAATCTGCCACTTGTGCACTCGGCTCAAGGACCCTGTGGCGGAACGGGCGCTGGCTCTCAGTCTGGGCAATTGAGCCGCCATCAATGGCCTGCTAGCCCTGCTATCTGCCTCCCACCGTCCCTGGTGGGCGTGGCTCACACTCTCCGTCGCTGCCACCACTCACTGATTTGTACACCGCCTGACTGAGGGGCAGTGAGACCCCTCTGGCTGAATTTCCCTACTGGGAAGTGAATTCCCCAATCTTTGGTTGGGTCCTGGAGAATTGGCAACCCACCCAGGTCTGGCCTGATCAGTTCTCCCGGGCTCCCTCCCTTCTCGTAGCGTGCCAAGTGGGGGAGGTTACGTAGTCAGAGCACCACAAGGTCCTTTATATTCAAAAATATATAATTTAATACCTATATAGAGCACTATATACAAAGCAGGTAAAGGCACAACACCTAGGGGTCGACCCCCCTGTTCAGCACTCACAGGGCAGAAAATCAAACTGAAGAGAACCGCCGCCTGCTTTCCCTACCACACTGTTCCCTGCTCTGCCTTAAGGGGTGGGGGTCTGAGGGAAGGTTCCCCCTTTTATTTCCTCTCTGCTGCCTCCCAGGCCCCCCACATTTAGGGCCTGGGCCACCGGGTCTCACCCCGCAGCAGGAGCCTCTCCTTCTTCAACCGAGAAGGCGACTCTTTTTTCTCCTCAGGATCGTCCCTGTCTCTCTATTCAGGCTCCACCCCTTATTTCTCCCGCACTTTCTTGGCCCTGGGGCAGCTGGGAGTTGTAGTCCAGGAAGAAGGGCATCTCACACCAAGACTCCTGCCGGCCCCTTCCTGGCCCCACAGCCCATCAGACCTCAGGGGGAACATTTCCCCCCCCCTTTTTAAAACAGATTAACTGCAACCAGCACTCATCTCACCCTTGGCAACCATTTCGTTACAGACCCTCTCAGCACTAGAGATGTGACTCCTATGTGAACAGCATGGCTCTTGTTGGGGAGGAGACCCAGAGCTGGTGAGACCACATAAGGAGGACCAATGTAATGGGAAATTCTGGGAGCATCAAGGTTTGGGGGCCTCAGCCCTAAACTGGTTATGAGGATGAACTCAAGCAGCTTTGCAACATGTTGACGGCAATGGCTTTGCCAATATTTTTACAGGGCTTCTTTAGCAAGTCGCTAGAGGGACTCTTGAGCACACTCAGGGGTTCACTGCCCACTGTTCTCAAGGCCAAAATGGTTTGTCCTTCTCCGGGGGTCGAATCCTAAGGGCTGCAGAGCCCTGCATGGAAATCTGTCACTGCTGGAAAGCTGCTGGAGGGACTTAAACATTTGGAGACTGCGGCAGAACCAAGAGGCTCTTTGTCTGAAGAATTAATTGTTTAATGAGGCAAATGGCTAGGGAAAAATGAAACATTTCACAAGCGTGCTTCTGCACGTTAATTAACAGAAACATTTGGTTTTACGGTACGGCTGTTTCACGAAGTTTTCTCTTGTTGCCTGACAACCTGAACTGAAAAGATCAGGGTGACATTGCTATGCCTGAGGTGGAAAATCCCCTTCACCGAGGGGCTTAATTCCCTGGGAAATTCATTAATTTGGGCTTACACCAGAGACCTTCCTAATACTAATGGCTCTGGCCACACATTAATAATAAATAATTAATAATAAATAATAACTGCGCTTATATAACACTCTTCTAGACAGATTAATGCCTAACCCAGAGCGGTGAACAAGTTAGTGTTATTATTATCCCCACATTGCAGCTGGGGAGCTGGGGCTAAGAGGAGTGGCTTCCCCAAGGCCACCTACTCAGCTCATGGCAGTAGTGGGATTCAAACCAGTAGAGTGCTGATTCGCAGCTGAACCACTTAAGCATTGTGCTACAACACTGGCCCATCCTCCCACATGAATAGTGTCCCCAGTGGTTGCCTGATGTAACTGTCTTGCTTGGATCCAGCGAGCAGCCACTCCTGAGGAATGCGTGTAGAAAGAGTTGGTTTGGTGTTGGGATTAAGAGCAGCAGGACTCCAATCTGAAGAACCAGATTTGATTCTCTACTCCTCCGCTTGAAGCCAGCTGACCTTGGGGTCAGTCACAGCTCTCTCGGAGCTCTCTCAACCCCATCCACTTCACAGAGTGATTGTTGTGAGGGTAATAATAACGCACCTCGTAAACCGCTCTGAGTGTGGCATTAAGTTGTCCTGAAGGGCAGTATATACATTATTATTATTATTATTATTATTATTATTATTGTTATTATTATTATTATAACCCCGTCTAATGTCCATCTGGTTCTGCCCTGTGTGCAGAACAAAAACAACAAAAAACTGGGGGCCATCTACAGATTGTAAAGGGACTCCCCAGGTTGGGAGAAAGATATATAAACTAAACAAACTGGAAAAACAAAAAAACCAGCCAGGTGAGGGCTGAGGGTGCTCAGAATCTGGTAGGATACGGAAGGCAAATTCACATCAGGAGGAGAACTAGCTTGTGCCACACCCAGAGGGCTTTTGAAAGCCAGGAAGGGAAGATACAAGGACTGGGGGGAATTTCCTAATTCCCCCCCCAGTGATTACGCCAAAGGCCCCCCCCCCACTACTTGTAGTGTCTAATTAGGGTCCTCATTTCAGAGCAAAAGAACTCAAGAAGGATCTCTTTGGCTGGAGTCTTATGCTGAACCTTTTGTAATTCTCTCGGTACCCACAAAGGTCCTTTGTGATCTCCCCTGGGCAGAAGTTGCCATTGCAGCCCGAGAAATTACTCACTTACCTCGATGTAAACCAAAGGAAACTGTGGAGAGAAGAACAGAGGAAGAAATCAGAGATAGTCCAGCAATAGACTAATGCCACCTAAAAGCAATTGTGGGCTCCCTCAGCCACTCTCCCTTACAACAGCTTAGTTTTTTCCCCATTAGCAGGTACCAATCTGGGGGGGGGGGTCTGTGAGGCAAAAACCTGCACTTCACACCTGGCAATGAGGGTTAGGTCCTTGGTTATGGTTTCCAACCTCCAGGCGAGGCCTGGCAAGCTTCCAAAATTACAACTGATCTACAGGCTACAGAGATCACGTCCCCTGATTGCTTTGGAGGGCATTATACCACACGGCGGTTTTGCCTCTCCACAAACATTACCATTCCTGTAGACCACCCCCAAATCTCCTGGAATTTCCCAGCCTGGAGTTGATGACAGAGCTTCTGCCAGGGAGAGTAATAACTTGGCAACTCCTTCTGAACACCCAATAAGAGTTTGCTTTAGGGTTGCCAGCTCCAAGTTGGGAAATTCCTGGAGATCTGGGGGATGAAACCTGGAGAAAACCTGGAGAAAGTGGGGTTTGGGAAGGGAAAGGACCTTGGCATGGCATCATTCCATAGAGTCCACCCACAAAAGTAGCCATTTTCTCCAGGTGAACTGATCTGGCTTGTTTTAGTGGCCGGTTTTTAAAAAGGAATGTTACAGTGGCCAGTGACCACAGGTCTAGGCTACCGGAGCAGGATGTGTGGGGTCCTCCCAAGTCAACCTCCATACCACGTCTTCAACTCTAGACGGAGCCAGGGCTTTTTTTCTGGGAAAAGAGGTGGTGGAACTCAGTGGGTTGCCAGCACAGGGGGCAACTCTTGGCGGGAGGTGGTGCCCCTGGTACCACATGCACGTGCGCAAAGTGCGCACACGCTCCCAGGATCAATGACGTCACTTTGGGTCAGCTGGAACAAGGGGGGAGTTTTTGAAAGTTTAAATCGCTCTTAGTGAAAATGGTCACATGGCTGGTGGCCCCGCCCCCTGGTCTCCAGACAGAGGAGGGTTTAGATTGCCCTCCGTGCCGCTGGAGCAATGCAGAGGTCAATCTAAACTCCCCTCTGTCTGGAGATCAGGGGGTGGGGCCACCAGCCATGTGATCATTTTCAAGAGGTTCCAGAACTCCATTCCACCGAATTCTAGCTGGAAAAAAAAAGCCCTGGACTGAGTGGTACCACCACTAGAAAAGCCCTGTCTCTAATTTCCATTGATTAAAAAAAAAAAACCCTAGCTCAAAAGATATTTCTGTGAATTATTCTGGATGCTGCTGTGATGTCAAGATGAGGCTTACCTTCTCATTCAGAGGAAGGAAATCTTCATTCAGAGAGATTATTCTAAACAAAACTGAGAAAGAAAGAATTTCAATGTTATTTTGTAGCTTTGTCTGAGCTGCATGGCTCAGAGTCTCTCTACAGAAGATTTCTTACATGAGGACGCTCAAGTGTAATAGGGAGACGCAACAGCCAGGAAGCGAAGTTTAAAGGCTCTGTCAATTTCAGCTCTCTATACAAGATAGCTCCTCAGAGGGTTTGTTAATTTCATCTTTGCCTCTCAGAAGGCTCTGTCAATTTCGCCTCATTACATGAGGGGAGTTTTAAACAACAGAGCTAGTGCAGATGGCTCCTCAGAGGGTTTGTTAATTTCATCTTTGCCTCCATAAAGGGGAGATGAAATTGCCCAAGCCTTCCGGGAGGTGAAGATGAAATTAGCAAGCCCTCTGAGGAGCGATCTCTGTCGAATCTGTCATTTTTAAGCTACCCTTGTGTAGAGAGGTGAAATTGACAGAGACTTTGGCTGTGTCTTTTTAAACTACTCTTCCCGGCAAACATTGCATCTCCCTACACTTGAGCATCCCTGTGTAAGATGTCTCATGTACAGACGTTCACAGAAATACGTCACATATGGGGCCAAGCTACAAGTGATGAATGACACTCGAACAGCAAGTGAACAGACCCACGTGTATTCCTCCCTGTTCACTTGCACTCCACTTGCCCTCCACTCGTTCACTTGCACTCCACTTGTTCACTTGCATTCCACTTGCCCTCCACTTGCCCTCCACTCGGGCAAGTGGAGTGCAAGTGAACAGGGAGGAATACACGTGGATCTGTTCACTTGCCGTTCGAGTGTCATTCATCACTTTTAGCTTGGCGGCAGAAGGACCCAGGTTCAAGCATCCGCGGTATCTGCACTTAAGAGGATTTCAGGAAGGGATCCGTGTGCACATTCTTAGGCGCCTCATTTTGTTGTCTCTGCCTTCTTTTTATGGCTCACGTTGCCTTTGGATGTTGGAAAGCCACCAAGAGGGGGACTCAAGTGGAAGTTGTGCCACAGATTTATCAAAGGATCGAAAAGCTTGTACAGGATTCATTTCTGCACTCGAGCCACCTGCTTACCTTTCTGCCCTGGCTTGTAGATGGGTTTGTCAGTCTGGACAAAGGCCAGGCTCTCCAGGTTCTTGACCAGCACCGTTTTTTGGCTTCTAAATTCGTGTGTTGGCCCTTTCACCACCACTCTGAGGAGCACTACAGATGAACCATTCCACCTGGGAACCTGCAGAAGAGAAGAGGGGGAAGGCGGGAGGGCTTGGGATCTTCAAATGGCCGTTTTCTGGCTAACGAGTAGTTGTAAGGGCGATTCAAAACAGATACGTCCTCTAGCCTTAAGACTGCTGATGGATGGGGAGAAATGCAAAAGCTTTCCAAAAGTCACAGGAAAATCAAACTTTTCCACACATTCAAAACACAATTTGTTGTCGCTTATACAATGCGATCCCCTTCCCAGTCTACATATACTAGTTGGTGATGTGGGGAGAAGTATACCATTCCATACCAGGAGAACTGATTTACCCCACCTTTAAAAAAACACCCATCCTTTTTAATTTGTGACATCAGAGTTTCTGTTTCAATGATGAGGCATTTTTTATAGACAAGGAACACATCAGGTTTCTTTTAAAAAGAGAGAGTTAGAGCTGTTTGGTGTCCAGTGTTTTCCATTACCTCCAATCAGAACTGCTCCAAATGCTACCTTGTTCAACTGCCCAGCATTGCCCATCCACGTTGTCCTCTTCTTGAGAGTGGATTTGGGGAGATCAGATCACATGACCTCTCAGTGTACAGGGCCAACGTTTTGGGCTGAGCACTCCGCCTCTACTCTTTCCTCAGCATCTTCATCATGCTCACATTTGTTCCTGACTATTCCTGTCCACAGGTACAAAGCCTACGTGCACGCCATTTGAACATGCAGGGATCCTTTGCTCTTTTGTGGGAAATGGACATAGGAGAGGCGGGGCTGGCATGCTTGGCCCTGTTCCCCCTCTTCATGTATTGGCCCTGAACATCGGTATGTCATGCATACAGAGCTATAATTATCCTTGTAATTTCTTCAGAACCCCCCCCCCCCTTAGTTGTTATTTCTAGGAGCAAAACAATGTAACTAAGGGGACAAGAGGTAACTTAAGGAAATAACTTCAAAATCATCCAAACATAAAAATAACTGTGCTTATTCAAGTTATATACTCCTCACCCTAACAAGTTATAGAAAATAAAATATACATAAGAACTTGCTTGCCAGTGGAAGGAACCTGTCAATGCAAAATACCATGTCAGATCACTGGACAATTCTTTTACACATTTCAGACACAAGGCTGCAGTTTTCCATGGCAGCCCAGTGTCTCTCACAGTGACAGTGAAGTCCTAAGTGGAGTTACTCCAGTCTAAACCCATTGAGTTTAATGGGCTTAGACTGGAGTAACTCTGCTTAGGATTTCACTGTAGTTTTGCCCTGTTTTTTTCTTGAATATCTAAACAGAGATCAAATTTGTGACAGGTCAATCACAGTAATTTTTTTTAAAGAAAACTTAATTTTAAAAGGGTTTTGCTGTGGAGAAAAAGCACAGTAAAAATGAAACCAAACTAAGAATATACAGTTGACTCTGCTGAGTGACTTCAGGGCAATGGTAGCTTGTTTCTTTGCCAAATTAGTGGGTAATTTCAGATAGGAACATAAATGGAAGTAATGCGCAGGCACTAACTGTGAATGGGATGCACCCAAAGAAGTCCTTCTCAGCCAACACGTTATCGATCAGGCTCCTGTTCTGTCCTTCATATTCCAAAGTGATGCTTAGAGACACAGATTCATTCAAGTGGCTCAGATGGACACAGATCTTCTCAGAGGTCTCAGCATGGATCAGAAACGGTACCAACACCAGGTATTGGCTGGAAAGGAAAAGACAGTCCCATTGGAGGATCTGGGAGTGGTTTGCTGTGATAAAGTAGGAGGATGTACATGACAGAAAAAAATGACGTTTATTGTCCCAGTGTTTATTTCCCTAAAAGAAAGAAAAGCACGCACGCAAGCAAGCTCGCAAGCTCGCAAGCAAGAACGAAAGAACGAAAGAAAGAAAGAACGAAAGAACGAAAGATCGAAAGAACGAACGAACGAACGAACGAACGAACGAACGAACGAACGAACGAACGAACGAAAGAAAGAAAGAAAGAAAGAAAGAAAGAAAGAAAGAAAGAAAGAAAGAAAGAAAGAAAGAAAGAAAGAAAGAAAGAAAGAAAGAAAGAAAATTGTGACTGGAATACGATAACTTTTCGGGGTGTGTGCATGAGATCACATTCATTCCATTTTTGTCTCTGGTGAATAAGATTTGCATGTTTGTATAAATGTTTTAAAAACCAGCCACTCCAGTTTAAACAACCATGAGGTGGGGAAAGAAACATATATTTGTTGCCTTTGGCAAGAAAGAACTCTCGCAAACCACTGCCTCTCTGCCCTCATTAGAAACACTTTACCGAGAGATCTGTGAGCAGAACTCCAGGGCTAAGTGGGTGCAGAAGCTCCCACCCGGATTGCAGTGTCTTTGCAGACTGATAGAGGGAAATATGGGCAGGAGTAACTGTGCCACTTTCAGAGTCATACAGAGAAGGAGGTTCTGCCCCTTATGCACAATGTTTTAAGGCGAACCAGTGTGTATGTACATGACGGGGTGGTGGCTTTGCCATCTCTGCCCTGACCGACGTGCTTTCATTGGAAGGTGTGCATAGGTCCTAGATAGGCACACACACCTTAGTGTGATCAGGAATCCAGAGAAAACAGATACCACTTCTTCCTAGGCACATACCCTGACCTAGGCCATTTCCACATGACTTACCTTCTCTCGGAATGACGCGGAACATCGCGCAAAAAACATGGAATATCGCATTTTCTCATGCGAGATTTGCGTGACATCGAGCAAATCTCGTGTGAGAAAACATGATCTTCCGTGTTTTTTGCGCAATGTTCCGGGTCATTCTGAGGGAAGGTAAGCCGTGTGGAAACGGCCGTTGACACTGTGATGTCCCTGCCTCCCCCAGTTCTCTCTGAAATGTTGTTTAAAGGGCTGATGTTCTGTACATAAAGTGAATACCAAATTTACCATTAGCTCGGGACTTTGTGTACACAACTCCATTGCTGTCATCCACTCGTCTATGTTTTTCTGCCAAGTGACAAAGGAGACTCTGATCATGCTTCTGTGTCTGAAATCCAGGGACATGACTGGGATTCTACCTACCACTTGATAGGACTGATGGGGTGAGCAGCTGAGGAAATGGTTCTGCGGCTTAGTCAATGGATGCCTGTGTTCAGAAAAAGACGACAATCCTGCTGTGAAGAGTCTGATCGGTTCCAAAAGAGGAGCCCACATGGTGTAGCGTTGAGTGTGCTAGACTAGCATTTGAGGACCCGGGTTCAAAACCCTCCTCAGCCATGGAGATTGCTGGGTGAACTTGGGCCAGTAACTCTTTCTCAGGGTTGCTGTATGGGAAAATGGGGGAGGGGAGAGCCATGTGTGCCATCCTGAGTTCCTTGGATGGGGGTCAAGATAAAAATAAACTCAATCAATCCGTCAGTCAACAGAGACCCACTGGATGCCCTTTGGAGAGCAACAGCTCAGCCCAGTTACTGTTTCTCAGTGTCAGTCTCTTGCAGTTAGGTCCCTTCAAGCTCTCCAGAGTTAACACACAAGTGTTCGAGATGAAGCAACTTTAATGAGATCCATACAGTTCAGGGGGTTCACACAAAGGTGGCAATTGGCAGAAGTGACAATTCAAACAAAGCCATTACTAATTATAGGGGAACTTGCTGCCCTTTGGGGTCCATTGACATTCTGACATGAAACCCCAAAGCAGCTACATGGGAACTGATTAGTTTAGACTAAATGAAGCACAAAGTGAAAATATCCCAGTCTCTGGGGATTCGTTTTCATTTTCGCGGCCATGTCGGATGCTCCTCTCGGCAGGTCCGAGAAGAAGCGGCTGAGCAGCCTGACCGGGCGGCTGATCTGCAAAGGTTAGCCCCCAGGGCTCCCAGGGAGGGAGTCTGGGTCCGGGATGCGACGGGAAGAGCCCTCTGGCAGATCGAAGCAGGGGGTAAATTGCCCGTTTGTCCCTATGGAGGCCGGCAGACGTGCGCGGCACCTTGTGTGCTGCCGGGCCATGGAAAACGGCAAAGAACAGGATTAGGCGGAAGCCTGTAAGTAAGCGAATCCCTTCTGTTACTACAAGCGCATGTGAAGGAGTGGTGGGATCTGAAGTTTAGAAGATTCGGATTCCCCCCCCCTCGCAGAGTCTCGGAAGATTGGCGGTTCCCCCCCCCTAAAATGGCAGCAAAAAAGCAGAGTCCTGCTTTGGGCAAGTCAGTTTCGGCTGCCCTGCAGGGAAGAGGCGAGTCGCTTGAGGAACTGGTGAAAAGATCGGTTATCGAAGCCATAAAACCCTTTGTTGACAAGCTGAATGAAACAGATCAAAGGGTGGGCTTAATTGAGAGCGATGTGAAAGCCATCAAGGAAGCAGCGGGGGGGGGGCAGAGAAGTCTGCTTGGGAAAATGCGTCACTTATGAGAGCAACGAACAAGGAGCTAAAGTTGGTGGAAAACCAGCTGATTGGGCTGCAAGTGGAGCGAACACAGACCATTTTGCGTCTCCAGAATGTTAAAGAGGAGGAAAATGAGGATTTATGGGATCTTGCCTCTGAACTTTTAGCGACACCTGCAAGGGCAACTAAAGAAGAAGTAAAAAGCGCCATTTTGGGAGTCCGTCGGGCATCTTCAAAATATGCAATGAAGCGGCAGCTGCCTCGCGAGATTGTTATTGAGTTCTCATCCAGGAGGGTCCGGGACAATATCCTATATAACTCATATAATGCGGAGTTGGACTTTCTGGGAAATAAAGTCAAGATACTGAAAGACGTTCCATTTTTAGTCCGGAAGAGAAGGTTTAAGTATAAAAAGCTGGCAGCTCTTTTGAGGGAACGTGACATAAAGTACAAATGGCTACTTCCGGAAGGAATCGGGTTTAGTTATAAAGATCAAGCTTACAAGATTAATTCGGAAGATCAGCTAAGGGATGTTGTGGACAAGAATCCAGAATTTGGGCCAGACACCAAGCAAAAAGAAGAAGATTTGAAGCCTGAAGGGAGGGGGGAGGCAACGAGCGCTGTGGCTGTAGCTGCTCAGAGAGAACTGCGTCCGAGGCCCGGGGGGGGGGGGAGATTTAATTTGAACTGTAATTTGTATTTTGTAAGATCAACCATTCCATCATTACTTTATTAAGCTATTTTCTTTAATTATGGCAGTATGAAGGGAAAGCATTGAAGTGTAGTGTTTAGTGTTTGTGAGTTGCCTTCCCTATTTTTCCACCCCCCTTCCCCCTCTTTTTTTCTCTCTCTCTCCCTTGTACTATTGTAGTTTTTTGTAGTTTATTGTTCTAGATGTTAAAATAAAAAATTATTAAAAAAAAATATCCCAGTCTCTGGGAAAAGATCCAACGTTCACTACTAGCAGCTCGCCTTCAAGGATACTCACTGTAAAAGTGAAAGTACATATTTTCAACAGATAACGGAGAGGCCCCACCGGCTCTCCTGCATTTTATGTTAGCAGTTAAGTCATTCTCAGATGACCTTTAGCAAAACAGTAATGACCAGTACAGAATGCAGAATACAATAATGGCAGGTGTGCTGGCATACATGACACTCAGCGTGTGGTGCTCACAAATAATTTGCTTTTCAAGACAGAGGTTCCATTTAACTTATCACACCACGTTTTTTCTCAGTGAATTCCACAAATTAAATATGGGCTGATTCCGCACACGTTGGATAATGCACTTTCAATGCACTTTATCAATCGTTTGAGGTGGGTTTTTTGTTCCGCACACGAAAAAATCCATTCCAAATTATCTATAAAGAGGATTGGAAGTGCATTATCCAAAGTGTGCGGAATCAGCCATGAATTCTGTGGGAGGGGGAAAGATCTTGGGATTATAATGAAAATATCAGTTCAGTGCACTAGGACTGCCAACCTCCTGGCTGGAGATCTCCCAGAATTACAACTGATCGCCAAGCAACAGAGACCAGTTCCCCTGAAGAAAGTGGCTGACCTCTATGGCATTATACTCCACTGAGGTCCCTCTCCAAACCCTGCCCTCTCCAGCTTCCACCCCACAAACCTCTAGCAATCTCCCAACCCAGAGCTGACAATTCTAGCGTACACCCGATGTGAAAAAGATTATTAGAAGAGGACCGGAAAATAACACAGCCAATATTGTAAAAGCATATATCTATGGTGCAGCCTCAACTAGAGTAATGTGTGCACTTCTGGTTACTGTATCTCAAAAAGATACAGCAACAGCTGGATTGCACAGCTGGAAAAGTGCAGAAGAGATAAGCTAAGATGATTAAGAGGTTGGAGCACCTTTCCTGTGAGGGAAGACTAGATGGTCTTAAGTTTAAGTTTTGAGGAAAGATTGTTAAGGGGATACATGGCAGAAGTTTATACAATTATGTATGAGGGGGGGAATGGAGTGGGGAAAAATTTCCCCCTTTCCTGTAATACTTGAACTCAGGGAACTAATTGATTTTTTTAAAGACTTTTTATATTTATTTGAAAAAGAAAATACAAAGAAGTACAGGTTCAACAATTAAATAGTACATGTTACTATGTACGCAAGGAGGGTTGGAATATTATAGAACGTTGATGTTACTATGTTAAAGATATTTAACATGTATAATTACTGAAGAGTTGAGAAGCAATATCCTAATTTACTGGTATAAAAAAATCTCATACAGTTGGTACCTTTTACAATTTGTCTGATTGTCTAGGTTAGGAGCCATTTTGTCTAAAAAAGATGCCATTTTCCAAACAACTTTGTTTGAGGTCCATGGTTTCCTGAGCGCGCAACGCTATCTGATATTTTATCTAATATAAGAAATTCCCATGTTTTTACATACCATTGGCTTACTGTTGGAGATTGGTGTCTTTCCCTTTGGCAGCTGTTAAAAGTGCCACAATGAGTTCTTTTAAAATATTTGGTATATTTGAGTCACTGCAATAATAAAACAGTATTGTCTGGGGTTGATCATTTTGATTTGATATAGAATTTGTTGCCAAAATTCCTTACTGGTAGTGCAGGACCACCAACAATGGAGAGAAGAACCCTGCGCACAACAAGATTCCCAGCACAGAGGCGAAAAAGGAGGGTTCGTATGATGCAATCTGACCGGTGTACCTTAACAGTATTTTATAAGATAGTCAGTGAAGTTGATGAGCAATAGTTTCAGGATGGACAGCCTGCTGGAATATTAAATAAAAATATGGGTATGGCCAGAAATGCACACCGTGGCTGTTCTCCAAATATGAAGGTTTTAAATTTTAAAAGAAGGGTGCTATCTAAAGTTTTTCTATTCCATTCATCTTTAAACTAAAGGGAACCTCCATGTCCAGGGGCAGTCATTCTCTGAATGCCAGAGCTAGGAAGCTGTCCGTTTGTTGGCCCTCTAGGCAGCTGGTTGGCCAATAGACATTCTTACATTACGGTTAATAACCACGGACAGAACTCTCTTCCCTGCATTTGCCTCACTCTTTTAAAAAACCACTTGAGAGTTTGCACCACATCTTGAGCTGTGAGTTCCACGTTAAACATGTTGTGTTTAAAATCCCCCTCTGTAAAGCGGTGTGGAGAGAGCATCAGCGTAGCACACTCTGGGAAGTTAGCAGAATGGAGCCATGGGCCAAGCTAGAAGTGACGAATTACACTTGAATGGCGAGTGAACAGACTCACATGTATTCTTCTCTATTGCGCTCCACTTGCACTCCACTCCATCACGTAGTGAACAGACTCACATGTACAGAGCTACAATTACCCTTAAATTACCCAATTACCCATGTAGTGATTGAGTGGAGTGCGAGTGGAGTGCAAGTGAACAGGGAGGAATACCTCTGAGAGCCAAGCTACAAGTGACAAATTACACTTGCCTGGCAAGTGAACAGACTCGTGTGTATTCCTCCCTGTTCACTTGTCATTCATTTGCTCTCCGATATATTGTCGAAGGCTTTCATGGCCATAAAACGATGGTGGTTGTGGGTTTTCCGGGCTGTATTGCCATGGCCTTGGCCTTGTAGTTCCTGATGTTTCGCCAGCAGCTGTGACTGGCATCTTCAGAGGTGTATCACCGAAAGACAGGGATCTCTCAGTGTCAAACTGTGGAGGAGATGTTTGCAGGTGATTTATATCTACTCACAAAGGTGGGTTGGGTTGTGTCATCCTGTAAGAGTTTCCCAGGGTGTGGAATGCTAATGGAGGGAGGCTTCACTGTATCCTAAGGAGCATATGGATTGGTGCTTGATATGCTAATCTTCTCTGCAGGGCTATTGTGGGTTGTAGAGTCTTTTGTTAGCCTGGTGTTTTTCAGAACTGGAAACCATGCTCTATTCATTCTTAAAGTCTCTTCTTTCCTGTTGAAGTTTTGCTTATGCTTGTGCATTTCAATGGCTTCCTTGTGCAATCTACTTGATCAAGTGGAGTGCAAGTGAATGGCAAGTGAACAGGGAGGAATACACATGAGTCTGTTCACTTGCCAAGCAAGTGTAATTCGTCACTTGTAGCTCGGCTCTGAGTTCACTTGCCATTCAAGTGTAATTTATCTCTTCTAGCTTGGCCCCATGTGAGAAACAAGGACGAGAAAACAAAGCCCCTCCCTAGCCCTCCCACTTACGGTTCTGGGGTCGATGTTGAAGCCTCTCCAGGAATCAGGAACAAGAGAAGGAGCAAGATCCTCGGTCCCACAGCAAACTGGTCCTTCCCCATGCTGCTTAGAGGTAGCTGGCACACAAGTTGGGCAGAGGCTGGTTTTGTGCCCTTTCTTGCTCCCTCAGGCACCAGTCTGCCAGCCTCTTTATACCGGCTCTCTGCAAATAGCTTGCACAGCATGTGAGATAAAGGCTGGGGGCTGGGAGGGACTCTCTGGAGAGAAGAGGGAACCTCAGCCTTCACCTCTGAGTCACACAAAGCCGGTTCCCTGGCAAAGGGAAAGCAGCAGAAGAAAGGGCTTCCTTGATGGGCCTGCGCTTGAACCAGTCACGCTGCAGGGAGACGGGGCTCCAGCAGGCAAACTTGTCCATCAGCAGGAAAAAGATGCTTCGCTGATTATTCTGCCCAGGATTCCTTCCAGCAAATTCCTCACAAAGCACGTGGGTGAGGCTGGCACCAAGTTCTGTGATAGAAATTACCTTACACTGACAAATAATTCTGGAACGGACAATTTTCCTTGCCATGAGATCCCACTGGACCCCTATGCAGCACTCTTTCCTTGCCCCAGTAAACAGAAAAGAAGAATGTGCAGTGCCCTGCCCAAAGGTCTGGCACAGTTTTGGTAGGTGATAGACGAAACTGCCCCTCTCCCACCAGAAGGGGAGGGGCAGGAGCTGCCAAGGTCTTGCTGCCCTCCAATCATCCCGAGCATCCACTCAAGCATTGCCAAGGGTGGCCAAGCAAGGAAAAACATACAGTTCAGGCACTGGATGTTGCACAGGCAGAATAGCCACATACTGCAACAGAGCCCCCACCAAAAAGGCGCTGCCGCTAATTCTACAGATGCCACCAACAGAAGGGACGATCGGAACCCAGTTCCAGGTTACAAGGCAGCTTGAGCAAGGCATAAAATCTTCCATTCACCTGGTGGGGATTACAGGTTCAGACAAATTTGACAGCCTGGAAGCCTTCCTCACTCTGCCCTTCACCGCAAGAGAGGGCCATTTAATTGGTGGACGGGGTACTTCGCTTCCCTCTTCTTGGAGACCGTGACAAGAGGAGGCAGTTCCTACAAGGATGTGAAATGGGCAGCAACCATAGCAGGCTCCGTGCAGATGCAGTGGGAGGGCAGGAGGGTGGGTCATGCAAACTGCACTGTCTGAACCGCAGGGCATGGGCCAGTGAGCTTTCGAAGGCCAAAACCAACATGCCATGCAGATTGCAGGTGGTTCGACCCAGAGTTATAATAGAGGATCTATTTGCAAAATATTAAAGTCCTGGAAAGGACTCGTTTTAAACTTGCATGGATTAATTTATCGCAGTGCTGCCTGCCCATAAGCACAATTGCAGCTCCATCCAAGAGGGTGGCCAGAGGAGAAACTTAGCCAGCCTCCTTCCCAACACCAGACAGATGATGTTGCCTCAGAGCAAGCCATTTCCACAGATAGTCAAATAAAAGCTCCGTTAGGCAATTTCCTCTGGGAGATAACCTAGCCTTCACCTGATTTCTGGATGTGGCCCAAGGCTGAGCAAAAGCAAAGGTGAGTGTTTTAATTAGAGGATCTGTCAACAAAGTGTCTAACCATTCACTGTCCCAGCCTTCTCTCCTCCTCACAATTTGTGTTGACATTGCTTTCCAAATAGCAGGGACTCTTGCGGGGCCACAAAGACAAATGAGTCTTTTTTTAGCCATAGGGCCAAGCTAGAAGTGACGAATTACACTTGAATGGCAAGTGAACAGACTCACATGTATTCCTCCCTGTTCACTTGCGCTCCACTTGCACTCCACTTGATCACATAGTGATCACTTGCTATTCAAGTGTAATTCATCACTTCTAGCTTGACCACCAGAAACATCTTATACAAGGATGGTCAAGTGTAGGGAGACGCAATGTTAGCCAGGGAGCCTAGTTTAAAAAGGCAGAGCCGAAGGTCAGTTTCACCTCTCCACACAGAGCCTGCAGAGATCGCTCCTCAGAGGGTTTGTTAATTTCATCTTCGCCTCCCCAAAGGGGAAGTGAAATTGACAGAGACTTGGGGAAGGCGAAGATGAAATTAACACACCCTCTGAGGAGCCATCTCTGCGGGCTGTGTGTGGAGAGGTGAAACTGACCTTGGGCTCTGCCTTTTAAAACTACGCTTCCTGGCCAACATCGCATCTCCCTACACTTGAGTGTCCTCATGTAAGATGTCTCATGTAGAGAGGTTGTTAGTGAGTCATACACGACGGCTGCCCTGAGTTGGGGCCTTTCGATCCTTCAGTGGCCAGACTGGCTCCTGGTGTGTGCCCTTCTGAGCCTCCTACTTATGTTTCTGTATGATGACTCTCTTTTCCTTTTACTACCTGAGTAAAACTATGGGCCAAGCTAGAAGTGATGAATGACACTTGCCTGGCAAGTGAACAGACTCACGCGTATTCCTCCCTGTTCACTTGCCATTCACTTGCTCTCCACTTGATCAAGTGGAGAGCAAGTGAATGGCAAGTGAACAGGGAGGAATACACGTGAGTCTGTTCACTTGCCAGGCAAGTGTCATTCGTCACTTCTAGCTTGGCCTGTATTGTTCTATTTGCAGAAGGAAGGAATTCTTTTCCTCTGTAGGAATGGTGGTAATGATCATGTTTTTGAATGTGACTTTGTGTACACACACCCTCCCCGCCCCAAGCAGTTTCTTGACACTTGCATGTGAAGATTCAACCTTGTTTCTTTCTGACAGAGTCATGTTTTTTTTTACATCCAGAGGAGTTAGCCTTGTTAGTCTGTAGCTGCAAAATAGTAGAGTCCAGTAGTAACTTTAAGACTAACCGACTTTATTGTAGCATAAGCTTTCGAGAACCACAGCTCTCTTGGTCACATGATTTTGAGGAAGAGAGCTGTGGTTCTCGAAAGCTTATGCTACAATAAAGTTGGTTGGTCTTAAAGGTGCCATTGGACTCTTTATTATTACGCTTTTTTAAAAATATGTGCAATCTTTCCCAACCATGGACAAGCTTTCAGATATGCAACCTGAAGGGGCACAGTCTGGAAAAGGCTTTCTGCTAATGGCACAATCATCCCTCATAGAAAAAAGCTGGGAGAGAAACTTTTGGCAGTTGGCAGAGCTGGATTGTGAGACATTGGTGATGCTCAAGAATAGTCCTGTGCATGTGCGTGTGTGTGTCTGTGTCCGTGTGTGTGTGAGAGAGAGAACAAGAACATAGCCACATGTACAAGGACTTCCAAGGCTATTCATTGTACCAAGCTGGGAACAACATTTGCACAGTTTGCAGAAATGCAACCAGTGTGGTAAGCATCAATTTGTTAGAAAGCAAACAGAAGTCAGTTCACAAAGTCCAATATTGGATTTGGCCCAATTGTCCGGAAGGCTGTGGAGTGCTCTTGAACCAGGGCTTCTGGCACCTCAGTTGGAGTGGTGCAGAGGGCAATCTAAACTCCCCTCTGTTCACCAAGGGCAATTTAAACTTTTAAAAACTCCCCCCTTGTTCCAGCTGACCCGAAGTGACGTCATTGTGCGGTCCTGGGAGCACGCATGCACTTTGCGCATGTGCATGTGATACCATGGGCACCACCTCCTGCCAGGAGTTGTGCCCTGTGCTGGCAACCCACTAAGTTCCACCACCTCTTTCCCCAGAAAAAAGCCCTGCTTATAACTGCTTCTTCAATGGATGGAGGACAAACAGCTTCCATGGAGACTGATCACTGGCTACAAACCCAACCAGAAAGCACCAGGCATGTGTGTCTGGAAAGGAAACCATCAAAGCCCAAAGCAGTCATGTCCCTGGAGGTGAACAGTCATCAACAATAATATGTGATAATAACTAGGGAGATCCTACCTGTAGTCAGCACTAGAGATGGGCACGAACTGGGAAAAAAATGAACCATGTGGTTTGTGGGTCGTCAAATTTCATGAACCACGAACTTTCACGAACCTGCCCCTGGTTTGCGAACCGGTTCATTTGGTTCGTGAAAACATCACATCCGGGTCAGAAAACCATCACTTCCGGGCCAGCAGAAGGTCACTTCTGGGTCAGCAGAAGGTCTACAGGAAGTCCATCTCCTGTTGCCTAGGAAACTGATTGATTGGCACCAGGCTGTCTGCAGTCACGAACCAAAAAACGAACCAAACAAACCAGCCTAAAGTTCGTGGTTGTTCATCAGAAATGGGATCTGATGAACCACAGTTCGCGAGCCATGAACTAGCCTGGTTCATGCTTAATTTTGGTTCGTATTTCAGCTCGTGCCCATCTCCAGTGAGCACTAGACAAAACACACACACACACTAAATAACCTATAACAATGGTGTTCTCATAAAACTCGGGCCAATTTGGCTAGGGCTCCTGGTGGTGTTTTGCCATCTTCTGGGCATGGAGCAGGGGTCACTGGGTGTATGTGGGGGAAAGGGAGATAGTGGTGAATTCCCTGCATTATGCAGGGGGTTGGACTAGATAACCCTGGAGATCCCTTCCAACCCTATGAGTCTATGACTCTATGAAGAAGGGAAAGAAAAAATATACCAGATATGGAAGACAAGCAGTTAAAAGTGTAGTGATTCTTTTTAAAGTCTTGGCCTAGTGCTTTAAAATATCCAGTGATAGCGCCTGGTGCAGGGAGAGAAGAACATTTAATACTCAGGGGTTACCAAAGAGAAGACTCTGTCCTTACTGAGCAAAGAACACAATACAGGGCCTGAGAGGACAGGCATTGTAATGTCATCACCTCCATCGCTGGTTTCTGTGGAAGAAAGAAACCACAATGTCAGAATTCCTCAGCATTGCCACCTGTGGCAAGATTTGTGGATGCCATTTTTGGTACTATCCCTGTGTCATTTGTAAGGTACACTTGTGCCTTGAGTGAAGGATGAGAAGAAAGAAATGGCAGGAGAGTGGGCGGGACCAGAGCTTTTTTCCTGGGAAAAGAGGTGGTGGAACTCAGTGGTGGAACTTAGGACCGCACAATGATGTCGCTTTGGGTCAGCTGGAACAAAGAGGGGAGTTTTTAAAGTTTAAATCACCCTCAGCAAAAATGATCACATGGCCAGTGGCCCCGTCCCCTGATCTCCAGTCACAGGGGAATTTAGATTGCCCTCCGCTGGAGCAGCGCGGAGGGCAGTCTAAGCTCCCTTCTGTCTGGAGATCAGGGGGCGGGGCCACCGGCCATGTGATCATTTTCAAGAGGTGCCGGAACTCCATTCCACCGTGTTCCAGCTGAAAAAAAGCCCTGGGAGGGACTATGGGAACTATACAAGGTCTAGGGAAAAGAGATGGGGAGGGGGGCTAGAGTAGCTCTCATTCCTCAGCGCTGTAAAGGGGAGGAAAGCGGGGAGGAAGGAATGCATGAAGCTTCTTTGTGCTGCGTCAGACCTGGCACTGGCCCACCTTGGCTGGCATTGCAGACTCTGCCAGACAGTGCCTGTCTTTCCCCTCCTGCACCCTGTGCTTTCCTCCTCCACACTGCTACGGAGTCACATCATCAATTATGTCACAGGCCTAACAACACATTACTTTTCCCCTGAGAAATTGCTCAGGTTGAGTTGAGAGGTGTGTTCTGGAATTAGGTTTTCCAGCCTCCAGACTGCTCCAGCAATGAAGGGGAGCAATGAAGGGGAGAGACCTCAACAACTGGTGTCACTGGTGCCATGATGTCACTTCCAGTTTTGGACTTGGCGTGATGCCACAGTGCCAGGGATGCTGTCCTATTTGGGGAATTCCCTATGAAAAGCGCCGCAAGAAAGTAGCTGCAATGCTGCATTAGAATTTATGCAAAAAAGTACGAACTACCGTCTGCAAAAGTTGTTGAGTTCTTGTGGGATTTCAAAATCCAAACTGATAAGAAGTTCATTCCCCTCCCAACTGGGATGAAAGTGTAAACGCCTGCACTCCTGTGAGATGGTATTTACCAGGTGATGTTACTATGGTTGCCAGGTGCCTTGCTCAAGTCCGTCTAATCCCCTCCATTTGGAGGCCGGACTTCTCCTAGAATTAAAACTGACCTGCAGGCTACAGAAATCAAATTCCCTGGAGGAAGCGAGCTGGAAATGCGGCCACTAAGACCCTGTAAATGGTGATGTGGATGGAGTGCTAGGAGTGCTTAGCAGGGGATAAATTTAGCCAAAAGGGTGGTGGCACTATAGACACAAGTGGTATGCAGAAAAAAACAAACAAGCTGAAAATACACACAGAAATAGCTGTTCTGTTTCATTAAAGCAGTTTCCAGAATGGTGAGCCAGGAAATCAAATTATAACAATAACCTCCTACGGAAAAGTTCATGTGTTCTGTGGTGGGCCAATAGGACGGGAAGAAAATGCACTCTAGCTTGCCCAAGAGAAGGCTACTTCCAGTTTCTTTCCAGTTACAATTTTTACTAACCTTGGCCATTTCCACACGACTTACCGGCCAACGAAACATTCCGCAAAACATCCGGAAGCTAGCATCTTCTCATACGAAATCGTGCCAGGAAGACACTTTCATCCAGGAGTTTTGTGCGAAGTAGCATCTTCCTGATGTGATTTTGCATGAGAAGACACTATCTTCCAGGTGTTTTTTGGAACGTTTCTGTTGTGGAAATTGTCGCTCTGCAACCGGGGACTAGTCCACCAGTTGCTTTTGGTTCGTTGCTTGGGTTTGCCTCTTACCGTAGGCATGTAAAGAGTGCAACCTCACTTTATCTTTCCCTAGTACTAAACTGATGTCTCTGCTAAGAATAATGTGCCTGTTGCAAAAAGGTCTTAAGCAAGACTGGAAGTTTTTATTTAAAAAGGCAAAGGAGAATACAAGCACAGAAACAAGGCACCAGATCAGGGCCTCACCTCTGCTGAACACTAGAACACTACAGAGATAGATACAGAGTACAAAATCATTAGTTTAGACATAACAATAATACAAAACAATTAAGATATCTTTTCCCCCCAAATCAAGGGCCCTTGAGACCCCGCCATTGCAGAGAGCAGGGACCTGTGAGGTCCCTGTCCTCTAATAAGAGAAGGGTACCAAGTATCTGGTTCGTCCCTCTTTTATAGGGAGATATCAAAGGCTTGTTTCATTAACATCCTAATCAATTACATTGTTTTTGTTCTTGAAAGACAGTTCCGTTTGTCAGACTATGCCATATCCAGACTTATAGTCTGCCCCAACTCCCTTCTGCAAGAAGACAATTGTCTTTTGATTTCAAAAGGTTTATTGTTAGAGACAGCAATCAAATCCAAACGAGCATATTCCAGGATTGTAGATCCTGTCAGACCAAAGATTTGTTAGGAATGATTCATGATGGAAAATGGTTACATTTCACACTCGCAGAGCCCAGCCTCCCCCCGAGTTCACATAGCTAGTTTCTCAGAGGAACGCTGGACTAGCCAAGGTTGTGCAGACAGATAACAGAAGTTCCTTTCCCATGGAAGCGGCTCCTTGCAGGTGTCGGTGCCTAGAGGGAAAGAAGACTAAACACTACAGGATTAAATATGGCGTCACTTAGGTTAACCAGACTCTGACATTCTGCTCCCCTTAAGATCCTCCTCCCCCTGGTTTGGTTGGGTAAGTTTGATGAAAATGCTTAACAAGACGGGGGGCATTTACATGAATTGACTCCACCCACTCTCTGTACCCCTCCTCAAAGTCCTTCCAGCGGATTAAAAAAAAAGGTTGTTGCATCTGATTTTAGAGTCCAATATTTCTTCGACTTCGTAGTGGACTTGATCATTGATCATAGTGGGAATGGGGGCTGCTGGTGATGGATGCCACTGGTCTGGTGCGGATGCCTTTTTTAAGAGGCTGATGTGGAATGTAGGGTGAATGTGGCGAAGGTTTTTTGGCAGAATTACTTCTACAGTCACTTCTACAGAAGGATATTGATGAATTAAGGATGGAACTCCAAGTGACACAGCAAAAGGTACAAGATGTAGAAAAAAAGATGGAAGGGTTAAAAGTGGATGCGACCGGCGTGTGTGATAAGATGGTGGTGATGGAATGCAAAGCAATGGAAAAACAACTGCATTTTAGGGGTATTCCGGAAAAAATGGGCTGTGCAACCATGAAGCAAATGGCAGAAATAATAGCGGAGTTCCTGGATCAGAAGGAAGAGGATGTGATGACATATTTGGATATAGCTTACAGAGTTAATTCAAAATGTGCACAACAGAAGGACTTGCCAAGGGATATTATTGTCCAGCTGATGACAAAGAGAATTAAAGAGGAAATTATTAGAAAGCACTTTGAGTCCCCATTGGAGATTGGAGGGACAAAGATTCGAATAATGAAAGAGTTACCGAGGAAGGTCTTGCAAGAGCGGAAAAAATATAGGGATTTAATGCAGAAGTTGAAATCTATGAATATCAGATATAGATGGGAGTTACCTGAAGGTTTGAGTTTTGAATTTCAATCTGTGAGACAGGTGATTAAATCAAAATATGCAATGGATGTGTTTTTGATGGACAATGAAAAAGACTTTCCAAGTACAAGTAAATCCTAAATATGGAATACAAATTAATATCGTAGAATGTTAATGGACTAAATTCACCCTCTAAAAGAAAAGCAATATTTCATTGGTTGGCCAAGCAAAGATGTAATTTGATTTGTTTACAAGAAACCCATATAAGAGATCAAGATGTAAAATATGTATTAAATAAGGAATTGGGAAAACAATTCGCTGCGGCAACCAAGCAAAAAAAGAGGGGAATTGTAATTTATATTAGAGAAGACCTGCAACCAAAATTAATTGTTTCTGATAAAGATGGTAGATACCTGGAAGTAGAATTTCAATATAATGCTAAGAAAGCGCTGATAGTGGGAATTTATGCACCAAATGGATCTAATGAGCAATTTTTTACAGAAGTAATGAGTCAAATGGAACAATGGACTTATGAACAAATAATTTTGACTGGCGATTTGAATGGCGTTGTGGATTTACAGATGGATAAAAAAACAGCTGTTAGTAAAAATAAAATGGGGAAATTGCCAAAGTCTTTTTTTGAATTACAAAAGCAAGAAAATCTGGAAGATGTTTGGAGGAAATATAATCCCAAAACTCAACAATATACTTACTTTTCAGCGAGCCACCGGTCATTTTCAAGAATAGATATGATCTGGGCGTCTAAAGAGTTGGCAGTAGCCACAAAGGAGATAGATATTTTACCAAAAATTAGCTCAGATCATAATCCAGTGATGTGGAGATTTGGAATGAAATGTAGAAAACAGAGGTGGAGAATAAATGAAGATTTGTTGGGAGACCAAGAAGTTTGGAGGTATTAAAAAGAGAGACTAACTGCGCAATCCTATGGCTGGCCCCAACGCCGGAGTGGCTGCACAGGTGGAGCAGCGGCGCCGTCAGGCCGTATCCTGTGCCAGCAAAGTGCAGCGGCGCTGGCTCTGGCAGCGGCGCAGAGATGCAAATTGGGAGAACCAGAAAGCGTTGTGGGTGGGCCTGATGCGCAGCCACCGCCGGGTGCAGCCAAAGGGCGCTGTTCCCGACAAGCAGCAGGGGGAGGGGCCAGGATAGGTGCAGCCAATGGGCAGCACGCGATCCTGGCCAGGCCCCAGAGCAACAGGCAAACCACGCCCATGCCGGCAGACCGCCCCAGCTCGTGCGTTGGGTGGAACTCGCAGTTGGGAAGGAGAGAGGTGGGCGTGGTCTGAGGAGCCTCTCCCTCGTTTGCCCAATGCAGCATCAAGTACATGGCGGCTGCATCCAGAGATGTTGGCGTGGGACTGGCAGGCGCCCTGCCATGAGGATCCCAGGAAAGCAGCCGGTCCGGGCAGCAGGGAACAGCCACCAAGTGGTGCCGAACGGGAGGGTTGTCCTGAGGCTGCCACCAAGAGGCAGACACAGCGGGCCTGCCCCCGTCCCCATCCCAAGGCAAAGACCACAGACACCCGTTGCACAGAAATCAGTCTTTATTATTATACCATCCCACCTCCCCCAGCAGATGTGAGGAAGGGGAGGCGTGTAGGAGGGGTAGGGTGTTGAGAGACCAGGGGAAGGCACGGCCCCATTTGGAAGGACCGGCAGCCAGAGGCCTATTGATGGCCTGGACGCTGCTTTGCCAGCCCCCCCGCTCGCCCCCTGCTCCATCTGGCATGCTACCCTGAGCTGGGGTGCTCATGCAACTTGCCAGTGGGGGGAGCCCTCCCAGGGTCTGGGGTGGCCACCTAGCCTGCATGGCCCGGGCGGGGGGGGGGGCGCTGCCAGCCGGGGGACCTCAGGCTCCCGCGTTTCGGCCACTTTGTGCGGATGGTGTGCTCCTCTGCTGCCCCTGTGGGCGGGGCCTGTGGCCTCCCCTGCAGGATTGGTGGAGCTGCCGGCCTAGGAATGGCTCCCATGCCCCAGCAGGGCAACGCAAGCGGATGCTGAAAGCAGGAGATGGCGCCAGGCCAGGATGGAGCCACTCGCAGCCTTGGACACACCCCTTCCCTCCCAACAACCACACTGTGTTGGCGTGGGAGCCTCGCAACTGCCCTGCAGGATTGAATGCGAGGCGGGACGCCGCGGGGTGGAGGGTGTTGGAATGACCAATGGGGCTGCCGCAGACACCTGAGGGGCTGGACCCACTCTGGGAGGCGGCCGCTCATGGGACTGTGTTGCTGCAGCTGCGGCTGCAACAGGAGCGACCCTCCCCAGGTGCGCGAGACCTCCTGCCCGGAATACGGCATCCGACTGCCGCTGACCTAGTTTCTTCACTGATGGGGCTCGGGTTCGAGTGAGCAGACCGTTTCCCCTGCCGTCTCCCGCCCCCTTGCAGCACTCCCCCCCTGGCAACCCTCTCCCTGGCTTATCAGATGCAAGCTGCTTGTCCTACCAGGGATTGAACGCCCTCGGTGGCTCCCCCCTCCCTGCAGACATGCCCTGCCCCAACCCTCTGCCTGACTTTACCGTGAGGGGAGGGAGGGGGCGGGGAGGCAGAACGGGGTCTGTCAGATACATTTGTAGTGATGTGCAGGTGGAGATATGTGACAAGAGTGTTGGGGGAGGGGCTGAGGACGAAGTCAGGTTCGCAGACACAGAAAGTAGTTGTTTTACAACTCGTTTTATTGCACTGGAAAAAGCAGGCTTGTTTTTAGGCTAGCAAGGTTGCCAGAGCATTCCACACGGCCCTTCTTCCCGCCCGGAGGGGCGGGGCTGAGATGCAGGCTGCAGCGCGAAACTGCTTCCTGGGCTGTAGCCAACCGTCCGTCAGGGGTGTTTGGGGAGGGCGGGACGCGGGAGAGCAGCCATGCCCTGGACGTGCCTGCGGGAGAAAAAGACACATGTGGGCTTTGCCTCGTTACACTGGCTCCCACACTCCGCCATCTGGGAGGATGCACATAGTCGAGGGCAGCAGCAACCAGCTGATGCATGATGGTCTGGCGAGGATGCACTCGGCCTTGGGAAGCCTTTACCTTTAAGGGAGGGAATGAGCTGGTCATAACAAACACCTGGTCACATGTGGTTTTCGGGGCGCCTGCCTCTGAGGCGGCCAGGGGCGGCCATGGTCGCCCCCCACCCCTGCTGGGCCTCACCCAAAGCGGCAAGTGAGCGGGTGGGTTCAGCTGAATGGGCAGTTTGCACTAATCTGTGGAACGCCCCCCCTCCCCTACCTCCTCCTCACCTGTCAGCGCTCCGTCACACATCACCAGGCGGGAACTCCAGAGTCAGGGTACTTGCAAGGAAACAGTAGAGGCTGCAGTTAGTTCGCCAAGTGTCATTCCCTTCTGTCATGGAAGGGTTAATTTGTTTGTGCTTAGTTAGAAGCAACTAGCTTGCATGAGTCCAGTTAGATGTTGAGTCGTTCTTCCTGTCAGGGTAAAAAGGGAGTTAGCCAGACATTTGCACTTCTTCCCTTTTACGGGGAGTTCCCCCACTTTTTCATAAAGTCCCCCGAGTGCATTCTGTGCCTGCCACCATGAATGCCCTCACCCCTGTTCGGTGTTCAAAGGGGCAATGCCACGCAGCACACAGACAGAGGGTCAGAGCCTCCAGCCAAGTGCTCACTTACCTGAGGGGTTTGGCCTGCACTGGCCAGATGTTTTGTAGGGTGTGGTCGCAGATGATTGGGTGCGGAGAGGGGGGCTCGTCCACGCCGGGCATGCACACTGATTGGTCCCCAGGATAGTTCTCATCCTATGCTCCTTCGGGCCATGGAGGCGGGGCTGGGTGCTCGGAAAGGGGGCTGGTTTTTCGCCGTTCCATGAGCGCCTATGGGCTACGCCTTCTTCCGTGGCGTAGCTTTTTTGCGCCGCTGTGGGCGTTCCTGCTTCTGGAGGGCCTTAGGGAGTAGACTAACTCTGATCCCACCCTCTTCCCTGCACCCCGTGCCGGCGTGGGGCTCTACACCACTCCTCTGCCTCTGCCCAGCCGCCTTTGGATTGCACCAATGCCGGCCCGCCAGCGGGCCTGCACTGTGTCCCAGCGTGGGCGAAGGTCCACTTACGCAGGCGTAAGTACCAGATATGCTGTCGCAAGCCTTAGTTCGGTTCCTATTCACTTTCCCTGCCCCTCTTAGGATTGGGCTGCCCATGTTTTATTCAAGACAACGTGGATAAAGGAGTTCCAATATATAAAGTTTGGGATGCATACAAAGCAGTAATTCGAGAGGTTTTGATGGATTTAAATGGGAGAGACAAGGAAAATAAAGAAAGGAAATTAAAGGAAACACAAGAGAAAATAGTGCGAATAGAGCAGCAATTAAAGAAAAGACCAGGTGAAAAGAAACTGATAAAAGAAATTAAAATATTGCAGGAACAAATAAAAATAATGGAAAATAAAGAAGTGGAGTGGGAATTGAAAAGACTGAAACAAAAGTCATTTGAAGGAGGCAACAAACCAGGGAAGTACTTAGCATGGCAGTTGAAAAAGAGAAGAGAGAAGAAAATAATAAGTAAAATAAAGGAAGATGGAAAAGAGTTGCATGACCAAAGTTCAATAGAGAGAGCATTTTATAAATATTATGCGAAATTATACCTGAAAAAATTAGTGTATTATAAATCAATAAAAGAGTACTTTGACAAATTGAATATGCCAGCTATGTCCATAAAATTGAAGGAAAAATTAAATGCTGAAATTACAACAATGGAAATTTTGGAAGCAATACAGACCACAAAGGTGGAAAGGCGCCAGGACCAGTTGGACTTACAGCTAAATTTTACAAAGTAATGGCTGAAGATTTAAAACAATTGATGCAGAAAGTAATGAACGCAATATTGGAATGACAGGAGATACCGGAAACATGGAATGAAGCAAATATTACATTGTTACCAAAAGAAGTTTTAGATTTAAGTAATGTAAAAAATTACAGACCGATATCATTAACCAATGATGACTATAAGATTTTTGCAAAGATATTAGCGGAAAGACTCAAAGTGTGGTTGATGGAATTTATAGCAGACAAACAAGTTGGCTTTTTACTTGATAGACAAATAAAAGACAATTTGAGAATAGTACTTAACACCATTGAATATTATGATAAGAATCCAGGTAAACAGGTTGGTTTTTTCTTTGCAGATGCTGAAAAAGCGTTTGATAATTTGAATTGGGATTTCATGTTTGCTACGATGGAAAGAATGCAGATGGGAGAGAAATTTATGCAAGCAATTAAAGCAATATATAAAAATCAATTTGCAACAATAGTTGTTAATTCTGAGACAACGAAAAAATTGGAAATAAGAAAAGGAACGAGACAGGGATGTCCACTCTCCCCACTATTATTTGTAATGGTTTTGGAAGTTCTACTTAGACAAATACGAGAAGAGGATATGATAAAAGGATTGAAGACAGGAGGATTTTCATATAAAGTGAGAGCTTTTGCAGACGATGTGATGGTTATAGTAGAAGATCCGACTCAGAATATGTTAAAATTAATGGAAAAAATAAAAGAATTTGGAGATCTAGCAGGATTTTATATAAATGAAGATAAATCCAAGATACTATGTAAAAATATGACTAAACAACAACAGCAAGAATTGATGGAGAAGACAAAGTGTGAAGTAGTCCACAAGGTTAAATATTTAGGTATTGAACTGACAGCTAAAAATATTGATATATTTAAGAATAACTATGATAAATTATGGCAACAAATAGATAAAGACATGGTGAAATGGAATAAATTGAATCTTTCATGGTTAGGGCGTATTGCAGTAATTAAGATGAATATACTTCCAAGGATAATGTTTCTACTACAAACAATACCAATTGTTAAAGATAATAAGCAATTTGAAAAATGGCAAAGAAAGATTTTGAAGTTTGTGTGGGCCGGGAAAAAACCTGGAGTGAAAATGAAGGTACTATATGATGCCAAAGAAAGAGGTGGATTACAATTACCAAACTTAAAATTATATCATGAAGCTATATGTTTGGTCTGGTTGAAGGAATGGTTGGTGCTGAAAAACTATAAGCTCGTGGCTTTAGAAGGATATAACAAGCTTTTTGGATGGCATGCTTATTTATGGTATGATAAGGTGAAAGCAGATGCCATGTTTTTGCATCATTTTGTAAGACAAAATTTATTTATGGTATGGACAAAATATAAGAAATACCTGGAAGAGAAAACACCAATGTGGATTATATCTGCAGAAGCTGTAAATCCAAAGACGGAATATGCTGGGGAGGAGTGGTTGATGTACAAAGAAATTTTAGAGGTTAATCAGAATAAATATACTCTTAAAAATAATGAAGAATTGCCATTTCAGTATGGTTGGTTTCAATACAAATATGGTTGGTTTCATACAAATAAAAGATTTGTATGATGTAGATCGTAGAAAAGTAGGTTTCAGGATGGTAAATTCAGAATTAGAAGAATGTTTACTCCAAGGGGGGCGGGATGATATCTAAAGTATATAAGATTTTGTTGAAATGGTTTACAGAAGAGGAAGTTGTTGAAGTTCAAATGGTAAAATGGGCAATAAATTGTAACAAAGATATACCAATGGAAGCTCGGGAGAAGTTGTGGAAAAATACAGTCAAAATTTCAGCATGTACCACTGTAAGAGAGAATGTATATAAAATGATGTATAGATGATATTTAACACCAAAGAAGCTAGCCAATGGAAATAGTCAAATGTCATATAAATGTTGGAAATGTAAGAAACATGAAGGCTCATTTTACCATATGTGGTGGGCATGTGAGAAAGCTAAACAGTTCTGGGGAGAAATAATAGAAGTTATGTCAGATATTTTACAGAAAATTGAGTAAATCCCCAGAATTGATGCTATTGTGTATGACCCTAGAAGAATTTGATAAAATGGACAGAATAATGGTGTTCTATATGATTACTGCGGCTAGAATGTGTTAAGATCAGAGAATCACAAAAACACAATTCCTGTCAAAAACACTTTATTTCTTGAACAGCTTTACGTTACACAGCAGGGAGGCACACCAAAGGGCATTCCAGCATTCCACCTCACAAAAATAACACAACTCGACTTCCTGTTTGGGATCCATGGAGGTCTAACGCAGCTCCACTTGCGGAGCTGACCGGACTGGCGTTTTAACCGGCCGGCGGGGTGAAAATAGCCCGCGGCCGACTGCTCTCAGGCGGGGAGCAGGCAAAGAACGCTCAAGACCCTAGGGTGAGCTAGATCTCGGACGAGGGGGGGCTCTACACAACGGGTCCACTCCCGATCCTTGAGGTCCCACCTTGCGACGGGTCGGCTATAATCTCTGCGGCAGTTTTGGGGCCAATTCGGCTGGCATAAGACCTACATACCCAAGCTTCGATTGGGGGAAGAAGCTGAGAGGAGAACTTAAAATCGAAACAGCGATTACAACCCGAGAAAAGTGAAGAGAAGGTAAAGATCATTATCTTCTGAGACGGGACAGATTGATAAAAACAGAGAGGAAAAAAAGTAGATTTTTAAACTGCAACAGACTAGTGAAAAGGAGGGGAAGACTCGGCAGGAATTGAATTTAAAAAGAGACTAAGTTTAAAGAAGTTATTAAAGAAATGGGACTATTGTTTTGAATACCTGTGGCTTTGGAGCTGTGAGAAAAAGACACCATCGCGAGATCTGCTGTGGGAAGACGGGAGACAGGAAGTGCGTAATAACAATAGAGTGGCTGGAGAGAAGCGGCCCTTGCTGGAGGGCAGGAAGTAGGGAATTGCCATTTTTGAAAGGGGAAGGGTCGCGGCTTCAGCGGAAGAGGAAGTAGGCCATCTTGGATTACAAAATCATAGAGAAACCATAGAGAAAAGACGCCCGACATTTTGGACTCTTTAAAATTTAATTTCTATAAGAAGACCGGGATATTTAAAATAGAAAAACGTTAAATTTTACGCCACGGAGTTAAGGAAGAGAGCGGATTCGTGGGAGCGAGCTAAAGCAAGCCCCACGATGTCAAAAAAAGAGTGGCAATCGGCAATAGAAAACCTGGATAAAAACCTGGACAAAAAACTTTTAGATATGATTAAAGAACTTAAGGACACGAAATTGGAGCTGATAAAAGAGGTTAAAGAGGTTACACAGACAGTAAAATCGGAGCTGTCAGAAGTGAAAAAAGGTATGGAAACAATACGAAGTGAATTACAAGGAACGCAGCAGAGAGTTAAAACAGTAGAAGACGCGATGGAGAATTTAGCAGACACGCAACAAACAGAGATGAGATTGGTGAAGGGGAGAATGTCAGTTGCAGAAACTAAACATATGGAGAAGCAGCTACGTTTTCGTGGCTTGCCAGAAGTGGAAGGAAAGTCAGCGCAAGAACAGATGACTGAGGTGTTGGCTGAGTACCTGGGGAAGGAGGAGGAGGAAGTTGTGGCTATCCTAGATGTGGCATACCGTGTGAATTCGAGAATAGCAACCCAGAGGAAACTACCAAGAGATGTGATTGTGCAGTTTACAACACGAAATATGAAAGAGAGGATTGTGACAAAACAGTTTCAAGATCCATTGGAGATTGATGGCAAGACGATTATTATAATGAAGGAACTGCCCAGATCAGTGTTACTGGACCGGAAAAAATATAAAGTGCTAATTCAGATTTTGAAGGACATGAAAATCAGGTACAGATGGGAGTTACCGGAAGGAGTGTCCTTTGAGTTTGGAGGGGCCAAAAAACGCATCAGATCTGAGCGAGAGATGGAGCGATTTATTAAGGACAATGAAAAAGACTTACCAACAAGATCATGAGTATGGAGTGTAAAGTATTATCTTGGAATGTAAATGGACTAAACTCACCGAATAAGAGGAAAAATACTTTTCACTGGCTACTAAAACAAAAATGTGACATTGTTTGTTTGCAAGAGACCCATATCAGAAAGCAGGATATAAAATATTTAAAATCTGGAAAACTGGGCAAAGAATTTGTAGCGGCCTCCAACAAGAAAAAAAGAGGAGTGGTGTTGTACATAAAAGAGGAGCTACAGCCAAAATTTGTTATGAGAGATGTGGAAGCTAGATTTGTAGCAGTGGAATGTATTTGGAATTTAAAGAGAGTGTTGGTAGTCGGACTTTATGCACCTAACGGTGCAAAAGAAAGCTTCTTTGAGGATTTAAGGAAGCATTTAGACGATCTTGCATATGACCAGATAATTCTTGCTGGAGACTTCAATGGAGTGACAGACTTGGAACTAGACAAAAAGACTACAACGGCACAAAAGAAAAGAGGACTATTACCAAAGCTTTTTTTTGAGTTGATTCAACAAGAGACTCTTGAAGATGTATGGAGGAGAGAATATCCTAAAAGCAGACAGTTTACTTTTTATTCTGCAAGGCATTCTACATTATCAAGAATTGATATGATCTGGGCCTCAAAAGACTTAGCATTATGGACTAAGGAGGTAGAAATAATGCCTATGGTAGGCTCAGATCACAACCCAATTATGTGGAAATTTGGAAAAAAGAGAAAAAGGAAAGCATGGAGAATAAATGAGGACTTGTTACAGGAAAGAGAGAATATGGAAATATTGAGAAGAGAGACAAAGTTTTTTATACAATACAACGTGAATAAAGAAGTACCAACCAATAAAGTTTGGGATGCTTACAAGGCGGTTGTAAGGGGCATACTAATGGACTTAAATGGTAGAGCAAGAAAGAAGAAAGAGGAGAAAAGACAAGAGATTGAGGAGAAAATAAAAGCCAAAGAAATACAGCTAAAAAAGAGACCAGGGAAAAAGAAGGTATACCAGGAAATTAAAATACTTCAAGAACAGCTAACAGCAATGAGCAATAAAGAATTGGAGTGGAATCTCAAAAGACTGAATCAAAAAGCGTTTGAGGGTGCTAATAAACCTGGGAAGTACCTGGCATGGCAATTGAAGAAGAAAAGGGAAAAGAAGATAATAAATAAAATTTGCGAAGATAACAAAACGTATTTGGAGCAGGCTACCATTAGTAGAGCCTTTTATAAATTTTACGCTAAGCTGTATAATAAAAAAGAAGTAAACAAAGAATCAATAGCGTCATATTTGGAGAAAACCAAACTTCCAGAAATCTCGGAAGCTTGGAGAAATAAGTTGAATAGTGAAGTAACTGACGAGGAAATAAGTAAGGCAATACAATCTGCAAATCTAGGAAAGGCGCCAGGGCCAGATGGACTTACGGCTAAATTCTATAAGACAATGGCTAATGAACTGGCACCATTCCTAAAAGAGGTGATGAATGGGGTTTTAAGGGATCAAAGGATTCCAGAAACTTGGAGTGAAGCGAATATATCATTGATCCCAAAAGAGGGCCAAGACCTGACTAATGTGAAAAATTATAGACCTATATCGCTACTCAACAATGACTATAAAATTTTTGCGAAGATATTGGCGGAGAGATTGAAGGGGTGGCTCTCGGAAGTCATAGAGGAGGAACAAGCAGGCTTTTTGCCAGACAGACAAATAAGAGACAACTTAAGGACAGTGATCAATGCTATTGAATATTATGACAAGCGTTGTGACAAAGAGGTTGGTTTCTTCTTTGTAGACACTGAAAAAGCGTTTGACAATTTAAACTGGGACTTTATGTTTGCCACTATGGAAAAGCTACAATTGGGAGAAAGATTCATCAGAGCAATTAAGGAAATTTATAGAGACCAGACTGCAGCAATCGTGGTGAATGATGAATTGACCAAGAAATTGACGATAAGTAAAGGAACAAGACAAGGTTGCCCGTTATCTCCATTGTTGTTCATTTTAGTATTGGAGCTTCTGATGATACAAATACGTCAAGATGATGAAATTCGTGGAATAAAAATAAAGGACTATTCATACAAGGTCAGAGCATTTGCGGATGACATAATGTTAATTGTAGAGGACCCATTGGAGAACATGCCAAGAGTGATAGATAAGATCAAGGAGTTTGGAGACTTGGCAGGTTTCTTCATTAACAAAAAGAAGTCAAAGATATTATGCAAAAATATGACTAAGCAGAAACAACAATTGTTAATGGAAACAACGGATTGTGAAGTAACAAGTAAAGTGAAATATTTGGGAGTCGAATTAACTGCAAAGAACATAGATCTATTCAAAAACAATTATGAAAAACTATGGACTCAGATAGAGAGAGACTTGATTAAATGGAATAGATTGAATTTGTCATGGTTGGGCAGGATTGCAGCAGTTAAGATGAATGTGTTACCAAGAGTAATGTTTTTGCTACAGACAATACCAATCATCAGAGACTCCAAACAATTTGAAAAATGGCAGAGGAAAATATCAGATTTTGTTTGGGCAGGCAAGAAGCCTCGAGTGAAAGTGAAAGTTTTACAAGATGCAAAGGAAAGAGGCGGAATGCAACTGCCCAATCTGAGACTTTATCATGATGCAATCTGCCTAGTTTGGTTGAAAGAATGGATGACATTAAAGAACAAGAAACTATTAGCCCTAGAGGGATATAAAAAAATATTTGGATGGCACGCATATTTATGGCATGACAAAGTAAAGGTCAACTCGATGTTCCTGCATCACTTTGTTCGAAGAAGTCTATACATAATCTGGAAGAAGTACAGAATTTATCTACAAGAAGGAACCCCTTTGTGGGTGGTTCCATATGAGGTGATAGACCCGAGAGCTGTTGATAATGAACAACAATGTTTAACGTATAAAGAAATAACTAAAACTGAAGCATCCAAACTTAGAATAAAGACACAAGAGGAACTATCAGCTAACTACGATTGGTTCCAGTATAGACAGATCAGAGACTTATATAATTCGGACTCTGTAAAGGGAGGTATACGAATAGAGAATTCGGAACTAGAGCAGACCCTTCTTAAAGAAGATAAGAAAAGAATATCCAAGGTATACCAAGTACTGTTGAAGTGGTATACCGAGGATGAGATAGTTAAAACACAAATGGTGAAATGGGCTATAAACTTTAATAAAGAAATAACAATGGAGGCATGGGAATACTTGTGGAAAACTACAATGAAGACAACGACATGTATTAATATCAAAGAGAACATTTACAAAATGATCTATCGTTGGTACATGACACCAAAGAAGATTGCGCTAGGGAATTTGAATACTTCTAATAAATGCTGGAAATGTAAGAAGCATGAGGGTTCCCTCTATCATATGTGGTGGTCGTGTGAGGTAGCTAGGCAGTACTGGGGGGAAATAATAAGAGAAATGAGTGAAATTTTACAATTTCAAATTAATAAGAACCCAGAACTCCTGCTACTGAACTTGGGAATGGAGGGAATTCCAGCCCAACACAGGACGTTGATATTTTATATGACAGCAGCAGCTAGACTTTTGTATGCGCAAAAATGGAAAGTACAAGAAGTGCCAACTATTGAAGATTGGACTTACAAATTGCTGTATATGGCTGAAATGGACAAGATGACAAGAAAACTGAGAGATCTGGACTCAGGGCAGTTCAACACAGACTGGGAGAAGCTGAAACAATACCTGGAGAAGAAATGGGAGGTGGGAGGAAAACTGTGGCAGTTTGAGAACTACTGAAGTATTGAAGTAGAGGGGGGAGACTTTACCGGGGGGAGAAGAGATAAATGTGAATTAATAAGCAGTCAGATTAATAGATTGACATATATATAGATATATATAGGTTAACAAACAGAACATAGAGAAAATAATTAATTATAAGGACTAAATATAAGGAGCGATTAACTAACAATATTTTCTTTTTTTCTGATAAGTTTTGTACCAAACTGAATGTCTGAAGATATAGATGGGTCAAATTGATTGACTACGTGAGGAGAGATATATAGAACTATTATAAAAAGATAGAATGAGTAATATATATAGAGAATAAGTCAAATTGTTTGATATAAACGAATGTATGATCTATATGGTTTATGATATATAGAAATATCTGAAATTGAAAAATTGGGATAAATTGTTTATCTAAGATGGAAACAAAGACTTACAGTTTGGGCATATAATGTTAAAAATAGTTAAGGATGTACTGCTTAGAATAATGGAGAATATATATTTGTTTTAGATAGAGGAAGCTAATAAAAGTAAGGGAAAGGGGACAAAGGGTTGGAAAGCTGTTGGAAGTCAACAAAAAGGGGGGGGGAAAGGGAGGGGGTTAGAGATGAAAAAATTGGGGAAAATTGAATGTAAATGTGGAAATAATGGATTCTAACCCAATAAAAATTTTTCAAAAAAAAAAACAAAAATAACACAACTCACTTAACATCAGAGAATCACAAAAACACAATTCCTGTCAAAAACACTTTATTTCTTGAACAGCTTTAGGTTACACAGCAGGGGGGCACACCAAAGGGCATGGCAGCAGTATCTTACACAAAAATAACACAACTCATTTCACATTAAAGAATCACCCCAAAAAATTGCTGTCAAAACCACTTTATTTCTTTAACTGCTTTAGGTTACACAGTAGGAAGGCACAACAGGGCATAAAAGCACTCTACTACACAAAAATAACACAACTCACTTCACATCAGAGAATTACTCAAACACAATTGCTGTCAAAAAAGGTGAAGTGGACTGTATTATTTTGTGTAGTACACTGCTTTCATGCCCTGTTGTGCCCTCCTACTGTGTAACCTAAAACAGTTAAAGAAATAAAGTGTTTTTGAAAGCAATTGTGTTTTCGGGTGATTCTTTAATGTGAAGTGAGTTGTGTTATTTTTGTGTAAGATACTTCTGGCATACCCTTTGGTGTGCCCCCCTGCTGTGTAACCTAAAGGTGTTCAAGAAATAAAGTGTTTTTGACAGGAATTGTGTTTTTGTGATTCTCTGATCTTAAGTGAGTCATGTTATTTTTCTGTGTGGGGGACTGCTGGTGTAATGTGTCATAATGCTTTGCCTACTTGTACTTTGAAAGTGAGAAAATAATTTTTTAAAAAAATTATTTTGTGTTGTTCGTGTTTTATTCTTTGTTGTGCAGTTGGTTCCCATCATAGGAAACAGTACAGCAGGCTGGCCAGGCTTCTCTGTAGGTGGTGGGGGTGTCAGGGGGTGGTTGTCTGTGTGTCAGGTCAGGTGCTCTTTCCCAGGGACAAGTTGGCACTCAGAAGTTTGCCCACCATTGTGGCACCCCTGGGCTGTGCGGAATTGCCCTGGGAAAGAGAGTTTAGAAGTTCCCAGCATAGGGAACAAAGGGGGAGGGCTGGCCTTTGCCAGCCTGTTCCTGGGGTTATGGGTGTGGGGCTGCTGGATTTCGGTCTGTGAGGGGCTAATGTGGGGAATCGGGATTTGAGTCTGTGTGTGGCTGCTGGGGGGGAATTGGGTTTGTGTGCGGCTGTGGGGGGTGGACTTTGGGGGCTGAGAGCACCTACTTGGGGAGGCCATGAAATGCCCCCCCAAGTGGCAGCAGGCTGAGCCTTGGTGGGGAGTGGGAGTAGAGGTGGGAGAAGGGCCCCAGAGGGTTGGGGGGCATTTTGCATGCAAAATGCCACCCCTGGCAAGACAAGCCTCCCCCAGGTGGAATTGGTGGAGAAAAGAGCACCTACTTGGGGAGGCCATGAAATGCCCCCCCAAGTGGGAGCAGGCTGAGCCTTGGGGGGTGGGAGGAAAGATGGGAGAAGGGCCCCTGAGGGTTGGGGGGCATTTTGCATGCAAAATGCCACCCCTGGCTAGACAAGCCTGCCTCTTCATTTTTTCCCCATAGGAAATAATGAAGAAAATTAGCAGCAGCAAGCTAAAAATATGTTCACGTTTCCCTTTTTTAGGCGAGGATAGGGGGACCTGGTTTGGGGGGCCAAAGTCCAATCGGTCTGAAACTTGGGAGGTTGTTAGAGAGGAGTTAGAGGAAGGTCCCCACCAATTTTGGCTTGATTCAGTGGGAAAATGGCTCCCCCAGGCATCCAGGAATACGGAGACATTTTCCCATTGAAAAGAAACCCGAAACAACCCGAAATGATACCCGAACCGCTAAACCCGAAACGGCTTGCCATTTCGGATTTAGCTGTTGCCAAAGCAGATTCTCGTTTCGGGTATACCTGAAACGAGAATCCCGAAACAGTGTGCCTTTGCACACCCCTAGTCATGAGGTAAGCTGTATTTGGGATCACAAGAGGTTCAGTTAAGGTGATAAGGGACATAGTATCCTTAAGGTAAGCCCGAGTCTGTAGTTGTAAAAAGAAATCCAAAAATACTGATAGGGGTTCCAAAACCGAATTGGTTCCCGAATTTATCTGTCTTCCCAGGGGTGGGGGGAACCCTCCTTGTGGATTTTTGGCAGAGTGTAGAATACTGACATATGTGGTTGTTTATTTATCAGGGCATCATGGGTCTTTTGATTGATTTCATGGGCAATAAGACCCTCATCGAGAATGATTCTTATTACATTCTGGACTTGTGGGTTACAAGGAAGTGGTTTGTAATCCGTTTGGATTCTCAATTGTCTTTCCACCTCTTGGGTATAGTGTTGAACGCCCTGAATCACTATACCTTCTCCCTTATCTGCAGCTTAGATAATAATGCTGCAGTCGTTTTTTAGGGAGTTTAAAGCATCCCATTCTAATTTGCTCAGATTATATCTCTTGTATTGCTGTGCTGGTTCTAACTTATGGATGTCTCTTAGGACTACCTTTTCAAAAGAGACAATTAATGGGCCAGAGACTGAGGGGGGAAATGAAGATTTGTATTTAATTCCCTTGTACATGGGGATATCCAAGCTACAACCAAAGAGTTTCCTAAGTTTAATGAGCCTCATCAATTTGAAAATGTCTACTCTAGTGTTAAAGGCGTTATAACTGTACTTATACCACTGAGATGGTTGTTTGTAATTATATTTAAAGCTACTTTTCACTGTTTCATTGTTCAGAATTATACTATTTTCAATTTTGGCATCTATTGTAGTTTCACTGACTTGTTGGTCCCTGGGCTACTGTTGCGTGTTACATGGAAGCATCAGCACATGTATTTTATACCTTTCAGTCAATATAGAAAATATTGTATACAGTTCATAAGATTTCATACAATTCTGTAAACAAGCAGCCTGTTCTTACAATCAAGTCAAAGTACATGATCTTCTGGACAGTGGAGAGTGACAAGCTATAAGCAGCAGTTAAAGGAACACAGCAGGGCTTTTTTTCAGCTGGAACGCAGTGAAACAGAGTTCCAGAACCTCTTGAAAATGGTCACATGGCTGGTGGCCCTGCCCCCTGATCTCCAGACAGAGGGGAGTTGAGATTGCGCTCTGCGCTGCTTGGTGGTGCAAAGGGCAATCTAAACTCCCCTCTTTCTGGAGATCAGGGGGTGGGGCCACCAGCCATGTGACCATTTTCTCCAAGGGCAACCCACTGAGTTCCACCACCTCTTTTCCCAGAAAAAAAGCCCTGGAATACAGTAAGAATAACATTCCTAGATGGCACCAATAATTTCAAAACATAACTGGGAAAAGATACTCAAGGCCAGAGCTGAATATCTCTGTATATAAACAATTCTTAGCCTTCAGTGTGTAGTGGCTTTCTCATGGCCTTTACATTTATACTGTTACAATCAGAATTTCAGGAACAGAAATGCAAAACAGAATGGGTAGAAGAATTTTCTCACAAGCTTTGAGCAGTCCAGATCAATGAGTTTTACCCCCCAAATCCCTAACACCTATACTAGATCACTAGTCTCTCCGTTTTGTCTACTCTGTCCAGCAGCGTCTCAGCGGGAGGTTTTTCACATAAACTTAAAAAAATAAAAACTAGAGATGCCAGAGATTGGATGTGCATGCAAAATTGGTGCTCTATTACTAAGCTGTGGCCTGCATTACTTAATTACATGGTTCATGTCTCCTATTACGTTACAATTGTATCTGCTCCAATGCTCTTGATTGGGACTCCCACTGAAGAGATTTACAACAAGCATTTTTGGGAATACAGTACCCACCAAATGAATAGAGGAAACAAATCGACAGGGCCAGACTAGTACCCAGAAACAGCCTGCTCCAGGACAAACCTAAAGGAACTAACAACAGAATACCACTGGTTGTCACTAGGGATGTGCGTTTCGGCATTCAGAATGCCGAAAGAATGCCGAAACAAAAGTGTTTCGGCTTCTTTCGGGTAACCCGAAACGTTTCAGGGAATGCCGAAACGTTTCGGCATAGCCGAAAGAAAAAGCCGAAACGTTTCGGGATTCTTTCGGCATTCGAGAATCGCCATTTTGTTTTTGCTAGCCGTTTGCCTTAGCAAGCGGCTAGCAAAATCCTGCTGGAAGCAAAGGCTTCCTGCAGGCTCTTAGAAGAGGGGAGGGGGGGAGAAGGAGTGAATCACTCACTCCTTCTGTCACCCCCCACCCCTCTTGCAAAGGAGGATAGGGAATCCTGCTTTGCCTTGCAAATGCAAGGTGCAAGCATTGCATTGCACTTTGCATTTGCAAAGCAGCAGAGATTCCCGCCAAAACTAACAGGTAGGGGAGGGGGAGCAGGAGGAGGGTGGCTCTTGGAGTGTGGGTGGGGAAAGGCAGGGGAGGGGGGACTTTAGGAGTCACCAATCCCTCTGCTGTATTTTCATGCCAGCCAATAGATTTAAATCTTTGGCTGAGGCTGCAGCAGGGGGTTTAAATTTGGAGCTAGACTGTCTGGAGCACCACTGTTGCTGCTGCTGCTGACCGAGAGAGGAGAAGAAGAGAGACTGCACTGCACCTGAAGCCTGGAGGACATCTGCCTGGAGGATCAACTGTGCTGCTGGACATCCTGAGAGGACACCTGGTAGGCCTTTTTAAAATTTTTGAAAAATTTTTTGATGCTGGGCAATGTGCTGCTGTGGCCTGCCTCTGCAAAAAGGTGTTGCAGTTTATTCTTGGCATGGCCTGGGGGACAGGTTGGGCAGACAATGTTTGATGGTGGGGGGGGGGGTTCAGCATTGGTTGTTGTGCTTGCCTTCTTTAAGCTTGATCTACTGTTTTAAGATTAAAACAAGAGTGTGCCAGCTTTGGGCCTACACAGGCCAGAAGCTCTGCTGGGTGTCTTTGGTGCCTTTCTTCTGGCTGGCTCTCACAGTTATGCTTCACAATCTGGAATGGTGTGGCTTGTTTTTCTGTGTCTGGTCCCCTGCTTGCAAGGATTCCCAACAGGCTCCGTCCTGAACAACTGTGCCAGCCTGCGGCCCACACACAGGTCTGCTGCTCCGGCTTTGGTAACCCTTTTTGGTTGCTGGCCTGGCACTCACAGTTGTGCTTCACAAACTGGAATGGTGTGGGCTTTTTTCCTGTGTCTGGTCCCCTGCTTGCAAGGATTCCCAACAGGCTCCGTCCTGATCAACTGTGCCAGCCTGCGGCCCACACACAGGTATGCTGCTTTGGCTTTGGTAACCCTTTTTGGTTGCTGGCCTGGCACTCACAGTTGTGCTTCACAAACTGGAATGGTGTGGGCTTTTTTCCTGTGTCTGGTCCCCTGCTTGCAAGGATTCCCAACAGGCTCCGTCCTGATCAACTGTGCCAGCCTGCGGCCCACACACAGGTATGCTGCTTTGGCTTTGGTAACCCTTTTTGGTTGCTGGCCTGGCACTCACAGTTGTGCTTCACAAACTGGAATGGTGTGGGCTTTTTTCCTGTGTCTGGTCCCCTGCTTCCAAGGCTTTCCAACAGGCTCCGTCCTGAACAACTGTGCCAGCCTGCGGCCCACACACAGGCCTGCTGCTCCGGCTTTGGTAACCCTTTTTGGTTGCTGGCCTGGCACTCACAGTTGTGCTTCACAAACTGGAATGGTGTGGGCTTTTTTCCTGTGTCTGGTCCCCTGCTTGCAAGGATTCCCAACAGGCTCCGTTCTGATCAACTGTGCCAGCCTGCGGCCCACACACAGGCATGCTGCTCCGGCTTTGGTAACCCTTTTTGGTTGCTGGCCTGGCACTCACAGTTGTGCTTCACAAATTGGAATGGTGTGGGCTTTTTTTCCCTGTGTCTGGCCCCCTGCTTCCAAGGCTTTCCAACAGGCTCCGTCCTGAACAACTGTGCCAGCCTGCGGCCCACACACAGGCCTGCTGCTCCGGCTTTGGTAACCCCTGCTGCTCCGGCTTTGGTAACCCTTTTTGGTTGCTGGCCTGGCACTCACAGTTGTGCTTCACAAATTGGAATGGTGTGGGCTTTTTTTCCCTGTGTCTGGCCCCCTGCTTCCAAGGCTTTCCAACAGGCTCCGTCCTGAACAACTGTGCCAGCCTGCGGCCCACACACAGGCCTGCTGCTCCGGCTTTGGTAACCCCTGCTGCTCCGGCTTTGGTAACCCTTTTTGGTTGCTGGCCTGGCACTCACAGTTGTGCTTCACAAACTGGAATGGTGTGGGCTTTTTTCCTGTGTCTGGTCCCCTGCTTGCAAGGATTCCCAACAGGCTCCGTCCTGATCAACTGTGCCAGCCTGCGGCCCACACACAGGCATGCTGCTTTGGCTTTGGTAACCCTTTTTGGTTGCTGGCCTGGCACTCACAGTTGTGCTTCACAAACTGGAATGGTGTGGGCTTTTTTTCCTGTGTCTGGCCCCCTGCTTGCAAGGCTTTCCAACAGGCTCCGTCCTGAACAACTGTGCCAGCCTGCGGCCCACACACAGGTATGCTGCTTTGGCTTTGGTAACCCTTCCCGTTTGCTGGCCTGGCACTCACTGTTTTGCTTCACATTCAGGTTGTTTATCGTTGGTGGACCTCTTCTGGACTGGACTGCACTTGGTGGACATGGGCCTGCAGATCTCTGCGTGGAGGATCAACATTGCTGGACATCTGTAGTGGTGGACTGGTAGGGTTGTTGTAAAATTTGTTTTTTGAGCTTATGTCTGCTGCTGTGCCTACCTGCGAGCATATGCTTTGGCTCGGTCTTTATGGCTTGGGCTAGGGGGGGCATTTTCTGGTTGGGCAAGAGGATATTGTTTGGGGGTTAGGGGGGGCAGCATTGATTGCAGTGCCTGCTTTCTTTCATGTTTCATTTGTCAAGTTTGAGTGTGGGGTGGGCTTGAACTACTGTTTCACAGGACTAAAAAATGAGTGTGCCAGCTTTTGGCCTGCACAGGCCAGAAGCTCTGCTGGGTGGATGTGTTTTGTTTTGCTGCTGGTTGGCCCTAGCCTTTCAGGCGGGGGGGCTGACTTGGCTTGTGCAACGGGGCCTTGAATTTTGGGGGTTGCGTGTGCGGCGTGTGGTGTTGACTCTGTTAACATTTCCAATTTTCTTGACAGCATCGCGGAGGAGAGGAGGACCAGCTGCAAGACCGCCTGAACATCGCTGGACTGCAGGACTGGTGTTAGTGTGAGCGAGTCCGGGTTCACATTTGGGTGGGCTTGGGGGTGGGTTCTTGCTAGCTTGGGAGGGGGGAGGCTCATCTTCAAAACACCACATCCACACCCCACACCGACATACCACAGATACATTGGTCCCGCTAAATAGTGTCTCTTAGGTAGGTAGGCCAGTTGGTAGGTGATCAGTGGATAATTGCCCTCAACATAATTATTAGGGAAACCAAGCCTAGTTTTTTTAAAAAAACTAAATAGGGACTCAGCAGGGAAAGCATTAGTGAGTGAGTGTTAGGTTTGAATTATATATATATATATATATATATATATATATATATATATATATATATATATATATATATATATATATATATATATATATATATATATAATTTGTAATAGCTGTCAATAGGCTTCCCATTAGTGCCCCCATAACTAGGGTTCCACTGCCCATCTCTGGCACCCGTGGTGGTGCCAGGCCGGCCCGGGCATACTAGTGTGTGAGTGTTTAAGGCTTAGTCACCTCTGTTATTGGGGTTTAGGGCCAGCTCAATTCCAGAGGAATTCAGCTGATTGGCAGGCTCAGGTTCCCTGACATAAATAGGGTTGCTTAAAAAGGCACTTGATTGTTCATCTCCAAGTCACAGAGCCACTAGAAGCACAGATTTAGAGCAGGTTAGTTAGGTCTTGAAAACAAAGTTGACCTTTGTTTTCCAAATCTTTTCTGATTAGTTAGGGTAGATTTTGGGAGGGGAAAGTATGTCAGAGAGGAAAGCAGAGAGGGGACCCGGGGGAAAGGCTAGGGAGAAATCTAGAGGGGAGGAGGGGAGGGGGAGGGGGACTGCTGCGGCAGCCCCCCCATCTGAGCGGAGGAGGCCCTCCCCTGCGCTGCTGTCGTTCACCAGCCTGGCTTCTGGTGACAGGAAGAGGGTTCGCAAGACTCTCTTTCCTGAGGCAGCTGCTGGAGAGCCACCCCCAACCCGGGTGCGTGAGGCAGGGGCTGGCACTGGGCGGGGGCCTGCTGCTGAGGCTCCTCCTCCTCCAGTGGTTGCGAGCCAGCTGCTGGAGGAGGGGCAGCATGTGGTGTCTCCTGGGATGGGCGCGGAGCACATGACTTTCCCTGCGCTCCCGCTCACCCCAGGAACCCAGAGGATGTTGGAGGAACTGCCCGTGAGACCCCCCCCTGGGGCGGTCCACCCCAGTTTCCTCTGAGGCCAGCAGCAGGCCTCTCGTGGCTGTGCAGGAGGAGAGGATGCGGGAGGAAGAGGCAGAGACTGTGGTGGAAGAGCCCACATCTCTGCCCCTTCAGCCTCGTCCATCCCCACCTGCCCGGCCGAGAGTGGGACACGGTGTGTCCGGCCAGAGCACCTCACAGGAGGTGCCTCAGGGTGATCCGGAAAGCGCTTCTCCTGGGAAGCGTGGGATGCCCTTTTCCTCCGAAATCTGGAAGCACTTCCAGACAGCGGAGGATCCCCGAGCAGCCCTGTGCCTGCATTGTAGGCAGCGCGTCAGCCGTGGCAAAGATGTGTGGCATCTCTCCACGTCTGGGATGAGGTACCATATGAAGAGGCACCACCAGGCGGTGCTTCTTCGGGAGGAGGGTTCGAGTGGCGCCGCACGGCCGCCAGCTAGCCAGAAGGAGGCAGGCTCCTCTGGTGCTCTCCCCCTAAGGGTACCTGCAGGAAAGGGACGCCAAGCCTCTCTCCCGGAGATGCTTGGTATGCAGGGCGCTAGTGTGCCCAGAGAGGGGATCCGGAGGGCGAGCAGGCGCATCACGCGCCACATCGTCAACATGATAGCAGTGGATGGGCAACCGTATTCCGTAGTTGAAGACTTCGGCTTCTCAGGGCTGCTCCGAGATTGCTTTCCCTGGTACGCCGTCCCTGCTCGCACATCGTTGAGCAGATCGGTGGTGCCCTTGTTTTACAGGGCTGCCAGGGATCATGTGAAGGCACAGCTGTCCCGGGTTGCCGGGAGAACTGTGCACTTCACATCGGACATCTGGACCTGCCCAAGTGTGCAGCAAGCGTACCTCTTGCTTACTGCTCACTGGTGGGAACCCAAGTCGGTTCTGGGTGGGGGCCGGGGGGAGGTGCCTAGCACAGCTAGACAGGGAAGGATGGGAGACCGCCAGGCCGGCTACTGCAAGGCCTTGCTTCACGCCGAGGTGCTCGACGTGTCCCACACGGCGGAGAACATCGCTGCCACCTTGCGAAGACAGTTGGACGAGTGGATAGGCCAGGGACCCGCCACCGTGGGATGCATGGTGACGGACGGTGGCAAGAACATGAGGGCAGCGGCGCATCTAGTGAGCCGAGAGAGCGTCTACTGTGTCACTTACAAGCTTCACCTAGTGGTGAGAGATGCGCTGGGGTTGGGCTCCTCGAAGGAACCCGTGGATACCCGGACCCGTGAACTCCAGTTACTTGTCCAGAAATGTCGGAGGCTCACGGGTCACTTCTCGTGCAGCATGAAGGCCACGCACGAACTGCGCCAGACACAGGTCAGGACAGGTGTGCCAGAGCACGCTCTGATCACTGACGTCAGCACTCGCTGGAACTCCACCTGCGCCATGCTTGAGCGCTTGGTGGAGCAGAAGGCCGCACTCCACGCGTGGCTCTCCGAGAACCGCGGTGCGAGTCAGGTGGGTGAGTTCAGCCGGGAGGATTGGCTCACCATCACCCAGACAGTGGAGGTCCTGAAGCCCTTCAAGGACTTCACTGTGGCGGTCTCGTCAGACACGGCGACCCTCGGTCTGGTCATTCCCCTGGTGCACACGCTCCAGAGGAATCTGGCCACCCTTGCAGACCGGGTCGCGCCCCGTGCTGACCTTGTTCCAGCGGTGCGCGCATTAGTGAGAAGGCTGCAGCAGGGCATAGCTGCCAGGCTAACTCCTCTCACTAAGGAAGAGTCATACATGTTGGCGACCATGTGTGACCCGCGCATAAAGGGCACTTTCGCCGAGCGGGACGGGAACCTCACCCAAGCCAGAGACGGGCTCTGCTCTTGGGTGAGGCGCAGGCAGGCCAAGAGGGGACGCCTGTCGACAGGGGGGACGCAAGAGGGGCCCTGCCGTGCGGGTCCCTCTGACGACCCCTCTGCGCAGGCCCCCCCCGAGGCCACCACCGGAGTGCCGATGGAGATGGAGATGCTCCGGTGGGCCCTCGTCCCCTCTGGGGTCGTGAGGACCGTGAGAGAGGATCCGGCGGAGGCGATGGTCAGGGACTACCTCGCGGAGCCCTGCGAGTCGCTCTCCACCGATCCGCTCAGCTACTGGGCCAGGAAGGAGTCGGTCTGGCCGGACCTCTCCCTCGAGGTGCAGCGGCTGCTCTCATGCCCTCCGACGAGCGTGGAGAGCGAGCGCGTCTTTTCACATGCGGGCGACATTGTCGGCCCACATCGCACTTGCCTTCTCCCATGGAGAGTCGAGCAGTTGACCTTCCTGAAGGTCAACTCTCGCCTCTTCGATTTCTCAGGACTGGACTTCCAGAGTGACTGAGGTGAGCCCAACTTGTGGCCTGCATCCTCTGTGAGTCCAATCCTTTGGAATCGCGCTCTCCCCTGTATAAAACCCTGTATATACAGTTAAAACCGGCCAGTAGAGGGAGGGTGGTTAGGAACCAGTGGCAAAGGGAAAACACCCAGCAATTTGAAAGCCCCCCCCCAGGGTATTCAAAACATCTCCCATCACTGAGACAGACCCTGTGGGACCAAATTTATTATGAAAAATAATGCCCCAGAAACATGGATTGCTACTGGAGGGAGAAACAGGTTAGATAGGGATTGCTTAGGTGTTTTTATCAGATGAAATCCTTGTAAAAAAAAAATTGAAGAAGAATTGTTGTACTGTTTTTTGAAAGTTGATGTTCTGTTCATGTAAAAAAAAGAAAAAAAAACCCCAAAAATGTTGTGATTATGTTTTTTAAAAGTTGATTGAATGTTAATGTTTAAAAAAAAAAAAAACCAAAAAAAAATTGTTGATGTTAATGTTGGGTTTGCATGGTTGGGGGATGCGGGAAGAGTGGTGGATGGGCACCGGCCAATGATGATCTCTCGCAGATGTTCCCAGGTAAATTCTGAGGCTGGTGTGGGGGTGGGGGGAGACCTCTGCAGAACTGCTCCAGAAATACCATTGTCCAGTGCCTTGGAAGTGCCCAGTTCAGCTTTGTGTGTCTGAACTGAAAGCACAGCCACAGGAAATGACATAGGTTCTGCTGGACCCTGTTGCAGTGGTTCCCCCCCATTAAGTCGTTTTATGGAGGGAGAGTTGTATTAGGCTGGTAGTTATGATCATCTTCTGTTTCCATGCCCTGTTGTGCCCGCTCACTATGTAACCTGTGGAAATGTTCAAAACTTTACAGTTTGTCCATTTCAAAAGAAAAAATGTTGTTAAGATTCTCTGATGTGTAGTTAATTGTGTTGTGTTGTGCTGTGAGGGACAATAAGTGTAATATGTTGTGTGATTTGTTGACCACTTGTAATTTGAAAATGATAAAATAAAGTTTTTTTTAAACTTAATGATTGTGTGTCTGTGTTCCCTTCTTTGATGGGAGGTTGGTTCCCAGCATAGGGAACAATGGGGCAGGCTGGCCAGCCTGTTCCTGGGGTACTGGGTGTGGGGCAGCTGAGGGTGGTTTTGGTTCTGAGAAGGGCTGAGTGGAGGATTTGGGTCTGTGTGTGGCAGCTGGGGTGGGGGAACTGGGTTTGTGTGGGGCTGTAAGGAGTGGACTATGGGGGGTGAGAGCACTGGTCGTCCTTTGTGCCCAAGTAGGCCCCTGCTACTGTCCTGGTGTGGGCTTCCATGCCTCTATCAGTTGCTGGCCCTCCTTTGCCATCTTTTTCAGAAATTTTCCTAGGGCTGCCAAACTCCTGGTTGGGCTTGAGTTCAGGTTAGAGAGAGTTGTTCCCTACAGAGAAACTGGCTGCTTCCAAGGGCAATCGCTTTAGAGGGCAAATGTGGACCATGGATTCTGGGGGAGATCCCTACTCAGATTTCCCTTTCCACAAGTCCCACCCCCAAATTGCCAGTAACTTCCAAGGCCAGAGTTTGCCACCCCAGAGAGATCCCGTTCCCACCCTCTTAGCCTTGGCATGAAAGTTGTAGCCCCCATGGAACACTTCCAGGTTCCTGATTCCAAGCCCAATGACACCAATGTAAGACAATCCAGACCTCCATCAAAAATGGATTTTAAGTAGCAGTGGGATTGGGCTGCATTTCAGTCATTCACATATCTGGTTGTGTTCCCAAACATTTAGCTTATGTTTTTTTAAATCAGCGTATGGCACTTAAAGACACTTTTAAATGGTTTTAAAAACATATTTTTATTATGAAGTATTTAATGTGGCATTGCTCAAGGGCAGGCCTTTTGGCCAAATGAGCAGTATCAGTACAGTAAAATTTAGACAAAGCTCATAGGAAGAAAACGCATTCATACTGTCAAGTGGGAAGAAAGTTTTAATTTACATGTACCATGGACTCCGAAAAAGACATGTAAGTGGCATCCAGACCAAATCAGGCCTGCTTTCTCCCTTGAAGATATCAGTTGATGATAGTGCTTACTGATTAATGTCACATCATGAGAAGACAAGGTTCACTAGAAAAGACAATAATGCTGGGAAAAATTGAAGGCAGTAGGGAAAAGAAGAATACCCTAGATGTGGTAGATTGACTTCGGTTTGCAATACATGGACAAGGCTTTTGGGATATTTTGGAGCTCAATAATTCTAAAGTACACCATAAGTGATTTGAATGCATAAAACATACAGACACATACACATAAAATGTATATACCCCCTCCCCACCAAATTAAAGGTTTATCTTATGCCCCGGTTTTCTCCCCCATGGGAACCTATAGTGGTTTACACATTGCTGTTCTCCCTTGATTTGTTTCACCCTCATCACAACCAGGCTAACAATAGACAGCTGCTCCATGCCTCACATTGGAGTGACTACATCCACCGATGGCCTTCTTAGTTGTTGGAGGGGGTGGAGGGGGGTGGAGGAAGGAAACAACGCACTCCTGCCCACTCTATCTGGGGCCTAGGTGACCAAATTGCTTGGCCTTGGCAAGGAGCCAGTGGTGGGGCGGCACTGGTTCTGGGGCCCCGTCCAGAACATTTGTCTAGGGCCCCAAAATCACCTAGACTGCCTCTGGAAAACACAACACAATTGTTTACTTAGGCTGAGCCAAGAACATCCATCAAGCCTACAAGGCACAGAATCAGAGTCTGCCAGATTCTAGACCAACTCTCTAGCCATTGCACTACAGTGGATATCTAAAAATTGTTCATACCCCCACCAGCAACTTGAACATTTTTCTCCAAAAGGCACACAACTTGGCTGGGTCTCAAAAAGGACTATGATGCATGGGCCTGTCAATGCATACTGTTACTAAGGCTCTGGCCGGGGGGAGGGGGGCATTGTGCCAATGCCACCCTGGCTTTGGAAGGGGACAGTAAAATAGAAGAAATAATCTAGGTTCAGTGCCTCCCCCCCCTCTCTGTCTCTCTCTCTCTCTATAATGTGTGTGAAAACATTACTGACAGACTATACCATCACTGAAGCCTACAGGATACTTAGGGTCTGTTCACACACGCATGATCATTTCATGGCAATGCTCTGGCATGATGATGTCTGTTCTAGGAAGTGATGTGATCATCACACAAGGCTGGGGAGCACGCACAATTCACAGCAGGCAGATTTGGGCCACAAGGGATCCTGCTTTGGCCTGTAGGGCCCAAATCAGCCCACTGCAAAGCACAGGAATACTCTCAGGGCAGCCAGATAACATCAGTGACATCACGGCAGCAGCCCCAGGAGCGTACCTTGAAGGCTCATTCCCTGACTTTCCCCCTTCCAGCCAGGTAAGCAGTGACAGGGGGTGATAGGTGAGAGTGGGGGATCCCCCACCAAGGGGAAACGGATCCCTAATTGTGTCTGAGGTTGTGGAAATCAAATGGGTCATTACCTCCATATTGCTTCTGTCTTTGAGGGACTTACATGCACATTATATTTAACTCCAGATTTCTTGATTGTCAAGGAATGCATGTGGTGGGGGGTGGTAGGAAGGGTGGGAGAAGGGCCCCTGAGGGTAAGGGTGGCATTTGGCATGCAAAATGCCACCCCTGGCAAGACAAGCCTCCCCCAGCTGTCAGTGGTAGAGATGAGAGCAGAGCACCTACTTGGGGAGGCCATGAAATGCCCCCCCCCAAGTGGGAGCAGGCTGAGCCTTGGTGGGGGGGTGGGAGGAAGGGTGGGAGAAGGGCCCCAGAGGGTTGGGGGGGATTTTGTTGCAGTGGTTCCCCCCCATTAAGTCATGTTATGGAGGGAGAGTTGTATTAGGCTGGTAGTTATTATGATCATCTTGTCTAGCGTGGGCTTCTGTTTCCATGCCCTGTTGTACCCGCTTACTATGTAACCTGTTGTAATGTTCAAAACTTTACAGATTGTCCATTTCAAAAGAAAAATTGTTTTTAAGATTCTCTGATGTGTAGTTAATTGTGTTGTGTTGTGCTGTGAGGGACAATAAGTGTAATATGTTGTGATTTGTTGACCACTTGTAATTTGAAAATGATAAAATAAAGGTTTTTTAAACTTAATCATTGTGTGTCTGTGTTCCCTTCTTTGACGGGAGGTTGGTTCCCAGCATAGGGAACAATGGGGCAGGCTGGCCAGCCTTCTCTGCAGGTGGTGGGGGGGGTCAGGGGGGTGGTTGTCTGTGTGCCAGGGCAGGTGCTCTTTCCCAGGGACGATTTGGCACTGCCACCATTGTGGCACCCCTGGTCTGTGCGGAATTGCCCTGGGAAAGAGAGTTTAGGGGTTCCCAAAAGGGGAGGGCAGGCCAGCCTGTTCCTGGGGTTATGGTGGGTGTGGGGCAGGTGGGGGTTGATTTGGGTCTGTGAGGGGCTACTGGGGGGATTTGGGTCTGTGTGTGGCAGCTGGGGGGGAATTGGGTTTGTGTGGGGCTGTGAGGGGTGGACTTTGGGGGCTGAGGGGACCTACTTGGGGAGGCCATGAAATGGCCCCCCCAAGTGGGAGCAGGCTGAGCCTTGGTGGGGGGTGGGAGGAGGGGTGGGAGAAGGGCTCCTGAGGGTAAGGGGGCATTTTGCATGCAAAATGCCACCCCTGGCAAGACAAGCCTCCCCCAGCTGTCAGTGGTAGAGATTAGAGCACCTACTTGGGGAGGCCATGAAATGGCCCCCCCAAGTGGGAGCAGGCTGAGCCTTGGTGGGGGGTGGGAGGAGGGGTGGGAGAAGGGCTCCTGAGGGTAAGGGGGCATTTTGCATGCAAAATGCCACCCCTGGCAAAGGAAGCCTGCCTCTTCATTTTTTCCCCATAGGAAATAATGAAGAAAGATTAGCAGCAGCATGCTAACAATATGCTGCTCCTTCGCTTTCTTATGGGAGGATGGGGGGACCTGCTTTGGGGGGCCATAACATGGCCCCCCAAAGTCCAATCTGTCTGAAACTTGGTTGGTTGTTAGAGAAGGGTTAGAGGAAGGTCCCCACCAATTTTGGGCTTATTCGGTGGGAAAATGCCTCCTCCAGGCGTCCTGGAAGACGGAGGCATTTTCCCATAGAAAAAAGCCGAAAGAATGCCGAAAGAATGCCGAAAGAATGCCGAAAGCCGAAAGAGATTCTTGTTTCGGCTTTCGGCTTTAACGGTAGAGAATCTTGTTTCGGGTAATGCCGAAACAAGAAAGCCGAAAGTTTTTTCCTTGCACACCCCTAGTTGTCACCTACAGTTCCCAGCTCAAACCCATCCAACATATCATCAGTGACCTACAACCCATCCTAGAAAATGATGCCTCACTCTCACAAGCCCTGGATGGAAGACCTTTCCTTGCCTACAGACAGCCCCCCAACCTTAAACGACTTCTCACTTACAACCATGAATCAGCTAGCAGAGTCACCAACACAGGTACCAGACCCTGCAACAGACCCAGATGCCAGCTCTGCCCCTATATCTACCCAGGGAATACAATTACAGGACCCAATGGCATCAACTACACTATCTCTGGCTCTTACAGCTGCTCATCCTCTGTGTGATATATGCCCTTGTCCGGAGCAGGACCCTCCTGCCCCAGACTGGGCTCAGCTCGGCCATGCCCCACCCACCCCTGCGGCCCCAACAGAGCCCATCCTCCTGCCGAGCTCCCCCAACTCACCCCACAACCAGGGAAGGAGGAGGCCGAGGAGAAGCAGCGAAGCCAGGCGCCGGAACGACGCCCAGCCGGGAAGGGGGCAGGAGGAGGCGACAGAGGTGAGCGCGGCGCAGACGACCCCAGAGGCGCAGAGCTCCGCGCCACCGTGACAGCCGGGGCCGGAGGGAGGAAGGGAGAGGAGCCCGGGGGAGACCAAGCCTGGCAGACGGGCGGGCAGTGTATGGCGGCTGGACGGGCGAGGCCCACGCCAGGGCGGGGGCGGGCCTGGACGGCAGGGGCAGCCAGGAGGCGGGAACCCTCGGCAGCTCGAAGCCCGATTGGGGAGTGGAGGGCTGGGAAGGCTCCCCGGTGTAACGGGCCAAGCTGGAGCGGAGGAAGGGGAGAGGAGATTGACAGAAGACAAGAGTAGAGGAAAGGGGAAGGAGGCGGGCCGGGCATGGGGTTGCTCAAGGAGAGGCAGGGGAAAGCACCAATGATAGAGGGAAAAGCTTGGCACGGGGAGGGGGAAGAGGGGAGCACAGTGAGAGATTGGGGGAGAAGGGGGAGGCTGGTTGAAGTGGTGGCATAAAAGGGAGACACCCAAGGACGCCGTGGAGGAGGAGAAGTGGGGAACGGAAGAGCACGCGCAGAGCAAGAAGGAGAGAGAGGGCAAGACGCAGGCTCTGGCCAACTGGTGGAGGCTGAGGCCAGTGCACCAACGGCTGCCCCCGTCAAGTCTGAGGCGGAGGGGACTCCCTGCCACCAGCCCAGCGAGTGCCCAGAGGCACAGCCGAGCAAGGTGGGGCGGCAGGGGGTGGGCGGGGCCTCACAGCCCTCATGTGCCAACAATGTCCATCTGCTCTGTACATTGGACAAACCACCCAACCTCTGCGCAAAAGAATAAATGGACACAAAGTGTCAGATCTGTGGCTAAATAATAGTTGTGATCCAGACTACCTTCTGCAATCAGACAAGAGTCCGTTGTTTTCAAAAGATTTACTGAAAAAGGCAACCATTATAGTCCACTGACCTAGATGCAATATCTAGGCTGGTACACGTGAATTGTTACGAATGATAGGCACAGAACAAAGTACAGAGTATCAAACCCTGGCAGGCCCAACCTCCCCCCATAGTTCTCAAAACAATCCGTCTGAAGCTGAGAAAGCAAAAGTTTCCCAAGGCTGGCAAAGTAGTAGTCAAAACATTCCTCTTCTGGGAGATAGCTGTTCGGGAACGTCTTGGCACCTGTGAACAAAGCACTCAGAATACTGAAAGAATGAAAATGGAGTCTCTTTGGTTATAGCATTAAGGAAATCATTCTGAACCTGACATTTCTGCCCTCCCTAAAATGCTCCTCCCCCCCGGCTTATGTGGATAACGGGTGTGGAACGCTTTAACTAATCTAGGAGCATGAACATGTACAGAGTGTACCCACTCATCAAACCCAGAGTCAAAGTCCTTCCATCGGATAAGATAAAACAGCTGATTTCTTTTAAGTTTAGAGTCCAAAATCTGTTGCACTTCATAATGAGTTTGATCATCAATCAAAGTTGGGATAGGGGGGCCACGGGTGTGCCATTGATTTGCTGGGGGAACTTTTTTCAAAAGGCTAACGTGGAATGTATCATGTACATGGCGCAGATTTTTTGGTAAATCCAGGGCTACAGTCACTTTATTGATCACTTTACGAACAGGAAAAGGTCCTAGAAATTTCAATGCCAATTTACGGCTGGTTTGAGTAACTTTCAAATTTTTTGTAGATAGATAAACAAGGTCTCCGGGTTGTAAGTCCCATTCGGCCACATGATGGCGATCAGCGTATTTTTTGTAATCCTGTTTGGCTTTGTCAAGATGTTTTTTAATTACAGTCCATTGTTGAGCTGCTTCCCCCCCCCCCGTTGTGAAACATCTTTGGACGCTGAAGTAGGAGGGGGGAGCGCTTCAAACGGGAAAGGCTTGAAGTGGAAGCCATAGACTACTTTGAAGGGGGTTTCTCCAGTGGAGGCATGTACGCTGTTATTATACGAGAATTCCGCTAAGGGAAGTAAATCAATCCAGTTGTCTTGTTGAAAGTTGATATAACAGCGGAGGAATTGTTCTAATATTTGATTAGTTTTTTCGGACTGCCCGTCGGTTTGAGGATGATGGCTGGAACTTAAACCTTGTTCAATTCCCATAATTTGTAGAAGCTCCCGCCAGAAGTTGGCAACAAATTGTCCGCCGCGGTCCAAAATCACCTTTGACGGAAAAGAATGCAGTTTAACAATGTGTTTCAGGAATATATCTGCTAGTTTTCAGGCCGAAGGTATAGTGGTGCAGGGTATGAAATGAGCTTGTTTGGAGAACAGATCTACTACGACCAAAATGCAAGTGTGGCCCTTGGAGGGGGGAAGGTCTGTGATAAAATCCATGGATATGGTTTCCCATGGTCTGCTTGGCGTTTCTAAAGGTTGTAAAAGTCCAGGTGGCTTGCCTTTGCGTGACTTGGCACTAAGACAGATGGGGCATGACGCTATATATTGGGAAATGTCTTTGCGCATGCCTGGCCACCAAAACTGCCGTTGCACTAGATGAAGTGTTTTTAAGTACCCATAGTGGCCAGCCGTGGGGGCGTCGTGACAGCGTTGTAATACTTCTTTTCTTAAACTGCTGGGTACATAAAAGCGGTCCCCCCAAAGCCACTCTCCTTGCTCGGATTGTTGCAATTTTTCCTTGGGTACATTCTCCCCTTCCTTTTCCACTTCAGTTTTTAGTCTTAGTCTCCACCCTTGGTCTGACTGAGGAGGTTGGGCTGCGCGACTGCACGTCGTAACCACTCCCCCCAGTTGCGTAGGTGAAAAGACAGTGTCTATTGTCTCCTCCCGCTTGCTCTTATGTTGGAGGCATGCGCGATAGGGCGTCTGCCAGGAAGTTAGTTTTACCGGGTAAAAAGTTTAAAGTGAAATTGAATTTAGAAAAGTATTCTGCCCATCGAAGCTGCTTGGCATTCAACCTTCTGGGGCTGCATAACGCTTCTAAATTTTTGTGATCTGTCCATACTTCAAACGGATGGCGGGCTCCCTCTAACCAATGTCTCCAGGTGGAGAGTGCCGCTTTTACAGCAAAAGCCTCCCTTTCCCAAACGTTCCAATTTCTTTCAGGTTCAGAAAATTTTCGGGACAGGAAGGCACAGGGTTTAAGCCCACCGTCCTCCCCACGCTGCAAGAGGACGCCCCCAATCGCAGTATTGCTGGCGTCCACCTGTACTATAAATGGGCGATTTTCGTCAGGGTGTTGCAGTACTGGTTCAGAAATAAATTGCTTTTTGAGTTGATCAAATGCTGATTGACACTGTGGTGTCCAAGTTAGTTTAGCACTTGGTTTCTTGGCTTGCTCCCCTTTGTCTTTGGTTTTTAGCAGTTCAGTAAGGGGGAGAGTTATTTGGGCAAAGTTAGCAATAAATTCTCTATAAAAGTTGGCAAACCCTAGGAAAGATTGCAGTTCTTTACGAGTACTGGGTGTTTGCCATTCCTGGACAGCTTGCACTTTGCTCGGGTCCATTTTCAACCCATCTTTGGAGATGCAGTATCCCAAATAAGTGAGTTCTGTCTTATGAAATTCACATTTGGACAGTTTGATGGGCAGCTTATTACACATCAGAGTAGTTAATACTTTTTTCACAAGATCTATAAGTTCCTCTTCGGATTCTGAATAAATTAAAATGTCATCTAGATAAACAACTACTCCTTTATATAAAAATTCATGTAATACTTCATTGATTGTGGACATGAAAACTGAAGGTGCTCCGGCCAGGCCAAAAGGCATAACTAAGTATTCGTACTGGCCGAGGGGTGTGTTGAACGCGGTTTTCCATTCATCGCCTTCCCTTATACGGACGTGGAAGTAAGCATCTTTTAAATCCAATTTTGTAAAGATCTTACCTTGTGCCACGACGTTGAGTAGATCTCTGATGAGTGGTATGGGATAGGTGTTGCTGGAGGAGACTGCATGAAGTCCTCTAAAGTCTGTGCATAGTCTCAATCCCCCATCCTTTTTTTTGACAAACAGTACTGGAGCAGCGTGTGAGCTATTCGCAGGTCGGATGAAACCTCTTTGCAGATTAGTGTCAATGAACTTGTGGAGCTCCTCTCGCTCGTTAGGGCTCATGGGGTACAATTTGCCCTTGGGTAACGATGAACCCAGTAAAATTTCCACAGCACAGTCCGTCCTCCGATGGGGAGGTAAGGAGTTGGCTTCTTCTTCAGTGAAGGCTTGGACATAGGCTCTGTACTCTTTAGGTATTTGGTTAATTTCTTCCTGAGTTAACAGGGCTTGTTCAATGAGGGTAGGGTTGATACCCCAATTCTGGTCCCAACGATGATTTTTACATTTATCATGTGAAAAGGTGATGCTTCCAACCGTCCAGTCTATATATGGGTTGTGATCCCACAACCATCTGCTCCCCAAAATTAGCGGGTATTTGGCTGTAGCACTGATTACGAATGATCTCGTTTCCCAATGTTGTCCCATACCTGTAATGACAGGTATCGCTTCGGTTGTGACTGGATTCATATTGGTACCATCCATTTGTTCAAAAATGACTGGGGTTTCCAGCTCTTTTATGGGTAGTACTAATCCATTCACTAAAGCTGGTGCCATAATGTCTCTGGAGCATCCTGAATCTATAAGTGCTTGTACACGGATATGTGTTTTTCTTTCTGGATTGACTAACGTCATTGGTATAAATAGTATGGACCCATGAGGTCTTTCCGGAATTGGAACTGACTGATTTTTGATCTGCCGCTTGGGTCCTTTTACGACAGATCCATCTCGTTTCCCGAGGCAGGACTTTCGGGGTTTTCTTCACCGATTAGAGCTGTTGAATCATAGTCCATAATTTCTTCTAGCTCTAAATCTTTATCGGGAGGATTTCTGCGGAAAGTCCCCCTGCCTCTTGTTGCTCTGGGAGCTGGCATTGGGCGGGCCGGCGTGGGTAGTACTAATGGGTAGTACTAATCCATTCACTAAAGCTGGTGCCATAATGTCTCTGGAGCATCCTGAATCTATAAGTGCTTGTACACGGATATGTGTTTTTCTTTCTGGATTGACTAACGTCATTGGTATAAATAGTATGGACCCATGAGGTCTTTCCGGAATTGGAACTGACTGATTTTTGATCTGCCGCTTGGGTCCTTTTACGACAGATCCATCTCGTTTCCCGAGGCAGGACTTTCGGGGTTTTCTTCACCGATTAGAGCTGTTGAATCATAGTCCATAATTTCTTCTAGCTCTAAATCTTTATCGGGAGGATTTCTGCGGAAAGTCCCCCTGCCTCTTGTTGCTCTGGGAGCTGGCATTGGGCGGGCCGGCGTGGGAAGAGATGTGGGGGCTGGACGCCTTGGTGGGAACGGATTTCTTTGCACAGGCCGGAACGGACATTGTGCCGCGAAGTGACCGCCTTGGCCACACTGTAGACACAGTCCTTGTTGCCATCTAGCATCTCTCGCTCCTCTAGTTGCATATCCAGTACCCCTACTTCCTCTCACAAGTACGGATGAGCACCGGTGCCCAGTGGTTTGTTGTTGTTCGACCAGGCGTACTTCTTGCATACGATTTTCAACTTCACACGTTAATTGAATCCACCCCAGAAGTGTGGGAGGATTATCTTGCATAAGGGCTCTGTCCAACAGTCTAGGATTCATGCCCTGTTTGAACAGGATTATTTTGGTGGACTCCTCACACCTTGGGCATTTAGCGGCCAGCTGTCGGAATTTTGTAACATAGTCTCTAGCCGACATGCTGCCTTGTCTAATGGATTGTAATTTGGTCCTGGCTCTACTTTCTTCCAAGGGGTCTTCGTATTGGGCGCAGAGCGCATCTACAAGACCCTGCAATGTGTTTAATTCGGGAGCCCCCAATTCGTAAAGGGCTACATACCATTCTGCTGCTTTTCCTTGTAGGCGGGACCCCAAGTGCTCGATCTGGCTGGCTTCATCTCCGAACAAATGTCCCCAACGGTTAAAGAATTGTAGAGCTTGTACTAGGAAAAATCCTAATTTGGAGGGGTCTCCGTCAAACGTGGCTTCCAGTTTGACCCACCCCATCGGCAATTCCTGGGGTCTAGCAACCGGTGCAGGCAGTGGATAATATTCTATAGGCACTTGTCGAGGTCTCCCATCAGGGTACTGCGGAGGAGGTTGTATCGGAGGTTGCTGGGGCCTCGGTTGAGGTTGTAATGGAGGAGGGGGTCCTCTTGGCACTGGCTGGACTGGCGGAGGGGGACATCTCGGCACTGGCTGAACTGGCGGAGGGGGTCCTCTCGGCACTGGCTGTAGCGGCGGAGGAGGTCCTTTCAGAACAGGCTGTAGTGGTGGAGGGGTCCCTCTTGGTCCCGGATGTAGTAATGGCCGGGGTGTGGTGCCCCTTCCTATCGGTCCTGGCAGCGGTAATTGCCAAGGAGTGGTGCCCCGTGGTATCGGGGCCACAAGTCTCGGCAGGAACGGCTGTCCTCACTGCTGGGTCATGGTCGGTGGGGGGATTGGTGGACCTTGCGGCTGAATTGGTGTAGGCGTGAGGACCGGAGCTTCCCCCGGTGGATGCTGTGGTGTACCCCCAGGCTGCGGCGGGGTTCTCATCGGTTCCTCTCGTGGTTGCCCCCCTCCTGTTACTCCCTCTTCTTCTTCTTCTTCTTCTTCTTCTTCTTCTTCTTCTTCTTCTTCGGTATTGTCCGATTTCTCATCGACTGGCCCTGGTGTGGGATTCGGTGGCTGTACAGGTTGTTGCGAGTTGTCAGTTAATGGAATTTGCTGAACTTGCACACGGTTTCTGTCCGCAGAATGATTCTTTGTAAAGTTGACAGGCTCTGACTGATGTTCTGTACGCCTGAAGCCGTTTCTTGGCTCCCATCCGATCCTCCGACAACTAGCATGGAGAGCAAATGGATGGCGTGGGCCAAACTCTCTTCCATACTAGACAGTCTCTCTTCTAGGACTTGTACCCGACTTGAATCCACTGCGGTGGTTTTGGTTTCTGCATACTTCTGGGGAGGTTCATTAGGGACTTGCATAGTCTCTAAGTATTCTGCATCGGAACCTGCATATGTTGCCCCAGGCCAAGGTCTTATTTCTCCCAAGCCCTGGGCCCCATTACCTTGCTCTTCATGCGCTCTCCCCGCCAGGATTCCTTTCGCTAATCCTGTGACCGCCAAAATTCCGGCATCTACTGCTACGGTTCGGCTTTGTAATTGTATCCACGTGCGCTCACTCAGATCTTGTTGTCCCGTCCATGGAGCGACTTCCACATAGTCCCAACTCATTACATCGCGACGGGACGCTTCCCATGTCTGGGTACTCTCCGAACCTCTTCGATCCCACTCCAATTGGTCAGCCTCACGGTTCCAGTAATACCACGGTTGACTACTGGATTGCTCTGCTATCACTCCCAAGCTCCGTTGGCCTTCCATTGGGGGCTGCGTGAACATCGTACTCGCTCTTCTTTTCCTCGCGTCCCTAGGCCTCGATCCCCACTGTGTCGGCGTCGGCAAAGGTATCAGTGGGTCAGCTGCTGCTATGGGCCGAGTATCAGTCGTGCTAGGAGCGAGGGTATATATTGTAGTAACGGAAGACCCCGTTCTCCTTTGAACGGGTCCTTGAAGTTCCAGTCCTTCCGAACCGGGGGAGGCATAAGGATCAAACAAAGGGTCCCTGTCAGGAGTGGCTTTGGCATCCGTCTGCCCCGGCTTAGGCATTGGAACAGATGTGATTCGTAACAAAATGTCAGATCTGTGGCTAAATAATAGTTGTGATCCAGACTACCTTCTGCAATCAGACAAGAGTCCGTTGTTTTCAAAAGATTTACTGAAAAAGGCAACCATTATAGTCCACTGACCTAGATGCAATATCTAGGCTGGTACACGTGAATTGTTACGAATGATAGGCACAGAACAAAGTACAGAGTATCAAACCCTGGCAGGCCCAACCTCCCCCTATAGTTCTCAAAACAATCCGTCTAAAGCTGAGAAAGCAAAAGTTTCCCAAGGCTGGCAAAGTAGTAGTCAAAACATTCCTCTTCTGGGAGATAGCTGTTCGGGAACGTCTTGGCACCTGTGAACAAAGCACTAAGAATACTGAAAGAATGAAAATGGAGTCTCTTTGGTTATAGCATTAAGGAAACCATTCTGAACCTGACACAAAGCTGACATTAAAAATGGCAAATCCAGAAACCAGTGGGAGAACACTTTGATCTACCAGGACATTCCATCAAGGACTTAAAGGTCACTGTAGTTCAACAGAAACCTTTCAAAACCAGAATCCAACAGGAAGCTGCTGAATTGGAATTCATATGTAAATTTGACGCAGTCAGGCTTGGATTGAATAGAGACTACGAATGGTTATCTCATTATCAGAAGTAACTGATCCCATTATCAGAAGCTAATGATTGCATCTACTCCCCCCTCCCCACCTATATATCTGACCAGTTTTTTCTTACCCTCCATGCATCTGACAAAGAGAACTGTGATTCTCGAAAGCTTATACTACAGTAAAGATGGTTAGTCTCAAAGATGCTACTGGACTCTTTTTTGTTAATCTCTCTGGACATCCTGTTGCGGATCTGAAAGCCCCTATGCGACAGAAAAACTTCATAAGGAATATGCCACATGAAAGGGCTGAATTAGAACTTGTCCAGAAAATAAACACCTTCTGTCATTCTGGCTTAAACTGAGACTTGGAGTTCTTTATTCATTATAATTTCTAATAACTCCAGAGGACTCTTTTTAACAATTTTAACACCCTGTTCTTCACCTATTACATCATACTGTAATCCTTTACTGATGTTCAATTTTCTCATATATCCCACGATCTCTTCCTTAATTAATTTGTCATTTATTTTATTGCACTTTTGTTTATCTTCACCTCATGCAAGAACCTGTAATCTCTCCCATCGAAACTACCCCACATAGGGGTTCAAGTTCCCACATAAAGAATCTCACTGGATTTATTATATTAGGCCTCTCTCTGCTCAACTCCTCCCTCTTTCCTTCTCCCTCCCCATAATTTTCTGTAAAACTAAGGTAAAGGGGCTTCTTTCTCCTATAGTACCTAAGGAAGGGAGCTCTGTCTTTTGAAAGCTCATACCAGCATGGATGGTGTTCTTCTTAAGGTCTCACTGGACTTACAGCAAGTTCAAAGAGCTTCTCATATCTTTTCGGTGCATGTGCTCCTGCCCAGGGATTTCTTGAGTGCTATTTGGACATCTTTGTTACTCAAGATGTAAACAAACGGATTCAGCAATGGAGTCACTAGCGTATATGTAACAGAGATCAATGTGTCTTCATTCAAAGTATACCTGGATTGGGGCCTCAAGTAAATAATGGAAATACATCCAAAGTGCACGATAACCACAATAAGATGAGAAGCACATGTTGAAAAGGCTTTCCGTTTCCCATCTGTGGTGGGGATTTTCAGGATTGTGTTTAAGATTAAAATGTAGGACAGAAGGATCAGAAAGAATGAGCAACATACTGCCAAAAAACAAATAGGAAAAATGACAGCTTCTCCTATATAATTTCTGGCACAGGCTAGCTCAAGTAAAGGTGCTATATCACAAAAGAAGTGATTGATTTTATTCAGCCCGCAGAACAGCAAGGTAAATACGAAAATTGTCTCAATTGTAGAAAAAAGAAAACCAGTAGCTGCTGAAAAGAAAACCAGTTTAGTACAGAATCCCTGATTCATCAGCACCTGGTAATGTAAAGGTTTACATATGGTCACTAGGGATGTGCGTTTCGGCTTTCTGAATGCCGAAAGAAAGCCGAAACAAAAGTGTTTCGGCTTCTTTCGGGTTAGCCGAAAAGTTTCGGAGAAAGCCGAAATGTTTCGGCTTAGCCGAAAGAAAAAAAGCCGAAACTTTTCGGCTTCTTTTGGCTTTCAGCTTTTCAATGGGAAAATGCCTCCGTCTTCCCAGACGTCTGGGGGAGGCATTTTCCCACCGAATCAGCCCAAAATTGGTGGGGACCTTCCTCTAACCCCTCTCTAAAAAAACCCCAAGTTTCAGACCGATTGGACTTTGGGGGGCCATGTTATGGCCCCCCAAAGCAGGTCCCCCTATCCTCCCATAAGAAAGTGAAGGAGCAGCATGGGGACGACAGGAGAAGGCACGCCTGCCTCGGGGTAATTTTAAGTGTGGCAGGTGTGCCATGTGTAATCTCATGCTGGAAGGTGATGAACTTGGGGTCAGAGGAGAGAAATTGAGGTGTTTTCATTTTGCCTCATGCTACACTGCAGGGGTGGTTTATTTGATTGAATGTCCGTGCAAGTTATTGTATGTAGGGTGCACAGGCAGACCATTAAAGGTACGGGTGTTGGAACATCTTTCAAGGATCAGAAACAGGGTCTTAGAAGCACCTTTGGTGCAGCACTGCATAGAGTGTGATCATGAGAGCAACTCTCTTCGGGTTGCCGTTTTGGAAGTAGTAAAAAGGGACCAGGTAGCTCTTTTACGCAGGGAGGCTTTTTGGATCACTCGCTTGCACACCGTGAAACCTCAAGGGTTAAACAATGAGCTGGTGTTGAATTGCTTTCTTTAGTTTCTGTTTAGCAGCAGGAAGCGGCGGTTACTTTAAACTTTAGGGTATGAGCTGAGTGGGTGGTCTTTAAGAGTATTGAGTTGGACTCACACGGGGCGCGCCTGAGAAGACACGGCCGCCACACGTTACCAGTGGGAAGTGTAAGATTTACCGCGATTGGAAGCACTAAGAGGTGCACGCATGAGTGAGTAAGTTAATTTTCATACTGAAGTCATGGAATGTGAGGAGAAGGTTTGGCTACAATAATGTGTTTGTATTTCCAGATGTTTAAAACGCATGCTGTAAGAATAGAATACCACGGAGACTGACGCTCCTGATGAGGCATTGATGAAATCTGAACTTCAGCCGGCCCCAGATTGGGTGTGTCTCTTTCTTTTTTCCGTTCAGGACAAGTAGCTTGCGTTGGAACAAGTCTGGAGGGACAATTTATCCCCGCAGTCATTTTATTGTGACATCACATTTCAACTGACTACAAAGAGGACATCGTTTTTTGTGTGACCTTTAAGAAGATACGTCACTGGGACACTGGTTAATTTACTTTGCAGGTTTATTCTGGATACTTTGAATGTTGTTCTGAATATATAGTGAAACAGTTAATATACATTGTACGTTGTAACTGTAGATGCTAAACAGTGATTAAATTATTTTCTGAGAGTTTATATGGTGTACTGTATATAGTACTGACTACAACCCCCGTGGAGTTTCCTTTATTTTGCAATTTACGTTGGGGGCAGCCTTTTTTGCATTGGTTCATTCAAAGTATACCTGGATTGGGGCCTCAGGTAAATAATGGAAATACATCCAAAGTGCACAATAAGATGAGAAGCACATGTTGAAAAGGCTTTCCGTTTCCCATCTGTGGTGGGGATTTTCAGGACTGTGTTTAAGATTATAATGTAGGATAGAAGGATCAGAAAGAATGAGCAACATACTACCAAAAAACAAATAAGAAAAATGACAGCTTCTCCTATATAATTTCTGGCACAGGCTAGCTCAAGTAAAGGTGCTATATCAGAAAAGAAGTGATTGATTATATTCAGCCCACAGAACGTCAAGGTAAATATGAAAATTGTCTCAATTGTAGAAAAAAGAAAACCAGTAGTTGCTGAAAAGACAACCAGTTTAGTACAGAATCTCTGATTCATCAGCACCTGGTAATGTAAAGGTTTACATATGGACACATATCGGTCATACCCATGGCTTTTTTTCTAGGAAAAGAGGTGGTGGAACTCAAGACCTCACAATGATGTCACTTTGGGTCAGCTGGAACAAGAGAGGAGTTTTTTAAAGTTTAACTTGCCCTCGGCGAAAATAGCCACATGGCTGGTGGCCCTGCAATTTTACAGAGTCTAGGGTTGAGGTCTTCTCACATCACCTGTGACTGGATTCTTTTAACTGGAGCTGCTGGTGATTGAACCTGGAACTTCCAAATGCAAAGCAGATGTTCTACTACTGAGTCTCAACCCATCCCTTGCAAACATTTGGTATGCACCCATTAATTTCAGCACATTTAAGTATGCCTAGGGGCTGAAATAGACAAAATATTCAAGGGGGAAAGTGGCAGAGGGGAGAGAGAAGGCTGCCCCTTTCCTCTGGATACTTATCGCCCCCCCCCTGAACTTTTTTCTCCTAATTGTGTACTTTCCAGACTTAAAGCCTGGCTGGATAAAAAGCAACTGGGCAAGGAGTGGCAGAAGCGAAACCCTGGGCCAAGGAGAGCTTCAACACACCCTTCCCACAATTATTCCGCTGCTGAAAATCAAACGCACGCACACTTTATGGGTGTTCAAAAGAAGAAGGCTTCTTCTGCCTTACATTTCAGTGCTGCTAACTCTGCCTTGGATTTTTACTAGAAAATGACACAACCCTCCCCCCAACCACTATTACTTAGAAATGCACTAGAGACATGACTGTAGAATAGGAAGTATTTTTTATTATCTCCAACAGACGGACACTGCGGATCTCAGACTGAGAAAGGGTACATTGTTTGAAGGGGCACCGTCTATATAGACTCTTCTCACCTATTTATTCTGCTTTCCCACAGCCATTCAGGTTGTTCTTGTTGGAAATAGCAATGTCTGGTGTATTGCAGCAGCAAGAAGGAAGAAGAGCCTACCATGCAGGGGGCAGCAAGGATCACTTAGGATAGTGAGAGCAGTACCTCTCTTGTTTCCTGGGGGTCATTTCCTTGTCTTGTCTCCTATTGGGCCTAACAGGGCAATATCCTGCTTCTTCTCTCTCCTGCCGCACTTCTTCTCTCTCTCTGCAAGATGTAGTCAGATAGCTAGGGTCTCTCTCTCTCCCCCTCTTTCCCTCAAGTATGTAACTTCCCCAAATAAAGCTTTTGCCTCTCTAATCAGCTCAGTGTTTATTCCACAGCGTTATTTTACACTCGCTCTAACAGGGTTATGGGCCACAGAGGCAATTAACGCAAGCTGAAGTTAAGAGAGAGCAATAAAACTTCTGCCATAGCCGCAGGCTAAAATACAGAGGGCAGACAATAGAGGAAAGATGGCCGACTCCTATAGTGCACAGCAGGGGTTCCAAGTCATTCAGCTAGACGACGGGAGAAACTACGATCTCTGGGCAGAAAGGATTAGGTGCACCTCATACAATTGGACATCTGGTCTGCGGTAACAGATGAAAATCCAACAGGAAACCAATAGAATGAAGCCAAATGGATAAAGCAGGATAATAAGGCAAGATCTATTATCATTAATGCTTTAACTGATAAACAATTGTTAAGAGTTATTCATGAGCCCACGGCGGGACATATGTGGAAGTCTCTTCTACAAATAAACCGGCAAGAATCAATTAAAACTAAAATCTTGCTATTGAGACAATTGTATCGAATTCAGATGCAGCCCCAGCAACAACTAAAAGACCATATTGCAAATTTCATGGAATTAACACAGAAATTAAGATCCCTTGGAAAGGAGATCCAGGATGAGGATTTGGCAATAATTTTGTTAAGCAGCCTTCCTCAATCTTATGCAAGCATTGTGCATGTTTTGGAAATGAGAGAAAGTCTAAGCTTAAACTATGTACTTGCGAGATTGCAAAAAGAAAGTTTCAACAGACACACTTATAAAAATCAGCCCAGAGAGCTTGCTTTAAGAGTCAGTTCAAGAAATGATTCGTTCTGCAGCATCTGCAGAAAAGGAGGGCATTTAAAGGAAGACTGTCGCTTTCGTGATTCACAGAGAGTGAGCAAACCACCACGAGGGACGGAAACAAAAGTCTTTAGGAATGCAGATCGAGTTAATAGCTTGCCGAATTCCGCTAGCCTAACGAGGGGAAAATCGAACAAGGACTGTTTAAATGTTGGTAAAAATGATCAAAGTATATACAAATGGGCAATTGACAGTGCATGCACTAACCATCTATGCAACGAGGAAAATTTTTTGATGAGATGAATACATGTCATGAAAAATTGTATACTGCAAATGGAGAAGCTTTAACAGCTCGGGGACAAGGGACCGTATCTGCATGTTGTTCGCTACCCAGTGGCCAGACTAGAGAAGTGCAGATTGCTGATTGTCTCTACATACCTGAACTTAAAACTAACTTATTATCTGTATCTATGATGGCGAAAAAGGGCATTGAGACTGTATTCAAAGGAGAGAAATGTTTTATTATCAATGAAGGTGAATTAATTGCACAAGGCACATTAAAGGATGGCCTGTATATGCTGGATTGCTCTGAAGGGGCAATGAATTTATTTAAAAACTGCACCCACAAGAATTGTACTAATCTTATCCATAGAAGGCTTGGACATGCTAATATGGATTATATATATCAGCTTGAAAGGCAGAATCTGACTAATGATTTGCAAATGAGAAAATGTCCTGATGCAGAGAAATGTGTTTGCTGTATTCAAGCCAAAGGCACAAGATCTTCTTTCACCAAGCAGAGTGAGAAGCAAACCACAAGACCACTGGAGCTGATTCACAGTGATGTCTGTGGACCCATGGGAACAGTAAAACCCAGTGGAAGTAAGTACTTTCTGACTTTTACTGATGATTTTTCAAGATTTACTGTGATTTACCTGCTCAAAGAAAAGAGCCAAGTACTGGAAAAATTCAAGGTGTACCTAGCAATGGTGCAGAACAGATTCCAGAGAAAACCAATGGCTATCCGCACAGACAATGGAGGCAAGTACGTGGGGAAGGAGATGACAAGCTTCCTAGCAGCTGAAGGAATAGAGCATCACCTGACCGTGGCATACACCCGAACTCAACGGGATCGCAGAGAGGAAAAATCGTTCTCTCACAGAAATGTGCAGAAGCATGCTGCAAGAAGCACAGCTACCTCAAAAATATTGGGGAGAAGCTATCAACACTGCTGCCTATCTGCAGAACATGCTACCTACAAAGGGTACAAGCAGCACACCATTTGAACTGTGGTACAACCACAAGCCCAATGTAAGGCATCTGAGAGTGTTTGGATCAAAGGCCTACACTTATGTTCCAAAGGAGAAGAGGTCTAAGATGGATCTCAGAACAGAAGAAGGCATATTTGTTGGATATGCACTGGGATGCAAGGGGTATCGAATCCTCAACCCAAAGACAGACATGGTGAAGATCCGCCATGTGGTGTACATTGACGAAAAGAAGGCCAGCAAGCCTGACACCAGAGGGTCTACACCAAAGGAAGCTGATGCAGCACAGCAGCCAGAAATTGTGCAACTCTGGGACCTGACTGAGACGCAAGAGACACCTGCAGAGCCCACAGAAAGAGAAGGGGAAGCAGAGCCAAGTGTCAGACACTCAGACAGAACAAACAAAGGAGTTCCACTGCTGAAATTCTCTTACCTGGCAAAAACAGAAGCTGTACCAGAACCTTCTAGCTGGGAAGACTATGATGAAACCTTTGCACCAGTAGTGAAAACACACTTCAGTAAGAACACTACTGAGCATAGCAGCCGCAAGGAAGATGCACATGGAGCATCTGGATGTGAAAACTGCTTTTCTTCATGGAGAGCTGGAAGAAGACGTGTATATGACACAGCCTCCAGGATCTGAACAGTCCAAAGACAGAGGACTTGTATGCAAACTGCAGAAGAGCATTTATGGACTGAAACAGGCTGCAAGGACCTGGAACCAGAAACTGAACCAAATGCTCATCAAAGAAGGATTCAAGCAAGGTGGGGCAGAACGCTGCCTGTACTCAAGAAAGAAAGACAACAAATGGACTTTTATTCTGATTTATGTAGATGATCTTCTCCTTTGTTATGAGGATCAACAAGATTGTGATGAAATAATTCAGCACCTGAACCAAGAGGTTGAAGTAAAGCGTCTTGGAAATGTCAGTTTTTACCTTGGCGTTCAATTAGAGTGAGAGGAAGATGGAAGCTATCTTCTCAATCAAAAGCAAAAGATCATGGATTTCCTAGACTACATGGATATGAAAGATGGAAAACCAACATGTACTCCAATGGAAACAGATTTCCTGAAACAAAATGGAAACAATGAACCTTTGAGAAACATCAAAGTGTACAGAGAAGCAACTGGAAAACTGCTCTACATAAGTACAGTAACCAGACCTGACATAGCAGCAGCAGTTGGAATACCGTGCAGGAAAAGTGCATCACCAAGTGTGAATGACTGGCAAGCAGTCAAAAGACTGGCAAGATACCTGAGAGGTACTGCACAACTGAAGCTCAAGCTACCAGCAAGCGACAATCCCAGACTAGTGGGATTCATGGATGCTGACTGGGCAGAAGACATCACAGACAGAAAGTCTACCAGTGGACGAGTATTCTTTTATGGTGGAGGAGCAATCAGTTGGACAAGCAGAAAGCAAGACCTTGTAGTGGCATCAACTACAGAAGCTGAATACATATCAGCAGCAGAAGCATGCCAAGAACTCAAGTGGATTCTACAACTATCAGAAGACTTTGGGATAAATGAACCCAAACCTATACAACTCTTTGAAGATAATCAAACTTGCATAAAGCTTGCAAATACAGAAAGAATTGGATCAAGAACCAAGCACATTGACATAAAGAATCACATTGTGAGAAATATGCAAGAAGGGCTTGTTGAGCTACAGTACTGCCCTACAGAAGAAATGATAGCAGACATCCTCACCAAGACACTTGCCAAAGAGAAATTCCAAAGTCTACGTGAAAGACTGAACTTTGTGGACTTTGTACACTAGACATTGAGAAGGGGTGTTGGAAATAGCAATGTCTGGTGTACTGCAGCAGCAAGAAGGAAGAAGAGCCTACCATGCAGGGGGCAGCAAGGATCACTTAGGACAGTGAGAGCAGCACCTCTCTTGTTTCCTGGGGGTCATTTCCTTGTCTTGTCTCCTATTGGGCCTAACAGGGCAATATCCTGCTTCTTCTCTCTCCTGCCACACTTCTCTCTGTAAGATGTAGTCAGATAGCTAGGGTCTCTCTCTCTCCCTCTTTCCCTCAAGTATGTAACTTCCTCAAATAAAGCTTTTGCCTCTCTAATCAGCTCAGCGTTTATTCCACAGCGTTATTTTACACTAACAGTTCTTTGGGTAAAGCCACAGTTGGGTGAGGCTTATGATGGTCAGTTTATAAACTGGTAACACAATATGGGGCAGGCAAGCAGAGGAAATTTGGGAAAGGGCCTTTCCTCTTTATCTTTGGTAGTCTTCATCATTCAGTGGAAGAAAAATTTAAACAAGAACCAGAATGGGAACTTTGGATCTCTTCATTCATCATGCAGTCTTCTGTTTAATCTCACCTGCAAAATAAATTTTTAAAAAAAACTATGCCAAATATTCAGCCAGAGAAGGCATAATGTAGTTTGGTGGGTGAGGCAGAAAAATCTCCAAGCTCCCCCACCCCCAGGTTTGCAAAATAATATCAGCAAATGAAGTAATTGGTAATCTGCTGTTCTTAAATGCCCCTGCCCCAACATACTTCCTGCCAAGAGATTCACAAAGGTCTTACTTCTGGCATCAAAAGCAGATGGGGTAGATTGCTTTCAGGGCCACAGTTGGTGACTCTGTGTGTCATCCGGTCATTTTCAGACTCTTCAGACCAGGACAGTCGAACCCACTGGATGGCTTTATATGAAATTAAATGCTAACATCTAATCGCCATATTCCTCTCTCCATTGTTCAGTTTCAGCTTTTGGTAGTTTCAAGGAGCAATTTCAGAGATCTCTGTCTTTTGGTGCTACACCTCTGAAGATGCCAGCCATAGCTGCTGGTGAAACATCAGGAACTACAATGCCAAGACTACGGCAATACAGCCCGGAAAACCCACAACAACCATCTAATCGCCATATTCCTCTCTCCATTGATCAGTTTCAGCTTTTGGTAGTTTCAAGGAGCAATTTTCACAGTGAAGTGAAACCAAGGCAACTTTTTAATAGTTTTGATATGCAGACCTGTTCTTACAAATTGCTTTCACACATGTCACGAGGGCCACTTATCTTGTTTCGGCAGAGCTTCCAAGAGAGGGTTGAACTCTTTGCATTGCGTTGTTTGCTATCCCTTGGGACAGAGTGGCCTGTAAACATTTCTTTAAAAATGTTCTGATCTCTCTTTAGGTGGAAGAGTATTTTCATCTCAGAAAGTTGCCCAGCAATGCCCATGGGGGCGAGTAAATTGGCGATAAGATAGTTAAGCAAAGAGCGAGAGTTGAGACATCTGGCAAGGGACAACCTCTGTTCACACTCTACCTGTACTGCAGGGGGCGTTGTACTCAGCCACGGCAGAGTCACCTGGAGAAATAAGGAAATAACAGTCAGGGCAGGGGAAGTGGAGTATTGTAAAATGCTGCCTCCAGCTTTCTGCACAGATGTTCTGTAGTCTAATATAAATAAGGATTTGTTCAGGAACATTTACGTACATTTATTTTTGCCACCTTTAATTTTTGGTAAGCTGCTTGAAGAGGCTGAGAAGCAAGGGATCAGGTTTTTAAAAATTTAAATACCTACAACAGGGTCGCAAGTCTTTCCTCACCTGTTTCGTAGTAATCATAGACTTTCACCAAGGCAGGCTTCAGATCCTGAACGGGCGCCTCCCTCTCCACCGTGAAGGAGTAGCTCTGAGTCACATTGCTTATCTGAGGAAGCAGTGGGATTTACTTACATCTGATCCTTTTAAACACAGCTCTCCTCCTTTTAAACACAGCTCTCCTCCTTTTAAACACAGCTCTCCTCATCCCCAGCAAGAGCTCAACCAGCCAGGTGGTGCTGCACGCCCCAAAGGAAGTAGGCCTGTGGCGAGAGACTACGCAGCTCCTTCTCAGATGCTTCTTGCTTTGTTTCATAGAGTCTCTCTACATCAGGCATCTTGCATGAGGATGCTCAAGTTTAGGGAGATGCAATGTTTCTGGGAAGTGCAGTTTTAAAAGAAAGAGCAGGCAGAGCTCGCTCCTCAGAGGGTTTGTTAATTTCATCTTAACCTCCCCTAAGGGGAGGTGACATTGACGGAGCCTTCAGGGAGGCGAAAATGTAATTAATAAATCCTCCTAGGAGCCTTCTTGCTGGCTGTCTTTTTAAACTACCCTCCTGTAGAGAGATGAGATTGACAGGGCCTTTGGTTCTGTCTTTTAAAACTATGCTTCCCAGAATCAGTGCGTCTTTGTACACTTGAGCATCCTCACGTAAAATGTCTCATGTAGAGAGACTCATGGAGAGAGGGAGAATATTCGTGGGACTTTTATCTCCTCAGAGGGCTCTGGAGATTGGCATTCTCTGGAGGTCCTAGGAGTGGGGCAGTCCTTACTCTTGGGATACAGCTCCTCCTCTCCGAAGGCAGGGTCAGTCAGCTGATTTTGATCCTGGAGGGGAGGGGCTTGTCCCTGGAATCGCCAGTCTTTCTGGCCCTGCCATCCGAGCAGGATTTCTTCAGCAATGCTCTGTAGAGGGCAGCGGTCCCGGTGAAAAAGAAACTGCCAGTTACAGGCAGTGCGGAGCTCACACAGGAAGGGAAAGGCCCTACTGCCCTACCCCACCCCCATATCGCTTTGGAGTGACTGCGAGCATTAGAGTCGATGGCCCTAGGTCCTCCTAGTTTCCATGGCTGCAACCACAATGGTGAGTGAAGAGCCAATAGTCTCTAGGTTCTCTTAGGTTCCACAGCTGCAACCGCAAACTCCACTGAGGTTCCCCACCTACAGGCTGGGAGGAACCCCCCCCCCCTCAGATGACCAGAGGGTGTGGTGTTTGAGTCCACGGCAGCCTGTTATGGAAACTGATATTTTGGGGAACTCCCTCAGGCTTGGTAGGAGCAGCCTCTGTTTCCTCTTAACTGGGCCCCTCTGGGCTTGGCATAAATGAGTGCTTTTGCACACACCCCTGTGAGCTCATGCAACCATTTTCACATCCTTCTCCTGCTCCCCCTCCCAATGCTCGAAAAATCTCAGTGAAGCCACACAAATCCCATCGCCTAATGCAGCAGAGACTGGCCAAGTCCACTCCCGAGGAAGCACCCCATAACTATGAGGGCTCTCAGGATGAGAGGATATTGCTTGTAGCCTCTTTCCATCCCCTCCTTCCAAGCATCTTGAACTGCAAAAGCAGGCCAAAAGAGACGGAACCCGGAATCCTTCCCTCCACCAGAGAGCATGTGGAGTAAGGAAGGTGGCGGTGGAGGGTGCCTCCAAGTCATAGCTGATTAATGGTGACCCCTGGTGGGGTTTCAAGGCAAGAGACTAACACAGGCGGTTTGCCATTGCCTGCCTCTGCAGTCCTGGTCTTTGCTGGAGGTCTCCCATCCAAAGGGGGACAAGAAGAGAATTCTCTTCCACCTCTTATATACAGGGAGGGAGAAAGGAGAGGTACAGGTCTCAGGGGTACGAAGACACTGTAAGAGCACTGCAGTGCCTCTTCTGAGAATAAAAGAGGGAAGCAAAGTGGGAATAACCTGAGAGGCATAACCTGTTGCTTTTATACCTACATATGGCTTCAAGGCTTCAGAGAGATGGGGAGGGGGGACGCCTCTTACTGCGACCATTGTTCCCCAAAGAAATGCTTCTCTCTGCCTTTCCTCAGGCCCTCCTACCCACTCACCTGTTCCAAGTACAGTAGGACGTGATTGGTGCTCACTTCTGTCCGCTTGACCTCCGTTACTTCCTGGAGGAGGCAAAATGGAGAGAGCTGCATTATTAAGGTGCAATGCTGTGGGGTCGCTGCCCCCGTGGTCAGTTGAAACTTCATACAATGGTGAGGGGAAGAAGATGGGGGCCATTTTCACACTGCTTACCGGCCATGGAACATTGCGCCGAGCTCCTGGAATGACAGTGTCTTCCTGGTGTGATTTTGCGCGAGAACGATTTTTGCGCCAGGAAGACACTGTCATTCTGGGAGCTCAGCGCCATTTTCCGTGGCCAGTAAGCAGTGTGAAAATGGCCCTGGTCAGATGAGCCTACTAAATAAATTAGCAGATGCTACTTGCTGCCACAACATGGCTAGTTGCTTAGTTGACTTCTTAAAAAAAGATCAGACAAATTCATGGACCTATCAGCAAACAGCACACAGTGACCTCAGGCAGGGTGCCTTTTGTGTGTAAGGTGCCATCAAGTCACATCTGACATGGAGACCCTGAGGGGTTTTCAGGGCAAGAGACTAACACAGGCTTTTTGCCACTGCCTGCCTCTGCAACCCTGGTCTTCGCTGGAGGTCTCCCATCCAAAGGGGGACAAGAAGAGAATTTTCTCTCTTCCACCTCTTATTTACAGGGAAGGAGAAAGGAGAGGTACAGGTCTCAGGGGTACGAAGACACTATAAGAGCACTGCAGTGCCTCTTCTGAGAATAAAAGAGGGAAGCAAAGTGGGAATAACCTGAGAGGCATAACCTGTTGCTTTTATACCTACGTACGGCTTCAAGGCTTCAGAGAGATGGGGGAGGGGGGACTCCTCTCACTGTGACCATTGTTCCCCCAAGAAATGCTTCTCCCTGTCTTTCCTTGGGTCCTCCTACCCACTCACCAGCAATATGGACCCTATGATGATATCACCTCTTCTCTCTTCTGTCTGCTTGATCATCTTGGGCATTTCTAGCTGGAGGAGGCAAAATGAAGAGGGCTGCATTATTAAGGTGCAATGCTGTGGGGTCTCTAGCCCCATGGTCAGTTGAAACTTCACACAATGGTGAGGGGAAGGAGACGGGGGCCATTTTTACACTGCTTACTGGCCACGGAACATGGCGCTAAGCTCCCAGAACGACAGTGGCATGATTTCGCACGAGAACGATTTTTGCGCCAGGAAGACACTGTTGTTCTGGGAGCTCAGCGCCATGTTCCGTGGCCAGTAAGCAGTGTGAAAATGGCCCTGGTCAGATGAGCCTACCAAATAAATTAGCAGATGATACTCGCTACCACAACATAGCCAGTTGCTTAGTTGACTTTTTAAAAAAAGATCAGACAAATTCATGGACCTATCAGCAAACAGTACATAGCGACCTCAGGCAGGGTGCCTTCTGTGTGTAAGGTGCCATCAAGTCACATCTGACATGGAGACCCTGTGGGGTTTTCAGGGCAACAGACTAACAGAGGTGGTTTGCCGTTGCCTGCCTCTGCAGCCCTGGACTTCGTTGGTGGCCTCCCATCCAAGTACTAACCAAGGCCAACCCTGCTTTACTTCTGAGGTCCGATGAGTTAATGATGTCATAACAGTTGCCTAGCAACTTTCAAAGTGGCAGCTGAAATCCTGCAATATAGACTTATGAGATCTCTGCAGCAATTTAGGGTTGCCCAGGAAACCCAAATGCGAACCAAAATCTAACGAGATTACATCCTGAGCTCTCAGGTCTCTTCTCAAGACAGATGCTTCTTTATAGTGGGGTCCTGAAACATATATAGGATGCTTACTTTTTTCACTGATGATTTCACTGGAATGAATCCTGACAGCATCTTAACATCAATGATTGCCATGTTAGAGGATGGGCGCTTGCCGGTGTAGCTGAGAGACAAAGAGAAAAAGGAAGCCATTTCAAATTCTTGAACTCAAAGTCAAAGCCACCAATGCCTTATTCTTGGGAAAATATTCTTGGTGAAGAATTGCCTTCAGGTGTGCTGATGTGGCCTGCCTCAATGGGGCTCCTTAGTCACAGAAGATGCCACGTTGACTGGTTGGGAGAAAAATGGCAGTCTTGGGCACAGAGAAGAGCAGAAGATTAGTCCAGGCTGGAAACGGCAAGGGAGGACCTGTGGCTGAAATGTGGCTGTCTGGAGACCTGTGGGGATGGTAGTGGAAGCTAAAGGAAAGAGAAAGTACTTGGAGTGCTAAGGGGAGTGGTGCAAGCCATGTCCCCAAGAGGATCTGAGGAGGAGCTTGGGTAGATTGGTGCTCAGCTTCTAGTTGCCTGAGAAAACCTGAGGAGATGAGCCCTTGGCTGGCCCTTGGCTTGCATGGTGGCTTTAAACATAAAAGTACTCCCTGCACAGGGACGGCCGCCACCATTGAGGTGGTGAGGCAGGTGCCGCGGGAGCTGAGGCACTGAAGGGGGCGCTGGAGGGGGTGCTGTAGGCAGAGGCACGTGCCCATGGAGATGGTGTGCCTAGCCTGCAGTTGCTGCAGCAGGCCAGCCCTGCACCGCCGCCGCCACCAACGCATGCCCCCAGCCGGGCACAGCAGCCGCGGGCCAGGCACGGCGGGTGTCTGGGGCGGTGTGCAGACCCTCCCCAGCCACCCGCCATGCCTGACTGGGAGTGCAGGCAACCTCGTACCCCGTCCCAGCCACTTGCCGGCCAATGGGGCCGGCTTGCTGATGACATCATCACGCAGTGACAACGTCATAACGCAGTGATGTCATCACGCAATCTGGGGGCACCAGAAACCCTGGCGCCACTCCTGTCCCTGCACTCGGTGAGACCACAGAAAGTGGGGCTTGATACTGGAACTGGCGGGCTCAGCAGCAGATGCGACTGACTCTGGCCAAATGTAGAAGCTTCTGATGGTGCCTGCTTGGTTCCTGCCCAGTAGAAGAATTAACGGAGGGAGTTACATGGTAGGGCAAACATTTCTTAAACTATGGTTGTTGGGGGTTTTCCGGGCTGTATTGCCGTGGTCTTGGCATTGTAGTTCCTGACGTTTCGCCAGCAGCTGTGGCTGGCATCTTCAGAGGTGTAGCACCAAAAGACAGAGATCTCTCAGTGTCACAGTGTGGAAAAAGATGTAGGTCATTTGTATCTACTCAGGAGGGGTGGGGTTGAGCTGAGTCATTCTGTAAGAGTTTCCCAGGGTGTGGAATGCTAATGGCGGGAGGCTTCACTGTATCCTGAGGAGGTTCTTTTGCATATGGATTGGTGCTTGATGTGCTAATCTTCTCTGCAGGGCTATTGTCGGGTGTGGAGTGTTTTGTTGGCCTGGTGTTTTTCAGAACTGGAGCCCATGCTCTGTTCATTCTTAAGGTTTCTTCTTTCCTGTTGAAGTTTTGCTTATGCTTGTGAATTTCAATGGCTTCCCTGTGCAGTCTGACAAAGTAGTTGGAAGTGTTGTCCAGTATTTTGGTGTCCTGGAATAAGATACTGTGCCCTCTTATTCCAGGACACCAAAATACTGGACAACACTTCCAACTACTTTGTCAGACTGCACAGGGAAGCCATTGAAATTCACAAGCATAAGCAAAACTTCAACAGGAAAGAAGAAACCTTAAGAATGAACAGAGCATGGGCTCCAGTTCTGAAAAACACCAGGCCAACAAAACACTCCACACCCGACAATAGCCCTGCAGAGAAGATTAGCACATCAAGCACCAATCCATATGCAAAAGAACCTCCTCAGGATACAGTGAAGCCTCCCGCCATTAGCATTCCACACCCTGGGAAACTCTTACAGAATGACTCAGCTCAACCCCACCCCTCCTGAGTAGATACAAATGACCTACATCTTTTTCCACACTGTGACACTGAGAGATCTCTGTCTTTTGGTGCTACACCTCTGAAGATGCCAGCCACAGCTGCTGGCGAAACGTCAGGAACTACAATGCCAAGACCACGGCAATACAGCCCGGAAAACCCCCAACAACCATCGTTCTCCGGCCGTGAAAGCCTTCGACAATACATTTCTTAAACTGCTGTTATACTGGCAGGAAAACTGGCTCTTCGTTGTAGGAAGCTATTGCCCTGTGAGAGGGGAGGGGAGTGGTGGAAGAAACAATGTGTGGGTGGAGAACATTTCCCATTGCTGACTTCTCAAGGAAACTCTTTAGGAAACCGCCAACATCACTTGCACCCCAAGTCTAGCTGCTCAACCACATTGGCATGCTTGAACTTCCGTAAATGGTTAGCTGATATTCACCGAAGTGTGGTGTAGATTTACTCAAGGCCTGCTGATGGCCGTTCAACTGAGGAGAGCTTCCCTCTCTCAGTCTTCAGCTCCACTCCTCATGTAGTGGCCTAGACTAGAGACCTACTCAGGAGTATGCAATTACCTGACATTGATAGCCACATCAAACACTACGTTGGCTTTAGGTCCTGTACACGTCTCAGGAACTGTGTGCACCTCCAGTGCGAAAGTTTCGCCCTCGTGGCGGGGCTGCACATTGTATTTCAAGGTGGTCTGGAAAGGAAATGGCAATAGGATGTCTCACTCCAGGTCGTTCCTTCGCAACTTGCACGGACTTGTGAGCCGACCCAGCTTCACACCCTGCACTGGGAGGGTGCTTGTGAGGCTGCGATCTGTATCCTGTCCCATTTGGTCTCTTCTCCTCTAAACGGTTCTGAGGCTATTCCTCCTTGTCATTGGGTCCATTTGTTCAAGGCACAGGAGCCTTTCCTGCCTCCCCTTCTTATTCTCCAGCCTCCCCCCGCTCTGATTTGCTAGGGGGCACTGAAACAACCCCAGAGCTGGGCAAGTCCTGCAGGCTCTGCTTGTGCCTGGCCATAAGTGGGCCTTCCGGGCCCAGGGGCATCTTCCCAGGAAAGATAAAGGAGAAGCAATGCTGATTCTGTGAACCTGGACAGATCAGGAGAGGGAGGCCAGGAAGGGATACATCAGTGCTAAGTTCTCATGGCCCCTTCTAACATGCCCAGGGTAATGCTGATCGCCACCTTGGGATCAGGTAGCAATTTCCCCCCAGGCCAGTTTGGTCAGGGATCCGGATGGTGTTTTGCCATCTTCTGGGCATGGAATCAGAGTCACCGGTGTGTGTGTGTTTGGGGGAGGTAGTTGTGAATTTCCTGCATTTCCCTAGGGGTCCCTTCCAACCCTATACTTCAGTGAAGTCCACCCTCCTTTTCTTTCCTTGCCCACATGCTTCATCCTATCCCTTCTTGCCTTCTGCGCCTTCATTTCTTCATAAATCCATAGCCATGTTAGTCTGAAGTCACAATATAGCGAAGAGTCCAGTAGCACCTTTAAGACTAACCTACTTTATTGTAGCATAAGCTTTCGAGAACCACAGCTCTCTTCGTCAGATGCAACCTGACGGTTGCATCTGACGAAGAGAGCTGTGGTTCTCGAAAGCTTATGCTACAATAAAGTTGCATCTGACAAAGAGAGCTGTGACTGAGAGATCTCTGTCTTTTGGTGCTACACCTCTGAAGATGCCAGCCACAGCTGCTGGCGAAACGTCAGGAACTACAATGCCAAGACCACGGCAATACAGCCCGGAAAACCCCCAACAACCAGAGCTGTGATTCTTGAGAGCTTATGCTACAGATGCATCTGATGAAGAGGGCTGTGGTTCTCGAAAGCTTATGCTACAATAAAGTTGGTTAGTCTTAAAGGTGCTACTGGACTCTTTATTACTTCATTTCTTCATTCCACTGTCTCCAAGTGGGAACTCTCCATTCAAAGCATAATAGAGCTTGAAGGGGCCTTACAGACCATCTAGTCTAACCTCCTGCCCAATGAGGGAACAGCCTAAAGCATCTCTGACAAGTGTTCATCAGCCGCTCCTTGAAGACTGCCAATGAGGGGGAGCCCACCACATCCCCCGGCAGCCGATTCCACTGCTGGATTACTTTTAACGTGAACATGAAGATGTTTCCCCTAACGTCCAGCTGATACCTCCTCTCCTGGAATTTCAACCCATTGTTTTAAGTCCTATCCTCTGTTGCCAATAGGAAGAGCTCCCTTCCCCAAGTATTTTAAAGAGAGCAACTATCTTTCCGCTCAACCTCCTTCTCTCCAAACGGAACATTCCCAAGTCCTTCAGTCTTTCCTCAAGGCTTGGTCTCCAGGCCCCTGATCATCCTGGTTGCTTTCCTTTGCACCTGTTCCAATTTGTCCACATCCTTTTTGAAGTGAGGCCTCCAGAACTGCATACAATCCTCCAGGTGGGGTCTGACCAATCCGGTATATGGTGGGAGGGACAAGGACATTGTATGCTGTTGTGCCTTTGTTGATGCACCCCAAGATTGCATTTGCCTTTTTTGTTGCTGCATCACACTAGCTGCTCATATTTAGCTTCCTATCTGTACCCCCAAGATCTTGTTCACACACACTGCTTCCCAGAAATCTATCCCCCATTCTTTGCATTTTAGTTACCCACGTGCAAAATCCAGCACTTACCCATGTTAAATTGTATCTTATTCAAATCTGCCCACCTTTTCAGTGTGTTCAGATCTCATTGAATTCTATTCCTATCTTCAAGGGTGATTGCTGCTCCTCCCAGTTTTATTTTAATTTTGTTTACGTCATTTATAGTCCGTCTTTCTCCCTGAGACTCAGGGTGGATTACACAGTGGGAGATCAGTGCAGTCAATATCAAGAACATTTCCATAAACAATGCCATAGGGTAAACAGATACAAGTTTGCAAAGACACAGCATTAGCAGGAATCCAGTATCACATAGTGGCGCGGTTTATGGTTCCTGACTCATTAGTGGATCATCAGAGGCCCCCTCCCTACAATAGAGCTCTCCTATCTCAGTAAAAAGCCCTTTTGAATCATTTGGTTTGCATCATTTGGTGTCACCTGCAAATTTAACGAGTCACCCCTTCACAGCCTGGTCCAGATCAGTTACAAGAATATTGGAAAGCACATCCCCTGTCACTTGCCTCTCCCAAGCACCCCTATGATGCTCACCTGCGCGTAGACACACCCTTCTCCCGTCACTTGCACGCTGTAGTCTCCTGGCACTTTGGCCACAGCTCCGCACTGAAGCAGCAAGCGGTTGTGTTTGTCCACCTGAAACTGGTGCTGGACTTCCTTCCCAGAGAGCAGTTTTGCTTCTGCTTGTGCATCAGTCTTGGAGTAGGTGGAAGCCCCGTACAGGGAGAGGGCCTGCAGGGCAACCACGGTGTCCTGCAACAGACGTCGAGAGATGAGTGGGGCTACCCTGGGATAAGGGCCAGTGCGGCGGAGCGGCTAGAGCGCTGGTCGAGGGTCCGGGAGACCCCAGTTGGAATCCCTGCTCTGCCATGGAAGCTCATCGGTGGCTTTGGGCCAATCACTCTCTCTCAGCCTCTCCTGTCTCACAGGTAGGCCGCCCTTTGACTCAGGAGGACAGTCTGGTGCGTATTGGCTGAAAACTGCTTTGTGGAAAATGAAGATGAACCTCAAGTTCTGAATAGTTATGCTCTCTTGGCATCGCCACAAGTAAGCGGGTGAAAAGAATGTGAAGATGGATCTCAGTGTTGCTGGGGTGGGGAGAACACTGTTGTAGTCCTCTTTTGGACTGGAAACACAGCGGGATACAAAGAAGACATGGATTTTAATCACTTGCTTCCTTCATCCCCCTCTTTGCCCTCATCCTTGGACTTGTCTTGTCTCTGTGAAAATGGCAGCTGTGTAAATCTCCCTTTTCCCACTTCTGCCTCGTGTCTGAATCGTTCATACTTCATATGAGTGAAACCAAAAGTTATTATTACCAAAAAGCATACCAACATGATATGAAAATAAAAGGTTAATTGACAGGACAGCTGAACTGGAGAAGCATCACCTCCAATCAAGAAATCACTCTGGGGTGAATGCTGTCCCCCCACATACCACAGGCCCTTGGTACAACAGGGTCTGACATATAGGAGCAACTGCCTCCCACCCCACCCCATGTTTTCCTACCAGCAGCCCCACACCAAACATGGGATGAAAGTCCTCCGCGTAGAGTTGCCAGCCTCTAGGTGGTGGCTGGAGATCTCCTGGAATTACAACTGATCTCCAGGCAGGGGCGGTGCCAGGGTTTCTGGTGCCCGCAGCTGCCCCTTCATGTGCACGCATGCAGTGTGCATGCGCCCCCCCCCCAGACTGTGTGATGATGTCAACATGTGATGACATCATCATGCAGCAAAGCCGGCCCCATTGGCCGGTGGGTGGGTGGGATGGAGCGCAGAGGCTGCCCGCACTCCACACGCTGCCCTGGACGCCATGCTGTGCCTGGCCCACGGCTGCTGCGCCCGGCGTGTGGTAGTGGTGGCGGTGGCACCCCTTCCAGTGCCCTCTGGTGCCCCAGTGCCCGCGGCACTCGCCTCACTGGTGGTGCCAGCCCTGTCTCCAGGCCATAGAGATCAGTTCCCCTGGAGAAAATGGCTGCTTTGGAGGGTGGGCTGTATGGCATTATATCCTGAGAAGGTCCCTCCCCAAACCCTGCCCTTTCCGGGCACCACCCTCCAAATCTCCAGGAATTTTCCAACCTGGAGCTAGCAACCTCTATTGACTTGTATGGAGCATAGCAAAATTACTGCCATCTGGAAAATGATTAGGGAGGGGGACACAGTAAACAAAGAAAGGAGGGGGAGAACCCACAACTCAACCCGAAATGGTCTGTAGATGCTACAAGGGTCAAGCTAAAATCATAAAATACATTCAAAATAGATATTTATTGTACAATGTACAGTAATAAAATCAAAAGATTCAAAATAGGGCCTGAATATCAGGGCAGAATAGATACATATTGTTTTCTGGAAGTGTGGGTCTGTTTATTACTAAAGTGTGTATTATTGGCCATTGAGGAAGGCCCTTGGGCCTTTGGTTATGGTCTTGGGTTGGTCATTTGACATGTCTATCAACTGTACTGGGAGAATGTTGCAGCTTATCTAAAGCTTTCCTCTGCAGCCTGACATTCAGGCCCTTTGCTTTTAATCCTTTAATTTTATTACTGAGGGTGATACAGTTCCTTTTATCCAAAGATTCTCTTGCAACAATGGCTTTACCCCCAGTTTTTCCAGTTTCTTTCAGCTCGTTGAATGGAATAGAGAAATGGATGAGCAAATGGGAAAATTCTCTGGGAGAAAACACAGAGCCCCCCCCCCCCCCCGCCTCCACCAAGGAGAGGAAGGACAAAAAAATCTTCATCTGGGCAGTAAAATAGCTTGTGCAGTTTTGGAAATAAAGCAAAAAGCTGCCCACAAATGATATAAATCAGAGAACGTGATAAATGTGGAATAAAGGATCAAAATTGTACTTTATGTTTGTCATACTTTGTGAATCCCTTTGTTCCCACTGCAATTTTTTTGCCAATTACAAGCAGTACCTCAAAAATTTGAAGGAAAAAAACCCCACACGACCCTGCCTGCCTCTTGCTGTGGGGTCTTGGCGGGAAAGAGCTTACCTGGGTAGATGAGAACCCCCCTGTGGGATTCTGCTGCCTGCTGAGCCATTTGACAATCTTGGATGCTGTTGTCAGAGCCTCCCTGGATAGCACTGGCCCTTCGGTGAGGTGAGCAAGGAGCACGTAAGCTGTCATCTCTATCTCTGCAGAGGGAGCCCGGAGCTGATAGAATTGCCCATGGTGCTCCTCCTGTTGTCTGCCAGGCCTCTGCCAATGCATGGAGCCATCTCCTTCAGAGGCGGAATCAGAGAATTCTGGTAACTACTACAGGCATTTTCACACACGAGGCTTAAAGGGGCTCTTTCTCAAAACTGCTGCACTGGCCAGATTTCCCATGCACGTGCTTCTTCTTCTACTTTCTCTTCTGCATATTAACTTGAATAGCAGCTGAGAGGCCCATTGCTGACTTAATAACAACAACACTGCAGTGCTGTTGAGGATTCAAAGTCCTTCAGATTCTTTATCTTGTAATTGTCACGCCAGCCGCATAATATTGGCCATCTTTCTATCACCGCATTACAGGAATGGGCTGAGGCAGAGAGCCGGCTGCTCAAAGCCGCTACAGTGAGAGTCAAACCAGGGGACTTCCTGCTCTAGAGCTCAGATGTCTGGCAAAGGTCTAAGAGTCATCTAGCCTAGAGAAGGATACTACATGGAAACAGGTGGCTTCATTGCATAGATCTGTTTCTACAGCATATTGCTTTGTGCATTTTTCAAACAAAAAAAAATCCGTGAAACAATAAGGGGATGGAGCCACCTTTGTGAAAAGGAGTGTGGGAGTGAGATTGATTAGGATAGCTCTTGCTCTGCTATCTTGGCAGCTCTGGGCATGCCACCCCCCGCTGCCACCTGCAATATGGAAGAGAGAATACTGGGCTACTTGCAATGTTGCTGCGTAATAGGTGAACAGTTCTTCAAACAACTGGCAGACAAGTGGCAAAGTGAGAGTCTCTCTACAGGAGACATTGGACACATGAAGAACACGTGTCGGGAGATGCCATGAAGGGAAATTTAAAAAGGCAGAGCCAGTAGCAGGCCAAAGGCTTTGCTCTACACTGGCATTGTGTGAAGGGGCTGTGAAATGCCAGAAGGGAAACTTCAGTCCATTATAACCTCTCCAGGTACATGTCTGGCTCAGGAAGGCAGCTCCAATCCATTTCCATTCCTGGCTGCCCTCTGGTTGTGATCCCACAGTTTTAGACTGGAGAGGTGAAATTGACAGAGTTTTTGGGGAGGCAAAGATGAAATTAACAAACCCTCTGAGGAGTGATCTCTGCCAACTCTGTCTTTTTAAACTACGCCTCCCGGCTAACATTGCATCTCCCTACACTTGACAAACATCCACCAAGACGTCTAGTGTAGAAAAGACTCTGAGCCAGTGAGTGATATTGCCTCTCTGACATCTTCTCTGTTAAACACTAGACTATATCAGGTATAGGTTATGAGCTGAATCCAGCAGAGGGGAAACAGCATCATAGTGCGGCTGCATGAAAAAATACAGACAGGGCTGACGGACACATCCCCCCCTTGGGTCAGGAAACAGAGGATGGGGTCGGTGCGGGAATTGCTCTTGAAACATGTTATCCTCTCTGGAGCGCCCTTCTCACCTTCTTTTACAGCTGCCTCCTCAAGGGAGGACAGCATCTCTTTCTTCTTCTCCTCTTTCCCTGCCAAGGCAAAGGCATAGGCCAACAGAGCCCGGGTGTAGACGTGGATGTCTTCTGCCTGGGCCGCAGTCTCCAAGCAAAAGAGAGCATTGCGCACAACAGGGTGCTGGAAAGAAAAGGACAAAGATACTCGTCTGAAGCCGCCAGCACCATTTCTGAAGGCTTGGCAAGACCATTGTGCATGGCTTGTATGGCACCTTCATACCCGCTGCCAAAACCACCTGATACCCATGTCTGCATGGTACTGCACAGAACAAATCAATAGAAAGTCCCTTCTCAAAGGGAGCTTTATTCTTTCCTGATAGAACCCCCATGGAGGGAGAAGGGGAATACTCACAGAGACGGGCAAAGGAATCTCCAGCAGAGCGATTGTGATATAAGCAGACAGAGTGACTTCATCATCAACCCCGCCCTGGAGAAAACAAGGCACGAAGCTGTCAACTCTTGCTCCCTCAGCAGACCTGGGGGTGCCACTCTCCACTGCCGTCCACAACACGGAGGTGAGAATACTGGTCTACCTTGCAATGCTGCTGTGCAGGCTACTTACAGTGAAATCCCAAGCAGAGTTACTCCAGTCTGAGCCCATTGATTTCAATTCTGTTTAGGAATTCACAGTTAGTGTACGTGAAGCACTTTAAATAGTTACCTGAAAAACCCTTCAGGACATCATCATCATCATCACCGTTAATAATCCGCCTCTCTCATTGAGACTCAAGGCAGATTACACAGTAAGATCCTCCTTCAGAGGGTTTGTTAATTATTGACAGAACCTTCCGGAAGGCAAAGAGGAAATTAACAAACCCTCTGAGGAGTGATCTTTGCCGGCTCTGTAGAGAGGTGAAAATCAAACTACACCTCCCGGCTAACATAGCATCTCCCTTCACTTGAGCGTCCTCGTGTAATTTGTCTCATGTAGTTTCGCTCTCACGGGCTTCCCACTTCATGATCCGATTAATGCACTCATTGATTTTCTGTTGGCTCAGCCGCTTGTTAGTGAACAAGAGGAAAGTTCTTTCTAAGTAGGTTACTTTATTTGCTGCTGCAGCCCCTAAGTTATGACCCAAATGCTGAAATATGATCAACTGTTTTGAGGTTTTAAGTGTATTGCCTACCCCAACTGGTTTCCAAAAACAAAACCCAAGAAAACAAAGTAACATTATTCTTCCATGAATGATCCCTCCTTAATTCTGAGCCCCAAAGGCAAGTCCAAAAGCCCTTCTTAACGGTCTTATTTTATTTTGTCTTGTTCTCTTATTTGGCCATAACCTTTAGGTTCTGACACTTCTACCTTGATGGCATTGTTCAGGAGGTGTCCAGAGCTTTGGAAGCAGCCGTTCTCCTTCTGCCTGGAAGCCAAGGAGGCCTGAGCATCCGTGATGAGCTGGTCTTCAACAAAGATGTAGGGACGGGCCTGTGCAAAGGACTTGAGCACAAAAGCGGTCAGCCTGCAAGAAGAGAAGAGCATCATCCCTCCCCTCCTTGCTTTTGTGCCTGCCAAGACAGATCTGCTCAAGGGGCCCTCACAATATGGAATAAATTGGCCCTCTGTTCTGTGAAGATTCTTTTTGTCTTGCCTCGTGTGACTCACTATACCAGTGTAGCACAGTGGATGAAGTGTGTGGGACTTAGGGATGTGAGATGTTCCACCTCGCCTGCCAATAGCTCAAAGGCCAGTGGAGGAAAATGGGGTGGGGTTGGCATGCCTGCATTATGCAAGCATGCACCATCACTTCCATCAAAAACATTGGGAGGCAATGCTCTAGGATCTGCCAAAAACTCTATGGTTCTCATAGGATAAAATCAGGAAGAGAGAACCATGCCTGCTGTTCTGAATTCCTTGAAAGAAGAGAGGAATAAAATATTATAGATAGATAGTTATTGCTACTCCAGGTAGGGTTGTCAGGTCTAGGTTGGGAAATTCCTGGAGATTTAGGGGGGGGAGACTATAAAGGTGTGGTTTGAGGAGGGGAGTGGCCTCATTGGGGTATAATGCCATAGAGTCCACCTTCCAAAGCTGCCAGTTTCTTCAGGAGAAATGATCTCTATCACTTGGAGATCAGTTGTAATTCTGGAAGATCTCCAGCCACCACCTGGAGGCTGGCAACCCTAGCAGATTATTTCTGCTTGCGTTAGAAGAGGAGGACCAATGCTATCTCTCCTCAGGTTTCAGAGTTTGGTCAGAGATCTGTTTACTCTGTACTCCTTACAGACCTGAAATGCTCTTTGATGTGTAGATTGCTAATCTCAGGACTGCCTCCTTGAGGCACCTTCTTCTTTCTCTCTTTGTCACAGTCTCTAGTCCTCACTCGTCTCCTCTCCATCTTGCACCATGGATGGAGGACCTGTCCTACAACCCAGTGCCATCCTTAGACTAGAAAGGTAGATAGCAATCTCTCTCTCTCCGATCGGAGTATGGAGTTCCTACAATAAAGAACTCTCATTTCCCCCCCTAAACCTAAGCCAAGTCTCTCTACACAAGGCATCTTACATGGGGACGCTCAAGTGACTTACTTTCTGTGTGGTCTTATATTCAATGCACTCTGTCTCCCTAGCAGTGCTTGTGTATCCACAATGGGAGAGCAAGTGGAAGATCTTTCACTTGAGCGTCCCTGTGTAAGATGTCTTGTGTAGAGAGACTCATAGTGTAAATCTGTTGTTTTCTCTTACATGCACACTAGCCTGTAAAGCTCCTACACCCGTCATACTCTTCCCTGCAAATGATGCAACTCTGCTACCCTTCTAATAATCTAGGGAGGACCAGCATATAGTTTAAAGCCTGATGTGCTTGAAAGGTGCTCCCATTACTGTTCATTGCAAAATGTAGGGTTACCAACCTCCAGGAAGGGCCCGGAGTTCTGGAATAACAACTGGTCTCCAGATGACACAGAGCAGTTCACCTGGATCAGTTTACCTGCAGCTGCGGAGGGCGGACCCTACGGCATCACATTCCCAGTGAGCTCTTTCCCCTCCTCTGCCCTCCTCTGGCACCCCTCCCCCCCAAATCTCCAGGGATTTCCTAAACCAGATTTGGCAACCCTAGCAAAATGTCCATCATTGATATGTGTACAAAGTGGGCAGGGGAGGGCATTTTATTGCAGGATCCCTTGGGTGTTGCAACACCTCTCGTTGCCGTCTGCACCCCCCTGAGCGCAAGAGAATGCACTGGGCCATCCAGGGTTGGAGGCGGGGGGGGAGGGGGCGGCAAGTTAGGCCCGTCTTGCTTCCAAGTGCTGGACCTTTTCTTCCGTCATAACACTGAATGATAGACATGTACTTATGTGGTGGTGATGGAGGAGTCACCATAGCTGACTTATGGTGGCTGACCCCTGGTGGGTTTTCATGGCAAGAGACTAACAGAGGAGGTTGGCCGTTGCCTGCCTCTGCAACCCGGGTCTTCCTTGGAGGTCTCCCATCCAATTACCAACCAAGGCCGACCCTGCTTAGCTTCTGAGACCTGACAAGATCAGGCTTGCCTAGGCTATCCAGGTCAGGCGGGGCTATGTATTTATGTAAGAGCAGGTAAAAAGATTAACTGGGGACTGCATCCAGACGAAGGGATAAATCTATTCCCTGTTTTGTGTGTCCTCAGTAACTGAAAACCATGTTTTCTGCTATCTTCCCGTCTCTGATTCTCCACCTACACTCCACCTTGGATTGTTTGTAACTCTACAATATGATGGACTGCGGCGATTGTGAGTCTGAGCGAGCTAATCTCCTCTGACATAATCAGGGTTGCATTTAATACTTAGTACTACAGATTAAAAAAAATAAACATTTAGTCAACCAAAATTCTGCCCGTTTGTGTAAATCCTGAATAAATGATCTCTTCTTTTGCATAATTTATTCTCCGTCATTTTCTATTTTGCAGAGCTTTTTTGGCTTCAGTTCTTGGGGGTGGGGCAAGGAGTTGTAAGCTAAAACCTTGTCCCCTGAACAACAGACATCTTATTTAGAACACACACAAACCCCTTCCCAGCTCTAGAGATTCTCCCCGGGCATTTCCCATAGACTGTCAAGTGTTATTTTCACAACTGTAGGGCTAAAAATTGCTGTTAAAAAATGAAAGTTGAATTTCTTCAGGAAGCTAGATTCTGTGAGCAGCTCTCTACACAAGATGCCTCAGCGTGTGTTCGTCAAGTGTAGGAAGACGCAATGTTAGCCAGGAAGCACAGTTTTAAAAAACAGCCGGCAGAGATCGCTCCTCAGAGGGTTTGTTAATATCATCTTCACCACCCCCAAAGGCTCTGTCAATTCACTTTTCCAGTCTAAAACCGTGTGAGATCGCAACCAGAGGGCACTGAGAAATGGAAATGAGCTGGAACTGCCTTCCAGAGCTGGGCTTGGACCTGGAGAGGTTCTAATGGGCTGAAGTTTCCTTTCTGCCATTTCACAGCCCCTTCAGACAGCTCCAGTGTAAAGCAAAGCTTTTGCCCTGCTGCCAGCTCTATCTTTTTAAACAATCCTTCCCGACTAACATTGCATCTCCCACGAGTTGTTCATGTGTCAGATGTCTCACCTAGAGAGTCTCTTATTCTGCAGCTTTCCAGTGTTTTTGCAGATGGGGGAACAGAGGAGAAACAGTGACGCTTACCACGTGTTTCCTTGCACATGGTGACGTAGTCCAAAGGTGCTATAAGAGCCGTCAGTGTGCTTGTATTTTAGCTGCCGCTGGTAGCCTGAAATGGAAGTTATTGTTTATGCAAAATAACAATCACTGTGCTGTAAGTAGCTTCCTACCAGGGTATACATCGAATGTTGTTTGTTGTTGTTATTCTTCAACAATAGCAGTGCCCCCTCCATCTGGGAATGGTTGTGGCATGTTCCCAATTTTAGCATGCGCTACTTCTCAGCTGCGCATTCAGGCTCACGCACCTCCTCTACCGAAGTCGGTACGGTTTACTTCTAAGAAAATATGCATAGAACTGGGTTGTATAGATTTAATGGACTGAGCTATTGGTTAAGCAGATTGCATAGACAGCCCTATCTGTGGACAATTATCCATCCCAACTAAAGAGAAATAACAGGAGTCGAATCTGAGAGTCTTCTCACCAGCAACCAGGTAGCCAATGGCCTTGGATCTGGTCTCCTCAGTCAGTTGCTCCGTCTTGTTCAGATAGTCCAGGATGTAGATGTTGGGTGCAAAGAGGACCATGTTCTGCTCTCCACATCCATAGGGAAGTCGGAGCAGCTGCTGCAAGTTCTGTAAGGCTGTGCCCAGGATATCACCTGAAAGGGGAGAGGAGAACACAGGCTCAGGTCAGCTTGGAAGGCAAGTGAAAGGAAGAACCACAGAATAGGCAGGGATGTGAGAGCAAGAAGAAGAAGTAATAATGAGAAGGAGGAAGTTACAAAAGACAGTGAGGAAACGGTAAGAAAAATGCACAGGCAGGGAATGGTCAGATGGGACAGCAACATGCACCAATGAAAGTAAAACGAGCGGTAGAATGTATTGTCGAAGGCTTTCACGGCCGGAGAACGATGGTTGTTGTGGGTTTTCCAGGCTGTATTGCCGTGGTCTTGGCATTGTAGTTCCTGACGTTTCGCCAGCAGCTGTGGCTGGCATCTTCAGAGGTGTAGCACCAAAAAACAGAGATCTCTCAGTGTCACAATGTGGAAAAGATGTAGGTCATTTGTATCTACTCAGGAGGGGTGGGGTTGAGCTGAGTCATCCTGTAAGAGTTTCCCAGGGTGTGGAATGCTAATGGCGGGAGGCTTCACTGTATCCTGAGGAGGTTCTTTTGCATATGGATTGGTACTTGATGTGCTAATCTTCTCTGCAGGGCTATTGTCGGGTATAGAGTGTTTTGTGTTCTGCACAGGGAAGCCATTGAAATTCACAAGCATAAGCAAAACTTCAACAGGAAAGAAGAAACCTTAAGAATGAACAGAGCATGGTTTCCAGTTCTGAAAAACACCAGGCTAACAAAACAAAGTGAAGCCTCCCGCCATTAGCATTCCACACCCTGGGAAACTCTTACAGGATGACTCAGCTCAACCCCACCCCTCCTGAGTAGATACAAATGACCTGCCAACATCTTTTCCACACTGTGACACTGAGAGATCTCTGTCTTTTGGTGCTACACCTCTGAAGATGCCAGCCACAGCTGCTGGCGAAACGTCAGGAACTACAATGCCAAGATCACGGCAATACAGCCCGGAAAACCCACAACAACCATCGAGCGGTAGAATCTTTTGGGAATCTGAATATGTGTGCAGACATTTCAGCCCCCCCAGAGATTCCATTTCTGAATGCGATGCAAAGTTACTCCAGACAGCCCATTGAAACCACTGGTCTTAGACTGGAGTAATTTTGCATGGGATTGCATTATACCAGTGTACTTTCCTGGGAGTAAGCCCCATTGACCTGAGTAGAATTCTGAGTAGATCTCCCTGGGATTAGCTTCTAGCAGTGCAATCCTAAGAGAACTCTCTTGGGAGTAAGCCCTATTGAATAAAATAGGACTTACTTCTGAGTAGACCTCTTTAGGATCACTCCCTAAATCTCTCAAGCTCAGTAATGGGGCATCTAATACTGTGATTGTTTAGAAACGAGCATCCTGATGGTCCAAAACGTTTTCCTAACATAGAACAAGCTGCACTCGTGTAAAATAACATGAACAACAACTCTGGTGGCAAAATTAGAAATGTGTTGCAATTCAAAGAAGCTCTGTTTCCTCAGATGTCTAAAACACTTCACTTCCATAGTATCAGGGTCATGGACCCTGCCATACTCTGAGGGGTTTAGGGGTTCACTATTGGGCTGTTGACCAGGTCCTCTATAACGTATTTTAGGAGTGCTGGAGAAGCGGCTAAAGAAGCAGTCAGACGCTAAGAAAGGAATGTAGTTATCAGCGTGGCCAAGGAGACGTGGTCAGATGGCCTGAGAACTGAACTGAACTGATCTAAACTAGCCACAACAATTCTACTCTTTTTCTCTCTTCACTTTTCTTTTTCTGCATAGATGGGAGCCTAGCTAAAAAGGGGAACTGGGGGGAGTGGGCTGTGCTTGAAAGGTTTATTATACCTAGTAGGCAGGCGGGATTATTCCTGACAAGGAATGTCTACTGTACCAAGCTCTTAGATGATCAATACAACTTTAACTCATGCATCCTTGGACTCGCGCAGTGAAGTTACTTGAGATCTAAGCTGGCAGTCTCTGACACATAGTCAGAGAATAAGCAGAATTTCTTTAAAGGTCAGCTAATTGTTTTCTCCTATCCTGGATGGCCCAGGCTAGCCCAATCTCATTAGATCTTAGATCCAGAGGAGTTAGCTGTGTCAGTCTGTAGTTGCAAAATAGTAAGGAGTCCAGTAGCCCCTTTAAGACTAGCCAATTTTATTGTAGTATAAGCTTTCGAGAACCACAGCTGTCTGTCAGATGCATCTGAGGAAGAGAGCTGTGGTTCTCGAAAGCTTATGCAACAATAAAGTTGGTTAGTCTTAAAGGGGCTACTAGACTCTTTGCTGTTTCATTAGATCTTGGAAGCTAAGCAGGGTCAGCCCCAATTAGTACTTAGACAGAAAACCATCAAGAGAACTCAGGGTCTCTACAAGGAGGCAGGCAATGGCAAACCACCTCTGTTTCTCTCTTGCCTTGAAAACCCTAAGGGGCTGCCATGTCAGTTTGGTTGCAGCTTGACTGTACTTTACGCACAATGGTTTTCACTCCAAACCTCGCAAGAACAAGTTTCATTTCAGTGTATGGCTGCAATAAGAGTAGAAGGGGAAATGTCTCTTCTTTACGGATACTTGGCATTTTGTATCCTCTTATTTAATATTCAGTATGTTGGCTGTATATCAATCCTTTCTTCCTTTTTTAAAAAAAACTGGAAGTTGAAATGAATTTTGCATTATTCATGTGGTTCTTCATATTACTGAGGTACTGAGAACTGAAAAAGCTGTTCTTCGGAAACAGTCTTTACTTGGAAGACCATTGTATAGTTTTGTGCATTGTTTTAAAGGTGTGTTTTATTATGTTTGTTTTAATCGTCAGCTGTCTTGGTGACCCTTGATTAGGCAGAAAAGTGATATATAAATATTGTAAATTAAAATAAATAAATAAACTTACCAAGCACACAGAAATAGGCCCTGGCTGAGCCCTCAACCACATTTTCTGGAACCGTCAAGGAAACAGGTGCTTCGGAGTCTCCTGCCAGGAAAAGAGAACGAGAGAAATATCGATGCCTGTTACCTCCTGCGGCTTGATTTCCCTGTTCTCCACTCAGCCTCCATCCCTCCAGCAGATTAATACATTTGTGAGCCTGTCCCTCCATCACTTCTTCTCTTTCCTTCTGACTCTTTCATGTGCTTCACCCAACCTAAGATGGTCCTATTAAAAAAATCCTGAAACTGTGCGGGTTCAACTCTCATCCAGAAAGCGTCAATAACGTGACTATGTTTCCTTTTTGATCAGAATTCTGGGCAATTCTGGAATGGTGAAATGAGTTTGGAAGGGGGAGGATGAGAGAAACCCCATGATCTGACTGTGTAAAGGTTCCATGGAATGTGGATTGGGTCTGTTTAGCACAACCAGAAGACTGCAGAAACCAAAACGATTCCTCAGTCCATTCCAGGCACACACAGAGACTTAACTGCCTTTTCGTGAATAGATGGTTGGAGGAGTGCAAAGTGGGGGCTAGAAGAGCCAGTTTGGTGCAGTGGTTAAGCGTGGTAGGACTTCAACCTGGAGAACTGGGTTTGATTCCCCACTAGGGCTGCCAGACCCCCGGTGGGGGCGGGGGATCCCCTGCCCCCACCCTCCCACCCCCGCCCCCACTTACCTGGCCAGCGCACCCCCGCGCACAGCAGCCACAGGATCAGGCCTGTTTTGGCCTGGATTGGGGCCCCTGTGGAGCGCAGGAGCATGCCAGCACTCCGCGGGGGCCCACAACGGGCCCAATCCATGCCAAAACGGGCCCAATCCACACCCGTTTTGGCACGGATTGGGTCCGTTTTGGCGCGGAGCGGGCCTGTTGTGGGCCCCTGTAGAGCGCAGGAACACTCCCACGCTCCACAGGGTTCCAAAATGGGCCCAATCCGCTTCAAAACGGACCCGATCCATGCCAAAACGGGCCCAGATTGGTTGTGGGCCCCTGTGGAGCACAGGAGCGTTCCTGCGCTCCGCAGGGGCCCACAACAGGCCCATTCCATGCCCAAACAAGGGCTACATGATGACGTCACTCCCAGAAGTGACGTGATCACGCTTGCAGGAGCGCGCACACACGCTTTGCGCACGCACACACAAGCTCCTGCAAGGTAAGAGCCAGGCCCCAGTCTCCCGCCGGGAGATCGAGGGGGCCTGGCAACCCTATTCCCCACTCCTCCTCTTGAAGCCAGCTGGGTGACCTTGGGCCAGTCACAGCTCTCTCAGCCCCACCCAGCTCACAGGGTGATAGTTGTGCGGATAATGAGAGCATACGTTGTAAACTGCTCTGAGTGGGTATTCAGTTGTTCTGAAGGGTGGTATATACATCGAATGTTATTATTGTTCTTATGCCACAGACTTCCTTGGGCGACTCTTGAAGCAGATGAGGTGGGCTTCTAATGGCCACTGTGGCTGAAGGATGGTGAAGCCATCTCATCACCTGCTGACTGCACCAGAAGTGACTGCAACATTTGTTGAACGGGCTGGAATCTGCTGCCATAATAGTGGGTGGTAGGGGTGCCAACAGCAGCTTGGGAAACTCCCAAAGGTTTGGTGGGCAGAGCCTGGGAAGGGGTTGGGAGCTCAGAGGGGATATGATACCATAGAGTTTATCCTCTGAAGCGGCCCTTTCCTCCAGGGAACTGATCTCTGTAGACTGGTGATCAGCTATAATTCTGGGAGAACTGGAGGATGGCAACCCTAGTGAGTGGGCCTTTGTTTTCTCTTTGAACAGGCTCCAGTCTCCAGCAGGCAAAAACCTCTGCAGGAATAACTGTTATTCGTCTTTAAGGTGCATCTGTTGGCTCCCCCTCTGGAAATGGCAGGACCTACGGTTATCTTCTGGCTTCTGTTGGAGAGGAATCCAGGGGGACCCCTTTTGAAAGCGATAGCTGCACGACACGTTCAAACTGGCATGAGAACGACCGTTGTGTGAGGGAGACTAGAAAGTGCTAACCTGCAGGCTTGGGATTCTCTGAGGGAAGTTATGATTGCAATAACAGTATTATAATAACTGTGCTTATACACCACTCATCTAGGCGGATTAGTGCCCCACTCGGAGCAGTGAACAAAGTCAACATTGTTATCCCCACAATACAGCTGTGGAGCTGGGGCTGAGAGGAGCGGCTTCCGGAAGGCCGCCTACTGAGCTCTTGGCAGTAGTGGGATTCGAACCTGTAGAGTGCCGCTGAACTACTTAACCGTTGTGCTACATCCAATTAGATAGGCCTCAAACTTAGAATGTGACTCGTCTCACTTGGGAAAGGGGTGTAAAACCCGTCCCAGACATGGGCCTGGGCCAGACCCTGATGAGCAGCAGCGTGGGCAAGCCTCAAGCATTGGCAGACCCATAACAGCACAAAGGAAGGCCACTCTGCAAAGGCCTGGGTCAGGCTAACATATGCCTGGACAACCCCCCCCCTTAGTTTGGTATAGTGGTTAAGAGTGGCAGGACTTTAATTTGGAGAACTGGGTTTGATCCCCCCACTCCTCTGCTCGAAGCCAGCTGGGTGACCTGGGGTCAGGCACAGCTCTTGCAGAGCTCTCTCGGCCTCACCCGCCTCACAAGGTGATTGTCGTGAGGATAACAACAACACACTTTGTAAACCGCTCTGAGTGGGCGTTATGTTGTCCTGAAGGGTGGTATATAAATTGAATGTCGTTGTTGTTGTTAGTGTATCGTAATCCTGAACAAATAGGCACTTACCAGTTCTACAGATCACGTTGTTGAAGACCGCCTCGTTCTCGACTCCTTCAGGCTTCACGCAGAGAGAAGGGAGAGGGGAAAGGGGGGAAGATGAGAACAAGTGCCAGAGACGTGTGGTAGGAATCACCTCCAGGTGCAAGAAACATGATCTTTTAGGCCCTGCATGAGTAGCCTGGGCTTCTGTGAGGCTCGCAAGAAAGCTGTGAGGTAGACATTTTTCTATACTTATGATACTTGGGCTGCTAACCTCCAGGTGAGGCCAGGGTTGCCTCTGGGAGGGGGGACCTGGCACTTACCTCGTGCCAGCAGCCTGGTGTTCTTCGCACAAGCTTCAGTGCCAGTGTGATGATGTCACCCCCGGAAGTGACATCGTCGTGCCAACCTTGGGAGTGCTCCCACGCTCTGTGGAGGGCCAATTTGGCCTGTTTGGGGCCCAAATCGGCCCCAAACGAAGAGCAGGAATGCTCCCACGGCTGGTGCGATGATGTCACTTACAGGGGTGACGTCTTTGCGCCCCTTGTGAGGATGTGCACAGCACGCAATTCTGGGGTGCCTGGTGGTGGCGGGCAACCTCCGGGAGTTTGCCATCTCCCACTGACCACTGGTGGGTTGGCGGGAAAGGTCGCAAACCCCCGGGAGTTTGCCTACCATTGGTAGGCACCTGAGAACCCTAGGTGAGGCCTAGGTGAGGCCTGGAGTTCTGGTTAAAATGGCAAGACTATGTTTCCCAGCATGACCAGAGTCCCTACATCAAAGCAGCCAGTTTTTCCTCTGAATCACAAACACTTTTAAAAAATGACATTTTCCTATATCTTTTCACATCCCTACAGGTAAAGACCAGGTGAGGTGAGCCTGATCTCGTCAGATCTTAGAAGCTAAGCAGGGTCGGCCTTGGTTAGTAACTGGATGGGAGAACTCCAACAAAGACCGGGCCTGCAGAGGCAGGCAATGGCAAACCACCTCCGTTAGTCTCTTGCCATGAAAACCCTGCCAGGGGTCGCCATCAATCAGCAATGACTTGAGGGCACTCTTCACCACCACAGGTATCCCAAAGACATGCGTGTTTTATCAACTGCAGCTTCTGGCAGCCCTGTGCATGTGAGGAGCGGTCTCTCTTTGCCTGTCCAGGTGGGGAATGTGTAGGATGATTTTTGGGGCCAAGTCCCGAATTAAGTGGATAGAGGGTCGCAGGCCTCAAGGAGGCTGGGAAAGCCTCAGGGCCATTGGCCAGGGACTTTACTGGATGACCTGGCCCCACCACGACCAACCAAAGTCACCTCAACTCACAGCACCGTAAGTATGAGGAGGGAAATGAAGGGGCAGAAAAGGGAAGCACAAAGGATGTGGGTTTTATTGTGTTTTTTCATTTCGCTTTTCCTTTTTTTATTCTTTGGAAAGGAATGAAAAATCAGTATGCAGGTATTGTTTTTCTGCATAAATACTTGCAATTATGTGTATGTTATTACTGACCACCCCAGCGTTCCCCACCCCCAAGACTAAAACAGCCCACAAACCTCAACTAAAAATGACTTGATCACAGTGTCTGTTTGTCCTTCGCTGGGGATCTTCACTATTTCGTTCCCACACAGCTTTTCAGATTTTATCGACTCAGCACTCACTGTAACATTCACTTCACCTAGAACAGAAATGGCCTCCCGTCAGGGGGGTCAATCACCAACTTTTCTTCTCCCTGGTTCCCTCTCGGACAATTTGGAGGCACACAGTGATGCAACAGGACTTAGGAGCCAGCCAGCTCCTGTGTTCGGATCTGGGCCTTCCTTTTATGCTTTTGATATTCATTGAGGCAGCAGCCCCATTTGCTGAAGGGCACTTGGCAAGAATCAGCAAACTAAATACTTCTGTGCAGAACTGGATCTGTTCCTGGGTCACAATGGGTTTTTAATTTTTCAACATTTTAACATTGCAACTATAGTGCAGTGGTCCCCAACTTTTTCAAGTATGAGGACTTCTTTTTAACATCAAAATATTTTGTGGACCCCCACATGATAGAAGTTGTACAAGCTTCCACGGGAGCAGGGGGGATTGAGCCGGGGCGCCCATATCCTAGTCCGACACTTTCATTGCTACACCTTGGTGGCCCTAATTGTGATGTCTTATTGGGGACTGGCCAAGGGTCAGAGGGGACCTTGTCCAGCACTGCCATGTGCCTCCATTGACAGCACATATCTCCCTAGGAAATGGTCCGGCTTTGCCGCCCCCATAAATGGTGCCACACTACCTCCGCTCATACATTTGGCTGGAGATGAGGCTGCAGTAGGTGACAATGGAGCCACGTTTGCATATTCTTTTGGGCCACGGTTTGATCAGGCACTCAGGGCCAAGCTACAAGTGACGAAGCGAACAGACTCACATGTATTCTTCCCTGTTCACTTGCCCTCCACTTGCGCTCCACTTGATCATCATGTAGTGATCAAGTGGAGCGCAAGTGGAGTGCAAGTGAACAGGGAGGAAAACATGTGTCTGTTCGCTTGCCATTCAAGTGTCATTCGTCACTTGTAGCTTGGCTCTGAGACAGAGACCCAGTTCATCCTGTGTGCTGTCTTCCCAATGGAAAGAAGGGACGGAGAGCCAAGCTACAAGTGACGAATGACACTTGAACGGCAAGCGAACAGACTCCTGTCTTTTCCTCCCTGTTCACTTGCCCTCCACTTGCGCTCCACTTGATCACATACAATGAAAGGCAAGTGAACAGGGAGGAATACACAGGAGTCTGTTCACTTGCCAGGCAAGTGTAACTCATCCCTTGTAGCTTGGCCCTGAGCTGCCACTCTCATGCACCACCGCTTGCAACTCTGAGCCAGTGGAATGAGTGACAGGGAAATTCTTTCCTGTATTAGTCTGATTGCAAGAAGGATACCGAGGTCAGGATGCCAGAGCCAGAGGGGGTCAGTGGCAGCTTTGTTACTCCTGCTGAGCTCCTGATTCTGCCAGCAATAAACCTGCTTCCAGGGCAGGGATACAAGGAGATAAATCAAGACGGGTAGCCGTGTTTGTCTGTCTGTAGCAGTAGAAAAGAGCAAGAGTCCAGTGATGCCTATAAGACTACAAAATTGCAGGTAGGGTTGGAGCTTTTGTGAAGAAGGGAGCAGTGACTCATGAAAGCTCATACCTGACCACAAATTCTGTTAGTTTTATAGGTGCTGCTGGACTCTTGCTCTTTTCTAGGGGTAAAAGACTATTCCTTCTTCATTAATCTTAAAAGCTGACTGGGCATTACTCAGCTGGGCATTAAACCATGCCCCAAAGTCACTCTCTGTATTCGTTTCTGTCAATCTCTGATCAAATGGGAGCAAGACTGCTCCCCTCCTGAATTAGGAGGCAGGAGCCGTCCATGCATGCCCACGCAAACACAATTCCTCTGACTCCACCGTTGATGTTAGTGCAGCTGCTTACCCAAAGATTTTGGTGTAACTGTCCAGGACACCATTTGCCTTTCACTCATACACAGACAGTAAGATTCTTCCTCATTCTCCAGAGGGGAAGCCACAAAGTCCACAGAGGGAGCCAAGGATATGGCCACCTGCCCATCAACAAAAAGGTGTTACTGGGGAGGGGCGACATTTAATATTAATATTTATACCATGCTATAAATCTGTGCTAAGAGTTGCTCAGCTCTGCAATGGGTGGAAATCATGCAACTTTCCTATTTCTTATTTAGTATTTTGCTACCTGCTTCTACGACTTCTTTTAACTCTGCAAGTCGTGGAGGCGAGAAACTCTCTACCCCCCCCTCCCGCTCTCCATTGGACTTCTTATTCCGCTTCTGAGATGTCACAAGCCAGCTCCAAATAGAACCATTTCCAGGCAGAAATCTTAAACGTAAGATGCGTTTACACGTGTGAATGAACACATGGCGGATGGTTGGGCGCAATGAGGCCAGCAGGGCTGATCCTGTTCCCCTTCCCTCCATGCACTGATGCACGCATGAACAGACATTTGGAGTAGAAACAGGAGGCTGACAATAAGGTGAGAGAGAGACAAGGTTGGATCTATCAATCCATCGGTGGAGGGAGTACAAATTGTTGCCACATTCTCACCACAAATGTCCTTTCTGACCCCCAGAAAGTTGCCTCTGGGCTTGTGGGACCAGCATGAACATCACACAGGTCAATGCAGCAGTGCATAGCAGAAAAAGGGCAAAATCATCCCGCCTCCCTCTTCTAAGAGCCTCTCTACATGAAACGCCTTGGCGCATGTTCATCAAACGTAAAGAGATGCAATGTTAGCAGGGAAGCGTAGTTTAAAAAGACAGAGTCGGTGGATAGTTTTTACGCTGCTTATGTTTTGATGGCTTAAGTTTTAATACTGTACTTTAAAAAACTGTAAGCCTCTTCAAGCAGGACTCTGAAGAGACGACATCGAAATATTCTAAATAAATAAAATAGATTCAAGCATGAGTGGAAAGACAAAATGATTTCTGGCTTTGTGGTATAGGTAGTGGTTAAGTGTGGGACTCTAATCTGGAGAACTGGGTTTGATTCCCTACTCCTCCGCTTGAAGCCAGCAGGGTGACCTTGGGCTAGTCACAGTTCCTTCAGAGCTCTCTCAGCCCCACCCACCTCACAGGGTGATTGTCATGAGGATAATAATAACACACTTTGTAAACCACTCTGAGTGGCCATTAAAGTCCTGAAGGGCGGTATATAAATCTAATGTTATTTTTATATTATTATTATTAAGCCAGGCAGTAAACATTCCTCACTCACTCTGATGCAGTGCTGGAGATAGGTGAAGACTGTGGCCTTCAGGACAAAGGCTTCACCCCGCACAACCGAGTAAGGCAAGGAGACTTCCAGGAAGAAGGGTTGGGAGGTCTTGATGGAGACAGTCTGGGAGAGGCCGAAGCCTGCCTCCGCCGATGTACAGAAGGCGCCTGCGTTCCACTCTGTGATGGTGTCTGGAATGGTCACGGGCACGTCCGCCTGTCCGTCAGAACTGCCGAAAGGACACAGGGAGCAAAGGGTGGGAAGGAATTCCACAGTACTTTGAGGAAGCAATCTTTTTTGTCTGTTTGTTTATAAACTTTTTATTCAACGAAAACAATTACAACATACAAACTTGAACCTGTACAACGAACAAACAATCAATTCAATGCATGAAATTTTGTTACAGAAGGAGAGACAGCACATGTCAACAAAGTTATATACATTGTGGACCATTATAGTGTAAAACCCTTTGACATAGTTATTGTTTGAAGGATTTTTGATTTCGGCTGAATGTTATGTTTTTCAACATATTCAAAAAACGGGAACCATTTTTCCACAAAATTGGAGCTCACCGGAAACTTCTCCGCTACATAGATATCATCGTGTGTTTTTTCCACAATGAAATAATTCCACACTTTTTCCAACCATGCTTCAATTAAGGGAGCTGAGTTTTTCTTCCAAACCAAAGCTATCTCATTCTTTGCCACTACAAAAAGAGTTGCCATCAGTTCTCTTCTAATTTTAGGTATAGGTAAATCACCCCACTGATTCAAGAAGATAATCTTGGGGTCTAACGGGATTATATATCCTGTTATTTTTGAGGAAGCAATCTTGAAGTAGGGGTTAGTTCTACAAGGACTGCCTTTATAAACAAACTTCCATTTCTTTGTTTGCAACCTTAGGTTCAAATGGAAAAATCTGGATCCCAGAAACACATGAATGGAAACAGATGACTGCTAATAGAGTGGCAAATACCTAAACATGTACAGAAGTAGCCCTCTGTTGCCTCCAACCACAGGGCAAGCCCAGTGTTACCACACACACATATATCAGATGGGGCCTGGAGTGCTTCAGGAATTATAACAGATCACCACCAGACTATAGAGATCAGTTCCCTTGGAGAAAACGGGCGCTTCAGAGGGTGAACTCTATGGCATCAATCATACCCCTCCCCTTCCACCCCCCAACCCTGCCTTCCCCAGATTTTACCTCCAAATCCCCAGGAATTTCCCAATCCAGAGTTGACAACACACACGCACACACTTCATATAGATAACATAGTTTTCAGGTAATTGGACTATATCCGTATAAACAGTATGAAATATTTGCAAAGCCTCTTGACGGCTATGGCAATTTGTATAAAAATAATAGGCATTTTGTTGCCTGATTGCAGAAGTGTGTTATTTCTAACTGCATTTTCTAACAACGAGCAGTGTTTTGTGGCATGATTGCAGAAGTTTCACAAGGCTGCTAACTGGACAAGAAAAAAAGATGTCCTGTGACTGTCCCTTTACCAGAGGTTTCATGGGTGGAACTGGGCAGCTGAAGCGTTTCATGGCATGAAATAAAAGAAAAGCACCTAACAATTGTGTGCAGCTCATACGGGTATCAAAAGGACAGCTAGCGGGACCACTTTTAAAAGTTGGCAAACCTATTCACAAATTGACATTTGCTATGTGATTATATTGTTTAAGTTTTCCTTTAGTATTCTGGCAAAGAGTTCCTAGTTAAGCACAGAAGCGTGTTACGTTTTGTTGGGTGTTTTCACAACAAAATTAGCGATGCTCTTACAAGGTAGCCAATGTGATGTAGTGGGGAGAATGCCCGAGTATTTCATAACGCACTTTTGAACAATTGTTTATGTTCCCTTCCCAGTCTGGCGACGTCTCTCGTACTGGACTCCGGCAAGGAGTTCGCAGCAACCCGTCAGCCCCACTTGCTCCCCTTCTGCATTTGGCACAACTGGATTCTCTGAATATTATTTGTAACAGTTTCATGATGTGTTCTTTTGTGTCCATTATTGCATGTACATTAGCCAGTATTGTTACTGTGTTCTTTATGCAGTTTTCTGCCATCTTTTAGAGCTCTTTTAGAGGAACCACACGGCTGGATTTCAAAGAAATCTCCAAACAAAAAAAGAAAACGTTAAATATGTATATATAAAGAGAAATAAATACATTTGTCAAAAGCATGCCCCTTTATAGCAGCAGGATCACCACTTTCCTACTAACCCTAAAATGTCTTTGTGAGGATCGTTGTAACTAAATTGCCTCAGCCCACAAGGATTAAAATTGTTGCTTACTTGACTGAGGCTTCCAACCAAAGCCACGTCTCGGGGGAAAGGGTCCTGTCCATAGGTGCTCCTGCCCTTACCACGGGAGATGCTGGATGTTCTGCAAGAAGCACAGGAGACAGTGAGAGTGGCGGAGAGATGCACGCTTGCCGCTGAAAAGCCTTGCCTTGCTATCTGATGGCTGTTTCACACATGCATGTCCTTCGCCAAGGGGCAGGCACCTGCGAAGCAGCTCTTTGCCAGTTGACTCCCCATGTAAAACCAAGCGGCTGTCAGTCTATGAAGTTCAGGTTACTCTGATTTCATCTCCCACCCCTTGCATCAAGGTCTCTTGAATCAAAGGTTATTTATTGAGAGAGTATATATTCAAAGAACAAGTGTCCATAGGTAATCCAAAGGCTACGACAGCTTCTGGCTGTACACAAAGCCCTTGAGAATGACGTGTCAATTGCTTGTTACAAGCCTGATCTCGTCAGATCTCAGAAGCTAAGCAGGATCGGCCTCAGTTAGCAATTGGATGGGAGACCTCCAAGGAAGACCAGGGTTGCAGAGGCAGGCAATGGCAAATCACCTCTGTTAGTCTCTTCCCATGAAAACCCCACCAGAAGTTGCTGTAAGTCAACTCTGACTTGAGGCCACTCTCCACCACCACCACCAGAGTGCTCCAGCTACCTCCACGGGATAGTGGCTCAGTCTATCAACACGTACACCTGCATGGTGGGGCAGTCAGACTAAGATCTGGGAGAGACAGGTTTGAATCCCCACTCTGTCAGGGAAGTTTGCTGTGTGACCACACAAACTCTCAGCTGAACCTACCTCACAGGGCTGTTGTGGGGATAGGATGGAGGAGAGATATATTATATAAGCTACCAAGGATCCCCGCTGGGGAGAAAGGTGGGATACAAATGAAGTAAAATTTAAAAGTAAAATATGCAGGCTTGGTTTCTCTATATGAAAGGAGATGGTGGTCAGTTCCATTTCGTTCTCTTGAGGGCAACGAGAAAACCAATCTGTGGGGATCTGAAGGTGCTGGCCACACCCCAAGAAGCGGCCCAGGGGCACTCTTGCTGCCTCTTTCGCTGCTTCTTTCTCCTCATGATCTCAGCGGCCCCTCTCCCTGCCATGTCTGCATGCCATTCATATATTCTCTGCGCTCTGTATTGATCTGACCACTGTATCCTGTGTCCTGCATTCATGTCATGCCCATATAATGTAACCATTATAATCATGCCATCCTTGGCCTGCCTGGAAACGAAAGCACTGCTGCTGAGAGAAAGTCGCCAGCCTGTTATCTCCAAAAGTGTGCTTGTTGACCTTGCAGCTGTACTGTAACTCTTCACAGGGGAAAGAGGGAGTTTGATTCCTTGTAATCTTCTGTCTTTCTCTGTCCAGACAAAGCTATTGTGTTCTCATGGAACTTTTTAGGATTTTTGCGCCCAAATGCTAACTGCTCGAGGGGAGGGGGGAATTGTGCTCCATATATCAATAGTGCACATGCTTGTATAACCATTCCTGCCAACTTACTCGTCTATGGATGTACCCATGAACTTAAATAAAAACCTTTTCAACCAACGCACTGGAGTGCTTGCTATAAGGGGTTTGGGGGGGGGGAGTCTATCTGCCATGGACTGCCATCCCTAGAACTGACACTCCCGCAAAGATGCTCTGAGAAATTTCACTGTCAACATTCCTCAGAGGTTGTCACGAATTCCCTCTGAATTTTCCCTTTGTAATAGAAGTGATGTAGAAGAAAGTCCTCCTCCCTAATATCTGAGAGTTTTTCAATCATTCCTTTCCACAGAGCCTCTGGCCAGGTGGCAGACTGTCCGTCAGAGCAGAAGAAGAGGGCATTGGGAGGATCATTAATCTTGCCTTGCTGGTACAGTTCCCTGATGCCCACCAGTGACAGGCAAACTCCCAGCTTGCTGCTTGCTGCCACTGGAAGCTGACCCGGGCAAGTGCATAGGTGGTGCGCTCCCGGCAGGGCATGATGTCATCATTTCAGGAAGTGATATCGTCATGCTGGCCATGCGAGTGCTCCCGCACATCACAGGGGCCGATTTTGGTAAGTGCCGGGATGCCCCCCTCCTGCTGGGAGCCTATGGGGACCCGGCAACCATACTGGCAGGGGTCATCTGATGGTTTTAATGAATGAATGAAGATGGAGCTGACGGAAAGTGCAGAGGGGTCACTCTGCCCTTATTCTGCTTTCAGTTCTTACCGTAGCTCATTCTTACGCTTTGAAAACCTGGAACTCCACCTCTATTTAAAACTGTGTTGCAGAACTCAGGCCAACGGATCTTGATATTAGTAAAAACTTTAAGGCCAAAGTCCTATAAAACAAGCAAATAAGAGGCTTTGAAACATCTAGAAAGCATGGATATAAACGGATCTTTTTTACATGTCAGAGAGGAGCGCAGAAGATGCATTCTTGGAAAATCAAAGAGGGCCTGGCACAATGACGGGCATTTCTCTAGCTACGAATTCAGTGTCTCTTTGGCACTCACCTTCATGAGTTCATAGGGGTCACCTTTACCATGTGAAAAAGGACTGTAGTGAATGCCATCCACAATAGTATGTTTGGGAGTCACACACTGCTCCATATTTGGTTCATCCAAACGGTGGTTCTGGTAGGAATAACCTCTAAGGTTCTTCACAGGAAGCAAATTATAGACCTGAAAGCAAAGAATAATTCAATATGATATAAAATATTCCTGTCCAGCTAGTAGTCACCATGCCTCCAAATTCGTCCTCACTAGAGACCAAGTTGAGCTCTGGATGGGGACAATGGCTGCCCATCAGGATGGAAACATGGCTGCTACTTTCTAGCTGTTTCCAGGCCAGTTCCAAAAATAAAGAGAGACCAGGATGTCTTGGCATGACCAAGATATCCTGGTCTGTATCCTTGAGTGGCAGCTGTATCACCATTCTCTTGGGAGACTGAACTGGAGGCCATGGACCAGAGAGGGTGTTGCCAAGGGCCACCCCCCTCCTGTTATGGGGCCTGCCATGGACTGTGTCAGTTTCCTGCACTGCTATTGTAAAGCTCCACCAAAGACTCTGTTTGGGGGCAGCATTGCCCTTGCCTGTTTCCTGATATTTCTGCTCTATTATTTATGCCTGTTTCCTGCCTCCATGGACACTTGCCTCCCTTGGGCACAAAGCCATGCCGCCAGCAGCACAGTGCCAGCCGGAGGGACTCCCCACGAGCCTGGCCAGGTGCCCCTTGGTCAGTTCCTGTGGAGACTCTCTTGCAGGTCGGTCACTGGGTCTGCCCTTGCCTCCAGGCAGTCTGCTAGCAAGCCCAAGCTGTGCCAAGGCAGAAGCCATGTTCCCAGGCAGCAAAAGACCAACATGAACAGCTTGCTCTGAGAAGCCATTTCGTAAACGCGTGCCTGTCACGTCCGCAGCAGCCAGCCTCACCCTGCTATGCATATCTTGGAAGCCGCCCCAGAATGGAAGCTAAGTGCCGGCTGTCCTGAACACCTAATGGACGCATCTCAATACAACCTCCACATTCCAGAGCTGATGCTATCCTGGAAGATATAATCAACCCACCCGGCACTCCCCTCCCCTCCTTTGTCCCCTCTTCTCGAGGTGTCACAAACAATCATATGTTCAGATCCTAAAGTGGCCCATTAAGGATAGTTGTAGACCCATTAAGCCTTTGTTTCCTCCGTGAGAACCACAGGGAAAGGCATGCGCTTCAGGGTACGTTTTTGGGTACTTAAGCAGGCTTTCCCTGCCATGAGGAGCGCGCACCATTCCTATCTTGAACCCCGACCGTCTCTCTGTGGGTCTAGTGCAGGCATTAGATTTCGCCACGCTTCACTGCTGCATCTTGATTCTATGCCGTGACCAGGTGAGTATTGCCCCGTTCCGTCAATCTCAAGTGGGCTCTCCTGCTAATCCAAATGGCTCTATTTTTCCTACTCTTTATTTCCTAGTTCTTGTGTGTACCTTGCTTGTGTGTGCTATTGTAGGCTTACGCAACGTTACTAGTAAAACACATTTTATCTTTATTAGTCTTGCCTCCTTATTGCACGAGAAATCTGGAAGAGGGACTCTGGTATAAGCTGGTTAAGATCCGCACTAATTAAAACCCAGACTGCAAGCTAATTCCCCTATAAAATACCAGTTCTGGTAACAAGGAGTGGCCATATTAGGCCATTTTTTGTATACCTGGAATAGATTGTAGCATCTCTTCCAGATGTGGCAATTTCCCCCAGAGGTTTGGCAAAGTGGCCTCAATTAATTCCACCTCTGCCAAAACTTTTTAGAGCAGAAATCGGAAGCGGGGGCTTCCTGTTTCACAGCTCACTTGCTGATCTACTGTGCTACACCGTCTCACAATAATGATGATATTCAAAACACTCAAGATCCACATCAGGTTTCCCATCTAACTTGAGTTGAACTGGAGAGCACAATGCAAAATCTTGTGTTCCGTTCCAGTTCCATTATTGGGCCCCCGTAGTTAGTGTGACGTATAGAAAGTCCTGTGTACGAAGAGGAAGGAAAAAGATCCTCCAGGGGGCAGCAAACTCTAGCTAGCCACGACTGTAGGTGGAGTACCTTCCTTCAAAAGGGGCTTGTCCTTGTCTGTCTGCTGAACGCTATTCTTCAGCTTTTCTTCGAGAACTCTACACAAACTCTCTCGACTAGTAAGGCTGCTAGTGTCTCTCCTCTCTTTCGTCTCTAGTTTGTTAGTTCCAAAAATAGACCTTAATCAGTACAGTGTCCTGGTCGCTGCTTAGGCACTCGGCCAACAGTTAGGAGAAGGTCTTCCAGTTAGCGTTGCCAGGTCCCTATACCCTCCTGCCAGCAGTGAGGTGTGGAAGCACTCTGACACCTGTGTCATGACATCACCCCCGGAAGTGATGTCATCACACCGCCCATGGGAGCGCTGCCACGCTCCATGTGGGGCCAATTCACTTTCAGGGGTGACATCATTGCACCCCTTGCGCTCACATGGTGTGAGTTCCTGGGGTGCCTGCCGATGCTGGACAACCTCTGGGAGTCTGCTACCTCCCACTGACCATTGGTGGGTCGGTGGGCAAGGAGTTTGCCCGCCACAAGCCGGCACCTGGGAACCCTACCTCTAATAGCTTTGATGAACATTTTCAGAAAGGTGCTGATGTTCAGAAAACAGCTTGGGACCCTACTGTGTATAAATACTCCCCCCCTCCCCGCATGGCATATTTTTGTTTATGATTTGTGGGATAGCTGAACCTCCTTCCACAAAGGGAGATGAAGGGTTTGCTGTCTCTGGATGAATTACACTCATCCTGAACTTATCTTACCGCCCCCCTCCCCCCGAGCAGTTTTTCATCTGTTTTACAGGTTTGCTTATTAAGGCAGATGGGTGGGAGGAATTAATATATCTGACTAATATATTCAACAACAGCACCTCATATATTCATTAGCAAGATTTTTGGGCATTGAAGAGATCGCATTTCTTTCCAAGATGCAGCTTGGACTCACAGTACGAGGTGAGAGCTCAGCTTCAGGTTTCAGAACGCTCTTATCAACAGCACGGATAGCACAAAGGGAATCTTTGTAGGCCGCAAGATGGAGCTGTGTCTTGCTGTTGGGCAGGCCTTCGGCAGCCGAAAACGACAATTTCACCTGCAAAAATAGAAGGTCACTGGACAATCACATATACAGCAGCATAAAAAAAATGTATCCTGGATTTGGCTTGGGCTCCCCTCTCATGTCGTTAACCTTTCAGTAGTTCACTAGCTCTACCTATAAAAGTGTTTCCTACCAGGTGACTAGTTTGCCAAATGAAGAGCCCTGTTAGTTTAATTATTTTTTTTAGCCTTCTATTTGTAATACAATAATTTTGTTGATATCAGAATGGCATCTGGTACCCATACCCAGGACACAATTCTATGTTTCACATCTGAATGCCAGCCAATGATCCTATCCCCACTCCTCTTTCAACGAGGGAACAAAAATGCAAAATATTGTACTGTGATATGTTCCTTGAAGGAATGAAAATTGGTGTTCATGTTCAGGGCACCATTCTACATCTTAAGTTTGAAATCACATGTTAACAAGAGAGCTAGATAAATGCAAAACACACTGCAGTGCAATATTTAACATAATAGAGAGACCACAGAGAAATATGGTATGAATATTTGCAACATAAATTTCCACCAGATGTCCAAAACTCTGGCAAATTGGCCAACACTGTGTAATCTGCCTTGAGACTCAGTAAAAAAGGCAGACTATAAATAAATAAATAAATAAATTAGAAATCACGTTTTAGTTATCCAAACTGTAATTTGTGACCCTTAAGTCATTTAAGTTGCACACAGAATGGCAAGTAGCTAATTTTAAATTGCTTTGATGCATCTGCTCCTGTTAAATGTTACGGTAACTGGATAAAAAGAGACAAAACAAGGGCGTCTTACCCAAGCCCTCTTGTGAAAAGTCCCCCCTTGCTGGAGTTTGCAGAGTTTAACACCAAGGCAACTGGCGCATAGATGGGCTTACATGCTCCTTTCCCTAGGGCTGCCATGACTCCTACCATGGCCAGAGGCATTGTGTCATCTACACCTCCAGCATATCTGCCATGTGTTATGAATTTCTTGCTGCAGTGTGTAGCGTACCTCTGAGAACATGCAGAGGGAACCTGTTTTGCTGACTGGCTGCTAGCTGCTTATGTCGCAGGTGTTTTGGTTACCATTTCCTGGCCAGCCTGTGAACATGGCCTTGAAGTTCCAGCCGAGACTGCACCAACATCCTAAGAGACTGAGCAGATCTCATCCTTCCCCTCCTCCCCTCTCTCCTGGCTCCATGACCCAGTGCGCCAAAATCCTAATGGGCTTTCTTTCCTATTGGGGGCGGGGAGTTTGCCCTATAATTAACCTTGCTTTGCTACCATGCATCACTTCAGCCAATGGTCCTGTCTGACCCTCTTGATACTGGTATTCTTCCTTAATAAAGTAACTTTAACTCATACACCTGAGTGATGCAGTGAAGTGCTTGGGGAAAATACGTGGCAAGACCTGACACATTGCGTTGGCAGTGGCAATTTTTTTTAAAAAAGCTGATGTTGGCTACATTCATACGTTCCAGGAAAAACCAAGATGTGATGTAGGGTAGCTCTAGGAATCACTGGAAACTCTATGGCAATCTTTTTGTTTTTATCATAGTTTCCAACAATTCCTAGAGCTACCATACCATAGAGTTTCCAGCGATTCCTAGAGGTATCCTATATCATCTCCAGGTTTTCCCCAGAAGTGACATAGGGATGCAACCGACGTCACAAATACCCACGTCCCTATCCTCAACCCTCCCAATGGTTGCTAGGCTTGACCTGGAAGCCCTGCCATTTGCTCACTCTCTTACACCAGTTCTGCAATGAAAGAAGCAGTCATTTTGTGTATGCACTGGGACTGGAAGTGTTTGGTGTACTTCCATTTACCTTATTTGAAAAGCAGTTTTCAACAGCAAATTCTATAGTGTCAGCAACAAGTTCTCCACTGGGCAGAATGACATATAGAAACAAGTTCAATACAGGAGCAGTTTTGATGTCCACAGAGAGATCCAGAAGAAACATTCCTTTGGCTAGTGGATTGAAAAACAAATCAGAGAGAGAGAGAGAGAGAGAGAGAGAGAGTACTTTTGACTGACTTTCAGCTGCTGGTTGAGGGAACTTTGAAGTACAAACCGGAAGTTAAATTTCCCTCCCCCAGGCAATCCCTTGACTCCCCCCCCCTTCCCTCCCTTTATCCCTGTAGGCAAGAGCCAAAAAGGAATGTACAGATGACGAGAGAGCAAGATGTCCATTGCTCCAAGCAGATTTTCTTTCTGTTCTGGACAAGGAAGGGCTAGTGTATTTCCCTGGAGATGCTGAAAGGGGAGGGCACCTCACCGCGTATGAAAACAGCACCTGTTCCTCTCCCAGCCGGCAAGCACCTTTGGATGAAGGGGAAGAAGCAGAGGAAGGCGGGAAGCATTTACCTTTTCCATTCTCCACAGGCTCTGCATGGATCCCAGATTCCACAATACCTCCCTTGGCCATCACCTGCATGGAAAAAAGGAAATGCTGGCAGTGGAAATGGCATGTGGGAGGCTAACCTGTCCAACACCACATGCTAGGGGTGCTACCCTCAGGGCTCGAGGAGGTTCCAGAAATGCCTCACCAGATCCTGTATAGTAAACTGAAACTTAGAATTCTAATTCTGGATTTGAAGCAATTCCAGCAAGAGAAATAAAATTGCAAGACTGGTATCTGAAGTACAACAAAGATATGGTATTGCCTGGCCCCAACGTCCAAACCAGTTGTCACAGCAGCAGCTACCACCTATAACTCCAGGGCTAGGGCTGCCAAATCTCTGGTGGGGGGCAACTGGTCCCCATTGCCCAATGCAGCTCGTATTGGCAGCATGAGAAAAGTTTTTATTCACTGTCCGTCTTCTGTGCAGCCCCACATGGGACTGCGCCTGCGCAGGCCTGCCGACCGGATTTTTCTTTACTAGCAAACGTCCACTAGGGGGCGCACGTCCGATCCAATGCGCATGCACGGCCGTTTCCCGCCCGAGCGACATTGGGTGACGTCGCCCCCTTTCCCCTCAGTTTCTTCTTTGCCGCCGACCGGTGAAGATCTAGCTGTCCGCTTTTCTGAGGAAACTTTTTTCTGAGGAGAAGATGTCTGAGAAGTCGCTTTTTAAGCGTTGTTCCACCTGTGCCACGAAGATGACGAGGACGGACGGTCACTCCGTGTGCCTCGAGTGCCTGGGAGAAGGGCACATCGTCGGTAAATGTGAGCACTGCCAACGGTTCACCCCGAAGGCGAGGGCTGAGAGGGCGAATAGGCTGAACGTCCTGTTGTGGAGAAGGGCGATGCGGGCGTCGGGGGCTCCGGGTACCCCAGGGGGACCTCCACCGGCTGGTGGGACGGTTGACACCCCCCCTGAGACGGAATCTGTCCGAAGGGCCGCTTCCACTTCGCGTTCCCGCTCGCCGGATCGCCGCCAAGCCCAACACCCGACCCCGGATCCGAAGGAGGCTGCGAGTTCCGCGTCGGGTCGCAAGCATTCCATGACCCCGGATCTGAAGGAGGCTGCGAGTTCCGCGTCGGGTCGCAAGCGCTCCACTCCGCAGTCGGATCCGACTCGGAAGCGGCACCGTTCCAGGTCCCCGTCGAGGTCGGAACCGACCGCCACATCGGCTCCGAAGGTGCCGAGGACTTCTTCAGATCCGAACATTCCGGCTGGGTCGGTTCCCAAGCCGTCGGATCCGACTCCGACTCCGACGTCATCAACTCCGAAGCCCACTGAATCGGCTCGCACTGGTCGTGTTCCGAAGACGGGCTCTCGGTTGGATCCGAAGGTTTCGGATCCGTTGTCTGTGTCACCGGCTCCGATTGACCGGAACCGAAGCTCCGATCCGACTTCAGCCTCCAAGGGCGGAAAGAAGTCAAAGAAAAAATCTAAGCACCAGCACTCGACGTCGGTCCAGACGGATGAGGTCCTCTGGGAGAAGCCCTCGACCCCATCACCGCACCTGTCATCCCCGTTGCACCACTCCACTGATGGCGATGGTGACCTACCCGACGCTCCACCTCGGGCTGCCGAGACGTGGCATGCCGATGACTATATGGTGAGGGGGGACCGGCCTTACCACCTTCCTCGGAGTGGCTACGACAGAGAGGGCTCCCTGTATGCCAGCTCTCCATCGTTTGGCAGGGAGTATTGGGGTGACACTAGGAGTGAGTTCTCCCACTATGGTTCTCCTAGACGCGTCTCACCTTACCTACGTGCAGAGCCTTATCAGTGCCCGAGTCCTAGCCCGCCATCTGACCCGTCGCCAGATGACATCATCATTGGGACTGGTCGTGTGTCACCCTCTGAGGACTATCGGCTATACTCGGAGCAGATGGTCAGGATGGCCCGTTCTCTCGACATCGAGATATCGGCTGTGGATCCTAAGCCAAAGGACAAGATTCTGCAATACGTCCAGTCCGGCAACCCTCCAACTATTGCCTTCCCGTTCACCGAGGGCTTGGTGGAAATCATTCACGACATTTGTGAGAAGCCGGCCTCTGTGTACCCGACATCCCGCAAGCTGGAGGCCCTGTACAAGACACGGGATGACGTTTGTGCATACCTCTTTGCACATCCGCCTCCCTCTTCCCTCATTACGGAGGAAATGCAGACCCGCCAACGCCAGGGGTCTTATGCAGTGCCCATTGACAAGGAGAGCAGGAAACTGGACTCCCTGGGCAAGAAATTATACTCCTCTGCTGCCCTGACGCTGAAGATCTCTAACTATTCAGCCATCATGGGGGCGTACCAGATATTTCTCTGGAACCGTATGGCGGCCTTCATGGAAAAACTGCCGGCAGACCAGAGGGTGTTGGCAAAGGTGATCCTCGATGAGGCCCTGCGGCTGTCTCGGCAACAATAAACGCGGGCCGTGACACTGTTGATACCTCTGCAAGGGCTCTAGCTTCCTCCGTCGTCCTCCGCAGACACTCATGGCTCCGCACGACTGCGTTGCCGATCGAGACACGTAATAAGGTTGAGAATCTGCCCTTTGAGGGTCAATCCCTGTTCTCATCCAAGACGGATGACTACCTCTCCCAAAAACGCAAAGATCGGCTGACAGCCCGTTCCTACGGCATCCTCCCGACCAGACCGTCTGCCGAAAATTGGTTCCAGTATCGCCCTTCACAGGGCTATCGTGGTCGGCAACAGCGATACCAGCCGTATCCCCGTTATGGGTCCTGCAGGCAATTCCAGCAGCCTGCAAGTTCCTTTCAGCGCCGGAGAGCTAGCTACCGCCCTCGTCGCGGTCCCCAAGCCCACGATGCCAAAGAGTCAGCAACGCAGCCAAAGCAGTTCTGACTAGAATTTGAACAGTCTGTGATGTTTGGGAACAGATTGGTTCAATTTGCCTCTGCATGGGCAGAAATTACATCCGATAGTTGGGTTCTTAAAATCGTTAATGTTGGATATAAAATTCAGTTTGATGTTTACCCAGTGTTGTCTCTTCCTGACCACTCAATACAATCCTCTTCTCATAACTTACAGGCTGAGGTTGTAGCACTGCTAGAGAAAGGGGCTGTGTGGGAGGTGCTCCCTCAGGACCCCCCCTTAGGCTTTTTCTCCAGGATGTTCTTGGTAGACAAGAAAGATGGAGGGGTACGACCCATCTTAGACCTACGGGAACTGAATAAATTCGTTCTCGTCAAGAGGTTCAGGATGCTTACCTTGAACACGGTCCTCCAGTTAATGCCCGAGGACATGTGGTTCGCTGTCCTGGACCTCAAGGATGCATATTTTCATATTGCCATCCATCCTGATCATTGGAAGTACCTTAGATTTCTTTGTAACAATAAGGCCTACCATTACTGAGTGCTCCCCTTTGGTCTATCAACAGCCCCACGAGTTTTTTCTAAGTGTATGGCTGTGGTAGTGGCTTATTTGAGGGAACAGGGTTGTACCATCTATCCCTACCTTGACGATTGGCTCCTAGCAGCTCCCTCTGCTGATGCACTCCTGGCCCAGATTCGTACAGTGATGCTCACCTGCTCCCGGTTAGGGCTTTTGGTTAACTTGCAAAAGTCTAACCTTACCCCGTCCAAGAGAATACTGTTTATCGGTATGGAATTGGATGGTGGCGTGAACAGAGGTTTTCTCCCCAGGGAGCGTGCGTTAAGAATTGGCAGGATGGTGAACCTTTTTTTCCAAGTGCAGGTTCCAATCCGTGACTGCGATCCAGAGGCTACTGGGCCTCATGGCCTCGTCTACAGCTGTCACCCCTATGGCCCGGTTGCACATGCGACCTCTCCAGCTGTGGTTCCTGTCGGTTCATGATTTTGAACACGAGTCCCAGAATAAACGATATTCCATCCCCAGAGGGATTATCCGGGCCTTACGATGGTGGCTTGATGAGACTAACCTCCTTGGGGGTGTTGCGTTTGGGTCCATCCAGACCGAGATCACAATCTCGACTGATGCCTCCACAGTAGGATGGGGTGCCCAGTGTGGTGCCCTGAGGGCACATGGGATTTGGTCGGAGCAGGAAAGGAGAGATCATATTAACCTGCTAGAATTGAGAGCGGTCCGTTATGCCCTTATCGCATTCGCAGACACGCTGCAGCAGAAAGCGGTTCAGGTGCTCACAGACAATTGCACCACGATGTTCTACCTGAACAAACAAGGGGGCACTACATCCAAGGCCCTCTGCGACGAGGCCGTTCGGATCTGGAACTGGGCCGTGGACAGAGGCGTGTTCCTTCAGGCGGTCCATATTCCCGGCACCACCAATGTCATCTCAGACAAACTGAGTCGGATGCGATTCGACAGCTACGAATGGACTGTAGCAGACAATTACCTGAACGCCATCTTTTTGGACTGGGGGTTCCCGGACGTAGACCTCTTTGCGGCAGAGGCCAACAAGAAGGCTCCGCAATTCTGTTCCAGGGGAGGGCTAGGTCACCACTCCCTGGGGGACGCGTTCCAGATACGCTGGACAGGGCACCTGTTTTATGCCTTCCCTCCGTTCCCACTGCTGTCTCGGGTCGTCAGCAAGATCCAGAGGGATGGGCCGCACTTAATTCTGGTGGCCCCCTTCTGGCCCAGACAAGCATGGTTCCAACATGTCATGCAGCTTTCACAGGGGTCATATTATCGGTTCGCACTGAACCCGGACCTTCTGTCCGACAAAGGGGTTTGGTATCACGACCTACCCAAACTCAACCTCACTGCTTGGCACATTCGGGGACGGAGGGGATGTCTGACAGGGTAGCTGAAATTTTGCTGAATGCCCGTAGGGACACCACTCGCAGGTCGTACGCAGCTAAATGGAAGCGTTTTGAGGCCTGGGCTGCTGACACCGCAGTTAATGTTTGGGATTGCCAGTTGTCTTTTATTTTTGAGTTCCTCCTGTCCCTAAAGGATGGGGGACTCTCTAATTCCTCTGTTAAAGTCTATTTGGCTGCCATTTCAGCCTTCCACCCTAAAATAGATGGGAAGACGGTGTTCTCCCACAGTTTGTCGAAGTCTTTTTTGAAGGGGTTGTATAATATGTTTCCACAAGTCAAGGAAATTGTTCCCCAATGGTCACTGCAGGTAGTGCTGACGGGACTTATGAAATCACCCTTCGAACCACTGGCTACTTGTGATTTAAAATGGTTGTCCTGTAAGGTGGCCTTTTTGGTAGCCATTACATCTGCCCGCAGGGTTAGCGAGCTTGCTGCCCTGAGGTGGGATTCTCCCTTTTTGAAGGTCCATCAAAATAAGGTGGTTCTCAGGCCGGACCTTCGTTTTAGGCCCAAGGCCCAAGGCTCAATTTCACACCTCGCAGGACATTGTCTTTCCTATCTTTTTTCCTGACCCTTCTGATAACTCTGAAAGGGCTTTACATTCCTTGGATGTGAGGAGGGCTATTTTATTTTACCTCCAACGTACATCGCAGTTTAGGAGTGCCAAACAACTGTTTGTGTGCTATTATGGGCCCAGGAAGGGAAAGGCTGCTACAGCCCAGTCAATTTCCCGTTGGGTCACTCAAACTGTTAGAGCCTGCTACTCGCATGCTAAGTTACCTTGCCCTTTGGAAGTAACAGCTCATTCCACCAGAGCGCAAGCTGCTTCTGTGGCCTTCCTTAGGGGCGTGCCCTTGCAAGACATCTGCAGGGCTGCAACGTGGTCGTCTTCTGACACGTTCACTAAACATTACGCACTAGATGTGTGGGAAAGGAAAGAGGCTGCTGTTGGTAATGCAGTGCTTCAGTCTCTTTTTCGGTGAGAACACATGCCCGCCTCCTGGGTAAGTGGCTTGTGAGTCTCCCATGTGGGGCTGCACAGAAGACGGACAGTGAAAACAGAGTTGCGCTTACCGTAACTACTGTTCATTGACGTCTTCTGTGCAGACACACAACCCTCCCTCCTACCCCGCTGTGTTCTTCCAGATAATGTGAAGGCATTCGGCGGCAAAGGAGAAACTGAGGGGAAAGGGGGCGACGTCGCCCAATGTCGCTCGGGCGGGAAACGGCCGCGCATGCGCATTGGATCGGACGTGCGCCCCCTAGTGGACGTTTGCTAGTAAAGAAAAATCCGGTCGGCAGGCCTGCGCAGGCGCAGTCCCATGTGTGTCTGCACAGAAGACGTCAATGAACAGTAGTTACGGTAAGCGCAACTCTGTTTTCAATTCCATCAGTCCTTATTGGCATATAACAAAGAAAAGAGGATGGTCCAAAAGAAAAAGAACAAAATATAATATAAAACAGTTGAGTGATATCAGCGGTTGATTTCTGAAACTTCTCCTGGCGCAGCTTTATAGCAAGTTGTAAAAACTTTGCTACCTTCTCAGTTATATTGAAGAAGCAATCATTTAAAAGACAGCAAACCTCGTGGGAATCAGAAGAACTCCCATTATATTAGCTAAAATAGTGCTTAAATATTTAAAACGAATATCAACATCATAGACAAGAACATGTGGAATTGTCTTGATACAAACGGTATTGCAAAGACAGTGCCTGGCCACACATGCTCTCTTTTGAAATCTGCCGTATAAAATCACAGCTGGCAAAGCTTTAAATCTAGCTAAAGGAAAAGCTCAGTGTTGTCGTGGAATTTGCAGGGACTAAAAGTTTGGGGCCATATGATCCACTGCCAATGGAATCTGCAAACTCGAAGGAGAGCAAATTTTGTTAGCCATAATGTATAGATTTTGGAATTCAATATCCAAGATTCTACATTTAATCATTTGATATGCCCCCCAAAGTGGGAGCATAAACAATGAGTCGAGAAATGTTTTTAAAAACACAGCCCCTGGTACTTACCCGAAGTTCTTACTGGAAGTAAAACCACAGTTTCCAGAGATTCCGAGAGCTAATCTTGGCGGCTTCCAGTAAGAACCTTGGATAAGTTCATGAAGGTGCACTTAAAAAATTCTCCCATAATATTGCCCCCCCCAACCCTCCCACCAGGTGTCAGGTATTGCCCGGCGACCCTACAAGGGGCTGTGCTCCATCCCCTTCCCTTCCTCTGCCCCCGTCCATGGACTATCAAGTTAGGAGGATAAGGGAGCCAAGGGCCTGACTGTGCCTCGGAGAGAAGAGGGGGGGAAGGAGAGAGTTGATTCGCTTGTTTATAATATTTCTGGCCTGCTTTTCTTCCAAAGGGACCCAGTTCTGTTTCCCTCACTTGCTTGACACTTTTTAACATTGAAACCAGATCCCTGCCCGCTCCTCTTGCTTTACACAGAGCCGAGCAAGGAGGCTGTCTGCTGCCATTATGGCTGACCTTGGCCCTGCGTCTGATCTGCCATCAGGCGCCTCCAAACGGGCAGTTTCTATTGTGCAGCTTCAACATGCCCAACGGCTCCTCTGACAAGGCAGATAATGGTGCCATTTTCCAGCACAAAAGGGGAGTGTGGGAGCATGTGCACAATTTGCACACGTGAGGAAGGTGCCCTCTGCTTCCTCTCTGCCCCCAGCTACCTGCACCTACTTTGGCTCCTGGGGCTAGGGTTCACAGGTGCCTGCTGATGGCGGGCAAACTCCCAGGGGATTGCCACCTTACCCAGTGACCCACCAGTGGTCGGCAGGAGGTGGCAAGCTCCCAGAGGTTGTCTGCCACTGGCAGGGACCTCAGGAACATGTGCTGCGCATGCTCCCAAACGGGCGTGGCGACGTCACTTCCGGAAGTGACATTGCCACACTGGCTGCGGGAGTATTCCTGCACTTGGGTTTGGGGCTGAATCGGGCCCCGAACGGGATGAATTGTCCCCGCACAGAATGTGAGAGTGCTCCTGTGGCCAGTGTGACGACGTCACTTCCAGCGGTGACATTAGCACACGAAGACCTTGCCACCAGCACAAAGTGAGTGCCAGCCCCCCCTCCCAGTGGGAGGATATAGGGACCACGGCAACTCCACAACCAGTGGGAGATTGGGGGGCATGGGGAGCAGCAGTTGGCAACAGCATGACATAAGGTTGCCAGATCCTCTTACCCTCCCAGTGGGGGGGGGGAACACCACTACTCACCTTGTGACACTTCTCGTGCATGTGCAATGCCCGTGCACACTCCTAGTGTGGTGTGATGACATCACTTCTGGGAGTGATGTCATTGTCCCCAGCAGTGGGCATGCCCACCTCCAGGCACAATGACGTCACTCCTGGAAGTGATGTCATCAAGCCTGTGGGGAGAGCGTCCACTGCGAGCTGGACCAGGAGGTTTTTAACCTCTGGGGCCCATTCCTGGGGGCCTTCCCCCCACCCCCCGATGGCCAGGTACATGATGGCTGGGGGAAGAGATGGGAAGCAGGAAATCCCCTGCCCCCACCAGGGGACTGGCAGCCCTAACATGACATCACGAAGTGTCATCATCACGCCTCTCTAGAAATCACCAGAGACCTCTAGAGAGAACTGATGTCCCTTCCAGTTGTCCCCAGAAGTGACATTATTCTATTGACCCAATGGCCATTTTATCCCTGATGCCGCTTCAGGGTGCAAGAGGTGGGATGAGGGAGCTCCCCTCCCACAGAGATCACTAATCCAGCTGGCCCAATAATTTCGCAGAGATCTGCCCCAGTCTTGCTAACCAGCCTCAGAAATCTGTTCTTCAAAATGGACTTTGGATAGGGCCTGGGACCTTCTCTGCCTCTGAGTTCTAGACCTACTCCAGAAGTTCCGCCACAGTTTTGGCCCATTTCATTAAAGTTAAGGTCATTCAGACTTACCAAATAATAGAAGTGAATCTTCTCTGCTACAGCATCCAGATTTAAGATGTAATATACTTTGAGTGGCTGAATATGCCCACAGCTTAAGGTCTCAGGAACAGAATCAATATGGATGTAGCTTTTACTTGGTGAATAGTGATAAAATGCTGTTTTAGTTGCACTTTGATGAGAAGGCGTGACCCAGTTCATATCGTAACAGTATTCTGGCGATTTATAAAGTGCCTAATGAAAAAGGGCCCAAAGATTTGGAAATATTATTTATTAATTTATTTTTATCATGATATGCTGTCTTTCTGCCACAATGACATTCAAAACAGCTTAAAATGCATTCAAAGCAAGGTTAGAACAATGTAAAATATACTGTAGCATGACAAAGAAGCAAAAACAAAAACATCAGTAAAACAAAACCTGGTAACTGTTGTAGCAGAAAAGAGCAAGAGTCCGGTAGCACCTATAAGACTAACAACATTTGTGGCAGGGTAGGAGCTTTTGTGAGTCACAGCTCTCTTCTTCAGATACTGTGACTCACAAAAAGCTCGTACTTTACTACACATTTTGTACATCTCGTAGGTGCTACTGGACTCTTACTGCTTTCTGCTGCTATAGACAGATGCCCATCTTGGTAACTGTTGTAAATTTGAAGCACCTTGCCTAAAAGAAAACACATAGTGATGTGAAAATAGCCATAAGCTCTGCATGCTGTGCTCAGGAAGGAAACATATTTTTCTAAAGACAAATGTTAGGAAGAACAGAAGATTTTGGCTCCACTGGCAAGTGGGGAAGATGGAAAGTTTTAATATTGCCGGCTGCAAACCCTAAAGATAATAGTGCAAAACGTTGTAGGAGAATTTTGGTGGGCTTTAGAGACATTGCCCCTCAAACCTAGGATTGATCCCACAGGCTCCCACCCAATTGGGAGGGAAAGAGTTAAAACAGTTTGTCTGAATGAACTACCCATTTAAGATCACTGCTGGTAAAAAAAAAATGCAATGGTCCTGGGAAAACCATCACTTCTCTATAAGGTCAGCTCTTTGCCCAAGCCACATATGTGGCAGCTTAGACTGGCACAATGCAGAGGGCACAATGCTTCCCAAGTCTACACATGTGGTGGCTGGCTCCTGAGGCGCTGCTAGCATTAGTGGGGCTCAGGTTGCTCCCATGGGAGAGGCTGATGAGCAGTGTTCCTGCCCGAGGTGGCAAAATACCTTCGACCATCCTCGCCTCTCCAAGCAAACTATCAGCACCCTCAATGCCACAATGAAAAAGGATACAAATTAACAGGGCTCTTTTTCAGGGGGAACGTGGTGGAACGGCATTCCGGCACCTCTTGAAAATGGTCACATGGCCAGTGGCCCCGGCCCCTGATCTCCGGACAGAGAGGAGTTTAGATTGCCCTCCATGCCACTGGCGCAGGGAGCAATCTAAACTCCCCTCTGTTTGGAGATCAGGGGGCGGGGCCATCGGCCATGTGACCATTTTGGCCGAGGACGATTTAAACTTTAAAAAACTCCCCTCCCCCCTGTTCCAGCTGACCCAAAGTGACGTCATTGTGCAGTCTTGAGTTTCACCACTGAGTTCCAACACCTCTTTTCCCAGAAAAAAAGCCCTGCAAATTAAAGAGCAAGAAGTGCTAACAGAATGTCCTGCGTTTGCATTGTATTCAACTTGGAGTTGAAGTCTGAGCAGATGTGAGCAATATTATGTGCAAACATGTCACAATGGGCCAGAAAGACAATCCCTTGGGTGCGCTACATCCAAGAGCTCCTTCATCACCCGGAAAAGTAGTGTTGCTGGACAGCACTTGGTAGATCCTCTAGGGGCAAAAAAGTAGCCCCAGCCATGACGCATCACAACCACAGCCCAGCATCCCACAATCTCCCATAGGAAAGGGGCAGGCACTCCCATTCTTAGCAGGCCAACAATGAATGGAAGCATTCCCAGGCTGGGTTCAGACATAAAGAAAAACCATGGTTTATTTTAATGGTGAATAGTTCACGGAGCAAGGTTTGGGCTTGCTGGCAATCACTCAAATCCTTGTTTGTCTTGACGATTGCCAGTTTCATTACCTCTGCTCTGGCCAGGTGTCTCTATAGGCGGAGTGTGTGTGAAGGTAGCCCAAAGGAATACACCAGGATTAAGCTATAGGATGTTGACATTCATATATCACTCAAAACCAAAGCTAAGGCCAGTTTCACACCATGAATTCAGATCCTGGACCGTTTCCACACGTCTTTCCTCCTCACGCAAAATCATGCAAAACTCACGGAACAACAGCATCTTCAAGGCCTGATTGCCTGTCATGACTCTGTTTCGTGGCATGATGACTTCAGAAATTGCACCATGAAACGGAATCATGATGGGAAATCACGCCATGAAGATGCCGTCATTTTTTGAGTTATGCACAATTTTGTGCAAGGGAAAGATGTGTGGAAACAGCTGTCAGGTCTGCTACCCACAGTACTGTCATATTATTTTCCTCAGTTGTGTGTCACTACTATAACTTTCCAGTGTTGTTTGTCTGCAGGTTTCAGAAGACAGCTGTGGTTCCCAGGACAGTCTTATCGAGCCTGGCTAGCCACAGATCTTGGAGGAGTTACTTTCACATTCCCAAACCTCTACAATAGCTGGACATATGTGGGGGGGATGGAAAGGAGGATTTGATGTACTGCAACATGTAACTAACACACCATTCTCAACAAGGCTTTGTGTTCAGCCAGAAGATTTCTTAGCCTTTGGATTATCCATGGACACCTGTACTTTGAATATAATCTTTCAATAAATAACCTTTGACTCAAGAGACCTTGGATTTCTTGCTGCAAGGGGGTAGGAGATGAAATCAGAGTAACTTGAACTCCATAGACTGACAACAGCCCTGGTTTGGCAGGTCCCAAAGCCCTGTTCTCAAGGTACAATGAACATACTTTCGATCTGTGCATAGTGTACACGTGATTCTTTGTATCTGCATTAAATTATTCTCATGCTGCTGTCAATGCATGTGTGATACGAGCCACACATGTATCCAGGAATTGGTCCCTGATTTCATTTGTAAAGTGAATGTGTATTGGCTCTTTCTTACAAACAGATGTAGGCACATTTAGGTAGGATGTACGTGCATTCAATGTAACATGTGGACAGAGCTCAAACAATCAGTTAGTGAAACGGTTTGTATTTGGACAATTATGTTAACTCTAGATAATTACAATTAAACCAAGGTTTCACCTCTCATCTGAAGTGAGCTGAACTGTAGTTAATAAGTCAACTTCAAATGATGGTTTCATACAATACCTAGAGGACTGAACTGAGAGCGAAAATACATGTTGCCAATTACCTGGGGATGCTCAAGTGAAAGATTTTATGTGTATTCCCCAATTCACATGCAGGCTGTTCTTGCTTAACCCATGTGAATGCTGCTTTCCTGAGAGCTCCTTTGGTCTGATTGCATCTGCAAGTGATTCCGGAGGGCAGAGCGTCAATTGAGCTCAGTTTTCTCTGTGAGAACAAGTACTGTAGGCAACTTTGACTTGACAATTGTCATTTATTTAAGGTGTAGGAAAGTGTCAAGATCTACGTTTCAGTGAATGGATGTACCTCCACCTTCAACTGTCAGGATCAGGTGTGGAGCAGGAGGCAATACCTGTTCCTCCATTCTCCCAGTGTGGAGCAGGTGGCACTGCCCACCCCCCTTCACTCAGGTGGGATTAGGCTTGGAGCAGGCGGCAATGCCTGCCCCCCTTCACCGAGCCGTAGTCAGGCACAGAACAGGAGGCAATACCCCACCTTTACCCAGCATGTATCAGGCATGGAGCAGGTAGCAAAGCCCACCACCCCTTCACATGGCTGAGATCAGGCAGATCAGGCGTGGAGCAGATGACAATGCCCACCCCCCTCCTTCACCAGCTAGAATCAGTGATGGAGGAGGAGCAAATGCCTGCTTGCCCGCTCTCCCCTTTCTAGAGCCCGTTGTATTTTTTCCCACGATAGGCTTTGTTGCTAGTTGCAATTTATTGTGAAATTACCCATCAAATGGTGGGAGGGCGGCTGGAATAGTTCTCTGGGTTGTTCCTCACCTTTGGCCTTGATCACACCACACCTGAAACCAAATACAGGCCATTCCACTAAGGATGGAAATACATGTTATGAAGTACCTAGGTTCAAAGGGGGGCGGGCATTCCTGTCCGGATCTAATATGTCGTGTGGTTCCTTAACCAGAGTTACGCCATGTTTAATCTGTAGTTGTTAGTCTTTCTCTCCCTTCAGGTCCAGATATTGTTATGACCGCGTTTTCCATGGGAGAGGATACTCTTCTCTGTTTCTTCAGCCAGCGACCTTGACGAGCCGAGCCTTCCCACATCCAAGTTCTCATCAGCGTGAACTTTGCGGGGGAGGCTGGGAACGAAGGGTTTGATGTATCACAGATTTCGTTTTGTATCTCGTTCCTAACAAAGCCTCTGTTCAGTCAAGTCCATCTAGGCCTTGAAATATGGATACTAGTGTTTTGAATGCTGTCTTTCAATAAACCTTTTGGAATCAAGAAACTTTTAGCTTCTTGCAGAAGGGGGGGGGGAGACGGACTCTAGATAACTGGGATTCCATAGTCTGACAATTGCCACCTGTTCCACTGCTGATACCAGCTGGGTTAACGCGGGGGTTAGGCATTGCCACTTGTTCCGCTCCTAATACTGATGGGGTTAAGATGAGGGTGGGCATTGCCACCTGCTCCACTCCTAATATCAGCTGGGTGAAGGTGGGCGTTGCCATTTGCTCCCATCCTGCTCCCAGCCTGGGCTTCCCACCATGCCACGTTTTCTGGAGGGACATGGTGCCTTGCCTAGGGTTCCATCCATTTCAGTGCCCTCTAGTGGTGCACCAGGGTATAAAGTGAGTTGTCTGAAACACATTTACTCAATTATATAGTAAGATATATTTCCCTAAATATGTTTTTAACTGAAAAAGAGAATGAAACAGAAAGCATGAAAGTGACTGACAGTGAAAAGACAAATGGAGAAATGGTGGCAGAGAAGAAAGACAAAAGGAGAAAGGAACTGCCAAGTTGTCTCTATTTACCCTCTGGCATTGTTTATGGAAATGCTCTTGATATTGACTGTACTAATCTCACACTATGTAATTTACCCTGAGTCTCAGTGAGAAAGGCAGACTATAAATGAAATAAATAAAACAAATAAATAAGTAAAATAAATAAGAACAGCCCCATTCCCCTTCCAATTGACTGATAAGACGATTAAGCCTGTGCCATAAGGATATTTTTTAAACAGTCAAATCCAAGGAAAACTCACCTCTACGTGAATACTCTGTTCTGTGAAATTGTCAGTGTTGATGAAAAACCGTGCTTTCCCATGGCCATCAGTTTTGTAGCTGGCGCTGTACGGAGGCATCGCAATACGAATCTGGATTGTTTCATTGGCCATTGGCACACCGATGCTATCTACCAGTTTCACCTAAACATGCAAAGCTGTGTGAGTACTGCTGTGACTATATTGATTCTAGGCAGCCTACAGGGCAATTTTGTGGATAGGTGAATTCTGATCTCATCAGCTCTCAGAAGCTAAGCAGGGTTGGCCTTGGATAGGCCGGGAGAGCCTGATCTCGTCAGGTCTCAGAAGCTAAGCAGGCATTGGTTAGTAGTTGGATGGGAGACCTCCAAGGAAGACCAGGGTTGCAGAGGCAGGCAATGGCAAACCTCTGTTAGTCTCTTGCCATGAAAACCTCACCAGGGGTTGCCGTAAGTCAGCTATGACTTGAGGGCATTCTCCACACACGAGTGATGATAGAACTTGGCAACCCAGAGGGGCTGCAGTAGGTTTTTGATTCACATGAACACCCGGAACTGTCTTCTACTAAGCCAGACCCTTGTTCTGTCAAGGTCACTATTGTCTCCTCTGTCTAACAGTGGCTCTCCAGAGTCTCTGCAGTAGGTCACCTGACACTTCCAACAGGAGATGCTGAAGGCTGAAACAGAGACCTTCTGCATATAAAACAGACGCTGCACCACTGAGCCACGCCCATTCCCTAAGGAAGGACAGAGTGCCTGAGGGGCTTTGGCCAGTCCTGGCCCGGTAACACTGCTGTTGTGCCTTACCCTCACAAAAAGGGGGAGCCCAGGCTTGTAATAAGAATCCAGTTCTTCAAAGGTAACTTTGCTGAGAGTGGAGGTAATCTCAGTGGAACTGAAGCCTGTTAATTCCAGCCCTGCCAAAACCAAGCAGACAAATTACACACACAAACAAACAGGGTAACCACATAACATTTCTTATCCTGCTCCCACCTGCCCGATCTGACTTCCCCGGCAACTACTGTTCCTTTCCACGAGCACAGCCTTGCGTGCCCATACCTGTGCCTTCTTCTATGAGCTCGGCAGTCACCTGGATGCTCATGTCGTATCCTTTCCTCTTCAACTCAAATATGTTTGTTTTCACTACCCGAGTGAGACATCCATGTGCATCTGTCTGCATCCAAAGAGCCCAAAAAGCAACAAGTTACCTCTGGTAATGTATTCACTACCCAAGTCTTGCCACATCAGTAATCATGCAAGGAGCCGTCCATTTGTCCCTTTGCCCTTACTGGCCACTACCTTAAGGCTAATGGTGGGGGTTGCAGTGCCAAACAGGAAGGGGATTTGACCCATTTCTGTGTACCCTTTTGTAATTTCATCCCCTTGCAGAGTTTTTTGACATTGCAGGATGGCGCTCTAGCAGGAAGAGAGGAAGGTATTCCTAATCCTACCCTTTAGAGAGAAATTCTAAACTTTCGCAGCTATTCTCTTCTGGCTTCTCCTATCTCTGAGCTTCTCTTTTGATCAAAAAGGTATTGAAACAATGCTAGGTTAAAGATCAACACTGGAGTAAAGAGGAATGAAGAAACAATAGGCTCTGGAGCTCCAGCTGTTACAGAGTGTCATGTCTGACTATAGCCATTCATTCATGCCAAAATGTCTGCTGTCAAGTATATGCTCTGTTCTGTCAAACGTGACTGCATTTTCTACTGCCAGATATAATTCAGTTTCTGGTGACTAACATTCCAGTGAGTTCTCACACGTCCCCAGGTGGCCAGGTGTTTACCAGTTTGAAGCCTTCTTCCTGACTGTGATATGTCTTCTCTCCTTGTAGCCTGATAGCACAAATATACATAATGTTCTCACACAGAAAAAACAACACTAGGTTGTTTGGAAATTGGGAGGGGGGAAGAACAGGGGTAGAAAAGTGATGTACTTTTCCTATGTGGTCATTCTGGTCAACATTCTGCAAGAACTGCTTAGTTGCTTACCTTACTTCTAAGTAGACCTTTGGAGTTGAATATGGAAAGAACTGATTTCTGAATAAAAGTCATTTAACCAAGAACCTGTGTCTTGCTACAATGAACCAGGGATCTGTCTACTGTATTTCACCATCCAGAGTCTGACACAGAGCCACAAAATGGTCATTGTTCTTTCTGCGGGACAAAAAGGCCACCCCTGCAGTTGTGAGACTCACCTCACCGCTGAAGTCTTTACATATAGCCTCTGGCATTCTTCTACTACATTGGGATCTGCTTTCAGCATATTTCCGGCAGACGCTAACCTTCACCAGGCCAGGGATTGGCTTCCCATAGGTATACCTGTCACAAGACACAGCCCATAGCAGTGACAACAGGAGAACCCAGGCCGGTTCGAGGCCAAATGTTAGTAGAGGAAGAGCCCTCTTGAGCCAACAGGCATCTCATCTTCCATTCAAAGGCCAAAATCACCCCTCACACTGTCCTCAGTCACTTCAAGGACCGCCAGCCCCTCACTGGAGATCCTGTGGTTCAAGGTTAGGTTGGTGGCCTTTGGGGACGCCCATCTACACCAGTTCTAGAGGATGGTCTGTCCCCCCCCCACTTTTGTTTCACAAATTCCTGGGGCAGCTGCGTTTACATGAGTTCTTTGGTTCATGTGAAATGGCCTTAAGAGGATACGAGGCAGATGGGCAACGAGGAGGAGGAATTTAGCCGGGTCTCACTTACGTTCCACAGGCAGTCACTTTTAGTTCCTCAGTGTAAATTGTTATGATCCTGGGCAACTTCACGGAGACCTCATATTTGGGCAGCTCTAGAGAAAGGAAAGAAATACCAGCATAAAAGACAGGACATTAACAAATTGCGACTGATTCCCCTGTCCCCAACAGTGCAGAAATGATACTAAATAAGGCCAAATCCTCACTGAAGTAAAACAGCCCATTACTAGTAACGAGAGCCAAGCTGTGCAAAGAACAAAGTTTGGTGTATTCGTTAAGAGCAGCAGGACTCTAATCTGGAGAGCCAGGTTTGATCCCCCACTCCTCTGCTTGAAACCAGCTGGGTGACCTTGAGCCAGTCAGAGCTTCTCGGAGCTCTCTCAGCCCCACCCACTTCACCGGGTGATTGTCACGAAGATAATAATTGACTAAACACAAAACGAAGGTCTCCAATGCAATAGCAATGTATGAGCAGTCACCTAGGACTGCAGGGAGGCCAGATACACTGCATGGTGTGCAATAAATTCCGCTTGTAAGGAATTTATTGCACACCGTGTAGTGTATCTGGCCTCCCTGCAGTCCTAGGTGACTGCTCATACATTGCTATGAAGATAATAATAACAACACACTTTGTAAACCGCTCTGAGTGGGCATTGTCCAGAAAGGCGGCATATAAATCGTATGTTTTTTACTGTTGAGGTGTAGCTGGGCAAGGACCACTTTCACCTGATGTGTTTGTCTTCTCTGTTTCAACAGAGGGGGAAATTAGAATCATCATCTTGCAGTTGAAAATGGTGCAGCCACGCAAGATGGGAACCAGCTGCTACGGTGTTGACTTCTAATACAGCCATGGAGCAATGACAACACTTCCCATGTGTATTGGATTCCCATGGCTGAGCGCATTGTCCAGGGATGTTGAAACAGCCTGGCAGCAAGCTAGGCCTAGTGGGCCCTGAGATGCTGGCCCACATACCTACCTGTATGCATCATAAGAAAACAGGGTGGGCTGAAGTATGTATGTAACATGCCGCCCTGCAAACGGGCGAGATCAACAACTACCCCTCCGTGTGACTCCGGTATCGTAGCCTCCACCTTGTGGAAAGGCCTCTCACATTTTTGTCATCCCGTAAAGGATGTAGAACGGAATTGTTCAGGAGGGCATTTTTATAAAGGTAAAAGGGCTATATTAGAATGGTTCAGGAGGATGCCTTAATAAAGGTAACAGGACTGTGTATAGTATGCATTATATTTGCTGGATGTATTATCCTGCTCTTCCTACACCTTCTTCTATTATGCAATACCGTTTTTCGATATTATTTCTAATAATGTCATATTTTCCTATATTCAGGGCTTTTTTTCAGCCAGAACGTGGTGGAACGGAGTTCTGGCACCTCTTGAAAATGGTCACATGGCCGGCGGCCACACCCCCTGATCTCCAGATAAAGAGGAGTTTAGATTGCCCTTCACTCCACTGCAGCGGCGCTGCAGCGGCACAGAAATGATCTAAACTCCCCTCTGTCTGGAGATCAGGAGGCGGGACCACCGACCATGTGACCATTTTAATTGAGGGAAGTTTAAACTTTAAATAACTCTCCCCCTTGTTCCAGCTGAGCCAAAGTGATGTCATTGCGTGGTCCTGGAAGCGTGAGCACACTTTGCACATGCGCATGTGGTACTAGGAGCACCACCTCCCACCAGGAGTTGCCCCCTGTGCTGGCAAGTTGGCAACCCACTGAGTTCCACCACCTCTTTTCTTGGAAAAAAGCTCTGCCTGCATTGTATTTGCATTCTGAATCAAGCCTATTATTCTATGCTGCAGGGTGTGCATGTGCGTGGAATTTTTAATTTTCTCATATAAAAGCATCCTTACATGTAGAAAAACTAGGCTGTCCCATTGTGCATTACTTTTTTTTACATGCAAGGAACCAGGGCTGGATCGGAGAGGCAGGGGGGGTAATCTGCCCCTGGTGCTGCCAGAGAGGAGACGCCGGGAACAGCTGCCAGCTGCCTGAGCGCGCAGGTCGCAGCGTGGGCTGCCTCGCAGCCCCCCGCACTGCCTTTCACCTGCCCTGCAGGACAGGGGGCAGCGTGGCTGCCCATGCCATTCACCAGCCCCACAGGAGAGGGGCAGCTGGCCGCCCCCTGTCCTGCGGGGCAGGCGCATGGTGCGAGCGGCTTCGCAGCCCCCTGTGCTGCCTTTTGCCTGTCCTGCAGGACAGGGGGCATGCGGCAAGCCGGCCGCCCTCTATCCTGCGGGGAAGGCGAAAGGCAGTGCGGGGGGCTGCGAGGCCGCCCGTACCATTCACCTGTGGGGAGGAGAATGGCACGGGCGGCTTCCCAGCCCCGCACGCTGCCTCCGCCACCCTGCGTGATAACGTCACCAAAATGACATCATCATGCAGTGCTGGGAGCGCGCACGCGAGGTCAGACTAGGGTTGCTCCGGGTGCCAGCAACCCTAGATCTGGCCCTGCAAGGAACTTTCTAAATGGGAAAGACTCCCAAACTATGATCTTCCATTTCCAGCCTGATGTCAAGAAGAGCTACCTTTGTTTTGCTAAACATGTACCCCAATTTTATATGTCCTCCTTCTGCTTTTTGTTCAAAAGTGATGGTTGTCTCCTTTAAAAAAAATTCAAAAGGACAAAAGGGACTTCTTTGGGTCCCAGAATTATCTCCCATAATTGTCTAGTGTTTTTCAGCCAGCTCCACAGGAACATACATACAATTTCATTTTCCATCAAGCTGGCTGAATACACAATAGACAAATTAGGAGAGATGTGGAACTGTTAAAGAAAAATGGATGTGGTCGACGTCAACTGGTGCTCTGCATGTTTGCATCTTGGCTTCCCTCTCCAGCTCCCAGGGTCAAGAGGGTCATATCTTACCATCTTCATCTACTTCAAATCGGTGTTCTATGTTGTTTCCAAAAAGTTTCTGTACCACCACCTTGTAGGTACCGTGGATAGGCTCAAAAGTGAGAGGAAAGGAGAGCCGGGTGAAGCCGTTCTGCAGCTGGACAGCTTGCCACTGAATTAAGCGGTTTCCGTAGGGGTCCTGAAATTGACAACCACAAGGCATGTTATAACTGGAAAGGGAGGGCTCAAATGCTCCAATAGATAACCATTACCATGGTCCCGCTCCAATCAAAGTTAATGTCATGTATGCCTGTCTGCATAAATGCCATGTATATGTTAAGTACTACCTGTCTAGCCTCTGAGTGCCTTTCAATGCCTATTAATTAGGAGCTCAGTGTGTTATCTCTGCTTTGAAGTTTTGCTGTGAGAGCCAACCTCCTTGGGCCCAGCTGCACCTAACGGAAACAGTGCCTTCTCTGGGAACAAGGGTGATTTCACTCAGGGAGTCTAAACTGTGGTACTTTTTGTTTCTGGCGTGTGCACCAAATTTCCAACGGGCCTCTTACCCAGGGGTGGGACCTTACCCTATGTCTAACTACTCTTTCTCTTAACCCGTCACTTCTGCCAAGTTTACTGTCTGAACACCTTGAACCTGATGGATTAACGATAAAAGTTACTTCAACCAAATCACTGGTGTGTTTGCTGTGAAGAACTGGGGAATCTACCTGCCAAGGATTGACACTTATTCTGCAATTCGAAACCATCTCAGTAAGTTTGATAATCAATGTGGGGAAAACAACAACCCCTTTTTGCAACCTTCTTGAGCCATTCACATCTAGAGTTAATGTTTAAAGCATTTCCTCTCTTCCTGTAGTGAAGAAGTAGATTTATTGTCATTAGCCATAGGCCATCACAAGATAAGTAAAACATACTTTATCTAAAGACAGTTACATCCAGCATCATCATTAAAAAAAAATTAAAATAAACTGTGCAAGGAATCATACTGGGCATAAGGGCACCCCATTCGGAGAAGCCTCGGATCTGATCTTCTTGGTTGTTAAACAAACTGTGAAACTCTACAGGATACATGACTGTCACTGTCTGTTAACAGGAATTCGATTTTCTCAGTTTTTGAGTATGCTGCTGCAGCAGGTAAAATTCCAGCCAGAAATTTAATTTTAGGTACATTATATAGCAGGCAGTATAATAAATAATGAGGAAGGTTCTCCACTGCAGATAGTCCACAAATACAAACCTCCTCCTGAGACACCTCACAAGTGGGATTTTGGAAGGGTCTTGGAACCATAGATCATTGCCCAAACGCTCTATCGATTGGCTTATTCCGGGATTAACGGGCCAACAAAGGCACTATGTAGCGTTTGTTGACCTGGCTGCCACTTTCGATTCAACTGGGCAAAATTGGCCAAAATAAATATAGATAAGAACCTGTTATTTCTACTCCGTGAGCTCCATAAAGGCACCACTGCACAAATTACAGTGGGAAACTTGATCCCTAACCAACAGTATCCCTATCAGTAAAGGTGTGAGCTGCCCCTTTATTATTCAGTCTATACATAAATGACGTTAACGAGCATCTCTCTGGCCCTCAATTCAGGTTGGAACAACAGAAAAATCTCTTTTTCTCTAGTGTATCATATTTAAAAAACCTATTTGCTCTAGATAATCTGCCACTTGTGCACTCGGCTCAAGGACCCTGTGGCAGAACGGGCGCTGGCTCTCAGTCTGGGCAATTGAGCCGCCATCAATGGCCTGCTAGCCCTGCTATCTGCCTCCCACCGTCCCTGGTGGGCGTGGCTCACACTCTCCATCGCTGCCACCACTCACTGATTTGTACACCGCCTGACTGAGGGGCAGTGAGACCCCTCTGGCTGAATTTCCCTACTGGGAAGTGAATTTTGGGTGGGCCCTGGAGAATTGGCAACCCACCCAGGTCTGGCCTGATCAGTTTCTCCTGGGCTCCCTCCCTTCTTGTAGCATGCCAAGTGGGGGAGGTTACGTGGTCAGAGCACCACAAGGTCCTTTATATTCAAAAAAATATAATTTAATACCTATATACAGAGCACTATATACAAAGCAGGTAAAGGCACCACACATAGGGGTCGACCCCCCCCCCTTCAGCACTCATAGGGCAGAAAATCAAACTGAAGAGAACCGCCGCCTGCTTTCCCTACCACACTGTTCCCTGCTCTGCCTTAAGGGGTGGGGGTCTGAGGGAAGGTTCCCCCTTTTATTTCCTTTCTGCTGCCTCCCAGGCCCCCACATTTAGGGCCCAGGCACCCGGGTTTCACCCAGCAGCAGGAGCCTCTCCTTCTTCAACCAAGAAAGAGACTAACTGACTTTTTCCCCTCAGGATCGTCTCTATTCAGGCTCCACCCCTTATTTTTCCCGCACTTTCTTGGCCCGGGGCAGCTGGGAGTTGTAGTCCAGGAAGAAGGGCATCTCACACCAAGACTCCTGCCGGCCCCTCCCTGGCCCCACAGCCCATCAGACCTCAGGGGGAACATTTCCCCCCCCCCTTTTAAAACAGATTAACTGCAACCAGCACTCATCTCACCCTTGGCAACCATTTCGTTACAGACCCTCTCAGCACTAGAGATGTGCCTCCTATGTGAACAGCATGGCTCTTGTTGGGGAGGAGACCCAGAGCTGGTAAGACCACATAAGGAGGACCAATGTAATGGGAAATTCTGGGAGCATCAAGGTTTGGGGGCCTCAGCCCTAAACTGGTTATGAGGATGAACTCAAGCAGCTTTGCAACATGTTGACGGCAATGGCTTTGCCAATATTTTTACAGGGCTTCTTTAGCAAGTCGCTAGAGGGACTCTTGAGCACACTCAGGGGTTCACTGCCCACTGTTCTCAAGGCCAAAATGGTTTGTTCTTCTCCGGGGGTCGAATCCTAAGGGCTGCAGAGCCCTGCATGGAAATCTGTCACTGCTGGAAAGCTGCTGGAGGGACTTAAACATTTGGAGACTGCGGCAGAACCAAGAGGCTCTTTGTCTGAAGAATTAATTGTTTAATGAGGCAAATGGCTAGGGAAAAATGAAACATTTCACAAGCGTGCTTCTGCACGTTAATTAACAGAAACATTTGGTTTTACGGTACGGCTGTTTCACGAAGTTTTCTCTTGTTGCCTGACAACCTGAACTGAAAAGATCATTTCTATCCCTGAGGTGGAAAATCCCCTTCACCGAGGGGCTTAATTCCCTGGGAAATTCATTAATTTGGGCTTACACCAGACACCTTCCTAATACTAATGGCTCTGGCCACACATTAATAATAAATAATTAATAATAAATAATAACTGCGCTTATATAACACTCTTCTAGACAGATTAATGCCTAACCCAGAGCGGTGAACAAGTTAGTGTTATTATTATCCCCACATTGCAGCTGGGGAGCTGGGGCTAAGAGGAGTGGCTTCCCCAAGGCCACCTACTCAGCTCATGGCAGTAGTGGGATTCAAACCAGTAGAGTGCTGATTCGCAGCTGAACCATATAAGCATTGTGCTACAACACTGGCCCATCCTCCCACATGAATAGTGTCCCCAGTGGTTGCCTGATGTAACTGTCTTGCTTGGATCCAGCGAGCAGCAACTCCTGAGGAATGCGTGTAGAAAGAGTTGGTTTGGTGTTGGGATTAAGAGCAGCAGGACTCCAATCTGAAGAACCAGATTTGATTCTCTACTCCTCCGCTTGAAGCCAGCTGACCTTGGGGTCAGTCACAGCTCTCTCGGAGCTCTCTCAACCCCATCCACTTCACAGAGTGATTGTTGTGAGGGTAATAATAACACACCTCGTAAACCGCTCTGAGTGTGGCATTAAGTTGTCCTGAAGGGCAGTATATACATTATTATTATTATTATTATTATTGTTGTTATTATTATTATTATTATTATTATTATTATAACCCCGTCTAATGTCCATCTGGTTCTGCCCTGTGTGCAGAACAAAAACAACAAAAAACTGGGGGCCATCTACAGATTGTAAAGGGACTCCCCAGGTTGGGAGAAAGATATATAAACTAAACAAACTGGAAAAACAAAAAAACCAGCCAGGTGAGGGCTGAGGGTGCTCAGAATCTGGTAGGATACGGAAGGCAAATTCACATCAGGAGGAGAACTAGCTTGTGCCACACCCAGAGGGCTTTTGAAAGCCAGGAAGGGAAGATACAAGGACTGGGGGGAATTTCCTAATTCCCCCCCCAGTGATTACCCCAAAGCCCCCCCCCACTACTTGTAGTGTCTAATTAGGGTCCTCATTTCAGAGCAAAAGAACTCAAGAAGGATCTCTTTGGCTGGAGTCTTATGCTGAACTTTTTGTAATTCTCTCGGTACCCACAAAGGTCCTTTGTGATCTCCCCTGGGCAGAAGTTGCCATTGCAGCCCGAGAAATTACTCACTTACCTCGATGTAAACCAAAGGAAACTGTGGAGAGAAGAACAGAGGAAGAAATCAGAGATAGTCCAGCAATAGACTAATGCCACCTAAAAGCAATTGTGGGCTCCCTCAGCCACTCTCCCTTACAACAGCTTAGTTTTTTCCCCATTAGCAGGTACCAATCTGGGGGGGGGGTCTGTGAGGCAAAAACCTGCACTTCACACCTGGCAATGAGGGTTAGGTCCTTGGTTATGGTTTCCAACCTCCAGGCGAGGCCTGGCAAGCTTCCAAAATTACAACTGATCTACAGGCTACAGAGATCACGTCCCCTGATTGCTTTGGAGGGCATTATACCACACGGCGGTTTTGCCTCTCCACAAACATTACCATTCCTGTAGACCACCCCCAAATCTCCTGGAATTTCCCAGCCTGGAGTTGATGACAGAGCTTCTGCCAGGGAGAGTAATAACTTGGCAACTCCTTCTGAACACCCAATAAGAGTTTGCTTTAGGGTTGCCAGCTCCAAGTTGGGAAATTCCTGGAGATCTGGGGGATGAAACCTGGAGAAAACCTGGAGAAAGTGGGGTTTGGGAAGGGAAAGGACCTTGGCATGGCATCATTCCATAGAGTCCACCCACAAAAGTAGCCATTTTCTCCAGGTGAACTGATCTGGCTTGTTTTAGTGGCCGGTTTTTAAAAAGGAATGTTACAGTGGCCAGTGACCACAGGTCTAGGCTACCGGAGCAGGATGTGTGGGGTCCTCCCAAGTCAACCTCCATACCACGTCTTCAACTCTAGACGGAGCCAGGGCTTTTTTTCTGGGAAAAGAGGTGGTGGAACTCAGTGGGTTGCCAGCACAGGGGGCAACTCTTGGCGGGAGGTGGTGCCCCTGGTACCACATGCACGTGCGCAAAGTGCGCACACGCTCCCAGGATCAATGACGTCACTTTGGGTCAGCTGGAACAAGGGGGGAGTTTTTGAAAGTTTAAATCGCTCTTAGTGAAAATGGTCACATGGCTGGTGGCCCCGCCCCCTGGTCTCCAGACAGAGGACGGTTTAGATATCCCTCCGTGCCGCTGGAGCAATGCAGAGGTCAATCTAAACTCCCCTCTGTCTGGAGATCAGGGGGTGGGGCCACCAGCCATGTGATCATTTTCAAGAGGTTCCAGAACTCCATTCCACCGAATTCTAGCTGGAAAAAAAAAGCCCTGGACTGAGTGGTACCACCACTAAAAAAAGCCCTGTCGCTAATTTCCATTGATTAAAAAAAAAACCCTAGCTCAAAAGATATTTCTGTGAATTATTCTGGATGCTGCTGTGATGTCAAGATGAGGCTTACCTTCTCATTCAGAGGAAGGAAATCTTCATTCAGAGAGATTATTCTAAACAGAACTGAGAAAGAAAGAATTTCAATGTTATTTTGTAGCTTTGTCTGAGCTGCGTGGCTCAGAGTCTCTCTACAGAAGATTTCTTACATGAGGACGCTCAAGTGTAATAGGGAGACGCAACAGCCAGGAAGCGAAGTTTAAAGGCTCTGTCAATTTCAGCTCTCTATACAAGATAGCTCCTCAGAGGGTTTGTTAATTTCATCTTTGCCTCTCAGAAGGCTCTGTCAATTTCGCCTCATTACATGAGGGGAGTTTTAAACAACAGAGCTAGTGCAGATGGCTCCTCAGAGGGTTTGTTAATTTCATCTTTGCCTCCATAAAGGGGAGATGAAATTGCCCAAGCCTTCGGGGAGGTGAAGATGAAATTAGCAAGCCCTCTGAGGAGCGATCTCTGTCGAATCTGTCATTTTTAAGCTACCCTTGTGTAGAGAGGTGAAATTGACAGAGACTTTGGCTGTGTCTTTTTAAACTACTCTTCCCGACAAACATTGCATCTCCCTACACTTGAGCATCCCTGTGTAAGATGTCTCATGTACAGACGTTCACAGAAATACGTCACATATGGGGCCAAGCTACAAGTGATGAATGACACTCGAACAGCAAGTGAACAGACCCACGTGTATTCCTCCCTGTTCACTTGCACTCCACTTGCCCTCCACTCGTTCACTTGCACTCCACTTGTTCACTTGCATTCCACTTGCCCTCCACTTGCCCTCCACTTGCCCTCCTCCCTGTTCACTTGCACTCCACTTGCCCTCCACTTGCCCTCCACTTGCCCTCCTCCCTGTTCACTTGCACTCCACTTGCCCTCCACTCGTTCACTTGCACTCCACTTGTTCACTTGCATTCCACTTGCCCTCCACTTGCCCTCCACTCGGGCAAGTGGAGTGCAAGTGAACAGGGAGGAATACACGTGAGTCTGTTCACTTGCCGTTCGAGTGTCATTCATCACTTTTAGCATGGCGGCAGAAGGACCCAGGTTCAAGCATCCGCGGTATCTGCACTTAAGAGGATTTCAGGAAGGGATCCGTGCGCACATTCTTAGGCGCTTCCTTTTGTTGTCTCTGCCTTCTTTTTATGGCTCACGTTGCCTTTGGATGTTGGAAAGCCACCAAGAGGGGGACTCAAGTGGAAGTTGTGCCACAGATTTATCAAAGGATCGAAAAGCTTGTACAGGATTCATTTCCGCACTCGAGCCACCTGCTTACCTTTCTGCCCTGGCCTGTAGATGGCTTTGTCAGTCTGGACAAAGGCCAGGCTCTCCAGGTTCTTGACCAGCACCATTTTTTGGCTTCTAAATTCGTGTGTTGGCCCTTTCACCACCACTCTGAGGAGCACTACAGATGAACCGTTCCACCTGGGAACCTGCAGAAGAGAAGAGGGGGAAGGCGGGAGGGCTTGGGATCTTCAAATGGCCGTTTTCTGGCTAACGAGTAGTTGTAAGGGCGATTCAAAACAGATACGTCCTCTAGCCTGAAGACTGCTGATGGATGGGGAGAAATGCAAAAGCTTTCCAAAAGTCACAGGAAAATCAAACTTTTCCACACATTCAAAGCACAATTTGTTGTCGCTTATACAATGCGATCCCCTTCCCAGTCTACCATATACTAGTTGGTGATGTGGGGAGAAGTATACCATTCCATACCAGGAGAACTGATTTACCCCACCTTTAAAAAAACACCCATCCTTTTTAATTTGTGACATCAGAGTTTCTGTTTCAATGATGAGGCATTTTTTATAGACAAGGAACACATCAGGTTTCTTTTAAAAAGAGAGAGTTAGAGCTGTTTGGTGTCCAGTGTTTTCCATTACCTCCAATCAGAACTGCTCCAAATGCTACCTTGTTCAACTGCCCAGCATTGCCCATCCACGTTGTCCTCTTCTTGAGAGTGGATTTGGGGAGATCAGATCACATGACCTCTCAGTGTACAGGGCCAACGTTTTGGGCTGAGCACTCCGCCTCTACTCTTTCCTCAGCATCTTCATCATGCTCACATTTGTTCCTGACTATTCCTGTCCACAGGTACAAAGCCTACGTGCATGCCATTTGAACATGCAGGGATCCTTTGCTCTTTTGTGGGAAATGTACAGAGGAGAGGCAGGGCTGGCATGCTTGGTCCTGTTCCTCCTCTTCATGTATTGGCCCTGTACATTGGTATGTCATGCATACAGAGCTATAATTATCCTTGTAATTTCTTCAGAACCCCCCCCCCTTAGTTGTTATTTCTAGGAGCAAAACAATATAACTAAGGGGACAAGAGGTAACTTAAGGAAATAACTTCAAAATCATCCAAACATAAAAATAACTGTGCTTATTCAAGTTATATACTCCTCACCCTAACAAGTTATAGAAAATAAAATATACATAAGAACTTGCTTGCCAGTGGAAGGAACCTGTCAATGCAAAATACCATGTCAGATCACTGGACAATTCTTTTACACATTTCAGACACAAGGCTGCAGTTTTCCATGGCAGCCCAGTGTCTCTCACAGTGACAGTGAAGTCCTAAGTGGAGTTACTCCAGTCTAAACCCATTGAGCTTAATGGGCTTAGACTGGAGTAACTCCGCTTAGGATTTCACTGTAGTTTTGCCCTGTTTTTTTCTTGAATATCTAAACAGAGATCAAATTTGTGACTGGTCAATCACAGTAATTTTTTTTAAGAAAACTTAATTTTAAAAGGGTTTTGCTGTGGAGAAAAGGCACAGTAAAAATGAAACCAAACTAAGAATATACAGTTGACTCTGCTGAGTGACTTCAGGGCAATGGTAGCTTGTTTCTTTGCCAAATTAGTGGGTAATTTCAGATAGGAACATAAATGGAAGTAATGCGCAGGCACTAACTGTGAATGGGATGCACCCAAAGAAGTCCTTCTCAGCCAACACGTTATCGATCAGGCTCCTGTTCTGTCCTTCATATTCCCAAGTGATGCTTAGAGACACAGATTCATTCAAGTGGCTCAGATGGACACAGATCTTCTCAGAGGTCTCAGCATGGATCAGAAACGGTACCAACACCAGGTATTGGCTGGAAAGGAAAAGACAGTCCCATTGGAGGATCTGGGAGTGGTTTGCTGTGATAAAGTAGGAGGATGTACATGACAGAAAAAAATGACGTTTATTGTCCCAGTGTTTATTTCCCTAAAAGAAAGAAAAGCACGCACGCAAGCAAGCTTGCAAGCTCGCAAGCTCGCAAGCAAGAACGAAAGAACGAAAGAAAGAAAGAACGAAAGAACGAAAGAACGAAAGAACGAAAGAACGAAAGAACGAAAGAACGAAAGAACGAACGAACGAACGAACGAACGAAAGAAAGAAAGAAAGAAAGAAAGAAAGAAAGAAAGAAAGAAAGAAAGAAAGAAAGAAAGAAAGAAAGAAAATTGTGACTGGAATACGATAACTTTTCGGGGTGTGTGCATGAGATGACATTCATTCCATTTTTGTCTCTGGTGAATAAGATTTGAATGTTTGTATAAATGTTTTAAAAACCAGCCACTCCAGTTTAAACAACCATGACGTGGGGAAAGAAACATATATTTGTTGCCTTTGGCAAGAAAGAACTCTCGCAAACCACTGCCTCTCTGCCCTCATTGGAAACACTTTACCGAGAGATCTGTGAGCAGAACTCCAGGGCTAAGTGGGTGCAGAAGCTCCCACCCGGATTGCAGTGTCTTTGCAGACTGATAGAGGGAAATATGGGCAGGAGTAACTGTGCCACTTTCAGAGTCATACAGAGAAGGAGGTTCTGCCCCTTATGCACAATGTTTTAAGGCGAACCAGTGTGTATGTACATGACGGGGTGGTGGCTTTGCCATCTCTGCCCTGACCGACGTGCTTTCATTGGAAGGTGTGCATAGGTCCTAGATAGGCACACACACCTTAGTGTGATCAGGAATCCAGAGAAAACAGATACCACTTCTTCCTAGGCACATACCCTGACCTAGGCCATTTCCACACGACTTACCTTCTCTCGGAATGACCCGGAACATCGCGCAAAAAACATGGAATATCGCATTTTCTCATGCGAGATTTGCGTGACATCGAGCAAATCTCGTGTGAGAAAACATGATCTTCCGCGTTTTTTGCACAATGTTCCGGGTCATTCTGAAGGAAGGTAAGCCGTGTGGAAATGGCCGTTGACACTGTGATGTCCCTGCCTCCCCCAGTTCTCTCTGAAATGTTGTTTAAAGGGCTGATAAAGTGAATACCAAATTTACCATTAGCTCGGGACTTTGTGTACACAAGTCCATTGCTGTCATCCACTCGTCTGTGTTTTTCTGCCAAGTGACAAAGGAGACTCTGATCATGCTTCTGTGTCTGAAATCCAGGGACATGGCTGGGATTCTACCTACCACTTGATAGGACTGATGGGGTGAGCAGCTGAGGAAATGGTTCTGCGGCTTAGTCAATGGATGCCTGTGTTCAGAAAAAGACGGCAATCCTGCTGTGAAGAGTCTGATCGGTTCCAAAAGAGGAGCCCACATGGTGTAGCGTTGAGTGTGCTAGACTAGCATTTGAGGACCCGGGTTCAAAACCCTCCTCAGCCATGGAGATTGCTGGGTGAACTTGGGCCAGTAACTCTTTCTCAGGGTTGCTGTATGGGAAAATGGGGGAGGGGAGAGCCATGTGTGCCATCCTGAGTTCCTTGGATGGGGGTCAAGATAAAAATAAACTCAATCAATCCGTCAGTCAACAGAGACCCACTGGATGCCCTTTGGAGAGCAACAGCTCAGCCCAGTTACTGTTTCTCAGTGTCAGTCTCTTGCAGTTAGGTCCCTTCAAGATCTCCAGTTAACACACAAGTGTTCGAGATGAAGCAACTTTAATGAGATCCATACAGTTCAGGGGGTTCACACAAAGGTGGCAATTGGCAGAAGTGACAATTCAAACAAAGCCATTACTAATTATAGGGGAACTTGCTGCCCTTTGGGGTCCATTGACATTCTGACATGAAACCCCAAAGCAGCTACATGGGAACTGATTAGTTTAGACTAAATGAAGCACAAAGTGAAAATATCCCAGTCTCTGGGGATTCGTTTTCATTTTCGCGGCCATGTCGGATGCTCCTCTCGGCAGGTCCGAGAAGAAGCGGCTGAGCAGCCTCACCGGGCGGCTGATCTGCAAAGGTTAGCCCCCAGGGCTCCCAGGGAGGGAGTCTGGGTCCGGGACGCGATGGGAAGAGCCCTCTGGCAGATCGAGGCAGGGGGTAAATTGCCCGTTTGTCCCTATGGAGGCCGGCAGACGTGCGCGGCACCTTGTGTGCTGCCGGGCCATGGAAAACGGCAAAGAACAGGATTAGGCGGAAGCCTGTAAGTAAGCGAATCCCTTCTGTTACTACAAGCGCATGTGAAGGAGTGGTGGGATCTGAAGTTTAGAAGATTCGGATTCCCCCCCCCCCTCGCAGAGTCTCGGAAGATTGGCGGTTCCCCCCCCCCTAAAATGGCAGCAAAAAAGCAGAGTCCTGCTTTGGGCAAGTCAGTTTCGGCTGCCCTGCAGGGAAGAGGCGAGTCGCTTGAGGAACTGGTGAAAAGATCGGTTATCGAAGCCATAAAACCCTTTGTTGACAAGCTGAATGAAACAGATCAAAGGGTGGGCTTAATTGAGAGCGATGTGAAAGCCATCAAGGAAGCAGCGGGGGGGGGGGGGCAGAGAAGTCTGCTTGGGAAAATGCGTCACTTATGAGAGCAACGAACAAGGAGCTAAAGTTGGTGGAAAACCAGCTGATTGGGCTGCAAGTGGAGCGAACACAGACCATTTTGCGTCTCCAGAATGTTAAAGAGGAGGAAAACGAGGATTTATGGGATCTTGCCTCTGAACTTTTAGCGACACCTGCAAGGGCAACTAAAGAAGAAGTAAAAAGCGCCATTTTGGGAGTCCGTCGGGCATCTTCAAAATATGCAATGAAGCGGCAGCTGCCTCGCGAGATTGTTACTGAGTTCTCATCCAGGAGGGTCCGGGACAATATCCTATATAACTCATATAATGCGGAGTTGGACTTTCTGGGAAATAAAGTCAAGATACTGAAAGACGTTCCATTTTTAGTCCGGAAGAGAAGGTTTAAGTATAAAAAGCTGGCAGCTCTTTTGAGGGAACGTGACATAAAGTACAAATGGCTACTTCCGGAAGGAATCGGGTTTAGTTATAAAGATCAAGCTTACAAGATTAATTCGGAAGATCAGCTAAGGGATGTAGTGGACAAGAATCCAGAATTTGGGACAGACACCAAGCAAAAAGAAGAAGATTTGAAGCCTGAAGGGAGGGGGGAGGCAACGAGCGCTGCGGCTGTAGCTGCTCAGAGAGAACTGCGTCCGAGGCCCGGGGGGGGGGGTGGAGATTTAATTTGAACTGTAATTTGTATTTTGTAAGATCAACCATTCCATCATTACTTTATTAAGCTATTTTCTTTAATTATGGCAGTATGAAGGGAAAGCATTGAAGTGTAGTGTTTAGTGTTTGTGAGTTGCCTTCCCCATTTTTCCACCCCCCTTCCCCCTCTTTCTCTCTCTCTCTCTCCCTTGTACTATTGTAGTTTTTTGTAGTTTATTGTTCTAGATGTTAAAATAAAAAATTATTAAAAAAAATATCCCAGTCTCTGGGAAAAGATCCAACGTTCACTACTAGCAGCTCGCCTTCAAGGATACTCACTGTAAAAGTGAAAGTACATATTTTCAACAGATAACGGAGAGGCCCCACCGGCTCTCCTGCATTTTATGTTAGTAGTTAAGTCATTCTCAGATGACCTTTAGCAAAACAGTAATGACCAGTACAGAATGCAGAATACAATAATGGCAGGTGTGCTGGCATACATGACACTCAGCGTGTGGTGCTCACAGATAATTTGCTTTTCAAGACAGAGGTTCCATTTAACTATCACACCACGTTTTTTCTCAGTGAATTCCACAAATTAAATATGGGCTGATTCCGCACACGTTGGATAATGCACTTTCTTTTTTTTTTTTTTTGAAAATTTTTTTATTGGGTTAGAATCCATTATTTTTACATTTACATTCAATTTTCCCCAATTTTTTCATCTCTAACCCCCTCCCTTTCCCCCCCTTTTTGTTGACTTCCAACAGCTTTCCAACCCTTTGTCCCCTTTCCCTTACTTTTATTAGCTTCCTCTATCTAAAACAAATATATATTCTCCGTTATTCTAAGCAGTACATCCTTAACTATTTTTAACATTGTATGCCCAAACTGTAAGTCTTTGTTTCCATCTTCGATAAACAATTTATCCCATTTTTCAATTTCAAATATTTCTATATATCATAAACCATATAGATCATACATTCATTTATATCAAACAATTTGACTTATTCTCTATATATTACTCATTCTATCTTTTTGTAATAATTCTATATATCTCTCATCACGTAGTCAATCAATTTAACTCATCTATATCTTCAGACATTCAGTTTGGTACAAAACTTACCAAAAAGAAAGAAAATATTGTTAGTTAATCAATCCTTATATTTAATCCTTATAGTTAATTATTTTCTATCTATGTTCTGTTTGTTAACCTGTATATATCTATATATATATATCAATCTATTAATCTGACTGCTTATTAATTCACATTTATCTCTTCTCCCCCCGGTAAAGTCTCCCCCCTCTACTTCAGTGCTTCAGTAGTTCTCAAACTGCCACAGTTTTCCTCCCACCTCCCAGGATAATGCACTTTCAATGCACTTTATCAATCGTTTGAGGTGGGTTTTTTGTTCCGCACACGAAAAAATCCATTCCAAATTATCTATAAAGAGGATTGGAAGTGCATTATCCAACGTGTGCGGAATCAGCCATGAATTCTGTGGGAGGGGGAAAGATCTTGGGATTATAATGAAAATATCAGTTCAGTGCACTAGGACTGCCAACCTCCTGGCTGAAGATCTCCCAGAATTACAACTGATCGCCAAGCAACAGAGACCAGTTCCCCTGAAGAAAGTGGCTGACCTCTATGGCATTATACTCCACTGAGGTCCCTCTCCAAACCCTGCCCTCTCCAGCTTCCACCCCACAAACCTCTAGCAATCTCCCAACCCAGAGCTGACAATTCTAGCGTACACCCGATGTGAAAAAGATTATTAGAAGAGGACCGGAAAATAACACAGCCAATATTGTAAAAGCATATATCTATGGTGCAGCCTCAACTAGAGTAATGTGTGCACTTCTGGTTACTGTATCTCAAAAAGATACAGCAACAGCTGGATTGCACAGCTGGAAAAGTGCAGAAGAGATAAGCTAAGATGATTAAGAGGTTGGAGCACCTTTCCTGTGAGGGAAGACTAGATGGTCTTAAGTTTAAGTTTTGAGGAAAGATTGTTAAGGGGATACATGGCAGAAGTTTATACAATTATGTATGAGGGGGGGAATGGAGTGGGGAAAAATTTCCCCCTTTCCTGTAATACTTGAACTCAGGGAACTAATTGATTTTTTTAAAGACTTTTTATATTTATTTGAAAAAGAAAATACAAAGAAGTACAGGCTCAACAATTAAATAGTACATGTTACTATGTACGCAAGGAGGGTTGGAATATTATAGAACGTTGATGTTACTATGTTAAAGATATTTAACATGTATAATTACTGAAGAGTTGAGAAGCAATATCCTAATTTACTGGTATAAAAAAATCTCATACAGTTGGTACCTTTTACAATTTGTCTGATTTTCTAGGTTAGGAGCCATTTTGTCTAAAAAAGATGCCATTTTCCAAACAACTTCGTTTGAGGTCCATGGTTTCCTGAGCGTGCAACGCTATCTGATATTTTATCTAATATAAAAAATTCCCATGTTTTTACACACCATTGGCTTACTGTTGGAGATTGGTGTCTTTCCCTTTGGCAGCTGTTAAAAGCGCCACAATGAGTTCTTTTAAAATATTTGGTATATTTGAGTTACTGCAAGAATAAAACAGTATTGTCTGGGGTTGATCATTTTGATTTGATATAGAATTTGTTGCCAAAATTCCTTACTGATAGTGCAGGACCGCCAACAATGGAGAGAAGAACCCTGCGCACAACAAGATTCCCAGCACAGAGGCGAAAAAGGAGGGTTCGTATGATGCAATCTGACCGGTGTACCTTAACAGTATTTTATAAGATAGTCAGTGAAGTTGATGAGCAATAGTTTCAGGATGGACAGCCTGCTGGAATATTAAATAAAAATATGGGTATGGCCAGAAATGCACACCGTGGCTGTTCTCCAAATATGAAGGTTTTAAATTTTAAAAGAAGGGTGCTATCTTAAGTTTTTCTATTCCATTCATCTTTAAACTAAAGGGAACCTCCATGTCCAGGGGCAGTCATTCTCTGAATGCCAGAGCTAGGAAGCTGTCCGTTTGTTGGCCCTCTAGGCAGCTGGTTGGCCAATAGACGCTGGACCACTGGTCTAATCCAGTGGGGAACTTGACATTCTTACATTACGGTTAATAACCACGGAGAGAACTCTCTTCCCTGCATTTGCCTCACTCTTTTAAAAAACCACTTGAGAGTTTGCACCACATCTTGAGCTGTGAGTTCCACGTTAAACATGTTGTGTTTAAAATCCCCCTCTGTAAAGCGGTGTGGAGAGAGCATCAGCGTAGCACACTCTGGGAAGTTAGCAGAATGGAGCCATGGGCCAAGCTAGAAGTGACGAATTACACTTGAATGGCGAGTGAACAGACTCACATGTATTCTTCTCTATTGCGCTCCACTTGCACTCCACTCCATCACGTAGTGAACAGACTCACATGTACAGAGCTACAATTACCCTTAAATTACCCAATTACCCATGTAGTGATTGAGTGGAGTGCGAGTGGAGTGCAAGTGAACAGGGAGGAATACCTCTGAGAGCCAAGCTACAAGTGACAAATTACACTTGCCTGGCAAGTGAACAGACTCGTGTGTATTCCTCCCTGTTCACTTGTCATTCATTTGCTCTCCGATATATTGTCGAAGGCTTTCATGGCCATAAAACGATGGTGGTTGTGGGTTTTCCGGGCTGTATTGCCATGGCCTTGGCATTGTAGTTCCTGATGTTTCGCCAGCAGCTGTGACTGGCATCTTCAGAGGTGTATCACCGAAAGACAGGGATCTCTCAGTGTCAAACTGTGGAGGAGATGTTTGCAGGTGATTTATATCTACTCACAAAGGTGGGTTGGGTTGTGTCATCCTGTAAGAGTTTCCCAGGGTGTGGAATGCTAATGGAGGGAGGCTTCACTGTATCCTGAGGAGCATATGGATTGGTGATTGATATGCTAATCTTCTCTGCAGGGCTATTGTGGGTTGTAGAGTCTTTTGTTAGCCTGGTGTTTTTCAGAACTGGAAACCATGCTCTATTCATTCTTAAAGTCTCTTCTTTCCTGTTGAAGTTTTGCTTATGCTTGTGCATTTCAATGGCTTCCTTGTGCAATCTACTTGATCAAGTGGAGTGCAAGTGAATGGCAAGTGAACAGGGAGGAATACACATGAGTCTGTTCACTTGCCAAGCAAGTGTAATTCGTCACTTGTAGCTCGGCTCTGAGTTCACTTGCCATTCAAGTGTAATTTATCACTTCTAGCTTGGCCCCATGTGAGAAACAAGGACGAGAAAACAAAGCCCCTCCCTAGCCCTCCCACTTACGGTTCTGGGGTCGATGTTGAAGCCTCTCCAGGAATCAGGAACAAGAGAAGGAGCAAGATCCTCAGTCCCACAGCAAACTGGTCCTTCCCCATGCTGCTTAGAGGTAGCTGGCACACAAGTGGGGCAGAGGCTGGTTTTGTGCCCTTTCTTGCTCCCTCAGGCACCAGCCTGCCAGCCTCTTTATACCGGCTCTCTGCAAATAGCTTGCACAGCATGTGAGATAAAGGCTGGGGGCTGGGAGGGACTCTCTGGAGAGAAGAGGGAACCTCAGCCTTCACCTCTGAGTCACACAAAGCCGGTTCCCTGGCAAAGGGAAAGCAGCAGAAGAAAGGGCTTCCTTGATGGGCCTGCGCTTGAACCAGTCACACTGCAGGGAGACGGGGCTCCAGCAGGCAAACTTGTCCATCAGCAGGAAAAAGATGCTTCGCTGATTATTCTGCCCAGGATTCCTTCCAGCAAATTCCTCACAAAGCACGTGGGTGAGGCTGGCACCAAGTTCTGTGATAGAAATTACCTTACACTGACAAATAATTCTGGAACGGACAATTTTCCTTGCCATGAGATCCCACTGGACCCCTATGCAGCACTCTTTCCTTGCCCCAGTAAACAGAAAAGAAGAATGTGCAGTGCCCTGCCCAAAGGTCTGGCACAGTTTTGGTAGGTGATAGACGAAACTGCCCCTCTCTCCCACCAGAAGGGGAGGGGCAGGAGCTGCCAAGGTCTTGCTGCCCTCCAATTATCCCGAGCATCCACTCAAGCATTGCCAAGGGTGGCCAAGCAAGGAAAAACATACAGTTCAGGCACTGGATGTTGCACAGGCAGAATAGCCACATACTGCAACAGAGCCCCCACCAAAAAGGCGCTGCCGCTAATTCTACAGATGCCACCAACAGAAGGGACGATCGGAACCCAGTTCCAGGTTACAAGGCAGCTTGTGCGAGGCATAAAATCTTCCATTCACCTGGTGGGGATTACAGGTTCAGACAAATTTGACAGCCTGGAAGCCTTCCTCACTCTGCCCTTCACCGCAAGAGAGGGCCATTTAATTGGTGGACGGGGTACTTCGCTTCCCTGTTCTTGGAGACCGTGACAAGAGGAGGCAGTTCCTACAAGGATGTGAAATGGGCAGCAACCATAGCAGGCTCCGTGCAGATGCAGTGGGAGGGCAGGCGGGTGGGTCATGCAAACTGCACTGTCTGAACCGCAGGGCATGGGCCAGTGAGCTTTCGAAGGCCAAAACCAACATGCCATGCAGATTGCAGGTGGTTCGACCCAGAGTTATAATAGAGGATCTATTTGCAAAATATTAAAGTCCTGGAAAGGACTCGTTTTAAACTTGCATGGATTAATTTATCGCAGTGCTGCCTGCCCATAAGCACAATTGCAGCTCCATCCAAGAGGGTGGCCAGAGGAGAAACTTAGCCAGCCTCCTTCCCAACACCAGACAGATGAGGTTGCCTCAGAGCAAGCCATTTCCACAGATAGTCAAATAAAAGCTCCGTTAGGCAATTTCCTCTGGGAGATAACCTAGCCTTCACCTGATTTCTGGATGTGGCCCAAGGCTGAGCAAAAGCAAAGGTGAGTGTTTTAATTAGAGGATCTGTCAACAAAGTGTCTAACCATTCACTGTCCCAGCCTTCTCTCCTCCTCACAATTTGTGTTGACATTGCTCTCCAAATAGCAGGGACTCTTGCGGGGCCACAAAGACAAATGAGTCTTTTTTTAGCCATAGGGCCAAGCTAGAAGTGACGAATTACACTTGAATGGCAAGTGAACAGACTCACATGTATTCCTCCCTGTTCACTTGCGCTCCACTTGCACTCCACTCGATCACATAGTGATCACTTGCTATTCAAGTGTAATTCATCACTTCTAGCTTGACCACCAGAAACATCTTATACAAGGATGGTCAAGTGTAGGGAGACGCAATGTTAGCCAGGGAGCCTAGTTTAAAAAGGCAGAGCCGAAGGTCAGTTTCACCTCTCCACACAGAGCCTGCAGAGATCGCTCCTCAGAGGGTTTGTTAATTTCATCTTCGGCACCCCAAAGGGGAAGTGAAATTGACAGAGACTTGGGGAAGGCGAAGATGAAATTAACACACCCTCTGTGGAGCCATCTCTGCGGGCTGTGTGTGGAGAGGTGAAACTGACCTTGGGCTCTGCCTTTTAAAACTACGCTTCCGGGCCAACATCGCATCTCCCTACACTTGAGTGTCCTCATGTAAGATGTCTCATGTAGAGAGGTTGTTAGTGAGTCATACACGACGGCTGCCCTGAGTTGGGGCCTTTCGATCCTTCAGTGGCCAGACTGGCTCCTGGTGTGTGCCCTTCTGAGCCTCCTACTTATGTTTCTGTATGATGACTCTCTTTTCCTTTTACTACCTGAGTAAAACTATGGGCCAAGCTACAAGTGACGAATGACACTTGCCTGGCAAGTGAACAGACTCACGCGTATTCCTCCCTGTTCACTTGCCATTCACTTGCTCTCCACTTGATCAAGTGGAGAGCAAGTGAATGGCAAGTGAACAGGGAGGAATACACGTGAGTCTGTTCACTTGCCAGGCAAGTGTCATTCGTCACTTCTAGCTTGGCCTGTATTGTTCTATTTGCAGAAGGAAGGAATTCTTTTCCTCTGTAGGAATGGTGGTAATGATCATGTGTTTGAATGTGACTTTGTGTACACACCCCCTCCCCGCCCCAAGCAGTTTCTTGACACTTGCATGTGAAGATTCAACCTTGTTTCTTTCTGACACAGAGTCATGCTTTTTTTTTTTTACATCCAGAGGAGTTAGCCTTGTTAGTCTGTAGCTTCAAAATAGTAGAGTCCAGTAGTAACTTTAAGACTAACCGACTTTATTGTAGCACAAGCTTTTGAAAACCACAGCTCTCTTGGTCACATGATTTTGAGGAAGAGAGCTGTGGTTCTCGAAAGCTTATGCTACAATAAAGTTGGTTGGTCTTAAAGGTGCCATTGGACTCTTTATTATTACGCTTTTTAAAAAATATGTGCAATCTTTCCCAACCATGGACAAGCTTTCAGATATGCAACCTGAAGGGGCACAGCCTGGAAAAGGCTTTCTGCTAATGGCACAATCATCCCTCATAGAAAAAAGCTGGGAGAGAAACTTTTCAGAAAAACAACAACGGGCGGCCCCGGTACCAATAGCAATCAAAACAACCAAACCGGGGCTCTAAGAGATTAAGAGCCAAAAATATACTCTAATTTTCTGTATTACAAAGTGCAAACAGTGCAATAAATACAAACATGGATACAGAATATATTATATAAATTTTGGAAGTGCAAAAATACAGAGTCCAAACATATATCACAATATTTTGTTGTCCGGAAACATCAGAAAGGTTTTTATAAAGTGCCAGTTGCCAGTTGTCAGTACATCAAAGGGAGCCGGTAGGTAGGGAGTTGTGCACAGTACTTATATATTCTCACAGTCCAAAATCATGAATGTAATTAGACGAACGCCGACCGGAGTTTGCTGGCAAATATCATTAACCCGTTTCGTGAGTACCACGACTCACTTCCTCCTGGGCTTAAAACAATTCGGACTGGTCATAAGTATGTTACAAGCACAAGGCATACTCTCCTACCACTCCACACTTTCCTCGGACATGACCGAGGAAAGTGTGGAGTGGTAGGAGAGTATGCCTTGTGCTTGTAACATACTTATGACCAGTCCGAATTGTTTTAAGCCCAGGAGGAAGTGAGTCGTGGTACTCACGAAACGGGTTAATGATATTTGCCAGCAAACTCCCGTCGGCGTTCGTCTAATTACATTCATGATTTTGGACTGTGAGAATATATAAGTACTGTGCACAACTCCCTACCTACCGGCTCCCTTTGATGTACTGACAACTGGCAACTGGCACTTTATAAAAACCTTTCTGATGTTTCCGGACAACAAAATATTGTGATATATGTTTGGACTCTGTATTTTTGCACTTCCAAAATTTATATAATATATTCTGTATCCATGTTTGTATTTATTGCACTGTTTGCACTTTGTAATACAGAAAATTAGAGTATATTTTTGGCTCTTAATCTCTTAGAGCCCCGGTTTGGTTGTTTTGGGAGAGAAACTTTTGGCAGTTGGCAGAGCTGGATTGTGAGGCATTGGTGATGCTCAAGAATAGTCCTGTGCATGTGCGTGTGCGTGTGCGTGTCTGTGTCCGTGTGTGTGTGAGAGAGAGAACATGTACAAGGACTTCCAAGGCTATTTATTGTACCAAGCTGGGAACAACATTTGCACAGTTTGCAGAAATGCAACCAGTGTGGTAAGCATTAATTTGTTAGAAAGCAAACAGAAGTCAGTTCACAAAGTCCAATATTGGATTTGGCCCAATTGTCCGGAAGGCTGTGGAGTGCTCTTGAACCAGGGCTTCTGGCACCTCAGTTGGAGTGGTGCAGAGGGCAATCTAAACTCCCCTCTGTTCACCAAGGGCAATTTAAACTTTTAAAAACTCCCCCCTTGTTCCAGCTGACCCAAAGTGACGTCATTGTGCGGTCGTGGGAGCACACATGCACTTTGCGCATGTGATACCATGGGCACCACCTCCTGCCAGGAGTTGTGCCCTGTGCTGGCAACCCACTAAGTTCCACCACCTCTTTCCCCAGAAAAAAGCCCTGCTTATAACTGCTTCTTCAATGGATGGAGGACAAACAGCTTCCATGGAGACTGATCACTGGCTACAAACCCAACCAGAAAGCACCAGGCATGTGTGTCTGGAAAGGAAACCATCAAAGCCCAAAGCAGTCATGTCCCTGGAGGTGAACAGTCATCAACAATAATATGTGATAATAACTAGGGAGATCCTACCTGTAGTCAGCACTAGAGATGGGCACGAACTGGGGAAAAAATGAACCATGTGGTTTGTGGTTCGTCAAATTTCATGAACCACGAACTTTCACGAACCTGCCCCTGGTTTGCGAACCGGTTCATTTGGTTCGTGAAAACATCACATCCGGGTCAGAAAACCATCACTTCCGGGCCAGCAGAAGGTCACTTCTGGGTCAGCAGAAGGTCTACAGGAAGTCCATCTCCTGTTGCCTAGGAAACTGATTGATTGGCACCAGGCTGTCTGCAGTCACGAACCAAAAAACGAACCAAACAAACCAGCCTAAAGTTCGTGGTTGTTCATCAGAAATGGGATCTGATGAACCACAGTTCGCGAGCCATGAACTAGCCTGGTTCATGCTTAATTTTGGTTCGTATTTCAGCTCGTGCCCATCTCCAGTGAGCACTAGACAAAACACACACACACACACTAAATAACCTATAACAATGGTGTTCTCATAAAACTCGGGCCAATTTGGCTAGGGCTCCTGGTGGTGTTTTGCCATCTTCTGGGCATGGAGCAGGGGTCACTGGGTGTATGTGGGGGAAAGGGAGATAGTGGTGAATTCCCTGCATTATGCAGGGGGTTGGACTAGATAACCCTGGAGATCCCTTCCAACCCTATGAGTCTATGACTCTATGAAGAAGGGAAAGAAAAAATATACCAGATATGGAAGACAAGCAGTTAAAAGTGTAGTGATTCTTTTTAAAGTCTTGGCCTAGTGCTTTAAAATATCCAGTGATAGCGCCTGGTGCAGGGAGAGAAGAACATTTAATACTCAGGGGTTACCAAAGAGAAGACTCTGTCCTTACTGAGCAAAGAACACAATACAGGGCCTGAGAGGACAGGCATTGTAATGTCATCACCTCCATCGCTGGTTTCTGTGGAAGAAAGAAACCACAATGATGTCAGAATTCCTCAGCATTGCCACCTGTGGCAAGATTTGTGGATGCCATTTTTGGTACTATCCCTGTGTCATTTGTAAGGTACACTTGTGCCTTGAGTGAAGGATGAGAAGAAAGAAATGGCAGGAGAGTGGGCGGGACCAGAGCTTTTTTCCTGGGAAAAGAGGTGGTGGAACTCAGTGGTGGAACTTAGGACCGCACAATGATGTCGCTTTGGGTCAGCTGGAACAAAGAGGGGAGTTTTTAAAGTTTAAATCACCCTCAGCAAAAATGATCACATGGCCAATGGCCCCGCCCCCTGATCTCCAGTCACAGGGGAATTTAGATTGCCCTCCGCTGGAGCAGCGCGGAGGGCAATCTAAGCTCCCTTCTGTCTGGAGATCAGGGGGCGGGGCCACCGGCCATGTGATCATTTTCAAGAGGTGCCGGAACTCCATTCCACCGTGTTCCAGCTGAAAAAAAGCCCTGGGAGGGACTATGGGAACTATACAAGGTCTAGGGAAAAGAGATGGGGAGGGGGGCTAGAGTAGCTCTCATTCCTCAGCGCTGTAAAGGGGAGGAAAGCGGGGAGGAAGGAATGCATGAAGCTTCTTTGTGCTGCGTCAGACCTGGCACTGGCCCACCTTGGCTGGCATTGCAGACTCTGCCAGACAGTGCCTGTCTTTCCCCTCCTGCACCCTGTGCTTTCCTCCTCCACACTGCTACGGAGTCACATCATCAATTATGTCACAGGCCTAACAACACATTACTTTTCCCCTGAGAAATTGCTCAGGTTGAGTTGAGAGGTGTGTTCTGGAATTAGGTTTTCCAGCCTCCAGACTGCTCCAGCAATGAAGGGGAGCAATGAAGGGGAGAGACCTCAACAACTGGTGTCACTGGTGCCATGATGTCACTTCCAGTTTTGGACTTGGCGTGATGCCACAGTGCCAGGGATGCTGTCCTATTTGGGGAATTCCCTATGAAAAGCGCCGCAAGAAAGTAGCTGCAATGCTGCATTAGAATTTATGCAAAAAAGTACGAACTACCGTCTGCAAAAGTTGTTGAGTTCTTGTGGGATTTCAAAATCCAAACTGATAAGAAGTTCATTCCCCTCCCAACTGGGATGAAAGTGTAAACGCCTGCACTCCTGTGAGATGGTATTTACCAGGTGATGTTACTATGGTTGCCAGGTGCCTTGCTCAAGTCCGTCTGATCCCCTCCATTTGGAGGCTGGACTTCTCCTAGAATTAAAACTGACCTGCAGGCTACAGAAATCAAATTCCCTGGAGGAAGCGAGCTGGAAATGCGGCCACTAAGAGCCTGTAAATGGTGATGTGGATGGAGTGCTAGGAGTGCTTAGCAGGGGATAAATTTAGCCAAAAGGGTGGTGGCACTATAGACACAAGTGGTATGCAGAAAAAAACAAACAAGCTGAAAATACACACAGAAATAGCTGTTCTGTTTCATTAAAGCAGTTTCCAGAATGGTGAGCTAGGAAATCAAATTATAACAATAACCTCCTACGGAAAAGTTCATGTGTTCTGTGGTGGGCCAATAGGACGGGAAGAAAATGCACTCTAGCTTGCCCAAGAGAAGGCTACTTCCAGTTTCTTTCCAGTTACAATTTTTACTAACCTTGGCCATTTCCACACGACTTACCGGCCAACGAAACATTCCGCAAAACATCCAGAAGCTAGCATCTTCTCATACGAAATCGTGCCAGGAAGACACTTTCATCCAGGAGTTTTGTGCGAAGTAGCATCTTCCTGATGTGATTTTGCATGAGAAGACACTATCTTCCAGGTGTTTTTTGGAACGTTTCTGTTGTGGAAATTGTCGCTCTGCAACCGGGGACTAGTCCACCAGTTGCTTTTGGTTCGTTGCTTGGGTTTGCCTCTTACCGTAGGCATGTAAAGAGTGCAACCTCACTTTATCTTTCCCTAGTACTAAACTGATGTCTCTGCTAAGAATAATGTGCCTGTTGCAAAAAGGTCTTAAGCAAGACTGGAAGTTTTTATTTAAAAAGGCAAAGGAGAATACAAGCAGAGAAACAAGGCACCAGATCAGGGCCTCACCTCTGCTGAACACTAGAACACTACAGAGATAGATACAGAGTACAAAATCATTAGTTTAGACATAACAATAATACAAAACAATTAAGATATCTTTTCCCCCCAAATCAAGGGCCCTTGAGACCCCGCCATTGCAGAGAGCAGGGACCTGTGAGGTCCCTGTCCTCTAATAAGAGAAGGGTACCAAGTATCTGGTTCGCCCCTCTTTTATAGGGAGATATCAAAGGCTTGTTTCATTAACATCCTAATCAATTACATTGTTTTTGTTCTTGAAAGACAGTTCCGTTTGTCAGACTATGCCATATCCAGACTTATAGTCTGCCCCAACTCCCTTCTGCAAGAAGACAATTGTCTTTTGATTTCAAAAGGTTTATTGTTAGAGACAGCAATCAAATCCAAACGAGCATATTCCAGGATTGTAGATCCTGTCAGACCAAAGATTTGTTAGGAATGATTCATGATGGAAAATGGTTACATTTCACACTCGCAGAGCCCAGCCTCCCCCCCGAGTTCACATAGCTAGTTTCTCAGAGGAACGCTGGACTAGCCAAGGTTGTGCAGACAGATAACAGAAGTTCCTTTCCCATGGAAGCGGCTCCTTGCAGGTGTCGGTGCCTAGAGGGAAAGAAGACTAAACACTACAGGATTAAATATGGCGTCACTTAGGTTAACCAGACTCTGACATTCTGCTCCCCTTAAGATCCTCCTCTCCCTGGTTTGGTTGGGTAAGTTTGATGAAAATGCTTAACAAGACGGGGGGCATTTACATGAATTGACTCCACCCACTCTCTGTACCCCTCCTCAAAGTCCTTCCAGCGGATTAAAAAAAAAGGTTGTTGCATCTGATTTTAGAGTCCAATATTTCTTCGACTTCGTAGTGGACTTGATCATTGATCATAGTGGGAATAGGGGCTGCTGGTGATGGATGCCACTGGTCTGGTGCGGATGCCTTTTTTAAGAGGCTGATGTGGAATGTAGGGTGAATGTGGCGAAGGTTTTTTGGCAGAATTACTTCTACAGTCACTTCTACAGAAGGATATTGATGAATTAAGGATGGAACTCCAAGTGACACAGCAAAAGGTACAAGATGTAGAAAAAAAGATGGAAGGGTTAAAAGTGGATGCGACCGGCGTGTGTGATAAGATGGTGGTGATGGAATGCAAAGCAATGGAAAAACAACTGCATTTTAGGGGTATTCCGGAAAAAATGGGCTGTGCAACCATGAAGCAAATGGCAGAAATAATAGCGGAATTCCTGGATCAGAAGGAAGAGGATGTGATGACATATTTGGATATAGCTTACAGAGTTAATTCAAAATGTGCACAACAGAAGGACTTGCCAAGGGATATTATTGTCCAGCTGATGACAAAGAGAATTAAAGAGGAAATTATTAGAAAGCACTTTGGGTCCCCATTGGAGATTGGAGGGACAAAGATTCGAATAATGAAAGAGTTACCGAGGAAGGTCTTGCAAGAGCGGAAAAAATATAGGGATTTAATGCAGAAGTTGAAATCTATGAATATCAGATATAGATGGGAGTTACCTGAAGGTTTGAGTTTTGAATTTCAATCTGTGAGACAGGTGATTAAATCAAAATATGCAATGGATGTGTTTTTGATGGACAATGAAAAAGACTTTCCAAGTACAAGTAAATCCTAAATATGGAATACAAATTAATATCGTAGAATGTTAATGGACTAAATTCACCCTCTAAAAGAAAAGCAATATTTCATTGGTTGGCCAAGCAAAGATGTAATTTGATTTGTTTACAAGAAACCCATATAAGAGATCAAGATGTAAAATATGTATTAAATAAGGAATTGGGAAAACAATTCGCTGCGGCAACCAAGCAAAAAAAGAGGGGAATTGTAATTTATAATTACAAAATTAATTGTTTCTGATAAAGATGGTAGATACCTGGAAGTAGAATTTCAATATAATGCTAAGAAAGCACTGATAGTGGGAATTTATGCACCAAATGGATCTAATGAGCAATTTTTTACAGAAGTAATGAGTCAAATGGAACAATGGACTTATGAACAAATAATTTTGACTGGCGATTTGAATGGCGTTGTGGATTTACAGATGGATAAAAAAACAGCTGTTAGTAAAAATAAAATGGGGAAATTGCCAAAGTCTTTTTTTGAATTACAAAAGCAAGAAAATCTGGAAGATGTTTGGAGGAAATATAATCCCAAAACTCAACAATATACTTACTTTTCAGCGAGCCACCGGTCATTTTCAAGAATAGATATGATCTGGGCGTCTAAAGAGTTGGCAGTAGCCACAAAGGAGATAGATATTTTACCAAAACTTAGCTCAGATCATAATCCAGTGATGTGGAGATTTGGAATGAAATGTAGAAAACAGAGGTGGAGAATAAATGAAGATTTGTTGGGAGACCAAGAAGTTTGGAGGTATTAAAAAGAGAGACTAACTGCGCAATCCTATGGCTGGCCCCAACGCCGGAGTGGCTGCACAGGTGGAGCAACGGCGCCGTCAGGCCGTATCCTGTGCCAGCAAAGTGCAGCGGCGCTGGCTCTGGCAGCGGCGCAGAGATGCAAATTGGGAGAACCAGAAAGCGTTGTGGGTTGGCCTGATGCGCAGCCACCGCCGGGTGCAGCCAAAGGGCGCTGTTCCCGACAAGCAGCAGGGGGAGGGGCCAGGATAGGCGCAGCCAATGGGCAGCACGCGATGCTGGCCAGGCCCCAGAGCAACAGGCAAACCACGCCCATGCCGGCAGACCGCCCCAGCTCGTGCGTTGGGTGGGGCTCGCAGTTGGGAAGGAGAGAGGTGGGCGTGGTCTGAGGAGCCTCTCCCTCGTTTGCCCAATGCAGCATCAAGTACATGGCGGCTGCATCCAGAGATGTTGGCGTGGGACTGGCAGGCGCCCTGCCATGAGGATCCCAGGAAAGCAGCCGGTCCGGGCAGCAGGGAACAGCCACCAAGTGGTGCCGAAGGGGAGGGTTGTCCTGAGGCTGCCACCAAGAGGCAGACACAGCGGGCCTGCCCCCGTCCCCATCCCAAGGCAAAGACCACAGACACCCGTTGCACAGAAATCAGTCTTTATTATTATACCATCCCACCTCCCCCAGCAGATGTGAGGAAGGGGAGGCGTGTAGGAGGAGTAGGGTGTTGAGAGACCAGGGGAAGGCACGGCCCCATTTGGAAGGACCGGCAGCCAGAGGCCTATTGATGGCCTGGACGCTGCTTTGCCAGCCCCCCCGCTCGCCCCCTGCTCCGTCTGGCATGCTACCCTGAGCTGGGGTGCTCATGCAACTTGCCAGTGGGGGGAGCCCTCCCAGGGTCTGGGGTGGCCACCTAGCCTGCATGGCCCGGGCGGGGGGGCGCTGCCAGCTGGGGGACCTCGGGCTCCCGCGTTTCGGCCACTTTGTGCGGATGGTGTGCTCCTCTGCTGCCCCTGTGGGCGGGGCCTGTGGCCTCCCCTGCAGGATTGGTGGAGCTGCCGGCCTAGGAATGGCTCCCATGCCCCAGCAGGGCAACGCAAGCGGATGCTGAAAGCAGGAGATGGCGCCAGGCCAGGATGGAGCCACTCGCAGCCTTGGACACACCCCTTCCCTCCCAACAACCACACTGTGTTGGCGTGGGAGCCTCGCAACTGCCCTGCAGGATTGAATGCGAGGCGGGACGCCGCGGGGTGGAGGGTGTTGGAATGACCAATGGGGCTGCCGCAGACACCTGAGGGGCTGGACCCACTCTGGGAGGCGGCCGCTCATGGGACTGTGTTGCTGCAGCTGCGGCTGCAACAGGAGCGACCCTCCCCAGGTGCGCGAGACCTCCTGCCCGGGATACGGCATCCGACTGCCGCTGACCTAGTTTCTTCACTGATGGGGCTTGGGTTCGAGTGAGCAGACCGTTTCCCCTGCCGTCTCCCGCCCCCTTGCAGCACTCCCCCCCTGGCAACCCTCTCCCTGGCTTATCAGATGCAAGCTGCTTGTCCTACCAGGGATTGAACGCCCTCGGTGGCTCCCCCCTCCCTGCAGACATGCCCTGCCCCAACCCTCTGCCTGACTTTACCGTGAGGGGAGGGAGGGGGCGGGGAGGCAGAACGGGGTCTGTCAGATACATTTGTAGTGATGTGCAGGTGGAGATATGTGACAAGAGTGTTGGGGGAGGGGCTGAGGACGAAGTCAGGTTCGCAGACACAGAAAGTAGTTGTTTTACAACTCGTTTTATTGCACTGGAAAAAGCAGGCTTGTTTTTAGGCTAGCAAGGTTGCCAGAGCATTCCACACGGCCCTTCTTCCCGCCCGGAGGGGCGGGGCTGAGATGCAGGCTGCAGCGCGAAACTGCTTCCTGGGCTGTAGCCAACCGTCCGTCAGGGGTGTTTGGGGAGGGCGGGACACGGGAGAGCAGCCATGCCCTGGACGTGCCTGCGGGAGAAAAAGACACATGTGGGCTTTGCCTCGTTACACTGGCTCCCACACTCCGCCATCTGGGAGGATGCACATAGTTGAGGGCAGCAGCAACCAGCTGATGCATGATGGTCTGGCGAGGATGCACTCGGCCTTGGGAAGCCTTTACCTTTAAGGGAGGGAATGAGCTGGTCATAACAAACACCTGGTCACATGTGGTTTTCGGGGCGCCTGCCTCTGAGGCGGCCAGGGGCGGCCATGGTCGCCCCCCACCCCTGCTGGGCCTCACCCAAAGCGGCAAGTGAGCGGGTGGGTTCAGCTGAATGGGCAGTTTGCACTAATCTGTGGAACGCCCCCCCTCCCCTACCTCCTCCTCACCTGTCAGCGCTCCGTCACACATCACCAGGCGGGAACTCCAGAGTCAGGGTACTTGCAAGGAAACAGTAGAGGCTGCAGTTAGTTCGCCAAGTGTCATTCCCTTCTGTCATGGAAGGGTTAATTTGTTTGTGCTTAGTTAGAAGCAACTAGCTTGCATGAGTCCAGTTAGATGTTGAGTCGTTCTTCCTGTCAGGGTAAAAAGGGAGTTAGCCAGACATTTGCACTTCTTCCCTTTTACGGGGAGTTCCCCCACTTTTTCATAAAGTCCCCCGAGTGCATTCTGTGCCTGCCACCATGAATGCCCTCACCCCTGTTCGGTGTTCAAAGGGGCAATGCCACGCAGCACACAGACAGAGGGTCAGAGCCTCCAGCCAAGTGCTCACTTACCTGAGGGGTTTGGCCTGCACTGGCCAGATGTTTTGTAGGGTGTGGTCGCAGATGATTGGGTGCGGAGAGGGGGGCTCGTCCATGCCAGGCATGCACACTGATTGGTCCCCAGGATAGTTCTCATCCTATGCTCCTTCGGGCCATGGAGGCGGGGCTGGGTGCTCGGAAAGGGGGCTGGTTTTTCGCCGTTCCATGAGCGCCTATGGGCTACGCCTTCTTCCGTGGCGTAGCTTTTTTGCGCCGCTGTGGGCGTTCCTGCTTCTGGAGGGCCTTAGGGAGTAGACTAACTCTGATCCCACCCTCTTCCCTGCACCCCGTGCCGGCGTGGGGCTCTACACCACTCCTCTGCCTCTGCCCGGCCGCCTTTGGATTGCGCCAATGCCGGCCCGCCAGCGGGCCTGCGCTGTGTCCCAGCGTGGGCGAAGGTCCACTTACGCAGGCGTAAGTACCAGATATGCTGTCGCAAGCCTTAGTTCGGTTCCTATTCACTTTCCCTGCCCCTCTTAGGATTGGGCTGCCCATGTTTTATTCAAGACAACGTGGATAAAGGAGTTCCAATATATAAAGTTTGGGATGCATACAAAGCAGTAATTCGAGAGGTTTTGATGGATTTAAATGGGAGAGACAAGGAAAATAAAGAAAGGAAATTAAAGGAAACACAAGAGAAAATAGTGCGAATAGAGCAGCAATTAAAGAAAAGACCAGGTAAAAAGAAACTGATAAAAGAAATTAAAATATTGCAGGAACAAATAAAAATAATGGAAAATAAAGAAGTGGAGTGGGAATTGAAAAGACTGAAACAAAAGTCATTTGAAGGAGGCAACAAACCAGGGAAGTACTTAGCATGGCAGTTGAAAAAGAGAAGAGAGAAGAAAATAAGTAAAATAAAGGAAGATGGAAAAGAGTTGCATGACCAAAGTTCAATAGAGAGAGCATTTTATAAATATTATGCGAAATTATACCTGAAAAAATTAGTGGATTATAAATCAATAAAAGAGTACTTTGACAAATTGAATATGCCAGCTATGTCCATAAAATTGAAGGAAAAATTAAATGCTGAAATTACAACAATGGAAATTTTGGAAGCAATACAGACCACAAAGGTGGGAAAGGCGCCAGGACCAGGTGGACTTACAGCTAAATTTTACAAAGTAATGGCTGAAGATTTAAAACAATTGATGCAGAAAGTAATGAACGCAATATTGGAATGACAGGAGATACCGGAAACATGGAATGAAGCAAATATTACATTGTTACCAAAAGAAGTTTTAGATTTAAGTAATGTAAAAAATTACAGACCGATATCATTAACCAATGATGACTATAAGATTTTTGCAAAGATATTAGTGGAAAGACTCAAAGTGTGGTTGATGGAATTTATAGCAGACAAACAAGTTGGCTTTTTACTTGATAGACAAATAAAAGACAATTTGAGAATAGTACTTAACGCCATTGAATATTATGATAAGAAACCAGGTAAACAGGTTGGTTTTTTCTTTGCAGATGCTGAAAAAGCATTTGATAATTTGAATTGGGATTTCATGTTTGCTACGATGGAAAGAATGCAGATGGGAGAGAAATTTATGCAAGCAATTAAAGCAATATATAAAAATCAATTTGCAACAATAGTTGTTAATTCTGAGACAACGAAAAAATTGGAAATAAGAAAAGGAACGAGACAGGGATGTCCACTCTCCCCACTATTATTTGTAATGGTTTTGGAAGTTCTACTTAGACAAATACGAGAAGAGGATATGATAAAAGGATTGAAGACAGGAGGATTTTCATATAAAGTGAGAGCTTTTGCAGACGATGTGATGGTTATAGTAGAAGATCCGACTCAGAATATGTTAAAATTAATGGAAAAAATAAAAGAATTTGGAGATCTAGCAGGATTTTATATAAATGAAGATAAATCCAAGATACTATGTAAAAATATGACTAAACAACAACAGCAAGAATTGATGGAGAAGACAAAGTGTGAAGTAGTCCACAAGGTTAAATATTTAGGTATTGAACTGACAGCTAAAATATTGATATATTTAAGAATAACTATGATAAATTATGGCAACAAATAGATAAAGACATGGTGAAATGGAATAAATTGAATCTTTCATGGTTAGGGCGTATTGCAGTAATTAAGATGAATATACTTCCAAGGATAATGTTTCTACTACAAACAATACCAATTGTTAAAGATAATAAGCAATTTGAAAAATGGCAAAGAAAGATTTTGAAGTTTGTGTGGGCCGGGAAAAAACCTGGAGTGAAAATGAAGGTACTATATGATGCCAAAGAAAGAGGTGGATTACAATTACCAAACTTAAAATTATATCACGAAGCTATATGTTTGGTCTGGTTGAAGGAATGGTTGGTGCTGAAAAACTATAAGCTCGTGGCTTTAGAAGGATATAACAAGCTTTTTGGATGGCATGCTTATTTATGGTATGATAAGGTGAAAGCAGATGCCATGTTTTTGCATCATTTTGTAAGACAAAATTTATTTATGGTATGGACAAAATATAAGAAATACCTGGAAGAGAAAACACCAATGTGGATTATATCTGCAGAAGCTGTAAATCCAAAGACGGAATATGCTGGGGAGGAGTGGTTGATGTACAAAGAAATTTTAGAGGTTAATCAGAATAAATATACTCTTAAAAATAATGAAGAATTGCCATTTCAGTATGGTCGGTTTCAATACAAATATGGTTGGTTTCATACAAATAAAAGATTTGTATGATGTAGATCGTAGAAAAGTAGGTTTCAGGATGGTAAATTCAGAATTAGAAGAATGTTTACTCCAAGGGGGGGGGGATGATATCTAAAGTATATAAGATTTTGTTGAAATGGTTTACAGAAGAGGAAGTTGTTGAAGTTCAAATGGTAAAATGGGCAATAAATTGTAACAAAGATATACCAATGGAAGCTCGGGAGAAGTTGTGGAAAAATACAGTCAAAATTTCAGCATGTACCACTGTAAGAGAGAATGTATATAAAATGATGTATAGATGATATTTAACACCAAAGAAGCTAGCCAACGGAAATAGTCAAATGTCATATAAATGTTGGAAATGTAAGAAACATGAAGGCTCATTTTACCATATGTGGTGGGCATGTGAGAAAGCTAAACAGTTCTGGGGAGAAATAATAGAAGTTATGTCAGATATTTTACAGAAAATTGTGAGTAAATCCCCAGAATTGATGCTATTGTGTATGACCCTAGAAGAATTTGATAAAATGGACAGAATAATGGTGTTCTATATGATTACTGCGGCTAGAATGTGTTAAGATCAGAGAATCACAAAAACACAATTCCTGTCAAAAACACTTTATTTCTTGAACAGCTTTACGTTACACAGCAGGGAGGCACACCAAAGGGCATTCCAGCATTCCACCTCACAAAAATAACACAACTCACTTAACATCAGAGAATCACAAAAACACAATTCCTGTCAAAAACACTTTATTTCTTGAACAGCTTTAGGTTACACAGCAGGGGGGCACACCAAAGGGCATGGCAGCAGTATCTTACACAAAAATAACACAACTCATTTCACATTAAAGAATCACCCCAAAAAATTGCTGTCAAAACCACTTTATTTCTTTAACTGCTTTAGGTTACACAGTAGGAAGGCACAACAGGGCATAAAAGCACTCTACTACACAAAAATAACACAACTCACTTCACATCAGAGAATTACTCAAACACAATTGCTGTCAAAAAAGGTGAAGTGGACTGTATTATTTTGTGTAGTACACTGCTTTCATGCCCTGTTGTGCCCTCCTACTGTGTAACCTAAAACAGTTAAAGAAATAAAGTGTTTTTGAAAGCAATTGTGTTTTCGGGTGATTCTTTAATGTGAAGTGAGTTGTGTTATTTTTGTGTAAGATACTTCTGGCATACCCTTTGGTGTGCCCCCCTGCTGTGTAACCTAAAGGTGTTCAAGAAATAAAGTGTTTTTGACAGGAATTGTGTTTTTGTGATTCTCTGATCTTAAGTGAGTCATGTTATTTTTCTGTGTGGGGGACTGCTGGTGTAATGTGTCATAATGCTTTGCCTACTTGTACTTTGAAAGTGAGAAAATAATTTTTAAAAAAAATTATTTTGTGTTGTTCGTGTTTTATTCTTTGTTGTGCAGTTGGTTCCCATCATAGGAAACAGTACAGCAGGCTGGCCAGGCTTCTCTGTAGGTGGTGGGGGTGTCAGGGGGTGGTTGTCTGTGTGTCAGGTCAGGTGCTCTTTCCCAGGGACAAGTTGGCACTCAGAAGTTTGCCCACCATTGTGGCACCCTGGGCTGTGCGGAATTGCCCTGGGAAAGAGAGTTTAGAAGTTCCCAGCATAGGGAACAAAGGGGGAGGGCTGGCCTTTGCCAGCCTGTTCCTGGGGTTATGGGTGTGGGGCTGCTGGATTTCGGTCTGTGAGGGGCTAATGTGGGGAATCGGGATTTGAGTCTGTGTGTGGCTGCTGGGGGGGAATTGGGTTTGTGTGCGGCTGTGGGGGGTGGACTTTGGGGGCTGAGAGCACCTACTTGGGGAGGCCATGAAATGCCCCCCCAAGTGGCAGCAGGCTGAGCCTTGGTGGGGAGTGGGAGTAGAGGTGGGAGAAGGGCCCCAGAGGGTTGGGGGGCATTTTGCATGCAAAATGCCACCCCTGGCTAGACAAGCCTGCCTCTTCATTTTTTCCCCATAGGAAATAATGAAGAAAATTAGCAGCAGCAAGCTAAAAATATGTTCACGTTTCCCTTTTTTAGGCGAGGATAGGGGGACCTGGTTTGGGGGGCCAAAGTCCAATCGGTCTGAAACTTGGGAGGTTGTTAGAGAGGAGTTAGAGGAAGGTCCCCACCAATTTTGGCTTGATTCAGTGGGAAAATGGCTCCCCCAGGCATCCAGGAATACGGAGGCATTTTCCCATTGAAAAGAAACCCGAAACAACCCGAAATGATACCCGAACCGCTAAACCCGAAACGGCTTGCCATTTCGGATTTAGCTGTTGCCAAAGCAGATTCTCGTTTCGGGTATACCTGAAACGAGAATCCCGAAACAGTGTGCCTTTGCACACCCCTAGTCATGAGGTAAGCTGTATTTGGGATCACAAGAGGTTCAGTTAAGGTGATAAGGGACATAGTATCCTTAAGGTAAGCCCGAGTCTGTAGTTGTAAAAAGAAATCCAAAAATACTGATAGGGGTTCCAAAACCGAATTGGTTCCCGAATTTATCTGTCTTCCCAGGGGTGGGGGGAACCCTCCTTGTGGATTTTTGGCAGAGTGTAGAATACTGACATATGTGGTTGTTTATTTATCAGGGCATCATGGGTCCTTTGATTGATTTCATGGGCAATAAGACCCTCATCGAGAATGATTCTTATTACATTCTGGACTTGTGGGTTACAAGGAAGTGGTTTGTAATCCGTTTGGATTCTCAATTGTCTTTCCACCTCTTGGGTATAGTGTTGAACGCCCTGAATCACTATACCTTCTCCCTTATCTGCAGCTTAGATAATAATGCTGCAGTCGTTTTTTAGGGAGTTTAAAGCATCCCATTCTAATTTGCTCAGATTATATCTCTTGTATTGCTGTGCTGGTTCTAACTTATGGATGTCTCTTAGGACTACCTTTTCAAAAGAGACAATTAATGGGCCAGAGACTGAGGGGGGAAATGAAGATTTGTATTTAATTCCCTTGTACATGGGGATATCCAAGCTACAACCAAAGAGTTTCCTAAGTTTAATGAGCCTCATCAATTTGAAAATGTCTACTCTAGTGTTAAAGGCGTTATAACTGTACTTATACCACTGAGATGGTTGTTTGTAATTATATTTAAAGCTACTTTTCACTGTTTCATTGTTCAGAACTATACTATTTTCAATTTTGGCATCTATTGTAGTTTCACTGACTTGTTGGTCCCTGGGCTACTGTTGCGTGTTACATGGAAGCATCAGCACATGAATTTTATACCTTTCAGTCAATATAGAAAATATTGTATACAGTTCATAAGATTTCATACAATTCTGTAAACAAGCAGCCTGTTCTTACAATCAAGTCAAAGTACATGATCTTCTGGACAGTGGAGAGTGACAAGCTATAAGCAGCAGTTAAAGGAACACAGCAGGGCTTTTTTTCAGCTGGAACGCAGTGAAACAGAGTTCCAGAACCTCTTGAAAATGGTCACATGGCTGGTGGCCCTGCCCCCTGATCTCCAGACAGAGGGGAGTTGAGATTGCGCTCTGCGCTGCGTGGTGGTGCAAAGGGCAATCTAAACTCCCCTCTGTCTGGAGATCAGGGGGCGGGGCCACCAGCCATGTGACCATTTTCTCCAAGGGAAACCCACTGAGTTCCACCACCTCTTTTCCCAGAAAAAAAGCCCTGGAACACAGTAAGAATAACATTCCTAGATGGCACCAATAATTTCAAAACATAACTGGGAAAAGATACTCAAGGCCAGAGCTGAATATCTCTGTATATAAACAATTCTTAGCCTTCAGTGTGTAGTGGCTTTCTCATGGCCTTTACATTTATAATGTTACAATCAGAATTTCAGGAACAGAAATGCAAAACAGAATGGGTAGAAGAATTTTCTCACAAGCTTTGAGCAGTCCAGATCAATGAGTTTTACCCCCCAAATCCCTAACACCTATACTAGATCACTAGTCTCTCCATTTTGTCTACTCTGTCCAGCAGCGTCTCAGCGGGAGGTTTTTCACATAAACTTAAAAAAATAAAAACTAGAGATGCCAGAGATTGGATGTGCATGCAAAATTGGTGCTCTATTACTAAGCTGTGGCCTGCATTACTTAATTACATGGTTCATGTCTCCTATTACGTTACAATTGTATCTGCTCCAATGCTCTTGATTGGGTCTCCCACTGAAGAGATTTACAACAAGCATTTTTGGGACTACAGTACCCACCAAATGAAGAGAGGAAACAAATCGACAGGGCCAGACTAGTACCCAGAAACAGCCTGCTCCAGGACAAACCTAAAGGAACTAACAACAGAATACCACTGGTTGTCACTAGGGATGTGCGTTTCGGCATTCAGAATGCCGAAAGAATGCCGAAACAAAAGTGTTTCGGCTTCTTTCGGGTAACCCAAAACGTTTCAGGGAATGCCGAAACGTTTCGTCATAGCCGAAAGAAAAAGCCGAAACGTTTCGGGATTCTTTCGGCATTCGAGAATCGCCATTTTGTTTTTGCTAGCCGTTTGCCTTAGCAAGCGGCTAGCAAAATCCTGCTGGAAGCAAAGGCTTCCTGCAGGCTCTTAGAAGAGGGGAGGGGGGGAGAAGGAGTGAATCACTCACTCCTTCTGTCACCCCCCACCCCTCTTGCAAAGGAGGATAGGGAATCCTGCTTTGCCTTGCAAATGCAAGGTGCAAGCATTGCATTGCACTTTGCATTTGCAAAGCAGCAGAGATTCCCGCCAAAACTAACAGGTAGGGGAGGGGGAGCAGGAGGAGGGTGGCTCTTGGAGTGTGGGTGGGGAAAGGCAGGGGAGGGGGGACTTTAGGAGTCACCAATCCCTCTGCTGTATTTTCATGCCAGCCAATAGATTTAAATCTTTGGCTGAGGCTGCAGCAGGGGGTTTAAATTTGGAGCTAGACTGTCTGGAGCACCTCTGTTGCTGCTGCTGCTGACCGAGAGAGGAGAAGAAGAGAGACTGCACTGCACCTGAAGCCTGGAGGACATCTGCCTGGAGGATCAACTGTGCTGCTGGACATCCTGAGAGGACACCTGGTAGGCCTTTTTAAAATTTTTGAAATTTTTTTTGATGCTGGGCAATGTGCTGCTGTGGCCTGCCTCTGCAAAAAGGTGTTGCAGTTTATTCTTGGCATGGCCTGGGGGACAGGTTGGGCAGACAATGTTTGATGGTGGGGGGGGGGGTTCAGCATTGGTTGTTGTGCTTGCCTTCTTTAAGCTTGATCTACTGTTTTAAGATTAAAACAAGAGTGTGCCAGCTTTGGGCCTACACAGGCCAGAAGCTCTGCTGGATGTCTTTGGTGCCTTTCTTCTGGCTGGCTCTCACAGTTATGCTTCACAATCTGGAATGGTGTGGCTTGTTTTTCTGTGTCTGGTCCCCTGCTTGCAAGGATTCCCAACAGGCTCCGTCCTGAACAACTGTGCCAGCCTGCGGCCCACACACAGGTCTGCTGCTCCGGCTTTGGTAACCCTTTTTGGTTGCTGGCCTGGCACTCACAGTTGTGCTTCACAAACTGGAATGGTGTGGGCTTTTTTCCTGTGTCTGGTCCCCTGCTTGCAAGGATTCCCAACAGGCTCCGTCCTGATCAACTGTGCCAGCCTGCGGCCCACACACAGGTATGCTGCTTTGGCTTTGGTAACCCTTTTGGGTTGCTGGCCTGGCACTTACAGTTGTGCTTCACAAACTGGAATGGTGTGGGCTTTTTTCCTGTGTCTGGTCCCCTGCTTGCAAGGATTCCCAACAGGCTCCGTCCTGATCAACTGTGCCAGCCTGCGGCCCACACACAGGTATGCTGCTTTGGCTTTGGTAACCCTTTTTGGTTGCTGGCCTGGCACTCACAGTTGTGCTTCACAAACTGGAATGGTGTGGGCTTTTTTCCTGTGTCTGGTCCCCTGCTTGCAAGGATTCCCAACAGGCTCCGTCCTGATCAACTGTGCCAGCCTGCGGCCCACACACAGGCATGCTGCTTTGGCTTTGGTAACCCTTTTTGGTTGCTGGCCTGGCACTCACAGTTGTGCTTCACAAACTGGAATGGTGTGGGCTTTTTTCCTGTGTCTGGCCCCCTGCTTCCAAGGCTTTCCAACAGGCTCCGTCCTGAACAACTGTGCCAGCCTGCGGCCCACACACAGGCCTGCTGCTCCGGCTTTGGTAACCCTTTTTGGTTGCTGGCCTGGCACTCACAGTTGTGCTTCACAAACTGGAATGGTGTGGGCTTTTTTCCTGTGTCTGGTCCCCTGCTTGCAAGGATTCCCAACAGGCTCCGTTCTGATCAACTGTGCCAGCCTGCGGCCCACACACAGGCATGCTGCTCCGGCTTTGGTAACCCTTTTTGGTTGCTGGCCTGGCACTCACAGTTGTGCTTCACAAATTGGAATGGTGTGGGCTTTTTTTTCCTGTGTCTGGCCCCCTGCTTCCAAGGCTTTCCAACAGGCTCCGTCCTGAACAACTGTGCCAGCCTGCGGCCCACACACAGGCCTGCTGCTCCGGCTTTGGTAACCCCTGCTGCTCCGGCTTTGGTAACCCTTTTTGGTTGCTGGCCTGGCACTCACAGTTGTGCTTCACAAACTGGAATGGTGTGGGCTTTTTTCCTGTGTCTGGTCCCCTGCTTGCAAGGATTCCCAACAGGCTCCGTCCTGATCAACTGTGCCAGCCTGCGGCCCACACACAGGCATGCTGCTTTGGCTTTGGTAACCCTTTTGGGTTGCTGGCCTGGCACTCACAGTTGTGCTTCACAAACTGGAATGGTGTGGGCTTTTTTCCTGTGTCTGGCCCCCTGCTTGCAAGGCTTTCCAACAGGCTCCATCCTGAACAACTGTGCCAGCCTGCGGCCCACACACAGGTATGCTGCTTTGGCTTTGGTAACCCTTCCCGTTTGCTGGCCTGGCACTCACTGTTTTGCTTCACATTCAGGTTGTTTATCGTTGGTGGACCTCTTCTGGACTGGACTGCACTTGGTGGACATCACCCTGCAGATCTCTGCGTGGAGGATCAACATTGCTGGACATCTGTAGTGGTGGACTGGTAGGGTTGTTGTAAAATTTGTTTTTTGAGCTTATGTCTGCTGCTGTGCCTACCTGCGAGCATATGCTTTGGCTCGGTCTTTATGGCTTGGGCTAGGGGGAGCATTTTCTGGTTGGGCAAGAGGACATTGTTTGGGGGTTAGGGGGGGCAGCATTGATTGCAGTGCCTGCTTTCTTTCATGTTTCATTTGTCAAGTTTGAGTGTGGGGTGGGCTTGAACTACTGTTTCACAGGACTAAAAAATGAGTGTGCCAGCTTTTGGCCTGCACAGGCCAGAAGCTCTGCTGGGTGGATGTGTTTTGTTTTGCTGCTGGTTGGCCCTAGCCTTTCAGGGGGGGGCTGACTTGGCTTGTGCAACGGGGCCTTGAATTTTGGGGGTTGCGTGTGCGGCGTGTGGTGTTGACTCTGTTAACATTTCCAATTTTCTTGACAGTATCGCGGAGGAGAGGAGGACCAGCTGCAAGACCGCCTGAACATCGCTGGACTGCAGGACTGGTGTTAGTGTGAGCGAGTCCGGGTTCACATTTGGGTGGGCTTGGGGGTGGGTTCTTGCTAGCTTGGGAGGGGGGAGGCTCATCTTCAAAACACCACATCCACACCCCACACCGACATACCACAGATACATTGGTCCCGCTAAATAGTGTCTCTTAGGTAGGTAGGCCAGTTGGTAGGTGATCAGTGGATAATTGCCCTCAACATAATTAGGGAAACCAAGCCTAGTTTTTTTTAAAAAACTAAATAGGGACTCAGCAGGGAAAGCATTAGTGAGTGAGTGTTAGGTTTGAATTATATATATATATATATATATATATATATATATATATATATATATATATATATATATATATATATATATATATATATATATATATATATATATATAAATTTGTAATAGCTGTCAATAGGCTTCCCATTAGTGCCCCCGTAACTAGGGTTCCACTGCCCATCTCTGGCACCCGTGGTGGTGCCAGGCCGGCCCGGGCATACTAGTGTGTGAGTGTTTAAGGCTTAGTCACCTCTGTTATTGGGGTTTAGGGCCAGCTCAATTCCAGAGGAATTCAGCTGATTGGCAGGCTCAGGTTCCCTGACATAAATAGGGTTGCTTAAAAAGGCACTTGATTGTTCATCTCCAAGTCACAGAGCCACTAGAAGCACAGATTTAGAGCAGGTTAGTTAGGTCTTGAAAACAAAGTTGACCTTTGTTTTCCAAATCTTTTCTGATTAGTTAGGGTAGATTTTGGGAGGGGAAAGTATGTCAGAGAGGAAAGCAGAGAGGGGACCCGGGGGAAAGGCTAGGGAGAAATCTAGAGGGGAGGAGGAGGGGGACTGCTGCGGCAGCCCCCCCATCTGAGCGGAGGAGGCCCTCCCCTGCGCTGCTGTCGTTCACCAGCCTGGCTTCTGGTGACAGGAAGAGGGTTCGCAAGACTCTCTTTCCTGAGGCAGCTGCTGGAGGGCCACCCCCAACCAGGGTGCGTGAGGCAGGGGCTGGCACTGGGCGGGGGCCTGCTGCTGAGGCTCCTCCTCCTCCAGTGGTTGCGAGCCAGCTGCTGGAGGAGGGGCAGCATGTGGTGTCTCCTGGGATGGGCGCGGAGCACATGACTTTCCCTGCGCTCCCGCTCACCCCAGGAACCCAGAGGATGTTGGAGGAACTGCCCGTGAGACCCCCCCTGGGGCGGTCCACCCCAGTTTCCTCTGAGGCCAGCAGCAGGCCTCTCACGGCTGTGCAGGAGGAGAGGATGCGGGAGGAAGAGGCAGAGACTGTGGTGGAAGAGCCCACATCTCTGCCCCTTCAGCCTCGTCCATCCCCACCTGCCCGGCCGAGAGTGGGACACGGTGTGTCCGGCCAGAGCACCTCACAGGAGGTGCCTCAGGGTGATCCGGAAAGCGCTTCTCCTGGGAAGCGTGGGATGCCCTTTTCCTCCGAAATCTGGAAGCACTTCCAGACAGCGGAGGATCCCCGAGCAGCCCTGTGCCTGCATTGTAGGCAGCGCGTCAGCCGTGGCAAAGATGTGTGGCATCTCTCCACGTCTGGGATGAGGTACCATATGAAGAGGCACCGCCAGGCGGTGCTTCTTCGGGAGGAGGGTTCGAGTGGCGCCGCACGGCCGCCAGCTAGCCAGAAGGAGGCAGGCTCCTCTGGTGCTCTCCCCCTAAGGGTACCTGCAGGAAAGGGACGCCAAGCCTCTCTCCCGGAGATGCTTGGTACGCAGGGCGCTAGTGTGCCCAGAGAGGGGATCCGGAGGGCGAGCAGGCGCATCACGCGCCACATCATCAACATGATAGCAGTGGATGGGCAACCGTATTCCGTAGTTGAAGACTTCGGCTTCTCAGGGCTGCTCCGAGATTGCTTTCCCTGGTACGCTGTCCCTGCTCGCACGTCGTTGAGCAGATCGGTGGTGCCCTCGTTTTACAGGGCTGCCAGGGATCATGTGAAGGCACAGCTGTCCCGGGTTGCCGGGAGAACTGTGCACTTCACATCGGACATCTGGACCTGCCCAAGTGTGCAGCAAGCGTACCTCTCGCTTACTGCTCACTGGTGGGAACCCAAGTCGGTTCTGGGTGGGGGCCGGGGGGAGGTGCCTAGCACAGCTAGACAGGGAAGGATGGGAGACCGCCAGGCCGGCTACTGCAAGGCCTTGCTTCACGCCGAGGTGCTCGACGTGTCCCACACGGCGGAGAACATCGCTGCCACCTTGCGAAGACAGTTGGACGAGTGGATAGGCCAGGGACCCGCCACCGTGGGATGCATGGTGACGGACGGTGGCAAGAACATGAGGACAGCGGCGCATCTAGTGAGCCGAGAGAGCGTCTACTGTGCCACTCACAAGCTTCACCTAGTGGTGAGAGATGCACTGGGGTTGGGCTCCTCGAAGGAACCCGTGGATACCCGGACCCGTGAACTCCAGTTACTTGTCCAGAAATGTCGGAGGCTCACGGGTCACTTCTCGTGCAGCATGAAGGCCACGCACGAACTGCGCCAGACACAGGTCAGGACAGGTGTGCCAGAGCACGCTCTGATCACTGACGTCAGCACTCGCTGGAACTCCACCTGCGCCATGCTTGAGCGCTTGGTGGAGCAGAAGGCCGCACTCCACGCGTGGCTCTCCGAGAACCGCGGTGCGAGTCAGGTGGGTGAGTTCAGCCGGGAGGATTGGCTCACCATCACCCAGACAGTGGAGGTCCTGAAGCCCTTCAAGGACTTCACTGTGGCGGTCTCGTCAGACACGGCGACCCTCGGTCTGGTCATTCCCCTGGTGCACACGCTCCAGAGGAATCTGGCCACCCTTGCAGACCGGGTCGCGCCCCGTGCTGACCTTGTTCCAGCGGTGCGCGCATTAGTGAGAAGGCTGCAGCAGGGCATAGCTGCCAGGCTAACTCCTCTCACTAAGGAAGAGTCATACATGTTGGCGACCATGTGTGACCCGCGCATAAAGGGCACTTTCGCCGAGCGGGACGGGAACCTCACCCAAGCCAGAGACGGGCTCTGCTCTTGGGTGAGGCGCAGGCAGGCCAAGAGGGGACGCCTGTCGACAGGGGGGACGCAAGAGGGGCCCTGCCGTGCGGGTCCCTCTGATGCCCCCTCTGCGCAGGCCCCCCCCGAGGCCACCACCGGAGTGCCGATGGAGATGGAGATGCTCCGGTGGGCCCTCGTCCCCTCTGGGGTCGTGAGGACCGTGAGAGAGGATCCGGCGGAGGCGATGGTCAGGGACTACCTCGCGGAGCCCTGCGAGTCGCTCTCCACCGATCCGCTCAGCTACTGGGCCAGGAAGGAGTCGGTCTGGCCGGACCTCTCCCTCGAGGCGCAGCGGCTGCTCTCATGCCCTCCGACGAGCGTGGAGAGCGAGCGCGTCTTTTCACATGCGGGCGACATTGTCGGCCCACATCGCACTCGCCTTCTCCCATGGAGAGTCGAGCAGTTGACCTTCCTGAAGGTCAACTCTCGCCTCTTCGATTTCTCAGGACTGGACTTCCAGAGTGACTGAGGTGAGCCCAACTTGTGGCCTGCATCCTCTGTGAGTCCAATCCTTTGGAATCGCACTCTCCCCTGTATAAAACCCTGTATATACAGTTAAAACCGGCCAGTAGAGGGAGGGTGGTTAGGAACCAGTGGCAAAGGGAAAACACCCAGCAATTTGAAAGCCCCCCCCCCAGGGTATTCAAAACATCTCCCATCACTGAGACAGACCCTGTGGGACCAAATTTATTATGAAAAATAATGCCCCAGAAACATGGATTGCTACTGGAGGGAGAAACAGGTTAGATAGGGATTACTTAGGTGTTTTTATCAGATGAAATCCTTGTAAAAAAAAAATTGAAGAAGAATTGTTGTACTGTTTTTTGAAAGTTGATGTTCTGTTCATGTAAAAAAAAGAAAAAAAAACCCCAAAAATGTTGTGATTATGTTTTTTAAAAGTTGATTGAATGTTAATGTTTAAAAAAAAAACCAAAAAAAATTGTTGATGTTAATGTTGGGTTTGCATGGTTGGGGGATGCGGGAAGAGTGGTGGATGGGCACCGGCCAATGATGATCTCTCGCAGATGTTCCCAGGTAAATTCTGAGGCTGGTGTGGGGGTGGGGGGAGACCTCTGCAGAACTGCTCCAGAAATACCATTGTCCAGTGCCTTGGAAGTGCCCAGTTCAGCTTTGTGTGTCTGAACTGAAAGCACAGCCACAGGAAATGACATAGGTTCTGCTGGACCCTGTTGCAGTGGTTCCCCCCCATTAAGTCGTTTTATGGAGGGAGAGTTGTATTAGGCTGGTAGTTATGATCATCTTCTGTTTCCATGCCCTGTTGTGCCCGCTCACTATGTAACCTGTGGAAATGTTCAAAACTTTACAGTTTGTCCATTTCAAAAGAAAAAATGTTGTTAAGATTCTCTGATGTGTAGTTAATTGTGTTGTGTTGTGCTGTGAGGGACAATAAGTGTAATATGTTGTGTGATTTGTTGACCACTTGTAATTTGAAAATGATAAAATAAAGTTTTTTTAAAACTTAATGATTGTGTGTCTGTGTTCCCTTCTTTGATGGGAGGTTGGTTCCCAGCATAGGGAACAATGGGGCAGGCTGGCCAGCCTGTTCCTGGGGTACTGGGTGTGGGGCAGCTGAGGGTGGTTTTGGTTCTGAGAAGGGCTGAGTGGAGGATTTGGGTCTGTGTGTGGCAGCTGGGGTGGGGGAACTGGGTTTGTGTGGGGCTGTAAGGAGTGGACTATGGGGGGTGAGAGCACTGGTCGTCCTTTGTGCCCAAGTAGGCCCCTGCTACTGTCCTGGTGTGGGCTTCCATGCCTCTATCAGTTGCTGGCCCTCCTTTGCCATCTTTTTCAGAAATTTTCCTAGGGCTGCCAAACTCCTGGTTGGGCTTGAGTTCAGGTTAGAGAGAGTTGTTCCCTACAGAGAAACTGGCTGCTTCCAAGGGCAATCGCTTTAGAGGGCAAATGTGGACCATGGATTCTGGGGGAGATCCCTACTCAGATTTCCCTTTCCACAAGTCCCACCCCCAAATTGCCAGTAACTTCCAAGGCCAGAGTTTGCCACCCCAGAGAGATCCCGTTCCCACCCTCTTAGCCTTGGCATGAAAGTTGTAGCCCCCATGGAACACTTCCAGGTTCCTGATTCCAAGCCCAATGACACCAATGTAAGACAATCCAGACCTCCATCAAAAATGGATTTTAAGTAGCAGTGGGATTGGGCTGCATTTCAGTCATTCACATATCTGGTTGTGTTCCCAAACATTTAGCTTATGTTTTTTTAAATCAGCGTATGGCACTTAAAGACACTTTTAAATGGTTTTAAAAACATATTTTTATTATGAAGTATTTAATGTGGCATTGCTCAAGGGCAGGCCTTTTGGCCAAATGAGCAGTATCAGTACAGTAAAATTTAGACAAAGCTCATAGGAAGAAAACGCATTCATACTGTCAAGTGGGAAGAAAGTTTTAATTTACATGTACCATGGACTCCGAAAAAGACATGTAAGTGGCATCCAGACCAAATCAGGCCTGCTTTCTCCCTTGAAGATATCAGTTGATAATAGTGCTTACTGATTAATGTCACGTCACGAGAAGACAAGGTTCACTAGAAAAGACAATAATGCTGGGAAAAATTGAAGGCAGTAGGGAAAAGAAGAATACCCTAGATGTGGTAGATTGACTTCGGTTTGCAATACATGGACAAGGCTTTTGGGATATTTTGGAGCTCAATAATTCTAAAGTACACCATAAGTGATTTGAATGCATAAAACATACAGACACATACACATAAAATGTATATACCCGCTCCCCACCAAATTAAAGGTTTATCTTATGCCCCGGTTTTCTCCCCCATGGGAACCTATAGTGGTTTACACATTGCTGTTCTCCCTTGATTTGTTTCACCCTCATCACAACCAGGCTAACAATAGACAGCTGCTCCATGCCTCACATTGGAGTGACTACATCCACCGATGGCCTTCTTAGTTGTTGGAGGGGGTGGAGGTGGGGGAGGAAGGAAACAACGCACTCCTGCCCACTCTATCTGGGGCCTAGGTGACCAAATTGCTTGGCCTTGGCAAGGAGCCAGTGGTGGGGCGGCACTGGTTCTGGGGCCCCGTCCAGAACATTTGTCTAGGGCCCCAAAATCACCTAGACTGCCTCTGGAAAACACAACACAATTGTTTACTTAGGCTGAGCCAAGAACATCCATCAAGCCTACAAGGCACAGAATCAGAGTCTGCCAGATTCTAGACCAACTCTCTAGCCATTGCACTACAGTGGATATCTAAAAATTGTTCATACCCCCACCAGCAACTTGAACATTTTTCTCCAAAAGGCACACAACTTGGCTGGGTCTCAAAAAGGACTATGATGCATGGGCCTGTCAATGCATACTGTTACTAAGGCTCTGGCCGGGGGGAGGGGGGCATTGTGCCAATGCCACCCTGGCTTTGGAAGGGGACAGTAAAATAGAAGAAATAATCTAGGTTCAGTGCCTCCCCCCCCCCTCTCTGTCTCTCTCTCTCTCTATAATGTGTGTGAAAACATTACTGACAGACTATACCATCACTGAAGCCTACAGGATACTTAGGGTCTGTTCACACACGCATGATCATTTCATGGCAATGCTCTGGCATGATGATGTCTGTTCTAGGAAGTGATGTGATCATCACACAAGGCTGGGGAGCACGCACAATTCACAGCAGGCAGATTTGGGCCACAAGGGATCCTGCTTTGGCCTGTAGGGCCCAAATCAGCCCACTGCAAAGCACAGGAATACTCTCAGGGCAGCCAGATAACATCAGTGACATCACGGCAGCAGCCCCAGGAGCGTACCTTGAAGGCTCATTCCCTGACTTTCCCCCTTCCAGCCAGGTAAGCAGTGACAGGGGGTGATAGGTGAGAGTGGGGGATCCCCCACCAAGGGGAAACGGATCCCTAATTGTGTCTGAGGTTGTGGAAATCAAATGGGTCATTACCTCCATATTGCTTCTGTCTTTGAGGGACTTACATGCACATTATATTTAACTCCAGATTTCTTGATTGTCAAGGAATGCATGTGGTGGGGGGTGGTAGGAAGGGTGGGAGAAGGGCCCCTGAGGGTAAGGGTGGCATTTGGCATGCAAAATGCCACCCCTGGCAAACAAGCCTCCCCCAGCTGTCAGTGGTAGAGATGAGAGCAGAGCACCTACTTGGGGAGGCCATGAAATGCCCCCCCCAAGTGGGAGCAGGCTGAGCCTTGGTGGGGGGGTGGGAGGAAGGGTGGGAGAAGGGCCCCAGAGGGTTGGGGGGGATTTTGTTGCAGTGGTTCCCCCCCATTAAGTCATGTTATGGAGGGAGAGTTGTATTAGGCTGGTAGTTATTATGATCATCTTGTCTAGTGTGGGCTTCTGTTTCCATGCCCTGTTGTACCCGCTTACTATGTAACCTGTTGTAATGTTCAAAACTTTACAGATTGTCCATTTCAAAAGAAAAATTGTTTTTAAGATTCTCTGATGTGTAGTTAATTGTGTTGTGTTGTGCTGTGAGGGACAATAAGTGTAATATGTTGTGATTTGTTGACCACTTGTAATTTGAAAATGATAAAATAAAGGTTTTTTTAAACTTAATCATTGTGTGTCTGTGTTCCCTTCTTTGATGGGAGGTTGGTTCCCAGCATAGGGAACAATGGGGCAGGCTGGCCAGCCTTCTCTGCAGGTGGTGGGGGGGTCAGGGGGGTGGTTGTCTGTGTGCCAGGGCAGGTGCTCTTTCCCAGGGACGATTTGGCACTGCCACCATTGTGGCACCCCTGGTCTGTGCGGAATTGCCCTGGGAAAGAGAGTTTAGGGGTTCCCAAAAGGGGAGGGCAGGCCAGCCTGTTCCTGGGGTTATGGTGGGTGTGGGGCAGGTGGGGGTTGATTTGGGTCTGTGAGGGGCTACTGGGGGGATTTGGGTCTGTGTGTGGCAGCTGGGGGGGAATTGGGTTTGTGTGGGGCTGTGAGGGGTGGACTTTGGGGGCTGAGGGGACCTACTTGGGGAGGCCATGAAATGGCCCCCCCAAGTGGGAGCAGGCTGAGCCTTGGTGGGGGGTGGGAGGAGGGGTGGGAGAAGGGCTCCTGAGGGTAAGGGGGCATTTTGCATGCAAAATGCCACCCCTGGCAAAGGAAGCCTGCCTCTTCATTTTTTCCCCATAGGAAATAATGAAGAAAGATTAGCAGCAGCATGCTAACAATATGCTGCTCCTTCGCTTTCTTATGGGAGGATGGGGGGACCTGCTTTGGGGGGCCATAACATGGCCCCCCAAAGTCCAATCTGTCTGAAACTTGGTTGGTTGTTAGAGAAGGGTTAGAGGAAGGTCCCCACCAATTTTGGGCTTATTCGGTGGGAAAATGCCTCCTTCAGGCGTCCTGGAAGACGGAGGCATTTTCCCATAGAAAAAAGCCGAAAGAATGCTGAAAGAATGCCGAAAGAATGCCGAAAGCCGAAAGAGATTCTTGTTTCGGCTTTCGGCTTTAACGGTAGAGAATCTTGTTTCGGGTAATGCCGAAACAAGAAAGCCGAAAGTTTTTTCCTTGCACACCCCTAGTTGTCACCTACAGTTCCCAGCTCAAACCCATCCAACATATCATCAGTGACCTACAACCCATCCTAGAAAATGATGCCTCACTCTCACAAGCCCTGGGTGGAAGACCTTTCCTTGCCTACAGACAGCCCCCCAACCTTAAACGACTTCTCACTTACAACCATGAATCAGCTAGCAGAGTCACCAACACAGGTACCAGACCCTGCAACAGACCCAGATGCCAGCTCTGCCCCTATATCTACCCAGGGAATACAATTACAGGACCCAATGGCATCAACTACACTATCTCTGGCTCTTACAGCTGCTCATCCTCTGTGTGATATATGCTCTTGTCCGGAGCAGGACCCTCCTGCCCCAGACTGGGCTCAGCTCGGCCATGCCCCACCCACCCCTGCGGCCCCAACAGAGCCCATCCTCCTGCTGAGCTCCCCCAACTCACCCCACAACCAGGGAAGGAGGAGGCCGAGGAGAAGCAGCGAAGCCAGGCGCCGGAACGACGCCCAGCCGGGAAGGGGGCAGGAGGAGGCGACAGAGGTGAGCGCGGCGCAGACGACCCCAGAGGCGCAGAGCTCCGCGCCACCGTGACAGCCGGGGCCGGAGGGAGGAAGGGAGAGGAGCCCGGGGGAGACCAAGCCTGGCAGACGGGCGGGCAGCGTATGGCGGCTGGACGGGCGAGGCCCACGCCAGGGCGGGGGCGGGCCTGGACAACAGGGGCAGCCAGGAGGCGGGAACCCTCGGCAGCTCGAAGCCCGATTGGGGAGTGGAGGGCTGGGAAGGCTCCCCGGTGTAACGGGCCAAGCTGGAGCGGAGGAAGGGGAGAGGAGATTGACAGAAGACAAGAGTAGAGGAAAGGGGAAGGAGGCGGGCCGGGCATGGGGTTGCTCAAGGAGAGGCAGGGGAAAGCACCAATGATAGAGGGAAAAGCTTGGCACGGGGAGGGGGAAGAGGGGAGCACAGTGAGAGATTGGGGGAGAAGGGGGAGGCTGGTTGAAGTGGTGGCATAAAAGGGAGACACCCAAGGACGCCGTGGAGGAGGAGAAGTGGGGAACGGAAGAACACGCGCAGAGCAAGAAGGAGAGAGAGGGCAAGACGCAGGCTCTGGCCAACTGGTGGAGGCTGAGGCCAGTGCACCAACGGCTGCCCCCGTCAAGTCTGAGGCGGAGGGGACTCCCTGCCACCAGCCCAGTGAGTGCCCAGAGGCACAGCCGAGCAAGGTGGGGCGGCAGGGGGTGGGCGGGGCCTTACAGCCCTCATGTGCCAACAATGTCCATCTGCTCTGTACATTGGACAAACCACCCAACCTCTGCGCAAAAGAATAAATGGACACAAAGTGTCAGATCTGTGGCTAAATAATAGTTGTGATCCAGACTACCTTCTGCAATCAGACAAGAGTCCGTTGTTTTCAAAAGATTTACTGAAAAAGGCAACCATTATAGTCCACTGACCTAGATGCAATATCTAGGCTGGTACACGTGAATTGTTACGAATGATAGGCACAGAACAAAGTACAGAGTATCAAACCCTGGCAGGCCCAACCTCCCCCCATAGTTCTCAAAACAATCCGTCTGAAGCTGAGAAAGCAAAAGTTTCCCAAGGCTGGCAAAGTAGTAGTCAAAACATTCCTCTTCTGGGAGATAGCTGTTCGGGAACGTCTTGGCACCTGTGAACAAAGCACTCAGAATACTGAAAGAATGAAAATGGAGTCTCTTTGGTTATAGCATTAAGGAAATCATTCTGAACCTGACATTTCTGCCCTCCCTAAAATGCTCCTCCCCCCCGGCTTATGTGGATAACGGGTGTGGAACGCTTTAACTAATCTAGGAGCATGAACATGTACAGAGTGTACCCACTCATCAAACCCAGAGTCAAAGTCCTTCCATCGGATAAGATAAAACAGCTGATTTCTTTTAAGTTTAGAGTCCAAAATCTGTTGCACTTCATAATGAGTTTGATCATCAATCAAAGTTGGGATAGGGGGGCCACGGGTGTGCCATTGATTTGCTGGGGGAACTTTTTTCAAAAGGCTAACGTGGAATGTATCATGTACATGGCGCAGATTTTTTGGTAAATCCAGGGCTACAGTCACTTTATTGATCACTTTACGAACAGGAAAAGGTCCTAGAAATTTCAATGCCAATTTACGGCTGGTTTGAGTAACTTTCAAATTTTTTGTAGATAGATAAACAAGGTCTCCGGGTTGTAAGTCCCATTCGGCCACATGATGGCGATCAGCGTATTTTTTGTAATCCTGTTTGGCTTTGTCAAGATGTTTTTTAATTACAGTCCATTGTTGAGCTGCTTCCCCCCACCGTTGTGAAACATCTTTGGACGCTGAAGTAGGAGGGGGGAGCGCTTCAAACGGGAAAGGCTTGAAGTGGAAGCCATAGACTACTTTGAAGGGGGTTTCTCCAGTGGAGGCATGTACGCTGTTATTATACGAGAATTCCGCTAAGGGAAGTAAATCAATCCAGTTGTCTTGTTGAAAGTTGATATAACAGCGGAGGAATTGTTCTAATATTTGATTAGTTTTTTCGGACTGCCCGTCGGTTTGAGGATGATGGCTGGAACTTAAACCTTGTTCAATTCCCATAATTTGTAGAAGCTCCCGCCAGAAGTTGGCAACAAATTGTCCGCCGCGGTCCAAAATCACCTTTGACGGAAAAGAATGCAGTTTAACAATGTGTTTCAGGAATATATCTGCTAGTTTTCGGGCCGAAGGTATAGTGGTGCAGGGTATGAAATGAGCTTGTTTGGAGAACAGATCTACTACGACCAAAATGCAAGTGTGGCCCTTGGAGGGGGGAAGGTCTGTGATAAAATCCATGGATACGGTTTCCCATGGTCTGCTTGGCGTTTCTAAAGGTTGTAAAAGTCCAGGTGGCTTGCCTTTGCGTGACTTGGCACTAAGACAGATGGGGCATGACGCTATATATTGGGAAATGTCTTTGCGCATGCCTGGCCACCAAAACTGCCGTTGCACTAGATGAAGTGTTTTTAAGTACCCATAGTGGCCAGCCGTGGGGGCGTCATGACAGCGTTGTAATACTTCTTTTCTTAAACTGCTGGGTACATAAAAGCGGTCCCCCCAAAGCCACTCTCCTTGCTCGGATTGTTGCAATTTTTCCTTGGGTACATTCTCCCCTTCCTTTTCCACTTCAGTTTTTAGTCTTAGTCTCCACCCTTGGTCTGACTGAGGAGGTTGGGCTGCGCGACTGCACGTCGTAACCACTCCCCCCAGTTGCGTAGGTGAAAAGACAGTGTCTATTGTCTCCTCCCGCTTGCTCTTATGTTGGAGGCATGCGCGATAGGGCGTCTGCCAGGAAGTTAGTTTTACCGGGTAAAAAGTTTAAAGTGAAATTGAATTTAGAAAAGTATTCTGCTCATCGAAGCTGCTTGGCATTCAACCTTCTGGGGCTGCATAACGCTTCTAAATTTTTGTGATCTGTCCATACTTCAAACGGATGGCGGGCTCCCTCTAACCAATGTCTCCAGGTGGAGAGTGCCGCTTTTACAGCAAAAGCCTCCCTTTCCCAAACGTTCCAATTTCTTTCAGGTTCAGAAAATTTTCGGGACAGGAAGGCACAGGGTTTAAGCCCACCGTCCTCCCCACGCTGCAAGAGGACGCCCCCAATCGCAGTATTGCTGGCGTCCACCTGTACTATAAATGGACGATTTTCGTCAGGGTGTTGCAGTACTGGTTCAGAAATAAATTGCTTTTTGAGTTGATCAAATGCTGATTGACACTGTGGTGTCCAAGTTAGTTTAGCACTTGGTTTCTTGGCTTGCTCCCCTTTGTCTTTGGTTTTTAGCAGTTCAGTAAGGGGGAGAGTTATTTGGGCAAAGTTAGCAATAAATTCTCTATAAAAGTTGGCAAACCCTAGGAAAGATTGCAGTTCTTTACGAGTACTGGGTGTTTGCCATTCCTGGACAGCTTGCACTTTGCTCGGGTCCATTTTCAACCCATCTTTGGAGATGCAGTATCCCAAATAAGTGAGTTCTGTCTTATGAAATTCACATTTGGACAGTTTGATGGGCAGCTTATTACACATCAGAGTAGTTAATACTTTTTTCACAAGATCTATAAGTTCCTCTTCGGATTCTGAATAAATTAAAATGTCATCTAGATAAACAACTACTCCTTTATATAAAAATTCATGTAATACTTCATTGATTGTGGACATGAAAACTGAAGGTGCTCCGGCCAGGCCAAAAGGCATAACTAAGTATTCGTACTGGCCGAGGGGTGTGTTGAACGCGGTTTTCCATTCATCGCCTTCCCTTATACGGACGTGGAAGTAAGCATCTTTTAAATCCAATTTTGTAAAGATCTTACCTTGTGCCACGACGTTGAGTAGATCTCTGATGAGTGGTATGGGATAGGCGTTGCTGGAGGAGACTGCATGAAGTCCTCTAAAGTCTGTGCATAGTCTCAATCCCCCATCCTTTTTTTTGACAAACAGTACTGGAGCAGCGTGTGAGCTATTCGCGGGTCGGATGAAACCTCTTTGCAGATTAGTGTCAATGAACTTGCGGAGCTCCTCTCGCTCGTTAGGGCTCATGGGGTACAATTTGCCCTTGGGTAACGATGAACCCAGTAAAATTTCCACAGCACAGTCCATCCTCCGATGGGGAGGTAAGGAGTTGGCTTCTTCTTCAGTGAAGGCTTGGACATAGGCTCTGTACTCTTTAGGTATTTGGTTAATTTCTTCCTGAGTTAACAGGGCTTGTTCAATGAGGGTAGGGTTGATACCCCAATTCTGGTCCCAACGATGATTTTTACATTTATCATGTGAAAAGGTGATGCTTCCGACCGTCCAGTCTATATATGGGTTGTGATCCCACAACCATCTGCTCCCCAAAATTAGCGGGTATTTGGCTGTAGCACTGATTACGAATGATCTCGTTTCCCAATGTTGTCCCATACCTGTAATGACAGGTATCGCTTCGGTTGTGACTGGATTCATATTGGTACCATCCATTTGTTCAAAAATGACTGGGGTTTCCAGCTCTTTTATGGGTAGTACTAATCCATTCACTAAAGCTGGTGCCATAATGTCTCTGGAGCATCCTGAATCTATAAGTGCTTGTACACGGATATGTGTTTTTCTTTCTGGATTGACTAACGTCACTGGTATAAATAGTATGGACCCATGAGGTCTTTCCGGAATTGGAACTGACTGATTTTTGATCTGCCGCTTGGGTCCTTTTACGACAGATCCATCTCGTTTCCCGAGGCAGGACTTTCGGGGTTTTCTTCACCGATTAGAGCTGTTGAATCATAGTCCATAATTTCTTCTAGCTCTAAACCTTTATCGGGAGGATTTCTGCGGAAAGTCCCCCTGCCTCTTGTTGCTCTGGGAGCTGGCATTGGGCAGGCCGGCGTGGGAAGAGATGTGGGGGCTGGACGCCTTGGTGGGAACGGATTTCTTTGCACAGGCCGGAACGGACATTGTGCCGCGAAGTGACCGCCTTGGCCACACTGTAGACACAGTCCTTGTTGCCATCTAGCATCTCTCGCTCCTCTAGTTGCATATCCAGTACCCCTACTTCCTCTCACAAGTACGGATGAGCACCGGTGCCCAGTGGTTTGTTGTTGTTCGACCAGGCGTACTTCTTGCATACGATTTTCAACTTCACACGTTAATTGAATCCACCCCAGAAGTGTGGGAGGATTATCTTGCATAAGGGCTCTGTCCAACAGTCTAGGATTCATGCCCTGTTTGAACAGGATTATTTTGGTGGACTCCTCACACCTTGGGCATTTAGCGGCCAGCTGTCGGAATTTTGTAACATAGTCTCTAGCCGACATGCTGCCTTGTCTAATGGATTGTAATTCGGTCCTGGCTCTACTTTCTTCCAAGGGGTCTTCGTATTGGGCGCGGAGCGCATCTACAAGACCCTGCAATGTGTTTAATTCGGGAGCCCCCAATTCGTAAAGGGCTACATACCATTCTGCTGCTTTTCCTTGTAGGCGGGACCCCAAGTGCTCGATCTGGCTGGCTTCATCTCCGAACAAATGTCCCCAACGGTTAAAGAATTGTAGAGCTTGTACTAGGAAAAATCCTAATTTGGAGGGGTCTCCGTCAAACGTGGCTTCCAGTTTGACCCACCCCATCGGCAATTCCTGGGGTCTAGCAACCGGTGCAGGCAGTGGATAATATTCTATAGGCACCTGTCGAGGTCTCCCATCAGGGTACTGCGGAGGAGGTTGTATCGGAGGTTGCTGGGGCCTCGGTTGAGGTTGTAATGGAGGAGGGGGTCCTCTTGGCACTGGCTGGACTGGCGGAGGGGGACATCTCGGCACTGGCTGAACTGGCGGAGGGGGTCCTCTCGGCACTGGCTGTAGCGGCGGAGGAGGTCCTTTCAGAACAGGCTGTAGTGGTGGAGGGGTCCCTCTTGGTCCCGGCTGTAGTAATGGCCGGGGTGTGGTGCCCCTTCCTATCGGTCCTGGCAGCGGTAATTGCCAAGGAGTGGTGCCCCATGGTATCGGGGCCACAAGTCTCGGCAGGAACGGCTGTCCTTGCTGCTGGGTCATGGTCGGTGGGGGGATTGGTGGACCTTGCGGCTGAATTGGTGTAGGCGTGAGGACCGGAGCTTCCCCCGGTGGATGCTGTGGTGTACCCCCAGGCTGCGGCGGGGTTCTCATCGGTTCCTCTCGTGGTTGCCCCCCTCCTGTTACTCCCTCTTCTTCTTCTTCTTCTTCTTCTTCTTCTTCTTCTTCTTCTTCTTCTTCTTCTTCTTCTTCTTCTTCTTCTTCTTCTTCTTCGGTATTGTCCGATTTCTCATCGACTGGCCCTGGTGTGGGATTCGGTGGCTGTACAGGTTGTTGCGAGTTGTCAGTTAATGGAATTTGCTGAACTTGCACCACGGTTTCTGTCCGCAGAATGATTCTTTGTAAAGTTGACAGGCTCTGACTGATGTTCTGTACGCCTGAAGCCGTTTCTTGGCTCCCATCCGATCCTCCGACAACTAGCACGGAGAGCAAATGGATGGCGTGGGCCAAACTCTCTTCCATACTAGACAGTCTCTCTTCTAGGACTTGTACCCGACTCGAATCCACTGCGGTGGTTTTGGTTTCTGCATACTTCTGGGGAGGTTCATTAGGGACTTGCATAGTCTCTAAGTATTCTGCATCGGAACCTGCATATGTTGCCCCAGGCCAAGGTCTTATTTCTCCCAAGCCCTGGGCCCCATTACCTTGCTCTTCATGCGCTCTCCCCGCCAGGATTCCTTTCGCTAATCCTGTGACCGCCAAAATTCCGGCATCTACTGCTATGGTTCGGCTTTGTAATTGTATCCACGTGCGCTCACTCAGATCTTGTTGTCCCGTCCATGGAGCGACTTCCACATAGTCCCAACTCATTACATCGCGACGGGACGCTTCCCATGTCTGGGTACTCTCCGAACCTCTTCGATCCCACTCCAATTGGTCAGCCTCACGGTTCCAGTAATACCACGGTTGACTACTGGATTGCTCTGCTATCACTCCCAAGCTCCGTTGGCCTTCCATTGGGGGCTGCGTGAACATCGTACTCGCTCTTCTTTTCCTCGCGTCCCTAGGCCTCGATCCCCACTGTGTCGGCGTCGGCAAAGGTATCAGTGGGTCAGCTGCTGCTACGGGCCGAGTATCAGTCGTGCTAGGAGCGAGGGTATATATTGTAGTAACGGAAGACCCCGTTCTCCTTTGAACGGGTCCTTGAAGTTCCAGTCCTTCCGAACCGGGGGAAGCATAAGGATCAAACAAAGGGTCCCTGTCAGGAGTGGCTTTGGCATCCGTCTGCCCCGGCTTAGGCATTGGAACAGATGTGATTCGTAACAAAATGTCAGATCTGTGGCTAAATAATAGTTGTGATCCAGACTACCTTCTGCAATCAGACAAGAGTCCGTTGTTTTCAAAAGATTTACTGAAAAAGGCAACCATTATAGTCCACTGACCTAGATGCAATATCTAGGCTGGTACACGTGAATTGTTACGAATGATAGGCACAGAACAAAGTACAGAGTATCAAACCATGGCAGGCCCAACCTCCCCCCATAGTTCTCAAAACAATCCGTCTAAAGCTGAGAAAGCAAAAGTTTCCCAAGGCTGGCAAAGTAGTAGTCAAAACATTCCTCTTCTGGGAGAAAGCTGTTTGGGAACGTCTTGGCACCTGTGAACAAAGCACTAAGAATACTGAAAGAATGAAAATGGAGTCTCTTTGGTTATAGCATTAAGGAAACCATTCTGAACCTGACACAAAGCTGACATTAAAAATGGCAAATCCAGAAACCAGTGGGAGAACACTTTAATCTACCAGGACATTCCATCAAGGACTTAAAGGTCACTGTAGTTCAACAGAAACCTTTCAAAACCAGAATCCAACAGGAAGCTGCTGAATTGGAATTCATATGTAAATTTGACGCAGTCAGGCTTGGATTGAATAGAGACTACGAATGGTTATCTCATTATCAGAAGTAACTGATCCCATTATCAGAAGCTAATGATTGCATCTACTCCCCCCTCCCCACCTATATATCTGACCAGTTTTTTCTTACCCTCCATGCATCTGACAAAGAGAACTGTGATTCTCGAAAGCTTATACTACAGTAAAGATGGTTAGTCTCAAAGATGCTACTGGACTCTTTTTTGTTAATCTCTCTGGACATCCTGTTGCGGATCTGAAAGCCCCTATTCGACAGAAAAACTTCATAAGGAATATGCCACATGAAAGGGCTGAATTAGAACTTGTCCAGAAAATAAACACCTTCTGTCATTCTGGCTTAAACTGAGACTTGGAGTTCTTTATTCATTATAATTTCTAATAACTCCAGAGGACTCTTTTTAACAATTTTAACACCCTGTTCTTCACCTATTACATCATACTATAATCCTTTACTGATGTTCAATTTTCTCATATATCCCACGATCTCTTCCTTAATTAATTTGTCATTTATTTTATTGCACTTTTGTTTATCTTCACCTCATGCAAGAACCTGTAATCTCTCCCATCGAAACTACCCCACATAGGGGTTCAAGTTCCCACATAAAGAATCTCACTGGATTTATTATATTAGGCCTCTCTCTGCTCAACTCCTCCCTCTTTCCTTCTCCCTCCCCATAATTTTCTGTAAAACTAAGGTAAAGGGGCTTCTTTCTCCTATAGTACCTAAGGAAGGGAGCTCTGTCTTTTGAAAGCTCATACCAGCATGGATGGTGTTCTTCTTAAGGTCTCACTGGACTTACAGCAAGTTCAAAGAGCTTCTCATATCTTTTCGGTGCACGTGCTCCTGCCCAGGGATTTCTTGAGTGCTATTTGGACATCTTTGTTACTCAAGATGTAAACAAACGGATTCAGCAATGGAGTCACTAGCGTATATGTAACAGAGATCAATGTGTCTTCATTCAAAGTATACCTGGATTGGGGCCTCAAGTAAATAATGGAAATACATCCAAAGTGCACGATAACCACAATAAGATGAGAAGCACATGTTGAAAAGGCTTTCCGTTTCCCATCTGTGGTGGGGATTTTCAGGATTGTGTTTAAGATTAAAATGTAGGACAGAAGGATCAGAAAGAATGAGCAACATACTGCCAAAAAACAAATAGGAAAAATGACAGCTTCTCCTATATAATTTCTGGCACAGGCTAGCTCAAGTAGAGGTGCTATATCACAAAAGAAGTGATTGATTTTATTCAGCCCGCAGAACGGCAAGGTAAATACGAAAATTGTCTCAATTGTAGAAAAAAGAAAACCAGTAGTTGCTGAAAAGAAAACCAGTTTAGTACAGAATCCCTGATTCATCAGCACCTGGTAATGTAAAGGTTTACATATGGTCACTAGGGATGTGCGTTTCGGCTTTCTGAATGCTGAAAGAAAGCCGAAACAAAAGTGTTTCGGCTTCTTTCGGGTTAGCCGAAAAGTTTTGGAGAAAGCTGAAACGTTTCGGCTTAGCCGAAAGAAAAAAAGCCGAAACTTTTCGGCTTCTTTTGGCTTTCTTTCAGCTTTTCAATGGGAAAATGCCTCCGTCTTCCCAGACGTCTGGGGGAGGCATTTTCCCACCGAATCAGCCCAAAATTGGTGGGGACCTTCCTCTAACCCCTCTCTAAAAAAACCCCAAGTTTCAGACCGATTGGACTTTGGGGGGCCATGTTATGGCCCCCCAAAGCAGGTCCCCCTATCCTCCCATAAGAAAGTGAAGGAGCAGCATGGGGACGACAGGAGAAGGCAAGCCTGCCTCGGGGTAATTTTAAGTGTGGCAGGTGTGCCATGTGTAATCTCATGCTGGAAGGTGATGAACTTGGGGTCAGAGGAGAGAAATTGAGGTGTTTTCATTTTGCCTCATGCTACACTGCAGGGGTGGTTTATTTGATTGAATGTCCGTGCAAGTTATTGTATGTAGGGTGCACAGGCAGACCATTAAAGGTACGGGTGTTGGAACATCTTTCAAGGATCAGAAACAGGGTCTTAGAAGCACCTTTGGTGCAGCACTGCATAGAGTGTGATCATGAGAGCAACTCTCTTCGGGTTGCCGTTTTGGAAGTAGTAAAAAGGGACCAGGTAGCTCTTTTACGCAGGGAGGCTTTTTGGATCACTCGCTTGCACACCGTGAAACCTCAAGGGTTAAACAATGAGCTGGTGTTGAATTGCTTTCTTTAGTTTCTGTTTAGCAGCAGGAAGTGGCGGTTACTTTAAACTTTAGGGTATGAGCTGAGTGGGTGGTCTTTAAGAGTATTGAGTTGGACTCACACGGGGCGCGCCTGAGAAGACACGGCCGCCGCACGTTACCAGTGGGAAGTGTAAGATTTACCGCGATTGGAAGCACTAAGAGGTGCACGCATGAGTGAGTAAGTTAATTTTCATACTGAAGTCATGGAATGTGAGAAGGTTTGGCTACAATAATGTATTTGTATTTCCAGATGTTTAAAACGCATGCTGTAAGAATAGAATACCACGGAGACTGACGCTCCTGATGAGGCATTGATGAAATCTGAACTTCAGCCAGCCCCAGATTGGGTGTGTCTCTTTCTTTTTTCCGTTCAGGACAAGTAGCTTGCGTTGGAACAAGTCTGGAGGGACAATTTATCCCCGCAGTCATTTTATTGTGACATCACATTTCAACTGACTACAAAGAGGACATCGTTTTTTGTGTGACCTTTAAGAAGATACGTCACTGGGACACTGGTTAATTTACTTTGCAGGTTTATTCTGGATACTTTGAATGTTGTTCTGAATATATAGTGAAACAGTTAATATACATTGTACGTTGTAACTGTAGATGCTAAACAGTGATTAAATTATTTTCTGAGAGTTTATATGGTGTACTGTATATAGTACTGACTACAACCCCCGTGGAGTTTCCTTTATTTTGCAATTTACGTTGGGGGCAGCCTTTTTTGCACTGGTTCATTCAAAGTATACCTGGATTGGGGCCTCAGGTAAATAATGGAAATACATCCAAAGTGCACAATAAGATGAGAAGCACATGTTGAAAAGGCTTTCCATTTCCCATCTGTGGTGGGGATTTTCAGGACTGTGTTTAAGATTATAATGTAGGATAGAAGGATCAGAAAGAATGAGCAACATACTACCAAAAAACAAATAAGAAAAATGACAGCTTCTCCTATATAATTTCTGGCACAGGCTAGCTCAAGTAAAGGTGCTATATCAGAAAAGAAGTGATTGATTATATTCAGCCCACAGAACGTCAAGGTAAATATGAAAAATGTCTCAATTGTAGAAAAAAGAAAACCAGTAGTTGCTGAAAAGACAACCAGTTTAGTACAGAATCTCTGATTCATCAGCACCTGGTAATGTAAAGGTTTACATATGGACACATATCGGTCATACCCATGGCTTTTTTTCTAGGAAAAGAGGTGGTGGAACTCAAGACCTCACAATGATGTCACTTTGGGTCAGCTGGAACAAAAGAGGAGTTTTTTAAAGTTTAACTCGCCCTCGGCGAAAATAGCCACATGGCTGGTGGCCCTGCAATTTTACAGAGTCTAGGGTTGAGGTTTTCTCACATCACCTGTGACTGGATTCTTTTAACTGGAGCTGCTGGTGATTGAACCTGGAACTTCCAAATGCAAAGCAGATGTTCTACTACTGAGTCTCAACCCATCCCTTGCAAACATTTGGTATGCACCCATTAATTTCAGCACATTTAAGTATGCCTAGGGGCTGAAATAGACAAAATATTCAAGGGGGAAAGTGGCAGAGGGGAGAGAGAAGGCTGCCCCTTTCCTCTGGATACTTATCGCCCCCCCCTGAACTTTTTTCTCCTAATTGTGTACTTTCCAGACTTAAAGCCTGGCTGGATAAAAAGCAACTGGGCAAGGAGTGGCAGAAGCGAAACCCTGGGCCAAGGAGAGCTTCAACACACCCTTCCCACAATTATTCCGCTGCTGAAAATCAAACGCACGCACACTTTATGGGTGTTCAAAAGAAGAAGGCTTCTTCTGTCTTACATTTCAGTGCTGCTAACTCTGCCTTGGATTTTTACTAGAAAATGACACAACCCTCCCCCCAACCACTATTACTTAGAAATGCACTAGAGACATGACTGTAGAATAGGAAGTATTTTTATTATCTCCAACAGACGGACACTGCGGATCTCAGACTGAGAAAGGGTACATTGTTTGAAGGGGCACCGTCTATATAGACTCTTCTCACCTATTTATTCTGCTTTCCCACAGCCATTCAGGTTGTTCTTGTTGGAAATAGCAATGTCTGGTGTATTGCAGCAGCAAGAAGGAAGAAGAGCCTACCATGCAGGGGGCAGCAAGGATCACTTAGGATAGTGAGAGCAGTACCTCTCTTGTTTCCTGGGGGTCATTTCCTTGTCTTGTCTCCTATTGGGCCTAACAGGGCAATATCCTGCTTCTTCTCTCTCCTGCCGCACTTCTTCTCTCTCTCTGCAAGATGTAGTCAGATAGCTAGGGTCTCTCTCTCTCCCCCTCTTTCCCTCAAGTATGTAACTTCCCCAAATAAAGCTTTTGCCTCTCTAATCAGCTCAGTGTTTATTCCACAGCGTTATTTTACACTCGCTCTAACAGGGTTATGGGCCACAGAGGCAATTAACGCAAGCTGAAGTTAAGAGAGAGCAATAAAACTTCTGCCATAGCCGCAGGCTAAAATACAGAGGGCAGACAATAGAGGAAAGATGGCCGACTCCTATAGTGCACAGCAGGGGTTCCAAGTCATTCAGCTAGACGACGGGAGAAACTACGATCTCTGGGCAGAAAGGATTAGGTGCACCTCATACAATTGGACATCTGGTCTGCGGTAACAGATGAAAATCCAACAGGAAACCAATAGAATGAAGCCAAATGGATAAAGCAGGATAATAAGGCAAGATCTATTATCATTAATGCTTTAACTGATAAACAATTGTTAAGAGTTATTCATGAGCCCACGGCGGGACATATGTGGAAGTCTCTTCTACAAATAAACCGGCAAGAATCAATTAAAACTAAAATCTTGCTATTGAGACAATTGTATCGAATTCAGATGCAGCCCCAGCAACAACTAAAAGACCATATTGCAAATTTCATGGAATTAACACAGAAATTAAGATCCCTTGGAAAGGAGATCCAGGATGAGGATTTGGCAATAATTTTGTTAAGCAGCCTTCCTCAATCTTATGCAAGCATTGTGCATGTTTTGGAAATGAGAGAAAGTCTAAGCTTAAACTATGTACTTGCGAGATTGCAAAAAGAAAGTTTCAACAGACACACTTATAAAAATCAGCCCAGAGAGCTTGCTTTAAGAGTCAGTTCAAGAAATGATTCGTTCTGCAGCATCTGCAGAAAAGGAGGGCATTTAAAGGAAGACTGTCGCTTTCGTGATTCACAGAGAGTGAGCAAACCACCACGAGGGACGGAAACAAAAGCCTTTAGGAATGCAGATCGAGTTAATAGCTTGCCGAATTCCGCTAGCCTAACGAGGGGAAAATCGAACAAGGACTGTTTAAATGTTGGTAAAAATGATCAAAGTATATACAAATGGGCAATTGACAGTGCATGCACTAACCATCTATGCAACGAGGAAAATTTTTTGATGAGATGAATACATGTCATGAAAAATTGTATACTGCAAATGGAGAAGCTTTAACAGCTCGGGGACAAGGGACCGTATCTGCATGTTGTTCGCTACCCAGTGGCCAGACTAGAGAAGTGCAGATTGCTGATTGTCTCTACATACCTGAACTTAAAACTAACTTATTATCTGTATCTATGATGGCGAAAAAGGGCATTGAGACTGTATTCAAAGGAGAGAAATGTTTTATTATCAATGAAGGTGAATTAATTGCACAAGGCACATTAAAGGATGGCCTGTATATGCTGGATTGCTCTGAAGGGGCAATGAATTTATTTAAAAACTGCACCCACAAGAATTGTACTAATCTTATCCATAGAAGGCTTGGACATGCTAATATGGATTATATATATCAGCTTGAAAGGCAGAATCTGACTAATGATTTGCAAATGAGAAAATGTCCTGATGCAGAGAAATGTGTTTGCTGTATTCAAGCCAAAGGCACAAGATCTTCTTTCACCAAGCAGAGTGAGAAGCAAACCACAAGACCACTGGAGCTGATTCACAGTGATGTCTGTGGACCCATGGGAACAGTAAAACCCAGTGGAAGTAAGTACTTTCTGACTTTTACTGATGATTTTTCAAGATTTACTGTGATTTACCTGCTCAAAGAAAAGAGCCAAGTACTGGAAAAATTCAAGGTGTACCTAGCAATGGTGCAGAACAGATTCCAGAGAAAACCAATGGCTATCCGCACAGACAATGGAGGCAAGTACGTGGGGAAGGAGATGACAAGCTTCCTAGCAGCTGAAGGAATAGAGCATCACCTGACCGTGGCATACACCCGAACTCAACGGGATCGCAGAGAGGAAAAATCGTTCTCTCACAGAAATGTGCAGAAGCATGCTGCAAGAAGCACAGCTACCTCAAAAATATTGGGGAGAAGCTATCAACACTGCTGCCTATCTGCAGAACATGCTACCTACAAAGGGTACAAGCAGCACACCATTTGAACTGTGGTACAACCACAAGCCCAATGTAAGGCATCTGAGAGTGTTTGGATCAAAGGCCTACACTTATGTTCCAAAGGAGAAGAGGTCTAAGATGGATCTCAGAACAGAAGAAGGCATATTTGTTGGATATGCACTGGGATGCAAGGGGTATCGAATCCTCAACCCAAAGACAGACATGGTGAAGATCCGCCATGTGGTGTACATTGACGAAAAGAAGGCCAGCAAGCCTGACACCAGAGGGTCTACACCAAAGGAAGCTGATGCAGCACAGCAGCCAGAAATTGTGCAACTCTGGGACCTGACTGAGACGCAAGAGACACCTGCAGAGCCCACAGAAAGAGAAGGGGAAGCAGAGCCAAGTGTCAGACACTCAGACAGAACAAACAAAGGAGTTCCACTGCTGAAATTCTCTTACCTGGCAAAAACAGAAGCTGTACCAGAACCTTCTAGCTGGGAAGACTATGATGAAACCTTTGCACCAGTAGTGAAAACACACTTCAGTAAGAACACTACTGAGCATAGCAGCCGCAAGGAAGATGCACATGGAGCATCTGGATGTGAAAACTGCTTCTCTTCATGGAGAGCTGGAAGAAGACGTGTATATGACACAGCCTCCAGGATCTGAACAGTCCAAAGACAGAGGACTTGTATGCAAACTGCAGAAGAGCATTTATGGACTGAGACAGGCTGCAAGGGCCTGGAACCAGAAACTGAACCAAATGCTCATCAAAGAAGGATTCAAGCAAGGTGGGGCAGAACGCTGCCTGTACTCAAGAAAGAAAGACAACAAATGGACTTTTATTCTGATTTATGTAGATGATCTTCTCCTTTGTTATGAGGATCAACAAGATTGTGATGAAATAATTCAGCACCTGAACCAAGAGGTTGAAGTAAAGCGTCTTGGAAATGTCAGTTTTTACCTTGGCGTTCAATTAGAGTGAGAGGAAGATGGAAGCTATCTTCTCAATCAAAAGCAAAAGATCATGGATTTCCTAGACTACATGGATATGAAAGATGGAAAACCAACATGTACTCCAATGGAAACAGATTTCCTGAAACAAAATGGAAACAATGAACCTTTGAGAAACATCAAAGTGTACAGAGAAGCAACTGGAAAACTGCTCTACATAAGTACAGTAACCAGACCTGACATAGCAGCAGCAGTTGGAATACCGTGCAAGAAAAGTGCATCACCAAGCAGTCAAAAGACTGGCAAGATACCTGAGAGGTACTGCACAACTGAAGCTCAAGCTACCAGCAAGCGACAATCCCAGACTAGTGGGATTCATGGATGCTGACTGGGCAGAAGACATCACAGACAGAAAGTCTACCAGTGGACGAGTATTCTTTTATGGTGGAGGAGCAATCAGTTGGACAAGCAGAAAGCAAGACCTTGTAGTGGCATCAACTACAGAAGCTGAATACATATCAGCAGCAGAAGCATGCCAAGAACTCAAGTGGATTCTACAACTATCAGAAGACTTTGGGATAAATGAACCCAAACCTATACAACTCTTTGAAGATAATCAAACTTGCATAAAGCTTGCAAATACAGAAAGAATTGGATCAAGAACCAAGCACATTGACATAAAGAATCACATTGTGAGAAATATGCAAGAAGGGCTTGTTGAGCTACAGTACTGCCCTACAGAAGAAATGATAGCAGACATCCTCACCAAGACACTTGCCAAAGAGAAATTCCAAAGTCTACGTGAAAGACTGAACTTTGTGGACTTTGTACACTAGACATTGAGAAGGGGTGTTGGAAATAGCAATGTCTGGTGTACTGCAGCAGCAAGAAGGAAGAAGAGCCTACCATGCAGGGGGCAGCAAGGATCACTTAGGACAGTGAGAGCAGCACCTCTCTTGTTTCCTGGGGGTCATTTCCTTGTCTTGTCTCCTATTGGGCCTAACAGGGCAATATCCTGCTTCTTCTCTCTCCTGCCACACTTCTCTCTGTAAGATGTAGTCAGATAGCTAGGGTCTCTCTCTCTCCCTCTTTCCCTCAAGTATGTAACTTCCTCAAATAAAGCTTTTGCCTCTCTAATCAGCTCAGCGTTTATTCCACAGCGTTATTTTACACTAACAGTTCTTTGGGTAAAGCCACAGTTGGGTGAGGCTTATGATGGTCAGTTTATAAACTGGTAACACAATATGGGGCAGGCAAGCAGAGGAAATTTGGGAAAGGGCCTTTCCTCTTTATCTTTGGTAGTCTTCATCATTCAGTGGAAGAAAAATTTAAACAAGAACCAGAATGGGAACTTTGGATCTCTTCATTCATCATGCAGTCTTCTGTTTAATCTCACCTGCAAAATAAATTTTTAAAAAAAACTATGCCAAATATTCAGCCAGAGAAGGCATAATGTAGTTTGGTGGGTGAGGCAGAAAAATCTCCAAGCTCCCCCACCCCCAGGTTTGCAAAATAATATCAGCAAATGAAGTAATTGGTAATCTGCTGTTCTTAAATGCCCCTGCCCCAACATACTTCCTGCCAAGAGATTCACAAAGGTCTTACTTCTGGCATCAAAAGCAGATGGGGTAGATTGCTTTCAGGGCCACAGTTGGTGACTCTGTGTGTCATCCGGTCATTTTCAGACTCTTCAGACCAGGACAGTCGAACCCACTGGATGGCTTTATATGAAATTAAATGCTAACATCTAATCGCCATATTCCTCTCTCCATTGTTCAGTTTCAGCTTTTGGTAGTTTCAAGGAGCAATTTCAGAGATCTCTGTCTTTTGGTGCTACACCTCTGAAGATGCCAGCCATAGCTGCTGGTGAAACATCAGGAACTACAATGCCAAGACTACGGCAATACAGCCCGGAAAACCCACAACAACCATCTAATCGCCATATTCCTCTCTCCATTGATCAGTTTCAGCTTTTGGTAGTTTCAAGGAGCAATTTTCACAGTGAAGTGAAACCAAGGCAACTTTTTAATAGTTTTGATATGCAGACCTGTTCTTACAAATTGCTTTCACACATGTCACGAGGGCCACTTATCTTGTTTCGGCAGAGCTTCCAAGAGAGGGTTGAACTCTTTGCATTGCGTTGTTTGCTATCCCTTGGGACAGAGTGGCCTGTAAACATTTCTTTAAAAATGTTCTGATCTCTCTTTAGGTGGAAGAGTATTTTCATCTCAGAAAGTTGCCCAGCAATGCCCATGGGGGCGAGTAAATTGGCGATAAGATAGTTAAGCAAAGAGCGAGAGTTGAGACATCTGGCAAGGGACAACCTCTGTTCACACTCTACCTGTACTGCAGGGGGCGTTGTACTCAGCCACGGCAGAGTCACCTGGAGAAATAAGGAAATAACAGTCAGGGCAGGGGAAGTGGAGTATTGTAAAATGCTGCCTCCAGCTTTCTGCACAGATGTCAATTGTTCTGTAGTCTAATGTTAATAAGGATTTGTTCAGGAACATTTACGTACATTTATTTTTGCCAGCTTTAATTTTTGGTAAGCTGCTTGAAGAGGCTGAGAAGCAAGGGATCAGGTTTTAAAAAATTTAAATACCTACAACAGGGTCGCAAGTCTTTCCTCACCTGTTTCGTAGTAATCATAGACTTTCACCAAGGCAGGCTTCAGGTCCTGAACGGGCGCCTCCCTCTCCACCATGAAGGAGTAGCTCTGAGTCACATTGCTTATCTGAGGAAGCAGTGGGATTTACTTATATCTGATCCTTTTAAACACAGATCTCCTCATCCCCAGCAAGAGCTCAACCAGCCAGGTGGTGCTGCACGTCCCAAAGGAAGTAGGCCTGTGGCGAGAGACTACGCAGCTCCTTCGCAGATGTTTCTTGCTTTGTTTCATAGAGTCTCTCTACATCAGGCATCTTGCATGAGGATGCTCAAGTTTAGGGAGATGCAATGTTTCTGGGAAGTGCAGTTTTAAAAGAAAGAGCAGGCAGAGCTCGCTCCTCAGAGGGTTTGTTAATTTCATCTTAACCTCCCCTAAGGGGAGGTGACATTGACGGAGCCTTCAGGGAGGCGAAAATGTAATTAATAAATCCTCCTAGGAGCCTTCTTGCTGGCTGTCTTTTTAAACTACCCTCCTGTAGAGAGATGAGATTGACAGGGCCTTTGGTTCTGTCTTTTAAAACTATGCTTCCCAGAATCAGTGCGTCTTTGTACACTTGAGCATCCTCACGTAAAATGTCTCGTGTAGAGAGACTCATGGAGAGAGGGAGAATATTCGTGGGACTTTTATCTCCTCAGAGGGCTCTGGAGATTGGCATTCTCTGGAGGTCCTAGGAGTGGGGCAGTCCTTACTCTTGGGATACAGCTCCTCTCTGAAGGCAGGGTCAGTCAGCTGATTTTGATCCTGGAGGGGAGGGGCTTGTCCCTGGAATCGCCAGTCTTTCTGGCCCTGCCATCCGAGCAGGATTTCTTCAGCAATGCTCTGTAGAGGGCAGCGGTCCCGGTGAAAAAGAAACTGCCAGTTACAGGCAGTGCGGAGCTCACACAGGAAGGGAAAGGCCCTACTGCCCTACCCCACCCCCATATCGCTTTGGAGTGACTGCGAGCATTAGAGTCGATGGCCCTAGGTCCTCCTAGTTTCCATGGCTGCAACCACAATGGTGAGTGAAGAGCCAATAGTCTCTAGGTTCTCTTAGGTTCCACAGCTGCAACCACAAACTCCACTGAGGTTCCCCACCTACAGGCTGGGAGGAACCCCCCCCCCCTCAGATGACCAGAGGGTGTGGTGTTTGAGTCCACGGCAGCCTGTTATGGAAATTGATATTTTGGGGAACTCCCTCAGGCTTTGTAGGAGCAGCCTCTGTTTCCTCTTAACTGGGCCCCTCTGGGCTTGGCATAAATGAGTGCTTTTGCACACACCCCTGTGAGCTCATGCAACCATTTTCACATCCTTCTCCTGCTCCCCCTCCCAATGCTCGAAAATCTCAGTGAAGCCACACAAATCCCATCGCCTAATGCAGCAGAGACTGGCCAAGTCCACTCCCGAGGAAGCACCCCATAACTCTGAGGGCTCTCAGGATGAGAGGATATTGCTTGTAGCCTCTTTCCATCCCCTCCTTCCAAGCATCTTGAACTGCAAAAGCAGGCCAAAAGAGACGGAACCCGGAATCCTTCCCTCCACCAGAGAGCATGTGGAGTAAGGAAGGTGGCGGTGGAGGGTGCCTCCAAGTCATAGCTGATTAATGGTGACCCCTGGTGGGGTTTCAAGGCAAGAGACTAACACAGGCGGTTTGCCATTGCCTGCCTCTGCAGTCCTGGTCTTTGCTGGAGGTCTCCCATCCAAAGGGGGACAAGAAGAGAATTCTCTTCCACCTCTTATATACAGGGAGGGAGAAAGGAGAGGTACAGGTCTCAGGGATACGAAGACACTGTAAGAGCACTGCAGTGCCTCTTCTGAGAATAAAAGAGGGAAGCAAAGTGGGAATAACCTGAGAGGCATAACCTGTTGCTTTTATACCTACATATGGCTTCAATGCTTCAGAGAGATGGGGAGGGGGGGACTCCTCTTACTGCGACCATTGTTCCCCAAAGAAATGCTTCTCTCTGCCTTTCCTCAGGCCCTCTTACCCACTCACCTGTTCCAAGTACAGTAGGACGTGATTGGTGCTCACTTCTGTCCGCTTGACCTCCGTTACTTCCTGGAGGAGGCAAAATGGAGAGAGCTGCATTATTAAGGTGCAATACTGTGGGGTCGCTGCCCCCGTGGTCAGTTGAAACTTCATACAATGGTGAGGGGAAGGAGATGGGGGCCATTTTCACACTGCTTACCGGCCATGGAACATTGCGCCGAGCTCCTGGAATGACAGTGTCTTCCTGGTGTGATTTTGCGCGAGAACGATTTTTGCGCCAGGAAGACACTGTCATTCTGGGAGCTCAGCGCCATTTTCCGTGGCCAGTAAGCAGTGTGAAAATGGCCCTGGTCAGATGAGCCTACTAAATAAATTAGCAGATGCTACTTGCTGCCAGAACATGGCTAGTTGCTTAGTTGACTTTTTAAAAAAAGATCAGACAAATTCATGGACCTATCAGCAAACAGCACACAGTGACCTCAGGCAGGGTGCCTTTTGTGTGTAAGGTGCCATCAAGTCACATCTGACATGGAGACCCTGAGGGGTTTTCAGGGCAAGAGACTAACACAGGCGGTTTGCCACTGCCTGCCTCTGCAACCCTCATCTTCGCTGGAGGTCTCCCATCCAAAGGAGGACAAGAAGAGAATTTTCTCTCTTCCACCTCTTATTTACAGGGAAGGAGAAAGGAGAGGTACAGGTCTCAGGGGTACGAAGACACTGTAAGAGCACTGCAGTGCCTCTTCTGAGAATAAAAGAGGGAAGCAAAGTGGGAATAACCTGAGAGGCATAACCTGTTGCTTTTATACCTACGTACGGCTTCAAGGCTTCAGAGAGATGGGGGAGGGGGGACTCCTCTCACTGTGACCATTGTTCCCCCAAGAAATGCTTCTCCCTGTCTTTCCTTGGGTCCTCCTACCCACTCACCAGCAATATGGACCCTATGATGATATCACCTCTTCTCTCTTCTGTCTGCTTGATCATCTTGGGCATTTCTAGCTGGAGGAGGCAAAATGAAGAGGGCTGCATTATTAAGGTGCAATGCTGTGGGGTCTCTAGCCCCATGGTCAGTTGAAACTTCACACAATGGTGAGGGGAAGGAGACGGGGGCCATTTTTACACTGCTTACCGGCCACGGAACATGGCGCTAAGCTCCCAGAACGACAGTGGCATGATTTCGCGCGAGAACGATTTTTGCGCCAGGAAGACACTGTTGTTCTGGGAGCTCAGCGCCATGTTCCGTGGACAGTAAGCAGTGTGAAAATGGCCCTGGTCAGATGAGCCTACCAAATAAATTAGCAGATGCTACTCGCTACCACAACATAGCCAGTTGCTTAGTTGACTTTTTAAAAAAAGATCAGACAAATTCATGGACCTATCAGCAAATAGTACATAGCGACCTCAGGCAGGGTGCCTTCTGTGTGTAAGGTGCCATCAAGTCACATCTGACATGGAGACCCTGTGGGGTTTTCAGGGCAACAGACTAACAGAGGTGGTTTGCCACTGCCTGCCTCTGCAGCCCTGGACTTCGTTGGTGGCCTCCCATCCAAGTACTAACCAAGGCCAACCCTGCTTTACTTCTGAGGTCCGATGAGTTAATGATGTCATAACAGTTGCCTAGCAACTTTCAAAGTGGCAGCTGAAACCCTGCAATATAGACTTATGAGATCTCTGCAGCAATTTAGGGTTGCCCAGGAAACCCAAATTCGAACCAAAATCTAACGAGATTACATCCTGAGCTCTCAGGTCTCTTCTCAAGAGAGATGCTTCTTTATAGTGGGGTCCTGAAACATATATAGGACGCTTACTTTTTTCACTGATGATTTCACTGGAATGAATCCTGACAGCATCTTAACATCAATGATTGCCATGTTAGAGGATGGGCGCTTGCCGGTGTAACTGAGAGACAAAGAGGAAAAGGAAGCCATTTCAAATTCTTGAACTCAAAGTCAAAGCCACCAATGCCTTATTCTTGGGAAAATATTCTTGGTGAAGAATTGCCTTCAGGTGTGCTGATGTGGCCTGCCTCAATGGGGCTCCTTAGTCACAGAAGATGCCACGTTGACTGGTTGGGAGAAAAATGGCAGTCATGGACACAGAGAAGAGCAGAAGATTAGTCCAGGCTGGAAACGGCAAGGGAGGACCTGTGGCTGAAATATGGCTGTCTGGAGACCTGTGGGGATGGTAGTGGAAGCTAAAGAGAAAGTACTTGGAGTGCTACGGGGAGTGGTGCAAGCCATGTCCCCAAGAGGATCTGAGAAGGAGCTCGGGTAGATTGGTGCTCAGCTTCTAGTTGCCTGAGAAAACCTGAGGAGATGAGCCCTTGGCTAGCCCTTAGCTTGCATGGTGGCTTTAAACATAAAAGTACTCCCTGCACAGGGACGGCCGCCACCATTGAGGTGGTGAGGCAGGTGCCGCGGGAGCTGAGGCACTGAAGGGGGCGCTGGAGGGGGTGCTGTAGGCAGAGGCACGTGCCCATGGAGATGGTGTACCTAGCCTGTAGTTGCTGCAGCAGGCCAGCCCTGCACCGCCGCCGCCACCAACGCATGCCCCCAGCCGGGCACAGCAGCCGCGGGCCAGGCACGGCGGGTGTCTGGGGCGGTGTGCAGACCCTCCCCAGCCACCCGCCATGCCTGACTGGGAGTGCAGGCAACCTCGTACCCCGTCCCAGCCACTTGCCGGCCAATGGGGCCGGCTTGCTGAGTGATGACATCATCACGCAGTGACAACGTCATAACGCAGTGACGTCATCACGCAATCTGGGGGCACCAGAAACCCTGGCGCCACTCCTGTCCCTGCACTCGGTGAGACCACAGAAAGTGGGGCTTGATACTGGAACTGGCGGGCTCAGCAGCAGATGCGACTGACTCTGGCCAAATGTAGAAGCTTCTGATGGTGCCTGCTTGGTTCCTGCCCAGTAGAAGAATTAACAGAGGGAGTTACATGGTAGGGCAAACATTTCTTAAACTGCTGTTATACTGGCAGGAAAACTGGCTCTTCGTTGTAGGAAGCTATTGCCCTGTGAGAGGGGAGGGGAGTGGTGGAAGAAACAATGTGTGGGTGGAGAACATTTCCCATTGCTGACTTCTCAAGGAAACTCTTTAGGAAACCGCCAACATCACTTGCACCCCAAGTCTAGCTGCTCAACCACATTGGCATGCTTGAACTTCCGTAAATGGTTAGCTGATATTCACCGAAGTGTGGTGTAGATTTACTCAAGGCCTGCTGATGGCCATTCAACTGAGGAGAGCTTCCCTCTCCCACTCTTCAGCTCCACTCCTCATGTAGTGGCCTAGACTAGAGACCTACTCAGGAGTATGCAATTACCTGACATTGATAGCCACATCAAACACTACGTTGGCTTTAGGTCCTGTACACGTCTCAGGAACTGTGTGCACCTCCAGTGCGAAAGTTTCTCCCTCGTGGCGGGGCTGCACATTGTATTTCAAGGTGGTCTGGAAAGGAAATGGCAATAGGATGTCTCACTCCAGGTCGTTCCTTCGCAACTTGCACGGACTTGTGAGCCGACCCAGCTTCACACCCTGCACTGGGAGGGTGCTTGTGAGGCTGCGATCTGTATCCTGTCCCATTTGGTCTCTTCTCCTCTAAATGGTTCTGAGGCTATTCCTCCTTGTCATTGGGTCCATTTGTTCAAGGCACAGGAGCCTTTCCTGCCTCCCCTTCTTATTCTCCAGCCTCCCCCCGCTCTGATTTGCTAGGGGGCACTGAAACAACCCCAGAGCTGGGCAAGTCCTGCAGGCTCTGCTTGTGCCTGGCCATAAGTGGGCCTTCCGGGCCCAGGGGCATCTTCCCAGGAAAGATAAAGGAGAAGCAATGCTGATTCTGTGAACCTGGACAGATCAGGAGAGGGAGGCCAGGAAGGGATACATCAGTGCTAAGTTCTCATGGCCCCTTCTAACATGCCCAGGGTAATGCTGATCGCCACCTTGGGATCAGGTAGCAATTTCCCCCCAGGCCAGTTTGGTCAGGGATCCAGATGGTGTTTTGCCATCTTCTGGGCATGGAATCAGAGTCACCGGTGTGTGTGTGTTTGGGGGAGGTAGTTGTGAATTTCCTGCATTTCCCTAGGGGTCCCTTCCAACCCTATACTTCAGTGAAGTCCACCCTCCTTTTCTTTCCTTGCCCACATGCTTCATCCTATCCCTTCTTGCCTTCTGCGCCTTCATTTCTTCATAAATCCATAGCCATGTTAGTCTGAAGTCACAATATAGCGAAGAGTCCAGTAGCACCTTTAAGACTAACCTACTTTATTGTAGCATAAGCTTTCGAGAACCACAGCTCTCTTCGTCAGATGCAACCTGACGGTTGCATCTGACGAAGAGAGCTGTGGTTCTCGAAAGCTTATGCTACAATAAAGTTGCATCTGACAAAGAGAGCTGTGACTGAGAGATCTCTGTCTTTTGGTGCTACACCTCTGAAGATGCCAGCCACAGCTGCTGGCGAAACGTCAGGAACTACAATGCCAAGACCACGGCAATACAGCCCGGAAAACCCCCAACAACCAGAGCTGTGATTCTTGAGAGCTTATGCTACAGATGCATCTGATGAAGAGGGCTGTGGTTCTCGAAAGCTTATGCTACAATAAAGTTGGTTAGTCTTAAAGGTGCTACTGGACTCTTTATTACTTCATTTCTTCATTCCACCGTCTCCAAGTGGGAACTCTCTATTCAAAGCATAATAGAGCTTGAAGGGGCCTTACAGACCATCTAGTCTAACCTCCTGCCCAATGAGGGAACAGCCTAAAGCATCTCTGACAAGTGTTCATCAGCCGCTCCTTGAAGACTGCCAATGAGGGGGAGCCCACCACATCCCCCGGCAGCCGATTCCACTGCTGGATTACTTTTAACGTGAACATGAAGACGTTTCCCCTAACGTCCAGCTGATACCTCCTCTCCTGGAATTTCAACCCATTGTTTTAAGTCCTATCCTCTGTTACCAATAGGAAGAGCTCCCTTCCCCAAGTATTTTAAAGAGAGCAACTATCTTTCCGCTCAACCTCCTTCTCTCCAAACGGAACATTCCCAAGTCCTTCAGTCTTTCCTCAAGGCTTGGTCTCCAGGCCCCTGATCATCCTGGTTGCTTTCCTTTGCACCTGTTCCAATTTGTCCACATCCTTTTTGAAGTGAGGCCTCCAGAACTGCATACAATCCTCCAGGTGGGGTCTGACCAATCCGGTATATGGTGGGAGGGACAAGGACATTGTATGCTGTTGTGCCTTTGTTGATGCACCCCAAGATTGCATTTGCCTTTTTTGTTGCTGCATCACACTAGCTGCTCATATTTAGCTTCCTATCTGTACCCCCAAGATCTTGTTCACACACACTGCTTCCCAGAAATCTATCCCCCATGCTTTGCATTTTAGTTACCCACGTGCAAAATCCAGCACTTACCCATGTTAAATTGTATCTTATTCAAATCTGCCCACCTTTTCAGTGTGTTCAGATCTCATTGAATTCTATTCCTATCTTCAAGGGTGATTGCTGCTCCTCCCAGTTTAATTTTAATTTTGTTTATGTCATTTATAGTCCGTCTTTCTCCCTGAGACTCAGGGTGGATTACACAGTGGGAGATCAGTGCAGTCAATATCAAGAACATTTCCATAAACAATGCCATAGGGTAAACAGATACAAGTTTGCAAAGACACAGCATTAGCAGGAATCCAGTATCACATAGTGGCGCGGTTTATGGTTCCTGACTCATTAGTGGATCATCAGAGGCCCCCTCCCTACAATAGAGCTCTCCTATCTCAGTAAAAAGCCCTTTTGAATCATTTGGTTTGCATCATTTGGTGTCACCTGCAAATTTAACGAGTCACCCCTTCACACCCTGGTCCAGATCAGTTACAAGAATATTGGAAAGCACATCCCCTGTCACTTTCCTCTCCCAAGCACCCCTATGATGCTCACCTGCGCGTAGACACACCCTTCTCCCGTCACTTGCACGCTGTAGTCTCCTGGCACTTTGGCCACGGCTCCGCACTGAAGCAGCAAGCGGTTGTGTTTGTCCACCTGAAACTGGTGCTGGACTTCCTTCCCAGAGAGCAGTTTTGCTTCTGCTTGTGCATCAGTCTTGGAGTAGGTGGAAGCCCCGTACAGGGAGAGGGCCTGCAGGGCAACCACGGTGTCCTGCAACAGACGTCGAGAGATGAGTGGGGCTACCCTGGGATAAGGGCCAGTGCGGCGGAGCGGCTAGAGCGCTGGTCGAGGGTCCGGGAGACCCCAGTTGGAATCCCTGCTCTGCCATGGAAGCTCATCGGTGGCTTTGGGCCAATCACTCTCTCTCAGCCTCTCCTGTCTCACAGGTAGGCCGCCCTTTGACTCAGGAGGACAGTCTGGTGCATATTGGCTGAAAACTGCTTTGTGGAAAATGAAGATGAACCTCAAGTTCTGAATAGTTATGCTCTCTTGGCATCGCCACAAGTAAGCGGGTGAAAAGAATGTGAAGATGGATCTCAGTGTTGCTGGGGTGGGGAGAACACTGTTGTAGTCCTCTTTTGGACTGGAAACACAGTGGGATATAAAGAAGACATGGATTTTAATCACTTGCTTCCTTCATCCCCCTCTTTGCCCTCATCCTTGGACTTGTCTTGTCTCTGTGAAAATGGCAGCTGTGTAAATCTCCCTTTTCCCACTTCTGCCTCGTGTCTGAATCGTTCATACTTCATATGAGTGAAACCAAAAGTTATTATTACCAAAAAGCATACCAACATGATATGAAAATAAAAGGTTAATTGACAGGACAGCTGAACTGGAGAAGCATCACCTCTAATCAAGAAATCACTCTGGGGTGAATGCTGTCCCCTCACATACCACAGGCCCTTGGTACAACAGGGTCTGACATATAGGAGCAACTGCCTCCCACCCCACCCCATGTTTTCCTATCAGCAGCCCCACACCAAACATGGGATGAAAGTCCTCCGCGTAGAGTTGCCAGCCTCTAGGTGGTGGCTGGAGATCTCCTGGAATTACAACTGATCTCCAGGCAGGGGCGGTGCCAGGGTTTCTGGTGCTCGCAGCTGCCCCTTCATGTGCACGCATGCAGTGTGGATGCGCCCCCCCCCAAACTGTGTGATGATGTCAACATGTGATGACATCATCATGCAGCAAAGCCGGCCCCATTGGCTGGTGGGTGGGTGGGATGGAGCGCAGAGGCTGCCCGCACTCCACACGCTGCCCTGGACGCCATGCTGTGCCTGGCCCACGGCTGCTGCGCCCGGCGTGTGGTAGTGGTGGCGGTGGCACCCCTTCCAGTGCCCTCTGGTGCCCCAGTGCCCGCGGCACTCGCCTCACTGGTGGTGCCAGCCCTGTCTCCAGGCCATAGAGATCAGTTCCCCTGGAGAAAATGGCTTTGGAGGGTGGGCTGTATGGCATTATATCCTGTGAAGGTCCCTCCCCAAACCCTGCCCTTTCCGGGCACCACCCTCCAAATCTCCAGGAATTTTCCAACCTGGAGCTAGCAACCTCTATTGACTTGTATGGAGCATAGCAAAATTACTGCCATCTGGAAAATGATTAGGGAGGGGGACACAGTAAACAAAGAAAGGAGGGGGAGAACCCACAACTCAACCCGAAATGGTCTGTAGATGCTACAAGGGTCAAGCTAAAATCATAAAATACATTCAAAATAGATATTTATTGTACAATGTACAGTAATAAAATCAAAAGATTCAAAATAGGGCCTGAATATCAGGGCAGAATAGATACATATTGTTTTCTGGAAGTGTGGGTCTGTTTATTACTAAAGTGTGTATTATTGGCCATTGAGGAAGGCCCTTGGGCCTTTGGTTATGGTCTTGGGTTGGTCATTTGACATGTCTATCAACTGTATTGGGAGAATGTTGCAGCTTATCTAAAGCTTTCCTCTGCAGCCTGACATTCAGGCCCTTTGCTTTTAATCCTTTAATTTTATTACTGAGGGTGATACAGTTCCTTTTATCCAAAGATTCTCTTGCAACAATGGCTTTACCCCCAGTTTTTCCAGTTTCTTTCAGCTCGTTGAATGGAATAGAGAAATGGATGAGCAAATGGGAAAATTCTCTGGGAGAAAACACAGAGCCCCCCCCCCCCCCCGCTGCATCCAACAAGGAGAGGAAGGACAAAAAAATCTTCATCTGGGCAGTAAAATAGCTTGTGCAGTTTCTGAAATAAAGCAAAAAGCTGCCCACAAATGATATAAATCAGAAAATGTGATAAATCTGGAATAAAGGATCAAAATTGTACTTTATGTTTGTCATGCTTTGTGAATCCCTTTGTTCCCATTGCAATTTTTTTGCCAATTACAAGCAGTACCTCAAACATTTGAAGGAAAAAAACCCCACACGACCCTGCCCGCCTCTTGCTGTGGGGTCTTGGCGGGAAAGAGCTTACCTGGGTAGATGAGAACCCCCCTGTGGGATTCTGCTGCCTGCTGAGCCATTTGACAATCTTGGATGCTGTTGTCAGAGCCTCCCTGGATAGCACTGGCCCTTCGGTGAGGTGAGCAAGGAGCACGTAAGCCGTCATCTCTACCTCTGCAGAGGGAGCCCGGAGATGAAAGAATTGCCCATGGTGCTCCTCCTGTTGTCTGCCAGGCCTCTGCCAATGCATGGAGCCATCTCCTTCAGAGGCGGAATCAGAGAATTCTGGTAACTACTACAGGCATTTTCACACATGAGGCTTAAAGGGGCTCTTTCTCAAAACTGCTGCACTGGCCAGAATTCCTACACACGTGCTTCTACTTCTACTTTCTCTTCTGCATATTAACTTGAATAGCAGCTGAGAGGCCCATTGCTGATTTAATAACAACAACACTGCAGCGCTGTTGAGGATTCAAAGTCCTTCAGATTCTTTATCTTGTAATTGTCACGCCAGCCGCATAATATTGGCCATCTTTCTATCACCGCATTACAGGAATGGGCTGAGGCAGAGAGCCGGCTGCTCAAAGCCGCTACAGTGAGAGTCAAACCAGGGGACTTCCTGCTCTAGAGCTCAGATGTCTGGCAAAGGTCTAAGAGTCATCTAGCCTAGAGAAGGAGACTACATGGAAACAGGTGGCTTCATTGCATAGATCTGTTTCTACAGCATAGTGCTTTGTGCATTTTTCAAACAAAAAAAAATCCGTGAAACAATAGGGGATGGAGCCACCTTTGTGAAAAGGAGTGTGGGAGTGAGATTGATTAGGATAGCTCTTGCTCTGCTATCTTGGCAGCTCTGGGCATGCCACCCTTCGCTGCCACCTGCAATATGGAAGTGAGAATACTGGGCTACTTGCAATGTTGCTGCGTAACGGGTGAACAGTTCTTCCAACAACTGGCAGACAGGTGGCAAAGTGAGAGTCTCTCTACATGAGACATGGGACACATGAAGAACACGTGTCGGGAGATGCAATGGTAGCCATGAAGGGAAATTTAAAAAGGCAGAGCCAGTAGCAGGCCAAAGGCTTTGCTCTACACTGGCATTGTGTGAAGGGGCTGTGAAATGCCAGAAGGGAAACTTCAGCCCATTAGAACCTCTCCAGGTACATGTCTGGCTCAGGAAGGCAGCTCCAATCCATTTCCATTCCTGGCTGCCCTCTGGTTGTGATCCCACAGTTTTAGACTGGAGAGGTGAAATTGACAGAGTTTTTGGGGAGGCAAAGATGAAATTAACAAACCCTCTGAGGAGTGATCTCTGCCAACTCTGTCTTTTTAAACTACGCCTCCCGGCTAACATTGCATCTCCCTACACTTGACAAACATCCACCAAGACGTCTAGTGTAGAAAAGACTCTGAGCCAGTGAGTGATATTGCCTCTCTGACATCTTCTCTGTTAAACACTAGACTATATCAGGTATAGGTTATGAGCTGAATCCAGCAGAGGGGAAACAGCATCATAGTGCGGCTGCATGAAAAAATACAGAAAGGGCTGACGGACACATCCCCCTTTGGGTCAGGAAACAGAGGATGGGGTCAGTGCGGGAATTGCTCTTGAAACGTGTTATCCTCTCTGGAGCGCCCTTCTCACCTTCTTTTACAGCTGCCTCCTCAAGGGAGGACAGCATCTCTTTCTTCTTCTCCTCTTTCCCTGCCAAGGCAAAGGCATAGGCCAACAGAGCCCGGGTGTAGACGTGGATGTCTTCTGCCTGGGCCGCAGTCTCCAAGCAAAAGAGAGCATTGCGCACAACAGGGTGCTGGAAAGAAAAGGACAAAGATACTCGTCTGAAGCCGCCAGCACCATTTCTGAAGGCTTGGCAAGACCATTGTGCATGGCTTGTATGGCACCTTCATACCCGCTGCCAAAACCACCTGATACCCATGTCTGCATGGTACTGCACAGAACAAATCAATAGAAAGTCCCTTCTCAAAGGGAGCTTTATTCTTTCCTGATAGAACCCCCATGGAGGGAGAAGGGGAATACTCACAGAGACGGGCAAAGGAATCTCCAGCAGAGCGATTGTGATATAAGCAGACAGAGTGACTTCATCATCAACCCCGCCCTGTAGAAAACAAGGCACGAAGCTGTCAACTCTTGCTCCCTCAGCAGACCTGGGGGTGCCACTCTCCACTGCCGTCCACAACACGGAGGTGAGAATACTGGTCTACCTTGCAATGCTGCTGTGCAGGCTACTTACAGTGAAATCCCAAGCAGAGTTACTCCAGTCTGAGCCCATTGATTTCAATTCTGTTTAGGAATTCACAGTTAGTGTACGTGAAGCACTTTAAATAGTTACCTGAAAAACCCTTCAGGACATCATCATCATCACCGTTAATAATCCGCCTCTCTCATTGAGACTCAAGGCAGATTACACAGTAAGATCCTCCTTCAGAGGGTTTGTTAATTATTGACAGAACCTTCCGGAAGGCAAAGAGGAAATTAACAAACCCTCTGAGGAGTGATCTTTGCCGGCTCTGTAGAGAGGTGAAAATCAAACTACACCTCCCGGCTAACATAGCATCTCCCTTCACTTGAGCGTCCTCGTGTAATTCGTCTCGTGTAGTTTCGCTCTCACGGGCTTTCCCACTTCATGATCCGATTAATGCACTCATTGATTTTCTGTTGGCTCAGCCGTTAGTGAACAAGAGGAAAGTTCTTTCTAAGTAGGTTACTTTATTTGCTGCTGCAGCCCCTAAGTTATGACCCAAATGCTGAAATATGATCAACTGTTTTGAGGTTTTAAGTGTATTGCCTACCCCAACTGGTTCCCCAAAACAAAACAACAAAACAAAGTAACATTCTTCCATGAATGATCCCTCCTTAATTCTGAGCCCCAAAGGCAAGTCCAAAAGCCCTTCTTAACTGTCTTATTTTATTTTGTCTTGTTCTCTTATTTGGCCATAACCTTTAGGTTCTGACACTTCTACCTTGATAGCATTGTTCAGGAGGTGTCCAGAGCTTTGGAAGCAGCCGTTCTCCTTCTGCCTGGAAGCCAAGGAGGCCTGAGCATCTGTGATGAGCTGGTCTTCAACAAAGATGTAGGAACGGGCTTGTGCAAAGGACTTGAGCACAAAAGCGGTCAGCCTGCAAGAAGAGAAGAGCATCATCCCTCCCCTCCTTGCTTTTGTGCATGCCAAGACAGATCTGCTCAAGAGGGCCTCACAATATGGAATAAATTGGCCCTCTGTTCTGTGAAGATTCTTTTTGTCTTGCCTCGTGTGACTCACTATACCAGTGTAGCACAGTGGCTGAAGTGTGTGGGACTTAGGGATGTGAGATGTTCCACCTCGCCTGCCAATAGCTCAAAGGCCAGTGGAGGAAAATGGGGTGGGGTTGGCATGCCTGCATTATGCAAGCATGCACCATCACTTCCATCAAAAACATTGGGAGGCAATGCTCTAGGATCTGCCAAAAACTCTATGGTTCTCATAGGATAAAATCAGGAAGAGAGAACCATGCCTGCTGTTCTAAACTCCTTGAAAGAAGAGAGTAATAAAATGTTATAGTTATTGGTACTCCAGGTAGGGTTTTCAGGCCCAGGTTGACAAATTCCTGGAGATTTAGGGGGTGGAGACTATAAAGGTGTGGTTTGAGGAGGGGAGTGGCCTCATTGGGGTATAATGCCATAGAGTCCACCTTCCAAAGCTGCCAGTTTCTTCAGGAGAAATGATCTCTATCACTTGGAGATCAGTTGTAATTCTGGGAGATCTCCAGCCACCACCTGGAGGCTGGCAACCCTAGCAGATTATTTCTGCTTGCTTTAGAAGAGGAGGACCAATGCTATCCTTCCTCAGGTTTCAGAGCTTGGTCAGAGATCTGTTTACTCTGTACTCCTTACAGACCTGAAATGCTCTTTGATGTGTAGATTGCTAATCTCAGGACTGCCTCCTTGAGGCACCTTCTTCTTTCTCTCTTTGTCACAGTCTCTAGTCCTCACTCGTCTCCTCTCCATCTTGCACCATGGATGGAGGACCTGTCCTACAACCCAGTGCCATCCTTAGACTAGACAGGTAGATAGCAATCTCTCTCTCTCCGATCGGAGTATGGAGTTCCTACAATAAAGAACTCTCATTTCCCCCCCTAAACCTAAGCCAAGTCTCTCTACACAAGGCATCTTACATGGGGACGCTCAAGTGACTTACTTTCTGTGTGGTCTTATATTCAATGCACTCTGTCTCCCTAGCAGTGCTTGTGTATCCACAATGGGAGAGCAAGTGGAAGATCTTTCACTTGAGCGTCCCTGTGTAAGATGTCTTGTGTAGAGAGACTCATAGTGTAAATCTGTTGTTTTCTCTTAAATACACACTAGCCTGTAAAGCTCCTACACCCGTCATACTCTTCCCTGCAAATGATGCAACTCTGCTACCCTTCTAATAATCTAGGGAGGACCAGCATATAGTTTAAAGCCTGATGTGCTTGAAAGGTGCTCCCATTACTGTTCATTGCAAAATGTAGGGTTACCAACCTCCAGGAAGGGCCCGGAGTTCTGGAATAACAACTGGTCTCCAGATGACACAGAGCAGTTCACCTGGATCAGTTTACCTGCAGCTGCGGAGGGCGGACCCTACGGCATCACATCCCCAGTGAGCTCTTTCCCCTCCTCTGCCCTCCTCTGGCACCCCCCCCCCCAATCTCCAGGGATTTCCTAAACCAGATTTGGCAACCCTAGCAAAATGTCCATCATTGATATGTGTACAAAGTGGGCAGGGGAGGGCATTTTATTGCAGGATCCCTTGGGTGTTGCAATACCTCTCGTTGCCGTCTGCACCCCCCTGAGCGCAAGAGAATGCACTGGGGCATCCAGGGTTGGAGGCGGGGGGGAGGGGGCGGCAAGTTAGGCCCGTCTTGCTTCCAAGTGCTGGACCTTTTCTTCCGTCATAACATTGAATGATAGACATGTACTTATGTGGTGGTGATGGAGGAGTCACCATAGCTGACTTATGGTGGCTGACCCCTGGTGGGTTTTCATGGCAAGAGACTAACAGAGGAGGTTGGCCGTTGCCTGCCTCTGCAACCCGGGTCTTCCTTGGAGGTCTCCCATCCAATTACCAACCAAGGCCGACCCTGCTTAGCTTCTGAGACCTGACAAGATCAGGCTTGCCTAGGCTATCCAGGTCAGGCGGGGCTATGTATTTATGTAAGAGCAGGTAAAAAGATTAACTGGGGACTGCATCCAGACGAAGGGATAAATCTATTCCCTGTTTTGTGTGTCCTCAGTAACTGAAAACCATGTTTTCTGCTATCTTCCCGTCTCTGATTCTCCACCTACACTCCACCTTGGATTGTTTGTAACTCTACAATATGATGGACTGCGGCGATTGAGTCTGAGCGAGCTAATCTCCTCTGACATAATCAGGGTTGCATTTAATACTTAGTACTACAGATTAAAAAAAATAAACATTTAGTCAACCAAAATTCTGCCCGTTTGTGTAAATCCTGAATAAATGATCTCTTCTTTTGCATAATTTATTCTCCGTCATTTTCTATTTTGCAGAGCTTTTTTGGCTTCAGTTCTTGGGGGTGGGGCAAGGAGTTGTATGCTAAAACCTTGTCCCCTGAACAACAGACATCTTATTTAGAACACACACAAACCCCTTCCCAGCTCTAGAGATTCTCCCCGGGCATTTCCCATAGACTGTCAAGTGTTATTTTCACAACTGTAGGGCTAAAAATTGCTGTTAAAAAATGAAAGTTGAATTTCTTCAGGAAGCTAGATTCTGTGAGCAGCTCTCTACACAAGATGCCTCGGCGTGTGTTCGTCAAGTGTAGGAAGACGCAATGTTAGCCAGGAAGCACAGTTTTAAAAAACAGCCGGCAGAGATCGCTCCTCAGAGGGTTTGTTAATATCATCTTCACCACCCCCAAAGGCTCTGTCAATTCACTTTTCCAGTCTAAAACCGTGTGAGATCGCAACCAGAGGGCACTGAGAAATGGAAATGAGCTGGAATTGCCTTCCAGAGCTGGGCTTGGACCTGGAGAGGTTCTAATGGGCTGAAGTTTCCTTTCTGCCATTTCACAGCCCCTTCAGACAGCTCCAGTGTAAAGCAAAGCTTTTGCCCTGCTGCCAGCTCTATCTTTTTAAACAATCCTTCCTGACTAACATTGCATCTCCCACGAGTTGTTCATGTGTCAGATGTCTCACCTAGAGAGTCTCTTATTCTGCAGCTTTCCAGTGTTTTTGCAGATGGGGGAACAGAGGAGAAACAGTGACGCTTACCACGTGTTTCCTTGCACATGGTGACGTAGTCCAAAGGTGCTATAAGAGCCGTCAGTGTGCTTGTATTTTAGCTGCCGCTGGTAGCCTGAAATGGAAGTTATTGTTTATGCAAAATAACAATCACTGTGCTGTAAGTAGCTTCCTACCAGGGTATACATCGAATGTTGTTTGTTGTTGTTATTCTTCAACAATAGCAGTGCCCCCTCCATCTGGGAATGGTTGTGGCATGTTCCCAATTTTAGCATGCGCTACTTCTCAGCTGCGCATTCAGGCTCACGCACCTCCTCTACCGAAGTCGGTACGGTTTACTTCTAAGAAAATATGCATAGAACTGGGTTGTATAGACTTAATGGACTGAGCTATTGGTTAAGCAGATTGCATAGACAGCCCTATCTGTGGACAATTATCCATCCCAACTAAAGAGAAATAACAGGAGTCGAATGTGAGAGTCTTCTCACCAGCAACCAGGTAGCCAATGGCCTTGGATCTGGTCTCCTCAGTCAGTTGCTCCGTCTTGTTCAGATAGTCCAGGATGTAGATGTTGGGTGCAAAGAGGACCATGTTCTGCTCTCCACATCCATAGGGAAGTCGGAGCAGCTGCTGCAAGTTCTGTAAGGCTGTGCCCAGGATATCACCTGAAAGAGGAGAGGAGAACACAGGCTCAGGTCAGCTTGGAAGGCAAGTGAAAGGAAGAACCACAGAATAGGCAGGGATGTGAGAGCAAGAAGAAGAAGTAATAATGAGAAGGAGGAAGTTACAAAAGACAGTGAGGAAACGGTAAGAAAAATGCACAGGCAGGGAATGGTCAGATGGGACAGCAACATGCACCAATGAAAGTAAAACGAGCGGTAGAATGTATTGTCGAAGGCTTTCACGGCCGGAGAACGATGGTTGTTGTGGGTTTTCCGGGCTGTATTGCCGTGGTCTTGGCATTGTAGTTCCTGACGTTTCGCCAGCAGCTGTGGCTGGCATCTTCAGAGGTGTAGCACCAAAAGACAGAGATCTCTCAGTGTCACAATGTGGAAAAGATGTAGGTCATTTGTATCTACTCAGGAGGGGTGGGGTTGAGCTGAGTCATCCTGTAAGAGTTTCCCAGGGTGTGGAATGCTAATGGCGGGAGGCTTCACTGTATCCTGAGGAGGTTCTTTTGCATATGGATTGGTACTTGATGTGCTAATCTTCTCTGCAGGGCTATTGTCGGGTATAGAGTGTTTTGTGTTCTGCACAGGGAAGCCATTGAAATTCACAAGCATAAGCAAAACTTCAACAGGAAAGAAGAAACCTTAAGAATGAACAGAGCATGGTTTCCAGTTCTGAAAAACACCAGGCTAACAAAACAAAGTGAAGCCTCCCGCCATTAGCATTCCACACCCTGGAAAACTCTTACAGGATGACTCAGCTCAACCCCACCCCTCCTGAGTAGATACAAATGACCTGCCAACATCTTTTCCACACTGTGACACTGAGAGATCTCTGTCTTTTGGTGCTACACCTCTGAAGATGCCAGCCACAGCTGCTGGCGAAACGTCGGGAACTACAATGCCAAGATCACGGCAATACAGCCCGGAAAACCCACAACAACCATCGAGCGGTAGAATCTTTTGGGAATCTGAATATGTGTGCAGACATTTCAGCCCCCCCAGAGATTCCATTTCTGAATGCGATGCAAAGTTACTCCAGACAGCCCATTGAAACCACTGGTCTTAGACTGGAGTAATTTTGCATGGGATTGCATTATACCAGTGTACTTTCCTGGGAGTAAGCCCCATTGACCTGAGTAGAATTCTGAGTAGATCTCCCTGGGATTAGCTTCTAGCAGTGCAATCCTAAGAGAACTCTCTTGGGAGTAAGCCCTATTGAATAAAATAGGACTTACTTCTGAGTAGACCTCTTTAGGATCACTCCCTAAATCTCTCAAGCTCAGTAATGGGGCATCTAATACTGTGATTGTTTAGAAACGAGCATCCTGATGGTCCAAAACGTTTTCCTAACATAGAACAAGCTGCACTCGTGTAAAATAACATGAACAACAACTCTGGTGGCAAAATTAGAAATGTGTTGCAATTCAAAGAAGCTCTGTTTCCTCAGATGTCTAAAACACTTCACTTCCATAGTATCAGGGTCATGGACCCTGCCATACTCTGAGGGGTTTAGGGGTTCACTATTGGGCTGTTGACCAGGTCCTCTATAACGTATTTTAGGAGTGCTGGAGAAGCGGCTAAAGAAGCAGTCAGACGCTAAGAAAGGAATGTAGTTATCAGCGTGGCCAAGGAGACGTGGTCAGATGGCCTGAGAACTGAACTGAACTGATCTAAACTAGCCACAACAATTCTACTCTTTTTCTCTCTTCACTTTTCTTTTTCTGCATAGATGGGAGCCTAGCTAAAAAGGAGAACTGGGGGGAGTGGGCTGTGCTTGAAAGGTTTATTATACCTAGTAGGCAGGCGGGATTATTCCTGACAAGGAATGTCTACTGTACCAAGCTCTTAGATGATCAATACAACTTTAACTCATGCATCCTTGGACTCGTGCAGTGAAGTTACTTGAGATCTAAGCTGGCAGTCTCTGACACATAGCCAGAGAATAAGCAGAATTTCTTTAAAGGTCAGCTAATTGTTTTCTCCTATCCTGGATGGCCCAGGCTAGCCCAATCTCATTAGATCTTAGATCCAGAGGAGTTAGCTGTGTCAGTCTGTAGTTGCAAAATAGTAAGGAGTCCAGTAGCCCCTTTAAGACTAGCCAATTTTATTGTAGTATAAGCTTTCGAGAACCACAGCTGTCTGTCAGATGCATCTGAGGAAGAGAGCTGTGGTTCTCGAAAGCTTATGCAACAATAAAGTTGGTTAGTCTTAAAGGGGCTACTAGACTCTTTGCTGTTTCATTAGATCTTGGAAGCTAAGCAGGGTCAGCCCCAATTAGTACTTAGACAGAAAACCATCAAGAGAACTCAGGGTCTCTACAAGGAGGCAGGCAATGGCAAACCACCTCTGTTTCTCTCTTGCCTTGAAAACCCTAAGGGGCTGCCATGTCAGTTTGGTTGCAGCTTGACTGTACTTTACGCACAATGGTTTTCACTCCAAACCTCGCAAGAACAAGTTTCATTTCAGTGTATGGCTGCAATAAGAGTAGAAGGGGAAATGTCTCTTCTTTACGGATACTTGGCATTTTGTATCCTCTTATTTAATATTCAGTATGTTGGCTGTATATCAATCCTTTCTTCCTTTTTTAAAAAAAACTGGAAGTTGAAATGAATTTTGCATTATTCATGTGGTTCTTCATATTACTGAGGTACTGAGAACTGAAAAAGCTGTTCTTCGGAAACAGTCTTTACTTGGAAGACCATTGTATAGTTTTGTGCATTGTTTTAAAGGTGTGTTTTATTATGTTTGTTTTAATCGTCAGCTGTCTTGGTGACCCTTGATTAGGCAGAAAAGTGATATATAAATATTGTAAATTAAAATAAATAAATAAACTTACCAAGCACACAGAAATAGGCCCTGGCTGAGCCCTCAACCACATTTTCTGGAACTGTCAAGGAAACAGGTGCTTCGGAGTCTCCTGCCAGGAAAAGAGAACGAGAGAAATATTGATGCCTGTTACCTCCTGCGGCTTGATTTCCCTGTTCTCCACTCAGCCTCCATCCCTCCAGCAGATTAATACATTTGTGAGCCTGTCCCTCCATCACTTCTTCTCTTTCCTTCTGACTCTTTCATGTGCTTCACCCAACCTAAGATGGTCCTATTAAAAAAATCCTGAAACTGTGCGGGTTCAACTCTCATCCAGAAAGCGTCAATAACGTGACTGTTTCCTTTTTGATCAGAATTCTGGGCAATTCTGGAATGGTGAAATGAGTTTGGAAGGGGGAGGATGAGAGAAACCCCATGATCTGACTGTGTAAAGGTTCCATGGAATGTGGATTGGGTCTGTTTAGCACAACCAGAAGACTGCAGAAACCAAAACGATTCCTCAGTCCATTCCAGGCACACACAGAGACTTAAGTGCCTTTTCGTGAATAGATGGTTGGAGGAGTGCAAAGTGGGGGCTAGAAGAGCCAGTTTGGTGCAGTGGTTAAGCGTGGTAGGACTTCAACCTGGAGAACTGGGTTTGATTCCCCACTAGGGCTGCCAGACCCCCGGTGGGGGCGGGGGATCCCCTGCCCCCACCCTCCCACCCCCGCCCCCGCCCCCACTTACCTGGCCAGCGCACCCCCGTGCACAGCAGCCACAGGATCAGGCCTGTTTTGGCCTGGATCGGGGCCCCTGTGGAGCGCAGGAGCATGCCAGCACTCCGCAGGGGCCCACAACGGGCCCAATCCATGCCAGAACGGGCCCAATCCACACCCGTTTTGGCACGGATTGGGTCCGTTTTGGCGCGGAGCGGGCCTGTTGTGGGCCCCTGTAGAGCGCAGGAACACTCCCACGCTCCACAGGGTTCCAAAATGGGCCCAATCCGCTTCAAAACGGACCCGATCCATGCCAAAACGGGCCCAGATTGGTTGTGGGCCCCTGTGGAGCACAGGAGCGTTCCTGCGCTCCGCAGGGGCCCACAACAGGCCCATTCCATGCCCAAACAAGGGCTACATGATGACGTCACTCCCAGAAGTGATGTGATCACGCTTGCAGGAGCACGCACACACGCTTTGCGCACGCACACACAAGCTCCTGCAAGGTAAGAGCCAGGCCCCAGTCTCCCGCCGGGAGATCGAGGGGGCCTGGCAACCCTATTCCCCACTCCTCCTCTTGAAGCCAGCTAGGTGACCTTGGGCCAGTCACAGCTCTCTCAGCCCCACCCAGCTCACAGGGTGATAGTTGTGCGGATAATGAGAGCATACATTGTAAACTGCTCTGAGTGGGTATTCAGATGTTCTGAAGGGTGGTATATACATCGAATGTTATTATTGTTATTATGCCACAGACTTCCTTGGGCGACTCTTGAAGCAGATGAGGTGGGCTTCTAATGGCCACTGTGGCTGAAGGATGGTGAAGCCATCTCATCACCTGCTGACTGCACCAGGAGTGACTGCAACATTTGTTGAACGGGCTGGAATCTGCTGCCATAATAGTGGGTGGTAGGGATGCCAACAGCAGCTTGGGAAACTCCCAAAGGTTTGGTGGGCAGAGCCTGGGAAGGGGTTGGGAGCTCAGAGGGGATATGATACCATAGAGTTTATCCTCTGAAGCGGCCCTTTCCTCCAGGGAACTGATCTCTGTAGACTGGTGATCAGCTATAATTCTGGGAGAACTGGAGGATGGCAACCCTAGTGAGTGGGCCTTTGTTTTCTCTTTGAACAGGCTCCAGTCTCCAGCAGGCAAAAACCTCTGCAGGAATAACTGTTATTCGTCTTTAAGGTGCATCTGTTGGCTCCCCCTCTGGAAATGGCAGGACCTACGGTTATCTTCTGGCTTCTGTTGGAGAGGAATCCAGGGGGACCCCTTTTGAAAGCGATAGCTGCATGACACGTTCAAACTGGCATGAGAACGACCGTTGTGTGAGGGAGACTAGAAAGTGCTAACCTGCAGGCTTGGGATTCTCTGAGGGAAGTTATGATTGCAATAACAGTATTATAATAACTGTGCTTATACACCACTCATCTAGGCGGATTAGTGCCCCACTCAGAGCAGTGAACAAAGTCAACATTATTATCCCCACAATACAGCTGTGGAGCTGGGGCTGAGAGGAGCGGCTTCCGCAAGGCCGCCTACTGAGCTCATGGCAGTAGTGGGATTTGAACCTGTAGAGTGCCGCTGAACTACTTAACCGTTGTGCTACATCCAATTAGATAGGCCTCAAACTTAGAATGTGACTCGTCTCACTTGGGAAAGGGGTGTAAAACCCCTCCCAGACATGGGGTTGGGCCAGACCCTGATGAGCAGCAGCCTGGGCAAGCCTCAAGCATTGGCAGACCCATAACAGCATAAAGGAAGGCCACTCTGCAAAGGCCTGGGTCAGGCTAACATATGCCTGGACAACCCCCCCCCCCTTTAGTTTGGTATAGTGGTTAAGAGTGGCAGGACTTTAATTTGGAGAACTGGGTTTGATCCCCCACTCCTCTGCTCGAAGCCAGCTGGGTGACCTTGGGTCAGGCACAGCTCTTGCAGAGCTCTCTCGGCCTCACCCGCCTCACAAGGTGATTGTCGTGAGGATAACAACAACACACTTTGTAAACCGCTCTGAGTGGGCGTTATGTTGTCCTGAAGGGTGGTATATAAATTGAATGTCGTTGTTGTTGTTAGTGTATCATAATCCTGAACAAATAGGCACTTACCAGTTCCGCAGATCACGCTGTTGAAGACCACCTCGTTCTCGACTCCTTCAGGCTTCATGCAGAGAGAAGGGAGAGGGGAAAGGGGGGAAGATGAGAACAAGTGCCAGAGACGTGTGGTAGGAACCACCTCCAGGGGCAAGAAACATGCTCTTTTAGGCCCCGCATGAGTAGCCTGGGCTTCTGTGAGGCTCGCAAGGAAGCCGTGAGGTAGACATTTTTCTATACTTATGATACTTGGGCTGCTAACCTCCAGGTGAGGCCAGGGTTGCCTCTGGGAGGGGGGACCTGGCACTTACCTCGTGCCAGCAGCCTGGTGTTCTTCGCACAAGCTTCAGTGCCAGTGTGATGATGTCACCCCCGGAAGTGACATCATCGCGCCAACCTTGGGAGTGCTCCCACGCTCTGTGCAGGGCCAATTTGGCCTGTTTGGGGCCCAGATCGGCCCCAAACGAAGAGCAGGAATGCTCCCACGGCTGGTGTGATGATGTCACTTACAGGGGTGATGTCTTTGCGCCCCTTGTGAGGATGTGCACAGTGCGCAATTCTGGGGTGCCTGGCGATGGCGGGCAACCTCCGGGAGTTTGCCATCTCCCGCTGACCACTGATGGGTTGGTGGGCAAGGTGGCAAACCCCCGGGAGTTTGCCTACCATTGGTGGGCACCTGGAAACCCTAGGTGAGGCCTAGGTGAGGCCTGGAGTTCTGGTTAAAATGGCAAGACTATGTTTCCCAGCATGACCAGAGTCCCTACATCAAAGCAGCCAGTTTTTCCTCTGAATCACAAACACTTTTAAAAAAATGACATTTTCCTATATCTTTTCACATCCCTACAGGTAAAGACCAGGTGAGGTGAGCCTGATCTCGTCAGATCTTAGAAGCTAAGCAGGGTCGGCCTTGGTTAGTAACTGGATGGGAGAACTCCAACAAAGACCGGGCCTGCAGAGGCAGGCAATGGCAAACCACCTCCGTTAGTCTCTTGCCATGAAAACCCTGCCAGGGGTCGCCATCAATCAGCAATGACTTGAGGGCACTCTTCACCACCACAGGTATCCCAAAGACATGCGTGTTTTATCAACTGCAGCTTCTGGCAGCCCTGTGCATGTGAGGAGCGGTCTCTCTTTGCCTGTCCAGGTGGGGAATGTGTCGGATGATTTTTGGGGCCAAGTCCCGAATTAAGTGGATAGAGGGTCGCAGGCCTCAAGGAGGCTGGGAAAGCCTCAGGGCCATTGGCCAGGGACTTTACTGGATGACCTGGCCCCACCACGACCAACCAAAGTCACCTCAACTCACAGCACCGTAAGTATGAGGAGGGAGATGAAAGGGCAGAAAAGGGAAGCACAAAGGATGTGGGTTTTATTGTGTTTTTTCATTTCGCTTTTCCTTTTTTTATTCTTTGGAAAGGAATGAAAAATCAGTATGCAGGTATTGTTTTTCTGCATAAATACTTGCAATTATGTGTATGTTATTGCTGACCACCCCAGCGTTCCCCACTCCCAAGACTAAAACAGCCCACAAACCTCAACTAAAAGTGACTTGATCACAGTGTCTGTTTGTCCTTCGCTGGGGATCTTCACTATTTCGTTCCCACACAGCTTTTCAGATTTTATCGACTCAGCACTCACTGTAACATTCACTTCACCTAGAACAGAAATGGCCTCCCGTCAGGGGGGGTCAATCACCAACTTTTCTTCTCCCTGGTTCCCTCTCGGACAATTTGGAGGCACACAGTGATGCAACAGGACTTAGGAGCCAGCCAGCTCCTGTGTTCAGATCTGGGCCTTCCTTTTATGCTTTTGATATTCATTGAGGCAGCAGCCCCATTTGCTGAAGGGCACTTGGCAAGAATGAGCAAACTAAATACTTCTGTTCAGAACTGGATCTGTTCCTGGGTCACAATGGGTTTTTAATTTTTTTAACATTTTAACATTGCAACTATAGTGCAGTGGTCCCCAACTTTTTCAAGTATGAGGACTTCTTTTTACCGTCAAAATATTTTGTGGACCCCCACATGATAGAAGTTGTACAAGCTTCCACGGGAGCAGGGGGGATCGAGCCGGGGCACCCATATCCTAGTCGGACACTTTCATTGCTACACCTTTGTGGCCCTAATTGAGATGTCTTATTGGGGACTGGCCAAGGGTCAGAGGGGACCTTGTCCAGCACTGCCATGTGCCTCCGTTGACAGCACATATCTCCCTAGGAAATGGTCCGGCTTTGCCGCCCCCATAAATGGTGCCACACTACCTCCGCTCATACAGTTGGCTGGAGATGTGGCTGCAGTAGGTGACAATGGAGCCACGTTTGCATATTCTTTTGGGCCACGGTTTGATCAGGCACTCAGGGCCAAGCTACAAGTGACGAAGCGAACAGACTCACATGTATTCTTCCCTGTTCACTTGCCCTCCACTTGCCCTCCACTTGATCATCATGTAGTGATCAAGTGGAGCGCAAGTGGAGTGCAAGTGAACAGGGAGGAAAACACATGTGAGTCTGTTCGCTTGCCATTCAAGTGTCATTCGTCACTTGTACCTTGGCTCTGAGACAGAGACCCAGTTCATCCTGTGTGCTGTCTTCCCAATGGAAAGAAGGGACGGAGAGCCAAGCTACAAGTGACGAATGACACTTGAACGGCAAGCGAACAGACTCACGTGTCTTTTCCTCCCTGTTCACTTGCCCTCCACTTGCGCTCCACTTGATCACATACAATGAAAGGCAAGTGAACAGGGAGGAATACACAGGAGTCTGTTCACTTGCCAGGCAAGTGTAACTCATCCCTTGTAGCTTGGCCCTGAGCTGCCGCTCTCATGCACCACCGCTTGCAACTCTGAGCCAGTGGAATGAGTGACAGGGAAATTCTTTCCTGTATTAGTCTGATTGCAAGAAGGATACCGAGGTCAGGATGCCAGAGCCAGAGGGGGTCTGTGGCAGCTTTGTTATTCCTGCTGAGCTCCTGATTCTGCCAGCAATAAACCTGCTTCCAGGGCAGGGATACAAGGAGATAAATCAAGACGGGTAGCCGTGTTTGTCTGTCTGTAGCAGTAGAAAAGAGCAAGAGTCCAGTGATGCCTATTAGACTACAAAATTGCAGGTAGGGTAGGAGCTTTTGTGAAGAAGGGAGCAGTGACTCACGAAAGCTCATACCCGACCACAAGTTCTGTTAGTTTTATAGGTGCTGCTGGACTCTTGCTCTTTTCTAGGGGTAAAAAACTATTCCTTCTTCATTAACCTTAAAAGCTGACTGGGGATTACTCAGCTGAGCATTAAACCATGCCCCAAATTTGTCAGGGCTTGTCGCTGCCACTGCTGGGCGGGGCCCCAGCTGGGCCGGCCCTGACATCAGAGGGGCACCAGGGATACTGCAGGACTCTGCTCTGTGGAAGGAGGGGTGGTATACATCACCCAGACTCCCTCTCAGTCCACTCGCTGGCCTGCTCAACCTGGCCTGCTCACCCCCTGCGTCCTCCATCATCTCCTCCTCCCAGAACTCTCCTCCAAGCCTCCACTCCCACACTGCTCTGCTCTCACTCCACATCATCACTCCTTACTCACACCCACCACCTCAGAGCTCTTCCTAGCCACCTTATATAGGGTTTCCTTTCCCCGCCCCACCCTCCTTCTAGGCTTGTTCCCTCTCCTGACTTGGCCCAGCTGTGCCTTCCCTCAGGTGTTTCCCTCCTACCACTAATCCCTTCTTGGCTTCCTTGCCTTGCTGGCAGGGTGGGGTTGAATGCGAGCCATCCCCAGCTGAGGTCTCCTTGGCCTTGCTCACGAGGAGCTGCCCCAGCCGGCTTCTGTGCTGCTGAGCACGCCTGGCCTTGCTAGCGAGGAGCTGCCCCAGCCGGCTTCTGTGCTGCTGAGCATGCCTGGCCTTGCTTGCGAGGAGCTGCCCTGGCCAGCTTCTGGGCTGCCTGCTCATTGATGCCGGACGGGACTACCCATCTCCTCCACCAGAATGCCTGTGGCAGCCCCACCTGGAGGGGCTTGGCTCCTAGCACCCCCCGAGCCAGGCTGCTGTCCTCTAGCCAGGGTGTGGCTCTGGGCTGCAGTGGCTACTTCTCGTCCTTGGCAGGTACGGGCTCTGTCTGGGCTGTTGCTGGGTCCCTGTTCCCCCTGCCTTGGCCCTTTGCCTCTGTCCTGCTTAGCCCCCTCTCTTCCCCCTGGAGGGTGGGACTGGCTGGTCTCCCCCTGCTCCCCCCAGCCCTGTGAGGCTTGGGCCTTTCGCCTCTTCCCCCTGGAGTGGGCAGGTTCTGGACCTGGTTGCTGGCTGGGGTGGTAGGGCCACTGCCTCCCGGTTGCCTCCCACTGCTCCCTCCTACCAAGTCTGGGGCTGGGACCCAGACCCCGGACAAAAGTCACTCTCTGTATTCGTTTCTGTCAATCTCTGATTAAATGGGAGCAAGACTACTCCCCTCCTGAATTAGGAGGCAGGAGCAGTCCATGCATGCCCATGCAAACACAATTCCTCTGACTCCAAAGTTGATTTTAGTGCAGTTGCTTACCCAAAGATTTTGGTGTAACTGTCCAGGACACCGTTTGCCTTTCATTCATACACAGACAGTAAGATTCTTCCTCATTCTCCAGCGGGGAAGCCACAAAGTCCACAGAGGGAGCCAAGGATATGGCCACCTGCCCATCAACAAAAAGATGTTACTGGGGAGGGGCGACATTTAATATTAATATTCAGGGCTCATTTCGAGTGGAAACACGCAGGAACACAGTTCCGGCTGTTCCCCAAAGAGAGCACATGCCAGGTGGCCCCGCCCACCTGACTCTTGGCCATTTTGGACCTGTTTCAGCCTGGATTGGAGTTGAAACGGCCCAGATCGGGCCTCTGATAGGTGGTGGATCACTCTCCCACTCAGCAGTGGCCCAATCCTGACCATTTTGGGCCCCTTTTTGGCCATTTTGGGCCCAGTCTCAGCCCTGAATGGCCAGGATTGGGTCCAAAACAGCCAGGATAGGTGAGGTGAGGGGGTGTGCATTTGCAAATCAGTTATGCTAATGACACCCTTCTGGTAATGGCAAGGGTTGTGGCATATGCTAATGAGTTATGCTAATGAGTTCCTCTAGCTCTTTTTCTACGAAATGACCCGTTAATATTTATACAGTGCTATAAATCTGTGCTAAGAGTTGCTCAGCTCTGCAATGGGTGGAAATCATGCAACTTTCCTATTTCTTATTTAGTATTTTGCTACCTGCTTCTACGACTTCTTTTAACTCTGCAAGTCGTGGAGGCGAGAAACTCTCTACCCCCCCCTCCCGCTCTCTACTGGACTTCTTATTCCGCTTCTGAGATGTCACAAGCCAGCTCCAAATAGAACCATTTCCAGGCAGAAATCTTAAACGTAAGATGCGTTTACACGTGTGGATGAACACGTGGCGGATGGTTGGGCGCAATGAGGCCGGCAGGGCTGATCCTGTTCCCCTTCCCTCCATGCACTGATGCTCGCATGAGCAGACGTTTGGAGTAGAAACAGAATGAAAACAGGAGGCTGACAACAAGGTGAGAGAGAGACAAGGTTGGATCTATCAGTCCATCGGTGGAGGGAGTACAAATTGTTGCCACATTCTCACCACAAATGTCCTTTCTGACCCCCAGAAAGTTGCCTCTGGGCTTGTGGGACCAGCATGGACAACACACAGGTCAATGCAGCAGTGCATAGCAGAAAAAGGGCAACATCATCCCGCCTCCCTCTTCTAAGAGCCTCTCTACATGAAACGCCTTGGCGCATGTTCATCAAACGTAGGGAGATGCAATGTTAGCACGGAAGCGTAGTTTAAAAAGACAGAGTCGGTGGATAGTTTTTACACCGCTTATGTTTTGATGGCTTAAGTTTTAATACTGTACTTTAAAAAATTGTAAGCTTCTTCAAGCAGGACTCTGAAGAGACGACATCGAAATATTCTAAATAAATAAAATAGATTCAAGCATGAGTGGAAAGACAAAATGATTTCTGGCTTTGTGGTATAGGTAGTGGTTAAGTGTGGGACTCTAATCTGGAGAACTGGGTTTGATTCCCTACTCCTCCGCTTGAAGCCAGCGGGGTGACCTTGGGCTAGTCACAGTTCCTTCAGAGCTCTCTCAGCCCCACCCACCTCACAGGGTGATTGTCATGAGGATAATAATAACACACTTTGTAAACCACTCTGAGTGGCCATTAAAGTCCTGAAGGGCGGTATATAAATCGAATGTTATTTTTATATTATTATTATTAAGGCCGGCAGTAAACATTCCTCACTCACTCTGATGCAGTGCTGGAGATAGGTGAAGACTGTGGCCTTCAGGACAAAGGCTTCACCCCGCACAACCGAGTAAGGCAAGGTGACTTCCAGGAAGAAGGGTTGGGAGGTCTTGATGGAGACAGTCTGGGAGAGGCCGAAGCCTGCCTCCGCCGATGTACAGAAGGCGCCTGCGTTCCACTCTGTGATGGTGTCTGGAATGGTCACGGGCACGTCCGCCTGTCCGTCAGAACTGCCGAAAGGACACAGGGAGCAAAGGGTGGGAAGGAATTCCACAGTACTTTGAGGAAGCAATCTTTTTTGTCTGTTTGTTTATAAACTTTTTATTCAACGAAAACAATTACAACATACAAACTTGAACCTGTACAACGAACAAACAATCAATTCAATGCATGAAATTTTGTTACAGAAGGAGAGACAGCACATGTCAACAAAGTTATATACATTGTGGACCATTATAGTGTAAAACCCTTTGACATAGTTATTGTTTGAAGGATTTTTGATTTCGGCTGAATGTTATGTTTTTCAACATATTCAAAAAACGGGAACCATTTTTCCACAAAATTGGAGCTCACCGGAAACTTCTCCGCTACATAGATATCATCGTGTGTTTTTTCCACAATGAAATAATTCCACACTTTTTCCAACCATGCTTCAATTAAGGGAGCTGAGTTTTTCTTCCAAACCAAAGCTATCTCATTCTTTGCCACTACAAAAAGAGTTGCCATCAGTTCTCTTCTAATTTTAGGTATAGGTAAATCACCCCACTGATTCAAGAAGATAATCTTGGGGTCTAACGGGATTATATATCCTGTTATTTTTGAGGAAGCAATCTTGAAGTAGGGGTTAGTTCTACAAGGACTGCCTTTATAAACCAACTTCCATTTCTTTGTTTGCAACCTTAGGTTCAAATGGAAAAATCTGGATCCCAGAAACACATGAATGGAAACAGATGACTGCTAATAGAGTGGCAAATACCTAAACATGTACAGAAGTAGCCCTCTGTTGCCTCCAACCACAGGGCAAGCCCAGTGTTACCACACACACATATATCAGATGGGGCCTGGAGTGCTTCAGGAATTATAACAGATCACCACCAGACTATAGAGATCAGTTCCCTTGGAGAAAACGGGCGCTTCAGAGGGTGAACTCTATGGCATCAATCATACCCCTCCCCTTCCACCCCCCAACCCTGCCTTCCCCAGATTTTACCTCCAAATCCCCAGGAATTTCCCAATCCAGAGTTGACAACAAACACACACTTCATATAGATAACATAGTTTTCAGGTAATTGGACTATATCCGTATAAACAGTATGAAATATTTGCAAAGCCTCTTGACGGCTATGGCAATTTGTATAAAAATAATAGGCATTTTGTTGCCTGATTGCAGAAGCGTGTTATTTCTAACTGCATTTTCTAACAACGGGCAGTGTTTTGTGGCATGATTGCAGAAGTTTCACTGCTAACTGGACAAGAAAAAGAGATGTCCTGTGACTGTCCCTTTACCAGAGGTTTCATGGGTGGAACTGGGCAGCTGAAGCGTTTCATGGCATGAAATAAAAGAAAAGCACCTAACAATTGTGTGCAGCTCATACGGGTATCAAAAGGACAGCTAGCGGGACCACTTTTAAAAGTTGGCAAACCTATTCACAAATTGACATTTGCTATGTGATTATATTCTGTAAGTTTTCCTTTAGTATTCTGGCAAAGAAATAGTTCCTAGTTAAGCACAGAAGCGTGTTACGTTTTGTTGGGTGTTTTCACAACAAAATTAGCGATGCTATTACAAGGTAGCCAATGTGATGTAGTGGGGAGAATGCCCGAGTATTTTATAACGCACTTTTGAACAATTGTTTATGTTCCCTTCCCAATCTGGCGACGTCTCTCGTACTGGACTCCGGCAAGGAGTTCTCAGCAACCCGTCAGCACCAATTGTTCCCCTTCTGCATTTGGCACAACTGGATTCTCTGAATATTATTTGTAACAGTTTCATGATGTGTTCTTTTGTGTCCATTATTACATGTACATTAGCCAATATTGTTATTGTGTTCTTTATGCAGTTTTTTGCCATCTTTTAGAGCTCTTTTAGAGGAACCACACGGCTGGATTTCAAAGAAATCTCCAAACAAAAAAAGAAAACGTTGAATATGTATATATAAAGATAAATAAATACATTTGTCAAAAGCATGCCCCTTTATAGCAGCAGGATCACCACTTTCCTACTAACCCTAAAATGTCTTTGTGAGGATCGTTGTAACTAAATTGCCTCAGCCCACAAGGATTAAAATTGTTGCTTACTTGACTGAGGCTTCCAACCAAAGCCACGTCTCGGGGGAAAGGGTCCTGTCCATAGGTGCTCCTGCCCTTACCACGGGAGATGCTGGATGTTCTGCAAGAAGCACAGGAGACAGTGAGAGTGGCGGAGAGATGCACGCTTGCCGCTGAAAAGCCTTGCCTTGCTATCTGATGGCTGTTTCACACATGCATGTCCTTCGCCAAGGGGCAGGCACCTGCGAAGCAGCTCTTTGCCAGTTGACTCCCCATGTAAAACCAAGCGGCTGTCAGTCTATGAAGTTCAGGTTACTCTGATTTCATCTCCCACCCCTTGCATCAAGGTCTCTTGAATCAAAGGTTATTTATTGAGAGAGTATATATTCAAAGAACAAGTGTCCATAGGTAATCCAAAGGCTACGACAGCTTCTGGCTGTACACAAAGCCCTTGAGAATGACGTGTCAATTGCTTGTTACAAGCCTGATCTCGTCAGATCTCAGAAGCTAAGCAGGATCGGCCTTGGTTAGTAATTGGATGGGAGACTTCCAGTGAAGACAGGGTTGCAGGGGCAGGCAATGGCAAATCACCTCTGTTAGTCTCTTCCCATGAAAACCCCACCAGAAGTTGCTGTAAGTCAACTCTGACTTGAGGCCACTCTCCACCACCACCACCAGAGTGCTCCAGCTAGCTCCACGGGATAGTGGCTCAGTCTATCAACACGTACACCTGCATGGTGGGGCAGTCAGACTAAGATCTGGGAGAGACAGGTTTGAATCCCCACTCTGTCAGGGAAGTTTGCTGTGTGACCACACAAACTCTCAGCTGAACCTACCTCACAGGGCTGTTGTGGGGATAGGATGGAGGAGAGATATATTATATAAGCTACCAAGGATCCCCGCTGGGGAGAAAGGTGGGATACAAATGAAGTAAAATTTAAAAGTAAAATATGCAGGCTTGGTTTCTCTATATGAAAGGAGATGGTGGTCAGTTCCATTTCGTTCTCTTGAGGGCAACGAGAAAACCAATCTGTGGGGATCTGAAGGTGCTGGCCACACCCCAAGAAGCGGCCCAGGGGCACTCTTGCTGCCTCTTTCGCTGCTTCTTTCTCCTCATGATCTCAGCGGCCCCTCTCCCTGCCATGTCTGCATGCCATTCATATATTCTCTGCGCTCTGTATTGATCTGACCACTGTATCCTGTGTCCTGCATTCATGTCATGCCCATATAATGTAACCATTATAATCATGCCATCCTTGGCCTGCCTGGAAACGAAAGCACTGCTGCTGAGAGAAAGTTGCCAGCCTGTTATCTCCAAAAGTGTGCTTGTTGACCTTGCAGCTGTACTGTAACTCTTCACAGGGGAAAGAGGGAGTTTGATTCCTTGTAATCTTCTGTCTTTCTCTGTCCAGACAAAGCTATTGTGTTCTCATGGAACTTGTTAGGATTTTTGCGCCCAAATGCTAACTGCTCGAGGGGAGGGGGGAATTGTGCTCCATATATCAATAGTGCACATGCTTGTATAACCATTCCTGCCAACTTACTCGTCTATGGATGTACCCATGAACTTAAATAAAAACTTTTTCAACCAACGCACTGGAGTGCTTGCTATAAGGGGTTTGGGGGGGGGGAGTCTATCTGCCATGGACTGCCATCCCTAGAACTGACACTCCCGCAAAGATGCTCTGAGAAATTTCACTGTCAACATTCCTCAGAGGTTGTCACGAATTCACTCTGAATTTTCCCTTTGTAATAGAAGTGATGTAGAAGAAAGTCCTCCTCCCTAATATCTGAGAGTTTTTCAATCTTTCCTTTCCACAGAGCCTCTGGCCAGGTGGCAGACTGTCCGTCAGAGCAGAAGAAGAGGGCATTGGGAGGATAATTAATCTTGCCTTGCTGGTACAGTTCCCTGATGCCCACCAGTGACAGGCAAACTCCCAGCTTGCTGCTTGCTGCCACTGGAAGCTGACCCGGGCAAGTGCATAGGTGGTGCGCTCCTGGCAGGGCATGATGTCATCATCTCAGGAAGTGACATCGTCATGCTGGCCATGCGAGTGCTCCCGCACATCACAGGGGCCGATTTTGGTAAGTGCCGGGATGCCCCCCTCCTGCTGGGAGCCTATGGGGACCCGGCAACCATACTGGCAGGGGTCATCTGATGGTTTTAATGAATGAAGATGGAGCTGATGGAAAGTGCAGAGGGGTCACTCTGCCCTTATTCTGCTTTCAGTTCTTACCGTAGCTCATTCTTACGCTTTGAAAACCTGGAACTCCACCTCTATTTAAAACTGTGTTGCAGAACTCAGGCCAACGGATCTTGATATTAGTAAAAACTTTAAGGCCAAAGTCCTATAAAACAAGCAAATAAGAGGCTTTGAAACATCTAGAAAGCATGGATATAAACGGATCTTTTTTACATGTCAGAGAGGAGCGCAGAAGATGCATTCTTGGAAAATCAAAGAGGGCCTGGCACAATGACGGGCATTTCTCTAGCTACGAATTCAGTGTCTCTTTGGCACTCACCTTCATGAGTTCATAGGGGTCACCTTTACCATGTGAAAAAGGACTGTAGTGAATGCCATCCACAATAGTATGTTTGGGAGTCACACACTGCTCCATATTTGGTTCATCCAAACGGTGGTTCTGGTAGGAATAACCTCTAAGGTTCTTCACAGGAAGCAAATTATAGACCTGAAAGCAAAGAATAATTCAATGTGATATAAAATATTCCTGTCCAGCTAGTAGTCACCATGCCTCCAAATTCGTCCTCACTAGAGACCAAGTTGAGCTCTGGATGGGGACAATGGCTGCCCATCAGGATGGAAACATGGCTGCTACTTTCTAGCTGTTTCCAGGCCAGTTCCAAAAATAAAGAGAGACCAGGATGTCTTGGCATGACCAAGATATCCTGGTCTGTATCCTTGAGTGGCAGCTGTATCACCATTCTCTTGGGAGACTGAACTGGAGGCCATGGACCAGAGAGGGTGTTGCCAAGGGCCACCCCCCTCCTGTTATGGGGCCTGCCATGGACTGTGTCAGTTTCCTGCACTGCTATTGTAAAGCTCCACCAAAGACTCTGTTTGGGGGCAGCATTGCCCTTGCCTGTTTCCTGATATTTCTGCTCTATTATTTATGCCTGTTTCCTGCCTCCATGGACACTTGCCTCACTTGGGCACAAAGCCATGCCGCCAGCAGCACAGTGCCAGCCGGGGGGACTCCCCACGAGCCTGGCCAGGTGCCCCTTGGTCAGTTCCTGTGGAGACTCTCTTGCAGGTCGGTCACTGGGTCTGCCCTTGCCTCCAGGCAGTCTGCTAGCAAGCCCAAGCTGTGCCAAGGCAGAAGCCATGTTCCCAGGCAGCAAAAGACCAACATGAACAGCTTGCTCTGAGAAGCCATTTCGTAAACGCGTGCCTGTCACGTCCGCAGCAGCCAGCCTCACCCTGCTATGCATATCTTGGAAGCCGCCCCAGAATGGAAGCTAAGTGCCGCCTGTCCTGAACACCTAATGGACGCATCTCAATACAACCTCCACATTCCAGAGCTGATGCTATCCTGGAAGATACAATCAACCCACCCGGCACTCCCCTCCCCTCCTTTGTCCCCTCTTCTCGAGGTGTCACAAACAATCATATGTTCAGATCCTAAAGTGGCCCATTAAGGATAGTTGTAGACCCATTAAGCCTTTGTTTCCTCCGTGAGAACCACAGGGAAAGGCATGCGCTTCAGGGTACGTTTTTGGGTACTTAAGCAGGCTTTCCCTGCCATGAGGAGCGCGCACCATTCCTATCTTGAACCCCGACCGTCTCTCTGTGGGTCTAGTGCAGGCATTAGATTTCGCCACGCTTCACTGCTGCATCTTGATTCCATGCCGTGACCAGGTGAGTATTGCCCCGTTCCGTCAATCTCAAGTGGGCTCTCCTGCTAATCCAAATGGCTCTATTTTTCCTACTCTTTATTTCCTAGTTCTTGTGTGTACCTTGCTTGTGTGTGCTATTGTAGGCTTACGCAACGTTACTAGTAAAATACATTTTATCTTTATTAGTCTTGCCTCCTTATTGCACGAGAAATCTGGAAGAGGGACTCTGGTATAAGCTGGTTAAGATCCACACTAATTAAAACCCAGACTGCAAGCTAATTCCCCTATAAAATAGCAGTTCTGGTAACAAGGGGTGGCCATATTAGGCCATTTTTTGTATACCTGGAATAGATTGTAGCATCTCTTCCAGATGTGGCAATTTCCCCCAGAGGTTTGGCAAAGTGGCCTCAATTAATTCCACCTCTGCCAAAACTTTTTAGAGCAGAAATCTGAAGCGGGGGCTTCCTGTTTCACAGCTCACTTGCTGATCTACTGTGCTACACCGTCTCACAATAATGATGATATTCAAAACACTCAAGATCCACATCAGGTTTCCCATCTAACTTGAGTTGAACTGGAGAGCACAATGCAAAATCTTGTGTTCCGTTCCAGTTCCATTATTGGGCCCCCGTAGTTAGTGTGACGTATAGAAAGTCCTGTGTACGAAGAGGAAGGAAAAAGATCCTCCAGGGGGCAGCAAACTCTAGCTAGCCACGACTGTAGGTGGAGTACCTTCCTTCAAAAGGGGCTTTTCCTCGTCTGTCTGCTGAACGCTATTCTTCAGCTTTTCTTCGAGAACTCTACACAAACTCTCTCAACTAGTAAGGCTGCTAGTGTCTCTCCTCTCTTTCGTCTCTAGTTTGTTAGTTCCAAAAATAGACCTTAATCAGAACAGTGTCCTGGTTGCTGCTTAGGCACTCGGCCAACAGTTAGGAGAAGGTCTTCCAGTTAGCATTGCCAGGTCCCTATACCCTCCTGCCAGCAGTGAGGTGTGGAAGCACTCTGACACCTGTGTCATGACATCACCCCCGGAAGTGATGTCATCACACCGCCCATGGGAGCGCTGCCACGCTCCATGTGGGGCCAATTCACTTTCAGGGGTGACATCATTGCACCCCTTGCGCTCACATGGTGTGAGTTCCTGGGGTGCCTGCCGATGCTGGACAACCTCTGGGAGTCTGCTACCTCCCACTGACCATTGGTGGGTTGGTGGGCAAGGAGTTTGCCCACCACAAGCCGGCACCTGGGAACCCTACCTCTAATAGCTTTGATGAACATTTTCAGAAAGGTGCTGATGTTCAGAAAACAGCTTGGGACCCTACTGTGTATAAATACTCCCCCCCTCCCCGCATGGCATATTTTTGTTTATGATTTGTGGGATAGCTGAACCTCCTTCCACAAAGGGAGATGAAGGGTTTGCCGTCTCTGGATGAATTACACTCATCCTGAACGTATCTTACCGCCCCCCTCCCCCCGAGCAGTTTTTCATCTGTTTTACAGGTTTGTTTATTAAGGCAGATGGGTGGGAGGAATTAATATATCTGACTAATATATTCAACAACAGCACCTCATATATTCATTAGCAAGATTTTTGGGCATTGAAGAGATCGCATTTCTTTCCAAGATGCAGCTTGGACTCACAGTACGAGGTGAGAGCTCAGCTTCAGGTTTCAGAACGCTCTTATCAACAGCACGGATAGCACAAAGGGAATCTTTGTAGGCCGCAAGATGGAGCTGTGTCTTGCTGTTGGGCAGGCCTTCGGCAGCCGAAAACGACAATTTCACCTGCAAAAATAGAAGGTCACTGGACAATCACATATACAGCAGCATAAAAAAAATGTATCCTGGATTTGGCTTGGGCTCCCCTCTCATGTCGTTAACCTTTCAGTAGTTCACTAGCTCTACCTATAAAAGTGTTTCCTACCAGGTGACTAGTTTGCCAAATGAAGAGCCCTGTTAGTTTAATTATTTTTTTTAGCCTTCTATTTGTAATACAATAATTTTGTTGATATCAGAATGGCATCTGGTACCCATACCCAGGACACAATTCTATGTTTCACATCTGAATGCCAGCCAATGATCCTATCCCCACTCCTCTTTCAACGAGGGAACAAAAATGCAAAATATTGTACTGTGATATGTTCCTTGAAGGAATGAAAATTGGTGTTCATGTTCAGGGCACCATTCTACATCTTAAGTTTGAAATCACATGTTAACAAGAGAGCTAGATAAATGCAAAACACACTGCAGTGCAATATTTAACATAATAGAGAGACCACAGAGAAATATGGTATGAATATTTGCAACATAAATTTCCACCAGATGTCCAAAACTCTGGCAAATTGGCCAACACTGTGTAATCTGCCTTGAGACTCAGTAAAAAAGGCAGACTATAAATAAATAAATAAATAAATTAGAAATCACGTTTTAGTTATCCAAACTGTAATTTGTGACCCTTAAGTCATTTAAGTTGCACACAGAATGGCAAGTAGCTAATTTTAAATTGCTTTGATGCATCTGCTCCTGTTAAATGTTACGGTAACTGGATAAAAAGAGACAAAACAAGGGCGTCTTACCCAAGCCCTCTTGTGAAAAGTCCCCCCTTGCTGGAGTTTGCAGAGTTTAACACCAAGGCAACTGGCGCATAGATGGGCTTACATGCTCCTTTCCCTAGAGCTGCCATGACTCCTACCATGGCCAGAGGCATTGTGTCATCTACACCTCCAGCATATCTGCCATGTGCTATGAATTTCTTGCTGCAGTGTGTAGCGTACCTCTGAGAACATGCAGAGGGAACCTGTTTTGCTGACTGGCTGCTAGCTGCTTATGTCGCAGGTGTTTTGGTTACCATTTCCTGGCCAGCCTGTGAACATGGCCTTGAAGTTCCAGCCGAGACTGCACCAACATCCTAAGAGACTGAGCAGATCTCATCCTTCCCCTCCTCCCCTCTCTCCTGACTCCATGACCCAGTGCGCCAAAATCCTAATGGGCTTTCTTTCCTATTGGGGGCGGGGAGTTTGCCCTATAATTAACCTTGCTTTGCTACCATGCATCACTTCAGCCAATGGTCCTGTCTGACCCTCTTGATACTGGTATTCTTCCTTAATAAAGTAACTTTAACTCATACACCTGAGTGATGCAGTGAAGTGCTTGGGGAAAATACGTGGCAAGACCTGACACATTGCGTTGGCAGTGGCAATTTTTTTTAAAAAAGCTGATGTTGGCTACATTCATACGTTCCAGGAAAAACCAAGATGTGATGTAGGGTAGCTCTAGGAATCACTGGAAACTCTATGGCAATCTTTTTGTTTTTATCATAGTTTCCAACAATTCCTAGAGCTACCATACCATAGAGTTTCCAGCGATTCCTAGAGGTATCCTATATCATCTCCAGGTTTTCCCCAGAAGTGACATAGGGATGCAACCGACGTCACAAATACCCACGTCCCTATCCTCAACCCTCCCAATGGTTGCTAGGCTTGACCTGGAAGCCCTGCCATTTGCTCACTCTCTTACACCAGTTCTGCAATGAAAGAAGCAGTCATTTTGTGTATGCACTGGGACTGGAAGTGTTTGGTGTACTTCCATTTACCTTATTTGAAAAGCAGTTTTCAACAGCAAATTCTATAGTGTCAGCAACAAGTTCTCCACTGGGCAGAATGACATATAGAAACAAGTTCAATACAGGAGCAGTTTTGATGTCCACAGAGAGATCCAGAAGAAACATTCCTTTGGCTAGTGGATTGAAAAACAAATCGGGGGGGAGGGGGGAGAGAGAGAGAGAGAGAGAGAGAGAGAGAGAGAGAGAGAGAGAGAGAGAGAGAGTACTTTGGACTGACGTTCAGCTGCTGGTTGAGGGGACTTTGAAGTACAAACCGGAAGTTAAATTTCCCTCCCCCAGGCAATCCCTTGACTCCCCCCCCCTTCCCTCCCTTTATCCCTGTAGGCAAGGGCCAAAAGGTATGTACAGATGACGAGAGAGCAAGATGGCCATTGCTCCGAGCAGATTTTCTTTCTGTTCTGGACAAGGAAGGGGTAGTGTATTTCCCTGGAGATGCTGAAAGGGGAGGGCACCTCACCGCGTATGAAAACAGCACCTGTTCCTCTCCCAGCCGGCAAGCACCTTTGGATGAAGGGGAAGAAGCAGAGGAAGGCGGGAAGCATTTACCTTTTCCATTCTCCACAGGCTCCGCATGGATCCCAGATTCCACAATACCTCCCTTGGCCATCACCTGCATGGAAAAAAGGAAATGCTGGCAGTGGAAATGGCATGTGGGAGGCTAACCTGTCCAACGCCACATGCTAGGGGTGCTACCCTCAGGGCTCGAGGAGGTTCCAGAAATGCCTCACCAGATCCTGTATAGTAAACTGAGACTTAGAATTCTGGATTTGAAGCAATTCCAGCAAAAGAAATAAAATTGCAAGACTGGTATCTGAAGTATAACAAAGATATGGTATTGCCTGGCCCCAAAGGCCAAACCAGTTGTCACTGCAGCAGCTACCACCTATAACTCCAGGGCTAGGGCTGCCAAATCTCTGGTGGGGGGGCAACTGGTCCCCATTGCCCAATGCAGCTCGTATTGGCAGCATGAGAAAAGTTTTTATTCACTGTCCGTCTTCTGTGCAGCCCCACATGGGACTGCGCCTGCGCAGGCCTGCCGACCGGATTTTTCTTTACTAGCAAACGTCCACTAGGGGGCGCACGTCCGATCCAAAGCGCATGCACGGCCGTTTCCCGCCCGAGCGATATTGGGCGACGTCGCCCCCTTTCCCCTCAGTTTCTTCTTTGCCGCCAACCGGTGAAGATCTAGCTGTCCGCTTTTCTGAGGAAACTTTTTTCTGAGGAGAAGATGTCTGAGAAGTCGCTTTTTAAGCGTTGTTCCACCTGTGCCACGAAGATGACGAGGACGGACGGTCACTCCGTGTGCCTCGAGTGCCTGGGAGAAGGGCACATCGTCGGTAAATGTGAGCACTGCCAACGGTTCACCCCGAAGGCGAGGGCTGAGAGGGCGAATAGGCTGAATGTCCTGTTGTGGAGAAGGGCGATGCGGGCGTCGGGGGCTCCAGGTACCCCGGGGGGACCTCCACCGGCTGGTGGGACGGTTGACACCCCCCCTGAAACGGAATCTGTCCGAAGGGCCGCTTCCACTTCGCGTTCCCGCTCGCCGGATCGCCGCCAAGCCCAACACCCGACCCCGGATCCGAAGGAGGCTGCGAGTTCCGCGTCGGGTCGCAAGCATTCCATGACCCCGGATCCGAAGGAGGCTGCGAGTTCCGCGTCGGGTCGCAAGCGCTCCACTCCGCAGTCGGATCCGACTCAGAAGCGGCACCGTTCCAGGTCCCCGTCGAGGTCGGAACCGACCGCCACATCGGCTCCGAAGGTGCCGAGGACTTCTTCAGATCCGAACATTCCGGCTGGGTTGGTTCCCAAGCCGTCGGATCCGACTCCGACGTCATCAACTCCGAAGCCCACTGAATCGGCTCGCACTGGTCGTGTTCCGAAGACGGGCTCTCGGTTGGATCCGAAGGTTTCGGATCCGTTGTCTGTGTCACCGGCTCCGATTGACCGGAACCGAAGCTCCGATCCGACTTCAGAAGTCAAAGAAAAAATCTAAGCACCAGCAGTCGACGTCGGTCCAGATGGATGAGGTCCTCTGGGAGAAGCCCTCGACCCCATCACCGGACCTGTCATCCCCGTTGCACCACTCCACTGATGGCGATGGTGACCTACCCGACGCTCCACCTCGGGCTGCTGAGACGTGGCATGCCGATGACTATATGGTGAGGGGGTTCCGGCCTTACCACCTTCCTTGGAGTGGCTACGACAGAGAGGGCTCCCTGTATGCCAGCTCTCCATCGTTTGGCAGGGAGTATTGGGGTGACACTAGGAGTGAGTTCTCCCACTATGGTTCTCCTAGACGCGTCTCACCTTACCTACGTGCAGAGCCTTATCAGTGCCCGAGTCCTAGCCCGCCATCTGACCCGTCGCCAGATGACATCATCATTGGGACTGGTCGTGTGTCACCCTCTGAGGACTATCAGCTATACTCGGAGCAGATGGTCAGGATGGCCCGTTCTCTCGACATCGAGATATCGGCTGTGGATCCTAAGCCAAAGGACAAGATTCTGCAATACGTCCAGTCCGGCAAACCTCCGACTATTGCCTTCCCGTTCTCCGAGGGCTTGGTGGAAATCATTCACGACATTTGTGAGAAGCCGGCCTCTGTGTACCCGACATCCCGCAAGCTGGAGGCCCTGTACAAGACACGGGATGACGTTTGTGCATACCTCTTTGCACATCCGCCTCCCTCTTCCCTCATTACGGAGGAAATGCAGACCCGCCAACGCCAGGGGTCTTATGCAGTGCCCATTGACAAGGAGAGCAGGAAACTGGACTCCCTGGGCAAGAAATTATACTCCTCTGCTGCCCTGACGCTGAAGATCTCTAACTATTCAGCCATCATGGGGGCGTACCAGATATTTCTCTGGAACCGTATGGCGGCCTTCATGGAAAAACTGCCGGCAGACCAGAGGGTGTTGGCAAAGGTGATCCTCGATGAGGCCCTGTGGCTGTCTCGGCAACAATAAACGCGGGCCGTGACACTGTTGATACCTCTGCAAGGGCACTAGCTTCCTCCGTCGTCCTCCGCAGACACGACTGCGCTGCCGATCGAGACACGTAATAAGGTTGAGAATCTGCCCTTTGAGGGTCAATCCCTGTTCTCATCCAAGACGGATGACTACCTCTCCCAAAAACGCAAAGATCGGCTGACAGCCCGTTCCTACGGCATCCTCCCGACCAGACCGTCTGCCGAAAATCGGTTCCAGTATCGCCCTTCACAGGGCTATCGTGGTCGGCAACAGCGATACCAGCCGTATCCCCGTTATGGGTCCTGCAGGCAATTCCAGCAGCCTGCAAGTTCCTTTCAGCGCTGGAGAGCTAGCTACCGCCCTCGTCGCGGTCCCCAAGCCCACGATGCCAAAGAGTCAGCAACGCAGCCAAAGCAGTTCTGACTAGAATTTGAACAGTCTGTGATGTTTGGGAACAGATTGGTTCAATTTGCCTCTGCATGGGCAGAAATTACATCCGATAGTTGGGTTCTTAAAATCGTTAATGTTGGATATAAAATTCAGTTTGATGTTTACCCAGTGTTGTCTCTTCCTGACCACTCAATACAATCCTCTTCTCATAACTTACAGGCTGAGGTTGTAGCACTGCTAGAGAAAGGGGCTGTGTGGGAGGTGCTCCCTCAGGACCCCCCCTTAGGCTTTTTCTCCAGGATGTTCTTGGTAGACAAGAAAGATGGAGGGGTACGACCCATCTTAGACCTACGGGAACTGAATAAATTCGTTCTCGTCAAGAGGTCCAGGATGCTTACCTTGAACATGGTCCTCCAGTTAATGCCCGAGGACATGTGGTTCGCTGTCCTGGACCTCAAGGATGCATATTTTCATATTGCCATCCATCCTGATCATTGGAAGTACTTTAGATTTCTTTGTAACAATAAGGCCTACCATTACCGAGTGCTTCCCTTTGGTCTATCAACAGCCCCACGAGTTTTTTCTAAGTGTATGGCTGTGGTAGTGGCTTATTTGAGGGAACAGGGTTGTACCATCTATCCCTACCTTGACGATTGGCTCCTAGCAGCTCCCTCTGCTGATGCACTCCTGGCCCAGATTCGTACAGTGATGCTCACCTGCTCCCGGTTAGGGCTTTTGGTTAACTTGCAAAAGTCTAACCTTACCCCGTCCAAGAGAATACTGTTTATCGGTATGGAATTTGATGGTGGCGTGAACAGAGGTTTTCTCCCCAGGGAGCGTGCGTTAAGAATTGGCAGGATGGTGAACCTTTTTTTCCAAGTGCAGGTTCCAATCCGTGACTGCGATCCAGAGGCTACTGGGCCTCATGGCCTCGTCTACAGCTGTCACCCCTATGGCCCGGTTGCACATGCGACCTCTCCAGCTGTGGTTCCTGTCGGTTCATGATTTTGAACACGAGTCCCAGAATAAACGATACTCCATCCCCAGAGGGATTATCCGGGCCTTACGATGGTGGCTTGATGAGACTAACCTCCTTGGGGGTGTTGCGTTTGGGTCCATCCAGACCGAGATCACAATCTCGACTGATGCCTCCACAGTAGGATGGGGTGCCCAGTGTGGTGCCCTGAGGGCACATGGGATTTGGTCGGAGCAGGAAAGGAGAGATCATATTAACCTGCTAGAATTGAGAGCGGTCCGTTATGCCCTTATCGCATTCGCAGACACGCTGCAGCAGAAAGCGGTTCAGGTGCTCACAGACAATTGCACCACGATGTTCTACCTGAACAAACAAGGGGGCACTACATCCAAGGCCCTCTGCGACGAGGCCGTTCGGATCTGGAACTGGGCCGTGGACAGAGGCGTGTTCCTTCAGGTGGTCCATATTCCCGGCACCACCAATGTCATCGCAGACAAACTGAGTCGGATGCGATTCGACAGCTACGAATGGACTGTAGCAGACAATTACCTGAACGCCATCTTTTTGGACTGGGGGTTCCCGGACGTAGACCTCTTTGCGGCAGAGGCCAACAAGAAGGCTCCGCAATTCTGTTCCAGGGGAGGGCTAGGTCACCGCTCCCTGGGGGACGCATTCCAGATACGCTGGACAGGGCACCTGTTTTATGCCTTCCCTCCGTTCCCACTGCTGTCTCGGGTCGTCAGCAAGATCCAGAGGGATGGGCCGCACTTAATTCTGGTGGCCCCCTTCTGGCCCAGACAAGCATGGTTCCAACATGTCATGCAGCTTTCACAGGGGTCATATTATCGGTTCGCACTGAACCCGGACCTTCTGTCCGACAAAGGGGTTTGGTATCACGACCTACCCAAACTCAACCTCACTGCTTGGCACATTCGGGGACGGAGGGGATGTCTGACAGGGTAGCTGAAATTTTGCTGAATGCCCGTAGGGACACCACTCGCAGGTCGTACGCAGCTAAATGGAAGCGTTTTGAGGCCTGGGCTGCTGACACCGCAATTAATGTTTGGGATTGCCAGTTGTCTTTTATTTTTGAGTTCCTCCTGTCCCTAAAGGATGGGGGACTCTCTAATTCCTCTGTTAAAGTCTATTTGGCTGCCATTTCAGCCTTCCACCCTAAAATAGATGGGAAGACGGTGTTCTCCCACAGTTTGTCGAAGTCTTTTTTGAAGGGGTTGTATAATATGTTTCCACAAGTCAAGGAAATTGTTCCCCAATGGTCACTGCAGGTAGTGCTGACGGGACTTATGAAATCACCCTTCGAACCACTGGCTACTTGTGATTTAAAATGGTTGTCCTGTAAGGTGGCCTTTTTGGTAGCCATTACATCTGCCCGCAGGGTTAGCGAGCTTGCTGCCCTGAGGTGGGATTCTCCCTTTTTGAAGGTCCATCAAAATAAGGTGGTTCTCAGGCCGGATCTTCGTTTTAGGCCCAAGGCCCAAGGCTCAATTTCACACCTCGCAGGACATTGTCTTTCCTATCTTTTTTCCTGACCCTTCTGATAACTCTGAAAGGGCTTTACATTCCTTGGATGTGAGGAGGGCTATTTTATTTTACCTCCAACGTACATCGCAGTTTAGGAGTGCCAAACAACTGTTTGTGTGCTATTATGGGCCCAGGAAGGGAAAGGCTGCTACAGCCCAGTCAATTTCCCGTTGGGTCACTCAAACTGTTAAGAGCCTGCTACTCGCATGCTAAGTTACCTTGCCCTTTGGAAGTAACAGCTCATTCCACCAGAGCGCAAGCTGCTTCTGTGGCCTTCCTTAGGGGCGTGCCCTTGCAAGACATCTGCAGGGCTGCAACGTGGTCGTCTTCTGACACGTTCACTAAACATTACGCACTAGATGTGTGGGAAAGGAAAGAGGCTGCTGTTGGTAATGCAGTGCTTCAGTCTCTTTTTCGGTGAGAACACATGCCCGCCTCCTGGGTAAGTGGCTTGTGAGTCTCCCATGTGGGGCTGCACAGAAGACGGACAGTGAAAACAGAGTTGCGCTTACCGTAACTACTGTTCATTGACGTCTTCTGTGCAGACACACAACCCTCCCTCCTACCCCGCTGTGTTCTTCCAGATAATGTGAAGGCATTCGGCGGCAAAGGAGAAACTGAGGGGAAAGGGGGCGACGTCGCCCAATGTCGCTCGGGCGGGAAACGGCCGCGCATGCGCATTGGATCGGACGTGCGCCCCCTAGTGGATGTTTGCTAGTAAAGAAAAATCCGGTCGGCAGGCCTGCGCAGGCGCAGTCCCATGTGTGTCTGCACAGAAGACGTCAATGAACAGTAGTTACGGTAAGCGCAACTCTGGTTTCAATTCCATCAGTCCTTATTGGCATATAACAAAGAAAAGAGGATGGTCCAAAAGAAAAAGAACAAAATATAATATAAAACAGTTGAGTGATATCAGCGGTTGATTTCTGAAACTTCTCCTGGCGCAGCTTTATAGCAAGTTGTAAAAACTTTGCTACCTTCTCAGTTATATTGAAGAAGCAATCATTTAAAAGACAGCAAACCTCGTGGGAATCAGAAGAACTCCCATTATATTAGCTAAAATAGTGCTTAAATATTTAAAACGAATATCAACATCATAGACAAGAACATGTGGAATTGTCTTGATACAAACGGTATTGCAAAGACAGTGCCTGGCCACACATGCTCTCTTTTGAAATCTGCCGTATAAAATCACAGCTGGCAAAGCTTTAAATCTAGCTAAAGGAAAAGCTCAGTGTTGTCGTGGAATTTGCAGGGACTAAAAGTTTGGGGCCATATGATCCACTGCCAATGGAATCTGCAAACTCGAAGGAGAGCAAATTTTGTTAGCCATAATGTATAGATTTTGGAATTCAATATCCAAGATTCTACATTTAATCATTTGATATGCCCCCCAAAGTGGGAGCATAAACAATGAGTCGAGAAATGTTTTTAAAAACACAGCCCCTGGTACTTACCCGAAGTTCTTACTGGAAGTAAAACCACAGTTTCCAGAGATTCCGAGAGCTAATCTTGGCGGCTTCCAGTAAGAACCTTGGATAAGTTCATGAGGGTGCACTTAAAAAATTCTCCCATAATATTGCCCCCCCCAACCCTCCCACCAGGTGTCAGGTATTGCCTGGCGACCCTACAAGGGGCTGTGCTCCATCCCCTTCCCTTCCTCTGCCCCCGTCCATGGACTATCAAGTTAGGAGGATAAGGGAGCCAAGGGCCTGACTGTGCCTCGGAGAGAAGAGGGGGGGAAGGAGAGAGTTGATTCGCTTGTTTATAATATTTCTGGCCTGCTTTTCTTCCAAAGGGACCCAGTTCTGTTTCCCTCACTTGCTTGACACTTTTTAACATTGAAACCAGATCCCTGCCCGCTCCTCTTGCTTTACACAGAGCCGAGCAAGGAGGCTGTCTGCTGCCATTATGGCTGACCTTGGCCCTGCGTCTGATCTGCCATCAGGCGCCTCCAAACGGGCAGTTTCTATTGTGCAGCTTCAACATGCCCAACGGCTCCTCTGACAAGGCAGATAATGGTGCCATTTTCCAGCACAAAAGGGGAGTGCGGGAGCATGTGCACAATTTGCACACGTGAGGAAGGTGCCCTCTGCTTCCTCTCTGCCCCCAGCTACCTGCACCTACTTTGGCTCCTGGGGCTAGGGTTCACAGGTGCCTGCTGATGGCGGGCAAACTCCCAGGGGATTGCCACCTTACCCAGTGACCCACCAGTGGTCGGCAGGAGGTGGCAAGCTCCCAGAGGTTGTCTGCCACTGGCAGGGACCTCAGGAACATGTGCTGCGCATGCTCCCAAACGGGCGTGGCGACGTCACTTCCGGAAGTGACATTGCCACACTGGCTGCGGGAGTATTCCTGCACTTGGGTTTGGGGCTGAATCGGGCCCCGAACGGGATGAATTGTCCCCGCACAGAATGTGAGAGTGCTCCTGTGGCCAGTGTGACGACGTCACTTCCAGCGGTGACATTAGCACACGAAGACCTTGCCACCAGCACAAAGTGAGTGCCAGCCCCCCCTCCCAGTGGGAGGATATAGGGACCACGGCAACTCCACAACCAGTGGGAGATTGGGGGGCATGGGGAGCAGCAGTTGGCAACAGCATGACATAAGGTTGCCAGATCCTCTTACCCTCCCAGTGGGGGGGGAACCCCACTACTCACCTTGTGACACTTCTCGTGCATGTGCAATGCCCGTGCACACTCCTAGTGTGGTGTGATGACATCACTTCTGGGAGTGATGTCATTGTCCCCAGCAGTGGGCATGGCCACCTCCAGGCACAATGACGTCACTCCTGGAAGTGATGTCATCACGCCTGTGGGGAGAGCGTCCACTGCGAGCTGGACCAGGAGGTTTTTAACCTCTGGGGCCCATTCCTGGGGGCCTTCCCCCCACCCCCCGATGGCCAGGTACATGATGGCTGGGGGAAGAGATGGGAAGCAGGAAATCCCCTGCCCCCACCAGGGGACTGGCAGCCCTAACATGACATCACGAAGTGTCATCATCACGCCTCTCTAGAAATCACCAGAGACCTCTAGAGAGAACTGATGTCCCTTCCAGTTGTCCCCAGAAGTGACATTATTCTATTGACCCAATGGCCATTTTAGCCCTGATGCCGCTTCAGGGTGCAAGAGGTGGGATGAGGGAGCTCCCCTCCCACAGAGATCACTAATCCAGCTGGCCCAATAATTTCGCAGAGATCTGCCCCAGTCTTGCTAACCAGCCTCAGAAATCTGTTCTTCAAAATGGACTTTGGATAGGGCCTGGGACCTTCTCTGCCTCTGAGTTCTAGACCTACTCCAGAAGTTCCGTCACAGTTTTGGCCCATTTCATTAAAGTTAAGGTCATTCAGACTTACCAAATAATAGAAGTGAATCTTCTCTGCTACAGCATCCAGATTTAAGATGTAATATACTTTGAGTGGCTGAATATGCCCACAGCTTAAGGTCTCAGGAACAGAATCAATATGGATGTAGCTTTTACTTGGTGAATAGTGATAAAATGCTGTTTTAGTTGCACTTTGATGAGAAGGCGTGACCCAGTTCATATCGTAACAGTATTCTGGCGATTTATAAAGTGCCTAATGAAAAAGGGCCCAAAGATTTGGAAATATTATTTATTAATTTATTTTTATCATGATATGCTGTCTTTCTGCCACAATGACATTCAAAACAGCTTAAAATGCATTCAAAGCAAGGTTAGAACAATGTAAAATATACTGTAGCATGACAAAGAAGCAAAAACAAAAACATCAGTAAAACAAAACCTGGTAACTGTTGTAGCAGAAAAGAGCAAGAGTCCGGTAGCACCTATAAGACTAACAACATTTGTGGCAGGGTAGGAGCTTTTGTGAGTCACAGCTCTCTTCTTCAGATACTGTGACTCACAAAAAGCTCGTACTTTACTACACATTTTGAACATCTCGTAGGTGCTACTGGACTCTTACTGCTTTCTGCTGCTATAGACAGATGCCCATCTTGGTAACTGTTGTAAATTTGAAGCACCTTGCCTAAAAGAAAACACATAGTGATGTGAAAATAGCCATAAGCTCTGCATGCTGTGCTCAGGAAGGAAACATATTTTTCTAAAGACAAATGTTAGGAAGAACAGAAGATTTTGGCTCCACTGGCAAGTGGGGAAGATGGAAAGTTTTAATATTGCCGGCTGCAAACCCTAAAGATAATAGTGCAAAACGTAGGAGAATTTTGGTGGGCTTTAGAGACATTGCCCCTCAAACCTAGGATTGATCCCACAGGCTCCCACCCAATTGGGAGGGAAAGAGTTAAAACAGTTTGTCTGAATGAACTACCCATTTAAGATCACTGCTGGTAAAAAAAAAATGCAATGGTCCGGGGAAAACCATCACTTCTCTATAAGGTCAGCTCTTTGCCCAAGCCACATATGTGGCAGCTTAGACTGGCACAATGCAGAGGGCACAATGCTTCCCAAGTCTACACATGTAGTGGCTGGCTCCTGAGGCGCTGCTAGCATTAGTGGGGCTCAGGTTGCTCCCATGGGAGAGGCTGATGGGCAGTGTTCCTGCCCGAGGTGGCAAAATACCTTCGACCATCCTCGCCTCTCCAAGCAAACTATCAGCACCCTCAATGCCACAATGAAAAAGGATACAAATTAACAGGGCTCTTTTTCAGGGGGAACGTGGTGGAACGGCATTCCGGCACCTCTTGAAAATGGTCACATGGCCAGTGGCCCCGGCCCCTGATCTCCGGACAGAGAGGAGTTTAGATTGCCCTCCATGCCACTGGCGCGGAGAGCGATCTAAACTCCCCTCTGTTTGGAGATCAGGGGGCGGGGCCATCGGCCATGTGACCATTTTGGCCGAGGACGATTTAAACTTTAAAAAACTCCCCTCCCCCCTGTTCCAGCTGACCCAAAGTGACGTCATTGTGCGGTCCTGAGTTCCACCACTGAGTTCCAACACCTCTTTCCCCAGAAGAAAAGCCCTGCAAATTAAAGAGCAAGAAGTGCTAACAGAATGTCCTGCGTTTGCATTGCATTCAACTTGGAGTTGAAGTCTGAGCAGATGTGAGCAATATTATGTGCAAACATGTCACAATGGGCCAGAAAGACAATCCCTTGGGTGCGCTACATCCAAGAGCTCCTTCATCACCCGGAAAAGTAGTGTTGCTGGACAGCACTTGGTAGATCCTCTAGGGGCAAAAAAGTAGCCCCAGCCATGACGCATCACAACCACAGCCCAGCATCCCACAATCTCCCATAGGAAAGGGGCAGGCACTCCCATTCTTAGCAGGCCAACAATGAATGGAAGCATTCCCAGGCTGCGTTCAGACATAAAGAAAAACCATGGTTTATTTTAATGGTGAATAGTTCACGGAGCAAGGTTTGGGCTTGCTGGCAACCGCTCAAATCCTTGTTTGTCTTGACGATTGCCAGTTTCATTACCTCTGCTCTGGCCAGGTGTCTCTATAGGCGGAGTGTGTGTGAAGGTAGCCCAAAGGAATACACCAGGATTAAGCTATAGGATGTTGACATTCATATATCACTCAAAACCAAAGCTAAGGCCAGTTTCACACCATGAATTCAGATCCTGGACCGTTTCCACACGTCTTTCCTCCTCACAGAAAACCACACAAAACTCACAGAACAACAGCATCTTCAAGGCCTGATTGCCTGTCATGACTCCGTTTCGTGGCATGATGACTTCAGAAATCGCACCATGAAACGGAATCATGACGGGAAATCGTGCCATGAAGATGCCGTCATTTTTTGAGTTATGCACAATTTTGTGCAAGGGAAAGATGTGTGGAAACAGCTGTCAGGTCTGCTACCCACAGTACTGTCATATTATTTTCCTCAGTTGTGTGTTTCACTACTGTAACTTTCCAGTGTTGTTTGTCTGCAGGTTTCAGAAGACAGCTGTGGTTCCCAGGACAGTCTTATCGAGCCTGGCTAGCCACAGACCTTGGAGGAGTTACTTTCACATTCCCAAACCTCTACAATAGCTGGACATATGGGGGGGGGGTGGAAAGGAGGATTTGATATACTGCAGCATGTAACTAACACACCATTCTCAACAAGGCTTTGTGTTCAGCCAGAAGCTTTGTTTGGATTACCGATGGACACTTGTACTTTGAATATAATCTTTCAATAAATAACCTTTGACTCAAGAGACCTTGGATTTCTTGCTGCAAGGGGGTAGGAGATGAAATCAGAGTAACTTGAACTCCATAGACTGACAACAGCCCTGGTTTGGCAGGTCTCAAAGCCCTGTTCTCAAGGTACAATGAACATACTTTAGATCTGTGCATAGTGTACACGTGATTCTTTGTATCTGCATTAAATTATTCTCTTGCTGCTGTCAATGCATGTGTGATACGAGCCACACATGTATCCAGGAATTGGTCCCTGATTTCATTTGTAAAGTGAATGTGTATTGGCTCTTTCTTACAAACAGATGTAGGCACATTTAGGTAGGATGTACGTGCATTCAATGTAACATGTGGACAGAGCTCAAACAATCAGTTAGTGAAACGGTTTGTATTTGGACAATTATGTTAACTCTAGATAATTACAATTAAACCAAGGTTTCACCTCTCATCTGAAGTGAGCTGAACTGTAGTTAATAAGTCAACTTCAAATGATGGTTTCATATAATACCTAGAGGACTGAACTGAGAGCGAAAATCTATGTTGCCAATTACCTGGGGATGCTCAAGTGAAAGATTTTATGTGTATTCCCCAATTCACATGCAGGCTGTTCTTGCTTAACCCATGTGAATGCTGCTTTCCTGAGAGCTCCTTTGGTGTGACTGCATCTGCAAGTGATTCCAGAGGGCAAAGGGCCAATTGAGCTCAGTTTTCTCTGTGAGAACAAGTACTGTAGGCAACTTTGACTTGACAATTGTCATTTATTTAAGGTGTAGGAAAGTGTCAAGATCTACGTTTCAGTGAATGGATGTACCTCCACCTTCAACTGTCAGGATCAGGTGTGGAGCAGGAGGCAATACCTGTTCCTCCATTCTCCCAGTGTGGAGCAGGTGGCAGTGCCCACCCCCCTTCACTCAGGTGGGATTAGGCTTGGAGCAGGCGGCAATGCCTGCCCCCCTTCACCGAGCCGTAGTCAGGCACAGAACAGGAGGCAATACCCCACCTTTACCCAGCATGTATCAGGCATGGAGCAGGTAGCAAAGCCCACCACCCCTTCACATGGCTGAGATCAGGCGTGGAGCAGATGACAATGCCCACCCCCCTCCTTCACCAGCTAGAATCAGTGATGGAGGAGGAGCAAATGCCTGCTTGCCCGCTCTCCCCTTTCTAGAGCCCGTTGTATTTTTTCCCACGATGGGCTTTGTTGCTAGTTGCAATTTATTGTGAAATTACCCATCAAATGGTGGGAGGGAGGCTGGAATAGTTCTCTGGGTTGTTCCTCACCTTTGGCCTTGATCACACCACACCTGAAACCAAATACAGGCCATTCCACTAAGGATGGAAATACATGTTATGAAGTACCTAGGTTCAAAGGGGGGCGGGCATTGCTGTCCGGATCTAATATGTCGTGTGGTTCCTTAACCAGAGTTACGCCATGTTTAATCTGTAGTTGTTAGTCTTTCTCTCCCTCCAGGTCCAGATATTGTTATGACCGCGTTTTCCATGGGAGAGGATACTCTTCTCTGTTTCTTCAGCCAGCGACCTTGACGAGCCGAGCCTTCCCACATCCAAGTTCTCATCAGCGTGAACTTTGCGGGGGAGGCTGGGAACGAAGGGTTTGATGTATCACAGATTTCGTTTTGTATCTCGTTCCTAACAAAGCCTCTGTTCAGTCAAGTCCATCTAGGCCTTGAAATATGGATACTAGTGTTTTGAATGCTGTCTTTCAATAAACCTTTTGGAATCAAGAAACTTTTAGCTTCTTGCAGAAGGGGGGGGGGAGACGGACTCTAGATAACTGGGATTCCATAGTCTGACAATTGCCACCTGTTCCACTGCTGATACCAGCTGGGTTAACGCGGGGGTTAGGCATTGCCACTTGCTCCGCTCCTAATACTGACGGGGTTAAGATGAGGGTGGGCATTGCCACCTGCTCCACTCCTAATATCAGCTGGGTGAAGGTGGGAGGTGGGCGTTGCCATTTGCTCCCATCCTGCTCCCAGCCTGGGCTTCCCACCATGCCACGTTTTCTGGAGGGACATGGTGCCTTGCCTAGGGTTCCATCCATTTCAGTGCCCTCTAGTGGTGCACCAGGGTATAAAGTGAGTTGTCTGAAACACATTTACTCAATTATATAGTAAGATATATTTCCCTAAATATGTTTTTAACTGAAAAAGAGAATGAAACAGAAAGCATGAAAGTGACTGACAGTGAAAAGACAAATGGAGAAATGGTGGCAGAGAAGAAAGACAAAAGGAGAAAGGAACTGCCAAGTTGTCTCTATTTACCCTCTGGCATTGTTTATGGAAATGCTCTTGATATTGACTGTACTAATCTCACACTATGTAATTTACCCTGAGTCTCAGTGAGAAAGGCAGACTATAAATGAAATAAATAAAACAAATAAATAAGTAAAATAAATAAGAACAGCCCCATTCCCCTTCCAATTGACTGATAAGACGATTAAGCCTGTGCCATAAGGATATTTTTTAAACAGTCAAATCCAAGGAAAACTCACCTCTACGTGAATACTCTGTTCTGTGAAATTGTCAGTGTTGATGAAAAACCGTGCTTTCCCATGGCCATCAGTTTTGTAGCTGGCGCTGTACGGAGGCATCGCAATACGAATCTGGATTGTTTCATTGGCCATTGGCACACCGATGCTATCTACCAGTTTCACCTAAACATGCAAAGCTGTGTAAGTACTGCTGTGACTATATTGATTCTAGGCAGCCTACAGGGCAATTTTGTGGATAGGTGAATTCTGATCTCATCAGCTCTCAGAAGCTAAGCAGGGTTGGCCTTGGATAGGCCGGGAGAGCCTGATCTCCTCAGGTCTCAGAAGCTAAGCAGGCATTGGTTAGTAGTTGGATGGGAGACCTCCAAGGAAGACCAGGGTTGCAGAGGCAGGCAATGGCAAACCTCTGTTAGTCTCTTGCCATGAAAACCTCACCAGGGGTTGCCGTAAGTCAGCTATGACTTGAGAGCATTCTCCACACACGAGTGATGATAGAACTTGGCAACCCAGAGGGGCTGCAGTAGGTTTTTGATTCACATGAACACCCGGAACTGTCTTCTACTAAGCCAGACCCTTGTTCTGTCAAGGTCACTATTGTCTCCTCTGTCTAACAGTGGTTCTCCAGAGTCTCTGCAGTAGGTCACCTGACACTTCCAACAGGAGATGCTGAAGGCTGAAACAGAGACTTTCTGCATATAAAGCAGACGCTGCACCACTGAGCCACGCCCATTCCCTAAGGAAGGACAGAGAGCCTGAGGGGCTTTGGCCAGTCCTGGCCCGGTAACACTGCTGTTGTGCCTTACCCTCACAAAAAGGGGGAGCCCAGGCTTGTAATAAGAATCCAGTTCTTCAAAGGTAACTTTGCTGAGAGTGGAGGTAATCTCAGTGGAACTGAAGCCTGTTAATTCCAGCCCTGCCAAAACCAAGCAGACAAATTACACACACAAACAAACAGGGTAACCACATAACATTTCTTATCCTGCTCCCACCTGCCCGATCTGACTTCCCCGGCAACTACTGTTCCTTTCCACGAGCACAGCCTTGCGTGCCCATACCTGTGCCTTCTTCTATGAGCTCGGCAGTCACCTGGATGCTCATGTCGTATCCTTTCCTCTTCAACTGAAATATGTTTGTTTTCACTACCCGAGTGAGACATCCATGTGCATCTGTCTGCATCCAAAGAGCCCAAAAAGCAACAAGTTACCTCTGGTAATGTATTCACTACCCAAGTCTTGCCACATCAGTAATCATGCAAGGAGCCGTCCATTTGTCCCTTTGCCCTTACTGGCCACTACCTTAAGGCTAATGGTGGGGGTTGCAGTGCCAAACAGGAAGGGGATTTGACCCATTTCTGTGTACCCTTTTGTAATTTCATCCCCTTGCAGAGTTTTTTGACATTGCAGGACGGCGCTCTAGCAGGAAGAGAGGAAGGTATTCCTAATCCTACCCTTTAGAGACAAATTCTAAACTTTCGCAGCTATTCTCTTCTGGCTTCTCCTATCTCTGAGCTTCTCTTTTGATCAAAAAGGTATTGAAACAATGCTAGGTTAAAGATCAACACTGGAGTAAAGAGGAATGAAGAAACAATAGGCTCTGGAGCTCCAGCTGTTACAGAGTGTCATGTCTGACTATAGCCATTCATTCATGCCAAAATGTCTGCTGTCAAGTATATGCTCTGTTCTGTCAAACGTGACTGCATTTTCTACTGCCAGATATAATTCAGTTTCTGGTGACTAACATTCCAGTGAGTTCTCACACGTCCCCAGGTGGCCAGGTGTTTACCAGTTTGAAGCCTTCTTCCTGACTGTGATATGTCTTCTCTCCTTGTAGCCTGATAGCACAAATATACATAATGTTCTCACACAGAAAAAACAACACTAGGTTGTTTGGAAATTGGGAGGGGGGAAGAACAGGGGTAGAAAAGTGATGTACTTTTCCTATGTGGTCATTCTGGTCAACATTCTGCAAGAACTGCTTAGTTGCTTACCTTACTTCTAAGTAGACCTTTGGAGTTGAATATGGAAAGAACTGATTTCTGAATAAAAGTCATTTAACCAAGAACCTGTGTCTTGCTACAATGAACCAGGGATCTGTCTACTGTATTTCACCATCCAGAGTCTGACACAGAGCCACAAAATGGTCATTGTTCTTTCTGCGGGACAAAAAGGCCACCCCTGCAGTTGTGAGACTCACCTCACCGCTGAAGTCTTTACATATAGCCTCTGGCATTCTTCTACTACATTGGGATCTGCTTTCAGCATATTTCCGGCAGACGCTAACCTTCACCAGGCCAGGGATTGGCTTCCCATAGGTATACCTGTCACAAGACACAGCCCATAGCAGTGACAACAGGAGAACCCAGGCCGGTTCGAGGCCAAATGTTAGTAGAGGAAGAGCCCTCTTGAGCCAACAGGCATCTCATCTTCCATTCAAAGGCCAAAATCACCCCTCACACTGTCCTCAGTCACTTCAAGGACCGCCAGCCCCTCACTGGAGATCCTGTGGTTCAAGGTTAGGTTGGTGGCCTTTGGGAACGCCCATCTACACCAGTTCTAGAGGATGGTCTGTCCCCCCCCCACTTTTGTTTCACAAATTCCTGGGGCAGCTGTGTTTACATGAGTTCTTTGGTTCATGTGAAATGGCCTTAAGAGGATACGAGGCAGATGGGCAACGAGGAGGAGGAATTTAGCCGGGTCTCACTTACGTTCCACAGGCAGTCACTTTTAGTTCCTCAGTGTAAATTGTTATGATCCTGGGCAACTTCACGGAGACCTCATATTTGGGCAGCTCTAGAGAAAGGAAAGAAATACCAGCATAAAAGACAGGACATTAACAAATTGCGACTGATTCCCCTGTCCCCAACAGTGCAGAAATGATACTAAATAAGGCCAAATCCTCACTGAAGTAAAACAGCCCATTACTAGTAACGAGAGCCAAGCTGTGCAAAGAACAAAGTTTGGTGTATTCGTTAAGAGCAGCAGGACTCTAATCTGGAGAGCCAGGTTTGATCCCCCACTCCTCTGCTTGAAACCAGCTGGGTGACCTTGAGCCAGTCAGAGCTTCTCGGAGCTCTCTCAGCCCCACCCACTTCACCGGGTGATTGTCACGAAGATAATAATTGACTAAACACAAAACGAAGGTCTCCAATGCAATAGCAATGTATGAGCAGTCACCTAGGACTGCAGGGAGGCCAGATACACTTCACGGTGTGCAATAAATTCCGCTTGTAAGGAATTTATTGCACACCGTGTAGTGTATCTGGCCTCCCTGCAGTCCTAGGTGACTGCTCATACATTGCTATGAAGATAATAATAACAACACACTTTGTAAACCGCTCTGAGTGGGCATTGTCCAGAAAGGCGGCATATAAATCGTATGTTTTTTACTGTTGAGGTGTAGCTGGGCAAGGACCACTTTCACCTGATGTGTTTGTCTTCTCTGTTTCAACAGAGGGGGAAATTAGAATCATCATCTTGCAGTTGAAAATGGTGCAGCCACGCAAGATGGGAACCAGCTGCTACGGTGTTGACTTCTAATACAGCCATGGAGCAATGACAACACTTCCCATGTGTATTGGATTCCCATGGCTGAGCACATTGTCCAGGGATGTTGAAACAGCCTGGCAGCAAGCTAGGCCTAGTGGGCCCTGAGATGATGGCCCACATACCTACCTGTATGCATCATAAGAAAACAGGATGGGCGGAAGTATGTATGTAACATGCCGCCCTGCAAACGGGCGAGATCAACAACTACCCCTCCATGTGACTCCGGTATCGTAGCCTCCACCTTGTGGAAAGGCCTCTCATGTTTCCTTCATGCCATAAAGGATGTAGAACGGAATTGTTCAGGAGGGCATTTTTATAAAGGCAAGAGGGCTATATTAGAATGGTTCAGGAGGATGCCTTAATAAAGGTAACAGGACTGTGTATAGTATGCATTATATTTGCTGGATGTATTATCCTGCTCTTCCTACACCTTCTTCTGTTATGCAATACCATTTTTCGATATTATTTCTAATAATGTCATATTTTCCTATATTCAGGGCTTTTTTTCAGCCAGAACGTGGTGGAACGGAGTTCTGGCACCTCTTGAAAATGGTCACATGGCCGGCGGCCCCGCCCCCTGATCTCCAGATAAAGAGGAGTTTAGATTGCCCTTCACTCCACTGCAGCGGCGCTGCAGTGGCACAGAAATGATCTAAACTCCCCTCTGTCTGGAGATCAGGAGGCGGGACCACCGACCATGTGACCATTTTAATTGAGGGAAGTTTAAACTTTAAATAACTCTCCCCCTTGTTCCAGCTGAACCAAAGTGATGTCATTGCGTGGTCCTGGAAGCGTGTGCACACTTTGCACATGCGCATGTGGTACTAGGAGCACCACCTCCCACCAGGAGTTGCCCCCTGTGCTGGCAAGTTGGCAACCCACTGAGTTCCACCACCTCTTTTCTTGGAAAAAAGCTCTGCCTGCATTGTATTTGCATTCTGAATCAAGCCTATTATTCTATGCTGCAGGGTGTGCATGTGCGTGGAATTTTTAATTTTCTCATATAAAAGCATCCTTACATGTAGAAAAACTAGGCTGTCCCATTGTGCATTACTTTTTTTTACATGCAAGGAACCAGGGCTGGATCGGAGAGGCAGGGGGGGGTAATCTGCCCCTGGTGCTGCCAGAGAGGAGACGCCGGGAACAGCTGCCAGCTGCCTGAGTGCGCAGGTGGCAGCGTGGGCTGCCTTGCAGCCCCCCGCGCTGCCTTTCGCCTGCCCTGCAGGACAGGGGGCAGCGTGGCTGCCCATGCCATTCACCAGCCCCACAGGAGAGGGGCAGCTGGCCGCCCCCTGTCCTGCGGGGCAGGCGCATGGTGCGGGCGGCTTCGCAGCCCCCTGTGCTGCCTTTTGCCTGTCCTGCAGGACAGGGGGCATGCGGCAAGCTGGCCGCCCTCTATCCTGCGGGGAAGGCGAAAGGCAGTGCGGGGGGCTGCGAGGCCGCCCGTACCATTCACCTGTGGGGAGGAGAATGGCATGGGCGGCTTCCCAGCCCCGCACGCTGCCTCCGCCACCCTGCGTGATAACGTCACCAAAATGACATCATCATGCAGTGCTGGGAGCGCGCACACGAGGTCAGACTAGGGTTGCTCCGGGTGCCAGCAACCCTAGATCTGGCCCTGCAAGGAACTTTCTAAATGGGAAAGACTCCCAAACTATGATCTTCCATTTCCAGCCTGATGTCAAGAAGAGCTACCTTTGTTTTGCTAAACATGTACCCCAATTTTATATGTCCTCCTTCTGCTTTTTGTTCAAAAGTGATGGTTGTCTCCTTTAAAAAAAATTCAAAAGGACAAAAGGGACTTCTTTGGGTCCCAGAATTATCTCCCATAATTGTCTAGTGTTTTTCAGCCAGCTCCACAGGAACATACATACAATTTCATTTTCCATCAAGCTGGCTGAATACACAATAGACAAATTAGGAGAGATGTGGAACTGTTAAAGAAAAATGGATGTGGTCGACGTCAACTGGTGCTCTGCATGTTTGCATCTTGGCTTCCCTCTCCAGCTCCCAGGGTCAAGAGGGTCATATCTTACCATCTTCATCTACTTCAAATCGGTGTTCTATGTTGTTTCCAAAAAGTTTCTGTACCACCACCTTGTAGGTACCGTGGATAGGCTCAAAAGTGAGAGGAAAGGAGAGCCGGGTGAAGCCGTTCTGCAGCTGGACAGCTTGCCACTGAATTAAGCGGTTTCCGTAGGGGTCCTAAAATTGACAACCACAAGGCATGTTATAACTGGAAAGGGAGGGCTCAAATGCTCCAATAGATAACCATTACCATGGTCCCGCTCCAATCAAAGTTAATGTCATGTATGCCTGTCTGCATAAATGCCATGTATATGTTAAGTACTACCTGTCTAGCCTCTGAGTGCCTTTCAATGCCTATTAATTAGGAGCTCAGTGTGTTATCTCTGCTTTTAAGTTTTGCTGTGAGAGCCTCCTTGGGCCCAGCTGCACCTAACGGAAACAGTGCCTTCTCTGGGAACAAGGGTGATTTCACTCAGGGAGTCTAAACTGTGGTACTTTTTGTTTCTGGCGTGTGCACCAAATTTCCAACGGGCCTCTTACCCAGGGGTGGGACCTTACCCTATGTCTAACTACTCTTTCTCTTAACCCGTCACTTCTGCCAAGTTTACTGTCTGAACACCTTGAACCTGATGGATTAACGATAAAAGTTACTTCAACCAAATCACTGGTGTGTTTGCTGTGAAGAACTGGGGAATCTACCTGCCAAGGATTGACACTTATTCTGCAATTAGAAACCATCTCAATAAGTTTAATAATCAATGTGGGGAAAACAACAACCCCTTTTTGCAACCTTCTTGAGCCATTCACATCTAGAGTTAATGTTTAAAGCATTTCCTCTCTTCCTGTAGTGAAGAAGTAGATTTATTGTCATTAGCCATAGGCCATCACAAGATAAGTAAAACATACTTTATCTAAAGACAGTTACATCCAGCATCATCATTAAAAAAAATTAAAATAAACTGTGCAAGGAATCATACTGGGCATAAGGGCACCCCATTCGGAGAAGCTTCGGATCTGATCTTCTTGGTTGTTAAACAAACTGTGAAACTCTACAGGATACATGACTGTCACTGTCTGTTAACAGGAACTCGATTTTCTCAGTTTTTGAGTATGCTGCTGCAGCAGGTAAAATTCCAGCCAGAAATTTAATTTTAGGTACATTATATAGCAGGCAGTATAATAAATAATGAGGAAGGTTCTCCACTGCAGATAGTCCACAAATACAAACCTCCTCCTGAGACACCTCACAAGTGGGATTTTGGAAGGGTCTTGGAACCATAGATCATTGCCAAACTCTCTATCGATTGGCTTATTCCGGGATTAACGGGCCAACAAAGGCACTATGTAGCGTTTGTTGACCTGGCTGCCACTTTTGATTCAACTGGGCAAAATTGGCCAAAATAAATATAGATAAGAACCTGTTATTTCTACTCCGTGAGCTCCATAAAGGCACCACTGCACACATTACAGTGGGAAACTTGATCCCTAACCAACAGTATCCCTATCAGTAAAGGTGTGAGCTGCCCCTTTATTATTCAGTCTATACATAAATGACGTTAACGAGCATCTCTCTGGCCCTCAATTCAGGTTGGAACAACAGAAAAATCTCTTTTTCTCTAGTGTATCATATTTAAAAAACTTATTTGCTTTAGATAATCTGCCGCTTGTGCACTCGGCTCAAGGACCCTGTGGCGGAACGGGCGCTGGCTCTCAGTCTGGGCAACTGAGCTGCCGTCAATGGCCTGCTAGCACTGCTATCTGCCTCCCACTGTCCCTGGTGGGCGTGGCTCACCCTCTTCGTCGCTGCCACCACTCACTGATTTGTACACCGCCTGACTGAGGGGCAGTGAGACCCCTCTGGCTGAATTTCCTTACTGGAAAATGAATAGCCCTATCTTTGGTTGGGCCCTGGAGAATTGGCAACCCACCCAGGTCTGGCCTGATCAGTTTCTCCCGGGCTCCCTCCCTTCTTGTAGCGTGCCAAGTGGGGGAGGTTACGTAGTCAGAGCACCACAAGGTCCTTTATATTCAAAAATATATAATTTAATACCTATATACAGAGCACTATATACAGAGCAGGTAAAGGCACCACACATAGGGGCAGACCCCCCCCTTCAGCACTCATGGGGCAGAAAATCAAACTGAAGAGAGCCGCCGTCTGCTTTCCCTACCACACTGTTCCCTGCTCTGCCTTAAGGGGTGGGGGTCTGAGGGAAGGTTCCCCCTTTTATTTCCTCTCTGCTGCCTCCCAGGCCCCCCACATTTAGGGCCTGGGCCACCGGGTCTCACCCCGCAGCAGGAGCCTCTCCTTCTTCAACCGAGAAGGCGACTCTTTTTTCTCCTCAGGATCGTCTGTGTCTCTCCATTCAGGCTCCACCCCTTATTTTTCCCGCACTTTCTTGGCCCTGGGGCAGCTGGGAGTTGTAGTCCAGGAAGAAGGGCATCTCACACCAAGACTCCTGCCGGCCCCTCCCTGGCCCCACAGCCCATCAGACCTCAGGGGGAACATTTCCCCCCCCCCTTTTTAAAACAGATTAACTGCAACCAGCACTCATCTCACCCTTGGCAACCATTTCGTTACAGACCCTCTCAGCACTAGAGATGTGACTCCTATGTGAACAGCATGGCTCTTGTTGGGGAGGAGACCCAGAGCTGGTAAGACCACATAAGGAGGACCAATGTAATGGGAAATTCTGGGAGCATCAAGGTTTGGGGGCCTCAGCCCTAAACTGGTTATGAGGATGAACTCGTGCAATGATCCAACCAGCTTTGCAACATGTTGATGGCAATGGATTTGCCAATATTTTTACAGGGCTTCTTTAGCAAGTTGCTAGAGGGACTCTCGAGCACACTCAGGGGTTCACTGCCCACTGTTCTCAAGGCCAAAATGGTTTGTCCTTCTACGGGGGTCGAATCCTAAGGGCTGCAGAGCCCTGCATGGAAATCTGTCACTGCTGGAAAGCTGCTGGAGGGACTTAAACGTTTGGAGACTGCGGCACAACCAGGAGGCTCTTTGTCTGAAGAATTAATTGTTTAATGAGGCAAATGGCTAGGGGAAAATGAAACGTTTCACAAGCATGCTTCTGCACGTTAATTAACAGAAACATTTGGTTTTACGGTACGGCTGTTTCACGAAGTTTTCTCTTGTTGCCTGACAACCTGAACTGAAAAGATCATTTCTATCCCTGAGGTGGAAAATCCCCTTCACCAAGGGGCTTAATTCCCTGGGAAATTCATTAATTTGGGCTTACGCCAGAGACCTTCTTAATACTAATGGCTCTGGCCACACATTCATAATTAATAATTAAAAATAAATCATAACTGCGCTTATATAACACTCTTTTAGACAGATTAATGCCTCACCCACAGCGGTGAACAGGTTTTAGTGTTATTATTATCCCCACATTGCAGCTGGGGAGCTGGGGCTGAGAGGAGTGGCTTCCCCAAGGCCACCTACTCAGCTCATGGCAGTAGTGGGATTCGAACCAGCAGAGTGCTGATTCGCAGCTGAACCACTTAAGTATTGTGCTACAACACTGGCCCATCCTCCCACATGAATAATGTCCCCAGTGGTTGCCTGACGTAACTGTCTTGCTTGGATCCAGCGAGCAGCCACTCCTGAGGAATGCGTGTAGAAAGAGCTCATTTGGTGTTGTGGTTAAGAGCAGCAGGACTCTAATCTGAAGAACCAGATTTGATTCTCTACTCCTCCGCTTGAAGCCTTGGGTCAGTCACAGCTCTCTCAGAGCTCTCTCAACCCCACCCACTTCACAGAGTGATTGTCGTGAGGGTAATAATAACACACCTCGTAAACCGCTCTGAGTGTGGCATTAAGTTGTCCTGAAGGGCAGTATATAAATTATTATTATTATTATTATTATTATTATTATTATTATTATTATAACCCCGTCTAATGTCCATCTGGTTCTGCCCTGTGTGCAGAACAAAAACAACAAAAAACTGGGGGCCATCTACAGATTGTAAAGGGGCTCCCCAGGTTGGGAGAAAGATATATAAACTAAACAAACTGGAAAAACAAAAAAAACAGCCAGGTGAGGGCTGAGGGTGCTCAGAATCTGGTAGGATACGGAAGGCAAATTCACATCAGGAGGAGAACTAGCTTGTGCCACACCCAGAGGGCTTTTGAAAACCAGGAAGGGAAGATACAAGGACTGGGGGGAATTTCCTAATTCCCCCCCATTGATTACCCCAAAGCCCCCCCCCCCCACTACTTGTAGTGTCTAATTAGGGTCCTCATTTCAGAGCAAAAGAACTCAAGAAGGATCTCTTTGGCTGGAGTCTTATGCTGAACCTTTTGTAATTCTCTCTGTACCCACAAAGGTCCTTTGTGATCTCCCCTGGGCAGAAGTTGCCATTGCAGCCCGAGAAATTACTCACTTACCTCGATGTAAACCAAAGGAAACTGTGGAGAGAAGAACAGAGGAAGAAATCAGAGATAATCCAGCAATAGACTAAAGTCACCTAAAAGCAATTCTGGGCTCCCCTCAGCCGCTCTCCCTGACAACAGCTTAGTTTTTCGCCCATTAGCAGGTACCAATCCTGGGGGGGGGGGGTGTCTGTGAGGCAAAAACCTGCACTTCACACCTGACAATGACTGTTTGGTCCTTGGTTATGGTTTCCAACCTCCAGGCGAGGCCTGGCGAGCTTCCAAAATTACAACTGATCTACAGGCTACAGAGATCACGTCCCCTGATTGCTTTGGAGGGCATTATACCACACGGCGGTTTTGCCTCTCCACAAACATTCCCATTCCTATCGACCACCCCCAAATCTCCTGGAATTTCCCAGCCTGGAGTTAATGACGGAGCTTCTGCCAGGGAGAGTAATAACTTGGCAACTCCTTCTGAACACCCAATAAGAGTTTGCTTTAGGGTTGCCAGCTCCAAGTTGGGAAATTCCTGGAGACCTGGGGGATGAAACCTGGAGAAAACCTGGAGAAAGTGGGGTTTGGGAAGGGAAAGGACCTTGGCATGGCAGCATTCCATAGAGTCCACCCCCAAAAGTAGCCATTTTCTCCAGGTGAACTGATCTCTGTGGCCTGGAGACCAATTGTAATCCCAGGAGATCTCCAGCCACTACCTGGAGGCTGTAGCAAACAACAAGGCAAACTACCTGGAGGCTGGCAACTCTTGTTTGCTTGCATGTGTGGAAGCCAGTTTGCAAGGTTCAGGCCTGACCTCAGACAGGAGTGCACAATGCGGAGGGGGGGGGGCGGGGACCACTTGATTCCTGAGAACTGCTTGGACATGTGTATTAATTTACGAGGGCCACACTACGTTAACCCCAGAAGAGCTTTATTTTCACGCCCAATCCCATTGTGGTCTTTTTCTGACTGTACCTGCACCAGTCTCAGCAGAGGTCTGTCTGCCGGCTGCTCTACTTGCTAAGCAGCCCCCTCGCTCTTTCTGCACCTCCACCGCTGTTGGGCATAAGGTGCTATCAGGTCACAGCAGGGTCAGGTGACCCTCTTGGGATTTTCAAGGCAACAAGACAAACAGAGGTGAGACGGGATGAAATTGGACTAGCCTGGGACATCCACGCCAGGGCCCCATCGCTCCTCCTCCTTACTTGCTCCTTCGGGCTCTGTTTCTGCCCTCCATCTGCTGCTCAGAACTTAACAGAAGCATCTCAGCTATTCACAGCCCCCCATCCTGTCTGACACATTAAGACCCTTAATACATACTAGGTCTGACATTGCGTGTCATTGTTGCCATTAATTCTGGCTCTGTCATAAGCATACAAAGACCATTTGGGATGTGGGCGAAGGTTCACTTTTACTTGGAAATCAGGAGATCATCTGGATTCTTTTGACTCATGAGCTGACTTTATAGCTGCCGAAAAAATTTGATTTACTGCTGCATTCTGACATTAAACTTGAAATATTGATCAGGGGATTGGGACTTAATATAAAAAGGAGTCTTCTTTTTAGAAATTGCAGCTCTGTTGGTTCTTTTTTTATGCTGACGTTTCCTTGAGGGATATTAATTTTTAGAAGAGGGAGTGTACATTTACCATGTATGCATATAAATATCATATGTACATTTTAATTTAATTTAATTTATTATACTTATATTCCGCCCTCCCCGCTTTCGCAGGCTCAGGGCGGATAACAAAATACAAATATCACATATCATTAAAAACATTTAAAAGCATTAAATGGTACATTTTAAAACATTTAAAAGCATTACATGGTACAGCAGTTCTACCAGAGCAAATACATGGAGTAGTAATGAGTGTGGTAACAGCATCTGTGTTCACATAGGGGTGATGGTTTAACCCCTCCTCCACGGCGGGGGGGGGGGCACCACCTGGCATCAGCCTGGTGGAATAGCTCTGTTTTACAGGCCCGGTTTTTAAAAAGGAATGTTTCAGTGGCTGGTTTTTAAAAAGGAATGTTTCAGTGGCCAGTGACCACAGGTCTAGGCTACAGGAGCAGCATGTGTGGGGTCCTCCCAAGTCAACCTCCATACCACGTCTTCAACTCTAGACGGAGCCAGGGCTTTTTTTCTGGGAAAAGAGGTGGTGGAACTCAGTGGCTTGCCAGCACAGGGGGCAACTCTTGGCAGGAGGTGGTGCCCCTGGTACCACATGCACGTGCGCAAAGTGCGCACACACTCCCAGGACCAATGATGTCACTTTGGGTCAGCTGGAACAAGGGAGGAGTTTTTAAACGTTTAAATCGCTCTTAGTGAAAATGGTCACATGGCTGGTGGCCCCGCCCCCTGATCTCCATACAGAGGGGAGTTTAGATTGCCCTCCGTGCCACTGGAGCAGCGCAGTGGACGATCTAAACTCCCCTCTTGTCTGGAGATCAGGGGGCGGGGCCACCAGCTATTTGACCATTTTCAAGAGGTTCCAGAACTCCGTTCCACCACGTTCTAGCTGGGGGGAAAAAGCCCTGGACTGAGTGGTACCACCACTAGAAAAGCCCTGTCTCTAATTTCCATTGATTAAAAAAAAAAAACCCTAGCTCAAAAGATATTTCTGTGAATTATTCTGGATGCTGCTGTGATGTCAAGATGAGGCTTACCTTCTCATTCAGAGGAAGGAAATCTTCATTCAGAGAGATTATTCTAAACAAAACTGAGAAAGAAAGAATTTCAATGTTATTTTGTAGCTTTGTCTGAGCTGCATGGCTCAGAGTCTCTCTACAGAAGATTTCTTACATGAGGACGCTCAAGTGTAATAGGGAGACGCAACAGACAGGAAGCGAAGTTTAAAGGCTCTGTCAATTTCAGCTCTCTATACAAGATAGCTCCTCAGAGGGTTTGTTAATTTCATCTTTGCCTCTCAGAAGGCTCTGTCAATTTCACCTCATTACATGAGGGGAGTTTTAAACAACAGAGCTAGTGCAGATGGCTCCTCAGAGGGTTTGTTAATTTCATCTTTGCCTCCATAAAGGGGAGATGAAATTGCCCAAGCCTTCGGGGAGGTGAAGATGAAATTAGCAAGCCCTCTGAGGAGCGATCTCTGTTGAATCTGTCATTTTTAAGCTACCCTTGTGTAGAGAGGTGAAATTGACAGAGGCTTTGGCTGTGTCTTTTTAAACTACTCTTCCCGGCTAACATTGCATCTCCCTACACTTGAGCATCCCTGTGTAAGATGTCTCATGTACAGACGTTCACAGAAATACGTCACATATGGGGCCAAGCTACAAGTGATGAATGACACTCGAACAGCAAGTGAACAGACCCACGTGTATTCCTCCCTGTTCACTTGCACTCCACTTGCCCTCCACTCGTTCACTTGCACTCCACTTGTTCACTTGCATTCCACTTGCCCTCCACTTGCCCTCCACTTGCCCTCCTCCCTGTTCACTTGCACTCCACTTGCCCTCCACTCGTTCACTTGCACTCCACTTGTTCACTTGCATTCCACTTGCCCTCCACTTGCCCTCCACTCGGGCAAGTGGAGTGCAAGTGAACAGGGAGGAATACACGTGAGTCTGTTCACTTGCCGTTCGAGTGTCATTCATCACTTTTAGCATGGCGGCAGAAGGACCCAGGTTCAAGCATCCGCGGTATCTGCACTTAAGAGGATTTCAGGAAGGGATCCGTGTGCACATTCTTAGGCGCCTCCTTTTGTTGTCTCTGCCTTCTTTTTATGGCTCACGTTGCCTTTGGATGTTGGAAAGCCACCAAGAGGGGGACTCAAGTGGAAGTTGTGCCACAGATTTATCAAAGGATCGAAAAGCTTGTACAGGATTCATTTCCGCACTCGAGCCACCTGCTTACCTTTCTGCCCTGGCCTGTAGATGGGTTTGTCAGTCTGGACAAAGGCCAGGCTCTCCAGGTTCTTGACCAGCACCGTTTTTTGGCTTCTAAATTCGTGTGTTGGCCCTTTCACCACCACTCTGAGGAGCACTACAGATGAACCGTTCCACCTGGGAACCTGCAGAAGAGAAGAGGGGGAAGGCGGGAGGGCTTGGGATCTTCAAATGGCCGTTTTCTGGCTAACGAGTAGTTGTAAGGGCGATTCAAAACAGATACGTCCTCTAGCCTGAAGACTGCTGATGGATGGGGAGAAATGCAAAAGCTTTCCAAAAGTCACAGGAAAATCAAACTTTTCCACACATTCAAAGCACAATTTGTTGTCGCTTATACAATGCGATCCCCTTCCCAGTCTACCATATACTAGTTGGTGATGTGGGGAGAAGTATACCATTCCATACCAGGAGAACTGATTTACCCCACCTTTAAAAAAACACCCATCCTTTTTAATTTGTGACATCAGAGTTTCTGTTTCAATGATGAGGCATTTTTTATAGACAAGGAACACATCAGGTTTCTTTTAAAAAGAGAGAGTTAGAGCTGTTTGGTGTCCAGTGTTTTCCATTACCTCCAATCAGAACTGCTCCAAATGCTACCTTGTTCAACTGCCCAGCATTGCCCATCCACGTTGTCCTCTTCTTGAGAGTGGATTTGGGGAGATCAGATCACATGACCTCTCAGTGTACAGGGCCAACGTTTTGGGCTGAGCACTCCGCCTCTACTCTTTCCTCAGCATCTTCATCATGCTCACATTTGTTTCTGACTATTCCTGTCCACAGGTACAAAGCCTACGTGCACGCCATTTGAACATGCAGGGATCCTTTTCTCTTTTGTGGGAAATGTACAGAGGAGAGGCAGGGCTGGCATGCTTGGCCCTGTTCCCCCTCTTCATGTATTGGCCCTGTACATCGGTATGTCATGCATACAGAGCTATAATTATCCTTGTAATTTCTTCAGAAACCCCCCCCCCCCCTTAGTTGTTATTTCTAGGAGCAAAACAATGTAACTAAGGGGACAAGAGGTAACTTAAGGAAATAACTTCAAAATCATCGAAACATAAAAATAACTGTACTTATTCAAGTTATATACTCCTCACCCTAACAAGTTATAGAAAATAAAATATACATAAGAACTTGATTGCCAATGGAAGGAACCTGTCAATGCAAAATACCATGTCAGATCACTGGACAATTCTTTTACACATTTCAGACACAAGGCTGCAGTTTTCCATGGCAGCCCAGTGTCTCTCACAGTGACAGTGAAGTCCTAAGTGGAGTTACTCCAGTCTAAACCCATTGAGCTTAATGGGCTTAGACTGGAGTAACTCTGCTTAGGATTTCACTGTAGTTTTGCCCTGTTTTTTTCTTGAATATCTAAACAGAGATCAAATTTGTGACTGGTCAATCACAGTAATTTTTTTTTAAGAAAACTTAATTTTAAAAGGGTTTTGCTGTGGAGAAAAGGCACAGTAAAAATGAAACCAAACTAAGAATATACAGTTGACTCTGCTGAGTGACTTCAGGGCAATGGTAGCTTGTTTCTTTGCCAAATTAGTGGGTAATTTCAGATAGGAACATAAATGGAAGTAATGCGCAGGCACTAACTGTGAATGGGATGCACCCAAAGAAGTCCTTCTCAGCCAACACGTTATCGATCAAGCTCCTGTTCTGTCCTTCATATTCCAAAGTGATGCTTAGAGACACAGATTCATTCAAGTGGCTCAGATGGACACAGATCTTCTCAGAGGTCTCAGCATGGATCAGAAACGGTACCAACACCAGGTATTGGCTGGAAAGGAAAAGACAGTCCCATTGGAGGATCTGGGAGTGGTTTGCTGTGACAAAGTAGGAGGATGTACATGACAGAAAAAAATGACGTTTATTGTCCCAGTGTTTATTTCCCTAAAAGAAAGAAAAGCACGCACGCAAGCAAGCTCGCAAGCAAGAATGAAAGAACGAACGAACGAACGAACGAACGAACGAACGAACGAACGAACGAACGAACGAAAGAAAGAAAGAAAGAAAGAAAGAAAGAAAGAAAGAAAGAAAGAAAGAAAGAAAGAAAGAAAGAAAGAAAGAAAGAAAGAAAGAAAGAAAGAAAGAAAGAAAGAAAGAAAATTGTGACTGGAATACGATAACTTTTTGGGGTGTGTGCATGAGATGACATTCATTCCATTTTTGTCTCTGGTGAATAAGATTTGCATGTTTGTATAAATGCTTTAAAAACCAGCCACTCCAGTTTAAACAACCATGAGGTGGGGAAAGAAACATATATTTGTTGCCTTTGGCAAGAAAGAACTCTCGCAAACCACTGCCTCTCTGCCCTCATTGGAAACACTTTACGGAGAGGTCTGTGAGCAGAACTCCAGGGCTAAGTGGGTGCAGAAGCTCCCACCCGGATTGCAGTGTCTTTGCAGACTGATAGAGGGAAATATGGGCAGGAGTAACTGTGCCACTCTCAGAGTCATACAGAGAAGGAGCTTCTGCCCCTTATGCACAATGTTTTAAGGCGAACCGGTGTGTATGTACATGACGGGGTGGTGGCTTTGCCGTCTCTGCCCTGACCTACGTGCTTTCATTGGAAGGTGTGCATAGGTCCTAGATATACACACACACCTTAGTGTGATCAGGAATCCAGAGAAAACAGATACCACTTCTTCCTAGGCACATACCCTGACCTAGGCCATTTCCACACGACTTACCTTCTCTCGGAATGACCCGGAACATCACGCAAAAAACATGGAATATCGCATTTTCTCATGCGAGATTTGCGTGACATCGAGCAAATCTCGTGCGAGAAAACGCGATCTTCCGCGTTTTTTGCGCAATGTTCCGGGTCATTCTGAGGGAAGGTAAACCATGTGGAAACAGCCCTTGACACTGTGATGTCCCTGCCTCCCCCAGTTCTCTCTGAAATGTTGTTTAAAGGGCTGATGTTCTGTACATACAGTGAATACCAAATTTACCATTAGCTCGAGACTTTGTGTACACAACTCCATTGCTGTCATCCACTCGTCTATGTTTTTCTGCCAAGCGACAAAGGAGACTCTGATTATGCTTCTGTGTCTGAAATCCAGGGACCTGATTGGGATTCTACCTACCACTTGATAGGACTGATGGGGTGAGCAGCTGAGGAAATGGTTCTGCGGCTTAGTCAATGGATGCCTGTGTTCAGAAAAAGACGACAATCCTGCTGTGAAGAGTCTGATCGGTTCCAAAAGAGGAGCCCACATGGTGTAGTGTTGAGTGTGCTAGACTAGCATTTGAGGACCCGGGTTCAAAACCCTCCTCAGCCATGGAGATTGCTGGGTGAACTTGGGCCAGTAACTCTTTCTCAGGGTTGCTGTATGGGAAAATGGGGGAGGGGAGAGCCATGTGTGCCATCCTGAGTTCCTTGGATGGGGGGCAAGATAAAAATAAACTCAATCAATCCGTCAGTCAACAGAGACCCACTGGATGCCCTTTGGAGAGCAACAGCTCAGCCCAGTTACTGTTTCTCAGTGTCAGTCTCTTGCAGTTAGGTCCCTTCAAGCTCTCCAGAATTAACACACAAGTGTTCGAGATGAAGCAACTTTAATGAGATCCATACAGTTCAGGGGGTTCACACAAAGGTGGCAATTGGCAGAAGTGACAATTCAAACAAAGCCATTACTAATTATAGGGGAACTTGCTGCCCTTTGGGGTCCATTGACATTCTGACATGAAACCCCAAAGCAGCTACATGGGAACTGATTAGTTTAGACTAAATGAAGCACAAAGTGAAAATATCCCAGTCTCTGGGAAAAGATCCAACGTTCACTACTAGCAGCTCGCCTTCAAGGATACTCGCTGTAAAAGTGAAAGTACATATTTTCAACAGATAACGGAGAGGCCCCACCGGCTCTCCTGCATTTTATGTTAGCAGTTAAGTCATTCTCAGATGACCTTTAGCAAAACAGTAATGACCAGTACAGAATGCAGAATACAATAATGGCAGGTGTGCTGGCATACATGACACTCAGTGTGTGGTGCTCACAGATAATTTGCTTTTCAAGACAGAGGTTCCATTTAACTATCACACCACGTTTTTTCTCAGTGAATTCCACAAATTAAATATGGGCTGATTCCGTACACGTTGGATAATGCACTTTCAATGCACTTTATCAATCGTTTGAGGTGGGTTTTTTGTTCCGCACATGAAAAAATCCATTCCAAATTATCTATAAAGAGGATTGGAAGTGCATTATCCAACGTGTGCGGAATCATCCATGAATTCTGTGGGAGGGGGAAAGATCTTGGGATTATAATGAAAATATCAGTTCAGTGCACTAGGACTGCCAACCTCCTGTCTGGAGATCTCCCAGAATTACAACTGATCGCCAAGCAACAGAGACCAGTTCCCCTGAAGAAAGTGGCTGACCTCTATGGCATTATACTCCACTGAGGTCCCTCTCCAAACCCTGCCCTCTCCAGCTTCCACCCCACAAACCTCTAGCAATCTCCCAACCCAGAGCTGACAATTCTAGTGTACACCTGATGTGAAAAAGATTATTAGAAGAGGACCGGAAAATACCACAGCCAATATTATAAAAGCATATATCTATGGTGCAGCCTCAACTAGAGTAATGTGTGCACTTCTGGTTACTGTATCTCAAAAAGATACAGCAACAGCTGGACTGCACAGCTGGAAAAGTGCTGAAGAGATAAGCCAAGATGATTAAGAGGTTGGAGCACCTTTCCTGTGAGGGAAGACTAGATGGTCTTAAGTTTAAGTTTTGAGGAAAGATAGTTAAGGGGATACATGGCAGAGGTTTATACAATTATGTATGAGTGGGGGGGAATGGACTGGGGAAAAATTCCCCCTTTCCTGTAATACTTGAACTCAGGGAACTAATTGATTTTTTTTAAAGACTTTTTATATTTATTTGAAAAAGAAAATACAAAGAAGTACAGGTTCAACAATTAAATAGTACATGTTACTATGTACGCAAGGAGGGTTGGAATATTATAGAACGTTGATGTTACTATGTTAAAGATATTTAACATGTATAATTACTGAAGAGTTGAGAAGCAATATCCTAATTTACTGGTATAAAAAAATCTCATACAGTTGGTACCTTTTACAATTTGTCTGATTGTCTAGGTTAGGAGCCATTTTGTCTAAAAAAAGATGCCATTTTCCAAACAACTTCGTTTGAGGTCCATGGTTTCCTGAGCGCGCAACGCTATCTGATATTTTATCTAATATAAGAAATTCCCATGTTTTTACACACCATTGGCTTACTGTTGGAGATTGGTGTCTTTCCCTTTGGCAGCTGTTAAAAGCACCGCAATGAGTTCTTTTAAAATATTTGGTATATTTGAGTTACTGCAAGAATAAAACAGTATTGTCTGGGGTTGATCATTTTGATTTGATATAGAATTTGTTGCCAAAATTCCTTACTGATAGTGCAGGACCGCCAACAATGGAGAGAAGAACCCTGCGCACAACAAGATTCCCAGCACAGAGGCGAAAAAGGAGGGTTCGTATGATGCAATCTGACCGGTGTACCTTAACAGTATTTTATAAGATAGTCAGTGAAGTTGATGAGCAATAGTTTCAGGATGGACAGCCTGCTGGAATATTAAATAAAAATATGGGTATGGCCAGAAATGTACACCGTGGCTGTTCTCCAAATATGAAGGTTTTAAATTTTAAAAGAAGGGTGCTATCTAAAGTTTTTCTATTCCATTCATCATCCAGGGGCAGTCATTCTCTGAATGCCAGAGCTAGGAAGCTGTCTGTTTGTTGGCCCTCTAGGCAGCTGGTTGGCCAATAGACGCTGGACCACTGGTCTAATCCAGTGGGGAACTTGACATTCTTACATTACGGTTAATAACCACGGACAGAACTCTCTTCCCTGCATTTGCCTCACTCTTTTAAAAAACCACTTGAGAGTTTGCACCACATCTTGAGCTGTGAGTTCCACGTTAAACATGTTGTGTTTAAAATCCCCCTCTGTAAAGCGGTGTGGAGAGAGCATCAGCGTAGCTCACTCTGGGAAGTTAGCAGAATGGAGCCATGGGCCAAGCTAGAAGTGACGAATTACACTTGAATGGCGAGTGAACAGACTCACGTGTATTCCTCCCTGTTCACTTGTCATTCATTTGCTCTCCGATATATTGTCAAAGGCTTTCATGGCCGTAAAACGATGGTGGTTGTGGGTTTTCCGGGCTGTATTGCCATGGCCTTGGCATTGTAGTTCCTGATGTTTCGCCAGCAGCTGTGACTGGCATCTTCAGAGGTGTATCACCGAAAGACAGGGATCTCTCAGTGTCAAACTGTGGAGGAGATGTTTGCAGGTGATTTATATCTACTCACAAAGGTGGGTTGGGTTGTGTCATCCTGTAAGAGTTTCCCAGGGTGTGGAATGCTAATGGAGGGAGGCTTCACTGTATCCTGAGGAGCATATGGATTGGTGCTTGATATGCTAATCTTCTCTGCAGGGCTATTGTGGGTTGTAGAGTCTTTTGTTAGCCTGGTGTTTTTCAGAACTGGAAACCATGCTCTATTCATTCTTAAAGTCTCTTCTTTCCTGTTGAAGTTTTGCTTATGCTTGTGCATTTCAATGGCTTCCTTGTGCAATCTACTTGATCAAGTGGAGTGCAAGTGAATGGCAAGTGAACAGGGAGGAATACACATGAGTCTGTTCACTTGCCAAGCAAGTGTAATTCGTCACTTGTAGCTCGGCTCTGAGTTCACTTGCCATTCAAGTGTAATTTATCTCTTCTAGCTTGGCCCCATGTGAGAAACAAGGACAAGAAAACAAAGCCCGTCCCTAGCCCTCCCACTTACGGTTCTGGGGTCGATGATGAAGCCTCTCCAGGAATCAGGAACAAGAGAAGGAGCAAGATCCTCGGTCCCACAGCAAACTGGTCCTTCCCCATGCTGCTTAGAGGTAGCTGGCACACAAGTGGGGCAGAGGCTGGTTTTGTGCCCTTTCTTGCTCCCTCAGGCACCAGTCTGCCAGCCTCTTTATACCGGCTCTCTGCAAATAGCTTGCACAGCATGTGAGATAAAGGCTGGGGGCTGGGAGGGACTCTCTGGAGAGAAGAGGGAACCTCAGCCTTCACCTCTGAGTCACACAAAGCCGGTTCCCTGGCAAAGGGAAAGCAGCAGAAGAAAGGGCTTCCTTGATGGGCCTGCGCTTGAACCTGTCACGCTGCAGGGAGACGGGGCTCCAGCAGGCAAACTTGTCCATCAGCAGGAAAAAGATGCTTCGCTGTAGGACTTGGTTATTCTGCCCAGGATTCCTTCCAGCAAATTCCTCACAAAGCACGTGGGTGAGGCTGGCACCAAGTTCTGTGATATAAATTACCTTACACTGACAAATAATTCTGGAACGGACAATTTTCCTTGCCATGAGATCCCACTGGACCCCTATGCAGCACTCTTTCCTTGCCCCAGTAAACAGAAAAGAAGAATGTGCAGTGCCCTGCCCAAAGGTCTGGCACAGTTTTGGTAGGTGATAGACGAAACTGCCCCTCTCTCCCACCAGAAGGGGAAGGACAGGTGCTGCCAAGGTCTTGCTGCCCTCCAATCATCCTGAGCATCCACTCGAGCATTGCCAAGGGTGGCCAAGCAAGGAAAAACATACAGTTCAGGCACTGGATGCTGCACAGGCAGAATAGCCACATACTGCAACAGAGCCCCCACCAAAAAGGCGCTGCCGCTAATTCTACAGATGCCACCAACAGAAGGGACGATTGGAACCCATTTCCAGGTTACAAGGCAGCTTGTGCGAGGCATAAAATCTTCCATTCACCTGGTGGGGATTACCGGTTCAGACAAATTTGACAGCCTACAAGCCTTCCTCACTCTGCCCTTCACCGCAAGAGAGGGCCATTTAATTGGTGGACGGGGTACTTCGCTTCCCTGTTCTTGGAGACCGTGACAAGAGGAGGCAGTTCCTACAAGGATGTGAAATGGGCAGCAACCATAGCAGGCTCCGTGCAGATGCAGTGGGAGGGCAGGCGGGTGGGTCATGCAAACTGCACTGTCTGAACCGCAGGGCATGGGCCAGTGAGCTTTCGAAGGCCAAAACCAACATGCCATGCAGATTGCAGGTGGTTCGACCCAGAGTTATAATAGAGGATCTATTTGCAAAATATTAAAGTCCTGGAAAGGACTCGTTTTAAACTTGCATGGATTAATTTATCGCAGTGCTGCCTGCCCATAAGCACAATTGCAACTCCATCCAAGAGGGTGGCCAGAGGAGAAACTTAGCCAGCCTCCTTTCCAACACCAGACAGATGAGGTTGCCTCAGAGCAAGCCATTTCCACAGATAGTCAAATAAAAGCTCCGTTAGGCAATTTCCTCTGTGAGATAACCTAGCCTTCACCTGATTTCTGGATGTGGCCCAAGGCTGAGCAAAAGCAAAGGTGAGTGTTTTAATTAGAGGATCTGTCAACAAAGTGTCTAACCATTCACTGTCCCAGGCTTCTCTCCTCCTCACAATTTGTGCTGACATTGCTCTCCAAATAGCAGGGACTCTTGCGGGGCCACAAAGACAAATGAGTCTTTTTTTAGCCATAGGGCCAAGCTAGAAGTGACGAATTACACTTGAATGGCAAGTGAACAGACTCACATGTATTCCTCCCTGTTCACTTACGCTCCACTTGCACTCCACTCGATCACATAGTGATCACTTGCTATTCAAGTGTAATTCATCACTTCTAGCTTAGCCACCAGAAACATCTTATACAAGGATGGTCAAGTGTAGGGAGACGCAATGTTAGCCAGGGAGCCTAGTTTAAAAAGGCAGAGCCGAAGGTCAGTTTCACCTCTCCACACAGAGCCTGCAGAGATCGCTCCTCAGAGGGTTTGTTAATTTCATCTTCGCCTCCCCAAAGGGGAAGTGAAATTGACAGAGACTTGGGGAAGGCGAAGATGAAATTAACACACCCTCTGAGGAGCCATCTCTGCGGGCTGTGTGTGGAGAGGTGAAACTGACCTTGGGCTCTGCCTTTTAAAACTATGCTTCCTGGCCAACATCGCATCTCCCTACACTTGAGTGCCCTCATGTAAGATGTCTCATGTAGAGAGGTTGTTAGTGAGTCATACACGACGGCTGCCCTGAGTTGGGGCCTTTCGATCCTTCAGTGGCCAGACTGGCTCCTGGTGTGTGCCCTTCTGAGCCTCCTACTTATGTTTCTGTATGATGACTCTCTTTTCCTTTTACTACCTGAGTAAAACTATGGGCCAAGCTACAAGTGACGAATGACACTTGCCTGGCAAGTGAACAGACTCACGTGTATTCCTCCCTGGTCACTTGCCATTCACTTGCTCTCCACTTGATCAAGTGGAGAGCAAGTGAATGGCAAGTGAACAGGGAGGAATACACGTGAGTCTGTTCACTTGCCAGGCAAGTGTCATTTGTCACTTCTAGCTTGGCCTGTATTGTTCTATATGCAGAAGGAATTCTTTTCCTCTGTAGGAATGGTGGTAATGATCATGTGTTTGAATGTGACTTTGTGTACACACCCCCTCCCCGCCCCAAGCAGTTTCTTGACACTTGCATGTGAAGATTCAACCTTGTTTCTTTCTGACACAGAGTCATGCTTTTTTTTTTTACATCCAGAGGAGTTAGCCTTGTTAGTCTGTAGCTTCAAAATAGTAGAGTCCAGTAGTAACTTTAAGACTAACCGACTTTATTGTAGCACAAGCTTTTGAAAACCACAGCTCTCTTGGTCACATGATTTTGAGGAAGAGAGCTGTGGTTCTCGAAAGCTTATGCTACAATAAAGTTGGTTGGTCTTAAAGGTGCCATTGGACTCTTTATTATTACGCTTTTTAAAAAATATGTGCAATCTTTCCCAACCATGGACAAGCTTTCAGATATGCAACCTGAAGGGGCACAGCCTGGAAAAGGCTTTCTGCTAATGGCACAATCATCCCTCATAGAAAAAAGCTGGGAGAGAAACTTTTGGCAGTTGGCAGAGCTGGATTGTGAGGCATTGGTGATGCTCAAGAATAGTCCTGTGCATGTGCGTGTGCGTGTGCGGGTCTGTGTCCGTGTGTGTGTGTGAGAGAGAACATGTACAAGGACTTCCAAGGCTATTTATTGTACCAAGCTGGGAACAACATTTGCACAGTTTGCAGAAATGCAACCAGTGTGGTAAGCATTAATTTGTTAGAAAGCAAACAGAAGTCAGTTCACAAAGTCCAGTATTGGATTTGGCCCGATTGTCCGGAAGGCTGTGGAGTGCTCTTGAACCAGGGCTTCGGGCACCTCAGTTGGAGTGGTGCAGAGGGCAATCTAAACTCCCCTCTGTTCACCAAGGGCCATTTAAACTTTTAAAAACTCCCCCCTTGTTCCAGCTGACCCGAAGTGACGTCATTGTGTGGTCTTGGGAGCGCGCATGCACTTTGAGCATGTGCATGTGATACCATGGGCACCACCTCCTGCCAGGAGTTGTGCCCTGTGCTGGCAACCCACTAAGTTCCACCACCTCTTTCCCCAGAAAAAAGCCCTGCTTATAACTGCTTCTTCAATGGATGGAGGACAAACAGCTTCCATGGAGACTGATCACTGGCTACAAACCCAACCAGAAAGCACCAGGCATGTGTGTCTGGAAAGGAAACCATCAAAGCCCAAAGCAGTCATGTCCCTGGAGGTGAACAGTCATCAACAATAATATGTGATAATAACTAGGGAGATCCTACCTGTAGTCAGCACTAGAGATGGGCACGAACTGGGAAAAAAATGAACCATGTGGTTTGTGGTTCGTCAAATTTCATGAACCACGAACTTTCACGAACCTGCCCCTGATTTGCGAACCGGTTCATTTGGTTCGTGAAAACATCACATCCGGGTCAGAAAACCATCACTTCCGGGCCAGCAGAAGGTTACTTCTGGGTCAGCAGAAGGTCTGCAGGAAGTCCATCTCCTGTTGCCTAGGAAACTGATTGATTGGCACCAGGCTGTCTGCAGTCATGAACCAAAAAACGAACCAAACAAACCAGCCTAAAGTTCGTGGTGGTTTGTCAGAAATGGGATCTGATGAACCACAGTTCGCTAACCATGAACTAGCCTGGTTCATGCTTAATTTTGGTTTGTATTTTAGCTCGTGCCCATCTCCAGTGAGCACTAGACAAAACACACACACACACCCCACACATACTATAACAGTGGTGTTCTCATAAAACTCAGGCCAATTTGGCTAGGGCTTTTGATGGTGTTTTGCCATCTTCTGGGCATGGAGCAGGGGTCACTGGGTGTATGTGGGGGAAAGGGAGATAGTGGTGAATTCCCTGCATTATGCAGGGGGTTGGACTAGATAACCCTGGAGATCCCTTCCAACCCTATGAGTCTATGACTCTATGAAGAAGGGAAAGAAAAAAATACACTAGACATGGAAGACAAGCAAGTAAAAGTGTAGTGATTCTTTTTAAAGTCTTGGCCTGGTGCTTTAAAATATCCAGTGATAGCGCCTGGTGCAGGGAGAGGAGAAGAACATTTAATACCCAGGGGATACCACTGAGAAAGCCCTGCCCTTACTGAGCAGAGAACACAACACAGGGCCTGAGAGGACAGCCATTGCGATGTCATCACCTCCATCGCTGGTTTCTGTGGAAGAAAGAAACCACAATGATGTCAGAATTCCTCAGCATTGCCACCTGTGGCAAGATTTGTGGATGTCATTTTTGGTACTATCCCTGTGTCATTTGTAAGGTACACTTACTTGTGCCTTGAGTGAAGGATAAGAAGAAACAAATGGCAGGAGAGTTGGAGAAATGGGAGGGACCAGAGCTTTTTTCCTGGGAAAAGAGGTGGTGGAACTCAGTGGTGGAACTTAGGACCGCACAATGATGTCGCTTTGGGTCAGCTGGAATAAAGGGGGGAGTTTTTAAAGTTTAAATCACCCTCGGCAAAAATGATCCCATGGCCGGTGGCCCCGCCCCCTGATCTCCAGTCACAGGGGAATTTAGATTGCCCTCCGCTGGAGCAGCGCGGAGGGCAATCTAAGCTCCCTTCTGTCTGGAGATCAGGGGGCGGGGCCATCGGCCATGTGATCATTTTCAAGAGGTGCCGGAACTCCATTCCACCGTGTTCCAGCTGAAAAAAAGCCCTGGGAGGGACTATGGGAAATATACAAGGTCTAGGGAAAAGAGATGGGGAGGGGGGCTAGAGTAGCTCTCATTCCTCAGCGCTGTAAAGGAGAGGACAGCGGGGAGGAAGGAATGCATGAAGCTTCTTTGTGCTGCGTCAGACCTGGCACTGGCCCACCTTGGCTGGCATTGCAGACTCTGCCAGACAGTGCCTGTCTTTCCCCTCGTACACCCTGTGCTTTCCTCCTCCACACTGATATGGAGTCACATCATCAATTATGTCACAGGCCTAACAACACATTACTTTTCCCCTAAGAAATCGCTCAGGTTGAGTTGAGAGGTGTGTTCTGGAATTAGGTTTTCCAGCCTCCAGACTGTTCCAGCCTGGGAGCAATGAAGGGGAGAGACCTCAACAACTGGTGTCACTGGTGCCATGATGTCACTTCCAGTTTTGGCATGATGCCACAGTGCCAGGGATGCCATCCTATTTGGGGAATTCCCTATGAAAAGTGCCGCAAGAAAGTAGCTGCAATGCTGCATTAGAATTTATGCAAAAAGGTACGAACTACCGTCTGCAAAACTTGTTGAGTTCTTGTGGGATTTCAAAATCCAAACTGATAAGAAGTTCATTCCCCTCCCAACTGGGATGAAAGTGTAAACGCCTGCACTCCTGTGAGATGGTATTTACCAGGTGATGTTACTATGGTTGCCAGGTGCCTTGCTCAAGTCCGTCTGATCCCCTCCATTTGGAGCCCGGACTTCTAGAATCACAACTGACCTGCAGGCTACAGAAATCAAATTCCCTGGAGGAAGCGAGCTGTAAATGCGGCCACTAAGAGCCTGTAAATGGTGATGTGGATGGAGTGCTGGGAGTGCTTAGCAGGGGATAAGTTTAGCCAAAGGCTGGTGGCAGCATAGACACAAGTGGTATGCAGAAAAAATCAAACAAGCTGAAAATACACACAGAAATAGCCGTTCTGTTTCATTAAAACAGTTTCCAGAATGGTGAGCTAGGAAATCAAATTATAACAATACCCTCCTACGGAAAAGTTCATATGTTCTGTGGTGGGCCAATAGGACGGGAAGAAAATGCACTCTAGCTTGCCCAAGAGAAGGCTACTTCCAGTTTCTTTCCAGTTACAATTTTTACTAACCTTGGCCATTTCCACACGACTTACCGGCCAACGAAACATTCCACAAAACATCCGGAAGCTAGCATCTTCTCATACGAAATCGTGCCAGGAAGACGCTTTCATCCAGGAGTTTTGTGCGAAGTAGCATCTTCCTGATGTGATTTTGCATGAGAAGACACTATCTTCCAGGTGTTTTTTGGAACGTTTCTGTTGTGGAAATTGTCGCTCTGCAACCGGGGACTAGTCCACCAGTTGCTTTTGGTTCGTTGCTTGGGTTTGCCTCTTACCGTAGGCATGTAAAGAGTGCAACCTCACTTTATCTTTCCCTAGTACTAAACTGATGTCTCTGCTAAGAATAATGTGCCTGTTGCAAAAAGGGCTTAAGCAAGACTGGAAGTTTTTATTTAAAAAGGCAAAGGAGAATACAAGCAGAGAAACAAGGCACCAGATCAGGGCCTCACCTCTGCTGAACACTACAGAGATAGATACAGAGTACAAAATCATTAGTTTAGACATAACAATAATACAAAACAATTAAGATATCTTTTCCCCCCAAATCAAGGGCCCTTGAGAACCCGCCATTCCGGAGAGCAGGGACCTGTGAGGTCCCTGTCCTCTAACAAGAGAAGGGTACCGAGTATCTGGTTCGTCCCTCTTTTATAGGAAGATATCAAAGGCTTGTTTCATTAACATCCTAATCAATTACATTGTCTTTGTTCTTGAAAGACAGTTCCGTTGAGGGTCTTTCATGTAAACACAAATCTACGCATCCTTTACCTCTAAGATAGACTGCATCTTTGATATGCATTTGTAATTTGCAAAGGAATGTTCACACCACACTAGTCATAGGTTTAGGATATCCTGTTCTCCCCAGAGATAAGCTGTTTGCTGTTTGCCCTGGTCCTCATTACCTTTGCTCTTTTGGTGATTTATATGAAAAAGGCCAAAGGACTCAAAAAAGTCCCAAACAATTAACAGCTTTTATGGCCTTATCTATTCCCTGTCACAGAGGGTGAGATCTTCCCAGAAAATGCAACTTTATTCTGCAGGGACAGAGAGAGCTTTTGGAAGATTTCTTTTCCCCAAACTATAGCTGGTTCTCTATTTCTAACGTAGGCCAAAAAGGTCTGGTTCCAACCCACGAACAAAATTCTGATGACAGTTTCGTCGGCTGGTAAGTCGTGTGGAAACGGCCCGTGTTGTGTATATTCCAAGTTGGTTCAAGCATGCTGCACACCAGTTCATTAACCAAGGCCATCTCCTCACATGAAATGCTGGCGACTCTGTTGCGCGATTTCTGATATCATGGTTTCCAAAATGGAGGCAGGCAACTACGTATGAATCTGTTTTTGTGGCATCAAGAAAATGGAATCATAACCGCCTGCCTCCATTTTGGAAACTGTGACATCAGAAACTGCGCCACAGGGCCCCCAGCGTTCCGTGAGTGTTTAAGACATAGGGAAATGGTCCAAATCTGCACTGCCACTAAAAGCTACTGTTTCACGAGTTTTGTTGTGTTGTTCACATTGAAACTTCCCTTTCCACTGCAGAACCCACATCTGGGGTGAGAGAAGCATCCCTCCTGCTGGAGATACGCTTTCTGACCACCATCACCTCCCCCCTTCATGGTGGTGCTGCTGAGAGAAAGCTCCTGGATATTCCGCTGGTGGTGAAGAAAATTCCTGATTTATTTCTAGACAGAACATCTAGTGGCTACCCTTCAGACATCCTTGCCCATCTGCATGATGAGATGCTATGTTTGTGTTTCCCTCAAGCACAGCAATTTCCCCATAACTTCCCCATACTAGGAAATAGATTCAGAGGCGTTAGCCATGTTAGTCTGTAGTAGCAAAATAGTAAAGAGCCCAGTAGCACCTTTAAGGCTAACCCACTTTATTGTAGCATAAGCTTTCGAGAACCACAGCTCTCTTCGTCAGATGCATGCTGGTTTCTTCATGAGGTTGATGGATTTCCTTTCTGTTAGGTTGAATGTGGTGCTTTCCATGTTCATAGATCCAGAAGAGTTAGCCGAGTTAGTCTGTAATTGCAAAAGAGAAAAGAGTCTGACGAAGAGCGCTCCCTTTCACATTTCATGTTGTCATGTCTGACTGTACCCATTCATTCATGCCAATGATTTTGCTGTCAAGTATATGCTTTGTTCTGTCAGGGGTGACTCCATTTTGTATGCCTGGATGTATTCTTTTTTTTTTAAAAAAAAAATTTTATTGGGTTAGAACATTAATATTTTTACATTACATTACATTCAATTTTCCCCTAATTTTTCGTTTCTAACCCCCTCCCTTTCCCCCCCTTTTGTTGACTTCCAACAGCTTTCCCCCCCTCTGTCCCTTTTCCCTTACTTCTATTAACTTCCTCTGTCTAAAACAAATATATATTCTCCATTATATTAAGCAGTACATCTTTAACTCTTTTACTTATTATACATCCAAACTATACTTCTTTAGATAAACAATTTTTACCAAGAGTAATGTTTTTGCTACAGACAATACCAATCATCAGAGACTCTAAACAATTTGAAAAATGGCAGAGGAAAATATCAGATTTTGTTTGGGCAGGCAAGAAGCCTCGAGTGAAAGTAAAAGTTCTACAAGATGCAAAGGAAAGAGGCGGAATGCAACTGCCCAACCTGAGACTTTATTATGATGCAATCTGCCTAGTTTGGTTAAAAGAGTGGATGACATTAAAGAATAAGAAACTATTAGCCCTAGAGGGATATAAAAAATTTTTTGGATGGCACGCATACCTATGGCATGACAAAGTAAAGGTCAACTCGATGTTCCTGCATCATTTTGTAAGGAGAAGTTTATATACAATCTGGAAGAAGTACAGAATTTACCTACAAGAAGGAACCCCCTGGTGGGTGGTTCCATACGAGGTGATAGATCCGAGAGCTGTTGATAATGAACAACAATGTTTAACGTACAAAGAAATAACCAAAACTGAAGCATCTAAACTTAGAATAAAGACGCAAGAGGAACTATCACCTAACTATGATTGGTTCCAGTACAGACAGATTAGAGACTTATACAATTCGGACTCTGCAAAAGGGGGCATACGAACAGAGGACTCGGAACTAGAGCAGACCCTTCTTAAAGAAGACAGGAAAAGAATATCCAAGGTATACCAAGTACTGTTGAAATGGTATACCGAGGATGAGATAGTTAAAACACAAATGGTGAAATGGGCTATAAACTTTAATAAAGCCTGGATGTATTCTTGTTGCTAATATTCCAATAAGTTCTCACCCATTCCCAGGCGTCCAGGTGTTTACCAGTTTAAGGTTTTCATCCTGTTTGTGATACGTCTGCTCTCTGTGTAGCTTAATAACCCAAATACGCATACTGTTCTCACACAGATCAAACAACACAAAGTTGTTTGGAAATTGGGAGGGGGGATGGAACAGAGCGTAGAAGAGGGATGTAATTTTCCTGTGTAGCCATTCTGGTCATGCTTAGAACTGTTTAGGTGCTTACCTTGCTCTTAAGTAGACCTTTGGATCTGATTATGGAAAGAACTGATTTCTGAATAAAAGTCATTTACTCAAGAACCAGTGTCTTGTTACAATTAACCAGGTGTCTGTCTGCTGTAATCTATCATCCAGAGTCTGACACATGTGAAACCCCATTCCTGCAGCATTCATATCCACACCGGGACACAAAGGAATGATATAGAACCCATGTTTGGTTTTGGAGGTGAATGCGGTCAGCCAGCAACCTTTCCAGTACATGGGGTTGTGCCATCCCCCCATGTCACTGGAGAACCAAATCTCCATGCTTTGCCATTTGGCAAGGGAACAGAACAGAACCTCTTAGCTGTAGATGACAGCAGCAGAAAGATTCCCTGGGATGGAAAAAGGTGAGGGTGAGGTGAGGTCAGGTCTACTTTGGGAACTCAAAGATCTGCATTTGCACAACAGCACAGGGAACAGGAAGTAAGGCCAGCCTTTCTCCAAGGTCCAAAGAGGAATTTTGCAACCTATTTGGAAGGGGGAGCCCCCCCTCCTTCCCCCCCAACCCACAGAGCCCCCAGAGAGGACAAGGAAATTGTGTCAGAAAAGGTTTTGTCCCTTAGGCATGTCCCAGTGGAGGGGGAAAGGTGTTGCATTTTTACCCATTTCTTTTTGAGTTTCCTTCCTTGATTTGGAGTTGTGCTTAGAAGTGTGAGCCAAGCTACAAGTGACGAATGACACTTGCCTGACAAGTGAACAGACTCACGTGTATTCCTCTCTGTTCACCTGCCATTCACTTCCTCTCCACCTGATCAAGTGGAGGGCAAGTGGAGGGCAAGTGAACAGGGAGGAATACACATGAGTCTGTTCACTTGCCAGGCAAGTGTCATTCGTCACTTGCAGCTTGGCTCTGTGTGAACATTTTTTTCCTAGAAAAGAGCAAGAGTCCAGTAGCACCTATAAGACTAACAAAATTTGTGGTTGGGTAGGAGCTTTTGTGAGTCGCAGCTCACTTCTTCAGATCACAAAAGCTCATACCCTACCATAAATTTTATTAATCTTATGGATGCTACTGGACTCTTGCTCTTTTCCACTGCTACAGACAGACTAACATGGCTACTATATTGATTTTCCCTAGTTTCTCTAATAAATGCCTTTTTAATTCTTAAATGCCAGTAGCTGTTCTCTGCACCACACAGACTCCTAGAGCTCAACCATGCTATCTAAAAGGGGCGCTACTTTGGGGAGGGAGTTAGGGCCCAGGGGCTGCTACATACTTATTGCAGGAGATATGAAACTTGAAAGGGGGGGCTAAAGGTTTTAGGGGTTTCTCCAATCTATGCAAGCTCCTTCTTACTGTTCCTGCAATTCTACTGATTGCCCGCTGTGTGTTGTTGGGGCTGGTGGCTGGCTGAGTTTGGGTGGAACTTTTTGTAAGATGCCAAGATTGGAATGGTTTTTATTCTGGCCTTTTGGGAGGAGGAGTAGCTTGAGGAGGCAGGTGTATTAACTGTTCTGGTCTCTGCCAATTTTCATGTTTCTTCTCTCTGTCCTCGAGTCTCTGCACATTAACTTCAGGTTAATTCACAGGAGAAGGTGCACAGGAGAGGGTGTGTGGTCTGGGATTTGTGATCTGGCTTTATAACCAGATTTATGTCAATCTGGCATAATCTGGCTATAATGGACCTCATAAGAGAATCTCAGATGGATCTGGGAAACCCAACTCTGCTGGGCCAGATTATTTGGTTGCAAGCAGCCACAGGCAGCCACATCAGAGAGCAAGAGATCAACAGCATGAGCAAGAGGGTAGCGGCACAAAGTGGAGGCAAGCGGCCCTGGCACAATACTGGCAGGGAATTAACGGCAGCAGACAGATTCCCATCCCCTACCTCCTTCCCTGCCCAAGCTCCAGAAGAGTCCTTCAAGCTGTGGCAGCCACCTTTTAAATTCCACAGCTCTGGTGAGCCTCAACTCCCCCCGCCTCCACTTCAGCTTGGGTTTGGATTCTTTACTTTTACACTGGGGTCCTCTGGTTGAACATTGGGATTCTCTGGTTGGACACTGGGATTCTCTGGTTGGACACTGGTTCTCCTCTTTCACTTTGGTCCTGGGCTTTGTTGGTTGTGTCAGTCCCCACCTACGTGCCTACATCCAGTCCCATGCCAGAACTCTATATATGCTCAGAGGTTCATCAACTTCTCTAACAGCTGTTGAAGGGTAAAGCCAGTCCCAGTTGAAGTGGTGGTGGTCCTACTGGGAGAAACTGGGGGGGATCAGAGGGAGGGAAGAACAGAACAACCCCCCTGACCCATCACACCTGGGTTGATTCTTCTGCCCACCAGCATCACCTCTCTTTTTCCAGGATTAAGTTAATTGGTCCTCATTTATCCAAAACTCCAGTTCATGGTTTCCACAGCCTCCCTGGGATCTGCTACACTATCCACTGCATATTAATGGCAACCAGGCCCAATCTCTAGATGACCTCTCCCAACAGCCTCATGTAGATGTTAAAAAGCAGGGAGGAACACAATGGCCCTTTGCAGAGCCCCATAAGTCAAAGGCCGCAGGGCTGAGCAGCAGTCCCCCAGCACCACCATCTGAACCCTGCCTTCCAAGTAGGACTGTAACCACCGCAGGATGGTTCCTCACAGTCCTGACTCCAAAAGGCAGACCTGAAGGCTAAAAAAAAAGATGGGATAATATGTCTAAGGCTGAAAGAGTGGCTTTAAAGAATCTTGCTGGAGATCCTAGTGTAATCATTAAGTTACGTTGAGTTAAATTGAATGATATGTATTATTTATGCTTTTAATGGTGATGTTGATTAGTTGTGTGGTGTATTTTAAGTCTGTTGCAATCCGCCCTGAGCCCACTTGTGTGGGGAGGGCGGACTATAAATTGAAGAAAATAAATAATAAAAAATAATACCATGATCAGCGGTATGGAAAGCTGCTGAAAGGCCCAGAAGGATCAACAGGATTGGGCTCCCTCTGCCCACCAAGAAAACCAAGGCTTCTTCACTCCCAGAGCCAGGCCTGGAACCAGGCTGCAAAGGAGCCAAACAATCTGCTTCATCCAGGAAGTCTCGGTGTTGTCCAGCCACCACTTAACCTACCAAGCTTTTAACCAAGTCCTTTGACAAACAGGGCACCCTATCAATAGCCAGGTGAACCATCCCCTTCAGTGCAGATATCTCAACCTGGATAGCTCAAGTGAGCCTGATCTTGTCAGATCTCAGAAGCTAAGTAGGGTTGGCCTTGGTTAGTAACTGGATGGGAGACCTCCAAGAAACACCAGGGTTGCAGAGGCAGGCAATGGCAAACCACCTCTGTTAGTCTCTTGCCATGAAAACCCCACTAGGGGTTGCCCTGTCAGCTATGACTTGAGGGCGTTATCCACCACTATCTTCCCAACCAGCATCTCTTCTGCCTTCTCTAGATCCAGCTTACTCTCCTTCAGTGACTCCTTCAGCATTCAGGCATCAGCCCAGCACAGAGAGATCAGCTTCTTTGAATTAATCAAGGGGATCTACAGTTGAGGTGATCAGCATATTAATAACACTCCTTTTACAAACCATGTCTGAACTTGTTCAGGGGTCTGAACAAGTAGAACTTCCAGTCTGGAGAAAATGGAGCTCTGACATTGTTCAGTGGAGCTGGGCAATCGGGGGCTCTGTTATAGGTGGGTCAGGCACATAGATACCTGCTGCCACTCTTCTTCAGGTAGAGGAAGAGCTGGGACGCTACAAGCCCTAGAGAGTGGGTGACCTCGACGTGGGGGTGTTCTGAATAAAGGACTCTCACCGCATCTTGAGGTCCGATCTGTGACAGGGGAGCTTTAATCTCTGCAGAGCCCTTTTTGAGCCAGGATCTGGCATAAGATCTTCATAATCCAGGCTTCTTTAAAAGAATTTGAACTACTTTGAAAGTAAGAAGCAGTGCTGAAACCTGCAAAGAGCAAAGCAAGGTAAAAATGGCTATCTGACTTTTTCAAACTAAATTAACAAGAAAGAACGTTAAAAAGTGCAAGTAACTTACTGATATCGCTGTAATCTGCTTGCCTGAAGAATTGTATGGAGAAAGAGTGGAGATTTTTGCATGGAAATTGGAGATTTGGAAGAGGAAAACAATATTGTTTATGCATGCCTGCAGTTTTGGAATGCAGATAAGAATTAAGTTTGGAGGGGCACTGCGGAAAGAGCAAGTAGAAGATATCACAAGACTGAGAAAATCACAGAGAAACGTGAATCGGGGCCTAGAGAGGATTTGGAGGCCGGATGTAAACAGGAAGAGAACCAGCAGCCATTTTAGGAGTGGAAAAGAAGAATCATAGAGAACTACCATAGAGTTTTTGCGTCGGACATTTTGGGAAGGTATTTTTGAATTTTAGTAAAATAAAAGAAACGGAAATAAATTAAAATTAAAATAAGGTAGCGATTTAATTGGCAAGTTAATAACTGATCGAACTCATATAAAAATAAAAGGATTGGTGTTGCTGATTGAAAACTTATTTTAACAATGGAGCTCAGAAGCAAGGTGACTACTTGGAGCTGATCCAAGCCCAGACCAAAGATGGCAAAGAAATTAGAAAAAGACCAACAGGAGTGGCAGGCAGCTATGGAAGTTTTGGAAAAAAGAATGTTAGAAGGCATGCAAAAAATAGAGGAAACCCAAACTGAAAAAATAATTAAAATGTAGGAAACTCAAACTGAAAAAATAATTAAAAGCATGAAAGAATTGATGCAAGCAGAGATGAGTGAAGTAAGAAAGGAGTTAGGTGAAATGAAAAAAGAACTACAGGATGCAGAAAATACAAGAAGTGGAACAAAAGACTATGAATTTGAGCCGGGGAAATCAGAAGCTCCAAGAGCATATAATATTGATGGAATGCAAAGCAACGGAAACCCACCTGAGACTGAGAGGTGTGCCAGAATCTTTAAAAGAAAATGTACAAGAACAAACCCTCGGAGGCTTGGCAAAGCTTTTAGGAAAACAGCCAGAAGAAATAGAAGACAATTCTGACCTTATTTACAGAGTGGACTCTGCCTATGCTCAACAAAAAAATTGTCAAGAGACATAATTATACAATTGTTGACCAAGAAACTTAGAGAAGAGATCCTGAGGGAACACTATAAAGTCCCATTGGAAATTGAGGGGAAGAAAATTAGAATAATGAAAGAACTTCCCAGGAAAGTACTTCAAGATAGAAATATAGAGAACTGACAGAGAAACTGAGATCAAAGAGCATAAGGTACAGATGGGAACTTCCAGAAGGTTTGTGCTTCCAGGCAATGAAAGTTAATATCAAGACAAAGGAGCAGATGATTAGGTTTTTGTTTGATAACCAAAAAGACTTTGGGGGATTTGGTAAAGAGTAAACCACTATGGAATACAAATTAATTTCTTGGAATGTGAATGGTCTTAACTCACGTCAAAAGCGTAAATCAGTCTTTCATTGGTTAAGAAAACAAAATTGTAATATAATTTGTTTGCAAGAAACTCATATTAAACAACAGGACTTTAGGTTTTTAAAAAATGGTTTTTTAGGAGAAAATTTTTTTCATCAGCAAACCAAAAGAACAGAGGAATTGTGATTTATGTAAAGAAAGAATTGGAACTCAAAATGGCTTTCAGAGACAAGGAAGGCAGATTTTTAGCAGTTGAAATTATGCTGAATTTTAAAAAGACTTTGGTTTGGGGCGTTTATGCACCCAATGGTGCCAAAGATGCTTATTTTAAAGATCTAAATCAGAAGTTAGATAAAGTGATTTACGATCAGATAATGTTGCTGGGAGACTTTAATGGGACTGTAAATTTGCAATTAGATAAAGAGTCAAAAAGGATTCAAAGTAAAGACGGGAGATTGCCAAGATTTTTCTTTGATTTAGTAAAACAAGAAAACTTAGAAGATGTTTGGAGGAAATGGAACCCTAGAACAAAAGAGTTTACATTTTACTCAGCAAGACATCAAACCTTTTCAAGGATAGATATGATTTGGACAACAAAAGGCATTAATCTATTAACCAAAAAAATTGAAATTATGCCCAGAGTGAGCTCTGATCATAATCCGTTAATGTGGAAGGGTCCGATGGGTTATAAAAGACCCAGATGGAGATGAAGATTTATTTCAGAAGCAAATTAATGTGGACTATATTCAGAAGGAAGCGAATTTCTTTTTTCAATTTAACATTGGCAAAGGGGTACCTATACAGACAGTATGGGATGCTTACAAAGCGGTGATCAGGGGTAACCTGATCACAGTAAAGAAAAGAATAATAGAGAAAAGAAATTTCATGAAATTCAGGATAAAATAGCCAAGAAGGAACAAGAATTAAGGAAGAGACCAGGAAAAAAGAAAATTATACAGGAAATTAAAATTTTGCAGGAAGAACTGAGTGGCTTTGCAAACAGGGAACTAGAATGAAACTTTAAAGAATTGCAGCAAAAATCTTTTGAAGGGGCTAATAAACCAGGGAAATTTTTAGCTTGGCAACTGACGAAAAGAAGAGAGAAAAAAGTAATTGACAGAATTTTGGAAAAAGGGAAAGAAGTGATAGACCATCAAGGAATAAAAAGAATGCCAGAGTGAACACTATTTGAAAGAAACTGATTTTATTGCAAAATGGTTACCATTCATTGAATTCACTTCCAATAAAAATCACTCTCCACCTAAGCACTTACTTTTTGTTACTCAGATTTGAAGCAACGACTATCAAATAATTGAAAAAAAATGCTAGTTGTCTTTGTTTTAACTATATTGACATGACGTTTATTATCTAATTTCCTTATTCCTGTATAAAAACTAAAGCATTTCACAAATTTCACATCTATGTATATAATTGTATATAGTTCACTAAGACTTTGTTGTTGTTCTATTTTACTTCTGTATACTGTTTTTGTTTGTTTGTTTGTTTTAAAAAATTAAAAAAATTGAAAAAAAATAAAAAGGAATAAAAAGAGCTTTCCATAAGTATTATGCCAAACTATTTCAGAAAAAGTTGATTGACAAAGAAGATATTGATCGCTATTTAGAAAAGGTTAAGTTACCTAAGATTTCAGATTATATGAAGAAAGTCTTGAATACTCTAATTACAGAGGAGGAAATTTTAAATTCTATTGACTCAATGAAATTGGGTAAGGAGTCAGGCCCAGATGAGATTTCAGCCAAATTTTACAAAGTTTTGAAAATTATGGAATGAAGACAATATTTCGTTGATTCCCAGGGAGGTACAAGATTTAACTGATGTTAAAAACTATAGACCTATCTCTCTCTTAAATAATGACTACAAGATTTTTGCAAGAGTTCTGGCTGAAAGATTGAAGGTATTCCTAATGGAATTTATTGGAGAAGAACAAGCAGGTTTTTTGCCTAGCAGACAAATAAAAGATAATTTGAGAGTTGTAATTGATGCAATAGAATATTATGATAAACATCCTGAGAAAGAGGTGGGTTTTTACTTTGTGGATGCAGAGAAAGCCTGTGACAATTTGAATTGGGATTTTATGTTTTTAATAATGGAAAAAATGAACTTTGGAGAAGGATTTATAAAAGCCATAAAGGCAGTATACCGAGACCAGCAAGCGGCATTATGTGTGAATAATGATTTGACCAACAAACTTAAAGTTAGAAAAGGTACAAGGCAAGGATGTCCACTCTCCCCCTTGTCTCCCCCTTGTTGTTTATCCTGGTTTTAGAAATCTTGTTAAGGCAAATAAGAGAAGATCAAAGTATCAAGGGTATAAGATTGAAAGGTGTTTCCTATAAGTTTAGGGCATGTGATGTGATGTTTATCTTGGAAGATCCAGTTCAGACACTTCTGTTGCTATTGAACAAGATCAAGGAGTTTGGAGATTTGGCAGGATTTTATATTAACAAATCAAAGTCCAAACTGTTACGTAAAAATATGACTAAAGAAAAGCAGGAGTTAATGAGACTTACTGAGTGTGAAGTGGTAAAAAAAAACAAAATGCTTGGGAATTGAGTTAACAATGATAAATATAGATTTATATAAGAACAACTATGAAAAACTGTGGGTACAATTGGAAAAAGATATGATAAAATGGAATAAACTGAATTTGTCATTGATGGGTCATATATCTGTGGTGAAAATGAATGTGTTATCAAGGGTAATGTTTTTATTGCAAACAATCCCAATTGTTAAAGAAGTGAAACAATTTGATAAATGGCAAAGGAAATGGTTAAATTTTGATGGGCGGGCAAAAAAACAAGGGTTGAGATGAAGGTATTGTGTGATGCAAAAGAAAGAGGTGGGTTGCAAATGCCAAACTTGAGATTATATCATGAAGCGATCTGTTTGACTAATCATAAGTTGCTAACTTTGGAAGGGCACAACAATATTTTTGGTTGGCATGCTTATTTATGGTATGACAAATATAAAATGGATGGTATGTTTTTACATCATTATATAAGAAGAAGTATTTTCTCTGTATGGCTGAAGTACAAAAAAATTGTTTTTTGTTTTTTATAAAAAAATTTATTTTTAATTACTAACCTCAAAAACTACAAAAAAGGGAAAAAGGGAACAGGGGGAAAGGGAAGAAACAACATATAAAAACACACACTACATCTACAAGTATTGCATTCCTTTCATAATACAATTATTTAAAGTTAAACTTTCTAATATGCTATTACATTGGTAGATCTTATAAAATACGAACTACAGTCAGGATCAGGTCTTCTTCCCCCCCCCCCCCTGCGTCTCGGTCGCAACTCTCTCTGAACAGCTACAGTAGCTGCGCTCACTCCCTTCTCCCCATTTCCCCCTTCAGATTCTAAATCCTCTCCTTGCTGGAACTCTTGATGATTAAACACAAAGTCCCTCAGCTGTACTTCCGATGTTATCTTGTAGGCTTGGTCTTTATAACTGAACCAGATGCCTTCCGGAAATAACCATTTGTATTTTATTTCACGCTTCCTCAGAAGAGCTGCAAACCTTTTATATTTGAATCTTCTTTTCCGAGCTAAAAATGGAATGTCCTTCAATATCTTAACCTTGTTACCCAGAAAGTCCAAGTCCACATTGTACGAATTATATAAGATGGTGTCCCGAGTCTTCTTAGATGAAAAATCGATAATAATCTTGCGAGGCAGCTGACGCTTCGTTGCATATTTTGAAGATGTCTGGCGGACTTCCAGAATATCGCTTTTTAACTCTTCTTTAGTTGCCTTTGCAAATGACGCCAAAAGTTCCGACACCAAATCCTTTAAGTTTTCACTTTCCTCCTCCTTCACATTCTGAAGACGCAATACCATCTGAGCACGATCCACTTGTAACCCTATCAATTGATTCTCCAAAAGCTTTACTTCTTTGGTTGTTGCTTTCATGAGTACTGCGTTTTCCCGAGCAGACTGCTCTGCCCAAGACGCTACGTCTTTAATGGTTTTCACTTCGTTCTCAACTGAGCCAACCCTTTGACCAATTTCATTTAGCTTATCAACAAAGGGCTTCATAGCTTCAACGACCAACCGTTTAACCACCTCTTCAAGAGACTCTCCTTTCCCCTGCAAAGCAGCCGAAACAGATTTGTCCACAGCAGGGCTCTGCTTTTTCGTTGCCATCTTAGGGGTGGGGGGAGTCCGCCAACTAAGTTCCAAAACTCAACGAAGGGGAAGATATCCGAACCTTCTTAGCTTCAACTCCCACCAATCCTTCGCATACGCTTGAAATAACAGAAGGGATTCGCTTACTTACAGGTTTTCACCTTAAATTTGCTTATTGCCGTTCTCCATGGCCCGGCAGCATGTGATGTGCTGCGCAAATCTGCCGGCCTCCGTAGGAGCAAACGGGCAATTTACCCCCTGCATCGACTTCAGGGGGCTCTTCCCGCAGAGCTCTGGACCCTGACCCCCTCACTGGGAGTCCTGGGGGTTAACCCTCGCAGGTCAACCGCCCGGTCAGGCTGCTCGGGTGCTTCCTCCCGGACCTGCAGAGAGGAGCGTCCGACTTGGCCGGGAAAACGAAACTGAATCTGAAGTACAAAAAATTTTTGGAAGAAAGAAGACCCTTATGGATTGTTCCTGCAGAAGTCATAAAACCGCATTCGGAATATCAAGGGAAGGAATGGCTAACTTATAAAGACTTGTTGTTAATAAATGGAGATATAGTTAAAATGAAGAAAGAAGAGGGCTTAACTTTTAAATATGGATGGCTACAATATCGACAAATTAAAGACTTATATGAGTCAGATTAAAAAAAAATGGTTTTAGAAAGGAAAATTCAGAAATGGAAAAACTTTTATTAGGAGATGATAGAAAAGAGATTTCAAAATTTTATAAACTATTATTGAAATGGTATACAGAAGATGAAGTGGTTAAGGTTCAAATGGTGAAATGGGCATTGAATTTGAATAAAGAGATTACAATGGAATCATGGGAGTATTTATGGAAAAATGCCCTGAGAATATCCAGGTGTGTCAATTTGAAGAAAAATGGTTATAAAATGATGTATAGATGGTGGGGGATTCCGCATGATCAATTTTGATCAGACTTTCTGTGCAGTCATGCCGCGGTGGAGTCCTACGAATCCACTTCTCCCCGATTCCACATTAGGCTTTTGTTTAACATATTTCATCGGCTCAAAGTCCATCATGCGGAATTTTTGACAGGATAAAAATCGATTCCTCATCGCTTTTTCTGGGGGAAGTTTCGAATGATGCACATCTTCGGGTTTTTTTTATTCCCCCCCCCCAAAAAAACGTTGCTAGACATAAACGTTGCATCAAACCAACACATTAGAAAAAAAATTCTCACAAAAAAACGTTGCTACACATAAACGTTACATCAAATAAACATATTGGATAGGCCAGAGCACTTCCCGCTGATATTGTGGAAGAGTATTGGCTATTGACATTTGGAGGGAAAATTGTTACCAATGACCCCGTGTCTATCTTTCCCGCTTTCTTCAGCAGTGTAGTTTAGTGATAGGTGTTGTGTTGAGGACGGTCTCTTTCTCCCTCCATGAAATGCCTAGACCACTAGTTGAATGCTGAAGTCCCTCCATCACACTTTCACTCTACCTCAGAAGCTGTCAGCTGTCAGCGAGCAACAAGTAACAAATTTGGCGTGTTGTAAAATGGACCCGTTATTGGTCAGCAGTTGTCATGTGACACAGGATATGTTTCTGCATAGACATGTAGAAACGTTGCAACTTTTTTTACATTGTATTGTCGAAGGCATTCACGGCTGGAGAACGATGGCTGTTGTGGGTTTTCCGGGCTGTATTGCCGTGGTCTTGGCATTGTAGTTCCTGACGTTTCGCCAGCAGCTGTGGCTGGCATCTTCAGAGGTGTAGCACCAAAAGACAGAGATCTCTCAGTGTCACAATGTGGAAAAGATGTAGGTCATTTGTATCTACTCAGGAGGGGTGGGTTGAGCTGAGTCATCCTGTAAGAGTTTCCCAGGGTGTGGAATGCTAATGGCGGGAGGCTTCACTGTATCCTGAGGAGGTTCTTTTGCATATGGATTGGTACTTGATGTGCTAATCTTCTCTGCAGGGCTACTGTTGGGGATAGAATGTTTTGTTAGCCTGGTGTTTTTCAGAACTGGAAACCATGCTCTGTTCATTCTTAAGGTTTCTTCTTTCCTGTTGAAGTTTTGCTTATGCTTGTGAATTTCAATGGCTTCCCTGTGCAGTCTGACAAAGTAGTTGGAAGTGTTGTCCAGTATTTTGGTGTCCTGGAATAAGATACTGTGCCCTGTTTGAGTTAGGCTATGTTCAGCCACTGCTGATTTTTCAGGTTGTCCAAGTCTGCAGTGTCTTTCATGTTCTTTTATTCTTGTCTGGATGCTACGCTTTGTGGTCCCGATGTAAACTTGTCCACAGCTGCAGGGTATACGGTATACTCCTGCAGAGGTTAGGGGGTCTCTACTGTCTTTTGCTGATCGTAGCATCTGTTGTATTTTTTGGGTGGGTCTGAATACTGCTTGAAAGCTTTTTCATAAGCTTTCCCATCTGATCAGTAATTCCTTTGATATATGGCAAAAACACTTTTCCTGTAGGAGACTGTTTTTCCTTGGTTGTTTGATTCATCCTGGGTTTGATTGCTCTTCGGATTTCATTTCTGGAGTAGCCATTTGCCTGAAGTGCGTGGTTTAGATGATTAATTTCCTCATTGAGAAAGTGCGGCTCACATATCTGTCTTGCACGATCCACTAATGTTTTCATTATGCCTCTTTTCTGTCGGGGGTGGTGATTGGAGTTTTTGTGTAAGTACCGATTAGTGTGAGTTGGTTTCCTGTAGACCTTGTGACCTAACTGAAAGTTTGCTTTGCGGATGACCAAGGTATCCAGGAATGGGAGTTTTCCCTCGATTTCTTTCTCCATTGTGAATTGTATGTTCAGGTGGATGTTGTTGAGATGATTCAAAAACCCCATCAATTCTTCCTCCCCATGGCTCCAAATGATAAATGTATCATCCACAGAGGAATACAAAAAGAAGATTAAGGAACTCCTGGACCCCTCCACCTACAAAAAACTAAAACGAGATCCCACTTGCAAAATCTTTTTGTATTCCTCTGTTTTCATGATCACTGTAGCATTGCCTTTATCAGCTGGTAGAATGATGATGTCTGGATCTGCATTGAGGGTCTTGATGGCATTTCTCTCCTTGCGTGTTATATGCGCTGATCAAGAATACAAAAAGAAGATTAAGGAACTCCTGGACCCCTCCACCTACAAAAAACTAAAACGAGATCCCACTTGCAAAATCACCAGGCTAACAAATGCGCTGATCAAGAATTCCTCACTACATCCCGACACGCACAGAAAACTATGCAAGACTGAAGCCAGCCACCTAGACTATATGGACTCCCCAAAATACATAAGGATTCAGTCCCACTCCGACCCATTGTGAGTGCCATTGGTTCACCGACATATGAATTAGCTAGACATCTGGCCGATCTCCTGCAGGACCACATCGGGAAAACCTCATCTTACATCAAAGATTCAGCAGATTTCATCAACAAAATCAGTTCTCTGAAACTCAATCCACAAGACATACTTGTCAGTTTTGATGTTGTATCCCTGTTTACCAAGGTTCCAGTAAAAGACACTATTGCACTTATTAATCAGATTTTCCCAGAGGATGTAACAGCCTTATTCCACCATTGTCTGACAACCAGTTACTTCCAATGGGAAAACGAATTCTATGAACAGATGGATGGGGTGGCCATGGGGAGCCCACTCAGCCCAGTTATAGCAAACTTCTACATGGAACATTTTGAAAAAACAGCTCTAGAATCAGCACCCCACAAACCTAGTGTATGGTTCCAGTTTGTGGATGATACATTTATCATTTGGAGCCATGGGGAGGAAGAATTGATGGGGTTTTTGAATCATCTCAACAACATCCACCTGAACATACAATTCACAATGGAGAAAGAAATCGAGGGAAAACTCCCATTCCTGGATACCTTGGTCATCCGCAAAGCAAACTTTCAGTTAGGTCACAAGATCTACAGGAAGCCAACTCACACTAATCGGTACTTACACAAAAACTCCAATCACCACCCCCGACAGAAAAGAGGCATAATGAAAACATTAGTGGATCGTGCAAGACGGCTATGTGAGCCGCACTTTCTCAATGAGGAAATTAATCATCTAAACCACGCACTTCAGGCAAATGGCTACTCCAGAAATGAAATCCGAAGAGCAATCAAACCCAGGATGAATCAAACAACCAAGGAAAAACAGTCTCCTACAGGAAAAGTGTTTTTGCCATATATCAAAGGAATTACTGATCAGATGGGAAAGCTTATGAAAAAGCTTTCAAGCAGTATTCAGACCCACCCAAAAAATACAACAGATGCTACGATCAGCAAAAGACAGTAGAGACCCCCTAACCTCTGCAGGAGTATACCGTATACCCTGCAGCTGTGGACAAGTTTACATCGGGACCACAAAGCGTAGCATCCAGACAAGAATAAAAGAACATGAAAGACACTGCAGACTTGGACAACCTGAAAAATCAGCAGTGGCTGAACATAGCCTAACTCAAACAGGGCACAGTATCTTATTCCAGGACACCAAAATACTGGACAACACTTCCAACTACTTTGTCAGACTGCACAGGGAAGCCATTGAAATTCACAAGCATAAGCAAAACTTCAACAGGAAAGAAGAAACCTTAAGAATGAATAGAGCATGGTTTCCAGTTCTGAAAAACACCAGGCTAACAAAACATTCTATCCCCGACAGTAGCCCTGCAGAGAAGATTAGCACATCAAGTACCAATCCATATGCAAAAGAACCTCCTCAGGATACAGTGAAGCCTCCCGCCATTAGCATTCCACACCCTGGGAAACTCTTACAGGATGACTCAGCTCAACCCACCCCTCCTGAGTAGATACAAATGACCTACATCTTTTCCACATTGTGACACTGAGAGATCTCTGTCTTTTGGTGCTACACCTCTGAAGATGCCAGCCACAGCTGCTGGCGAAACGTCAGGAACTACAATGCCAAGACCACGGCAATACAGCCCGGAAAACCCACAACAGCCATTTTTTTACATTTTTTTTAAAAAAAAGAGGAAAAGGGAAAAGGTAGTGGGTGTGGCTTAGAAAACATGATTGGCCAATAAAATTCGAAGGGCGAGAGAAAAGGGCAAGGGTGGGGAGAACATCGGATAAAGAATTCCGCATGATTAAAATCCCTAATCTGCTGCGAATGGACAAATAAGTCGGGGGAAAGCAGGATGGAAAAAAACCGGACAAAACGTGCAGTGGCTTCGAATCTGCTGCTAGGATTGCCTTCCCACGTGTGGAAACACAAGAAAAAATCGAGGTCATTTAGAAGCTGAAGCAGGGAAAACCACTCATGCGGAATCACCCGGTATTTAACGCCGAAAAAATTAGCAAACATGAATAATGTAATGTCAAATAAATGTTGGAAATGTCAGGAACATGAAGGTTCCTTTTACCATATGTGGTGGACTTGTGATAAGGCAAAACAATTTTGGTCTTCTATTCATGCTGAAGTATTGAAAATTTTGAAATGTAATTTGCAGAAAAATCCTGAAATGTTTTTGTTAGGACTTAATTTAGAAACTATAAATGTCAGGGATAGAACATTATTATGGTATATGACTATAGCAGCAAGATTGTTGTATGCACAATATTGGAAGCAAGATAAGATACCAGAAGTTGATGAGTGGATACAAAAACTTTTGTACATGGTGGAAATGGACAAATTAACTAGAAAGCTAAAAGAACAAAGTTCAAATGATTTTCTGACGGATTGGAGAAAATTGAAAGACTATTTGGAAAAGAACTGGGATGTAAAAGATCAGTTGTGGTCTATGGATAATTTTTGATGAGTATTATGTAATTTGTTGAATTTAGTATTGAGTGTAACTTTACCTTTGAAGATTATGGAAAATAATAGAATTAGAGGGAACAATGTATGAATTATAGGGTATAAGCGCTATTGGAGTCTGATGGGGAGGAAGGGAAGGGTGGGTTGGGGATAAATCTGTACTCAACCGGAGAAAGAAATAGTGAAATGTATATTTTTTCTTTTATGTTTGTTCTCAACATATCCAATAAAATGTTTCTTTAGTGAACTTGTTCAGGGGTCTCACATAAATAATGAACAACACAGGGGGAAACCGAATCTTACAGGACCCCCCAGTAGATACTACAGATCTGACATTGAGAATTTCTCTTGTATAGTGCATTTTCTACTACTTCCCTAGCCCCTTTGTGTGGGATTGAAGTGTACAGGGACTTAACGTCAAGAGTCATGAGGTAAGCTGTATTTGGGATCACAAGAGGTTCAGTTAAGGTGATAAGGGACATAGTATCCTTATGGTAAGCCCGAGTCTGTACTACTAATGGTTGTAAAAAGAAATCCAAAAATACTGATAGGGGTTCCAAAACCGAATTGGTTCCCGAAATTATCTGTCTTCCCGGGGGCAGGGGGAACCCTCCTTGTGGATTTTTGGCAGAGTGTAGAATACTGACGTACGTGGTTGTTTATTTATCAGGGCATCATGGGTCTTTTGATCGATTTCTTGGGCAATGAGACCCTCATCGAGAACGATTCTTATTACATTCTGGACTTGTGGGTTACAAGGAAGTGGTTTGTAATCTGTTTGGATTCTCAATTGTCTTTCCACCTCTTGGGTATAGTGTTGAACGCCCTGAATCACTATACCTTCTCCCTTATCTGCAGCTCAGATAATAATGCTGCAGTCGTTTTTAAGGGAGTTTAAAGCATCCCATTCTAATTTGCTCAGATTATATCTCTTGTATTGCTGTGCTGGTTCTAATTTATGGATGCCCCTTAGGACTACCTTTTCAAAAGAGTCAATTAATGGGTCAGAGACTGAGGGGGGAAATGAAGATTTGTATTTAATTCCCTTGTACGTGGGGATGTCCAAGCTACAACCAAAGAGTTTCCTAAGTTTAATGAGCCTTGTCCATTTGAAAATGTCCACTCTAGTGTTAAAGGCATTATAACTGTACTTATTCCACTAAGATGGTTGTTTGTAATTATATTTAAAGCTACTTTTCACTGTTTCAGTGTTCAGAATTATACTATTTTTCAATTTTGGTATCTATTGTAGTTTCACTGAATTGTTGGTCCCTGGGCTACTGTTGCGTGCTACATGGGAGCATCAGCACATGTATTTTATACCTTTCAGTCAATATAGCAAAGATTGTATACAGTTCATAAGATTTCATACAATTCTGTAAACAAGCAGCCTGTTCTTACAGTCAAGTCAAAGTACATGATCTTCTGGACAGTGGAGAGTGACAAGCTATAGCCAGCAGTTAAAGGAACACAGCAGGGCTTTTTTTCAGCTGGAATGCAGTGGAACAGAGTTCCGGAACCTCTTGAAAATGGTCACATGGCTGGTGGCCCCGCCCCCTGATCTCCAGGCAGAGGGGAGTTTAGATTGCCCTCTGCGCCGCTGAGTGGCACGGAGGGCAATCTAAACTCCCCTCTTTCTGGAGATCAGGGGGTGGGGCCACCAGCCATGTGGCCATTTTCTCCAAGGGAAACCCACTGAGTTCCACCACCTCTTTTCCCAGAAAAAAAGCCCTGGAACACAGTAAGAATAACATTCCTGGATGGCACCATTAATTTCAAAACATAACTGGGAAAAGATACCCAAGGCCGGAGCTGAATATCTCCGGATATAAACAATTCTTAGGCTTCAGTGTGTAGTGGAAGCAAACTCACTGTGCCTTTCTCATGGCCTTTACATTTATAATGTTACAATCAGAATTTCAGGAACAGAAATGCAAAACAGAATGGGTAGAAGAATTTTCTCACAAGCTTTGAGCAGTCCAGATCAATGAGTTTTACCCCCCCCAAATCCCTAACACCTATACTAGATCACTAGTCTCTCCGTTTTGTCTACTCTGTCCAGCAGCATCTCAGGGGGAGGTTTTTCACATAAACTTAAAAAATAAAAACTAGAGATGCCAGAGATTGAACATGCATGGAAAACTGGTGCTCTATTACTAAGCCGTGGCCTGCATTACTTAATTACTTGGTTCATTTCTCCTATTATGTTACAATCGTATCTGCTCCAATGCTCTTGATAGGGACTCCCACTTAAGCGATTTACAACAAGCATTTTTGGGGCTACAGTACCCACATAATGAAGTGAGGAAACAAATCGACAGGGCCAGACTAGTACCCAGAAACAGCCTGCTTCAGGACAAACCTAAAGGAACTAACAACAGAATACCACTGGTTGTCACCTAAAGTTCCCAGCTCAAACCCATCCAACATATCATCAGCGAACTACAACCCATCCTGGAAAATGATGCCTCACTCTCACAAGCCCTGGATGGAAGACCTTTCCTTGCCTACAGACAGCCCCTCAGCCTTAGATGACTTCTCACCTACAACCATGAATCAGCTAGCAGAGTTGCCAAGACAGGTACCCGGCCCTGCAACAGACCCAGATGCCAGCTCTGCCCTCATATCTCCTCAGGAAATACGATTACAGGATCCAATGGCGTCAACTACATGATCTCTGGCTCTTACAGCTGCTCATCCTCCAATCTGATATATGCCCTCATGTGCCAACAATGTCCATCTGCTCTGTACATTGGACAAACCAGCCAACCTCTGCACAAAAGAATAAATGGACACAAATCTGACATTAAAAATGGCAACATCCAGAAACCACTTCAATCTACCAGGATATTCCATCAAGGACTTAAAGGTCACTGTAGTTCAACAGAAACCTTTCAAAACCAGAATCCAACAGGAAGCTGCTGAACTGGAATTCATATGTAAATTTGATGCAGTCAGGTTTGGATTGAATAGGGACTACGAATGGTTATATCATTATCAGAAGTAACTGATCCCATTATCAGAAGCTACTGATTGTATCTACTCCCCCCTCCCCTCTCCACCTATATATCTGACCATTTTCTTCTTACCCTCCATGCATCTGACAAAGAGAACTGTGATTCTCGAAAGCTTATGCTACAGTAAAGTTGGTTAGTCTTAAAGGTGCTACTAGACTCTTTTCTATTAATCTCTCCAGACATCCTGTTGCAGATCTGAAAGCCCCTGTTCGACAGAAAAACTTCAAAAGGAATATGCCACATGAAAGGGCTGAATTAGAACTCGTCCAGAAAATAAACACCTTCTGTCATTCTGGCTTAAATTGAGACTTGGGATTCTTAATTCATTATAATTTCTAATAACTCCAGAGGACTCTTTTTAATAATTTTAACACCCTGTTTTTCACCTATTGCATCATACTGTAATCCTTTACTGATGTTCAGTTTTCTCATATATCCAACTACCTCTTCTTTAATTAATTTGTCATTTATTTTATTGCACTTTTGTTTATCTTCACCTAATGTAGGAACCTGTAATCTCTCCCAACATCCATTAAACTACCCCACATAGGGGTTCAAGTTCCCACATAAAGAATCTCACTGGATTTATTATATTACGCCTCTCTCTGCAAAACTCCTCCATCTTTCCTGCTCCCTCCCTGTAATGTTCTGTAAAACTAAGGTAAAGGGGCTTCTTTCTTCTATAGTACCTAAGGAAGTGAGCTGTGTCTTGCAAAAGCTCATACCAGCATGGATATTGTTCTTCTTAAGGTGCCACTGGACTTACAGTGAGCCCAAAGAGCTTCTCATATCTTTTTGGTGCACGTGCTCCTGCCCAGGGATTTCTTGAGTGCTACTTGGACATCTTTGTTCCTCAAGCTGTAAACAACCGGATTCAGCAATGGAGTCACCAGCGTGTATGTAACAGAGATCAATGTGTCTCCATTCAAAGTATACCTGGATTTGGGCCTCAGGTAAATAATGGAAATACATCCAAAGTGCACGATAACCACAATAAGATGAGATGCACACGTTGAAAAGGCTTTCCGTTTCCCATCTGTGGTGGGGATTTTCAGGATTGTGTTTAAGATTAAAATGTAGGACAGAAGGATCAGAAAGAATGAGCAACATACTACCAAAAAACAAATAAGAAAAATGACAGCTTCTCCTATATAATTTCTGGCACAGGCTAGCTCAAGTAAAGGTGCTATATCACAAAAGAAGTGATTGATTTTATTCAGCCCGCAGAACGGCAAGGTAAATACGAAAATTGTCTCAATTGTAGAAAAAAGAAAACCAGTAGTTGCTGAAAAGACAACCAGTTTAGTACAGAATCCCTGATTCATCAGCACCTGGTAATGCAAAGGTTTACATATGGACACATATCGGTCATACCCCATCACTGTGAGAAGTATACAGTTTGTACAGCCAAAGCCCAGGAACATACACATCTGAGTAGCACAGCCAACAAATGAAATCGTTGCCTTTACTCTTAGAAGATTTGTAAGCATGTTCGGGATAATAATGAGTGTATAAAAGATTTCTGAACTGGAGAGAATGGCGAGGAAGAAGTACATGGGGGTGTGGAGGCTGGAGTCGTGATTTATCGTAGTGACAATAATGATATTTCCTGTCAAAATAGTGAAGTACATTATGGTGAATACTACAAATAGTGGGATCTGCAGTCCTGGGAAACCCGAAAATCCAATGAGGATGAATTCTGTCACCACACTTTGATTTTCTCGTTCCATCGATGTTGAATCTGGAATGAAACCATTACACTCTTACAATATTTTTTTTTTATAAATGCCAATGAATTAACACTTTTTACAAATAAATACTTTAAAATGTTTTAACTCACAAATTGGATGCAGGCTACTCATTGAGGGAGAAAAGGCGGTTTATATTGTCTTGAGAAATAGCGGTGCAGCAAGGAGAAACACGCTTGGTGCGTTCATGATCTCAAGGGCAAAGTCTGTCTGTCAAAGTTGTTTGTTAATGATGGAGATTCCGCTGCTAATGGGTATGTGGCTACTATGAACTCTTCTGCATCACACCAGATGTTTTTGAGGGATTATCTTGTTTTTCCTTCGTCTCCTAAGAACAGCAAATCAGTAACATGAGATTAAGGACTGTCGAGAGACTTTGTAGGAGTACCATCATCTCATATATATAAACTTTTGAGGTTCTCCTGAAAATACTTCTGAGTTACAGTCATACACTGTTAGAATGAGAAGGCATCTTGGAGGACGTCCAGTCCAACATCCCGTTAAGAACAGGAATACAGCATCTCAGAAAGATGGTCTCTCAGCCTTGGTTAGTCCTTAAGTGAAAGTTAGTCCTTCACCTCCTGAGACAACATGTTCCACTGCTGTGCTGAACAGTTCTTATAATCAGCAAATTCATCCTACTATTTAGCCAAAATCTACCTGCATATAATTTCCACCCTGCCCTCTGGAGCAAGTGAGAACATGTCTGCTCTATTTTCGATGTGATATCCCTTCTGATATTTGAAAAGAGCAAGAGTCCCATAGCACTTGTAAGACTAACTGTTGGGATTTTAGCAAGTGTCTTATATTCAGTCATAAAAGAGTGAAATTGAAGTTCTGTTTTGTTTAGTTAGATAGCTAGTTAGCAGAGGACCACTTAGCTGTCCAATAAAAGTTCCCACCATAGTAAGACCTTGTCTGGTCTTAATGAAGGGATCTAGAATTGTCTATTGGATAAACCAATTTGTTGGGGGGAGGGTTTTACTAGCAACATATATTAAAGTTTTATTGCTCTCTCTCGCTCTCTCACTCTCTCTCTCTGTTCAGTCTCTCTTCTCTTCTAGCCTGATCACCAAGGCGTGGAGATGTAGGAGATAGCTATTCTTTATTTTCTAACCTGTGTAACCTTTCCCCTGATATGTAGTAAAAGTATTTTCTAGAGCTAAAACCACAGAAGTCTGTCTACTTATTTTCACTGTGCTAATGTTAAACTCTGCAACTTTTACCCACCAGCACTAACACCAACTTGCCCAGCTCTTTCAAACTTCTCGCAGAGGTCTTGGTTTCCAGATTCTCTGCATCATGTTTGTTGTCCTCTGGATTCCATCTATTTTGTCAATTTCTTTAAATTTCCTTAAAATATGGTGCCCATAACCGGAAGCCCGATCTATGCAGGACCTCTTACTCTGATCCTCTGAATACAGCCAAAGACTGTGTTTGTTTTCTTGGCAACTGCTTTGTACTGCTGAACATGCTTCAGTTCTGCTAATAGTGCAATCTTACCTTCTAAGCCCACTGATTTCTCTAGAAGCTCACAGACTGACAGCTGAATAATCTGTTCTAGAATTTTATGAGATATTGTTGTCAAGATGACTGGTTTGCCATTTTCCAAGCCCACATTCCCCCCCCTTCTGGGACAGCACTGGTCTCCAAAAAGTCTCAAAGTTTAGAGACAGAGGCTCTCAAACAATATCTACAAGCTGCTTCGTTATATTGGGGTTCAATTAACAATGTCCTTACATTTCCTGGGCTGCCAGTCATTCCTCAAACCAATTGTTCGGTTTCCACTGGTTGGGGGAACACAACCAAAGAAGCCCTTAAATCTGATTCTAGTATCCCTCACAAGTCTCATTTTGTTCTGGAACAAACAGAAATGAAGACACACCATTCTAGGAGGCCCATAATTTCAGATGCGAGTACTTTTGCCAGTCGAAGTCATTAGTAAATTTTGTTGAAGATCTCAGCTCCACAATACCGATTCCATATTTAACATAGTTTAAACGCGTTATTATTAAAGCTGTGGAGGAGAAAGCATTGCAGTCTTATAGTGTCTTTGTAATATTTGCTTTACACATGCAAACAATATGTGTAGCAGAGAGTGCCCTCAAGTCATAGCAGATTTATGGTGACCCCTGGCGGGGTTTTCATGGCAAGAGACTAACAGGTCTCCATTGTCTGCCTCTTCAGGCCTGGTCTTTGTTGGAGGTCTCCCATCCAATTAATAACCAAGGCCGACCCTGCTTAGCTTCTGAAATCTAACAAGATCAGGCTAACGAGATCAGGGTAAACAATAAGTGGGCATGCTTGAATACCTGATGATTTGGCTCATATGCTGTATACTGGTCACAAGCAGGCAGCTGATCATTTGGTGAGCTCTTCAGATGTTCCCATTTTGAAGGATCATACCACTATCTATGGTGCAGCCCCCTCCTCACTTGTCTTCTACTGCCTCCAATTTTAAAAGACATGGGTAAAAGAAAAAAGAGGCTTGAACTGAGACTCTCTATTTTGTTGTCTCTGTGCAACTTCAGTGTCTGCTACTCAGTACTTTTTTTAAAAAAAGTGCTAGTACTGTCATGTTCACTGCCTTGGGGGGGCCAAGCCCACCAGCTGCAAGAAGTGCCAGTTTATGTGCCAACATGAACCCTCCAGGAAAAAAAGCCCTGCTGCTACTTACAGTTACTAATCTGCTTCCTGTTAGCGGAGACATACTTCTGCAATCTTATTTTCAGCTTGAGCCAATTACTCCATGACACTAGGAAAATCACTTCATAACAGATATACTGTCATGAGCTGATGGCCTCCATTACTGGGTTTGTCGAAGTCTGGAAAGTGCTTAGCTAAAGCTAGTAGCAAATAGGCACTTCTTCAAGGCAGAAGGTTGCCCAGAGAGCCACTTGGGCAGACTGCTCCAGTTCCGGCTAACTCTTACTAGAAACTCTTCATAGAAACACCCTTCTGCCATTTTCCCTATTTCTTGACTACTGTGGTTTCTTCACACATCAGCTCTTTCTGTTCCCTACAGCAGTGGGGAATACGTCACATTTTCAGTCTAAAGGGTACATGATCTGAATACATGGATTGCCCATCTAGAAAAGCATCTCTTTCTAGCAGACTCCTGTTGAACAGCCATCAAGCAAACATTTGTAAACTCTAATTATCACTTAGCAATCTAACAAAGCAAGGTTCGGTCATCTGACTACGATGCTGTCTTTTAATCAATCAGATGACTGACCTACAAAGGATTGTGTATTTTAACTTGGAACTCTCCAAATTCTCCAAACTCTCCAAAGTATTTTTGCAAAGGTCTTTCTTAATCTCAATTCTGCTATTCAGATCATTTTAACTGATGATGTGAGGAACTAAACTTGGAACATTTTGCATGAAAAGCGGGTGTTCTGCCACTGATCTTTGAGCAACAAAGGACACAGAGTGTCTGGTTGCTTACAGCTCAAACAAAACACTATTGAACCTCAAACTACAGTAAGCTTCTATGCATGAGAGTTAAGAAGAATGCTATAAAGCAGAATGCTTACATGGAGGTAGACTGGAGGAAGTTTATTCCAAGTGGAAACAATTTGCCCCAATATCCTTCCTTTAAAAGGCTTGGAATCATCATTAAGCAATGTAAACAAGTTTCTAAACCTCATAGGATGTTACCTCTATGGTGTCTCAAAGTTTAGAACTAATTAATATATGAGTAACAAGCTGAGGTATCTTGAGGAATGAGGGAACCAACACTGAAATTTCTTCTCCCCCCTGAATACTGTTAAACTAATATAGTGATGAAAGTGTCTCCCCTGCCAGGTAAATGTATATTTTTATAAACTACAAGACTGGCTGTTGAAAATAAAGGAGATCGATTCTTTAGTGAAACTGTTTATCAGAAAAATAGACACACATATAGAGTAGCTCTTTTATGGTCAATACAAAGAATGGAACTGGCAATTGTATAATTGGAAATAGTATTGTAGTATTGATAACGTCCGTTGATGGTGATGGTGTAGGTATGTCCATGGAGGCAGGACAGAAGGGAATTCAGATTGGCAATGTATTTTATAAGTATTTTGTTGTTTTTGTACATAGTTGTAACTTATTTATTTTAGTAAATTTTAAAAAAAGACTAATATGGTAAGTATTTGTGCATGCATTTACCTGCCCTCAACGTTTGCTAGTTCCTGGAGAGAAATAAACATATTCAATCCTGATCAAAGCATGGGGGGGTCTCTTTTTTGCAGGGGGAGATTCTTGTTATCTTACCAAAGAACAGTTTTCTACATGCCTGAGAGCAGGTGTCCTACTAGTAAGCAGAATAGATGCCCTGACTAGAAGCCTGGTTATTCTGCTTGAAATTCTTACTGAAATTCTTACTATTGATATTGTTACTGAAATTGTGATGAGATATGTCATCAAAAGGAAAGCTGGATCTTTGGTTGAGAGTAGATTAAACATATCAGTTTACAAAAATTACGGCCCACTTCCGAACCCTTTAATGTCTCTTTCAAAAAATTCCAGTTAACTTGGTCAAATGCTTTTGCAGCATTAACAAAGTATAACATTGCAGGAATATGCTCGTGTTTTACTGAATTTATCAAATTAATTGATCTTAGAATGTTACCTGTCAATTGACATTCTTCTGACAAACTGGCTTGAGTATAGTTATATGTAGTACAATATAGTTATACTGTATAGCACGGTATAGCTATACTGTATAGTTATTCAGTATGGTTGATCATAATTTTAAAGATGCTTAGTTAACATTAATATTAACATTTTATAATCCATATTAAGTATGAAGATTAGTTTATACATTGAAAGTTTGCATGCCTAATGAAATATAGGCATCCACATAAGTTTTCATAGGTTTATTATTATAAATGATAAACAAATATAATTTCAATAATATGGGGTCAGTTCTTCAAGAAAGTAGAACAGAACTCATTTATAAAATCATCTGGTTCTGATGTTTTTCCGATTTCCAGATTCTTTATTCCTAATTCAGGTTGCCATGACCTGGATAGCCCAGGCAAGCGCGATCTCATCAGATCTTGGAAGCTAAGCAGGGTCAGCCTTGGCTAGTAATTGGATGGGACACCTCCAAGGAAGAGCAGCATGGCTGTGCAAAGACAGGCATAAACCACCTCTGTTAGTCTCTTGCCTGGGAAACCCCATCAGGGGTCACCATAAGTCAGCTATGACTTGACAGCACTTTCCATTACCAATTCAACTTATTCTGCCTAATTAGATTTTCCCACAAATTGGTGATGCTCATCTGAGATTTTCAGTATCTTATCCTGGCCAAGAAAATCTAGTCCTTTTTAAAATCAACTGACTCTGCTACGTATGTATGTGTGTAAGGTGCTGTCAAGTCAAAAATAACTTATGACAACCTCAGTAAAGGACTTTCAAGGCAAGTGAGAAGCAGAAGTGATTTGCCTTTGTCTTCCTCTGCAGAGTCTTCCTCATTGGTCTCTCATTGAAGTACTGATCCTGCTGAGTTTCTGAGATCTTACAAGATTTCCAGGACTATACCACCTTCCCTTCCTTGCTGCATATGCGAGACAAAAATATTTTGAACTTTTATATTTTTAATTTTTCTGAACCCAACATTTCAAAAACTTCTAGATTTTAGCAATCCAGGGCCATTATCACACTTCTTACCGGCCACAGAACATCATGGCAAGCTCCCAGAACGACAGTGTCTTCCTGGTGCCAGGAAGACACTGTTGTTCTGGGATCTTGCCGCGATGTTCCATGGCCAGTAAGCAGTGTGAAAATGGCCCTGGTGTGTTTGTGTGTGTGTGTGGGAGAGAGACAGAAAGAAAGAGAGAGGGGGGGAAAGAACTCAGGGAGCCGACTAGCCTGTAACTAACATATCTTGGAGCTCCACTGCCTTAAGCCTGACTTATGCTGGTGGAGCTCCCTGGTGCCACTCTGCCAAGCTGTTACGCTGATGGAGGGCAGACACAGACTTTGAGCATAAATCCCTGCACCAGGGTGAGAGTGGCATGGAAGTGGCATCAGAGCAAACTAGCTCTTACATCAATGCATCTCACAGTTACACCATTATAAGCCCAAATTACTCTGGTGCAGCTCCCTGGCCCCGCCCCACCAGGATGGTGAGCCAGCAGTGGCCAGCCATGGCCAGCCACCAGCTGGTCTTGGGTATAAATCCCTGCATCAGGAAAAACAAGGTGCTGCCTGCTGGCCCATACTGCCTGCATGCCTGAGCTGCTGCTCTGCATGGAAGAACTGAAATGAAACATACAAACTTTTCAGTGAGGGGGAGTTGTCACAGCTTCGTTTTCCAATTTTGTTTCACCAGGAAGCTACTTTAACAAATCAAACCAGTGATTGTTGTGCGATTTTCAGCTTATTTGTTCCATTTTGCAAACCCCTAGTGCCCAGATAGTACCAGATAGTAGAATGCTGGATGGCGCTGGGGGAGAGATTGTCCACACGCCAGCCTTTGGTATGTGGTATCCCTCAGGGGGCAATACTCTCTTCCCTGTTGTTCAGTCTTTATATGCGCCCCCTCGCCCAGCTGGTGCAGAGGTTTGGACTGGGTTTTCATCAATATGCAGATGACACCCAGTTGTATCTGCTGATGGACGATCGACCTGACTCTGCCCCTGATGCCCTGTTGAAAGCTTTGGAGGCCATGTCTGGATGGGTGGCACAGAGCAGGCTGAAGCTGAATCCCATGAAGACGAAGGGCCTGTATTTGGGCCATGGGCTGTCAGAGGAGGGGATCCATCTCCCAGCCTTTGGGGGGGCACCACTTGTGCCCGTACCATCAGTCAGGAGTTTGGGCATGCTCCTGGATTCCTCCTTATCTATGGAGGCCCAGATTGCGACGATTGCCCGGGCTGCTTTTTTCTATTTTCGGCAGGCCAAGCAGCTAGCCCCCTGTCTCTCAGCCCAGGACCTAACAACAGTGATCCATGCAATGGTCACCTCTAGGTTGGATTACTGTAACTCGGTGTACGCAGGGCTGCCCTTGGGTTTGATCCAGAGACTACAGCGGGTCCAGAATGCTTCTGCACATGTTTTGATGGGTGTTCCTTATAGGACACATATTACATCAATTCTGCAGCAGCTCCACTGGCTCCCCGTGGAATTCCGGATTAAGTTCAAGGTGCTGGTTTTGACCTATAAATCCCTAAATGGACTGGGACCAGCATATTTAAGGGACAGCCTCTCCCCGTATGTGCCCCGGAGAACACTCTGATCAGCTGGAAAACATCTGCTGGTGGTCCCTGGCCCCAGGGAGGCTTGGTTGGCCTCAACCAGGGCCAGAGGCTGTTCAGTCCTGGCCCCAACGTGGTAGAACTCTCTGTCGGAGGACACCCGGGCCCATCAGGATCTTCTATCATTTCAGCAGGCCTGTAAGACAGACATGTTCCACCAGGCGTACGGTTAAGGCCAGCATGGGATCCTCACTGAGCCTCCCACCAGCCTCCCACTAAGTGTGGGATTATACAGTGTCCACCGGCCAGCTGCCCAACATTTGGGTACAGCACGGGGCTATGGGTCATTTGCTGACCCACATATAGGTTGCTGTACATTATCTGTCCACTTCCCTCCTCCTGTATGTTGATGGGCAGGAATCTGGAATTGATCCCATCTTGGGACAGTTATTATCTGTTTGTTGATTTTTATGATGAACTGTTCTTTTATGGTTTTGATATTTGTATTATATTTTTATAATCTGTTGTACCTCGTGTACAGTTAGAAATGTAATAAATAACAACAACAACAATAATAATAAACCCCCAAACATTTTTTCATGGTTCATTAGACTGTATGTATAGGATGAGGGATTATGGGGTTGGTGTGTGTTTGTGTTTTACAAGTTTTATAGGGTCTGAAAAATTAATGCTTGGGCCCTGAGAGCCAGGAACCCTACTGCATGCACTCTATGGAGGCAGTGTACACTCACCCCCATGTCACCGCTCTCCTGATGACTAAAGATAGCTTTCAAAGGACCGCATGGACCTTGTGGGTCTGTCTCCCGCTGGATTTGGGCATGTTTGGAGCCTAAGATTACATGTGTTGAGCCAAGAGATGGTAAGATGATATGATGAGGCAGGGGGATTATGGCCAAAGCCTGCGGGGAGGGGGGAGGAACTCTGGCAGGGAATGAGATTCCAGAGGTGTTGTAAGGAGCAGGGGGGACAGTCCACACAGAGGGCTATGGGGGAATACTGCTCCAGGTTCTCCAACACTTAGTAACATGGGGGATTCACACAACACAGAATGTAGTCAACAGGAAACACTGACAACCATTTGGGGATAGGGTAATGTTTTGCCAGGTAGATCTCAATAACTTCACTACATGAGTCCAGAACTGCATGAGTTAAAGCTTTATTGATAATCTACTAGTTCAGCAATCCATTACAGGTTTGTTGCCAGGAATGAAGATCTGCAGCAAGCCCCAAGCCTATATTGAATTCTAAGTACAGTGAGAGGTTGCAGGTGGGACTTGCTATCTTCTCGCAGCCTTCTCACAAGCGTGCACACTGCTGAAACAAATAACAACAACAACAATGACAATAATAATAACAGCAGCATTCGATTTATATCCCACCCTTCAGGATGACTTCACACCCACTCAGAGTGGTTTGCAAACTATGCCATTATTATCCCCACAACAAACACCCTGTGAGGTGGGTGGGGCTGAGAGAGCTCCAGAGAACTGTGACTAGCCCAAGGTCACCCAGCTGGCTTCAAGCAGAGGCGTGGGGAATCAAACCCAGCTCTTCAGATTAGAGTCCCACTGTTCTTAACTATTATACCAAACTGGCTCTCTACACTGTATTTGGTTCTTGGGTTCAGAAAGGAGGCCACCCTCCTCTGAAGCATGTGAGTTAGAGGAAGAACCAACCCAGGGTCTGCATGTCAGATGAGACCATGAAAGTGAAGTGCTTGAAGAGCCTAAGGAGATGGTCAGCCAGTCCTCTTGGCTGAACTCGGAGTGTTGCTCTCAGAGAGCCACGTTGTGGGTCACTGGCTGCTCCACCTAATACTAAAGCATATATAGGTGGAGCTCCATCAAGTCCTAACATTGCTGATCAGGTGATGCACTAGCATTCCTGGCAGGACAGGTTTCTGGCACAGTCGGTTTCACACTGTGGGAGCAGTGACCAATGATGCACCAGCATCTCATGATAAGACACTGGAGCACATGTTTTGCAGTGTTCAGGTCCTCAGAAGAACCCAGACCCAGCATGACCCTCACCATACAGTGAAGTTTGTGGGCCACACCGTAAATGTGCTTGAGATCCACCAGTGCTGCTGCTTGGATACCTTCTCCACCATCTGCCACCATGTGTCGTGAGGTGATGTCCCTGCCTACCCACTGCACTACTTGCCCCTCAATGGCAGCAGAGATGTTGTGCCTTGTCAAGAACCTCAGCAAAGCTCTGTGATAGCTGGCCTGGTAGCCCTCCGTTTGACCCTGCCTGGTGCTGATTGTCCCATCCCCACCCAGAAGGTCATCAAGTTGACACCAGTGCACAATCAGGAAGATGAAACAGCAGAAAGAACCGGTGCTGCGTATTGGGCATGTGGGCTTGGCTCCATGAAAGCCTGTTTGGCGATCCATGTGGTGCAAAGCTCCTAGATTTATGGACTTTTGATTGGTGTTATTGTCTTTTCTGGACATTTGAATATGCAGACTCATAATTGATATATGCACCTATTGTTATTCTTTTATTCATTATTTGTTAAAGATATTGTGTGAACAACACTATTTACACCTTGGTAAATGTATTTGATTTGTTTTGCCACCCACTCGTTTGGTCTCCACTGTTTGTTATAACATTGTTTGAGTGGGTCCTCTGCTTGTTTGGCATACCAGTGCACAATCAGCAAGAGATATACCTGATGCAACCGAGGGCAGGTCCAGATGTGAAGTGCACACTTCTCTCAGCAAAGCCGGACATCTGTGCCTTCACAAACTCCTTGGCAGCCCCATCAAGGAGGGGGACCAGGGTCCTGCTCTGCATGTTGTGTGCAGGGTGTGTGTACCAAGGACAAACTTCTTGGAACATCCTGCAGGAGCTGACATCCTCAACCATGGAAAAGGGACATCCTTCTAGAGTGATCATCTCACTGAGGAGGCGAGTGACCATCTTCTCTGCCTTCTTGGTACACTAGTGCTCCCCTCCCCCATCTCTGTCAGAGATGCTGGGTGACCCTTCCCTACAGGACATTGGGGGAGGGGGGGAGCAACAGAGATGGTTGTGGGAAAACCACCTTAGGGCTTGCTGGCAGCCACAGGGCACCAGCCTCTCCCTTCCCCTGAGGAAGCACCGCCTGGTGGTGCTTCTTCAAGTTGTTTCTGAGTCCGGTAGTTGAGAGATGAGCCAGGTCTTTCCCTCAACTGATCCATGCCCTACACAGCTGGCACTGCCAATAGTGGGGATCCTCTATCTTCTGGAAGTGCTCCCAGAAAGCAGCAGCGTAGGGAGACCCACCCTGCCCTGCAGCTGTGGACACTCCAGGAGCTCCTCCTGTGAGTCATTCAAGGTAGACACACCGTATTGGGGGGGGGAGCAGTAAGAGATGATGGAGGGTGAAGGGATTGAGAAGGCAACACCCTGGGGGAGACTTCCTCTGTCCCTCTTTTGCCTCCATTGTCTCCTCCTGCCTCTCCCTCAAAGGACTGCTGATGGCCTCCGAGGAAGCCAGAGAAGGCTCACCAGTGGCGGGCCTCTCCTCCAATTCCTCCAGCGTCCTCTGGGTCCCTGAGCTTGAGGACCAAAAGACTAATGTTGCCTGTAGGCTGAAGTCACCTTAGAATACTCATTTCTTTTTGAGGATGTTAATGTCCTGTTTAACTATTTGCCTGTTTCTTGGAAGCTAACTGATGGCCAATGGAAATGGACCCCCTGTGCCCTTGCAGTTGCTAAAAGACTTATACTCTGATACTGGGAAGGCAAAAGCCCACTTCCTGTAATTCAATGGAACATCTCTGTCATCCTGACCCCCTTCGACCATCCTTCTGACCAGGAAGAGCCTGAGGATCAGCAGTGCTGCCGAAGCACCAGCTGACCGTGTGCCAGAGGCCACATTGCCAGAGCCTGCAAGAGAGGCCCTGGCCAACCATGCCTCAGCAGCACCCAAGACCGCCCCACCAGAACCTGCAAGCATGTCACAGCTGACTGCCTCAGAGACCACCACTACGGCTCCACCAGGCCCAGATCACCCCCCACACTGAGAGAACAGAAGCAGCAATGGATCCAGGCAGAAGTAGTGCAGAGAAGGTGAAACGCAAGGCTGGAAGCACTCCTCCCAGCAGACCGAGGCCAGGACGCTAGCGGTGATGCTTCCTTGCAGGACCACGGCCAGAACAGAGCAGAGCCTCCTGAGCCCCAACACCAGAGGCAGCTGAGCCAGATCAGCCCTCAGCCGATTGGGGCTGTGGCTTGGCAGTGCTTCAATGCTGGATCAACTGGTTCACTTTGCACTAGCCTGGTGCTCCCTTGCAGGCCAGCCAGTCAAGTAAGCCAGCTCTTGAGGAGACCATCCAACCAAGTGCAAGACAGTATCACATACAGATGATAATTGCGTATGGATTTATTTTTAGGTGTTTGGAAACCTTTTATAGAATATATGCATAGATTTGCCCATAGTGTTTTTGTAGCCAGCATTTGAAAAAGTTTCTTTGTTATTTGTTTTGCAGTAATAAACTAAAAACTAATTAAAGTGTACAATCTCTTTGTGGGGTTATGATACATGTACAGCCGATATAATGGAGGGCCTGGTGTCATAGCTTGTTCAATGTGGGAGCTCTCAAGAGACTTCAGGAGTAAAAGTTCTTTATTGATAAGATGCCAGTATGATACACTTGTTAGGACTGGCGGCTACAGACCAGTATAAAGCAGATATAGGTTCCTCAAGGCTACTCCTAATTCCACCCCCCCTTCTCCTAACAGTCCTCTAACTCTGCAGACAGAAAAACAGGCTGTGTGATTCATGAACTGCTCAAGGTGAAGCAGGTTCCCAGGCTCAGGAGAAATTACAGCAGGAACAAACACCGTCCATTCCTAGTTTCCCACCTCAGGTTCAAATAAGAGAATCACCCCAATAGCATCAGCTTCAGCTGTACTGAATATGACAGGTGATCCTGAGCACCTGATATGAGACATTTCTAAAGTCAACCTCCAGCTTCCTGGCTTTTCCTGGCCAGTTTCGGTGTAGCGGTTAAGAGCGGCGGGACTCTAATCTGGAGTACCAGGTTTGATTTGAGCTGCTGTAATACAGTGGTTAATTGGTTCGGCTGTGAATCAGCACTCTTCTGGTTGGAATCCCACTACTGCCATGAGCTCAGTAGGTGGCCTTGGGTGAGCCGCTCCTCTCAGCCCCAGCTCCCCAGCTGTATTATGGGGATAATAATAACACTAATTTTTTCACTGTTTTAGGTGAGGCACTAACTGTCTAGAAGAGTGGTACATAAGCACAGTCGTTGTTGTTGTTTGTTGTTATTCTCCATTCCTCCACTTGAAGGCAGCTGGGTGACCTTGGGTCAGTCACAGCTTCTCGGAGCTCTCTCAGCCCCACCCACCTCACAGAGTGATTGTCGTGAGGATAATAACAACATACTTTCTAAACTGCTCTGAGTGGGCATTAAGTTGTCCTGAAGGGCGCTATATAAATTGAATGTTGCTGTTGTTGTTGACACTGTGACACTGAGAGATCTCTGTCTTTTGGTGCTACACCTCTGAAGATGCCAGCCACAGCTGCTGGCGAAACGTCAGGAACTACAATGCCAAGACCACGGCAATACAGCCCGGAAAACCCACAACAACCATTGCTGTTGTTGTTGTTATTATTTTCTGATCGAGCAATTCATTGCCTTAGAACTCCTAACTCCTGCAGGAATTTTACTAGCAAATACCCAACCAGATACTGCAAGCCAGACCTAATCCCACACCTTGCCCCAATTAACAGCCCACCATATTGTTATCCATGTGACTTCCATTATGCTTCTTTGGACACAGATTTTGCAATGGCCCATTTTCACAGAGGCTGCAGTGATGCACAACTCTCTGTGGGCATCGGAAGCAGGCTTTAGAGACACAGTGGTGAATTTACAAAAGCAGCTAAGTACAATATTCAGCTGGTAACTGAAATAGCAGGAACTGCACAATTACTGTGAGTGCAAAGCACTGGGAACTGAGAGAACACAAAACAATGTGTGACTCAAAGCAACACGCTATGATGATATGAGCATTTCAATGGAGGGTCACAGAAGTTTCTAATATGAAAGTGGTACACTTTAAACGGCAACAAGCACCAACAATTTCTCACTTTGTCCCTAAAGGACAAATCTGCATGTTTATTTTTTAAAAAAATAATTATCCCCCAAGTATCTTGTTTGCCCAGCAAAACATAACATAATAACAGCAGAGATCCCAGACAGATAAACACAGTCATAATTTTGTATCCAGGGATGATTTATTTGGAGATCGCTGACTCCCTAATGATGTCTAGAGTTCTTCTTTCCTCTGTTCTGCTCTGTTGGGAATAAGGGTATTAATTGGAAAGGTGTTCTACGATGGAAAAGTAATATATTGAATTTTGTTTTATTAGAGGCTTGGTTACATTCAATTTGTTGTTATGTGCCATCAACTCACCTCCGACCTATGGTGACCCTATGAATGAAAGACCTCCAAAACATCCTATTGTTAACAGACTTGCTCGGATCCTGCAAACTGGAGGACGTGGCTTCTTTTATGGAGTCCAGCCATATCATTTTAGGTCTTCCTCTTTTCCTACTGCCTTCCACTTTTCCTAACAATATTGACTTTTCCAGAGAATCTTGTCTTCTCGTGATGTGACCGAAGCACAATAGCCTCAGTTTTGTCATTTCAGCTTCTAGGGAGAATTCAGGCTTGATTTGATCTAGAACCCACTTACTGGTCTTTTTGGCTGTCCATGGTATGTGCAAAACTCTCCTCCAGCACCACATTTCAAAGGAATCTATTTTCTTCCTGTCAGCTTTATGACAATTACATTATATTGTACAGAAAAAAATGTTGTTATATAAAACTACTGCCAGAGGGTGAGGAATCTTTCTGAGATACACTTTGGCATGATAAGCACTTCCTTTTTCAAGGCTGGTCATCATTTCTGCTGTGAAACCAGGTCCTAGGTGTCAGGTCTGTCACCCACAAGAACTGCCATCTCGTCTTCACACTGCTTTGCTTCTCACTACTGTAATTTCCCAGTGTTGTTTTGTGTGCAGGTTCCCAGGCTAGCCTTATCGGAGGTGGCTAGGCACAAAGACCTTGGAGAAGTTACTTTCACATTCCCCAACTCCTTTTCACTAACAGGGCATAGGGGGTGTGTGTGTGGAAAGGAGGGTTTGATATATTGCAATAAGTAACTAACACGTCATTCTCAACAAAGCCTGTGTGCTCAGCCAGAAGCTTTCTTGGCCTTTGGATTATCTATGGACACTTATACTATGAATATATTCTCTCAATAAATAACCTTTGACTCAAGAGACCTTGGATTTCTTCCTGCAAGGGGTGGGAGATGAAATCAGAATAACTTGAACTCCATAGACTGACATTAGGTCTGGAGTCTCTTCGAAAAACACAGCGCTCTTCAAATAGCCATAAGAGCCCAAACAACAGCCCAGGAGGCAAACAGAAGAATTGCACGGACTCTGTATGGCCAATTCTTCTTAATTATGGGGCATAGAATGTGTAAGAGCTTCCCAAGAATTGCTAATAAGGGTGGCCTTAGAGCATGAGTTACACATGGGTTATGTGAGGATGAACATGCATACGTCTTTGCACATGTTATCCTCCTGATGCTGCTCTTACTTGCTCATGAAGCCACACTGGTCTCTCCTTCAAGTGTGGATGGTCATGGGTTCAATAGTGGTTCCTACAAGACTGGTGAATCGCATCCCATTTGCATCTCGCCATTGTGTAGGCACAAATATGCATCAGAATAATGTTGAGACAAGTTACAGCCACCAGGTGGAGCTCCTTCTTTCACTGATAGGCTGCCCATCTTCAAGTAACTGCAATGCTGCAATATCATGCTACCGCCTAGACTGTATTTTCCTTCACAGATTCCCAGTCTAATTTCCCCTCCCCTCACTTATAATGCTTAATTTTGTTTTAGATAGTGGTTTAGGTTATTTTGCAGCTGTGGTTTGGTTTTTTGCAGCTTTTCTGTGATCCTTTTTGCTGCAGTATCCACTGAATTTAACAGTGGTAGTATTTTAATTATTTTTTTATAAATATCAATAAGACCTCCTTGTACTTGTTGGGATCTGTAGCATTTTAGTAACATTTTTTGCACTTGTAGAAGTTGGTGTTAATCAGGGCTTTTTTTCTGGAAAAACAGGTGGTGGAACTCAGGACCACTCAATGACATCACTTTGGGTCAGCTGGAACAAGGGGGGATTAAAGTTTAAATTGCCTTTGGTGAAAATGGTCACATGGCAGGTGGCCCCGCCCCCTGATCTCCAGACAGAGGGGAGTTTAGATTGCCCTCCACGCCGCACTGCAGGGGCGGGGCCACCAGCCATGTGACCATTTTCCAGACGTGCCTGAACTCCGTTCCACTGCGTTCCTGCTGAAAAAATGCCCTAGTGTTAATGCTTTCTTTCCCATCAAACACATTAAAGCTAACTAAAAAGTGTTTCATCCTCAAGTTATCTAATCATTGCAGCCACTAGCCATTAAGCTGAGAATGTGGGGAAATTGTACGTCTCTCTTATTTCCTCTCATGAGATCACAGACAGTTCTGATTGTATTTAAACTGTGCAATTAACTTCAAACATTCTTGTTGTCATAAATTTAGCTTTACTCTGCTTTCTTTCCTATTAACATTAACAGTACTATGCAGCAAACATGTTGGCAGCCACACCTCTGCCATCCACCATTTCCCTGCTTTTCCATGCAAATCAGTCAGGAAAGTCAAACCCTCCGTACAATTTAAATGGAAATGTCTCAGTGTCTCTCTACACAAGACTTCTCACATGTGTTTTTCACATGTTGGAAGTCGCAATGTTAGCTGGGAAGCATAGTTTAAAATGACAGAGCCAGCGGAGATCACTTCGGAGGGGACAGATTCTCTCACAGCCTCTGGTGTGTTGGACTGTATCCCCTTTTGGAGCCATTGGCCTGTCAAGGCTTGGTTAATTTAAAGTTTTAAACAGCGAGGGCTGCCATATTCATAAGACTGATTTGTTAAGATATTTTCTCCCCTTCTCGATAGACCAACAGTTTCGGCAGATAAGATCTGCTTGGAGAAACTTTTGATAGATGAAGTTTTGCGTTTATATGATAAAATTTCGTAGCAAACAATGTTGTACATAGAGATTTATTCTGCCTCCTTTTTAGTATGATATTAACAATTTTAATGTTTTAATGTGTATTTTAAACCTTTTGATATATTTATTCTATTCTACATTTTACATATCGGAAACTTAATGTGTCTCCTGTTTTTTGGGGAATCGTTGTAACCACTTGTTGATAATTCTTAATGGTCATTGACCATAAATGAAATAAATGGATGAATGCAAACTGATTTGTTATAAGCCTACTTGCAGACGGAAGTAGAAGAAAATTCTAAGGCATAAGACACCATCAATATTACCAATATAACCGGTTAGCATGCGGTATTGCATCACCTCCAGTTCTCTGGTAAAGCTCAAAGGAGGAAGTTTTGCAGTGTATCCCAAGAACACAGTGGTATCTGGATGATTTTATAGCGACAGCTGAAAGTGATGAAGAACATCTGAAAATCTTGCAAATGAGAGTGAAATGCTTAGAAGAATGTGGGTTACATTGCATGGAGGGCGAACATGGCACGGGGTTTCAGAGCCATATTCAACCTCTGAATAAGGAGATTCCTTTTACTCACCGTGGCTAGTAGTTATATTGATAAACTTATCTTCCATAAATCTGTTCAATCCCATTTTAAAGCCATCTGCACTCTTGGCTATCTCTGTGTCTGCTGGCAGTGAATTCTACAGTTTAATTACTCATTGATTAAAAACAATTTATGATACGATTGAATGGCCCGGGTGTATGACACTACCCTCAAAGGTTGAGAGTATACTGAATCTAACACACCTATATCAGAAACTTTGTGGAAGAGCCAGTTGAGCAAGCAATTTCTGATGTGTCACAGCTTGACAGTTGCACAGACATGGAGTTTCCACCGAGAAGCATACAGGAGGGGAGTTGACGCTATCGTGCACGAAAACACAAGCCACTTGAGAAATGTGATTTGCAATCTGTGCATTCTGGGGTAATTGATCAATCTTTTCATATACAATTTTGTTTTATTACATTCCTATATTGGGTGGGGGGAGATAACTGTGGTTTGGAGAGCTGCTGTAACACAATGGTTAAGTGGTTCGGCTGTGAATCAGCACTCTACTGGTTCAAATCCCACTACTGCCATGAGCTAGGTGTCCTTGGGGAAGCCACTCCTCTCATCCCCAGCTCCCCAGCTGCATTGTGGGGATAATAATAACACTAACTTGTTCACCGCTCTGAGTCTAATCTGTCTAGAAGAGCAGTATATAAGCGTATTATTATTATTAACAACAATATTGTTATTATTATTTGAATGTATCTAAGTGAATCTGTAGTTATCTTATATTCTAATAACTGTGCAGCCCAGATCTGTGCATGCTTAAATCTGGAAATCCAAAGACACTTCAGTTAAGTCAGCTTTTAGCAAATGCTGACTTCTAAGTCAAAGAGCCTGCCTTAAAACAAGATAATTCGTTCAGACTCCCTGAATGACTACCTCCTACTTTTTTGGTTTTAAAATTCAGATTTCATTTTCAGCTTCTTTAAAAAAGAAAAGATAATTGGATTTTAAAAGGCATAAAAGTTTTTTTAAAAAAGCTGAAGACAATGTAATGACTAACTCTTTAAGGTCATGACTAGACATGGGCACGAACCACATTACAAACCAAAAAACCCCCACAAACCGCCTTATCGGCAGTTCACAAACCAGCAGATCATGAGCGTCCATGGCCGAAGCCTGGTTTGTTGCGTTCTTCCATGGTTCGTGAAGCCAGACAGTCAGGCACCATCAATCAATTCCCTTGGAAACAGAGCTGGAGGAATACTTGAACTCTGTCTGCACTCCTTCTGTCACCCTGGAAACCCAAATCGAAGCCCAGCTTACCTTGATTGACAGGTTTTCCTTCCAACCATGGAGCTGAAAATTGGTTACAATTGGTTACATGGGAGAAGACACCCGGGGGAGGAAGGGGGAAGGGGGGTGTTCTGTAGCCATGAGCACTCCAATCTCATGCCTGCAAACCCTGATAGGCAGTTCTGATGGCCAACCCCTTGTACACTGGGCCAACGTCAACTGGTGGCTCTAATTGTATCGAACGGGAGTTTCCTGGGGGCCTTGGATTGGAGAGGGTATAACTCCAAGATCCCTATTGCAATCTTGACCAAACTTGGTTACTGGCTGGAGGAGAGCCTGCTAAACACTCCCCAGGAATATGGGTTCTCTAAGTCCAACGGGGGCCGTTCTGATGCCCACAAACCGCGAACCATGAACCGGTTCATTTCGGTTCATTGGTTCGGGTTGTCGGTGGCCCCGAACCATGAACCGGTGGGTCATTAATTTTTTTTTGGTTTGTGCCCATGTCTAGTCATGACAGAGCAATACTGTTAAAAGGAATTTGATTTAGAATTATAATTTATGGCACACTTCTGGGTAGAGAAGAATAATGACTTCCATAGACTCTTGAGTCTTTCCTTGAAAGCATTTGATAAGAAGATTGAAAGAGAGACACAGGCAGTAATAGGAATGGCCCTGAGGCATGGATAGGGGGCTGTTTTGCAAGAGAAAATGATGCATTGTACTGCCTATGGGTTGTTTGGCACTGTGTTGCCACATGCTTGCATGAAGAGCTTTGACTTTCATAGTTTTTTTTTTAAAAAAAATATGAAAGCCAAAGCCCTTTTGGCTGTGGCCATTTTATTTATTTATTTATTCCCACCCCTTTCAAGAGATGTTAAAAACATGAAGCTGACATACTTGAGAGGATGAACAATTGGAAGCAGGAGAAGCCCCAGACCATCATGTGATGTCATTTCTCCCCTAAAGATGTCTTGTGGGAGGACTGTGATTTTGAATTTTAGGAATTTGAATTTGACAACCTACTATGTCAAGAAACTCACTTTGCCTAGCTTGTTTCCTGGCTTATTCACCCACTTTGGTTCAGGCCTTTGGCCTAGCTAAGATGCAGTTAGAGTTAACTGGGGGGAAATATCAAAGACCTGCTGTGAGACACCTCTCCACCTGACCAGCCGGAGACCCAGGCGCCCATCCAGATTGAGTTGCCCCACCTCCGCAGGGTCAACAGCCTGTCCTTCCTCCAGACATGCAAGGCAGCCAAGCTCCTGTGGGGCTGCCTGTCCAACCAGTTCTGCCACCAGAGTCACAAAATGGAGGCCCCGTCCCATTCCCAGTGCAACCAGCCCAGTTGCTGCTGGGACTATGCAAGCTAGAAGCCTGTCTTGAGAGAGACTCTGAAGAATTGAGATACTTCCTAGTGCAAGTGGTTCAGTTTTGGAGAGAATGGGGCCCCACCTTCCTGGATGAAGCCAACTGGGTGAGCTACCTGGGCTGTACTCCATGACCCCAGCTGAACGGGCAGAGCTTCACAAGTTCATTGACGAGAACCTGGAGAGAGGTTTCATTCAACCCACTAGCTCCCCCCACACTGCCCCAGTATTGTTTCGCAAAAAGAAAGACAGAGGCTTGAGGCTGTATACTGCTTACAGAAGAATCAATGCAGTTTCCATGTCAAATGCCTACCCCTCCCTCTCATTAGAGGCTTATTGGGAGTGGTGGCCAAGGAAAAGATTTTTGCCAGACCTGATCTAAGGGATGCTTACTTTCGAGTGCGCATCAGGGAGTGGAATGAATGGAAAACAGCCTTCAACACCCCCTTAGCACAGCTTGAGTATCTAATCGTGCCATTCGGACTCCAAAGAGCACCTGGCATCTTCATGAATCTGATTAATGAGGTTTTTCGTAAATACCTATACAAGGGAGTGGCTGTTTATTTAGATGATGTGTTACTGTATTCTGTTGACTATGACTCTTGTGAAATTAGTAAGAGAGGTATTGAGTACTCTGTACAAGAACAAACTGTATGCCAAATTGTCTAAGTGTGAGTTTCAGAAGGAGGAGTTAGACTTCTTTGGCTGCACATCTGAAAAATGACCCAGGTTTGCAGAAAAATCTGAAATCTAATTTAAAGAAAAAAACCCAAAATGATAAAAGAAGCCCCTTTAGCTTTAAGAATCAGATGCCCTTGGTGAATGTTGCTTTACAAACATAACAGTAGTCTAGGTAGGGGAGGGGCCTTTCCAGGACTGTTTTGGCCTTTGAGGGAGGGTTCATTGGCGTCAGACCCATAAGCAACCAACAGAAGACTTAATACCACACAGCTTCCATGACTCTCACAGACCTGGCTGCTTGCTATTGTTCAACAACATGCCCCCAAAGGCAGTGTACTGTAGTGGTTAGAGTTTCTGTGTAGGATATAAGAGACCAAGGTTGGAAGCGCCTCTCTGCTATGGAAGCTCACTGGGTGACTTAGATCCAGTCACACACTCCCAGCCTACTCTGCCTCTCGGGGTTGTTTGGAGGATAATATGTAGGCAAGGAGAACAATGTAAGCTGCTTTGGCTTCCCATTGAGGAGAAAGGCAGGGTGTAAATAAAGCAAATGAATAAATATCGTGAAGATGGGTGACAGGGAAAAGATGTTTAATGGGTTTGAACGAGAGAAGGACATAGGAAAAGGTGAAGGGAAAGAGGAAATGCTGTGGGGAAGGGGATACAGAGAAAAGCGAAGTACCCCCACAAGTCCTTACAGATTGTCCACCATGAAACTGAGCCTGGATCAGCTGGCACCACACAACTGGGCTGTAGGGAAGAGGCTGCTGGGGGGAAGTGAAGATGGGGGCAGACAAAAGTGGGAGGGAAGGAGAGAAGGAAGCAGGAAAAGGGGTGAGGCTATGGGGGGCAGGGAAGGGAAAGAGGATGTTGGGGGGAGGGGGAAATGAGTTGCCTCTCGCAAGTCCTTGCAGGTCCCCCAATCATATGATCTACATTCTGGATAAAAGGAAAAATTAAAAGCTTTCTAGCCACAGAAAAATAATTGCATTCAAAAGCCACATGATATAGCATTCATACTACCTACACCACATTCACATACCCAATCAGCGTATGATACTGTACAATACCACCCCTGCAAAACTCTAGAAGATGGTAAGTCATTTAGATACGCCAACATAAACAACATCTATACTGATCTTATATGATACCTTTTAAAAGTGGAGGGTATTAACAATGGATAAATGACTGCTTGTTTCTGTATTTGGGGCAGTGGGCTATACATGGGCCAGTCTCTCGGCATTCCTGCTGGTGGCTGGCCATGGCAGGCCACTACTGGCACACCATCCTGGTGGGGCGGTGCCAGGGAGCTGCACCAGAGTAATTTGGGCTTATGATGATGTAACTGTGAGATGCATTGATGTAAGAGCTAGTTTGCTCCGACGCCACTTCCATGCCACTCCCACTCTGGTGCAGGGATTTATGCTCAAAGTCTGCAGGCAGCTGTCTGTGTCTGCCCTCCACCAGCGTAACAGCTTGGCAAAGTGGCACCAGGGAGCTCCACCAGCATAACTCAGGCTTAAGGCAGTGGAGCTCCAAGATACGTTAGTTACAGGCTAGTCGGCTCCCTGAGCTCTTTCCCTCTCTCTCTCTTTCTCTCTGTCTCTGTCTGTCTCTCTCTCTCACACACACGCGCACACACACACACACACACATGTTGTGGAAATTGTTGCTCTGCAACCAGGGATCAGTCCACTAGTTGCTGTTGGATTGCTGCCTGGGTTTGCCTCTTACCATAGGCATGTAAAGAGTGCAACCTCACTTGATCTTTCCCCTAGTACTAACCTGATGTCTCTGCTAAGAATAATGTGCCAGCAGCAAGAAGGTCTTAAGCAAGACTGGAAGTTTTTATTTATAAAGGCATAATAATAATAAAAAAAACAGTTGGGCAAGGCACCAGACTTGGGCCCAGCCTACTGACCACTAGAGCACTATAGAGATAGATACAGAATACAAGTTAGCATGCAAGGTACAACAACATTATAAGATAACTACAGAAAAAAAACTTCCCTCCCCCCATTCCAGAGCTCTGGGACCCCTCCGTTGCACAGCAGCAAAGCTAAAGCTAGCCTTTGCGTGTTGGCAAGTGAAGGGTACCGAGTTCTTGTTTCATCCCTCTTTTATAGGGAAATATCAAAGACTTGCCTCATTAACATCTTAATCAATCACATTGTCTTTGTTCTTGAAAGACAGTTCCGTTGAGGGTCTTTCATGTAAACACAAGTGTACACATCCTTTCCCTCTGTGATAGACTTTGATATGCATTTGTAATTTGCAAAGGAATGTTCACACCACACTAGTGGTTTAGGATATCCTGTTCTCCCCAGAGATAAGCTGTTTGCTGTTTGCCCTAGTCCTCATTACCTTTGCTCCTTTGGTGATTTATATGAAAAAGGCCAGAGGACTCAAAAAGGTCCCAAACAATTAACTTTTATGGCCTTATCTGTTTCCTGTCGCAGAGGGTGAGATCTTCCCAGGAAGTGCAACTTTATTCTGCAGAGAGGGAGGGAGAGCCTTTGGAAGATTTCTTTTTCCCAAACTATAGTTGGTTCCCTATTTCTAACATGATCCAAAAAGGGCTGGTTCTGACCCACTAACAAAATTCTGACAACAACACACGCACCAGGGCAACACACACACCGCGGCAAGCTCCCATAACGACAGTGTCTTCCTGGTACCAGGAAGACACTGTCGTTCCGGGAGCTTGCCATGATGTTCTGTGGCCGGTAAGAAGTGTGACAATGGCCCTGGATTGCTAAAATCTTTTTTGAAATGTTGGGTTCAGAAAAATTAACTATAAAAGTTCAAAATATTTTTGTCTCACATGTGTAGCAAGGAAGGGAAGGTGGTATAGCATTGGAAATCTTGTAAGGTCTCAGAAACTCAGCAGGATCAGTACTTCAATGAGAGACCAATGAAAAAGACTCTGCAGAGGAAGACAAAGGCAAATCACTTCTGCTTCTCACTTGCCTTGAAAGTCCTTTACTGAGGTTGCCATAAGCCATTTTTGACTTGACAGCACCTTACACACATACATATGGAGTCAGTTGATTTTTAAAAGACTAGATTTTCTTGGTCAGGTTAAGATACTGCAAATCTCTGATGAGCATCACCAATTTGTGGGAAAATCTAATTAGGCAGAATAAGTTGAATTGGTAATGGAAAGTGCTGTCAAGTCATAGCTGACTTATGGTGACCCCCTGATGGGGTTTCCCAGGCAAGAGACTAACAGAGGTGGTTTATGCCTGTCTTTGCATATCCATGCTGGTCTTCCTTGGAGGTCTCCCATCCAATTACTAACCAAGGCTGACCCTGCTTAGCTTCCAAGATCTGATGAGATCGCGCTTGCCTGGGCTATCCAGGTCATGGCAACCTGAATTAGGAATAAAGAATCTGGAAATCAGGAAAACATCAGAACCAGATGATTTTATAAATGAGTTCTGTTCTACTTTCTTGAAGAACTGACCCCATATTATTGAAATTATATTTGTTTCTCATTTATAATAATAAACCTATGAAAACTTATGTGGATGCCTATATTTCATTAGGCATGCAAACTTTCAATGTATAAACTAATCTTCATACTTAATATGGATTATAAAATGTTAATATTAATATTAACTAAGCATCTTTAAAATTATGATCAACCATACTGAATAACTATACAGTATAGCTATACCGTGCTATACAGTATAACTATATTGTACTACATATAACTATACTCAAGCCAGTTTGTCAGAAGAATGTCAATTGACAGGTAACATTCTAAGATCAATTAATTTGATAAATTCAGTAAAACACGAGCATATTCCTGCAATGTTATACTTTGTTAATGCTGCAAAAGCATTTGACCAAGTTAACTGGAATTTTTTGAAAGAGACATTAAAGGGTTCGGAAGTGGGCCGTAATTTTTGTAAACTGATATGTTTAATCTACTCTCAACCAAAGATCCAGCTTTCCTTTTGATGACATATCTCATCACAATTTCAGTAACAATATCAATAGTAAGAATTTCAGTAAGAATTTCAAGCAGAATAACCAGGCTTCTAGTCAGGGCATCTATTCTGCTTACTAGTAGGACACCTGCTCTCAGGCATGTAGAAAACTGTTCTTTGGTAAGATAACAAGAATCTCCCCCTGCAAAAAAGAGACCCCCCCATGCTTTGATCAGGATTGAATATGTTTATTTCTCTCCAGGAACTAGCAAACGTTGAGGGCAGGTAAATGCATGCACAAATACTTACCATATTAGTCTTTTTTTAAAATTTACTAAAATAAATAAGTTACAGCTATGTACAAAAACAACAAAATACTTATAAAATACATTGCCAATCTAAATCCTCTTCTCTCCTGCTTCCATCATCACCATCAACGGACATTATCAACACTACAATACTATTTCCAATTATACAATTGCCAGTTCCATTCTTTGTATTGACCATAAAGGATCTACTCTATATGTATCTCTATTTTTCTGATAAACAGTTTAATTTCACTAAAGAATCAATCTCCTTTATTTTCAACAGCCAGTCTTGTAGTTTATAAAAATATATATTTACCTGTCAAGCAAGACACTTTCATCACTATATTAGTTTAATAGTATTCAGGGGGGAGAAGAAATTTCAGTGTTGGTTCCCTCGTTCCTCATGATACCTCAGCTTGTTACTCATATATTAATTAGTTCTAAACTTTGAGACACCATAGAGGTAACATCCTATGAGGTTTAGAAACTTGTTTACATTGCTTAATGATGATTCCAAGTCTTTTAAAGGAACGATATTGGGGCAAATTGTTTCCACTTGGAATAAACTTCCTCGTCTAGTTACATTTCTAACTGTACACGAGGTACAACAGATTATAAAAATATAATACAAATATCAAAACCATAAAAGAACAGTTCATCATAAAAATCAACAAACAGATAATAACTGTCCCAAGATGGGATCAATTCCAGATTCCTGCCCATCAACATACAGGAGGAGGGAAGTGGACAGATAATGTACAGCAACCTATATGTGGGTCAGCAAATGACCCATAGCCCCGTGCTGTACCCAAATGTTGGGCAGCTGGCCGGTGGACACTGTATAATCCCACACTTAGTGGGAGGCTGGTGGGAGGCTCAGTGAGGATCCCATGCTGGCCTTAACCGTACGCCTGGTGGAACATGTCTGTCTTACAGGCCTGCTGAAATGATAGAAGATCCTGACGGGCCCGGGTGTCCTCCGACAGAGAGTTCTACCACGTTGGGGCCAGGACTGAACAGCCTCTGGCCCTGGTTGAGGCCAACCAAGCCTCCCTGGGGCCAGGGACCACCAGCAGATGTTTTCCAGCTGATCAGAGTGTTCTCCGGGGCACATACGGGGAGAGGCTGTCCCTTAAATATGCTGGTCCCAGTCCATTTAGGGATTTATAGGTCAAAACCAGCACCTTGAACTTAATCCGGAATTCCACGGGGAGCCAGTGGAGCTGCTGCAGAATTGATGTAATATGTGTCCTATAAGGAACACCCATCAAAACATGTGCAGAAGCATTCTGGACCCGCTGTAGTCTCTGGATCAAACCCAAGGGCAGCCCTGCGTACACCGAGTTACAGTAATCCAACCTAGAGGTGACCATTGCATGGATCACTGTTGTTAGGTCCTGGGCTGAGAGACAGGGGGCTAGCTGCTTGGCCTGCCGAAAATAGAAAAAAGCAGCCCGGGCAATCGTCGCAATCTGGGCCTCCATAGATAAGGAGGAATCCAGGAGCATGCCCAAACTCCTGACTGATGGTACGGGCACAAGTGGTGCCCCCCCAAAGGCTGGGAGATGGATCCCCTCCTCTGACAGCCCATGGCCCAAATACAGGCCCTTCGTCTTCATGGGATTCAGCTTCAGCCTGCTCTGTGCCACCCATCCAGACATGGCCTCCAAAGCTTTCAACAGGGCATCAGGGGCAGAGTCAGGTCGATCGTCCATCAGCAGATACAACTGGGTGTCATCTGCATATTGATGAAAACCCAGTCCAAACCTCTGCACCAGCTGGGCGAGGGGGCTCATATAAAGACTGAACAACAGGGAAGAGAGTATTGCCCCCTGAGGGATACCACATACCAAAGGCTGGCGTGTGGACAATCTCTCCCCCAGCGCCATCCAGCATTCTACTATCTGGTACTATCTGGGCACTAGGGGTTTGCAAAATGGAACAAATAAGCTGAAAATCGCACAACAATCACTGGTTTGATTTGTTAAAGTAGCTTCCTGGTGAAACAAAATTGGAAAACGAAGCTGTGACAACTCCCCCTCACTGAAAAGTTTGTATGTTTCATTTCAGTTCTTCCATGCAGAGCAGCAGCTCAGGCATGCAGGCAGTATGGGCCAGCAGGCAGCACCTTGTTTTTCCTGATGCAGGGATTTATACCCAAGACCAGCTGGTGGCTGGCCATGGCTGGCCACTGCTGGCTCACCATCCTGGTGGGGCGGGGCCAGGGAGCTGCACCAGAGTAATTTGGGCTTATAATGGTGTAACTGTGAGATGCATTGATGTAAGAGCTAGTTTGCTCTGATGCCACTTCCATGCCACTCTCACCCTGGTGCAGGGATTTATGCTCAAAGTCTGTGTCTGCCCTCCATCAGCGTAACAGCTTGGCAGAGTGGCACCAGGGAGCTCCACCAGCATAAGTCAGGCTTAAGGCAGTGGAGCTCCAAGATATGTTAGTTACAGGCTAGTCGGCTCCCTGAGTTCTTTCCCCCTCTCTCTCTTTCTTTCTGTCTCTCTCCCACACACACACACAAACACACCAGGGCCATTTTCACACTGCTTACTGGCCATGGAACATCGCGGCAAGATCCCAGAACAACAGTGTCTTCCTGGCACCAGGAAGACACTGTCGTTCTGGGAGCTTGCCATGATGTTCTGTGGCCGGTAAGAAGTGTGATAATGGCCCTGGATTGCTAAAATCTAGAAGTTTTTGAAATGTTGGGTTCAGAAAAATTAAAAATATAAAAGTTCAAAATATTTTTGTCTCGCATATGCAGCAAGGAAGGGAAGGTGGTATAGTCCTGGAAATCTTGTAAGATCTCAGAAACTCAGCAGGATCAGTACTTCAATGAGAGACCAATGAGGAAGACTCTGCAGAGGAAGACAAAGGCAAATCACTTCTGCTTCTCACTTGCCTTGAAAGTCCTTTACTGAGGTTGTCATAAGTTATTTTTGACTTGACAGCACCTTACACACATACATACGTAGCAGAGTCAGTTGATTTTAAAAAGGACTAGATTTTCTTGGCCAGGATAAGATACTGAAAATCTCAGATGAGCATCACCAATTTGTGGGAAAATCTAATTAGGCAGAATAAGTTGAATTGGTAATGGAAAGTGCTGTCAAGTCATAGCTGACTTATGGTGACCCCTGATGGGGTTTCCCAGGCAAGAGACTAACAGAGGTGGTTTATGCCTGTCTTTGCACAGCCATGCTGCTCTTCCTTGGAGGTGTCCCATCCAATTACTAGCCAAGGCTGACCCTGCTTAGCTTCCAAGATCTGATGAGATCGCGCTTGCCTGGGCTATCCAGGTCATGGCAACCTGAATTAGGAATAAAGAATCTGGAAATCGGAAAAACATCAGAACCAGATGATTTTATAAATGAGTTCTGTTCTACTTTCTTGAAGAACTGACCCCATATTATTGAAATTATATTTGTTTATCATTTATAATAATAAACCTATGAAAACTTATGTGGATGCCTATATTTCATTAGGCATGCAAACTTTCAATGTATAAACTAATCTTCATACTTAATATGGATTATAAAATGTTAATATTAATGTTAACTAAGCATCTTTAAAATTATGATCAACCATACTGAATAACTATACAGTATAGCTATACCGTGCTATACAGTATAACTATATTGTACTACATATAACTATACTCAAGCCAGTTTGTCAGAAGAATGTCAATTGACAGGTAACATTCTAAGATCAATTAATTTGATAAATTCAGTAAAACACGAGCATATTCCTGCAATGTTATACTTTGTTAATGCTGCAAAAGCATTTGACCAAGTTAACTGGAATTTTTTGAAAGAGACATTAAAGGGTTCGGAAGTGGGCCGTAATTTTTGTAAACTGATATGTTTAATCTACTCTCAACCAAAGATCCAGCTTTCCTTTTGATGACATATCTCATCACAATTTCAGTAACAATATCAATAGTAAGAATTTCAGTAAGAATTTCAAGCAGAATAACCAGGCTTCTAGTCAGGGCATCTATTCTGCTTACTAGTAGGACACCTGCTCTCAGGCATGTAGAAAACTGTTCTTTGGTAAGATAACAAGAATCTCCCCCTGCAAAAAAGAGACCCCCCCATGCTTTGATCAGGATTGAATATGTTTATTTCTCTCCAGGAACTAGCAAACGTTGAGGGCAGGTAAATGCATGCACAAATACTTACCATATTAGTCTTTTTTTAAAATTTACTAAAATAAATAAGTTACAACTATGTACAAAAACAACAAAATACTTATAAAATACATTGCCAATCTGAATTCCCTTCTGTCCTGCCTCCATGGACATACCTACACCATCACCATCAACGGACGTTATCAATACTACAATACTATTTCCAATTATACAATTGCCAGTTCCATTCTTTGTATTGACCATAAAAGAGCTACTCTATATGTGTGTCTATTTTTCTGATAAACAGTTTCACTAAAGAATCAATCTCCTTTATTTTCAACAGTCAGTCTTGTAGTTTATAAAAATATACATTTACCTGGCAGGGGAGACACTTTCATCACTATATTAGTTTAACAGTATTCAGGGGGGAGAAGAAATTTCAGTGTTGGTTCCCTCATTCCTCAAGATACCTCAGCTTGTTACTCATATATTAATTAGTTCTAAACTTTGAGACACCATAGAGGTAACATCCTATGAGGTTTAGAAACTTGTTTACATTGCTTAATGATGATTCCAAGCCTTTTAAAGGAAGGATATTGGGGCAAATTGTTTCCACTTGGAATAAACTTCCTCCAGTCTACCTCCATGTAAGCATTCTGCTTTATAGCATTCTTCTTAACTCTCATGCATAGAAGCTTACTGTAGTTTGAGGTTCAATAGTGTTTTGTTTGAGCTGTAAGCAACCAGACACTCTGTGTCCTTTGTTGCTCAAAGATCAGTGGCAGAACACCCGCTTTTCATGCAAAATGTTCCAAGTTTAGTTCTTCACATCATCAGTTAAAATGATCTGAATAGCAGAATTGAGATTAAGAAAGACCTTTGCAAAAATACTTTGGAGAGTTTGGAGAATTTGGAGAGTTCCAAGTTAAAATACACAATCCTTTGTAGGTCAGTCATCTGATTGATTAAAAGACAGCATCGTAGTCAGATGACCGAACCTTGCTTTGTTAGATTGCTAAGTGATAATTAGAGTTTACAAATGTTTGCTTGATGGCTGTTCAACAGGAGTCTGCTAGAAAGAGATGCTTTTCTAGATGGGCAATCCATGTATTCAGATCATGTACCCTTTAGACTGAAAATGTGACGTATTCCCCACTGCTGTAGAAAGAGCTGATGTGTGAAGAAACCACAGTAGTCAAGAAATAGGGAAAGTGGCAGAAGGGTGTTTCTATGAAGAGTTTCTAGTAAGAGTTAGCCGGAACTGGAGCAGTCTGCCCAAGTGGCTCTCTGGGCAACCTTCTGCCTTGAAGAAGTGCCTATTTGCTACTAGCTTTAGCTAAGCACTTTCCAGACTTCGACAAACCCAGTAATGGAGGCCATCAGCTCATGACAGTATATCTGTTATGAAGTGATTTTCCTAGTGTCATGGAGTAATTGGCTCAAGCTGAAAATAAGATTGCAGAAGTATGTCTCCGCTAACAGGAAGCAGATTAGTAACTGTAAGTAGCAGCAGGGCTTTTTTTCCTGGAGGGTTCATGTTGGCACATAAACTGGCACTTCTTGCAGCTGGTGGGCTTGGCCCCCCCAAGGCAGTGAACATGACAGTACTAGCACTTTTTTTAAAAAAAGTACTGAGTAGCAGACACTGAAGTTGCACAGAGACAACAAAATAGAGAGTCTCAGTTCAAGCCTCTTTTTTCTTTTACCCATGTCTTTTAAAATTGGAGGCAGTAGAAGACAAGTGAGGAGGGGGCTGCACCATAGATAGTGGTATGATCCTTCAAAATGGGAACATCTGAAGAGCTCACCAAATGATCAGCTGCCTGCTTGTGACCAGTATACAGCATATGAGCCAAATCATCAGGTATTCAAGCATGCCCACTTATTGTTTACCCTGATCTCGTTAGCCTGATCTTGTTAGATTTCAGAAGCTAAGCAGGGTCGGCCTTGGTTATTAATTGGATGGGAGACCTCCAACAAAGACCAGGCCTGAAGAGGCAGACAATGGAGACCTGTTAGTCTCTTGCCATGAAAACCCCGCCAGGGGTCACCATAAATCTGCTATGACTTGAGGGCACTCTCTGCTACACATATTGTTTGCATGTGTAAAGCAAATATTACAAAGACACTATAAGACTGCAATGCTTTCTCCTCCACAGCTTTAATAATAACGCGTTTAAACTATGTTAAATATGGAATCGGTATTGTGGAGCTGAGATCTTCAACAAAATTTACGAATGACTTCGACTGGCAAAAGTACTCGCATCTGAAATTATGGGCCTCCTAGAATGGTGTGTCTTCATTTCTGTTTGTTCCAGAACAAAATGAGACTTGTGAGGGATACTAGAATCAGATTTAAGGGCTTCTTTGGTTGTGTTCCCCCAACCAGTGGAAACCGAACAATTGGTTTGAGGAATGACTGGCAGCCCAGGAAATGTAAGGACATTGTTAATTGAACCCCAATATAACGAAGCAGCTTGTAGATATTGTTTGAGAGCATCTGTCTCTAAGGTGCCCAGAAGACTGGAGACCAGTGCTGTCTCAGAAGGGGGGAAATGTGGGCTTGGAAAATGGCAAACCAATCATCTTGACAACAATATCTCATAAAATTCTAGAACAGATTATTTAGCTGTCAGTCTGTGAGCATCTAGAGAAATCAATGGGCTTAGAAGGTAAGATTGCACTGTTAGCAGAACAGAAGCAGGTTCAGCAGTACAAAGCAGCTGCCAAGAAAACAAACACAATCTTTGGCTGTCTTCAGAGGATCAGAGTAAGAGGTCCTGCATAGATCGGGCTTCCGGTTATGGGCACCATATTTTAAGGAAATTTAAAGAAATTGACAAAATAGATGGAATCCAGAGGACAACCAACATGATGCAGAAAATCTGGAAACCAAGACCTCTGCGAGAAGTTTGAAAGAGCTGGGCAAGTTGGTGTTAGTGCTGGTGGGTAAAAGTTGCAGAGTTTAATATTAGCACAGTGGAAATAAGTAGACAGACTTCTGTGGTTTTAGCTCTAGAAAATACTTTTACTACATATCAGGGGAAAGGGTACACAGGTTAGAAAATAAAGAATAGCTATCTCCTACATCTCTACACTTTGGTGATCAGGCTAGAAGAGGAGACTGGACAGAGAGAGACAGAGAGAGAGAGAGCAATAAAACTTTAATATATGTTGCTAATTAATCCCCCTCCTCCCCCAATAAACTGGTTCATCCAAAAGACAATCCTAGATCCCTTCATTAAGACTAAATACTTCCCTTACTATGGTGGGAACTTTTACTGGACAGCTAAGTGGTCCTATGCTAACTAGCTGTCTAACTAAACAAAACAAAACATCATTTTCACTCTTTCATGACTGAACATAAGACACATGCTAAAATCCCAACAGTTAGCCTTACAAGTGTTAGGAATTATGTATTTTTAGTTTGGTTTTAGTTTAGTAACTTAGCAGAGTAACATAGCAGAGCAATTTAGTCAGAAACATTTAAACCCTTACAAATGTGCATTAATTAATCCTCAGACAAAATTCATAGAAAGATAGAACTTACAGTTTATTGTAGCAGATTTCTTCCATAGCAATATCTTCTGGTAATAAGAAGGGAAAGATCCTAATCTAAAGAGTTACATTCCCTAGTCTAATGCCACGGCCTGAAACTAGGCAGCGAGGCTGGAAGTGGGTCTGTGGACAAAAAGAAGGGCTCCATAAGGAGCATGGTGGCTTTACATCTTTTCTCTTTTGGATGACCATGAGGGAAGGTGTGAAATTTCCCAAGAGGCACAGAGGCAAGAGAGGAGGAGTCAGTAGGTGTTCCCACCTTAGACAAGAGAGTGGCAGATCGCTAGACTTATACATTACATTCAAAGAGACATGCAGCACCCCCCCCCCTCTGTTTCCAAAGGCAGGCTGAGTCGCCTATTCCAACACTCCCTCTTGACTCAGAATGCCGTCAGCATTCACAATGTTCAGGTCACTTTGTAGACCTTGTTACTTGTCTCTGGACAGAGGCTTGGTAAAGATGTCCGCTGTCATTTCTTCAGTGGGACAGTAGTGCAGCTTCACAATTCCTTGTGCTTGAAGTTCCTTCAGGAACTGCTGTCGTGTCCCAATACGTCTTGTGTGTGGAGTATTTCCTTCTAAAAGAGAAAGAGTTATACAACTCTGGTTATATTCTAGCATGTTAACTGGTAAAGGTTCTGTAATGCCAAAATCTTTAAGTAACATTAAGAGCATTTGTAAATCTTTGCATGCTTCTGAAGCTGACACAAGTTCTGCTTCAGTGGATGAAAGGGCTGCAATTTCATTTTTACGACTTGCCCAAGTTACAGGTCCATCCCCATAGAAAAACACATTACCAGTAGTGGATTTCCAGTCTGAATTATCTTTAGCCCAATCTGCATCAGCATATCCCAATAGTGTGGGATTTTTATTAGCTGGCAGCCTTAGTTTAGAATCTGCAGTGCCCTTTAAATATCTCATTACTCTTTTTACTCTGGTCCAATCATTCACAGTGGGTTTACTTACCCTCCTGGATAGAGTACCTACAGCTGTTGCAATATCAGGTCTTGTTGTCATTGCTAGGTAAAGAAGCTTGCCTATGGCAGTTCTGTACTCGTTGTTTTCTGGTAGAGGTTCATTTGGTTCCTTTTCTTTCAGAAAACCTACTTCCATTGGTGTGGGCATTGGATTGGCATTTTCTAGTCCAAAACCTTCCGGTAGTCCTAGTATCTTTTGTCTTTGGATCAGAAGGTAACTGCCATCTGGTTCCCTCTCGATCTGGATCCCCAAATAAAAGTTAGCATTACCCAAGCATTTCACCTCGACTTCCTTGTTTAGATGAGATATAATTTCAGCACAATCACTTGAATTTTCATAACAAAGGATAAGATCATCAACATAAGCCAAAATAAAAGTCCATCTTCCATTCTTGTATCTACTGTACAGACAGAGGTCAGCTTTGCCTCATTTAAAATCTAGATCAAGTAGCATTTTGGTCAGTTTATCATTCTAAGATTTGGCAGCTTGCTTAAAACCATAAAGTCGTTTCTAAAGTTTGCACACTAAGTGTTTATTCTGTTCATTTGTGAACCCTGGAGGTTGACTCATACATAATTCTTCCTCAATTTCACCATGTAAAAATGCAGTCTTTATATCCAGGTGTTCTGTTTGCATGTTTCTAGAAGCTGCTATGCTTAAAAGCATCCTGATTGTGGAATATTTTACAACTGGTGCAAAAATTTGATCATAATCAGTTCCATAAATCTGAGAATATCCTTTGGCTACTAATTTAGCTTTGTATCTCTCAGCTGCACCATTCTCATTTTTATTAGCTTTAAAAACCCATTTACATCCAATGACATTCTTACCCTTAGGTAGTTTTGTGAGAGTCCATGTTTTGTTCTTGTGTAGAGCATCTATTTCCTCTTGTGCTGCTTCCTTCCATTTCTTTGCTTCTGGTTCAGGCATTTGTTGAACTTCGGCCCATGAAGTTGGTTCTTGTGGTGGCGACGACCTTGCAAGGTAGGTCAGTCTCTCGGCTGGAACTCCTCTGTTGACGCGCTGAGAGCGCCTAAGGTCCTGAGTCACCTCTGCCTCCGCAGCGGGCTCTGGCTCTTCAGGCACATCTACTGGCCTGGGAATTTCCACCTTTATTCTCTCACCTGGTCAGGCTTCTGGTTGCATCTGCTCAGTGGCTGCACCCATTGCCTCATCACCGGGTTGGATATCTGGTCGCATCTGCGTAGCGATGTCATCTGGCCGATACAGCAGTAGCTGGCTGTCATCATTATCTTCTTCTGAAAGGTCATGTGTAGCAGCATTCTGGTTGCTCCTCTGTTGCTCATCAGATTGCACAACTCTGCTTACATTAACACTGTTAGTTTCTGGGTTAAAGATCCTGTATCCCTTACATCCTGGAGCATATCCTACTAAGGCTCTGGGTTCTAGTTTGTATCTCTTTTCTTCTGGTATGTGAGCATATGCTTTGCATCCAAATACTCTAAGATGTTCAATGTTTGGCTTCCTATTATGCCATAACTCATCAGGAGTTTTGTTTGTAGCTTTAGTGGACAATCTGTTTTGTAAGTAGATTGCAGTCGTGGCCGCTTCTCCCCAGTGTCTGTAGGGAAGTCCTGAATCAATTAGCATACATCTGACCATATTCATGATAGAACGATTTTTACGCTCTGCCATCCCATTATGTTCAGGGTTATAAGGAACAGTAAATCTATGTTGAATACCATTTTCCCTGAGAAATCTCTGTGTGGCATGAGAAACATACTCACTGCCATTGTCACTTTGAAAGGCTTGAGGTTTCCTGTTGAACTTGTTAGACACCATGGAAACATAATCACGCAGTTTCTGCTCAGTCTGCGATTTTTCTTTCAGCAAATAGCACACTGTATATCTCGAGAAGTCGTCAATGAAAGACAACATATAAAGGTTATTTCCTGTTGATGCTGGTTTAATAGGACCACATAAATCAGTATGGATTAGTTCAAGTGCTTGCCTTGAGCACCTTTGGTTTTGTTTGGTAACTGAAGGTCGAGTTGCCTTTCCCTTTATACAACAAACACATAATTCATCATCATTGCCACATGCACTTATATTAATACCTGTTACCAAGTCCTTACACTGCAGCTCCTTTATGGCTTGCATATCACAATGTGCAAATCTTCTATGCCAGAGTTCAATTGGTTCTCCTTTTGTGGTAGCTATTGTTGCCCTGTAGGCTTTTTTTCCTTGGCAGTCCAGTTCAAAAACACCATTTCTGAGACTACCTGTGGAATATATCTCTCCTTTGCGAGAAACTGTACATTTGTTATTCTCAAAGTGTATAGAAAATCATTTTTCTGATAGTACAGGTACGCTTAGTAGGTTTGCCTTTAAATCAGGAATGTATAAAATTTCTACTTTAATTATCTTTTTAGAGATATCATTATTACAATGAATCATAATTGAGCCTTGGCCATCAATATTCACACATGTGCCAGCAGCCATCGTAACTCTTTTAGATGCACTGGTATCCAATTCATAAAACAGATTAGTATCTGATGCCATGTGCACAGTTGCACCACTATCTAATAACTAGCACTGTGGGCTATCATTTATTCGAGCCATATGAGACACATGATAATTACTATCAGCCCTTGTTTGAGGAAAATCTCTGAAATTACTAGCTCTTGATTTAGAAAAATCTCTGTTTCTCTCTGCCTGTTGGTTCCTGCTTGCAGCAGTATAATTGTTTCTGCCCTTGTGGCTGTAGCTTCTGTTGCTAAAACACTCCCTCTGGAGGTGGCCAGGCTTATTGCATTTGCAGCAGAAGGGCGGAGTCTGCCTTTCTCTAGGATTGGCTCTTTGCCTGTAATCAATTTGCTTAGGCCCTGCCCCTCTGGGTCTGGCCTCACTGACCATGAAACATGAGTCAGTCTTGCATTTCTTTTCCTGAGGATAAGATCTCTGTTCATCATACTGTGATCTTATCTGATCTAGCGCTTCCTCCAATGTAGCCTCTTTTTCAGTAAGAGACTTTGCTAAACTGGAATAACTCTTTGGTAGTGAGCTTAAAACTAGAGCAATTTTCAAATCTTCAGCTAGAATCTGACCAACAGTAGCTAGTTTATCTATTTGATTCAACAAAGATTCACTACGAGCATTCACATCTCCATTTTGTTCCATTTTAGTTGAAAATAGGTCTCTGAACAAAGCAATTTGTAGTAGTTGGCCTGACATTTTCAAGAAATTTAGAAGTATTTCTCTAGAAAACTTTATTTTCCCTCTTTAACTTTTTTCTTTTTCTGTATACTAGGCTCAAGTTAGCCAAAAAGTTTTAAAAGGAGGTTTCTCTGCCTTTCTGTGCACTTTTGAGGGTAGGGAAAAACTGTTAGGCTTTTCACCTAATTTATTTCTTTGTTCCTCGTGAGGTTACCTGTGAGGGCATTCACGTGCTAATCAAGTCCTTTGTTCTACATGGCTGTAAAACCTTTGCAGTTTCAAGGGGGGTGGGAAACTTTGCAGTTTAAAACTCTTTACTTCTAGATTCAGTTTTGCAGTTTAAAAAAAACCTTTTGCTTCTTAGATTCAACTATGGGCTTTCCTTTGGCCATGAGGAACTTCCCTGAGGAACTTATTAAATTCAAGTCTGGGCTACCATAACCCTGTTAGGAATTATGTATTTTTAGTTTGGTTTTAGTTTAGTAATTTAGCAGAGTAACGTAGCAGAGCAATTTAGTCAGAAGCATTTAAACCCTTACAAACGTGTATTAATTAATCCTCAGACAAAATTCATAGAAAGATAGAACTTACAGTTTATTGTAGCAGATTTCTTCCATAGTAATATCTTCTGGTAATAAGAAGGGAAAGATCCTAATCTAAAGAGCTACATTCCCTAGTCTAATGCCACGGCCTGAAACTAGGCAGCGAGGCTGGAAGTGGGTCTGTGGACAAAAAGGACTCCATAAGGAGCATGGTGGCTTTACATCTTTTCTCTTTTGGATGACCATGAGGGAAGGTGTGAAATTTCCCAAGAGGCACAGAGGCAAGAGAGGAGGAGTCAGTAGGCGTTCCCACCTTAGACAAGAGAGTGGCAAGTTGCTAGACTTATACATTACATTCAAAGAGACATGCCACACCACCCAGAGTCCAAAGGCAGGCTGAATCGCCTATTCCAACAAAAAGTGCTACTGGACTCTTGCTCTTTTCAAATATCAGAAGGGATATCACATCGAAAATAGAGCAGACATGTTTTCTCTTGCTCCAGAGGGCAGGGTGGAAATTATACACAGGTAGATTTTGGCTAAATAGTAGGACAAATTTACTGATTATAAGAACTGTTCAGCACAGCAGTGGAACATGTTGTCTCAGGTGGTGAAGGACTAACTTTCACTTAAGGACTAACCAAGGCTGAGAGACCATCTTTCTGAGATGCTGTAGTTGCATATTCCTGTTCTTAACGGGAGGTTGGACTGGACGTCCTCCAAGATGCCTTCTCATTCTAACAGTGTATGACTGTAACTCAGAAGTATTTTCAGGAGAACCTCAAAAGTTTATATATTTGAGATGATGGTACTCCTACAAAGTCTCTCGACAGTCCTTAATCTCATGTTATTGATTTGCTGTTCTTAGGAGACGAAGGAAAAACAAGATAATCCCTCAAAAACATCTGGTGTGATGCAGAAGAGTTCATAGTAGCCACATACCCATTAGCAGCGGAATCTCCATCATTAACAAACAACTTTGACAGACAGACTTTGCCCCTGAGATCATGAACGCACCAAGCGGGTTTCTCCCTGCTGCACCGCTATTTCTCAAGACAACATAAACCACCTTTTCTCCCTCAATGAGTAGCCTGCATCCAATTTGTGAGTTAAAACATTTTAAAGTATTTATTTGTAAAAAGTCTTAATTCATTGGCATTTATAAAAAAAAATTGTAAGAGTGTAATCGTTTCATTCCAGATTCAACATCGATGGAACGAGAAAATCAAAGTGTGGTGACAGAATTCATCCTCATTGGATTTTCGGGTTTCCCAGGACTGCAGGTCCCACTGTTTGTAGTGTTCATCATAATGTACTTCACTATTTTGACAGGAAATATCATTATTGTCACTACGATAAATCACGACTCCAGCCTCCACACCCCCATGTACTTCTTCCTCGCCATTCTCTCCAGTTCAGAAATCTGTTACACACTCATTATTATCCCAAATATGCTTACAAATCTTCTAAGAGTAAAGGCAACGATTTCATTTGTTGGCTGTGCTACTCAGATGTGTATGTTCCTGGGCTTTGGCTGTACAAACTGTATGCTTCTCACAGTGATGGGGTATGACCGATATGTGTCCATATGTAAACCTTTGCATTACCAGGTGCTGATGAATCAGGGATTCTGTACTAAACTGGTTGTCTTTTCAGCAACTACTGGTTTTCTTTTTTCTACAATTGAGACAATTTTCGTATTTACCTTGCCGTTCTGCGGGCTGAATAAAATCAATCACTTCTTTTGTGATTTAGCACCTTTACTTGAGCTAGCCTGTGCCCGAAATTATATAGGAGAAGCTGTCATTTTTCTTATTTGTTTTTTGGTAGTATTTTGCTCATTCTTTCTGATCCTTCTGTCCTACATTTTAATCTTAAACACAATCCTGAAAATCCCCACCACAGATGGGAAACGGAAAGCCTTTTCAACGTGTGCATCTCATCTTATTGTGGTTATCGTGCACTTTGGATGTATTTCCATTATTTACCTGAGGCCCAAATCCAGGTATACTTTGAATGGAGACACATTGATCTCTGTTACATACACGCTGGTGACTCCATTGCTGAATCCGGTTGTTTACAGCTTGAGGAACAAAGATGTCCAAGTAGCACTCAAGAAATCCCTGGGCAGGAGCACGTGCACCAAAAAGATATGAGAAGCTCTTTGGGCTCACTGTAAGTCCAGTGGCACCTTAAGAAGAACAATATCCATGCTGGTATGAGCTTTTGCAAGACACAGCTCACTTCCTTAGGTACTATAGAAGAAAGAAGCCCCTTTACCTTAGTTTTACAGAACATTACAGGGAGGGAGCAGGAAAGATGGAGGAGTTTTGCAGAGAGAGGCGTAATATAATAAATCCAGTGAGATTCTTTATGTGGGAACTTGAACCCCTATGTGGGGTAGTTTAATGGATGATGGGAGAGATTACAGGTTCCTACATTAGGTGAAGATAAACAAAAGTGCAATAAAATAAATGACAAATTAATTAAAGAAGAGGTAGTTGGATATATGAGAAAATTGAACATCAGTAAAGGGTTACTGTATGATGCAATAGGTGAACAACAGGGTGTTATAATTATTAAAGAGTCCTCTGGAGTTATTAGAAATTATAATGAATTAAGAATCCCAAATTTCAGTTTAAGCCAGAATGACAGAAGGTGTTTATTTTCTGGACGAGTTCTAATTCAGCCCTTTCATGTGGCATATTCCTTTTGAAGTTTTTCTGTCGAATAGGGGCTTTCAGATCTGCAACAGGATGTCTGGAGAGATTAATAGAAAAGAGTCTAGTAGCACCTTTAAGACTAACCAACTTTACTGTAGCATAAGCTTTCGAGAATCACAGTTCTCTTTGTCAGATGCATGGAGGGTAAGAAGAAAATGGTCAGATATATAGGTGGAGAGGGGAGGAAGAGTACATGCAATCAGTAGCATCTGAAAATGGGATCAGTTTGCTGCTGATAATGAAATCAGTTACTTTTGATAATGAGCTAACCATTCATAGTCCCTATTCAGTCCCAGCTTGACAGAGTCAAATTTACATATGAATTCCAATTCAGCAGCTTCCCGTTGGATTCTGGTTTTGAAAGGTTTCTGTTGAACTACAGTGACCTTTAAGTCCTTGATGGAATGTCCTGGTAGATTAAAGTGTTCTCCCACTTGTTTCTGGATGTTGCCATTTTTAATGTCAGATTTGTGTCCATTTATTCTTTTGTGCAGAGGTTGGCTGGTTTGTCCAATGTACAGAGCAGATGGACATTGATCTGGACTGCTCAAAGCTTGTGAGAAAATTCTTCTACCCATTCTGTTTTGCATTTCTGTTCCTGAAATTCTGATTGTAACATTATAAATGTAAAGGCCATGAGAAAGGCACAGTGAGTTTGCTTCCACTACACACTGAAGGCTAAGAATTGTTTATATCCGGAGATATTCAGCTCCGGCCTTGGGTATCTTTTCCCAGTTATGTTTTGAAATTAATGTTATTCTTACTGTGTTCCTTTAACTGCTGGCTATATCTTGTCACTCTCCACTGTCCAGAAGATCATGTACTTTGACTTGTTTGTTTGTAAGAACTGGCTGCTTGTTTACAGAATTGTATGAAATCTTATGAACTGTATACAATCTTTTCTATATTGACTGAAAGGTATAAAATACATGTGCTGATGCTTCTCTGTATACATTCCGTTACCAAATTGACTGCATCAAGGGATATTGCTAAATAAACCTTTTTACTTCTATGATGGCCAAGTTTAAATACCTTAAGTTATTTCTCATATTAGTACTGAAGTGAGGAAATCTACAATTGGCTAAGGGTGTTGGTTTATTTCCCCCAATAATAGGTTAATTTCTTGTGAAAAGAAAAAGGATGGTTCCCTGTGGTTCTGCTCACTGAAATCTGCCCAGCACATTTTAAGATTCTTTCTTTTTAAGGCGGCCAATACATACCAGCGGCCCTCAAATTATACCCAACTTTAGTACGGTATAATGGTTGGTTCATCTTCTTCGTGTTTTGCTTCCTTAGAGAAAACACAATTGAAACTTCTGAGAGCTTTATTTCGATTCCCCAGCTCTGTTTCCAAATATAGTTTACATTTGGAATCTGGCCTGATAAGAGTTGAGGCCAAGGTTAATTTGGCCTACCTAAGCTCATAGCTTAGGCTAAGTCATTTTCCTTCTGATATCACATCTTTAATACTTAGGGAGGGCTTTTGCTCTTCCTGGCTCAAGGCAATCCATCAGAAGTTGAACCTGTTAGGTTTTTCCTCTCGAGTCCCTTCAAATAATTCCATTAGAGCAAGCCAGGACCATAATCAAGCAAAGGGTTTAAGACAGTGATGGTGAACCTTTTTGAGCCCGAGTGCCCAAACTGCAACATAAAACCAACTTACTTATTTCAAAGTGCCAACACTGCAATTAAACCTGAATACTGAGGTTTTAGTTAAGAAAAAACAACTCATACAGTTGTCTGAACTAATTAACATCTCTCTCTCTCTCTCTCTCTCTCTCTCTCTCTCTCTCTCACTCACTCACTCACTCACTCAGGAGCCACGAATGAAAATAAAGCAAGAGAAATCAAAGCAGTTTGCCCTTCTTTACACCAGCAGCCCAGCTTGCAGGCAGGCAGGCAGGCAGGCAGGCAGGCAGTCAGTCAGTCAGTCAGTCTCTCTCTCTCACTCACTCACTCACTCACTCACTCACTCACTCACTCAGGAGTCATGAATGAAAGTAAAGCAAGTTAAATCAATTCAGTTTGCCCTCCTTTACACCAGCAGCCCGGCTTGCAAGCACTCGCACTCGCACTCGCACTCGCACTCGCACTCGCACTCTCTCTCTCTCTCTCTCTTTCTCTCTCTCTCTCTCTCACACACACACACTCAGGAGTCACAAATGAAAGTAAAGCAAGTTAAATCAAAGCGGTTTGCCCTTCTTTACACCAGCAACCCAACTTGCCAGCTCTCTCTCTTTCTCACTCACTCACTCACTCACTCACTTAGGAGCTAGGAATGAAAATAAAGCAAGTGAAATCAAAGCAGTTTGCCCTTCTTTACACCAGCAGCCTGGCTTGCAGTCAGTCAGTCACTCAGTCAGTCACTCACTCAGGAGTCATGAATGAAAGGAAAGCAAGTTAAATCAAAGCAGTTTGCCCTCTCTTACACCAGCAGCCCCACTTGCAAGCTCTCTCTCTCTCTCTCTCACTCAGGAATCATGAATGAAAGTAAAGCAAGTTAAATCAAAACAGCTTACACTCCTTTAGAAAGCCAGCCCCAGCAGCCCAGCTGCTGCCTCCAATTCCTGCTGCCAAAGAGACGGGCAGCAGGGAGTTAGCATTGAGGAAAAGGAATCGCGTGGGCAGGGCCAAAACCCATGTGATCTCTGTTTAGAGCTACTGGAATGCCATTCCAGGTGTTCCCCCTCCAAATGAGCCCTGGACCTAGCGATCCGGCGACTTAACTAGCATGCCCACAGAGAGGGCTCTGTGTGCCAGCTGTGGCACATATGCCATAGTTTTGCCATCGCTGCTGTATAGCATGGTGTAGTTATACTGTATAGTTATTCAGTATGGTTGATCATAATTTTAAAGATGCTTAGTTAATATTAATATTAACATTTTATAATCAGTATTAAGTATGAAGATTAATCTATACGTTGAAAGTTTGCATGCCTAATGAAATATAGGCATTCACATAAGTTTTCATAGGTTCATTATTGTAAATGATAAACAAATATAATTTCAACAATATGGGGTCAGTTCTTCAAGAAAGTAGAACAGAACTCATTTATAAAATCATCTGGTTCTAATGCTTTCCTGATTTCCAGATTCTTTATTCCTAATTCAGGTTGCCATGACCTGGATAGCCCAGGCAAGCCCAATCTCATCAGATCTTGGAAGTTAATCAGGGTCAGCCTTGGTTAGTAATTGGATGGGAGACCTCCAAGGAAGACCAGCATGGCTATGCAAAGACAGGCATAAACCACCTCTGTTAGTCTCTTGCCTGGGAAACCCCATTGGGGGGTCACCATAAGCCAGCTATGACTTGATGGCATTTTCCATCACCAATTCAACTTATTCTACCAAATTAGATTTTCCCACAAATTGGTGATGCTTATCTGAGATTTGCGTTATCTTAACCTGGCCAAGAAAATCTAGTCTTTTTTAAATCAACTGACTCTGCTGCATATGTATGTGTGTAAGGTGCTGTCAAGTCAAAAATGACTTATGGCAACCTCAAATGAGAAGGCAAATGAGAAGGCAAATGAGAAGCAGAAGTGATTTGCCTTTGCCTTCCTCTGCAGAGTCTTCCTCGTTGGTCTCTCATTGAAGTACTGATCCTGCTGAGTTTCTGAGATCTTACAAAATCAGGTTATACTATACCACCTTCCCTTCCTTGCTGCACATAAGTGAGAAAAAAATATTTTGAGCTTTTATATTGTTAATTTTTCTGAACTTAACATTTCAAAAACATTTAGATTTTAGCAATCCTGGTGTGTTTGTGTGAGAGAGAGAGAAAGAGAGAGAGAAGGAAAGAGCTCAGGGAGCCGACTAGCCTGTAACTAACATATCTTGGCGCTCCACTACCATAAGCCTGAGTTATGCCAGTGGAGCTCCTTGGTGTCACTCTGCCAAGCTGTTGCGCTGCTGGAGGGTGGACACAGACAGCTGCCTGCAGACTTTGAGCATAAATCCCTGCACCAGCGTGGGAGTGGCATGGAAGAGGCATCAGAGCAAACTAGCTCTTACATCAATGCATCTCACAGTTACACCATCATAAACCCAAATTACTCTGGTGCAGCTCCCTGGCACTGCCCCACCAGGATGGTGTGCCAGTAGTGGCCTGCCATGGCCAGCCACCATCAGGTCTTGGGTGTAAATCCTTGCATCAGGGAAAACAAGGTGCTGCCTGCTGGCCCATCCTGCCTGCATGCCTGAGCTGCTGCTCTGCATAGAAGAACCTAAATGAAACATACAAACTTTTCAGTGAGGGGGAGTTGTCACAGCTTCGTTTTCCAATTTTGTTTCACCAGGAAGCTACTTTAACAAATCAAACCAGTGATTGTTGTGCGATTTTCAGCTTATTTGTTCCATTTTGCAAACCCCTAGTGCCCAGATAGTAACAAATAGTAGAATGGTGGATAACCCCCAAAATATTTTTTCCTGGTTCATTAGACTGTATGTATGGGATGAGGGATTATGAGATTGGTTTTACAAGTTTTATAGGGTCTGAAAAATTAATGCTTGGGCCCTGAGCCCAGGAACTGTACTGCATGCAATCTATGGAGGCTGTATACACTCACCCCCATGTCACCGCTTTCCTGATGACTAAAGATAGCTTTCAAAGGACCGCATGGTCCTTGTGGGTCTGTCTTCTGCTGGATTTGGGCATGTTTGGAGCCTAAGATGACATGTGTTGAGCCAAGAGATGGTAAGATGATATGATGAGGCCTGGGGGATTATGGCCAAAGCCTGAGGGGGTGGTCCTCTGGTAGGGAATGAGATCCCAGAGGTGTTGTAAGGAGCAGGGGGGGACAGTCCACACAGAGGGCTATGGGGGAATACTGCTCCAGGCTCTCTAACAGTTAGTAACATGGGGGATTCACACAACACAGAATGTAGTCAACAGGAAATACTGACAACCATTTGGGGATAGGGTAATGTTTTGCCAGGTAGATCTCAATAACTTCACTACGTGAGTCCAGAACTGCATGAGTTAAAGCTTTATTGATAATCTACTAGTTCAGCAATCCATTACAGGTTTGTTGCCAGGAATGAAGATCTGCAGCAAGCCCCAAGCCTATATTGAATTCTAAGTACAGTGAGAGGTTGCAGGTGGGACTTGCTATCTTCTTGCAGCCTTCTCACAAGCGTGCACACTGCTGAAACAAATAACAACAACAACAATGACAATAATAATAACAGCAGCATTCGATTTATATCCCACCCTTCAGGATGACTTCACACCCACTCAGAGTGGTTTGCAAACTATGCCATTATTATCCCCACAACAAACACCCTGTGAGGTGGGTGGGGCTGAGAGAGCTCCAGAGAGCCATGACTAGCCCAAGGTCACCCAGCTGGCTTCAAATGGAGGAGTGGGGAATCAAACCCAGTTCTCCGGATTAGAGTCCCACTGTTCTTAACCACTACACCAAACTGGCTCTCTACACCGTATTTCGTTCCTGGGTTCAGAAAGGAGGCCATCCTCCTCAGAAGCATGTGAACTAGAGGAAGAACCGACCCAGGGTCCCCATGTCAGACGAGACCATGAAAGTGAAGTGCTTGAAGGGCCTAAGGAGATGGTCAGCCAGTCCTCTTGGCTGAACTCGGAATGTGGCTCTCAGAGAGCCACGTTGTGGGGTGGCTGGCAGCTCCAGCTAATACTCAAGCAGGTATAGGTGGAGCTCCATCAAGTCCTAACATTGCTGATCAAGTGATGCGCCAGCATTCCTGGCAGGACAGGTTTCTGGCACAGTCGGTTTCACACAGTGGGAGCAGTGACCAATGATGCACCAGCATCTCATGATAAGACACTGGAGCACATGTTTTGTAGTTTTCAGGTCCTTAGAAGAACCCAGACCGAGCATGACCCTCACCATATAGTGAGGTTTGTGGGCCACACGGTAAATGTGCTTGAGGTCCACCAGTGCTGCTGCTGCTGCTGCTGCTTGGATATCTTCTCCACCATCTGCCACCGTGTGTCATGAGGTGATGTCCCTGCCTACCCACTGCACTACTTGCCCCTCAATGGCAGCAGAGATGTTGTGCCTTGTCAAGAACCTCAGCAAAGCTTTGTGGTACCTGGCCTGGTAGCCCTCCGTTTGACCCTGCCTGGTGCTGATTGTCCCATCCCCACCCAGAAGGTCATCAAGTTGCCACCAATCAACAAAGAGAGACACATGATGCAACCGAGGACAGGTCCAGATGTGAAGTGCACACTTCTCCCAGCAAAGCAGGACATCTGTGCCTTCACAAACTCCTTGGCAGCCCCATCAAGGAGGGGGACCAGGGTCATAGAATCATAGAATCATAGAGTTGGAATGGGCCATACAGACCATCTAGTCCAACCCCCTGCCCAGTGCAGGATCAGTCTAAAGCATCCCTGACAAATATTCATCCGGCCTCTTCTTGAAAACTGCCAGTGAGGGGGAGCTCACCACCTCCCTAGGCAGCTGATTCCACTTTTTAACTACTCTGACCGTGAAAAAGTTCTTCCTAATATCCAGCCGGTACCTTTGTGCATGTAATTTAAGCCCATTGTTTCAGGTCCTACCCTCTGCTGCCAATTGGAACAGCTCCCTGCTCTCCTCCAAATTACAGCCTTTCAGATATTTAAAGAGAGCAATCATGTCCCCCCTCAACCTCTTCTTCTCCAAACTAAACATTCCCAAGGCCCTCAGACTTTCCTCGTAGGCTCAGTCTCCAGACCCCTGATCATCCTCGTCGCTCTCCTCTGCACCCTCTCAATTTTGTCCACTTCCTTTTTGAAGTGAGGCCTCCAGAACTGCACACAGTACTCCAGGTGTGGCCTGACCAAGGCAGTATAGAGAGGGGCTATGACCTCCTGCAATTTCGACGCTATGGCCCCTTTGATACAACCCAAGATTGAATTAGCCTTTTTTGCCACCGCATCACACTGACTGCTCATATTTAGTTTACAGTCCACTCTTACCCCAAGATCCCTTTCACATATACTACTGCCCAGAAGTGTATCCCCCATCCAGTATTTGTGCTTCCCATTTTTGTGGCCCAGATGTAATACTGTGCACTTGTCTTTGTTGAATTGCATCCTATTCACAGCTGCCCACTTCTCCAGAGTATTCAGGTCTTGTTGAATTTTAATTCTATCTTCTTGGGTGTTTGCTACTCCTCCCAATTTGGTATTATCAGCAAATTTAATGAGCAGCCCTTCTACTCCTTCATCTAAATCATTGATAAAAATATTGAAAAGTACCAGGCCCAAAACCAAGCCCTGTGGCACCCCACTGGACACCTCCCTCCAATCTGATGAAACGCCGTTGACCACCACTCTTTGGGTGCGGTCCTCTAACCAGTTCCCTATCCACCAAACTGTCCTATAGTTCAGTCCACAGTCTTCCAGTTTGCCCATCAGAATGTCATGGGGGACCTTATCAAAAGCTTTACTGAAATCCAGATAAATCATGTCAACAGAGTTCCCCTGATCCAGTAAGCTGGTTACTCGATCAAAGAAGGAAACCAGGTTGGTCTGGCAAGATCTGTTAGGAACAAAACCATGCTGACTTCCCCGGATCACTGAGCGGTCCTTCAGATGCTTACAGATTGATCCCTTTAAAATCTGTTCTAATATCTTCCCAGCAACAGAAGTCAGACTGACCAGCCTGTAGTTTCCCGGGTCATCCTTCCTCCCTTTCTTAAAGATTGGGATAACATTCGCTCTTCTCCAATCTTGTGGCACATCCCCAGTCCTCCAGGAGGCCTTGAAGATGATGGACAGGGGTTCTGCAAGTTCTCTAGAAAGTTCTTTCAGCACTCTTGGGTGCACCCCATCCGGCCCAGGGGATTTGTATTCATCCAATGCAGCCAGATTCCTCTCCACAACCTCTCTGTCAAGGTCAAGTAGCCACTCAGGTGTCCTGCCACATTTCCTACTATCTCTAGATGTACCTGAGTTCTTCAGGGAGAAAACAGAGGCAAAAAAGTCATTAATCCTGTCTGCTTTTTCTCTGTCCTGCACCAGAGTTTCTCCATCTACTCCCAACAGTGGTCCAGTTGCCTCTTTTACCTTGTGGGTGCTTCTCACATATCTGTAGAAGTTTTTCTTATTGTAGTGAGCCCTCCTGGCCAGACCCAGCTCGTACTGAGCTTTGGCCTCTCTGATGGCTGATCTGCAGTACCTAGTAACTCTCATATACTCCTCTTTAGAGGTCTGTCCTTCTCTCCATTTCCTTTTTCTCCCTTAGCTTATTCTGGAGCTCTCTGTACGTCCACATCGGTTTCTTGGAGCCCTTCCCATGTTTCCGTCTTGCTGGGATAGTGACGGCTTGAGCTTGCAAAAGCTCGTGTTTGAGAAGGGCCTACCCTTAACTCACTCCTTTCCCTTCCAGCACCCTCTCCCATGGGATGACTCTCATCAAGACTCTGAGTTCATCAAAGTTGGCCCTAAAAAATCTAACCTATGAGTCTGGCTACGAACTTCCTTGGCTCCCCACAGCAACTGGAATTCAAGGAGGACATGGTCACTTCCCCCTAAGGTCCCCACCACCTTCATCTCATCTACCATTTCTTCCCTGTTGGTTAATATCAAGTCTAGTATGGCCAAGCCCCTTGTGGCTTCCTCCATCTTTTGAAAAAGGAAGTTATTGGCCAGGCAGGACAGGAAATTACATGATTCATGATGCTTTGCTGAGCCTGTCTCCCAGCACACATCGGGGAAGTTGAAGTCACCCATAATTACAAGGTTCTGATGTCTGGATACTCTACCAATCTGTTCAAAGAGGGCAGCATCCGTTTCTTCTCTCTGGTCAGGTGGTCTGTAGCAGACTCCAACAATAATATCTTTTGTCCTTCCTCCCCTTATTTCTACCCATATGCTTTCCACTGGGCTGTCCGCCCCATTCTCCATAACTTCTTGACAATCAAGCCCTCTCCTCACATACAACACCACTCCACGTCCTCTTCTACCCTTCCGTTTTTTCTTGAACAACTCATACCCATCCACTAGCACATTCCAGTCATGGGAATCATCCCACCGAGTCTCAGTAATTCCTACTATATTGTAGCCCTCTGTTTGCAATAGAAGCTCGAGCTCTTCTTTCTTATTATCCATACTTTGGGCATTGGTATATAGACACTTGTAGCCTTGTACCTTTGTTTGACCTTTCCTACCCAGGTGGGTCCCCACTGTTTTCACTTTGTCATTGAAATTGCCGTGTTGATCATCCCCTTCCCCTTGCGGCATCAGTTTAAAGCTCTCCTGACGAAGTTCTCCAGGTTTGTTCCAAACATTTTCTTCCTTGCCCTTGAGAGGTGAAGCCCATCATGTGCTAGAAGGCCTTCTCTAAGAAAACCTATCCCATGGTCCCAGAACCCAAAGCACTCCTGCCGGCACCACCATCTCAGCCAACGATTCACCTCAAGTATGGTCCGCTCCCTGCGTGTTCCTCTTCCTACGACTGGAAGAATAGAAGAGAATACCACCTGAGCCCCCAGTGTCTTCCACTGCCTTCCAAGAGCTTCATAATCCTCTTTAATTCTTGTGACAGTATTCACAGCCGTGTCATTCGTTCCCAAATGAATCAGCACAAACGGGTACTTATCAGCAGGCTTGATGAGTTTTGGCAGCCGGTCGGTAATATCCAAAATTCTGGCCCCTGGCAAGCAACACATCTCTCGGAATAGGGGATCTGACCCAGAGACATGGCGTTCCATACCCTTGAGCAAAGAGTCCCCAACGACTACCACCTTCCGTTTTTTCCCACTTCTGTGTGGCCCCATGTCCTCTGCACACCCTCTTCCAGAACTTTGCGTTTCTCCTTCCACTCTCATCTCTGTCACCGTCTCTAGCACTTCAAAACGATTCTTGAGCTCAAACGCTCTTCTTCATCGACGTCTTCGGGTTTGTACCGTAGATCTGAGAGGAGGCTCAGAAGGGAGATTGACTCTTTCTTCTTCTCCTTGACTTTCCTCTTCTTGGCTGTGCAGGGCCCCCAGGCTCTTGTTAATAAAATCCTCTCCCTCCTTGATCTCCTGAAGGGTGGTGATCCACTTCTCCAGGCTCTGAACCTTTTCTTCCAAAAGTCTTACCAGCTTACACTTTTGGCAAGTGAACTCCATCTTCTCTTCTGGGAGGAAAACAAACATGTCACACTCCATGCAGGTGACTGCAAAGGGGGCTTCAGTAGACATGATTGCCTCCCAAATATATACCTAGAGTACCATCAGTACCATTATACCTGCAGAGTTTTGGGTCCCACAGGCAGATCCCCAGGCCAAGAGCCCTTTGGCTTTCACCCTTTGGGTTTCACCCTTTGGCTCACACCAAAGGTTCGCGCCTCTGGCGAGGAGGAGCCTTTTGTTTCAAAAGGTCACTTCCTGCCTAGCCCAGTAGAGCCCCAGGACAGTAGGGGGCGGAGCTTGTAACCAAGAGCAACAGCAGCCAGCAGCAAACAACAGCGATTCACTCAGCCCCCAACAGCCCCACACAGAACTTAACCAGAACCATTCTCTAGCAAGCTACACAGAGCCCACTCACCCTCAGCTTCTCACACAGTAGCTAGGAAAGGCAAAATGCAAAAGGCAGAAAGACAACAACCCCTTACCTTCTAGGTCCTGCTCTGCATGTTGTGTTCAGGGTGTGTGTACCAAGGACAAACTTCTTGGAACATCCTGCAGGAGCTGACATCCTCAACCATGGAAAAGGGACATCCTTCTAGAGTGATCATCTCACTGAGGAGGCGAGTGACCATCTTCCCTGCCTTCTTGGTACACTAGTGCTCCCCTCCCCCATCTCTGTCAGAGATGCTGGGTGACCCTTCCCTACAGGACATTGGGGGAGGAGGGGAGCACCAGAGATGGTTGTGGGAAAACCACCTTAGGGCTTGCTGGCAGCCACAGGGCACCAGCCTCTCCCTTCCCCTGAGGAAGCACCGCCTGGTGGTGCTTCTTCAAGTTGTTTCTGAGTCCGGTAGTCGAGAGATGAGCCAGGTCTTTCCCTCAACTGATCCATGCCCTACACAGCTGGCACAGCGAATAGTGGGGATCCTCTATCTTCTGGAAGTGCTCCCAGAAGGCAGCAGCGTAAGGAGGCCCGCCCTGCCCTGCAGCTGTGGACACTCCAGGAGCTCCTCCTGTGAGTCATTCAAGGTAGACACACCTTAGGGGCCATCAGTAAGAGATGATGGAGGGTGAAGGGATTGAGAAGGCAACACCTTGGGGGACACTTCCTCCAACTCTTCCTCTTTTGCCTCCATTGTCTCTTCCTGCCTCTCCCTCAAAGGCAGGGCTGGATCTACGGTTGTCAGTGCCCAGGGCAACCGAAGTCTGGCTCCTTGGGCGCGCGCACAGTGTGCGCACGCACGCTCCTGGCACTGCGTGATGACGTTGCTCCATGACGTCATCACGCATGTGACGCGTGCAGCCCCGCAACAAGCTAGCTGTCCTGGCGAACCGCGGAGCTGGTGGTGGCAGCGTGAGTGGCTAGGAGGCTGCCCACGCCTCCTAGCCCCCCCTTCTCCTAACAGTCCTCTAACTCTGCAGACAGAAGAACGGGCTGTGTGATTCATGAACTGCTCAAAGTGAAGCAGGCTCTCAGGCGCAGGAGAAATTACAGCAGGAACAAACACCGTCCATTCCTAGTTTCCCACCTCAGGTTCAAATAAGAGAATCACCCTAACAGCATCAGCTTCAGCTGTACTGAATATGACAGGTGATCCTGAGCACCTGATATGAGACATTTCTAAAGTCAACCTCCAGCTTCCTGGCTTTTCCTGGCCAGTTTCGGTGTAGTGGTTAAGAGCGGCGGGACTGTAATCTGGAGTACCAGGTTTGATGTGAGCTGCTGTAATACAGTGGTTAATTGGTTCGACTGTGAATCAGCACTCTTCTGGTTGGAATCCCACTACTGCCATGAGCTCAGTAGGTGGCCTTCAGTAAGCCATTCCTTTCAGCCCCAGTTCCCTAGCTGTATTATGGAGATAATAATAACACTAACACTGTTCTGGGTGAAGCACTAACTGTCTAGAAGAGTGGTATATAAGCACAGTTGTTGTTGTTGTTTGTTGTTATTCCCCACTCCTCCACTTGAAGCCAGCTGGGTCACCTTGGGTCAGTCACAGCTCTCTGAGCTCTCTCATCCCCACGCACCTCACAGGGTGATTGTCGTGAGGATAATAATAACATACTTTCTAAACTGCTCTGAGTGGGCATTAAGTTGTCCTGAAGGGCGGTATATAAATCAAATGTTGTTGTTGTTGTTATTATTATTTTCTGATGGAGCAATTCATTGCCTTAGAACTCCTAATTCCTCCTAATACACAACCAGATACTGCAAGCCAGACCTAATCCCACACCTTGCCCCAATTAACAGCCCACCATATTGTTATCCATGTGACTTCCATTATGCTTCTTTGGACACAGATTTTGCAATGGCCCATTTTAACGGAGGCTGCAGTGATGCACAACTCTCTGTGGGCATCGGAAGCAGACTTTAGAGACACAGTGGTGAATTTACAAAAGCAGCTAAGTACAATATTCAGCTGGTAACTGAAATAGCAGTAACTGCACAATTACTGTGAGTGCAAAGCACTGGGAACTGAGAGAACACAAAACAATGTGTGACTCAAAGCAACACGCTATGATGATATGAGCATTTCAATGGAGGGTCACAGAAGTTTCTAATATGAAAGTGGTATACTTTAAATGGCAACAAGCACCAACAATTTCTCATTTTGTCCCTAAAGGACAAATCTGCATGCCTATTTTTTTAAAAAACTAAGTATCCCCCAAGTATCTTGTTTGCCCAGCAAAACATAATATAATAACAGCAGAGATCCCAGACAGATAAACACAGTCATAATTTTGTATCCAGGGATGATTATTTGGAGATCGCTGACTCCCTAATGATGTCTACAGTTCTTCTTTTTTCTGTTCTGCTCTGTTGGGAATAAGGGTATTAATTGGAAAGGTGTTCTACGATGGAAAAGTAATATATTGAATTTTGTTTTATTAGAGCCTTGGTTACATTCAATTTGTTGTTATGTGCCATCAACTCACCTCCGACCTATGGTGACCCTATGAATGAAAGACCTCCAAAACATCCTATTGTTAACAGACTTGCTCGGATCCTGCAAACTGGAGGATGTGGCTTCTTTTATGGAGTTCAGCCATATCATTTTAGGTCTTCCTCTTTTCCTACTGCCTTCCACTTTTCCTAACAATATTGACTTTTCCAGAGAATCTTGTCTTCTCGTGATGTGACCAAAGCACAATAGCCTCAGTTTTGTCATTTCAGCTTCTAGGGAGAATTCAGGCCTGATGTGATCTAGAACCCACTTACTGGTCTTTTTGGCTGTCCATGGTATGTGCAAAACTCTCCTCCAGCACCACATTTCAAAGGAATCCAGTTTCTTCCTGTCAGCTTTATGACAATTACATTACATTGTACAGAAAAAAATGTTGTTATATAAAACTACTGCCAGAGGGTGAGGAATCTTTCTGAGATACACTTTGGCATAATAAGCACTTCCTTTTTCAAGGCTGGTCATCATTTCTGCTGTGAAACCAGGTCCTAGGTCAGGAGTTTGAAGAGGGCTGTATTTTTGGAAGAGCCATAAGAGCCCAAACAACAGCCCAGGAGGCAAACAGAAGAATTGCACGGACTCTGTATGGCCAATTCTTATAATTTATGGGGCACAGAATGTGTAAGAGCTTCCCACGAATTGCTAATAAGAGTGGCCTTAGAGCATGAGTTACACATGGGTTATGTGAGGATGAGCGTGCATACATCTTTGCCCGTGTTATCCTCCCGATGCCCCTCTTACTTGCTCATGAAGCCACACTGGTCTCTCCTTCAAGTGTGGATGGGCATGGGTTCAATAGTGGTTCCTACAAGACTGGTGAATCGCATCCCATTTGCATCTCGCCATTGTGTAGGCACAAATATGCATCAGAATAATGTTGAGACAAGTTACAGCCACCAGGTGGAGCTCTTTCTTTCACTGATAGGCTGCCCATCTTCAAGTAACTGCAACGCTGCAATATCATGCTACTGCCTAGACTGTATTTTCCTTCACAGATTCCCAATTTCCCCTCCCCTCACTTATAATGCTTAATTTTGTTTTATATAGTGGTTTAGGTTATTTTGCAGCTGTGGTTTGGTTTTTTGCAGCTTTTCTGTGATCCTTTTTGCTGCAGTATCCACTGAATTTAACAGTGGTAGTATTTTAATTATTTTTTTATAAATATCAATAAGACCTCCTTGTATTTGTTGGGATCTGTAGCATTTTAGTAACATTTTTTGCACTTGTAGAGTTTGGTGTTAATCAGGGCTTTTTTTCTGGGAAAAGAGGTGGTGGAACTCAGTGGTGGAACTCACCACCCAATGATGTCACTTTGAATCGGCTGGAATAAGGGGGAGTTTTTTAAAGTTTAAATCACCTTCGGCGAAAAGGGTCACATGGCTGGTGGCCCCGCCCCCTGATCTCCAGGCAGAGGGGAGTTGAGATTGCCCTCTGCGCCACTGGCACGGAGGGCAATCTAAACTCCCTTCTGTCTGGAGATCAGGGGGCGGGGCCACCAGCCATGTGTCCATTTTCAAGAGGTGCGGAACTCCGTTCCACCGCGTTCCTGCTGAAAAAATGCCCTAGTGTTAATACTTTATTTCCCATCAAACACATTAAAGCTAACTAAAAACTGTTTCATCCTCAAGTTATCTAAATATTGCAGCCACTAGCCATTAAGTTGGGAATGTGGGGAAATTGTATGCCTCTCCTATTTCCTCTCAATGAGATCACAGTTCTGATTGTATTTAAACTGCGCAAGTAACTTCAAACATTCTTGTCATAAATTTAGCTTTACTCTGCTTTCTTTCCTATTAACATTAACAGTACTATGCAGCAAACATGTTGGCAGCCACACCTCTGCCATCCACCATTTCCCTGCTTTTCTATGCAAATCAGTCAGGAAAGTCAAACCCTCCATACAATTTAAATGGAAATGTCTCAGAGTCTCTCTACTCAAGACTTCTCACATGTGTTTTTCACATGTTGGAAGTCGCAATGTTAGCCGGGAAGCATAGTTTTAAATGACAGAGCCAGCGGAGATTGCTTCGGAGGGGACAGGCTCTCTCACAGTCCTGCAACACCTCTGGTGTGTTGGACTGTCTCCCCTTTTGGAGCCTTTGCCCTGCTGAGGCTTGGTTAATTTAAAGTTTTAAACAGTGAGGGCTGCCATATTCATAAGACTGATTTGTTAAGATAATTTCTCCCCTTCTCGATAGACCAACAGTTTCTGCAGATAAGATCAGCTTGGAGAAACTTTTGATAGATGAAAATTCATCTATGAGTAGGCTTATAGTCAAGTTTTGTGTTTATATGATAAAATTTCGTAGCAAACAATGTTGTACATAGAGATTTATTCTGCCTCCTTTTTAGTATGATATTAACAATTTTAACGTTTTAATGTGTGTTTTAAACCTTATGATATATTTATTCTATTCTACATTTTACATATCGGAAATTTAATGTGTTTCCTGTTTTTTGGGGAATCGTTGTAACCACTTGTTGATCATTCTTAATGGTCATTGACCATAAATGAAATAAATGGATGAATGAAAACTGATTTGTTATAAGCCTACTTGCAGACGGAAGTAGAAGAAAATTCTAAGGCATACCACACTGTCAGTATTACCAATATAACCGGTTAGCATGCGGTATTGCATCACCTCCAGTTCTCTGGTAAAGCTCAAAGGAGGAAGTTTTGCAGTGTATCCCAAGAACACAGTGGTATCTGGATGATTTTATAGCGACAGCTGAAAGTGATGAAGAACATCTGAAAATCTTGCAAATGAGAGTGAAATGCTTAGAAGAATGTGGGTTACATTGCATGGAGGGCGAACATGAGTAATCAAAGTGGAAACCCACAACTAAGGGATACAGTCAGTCAGGTTATGAAATTCAAGTGTATTAATGTGGCACAGTGCAATAAATAAATAACAATACTGTTATAGGCATATTAAATCACATAAACAAACAATGTACAATAAACAGCTTAAAGTCGGCCAATTCAGAAATATTCAATGGTGCAATCAAGTTCATAACAGAGTTCATAGCAGAGGTGAAACGGAGATAGCAAACCAGAGAAGCCGTGAGGACCCCTCGTTCCTGTTCAAGGTAAGTTCTTAATTAGATGTACTTTTCTCATTTTCTTTCAACAGATGGAACAAGGAGATGGAACACTCTACAGGACCGAGACCCGATGTCCCGATACAGACTCACACTGGCAGCATGCGAGGGAAAACTCCCAAGTTGTCCGAGCAGGGCAGCACCCAGTTCCATGGTTCAGGCACCAACTGGGCACACTCACGGCTTCAGGTCCAAAGGGGGATTCCAAAAACACATCCACAGGAACAGGCCAAGGTCAGGGACAAGAGAATCAATTCCAAACACGGCAGCAAGGTCAGTAGTGAGCGGACTCGTTGCTTCCACGCAGCCACTCCCTCTTCGGCTGCTTTTAAGCCTCACAGTGCTCAGCACCTGCCAGCTATCTCAGTCCTGCTCCTGCGAGCACTCATCATCACTAATGATGCTGGGCCGGTGCTGTGCTGCTAGCCTGGCACTGCGCCTTCTGACTTGGAGGGCTCTTCTAGCCCTCCTCTGGCAGCGCTCCCGAGGCTCTGGTGATGAAGGGGGAGAGCTGGCCTGCACCTGGCTTTCTGTTGCCTGCCCAGGGCTGGGAAGCTGAGGAACCGATGTGCTGGGACCTGGCTGTGGATCAGTATCTGAGCCTTCAGAGCCTGCCTCCTCCTGCAGTGCCTCTGCCACTGGCTGTGGATCTGGGTCAGGTTCACCAGCTGCCTCTTCCTCAGAGGAGTCCTCTGAGTCTCTCTGCTCCACTGGGCCAGGTTGGTCCATGACATCATCCCCCTCCCCATGGGTCCCCTCCCCATCTGAGCGAGGACCCGGCTTTTGCGGATATGCCTGATGAAACCGACGGAGCAGGGCTGGGGCATGGATATTACAGGCGGGTTCCCATGACTGTTCCTCAGGTCCATACCCTTTCCAGTCAACTAGGTATTGGAGGCGTCCCCGTCGCCATCGGGAGTCCAGAATCTGTGCGACCTCATATTCCTCATGTCCCTGTACCATGACCGGTGGTGGCGGGGCTGCAGAGGGGCGTGCAGGATCTGGAGGGGAAACTGGGACTAGCAGGGAACGATGAAAGACAGGGTGGATCCGAAGTGCCGGTGGAAGTTGTAACCGGTAGGCCACTGGATTGATTTGGTCTATGATGGGGAATGGGCCTATGAACCTGGCGTCCAGTTTTCGGGATGGTCGCAGGCTCTTTAAATGCCGGGTCGAGAGCCAGACCTGATCCCCAACCTTCAGGGTCTTCCCCGGTCGCCGTTTCCGGTCAGCAGCCGCTTTATATGCTTGTTTGGCCTGCTGTAACTGTTCCTGGAGGACTTGATGGAGGGCTTGAAGCTCCTGGACGAGATCATTAGCCGATGGGACCATTGAATCGGGTGCGACTGGAGGGAAGAACCGGGGGTCGTAGCCGTAGTTGGCCATGAACGGTGTTTGGTGGGTGGAGGAGTGTACTGCGTTATTGTAAGCAAATTCTGCCAAGGGCAACAATGCCCCCCAGTTATCCTGTTGATGGTTGACATAACACCGTAAGTACTGTTCGAGCGTGGCATTCGTACGTTCGGTTTGGCCATCCGACTGTGGGTGGTATGCTGAGGAGAGGTGTACTTGAGTCCCTAGGAGGGAGTGTAGGGCACGCCAAAACCGCGAGGTAAACTGGACTCCTCTATCCGAAATCAGGTGAGCAGGCAGTCCATGGAGTCGGAAAATGTTATGCAAATACAGCTGGGCCGTTTCATGAGCAGAGGGAAGGCCTGTACAGGGAATAAAATGTGCCATCTTTGTGAGCAGATCCACTGCCACCAGGATGCTTGTGTGGCCATTAGATCTGGGGAGATCAGTGATGAAATCCATAGACAGAGCTTGCCAAGGTCCTGCAGGAGTTGGCAATGGTTGTAGCAGGCCAGGAGGTTTTCCAGGCTGGTCTTTGGCCCGTCGGCAGGTCTCACATGAAGCCACATATCGAGAGACATCGACTTGGACCCGAGGCCACCAAAACTCTCGAGTCAATAGGTGTAGGGTCTTGTGCCGCCCAAAGTGTCCAGCTGGTTTGGCATCATGCATCAGATGTAGAATTTCCGACCGTAAAGGTCCTAATGGTACATAGACCCTGCCACGGTGGGTGAGCAGCCCCATCTGCTCCGCAAAGTCAGTACGTACTGTTCCCAGGGAGTCCTGGAGTGCCTGAAGTTGTTTCATTGCAAAGGGATCTCGTTGTTGCTGTGTCTTTATCCTCTCTCTGAGAGGTGGCATGGGTTGCACCGCTGCAAAGCTATCAGGTGGCAAGATAGTAGCTAGTGGTCGTTCCCCTGTCAGTGGGGCAGCGTACTCAGGCTTCCTGGAGAGGGCGTCTGCCCGCTTATTTTGCGAGCTCGGAATATAAGAAACAGTGAAATTAAATCTGGAAAAAAACAGAGACCATCGAATCTGTCTTTGATTCAGCCGCCGCGCTGTCTGTAGGTGCTCCAGATTGCGGTGATCTGTACGAACCTGAACAGGGTGACGAGCGCCCTCCAGGTGATGACGCCACACTTCAAATGCAACTTTAATAGCCAATAGCTCCCGCTCCCAGATGGTGTAATTTTGCTCGGCTGGTGTGAGCTGCCTGGAGTAGAAGGCACATGGTTGCACGGTCTTGGTAGTCATCCCTTGCTGCAATAACACTGCTCCAATAGCTGCGCTGGAGGCATCTGTCTCAACTACAAAGGGCAGGCTAGGATCTGGGTACCTCAGGAGTGGTTCAGTGGCAAAGTGGGTCTTCAAATTTTGAAAGGCCTGTTGAGCTTCTGGTGTCCAGCGAAACGGCTCTCGGGGGCGTAACAGCCTTGTCAGAGGTACTGCTAGGGAGGCAAACTCAGGAATAAATTGTCTGTAGTAGTTTGCAAATCCAAGGAAACATTGAACATCTTTACGATTGCGCGGTGCTTGCCAGGATAGCACGGCTTGGACTTTCTGGGGGTCCATAGCAATCCCTTGAGGGGAAATCTGGTGTCCCAGAAATTCTACAGATGTGAGGTCAAAGGCACATTTTTCAAGTTTGGCATAAAGGCCATGTTGTCGGAGCCGATGCAGAACCATACGCACATGCTTAGTATGGCTTGCTGCATCCTGAGAATAGATTAGGATGTCATCTAAATAAATTATGAGGAACTTATCAAGGAGATCTCGGAATATATCATTCATTAAACGCTGGAAGACAGCGGGCGCATTACACAAACCAAAGGGCATTACCAGGTACTCAAACTGGCCGTATCTGGTGGCAAAAGCGGTTTTCCACTCATCGCCCGGACGTATGCGCACCAGGTTGTAGGCACCACGGAGATCCAGCTTTGTATACACCTTGGCTCCCCTCAGACGCTCTAGCAGCTCTGGAATAAGGGGAAGGGGGTAACGGTCCCTGATGGTGATCTTGTTGAGTGCCCGATAATCATTACATAGCCGCAACTCCCCGCTTTTCTTTTTTACAAACAGGACAGGAGCAGAAGTGGGTGAGGTAGAAGGACGAATGAATCCCCTCTGTAGATTTTTAGTCAGGAAATCCCGGAGGGCCACAAGTTCCGGCTCCGATAGGGGATATAGCCGACCTGCTGGTAAAGGGGCTCCAGGCATCAGATTGATGGCACAATCATATGGTCGATGGGGTGGTAACTGATCAGCTGAAACTCTGTTGTATAGGTGGCCACTGTTCCCTTCCCCTGCTTGAGGTTCCTAATACGCCGGTTAGCCTTCTCAGCCTTCAAAGGGTTGTCAAATATCATGCTCAGGTGAGTCACAAAGTCAGCAAAGTTATTTAACAGGGGTGAGTCAGCAATCAGCAGTGGAGTAGCCCATCTGGCTGCCTGCCCCTTTAAGAGGCTCAAAATGAAGCACACCTTCGTTCTCTCATTGGGAAAGTCATGATCACGAAGTTCTATATACAATTTACATTGAGCAAGGAAAGCAGGAAATTCTTCTATGTCTCCAGCAAACTTTTCTGGCACACTCACAGGGCATTTTCCCCGTGGGGGCGTGGAGCGGGCTGTTAGTTGCTGTTGAATTGCAGCCAAAGCTTGGGTGAGCTGCGTTATCTGAGCCTGTAACACCTGGCTTTGTGTAGCCATAGCAACGGGGCCGGCAGCCTCCTCCATCCCCCAGCTGGAGGAATGTGAATTGGTGTGAGTGGAAGCAAACTGTCCCGATACAGACTCACACTGGCAGCATGCGAGGGAAAACTCCCAAGTTGTCCGAGCAGGGCAGCACCCAGTTCCACGGTTCAGGCACCAACTGGGCACACTCACGGCTTCAGGTCCAAAGGGGGATTCCAAAAACACATCCACAGGAACAGGCCAAGGTCAGGGACAAGAGAATCAATTCCAAACACGGCAGCAAGGTCAGTAGTGAGCGGACTCGTTGCTTCCACGCAGCCACTCCCTCTTCGGCTGCTTTTAAGCCTCACAGTGCTCAGCACCTGCCAGCTATCTCAGTCCTGCTCCTGCGAGCACTCATCATCACTAATGATGCTGGGCCGGTGCTGTGCTGCTAGCCTGGCACTGCGCCTTCTGACTTGGAGGGCTCTTCTAGCCCTCCTCTGGCAGCGCTCCCGAGGCTCTGGTGATGAAGGGGGAGAGCTGGCCTGCACCTGGCTTTCTGTTGCCTGCCCAGGGCTGGGAAGCTGAGGAACCGATGTGCTGGGACCTGGCTGTGGATCAGTATCTGAGCCTTCAGAGCCTGCCTCCTCCTGCAGTGCCTCTGCCACTGGCTGTGGATCTGGGTCAGGTTCACCAGCTGCCTCTTCCTCAGAGGAGTCCTCTGAGTCTCTCTGCTCCACTGGGCCAGGTTGGTCCATGACACCCGACAAGGAACCGGTCATCAACAACGCTTGTTTCCAGACTGCATCAGGGGCCAACAGACCTCCTCACCAAACATCTCTGAAAACTGCAAATGTATAAGAATTTCTAATAAAACAACATTATGTCAACTTGTTATGTCACAATGTTATACATTAAAGATGTTATGCATTGAGAAAAACTCACCACTGCTGCCGCTGTTACAAACTTCAGCGGCAGTCCGTCACACCTCTCTTAGTTGGCCGTGCGCAAAGATTAGCCCAACAAGCTAACACTTATAAGACACTCTTAAAGGGATATTAGCACAGGGAAAAAATCTTAATGGCCATTAAAGAGGCAGAGACCCAAACAAGGAATGTGGTCATATCTCTACATTCAAGAGATATGAATGTAGAGACTCCTAATAATAAGAATAATGAAAAGGTCATCCTTTATTTTTGACTCCAGACACAATCCTTTCCATGATAGGATCATCGCTTATCAGCGATACATTGATGAACTTTTCATTATTCTGGAGGGTCATGAATAAGGAATCTCCTTATTCAGAGGTTGAATATGGCTCTGAAACCCCGTGCCATGTTCGCCCTCCATGCAATGTAACCCACATTCTTCTAAGCATTTCACTCTCATTTGCAAGATTTTCAGATGTTCTTCATCACTTTCAGCTGTCGCTATAAAATCATCCAGATACCACTGTGTTCTTGGGATACACTGCAAAACTTCCTCCTTTGAACTTTACCAGAGAACTGGAGGTGATGCAATACCGAATGCTAACCGGTTATATTGGTAATACTGACGGTGTGGTATGCCTTAGAATTTTCTTCTACTTCCGTCTGCAAGTAGGCTTATAACAAATCAGTTTTCATTCATCCATTTATTTCATTTATGGTCAATGACCATTAAGAATGATCAACAAGTGGTTACAACAATTCCCCAAAAAACAGGAAACACATTAAATTTCCGATATGTAAAATGTAGAATAGAATAAATATATCTTACGGTTTAAAATACACATTAAAACGTTAAAATTGTTAATATCATACTAAAAAGGAGGCAGAATAAATCTCTATGTACAACATTGTTTGCTACGAAATTTTATCATATAAACACAAAACTTGACTATAAGCCTAGTCATAGATGAATTTTCATCTATCAAAAGTTTCTCCAAGCAGATCTTATCTGCAGAAACTGTTGGTCTATCGAGAAGGGGAGAAATTATCTTAACAAATCAGTCTTATGAATATGGCAGCCCTCACTGTTTAAAACTTAAAATACACTTGAATTCCATAACCTGACTGACTGTATCCCTTAGTTGTGGGTTTCCACTTTGATTACTCAGGCTATTGCTAAGGGCACTTCCTTTTGTTTGATGGAGGGCAAACTTGGCACGGGGTTTCAGAGCCATATTCAACCTCTGTATATGGAAGTTCCTTTTACCCACCGTGGCTAGTAGTTACATCGATAGACTTATCTTCCATAAATCTGTTCAATCCCATTTTAAGGCCATCTGCACTCCTGGCTATCTCTGTGTCTGCTGGCAGGGAATTCTACAGTTTAATTACTCATTGATTAAAGACAATTTATGATACGATTGAATGGCCCGGGTGTATGACACTACCCTCAAAGGTTGAGAGTATACTGAATCTAACACACCTATATCAGAAACTTTGTGGAAGAGCCAGTTGAGCAAGCAATTTCTGATGTGTCACAGCTTGACAGTTGCACAGACATGGAGTTTCCACCGAGAAGCATACAGGAGAGGAGTTGACGCTATCGTGCACGAAAACACAAGCCACTTGAGAAATGTGATTTGCAATCTGTGCATTCTGGGGTAATTGATCAATCTTTTCATATACAATTTTGTTTTATTACATTCCTATATTGGGCGGGGGGAGATAACTGTGGTTTGGAGAGCTGCTGTAACACAATGGTTAAGTGGTTCGGCTGTGAATCAGCACTCTACTGGTTCGAATCCCACCACTGCCATGAGCTAGGTGGCCTTGGGAAGCCACTCCTCTCATCCCCAGCTCCCCAGCTGGATTGTGGGGATAATAATAACACTAACTTGTTCACTGTTCTGGGTGGGGCACTAATCTGTCTAGAAGAGCAGTATAGAAGAGTATTCTTATTATTGTTAACAACTACCACAATAATGTTGTTGTTATTATTATTTGAATGTATCTAAGTGAATCTGCAGTTATCTTATATTCTAATAGCCGTGTGGCCCAGATCTGTGCATGCTTAAATATGGAAATCCAAAGACGCTTCAGTTAAGTCAGCTTTTAGCAAATGCTGACTTCTAAGTCAAAGAGCCTGCCTTAAAACAAGATAATTTGTTCAGACGACCTGGATGACTACCTCCTACTTTTTGGTTTTAAAATTCAGATTTCATTTTCAGCCTCTTTAAAAAAAGAAAAGATTATTATCATAATTGGATTAAAAAGAGAATAAAAGTTTTTTTAAAAAGCTGGAGACAATGTAATGACTAACTCTTTAAGGTCATGACAGTGCAATATTGTTAAAAGGAACTTGATTTAGAATTATAATTTATGGCACACTTCTGGGTAGAGAAGATTAATGACTTCCATAGACTCTTGAGTGTTTCCTTGAAAGCATTTGATAAGAAGATTGAAGAGAGACACAGGCAGTAATAGGAGTGGCCCTGAGGCATGGATAGGGGGTTGTTTTGCAAGAGAAAATGATGCATGTTCAGCCTGTGGGTTGTTTGGCAATGTGTTGCAACATGCTTATATGAAGAGCTTTGGCTTTCATAATTTAAAAAAATCCCTTATGGCTGTGGCCATTTTATTTATTTGTTTCCCACCTGTTCCAAGAGATGTTAAAAACGTGAAGCTGACATACTTAAGAGTATGAACAATTGGAAGCAGGAGAAGCCCCGGATCATTATGTGATGTCATTTCTCCCCCAAAGATGTCTTGTGGGAGGACCGTGATTTTAAACTTTAGGAACTTGAATTTGACAACCTACTATGTCAAGAAACTCACTTTGCCTCGCTTGTTTCCTGGCTTATTCACCCACTTTGGTTCCGGCTTTTGACCTTGCTAAGATGCAGTTAGAGTTAACTGGGGGGAAATATCCAAGACCTACTGTGAGACACCTCTCCTCCTGACCAGCCGGAGACCCAGGCGGCCGTCCAGATTGAGTTGCCCAACCTCCGCAAGGTCAACAGCCTCTCCTTCCTCCAGACGGGCAAGGTGGCCAAGCTTCTGTGGGGCCACTTGTCCAACCAGTTCTGCCACCAGAGCCACAAGACGAAGACCCCATGCCATTCCCAGTGTAACCAGCCCAGTTACCACTGGGACTATGCAAGCTAGAAGCCTGTTTTGAGAGACCCTGAAGAATTGGGATACTTCCTAGTGCAAGTGGTTCAGTTTTGGAGAGAATGGGGGCCCACCTTCCTGGATGAAGCCAACCGAGTGAGCTACCTGGGCTGTACTCCATGACCCCAGCTGAACGGGCAGAGCTTCGCAAGTTCATTGACAAGAACCTGGAGAGAGGTTTCATTTGACCCGCTAGCTCCCCCCACGCTGCCCCAGGATAGTTTCGCAAAAAGAAAGACAGAGGCTTGTGGCTGTATACTGCTTACAGAAGAATCAATGCAGTTTCCATGTCAAATGCCTACCCCTCCCTCTCATTAGAGACTTATTGGGAGTGGTGGCCAAGGAAAAGATTTTTGCCAGACCTGATCTAAGGGATGCTTACTTTTGAGTGCGCATCAGGGAGGGGGATGAATGGAAAACAGCCTTCAACACCCCCTTAGCACAGCTTGAGTACCTAATCGTGCCATTCGGACTCCAAAGAGCACCTGGCATCTTCATGAATCTGATTAATGAGGTTTTTCGTAAATACCTATACAAGGGAGTGGCTGTTTATTTAGATGATGTGCTGCTGTATTCTGTTGACTATGACTCTTGTGAAATTAGTAAGAGAGGTACTGAGTACTCAGTATGCCAAACTGTATGCCAAATTGTCTAAGTGTGAGATTCCTAAGGAGGAGTTAGACTTCCTTGGCTACCAAGTGTCCAGGCATGGACGTGGAATGGACCCCGCCAATGTCCAAGACGTACTGGGGTGGGAGGCCCCTAGAACAAGACATCAGTTACAATCATTCCTGGGCTTTGCAAACTTTTACAGACTGTTCATTAAGAATTTTGTCCAGACGGTGCTACTGTTAACTGATCTACTAAAGACTAAATAAAGGGAAGGCGTGAAACCGAGTACTAAACTAGCTTGGACTGGTGAGTGTCAGCAGTTTTTCGAAAGATTAAAAACTCTATTTACTTTTAAACCTATTCTGAGATACCCGGATGAAAATAAAAAGTTCATTGTGCAAGTAGATGCCAGTGATGTGGCAATGGGAGGGGTGATTCTACAATAGGGTATGGAAGGCAAGCTGCACCCCTGCGCTTATATCTCCGGAAAATTTTCAGAGACTGAGAGACGTTGGTCAGTGTGGGACAAAGAGGCGGCAGCCATAAAATTGGCACTTTCCACTTGGCGCCACTGGTTGAAAGGGGCAAAGATACCTTTCGTGGTGTGAACTGATCATAAAAATCTAGAAGCCCTCTGGTCACCCCGAAAGCTGGGCGTGAAACAGCTCCAATGGGTGGAGTTCTTCTCAAAGTTTCAATTCATACTCAAGCACCTCCCAGGGAAATCAAACTTCCTGGTAGATGCTCTGTCCCGCTTTCCACAACACGAAAGCCAGAGGGAGGCTGTGTGAACACTATGAGGCATAGTGTGAACACTATGTTCACACCAGCCCAACTGGGAGGGGCAGTAATAATGCGACATCAAGCACGCAAACTCCTCTCTGCCCAGCCCAACACCTGGCTGGAGAAGGTCAAAGCAGAACTGGAAAAGGAGGGGGAAGAGACTTTGCAAGAAACTCTTGTGAAGGGAGAGAATGAGTGCTGGTATAGGAATGGTAAACTGTATGTTCCAGAAGCCCTTCATGGGGAAGTGTTGAAAAAATGCTGTGATAACAAGTTGGCAGGGCACTTTGGGTTTGTAAAAACTTTGCACTTAGCCCAGAGGTAATTTTGGTGGCCAGGTATGAGGAAAGACATTTCTCAATATGTGACCACTTGTCAAATTTGCTTAATAGGGAAGAGGGGGGGGAACCCCCAGGACTGCTGCAACCCTTGGACCCCCCCCCTTGGTTTACTATTTCTATGGATTTTATCACTGATCTTCCCCCTAGCAAGGAGAAAACTGTAATCTTAGTGGTGGTGGATTTGTTTTCAAAGCAAGCCCATTTCATCCCCTGCTCTAAGCTCCCCACAGCCAAGAAATTGGCTAACCTCTTCATGCAAAATGTGATGCCTTTACACTCATTACCAAATAAGATAATTTCAGATCAAGGCAGCCAGTTTGTTGCCAACTTCTGGTGGGAACTTATGAAAGTGACAGGAATCGAGCAGGGACTCAGCTCCGGGTATCTCCCAGAAACCAGTGGACAAACAGAACGTACAAATCAGGTATTGGAGCAATTCCTGAGATGTTACATTAATTATCAACAGGACGATTGGGTCGACTTCCTGCCTTATGCAGAATATTGCTACAACAACAGTGTATGCAGCTCCATCGGAGCCTCTCCGTTTCAGATGACCCAGGGCTTTGAAGGGAACCTGATGTCACGGCTAGAGGCTGGGTCAAAGGTGAAGGGGGTTGATTTGAGAGCCTGGTGGTCTAGGATTGTGGCTCAGTGGGACCTGGTAAGGCAGACACTGGAGAAAGCCAAACTGGATTATAAGAATCAAGCAGACAAGAAACGCTCTCCCTCTTGGGATCTGAAACCAGGAGACTCTGCTTATGACTCCACAAAGAATCTAAAGGGGGAACAACTGAGAGAAAAGCCGGGTTGGAAATACCTCGGAACTTTCCAGGAGACTCGTCTAATTCATGATGCAACTGTTGAACTTGATTTGCCCCAAAATCTGAAGCATGTACACCCTGTCTTCCACTTTAGCCTCCTCAAGAAGGACCCCGGGCTGGACAAGTGGCACCCGGAACCATCAACCCTGCCTCTGATTCTGGTAGAGGGACAACCACATTACAAAATCGTAATAATCCTGGACTCTAAATGGAAACAAGGGGTGTTATATTACCTGATTCAATGGAAACATTTCCCAAAAGATCAGGCTGAGCGGGATAAAGCATCCAATGTTTGGGCTGGCGGATTGGTTCAGGCTTTTCATAAAAAAACACCCTGATAAACCGGGGGGAGGTTGAGTTTTGGGGGAGCATCACCTGTCATCACCTGTCATCCCCAGCCACACCTTGCTGTTGTGCTGGTTGCCTAATGTGTTATGGTTACTGCTGAGGCTGTTCCTTGCTAGAGCTGCAGATGTTACCCATGATGTGAAACTATGCATGGGAGTGTTTGTTCTTCCTGTTATCTCTGTGCTTCTCCCAACTGCACCAGGGGCCTCTGTACTTCGCATGGGAAGGAGCCTACGCGACCGTGGAAACCCCACACATCCTCCCTGCTGTTTCCCTGCTTAGATGCTTTCCTGCTGCAATCAGAGCACCGTTAGACTGGGAGGGGGAGGAGTTTAGAAGATACCCGCGCTTTGAGAAACCTATATCTACTTGATGCTTGCGTGTAACCATTATTCCTGGCAAAGATGGAGTAAGTGCATGATACTGGTGATTTATCAATAAAGTGCTTTTACTGCTTGAAGTGAAGCCTTTGAGAGTTACTTACACAGTAAACAAGCCAACGTTCGTTGAAGCAGCAAACCAACAGTGGAAACCACACTGGAGGGTCCAAATAAATAATTACAACAAAGGTACTTTTTGCACTCAGTTTTTAGAGCGCGTTTGTACCTGTTCCACATCCCGTGTTTGCAAGGTTTTCACACTTAAAAGCAGTCATGGGATGCCGTCCCGCTTTTTGTCCGCTGTATCCCCGATTTTTCCCCCTGCGGACATACCCCGCTGTTTTTTTAAGTTCGCTGCTGACTGGCAGCTGGCCCGCATTTTGCTAATGTGAACACTTTTGCCCCCTTTTTGCTTCTCTCCCCTCCTCTCCTTCTCCCTGGGAGCTGATTGGTTTGTGCAGAGTTAACCACTCCCACCCTCCTCAGCTCTCTGAACTCCTTGTCCACCATTTTTTTTAGTAAAGCGAGGTGAGGGTCATAAGGCTGCTTCTTCGTTGGTTTCCTTCCTCCCGGTATGCATGCTCTTTTATTTTTTTTCAAAAGCCAGGAATGATTCCTAAGCTTGCTGCTAATTCCCTGCTAGCTTTAAAAGCAAGGAAAGTGTTAAATAGCTGCTTTCTCCTTCCTCCCTTAGGGTATGCACACACATTCTTTTTTTTTTTTAAGACAAGAATGGGTTGCAACGTTGTAATGTTCCTGCACTTCCTTCCTGGCTTTAAAAGCCAGGAAAGGATTAAATGGCTGCTTTTCCCTCCCTCCCAGGCATGTTTCAGACTTTGCCAAAGGGGGGAAAAAAACCCAAGCATTTTGCACAACCCTTTGGAAACAAGCCTCTGCTTCCTGGGAGGAGACGAATTGGCAGCATTTTAACCCTTTCCTGGCTTGATTAAAAAAAATGAGAGTGGTACATGTTTTCCTTCAGAACTCTGCCACCAATTGCCTCTCCAGTGGGCAGGGGACAGCCCAATCAGCAAAAAGGGGGGAAGAGTTCCAACATTGCAACGTTACTACGCATGCTCAATTTGTTTTAAAAAAGTGTGACGTGAATTGCAAGGCCCCGAAAGCCCAAAATTGCACTGAGGTTTTGAAATGAAGCACAGACACCAAATCGAAATTGCAGTGGACAGTGTGAAATGAACAGGTGCAATGCTGAAGCCACTGCAATCGGGGCAAATGCTCATAAATGGCAGTTTAAACCGTAAGTGCAAAAAGGGCCAAAGTAAATATTTGTTCTTATATTCTGTGCTCAGTGAACCTTAATATAAATATTAAACAATCTAATCCAAAATGCAGAACAATAATTTACATTCCATACAGTGAATAATACATAATACATGCTGTACTCCTCAGTGGGCAGAGAGATGTTCTATACATGCTGAAGAGATGTAAAGTTTGCCGCTTAAGATTGAATTGTTGACGGTGGTTCTAACGAGGGACTCCTGATGAAGCAGAGGGAAACAAGTTGAACATCAGCCGGCCCCTTGTTGAGTCCACACCAGTCACGGGCTTTGATATCTTCTCAGCCACCTGAATTATACAACAGGACTTTATTAATAGTCTTGTGCGCACTAGCAAAAATTATTAGCCTTGTGTGCACTAGCAAATATTATGCTGCATTCTCTTTGGACCAATACCCCATTGATGAGACTTTTGTACATCGAAGAGGGGGTTTTGAGCTGTTAAAAATATTTAATTTTGGAGCTGTTGCTATTATAGCTGTGTAAGAATTGTCTTTGTGAAAATCACTAAGATACGTATTATTCACTGTATGGAATGTAAATTATTGTTCTGCATTTTGGATTAGATTGTTTAATATTAATATTGAGGTTCACTGAGTACAGAATATAAGAACAAATATTTACTTTGAGAGTTACTTGGCAATCGTAGAGTGGGGAGCAGAGGTAGTTGTGAATTTCCTGCATTGTGCAGGGGGTTGGACTAGATGACCCTAGAGGTATCTTCCAACCCTCAAGCACTATGTCTATGGAGACTGGAGCTGTGAATGGACAAAGCAGATCTTTCTATACATCTGAAAAATGACCCAGGTTTGCAGAAAAATCTGAAATTTAATTTTTTTAAAAAAAATGATAAAAGGAGCCCCTGTAGCTTTAAGAATCAGATGCCCTCGGTGACTGTTGCTTTACAAACATAACAGTATTCTAGGCTTGGTTTCTGTCACTAAAAGGCGGGGGAGGGCCCTTTCTATGGCTATTTTGGCCTTTGAGGGAGGGTTCCTTGGCGTCAGGCCCAGAAGCAACCAACAGAAGACTTAATACCACACAGCTTCCATGACTCTCACAGACCTGGCTGCTTGCTATTGTTCAGCAACTTTCCCCCAAAGGCAGTGTACTATAGTGGTTAGAGTTTCAGTGTAGGATATAGGAGACCAAGGTTGGAAGCACCACTCTGCTATGGAAGCTCACTGGCTGACTTAGATCCAGTCACACACACCAGCCTACTCTGCCTCTCGGGGTTGTTTGGAGGATAATATGTAGGCAAGGAGAACAATGTAAGCTGCTTTGCCTCCCCATTGAGGAGAAAGGCAGAGTGTAAATAAAGCAAATGAATAAATATCGTGAAGATGGGTGACAGGGAAAAGATGTTTAATGGGTTTGAACGAGAGAAGGACATAGGAAAAGGTGAAGGGAAAGAGGAAATGCTGTGGGGAAGGGGATACAGAGAAAAGCGAAGTACCCCCACAAGTCCTTACAGATTGTCCACCATGACACTGAGCCTGGATCAGCTGGCACCACACAACTGGGCTGTAGGGAAGAGGCTGCTGGGGGGAAGTGAAGATGGGGGCAGACAAAAGTGGGAGGGAAGGAGAGAAGGAAGCAGGAAAAGGGGTGAGGCTATGGGGGGCAGGGAAGGGAAAGAGGACGTTGGGGGGAGGGGGAAATGAGTTGCCTCTCGCAAGTCCTTGCAGGTCCCCCAATCATATGATCTATATTCTGGATAAAAGGAAAAATTAAAAGCTTTCTAGCCACAGAAAAATAATTGCATTCAAAAGCCACATGATATAGCATTCACACTACCTACACCACATTCACATACCCAATCAGCGTATGATACTGTACAATACCACCCCTGCAAAACTCTAGAAGATGGTAAGTCATTTAGATACGCCAACATAAACAACATCTATACTGATCTTATATGATACCTTTTAAAAAGTGGAGGGTATTAACAATGGATAAATGACTGCTTGTTTCTGTATTTGGGGCAGTGGGCTATACATGGGCCAGTCTCTCGGCATTCCTCCCCCTCTCCCCTCATGTACATTTTTTAAAAATTTCAACAATACATTGTTATTGTTCTAATATTTTTCTTGGTGCATGTTCATCAAGTGTAGCGAGATGCAATGTTAGCCAGGAAGCGTAGTTTAATAGATAGAGCCTTCGGAGATCGCTCCTCAGAGGGTTTGTTAATTTCATCTTTGCCTCCCTTGAGGCTCTGTCAGTTTCACCTCTCCAGTCTAAAACTGTGTGGGATCGCAACCAGAAGGCAGCAAGGAACGGAAATGGGCTGGAGCTGCCTTCCAGAGCTGGGCTTAGACCTGGAGAGGTTATAATGGGCTGAAGTTTCCCTTCTGGATTTTCTCAGCCCCTTCACACAGCTCCAATGTATATCAAAGCCTTTGCCCTACCACCAGTTCTATCTTTTTAAACTACTCTTCCTGGCTGCCATTGCATCTCCCAACTCATGTTCTTCATGTGTAGCGGCAAGAGAGAAAGAGAATCCACAATGCGATTCTCTTCTGAGAAGAGCAGTGGGGGGGATTCTCTCCCTCCCTCCCTCTGTCCTGCAAAAAGCCACCCTGGATTTCCTGCCTGCTGTTACATCCACCCTCCCCCTGCCTCCGGGCTCCTGAAGGAAAACCCGAGCAGAGGCTTTTTGCAAGCGACAGAGAGAGAATCTCCCCACCACTCTTCTCCCAGCGGAGAATTGCATGGAGCAGCTGCTCTTTGTAAGACTACACTACCCAGGGAACCTTGCAGAACCCGACACATGAAGAACATGTTGGGCATCTCCTGTAGTTTGGCTCCCATAATCAGGGGATTCTAGAAAGGGGAATTTTTAGCAGGCAATTACTTAGTGGTCTCTAATTTTTTGGGGTCCAAGCTCCCTTCTGCCAAACTGGGGAGATTATAGGAAGGTGCAGAGCAAATGCTGGCAGGTAAGGTGTGGGTTGCAATCTGCGTGTGAGCAATAGCTTGAACAGAGTAGCGCCTTGAGCTTGTGACCTTCTAGACAATGGGAATCAGGAGCTGTTTTCCAGGCAAGAGTCATATCCACGTAGGTTTGTCTGCATGACGTCTTCCTCCACCAAGCATCATGGAAAGAAGTTGTGTAAGGCTGGCAAGTTTTCAAGGACAGCTGTCTATACAAATAGTGTCTTCCTCAGCGGGGAGGAGGAGATAAAAAGTTGTGTTTGTTGAGATCTATGACACAACTGAGATTCTAAGCTGTGAGAATTTAATTTATGGAATTCACTGCCACAAGATGTAGTGATAGCTTATTGGCTTAGGCAGCTTTAACAAAGATTTAGAGACAGATTTATGGAAAAGAGGTTTAGCAATGGCTATAAGCAGTGATTGCTAAATAAAACCTTGATATTCAGAGACAGTGGATCTTCAGCAAGGGAGGGCTGCTTGGAGGCTTCCTGGAGGCATTTGGCAATGCGGGAAGAAGTATGCTGGACTATGGACCTTTGGGTCTGTTCCAAGTTTTTCTTAGCCTTAAGACTTACAATGTCCTTGCAGATATGTCCTTTTCTCTAAGAATTCTCCTCTCTCTACCCTCTCTCTTTACTCCTTTCCTTCTGTTTTTTTCCTGCCATTTCTTTACACCCCTCCCTTTTCAGTTGTTTTCATTAAGGGGCAAACCCAATGCCTGAGAGGTGCATCGGACTGAAATGGGGAGGTTGTGGCCTGTGGGCTCAGTCCAAAGAGGAACCTACCCTGCACGTTAGATGGAGAGGCAACCGTGCACCTGGTGCCTACAGGTGGGACGAGCACCCCACCCGACAAAGAGGTGCCCAGACTTGAATCTGTGTGAAGGCAGCCATGGCAGAATAGAGCAGAAAGGCACAATACACACACACACACACACAAACTAACAACCATCTTCAGCCAGCTCAGCCCTGGTGGACAGGTGCCCAGGAAGAGGCGTGGTGGGGAGACAACAGGCCAGCCCAGCCAAAAGGCGCTCCAGGGTGGGGTGATTTGTTTCTCTTGAGAGGCGACGTCTTGGCGATCCCCAAGGCAATGGATGCTGCTTTGGTGGCACTGTAATGAACAGGGCAGATTGGAGTAAGCAGCCACTCAACTAACTATTGGAAGTCATCCTTCTTTCAGTCAATTAAGATCAAAGCCTATTAAATGTCTATATTATACAGATTTATGTATTAATAAATTCTCTCTTACTTTAATTCTCATGTGATACAGTTCAGAGACGAATTGGCTGTATGAGCAGTATCATTAAAGTGAACTATTGGAAGCCACACACACACACAGCAAAGTTGCGGGATGCCTGCTGAGCCATGAAACGGGACCTTGCCCAGCATACCAGCTGCAGGTGGCTATTGGGGAACAGCTCGATGACTAGAGGCACCTGGAGGGAGGCGACCTGGGAAGCGGCTGCCTGTGATGGTCGGCCCATGAGCCAAGAGGCTCTCTGATATGGGGAGGGGGTTGGGGCGGCCTGGCTGCACTCAATGATACCCACAGGAGCCGAGCAAGGAGGTGGCTGCCTGTGAGTGGAAGCACATGGCCAGGCAAGAGGCTGCCTGGCGTGTAGAGGGCAGTGGTTGCCAGGTGGCTGCCTGCGAGCTGCGGCACATGGCCAGGCTGCCGGGCCAGTCAAGAGCAAGTTAGTGCAGCTGTAAAAAAGGTATTCGACCAGCTTTCATTTCATTCATTTTCATTTATTGGATTTATTATCCGCTCTCCCCGCTCAGAGCGGATTACAACATAAATAAATACATTACAATAAAAACAGCATTAAAATCATAAAGCAGTAACAATACATTTCGATGGCAACCCAGTTTGCTGAACCTCCAACCAAAGACATTCCATGTGGTGGGAACGGGCAGAATATATCAGTGGGAACCAGAGTGAGGAGTTTTTTTTAATTCCCCCCGCACAGGACACCAGCAAGGAATCCCACCTGTACCTCGGCCAGAGCCATATGCCTGGCGGAACATCCCCGTCTTGCAGGTCCGGTGGAAAGATAGTAAATCCAGCTGGGCCTTTGTTTCAGCAGTCAGAGAGTTCCACCAGGTTGGTGTCAGGAGGACCACAAAGGTCATGGTCTGGTCAAGGCCAGGCTAGTGAGTATCTTTGGGTCCAGGGACCACTTCTTTTAGACCATTAGCTGTCCCCCTCTCTCAGGGCTTTTTTCTGGGAAAAGAGGTGGTGGAACTCAGTGGGTTGCCCTCGGAGAAAATGGTCACATGGCTGGTGGCCCCGCCCCCCCCCGATCGCCAGACAGAGGGGAGTTGAAATTGCCCTCCGCGCCGCTCCAGCGGCGCGGAGGGCAATCTCAACTCCCCTCTGTCTGGAGATCAGGGGGCGGGGCCACCAGCCATGTGACCATTTTCAAGAGGTTCCAGAACTCCGTTCCCCCGCGTTCCAGCTGAAAAAAAGCCCTGCCCTCTCTTAACTTGACAGGCCTGGCCTCATGGATGCATGCTATGGTTAGTGTTACCTTGAAGCTAGACTATTTGTAATGTGCTCTACTTGCGTCTGCCGTTAAAGGCAACGGGGAAGCATCACGGTATAGAATGCTGTTGGTGGTTACTCTTGAGCATCGGGCAGGATATGCTTATCACACCCATTCCACAGACATTCCTTCAGTTCCCAATCAGTTCCTGGGTTCAATTCAAGGTTCTGGTTATATCCTACAAAGCCTTAATGGCCTTGGACCCACACACCTGCAGGACTGCCACTCCCACTGATCCAAGGGAGGCCATCTAAAGGCACCGCTCTGCAAAGGGGTAAGATTGTCAGCTGCCCATTCATGCGCATTCTCAGTGGTGGCTCCCAACTTGTGGAACCCCCCGCCTGTGGAGTTCAGGACAGCTCCCCCACTTTCAGCCTTTTACTGCATTTCCTGGCAATTCACTTTCTGCCTTAGTTCATTTTCTGCATTGGTCTCTAATTCTCTAATCTTAGTCCTATTGCATTGTTCATTGGTTGCCTTATATTTTATTGCACAGTTAATATCATGTAAGCCCTGTCCTGGATAGCCCAGGAGAGCCTGATCCTCTCAGATCTCAGAAGCTAAGAAGGATCGGCTTTGGTTATTAATTGGATGGGAGACCTCCAAGGAACACCAGAATTACAGAGGCAACCTGTAATCCATCGTGAGTCTCAGAAAGATGGACTATAAACAGATAAATAAACAAACTTTTTCTGCCCATTCCATAGTGACAGGGTTGCCTCAAAAAAAGCCCTTGAATAGACAAAAACAGCCCTATCTTCCCTCAAGGTAAAACAGGAGAACAAAGCCTGGATGGAAGACCAAATCACTCATCTGGGCTCACATGGGGAGAGGTGGTGACGGTCCTTCACGGCTGAAAGGCATTGGAAGTTGACCAGCCCTCTTGCATTGAACCTGGAAAAGTCTCCGCAACCAGTCCAACTGCTCTGATCGGGAAGGACTGAACAGAGAGGTCTTTGAATGAACGTCTTGCACAATCTATTTGAAGGTCGTCAGCAGCAGTGAGGTGACAACGTTCAGCTTCTTGCATTACTGTGAAAGCCAGGAATTATGGAGTTCACAACCACACCTATGAGGAAATGTGCCCAGCAAAAAAAACTACCAAATGTACCTCAATCAATCAATCAATCAATCAATCAATCAATCAATCACCTTTATTGGCATTAGAAATAATAATAGTCTACAATCAGAGACAGGGATAGGCAGAAGCATAAGCATAAACAAGCAATTAGTAGCTGTTAATAATAAAATTAATAAATATTCAGCAATCAGATGCAGCTATAGGCTTGGATTTAACTTTATAAACTTCTGCTAGAAATTTTGCAACACTTAAAGTAACACAAGGGTTACGATCTTCTAAAAGGAAAACTAAAATCCCTCCTTTAATAAAATTATTATACTGAAGGTGTTCAGTTAAAAATTGTTTGCGTAACAGACCAAAAAGAGAGCATTCTAGAATAATGTGGGATAATGAGTCGAGGACTTCTAATTCGCAAGGACTTACCCTGTTTTGAAGGGGTGCTTGCCTAAAACTGCCAGAGAGCACCATTGATGGAAAGGCGTTGAAACGTGCTAAGGTAAATATTCGGTGCTGAGATGGGATGTCCAGAGCTGAGAGATAGTGTGGCATCATTCCTTGCCTTTGGTATATGCCTAAGTTGGCTGCAGAACAGACAGCGGGGTGCAGGGGGAACACCTCTTGGAGTTCATGTTCCATAAATCTTAGTTTAATTGTTCTTAAGATATGTAATTCATCACATAGGGGTAGGGAGTCCAATGCAATGCCAAGCTTTTGCAGTTTGAGAGTAAACATAGAGAACCATATGCTACTATGCCTCTCTCTCATCAAATGAGATAGCACAAGCTGTCATGTTCAGATCTAAAGTGAATTTTTATCCAGTACTTGAAAGCCATGATCCAGGCCTTAGTTTCCAAGAGGTGAAGACCCAACTCTGCACATATAGATATATAAGGGACACAATTAGGGACACCCCAAATCTGTCGGAAGAAAGTTGATTGTACACCCTCTACGCAGGGCTTAAAGGCTTTGATCCACAGTGGGTTTCCATATAGCAGCCGGGGAAGGATTTTTGCATTATAAATTTTCAGAGCTGCTGGGACAAACTGGTTGCCTCCTAAAAAGAAGAACTTTTTGATTTGCGCCAGTGAGCATCGCACTAAGTTTATAGTTCTGTTCCGATGCGTTGGCCCACTAAGGTCGTAGCTGAAAGTAATTCCAAGATATTTAAAGGCCTTCACTTGTTCAATTTCCTTAGAGCCGATGCGCCACCTGAATAGGTGCCAGCTCTTAGAAAAAAATAGAATTTGGGATTTTTCATAGTTGATTATCAGCCGATTCAATTTACAATATACCAAATGTACCTTTCAGTATGCAAAATTTACAATGGAGGGGGCCTTCCCCTCCAGCCAACCCACCCCTTCTGCCTTGACTCCACTCACCTTCCCCTGGGACCCTCCCCAGGACAGCTCCAGCTTCCCAATCTGCCTGTGTTCAGCTAGCAAACCAGACATTTAGCTCTGCCTTCTGCCCAACTGGACCGCCCCCGCCCCCGAGCTTTTCCATGTCTTTGTCATACCTTTGGTTGCCTTCCAGGTTCTTCCTTGTTATTTTGTGACATTTCCCAAATTTGTTTCATTTGTTTCATTCCCGACCCCCCCTGCTTTGCCCACTGTGGGATGGGAAGTTCTGAACCCCTCCCACCCCCACTGGTGCTGTTTCCTGGCGGTATCCCCAAACACCTTTTGCTGGTGGCAGCTAGGGGTTACAGTAGTGGTTGCCACTGGATTGGCATGCAGAGCTGGCTTGGCATACCCTTCGTCTCTGATTCATTGGTTAGCAAGTGAGGCTTAGAAAGAGGCTCCCCCCCCCAAAAGCTGCACCATGGTCAGTGCTTGCAGGCTTGGAATTGACCCCCCCCCCTTTTCTTCCCTTCTCCATGATGCCCCCCTGAAGTAGAAGCTGCAACCCAAAGTTCTATGCTGCTCCCTACTGCCACGCCCTTCTTCCCAAAGATAAACCATCACTGTGATTTATGGCTACCATATTTATACTTAATAAAATTACATACGATCCTTTCATATTCCATAGATGGCAAAAAAGTATTGCAACAAATAATGTGATCCTTAATCGCAAATCTAGAAATGTCCCATCCTTGTGATATTGTTGAACAGCTGTGATGAGCATCTAGTTGTAAGCCTGTTTTGTAACTGACCTTCTTAGTGGATCTCCCTCAGAAGTTACCTCCCTGCAATGAACCAAACCATTATTGCTCAAGGGACACCACACAGCTGAATGGAATCTTAATATTCTAAAGTAGCTTATGCTATAAACTTTATAGCATATGTTATAAACTTCTTATCTACAGCTCAACACTTACATTGGAAGCAAGCCAGTCTGATAGCCTTTCTTTAAGGTCAAAACAGGTGCCAAACAGGGAATTGCTCTTCATAGCAACTCCTGGCTCTAAGGAGAAAGAAAAGAAAGGGAACTATCCTCCACTTGCAAGCACAGATGATAACATAGCCCCCTTCTAGGCTGTCCTGACTGCCAATAGGAGGAGAGAGAGCGTGTTTGGCGTGCTAGACTGAAACAGCAACAACTGATATTTTTTAAAGCTATCTGATGGAGAGAGGAATGATCGGTAGCAAAGAAAATGTGGTTGTAAGTGCTGTGCGGATAATCATCCTTTGTCACTGCAAAGGCACCTGCAGTTTTCAGGAGTGTGCTAAGCCACAAATTGTCGCAGAAAAATGGATGAGAGAACATTATACTTAGTGATACACATGTACTCTAGAGAACTTTATATGGACTCTGTATGAACTTTGCTGTAGTTCTTTCTAACTCATTGTATAACCACACAGGAGTTCTTTCATCTTTGACAGCTAATTAAAAATAGTGCCTAATGACAGTGAATCCACACGAGTGGGATATGATAATATATAAACAAATACAATACAGTCAAAACTTGTATTGGAGTATAGAAACTCTCAACACAATCCAAAAGTCAAAAAAGTTAAATACGGCAATGAATCATACATGAAAGTCAAAACTCAAGTCACACAAAAATCACAGTGTAACAAACTACAAAAAGGAAGACATCCAACAGGTAAGCTTCCAATAAAGGATGAAACAGTCAATAATCTCTGTTTTCTTTCCACGTGGAGTTGATAAAGGTGGGATGCAGATGACAGAGCCCACAACGCCCTACACACAGCACTGGCTTGAATCCGCTCTTCCTCTTCAAGGGCGAAATATTTCCACCGTAACAATAAATAGTAATAAATATTATTCAGTGTCATTCATCACAGATAATCTCTGGATAGTCAAACAAATCAAACCTGGCGTCCTCATGTGTGTGAATTCACTGTCGTTAGGTATATTTTGAGTAGGTTCTTTTTTGTCTTTGTTGAATTAAAAATAGTGGACAGTATCAAGATAAATGTTCTCTAATGGTAGAATGGACCTGTGATAATCTGCTCACTTAACTTTTCCTGTCGTTTTTATTGATTTATATTTTTTATCTTGCAGCTGGACATAGCATCACTTTTTGGCTAATTAGAAGGCCACATGGTTGAAAATGTGAATAATTGATTAGTTCTTCTTACACCAATCATAGTTTATCTATGCTATCACATGAAAAAAAACTTAGGTTTTTGCATAGGATAACATATAAAAACTGCTAACATAGCACAGATCAGAGATTTGGCTGAAATAAAAATCTAGGTGAGAAATTTGTCTTTGTAATGTGTGCTATGGGAAACCTAATGCATTTCATAGTAAAACTGATTGATTTAAACTTAGAGTTAATTGAGACATGTTAGAAAACTTATTTCTTGTGGCCTTTATTTGCTCCATCTTTGTAGGTTTTATTTTAATAAGCATTTATATTTTGATATCTTGCTTCATTAAAAAGGCTAGAGTTTATTTCAATAAAAGAAAACAAACTGTAAAAAAGAAGTCTTTGAGTCTCTCTACACGAGACGTCTTACACAGGGACACTCAAGTGTAGGGGGATGCAATGTTAGCTGGGAAACATAGTTTAAAAAGACAGAGCCAATGGAGATCGCTCCTCACAGGGTTTGTTAATTTCATCTTTGCTTCCAGGAGGGGAAGTGAAACTGACAGCGCCTTAGAGGAGGCAAAGATGAAATTAAGAAACCTTCTGGGGAGCGATCTCTGCTTGACTCTGTCTTTTTAAACTATGCTTCTCAGCTATCATTGTGTGTCCCTTCACTTGAGTGTCCCCATGTAAGATGTCTTTGTCCGGGGTCTGAGCCCCAGCCCCCAGACTTGACAAGAGGGAACAGCAGGGGACAAAAGGGTGGCAGCAACCCCACCCCCCAAGCCGGCAACCAGGGCCAGAACCTACCTACTCCAGGGGGAGGGGGCGAAAGGCCAGGACCTCAGAGGGGTGGAGGGGGCAAGGAGAGACCAGCCAGTCCCACCTTCCAGGGGGAGGAGAGGGGGCTAAGCAGGCCAGAGGGAAAGGGCCACAGCAGGGGGGATGTGGGTCCAGCAGCAGCAGCAGCCCAAGCAGAGCCCTTACCTGGCAGGGAGAGGAAGCAGCTACTACAGCCCAGAGCCACACCATGGCTAGAAGACAGCAGCCTGGCTCAGGAGTTGCTAGAAGTCAAGCCTCTCCAGGGGGGGCTGCCACAGGCATTCTGGGGGAGGAGATGGGTAGCCCCGCCCAGCATTGCTGAGCAGGCAGCGCAGAAGCTGGCTAAGGCAGCTCCTCATGAGCAAGGCCAGGCAAGCTCAATAGCACAGAGGCTGGCTGGGGCAGCTCCTCATGAGCAAGGCCAAGGAGCCCTCAGCTGGGGATGGCTCGCACTCAACCCCACCCTGCCAGCAAGGCAAAGGAGCCCAGAAGGGATTAGTGGTTGGAGGGAAACACCTGGAGGAATGCACAGCTGGGCCCGGTCAGGAGGGGGAACAAGCCTGGAAGGAGGGCGGGGCGGAGAAAGGAAACCCTATAAAGGGTGGCTAGGAAGAGCTCTGTGGTGGTGGGTGTGAGTAAGGAGTGATGGTGTGGAGTGAGAGCAGAGCAGAGCGGGAGTGGAGGCTTGGAGGAGAGTTCTGGGAGGAGGAGATGATGGAGGACGCAGGGGGTGAGCAGGCCAGGTTGAGCAGGCCAGCGAGTGGACTGAGAGGGAGTCTGGGTGATGTATACTGCCCCTCCTTCCACAGAGCAGGGTCCTGCAGTATCCCTGGTGCCCCTCTGATGTCAGGGCTGGCCCAGCTGGCGCCCCGCCCAGCGGTGGCAGCAACAAGCCCTGACAGTCTTGCGGAGGGAGACGCTTTGTGTCTCAGGAGGAGATTATTGCAAGAAGAAATGTATAAATGATTTTGTACTGATGAACAGCTTCTTTAAAGTAGAGAACACTGTTTCTTCAGGTCTTAATCTAAGGCCTGGAAACTGCTCAGGGTTTAAGATAAAATCTTTAGCCTGTTCAGTGGAAGCCTTAATTAAACATGGATAACAATCCGTTACAAAACCAGCCATGTAATGGTGTTTTCATGAGCCATTGATTGCCCCAGAGTAGGGATGCCAACTCTGACTTGGGAAAATCCTTAAGATGGGTGTGTGGGGGGCTGGGGAGGGCAGGGTTCAGAGAGGGGGATAGCTCTGTAAAGGATGTGGTGCCATAGAGTCCACCCTCCAAAGCAGGCTGTTTTTCAGGGGAACTGATTTCTGTCCACTGGAGATCAGTTGTAACTCTGGGAGAACTCCAGGTGCTATCTGGTGTTTGGCAACCCTAAATCAGAGACTTTAGAACATGCAAGAGAATTTCCTGAGATGTCTACACTTCATGTACTCCAAACAAACCTTATTGCAGAGGCCAAAAGTAAATTCCCAAAGCCATTTCAGTTTTTTCTGGAGCTTCTGGTAAAGCAGGATCAATACCTTCTGCTCTCTGACCTCTGACAAAACAGTGTAGCTGAACTGCTTGGTTCACCCTTATAAACGTTCCAAAAATGTGTAATATGCAGGTTACGTACCATGTGCATGGAAAGAATGAATCATTTGTACATTAATTAGAGTGTCCTTGTGCAATGGCAGGGAGGCCCTTGCTAGAAATGTCTGCAGTGGAATTCATGAGATTTGACAAGTCGCAGCAACTCCCATTCAGGTTCAGGGCGGCGTCAGTTCACAGTTGCTCAATGTGACTGAGCCAGCACCTCTTGGTTCCCACTACTGATGCATGGTGGGAGGGGCTAGTGAGTGTTACACTACACTCCAGTGCTTGCATTGGATAGCAATTCCAAGCAAAAGTCTGATCATGGGGAGACCCTTTAAACTGTATTAAGTCTAGGTTATTAAAACACATAGGAAGGGAGCTGTTCCTGTTGGCAACAGAGGATAGGACTCGAAATAATTCCAGAGGAGTTAACCATGTTAGTCTGTAGTGGCAAAATAGTAAAGTGTCCAGAAGCACCTTTAAGACTAATCAACTTTATTGTAGCATACACTTTCGAGAGCCACAGTTCTCTTTGCTCAGATGCACTCGAAATAATGGATTTTATAGGAGGGAAGGTACTGGCTGGACATTATGAAAAACTTCTTCAAGTTAAGTGTAATTCAGCAGTAGAGTCAGCTGCCTAGGCATGTGGTGGGTTCCCCCGCATTGGCAGTCTTCAAGGAGCGGCTGGACAAATAACAATGGCAACAACAACATTCAGTTTATATACCACCCTTCAGGACAATGTAATGCCCGCTCAGAGCAGATTACAAAGTATGTAATTATTATCCTCACAACAATCATCCTGGGGGGACAGGCTGAGAGAGCTCTGAGAGAGCTGTGACTGACCCACGGTCACCCAGCTGGCTTCAAGTGGAGGAGTGGGGAATCAAATCTGGTCCCCCAGATTAGAGTCCTGCCACTCTTAGCCACTACAACAAAGTAAATACTTGTCAGGGATGCTATAGGTTGCTCCTGCATAGAGCAGGGCATTGGACTAGATCGTCTGTAAGGCCCCCTCCAACTCTGTGATTCTATAATTCTATTACATCACACGTTAAGATTTCTACCCCTCTGCATTTGCTTGCCTTGTAGCATGCAGAAGGTTCCAGGTTCTACTCCCAAATCTCTAGCTACAAGGATCAGGTGGTCGGCTATGTCAAAGATCTGCTATCCGGGACAGCCTCTACCAGCCTGAGTAGAGAATAATGATTTTGATGGGCCTATGGCCTGATTCAATAGAAAGCAGATTCATGAGTTAAAAAGCAAAAATCAACCAAAGAAAACTAAAGGCAATGATATTTCCCCATCCTCAGGGTCAGCTCAAGCAGATTGGCGTTACAATGCTTCTAAAAGCTGCCCAGACTTGGACTTGGCAAAGAATACAGTGGGATGGAGTCCCCTCACTGGGGGTAGCCACTGAGGTTGCACCTCTGCCTCCATAAATAGCAACCTGAAACCCAAGGAAAGAGGAAGCCTCTTAGGATCTTCAGACTTTGGGTCTGAGTCTGAGTTGCAGAACTTCTCTAGCTGGGTTGCAAGCCCCTAGAGAGCTGCTGGGGGGAGGGGGGGCTGTTTCCTGCATTTTGAAAGGCTCTGCTGCAAAGGCATCCTACTTCCTGCCACCCCATCTACCAGCAGGACAGGTATATGGGGAATTGTTACCCAAATAAGTGGTCTCTTAATTAGATGGAGGAATTACTTAAGGAGATGGAGCAAGAGGGGTTAACTGGGAAGCTCCACCAATGTTTATGGGGATTATTCCCTTAAGAGAACTTTCAAATAAATCAGGCAAATATTCAACCAGAAAGGTTTTCATTAAAAGAGAAACAAAAGGCAAACAATCAAGCATAAAGCACAAGGCTAGCTGAGAGAAAAGTAGGGAGGAAAGAGGAGAAAGCAATTAGAGGGAGTGTGATAATTAATCAAAGAGGAAGATCCACAGAGGAGCAGCAAAATGACCAGCGTTTCATAGAGAGAAAACCCAAATGAAGTTGGGGATGGGTATATGGATCTAGAACATACACACACGAAGTGGTATCTGGAGAGAATAGATATAGGGCAAAATGCCCTCCAGGGCCAGCTGACATTTGCAGCCCCAAAGAAAATAACGGTTTGTCCAGAGGTTGAACTATAAGTTCAGAGAGATTTGATGAGTCCTATCTGTGCTGAACGAGAGGTGAGAAATTGCTTGATGATACAGCAAGTACCAGATGGGAAAAGCTACTGGGTTTGCTGAATAGCTTTGATTAGGGTACATGGGTGCAAGGAAGTGAAATAGGGCATTGATGAGATTAGCCAGGAGTTTCTTGGGATGCCTCATTGTCCTAAGTTAAGTGTTTCTCTCTGAGGCATTGAGGGGTGCCAGCCCGCCACTCTGACTCACATTCTGGTAGTTTTTCAAGCTCCTGTCTGGCTAGCATCCACTTTGGACCAGGTAGCGCCTTGGCTTATGGCATATGAGGAAGATGTTTTTATGGTATTCCATGTATAAACTGCCCTTTTAGTGTAAGGAGGGTCTAATTTCTAACAGAAGGGGAAGAGATGCACGTGATGCAGAGATCAGCAAGAAAGGAAACTATGCCTCCATTTTGCCCCCTGTTGCTTGTGCCACTGGGTTATTTAGGGGAGCAGTAAGTCATGGCTGAATGGCTAATATTACTTTTTTAAAAAGTCATCTATAAAATTTGTGCGATTTGCAAGTTAATCCTGATTCAACATTGAGCAATCACTGGTTTGCTCAACCAGTTAAAGTGCTATGGAATTAGCACACTGGTGCATTCTTTTGCTGTCCTTATCGGTGCTCTTTGTACATGTTTTCATGCACAGTTCCACTGAAATTCAGTTGATTCTCTTTTGCTCAGGAAACATCAGGCAGCATGAGTCAGAACGGGATCGACTCATGCCATACGTTCCCCGGAGACTGCTCCGTTCAGCCGATAAACATCTACTCGTGGTCCCTGGCCCTAGGGGTGTTCACCTTGCTTCAACCAGGGCCAAGGCTTTCTCCGTCCTGGCCCCAACCTGGTAGAACGCTCTGTCCATGGAAACCCAGGCCAAGTCAGATTTATTATCTTTCTAACAGGCCTTCAAGACAGAGATGTTCCACCAGGCATGTGGGGGTTGAGGCGGGCCAAAAAATTGGCCTCCTACTGGGGGCTGGGGGGGGGAAGTGTTGCCCCCAGATAATCGTCATCTGATGGCTGGCCATCCTGCCCTACAGATTTGTCTTAATGTTTGGTGGATGTGCAATATGGGTGTGACTGTCGGATATAGATATTATTGTACTGGCTGACATGTTTTAATCTAATTCAGGCTGTTTTTATTGTATTTATTATTGCCTGCAATCTACTCTGAGCTGCTTGTGGGGAAAGCAGAATATAAATAGAATAAATTAAATTAAAAAATAAATAGAGTCAACACTGTGAACCCAATTATTTTTGTTTGGCAAAAACACAGGAGCTGCTTTTGAATGTTCTGCCTCTAACAGAGGCTCCTTTGAAGATTCTTGGGAGTGGGCCCAAGTCCTTGGGTGGTAAATTAATATGATGTAACATCAAATTAGCACAAGGAATTTGTGGGCTGTACAGTGGAAGAGAGCAGGGTTGCAAACAGCCTCAGAGATGCCATGCTCCACGAAGAAAGGCAGCATAGCTGAAGGTTATAGAGGGGGGGGGGGAAACTATGCAGGCGGGGCTGTCATTTCTTTTAGAAGGTCGTTAAGTCACACCTAAATTTTTTAGAAGGTGAGCCTCATGAGGAGACATGCACTTGCTGTACTGCAGGCTCTTTAAATACCCTTTTCACTGCTGGATTCCTTTAAGTTATGTGACTTAAGTTAAAACTTAGACATGAAGATCTTAACTGGTTTAATTGCTAGCCATTAGACATGGCTAAGAGGAGCTGCTGTCCTGGATGGCCCAGGCAAGCCTGATCTTGTCCGATCTCAGAAGCTAAGTAGGGCTGGCCTTGGTTAGTGATTAGACCCAGCAAAGACCGGGTTGCAGAGGCTGGCAATGGTAACACCGCCCCCCCCCCCCCGTTAGTCTCTTGCCAGGAAAACCCCACCAGGGGTCGCCATAAGCCTGCTATGTTGATGGCACTCAGTCTCCACCACCAAGAATAGCTACTACCCCTTCTGATTTTGCTCCTTCTCTTGCTAAGCGATACCAGGCTCTTAAGTGAGGGAAAGCCCTCCCCACCCCCTGCTCCATCAGGAGTCCAGAAGTTGCAGGGCGGGGAAGGTCTCTGGTTTCCTGGGAAGAGGCGCTGCCAATAGTTTCCTGGAAGGACAGGATATCTGTTCCTGGTTCCAGGTGATTTTCTCTTGTCCCATATATCTTCTACACCTTGAGAATGAAACAATGCCTGTTGCCCAAAGAGGAGGCATTGCTGCAACATGTATGTGAATGCAATGTCTCAATTGTAAAGATTCAGGTGCAATGAGGTCTTTGAAAAGGCTGTCCTTTGCATCCTGTGAGAGAAGACCCTCTGCTTCATGGTGAGTTGTGGCCAGAAGCAGAAGTCTTTCCACTGTCCTGCAACAAATCAGATGTGCCGTTCTTTGTGTATCCTTGATCCTCTCTGGTACTTGTTGTGAAAGACTTAGGACAAGGTTTGGATTGAGTCAGTGAACTCAAGCAGATAGTGACTTGCCCTTTGACAGAGACACAGAGGTGTGTGACATGCACAGAAGAGAGGAAAGTCGCTTTGCAATAGTGGCATCACCTGGCCCTGGATGCAAAGGCAATAGCAGAAGAGATTAGCGTGGAAGGAAATGAACTCCAGCATGCAAAACTGTTCCTGATGCAAACAGCTGGGGTTTCCAACAAGAGGAAGAGGAGGGGCAGTGAGTGGCCAAAGCAGCTTAAAAACCTGGGACTCAATTACTCACTTCGTTATTCTCCCTGCAGAGTAGAGATGGGCTCCTATATTTTCCTCTTGGTCTTCTGCTTGCATTTAAGTTTTGCAAAGTCTCCAGAACCGTAAGTGATCACATTTTTTTGTTCAGTTTTTGTTATTTTAAAAACATTTCTGTTCTGCCTTTTACCAATACAATCTTTAAAGGGGCTAATATCAGGGTTTGTGTGTTCTTTACTTTTGCTTACAATTTGTTTTTAAACGCATGATATGAATCAAGCAAAAGGTGAAACAAGTCTGTATCAAGTATGGTTAAACAGGGAAGACACTCGCTAATGGATAGGTTACTGGCCATAAACAAGCAGTTGGTTCATAATATGTTGCATTCCATGGTTGTGGTGTAAAGGCCAAGTCAAATCTCTCCTCAGTTATGATCTGCTGGACAGACATAAGCCCCTGGGCTTTCACAACTGCTGAACGTGCTAAAGTCAGTTGGTTTTGCTTAACGTGTACCAGGTTAGCAGAACAAATATTCTAGGACTGGTTAATTAATGTATTCATATTAATGTGATAGGGCCAAACTGGGCAGTTGGGGGAGGGGTATTGGCTCAATTAATGGGATAATAATTGTTGCCAACTCCAGGCTGGGAAATTTCTGGATACTTGGGGGTGGGGGCTGTGTGGTGCAGACGAGCCTCAGCAGTGTATAGATTCCATCCTCCAAAGCAGCTATTTTCTCCAGGGGAATTGATCTCTGTGGCCTGGAGATCAGTTGTGATTCTGGGAGGTTTCCGGGCTCCACCTGGAGGCTAGCAATCCTAGAACAGATAAGAGAGCCTTTATCTCTTTCTGATAAACTACAGTTCCCAGGGCTCCATGAGAAGTGGGAATGAATGGATAATTGTGGCTACGTCCCCAGAAAACAGTAAGAGTCAGGAGGGAGACATAATGGTCTCCCACAGCATCTTGCCTGGCTTTTGTTCTCGTAACCAAATAAGGGGGAGGGGAAATGTGAGAAGATGGTTCCTTTGGAAGGCCAGTAGCACCCTCACTTTGGAGAGGGGAGTTGTACAGAGGCCATATTGCAGGGTCTTGGTAATAGTGTTGGGCTTTGGCTCTGCCGTTGCTGCTGAAGTGTGTGTGGATCACAGACTCGTGGGAAGTGCCAGCCTCCTTAGAAAACTGGCTTGTTCTTGCAGAAAGAGAGCTGTGTGGGCAGTGGCATAATCTGCTTTCTTCCTCAGTGTGTGGTTTGGCTCACTTGCTTAAACTAGTTGGCACTATTTGTACCGCAAGAGGTTTATCTTCAGTGCATCTGCCCCTTCTGTGGCCTGCTGTGGTCCAGAAAGGACAATGGGAGGATTGACTCTGGATTAGACATGGGCACGAATGGGGGGGGGACGAACACCCTGTTCGTCATTCAGTGCCATCCACGAACAACGAACAGGAACTGTTCCCTGACTTGTTTGTCGCTTGTTGTTCGTGGGGTCCAGAACCATCCCCAACCTCCCCCTTAGCCCCCCTCCCCTCAAACCCGCTTACCTAGCCCTTTAAAGATCCCTTTAAACTATCAGCTGGCAGGCGGCAGGGGGGGATTCCCCCCGGCTGCCTGCCAACTGATAGTTTAAAGGGCCCTTTCCTGCCACGTGCAAGGAGCAGGGCTCTTTAAACATCCCACAAACTTACATTCCCAATGTCCAATACCCACCAAATTTGCAGGGTACATAGTCCTCACTGTCCTCTGAAGACCCCCCAAGTTTCAGAGAGATTGCACCCCAGGAAAGGCATGATCCACAGGTCTCCCTGTTGGCTGTCATTTTCTCTTCACAGTGGCAAAAACGGGACTCTCTGCTGGAGGTACTCTGAAGGGTTAAAGCCAGAAGGAGTTCAGACAGAGTTCAGTCCCTCCTTCCCTTCGGTTGCCAAGGGATTGATTGCAGCAGGCGCCAGACTGTCTGATTGCACCAGGCTTGCCGAATGGCTGCCAAAAGGCAACGAACAAGGTTTTTAACGACCACCTGTTTGTTTAGGATGGGGCCTCACAAACAGCTTGCTTGCGAACAGCAGATTGGGCTGTTTGTGGTTTTTTTCTGTTCGTAATGCTGTTGGTGCCCATGTCTACTCTGGATGCTAGAGTGTGAGATGAATGAGTGGTGCCTTCGGGCCATCTTCAAAGCTCTTTTCCTAAAGCCATATAGTTTCCTTTCCAAGCCACGACTATGATAATCAGTTAATCTAAAGTGCTTCCCTTGACATGGCCTGCTACTTTAAGGCATTCCCCTTTTGGCTCCAGCAGAGGAGATCAAGTCCAATTTGTTCAACGTAAAGTTCCTTCTTTTCATGTGGTCCTTGACTTTTGTCTAGAGCTGCCAGTCCTCTGGTGGAGGCCAGGGATCCCCCCCCCACTTCCAGCCTCTGTCCCCCACAACCACCAACCTGGCCAGGAGGCAAAATATCTCCTGAGCAAGCCCACAGTGGGTGTTGTCCCAGCAGAGTGACGTCATTGCACCAGCCATGGGAATGTTCTTGTGCTTAACTTGGGGCCAATTCTTAAACAATCGGCCCAGCCCAAAGCGTGGGAGCATTCCCGTGGCCAGCACAATGATGTCACTCCCAGAAATGATGTCATTGTTTCATCTCTGGGAGTGCACCCATTGCATAGATTTTCAAGCTGGAAATACCGGGTCTCTTCTCCCTCCCTCCTAATGGAAGGGGGACCTGGTATTTTGGCCTATTTTCTTTCTCTTGGTCCTGCATCACCTCCCACAAGCCAGATTCCAACTAGTCTCAGATTCCAGCTGCCGTTCTCCATTTTCATGCCTCTGCTTAGTTTGTTTCAACCTTTCCAAGTACACAAGAGCCTGACAGACCCGGGCGCCAGTTAGTCCAGCAACCGGTTCGCACTGCAGCCCACCAGCTGTTGTGGAGGATTGTGCAGGGCATAGAGGCCGAGGGCCTTTTCTGATGATGCCTCCCAGTTCTGGGTTGGGAAATTCCTGGAGATTTGGGTGCAGAGCACGAGGAGGAGAGTTATGATGCCATACAGTCTCAGGCCGTTTTCACACTGCTTACCGGCCACGGAACATTGCACCAAGCTCCCGGAACGACAGCGTCTTCCTGGTGCTGCCATTCTCGTGCAAAATCATGCCAGGAAGACGCTGTCGTTCCAGGAGCTCAGCGCGATGATCCATGGCTGGTAAGCAGTGTGAAAACGGCCATAGAGTTATGGGGCCACATAACATCTGCCCCTCCCCTGCAAAACTACAGTGATGACATCAGTTCGTACCCCCTCCCCCCTTGCTTATATTTGGCTGGGAAGAGTGGTGGGAGCTACCATTTTGGTAGTTTAACTGTGTTTATTGTTGGTTCTGATTTTTAATGCATCTAAATGGTTTATTTTTGTCTGGAGATCAGGGGGTGGACTACCAGCCATGTGACCATTTTCTCCGAGGGCAACCCACTGAGTTCCACCACCTCTTTTCCCAGAAAAAAAGCCCTGGTATAAAGTGTTATTGAAATAGTAACAACAAATGTATATAGTCGATTAATTAGTCAGGCTTCCTCTGCCAGCGGCCGCACCTTTGCAGGTGCTTGCTTTTCCACCCAAGAGCTTCACGGTGGTGATTTATTATTTCCAGTTGTTATCTGTGTTGCGACTCCTGAGGAAGACGTTTTGAAACCAGTTCTTTGCCTGGCTCCTTGTAGAGTCGCTGGGGCTCTTGTTGCCCCCAGGCTTTCTTCCTGACACCCGTAAAAAAGAACACAAGTACCTTTAATATGAAAACAATTTATGACTTTATATTTATTTGTTCTCCATTACCTTGGCTGGTTGTATTGGTTGCCGCTGCCTGTTCTGATTGTATTATTATGGTACTGTAGCACGTTGCACTTTAATTGGCTATACATTTGTTGTTACTTTTTCAATAACACTTTATACTATTTTTTCACTGTGTTGCCCTCATACATGCTGCTTGTTTTGGTATTCTCTTGAGGGTTGCTCCTGTTGCTTTTTTGGTTCTCCAGTAGAGGTTGGCAACCCTGTTCCAAACACTGGGCTTTCTCTTCAGTCATCCCGGCTAGTAGCCGTTGATGGTCCTCTCCTCCGTGAAACTGTCTAACCCCCCTTTTATAATTATCTATAAAACTTATTGAGTAAGGAAGTCTTTCTGTCTTTCCTGGCCCTGATTCCCAATCATTTCATTAGTGTGCTCAAGTTCTATTGTTGTTGTTGCTGCTGCTGTTCCTCTGGTGGGGATAAGGGATCCACCGTTCCCAGCCTCCATCCCCTGCCACCGCTCACCTGGCTGCCAGGGGAACAGGCATGGAAACAAGCCTCCCTGGGCATGCTCCTGGCGTGATGACATCACTCCCCAGAGTAACAGCATCACGCAGGCCCTGGGAATGCTTCCGGACTTCTTGCCAGCCAATTCAGCCCATTTGGGGATCCAAATTGGCCAGGCACAAAGCTTGGGAGCATTCCTGGGACCTGTGCAATGATGTCACTCCCAGAAATGACGACATTGCGCTGCGCTGGGAACATGTGCACATTGTGCGAGCTTGCAAAGTTATCAAAAAGGTACATGTCAGATCCTCTCCCTCCCACTGGGTTTCCTTGGGTCTCCTCCCTCCCACCGAGAGCCAGTTTAGTGTGAGAGCCAGTTTGGTGTAGTGGTTAAGAGCAGCAGGACTCTAATCAGAGAGCTAGGTTTGATTCCCCACTCCTCCACTTGACCTTGGGTCAGTCATAGCTTCTACGAGCTCTCTCAGCCGCACCCACCTCACAGAGTGATTGTGATTGTGGGGATAATAACATACTTTGTAAACCGCTCTGAGTGGGCCTTATGTTGTCCTTAAGGGCAATATATAAATCAAATGTTGTTGATGTTGTTATAAGGGGACCTGGCAACCCTACTCCCCACTAGTCTTACTTTTTTGCAGTCATGGCTAGCTGCAGGAATAGCAACATGTCTGAAAAAGTGGCAATTTGTGATGACCACTAACAGCTCCAGGAAACAGCAACAACTCTGATTTTTCCCCTTAAATGCAATCATTTGAGGAATATCAGTGTGTATCTTGATGCAATGGCATTTTCAGCAAAATCATAAGTTTACTATCAATGGGTTCTGTTTACTGAAACATACCTTGTAAAAGAGAGCCGAGAATGGAATGGTGTCATATTTACCCAGAGGATCTCTCCACTCATGCACACTGAAAAAGTCCATTGAAGCAGGGCGCGTTATCCCATCCAGCTGAACTCGCTCTGCAACTCCGTGGTGGAGCTCAGTTCTTGGCTTCTTGACAGACATGCAGTCAGAGTAATGACAAAGGCATGAATGAGAAGAGAGGCCAAAATCTGCTTAGATAAATGCAGTTCCAGCACCTGCAAGCTCACCACCCAAACCGCATTAACCTTTTCTCACGTGGTAATACACGTGAACCTTCAGATTGTGAACTGGGGTGTCAACAGGGTGGTACTTTAATCTGTAATTCTTACAATGGATTGTCGAGTTGGATTTCACTCGTGTCCACATCTGTCCATTCATTTCTTGAATTTACATTTGAGAAGAAATTGGGATTCGGCATCAGTCTTAAATGTTCGAGGCCCCACATGTTCCAGGGGTCTCCTAGTTCTCATTTGGGGTGTGTGTGTGTGTAAAGTGCCCTCAAGTCACACCTGATTCAGGGCGGCCCAAGCAAGGGGGCTTTCGAGGCAAGTGAGAAGCAGAGGTGATTGGCCATCGTCTTCCTCTGCAGAGCCTTCCTTGGCGGTGTCCCATCCAAGTACCAGCCCTGCTTAGCTTCCAAGATCTGACAAGATCGAATATCAGTCCCTGGCAGGCAGATCCCTCAGTCCCTCTCCAGTGAACACATGGTTCCAATAGAAAATCCTTTATTCGGGATTTTACAGTTCAGGTCTGAACTCCATCACGTAGCCTGGCAGAAGTGATGATTCAAAACAAAAGGCCAATCTTATACTTGAGTTTTCCCGTGCTCCAGCAACGGTTACGTTTTGGCGCGCAGGGTTACACGGGTTCTGTGAGAACCCATTATAGTTATGGCTAAACAGTGAGTACACAATGTTAGATTCCCAGCATCTGGGCAAAGTAACAAATGCAGGCACCTGGAGTCTCCAAGGTCACGTCTAGCTCGGAGATGCATAGTTCTGTGAGATAACATGGGGGGGGCCATCCAGTCTGGAGGAATAGCAATTATAATATGGAAAGAACATGGCTAAGGAGAGAATACGGCTGTAGACATTCAATACACTGTGGCTTCAGGGATATAACAATCATGGCAAGGCTGTACACAGTCATGACATCGGGCTATACTATGCTGCCTTCCCTCCTCTCATTTTGGGTAGAAGTGCAAACAAACATAGTATCTCCTCTGTTCATTTTTAAAATGCTGTCCAAGGTATGGATGGGAAGGTATGGATGGGAAGAGGTGCCGCAAATGCGTTCCTGCTGACTTATGAATATGTGTGCAGTCCCTGACTCATCGCTGTGCTGTGAATCTCTTTGGAAACAAATGGCATGAACTGTATTTGAAACTTAAGTTGGCATTTCTGAAAATCGCATGCTATTGCTTTGGCTTTTCACATTTCACTAGTTCCCTGTGATCATTGGTCTCACTCTTTAATTGCAGGCAATATGCCTTGATTGTACCAGCCGTCCTACATTCTGACACACCCAACCAAGCCTGTGTGCAGCTTCACAACCTCAATGAGTCTGTTTCCCTGGATATTACACTGGAGTACAACATGGACCACTATGACCTCTGGGAAGGGTCTGTGGATGAGAATGACTTTTCACAGTGTGTTAACTTTACGGTATGGAATCTGAATTCTTGGTCCTGTATGGCTGTGGAGATAAAAGGCAGGGGGGTTAATGAAAAGGAAGGATTTGTTTATAGCTTCCCTGTCCTCAAAATGCCATCAATGTGCATTTTACTTTACCCAGTGAGAGATGAGAAGTTTCTGTCCCAAGGAGCAGGGCTTTTTTTCAGGGGGAACGTGAGGGAACGGAGTTTCAGAACCTCTTGAAATTGGTCACATGGCTGGTGGCCCCACCCCCTGATCTCCAGACAGAGGGGAATCATAGAATTAGAGTTGGAAGGGGCCATACAGACCATCTAGTCCAACCCCCTGCCTAGTGCAGGATCAGCGTAAAGCATCTCCGACAAGTATTCATCCAGCCTCTTCTTGAAAACTGCCAGTGAGGGGGAGCTCACCACCTCCCTAGGCAGATGATTCCACCTTTGAACTTCTCTGACCATGAAAAAGTTTTTTCTAATATCCAGCCGGTACCATTGTGCATGTAATTTAAACCTATTACTTCGCGTCCAACCCTCTGCTGCCAACTGGAACAGCTCCTTGCCCTCCTCCAAATGACAGCCTTTCAAATATTTAAAGAGAGCAATCATGCCCCCCCCAACCTCCTCTTCTCCAAACTAAACATTCCCAAGGCCCTCAGCCTTTCCTTGTAGGGCTCAGTCTCCAGACCCCTGATCATCCTCGTTGCGCTCCTCTGCACCTTCTCAATTTTGTCCACATCCTTTTTGAAGTGAGGCCTCCAGAACTGCACACAATACTCCAGGTGCGGCCTGACCAAGGCAGTATTAATGAGGGGCTATGACCTCTTGCGATTTTGATGCTATGGCCCCTTTGATACAACCCAAGATTGAATTAGCCTTTTTTGCCACAGCAGCACACTGACTGCTCATATTTAGTTTACAGTCCACTGTTACCCCAAGATCCCTTTCACATATACTACTGCCCAGAAGTGTATCCCCCATCCGGTATTTGTGCTTCCCATTTTTGTGGCCCAGATGTAATACTGTGCACTTGTCTTTGTTGAATTGCATCCTATTCACAGCTGCCCACTTCTCCAGAGTATTCAGGTCTTGTTGAATTTTATTCTATCTTCTTGGGTGTTTGCTACTCTTCCCAATTTGGTATCATCAGCAAATTTAATGAGCAGCCCTTCCACTCCTTCATCCAGATCATTGATAAAAATATTGAAAAGTACCAGGCCCCAAACCACTCAGTGGCGCAGAGGGCAATCTCAACTCCCCTCTGTCTGGAGAGCAGGGGCCAGGGCCATCGGCCATGTGACCAATTTCTCTGAGGGCAACCCACTGAGTTCCACCACCGCTTTTCCCAGAAAAAAGCCCTGCCAAGGAGATTGTGGTATTTATACAATATGACCCAGGGATCAGCGTGTGCTTATTCTAGTTTTATGCATTCAAGGTGGTGCCACAGGCTTCACAGAATTGAGGAATTTGAAGGAGCTAAGAAGAAGTATTATTACTCAAAGGTGCTGTTCCTCTGTCCCTTCCTCTGTCTCACAACTCTGTCCCAAGTTTTGCCTTTGGGCTGCTTATCTGGTCAAAATACAGTTTGCCAACTTTCCCAAAGGGAGTGAACAATTTCTCCAAATGGTAACAGTAAGCTATTGATTGGGAGAAAGCACCTGTTGTGAAGAACACAGAGAGCCCGTCTCCTCTGTGTACTGAGCAGCGCTCCGATTCCCCACAGTTTGTGTTTTCTCCCAATCAATATCACTCCTTTGCCATTTTGGGAAAGTTTGGAAATGGCCTTCATTATATCTAGGCTTCCTCAGGAGTGCCAAAACATCAAGGGCCGGGAAGTCAGATCTCTCTCTCTTTTTAAAATTTTATTAAAATATTTTATTGTGCCTTTCCTCTCTGCTCAAGGTGCCTTTTGAAACCAAGGGAGTTCCGACTGATGACTTGACTCATAAAGGGGGCCAACTGATCCAGCGAAGAGCCCCTTTCACCCAGCTGCTCTGGTGAAAAATTAACTAGGTCTTTTCCTCTTCAATGTTTCCCTGTGCCCAGGTGCCTCCCGCAGCTTCTGAGCCACTGGCCTTTGTGGTTCTTTCTGTCAAAGGCGCCTCACTCCACTTCCATGAAAGGAGTTCTGTGGCTCTCCGGAACAGAAGCACAGCAGTCTTTATCCAGACAGATAAGCCCATCTACAAACCTGGACAGAAAAGTAAGTGAAGAACATCTGGCAAACCGCAGCAGAGAAACCCAATGGCCCTATCACTGCCAAAACCTCTACCGACTCTGATCTCTCTAAGAAAGCTGCTGGATTTCTAGGAGCCAGTGGATAGAACTGTACCTTCATTTTATTTCTTTAAAACATTTATTAGCGACTTTTCTACTTTATGGCAATTGAGGCAGCTTACAATAGAAACGGCACAGAAGACATAAAAAGACCATGATTTAAAATAACAATTAAGAGCTGCCAAATGCCAATAAGTAGAAAAACCAACCAATCAACTGCTGGCCTGAATAAAAAACCCCTCAACTGCCTCCTAAAGATTTCAAGCAAAAATGCGGCCATCTTGTATTTGCTTTTGCCATTTTAAAGTGATTTTAAAACGCTACAAGGGCCCGGTCCTAATGGCCCACACAGCAGAACTCCCCCCACCATGCCTTTTCAAGTACCAAAACAGCTGGGGAGGGGAGAGCTTCCATTTTCAGGGTATTTTAAAATCAGTATAAAACTGTAACAGGAGCCTGTGGCAACCATGAGTTCACCATTGCGTTTTGTTTGACCCTGAGAAGCGAGGCAGGAGCGCCTCTCTGGGGAGCTTGTGGTTTCTTTAAAAGGTCCTGAAAAGTTGATAGAAAAGTGCTGTTTGTACCACCATATTAAACATATTTTATTAATTCCATCCTTTCATTTTAGTAATGTTTCGAGTTATTACTCTGGATGAAGATTATAAACCAGTTAACAGAACGGTGAGTTTAATCCAGATTCAGTAGCTTTTCAAGCAACTGTGAATTTTGAAATATCCTAAATACTTAGAAATTAAAATCATAGTGGGAACAAAGTTTTGCAGTTTTTCAGAGAATATGCCTAAAACCTAGAAGTGTTTTAAGCGTTTCTATGATCCAAAGCCATCTCTACCCTGGCATCTAGGGCCGGATCTAGGGTTGCCGGTGACCAGGGCAACCCTAGTTCAACCTAGTGCGCGCACGTAGTGCGCACACACTCCTGGCACTGCATGATGATGTCATTTTGATGTCATCACTCAGGGCAGCGGAGGCAGTGAGCAGGGCTGGGAAGCCGCCTGTGCCATTCACTTCCCCACAGGCAAATAGCACGGGCAGCCTCGCAGCCCCCCGCGCTGCCTTTCGCCTGCCCTGCAGGACAGGGGGTGGCCGACTTGCCACACACCCCTGTCCTGCAGGGCAGGCCAAAGGTAGTGCAGGGGGTTGCAAGGCTGCCAGGTTTGCCTCTATAGCAGCCCCTGACTCTCAGTAGGCCAGAGGGGAAAGGGGAGTTAGAAACCCTGCAATGCCCATCCTTGCCTGATCCTCCAAAAAGGATCCTCCATAGTTCTTCAAGACTATGGGGTCTATACTGGTTCCTTCTTCACCTGGCAACTTGACCTTTTTGTTAGTTGTTGCACACATTCCAATCACTAGAGATTTGGTAATCAATGGGAGATCAAGTAGAGTGGGGACCTGGGGGTGGCTGATGGCAATGATGTAATATCACTTCCTGGAGAACATGGAAGTGACTACACTCCTCTAGAAATCACTATATTTTACCATAGAGCTCTGACAATTCCTAGAGAGCCATCAAGTCACTTCCAGGTTTTCTGTTTTTCCCAGGCTTTTTGTCAGACCACAGAAAGCAAGTTTGGTGTAGTGGTTAAGAGCAGCAGGACTCTAATCTGGAGAGCCAGGTTTGATTCTCCATTCCTCTGCTTAAAGCCAGCTGGGTGACCTTGAGTCAGTCACAGCTCTCTCAGAGCTCTCTCAACCCCACCCACCTCACAGGCCAAGGATAATAATAACATACTTTGAAAATCACTCCGAGTGGGCATTAAGTTGTCCTGCAGGGTGGTATATTAACCAAACGTTATAGAGGACAGACAGGTTATGATGGTTTTAAAAGTTTTTAAAAATCACCTCAAATAAGTCCTTTGAAAAGGTGGGGAAAAGATATAATTGATTCCAAAAGAAGATCAGGACTTACGTAGTGTTAAAAATTATCGACCTGTTTCGTTGTTAAATAATGATTATGAGATATTCGCGAAAGTACAGGCGGAGAGGCTGAAAGAATGGCTGGTTGAATTCATTGCAGAAGAGCAAGCAGGATTTTTGCCAAACAGACAGAACAAAGACAATTTAAGAACTGTAATAAATGCAATAGAGTATTACGATAGACTCTGTGAGAAGGAAGTTGGTTTCTTTTTTGTTGACGCAGAGAAGGCCTTTGACAATTTAAATTGGAATTTTATGTTCGCCACAATGGAAAAGCTATGAATGGGAAAAGAGTTCATCCAAGCGGTGAGAGCTATATATAAAGACCAGTGTGCAGCAATTGTAGTAAATGATGAATTGACTAAAAAATTAGAAATAAGGAAAGGTACAAGACAAGGTTGCCCACTGTCTCCACTGTTTATTATGATTCTAGAAATTTTATTGATGCAGATACGAGAAGACGATGCCATTAAGGGTATAAAAATCAAGGAATTTACTTATAAAGTTAGAGCTTTCGCAGATGAAGTAATGGTTATTGTAGAAGACCCAATTCAAAATATGCTGAGATTGTTGGACAAGATAAAAGAATTCGGTGATTTAGCCGGATTCTTTGTTAACAAAAGGAAATCAAAGATACTATGTAAGAACATGGTGAAACAAAGACAAGAAGAATTGATGGAAATTACTAACTGTGAAGTAACACACAAAGTAAAGTATCTAGGAATAGAACTTACTGCAAAAAATATTGATTTATTTAAGAACAACTATGAAAAGCTATGGCAGCGAATAGACAGAGATTTGATTAAATGGAATAAGTTAAATTTGTCATGGCTGGGAAGAATAGCTGCAATCAAGATGAATGTGTTACCACGGATTATGTTTTTGTTGCAAACAATACCGATAATAAGAGATAATAAACAATTTGAAAAATGGCAAAGGAAAATTTCGGACTTTGTATGGGCAGGCAAGAAACCTCGAGTGAAGATGAAAGTTTTATGCGACACTAAAGATAGAGGAGGACTGCAATTACCAAATATCCGATTATACCATGAGGCAGTATGTTTGGTGTGGTTAAGAGACTGGATGCTGTTGGAAAATCGCAAGCTCTTAACTCTCGAAGGTTACAAGAAACTATTTGGTTGGCATGTGTATTTGTGGCAGGACAAATTAAAAGCAGATTCTATGTTTTTGCATCATTACATTAGACGAAGTCTCTTCACGATCTGGAAAAAATATAAAAAGTATTTGGGTGAAGGTATCCCCATTTGGGTGGTACCATCTGAAGTTATCGATCCGAGAACCATATATAATAAAGAACAGTGTTTGCCATATAAGGAGATACTGAAAATGGAGCAAAATATGATAAAGATTAAAACAGAAGAAGAATTATCTTCTCATTACGGATGGTTCCAATATAGACAGATTAAAGACTTATATGACTCGGACCGTCTAAAATGAGGGATTAAATGGAAAAATTCAGAATTGGAAGAAAACATACTTCAGGAAGGCAAGAAATGATATCCAAAGTTTACAAGATATTGTTAAAGTGGTATACAGAAGATGAAATTGTTAAAGTCCAGATGGTGAAGTGGGCCATTAATTGTAATAGAGATATAACAATGGAATCATGGGAATACTTGTGGAAAAATACATTGAAGATTTCAACCTGTACCAATATTAAAGAGAATGTATATAAGATGATATATACGTGGTACTTAACGCCGAAGAAAATAGCATATGGGAACTCTAAAATGTCAGATAAATGCTGGAAGTGCAAGAATCACGAAGAATCATTGTATCATATGTGGTGGACTTGTGAGGTGGCTAAACAGTTCTGGAGAGATATTTTAGAAGCTATAAATGAAATTTTACAATTTTCAATAAAAAAGAACCCAGAACTGCTGCTGCTGAACTTGAACATGGAAGAAATCCCTATGCAATACAGAACACTATTATTTTATATGACAACAGCAGCAAGAATGCACAGAAGTGGAAGATGCAAGAAGTACCATCGACTGAAAACTGGATAAAAAAAATGCTGTACATGGCAGAAATTGATAAAATGACGAGAAGGTTGAGAGATCAGAATCCAGAAGAATTTTTTAAAGACTGGGAGAGACTAAAACAATATTTAGAGAAAAAGTGGGACGTAAAGGGAAAATTATGGTTGTTAGAAAATTATTAATTTTGTAGAATGGAAGAGATGTAGATCTTTACTAGAGAAGAAGACAGATAAGTTACAACTGTTATTATTAGATTGAGGTTAAGGAATGTTGAAAATAATTAGATATTATCTGATATAACAATATATTAGGATATGTAGTAAAAGAATAGAGATGTAAGTAATAGAATTAGACAGAGGGTTGGAAAACTGTTGGAAGTCTTAGATAAAAGGGGGGAGGGAAAGGGTGGGGGGTGTTAGAAATAAGGGTATTAATGGAAAATTTGTAATTGCAATTTATACTCACCCAATAAAAATTTTCTTAAAAAAAAAAAGGTGGGGAAAAGAGTTGACTGCGATGGATTGGCAATGATGTTCTCTGAATTCTTTGTAACTGAGTAAGTGGATGGTGGAAATTTCAAACAAAAGGGCTAGTCCTGGCCCTGGCCTTCAGAATATCTGCTTATTTCATTAACCTACTGAATTTGCTATTATAGCTAATAGTCCGCCACTATTCTTGAGTTCTCCTGCCATGCACCTGACCATGTTAATGTACTACGTATTAGAAGGGAAGAAGCAGCTGGTCAGTTGGGGACAATTCTGACTTTCAGGCAAGTGGCTCCTTTGAAGTCTATGGTGCAATTAGCTACCCGGGCAGCTTCCGCCACGCATAGGCCTTTCACAATACTGATGTTCTCCATTAATGCTGATTCTTCTAGTTTAATGCTGATCTCTCTCTCTTTTGCTTTACAGTATCCGATGATCTACATTACGGTAAGAGCCAGAATATTTACTTATTTTGTTTCCCAGGCTTTTTTTCAGCTGAAATGCAGTGGAACAGAGTTCCGGCACCTCTTGGAAACAGTCACATGGCCGGTGGCCCCGCCCCCTAATTGCCAGACAGAGGGGAGTTGAGATTGCCCTCCGCACTGCTCAGCGGCGTGGAGGGCAATCTCAACTCCCCTCTGTCTGGAGATCAGGGGGTGGGGCCACTGGCCATGTGACCATTTTCTCCAAGGGCAACCCACTGAGTTCCACCACCTCTTTTCCCAGAAAAAAGCCCTGCTGTTTCCTAAATTGCAGTGCTGTTGTGGTTCAAGTTTGGTTTTCCTTGAGCCTTCTGCTACAAGATAGCACCCACTTTATGGAATGGCCTACCTGAAGGGATCAGGAACGCTCCCACTCTTCTGGCTTTCCACAAGAAAAAAAACCCGAACATGATGTTTGTTGTTCGTTGCCAACCATGAACAGGGACTTGCGAACAACCACAAACATGGCCCTGTTCATGAACATGTTCGTGGTTGACTGTTCGTGGGGGCCAGCAGGCTCTCCTCCAGCCATCATCCAAGTCAAGATCCCTACTGCACCATTCCCAGAAACTTGACCTGAGCAGGCAGCAGGAAAGGTACCAATAATATATAATAGCTTGGCCCAGAGCCCGGCAGCAGTCCTGGAACTTAAAGGGGTAGATCCCTATCCCACCACATACAAAGAAAATCCAAGCTCCAATGCATTCTTTCTATCAAAATGCCAAAAGCAGCTGTCTCTCCCTCTTCAAAGCTAGAGCTAGGAGCTCCCCTCCCCCCTGATCTTTGTTCCCTTGTAACAAATTTGGAGCTTCACGCTTGAAAGGAAGACCTGCCTATCAAGCAAAATTAGGCTTAGATTAGCTTTTCCAGGGCAACAGCAGAAGTTCAGACAGAGTTCAGACAATCCCTGCCTAAGTTGCCAAGGGAATTGATTGCAGGTGCCAGACTGTCTGGCTTGATGAACAGCAAGACAAACAGCAATGAACGAGGCTTGCAACTACCACCTGTCCGTTTAGAATGGGGCCTCACAAACAGCTTGTTTGCAAACAGCAAATTGGGCTGTTTGTAGCTTTTTTTGTGTTTGTATTCGTGCTCATCTCTACTAATAACACACAAGCAAATTTGTTTCCAAACCTCCATATAACTGTGATAATGCCTTTGTTCTATACATTTCTAGTATTGGGGGCACTAAACAGCATCCCCTTGTTCTGTAAAATCTAAGAATGCCAAATATGATCATTTCTAAGTTCCACTTTGCATGTTCAATATGCACTGACCAGGAAAGACTACCTCAAGATATTTAGGTCACTTGCTCTACCTCAAGATATTAAAGAGGTCACTTGCTCTAATGAATTCCCAGCCATTCTCCTTATCTGAAGGCGGGTCCTTCTACTAAAAATATAATCTTTGTTTTATTGTAGTTTATGTTTAGTAAACTATTTCTACAGTAAGAGCTAAACTTATTTTAAAAGACTTCTAAGGCCAACTTGTGTATCATAAAAGAGCAGAGTGAGTTTAGAAATTAAAATATATGCGCACTTAGGCCTTTCCTAATCACCAGCCCATTGAAGACATTGTAGGTAATATGATGCCCCAAAAGTATTATGAGTCCAACGAGAACTTCTGTGGTTGCAACCAATATGGAAAAATATGAAAGAATCACCTTTACCTTTAAAAACAATATCCAGAACGTTTATATGGATCACCTTGGGTTTTGACTGGGTGAAGAGAAAGGCAGACTCACAAATATATTACAGTAAATTAAATATACAGATGATAAAAGATCAGACTGTGGAAATCTCCAGAGTTGTCAGTATTTCCATGTTTGTAAAAGCTCAGTGCTTGTTGTAACGATAACCAAAATACAAGTAACGCACTGGGAATTTTTTTCCCTTTCCCCCTCTCTTATTCTTGTATTGTTCCTGAATATAACATATTCACAGCACAACCTCTGTGGCTTCTTTATACATTTGGATAACTTGAGGTTTATTTTGATGGAAGTGCCATTTTGAAAGTTCACTTTAATATAGAGAATGGGAATAGATGCAGGAGGCCAAGGCTCTCTGGGAATGGAAATATTGATAACACTGTATGTGAGAAATATTTAATGGTGTCCCTGGTATATTTACTATAAAAATCAAAAACTAAGTAAAAATGATGGGTAGCCAGTAAAGTATTCCAATTGCCACACTAGTCGGAATGAAGAGGCAGACACCAAGTTGGATCTAAGGGCCACTTTATTAACTATATACAAACAATAACACAGCAGCAAGGGCCTAAAGCGGTACAGGTCAAGGCACGGGGTCCCCCCTGGACCTCCGCCTTGACCTGTCTGGGTGAGCTGCAAAGCCCTGGGTGCGACCCATCCAATGGATGGTGCAGACCCGGCCAGCCAGGCAATGTGGCCACCCCCTGTTAAGCTCCTGACACCTCAGCCGTATAGCAGTGAGGGAAGGACTCGCAAGCGGGGGTTACCAAATGCAGCCTGCCCTGCCTGGCAGCCGTCAAAGCAGTACCAGGCCCTCAGGCAGGCCCCTCTTCCCACTAATGGGGAAGCACCAAGGGTGCTCACCGGCCCGCACCCTATCTAACCCCAAACCTGCCAACGCCAGGACCAAGCCTCTGCTTAGGCCCTGGCACCCCACTAGTAGCCTAAGGCTAGCCAGAGCCCTTGCCGCAAGTCATCCAAAAATATTCGATTGCCCTCTTCGGACAAATGAACCCCATCACCTCTGTAGAGGCTGGGAATGGTGGCCCTTATCTGGGGGTGAGGCAAATAAATGCCCAACACCCCCCCCTTCTAACACCTTCTGGATAGCCCGATTGGCTTTCATTCTAGCCCGCTCAATGGCCTGATGGCTCGCAGCCTCCCTCCATACCATGCGAGGGATCATAGCTGATGACATGATCAGCACCCCTGGCCAACAGTCAGGTGCAGATCAGACTGTGCCTGCGCTGACAGAGCCTTGCCTTGCATCAATCCAAGGTCATTGCCACCCAAATGAACAACTAAAATGTGAGGGGGGACATCCCTCCCTGCTCCAAACAACAGGGGCAACAGGCCCGGCCACCTGAGGCCCCAGCGACCTTGCCACTCAACCATGGCCCCAGCACTCAGTCCCAGCTGGGACCCGACAGACGTTCGTCTCGCTTGATGGGCCGCCCAAAAAACATAACTGTGCCCGCAGATCAGGATCCTCTGCCTTCCACCGCGTTCCGCTGGACCTAAGAAAACAATCCATTAGCAACGTTCAACCTGAGAAAGAGGATGAACATAAGAACAGTAGGCAGTAGACCTCCACCTGCCCACCCGCTGAATCACCTGGGCCGGATACCCCATAGCCGCCGCAGTAGAAGCAGCTCCAATTCTAAACGAATGGGTATCGAAATTCACTCCACTCAAGCCCAAGTTGGACAAAGCACGCTTCGTCACCGTCCAAAACTGGTAACAGGTCAATGGCGTACCATCCTGATGCACAAACAAACAGCCGCCCCTGGAGCCCCTGACAAAGCCTTCACTGGGCACAAATCAGGATCAGCACAATCAGGATCAGCACACAGTCCCGGCTGAACCACCGTCCCCTTCCGTCTTTGGTCCATCTTGGACCAACGGACAATAAGGGAGATGGTATCCCCGTCAAACCTCAGGTCCCCAGCCCACAGCGTCCTTCTTTGATTGCACCACGAGCTCACTGACCCGAAGGGCCCCAAAAAATGCCGTCAAGGCCGCTGCATGAAAAAGTACAGTCTCGTATCGAGAAGTACAAACCTCCTTCCAAACAGCCTTAAGCCCCCGCAGGACATCCGGGGAAATGGGTTCACACAAATCCCCCTTGCTAACACTCTCCCTAGCCCAGCCTTCCAACATCTTCCTCACACGGAAATTGCCCGTGGCCTCAGGCAATCCCCGGGCTTTGCTAGCAAAGGCCAGTGCCGCCAATTGACCCTGAATGGACCTAACTGCCATCCCCTTACCTTTCTGCCAAATACAAAATTGCATAATATGCTCCACTGGCACTGGCCAAATATCCCCCAAGCCTGCCATTTTCCTAAACTCCCCCAACTGGCCTACCACTCTCTGTTATGCTCTCCGCGTGCTGGGTGCAATGGCTAGCTGGATGGCCCGGTCCGCTTCGGCCTCCCAAGCTGCCACAGCTCCAAGGGCATCCGTGCCAGTTGCCGATCAGCCTCCGGGGCAAGCGTCCAGAAAGGCTCCATCTGTAGGCAAGACAAAGCGTCTGCCACACCATTGTCCACCCCAGGCACATGCTGTGCTCTAAACAAAATGTTCAGCCTCAAACAAAGAAGAGTAAACTCTCTGACTAATCTCATCACCCTGGGAGATTTAGAAGTCAAGGAGTTGACCACCTGAACTACTGCCTGGTTATCACACCAAAAATGCACGGTGCGGTTAGCCAGCTCCTGACCCCACAAGTGCACCGTGACCAAAATAGGAAAAAACTCCAAAAAGGTCAAATCCTGAACCACTGCAGTTGCCCGCCAGTCCGGTGGCCATTGCTCTGCGCACCAATGTCTCTGGAAGTAAACACCGAAGCCAGTGGACCCTGACGCATCCAATGTCACCTGCAGTTCAGCCTCTAGAAGCAATTCCTCCCGCCGCAGGGTAACCCCATTAAAAACAGCAAGGAATTTTTCCCAAACAGCCAAATCTTCCTGCATGCCCCTAGTCACCCTCAGCCGGTGATGAGGGGCTCGCAGGTGGGACATAGCATCGCACAAACGGTGCAAAAAAGGGCGCCCCGGTGCCACTGCCTTGCAGGCGAAATTAAGGTAACCCACCAGCTACTGCATGTCCGTAAGGGACACCTTACGCTGACCTCTAAAATTACCTACCCGGGCTTTAATCTCTTCCACTTTTTCCCTTGGCAAACGTAAGGATTGCTGGATCGTGTCCAGCTCAAGCCCCAGAAAAGTAAGCACCCGAGAAGGCCCTTCTGTCTTCTCTTGTGCCAATGGGACCCCAAGCTCCTTGTCTAGCGCTGTAAACGTAGCCATGAGCCTGGTGCATCGCCCAGATCCCAACAAACAGGAAGTCGTCCAAATAATGGGCCTTGTCGCGACTGGCCGCCCAACGCCTCACTTCCCACTCCAGAAAGGTGCTGAAGCATTCGAAGGCCAAGCAAAAAATAGAACAACCCATCGGCAAGGCCCTATCCATATAGTACTTACCATGAAATGCAAACCCCAAGAGCTCGAAATCATCAGGGTGGACGGGGAGAAGCCGAAAGGCAGACTTTTTTTTTTTTTTTTAAATCTTATTAGGTGAGAATATTAATACATACAACTTTCAAATATCATCTCAATATCATTTTCCCCCACCCTTTCCCTCCCCCACTTTTTCAGGACTTCCAACAGCTTTCCAACCTTATATCTTAATCTATTTCTAATCTATCCCCTTTTTCTGTAACTCATTATATCATATTTACATTCTGCTTTGTTAAACTAAGCCCTATCTGTTAGCTTCGAATCTATTATTATTAACTTAAAATCTATTATCTATTACTATCTGTTAACTTCAAATATATTTAAATTTAAGCTAACAATTAAATAAAATATCTACTTTATTAATTTTACCAATATTTATTAACTCCAAGTCCACTTAAATTTAGGCTCACAGTTAGCTAATACTTCACTTCATATGGTAAAGATTCTGTCTCTTCCAATAAAATAAAATTAAAAAAACCATTCTAATAATTTTCAAAATGCCATAGTTCTCCTTTCACGTCCCGCTTCTTTTCTAAATATGTTTTCAATCTTCCCCAATCAGTAAAAAATTCTGCTAAGTTCTGATCTCTCAACTTTCTTGTCATTTTATCCATTTCCGCCATGTACAGCAATTTATACATCCAGTCTTCAATAGTTGGTATTTCTTGCACCTTCCATTTCTGCACGTATAAAAGTCTTGCTGCCCTCATCATGTAAAATAGTACTGTTCTGTATTGCATAGGGACATCTTCCATACTTAAATTCAGTAGCAATAGTTCTGGGTTCTTCTTTATTTGGGTCTGCAAAATCTCATTTATTACTTCTAAAATATCTCCCCAGTACTGTCTAGCTACTTCACACGTCCACCACATATGATACAATGATCCTTCATGCTTTTTACATTTCCAGCATTTATCTGACATATTTGCATTTCCAAGCGCAATTTTCTTAGGCGTTAAATACCATCTATAAATCATCTTATGGACATTCTCTTTAATACTGGTACAAGTTGAAATCTTCAATGTAGTTTTCCATAAATATTCCCATGACTCCATTGTTATTTCTTTGTGACAATTAATTGCCCACTTCACCATCTGTACTTTGACCGTCTCATCCTCTGTATACCACTTCAAAAGTATTTTATAAATTTTTGATATCTTCTTTTTACTTTCTTGTAGTATAGTCTCTTCCAACTCTGAGTTTTTCCATTTGATTCCTCCTTTTGAACAATCCGAGTTGTAAAGATGCCGAAAGGCAGACTTAATATCGCATTTCACCATCTCAGCCCCCACCCCGCACCTGCGAACCACCCTGACCGCCAGGTCAAATGAGGTGTATTTTACAGAACACAAATGGTCGGGAATAGCATCATTCATGGACTCCCCCCTAGGAAAAGACAAGTGGTGAATAAGGTAGAACTCCCCAGCCGCCTTCTTTGGCACCACACCCAGGGGGGAAACCCTGAAGTTCGGGATAGGAGGGGCCGAAAACGGCCCCAACACCCGACCCTCAGCACATTCCTTATCAATTTTTTCTGGACTATGTCCTCTTTCCCAACAATCGAACGTAAGTTATCAGACATAAACGGAGCCCGAGCACTCTGCACCGGGATCCTGAAACCCTCCTTAAACCCCTGCAACAAGTAAACTGCATCGTCTCGCTTGGGGTAAGAAAACAATAGCCGCTTAAGGACCCTCAGTTTTACCGGGCTGGGGCCCTTTTCCAGGCGGGTACTGACCCCCAAAACCACTGCCTCCTGGCTTCTTGCCGCTCCACCTGTCAGACTGTGGCATTCCAGTCGGCTAGCTACTGCCCTCTTCCCTTCTGCAAGACGACAGAGTCTCTTGATTTCAAAAGGTTTATTAGAACGACAGCATACAGGCTCTGGGTCCACATTCCAGAACTTAGACAGTCCAAGCTGATCACAGGCTAAGCTAGGAATGAGGTACCTGATGAAAGCAATTACATTTCAACCCCTTGGCTCCCATCCTCCTCCCCCCTCAGAGTTCTCAGGGCTGAGCGTTTGGAGATGAGGAAGCGGGAGTCTCAAGGTCAGAGCTACAGACATAAGATAAACTTGTATACTCTCCCACGGAAGGAGCCGTCCGGCCTTCAACCTGGAAGAAAGGAAAGGCTAACAACTAATACATTAACATGGCGTAACTATTGTTCAGTATCTAGATATGGTAAAGGAAATAGACTAGACAGGTATACAGTTTAACATAGCAAACTCCAGGCTTGATGCATAAGAAAGAAATCATATTGTTCAGGTGGGGAACTCTGAAGATGAGATCCTGACTTAACCTTGCTTAACCCGGTTACAGGAGTTATAAGGGTGGGCACCCCCACAGGAGGGGCATTCATGCCTGAACCGGCATGGCTTCCTAGCGCACGAACCCTTATATGCAAACTCCCGGCACAACAGCCGGGGCTGAACCGGCTGCCCCGCAACACTGCGGGAGCTGGATGTCTGCGAAGAACGGTAAACCACATGCCCACTGTCCAATCTATCCCCCGTGTTAGGCTTAGCTGGGGACATAAGCTGTAGCCACAACTCCTAATGAACCCGATCCCATGGGATATTAGGGTTCATGGCCGCCCGCATACGGAACTTTTCATCATACTGCATCCATGCAGCTCCTAAAAAGTCCGTGTACGCTTTAAACACAATATCCAAATACTGAAACAACTGCACCGCCCGGCTAGGCTGCGCTCTGGCAATGACCCCAGCGTATATCAAAAAAACAGGTAACCAGTTATTCCAGGTCCTATCAACGCGCCGTCTCTTAAGGCGCTCCTTTTCCCTATCATCCATCTCATCCTTGTCTTTTTTCTCCAGCTCCTGAAAGAGCAGAGAAAAGACATCCACATACTCCCCCTTCAATATCTTATCCTTAGTAGCCTGCATCAGGTGATCGCCCAGTGGCAAAGCAGTGTCACCAAAAGGCAAGGCACTATAGGGAACTTGACCATAAGCCAAAGCAGGGTGGGTGTAGAGACCCCACGGGCCGCCAGTGAAACCAGACCACCCTGTTGGGAAACCGGAGAAGGCAGTCACACCGCTGCCACCTCATGACGCAGCAGCTGGAGACAGCTGGTGGGAAGCAAACCCCATTCCTGATCCTGGCCATGCCAACTGACTTCCCCCTGTGGATATCCCAGGCAAGGGGGCATACGCCCCATGTGATACTGACGGAGTCACACCAGCTGCCGCCTGACCCCACGGCCTCCAAGGCCATTGGGTACCAAAGTATGGTGTGCTGTCCTTACCCACAATATCCATCGGCTCCACAGCGACCGCCACCGGAGATGCGTCATCATGCCACTCCTGGTCCACATCCACCGCTGCCTCCTGATGCTCGACCTCAATTGCACCTTTCCCGCTGCTGCTTTCAGCAGCCGCTGCTCCCGCTGCACCCACTAACATAGCCAAACGACGCAAAATGTCTCTGTTAGTCGCATTCCTGGCTGCATTCCTAATAGGCCGAATAACACCTGCTACCTGAGGTGCTGCCCCCGGGGAACCCTTAACCTGCTCTAATGCCACCAGTCTTTTAATTATGTTTTGCTGATCTATGGGTCCCTCCTCCTCAGATGAAGACCCAGCCACATAAGGGTGCTTTGCTTTTTTTTTTTTTGAAAATTTTTTATTGGGTTAGAACATTTTTATTTTTACATTACAGTCAATTTTCCCCTAATTTTTCGTTTCTAACCCCCACCCTTTCCCCCCCTTTTGTTGACTTCCAACAGCTTTCCCACCCTCTGTCCCTTTTCCCTTACTTCTATTAAATTCCTCTGTCTAAAACAGATATACATTCTCCATTATATTAAGCAGTACATCTTTAACTCCTTTACTTATTATACACCCCAGTTATACGTCTTTAGATAAACAATTTATCCCATTTTCCAGTTTTGAATATTTCTATATTAACCTATATATCATAAACCATAAAAATTTCCCACATTTAAATCAAACAATTTGATTTGTTCTCTATATATTACTCATTTCAACTTTTTATGGTAATTCTATATAGCTCCTCGCATAATCAATCAATTTAACTCTTCTGTACATTCAGTTTGGTGCATATAAATCTTATCAAAGAAAGAAAATATTGTTAGTTACTCAATCCTCATGTTTAAACCTTATCATTAATTATTCTCTATCAATGTTCTATCAGTTAACCTATACATATCTATATATATATCAATCTATTAATCTAACTGCTTATAAATTCACATTTCTCTTCCCCCCCCCGGTAAAGTCACCCCTCTCTTTTATACTTTTATTATACTTCAGTAGTTCTCAAACTGCCACAGTTTTCCTCCCACCTCCCATTTCTTCTCCAGATATTGTTTCAGCTTCTCCCAGTCTGTGTTAAACTGCCCTGAGTCCAGATCTCTCAGTTTTCTTGTCATCTTATCCATTTCAGCCATGTACAGCAATTTGTAGATCCAATCTTCCATAGTTGGCACTTCTTGTACTTTCCATTTCTGCGCATACAAAAGTCTAGCTGCTGCAGTCATATAAAAAATCAACGTCCTATGATGAGCTGGAATTCCCTCCATTCCCAAGTTTAGTAGCAGGAGTTCTGGGTTTTTATTTATTTGAAACTGTAAAATTTCACTCATTTCTCTTATTATTTCCCCCCAGAACTGCTTTGCTACCTCACACGACCACCACATATGATAGAGGGAACCCTCATGTTTCTTACATTTCCAGCATTTATTAGAAGTATTCAAGTTCCCTAGCGCAATCTTCTTTGGTGTCATGTACCAACGATAGATCATTTTGAAAATGTTCTCTTTAATATTAATACATGTCGTTGTCTTCATTGTAGTTTTCCACAAGTATTCCCATGCCTCCATTGTTATTTCTTTATTAAAATTTATAGCCCATTTCACCATCTGTGTTTTAACTATCTCATCCTCAGTATACCATTTCAACAATACTTGGTATACCTTGGATATTCTTTTCTTGTCTTCTTTAAGAAGGGTCTGCTCTAGTTCCGAGTTCTCTGTTCGTATGCCCCCTTTTGCAAAGTCCGAGTTATATAAGTCTCTAATCTGTCTATACTGGAACCAATCATAGTTAGGTGATAGTTCCTCTTGCGTCTTTATTCTAAGTTTAGATACTTCAATCTTGGTTATTTCTTTGTACGTTAAACGTTGTTGTTCATTATCCACAGCTCTTGGATCTATCACCTCATATGGAACCACCCACAGGGGGGTTCCTTCTTGTAGGTAAGTTCTGTACTTCTTCCAGATTGTATATAGACTTCTCCTTACAAAATGATGCAGGAACATCGAGTTGACCTTTACTTTGTCATGCCATAGGTATGCGTGCCATCCAAAAATTTTTTTATATCCTTCTAGGGCTAATAGTTTCTTATTCTTTAATGTCATCCACTCTTTTAGCCAAACTAGGCAGATTGCATCGTGGTAAAGTCTCAGATTGGGCAGTTGCATTCCGCCTCTCTCCTTTGCATCTTGTAAAACTTTTACTTTCACTCGAGGCTTCTTGCCTGCCCAAACAAAATCTGATATTTTCCTCTGCCATTTTTCAAATTGTTTAGAGTCTCTGATGATTGGTATTGTCTGTAACAAAAACATTACTCTTGGTAACACATTCATCTTAACTGCTGCAATCCTGCCCAGCCATGACAGGTTCAATCTATTCCATTTAATCAAGTCTCTCTCTATCTGAGTCCATAATTTTTCATAGTTATTCTTGAACAAATCTATATTTTTTGCAGTCAGCTCAACTCCCAAGTATTTCACCTTACTAGTTACTTCACAATCCGTTGTTTCCATTAGCAATTGTTGTTTCTGCTTAGTCATGTTTTTGCATAATATCTTTGACTTCTTTTTGTTAATGAAGAAACCTGCCAAGTCTCCAAACTCCTTAATCTTGTCTATCACTTTTGGCATGTTCTCCAGTGGGTCTTCTACGATTAACATTATGTCGTCTGCAAATGCTCTGACCTTATATGAATAGTCCTTTATTTTTATTCCTCGTATTTCCTCATCTTGTCGGATTTGTATCATCAGAATCTCCAATACTAAAATGAACAACAATGGAGATAACGGGCAACCTTGTCTTGTTCCTTTACTAATCGTCAATTTCTTGGTCAGTTCATCATTCACTACAATTGCTGCAGTCTGGTCTCTATAGATTTCCTTGATTGCTCTGACAAATCTTTCTCCCAATTGTAGCTTTTCCATAGTGGCAGACATAAAATCCCAGTTTAAATTGTCAAACGCTTTTTCAGCGTCTACAAAGAAGAAACCAACCTCTTTGTCACAACGCTTGTCATAGTATTCAATAGCATTGATCACTGTCCTTAAGTTGTCTCTTATTTGTCTGTCTGGCAAAAAGCCTGCTTGTTCCTCCTCTATGACTTCCGAGAGCCACCCCTTCAATCTCTCCGCCAATATCTTCGCAAAAATTTTATAGTCATTGTTAAGTAGTGATATAGGTCTGTAATTTTTCACGTTGGTCAGGTCTTGGCCCTCTTTTGGGATCAATGATATATTCGCTTCACTCCAAGTATCTGGAATCCTTTGATCCCTAAAAACTCCATTCATCACCTCTTTTAGGAATGGTGCCAGTTCATTGGCCATTGTCTTATAAAATTTAGCCGTAAGTCCATCTGGCCCTGGCGCCTTTCCTAGATTTGCGGATTGTATTGCCTTACTTATTTCCTCGTCAGTTACTTCACTGTTCAACTTATTTCTCCAAGCTTCCGAGATTTCCGGAAGTTTGGTTTTCTCCAGATATGATGCTATTGATTCTTTGTTTACTTCTTTTTTATTATACAGCTTAGCATAGAATTTATAAAAGGCTCTACTAATGGTAGTCTGTTCCAAGTACGTTTTATCTTCTTCACAAATTTTATTTATTATTTTCTTTTCCCTTTTCTTCTTCAATTGCCATGCCAAATATTTCCCAGGTTTATTAGCACCCTCAAACGCTTTTTGATTCAGCCTTTTAAGGTTCCACTCCAATTCTTTATTACTCATTGCTGTTAACTGTTCTTGAAGAATTTTGATTTCCTGGTATATTTTCTTTTTCCCTGGTCTCTTTTTTAACTGTACTTCTTTGGCTTTTATTTTCTCCTCAATCTCTTGTCTTTTCTCCTCTTTCTTTTTTCTTGCTCTGCCATTTAAGTCCATTAGTATGCCCCTTACAACCGCCTTGTACGCATCCCAAACTTTATTGGTTGGTACTTCTTTATTCACGTTGTATTGTATAAAAAACTTAGTCTCTCTTCTCAATGTTTCCATATTCTCACTCTCCTGTAACAAGTCCTCATTTATTCTCCAGGCTTTCCTTTTTCTCCTTTTTCCAAATTTCCACATAATTGGGTTGTGATCTGAGCCTACCATCGGCATTATTTCTACCTCCTTAGTCCATAACGCTAAGTCCTTTGAGGCCCAGATCATATCAATTCTTGATAATGTAAGATGCCTTGCAGAATAAAAAGTAAACTGTCTGGTTTTAGGATATTCTCTCCTCCATACGTCTTCGAGAGTCTCTTGTTGAATCAACTCAAAAAAAGGCTTTGGCAATAATCCTCTTTTCTTTTGTGCTTTTGTAGTCTTTTTATCTAGTTCCAAATCTGTCACTCCATTGAAATCTCCAGCAAGAATTATCTGGTCATATACAAAATCGTCTAAATGCTTCCTTAAGTCCTCAAAGAAACTTTCCTTTGCACCGTTAGGTGCATAAAGTCCGACTACCAACACTCTCTTTAAGTTCCAATTACATTCCACTGCTACGAATCTAGCTTCCGCATCTCTCATAACAAATTTTGGCTGCAGCTCCTCTTTTATATACAACACCACTCCTCTTTTTTTCTTGTTGGAAGCCGCTACAAATTCTTTGCCCAATTTTCCAGATTTTAAATATTTTACATCCTGTTTTCTAATATGGGTCTCCTGCAAACAAACAATATCACATTTTTGTTTTAGTAGCCAATGAAAAATATTTTTTCTCTTATTCGGTGAGTTTAGTCCATTTACATTCCAAGATAATACTTTACACTCCATATTCATGGTTTTGTTGGTAAGTCTTTTTCATTGTCCTTAATAAATCTCTCCATCTCCCGCTCAGATCTGATACGCTTTTTAACTCCTCCAAACTCAAAGGACACTCCTTCCGGTAACTCCCATCTGTACCTAATGTTCATGTCCTTCAAAGTCTGAATTAACACTCTATATTTTTTCCTGTCCAGTAACACTGATCTGGGCAATTCCTTCATTATGATAATCGTCTTGCCATCGATCTCCAATGGGTCTTGAAATTGTTTTGTCACAATCATCTCTTTCATATTTCTAGTTGTAAACTGCACGATCACATCCCTTGGTAGTTTCCTCTGGGTTGCAATTCTCGAGTTCACACGGTACGCCACATCTAGGATAGCCACAATTTCCTCCTCCTCCTTCCCCAGGTATTCAGCCAACACCTCAGTCATCTGTTCTTGCGCTGACTTCCCTTCAACTTCTGGCAGTCCACGAAAACGAAGCTGTTTCTCCATGTGTTTAGTTTCTGCAACTGACATCCTCCCCTTTACCGATCTCATCTCTGTTTGTTGCGTTTCTATTAAATTCTCCATCGCGTCTTCTACTGTTTTGACTCTCTGTTTCGTTCCTTGTAATTCGCTGCTAATCGTTTCCACGCCTTTTTTCACTTCTGACAGCTCCGACTTTACTGTTTGTGTAACTTCTTTGACCTCTTTAATAAGCTCCAATTTCGTGTCCTTAAGTTCTTTCATCATGTCTATAAGTTTTTTGTCCAAATTTTCTATTGCCGATTGCCACTCTTTTTTCGACATCGTGGCTTGCTTTAGCTCGCTCCCACGAATCTGCTCTCTTCCTCAACTCCGTGGCGTATAATTAAACGTTTTCCTTTTTTTCAAATGTCCCAATCTTTGCCAAAATTAATTTTTTATATCCAAAATGTCGGGCGTCTTTTCTCTATGGTTTCTCTATGTTATTATAATCCAAGATGGCCTACTTCCTCTTCCGCTGAAGCCACGACCCTTCCACTTTCAAAAATGGCGATTCCCCACTTCCTGTCCCTTGGCAAGGGCCGCTTCCCTCCAGCCACTCTATTGTTGTTACGCACTTCCTGTCTCCCGTCTTCCCACAGCAGGTCTCGCGATGGTGTCTTTTTCCCACAGCTCCAAAACCACAGGTATTCAAAACAATAGTCCAATTTTTGTAATAACTTCTTTAAACTTAGTCTCTTTTAAAATACAACTCCTGCCGAGTCTTCACCTCCTTTTCACTAGTCTGTTGCAGTTTAAAAATCTACTTTCTTTCCTCTCTGTTTTTGTCAATCTGTCCCGTTTCAAGAGATAGCGATCTTTACCTTCTCTTCAACTTTCTCGGGTTGTAATCGCTGTTTCGATCTTAAATTCTCCTCTCGACTTCCCTCCCCGATCGAAGCTTGGGTATGTAGGTCTTATGCCAGCCGAATTGGCCCCAAAATTGCCGCAGAGATTATAGCCGACCCGTCGCAAGGTGGGACCTCAAGGATCGGGGGGGAGACTCCGTGTGTAGAGCCCCCCCTCGTCCGAGATCTAGCTCACCCTAGGGTCTTGAGCGTTCTTTGCCTGCTCCCCGCCTGAGAGCAGTCGGCCGCGGGTTATTTTCACCCCTCCGGCCGGTTAAAACGGCAATCCGGTCAGCTCCGCAAATGGAGCTGCGTTAGACCTCCATGAATCCCAAACCGGAAGTCATAAGGGTGCTTTGCTGATCCCCTGTGAGCAGGCTGTTTCCCCCTAGGGGTGGCCTTACCCTTCTTGGGAGGCATATTAGAACCACTATTAGGCCTTTCAACTAACAAAATGGCCACCCCCAATCTACACAAAATGGCCACCGATGCAGGGAAAACCCCCTTTTGCCGCCCAATGCTCACCTCAAAACCCTTTCCAGGCCCTACTGGACAAGCAAAAAAGGGTGGGTAAGCAGGGACAACCCCTTTCCTGGGTCCCTTGCCCTACAACCCTGGCAAAGAGGTGGGCAAGCGAAAACCCGCTAAAGAAATCGCGGGCACGAGCGGCCTTGCCGGATGCCCCAATCGGCTGCCCCCTTATGGCACCACCGCCAGATAGAGCGCCAGCAACCACCTCCTCCCCAGGACAAGAGACCCTCCCAATCGGCGAGCACCGCTGCCAGCACAAACCCTTTGCGCTGCTGCCGTCCAAACCCCTTGGGTGAGCCCCGCTGCCCCACAAAGCCTCTGCCGCCCGCGGCTGTGGGTGGCTCCAATCCACCATGCTACTGCCGAGACACCTCTCTGCCGCTGCCACTGGAAGCCTCCCCGCAGCAGCCTCCACCCAGAGCTTCAGCACCGCCGTGCCGCCGCCAAAAACCCTCGACCGCGCCAAAGGCTTCCTTTCCTCCTCCTCTGCCGCCAAGGGCTCTTTGCGCCGCCGCGCCACCCCGAGAATCCACCACTGCCGCCTAGGCCTCTACACAGCCCCTCAGTCACTTGAGATGGACTGCACCCACTGAGCGACAAAAGGCGACTGCGGCTGGGCAAGGGCAGAGCCGCCTCAATGGCTCCCACTCTGCCCCAGCCAGCCAGCCCTAACAAGGAAGGAGGGCAGAGTTGGTGCTGCCTCCCTCCTTCCAGTGTATCAATGCACGGCACCCGGCTTGGACTGCCTTGCAGCCAGCCGGGTAAGTGCCGTATTAGCACTGTATGGCCGATTTCAGATGGCCTACCTTTCCCTGGAACGTTGCGCGTCGTTGCGCCAAAAATGCGAAATATCGCATTTTCTTGCGTGAGTTTTGCGCAATGCCATGTGGCATCGCGCAAAACTCGCATGAGAAAATGTGATATTTCGCATTTTCGGTGCAATGACACGCAACATTCTGGGGAAAGGTAGGCCATCTGGAATTGGCCAATGTATACCAATAAAACCAATTCCTAGACAAACTGCCAGGCTCTGGATGACAGGTTATGGCAGACAGATCTCTGGATCATTATAGCAAGACACAGGTCCTTGGTTAAATGACTTTTATTCAGAAATCAGGTCTTTTCCATATTCAGGTCCATAGATCTACTTAGAAGCAAGGCAAGCATCTAAGCGGCTCAAGTAGAAGCTTGACAGGAATGACAGCATAGGAAAAATACATTTCTTTTCTATCCCGTTCCCCCCCCCCCAATTCTAAATAATTTTTTGCTGCTCTTTCCTTGTGAGAACATTTTACATATTTGTGCTAACACGATTCGTTGCTAGGATGAAAAATATATCATAGTCTGAGAGGAAATGCAAGGTCATAAACATTGGAGTCCACCAGATAACCACCTGTGAAAGCCTGAGAAACAGTTAGAGCACTAGCAAAAGGAAATTAATTCACATTAGGATTATATTTACACCAACTAGACTAAGCTTCAGAATCAGAATTAAAATTGGCATGGATGAATGGGTACAGACATATATGACACAAACTCTCATTAAGCCAGAACGTCAGGACTAAAAAAAAGAAGAAAGCAGCCAATGACTGTTAATTTCCTCCTGACCTCCAGGATCCCCAAGGGAATAGGATTACTCAGTGGGAGAATCAAGCATCTTCCAACGGCTTCTTACAACTGGAATTGCAACTTGATGCTTATCCAAATCTAGGAAACTACGGAATCAGTGTTGACGACGGAACAAGCCACGTCAACCATTGGTTCGATGTAGATGAATACGGTGAGTGTCGCTGTAAAGCTCATCTATGTAAGGTTTCTGATTCAATGGCTGTGTCAGGAATATAAGAAATTTTGTATGGCTCTTTTATACTCTGCTCAGGCTCCACTTGAGACTCTCCAGGGTGGAGAACTGGGAACAGGAAGAATTGACTGATCCAGGCAAGCTGCAGAATCACTAGGGATCCCAGCCCCCCCCCCAGTGGAGGTGGAGAATACCCTGCTCCTGCCCTGTGCCCCCCTCCACCCTTCAGCTGGCCAATGAGGGGGAAAGGTGGGGGAATGGGCCTCCTGCGTGTACTGCCAAGGCTGTGCGACAACATCACTCCTGGGAGTGATGTTGTCACGCTTCCTTGAGACTGCTTCCATGCCTTGCAGCAGGCCAACTTTGGCCTCGAATGGGCTGAATCGGGACCATTTGGGATCCAAATTGGCCCACTGGGAAGGGTGCATATGCCCCTGCACCTGCACAATTATGTCACTTCCTGGACATGACGTCATTATGTAGGTGCAGGGGCATGTGCGCTTTGTACAGCGCAAGGAGCATACAAGGAATGAAAAGAAAATGAGTGCCAGGTGTCCCTTCTCCCCCTCCTGGGAGGGTAAGGGGGACGGCCATCCAACTGCATGTGAAATGTCTGCTGCTGTCATCCCATGACCAGCGGAGCAAAGAACCCCTGGCACTTTAGGAGGGGGGAGATGTTTATCAAGAGCACAGTAAACATACAAGATAATTTTTTTGCCCTCAAAAGTCTCTCTATTATTAGTCAAGTCCAAACCTGTGTTCCTCCTCTTTGCTCGTCAGCAGACTTCTCTTTTGCTCAACTAGACTTTCCTCATTGCATTTCTTGTTTATTTTCAGTGTTGCCAAAGTTTAGTGTGAAAACTAATTTACCAAGGCGGGTCTCTCCTTTCGATGAAGAGTTCAGTGTCAAAGTTTGTGCTAAGTAAGTTCTGGTAGAAAAAGCAAATATTGCATCATTTAAACATCTGTTTTAGAACTTGAAATGACATACGTCTGAAAGGTAGAATAATTTTCCTTCCTGGGCTGCATTTAGATGACATGTTGAATTGCCGTTTGATTAAACTTTGATTTCTTAATCATACTAATAGCCAAGCTCACAAAATGTGCAAACCAGGATTCTTCAGGAGGGGGTATTCTCATAAACGGAGCAAAACTGTAGGGTGATGGTTCAGCTCAGGAGGTGACTTTCATTAGGCATAAAAGTCTTTCCTGAGGAAAAACTGGTTCTGCAGCTGATGCAGGCATTCACCATGCAGAACACAAAAATGTCCAGGAAGCAAACTCGGAGACTGAATTGAAGCATTTTGACCATGCATGCTGAACTTAGCGGAGACGTTGAACCTGTATGGGGCCAGAGCCAGCAAAAAAGCCCTGGGTAGAAAAAGCAAATATCAAGCTGGGTTCTGCACATGTTTTGGTTTAAGTCTATGCTTTGTTTTAATACAAAAGAGAAATAAGCAAACTGCCTTCAAAGAATAGCGTTTAAGACTCTGGGGAACCCATGGTGAGCTCTGGAGCACTTGTGGTTGCCAACCTCCAAGTGGGTCCTGGAGATCGCTCAGAATTACAACTGATCTCCAGATAACAAAGACTCTTTTGGAGGGTGGAGTGTATACCTGGATGAGCTCCCTCCCCTCCTTAAACCCAGCTAGCCTCAAGCTCCAACCCCGCCCTCCAATCTTCAAGAATTTCCCAACCCAGATCTGGCCACCCTAAGAGCACCCAGGGAAACAGGAAGGTGCGGCTGATTTTGACATGTTAGATTTATAATAATAATCAGGGCTTTTTTTTCTGAGAAAAGAGGTGGTGGAACTCACAAGTGGCAAGCCGCTTCAGGATTCAGATATTTAAACACTCCTTAATGATTTGGGAATCTTTATGGAGCACACCAAAGCTCAAAGCAGCACTTTTCTTGCCATTCGCAAATGGCAACAAAAGTGTTACTTTCAAAAGCCAGCCCCTTTTCAGCTAACGGGAGGAGAATGCCCCTCCTCTCAGCTGAAAAAAGCTGCAGGTTTTGAAAGCAGCAACAGTTTTCTTGCATAGCAAGAGAAAAGTTGCTGCTTTCAAATGCCCCTACTTTTTTCAGCTGAGGGGAGGGGGGGTTCCTCCTCCCTTTCCCCTCAGCAGAAAAAGCTGCTGGCATTTTAACGCAGCTTTTTTCAGCTGATGAGAGGGGAATCCCCCTCCTGTCAGTGGGGGGAAACCCTGCCAGCTTTGAAAACAGCAACACTTGGGATGATTGGGGACGAAAGGGGCGGGGCCATCGGACATGACATTACTTTCAAGAGGTGCTGGAACTTCATTCCACCATGTTCTGGCTCAAAAAAAGCCCTGAATATAATAAAAATAAATTTGATTTATATGCTGTCCTTCAGGACAACTTAATGCCCACTCAGAGCGGTTTACAGAGTATGCTACTTGAGCTGTGGCTTCTTTCAGCTTCATGGCCCATGCCTTAACCAAGGGCTTTTAATACATTCTCGTCTGTTTATCCCGCTCCCTGCCTCTTGTGGCCCGGAATAAACTGCTGTTTGGAGCTGGGAAGCTGGGACTGTTTGCTTTGAATATTTGATTGGTTTCTGCCTTCCCTGTCAGATATACCTATGGCCAACCTGTCCAAGGGACAGTCCAGCTCCGCGTGTGCAGACAGCATTATTACCATCCACGATGTGAACAGGATTCTGATGGGATTTGCGAGGCTCTTAACGCAGAGGTATCACTTCCGCTTTATCAACTTCAGTCACAATAAATGAACCGGGTGCTCCCCTAGGATCCAGCATGTTTATGACTGTGTTTACCTCCCTTTTCAGCTGGGCAAAGATGGATGCATCTCGGAGATGATCAGCACCAAGGCCTTCCGCCTTTACGCAACTCTGGGCAGAGATCGTTATTTCTATGTGATGCTTCAAATAAACGCTGTTGTGACAGAAAATGGAACAGGTAAGTAACGGGTTATAATATAGCACAGCCGGCAGAATCCTTGTACAAGACATTGTGCCCAACTGCTTTCTTATAAAGATTTTTTTAAAAAACATGTATTGATAGACTGCATTTATATCCTGCCTGTCTTCCATCTTGCTTGGGGAGACATTTTCAAGCAGTAAAAAACTGATGCTGTTTTCTTGCTTCTTCCTCCTTCCTGCTTCTGACTCCTATGTTTCACTTTTTTTAATATCTCACAGGTATCCAGAAATCAATCAATAACTACGTCTCAGTCTACCAATCGAAAAAGACCATAACTTGGGAGCAGACAGATCCATCCTATAAAAGAGGAATTCCATATACTGGAAAGGTAAAGAACAGTTGGGAATATATTCGGAGGGGACTGTATGGCTTGTCATTGTCGAAGGCATCTTCCACTCTTGGGATACGCAGGCATCTTCCACTCTTGGGATACGCAGTCACTAAGACTTGGTTCAAATGGTTGAATTACTTTTCTGCATGCTCAATTTACTCTTGATTTTGTTCGCAGTTGATTCACAAAGGATTGGCATCCATTTGGTGATGGTTCTTTTCGACTGGGGACAGTTTTTCTGCATGTCTGCTCTCCCTCTACATTTTTACAGTTGTGGAGTCAGTTTATTCTCTTCCACACATGCCTTAGTATTTTCAAGAGAGGATCCTGTTGTCATCCACCAGTGATGTCACAGCACACATGCGCTTTTGAAATGTTCTGTGTTTAAGGGCTTAATTTTTAAAACATCCAGCCAAGCCAAAGTTGAGCAAAATCTCCTGATTTCCCCCATCCCGCTGCCTCCTACATGGGGAGAGAAGCAAAGTTTTGGCGATTCTCTGGCCGCTTCAAACCTTCCCACCTGGCTCTAAAGGGAAGGGGGAGAGTGGCTGAGAAGGGGAAAGTGAGAAACCTTTTTCATTTTGGCTTTTTAATTTGAAAGTGACACGTGACATCTAAGCAGGGAAGCAAATGGTTGGGGGGTGTGCATAGGAAGAAAAGAGAGAAGAAGAAGAAATGCCAAATGAAAAGGAAAGCAGCTCAAATAATCATACTGGAATTCATCCAAGGGCTTGACTAGTTGAAAATGAATACCAGCATAGAATCTCCCATTTATGCTCTTTAGGGTTTCTGAGAAGCAAGAGCGATATTCATGTATGAGAATTACTGTGATGACAATTCTCTGACTGGTAGTAGATAACAGTTCATGTACGAGAGTCTCTCTCTACACGAGATGTCTTGAAGCATATCCATCAAGTATAGGGAAATGAAATGCAATTCAGGGAAGGACCTAAATGGGGGTATAAATAGAGTGCCCTCTCCAAAGCAGCCATTTCCGCCAAGGGAAGGCCTCTCTCTTGTCTAGAGATCAGTTGTAATTCTGGGAGGTCCCCGCCCCCTGCATCTGGAGTTTGGCCACTCTAATGGGAAATATTTTTGTAGCCTTCGCCAGGCTGAATGACCATGCTGCTATGTAAACCCTCCAGTGTTGTTTGTATTTGTTATCCGCCCTGAGCCTGCGAAAGCGGGGAGGGTGGAATATAAATATAATAAATTAAATTAAATTACCGTGCCTGAGCACCTGGAACTTATTTTTTTCCTTCACAGATACGGCTGGGGGATGAGGATGACGTCCCCATTGCAAATGGGCTTGTCTTTCTGGAACTGGACGGGGAGGTTGTGGCTAACTACACCACAGACGCAAATGGCATGGCGCAGTTTTCCATCAAAACCTCCAGTCTCTCCATGCCTCGCTATAAACTGAGGGTAAGTCCTTGAAAGCTGACATGGTGTAGTTGATACGACTGAGAGCAGCTGCCCTTGCGCATGCTGTCACCCTCCCCCCTGTCTTCCTCACACAGGTGAGAGCTGAATTTAGACAAGACACCTGACATGTGGAGGATGTGCGTTGGTCTCCACCCAGCTTCCACAGGAATTGTAGTGAGGAAGAACCTCTTCTCCCTGGCAGAGGTTCTTTCTCTAGATGTCTCGTATAATCTACGCTGCTCCCTCTCGCTGCTGCTGGTGCACTCAGCTCCCTCTGGCTGCAGAAAGCATTTGGAGGAGTAAGGGAGCATGCTGGTAGTGGTGAGAGGGAGCCGAGCACACCAGCAGCAGCGAGAGGGAGCCAAGTGGACTAGGTAAGAGGAATCCCTCTTCTCCCTGGCAGGGCCAGGTCTAGGGTTGCCGGCACCCAGGGCAATCCAAGTCTGGCCCCCTGTGTGTGTGCTGTGCATGCGCATGCATGCTCCTGGTGCTGCGTGCTGACATCACTTCTGTGATGTCATCATACAGGGTGGAGCGCGCCACCCCGCAGCAAGTCGGCTGCCCCAGCGTGCCGTGGAGCTGGCAGCGGTAGCGCGGGTGGCTGGGAGCCCGCCCATGCCATTCGCCTGCCCCACTGAGGGGGCAGCCGACTTGCTGCATGCCCCCTGTTCTGTGGGGCAGGTGAATGGCAAAGGTGGCCTCCCAGCCACCCGCACTGCCACTGCCAGCTCCACGGTGTGCCGGTGCAGCCAGCTTGTCACGCAGGTGACATGCTGATGGGGCAGCAGGCTTGCCGTGCACCCCCTGCCCTTGAGGCAGGCAAATGGTGCAGGCAGGCTCTCATCCCTCTGCTCAGCCGCCTGCGCACTCTCAGTGGCTGGCAGCTGCACCCAGCACCCCCTCTTTGATGGTGCCGGGGGCAGACTACCCCCCCCCCCGTTGATCTGGCTCTGCTCCCTGGAAGAGGTTCTTTCTCACTACACTTCCTGTGGAAACTTGCGGGAAACTGACACGTGTCCTCCAGGGGTCAGGGGTCTTGTCTAGTTCAGCTCTCAGTTCAGGCTTGGGGAATCACCCAGGGAAGGGGAGGAGGAGAAGAGAATTAGTTAAAGGATTCTGTTGGGAAGCCCTGCCTGCATGCTCCTCTTCCTGCCCCAGAGACGGCGGGATGCTTTACTGATGGTGTTTTCCTTTATTAGGCTTTCCCTCAGCTGGATCAATGCACTGATTCTAGCTGGCTCGAAAGGGAGGAACCCGAAGCCATTCTCTACATCCATCGCTTCTTCTCCCGAACTGACAGCTTCTTGAAGGCAGAGCCAGTGCTGGAAGAACTGCAGTGCGGCCAGCAAAGCCTGGTGACCGTACACTATATCCTCAAGAAAGACCGCCAAGAGGAACAGACCGCAACGAGTCTTGACTTCTTTTACATTGTAAGTGTAGACAGACTGAACTGCTTGCTTCCCCTTGTCCCTCTTCACTGAAAACTGGGTAATAGGGGTGTGCAAAGGCATACTGTTTCGAGATTCTCGTTTCAGATATATCCGAAACGAGAATCTGATCCCGAAACAGCAAAATCCGAAATGGCTTGGGTTTTGAGTTTCGGATATCGTTTCGGGTTGTTTTGGGTTTTCGGGAATGCATTTCAATGCATTTCAATGGGAAAAAGCTTCCCCAGGCTTCCCAGAAGCCTGGGAAAGGCATTTTCCCATCAAATCAAACCAAAATTGGTGGGGGCCTTCCTCTAACTCCCCTCTAACAACCTGCCACGTTTCAGAAAGTTTGGACTTTGGGGGGGCATGTTATGGCCCCCAAAACAGGTCCCCCTATCCTTGCCTAAAAGGGAAAGTTTTTTGCTTGCTGCTGCTGATCTCCATGTTTCCTATGGGGGAAAAATGAAGAGGCAGCCATGCAGGCTTGTCTTGCCAGGGGTGGCATTTTGCATGCAAAATGCCCCCCAACCCTCAGGGTCCCTTCTCCTACCTTTCCTCCCACCCCCCACCAAGGCTCAGCCTGCTCCCACTTGGGGGGGGCATTTCATGGCCTCCCCAAGTAGGTGATCTTTTCTCTACTACTTACAGCTGGGAGAGGCTTGTCTTGCCAGGGGTGGCATTTTGCATGCAAAATGCCCCCAAACCCTCTGGGGCCTTCTCCCACCTCTACTCCCACTCTCCACCAAGGCTCAGCCTGCTGCCACTTGGGGGGGCATTTCATGGCCTCTCCAAGTAGGTGCTCTCAGCCCCCAAAGTCCACCCCCCACAGCCCCATACAAACCCAATTCCCCCCCCAGCAGCCACACACAGACTCAAATCCCGATTCCCCACATTAGCCCCTCACAGACCCAAATCCACCCCCAGCAGCCCCACACCATAACCCCAGGAACAGGCTGGCAAAGGCCAGCCCTCCCCCTTTGTTCCCTATGCTGGGAACTTCTAAACTCTCTTTCCCAGGGCAATTCCGCACCGCCCAGGGGTGCCACAATGGTGGGCAAACTTCTGAGTGCCAACTTGTCCCTGGGAAAGAGCACCTGACCTGACACACAGACAACCACCCCCTGACACCCCCACCACCTACAGAGAAGCCTGGCCAGCCTGCCGCACTGTTTCCTATGATGGGAACCAACTGCACATCAAAGAATAAAACACGAACAACACAAAATATTTTTTTAAAAAAATTATTTTCTCCCTTTCAAAGTACAAGTAGGCAAAGCATTATGACACATTACACCAGCAGTCCCCCACACAGAAAAATAACATGACTCACTTAAGATCAGAGAATCACAAAAACATAATTCCTGTCAAAAACACTTTATTTCTTGAACAGCTTTACGTTACACAGCAGGGGGGCACACCAAAGGGTATGCCAGAAGTATCTTACACAAAAATAACACAACTCACTTCACATTAAAGAATCACCCGAAAACACAATTGCTTTCAGAAACACTTTATTTCTTTAACTGTTTTAGGTTACACAGTAGGAGGGCACAACAGGGCATGAAAGCAGTGTACTACACAAAATAATACAGCCCACTTCACCTTTTTTGACAGCAATTGTGTTTGAGTGATTCTCTGATGTGAAGTGAGTTGTGTTATTTTTGTGTAGTAGACTGCTTTTACGCACTGTTGTGCCCTCCTACTGTGTAACCTAAAACAGTTAAAGAAATAAAGTGTTTCTGAAAGCAATTGTGTTTTCGGGTGATTCTTTAATGTGAAGTGAGTTGTGTTATTTTTGTGTAAGGTACTGCTGCCATGCCCTTTGGTGTGCCCCCCTGCTGTGTAACCTAAAGCTGTTCAAGAAATAAAGTGTTTTTGACAGGAACTGTGTTTTTGTGATTCTCTGATCTTAAGTGAGTCATGTTATTTTTCTGTGTGGGGGACTGCTGGTGTAATGTGTCATAATGCTTTGCCTACTTGTACTTTGAAAGTGATAAATGTTTTTTTAAAAACTTTGTGTTGTTCGTGTTTTATTCTTTGTTGTCCAGTTGGCTCCCATCATAGAGAACAATGGGGCTGGCTGGCCAGCCATCTCTGTAGGTGGTGGGGAAATTTGACGGAGGGTGTCTGTGGTTCAGGTGCTCTTTCACAGGGACAAGCTGGCACTCAGAAGTGTGTCCACCATTGTGGCATCCCTGGGCTGTGCACATTTACTCTGGAAAACAGAGTGTTATAGTTCACAGCATAGGAAACAAAGGGAGAAGGCTGGCCAGCCTGTCCCTGGGATTGTGTGGGGCTGCTGGGGCTGGATTTGGGCCTGTGATGAGCTACTGTGGGGATTTGGATCTGTGTGTGGCAGCTGGGGGAGAATTGGGTATGTGTGGGGCTGTAGGGGGTGGACTTTGGGGGCTGAGAGCACCTACTTTGGGAGGCCATGAAATGCCCCCCCAAGTTGGAGCAGGCTGAGCCTTGGTGGGGGGTGGGAGGAAAGGTAGGAGAAGGGCCCCTGAGGGTTGGGGGGCATTTTGCATGCAAAATGCCACCCCTGGCAAGACAAGCCTCCCCCAGGTGGAATTGGTGGAGAAAAGAGCACCTACTTGGGGAGGCCATGAAATGGCCCCCCCAAGTGGGAGCAGGCTGAGCCTTGGTGGGGGGTGGGAGGAAAGGTGGGAGAAGGGCCCCTGAGGGTTGGGGGGCATTTTGCATGCAAAATGCCACCCCTGGCAAGACAAGCCTCCCCCAGGTGGAATTGGTGGAGAAAAGAGCACCTACTTGGGGAGGCCATGAAATGGCCCCCCCAAGTGGGAGCAGGCTGAGCCTTGGTGGGGGGTGGGAGGAAAGGTGGGAGAAGGGCCCCTGAGGGTTGGGGGGCATTTTGCATGCAAAATGCCACCCCTAGCAAGACAAGCCTCTGTTATTTCCCAGCTGGAAATAGTGCAGAAAGAGGGGGGAAGAGCACCTACTTTGGGAGGCCATGAAATGCCCCCCCAAGTGGGAGCAGGCTGAGCCTTGGTGAGGGGTGGGAGGAAAGGTAGGAGAAGGGCCCCTGAGGGTTGGGGGCAATTTGCATGCAAAATGCCCCCCCCTAGAAAGACAAGCCTGCATGGCTGCCTCTTCATTTCCCCCCCATAGGAAACATGGAGATCAGCAGCAGCATCCACAACGTAAGAGATCAGCAAAAACCTTTCCCTTTTAGGCGAGGATAGGGGGACCTGTTTTGGGGGGCATAACTTGGCCCCCCAAAGTCCAATCTTTCTGAAACTTGGGGGTTGTTAGAGGGGAGTTAGAGTAAGGTCCCCACCAAGTTTGGCTTGATTCGGTGGGAAAATGCCTCCCCCAGGCTTCCGGGAAGCCTGGGGGAGGCTGGGGGAGGCTTTTTCCCATTGAAATGCATTACTAAAACAAGCTGAAATACCGAAACGTTTCGGAAATCGCTGTTTCGGATTACCCGAAACGTTTCGGGTTTTCTGAAACGTTTCGGAAAAACCCGAAACAACCCGAAACAGGTTGTTTCATTTTTTTTCCGGGTATCATATACCAGAATTGCACACCCCTACTGGGTAAGTAAGGAATTGTCTATAGCTTCACAGTCAGGCCAGTGCTGCTACAAAGAAGAGGGCTCAGGAAATGGGTATCTGACTATTTATTTAATTTATGTTATTACTTTTGGAATACTTTATTAAGGACTTACAATTCTACTAAGTTCAGTGTGTATGTTATCTGCTGTCAAGCCGCTGCCAACCTATAGCAACCCGATGAATGAGAGACCTCCAAAATGTTCTGTCATTAACAGACTTGCTCAGATCCTGCAAACTGGAGGACGTGGCTTCTTTGATGGAGTCAAGCCATCTCATTTTGGGTCTTCCTCTTTTCCCACTGCCTTCCACCTTCCCCAACTTTATTGACTTTTCCAGAGAATCTTGTCTTCTCATGATGTGACCAAAGTACAATCGCCTCAGTATTGTCATTTTAAGTTCTAGGGAGAATTCAGGCTTGATTTGACCTAGTACCCACTTATTTGTCTTTTTGACCATCCATGGTATCCACAAAACACTCCTCCAGCACCACATTTCAAATGAATCAATTTTCTTCCTTTCAGCTTTCTTCACTGTCCAACTTTCACATCCATACATAGTAATGGGGAATACCATAGTTTGGATTATCTTGATCTTTGTATCAAGCTTGGTACAAAGTAGAAAATAAACAGATCTTTGCCAGACTGCTTTGAGGCTGTGCGGTAGCTACCTACTCTGCATTGTCTTTTTGGTGCCTTCTGTTCTGAACGCAGCTAGCTGCAATTGTCATTTTAAAAAGAAAAAGTGAAATACCTGCTATTACATCATTGCATTATTTCTGCTTCCAGTGATATCAGCAGTGTGATATGGTAGCTAAAAAGGCAAATGTGGTTTTGGGCTATATCAACAGAAGAAGGGCTTTTTTCAGCAGCAACGCAGTGGAATGGAGTTCCGGAACCTCTTGAAAATGGTCACATGGCTGGTAGCCCCAACCCCTGATCTCCAGACAGAAGGGAGTTTAGATTGCTCTCTACGCCGCTGAGCGGTGCGGAGGGCAATCTAAACTCCCCTCTGTCTGGAGATCAGGGGTTGGGGCTACCAGCCATGTGACCATTTTCTCCGAGGGCAACCCGCTGAGTTCCATCACCTCTTTTCCCAGGAAAAAAAAGCCGTGAACAGAAGCATATAGTCCAGATCACGAGAATTGATTGTATCGCTCTACTCTGCTCTGGTTAGACCTCACCTAGAGTATTGTGTTCCATTTTGGGCATCACAATTTAAGAAGGATATAGACAAGCTGGAATGTGTCCAGAGGAGGGCAACGAAGATGGTGAGGGGTCTGGAGACCAAGTCCTATGAGGAAAGGTTGAAGGACCTCGGAATGTTTAGCCTGGAGAGGAGATGACTGAGAGGTGATATGATAACCATCTTCAAGTACTTGAAGAGCTACAATATAGGGGATGGCATGGAGTTGTTTTCCACTGCCCCAGAAGGTGGCTTGAAATTAAATCAAAACAGTTTTCAGCTAAACATTAGGAAAAACTTCCTGAAAGAGTAGTCCCTCAATGAAACAGGCTTCCTCAGGAGTTGGTGGGATCTCCTTCTTTGGAGGTTTTTAAGCAGAGGCTAGGTGGCCATCTGACAGCAATGCTGATTCTGTGAACCTGGGCAGATCATGAGAGGGAGGGCAGGAAGGGATACATCAGTGCTTAGTTCTCGTGGCCCCTTCTTACATGCCCAGGGTAATGCTGATCGCCACCCTGGGGTCAGGTAGCAATCTTCCCCAGGCGAGTTCACCTAGGAATCCTGACATTTTGCCATCTTCTGGGCATGGAGCAGGGGGTCATTGGGGGTTAGTGGTGGGGAGAGGTAGTTATGAATTTCCTGCATTGTGCAGGGGGTTGGACTAGATGACCCTAGAGGTTCCTTCCAACCCTATGATTCTATTATTCTAAAGAGAAGGGGAAGAAGATTAATAATTATGAGGAGCAGACACTGAAGTGCATTCAGAGACAAATAAATAGCAAGTCTCAATTGAAATGGAATGTTTCCTCTCTTTTTTTATTATTCATTTGAATGTTTCCTCTTAACTATGTGCAGCCGTGTGCAGGAGTCAGCTTGCTGTCAAAAAGCACTTAACTTTAGTTTGATAGTGCTTCTTCACTTGCTGTTTACTAGATCAGGGAAGGATGCTTCCATAGTTTCTTGGGGTGTTCTGGTTTGAGCCAATTAGCGCTATTACATCGTGACACCAAGAATATTGCCTAACGGTAGATAATAGAGGCATATATCCTATCTGAGGGTGCACAAACTTCCCCCAGTCTGAAGGGCCATCTTCTAACTTGCTGAAGATCCTTGATCTCCATGCTACACACTTGCTCTGTAGGGTTCATGAAGAGTAGAACTGAAACACTAGAGCAGAATTCAAGGCTGTGGCAGAGTTGTGTGAGGAGAAATGGGGCAGGGAGAATCTGGTGGGGTAAAACATGTCTGAAAAGCACTAAGCGTTGCTGCTGGAATGTTGCAGCATTTAAGATCTCCATAAGGCGAAGAAGGGAAACCTGGTTGAGCGTCTGTTTATAACTATGCTTTGCAAACATTCCCAAAATGTTCATTCTTTCTTCTGTTTCTTACAGCTGATGACTGAAGGCAAAGTGGTGGCAAGTGGTAAACAACAAGTCCACGTCACATGTAAGTGCTATGATTTTGCAAGTAGACTCTAATACTTTGGAGACAACAATTGCCAGGGCCAGATCTTTTGAAAATGCAGTTGAGGCGTAAGAACTGTTGAGACACCAAGTGGCCAATCCCCCACCTAGAGCAGCTCATGCTATAGCAGCCAGAATTAGTCTCTACTGAGTGAGTTTTAACTGTGTAATTGTCAGGATAAATTTAGAGGTTCTTCCTTGGGTGAAAATTCTGGTGGATTTCAAAGGAAGGAGAATTTCAGTAGGACTAGCAAAATTCCTTTCACGTTTCTCTGGTCAGAATGAAACTGTAGCCATTCCTGTACCGTACCAAGTGTAGGGATGCTCAAATGTAGGGAGACACAATGTCAGACATGAAGTATAGTTTTAAAAGCCAAAGGCTGTGTCCATTTCACCTCTCTACACATTGCTGGCAGAGATCACTCCTCAGAAGGTTTGTTAATTTCATCACCTCGCGGCGCCCTCTGTCAGTTAATAAACCCTCTGAGGAGTGATCTCTGCTGGCTCTGTGTACAGAGGTGAAATTGACACAGCCTTTAGCACTGTCTTTTTAAACTACACTTCCTGGCTAACGTTGCATCTTCATACACTTGAGCGTCCTCATATAAGCTGTCTTGTATAGAGAGACTCAGAGACACACACATATTGAGCCAATAGTCTCCAATTTGTTTTGCCTCAGGCAACCGTTTAACTAGCTTACTATCTTTTCTTGCCCCCTTTTCCTGACTCCTGTGCCAACTGTAATTTCACATTTCCCCCCCACAGTTGGACAACCTGGCACCTTCTCGGTCTCACTGGATGTTGATTATAGGTTGGCTCCAAGAGCAAAGATGCTGGTTTATATCTTGCATGATGGTGAGCTTGTGGCTGATAGCACCTTATTGAGAGTTGAAAACTGCTTCAGAAACAAGGTGAGAGCTGATCAGCCTCAGGCTGAAATACGTTTCTGTTCATTTTTCTGTGCTTTGTTGTAACACTGGTTCCTAAGGGCAAGGAGAACGGGGGTGGGTGGGGGGAAGCATAATATATTCTGGATTATTGTTAGTCATCTAGTTTTCCTTTGGGACAAGAAAGAAAGCTAGGAGCTGAATCAGTGTGTGTTATGTGCTGTCAAGTCACCTCTGACCTATAGTGACCCTATGAAGGAAAGACCTCCAAAATGTCCTATTATTAACAGACTTGCTCAGATCATGGAGACTGGTGGATGTGGCTTCTTTGACTGAGTCAAGCCATCTCATTTTGGGTCTTCCTCTTTTCCTCCTGCCTTCCGCTTTTCTTAGCATTATTGACTTTTGCAGATAATCTTGTCTTCTCATGATGTGACCAAAGTACAATAGCCTCAGTTTTGTCATTTTAGCTTCTAGGGAGGATTCAAGCTTGATTTGATCTAATAGCCACTTATTTTTTTGGCTGTCCATGGTATCTGCAGAATTCTCCTCCAGCACCACATTTCAAATGAATCAATTTTCTTCCTATCAGCTTTCTTCGCTGTCCAACTTTCACATCCATACATTGTAATGGAGAATACCATAGTTTGGATTATCTTGATCTTGGTTACTAGAGAGACATCTTTGTCTTTAAGGATCTTCTCTAGCTCCCCCACAAGCTGCTCTTCCAAGTCTCAATCTTCTTCTGATTTCTTCCTTGCAATCTCCCTTTTCGTTGATGATTGAGCCAAGGAATAGAAAATCTTGGACAATTTCTATTTCCTCATTGTCAACTTTAAAACTGTGTAATTCCTCAGTAGTTCTTACTTTTGTCATCTTGATGTTAAGCTGTAGTCCTGCTTTGGCACTTTCTCTTTTAACCTCACCAGTAAGTTGCTTCAAGTCTTTGTTATTTTCTGCTAGTAATGTGGTATCATCTGCATATGTTAATGTTCCTTCCAGCAATTTTCACTCCAGCTTCTTCTAGATCTAATCCAGCTTTCCTTATAATACACTATGCATAGAGGTTGAACAGGTAGGGAAATAATATGTATCCTTCCTTGTCTGACACCCTTGCCAATTGGAAACCATTCTGTTTCCCCATATTCTTTCCTGACAGTAGACTCTTGTCCAGAGTACAGGTTGCGCATCAAAAACTATATCGGAAACACAGTTAAAGATGGTTTCAGGTGGTTAGCCATGTGGGTCTCTAGTAAGAGCAAGATCCAGGTCACTTCCTGTCCTTTCTCTGTAATGTAACAGCCTACAAGCTATACATGGAAGTATTTTTGAGTGATTTATAACTGCATAGGTAAAATCACATGTGAATTTTTTTATCTTGCCTGATAGTAAGATCTTTAATTTCTGTTTTGAAATATTCTGTAGCCAATCAGTCCAGGGAGTAATATATTGGTTACAAAGTGACATATAATAAGGGCAACTAAAAAGGATATGGACAATTGAGTCAACTTGATCTTTACATTAAGTACAGAACAGGTTTCAAGTGGGTTTCTACTAAAATAGCCCTTCATTTCAGCAGAAGGTAACACATTCCATCTAAGTACCAGGAAAGAGTGGTGATACTTTGGAACTGTTAGATAAAAGAAGTACTTAGACAACTTAAACACTTTCTGATAAGATAAATGGAAGTAAATAGTAGAGCATTTCTGATCTGCTTGGAGTTTTAGCATAGCTCAGTCTTTTTTAAGTAGTAGATTTCGTATAGTTAACAGGATTTTTTTTCAGTGAGTCCCTGAAATTTAGGTTCAAGCTTAGTATAGCACGCTTTGAGTCAATTGGGCTGAGCCAAGTTCCCAACAAAGAGTCAGCTGTTACTAAGTGCAGTAAGGATGGTAGAGCATTTGATTCACCAAGTGATAATCTAAACTTTATAGCATGGTACCATGCTATTGTTGAAATCTGACAGAATTCGAGTTCTAGCCATGCCATGGCTGAAGGTATACTGGGAGGAAGAGAGAGGATTTTAGGGAAGAAAAATTGATGGAACATATCAAGAGGATCCATTGGTCCATGTGTCGGTCCTTAAAGACCAACTAGATTTCCAGAGTATGAGCTGAGGAAGGGAGCTTTGAGCCTCAAAAGCTCATACTTTGGAAATCTAGTTGGTCTTTAAGGTGCTACTGGAGGACCCCGGATCTTACAATTAAAGATAGTTGTTTACCTTATATTGTAATGCATTGAAAGTATGTTGTGGAAGTGCTGAATCCTCTGACAATGAACTCAGCCGATTTGTAGAAGGCAGGCAAGAGGCCTCGGAAAGGAGAAGGTGAAATATCTAAGGCACATTTGGCAGCAATCTGGGCTCAAACCTTTTCAGCGGCCACCCCATCCCTCTGTAACAACCTCCGAGAAGATATGAAGGGGGCTTCTATCTTCTGGTTTTCTGGAAGGTCTACAAAACAAGAGTGGTTCTGGAGATCTTTGGGGGCAACTTGAGCCTGGGCAGTGGAAGAATATCCGCTATTCTTCCACTAACAGATCTTTGGACTGGTTTTAATGTTCTATACCTGTTTTTAATGCTTTTGTAAATGTTTTGTAAATTACTGTGGTCCATCTTGCGTCCTGAGATACTCAGGAGAAATGTGGGCCTATAAATCTTTTAAAATGAAATAAAGAGGAAAGGAGGGTTAGAAGAGCAAGAGATGGCAGAAAGAGAAGACTAAGGCCGTTTCCAGATGGCTTACCTTCACCCGGTATGTAGCGCCTCATTGCGGTGAAAATGCGAAATCGCATTTTCTCACGTGAGTTTTGTGCAACATCGCACAAAACTTGCGCGAGGAAATGCGATATTTCACCGCAACAAGGCGCGACGTACCGGGTGAAGGTAAGCCATCTGGAAATGGCCTAAGAGTAAAACAGAACCATGGCTTTCACGTATAGATTTGAAATAACTAAATTTCTGTCTGTAATGTGGTTGGTGGTTTGCCACTGAGGAAGTGTCTAGGAACACCAGTTCTGGGACTCACTTCACATTGTTTAATCCATTCCCCTTTTCTTGATTTAAATCCTGTTCCAATTCAACAGTCATTGGTGGCTTTATGGGAGAAAGGGTTGTTGTTTAGATAAGCAGATGCCATAATGTAAGGTAGTAAAGTAGGATCATGTTGTGCAGATGTGATATTTCCATGGTGGCAGCTGCCATTTTCTGAAGTGAGAGGTGGGTAAAGGAGAAAGACATCTGGCAAGTACACACAATCCAACAGTAGACAAAAAAAGATGTATGTGGCTACTTTATTGTGAGTAATACGTGGTCCTTCAAAGGAGAATGATGGTCTCTTTCCCACTAATGCCACTGTTCCATTCCAGGTCAGTCTGAAGTTCTCTGAAAAACAAGCCCTACCAGCCGCCAGTGTCAACCTTGACATCAAAGCTGCCTCCAATTCCTTCTGTGCCTTGCAGGCTGTGGATAAGAGCGTCCTGCTTTTGAGGCGTGGAGCAGACCTGTCTCCCGAGATAGTAAGCCCTAGATTTCTACATTCCTTCCATTCAGAGTTGGGAGGGGCTCTTCCCTCCAGTCGGACTGGAGATGTCTCTAGCTTAGTGAGAAGGATGAGGGACTGGTGAAGCGCCTTCCTTGATTTTTCCTACAGAAGTATCTCCAATGCAGAGCGTGCTAAGAGGAGGGGGGAGTCAAGGTACAAAATTTGGTGATCTCAAGCAAGATACCGCTTTGGGATAGAGCCAGGGCTTTTTTTCTGAGAAAAGAGGTGGTGGAACTCAGTGGGTAGCCCTCGGAGAAAATGGTCACATGGCTGTTGGCCCCGCCCCCTGATCTCCAGACAGAGGGGAGTTGAGATTGCCCTCCGCGCCACAAAGCGGCACGGAGGGCCATCTCAACTCCCCTCTGTCTGGAGATCAGGGGGCAGGGTCACCAGCCATGTGATCATTTTCAAGAGGTTCCGGAATTCCGTTCCCCCACGTTTCCCCTGAAAAAAAGCCCTGGATAGAGCCAAGAGGAAAGAGAGGTGAGCTCAGGTGAAGATGCTTTATAGCTGAAAATCTTCAGAAAGAGGATCAAAGGGAAAGAGATGAGGGTGAAGTTTTGAGGCAGGCAAGGAAGACCAACGCTCAGAAGCTGCATAGAAAGAAGCCATGCAACTATGGAACTCATCTAATTGAGTACCAGAGACCTTCCCCCGCCAAAGGGAAAACACTATGGATCTAGTCTCATCACTGAGGGCCAAGCTAGAAGTGACAAATTACACTTGAATGGCAAGTGAACAGGGAGGAATGCATGTGAGTCTGTTTACTTGCCATTTAAGAGTAATTTGTCACTTCTAGCTTGGCCCTAAGTAAATCTCCCCCTGTTGTTTGGGGTTGATTGGGCCATTACTACATGATCGAGTGGAGTGCAAGTAAACAGGGAGGAATACCATTCAAGAGTAATTCGTCACTTCTAGCTTGGCCCTGAGACTTTGGGCAATTGTTAGCTTTGGCTCTTCTGTTTGAAGTGAAAAGATTAAGGTAGAGTGGGTAAATCATGCTATTTGAAAAATTGTGCTGTTTAAGGTCTTTGAAACCTCATTAAAAACCCTTCACACATAAATCTTGAGCATTTAGTAAGTATGGGGTAGCAGTTAAAGTTTCAAACTAGGATCTGGGAGACCCGGGTTCGAATCCCCACTCTGCCATGGAAGCTTGCTGAGTGATCTTGGGCCAGTCACACACTCTCAGCCTAACCTACCTCACAGGGTTGTTGTGGAGATTAAATGGATATGAGAACAGTGTGAGCCACTTTGGTCTCTGATATGGAAAAAGGTAGAGTATAAATAAATAAATCCTCATTCTTTTAAAGTGATGCCCATATTGTATCTTGCTTGCAGTGAATTGCTGCTCTCCACTTCTATCTGAAGCCTAAATCCATTCTCTCTTTCTCATCAGGTGTACAACCGGTTTTCACATATGCATTCTTACGGTTATTATTACGGTGGCCTAAACCTGGAAGATGACCCTAAAGAGGCATGCATTCCGTTGACAGAGACTTTTTTTAATGGCTTGTACTATTTGCCTGTGAATGTTACCAATGACAGGAATGTCTATGACATTATCAAGGTATGTTGGTTTCTATTTAGGGCCCGGCATTGTTGCCCTTATTAAGTCAACAGTGCGGACCATTCATTTATCACCAGCAGCATAGTGAGGGGGGGAAAACAATATATAGAAGGTATGGCCCAATTGAAATGTAGCAAATTTCACTTTAGAGCCAAAGTAGACGAGACACCTAACGAGTGGAAGACACGTGTCGGTTTCCCGCAAGATTCCATGGGAAATGTAGTAAGAGAGAACCCCTGCCAAGGAGAAGAGGGGGGGAATCCCCCTCTTCTCCCTGGCAGAGATTCTTTCTCTAGGCATCTCCTCTAGTCTGCTTGGCTCTCTCTTGCCACCGCCAGCTCCCCTAAAAGCACTCTGCAGGCAGAGGAAGCTGAGCATGCGAGCAGTGGTGAACAGGAGCTGAGATTGTGCAGGTGGCGGTCAGAGGGAGTGATAGACTCCTTGTCCTTCTCGCCTCTTGCTCCCCTAAATGCACTCAGTAGCCAAAGGGAACCAAGCTGAGCACACTGGCAGGGGCAAGTAATATGGAACAAAGCCAACTTTGAATGTGTGCACAAAATAAGAAGTCTAGATGACTTTCAGAACTGTTCTCAGCATTTTCTAAACTGCTTGCATGCATTCAAGTAGAATCTGGGCAGGAAGTAAAGATCATAGGAAGTGAGAGAAAAAAGTTGACCTGTTACGATAATCAGAGAGGGAGAAAAATGGTTGTTGTGGGTTTTCCGGGCTGTATTGCCATGGTCTTGGCATTGTAGTTCCTGATGTTTCGCCAGCAGCTGTGGCTGGCATCTTCAGAGGTGTAGCACCAAAAGACAGAGATCTCTCAGTGTCACAGTGAGACACACTGTGACACTGAGAGATCTCTGTCTTTTGGTGCTACACCTCTGAAGATGCCAGCCACAGCTGCTGGCGAAATGTCAGGAACTACAATGCCAAGACCACGGCAATACAGCCCAGAAAACCCACAATAACCATCGTTCTCCGGCAGTGAAAGCCTTCGAGGGAGAAACTTTGGAAAAGGTAGCAGTGACATTTCACAGCGTGTTGGGAGTGTATTCTCATGAGCTCTGTAGATATTGCAGTACTCCAAGAGAGCATGTATAAGTATTTTGGAAGCCAAAAGACTTCATAGTCAACAAAGAGTCTAGCAGGAGGAAGAGAAGATGGGTAATGTTTCAGACTTCAAGCTGTTGCTGTCCCTGTGGCCCACACTATGACAAATTTGCTTCCTACCCTCTGACATTAAAAGTTGTCTCTTACGGTATATGTGAATCATTCTACATCTGTGAATGGAAGACAACTTAATTTAGATGCTGTTCACATATCCATATCCCAAGTATCAGTTATTCAGATTTGTGGCACATTTATTTATGTATCTATTTTTTCATATTTGTATCCCTCCCTGCGAACGGGCTCAGAGCAGTTCCGGTTGATAAGCAGGGATGTTTCTGCAATTCTCTTCATCTAAATTCCCTGTATTTTGGTGTTCAAAATTACCTAGTTTAGTTTCTGAAGCATGAGAGGCATTAGGAGTCTTCCATTATTGCCAAATTGTGTACCAAGTGTTGCACATGCACAGTTTTGAACAGCCATTTGGTGGCCCTTGTGGTTTATAGTGCTGATGAAATGCAATAACAGAGTAATCTCGCTCGTTCGTTCCAGACTTTACAATCACATGTACTGGAAGGCGACTGAGCATGCATAATGGGAGCTCACACCACTTAAAAGCATGCAAATATTCACAGTGAATAGAGGCAATTCAAGTATTTACCATCAGGGCTTTTTTCCTGGGAAAAGAGGTGGTGGAACACAGTGGGTTGCCCTCGGAGAAAATGGTCACATGGCTGGTGGCCCCGCCCCCTGATCTCCAGACAGAGGGGAGTTGAGATTGCCCTCTGCACCGCTGAACTAAACTCCCCTCTGTCTGGAGATCAGGGGGCGGGGCCACCAGCCATGTGACCATTTTCAAGAGGTTCCGGAACTCCGTTCCACTGCGTTCCAGCTGAAAAAAAGCCCTGTTTACCATGTATATACTTTCGTAAATGCAAACCAAACACTAGATTTTCCAAGGGTCATTTCTACACATACAGCGGCTCTATGCACAAGAAATGTGTGCATTTCTTTGTTTCTCTTTGTGTGATACTTTACCCCTGTGTAAAAGCTCCATGTGGGTGCTTTAAAAAAAAAACTGGATTCAATAAAATCGGGATTGATTACAGCTCTAATGTAAGGGAGGGGGTGAAAATATTGTGAAGGGAAAGCGCACTTCCAGCACACTCCACATTTGTCATTTTGAAACTAACATAGGAGAATTTCTAAAGTGAGCTCTGGAGGAGAAATGGCAGGCTAATTGAGAAACAGCTCCCTCTCCGCTCTTCACCATCACAGTGAAGAGGGGAGGACACTTATCTACATGCAAGTGGAGTGATCAGACAACCACGCTGCTTCATGCGGTCGTTTCACTTCCTTGGGAGCAGGAAAGAGCTAAACTGGAAAAGCCCATTTTTGCTTTAACTGCTCCACTTAGGGTTGTCAACTCCAGGTTGGGAAATTCCTGGATATTTGGGAGCAGAGCCTGGGAAGCATGGGCTTTGGGGAGATGAAGGACCTCAGCAAGGTGGTGATTTCATAGTGTTCACCTTCCAGAGCAGCTATTGTCTCCAAGGGATCCAATTTCTGTAGTCTGGAGATCAGTTGAAATTCTTAGAGTTTTCCAGGTCACACCTAGAGGTTGGCAACCCTTCTCCTGCTTGAGAGTGGCATGGGAGAAGTATCCAGCAGCACCTTTAAGACAAACAAACTTTATTATAGCATTAGCTTATGAGAACCACAGCATGCATCTGATGAAGAGAGCTGTGGTTCTCAAAAGCTTATGCTATAATAAAGTTTGTTAGTCTTAAAGGTGCTCCTGGACTCTTTACTATTTTGCAACTAACAGACTAACACAGCTGACTCTTCTGGATCTATGGGAGAAGTGGCCTCTAAAATAATTTTGGCTGGCATAGTGCTACTTGGCAGTAGCAGTCCCTCCAAGAGCAGCACTTCTAATTCAGAGACCTCTCGGACTCTAAAAGCAGAGTATTTTTTTCCACAAAAGCAGACACTGTGTTCATGTATGAATACCTGTGTAGTAATGCCAGCAATGTAATTAACACAAGTTTCAAAGTCACTTTTTGTTTAGGAAGCAAAAGGATTTCTGCAATCACACTTGGTCAACGGATACACTGAATTGCTTTATACCAGTCATGTAGAAGAACAGCAAGACGGTCCCATCACTTGTGGTGGCATTTTAGTCCCTGCAGTTGGTACGCAAGGCTGCTTGCAGCAGTCAAGCTACAAATATTAATAAAATAGAAACCATATTTAAAAGCTCTGCCATAACCATATAAAAGCAGCATTTAAATTAATAAAATCATAATAGCTATTATAATTTTATATTAATAGTCAAATCAGCAAAAAGCAATCTATAAGCAAAGACTGGACAGCAATTGATACAAGGCAGGACTGAGAAGAATTGGTGGTTGCCCTGAACTACTACTCAACAGCTCCCAGTGACTAAGAGTGGAAATAACATGTTACTAAGTACCTAGGGACACTCAAGTGAACCTCATTTCATGTGCCCCCATACCAACTTTCCATGCACTCACTCGCACCGTCACACTTCAGTTTGCTCTGCATGAATACATTCACACATTCAATATCAGTTCCTTCTCAATTGCTAAAACTATCCCAGTTTTCCCCATATCCATTCATTGAAATGCAGATATTTTCACACCTTAAAGAAATGTAAACTGGCAATTCAAAGGAACCTACAGTACCTGTTCTCACAGCAAAAACAGAGCTGAATTGGCGCTCTGCCTTCTGGACTCACTTGCAGATGCAGTCACACAAAGGGAGCTCCCATGAAAGTGGCGAGAAACACACACAAAATCCTGCACTTGAGCGTCCCCAGGTAATTTACAGGTATTCTCGCTCAAAAATCCCAAGGAAAAAAAGCAACTCCAAAGGGTGAGCCAGTATGGAAGCTCCTAGAGAGTATTTCATGTGCTGTCTAGAAGGTGAAGCAAGGCACTAAACATTGTTCTTTGACTTACAAGGAGTTTGGGCCATCTATACTGGGTCCAGGTCAAATGGGCAGCAATTAGAAAATATGATGTGTTTGAAATCATTCAAATAACTTTCTATCTATTTTAAGGATTTGGGACTCAAGGTTTTCACCAGCTCTCCACTGCGGAAGCCTGTTGTGTGCCAAAGTGATCTTGAGTGCAAGAAAATTTCCTCAGGTTATGGTGAACGTGGTATTGCTCGTAAGTATCCATGTAACACCCAAAGTGTTAGAAAGTAAGTGACGCTCTGGCTTTTGCTATTTGGCCCCGTCCGGTGTAATGCCCTGCAATGCCTTGGCATACATTCCTCTCCAAAGGAAACAGGCTTTGGCATTGTAGCTACTTGCCTGGAAGGACCAAATAACTAAGGGTCAAAACACAGGAGATGCACAGGTGAGTGTCAGATCCTGCAAGGATCCCTGGGAATTGTAGTTTAAAAAACCCAGCCAATCGACGTGAATCTCAGCTCAGCCAGGGAGAATTGCAACTGGGAGGGACTTTCTCACATTCTTTCTCTCTTTCAAAAATCCTCCTGGAGCTCAGGATGTGGGGTGAGGTTGGGAACAATGTAACAAGAGGCAGGAAAAAAGCAGAGGTGTTTTGCAAGTGAGAGAGAAACCTAGTCCCTCCCATTCTTCTTCTCCCCGTAGGGTCCTGTTACATCACCCCCCACAACCCCGTCTCTGAACTCCTGAAGGAAAACCAGCCAACTGGATTTTTGAAAGAGAGAATCTCTCCAGTTGAGAAGCTGTCAATTGCAAAAAAATCCACTTCGCTCGGTTTTCCTCCAGTTGCTTGAAGAGGGGAGGGTTCGACTACTGCGCCCAGGGACTCTTGTGGGACCAATCAAGTGGTCTTCACGTGTAATTTGTCTCGTGCGTTTCCACTCTGAGTGCTGCTGGGCCACTGCAAGACAATAACATCGAATTCAGCTTTTGGTTTGTCAGTCAAGTCTGTTAATTCTAAATTCACTTGACCAAAGTGATAATCAAAGCAATGTGAACATCAGTCCAGCATGGTTTGAATTCTGTATACTAGTGTTTAAAAGCATTAAACGGAGCTCTACAGAAATATGCATAAAAGAATCTACAAAGGAGTGTAGCAGTGGTTATTCAACTCTTTTTCTGACCTGACAGACCATGAAACATTTGTCGGGTGGGATATTCTGAGGAATGGAAGAGAGAGGATTAAGAAATTGTCTATACATTTCATGCATTGCTTTATTTGAGGGGTTTGGTTTGTTTCAGCATTAATTTTTATTTATTTATTTATTTATTTATTTATTTATTTATTTATTTATTTATTTATTTATTTATTTATTTATTTATTTATTTATTTATTTATTTATTTATTTATTTGTATTTCAATTTATATACCGCCCACCCCCAGGGGCTCTGGGCGGTGAACAGTTTAAAATCTATAAAAACAAGTGAACAACAATACTAAAATCAATATACAAATAATGAAACAAATTAACGAAGTGCAATGGTGGGGAGAACCCTCCCCCACCCCAAAGGTGGGAGGCCGACATGGCACCGCCCCCTTCAACCACCAAATGCCTGGCGGAACAGCTCTGCCTTACAGGCCCGGCAGAACAATAATATGTCCCGCTGGGCCCGGGTCTCCATTGACAGAGTGTTCCACCAGGCTGGGGCCAGGACAGAAAAGGCCCTGGCCCTGGTTGAAGCGAGGCGGGCTTCCTTAGGGCCGGGGACCACAAGTAAACATAATGACTATCACATGCCAGGTGTTCCAACAACGAAATTTAGGAGCCTGTGTACTCCAATCTACTCACCAGGCCTAACATCCTGTTGTAACTCTTACATAAGAGGTGGCCTTTGATGGCTTAAGCTGTGTGCATTTTCTTAATGGGGCTCAGAGAGGAGAGCAGAAGAAAAAAAACCTTTTAAAAAAACAATTTGTGTTGGAGAAGTGTGAAGAGGGAACATCTGAGCTCCCACCAACGCATAAGGATGTCATTCCCCTGCTGGGGGCAGGGGGTCCTCTTCTTCCACTCTCTGCCTTCTGGTTGGCATGGGAGGAAAGGTGGGGGGGGACGCCACCTCGGGTCCCCGGTCCTCCCGCATGGCATCCCTACCGACCAATGCTGCACATCCTCTATCTTTACATTTTATAACTGGAGAGCCAGTGTGGTACAGTGGATAGAGTGCCAGGCTAAGGTCTGGGAGTCTTAGGTTCAAATCTCTACTCTGCCATGGAAGCTTGTTAAGTGACTTTGGGCCCATCACCCTCTCGGCCGAACCTACCTCACAAGTTTGTTGCAAGGATAAAATGGGGAGAGAAGACCGCTGCAGGCCTCTTTGAGTCTATATTGCACATAAATGAAAGAAAATTCACAGGAGCTAGGGTTAATCTTGCTGCTATCACCACTGTTTGCAAATTGAAGGTAAACCCTTAGATCTGGCCAAAGAGTGAGGCCTGCCTAGGAAGTTTCAATAGTGTGCATGTTTAATGCAAGAGATGCAATTCTTTTTGAAAACAAAGGTGCCCCATTTTTTTCATTTATTGCTATAGAAGAAACTTACAGGGAAAAGCAAGACTACTAAAAAAAATTAATTCATTTTATGTTCCATGTATTTTTATGTTGGCAGTGCAAATAAATGGATTCATAGGCCTGAACAATATGTACAGTTAGCAGAAAGATTGTGTGGAGGGGGGGGTGAGAGTGATACAGAGTGGGAAACTATTGCTGAAATAGATGACAAGCCTATTTTTGATTACATCTTTAGTCTCTCTACAGAAGACACCTCGACGCGTGTTCATCAAGTGTAGGGAGAGGCGATGTTAGCCAGGAAGCATAATTTTAAAAGTCAGAGCTGGCAGAGATCGCTCTCAGAGGGTTTGTTAATTTCATCTTTGCCTCCCTGACAGCTCTGTCAATTTTACCTCTCCAGTCTTAAAACTGTGTGGGATCGCAACCAGAGGGCAAGAAATGGATTGCAACCAGAGGTAGCAAGAAATGGAAATGGGCTGGAGCTGCCTTCCAGAGCCGGGCTTGGACCTGGAGAGGTTATAATGGGCTGAAGTTTCCCTTCTAGCATTTCACAGCCCCTTCACACAGCTCCAGTGTAGAGCAAAGCTTTCACTCTGCCACCAGCTCTGTCTTTTTAAACTACCCTTCCTAGCTAACATTGCATCTCCCAACGTGTGTTCTTCACCTGTCAGATGTCTCATGTAGAGAGAGACTGTCTCTCTAAAATTTGGCAAGTGTGAAGCCCCACAGGAGTAGTAGAACTCCAGAATATGTTGTGCCATTTGGATGCAAAACATTAACATTATAGGGCAAGTGAAAGGGAACGAGAACAAATGACATAAGCAAAACTTAACAAGAAACTAAACAATTGTAATTAAAACCAGTGAAAAATGAAAGGGCCTCAAAATTGCAAACGGGGGGGGGGGGGGAAGAGATCACACACTTTCCCCTATGCAGGTCAATGTTATGCTTGTTTCCCCTTCCTACAGTTGAGCCACTTTCTGTTTTTCTCTGTTTTGTCTTTTGTTTCTAGTAAGTGAGAGTATGCGTTATAGTAGTTCTCCTAGTGGTGGCTTCATTGAGACCACGAGGCACTTCTTTCCTGAAACATGGCTGTGGAATATAGTTCCTGTCAAGTGAGTCATTTTTGCTTTTCTGGTCCATTAGCACCTTAAAGACCAACTAGATTTCCAGAATATGATCTTTCGAGAGTCAAAGCTCCCTTTTGGTTGTTTTCAAAGTTCAATTGGGCTGTCATTGGATCTGTGAATATACCATCACATCTAATATGGCCCTATGTGTGCAAACAAACAATGAAATGTTGTATCTAAGGAAATTATCTCCGACTCACCTAATCTTCTGCTGGAATAAACTTTGTTTGTTTGTAAGGTGCCATTGGACTTCTGTTTCAAACTGAGCAGGTTATGTTGATCAGTTAACACCTTTGTCCCCCCAAAATGGTTTATTTCTTTGGCTGATTCCACACACGTTGGATAATGCACTTTCAATGCACTTTATCAATTGTTTGAAGTGGATTTTTTGTTCCGCACACAAAAAAAATCCATTCCAAATGATCCATAAAGAGGATTGGAAGTGCATTATCCAACGTGTGCGGAATCACTTTTTTTTTTAACAAAGAAAACTAAAATACAGTCATGTGGGTAGGGGTGGCTCTATTTGCAATAATATCCACTGGCACCTGGAGGTAGGATCCTTGTAACCCCCATTAAGTGACAAAGGAGAGATCAATCCTGCCCCAATAACACCTTAAACACCAAGATTTCCAAAGTATGAACTTTCAGGAGTCAAAGCTCGCTTTGTCAGATATAAGGAGTAGGAAAAGGAAGGAGTCTTTATAATCCAGGCAGAGGATGGGAGGGGTACTGTAAATTAGAGTGTCAGGAAGGTAGCTATAATACATGTTGTAATTATCTTGATAGAGCAGAAGTGCAAAGTGCAGAAAGGAGGCATCTGTAATGTGAAAAAAAATTCTATGTCTTGATTTATCTCTGGCGGAGAGTCCATTGTTCCAAATTTGCAAATAAATACAACTTCAGCACTTTCACATTGTAATGTCTGTCATGGAGTGTCCTGCAAGCTTAAAATGTTCTCCCACTGCCGCCTTTAGAATGTTGTGTTTTTTAATATCAGATTTATGTCTTTTTGTAAAGGGAGTGACCTGGTTGCCCAATATAAAGGGCAACATTCCTCCTTCACATTTGTTAGGGGAGGCCTAATTTTTCAAATGGCCAGTCCATTTGAAATTTTGGGAAGTAGGAAGGTATTTTTTTTAACTAATTAAAGAAAGAAGACTTCTTAAACTAGAAGGCTACTGTTAGAAAGGTAAACATAAACCAAATATCTCCTTTGTGAATGTTCATTGGTCTTCTTATTTGTAAATGTTTGAGGATATGTTTTGAAACTTTTGCATTCTGATTTTTTTACATGTCTGTTGATATTTCTTTAGATGGCAGAGGGACTCTTCCATTCGGGCATGTGCTGGTATATGTTCTCAGAAAATATCCATGTTTTCCTTCTTTGTCTCAGTTCTAGTGGCCAGGCCAGCCTCTCGTATACCGTCCCAGACACCATCACAGAATGGGAAGCCAGCATGTTCTGTGTGGAAGACCACACTGGGTTTGGCATCTCCAGGGCTACACACCTGACAACTTTCCAGCCATTCTTTGTTGAACTGACCTTACCCTATTCCCTTATTCGAGGGGAATCTTTCATTCTTAAAGCCAACGCCTTCAATTACTTGAACCAGAGCATTGAGGTAAAATAGTTCTTTCTGTGTCTCATTCCTGGGACCTATGGAACCCAGAGTCAAATCTTCACTCTGCCATGGGGGGGGGAGATGTTTTTTATTACGATTGCAAAGATGTAGCCATGTTAATTTGTCCTTGTTCCAGTATTTTGTAAAATAAAACAATATCTTTGGAGGTGAGCTGTGACTCGCAAAAGTTCACATTGAATTAAATGCTAGTCTTTAAGATACTGAGTTAAACCCTTTTTAGTAGTAGTAGTAGTAGTAGTAGTAAGAACAACAACATTTGATTTATATACCACCCTTCAGGACAACTTAATTCCTATTCAGAACAGTTTATGAAATTATCCTCACCCTGTGAAGTGAGTGGGGCTGAGAGAACTCCAAGAAGCTGTGACTGACCCAAGGTCACCCAGCTGGCTGTAAGTGGCTGTATAAGTAGGGAATCAAACCCGGTTTTCCAGATTAGAGTCCCTCTGCTCTTAACCACTGTTAGAGATGGGCATGAACAGAAAAAACCCGAACATGATGTTCGTTGCCATCCACAAACAGGGACTCATGAACAACCATGAACATGGCCCTGTTCATGAACATGTTCGTGGTTGGCTGTTCATGGGGGCCAGCAGGCTCTCCTCCAGCCATCATCCAAGTTTGGTCAAGATCCCTTCTGCACCACTCCCAAAAACCTGACCTGAGCAGGCACCAGGAAAGGTACCAATAATAAATAATAGCTTGACCCCAGAGCCTGGCAGCAGCCCTGGAACTTGGGGTAGATCCCTATCCCACCACACACAAAGAAAATTCAAGCTCCAATGCACTCTCTCTATCAAAATGCCAACAGCAACTGTCTCTCCCTCTCCACCGTCTGCAAACTAAGCCAGAGCTGGGAGCCCCTCTCCCGCCTGGTGTTGGCTTCCTTGTAACAAATTTGGAGCTCCACACTTGAAAGGAAGACCTGTCTGTCAAGCTAAATTGGGCTTAGATTGGAGTTTCCAGGGCGACAGCAGGAGTTCAAGCAGAGTTCAGGCAGTCCCTGCCTAAATTGACAAGGGAATTGATTGCAGGTGCCAGACTGTCTGGCTTGACGAACAGCAACGAAGGAGGCTTGCAACAACCACCTGTTTGTTTAGAAGGGGGCCTCACAAACAGCTTGTTTGCGAACAGCTGATTGGGCTGTTCATGGCTTTTTTTTGTTTGTATTTCTGTTCGTGCCCATCTCTAACCACTACAACAAACTGGCTCTCAGGCTATTGATGTCAAGGATATAACTCCGCTCAAGTATGCACTGTTCTTTCGGTTTTGGGAAGATTCAGGAATCAATAATATAGAACAGGTTTTGAATGGATAATAAAATCTTTGGTCAGTCTTTGGCATTAAGTGATCTTGGGTACCAAGAGTGGAAAACTTGACTGGAGCTTGCGGGCGGCATTAATCTAAAGCGTTGGTCTGATTTGCCATATACTTGCTCATTTTATTCAATGATTAATACATAGCTTGATTGGTTGATTGATTGATTGATCGATTGATGCATATCCTCCTTGATTTTCCCTCTCTCAGGTGAGGGCTATGTTGGGAGAATCCCAGGATTACAAAGCAGAAAACCTATCTCCAGAAAACACTTTCAAGAGGATAGATGCAAATGAAAGAAAGACCTATACCTGGAAAATTCACCCTCAAAAACTGGGTAATCATCTCTGTTCTTCTCTTACTACACTTTGCCGTTTTCTGCTCCCTTTGGTCTGGTATTTTTTCCAAATTATATCTCCCCTTAAAAATAAGCAGTCTTTATCCAAGTTAATTCACATAACTGGGCAATCTTCCTGATGCCCTTGAATAAAAAATAATACAGTTGCATACAAATCGTAGTGACCATTTTTGTGGTAAAATGCTAAAGGTGGTATATAAAAGATAAAATAATAAAAACCCGTTTTAAAATATACAGCATTTAAGAGCTCAGATGTACTTATGTTCCATTTTAAGAGCAGAGAAAGATTTAACTGAAACAAATCATCTTACATAAGACCAATTTTCTGGAATCAATAAGTGAATCGCAGCTTCTGTCCATTCGTTTACCCAAAACTTCTCTTCATTCTAATTAGAAATGTGTGAGATTTGTGTTCAGAGAGGTAGCTGTGCTATTCTGTTGCAGAAAAAATAAGCAAGAGTCTAGCAACACCTTAAATACTAACTTTTTAACAATTGTAACGTAAGGGCTGTTTCCACACTACTTACTTTCATCCGGAATGCTGTGGAACGTCACTAAAACTTACGCTAAGTTTTGTTGTTCATTTATTATCTGTTTAAAAATTCTTCCAAAGAAAGAAAAGGAGACTGTGGTTTGCCATGTAATGGGCCGTTTCCAGACGGCTTACCTGCACTCGGGACATTGCGCCACGTTTCGGATCGTGCCAGGGAAAACACGAAGTATTGAGTTTTTTCGCACGACTCTCGCAAAACTTGCTCAAGAAAATGCGATATTTCGCGTTTTCCCCGGCACGATCTGAAACGTGGCGCGACGTCCCGGGTGCAGGTAAGCCGTCTGGAAACAGCCCTGGTGTCAAAATTTCCCCAATGAAATTTACAGCCAGATGTTTAGGTCTGATCTGTATACGAACAAGTGCAGCTAAGCAATCATTTGCTCAACAGCTGGTTATTTTTCATCTATGCCGAATTTTGAGATAAACTATGTGCGTGGATTACCTTTCAGGTACAGTGAATTTCACGGTTACTGCTGAAGCCAAACAAGGTGAGCTGAGTCAGGGACGACGGGACACAGTAATCCGACCTCTTTTGGTTGAGGTAAGCTTGAAGATGTGCAAAGATCTTAGAGGGGCAAGAAAACTGAGATATTTGCAAGAGGTTAAACAGTGTGTTATTTAATACGAGAAACCAGTCAGTATGAATGGGAAATGCATTCTCCATCAAATTCAGTGGTTGCACTCTAGCACCACACTAAGTACCAAACATACTGTTGGGTCTCTCAATAAAAATATCCACCAATAGTTGGGAGAGCTAAAGTGTTGTTGTGTACTTCTGTTAAGAACTGCCTATTGCCCTTGGGTGAATAACACTTGAGGTCTGTATTGGTATGTATGTGCAATGGTTCCATGAGCATGGATGCATCTGCAAAGAGGGGACAGGGTATGCATGGGTGTGTAGATGTAGGTATGGAGCCATGGAGAAGAAGCCTAAACAGTCCAGGGATTAGGAAGAAAGGAGATCTAAGCAGTGTCTAACTGTAGAAATGAGCAAGACTTCAGTAGCACCTATAAGACTTGTTAGAAAGGAGCACTTAATGCTGTCCCTTTCTTCAGGCTTCAGAGGAAGACAAACCAAAGAGTTAGAAAGATAGAGAATTCAGGACATTTACAGTTTACTGATTATCCTTTGATGTGTAGATAGCTATTTTCAGGACTTCCTCGTCATGACATCCTTCTCTTCCTAGATTTATCATAGCCACTCCACACCTTACAACCATGGATGCAGGACTTGTGCTGCCGTCCATGTACATCCTTAGATTAAATAAGTATAGAATATCTCTCTCTCTTCCTTTCCTATCAGAGTATGGAGTTCCTACAATAAAGAACTCTTATTTCCTTTCTAAATATAAAGAAGTGTATGGTTTGTTATTTTTTTCTCCTGCACTCACAACAGCCAGCATAACCAGCCCACACCGCCATAATTACATTTTCACTGCAAACTATCTACTGTGCTAACAGCCTAACTATGGAATCCTTTAATTGGGTTACTGGGGCAACATATGATTTGTTTATCAAGACTAACAAAATTTGTGGTAGGGTATGAGCTTTCGCGAGTCACTGCTCACTACGTCGAAACAAGAGCTGTGACTCACAAAACTTCATCCCCTACCACAAATTTTGTTAGTCTTATAGGTACTACTAGACTCTTGCTCTTTTCTACCGCTACAGACAAACACGCCTACCCATATTGATCTCTCTCCAGTGACTAACTGGGCAGGCAGCGAGAGTTGACAGGAGCTAGACTGGATAGGTAAGGGGTGCAATGTGGAGGAATTGGAACCTGAAGAGATTATCATAAAACAAAACTTATCAGCACTTCACAAGTATAGGCGATTGCGTGTTCCTTTCTGTTCCCTTCATTCTCTGTTCTTATAGCACCTTACAGGTGTTTGCATTTTTTGCTGCATTAATTTGTTCTCATTGTGCTTCTTTTCTGTTTTTGTGCCTCTTTTTGTGCAGCCTGAAGGTGTCAAAAAGGAGATGAGCCAGAGTGCCTTGGTCTGTGTAAAAGGTAAGAGAACAATTACTGGAACTCCATACAGTGAATTTCATACATAGGGCCAAGCTAGAAGTGACAAATTACACTTGAATGGCAAGTGAACAGACTCACACGTATTCCTCCCTGTTCACTTGCGCTCCACATGCTCCACTTGATCACATACAATGACAAGTGAACAGACTCACACGTATTCCTCCCTGTTCACTTGCACTCCACTTGCGCTCCACTCGATCTCACAGACAGCCCTAGAAGCTACTGTGTGGGTGCAGGTTCAGGGTGGAGGGGTTCAGGGTGGAGTAGAGTGCAAGTGAACAGGGAGGAATACATGTGAGTCTGTTCACTTGCCATTCAAGTGTAATTTGTCACTTCTAGCTTGGCCCGTAGATGATGCAAGTGAACTGAATTTGGCTCGTACTGAACGGTGGTTCCCAGTCATTTCTCAAATACTTCATAGAGCAACAGTACAGTTGTGTCTTAAAATTTTGTTCTGACATTTTTTTAAACATCATGTGATATTCGGAGGGGATGAAATATACCTTATTGGTTTTAAGTTCTTTAAAACAGACCAATATTAGAAAAGAGGATGCAAAAAAGAAAAATCAACCAGTTGTGAAACTGACTTAAGCCATCACTCACACATTTTAAAAAAATTGGAAAAGGGAGAAATGTAAACATGCAGGAAGGATGGGGACAATAAGAAGCCTCTAAAAGAAATGAAAATGTGTATGTTTGAGGATTTGCTAGATTCCTCTCAAGTGAGACATGCAATAGGACTCCTGTGACTTTAACTTCAGTCATGTAAACTTGTTGTCTAAGGGCCAAACGAGATGTTAATTTCTTAAAGAGGCAGTTCTGAGTTCTCCAGATTTAATTCCCCTCCACCTTGAACTCACAGCCACACAGCAGCTTCTAGGGCTGTCTGTTTAAAAATAAAGGAGAGCCCGGTTGACCTGGGAACTGCTGTAGCGGGGGAGGTACTCTTGTCTTCCCCTCCGTGCTGTTTTCCTGACCAGAAGCAGCATGGGGGTGGAGGAGTTAATTCTCTCTCTTTGGCTGCTCTGTATGCACAATTCTATGCACATGGAGCCACCAAAAAGGAGGAAATAATTCCCACCCACTCCAGCACTGTGCCAGTTGGAAAGGAGCACAAAGGAGAAGGGAAGAGACCCATCCTCCCCTCAGGTCACCAAGCTACAAGTGACGCCTGACACAGGTTGGACACTTGTCAGCTTCCCTCAAGTTTTGATGGGAAATGTAGGTGTCCTGGTTTTACAGCTTGGCTCTCCGTTACAGCTGCAAGACCAGGATGCCTACATTTCCCCTCAAAACTTGAGGGAAGCTGACAAGTGTCCAACCTGTGTCAGGCGTCACTTGTAGCTTAGCTCTTAGCTGAGCTTTCCTTTATTATTAAACAGATAGTCCTGGAAACTGCTGTGTGGCTGAAGGGGGAGAGAGCTACACAGCAGTTGTGGGGAATGTCAAAATTAATTTTAATTTAATTTATTGTACTTATATTCCTCCCTCCCTCCTTTTGCAGGCTCAGGGCGGATAACAGAATACAAATATACATATCATTAGAACACTTAAAAACACAATATCATATCATTTTGCATGTAAATAATTAAAAAATTAAAAGCAGCACATAACATAAGTTTAGTATATCACACAGTGCTATTACCAGAGCAAATACATACAGTAGTAATAAGTGTGGCAGCAGCATCTGTGTTCAAATGGGGGCAATGATTTACCCCCCCCTCCATGGGGGGGGCACCGCCCAGCATCAGCCATATGCCTGGCGGAATAACTCTGTCTTACAGGCCCGGTGAAATGCAAGCAAATCTTGTCGGGCCCTAGTCTCGTAAAACAGAGCATCCCACCAGGCCGGGACCAGGACTGAAAAGGCCCTGGCCCTGGTCGACGTCAGGCGGGCCTCCCTAGGAAGAGCAAGATTTGGGTCCCACAACACCTTAAAGACCAACTAGATTTCCAAGATATGAGCTTTCAAGAGTCAAAGCAGCTACCCAACTGACACTATCGAAATGTGGACGAGGCCAATTTGGCTTGGAACTGTGCTTCCCCTCCATTGTTGGCGTGGGGGGAATTAATTCTGCAGGTGCACATCCTTAAAGTATCATGTGGTACTATATCCCCTGTTCATATTAAGCATCTGATCTTGGGGAACAATTTGCTGCTTAGCCACCACCTTTTTCCGTTTTCCTCATCTGGAAGAAACATCATTTGTTCTCCTGTTGTACAAAAGGTAACCACGTTCATTTTGTACTGACAATCAACAGGTACCTCAGCCAGTGAATCAATATCCTTGAAGCTACCTCAAAATGTTGTGGAGGGATCTGAGCGTGCCAGTTTTGCTGTTGTTGGTAAGTCCTTAAAAGGTTGGCATTTTTCTATTCTCCAATATGTGCCTTGTACCCAGGATCCACAGTGTGTCCAGCCCTCGGCTGTTTTCACACTGCTTACTGGCCATGGAACATCGCGCCAAGTTCCCAGAACAGCAGTGTCTTCCTGGCGCGATTTCACGTGAGAATGGTTCTCACGCCCTCCTCCCTCCTCCCACATGAGTTGGCAGCTTTTAAGTTGGGAAATTCTGGGAACAGAGTGTGAGAAGCATGTGGTGTGTGGTGGGGGGAGCTCAGAGGGTTATAATGCCATGGAGTCCACTCTCCAAAGCAGTCATTTTCTCCAGGGAGGCTGATCTGAGTTGTCTGTAGATCAGTTTTAATTCTAGGAGATCTCCAGGCCTTACCTGGAGAGATGGCATCCCTATCCCACACCAACAAACATACGCACCATTTTACCTAGCAGAAATCAACTCGCTCCCCTCAGCTGCTGCTAGCCTTGGTGGGGAAAAAACAAATAGCTATTCCTCCACCACCCGCCCACTACTAATAATGGCTTTGGGGGTGATTGCTGTAAGGAAGCAGTAGGAAAGAATTCCCTTTCCTTGGAATTCCTAGAATTCCCTGGAATTTGTCGCCTGAATCCTCTTTTTCCCCCCTCACGCCCACCCCATGCGTTTAAACATTGGTCTCTGGACTTCTTTTAAAATCATGGATTTCTCACCAGATTGGCTTTTCCAGGTTTTTGCTCCAGCCTGGCTTCTTAACTGCACTGTTGGCCTCCCCTGCAAAGAATATTGTGGGTAAGGAAGAGGAGAGGCTGATGCTAGGCTGAAACAAAAACCTGGTGAAGAAAAGTCCAATGGGTAGTAGGTCCTAAAATTGTTGTGTAATTTCATATTTGATGTGAATGTTTGGGTATCTTGATGCCCATCAGTGCTTGCATGTTTTCTCACAGTTAAATTATTTAACCTCCACAAGAGACTCTGGGGTATGTGGGAAATGGCAAAGGAAATATCTCCTCACCCTGTCTGAGAGCCCTTAGACTTTCTAAGTTCTGCTTCCCATCCCCCACAAACACCTTCCTCCTCTAATCGACGCTCAGTCTGGAAATGCTGGCATACAAATGGGTCTTGTTGCTGTCTCTGGCTATGCCTTTCTTTGCTACCCTGTAGGTAATCTTTGACAATTCTCTGTTTACAACTGCCAAAATCCCAATGTCCCCCACCTCCCACATTCATTCAATGAAAAGCAGACCCTTGACCCTTTCCCACATCTTAAAGAAATGCAAATCGGCAAGTCAAAGGAGCCTACAGTACTTGTTCTCACAGCGAAAGCAGAGCTGAATTGGTGCTTTGCCCTCCAGATTCACTTGCAGACACAATCACACAAAGGGAGCTCCCATGAAAGCAGCATTCACATGTGCTGGACAACAGCCTGCATGTGAATTAAGGACCACACATAAAATCCTGCACTTGAGTATCTCGGGTACTTAGTAATGTGTATTTCCACTCTTAGGGTGTTCCTACGTTTGTGCCTTGTTTCCCATTAATGCTTGAGTTCACAGTCTTAAGGAAGAACATGCAACACAATATGAAGACATTCACTAATCCAAGCTTCATGAATTCCTGTTGCCTCTTGCCCCACAGGTGATATTATGGGCACAGCCATGAGAAACACAGAAAGCCTTCTCCAGATGCCTTCCGGTTGTGGGGAGCAAAATATCGCTATGTTCCTGGCCAACCTCATTATATTAAACTATCTGAATGTCACAAAGCAGCTGACAGAAGAAAAAAGATCCCTGTTTATTGCACGTCTGACCACTGGTGAGTGATTTTCAAAACTGCAAAACTGGCCACAGAAAGCGGCATGATTGGGTTTGCTGAGTACCTCTTCTGACTGCAGTAGATAGAACTTGATATCCACTCCTAGAGCTGGATCTCACCACAGTTAGGGCAGATACTATGACTTCGGGGACAAAGTACTTGCCTTCAGAACTATATATACTTTATACAAATTAGTTCAAACTTCCCCCCACCAAATGCTATTTTTCTGAAACTAAGGGGGAAAGATATGTAATCAATTTCATACGCAATTCAGAAATGTGTAACGAGTAAAAAGTTTAGGACACTTACAATTGTACTATTTCAAATATTTATGAAACTTCTAAGTAAAAATGACCTCATTTTCTGTAAACCAAATTGAAGAGAGAGTGAGAGAACTGCAGTCTGTGCTACCTTAGCATATACATCTTAGTTTCTTACTATCTAAGAAGTAGGAAAGCATAAAAATTGGAAAGAGAAATGCAGATTTAGTAGAGCTGTTATTAGGACTGAACCAATCACAAACAGACTAGCATCAGATATGGAAATCAAGTTAAACAAACATAATCAGCATTGTATACGTTATAGCAAAATAATTGTGTACAAAATTACTCACATTTAAACAATACATATATCCTCGACAGGTTGTTGTACATCTCTGCAGCAGAGATTCTGAAATTAGTCAAGACCCCAAAGTGGGTCACAGGTTCCTCACAGGTGAATCATATGGCCAGGTGAACTGGAATGAGGTAGCTTTGGGAGGCTTGAGAGCAAATTTGGGTTTGCCCCCACGTAATGTACAAAATTTCCATGAAAATCAGCCTGTTGCAATATAGGGTAAATTTGGAGTTAAGGTATAATATTGATTGTAAGGGCAAATTTGGAATTAGTGTATAATATATAACACTTATATATCTATTAACAGAGAAAATTGGTACTTATTCCTAATTTCTTTTGCTTTTTTCTTTCCTGGTAGCTATGTGTTTTTTCCCTTGTTTTTAAAAAAATCAATAATAAAAAAAAAGAAATTTAGCCCGTTGCTCTATTATACTATATATTTACAGATACAGATTCCATATTCAGCTATGTAAGATTTTTAAGTTTTATGTTGGGACTGTGGAAGGGAACACAGTTCTCTTGCAAGTGGGGTCTGGAAATTAAAGCATGTTTTGAATTAGGTCCTACTTCAAACGATCGAAAAGCTACTGGTTTTCCAAATGCATCAGAATTACCATGCTCTAATAGTGAGGCCCTCGTCATATAATCAGAAATGTTCTCATTTTGATTATTACATCTGAGCCTCAGTTGTTCTCTTATACATATGCAGCTGAATGGGTGGAGTGAAAGTCAGTTTCCTGCTTCCAAGTTATTTCCCAGTACAGGAACCTTATGGAGATTCTAGAGGGAATGGGTGAGGCATCCTGTATGCCCAGTGCTAATTCCCAGTCATTGAACACTTAAAATGATGCAAGTGCTATGAGTTTCCTGGTATCCATGTAAAATGGTGGAGTGTTGGACTATAGGAAACCCACCTTCCAATCTCCATTCTGCTGGGAAAGGTTGCTGAGTAAACATGGGCCAGTATCACGTTCTCAGCCTAACCTACCTCACAGAGTTGTTGTGAGGATAAAATGGAGGAGAGGAAAATGATGTATGCCGCTTTGGGTCCCCAATGGGGAGGGGGGAAAGGTTGGGTATAAAGGAAGTAAATAAATAAGGATAATAGCACTTTTTTCAAACAGTTACTTTATTGTAGCCCAGAGGAGTTAGCCATGTTAGTCTGTAGTAGCAAAATCAAAAAGAATCCAGTAGCACCTTTAAGACTAACCAACTTTATTGTAGCATAAGCTTTCGAGAACCACAGCTGTCTTCGTCAGATGATTCTCGAAAGGTTATGCTACAATAAAGTTGGTTAGTCTTTATTGTAGCCATTACCATAACCCTCTCAGGTAGGTCAGTATTGTTGTACCCATATTACAGAAGAAGCACAGCTTTGCCTTTTAACTATTATGCAACACTGTCTCTGAAGAATACAGTGTGAATCTTGAAAGTTGTTTCCCTCAAAATTTCATGGATGCTTTATTCCAAACGCTATGATGGGCAAAATTTCCATACGAAAACCAGAGCTTTGGGGCAATGGTACTTTGCATTTATCAATACACAGATGATACCTAGACCAGATGCCCTGACCTGGATAGCCCCGGTGAGCTGATCTCATCAGATCTCCAAAGCTAAGCAGGGTCGGTCTTGGTTATTAATTGGCTGGGAGACCTCCAACAAAGACTAACGTTGCAGAGGCTGGCAATGGCAAACCACCTCGGTTAGTCTCTTGCCATGAAAACCCCACTAGGGGTTGCCATAAGTCAGCTATGACTTGAGGGCAGTATCCTCCACCACCACCCGACCAGATATCTGCAGTGTGACAAAAACAAAAGCAAGCACTTGATACATCGGGCTTGGTACCTTTTCTTCCACTTCAGGATACCAGCGGCATCTGACATACAGACTCCCAGATGGATCCTTCAGTACTTTTGGGAAGCGGGACGGAGAAGGAAACCTGTGGTAAGACTTCTGAAACTCTTTTAAGGTTGCAGTTATGGAAGACAGTCTGCCATGCTAAGACAACAGAGCGCTGCTCTTTTCCTGCATGGAATGTTAGATATGCCAAAGTCAGTGGCCCAGAGGAACATTTGAGGAGGAAACGGAGGTGCCGTCGCCCTCTGAAGTCTGCAGTTGCCGAAGCCATTTAGAGCAAATGCCTGGGACTATCCCCATGCCTCGCCTACTTGTGATTTTGAGGGGAGGGAGGCCTTACCCGCAACCAATATTGTGCAAAGACTGCAGGGTGCATAGACCTAGTAGGAGAGTGGGCTATGTTCCAGAGGGGCTGCCTTTCTTGCTAAGTGTGGTCCCCAGGGCTTTTTTTCAGCTGTAACGTGGTGGAATGGAGTTCCGGTACCTCTTGAAAATGGTCACATGGCCGGTGGCCCCGCCCCCTGATCTCCAGACAGAGGAGAGTTTAGATTGCCCTCCGCGCATGGCGCGGAGGGCAATCTAAACTCCCTTCTGTCTGGAGATCAGGGACGGGACCACCGGCATGTGACCATTTTTGACTAGGGCGATTTAAACTTTAAAAAACTCCCCCCTTCTTCCAGCTGACCCAAAGTGACATCATTGGCCTTGGGAACATGTGAGCACTTTGCGCATGCACACGTGGTACCAGGGGCACCACCTCCCGCCAAGAGTTGCCCCCTGTGCTGGCAACCCACTGAGTTCCACCGCCTCTTTTCCCAGGAAAAAAAGCCCTGGTGGTCCCTCTTGCCAACTCTGCTGTACTCTTTCCATTCAGGCTCACCGTTCTCACCTACAAAGCCTTGGCAAGGAGCAAGGACTACATATTTGTCGATAACAACATCCTGAACCAAGCTCTGATCTGGATTGCAAGCAAACAGAAGCCAGATGGCTGCTTCCAACAGCCTGGGAAGATCTTCAATAACGCTGTGAAGGTGATGATCTCTGAACCACATGCACAGGGAACCAGTCCTGCCTTCTACCAGCTGTTGGAATCCTGCAAAATCCTCTCTTCCTGATCCGTGATCACGGCCTTTAAGGGATGATCCCCAAGAGTTACCAGGCAGTCAGTCAGTCCCTTTATTGGCATAAACGGAGGCCACAGACTCACCTGGGGAGCCTAGTTGCTGCCGATGGCCAGGAGGGCGCTGGGGCTCGGCGGCCGCCATGTTCGAGGGCTCGCCCGGCATGCCGCAGGCGGGCCCTTGGCCAATCCATTTGAATCCCAGGTGCCCAATCAGAGGCGGCCTGGGAGTGTGTTGGGGGCGGGGCTTAGGCGGACCTCAGGGCTGCAGGTTTCTCTCTGGCCCAGCAGTCGGGTATTTAGCCCGCTGCCCTCCCAGCTCCCCTGCACTTCGGCTCAGTCGCTCAGACAGAGCGGGAGGAGCAGAGAAAAGGGCAGAAGAGCATTGGCATAAAACAAAATTAATCAAGCCTGTATTTAAATATACAAAATACACTCAGAACTTATATCCTAAAGTCCCTAATTCTCATAACAATTAAAAGAAATCTTGCTATTGAGAGGGTAATATGGGGACACTGATCCCAATAAAGAAACAAGCCTTGCTTCTGACAGGTCATGCCTGTTGTTCAAAATAGGATCAATTAACACTTCCCGTATTTGGATATAAAATCTGCATCGAAACTAAATATGAGCAATTGACTCTGGTTCCCTATTATTGCATGGACAGGTTCTTTCATGATAGGGCAATTTGGCAAATCTTCCATAAAGACCTCTGTCTCGGTTATAATATACTGCAGGGGAGAACAAATTTTGTCTGCATGAGACCAGAGGGATTGTTTCTCGATGTCTAAGAGTCTCTGTTTCAAAGATCAAAGGTTTCAAAGGTTACCAAGTTCAATTTTCCACAGATATAAATTCAACCTGACCCCACTCCCCATTTTTCACTTTTTATTCCATTTGGTATAGTGGTTAAGAGCAGCAGGACTCTAATATGGAGAGCCAGGTTTGATTCCCCACTCCTCCACCTGAAGCCAGCTGGGTAACCTTGGGTTAGTCACAACTCTCTCAGAGCTCTCTCAGCCTCACCCACCTCACAGGGTGATTGTCGCGAGGATAATAATAACACACCGTGTAAACCGCTCTGGTGGGAGAAGTTGGCCTGAAGGGCAGTATGTAAATCGAATGTTGTTATTATTTTTCCATCTGACATCACTTTGACTTACAAACACCAGTTAAAAATGCCAAAATTCATTGACTGAAATAGTAATCTAGCACTACAGCAGTAAAATTCAGTGAGGTTATTATGGGATTGCGTCAGCATAGCAGATCCTATCCTGAACCCCTCTGTCGCTCTACACATTACTTCTTTTACAAGTTCTGCTTGGAGCCGACTCGTGCTCTGCACAGACAGACATCTCCTTGAGGATTGGCTTCTGTTTATGAAAACAGCATGCAAATGGACTAAGAAAACGGCCGCCGAGGAAGAGAAAGACCTTGCCTTTCTCCCAAACTCCCCCCCCCCCAGTAAAAACAGAGCAGGAGACATTTCCCCATTTCTGCGGCTCCACATGGGAGTATTTTGTGCAGATTCAGCAGGAGAAAGGGGGAAACTCTCCTTTCCCAGACTGTTTTTGCATTGGGGAAAAAGCTTGGGAGAAAGGCAGGAGCTTTCTGTCCCCAGCTGGCAACTTTCTGGGCCCGTTTGCATCCTTTTTTTTCAATATATAGAAGCCAATCCCCAAGGCAACGTGTGCCTGTCCAGAACATGGGTTGTCTCCATGCAGAACTTGTAAAAGAATTAACATGGGCTTCCTCGGGAGGTGGTGGGCTCTCCTTTGGAGGTTTTTAAGCAGAGGCTAGGTGGCCATCTGACAGTAATGCTGATTCTGTGAACCTGGGCAGATCATGAGAGGGAGGGCAGGAAGGGATACATCAGTGCTTAGTTCTCGTGGCCCCTTCTTACATGCCCAGGGTAATGCTGATTGTCACTTTGGGGCCGGGAAGCAATTTCCCCCAGGCCAGTTTGGTTAGGGATTCTGGAGGTTTTTTGCCATCTTCTAGGCATGGAGCAGGGGTCACTGGGGGTATGTATGGGGAGGGGAGGTATTTGTGATTTTCCTGCATTGTGCAGGGGGTTGAACTAGATGACCCTGGAGGTCCCTTCCAGCCCTATGATTCTATGCAGAGTGACTGTGTGCTGCACAGACTCCTGGGTTAGAGCTGATGCTCTCGTACTCGGAAAGCCCTCTTTCATCCTGAAGCTATTGGCACAGAATGCTGCAAATCCATGAAAGAGCAACACAGGCCCCAAGTAGAGGCTGGCTCCCCGTGTTGCAGCTGTGTGGTTGAACTGCTGCCTCTCAGCTGCTAGGCTGGGGTGGTCTTACCACACATGTACATGAAGGATGGGGCCACCATAACGGGCAAACCAACCACAGGCCTATGATTGCATTTAGCCTAAAAATCAAAATGAGTTCAGGATTTTCATTTAGACAGAAGCGATGAGACCTGAGAAGACCACCAACGTAACACAGCCTTATTGTCCGAACTGCTTTTTTCTTTGCCAAACAGGAAGGAGTAAATGATACCCTTATACAGACTGCCAGCGTTGCTGCATCGCTGCTGGAAGCTGGACGTCCTACCTCGGTATGGATTTCCTCTAATGCTATTTTCCCCCTAACATTTTCACAGTTTCTCTGAAACGCTTTTAAAAATCAGCAACAGTTGTAATTTAAGGATAATATCTTGTTGATGCTGTTGTTCCAATCTTGTTGACGCTGTTGTTCCAAACTTTTAATGTCTTTCAAAAAGACATCCACCCTGGTACTAAATGAATCGTACTTGGTACCAGGGTGGATGTCTTTAAATTGATTAGATCTATCAAGTTAAAAAAATTCTTTGGGAAACAGTCTGTGACACAAGATAAGAGAGGCATGAGACAGAGATCGGGTTTTGTACCGGAAATACATGATCCTTTGATTGACTCGTTTGAAAAAGTGATTTTGAGAGACATTAAAAGATTGGAAAGCAATGCACGGCGCCCTTGGCATAATTTGACTAATCTGAAATTTAAAGCACTTGATACTTTACAGAAGGATGGGGATATTGTTATAAAACCTGCAGATAAGGGGGGCAGTGTGGTGATTCAAAATAGGAAGGATTATGTGCAGGAAATTGAGAGGCAATTATCAAATAGAAGAGATTATGCACCTATTCTTCTCAACCCTGACCGTTTCCAGATGGCTTACCTGCACCCAGTACGTTGCGCCATGTTGCGGGGAAAATGCGAAATATCATGTTTTCTCCGCAGCATGGCGCGACGTACCAGGTGCAGGTAAGCCATCTGGAAACGGCCCCTCTTTCACAAATACAACGCATAATAAAGATAGTACTAGATGAGGGGGTGATCAACCATGAAATAGACAATTGAACTTGTAAGGCACTAATAAATGAATCACCTAAGACCCCAGTGTTCTATAAAGCCTCATCAATGTGACTAAGGCTTTGCAGGTTCCGACAGGAGCCTTTCTGATGACACTGGATGTATGTGCACTCTACACCTCAATCCCCCATGAGGGGGCGAGGGAGGTGATTGAAGACGCACTATATAAAAGGGAATCACAACATCCTTCTACCCCTTTCTTCTATCTTTATTAGATATAATCTTGGAAAGAAATTATTTTTGCTTTGAAACCCAGTATTATTACCAGATAAAGGGGGTGGCGATGGGCTGTTCTGCCGCCCCAGTATCGCCAATCTTTTTATGGCAAGGCTTGAGGAGAGGTATGTCCTGAAGAAAGGGAAGAATCCTTATTTCAATAATATCCTATGGTATAGGAGATTTATTGATGACATTCTACTCATATTAAATAATGAGAAAAGGGCAGAGGATCTAGTAAGGTGGATGAATGACATGGACCCCAATACATGAGTAGGGAGCACTCAATGTGTTAATTTTTTGGACGTTATGGTGTACAAATTAAATGAGCACAGATTAGGGGTCCAGCCATTTAGGAAACCAACTGACAGACCTCCCTATTTACACTATTCCTCGTTCCACCCCTTACATCTTAGGAGGAATATCCCGACCTCTCAGTACTTACGGATTAAACGCAGCTCAACAAGGATAGAAGACTATGAATGGGGTAAAGCACTAGATAGCACTTTTAGGTCTAGGGGCTGTCCGACTGCAGTTATTAGGGAAGCAAATGAAAGGGCTGTTATCACCCCTCGAAGAGATCTCTTGACACCAAAAAATAAATCTGTTAAAGAGGGGCTCATGTGGGCATTAGATTTCATCACATTAGCCCCGGGGATTAGCAATATTGTCAGAAAACATTGGCACTTGGTGTCTGAAATAGAGGGATGTGAGCAGGTGCCAGAAATAGGATACAGGAGGAAACAAAATCTAAAAGATAAATTGGTGCATTCTGCCATGCCTAAGCAGATCGATGGGGGGAGGCTGCCAAGAGGACACTTCCCGTGTGGCAATTGCAATATTTGCCCTTTGACTGTTAAAATCACAGACATCATCAATCCGGTTACAAATAGCCCTCTGTACTCTACTACATTTTCCACTTGCAAAACATCGCATGTGGTTTATGTAATTCAGTGTAAGTGCCCTTTAATTTATGTGAGCAGTACAACCCGCCCACTTAAACTACGGATTCAGGAACACCTGTCCCGAATTCGGCATAGATTAATGGAGGCACCCATAGTAGAACATTTTGCCCATTATCATGACTCAAAGGGGGATTTTTGGGTTTTGGTAGTGCAAACATTGGACCCAATGCACAGTCTGGTAACCCAACGTAAATTGTTACAATTAGAATCAAAATGGATATTTCGATTCAACAGTCTGATGCCTCATGGTTTAAATAATTCCTTGGAGTTTAGCTGCTTTCTGTGAAATGGTTTTGTGTGCCTGTCCCTTTAAATGAGTAAGCTTAAAAGCAGAAGGGAAAGGAGGACTGCTCACAGCTTCAGACTGTCCTGAGCTAACCAACATGGTGGGTGCTTGAAGATAAATGTTATGAGTATGACGGATGGAGAGTTACACTGGGGGGAGTTTGGAATATTAAGTAATTAGACATGTCATTTCACAGATTAATATGCCTATAAAGAAGTGAGTGGATGAAACGGGGCGGAGATTCTATGCTGGCAAACCCCATAGGCGTGGCTTGACGTGGCTTGTCTTATTGCAAAGTTACACGTTGATTTCTGTAGGCGTATGCTACAAAGACTGCCATCCATAATACAATTGATAAAGTGTTGTTGAATGCTTGCATGAATTCTAGAGACTGTAGGATATTGATATTGCACCGTGGCATGTTTATTCAAATGTGAATTTAAACGTGGATTTCTGCAAGCGTATGCTGCGGAGACTGGTGCCTACAATTCTCTTGGTATATTACTGAATGCCTGTGTGCATTATGGAGAGTGTATTAAACTGTCTTTGTACTTTTCCACCAGTTGGATATGTTAACAATTGTACTGATTGATGTTATTGACTGTTAGCACTTTTGCACTTTATATGAATTATTAAAAGCTTGATATTTTGGTTATATATTGTTTACTCCGGATAGCTGGTTTGTATGTTAGCAATTGTATCTCCGGAGCAGATCCTTTTGTTTGTAGCTCCCTGAAAACCAGGCTCAAAGCTAGTGGAAAACTAGACCCCCACATTTGTATATGGCTAGGTAAACAGCGCTGTCCCTTACCCACCATTATGATTAATCATATTTTGCCATCTCTCGGGGCTGTTCTGTACTATTTGCTAAAAAAATAAAGGGTGAAATCCCTTGAGGAGTTCTCCTGAGCAAGCAACTTACTCCTTTACTTGCTTACTAATTTTTTTTTGGTTTTCCTAAAAGCTCAAAGGGGTTTACAAGTATAATTCCATATATAATTACAAGTACATCATCAATATATCTGATGCATACCATGACCACCATCTGTGGATACTTAAATCCAGAGACTGGAGCCATGGACAAATCTTTCTACAAACAAGAGAAAAAAAACCAGGTTTGCGGAAAAATCTGAAATTTAAAAAAAATTGTGGGAGTTAAGAAAAAACCAAAATGATAAAGGGAATACCTTCAGCTTTAAGAAACTAAGGCCATTAGTGGCTATTGCAAAGCAAGCACACCAGTATTGCCAGCCTTAGCAATCTTTGGTTTCTGTCAGTAAAAGGCAAAAAGGTCCAGGGTGCACATTTGCTCCAAAGTGGGGCAAATAACACCCCTATGGGGCCATTTCGGCTCAGAAAGATAACACAAGGGAGATGGCAGGAGCTCTTCTTCCCCCATTGTTAAATCAAATCAAATTTATTACACGGTCAAAGACCAGCATAGAGAGAATACTACAAATCTACAGAGTTAAAATTATTAGTAAAAATAGCATACAATTAAAATAGTTAATTAAAACAGTAATATAAACGGGTGGTATTTACATAAACCTTGATAATGAGAGCATTTGACAGATTTTATAGGCTGTTGCACAAGATTTTGCGACTGAGGTTGTAGTTGTTGGATTTCCATCTTCTAGAAGGAGCCTAGCATATTCCAAGCTCGTTCTTCCAGATATTCTATTGATCAAAGGAGTAATGAGCTTGATGCGAGCATCTTGATAGTATGGACAACGTAGAAGAATGTGATCCACAGTCTATCCGAAGCAGAATCAGGCCCCTGAAGTTCCATAAAAGGCAGTTACCCACAGCTCCTGTGTGACGGCAGGGGCCTGTTTAATATCTAGTTTGAGCCTTAAAGAGGGAACCTAAAATAGACTTTGATGAGAAGACCGTGAAGCCCACCCTGCTTCAGATGGGAGAGGCCATCTATCATGGAAGAGTGTTTCGGGCTTTAAAGGTCACAAACAAGATCTTGAATTGAACCCAGAAACAAATTGCAATATGAATGTCACTGAGTTTTATAAGATGGAATTGTTTTATTTATTTTGCTACCTGTTTTTATATTCTATGTGATCCTCTCTAAGCCTGCTTGCAGGGAGAGCAGGATATAAGTGCAATAAAAAAATTAAATTAAATTGCCAACTAACGCAAACTTCGGGATGGCCCTGGAAGCACCTCTGTTTTTAAGGAAATACTATCTTACTGGCTTTTCTAGTAATCGATGGAACTTGGGCTATGGACAACACTTAGCTAGGATCAGGGCTTTTTTTCAGCTGGAAAGTGGTGGAACGGAGTTCCGGAACCTCTTGAAAACGGTCACATGGCTGGTGGCCCTGCCCCCTGATCTCCAGACAGAGCGGAGTTTAGATTGCCCTCCGTGCAATCTCAACTCCCCTCTGTCTGGAGATCAGGGGGCGGGGCCACCAGCCATGTGACCATTTTCTCCAAGGGCAACGCACTGAGTTCCACCACCTCTTTCCCCAGAAAAAAAGCCCTGGCTAGGATATGATATATCATGCACAGAGGCCAAGATGTACAAGGGGGACTGTTTGATTCTGATATTTTGAATTATCAGGATGCCTTGGATTATGCTGCAAAAATAGTAGGCCTCTGGATTTATGCGTACGGACCCTGGCCACTCTGATTCCTCTGTGACTGAGTCCCCTGTTTTTCTCTTAATTTTAGTTTCCTGTGGTACAGCAATGTCTCTCTTGCTTGGATGTGGCTGCTGCAAAGGGTGTCGAGGTCACCTATGAAAAGGCTCTCTTGGCCTATGCTTATAGCAAGGCTGGTGATGAAGAAAAACAGAGAAAGCTCTTGGAGGACTTGAAAACTTCTGCTACTAGAACTGGTAAGTGATATCTTGATAAATAGATGGCCAGTAACATAGGAAATTGGGAGAGTCCCATTTCTGCCTTTCAGGCTTGCTTCTAGAGTTGAATTCTCCAGCACTGCGTCTGACGACCAAAGCCCAACTGAGAAAAACAAGGTGTGAAGTATACCTGTACTTTCTCATAATGTGCCCCATACTTCAGATTTCCTCAACCAGGAAATAGATTTCCTCAATCTAGGAAACAGAATCGCAGCCTCTGGCTTTGGATGCTTTGTGACACACTGTGATGACCTCCACAGTCTAGAAAGCAGCAGGGAGTCAAACTGCAGCTTGAGGGTCACAGAAAATGAGAGTTTGGGGCAATCTGGGACTGGCATAGGGGCCCAGTGAGCCCACGGTCTGCACTGTTGTTTGCTCACTTCACCACAGATGCTCTGCAGTCTACTTCCCAGCTAGAAGGAACATTGCTTCAAAGCAGGGCTTTTTTCTGGGAAAAGAGGTGGTGGAACTCAGTGGGTTGCCCTCATAGAAAATGGTCACATGGCTGGTGGCCCCGCCCTTTTGCGGCGCGGAGGGCAATCTCAACTCCCCTCTGTCTGGAGATCAGGGGGCGGGGCCACCAGCCATGTGACCATTTTCAAGAGGTTCCGGAACTCCATTCCCCTGCGTTCCTGCTGAAAAAAAGCCCTGCTTCAAAGCATTGTGTGTGCTGTAGTGCATGCCAGAGGGGGGACTGACTTCTGGCATACTTCTGAAAAAGGTTGTCATTGAGTCTCTCTACATGTTATTCAGTACCTAGGAATGCTCAAGTGCAGGATTCTGCACTTGACGAGCAGGCTGTTCTTGCTTGGTGCACATGAATGCCACTTTCACAGGAGTTCCCTTTGTGTGGCTCCATCTACGAGTGATTCCAGAGGGCAAAGTGCCAGTTCAGTTCTGATTTCACTGCAAGAACAAGTACTATAGGCTCCTCTGAATTTCCAATTTGCATTTCTTTAAGGTGTGAGAAACTGTCAAGATCTGCATTTCCATGAATGGATGTGGGGGAAACTGGGATACTTTTAGCAGCTGAGGAGGGGCTGATATCAGTCGCGTGAATGTGTTTACACAGAGCAAATTGAAGTGTGACTGTATGAGCGAGTGCATGGGAAGTTGGAGGGGGGCCACATGAAATGAGGTTCACTTGAGCATTCCTAGGGACTTTGTAATGGTAGAGAGGCTCTATCACTGACCATGAGAGAGAGAGGGCAGGCAGCTCGATCTGTTCTGTTTCTCTCCTCCTCACCGATCTCTTGTGCATTCTCAGGAGGCTTGCTTTACTTGGAAAGAGAAAGGCGGCCTGCAGCAGAAGCCTTCCTCTCCTTCCATCCTCGTGCCCCATCGGCTGATATTGAAATGAACAGCTACGTGTTGCTAGCGTTGGTCAACCAGCACAGCCTGTCTCAGGAACACCTGGCCTTTGCTGCGCAGGTTGCGCAGTGGATTGTCAAGCAGCAGAATCCCTACGGAGGCTTCGCTTCTACTCAGGTGACTTCTGCGGCTCCAGGGGGAGCAGATGCGGCAGTTTTGCATTTCCCTGGTGGGACTTGGAAGGGCCTGGCCTCAGCTCAAAAGAATGAATGGGAAAAGGTCCCACCCCACCCCCTCATAACAATTATTTGTGATAACTATGATGTCATCAAGACTGTGTACGATAGTTTCCAAAGTAACATAAGCAAGCCCGATGGGTGTAGGCAGGGCTTTTTTTCTGGGAAAAGAGGTGATGGAACTCAGTGGGTGACCCTCGGAGAAAATGGTCACATGGCCGGTGGCCCCGCCCCCTGATCTCCAGACAGAGGGGAGTTGAGATTGCCGTGGCGCGGAGGGCAATCTCAACTCTCCTCTGTCTGGAGATCAGGGGGTGGGGCCACCAGCCATGTGACCATTTTCAAGAGGTGCCGGAACTCCATTCCCCCACATTCCTGCTGAAAAAAAGCCCTGGGTGTAGGTATGCAGGGGTTGACAAGACATGAAGTACAGGAGGGGAGGCACCAGGGTCACAAGCAACAGAGTGGACACAAAGCAAGGCCACAGTAACAAGAGATGGAAGTGAGCAAATGCCATTGTGCTTACTGGGCTTCAGTCCCAAGTGACTGAAGCCCTCGCTTCTTCCCTTGCTCTCCAGCCAATCAGTTCTGATCTTCTCAAACCTTCCTCTCTGTGCTGCCCCCTACAGGAGGGCTGCCAACCTGCAGGTGGGGCCTGTAGACCTCCTGGAATTATAACTGACCTCCAGCCTACAGAGATGAATTCCCTTAGGGAACGTGGCTGCTTTGGAGAGTGGACTCTATGGCATTATATCCCACTGAGGTCCTGCCCCTCCCCTCCTCAGGCTCCACCCCCAAAACTCCAGGAATTTCCCAACCCTGAGTTGGCAACCCAGTCCTGAGGAAGTGAGGCAGCTGGTGATCAGAGGCAGGACTTTTTTTGTGGTGGCCCCTCACCTGTGGCACAGCCTCCTCACTCAGGCCCCTCTCTTCCAGGTGCCAGGATAGAACATTTCTTTTCACGTAGGGAGTTGGTCTTTTAACTGTTTTTACAGTCCAACACCAAATTGTAGCTTCAGATCCAGCGCTGCATTTAGTCCTGACTGTGACATGTTCCGATTGCAAAGCAGTCACATCCAACCCCCAAAGGAAGGGAAGAACTGATATAGTCTTCATAGGTGTGTGTTTCCTCATTTAGAGTCTTTAATGCCCAGAAAGAAACAGGCCTCCTAGAAGGTAGGATAGTGCAGTTGAGATTTAGTATTAAACCACCGAAGCTCACAAGGTCGCCTTGATCAACTTGCCCATTCGGCCTACTGCACAGGGCTGTTGTTGGAATTAAATTGTATACCACTGCCCCTGGGCTCCTTGGAGGAAAGATGGGATTCACACATGAAAAACCAGAATTCTTGGGTTGCTTTCTTATGTGGACTCGTACTGTGCTCTGCAGGATACTCACATCGCACTCCAAGCGTTATCCCAATATGGGGCCCTCACCTTCATAAAAGATGCCCGGAATACAGTAAAGATCACTGATGGGGGACCGTTCCAGGAATTTTTCCAGGTGGATCAGAGGAACAGCGCTCTGCTGCAGCAGGTTGTCTTGCCCAGCATCCCTGGGGATTACAGAGTGGAAGTGACTGGCTCTGGGTGTACCTATGTGCAGGTAAACAGCACCCCTAGCTCAGCTATCAAGGCTGCTTCACCATGATATGGCCCTTGCCTCTCCTATATCTGTGCTCTTTTCTTTTTCAGACAACCCTGAGGTACAACATCATTCTGCCTTCACAGGCCTCTGGGTTTTCTCTGGCTGTGCAGACAAAGAATGCTTCCTGTACTGGCAACTTCCTCCCCCAGTTTCACCTTGTGCTGACAGCCAGGTAAAGTCCCATTTATGCTCAAACTAGCAACCAAGCCCATTTTTTTAAAAAAACAAGCTGTAGAAAACAAGAGTCCTCTCTGGAGGGACAGGCCACCTCACCTGGCCTTCCCACCATGAAAGCACCCTCCAGAGGGACGGGCCGCCTTGCGTGTCCTTCCTGGTGTGGCAGCGCCCTCTGGAGGCACACCAGAATAAAAGGTGAGTCGTCGCCAATACGGCTTGCCTTTTATATAATAGGATTGTATATGTTGGGGGAGGGGTAAGCAGAAAAGAATAGTGCAAACTACTGACTAGCATCCATCTCATGCCACTATTTCATCCAAGTACTGAAGTATGTTAGAAAGAGTGCACATGGCAAAATGGAGTATGCTCGGTGGCTACTGAAAAAGGAAGTTAACACGTGGAGCCTGCTTTTATCTTTAGTAAAGAAGTGTGTGTGTGTGTGTGTGTGTAAAGTGCCCTCAAGTCGCACCTTACCTATGGGGACCCTAGGAAGGGGCTTTCAAGAGAAGTGAGAAGCAGAGATGGATTGCCATTGCCTTCCTCTGCAGAGTCTTCCTTGGTGGTCTTTCATCCATGTACCAACACTGCTTAGCTATGAGATCGGGCTATACCATGCTGCCTTCCCTCCCATAGTAAAGAAATAGGACTTCTTTATTTAAAGGAACTCCATTCTGGAAAAGATAATGGTAGCATTCAAATCCAGCTAAACTACTCTATGATGGAGTGAAATGCAGGAAGCATATCCTGCTCTTGTGGAGGGGGATAGAGAAGAGAGAGCAGATGTTAGATGGAAGGGAGGAAGGTTCCTTAAGCATAGCAATCTACACATCAAATGGATAGCAGCAGAGCAGTAGAAAGGAAGTATGCACAGGTCCTCCTGACCCATCTATCTCTCTGGTTCTCTATAGTTCCCTTTCTGAAGTCTGAGGCTAAGAGTCTCTCTACACAAGACATCTTACACTGGGATGCTCAAGGGTTGGGAGACGCAAAGGCTGCTTCCACACGCACATTGGATAATGCACCTTTGATGTACATTAGTGGTTGTTTGCAACTGTATTTTCCTGTGTAGAAGCAGTCAAAGTTAACTGGGTAGTTTAAAAAGTCAGCACTGTAGGCTCAGTTTCACCTCTCTACACAGAGCTGGCAGAGATCACTCCTCAGAGGGTAAATTAATTTCATCGTTGCCTATGCCAAGGCTCTGTCAATTTCATCTCCCTTTCAGGGAGACAAAGATGAAATTAACAAACCCTCTGAGGACTGAACTCAACCAGCTCTGTGAAGAGAGGTGAAATTGAGCCTTTGGCTCTGTCTTTTTAAACTTTGCTTCCCAGCTAACATTGCATCTCCCTACACTTGAGCATCCCAGTGTAAGATGTCTTGTGTAGAGAGATTCTAAGAGCACAAAATCCTTCACTTCCAGCAGTATAGATAGCCTTGAGGCCCTTCTGCTATTCCTTGTGTTTCAGTAAGAGTCCACCTGGCCAATATGAACTGGAGGAGATAGGCTGTGGACTCGGTCCTTGCTAACTATAGCAGTACGATCAGAAACCCAGACTTGCTACAAGTTCACACGTACTGAACCTTGGAGGACCAAAGAGTGAGAAACCTTCCTGGCTGCTGCCCCCTCCCAATTCCTCACTGCCATTCAACAAGCCAACAAGGGGAAATGGGGGGATTGATGCCCCTGCCCTGAGTCGCACCAAGTTTTGGGTGAATGCTGAAGTCAGAAATTTGTGAATGCAAAAAATGGTCCCAAAATTTCTCCCTGGTTGCCAGCCTCAAGCTGGTGGCTCTAATTAAGCCTGGAAAATATGCACTTTGTCTTAGAAAATATGCACTTTTCCCTGTTTCCAGTACGCTCCTGTGCTCTTCAGAGCTTCTGGCTCTGGTCCGAATACAGAAAGAGCCTTTTTTTTCTTGTTGCAGATATACCGGAAAGCGCAACGTCTCCAATATGGCCATCATTGACATCAAGATGCTGTCTGGTTTTGTTCCTGTCCAGTCATCCCTACAACAGGTAAATCATCAGCACTCAAAAGAGCAAATCGGATATTCTAGAGGAAAATAGGGACTGCAGCAATTTCAAGATGGCTGTGAAAAGCACCAGACTTATAAATTACCATTTTAAGTGATGTAGAAGTTCAGTCATTCCCTGGGTTAGCCAGGGTCAAAGTGCATTCCTGTTTCTTGTGCACATAGGTGTGGGCAGTAGCTTGTCTTCCCAACTATAGTGGATACGTTATTCTAGACAGTAGCACAGTTTATTTTCTGTGTGTGGGGTTGTGCAGGCTCATGTGAGCCGTAGTTTGGATCCCCGCACACACATTCAAAGGAGTTCTGGCTTCCCAGGTAAGAAGGGCAACATTTCAAAGCTGCTTGCTATGTGCAACATCCCCTTTCCCCAGCGTAGTTCACAGGCAAGTTCATCAATGGTATGAGATGTTGTGGGGGGGGGGGCTGGGGAGGCATACAAGCAGAAGCTTTGCATTTTCTGCGTGGAAACCTAAACCCACAGATCTCTGCACCAGTAAGCAATGCTAGAACCTGCCTGAAGTTGTGCAAAAACCAACAATCTGGATGCGTCGTAATTTTGGGGTGGGGGGGGTGGGGAGTGCCCTCAAGCCACAACTGACTTATGGAGACCCCTGGACGGTTTTTCATAGCAAGAGACTAACTGAAGTGGTTTGCCCTTGCCTGCCTCTGCAACCCTGGTGTTCCTTGGAGGTCTCCCATCCAATTACTAACCAAGGCCGATCCTGCTTAGCTTCTGAGATCTGATCAGAGCAGGCTATCCAGGTCAGGGCATGTCACAATTTTACAGAATTTTTTTTGCTCATTTTAGTGTCATTTGACATAATATGCGCTCTTTCTTGTATATATAGAAATGTTTTCCCTTCCTTTTCTTTCATAAAGCTTCAAAGCAAAGTGATGCGAACAGAAACCAAGAATGACCACGTCCTGTTGTATCTGGATAATGTAAGTTTGGAGGTCAAGCATTTGTTGATTTATTGCACCATCACAATCTCAGAAGAGAGAGACTGACGTTTTCTGTCTTCCTATTCTCAGGTATCATCACAGGCGATAACTTTAACTCTCATTGTAGAAGAAAGCTATCCTGTATCCAACAGCAAACCAGCTCAAGTTAAAATCTATGATTATTATGAAACAGGTAGGAATCTGGTAGAGTCTGCCCAAGAAGCAATAGTCTGCTCACAAACTCTTCACTGAGAGAAAGGAGGACAATAATTCTCTGGGAGCGTTTTTGTATTAATCTGCTAAAGAACTTCTTCCACTTAGTTCAAGGGATTCCCCCTTCCCGCCGAATGTGAAACGTTCTCTTGCCAGCATCCATAAGTATTTTTGAATTACAATCAGTTTAATTAAGAGTCTCAATATTTTGCATTTGTGGGGCTGGGAATTGTGGGTTTCTCACAGGACAGAATCTCTGTCCTGGTATAGCTCTTAACAGCAGAGCTAATAAATAAAAGGGTTTTCAAGTAGATGGTGAACGATGGCTGTGTCAGGAACAGTATTTCTGTATCATGCTGTGATTATTCACACACAGTGTTGTGCTGGAGAGTGCCCTCAAGTCATAGCTGACCGATGGGCAACCCCTGGTGGGGTTTTCATGGCAAGAGAATAACAGAGGTGGCTTGCCATCACTGCCTCTGCAGCCTTGGTCTCTGTTGGAGGTCTCCCATCCAATTAGTAATGAAGGCCAACCCTGCTGAGCTTCTGAGATCTGACGAGATCAGGCTCACCTGGGATACCCAGGTCAGGGCGTATATATCTGGAGAGTGCCCTCAAGTCATAGCTGACTCATAGTGACCCCTGCTGGGGTTTTCATGGCAAGAGACTAACAGAGGTGGTTCGCCATTGCCTGCCTCTTCAACCCTGGTCTTCATTGGAGGTCTCCCATCCAATTACTAACCAAGGCTGACCCTGCTTAGCTTCTGAGATCTGCCCAAGCTCACTTGGGCTTTCCAGGTCCAGGCACATACAGTGTTACAGTGTCTTTTATGAGCAGCTTTATAAAGGAGGTGAAAGTTGTTTTTACCGTGTTGCATACAGTGGATCTGGGGTGGTTTCCCTAACGTACCGTCCCTTGCTATGGCTCAGGCAAGAATCGCGGCCTCCCTGCTGTGGTCCACCCAAGACCCGACTTGCTTCAGAAGGACGAGGCATCGTTGCCATCCTTCCCCAGAAACCACCTCTAGCTGCAGTTTCAGAAAGCATTTGTTTGGCAGCCCCCGTGATTAACAGTTGTCTCATCTATGAACATCACTGCAGGGCTGTGCACGGCGCCCTCTGCTGATTTCTGCAGACTTTCCTACTCTTCGGAGCTCTGGGCGAGCCTCTTTCCTGGCCAGTTAGCCATCTAGATTGGGATGGGACTGAATAACTAGTGCTTGTGTTCCTAAGCTGTCTTCTTAGATGGTCTCTCCTAAACGTAGAGCCAAGCTACAAGTGACAAGTTACACTTGCCTGGCAAGTGAACAGACTCACGTGTATGCCTCCCTGTTCACTTGCCCTCCACTTGCCCACGTAGTGATCAAGTGGAGCGCAAGTGGAGGGCAAGTGAACAGGGAGGCATACACGTGAGAGCGGGACCACAAGTGACGCCTGACACAGGTTGGACACTTGCCAGCTTCCCTCAAGTTTTGATGGGAAATGTAGGCAGCTTGGCGGAATGTTGGACAAGTGACAGTTGAAAAGTCCATTGGACAGCAGTCAGAGAGCCAAGCTGCAAGACCAGGATGCCTACATTTCCCATCAAAACTTGAGGGAAGCTGACTAGTGTCCAACCTGTGTCAGGCGTCACTTGTGGTCCCGCTCTGAGTCTGTTCACTTGCCAGGCAAGTGTAACTTGTCACTTGTAGCTTGGCTCACAGTCAGCCCCCTTTCCTGAATACTCAAAAAGAGAGACCCCAAAGAGAGCCCTGTGCCACACTGCGGCTGGACTCATGGCATGTCTGATTTATACTGATGCCATCTCTTTTCTTCCTTACCAGATGAATCTGCCCTGGCTGAATACGACACGCCTTGCCCCCAGAGTTCATCTTGAAACCAACAGACCGAAAGGTAATACAAAGCAGGGAATGCTAGCAAGGGGAAGAAGAGGGAGAGGTATGGGGGGGAAAGAAAAGCAAATTGCAGGCCGCGGGGGAGTTCAGACTGCTACAGAGCAGAGCAGATTAAATCTGAAGAAAGCTTGGTCTGCACGTCCAAAGATTTGATTACTGCTTGTGTGACCCTCCCCAAAGGATTACAGTCTAGCTGTGGGTTTCTTGCCTACCTCTGACTCCTTGACCAAGATGTTAGCTGGTAATCATTTGTCTTCCTCGAGCGACCTGTCTATTTATGGCCCTGAATTGCCCTGTACCTGTGAAGCTGACTCTATTGCTGTCCCTTTGCCAGATGTTAACCTTTAGAAAGGCAACTTAGAGCATGTAAAGAGTGCAGATCCAATTATTGTAACTTTGTCTTGAATTATTGTAACTTTGACTTTGAAGAGGAGCCCCAGAATGCCTCTGTGAAAGAAGACCTTACCTCACACTCTGAGTCTCTCTGCACAAGACATCTGACACATGAAGAACATGTGTTGGGAGATGCAATGTTAGTCGGGAAGTGTAGTTTAAAAAGACAGAGCTGGCAGCTGGGCAAAGGCTGAACTATACACTGGAGATGTGTGAAGGGGCTGTGAAATGCCAGAAGGGAAACTTCAGCCCATTATAACCTCTCAAGGGCCAAGCCCAGCTCTGGAAGGCAGCTCCAGTCCATTTCCATTCCTCACTGCCCTCTGGTTGCCCTCCCACACAGTTTTAGACTGAAGAAGTGAAATCGACATAGCCTTCCTGGAGGCGAAGATGAAACTAACAAACTCTCTCTGAGGAGTGATCTCCCTGGCTCTGTCTTTTTAAACTATGCTTCCCAGTAAAGATTGCATCTCCCTACACTTGACGAACACATGTCAAGGCATCTAGTGTAAAGAGACTCTTAGCGCTGAGCCCTAATTGCTAGCAGACATGTTCTGGGCTGCGGTGGGGGGAGGGGGAGACCATTACAGATTATTTTTCCTGTCTTCCACTCTATGAGCTAGAATATTTATTTACCTCTTTCAACAGGAAAATCACAAACTGTATTTCTGCGCTGCAGTTGATTCAGCAAGTCACCATTCCTGTCAATGCCCTAAGAAGACATAATGGAAGAAAGGCTTTTCCCACTCCTTGCTGTGAAGTTTTTCGAGTTTGAATCAACATCTTGGATTTCTCATTTATAGAATAAAACATTTCATGAATCTTACAGCTGTTCGGGTAGATCTCCTCTCTGGCATTTCTTTACCATCTCATAGTTGGGGGGGGGGAATAATTTGGGGTTCTCTGACCTGGATGGTCCAGACTAGCCTAATCTCATCAGATCTCAGAAGCTAAGCTGGGTCCGCCCCAGGCTAGTACATGGAAGTCCAGGGTCACTTGCTCAGCTGATACAAGCGATTGCAATTCATCTTTGTTTTCCTCTTGTCTTGAAAACTCCATGAATGCTTGCCCTAGGTCAACTTTAACTTGTTAACACTTTATACACGCTCATGGGTTTATGTTTCTGGGAGCCACTTAATATTTTTAAGAGCCTTGGAAACTATCGTTCACCAAATGAAGACCAGTGCATGGAGTTAATCGCAAAATGGCGGCTTGGTTGGTGGAGCAGCCTGCAGATCGTACAAAAATCACATTTCGGAGCAGATCCACATTGTTCAGGTGAGGAAACTTTTCCTCTGCTGTTTTCCCAAGCTAGCCATCATCCTCCACCCCCAACTGTAACTTGTCCTACAGTGGAGAAAAAATGCCATTACCTGGAAGAGGCAAATAACTTAAATGCAGTGGGAGATAGCATGCTTCTTTCCCGTCCAGTGCATGGGACGTCATGTGATGGATACAGAAGAGAGGCTGATAGGAGAAGGTGCTGGGCCTGCAATTCTCCCAGCCAGAGCTTGACTGTGTGGCCTCCTTCTTTGTATTAAAAGAGAAGAGAAGCTGCTGCAGAAGAGTTAATCATAGGAAGGATAAGTTTCCAGTAGCACTGGAGAAGGAACGGAGGATAAATTTTAATTGCGTAGAGTGACTGAGCACTCCCAAGAGAACTTCTACCTACACCTGCTCTAGTTCTTCAGTATCTAAAATTCTTTCATAACTCATAACTAGACTGACGTTTCAGCCATGAAAAGGATGGAAAGAGCTCTGAGCTCTGTTTCATCTGTGTAGGAAAGCCTAAAACGTTTTTCTTCTGTGGCAGACTCTTAAATCCAGAGATTGGAGCTACTATGAACAGGTAGGACAGATATTTCTATGAGCCTGAAAAACCCTCTGTAATGATTTCAAGAAATGGGTGCATGCGTCTTTAAATGTTTGGTGAGATAAGTGAAGAGTGGGGGGTGAAAGAGAGAGATGAGTGAGTGATATGATTGGTTGATGACAGAGAGTGGGCGGAGTGAAGGCAGTTTTCAGTTACTGAGGGAGAGAAAAAGGTTCAGTCAGGGCAGGAGAGGCGAGCTGTGTGCAGCCTGAGTGTGTTCATGTATTTGTGAGGGAAAGGCAACCTGAGTGGAAGCCTGAACTGAATGTGTCTGTGAGACTACATATTCATTCTATGTGAAGCAGGCAAACTGTGTGTGCGCCTGAGAGAGAAAGAATTGAGAGTGAAAAGAAAACAGGCTGGCTGTGTGCTGTCTGAGGAGTTCTCTGTGAGGGAAATATAGAGCCTAGAGAAGGAGGCTAACTGTGTGTGAAGCCTTACAAGAGATCTGTGTGAATGAGTTTGGATGAAGCAACTAGAAAAACCAAGAATGACTTTTATGTAACCAATACGCTTCTTAAAAAATAAACTTTTATTTTGTTTTGTTATATCCCAGAGTTATCTCCCATTCCTATCCTCAGGGCCACATAGAACCACGAAGGAGCCTGACGCTCAAACACGTTACAAAAGGGAAAATTTAAATAAAACATTTTGGAATTATATATTCCTGGTGGCAGCTAACTACCCAGAGGGTGTGAAGGGAAAAATTAAAGCAAAATCCACCCTAAAGAAAGTGAAGATCATAACACCCTCGAGTTTGCAGAAAGATTTGAAATGTAAAACACTCACTCACAGAGATCCAAGCTACAAGTGACGAATGACACTTGCCTGGCAAGTGAACAGACTCCCGTGTATTCCTCTGTTCACTTGCATTCTACTTGCACTCCACTCGATCAAGTGGAGTGCAAGTGAATGGCAGATGAACAGGGAGGAATACATGTGAGTCTGTTCACTTGCCATTCAAGTGTAATCCATCACTTGTAGCTTGTCTCTCACTCACTCTGGGGGTTAAACTCCACCAAAACAACAGAAGCAGAGCCTGTAGCTTTAAGAAAGAAATGTCCTTTGTGGCCATTGCTAGGCAACCACAAAAGTATTGGCATTTGAAGCTTAGGTTTCCATCAGAATCCTTTTATTATTAAAATCCCCTAACCAAAGGTCTTTGGCAAAAGCAATAGTTACAAATATGAAATACAAGGCAATAAATATTTAAATAAAACCAGTCTCTACAACAGCTTAAACTCACCTTAAGTGCTAAGAATTTGGCAACAGAGCATGTTATTTCTGAGTTAATGTCTGCCAGCAAAAAAAGAAACCACATGAGATTCAACAGGCAGCTGATATTTACTCAAGATAATGACAATCTGGAAGTCTGAGTGGCGTCCACTGTTCACAGAATAAAATAAGATAATCTACGGACTGTATTACTCCAACTGTGCAGCGGCAATAGTTATCAGAATATGGTGTTACCCTAATGGGGGTCTCCTTGTGAGTAATAGCAGACAAGGAGAGGCAGTGGGAGGGGGTAACCAAGGATCTTCACCAATCTATATGGGGATTGTTCCTCTACTCTTTAATAAACCGGGCAGATGTTCAACAGGAATGGTTTTATTAAAAGAAAATAAGAAGGCAAGCATACCGAGAATATACACAGAGCTAACCAGAAAACAGGGAGGAGGGGGGAAGCAATTCAGGAGAAGGGTGATAGTTATCAGTCTAGAAGGAAGGAGGGACATCCGTAGGACAGCAATATGAGTGCCCAGCCTCTGATGGAAGGGGAGAGAAGGTAAGTCATATGTTGGAGGATGGGTGTAAGAACATGCACCCATGAGGACTGGTAGACAAACTTTTTTATAAGATCCTTGGGGAGAATGGGACCTTTTGCCCATCACAATAATTTAACAGCCATCTCCAAGATTAAGGGAATAAAACCAGAGAAAGCTTGATCAGGCCTATCTAACAACAACATTTGATTTATATACCGCCCTTCAGGACAACTTAATGCCCACTAAGAGCCATTTACAAAGTAAGGCAACTCTCGGTACCAAATGGTTGATTGATGAGCCACAATTGTGCAGGACAGGGAGAACAATCAGATTCTCCAGTGGTTTTGATTGGGAAAAGCATGAAGGAAATATCAGAGGGATCCACTCGTAAATCTTCCAGAGTTTCCAACTTTGCCCATCTCCTGAGGGAGGGGTATGCGGGGGCTGGTAGTTAGTCTTTCCCATGACCCACAGTTCAGTACTTTTCCATCTCCCTGCTGAGGTTTGGCAGTTGTTTGCCTGCTTTGTCAACACAATATTCATAAGCTTCCCTATTAGCTTGGGGGCCTGGGCCAACCACTAACAATGGAATCTTAATAAAGTGCCCCTTAAGCTCAGCAGTTGGTGAAATATTTAGTCTGCCTAGTGTGAAAGTGTGCTTATGGCCAGGAGTTGTAAAGAGGCTTAAATATGAGGGCAAGGTCACAGGGAAAGGAATCTCTATTGCAAAAGTGAAACATATGCGCTTTGCACGAGCCTATGTGTTGGCACGATCATACTCCTCTATCTTATTTCTTACCAGCCTTACAGCTACAGAATAGCTCATATCCCTAATCACAGCTTTGCGGCGCGGAGGGCAACCTAAACTCCCCTCTGCCTGGAGATCAGGGGGCGGGGCCACCAGCCATGTGACCATTTTCAAGAAGTTCCGGAACTCCGTTCCCCCGCGTTCCCCCTGAAAAAAAGCCCTGTTTACCACTCACTTCTAAAGAAGTCTTGCTTAAGTAGATGTAAAAGCTGCCCCTCCCCCCATTATTGGAGGCTGAAAAAAGGTCCTTTAATCTTAAACTGAAGACACCGATCCAGGCCATAGTCTCCAACAAATGGTGCTCAGGTTCCACTCAGTAATTGGTCCCTGCCACACACCTCGGCTGCTCTCCAAGAAGTGGATGGTTGACGGTTTCAGCGAACCCACTGATCCAAATATCAGACCCCATTGAAACCTGTGGAATAACTTTAGCATTGAGTGTCTCGATAGCAGCAGGAACGTATTGCCTTCCTTTGGAAGAAAAACCACAAGACAGCATTTTTATTTACCCCAGCAATCTTTGCTGTTAAATGAGTTTTCCAGATAAGATTGTACAGCCAGATATTTAAAATGGGGCTACTTGTTCTATTTTCCCCCATTAATTGTCCACTGCTTCTGTATATTATAAGTGTTTTTTAAGATGATGATTCTAGCTTTTTCATAATTCATTGATAATCCTTTCTGGGATTGAATGAATGTGTTCGATATTTTACATAATTCAACTTCTGATCTAAATAGCAGCATAATATTATTTACAGGGCTTTTTTCTGGGAAAAGAGGTGGTGGAACTCAGTGGGTTGCCCTCGGAGAAAATGGTCACATGGCTGGTGGCCCTGCCCCCTGATCTCCAGACAGAGGGGAGTTGAGATTGCCTTCCATGCCACTCAGCGGCATGGAGGGCAATCTCAACTCCCCTCTGTCTGGAGATCAGGGGGCGGGGCCACCGGCCATGTGACCATTTTCAAGAGGTTCCGGAACTCCGTCCCCCTGCGTTCCCCCTGAAAAAAGCCCTGATTATTTACATAAAGAGGAACAGAAATCTCTCAGCTAGTACAGGAGCATGAAGACACGGTTTTTTTAGGTAACAGATCATATTCTCATGAAGGTTGAACACTTGTGGGGCTAAAAGGCCACCTTGCTTAACACCTTGCACAAGAGGATCGGGGCCATAAAACTGCCCCTCTGGACATATGGCATATAGAGGATAATTGTGTATGGACTTATTTTTTAAATATTTGAAAAACTTTTATAGGTGCTTATACCACTTTTGTTGTCATATTTCTATTTCTATTTTGTATGAGGTTTGTTTCAATTTTTTTCAAAATAAAATTTCAACCATTTGTGTTATGTATGTGTTATGTGTCATCAAGTCACCTCCGACCCGTGGCAACCCTATGAAGGAAAGCCCTCCAAAACATCCTATCATGAACAGACTGGCTCAGATCCCGAAAACTAGAGGACGTGGCTTCATATTTCTCATGTTCCATGTTCCTATTATGTATGTCCTACAGCTTTGGACATTCCTTTTGCATCTATTCACGTCCACAACTAGATATCCTTTGGGCTTTAATCCAGTTCCATCATACCCTGACCTGCATGGCCCAAGTGAGCTTGATCTCATCAGATCTCAGAAGCTAAGCAGGATTGGCCTTGGTTAGCAATTGGATGGGAGACCTCCGGTGAAGACCAGGGTTGCAGAGGCAGGCAATGGCAAACCACCTCTATTAGTCTCTTGCCATGAAAACCCCAGCAGGGGTCGCCATATGTCAGCTATGACTTGAGGGCACTCTCCCCCATCCATTAAGAAAAGCACTATTCATAGTCCTCGGCTCCTCCCCAGTAGCCAATTAAGTACCATCCGACCTGGGGGTCTTGTCCTCCAGCACTATATCTTTTTGGATTGTCTCATCATAGGGTTTTCAAGATAAGAGATTAGCAGACGTGGTTTACCATGGTTGCTTTCTGCTGTGCAGTACTAACCAGGGTTAGTTGAAGTGACACTGCCGTTGTCTGTGAAAGATCCTCTGCCAGCATCACCTTCCACTACTGCTGCTGCCCAGTAGCTGACCTTCAAGAATTCCTCTGCTCCCACAATTCAAAAAGAATTCCAAAGGTATTCACAGGCTCAAAAAGGTTTAGAGTGCCTTCACCTAAACTTAGGGTTTCCAGGTCGCCTTACCTGTAGTCTCAAGGTGCATGGAGGTAGGGTTGCAAGAGTGCCCATAAAAAAAAATTGACAGGCACTACCTTTGAATACTTCATTGAGTGTGTGCTAAGTGCGCATGCTTCCCCAGCCCAGTCATGATGACATCACTTCCAGGAGTGACATCATCTCCTGGCGCTTCCTTTCTCCAGTGCGGAGGAGGAGGAGGAGGAGGAGGGGAGGGGAGGGGAGCTGGCTGGCTGCTTCTCTTCCCTTGCATGCAGGAAAGTTTGCTGGTGCTGCCTCTGCCTCCTGCAAACTAGCAACCAGCGGCTCCCCCCCCCCACCCCAAATACCAGACATTTATATGTCCAGTATTTTAACTAGGCTTCCCCCAGACAGTCCAAGAAAAAAACAGACTGCAGGGAGGAAAACCAGACACCTGGCAACCCTACCTGGAGGGGGGGTGCCTTTCTCCACTGCCTCCAGCACATGCAAAACACGTACGTGCCTTCTGAGGCATCCCTAACCCACAGCTTCCATATCACTTCTGGTTTAAACTGGAAGCAACGGAGTCTCAGCCTAGCATTTTCTCTGTTTGGGGCCGATTCTGTTGACAACGGCCATGCAAACTGTTTAAAGAGTAAAGGAAGCTTTATTTAGGAACTAACATACTTGACAGTAAAGTAGAGAAATAGAGAGAGACTTCTAGCAATCTAGCTGGCTGAGAGGGGGGCAGATTTTGCGAGAAGGAAGATATTGTCCCTGAGACACTCTTAAGAAAGAAAGGTGCTGTCCTCACATTCCTATCTGACTAGCCCTTACTGCTTCTGTAGGGTACACTGTACACTGGAGCTGTGTGAAGGGGTTGTGAAATGCCAGAAGGGAAACTTCAGCCCATTCTACTCTCTCCAGGTCCAAGCCTGGCTCTGGAAGGCAGCTCCAGCCCATTTCCATTCCTCGCTGCCCTTTGGTTGCTGTCCCACACAGTTTTAGACTGGAGAGGGGAAATTGACAGAGCCTTCTGGGAAGTGAAGATGAAATTAACAAACTCTCTCTCTGAGGAGTGATCATTGCTGGCTCTGTCTTTTTACACTACCCTTCACAGCTAACATTTCATCTCCCTACACTTGAGAGAGACTCTTGTACGTGTAGAGAGACTCTTGTACGTGAGCCATTATCTACTACTACCAGTCAGACAATTGTCATCACAATATCTCTCATACACAAACATCCCTCTTGCTTCTCAGAAACACTAAGCAGCATAAACCGCTTCCGAGCTAACATTGCATCTCCCTACACTTGATAAACAACAATCCAACTTTTTTTTTTCTTTGCACAGTCCCCTCTCAGTTTCCTCATTCCACCCCCCCACCCCGCCAGCACTTTTGGCACTAAAACTGGCCAGTTCATCCCAAAATTACCGCAGGGGAGATGAGCTTTATGTCATCACACTTCTAAAATACTTTGAACAACACTCAAAATGAGATGTTTTAAGAGATGTTAACATTGGCACACTTTCATGAAAAATATTCATAGAGTCATCATAGAATCATAGAGTTGGAAGGGGCCATACAGATCATCTAGTCCAACCCCCTGCCCAGTGCAGGATCAGCCTAAAGCATCTCTGACAAGTATTCATCCAGCCTCTTCTTGAAAACTGCCAGTGATGGGGAGCTCACCACCTCCCTAGGCAGCTGATTCCACTTTTGAACTTCTCTGATGGTGAAAAAGTTTTTCCTAATATCCAGCCGGTACCTTTGTGCATGTAATTTAAGCCCATTGCTTCTCGTCCTACCCGCTGCTGCCAACTGGAACAGCTCCCTGGCCTCCTCCAAATGACAGCCTTTCAAATATTTAAAGAGAGCAATCATGTCCCTCCCTCAACCTCTTCTTCTCCAAACTAAACATTCCCAAGGCCCTCAGCCTTTCATCGTAGGGCTCAGTCTCCAGACCCCTGATCATCCTCGTCGCTCTCCTCTGCACCATCTCAATTTTGGCCACATCCGTTTTGAAGTGAGGCCTCCAGAACTGCACACAATATTTCAGGTGTGGCCTGACCAAGGCAGTATAGAGAGAGGCTATGACCTCCTGCGATTTCGACGCTATGGCCCCTTTGATATAACCCAAGATTGAATTAGCCTTTTTTGCCACCGCATCACCGCATATTAGGCCTGTTCTAATTTTTAAAAACCACCCAGAGCAGCAGGTATTATTCCTAATGATAAATGCTTTGTTTGACTTTGTTAATACAGCTGGGGAAACATATGGGTGTGCTTTGGTGACCAAAACAGCAAGTTAAAAGAATGGCATTGCAAAATTTCTCCTAGTTTACCAGGAAACAACCACAAGAAGATACCTCTTGGAGCTCCCTTCCTTTTCTGATGGCAGATTCACCATACTCAGTATCTGGGATGGAGAGAGCCAGGAAAACTCTGGGGTGGGAGCCAAACATGGGCTTCAGCTGATAGGACGGGAGTCCTACACCATTTCTCTACTGCTGGGACCTCTGCTTCATACAGAGAGGACTTTCAAGAAGGAGACAGACCTTGCAGGGTTCCCAGGTGCCTGACGGTGTCAGGAAAATTCCTGAGGGGTTGTCCCCTTGCCTGCCAATCCACCAGTGATCAGAAGGAGATCCACCAGCAGGCCCTTTGGGAATACATGTGGTGCACATGCTCCCAGGGGGTGCAACGTCACTTCAGGAAGTGACATCATTGCGCAGGAGCCCCACTGCACGCACACATTGAGCACGCTGTCAGCACGAGGCCGGCACAAGAGCCAATTTAGACTGTGGGACTCTAATCTGGAGAGCTGGGTTTGACTCCCCACTCCTCCACTTGAAGCCAGCTGGGTGACCTTGGGCCAGTCACAGCTCTCTCAGAGCTCTCTCAGCCCCGCTCACCTCACAGGGTGTGTAAGTGGTCATACTTGCCCTCAGCATATTAAGGCTTATGAATATGGCAATATCATAAGCCCCTCTGCTCATATGTTTAAAACACAGACAAGCTGCCTGGCTAGGCAGGAGATGGAAAAGTGCTGAAATGTGAGAAGTGAAGTAAGGCTAACTTAGCCCCGTACCCCTGAGCTTGTGCATAACGATGGTTGTTGGGGGTTTTCCGGGCTGTGCATAACCATAGAACAATGGAGGTCTCCAGAAGTACTCGAATGAATCCATTCACACACATTGCCAATTCTACCCTTTACCCAGTCTCACCCATCCATCCATCGTGGGTCATCAAATAATCTTTTTACACCTATAGTCCCTCCCAGGAAGACCTAATCAAATCTTCCTAGTTCATTGTCCCACCTTGGAGACAGTTCACCAGCCTTATTGTCTCACCCTGGAGACAGTTTCCCAGGCCTTTGTCCCACCCTGGGAAGAACCATCAAGGCATTGTTTTAGGGCAGAGACCCTCAGTCCTGCCTCAGGGTATGTTGGCCAGTACATCTGACTGTCCTGCCATGTGCTCAGTGTGCGTGTCCTGGACCCTCCACACATCTTCAGATGGCATGTCTGAGCCCTTCTCCCTCTTGCCATGAAGTACTGGTCACTGAAGCTGCTCTGCCTTGGACACTCTCAATCTTCTGGACCTGGTAACCAGGGCTTTTTTTCAGCAGGAATGAGGTGGAATGGAGTTCCGGAACCTCTTGAAAACGGCCACATGGTTGGTGGCCCCGCCCCCTGATCTCCAGACAGAGGGGAGTTGAGATTGCCCTCCGCGCCGCTTGGCGGCACGGAGGGCAATCTAAACTCCCCTCTGTCTGGAGATCAGGGGGCGGGGCCACCAGCCATGTGACCATTTTCTCCGAGGGCAACCCACTGAGTTCCACCACCTCTTTTCCCAGAAAAAAAGCCCTGCTGATAACTATAAAACCAACTCTACAACTTTCTCCAACTTTTCTCCCTGTTCTTTTTCTAGTTAGCTCTCTGTGTGTCTTGTGTGTTTTGCATGCAATTGATCTTAATATTTTAAATAAAAACCCTTTTTTGATTGAATATCTGCCTGCTTATTGAAAGGGTTCTCTAGAGGAATGGATCCTCGTAGACATTGGCGCATAAGATCCCAGTTACCAGCCTCTTGCATAGCCCTTCTCCTTGCTAGCTAATTTCCCCACAAATTATTTTATTGCATGGAGACCACTTCTGGTAACAGATGTTTGTTGTTGTGGGGATAATAATAACATAGGTTGTTGTGGGTTTTCTGGGCTGTATTGCCGTGGTCTTGGCATTGTAGTTCCTGACGTTTCACCAGCAGCTGTGGCTGGCATCTTCAGAGGTGTAGCACCAAAAGACAGAGATCTCTCAGATGCCAGCCACAGCTGCTGGCGAAACGTCAGGAACTACAATGCCAAGACCACGGCAATACAGCCCAGAAAACCCACAACAACCATCGTTCTCCGGCCATGAAAGCCTTCGACAATACAATAATAACATACTTTGTAAACCGCTCTAGTGGGTGTTAAGTTGTCCTGAAGGGTGGTATATAAATCGAATGCTATTATAAGTGCCAGGTTCCCCCCGCTCCTGCCAGGAGTGTGTAGGGTCCTGGCAGTGAAGACCTAAGACCAGTGAAGTTGGAAATTATGCAAAACCTAGAAAGCACAGATTTACAACACACTTGCTAGTGACCCCAATGCCACTGGGAAGAGGAAGCTAGATTAGTGTGAGTCCAAAACTAGAACAATCTGCCCTTCTTGTGGGTCCAGCACAACCAGTTTTGAAATCGTGTCTCCCAGAACATTCCTGTCAACTGAAAGAAATCACCCAAGACCTGGAGGGGTTTTCCCTTCTGCTTACCGCCCCACAGACTGGATGGACTGTGCTAAGAGCAACGAGGGAGTTCTCAGGCTCTTTTGCAACCAGGCTAACTGGAAAGGGACAGTTCCTAGCAGACGTTTCAAGTCTGTTTGCAGAAGGCTTCACTGCTGGATTTTAGCACATGTATGAAGAAATTCCTCAGAATGCAGTTCAAACAATGAGATCTGCTTAAAGCTGCCTGGTCTGTTTAGGGGATTCTGGAAGACATTTTTACTAAAACCGAGGGCAAGATCTGCCCTGGGTTCACTCTGGTCTTCAGTCTTCAGATAAGGATTCGTCTCCTCTAGTTCCTGCCTCTTCTTGCAACAATTGTCAGTCCGATGCTTTTGGAAAGCCCACCACTTGCCCCAGGCACTTGAAGCCAACAGCTCCCTCCAGCGGTTTGCCACTCCCTCCTCCAATCAACAAATCCGTCACCCGTCTGCAGGGAGGTTTTATTTATTTCTTTATTTTTATTTTATGCCATGCATAGTCCACCTTTCTCATTGAGACGCAAGGTGGATTACACAATGTGAGATTAGCACAGTCAGTATCAAGGACATTTCCATAAGCAATGCCAGACAGGGTAAATGAACACAAGTTTAGTGTTCAATGCCAGACAGGGTAAATGAACACAAGTTTAGTGTTCATTAGTGAGGATCTGATACAGAACTGAAAAAATGCTGAAACAGAACATCAGCAGTTCTAGGGCTGACAGTAGACAACATGAAGCACAGGGAGCTCATAGGAGCACATATTTCCATTCAGCTATCGCAACTACGGACATGGATATTCCCAATCTCCTTTTAGAGTAATCTAAAGTATATCTTGTGGTTTTAAATTGTGTTTATGCTTGATGTGACCCGCCCTGAGCCCATTCGCAGGGAGGGTGGACTAGAAATGGAATAAAATGCTGCTGCTGCTGCTGCTGCTGCTGCTGCTGCTGATGATGATGATGACGACGACGACGACGATGAAGACAACGACGACGACAATAACGATGACAACAACTAACGCCATAAGTGAAAAATTTGCTTTCCTATGAGTCCAGTGACCCTGAATTCTTGCTGTAGCCAATGGGGAAGGGAAACCCCTCTCCCGCCTTTCTCTACATAATTTATAGCTTCAGTCATGCCGTCCCTCTGTCACCTTCTTTCCACACTAAATTAATGCTGTACATGAGCAGTGCTATGACAAACATGGTTGGGCCAGTCAGAGGTGGACAAACAGCCCGTTGAGGGGTCGGTACCTGGCTCGCACCTTGTGGGGAGGGAGGGAGCTGAGCTGTCAGGAGTTCAGGCATCCCTCCGAAGAAATAACCCCTCTTGAGAAGACAATAAAGACTTTATCATAGGATAGGAATGAGCGGAAGAAGATTGAGACTTGGAAGAGCAATTGTGAAGGAAACTGAAAGAGATCCTTAAAGACGAAGATGTCTCTCTGGGGACCTAGATCAAGATAATCCAAACTATGGTATTCCCCATTACTGTGCATGGATGTGAAAGTTAGATGGTGAAGAAAACTGACAGGAAGAAAATGGATTCATTTGAAATGTGGTGCTGGAGGAGAGTTGTGTGGATACCCAAAAGACAAGTAGGAGGGTTCTAGATCAAATCAAACCCGGATTCTCCCTATAAGCTAAAATGACAAAACTGAAGCTGTCATACTTTGGGCACATCATGAGAAGACAAGATTCTCTAGGAAAGTCAATAATGCTGGGAAAAGTGGAAGGCAGCAGGAAAAGAGGAAGACCTAAAACAAGATGGCTGGATTCAATAAAAGAAGCCACGTCCTCCATTTCAGGATCTGAGCAAATGATAGGACATTTTGGAGGTCTTCCATTCATAAGGTTGCCATGGGTTGGAGGTGACTTAACAGCACATAACACACAGAGAGGAGAAACGACAGGCAAAGGGCTGGCAGCGTGACTCATGAGCTGCTTCCAAGGTGTTAGGTGCAGAACCTGGGTGCGACTTTCATTAGATTCCTTGGATGCTTTTGACACTCCACAAACCACCATGCTGCTGGAAAACCTAGAAGAGAGGTCTAGGTGGAGCAGTATTAACACGAAGCAGTCTTATGCTGACTCAAACCAATGGTCTATTAAAGGGCCATGTCTACCCAGACCGGCAGCTGCTCTCCAGGGTCTTGGGCAGAGTTCGTCACATCATCTGATCCTTTAAAAATGGGAGAAACCAGGATTTGAACCTTGGACCTTTTGCATGCCAAGCAGATGTTCCACTGCTGAGACACTGCCCCTCCCATTCAAATGGTTTTAGAACCCGTTGAACAGCCATACCCCAAGGATGGTAGTGGAGATGCAGAATCAGATCTGAAGGTTCTGCTGGGGGGTCCCGTAAGATTGGGTTCCCCCCTGTGTTGTTCATTATTTATGTGAGACCCCTGAACAGGTTCAGACATGGTTTGTAAAAGGGGTATTATTAATATGCGGATCACCTCCACTGTAGATCCCCTTGATTAATCCAAAGGAGCTGCTCTCTCTGTGCTGGGCTGATGCCTGAATGCTGAAGGCAAGTCGCTGAAGGAGAGGAAGCTGGATCTAGAGAAGGCAGAAGTGATGCTGGGTGGGAAGATAGTGGTGGAGAGTGCCCTCAAGTCACAGCTTACTTAGGGTGAAACCTGGTGGGGTTTTCATGGCAAGAGACCCACAGAGGTGGTTTGCCATTGCCTGCCCCTGCAGCCCTGGTCTTCGTTGGAGGTCTCCCATCCAGTTACTAACCAAGGCCGACCCTGCTTAGTTTCTGAGATCTGATGAGATCAGGCTCACCTGGGCTATCCTGGTTGAGATATCTGCATTGAGGGGGATGGTTCACCTGGCTATTGATAGGGTGCCCTGTTAGTCAAAGGACTTGGTTAAAAGCTTGGTAAGTTAAGTGGTGGCTGGACAACCCCAAGACTTCCTGGATGAAGCGGATTGTTTGGCTCCTTTGCAGCCTGGTTCCAGGCCTGGCTCTGGGAGTGAAGAAGCCTTGGTTTTCTTGGTGGGCAGAGGGAGCCCAATCCTGTTGATCCTTCTGGACCTCTCAGCAGCTTTCCATACCGCTGATCATGGTAGCCTTCAGGTCTGCCTTTTGGAGTCAGGACTGTGAGGAACCATCCTGCGGTGGTTACAGTCCTACTTGGAAGGCAGGGTTCAGATGGTGGTGCTGGGGGACTGCTGCTCAGCCCCGCGGCCCTTGACCCATGGGGCTCTGCAAAGGGCCATTGTGTTCCTCCCTGCTTTTTAACATCTACATGAGGCTGTCGGGAGAGGTCATCTAGAGATTTGGGCTTGGCTGCCACTAATATGCAGCTGATACTGTAGCAGATCCAAGGGAGGCTGTGGAAACCATGAACCGGAGTTTTGGATAAATGAGGACCAATGAACTTAATCCTGGAAACAGAGAGGTGATGCTGGTGGGCAGAAGAATCAACCCAGGTGTGATGGGTTAGGGGGGCTGTTCTGTTCTTCCCTCCCTCTGATCCCCCCCCAGTTTCTCCTAGTAGGACCACCACCACTTCAATTAGAACTGGCTTTGCCCTTCAACAGCTGTTGGGGAAGCTGATGAACCTCTGAGCATATATAGAGTTCTGGCATGGGACCGGATGTAGGCACATAGGTGAGGACTGACACAACCAACAAAGCCCAGGACCAAAATGAAAGAGGAGAACCAGTGTCCAACCAGAGAATCCCAATGTCCAACCAGAGAATCCCAATGTTCAACCAGAGGACCCCCAGTGTAAAAGTAGAGAATCCAAACCCAAGCTGAAGTGGAGGCGAGGGGAGTTGAGGCTCACCAGAGCTGTGCCATTTAAAAGGTGGCTGCCACAGCTTGAAGGACTCTTCTGGAGCTTGGGCAGGGAAGGAGGTAGGGGATGGGAATCTGTCTGCTGCCGTCTGTTCCCTGCCAGTATTGTGCCAGGGCAGCTTGCCTCCACTTTGTGCCGCTACCCTCTTGCTCATGCCGCTGACCTCTTGCTCTCTGATGTGGCTGCCTTGTGGCTGCTTGCAACCAAATAATCTGGCCCAGCAGAGTTGGGTTTCCCAGATCCATCTGAGATTCTCTTATGAGGTCCATTATAGCCAGATTATGCCAGATCGACATAAATCTGGTTATAAAGCCAGATCACAAATCCCAGACCACACACCCTCTCCTGTGCACCTTCTCCTGTGAATTAACCTGAAGTTAATGTGCAGAGACTCGAGGACAGAGAGAAGAAACATGAAAATTGGCAGAGACCAGAACGGTTAATACACCTGCCTCCTCAAGCTACTCCTCCTCCCAAAAGGCCAGAATAAAAATCATTCCAATCTTGGCAGCTTACAAAAAGTTCCACCCAAACTCAGCCAGCCACCAGCCCCAACAACACACAGCGGGCAATCAGCAGAATTGCAGGAACAGTAAGAAGGAGCTTGCACAGATTGGAGAAACCCCTAAAACCATTAGCCCCCCCTCTCAAGTTTCATATCTCCTGCAATAAGTATGTAGCAGCCCCTGGGCCCTAACTCCCTCCCCAAAATTCCCACCACCCGCTTGTTCATGGGAACAGGCCATAATGTAGCAGACAGACTGTGGTGGAACAGCTCCACCGACATATGAGCATTGCCCCTTCTTGCCCTCTTGCCTTTGACAATTTGAATTGGGATTTTATGTTTTTAATAATGGAAAAAAATGAATTTTGGGGAAGGATTTATAAAAGCCATGAAGGCAGTATACTGAGATCAGCAAGCGGCACTGTGTGTGAACAACAATTTGACCGACAAATTTAAAGTCAGAAAAGGTACAAGGCAAGGAAAGCACCACATTCAACCTAACGGAAAGGAAATCCATCAACCTCATGAAGAAACTGGCATGTATCTGACGAAGAGAGCTATAGTTGTTGTGTGTTTACACACAACAAAAACACACAACAACCATCGTTCTCCGGCCGTGAAAGCCTTCAACAATACGAAGAGAGCTATAGTTCTCGAAAGCTTATGCTACAATAAAGTGGGTTAGCCTTAAAGGTGCTACTGGGCTCTTTACTAGTTTGCTACTACAGACTAACATGGCTAACTCCTCTGAATCTATTTCCTAGTATGGGGAAGTTATGGGGAAATTGCTGTGCTTGAGGGAAACACAAACATAGCATCTCATCAGGCAGATGGGCAAGGATGTCTGAAGGGTAGCCACTAGATGTTCTGTCTAGAAATAAATCGGGAGTCTTCTTCACCACCAGTGGAATATCCAGGAGCTTTCTCTTAGCACCACCACCATGAAGGGGGGAGGTGATGGTGGTCAGAAAGCGTATCTCCAGCAGGAGGGATGCTTCTCTCACCCCAGATGTGGGTTCTGCAGTGGAAAGGGAAGTTTCAATGTGAACAACACAACAAAACTCGTGAAACAGTAGCTTTTAGTGGCAGTGCAGATTTGGACCATTTCCCTATGTCTTAAACACTCATGGAACGCTGGGGGCCCTGTGGCGCAGTTTCTGATGTCACAGTTTCCAAAATGGAGGCAGGCGGTTACGATTCCATTTTCACGATGCCACAAAAATGGAATCATATACTAGCTGCCTGCCTCCATTTTGGAAACCATGATATCAGAAATCGCACAACAGAGTCGCCAGCATTTCTTGTGAGAAAACGGCCTTGGTTAATGAACCGGTGTGCAGCACGCTTGAACCAATTTGGAATATACACAACACGGGCCGTTTCCACATGACTTACCAGCCGACAAAAAGTTCCGCAAAACACCTGGAAGATAGTGTCTTCTCACACGAAATCACATCAGGAAGATGCTACTTCACACAAAACTCCTGGATGAAAGCGTCTTCCTGGCGCGATTTCATGCGAGAAGTCGCTATCTTCCGGATGTTTTGCAGAACGTTTCATTGGCCAGTAGGTCGTGTGGAAATGGCCAAGGTTAGTAAAAATTGTAACTGGAAAGAAACTGGAAGTAGCCTTCTCTTGGGCAAGCTAGGGTGCATTTTCTTCCCGTCCTATTGGCCCACCACAGAACACATAAACTTTTATGTAGGAGGGTATTGTTATAATTTGATTTCCTGGCTCACCATTCTGGAAAGTGTTTTAATGAAACAGAACGGCTATTTCTGTGTGTATTTTCAGCTTGTTTGTTTTTTTCTGCATACCACTTGTGTCTATGCTGCCACCAGCCTTTGGCTAAACTTATCCCCTGCTAAGCACTCCTAGCACTCCATCCACAGCACCATTTACAGGCTCTTAGTGGCCTTATTTCCAGCTTGCTTCCTCCAGGGAATTTGATTTCTGTAGCCTGCAGGTCAGTTGTAATTCTAGAAGTCCGGGCTCCAAATGGAGGGGATCAGACGGACTTGAGCAAGGCACCTGGCAACCATAGTAACATCACCTGGTAAATACCATCTCACAGGAGTGCAGGTGTTTACACTTTCATCCCAGTTGGGAGGGGAATGAACTTCTTATCAGTTTGGATTTTGAAATCCCACAAGAACTCAACAACTTTTGCAGACGGTAGTTCGTACCTTTTTGCATAAATTCTAATGCAGCATTGCAGCTACTTTCTTGCGGCGCTTTTCATAGGGAATTCCCCAAATAGGACGGCATCCCTGGCACTGTGGCATCACGCCAAAACTGGAAGTGACATCATGGCACCAGTGACACCAGTTGTTGAGGTCTCTCCCCTTCATTGCTCCCAGGCTGGAGCAGTCTGGAGGCTGGAAAACCTAATTCCAGAACACACCTCTCAACTCAACCCAAGCAATTTCTTAGGGGAAAAGTAATGTGTTGTTAGGCCTGTGACATAATTGATGATGTGACTCCAGCTTCATGCATTCCTTCCTCCCCGCTGTCCTCCCCTTCACAGCACCGAGGAATGAGAGCTACTCTAGCCCCCCTCCTCATCTCTTTTCCCTAGACCTTGTATATTTCCCATAGTCCCTCCCAGGGCTTTTTTTCAGCTGGAACACGGTGGAATGGAGTTCTGGCACCTCTTGAAAATGATCACATGGCCGATGGCCCCGCCCCCTGATCTCCAGACAGAAGGGAGCTTAGACTGCCCTCCGCGCTGCTCCAGCGGAGGGCAATCTAAATTTCCCTGTGACTGGAGATCAGGGGACGGGGCCACTGACCATGTGATCATTTTTGCCGAGGGTGATTTAAACTTTAAAAACTCCCCCCTTTGTTCCAGCTGACCCAAAGCGACATCATTGTGCGGTCCTAAGTTCCACCACTGAGTTCCACCACCTCTTTTCCCAGGAAAACAGCTCTGGTCCCTCCCATTTCTCCAACTCTCCTGCCATTTGTTTCTTCTTATCCTTCACTCAAGGCACAAGTAAGTGTACCTTACAAATGACACAGGGATAGTACCAAAAATGACATCCACAAATCTTGCCACAGGTGGCAATGCTGAGGAATTCTGACATCATTGTGGTTTCTTTCTTCCACAGAAACCAGCAATGGAGGTGATGACATTACAATGGCTGTCCTCTCAGGCCCTGTGTTGTGTTCTCTGCTCAGTAAGGACAGGGCTTTCTCAGTGGTAACCCCTGGGTATTAAATGTTCTCTCCCTGCACCAGGCGCTGTTACTGGATATTTTAAAGCACCAGGCCAAGACTTTAAAAAGAATCACTACACTTTTAACTGCTTGTCTTCCATATCTGGTATATTTTTTCTTTCCCTTCTTGATAGAGTCATAGGGTTGGAAGGGATCTCCAGGGTTATCTAGTCCAACCCCCTGCATAATGCAGGAAATTCACAACTATCTCCCTTTCCCCCACATACACCCAGTGACCCCTGCTCCATGCCCAGAAGATGGCAAAACACCACCAGGAGCCCTAGCCAAATTGGCCCGAGTTTTATGAGAATACCACTGTTATAGGTTATTTAGTATGTGTGGGGTGTATGTGTGTGTTTTGTCTAGTGCTCACTGGAGATGGGCACGAGCTAAAATACAAACCAAAATTAAGCATGAACCAGGCTAGTTCATGGTTAGCGAACTGTGGTTCATCAGATCCCATTTCTGACAAACCACCACGAACTTTAGGCTGGTTTGTTTGGTTCATTTTTTGGTTCGTGACTGCAGACAGCCTGGTGCCAATCAATCAGTTTCCTAGGCAACAGGGGATAGACTTCCTGCAGACCTTCTGCTAACCCGGAAGTGACATTCTGCTGGCCCGGAAGTGATGGTTTTCTGACCCAGATGTGATGTTTTCACAAACCAAACGAACTGGTTCGTGAACCAGGGGCAGGTTCGTGAAATTTGATGAACCACGAACCACATGGTTCATTTTTCCCCCGGTTCGTGCCCATCTCTAGTGCTGACTACAGGTAGGATCTCCCTAGTTATTAGCACATATTATTGTTGATGACTGTTCACCTCCAGGGACATGACTGCTTTGGGCTTTGATGGTTTCCTTTCCAGACACACATGCCTGGTGCTTTCTGGTTGGGTTTGTAGCCAGTGATCAGTCTGCATGGAAGCTATTTGTCCTCAATCCATTGAAGAAGCAGTTATAAGCAGGGCTTTTTTTCTGGGGAAAGAGGTGGTGGAACTTAGTGGGTTGCCAGCACAGGGTACAACTCCTGGCAGGAGGTGGTGCCCATGGTATCACATGCACATGCGCAAAGTGCATGCGTGCTCCTAGGACGCATGGGTCAGCTGGAACAAGGGGGGAGTTTTTAAAAGTTTAAATCGCCCTCGTTGAAAAGGGTCACATGGCCAGTGGCCCCGCCCCCTGATCTCCAGACAGAGGGGAGTTTAGATTGCCCTCCGCACCACTCCAGCTGAGGTGCCCGAAGCCCTGGTTCAAGAGCACTCCACAGCCTTCCGGACAATCGGGCCAAATCCAATACTGGACTTTGTGAACTGACTTCTGTTTGCTTTCTAACAAATTAATGCTTACCACACTGGTTGCATTTCTGCAAGCTGTGCAAATGTTGTTCTCAGCTTGGTACAATAAATAGCCTTGGAAGTCCTTGTACATGTGGCTATGTTCTTGTTCTCTCTCTCACACACACACACACACGCACACACGGACACGGACACGCAATCGCACACGGACACGCACACGAGTATTCCTGAGCATCACCAATGCCTCACAATCCAGCTCTGCCAACTGCCAGAAGTTTCTCTCCCAGCTTTTTTCTATGAGGGATGATTGTGCCATTAGCAGAAAGCCTTTTCCAGGCTGTCCCCCTTCAGGCTGCATATCTGAATGCCTGTCCATTGTTGGGAAAGACTGCACATATTTTTTAAAAAGCTTAATAATAAAGAGTCCAGTTCTTTAAGACCAACCAACTTTATTGTAGCATAAGCTTTCGAGAACCACAGCTCTCTTCCTCAGAATCATGTGACCAAGAGAGCTGTGGTTCTCAAAAGCTTATGCTACAATAAAGTCAGTTAGTCTTAAAGTTACTACTGGACCTTTACTATTTTGCAGCTACAGACTAACAAGGCTAACTCCTCTGGATATAAAAAAAAAGCATGATTCTGTGTCAGAAAGAAACAAGGTTGAATCTTCACATGCAAGTGTCAAGAAACTGCTTGGGGCGAGGGAGGGCGTGTGTATGCAAAGTCACATTCAAACACATGATCACTACCACCATTCCTACAGAGGAAAAGAATTCCTTCCTTCTGCAAATAGAACAATACGTCTCTGCCCTGACTTCCTTCTGTGAATGAAACCCAGGATTTCCCCAGATACCTTTGCTAAGCTGCAATAATATTTGTCCTCTGTGTGTGTATGTTTTTAACCTTTTCTGATGCCCTCTCTCAGGCTCCTATTAGGAGGGCAAAAGGAAATTGTGACATGTGCAGTCATCTTAAAATTAGCAAGCCATGGAGCCAAGCTAGAAGTGACGAATGACACCTGCCTGGCAAGTGAACAGACTCACGTGTATTCCTCCCTGTTCACTTGCCATTCACTTGCGATCCACTTGATCAAGTGGAGAGCAAGTGAATGGCAAGTGACCAGGGAGGAATACATGTGAGTCTGTTCACTAGCCAGGCAAGTGTCATTCGTCACTTCTAGCTTGGCCCATAGTTTTACTCAGGTAGTAAAAGGAAAAGTGAGTCATCCTACAGAAACAGAAGTAGGAGGCTCAGAAGGGCACACACCAGGAGCCAGTCTGGCCACTGAAGCATCGAAAGGCCCCAACTCGGGGCAGCCGTCGTGTATGACTCACTAACAACCTCTCTACACGAGACATCTTACATGAGGACACTCAAGTGTAGGGAGATGCGATGTTGGCCAGGAAGCGTAGTTTTAAAAGGCAGAGCCCAAGGTCAGTTTCACCTCTCCACACACAGCCCGCAGAGATGGCTCCTCAAAGGGTGTGTTAATTTCATCTTCGCCTTCCCCAAGTCTCTGTCAATTTCACCTCCCCTTTGGGGAGGTGAAGATGAAATTAACACACCCTCTGAGGAGCGATCTCTGCAGGCTCTGTGTGGAGAGGTGAAACTGACCTTCGGCTCTGCCTTTTTAAACTAGGCTCCCTGGCTAACATTGCGTCTCCCTACACTTGACCATCCTTGTATAAGATGTTTCTGGTGGTCAAGCTAGAAGTGATGAATTACACTTGAATAGCAAGTGATCACTATGTGATCGAGTGGAGTGCAAGTGGAGCGCAAGTGAACAGGGAGGAATACATGTGAGTCTGTTCACTTGCCATTCAAGTGTAATTCGTCACTTCTAGCTTGGCCCTATGGCTAAAAAAAGACTCATTGGTCTTTGTGGCCCCACAAGAGTTCCTGCTATTTGGAGAGCAATGTCAGCACAAATTGTGAGGAGGAGAGAAGCCTGGGACAGTGAATGATTAGACACTTTGTTGACAGATTCTCTAATTAAAACACTCACCTTTGCTTTTGCTCAGCCTTGGGCCACATCCCGAAATCAGGTGAAGGCTAGGTTATCTCCCAGAGGAAATTGCCTAACGGAGCTTTTATTTGACTACCTGGGGCCTTCGTTTGCTGGAAATGACTTACTCTGAGGCAACCTCAACTGTCTGATGTTTGGAAGGAGGCTGGCTAAGCTTCTCCTCTGGCCACCCTCTTGGAAGCCCCAGACAAAAAGCAATAGCTGTGACCAACTAACTAAGGATGAATGAAAACCCACTTCAAAGCAATTATGCAAAAGTTGTTTATCTAAAGTCAATGAAAAGTGAAATAAACTCTAAGTGGTATAGAGCTGGCACAAATTGCTAACAGGTACCATGTGAGGGCGAGTCACAGCCACCTCTTGGGAAATCCAGTGCTCGCAAATCCCACTAGTTCTCCTTTGGTAACCACAGAGTATATGAACAAAAAATGAACCGTAGCTGTACAAGCTTACATATCAATTATCCATATACAACATTTTACATGACATAAACCAAGTGACTGACCAATGAATATAAGTGTATAAAAATTCAATAAGGTGTAACTGCAACAGGTTAGCTAGCAAGGAATCCCGTTTCAGGCATCCCCTTCTTCCTGGCAGTTACAGCTGTAATAAATAATACACATTTAATTATACAATACATAAATATAGCACATTACAAAATACACTGTAGAATACTCCCAGCAACAAGGTAAGTCACAGCCACGATACATGCACAATGGCGGCTCGCTCAATGGCGTCGGCACAGTCTCACGTAAACCAAATACTTAAATACAAATCATTCAAAGGGTTCTTTAAAGAAACAGAGTCCCGGTAAGAGTCCTCACAAGTAAGCTGTCAAGCCACAATCAGTACTGAGTCCATGTGGTTCCACAGTCCGGAGTCTATGAATCCACCACGCCTCCTTTCTTCTCAGGTCTCTATGTGCAAGTAGAGCTATTAAAGTTCGAATCCAGGAGCATCGCTCAAGATTACGGCATGAAGTGGAGGATGCTCCGTTGGTGTCACATTTCCTGGAGACAAAAACATAAGGAGCATGATTTTTTTTATTCGGTGCTACATGTCAGTAAATTTAAGGATGCTGCTTTTGCACATAGAGACCTGAGAAGAAAGGAGGCGTGGTGGATTCATAGACTCCGGACCCTATTGGTGCGTTGAACTGTATGCACGAAAGAACTGAGGCGTTGGAGCAAACACGCTGTGGTGGTTTGTGTACAGCCCCCTGAGGAAGTGGTTGTATGAAACAAGCTGAGTCAACTGGGCACTTGTAGGGGCCGGGGGTCCCCCGGGGGCCCCGTTCTTTCTTTTTGGCACTCCACCTTACGACACCGTCATCTCCAGTCTCTGCTCCCCTTGCTGGGAGCTTCTCTCTCCGTCCAGCCTCTGGGAACCCTCAACCTTTCCCGCCTGCCAGCAGAGATTCTTGGTGTGGAATATTTTGGAGAACTCTTGAGTAAAGGATGTTGATTCAGACTTCGCTTTGATCACTGAGACTTTGGGTTGAGGGGATACGGCATCATTGCATCACCTACATTTATTGATTGTGGTTTGCAGATGACTGTACATTATTATTCTACTGTAGATTGAATTAATTGACACTGTACTTTTGTATACTTGAGAATCTTTATTCTGTAGTTTACATAAATTATTTTCTGATAATTGTGTACCCATATGTTTCATATTGTGTAGCCATGGTCTCTTGCTGTTTTTGGCTCCTGTTCTTTAGACCTTTGGGCAGGGCACTGCACATTCTTCTTTTCTGTTTACCAGGGCAAGGAAAGAGTGCTGCATAGGGGTCCAGTGGGATCTCGTGGCAAGGAAGAGTGTCCGTTCCAGAATTATTTGTCAGTGTAAGGTAATTTCTATCACAGAACTTGGTGCCAGCCTCACCCACGTGCTTTGTGAGGAATTTGCTGGAAGGAATCCTGGGCAGAATAACCACGTCCTGCAGTGAAGCATCTTTTTCCTGCTGATGGACAAGTTTGCCTGCTGGAGCCCAGTCTCCTTGCAGTGTGACTGGTTCAAGCGCAGGCCCATCAAGGAAGCCCTTTCTTCTGCTGCTTTCCCTTTGCCAGGGAACCGGCTTTGTGTGACTCAGAGGTGAAGGCTGAGGTTCCCTCTTCTCTCCAGAGAGTCCCTCCCAGCCCCCAGCCTTTATCTCACGTGCTGTGCAAGCTATTTGCAGAGAGCCGGTATAAAGAGGCTGGCAGGCTGGTGCCTGAGGGAGCAAGACAGGGCACAAAACCAGCCTCTGCCCAACTTGTGTGCCAGCTACCTCTAAGCAGCATGGGGAAGGACCAGTTTGCTGTGGGACCGAGGATCTTGCTCCTTCTCTTGTTCCTGATTCCTGGAGAGGCTTCAACATCAACCCCAGAACCGTAAGTGGGAGGGCTAGGGAGGGGCTTTGTTTTCTCGTCCTTGTCTCTCACATGGGGCCAAGCTAGAAGTGACGAATTACACTTGAATGGCGAGTGAACAGACTCACAGATATTCCTCCCTGTTCACTCGCACTCCACTCGCACTCCACTCGATCACTACATGGGTAATTGGGTAATATAAGGGTAATTGTAGCTCTGTACATGTGAGTCTGTTCATCATGTGATCAAGTGGAGCCCGAGTGGAGCACAAGTGAACAGGGAGGAATACATGTGAGTCTGTTCACTCGCCATTCAAGTGTAATTCGTCACTTCTAGCTTGGCCCATGGCTCCATTCTGCTAACTTCCCAGAGTGTGCCGCGCTGATGCTCTCTCCACACCACTTTACAGAGGGGGATTCTAAACCCAACTTGTTTAACGTGGAACTCACAGCTCAAGATGTGGTGCAAACTCTCAAGTAGTTTTTTTAAAAGAGTGAGGCAAATGCAGGGAAGAGAGTTCTGTCCATGGTTATTAACCGTAATGTAAGAATGTCAAGTTCCCCACTGGATTAGACCAGTGGTCCAGCGTCTATTGGCCAACCAGCTGCCTAGAGGGCCAACAAACGGACAGCTTCCTAGCTCTGGCATTCAGAGAATGACTGCCCCTGGATGATGAATGGAATAGAAAAACTTTAGATAGCACCCTTCTTTTAAAATTTAAAACCTTCATATTTGGAGAACAGACACGGTGTGCATTTCTGGCCATACCCATATTTTTATTTAATATTCCAGCAGGTTGTCCATCCTGAAACTATTGCTCATCAACTTCACTGACTATCTTATAAAATACTGTTAAGGTACACCGGTCAGATTGCATCATACGAACCCTCCTTTTTCGCCTCTGTGCTGGGAATCTTGTTGTGCGCAGGGTTCTTCTCTCCATTGTTGGTGGTCCTGCACTATCAGTAAGGAATTTTGGCAACAAATTCTATATCAAATCAAAATGATCAACCCCAGACAATACTGTTTTATTATTGCAGTAACTCAAATATACCAAATATTTTAAAAGAACTCATTGTGGCGCTTTTAACAGCTGCCAAAGGGAAAGACACCAATCTCCAACAGTAAGCCAATGGTGTGTAAAAACATGGGAATTTCTTATATTAGATAAAATATCAGATAGCGTTGCGCGCTCAGGAAACCATGGACCTCAAACGAAGTTGTTTGGAAAATGGCATCTTTTTTTAGACAAAATGGCTCCTAACCTAGACAATCAGACAAATTGTAAAAGGTACCAACTGTATGAGATTTTTTTATACCAGTAAATTAGGATATTGCTTCTCAACTCTTCAGTAATTATACATGTTAAATATCTTTAACATAGTAACATCAACGTTCTATAATATTCCAACCCTCCTTGCGTACATAGTAACATGTACTATTTAATTGTTGAACCTGTACTTCTTTGTATTTTCTTTTTCAAATAAAAATAAAAACCTTTTTAAAAATCACTTAGTTCCCTGAGTTCAAGTATTACAGGAAAGGGGGGAATTTTTCCCCAGTCCATCTCCCCCTCATACTTAATTGTATAAACCTCTGCCATGTATCCCCTTAACTATCTTTCCTCAAAACTTAAACTTAAGACCATCTAGTCTTTCCTCTCAGGAAAGGTGCTCCAACCTCTTAATCGTCTTAGCTTATCTCTTCAGCACTTTTCCAGCTGTGCAGTCCAGCTGTTGCTGTATCTTTTTGAGATACAGTAACCAGAAGTGCACACATTACTCTAGTTGAGGCTGCACCATAGATATATGCTTTTACAATATTGGCTGTGTTATTTTCAGGTCCTCTTCTAATAATCTTTTTCACATCGGGTGTACGCTAGAATTGTCAGCTCTAGGTTGGGAGCTCAAACGATTGATAAAGTGCATTGAAAGTGCATTATCCAACGTGTGCGGAATCAGCCCATACTTAATTTGTGGAATTCACTGAGAAAAAACGTGGTGTGATAGTTAAATGGAAGCTCTGTCTTGAAAAGCAAATTATCTCTGAGCACCACACACTGAGTGTCATGTATGCCAGCATACCTGCCGTTATTGTATTCTGCATTCTGTACTGGTCATTACTGTTTTGCTAAATCAAAAAGAGTCCAGTGGCACCTTTAAGATGAATCAATTTTATTGTAGCATAAGCTTTCGAGAATCAAGTGCTCTTCGTCAGATGCATAGTACAGAAACTGGTCAAATATAGAAGAGGAGGGGAGGAGAGAGAAGATGCAGTTAGGGGGGGGGTTGTATTCTGCTAAAGCTGTATTCTGTTATAGGTCATCTGAGAGTGTCTTAACTGCTAACATAAAATGCAGGAGAGCCGGTGGGGCCTCTCCATTATCTGTTGAAAATATGTACTTTCACTTTTACAGCGAGTATCCTTGAAGGCGAGCTGCTAGTAGTGAACGTTGGATCTTTTCCCAGAGACTGGGATATTTTCACTTTGTGCTTCATTTAGTCTAAACTAATCAGTTCCCATGTATCTGCTTTGGGGTTTCATGTCAGAATGTCAATGGACCCCAAAGGGCGGCAAGTTCCCCTATGGCTTTGTTTGAATTGTCACTTCTGCCAATTGCCACCTTTGTGTGAACCCCCTGAACTGTATGGATCTCATTAAAGTTGCTTCATCTCGAACACTTGTGTGTTAACTCTGGAGAGCTTGAAGGGAACTAACTGCAAGAGACTGACACTGAGAAACAGTAACTGGGCTGAGCTGTTGCTCTCCAAGGGGCATCCAGAGGGTCTCTGTTGACTGATGGATTGATTGAGTTTATTTTTATCTTGCCCCCCGTCCAAGGAACTCAGGATGGCACACATGGCTCTCCCCTCCCCCATTTTCCCATACAGCAACCCTGAGAAAGAGTTACTGGCCCAAGTTCATCCAGCAATCTCCATGGCTGAGGAGGGATTTGAACCCGGGTCCTCAAATGCTAGTCTAGCACACTCAATGCTACACCATGCAGGCTCCTCTTTTGGAATCGATCAGGCTCTTTGCAGCAGGACTGTTGTCTTTTTCTGAACACAGGCATCCATTGACTGAGGGCCAAGCTACAAGTGATGAATGACACTTGAACGGCAAGTGAACAGATTCACGTGTATTCCTCTCTGTTCACTTGCACTCCACTTGCACTCCACTTGATCACATAGTGGAGTGCAAGTGAACAGGGAGGAATACACGTGAGTCTGTTCACTTGCCGTTCAAGTGTCATTCGTCACTTGTAGCTTGGCTGTAAGTCACACAACCATTTCCTCAGCTGCTCACCCAATCAGTCCTATTAAGTGGTAGGTAGAATCCCAATCATTTCCCTGGATTTCAGACACAGAAGCATAATCAGAGTCTCCTTTGTCACTTGGCAGAATAACACAGACGAGTGGATGACAGCAATGGAGTTGTGTTCACCAAGTCCTGAGCTAATAGTAAATTTGGTATTCACTGTATGTACATAACATAAGCCCTTTAAACAACATTTCAGAGAGAACTGGGGGAGGCAGGGACATCACAGTGTCAAGGTCAGGGTATGTGCCTAGGAAGAAGAGGTATTTGTTTTCTCTGGATTCCTGATCACACGAAGGTGTGTGTGCCTATCTAGGACCTATGCACACCTTCCAATGAAAGCACGTCGGTCAGGGCAGAGATGGCAAAGCTACTACCCCGTCATGTACATACACACCGGTTCGCCTTAAAACATTGTGCATAAGGGGCAGAAGCTCCTTCTCTGTATGACTCTGAGAGTGGCACAGTTACTCCTGCCCATATTTCCCTCTATCAGTCTGCAAAGACACTGCAATCCGGGTGGGAGCTTCTGCACCCACTTAGCCCTGGAGTTCTGCTCACAGACCTCTCCGTAAAGTGTTTCCAATGAGGGCAGAGAGGCAGTGGTTTGCGAGAGTTCTTTCTTGCCAAAGGCAACAAATATATGTTTCTTTCTTTTCTTTTTTTAAAAAAACATTTTATTGGATAGGTTGAGAACAAACATAAAAGAAAACATATACACTTCGCTATTTCTTTCTCCTATTGAGTACAAATTTATCCCCAACTCACCCTTCCCCTCCTCCCCATCAGACCTCCAACAGCACTTAGACCCTATAATTCATACATTGTTCCCTCTAATTCTATTATTTTCCATAATGTTCAAAGGTAAAGTTACACTCAATACTAAATTCAACAAATTACATAATACTCATCAAAAATTATCCATAGACCACAACTGATCTTTTACATCCCAATTCTTTTCCAAATAATCTTTCAGTTTTCTCCAATCTGTCAGAAAATCATTTGAACTTTGATCTTTTAGCTTTCTAGTTAATTTGTCCATTTCCATCATGCACAAAAGTTTTTGTATCCACTCGTCAACTTCTGGTATCTTGTCTTGCTTCCAATATTGTGCATACAACAATCTTGCCGCTATGATCATATACCATAATAATGTTCTATCCCTTACATTTATAATTACTAAATTAAGTTCCAACAAAAACAAATATATGTTTCTTTTCCTTCCTCAGGGTTGTTTAAACTGGAGTGGCTGGTTTTTAAAGCACTTATACAAATATGCAAATCTTACTCACCAGAGACAAAAATGGAATGAATGTCGTCACATGCACACACCCCGAAAAAGTTAACATATTCTAGTCACAATGATCCAGTGCATGCGTCCATGAGTGCTTTTCTTTCTTTTAGGGAAATAAACACTGGGACAATAAACTTAATTTTTTTCGGTCATGTACATCCTCCTAATTTGTCATAGCAAACCACTCCCAGATCCTCCAATGGGACTGTCTTTTCCTTTCCAGCCAATACCTGGTGTTGGTACCGTTTCTGATCCATGCTGAGACCTCTGAGAAGATCTGTGTCCATCTGAGCCACTTGAATGAATCTGTGTCTCTAAGCATCACTTTGGAATATGAAGGACAGAACAGGAGCCTGATCGATAACGTGCTGGCCGAGAAGGACTTCTTTGGGTGCATCCCATTCACAGTTAGTGCCTGCGCATTACTTCCATTTCTGTTCCTATCTGAAACTACCCACTAATTTGGCAAAGAAACAAGCTACCATTGCCCTGAAGTCACTCAGCAGAGTCAACTGTATATTCTTAGTTTGGTTCCATTTTTACTGTGCCTTTTCTCCACAGCAAAACCCTTTTAAAATTAAGTTTTCTTAAAAAAAAATTACTGTGATTGACCAGTCACAAATTTGATCTCTGTTTAGATATTCAAGAAAAAAACAGGGCAAAACTACAGTGAAATCCTAAGCAGAGTTACTCCAGTCTAAGCCCATTAAGCTCAATGGGTTTAGACTGGAGTAACTCCACTTAGGACTTCACTGTCACTGTGAGAGACACTGGGCTGCCATGGAAAACTGCAGCCTTGTGTCTGAAATGTGTAAAAGAATTGTCCAGTGATCTGACATGGTATTTTGCATTGACAGGTTCCTTCCACTGGCAAGCAAGTTCTTATGTATATTTTATTTTCTATAACTTGTTAGGGTGAGGAGTATATAACTTGAATAAGCACAGTTATTTTTATGTTTCGATGATTTTGAAGTTATTTCCTTAAGTTACCTCTTGTCCCCTTAGTTACATTGTTTTGCTCCTAGAAATAACAACTAAGTGGAGGGTTTTTTTTCCCCTGAACAAATTACAAGGGTAATTATAGCTCTGTATGCATGACATACCGATGTACAGGGCCAATACATGAAGAGGGGGAACAGGGCCAAGCATGCCAGCCCCGCCTCTCCTATGTCCATTTCCCACAAAAGAGCAAAGGATCCCTGCATGTTCAAATGGCGTGCACGTAGGCTTTGTACCTGTGGACAGGAATAGTCAGGAACAAATGTGAGCATGATGAAGATGCTGAGGAAAGAGTAGAGGCGGAGTGCTCAGCCCAAAACGTTGGCCCTGTACACTGAGAGGTCATGTGATCTGATCTCCCCAAATCCACTCTCAAGAAGAGGACAACGTGGATGGGCAATGCTGGACAGTTGAACAAGGTAGCATTTGGAGCAGTTCTGATTGGAGGTAATGGAAAACACTGGACACCAAACGGCTCTAACTCTCTCTTTTTAAAAGAAACCTGATGTGTTCCTTGTCTATAAAAAATGCCTCATCATTGAAACAGAAACTCTGATGTCACAAATTAAAAAGGATGGGTGTTTTTTTAAAGGTGGGGTAAATCAGTTCTCCTGGTATGGAATGGTATACTTCTCCCCACATCACCAACTAGTATATGTAGACTGGGAAGGGGATCGCATTGTATAAGCGACAACAAATTGTGTTTTGAATGTGTGGAAAAGTTTGATTTTCCTGTGACTTTTGGAAAGCTTTTGCATTTCTCCCCATCCATCAGCAGTCTTCAGGCTAGAGGACGTATCTGTTTTGAATCGCCCTTACAACTACTCGTTAGCCAGAAAACGGCCATTTGAAGATCCCAAGCCCTCCCGCCTTCCCCCTCTTCTCTTCTGCAGGTTCCCAGGTGGAATGGTTCATCTGTAGTGCTCCTCAGAGTGGTGGTGAAAGGGCCAACACACACATTTAGAAGCCAAAAAACGGTGCTGGTCAAGAACCTGGAGAGCCTGGCCTTTGTCCAGACTGACAAACCCATCTACAAGCCAGGGCAGAAAGGTAAGCAGGTGGCTCGAGTGCGGAAATGAATCCTGTACAACCTTTTCGATCCTTTGATAAATCTGTGGCACAACTTCCACTTGAGTCCCCCTCTTGGTGGCTTTCCAACATCCAAAGGCAACCTGAGCCATAAAAAGAAGGCAGAGACAACAAAAGGAGGCGCCTAAGAATGTGCACACGGATCCCTTCCTGAAATCCTCTTAAGTGCAGATACCGCGGATGCTTGAACCTGGGTCCTTCTGCCGCCATGCTAAAAGTGATGAATGACACTCGAACGGCAAGTGAACAGATCCACGTGTATTCCTCCCTGTTCACTTGCACTCCACTTGCCCGAGTGGAGGGCAAGTGGAGGGCAAGTGGAATGCAAGTGAACAAGTGGAGTGCAAGTGAACGAGTGGAGGGCAAGTGGAGTGCAAGTGAACAGGGAGGAGGGCAAGTGGAGGGCAAGTGGAATGCAAGTGAACAAGTGGAGTGCAAGTGAACGAGTGGAGGGCAAGTGGAGTGCAAGTGAACAGGGAGGAATACACGTGGGTCTGTTCACTTGCCGTTCAAGTGTCATTCATCACTTGTAGCTTGGCCCTATATGTGACGTATTTCTGTGAATGTCTCTACATAAGACATCTTACACAGGGATTCTCAAGTGTAGGGAGACACAATGTTAGCCGGGAAGAGTAGTTTAAAAAGACACAGCCAAAGTCTCTGTCAATTTCACCTCTCTACACAAGGGTAGCTTAAAAATAACAGATTCGACAGAGATCGCTCCTCAGAGGGTTTGTTAATTTCATCTTTCCCTCCCCAAAGGCTTGGTCAATTTCATCTCCCATTTATGGAGACGAAGATAAATGTAATAAACCCGCTGAGGATCAATCTCATCTAGCTCTGTTTTTTAAAACTCCCCTTATGTAATGAGGTGAAATTGACAGAGCCTTCCTGGAGGCAAAGAAGAAAGTAACAAAGCCTCTGAGGAGCGCTCTTGTGTAGAGAGCTGAAATTGACAGAGCCTTTAAACTTCGCTTCCTGGCTGTTGCGTCTCCCTATTACACTTGAGCAGGGGTCATTTTGTAGAAAAAGAGCTGGAGGAACTCATTAGCATAGCTCATTAACATAAGTCATTAGCATATGTCACACCTCTTGCCATCACTAGAAGTGTGTCATTAGTATAACTGATTTGCATATTCCACACCCCCTGACATCACCTATTCTGGCTGTTTTGGAGCCAATCAGGCCCAAAATGGCAAAAGGGGCTGAAAATGGCTGAAAAGGGCCAAAAATGGTCAGGATCGGGCCATTGATGAGCGGGAAAGTGATCCACCACCCGTCAGAGGCCTGATCCGGGCTGTTTTGGCCCCAATCCAGGCCGAAACAGGCACAAAATGGCCGAGTCAAGTGGGCGGGGCCACCTGACATATGACCTCTTTGGGGAGCTGCGTTCCTGTGCGTTCCCCTCAAAATGAGTCGTGCACTTGAGCGTCCTCATGTAAGAAATCTTCTGTAGAGAGACTCTGAGCCACATGGCTCAGACAAAGCTACAAAATTACATTGAAATTCTTTCTTTCTCAGTTCTGTTTAGAATAATCTCTCTGAATGAAGATTTCCTTCCTCTGAATGAGAAGGTAAGCCTCATCTTGACATCACAGTAACATCCAGAATAATTCACAGAAATAGCTTTAGAGCTAGGGTTTTTGTTTTTTTTAATCAATGGAAATTAGAGACAGGGCTTTTTTAGTGGTGGTACCACAGGGCTTTTTTTCAGCTAGAACGAGGTGGAATGGAGTTCTGGAACCTCTTGAAAATGGTCACATAGCTGGTGGCCCCGCCCCCTGATCTCCAGACAGAGGGGAGTTGAGATTGCCCTCTGCGCTACTCCAGCGGCACGAAAGGTAATCTAAATTCCCCTCTGTATGGAGATCAGGGGGCGGGGCCACCAGCCATGTGACCATTTTCACCAAGGGCGATTTAAATATTTAAAAACTTCTCCCTTGTTCCAGCTGACCCAAAGTGACGTCATTGGTCCTGGGAGTGCGCATGCACTTTGAGCACGTGCATGTGGTACCAGGGGCACCACCTCCTGCCAAGAGTTGCCCCCTGTGCTGGCAACCCACTGAGTTCTACCACCTCTTTCCCCGGAAAAAAAGCCCTGGCTCCGTCTAGAGTTGAAGATGTGGTATGGAGGTTTACTTGGGAGGACCCCACACATACTGCTCTGGCAGCCTAGACCTGTGGTCACTGGCCACTGAAACATTCCTTTTTGAAATGTACATATGATATTTATATGCATACATGGTAAATGTACACTCCCTCTTCTAAAAATTAATATCCCTCGAGGAAACGTCAGCATAAAAAAAGAGCCAACAGAGCTGCAATTTCTAAAAAGAAGACTCCTTTTTATATTTAGTCCCAATCCCCTGATCAATATTTCAAGTTTATTGTCAGAATGCAGCAGTAAATCAAAGTTTTTCGGCAGCTATAAAGTCAGCTCATGAGTCAAAAGAGTACAGATGATCTCCTGATTTCCAAGTAAAAGTGAACCTCCGCCCACATCCTAAATGGTCTTTGTATGCTCATGACAGAGCCAGAATTAATGGCAACAATGACACGCAATGTCAGATCTAATACATATGAAGGGTCTTAATGTGTCAGACAGGGGGGCTGTGAATAGCCGAGATGCTTTTGTTAAGTTCCGAGCAGCAGATGGAGGGCAGAAACAGAGCCTGAAGGAACAAGCAAGGGGTAAGAGTGATGGGGCCCTGACGTGGATGGCCCAGGCTAGTCCAATTTCATCACGTCTCGGAGGCTAAGCAGGGTCAGCCCGGGCTAGTACTTGGATGGAAAGTCTAGGGTAGTCAGCAGAGGCAAGCAATGGTAAATCACCTCTGTTTGTCTTGTTGCCTTGAAAATCCCAAGAGGGTCACCTGACCCCGCTGTGACCTGATAGCACCTTATGCCCAACAGCGGTGGAGGTGCAGAAAGAGCGAGGGGGCTGCTTAGAGAGTAGAGCAGCCGGCAGACAGACCTCTGCTGAGACTGGTGCAGGTACAGTCAGAAAAAGACCACAATGGGATTGGGGATGAAAATAAAGCTCTTCTGGGGTTAATGTAGTGTGGCCCTCCTAAATTAATACAAATGTCCAAGCAGTTCTCAGGAATCAAGTGGTCCCCGCCCCCCCGCCCCCCCCCCCGCAGTGTGCACTCCTGTCTGAGGTCAGACCCGAACCTTGCAAACTGGCTTCCACACATGCAAGCAAACTAGGGTTGCCAGCCTCCAGGTAGTGGCTGGAGATCTCCTGGGATTACAATTGGTCTCCAAGCCACAGAGATCAGTTCACCTGGAGAAAATGGCTACTTTTGTGGGTGGACTCTATGGAATGATGCCATGCCAAGGTCCTTTCCCTTCCCAAACCCCACTTTCTCCAGGTTTTCTCCAGGTTTCATCCCCCAGATCTCCAGGAATTTCCCAACTTGGAGCTGGCAACCCTAAAGCAAACTCTTATTGGGTGTTCAGAAGGAGTTGCCAAGTTATTACTCTCCCTGGCAGAAGCTCCGTCATCAACTGGGAAATTCCGGGAGATTTGGGGGTGGTCTACAGGAATGGGAATGTTTGTGGAGAGGCAAAACCGCCGTGTGGTATAATGCCCTCCAAAGCAATCAGGGGACGTGATCTCTGTAGCCTGTAGATCAGTTGTAATTTTGGAAGATCGCCAGGCCTCGCCTGGAGGTTGGAAACCATAACCAAGGACCTAACCCTCATTGCCAGGTGTGAAGTGCAGGTTTTTGCCTCACAGACCCCCCCCCCCCCCCAGGACTGGTACCTGCTAATGGGCGAAAAACTAAGCTGTTGTCAGGGAGAGTGGCTGAGGGAGCCCACAATTGCTTTTAGGTGGCATTAGTCTATTGCTGGACTATCTCTGATTTCTTCCTCTGTTCTTCTCTCCACAGTTTCCTTTGGTTTACATCGAGGTAAGTGAGTAATTTCTCGGGCTGCAATGGCAACTTCTGCCCAGGGGAGATCACAAAGGACCTTTGTGGGTACGGAGAGAATTACAAAAGGTTCAGCATAAGACTCCAGCCAAAGAGATCCTTCTTGAGTTCTTTTGCTCTGAAATGAGGACCCTAATTAGACACTACAAGTAGTTGGGGGGGGGGGCTGTGGGGTAATCACTTGGGGGGATTAGGAAATTCCCCCCAGTCCTTGTATCTTCCCTTCCTGGCTTTCAAAAGCCCTCTGGGTATGGCACAGGCTAGTTCTCCTCCTGACATGAATTTGCCTTCCGTATCCTACCAGATTCTGAGCACCCTCAGCCCTCACCTGTCTGGTTTTTTTGTTTTTCCAGTTTGTTTAGTTTATATATCTTTCTCCCAACCTGGGGAGTCCCTTTACAATCTGTGGATGGCCCCCAGTTTTTTGTTGTTTTTGTTCTGCACACAGGGCACAACCAGATGGACATTAGATGGGGTTATAATAATAATAATAATAATAATAATAATAATTTATATACTGCCCTTCAGGACAACTTAATGCCACACTCAGAGCGGTTTACGAGGTGTGTTATTATTACCCTCACAACAATCACTCTGTGAAGTGGATGGGGTTGAGAGAGCTCCGAGAGAGCTGTGACTGACCCCAAGGTCAGCTGGCTTCAAGCGGAGGAGTAGAGAATCAAATCTGGTTCTTCAGATTGGAGTCCTGCTGCTCTTAATCCCAACACCAAACGAGCTCTTTCTATACGCATTCCTCAGGAGTTGCTGCTCGCTGGATCCAAGCAAGACAGTTACATCAGGCAACCACTGGGGACACTATTCATGTGGGAGGATGGGCCAGTGTTGTAGCACAATGCTTAAATGGTTCAGCTGCGAATCAGCACTCTACTGGTTTGAATCCCACTACTGCCATGAGCTGAGTAGGTGGCCTTGGGGAAGCCACTCCTCTTAGCCCCAGCTCCCCAGCTGCAATGTGGGGATAATAATAACACTAACTTGTTCGCCGCTCTGGGTGAGGCATTAATCTGTCTAGAAGAGTGTTATATAAGCGCAGTTATTATTTATTATTAATTATTTATTATTAATGTGTGGCCAGAGCCATTAGTATTAGGAAGGTGTCTGGTGTAAGCCCAAATTAATGAATTTCCCAGGGAATTAAGCCCCTCGGTGAAGGGGATTTTCCACCTCAGGGATAGAAATGATCTTTTCAGTTCAGGTTGTCAGGCAACAAGAGAAAACTTCGTGAAACAGCCGTACCGTAAAACCAAATGTTTCTGTTAATTAACGTGCAGAAGCATGCTTGTGAAACATTTCATTTTCCCCTAGCCATTTGCCTCATTAAACAATTAAATCTTCAGACAAAGAGCCTCCTGGTTGTGCCGCAGTCTCCAAATGTTTAAGTCCCTCCAGCAGCTTTCCAGCAGTGACAGATTTCCATGCAGGGCTCTGCAGCCCTTAGGATTCGACCCCCGGAGAAGAACAAACCATTTTGGCCTTGAGAACAGTGGGCAGTGAACCCCTGAGTGTGCTCAAGAGTCCCTCTAGCGACTTGCTAAAGAAGCCCTGTAAAAATATTGGCAAATCCAATGCCATCAACATGTTGCAAAGCTGCTTGAGTTCATCCTCATAACCAGTTTAGGGCTGAGGCCCCCAAACCTTGATGCTCCCAGAATTTCCCATTACATTGGTCCTCCTTATGTGGTCTCACCAGCACTGGGTCTCCTCCCCAACAAGAGCCATGCTGTTCACATAGGAGTCACATCTCTAGTGCTGAGAGGGTCTGTAACGAAATGGTTGCCAAGGGTGAGATGAGTGCTGGTTGCAGTTAATTTGTTTTAAAAAGGGGGGAAAATGTTCCCCCTGAGGTCTGATGGGCTGTGGGGCCAGGGAGGGGCCGGCAGGAGTCTTGGTGTGGGATGCCCTTCTTCCTGGACTACAACTCCCAGCTGCCCCAGGGCCAAGAAAGTGCGGGAGAAATAAGGGGTGGAGCGTGAATGGAGAGACGCAGACGATCCTGAGGAGAAAAAAGAGTCGCCTTCTGGGTTGAAGAGGGAGAGGCTCCTGCTGCGGGGTGAGACCCGGTGGCCCAGGCCCTAAATGTGGGGGGCCTGGGAGGCAGCAGAGAGGAAATAAAAGGGGGAACCTTCCTTCAGACCCCCCCCCTTAAGGCAGAGCAGGGAACAGTGTGGTAGGGAAAGCAGACGGCGGCTCTCTTCAGTTTGATTTTCTGCCCCATGAGTGCTGAAGGGGGGGGTCTGCCCCTATGTGTGGTGCCTTTACCTGCTCTGTATATAGTGCTCTGTATATAGTTAATAAATTATACTTTTTTGAATATAAAGGACCTTGTGCTCTGACTACGTAACCTCCCCCACTTGGCACGCTACAGGGAGGGAGGGAGCCCGGGAGAACTGATCAGGCCAGACCTGGGTGGGTTGCCAATTCTCCAGGGCCCACCCAAAATTCACTTCCCAGTAGGGAAATTCAGCCAGAGGGGGCTCGCTGCCCCTCAGTCAGGCGGTGTACAAATCAGTGAGTGGTGGCAGCGACGAAGAGGGTGAGCCACGCCCACCAGGGACAGTGGGAGGCAGATAGCAGTGCTAGCAGGCCATTGACGGCGGCTCAGTTGCCCAGACTGAGAGCCAGCGCCCGTTCCGCCACAGGGTCCTTGAGCCGAGTGCACAAGTGGCAGATTATCTAAAGCAAATAAGTTTTTTAAATATGATACACTAGAGAAAAAGAGATTTTTCTGTTGTTCCAACCTGAATTGAGGGCCAGAGAGATGCTCGTTAACGTCATTTATGTATAGACTGAATAATAAAGGGGCAGCTCACACCTTTACTGATAGGGATACTGTTGGTTAGGGATCAAGTTTCCCACTGTAATTTGTGCAGTGGTGCCTTTATGGAGCTCACGGAGTAGAAATAACAGGTTCTTATCTATATTTATTTTGGCCAATTTTGCCCAGTTGAATCAAAAGTGGCAGCCAGGTCAACAAACGCTACATAGTGCCTTTGTTGGCCCGTTAATCCCGGAATAAGCCAATCGATAGAGCATTTGGCAATGATCTATGGTTCCAAGACCCTTCCAAAATCCCACTTGTGAGGTGTCTCAGGAGGAGGTTTGTATTTGTGGACTATCTGCAGTGGAGAACCTTCCTCATTATTTATTATACTGCCTGCTATATAATGCACCTAAAATTAAATTTCTGGCTGGACTTTTACCTGCTGCAGCAGCATACTCAAAAACTGAGAAAATCGAGTTCCTGTTAACAGACAGTGACAGTCATGTATCCTGTAGAGTTTCACAGTTTGTTTAACAACCAAGAAGATCAGATCCGAGGCTTCTCCGAATGGGGTGCCCTTATGCCCAGTATGATTCCTTGCACAGTTTATTTTAATTTTTTTTTAATGATGCTTCTGGATGTAACTGTCTTTAGATGAAGTATGTTTTACTTATCTTGTGATGGCCTATGGCTAATGACAATAAATCTACTTCTTCACTGGAGGAAAAGAAGAGAGGAAATGCTTTAAACATTAACTCTAGATGTGAATGGCTCAAGAAGGTTGCAAAAAGGGGTTGTTGTTTTCCCCACATTGATTATTAAACTTATTGAGATGGTTTCGAATTGCAGAATAAGTGTCAGTCCTTGGCAGGTAGATTCCCCAGTTCTTCACAGCAAACACACCAGTGATTTGGTTGAAGTAACTTTTATTGGTAATCCATCAGGTTCAAGGTGTTCAGACAGTAAACTTGGCAGAAGTGATGGGTTACGAGAAAGAGTAGTTAGACTTAGGGTAAGGTCCCACCCCTGGGTAAGAAGCCCATTGGAAATTTGGCGCGCACGCCAGAGACAAAAAGTACCACAGTTTAGACTCCCTGCGTGAAATCACCCTTGTTCCCAGAGAAGGCACTGTTTCCGTTAGGTGCAGCTGGGCCCAAGGAGGTTGGCTCTCACAGCGAAACTTCAAAGCAGAGATAACACACTGAGCTCCTAATTAATAGGCATTGAAAGGCACTCAGAACTCTTCCTAGCCCCAGAGGCTAGACAGGTAGTACTTAACATATACATGGCATTTATGCAGACAGGCATACATGACATTAACTTTGATTGGAGCGGGACCATGGTAATGGTTATCTATTGGAGCATTTGAGCCCTCCCTTCGTGGTTATAACATGCCTTGTGGCTGTCAATTTCAGGACCCCCACAGAAACCGTTTAATTCAGTGGCAAGATGTCCAGCTGCAGAACGGCTTCACCCGGCTCTCCTTTCCTCTCACTTTTGAGCCTGCTCTGGGTACCTACAAGGTGGTGGTACAGAAACGTTCTGGAAACAACATAGAACACCGATTTGAAGTAAAGGAATATGGTAAGATATGACCCCCTTGACCCTGGGAGCTGGAGAGGGAAGCCAAGATGCAGACATGCAGAGCACCAGTTGACGTCGACCACATCCATTTTTCTTTAACAGTTCACATCTCTCCTAATTTGTCTATTGTGTATTCAGCCAGCTTGATGGAAAATGAAATTGTATGTATGTTCCTGTGGAGCTGGCTGAAAAACACTAGACAATTATGGGAGATAATTCTGGGACCCATAGAAGTCCCTTTTGTCCTTTTGAATTTTTTTTTAAAGGAGACAACCATCACTTTTGAACAAAAAGCAGAAGGAGGACATATAAAATTGGGGTACATGTTTAGCAAAACAAAGGTTGCTTTTCTTGACCTCAGGCTGGAGATGGAAGATCACAGTTTGGGAGACTTTCCCATTTAGAAAATTCCTTGCATGTAGAAAAAGTAATGCACAACGGGACAGCCTAGTTTTTCTACATGTAGGGATGCTTTTATATGAGAAAATTAAAAATTCCATGCACACGGACACCCTGCAGCATAGAATAATAGGTTTGATTCAGAATGGAAATACAATGTAGGCAGGGCTTTTTTTCTAGGAAAAGAGGTAGTGGAACTCAGTGGGTTGCCAGCACAGGGGGCAACTCCTGGTGGGCGGTGGTGCCCCTGGTACCACGTGTGCACGCGCAAAGTGCGCACACGTTTCCGGGACCGCGCAATGACATCACTTTGGTTCACCTGGAACAAGGGGGAGAGTTTTTAAAAGTTTAAATAGCCCTTGGTTAAAATGGTCACATGCCACTGCACGGAGGGCGATCTAAACTCCTCTCTGTCTGGAGATCAGGGGGCGGGGCCACCAGCCATGTGACCATTTTCAAGAGGTGCCAGAACTCCATTCCACCATGTTCTGAAAAAAAAGCTGGAAAAAAGTCCTGAATATAGGAAAATATGACATTATTAGAAATAATATTGAAAAATGGTATTGCATAAGTAGAAGAAGGTGTAGGAAGAGCAGGATAATACATACAGCAAATAGATAATGCATACAATACACAGAGTATAGCTCACAGTCCTGTTACCTTTATTAAGGCATCCTCCTGAACCATTCTAATATAGCCCTCTTGCCTTTATAAAAATGCCCTCCTGAACAATTCCGTTCTACATCCTTTATGGCATGAAGGAAACATGAGAGGCCTTTCCACAAGGTGGAGGCTACGATACAGGAAGCACACGGAAGGGTAGTTGTTGATCTTGCCCATTTTCAGGGTAGCATATTACATACATATTTCAGCCCATCCTGTTTTCTTACGATGCTTACAAATAGGTATGTGGGCCAGCATCTCAGGGCCCACTAGGCCTAGCTTGCTGCCAGGCTGCTTCAACATTCCTGGACAATGTGCTCAGCCATGGGAATCCTGGGGGTTTTCCCAGGCCACTAAAGGAAGCCATGGTCTGACCTCTCCTGAAGAGACCATCATGGGACCCCACTGACCTGGTCAATTATCACCCAGTCTTGAACCTCCCATTTCTGGGAAAGGTGATTGAGCAGGCGGCAGTGGGACAGATATAGGGTTTTCTGAATGATGTCTTGGCCCTAGATCCCTTTCAGTCCAGGTGACAGCCAGGACATGGGATGGGGACACTGCTGGTCGCCCTCACGGACAACCTTCGCAGAAAACTGGACCAAGGTGGTTCAGCGCTGCTGATATTATTGGATTTGTCGGCAGCGTTTGACACAGTCGATTACGATCTTCTGACTCACCGCCTCGCCGATGTGGGGATACAAGGGACTGCCTTACAGTGGCTTGTCTCTTTTCTCCACAGTTGGGGACAGAGGGTGGAGATTGGGGAGAAATAGTCACCCCGTCACCCATTGGTGTGCAGGGTCCCGCAGGGGGTAATATTCTCCCCTTTATTGTTTAACATCTACATGCACCCCCTTGCCCAGTTGGTGCAAAGTTTCAAACTTGGGTGGCGCCCAGCTGTATCTGATGATGGACGGCCAGCCTGGCTCAGTCCCAGATGTCCTGGAACATGCGTTTCTGGCTGTGACTGATTGGTTGAAACAGAGTTGACTGAAACTGAACCCAACAAAGATGGAGGTCCTGTACTTGAGCCACGGAGGACTGGATTCGGGACTCTGGCTCCCGGCCCTCGATGAGGCACAGCTTGTGCCAGTTTCAAGGGTTAAGAGCCTGGGGGTGATCCTAGATGCCTCCCTGAAAATGGAGGCACAGGTCACAGCAGTTATCAGGTCTTCTTTTTTCTACCTGCGGCAGACCAGGCAACTTTTCCCTTACCTGTCTACCTGTGACTTAACTACAGCGATCCAGGCAACGGTCATCTCTAGGTTAGATTACTATAACTCGCTCTACGCAGGCCTACCCTTGAGCCTGACCCGAAGATTACAGCTGGTGCAAAATGCAGCAGCGCGCATCATTATGAAAGCACCAAATAGGGCGCATATTACACCAATATTGCGCGAGCTGCATTGGTTGCCAGTAGAGCATCGGATCAGGTTCAAGGTCTTGGTTCAGGAACTATAAGGCCCTGTGCAGACTGGGGCCAGTGTACCTGAGGGACCATCTCTCCCCGTATATTCCACAGAGGACCCTCTGATCAGGAGGAAAGAAATCGTTATCAGTCCCTAGCTCCAAGGAGGCCTCGACTAGAGCCAGAGCTTTCTCAGTCCTGGCTCCTACCTGGTGGAATTCTCTGTCTACCAAGACTAGGGCCCGGCAGGATCTACTATCTTTCCACTGGGCCTGTAAGACAGAATTGTTCTGCCAGGCTTATGGCTGAGGCAGGGCCTCAACTGGCTGGAGGATACAACATCTACCCCCTCCCTATGAGAGCTGCCCACCACTGTTCTTAAGCTGCTGCTATGTTCAATTATACTGTTGCATTATTTGTTATTAACTGTATTGCCGCCATCAGGAAAAAGAGTGCTGCTATTTTTTATATTTTTGTATGATGCTTTTAAATGTTTTATATGGAATGTTTTTAATGTTCTTAATGCTGTTATCTGCCCTGAGAAGGGTGGATAAAAATCAATGATTTTTTTAAAAAAATCAAAAAAATCAGATTTTTTTTATTTAAATCAGATTTTTTTGATTTAAATCAATTTTTTTTTTATTTAAATCGGATTTTTTAAAATAAAATGCTTTTTGAGGAAAATATATTACCATCCAAAGGTTATTCCATCATGAAATAAAGATTAGTTTTTAATTATGTAGAATAAGGCTGTATATGTTTAATTTTTTTGGTAAATAAATTCCATTAATCCATTCACAATGTCATGCTCTTCCAGAGGTTTTTGTAAGATTATTGGGCAGTATCTCTGCCTACAAGATATTATCACAGATGTTTGGTTTTGCAGTTCTCAAAACTGAATTTGTGTCAGCTCAGCAGAGATCACATGTCTCTTCTTCACAGCAAAAATGTTATAACATGAACAGAGTTGAGAAAAAGACCTTAATCCTATTGTTCTACAAACCTATGAAGACAGAATCAGCCCCTCCAGTGCTAAGTTTCAAGAAGTTCAGTGAATAGAAACAATATTTTTCTGATTGTTTGGAGTGGAATAGATCTGCACAAGAAGAAACTAAGTGTGAGGAGGGAGGGGCAAGCAGTACAAAATGAAAGTGAAACTTTTTGAGCACAATACTGCACAAGTCTTTGGCTCTTTTGTGTGTATGACCTGAGGTTTATCACATTCTTTCCTTGGAGGAAAAAACCTATAATGGCCGCAGGCCGTAAAAGAGACCCAGTTTGGGAATACTTTAATGAAGTTCCTTTACCTATCGGTAAGGCAGGCATCTACTTGCATATTAAAGTTATACCAGCAAGAATTAGTCTTTATGTAGAAAACTATGATTTATGTAGAAAACTATGAAAGCCTTAATGACTAGTGATTTAAATCGTGATTTAAATCAGTTTGATTTAAATCAAATCCACCATGGCCCTGAGCCTGCTTGCAGGGAAGGCACAATACAATGCAATGCAATGCAATACAATACAATGCAATACAATACAATACAATACAATACAATACAAATGGGAGGTGTTGTCATTGTTCCATGGCTGTAGTAGAGGTCAACGACATAGCAGCTGGTTCCCATCTTGTGTGGCTGCACCGTTTTCAACTGCAAGATGAAGATTCTAATTCTCCCCTCTGAAACCAAATAAAACCTCACCTTTTAGAAGAGAAACGTGTCAGGTGAAAGTAGTCCTCACCCAGCTACGCCTCAACAACAAAAAACATACAATTTATAAGCTGCCTTTCTGGACAATGACCACTCAGAGCGGTTTACAAAGTATGTTGTTGTTACTATCCTCAGACAATCACCCTGTGAAGTGGGTGGGGCTGACAGAGCTCCGAGAAGCTGTGACTGACTCAAGGTCACCCAGCTGGTTTCAAGCAGAGGAGTGGGGAATCAAACCTGGCTCTCCAGATTAGAGTCCTGCCGCTCTTAACCACTACACCAAACTTGGTTCTTTGCACAGCTTGGCTCTCATTACTAGTAATGAGCCGTTTTACTTCAGTGAGGATTTGGCCTTATTTAGTATTTCTGCACTGTTGGGGACAGGGGAATCAGTTGCAATTTGTTAATGTCCTGTCTTTTATGCTGGTATTTCTTTCCTTTCTCTAGTGCTGCCCAAATATGAGGTCTCTGTGAAGGTGCCCAGGATCATAACAATTAACAATGAGGAACTAAAAGTGACTGCCTGTGGAACGTAAGTGAGACCTGGCTAAATTCCTCCTCTTCATTGCCCATCTGTCTCGTATCCTCTTGAGCACTGCCGGCGCTAGGGTTTCTGGCGCCTGTGGCAACCCTCCTGCGCATGTCATCGTGCAGCGCGAGCCGGGGGCATTCGCCGGCAGATGGCTGGGGTGGCAGGCGGAGGCTGCTCCGTGCTTTGCACGCTGCCCCAGCAGCGGCTCGTGGCTGCTGCGCCCAGCTGGGGGCATGTGGTGGCAGCAGCATGGGGCTGACTGGATGCATGCAGCAGCTGCAGGCCTGCCACACCAGTTCCGCGGCGCATGCCTCCGCCCCCGACACCCCCTCCGGCGCTTCTCCAGTGCCCTCGCGCCTGAGGCCACCACCTACCTGGCCTCTATGGGCGCGCTGGCCCTGCTCTTAAGGCCATTTCACATGAACCCCAAAGGCCACCAGCCTTTGACTCCCTGCCAACCGAACCTTGAACCACAGGATCTCCAGTGAGGGGCTGACGGTCCTTGAAGTGATTGAGGACAGTGTGAGGGGTGATTTTGGCTTGGAATGGAAGATGAGATGCCTGTTGGCTCAAGAGGGCTCTTCCTCTACTAACATTTGGCCTCGCACCAGTCTGTGTTCTCCTGTTGTCACTGCTATGGACTGTGTCTTGTGACAGGTATACCTATGGGAAGCCAGTCCCTGGCCTGATGAAGGTTGGGGTCTGCCGGAAATATGCTGAAAGCAGATCCTACTGTAATGTAAGAATGTCAGAGGCTATATGTGAAGAATTCAGCGGTGAGGTGAGTCTCACAACTGCAGGGGTGGCCTTTTTGTCCCGCAGAAAGAACAATGACCGTTTTGTGGCTCTGTAATAGCTGGAGCTCCAGAGCCTATTGTTTCTTCATTCCTCTTTACTCCAGTGTTGATCTTTAACCTAGCATTGTTTCAATACCTTTTTGATCAAAAGAGAAGCTCAGAGATAGGAGAAGCTGGAAGAGAATAGCTGCGAAAGTTTAGAATTTCTCTCTAAAGGTTAGGAATACCTTCCTCTCTTCCTGCTAGATCGCTGTCCTGCAATGTCAAAAAACTCTGCAAGGGATGAAATTACAAAAGGGTGCACAGAAATGGGTCAAATCCCCTTCCTGTTTGGCACTGCAACCCCCACCATTAGCCTTAAGACAGTGGCCAGTTTTGAGGCTCCTGGTTTCATTTTCTGAGGAGTTATGCATGCCGCAGACGAAAGGGCAGAGGGACAAATGGACGGCTCCTTGCATGATTACTGATGTGGCAAGACACGGGTAGTGAGTACATTACCAGAGGTAACTTGTTGCTTTTGGGGCTCTTTGGATGCAGACAGATGCACATGGATGTCTCACTCGGGTAGTGAAAACAAACATATTTCAGTTGAAGAGGAAAGGATACGACATGAGCATCCGGGTGACTGCCGAGCTCATAGAAGAAGGCACAGGTATGGGCACGCAAGGCTGTGCTTGTGGAAAGGAACAGTAGTTGCCGGGGAAGTCAGATCGGGCAGGTGGGAGCAGGATAAGAAATGTTATGTGGTTACCCTGTTTGTTTGTGTGTGTAATTTGTTTGCTTGGGTTTGGCAGGGCTGGAGTTAACAGGCACGGGTTCCACTGGGATTACCTCCACTCTCAGCAAAGTTACTATTGAAGAACTGGATTCTTATTACAAGCCTGGGCTCCCCCTTTTTGTGACGGTAAGGCACAACAGAAGTGTTACTGGACCAGGACTGGCCAAAGCCCCTCAGGCACTCTGTCCTTCCTTAGGGAATGGCCGTGGCTCAGTGGTGCAGTGTCTGCTTTATATGCAGAAGGTCTCTGGTTCAACCTTCAGCATCTCCTGTTGAAAGTGTCGGGTGACCTACTGCAGAGACTCTGGAGAGCCACTGTTAGACAGAGGAGACAATAGTGACCTTGACAGACCGAGGGTCTGGCTTAGTAGAAGACAGTTCCGGGTGTTCCTGTGAATCAAAAACCTGCTGCAGCCCCTCTGGGTTGCCAAGTTCTAGCATCCCTCGGGTGTGGAGAATGCCCTCAAGTCATAGCTGACTTACGGCAACCCCTGGTGAGGTTTTCATGGCAAGAGACTAACAGAGGTGGTTCGCCATTGCCTGCCTCTGCAACCCTGGGCTTCTTTGGAGGTCTCCCATCCAAGTACTAACCAATGCCTGCTTAGCTTCTGAGACTTGACAAGATCAGGCTCTCCCGGCCTATCCAAGGCCAACCCTGCTTAGCTTCTGAGATCTGATGAGATCAGAATTCACCTATCCACAAAATTGCCCTGTAGGCTGCCTAGAATCAATATAGTCACAGCAGTACTCACACAGCTTTGCATGTTTAGGTGAAACTGGTGGATGGCATTGGTGTGCCAATGGCCAATGAAACAATCCAGATTCGTATTGCGATGCCTCCGTACAGTGCCAGCTACGAAACTGATGGCCAGGGGAAAGCACGGTTTTTCATCAACACTGACAATTTCACAGAACAGAGTATTCAAGTAGAGGTGAGTTTTTCTTGGATTTGACTGTTTAAAAAATAGCCTTATGGCTTGGGCTTAATCGTCTTTTTCAGACAATTGGAAGGGGAATGGGGCTGTTCTCGCTTATTTATTTTACTTATTTATTTTGTGTATTTCATTTATAGCCCACCTTTCTCACTGAAACTCAGGGTGAATTACACAGTGTGAGATTAGTACAGTCAATATCAAGAACATTTCCATAAACAATGCCAGAGGGTAAATAGAGACAACTTGGCAGTTCCTTTCTCCTTTTGTCTTTCTTCTCTGCCACCATTTCTCCATTTGTCTTTTCACTGTCAGTCACTTTCATGCTCTCTGTTTCATTTCCTTCTCTTTTAAAAACATGTTTAGGGAAATATATTTTAATATATTGTGAAATTACCCATCAAATGGTGGGAGTGTGGCTGGAATAGTTCTCTGAGTTGTTCCTCACCTTTGACCTTGATCACACCACACTTGAAACCAAATACAGGCCATTCCACTAAGGATGGAAATACATGTTATGAAGTACCTAGGGACTCTCAAGTAAACCTCTCCCCTCTCCAACTTTCCTGGCACAATCACACTTCAGTTTGCTCCCCATGAGTACATTCATGTGTTCGATATCAGTTCCTCCTCAACTGCAAAAAGTATCCCAGTTTCCCCCACATCCATTCATTGAAACGTAGATCTTGACACTTTCTAACACCTTAAAGAAATGAAAATTGTCAAGTCAAAGGAGCCTACAGTACTTGTTCTCGCAGAAAAAATGGAGCTGAATTGATGCTCTGCCCTCCGGAATCACTTGCAGATGCAATCAGACCAAGGGAGCTCCCAGGAAAGCAGCATTCACATGGGTTAAGCAAGAACAGCCTGCATGTGAATTGAGGAATACACATAAAATCTTTCACTTGAGCATCCCCAAGTGAAAGATTCGTGCTGCAAGGGGTGGGAGATGTCCATGAAAGACATGTATTTTCGCTCTCAGTTCAGTCCTCTAGGTATTGTATGAAACCATCATTTGAAATTGACTTATTAACTACAGTTCAGCTCACTTCAGATGAGAGGTAAAACCTTGGTTTAATTGTAATTATCTAGAGTTAACATAATTGTCCAAATACAAACCATTTCACTAACTGTGATTGTTTGAGCTCTGTCCACATGTTACATTGAATGCACGTACATCCTACCTAAATGTGCCTACATCTGTTTGTAAGAAAGAGCCAATACACATTCACTTTACAAATGAAATCAGGGACCAATTCCTGGATACATGTGTGGCTTGTATCACACATGCATTGACAGCAGCATGAGAATAATTTATTGCAGATACAAAGAATAATCACATGTACCCTATGCACAGATCGAAAGTATGTTCATTGTACCTTGAGAACAGGGCTTTGGGACCTGCCAAACCAGGGCTGTTGTCAGTCTATGGAGTTCAAGTTACTCTGATTTCATCTCCTACCCCCTTGCAGCAAGAAATCCAAGGTCTCTTGAGTCAAAGGTTATTTATTGAAAGATTATATTCAAAGTACAAGTGTCCATCGGTAATCCAAACAAAGCTTCTGGCTGAACACAAAGCCTTGTTGAGAATGGTGTGTTAGTTACATGCTGCAGTATATCAAATCCTCCTTTCCACCCCCCCCCCCCATATGTCCAGCTATTGTAGAGGTTTGGGAATGTGAAAGTAACTCCTCCAAGGTCTGTGGCTAGCCAGGCTCGATAAGACTGTCCTGGGAACCACAGCTGTCTTCTGAAACCTGCAGACAAACAACACTGGAAAGTTACAGTAGTGAAACACACAACTGGGGAAAATAATATGACAGTACTGTGGGTAGCAGACCTGACAGCTGTTTCCACACATCTTTCCCTTGCACAAAATTGTGCATAACTCAAAAAATGACGGCATCTTCATGGCACGATTTCCCGTCATGATTCCGTTTCATGGTGCGATTTCTGAAGTCATCATGCCACGAAACGGAGTCATGACAGGCAATCAGGCCTTGAAGATGCTGTTGTTCTGTGAGTTTTGTGTGGTTTTCTGTGAGGAGGAAAGACGTGTGGAAACGGTCCAGGATCTGAATTCATGGTGTGAAACTGGCCTTAGCTTTGGTTTTGAGTGATATATGAATGTCAACATCCTATAGCTTAATCCTGGTGTATTCCTTTGGGCTACCTTCACACACACTCCGCCTATAGAGACACCTGGCCAGAGCAGAGGTAATGAAACTGGCAATCGTCAAGACAAACAAGGATTTGAGTGGTTGCCAGCAAGCCCAAACCTTGCTCCGTGAACTATTCACCATTAAAATAAACCATGGTTTTTCTTTATGTCTGAACGCAGCCTGGGAATGCTTCCATTCATTGTTGGCCTGCTAAGAATGGGAGTGCCTGCCCCTTTCCTATGGGAGATTGTGGGATGCTGGGCTGTGGTTGTGATGCGTCATGGCTGGGGCTACTTTTTTGCCCCTAGAGGATCTACCAAGTGCTGTCCAGCAACACTACTTTTCCGGGTGATGAAGGAGCTCTTGGATGTAGCGCACCCAAGGGATTGTCTTTCTGGCCCATTGTGACATGTTTGCACATAATATTGCTCACATCTGCTCAGACTTCAACTCCAAGTTGAATGCAATGCAAACGCAGGACATTCTGTTAGCACTTCTTGCTCTTTAATTTGCAGGGCTTTTCTTCTGGGGAAAGAGGTGTTGGAACTCAGTGGTGGAACTCAGGACCGCACAATGACGTCACTTTGGGTCAGCTGGAACAGGGGGGAGGGGAGTTTTTTAAAGTTTAAATCGTCCTCGGCCAAAATGGTCACATGGCCGATGGCCCCGCCCCCTGATCTCCAAACAGAGGGGAGTTTAGATCGCTCTCCGCGCCAGTGGCATGGAGGGCAATCTAAACTCCTCTCTGTCCGGAGATCAGGGGCCGGGGCCACTGGCCATGTGACCATTTTCAAGAGGTGCCGGAATGCCGTTCCACCACGTTCCCCCTGAAAAAGAGCCCTGTTAATTTGTATCCTTTTTCATTGTGGCATTGAGGGTGCCCTTTTTCATTGTGGCATTGAGGGTGCTGAATGGATGGTCGAAGGTATTTTGCCACCTCAGGCAGGAACACTGCCCATCAGCCTCTCCCATGGGAGCAACCTGAGCCCCACTAATGCTAGCAGCGCCTCAGGAGCCAGCCACCACATGTGTAGACTTGGGAAGCATTGTGCCCTCTGCATTGTGCCAGTCTAAGCTGCCACATATGTGGCTTGGGCAAAGAGCTGACCTTATAGAGAAGTGATGGTTTTCCCAGGACCATTGCATTTTTTTTTTACCAGCAGTGATCTTAAATGGGTAGTTCATTCAGACAAACTGTTTTAACTCTTTCCCTCCCAATTGGGTGGGAGCCTGTGGGATCAATCCTAGGTTTGAGGGGCAATGTCTCTAAAGCCCACCAAAATTCTCCTACAACGTTTTGCACTATTATCTTTAGGGTTTGCAGCCGGCAATATTAAAACTTTCCATCTTCCCCACTTGCCAGTGGAGCCAAAATCTTCTGTTCTTCCTAACATTTGTCTTTAGAAAAATATGTTTCCTTCCTGAGCACAGCATGCAGAGCTTATGGCTATTTTCACATCACTATGTGTTTTCTTTTAGGCAAGGTGCTTCAAATTTACAACACTTACCAAGATGGGCATCTGTCTATAGCAGCAGAAAGCAGTAAGAGTCCAGTAGCACCTACGAGATGTTCAAAATGTGTAGTAAAGTACGAGCTTTTGTGAGTCACAGTATCTGAAGAAGAGAGCTGTGACTCACAAAAGCTCCTACCCTGCCACAAATGTTGTTAGTCTTATAGGTGCTACCGGACTCTTGCTCTTTTCTGCTACAACAGTTACCAGGTTTTGTTTTACTGATGTTTTTGTTTTTGCTTCTTTGTCATGCTACAGTATATTTTACATTGTTCTAACCTTGCTTTGAATGCATTTTAAGCTGTTTTGAATGTCATTGTGGCAGAAAGACAGCATATCATGATAAAAATAAATTAATAAATAATATTTCCAAATCTTTGGGCCCTTTTTCATTAGGCACTTTATAAATCGCCAGAATACTGTTACGATATGAACTGGGTCACGCCTTCTCATCAAAGTGCAACTAAAACAACAAATTATCGCTATTCACCAAGTAAAAGCTACATCCATATTGATTCTGTTCCTGAGACCTTAAGTTGTGGGCATATTCAGCCAGTCAAAGTATATTACATCTTAAATCTGGATGCTGTAGCAGAGAAGATTCACTTCTATTATTTGGTAAGTCTGAATGACCTTAACTTTAATGAAATGGGCCAAAACTGTGGCGGAACTTCTGGAGCAGGTCTAGAACTCAGAGGCAGAGAAGATCCCAGGCCCTATCCAAAGTCCATTTTGAAGAACAGATTTCTGAGGCTGGTTAGCAGATCTCTGCGAAATTATTGGTCCAGCTGGATTAGTGATCTCTGTAAGGCTGCCAGCCCCCCCAGTGGGAGGGGAGCTCCTTCATCCCACCTTTTGCTACCTGAAGTGGCATCAGGGATAAAATGGCCATTGGGTCAATAGCATAATGTCACTTTCTGGGGGCATCTAGAAGTGACATCAGTTCTCTCTAGAGGTCTCTGGTGATTTCTAGAGAGGCGTGATGATGACACTTCATGATGTCATGTTAGGGCTGCCAGTCCCCTGGTGGAGGCAGGGGATTTCCTGCTTCCCATCTCTTCCCCCAGCCATCATGTACCTGGCCATCGGGGGGTGGGGGGAAGGCCCCCGGGAATGGGCCCCAGAGGTAAAAAACCTCCTGGTCCAGTTCGCAGTGGACGCTCTCCCCACAAGCGTGATGACATCACTTCCAGGAGTGACGTCATTGTGCCTGGAGGTGGGTATGCCCACTGCTGGGGACAATGACATCACTCCCAGAAGTGATGTCATCACACCGCACAAGGAGTGTTCACGGGCATTGCACATGCACGAGAAGTGTCACAAGGTGAGTAGTGGGGTCCCCCCCCCCCCCACACTGGGAGGGTAAGAGGATCTGGCGCCCTTATGTCATGCTGTTGCCAACTGCTGCTCCCCATGCCCCCCAATCTCCCACTGGTTGTGGGGTTGCCGTGGTCCCTATATCCTCCCACTGGGAGGGGGGGCTGGCACTCACTTTGTGCTGGTGGCAAGGTCTTCGTGTGCTTATGCGCACACTCCGGGGCCTGCACGATAATGTCTCTGCTGGAAGTGACGTCGTCACACTGGCCACAGGAGCACTCTCACATTCTGTGCGGGGACAATTCAGCCCGCTTGGGGCCCGATTCAGCCCCAAACCAAGTGCAGGAATACTCCCACAGCCAGTGTGGCAATGTCACTTCCGGAAGTGACGTCGCCACGCCCATTGGGAGCATGCGCAGCACATGTTCCTGAGGTCCCTGCCAGTGGCAGACAACCTGTGGGAGCTTGCCACCTCCTGCCGACCACTGGTGGGTCACTGGGTAAGGTGGTAAACCCCTGGGAGTTTGCCCGCCATCAGCAGGCACCTGTGAACCCTAGCCCCAGGAGCCAAAGTAGGTGCAGGTAGCTGGGGGCAGAGAGGAAGCAAAGGGCACCTTCCTCATGTGTGCAAATTGTGCACATACTCCTGCACTCCCCTTTTGTGCTGGAAAATGGCACCATTATCTGCCTTGTCAGAGGAGCCGTTGGGCATGTTGAAGCTGCACAATAGAAACTGCCCGTTTGGAGGCGCCTGATGGCAGATCAGACGCAGGGCCAAGGTCAGCCATAATGGCAGCAGACAGCCTCCTTGCCCAGCTCTGTGTAAAGCAAGAGGAGTGGGCAGGGATCTGGTTTCAATGTTAAAAGGTGTCAAGCAAGTGAGGGGAACAGAACTGGGTCCCTTTGGAAGAAAAGCAGGCCAGAAATATTATAAACAAGCGAATCAACTCTCTCCTCCCCCCCCTTCTCTCCAAGGCACAGTCAGGCCCTTGGCTCCCTTATCCTCCTAACTTGATAGGCCATGGACGGGGGCAGAGGAAGGGAAGGGGATGGAGCACAGCCCCTTGTAGGGTCGCCAGGCAATACCTGGCACCTGGTGGGAGGGTTGGGGGGACAATATTATGGGAGAATTTTTTAAGTGCACCCTCATGAACTTATCAAAGGTTCTTACTGGAAGCCGCCAAGATTAGCTCTCGGAATCGCTGGAAACTGTGGTTTTACTTCCAGTAAGAACTTCTGGTAAGTACCAGGGGCTGTGTTTTTAAACTCTCGACTGATTGTTTATGCTCGCACTTTGGGGGCATATCAAATGATGAAACGTAGAATCTTGGATATTGAATTCCAAAATCTATACATTCTGGCTAACAAAATTTGCTCTCCTTCGAGTTTGCAGATTCCATTGGCAGTGGATCATATGGCCCCAAACTTTTAGTCCCTGCAAATTCCACGACAACACTGAGCTTTTCCTTTAGCTAGATTTAAAGCTTTGCCAGCTGTGATTTTATACGGCAGATTTCAAAAGAGAGCATGTGTGGCCAGGCACTGTCTTTGCAATACCGTTTGTATCAAGACAATTCCACATGTTCTTTTATATTATGTCACTACTCGTTTTAAATATTTAAGCACTATTTTAGCTAACATAAAGGGGGTTCTTCTGATTCCCTCAAGGTTTGCTGTCTTTTAAATGATTTCTCCTTCAATATAACTGAGAAAGTAGCAAAGTTTTTACAACTTGCTATAAAGTTGTTTCAGAAATAACCATTGATATCATGCAACTGTTTTATATTATATTTTGTTCTTTTTCTTTTGGACCATCCTCTTTTCTTTGTTATATGCCAATAAGGACTGATGGAATCGAATCAAAACTTTTCTCATGCTGCCAATACGAGCTGCATTGGGCAATGGGGACCAGTTGCCCCCCACCAGAGATTTGGCAGCCCTAGTCCTGGAGTTATAGGTGGTAGCTGCTGCTGTGACAACTGGTTTGGACGTTGGGGCCAGGCAATACCATATCTTTGTTGTGCTTCTACTTCCAGTCTTGCAATTTTATTTCTCTTGCTGGAATTGCTTCAAATCCAGAATTAGAATTCTAAGTTTCAGTTTACTGTGCAGGATCTGGAGAGGCATTTCTGGAACCTCCTCAAGCCCTGAGGGTAGCACCCCTAGCATGTGGCATTGAACAGGTTAGCCTCCCACATGCCATTTCCACTGCCAGCATTTCCTTTTTTCCATGCAGGTGATGGCCAAGGGAGGTATTGTGGAATCTGGGATCCATCCGGAGCCTGTGGGGAATGGAAAAGGTAAATGCTTCCCGCCTTCCTCTGCTTCTTCCCCTTCATCCAAAGGTGCTTGCCGGCTGGGAGAGGAACAGGTGCTGTTTTCATACGTGGTAAGGTGCCCTCCCCTTTCAGCATCTCAGGGTGTATTTCAGGGAAATACACTCGCCCTTCCTTGTCCAGAACAGAAAGAAAATCTGCTTGGAGCAATGGAGATCTTGCTCTCTCGTCATCTGGACAGACCTTTTTGGCCCTTGCCTACAGGGATAAAGGGAGGGAAGGGGGGGGAGTCAAGGGATTGCCTGAGGGAGGGAAATTTAACTTCCGGTTTGTACTTCAAAGTCCCCTCAACCAGCAGCTGAATGTCAGTCCAAAGTACTCTCTCTCTCTCTCTCCCCCCCCCCCCCGATTTGTTTTTCAATCCACTAGCCAAAGGAATGTTTCTTCTGGATCTCTCTGTGGACATCAAAACTGCTCCTGTATTGAACTTGTTTCTATATGTCATTCTGCCCAGTGGAGAACTTGTTGCTGACACTATAGAATTTGCTGTTGAAAACTGCTTTTCAAATAAGGTAAATGGAAGTACACCAAACACTTCCAGTCCCAGTGCATACACAAAATGACTGCTTCTTTCATTGCAGAACTGATGTAAGAGAGTGAGCGAATGGCAGGGCTTCCAGGTCAAGCCTAGCAACCATTGGGAGGGTTGGGGATAGGGACGTGGGTGTGTGTGACGTCGGTTGCATCCCTATGTCCCTTCTGGGGAAAACCTGGAGATGATATAGGATACCTCTAGGAATCGCTGGAAACTCTATGGTATGGTAGCTCTAGGAATTGTTGTAGATCCAGAGGAGTTAGCTGTGTTAGTCTGTAGCAGCAAAATCAAAAAGAGTCCAGTAGCACCTTTAAGACTAACCAATTTTATTGTAGCATAAGCTTTCGAGAATCAACTCTATGATAAAAACAAAAAGATTGCCATAGAGTTTCCAGTGATTCCTAGAGCTACCCTACATCACATCTTGTTTTTTCCTGGAACGTATGAATGTAGCCAACATCAGCTTTTTAAAAAAAAAATTGCCACTGCCAACGCAATGTGTCAGGTCTTGCCAGGTATTTTCCCCAAGCACTTCACTGCATCACTCAGGTGTATGAGTTAAAGTTACTTTATTAAGGAAGAATACCAGTATCAAGAGGGTCAGACAGGATCATTGGCTGAAGTGATGCATGGTAGCAAAGCAAGGTTAATTATAGGGCAAACTCCCCACCCCCAATGGGAAAGAAAGCCCATTAGGATTTTGGCGCACTGGGTCATGGAGCCAGGAGAGAGGGGAGGAGGGGAAGGATGAGATCTGCTCAGTCTCTTAGGATGTTGGTGCAGTCTCGGCTGGAACTTCAGCGCCATGTTCACAGGCTGGCCAGGAAATGGTATCCAAAACACCTGCGACATAAGCAGCTAGCAGCCAGTCAGCAAAACAGGTTCCCTCTGCATGTTCTCAGAGGTACGCTACACACTGCAGCAAGAAATTCATAACACATGGCAGATATGCTGGAGGTGTAGCTGACACAATGCCTCTGGCCATGGTGGGAGTCATGGTAGCCCTAGGGAAAGGAGCACGTAAGCCTGTCTTTGTGCCAGTTGCCTTGGTGATAAACTCTGCAAACTCCGGCAAGGGGGGACTTTTTACAAGAGGGCTTGGGTAAGATGCCCTTGTTTTGTCTCTTTTTATCCAGTTACCATAACATTTAACAGGAGCAGATGGATCAAAGCAATTTAAAATTAGCTACTTGCCATTCTGTGTGCAACTTAAATGACTTAAGGGTCACAAATTACAGTTTGGATAACTAAAATGTGATTTCTAATTTATTTATTTATTTATTTATTTATTTATTTATTTATTTATTTATAGTCTGCCTTATTTACTGAGTCTCAAGGCAGATTACACAGTGTTGGTCAATTTGCCAGAGTTTTGGACATCTGGTGGAAATTTATGTTGCAAATATTCATACCATATTTCTCTGTGGTCTCTCTATTATGTTAAATATTGCACTGCAGTGTGTTTTGCATTTATCTAGCTCTCTTGTTAACATGTGATTTCAAACTTAAGATGTAGAATGGTGCCCTGAACATGAACACCAATTTTCATTCCTTCAAGGTACATATCACAGTACAATATTTTGCATTTTTGTTCCCTCGTTGAAAGAGGAGTGGGGATAGGATCATTGGCTGGCATTCAGATGTGAAACATAGAATTGTGTTCTGGGTATGGGTACCAGATTCCATTCTGTTATCAACAAAATTATTTTATTACAAATAAATGCCAAAAAAATTAATTAAACTAACAGGGCTCTTCATTTGGCAAACTGGTCATCTGGTAGGAAACAGTTTTATAGGTAGAGCTAGTGAACTACTGAAAGGTTAAGGACATGAGAGGGGAGCCCAAGCCAAACCCAGGATAGTTTTTTTATGCTACTGTATATGTGATTGTCCAATGACCTTCTATTTTTGCAGGTGAAATTGTCGTTTTCGGCTGCCGAAGGCCTGCCCAACAGCAAGACACAGCTCCATCTTGCGGCCTACAAAGATTCCCTTTGCGCTATCCGTGCTGTCGATAAGAGTGTTCTCGTTCTGAAACCTGAAGCTGAGCTCTCACCTCGTACTGTGAGTCCAAGCTGCATCTGAGGCTGTATACAGACATCATTTTTCCAGAACAATTATTGCCATACCTCGTAGATAACTAGTTTTTATTAGCTCTCGTGCAGGAGAAAGAAATGCGATCTCTTCAATGCCCCAAATCTTGCTAATGAATATATGAGGTGCTGCTGTTGAATATATTAGTCAGATATATTAATTCCTCCCACCCATCTGCCTTAATAAACAAACCTGTAAAACAGATGAAAAACTGCTCAGGGGAGGGAGGTAAGATAAGTTCAGGATGAGTGTGTTAATTCATCCAGAGACGTCAAACCCTTCATCTCCCTTTGTGGAGGGAGGTTCAGCTATCCCGCAGATCATAAACAAAAGTAGGCCTGGGGTGGGGGGGAGTATTTATACACAGTAGGGTCCCAAGCTGTTTTCTGAACATCAGCACCTTTCTGAAAATGTTCATCAAAGCTATTAGAGGTAGGGTTCCCAGGTGCCGGCTTGTGGCGGGCAAACTCCTAGGGTTTTCCACCTTGCCCACCAACCCACCAGTGGTCAGTGGGAGGTGGCAAACTCCCAGAGGTTGCCCGGCACCGGAAGGCACCCCAGGAACTCACGTCATGTGTGCAGTCCCAAGGGGCACGATGATGTCACCCCTGGAAGTGAATTGGCCCCACATGGAGTGTGGCAGCGCTCCCATGGGCGGTGTGATGACATCACTTCCGGGGGTGATGTCATGACACAGGTGTCAGAGTGCTTCCACACCTCACTGCCGGCAGGAGGGTATAGGGACCTGGCAACGCTAACTGGAAGACCTTCTCCTAACTGTTGGCCGAGTGCCTAAGCAGCGACCAGGACACTGTACTGATTAAGGTCTATTTTTGGAACTAACAAACTAGAGACGAAAGAGAGGAGAGACACTAGCAGCCTTACTAGTCGAAAGAGTTTGTGTAGAGTTCTCGAAGAAAAGCTGAAGAATAGCGATCAGCAGACAGACGAGGAAAAGCCCCTTTTGAAGGAAGGTATTCCACCTACAGTCGTGGCTAGCTAGAGTTTGCTGCCCCCTGGAGGATCTTTTTCTCTTCCTCTTCGTACACAGGACTTGCTATACTTCACACTAACTACGGGGGCCCAATAATGGAACTGGAACGGAACACAAGATTTTGCATTGTGCTCTCCAGTTTAACTCAAGTTAGATGGGAAACCTGATGTGGATCTTGAGTGTTTTGAATATCATCATTATTGTGAGACGGTGTAGCACAGTAGATCAGCAAGTGAGCTGTGAAACAGAAAGTCCCCGCTTCCGATTTCTGCTCTAAAAAGTTTTGGCAGAGGTGGAATTAATCGAGGCCACTTTGCCAAACCTCTAGGGGAAATTGCCACATATGGAAGAGGTGCTACAATCTATTCCAGGTATACAAAAAATGGCCTAATATGGCCACCCCTTGTTACCAGAACTGCTATTTTATAAGGGAATTAGCTTGCAGTCTGGGTTTTAATTAGTGCGGATCTTAACCAGCTATACCAGAGTTCCAAGATTACTCGTGCAATAAGGAGGCAAGACTAATAAAGATGAAATGTGTTTTACTAGTAACGTTGCGTAAGCCTACAATAGCACACACAAGCAAGGTACACACAAGAACTAGGAAATAAAGAGTAGGAAAAATAGAGCCGTTTGCATTAGCAGGAGAGCCCACTTGAGACTGACGGAACGGGGCAATACTCGCCTGGTCACGGCATGGAATCAAGATGCAGCAGTGAAGCGTGGCGAAATCTAATGCCTGCACTAGACCCGCAGAGAGACGGTCGGGGTTCAAGATAGGAATGGTGCGCGCTCCTCATGGCAGGGAAAGCCTGCTTAAGTACCCAAAAACGTACCCTGAAGCGCATGCCTTTCCCTGTGGTTCTCACGGAGGAAACAAAGGCTTAATGGGTCTACAACTATCCTTAATGGGCCACTTTAGGATCTGAACATATGATTGTTTGTGACACCTCGAGAAGAGGGGACAAAGGAGGGGAGGGGAGTGCCGGGTGGGTTGATTGTATCTTCCAGGATAGCATCAGCTCTGGAATGTGGAGGTTGTATTGAGATGCGTCCATTAGGTGTTCAGGACAGGCGGCACTTAGCTTCCATTCTGGGGCGGCTTCCAAGATATGCATAGCAGGGTGAGGCTGGCTGCTGCGGATGTGACAGGCACGCGTTTACGAAATGGCTTCTCAGAGCAAGCTGTTCATGTTGGTCTTTTGCTGCCTGGGAACATGGCTTCTGCCTTGGCACAGCTTGGGCTTGCTAGCAGACTGCCTGGAGGCAAGGGCAGACCCAGTGACCGACCTGCAAGAGGCTTTCCACAGGAACTGACCAAGGGGCGCCTGGCCAGGCTCGTGGGGAGTCCCTCCGGCTGGCACCGTGCTGCTGGCGGCATGGTTTTGGGCCCAAGTGAGGCAAGGGTCCATGGAGGCAGGAAACAGGCATAAATAATAGAGCAGAAATATCGGGAGACAGGCAAGGGCAATGCTGCCCCCAAACAGAGTCTTTGGTGGAGCTTTACAACAGCAGTGCAGGAAACTGACCCAGTCCATGGCAGGCCCCATAACAGGAGGGGGGGGGGGGCCTTGGCAACACCCTCTCTGGTCCATGGCCTCCAGTTCAGTCTCCCAAGAGAATGGTGATACAGCTGCCACTCAAGGATACAGACCAGGATATCTTGGTCATGCCAAGACATCCTGGTCTCTCTTTATTTTTGGAACTGGCCTGGAAACAGCCAGAAAGCAGCAGCCGTGTTTCCATCCTGACGGGCAGCCATTGTCCCCATCCAGAGCTCAACTTGGTCTCTAGTGAGGATGAATTTGGAGGCACGGTGACTACTAGCTGGACAGGAATATTTTATATCGTATTGAATTATTCTTTGCTTTCAGGTCTATAATTTGCTTCCTGTGAAGAACCTTAGAGGCTATTCCTACCAGAACCACCGTTTGGATGAACAAAACATTGAGCAGTGTGTGACTCCCAAAAATATTATTGTGGATGGCATTTACTACAGGCCTTTTTCACACAGTAAAGGTGACCCCTATGAACTCATGAAGGTGAGTGCCGAAGAGACACTGAATTCATAGCTAGAGAAATGCCCGTCATTGTGCCAGGCCCTCTTTGATTTGCCAAGAATGCATCTTCTGCGCTCCTCTCTGACATGTAAAAAAGATCCATTTATATCCATGCTTTCTAGATGTTTCAAAGCCTCTTATTTGCTTGTTTCACAGGACTTTGGCCTTAAAGTTTTTACTAACATCAAGATCCGTTGGCCTGAGCTCTGTCATACACATTCATATGGAGGTGGAGTCGCACATTTTCCAACTACAGGAATAAGCTATGGTAAGAACTGAAAACGGAATGAGGGCAGAGTGACCCCTCTGCACTTTCCGTCAGCTCCATCTTCATTCAGTCTTTAAAACCGTCAGATGACCCCTGCCAGTATGGTTGCCGGGTCCCCATAGGCTCCCAGCAGGAGGGGGGTATCCCGGCACTTACTTGTAGAAAGTTGTTCACGCACATGCTTTGCACCCCAGCCGAGCACCGTGATGTCACTTCCAGAAGTGACATCATCACGCTGGCCATGGGAGTGCCAAAATAGGCCCCTGTGAAGTGCGGGAGCACTCCCGTGGCCAGCATGACAATATCACTTCCTGAAATGATGACATCATGCCCTGTCGGGAGCGCACCACCTATGCACTTGCCCGGGTCAGCTTCCAGTGGCAGCAATCAGCAGGCTGGGAGTTTGCCTGTCACTGGTGGGCATCAGGGAACCGTACCAGCAAGGCAAGATGAATGATCCTCCCAACGCCCTCTTCTTCTGCTCTGACGGACAGTCTGCCACCTGGCCAGAGGCTCTGTGGAAAGGAATGATTGAAAAACTCTCAGATATTAGGGAGGAGGACTTTCTTCTACATCACTTCTATTACAAAGGGAAAATTCAGAGGGAATTCGTGACAACCTCTGAGGAATGTTGACAGTGAAATTTCTCACAGCATCTTTGTGGGAGTGTCAGTTCTAGGGATGGCAGTCCATGGCAGATAGATCCCCCCCCAAAAAACCCTTACAGCAAGCACTCCAGTGCGTTGGTTGAAAAGTTTTTTATTTAAGTTCATGGGTACATCCATAGATGAGTAAGTTGGCAGGAATGGTTATACAAGCATGTGCACTATTGATATATGGAGCACAATTCCCCCCTCCCCTCGAGCAGTTAGCAATTGGGCGCAAAAATCCTAAAAAGTTCCATGAGAACACAATAGCTTTTCCTGGACAGAGAAAGGCAGAATATTACAAGGAGTCAAACTCCCTCTTTGCCCTGTGAAGAGGTACAGTACAGCTGCAAGGCCAACAAGCACACTTTCGGAGATAACCGGCTGGCGACTTTCTCTCAGCAGCAGCAGCAGTGCTTTCGTTTTCAGGCAGGCCAAGGATGGCCTGAGCATGATGGTTGCATCCTATGGGCATGGCATGAATGCAGGACACGGGACACAGTGGTCAGATCAATAAAGAGCGCAGAGAATACATGGATGGCATGCAGACACGGCAGGGAGAGAGGCCGCTGAGGAGGTCATGAGGGGAAAGAGGCAGCGAAAGAGGCAGCAAGAGCGCCCCTGGGCCGCTTCTTGGGGTGTGGCCAGCACCTTCAGATCCCCACAGATTGGTTTTCTTGTTGCCCGCAAGAGAACGAAATGGAACTGACCACCATCTCCTTTCATATAGAGAAACCAAGCCTGCATCTTTTACTTTTAAATTTTACTTCATTTGTATCCCACCTTTCTCCCCAGCGGGGATCCTTGGTAGCTTATATAATATATCTCTATCCTATCCCCACAACAGCCCTGTGAGGTAGGTTCAGCTGAGAGTGTGTGTGTCTGGCCTAAGGTCACACAGCAAACTTCCCTGGCAGAGTGGGGATTCGAACCTGTCTCTCCCAGATCTTAATCTGACTACCCCATCATGCAGGTGTACATGTTGATAGGCTGAGCCACTATCCCGTGGAGGTAGCTGGAGCACTCTGGTGGTGGTGGTGGTGGAGAGTGGCCTCAAGTCAGAGTTGACTTACAGCAACTTCTGCTGGGGTTTTCATGGCAAGAGACTAACAGAGGTGATTTGCCATTGCCTGCCCCTGCAACCCTGTCTTCACTGGAAGTCTCCCATCCAATTACTAACCAAGGCCGATCCTGCTTAGCTTCTGAGATCTGACCAGATCAGGCTTGCCTGGGCTATCCAGGTCAGGGCCAGGTAATTCTTCCTACTCATCCACCTGCTCCAGAGTCAGACCATTGGTGGCTTCTTCAGGACCTACTAGTAGGAACTCACTGGCTTGACTGTCTTTGAAAAACCTGTGTGGTTCACAGGAAATATTTTAGAGGATGAGCCAGCTTTCAGAAGAAACTACACTTCTGATCAGAGTGGAAACGTGTCTTGACATGACTGAAGAGGCAGGGCAAATACAAAGCACCAAAGATAACATTAGAGAGCTCCAGTCATGGCTTGATTTTGCAATGAGATTCCCACGTCCATGTGAATTACCACCTTGCTGCTTGGTTTTACATGGGGAGTCAACTGGCAAAGAGCTGCTTCGCAGGTGCCTGCCCCTTGACGAAGGACGTGCATGTGTGAAACAGCCATCAGATAGCAAGGCAAGGCTTTTCAGCGGCAAGCATGCATCTCTCCGCCACTCTCACTGTCTCCTGTGCTTCTAGGAGAAGATGCAGTATATCCCATGGTAGCGGCAGGAGTACCTATAGCCCGATATGACGTAGGAGTGTCTACAGTGCCATCTCCTGTGCCAAAAGAAGTTGCAAAGCCCGCCAGAACCTTTTTCCCAGAGACATGGCTTTGGTTGGAAACCTCAATCAAGTAAGCAACAATTTTAATCCTTATGGGCTGAGACAATTTAGTTACAACTATCCTCACAAACGGGTCATTTTGTAGAAAAAGAGCTGGAGGAACTCATTAGCATAACTCATTAGCATATGCCATGCCTCTTGCCATTACTGGAAGTGTGTCATTAGTATAACTGATTTGCATATGCCACACCCCCTGACATCACCTATTCTGGCTGTTTTGGACCCAATCCTGGCCATTCAGGGCCGGAATTGGGCCCAAAATGGCAAAAAAGGGCTGGAAATGGCAGAAACAGGGCCCAAAATGGTCAGGATCAGGCCACTGATGAGTATGAGAGTGATCCACCCAGGTCCGGCCCGTCCATTGAGACTGGTGAGGCTGCCGCCTCAGGGCACTAAGGCGCCGGAGAGGCGCCAGCCCGGGGGCAGGGGCGCACACCATGGACCTGCCGCTGCCACCGCCAGCAGGGAGCACGTGCTGGCGGAAGCAGTGTGGAGCAGCTGAGCGAACCATCTCCCATTCAGTTGCTCTGTGGGCCAGGTGCAGCTGCAGGCCCAGCGCGCCCATGGAGGCCAGGTAGGCAGTGGCCTCGGGCGCGAGGGCATTGGAGGGGCACTGGAGGGGGGTGTCGGGGGCGGAGGCGCACGCAGCGGAGCTGGCATGACTGGGCTGCAGCTACTGCTGCAGCCAGCCAGCCCCGTGCTGCTGCCACCGCCCCCACACGCCCCAGCCACGCACAGCCTCCACGTGCCGCCCCAGCAGCAGCTCAGGGCTTCTGCGCCTGGCTGGAGCATGTGGCAGCGGCGGCGGCAGCACGGGGCTGACTGGCTGGCTGCAGCAGTAGCTGCAGCCAGCCAGCCAGCAGTAGCTGCAGCCAGCTCCGCTGCACACTCCTCCGCCGCCACACGCCTCAGCTGGGCGCAGAAGCTGTGAGCAGCTGCTGGGGCAGCGTGCGGAGCACGGAGAAGCTTCTGCACACTGCCGCATCTATCCTGCGCTGCGTGATGATGTGACATCATCACGCAATCCGAGGCATGTGCACGCACAGGGCATGCGCACCTGGCCACAGGCGCCTGAAACTCTGATGCTGGCCCTGTGCAGCTGGCAGCCAGAGCGGCCGGCTGTACCTGGCCCATAGAGCAACTGAATGGGAGGGCTGGAAGGCCCCCCATATGCACACCAGCCCCCGCAGTGACATCATCACATAGTCCGGTGTGCACGCGCATGGAGACAGCATTAAACTACCTTGGGTGCCAGCAACACTGGAGCCAGTCCTGGATCCACCACCCGTCAGAAGCCTGTTCTGGGCCGTTTCGGCCCCAATCCAGGCCAAAACGGGCCCAAAATGGCCGAGCGTCAGGTGGGCGGGGCCACCTGACATGTGACCTCTTTGGGGAACTGCCGGAACTGCGTTCCTGTGCGTTCCACCTAAAAATGAGCCCTGCTTACAAAGAAATTTTAGGGTTAGTAGGAAAGTGGTGATCCTGCTGCTATAAAGGGGCATGCTTTTGACAAATGTATTTATTTATCTTTATATATACATATTTAACGTTTTCTTTTTTTGTTTGGAGATTTCTTTGAAATCCAGCCGTGTGGTTCCTCTAAAAGAGCTCTAAAAGATGGCAAAAAACTGCATAAAGAACACAATCACAATATTGGCTAATGTACATGTAATAATGGACACAAAAGAACACATCATGAAACTGTTACAAATAATATTCAGAGAATCCAGTTGTGCCAAATGCAGAAGGGGAGCAATTGGTGCTGATGGGTTGCTGAGAACTCCTTGCCGGAATCCAGTACGAGAGAAGTCGCCAGACTGGGAAGGGAACATAAACAATTGTTCAAAAGTGCGTTATGAAATACTCGGGCATTCTCCCCACTACATCACATTGGCTACCTTGTAAGAGCATCGCTAATTTTGTTGTGAAAACACCCAACAAAACGTAACACGCTTCTGTGCTTAACTAGGAACTATTTCTTTGCCAGAATACTAAAGGAAAACTTACAGAATATAATCACATAGCAAATGTCAATTTGTGAATAGGTTTGCCAACTTTTAAAAGTGGTCCCGCTAGCTGTCCTTTTGATACCCGTATGAGCTGCACAGAATTGTTAGGTGCTTTTCTTTTATTTCATGCCATGAAATGCTTCAGCTGCCCAGTTCCACCCATGAAACCTCTGGTAAAGGGACAGTCACAGGACATCTCTTTTTCTTGTCCAGTTAGCAGTGAAACTTCTGCAATCATGCCACAAAACACTGCCCGTTGTTAGAAAATGCAGTTAGAAATAACACACTTCTGCAATCAGGCAACAAAATGCCTATTATTTTTATACAAATTGCCATAGCCGTCAAGAGGCTTTGCAAATATTTCATACTGTTTATACGGATATAGTCCAATTACCTGAAAACTATGTTATCTATATGAAGTGTGTGTTTGTTGTCAACTCTGGGTTGGGAAATTCCTGGGGATTTGGAGGTAAAATCTGTGGAAGGCAGGGTTGGGGGGTGGAAGGGGAGGGGTATGATTGATGCCATAGAGTTCACCCTCTGAAGCGCCCGTTTTCTCCAAGGGAACTGATCTCTATAGTCTGGTGGTGATCTGTTATAATTCCTGGAGTAGTCCAGGCCCCATCTGATATATGTGTGTGTGTTAACACTGGGCTTGCCCTGTGGTTGGAGGCAACAGAAGGCTACTTCTGTACTTTTATAGGTATTTGCCACTCTATTAGCAGTCACCTGTTTCTATTCATGTGTTTCTGGGATCCAGATTTTTCCATTTGAGATGGAAGTTGGTTTATAAAGGCAGTCCTTGTAGAACTAACCCCTACTTCAAGATTGTTTCCTCAAAGTACTGTGGAATTCCTTCCCACCCTTTGCTCCCTGTTTCCTTTCGGCAGTTCTGACGGACAGGCGGACGTGCCCGTGACCATTCCAGACACCATCACAGAGTGGAACGCAGGTGCCTTCTGTACATCGGCGGAGGCAGGCTTCGGCCTCTCCCAGACTGCCTCCATCAAGACCTTCCAACCCTTCTTCCTGGAACTCACCTTGCCTTACTCGGTTGTGCGGGGTGAAGCCTTTGTCCTGAAGGCCACAGTCTTCACCTATCTCCAGCACTGCATCAGAGTGAGTGAGGAATGTTTACTGCCGGCCTTAATAATAATAATAACAACAACAACAACAACATTCGATTTATATACCGCCCTTCAGGACAACTTAATGCCCACTCAGAGTGGTTTACAAAGTGTGTCATTATTATCCTCATGACAATCACCCTGTGAGGTGGGTGGGGCTGAGAGAGCTCTGAAGGAACTGTGACTAGCCCAAGGTCACCCCGCTGGCTTCAAGCGGAGGAGTAGGGAATCAAACCCAGTTCTCCAGATTAGAGTCCCGCACTTAACCACTACCTACACCCCAAAGCCAGAAATCATTTTGTCGCTCCACCCATGCTTGAATCTATTTTATTTATTTAGAATATTTCAATGTCGTCTCTTCAGAGTCCTGCTTGAAGAAGCTTACATTTTTTTAAAGTACAGTATTAAAACTTAAGCCATCAAAACATAAGCGGTGTAAAAACTATCCACCGACTCTGTCTTTTTAAACTACGCTTCCGTGCTAACATTGCATCTCCCTACGTTTGATGAACATGCGCCAAGGCGTTTCATGTAGAGAGGCTCTTAGAAGAGGGAGGCGGGATGATGTTGCCCTTTTTCTGCTATGCACTGCTGCATTGACCTGTGTGTTGTCCATGCTGGTCCCACAAGCCCAGAGGCAACTTTCTGGGGGTCAGAAAGGACATTTGTGGTGAGAATGTGGCAACAATTTGTACTCCCTCCACCGATGGACTGATAGATCCAACCTTGTCTCTCTCTCACCTTATTGTCAGCCTCCTGTTTTCATTCTGTTTCTACTCCAAACGTCTGCTCATGCGAGCATCAGTGCATGGAGGGAAGGGGAACAGGATCAGCCCTGCTGGCCTCATTGCGCCCAACCATCCGCCACGTGTTCATCCACACGTGTAAACGCATCTTACGTTTAAGATTTCTGCCTGGAAATGGTTCTATTTGGAGCTGGCTTGTGACATCTCAGAAGCGGAATAAGAAGTCCAGTGGAGAGCGGGGTGGGGGCTGGGGTAGAGAGTTTCTCGCCTCACTTCACGACTTGCAGAGTTAAAAGAAGTCGTAGAAGCAGGTAGCAAAATACTAAATAAGAAATAGGAAAGTTGCATGATTTCCACCCATTGCAGAGCTGAGCAACTCTTAGCACAGATTTATAGCACTGTATAAATATTAACGGGTCATTTCGTAGAAAAAGAGCTAGAGGAACTCATTAGCATAACTCATTAGCATATGCCACAACCCTTGCCATCACCAGAAGGGTGTCATTAGCATAACTGATTTGCAAATGCACACCCCCTCACCTCACCTATCCTGGCTGTTTTGGACCCAATCCTGGCCATTCAGGGGCCCAAAATGGTCAGGATTGGGCCACTGCTGAGTGGGAGAGTGATCCACCACCTATCAGAGGCCCGATCCGGGCCGTTTCAACTCCAATCCAGGCTGAAACAGGTCCAAAATGGCCAAGAGTCAGGTGGGCGGGGCCACCTGGCATGTGCTCTCTTTGGGGAACAGCCGGAACTGTGTTCCTGCGTGTTTCCACTCGAAATGAGCCCTGAATATTAATATTAAATGTCGCCCCTCCCCAGTAACATCTTTTTGTTGATGGGCAGGTGGCCATATCCTTGGCTCCCTCTGTGGACTTTGTGGCTTCCCCGCTGGAGAATGAGGAAGAATCTTACTGTCTGTGTATGAATGAAAGGCAAACGGTGTCCTGGACAGTTACACCAAAATCTTTGGGTAAGCAACTGCACTAAAATCAACCTTGGAGTCAGAGGAATTGTGTTTGCATGGGCATGCATGGACTGCTCCTGCCTCCTAATTCAGGAGGGGAGTAGTCTTGCTCCCATTTAATCAGAGATTGACAGAAATGAATACAGAGAGTGACTTTTGTCCGGGGTCTGGGTCCCAGCCCCCAGACTTGGTAGGAGGGAGCAGTGGGAGGCAACTGGGAGGCAGTGGCCCTACCACCCCAGCCAGCAACCAGGTCCAGAACCTGCCCACTCCAGGGGGAAGAGGCGAAAGACCCAAGCCTCACAGGGCTGGGGGGAGCAGGGGGAGACCAGCCAGTCCCACCCTCCAGGGGGAAGAGAGGGGGCTAAGCAGGACAGAGGCAAAGGGCCAAGGCAGGGGGAACAGGGACCCAGCAACAGCCCAGACAGAGCCCGTACCTGCCAAGGACGAGAAGTAGCCACTGCAGCCCAGAGCCACACCCTGGCTAGAGGACAGCAGCCTGACTCGGAGGGTGCTAGGAGCCAAGCCCCTCCAGGTGGGGCTGCCACAGGCATTCTGGGGGAGGAGATGGGTAGTCCCGTCCGGCATCAATGAGCAGGCAGCCCAGAAGCTGGCCAGGGCAGCTCCTCGCAAGCAAGGCCAGGCATGCTCAGCAGCACAGAAGCCGGCTGGGGCAGCTCCTCGCTAGCAAGGCCAGGCGTGCTCAGCAGCACAGAAGCCGGCTGGGGCAGCTCCTTGTGAGCAAGGCCAAGGAGACCTCAGCTGGGGATGGCTCGCATTCAACCCCACCCTGCCAGCAAGGCAAGGAAGCCAAGAAGGGATTAGTGGTAGGAGGGAAACACCTGAGGGAAGGCACAGCTGGGCCAAGTCAGGAGAGGGAACAAGCCTAGAAGGAGGGTGGGGCGGGGAAAGGAAACCCTATATAAGGTGGCTAGGAAGAGCTCTGAGGTGGTGGGTGTGAGTAAGGAGTGATGATGTGGAGTGAGAGCAGAGCAGAGCAGTGTGGGAGTGGAGGCTTGGAGGAGAGTTCTGGAAGGAGGAGATGATGGAGGACGCAGAGGGTAAGCAGGCCAGGTTGAGCAGGCCAGCGAGTGGACTGAGAGGGAGTCTGGGTGATGTATACCGCCCCTCCTTCCACAGAGCAGGGTCCTGCAGTATCCCTGGTGCCCCTCTGATGTCAGGGCCGGCCCAGCTGGGGCCCCGCCCAGCAGTGGCAGCGACAAGCCCTGACAACTTTGGGGCATGGTTTAATGCTCAGCTGAGTAATCCCCAGTCAGCTTTTAAGATTAATGAAGAAGGAATAGTTTTTTACCCCTAGAAAAGAGCAAGAGTCCAGCAGCACCTATAAAACTAACAGAACTTGTGGTCGGGTATGAGCTTTCGTGAGTCACTGCTCCCTTCTTCACAAAAGCTCCTACCCTACCTGCAATTTTGTAGTCTAATAGGCATCACTGGACTCTTGCTCTTTTCTACTGCTACAGACAGACAAACACGGCTACCCGTCTTGATTTATCTCCTTGTATCCCTGCCCTGGAAGCAGGTTTATTGCTGGCAGAATCAGGAGCTCAGCAGGAGTAACAAAGCTTCCACTGACCCCCTCTGGCTCTGGCATCCTGACCTCGGTATCCTTCTTGCAATCAGACTAATACAGGAAAGAATTTCCCTGTCACTCATTCCACTGGCTCAGAGTTGCAAGTGGTGGTGCATGAGAGCGGCAACTCAGGGCCAAGCTACAAGGGATGAGTTACACTTGCCTGGCAAGTGAACAGACTCCTGTGTATTCCTCCCTGTTCACTTGCCTTTCATTGTATGTGATCAAGTGGAGCGCAAGTGGAGGGCAAGTGAACAGGGAGGAAAAGACACGTAAGTCTGTTCGCTTGCCGTTCAAGTGTCATTCGTCACTTGTAGCTTGGCTCTCCGTCCCTTCTTTCCATTGGGAAGACAGCACACAGGATGAACTGGGTCTCTGTCTCAGAGCCAAGCTACAAGTGACGAATGACACTTGAATGGCAAGCGAACAGACTCACATGTGTTTTCCTCCCTGTTCACTTGCACTCCACTTGCGCTCCACTTGATCACTACATGATGATCAAGTGGAGCGCAAGTGGAGGGCAAGTGAACAGGGAAGAATACATGTGAGTCTGTTCGCTTCGTCACTTGTAGCTTGGCCCTGAGTGCCTGATCAAACCGTGGCCCAAAAGAATATGCAAACGTGGCTCCATTGTCACCTACTGCAGCCACATCTCCAGCCAACTGTATGAGCGGAGGTAGTGTGGCACCATTTATGGGGGCGGCAAAGCTGGACCATTTCCTAGGGAGATATGTGCTGTCAATGGAGGCACATGGCAGTGCTGGACAAGGTCCCCTCTGACCCTTGGCCAGTCCCCAATAAGACATCTCAATTAGGGCCACAAAGGTGTAGCAATGAAAGTGTCCGACTAGGATATGGGCGCCCCGGCTCGATCCCCCCTGCTCCCGTGGAAGCTTGTACAACTTCTGTCATGTGGGGGTCCACAAAATATTTTGACGGTAAAAAGAAGTCCTCATACTTGAAAAAGTTGGGGACCACTGCACTATAGTTGCAATGTTAAAATGTTAAAAAAATTAAAAACCCATTGTGACCCAGGAACAGATCCAGTTCTGAACAGAAGTATTTAGTTTGCTCATTCTTGCCAAGTGCCCTTCAGCAAATGGGGCTGCTGCCTCAATGAATATCAAAAGCATAAAAGGAAGGCCCAGATCTGAACACAGGAGCTGGCTGGCTCCTAAGTCCTGTTGCATCACTGTGTGCCTCCAAATTGTCCGAGAGGGAACCAGGGAGAAGAAAAGTTGGTGATTGACCCCCCCTGACGGGAGGCCATTTCTGTTCTAGGTGAAGTGAATGTTACAGTGAGTGCTGAGTCGATAAAATCTGAAAAGCTGTGTGGGAACGAAATAGTGAAGATCCCCAGCGAAGGACAAACAGACACTGTGATCAAGTCACTTTTAGTTGAGGTTTGTGGGCTGTTTTAGTCTTGGGAGTGGGGAACGCTGGGGTGGTCAGCAATAACATACACATAATTGCAAGTATTTATGCAGAAAAACAATACCTGCATACTGATTTTTCATTCCTTTCCAAAGAATAAAAAAGGAAAAGCGAAATGAAAAAACACAATAAAACCCACATCCTTTGTGCTTCCCTTTTCTGCCCCTTCATCTCCCTCCTCATACTTACGGCGCTGTGAGTTGAGGTGACTTTGGTTGGTCGTGGTGGGGCCAGGTCATCCACTAAAGTCCCTGGCCAATGGCCCTGAGGCTTTCCCAGCCTCCTTGAGGACTGCGACCCTCTATCCACTTAATTCGGGACTTGGCCTCAAAAATCATCGTATACATTCCCCACCTGGACAGGCAAAGAGAGACCGCTCCTCACATGCACAGGGCTGCCAGAAGCTGCAGTTGATAAAACACGCATGTCTTTGGGATACCTGCGGTGGTGAAGAGTGCCCTCAAGTCATTGCTGATTGATGGCGACCCCTGGCAGGGTTTTCATGGCAAGAGACTAACGGAGGTGGTTTGCCATTGCCTGCCTCTGCAGGCCCGGTCTTTGTTGGAGTTCTCCCATCCAGTTACTAACCAAGGCCGACCCTGCTTAGCTTCTAAGATCTGACGAGATCAGGCTCACCTCACCTGGTCTTTACCTGTAGGGATGTGAAAAGATATAGGAAAATGTCATTTTTTAAAAGTGTTTGTGATTCAGAGGAAAAACTGGCTGCTTTGATGTAGGGACTCTGGTCATGCTGGGAAACATAGTCTTGCCATTTTCACCAGAACTCCAGGCCTCACCTAGGCCTCACCTAGGGTTTCCAGGTGCCCACCAATGGTAGGCAAACTCCCGGGGGTTTGCCACCTTGCCCACCAACCCATCAGTGGTCAGCGGGAGATGGCAAACTCCCGGAGGTTGCCCGCCATCGCCAGGCACCCCAGAATTGCGCACTGTGCACATCCTCACAAGGGGCGCAAAGACGTCACCCCTGGAATTGACATCATCGCACCAGCCGTGGGAGCATTCCTGCTCTTCGTTTGGGGCCGATCTGGGCCCCAAACAGGCCAAATTGGCCCTGCACAGAGCGTGGGAGCACTCCCAAGGTTGGCGCGACGATGTCACTTCCGGGGGTGACATCATCACACTGGCACTGAAGCTTGTGCGAAGAACACCAGGCTGCTGGCACGAGGTAAGTGCCAGGTCCCCCCTCCCAGAGGCAACCCTGGCCTCACCTGGAGGTTAGCAGCCCAAGTATCATAAGTATAGAAAAATGTCTACCTCACGGCTTCCTTGCGAGCCTCACAGAAGCCCAGGCTACTCATGCAGGGCCTAAAAGAGCATGTTTCTTGCCCCTGGAGGTGGTTCCTGCCACACGTCTCTGGCACTTGTTCTCATCTTCCCCCCTTTCCCCTCTCCCTTCTCTCTGCGTGAAGCCTGAAGGAGTCGAGAACGAGGTGGTCTTCAACAGCGTGATCTGTGGAACTGGTAAGTGCCTATTTGTTCAGGATTATGATACACTAACAACAACAACGACATTCAATTTATATACCACCCTTCAGGACAACGTAACGCCCACTCAGAGCAGTTTACAAAGTGTGTTGTTGTTATCCTCACGACAATCACCTTGTGAGGCGGGTGAGGCCGAGAGAGCTCTGCAAGAGCTGTGCCTGACCCAAGGTCACCCAGCTGGCTTCGAGCAGAGGAGTGGGGGATCAAACCCAGTTCTCCAAATTAAAGTCCTGCCACTCTTAACCACTATACCAAACTAAGGGGGGGGGGGTTGTCCAGTCATATGTTAGCCTGACCCAGGCCTTTGCAGAGTGGCCTTCCTTTGTGCTGTTATGGGTCTGCCAATGCTTGAGGCTTGCCCAGGCTGCTGCTCATCAGGGTCTGGCCCAGGCCCATGTCTGCTGGTTCGAATCCCACTACTGCCATGAGCTCAGTAGGCGGCCTTCGGGAAGCCGCTCCTTTCAGCCCCAGCTCCACAGCTGTATTGTGGGGATAATAATGTTGACTTTGTTCACTGCTCTGAGTGGGGCACTAATCTGCCTAGATGAGTGGTGTATAAGCACAGTTATTATAATACTGTTATTGCAATCATAACTTCCCTCAGAGAATCCCAAGCCTGCAGGTTAGCACTTTCTAGTCTCCCTCACACAACGGTCGTTCTCATGCCAGTTTGAACGTGTCGTGCAGCTATCGCTTTCAAAAGGGGTCCCCCTGGATTCCTCTCCAACAGAAGCCAGAAGATAACCGTAGGTCCTGCCATTTCCAGAGGGGGAGCTAACAGATGCACCTTAAAGACGAACAACAGTTATTCCTGCAGAGGTTTTTTCCTGCTGGAGACTGGAGCCGGTTCAAAGAGAAAACAAAGGCCCACTCACTAGGGTTGCCATCCTCCAGTTCTCCCAGAATTACAGCTGATCACCAGTCTACAGAGATCAGTTCCCTGGAGGAAAGGGCCGCTTCAGAGGATAAACTCTATGGTATCATATCCCCTCTGAGCTCCCACCCCTTCCCAGGCTCTGCCCACCAAACCTTTGGGAGTTTCCCAAGCTGGTGTTGGCACCCCTACCACCCACTATTATGGCAGCAGATTCCAGCCCGTTCAACAAATGTTGCAGTCACTTCTGGTGCAGTCAGCAGGTGATGAGATGGCTTCACCATCCTTCAGCCACAGTGGCCATTAGAAGCCCACCTCATCTGCTTCAAGAGTAGCCCAGGGAAGTCTGTGGCATAATAGCATAATAACAATGGCCATCATCACACGGGCATCTCTTCCGTTAAATTTACAGCATATAGCGTCCTACCAGTTATCAGCACAGTAACGTTTCTTTGGGTCACCTAACGGCTCTTCGCGCCACCAGCTGTCCACACCGAAGCACTCTGTTCTGTTCTCTCTAACCGCGCAGAAGCAGCTCCTCCCACTTTTTTTTTATTATTCTGCCATTTAATTCCGCTATAACAGAATAACAGCATATAAACATTCAGTTAGAGCAAAACATTACGACCCTTTTGTTTTTCCAACTTTGAAATTATATAAATAGCCCTTTGCCCGCAGAAAACTCCCTGTCTGGCGTGATCCCCATCGCTGAAGACTCTGCCATGGCGATTGAGTCATTTTTACTTCAGCAGAAAGTTTGCATTGTGTTATGTCGTTATGGCGTTATAAGGACATAATAAAATTAAAATAAGGGGAGTCGCAGGAAAAAATGGATTCTGGGATTGAAGGGAGGGCATAGGACCTTGCGAGGTGAAATACATCGATGTGAGGCATTCACACTGAGGCACAAAATAGTGCGACTATCAAGCACAAAGCAGAAGAGAGAAAATCGCTACAGTGTTGGAATAAGGTGGGTGTTTGCCGGGAAATAGCGCCATTTTAGTGCTAAATAAAAGCCCGTGTGACGACGGCCAATAATATTCAATGTATATCCCACCCTTCAGAACAACTGAATACCCACTCAGAGCAGTTTACAAAGTATGCTCTCATTATCCGCACAACAATCACCCTGTGAGATGGGTGGGGCTGAGAGAGCTGTGACTGGCCCAAGGTCACCCAGCTGGCTTCAAGCGGAGGAGTGGGGAATAGGGTTGCCAGGCCCCCTCGATCGCCCAGCGGGAGACTGGGGCCTGGCTCTTACCTTGCAGGAGCTCATGTGTGCGCGCACACAGCACACGCGCGTGCTCCTACAAGCGTGATGACGTCACTTCTTTTTTTTGAAAATTTTTATTAGGTGAGCATAATTTACAAATAACATTTATCTATTAAAACCTTAATATCTATATTCCCCCACCCTTTCCCTCCCCCCCTTTTTCTGAGACTTCCAACAGCTTTCCAACCCAATAACAAAATCTATTACTTACTTATCTCTACATATCATTATAACATTTTACTTTACTATACTAAATAATATCCATTAGTTTCAAATCTAATTCTAATCTTAAACTAACCATAGTTAAAACTTCCCTTTATCAGATAAAGATTCATATCTCTTAATCTCCAAATTTAATAACTTTCCAATTGCCACAGTTTTCCCTTTACGTCCCACTTCTTCTCTAAATATTGTCTTAACCTCCCCCATTCGTTAAAAAATTCTTCTAAGCTCTGATCTCTCAGCCACCTTGTCATTTTATCCATTTCTGCCATGAACAGCAATTTTTGTATCCGATCTTCAATAGATGGTATTTCTTGCACCTTCCATTTCTGCGCATATAATATTCTTGCTGCTGTTGTCATATAAAATACTAATGTTCTATATTGCATAGGAACATCCATATTTAAGTTCAGTAGCAATAGTTCTGGGTTCTTTGTTATCGATATCTGCAAAATTTCATTCATCGCTTCTAAAATATCTCCCCAGTACTGTTTAGCCACCTCACAAGTCCACCACATATGATACAATGATCCTTCATGATTTTTACGTTTCCAACATTTATCTGACATCTTAGCATTTCCATACGCTATTTTTTTGGGCGTCAACTACCACCTATATATCATTTTGTAAACATTCTCCTTGGTAATATTGGTACAGGTTGAAATTTTTAGTGTGTTTTTCCACAAATGCTCCCATGATTCCATTGCTATATCTCTCTGACAATTGATAGCCCACTTCACCATCTGGACTTCAACAGATTCATCTTCTGTGTACCACTTCAAAAGTATTTTATATATTTTTGATATCTTCTTCTTACTTTCTTGTAGTATATTTTCCTCCAGCTCCGAGTCTTTCCATCTAATTCCCCCTTTTGAGCAATCCGAGTTATCATCATAGAATCATAGAATCATAGAGTTGGAAGGGGCCATACAGACCATCTAGTCCAACCCCCTGCCCAGTGCAGGATCAGCCTAAAGCATCTCTGACAAGTATTCATCCAGCCTCTTCTTGAAAACTGCCAGTGAGGGGGAGTTCACCACCTCCCTAGGCAGCTGATTCCACTTTTGAACTACTCTGACGGTGAAAAAGTTTTTCCTAATATCCAGTCGGTACCTTTGTGCATGTAGTTTTAGCCCATTGCTTCGCGTCCTACCCTCTGCTGCCAACTGGAACAGCTCTTTGCCCTCCTCCAAATGACAGCCTTTCAAATATTTAAAGAGAGCAATCATGTCCCCCCTCAACCTCCTCTTCTCCAAACTAAACATTCCCAAGGCCCTCAGCCTTTCCTCGTAGGGCTCAGTCTCCAGACCCCTGATCATCCTTGTCGCTCTCCTCTGCACCCTCTCGATTTTGTCCACATCCTTTTTTAAGTGAGGCCTCCAGAACTGCACACAGTACTCCAGGTGTGGCCTGACCAAGGCAGTATAGAGAGGGGCTATGACCTCCTGCGATTTCGATGCTATGGCCCCTTTGATACAACCCAGGACTGAATTAGCCTTTTTTGCCACCGCATCACACTGACTGCTCATATTCAGTTTACAGTCCACTCTTACCCCAAGATCCCTTTCACATATACTACTGCCCAGAAGTGTATCCCCCATCCAGTATTTGTGCTTCTCATTTTTGTGGCCCAGATGTAATACTGTGCACTTGTCTTTGTTGAATTGCATCCTGTTCACAGCTGCCCACTTCTCCAAAGTATTCAGGTCTTGTTGAATTTTAATTCTATCTTCTTGGGTGTTTGCTACTCCTCCCAATTTGGTATCATCAGCAAATTTAATGAGCAGCCCTTCCACTCCTTCATCCAGATCATTGATAAAAATATTGAAAAGTACCAGGCCCAAAACCGAGCCCTGCGGCACCCCACTGGACACCTCCCTCCAATCTGATGAAACTCTGTTGACCACCACTCTTTGAGTGCAGTCCTCCAACCAGTTCCCTATCCACCGAACTGTCCTATAGTCTACTCCACAGTCTTCCAGTTTGCCCATGAGAATGTCATGGGGAACCTTATCAAAAGCTTTACTGAAATCCAGATAAATCACGTCAACAGAGTTCCCCCGATCCAGTAAATCCTTAATTTGCCTATACTGAAACCATCCATAATATAGAGATAATTCTTCTGATTTGATTTTAATCATATTTTGTTCCATTGTCAATATCTCTTTATATGGCAAACATTGTTCTTTATTATAAATAGCTCTCGGATCAGTAACTTCAAACGGTACCACCCATGCAGGGATACCTTCACCCAAATAGTTCTTGTACTTTTTCCAGATCGTGAAGAGGCTTCTTCTAATATAATGATGTAGAAACATAGCATCTGCTTTTAATTTATCCTGCCACATATAGGCATGCCAACCGAACAATTTCTTATAACCTTCCAAGGTTAGAAGCTTGCAATTCTCCAATGACATCCAATCTCTTAGCCACACCAAACACACAGCTTCATAGTACAGTCTGATATTTGGTAATTGCAGTCCACCTCTTTCTTTAGCATCACACAGAACTGTCACCTTTACTCGAGGTTTCTTGCCTGCCCATACGAAGTCCAATATTTTCCTCTGCCATTTTTCAAATTGCTTACTGTCTCTAATTATTGGTATTGTTTGTAATAAAAACATAATCCGTGGTAACACATTCATCTTTACTGCAGCAATTCTTCCCAGCCATGACAGATTTAATTTGTTCCACTTAATCAAGTCTCTATCAATCTGCTGCCATAACTTTTCATAGTTATTCTTGAATAAATCAATATTCTTTGCAGTAACCTCAATTCCTAAATACTTTACTTTATGTGTTACTTCACAGTTAGTAATTTCCATCAATTCTTGTTGCTTTTGTTTGACCATGTTCTTACATAATATCTTTGATCTTCTCTTATTCACATAAAATCCAGCCAAATCTCCAAATTCCTTTATCTTATCAAGTAACTTCGGCATATTTTGTATTGGATCTTCAACAATAACCATCACATCATCCGCAAAAGCTCTAACCTTGTAAGTAAATTCTCTAATCTTTATGCCTCTTATAGCATAATCTTCTCTTATCTGAATCAATAACAATTCCAAAATCAAAATAAACAACAGTGGAGATAGTGGGCAACCTTGTCTTGTACCTTTTCTAATTTCCAGCTTTTTGGTTAAATCATCATTTACTACAATTGCTGCACATTGGTCTTTATATATCGCCCTCACCGCTTGAATAAATTCATTTCCCAGTTGCAGTCTTTCCATTGTGGCGAACATAAAATTCCAGTTTAAATTATCGAAAGCTTTCTCTGCATCAACAAAAAAGAAACCAACTTCTTTCTCACAATGTCTATCATAATACTCTATCGCATTTATTACAATTCTTAAATTGTCTTTAATTTGTCTATTCGGAAGGAATCCTGCTTGTTCCTCTGAAATGAACTCAACAAGCCATTCTTTTAACTTCTCCGACAAGATTTTCGCAAATATTTTATAATCGTTATTCAACAATGAAATAGGTCGATAATTTTTAACACTACTCAAGTCCTGATCTTCTTTTGGTATCAATGATATATTAGCTTCATTCCAGGATTCTGGAACCCTTTGCCCTTTTAAAATTTCATTCATCACTATTTTCAGGAAAGGCACCAGTTCGTTTGCTAATACTTTATAGAATTTAGCCGTAATTCCATCTGGTCCTGGTGCCTTTCCTAATTTAGTCGACTGTATCGCCTCCTTTATTTCCATCTCTGTTATTTCAGCATTCAGTTTTTCCTTCCATTTTTCTGATATCTTTGGTAGATTAATTTTACTCAAATACTGTTCAATAGCATCCAAATTTACCTCTTTCTTTTGGTACAATTTTGCATAGAACTTAAAAAATGATCTGCTTATAGCTGATTGGTCCATTAACATCTTCCCTTCTTCTTGAATCTTAGTTATCACCTTTTTTTCCCTTCTCTTTTTCTGTTGCCACGCTAAATATTTCCCAGGTTTATTCGCACCTTCAAATGATTTTTGATTTAATTTCTTCAGCTCCCATTCCAGCTCTTTATTCTCCAATGCCTTTAAATGTTCTTGCAAAATTTTAATTTCTTGATGGATTTTCTTTTTCCCCGGTCTTGTTTTCAATTGCAGTTCCTTAATTTGGATACTGTCCACAATTTCTTTCCTCTTTTCTTCTTTTTTCCTTCTGCCTCTTGCATTTAAATCCATTAAAACTCCTCTGATAACCGCCTTATACGTATCCCAAACTTTATATGTTGAAACAGTCTTATTCAAATTGTACTGTACAAAGAATTTGGTTTCCTTCTGTAATATCTCTATATTACCCTCTTGCTGCAGCAGATCTTCATTTATTCTCCATCCTTGTCTTTTGGTGCTTTTCCCAAATTTCCACATAACTGGATTATGATCTGAGCCTACTTTGGGCATTATTTCTACATCTTTAGTCCATATGACCAAGTCTTTAGCGGCCCAGATCATATCAATTCTTGATAATGTCGAATGCCTTTACGAATAATGGGTATATTGTTTTACTTTAGGGTTACTTCTTCTCCAAACATCTTCCAAGTTTTCCTGATCTTTAATTTCAAAGAAAGATTTTGGCAATAGTCCTCTTTTTTCTTTTTAGCACCCTTTGTTTTTTTATCATCATTTAAATTCGTAACTCCGTTGAAATCACCTGCCAAGATTATTTATGAGTAAGTTAATCCATCTAGTTGTTTCTGCAAGTCTTTGAAAAAATTATCTTTAGCACCATTTGGTGCATAAATCCCAATCATCAATATTTTTTTTTCCTTCCAAATAATTTCCACCGCTATGTATCTGGCTTCTGCATCACTAAATACCAATTTTGGTTGCAGCTCATCTTTAATATACAGAACAACTCCTCTTTTTTTTGCTTTGATGCGGCAACAAATTCTCTCCCCAATTTAGCATTTTTTAAATATTTCACATCTTGTTTCTTGATATGGGTCTTGTGATGATATCACTTCTGGGAGTAACGTCATCACGCGGCCCCCATTTGGGCGTGGATTGGGCCCGTTGTGGGCCCCTGCGGAGTGCAAGAATGCTCCTGCGCTCCACAGGGGCCCACAACAGGCCCAATCCGTGCCCAAATGGGCCCAATCTGCCTGTTTTGGCACGGATTGGGTCCGTTTTGATGCGGATTGGGCTCATTTTGGACTCTTGTGGAGCCTGGGAGCGTGCCTGCGCTCTACAGGGGCCCACAACAGGCCCAATCCATGCCAAAACGGACCCGATCTGTGCCAAAATGGGTGCGGATTGGGCCTGTTTTGGCACGGACTGGGCCCGTTGTGGGCACCTGCGGAGCGCAGGCACGCTCCTGCGCTCCACCGGGGCCCCGATCCAGGCCAATACAGGCCTGATCCTGGGGCTGTTGTGTGCGAGGGCGCGCAGCACCGCAGGGGGGCGCTCATGGAAGGTGCGCACCCCCCCGCTGGCCAGGTAAGTGGGGGCGGGGGTGGGAGGGTGGGGGCAGGGGTTCCCCCGCCCCCACCGGGGGTCTGGCAGCCGTAGTAGGGAATCAAACCCAGTTCTCCAGGTTAAAGTCCTACCACGCTTAACCACTGCACCAAACTGGCTCTTCTTAGCCCCCACTTTGCACTCCTCCAACCATCTATTCACGAAAAGGCAGTTAAGTCTCTGTGTGTGCCTGGAATGGACTGAGGAATCGTTTTGGTTTCTGCAGTCTTCTGGTTGAGCTAAACAGACCCAATCCACATTCCATGAAACCTTTACACAGTCAGATCATGGGGGTTCTCTCATCTTTACCCTTCCTTTTTTTTAATAAATTTTTTATTAGTGAGTGGTAAAACAAAGAAAATTTTGCAAATTTGACACAAATAATCCCATTTTACCCCTTGCTCTATCCCCCACCCTTTTCCTCCCCCCTCCCTATTGACGTCCAACAGCTTTCCAACCCCTAACCCTTCTTATTACTTAAATCTATTTCATTTATATTTCCCTACCAACTTTAATTTGTAATATCTCTTATTCTAAGCACATTCTTATTTTTTACATAACCTCTATCAAGCCTACTAGCAATATAGTATATCTCAACTCAATATAACATACTAATATAATATAATATATAGCAAGGATCGCCCTATCTCTTACTTTAAACTTATTCTATTTCTTTTCTTTTAAGCATATACTCCATCAAATACACTATCAATATAGTATATATCACAATAATATATTATATATATGTTGTATGCTATGCCACCAATGTAGCATAGCACACATCACACAACACAACCACATATTATGTTATATATAGAGTCTGATCTACTAACCCATTGTTTTATGTCATATATAGTATACCTCATTGAGATATCTGTTTACCCCTTCTCATTATCCCTTATACTCAATGTAAAATCCCCTTAAATATTATATTAGCTTAGATTATAATTACATTCCCCCTAAATGGTAAGATCCCTTCTCTCTTCTCATTGCAACATTGTTCTTTAAAAATTTTCAAACTGCCACAGTTCTCCTTTTACATCCCACTTTTTTTCCAAAAAATTGTTTCAGTTTCCCCCAATCAACAATGTATTGCCCTAGGTCAAGATCTTTAAGTTTCCTTGTCATTTTGTCCATTTCTGCCATGTACAGCAATTTGTAAATCCAGTCTTCTACAGTTGGTATTTCTTGTGTCTTCCATTTCTGTGCATACAAAAGTCTTGCTGCTGCTGTCATGTAAAATAACAATGTTCTGTGCTGCATTGGAACTGTCTCCATTCCCAAGTTCAGTAGCAACAGTTCTGGGTTCTTATTTATTTGTATTTGTAAAATCTCATTTATTACTTCAATTCTCCCCAGTACTGTTTAGCTACTTCACATGTCCACCACATATGATATAATGATCCTTCATGTTTTTTACATTTCCAGCACTTATCTGACATATTGGTATTTCCTAGCGCAATTTTCTTTGGTGTTAAATACCATCTGTAAATCATTTTGTACACATTCTCTTTAATGTTCGTACAGGTTGAAATCTTCACTGTATTTTTCCATAGGTATTCCCATGCTTCCATTGTTATTTCTTTGTGAAAATTTATTGCCCACTTCACCATCTAGACTTTTACTGTTTCATTCACTGTAAACCATTTTTAAAGTAATTTGTAAATCTTGGATATTTCTTTCTTGCCTTCCTGTAATAACACTTCCTCTAACTCACCATCTTTACCCTTCCAAAGTCATTTCACCATTTCAGAATTGCCCAGAATTCTGATCAAAAACGAAACATAGTCACGTTATTGACGCTTTCTGGATGAGAGTTGAACCCACACAGTTTCAGGATTTTTTATAGGACCATCTTAGGTTGGGTGAAGCACATGAAAGAGTCAGAAGGAAAGAGAAGAAGTGATGGAGGGACAGGCTCACAAATGTATTAATCTGCTGGAGGGAATGGAGGCTGAGTGGAGAACAGGGAGATCAAGCCGCAGGAGGTAACAGGCATCAGTATTTCTCTCGTTCTCTTTTCCTGGCAGGAGACTCAGAAGCACCTGTTTCCTTGACGGTTCCAGAAAATGTGGTTGAGGGCTCAGCCAGGGCCTATTTCTGTGTGCTTGGTAAGCTTATTTATTTATTTTAATTTACAATATTTATATATCACTTTTCTGCCTAATCAAGGATCACGACAGCTAACAATTAAAACAAACATAATAAAATACATCTTTAAAACAATGCACAAAACTATATAATGGTCTTCCAAGTAAAGACTGTTTCCGAAGAATAGCTTTTTCAGATAATCTCAAAATCTGTTAAAGGGGTGTTAATAATTTGTGCTATTTTAATGTGGTTCATCATGTGGGCTAATTGAAAGTACGTAAACCATTGTGATTTGTGTTGTAGTTTTTCCTCTATTTCTAATTTGTCTAATATGCCTTTGGATGAGGATATATCGATTAGCCGGGTTAGATTGTTTTGTTGCCAAGTTTTTGCAAAAACCAGGGAGTGACCAGGGAGAAACCAATTTTGGCCCAAAAACTATGAATATCTTGATATGGTAGGTGAGATCTTTTTTCTATGTTGGTTCCAATTTGTTAGCATATCCTTAATGGATTATTAATCCTTCCTGTGAATTGATTTTCCTTACCATTCCAAATTAAGCTTTGAATTATTGATATTTCTTTATTTGGGTGTATACTTTTAGTCCAATCTGACGTAGATTTTAAAATTTGTTTAATGTTTAATAGTCTAATTGCAATTTGATACATATTTAAATCTGGATAGTTGAATCCTCCATCTGAGTGTTTTAGCCTGAGTGTCTTAAAAGCTATTCTAGGTTTTTTCCCATTCCATAAAAATTTGTTCGGGAGGTTCTGCCAATTTTTTATATTTTTTTGAGGGACCAAGAGAGGAATTGCACAGAGAAAGAATAATAATTTTGGTAGTACAAAAGTTTTAATTGTATTATATCTTTCGAACCAACTAAGGCTTAATTTATTCCATTTATTTACATTAATTTTTAAATTAGTTTTTCAGATCAGAGGGAATATTGATGCCCAAATAAGTTATCTGGTCAGAAGACCATTGATACTTGCAGTTCTTTTTAATCGAATTAGATGAAAGAGTAGAATTGTTGTGGCTAGTTTAGATCAGTTCAGTTCAGTGCTCAGGCCATCTGGCCACGTCTCCTTGGCCACGCGGATAACTACATTCCTTTCTTAGCGTCTGACTGCTTCTTTAGCCGCTTCTCCAGCACTCCTAAAATACGTTATAGAGGACCTGGTCAGCAGCCCAATAGTGAACCCCTAAACCCCTCAGAGTATGGCAAGGGCCATGATCCTGATACTATGGAAGTGTTTCAGACATCTGAGGAAGCAGAGCTTCTTTGAATTGCAACACATTTCTAATTTTGCCACCAGAGTTGTGGTTCATGTTATTATACATGAGTGCAATTGATTCTATGTTGGGAAAACGTTTTGGACCATCAGGACGCTCGTTTCTAAACAATCACAGTATTAGATGCCCCATTACTGAGCTTGAGAGATTTAGGGAGCGATCCTAAAGAGGTCTACTCAGAAGTAAGTCCTATTTTATTCAATAGGGCTTACTCCCAAGAGGGTTCTCTTAGGATTGCACTGCTAGAAGCTAATCCCAGGGAGATCTACTCAGAATGCTACTCAGGTCAATGGGGCTTACTCCCAGGAAAGTACACTGGTATAATGCAGTCCCATGCAAAATTACTCCAGCCTAAGACCAGTGGTTTCAATGGGCTCAGTCTGGAGTAACTTTGCATCGCATTCAGAAATGGAATCTCTGGGGGGGCTGAAATGTCTGCACACATATTCAAATTCCCAAAAGATTCTACCGCTCGTTTTACTTTCATTGGTGCATGTTGCTGTCCCATCTGACCATTCCCTGCCTGTGCATTTTTCTTACCGTTTCCTCACTGTCTTTTGTAACTTCCTCCTTCTCATTATTACTTCTTCTTCTTGCTCTCACATCCCTGCCTATTCTGTGGTTCTTCCTTTCACTTGCCTTCCAAGCTGACCTGAGCCTGTGTTCTCCTCTCCCCTTCCAGGTGATATCCTGGGCACAGCCTTACAGAACTTGCAGCAGCTGCTCCGACTTCCCTATGGATGTGGAGAGCAGAACATGGTCCTCTTTGCACCCAACATCTACATCCTGGACTATCTGAACAAGACGGAGCAACTGACTGAGGAGACCAGATCCAAGGCCATTGGCTACCTGGTCGCTGGTGAGAAGACTCTCAGATTCGACTCCTGTTATTTCTCTTTAGTTGGGATGGATAATTGTCCACAGATAGGGCTGTCTATGCAATCTGCTTAACCAATAGCTCAGTCCATTAAATCTATACAACCCAGTTCTATGCATATTTTCTTAGAAGTAAACCTTATCGACTTCGGTAAAGGAGGTGCGTGAGCCTGAATGCGCAGCTGAGAAGTAGCGCATGCTAAAATTGGGAACATGCCACAACCATTCCCAGATGGAGGGGGGCACTGCTATCGTTGAAGAATAACAACAACAAACAACATTCGATGTATACCCTGATAGGAAGCTACTTACAGCACAGTGGTTGTTATCTTGCATAAACAATAACTTCCATTTCAGGCTACCAGCGGCAGCTAAACTACAAGCACCCCGACGGCTCTTATAGCACGTTTGGTCCACATTACAATGAGCCAGGAAACACGTGGTAAGCGTCACTGTTTCTCCTCTGTTCCCCCATCTGCAAAAACACTGGAAAGCTGCAGAATAAGAGACTCCCTGAGTGAGACATCTGACACATGAACAACTCATGGGAGATGCAATGTTAGGAGGGGTTGTTTAAAAAGATAGAGCTGGCAGCAGGGCAAAAGCTTTGCTTTACACTGGAGCTGTCTGAAGGGGCTGTGAAATGGCAGAAAGGAAACTTCAGCCCATTAGAACCTCTCCAGTTCCAAGCCCAGCTCTGGAAGGCAGTTCCAGCTCATTTCCATTTCTCAGTGCCCTCTGGTTGCGATCTCACACGGTTTTAGACTGGAAAAGTGAATTGACAGAGCCTTTGGGGGTGGTGAAGATGATATTAACAAACCCTCTGAGGAGCAATCTCCACCGGCTCTGTCTTTTTAAACTGTGCTTCCTGGCTAACATTGCATCTTCCTACACTTGACTAACACCCGCCGAGGCATCTTGTGTAGGGAGACTCTAAGTTGCTGCTCACAGAATCTAGCTTCCTGAAGAAATTCAACTTTCATTTTTAAAAAGCAATTTTTAGCCCTACAGTTGTGAAAATACACTTGACAGTCTATGGGAAATGCCTGGGGAGAATCTCTAGAGCTGGGGAGGGGTTTGGGTGTGTTCTAAATAAGATGCCTGTTATTCAGGGGACAAGGTTTTAGCATACAACTCCTTGCCCCTCCCCCAAGAACTGAAGCCAAAAAAGCTCTGCAAAATAGAAAATGACAGAGAATAAATTATGCAAAAGAAGAGATAATCTATTCAGGATTTACACAAACGGGCAGAATTTTGGTTGACTAAATGTTTATTTTTTTATCTGTAGTACTAAGTATTAAATGCAACCCTGGTTATGTCAGAGGAGATCAGCTCGCTCAGACTCACAATCGCCGCAGTCCGTCATATTGTAGAGTTACAAACAATCCAAGGTGGAGTGTAGGTGGAGAATCAGAGACGGGAAGATAGCAGAAAACTTGGTTTTCAGTGACTGAGGACACACAAAACCAGGAATAGATTTATCCCTTCATCTGGATGCAGTCCCCAGTTAATCTTTTTACCTGCTCTTACATAAATACTTAGCCCTACCTGACCTGGATAGCCTAGGCAAGCCTGATCTTGTCAGGTCTCAGAAGCTAAGCAGGGTCGGCCTTGGTTGGTAATTGGATGGGAGACCTCCAAGGAAGACCCAGGTTGCAGAGGCAGGCAATGGCCAAGCTCCTCTGTTAGTCTCTTGCCATGAAAACCCACCAGGGGTCACCATAAGTCAGCTCTGACCTGAGGCACTCTCCATCACCACCACATAAGTACATGTCTATCATTCAATGTTATGAGGGAAGAAAAGGTCCAGCACTTGGAAGCAAGATGGGCTTAACTTGCCGCCCCCTCCCCCCCGCCTCCAACCCTGGATGGTCCAGTGCATTCTCTTGCACTCAGGGGGGTGCAGACAGCAATGAGAGGCATTGCAACACCCAATGGATCCTGCAATAAAATGCCCTCCCCTGCCCACTTTGTACACATATCAATGATGGACATTTTGCTAGGGTTGCCAAATCTGGTTTAGGAAATCCCTGGAGATTTGGGGGGGAGGAGTGCCAGAGGAGGGCAGAGGAGGGGAAAGAGCTCACTGGGAATGTGATGCCGTAGGGTATGCCCTCCACAGCTGCAGGTAAACTGATCCAGGTGAACTGCTCTCTGTCATCTGGAGACCAGTTGTTACTCCAGAACTCTGGGCCCTTCCTGGAGGTTGGTAACCCTACATTTTGCAATGAACAGTAATGGGAGCACCTTTCAAGCACATCAGGCTATTAAACTATATGCTGGTCCTCCCTAGATTATTAGAAGGGTAGCAGAGTTGCATCGTTTGCAGGGAAGAGTATGACGGGTGTAGGAGCTTTACAGGCTAGTGTGCATGTAAGAGAAAACAACAGATTTACACTATGAGTCTCTCTACACAAGACATCTTACACAGGGACGCTCAAGTGAAAGATCTTCCACTTGCTCTCCCATTGTGGATACACAAGCACTGCTAGGGAGACAGAGTGCATTGAATATAAGACCACACAGAAAGTAAGTCGCTTGAGCGTCCCCATGTAAGATGCCTTGTGTAGAGAGACTTGGCTTAGGTTTAGGGGAGGAAATGAGAGTTCTTTATTGTAGGAACTCCATACTCCGATCGGAGAGAGAGAGATTGCTATCTACCTGTCTAGTCTAAGGATGGCACTGGGTTGTAGGACAGGTCCTCCATCCATGGTGCAAGATGGAGAGGAGACGAGTGAGGACTAGAGACTGTGACAAAGAGAGAAAGAAGAAGGTGCCTCAAGGAGGCAGTCCTGAGATTAGCAATCTACACATCAAAGGGCATTTCAGGTCTGTAAGGAGTACAGAGTAAACAGATCTCTGACCAAACTCTGAAACCTGAGGAAGGATAGCATTGGTCCTCCTCTTCTAAAGCAAGCAGAAATAATCTGCTAGGGTTGCCAGCCTCCAGGTGGTGGCTGGAGATCTCCCAGAATTACAACTGATCTCCAAGTGATAGAGATCATTTCTCCTGAAGAAACTGGCAGCTTTTGAAGGTGGACTCTATGGCATTATACCCCAATGAGGCCACTCCCCTCCTCAAATCACACCTCTCTAGTCTCTACCCCCTAAATCTCCAGGAATTTGTCAACCTGGGCCTGAAAACCCTACCTGGAGTACCAATAACTATAACATTTTATTACTCTCTTCTTTCAAGGAGTTTAGAACAGCAGGCATGGCTCTCTCTTCCTCATTTTATCCTATGCGAACTATAGAGTTTTTGGCAGATCCTAGAGCATTGCCTCCCAATGTTTTTGATGGAAGTGATGGTGCATGCTTGCATAATGCAGGCATGCCAACCCCACCCCATTTCCCCCCACTGGCCTTTGAGCTATTGGCAGGCAACAGAGGGGAGGTGGAACATCTAGCATCCCTAAGTCCCACACACTTCAGCCACTGTGCCACACTCTTATAGTGAGTCATGAGGCAAAACAAAAAGAATCTTCACAGAACAGAGGGCCAATTTATTCCATATTGTGAGGCCGTCTTAAGCAGATCTGTCTTGGCAGGCACAAAAGCATGGAGGGGAGGGATGATGCTCTTCTCTTCTTGCAGGCTGACCGCTTTTGTGCTCAAGTCCTTTGCACAGGCCCGTCCCTACATCTTTGTTGAAGACAAGCACATCACAGATGCTCAGACCTCCTTGGCTTCCAGGCAGAAGGAGAACGGCTGCTTCCTACGCTCTGGATCCCTCCTGAACAACGCCATCAAGGTAGAAGTGTCAAAGCCTAAAGGTTATGACCAAATAAGAGAACAAGACAAAATAAAATAAGACGGTTAAGAAGGGCTTTTGGATTTGCCTTTGGGGCTCAGAATTAAGGAGGGATCATTCATGGAAGAATAATGTTACTTTGTTTTGTTGAGTTTTGTTTTTGGAAACCAGTTGGGGTAGGCAATACACTTAAAACCTCAAAACAGTTGATCATATTTCAGCATTTGGGTCATAACTTAGGGGCTGCAGCAGCAAATAAAGTAACCTGCTTACTAAGAACTTTCCTCTTGTTCACTAACAAGCAGCTGAGCCAACAGAAAATCAATGAGTGCATTAATCGGATCATGGAGTGGGAAAGCCCGTGAGAGCGAAACTACACGAGACGAATTACACGAGGACGCTCAAGTGAAGGGAGATGCTATGTTAGCTGGGAGGTGTAGTTTGAATTTCACCTGTCTTCAGAGCCGGCAAAGATCACTCCTCAGAGGGTTTGTTAATTTCCTCTTTGCCTTCTGTAAGGTTCTGTCAATTATTAACAAACGCTCTGAGGAAGGATCTTACTGTGTAATCCGCCTTGAGTCTCAATGAGAGAGGTGGATTATTAACAGTGATGATGATGATGTCCTGAAGAGTTTTTCAGGTAAGTATTTAAAGTGCTTCACGTACACTAACTGAATTCCTAAACAGAATTGAAATCAATGGGCTCAGACTGGAGTAACTCTGTTAGAGATTTCACTGTAAGTAGCCTGCACAGCAGCATTGCAAGGTAGACCAGTATTCTCACCTCCGTGTTGTGTACGGCAGTGGAGAGTGGCACCCCCAGGTGTGCTCAGAGACCAAGAGTTGACAGCTCCGTGCCTTGTTTTCTACAGGGCGGGGTTGATGATGAAGTCACTCTGTCTGCTTATATCGCCATCGCTCTGCTGGAGATTCCTTTGCCCGTCTCTGTGAGTATTCCCCTTCTCCCTCCATGGGGGTCCTATCGGGAAAGAATAAAGCTCCCTTTGAGAAGGGACTTTCTATTGATTTGTTCTGTGCAGTACCATGCAGACATGGGTACCAGGTGGTTTTGGCAGCGGGTATGAAGGTGCCATACAAGCCAAGCACGATGGTCTTGCCAAGCCTTCAGAAATGGTGCTGGCGCCTTCAGACGAGTATCTTTGTCCTTTTCTTTCCAGCACCCTGTTGTGCGCAATGCTCTCTTTTGCTTGGAGACTGCGGCCCAGGCAGAAGACATCCACGTCTACACCCGGGCTCTGTTGGCCTATGCCTTTGCCTTGGCAGGGAAAGAGGAGAAGAAGAAAGAGATGCTGTCCTCCCTTGAGGAGGCAGCTGTAAAAGAAGGTGAGAAGGGCGCTCCGGAGAGGATAACTCGTCTCAAGAGCAATTCCCGCACCGACCCCATCCTCTGTTTCCTGACCCAAGGGGGGGATGTGTCCGTCAGCCCTGTCTGTATTTTTTCATGCAGCCGCACTATGCTGCTGTCTCCCCTCTGCTGGATTCAGCTCAACCTATTATTTATTTATTAGTCTTATAGTCCGTCTCCCCGCAATGCAGGCTCAGAGAAGATCACAACCTGATTAAAGCACAATACAATGTACAATAAATAACACAAGTCTAGTGCTTAACAGAGGGGTTCTCAGAGAGGCAATATCACTCACTGGCTCAGAGTCTCTCTGCACGAGATGCCTCAGCGGGTGTTCATCAAGTGTAGGGAGACGCAATGTTAGCCAGGAAGCGTAGTTGTAAAAGACAGAGCCGGCAGAGATGCCTCCTCAGAGGGTTTGTTAATTTCATCTTCGCTGCCCCAAAGGCTCTGTCAATTTCACCTCTCCAATCTAAACCTGGGGTAGTCGCAACCAGAGGGCAGCGAGGAATGGAAATGGGCTGGAGCTGCCTTCCAGAGCCGGGCTTGGACCTGCAGAGGTTCTAATGGGCTGAAGTTTCCCTTCTGGCATTTCACAGCCCCTTCGCACAATGCCAGTGTGTAGCAAAGCCTTTGCCCTGCTACTGGCTCTGCCTTTTTAAATTACCCTTCATGGCATCTCCCGACACGTGTTCTTCATGTGTCCCATGTCTCATGTAGAGAGACTCTCAGTTTGCCACCTGTCTGCCAGTTGTTGGAAGAACTGTTCACCTATTACGCAGCAACATTGCAAGTAGCCCAGTATTCTCACTTCCATGTTGCAGGTGGCAGCGGGGGGTGGCATGCCCAGAGCTGCCAAGATAGCAGAGCAAGAGCTATCCTAATCAATCTCACTCCCACACTCCTTTTCACAAAGGTGGCTCCATCCCCTTATTGTTTCACGGATTTTTTTTTGTTTGAAAAATGCACAAAGCAATATGCTGTAGAAACAGATCTATGCAATGAAGCCACCTGTTTCCATGTAGTCTCCTCCTCTAGGCTAGATGACTCTTAGACCTTTGCCAGACATCTGAGCTCTAGAGCAGGAAGTCCCCTGGTTTGACTCTCACTGTAGCGGCTTTGAGCAGCCGGCTCTCTGCCTCAGCCCATTCCTGTAATGCGGTGATAGAAAGATGGCCAATATTATGCGGCTGGCGTGACAATTACAAGATAAAGAATCTGAAGGACTTTGAATCCTCAACAGCGCTGCAGTGTTGTTGTTATTAAATCAGCAATGGGCCTCTCAGCTGCTATTCAAGTTAATATGCAGAAGAGAAAGTAGAAGTAGAAGCACGTGTGTAGGAATTCTGGCCAGTGCAGCAGTTTTGAGAAAGAGCCCCTTTAAGTCTCCTGTGTGAAAATGCCTGTAGTAGTTACCAGAATTCTCTGATTCCGTCTCTGAAGGAGATGGCTCCATGCATTGGCAGAGGCCTGGCAGACAACAGGAGGAGCACCATGGGCAATTCTTTCATCTCCGGGCTCCCTCTGCAGAGGTAGAGATGACGGCTTACGTGCTCCTTGCTCACCTCACCAAAGGGCCAGTGCTATCCAGGGAGGCTCTGACAACAGCATCCAAGATTGTCAAATGGCTCAGCAGGCAGCAGAATCCCACAGGGGGGTTCTCATCTACCCAGGTAAGCTCTTTCCCGCCAAGACCCCACAGCAAGAGGCGGGCAGGGTCTTGTGGGGTTTTTTTCCTTCAAATGTTTGAGGTACTGCTTGTAATTGGCAAAAAAATTGCAATGGGAACAAAGGGATTCACAAAGCATGACAAACATAAAGTACAATTTTGATCCTTTATTCCAGATTTATCACATTTTCTGATTTATATCATTTGTGGGCAGCTTTTTGCTTTATTTCAGAAACTGCACAAGCTATTTTACTGCCCAGATGAAGATTTTTTTGTCCTTCCTCTCCTTGTTGGATGCAGCGGGGGGGGGGGGGCTCTGTGTTTTCTCCCAGAGAATTTTCCCATTTGTGCATCTGTTTCTCTATTCCATTCAATGAGATGAAATTAGAAAAACTGGGGGGAGGATCTTTGGAGAAAATGAATTGCATCCCCCCATGGCTTTTTTTCAGCTGGAACACGGTGGAACGGAGTTCTGGCACCTCTTGAAAATGGTCACGTGGCCGGTGGCCCCGCCCCCTAACCTCCAGACAGAGGGGAGTTTAGATCTAAACTTTGGAGATCAAGGGGTGGGGCCACCAGCCATGTGACCATTTTCGCAGAGGGCAATTTAACCTTTAAAAAACTCCTCCGTTGTTCCAGCTAGCCCAAAGTGACGTCATGGAGTGGTCCTAAGTTCTGTCAGAACTGTGGCTAGATAATGTCTATACTCCAGACTACCTTCTGCAATCAGACAAGAGTCCGTTGTTTTCAAAAAGTTTACTGAAGAAAGTATTCATTATAGTCCACTGGCCTAGATACAATATCCAGGCTGGTACACGTGTATTGTTACGAATGACAGGCAAAGCATGAGGTACAAAGTATCAGATCCCAGCAGACCCAACCTCCCCCCATAGTTCTCAAAACAATCTCTTTGAAGCTGAGAAAGCGAAAGTTTCCCAAGGCTGGAAAAGCGATAGCCAAAACAATCCTCTTCTGTGAGATAGCTGCTGGGAACATCTTGGCACCTGTGAACGAAGCACTTAGAATACTGAAAGAATTAATATGGAGTCTCTTTGGTTACATACATACACTCTAACCCTGACAAGTTCCACTACTGAGTTCCACCACCTCTTTTCCCAGAAAAAGCCCTATATCCCCCTCAGTAATAAAATTAAAGGATTAAAAGCAAAGGGCCTGAATGTCAGGCTACAGAGGAAAGCTTTAGATAAGCTGCAACATTCTCCCAATACAGTTGATAGACATGTCAAATGACCAACCCAAGACCATAACCAAAGGCCCAAGGGCCTTCCTCAGTGGCCAATAATACACACTTTAGTAATAAACAGACCCACACATCCAGAAAACAATATGTATCTATTCTGCCCTGATATTCAGGCCCTATTTTGAATCTTTTGATTTTATTACTGTACATTGTACAATACATATCTATTTTGAATGTATTTTATGATTTTAGCTTGACCCTTGTAGCATCTACAGACCACTTCGGGTTGAGTTATGGGTTCTCCCCCTCCTTTCTTTGTTTACTGTGTCCCCCTCCCTAATCATTTTCCAGATGACAGTAATTTTGCTATGCTCCATACAAGTCAATAGAGGTTGCTAGCTCCAGGTTGGAAAATTCCTGGAGATTTGGAGGGTGGAGCCCGGAAAGGGCAGGGTTTGGGGAGGGGAGGGACCTTCTCAGGATATAATGCCATACAGCCCACCCTCCAAAGCAGCCATTTTCTCCAGGGGAACTGATCTCTATGGCCTGGAGACAGGGCTGGCACCACCGGTGAGGCGAGTGCCGCGGGCACTGGGGCACCGGAGAGGGCACTGGAGGGGGTGCCACTGCCACTGCCACCGCCACCACTACCACACGCTGGGCGCAGCAGCCGTGGGCCAGGCACAGCACTGCGTCCAGGGCGGCGTGTGGAGTGCGGGCAGCCTCTGCGCTCCATCCCAGCCACTCACCGGCCAATGGGGCCGGCTTTGCTGCATGATGATGTCATCACATGTTGACATCATCACACAGTCCGGGGGGGCGGGTGCGCACTGTGTGCATGCACATGTAGGGGCAGCCGCGGGCACCAGAAACCCTGGCACCGCCCCTGCCTGGAGATCAGTTGTAATTCCAGGAGATCTCCAGCCACCACCTAGAGGCTGGCAACTCTACGCGGAGGACTTTCATCCCATGTTTGGTGTGGGGCTGCTGATGGGAAAACATGGGGTGGGGTGGGAGGCAGTTGCTCCTATATGTCAGACCCTGTTGTACCAAGGGCCTGTGGTATGTGGGGGGACAGCATTCACCCCAGAGTGATTTCTTGATTAGAGGTGATGCTTCTACAGTTCAGCTGTCCTGTCAATTAACCTTTTATTTTCATATCATGTTGGTATGCTTTTTGGTAATAATAACTTTTGGTTTCACTCATATGAAGTATGAACGATTCAGACACGAGGCAGAAGTGGGAAAAGGGAGATTTATACAGCTGCCATTTTCACAGAGACAAGACAAGTCCAAGGATGAGGGCAAAGAGGGGGATGAAGGAAGCAAGTGATTAAAATCCATGTCTTCTTTGTATCCCGCTGTGTTTCCAGTCCAAAAGAGGACTACAACAGTGTTCTCCCCACCCCAGCAACACTGAGATCCATCTTCACATTCTTTTCACCCGCTTACTTGTGGCGATGCCAAGAGAGCATAAATATTCAGAACTTGAGGTTCATCTTCATTTTCCACAAAGCAGTTTTCAGCCAATACGCACCAGACTGTCCTCCTGAGTCAAAGGGCGGCCTACCTGTGAGACAGGAGAGGCTGAGAGAGAGTGATTGGCCCAAAGCCACCGATGAGCTTCCATGGCAGAGCAGGGATTCCAACTGGGGTCTCCCGGACCCTCGACCAGCGCTCTAGCCGCTCCGCCGCACTGGCCCTTATCCCTGGGTAGCCCCACTCATCTCTCGACGTCTGTTGCAGGACACCGTGGTTGCCCTGCAGGCCCTCTCCCTGTATGGGGCTTCCACCTACTCCAAGACTGATGCACAAGCAGAAGCAAAACTGCTCTCTGGGAAGGAAGTCCAGCACCAGTTTCAGGTGGACAAACACAACCGCTTGCTGCTTCAGTGCGGAGCCGTGGCCAAAGTGCCAGGAGACTACAGCGTGCAAGTGACGGGAGAAGGGTGTGTCTACGCGCAGGTGAGCATCATAGGGGTGCTTGGGAGAGGAAAGTGACAGGGGATGTGCTTTCCAATATTCTTGTAACTGATCTGGACCAGGGTGTGAAGGGGTGACTCGTTAAATTTGCAGGTGACACCAAATGATGCAAACCAAATGATTCAAAAGGGCTTTTTACTGAGATAGGAGAGCTCTATTGTAGGGAGGGGGCCTCTGATGATCCACTAATGAGTCAGGAACCATAAACCTTGCCGCTATGTGCTATTGGATTCCTGCTAATGCCGTGTCTTTGTAAACTTGTATCTGTTTACCCTATGGCATTGTTTATGGAAATGTTCTTGATATTGACTGCACTGATCTCCCACTGTGTAATCCACCCTGAGTCTCAGGGAGAAAGACGGACTATAAATGACGTAAACAAAATTAAAATAAAACTGGGAGGAGCAGCAATCACCCTTGAAGATAGGAATAGAATTCAATGAGATCTGAACACACTGAAAAGGTGGGCAGATTTGAATAAGATACAATTTAACATGGGTAAGTGCTGGATTTTGCACCTGGGTAACTAAAATGCAAAGCATGGGGGATAGATTTCTGGGAAGCAGTGTGTGTGAACAAGATCTTGGGGGTACAGATAGGAAGCTAAATATGAGCAGCCAGTGTGATGCAGCAACAAAAAAGGCAAATGCAATCTTGGGGTGCATCAACAAAGGCACAACAGCATATGTTGTCTTTGTCCCTCCCACCATATACCGGATTGGTCAGGCCCACCTAGAGTACTGTGTGCGGTTCTGAGATCCTCAGTTTGAAAAGGATGTGGGCAATTTGGAAAGGGTGCAGAGGGGAGCAACCAGGATGATCAGGGGCCTGGAGACTGAGCCTTGAGGAAAGACTGAAGGACTTGGGAAAGTTCCGTTTGGAGAGAAGGAGGTTGAGAGGAAAGATAGTTGCTCTCTTTAAAATACTTAGGGAAGGGAGCTCTTCCTATTGGCAACAGAGGATAGGACTTAAAACAATGGGTTGAAATTCCAGGAGAGGAGGTATCAGCTGGACATTAGGGGAAACGTCTTCATGTTCACGTTAAAAGTAATCCAGCAGTGGAATCGGCTGCCGGGGGATGTGGTGGGCTCCCCCTCATTGGCAGTCTTCAAGGAGCGGCTGATGAACACTTGTCAGAGATGCTTTAGGCTGTTCCCTCATTGGGCAGGAGGTTAGACTAGATGGTCTGTAAGGCCCCTTCAAGCTCTATTATGCTTTGAATGGAGAGTTCCCACTTGGAGATGGTGGAATGAAGAAATGAAGTAATAAAGAGTCCAGTAGCACCTTTAAGACTAACCAACTTTATTGTAGCATAAGCTTTCGAGAACCACAGCCCTCTTCATCAGATGCATCTGTAGCATAAGCTCTCAAGAATCACAGCTCTCTTTGTCAGATGCAACCGTCAGGTTGCATCTGACGAAGAGAGCTGTGGTTCTCGAAAGCTTATGCTACAATAAAGTAGGTTAGTCTTAAAGGTGCTACTGGACTCTTCGCTATATTGTGACTTCAGACTAACATGGCTATGGATTTATGAAGAAATGAAGGCGCAGAAGGCAAGAAGGGATAGGATGAAGCATGTGGGCAAGGAAAGAAAAGGAGGGTGGACTTCACTGAAGTATAGGGTTGGAAGGGACCCCTAGGGAAATGCAGGAAATTCACAACTACCTCCCCCAAACACACACACACCGGTGACTCTGATTCCATGCCCAGAAGATGGCAAAACACCATCCGGATCCCTGACCAAACTGGCCTGGGGGGAAATTGCTACCTGACCCCAAGGTGGCGATCAGCATTACCCTGGGCATGTTAGAAGGGGCCATGAGAACTTAGCACTGATGTATCCCTTCCTGGCCTCCCTCTCCTGATCTGCCCAGGTTCACAGAATCAGCATTGCTTCTCCTTTATCTTTCCTGGGAAGATGCCCCTGGGCCCTGAAGGCCCACTGATGGCCAGGCACAAGCAGAGCCTGCAGGACTTGCCCAGCTCTGGGGTTGTTTCAGTGCCCCCTAGCAAATCAGAGCGGGGGGAGGCTGGAGAATAAGAAGGGGAGGCAGGACAGGCTCCTGTGCCTTGAACAAATGGACCCAATGACAAGGAGGAATAACCTCAGAACTGTTTAGAGGAGAAGAGACCAAATGGGACAGGATACAGATCGCAGCCTCACAAGTACCCTCCCAGTGCAGGGTGTGAAGCTGGGTCAGCTCACAAGTCCGTGCAAGTTGCGAAGGAACGACCTGGAGTGAGACATCCTATTGCCATTTCCTTTCCAGACCACCTTGAAATACAATGTGCAGCCCCGCCACGAGGGAGAAACTTTCGCACTGGAGGTGCACACAGTTCCTGAGACGTGTACAGGACCTAAAGCCAACGTAGTGTTTGATGTGGCTATCAATGTCAGGTAATTGCATACTCCTGAGTAGGTCTCTAGTCTAGGCCACTACATGAGGAGTGGAGCTGAAGAGTGGGAGAGGGAAGCTCTCCTCAGTTGAATGGCCATCAGCAGGCCTTGAGTAAATCTACACCACACTTCGGTGAATATCAGCTAACCATTTATGGAAGTTCAAGCATGCCAATGTGGTTGAGCAGCTAGACTTGGGGTGCAAGTGATGTTGGCGGTTTCCTAAAGAGTTTCCTTGAGAAGTCAGCAATGGGAAATGTTCTCCACCCACACATTGTTTCTTCCACCACTCCCCTCCCCTCTCACAGGGCAATAGCTTCCTACAACGAAGAGCCAGTTTTCCTGCCAGTATAACAGCAGTTTAAGAAATGTTTGCTCTACCATTTAACTCCCTCCGTTAATTCTTCTACTGGGCAGGAACCAAGCAAGCACCATCAGAAGCTTCTACATTTGTCCAGAATCAGTCGCATCTGCTGCTGACCCTGCCAGTTCCAGTATCAAGCCCCACCTTGTCTGTGGTCTCATCGTGCGCAGGGACAGGGGCGGCGCCAGAGTTTCTGGCGCCCCCAGACTGTGTGATGATGTCACTATGTGATGACGTCATCATGCAGGCCAGCGCCACTGGCCGGTGGGTGGCTGGGAGGGTGTGCAGAGGTTGCCTGCGCTCCCAGTCAGGTGTGGTGGGTGGCTGGGGAGGTTCCACATGCCGCCCCAGACGTCTGCCAGGCCTGGCCCGCGGCTGCTGCGCCCAGCCGGGAGCATGTGTTGGTGGCGGCAGCAGCACAGGGTTGGCCGGCTGCAGCAGCTGCAGTCCAGGCATGCCAGCTCCTCCTCCTTCCAGCACCTCCTCTAGCAACCCCTTCGGCACCTCCGCTCCCACAGTGGCCACCTCACCACCTCAATGGTGGCGGCCAGCCCTGCACAGGGAGTACTTTTATGTTTAAAACCATCCTGCAAGCCAAGGGCCAGCCAAGGGCTCGCCTCCTCAGGTGTTCTCGGGCAACTAGAAGCTGAGCACCAATCCACCTGAGCACCTCCTCAGATCCTCTTGGGGACATGGCTTGCCCCACTCCCTTTAGCACTCCAAGTACTTTCTATTTCCTTTTGCTTCCACTACCATCCCCACAGGTCCCCAGACAGCCACATTTCAGCCACAGGTCCTCCCTTGCCATTTCAAGCCTGGTCTAATCTTCTGCTCTTCTCTGTGTCCATGACTGCCATTTTTCTCCCAACCAGTCAAGGTGGCATCTTCTGTGACTAAGGAACTCCATTGAGGCAGGCCACATCAGCACACCTGAATGCAATTCTTCACCAAGAATATTTTTCCAAGAATAAGGCATTGGTGGCTTTGACTTTGAGTTCAAGAATTTGAAATGGCTTCCTTTTCCTCTTTGTCTCTCAGCTACACCGGCAAGCGCCCATCCTCTAACATGGCAATCGTTGATGTTAAGATGCTGTCAGGATTCATTCCAGTGAAATCATCAGTGAGAAAAGTAAGCATCCTATATATGTTTCAAGACCCCACTATAAAGAAGCATCTCTCGAGAAGAGACCTGAGAGCTCAGGATGTAATCTCGTTAGATTTTGGTTCGCATTTGTGGTTTCCTGGGCAACCCTAAATTGCTGCAGAGCATAAGTCTATATTGCAAGATTTCAGCTGCCACTTTGGAAATTGCTAGGCAACTGTTATGACCAGGGCTTTTTGTCAGCTGGAACACGGTGGAATGGAGTTCCGAAACCTCTTGAAAATGGTCACATGGCTGGTGGCCCCACCCCCTGATCTCCAGACAGAGGGGGGTTTAGGTTGCCCTTTGCGCTGCTCAGTGGCGCGGAGAGCAACCTAAACTCTCCTCTGTCTGGAGATTAGGGGGCGGGGCCACCAGCCATGTAACCATTTTCTCCAAGGGCAACCCACTGAGTTCAACCACCTCTTTCCCCAGAAAAAAGCCCTGGTTATGACATTGTTAACTCGTCTGATCTCAGAAGTAAAGCAGGGTTGGCCTTGGTTAGTACTTGGATGGGAGGCCACCAACGAAGTCCAGGGCTGCAGAGGCAGGCAATGGCAAATCACCTCTCTTAGTCTCTTGCCCTGAAAATCCCACAGGGCCTCCATGTCAGTTGTGACTTGATGGCACCTTACACACAAAAGGCACCCTGCCTGAGGTAGCTATGTACTGTTTGCTGATAGGTCCATGAATTTATCTGATCTTTTATTAAAGTCAACTAAGCAACTGGCCATTACCATGTTGTGGTAGTGAGTAGCATCCACTAGCCTTCTAGTTCATTAAGTAGGCCCATCAGACCAGGGCCGTTTTCACACTGCTTACCAGCCATGGAACATGGTGCTGAGCTCCCGGAACACCGTCTTCTTGGCACGATTTTTCGCGGTAAGCCGTGTGAAAACGGCCCAGGTCTCCTTCCTCTCACCATTGTATGAAGTTTCAACTGACCCCGGGGCCAGCGACCCCACAGCATTGCACCTTAATAATGCAGCTCTCTTCATTTTGCCTTCTCCAGCTAGAAAGGCAAAACCAGGTCAAGCGGACAGAAGTGAGCATCAATCACGTCCTACTGTACTTGGAACAGGTGAGTGGGTGGGAGGGCCCGAGGAAAGGCAGGGAGAAGCATTTCTTGGGGGAACAATGGTCGCAGTGAGAGGAGTCCCCCCCCCCCCCGCATCTCTCTGAAGCCTTGAAGCCGTACGTAGGTATAAAAGCAACAGGTTATGCCTCTCAGGTTATTCCCACTTTGCTTCCCTCTTTTATTCTCAGAAGAGGCACTGCAGTGCTCTTACAGTGTCTTCGTACCCCTGAGACCTGTACCTCTCCTTTCTCCCTCCCTGTATATAAGAGGTGGAAGAGAATTCTCTTCTTGTCCCCCTTTGGATGGGAGACCTCCAGCAAAGTCCAGGGCTGCAGAGGCAGGCAGTGGCAAACCGCCTGTGTTAGTCTCTTGCCTTGAAACCCCACCAGGGGTCACCATTAATCAGCTATGACTTGGAGGCACCCTCCACCACCACCTTCCTTACTCCACATGTCCTCTGGTGGAGGGAAGGATTCCGAGTTCCGTCTCTTTTGGCCTGCTTTTGCAGTTCAAGATGCTTGGAAGGAGGGGATGGAAAGAGGCTACAAGCAATATCATCTCATCCTGAGAGCCCTCAGAGTTATGGGGTGCTTCCTCGGGAGTGGACTTGGCCAGTCTCTGCTGCATTAGGCAATGGGATTTGTGTGGCTTCACTGAGATTTTTAGAGCATTGGGAGGGGGAGCAGGAGAAGGATGTGAAAACGGTTGCATGAGCTCACAGGGGTGTGTGCAAAAGCACTCATTTATGCCAAGCCCAGAGGGGCCCAGTTAAGAGGAAACAGAGACTGCTCCTACCAAGCCTGAGGGAGTTCCTGGAAATATCAGTTTCCATAACAGGCTCAAACACCGCACCCTCTGGTCATCTGAGGGGGGGGGGGTTCCTCCCAGCCTGTAGGTGGGGAACCTCAGTGGAGTTTGCGGTTGCAGCTGTGGAACCTAAGAAAACCTAGGGACCATTGGTTCTTTGCTCGCCATTGTGGTTGCGGCCGTGGAAACTAGGAGGACCTAGGGCCATCGACTGTAATGCTCGCAGTCACTCCAAAGCGATATGGGGGTGGAGTAGGGCAGTAGGGCCTTTCCCTTCCTGCGCGAGCTCCGCACTGCCTGTAACTGGCAGTTTCTTTTTCACCGGGACCGCTGCGCTCTACAGAGCATTGCTGAAGAAATCCTGCTTGGATGGCAGGGCCAGAAAGACTGGTGATTCCAGGGACAAGCCCCTCCCCTCCAGGATCAAAATCAGCTCACTGACCCTGCCTTCAGAGAGGAGGAGCTGTATTCCAAGAGTAAGGACTGCCCCACTCCTAGGACCACCAGAGAATGCCAATCTCCAGAGCCCACTGAGGAGATAAAAGTCCCACAAATATTCTCCCTCTCTCCATGAGTCTCTCTACACGAGACATTTTACGTGAGGATGCGCAAGTGGACGAAGACGTACTGATTCTGGGAAGCATAGTTTTAAAAGACAGAACCAAACGCCCTATCAATTTCACCTCTCTACAGGAGGGTAGTTTAAAGACAGCCAGCAAGAAGGCTCCTAGGAGGATTTATTAATTACATTTTCGCCTCCCCTTAGGGGAGGTTAAGATGAAATTAACAAACCCTCTGAGGAGCGAGCTCTGCCTGCTCTTTCTTTTAAAACTGCACTTCCCAGAAACATTGCATCTCCCTACACTTGAGTATCCTCATGTAAGATGTCTGATGTAGAAAGACTCTATGAAACAAAGCAAGAAGCATCTGCGAAGGAGCTGCGTAGTCTCTCACCCCAGACCTACTTCCTTTGGGGTGTGCAGCACCACCTGGCTGGTTGAGCTCTTGCTGGGGATGAGGAGACCTGTGTTTAAAAGGAGGAGATGTAAGTAAATCCCACTGCTTCCTCAGATGAGCAATGTGACTCAGAGCTACTCCTTCACGGTGGAGAGGGAGGCGCCCGTTCAGGACCTGAAGCCTGCCTTGGTGAAAGTCTATGATTACTACGAAACAGGTGAGGAAAGACTTGCGACCCTCTTGTAGGTATTTAAATTTTTTAAAACCTGATCCCTTGCTTCTCAGCCTCTTCAAGCAGCTTACCAAAAATTAAAGCTGGCAAAAATAAATGTACGTAAATGTTCCTGAACAAATCCTTATTAACATTAGACTACAGAACAATTGACATCTGTGCAGAAAGCTGGAGGCAGCATTTTACAATACTCCACTTCCCCTGCCCTGACTGTCATTTCCTTATTTCTCCAGGGGACTCTGCCGTGGCTGAGTACAACGCCCCCTGCAGTACAGGTAAGAGTATGAACAGAGGTTGTCCCTTGCAAGATGTCCCAGCTCTTCTCTTTGCTTAACTACCTTATCGTCAATTTACTTGCCCCCTATGGGCATTGCTGGGCAAAGTTCTGAGGTGAAAATACTCTTCCACCTAAAAATCAGATGGATCTTTAGGTGGAAGATAGATCAGAACATTTTTAAAGAAATGTTTACAGGCCACTCTGTCCCAAAGGATAGCAAACAACACATTGCAAAGAGTTCAACCCTCTCTTGGAAGCTCTGTCGAAACAAGACAAGTGGCCCTCGTGACATGTGTGAAAGCAATTTGTAAGAACAGGTCTCCGTATCAAAACTATTAAAAAGTTGCCTTGGTTTCACTGCACTGTGAAAATTGTTCCTTGAAACTACCAGAAGCTGAAACTGAACAATGGAGAGAGGAATATGGCGATTAGATGTTAGCATTTAATTTCATATAAAGCCATCCAGTGGGTTCGACTGTCCTGGTCTGAAGAGGCTGAAAATGACCAGATGACACACAAAGTCACCAATTGTGGCCCTGAAAGCAATCTACCCCTTCTGCTTTTGATACCAGAAGTAAGACCTTTGTGAATCTCTTGGCAGGATGTTGGGGCAGGGGCATTTAAGAACAGCAAATTACCGATTACTTCATTTGCTGATATTATTTTGCAAACTCCGGGGTGGGGGGTGGGCTTGGATATTTTTCTGCCTCACCCACCAAACTACATTATGCCCTCTCTGGCTGAATATTTGGCATAGTTTTTTTAAAATTTATTTTGCAGGTGAGATTAAACAGAAGACTGCATGATGAATGAAGAGATCCAAAGTTCCCATTCTGGTTCTTGTTTAAATTTTTCTTCTATTGGATGATGAAGACTACCAAAGATAAAGAGGAAAGGCCCTTTCCCAGATGTCTTCTGGTTGCCTGCCCCATATGTGTCACCATTTTATAAACTGACCACCGTAAGCCTCACCCAACTAGCTTTACCCAAAGAACAACCTGAATGGCTGTGGAAAAGCAGAAGAAATGAGAAGCGTCTGTACAAACCACACAGACTGTGCCCCTTCTAACAATGTACCCTTTCTCAATCTGAGATCCGCAATTCCGTCTGTTGGAGATAATAAAAAAATACTTCCTATTCTACAGTCATGTCTCTAGTGCATTTCTAAGAAAGAGAGGTTGGGGGGAGGGTTGTCATTTTCTAGCAAAAATCCAAGGCAGAGTTAGCAGCACTGAAATGTAAGGCAGAAGAAGCCTTCTTCTTTTGAACACCCATAAAGTGTGCGTGCGTTTGATTTTCAGCAGTGGAATAATTGTGGGAAGGGTGTGTTGAAGCTCTCCTTGGCCCAGGGTTTCACTTCTGCCACTCCTTGCCAAGTTGCTTTTTATCCAGCCAGGCTTTAAGTCTGTAAAGTACACAATTAGGAGAAAAAAGTGCGGTGAGGGGGGGGGAATAAGTATCCAGAGCAAAGGGGCAGCCTTCTTCCTCCCCTCTGCCACTTTTCCCCTTGAATATTTTGAAACGGTTCAGAAGCTACCTGCATTCCAAAAGGAAGGTTTGCTGCTACAAGGTCTACTTCAGCCCCTAGGCACATTTAAATATGTAGAAATTAATGAGTGCATACCAAACACTTTCAAATCACAGCTTAACAATCGTAACATTGCTGCCTTCAGTACACACACACACACACTCACAGATGGAATTCCCAAAACATGGGAAGAAGTTGAATGTATTTCCCCCAGCATGTGCTTGTTCAAATATGTTTGCAAGGGATGGGTTGAGACTCAGTAGTAATCTGCTTTGCATTTGGAAGTTCCAGGTTCAATCACCAGCAGCTCCAGTTAAAAGAATCCAGTAGCAGGTCATGTGAAAGACCCCAACCCCGACTCTGTAAAACTGCTGCCGCTCAAACGCAGGATGACTTTGGTAGACAAGGTGCCTGGCACCCTAAAAGGCAGTTTCAAACAGGGCCTTTTTTCAGCTGGAACGTGGTGAAACAAGTTCCGGCACCTCTTGAAAATGGTCACATGGCTGGTGGCCCCGCCCCCTGATCTCCAGACGAGGGGAGTTGAGATTGCCCTCCACACCACGGTGACCACCAGCCATGTGACTATTTTCACCAAAGGAGATTTAAAGTTTAAAAAACTCCCCTCTTGTTCCAGCTGCCCCAAAGTGACGTCATTGTGTGGTCCTGGTTCCACCACCTCTTTTCCTAGAAAAAAAGCCCTGGTTTCAAGTAGCACTTGCACCAAAGCACTACTATCCAGCCCTGGCCCATCTGTATGGAGTTGATGGCTGTGTCCTCCTGAGTAAGTGGCTGTATTAGTGAGGAGTGGCTTATAACAGTATACTGGTGTGATGCAAAAGGACTCTCATTCTATCAAAGGCTCGTTTTCTTGATGAAATGCACCAGGCCTGAGGCACTTATTCCCTCCTTATCTCCCCTTATCTCCTCCAGAAGAACAGCCTTAGTTGATTCAAGGCGGGGGGGGGGGGGTGTAATGATGTGAGACTTCTGGAAAGTTCCAGAACAGAGGAATCTATTGGTCACTAAAGGTCATCTGGTAGAGCGTGCAAAATTCTGTAACTGAGCAAGGGTCAGTTTATGTTTTTTTCACCTACTCTCATTTTGCTCTAGCTGCATCTCTACCGAGCATTCTTTGTTCTCTCTTAAGAGTCTCTACACGAGACCTCTTACTTGAGGATGCTCAAGTGAAGGGAGATGCAATGTTAGCTGGGAAGCCGAGTTTTAAAAAACAGATTCTAAGGCTTTGTCAATTTCACCTCTCTAGAGCCCAGATCACTCTTCAGAGGGTTTATTTCTTCATCTCCAAGAAGGGGAGGCGAAACTGACAAGTCTTTGGGGAGGCAAAGAGAAAATAAACTCTCTGAGGAGTGATCTAGGCTCTAGAGAGGAAACATTGACAAAGCCTTCTGTCTTTTAAAACCTGTTCTGTCTTACTCTGCGAGACTATACCAGCTTTTAACCAGCTTGATTCTATGCGTTATTCAATAAAGGGTTCTATATGTTTACAACAGTAGTGTTTATTTGGAAGTGAAACCACCTCGGAAGCCAGGAAAGATTTTCTGGCAGCTTTGCCAGGTTTGAAGAAAGCGCCTTAAAATAGAACGTTACTGTTCATATCTCTCTCATTTGCAACTTGTTGTGCTAACTTAAACTTAGCATGTTTAATTAGCTCTGGTAATATGACCTGTTATCGGTAATTCGTTTTCAGATATATTGTAATCCATATGAAACGTCATTATATGTTGTAAACATTAAAACCAACAAGTTGAAAAAAAAGGTGCTTATAAACTCGTGTGCACCAAAAAAAAAGGACCGTGCAAATTAAGATAAACGCCTTTAATATCGGCTCCATGTTAAGATGTTCTCTACAAGCTGGTAGATATCAATCCCAAAATAATTTCTGTTACCAAATTTTTAGCACTTGTGGTTTCTCTAAGCCATTATAGAGACTGATTTTAATCTATAATGTTTTGTTTTAATTATCATTGCTTTGTCTTTAATAATTGTTTTGCTTTCACTCAAGATCTTTGGTCAGAAGGATTTATTTATTTACTGTATTGATACTCCATCTTTTCTCCCCAATGGAGATCCAAGCGGCTTACTTCGTTCTCTTCCCTTCCATTTTTCCTCACAACAACCTTGTGAGGTAGGTTACGTTGTAGCAGTATGACTGGCCCAAGGTCACCCATGGCAGAGCAGGGATTAGAACCTGGATCTCCCAGATTCAAGTCGGACATTTTAACTATTACACAGCACATTTTACTCATCACGAGAAGGAAAAATTTAGTTTTCTCCAAGTCCCCCCCAATTTCCCATCAGAAAAAAGGGCCTTTGTGTTTCTAATCATTCTGTTTTTCATCCCAGGCCTGGATGAACTCACCAGACTGCTTGACACTTACATTTTGGAATACGTTAAAAGCTATCTAAAATAGAAAAAAAAACCACAAGAAATTCTTCCTCACTTTGCTAGATTCCCAGTTACATGAAGAATTTTTCATAATGGAAAGGAGCCTTCAAAGCTGGAGTCCACCACCCTGCAGTCTAAAATTGCACACTGTTGTTCCCTGCACCATTCCAGCACCTCATTCTATTGCATGTGTAAACCTGGATAAGGATGGGAGGTGGGGGGGGGGAGAACCATCAGAAAACTACAGCAATTTTTATTCCACTTTTTGTAGCACATGAAACAGCGTCAGGAAGACAGCACGTGCAGATCCTGGCTAAGTTGCCTCCTAAGCCCATCTACCCCAATGCCAGCAAAAAATTATATCACCCCCCCACCCCCTGCTGTAGTAGCCCACAGAAACCCAAGCAGGTGGGGGGGGGGCGGGAACAAGCACGCTCAACCTCCCTCCCTAAACCCAACTGCCAGTGCAGGTTAGGACACAAAGCAACCAGCAGCATCCCTCCCACAGGCCAACTGCAGGCCCTTCGTTGCCACTGTAGGATTTATTTACATATTGTCAGTAAATACAACCAATGGATGGGACATTTAATAATACAATACAATAGAATATGGGTTGTTGTGGCAATCTGAAAACAAGCAGAAATCCGATACAGAGCTGAAGCAAAGCATGAGCTTTGCTGAAAGTATCCAGTAGGAACATACTTGCAGCAACACATAGTACCAAGTAGTACACTTTACAGTCCCTATCTCTTTACAAAACCGTCTCTCTGAACCATTTCCTTACATGGCAGCTCCCTTACACCTGTAGTTTTATTTATTTATGTCACTGATAGCCAGCCTTTCTCATGGAGACTCAAGGCAGATTACACAGTGCAAGATTAGTACAAGCCAGGAGCGTGGGGGGCCCTCCTGACTGCCTCAGGTAGGCCGTTCTATAGGGTAGGGGCCACCACAGAGAAAGCTCATGTACAGGCTGCTGTTGATTTCAACTAAGTACAGGCTGGCACCTGCAAGAGACCCTGCTCAAATAAGTGAAGCTGCCATATATAGGGTATATAGGGAGGGAGGCAGTCCCGTAGATATGCTGGACCAAGGCCGTGAAGAGCTTTTTATGTAATACCCAAAACCTTGAACTGAGCACAGTAACTGACAAGTAGTCAATGAAGCAACTGTAGGATAGGAGTGATGTTCATGCGCCTGCTCCCTCTTGATAAGTCGAGCTGCAGCATTTTGCACCAATTAGAGCCTCCTAGTTAACTTAGATGGGAGACCTATGTATAGTGCATTACAGTAGTCAAGTTTTGATGTTACCATAGCATGGATCCAAAATAACCCCTGGGTAAACAACACAGAACTATCCAGTAGGATCATACTTAAAGTGGGCCATATTTAAAGGAGCAGACCATGCATAAGGCAACATGGTGGTGGTCGATCGCCCAGTGAGACCCAGGTTCGCAACTCTCATTCGGTTATGGGAGCTGACAGGGTGATGTTATGCCAGTGACACACACACACACTCAGGCTAACCTACCTCGCAGGGCTGTCGTCAGGACAAAAGGGAGGCGGCAAGCTCCTTTGGGGGCCCACTGGGAAGAAAGGCAAACACACAAATACTCTCACACACTCCCTACACTCAGCAAGACAGGCGAGAGGAGACGGGGCTGAGCGATGGATGGCCCGGCCGCGCCTACAACCCAATCCTCGCCTGGGGCATTTAGCCAGCCAGGCACCCGCCCGGAGCCACCGATCCTCCCCTCAGGACTGGGTTTGCCCCGCCGCCTCTGAGGGAAAGCCGCGCCCGCGCCCGCGCCCGCGCCCGCGCCCGCGCCCGCGCCCGCGCCCGCGCCCGCGCCCGCGCCTTCCTCCGCCGATCCTCCTCAACGCATCACCCCATCCGCTCCCCACACCGACGCCGTCTAGAGACGCGCCCCTTTCTGTCCGTTTTTATAAGGCAAAGTCACGTGCCTAGAGAGGGCGTGGGCCTCACGAGGAAGACCCGCCTTTCCAGGACTGCCTTCTCATTGGGCAGCCGCGAGGGGGACTTCCGGGGCGGTGCTTCCACGCGATTGGAGGGGATGCTTCCGGAGTCCGAGACTCTTCCTGCTTCCGGTGCACGGGGTGTCTGAGAGGAGGACGGCGGTGTCTTTCCCGGCCAGTCTCTGCGGCTTTTCTCCCGGGGCGCCGAGAGCACGGAGAAGAGCGGCGGGTTGGCCTTCCTCCTCCTCCTCCTCGTCGGCGTAATATGCGTGTTCGTGAGGCCTCGTTTATTCGCCACTGTCGGGGCTCTCGCTGAGGCGGTGACGTCACGCGACGAGGAGGGAGCGCTCCCGCCTCAGCCTCAGGTGAGCCCTCGGCTTCTGCGCAGGCGCGGGGAGAGAAGGGGCTGGGTGGACTGGTGACAACGGGTTGCCAACTCTGGGCTGGACATTCCTGGAGACCTGGGGAGGGACCTCCGAGGGCCCATTCTCCAAAGCAGCCGTTTTCTCGAAGGGGACGGATCTCCGTGGCTGCGAGATCAGTTGCAGTGCTGGGAGAAGGCCAGGCCCCACCTGAGTTTAGCACGTGCCAGCACGTGGCTGCCTCGAGGGAGTGGGAGGGCTGCGTCTGGGGAGGGCGACTGGGCAGTCCCGAAAGGGCGTTCCCAAGGGAGAGGCTGCCCTGTTCCGCAATAGGAAGCTGCCAGCTGAGGACCCTACAAGCCACTCTGGCCTGAAGATAGGGTTGCAAGCTCTGGGTTGGGAAATTCCTGGAGATTTGGGTGGTGGGAACCTGGGGAAGCCGGGGTTTGGGAGGTGAGAGACCTCAGCTGGGTATAATGCTATAGAGTCCACCTTCCACGGCAGGCATTTTCTCCAGGGGAACTGATCTGTGGTGCCTGGAGATCAGTTGTAATTCCGGGAGATCTCCAGCCACCACCTGGAAGTTTGCAACCCTAACTGAAGAGGCCTCCAGTGCCGCGGCTTCTGTGGCAGCTGGGAAACAGACTTGGGTGCTGCTCCTTACAAGTAGTTAATATCTCTAGGAAGTGAGGACGTTCCCGTGTTTCACACTGTCTCTGCAACCTTTACAGTAAACTTCTCAGGATGGTCAGGATTTTTTATTATTAGCCAACTCTTTTAGATATTGCCCTTAATCAGAAGTAACAACAAGGCTTGCATTCCTTCCTTGTTATCTGTGCTCCTGTATCTGTTTTATTTGCTCTTTTTGACTTGAAACTGGAGATTGTGAAACCTTCCCTGATGCTTTATCAAAAGCCATACCTTCTGGTGTCTTCTGTAGAATTAATCATGGCCGTTAATGGGGCTGGATCATTGCTAGCCAGTGGACTGGTTACAGTGCTGGACTAGGATATGGGCATCCCCACTCTGCAATGGAAGTTTGTTGGGTGACCTTGGGCTGGTCACACCCAGCTTTGCCTACCTCATAGAGTTGTTACAAGGTTAAAATGGAGGACAGGAAAATGCCATAAGCTGCTACAAACTGCATTGTAGAGAAAGATGGGATATAACTTTAAGTAAAATAAAATTGAAGAAATCATTCATTACAGTATGCCTGGTGAGTTTACGATCGGGGTAACAGGAACCAAAGACAGATGTGGGTGTAAACAGTTAGGCCTGCAGCCACAATGTTTTATTTGAGCCTTAGTCACTAGCATTCTGCTAGCACTGTCACTTGTTAGTTTTTTCCTCTGTGGAACATGGCAGGGCGTGTTAAACAGTTTCCTGTGCCCTCCTAAGGAACTGAAAGAGCCCTTCTTGACGGCCGCTAGCCAAGTCAGGGCACTTTCAAGTCCTGTTACTTTTTAAATGAATTGGAATTAAGTGCTTAACTCTGGCAGGATTGTGTCAGTTTGGAGACATGAAAACAAATGGATCAAAATGCTGAAAAGATTTTAATTAGTCTTGCAAAGGATCCCACTTCCACTTGTGTAGCCTGAAAGGGGGAAAATGTCAGCTCTTCCAGTCTGGAAAAGCATTCCTGCCTGTTCTAAATGAACCATCACTTCTGAAATGTCCCTTTCTCAAATGCAGAAGTTGACGCTGCTGTGTGGCAAACTATATATAAACTGCTCCTGATAATAGAAAATGAACGCTGCAACTCCCATGGAGAGCCAGTTAGTGTAGTGGTTAAGAGCAGCAAGACTCTGGTCTGGAGATCTGGGTTTGATTCCCCGCTCCTCTGCTTGAAGCCAGCTGGGTGACCTTGGGTCAAGTCACAGCTTCTAGGACCTCTCTCAGCCCTACCCACCTCACAGGGTGATCGTCGTAAGGATAATAATAACATACTTTGTAAACTGCTCTGAGTGGGCATTAAGTTGCCATGAAGGGTGGTATGTAAATTGCATGTTGTTATGATTATTACTTAAAGAGAAGGAAAGATAATGAAAGCTTTTGAGTGGGGCACAAGGAAGAGGCTAGTTACTGGTTTTACTGCAGTGCCCCCAAGTGGCTGTGATGACTTGTGCCTTTATTCTGGATCTCAAGGAGAGGATGTGAAACCCTCTCTTGGTTAGAAAAATTCTTTCATTGCGGAATATCCAGTATGTCTCATTGGGAACTCTTTACTTTGCACCATCTACATCATGCAGCTGTGCTTTGCCTGTGATGAGGGTTTAGGCCATAGCAGTCATTTAGACCTTTGCTGTACTGTAGCGATTGTTTTCTTCGCACCTTTGAAGTGTTAACATTTTCTCTTGCCTGACTGATTTGCACACTGTTGCTAGAGTTTGTTGAGACAATCGTCACAGATTCCATAGGTTAAGAACAACAACAGTGCTTGTACAGAACGAAATTCATACTGGTGGGAACTGCGCTTAAAATGTTAAAGGGATGCTCAGTATCAGCCTCAAGAATGGCTCTTTGCTGGATTTCTAGAAGTTCATGAGCAGGGCACGAGCGAGGAGTTGGTGTTCAGAGCTGCTGGCACTTGGAAGTGTGCGTGTGAAAAACTACAGTGAAGAAATGTGTCCTTCTCTGCAGATTTGCCTAATCCTTTGTTATTTAAAAGTCATCCAAGCCAGTGACAACTCTTCAGTCTTCCGTTTCCAAAGAAATCCACATCCCAGGCAGCCAGAGTTCAAATCTAGCCGTTCCAGCCAAAGCATGATTGATAGAGAATGTGTCCCCAATATTTCTCCAATAATTCCAGCAGGAAGAAAATGTCTTCTAGTACTGCTGGCAAACGTGGCCATGGGTTTGTGACGTTGCAGTTTGGCTTTCCCACTGGCTTTTGTACAGAAGAAGCAGGTTAGTTCCTGTTTAACCTGTCCAGCACAAACCTTTAGTCAAACCTGGGTCTGTCAGTTCTGGAGAATGAAGCCTGAAGGGAAGAATGCTGAGATTTCAATCTTTGTTATGGTTCTTTTTTGTGTCATAAAACTAGCTTTAACAAATCACTATGTGGCTCAGGTCTAGGCATCACTTTTGTCTGAAGAAATTTAATTTTAATCCCTCCATGTCCTCCAGTTTGCAGGATCTGAGCAAGTTTGTTAATAATAGGACATTTTGGAGGTCTTCCCTTCATAGGACCGCCATAGGTCAGAGGCAACTTGACAGCACATAACACACACACGCTTGTGGTTATTACCTTGTTTGTATATTAAGGCTGTTTTTATGCTGTGCTGCTTAACAGCACAACATCTTCAACTGCAAGGGTACTGGAGGAAAGACAACCAGTTTCTGGATCCCATCCATTTAAAATGGACTCATTTCAGTTAAGGTTTTGCAAACCCTTTGCACAAAATTTGCAAGAGCAGTTGACTAGAATGCTTCATGCCCTAACAGTTGCTTTACAGATGAGCCCCAGTGAATGTGTACAAGCCCACTGCTGAAACACGGAGTCATTTCTCTTCTGTTGCCTAGTAGTTTAGAATGATGGTTTATATTGGACCATTGGTACCTGGTTCTCTTTGGTTGTCTCAGCCTTATACAAAATTGTGGGACTGTTAGTTACTCAAAATTGCCTCCAGAGCTTCTGCCTTTCCTCTTGTAAAAAAGATTCGCATTTTAGGATGGAATGTTAACGTTTTTGTCTACATTTGATTTCTCGTCTGCCCTTTTCTGAACTAGAATGTTCGTGGCTCATTCCCACCTTCCAGCCATGCTGCTGGCCCTCATGACCACTGCAATGGCAGGTGAAAAGGAGTGCGATCTAGTTGGGGTCAAAGGGAGTGAGTCCAAGAGGGAAATCGCCCTGCTGAAGAAGTTGGAGCCGCTTGTCAATTTGAGGTATGTAGAAGTGTATGCAGTTCTCTCAAGGCGGGAGTTGTTTTGAGCTGTTCATGTTAAGGGATATCCTAGCTGGGGTTGAGAACGATCACGTAAAGCACTGACTTTATTCCCCTGAAAATTAGTCTTGTGATTGCTTGAGTGTGGAAGCCCTAACCATTTGTGCAGCTCTTCTCTTTTCCTGATGTCTTCCCTTGCAGTTTTACAACAAATAGTGAAAGTGAAAACGAAAAATACAAATACATCTTTCGAGTGTGTCGAGAAACTAGTAATGGGAACAATTCTGGCCTGGTGCAGATCAATGAGAAAACCCAAAAGGCCACAGTGGTGGGACGAATCAATGAGACCCACGTTGCTAGTGGAAGTAAGACGTCCGTATTCCTCAGCAGCCTCTCTCCACTGCTCCGCAGCTCCACCTGTGCCTCACCGGCCATGCCTGTATTTCTGTCTTGGCAGGAGAATGGATCATGCTCACCTATAAAGGGGGGGAACCCTATGGCAGCCACTGTGGGAACGAGAACAGAAAAGCCATGGTGATGATCAACTGCAACCGGAAGACACTGAACGTGAGTGCCGCGGAAGAGGAGGGCTTCTGTCTGCCATATTAGCTTCCCATGTTCACGGAGTTCTTGTTATAGAAGTCTGTTTAAACAAACAGCTTGTCACTTTCATTCTGGAGTAACACAGTACAAGGAAGGCTACGCCACATGGTTTTTAGGAACATATAAAGCTGTATGTAACTTAGCAGGCTGAAAGGCAGGAGGCTGTTCTCCCAGGTGGAGGACGGTGGGTGTGGCTGAAGGCTTCTGTAGTGTTAAAATTCATGTCAGTGCCAAGCAGCAGTAAAGCTGCTCTTCTCTCAATACAGGGTGGCTTCACCTTGGTGGTAGAGGAGCGTGAGAAGGAACAGGAATGTTTCTACCTTTTCGAGCTGGACAGCAGTGTGGCTTGCCCTCCAGAGGACTCTCGTCTAAGCGTTGGTTCGATCTTGCTGATCACGTAAGTTACCCCAGCAGCTTTTCAACCTGTTCCCTTCCTGTGTTTCAGATGAGGGATGTGCACCAAAATAAAATCTGGGTGATCTGGGTTTCATGATATAAAAAAAATCCCAGATTCCTGAAATCTGGGTCAGGTTCTTTGATCCGTGTTAAGAGATTCCCAGATTTGTTTGTTTGTTTCAATTTCTATTCCACCCTCCCCACATTAGCAGGGTCAGGGTGGATTTAAACAGCCATTATTCCCTATGCGGGGGAGCATTTTTTAAGCCATCTCCACCAAATTAGCAGGGAAGCGTCCACTAAACCCCCCAAATTTCAGGAGGATTAGACCCCACGGTCTAGTTCTGTGGGCCCCCAACAAGCTGCCCCCAGCCACTGTGCATTGTTTCCTACAGAGAAAATATTTCCAAGGCTTTTAAACTCTGTCCCTCTCCCCCCCCCCCTTCGCCTGCCTTGAGATTCTCTGGTTCAGCATTAAAACTCTTGCAAGATTATTGTCAAACCAGAAAACCCCAGTGTTGAACCAAAGACTTCTGAGAGAATCCCTTTAGTGAAGTGGGGGGAGGTTGTAAAGCCACAGAATTTAAAAAGTGGTTGGCAGTGGCAGCTGTTTGAAGAGGCTCTCTTGGAGCTCAGCGGGAGGAGGGAGAATGTGATGGGAATCCTCTCCCCCCCCCCACAAGCTTTGCGCTGCTCTCATGTAGCGCTGCCAAGCTTGGTTCCATTCACGCCACTGCCAGCTCGCTCGCACGGCTGCTCCACCTCTGCTGCAGTTGGATATTCCATCCCACTGAGTCTGAGTGCCCAGATTCAATTGAGGGTTCTAGCATATGATCTGGCTTAATTTGGTTAAACTGATCAGCATAAATATGGCTTTTAAGCCAATTACCAAACCCAGATTGCACACCCTGATTTCAGACCCTATTTACTGTTTGCGTGCCCAACATTTTTATGCAACGTTGATTCACATTACATTGGCATTGCTACAGGTGGCAGTTTTTGTCTAGAGAACAGTCATAGAATGAAGGTTGAAAGGAACCGTATTGGCCATCTAGCCTAACCTGCTCGGTGCAGATCTAGAGTACTCACATCAGATGGCTGTCCAGCCCATGCTTGTAGATCTCCAGTGAGGGAGATCCCCTGCCCCAGTAACTGATTCCGTGGTCAGATTGCTTTTGCCGTTACGAACATAAGAACATAAGAACATAAGCAAAGCCATGTTGGATCAGGCCAGTGGCCCATCCAGTCCAACATTCTGTCACACACAGTGGCTAGAAATCCAGTGCCATCTAAAGGACTGTCAGTGAGGCCAGGACACCAGAAGCCCTCCCACTGCCTTCCTTCCAGCACCAAGACAACAGAGCACCACCTCCCCACAAGAGAATACCATCTATCTCCTGTGGCTAATAGCCACTGATGGACCTCTGCTCCATATATTTGTCCAGTCCCCTCTTGAAGCTGGCAATGCTTGTAGCTGCCACCACCTCCTGTGGCAACGAATTCCATGTGTTTATCACCCTTTGTGTAAAGTAGTATTTTCTTCTATCTGTTCTAACCCGACTGCTCAATAATTTCATAGAGTGCCCACGAGTTCTTGTATTGTGAGAAAGGGAGAAAAACACATCTTTCTCGACCTTCTCTAACCCGTGCATTATCTTGTAAACCTCTATCATGTCTCCCCTCAGTCGTCTTTTCTCCAGGCTAAAGAGCCCCAAGCGCCTCAATCTTTCCTCATAGGGAAAGTGTTCCAACCCTTTAATCATTTTAGTTGCCCTTCTCTGTACTTTTTCCAGTGCTATGATATCTTTTTTAAGGTGTGGCGACCAGAACTGTACACAGTACTCCAAATGAGGCCTCACCATCGATTTATACAGAGGCATTATGATACCGGCTGATTTGTTTTCAATCCCTTTCCTAATAACCCCTAGCATAGCATTAGCTTTTTTTATGGCAGTTGCACACTGTGCTGACGTTTTTAGTGAGTTATCTATCATGACTCCAAGATCTCTCTCTTGGTCAGTCTCCGCCAGTTCAGACCCCATCAACTTGTATTTATATTTTGGATTTTTGGTTCCAATGTGCATTACTTTGCACTTGGCTACATTGAACCTCATTTGCCACATGGATGCCCACTCTTCTAGCCTCGACAGATCCCTTTGGAGTGCCTCACAATCCTCTCTGGCTTTCACCACCCTGAACAATTTCGTGTCATCTGCAAATTTAGCCACTTCACTGCTTAATCCCAATTCCAAATCATTAATAAACAAGTTAAAAAGCATTGGACCCAATACCGACCCCTGTGGCACCCCACTGCTCACCACCCTCCACTGTGAGAAGTGCCCGTTTATGCTCACTCTCTGTTTCCTATTAATTAGCCAGTTTTCGATCCACAAGAGGACTTGGCCCTTTATCCCATAGCTACTGAGCTTACTTAGGAGCCTTTGATGAGGAACTTTGTCAAAAGCTTTCTGGAAGTCAAGATAAACAATATCTATCGGGTCTCCCTTGTCCACTTGTTTGTTCACTCCCTCAAAGAACTCTAACAGATTGGTGAGACAAGATCTTCCCTTACAGAACCCATGCTGAGTTTTCCTCATCAGCTTTTGGTCATCAATGTGCCCACTAATTTTATTTTTGATAATAGTTTCCACCAACTTACCCGGTATTGACGTCAGGCTGACTGGCCTGTAATTTCCCGGATCTCCCCTGGAACCTTTTTTAAAGATGGGGACAACATTAGCTACCTTCCAGTCCTCAGGAACAGATGCAGAGTTTAATGACAGATTACATATTTTTGTGAGGAGATCTACAAGTTCACACTTGAGTTCTTTCAGAACTCTTGGATGTATGCCATCTGGGCCCGGTGATTTATCAGTTTTTAAATTATCTAGCAGTCGCATAACCTCCTCTCTCGTCACCTCAATGTGACTCAGGTCTTTCAAAACCCCTCCCAAAGTCAGTGCTTCCGGAGTGGGCATGCACTTCTTATCTTCCACAGTGAAGACAGAAGCAAAGAACGCATTCAGCTTCTCGGCCATTTCCCTATCACCCTTTAGTAATCCTTTTACGCCTTGGTCATCCAAGGGCCCCACGGCCTCCCTAGCTGGTTTCCTACTTCTAATATATTTAAAGAATTGTTTATTGTTTTTCTTTATGTTCTTTGCAATATGCTCCTCATATTCCCTTTTTGCCTGTCTGATCACAGACTTGCACTTTTTTTGCCACAGCTTATGCTCCTTTTTATCAACCTCACTCCGACTAGTTTTCCACTGCCTAAAAGAATCCTTTTTACCTTTTACAGCTTCTATTACATTGCTTGTTAACCATGCTGGCCTTTTCCTAAACCTATTTGTGCCTTTCCTAACCAGCGGTATATATTTAATTTGAGCTTCCAGGATTGTAGTTTTAAATAGTCTCCAAGATTCCCCAAGTGTTTTGACCTTTTTTACTTTCCCTTTCAGTTTCTTCTTCACGTACCCCCTCATCTCAGAAAAGTTACCCCTTTTGAAGTTAAACATGGCTGTGTTGGTCTTATTTGGCAATTTCCTATTTATACATATGTTGTACTCAATAACATTATGGTCACTGTTCCCAAGTGGTGCAATCACATTTACATCTCTCACCAGGTCTTCAGCATTACTGAGGACCAAATCCAGGATCACCTCTCCCCTAGTAGGTTCTGTAACCATCTGTTCCATAGCACAGTCATTGAGACAGTCTAGAAACTCACTTTCTCTCCCCCGATTCGAACACCCATTGGCCCAGTCAATGTGGGGGTAGTTAAAATCACCCATTACAACACAGTTTTTTTGTTTAGCAGCCATCTTTAATCCTGTCATCATTTTATAATCCTCCTCTATTTTCTGATCTGGAGGGCGATAACAAACTCCCACAGTTAAGTTTCCATTTGGGCCCGTAATTTCAACCCATAGCATTTCCAGAAGCGAATCTAATTCAGTTACCTTCTCAATCTTACTGGAATGTATACCTTCTCTGACATATAGAGCCACCCCACCACCAACCCTTCCCTCCCTATCCTTCCGATATAATTTATATCCAGGAATCACCGTGTCCCACTGATTTTCCTCATCCCACCAAGTTTCTGATATGCCCACAATGTCTATGGATTCGCCCAACACTAAACATTCCAGCTCCCCAATTTTACCTCGGACACTTCTAGCATTTGTATATAAACACCTGTAACTTCCCCGGCACACTTTGCCTCGAGACGTAGTTAGGTCATCTGCACTGTTTGTCTCCATCTCAGTTGACAACTCTAATCTATCTCCCTGTAGAAGTGTTATACCTAGCCCTTCATCTCTCTGAGATGAACCATCCTGAACCAGAGACACTTTATCTCTTGTCGGCTTTCCCCTAGCATTTAGTTTAAAAACTGCTCTGCCACCTTTTTGATTTTAAGTGCCAGCAGCCGGGTTCCTTCTCGGGACAAGTGGAGACCGTCTCTCTTGTACAGCTCCCGCTTGTCCCAAAAAGAATCCCAGTGCCTAACAAAATTGAACCCTTCCTCCCTACACCATCGTCTCATCCACGCATTGAGACTCCTGATCTGCGTTTGTCTCTCTGGCCCTGCACGTGGAACAGGTAGCACTTCTGAGAAGGCTACCTTGGAGGTCCTGGCCTTGAGTCTCCTGCCTAACAGCCTAAATTTTTGTTCCAAGACCTCACGACTGCATTTCCCAACATCGTTGGTTCCAACATGGACCACGACCGCTGACTCTTCCCCAGCACTATCTACCAGCCTATCTATAACACGCGTAATGTCCGCTACCTTCGCACCAGGCAGGCAAGTCACCATACGGTCAGAACGCGGTTGTGCCACCCAGCTATCTACTTGTCTAAGGATCGAATCACCAACTACCAAGAGCCTCCCTCCCGCCCCACCCAGGGATGGTTCCTTGATGCGAAAGGAAACCTGCTCACCAACTGAAGAAGAGGTCCCTTCTGAGGGCATGTTCCCCTTATCCTCAATACGGTGCCCTGATTCCACAAGATCCTCATTCTCCTTGACAACAAGAACGCTGCCATTTTTAGAGTGGGACACATCTGTCCTGTCCCTGAGAATCTTGTCCTCGTGCCTATCTAACTGTCTCCGCTTCTCCAGGTCAGCCACCTTGGCCTCAAGGGTACGTACTCGTTCCCTGAGAACCAGGAGCTTCTTGCAGCGAGCACACATCCAGGACTTCTGACCAGAAGGCAGATAGTCATACATGTGACACTCAGTGCAATACACTGGAAAGCCCCCAACCCCCTGCTGGCATTCTGACTTCATTATTCTGTTTTAGGAATAACACACTAAGAGGAAAGAAAACGGCTATGATCCCCCGGCTAAGAGCCACAGGCCAAGAGCCCTTTAGCTCTCACCCTTCGGCTCGCGCCAAAGGCTCGCGCCCCTGCCCAGCAGTTGCCTTTTCAATGCAAAAGGTCACTTCCTGCTAAGCACAGGAGGTGAGCACAAAGGGGGTGTGTGGCTTGTACTCCAGCAACCCCCAGCAGCCTTACAAACACACTCACCCTCAAACACAATCAAGCCCAAACACACTCAGCCTCAAAACTACACTCAAATCAACACAAAACTACACACAAAAAGCCCCAAAGCTAGAGAGGACCACCCTTAGCTTCTCAGCTTAACCCACCACAGCCAAGAAAGGCAAAAAGCCCTTACCTCCTCTAGCAGCTGCAGACCATGTGCTCCTGAGCCCAGGTGACTCTGCTCTGCCCTGCCCCTGCCCAGCAGTTGCCTTTTCAATGCAAAAGGTCACTTTCTGCTAAGCACAGGAGGTGAGCACAAAGGGGGTGTGTGGCTTGTACTCCAGCAACCCCCAGCAGCCTTACAAACACACTCACCCTCAAACACAATCAAGCCCAAACACACTCAGCCTCAAAACTACACTCAAATCAACACAAAACTACACACAAAAAGCCCCAGAGCTAGAGAGGACCACCCTTAGCTTCTCAGCTTAACCCACCACAGCCAAGAAAGGCAAAAAGCCCTTACCTCCTCTAGCAGCTGCAGACCATGTGCTCCTGAGCCCAGGTGACTCTGCTCTGCGAAGTTTCTCTAGCTGTTCAGGCAGAAAAAGTTTCTGAGTTTCAGAAAAGTTTCAGAAAAGTTTCTACTCTACGAAGTTTCTCCTGATACTCGCTTGGGAAACAGGAGACATACAAGGGCCCAAAAGCTGCAGCCCACAGCAGGAGACAAGATGTTCAGCATAGGATAGAAGGGGAAGTCTTATTCACAGATCATGTGCCATCCTCACCCAGATCCTTTGTTTTCTAAGCCTTAGTAAGCTTTGGAGGCAATTGAGAATTAACCACTTTCTGTTGATAAGGGCCGTGACTTTACAGTGGTTAACATTGGCCTTTTTGTGCTGAGTGTTTCTTTTCAGTTGTTCTTTCAATAAATTGCCTAGTTTCCAGATAGGTGGCAGAGAAGACCTGTGTATTAAGTTTTCTCTGCAGCCGTGAAGCTTTGACTTCTCACCATGGAAGTTCTTCAATTTTTTTTCATAGTATTGGGGCACTGCGGCTTTAGTTTTGTGCAGTTTTAATTGGGCATCCAATCCCGTCTCTATATACCTTCTTCAAATAGCTGAACAGTTTACTAGTCACTTGCTGCATTGCTGTGTTGACATTTCTTCCCAGGTTTGCCTCACTGGTTGCAGTGTACGTCATTGGGGGGTTCCTCTACCAGCGTCTGGTGGTGGGAGCAAAAGGCATGGAGCAGTTTCCCCATTTTGCTTTTTGGCAAGATTTGGGCAACCTCGTGGCAGTAAGTAGTAAAACAGAAACATCCACATGGTGTATCACAGGGAAGGGCAGGCTTTGTTTCTGGGAGCTACTTTGGTTAGGAGCTTTGAGAGCTACTGGTCACAAAACGGCACCTCAGTTGGGGATGCCAGTCACAAAATGGCAGCTGGTATAAAAATCACAACACTTCAAGGTAGGTTTGCAGAGCTGCGTTTCCTTTGCTGTTACTGTAAAGCAAACAATCTGCCTCCCCCCAAGCTGTAACTTTAAATAAAAGGATAAGAACGTGGTTCCGGCAGCCCTATAAGATGGACCGAGAACAACTTCTGATTGCTTAGAGCTGGGGACCCCAACCTTGTGGGGCTGTGGGCATGTTTGAAATCTTGACAAGAGGCTGGTGGGCACAAGCACAAAACGGCTGCCTGAACAGCTAGAGACAGGATTAAAGGTTATAAATATTGTCATTGTGGTAACCATGGCTAGGACAACGAATGATTTACTCTGATGCATGCTTAGCTGTTGCACGGTCCACAATATAAAGGCCAGGCTTTTCATTTACACAACTGAAGTTACGGAATGAGAATGCTGTGAAAAACCTTTATGAGCAAAAGGAAACGGCTGCGAATGGTTTGTAAAAAACTAATATACACACTCAAAGTATGCTTAACAAGACTGCTATGAATAGGGTAACCAGGTCCCCTGGGGCTCAAACCCAGGGACTGGAGGGATAGGCAAGGGGAGGGGGGGGATGGGTCACACCCAGGGCCAATTTGGTAAAACTTGGCTCCTAATCTAGTGTTAGAGGCTGGGTTTTATCTCACGCTTCTGCATCACCCTGGGAATGGTGTCATTCCTAGTTAGAGATAGGCACAAACCAGGAAAAAAACGAACCATGTGGTTTGTCACATTTCACGAACCTTCCCATTGTCTTCCGTGCTAGTGCTTTTCACAGCATGAAAAGCCTTGCCAAAGAACGACCCCAGCAAGTTTCATCTCCTTGTGGAAACTCTGAACGTCTCTCTAGGGAACCTGCAGCCTGAATGTTTTATTTAGGCTCTGGCACCTGCAGGAGAAATAGCTTTCACTACAAAATACCACTGGCTTTCTAGAAGCTCGATTGCATTGAAAAACAATTGCATAAAAAGTAATTTGAATAGCTAAAACTTTTGCACTAATCTTCTATCGCTAGTAATCCAGTAATAAGGATTCTACCCTCTCAGCCATGCATTGGGTGGGGCACGCGTCTCACGCTGCTTCAGCCGCCATCTACATTGTGGTCTCTTTTGGACTGAAGTAGCTGCTTAAACTTTCTAGAAGCTGGTGTGATTTCAGTATATAATTCTGTTGAGAATATAATTCTGAATAGACGAATCTGTATAGATTGGGAAAGCAGGAGTGAGTTTTGTTTTTGCTGGCAAGGATGATGGTCTTATGTGTGGCTGTCCTGTGTTTGCAGGATGGCTGTGACTTTGTCTGCCGATCTAAACCTCGTAACGTGCCCACTGCATACCGTGGAGTCGGGGATGACCAACTCGGGGAGGAACCCGAAGAGCGGGATGACCACTTACTACCCATGTGATTTGCCTCCCTCTCTTTCCTGCCATTGGTGTTCACATAAGCAGGTGTTAACCAGCCACCCCCCAGCCTCTGCCTCTCACTTTTTTAAGCTGCTTGCTTTCACTGTGGCTGCCCTGATTTTTCTCCCTCCTTCTATGAATGAATCCACTGGTGATGCAGGAACTCCTGTTACGAATGAAAAGCTGTGAAATAAGGGGACTTAGCCCAGAGCTCACTGTGGCAAAATGCTTCTCTGGACTTCACTACTCCTTGAAGCTGAGATTTCTCCCCCCACCAGCGGAAAAATCCTTTGAAGTCTGACTACACACAGCTGTGAAGTTCAAGTTCATTGACAGAAAGAAGAGGTGCACAGGGAAGCCGCCCTGGTAGAGGGAAGAGCTGCTGGGATTCTGCCCATTTTTATAGGTCTTGCATATGAAACACTGGAGTTCTATTTTGAATTATTTAACTATCCCTTTTCTGATTTGTATAGCACTGGCATACGCAAAGCTTGTTTGTACTTCTCTGGTTTAACTTCAGGGAGCTCTCCCCAGCATTTCCACGTCCTCCTGGGCAGTACAGTAGCCAAATTACATGAAAAATCTTTGTTTTCCACCTTTAAACCAAAGGCTTAAGCTTCGGTAAGGTGTTGTGGCCAGTAGATAAGGGATGCTGCTAGCACTATGTCTGTCTGTTTTGTGAAGAAGGCTGAATGGAAACGGGGACACTTTTTTCGCCCAGGAGCTTATGAGCAGTTCCTGAAGAATCACTCCACTCCCTTTAAAAGCTTTATTAGCAAGATGGGTCGTTCATCTTTATCTGACACGCGTAGTAAAGCGATGCTAATCAGCCACTATCTGGGTCAGTTGTTCAGTTTGTAGTAGGACAGGCAATATTAACTGAAAGCGAGAGCCCCCAGACCATTAAAGGAATGCAAGAGTTTCTTCTGGTTGTTTACTGAATGTGTAGAGCTACCAGGAGAGGTGAGTTTCTGCCACGGTTTTGTCTACAACAGCCGAGAACGTTGTGCACCAACAGTCTGGTCTCAGCTGTTCCTATTCTGTCCTCTTGCCTGACATGTTGATTCTGACGGGTGCCTGCATTTGCTGATTAGGGGTGGAGTGGGAGAGGTTGGCTCCGCTTGCTTTTGTGGGTGTCTTCCTTTCTTTGTGGCTGCAGGCCGGCTGTGGTGTCGTGCTGTTACGTTACTAGAGGGAAGTCAGGATGCAGCTCGGTGCTGCTGGACCCAGGATGATGCAGGTCCTCCCAAAGTCCAAGGGTGCCTGAATTGGCTACTAACACCAGCTTCCTTCGGTGGGGAAATCGCGTGCTGCTTTTCCAGCTGCTCTTCTCCCAGCAGGGCAGGAAGGAGGGACCTGCCCTTTAGTGACTAAGACCAGGAGAGCAGCCACAGCAGCCTGGCCGGTCGAGGTTCTCAGCTTCAAGACGTCACTGAAGCGGCAACTTTTTATGGAGGCATTTAGAAGACTTTGTACAAAAACTTTAAAATAAAAAATGGCTTGAAGGCCCTAAAGCAGGTGTGTATGAAAATTAATTAAAAGAGCTTGGCATTACGAGTTACTGATTAACACCGTCCTGGGTAAACAAAGCCAGAACCAGTTTTGTTCTTCAGGCTAATCGTAAAGTCTGTTTATTTCTGTCCTGCAGCCCGGTGGTTTAGCTGCTAGTATTTTGTATATATAGCTTAGAGCTTAAACTACATGAGGTGAATTACACAAAGACGCTCGAGTGAAGGGAGACGCAATGTTAGCCAGGAAACACCGTTTGAATTTTACACTTCTTTCTACAGAGCTGGCAAAGATCGCTACTCAGAGGGTTTAATTTCCTCTTTGCCTCCCAAAAGGCTCTGTCAATTATTAACAAACCCTCTGAGAACCAATCTTTGCCGGCTCTGTCGAAAGAGGTGAAATTCAAACTACGCTTCCTGGCTAACATTGCATCTCCCTTCACTTGAGCGTCCTCATGTAATTCATCTCTTAGAAGAGGCATCGGACATCCTTTGGGAAGCATTCAATGTTCCTGTAAGGCAGTATGAAGCAGCTTTGTATTTGGTGAGGTCTGCGCCTCTTGAGCATCCACAGGTGTTCCTGTCCTCCATACAGCTGCCCTCTTGTTGATGCCACAGAACCAGTCCCACCCCCAGCACCTAACCTCATGCATGTACAACACAACATTTTCCTCCCCTCCCTTGCAGCCCATATCACTGTAATCTAGGTCCAGTGAACTAGAACGCCAGGACACTGGATTTCAGTACATACCATCATTGAAAGCACTTTTTGCCTTCAGTTCCTTGGTAGATAAGACAACTGGAAGGGGGAGGGGGCAGTCAAGCAACAATTCTGTCCTATAAATGATTATCTCTGTAAGCTACTAGTAGTAATGGGCTATAGCTTGTTCTGCAAGCTATAGGCCCAGTCCAATTTCTAGAGTATCGTTTCTGGCCCCATCTAAAATATAGTTCAAGCAACCCTTTTGACTGTTGACTGTTATTTAAGGATTACAGCCCACGCTCTTGTAAAGTGCACTTCCTCTGCTGTAAAACAGTCTTGCCTTTGTCACAAAAGGAGAAGTGCTGTAAAGGTGGTAAGACAACATGGAAAATCTGTATAGTGGATCCAGTTACCTTTGGTTTAAACTTCCTTACTGCAAGAATCAATGAATCTTCCTTTGAAGTTAAATTATTAGTAGATTTCAGTGTGAAGACACTACAGTTGATTTTCTAACTACAGATACTAATCCTATTCTTTATTCTAGACAGCCAGCACACCTCCTCTCAAGTTACATCAGGTCTTAAGTATTTACATGATGATTAAGGAGTAAAATAACCCATCCTCAGCCAGAAAACTTGGCTAGCAAGCAACTGTATGTAACCTTTGCCAGTCCCCTGCCATGTCGTTCTTTATTTTCTTACATTCCTCACAGATTACGGTGACAGTAATGGGCATACTTATTTGATTGATTCAAAACAAAAAATGAATGGCACTACCTTTGGCAGAGCTTATAGAGGCCGAGCACGCTCTGCAAAGCTGTCGCTATTTTGGATAAGCAGTGCCTTTGTTTTGAACATGCCTTTCGAAGTGAGTGCGGGCTTCTGTAGAGCTGCTTTTTGAGTAACAGTTGAGACACATTGCACGAGCATCATGTAACACAGCGACAGAATGAGGACGAACAGCTTATTTTTAATGATTCTTTTTACTGAGGGTATATTTCTATAAAACAAGCCCCTGCCAAAAGGATACAAACCTGCTTGCAGAAGCTTTGTCTCGTATGCTCTCTTGTAGGGAGGACAAGATGCAAAACTGAAAAAGGGAACTGTAAAATGCTAGACAAAACAGTTGCTGCCGCAGTATGTGTGTATTCACCTTCGGATCTTAATGGGTAGATCCTAGCCCCAGAAGACACACGTGGAATTAAAGACCTTTTTTAAAAAAGGTGGCCAGACATACATACCCTTGATGTGCTCAGGTTATCTGAGGAAGGCTCCAACTGGGCACAAGCAAGCCCCAATGTTCTTTCTGTAACATCTTTCCCCTTCAGTGTTTGAGATGGAGGCTTATGGCTACTCTCCATTCAACATAAAACCATGAACTGGAGCACTGTAGTGTGTGCATTTGTGTTGTGTGTGTGGTTGGGGGAAGGGGAGATGGTCAACTTCTCCCTATTTATTAAGACAAAGTCTGACCAATGTCGATTGACCACTCCCTCCTCCCTGGGAATCTAACGCTACAGAGGTGGGGGAAAAGGCAGCGCAGGTCAGAGAAGAGAGAAGGTTCTCCTTGCCCCTTTCCCTCAGGAGCCTCCAGAGCCTATTGCAGGAAAATGCTCTCTGTGTAGCCATGTTAGCCTCCCAACAGTTTGGAGGCCAGAGAACGTGCAGGCAAGCACAAGGTGTTCTTCAAGAGAGATGCTTTCCCCTTACAGCACTGACACAGGCTTACAAGAAAGGTCTGTTTCCCTCCATTCAGTGCCAAGAGCTTGAAGAAACGGCCTCAGCACGGAGAGGATGCAAGCGGGCTTTGCATGCTATTAGGTCTCTTTGAGGACGTTGATCTTGGCACAGATCTTGAGGGCAGGGCCGAGCTTGATGTTCATGGCAGTCATGAGGTGCTCTTCCTTCAGCAGGAGCAGGGCCTGGCCATCAATCTCCTGTGATCGAAACTCCTCTGCAATCTCCTGGCACCCTGCGGGGTTTTAGAAATTGATCACACAAGGTGGTGTTCGAGCAGCCTACATTTTAATGCCATTTGAGCAAAGGATGCATGCATAAGAAACACTATTGTTCACTACTATCAAGGGTAGAAAATGTTCCTCAATCCCCAGGCCTTTGTGCTATGGTTGCATTATCATATGGCAGATGGGGGCTATTTATTAGAGAAAATAAATCAGTTGTAAGCACCAGCGGCTGTGCACCAGTTGTGGAGGTAGGGATGCCACTATCAGAAGGCTACCAACTGAATCCTTGGACATGCCAATATACCTGGCTGTCCAAAGGACAAACAATCACTGAGCTTGGGCTGGTGCGTTCACACCTAGAATGCTTCCCTTTACAGGCTGGCTGCGATAAACTGGGGGAAGAGAAAACAGGAGACCATGTCCAGATTTCCTTGGTGGAAGGGCATGATAGGCAGAGGCATGCCAGGAAAAGCAGGAGGACGTGTTGACAGAGTGCTAGCCTTACCTTGCAGGGATGCAATGAATTCATACACTTCCTCTACACTCCAGCGGCTGGGGTTGCTGGACAGGAAGACTGGGTTGATGCCATGAAGATCAGTGGTAGGCAGAATAATGCTTGAACTGGTCAGGTCTCTTTCTCCGTGAGCTGCTCTGACCGAGAGGGATCCAGGAGATGTGGGGGACAGCGCTTCATCGTAACTGGAGTTATCAGAACCTCGGCTGGAGTCTTCTTGCCCCTGCAAAATCCAGGCACCCAGAAATGAAGCAATAGGAGAAAATGTTTAGGACAGAATGCCCATTCACTGAGAAGTTTGACAGTGAACGGGATACAGTCTACAACACCACCGTCACTTGTACTTGGAATGCTGGAAAGTCACCACTGTGTATGCTGGACCTCAGAGGTATCTGCTTAGAGAATCCAGCTCCCCAAAGGAATGGTTTCTGGGCCACTGGAAGCCTCTGGTTGAAACAGAGCCCCCCGCCCCTGGGTTCGAGTTTCTAGAGACACATCTCATGCCAACCAACATTCTGGACAAGCACACCTGACCGTCTCCAGGTCAGCTATGACAACTCTGCAGCTTCGAACAAGGGGAAGAAGCTGAAATCCAGCACCAGGGCTGTATGCGCAGGCATAGTTGCGTGTTGCCACAAACAAAAACGTGACCTAGAATTCATCATCCCATAATACTTGGTTTCAAAAAACAAAAGCAAACTTTCCAGCCACAAGTTTCAAAATTATGTTCAAGAATGAATGGGCAAAATCATGCAAGACAGAACAGTAGCCTGAAACAAGATCCTCACAGGCTGAGGAGGAGGCTGCAAAGGCTGACCTGGATTCTTGTCCTTCACACCAGGGCTCTTTTCGAGGGGGAACGCACTGGAACAGCATTCTGGCAGTTCCAGTGCCCCGCTCACCAGACTTTAGGGCCGTTTAGGCCTGGATTGGGGCCAAAATGGCATGGATCGGGTCGGTGCCAGACAAGGGAACCTTCCCCCACCCGACACCAACCCAATCCCAGCTGTTTTGTCCCCAATCCAGGCCGAAACGGACCCCAAATGGCAATTTCCAGCCATTTTGGGCCCATTTTGGCCTGGTGCCAGTTGGGGGAAGCTGCCCCTGCTGGCACCGACCTGGTCTGGGCCCCTTCGGCCCTGATCCAGGCCAAAACAGACCCAAAATTGCCATTTTGGGCCCATTTCAGGGCCAAAGGGGCCTGGATCAGGGCTGAGCGGGGGAAGCCTCCCCCGCTGGGCACCGACCCGGTCCTGGCCATTTTGGCCCCCATCAGGGCCAAACTGGGCCCAAAGTGGCCATTTTGGGCCCATTTCGGGGCCGAAGGGTCCTGGACCAGGTCGGTGCCTGGCGAGGGAAGCCTGCCCTGTCAGGCACCGACCTGATCCTGGCCATTTCAGCCCCGATCTGGGCCAAAATGGGCCCAAAATGGCCATTTTTGGCGCTTTTGGGTCCAGATCTGGGCCGAAAGAGCCCTGACTGGGTCAGTGCCAGGCAGGGGAGGGTTCCCCTACCCAGCACCTACCCGATCTGTGCCGATTCGGCCCAGATCTGGGCCTGAAAGGCCCGAAATGGCCACTTTTGGCCATTTGGGGCCATTTTCTGCTGGAATTGGGGCCAAAACAGCTGGGATTGGGTTGGTGCTGGGCCGGAGGAACCCTCCTCCTCCCGGCACCGACCCAGTCCTGGCCCATTTCAGCCCTGATCCAGGCCCAAACAGCCATTTTTGGCCCGTTTTGGCCGGGATCAGCACCAAAACTGCCAGGATTGGATCGGTGCCTGGTGGGGGGGCCCCTCCCCTGCCCAGCACTGATCCGATCTGGGCTGTTTTGGGCCCGATCCAGGCTAAAATGTGCCCAAAATGGCTATTTTGGGCCTGTTTCAGCCTGGATTGGGGCCAAAAGGGCCATGACTGGGCCACTGCCAGGTGGGGGAACACTCCCCCATCTGGCAGCAGTCAAATTCCGGCCATTTTGGCTCGATCAATGGGCGTGGCACATGCTAATGAGTTCCTACAGCTCTTTTTCTATGAAATGACCCGTTCACAACTATCAAAATACGCACAAACTACATACCGGTTAAAGAAATTAGTTTTTCTTGCTAAAAACGGTGAGCTGTGAATTTTGTTGTTTTTACTTGTTTAGCTCCATGAGGCCACACACCTAGTTTTTATTTTACATCCAAAGGAAACAACATAGGTAGATTTGAGCCTCACAATCTCTCATCAGAGTTCCCTCTCTTCTGGTTTTCCACAATCGATGCAAAACTGAATTGTTTAAAAGGGCTTTTTACTCAAGACAGGAAGGCTGTTTTGTATGGAAGTGGGTCTCAGAGAGATCCATCACTAAAGGAACAGAAAGGGACCATAGACTATTGCTGTAAGTATGAACCTACCAGGTAGTTCCTATGTTTAATATAGTCTTAGAATTGCTTATGCTCAGTTTCAGCATTTCTTCAACTCTTTAATGGATTCTTGCTGGTTTTAAATCTTTGCAAATTTGCATGTATATACCCTTATTTTTGCCCTGACCTGGATAGCCCAGGTGAGCCTGATCTCGTCAGATCCCAGAAGCTAAGCAGGGTCGGCCTTGGTTAGTAACTGGATGGGAGACCTCCAACAAAGACCAGGCCTGCAGAGGCAGGCAATGGCAAACCACCTCTGATAGTCTCTTGCCATGAAAACCCCACCAGGGGGCACCATAAGTCAGCTACGACTTGAGAGCACCACACACATATACCCTATTTTTATTGACATGACTTTGAAACTGTACTGATTCTTGCTGTGTAATCCACCTTGAGTCTCACTGAGGAAAAAAATTAATTCACATAATATAAACAAAAACAAGACAGGTGTTGCTTATTACATCTGAGGCTATTGGAAAAGTGGATTACCACACACTAAGAGGTTGAGGAAGAATGCTGAGAAAAGTTCAGAGTGGTGCTGAGCAAAGAAGAGCCCAGGAGAAGCCAAGAAGCATTTGGTGCTTGTACAAGGCACAACGGTTCCTTATATTTATATTGCTGCTTGACACGGGGTGACGGTGGGTCACCCAAAGTGACACCCAAAGTGTCACCCACTGGCTCATCTTCTATTCCTGTGTTGTTTACCTGATCTTTGCAAATGGCTCAATACTCCCATTATACATACTGCAGAACAAGGATATTTATTTGCCGCCAGCAACTGCCCCTGGCTTCTGGTTGAGAGGACTGACTTTAGTGGGGTGGAACACGGAAACAGAAAGGAAGCCCGGAACGAAGCAGCCTCTTCCAGTCTTGATGCTAACTACCACCTATTCAAGAATATCCCATTTTAAAGGAATGAGCTTCTGTTGTTAGAGCAACACGTTAGGGTACATGTTTATATACGACATACCTAAATAATAATAATGGATATGTTTTAACTCAGCGATCAATAGATGGACCTTTTTATTTTGCTCACTGGCTTCATTTAAATGGCCTTGTCTTAAATCAAGTCCACCTTGGTACAGAAAGGGTTAGAATAACGGCCGAAGGTCTTCACTGGCTCAGGCGTTAAGCAACTGGGCAGGATGCCATCCTCACCCGATGGCGCTTGCCCTGAATCTTGGCTCGGGCAATCTCTGAACTGCTGCGCCGGGGCCCACGCCGTCGACGGGCGTAGTTTGCTTCCTGGATCTCCTTCATCTTTTTCCTTTGCAAGCGAAGCTGGTGGCTGCATCCCACGTTGTACCTGAGAGAGGGGAGTACCAAGTCATACCCCTCCACAAAAATGAGTGGAGAAATCTTTTACAGGCAGCAAGTTCTGAAACCTTCATCTTTTCTCAGTAAAATGGTTTGAAAGGTGGAGCACTAAGACCCCATACATTTGCATAAAGGATACAGCCGTTTACCCGGGCACACCAACCCGTCATAGACATAACATCTGTCCTAACTGACCACATTTACAACCCATTCACATCTTGGCATGAGGAAGCCTGAACATAAAAGCAAACATTAATACCAGCCAAATCCCTTTGTCCTACCCACTTTACTGCTGCTGCTAGGGCCATGTTTCATTTCCAAGAGAAATCACCTTGGATGTGCCTCCGTGACAGTATCACAACAGCCCGTTTGAACTCTAGTCCGCTGATCTTATGCCTCTTCAATGTAAATCTCAAGGATGCCCCACCACCATTACCTCTTGGCACACGTTACAGAACAGAATCTCTTAGAACCACGGAACTGACTGGCGGGGCCGTATTTCCCACAGAATTCGCACTTCAGCAGGTTCCCTTTTTTGTCTTGCTCTAAGGAGATGAAATGCACAGGGAACACTTATAGCAACCAAAGAAACCTTCAGAAACTAGTCGCAGCACAATGCGTGTTCAAAGTGTTCTGTACAGTGAGTGATCTGGGTATAGAAAAGCCAACTCAAACTGGAATTTGGAACCCTTTTCTGTTCAAAATTATGGCATTCGATTTATACACCACCCTTCAGGACAACTTAATGCCCACTCAGAACATTTTACAAAGTGTATTATTGTTATCCCAACAATAACAATCACCCTGTGAGGCGGGTGGGGCTGAGAGAGCTCTGAGAGAGCTGTGACTGACCCAAGGTCACCCAGCTGGCTTCAAGCAGAGGAGTGGGGAATCAAACCTGGCTCTCCAGATTAGAGTCCTGCCGCTCTTAACCACTACACCAAACTGGGTCCCTGAGAGTCCTGTCAAAAGTTTTGGTTTCCCTTCCTAATTCAACACAAAAGTTGGCAGTTCATTAATAGAAAAACCAAAGGACAACCACCCTCTAACAGTTCCACCAAGACACAGATGCATCTCATCTGTAGTGTTTCTTTCCCCCAGCCACCCACTCGAGAGAGGAAACCAATCTAAGTGCTTAACTCAGCAGTTAAACACACTTAAAACAAGAGAGAAATAGGGTTGGAAGTAACTTAGCGGGGAAGAAATAGTTAACCCTCCCCTGCCCCAGTCTCCTACAGCCCCTCATGATTACTCACCTGTTGTCAAGCTATCCCCTCCTGGGGAATTGCTAGGCTGGCTCTCCGTCTGCCGAGAAGAAGCCCCTCCCTGAAGAGGCTTTTCAAACTCTTTCAGGAGCTGAGAACAACCCACCTGCATGGAAAAGGTAAAGCAAACTTGGAACACAATAAGGAGCCTGACCCAAAGCATTCGTACTCAGCTGGTCAGCATGCACCTCCCTCAGTGCACCTCAGTGCCTGCAAACTCACAAACTTTTCTCCAGATCGTGCCCCCAATTTCATTTGATCTCCAGTTTCCAAATCGGGTTAGGCCATCCAGTTTATGGCATCTTAATGTTTCTTTTCTCAATGATTAAACTTCTCAATGTTGAGAACACAGATGAGAGCTAAGCTTTCAGAGCATTTTAATATTAACCAAGGAACTGCTAGTTTCAAAAGTTTTATTCTTAATAGTATAGTAAGGGCAAAGAACCATTAGAAAAAGACTTGGAAGCATTGCTCTCGCTTGATGTTCCATGTTTAGAGTGGCAGAATGAACCAGAATGGTATAAAGCTTTTTCAAATTTTTTAATTCCAAAATTATATCTACTGTATAATGAGATTTTTGAGTCCCATTTACAGCCAGCATCGCTGCAGGATGTGTATATTACTGTGATTCCAAAGCCTGGCAAAGATCATACTCATTGTGCAAACTTTCAACCCATTTCTTTGATGAACGCAGATGCTAAGATATTAACTGCCATTCTTGCTAACAGTCTTCAAAAGGTTATTCGAACTTTGGTGCATATAGACCATGTAGGATTTATACAAAGTAGGCAAAGATTATCTTCACTCGGTCGCTGAGGTGATTAAACAAAGCAATCTGAGCAAGCTGCTATTCTTTCACTCGATGCTGAAAAAGCTTTTGTCAAAATATACTGGAATATATTACCTCACAGACTAAATCTGATTTCCCTCACAAATTTTTGAAATGGATTAGAATGCTTTATTCATCCCCCCAGCTCTCGCCTACAGACCACGGGTATCTTTTCCGCGCCCTTTCCTCTTGAAAGGGGTATCAAACAACAAGGTTGTTCTCTTTCTCCTTTTTAATTTCTATTTGGAACCACTGGCTTGTATTATTAGATAAAATAATAATATAAATGGCTTTATATATAACTTTAGATTTTAAATATTTTACATGCAGATTATAATTTTTTATTTATTTCAGAACCTCAGTCTTTCATTCCTGTATTAATAAGCTTGATTTATCATTTTGGAGATTTGTCTGGCTATTCAATTAATTGAACAAAATGAGAATTGACATCACAGAGTAATTACTAATGGACATTTTTGATGGTGCCCTGATGTCATTACTTATCCTGGAATATTGATTCCAAGAAATATTAAGAATATGATTTCAACTGAATTTCGACGAGTTGATATCTGATATACAAATGGGCAACTCTTAATCTGTCATTATGGGTGAATATTGTATCTCAAAATATTTTTGTTTTGCATGCAATCCCTTTCTATATACCTTGTACACATGGCTTTTTTTCAGCAGGAACACGGTGGAACGGAGTTCCGGAACCTCTTGAAAATGGTCACATGGCTGGGGGCCCCGCCCCCTGATCTCCAGACAGCGGGGAGTTGAGATTGCCCTCCGTGCCGCTCAGCGGCACGTAGGGCAATCTAAACTCCCCTCTGTCTGGAGATCACGGGGCGGGGCCACCAGCCATGTGACCATTTTCTCCAAGGGCAACCCACTGAGTTCCCAGAAAAAAAAGCCCTGCTTGTACATATGTATAAAATTTATACATATATGTATAAAATTAATACCTGTTACGGAAATTTACATGGAACTCATCACTAGCTCAGATTTCTTTTAAGAGGATGCAGCTTTCAGTTAATGAAAGAGGATTTAGTTTTCCAGACCTTTTTTTTTATCATCAGGCATATCTGTCAATGTGTACAAAATTATTGGGATCACTCCTCTCTGACAGATTATACATATTGGGCTCTATTAGAGGCTTCTTGTTTGGAGCCACTTTTTAAATGAAATGTCTTAGGATCTACTTATGTTTAAAATTCTGCTCCTCCTGCAATTTTGCAGTTGGAGAAGTATGGCACATAGTAACACGATAGTATCAATTTGACCTGTTCTCACATACTAAACTAACATTATAGTCTAATACTGGGAGGAATTTTTTTTTAGGAAGACTTGGACAGACAAGGGAATTTTTACTTTAGATTAACTGATGAGTTTGTCATTTTCTCAGCTGAAGTCTAGATATGATTTGCCAACTTCTGCTGAATGGCAATATTTACAATACTAACATTTATTAGTGTTCCAATATGGCCCAGCAGCTTTGAGTGCTTCAAAATCTCCTCCACTTTTGGAAACTCATTGAATCCACACAGAAAACAAAACCTACAATATTTCTACAAATCTACAATATTCTATAAATATTTGATGTCAGTCAATAAATATTATATACAGAAATTCAGAAATAATGGAATATTATTCTGCCAAAGCAATGGGATAAACCTTTAAGCCTTATACCTGTTGCTGCTATGGTCCTTAAGCTGCAACTTATTCAGCAAAAAATTATGTTTACCATAGTACCCTTTTAGTAAAGGATTAAGTATAGTGTCAAATTGTTGGCGGTGTAACTTACAATATGCGTCTCTTTAAGCATGTGTTTTGGACATGTCCAGTTATTCAGTGATTTTGGTAGGAAGCCATTAACCATACTAATTTTGTATTAGAATCCTAATTTATTTTTGAGGATGTTAATGTACTTTTAAACGATTTACCTGTCTCTCGGAACCTAACCAAAGATTAACAGAGATGGACTCTCTGTGCCCCTGCAGTCACTAAAAGACTTGCAATTACAACACTGGAAAGACAAAAGCTCGTAACTCATTGGACCTTCGACCTTATAAACTTATCAGCATTTGAACATATCACATATAGATGGCAACTGAGTACAGACTTATTTTTTAGAAAGTTGAAAACCTTTTATAGAAGCCTATGTATTGATTTGCCAACACTGATTTTGTTTCTGTTGCCAGCATGTTTTCTCTCCCCCCCCACCCGTTTTTTTGGGGGGGGGAGTTGCAATAATAAATAACAATTTTTAAAATTATTTTGAAAATGAACTTTTCTTCTGGCTGCAGCACACACCTGCACTAATGAGAGCAGAACAGCCACCTGGCAGCACCAAGAGCAAGAAGAGAGGAGTCTCTTGACTCTTACCGGAAACGGTTCTGCCCCTTCCTGGATGACAAACCCCTCTATGATGTGTGTGAGAATCTGGGGTTTGACAATGGCTTGTGGGGGCTTGGAGTCTCCCAAGTGACGGGACACCATGGCCAATGTAGACGAAGGCGTAGATGAAGCCATGACAGAGCCTGGGTCACTTGGAGGTGCGTTTGAGGCGGCACTGGGGGCGGACTCTGATTTCTCTAAAAAGAACAGAAAAAGTGCCAAGAGTTAAATCTACATGAATTCAGTAACCAGGTTGCCTACGTTTGCTGAACAGGTAACATTTGCTGTTGGTGTCATCTGTGGAGTACAGGTGTTCCTGCCCCTTGGAGCCTGCACAAAGAAGAGCAAGTGAAGACCCAAGGCAGCTGCCGAAGTCCATGGAGATGAGAAACAAGAATGGCTTCTCCCGGAAAAACGCTAGCGACCAAAGAGCGGAGACCTACCCGGGAGTAGAAAAACTATCTCAATTAGTCAAAAGAGTGACAAACTCATATAATTATACAATATACACAAAGTCCATGGAGAGGCTGCCTCTGTTGATACAGCTTCTCACCACAGGTGCCACATACTCATAGGCCGTCACAAGAAAAGAGACAAAATTGCTGAAAATTTTGAAGCCATGGGAAAAAACTTTTTATTTTTGGAAAACAATGGAAATTTGAGGGGAAGCTGAAATATATGCAATATTTCCTTTTCAACTGGTTATTGGCTGAACTTAAGATGCATCATTGATAATTTGCATCATTTACAAATTATAAATTGCATTTATAAAAGGCATCATTTATAACGCATTTATATAAAATGCATATGAAATTGAACAATGTGGCCTACTTATGGAATTTAAAAATATAAATGTATTAGATTTCTATAAGAAAAATTACAAGTATGTACAATACTCGATAAAGAGTTGCAAACAGGTGCACCCAATGCTATCCTACCACATGTATCTTTAATTTTCGCTATCTGAGAGGTAGGAAGAAATAAAAGCCGAATGTAGAAAAATTTTACAATAAACAAAAGCAAGCGCGTTATTTGGACAAAGCCTCTCTCAGAGCCCCAGTAGGTAGGACTGCCAGCATGTTTGGGTATTAAGCTAAATTTATAACACTGAAAACTCAGAATTGTTTCCGGGGGGGGGGGAATGTCCCTGCACCCCAAGTTTTCTGATTCTTTTCTGGGCCCTAACACCTCTCTCATCACAGGAAGGCCAGTGGTGGAATATACAGAGCAGGGGCATTCCTGAGCCAAAGAAAGAGCCTGCCTCAATCCCTATCCTATTCCCCCACTTCTGCCGGAACATAAGCTAATCTATTTTATTATTAACTCCCCCCTCCCATGTAGAAAATGAGACACTTTTCGCAGTGGACTCGGGGCCCACCGCAGCTGTAAAAACACAAAAGAAAAAGCTATCAAATCCAACTGTGGCGTCGCAATCCATTCATATCAGTTTCACAAAAGTGCAATTCTATCCTGCCTCCTAAATTCCAGCAAAAAGAGGCCCCTCTAGCCTCCTCTGGAAGGCTATTCCATGAGAGCAGATCCTGAAGGCTTAGTTAAAGAAGTATAGAGCTGTACGTCATCAGCTGTGTGCGGTCACCCATATCCATCTATTCGTCCCACCAGAAGGTCCAAAGAGATGACTGCTCTATTGGAAGTGTGAAGAACTTGCCTCTGTTCCCTTCACCTCCAAGGCCGCTCTTCTCTTCTGTGACTTTGGGACTCTCTGCCACCGGAGAAGACTTGGCGGGCAGGAGCGAAGATAGCATACTGGGATCATCTCTCTCCTCTTCAGATTCTGCCTTGCGCTTGACTGCCAAGGTCTGAGGCTTGCTCTGTGCAGGGAGAAGATGATAACTCAGAAGAGAAAGACAGTCCATGCTAGAGGCTACTTCAGGGAATTGATAATGGGACCCTGCAGGCTTCCTGAGACAAGCAGCCCCCATCCTCACCTAAGCGGGCAAAGGCACCAATGACTAAAATTCCACTAAGCAGAAAAAGAAAGAATATGCTTTAAACAAGCTCCAGAAGAAACTTTACATCTAAGCAAAGTCTGTGGGCAAGCCAGAGCCCAATTCAGGTTGAGACTGTGGCACCAGGACCACGGAGCAAGGGGAGAGGGGGGGCATTCAGCCTCCTCCTCCACCACCATTTTCCTGAGCTGGGGAAGACACTGTGTCCCACTGTGGGGCTGTGCATGCACTGAACACTGCACATGCAACCCCACAATGGTGCAAATGGTACCACCCCAGAAAAATGGCACAGCGGGGAAGGCTGAAGCCCCTCTCCACAGGCGCATGGTCCTGGGCGGAATGAGGCCCCAGAACGCTTGCAACATTTGCTTAAAGATGGCCATGTTGTCGGCAACACTGTCTGAGTCAGGCTGAGGGAGCTCCAACCAAACCTCGTGCCAAGCGTCACATCACCAACATCAGCTTGGCTGTGGGTGAGCTGAGGCACAGCACATCTCAGCCACCGGTGCAGCAAAGTGAGCCTCGCCCTCTTTTCCCCAGCCCGATCCAGTGGAGTCACTTACCGGCAGCTGAACAGGTTGCACATAGTAGGCTGCTGCTGGCGCCTGAGCCACGACAGGAGAGGAAGCCATGCTCTTCACCACCTGCGTGGTGCCTTGGACCTGTGCCACGTTGAGCCCAGGGGTGAGTGGGGGAGGGACTTCTTGAGGAGGAGGAGGAGAAGAAGAAAAAGTGGCTGAAGTGCCTTGGGACAGCAAGGGTGTCGTGTGGGCCTGGGACACCGGCTGGACGACCGCAGGCATTCCCCGGGAAGGCTGGGCAGCCGTGTTCATCTGGGGAAGGCCTAAGGCCTGGGCCTGGGCCGAGCCCTGCTGGCGGCTGCCCACCACCTGCACCGGGATGTGAGGCGGGGGCTGCTGGGAGGCTGACATTTTGGCAGCCCCCAGCTGGGGGGATTTGACAGTGGCTAGAGGGGGCTTGGACTGAATGGGGACGGGCGCCTTGGCCACCGCCTGGCAAGGGCTGTCCTGCTGAAGCGGCGCTTGCTGAGGCTGGGGCTGGAGCATGGGCTGGACGACGAGGGTCTGGGCGGGCTGCGGGCCTTGGGGAGGCGGGGCCGCCTGCTGCTGCTGCTGCTGCTGCTGGGCCAGCTGCAGGTGGGTGGCCGTGTGCAGGAGCTGGGACTGGCGGTGCTGGAACTGCTGCTGGTGGTGGATGGCGATCTGCTGCTGGATCACGACCTGCTTCTGGAGGTGGATCTGCTGCTGCTGCTGGATCAACGAGTGGGGCTGGATCTGAGTGTAGGTGGCTGGAAGCAGCAAGAGGAGGCGATCAGGGCGCGGCGCTCCCGGGGCGCTCGGGGAGGGAGCCTTGGTGGAAGGGGGGGGGGGCGGCAAACCTGGGGAGCTGCGAGTAATTGCCCGTGCGTGCACTTGGGGGGGGGGCGGGGGGGCGGAGTGCAGGGCACACACTTTGCATGCAGGAGGCGCCAGGCCCTGTTGCTCAAACTAACTCAGCCTGCCAGTGATCAGAGAGAGTTCCAAGAAGACCCGCTTCGCTTAGCAGAAGGCAACTTGATATGTCCACAGTCGCTGCTGCAATGACCCATCAGCCCACAATAAAGAAAACAAAGCCGGACAAATTGGTCTTCTCTCCAGGGGAAGAGACTTAAGTGGGGGGAGCCCTTCGCTTCCAAGCCACCAGCCCCAGCAACAAGACAGGCGTGGGCCAGAGTCCCTCCAGCAGAGGGCAGCGGATGGGGCACGCACAAGGGTCGAGGCCACCCGGGGAAGCATGCATGGGACAATGTGCTTTCTGGTTAGCAGAGCCGCAAGAGTTACCTACCAGAACTGATCAAGGTCTGGCTTGGGGCTGGTGTAGCTGTCCGGGTTAAGTTCATGCCCACCGTCTGTGGACTACTGCCATCGGCTTCAGCCTTCTTGGCTGCTGCATTTTCTACTTCTGTCTGGCTCCCCTGGCTCACCGTGACTGCCTGTGCAGCAGAGGCTACTGGCAATGGCTGAACTACACCAGTCCCTTTCCTCTGGCAGCTGCCCCCTGGACCAGATGGCGTTGCCTGGCTCAGACTGGTGGGAGCTTGGTTTCCCACTGAGGACACCACGCCCCCAGAGATGCCGTTACTTCCTGCTGCCCCTTGGCTGAGATTGAGGGACTGGCCTACGTTGCCAGAAGAGGTCTGTGTCACCGTCAATGTCTGGCTGGCATGTGTTGCCTGGGGCTGAGCTGACGCCTGGGAATTCCCAGGCAACGCTGCCTTGGGAGCAGAAGCTTGGAGCTGAACATTGGCAGCTGAAGTCTGCTGACTCCGGACAGCCAGATTTTGCACCTGGAAAAAACAGAGAGAAAAAGCAAACTGTTAGCAAAGGTTGCCAGGATGGAGGCTAACAGAGGCAGGGAGCCCAGGATTACACTCTGGCATAACCGACTGTGACACTGAGTCAGCCGGAAAGCTGTTTGGAAGCTCATCTTTGCTCTTGTCGTGGCTTTTCTTTTTCTCCTGTCAAAAAAAGAGTGTTGGCGAGTATCAAGAGACTCCCCACAGAGACGAGGACCAATCCCTTAGAAGAAATGCCAGCCTCAGCAACTCTCTCGGGTTGAAAATTAAAGATCTCATGGCACTTTCTGGACTCAGCTTTTTATAAAGAAGCTTGGCCTCCCAGTACAGGCTCTAACCTGCCAGCACGGGTTCACTGCCTGTGTCCCAACACACTTCCCCTTCTACTAAACTTTGGGGACTTTCGCCAAAGAAACATCAGTGAAGACGGAAAGAAAGCAGGTGCAGACTGAGGGCAGAGAACCTGACTCTGAAACGCTTCCCAGCGTTCCTGGGGAGAGAAGGAAAGGCTGCGTCACATGCAGCCCGAGTAGCACCACCGAGCCTCACAACCTGGCCAGTCCCACGCCACAGCTATCTGCCCAAGCTTCCCCTGCGCTACCAGATTCCTCTCTCTCTCTCTCTCTCTCTCTCTCTCTCTCTCTCTCTCTCTCTCTGTGACATTCCTAAAATGCAAAAAGCTGTCCAATCGAGGTCTGAATAAGCCTAGCAACCAGGTGCACTTCTTCATTCCATACAAGTTAACAAAAGAATCACAGAAAAGAGGCAGCTGGTCCACGTGAACGGCAGAAACAGGACTCACTCTCGAGAAGAAAAAGGCCGCTGAGTGGAGTGCGCCAAAACGGAACGGGTGTCGCCCTGAATTCCACCTACAGTACAGATTTCATACCCTACTTAAGGGAACATCAATCTGCAAAGAACACACCCCAAGACTGGGCCAGGCTGGTCATGGGGACCCCAGGAAAGGGCGGGCATCACTGACCTGGTCCGTGTCTGCGTGGACCCCAGGAGAATGAGCGGGCGGAACCTCCTGCTGAACAGCAGCCACAGCCCCGTTCGGCATCAGGATGAGCTGAGAGGTAAGAGGCACATTGCGGCCCAAGGTCCGGTTCACCTGCAACAGGTTCCCCAGCTGCGGCTGTCGGGGGGGGGGGGTCGGGGAGCGTGAAGATGGGAAGAGCAGAAGGGAGAGAAAGGAGGAAAGAAAGCGAACCACAAGCAAATCAGGTTACAACGTGACTTGGGGCGCCCTGCAGACACTCAATCCCTTCTCAGCAGCGTCCTCCTCATCACGCCCTCTTTGCCAGAGATGGTGAGGGGGGATTACTTATTTCTAGAGGTTAAATCCCAGCCATCTCTCCATAATAGACCAGCAGCACAGATTAGCGGAGAATGGACAACGGTGGGGGGGGGAGCGGGCAGGAGAGAAGAAACGCTATAGCTTTCCATGCCAGAGAACTACAGCTAAGACTGATCAAGGTCAAAACCTGAGGCCAACTCAGTTAAAAGGAGGCGTACAACTACAACTCAAAGATGACTGGGGAAATAGGGAAATGCTGGAGAGAGTTTTGTTTCTCGTTAAGTCTTCCTAAGAAGACAGAGTTCCCTCCAGACAGAACGTGCCGAGACGAACTGGGCTTTCAAACTGATCCACGTGAGCCATATTTCAAACAGACCTAGATCCAAGGCCCAGGTTTGCCAAGAGAAGGAATCTACATTCCAGCTCGTTACACAAAATCCTACAAAAATGCCATGGGATCTTTAATATTCATGTGAAAGAAAACCTGCAAAGATAGTCACTGAGTATCTTCTATCCCTGTAGCACACCCACATCGAACTGCAGAGCCGAGAATCAAATGGACGCACCATGGGACTCAACTTACGGCTGAACACAGATAGCAGAATAGCAAAACACCAAGTTGAAGATTGGTCCAGAGAAGTGGGGCATCCCCAAAGCAAGCAAGGGCATCCAAGTCTTTACAAGACATGAAATTAGCGTGTGTGCATCACTTACCCGAAGATACATCTGAGCTTGGGACTGGTTAAGAGGTGGTGAGGTGGTGTTCCCCAGAAGCACCGATTGTGTTAGGGTCGTGGCACTAGGTGAACTGACACTTTGTGAACGGCTGATTAACTGTGCAGCTGATGTTGTAGCCAAATTCATCTGTTAGGCAGAAGAATAAGGGGGAGGGGGTGAAGAAGCATATCAATAGAACAATCAAACTGCAGGCGCATGATACCTTGCAGGGAAGGAGAAATCCCACCCACTTCCTCATTGGCTCTTTGCCCCACACTAGCTAGGCACACCCCTCCCATGCCACCCTTACCCCCCCTCCACCCCAACTTTTGCTGGAACCCCACTCTGCTTTGGGGCTCATTGTCCTTCAGTCTGTGTTTTCCCCCTCTTCACTTCTCCTCGCCATCTCGCTATGGCTCTTTTCTTTGCCCCCCCCCGGTCCGCTTTCCAGAAACCCGCTCTTTGGCTCTCTTTACTCAGCTTCCCCCCATGACCCCCACAATTTCATCTCATCTCCCCCAAGATCCACTTCTTATATTTTGATGATAGAGATCTCACAAGGCCTTCTTGGAAGCTTGGTTATCAAAGGACTTGGGGTTTGAGGAGGGCTTTATTTTCTTTTCTTTTTTAATATATGTTTTTTTTATTTTCTAAACAATAAAAAGGAAACAAAACATAAATGGAAGAGAAATACAAATTATACTAAAAGAAGATTAAGGTACCCATTACGAAGATTGTCTAGAATATAATAACCATATATCGTTTAGATATCATCTTTGGATTTATGACAACCAGAAATGTTTCCTCTCTCTATTTTACTATATTTCACTTTAAAATCAAATATTGAAAATATCATATTTTAGAGTACTTGACGATATTCATTGTTTTGGGTTTTTTAAAGTAAGTTAAAGTAGACAGCATTTCTATAACCTCTGTTAGTCAAAGCTCATGTCCAAATTTACACGGATAATTCATATCTTTTATTTCTCATCTTTATCTATAAGAAGAAAAGTAACTTTCCATTTCTTTTCAAATTCTTTAATGGGTCGTCTATTTATATAAGGAGGGCTATATTTTCTAACTGCTCCCCTACATTTTTTAAAAAAAATTTCCTGCAAGCCTGAAGGTCCCTCCGAGTGTGTAGAAACCGCTACACAAACCCTGGGTTTGTGTATTTGTATAGATTTTTTTGATGTGCACAATAATGCCACAAATAAATGTATTTATTTATTAAAATGTTTACATCTTTCCTTTCTATCTGGCTCAAGGTGGCTTAAACACAGTTAAACATCACAACCGAGAACCAAAATAAAATAAAAATAAAACCCGAAATATCCCCTCTCCTCAATTGATGCTTGCAGTTTATATCCCATTAAAAACCCTTGCAAATAAAATGACCCTGCAATGTTGACTGAAGGTGTCTGGCAATGGCATTCCCCTCACCTCCTCAAGGAGCTGATTCTCGAGTGGGAGATACAACAGAAGAACAGGCTCCGGTGGATGCCGGGGCCACCTTCACTCGGGGAACAGCTAGTAGGTGGCTGCCTGACTACTCTAATTGGTGCACAGGGATGCATGACAGGAGACCATCGAGACCACCCATGCTGCAAGGGGCTTTAAAAACCATAACCAGCACTGTGAACAGGCCTCAGAAACAAACTGGCAGCCAATGCGGATGTTTTAAGATGGGTGAGAGATGTTCCCATTGATCAGCCATATCCCGCAATTTTTGAGTTGTCTTCAAGTGCAGCCCAAGGTAGAGCCCATTACAGTAACACAGCTACAAGATCTGGGAGACCCACGTTCGAATCCCCCACTCTGCCATGAAAGCTTTGCTGAGTGACCTTGGGTCAATAACACACACTCAGCCTAACCTACCTCACAGGGTTACAGTGAGGATAAAACGGAGGAGAGCACAGTGTAAGCCACTTTGGGTTCCCACTGGGGAGAACGGTGGGAGATAAATGCAGTCAATGAATAAAAGTATGGATCTATGTGGCTGGGTTGGCTGAGTCTACGAAGAAAGAAAACCTGGTGCGGCTGACAGAAGGCATTCTTGGCTACTGCACCAAGCTGGTTTTCAAACAGCAAGGCTGCGTCCCTGAGCACCCCCCGCCCCACACACACACACAAGCTCTGAACCGGCTTTGCAAAGGCCAACTCCATTCCGCCTGTATAGATACGTGAAAACTCAGTGCTTTCAAAAGGTGCAAATGTGATCTCACACCACTTCGGGCTAGCCCAGCAAATGCCTGTAAGAATTAAAAGGAACCAAACAGTCCAATTTTTCCAGCAGCACCGGCATGCTTCAAAAGGGGCCTAGGGGTAATAACTGCTCTGGCCCAGGACATGGTCAATATGAAATTAACCATTTCCAAAATAGTTAACAAAAAGCAGTCCAGCGCATAAGGTCCAGAACCACCAAGGTATGACTGCCCCTTCCCCACGCCTGCCTGCTTCCCCTTCATGTGCTTCTTCTGCAGGCTACTCAACCTTCAGGACAAGAGAATGAGCTGTTGCCATGAAGCATCAGCCTTTATCGGCTGCCTCTAAGTCTGGCCCAAACGCTCAAGCCTCAGTCTGGCAATTGTGGAAGCTGTGGAGTACTTGCCACATTCGCTCTGCTCTTTGGGAGTGGCACAGACCCCGGCAAAAGACTGGGGCCTGAAAGCAGTCCCTTCAGTGGGCCTCAGACTTTTTGAAAGGGGACTCATGTCTCATTTGTTTTGCTTCTGGGAAGCCACTCCTATTTCTGCCGGAGTCTCACATCAGTGAACACTGAACACGTATACATTTTATTGTTTATCTTGGTGGTGGTGAGTGCCCTCCAATCATAGTTGACTTACGGCGACCCCCAGTGGAGTTTTCATGGCAAGAGACTAACAGAGGTGGTTCACCATTGCCTGCCTCTGCAGCCCTGGTCTGCCTCTGCAGCCCTGGTCTTCCTTGGAGGTCTCCCATCCAATTTCTAACCAAGGCCAACCCTGCTTAGCTTCTGAGATCTGACAAAATCAGGCTCACCTAGGTTATCCAAGTCAGGGTTATCCATTGTTTATCTTAGTCCTTATAAATACATAGCATTACTAGGCAACTGGCGGATTTTCCCGGCATTCTGCATGTCAGAGACGGATACCCAGATTTGCCATCAAGCCTCATCTCTCAGTTTACCCTGTTCTTCCTCCTCCTGTTCCCCTCCCACACCAGGCCTTGCAACCCACTTGCAAAGGGTCTTCACAACCAACTCTGACATCCTGACCCACCACATTTTAAAAAGAAGTTTGCTTTCCAGTTTGCTTTCCATTTAGTAGGAAATAGTTGTTTATTTGGTGGAATTCCAAGTAGATTCCAAATTTTGAATGTGTAGCCACACTGTCAAACTCAAATTAGGAATCTGAATTTTAATCCTGGTGCACATCCCTAATCACTAACAGATTTTGCTCTTTGAATACAAACTTCTACCTTTAGAGCATTTTACCTTCTGCCCACTTCCATCCCCATTTTGGGTCACACATTCCAGCTTTTTCTTGCCCCCTTTCAAGCTCTCTTGTACAGTAAACTATGTTGGTTGCCTGAAAGCATCAAGTGGTAGCTGCCACATCAAGGTTTTACCGGAACTGGGCCCTTGGCTGAGTCTGGGAGTGAAGGAGGTGGTGTTGGAAAGGCACGAACACATTCCCAGGAGCTTTGGTTTTCCACATCTGCCTTACCCAAACAACACTAGATTACTGGTGGAGAATATTTATATCCCACCTGAGCTCCTTACACTCAAGCTAGTTAAAAAAGCAACAACGTGCAGACACATGAAAACAACATAAAAGGCCATCAAAAATTAAAAACAACACAGCCAGCTCTGCCAAAATACTCCACCCTCCACTAAATGCTATTTGAAATAAAACCATTGCACGCGCATTCCTGAAGGCAGAAAGTTGAAAGCACCCTTCCCCACCCACTCGGGTAAGCCAGTCCAAAGGACTGGTCCCACCACAGAAGAGCTCTCCACCTGACTGCCGTTGAATGGACCATCCTAAGACAGGCTGCCAGAAGGATGCTCCTGCCACATGAGGACATGCTGGAAGATGCAGTTCAGTAAGCGGAAAGGCCCCAGGCCACGGAGGGCTTTAAAGGTAGTACCTAGCATTTGGAACTGAGCCCAGAAGCAAACTGGTATCCCAGGGCAGTCGACAAAGCACTGAAGTTTTTGTCTTCCAAGTGACTGTCCCCAGGAGGAGAGCTGCTGCTGCACTTTGTGCCCAACACAACTTCTGAGAGGATGTCAAAGGCTTGTAGAGCGTATTCCAGTGGCCTAATCTGGAGGTCGCGGCAACACAGACCAGCATGGCTAGGCCAGCCGATGAGCAGGAGGTAACTGAAAGGAGGCCCTGCTGACAACGTTTTCTCTGCCCCTGGATATGATTTCTTCATCTCCCCACCAACAAAACATTCAGTTCCCAGTTCGGCCAGGAAACCAGCCCAGGAAGGGCAAGACAGGGGAGGGCCAGGCAATAACAGAAGCCACAAGGCAATGACTTACGGACGCCTGCGTGGTGGTCACTTGCTGCGGGGTGCTTGTGTTGGGAGAGCTTGCCTGTCGGCTGGCTGCGATGGTGGCCTGCAAGAAACAGGGTCAACTGTTAGCCAAGAAGCCTCCATCATTCCCATCCTTCCTGGCCCGAACCAACCACAAGACACTGCCGGTGAGGATATTCCTCAGGTTCCTGAAGCTGCCCTGCTTGCTAGCCACAATCCTTCTTGACACGAGACCGCCAAAGAAGTGAGAAATCAGCCTGTGGATAAGCACATGCTCACTCTTGACGAGGCTGACTTCTGCAACGACTAGGCAGTACAGATCTGGGGATTTGGAGTGAGGGGCCACCAACACACAGGTTGACACCCAGCTCTATTTCTCATTAACGGCTATGTCTGTACAAATCCTGACCAAATGCTGGAATGTGGCAACGGGCAGGATGAGGGCCAGTAAACCAATGCTCAAGCCAGACAACAACTGAGGGTGTGCGATTCTCCATGAACAAGGTGTGTGGCTTTGTGGGGATGGTGGATCTTAGACTTAGATGGAGGCTTGCGGGTCTACTCTGTGGCTGTCCCTTGGAAGCATTACTGGTTCCCAAGCCAAAGAACTCTTTGCGCTGCTCATTCTCCAGGGAGCTTGAGACGACAAACATGATTCCCACCTGCTCCAGCCCCCACCCACCCGATACACCCCCCCCCCCTGTGAACCCAGCACCACAGCAAGGCAGAGCCCATTTTGCTACAGTCCTGATCCATTCTGTGCGCTTTTTTCTAGAACAAACATTTTTAAAGCTGTTTGGCTGCCCCAATTCAATGACTGCTACTGTCAGACCCATTGCTGGCTAGAGATGCCTACGAGGACAGAGCAGAAAGAAAGATGCTTTCCTCAAGAGGCACACCGAACTGACAGGTAGACCATGTTCTATCTATATTTCAGTACTGACCAGCTGTGGAAAAAATATCACAACGCTCTCTGTACAGGGCTCAGCATGAATTATGCACGTTCTTTTCCCAGGGAAAAGCTAAATATCCATACATTTAAGACTGTTTCTGAGCACTGATCTTGGAGTTGCAAGAGCTTCCCCTGAATGTTACCCGTCTAGAATAGAACAGCAGAGAAGGGCAAGGGAGAGATGTATGTGCATGCACGGACAAAGACCCAAACAAGAAATTCTATTCTGAGAGCTCGAGAACACCGGGGGGGGGGGCGGCACAGGAAGCTCTTGCAACTCAAACTGAACTAGCAAAACCGCAATGTTGGTGGGTGGGGTGTCTATGTATGTAAAGAGCGCTTGTGTATTTGGTAGCTAGAGTACAGATTTTCCCTGCCCCACCCTGTGTCCCACAAAGGACCCCTGCTAGGAAATGCCAGGCCACCTAGTTCCAAGGCAGCAAACTACGTTTCAACCTTATAGTGACACCATTTTCAAGAGCAGCACTTTCCTGTTCTTCGGAGGAGTGAGTGGGAATGGCACACGTGTGTCAGGCGATCAAGGGACACCAGTGGGGTGGAAGCTAAACCTGCTCCCTCTTCAGGTGCCTTCCAGCCACTGGTGGAGAACTGTGTCCACGCAAGCCTGCCCTCAACTTGGCCACAGTGGAATGTGACAACAGAGGGGACTGACATACGAACATCCAGATCCACCTTTCAGCCAATCTAGACATCGACTCATCTTTCGGAGGCATATTAAATGATTAAACATAGAATCTTGGATATTGAATTCCACAATCTATACACTATGGCTAACAAAACCTGCTCTTCTTTGAGTTTGGAGAGTCCATTGGCAGTGGGTTGCATGGCCCCATACTTTTATTCCCTGCAAATTCCACAAAAATGCAGAGCTTTTTCTTTAGCTAGATGTAATGCTTTGCCAGCTGTGATTTTATACGGCAGATTTCAAAAGAGAGCATGTGTGGCCAGGCACTGTCTTTGCAATACCAGCGACATTAATTCCACATGTTCTTTTCTATTATCCTTGTGATGACGATATTTGTTTTAAATATTTAAGCTGTATTTTAGCTAATACGACAGGTTCTCCTGATTCCCACAAGGTTTACAGTCTTTTAAATGGTTTCTCCTCTTATATAACTGAGAAAGCAGCAAAGTTTTTACAACTTGCTATAAAGCTGTTTCAGGAGAAGTTTCAGAAATAAACACTGATATCATTCAACTCTTTTATATTATATTTTGTTCTTTTTCCTTTGTACCATCCTGTTTTCTTTGTTATATGCCTATAAAGGCGGATCATATCGGACCCATCTAGTCCAGAACTGCCTACACAGGCTGGCACCAGCTCAGCAGGCTCTCAGGCAGGGAAACGTGTCTTCTAACAGCTGATTCCTAAGATCATTTAACTGTAATTGGGACATTCTGCTTACAGCTTATACACTCAGCCATTGAGCACAGCCAACCTATTCAACCTATGAAACCACAACGCTGACAGGCAATACCATTCCTTCCATCCACCCACCCTCCCACCCCTTACTTGGGAGCTCTCTATCCCAAACCTTGTTTCTCCATCCCAAACTATGTCCCCCGATTTCTCCCCTGGGCAATCCAACTTACCTGCTGAACGGCAGCCAGGCTGTGGAGCTGTGCGCTGTTGAGCTGCTGCTGGAGCATGAACTGGTGGAAATACTGGGCTGCATTGGGCTGCCTCTGCAGTGCCTGGAGAGCCTGCAACAGACAGATGGTGTGAGCCCCTTCAGAGACTCATTCAGGGACCACGGAGGAGGAGCACCCCGATGGCACATAACCAGAGAGGAGCAGAGCTTGGGACTAACGGGCACCACCTTGTATAATAAAAGGACAAGGAGCATGAGAAGAGACACGACAAAGCAGGAACCGCCAGCTAGCAATTGGCAGGGGTTGCTGCTCTACAAACCGATGTCTCTACACCACCCCTTTTAACTGGCAGTTGTTTCCCTCGTTTCCCAGATGGGTCTGTAGAAGAGGCAGTACCATCACAGCCACACCTGGCCCCTCCCACTGGGAGACCTCCAGGACTGCACACACACTAGTGTGACTTTGCTTTGGGGATAAGTTACAGGGAACAGGAGAAGAAATGGTGCTGAAGATGACTGAGCACTATCTTGTGTGATGAGAAAAGGATCAAGACTGAGCGACTGCTTGGTTTAGTGGTTAAGAGTGGCAAGACTAATCTGGAGAGCCGGGTTTGACTCCCCACTCCTCCACTTGAAGCTAGCTGGGTGACCTTGGGTCAGTCACAGCTCTCTCAGAGCTCTCTCAGCCCCACCCACCTAACAGGGTGACTGTCCTGGGGATAATAATAGCATACTTTGTAAACTGCTCTGAGTGGGCGTTACGTTGTCCTGAAGGGCGGTATATAAATCAAACATGATTATTATTGTTATTAGCACAGAAAATACCAAGCACAGCACTGCCTGTTCTGGCAGGGGCTTGAACGTAGTATCTGAGGACTTCTAAGACCAACAGTGGTATGTGAGTTGGCCGTCTCAGCCAGGCTTTGGGGAGATGGATGGATGGATGGCTCTGGCTCAGAGAACGCAGAGGTGGCATCTCACCTGTACTGCCTGCCGTTCATAAAGCGTCATCTGCGATATCTGAGGGCGGGTACTTCCACCAGAGCCCGAGCTTCCGCTGGCTGAGTTAGAGTTCTGCTCACTTTCTGTCTCCATGGTGTCAGGTCCAAGTGAGATACCCCTGACTTTTTATCTTGAGTTCTAGACAAAGGAAATGAGAGGTTATTGCCCTGCAAAGAACCAGGCTCCCTTGTTCCCATAACGTAGCATTAAGGTTACATTATGCATTTATGTATAATATTAATTGTCCATCTTTCTCACTGAGACTCAAGTTGGGATGCGCCGTGTAAGTCAAACACAATCAACGTGATGGGGCATCCCGTCAACAAGTAATAAGGTTCGGATTGCAGAAATCTAAACACACAGGGAGATGAAACAAAACTTAAGGATTAACACAACATATTAAATGAAGCAGGGACTACTCGGTAGAAGCAGGCAAAATCAACAGCTGCCCATAAATGCACATTCTTTGTAGTAGCAGCCACCTTATGGAGCAGCCTGCCTGGAGACTTCACGAAAGCTTCCACTCTCCCGGCTTTCCACAAGTTCTGCTAAACCGAATTATTCAGAAGGGCTCTCTTACTCCAGTAATAGGGTTGTGCTGTGAGGAAATGGTTCAGAGAAATGCTTCAACAGGGGATAGGGACTGTAAACTGTACTACTGTGCAACGGCTGTTACTCTTTATGTAATGTACAATTGTTTATGGTTTGTGTGATGTTTTGCATGCAAATAAATTTGCGTGTATTATTGTGGAGGGTTTTGAATATTGGTTCTTGTGGCTTTAAATGCATGCCTCTGAAGTAAGGGGGAGGGAGGCTGGATGGGTGAACGCAGCGTGACTGGACAGTAGCTGTACTGGGGGGCGGAGTGAACTGCAGCTTTTGGTCAGCGTGTTGAGAGAAAAGTGTTCAGTCTCTCTAGTTCAAGCAATCTCTGTGGGAATCCGACTGTTCTGCTTTGTGGATGAACACAGCCTAAGTGGCAACAGAGGGGAAATCTAGCTCAGTTAGGCAACCTGTATGGGAGCCTGAGAGAGTCTGTGTGGATGAGTCTGCAGATAACCGTTTATTGAATTGAAACCACCAATTTTATGAACCTATTCCAAAACTAATATGCTTTTCAATACTCTGTAACCATCAAATGTATGTACTTATAAATCAATTCTATTTTTGGTTAAGCAAAATGCTTGATTCATCTGATATACTGGTTTAGGTTTGGTTTAGGTTAATTTGATTTTTAGCCCACCCTCCTTGTGAATGGGCTCAGGATCCCTTTTTTTTAACTCACAGCCACCCTCACACGCCGATCATTCTGTCATGCTACCCTCTGTAACTAAATGGTCCTATAATACCAGTTAAACTGAAGAGATCTAAGGCAAAAGCCTTGGACAGCAGTGAAAACCTTCTGGGAATACTGAGGGAGTCAGAGAGGCCAGAAATATATAGGTCATACTGGGTGGGGGGAATGCCGCAGGTGGTGCTAGCAATGGTATTCAAACCCCAAAGGGTCAGTTGGTATTGGCCGTACGCTCCTTTCACTGGGATCTAAAGACAGATTAGATGTTCTGTTTGTTTACCGACCACTCAGGTCCTCAGTAAGCAGCCCTTGTGAGTTGGAGGTGCTTTCAGATGGTGTTGGAGATGCTCAGGACTGATTGTTCTGCGGGACTTCAACATTCATGCTGCATGTTCCGTGTCAGGGCCAGACTATGCCAGAAACTGCCAGTCTAGATGCCGCCTCAGTCATATGATGCAAGTAAAACTAATCTATGTAAACATTATGTGAATTTTCCTAACTATTCATATCTGGCACATTATTTAGCTCTTTTAAAAACCAAGTTAAGAAAGCACGTAAACTAAGCAGGAGGCGTGAAATGTAAGACTGGCTCTGCACTGGGACTGGAAAAATCGTTCACATTCTTAAGCATCAAGGTCAAATGTTTAGGCAGCTCCGATCTTTCCAGCTTGTCACTGCACTTAAAGGGAAAGATTTCATACTCAGCGTCAAGACTGTACACACAGATTGGTTACTTTCGCAACAGCAGCGCTAAAACAAATTCTACATTTGAATTAAAGTATCATATTTACTTCTACTTTTACTCATATTCAAATAAATGGTATGAATATTTGCTTACTGTTAATCTGAGGCTGAAAATTTTGTTTAACATCAGCAGCTGGGTAAGGAATAAGTGACAGACGGGTAGTAGTAGCAGCTAGCTAAGCTCACAGCTTTTCCACTGCAGGTTTATCAAGTCAGAAGCCCCAGGCTCGACTTGCACTTACAGGATTGCATTCTCTCATCCTAGAGCATTTTTACCCCCCCCCTTTCCTCTCCAAGGAGCTCACAGCTGCAAATATGGTGACCACTCCACCATTTCCTTCTCACAATACCAAGAGTGGCTGATCCAAGATCACCCCATCAATATCACGGCAAACATAGCGATCTACAATTCTGGTAAATTGGCTTTAAAGCCAATGGGTGTAGAGGCGTGGGTTTTTTTTCCCCAAGAAAAAAAATGACAAGGGGCGGGGGAGAACTGAAATATACGTAATACTTATTTTTCTATCAAATCTAAACTGATTTTACACCTTTGGCCTAAAATGTGTTGTTTATAACTAACAGTGCAATCCTACGGAGAGTTACTCCAGTCTAAGCCAATTGACTTCAATGGGCTTAGACTGGAGTAACTCTCCATAGGATTGCACTGTTAGTTCATTTATAACAGTATTGTATAGTGGTTACAGTGCTGGACTAAGGTCTGGGAGGGTTAGTTTTGAACCCCTACTCTTGTTACGAAGCTTGTTACGTGACTTTGGGCCAGTTACTCACTCTCAGTCTAACCCACGCCAGAGGATTGCTGTGAGGATAAAATGGAAGCATGGACAGCAATGTGAGCCACTCTGAGTTCCACCCGGGGAAAAGGTGGAGTAGAAATGAAGTAAATAAATACATTTTATTAATGGCATGGTCAGGGAAACACATCTCCAAGCAAAACAGCAAATCCAACCCAGCACTCGCGCGAGAGCCACAAGCTTCTGTACCCTATCCTATCTTAGCACATTTTATTCCAAAAGAAATTATTTATTTCACAGAAGTTCTTTCAGTACTCCCTCAGATATAGAATATGAAAAGTCCTCAGACTCAACTCTTAACTTTTTCATTTGTTCAAAAAGAAAAGTTATTCCAGTAATGGTTTCTTCAGCGCAGCCTCTCAATGTCCTATTTTCTCCCATCAGAAAAAAGAACGGTATACATTGAGTAAAATCTTGCCTTAAAATGCATCTTGTTCATTCCAAAAGAAAAATTTATTTCTTAGGGGAGGTCTCCCTCCCCACCTCCCACCCCTTCGTGCTTCCCAAACTTCCCAAAAGTTTCCACTGGAAAAACTGAAACGGGGAGAACACAGGCTTGTTCTAGTTACATGCACTCAGGTGTGGTGGTGGCAAAGGACAAGACGATGGTGCCAGGGGCTTCATGGGAAATGTAGGCTTTCAGAAAGGTATCTGAAGAAACATATTTATTAATTTGTCATTTATATTCCACATTTCTCACTGAGACTCAAGGAGGATTACCTAGTGTGAGATTAGTACAATTAGTGGCAAGGACAAGGGCAGGCATTTCCACACAGTGTCAAGAACATTTCCATAAACAATGTCATCGGGGAAATGAATACAAGTTTACAAAGACATAGCATTAGCAAGGATCCAATACAAAGTTGAAGAATTGCTGAAACAGAACATAATCAGTTTTAGGACTTACCTTAAACAACATGAAGCTCAGGTAGTATATAGGATACATATTTAAAGCAACAGACAATATGTAAGACAACATAATGGTGACGTCTATGGTTCCTAACTCATTAGCGAAACATCTGGGACCCCTTTCCTACAATACCGCCCTCCTAGCTGAGAAAAAAACCTTTTTGAATAATTTGGTTTTGCATTGTTTGTGGAAAGCCAGGAGCATGGGGGCTCTCTTGACCTCCTCAGGCAGGCTGTTCCATAGGGTAGGGGCCACCACAGAGAAAGCCCATGTATAAACTACTGTTGATTTCACCCATGTGCAGCCTGGCACCTGCAAGAGACCCTGTTCACATGAGCAAAGCAGCCATGGAGGGACATAGGGAGGGAGGCAGGCCTGTAGGTATGCTGGGCCAAGGCCGTGAAGAGCTTTGTATGTAATACCCAAAACCTTGAATTAACCACGGTAACTGATAGGTAGCCAATGGAGTGACTGTAGGATGGGAGTGATGTTCAAGCTCCTGCTCGCTCCTGATAATAGTTGAGCTGCAGCATTTTGCACCAACTGCAGCCTCCTAGTTAACTTAGATGGGAGACCAATGTATAATGCATTACAATAGTTAAGTTTTGATGTTACCATAACATGGATCCAGGCGGCCAGGTCGGCTGTGTCAAGATAAGAAGCCATTTTCCAGGCTAGAGTGAGATTGTAGTAAGCATTTTTTGCAGCTGCAAGTTTTTCTACTAGTAGCACCGGATCCAGAATAACCCCGTGGCTCTTAACTGAGTCTGCAAGGGTCAAATAAACTCCATCGAAAGTGGGGAGTACAATGTCTTTCGGGCATGACTTACAGTCTCTCCACACGAGATACCTCAGCACGTGTTCATCAATGTGCTCATTCATCAACGTGTTCATTCATGTGCAGGGAAATGCAATGTTAGCTGGAAAACCTATTTTTAAAAGACAGAGCCTGCCATCACTCCTCAGAGGGTTTGTTAATTTCATCTTCCAGTCCCAGAAGGCTCTGTCAATTTCCCTTCTCCAGTCTAAAAACTGTGAGGGATGGCAACCAGAGAGCAGCAAGGAATGGAAATGGTTTGGAGCTGCCTTCCAGAGCCGGGCTTGGACTTGGAGGGGTTAGAATGGGCTGAAGTTTCCCTTCTGGCCTTTCACAGCCCCTTCACCCAGTTCCACTGTATAGTGAAGCCTTTACCCTGCTGCCGGCTCTGTCTTTTAAAACCACCTTTCCCAGCTAACATTGCATCTCCCGACGCGTGTTCTTCACGTGTCAGGTGTCTCATGTAGAGAGACTCCAAGGTGGGAGACAGTGCAAAAATCTCTCGATTTGGCAGAGGAGATCATAAGTAATTCTGGTGAGGACACTCAGGTGAGGGGAAAGGGTGGTAGCCATATTGTAAGGGGTAAAGAACAGAGAGAGAATTGAGACACTGGAAACAAACAAGGAATCTGGACTCCCTTTTATGCCTTCTAGCCACTTGACCCCCGCAATGTGCTCATTTCTTATATTACAAACATTCCTGATTCTACCCAACCAAAAAGCAAGCACATATATCAGCCAACCAAGACTTCTGGAGAGGCCTACTACAGCCCTATGGGGCTGCCTACACACTTGTCCCCTGGCCAATCACCAGTGCTCTGCTACCCACAATCTCAATTACCTGTGCAGCCCAGCGCTGCCAGGGAAGAGCGTATGAGCGCTCTTGGCAGCCATGGGTGCAGCACTCACAGCTGCACGTACCACCTAGGGGAAGGGACTGTGGCCTCATGGTCCTTTTTCGCCCACCCTCACCAGACCTACAACTGGTCCTACACATGTACATGTAAGATTTAGTCTTCAAGTAAATTCTCTCTTAACATAATGGCCTATTTACAAAAAGGCAGCGAAACCATCTCTAAGAAGTTTTACTTCTAGACTGCAAAAATGTATGAAAAAAATCGGATTATGCTTTCAGGTTGTATAGAAGCCTTATTTAAGCTACAAACAGCAATTAATTAGTATGCAAGCTTGGAAACAAAGAAGAAAACTTAATGGGACCTTTTTTCTTGTCCATTTAATGATGCAGTCTTAAAGCTTAGTATATCCACTTAGCTCTATGGCCAATATAACTCTTGAGACAGTCTGGCACAGCACCCCACCAATGTAGATGCTAGCATTATCTGTGCAGCTGTATCAGCATGGAGATCAGAAATGGGGTGGGTGGGAATATACTGGGGGATGAGAGGGGTTTAATCAGTGTCATAAATCCCCTCAATCCCAGGCTATGAACTGAAAAAAGACCACACAGAAATGGTGGGTGGGGCAATTTTCTGAGGAATTTTTTTTTCAATTTTTCCAATGGGGGGGGGGGAATACTCACGAAATGCTTTTCTAAGACAAGGTTTTTTCCTCACTCAAAATGTATACCACAAAAAGTCTAAGGACTTTCTCACTGTTTCTAACAGAAAAAAATGAGGAAATTTTGGCAACACTCAAAAAAACACCTGTGACTTGGAACGGGTGCGTTTGGAATAAGTGAAATAAGTTTCACGTGGGCAGTTGTGTTGGTCTGCAGTAGAGGAGCAGTATTTGAGTCCAGTACCCCTTAAAGATTAATGAGATTTTTCCAAGCTTTTACTCAAAATGAAAACATTTATGTAAGGTAGTCTACAGCATTAGATAATGACAATTCTAGAATATACTTAAAGACATATATAACTTCTTCGAAAACACATCTTTGTTTAAATCTAACTAGTTTGGCAACAATTTAATATGCTATAAGAGTCTAACAATAACACATTATTAAAGAGTTTACAGTTTTCAGCGTTATAAAGTTTAAATTAATATCCAGATATACTGCATATTGTGAATCTATGAGTGTTTCAGTCCAAATAACACACACTTTTGTTTACTACAGAATTCTAACTTCAACTTATTTTCCTACCTCTCCAAAAGTAAAGATAAATGTGGTACAGTAGCACAAGGCGCAGCAATTTCGTGAGTACTGCCATTTTTCTTACAGAAAACAAAGAAATGTATACTTTTAAATTCCATAAATATTCAAAATAGTACAATTTTATATGCTAAGTTAGAAATGGTGCATTTAATATTGTTCAATCAGTAAAAGTTTTGATAAGAAAGCAAGTACCGCACACGTTTCAATTTTCCTCAGAAATTTTATACCTCTACTCTCAATACAGATGCAGCACAACTGGAGGTACCAACTAAATTTGCAGCCCATTTCCAAAGTACTCCATAAATCCTAGTTAGAATTTCCTTTTCTCGGGAACAGAGCACAGCGCAGGGACGCATGCCACCCCTTCTGCACTTTGGGGACAGGAACTCTAAAAGAAAGGCAATTTACCCAAACAAGGAATATCTGTACAAACAACCAAGGTGACTAATGAAGCTGGTCAGAGCATATTATTAACTTTGCTCTCCTCAGATCCCTACAGGTACTTTACCTCTGGACAGAAACATTAACCAGGATCTGGGGATACAAGGACAATGCACCCCACACAAGCAGCGGAGAGGAAACCCATGCCTAAACTTAGATTGCAGCAAGTGTCTCCCTCTCACGCCACAACCCTACTGTATATTGGCTTTTCTCTGTCTCCTTCATGGTGAAGAAAAGGGTTCTCCTTGGAGATACGCTGACATATTATCACCGCAATGTTATGCAAGTGTAACCTTACATACGAGTCAGGGAAACAAGAAGCACAACTACACATCTGGGTAAATGCCACTCAATTCTATCACTGCCGCTGCTGACCAGCCACTCATGATGCCTTCTACCTTACCGAATTCAGGCCCCTGAAGGAGCCCCAAGAGACACAACAGAGGTCCCCTACAACAGATAAGCAAGTATTGGCTAAATAGCTACACCATCACTTCTATCCCACGGCCTGGGGACCCTCAAGCTCTACCTGTGACTGCTTTCCTTTCAGAACTTCATTCCTGAGGCTCCTGAATAAAATCTTTGGCTACTTCACAGCTGTCTGATGGTGGTTTGGTCAGCAGGGATCAATTCCCACCCCCTGCTCAGGATTAACCTCAACCTCAATTATATATATTATATAACCTCAATTATACAGAACTCACATAGGAAAGGAGGCAGAGTACATCCACAGCCTGTACAGCCGCACTTCGGCAAGAGGAAGGCTGTTTCCTATATTTATTTATAATATGAGCATTTTTGCCCAGTGGGGAGATTGAAGATGATGGGGATAACTGTCGACAGGCAATTGTGTTTTCCACTGCTGCTGGCCTACTGTCTATGCCTTACTAAACGATGCTTCGAGGGGTAGTCTTTCCCCACCCCTCCCCCAAAACCTAAAGCCTTGCCTAAGTGAGACTCTGGAACTCTGTAGGTGGTTTCCTCTGTTAACTGGATTGCAGAGGCCCTTGGGTGATCTGGCCAGAATGGCCACAATTCCTTCCCAGTGTGCTCGTCTGTCAAAGGGAAATCAACCCCCCCCCCCACCCTTCCCGCAGAGTTGCTGGAAGCAAGTCAGATTTCTTCAAGTCATGCCATAAACTCTTTCTTCCAGTCCAACTTTCCTTCTTGTGTTCTGTTTATAGGTGAATGCAGACTGAGTGACATCAGGGAGGCGCACCAACACACATTGGCTGGCTGCATCCATATATGGCTGACGCCATCCTGTGACTGGTGGATGTCAACAGTGCTGTGCAGTTCATGTGCTTCCAATTCCAACAGGCATTTTAAAAAACAATAAAAAGTGTTCTCTGCCATGTCCGCATGGAGACCTACTAGGCATGATGGCACAGCACTGGCTTTCAGGGCTTAGGCTGGCTCCAGCACCTGTCTTTCTTAATCAATTGGGCTTAACGTGCTACTTAGTGGAAACATGCCAATCTAGGTCTTACCAAGTACTACCTGACCAAACATACACAGGAACATTTCTATTCACTTTTTTATTGTTATTTTTGAAAGTGAACTTTTACAAAACCTGCTGGTTAAAAAGTTAATGACTATGTCAGGACAAACTCTTGGAAGAAAATCATATATATACACAGGGATGTATTGGGTAATGAAAGCTCCTAGAAACATAATGAACTTGGAAAACAATCCTAAACAGGACTACTCAGAATCCTACTCAAGTCTACTCCAAGGGGCTTACCCCAAGGAAAGTGTCCTTAGGATTGCTCTGTTAGTACACGAGGCTGAGTGATCTCTGCCAAGCACTCTGTGCAGAGAGAGAAGTAGAAAGGAGCCTGGCAGAATCTGTGCAGAACATCTCTCAAAGCAAAAGTCAACTCCCAAACTGGAATTTCTTTCAACTCAAAAAAGGGTCATTTCCAGGGTTCCGTGATCGCATGTTGCAATGCGCTGTCAACAGCCCAGACGAGAGGCCGTTTCCTTAAGACACCTCCAGATCAGCCCTTTTGTGACTGGCAGTGGTTGATTCATTGTTCCATATTTTTTTCCCACTGTCCAAATTATTCAACAGCCAGAAAAGAGATTTCTTAGGAAGTGGCTACTGAAGTATTCGGCCATCCCTGACCCTTCAAGATTAAGATTTACTTCTGGGTAGCCAGTGCAAAAGCTGCATTGTGGACATGGCAAACTTCTGTTTTACTGTAACTTTTAGTTCATAAATTGTTTTATAGTGTGTGGCCTATAGGCTGTTAACCGTGAACAAACTTGAAACTTGATCTGTCAGCTCTTGCATAGGAAGAACTGAACCCACTGTAGCAATATAGTTGTCATATCAGAACCCTTGGGATTAGATCAAAGGCCCAGGAGCCTCTCTATACAAGATATCTTACATGAGTATGCTCACATGACATACCATCTGTGTGGTCTTATATTCAATTGCACTCTATCTCCCTGGCAGCGCACGTGTATCCACAATGGGAGAATAAGTGTAAGATCGTTCACTTGATCCGACTGGTGTCAGTGTCTCTCTACACAAGACATCTTACACGGGGACGCCCAAGTGACTTACTTTTCTGTGTGGTCTTATATTCAAGTTTGCTCTGTCTCCCTAGCAGTGCATGTGTATCTACAACGGGAGAACATGTGTCAGATATTTCATTTGAGCATCTCTAGGGCTAGAGACCCCAGGTACTCCAGCATCCAGTTTCCTACAACAGGCAACCAGATACCCTACCAAAGCAGCCAGGCTGAACCTCTAGCCCTCTGCTCCTTAATTTATTTGTTGGATTTCTGTCCTGCCCTCCCCATGAGTTGGCTCAGGGCAGATCACAACATCATAAAACTACAATTTCAATATATAAAATCATAAAACATAATTGGATCCTTGCTAATACTATGTCTTTGTAAACTTATATACATTTACCCTATGACGCTGTTTATGGAAATGTTCTTGACACTGTATGGAAATGCCTGCCCTTGTCCTTGCCACTGATTGTACTGATCTCACACTGTGTAATCCGCTTTGAGTCTCAGTGAGAAAGGCGGACTATAAATGACATAAAACAAACAAACAGATCACTCCGGGTAGGCACCACAGATCTCCTCAGTGTCCTTCGGCCACAGGTATGGAGAGAGCCTCCTTCCTGCAAGAGCGCAAGGCTCGCCCCTGCACACCGTTCAGCCACCTGACATTTTCTGTCACACGGGCGGCCCCAGGCTTGGGGCTGAGAGACCGTCCCGTCAGAAATAAAAGGCGCGTTTGAGGCGCGTTTTCCAAAGCGCGGAGCTTCCCCAGACACGAAGCCCCCGCCACGCCACACGCCCCTTTTGTGCCACACGGGCCCGACTCACAAAGCGGCCAGTCCTTCGGGCCAGCCGGGCCTCCTCCGCGGGGGGCGCGACTGGCTGGCCCGGCGGCCGTTCGCCCCACTCGGGGGACGTCCTGACTGAACGACGCCCCGACCCTCGGCGCGGATCGCTTACTTACTTCCCTCCGCCTGGGCCAGGCCGCTGCCCGGAGGGGGCGCGCCGGAGGGGACTCCCCTCACACCACGGGGCGCCGACGGGAGGAGCCGGGGGCCACCGCCGCAGGCCCCTCCCCGGGCCGCCGCCGCCGCCGCCGCCGCCGCTTTCCGTCCGCACGCGAACCCGCCGGCCCCGCCTCCCTCCCGCCGCCGCGGATTTAATTTCCCCGTCTGCCCGACGCTCCCTCCCTCCGCCACTTCCGGGGCGGGGCGCCCGAAAGCGGCACTTCCGGGAAACGTGATCTCTCCCCTGACCCTGCTTGAGGAGGGGGGCGGGTGTGGCTTGGAGTTGCTATGGCGACGGCAGCGCGGCCTAGTACGGGCCTGTAGGGCGAAGCCGGTTGCGCAGGGGAGGAGGCGATTTTAAAGGAGAGCCGGCGAAGCCCGGGCGTGAGCGACGTGGGAAATGTCCGGCGGAGTCTTAAAATATGTGTCTCTGTCTGTAGTCTCTCTGTCTGTAGCAGTGGAAAAGAGCAAGAGTCCAGTAGCACCTAGAAGACTAACAACATTTGTGTCAGGGTAGGCGCTTTCGTCAGTCACAGCTCACTTCTTCAGGTGTCTCACGACTCATGAAAGCTCATACCCTGCCACAACTTTCGTTAGTCTTAAAGGTGCTACTGGACTCTTGGCAGCTGAAGAACTGATCTGGGATTCACCAAAGCTCCTACCCTGCCACAAATTTTGTTAGTCTTATAGGTGCTACTGGACTCTTGCTCTTTTCCACTAGTATAATTGAACCTTTTTTCTTTTATGGTGATTGACAGCACTAGAAAAACACACAATAGAAATAAACAAATCAAAATAGCAAGTTGTATGTTTGGTTGCCAACTCTGGGTTGGGAAATTCCTGGAAATTTGGGGAGGGGAGTAAGGAGAGGGACCCCAGCAGGGTATAATGTAACACAGTCCATCCTCTAATGCAACTGGTTTCTCCATGGGTACTGCTCTCTACGCTGGAGATCGGTTGCAATTCTGGAAAATTTCCCAACTGCAGGTTTGCAACTGTGGTTATGTGGCCATATAGCTGTAGGGTTGGGAAACTGCAGTTGGTGCAAAACAAAGTTTAGCCATTACTAGGAGCTAGGCGAAGCATGCATATTAGTCCACTTTCACAGTCACTCCATTGGCTGCCCATCTGTTACCAGGTTCAATTCAAAATATTGCCGATCACATAGCAAGCCCTGCATGGCCTCGGTCTAAGGATCCCACGTCCCTGTTCCCCCCCCCCTCACTTGGCCAGCAGGGGAGAAAAGCAAGAGAATAGGCCTCCCCACAAGCGCTCTCCATCAAACTTCCCCAGAAGCACTCCTGTGCTTTCCAGCGGGATGATTTGGTCCCCAAATGGGCTGAATTGGGCCAATTTGGGGCCCAAATTGGCCTGCTGTAAAGCTCAGTAGCGTTCCCAGCTCCTGCACAATAATGTCTCTTCCCGGAAGTGACATCATCAAGTTGTCCCTGGAAGCACTGGCTTGCGCACTTTGCTCACTCATGGAGACATTGAAAAAGGTGAGTGTCAGGTTCCCCCTGCCCCACCAGGAGGGGAAGGGAACCTGGCAATCTTACCTTGGGCCCTCATATCTGTACGACCACCTCTACCCCTATGTGCCTCCTCAACAACTTCACTGTTCAGAGCGAGGTCTTCTACAAGTAGCAACCTGCAAATGGGCAAAATCAACAACCGCCCATACATTCTCTACTGTGGCCCATATCTTATGGAATGGCCATCCCGATGAGGTCACGAAGGTTCACACTCCTAGCTTTCTGCAAACTATGCAAAACTGAATTATTCAAAAGGGTTTTTCTACACAGATAAAGCTGAAATGTAACAAAATGGTTCAGGAAGATATATTAGTAGAGTTTGGGTTGTGTTTCCCAACCTTTTGTCCATGGAGGAATCCCTAATTTTTTTTTCAGACCTTGAGGACCCCTATGAAACCTATGAAAAGTTTTAAAAATACCAGACTCTTGTCTTCTTCTCCCAGGCCCAGCACGATGATGTCACTTCCAGAAGTGACATCATTACTGGCCACTCCTCCAGCAGTCAAGAGATTGGCCCGACTGTCCAGCCACTCCTCCAGAGTTCTGGAGGCCAGACAGGTGAGCTGCTCCTCCGGCACTAGAAGGAGGGAGAGGAGATGGAGGCAGCACAGGGAGGCCTGCTGGCACCGCGGCCAGTTCGGGGATGCCAATGGTCAGCTGCTTCTCCCCCTGCACAAAAATACTGAATATTTATATGTCCTGTATTTTACCCTGTTTTTCCTGGACAATCCCCCAGAAGAAATCGGATGGTCCAGGGGAAAACCAGTGACCCGGCAACCCTATTTACAAACCAGAAGAAGTTGATACAGGGCGAGCGCAATTAAATGAGTGATTAATTATTGTCAAGAAAACTTATTTGCAAAGAGCTGCTATGTGCGTGTGTGTGTGCATGCTTATATTGGAAGAAAAAAGTGAAGCATTTTCCCTGTCGTTTTTGTATTATCTATTCTTTTTTTTCAAATGTAAAAAAATTCAAATAAAAATAAAATTTACTTAAATATCAAAATAACATTCACATCCAATGTTAATATAAGGTTTATTTTCAGTGTGATATTTGGGCTTGTGTCAGGACTGTTCCCCACTGTTCCTCCATTCTTCTTCTACTCTGCACCAGGGCCAATGTGTTGCAATGTGTTTTGCACCTGTCTGACTTTTCCATTCCAGCTTCCGGCGCTCCCAAGGGCTGGGAACTCAGAGTTATCTCCTCTGCCGGCTCTCCGCCGTGGCCTTGAGACATCTACACTGAAGTTACTCCCTTCAGCTTGTTCCTGCTTCTATGCTCTGTGGTCTAGAGGGAAGAGGGAGTGGGGAGGGGGCATTTAGAGTGGGTATTGTAATCAATTCATTCCTAACAAGGGACCTGTGTACAGACAGATGCCTTCTTGTTGCTTCTGATTATTCTATGGACATATATATGGCACAGCCAAGATATCTAAATAAAACCCATTTACTCAAGAGCTTGGATTTCTTGCTGCAAGGGTCTAGAGTCATGGTTCACCGTATCTTGTCTTCCATAGCCTGACAGCTTGTTTTTTTTCAGGGGGGGGGGGTTGTAGAATTCTTGGCCGATATCCTATGGTTGGGAAATACTCTTCTACAGAGTTGATTTAATCTAGAACCCACTTACTTGTCTTTTTTGTGGTCTGTGGTATCTGTAAAACTCTCCTCAAGCACTGCATTTCAAATAAATCAGTTTTCTTCCTGTCAGTTTTCTTCATTGTCCACTTTGCACATCCATACATACTAATGGAGAATACCACAATATGAATTATCTGGATCTCAGTCCCCAGCAACACATCCTTATCCTTAAGGATCTTATCTAGTTCCTTCATGGCTGGACTTCCAAGTCTTGAACTTCTGATTTCTTGGTTGTGGTGTCCCATTTGGTTGACAATTAAGCCATGGAATAGAAAATCTTTACCACTTTCAATTTTTTCATTGTCAAGTTTAAAATTGTGTAATTCCTCAGTAATCATTTTCTGCAGTAAAATGGTATCATTTGCATATCTCAAATTGTTAAAGATCCTTCCACCTATTTTCACTCCAACTTCATCTAAATCTAATCCAGCTTTCTTTATGATATGTTCTGCATACAGATTGAACAAATGGGGAAACAATATACATCCTTGTCTGACACCTTTGACAATTGAAAACCATTCTGTTTCTCAATATTCTGTTCTAACAGTAACCTGTCCAGAGTATAGGTTACACATCAAAACAATCAGGAAACCTATTTTTTTTTTAAAAAATCCAGTTTTTCATCATCCACACAGTCAAAGGCTTTGCTGTAATCTATAAAGCACGAAATGATTTTCTTCTGAAATTCTCTGGTATGCTCCAATAACCATAATAAATTTGCAATATGATCTCTAGTGCTTCCTTTCTTGTTTCCTATATGCTAAAAGTTTTTGTTGCAAAATTTTGAGCATCACTTTGCTTGTGTGGGAAATTAATGCAATGGTCCAATTGTTGCTGCAATCTTTGGCATCTCCTTTTTTCAAAATTAGAATGTAGATTGAGTATTTCCAGGCTGTGGGCCATTGTTTTGTTTTCCATATTAACTGGCACATTCTTGTAAAGATTTTAATGGACTCAGTTTCTGAAGCTTGAAATAGCTCTATTGTTATCTCATTTATTCCAGGTGATTCGTTTCTCCCAATTACATTGAATGCACCTTTCATTTCACTTTTTAAAATTTCAGGTTTTTCATGAAAAGATTATTCTTTCAAAGAATCTCTCACCCTTTTATCTCTTCTGTGCAGTTCTTCAATATATTGTTTCCATCTTTTCTCTATTTTGTCCTGATGAGATAATGTATTTTTATGTTGATCATTCACTATCCCTATCTGAGGTCTGAATTCCTTTTTGATTTTCTCAATGAGTAGAACAGAGCTCTTGTTCTTTTTGTTGTTGTTCTCCTCTATTTCTTTGCACAGTTTGTAATAATAGTTCTCTTTGTCTCTGCTTGCAAGTCACCAAAAAACTGTTCAGAATTTTGACCCCATTTTGGTCAACTTTTACTTTTGCTTCTCATCCATCTTTAGCAATTTTAGGAGTTTCACCAGTCAGCCATCAACATTTTTCCTTTCTTTTGGCTACAGGAATAGACTTTGCACAGTCTGTTAATTTAGAACATTCACTATGTTACAGGACTCCTGCCAGCTTTCCAGGCAGAAAATCTACTGGCTATAAGAGCAGCATAAGAGGCAGCCATTGAGCAGGTATGATTATGCTCCTCTCTTTATTTCTAATGGATCACACTATCTGATTCCTTCTCTTTTAGAAACTGGATTACAGACCTTTTCCCTCTATCATAGGATTGCTGTATTTGACAGGCAGATGCTCAGCTAATGAAGTTTCTTTCAACACTGCCTCACTGCTGTTCTTAAGAGTTCAGGGGCCCTGTCTCTCATGCCCTTGTGCTCATGTGCAGATCAGCTGTGGAGAGGGACTTGTTTCAGCCTCTTGCCTTGATCTAAGGATTCCTTTACTCTCTCCAAATATCCTTCCGCATCATGCCATTTGAATCTTGGTGTCCTTGTGTTCTCCCAATGAGTACACATTTTGGGTGAGTAATGTGCAAAGTGTCCTTTACACATGTAGGGTAGGACCATGTCACCAGGGTAATTATCAAACTGTCTGGTGTATTCCTGGGTCCCAATCAGATAGCGTTCCAATTAGGAAGAGGAAATGAGACAGAGAGAGAGAGAACCTCAAAAAGAAAATATCTTTAGTCCCCTAACAAGATGAAGAATGAAATGCAAGAGAGAGCAAAACATGAAACATGAAATGTAGTGATGGCTGGAGGCTTAGAGTCTCACTACACGAGACATCTTACACGGGGACACTCAAATGTAGGGAGACACAATGTTAGCAGGGAAGCGTAGTTTAAAAAGACAGAGCCAAGGGAGCTCACTGCTCAGAGGGTTTGTTAATTTCATCTTCACCTCCACAAGGGGAGTTGAAATTGACAGAGCCTTTGGGGAGGCGAAGATGAAATTAACAAACCATCTGAGGAGAGCTCCCCCAGCTCTGTCTTTTAAAACTATGCTTCCTGGCTAACTTGCATCTCCCTACACTTGAGCATCCGCATATAGAAGAGACTCATAGATGGCTTTAAAAGAAGATTAGACAGATTCATAGAGGACAGGTCCATCAAGGGCTTTTAGTCAAGGCCACCTCCACATTCAGAGGCATGAAACCTCTGAATACCTGTGATAGGAGGCAACATCAGGGGAAGGCCTTTATATGCCCTGTTATAGCCCTTTAGGGCAGCTGGTTGACCTCTGTGTGAAACAGGATGCTGGACAAGATGGTTTATTGGTCTGATCCAATAAACCAATGATCCAGCAGAACTCTTCCTATGTTCTAACATTTCAATGCAGCAGTGCAATCCTAGCAATGCTGCCCTGGGTTGTTGCTGTTTGGGGCGAATTGAGAGAATCTAAGAGGAAATGATGGGTGAAAAGAAACATCCATTGCCTTATCTGGAAGGGAAGAGTTCCTTGCGCTGAGGTCCAGGGCAGGAGAAGGAAAAACAGACCGGGGATGCAGATTCCAATGGTGGAAGAAGTCCATAACCAAAACCAGCTATGGAGTTGGCGGACCAAGTGAGGAAAAGAAGGTTCGTGAGCCAAAGGATTCAGTAAAAAAGGAGAGATCAGAAGCAAACTTGGGGAAAAGACTCTGGTGTAAAACCAACAAGAAGCTCTTGACAGCAGTTCCCATTTTTCTGTACTTGATGGGTCGGCCACGCAGGCTGGCCTTTGTTTAAATCTGTTTGTTTAAAAATTATAAGTCAACCCAGGGCTTTTTTTCAGCGGGGACACCATGGAACGACGTTCTGGCACCGCTTAAAAATGGTCACATGGCTGGTGGCCCCGCCCCCTGACCTCCAGACAGAGGGGAGTTGAGATTGCCCTCAGTGCCGCTCGGTGATCTGTCTGGAGATCAGGGGGCGGGGCCACCAGCCATGTGACCATTTCATCAAGGGCAGTTTAAACGTTTAAAAACTCCCCCCTTGTTCCAGCTGACCCAAAGTGACATCATTGCGCGGTCTTGAGTTCCACCACGGAGTTCCCCAGAAAAAAACCCCTGGGTCAAGCCAATATATTTAGGAATGGGAAAGAAAGGTGGGCAGCGCCAAAAAGACAGCCACGTCTGTCTCCCATCAGCAGCAGAACCTCTGGAACTTCAAGCGCCGCTCAGCATCGTGGCCCTCTCCCAATTCTCTGCCTGAGGCTGCGTCTGCCAGGCAAGCCGGAGGTCCGCCTGCCGGCAGGGGGCGCCGCCGCCGCTCTGTGCCGCCGCCGCCGCTACGGGGAGGGGCGGGGCTTCCGGCGCGGCGCCTTCCGCCCTCCCTCCCGTGTGCGCCGCCGCGGAGCGGGTCTGGGATGTCAAGATGGCGGCGTCGGTGGTGTCGGTCTTCCCCGGCGTGCGGCTCCTGACCATCGGCGACGCCAACGGCGAGATCCAGCGGCACCAGGAGCAGCAGGCGCTCCGCCTGGAGGCCCGCACCGGGCCCGACGCCGCCTGCCTGGCCCTTTACAGCCGTGAGTGGGGGAGCCTCCGCCGGCGCGCCTGCCGGCCTGGCCCGAGGGGGCCGCTGCCTCGCGCGGGGCATGCGGAGGGGGGAGTGGCTCGCTCTGGCCGCGGGCGGCGCGGAAGGGCGGGCGGCGCGGGCGCGGCCTCCCCTGCCGAGAGGGCTCCTGTCGCCTCAGGGAGGGCCGCCGTCGGAGGGATGGGGCGGGGGTCCCGCCGGGGCGCGCGGCTTTCTCTGGCCCCTCCGGAGTGCCCGCAGGGGGCTGTTCGCTTCGTCCCTCGCGAGGCATGAGAGTGTGCAAACTTTCTTGCGCTCCGTGCCTGGTGGCCGCAGCCCGGCGCTCGGGCTTCCCTTGCCGGAGAGCAGCAGGCGTGTTCCTGAGGCAGAGTTGCAGGGGCGCGACTGCTTGTGGCGTGAGGAGAGTCATCCTGCTTCCTCGCCCCCGAAGTAAACGATGCAAAACCGAGCTAGTCAATAAGGCTTTCTATTCAGATGTGGTGGAGAGGGCCCTCAAGTCATGGCCCACTTATGGCGACTCCGGCAGAGTTTTCATGACAGGTGGCTTGCCATTGCCGGTCTCTGCAACTCTGGTCTTCGATGGGGGTCTCCCATCCAATTACTAATCAAAGCTGACCCTGCTTAGCTTCTGAGATCTGACCAGATCAGGGAAGAGACTAACAGAGGTGGTTCACTATTGCCACCCTCTGCAACCCTGGTCTTCACTGGAGGTCTCCCATCCAATTACTAACCAAGGCTGACTCTGTGGAGCTTCTGAGATCTGACAAGATCAGGCTCTCCTGGGCTATCCAGGTCGGGGCATATGAAATCCTGCCCTCAAGCCACAGCAGACTTATGGCGATCCCTGGTGGGGTTTTCATTGCAAGAGGCTAACAGAAGTGGTTCACCATTGCCTGCCTCTGCAGTCCCGGTCTTCATTGGAGGTCTCCCATCCAATTACTAACCAAGGCCGATCCTGCATAGCTTCTGAGATCTGACGAGATCAGACTCTCCTAGGCTATCCAGGTCAAGGCAAATGAAATCCTGTCCTCAAGTCATAGCTGACTTACAGCGACCCCTGGCAGGATTTTCATGGCAAGAGACCAACAGAAGTGGTTTGCCATTGCCTGCCTCTGCAACCTATCCAGGTCAGGGCTTTTTACTCAGATAGGAGGGCTATATTGTAGGAATGCTTTGCTAATGAATTAGGGACGTAGACTTCATCATTGTGTTGCCTTATGTCCTATCTGTTGCTTCAAGTATGTGCTTCTAGGTACTACCTGTGCTTCAAGTATGACCCTACTGGTTAGTTCTGTGTTGTCTAATGTCAGTCCTATAGTTACTTATGCTCTGTTTCAGCATTTCTTCAACTCTGTATTGGATTCTTGCTAATGCTATTGCCTTTGTAAACTTGTATTTAGAATCATAGGGTTGGAAGGGATCTTCAGGGTCATCTAGTCCAGTCCCCTGCACAATGCAGGAAATTCACAAATACCTCCCCCCACACGCACCCAGTGACCCTGCCCCATGCCCAAAGATGGTAAAACACCATCCAGATCCCTAGCCAAACTGGCCTGGGGAAATTTCTACCTGATCCCAAGGAGACAATTGGCCTTACCCTGGGTAAGTAAGAAGGGGCCATGAGAACTAAGCACTGATGTAACCCTTCCTGACCTCCCTGTTAACCCTATGGCATTGTTTATGGAAATGTCCTTGATATTTGATGTCACAGCTCACTTCTGTGCTATAATGTGTTTAATTATAACACATTATTAAGAAGTCTGCTGTTTTCAGCATTGTAAACTTTAGCTTCAAATGGTAGTAAGCCTGCTGACTAAGACTGTATGACAAAGTTTCTCTCCAATTAATACTCTCTTAAGAGCAAGTTATAAATTATATAATCACATTTTATGTTGTGAAACAAGTACTTCCGTGGGGGCAGGTTTCCCCCTCTCCAGGCAGCTCTCATAGCCTCGCCTCTTTTCTTCTTTCCCTTTCTACCCACTAGCCAACTTACCTTTATCTGCCCCCGTCTTCATCTTTCCCTCCTATCCCCTTGACAGCTGCTACCTGGGAAGACTATGGCCCACTTGTGAAGTGCTGGCTGCCAAGGCCAGTTACACAGTAAGGAACCTGCAAGAACTTGCAGGGGGAATCCCATTTTCCCCATTATTCTCTTACCCACGCTATTTCCTCTTTCTTTCCTCCTGTCAACCCCTATACCCTCACCTTGCCTTGCATCCTTCTCTCTTTCCCACTCACCAAACAACCTGCCTTTTATCGGCTCCCCCATCTTCAGCTATGGTGACTCAAAACAGCTTATGTCATTCTCATCTTTTCCATTTTATTCTCACAACAACCTTGTGAGGTAGGTTACGCTGAGATGGTATGACTGGCTCACGGTCACCCAGTGAGCTTCTGTAGCAGAGTAGTAATTTGAATCTAGGTCTCCCGGATCCTTGCCTGAGACTCTAACCAGTTCACCGCTCTGGCTTTTGTAGAGTGGCTGCTGTCAGTGCTGGGTGATTCATACAAGCCAGAAGGTATCAGTTCATCGGATGGTTGCTGTCATGCCTGGCCCCGATGTTTTTACCTTCAAAGGCCGAAACAGCCTGGGAAAGGGGCCTGGCCCCTCCTCCTGCCTTTTCCTGACAGAAACTGAGCCTTGAACTCTGGCAAGGCTTGAACTTTTGTGGTTGCCTTCTGTGGCCATCAGGGCCATTGCTAGGCATTTGTTTCTTAAAACTACATGGGCTGCTTCTATGGAGGGTGGGGATCAAACCCCTGCATTTTAAAGATTTGCAGATTTCACTGCAAATTTCTGGCTTTTTCAGGTTTGTATAAAGATCTGTCTTCTCTGTTCATGGTTTCAGTCTCTGGATTTAAGTATCCACAGATTTTGACATGTTGAGAAGTAGATATATTGATGATTATAAGTTTACATTTGATAAGAAAGTATGTGATGCCTTATTCCAGTTCCAAGAAAACCTTTTTTCCTGTGACTTCAGCCTTTCAAGAAATGGTACGTCGCTGGAGTGGTGTAAATGACTTTGGAATTCTTGAGTTGTTTCAAGCGCATCTTCCATAAGGAAATGCAGTGATATGGGGCGTGCGATTCAAATGGAATAACAAAAGAGATGTGAACGTTTTGAAAAGATGCTTCTGTTCCAAGATCTTTACAGTTCTTCAATGTGGCATTTGCATCATTTAATGTGCATCATTTAATGTGTAACTGACAGCCTTGAAAAGGATATTTGGTACCCTTCTATAAACGGCTACTGCTAGTCCTAAGGAAGAACACCACCAGAGCTTATTGCATGAATGTGGTTCATACACATTGAAATGTGCTTTTGAACGTATGAAGCTGCCTAGACAGTAAGTCAGTACTGTCTACTCATACTGTCAGCGGCTCTCTAGGGTCTCAGGCTGAGGTCTTATACATCATCTACTACCTGACCATTAAAAAAAACCCTGGAGGCTCTGGGGATTGAACCTGGGACCTTTTGCTTACCAACCGATGCTCTACCACTGAGCCATGGCAACCCCCCCCATAAGTAATACCAACTGTTATTACTACTTGGTGATGACTTTCAAATGTTAGGTGGGAAATGGGCACAGTTGTGGGAGAGGCTTGAACTCATTGCATTTATAGCTGAGAGGCTGTGTAATGTAAATGTTAGAATATTTACTAGTGATGTGATCCCGCATGTCTGTGTACCTCTTGTACCATCTAGGGACTCCTCGGTAGGAGCTGTGCAAGGTTCATTAGAGCAAATCTAGGTGCATCTGAAGAGCTGAGCCCTTCCTGACTCACAAAAGCACATGCTGTAATGATAGTCTTTAAGGTTCCACTGGATTCCTGTTTTAGAAATTGGTGTAATGCCCTTTATTAGAACTTGTCAAAACGTCTAATTAGTGAGCAGAGCTCTTGAGTTTTCACCTTGCTGGATTTTAAAGAAAAACAAATGGCAAACTTTAGCCTTTCCTCCCTGTTTTGGTTTTGTTCAACAGGAGGATATCTGAGCAACTGGAAAACTTCATCATTAATTCGATACTGTGGTCCTAATAGGGGTTTTGCTGTTGGTGTCTATGAATTTGTGTTTCAGCTTTACTTTGAAGCACCTACCCCTCTGTGCCAGTGGTTCCTTAATCAAAAAGAGTCCAGTAGCACCTTTAAGACTAACCAATTTTATTGTAGCATAAGCTTTCGAGAATCACAGTTCTCTTCGTCAGATGCATAGTACAGAAACCAGTTTCTGTACCATGCATCTGACGAAGAGAACTTGATTCTCGAAAGCTTATGCTACAATAAAGTTGGTTAGTCTTAAAGGTGCTACTGGACTCTTTTTGATTTTGCTACCACAGACTAACACGGCTAACTCCTCTGCATCTATGACAGTGGTTCCTTTCTTTCTCCAAATATTGTAGTCTGTGAACACAAGTCATCAGCTGAGCACTCAAGAATGCTCTTTTCCCTTCTGTAGATGACCCAGGCCATCTCTGGAGGGAATTGCATCTCCCTGATCCAGTCTATTGTACTGAATAATGCAAAAGTCCAGTAGCACCTATAAGGCTAACTAAATTGGTGGTAGGGTATGAGATGTTTGAATAGAAGAGCGCATAACGCTGTGATCTTTTCAGATCTTTCTGTTCCTGGAATCTGCCTTTTTGAAACTGAACCTCAGACTGATGCTCATTTTTCCAAAATGGAAAAAAATGAGTAAAAAATACACACACAAAAATCGCTGGTTCAGTTTCTTAAATCAGTTCCGGAAGGTATTTATTGGGAGCACTTCGCTCTTAATTTCGAAGCCTGGAAGGAGCTGTATGTTCCATGCTCTTTCCAGGCTTTTTGGTTCCGGAGTTGAATCGGAGCAGAGCTCGATCCGCGGGGGCCCTCTCGTGAGCGTGGAAAGGATTCACCCCTCATTGTGGGACAGGAAAACAGCTACAAAGTGCAGGGAAACATGGCATCAACAGGCAACAGTGAGATACAAAGATAATTGATTGGCACTATCATAAAGCAGGATTTTTTAAAAAAAAAATTGCTGTGCTGTGGTTGGCAGTGGAGCACTCTCCTGGTTGGGTGTCGGCCTGCCGCCACTTTGCCAACCTATTTTCCACCATTGCGTGTGCCCGCTGACACTCGTTTTCTTTGAGACCCATTACAGTGTGTGCGTTTTGTGCTTGAGGAGAAACTCATCGGATTGATAGGGTTTTGAACTAAGAGCAGGGACTAATGGTTGGTGACGAATTTGCGTTTTTTTGCTGGGTTAAGCATGAATGAAGGCTTCCTCCCCTACGCAACCCCCTTGAAAAGAACAGTGTGTACCTGTGCAGCTGCCCAACACTCCCCTTGATGCCTTTCCTCAAGCATGTGGTTACCCATTTTGGAGTAGGCGGTAGAACATGCAGTGGCGGAGCAGCTCCAAGGGTTCCAGGATGAGGCATCTGGTCTAACCCGTTTCACCTTGGCTTCAGATCTGAGACAGCAGCAGTAGTTGCACTGGTAGATCTTTATTTGAAGCTGCACAGGGGCATTGCTAGACCTAACCATGGACTACCCCATTCTCATTAATCGGCCGCTTTGGAGGGCCTGGACCTGGTTGTGGTAGATGGAGTGGTATCGGCATTTGCAGAGCAGGTTAGGAGGGAGGAGGGACTCAGGGACCCAGCCTTCGTGTAGTTGTCAAGAGTGCTTTCTTTCAGCTGCCTTTGGTTTGCCAGTGTGGCCGCACTAACTTTTGCTATTTGTAATCTTAAGTGCTTTATGTTAGGATGCCTTTGAAAACAGCCCTGTAATTTCAGATGATTCAGAAGGTGGCAGACCAGTTATTCTCTCATTCGCACGTTCTGGTCTCCCAGCAGTATTTTTCACAAGAACTTAGCATGCTATCCTTTCAGGATTAGTTGTCCTGAACTGGAGGCTCCACAGCTCCTATCAGCTTCCCTCCAGGAGTTAGTTTAAAAGCTACTGCTGTGCAATTTTTTAAATACTAAGCACCAGCAAACCCGGTTCCCTTTAGGTTCAAACGATGCCCTCTTTGTACAGTTTCAGCTTGACCCAGAGAATTCCCCAGTGCCTAACAAATCTAAACCTGACCTTTTCCATACAACTTTCTCATCCACACATTGAGACCTTAATCTTTGCTCTCTTGTAGATGGAACAGATAGTAATTCTGAGAATGCTACCTTGAAATTCCTGCTCTTTATCCTTCTGCCTAATAACCTTTTCCTCCAGGACCACACAACTAAATTTCCCAGTGTTGGTAATCCCAACGAGCACCATGACCACTGACTTCTGCCCAGCACTAGCTGTGAGCACATGATCTTCATCCTTTGCATTAGGCAGGCAATGTGTCCCAAATGCCCACTGCAGACCCTGTTCTCTACATTCCTGATGACTCAATCTCCCACTACCAAAAGCCCACCTCCTTCCCAGCCACAGAGGAGTATCCTCCATTCCAGAGGATATTTGTCATGCAAGGAAGGCGTCCCTTCTAAGGGATTATTTCTGCCCTCCTTGGTTTGATGCCATCTGACCTTGAGACCCACAATCTCCATGAGAGTAGGTGTGTTATCAGCACTGGAGGGGAACAGTTTTAATAGATCCCTGAAGGTCTTGTTCACACATCTCTCTGTTCTTTCCAGCTTCTCCAAGTCAGCAACCCTAGCCTCATGGGAATGAACCAGTTCCCTGAGACCCAAGAGCTCCATACATTGAGCACACATCTACAGTTTCTGTCCCATGGGCAGATAATCACACATGTATCACTTTTTACAAAACACTGGATAGGTCCCATCTCCCTGCTGTTATTCTGCCTTCATTGCTAGTTTGATTATTGCTAGTATTAAAGTTAGGAAAGGGTGCATCCCTGAAACTGCTGAATCCTATACTAAGTAGGTTAACATGCAGTACTTTGTCTTGCTCCAGCTCTAAACTTGCAGTTATGTGTTCTCATGACTCCTTGAACTGCAGTCTTATTATCACACGTTGTACCACTTGAGACTTCTGAAACATCTTTAAAGGCAGCTCCATGTAGAGTACATTACAGTAGTCCAGTCTGGAAGTTTCACTAACATGGATCAATGTGGCTAGATTAGCAGTCTGAATAAGGGTCCATATTAGAAACCAGATAAAGTTAAAGGAAGATGCTCTTATTAAAAGCATCAACCCACCATCCATTGACAGAGTTGGGACCAAGAGCTGTCCCTAAGCAATTTACTTGATCTGCTAAAGAAAGATGAACCCATATGGACCTCCATTTGTCACTGACACCTTTCAACAGTACCTCTGTCAATGTAAGTGAATTATAGTAAGTGTGCAGATTGAACAACGCACTCACCAAGAATTAGATATAGTATTTATCACAGATGAAGGGCATGGGCTATAGATTTCCAGTTTTCAAATAATGAAGGCATGCAAGCAAATCTGGGAATGCCAAGGGGCCAAACCTAGCTCCCGGGACCGGCTCAGTAATCAAGAACAGATAAATACGTAACTTAAAGACAAATTTATTATAGCTCACCAGTTAGAAATATTCACTGTGCACAGTGCAAAAATTATTTCATATTAAATATGTTCAGTCTCATTGGAAACATGGGCATAAATGGGGAGCGGGGAGAGGTTGAACTCTTTACAGAAATTTGTTTTAGCTTGATAGGTGTGGAGGTGGGTGGGGATTTGGGTCAGGAGATTTATTTATTTACTTACTTAATTTGTACCTCGCATTTTCTCCCCACTGGGGACCCAAAAAGGCTTACATCATTCTCCTCTCCTGCATTTTATCCTCAGAACAACCCTGTGAGGTAGGCTAGGCTGAGAGAATATGACTGACCCAGGGTTGCCCAGTGAGCTTCCATGGCAGAGCAGGGATTTGGAATTGGATCTCCCAGATCATAGCACACTTCTCTAACCACTATTCCACACTAGCTCACTGGAGATGCCTGTGAATGTACAAAAATCCTTATCTTGCCCATGGACAGTCTTGTTTCACTGCCATGCTGATACATGCAGGGTCATAATTTGGTACTGGGAGTAATAATGAATTAGTCGCTTCTTGGCCATTTGGCTAAGATCAAGTATAGCGTGTGAACTAGTATGTACAATCAGAGGCTGATACAAAGAAGAACATTGCTTCTTAATTATTATTCGGTTGCTTAGTTCTGTGTTATGCCTTCTGTTGAATTATAGAAATGTGGGCACCTTCCTGACCTCCTTAGGCAGGCCATTCCACAAAGTAGGAGCCACAACAAAATGTGGGCAGCTCGTGATCTGCAGAGTGGAGCCTGCAGAAGACTTTGGTCAGATAGAGGCCCAAGCGTCATCTAGGTCAGATAGAGGCCCAAGGGTCGTCTAGAGGCCCAAGCGTCATCTAGATCTTCTAGAGGCCCAAGGATCATCTAGGTCAGATAGAGGCCCAAGGGTCATCTAGATCATCTAGAGGTCCAAGGGTTATCTAGGTCAGATAGAGGCCCAAGAGTCATCTAGACTTTGGTCAGATAGAGGCCCAAGGGCCATCTAGTCTAACTGCCCACTCAATGCAGGAAATTCACAGCTACCTCCCCCTCTCACCCCCTCCCCCGACCCCTGCTCTATGCCCAGAGGAAGGCAAAAAACCTGCAGGATCCCTGGCCAGTTTGGCCTGGAGGAAAATTCCTTCCTGACCCCAAAGTGGCAATCAGCGTTACCTTGGACATATAAGAAAGGGCCACGAAAGCCTAGCAGTGGCCAGTTCCTCCGTGTCCTCCCTCTCCCAGTCTGCATACATTTGTATTGAGTCATAGAATCATCATTGCTGTGAGGTGGTCATCTAGCTTCTTCTTAAATACCTCCAAGGAAGAAGAGCCCACCACCTCCCGAGGAAGCCTGTTCCACTGAGCAACTGTTCTAACTGTCAGGAAGTTCTTCCTAAAGTTTAGCCAAAAACTGTTTTGATTTAATTTTAATTTGTTGCTTCTGGTCCGACCATCTGGGTCAACAGAAAATAGCTCCATTCCATGCTCTGTGTGACGTCAGCTCTTTCAGTCTTTCCTCATAGGACTTGGTCTTCAGACCCCTCACCATCTTTTGTGGCCCTCCTTTGGGCTCGTTCCAGCTTGTCAACGTCCTTCTTAAGCGGTGGTGCCCCAAAACTGAACACAGTACTCCAAGTGAGGTCTGCCTAAGGCAGAGTAAAGCAATACCATCACATTGTGAGATCTGGACACTATACTTCTGTTGCCACAGCTTAAAATCACAATTGCCTTTTAAGCTACTGAATCACACCGCTGACTCATGTTCAGTGTATGATCTACTAAGACCTCCAGAGCCTTTTCATATGTAATACTGCCAAGACAAGTCTCCCCTGTCCTATACTTATGCTTTTGATTTTCCAGCCTAAATGGAGAATTTTATGTTTATCTCTGTTGAAATTCGCTTTGTTAGTTTTTCCAGCCTGTCAAGATCATCCTGAATCTTGATTCTGTCTTCTACTGTATTTGCTACCCCTCCCAATTTAGTATCATCTGCAAATTTAAGGAGCATCCCCTCTATTCCTTTATCCAAGTCACTTATAAAGATGTCGAACAACACAGGGTCCAGGACAGATCTCTGAGGCACTCCACTTGTCACTCCTTTCCAAGAGGATAAGGGACCATTTACAAGCATTCTTTGGGTATGACCTAAAAGTAGTAGGATCAAGACATTTTACCAATCTGTCAGCAAGAATATAATGTGGAGCTTTATCAAATGCCTTACTGAAATCAAGATGAACTATGTCGACAGCATTTCCCTGATCCAACAAAGTAACTCTCAAAAATGGAGATAAGATTAGTCTGACATGAGGAACCTGTGTTGGCTCTTAGTAATCACAGCTGTCTTTTCTATATGCTCAAGGACTGTTTGATGGTGTGTTCCAAAACCTTTCCAGTAGGATGTTCTTGTATTAATCAGTACGAGCCAACTTCCAGTTGGTGATCAGAGGACCTGTATCCCCAGTTTTTAAAATTTTCTGTACATTAGCAATTGCCTCTTTGAAATAAAACCTGCCTGGTCTTCCAGGGTACATCTTGATGTAATTGTTTTTAATCTGCTGGCTACAATTAATGCTAAGATTTTATAATCCAAGTTAAAGTAAACATGTTGGGTAATAGGAATTTATAGAGGTTTTGTTTTTACTAATCTTCAACATAAAACCAGCCTTGCTCTCGAAGCAAGAGGTTAGAAATGCTTTTAACGTGTATTTAACTTATGCTATCAGTATTTGACATCAAGAAAAAGAGTTTCCAAGCTCTTGATTAGAGACCAAGATCGTTCTTATCTTGAAGCCTAGTAAAGATAAAATGTCTATAAATTCCTTTATAGGAATTTGTCTTTAGAACAGTTTTAAGTTTTTCTTAAGAACCAAGAGCTTGGAATTTTTTCTTGATGTCAGATATTGATAGCATAAATTAAATGCCAACTTATACTATCTATAAAGCATTAATAGAACTCGGAAATATGATGAGCTGTCTCCAAAAAGCCTTCTTTAAGGAATATGTTTTGCACCCTCTACAGAGAGAGCCGTGTCCATATTCTTCATCTGCTATTTGTTGTCCTTCTCCCTCTTCCAACAATGGAAATGCCCTTTCCTTATCTGAAACAAGTGGTGGAATACAAACCATTGCATTACAGTCATTTAATCATGATGACCCCAAATAAGATCTCTTTTTTGGCCTAACTATAGGCTTATCTAACTATGGACGTCCAACATGAGGCCCATGGGCCAGATTTAGCTTGCCAGAGATTTTTAGTGGAAAGTTTGTTGAGCTGTTCAGTTTTAACATTCTTGACTCCTGCACTGCTCAAGCAGTTTTTCCCCATGGCAGATAATTGTAGATGGGTACTGGTTGGATTCAGCTCTGAAAAGTGGAAATACAGAGCCACTCGTAGAGATTGAACATAAAGTAAGAATAAGAGATCCCCCAATATTTCATTTTTCTTTAACAGTTTTTATCCCATTTCTTCTGTGCATGGATTGTCTTCCAGAAATATAACACTCAATATATTTGAGAAATATAACACTCAGTAGAACAGGTAAGATATTGCAGAATCAATGAGGAGGCGCCTTTGCATGCTCCGCTGCTGGGATCCAATCATAGTACGAGTGCATGAATTATGGTGCTGTATAATATAGACATTTCCTTCACTTGTTTTTTTTATTATATGGGAAAGCATCCTATTGTAAATTCATAAGCTTTTAAGATGTTACGTGCCTGCATTAACTTCAGGTTTAATTTTAAATCAGGTTATTCTAAAACTGAAACTAATAATCAGGTTATTCTAAAACTGAAACTAATAAAACAATCCAATTTTGAAAGAATCAATTTAACCCCTCTCTCATTTTCCTGTCTTCTCCTCCCACCACTCATTCTTCCAATGGTCTTTTGAGGAATGTGGTCTGAAAAGATGGTGACTAGCCCAGTGCTGCCCTGGTGGGACTTTTTATGACTGAGTAGGGAATCTAAACATGTGGAACTCAAGCCGAAGTATACCTATGACATGCATCAGCTAGCTAGAGATGCTGCTACTTCCTTAGTGCTATGGCTGAAGGATATGTTTAATGTTAAATCTTGGGATTCCTAAAAGGATGGAGCTGGCTCAGATGGTGGGCTTGACTTAGACGTTGCCAGGTAGAGAGATCTGTACATGTTTGTACCTGTAGTCTTGTATGGCTGAAGAGCCCTTGCTTCTGCCTTTAAAGATCAGATGATACCATGATGCAGTTAAAAACGGTAAACTGTGGCTTACAGTAGGCTGTTCTTGTATTAATCGGTATGAGCCAACTTCCAGTTGGTGATCAGAGGACCTGTATCCCCGCTGAGGCTATAATTGTTAGCGCAGTATCTTGCCTTGAGAAGTCCCTCAATTCTGTGCCGTCAAACCAAGCTGCCAAATGCATGCTTAACTGAGATAAAATTCTGCCATTGTAAAATATTTTGAGCATAGTTTCAGCATTTTAAAAGTCAATTTTAATATGCAAATTGTGGTAGTTTTACATTAAAATGTCACATTTAGGTTACTAAATATTATAATTGACATCAGACTAATTTGTAACATCTGTATTTTGTATGTGTTCAATATGCATGCTGTATGAAGTTTTTATATAACATACGTCTCTTCCCTCTCATTTTTTCTTTTTGGTAGACTAGTGTCAAGAGGGGAGGGATGCATCTGGAACCGACTGTTCTGGTGGAGAGAGCTAAGAGAAGCAGCTTAGAGCCACTGGTCATTTCTGCGGATGGTTTCCAGTCTGCACTGTACAAATTCTTTATCTCCACCCTCACTGCTGCCCCAGATGTCCCCAAAATGCTGCTCCTGGGGGACAGGGGACTCCTGGGATCAGCATAAGGGGAGTCGGAGGTCTGTAATGAGAGAGGGGGTAAAATCGATGATCCCTTCTGTCTGTGGAAGTCCTATGGTGGATCTAAGCGCGAAACTCTCCCCCTGAATGTGGAAACTAGAATTAATATTTAAGTGAGACAGTGAAAAGTTTTAAACAAACAAAAAAAGACATCTAGCCACCACTGATACTTCTTAATAGAAAAGAGCAAGAGACCAGTAGCACTTACAAGACTAACAACATTTATTTTTCAGGTATGAGCTTTCTTGAGACATCTAAAGAAGTGAGCTGTGTCACGAAAGCTCATACCTTACAATAAATGTTGTTAGTCTCGTAGGTGCTACCGGTCTCTTGCTCTTTTCTGCTGCTACAGTCAGACTAACATGGCTACGCATCTTGATACTTCTTAGGCTGGGAAGAAAGGCTGACTCAACAGTTTGTCCGAAGTTACTCAGTAGGTCAGCGGTACAAACCCAGACTGTCATGGGATAGCATTAAGTCCTGTTTAGGGGAGCAGAGTGCATGGCCCATCCCTTGATGGCACTACATGAGGAGAGCCTAAAGGATCGGAGGCACAGTTAAGTATTTTAAGATGTGCGTTTCAGGGGACAATCCTAAACAGGTCTATGCAGAAGTTAATCTTATGTTACTTATTTAATTAAAACATTATGCTGCTTTTCCACCCACCTTTGCGTGGCAAACAATCACAACATTAAAATGAGCATTATATATACACCTATATGTGTACAGGAGGGTCAGAGACGTAATGCCAAACAAAAAGACGGTGCCATGGGATTACTCCCAAGTGCCCTTTGAGTTGTGGCCTTAAAGCAGCTTTTGTAATGTAAATGAAACATCTCGGTTGGCCAGAAACCTCTCTGTCCTGGCTAGTGTTTCTGCCCAAGATGCTGGCCAGGAATCAGGAGGGAGTGATCAGCTTTTAAAATGTTCTTACAGTATTGGCACCTTTAATATGAAGCTGCCTGCGAAATGTACTACCCCAGCAGCCTTTTTTCCAGCTTCCTTGAAATCTGGGGTGGGGGAAGGGAGTGCAAGCTGCACAGTTGAAAGAAGCCACCCAGGGGACGGGTGCCAACTTCGGAGGGCAGGGTGGGGACACTCGTCTCAGCTGGTGTATCCAGCCCCGATGTGACACAACTTTGGCGGCCTTTTTGAATGTCTTTGAATCCATCCAGCATTGAGCTCTTTGTGCGCCGAAGCTCAAGGCACATCTGCTGCTCTTTTATCACGCACAAAGGACTTAGAGGCCCAGCTTGACAGCCTAATTAATGTGCATGGGAGACATTTGTTCAGAATTGCTTTCAGAAGCAGCCTCTTGAAAAGGCTGAGCTCTCTTTTCTAAGTCTTGAATTATGTTCTTTGCAAGGTCCTCAAGTGTGTGTGTGTGTGTGTGTAAGTGTCTACACCCCATCCTTCCAATCAGATTCTGTCCGAGGCATTCTTTGTGTCCTGTCATGGCTGCTTGAGGCTTCAGGAGACAAAGCCTCATTGTGTGGATTCTCGGTAATGAAATAACTCCCCCTGAGCTCATGGACTTGATCTATCTCTTTCTTGAACTGGCAGCTCTGTGGCTGGAGGATGGGAAGGTTGCTGAGTGGAATCCTGAGTCTGTTTCTTCATCTGCTGGGTCTTCCTCTTCAGGAGATGTCTCTACCCAGCATTGCATGTCTTACTCTGTTGAAAGGAATGTGAAAAGGAACGGATCTCAGAGTCTGAAGAAAGGGTTTCTTGGGGAACTCTGCTTCATTTGTGTTGTATTCAACGTGCTTGCTTAGTTTTTTAGGTCTTTGCATTCTGTGCGAGAGCTTACAGAGAGTTTGGAAAACTTGCGCAAGAAGGCAAGGTTAACAGGCAGGGGGGGCAGCGGGGGGCGGGGCGCACTGGCTAGCAAGAGGGATGCAACATTCTCCTCCTGAACACTGTCTGTAGGTTCTTATGAACACAATCTTATGTTGTGATAGGTTAGTCAGTCCATTCCCAGTGCAGAACATTCCCACATACAAATTGTCTGCTCAAGGCCTTAAGTACGCCTGTGGCTATTAAGGGCCTGGCCTATTTAAAAAGAACCAGTGCTTCCTATACAGAGCCAGCTTTCATTTTATTTAGGACATACAAGGGGAAGTGTGCCAGTAGTATTCCATTCCTTCACCAAGGGATGGTTGAAGGGAATCTGCAAGATGGCTCTCAAATTGGCTCCAGTTCAGCATCTGTTACCCCTTATTGACTTAGTTCACTCTTATCTAGTAAAGAGTCCAGTAGCACCTTTAAGACCAACCAACTTTATTGTAGCATAACCTTTCAAGAACTACAGTCAGATGCATTTGACAAAGAGAGCTGTGGTTCTCGAAAGCATATGCTACAATAAAGTTGGTTAGTCTTAAAGGTGCTACTGGACTCTACTATTTTGCAACTACAGACTAACACGGCTAACTCCTCTGGATCTATATGACTCATTCTTATCTGTCTTCTTTCCACTGTCGTCTCAACCTTTCCATGGAGATAGATCAAGATTGGTAGCCATGTTTGTCTTTAGCAGTAGAAAAGAGCAGAGAACACAGTAGCACCTAGAAGACTAACAAAATTTGTGGTAGGATATGAGCTTTCGTGAGTCACAGCTCACTTCTCCACATATCTTCTTTCCATGTTCCTGTGGAGCTATTATGGCTTAATAGAAGATCACATGCTTCACATGCAGAAGGTCCCAGTGTGGCACCTGCTCCATGTTTCAGGAAAGTGGGCAAGGCCTTTGGCTGGTGTAACTTGTGGTTCCCAGCATGAAGCAGCTAGCTGCCAGAGCAATGGGGAAGTTGTGAGCCTCTCCGAGGTGCAGGCCTGGTGCCAGGGATGAAATTCAGTGTGGCTCTTTTGGCTGATGGTAATGGTGAATGAGGCTCTCCGCGAGCCATGGAATGAGTACCACCAGTTCGAAGTATAAGTGATGTTTGGGTTAAAGCTGTACAATACATTTAGTCTTGATCAGAAAGTAAATATTGTATACATTCATTCGTTTGGGTCTCTGCGTCACACAGATGGGCTTTGCTGGCGCATAGTGCTTTCAGAAACATCTAGAACTGATTTTTAGAAGCAGAAATCCTCTCCCATCAGACATGGCCACAACTGTGCAGACTTAAAGGGGAAGAATAATTCCTTCTTGCTCAGTTCTCTGCTACACTGGTAGCAGCACAAGGGAACATCTCACCAGAGCTGCTTTGTCACTTTTTAAAAAAAGTGATCAACGTTGTCACTTCAGCCCTTTCAGTTTTCACCACCTTTTATTCTGGCACTCCAGAACTTATGGAACATAAGACTACCTTCAAGAAGCGAAGTCTTTGAAGGAAAGCTACCATCAACGGATGACTGTGGTCAGTACTTGCTGTGTCTGGCAGAGCATCGCACAGTTGAGGCTTGCAACTACTGCCTGAAGTTTATGAAGCGGATAAGGTGCCACTTTTGCATTAGGGCCTGTGCCAGCTTTTAAGAAAGAGATACTTGCTACAAGTACGAGATGCTTCGCTTTGGCTTCTCCAGCACCCCGAGAGTGTTCACTAAAGCACGGCAGTGGTAGTAACACATTTTTGGCCTCAAGGAACAACCATTTTCCGTATATGATTGGCTCTTCACTGCTTTCTGTCCCTCTTCCTTTATGTGCAAACAACTGTACATGCTGTGTCTACTCTGGGGTCTTTGTGTCAGTGGGTAGAAGTGTACCTTTACCATAAATATGCAGTTTGGGACATTTTGCTGGACTCGTATCTCTTTCAGTAGCCAGAAAACAGAGATTCTCTGTGATAATATTAGTTGTGCTCTTTACCCAGTAACAAACCTTAAACGTTATCTGTGGTGTACTGCTTGCCGGCAGTTAAATGATTTGATATACTGAAAGCTAACTAGACACTTAGGACTTCTTAAGTGCCCACCTATATCTAAATCAGGTCTGACTAGAGTCATCCAGAACACGTTGATTATGTTGCGGACTCATTGCGACTAGTAAGCAAGCAATTCTCCCTATGTTGGTTGTATTTAGAATGGATGTTGATTCGTTTCATGTTTATTACTGCGTGTCTTTGGCATACTGGAATCTTCTTCCCCACTGTGTTGCTTTACATACTGTGTTGTTTTCAATATGTGCCCTAACAGCTACTTGTGCTTTATGCTGTCTAATGTCAGCCCAGAATTTGCTTATGTTCTGTTTCAGCATTTCTTCAACTCTGCATTGGATTCTTGCTAAAGTGATGTCTTCGTAATCTTGCATTTATTTACCCTGTGGCATTGTCCTTGATATTGACTGTACTAATCTCACACTGTGTAATCCTCGAGTCTCCGTGAGAAAGGCGGACTGTAAATCTATATATATAAAGACAAGTGTTCTGACTGACTCATCAAAACCCAGCCCAAACCCCTGGACCGAGAAACATGAACTTTGGGGAGAACATTCCTTTCATGATGTAAACACCCACTAAGAAGGGATTTTAAGAAATTTGCCTCCTAAGAGGGTAAAAAGGGGTAAAATGTGTTTTCCCATAGGGATACAGCTTCCTTGTATGGCTGGCAGGCTCTTGCCTGTTTGCTCCCCCCCCTCTCTGATTGGTCAGCTGTGGAACTCTGTGTTCTGAGGTAAAAATCAGGTCAAGGAAACTGCTGACAGTTGAAGAAAGGAGGTACAAGACTCTTGAACAGGGATTTTATATACAAGTCAGTATGGCAACTGAGTTTTTAAATGTTCATGGGGATATGGTGCATGAAATTCTCTTCATCGGTTTTCAGCATCAACACCTTTGTGAAGCTTGGGTACTATGCTATTATACTTCAAGACCCACTTAAAAAAATATAAACCCCAAAAATGTTACATACCCATAAGTATTATAACTGGATTTAAAGTAGTTAAATACCGTAGTGAAGCACGGGTATCAAGCTAGTGTATATATATAAAGACAAGTGTCCTGACTGACTCATCAACGCCAAGCCTAAACCCCTGGACCTAGAAACATGAAATTTGGGAAGAGTATTCTATTCATGATGTAAACACCCATTAAGAAGGGATTTTAAGAAATTCGTCCCCTAAGGGGGTAAAAAGAGGTAAAATGTGTTTTCCCAAAGGGATACAGCTTCCTTGTATGGCTGGCTGACAGCTTGTGCCCCCGTCCACTGCCAGCTCAGCCACCCTTCCCTGATTGGGCCAGCCTTTCAAAGTCATTTGCATATGTGGGCTGATTGGGGCTCACAACATTCCATACCTCACCCCCCCCCCCAAGACAGTTGGAACACAGAGGTCATTTGCATATGCGGCCTGATTGGTCCTCACCCCCCACTTTCTTAACAGGATGCAGTTGCTATTGGGAATCATTGACCGTGTCCTGAGGTAAAATGCACCTCCCAGTCTTCCCCTCTAAGTTCACTAGGGTTACCAACTCAAAAAAAAAAAGTTACATACTCATAAGTATTATAACTGGATTTAACATTGTTAAATATCATAGCAAAGCACAGGTATCAAGCTAGTAAATAAATAAATAAAATTCTTAGCTGTGTATCTCAGGAGAAAATGGGGTATAAATACTTCTTATAAATTAACTAGTAACAAAGGCAGTTGTGAGAAAAAATATGATGGCTGCGTGCGCGCGTGTGCGCGTTCGCATGCGCGCTTGCCAGCTGGCTGTGAACACCACAAACCCTTGCGCTGCCCCTGAGGTGGTGGGCATAGACTTCTGCTCTGTGCCTGATTCCATCAGTGTGAAGGGGGCAGGCATTGCTGTCTTCTCCGCTCCTGATCCCAGTGGGGTGAAGGGGGGAATGGGCATTGTCTCCTGCTCCGCACCTGATCCTGGCTGGATGATGGCGGGGAGTGAGCATTGCAACCTGCTCCGATCCTGATCCCAGCTGGGTGATGGTGGGGTGGTCATTGCCACCTGCTCTGCTCCTGATCCCAGCTGGGTGATGGTGGGGGGTGGGCTTTGCCACCTGCTCCACTCCTGATCCCAGCTGGGTGAAGGCAAGGGGGCAGGCAATTTTTCCTGCTCCGTGCCTGATCCCAGCCTAGGCTTCCCACTGCAGTGCACTCTTGGAGGGACGGGCTTCATTTTCTGGGCTTCCCTCTGCAACAGCGCCCTCTGGAGTTGCACCACAGTAGGAAGTGAGTTGTCTGGAACATGGTTAGCCTTATATATAGTAGGATTTGATAAATGTGTGTGAAACGTGTCATGTGAAATTCTGAAAATTATCAGAGCTTGACTTCTGTTTTCTTCTTCTTTTCTCTCCGCAGAAGATGATGTTTGTGTATTCAAGTGTTCTATATCAAAGGAGACGGAATGCAGTCGAGTCGGCAAACAGTCCTTCATTATCACGCTGGGATGTAATAGTGTCCTTATACAGTTTGCAACGCCAAGTGGTATGTTACCAGTCAATTTGCATTTGCTTTGCTCAAATACGCAGGGCTAGTAGCATTGCTGCGGTGGAGATGCTGTGTGGTCCATCCCCTCTTGATGTCTCATCCTCAAGGTGGAAGAATTCTTTCTGGTACTGAATTGTTGATTCTAACCCCTTGCCCCAGGGCAGGACTGCCTCTGTCCTCTTCAAACAAAGGAGATTCCATAGAGCTGAATGGCGCTTGGAGTTAGAACAGCAAAGTGACTTGAGGCATTTTAAAGTTTTTATTGTGGAATAAGCTTTTGTGAGCCTAAACACAGTTTGTCAGGTGCAGTAATGTCTGGTGCAAACCTTTATTGGGAGGTGCTATTACAAAATGAGGCCAGAGGGTCTGCAACTCATGAGTTAAATATCCAGAATAGCTAGGCCACTTCTACCTGGTGACAAATTGGTACCATTAAATGAATAGTGGACATAAATGGCTAAAGGAGAACTATTACTTTTGTGATGCTCTGGCTACCACCTGTTAAATCTCCGTTAGGTCCATGTCTGGTGGCCCCAAAGCTCCATATGAAATCCAGTTCAGCAGCTTCCATTCGAGACTCCTTTTAAAGGTTTTTTGGTTGAACTGTGGCTGAATGCCCACAGAAATTAAGATGCTCTTGCTTCTAAGCATTACCATTTTTCATGTCTGCTTTATGTCCGTTTATTCTCTTGCATAGAATCCCACTTGGCTGATGTAAACGCAGAAGGACATAGCATAGGTCATGTTAAAAGATGTGCTGGTGAATGAGCCTTTGTGAGATGGTTTCTGGGTGATATTGGATATGTGATAGACTGCACTGTCTACAAGGGTTAAATCTGAGCTAATTTAAACCCACTGCTGCCTGTTTCCAGGTGATGCAGAGATCAAATATGTGATTCAAAGGGCATCATCATCATCATCGTTAACAACAACAATAATAATAAATAATAACATTCGATTTATATACCGCCCTTCAGGACAACTTAATACCCACTCAGAGCAGTTTACAAAGTATGTTATTATCCCCACAACAAAACACCCTGTGAGGTGGGTGGGGCTGAGAGAGCTCCAGAGAGTCGTGACTGACCCAAGGTCACCCAGCTGGCTACAAATGGAGGAGTGGGGAATCAAACCTAGCTCTCCAGATTAGAGTCTCATGCTCTTAACCACTACACCAAACTGGCTCCCATTACGATGGTGTAAGAAGGAATCAAAACTAAATGTGTAGCATTCCTAGAAATGATGAAACCATAGGGAAGAAAATCATTTTATTTAGACACCTGTGGTGAAAAATAGAAATTTATGTCATATTTTATGCATAATGTAGGTAATCTTTATAATGCAACCAGGCATGTTAGAAATTGTGATATGAAGTTATAGCAAGCAACAATTACAAACCTATCCAGTGTTAGAGATGAAGCTGCAAGCAGTTTTGCCACAAAAAGTTTTACTTGGTTTAAGATGTTAGCCCTCTTTTATCCTCAAAACAACTTTTGGAGGGTTACAATGATTTTAAAATAAGACAGTTCAGTAGCTCAACCTTGCTCTGCCATCGAAGTGCCACTGAAATGATCTGCTACGAAAGGCTGTCCTGCCACAGGAGCCACCACTGAAAAAGCTGTGAAGTAGGTAAATGCTGATCTAGTCAGCTTGCAGGATGGCGCTCTTAAGTGAACCTTGGCCTGAGGAGTGAAGCAGCGCTGAAGAGTTGTGGGCCTTCCGCCATGAAAGATTATGTAATAACCAGCACCTTCTGTTGGATCTAGAAACAAAAATTAAGTATTTTAATATTAACAGGTCCTCTCTCTTCACTTCAGTCCAAAATCGAGAGAAGGGCCATTTTCTGGTAGCTGTGCTCCCCTTCCCACAAATTCTTCTGGTACTCCCCCCCCCCCCCCCCCGCCGACAGTGTAACAATTCGTGCACATCCAGTTTATTTATATTTGTTTAACTCTGCTTTCAAGATCTGAGTATTCAAAAATTTGGAAGTAGGAGAGGGGAAAGATCAGTATTGGCAAATACTACATTTCTATAGAATTTGAATCTCTTTAGAACACTGAAAGAAGTCTCTATAGACTTTTGTGTGCCATATTGAAGGCTAGAAACTGGGAGATTGTTTTAAAATAGCAGCTGAAGTTTGCAAGATTAATTATTAATAGAGCAAAATATTCCCCCCTAATAATGAGATTTCACTCACCAGTGCTACTTCTGTTTTATTACTATTGTCCTTGTGTGGTGGACTCGTATGTTGGTGAAATAAGTGTAGGCATTGTGGCTACTAAGAGTTAATAATGTCTGCAAACTAGCCATGAAGAAACTTTAGATTGGAAGCAGAGCTGTGAAATTCCTTAGTATTCTCCTAGGAACGGCTGTAGGTCTTAACATGGGCTGGGTAAATTTTCTGACTTGGTGTACTAGCTGTGGCCCACTTGGAGGCTGCATGCCTACTGGATCTCTAATTTTGGTGCTAAGGTATTAATAGGCGTAGGTACCTCATGCTACAGTCATGAGGACTAGACACTGTTAACAGTCCTTCTGTAAAGCTGAGAGTATGAGAAGAGAGCCCTAGTCGTCCCCCTGAATCTGTGTGTTGCTACTGAGCTCTTTCTACCCCGCCTTCCCCTTCCCCTCATCTGCTTCATTTTTTAAACCAGAAAGCATATTGCCTGCTAGCCAGAGGTTCTGGGTTGGATCTCAGCAATGACATTTGAATGCTAATAGATATTTGTCTATCTGTAGCAGTAGAAAAGAGCAAGAGTCCAGTAGCACCCATAAGACTAACAACATTTGTGGTCACAAGGTTGATGGTTTTCCATTTTGTACGCCTAAATGCTGAAGTGGCAATGCTTGGTTCTGTTTTTAGACTTCTGCTCTTTTTATAATATCTTAAAAAACTGCCGAGGCCACAATGTGGAGCAGTCTGTATTCAGTGAGCGTACAGAGGAGTCGTCTGCTGTGCAGTACTTCCAGGTAGGTTGGGATCGATGCTGCTCTTTTGCTTAGGGGGAGGTACTGAGTAAAGACCGAATGTTTTTGTGTACATTCAGAATGACCGAGAAAGGACTGTCCAATAAGAATAGTTTTGCAAATTGAGAGAGTTTGAGTGTCCACTGCTGGTAAACTGCTGATTAATGTTTTGACATTTAGGGAAGAGGGTTGGAATTCTGAGGACAGAGTGTGAAAGAAGTTTGTTAAGGACTGGGAGAATAGTGGATTTCGCTTGTTTGTAATCTCATGCTCCTTTGGTGTGCTGTGAAGCGTTAGAGAAAGTTTTCAGTGTATGTGCAAGGCTTTCCCCACAGTGGTAACATCATAGGCCTCAGCTGCAGGTGTATGAATTTGCAGGGCCAAGCCTTGGTCACCAGGAAGACACCAGGCCGTGTGAACTAGCTCTTGTATGTTGCCAGTGCAGGGGTATGCCATCTTTCTGGGTGGCTTCCCCTGTACAGTGTGGAATGGAGTATCAGAGAGAGAGAGAGAGAGAGAGAGAGAAAATGGGTGAGAATTTCTCTTGGCATCTTTTGGAGCGATTAGTCACAGCCTGGTTAGCATTTGGGATATTTCACGCATGTGTTCAGTGAGCATTTTCTAAAATACAGACTTATTTGCCCTCCTTTCTCAGTGGTGGTGGTGGTAGGATTTATTGGTTTTAACAGGGTCTCTTGGGTTTCTTCCTAGTTTTATGGATACTTGTCCCAGCAACAAAATATGATGCAGGATTACGTTAGAACGGGCACCTACCAACGGGCAATCCTGCAAAACCACAGTGACTTTAAAGACAAGGTAAGGGGGTGCACTCTGATGGCCCTTTTGAGGTCATTCAGTAGCAGGTCTCTGATTTTGTTCTGTGTTATTGACTGGGTTTTATTCTTTTTGTTTTACATTTCCATTAATTTATATATACACAAACACATATTTTAGTGTATTGGATATTTTCCCATGGTCCTCTCTGTTTACATTAATTGTGGATGCCAATCTGAAAGGTTGATGAGGCCAACGTAATGTACTGAGATGCAGCGTTGGCTGGCTGAAGATCAGAGTGATCCACCAGGACCTTCTTGTTCTCGTACACAGAGTGAGCGGTTTCCACATTACTTGCACGGCAGCAGCATGAACTGCTTTGAGTAAGATGGCCACGGCCTTTATGCTGTCACTGGGGTGGGGCTGGTGTTTCTGGTTGTATTATGTGGCTTTATTGTGTTTCCCCTTTTTGTCAAGCTCTACCTAGAAATATAGGAGCACTCTTCCTGAGTCACTTTTAAAAGGGTGATCATTGCTGGTTTGGATGCAACTCTGCACTAATTTGTTTCAAACTGTAGGAAAATCTCCCTGACACTGTAGTGTGTCGCTCCAATAGGCTACTAACTTGCAGCTACTTCCAAGATTCTCTTCTTTGGAGGGAGGGGGTAGAAATACGCAAGCTGATTGCCTGAGCTAGCAGGATGAGTTGGGGGTTTGCGTTGTGTGTTTCAGGAAATATTGGGTATCGGTGGTGGACGTTTCCTCTGCAAGAGAACTTTCTGGGAGCGTAGATTGTAGGGCTTCCAAATGGTCATTCTTCCATACCTTCTTGATGCAGTGCAGGATCACTTTCGTTATCTGCAGAGGCTGTCTAGCTTGCCGCCATGCCTTCTGTCCCCTTGGACGGCCCCTTATTAGCATCCAGGGTTGACTGGTCTGCTGAACAAGAAAATGAATGAAATCCGGCCCTTAAGTCAGAGTGGCGACCCCTGGTGGGGTTTTCATGGCAAGAAACTAACAGAGGTGGTTTGCCATTGCCTGCCTCTGCAACCCTGGTCTTCCTTGGAGGTCTCCCATCCAGTTAATAGCCAAGGCTGACCCTGCTCAGCTTCTGAGATCTGACGGGATCAGGCTCTCCTGGCCTATCCAGGTCAGAGCACTGAACAAGAAGCACTCACAAATAAAGCCAGTATTCTCAGGTTGTTGATACTGACTTTCTGGGGGTGTTTCTGACTGGGGGAGGAGAAGGCTTGGTACCCTTCCTACCGTGGAGCATTGAAACAGAGGCTTTCAAGGGTGGAAGAAGTCTGTTCAGTCTTTAGAACGTTGCAGTTGCCAGTAAAGATGGCTTGGCGGTAGCACATCTGGGGGAAAAACCTGGATAATGCGGAGAGGTTGCTTGGAAAAAATGCAGCTTGCTTTTGTTCATTGTCTGGCTGTTTTGCCTACTTACTTTTTCTTTCCCCCAGATTGTATTAGATGTCGGCTGTGGTTCTGGCATCCTGTCCTTTTTTGCAGCCCAAGCCGGAGCAAGGAAAATCTACGCAGTGGAAGCCAGCACGATGGCTCAGCATGCAGAGGTGTGTAAAGTCTTAGGGCTGAGGGGAACACAAAGGCTCAGGTTCTGAGACGGGGGTACCTGGGGATGTTGGTTCCCTTCTTGCTTTTAGGTACTGCAGCTCTGTAGATGGAAGGGAAGTCTGGGTCAGGCGCTCGGCTTTGATGGAAGGGTGAAATCAGTAACTTCCCCCCACATGTTGTCTCGAGAGATTTTGAGAAAATGTGTTCAGTTTGGACATTTTTGAGTAAAAGCTGACAAAACGTATTTTTTAAATGATTATGGAGACAGTTTCTAGTTTATGGCAAGCTTTGTCTATGACGCTTAAACCTAAAAATTCCAAAATCTTAATGGCTACGAGGAAAACGAGCAAAACCCCCATATTGGCACGTTGCTTCTGGAGACTCACTTTAGTGGTTAATCCATGAAATGCATCTGCAGTGGCCTTAGCAAAGTTATTTCTCTGCAATGCACAGTTAGAATAAGGTGTATTCGTGCACACTTAGTGAGAAAAAGACATATTAAAGCACTAGGGAATTTCCATACTACTTTAATAGTGAGATTTTCAGACACTGTTTTCTGAATGAGTAGGATGCCAAATCCTGCCATCTTGTGCCCTAGAAGTTCACATCTGCAGAATGTGCCTACAAAGAACGGCTCTCAAAAGGGAGGATTAGTTATGTCTGTGGAACATGGCAATGCCACATAATTTTCAGGGCCACTTTATTACAATTACAAGCGATCCAAGAAACATAGTAGAAGGATGTTCCAGATGACTTTCTCCCATAAAAAATTAAATGATATGTTGCTACATCTGTCACCAGGTATAACAATACAGTACAGTCTTTTCATCTTTGATTGATATCGAATCAGTATTTCCCTTTCCCTTCAGTATTGAGAAGCCCAGTTCCGTTGTTACCAATTGCTCTGCATTTGCTCTCTAGAGGTGTGCACCAAAAAAAAATCTGTTTCGTTTTTGGATCCAGGGATTCCAAACCAATCATGGACCATTACTGTTTTTTTCCAGATGGGGCCTTGCCGGCTCGAGTCTAATCCATTTGTTTTTTTTGTCATTATCGTGAGTTTTGGCCCCATTCTTTGAAATGAGGGTGCTCCAGGCTTGTGTGGCGGGGGCAGCTATTTTTGCACTTGATAGCAGCAGAAAAAGAGTAACAAGTGGTATTACAAAATAGATATAACAGCAAAAACCACGTGATGTGCCTACTAACAACCACAATGATGTATTTAATCATACAAATACATAAACCACATTACACAGTAAAACACATATACAGTAAAACGACTATTCATACAAATGATTCCACACCTCACATATGGAAAACCATTAATACAGTTGCTAAAATACAGGTACCACAGAATAATAAAGTGCTGGTGCTACAATTTGCTACATGAATTCATTGCACATATAATTATTAAAGTGCAAGTGCATAGTAACAACTCAGCATATTATACAACAAGAATTGACTTTATTTTACTGGATATTCTCACTCACTAATTGGACTGTTGCTATCCAGGACCTGTGAAATAGAACATGCTGAGATGTTACTATGCACTTGCACTTTAATAATTATATTAAAGAAATTGTCTTAAGAAGTGGTCAGTAGGGACAGTAACACATTAGTACTCACAGCTTTGCTTTCAGGCTGCAGCATCTCTTCGGTCTTAGCTTGCCTTCTCAGCTTCCTCTAGCCACAATCTAGTTTTGTCTAGGAGAAGAAGGAGGGCTCCTCTTATTTCAGGCACATTTGGGAGACGTAGCCTTTAAATCCAGCAGATTCAGTATTCATAAAATTATGTGGTAGCACAAACTCCTGGCTTTTGTAATGTTAAGGGGTAATTGTTAGAGACATAGCTTGTCCAGCCACAGAATTGTATTCAGCGCCCCCAGATCCTTTAAAGAAACCTGTTTGTCAGCTTTTAATATATAAACTCTGAACTTTCTCAAATAAGTGCCTTTTCCTAGATTTCTCACTAGACTAATAATTGTTTTTACTTCCTATTGCTTTCTTGCCCAGACTGTCTCTTGGTTCCTGGGCATGGCCTCTGAATTCCTCAGTCATTAATTGCACTTTGGATTGGGAATTCAGAGGCCATGCCCAGGAACCAACAATTATTAGTCTAGTGAGAAATCTAGGAAAAGGCACAGCGATAAAGCTCATGAGGGCAGAGCACTGGCTCTGGTTGTTTTAGCTGGGAGAGATGCCGCATTGCAGGTGAGCCAAATACTCAAGTACCTTGAGTATGCCCATGTTCAGAATACTGGTGGCTTACTAGAGCAACTTTCTTTGGCACACTGCTTCTCTGATGGGGCAATCCTTACTTGGCAGAGTTACACTGTGAGCCACCTTAGTCTTTGCTTCCATGTAGTGTAGCTGATGGGCCAGGACAGAAACTAATTCCGATTAGCCCCGCAGTTTATTTGGAACACCTAGAACTTGATAGGCTGTTTGGCTCTGCTGGGTCATTTTCATCTTGAAATATTTAGGAATGCTTTTTGTGCTTTACGCACGCATGAACCACGTGCCAGATCTGGATGCTTGCTTGTTTTATTTTAAAGAGGCAAGTTGCAAATTATGCACACATGTTTTTGTTGCACTTGGAAATCGGTTCCCAAATATTTAACATAACTGTAGGACGGCATGAATCTTGAGTCTTCCTGGCATCTTATCCCTAAACCACTATGGCAGATTACCAGGAGAGGGAGCCCTCATAGCAAGTGCTGGAGTGTTGTACTGCATCTACTGGTTCAACTGCGATCGGGTCACACAAAAAAACATTTGGCCCTGTGAAGCTGTTGACTCTGGTGTGGCCTACTGAAAACGTGAAAAAATGACTGTAAGTGCATCGTGGGCATACCAGAACATAAAACATCCATCCCCTTTGAGAAGAGCAAACAAATAGAGTGGCCGTGGGTTGCTAGTCCTTTTCTAACTCTCCCTCTCCCCTTCCTGGACAGGTTCTAGTGAAGAGTAACAACCTCACTGATCGTATTGTAGTAATTCCTGGGAAAGTGGAGGAGGTCTCACTTCCTGAACAGGTGGACATCATTATCTCTGAGCCAATGGGTTACATGCTTTTCAATGAACGGATGCTGGAGAGTTATCTACACGCCAAGAAGTATTTAAAACCCAGCGGTAAGCGACTTCTGCTCAGGGTGGTGGTGAACTGGGACGTATGGGTTGGGATGGGGGTCTTTTTCAGGCTTCTTCTGACACAGCAAGCCAATATAGGCATTGCGTTCTCTGTAAGCTGGCAGGTTTCAGGTGCTTAAACCACAGGACATGGTAGCAGTTTTGCTGGCTAGAGGGAGTCACTCCAACTTTCCTAGTTTTCTCCATTTTGCTAATCTCCATGATTTATGCACAGCAGCTGCAGTCCATCTGCCTTTATAGTCTAGTGAAGAAAGACTTGATGCATGGCAGTGTGTGTCCTGGGGCAGGACCTTGTGTTTCCATTGAAGGTTTTAGCACTTCAGAACAAGTGAAAAGTAAATAAGTAGGCTTTGGACAGCAGGCAGGGTTACTGTTGAGGCATTTGGAGGCAGAAATTGGTATCAGGGAATATGCCTCGGACTGGTTTAAATATTTCCTCATGGAATAGATTCAGAGGGTTGCTGATGGAGACCAGCTTTTTTCAGTGTGGGAATTGACCTGTGGGGTTCCACAGGGCACAGTCCTACCCCCCATGTTATTCAACCTTTGCATAAAGCCTTTAGGAGAAATCATTCACAGCTTGGAAATCCCCAGGTTTGCAGAAAAAACATGAAAACTTTAAAATCCTTAATTTTTAAGCCAAGATCTCACGATGTTTAATTAATAATATCTCGGATGCCAAGATGCATTGGAAGAGGTGGGGGGAAGACAGCTGGATAGAACAGAAGGCAGTGGGGAAGTGGGCGCTGAGCTGTGGCGGTGTTTGGGGTGGGAGGGTGCCTTGGTGGCTGCCGCTTCCCACACAGCCCAGACGTTGCCAGTGCTCAGCAGCCCTCACTATCCAGGGCGGGAGGGAGAACAGATTTCTGGGGCGGGGGTAGCTGCTGAACACTGTTTGTGATTAGCAGCAGAAGAAAAAAGATGTGTCGAGTACCAGGCGTTATAATCATTTATAGCCATGCCATGTTTATTTGGTTGTGGTATCACTGATGCCACTGTATACTGAAGTTATAATGCCTTAATGCTAACTTGTTGTATTCTGTCAGTAATCTATCCTCTAGCCATATTAACCATGTTCTCTCCAGTGTATAATTATTGCTCTCCAGGCCCCAAGACAGGGCCTCTCACCTTATCTTTCCAAAAGTATGCATCTCCTAGTTAGACATGACCTTCAGTGTCTAGATGCCAGTTTTGCTACTTTGCCAGATGCTGAGAATGTACTGATTGTTTACTCATAACTATAAGAGGTTCTTACAGAACCCGTGTAATCTTGTGTGCCAAAAACCTAACCGTTGCTGGGGTGCGGGAGTTTTCAAGTATATCATAGCCTCTATGTTTTGATTCCTCACTTCTACCAAGCTCTGTGATGGAGTGCAGACCTGAACTGTAAAATCCTGAATAAAACCTTTTCTATTGGAACAAATGCGTGTTCACTGGAGAGGGACTAAGGGGACTGCCAGGGACTGACCTGCCAGGGACTGACAGCTATGTATATGCATGAAGGCAGAGTTTCATTCGCCCCTTAAAGAAGTGCTAAGGAAATTAAAGCTTTAGGGCTCCTTTTAATACAAAGTGACATTTCTTGACCACAAAGCAAGAACTTTGATTGTAGTAGTAAGCCTGTCATACCAGTACTGAAACATCTGTTCTTTTAAAAAAAAGTAGTTCCGAGCCTACAATTTCTGCTTTTCCTTCTATTTCAGGAAATATGTTCCCAACCATTGGGGATGTCCACCTAGCTCCGTTCACAGATGAGCAGCTCTACATGGAACAATTCACAAAGGCAAACTTCTGGTGAGTCTCTTTTCTTCCATTAGTTCCAAAACCTGTTTGGTTCTGATTACTGACTTCAACAGTTTATCTCACCCTGACATGGGTAGCACAGGTGAGCCTAATCTCGTCAGATCTCAGAAGCTAAGCAGGGTCGGCCTTGGTTAGTAATTGGATGGGAGACAACCAACGAATACCAGGGTTGAGAGGCAGGCAATGACAAACCACCTCTCTTGGTCTCTTGCCCATGAAAATCCCTCCAGGGGTTGCCACAGCTATGACTTGATGGTACTCTCCACCACCACAGTTCATTTCATAGAAGAAGAGTCCACAAATTGGTAGCCAACAGATGCTTTCTGTTAGCCTGCTATAAAATCCAGTGCCAAAATTACCCGTAACAGTAAAATAATTCCTATTTTGATTAGATGTCATACTGTGTTATAAAAGTGGAAACAGTTCTTTAAACATGAAAAATGAAACACTCCAGTTCTCTCACTATCTCCAGTCTTATTTACATTAAATAACACATTTTATTTTTAATTTTAGTTTTCAACATTTGACCTGTTTACCTTACTTTAAATTATGTTCTTGCAGACAAAAAGAAAATCACAACAAGCTGCAATGCTGTACTGCATGTGTGTTTTCTGAGGAAGGTAACTTCTTTCACAAAACAGAAACAAATGCCCTTAACTTCTTTGCGTCCAAGGTTTTGTTTGTTCTGCAAAAACATATGCGCAAACTCCAGTGGTCCATCCATCTAGGCCCAGCATCCTGTTTCCCACAGGGAGCGACCAGTAGCCCTGAACGGGTAGTGAAGACAGCATAGAGGCGAAAGCCTTCCTGCAGTGTAGCCTCCTAAAACTTGTATGCAGAGGTTTAGTGCCTCTAAACATGGAGGTTCTCTTTAGTCATTGTAGGCAGTAACCACTAGGGTGTGAGTAAATGAAGTGCTAAGCCGTAAAAGTCACGGGAAAAGCTGTTTTCAAGCCTTGCGAGTTACTCTCCAGAATGGAGATTCTCATCTGGGCTGCTTTGTAGTCCCAGAAACTCCTCCTCCAAATATTCCACGATATTTTTCAATTTCGAGTCTCGGCTGGTGCCACTTGCTTCATCACAGCAGCTTGCAGGCGTTTCTTGGTTTTAACATTTTCCCCCTCCAAATTATTTTCCCAGCGCAAGCAACCAGCATACCCATCCATTGACCATTGTGGCCAGCAGTCCCTTTCTGTACGCTTTTATACACAGAAAGGAAAGAGGCACCGGTGGCATCTCTGTGTGCCATGAGGCGTCTGCAGGGGGTGGCCATGGCCTGGGACTAGAAGAGCCTTGTTGGGGAAGTGGGCCAGATACACAGGGGACAGAGCAGATGCTTGATTGGCCGCCAGTCCCATCTTTCTTTTTTTTATATATAAATTTTTATTTTTAATTACTAGCCACAAAAACTACAAAGAAGGGAAAAAGGGAACAGGGGGAAGGGGAAGAAACAACATATAAAAAACACACACTACATCTACAAGTATTGCATTCCCTTCATAATACAATTATTTAAAGTTAAACTTTCTAATATGCTATTAGATTGGTAGATCTTATAAAGTACGAACTACAGTCAGGATCAGGTCTTCTCCCCCCCCCCCGGCGTCTCGGTCGCAACTCTCTCTGAACAGCTACAGTAGCTGCGCTCACTCCCTCCTCCCCATTCCCCCCTTCAGATCCTAAATCTTCTCCTTTCTGAAACTCTTGATGATTAAACAAAAAGTCCCTCAGCTGTGCTTCCGATGTTATCTTGTAGGCTTGGTCTTTATAACTGAACCAGATGCCTTCCGGAAATAACCATTTGTATTTTATTTCACGCTTCCTCAGAAGAACTGCAAACCTTTTATATTTGAATCTTCTTTTCCAAGCCAAAAATGGAACGTCCTTCAATATCTTAACCTTGTTACCCAGAAAGTCCAAGTCCACATTGTACGAATTATATAAGATGGTGTCCCGAGTCTTCTTAGATGAAAAGTCAATAATAATCTCGCGAGGCAGCTGACGCTTCGTTGCATATTTTGAAGATGTCCGGTGGATTTCCAGAATATCACTTTTTAACTCTTCTTTAGTTGCCTTTGTGAATGACGCCAAAAGTTCCGACACCAAATCCTTTAAGTTTTCACTTTCCTCCTCCTTCACATTCTGAAGACGCAATACCATCTGAGCACGATCCACTTGTAACCCTATCAATTGATTCTCCAAAAGCTTTACTTCTTTGGTTGTTGCTTTCATGAGTACTGCGTTTTCCCAAGCAGACTGCTCTGCCCCAGACGCTACGTCTTTAATGGTTTTCACCTCGTTTTCAACTAAACCAACCCTTTGACCGATTTCATTTAGCTTATCAGCAAAGGGCTTCATAGCTTCAACGACTGACCGCTTAACCACCTCTTCAAGAGACTCTCCTTTCCCCTGCAAAGCAGCCGAAACAGATTTGCCCAGAGCAGGGCTCTGCTTTTTCGTCGCCATCTTGGGGGGGGGGGGAGTCCGCCAACTAAGTTCCAAAACTCAATGAAGGGGAAGATATCCAAACCTTCTTAGCTTCAACTCCCCCCAATCCTTCGCATACGCTTAGAATAACAGAAGGGATTCGCTTACTTCCAGGTTTTCACCTTAAATCTGCTTGTTGCCGTTCTCCATGGCCCGGCAGCACGTGATGTGCTGCGCAAGTCTGCCGGCCTCCGTAGGAGCAAACGGGCAATTTACCCCCTGCATCGACTTCAGGGGGCTCTTCCCGCAGAGCTCCGGACCCTGACCCCCTCACTGGGAGTCCTGGGGGTTAACCCTCGCAGGTCAACCACCCGGTCAGGCTGCTCGGGCGCTTCCTCCCGGACGTGCGGAGAGGAGCGTCCGACATGGCCGGGAAAACGAAACCGAATCCCCAGTCCCGTCTTTCTGGCAGGGAAGACCTTGGGAAGAGATTGGTGGGAGGAGCCTGGGGAGAGCCCTTCCCTAGAGGAGCCTTTGAAAAACAGGGCCAGGAGAAGCTGAGGAAGAGGAAGGGCAAGGCAGCTCCCATGTCACAGGTGGGAGAGCCAAGCTCAGCAGGGAGAGGGATGCAGTCGAAACCCCTCCTTTCCCCCATTTCTGAGGCCCCACCCTCAACTTCAGGCTGGAGAAAGTGCCCCAGGATGGGACTGGCACCCTGAGACTTGACCCTGATGCTAGAGGGGTGGACTGAAGTACTTCCTTTACTCTATTCTGAATCTATTGCACATCAACGTAATTAGGAAAGTTATCCCCTCCCCCCCCCCATTCTGATATGTGGGAAAGGGAGAAAAAGTCCGCCCTGTATATACGTTGGCATGTCCAGATTCAAAGCTCTCATACCAAAAAGGGTTGCAGTTGGGGATACCTTAGGAACATTTGTTTTCTGGACTTACCTGGTTAGTCTTCCGTGATGCCACTGACTTTCTAGAATGAGCTCTCTCAAATGGAGGCTGATAGACTTGAAGGTATCCATTCTAGAACAGCTCAGCAATAGGTTTCTTTCTTGGTACTTGGCAGACCACCCAGCCATCTGCGTGTGTGTGTGTTTTCCCTGTCTTGCAGGTATCAGCCGTCCTTTCATGGTGTTGATTTGTCAGCACTTCGGGGTGCAGCAGTAGATGAATATTTCAGGCAACCTGTTGTGGTGAGTTTGATTTTCTTACAATTGACGATTGAGTGCAGAACCCAATATTCTTTAGTGTGATGGCAGAAAGAAATTGAAAAAAGCAGGAGTGGATTAGAATCATAGGGTTGGAAGGGACCTTTAGGGTCATCTAGTCCAACCCCCTGGACCATGCAGGAAATTCACAGATACTGCCCCCCCCGACTGCCCCAGTGACCCCTGCTCCATGTCCAGAAGATAGTGAAACACCTCCAGGATTGTTAGCCAAACCAGCCTGTGGGAAACCGCCTCCCAACCCCAAGGTGGCAATCGGCACCCTGGGCACGTAAGAAGGGCCATGAAAACCAAGTGCTGATGCAACCCCTTCTGCCCTCCCCCTCACGATCTGCCCAGGCTCACCGAATCAGCATTACTGTCAGATGGCCATTTAGCCTCTGCTTTAAAACTTCCAAACAAGGAGAGCCCACCACCTCCCGAGGAAGCCTGTTCCACTGAGGGACCACTCTAACTGTCAGGATTATGATGGAAAGGTTTAAAAGGAGAAGGTTGATAATTGCGTGTGGACCGAATGGCTTCACTCACACCCCTTCCTTACCCATAAGGTCAAGAACTGGGCTTGTGTCAGAGCCATCCTCTATCTAAAGAGCTCATTCAGCAGTTACCTTGTGGCATGTTGTCCGGGAACAAGCCTGCTCCCCCTGGACTTACTGCTGATGCTGTCATCGCCCCCAGTGAGTCCAGGACAGCCTAGGGAGTAGGCAGGAGAAGGTGCAGCCAGTAGCCAGAGCCAGGGGCAAGACGGGCTTGACACAGAGGCTGCCACGCTCCCGAAGGAGCAGAAGTGGGTGGAGCCAATGTCCAGCAAGCCAAGCTTTGGCGGGGCTTCCCCCATGGGGGCTTGTCCTGAAGACCTAGGCCGCACCATGGGAGCCTCTGTGGAGGCTGCAGCTCACCCCACCGATGGCCAATACATCCCAGCCTGTGGGACACTCCTGGCTGGGCCGGCAATGCCAGCAGTTGGGGCTAAGCCTGCGGGAGGAGACACCAGTGCTGTGCCTGGACTGATGCGGCATCCTACAGGGCCCAGCCAGCCCCACTCTGCAGGGATACCAAGATTGGATGGGAGGAGAGTTGGTGGAGGGAGGCCAGGGCCTTGGAGGGATCCCAATTGGGCCTGTGGCCCTTCCGTTGCTGAGGGAGAGGAGCCATGTGTTAGAGCCTGGGGGAGGGGAATCCCCCTAAGTGGCCTCTTTGGAGGTGGACAGCTGCCCAGCCTGCCCTCACTGTGTCTTCCAGGGCAACATTCTCCTTTCCCAGTCATTTAGACCATTTCCTGTCCTCCAAGAGGCCATGAAAGTAATGGATAATGGCTCTGACAGCTCCCCAGCAAGTTCTTTAAGCAATCTCAGGTGGACACCATCCTGCCCAGACTACCTAGAGCCATCCAGAGTGTCCAGACTTTTCTAGCCAACCTCTCTACCCATATCCACCTGCAAAACTTGACTCAGACTAATTTCTTGTATGAAACACAGACGCCTACATTTGAAAGAATGTCTAGCTGTTTCAAACCATTGCACAGGTGGACTTTGCATGTCCAGTTTGTAAAGGAGACATAGATTAATATTATGGATTTGTTGCAGCAATGACAGGTTGTGTTATTACACTGGGCCAGTTTGGTGTAGTGGTTAAGAGCGCAGGACTCTAATCTGGAAAGCTGGGTTTGATTCCCCACTCCTCCGCTTGAAGCCAGCTGGGTGACCTTGGGCTAGTCACGGCTCTCTCAGAGCTCTCTCAGCCCCATCCACCTCACAGGGTGTTTTGTTGTGGGGATAATAATAACATACTTCATAAACCGCTCTGAGTGGGTGTTAAATCATCCTGAAGGGCGGTATATAAATCGAATGTTGTTGTTGTTAACACTCAATTGAGAATAAAAAAGTTTTAGGAATTAACGGCTTTCCTCATGAAGCCATTTGCTTTGGGTACATTTCACATCCGCAGAAGTGGAATTGAATATCTATCATGTGACATCTTCTATTGCTGTTTATTCCTTTTTTGCATTTTTCTGTAAAAACCTTAAAGGGAAGTTCAGAAAAGCAAACAACTATACATCTCCAAACAGTATCAGCCACTGAATGTCCAAAGAGTGCTTTGAAGCTTACTTTTCAGAATATGAGAACTCTGATTCCAATTCTGTGTCAATCAGTTCACCTGTCATGCACTGGGATTCATTATTTTTAAATTTAATTTATTAGATGTGTATTCCACCCTCCCCACAACAGCAGGCTCAAGGCGGATCACAATTTACACACAAAGTTAAAATTGCGTCTCTCTCTCTCTCTCTCCCCCTCCCCCTCCTCTCCTCTCCCCCCCACACATATGCACAGTGGGCACTATACATAGGCACAAAATCAAAAAGAGTCCAGTAGCACCTTTAAGACTAACCAATTTTATTGTAGCATAAGCTTTCGAGAATCACCGTTCTCTTCGTCAGATGCACTATACATAGGCACAGAGCCCAACCCTTTAGTCAGCACCAGAGCATTCTAGTGGATGATTAGGACACTCTTGATTATGGTCTCTAAGCCAAGTGGTGGTAAAGCTGGATGACTGAGGCAAGAATCACAATGCTGGAGGTAGCTCCCTTGAGCTGCAACCAAGTTTATTATGCTGTCTGGACATATCGGGAGCTGCATGTTTTCACTTATCAGCCCACTTCCCAGACATGGAGCAAACACTGGCTTCCGTATCAAGGGTTCTCGCTTCACTGTAGGAGTTTTGTTGATCTGCATCTACACGGCGCTGCTTCATCTGCTGGCTCTCCACAAAAGGGCGACTGTTCCTTAAAATCAAAATCTGGGAAAAGCAAACGTCTGTAGTTGTTGATGAAAATTTGAGTTCGTCCTGCTGGTGTTTCTGTGTCCACTTGCCATGGGCGTCATTTTGCTTTTTGTAGCTTCAACGTGCTGCCTTCTCTTATCTGCCTGAATTTCCTCAAAGTTTCTGGTTCTTTTTTCAAACCGTGTTGGGTTTGGCCACCCTGTGCTTTTTCAGAATAACACGTATCAAGGACTCTCTTATGATCAATGACTGATATTTATTCAGTTATACTTCTCTGCTATACCACAGACTGCTGCCTCTCTGAATAAATAGAGCCAGCATTAGTGCCTGTACAAAACACAATAAAATATTTGCTGTTCTAGAGATGTAGATACTTTTAGATAAGCGGAGAGAAATCTGCCATTTCCCAATATAGCAGCTTTTCCTCAAGTTAGATTTTACAGACTTTATTTGTCCTGACTATTGAATCCCCGGTAATGTCAGCTTTCTATTAAACGTTTCGGTCAAATGCTAATTTCACTGGACTGAGGGGTTTATAAAATTATGCATGAAGTGAAGAAAGTGGGCAAAAAAAGTGCTTTTTTCCCTTTTTCTCATAATATTAGAACTTGTGGGCACCCAAGAAAGGTGATGGGCAATAGATTCAAGATGGACAAAAGGAAGTCATTTGTTACAATATGAGTAATCAGCTTGTGAAGTTCACTGAACTAAGTTGATGACCACTGTCTTAGATGGCTTTTAAAAGGTATTTAAAAATTCATGGAATAATAGTCCCATCAGCTTCTGTCAGCCATGATGATTAAACAGAGCTTCAGTATTCAGAGGGGAAATATTTGAATATTCCCCTGAGAGCCAGTTTGGTGTAGTGGTTAAGAGAGACTCTAATCTGGAGAGCTGGGTTTGATTCCCCACTCCTCCACGTGAAGCCAGCTGGGTGTCCTTGGGCTAGTCACGGCTCTCTGGAGCTCTCTCAGCCCCACCCACCTCACAGGGTGTTTTTTTGTGGGGATAATAATGGCATACTTTGTAAACCGCTCTGAGTGGGCATTAAGTTGTCCTGAAGGGCGGTATATAAATCGAATATTGTTATTATTATTATTTTGAATAACAGTTGTGAGGGGAGGCAACAGGCAGAGATGGTTGTGGAGTGTTTGTAGGCATTCCAAGGGCACCTGGTTGGGCGTTGTTCATGCTATAATAATAATAACATTTGATTTATATACCACCCTTCAGGACAATTTAACACCCACTCAAAGTGGCTTACAAAGTATGTTGTTATTGGCTTTGAGGCTAAACATTCTGTACCAAGTTATCTTCACGACAATCACCCTGTGAGGTGGGTGGGGCTGAGAGACCTCCAAGAAGCGTGACTGACCCAAGGTCACCCAGCTGGCTTCAAGTGGAGGAGTGAGGAATCAAACCCGGCTCTCCAGATTACAGTCCTGCCGCTCTTCATCACAACATCAAACTGGCTCTGTACTAGATGGGCCAACAGCTTGTTCCAGACAGGCTGTTCGTATGTAAAGTGTGGTCTGACAACCCTGGTATATGCTCCCATTTTTATCCCAGACTGAAAATGAAATGATACCATGGCAGAGATGTCAAGATTTGTAAATAACAACTTTATACACAGGAAAAAAAGAAGTAAATGGTGCCCTCACTTCTTTCACTGACTAAAATTTGGTCCGATGATACCTCCTGGAAAGGAGATTCACCATGCCCAGGTGTATAGGAAAGGTGTTCCGACCCCGTTAATTGCCTTGATTGCCCTCTTCTGCACCTTCTCCACCTCAGCAATATCCTTTTAGAGATATGGAATGCTTCACACAGTATTCCAAACAAGATGACAACCATTGATCTGTACAGGAACATTACAGTGTTGGCTGTTTTATTCCAATCCCTTTCCTAATAATCTCCAGGACTGAGTTTGTCTTTTTCACTGCTGCTAGTAATCTGTTGTGTAACATAACCCTTCAGTTCTGTGCAAATTGCTTAGAAACCTGGCAGCGTGCTGCCTGCCTGCCTCATTTACTCTTGGCCAGGAGCGGTGGCAGGGGGCGGGCAGTTCCCCCCCAGATCTTGCTTCCCTTACCCACCCCTGTGTCTGCCCTTGCCTACCCTCAGCCAGTGGTTTTCATTAGTGTGCTTTTTGTCTTCACAGGATACCTTTGATATCAGGATTTTAATGGCCAAATCTGTTAAATATACAGTGAACTTCTTAGATGCCAAAGAAGCAGATTTGCACAGGTAACTTTTTTATCAGTGGCTGTATCATGGGATAGCGGGGAGAGGAATGACCAGCCTGGCTCTTCCGTTTCCTGGTACTGTGGGTTGGGAGGAGCCAAAAGGTATTTTTTCGCCTTCTTTATAGTAGAGGTAATCCATGCCTGGGTTGTATTCCGCCATACCAAGCCTTCAGCCCTCTGCACTTAGTGGTGTGTACCAGAGGCACGTGAGAGCACACGAGCAGTCCTTTGTCAGCCACTTTTGGCAATTCACATCCCCAACCTTACCTCCCATCTCTTTAATGAGTGCAGGTGAGTCAGGCCTATAGTCCGGTGGTCCAACCTGTTCTTTTCCTTCTCTTGCATGGTCTGTCTCTGACCTGTGGAAGAATCCAAACTGAGCCTTCCCCAAACAATTAGCCTTTGGATTTAGGGAGCTTATAAGGTGAAGTAGCCGGTGCCCACGTGAGGCTGGCGGTGCTTCTCGGCAGCCTTTCTCTTGGTTCCTTTCTGCTCAGGTGTGTGTCTTGTGCTCACCGTTTAACTTGATGCAGTAGAGAAGCATCAAAATGATTGCCATATATCCATGGGCCAGGCTTTGTTTGCAAGAGGCCATAGCTTCAGTTCTCCCAACAAGTCACTTAACACACCTGCAGTTGAAACTGCTTTATACTGTATAAGGCTGTTGGTCTGTCAGGGTCAGGCTTGTCTCCTTTGACTGCTAGCGGCTCTCCGTGGTGTCTGGCGGAGGTCTTCTGCATCACCTGTTACCTGATCCTTTTAACTGGAGGTGCCAGAGGTGGAACCTGGGACATGCAGCATGCAAGGCTGATGCTCTGCCACTGAGCCGTAGCGTCTCCCTAATGCTGAGTGTTAGGACTGCGGGAAATCTCTGCCTAAGGCTCTGAAGCGCTGCTGAGGGTCAGAGAAGTCAGTGCTGGGTTGACTCAGTGTAAGTCCATGTTCAAAAGAGTCCACAAGCTTCTCCCTCGTTCTTTTCCTTACCTGTTTTTTAAACATCGTAGATCAAGATGGGTAGCCATGTTAATCTGTAGCAGCAGAAAACAGCAAGAATTCAGACTAACAAAATTTGTAGTAGGGTATGAGCTTTCATGAGTCCCAGCTCTGAAGAATTGAGCTGCGACTCACGAAAGCTCCTACCCTACCACAAATATTGTTAGTCTTATAGGTGCTAATGCACTCTTGCTCTTTTCTGTGTAAATGTCACAATGACAGTTGTAATTTCTGATGTGTCCATAGTGATATATTGCTCTGTTCTTCCCACCAGCCATCACTGCCCTGGTTTGATATTAGTGTCAAGAACTCAAAAGGTTCACGGAGTCAGAGGGGCCTTTGGAAAAGACCACGTGTCTCCAAATTCATTCGGTGCCACTGGTTCTCCTATTTAGACCTAGCCAGAAGCTGGGGGATGAGGTCTTATTGGACCGTACCAGGGAGTCAGCTGTGCTGAGTCCAGCCGAAAAGTTGCAAAGGTAGCAGGGGGATACGCTGGCCTAGCCACTGTTTTCAGATTGAAGCACAAAGCAACGGAACACCACACAGATGTGAAATACATTCATCAAGAAGGTGAATAAAATACTAATTTTAGAGAGTGCTGAAAGAAAAAGTAAAATACGGAGCTAAATAACCTAATAACGAAACATACACAGCCATCTTACGCCAGTCTAACAGAGCTTCCAGTGTCAACATTTCCAGGTTTCAAGACATGTTTGTAGATCCAGGTGGCCAAGGTAGGGATCCAGGATGGAGCCCAAACAAAGGCATAACCGAACGGACGTTTCTATCCCATATAGCCCAGGAATATGGGGCCACCTGGTTGACCAGTCGGAGCTTGGCAATGATGTAAGAGGGTGTGTCACTTCCAAAGATCATTAGGCCATCTTCTTCCCGGGAACTGAAACAGAGCAGATGAGCTTAATCTGGCGGCCTGCCCTGGCCTTGGCTCTCCCCATCCTGCTGCTGTAACGGTTTCAGACTTGTGCTTGGAGCAGGTAACAAGTCTCAGCATATCTCTGGAAATAAGCCCACCCACCCACCCCTTCAAGTCATCCGGTCAGTTCCCTGCCCCTTCGTCGGGCTTCTTTCTGGTACGGACAGCCAAAATTGTAATCCTGTTAGGGGACTGAACGATTAATGGATTGAATGATTAATGGATATAGCACCTGGCATAGAATAACTTAGCAGCAAGCCTGCAAAATTACTCCCTTTTTTTACTGTTTAGAAATGTGACGTGCAGATTTTATGAAGTTAAAATTAAACTCTCCCTATAAAAAAAAGCAGTTGTCTTCACCAAAGACTTTACATGAAGTTTTACTTTTTAGGGATTCGTGAGCCACAATGAGACCTCGCAGGGTGCCCTGAGAGGGGCCCTGGTGTATGAGAAATGTGTGGTTTGTGGAACAGCTCCAAAGTGTTTGGCAGCGACACTGTTTCCTATCCAGAGGAGTTAGCCGTGTTAGTCTGTAGTAGCAAAATCAAAAAGAGTCCAGTAGCACCTTTAAGACTAACCAATTTTATTATAGCATTAGCTTTCGAGAACCACCACTCTCTTCATTGGATGCATGCATCTGACAAAGAGAGCTGTGGTTCTCGAAAGCTTATGCTACAATAAAATTGGTTAGTCTTAAAGGTGCCACTGGACTCTTTTTGATTTTACTGTCTCCTATCCAGACCCTCATGGAGGTTGCTGTGGCTGGGCAGTTTCCTCTTCGGGGACAGCAAGCAGGACGGAGTGAACTCCTCTTCCGAATCGGAGGCAGAACCAACAAAACGAACCCCAGCTCTGGCCGTAGGCTTCAGCCAACTGGTTCAGGGGACAAGCAACAAGTCCGGAAATATGCAATTAATGCTGACTTTTATATAAATGTTTCAATAGTGCAAACGTGCAAAGTGCAAATAAATAACATGCAATGAATACAATAAATATAGTTAATACAATTCAGTTGTCCAAGTCATAATATAAATGTCCGAATGAATTTCACCCATGTCCGTCATCCATTTGGAAATGTAATAGGTCCTGAGCAGTCACGTTGGAGTGGATTGGCAACCTTCCAGTTGTACTTGTGCCCAAGAAGAAGTACGTTTCATACGAAACGGGGATTGTATAAGATGCCTGCGTAATCCCGTCGGCACCCGTGGATTGTACATCTCATTGGACTTGAGCCGCCACCATAAGACTGCCTTGCGACTTCCTCTTTAGTATATCCCCATTGTGGGTCTGTTTCGGACATTTATATTATGACTTGGACAACTGAATTGTATTAACTATATTTATTGTATTCATTGCATGTTATTTATTTGCACTTTGCACGTTTGCACTATTGAAACATTTATATAAAAGTCAGCATTAATTGCATATTTCCGGACTTGTTGCTTGTACTCCTCACTATCCGGTTTTCTCCCCTTGTTTGGCTTAACTGGTTCAGGGGAAGCAGGGAAAGATTTTGCCTTGGATTCTCCTTTCATCGATAGAATAAGAGAGGCAGGGTGCGCTATTCAGTGGGCCCGGACTGCTTCCACGTGCGTGCATGATCACGTCAATGCACCCAGCTGGCCTCCAAATCCGTCCCCTACTGTAACTCGCTCTACGCAGGGCTTCCCTTGGGTCTGACCTGGAAATGACAGCGGGTCCAGAACGCTGCTGCAAGTATCCCGATGGGCATGCCATACAGGGCACATATTACTCCCATCCTGCAGCAGCTGCACGGGCTCCCCATCGCATTCCACATTAGGTTCAAGATTTTGGTTTTAACCTTTAAAGCCCTAAACGGACTGGGACCAGCATACCTGCGGGACCGTCTCTCCCCGTATGTACCCCAGAGAGCATTAAGATTAGCAAACAAGAACTTACTGGTGGCCCCAGGCCCCAGGGAGGCCCGGCTGGCCTCGACCAGGGCCAGGGCATTTTCAGTCCTGACCCCTGCCTGGTGGGACTCTCTTGTCAGAGGACACCCGGGCCTGCCAGGACCTTATATCTTTTCGGCGGGCCTGTAAGACAGAGATGTTCTACCAGGCATACGGTTGAGGCCAGTCTTTGATTGTTTAGGAGCCTTTCTACTGGTCTCCCGCCAGGGGGGCAACATAATCATCTGCCTCCTTATAAGCGCAATCACCAGTTTATTATAAACTGTGCCCCCACCCCTTTGTTCTGCTTTGTTTATATCATGATTGGGGAAATTGGAGGGGGGGTACCATCTGTTTTTGTATGTATTTGTGGTGTTTCTTGGTTTTAAATGTAATGTATATGTTTTAATGCTCATTGAGCATTTTATTGTAACCCGCCCTGAGCCCGTTCACAGGGAGGGAGGGCTAGAAATAGAATCAATCAATAGATAATAAATAAAGGAGGATGCGCAGCCAGGCCCTGGCTTGGTTTCTTCCCTTCTCCTCCTGTCCTTTGGCAAGAACGAGTCGCAGATTCAGAAGCCTTTTCTAAGCAGAGTGTTTGTGCCTCAGTCTTGGTGTCAAACGCAGCCTCACAGAGGGAAGGAGAACTCCGTTCTCTGTGCTGCACCAGGAGTCTCAGCCTATTTCGCTCTTTCCTGTCTCCTTTTCCCATTCATGGGGCTGATTTTCATCTACAGCTATCTGTTGACCTTTCTGTTGGAAGCCTGGTATAGCCACTGCCTTTTTCTGGCATGTAGCAAAAAGAAGAGCCAGTGATTGTCGGGATCCCTCCTTAGCAGAGACGAAGCCCAAGTGGTTTTTGTTGCCTGCTCAATGCAAGCCCCTCTCCCCCTTTCAGGGCTTTCTGGCTCCTGCATCCACATAGTCAGGTGAAGCATAGGGACTGCGTGAAAATTAGCAGCCTTCAACACCTGTTCTAGGCCTAGCTTTCTATTAAAAAGCCATTTAATAATAATAATAATACAACAACAACATTTGATTTATATACTGCCCTTTCAGGACAACTTAACGTCCACTCAGAGCAATATACAAAATGTTATATTATTATCCCCACGACGCTCACCCTGTGAGGTGGGTGGGGCTGAGAGAGCTCAGGAGAGCTATGACTGACCCAAGGTCAGCTGGCTTCAGGAGGAGGAGTGGGGAATCAAACCCGGCTCTCCAGATTAGAGTCCTGCCGCTCTTAACCACTACCCCAAATAGGCTCTCTTGTCTTGCTGATGGCAAAAAAGTATCTAATGTTGCACCTCCTGAGGCCAGGGATCCCCCTTTACTCATCTAGCTTGGGGGCAGATCTTGCAACTTACTTAAATGCATCAGCTATATATTGCTCAACAAAGAATCAGTCACTGTGTGAAGAGAAGACGTAGCAACAAGCCCATGAGTGCCAAAAGGAATTATTCTAAGTCCATCAGAGGACTCCTATTCTTTGAGTCCTCACTGTGGGAGATGCTGTAAATGTGTTAGGGCCTCACAAGCTTTTCTAGCTCAGTCTGTGGTTCCATTGACCCCTTACATGCTACAAGGGGCGACCCCCTCTGAAGACCAGGCTTTACCGTCTGTTCCTCCTATGCCAGCAGGGCAGCTGGAGAGAAGGCTCAGGAGAGAAAAGCAGGGGGAAGGTGAAACAGGGACAGCGAGAGTTCCCCTAACGCTCCAAGATCCTTTGTGTGCATTTGAACCAGAAGAAGAGAAGCTGCAGGATGGCCACTTTCCACCCTTGCTCCTGGGAGGCTGTGTAGGGCTGAAACTTTTCCTATGCGTCTTTCCAAGACAGTTTGCATCCAGTGTTTTAAAGGAGGAGGTCCTAGAGGACACCCTAGAGACAGACACTGGAGAACTACCTCAAAGAGCCCCAGAGGTATTTCCCAGTTTCACTGCTTCTGAGCCCCCCTTATTGTTTCCTTCAGTTTTCCAAAGGATCTTGGATCAGGAATGGTGTGGTCTCCCCAGAGCCTACCCCCTTCCCCAAGAAAACATAGCCAGGAATCCTGGTGGCAAGCCTAACCTCCCAGGGCTGGGGAGGAGATAGATGTCAGGGGATCCCTAGGATTGCATGAGCCCTCTATCATATCCCTGAAGATGTGGCAGTGGCCATCGGACTTTTCACGGCTATTTCCTTGTTTAAGGGGCTTTGGTCCTGTGCTCTCGCGGTCTCGTTGCCAGAGCTGCAACATTGATGGCAGAACTTTCTGTGTGCCGTGTAATACTCAGCCTGAGCTGCTCTTGCTGGGATCTGTAGTTCGAGCACTGGAATGTACATTTATAGTCCCATGCCAGCCTTCTTAGGCAGCAAGACTTGCCCAAGGACAATTTGAGGAGGCAAAGGAGAAGAAAAGCTCCACTCATAAACCTCCCAAATATGGCCATAGTCCTTTTGTCGTCATGTGTCGTCATACTTGGATTCCAGGCACTCCAGATCTATTTCGTCTGGATTCTGTGCCCTCTCAGTCCGGGGCTCAGACACAGGGAAACCCTCTGGCAGGCGGGGAGTCGGTAACATGGCATGGCACCAATCTACCAGTCTGAGGTTTGTTTTAATACTCATATAATAATATAGGCCATATAATAATACAATAACAGTTCATTTGTTTTATGACGTCATCGCGCCACGAGAGTGGCATTATGGTGCGATGACATCATAAATCACACCAGAAAGACGCTCTCACTCCGCCTGCTTAGCGCTGTGCTGGCAAGTGTGGATTCGGCCATGGATACTCACTAGAACTGGAGAAGCTTCTGTGAGGAATGCATTTTGTTGCACATTTTTGCAATCTCAGAGAAGAACCTGAGAGTTTAGGCAAACCTCCACGTAAGAGTGTGTGTCACTGCTAGAATGACCCTCAGGTGTCTCCTTGATACTCTTCACCATGCCGAAAAAGAATGGGGACCAGAGAGCAAGTTTGGATCTCAAGACCCTTGGTTGGTATCTCCAGAAGTAGTTATTCCAAATGGAAGCACCCAAATCCATTTCACAGGCAATTCAAATGGGAGGGTCTATCATTCCTGAACTGGCTGCATCTCCATATTCCAATTCTTCTCAACCTCCACTGATTTCTCAAGTTTCTATGTTGAAGGCATCACTTTGCATCCCAGTTTCTCGTCACTCTGATTTGAGCACCATGTGTCTTTACAAAGTCTTGGTAGCTGCGATAGCAGTTCTTTTACCTCAGGTAGTCCGTTTTTTATCCTTATCTGGGCAGTTCCCTCGTGTGCGTGCGTGTGTGTGTGGATAGATATAGATACGTATAGATTACTCCTGGGACCCAGGTTGTGCTGTTTGCAACACAACATTTCCAGTACTCGAGAGCAGTGCTGGCAAGAGGTTTCCCAGTGCCCTCCCATCAGTTGTCTCTGGGAGAGCTGCTGTTCTTACCCTCCTTTCATACGTACTTTTCCATCTTGGGACTTGCCCCTGGTTTTCAAGGGCCCTCACCAAAGACTCTTTATTGAAGGTCTCCTCCTTAAAGAAGATTTCCTTCATCTTTTCCGGAGAAGTTTGTGAAATGAGCGCTCAGTCCGAAGTTACGTCTTTTGCATAGTGCAGAGTTCCACCCTGCCTCAGATCTTTCCTTCATGAACAAGGTGAAATCTGAGGTCGGTAAATCTACCAGAGCTGGCCCTTTCAAATCTTGGACTATCCTATCCTGTTGCTTCCAAGCAAGTATCATCTAGGCATTAGGAGAGCCCCCAGGACGAGCTGTAACAGGGGGCTGGCACCACAGGACCTGGGAGACATTCCGGCGTGCCGAGCAGTTCCGCATGCCAGCACCACATCAAGGGGCCAACCTGGTCTCTGTTGCCGGTTTTCATCAGTCCCTAAAAGATTGTAGATGCTGCAAGTGGGTTCAGGAGCAGGGGCTCTGATTGAATATATAGAAGGTCTGTCCACTCAATTCTCACCCGGGATGTGGAGCAATGTTTGTATTCCTCTTTCCTGCTGGCTGTGCTTCCAGGAACTGAGAAGGGACAGTTGGAATGGCCTTTGGGTTAATGGTAAGACAGCAGGCAGACCCACCAATCAGGGAGAGCCCTGTGCACATGTGCAGTGCCTTCAGCTCTTGGCTTGAGGGCTTCCTGGGCCGCCTTTCTTTTCTGTCCGCCACTTTTGTGAGGCCTGCAGGCCGAATCTGTGCCTTGGCTCGCCATTTTATTCAACAGTTTCAACAGCCTCCAAGATCTCGGCGGAACCCCAGCAGGGCATAGGCTTTGGTTGGTGATGCCTCCTGAACTGGAAGAGAGTTACCCATTTTCTGCTTGCTGTCCTACTGCTTATCAAACAGGATCTTCGCAGTAAGCCCAGTTGACACTTGAATGACAGTGACAAAGCAGGCAAGGATACAGTACAAAATGGTAGCCGCCACCTGCTTTTACTGACTTGGAGAGAGTCTCTAGGTGGGAAGGTTGGGCTTTATTAACAGGGCCTTGTGGCAGCCGCTGGCATGGTGGGCTCAGAGAGAAGCTGTGGGGCAGGAAGGCAGAATGAGGAGCTGACGTCTTCTCTCTTGTTTTCCAGGATAGAGATCCCCTTCAAGTTCCACATGCTGCATTCAGGTCTGGTCCATGGGCTGGCTTTCTGGTTCGATGTAGCTTTCATTGGTACAATGTAAGTGGTGGAGGAAAGACCCCTTTTTTCATCCTGTATATCGCTCCTATACCATCTTGTGGTGAAACAGGAGAGCAGTGACACACGTTTAGCAAATATCTATTCAGAATGGAGTTCTCCAGTGCTTTTGTCAATCAGAATTGTACTTGATGGGGGAGACACTATTTAGAAGGAGAGCTGGCTTTCTGTGGGGGTGGGAGGCAGGGTGCTTCATTTAATAGACTGGAATTGTGGAACTAAGTTTCAAGCTCGTTTGGTTAGATTCAAAGAAGAAAAAAGCTTGCAGATGTGGTCAAAGTCTCATTCTAGGAATTTTCAAGATAACGGAAAAATCATTTCTGAATGCTCAGCATCATGTTGAAGTAATGGGGGTTGCGAAAGAGCCTTTTTTGTCAGTGTTTTTGGGGAAAAAATTATTTACTTCATTTATACCCCACTTCTGTCTCCAGTGGAGAACCACTTTTACAGCATTCTCCTCTGTTTTATCCTCGCAGTAACCTGTGAGGTAGATTATCCTGAGTGTGTGACTGGCCCAAGGTCAACCAGCAGGCTGCTGTGGGAAAATGGGGATTATTCAGACTTAGTTCTCTTAGATCCTAGTCCGACACCAGATCCTAGTTCAACGCACTAACCAGTTAAACTGGAGAGTCTCCTTGCTGGAGCTTTGTCCAGCAGACAACCTTCAAAGGACTTTAAAGCAGGCATAGAAGGGCGGGCTGAGCTTGTTGCAAAATATGCATGCCTTAAAGAGGGTTAGGGAGGGAATACCCTTGCCAGGTTTTGGTATTTCTCTTTTTAAAGAGCTTCACGTGTGCTTCTATGATACAAATGTGAGTATTTGTTCTGTACAGAAGTGGGAAAAGTTGGGGGTCGCAAGAGAGTTTGCCTGGGTAACAATGTAAAGAATATTACATGGTCACCCATGGTTACCCATTAGTGATACCATGTAAAGAATATTACTCCTTTCCCATGATGTCATAACCATATGCTGTCTAGCCATTTGTAGTCCAGGCTGGCACGCGTTTTTAAAATGTCGCTTAACAAATCCAATATTCCATAAAATGGAGCTTTTAAAATAAAAAATGAAATCAAGAAAAATTGGAGAGGAGAAGTTAGGCTAGGGTTAGAGGTTCGCTTTTTTGTTGTGGTGATGACAACTAGGATTGCCCCGGTATTTATTTATTTATATCCTACCATACTTCTGTCATAAAATTACAAGAAAGTGTGAATAGATTAGGGTTTATGGTAGCAATAACTAGTAAGTTTGATCATTAAAATATGGAACCCTGAAGGTTGAAAAAGGAGTCCTAAATTTTGGTGCTGATTCCTTGAGCCAAAGGAAATGTGTCAAGGCCTGCATTAAGTCCAGCAGTCAGAACCGAGGTGCTTTCAGACAGAATGGGGATCAACCCAAAAGGGGAAAACCAAGAGCCTCTAGTGCTGTTGAGGGAAATCTGAGCCACGTATAGTAGGCCAGACCTGGTGACAGCCAAAGTTTATGTCTGCAAATTGTACTAATGCTGAAAAGACCGAGCTACCAGAAAAGGATGGGCTAAAGACTTGTGAAACCGCCAGGACTGTTGTTCTTTTTAATAATGTCTCTTGTTGTCTCCTTCCTTCCACTAGAATGACCGTTTGGCTCTCGACCGCTCCCACAGAACCTCTGACCCATTGGTACCAAGTTCGGTGCCTCTTTCAGTCTCCGCTTTTTGCTAAGGCTGGTGACACACTCTCAGGGACGTGCCTTCTCATTGCCAACAAGCGGTAAGCTGGCTGGGACCGTTCCTTCGAGACCGAGAAAGTAATGATTGTAACCGGATGGGCCTCCCTGTAATATAACCCCGTCTTATCGCTGTTCTTGTTCACTTTGTTCTGCCTTTGAAGACATTCAGAAAATTAGCCCAGCTCCCTGGATGGCTTCAATCCTCTCTGGGCTTGATTGATCTGGTTCTTTCAGCCTCTCTTATTTACCCATTTATAATCCTCAAGATTCTGTTCTGTGTCCAGGGACTTCGCTGTGGCAGAATGGCCCCGCAGGTGAAGAGGGGGTTTGCTTTGGATGAGCGGCTTTATTTTCTCCCTTGCTAACAGAACAGAACATTCCCTGGAAGGGCCTCGGTCCCTTTCTCTCTCAGTTGAGAACAGTAGAAGTGTGAACCTCAGCGGGCTAATTTTCTGTAGATCCCTTGCATGTGGCTGCCTTCTTCTCATCTCCGAGTGGACTTAACTGCTTGACATGGAAGATATCAAAGAAGAGTTCTAGAGATGGGCAGAAAAATATATGCTTATATATCTGTATACGTGTAAAAAGGGGGAGAATGATGTAAGCTGTTTTGGGTCCCCATTGGGGACAAAGGCAGTATATAAATGAAGTTAAAAAAATTTAACATCTCTTTTCCTGCCCATGAGGAACTAATAGATTGGGGGAGAGGGTCTTTTAAATAAAGTTAAGGAGGAAAGAGGTGGACATATTTCACTCATCCTGCTTCCAGTGGCACACTCTTGTTCTTCAGAGCATTGCTTGGGGCTAGGGGGAGAATCCTGTTTATCCAAAGGTAGTTCCAAAGAGAGTTTATTGTCTGTAGTCATAGGTCGTCACAATTTACGAAACATCGACTAATAAAAAAGTTAAATCCATTATCACAATTTGTAAAGGTTAATTAAAACTAATCAAAACAGTACAGTATGCCAAACTATCCCAGGAGTCACGAAACAGCCTCATTCAGTACCACTTTAGATCTTGTATCTTTTTGGCTGCGAGTGCAAACTGAGAGACTCTATAGGACACACGATTATCAGTGTCAGGTAACAAAAACACAGTCTTCTCAATTTCAGAGTATGTGTTTGTCACTGATAGGGTTCTGGCCAAAAATTTAGCTCTGGGTACACTATATAATGGACAATAAAGTAGGTAGCGGGAAAGGTTCTCCGCTGTAGGTAATCCACAAATGCAGGTGCGATGTTCCATAGGGGTGTGAGAATAACGCCCTGCCAAAATAGCTGTGTGCGTCATCTGAAAGCGCAGAGCAGTGAAAGACACTCTTGAGGTTGTAATGAGAAGTACTGGCTAGGTAGGGAGATCTTCAATGGTCAAATTTGTTTAGTTTATACCAAGGAGCTGCCTTAGTAATTAATATTGATAGCCGATCCATCACTGCGTCTGACTTGTAGATCCACTCCTTAAGTGGGAGGTTTCGTGTTTATCCCTAACCACATCTTGGGTTCAAAGCCTTGGTGATTGGAATCCCAGCCCTGCTCACTTGGCTGCAGGCTCTGTTGGCTGCTCTTTGGATGTTCACAGATTCATTGCAAACAGCCTGTCTTCTTCTGCACACTCCCCTTGGCCACCGCATTCTGCCCGGTATTCAGCACGGTTTCTTGGGCTCTTGTATCTTAGGCAGATTCAGTCTTGAGGTTTGCCTGCCCTTTTGCTGATTCTCACCTTTGGATTGTGATAACAAGGCTGATGTTGAATCCTCACCAGAGATCACTGCACTGGCTCCCCTGCTTGTTTATTTCCCATAGACGAGTTGCCGAAGGTTCAGGGCCATGGGGCAGGGGTCACTGCGGCAGTCGAGGGGGAGGGTAGTTGTGAATTTCCTGCATTGTGCAGGGGGTTGGACTAGATGACCCTAGAGGTCCCTTCCAACCCTGTGACTCTATGAGTGGTGTTGTCCAGATGTGGCTGGCACAGCAGAAGATGAGCTGCTTATTGCCCACTGGAGCATTAGGAAGGAGAGAAGGGCTTGGATTCCACTAACTGGATTTCCTTGGGTGGAGGAGTAGGACTTCCTCACTTCTCCCCTCCCACTGCAGCCAAAATGCACACCCCTGTCAGAACAGCATGAGGGGGAAGTCTGCAGCGAGGGAAGGAGCTCAGTGGGACTTCTCCCCAGAAACCAAGCCCCGGGGATGGGATTTCTGCCTATGTCTGCTCCAGCAGTACTTTTTTCTGGCATTTGTGTTGGAGGGGTGTTAACTCTGTTGCCCAAACCAGTCCTAAAACTACAAGCACACCATCCGAGGTACCGTCTCCTTACCTGAATAAGCAAATGAGAGCAGCAGCTGCTGCTCACCTTCTCTTTGTTCCTGGGATCCATGGGGTAGAAAGGACTGGTGGCTCATAGGCACCCCCTTTTTTTGTCTTCCAGGCAGAGTTACGACATCAGTATTGTTGCTCAAGTGGACCAGACAGGCTCCAAGTCCAGCAACCTCCTTGATCTGAAAAACCCATTTTTCAGGTAGGTCAGGTCCCCGGGTTTCTGGCCTGATAGCGTGGGACGTTTGTATTTCGCGCTCTGCTTAGAGGCTGCAAATTTTAACTCTAGAGGCTTTTAAACATTCGTTTTTAGTTTCTTCTTCTCTCTCTTCCTTCTCTCTTATCCTCTGCTTAGTTTTTCTGTCTTTGTTTAGGGCTAAATACCTATATAAGTCTTCGCAGTTGGGTACTAAGATGAGTCAACAAACCTTGATTTTTAAACTGAACAAAATTATCCTTGATATCTTCCCTTACCAAGGCAGAGATATAAGCTGGCAGAACAGGTGGCAAGCGAAAAGACATCTCAGCTACTTATTAGGAATATCAATTAGATTTTTGAAAATTGGAACGCTTAGGTGGTCCGATATATCACCAATCAGTCCTGTTAACTTTCCACCCTAGATATGTTCCACAATTATTATGGTCTACAAGATTAGAAATGAAGACTTTTGGCCTGTGTATTAAAAGACATTTCCGCAACTCCAAGCTGGGCTCCCTTTTGGAGAACAAGGAAATAAGATCAAGGTGGGAGGTAAAGCAACCAGAGAGGAGTCAAGCTGCTGTCCACCATCCATGAGAAGATCAGAGGAAGGCCCCTACATCATCCAAGGAGACAATGGTAGAGAGAGGAAAATCCTCTAGAGCTAATTTTAATTTATTAGAAATGGGAGACCAGACCACTAAATCTCAATGGATTGATCTCACTTCACTTTTGAAACCCCAGAAAATACAACAACTAACTCCAGGTGATCTAGAACAGCATCTTGTAGACCCCCTCTAAGAATGACCCTTTTCTAATGGAGGCTGAGCTAATAGATCCCTTTGGTTTGGTAACAGAAGAAGTCCCAAAAAGTGTTCTTTTACGACTACAAACTCTTCAGTGTATATTAAGAGTAATTAGAAATAAAACCCACCCCACTCAATTGAATGTTGAGGGGCTAGAGAGGGAAGATAAAAGAACATTAGCCCCAGAGGACAGAAAAATGGAACCTGTCTCATGATCTAACCAAGATGCCATCTCCTCTCCCCCAATTAGTGGTACTATAGAGGAAAAGGCCCATGTGAATTGTATAAACCTTTGGCCAGAAGTAATAGTGTCTAGCTTGAATAAGGTACAGGAGGTTACAAATATCAATGGACTAGAGGAAAGCCTAACATTAAATTTTTTTCATGGATCAGTTCAGGATGGTCCTCGAAAATACAGATTCTATCCCCAGCCTGTTGGAAGAAATGTGGTGAACAAGGCTCATACTCACATTGCTGGTGGAAATGTAAAATTGTGGAGAAGTTTTGGCATTCAGTTCTACATCAAATCTTCTTAATCACATCAGTTAAGGTACCATTCAGACCGGAATTAATATTTCTGGATATATGGAAAGAACAACATATGCTGTGCCTGCATAAAGAATTAACATCTTCGTTATTGGCAGCAGCTAAAAACGCCATAGAGTCAAGATGGAAATCGCAGTTTCCTTCAAATTTGGACATATGGTACCTTAAGGTTTGAGAGCAACTTTCTATGGAAAAAATTACAGAGAGATTACAAATAACAGTAGACCCCCTTAAACCAACACAGTTTTATGAGAAGTGGTACCCCTTTTTGGACTTTCTTTCTAGAAATGAGCTCTTAGTCACTAAGCTACCTTATTATAATATCATTAATCCTGAAATTTGAACGTTTGTATTTAAGCTTAATATAGATACGACTTTACTAATTAGCATAACTACTTTGGAACCAGTTAAAACTAAAGAGACCCAATAGAACTGGATTTTGTTTGCTACTAAATACTTTGATAGTGAAGTCTCATAACAATATTACACTTCGTAAATGTTGAATGTTGTTGTTTGTTAGTTAAAAATCTTTAATAAAAAATTTTTAAAAAGAAAGAAAATACAGATTCTAGAAATTTACACCCAGATTAAGAAATTTCACAACCTGCTGATTCAGGAATCATGGGTTCCCGAAGAAATCTTGGTAGAAGAGTATGTTCTCTTCTCAGTTAGTGCTGAAAGATATAACAAAAAGGGGTGCTTTTGTGGAGGATTAGCATGTCTAATTGCAAACTCTTTAAATATAAAGGAGGTGAGAGCAGTGGCTCCTTCCTCTCCAACAATTGCAGTCCTTTTGGTCCTCCCAACAATCTCCTTAGTATTGATAACAGCATATTTACCCCCTGCCCTAAGGAAAGAAGAATTAGTAAGAAACTGGGACAATTTGGATGAATTCATCTCAGAAGCAAGAGAAGGGCTACCGAAACATTATTTAATTATAACAGGGGACTTTAATGCCCGAATTGGTGCAAATGGATCTAATATAATTTCAGAGATGTTTGACCCAGGCAAGGAAGACTTTGCATGTAGTGACCTTCTTTTAAACAGAGTAGAAAAGGACCAAGGGATAAATCCCGCTGGTAGACAATTAATAAATCTGGTACTCTCCCACAACCTTGTAATAGTAAATGGAAATAAACGGGTGGATCCTGAAGGGACACTTACATGTTTTACCCATAAAGGTGCCCGTACAGTAGATTACTGCCTGGCACTGGAAGAGGTGCTAACTAGGAACTGCAATACTTTACCAGCATATTTAAAGTCCATGACAATACCTCAATACAGAGATATTTTCTTGGCTGCTAGATTGAACGCTGTATTAACTCCAGAAATGAAAGGTCACTTTTTGAGAATTCCCTTTTCAGAACACGTTTCTGTAATACAGGGAAGATAGGCACCTTGGCTCATCTAGTTAGTGAATGCCCACATTTTGGTTTTTGTTTGTTAAGGCGGGATCAGGCTTAAGGCTGTGACCAAAAGAGCTGTACAATGATGTAGGGTGATGTAGGGGCCTTCCTCTGATCTTCTCATGGATGGTGGACAGCAGCTTGACTCTTCTCCGGTTGCTTTACAGGAGCCTGAGTCCTCTCTGGTTGCTTTACCTCCCACCTTGATCTTATTTCCTTGTTCTCCAAAAGGGAGCCCAGCTTGGAGTTGCGAAAATGTCTTTTAATACGCAGGCCGAAAGTCTTCATTTCTAATCTTGTAGACCATAATAATTGTGGAACATATCTAGGGTGGAAAGTTAACAGGACTGATTGGTGATATATCGGACCACCTAAGTGTTCCAATTTTCAAAAATCTAATTGATATTTCTAATAAGTAGCCGAGATGTCTTTTCGCTTGCCACCAAGAAAGGGAAGGTCAGAATGAATCCGTGAAGGGGTTTCCCAAGCCTGTAATCAGAACTTCTTTGGCGTTTGAGGGAGGAGGATGTCTGGGGAGCATTTGTGGCAACATGTGCAACAGCAAAAACATATTGACTGAATCCATCACATTTTCGTCCCTCTCTTCTTCCAGAGATCTATGATTTCATACATGTTTGCATTTGTTTTGCTTCTTAAGTTGAATGTGATTATCAGGTCCAGATGCTGAAAGAGCTCCTGGTGTGCCTAGGAAAGTCCAGCCACTGCAGTCCTATGGCAGAAGAAGTCTTATGAGAATATTGGGGGCGGGGGGGGGGCGTGGTTCATTGTGCCCCAGGCTTCCCCAAAGAGAAAAATAATCGCCCTTCTAGGGGAACAGCTTTATGGTTCTAAAGGAGCCGTAGTCCCGCTGACTAATAAAAGGTAGGGTCACCTAATGTGGGGTATTTAAAAAAAACACTCAGAAAAGACAGGCAGCCAGGCTGTTCTGTGGAGACAGCCTCACCCATCTGTGCTGCACAAAGACATTAATTGGCATCTCGCATTCAGAATCAATGTACAGATTCTGCCATTTTTTAAAAAATAGTTTTGTACCCAAAAATTCCTTTTCCTCACCATTGGTTTCTTCTTTCTGGTGTTTGTATGGATAAACCGATGGGCTCCATGCCTTCACAGAGCAAACTATGGAGGCTTTTTAGCACAAAGTTCTTGGTGTCGCCGCCCCCCCCCCCCCGCCCCTTGAGATGAAGAGTTATTCGTCTACCTCCCTGGAGTTGCAGAACCACACCTTCCTGCTCGGCTGTTGGTCATCCACAGCATTGCCGTTAAAAACTTCTGCAGTCATGAGCTAGATGTGTATTTATGCAGTCTTCCTTTCCTTCTTGTCCATCTTTCAGTTGTGTGGTTTTGCTTCACAGATTCACAGCAGGTCACCTTTAAAAAAACACCTCCACTGTGATAGCAGATTTCCTTCTTCATAGTTATGATGACCGCTGCATGTTCTATCTGAGCAAATGCCAGTAGGTTAAATCCTGATTGCATTGCCAGAGATTCACCAAACAGGCATACTATAGTCATGCCACTTGCTTTTGAGCTACTCAGTGGGAGTGTGCTTTATTGGTTTTAGACACCCTGGCCCAGACTTTTAAAGAGTTACCCTCCACCAGATCTTATTCCAATACTGCTGTTGACCCCAGACCTTCCCAGTACTGACATTTCAGTTCCCAAGCATCAGCTGAGCTGTGAGCCATGAGCTGAAAATGCTGAGCTCAAAGCACTTGGACCTCTTTTCCCCTTGGAACTAAGGAGGAAGAAAAAGAAAGGCACCTGGAACTTTGGACACACATGTAGGTATGACTGATTGTCCCATTGCTGACATTCACCCTTCCTGAAGCTTGACTAGGCTAGGATCACCGGAGCACCTGCCATGCCAGGCTCCAGTGTCAGCCTGGACTCAGGGCACCCATAGTCCGAAGCCGTCTTCACAGCTAATGCTGTGCGAGATCAAACAGCTGGTTTCAGTTCCCAGGTTATCTTCAGCAGATCAAGATGCACTTTCAGACATACTGGGGGTGGGCTTGTTATCTGAGGCCTCCAAGACGACTCATTTCACAAAGTCTTCCTGACTTCAGCATCTCAAATCTGTGCGTCTTCAAGGGGCCATCCGTCTTCCAGGTAGCCATGATTAGCTTGACATTATTCCACTACACTCGAGGGGGTCGGTTACCTCGAGGCCCTCAGATGTGAAGCCCCAAGTCTCTCACTCAGAATGAGACTGTCTAGAAAGCCAGAGGAGTGGGTAGTCAGGAGCTCTCCAGTTGGACTTCCAAACCTGCAACCCCACCCCAACTACACAAGTGGAAAATATGACGGGCCCCAGCAGAATCCTGGGCCAGAAGGCCAAGTGTATGCCTGGTAGCCCAGGGAATCCTGTTTCCCAGCCCCTATACTGGGATTATAGGTATGTCAGTGTCTACTAGTCACGTTCAGAAGCAGTAAACCTCTGATTACCAGCTCCAGGAGGCAACATCAAGGGAAGGCCTCAGCCTCTGTGCCCTGTTGTCGGCCTTCCACAGTAGCTGTTTGATCACTTTGTGAGACAGACCGATGGACTAGATGGGCCACTGGCCCCATGCGACAGGCCTCTTCCTATGTACGTGGGAGGAGAGAGCTTGAGCTCCTAAGTCTGGACAAGGTCAGGATTCCCACGTTTGCAGCAGAGGTTGAAAGGAGTGCCAGGCAGGTGCAGTGTGTAGAGTCTGACTAGCAGCCAGGAGCTCTGCCATGGAAGTTCACTGGGTGACCTTGGGCCAATCGCCCAGCCTCAGTAGAAACTACCCTGCAGGGTTGTTTGGGGGATAAATTGGAGAATGATGTGAGCTGCATTGAGTCCCCATTGAGGAGAAAGGCCGGGTATAAATAAAACAAGAGTCCTCAGTTCTATAGTGCTGTAAATGCTATAAGACAATGCAGCGCTCTCTCTGTTCATCTTCATGGCCCTCTGTCCAGGCACACATTGGGACTGTGCACGCCAGCCATGGGGAAGATTTCCGTAGCTTTGTTGAAGATTAGGAGTGCCCCTACTCCCTTTGGCACTTGCCTGCCAGAAACGACCAGGAGGAGAGGTGCTATTCCCTCAGTTCTCTTTTTGCCACCGCAAAGAGAAGATCTCCATTACTGTTTCTGCTTTTCCCTCACCTCATCCTTGAAGCTGAGGAGAATTCTTTCTTTTAAAGAGTTTTTAACCCTCAATAGACATCCTAGTGAAAAATACAATTACATTTAAAGAAGAAAAGTTTCTGTCTTTCCCTTTGTCGTTATGGCTCAAGAAAGGCCCTCTTCAAGATGCTGGGAAATGCCAGCCTGATTAAAGACACCTGCTCCCTCCCTGGCGTCCTTGAATACCAAGTCCAGAGGGTGTAGCTTGTCAGCCCCCCACCCACAGTGGTTCCTCTGAAGGCTGTGGCTTCGTGCCAACTTGATTGCTTTCCTGGCACCCTTAAGTACCAAGGGCTGAGTCAGAGGTTCGGCCCGTCAGAGCCTCCTTACAATGGCTGTTCTCCAAGACTGTGGCTTGGTGCCAGCCTGATTGCTTCCTCGGCTCCCTTGGGTGCAGTATTTTGTCAGAAGCCTTTTAGAAGACAAAGCTGTACAATAACTGCTGAATCACCTGTATCTACCTGCTTGTTCATTGTTGGTCTTCTGTGCAGTCCCACATGGGCCTGCGCATGCGCAGGCCTGTCGACCGGACGGATTTCACAGCTTTTTTCTCTTCTAGAGGGGGCGCTCTCCTCCCAGAGCGCCTGCGCGGCAGTTTCCCGCCAAAGACGCCCGCGCTCTGGGGAAGCGCCACCCCACCCCACCCTCAGTTCCTTCTTTGCTGCCGACTAGTTAGGATCGCCAGTGAGAGCTCCTCCTCTTTCGTGAGTTGCTGATCTCCTTCTGTGGAGAAATGGAAGGAGAAAGAGTGCAAAGTAACTTGCTCATGGCTGATAGAGCCCTACTTATTAAAAACAAACAAACCAAGAATGCATTGGTTGGAGCTTTTCATATTCGGGAGCTCCACCGTCGTCTATCCCCTTTTGTAGGGGAATAGAATGGGAAAGAGGGCGATGCCCCTAATTTGCTCATGGCTGATGAAGCCCTAGTTAAAGAAAAACATGCCCAGCATGCAGCAAATGTCAAGGATAGTCGATAAGAGCTTCTGCTTTGTGAGCTCTCCTTCTGCGGAGAGGAGAGTGAGAGCGAAGTCTCTGACTTTCTCACAGCTGACAAAGCCCTACTAGAATGCACCCAGTGTGCACCAAAAATGACAAGGATCGTAGGTAGTAGTTTTCCTGTTCAAGAGCTCCATCGTCGCTGTTTCCCTTCTGCGGAGGAACGGAGAGAGAGAGAGAGGGAGAGAAAACAAAGTTTCTAACTTGCTCATGGTGCACCCCGTGTGCAATAAAATAACGAGGATGGATAGACACTCGCTCTGCCTCGTTTGCCTGGGGAAGACTGCCGTGTGAATTCCTCCAAGGTGGAGCCGAAAGAGCTGCCAGGCTCAAGGCTATATTGTGGAAGCGGGCGTTGGTGATAACGACCAGCCCAACAGCAAATACCTCTGCACTCGCAGAGCGTGCTGACATACGGATCCAACTTTGACAGCAATTTCGGTGCCAACCGAACAAATTGTTGTTCTTGTCTAAAGGGAAAGGCATGATTATACATCCCTGCTTAGGCTTGGTGCATCCAGGGGTTTGTAAACCACCTATCAGGAGTAATGCTTTACGGGGGTTTCTTCCTGGGTCCTGTGAGAGAGGCTTCCAGCACCATTGGGGGAGATACGTATCGCACAAAGTCGATCGAATCCGTGCTTAAGCATCGGGCTCTGACGCATCCCTGACCTCATTTGATACCTGAATCAGCAAGGAAAAGGAGCCCACGGTACCCCTTCTGGCTCCTTGCCAACACATGCAGAGCAAAAGAACTGAGGATGTCAAATCCTTAAATGTCGGGAAGGCAGCTAACGTTGCCTTCCCGTGGTTGAAGGGCTTTATATGGATGTAGTGACCACCCTGCTTGAGTAACCAGCTCCAGTCCTTTTTGCTTATACGTTTGAGGGACTGTATGTGACAGAGGAGTACACTTATGCTCCCCTCCTAATGGAACTTTCAATTGACATTAGGACCAGGTACTGTTAGACAAGACGACAGTGTCTGTAGAGGCCACACTGTAGGCAGGAATGCATATGAGACTGCAACTTTGGTTTCTGTCCCCTTGTAACACATACTATAAGTCATTGAACGAGTGGCTTGCTGACTCCTATTTTTCAAGGGAATTGAACTTGGCCGTGGGCCGATGGATACCTCTGTCACCCCTGATGCTTCCTTAGGAGACTGCGGGAATGTATTGCCAAAACTTCAAAGTCACGGCATGTAACTATGGAAGAATGAAAAACTACACACCTAGGTTTGAAACTGAGGGTGGCTCGAGATGTGCTTCTCCCTTGCGGACAGGTTAGGGAATGAAGTGTACAGACACCCACGCATGGTGAGGATTCTCAGAGAGAAATCTCCTCATTTGAAAAGACAGCACGGCTTCCATATCCTGCTGCAGAAGGGAGTAGGACACAGCCCCCCCAGGAACAATCCTTCCGATCCAGTTGGTTAGGATACCGAATTATGTATTTCCGCCTATTCCGGTGTTATTGGTGGTGGGGAAAATGCAAGCAGAATGAACCACGTATATTATAATAGTACCTTTCTGACCACAGCATCATGATACCATCAACTGTTGGGGAGGGCCAAGGCCAATATCTTTTGCTTCTCTAGGTACTAGATCTCCTTTTATTATGAAGGAACCAAGTACCATCTTGTCCCCAGAATTAATCTTACAACAAAACTAATGCTTTATTAGTTGACCTGCCTAATGAGATCACGGAGCTTACGCTCTATGTAAACTTGTCCTACCAGGAATGATCTAGGCTTAGGACTTGGGAGGAGCTACAGGAGTTAATCCTTATGCCTGTGCACTGACTATCGTATTAGAATACCTTGTGGTTTTTCCAACAGGGGAAGGTTTATCCAACTTCTCTGTTAGGTTCACAGGGCAGCTATTTTCTGCCTCCCACTTCGCAGCGGACAGAAAACTGTGTTTCGCATTACATGCATACTGTCCCTGTATGAATTGAGCACATGTCCACCACTCACTTCAATAGTACCACAGTGGTCACTACAGTTGTTATTAGCTAACAAATGGAGAGATCTTTGCGCCTTCAGCCAAATGTCCATTGAGAATGTTGTCTTGCAAGGTAACTTTTAGTGATGACTACACCAGCTAAAGGTGAGTGAGCTAGCAAATCTGAGGATAGACCAGCCAGTCCTGGACACATATCAGGAGGAAATACTCCTCAGGCCTAGCCTTAAGTTTCTTACTGCAGGGTTTTAAATTCCACCTGATACAAGAGATGATACCGCTGGTTCCCTTCATATCAGCTATTTAGAGGGATATAAGAGAACTTCATACACTGAAGATTAGAAGACCTTGCTTCATTCTATTTAGATAATACAACAGTTAGAACTATTTTTGCATTCTTGTGAGTGGAGTGATATAAATTGTCACTTTGTCATGTAAATTCCGTGTCTTGTCCATTGGGGATCCATACACAGACCACTGGGTCTCAAGAAACATCGACAACACTTCTTAAGGTGCTCCATTACACAAGATCGGCAAGTTGCCATAGGGCATCTGCTGATCATAGAATCATAGAGTTGGAAGGGGCCGTACAGACCATCTAGTCTAACCCCCTGCCTAGTGCAGGATCAGCCTAAAGCATCTCTGTCAAATATTCATCCAGCCTCTTCTTGAAAACTTGATGCTGTGATGAAGCACTATGCCCTGGATACTCATCACAATGAGCAGTTTGGCAAGCATTGTTTCAGTGAAGAGTCAACCCTCCTCCTTGTGATAGCTTGTTAAGCTCCCATGTGGGACTGCACAGAAGACCGACAATGAAAACGTTGGTTGTTGTGGATTTTCCGGGCTGTATAGCCGTGGTCTTGGCATTGTAGTTCCTGACGTTTCGCCAGCAGCTGTGACTGGCATCTTTGCAGGTGTAGCACCAAAAGACAGAGATCTCTCAGTGTCACAGTGTGGAAAAGATGTTGGCAGGTAATTTATATCTACTCAGGAAGGTGAGGTTGGGCTGAGTCAACCCCACCTTCCTGAGTAGATACAAATGACCTGCCAACATCTTTTCCACTCTGTGACACTGAGAGATCTCTGTCTTTTGGTGCTACACCTGTGAAGATGCCAGTCACAGCTGCTGGTGAAACGTCAGGAACTACAATGCCAAGACCATGGCTATACAGCCCTGAAAATCCACAACAACCAACGTTCTCCGGCCGTGAAAGCCTTCGACAATACAGCCTGGAAAATCCACAACAACCAACGTTCTCCAGCCGTGAAAGCCTTCAACAATACAACAATGAAAACAGTTGCACTTACCTGTAACTGCTGTTCATTGAGGTCTTCTGTGCAGGCACACATGCCCTCCCTCCTACCCTGCTATATACTCTTCACTGCTCACATGGAGAGTCTAGCAGCAAAGGAGAAACTGAGGGTAAGAGGGGTGGCGCTTCCCCACAGCGTGGGCGTCTTTGGCAGGAAACTGCCGCGCAGGCGCTGTGGGAGGAGAGTGCCCCCTCTAGAGGAGAAAAAAGCTGTGAAATCCGTCCGGTCGGCATACCCATGTGTGCCTGCACAGAAGACCACAATGAACGGTAGTTACAGGTAAGTGCGACTCCGCTTTAAGTTTCTCAAAGAACTCTGAAAGGTCGGTGACGCAGGACTTCACTTTGCAGAAGCTGCACTGATTTCTCCTCAGTAGGTTGTACTAGATGGGGCTGGTATTGAGTTCGTGTGTCTGCCTTTCAGGTACACAGGTACAACTCCTTCACCCCCGCCAGGCTCGCACTACACCTCTCCTTCAGAGAACATGTGGAACACGGGCAGCACCTACAACATGGGCACCGGGATGGCTGTTGCTGGTATTGTGCTTTCTTATCTGTTACTCCTGAGCAAAGCAGGTCACCATTTCCCAGCCCTTGTGAGAATAACTGAGGACATCTGCCTGCAGCTTAGGAGCCCTGAGGACCACAGGACTCTTGAACCTGAACATTCCTGTGATGGTTTGGCTGTGGTGTTTCCTTTGTGGATTGAGAAGGCTTGTGGCAGTTACCTGGCTTTGCTTGCCAGTGGTTTCTTAAACTTCACCTAGAAGCCCAAGAGCACCCCTTTATCTGTGTGTCTTGCATTGTCTTCTGGGTGGCCCAGCAGGTAACTTCATGGCCTCGTTCCCCTAGGAGGGAGGGCTCTCTGTCTGTCCCAGGGTCTTAGTGGCCTACAAAGGCAACAAGTATGCTAAGATTTTGAGCAGCTACCCTGACTCAGGGGTGATGACTAGGGGTGTGCACCCCCCCAAAAAAGATTTGGTTTTCCGGCTTCGGATTTACCAAAGCAGGGAAAAGATTCGTGAAAACCCAGGTATTTAAGCTTCTTCAGAAAGCTTTGGGGAGAGCGGCAGCAGCTGCAGCACTTTTCTTGGTGTTTGCAAACAGCAAGAAAAGTGCTGCTTTCAAGCTTCCTGCCTTTTTTTACCCAATGGGAGGGGGGGAGGAGGGGGTTGTAGTGAGTGACTCGCTACAGCCCCCTCCTCCCCCTCCCATCACGTAAAAAAAGGCCTTGGAAAGCTCAAAGCATCATTTTTCTTGCTGTTTGCAAACACCAAGAAAAGTGCTGCAGCTGCTGCCGCTCTCCCCAAAGCTTTCAGAAATGCTCTGAAGCTTTTGGAAAGCTTTGCTTCGGAATTTCCGAATCAGTTCAGCGATACTGGGGCCAGTTTGGAAATACCGAATCATTCCTCATCAGGCCCTATTTGAGTTTAAACCCCGAATCGAAAACCTGAAGTGTGCACCCCTAGAGATGACACTTTCAAGCAGTGACCCTGCTGACATTATATTGCTTTGGCATTGATGAAGTTAATCATTGGCAGTAAAGGGAACATGTCACCTGCTATTTTTTGCCCTATTTTTGATAGATTTTAGTAGTAAGCTACTTGAGCAGCCAATTTGGCTGAAAAATTGGATTTTAAATACATCGCAAGCAAGGGACCCACAAGGACTTCCATGGGGCATCTTATTCTCCCTTCCCTCCCCTTGCCACCCCCTATCAGTTACATGTATTATTTTTACTACATTTATGCCCCACCACAGCATGAATCCTAAACAGCTTACATCATTCTCTTCCATTTTATCCTCACAACAACCCTACAAGGTAGGCTAGGCTGAGTGTGTGTGACTGGCCGAAGGTCAGCCAGCAAGCTTCCGTGGCAGGGTGAGGGTTCCAGCCTGGAGGCTGTGTTTCAGCTGCTGCTGCTTGCAGATGCCAGTTGCCAAGAAAATTCTAAAGGGCTGTCCTCCTTTTTCGAGAGAGTTGGAGAGGGGGCCTTTCTCACACAGGCAGGTGAGTATGTAGCCAGTGCGATGTGGCGGTTAGAGTGTCGGACTAGGATCTGGGAGACCCAGGTTCAGGTTCCTTCTCAGCCATGGAAGCTTGCTGGGTGACCTCGGGCCAGTCACACACACTCAGCCTAACTTACCTTGCAGGACTGTTGTTATGACTACACAGTGGAGATGGGGAGAATGACGTAAGCGACTTTGGGTCCCCATTGGGGAGAAAGGTGGCGTATTAATGAAGTAAATGAATAAAATAAATTAGAGCTGCTGTAGCAGAGTGGTTAAGTGGTTCAGCTGCGAATCAGCACTCTACTGGTTCGAATCCCACTACTTCCATGAGCTTAGTAGGTGGCCTTGGGTAAGCCCCTCCTCTCAGCCTCAGTTCCCCAGCTGCATTGTGGGGATAATAACAACACTAACTTGTTAACCGCTCTAGATGGGGCGCTAATCTGTCTAGAAGAGCAGTGTATAAGCGCTGTTGTTGTTGTTGTTGTTGTTGTTGTTGTTAATAGCCACACTGCAGAGAAAGGGGGACTTCCAGGCAGGAAAGTAGTGCAGCCAGCCTCTTGCCCATCTAAGGTTGGCATTCACACAGCAGCAGCATCTGGCTGGGAGAACTTCTGTGGGAAATTACCTGTCTCTTCCAGAGAGTTTAACACACCCTGCGAGCAAACAGTGCTAGTATATCTGGTTTATGAGGATGCTTTCCACGTAATGTTCTCAGCAGTCGAGGCAGAGCCCTCGAACGTGTAGGAATAAGCACCTCCTTCATGCCTCACCCTTTTCTCTTCTGTCCCATGCTGCAGGGATGCCCACAGCCTATGATCTCAGCAGCGTGATTGCTGGGGGCACCAATGTTGGCCACAACAACCTTATTCCTCTAGGTGAGTTTGTCTGCCTTGTGAAGCAGATTGTGTCTTGATGGGGAAATCCCAGGAAGCACGAGGGGTCAGTGGCTGAGAAGCCGTCTTCTGAGTGACCGGGATTACGGACTGTGCTTCAGACTCGGGGCTTGTCAGAGGGCCCTTTGAAAGATTGACATGCCCTGCGACGTCCGAGAGCCCAGCGAGGTATGCATGCCCTTAACCACACAATGATCCCCTTGCTGTCTCGCCTTGAGGTTGTGGAGTTTATGACTTGTAAGGTGTGGGAGACGGGTGCCTTGGCTGGGGCTGGGAAAGGGGTTGGACTATTAAAATTTTGCATTCAGTTCGACTTCATTGGCATTTCCTGATCTAGGTACCAACTTTAAAAAAGGGTTCAAAACCTGGTTTGAACAAGTGTCAACTATACTTCATACAAATTAATGTTGTTTTCAGTTTACTTCTTTTATAAGGAATAATAACATGCTTATTAAAATAAGGTTTTTATCATCATCTAAATATAGTGGCATATCATCATCTAAATATAGTGGCATATTTAAAATTTGACCTTATGTGGTCTTAAGCTGCTTGCGTGCAGTAACTGTCAGGACTGTGACAATCACATTTGACTGCTGCTGAGGGAACAGAATGAATTTCTGTCTCCAAAATGCTGTTTCTGTCTTGACTTCTGTAGTGGGAACAAGAAGTGCTGTTTGAGTTCATTTATATTCTAAGATCAAAAGGTGTGTGGTTTAAGAGTGAAGGTTGATTCACTGCCCAGAAAGCATGTTGCTTGTAAGTGAAGAGGCTGGCCCTAACTTCCAACGCTGCATAAGCTGTGAATGTGTAACGTTATCTGCTGTGTTGTGCTGACTTCCAACCTGGCCAAGCTTCCTCTTCACCTTTCAGTTCCAAATCTCCATAGGATTGGGCAGGGCTTTTTTTCAGCTGGAACACGGTGGAATGGAGTTCCGGCACCTCTTGAAAATGGTCACGTGGCTGGTGACCCTGCCTCTTGATCTCCAGACAGAGGGGGGTTTAGATTGCCCTCCATACCGCCGAGGGCAATCTCAACTCCCCTCTGCCTGGAGATCAGGGGGCGGGGCCACCAGCCATGTGACCATTTTCTCCAAGCGCAACCCACTGAGTTCCACCACCTCTTTTCCCAGAACAAAAGCCCTGGGATTGGGGCAACAGGAAAAGCTTGTCTGCCCGTGCTCATTCAGAGCATATCCCAAGCCTGGTAAGAACTCCAGTGTACAAAACCCTCTCTAGATATTTGCCTGGAGACAATCCTTACTTACCACAAGTGAGTGCCTGTTTACAAGCCTCTTATGAGATGTGTGGCGAGAGTGGATCACAAGACATTTTCCACCCTTTGGAGGTCCAAGTGCTGGAAGGGCAGATGGCCAGAGGGGCTCATCAGTGGTGGCAGATGCCAGGTGCCTGGATGCCGAGACCAGTGAGCGCTGCTGCCCAGAGGCTTTGGAGGAGGGGCTGAGTTGGTCTTCCGTTGTTGTCAGGCCTTGAGAATAGAAGCAGTGAGAGGAACTTGCCTGCAGTTGTTTTTTGGTGAACGGTCACCTGTACAGGTTTTGCACCTATGCAGAGTTAGCTTTGGGAAGATTTCAGAACAAGAAGCTTTGCTCAATCCCGGTTTCCTCCTATCAGAGGGAACTGATAACTCGCTGTGCATGCCTTGACCCATGAAGGAAGCGACCACCTTCCTTGATCTCTGAATTCACTTGCTTAGCAAGCTGCCAGGGCCTGCGCGTGCGTGCTGGTGTACCCTGTCAAATGTTTTATGCTCTCGTTCAAACATTGAGAGTGCAGGGTCCTACAAAAACAGAGATGTGCCATGCAGACTGCAGCACATAGAGACAGAGCAGCGGTCTTCATCTGTTCCAGACCCGGGGATGGATCCAGACAGCCAGCAGTTGTTCCACCTTCCCTTCCTCCCAGTCCTGTTCCTGGGGGCATTTTGGGCTGCTGTGCAAAAAATGTTGCTCTGTGGGTAGAAATATTTAAACATGATATGAGGGAGGGGCTGTGGCATAGTGGTGGAGCATCTGTTTGGCACATAGAAGGTCCCCAGTTCAGTCCCTGGCGTCTCCAGCTTACAAAAAAGGGTGGGATCTGGTAGGTGACATGAAAGGCATCCCCCGATACCTTGGTGAGTCGCTGCCAGTCTGAGTAGGCATTACTGACCTTGATAGATGCGTGGCCTGGTTCCATATAAGACAGCTTCATGTAAAAAGTTCGTCTGGATCTAAGCCCCACTTTTAGCCCTTAAACGACAGCATGAGCCCCCCTAACCTGCAACCGCATGACATCACAGTCATGTAAGAGGGCAAGGGAAGCCGGAGTTATGACTTTACCTGCATCAAGGCCCGAAGAGGGAGCAACAGACCAAGAAAGCCAGGGCAGGAGACACAGGCTGCTGACTGAGATGAGCGAGCCCCAAAGGTTTAAGCTTTGGAGCAATCCTCTCCCACACAGAGCAGCCTCCATCGTGGGCTGTCCTGCTATCCCCTCTCTGCAAGCAGGCAAAGGAGAGCCTTGATTTCTGCACACACCTATGAGCAGCAAGGATGACGTTTGTAGTTATTTCAAACTGCTGGGGCTCTTTAACCATTGCAGTGAATGAGCAAAAAAAAAAGAGAAATCAGATACAGCTTCAATTATTTACTATTCCCTCAGTGCAAGAAAAGAAAATCATCTTGAAATAGTAATGCGGTACTACAATGCTAACCTTGCATAATTTTTTTTAAAAAACCCTAAAGTTAATCTTACCCATTTCGAAGAAGAAAATAACAGACAAAATGGGTTGGCTGAGTCTCATCTCAGAGCAGTCAGGCTGCAAGTCTTTCAGCAGTGAGCCTACCTTCTCAGGCAAGGAGGAGAGCAGCAGTGGAAAATATAATTGATGGAAACACAGAGAATAACAGGTACAGCGAGGCAAGGATTCTTTCTCGGGTTCTTGTATATTTCATAAAGTACAGTCCTCCCCTCCTAGTTTGTGATGTAATACTCCTATCCAGTCAAAGACAAATCTCTCCTTATTGGATTGGGTTGTAGATACCTCTGAAACCTTCTGGAAAGTCCCTCCAGAGGGCCCTTTTTGTTTACCACTAAAACCAACTTGAACCTGTTCAGGACTTCCCAGATCCGAGTCACGTATCCCTCAGCTCAGAATGACCTGCTTGTAACGAAGCTCCAAGTGGACAGAGAGGGAACAAGCCCACGGGAAGCACACACAAAACTAATCAAAGAATGTGCAAAATTGTATTCAAAGTGCAAGTACTATAAATAGTGGTAATTCATACATATATCAATTTCATTCACGTTATCTCATTCCATATCCATAACAAACTGTACAGGGAAAACCTTCACAATTGTACAGCCAACAATCGGGCATAAACACAAACAGAGTCTATTGTAGATTCCTGTGCAAAATCTTGTGTCGAACAAGCAAATTCCTGGAACTTCCCAGGAATGAGGAACAAACTCTCAAACCACGCCCAATCTGGGGCTGGCTAAACGCTGCAGATTTCGTAGCACCTTCATCAGGAGCCTGTTGTTCGCTTCATTATGGGAGGAACAAGCTTTGGCACAAGCAAGTAAACTTAGCCATTGTGCTCCGGGCTTCAAAGATTGATGATGAATTAACATTGGATTAAGCTTGTTCCTCCCATAATGAAGCGAACAACACGCTCCTGATGAAGGTGCTACGAAATCTGCAGCGTTTAGCCGGCCCCAGATTGGGCGTGGTTTGAGAGTTTGTTCCTCATTTCAAATGGTGACGCTCCCTTTTCATCTGGGAGGTTCCAGGAATTTGCTTGTTCGACACAAGATTTTGCATAGGAATCTACAATAGACTCTGTTTGTGTTTATGCCCGATTGTTGGCTGTACAATTGTGAAGGTTTTCGCTGTACAGTTTGTTATGGATATGGAATGAGATAATGTGAATGAAATTGATATATGTATGAATTACCACTATTTATAGCACTTGCACTTTGAATACAATTTTGTACATTCTTTGATTAGTTTTGCGTGTGCTTCCCGTGGGCTTGTTCCCTCTCTGTCCACTTGTATATACGGGGGCAGCCAGCTGCTTTTTTCTGTAACGAAGCTCCAGCTGCATCAGCTAAAATATCAGAGATGGCAAAAGCCCAGTAGCTTCCATAGGCACTTAATGGGGCCAGTGCTTGACAGCTTAAAAGCAGTGTTTAATATTGAAGGCTGGGGAGCTTGTAAAGTGTAACATGGCGTCTTTCCAAAAAGCTGGAAAGAATGGCTTGAATCCCCACAGGTCTTTGACCCACTTGAGGCTCCTGTCCCAGGTGATGAGTATCACTGCTGTACCCAATGTGGAGGAAGTAGCAAAGTCCTCTGGTAGAGTGCCATTCCTATTACTTGGAATATACTGTTGAGCTGGTTGATAGCAGAAGTTGATAATAGAAAGCAGTTTATGCTCACACATCTGAATGCTGCCCCTTCAGCAGTTTTATATGGGAGATACCGTAATATGCCTTACTCGGATAGACTTTGTCAATGCAACTTGGAAAAAGTCGACTCTTTGTGCCATATGATGTTGGAATGCCCGCATTACAATTCTTACTGTGAACAGTGGATTGCTTGTATATTGACTAAACTTCCTCCTGCTGCATCAAAAGATAATATAGTTCCTTATTTGCGGGTGGATAGAGAGACCCAAGGATCAGATTTGCTTTGGCCAAGTACCTTTCCACCATATTTTCCTTGAAGAAATAAAGACTCCTTATCCGCTGCTCAAGATCATTGGATCAAAGGAGCTTGAAAGAAAGGAAAGGAATAGAAAGCAGCCAATGGGATATTCCTCAGGGGGTGGGGGGTGATGCCTTTGAGACTGTCTATTGATGATCTTGAAGGTCTTAAAGTCTGTCCACAGTTATCTTCGGGGTCAGGAAAGAATAGTGGCAGGGTGATATCTTGAGAGGGGTGTGGAATCCTGGGAGTAGTAGCAAATACCCTTGAAGATAGAGAATTCAACAAGATTCAACACTTGAAGAGTAGGCAGATTTGAATAAGATGCGATTTAACAAGGATAAGTGCTGAGTTCTGCACCTGGGTAACAAAAATGCAAAGCAGGCACACTGCATGAGAGAGACACTTCTGGGTAGCAGTGTGTGAGAACAGGATCTTGGGATACAGGTGGATGGGAAGCTAACTATGATCAGTGTGTGTGATACAGCACCAAAAAAGGTGAATGCAGTCTTGGGGTATATAAATATTGGCATAATATCCAGTTCTCAGGATGTCACTGTCCCATTATGTACCGCATTGGTCAGGCCCCACTGGACTATCGTGTGCCGTTCTGGAGGCCTCACTTCAAAAAGGATTTGGACAACTTGGAACAGGTATAAAGGGGAGAGCAACCAGGATGGTCAGAGCCTGGAGACCAAACCCTACCAGGAAAGACTGAGGGACCTGGGAACGTTCAGTCTGGAGAAGAGGAGGTTGAGGGGAGACACGATTGCTCTCTAAGCATTTAAAAGGCTGTCACTTAGAGGAGGGAAGGGAGTTGTTCCTGTTGGCAGCAGAGGCTAGGACTTGAAACAAGGGGTTTAAACTCCAGGAGAGAAGGTGCTGGGTGGACATGAGGAAAAACTTTTTCATATTAAGAGTAATCTAGCTGTAGAGTTGGCTGCCTAGGCATGTGGTGGGCTCCCCCCTCACCAGCATTCTTCAAGGAGCAGCTGGACAAATACATGTCAGGGATGCTTTAGGCTGTTCCTGCATTGGGCAAGGGGGTTGGACTGGAGGGTTTGTAAGGCCCCCTCCTGCTCTCTGATTCTATGATCATTTTTGCTCTTGGAGAGCGAGTCCTTGAACATCAAGAATAGCTTCTGGATCCTGGTTGAGGGCAAGTTGGAGTTGGGCTACTTTCCCACGGAATAAACGTTGATGGAAGTCATGGAGATGGACTGGCATTAAGTCCAGAGCTTGAGGGTAGTGGTCTCGTTGAGACCACCTCCTTACAGTACAGCCCTCTTATCTGACAAAAAGCTCTCTTAAATAATTCAGTTTGGCATTGTTTGCTGAAAGAGTAGGGCTTTCCTGACTTCTTCAGGCAGGCCGTTTCATAAGGCCACAGAGAAAGCACTTGCCACCCTGCCCATGAGCAGGGTGGCACCTGCAGGAGACCTTGTTCAGATGAGCGAAGCTGCTGAGAAGGAACATAGAGGAGAGAGGTGGTCCTGTAGGCATACCGGGCAAAGGCCATGAAGAGCTTTGTAGGTGATAGCCAATACCATGTATTGAGCCTGGTAACCAAGTGGAGTGACTGCAGAATGGGAGTAATATTCATGCTCCTGCTTGCTCCCTATAATAACCGAGCTGCAACATTCTGCATCAGCTGGAGTCTCTGAGTTAACTTAGATGGAAGACCTATGTATAGTGCATTACAGTAGTCAAGTCTTAATGTAACTATAGCATGGATTCACGTGGCCGGATTGACCATGTTGAGATAGGGTGCCATCTTCCGAGCTAGAGTGAGGTTGTGGTAAAGCATTTTTTTGCAGCTGCCTTTCTTGTGTTTCTAGCAGCAGCACTGGATCCAGTATAACCTCCTAGGCTCTTAATTGAGTCTCTGAGGGTCAGCCAAGAAGGGCCACTTGAAACTCAGTTCCTTAGAAGTGGTCCTCTCCTCAGGATCAGAGGGGGGATCTGCTGGGAAGCAGATAATCTTCCTGAAGTGTCTATTTTCACTGTAACAAGCAGCCTTGGATGCTATTAAATGCCCAGGTAGTCTCTTCCCACAATGGGGGATGTATACCCTACTAAATGAGGACACAAGGAGATAAAAGGCTAACTAAAAAACGAGACACAAAGAATCAGTAAAGCTCCTAGAGCTTCCTTTGAGAGGAGAGGAACTTTCCTGAGCTGCTGGTAAGATGGCAACTGAAGAGCTCTGCTGAATAGTCAGAAGGTGGCTGCGTGCCCCAGGTACGAGCAGTTTAGAAGTTTCATTTCAAGAAGATGCGAATGCCGCAGCTTTGAGCAAAATCTGGCTCTGCGAAGACCCATGTGTGAACCTGTGCATATTGTAATAACTTGTTGCTTTTGTAGAGGGGCACAGAGTCCGTTTCACCACCAGCATGACTCATGAGATCCCTTCCCCAGCAACGCTTGAAGGATTTGGGGGGAGAAGAGCCATTTTTTCCTTTGTACCCAGCATCCTGATTGATGGTTGGCAGCCTTTGTGACAGCCACAATTGTGGATCACTCAACGAAGTTCATTGGTGTTAGATTCAAGACAAACTAAAAGAAATACTTGTGGCGCAGCAGATAATTTAGCCTAAGAAAATGCCCATCAGTTGAAGTAGTGAATTGCAGGATACTTTTAAAGAAATCATTAGAAACCTTCGTGGAGTGGTCTGTTGCTGGCGGGTAGACATAATAATTAAATGCAGCCTCTGTATTTGAAAGCATTGTTTTTAGCAAAATACCCATTGTGACAGGTGTAGCATGTGAAAGAGGGAGGGCTCGGACAGTCCTAAGACCTCAGAAGATGCAATACTCTGGATATTGAGAGCTATGCCGGATTTTGCCCTCACTTGATAGGTTCGTTTGGGAGCACGGCTGGACTAAGAAGTAAGCCTGCCTCTGGTGGTGACTTCTTTTTCCCATCCCACAAATTATACTAAGAGATTGGACCTGCTCCCGCCATGTCTAATCCTGCATCTGTTTCTTGCTCATATCAGAATATGAAGAGATTTGGAAATAATATGATGGAAGATGAGAACTGGGTGTAGCTGAGTAGATAAGTACAGACAGTGACTATCTGCAAAAGTTACTTTCCCTAAGGAAATGCATTTTATATTTAGATAGAACAGGGAGGGAAAGGTATAGTTCCTAGGAAATCATCCAGTTGTTTAGAATATAAAATTTTAGAAATTCTCACCTGGCCCCCATTTGAGTGAGTTTCGCATTTTCTTCACCCACCTGGGGGAGGAGAACCTTTCTGCCTGGATCCAAAGTAAATGCAGGGACTGATGTATGAATCTTGCAACTGCCAGTGCCCCCGACAGCTTTCTGGAGCATAGAGCCTCCTCGTTTTTCTTTCCAGAGGCAGGGAGCAGCCCTTTCTCTCAATCAACAGAATCACCTGAGTATAGAACAGTATTTTGAACTGCCTGCCTCAAGTTCAGCTTCAAGGCTCCGTTTTGCTTCCACTGTTCAGAACCCTTCTGCTTCCAGATTTAGAGTCAGACTTGTTTTGACTTTCTGCTAAGGTCACAGCCTCTACCTTCCCTGTTTTGTTTGACTAGTAGTAGGGTCAAAGTAGCTTGACAATTGAGTTTAAGTAGTTGGGTGCAGAGACTGGGCCTGTTTGAGCATTTTTCTTTCTTCCCAAGCAGCCAACACTGGGATTGTCAACCATACCCATTCCCGGATGGGATCCATCATGAGCACAGGGATTGTCCAAGGTAAACCTGCCCTGGCCTGACCCCACTTGAAGTTGAGGGGGAGAGAGGAGTCCGTGTGCATGGTTGGCTGTGGTGGTAGCAGGCCCCTCACTGGGATAGAGGAAGGAATGTCAATTTTGGGGGCTTATATTATCCTGGAAGCTGAAATTAAGGTTGGAATTCCAAGAATGCAAGTGTTGCAAGAGCCAGATATATCTGCAGCAGCAGCGTTTTTGGTATAAAAATCAGTTGGCATCATGATTCGGCGGCTTCTAATTTGCCCTTTTAACAGCCGAGCATGGGGTATCTTAGTGACTTACTGCGACAGGAGCTTCCGCAGGCAAGATTCTACTGCCTACGATGAATGAAGTGGTAGGAAAAGGTGGTGTATTCTCTCCATATGCCTTTTGTATCCATTTAGCTAAACTCACCAGCTCCTCCGTTGTTCTCAGGCATCCAAACTGGGACCTGTTGCCTTCAGAAGCTCCTTCCGCAATAAGACAAAGTGCCACAGCACCTCGTCTCTCTCAAGTCTTTGGACTGTTACAGACATGCATGGTTATCCAGGGATAAGCAATTTGATATAGAAATGCATTGTTCAAATTTATTTGCCGGTAGGATATCAGAGTACAAGGGAGTTTTTGAATTCTGCACATTCTTTAAAAAGTCTCCTTTTGTGCCAAAAGTAGATTCTCTGCTGAAAAACTCCACCGATTCCACCTGCGGTACGAAACTGATGGCTCTTCTCTCCCCTGCAGGCTCATCTAGCGGTCAAAGCGGAGGAACCTCAAGCTCCCACTACCCTGTCAACAGTCAGTTCACTATGGGAGGCCCAGCGATCTCCATGGCCTCGCCCATGTCCATCACCACCAACACAATGCATTACGGGAGCTAAGAGCCCCTCGTCCCTGATCTCTGAACTCACAGCACCAGGAAACCAAATGAAGAAAAAGTTTCATCTGCCTGCTGCGCCTCAACAGTTTGGCAATCACTTCTCGGGATCTGTCCTCTCACCCAACTCCCATTAGGCTTGCCCTTGTACAATAGAAGACACCCCCCAGTGGCCCTTTGATAGTGGACTTGTACACTTTTTTTAACGAAATGTTGGAAAATTCAACATACTCAACCATGACTTGAGTCCCTGTGCTCACAGTGTCTTACAACCAATCATGTTGCTAATGGGGTGACTCTTCAGCCTTCGATACCAGATCGGCTGTAGACACAGGTTGTAGAGCAGAACCGCAACAGGGCCTTCGGCAGTATTTTGAGCAGCTCAGCTGGGGCAACTTGAGCCATTTTTTTTTGTGCCCAGCATTTTGAAAGAAGAAGCAGCGGCTAGCTGTAAAATGGGCAAAGGTGAACGTCCAGCTGCACATCCTCGATTTCCCACCCACCCCAGCCTCTGGGCTAGTGTTTACTGCTTTAATAAGACTTAGGAAGTGTCCCTCCCACAGCAGGGAACCAGCCTCCCTGGTTGTTTGGAGGGGGTTCTCACTGCTGTCGGTCTTGAGCCTTCAGAAGCACATCCGAGATGAGGTGCATTGTTGGGGTACAAGCATCTAGTCAGCAGGTCTGATAAATGTTTGTCTCTGGGGGAAACCTTGCTGTGGCATCAAGAGGTTAAAAATTTAGAACAAGTATTTACCAAAAATGGTTGCTGGCTGAAAGTGAATGGATGGTGTATTGGTTTCCTGATGCTCATCTGGATGGGCTGCTCGGTGGCGGCCCCCCATTATCTGCTCTGTGTCCTCTAGGCTGTCTCAGCTGCCTTTGGCCCCTCTCCCCTCTCCCGAGCAGGCAGTGGGGGCTGGATGGCAAATGGCTTCTTACGTAGACTGACTTGCCCGCTGCACTAGCCACCAGGGACTCTAGCATAGATTGTTCTGGCATCTGTTATGGAAGCCCCTGTTCCTTTGTAGTCTTTGTATGTGTAACCTGTAGCCATGTATGGTATTCCCACCCACCCCCCTTTTCAAGAGCCACTAGCTGGCATTTTTGAAAGGACTTGGCAGGGACCCTTTTTACGGAGAGAGAGAAGTGTGTTTCACTTTGGCATTTTTCTTTTGCCTCCCAATATGGGCTTGCTGGGATGATTTGTGGGGAGGAGGGAGGGGCATTGTGCAAAAGCTCCGTAAGTGGCTGAATTGTGTGGAGTCTGCACAGAGCCAATTGTGAAGTCTGGATGATCAATGATTTTGTGACTGTTAAATAAAACTGGGAAGGTTTTGAAGATTTGTTTGCAGCGACTGGTTTTCCCCCATCACAGGTTGGGATGCAGCAACTACACAGCTCTTGCTCTCAGCTCAGGCCTTCTTTACAAGCCAAGCTTCTGCGGGCCCTCTAGCCCCAAGCAGTTGCTGCCACACCTTTGCCTGCTCCCCTCTAAGGCTTCCTCTGGGCCTTTGCTGCTCCCGGAAGCCCTTCAAGATTCCGCAGGTAGGAATCCAAAACACACACCAGCTGTTCCTTTTCCTTGCTAGTTTCAACCAGATTCTGTCGCCACTTCCCAGGGGCAAGATTGGACCGCTTGGATGGAGAACAGCAGTCATAGTTGTCATCTGTCTTATTCAGAAGGGCAGTTCTGCTGGAGTGCTTGGGAAACTGCCAGTCTGCTGTCACAAGGTGGGTAGTTGATTTCAATCAAGTTTGTACAGAAAGTGCTATAAAGTGGTTGACCCAGATCACTGTCCTTCAGGGAACACCTCTGCAGGGAAGGTCCCTTAACAGATGTTAATCGTCTTGCCATTAGTTTAGGATCTAAACAGCTCTGCCTAATCTTTCTGTTCAACCCATGAAAACGCTAAAGTTAGCAAAAAGGTGGCAAACTCTCCGTGCCCAGCAAGGCCCGTCCCCACCTTTGGGGTGGGGAAGGTTCTCCCCACCACTGCACCTTGTTAATTTGTTTTATTATTTGTATATTGATTTTAGTTTTGTTTTTATCAATTTTAACTGTTCACCGCCCAGAGCCCCTGGGATGGGCGGTATATAACTTGAATAAATAAATAAATAAATAAATAACCAGGGCTTTTTTTCAGCAGGAATGCGGGGGAACAGAGTTCCGGAACCTCTTGAAAACGGCCACATGGTTGGTGGCCCCGCCCCCCTGATCTCCAGACAGAGGGGAGCTTGGCGGCGCGGAGGGCAATCTCAACTCCCCTCTGTCTGGAGATCAGGGGCGGGGCCACCAGCCATGTGACCATTTTCTCCGAGGGCAACCCACTGAGTTCCACCACCTCTTTTCCCAGAAAAAAAGCCCATAACAATCCCTCTTTTAAAAAATACCTGTTCACACAGAAGGGAGTGTAGTACAGGACAGTTCGAAAGGGCAGTGCAGCCAGGAAGGGCCGAGGTGTGACCACCGATCAAGTGGCCCTCCTCATCGCTTCTGCCTTCCAACTGCAGCACTTCCATTCTCTTCAAAACCAGGAATGTTGCCACCAACTAGACCTTAGAAATGACTGGAGGATAACATGAAATGCTGGAAAACTCTGGCTGACAATGGCCTGCTACCATTGATACTTTCTCGAGTGCAAACAAGTTGACACTAGTTGTTTGTCCCAGCTTGTGGTGCTTAAAAATACCACCCTGACCTGGATAATCTAAGCATCATCATACCTTGAAAGCTAAGCAGGGTCAGCCTTGGTTAGTAAGGGGATGGGAGACTTCCAAAGACAACCAGGGTCACTATGCAGAGGCAAGCAATTGCAAACCACCTGTTAGTCTCTTTGCCTTGAAAACTCAAGTCTCTTTGCCTTGAAAACTCCAACAGGGGTCACCATAAATCAGCTATGACTTGACAGCACTCTGCAACACTCCTCCCCAACCACCCTGTGCCTCACTGATGATGTCAATGCCTCAGGCCACTCCACAAAGGCGCTAGAGGCAGCTGCAGCCCTCCAAACAGCTCTTCATGATCTGAACAGGCAGACTTCTTGATTTATTTTCAGATTTGAGCTCCTTTCCAAGTCAGACATTTTGCTGATGAGTGTGATGCTGGTTCCACACGTTGGATAATGCACTTCCAATCCTCTTTATAGATCATTTGGAACTGATTTTTTCGTGTACGGAACAAAAAATCCACCTCGAACAATTGATAAAGTGCATTGAAAGTGCGTTATCCAACGTGTGCGGAATCAGCCGTTCTCTGGCAGGCAAGGGTGACGAACTGTCTTGCAAGAGAGTTCTGACACAGCTAGGCCCAGCAGGGGGAGCTAGGCCCAGCAAGGGGCTACCAATTTCACATCCTCATGCCTTGTGGGCTACAAGAGTTCAATTTCACGTGTTTCTTTGCAATCGGGTGGGGGTGACTTTTGTGCCTCTGGATTTACTTTAATGGCCGCTGTATGTGCCTATGGTGCTTAATGCAGCCAACAGACCATGTTCAACAGATGCTAAATGCACAGGTGCTTCGCAGCCTCTGTTGACATTGCTTGGAGGTTCCTCGTGAACAGTTCTAAAAATAAGTACATAAGATGGATGGTGGGGAGGGTTTTGAGGACAGAAATCCTACTGTGTCTGCTACTCCCCATAGGTCTCTGCCATTCAGTCAGCAAGGAAGTAAGGCAGCAACTTCAGCAAGCAGTTGGAAAGCCCAGTGTCTGACACCCATTTAATGCCATTTATGCTCTTATCCACTCTACACGTGCAGGGATGCTGGAGTGTTGGTTGGATGTAATTAACTGCCTTTGCTTGCCTGGGCTTTGATACTGAGGCATGAAAGATGAGAGGAGGAGGGGGCAGGCTAGTTTCTGGAAGAAACAAATGCCTGAATTCTGCAGTTTGCATGCATTTAAAAAAAATCTATGGACAAATATGTTCATTTTCCACTTCATAGAGTCAATACCTTTATTGGCATAAAATTAAATCAAACAAGCCTGTATTTCGATATATAAAGTAGAATCAGAACTTGTATCTTATAATCCCTAATTCTCATAGCAATCAAAAGAAATCTCGCTGCTAAGAGGGTAATATGGGGACACTGATCCCAATAAAGAGACAAGCCTCACTTCTGACAGGCTGTGCCGGTTATGCAAAATACTTCCCATATTTGGGTATAAAATTCGCATTGGAGCAAAATATGAGCGATTGACTCTGGTTCCCTGTTATTGCATGTGCAGGTTCTTTCATGACAGGGCAATATGGCAAATCTTCCATAAAGAACTGCAGACGAGAAAACATTGAATCTTGCTAATATAAAAGCACAACATAAATGGGCAGTGAGCTGTGTAAAATAATTAGCTGGAAGCCCGTGTCTCAATGTTATAATATACTGCAGGGGAGAGCAAGTTTTGTCTGCATGAGACCAGAGTTTGTTTTAGAAAAACAATATTCAGCACCTGCTTGTGAAATCAGTGGGTGCGCTTGTTGAGTGTCCTTGCATGTGTACACATCCATATGTAAAAACACCATTTGTTATGCTGGTGTTTAATTTAGTCACTGCTTAATGTGGCTTAATACAAACTGTGGATGAAGCAACTTGCAAACTATGGGTTGGATCCGGTGGTAGATTTCTAAAGGAAGGGGGTGATTTCTTGCTGACTTGCCCCTTCCGCTGTTCCTGGAGGCCCCCCATTCTGAGCAGCAGTTGGATGGGGGAGGCAAGAAAGCCCCTTCTGCTGGTAGAAAATTCCTTCCATCATCAGAAGTATCCTGAATTCAAACTAACATCAACATATGGAATTAAGTATACTTTTTTTAATTTTAAGAACTGTCAAATGCCAATGGGGGCCTGAATCTTGGGGCTAACAGCTCCAGGGCCATGTCCTGTGTACCTGCAGCAACCTGCTTCTATGGAGAGCTGTGGCCGTTTCCCATGCCTACAGCCTGGTCAGCAGAGACTGCACATCCTCTCTTGGAAGTGCCCAGATAGGCTGAAGAATGCAATCAGACCTGGCCAAGCTGCTGGATGGGCTTCCAGAGGCCTTTCACAATTCATCCACATGCTCTGATGTCTACAAAATGGACAACGAGATGGACCCTGCTCTGGAAACAGCACTCTGGTCAAACTGTAGATGAGTAGAAGGGCAGTGCTTATGTCTTGGAAGAAGAGGCTTCAAGCTGGCGCTTTTTAGAAGGCTGCAGTCTGCTTTTGAGGCACTAGATGAACAAGATGTTTGCTGCACTTACATATCTTCTCTGGGGCAGTGGGTAGGGTGGGCATTCTTCTCATCCTTACTTTCAACCATGACGCCCATCAAGAGGGCTGCAAAAGATTTTGCCACTGAAAAGCTGCACACCTGCCATCCAAATGTGGGCATCTTTCCACATCCCCAAACTAGAACCAGAGCTTGCATGGAAAATTGTGCGGCATCCTGAGGAGTCTGGAAGGAAGGCTGCTGTAAGAGCTTCCACCAAGGCAGTTCTGAATCCTTTAGATTCAGTTCTCTTTCTGCCCCTCTTTAGTCCATTTTCTTTAGTCCACAAAAGAGAAAGCAGAGAAAGCATAGGACAAGGTGCAGCAAAACTCTGTCCCCTAAACCCCTAGTTTCAAGATTCCCCCAACCTGCATAGGAGGGGGACTGGCACTGAGAAAAAAGCGAACAGAAGACACAGAAGTGTGGGACATATATTATGGCATGAGGCAGGCCCAGCTTCACTGTTTTTGGCGCATGGGTGAATTTATAGGTACCTGAATTTAACAGAAAAAAGCCAAACCTTCAGTTAATCCTAGAATTTCCTTCTGCATCAGGTCAGAGGAGGAAGTAAGGCGTTGCCAAAATACTTTGCCTCTCTACTGCATTTTCTTGTCTTGAAATCACTCACACAATCTCAGTCCTTTTATCAACCATGCAAGGTTCTTATCAACAGGTTCGAGTCGTGTATTAATCACAAAAACAAAGGAGCAAGCATTATGTGAAACAAAACAGTAATCAAGTATTGACCCCCTACCTTGAGGCTAGACTACGAGTCTGGCCTTGAAGACCACTTAGAAACTCCAACTTGTACAGGATGTGGCTGCTCATTTACTCTCAGGAGCTAGGTAGAATGTGCATCACTTACTCCGCTGGTTAGCTATCAGGTAGTAGATGTAATTCAAGGTACTGGTCATCATCTACAAAGCCCTTCACAGCTTTGGACCCATGTTCTATGTAGATATGCTGCACCACAGCCGCTTTACTCATTTGAAGGTGCCACCCTACGGGACGGTAAATTTATACCTCAGCATTCTTTGCTGTGGCTCCCGCCTACTGAAAGGAGATCCGAGAGGCTCCCACACTTCTATCATTCTGCAGGTTTGTGTAAAACAGCTATTTAGGAAAGTAGTTACTATAAACAGAACAGGGTTGTACTTTTAATGTATGAAAAAGACAGTTTTTTCCATTATTTTCTAACTTTGTAATCCAGTTTATTGCATGTATTATACACTGTTTTCTGTCATTTGCCTTGAGGTCCAATGGGAAAGCAAGACTACAGATGAAATAAATAAAAAAGGAGAAGTCAATCAGTGAGCCCCATGGGACTTCCCACCAAAGGTATCAATGCAGTTGATTGACATATCAGATCGAACTCAATGGGATTTATTTCTCAGTATACATTCAGAGGAGCAAGCTGGGATTCTCAAGTATACTTGCTTACCAATGTGCTCTTTTGGAGTGCACAATAGGGTTGAATTATGTACAAAGATTTCTAACAAACTTTAAAGTCTCATTAATCTTTCCTAATATTCATATAAATAATCTAATTTAGGGAAAGGATGCTAAAGGTATCTTAGCAGCTTTTTATCAAAAACTAACCACTCAGTCTGGGTCACCACCTGGCCACTGTGTCTATAAGGCTACAAAGGGTGGCTGTTGGGGCTTTTCTGTCATTTTCTGCAACATCTTTTTCTTCCCTCACTGTTATTTTTAGCTAGTGTGATGTAGCGGGTAAAGTGCTGGTCTAGGCTCTGAGATACCCAAGTTTGAATCCCCCCTCTCCTGTGGAAATTTTCTGGGTGAATTGGCTCGGTCACATTCTCAGTCTATCCTACCTCGCAGGGTTGTTAGGTTTTAAGACAGTGGTGGGGAGAACTAGGAACAGAGCCTCCAGTCCCTTGGAAGAAGAGTGGATCAGTATGTACTACACAATACATAGTCCTTAGTCATGGGGAAACTGGAAACATGATCACCTCTTTATGACAGTGGAGGGTATTCTCACCAAAGTCCCAATATAGGGGGACCCCAACAAGACACTGGCCTTTAACTAAACCAAGGCTGATAATAATTGGCAATAAAAAGTTTATTGGGGAAAACACTCAAATAAATTGATGCACTTTAAACGATTCAGCTTAACAAGGTAGGCACCCACATTTATATCTTCTTACAAACAGAATCAAACTAAAAAGGGTTTACAATAACAAGATAGTCTACATAAGGCAAACAAGCTTAAGTCCGTAAAATCCTGAAGAGTTACCAGTAATTTCTAAAATTTGGCAGGTCATATAAATTGCAAAAAAGTGAGTTAACACTTCTTTGGCACCTCTTGTTATCTTTTGCAAAACTAGACGGACAGAATTGTGAACTGATGAGAGGGGTGCTAAGAAAACAAGACTACAACATCCAAGGTTTTCTTAGTCGTTTGTCAACTCAAAACACTTCCCTGTCTCACTATCTTTACCTGCCTTGCAATTTCTAAAGAGATGGTAGCGTGAAAGGCAGGCCAGACTAACTTCCGTAACACTCTTTCCAGAAAATCAAGCTTATAGGGGATTTAAAAGCAAAACTATACCCAGACAAGAAAATTTCCTAACAGGCAGATCAAAATGGGTAGCCGTCTGTCTAGCAGTAGAAAAGAGCAGGAGTCCAGTAACACCTGTAAGACTTAACAAAACTGGTGGTAGGGGATGAGCTTTCATAAATCACAGCTCACTTCTTCAGGTGTCTAGGTATTCAGGTATCTGAAGAAGTGAGCTGTGGCTCACAAAAGTTCACACCCTACCACCACTTTTGTTAGTCTTGTAGGTGCCACTGGACTCTTGCCCTTAACAGTTGTTTCTGGTCCACAGAAAAAGCAGCTTATTGACATGATGGCGTTGCTGCCCCCCCCCCCCCGCCCCTCAACGCAATCCTGGCGAACCGGGGAACTGGTCAAATGCAGCGGCCCGCGCGAGGGATCCCGCCACCGCCGGGCCTCCCGCTTGCCCCGCCTGAGGGACCCCCGGGCCGGCCGCCTCCTTCCCCGCAGGTTCCCCTCAGGCCGAGGCCGGCCGCGCATGCGCCCTCCTGCCCGTTCCTCCTGCAGCCGGGATGGCGGCGTCGGCGCCTCCGGAGAGCCCGGCCGGGGCGGCGGCGGCGGGAAAGCGGCCTCTGTGGGAGCGGCTCCGCCAGGGGCGCCTGGGTGAGTGAGCGGGCGAAGAGAGGGCCGGGCCGGGCCGGGCCGGGCCGGGCCTGACCGACTGACTGACCGCCTCTCCCTTCCCTTCCTTCCCCCGGCAGCGTGCTGGTGGCGGAGCCTGCTGCGCGACTACGCCGAGGCCTGCCTGGAGGCGGCGCGGGAGGCGCGGCGGCGGCCGGGGCGCGCGGCGCTGTACGCGGGGCTGGCGGCGGGGCTGGCCGGGTGCGCGCGGCGCAGCCCCGGCGAGGCCTCCTTCGAGGCGGCGCTGCTGGAGGCCTCGGGCCGCCTGTTGCTCCTCTCGCCGCAGACGCGGAGCGGCGCGGCCGAGGCCCACGTGCGGCGGCTGCTGGGGCTGCGGGCGGAGGGGCGGCTGCGCGTGCGCGGGCTGCTCTTCGCCGCGCTGGTCTACGAGGCGCCCTGCGACGCCGAGGCCGCGCTCTACCGCGCGCGCTGCCGCCACCTGGCGCCCGCCTGGGCCGAGCTGCCGGGCCGCCTGCTGGACGTGGGCTTCTGGGGCCGCTGGTGGGGGCTGCGCGCCCGCATGCGCGACTGCGACGTCAACGCCGAGGAGTTCCGCGCCCTCCCGCCGCGCCTGCGCAACGTCGACTTCCACCACCTGCACTCGGCCCGCAACGAGCGCCTCTTCGAGCAGAAGTACCGGCCCGTCGAGCTGGGCCCGGAGCACCTCGGCCCGGAGGAGGGCCGGCCCTGACGGAGGCCTCCCGCCCGCCCCAGGACCGTTTCTCCCGCCGCAGCTGAATAACGAACCGGCCTCCCCTCACAAAATGGACTCCCAAATTGTGCTTGTCCCCGAGGAGGGCTCGAGCTCCGTATCTGCCTTTCCTCGACATACTGTTACCCACCACTGAGTATTGCCTCCAAATATTGACACGCACCACAGGCAAACATCTCCAGGCAAATAAAAATGCGTGTTGGGAAGGTGGATGTTGTGAGTACGTCTGTTACCACCCTCCTCACTCAACCTCTGACTTCGACAGCAAAGCTTAGAGGAGCTTTCACTCTTGTTGCCAAAACTGCGAGGTTCCTGACTTGGTGCTTTGCCCAGTGATTTACACCAAGACTTGGAGAACTTGCAAGTTATTTCATGAACTTTACTTCATGAAATAAGGGGACAGGGTTTCTGCAAGTACAGACTCTGAGCCTGCCCAAATATGGCAAGGAGGGTCTTATATTTTTCTCCTTGGAAGAAAGGCTTTCTTCTGAAGAGAGCCCACCACCTCCTGCTCCAGTGGAACTTTCTCTTCCCTCAGCAGTTTTGGAGGGTAGATACAAGAAAGTAGCATATACTGGCAGAACATAAAAGATGCTCATATGATAAACTTGAACACATGATTATAGTGTCCCATATTTAATGAGCTGAGGGCTAGCTTAATTACCCCTCTACTTAAAAATATGGAATTATATAATAGGAGAGCCCAGGTGATCTGTAGATATGATTCCATTACTCTTTCTGTGGCAAAATATATAGGGGCAATAATTAAATAACAGAAATAAGGTTTTCCCATTTTAATTTCTGTTTAAGGCCATAGCTGTATGAGCACTGAGATAGCCCTAAGCAGCCCCTAAAAAAAAATTCCAGCGGGAAAGGGAGGGCAGCCGCCTTTGCCAGTTCCGAGGGGAGGAACTTGGACTTTTGGGTTCCCTTCTAAGGTGCAGGATAGTAAATAGCTTTAATACACTTGGGTTTTCATTGACCCCCTTGGAAAGAAACATCGTTAAGGTTTTCATGAATTTCCAGTTAAATAACCAATTCTTCAAACTTACATTGAAGGCCTCATAGTTTGTTCTGTAGCTGAGGATTTGAAACTTCTGACATCTAGTTTCACACAGGTTGTTGTGAATAATAATCCTGTACTAGAATACGCAAGGATTTCTCTGTCCCTCCTTCCTTGAACCCTTTTGGAAGGTTAGTTGAAGCCTCCCTCAAAATACCAGCCAACAACCCCTCCCAGGACCACTTACCTACTACATTGGTATAAACTGATAATGATGGCTGGGGAGAGTTTTTCTCCCTCCTCTTCCCCCCCACTTTGCCATGAACACTGGCTTGACTTTGACAGCCCTGAAGGCTGCATTGCCCAGCATTCATGTACTCCCTAGAAGCTAAAATGACAAAATTGAGGCTATCATACTTTGGTCACATAATGAGAAGACAACTCTCTGAAAAATACAATAATGCCAGGGAAAGTGGAAGGCAGTAAGAAAGGAGGAAGACCTAACATCTTGACTAAATAAAAGCAGCCAAGTCCTCCAGTTTGCAGGATCTGAGCAAGTCTGTTATTGACAAGACATTTTGGAGATCTTTCATTCATAGGGTCGCCATAGGCTGAAGATAACTTGATGGCACATAAACACACACAACATTTAAATTATTGCCAGCATTATTTAAACAAAAAACCCTTAAAATGTTAGTATGTTTATATTCTAAAAGCTTTTTTTTTCAGCGCTCCCCCAAATTTCCCTTTCCACTGGTAAGTCCTTAGCTTTTTGCATGTTGCACATTTGGAATTTTTCTCACTCAAAAGATTAAATAATTCATAGGGTTTTATTTCAGTGTAGTGCTCCCAAAAATGTTTCATGCGAAACATTTTAAATGTGAATAACTTTGCCTTAAGAAGCATGTCACGCATTCTGAAAGAGAAAACATTTTTCCCAGTCCCCCCCCCCCAAATTTCCAGCAAGCCTTCACAGCTGAGCTCTAACAGGACTCAAGAGTAGCATGTACCAGATAAGCCACCATCAATCCCATGCTACTCAGATAGTCATTCTGTGTATATAAATGACAGGTTAGGGTCAGATATTTAAGCGATGAAGGGGGAGAAGCAGCAGGTTGTGGCACAAGCGTGTGAAGAGATGTTCAGCTGGCCCCTGTGAAGATCAAGCTTTTCTGTGGGGAAAAGAGACAAGCTCCTTTCTCTTAGGCTGCCAAGTAACACAGCATAGAAATGCTTAAGATACACATTTGTCTGTTTTATGCTATTTAATGAGGTAGCTGTGTGCAGATTGTTACAACACAGTAAAGATTGTACATTAACTGAAAAGTATATCTATTGTGGTGAATCTAAACTAGTTATAACAAACATTTAATGACTCCAGGATTTAATGGCCGTTTCCCCACTACCACCACCTCATACACACTTTGTTCGCAGAGTGTGGATCTCATCTAATCTGGACAGAGTTTTCTCCATTTCAAATCAGTTCCAGAAGAATGCCGCTGGGTGGCTGGCGTTTCTCACTGCTGTGAAAGACCCCCCTGTCCCAATCACTGCTTCCTTATTCAGAGCATGATTTGCTAAGTAAAGCTAACTGAAAGCAAAAAACAATCAAAAGAACATACCAGAAATAAGCTTCACCGGCCAACAGCTGCCACAGATGGTACAGGAAGCCAGCACGCTTCATACAGACTCATCCCTGCGCAGTAAACGGGGGGAACTCAGTATGACGACTATCTGTGAAATCCTAAGCAGAGTTACTCCAGTCTAATCCCCTTGAAATCAATGGGCTTAGACTGGAATAACTGTTAAGGATTCCACCGCAAGTCTTGTCTCCAGTTTCGACAGGAGAGATGAGGCTGGCCACAGCTCTGCCCCTTCAGCACAAACAATGGCGTGTTACTTACCAGGTGATGTTAGTTATACCTTCACATCATGAAAAGCTTTAAAAAGAACAGGACATTTTTTTCCCTCCTGGTGGTTGGCAACCCTGGCCACAGCTGCTGAGTCCAGTCCTGTTAAAAGTGTATTTTGGGGGGCCTTCAAACAGGGAATAACTATTAATGATCGCTCTGGCCATCCCACACCCCTGCCAGGTGTGCCTGTGGGGGAACAAGAGCGGAAGGCTTTGCTTACGCATCAAACTAGGGTTGCCAACCGGCCTGGAGAAGAATGTCCCTCCCTTTAAAAGAGGCTTTTATAATGGAAATGGGCAGGTGAACCTTCTCAGGGTATGAAAGTAAATAACATCCCCTGGTACATAAAATCCCATTAAGCCTTTGTTAATTAGACAAGACTTTTTTCCCCACTCCAGGCAGTCAGCATCCCTACTTCAAAATCCTCTTTCACAACAGGTGACAGTGGCAGGGAAAGAACCCTTGTCGTGGGACAAATCTGGAATACTTCCCTTGCCCATTCCCAGCCTTGCGGTTTGTGAAGTGCTCCTAAAAGGTCATCTACACGCAAAAGGAGGCATTATGAAACACAACTAGTTCTTTGCAATTCAGCCAACCAAGACCTAACCAGCTATTCAGCAGGTGAAGAAATCTAAAACAGTCACCTTCGAAACCTTTTACGGCTTTTGTTTGGAGCCATAAAACTAAAGAGTCCTGTGACTTCTGCAAAGCAGCTTCTCAAATATGGGTCAAAGAAATGGCCCCAGTTTAAAATCCATCCCTTACAAGATATTAAAAGCACACAATAATCTGAATAAGTATACAGTTCCAAAATCAAGAACCAGAAGAAAGGAGGTATTTTGGGATCACCAAAAGAGAAAAAAATCTAAAATAATTTTCCTTTCCAGAAATGGAACAAGGCGTTTCAATGAACAAGGCATAGACCCAAAACGAGGAGGCTGGCATGAAAAAGGAAAATAAAGGAGTTTTAACCGTGTGTCCAAGCACCTCCCCAGCTTTTGCACTGTGTGTGGGTACATATATCAGCGTGTCAGATTTCTGAGCTCTCACAGACCGAGCTACACAGCATCCTACCAGGGTCAGGTTGAGTTGTAACATTCCCCTTCCTGAAAATGGCCCTTGCAAGGGTTGATCTAGTGAAAGCTGCATTCAGAATCCAGAGATCTGCAGGCACATCCCTCTGGAATGAAGAAAGGGACTGGGAAGTAGGCAGCCTTCAAAAATACAAAGAGGTGGAAGAGGCGGCCGAGATGATTTGGCATTTTTCAGCTGTTCAGAGTCTTCACTTTGAAAGGCTGACAGAGACAGAAGCAACAGAAGCAACAGAACAGAGAGCCTAGGACTGGGCGAGCCGGATGCCTATGGGTTACAGCTGCCCTGTGTTCCCTGAGTTTGCAAAGGTGTCTGGTAATGCTGGACGACGGAGGAACTCGGGAATGCAGCTGTAGAGGCCGATCCATTTGAGAAAGGGTAGCCATCTTCCATTTTCACAGCGGCGTATTCCACACTTGCAGAGAAACCATGATAGAAGTTCATTTTTTGCTGGCTGACGTAGCTGATCGCCTGTTGGCCGTAACAGGTGCCAGCGGCTTTCCCGTAGAAACCCCCATTCTCACCAGCCACAACTGGGTAGAAGCTCTGAGGGCTGCCATACAGCGAACTGTAGTCATTGGGGTAGTTCTGGCTGCTGCCGTAGCTTTGGTTGCTGACACTTCCCTCGTGCACGTTGGACAAGGAATGAATGCTCCGAGCAGGATTCATGGAGTAGTCTTGGGGGGGAGGAGGGAGGAGGTCCAAGCAGCCAGCTTGCTGGAACCCGTTCTATTGGGAGACAGACAAACAGTAGCAATACTGGCCATTAATGTGTGTGCCTGTATGAAAGGTCCTTCCCCGTCACACCCATTTCCTCTGCAATCTTTAGACCAACTCGTCAGATAGGCCAGGATTGTTATATTGAAGGAGCCTATCTATGGACAGCTGGGAGGGCACCCGGTCTGTTTGTGGCAGGTGATATTTCTTTGGGAGTACGAAACAGCACAAACTACAAACAGTACAAATTTAACCTTGGAAATAACCAAAATCTGACCTTTGAACTTCACTTTATTTATCATTTATATCCCTTCCTCCCTGGTGGGGGCCTAATGCAGCTTACATCATTCTCCTCTGCTCCATTTTGCCCTTGTAACAACCATGTGAGGTAAGTCATCACTAAAATCAGCCACTGTATCAGAAGACTGGAGAGTAGCGTATGTTACAGATTTTTTAAAAGGGGTCCAGAGGGGAACCTGGACATTACAGGTCAGTTAGCCTAATATCTGTCCCAGGCAATTTAATAGAAACTAATCGAAGATAGAATTATTAGACACACAGAGGGAACAAAGGCTGTTGAGGGAAAATCAGCATGGCTTCTGTGGAAGGAAATCCTGCCTCATCAATCTCTTGAAATGCTTTAAGTGAACAAACACGTAATGGTGATCCAGTAGATGTTATATACTTGGACATTCAAAAGGTTTTTGTCAAGGTACCTCACCAAAGGCTCCCGAGTAAGCTTAGCACGCATGGGATAAGAGGATGGGTTCTCTTATGGATTAAACATTGGTTATATGGGAGATACTGTAATTTACCTTACTTGGATAGACTCTACCAATATGTTTTGAAAAAGGCTGACTCACTATCCCATGTTATATTGGAATGCCCTCATTATAAATTCTATTGCAAATTATGGAGTGCCCTTATTTTAACTAAATTATCAAAAGATAATATAGCCCCCTATCTGTTGGTGGAGTATGTTGGCTGTGGCCAAGTATCTTTCCACCATATTTTCCTTAAGGAAAAAAATAATAGTAACATTCGATTTATATACTGCCCTTCAGGACAACTTAATGCCCACTCAGAGCAGTTTACAAAGTATGCCATTATTATCCCCACAACAAAACACCCTGTGAGGTGGGTGGGGCTGAGAGAGCTCCAGAGAGCTGTGACTAGCCCAAGGTCACCCAGCTGGCTTCAAATGGAGGAGTGGGGAATCAAACCTGGCTCTCCAGATTAGAGTCCTGTCACTCTTAACCACTACACCAAACTGGCTCTCCTAAAGACTCCTTAGCCACTGCTCAAGACTGTTGGATCAAAGGAGCTCAAAAGAAAAGGATATGGAAAGTAACACTGGTTAAATGACAGGAAGCAGCAAGTAGAAATAAATGGACTGCTTATGTAGTGGAGGGGGGAATAAGCAGTGTGGTTCTACAAGAATCGGTATTGGGGGCAGTGACGTGTAAGGTGATACACATTAGAACAAAATATTCCAACCAGGTATATGCTAATGGCGTCTGAACTTGCTGAAATATAGTGGAATAACTAGGAGACTGAGAGGGAAGGGTTCATAGTGGAATAACTCGATGAAAGCGTCAGTGGGTCAACCCAGTGTGCCACAGTAGTGAAAAAGGCAAACTGGACTCTGGGGATTATTAGGAAAGGATTGAAAATAAAACTACCAATATTATAAGGTCTTCGTATAGATCAATGGTGCGGCCTCATCTGGAATACTGTGTGCTGTTCATATTTGAAAACAGACAATGCAAAACTGGACAAAGTACAGAAGAGGGCAATCGAGGTCTGAAGCTCCTTTCCTAGGAAGAAGGGCTGAAGAGTGGGACTTTTTAGTTTAGAAAAAGAGACAGTTAAGGTGGGACATGATAGATGTTTATAAAATTATGCAGAGGGTAGACAGAGAACTTTTTCTCCCCCTCCTGAAATCTTAGAATTTGAGGGCATCCAATGAAGCTGAGGGGCAGTAGATTCAGGCCAGACAAAAAGGAAATAATGCTTTACACACTGTGTAAACAAGAATTCCACAAGATGTGGAATTCACCACCAGAGGATGTAGTGATGGCCTTAAGCATAAAAGGGGACTAGACAGATTCAGGGAGGATAGGTCTATCTCTGGCTACTAGTCATGGTGACTAAAGGGAACCTCCACCTTCAGCAGCAGTAAACCTTTGAGTATCAGTAATAAGAGGCAACTTCAAGGGAAGGCTTCGACATCTAGGCCTTATTGTTGGCCCTTAGTAGGCCACTGAGAGCCAGTGTGGTGTCGTGGATAGTGATGGACTGAGATGTGGGTGACCCAGGTTCAACTCCCCGCTCTGCCATAAAAGCTCATTGGGTGACTTTGGGCCAGCCGCACAGTCTCAGCCTAACCTACCTCACAGGGTTGTTGTGGGGGGGGGAAATGGAGACGAAAATGATGAAACAATTTTTGGGTTCCCACTGGGGAGAAAGGGAGGGTATAAATGAAGTAAAATAGACTATGAAATATACTATGTGAGACAGGATCATAGAATCATAGGGCTGGAAAAGACCTCCAGGGTCATCTAGTCCAACCCCCTGCACAATGCACGAAATTCACAACTACCTCCCCCTGCCCCCCCCCCCCATAACCCCCTGCTCCATGCCCAGAAGATGGCAAAACACCGTCAGGATCTCTAGCTGAACCGGCCTGGGGGGAATTGCTTCGTGACCACAAAGTGGCAATTGGCCTTACTCTGGGCAAGTAGAGTCACGAGAACTAAACACTAATGTAACCCTTCCTGCCCTCCCTCTCACAATCTGCCTAGGTTCACAGATGGACCACTGGGGATTTGAACTTGGGGTCTCCCAGATCCTATTCTGACACTCGTAACCACTACAATACACTGGCTCCCTTTAAACCTTTTCCCCATTTCTGAAATGTGGCATTTCAAGCACTTGAAACATAAAAGAGCCATGCTGGCATGCCACCTACTGAGCCCTATCTAACTCCTTTGGGTCAGAAGCTCATCTCTCAACCTGAGGCTGCCCCCTGCCCCCATGAGGACCTCAACTCTCTTCTCAGTGGAACAGAAGCTGGAGAACCCTCCAAGCTTACCTGAGGCGGGCACATCCCTTTCTTCATCCACAGAGTTTCTTTCTGGGTTCGCTTAAACTTCATCCGTTGATTCTGAAACCAAGTCTTCACCTGAAACAACAGCACAAAGTGGTACCACTTCTTCATGCGTTCCATGCAAATACGTCTTTGCACCCCTCAAATAAATGCTAGGATTGCTCAGGTCATGCCCGCATATATCAAATAACAGGCCAAGAACACTGCAGTCATGTCAGCCCCACAGACATAAATGCCCCCTCCTTAAGAAACCTGGGAAGGAAGCTGTGGGGTGGAGACAGAGATTTCCAATGCAATCCTCAGCACTCTTCAAATAGCTACCAGAATTTGGGAAAGTAGGTAGCTGCAGACTTCCAAGTGGCATGATTAGGTTTTAAACTGCGGCTGTAATTTTAATGTATACCAATGCGATCCACACTGAGCCTGCCGGTGCAATAAATAAATAAAATAAAACCAGTGCCAATTTTGCAGTGCAGATGTGCCAAGAAAAGCTAAAGATACAGGGAGGGAAGAAGAGGGGGAGGAAAAGAAAATGCGCCCTTGAAAAAGACTGGGCAGAAGCAAGTCTTGCGCTAAAGCGCCTGCAAAGGTTGTGGAAGAGCCTCCAGCAGCCTGAGCAGCTTACTGAATAGTGGACTTAAAAGGAATAGTTAATACAATAGATCTCTAACAAAGGCAAGCCGACAAAATCGGATGCTGCTGGTCTGCTTGCCAGCCTCCGCTCAGCCCATGCTTTGCTGGCCTGGACCAATAGCTTACTTGTTTGTAGGTGAGCCCCAGGGCGGACCCCAACTCCCGGATCTGCTGCGGGCTGAGGTACTTCTGACTCTGGAAGCGAAGGTGGAGGACTTGGAGCTGCTCTTGGGAGAAGGTGGTCCGGCTTTTGCTCTTCTTGGCCGCCCTTTCACTGTCCGCCTTGGATCTCTGGGAGACGGAAGCCGGGTGCGGGGAAGAGGGGTGCCTGTTGGGGCTGGAGGCTGAGTCTGGGGCGTAATGGGTGAGGAGTCCAGAGGTGGAGGTCACCGGGGAGACATCTATAGAAGACATCACATTTCAGCATGCGCGCTCCACAGCTGGGCCTATTTCCTGCCCGCTGAACTGGCCACCCTGCTTGTCCTCACGAAATGTCATTGGCATGAGTTCTGCCCGGACTAGCATACAAAAAGAGGGGCTTCTCCAGAAAACAGCAAAAAGCAAAGGGAGAGGCAGCACCCCCACCCCAATTCCACCAGTAGCACAAAGGGGGCCACGGGAGGGGAGGTCTCTTACACACCTAAGAGGGGGAGCTTTGCAAAAAAAAACCCCAAAAGACTTTGTAAACTAACCGAAGGTGAAAAGGACTGAATATGGAGGTCCAAATATGCTCCAGGAGACAAATAATGGACATGAACGGAAGGATGCCAAACCCTTAGGCACTCTTCCTTCTGAGTAAACATGCACAAAATTGTGCTGTAATTACTACCATTCCAAAGCATGCTTATTTCGGAACTGGTCCCTAAAAATCATGCCCTAACCTGGATAACCCAGGTGAACCTGATCTGGTCAGATCTCAGAAGCTAAGCAAATGGCAAACCACCTCTGTTAAGTCTCTTGCCTTGAAAACCCTGCCGGGGTCGCCATCAGTCAGCTATGACTTGAGGGCACTCTCCACCACCACCCCTAAAAATCAACAGGGTTTAACTTCCACCTAAACAAATAAACGGGGAGTAGTATGCAAGCTTTCCAGCCACACAGCACGCTGTCTCAGGCAGGAGAGAAAAGTATTAAAATTCATTCAGCCGCGCAGGTTGGGAGAGTCCTGGAGATTTGGGGGTGGATACTGGGGAGAGCAGGATTTGGGGAGAAGAGGGGCCTCAACGGGGCATAACCGCATCCTCCACACCAGCCATATCCTCCAGGGGGACTGATGTCTGTGGCCTGGAGATTAGTTTCCATTCCGGGAGAGCTTCAGCCACCGCCTGGAGGCCGGCAACCCTCGTCCGCCTTGCCTCGCCCCCTCCCGCCGTCCTAAGCCTTCCCTGTCGCTTTGCCCTGGGCCGCCGCCCGCCGCCCGCCGCCCTGGGCTCTGCGCTCCAGTCTCCCCGCTGGGAAGCGTCCCGTCGCCGAGAGGCTGCCGCGGAGAGGCGCCTTGGCGCGGCCGTCGGGGGAAGGAAGGGGCGCCGGGCGCCGGGCGCCGCGCACGCCGGGGCCGGGCCGGGGAGGCTACCTGGGTCCTGCAGGGTCCCGCTTTCCTCCTGGGAGTAGCGCCCCGCCTCGGGCTCCTCGTCGTCCTCCTCCGGGGAGTGCCAGTAGTACTCCTGGAAGCCCAGGCCGGCCGCCACCCCGGCGGGGTAGGCCTGGTAGGCGGCGCTGATGGTCAGCGGGGCGCTCATGCTGAGGCTGGCGGCCCCCAGCTGGGCCGGGCTTTTATGGGCCCCCGCGCAGCCGCCGGGCCTTTGTCATGGAAAGGGGCTGCAGGGGCGGGGGGCGGGCGGGCGGCGTCGAGCCTCTCAGCCCGGCGTGCTCGACGGCGCCGCTGCGGAGCCGGGCCGGGGCGAGAGGAAAAAGCGCCCTTCGGGGGCAGAGGCGCAAGGAGGAGGCCCCGGCCGTCGAAGAAACGAGCCCCGTCCCGGTGGGAGAGGCAGCCGAGCCTTCCCGTGGCTGTTGCAGCGAGGCCTGCTAGCAGGAGCCGAAGGCAGACCCGGGTCGAAGGGTTGCCAGCCTCCAGGTGGTGGCTGGAGATCTTCAGGAATTGACAACTGATCTCCAAAGATTAGTTCCCCTGGGCGGTGGACTCTGGGGCATAACACCTCGCTGAGACCTCTCCCTTCACCAACCTGCTCCCTCCAGGCGCTATCCCCCCCCCCAAATCTCCAGGAATTTCCCAACCTGGACCTGGCAACTGAGTCGGGCAGGTGTATTGCAAGCCCCTGCAGGCCTCCTGCGTGGTTGGCGCCGCAGTTCCGATCCTTTCTGGAGAAAGGTACTCGGTCACACCCTCAGAGAGCTGGATTTTGGAAGGTGGCCTGGATACTTCAGCTGTGTCAGGCGAGGGGAAGCTGCTCTCAAAGGTGCAAGTCGCCCTGTGTGAGCAAGACCAAGGGAGTGGGGACTGGTCTTGAAATATTTTATATTTTATATACATCCGTTGGGATGTAGTGGCAGTGTTCTCCTGTGCAACCCCCTGCACTTCAGTGGGCTGAGCCATGTGCAGGGGGACATCTTGGGGAAAGCGGAGTATAATATAATTAAATAAATAAAATTGAGCTCAGCACGGACAACAGTTCTGAAGGAATCAGCCTGGCTGAAGAGATGGCTCCGAACAGGACAGCAGATAGAACATTCTGGCAAAGTTTAGGTGGATTTCTACCCTGGGCTGCCCTAGGATTTCTTCCCATAGCAGAAAAGCTTCTAATAAGGTTGGCCTCCAATCAGGGCAGTTTGCAATTTAGTATTGTCCAGGGGTCTGTACCACAAAATACAAGTACAACAGAAAGTACCACAGAAATCAGATTGATATGGAATGCCTGGTGAATTGAGATGTACCTCTCCTGACATCTCCTTTTATACTCAAAAGCTGGTGGAAGGAGTGGCTCTGTGTGCCGCTAGGCTGGAATTTCTGACTCCCTGTGTCCAGGCTTGCCCACGGGCCCTTTGGGCTACAGTCCCTCCAGTGGGACTCCAGACATGTTATTTCTTTGACCCTAAGAAGCAGCAAAGCCCCTACCCCCTAGGAGTTACGGTTTTAAAAACCCTTTCCCTGATTTGGTGTTTAACTAATCCATTTCACACCTATCTTCTTTCTTCTACAGATACTTGGTGGGGGGAGTTAACAGCAGTGCTCCAGACCAGACCCCCTAAGGCTGCTATTTAAACTACATGCCCGGCATTCTGGAACGTGGTCCTTGGCCTTCTGATACCCTCTTCAGCAGGGCGTTTTTTCTGGGAAAAGAGGTGGTGGAACTCAAGACCACACAATGATGTCGCTTTGGGTCAGCTGGAACAAGGGGGGAGTTTTTTAAAGTTTAAATTGCCCTAGTTAAAAATGGTCACATGGCGGTGCAGAGGGCAATCAAAACTCCCCTCTCTCTGGAGATCAGGGGGCGGGGCCACTGGCCATGTGACCATTTTTAAGAGGTGCCGGAACTCCATTCCACTGCGTTCCCACTGAAAAAAAAGTCCTGCTCTTCCATCAGGATTCAACCCACCCCCACCCCATTTTTTCTGGATTGAAATTAGAGCCCTCCATTCTACATCTTGGTAGGAGAGAGCCCCCTTCCTCTCCCCTTAGAGGCAAGCTCGCAGGTCAACGTGAGCCAGGTGTGGCTAGAAGAAAGTCTTTTCCTTATGGACTGATCCAAAAAATGAGTTTATATCTGTTTTACTGACCTAATTATAATATGAGCATCTATCTCTCAGGTGATGAGGCAGTATGCAATAATAATAATAATAATAATAATAATAATAATAATAATAATAATAATAATAAACTGTGCTTATATACCGCTCTTCTAGACAGATTAGTGCCCCACCCAGAGCAGTGAACAAGTTAGTGTTATTACTATCCTCAAATCCAACTTGAGGAGCTGGGGCTGAGAGGAGGGGCTTACCCAAGGCCACCTACTGAGCTCAGGGTAGTAGTGGGATTCGAACCAGTAGAGTGCTGATTCGTAGCTGAACCACTGTGCGGCTCCTGTAGCACAAGCCAAGTTCCCTCCACCTAAGTCCACTGAAGCATTCAAATCTGCCACTGGAGCTGTGCAATATTTCTTTTAAAAAATAGCCAGGAGGTAATTGGTCCTTATGCACAGGGTAGAGAGGGTAGAAAGAGTTTCAGGACTGACAAAAGGAAAGATTTCTTTACAAGAGTTTTTAACATGTGGAATTTATTGATAGAGGATGTAGTGATGGCCACAAGCAAAGACCGCTTTAAAAGGAGATTAGACAGATTCTTGGAGGAGAGGTTTATCTGTGGCTACTACTAGCCATGGTGACTGAAGGGAACCCCCACATTCAGAGGCAGTATTTTTTGTTTGTTTGTTTGTTTGTTTATGTCCTTTATAGTCCGCCTTTCTCACTGAGACTCAAGCCAGATTACATAGTGTGAGATTAGTATAATCAGTATCAGGACATTTCCATACAGTGTCAAGGACATTTCCATAGACAATGTCATAGGATTTTACAAAGACACAGCATTAGCAAGGATCCAATACAAAGTTGAAGAATTGCTGAAACAGAACAAAACAAATAATATGCAAGGCAACATAGTGGTGAAGTCTATGGTCCTTAACTCATTAGCGAAGCACCTGAGAACTCCCTACAAAACAAAAGCATTTTTGAATAATTCGGTTTTGCATTGTTTGCGGAAAGCTAGGAGAGTGGGGGCTCTCCTGACCTCCTCAGGCAGGCCGTTCCACAGGGTAGGAGCCACCACAGAGAAAGCCCGTGCACGGGCTGCTGTTGATTTCAACAATGTATATAGGCTGGCACCTGCAAGAGACCCTGTTCAGATGAATGAAGCTGCTGTGGAGGGACACGGAGGAAGGCGGTCCGGTAGGTATGCTGGACCAAGGCCGTGAAGAGCTTTGTATGTAGGTAGCCAATGGAGTGACTGTAGGAGGGGCGTGATGTTAATGCTCCTGCTCGCTCCTCAGTGCCAGGAGGCGACTTCAAGGAAAGGTTTCAACTTCTACGCCCTGTGGTTGGCCCCCCAGAGTAACTGGTTGGACAGTGTGTGTGAGAGAGAGTTTGGTATAGTGGTTAAGATCAGCAGGACTCTAATCTGGAGAACCGGGTTTGATTCCCCCCACTGCCAGTTAAAGCCAGCTGGGTGACCTTGAGTCAGTCACAGCTCTCTCGGAGTTCTCTCAGCCCCACCCACCTCACAGGGTGATTGTGGTGAGGATAATAACAACACGCTTTGTAACTGCTCTGAGTGCGGCATTAAGTTGTCCTGAAGGGCAGTATATAAACTGAATGTTGTTGTTAAGGTCATCAGGGTTCTTCTGATGTCCTCAAGGGTCAGCTGCAGGGAGCTTTCCATGTTAGGAGAAGGGAAACTGCCCTTGTTTTGTCTACGACACAGCAATGAAAGATGCAGGAGCCTGGCTAGCTTTTTGAGCATCTCGTGTACTTACCTGAGACACTGCAACAGAGTTGTGGCCTTTGGCACCCACTTACTTCAGTGGACTGAGAAGATGGTAACTCTTCTTAGGATAGCACTGTGAGTCCCTCTGGGATTTAAAGAAAGCACCGTTCGATTGTAGCCTTACAACAGAATTGTGAGCAAATGTACTTCGAAATTCGTGTCAGTGTTTTAAATGAGACGGTACTCTCGGGTAAGAAAACACGGGGTTTTAGCCTTAGGCACAGATGGCATGAGAGCATCTTTCACCCGCTTAATGTTCCTCTGTGTGTGTGTGTCAAGTTATTTTATATTTCCAGGAAGCAAATGGAACTTTCCATTGACTGTGGGAAACAATGGCAAACTGTATTATTCTGCAAAGCAACAGATTCCCGAATTTGTAAAGCTGTTAAGATCAATGCCTGGAGGGAAATCAGGGTAGAGTCTTTTGTTTTCAAGGGTGCTCTTTGGGGCTTCAGGTAACATCTAGGTGGGTTCAGTACAGACCCTGAGCTTTTATGCATCTGCTCCAGAGGAGGTAAGTGGTCATGCAGCACTTTTTGCAGTGCCTGTGGCATGTTCTGTGCAACAGCAACAAAGCAACAACAACAACAACAACATCAGATTGGAGGGAGGTGTCCGGTGGGGTGCCGCAGGGCTCGGTTTTGGGCTCGGTACTTTTCAATATTTTTATCAATGATCTGGATGAAGGAGTGGAAGGGCAGCTCATTAAATTTGCTGATACTAAATTGGGAGGAGTAGCAAACACCCAAGAAGATAGAATTAAAATTCAACAAGACCTGAATACTCTGGAGAAGTGGGCAGCTGTGAATAGGATGCAATTCAACAAAGACAAGTGCACAGTATTACATCTGGGCGACAAGAATTGGAAGCACAAATACTGGATGGGGGATACACTTCTGGGCAGTAGTATATGTGAAAGAGATCTTGGGGTAAGAGTGGACTGTAAACTAAATATGAGCTGTCAGTGTGATGCGGTGGCAAAAAAGGCCAATCCTGGGTTGTATCAAAGGGGCCATAGTGTCAAAATCGCAGGAGGTCACAGCCCCTCTCTATACTGCCTTGGTCAGGCCACACCTGGAGTATTGTGTGCAGTTCTGGAGTCCTCACTTCAAAAAGGATGTGGCCAAAATTGAGAGGGTGCAGAGGAGAGCAACGAGGATGATCAGGGGTCTGGAGACAGCCCTATGAAGAAAGGCTGCCTTGGGAATGTTTAGTTTGGAGAAGAGGAGATTGAGGGGGGACATGATTGCTCTCTTTAAATATTTGAAAGGCTGTCATTTGGAGGAGGGCAGGGAGCTGTTCCAGTTGGCAGCAAAAGGGTAGGCCCCGAAACAATGGGCTTAAATTACATGCACAAAGGTGGATATTAGGAAGAACGTTTTCATGGTCAGAGTAGTTCAAAAGTGGAATCAGCTGCCTAGGGAGGTGGTGAGCTCCCCCTCACTGGCAGTTTTCAAGAAGAGGCTGGATGAATATTCCTCAGAGATGTTTTAGGCTGATCCTGCACTGCGCAGGGGGTTGGACTAGATGGTCTGTATGGCCCCTTCCAACTCTTATGATTCTATAACTTGTTCAAATTGCAGAGAAAGGGGCAAAGAGGCAAGGAAAACATCTATATACCAACTGCAAGAAGAGACATTAGGCAGGAACTCTGCTGGAGAGCAAAAGAGGCCACTGACGATTTTATGCAGATGTTCTGCTCTCTCCCGGGGCTTGTCTCCGACTCGCCTAAGAATATTAAGAGGGGAGGGAGTGATTCACTCAGCAGGTTTGAAAGTTCCCCTCCCATCTTACAAGGCAGCCACCCCACCGCTGGACAAAGTCAAGGAGGCTGGCCGTATGATTTCTGCCACCCTGTGTGTGAAAGGTAGGGAAGCCACAAATGACCTTGCTTAAGCGCTCGACTAGGAGTTATTTAGGGGTAAAGATGTGCTTGCAAGTTATGACTTCTGCACCAAGGGATCTTGCTTGGGACCAGCGCATGTACCTGGAATATCTCTGCTGCTGAACACTTGAAGGATAATAATAACAACAGCAACATTTGTTTGATTTATATACCACCCTTCAGGACAGCTTAACATCCTCTCAGAGAAGTTTACAAAGTATGTTGTTATCCCCACAACAATCACCCTGTGAGGTGGGTGGGGCTGAGAGAGCTCTGAGAGAGCTGTGACTGACCCAAGGTCACCCAGTTGGCTTCAAACCCAGTTCTCCAGAGTCCCACTGCTCTTAACCACTACACCAAACTGGCAATGTTGGTGGCCACAGATCAACTTCAGGGAACGCTGACTGAGGTCTTGCATGCCTGAAAATGCCATCATAGAGGCTATACAGAGAACCTCCTTTGCCCCCAGTGCAATGTTTTTAAGTGGAGTGCGTTCCTACATTCCACTGCAAACCTCAAAGAATAGAAGAGGGAAAGGAAGGGGTACATGAAGATTCGACAGCAAGCACAACAGGGGATGGGCGAATGTGTTTACTGTGTATGTGGCACAGAAATTAAGGGAGCCCTTGAACTTGAACACTACTGTGCTTCTCTGAAACTGAAGGGGGTCTTGATCTTAAAATATAACAATACATTAAACCTCTTTTCTGCTTCTTCAAGGGAGTAGCTGCAGGCCTTTGTAAGGAGCTAGCCAAGGGCAGCCAGTCTCCTTTCCACCTTGAAATTCCCTATTGCTCCTGTTCCTCACTGCAGAGCACCCCGTGCTTCCCCCCCCCCCAAGTTGAGAGGTCCCCACACACTCGTTACAGGAAAGGGGCAGGGGCTGGCAGGTAGTGGCTCGACTGCAAATCAGCACTCTGCTGGTTCGAATCCCACTCCTGCCATGAGCTCAGTAGGTGGCTTTGAGTCAGCCACTCCTCTCAGCCCCAGCTGCATTGTGGGGATAATAATAACACTAACTTGTTCACCGCTCTGGGTGAGGCACTAATCTGTCTAGAAGAGCAGTATATAAGCGCAGTTATTAAATACTGACAATTACCCCAAGGCTTTATTTATTTTCAAATTCGCTGTTCAAGTACTCTGAGCCTTGAAGGTAGTTTGCTGCAACAGACTTACAAGGCTGTTCCTCTCCCATGATATCTTGGTCATCCTGGAAGGGTTTTGGTTTGCAGACGGGGGAAAAAGGAACTTGCCCAACCGGTAACCTGGGGGCATGCACTTTCTGGCTGCTATAAGAGGACCCATAAGTAAAGATGGTAGCTGATTCATCCACGTAAAATCATTCCGTTACAGTGAAAAGCATTCCGTCTTGGTAAACCGGCAAATCCCTCATCCAGATCCCATTTCAATCCTAAATTGGCCAAGCGGTTTTAGGAAAGCTGCCGTCTCTTACATAGCTGCCCATCTGCAACTGGGGCAAGGGGAGGGAGGAAATAAATAAGCAAGCATATTTTCTTCCAAGAAGGTATGCAGAGGCTCAAACCATTTTCTCTGGATCAGGGACCATATGCATACCATTCTGCATTTTTCCTTGTTTATATCAGCATGGACAAGTTGATAACGTTGTTAGAGGTGACGATATTCCCCCCTCCCAGCATGATTAGTGGCCACTTACCAGGCCATATTTAACTGAAGAAAAGCTGTAAATGAAATAAATGCATATCTATATATTCCTCTGCTTTAAAAAAACAGTTGTATTCACAGTATTTTCCACGTCTGTGTCCGTCTCAGACTGGTGTAGACATCCCTGCAGGCAGCCACTGCGTAGAGTTCTCTGCAGGTGGTCGGCTTGCTGAACAGCAGGGCATTTTTTCTGGGGAAAGAGGTGGTGGAACTCAGTGGGTTGCCCTTGGAGAAAATGGTCACATGGCTGGTGGCCCCGCCCCCTGATCTCCAGACAGAGGGGAGTTGAGATTGCCCTCAGGGAGGGCAATCTCAACTCCCCTCTGCCTGGAGATCAGGGGGCGGGGCCACCAGCCATGTGACCATTTTCAAGAGGTTCCGGAACTCCGTTCCCCCGCGTTCCTGCTGAAAAAAAGCCCTGCTGAACAGTATAGGACTCGAGCAACAATGATCACAGGGGCTACTTCTTTTGTGCCTAGAAAAATAGCAAAATGCATCCCACCTCCACAGGAGTAACCACTGATTTTAACGTATCCCTATTTTAGAGGATGCCTTGGCCTGGATAGCCCAGACCTGATCTCCTCAGATCTCAAAAGCTAAGCAGGGTCAGCCTTGGTTAGTAATTGGATGGGAGACTGCCACTGAAGAACAAGGCTGCAGAAGCAGGCAATGGCAAACCACCCCTGTCAGTCTCTTGCCATGAAAACCCCACCAGGGGTCACCATAAGTCAGCTATGACCTGAGGGCGTTCTCTACTACTACTGCTTTAGAGGGTAGCCTCACAAACTCTGTATCTTTTCCCAGAGAAAAGTCAATATGCTTTGGAAAGCACTGCTCCAGAGTATGTTAGAGACTTGACCTAAATGGCCCATGGTAGGCCAATCTCAGAAGCTAAGCAGCATCGGCCCTGGTTAGCATTTGGAAGTTGGAAAGGAGACCACCGAGGAAGTTCAGAATCGATACCCAAAGGCAGACACTGGCAAACTCCCTCTATTCATCTCTTACCTTGAAACCCCCATGAAGCAGGTGTTTCCCAGCTTTTTTTCCATGGAGGAACCTCTAAATTATTTTTGCAACTCCTGAGGAAACCCTGCCTATGAAAACATTTGGTGGAGAGTGTCCTCAAGTCATAGGTGACTTACATTGACCCCTGACAGGTTTTCATGGCAAGAGACTAACAGGCAGTTTGCCATTGTCTGCCTCTGCAACCCTGGTCTTTGCTGGCAGTCTCCCATCCAATTACTAACCAAGGCCAGCCCTACTTAGCTTCTGAGATCTGACCAGATCAGGCTCACCTGGGCTATCCAGGTCAGGGCCTGCATGCATACTTGATGGTGGAAAGTGCCCTCAAGTCATAGCTGATGTATGATGACCCCTGGTGTGGGATTTGTGGCAAGACAGTAACAGAGGTTGCCTGCTTCTGCAACCCCGGTCTTCGTTGGAGGCATCCCGACCATTTAGTAACAAAGGCTGACCCTGCTGAGCTTCTGAGATCTGTTGATATCAGGCTCACCTGGGCTATCCAGGTCAGAACATGAAAACAAGTACAGGCCAGAAAAAGTTGATGATGGAGCACAATTCAATTACTACTAGATGACTGGCAAAAAAAAATTGTCAAGAGTTGTTTTATGTATGTGAGAGCTTGCATAACCTGAATAAACATGCTATTTCGAGAGAGATTTGGAATTTCCCCAGTATTTCAATTTTTTAATTTATTCCACTATTTCTCGCAGAATCTCTGACAACGTCCTGCAGAACTGGTTCAGGAACTGCTATGAGAGGTCACCGTATGTCAGCTGCAACTTGATGGCATTTTACATATACACATTCCATAGCAGCAGTTTTCAAGCCCTGAATCAATCCAGTTTTGATTCAGGTACAGTCAAATCCTATCTCAAGAATGAAAAACAAGAAATAACAATTTAGAGCAGTCTGGTGGTCCATATGCCAGGAGAAGCGTTTGCAGTCTCTCAGAGGCAGCATGGCAAGAGGAAATTAAGTTCTTCAGGCAACTGGACATGCCGTCTCACATGTAATATTCCCCCTCCCCAACTGACCTTGCCTTCAATCCAAATTTACATTGTAAGTTTTTCAGGGCTCAAGCCTGTTTTCTTTTTTAAACCAATGAATACTAAAGGTGGTTGAAAACAAGAGCCCTGGGGAGATCCGATTGTGGCTTCAGACACTGGAACCTCTACTCCGGTTATAGTTAGGAGGGCCTTGGAGTGCTTAACCAGCAACATTCACTTGCAAATGAGTGGCGGGTGGAATCCACTGACTGACCCCAAGGGGAAGGGTGGACCCTGTGGCGAGATTGCTGATTAACGGGGTTTCCTGCATGTAAATTTATGGTAACTACTAGGGCGGGGGAGCTTGGATGCTCCGCTCCCTCAACCACATCCATCTGTTCTTTGCTTCTTGGAGGAATCATGTTAATTTGAGTTAATTTTCCTCATTAGGTAGTCCAATAAAAAAATCAAGCCTGATGAACCCATTAATCATCCGTTCTGCCTCTCCCTGCCCCTAACTGCTTTGCTTCATGTTTCCAGCAATGACAATGGTAGTAAAAGGAATTACTAAGAACCATGGAAGGGCTTTTACAGTTGACTAATGATTGTGTAACAACTATTAGAAGATAGGCCTGTCTGCAGCTGTCAAGAGTGAAAGTTCAGAATGGGCCCTCCCTGTACAGAGGCAGTCTACCCTCCCTGCTTCATGCCATGCTGCACCTGTCTGGTTGCTGCGGGAAAGACGAGGCTGGATCTCAGAGGCGGTTCTGTTCTCATCTTCTCAAGGCTTAGAAGTGCTGTGCATGTCGTCCTTTAGATTCCCGTTCATCCTTGCAACATCCTGGCAATGCCAGCCCATATTATTCTGTTGTTGGGGCAGGGACATGAAGGCAGGGCTTGGCCAAAGGGACTCATGGGCCCAAGGCCTCAGGAATTGGGCTCCAATGGCTGGTTCCTTGCTTGTCCTAGGGTTGCCAACCTCCAGGTAGTGGCTGGAGATCTCCCGGAATTATAACTGGTCTCCAGGCCACAGAGATCAGTTCACCTGGAGAAAATGGCTACTTTGGGGGGTGTACTTTATGGAATTATGCCATGCCAAGGTCCTTTCCCTCTCCAAACCCCACTTTGTCCAGATTTCATCCCCCAGATCTCCAGGAATTTCCCAACTTGGAGCTGGCAACCCTAGCTTGTCCTCTCATTTTATTTATCTAAATCCTTTCCCAGCTGTCTCCTGCTTTGCTCCAGAAAGTTGACTCTCTAACAAGTTGTCCCTGGTTTGCTCGAGAGCCAGTGTGGTGTGGCCAACCTTGGCGCCCTGCTGCCTGGCTCCCTGTCCCCATTTTGCTATGAAGCTCACAAGCTAGCCAGTCACCCTCCATCTATCTAAATCATTTCATAGGGTCCACTGGAAAGGAAAGTATGGGACATCCTATCTCCTCCTCCCCCTGGCACGCTTCTGACCTCATTGGAGGAAAGGGTGGAGATGCAAATAACTCTATTATTTAGACATTCTAGCATAAAATCCCTTCAGTGTAAGGGAAGAGTTAACAGTAATTTGCTAATCCGTGTGTGTAAAGTGCCATCAAGTCACAATTGACTTATGGCGACCCCTGCTGGGGTTTTCAGGACAAGTGAGAAGCAAAGGTGGTTGGCCATTGCCTTTCTCTGCAGAGTCTTCCTTGGTGGTTGCCCATCCAAGTACTGACCCTGCCAAGTTTACGAGATCTGACAAGATTGGGCTATACCATGTCGCCTTCCCTCCCAATCTGCTAATTTACTTGTGCTCAAAAAAATATGGCAGTTGCAATTTAAGGTGGGATTAACTTCTGGGATTTAGGTAAACTGATCTGTCATACAAACTAGAAACATTCTACAGTTTGGCAAACTTATCTCTGTAAACCCTCACCCCACTCATTCAATTTTGTTTAAGCAAACGGGAACTTAATTACTTGGACATTTTCAGGATGTGAGCGAGCAATTTAATTTTGCAGTTGCTCTACTATTCTGTTGAAATTTACTTCATTTTTATTCTCTTCACTTATATTAAACCAGTCCTGTAAGGCAGGCCAGTTTGTTTTAATCCAGACAGGTTCCTTCTTGTTACTGTTTTTTTTTTGTTGGCCAGAGGGGAAGGGGCTAAAGTCAAACAGAGAGTTCCTTGTGACAATATTTTAAAATTTCATTTAAGAAATAGCTCTGCTGCCTTGCCAGAAATGTGCTCAAGGTGCGCACAAGCCCAAGTCCAATCTGGACCACAAATCAAGTGAATGCATTCCAGATGTTCAGTAATGAATACAGAGGAAGTGACTCTGGGGTGTATTCCACAGGGTGCACAAGAAGTAAGGCACAGATCTAGTGTGCTATAGTAGTCACAGTGTTGGACTAGGAGAGGGAAACCCAGGTTCGAATCCTTACTCAGCCATATATATCACACTGAGTGACTTTGGACCAAGTAACAGGAGAAAAAATCGTGAAACCTAACTAAACCCAGCTTATAGCAATGTCAGATATTCATAGCACCAATCCAGAAGGCTAACACAGAAAAGTCATTTTAAATATAACAGCAGCATTCAGATCTTCAATAAAGTTGTTTCCTCAAAAATCTTCTCTCCAATATATATTTGTAACAATATAGTTGTTGTCTCAGGAGCTAGAGGGAATGAAGTGTGAAGTATTGTTGAACTATATTGTTACAAATGTAGTTTGTAACAATATAGTTTCAAGTGGTGAGAGTCCTCTATCTCCTTCTGAAGTTTATGCCAGAACTGTTGGCCAAGAGCTTGTGTCTGGATTCACTTTTAAGTTGCTGCTCCTAGAAGCCTCGTCCTTAGATCTCAAGTTCTTGAGCATGATTTTAAGGCTTCAAAATATCTGATATGCTGCATAAAGGAATGTTTATTTCCTGTTTTAAGAAAACCAGACTGGCCTCTCCTGCCTTCATGCTAGGGTTGCCAGCCTCCAGGAAGTGGCTGGAGATCTCCTGGAATTATAACTGGTCTCCAGGCCACAGAGATCAGTTCCCCTGGAGAAAATGGCTACTTTGGAGGGTGGGCTCTATGGAATTATGCCATGCCAAGGTCCTTTCCCTCCCCAAACCCCACTTTCTCCAGCTTTCTCCAGGTTTCACTCCCCAGATCTCCAGGAATTTCCCAACTTGAAGTTGGCAACCCTACTTCATGCAGGGATTCCTTTCTGTGCTTTCCCTGACTTCCACTACTCCCCTGAGGGTCTTTCAGTGTCTTCTTCCCTGGACTAACAGGAGACACAAAATCTTGATTCCTATGAGCAGTCTTTTCTTCCTTCAGCATTTGGCATGATGCAGATCAGGGAGAGGATAAGCACCCCCCTCTCATTAAATCTTCAGACTCCCCGTTGACTTGAGAACTGAAGGTGGATTGACGCTTTTGTTAGCAATCGGGATGCAGATTCAGGCCAAAACTCAGCCCCTGAGGAACTAGGATCCTAAAAGGGGTGAAAAGGATGAGGGTCAAGCATAGGTTGGCAGAGAAGCAAGGGGGCAAGGGGGGGCTATGGCTCTATACCACCCTCCATTTCTGTGATTTGATGTAAACATGAAAGGTTATACAGGAGTTTCCAAAGCAGATGCATGTGATAGGAAGACAGGCAAAGTTGTCCAGGAGGATGCATTTCTTTCTTTTTTAAATTATTTTAATAAAAGGCTTAAAATCCCATTAAAGGAGAATGAAGAAAAACATGAAAAATAGTAAAAAAACAAACACATATATATTGAACCATTTCCAGTTTGCTCTATGACACATACAACATCATTATGAACAATATACTTGTCTTACTAATAGAAGTACTTAACCTTTTCTATATATCCCCCCTCTTTTATTTAAATTATCCCAAATTTATCTTCTTTAAAGTCAAATCCACAAATCAGCATCGTCTCATTTTTTTCTGTTTCTCACAGAAAGTCAATTATTCATTATAAATAGACAATGTTTTATCTCCAATCAAAGCTGTAAATTTAGCCATCTCAGCCAGCTCCATCTTGTTCACAATCCAGTCATCTATTGAAGGCAGTACTGTGCTTTTCCATCTTTATGCATACAAAAGCTTTGCCGTTGTTGTCATATATAAAAATAAGGTGCCATAATTATTTTCTAACGGTTTGTCCATTAGTCCCAGCAAAAAGGCTTCTGGTTTAAGTTGTATGTTAATCTTCAAAATTTTCCGTATTATCATATGGATTTGTGACCAAATCTTTTTTGATCTATGACAGGGCCACCAAAGGTGGTAAAATGTATGAAGCTGGTCCCCAGTTCCTTATTCACAGTTCCTAGTTCCTTATTTGCAAAGGGAAACACAAATATTGAGGGAAATTGAAAAGCTCTGCACTCCAAAATAAAGTTTGTAGGGGCACATATCATACACCTCCAGATTTAGCAGACTCTGCCCTCTAAGTGCAAAGCTACAAGTGATGAATGGCACAGGTTGGACACTTGTCAGCTTCCCTCAAGTTTTGATGGGAAATGTAGGTGTCCTGGTCTTGCAGCTTGGCTCTCCGTACGGCTGTCCAACGGACTTTTCAACTGTCACTTGTCCAACATTCCGCCAAGCTGCCTACATTTCCCGCCAAAACTTGAGGGAAGCTGACAAGTGTTCAACTAGTATCAGACGTCACTTGTAATTTGGCCCTAAGTGGACCTATACTGCAAATAAGGAACCGGGAACTGAGTTCAGCTTTGTGTAAAACGTCCCTTCAGGTTGTTCACATTTCCAACATTTATTTGAAATACCTTTGACCATTTTAGCTAATTTATCTGGGGACGTAGAGCCAAGCTACAAGTGATGAATGACACTTGCCTGGCAAGTGGAGGGCAAGTGAACAGGAAGGAATACACGTGAGTCTGTTCACTTGCCAGGCAAGTGTCATTCGTGACTTGTAGCTTGGCCCATAGACCACCGATGCATTTCTTACATCCCTTCTAGCTTGCCTGAGCCCGCTATGGTGACAAGCAGGGGTGCATTTCAGGCTTTCGGGGAGCAGGATCGGGGAACAGAAGAGCAGCTTTGTGGGATTAAACCAATTCCCATGTCATACAGCAGCCAACCAGATGGCTTGTAGGCCAAAGCCTTCACCACAGTTCTGTGGCACTGAATATGGCAGTTCCATTTAACCATTCGGGGATTCCTGGCTGATAGCCACTGATGGAATTATTCACCTCAAATCTGTCTAACCCCCTTCTAAAAGGGCTCCAAGTAGATATCACTGCACCCATCCTTTGGCAGTGAATTCCACAATCTAATCCTGAGTTATGAGGCGTGCTACCTTTTGCCCAGCAACTTCGTTGGTTCCCCTGTGTCCCAGCATTATCGGAGAAGGACGAAAAGTTCTTTCTCTCGCTCCACTTTAATGGCCAAACTACAAGTGATGCCTGACACAGGTTTGACACTTGTCAGCTTCCCTCAAGTTTTGATGGGAAATGTAGGCATCCTGGTCTTGCAGCTTGGCTGTCCGACTGCTGTCCAATGGACTTTTCAACTGTCACTTGTCCAATATTCTGCCAAGCTGCCTACATTTCCCATCAAATCTTGAAGGAAGCTGACAAGTGTCCAACTAGTATCAGATGTCACTTGTAATTTGGCCCTGTCTCTGTTCCATGAACCTGCATCATGATCCCACCCCCCTTTAGTCATCTTTTCTCTAAACTAAAGCATTTTTTAAAAAAAATGTTATTTTCATTTTTAACAACATATATAACAATTATAACTCATATAACTTTATGCTACAATAAAGTTGGTTAGTCTTACAGGTGCTACTGGACTCTTTGCCCTTATCCATGTATGCTTAGCTCAAAGAGGAGTCGCAGTATAATGGGGGGGAGGACAAAGTCAGCAGTAACCGCAACATGTGCCCCACAGTATGAAATCCACTCAAGAAATCCTCACAATGGTGCCATGCAGGGCTAGAACATGGGTTTCTGCAAAGCTGTGGAAAATTCCATGTTCGCGAAAGAATCCAAATTGATATAAAATGAATCCAAAAATATTGGGGTGAAATGCCCCCTCCCCAAAATTAAAAGCGATATTCACGTGTGTGCACATGAAACTGGTGACAATGACCCTCCCAGGAAGACAAGGAGGAGAAGCTAGAGCTGGAAAGGGCTTCCTTCCACTTTCTGAATGCTTCCCCGCCCCCGCCCCCCCGCCTGCTACCTGTGCTGGGCAGGAGAGGAAAACGGGATCAGCTTGTACCCCTCAGTGGAGGGGGCAGGCAGGGAAGAAGAGCAGGGGAGGGGAGCATTTTCACCATATAATAATAATTTCGATTTATATACTGCCCTTCAGGACAACTTAACACAGTTTATAAATTGTGTTATTATTATCCTCACGACAATCACCCTGTGAGGTGGGTGGGGCTGAGAGAACTCTGAGAGAGCTGTGACTGACCCAAGGTTGCCCATGTGTCTTCAAGTGGAGGAGCTGAGAATCAAACCTACCTCTACAGATTAGAGTCCTGCCGCTCTTAACCACTACACCAAATTGCTTGGAACAGATACTAGGCTCAATGGCCTGTAGTATTCAGATAGGAAGGCTGTATTGTAGGGAGGGGGTCTCAGATGCTTCGCTAGTGAGTTAGGGACCACAGACTTCACCACTATGTTGCCTTACAAACTATCTGTTACTTTAAATATGTGCTCCTATGAGCTACCTGTGCTTCATGTTGTCTTATACCAGTCCTAGGATTGCTTATGTTCTGCTTCAGCATTTCTTTAACTCCGTATTGGATCCTTGCTAATACTATGTCTTTGTAAACTTGTGTTTATTTACCCCATGGCATTGTTTATGGAAATGTCCTTGATACTGACTGAACTAATCTCACATGGTGTAATCCGCCTTGAGTCTCAATGAGAAAGGCAAATTATAAATGACATAAATAAATTAAATAAATAATAAAATAAAATGTCAGGTGAGAAACATCTGTCTGAACAGCTGCTGGCTCCGATACTGCAAAAGGAAAGCAGCCGCCAGTCATTCTTTACTGCAATACACTTTGGTGCACTGAGCTCTTTCAGAGTTACCAACAGAATACAAAATGACAACAAATTAGTATCCCATTTATTGTTTTTCTGCTCTGAACTATTTCATTGGTATTATTGTTATATGTAAATATTGAACCTCACATTCAATTTTTTATATTGTATATGTGAAAAAGCTGGACGTATCTTGCCCAAGGGGCTTCAGCTGTGCCTTTCCCAACAGTTCCCCTTTCTCTTCTCCTCCTTCCCCTGCTGGAGGGCCTGAGAAAGGACTCTATGAAATTAAAAACCTGGACCGTTATTTCCTGATTTTGAGTTAGTCCAAAGAAAGGTATTCTGTTGCTTGCCTTTTACGTGGTTGCCTGCATTTTTAAACTATAGTGGTTAGTCTTTGCAATGTGACTGAGGGCCACATGTTCAAAGACCATTGAGCAGATACAAAGAAAGGACTTTAGAAAACCACCAAAGACTTTGGTAGAGTATTATTAGGATTGGGGCATGCAAAGACACCTTGGAAGGTGCAAAGGAAGAGACAGTCATACCCTAGTAAAGCGTATATCTAAAAGTAATGTGTCTGTGCTATGTGCTGTCAAGTTGTCTCCAACCTATAGTGACCCTATGAATGAAAGACCTCCCAAATGTCCTATCATTAACAGACTGGCTCAGATCCTGCAAACTGGAGGACATGGCTTCTTTTATTGAGTCCAGCCATCTCATTTTGGGTCTTCCTCTTTTCCTACTGCCTTCCATTTTTCCATGCATTATTGACTTTTCCAGAGAATCTTGTCTTCTCATGATGTGACCAAAGTACATTAGCCTCAGTTTTGTCATTTTAGCTTCCAGGGAGAATTAAGGCTTGATCTAGAACCCACTTATTTGTCTTTTTGGCTGTCCGTGGTATCTGCAAAACTCTCCTCCAGCACCACATTTCAAAGGAGTCCATTCAGTTCAAAAGTAATGTAATAATGTGGCATCAATTGCTTGCTGTTGTTATTTTTAATCACTGCAGGTTGTTGAGCCCTCTGTGTTGGAGACCTTGCAAGCAGGAAGGCACGGCCCTACATATGTGGTGGGAATGCCATTTATTTCATGAATTTTGGAGAGTGGTTCACAAAGAGATATTCAACATGATGGATCTTTTGTTGTCATACTCCCCAGAATTTTTCCTATTGGATTTTTGGCCCAACTCTGTGCTAGATAGGAATACCAGATCTCTTGTTTCGATATTAGTTGCCTCTGCTCATCTGGTCATTGCTGGGAATTGGAAATCCCTCAAAGGCCCATCGATAATAAAATGGTATCAGAAAATCTGGGAGCAAAATTTGATGGGTAGGATTATGCACAATCCGTTTTTTGGGAACTTGCATATGGCAGTCCCTTTATTTAAATATGATGAAATATGGAAACCAATTTTAGATGTTTTAAATGCCAAAGAAGTAATCCCCCCAATGCAATAAAGTTTAAATGCTTGTTTATTGTAATTCTTGGGTTTTTAACAATTTGCCAAGAGTGGTTTTGATAATGTCTTTTATGGCTTAGTTTAATTAATAAATTAAAAAAACTGCAGTGAAGCTTGTATGGGAAAACTGCAGTGAAGCTTGTATGGACGCTGCCTTAGGAAAATTAGGTACATTTATTCGCATAGCAATTTTTTAAAGCTAAATTGATCCTATTGCTGCAGTGTGATATTCAGTCATGTCACATACTATGTTTTTATTAAGATATTCAAAATCTGTAACAAATCATAACAGAGCCCATTATTTTTGTGCATTTCAATTTTCAGATTAAGTTAATATATTGCAACTGGATGACTTCCGCTTTCATTCTAATATAGTTTATAATCAAGATTGTGTTGATATTTTGTTCATAATCAAATGCTAACAGGCAAGAAGTTGCCCAGATACTTCCTTAGCCCTTGAGCTACCAAATGCATACCTTACAGTATGTTTGAAAGGGACTGCCTGCAGTCCTAGGCCCATTTGCATGGGAGTAAGCCCCACTGAGGAATTGATACATAGGAGCAAACAGGGATTAGCGTTCCCCCTTTCCTCCTCTTTGTCGCCTCTGGCTTCCTGGACTTCTCATTCAAGTGTATAATACATAAACGTGACCCAGCTCCATATGCCTCCCGTCCCCTAACCCCCCCCTCCACCGCCCCCCAGGTATTCTGAGGCAATTTGCAGGTTGTACAACCTCAGGCTCCTGAACTCAAGACCTGCTCTCCATCTGAATGGAGGCCTGGCGGGTGCAAAAGGTCATGGACTGTGGAATGGAAGTGACAGGTGAATGTCTGGAACTGAAGGAAGAAGGCCATTTGCCAGCTTTTGTTGGGAGGTGTCATGGGGGGAGACTGAAAGATAAAGGAGGGGGCAGAGCAGGGGAAACCACAGCCCGAGTTGGTGTGCTTTTTTTTAACTGTTTCTGCTCCAGGTAACCAGCAACCTGATAACACAGAGAGAGCAGGTGAAGCTTCTCCCCTCTCTTCAACTCCCTATCAAGAGACAATCTCCAGCTGTTGGGCAGCTGTTTAAAATTTCTTTCCCCTCTGCCTGGGGGTTTTATGGCTATGTTGCTTGCTGAAGCAGTGTGCTCTTTGTTGGCTCTGCATAAACAAATAAAACTGGTGTTCAACATGGTACTGCGCGGATGATCTGTTTCCCATTTCGCAATTTTCGCACCTCTTTCCACATCATACATCTTGGATATTCCATGCAGATGGAACCTCTTCCAAGCTAGAATCCTAATATTACTCAAGTATGAACAGCGCTAAGCACACTTCGGAGGGTTGCGGGGAGCAAACTCTGCAGCACTGGCATTGATCATAGTTGTCAAGGAAGCGGCCCCAGGGACGCTCACAAACTGGCTATGTCACCGGCTGGCCTGGGGTTCCTTGAAAGCTTTCTCAGGAGCTACTCTTTTGAAGGCCAGTAATTGGGCAGGGGGGGACAGACCTCTCCAAGGCTTTCCACTCTTCCCTTTCAGTATGCAGCCACAGGGGAATGGTGGGGGGATTGTGGTAATGGTCAGTCTTCATTCACAGGAGGCGGCAGAGAGGCCAAGCGGCCTTCATGAGTCATGCATGGAAGACACTCGAATCCTCAGGGGTTTGGAAAACCATCATGAAGACAGAAAGGTGAGCCAGAGGATGCCAATATTCTCTGCAACTCGGTTCGCTCCAGCCCTCAGAGATGGATTCTATCCATACAATCTTTTCTTGATTTAGCAATAGACAAGACCAAGATTCAGTAGCACCTATAACAAAATTTGTGGCAGAGTAGGAGCTTTCCTGAGCCACAGCTCATTTCTTCAGATACCATCTCATGAAAGCTCGTACCCTACCACTAATTTTGTTAGTCTTATAGGTGCTACTGGACTCTTGCTCTTTTCCACTGCTACAAACAGACTAACAGGGCTGCCCATCTTGATCTACATCAAGACAAACATTAAAGATGAAAAAGTGCCCTTTTTTGGTATGAAAGTAAGGTGGTTTTTTTTAAAAAAAAACAAAAGTACAATTGAGTTTCTGGAACAAGGGAAATTGTCTTCTGCCTTTTGTCTTCTGCTATGCAAGCATCTTTCTTGGTGAAAACAAGATCCCCTCAGAGCTGATTAAGTACCGGGTGGGGGGCAAGAAAGGGAGGAGGGGAAGAATTATATGGTGAAGAAAAGATCGGTTTTGTGAGGAGCTGCTAGAAGAAACGTACGGGCGTGTGAATGAGGAGCGGATTTTTGTGGGGAGGACAATAGAATGAACATATTTCTCTGGTTGTCCCTAGCTATGGACAAAGCCTCTTTCCCCACACCTCAACCATAGACCCATTTTCACCTCTATGCCACTGGAGATGCAGTCTTGTCTTAATGTTTTCCTGAACTGGACCTTTCACATTTTTATTCCAGCATGGAATAAACCACGGTACTACCTGAACCACGGTAGTACATATGTCAGGGCTTACTTCCTCAGAGCCAAGCTACAAGTGATGAATGACACTTGCCTGGCAAGTGAACAGACTCATGTGTATTCCTCCCTGTTCACTTGCCATTTACTTGCGCTCCACTTGATCAAGTGGAGCGCAAGTGGATGGCAAGTGAATGGCAAGTGACCAGGGAGGAATACACGTGAGTCTGTTCACTTGCCAGGCAAGTGTCATTCATCACTTGTAGCTTGGCTCTCAGATGCTATACAAACATTTTGCAAACTTTTATAAAGAAAATTATTGAAGGTTGTGGGGGGAGAGAATTTGGGTCAGAAAGAGACTTGGTGTGAATCCCATCATAATCTTTCAAGTGTGATGATCTGTGTAAGGGATTGTAACGGATATGGATGATGACAGATGTTGAGAGAGGTCAGAAGGTCAACCCTCTCTCTTGTGGGGTGTAGATAAAAGTGTAACAAAGTAAGATAAGTACAACTAATCAGGAAGGAGTCAAGCTAAAGGTTTTAGTGTAATAATTTTGTTTATATAATTTTGCAAAAGATTTGTATAGCTTCTGAAGAAGGGGTCAAGCTAAAGCAAATTAACGTCAGTAAATTTGTTTGTTTGTGTCATTTATAGGCCGTTTTCACATGGGTTACCTTGTTCCGGAAAACAGCGAAATCTCATGCGAAATCTCGCGAGAAGACACTGTTATCACGTCTTCTCGCGCGATAACAGCGTCTTGTTGCGCAATTTCGTGCAAGATTTCACTGTTTTCCGGAACAAGGTATGCAATGTGGAAACGGACATAGTCTGCCTTTCTCACTGAGACTCAAGGCGGATTACATAGTGTGAGATTGGTACTATCAATATCAAAGACATTTCCATAGACGATGCCATAGGGTAAATAAATACAAGTTTACAAAGGGTTATAGTGTAATACATGTTAAGAAGAGCAAATTAAAGTTTTTAAAAAGTGGGTCCTGTTAAGCTATTAGAAATTATAATGAGTGAGGAATTCCAAGTCTTGATTTAAACCAGGTCAGAAGGGGTTCGTCTATTGACACTCTGAAAATCTTGTTGGTCTTTAAGGTGCTACTGGACTCAAATCTTCCAGCTTCAATTTAGTCATTTTAGCTTCTAGGGAGCATTCAGGCTTAATTTAATCTAGAACCCACTTATTTGTCTTTTTGGCCATCCTTGGTATCTGTAAAACTCTCCTCTAGCACCACGTTTCAAATTAATCGATTCTCTTCCTGTCATTTCTTCACTGTCCAACTTTCACATCCAAACACAGTAATGGGGGATATCATAGAATGAGAAAAGGATCTTTTCTAATTCCTTCATGGCTGCCTTCCAAGTCTCAATTTCCTTCTGATTTCTTGGTTATAGTTTATGATTCAGCCAAGGAAAAGAAAATCTTTAACAATTTCAATTTCTTCATTGTCAGCCTTAAAGTTGTGTAATTCCTCAGTAGTCATTGCTCTTGTCTTCTTAATGTTCAGCTGTAATTCTGCTTTGTCACTTTCTTCTTTAACTTTTACCAGGAGTCATTCCAAGTGTTTACTATTTTTTGCTAGTTATATAGTGTCATCTGCATATCTCAAATTGTGAAAATTTTCACTCCACTTTAATCTAAGTCTTTTTCTACAGTATGTTCTGCATATAGATTGATTATTGTAGACCAGGGATTGTTTTATATGTTCTGGGTGGTAGCTGGAAGCATGCAAATGTGTTTGGTGGTAAGTGGATTTTCAATAGTCCTTATGTGTTGCTTATGTGTCCATTGCAAAGTTTCACAATAGCATCTAGGAAATGTACCTGTTGTGCGGACTGATCCATGCTAAGATCGTGATTGGGGTGAAAAATTTTAATGTCCCGGAGGAATCTCTCAAGAGATTCCTTCTCATGCATCCAGATGATGAAAATGTCATCAGTAAATCTTAAGTGCAAGACAGGCATTAATGGACAGGAGCTGAGGAAACGTTGCTCTAAGTAAGTCATGAAAATAATGCGGCATGTGCTCATGCTGGAATAAACATTGGTAGCCTTTATGGTACCAGTGGACTTCTGTTTTCACCTCAGATCAAACATAACTGAGAGTCAGTTTGGTGTAGTGATTAAGAGTGGCAGGACTCTAATCTGGAGAACCAGTTTGATTCCCCACTCCTCTGCTTGAAGCCAGCTGGGTGACCTTGGGTTAGTCACAGCTTCTCGGAGCTCTCTCTGAGTCCCACCTACTCACAGGGTGTCTGTTCTTGGGATAATAACAACACACTTTGTAAACTACTCTGAGTGGGTGTTGTCTTGAAAGGTGGTATATAGATCTATTTATTATTATTGTTATTATTATTATTCAAATTTCACACAACACAATCAATAATAAATAAAGATCACATGTTATCATTGATTAGCCTTGCTGAGCTGATACAAGTTTCCATCAGAGACCTAAGTATCAGCCAGGTATTGGTATAATATGTACGCTGTTCCAAGTCAAAAAGAGTCCAGTAGCACCTTTAAAACTAACCAATTTTATTGTAGCATAAGCTTTCGAGAATCAAGTTCTCTTTGTCAGTAATGCTGTCTTTTGCAATTCTGTAGGTGTTATGTCAGAAAGCTGCAGTTTTTCCATATACGTTGCAAAAAATTTTGAAATAGTTCCCAGTGCCCCGATGACAATGGGGACTACTGTTATATTCTACATTCATAATAAGGTGGTTTCTATTATTATTATTATTTGTTTTGTAGGAAGCGGTAATAAATTTATACCCCTTCAGAATATCTGTGATTAGGACTCGGTTGTAGTGCAGTATCTCCTTTTGCACCTGCTGAATCCCAACTGTTTTTTGTTGCACCTTCACCCATTTGGGGGAAATCCTTCTGAACGTTCTCTTTCTGCTTGGGATGTTATCCCACTTTTGCGCTCATCCTCATCTGCAAAATCACCTTCCTCATTTTTTAAGGCTAATTTAAATAGAATGTCCCCTGTAGGTTGTTTGGGGGATCCCACTTTTTACTTGGCTCTGGTTTAGAAATGCTCAATGCATTTCTCTCCTACATTCCTTGTCTTTAATAGGTTCCTAATTCATAAGATGACCTGCCTTCAACTCATTAATGCGAAGTTTCCATAAGAGCCTTTGGCAGGGGCTGTGAAAACATTTTGAAAATCCAAACATGGGGTGTCTCTTGAAAGCTAGTATCTCTTTCCCTGATACTTAGCGGTTTCTGGTCACTGAACTTCATCCCAGTCTCCGTCTGTTAACCTGACCTTCTTGCAGGTATAAAGTTCATACCAAGATCCGTTTTGTAACTGTTCTAGACACATGCACGCATCATGTTATGCATACAACTGATACATTGCAACTAATGACAGTTTTATTGCCTGTTTATTGGAGGCCTTTGCTGTTTGTTTGAATTTATTTTTATATTTTGTAATCCATGAGTCTCAGCTAAAAGGGTGAGCTAAAAATCAATCAATCAATCAATCAATCAATCAATCAATCAATCAATCAATCAACCAACCAACCAACCAACCAACCAACCAACCAACCAACCAACCAAGCAGGAATTCTTATTTAAAAGGAGTTGGAGAATGAGCCTGCATGGTGCTGGTGGCTGTTTCCTTGAGAGCCTTGTGAAACACTCCCTGTATTCAGGGCCTGCCAGCCACACCCCATCCTTGAGCTTTTCCTCCTCTTGCTGATCCTTTGCTGTATGGCTGATGGTGAGATGCAGATGATGCAATCTGCAAAGCCTGATAAATTTTGTGCCGCACCCCATTTCTGCTTCATCCCATCTGCATCTGATTTAGCACATTCGAGGTCCCAGCCAGCTGTGCTCTCAGAGGGCCAAGCTACAAGTGGGGCAGCCCTAGCCTCACACGCTTGCTTTCTTCCTGCTCTCTCCTCCTTTTGCAGCAGGAAGACAGGCGACCTGGCTGGTGATCGTTGCCGCTCGATCCCTGCTGTTAATTGCACCCACCAAATGAGTTCAAAGGGGTATCACTTGGCACAAAAATGAACAGATTTTGTATTATGAGTTGCCTTGTATTTTCCTTCTTTTGAAAAATCAGGATCAAAGCGTTCTTTAGAGACAGTGCAGAGTGATTCATGAGCATGTTACTATCCTGGAAAGGGGAGGGATGGGATGTTGCCTTGAGAAAGTTCCCAGATGAAAGCACAGATTCTGCCCACCTTACAGACCCTGCACAGGGTCCTGTAAATGCTGACGGCAATGAATTCAGGGAACTGTCCCAAGGGCATCTGGAGCACAGACTGGGTTGGAAGCCACTGTGGCTTTCCTGCTGGCATTGGAAGCAAGCCCCACCCCTGAGAGTGATGTTGCGCCTGGGCAGTGCAAACCTGCCTGCATCTCTGGCACTGCCTAGGGGCCAGTAGCGTGTCCTGGCCATGTCCTGCCAGCAAGGGTGGTGCCTTGGGCTGCCACTCATCCCAGCAATGGCCCTTCTGGTGGCTCTTCCATGCTACTGCTGCTCCTCCCCACGGCAACCTGGTGGTCACCAGTGTTGTTGCACCGTCTTGACATCGGGTGAATGTTGCTGAGGACTCCGGGGAGGCTGGTGGGCAGCTGACACTGACTCCATCCAAGCTGTGCCACGATGCCAGCTCCGGGCACTCATAAAAGTTTGGCTACTCATGCTCTGGAGCCTTAGGTTCCCTTATGCCCTGCCCTTCAACCCCACAGAACTCAGATGGCTTCAACAAATAGCTTGGCATGGTATAGCTTGGCATGGTGGGCTTAGGGGAGGAGAGGGACCTCAACAGGGCATAATGCCACAGAGTCCAAAAGTGGCTATTTTTCCCAGGGGAGCTGATCTCTGTAGTCCGGAGATCAGTTGTAATTCTAGGAGATCACCAGACCCCACCTGGAGGTTGGCACCCCTTTTTAAAGGTGACTAGGAAGAGCAAAAAGAACTTGCTCACACCACTTTGTAGGGCCTTGGCGTCTCATTTAAAACCTGCTCAAAGCAGCTCTTGAAGTTTTGTTAATATGCCACAGATCTGGAGCCTGGGTGGGCGTTATACCAGATTCTCATTCACTCATCCCCAAAGGTGAAACGTCCAGAATCCAACATGGATTCCAGTAATCAAAATGGAAACTGGGCCGAGTTCAAATGGAAGAAACTCCAAGCACCAAAACTATTCCAAAGTGGAATGTTCAGGTTCTGCCCGTTTTCCTGACGGCCTCTCTGTTCCCCGTCAGTCATTTCAAGCGGGTTTCATTAAATCTGTCCTTTGCCCTTCTGGTTTGAATTGAGTTCTTTCCAGGGCAACAGTTTTGCCGTTTTATAAAGAAACAGTCTTAAATACACAATACAGTATTTTTTATTGAGCAAGTTCAATATTCACACTGGGTGTTTCAGATCCAAAAGTAAAAATTTTAGTGGCTGTCTTGTTTGGTGCTTTCTGTGGAAAGAAATAAAAGTTAAAAACTATGAATGGATAACACAGGCATTGAACCCAATTCATCCTATCTCTGTGGTATATACAAGGCTGCCTTGTGACCAGAGCACAGAATGTATCTATGTGAAGGACCCTAATGGATGCTCAGTGGCAGCTCTTGTGGTGCCAGAGCAGCTGGAATCCCTGTGTACATCATAAGGTTTTCTTCTTCCTACCTCAAATGTCCACAAAATGGTGGACATATGTGAGAAATTCTCTAAATTCGCTGCAACTTGACCAGATGGCAATCCGTATCAGAGAGACCTATTTCCAGCAACTTGTTCAAGCAATCTCTCCATCGACACCAGGACACTACAGGACTTACTACAGTTCCGCCAGCTAGCAAGACGGAGGTGTTCCACCAGGCCTATGGCAGTGGTTGAGGTCTGGATGGGCTCCCTGGTTGGCCCCTCTGCTGTGGCCTTGCTCTGCTGATTATCTGAAACATCTATGACCTGCCTGCCCTACTCTTTCGATTGCTGAAGAAGTGTATAGTTTTAATATCTTTGCTGCTGTTGGATATGGTTTTATGGTTTTAAATTGTGTTTAGTACTTTGTATTGTATTATTAATTTTATACTGTATTTATTGTTATTGTAGTCTAACAGTATTGTTACCTGCACTGAGCCTGTTTGCAGAGAGGGCGGGTTAGAAATCTAACAAATTAAATTAATAATAATTCATTGTTCATGGGCTGTGGCTGGGCAAGGTAGAAACTTGAACATAGAAGATGGGTTTTTAAAAATCCACACCCAGTTGGGTGTGTCCCACCCAAAAGTGACTGCCATGAAAGTGTGGCTTTGCTATTTGTTGACCAGATAGGAGTGGCTCACCCAAACCCTCCCTCCAACCCCACCCCTTTGATTCACAGATTGTTCTCCCCAGCTCAACCCTACCTGTGCTGCAGGGTGCCTTGTACTCAGCCTCAGCATAGTCCTCTGTGGGAGACAGAGAGAAGAAAGGACTGTCAGGTAATGGGGAAGAGTCAACACTAGCATGGACAGCCCCACCTGTCTCCTGGGGGGGGGAGTCACCAGGAACATTTTAGGGCTGATTTCACAGAACAGGTGAACAAAAGATCAGACCTAAGACTGCATGTTGTACACAGTTAAAATCAAAATAAAGATCATGCACTAGATTGGGACTAGACATGGGCACGAACAGGGAAAAAATTACAAACACCCTGTTCGTTGCCATCCACGAACAACGAACAACGAACAGAAGCGAACATGTCCCCTTAACGAACATGTTCGGTGTTTGTGTTCGTAGCCCTTGAAAGATCCCTTTAAACTATCAGCTGGCAGGTGGCAGAGGGGGGATTCCCCCTTGCCACCTGCCAGCTGATATTTAAAGGGCCCTTTCCTACCACATGCAAGGGGCAGGGCCCTTTAAACACCCCACAACCCCCATCCCCCATCCCCATCCCAGTGCCACCGGGCTGCTGCTGCTGGGTGCGAGAGGGACGGAGAGATTCTCTCTGTCCCTCTGACAGTGGGCAGAGCCGATGCTGCGGGGCCACTTCTGCCTGCTGTCAGAGGGACCAGGGGAGTATCTCCTCGTCCCTCTGACAGCGGGCAGAGCCGGCACCACGGGGCTGCTCCTTCCCGGTACCAGCAGGATGGATAGATTCTCTCTATCCCTCTCGCACTGGGAAAGCCAGCGCCGGCCCCTTTGCTGTCATTTTCTGTTCACAGTGGCAAAAACTGTACTGCCTGTTGGAAGCTACTTTGAGGGGTTACAAAACTGACCTTCCCAATGCCCAATACCCACCAAATTGGCAGGGGACATAGGGCTCAGTGTCCTCTGAAGACTCCCCAAATTTCAGAGAGATTGCACCCTGGGAAAGGTATGATCCATGGGTTCATCCCCCCCTTTGCTGACTATTTCTCTTCTGAGTGGCAAAAACTGGACTGTCTGCTGGAAGCTGAAGGGTGGAAGCCAGAAGGAAAGCCAGAAGGAGTTCAGATGGAGTTCAGTCCCTGCCGCTGCCAGGGGAATTGATTGAAAGGTGCCAGACTGTCTGGCTTGACAAACGGCTGCCGAACGCAACTAACGAGGCTTGTGACAACCACCTGTTTGTTTGGAGTGGGGACTCACAAACGGCTTGTTCGCAAACAGACGAACGGGCTGTTCGTGGGTTTTTTTGTTCATATTGCTGTTCGTACCCATGTCTAATTGGGACATGCGTCCATCATGTCCGAGACATGCAGTTTCTGCTTTCCTGTGCTTGTTGCTCCTGTCCAGACCACGTGTCCAAATGTATTCATGTGTCATCAGATTTCAATAGCTCCTGCCTCCAGGTGCCAGGGGTCAGTTTTCAAATGCATGAGGGCTATCAAAACTGAAACTTAATCCTAGCAAAGTACTACCAGTGGAAGGAAAGTTGTCCCAGGAAATGTTTTTATGTTTTCTGCCTTCTGCTTTCTGCCTTATTTGAATGGAGAGGTGGCATAAAAAGGGTCTAAATAAAATAAATAAACAACATGCTACCAAAAGAAACAACATCTGGGGCAGAAGCTGTCCTCGTGCCTTCTGAAGGGGTCATTTCGTAGAAAAAGAGCTGGAGGAACTCATTAGCATAACTCATTAGCAGGGCTGGATTGAGAGGGGGGCAGGGGGGTAGTCTGCCCTCGGCGCTGCCAGGGAGGGGGCGCCGGGAGCAGCTGCCACCTGCCAGAGCACACGGGCAGCAGCGTGGGCAGCCTCGCAGCCCCCCGCGCTGCCTTTCACCTGCCCCACGGGACAGGGGGTGGCTGGCTTGCCGTGCACCCCCTGTCCTGCAGGGCAGGCAAAGGGCAGCGCGGCCGCCCATGCAATTCGCCTGTCCCGCAGAAGAGGGGGCAGCCGGTCGCCCCCCGTCTTGCGGGGCAGGCACATGGCGTGGGAGGCCTCGCAGCCCCCCGCACTGCCTTTTGCCTGCCCTGCAGGGCAGGGGGTGCACAGCAAGTTGGCTGCACCCTGTCCTGTGGGGCAGGCAAAGGCAAAGCAGGGGGCTGTGAGGCCGCACACGGCATTCGCCTGCGGGGAGGCAAATGGCGCAGGAGGCTTCCCAGCCCCGCACGCTGCTTCCATCACCCTGCGTGATGATATCAACAAATTGTCATCATGCCGCGCCGGGAGCGTGCGCATGCTGTGCGCGTGCATGAGGTTGGACTAGGATTGCCCCAGGCTCCAGCAACCCTAGATCTGTCCCTGCTCATTAGCATATGCCACGCCTCTTGCCATCACCGGAAGTGTTATTAGTATAACTGATTTGCATATGCCACACCCCCTGACATCACCTTTTCTGGCTGTTTTGGGCCCAATCCTGGTCATTCAGGGCCGAAATTGGGCCCAAAATGGCAAAAAGTGGCTGAAAATGGCCGAAAAGGGGCCCAAAATGGTCAGGATCGGGCAGCTGATGAGCGGGAGAATGATCCACCACCCATCAGAGGCCTGATCCAGGCCATTTTGGCCCCAATCCAGGCCGAAACGGACCCAAAATGGCTGAGAGACATGTGACCTCTTTGGGGAACTGCCAGAACTGCGTTCCTGTGCATTCCCCCTCAAAATGAGCCCTAGTGGTGATGGACCTTTGTCCTTTGCTGCTATTGCCCACCACCATTCAATGGCGGTTGAAGAAAATAATTTTTAAAACCACAGAGTCAGCTGTAGATTTATGTCACATCCAGTAAAAATCTGGAAGTGGCACTGTTTGCTATAGGAATTGCCAGAAACTCTATGGTAAAACCGGTTGTTGTTTTTTTACTGGAAGTGATGTGATGCCACAGCCGGCATCACGGCCTCTCCATTTCCTCAACCACTGCCCTCCTGTCTGACAACCTTGCCCTGAAATAAAGTTCAGCTGCACTTCCATTAATAATGGAAAGACATAAGAAAAAAAGGGCTGTTAATAATTTCTTAGAGAAAGTGTAGATTTGACATGGTACGAATATGTGTTTTGGAGAAAATCAGATACCTTTTAGTTTAGTTTTGTTGTTGTTTGTTCTGTATTATGTATGTTTTTGTATGATTAGTTGTTTTGGGTTGTTTTATTGTAGATCAAGATGGGTAGCTGTGTTAGGCTGTCTGTAGCAGTAGGAAAGAGCAAGAGACCAGTAGCACCTCTAAGTCTAACAAAATTTGTGGTCGGGAATGAGCTTTCATGAGTCACAGTTCACTATGTATTTGAGGGCTATCTGAAGAAGTGAGCTGTGACTCACAAAAGCTCATATCCTACCACAAATTTGGTTAGTCTTATAGATGCTACTGAACTTTTGCTCTTTTCTACTGCATAACTGTAGTTTTTTTAAGATTGTTTTTAATTATATAAAATTTAAATTTAAAAAAATGCAAATAACCATCTCAGCAAACCACGAGTAAGGAAAAAATGGCAATCTCATTGTGGGCTTTATTATGGGCTCATTATCCTAAGCTTACCACACCGGCCCATTGCTTCAATGCAGGAGAAGACCCAGTTTGAGAAATAAACATGGGAGCAGTAGAAGAGCCAGAACAGTTATATTTATGGGACTCAGCCTTGAACCCACCACCCTATCATGATGTTGCTGGATAACCTTGGGCCCTTCCCTCTCCAGTTTTGCTAACCTGGGTGGTAGTAATCATAAACCTTCACTGTTGCCGGCTTCAGGTCTATCACTTCCACTTCCTGTTCCACAGAGAAATGGTAGTGCCGCACAGTCTTATCCAGCTAGAAAGAAACAGAAGAGGGGAAAGGTCTTGCTCCGAAGTCAGGCAACTACCGTAACATAAAGAACGCTGCTGAATTTTGTTTGAAACAACAGCTGGCTTTTCCTGTCTGCAAATCAATTCTCTGTTTCCTCAACTGAACTTTCCTTGGGATTTTTAATTTTTTACATTTTTTATTTAAAAAGAGGAGAAGGAGAAACAAGTTAAAATAAGCCTTGCATGCAATAGAAATAAAAACATGACAACAATAGGGATAAATCTACACATCTTAAAAGGGTTCTAAATATCTAAAGACAAGTCCAGAAAGAAATTGATTTTTTGTTAATCTTATGCTATTTTAAACATTCTTTTTGCATTGATTGCATGGAGGGGCATAGCTCAAAATGGTAAGACGATGCCAAAAAAGAAACACAGAAACGGGGACTACCAGCCATAAAAACAGACAAAATGAAAAGGACGACAAAGTGGCAAAGGTGCCCCAAAGTGGCAGAGGGCATATTCTCTTCCATTTGCCCCTGACAGACGGTTGGCTGGAAGGAAAACCCTCCCTGCGCTGCCTTGATTACCTCCTTGTATCTTGTCAAGCTGACAAAAACATGCACAGTTCTCACCTGATCCAGGTAGAGGCTTATTTTGTCAGGATCAAATTCCACCTTCTTTACTCCAAGTTTCCCTTCAAGCTGTCAAAACAGAAAAAAGGACACAGCTAAGAAACCACCTAAGGGGTGCCTCCTTAAGCTGCCACTGCCCCCCTCCCTTGCCCCTCACATCTACGGGCGCATGCACCATTACTTGAAGTGTGCAACAGTTTATTCTGAGTGGGTCTCATAATAAATGTTTTCCTCCTTTAATCGCCAATTGTTGTCTACCTTGGTAAATGATTGATTGAATCTTTATTACAGCACTTAGCCAGTACATTTACCATAGAAATTTAAGTGCACATTTTACAACCATTTGAACATGGAACATATGAATATATACAGTTTAAAAACATAATTTCCTAATATCTATCAAAATTTGTAAAAACCAGGAAGTCGGCATAGTTCTAAGCAAGCAACCAAAAATAGAGGTCTACATTCTAATGGGCTTTACACCTTGGTAAATGTAAGACTGGTAGTTTAGAGGTGCTTCCACTATTATTATTATTATTATTATTATTATTATTATTATTATTATTAAAATTCCATGCAACACAATAAATAATAAATAAAGACCGCATGTTATCACTGATTGGCCTTGCTGGGCTGATACAAGTTTCCATCAGAGACCTAGGTATCAGCCAGGTATTGGTGTAATATGTACGCTGTTCCAAGTAACGCTGTCTTTTGCAGTTCTGTAGGTGTTATGTCAGAAAGCTGCAGTTTTTCCATATAAGTTGCACAATTTTTCGAAATAGCTCCCAGTGCCCCGGTGACAATGGGGACTACTGTTGCATTCTTCATCCATAGTTGGGTGGTTTCTATTGCCAGATTTCTATATTTAATCATTTTTTCTTGTACATTTTCTTCAACTCTGGCATCCCCCAGAATTGCAATGTCTATTATCCAAACTGTTCGATTTTCCGCAACTGTTATGTCTGGTGTACTGTGTTCAAGGTGTCATTATCATGATGATGATGATGATAACTGCGCTTATATACCACTCTTCTAGACAGATTTGTGCCTCACCCAGAGCAGTGAACAAGTAATTATTATCTCCACAATACAGCCAGGGAGCTGGGGCTGAGAGGAGTGGCTGACCCAAGGCTACCTTCCGAGCTCATGGCAGTAGTGGGATTCGAACCAGCAGAGTACTGATTTGCAGCCATACCACTTAACCACTGTGCTACAGCAGTGAACTCCAGGGAGAGTTTTCCCCTCACAGAGAGACCATAGTTGCTGGTCTACTAGAGATGTTCCCTCCCATTCTGTGCTGGGAAGCAACTATTCTGTCAGGTGGTCTCCCAGGTAAGAGACCTCTGAGGGTGCCCTTCTGGGAGGGAGCCACATAAGGGAGCAAGCAGATGGGGTCAGGGGCATTGTGCTTGGAAAGGTCTCACACCCCATGCCTGAAGCTGCCTGAAAGCTAGCGTGATCAGAAAGCTAGTGATCAGAATGGCAGGCTAGGACTTGAAAGACTTGAATTCAAATCCTCACTTGGCCCAGTCAGTCTTTCTCAGGCTGACCTACCTCTCAGGGCTGTTGTGGAGGGGGACACAATTTAAGCAACCCTGAGCTCTTGGGAGGAAGGGGAACGATGTGGTGTAGTGATTAAAGCATCAGATCTGGGAGGCCCGGGTTTGAATCCCCACTCTGCTATGGAAACTTGCTGGGTGACCTTGGGCCCTCTGAGCCTAGCCTACCTCACAGGGCTGTTGTGAGGATAAAAGGCAGGTGAGGAGAATGATGTTAGCTGCTTTGGGAAGAAGGGGGATAAATTAACATGTGACCGATGATTGGTCATCAGCAATCCTTATCCATTTTATTCTTGGGATAAACTTGGACGTATCTAACCATAGGTTAGAGTCTAAGAGGATAAGGTGAGTTATAAATATTTTAAACAAATAAAAATGCATTTCACGGTACGTGCAAAAGACATGAGGCTGCTTGCCATGCAATTAACAGTTGTGGCAAAGGTGGCATTCAAGACTTCCTCACCCTATTCACCGACTTCTTCACAGGGATGAATCCCGAGACCAAGTTCACTTCTATCAAGGCCATGTTGCTCGATTCTCGTTCCCCTGTGTAGCTACGGGAAGATGCAAAACAAGTTTCAATAGCGAGGGCAGTTGTTGAACTCTGGTAAAGATACAACTTCATGGTGAACTTTCCTCGGTGGCCCCAGGGAATTGCCGTTGAGAGGGAGAAGGGGTGGAGCAGGGCTTGGTGCCTGCAGAGTTTTCCCATCTCCTCCCCTCTAGGGGTGCTCCACAGGCTCAGGTCCATAGGATTGCCAGGTCCAGGTTTGGAAATTCCTGAAGATTTGGGGGTGGGGGTGGAGCCTGGAGAGGGCAGAGTTTGAGGAGGGGAGGGGCCTCAGTGGGGTATGATGCCGTAGAGTTCACCTTTCAGAGCAGCCATTTTCTCCAGGGAAACTGGTCTCTGTTGCCTGGAGATCAGTTGTAATTCCGGGAGATCTCCAGCTACCACTTGGGGGCAGGCAACCCCAGCTCAGGAAGCAGCCAAAGGAAAATACCATACCTCACTTGTAGGTGGATATCAAAATATTTCCTGGAAGTCCGGTTGCATTCTTTGGGGGATGTCTCCACAATCAAAGCAAAAGCGTCGGTCTTCTCAGGTGGGTGGTTATAGCGAAGTGTACTCTAGTTGGGAGAAGAAATGGGGTGAAGCCCCAATTCCAGCTGAGTGGTAGGCAATAATATTGGGCTAGTGGCGTGCCATATCCAGCTTTATAGTTGGGGTCTTCCCTTGGAGAAATGTGGCTTCCATGGACACACTACACAGATCTTCCTTACTTTAGCAAACTCTCCTGAGTGAGAACTAACTTGTGGGGTTCAATTGGGCACAATCTTATCCTATGTTATTCAACCTTGACATAAAACCTTTAAGAGAACTCATTTGTAGCTATGGAATTGGATGCCATCAGGGCTTTTTCTCTGGAAAAAGAGGTGGTGGAACTCAGTGGTGGAACTCAGGACCACACAATGACGTCACTTTGGGTCAGCTGGAACAAGGGGTGGGGTTAAAAGTTTAAATTGCCTTCGGTGAAAATGGTCACATGGTCGGTGGCCCTGCCCCCGGATCTCGAGATATAGGGGAGTTTAGATTGCCCTCTGCGCCGCTGCAGAATGCTGCAGTTCAGTTATCCGGAGTTAGGAGGAGCATAGGTATTACTCCCCTTCGACAGTGACTTCACTGGCTACCTATCAGTTACCAGGCGCAATTCAAGGAATTGGCTATCACATACAAAGTTCTTCAGAGCCTTGGTCCACCATGTCTACAGGACTGCTTCTCCCCCTATGTTCCGTCACGGCAGCTTCGTTCTGAACAGGGCCCTCTCTGTGTTTCTTGGTGTATCAGATTTCGTTAGACTACGGCTAATGAAATCACATGAAACCTGCCAAGTGGGACTCCCTCTGGCACCACATTCCTGAGCTAGGCCCTAGAGTGCTTGGGAAGGTTAGTTCTCGATGCCGTATATATCTATAAAACAAGTCATGGGACTCCGATTGGACTCGTGGCAGATATAACATCTAGTTTGGCCTTCTTTTAAGGGCACACTGTAGTATATTTGTTTGTTTATGTCATTTATAGGCCGTTTCCACACGGCTTACCTGTATGCGGCATGTCCCGGTAAATCGTGCAAAAAACGCGGAAGATCGCATTTCCTTGCATGAGATTTGCGTGATGTCACGCGACGTTGCGCAAATCTCGCGTGAGGAAACACAATCTTCCGCGGTTTTTGCGCGATTTACCGGGACGTGCCGCATACAGGTAAGCCATGTGGAAATGGCCATAGTCCGCCTTTCTCACTGAGACTCAAGGCGGATTATATAGTATGAGATTAGAACAATCAGTGTCAAGAACATTTCCATAAACAATGTCATAGGATAAATAAATACAAGTTTACAAAGACATAGCATTAGCAAGGATCCAATAAAGAGTTGAAGAATTGCTGAAACAGAACATAATCAGTTCTAGGACTGACATTAGACAACATAAAGCACAGGTAATATACAGTAGTACATATTTAAAGCAAGAGATAATATGTAAGGCAGCATAGTGGTGAATAAAGTCCCTAACTCATTAGCAGATCATCTGAGACCCCCCCCCTCCCTACAATACAGCCCTCGTATCTGAGTAAAAAGCCTTTTTGGACAATTTGGTTTTGCATTGTTTTCAGAAAGCTAGGAGAGTGGAGGCTCTTTTGATCTTCTCAAGCAGGCTGTTCCACAGGTCAGGAGCTTTCTACCACAGAGAATAGTGATCAGCACTTCATAGGGAGTCATGGGGCAATTGCTAAGCTTATGTGTTAGCCTTGCTACTATCCAGGCTACCACCTACTAGCTTTGCAAGTAACTGCCTGACTCCACCTGGCATGGTCCTTGCTAACATCCTGTAAGAATGTTCATAAGCTAATTATGTGCGGAGGCCGGATTTTCCACTCATTCTGCTGCAGCATGTTAATTTGGGGGGGGGCATCACTTAGGTGGGGGTCTGCAGCATGTGTGCTGATTCCCCATTCTTCTTCTCAACAGCATCGTCCCCTCACAGGTGGTAACGTCAAGAGGGCTTGCTGCAGCTCCCGCCTTTGCAACTGACTGCCGCTCTTCGCCTCCCCCTCCCAGCAGATCAAGGAGCAGGCCTGTTTGCCCCTTTGGAGAATGCCCCCCAGAACCCCCCTGGCTCACCTGCACGTACGCACAGCCACTCCCTGATACCTCCACTGTGTACTGCCCAGGGACCTCAGGGAGAGGCGCCTCCTGCAGCACCAGCTGGTTCCCCTTGTCCACGTGGAATTCATGCTGGAAACCTGTGGTGGACTTCACCAGCACCTTGACGTCTTCGATCGCTTTATAGGTTAAGGCTGCGTACCGGGACAAAGCCTGCAGGCTTACCACCGTGTCCTGTGGAGCAGAAAAGAGTGGCTTCAGATGGGTGGGTGTGCATGGGAGGTGGTCTCCACTTGGAAGCCGTGAGACAAATCAACAGATTTAGAAAGTTCAGGGCAATATGCGGCATTAACCTTCATTTCCCCTCCCCCAGTGCAATCAGCCCAGAAAGAGGCTACATCATCGCAGCACAGGGCGGTGTCTGAGAGGGCATCTAGTCCAACCCCTTGCTCAAGGAAGGAAATCCAACGCTAGAGCATTCCCAACAGCCAGTTGTTCGATCTTGATTCAAGGACCCCGACCCACCCAGTAACTAGTTGCCTTGTCAAAGCACTGTAGTGATAGGAAGTTCCTTCTAAAGGTCAACCCAGACCTCTCCTCCTGCATCCTAAATATCAGTTCATTATCCATCTTCTGTGCAATCCCAGTGTGTGCCTGCACAGAAGATGTCAATGAACAACAGATAAGTGCAACCCTGTTTTCTCATCTCAGGATCATCTAAACCCAGTCCAAGCAGGAACCTGAAAGAATTATCCACTTGTAAAGGAAGCAGCAGAAAGGTAGCAAGCGTTCACGTCAGGGAACCTCAGTTTAAAAAGACAGAGCTGGCTCCTGATTGCTCCTCAGAGGGTTTGTTAATTTCATCGTCATCTCCCAAAGACTCTGTCAATTTCACCTCTCCAGTCTACAACTGCTTAGGATTGCCACCAGAGGGCAGCGAGGAAGTGAAATGGGCTGGAGCTGTCTTCCAGAGCCAGGCTTGGACCTGGAGGGGTTATAATGGGCAGAAGTTTCCCTTCTGGCAATTCACAGCCCCTTCACACAGCTCCAGTGCAGAGCAAAGCCTTTGCCCTGCCACCAGCTCTGTCTTTTTAAACTATCCTTCCCAGCTAACATTGCATCTTCCGACACATGTTCTTCACATGCAAATGTTTCATGTAGAGAGACTCTCAGAGCCAGTCCTTCCTGGGATTTTGGCCTTCAAGAACACTGAACCGATCCCAAGTCAGAGGAAGGAGCTGAGCTGCTGGGTGCAAAACACACAGGTGCTTGCACAGGGGCAGGAGCTGGGAACTGACCCTCTCCCAGACTAGCTAAGACGCATCATCAGCACCCCTCAGAGAGAAACGAAGGGACAGCAAGCCAGCCAGGGGGCCCCAAGAGCTGTTTAAACAGCAACAGCTGCAGTGACTTCTTGGATGAAGTGGGTGGAGGCAGCTCAGCATGTGCTTTGGACCCAAGCCACCAGGGGCTGCCAAGGTCCAAACCAGCTGCTGTGGACTGACCCTGGAGATAGGCAACATAACTGGTAGAACACACTCTTGGCATTGTGCCCAGGTCCTGCCCTGGTTTTCCACATGCTAAACCAGCTGGAGTTTTGGGCCCGAAATTTGAAGTGTAGAGTGTGCAACACTCCTGTCTGGAGGATTCTAGGCACGTCAGAGGCAGGGCTCACCTTCTCTAGGAACAGCCGGGAACACAAATGCTGCTCAAATCAAATGCTACTGGTAGAGCCCTCCTGTGGCATTCCCTTCTCCAAAATGCACATGGAAGACTCTGTATAAGTGCTCAGCCCAAGCTAAAGTCTTCATGCTCGTGTAAGACAAGCAGCCAGCAGAAAGCACACATGCACGGACATTTTGGCATGGTAGAACATGCAAATATGCACCCCCATCCCATGCATATTGATGTGGAACAGTTCTAGGCTGGAATGTCTGCTAAAACATGGACCCCCCATTTTCTAGATTCAAGTGGGGTAACCACATAAGTCAAGATTCAATTCCATCATCTAACTTCCAAAGGGAGTAGGTAAGGAAACATACAAGCCCAAGGTCCATGCCCAATCTCAAATACAATACAAATCCAAATAATCATTGTACAGACCCAGAGAACGTGAGTGCATCCCTATGGAAGCTTCCAGGCCTGGCTTTAAATCACTAGGAAATAACACCTAGGCAAGCATACTACCAGTATTGTTGTTGTTGTTATTGTTGCTGTTATTGTTGCCGTTGCTGTTATTATGAACAACAACAACAACAATTCGACTTATTGTCCACTCTCCCTGCATGCAGGCTCAGAGTGGATCACAACCAGTTTAAAATACAATACGGTGTACAATATAACAATTAAATAGACAGTGTAAAATTAAACTGGTAGCAAAAGTTCATAACCAACCCTCAGCAGCACATTCCACAATTCTGCAAAATTGGAAGTAGTGTAAGCAGGGCTTTTTTTCAGCTGGAACATGGTGGAACCGAGTTCCGGAACCTCTTGAAAATGGTCACATGGCTGGTGGCCCCGCCCCCTGATCTCCAGACAGAGAGGAGTTGAGATTGCGGGCGCGGAGGGCCATCTAAACTCTCCTCTGTCTGGAGATCAGGGGGCGGGGCCACCAGCCATGTGACCATTTTCTCCAAGGGCAACCCACTGAGTTCCACCACCTCTTTTCCCAGAAAAAAAGCCCTGAGTAACAGGGGAACGAGGGGCAATTAATCTCTCAGGCAGTTGCATGTCAGGCAGTGCAGGAAAGTGTCAAATTTACATAGCAATTTTAGGATTTTGTGATGAAGACAATTGCACAGTTTTGAAGCAGACCAACGTGAGTCATGCCAGAGGAAGGCAACTTCTTCACCTCCTCCTCCTTGCTGCAGCTGCTTTACCTCCTGACATACTCCTTTGGGTCGAGGGACCGGAAGGAATAGGGTGGGGGGTAAATTGGAATCCTGCAACAGGAGGGAGAATCAGGAAAAATGGCCCTCCCCTTCTCTGCCAATGCGAAAGCCATGCAGTCGGAGGAGCACCTGCTTCATGGCTCCTTAAGAGCCAAGCCATTATTTTTACTATAATAGGTACTAGGAATGTAAAGCCCATTTGGATAAGAATACCCAACACCACAGGTTCCATATTCTTTGTAAAAATTAAGGCAGAATAGATTGCAGGTTAGCACAACACGGAGAAGAACGCAAATGAAATGATGCATGCCCTTCTACTTCTAAATTCTGCCACTAAAGCACATTGCCATACACCGCCCCCTCCAAATCCCCTGTGCCGTATGTTTCAGATTAGAATACACATATTAGGGTTTATAAACAATCCAAACTTCTCTTTTATTGTTTATTGGATAACCCATACCTGTTGATTTAAATTGTCTCACGCTGTGTAATTTGCCTTGAGTCTCAGGTGATGTAAGTAGATAAGCTGAGATTGAATGCGGTGTTTGAGACATAACCCATGTCTTTGCGTAACTTTCTGAGAGGGGCACTTGCATCATATTCTACATTCATTTCATCCAGAGTTTTGCTTTACTTGGTCTGTTTTTTTAAATCTCCACACTAAGAATTTCTTCACCAGTCCCTTTCAGACTCTCTCTACATGAGACATCTGACATGTGAAGAACATGTTGTTGGGAGATGCAATTTTAGCTGGGAAGGGTCATTTTAAGAGACAGAGACAGAGAGGTGAAATTGACAGAGCCTTCAGGGAGGCGAAGATGAAATTAATCCTCTGAGGAGTGATCTTCGACAGCTCTGTCTTTTAAAACTATGCTTCCCGGCTAACATTGCATCCCCCTACACTTGACGAACATGCAGCGAGGTGTCTGATGTAGAGAGATTCCCAGTCACCATATCGACAGGGAGTGCTAGAGCACCAGGCCTCCAATTGCCACTGTATCTCTTGGTCCACCGCACATCCAAACACCAAAAGATGCTTTAAAGGAATTACAGCCATTTCCCTTCTCCATCGCTCCCTTTGCCCAGAAAAAAGGCCTGGTCAGCTACCTGTGTGGAGTAGAATCCCCCATAAGGGTTCTGTTGCTTGATGAGGGTGCGGACAACCTGGAAGGCTTCTTTGATGTCTTCTGCAGACACTTCTGGTTTGGAGATTAAAGCCAGTAGCACGTAAGCTGCTGTCTCGGCCTCTGACAAGGAAGAAAGAGAGGAATGGGATTTAAGTCCATACAGAGTAGCTTTATGTCCCACTGAGGACACAGTGTATTAATAATCTGAGATCGTTCTTGGAGCAGAAACACGAGGTACTTCCAAGCCATTTACTATTTCTTAATACCAGTAAGTGCCACAAGCACGGCACCTTTTCTCAAAGCAATAGATATGCTGTGTCCTAAGCAGGGCTTTTTTGCAGCTGGAACGTGGGGGAACGGGGTTCCGGCACCTCTTGAAAATGGTCACATGGCCAGTGGCCCCGCCCCCTGATCTCCAGACAGAGGGGAGTTGAGATGGCCCTCCGCACCGCTGAGCTAAACTCGGCCTCTGTCTGGAGATCAGGGGGCGGGGCCATCAGCCATGTGACCATTTTCACGGAGGGTGATTTAAACTTTTAAAAACTCCCTCCTTGTTCCAGCTGACCCAAAGTGACGTCATTGTGTGGTCCTGGGTTCCACCATCTCTTTTCCCAGAAAAAAAGGCCCTGGTCCTAAGAGAGAAAAGAGCAAGAAGTAATGCAGTCTGGATTTCTGCATGGAAAACCAAGGAGCTGCTCTAGACAGAACACCAAACCTGGATTCAAGTTTCTCCTAAACAATGCAACGATGGGTTTATTGCTCCCGCCTGAAAGGTGAGAATCCTACTGCTGGTCCATACAGGGAGCTTGTGCAGGCAAGCAAGCCCTTGACGGGGTGCTATTAATGACCAGTTGGCTCAAGAGCCCTGTTTACAACATACCACAAGGAAAATCAAACATCCTCTGGTACTCTCCTCCTGGGGGCAAGCCAAGGATATTGGAGTCAAGGAAGCTTTTCTTTCACCAGACTCCTGTCTTAGCATTCCCACAAGGGGCTGTATCATCTTAGCCAGCAGCTTAAAAGAGCACCATATTTAAGCATCTGAGTTGGTGAGGAGGATTTAACTGCTGAAATAAGATGGGAAGAGGCAATCATATCACCAAAACAGATCAATAGAATAGTGATCCAGCCTGTGACAGGGAAGCCACCAATGCAAGCCCAAGAGAACATAACAGGTTACATTTAACATCCCAGATCACTCCCTAAGGATTGTATTTTTTAACTTTTTTATATATAAATAACTTCTCTGGAAGACAATCCCCAGATACGTCAACAAGACTGAGCCTAAATAAGGCAGCCACAAACCAAAACCCTCATGGCAGCAGAGAAAACTAGCTTTCTCCCCCGCAAGAAATGCAAATATTTCAGAGTTCTCTAAGACTGAATAGAATGAAGGACTCATGGGCCCTACCACATGGTATTCTGTACAGCAGAAACAACGCAGCCAGAGAGGCAGCATGTCAGAGCACGCAGGCCCAGCCTCCAACCTATGTGCAATCCCCAGCTCTTGAGCACAGCGTCTGTGCATGAAGGAAGCGTAAGCTCCATGGTCAGGAATCCTGGTGAACACAGACTTTGTGCTCATGAGGCAGAGATCACACATAGGCAGGGGGCACAACCGGTGCAATGGCCCTCGCTCATCCTATACATGTGTCAATTTCAACACACATAATGGCTGCATGTATTTTCAGTGCCATCACTTGAAAGGCCCTGCTCCAATCCAAGGAGGAACTGACGTCCTAAAATGGAAAGCGTGAAGGTCCTAGTACTCTCTTGGATTCTCTGGGCCCAATGAGAAGCTTTCATTGCAACAGGAGGGACAATTCTAATTTCTTCGGATCGGGGGTTTTTTTTCTGGGAAAAGAGGTGGTGGAACTCAGTGGGTTGCCAGCACAGGGGGCAACTTCTGGCGGGAAGTGGTGCTCCTGGTACCACATGCGCAAAGTGCACACACGTTTCCGGGACTGCGCAATGACATCACTTTGGGTCAGCTGGAACAAGGGGGGAGTTGTTTAAAGTTTAAATTGCCCTTGGCAAAAATGGTCACATGGCCGGTGGCCCCGCCCCCTGATCTCCAGACAGAGGGGAGTTGAGATTGCCCTCCGCTCCAGCAGTGCAGAGAGCAATCTCAACTCCCCTCTGCCTGGAGATCAGGGGGCGGGGCCACCGGCCATGTGACCATTTTCAAGAGGTGCCAGAACTCCGTTCCACCACATCCCAGCTGAAAAAAAGCCCTGCTTATGATTCAGAAAAGTAACTCTTTTCTCGGCAGCCCTCAGAGGTACAGAAGGCTGCTGCGTGTTCTCCACTGGCCCTAACTCCGGGAATACTATGGAGAAGAAAAAGGGCATCTCTGAGCAGCCATATTTTTTAGGAGCATAAGCAGTGAGCCATGCATTCAGAATTCAGTCCAGCATCCTCAGTGGGAAAAGCTGATATTCTGAATGGGGCAAAAACTCGACTGAAAGGCAGGCTGAACAAAGATGAAGAGACAATGGAGGCAGAGGAAAGGAATCTTTAAGTATTGTACAACCCCTATGTGTTTTGCGTGCAGCTTCTTCAGGAAGAATCTTCCAGATTCTTTCTAGTTCCGTTCCCATATGTACACTTTAGTGGAGTCTGCTAAATGCGTAGGGGCTGTGCGATGATTAAAAATTCCTTTCCTTTGCACCAATTGTCCTTTCATCTTCATTATGCCTTGGTGTGGCCCTCCTCCGTCATTGACAGGCAGCCGGGCAAAATAGAATTAAACGGCTAGTGAATGAAACTATCCCTCATACTAATTAATACCATACTAAATTTTTTCAGGGTCCACATCGCTCTTAAATCAGTACATCTAGTTTGTCTATGTTATATAATTGCTTAATCCACTCTGACTTACGTATGTTAATATATCAACAATTCTTCTATACGATGTATATGTTTATTATCTTCTTGGTATAAAGTTGGAATTTGTATTGGAAAATATGTTTCAATTAAAAAAAACATCCCTCATACCGTATTCATCAGAATGTTCCTTTAAGTCTGTCAGGAGCTGTTGCCGCGTCTCCATATCCCCTGCCAATGTGAAGGTATACGCCGACAAGGCTTTGGGGTAGGTAGCATTCACAAAACTTAAGTTCCTCTTAAGACAAGCTAAAGCATCTTCCACCATGGTGCCCTTGAATAAAAAAGATTCTGTTAGGATGTAAAGTGTATACAACTAGAGAAATGAGTGGGATGGTGACCCAATAAGGTCTGTTAGTGCAAATCCTCTCCATTCTCCAGACACTTCCCTCTTCTCAATGGAGAAGAGGGAGTCGCTACAACATAAAGGGATTCCGCTTTGTTGTCTTCTCATATTCGTTTGGCTGCCCAGGCCAAGAGAAACTAGCTCAAAGGAATTAATTGGTCACTGTGGCCTCATTCTAACAAGCAGCAAAAGACGTGGATGTCTGGAGGGTGATATGTGACACTTCCGGCTACAGGACTCATAGGACTGAAAGGTCCTGCATACAAAAAATAAAAATCTGCACATAAGAAATGAATTGTCAAGGAGCCCTAGCCTTGCCTTCTCCCTGACTCGCTACATTTCTGTGCACAGACGTTTTTGCATTCCTTCTTTCCCTTGCAGGCTGGAGTGGTGCCGTTCCAGATGTTTCATGAATCTGCTTCATGTTAGGGGTGTGTGATTCGCCTGAGGAATGCCGAGTACATTCCTGAAAAACTATTTGGAATTATTTGGGTACATCCAGATAATATCTAGCATATCCAAATATATTTGGAAATATCCAGAAATCACATTTCAAAGGCTGCAGCACTTTGTCCCTCCCCTCTTTTTCAGGCTTACCAGGCAACAGGAGGGGAGGGGAGGCAGGCAGCATTGCTGTGTGTGTCTGTCTGTGTCAGGGTTACTTGCTTGCTATGCGCCATTGCCAGGTCTGGCTGCTGCCTTGGCATTACTGCTTGCTCGGTTGGATACTGAGATTCTCTGGTTTGCTGTTTTCCACAGGCACACTTCCTACCTGCAGTGCCTTCACCAGCCTGCCAACTTGGGCTTTCACTCCACCCACCTGTAGCTTCTGCTCCTCCCTGCCTGCTAAACCTGCATCACCATTTCCTGCCTGGCGCATGTGGTGACTTCAGGACCTGCTGCGCTCCTCCCTCTGCCTGCCCATGTGCAGCATACCTCCTCCTTCACCAGCCCGCCTCACATGGTGGTGGCCACTTGGCAGAGGCTTGGGCAGCCTGGCTCCCACTGCAGGGGCTGCTTCCCCTCCCTTTTGCTTCTTCAAAATGTCAGCTGAGATCTCATGACAAAGCATCATGAGATCGTAATCTTTTCCTCTTATGTTAAATTAATGGGATGGTGGTGCAAAGCTTGTGGGCTGTCTAGGGTGGAACAAACATCTCCCTCCTCTGTACCTGACCCCAGGGAGTGAATTTAATGATCCACAAGTCCTGGTCCAGCATTAGATATAGGATATTTTCACCTTATTTTCCTCAAGCTGGCATTACAATTTAAACAAACTACTATAGACAATGAATAAACAATAGCAGAAAATGTGGAACATACAATTGATCTGGAGCAATGGTCCCAAATGTGGAAAGAAAATTTAAAGATGACAAATTCTGCTTCTTTAAATTCTGCTTCATTTATAAAATGTTTTATAGATGGCATTTGACTCCTATCAGAATAGCCAAAATGTCTCCAAATGGGTCAAATAAATGTTGGAAGTGTGAAACTAAGGTGGGTACTTATTATCATATGTGATGGACTTGTAAAAAAGCGAGGGAATTTTGGAAAATTATTCACAGAATGATCCAACAGATTCTCAAAATCTCTATACCACTGAATCCTGAACTTTTTTGAATAAAAACATTTGATTTTGAATATAATTACTACAGCTAGAATTTTGTATGCGAAATTCTGGAAAATGACAGATGTCCCAACACAAGATAATTTGATTGAAAGAATACTCAACACAGTGGAAATGGATAAGTTATCCAGTTTACTGAAAGATAGAGATAATATGACATATGATGACATTTGGGACCCCTTCTATAATTGGATTTAAAAGGGCTTTCAAGAAACTTAATTCCCGGATAAGCTGATGACCTTTATGGACAGTGCAAAAATAAATGGAAAAGCTGTAACAATTAGCTCAGCGATGGACTATAAAAAGACAATAAGAAAACATTTTTGATTGAATGGTGCAATGTATTTGAATGAACCAATATGTATTTCCTTCCCCTAACCCTACCCTTCTTATTCTATACTTTCCCAGCTATTAATAATAATAATAAAAATCACTACAATAGCAACCTAAAATTAAAACTAAAAAATAGTAATGAAATAAAATAACCCAATCTAAGATGGTTTTAAAAAGACATACTAATATATATGAGTTCTCTTTTTAAAAAAATACTTTTTTATTGATAAGATTAAAAATTACCTTATTTTCCTGATGCAAAAAATTAGATCAGTAATAAGGATACTAAAGTCAGCCTATTTTACTAGTGGTTATTACAATGCATACAGAAACTCTCGCCACATTTTTTTCTCAGTGGGAATAATCCAAAAATGCAGATTACTAGTTCAAAATACACTATTACACTATCAGCACAGCATTACTGTGATGGCACAAATTCAGATAACTGGGGTTCAGATCAGAGGGATTTCGCTTCTTTCCACCAGAGAATCTGATTTATTTAGAGTGCTTTCCAATATAGTATTTTTCCACCATGAAGAAATATTTTGGAAGGAATAGATATATATGTGAATTTCCTAAATCTATGCAGGTTTTCCTGGATTATTACAAAATAATTTTTAAAATTGAGCTCAGTATTTTAAAGGTCTGCTTTCCCCTTGTGGTCTCTTCTCTCTAGCCCACTTCTCTCTTCCAGGAGTTCTAATTGTGGGCAGCAGAATTGTAAGAGACACAAATCCATGTACATATCCAACTAAATTGCTCTCGGATCCTGGAAGTATGTTTAACATTAATGTTTGATTTATATACTGCCGTTTAGGACAACTTAACACCCACTCAGAGTGGTTTACAAAGTGTGTTATTATTATCCTCATGCCAATCACCCGGTGAGGTGGGTGGGGCTGAGAGAGTTCTGAAAGAGCTGTGACTGACCCAAGGTCACCCCCAGCTGGCTTCAAGTGGAGGAGTAAGGAATCAAACCCAGTTCTTCAGATTAGAGTCCTGCTGCTCTTAACCACTACACCAAATTGGCTCTCCCTAGATCCCTGGATGATGGGCAGCTTCCAGAACCCTTTGGAAAAGTCAGAGGAACAAAAGAACTCACGTTGTGCTGCAGGTGGAGCTCGAGGAGTGCAGCCGTCACATAAGCTGTCAGGGAGAAATCATCGTCCACACCACCCTGCGGATGTAAGGGGAGGCTCAGAGGAGAAGCCAAGACGTGAGAGCTCATTCCCTCCCTGTTCAAAAGACATTTCTCCACACCAGAGTCAATACATGTCCCCCACTTGAACAGGCAATAAAGGTTCCTCAGGCCGCCAACCTGATTTCAGCCACCATTTTCACAAGTGCTGTAATGAAAACTAAGGCGGTACAGAATACCAGATTGTAAAGAAAGACACACTATAGTTGACCAAGTGCACACCCAGTTTAGTCGTTAGGTCTGGAAGTGGCCAGCAAGAGTTAATCATACGTTGAAGAAAAGGCGTGATTCTCTAGACCAGGGCTTTTTTTCTGGGAAAAGAGGTGGTGGAACTCAGTGGGTTGCCCTCGGAAAAAATGGTCACATGGCTGGTGGCCCCGCCCCCTGATCTCCAGACAGAGGGGAGTTTAGATCGCCCTCTGTGCCACTCAGCGGCACGGAGGGCAATCTCAACCCCCCTCTGTCTGGCGATCAGGGGGCGGGGCCACCAACCATGTGACCATTTTCAAGAGGTTCCGGAACTCTGTTCCACTGCGTTCCTGCTGAAAAAAAGCCCTGATCTGGACCATGTCATCATGCTGAGATGAGACAACGCAGATCTCCGTCCATCTCCCCGTGCAGTTCCAATTTGGATCGAGAGGTGGTTGCTGCGTGTTTTTGATGCTCAAAGGACATCATTTAGTATTTTCAAAAATGATGTGTATGACTTTGTGACATATAGATGTCAGCATAAAATATCTGGTCTTTCCCCCCTTATATAAACAGTCAGCTGGCTAAGCTTCCTTGAGAACATCTGAACTCTCTAGCTTGACCAGCCATAAAGAGGGACTCTGGTGCTGTGCCTGTCAGCCCCAGGATCTAGATCTTTCTTCATCAGGTGGGGTGAGGTGCGGGTGTGGTAGAGAGGGGCTGATCCCAGCAGGGAGCCTGCAAGGAGGCCGGGGGAGAAGCCAGTTCAGGTTTTGCATTGAGGAAGTAATGATGGTTGGTAAAGACTGAACTCACAGAGTGAGGGGCACGCTGGGCCTTAGCATTCCCTGCTGACCTTGGCAGTGAGGAGAAGGCAGCTGATTTCCTGCTTCCTTCTATGGCCATGGCCACATCTAGGAATGGTTTCTCCATAGTTGCCAACTGGCCTGGAGGAAAAAAGTCACATCCCTGTGAAACAACAAGATTCAAGGCCAGTAGCATCTTAAGGTAGCATCTTTAAGGTGCTACTGGACTCGAATCTTGTGGTTCTATTGCAGACCAACCTGGCTACCCACCTGAAACATCCTTGTAAGAAAGGATTACTGGGATGTTATTTACCAGGTGACAAAAAGCTTTGGCTATTGATTTCCAAAGCTCTGACCTAGATAGCCCAGGTAAGTCTGAACTTGTCAGATCTCAGAAGCTAAGCAGGGTCAGCCTTGGTTAGTAATTGGATGGGAGACCTCCAGTGAAGACCAGGGTTGCAGAGACAGCCAATGGCAAACCACCTCTGTTCTTCTCTTGCCCTGAAAACCCTGCCAGGGATTGCCATACATCAGCTCTGACTTTAGGGCTCCACTTTACCTTTACTCATTTCCAGACCTTAACTCTCTATTCAAAAGACAGGACATTTCTCTCCAGGCCCGTTGGCAAGTCCACTGACACACTACAAGTCATTCCCTCTTGATGACCCTTCTCATTGTTTTGCTTTTTGACTTTACACACCGCCAACATAAAATGACAGCACGGTGGAGATCCACTCACTACATCTTAAGAAAAGGGGCCTCATCCACAAAAGCTTCTGTTGGCATAAGACATGGTTCATCTTTCTGAAGGCCACACAAAGAATCTCCTCTTTCCTTTTGCTACAACACTGAACCCTCAGGGATTCCCTCAGAAACAACAGCTCTTAAGATTGACCTGGATAAAACATTCACAACCAATAACCAAATAACAATACTATATATAATGTAAAGTAACAGTGGCAAGGCTTAAATTCGAAGAACTACGTTACAGCAATTCAAAAACAGATTTGTGAAACTTTGATATAGCCCAGATATTATTGTTTTCCAGATATTCAAAGAGGGAAGACCAACATGTCGTTAATTTTTGGAAGAAAATCCTCACTTCGATTAAAGACATCACTAACTTCACAATCCCTCTAAAGCCTGAATTAATCTTTTTGGATCAATGGGACAACCTACTCATTCCCAAAATAAGAAAGGACCTTATAAACAGGGCTTTTTTTCTGGGAAAAGAGGTGGTGGAACTCAGTGGGTTTCCCTCGGAGAAAATGGTCACATGGCTGGTGGCCCCACCCCCTGATCTCCAGACAGAGGGGAGTTGAGATTGCCCTCCACGACAACTGGCGCGGAGGGCAATCTCAACTCCCCTCTGCCTGGAGATCAGGGGGCGGGGCCACCAGCCATGTGACCATTTTCAAGAGGTTCCGGAACTCCGTCCCCCCGCGTTCCCCCTGAAAAAAAGCCCTGCTTATAAGAAGCCTGCTAACAGCTGCAAAGAGCATTATTGCAACTTATTGGAAAAGTAATAAGTGTTCCAACATTATCCGTCTGGCATAACAAGATCTGGGATCATTTCATTACGGAAAAATCGAGTGACAAAATTTATCAAGCCAAGCACTTTCCCCAAAGCACTGATTTTCAGGAGAAACGGTCTCCCCTCTTTGAATATCTGGAAAACAATAATATCTGGGCTGTATCAAAGTTTCACAAATCTGTTTTTGAATTGCTGTAACGTAGTTCTTCGAATTTAAGCCTTGCCACTGTTACTTTACATTGTATATAGTATTGTTATTTGGTTATTGGTTGTGTTTTAGTTACCAGACCGATACTCATATCTACATGCCTCCAGCTTCCACCCTAAACATACCACTCGATCTATTGTCTACAGCCAAGCCTTACGTTACAACCGTATCTGCTCCAATGCTCTCGACCGAGACTCACACTTAAGAGATTTACAACAAGCATTTTTGAGACTACAGTACCCACCAAATGAAGTGAAGAAACAAATCAACAGGGCCAGACTAGTACCCAGAAACAGTCTGCTCCAGGACAAACCTAAAGGAACTAACAACAGAACACCACTGGTTGTCACCTATAGCTCCCAGCTCAAACCCATCCAACGTATCATCAGTGAGCTACAACCCATCCTGGAAAATGATACCTCTCTCTCAGAAGCCCTGGGTGGAAGACCTTTCCTTGCCTATAGACAGCCCCCCAACCTTAAACGACTTCTCACTTACAATCATGAATCGGCCAGCAGAGTCACCAGCACAGGTACCAGGCCCTGCAACAGACCCAGATGCCAGCTCTGCCCCTATATCTACCCAGGGAATACAATTACAGGACCCAATGGCATCAACTACACTGTCTCTGGCTCTTACAGCTGCTCATCCTCCAATCTGATATATGCCCTCATGTGCCAACAATGTCCTTCTGCTCTGTACATTGGACAAACCAGCCAACCTCTACGCAAAAGAATAAATGGACACAAATCTGACATTAGAAATGGAAACGTCCAAAAACCAGCGGGAGAACACTTCAATCTACCAGGACATTCCACCAAAGACTTAAAGGTCGCTGTGGTTCAACAGAAACCTTTCAAAAACAAAATCCAACGGGAGGCTGCTGAATTGGAATTCATATGCAAATTTGACTCTGTCAAGCTGGGACTGAATAGAGACTATGAATGGTTATCACATTATCACAGGTAACAGATTCTCTTTACAGAGACATGATCTGGGGGAGCCCAGTGACGCCTGGTGTGGGCTTTCGGGGACCACAGTTCTCTTTGTCAGATGCAGCTGGCAGGGAGAGCTGTGGTTACCGAAGGCTTATACTACATAGGAATTGGATACCTTCATTGCTACAAACTAATACAGCAAACTGACTGCACACCGATGTTTACATTTCCAAGCAAAGGAATGTTTTGATAGTCTCCATGCTAATTGCATTCTGTCCTCTTGTGATTTATGCCCCCTTCTTTCCTCTCTTTCTCTCTCTTTCCCCCTCCTCTTCTGTATCTGCCCAGTTTTGATCAGGCATCTGATGAAGAGAACTTGATTCTCGAAAGCTTATGCTATAATAAAATTGGTTAGTCTTAAAGGTGCTACTGGACTCTTTTTGATTTTGCAAATGTTACTTGTTAATCTATGCTATCTTGTAATTTATTGTATGCTTTATATTAATAAAATTCTGTTTAATTAAAAAAAAAGAAGAACGACCTGGATAGCCCAGGAGAGCTGATCCGGTCAGATCTCAGAAACTAAGATGGGTCGGCTTTGGTTAGTAATTGGATGGGAGACCTCCAAGGAAGACCCAAGTTGCAGAGGCAGGCAATGGCAAACCACTTCTTTTAATCCCTTGCTATGAACCCCCACCAGGGGTCGCCGTAACTCAGCAATGACTTGAGGGCACTCTCCTCCACCACCAAGAATGAGTCGCTATGGCAGCAATATCAGCGAGTGTTAGATTCACAGGGTTTGTACCTGCAGAGCATTGTTGAAGAGCCTCCCGACATTTTGAAAGCAGCCGCTGGGAAGCTGGTGCTCCTCCAGCCAGTGAACAGCATCGTGAATGTGCTTGTCATCAATAAAGACGTAGGACTTTGCCTGGCCGAAAGCCCGAGCCACAAAAGCCGTCAGCCTGTGGAATGAGCAGGGTGGGGGGGAGAGACACAGAAAGGAGGGAAGTTGTGGCTTCAGTGGTGTTACGACCTGTACTTTCTTTGGGGCAGATTTTTCTTTTAATCTCCCCCTTACACCCTCTGGGTCGTTTGCTGCCACCAGGAATATATTATTCCAAAATATTTTATTCAAATTGCCCCTTTGGCAACGTGTTTAAGCGTCAGGCTCCTTCGTGGTTCTATGTGGCCCTGAGGATATGAATGGGATGTAGCAATGACAGCTACTCTGGGATATAACAAAAGAAAATAAATGTTTATTTTTCAAGAAGCGTATTGGTTTCATAAAAGTAGTTCTTAGTTCTTAAAGTTACTTCCTATATACTCATTCACACAGATCTCTTCTAAGGCTTCACACACAGTTAGCCTCTTTTTCTCTTAGAAGTGTTTAAAGTTACTCAGGCTGCACACAGCTAGCCTGCTTTCTTCTGAGTCAATGTTTGTCTCACAGAAATGCTTAAAACTCCTCAGGCAGCACACAGCTAGCCTGCTTTCCTCTGACTCCTATTCACAGAAATATGAAACCTGCTCAGGCAGCACACAGCTGGCCTCCCTTTCCCTGACTGAGTGTCCTTTCACAAACATGCTCAGTTCAGGCTCCACACAGGTTATATTTCTCTAATAAACACTTCCATATACTCAGGCAGCACACAGCTCGCCTGCTTTCTTCTGACTCCAACCTTTCTCCCGGCGCTGTCAGTCTAAGAGCCAAAACACACGTTAAGAAAAACCTAGGTTCAGCACGTGTTGTCTTACCTCAAGGTTTGCCGGGATCTGTAGGCGTCCTGGAAGCTTAAAGTAGGCGTCCTGGAAGCTTAAAGATCTGTAGGGGTCCTGGAAGCTTAAAGTCCTGGAAGCTTAAAGGATCTGTAAGCGTCCTGGAAGCTTAAAGGCGTCCTGGAAGCTTAAAGCTTAAAATACAGGCGCCTGTATTTCCCTTTCCCTTTTTGGTGCTCTGTAAATGCTAAACTTTAAGCTTCCACGACGCCTACAGATCCCAGCAAACCTTGAGGTAAGAGAACACGTGCTGAACCTAGGTATTTCTTAATGTGTGTTTTGGCTCTAAACTCCATTCACTCCGCCCACCCTCTCAGTCCTCAACCAATCACATCACTCACTCATCCCTCTCTCACCCCCACTCTTCACCTAGGTCAAACCAAGCATTTAAAGACACAGGCACCCATTTACTTGGAATCATTACAAGTGGCTTTGAGGACGACGTCGCCTGACAGGTGTTGCTTTGTCAGGTGACCCTCTACTCACCAAGTGTTGCCCTCCGTGTCCTCTTTGCCAAAGGTGCTGTAGGACCCACCATCGTGTTTATAGAGCAATTGCCGCTGGTACCCTGCAAGAGATGGGGAGAATGATGTTCTCAGTTCTGCGGATCCATCCTGCTAACGGAAGTGCTTTCCTACAGCTGAAAGAGCCTTCCCCAATGCAAGAGCCTCTGGCCTCAGGGGAAGGGCCCTGTCGCCACAGGAGAGGGCCACTGTAGCTCTCATAGAATCAGAGGGCTGGAAGGGACCTCCAGGGTCATCTAGTCCAACCCCCTGCACAATGCAGGAAATCCACAACTACCTCCTCCCACCCCACAGCCCCAGTGACCCTTGCTCCATGCCCAGAAGATGGCAAAACACTGTCAGGATCCCTGGCCAAACTGACCTGGGGAAAATTGCTACCTAATAATAATAATAACTGCGCTTATATACTGGTCTTCTCGACAGATTAGTGCCTCGCCCAAAGCAGTGAACAAGTTAGTGTTATTATTATCCCCACAATACAGCTGCGGAGCTGGGGATGAGAGGAGTGGCTTCCCCAAGGCCACCTGCTGAGCTCATGGCAGTAGTGGGATACGAACCAGTAGAGTGCTGATTCACAGCTGAACCACTTAACCACTGTGCTACAGCAGCTACCTGACCCCAAGGTGGTGATCAGCATTACCCAGGGCATGTAAGAAGGGCCACAAGAACTAAGTACTGATGTAACCCTTCCTGCCCTCCCTCTCTCAACAGATTTGACCCAGCAAATGTGTGGTTTCAATTGGGCAAGGCTAGCAGATCAATGGGTTTAAGCCAAGGCAGCCAAGCTTCAGCCTTCTGTCCCCTTTCCAGGGAACATGCTAAATACTGGTTGTTGCTGGAGCATCCACACCACAAAGCTGTCCATCCAGGCACTTTCTGACTTTTTCTCTCTTTTAACTGGAGTTAAAGTGACTTTGTTTGGATAGGAAGGTGTGAATTTTTGAACTTCTTGTTCACATTGGAACTATTTTAGAATCCTCACTGCTGCCAACCGCGCCACCCCCGCCTTGTGCCACCAAAGGGCCTTTTTAAACAAAAATGATTGTGCCTATCTTGCCACTAATGATTTAAAAAAGCTCTCTGGTGGTACGAAAGTGTCTGTGTGGGGTAGCCATGAGAGGGTGACCAAGGCAAGTACTGCAGAAAGGCTAGTGTGAATGCACAATTCCCACAGAAAATATCAGTGCAGAGATAGTGGAAGTACAACAGAGAATCTTCCCACAAGTGGAAGCAGATTTAGAGTTTCTCTATATGAGACATCTTATACGGGGATACTTTAGGGAGATGAAATGTTAGCTGAGAAGTGCAGTTTAAAAAGACAGAGCTGGCGGAGATCACTCCTCAGAGGGTTTGTTAATTTCAGTTTTGCCTCATCAAAGGCTCTATCAATTTCACCTCTCTTCAGGTGGGTAGTTTAAAAAGACAGAGCCAGAGGGAAGTGAAGACTAAATTAACAAACACTCTGAGGATCAATCTCCCTGGCTCTGCTTTTTTAAAACTACCCTCCTGTAGAGAGGTGAAATTGACACAGCCTTTGGCTCTGGCTTTTTAAACTATGCTTCCCGGCTAATGTTGTGTGTCCCTACATTTGAGCGCCCCTGTGTAAGATATCTTGTGCACAGAGACTCAGAGTAGGAAATCTGTACAGCTATATCATCACCACTAGCCTAATCTCTGCATCAGATCTAGGTCGGAGTTAAATGCGGGGGACGCAATGAATTGCGGCTGCAGCACAAAGGATCCCCTTCCCTTTTTGGTGACTGCTCAAAAGACTTGCTCAGAAACCATTTGCCTATTAAGAGTAGGGGCAACGTCCATCCAAGACGCAAAGCCATTGCCTTCACTCTCAGTTGGCTTCATTTGCCCACAGTGACCAATGTTGAACGGTTCTGCTGCACCGAGAAAACAATTGCCAATTGGCCGGGATCGTTTCCCAAAAGGAAGACCCCCCTCCCCCCAACACAAATGGTACCAAAGCAGTGAACAGTCAATGGACATCCAAGAAGCAAGGGCCGTTTTCACACTGCTTACCATCCACGGAACATGGCGCCGAGCTGACAGTGCACCAGGAAGACGCTGTCGTTCCGGGAGCTCGGCGCGATATCCCATGGCTGGTAAGCAGTGTGGAAATGGCCAAGTTTAAAAGGGGGTGGGTGAGTAATATTTTAGCACTACTCATCTGTCCCAAAGATGCCAGAATTTCACACAGAAATGACTCTCTGGCCGTCGTCACACGGGCTTTTATTTAGCGCTAAAATGGCGCTATTTCCTGGCAAACACCCACCTTATTCCAACACTGTAGCGATTTTCTCTCTTCTGCTTTGTGCTTGATAGTTGCGCTATTTTGTGCCTCAGTGTGAATGCCTCACATCAATGTATTTCGCCTTGCAACATCCTATGCCCTCCCTTCAATCCCAGAATCCATTTCTTCCTGCGACTCCCCTTTTTTAAATTTTATTATGTCCTTATAATGCCATAACAACATAACACAATGCAAACTTTCTGCTGAAGTAAAGACTCAATCGCTATGGCAGAGTCTTCAGCGATGTGGATCACATCAGACAGGGAGTTTTCTGAGGGCAAACGGCTATTTATATAATTTCAAAGTTGGAAAAACAAAAGGGTCATAATGTTTTGCTCTAACGGAATGTTTATATGCTATTATTCCGTTATAGCGGAATTAAACGCCAGAATAATAAAAAAGGGGGGGGAGGAGCTGCTTCTGCGCGGTTAGAGAGAACAGAACAGAGTGCTTCGGTGTGGACAGCTGGTGGCGCGAAGAGCCGTTAGGTGACCCAAAGAAACGTTACTGTGCCGATAACAGGTAGGATGCTATATGCTGTAAATTTAACGGAAGAGATGCCCGTGTGACGACGGCCTCTCTCTCTGCTAGGGATGAAAGTTTCTTGAAAAACAGGTAGGCAGTCTGAAACCCTGAGGCAAGAGGGTGAATGGAAGGACCTCTTCAAGCTACATGGCCTGGGTAGCCAGCCCTTCTGCATCTCACCCTTCCTCAAAAGAACACTGGTTGGCTCGTGCACAAGCAGCCAGTCCATTATATTTTCACTCCAATCCTGTGTGGCAGGCAAAGATGAAGCCTGACCAAGCTTATCGGGAGAGCTTCATCTCTCAGAGGTCTCCTCTCTAAATCCATTATATGAAAAGAATAATCACCAGCGTTTCTAATTTCATCTCCAATATTTTGAAGTTGACATGTTAAATGACTCAGAATGGTTAAATGACCCTTTTGTGTTCACACAGTTCTTGTCAACAACTAGCCGCACTTTTCTCAAAAAAGAGACGTGGCAAAGAGCCCCCGCTCACTCACCGCTCTTCATGTCTTCCGTGGCCTTGGCTTTGATCTCGGGAGTGGCCTGGTTGGTCGCCTCCAAGTATCGGAGAATAAAGATATTGGGAACAAACTTGACCATGTTCTGCTCACCGCAGCCAAAGGGCATCTGAAGCAGATAGGACATATCCTGGAGCGCAGGGCCCAGTATGTCACCTGAATGTCACAAAGAAACATTCCTCAGCTCAGGAGACTGGAGTGTCAGCCTTCCCTCTAAACTCCTGACCAGAATCCTGAAACAGCCTCCTTCCTCCGAGCATCCAAGGGCTTGTGGAGTACAACAGTACAACAGAGTCTGAAATACTGTGTTTTAATTTCAAACCCTGCACCAAAAAAGGGCCAGAATTTTGCAAAACATGAAGACAGGAGCAAGCTGGGAAGCTACTTAATCCATGGCAAAAAGAACTGGGCTTCAGAAAGCCCACTCTCAAGGACCCACAGGAAAGGGTTAATAACAACAACAACATTCGGGCCGTTTCCACACGGCTCCCTGCTGTTCGTAACAACCCGGAATATCGTGAAAAAACCACAGAAGATCGCGTTTTCTCATGTGAGATTTGCGTGACGTCACGTTGCGCAAATCTCGCGCAAGAAAACGTTATCTTCCGCATTTTTTTCGCGATATTCCGGGTTCTTACGAGCAGCGGGGAGCCGTGTGGAAATGGCCTCAATTTATATACCGGTCTTCAGGACAACCTAACACCCACTCAGAGCGGTTCACAAAGTATGTTATTACCACATCAATGTGAGGTGGGTGGGGCTGAGAGAGCTCCAAGAAGCTGCGACTGACCCACTTTACTAGTTAACTTTACTAGTTTAAAGCTGGTTGTGAACCGAAATAAATTCAATTCATTCATTCGACCCAAGGTCAACCAGCCAGCTTCAAGCGGAGGAGTGGGGAATCAAACCTGGCTCTCCAGATTAGAGTCCTGACACTCTGATCCACTACAGCAAACTGGCTCTTAGCAGCTGGACCAATATTTGGGACCCCCTTTCCTCATCTACAGGCTAACTACCATCACTGGAACACCAATTCACTCCTGGCTCACCTGGGTTGCTGCCAGAGACACCTGACACCCAAACTTTAACACAGGAAAGGACGCAAAGGTCAAGAGCACGAGGGAAGGAGGACAAAGGGGCAAAAGGGCCAGAAGGCAGCCACAGGCATTTGGGGGCCACCCCCCCTTCAAGATCGCTCTACATTCCCTCCTGAGAGCTTCCAGGAAGAATCAACTACAAGTGAGGCCTTACACAGGTTGGACACTAGTCGGCTTCCCTCAAGTTTTGATGGGAAATGTAGGCATCCTGGTTTTACAGCTTGGCTCTCCATTACAGCTGCAAGACCAGGATGCCTACATTTCCCATCAAAACTTGAGGGAAGCCGACTAGTGTCCAACCTGTGTAAGACGTCACTTGTAGTTTGGCTGTCAGGAGTGGCAACCAAGGGTGGATGCTCAGGAGGGGATGAGAGCTGAACCACGACACATCGAAGGCAGGCTACCAGCACCACGGCTTGCCCTCATCTCATCCATGGAAAAATACAGAGGGGAACACTGTGTGGTACCACTGTGTGGTAACAGAGGTAATGAATCAAAAGACCCACAACAGTAACGACTAGCAACTTAACATAAAGTCTACAAAGTACAACACAAACTTATGGTGTAAGTTACTAACCACTTTTATAAACACAAGGATTGCACAGTGGCTTTCCGTCCTCCCTGCAGGGTTGGCGTCCTCCTTGTGGAATCTCCCGACCGGGGGCTGGTCACTGGAATGTGTTCATCATTTGACCACCATGATTAAGTAAAAAGGAGTGACTCGCTTCATTAAGAGACAACTTTGGGACATCTTCCCCGTAGGGGAGCATGGACTTTCTGTTTGTGCAATCCTTGTGTTCATTTTGTATTAAAAAGTATCAGGCTAGTGGCTTTTGTGATTAATATTGTTCATAAAAGTGGTTAGTAACTTACACCGTAAGTGTGTGTTGTACTTTATAGACTTTATGTTAAGTTGCTAGTCCTTACTGTTGCGGGTCTTTTGATTCATCATCCCTCATCTCATCCATGGCCGGGGAGAGGGCTGTCAGCTGAAGCCTCCTCCAGGGACCCAGGTCCGTTTCCTCACCGATGACAGAGATGGTGGCTCGGCCAGTGTCCTCAATAATAACCGCAGGCAGCGTCAGAGAGACTTCCTCCAGCGCAGGATCCCCTGAGAGGAGAAGAGAGTGACCACAAGCACACGGCCCAAGTAAGCAGGACCAGAGGAGTTAGCCGTGTTAGTCTGTAGTTGCAAAATAGTAGAGTCCAGTAGCACCTTTAAGACTAACCAACTTTACTGTAACATAAGCTTTTGAGAACCGTTAGGTTGCATCTGACAAAGAGAGCTGTGGTTCTCGAAAGCTTATGCTACAATAAAGTTGCATCTGATGAAGAGAGCTGTGGTTCTCAAAAGCTTATGCTACAATAAAGTTGCATCTGATGAAGAGAGCTGTGGTTCTCAAAAGCTTATGTTACAATAAAGTTGCATCTGACGAAAAGAGCTGAGGTTCTCAAAAGCTGACAATGCATCTGACGAAGAGAGCTGTGGTTCTCGAAAACTTATGCTACAATAAAGTTGCATCTGACAAAGAGAGCTGTGGTTCTAGAAAGCAGACGATGCATCTGACGAAGAGAGCTGTGGTTCTCGAAAGCTTATGCTACAATAAGTTGGTTAGTCTTAACGGTGCTGCTGGACTCTTTACTATTTCCCAAGTAAGCAGAGGTTCAGAGTGCTCCTACTTCTGCCTGTGATGGGTGAGAGGCAAAGGCTGAGCGCCAGGCAGCGTTTCCCTTAGGGACTTCTCCTGCATGAGACGTGGCATCTTCTCTTGCACCTCCCACCCTCCCCTCAGCCACGATAGTGCCTCAAACGTCCTGCTGCTACCCTGGAGTCCCATTTCCAGAGCGATAAAAGGGCACCTATGTGCAGTTTCACCAGTATTCTGCTCAAGCTCAGAGGCCAGCGTACGGTAGCCTTGTCACCTGAGCTAAAGCTGGACAATGAATGAACCGACGTGAAACAGGACTGCTGGCACTTCACATCCAAAAGCAGGGAAGTTTAACAATACAGAGAGAATCAGGAGAGTTGGTAACCAAACAATATATCGTGACGTCCTAATGAAATAAAGTACTAATAAAGCAATTACAAAATCAATTATTTGTTCTTATTTCATACATACACAAATTGCCTTCAGTATATTATAATTCACGCAATCTTCCCACCTTCAGACCTGAACATAAAGTGCATCCAATACAGTGGATGAAACTTCCTATGATCTGTACTAGGCACTGATCCTATGCACTTTATGAACTTTACGTATTATACTACTGTTGTTACATTATAAATTGTTTCATGTAGCACTTTAAATGATGTTAAACGACTGTTCATAGGAAGTTTCATCAATTGTACTGGATGCACAAGCACTTTATGTTCAGGTCTGAAGGTGGGAAGATTGTGTGTATTATAATCAGGGCTTTTTTCTGGGAAAAGAGCTGGTAGAACTCAGTGGGTTGACCTTGAAGAAAATGGTCACATGGTTGGTGGCCCCACCCCCCGATCTCCAGACAGGGGGGAGTTGAGATTGCCCTCCGCGCCACAGCGCGTGGCGCGGAGGGCAATCTCAACTCCCCTCTGTCTGGAGATCAGGGGGCAGGGCCACGAACCATGTGACCATTTTCAAGAGGTTCCGGAACTCCGTTCCACCGCATTTCTGCTGAAAAAAGCCCTGATTATAATATATTGAAGGCAATTTGTGTATCTATGAAATAAGCACAAATAATTGATTTTGTAATTGCTTTATTAGTACTTTATTTCGTTAGGACTTCATGATATATTGTTTGGTTACTAGCTTCTAGGAGAGAGCTGATGAGAGCTGGCAAACAGGCCCACGGCCTGACTCGGCATAAGGCAGCTTGAGAGGGTCATAGGTAATGGGCAAATGAACAAACGTAAAGGGGCCAAGAATCTATGGCTGCAGTGCATGGCCTTTCCAGCCTCTATCTGGCTAGAGAGGTCAGCTCCGCATGACAAACTGGTTCCATGGGGCTTGGGGCAGCCGGGTAAATTCCTCATCTCTGGGCAGGACAGAAGCACCAGGAGCTCAGTTCAAAGGGGCTCATAGAACTTCTTGACATCCTCTTTGCTTTAAGAATTCTTCCTCCCTGCTGCTAGCCAGCTATCAGAGTGAAGGATGCAGCCTGGCCTTACCTGAAGAGCAGAGGAATGCATTGTGGGTCTCTTCTTTGAGGACACCTTCAGGCTGCGGAAGGAAAAAAAAGTTGTAGGTTCTCATCTCCCTCCCTCTGAGCATAAGGGATGCCACACAGAGGCACTTCCCTACACTCTCCTCTTCCCCCCTCCAGGGCTTTCCAACAGGGTCCTACTCTTAGCATTACTGCATTGTGGCCAAATGGATGTAGACCGCCCCCCCCTGGCTGGAGGTCTGCAAACGTGGTGGCTCCCTGCCCAAATTCTCAGGCGCGAGAGAAAAAAATCCCAGCAAAAGTGCTTCCAAGAGGGCCTAGAACAGCTGCTGGATTTGGCATCTGCAGCCACAGTCACAAACTCCTGAGGTGACCACACTGACCTTGACCAGCAGGGATTTGACCACGGCGTCAGAGCGGCCAGGAAGCAGCGATTCCACAGCGATTTTGTCGCCGCACGGCACCCGTGTCTCCATGGTGGTTACCATGAGTTTGACATGTCCTACAGAAATGGGAAAGTGTTCTTCACTGAACCTCAGACTTTCAATGAAGAGCTCAGCGCTCAAAGATATGGCTTCACTTTGGTGGCTTTTAAAGCCTGCTTTATCCTGCAGCTGTAAGGATCTCTCTCTGTCTATCTATGGCACTGCCAAGCTTTGCATACCTTCCTGTGGCAAGCAAGCAGAGCCACTTTATAATGAACGTTTTTAAAAAGCAAATACAAGTTCATTTTAAAAAGAGAGTTCAATGCACTCGTGTGCATGCAAGCATGGAAGGGTGCAGTTCATATCTGCCGCCAAGCCATGGGACTCCCCCCCCCCCCATGCCACTCTTCTGCAGAATGCAAATCAGGGCACACAGAGGAGTGTTCTTGTCTTCCCCAACCCCTGCCAATTTGCACTATCCTAAGAGGGCAGGGGACAAATCTTGGCTAGGAATGAAACAGCTTCCTTTCCTACCACTGTGGTAGTCCTGCTCTGGGAGGAGATGTTTGGGGAAGAAAGGGAAAGTCAGGGGGCTCCTCACACACAGTGCCCCCCCCTCAGGGACTTCAGGCTCACCCAGATGAGTTGCCGTCACATTCCAAGAGAAGGTCTTAGCCTCGTCTGCACATAGGCAGGTGGTGAAGAAGCAGATTGAGCAGGATTCCACCCTGAATTGCTGCGATCGTACCAGACTAACTTCCACCTGGATGCAGAGAAGGAGCCATTTGGTGTGCATGCAAAATCCACATGGGGAAGCCCAATAGGGAACACTGCCAGTGCCCCCCTCCAAACTAAGGGCCAAGCTAGACGCGACAAATTACACTTGAATGGCAAGTGATCGAGTGGCGTGCAAGAGGAGAGCAAGTGAACAGGGAGGAATATGTGTGAGTCTGTTCACTTGCCTTTGTATGTGATCAACTGGAGTGCAAGTGGAGCGCAAGTGAACAGGGAGGAATATGTGCAAGTCTGTTCACTTGCCATTATAGTGATCAAGTGGAGCACAAGTGGAATGCAAGTCAACAGGGAGGAATACGTGCGAGTTTGTTCACTTGCCATTGTACGTGATCGAGTGGCGTGCAAGTGGTGCGCAAGTGAACAGGGAGGAATACCTGTGAGTCTGTTCACTTGCCATTCAAGTATAATTCGTCACTTCTAGCTTGGCCCTCAGAGGGAGGTCTATCACATGTCCATTATTCACAGGGTGGGGGGAGGACGGAATGTCTTCCCAGGGCAGCGCAGCTCATGCCCCTGACTCAGGGCCAGATCTAGGGGGGCAGGGGGGTAGTCTGCCATGGTGCCGCCAGGGAGGGGGAGCCAGAAACAGCTCCCAGAGCGTGCAGGCAGCAGCATGGGCAGCTGCACTGCCTTTTGCTTGCCCCGCGGGACAGGGGGCGGCCGGCTTGCCGCACACCCCGTCCTGCAGGACAGGCAAAGGGCAGCGCAGCCACCCACGCCACTCGCTTGCCCCGCAGGAGAGGGGGCAGCCGGCCGCCCCCTGTCCTGCGGGGCAGGCGCATGGTGCAGGCAGCCTCACAGCCCCCCGCACTGCCTTTTGCCTGGCCGACAGGACAGAGGGCGCGCGGCAAGCTGGTCACCCCCTGTCCCACGGGGCAGGCAAAAGACAGCGTGGGGGACTGCAAAGCCGACCGCGCCATTCGCTTCTGAAGCGAATGGCGCGGGCGGCTTCCCAGCCCCCCCTGTTGCCTCCGGCACGTGGCGTGATGACGTCATCAAAATGACGTCATCACGCCGTGTCAGGAGCGCGCGCATGCTGTGCGCGCGCGCAAGGGCCGGCAAGCATTGCCCCGGGTGCTGGGAGCGCTAGATCCAGCCCTGGACTGGGTGGCTTGGCATGCAGACACAAATCCTCTCGGGCCCTTTGTCCAGAAGGATCTTGACCAGTCCTTCTGCCTTCTGTAGTCTATAAGGAAGAAGAGGGAGGAGCTTTTTCCCCAGAACTGCTTCCCTTCCTTCCTGGAAATGCTTGTCAGAGGAAAGAGGGATGGGCAATCCAAAGAAGCTCAGGGGGCGGGGGGGGGGCGCTCTGGTTGTGCTACTAGCTTTCTTGCTGACCTCTTGCTTGCTGGTGGGGCTCATCCAACCACATGCTGGCATCTGCCGCAACCCCTGGCTGGCCACTGTGCCGCTGCCACCTCTTGCAGCCTGCTACACAAAGTACCCAACAGCCTGATGCCCGAGGTGGGCTACTCCCCACTCAAGCAGCAAAGGGAGAGAGGGGACGCTTGGGTGGTTCCTGTTGGAGTACAATTATATCTTGTGTACAGAGAAGGAAAGACCCTGCAAACTTGCACTAGACAGGCCTGCAGCGGGAGTACCTTCTTTCGAAAGGGTTTTTTCCCCTTGTCTGCCTACAGAATGCTATTCAGTCTTTTCTTGTACAGCTCTCTCAGTGAGCAAGGCAGCGAGGTGTGCCTTTTCTTTCCTATCCAGTTTGCTAGTTCCCTAAACAAAGCTTTTGTTACTTTTGCCCAGATCAGCTTCCTGATAAGCGTCCTGACTGTGAAGACACTCTGCCAACAGTTCTTTTCCTGCCTGTCTCCTCTTCATCTTCCACATCCTACTCCTGGCTGGGAAAGACAGCCCCCCACAACCGAGTGCCTGGTGGGGAAGTGGCCTCTCTCAGGCATAGCCGCAGGGGCCTTTCCCCAGGAGGAGGTGATGGAGTCTCTCTACATAAGACATCTTACATGGGGATGCTCAAATGTAGGGGAGATGCAATGTTAGCTGGGAAGCTTCCATTACGTCCCCTGCAGGGTGTTGCGCTCTGCAGACAAGCAGCTCCTGGTGATCCCCAGCCTGAAGGACATCCTTCTGGCCTCAACCACAGCCAGGGCTTTTTCTGCGCTGGCCCCGGCCTGGTGGAACTCTCTCTCACTGGAGATCCGGGCCCTGCGGGACCTGTTACTGTTTCGCAGGGCCTGAAAAACAGTGTTCCGCCGGGCCTTCGGCTGAGTGCCAGCGGGTGTCCTCCTTCCATCTAAGACCACCACTTCTTCTGGGGCTGCCCTCGGCCATCTGCTATGCCCGTATATGGACTCCCAATATTTTTCTAAATACCCTGCTCCTGGACTATTTTAATGATTTTTTAAAAATTATTGTTGATTTTAAGTTTTAATGTATTTTTTAATGTTGATAGCTGCCCTGTGCCCATTTGTGGGAAGGGCGGGGTATAAATCGAATAAAATAAATAATAAATAAATAAGCATAGTTTAAAAGACAGACCCAAAGGCTCTGTCAAATGTCCTCTCTCTACAGGAGAGGTTGCTCCTCAGAGGGTTTGTTAATTTCATCTTTGCCTTCTGGAAAGGGAGGCGAAATTGACAGAGCCTTCAGAGGCGAAGATGAAATTAACAAACTCTCTGAGAAGCAATCTCCACTGACTCTGTCTTTTTAAACTACACTTCCTGGCTAACATTGCGTCTCTCTACACTTGAGCATAAGATGTCACAGCCAAAGAATGGACAAACAACCTACTATTATGGAGAGGAGCATTAACTGATGAGCTACAGCCCCTTTGTAACGTGCAGCTGTCCTCTCCTGTGCAAAAAGAAAGGTCATTCACCTGCATGCATTCCCTCATGTAATTGAAGACAGTGACTCTGAGTTCAAAGGTCTCCCCACGGACTACAGAATAGGGCAATGTCAGATCCACAAAGTATGGCTGGAAGGTCTGGAGGGAGGCCGGCTTGGCAAGTCCGAAGCCAACATCTGCCACACAGAACGCGTTGGCTTGCCACTCCGTGATCGTGTCTGGAGTGATGAGTGAGAGCGACGCTTTCCCCTCCTCGCTGAACAACAACAACAACAACAACAACAACAACAACATTTGATTTATATACTGCCCCTCAGGACAACTTAACACCCACTCAGAGAGGTTTACAAAGTATGTTATTATCCTCTTGACAATCACCCTGTGAGGTGGGTGGGGCTGAGAGAGCTCCGAGAAGCTGTGACTGACCCACAATCACCCAGCTGGCTTCAAGTGGAGGAGTGGGGAATCAAACCCGGCTCTCCAGATGAGAGTCCTGCAACTCTTAACCATTACATCTAACTGGCTTTGGAAATACAGCATACCCGTCAGTGACAACCAACAGAGTTAGAGTTCTTTACCTTGAAGGCGGAAACAAATTGAAGTAAATAAATTAAAATAAAAGTCCTTAACTGTGCCCATTAAAGCAAGCCTTGGCACGGATGTTGAAGTGGAGGCTCAGAGGCCTCAGTGGCAGGTCCAATATCAGTTGCAGCATTTCACATCGAGGATTATTCAGAAATGAGCAAGGCTTTTTTTCTGGGGAAAGAGGTGGTGGAACTCAGTGGGTTGCCCTCAGAGAAAATGGTCAAATGGCAGGTGGCCCCGCCCCCTGATCTCCAGGCCGAGGGAGATCAATCTCCCTCTGTCTCATCTCCCCTCTGTCTGGAGATCAGGGGGCGGGGCCACCAGCCATGTGACCATTTTCAAGAGGTTCCGGAACTCTGTTCCACCATGTTCCAGCTGAAAAAAAGCCCTGCTCCTATTGCACTCAGGAAGGAAAGCCTTTTATAAAGACAAATGTCTGGGAAAGTAGAATCATTTCAGCTCCAGAATCTAGACTGGACAATGGAAGGTTTTAATATTGCCAGCAGCAAGCCCTAAAAATCAACGATGCAAAACACTGTAGGATTGGGCAAAGGAAGTTTGCTGGGCTCTTTTAGCTGTTCACAGAGCAGGAAAGAGAGGAACACTGGGAGCCAAGCTACAAGTGATGAATGACACTTGCCTGGCAAGTGAACAGACTCACGTGTATTCCTCCCTGTTCACCTGCCATTCACTTCCTCTCCACCTGATCAAGTGGAGCACAAGTGAACAGGGAGGAATACACACGAGTCTGTTCACTTGCCAGGCAAGTGTCATTCGTCACTTGTAGCTTGGCTCTCGGTGATTGTAGGAGGTGGTACACTAGTAGAATCCCTAACCTGGTCCTAGGTGTAGTGTGGAGGAGAGTGCCCTCAAGTCAGAGTTGACTTACGGCAACCCCTAGTGGGATTTTCAAGGCAAGAGACTATTTGAGGTGGTTTGCCATTGCCTGCCTCTGTAACGCTGGTCTTCTTTAGAGGTCTCCCATCCAATTACTAACCAAGGCTGACCCTGCTTAGCTTCTGAGAGCTGACCAGATCAGGCACACCTGGGCTACCCAGGTCAGGTCCCAAGTCCCAGGTATCTGCACTTGAAACTGGAGTTCTGACACCTGGGGAGTTGAATGGAAGCCCAAACAGACACAGCAGCCCTCCCTCCACCTCCCAAATAGGTCTTGGCAGGCAGACAGTTCTAAGAGCCAAGCTACAAGTGACGAATTACACTCCCTGTTCACTTGCCATTCAAGTGGAGCTCAAGTGCATGGCAAGGGAACAGGGAGGAATACACGTGAGTCTGTTCACTTGCCATTCAAGTGTCATTCGTCACTTGTAGCTTGGCTCTAAGACAACTCCTCCCGTCTTGTCCCACTAGATCTTGTGCCAGGTTACATTACTCTGTGGGATCAATTCCTGGACAATAGATCTTTTTTCCATTGAACTAGCCTGGTACCCAACCACAGCCTACTCTGATCCACCAGTGTCCACATATGGCACTCCTAAACAAAACTGAGCATTTCTAATAAACTTTAGGGTGCCCAAGCATTATCAAGAGCATATGCAGTAAGAAAATTACTATTCAAACACATATCCAGGCAGGGATTTATCCAGCAGAATCCGGCCCAGTCTGTCACCTGTCACCAATCTGTCTCGGGCAACTTGTCAGGAGCAACCACAGCAGGGCATGCCTGAAGGGGACTGTTTCAATTGCATCTGTAGCATTTAGTTCCCTCCCTGGCAGCTTTGCGCTTACTTGACTGAGACCAAATCCCAGATCCAGGTCTCTGGGAAGCGTGTTCTTGGTTTCTTCATCGTCTCCATCTGATCTTCTGAACCAAGAGGCGGAGGGACATTTTCAGCCACAGCTTGGACAGGGGCACTTACCGGTTCTGGATCAACTTCTGAAAGAAATGTAAATAAAAGGAGTGGAGAGTGAAGGGATCCAGGAAGCGTGGTTAGAGATCACGCTCTTATCAATAGGAAAAAGGGACCTTCCACATTCACCGAAGAGCTTCCAAAGAAGTATTAACAACGGGGTTTCCCATGGAGGCAGGTGTAACACCTGGCAACATCTGTGACAGTTTTAGAAAATAGCCAGCTGGCATCCCACAACAGGATATTGCATTTGTTTGTTGCATTTGTTGTGTGGAAATGTCATGAGCTCCCTACTTTTTTGTATAGATATATGAGAGTTCCAAAAGTACGCGAGACTCTGAAACATTCAATGCTGCAGAGCTGTATTTGGATATCAACAGATGTTGTAGTTGTAAAAGGGCTTTTTTTCAGCAGGAACGCGGGAGAACGGAGTTCCGGAACCTCTTGAAAATGGTCACATGGCTGGTGGCCCCGCCCCCTGATCTCCAGACAGAGGGGAGTTTAGATTGCCATCTGTGCCACGTGACATGGAGGGCAATCTCAACTCCCCTCTGTCTGGAGATCAGGGGCGGGGCCACCAGCCATGTGACCATTTTCACCGAGGGCAACCCACTGAGTCCCACCACCTCTTTTCCGAGAAAAAAAGGCCTGGTTGTAAATATTAACATTCAGCAAAAATAGACCTCAGTTAAAAACAACCGACAAAAATTCGTCATCGTAGGCTGTCTGATCCAAAGTAAAAATCCCCTTACCTTTTCAAGCCTTCCATAAAAAGGATTTCCTTCCATTTTTAAAAAATCTGAATTGGCCCATAATGTTAATTTAGCATGAGAAAAGGGGTCAAAGATATTATCATGACATTATTCGCCACAGTTCTCTAACTGCAGAAACTGTAGAAGGAACAAGTTCCATTTTGGCACAAACGCACTCCATTTAAAGAGGGGGACAAAACAAGAAGCTTCCAAAAGAGCCCAAAATAGATAATCCAGTTGGGAAAAACAGTTCCAATAATTAGTAGAAATTAACAAGTACACCTGATTAAGATCAGGGAAGCCAAATTGTCCATGCAAAGTCTGAGTCTCTCTCTCTACATGAGGCGCCTCAGCACATGTTCTTCAAGCACAGGGAGACGCAATATTAGCCAGGGAGCAAAGTTTAAACAGACAGAGCCAGTGGAGATCACTCCTCAGAGATTTGTTAATTTCATCTTCGCCTCCCCAAAGGCTCTCTCAATTTCACCTCCCCTTTGGGAGTCGAAGATGAAATTAACAAACCCTCTGAAGAGCGATCCCTGCCAGCGCTAGAGTGGTGAAATAGCTATCATCTTGTCTCCCTACACTTGAGTGTCCTTGTATAAGACATCTCATGCAGAGAGACTATGAACCAAGCTACAAGTGACACCTGACACAGGTTGGACCCTTGTCAGCTCCCCTCAAGTTTTGATGGGAAATGTAGGCATCCTGGTCTTGCAGCTGTAATGGAGAGCCAAGCTGTAAAACCAGGACGCCTACATTTCCCATCAAAACTTGAGGGAAGCTGACAAGTGTCCAACTTGTGTAAGGCATCACTTGTAGCTTGGCTCTCTGTGTCTCCAGCCAAGATTCAGCAACAGAGAGCCAAGCGACAAGTGACGAATGACACTTGCCTGGCAAATGAACAGACTCGCGTGTATTCCTCCCTGTTCACTTGCCATTAAGAGCCAAACTACAAGTGACGCCTTACACAGGTTGGACACTTGTCAGCTTCCCTGAAGTTTTGATGGGAAATGTAGGTGCCCTGGTTTTACAGCTTGGCTCTCCATTACAGCTGCAAGACCAGGGTGCCTACATTTCCCACCAAAACTTGAGGGAAGCTGACAAGTGTCCAACCTGTGTAAGACGTCACTTGTAGTTTGGCTCTCACTTGCTCGCCACTTGATCAAGTGGCGTGCAAGTGAATGGCAAGGGGATAGGGAGGAGTACACGTGAGTCTGTTCATTTGCCAGGCAAGTGTCATTCGTCACTTGTCGCTTGGCTCAGAGAATATAAATCGTCATGGCAGAGACTGCCCCTGACCTGGTCTTCAGGAGGTGTCCAGCCAATAGGGAATCAATTGTCTGTGATTCTCACCTGTCTTTCCAGGCATTCTGAGAACGTGTCTCTCAGCAAGTGGCTCACAAGTCACAGGCTTTTTCACTTTGGTGTTAGTTAAAACTTTCATCCTCAGTTGCTGTAAAACAATTAGAGCAGAAGAAGGAACATCAGCTGTATGTGTGCAGCCAATTTACATTCAAGGAATTCATGCTCTTCTCTCCCATTCCCTTTTCAAAGTTTCCCAGTTGGGTTTTTTTTGGTCCCCTCCCCACCTTTTAAAAAGAAGTCACAACAACACTCGATTCCTACAGCCTACGACATATCCTAGAAAACAGCAAGATAAAGAGACTGAAAATAACACGTTACAATCCGAATTGCAAATCCATGTAGTTCAACTGTAATTCAATATTTCCTCTTTAGCAATCTCATCTGGTTTAATCCTATTCCAGAACATAATAAAAGGACTGCAAATGAATGTAAAACCAATTATTCAAAAAAGCTTTTGCATTGAAGGGAGGGGGTCTCAGAGGCTTCGCTAATGACTTAGGGACTATGGACTTCACCACTATGTTGACTTAATGTACTATCAGTTGCTTTAAATAGGTGATCCTATGAGCTACTTGTGCCTCATGTTATTTAATGTCAACCCTAGAATGGCTTATGTTCTGTTCCAGCATTTCTTCAACTCTGTATTGGATCCCTGCTAATGCCGTGTCTTTGTAAACTTGTGTTATTTACCCTCTGGCATTGTTTATGGAAATGACCCTCATATTGACTGTACTAATCTCACTCTGTGTGATCCACCCTGAGCCTCTCAGTGAGAAAGGCAGACTATGAATGACAAATAAATAAATAAAAATATTAATTCAAACTTTCCAACATTTCCTATATGCATATATTTTCCCATAAACTTGATGAATCACATTCTGAGGAGCCACCACTGCTACCTTGATGTGTGAGCTCCATTGGTCACCATCTCTCAGCCCCACCCACCTCACAGGGTGATTTTCATGATGATAAATTGTGATGAGAGCCCGTTTGGTATAGTGGTTAAGAGCGCAGGACTCTAATCTGGTTTGATTCCCCACTCCTCCACGTGAAGCCAGCTGGGGGTCCTTGGGCTAGTCACAGCTCTCTGGAGCTCTCTCAGCCCCACCCACCTCACAGGGTGTTTGTCACAAGTAATGACATACTTTTTAAACAGCTCTGAGTGGCGTTAAGCTGTCCTGAAGGGCCGTATATAAATCGAATGTTGTTGTTGTTGTTGTTGTTATCCAGAGCAGTTAGCCATGTTAGCCTGCAGTAGCAAAACAGTAAAGAGTCTAGTAACACCTTTAAGACTAACAAACTTTATTGTAACATTCACTTTCGAGAACTACAGCTGTCTTTATCAGATGCATCGCCAGCTTTCAAAGACCACAGCTCTCTTCGTCAGATGCATTGCAGCTTTCGAGAACCATAGCTGTCTTTGTCAGATGCATTGTCAGATGCATCTGACGAAGACAGCTGTAGTTCTTGAAAGCTAACGATGCATCTGATGAAGAGAGCTGTGGTTCTTGAAAGCTGGCGATGCATCTGACAAAGAGCTGTGGCTCTCGAAAGCGTATGCTACTATAAAGTTGCTTATAGTCTTAAAGGTGCTACTGGACTCTTTACTATCAGTCACCATCTATCCTATGGTGATGACTCTGCATACCCTTTGCCTCTTGATGGCAGCAGTATACTTAGCTGCCATGTGCTCCACATCAAGAACCTCGGAGTGGAGCAAAGCCTTCCCAGTAGCTGGCTTGGTGGCTGCCCCCCTCTAACCGTGTCTGACACTGGTCGTCCCACCCCCACCCAGGACATCAGATTGCCACCAATGCGCACTCAGTGCAAGATACGCATGCTCAGACCAAGGGCAGGCCCAGATGTCTGATGTGAAACGCACACTTCTCCAAACAGCGCAGGACAACTGTGCTTCACATGCTGCTCGGCAGCCCTGCAAAGGGAGGGCACCACATTCTGCTCAGCGTGGTGCAAGCAGGGGGCATGTACCAATGACAGACTTCTTGGAACTGCCCAAAGAAGCCAATATCCTCAACCATGAAAAAGGGTACTCATCTATGGCAATCATTTCAGCAATTTTCCAACTGATCCGCTTCATTGCCCTGGATCCCTCCTGTCTGGGCAGGTTAGTGCCATCACTGCCAAAGATGTTTGGCATCCCTTCCCTACAAGAAACCGGGGAGGGGAGTCTGGGCGGGTAGAGTGCCAGAGCTGGTCACAGGAGGACCACCCTGTTGGCTTGCTGGCAGCCAGGTGGCACTAGCCTCTCTCTCCCTCCCCCCAAAGAAGCACTGCCTGGTGGTGCTTCTTCAAGTGGTTCCTGAGGCTGGTAGTCGAGAGATGATCGAAGTCTTTCCCTTGACTGCCCCTAGCCCTACAATGCTGGCACTGGGCATATCAGGGATCCTCCATCCTCTGGAAGTTCTCCCAGGTGATGGAGATGTAGGACACCCAACAGTGGTTGAAAACAAAAATACGAACTGCAGCGCAGAGCAATTCGCCTCTTGTAGAAAAGCAATCCCTCCCGACAGTGTCTAACTCAGGGCACCTTCCCTCGCCCACTCAAAGAGGTGGATTCTCTACCCACTACACTCCTAGACAAAAACGGTGTAGCCAATTATTGTTCAGTCTCTAATCTACAAAGTGATTAAGAAAGAAGAAGCAGACCAACGTCAGGTCTTCTTGGATAACTCTGATGCTCGGGAGTCTTTTCACTGGTTGTTTCTGATCAGCTGTCTTCAGTGCTGGAACGATCTTGCAGGGTTTCACAGGGTGTAATCTTATTTCCATTTTATTCAACCTCCAAAGAAAGCTTTTGCCCTGATCTGGATAGCCCACGGAAGCATGCAGTGTGAGCAACATTAATCTCAGCCCATTGGCCAATCAAAAAGTAGGAATGAAAGAGGCACAGGGCAGTGCTCTCCACAACACCTTTACCTCCAGGAAAACCACAGAGCCCTGAAAATGAAGTTTGGGGATCCCTATACTCTATCCTCACATTAAAAGGCTGCATGTAAACCACAAAATGTAATCCTGGCCCACAGAAGGAGAAAGAGGACGAGCAGCAGCAGCAGCTCCAATGCATTTTCCACAAGGCTACACAAGTTCAGTGTAGTGGTTAAGAGCAGCAGGACTATAATCCGGAGAGCCAGGTTTGACTCCTCTACTTGAAGCCAGCTGGGTGACCTTGGGTCAGTCATAGCTTTTTAGAGCTCTCTCAGTCCCACCCACCTCACAGAGTGGCCGATTCCAGATGGCCTACCTTTCTCCAGGATGCCGCGCGTCGTTGCGATGAAAATGCGAAATATCGCATTTTCATCACAACGATGTGCGGCGTCCTGGAGAAAGGTAGGCCATCTGGAATCGGCCAGTGATTGTCGTGAGGATAATAATAGCACGCTTTGTAAACCGCTCTGGTGGTAGTTGTCTTGAAGGGCAGTATATAAATTGAATGTTATTATTATATTATTATTATTATAATAACACATTTTTCTAAACTGTTCTGAGTGAGTGTTAAATTGTCTTGAAGGGCAGTATATAAATCGAATGTTGCTGTTATTATTACTCTGTTTCGCTCATGATGTTATCTGTGGCTGCATTTATAGAAATCCATACACTACAATGTGAGTTTTTAGTTGCATCACCATGAGTGAAAACATTGGGAAGACTTACAAATTAACACCCCACACTGCTGCATTTATCCTGGCGGTCACGTCCAACCAAACTTCACGTGGGCGAAAAGGAGAATGGCGTACATACAGAGGATTTTTCTCCTAAGTCATCGAAGCAGGTTTTGCATTGCTCAGCTGCTTGGAAGTTCAAATTTTAAACTGGAAAATATTGGGTCAAGCTAGAAGTGCCGAATTACACCTGAACGGCAAGTGAACAGACTCACGTGTATTCCTCCCTGTTCACTTGCGCTCCACTCATACTGATCGAGTGGAGCACAAGTGAACAGGGAGGAATACACGTGAGTCTGTTCACTTGCCGTTCAGGTGTAATTCGGCACTTCTAGCTTAGCCCAATATTGCCTCTTCTACAGAGAAACTACTGAACGCTTCAGAATTTTTGGCTGCTTCTTTTTAGTACCATCTTAAGAACAACCTGGACAAGCCCCCAGAAATTCCAGGGCACAGCTCTAGAATCACTGACTGGAACACTGCAGCTAAAAGGCAGGCAAGGACAACTTGGGACTGGAGACGCCATTTTGGGGAGGAGATACTACTCACCTTGAACAGGCTATAGACATCAGCCTGGCTCTCGTACCAAGGCCCTATCACAGTCCGCTTGCGCCTCTGACCATGGAGCTGGGGGTGCTCCAAAGGCAGACAAGGGTAAGGCTCAAAATCTTCCAAGTGGTAGTCAAATCCTCTTGCGCCAACGGTATCAGTGGATTCATCGTAGGGAATAGCATCATACACCTGAAAGCAGAGATCAGGGTGATGAGCAGGGCTTTTTTTCAGGGGGAACGCGGGGGAACGGAGTTCCGGAACCTCTTGAAAATGGTCACATGGCTGGTGGCCCCGCCCCCCTGATCTCCAGACAGAGGGGAGTTGAGATTGCCCTCCCTGAGGGCAATCTCAACTCCCCTCTGTCTGGAGATCAGGGGGCGGGGCCACCAGCCATATGACCATTTTCACCGAGGGCAACCCACTGAGTTCCACCACCTCTTTTTCCAGGAAAAAAGCCCTGGTGATGAGTATGAGGTAAGCAGTCAGGACACAGTCATCGCTCTTGATCATAGATCCAGAGGAGTTAGCCGTGTTAGTCTGTAGTTGCAAAATAGCAAAGAGTCCAGCAGCACCTTTAAGGCTAACCAACTTTATTGTAGCATAAGCTTTCGAGAACCACAGCTCTCTTGGTCAGATGCATTGTCAGCTTTCGAGAACCACAGCTCTCATCGTCAGAAAGCTTATGCTACAATAAAGTTGATTAGTCTTAAAGGTGCTGCATCACTCTTGATGATATCACTTAAAGTTTTGCAGTCATTGCATGAAGAAATCTCAAAAGTCAAGTCAAAAAAGGTGCGGAATTGATGGTGAAGCTCAGGGCAATCCATCACTCCCCCTCTCCCATGCCCAGAAAAAGAAGGCAAAATTACACACATTTGACACATTTGAAGAATGTATACAAATGGCTACATCCAGCCGTTCTTAGAATAGCACTGGATGCAGAATTGTCATTCTTTAATGCAAAGAACATGTCGCCAGCTGTTGTTAGGGTGCCAACAGGCCTGGAGAAAAACATCCTCTACTTTTAACAGAGGTTTAAGGGGTGGAAATTGGCCAAGGAAGCTTTTCATAGCATGGCCATAAATATTGTCCTCTATTCAATAAAATCCCATTAAGCCTCTGTTAAAAGATGGTGGTGTTACAGAGTGCCCTCAAGTCATAGCTGACTTATGGCGACCCCTGGCAGGGTTTTCAAGGCACGAGACTAACAAAGTTAGTTTGCCACTGCCTGCCTCTGCAACCCTGGTGTTCCTTGGAGGTCTCTCGTCCAATTACTAACCAAGGCCGACCCTGCTTCGCTTCTGAGATCTGACGAGACCAGACTCGCCTGGGCTACCCAGGTCAGGGCTGTTTATCTAGTTACACCAGGGGAATTCTGTGCCAATCCAGCCTTCCCGAGGAGATTCCAGATTTACATACCAAGAACATGTGAAAATCTAATCAAGCCTAAAACTGTTAATGACTCATGTCCACAGTTGCATGAGCATGTCTTCCCTTAACCCATTTAGCTCACTGATCTGTTTGTAGGTCCTCGTCCTCTCTCCTCTTCTGTAAACTGGCTTCCAAATCAGGGCTTGCTTGCTTTGTTGCCCGATTGCCGGTGCAGCTGCTGAGCTTCTGCATGGCAAGTTTCCCCAGTTTCGTTGTTCCCATTCCCTGGCAGCAGCCTTCTCCACTCCCCAGACCACTTTTTCATTTTTTAATTTAATAAATGATGACGCTCTGTGTACTTTACATTAATTTTGGTACCTCACTGGATTATGGAAGAGTTGACACCCAACTTCTTCCCTTCAGAGACTGTTTTTTCCTCTGGATCAAGGAGATGGAAGAATTTATTGGTCCTAGATGGAATGGGTGGGATCCCTCACCTCTTCTGCTGTCAGAGTTCTGTCATTCTTCAGGATGACGCTCTTGTCCAGAGCTTGGAGAGAGCAGAGGGCTCCAGGCGCAGCGTCCACTTGCAGCTTGATCGTTGAATCTGGATAATGTTCTTTCTGAGAGAAGGCCAGCGTCACCTGGGAACAGAGGTGGAGAAGAGTGGAATTTTCAATTGGGAAACCTCCTCTGGCAGGGAATAGTGGCCACACAACATCAGAGGGAGAAGGACAAAGACTGCACACATCCTACCCTGCCCTGGGTGTAGTGGTTAAGAGTGCAGGACTCTAATCTGGAGAACCGGGTTTGATTCCCCACTCCTCCACTTGAAGCCAGCTGGGTGACCTGGGGTCAGTCACAGTTTATAGCTCTCTCAGCCCCACCCACCTCACAGGGTGTTTTGTTGCAGGGATAATAATAACATACTTTGTAAACCACTCTGAGTGGGTGTTCAGTCATCCTGAAGGGCAGTATATAAATCGGTTGTTGTTGTGTTGTTATTGGTTACTGACATGATTTCCTCACGCAGTCTAGATTGAGAATCTCTCTACATCAGTCATTTTACATGGGGACACTCAAGTGAAGGAACACTCAATGTTAGCCGGGAAGCGTAGTTTAAAAAAAAAACAACCAAAGCCAGCGGAAATCACTCCTCAAAGGGATTGCTAATTTCATCTTCACCTCTCAAAGGATATGTCCATTTCACCTCCCCTTGGAGGAGGTAAAGATGAAATTAACACACTCTCTGAGGAGCAATCTCTGCCCACTCTGTGAAGAGAGGTGAAATTGACAGAGCCTTTGACTCTGTCTTTTTAAACTACTCTTCCCAGCTAACATTGCATCTCCCTACACTTGAGCATCCTCATATAAGATGTCTCGTGTAGAGACACTGAGCCAAGTTACAAGTGACAAATGACAGTTGCCTGGCAAGTGAACAGACTCACATGTATTCCTCCCTAATCACTTGCCATTCACTTGCTCTCCACTTGTACACTTTCCAGGCAATTCGTCACTTGTAGCTTGGCTCTCTGAGAATCCAGATGGCATGTGCGTCCCTCGGACACTGCATGCCTGGGTCTTCCCTGTTGTCCTCCAGGGCCGCTTGTGCTACATTTTTTTACTCTCATCACAACTGCACAACAATCCAAACTGAAGGGTGGACTGCAGTACTATTGCCTCATCTGATGTGGATGAATGGTCAGGAATCCCTCTTCCCTGGCCCCAGGGAAACCCCATTCTGCCTGCAGCCATTACCACCATTCACTCATTCCTATTTTAAAAAGAATAGCATTGAAATTAACAAGGCTTTTCTCATTCCACCAAGCAGTTCAGAGAAACCGGACAATTTGCAGTTTCACCCCGGCTGTGGTAAGGGCGAGAAATCCTCCACAGTATTGCGAATGCCTTCAAAAATTACTTTGCACTTCATGCACATGCCCCCCTTTGAAGAATTCCACAATTGAGTGGAGTGCAAGTGGAGTGCAAGTGAACAGGGAGGAATACACGTGAGTCTGTTCACTTGCTGTTCAAGTGTCATTCGTCACTTGTAGCTTGGCCCCCAGTAAACACTTTCCTGGATACAGAACAAGTCGCAGAGGCAGCAAGACCTTTACAAGGATGCTGGTTAAGAAAGACTACCAGAAAAGGGGGGATCTGTATAGGTGGGGGTCTGCTGTGATTGTGTCTCTTGCCTTTCCTCTAGGGTTGCCAACTCCAGATACTGAAATTCCTGGAGATTTGGGGGTGCAACCTGGGGTGGGCAGGGTTTGGGAAGAAGAGGGACCTCAGTGTAGTATAATGCCATAGAGTCCACCCTCCACAGCAGCCTTTTTCTCCGGGGGAACTGATCCCTGTAGTTTTCAGACCAGTTGTAATTCCAGGAGATCTCCTTGCAGTTTTGGGGAGCAGACAAAAGATGTCATTTGACATTTTTGGTTGTCATCTGGAAACATTCAGAAAGAAAGAGGAAACAGAGTGCATGTGCAAAGGCAACGGACAGCTCCTAAGCATTTGGAAACATTGAGAATTCACAGGATGGATCCCTCAGAGCTCACAGACAGCAGAGGGCCAAGCTACAAGTGACAGATGACACCCGAACGGCAAGTGAACAGACTCACACGTATTCCTCCCTGTTCACTTGCACTCCACTTGCACTCCACTCTATCATGGAGTTCTTCAAAGGGGGGCATGTGCATGAAGTGATCGAGTGGAGGGCAAGTGGAGTGCAAGTGAACAGGGAGGAATGCATGCGCGTCTGTTCACTTGCCATTCAAGTGTCACTTGTAGCTTGGCCCAGAGTCACCCACTTCTAAACCCTTTCACTTCAATGAACAATGTGTGACTCTGTTTAGGACTGCCCTAACAACCTTTCATGCCACTTTCATCTTTGCTTAAGACCTCGTTTTCATTTTTAGTATGTTTGGCCAGATGAGAGAACTGGAGAGGAAATCAGACGCACGCATCATGAGCAGCAGAGGCCCTTCCATCGGCCTGCCTCCATCCAAAGATCAGTGAACACGTGGCCCGTTTGGCATTTGCCCTCCCGAGAGTTATGCACCAACCTGATGCCGGAAACACTTCTCGATTGTGAACACGTCCACATCAGCAGCCACCTCACCATCCTCAAACACGGCATACAGCAGAAGCCTAGCAATAGGTGCCAACTCAATACTTGCGGGCAGAGTGAGAGCGAAGGTGCCTTTCAGTGCTGGATTTGGGGCAGGGGGAGAGAGTCAGAAGAGATGGACAGGATTTAAGTACTTGCTGGGAAATACACACATCTGTGGGTCTTGCTTCCACCAGATCACAATAAAGCAAAGAGTCTCTTGCCTCTGAACAAAGCCCTTGCAGAGGAATTCCCAGAATTATGGGCTGGATCTTTCCACTAGTGAACATGAGGAGAGGACTTCACTGAGATAGGTCTTCCCCACCTAACTCCTCAACAGTCCCCTGGCCCTCAAGTGGCCCATACAGAAAGGCAGGGACCCCCCCCCCAGACCAAATGCCAGGAGACAGTTTGGTGTAGTGCTTAAGAGCGGCAGGACTCTAATCTGGAGAGCCGGGTTTGATTCCCCACTCCTCTGCTTGAAGCCAGCTGGGTGACCAGCTCTCTCAGTGCACTCTCAGGACCACCCACCTCACAGGGTGATTATTGTGGGGATAATAATACCATACTTTGTAAACTGCTCTGAGTGGGCATTAAGTTGTCCTGAGGAGCGGCATATAAATCAAATATTATTATTACTGTCAGCCAGTTTGGTGTAGTGGTTAAGAGTGGCAGGACTCTAATCTGGATAGCTGGTTTTGATTCCCTACTTTTCTGCTTGAAGCCAGCTGGGTGACCTTGGGGTCAGTCACAGCTCTCTCAGAGCTCTCTCAGCCTCACCCACCTAACAGGGTGATTGTTGTAAGGATAATAACATAATTTGTAAACCACTGTGAGTGGGCATTAAGTTGTTCTGAAGGGCGGTATATAAATCGAATGTTGTTGTTGTTGCTACTACTACTACTACTACTACACAGGGAAAGAAAGAAGATGGGAGGAATTGGGCAGAAGTAGTTTGGGAAGCTCTGCCTCTGCACAACTCACACCCTCCCAGATGGCAGGCTACAACACTGAGTTTTCGAACTAGTAATTTAGTTCTTCTAAAGAAAAAATTTGGCCCTGTGATATAAGGAGAATTTTAAAAAATAAATATAAATCAACATAGTGATACGTTGGGGAGTTGTGGTAGATGGAACATAAACAATTTATAAGGGAGTGCCAAGCATGGAAAAATAAAAATATGGGAAAGCATATTCTACAAAGTATTTTATTAGGTATTGTGTTGAGGAGAGAAGACAAAAAATTAAAAGATTAGTGGGTCAAGTATGAGAAGAAATAAAGGGTTCAATACACCCTGCTCCTTCTGGCTGATTAATGGTGGCTCCTCGGCCTTTCTGGAGATGTGTTAACTGAGTAAGTTAAAAGCTTGAAAAGAAAATTGTCTTCTAAAGTCAGTGGGCAGAAAGCCCGTGGGTTATGGCTTTACTCTTTTTATGATTACTACTGTATTCTGTATTTATTGGAAGTTACTTTGAGGTACTAGGCCAAATTCAAAGGTAAAAATCAAATATCAAAATAGACAGCTCAGGCCTACTACACTAGACTAGTCTTGCCTGATCTCCCGATAAAGCCCCCCCCGCACGCCCCCCCGATGAAACATCATAAATCTCATACTTACTTTCATCCTGGCCAATCGGCACCTGTTTCTGCCCACTCAAAACAATATTTCCTCTTGACACCACCTGTAAGAAGATGATATATGAAGTATGGAAAACTGGACGCCCTCTCCCCATAACCCACTTCAGAAAATCAAAAGCTAAAAAGGTCCCTTCTTACACGCCCAGGGTAATGCCGATTGCCTCTTTGGGGTCAGGAAGCATTTTTCCCCAGGCCACTTTGGCTAGGGATCCTGACAGGGGCCATTTCCACATGGCTTACTTTCTTCTGAAAATTTCTGAAAAACAGCGTCTTCTCTTCCATGATAACGGCATCTTCTCACGCGATTTCGCACGATGACAGCGTCTTTCTGATGTGATTTCGTGCGCAAAGATGCTGGGTTTTGGAAGAAAGTAAGCCGTGTGGAAACGGCCAGTGTTTTGCCATCTTCAGGGCTTGGAGCAGGGGGACGCTGGAGGGGAGGGGGAGGGAGGTGGTTGGGAATTTCCTGCCTTGTGCAGGGCGTTGGACTAGGTGAGCCTATGATTCTATGAGTCTATGAAAGAGAAAAGTTTGCAATTTTGCACAAATCTCCCGGATAACAGCGTCTTCCTCGTGCGATTTCACGTGAGAAGACGCCGTCTTCTGGGTCTTTCACACGATGTTCCACAGGCAGGTAAGACGTGTGGAAACGGCCAGGGAGAAGACAGTCATGGAGTTTGCTATAGGAGGCCAATAGCTAAGCAGAGAACCCACATTTGGAAATTCCTGGATTTTCTGTCATTTTAGGACAAGATGTAGCAAAACCACATGAAACGGCCCAGTCGGTTGCTGTTGAGATTTTCACATTTGCAAATACTTGTTTGCCTTATTCACACTTTTAGTTGTTTCAGTGCAATGCCATTTTTCTGTTGTCTGCTCAAAGCAGTTTCCTATCTTCAGGCAGTACCATGAACTTCAAATCCAGCAACACTAGGATATCAGACAACTGGCCCCACAGATCAGTTTCCACGGGCCCCTTTAAACCAGTTCAGCCTCGCCATTTCCCTCTAAACATTGCCAAAGAAGACATCTCCTGCACTTCTCTAGACCGCCTGTTCCAAAGGACCAGAGCTGCCCCTGAAACGTCCCTAACCACTGCCCAGGCCCACAAAAACAACCTGATCTTTGAGTTGGTCTTGAGAAATATGGGAGGTGGGCAGAGGGAATCTTTCTCTTGGAGGCAGCGGGGGCTCTCAGTGGCCATGTTTCTCTCTATACGCCCTTCATTCTCATGGTGCTCCGAAGATCCCCACCCCACTTTCCACAAACCATTAGATTCTCACCAAGTAATAGAAATCCACGTGATCAGCGTTCGGCCCCAGCTCTTTTCGGTCGAGGATGTAATCTACCAGCACTTCCTGATCCTTTCCACAGGGCAGCTCTTCTTCCACATGCTGGATCTCAAGGAAGCTGTTACTCTCTGAGTAGAAAGGCTTCAGCCACGTGAAAGCTTCTTTCCGTACTATCTCAAGGTCACCAGCATCCTCGGCACTTACATTCACGATGGAGGATCTGCCCTGCAAAGCAGACAGACAGAGCAGAGGTCACGAAGCGTAGAAGTGGAAGGGGCCTCACAGACCATCAAGGCCAACCCCCTGCTCAAGGCAGGAACAGCCTAAAGCATCTCTGGCACATACTTATCTAGCCTCTCCTTGAAGACTGCCAGTGAGGGGGAACCCACCATTTCCTTAAGCAGCCGATTCCACTGCTGGATTACTTTTAATGTGAAGAAGTTTTTCTAATGTCCCGCTGGTACTGTAGTTTAAATACTTAAAGAGAGCAATCATGTCTCCCCTCAACCTCCTCTTCTCCAGACTGAATGTTCCCAGGTCCCTCAGTCTCTCCTCGCAGGGCTTGGTCTCCAGACCCCTGATCATCCTGGTTGCTCTCCTCTGCACCCATTCGAATTTGTCCACAATCTTTTTGAAGGGAGGCCTCCAGAACTGCACACAATACTCCCCATGGGGCCTGCCCAGCGCAGTATATAGTGGGGCAATTACACCCTGTGATTTGGATGTTATGCCTTTGTTGATAAAGCCCAGGATTGCATTTGCCTTTTTTATTGCTGCATCACACTGAATGCTCATATTTAGCTTCCCACCCACCTGTATCCCAAGATCTTGTTCACACATGTTGCTATCCAGAAGTGTATCCCCCATCCAGTACACATGCTTTGCATTTTTGTTACCCAATGGGACAAGGGTTTTGGCAGTGATATGTAGTCTGTACTTCAGTGGGTCAACTGCACAGCTTAGAAGAAATAGCTTCTTCTTAATTACTGTTTTCACGACCAAAGTCACCAACAGCGACATAGAAGAAACTGGAAAGTTCACCCTGACCTATCAATGGTGAGTGGATGATGACAAGTAGAGACAATAAGCAAGGAGAGTTTTTCAAGAGATCATGGAAAGGCTTCACCGCAGAAGTTCTGGTTAAATGTCCTAGGAAGGGTGTGCAAATGGGAATGTGCATGTGACGACAGAAAAATACAAAACTGAAACCACACGTGAGAACTGAATTTTTTAAAAAATTGCTTCCCAAAGCCCAAGATGGCTTACAATAAGGCCAAAGTCCCCCATGCCAATGAAAAAAGTCACAAAAACATCGAACACTTAAAAGAGGTGAACAACAATTTTTTTTAAAAATCCATCAGGAGAACACTGAAAAAGAGCATCAAAGACCTTGTGGAAGATACACAATAAGGATGCCTTTCCGACTGCCCTGTGCCCTGGGCTTTTTTTCTGGGAAAAGAGGTACTCAGTGGGTCGCCAGCAGAGGGGCTTGGCGGGAGGTGGTGCCCCTGGTACCACATGCACGTGCGCAAAATGCGTGCACGCTCCCAGGACTGCACAATGACATCACTTTGGGTGAGCTGGAACAAGGGGGGAGTTTTTTAAAGTTTAAATCACCCTCTGCAAAAATGGTCATATGGCTGGTGGCCCCACCCCCTGATCTCCCCCTGATCTCTGTCTGGAGATCAGGGGGCGGGGCCACCAGTCATGTGACCATTTTCAAGAGGTGCCGGAACGCCATTCCACTGCATTTCAGCTGAAAAAAAGCCCTGTTTATGCCACAATGAAGGAGCCACAAATAGAAAAGACCTACAAATGGTCACCAAGCCACATGGTGAGTGGGGAATGCTGTAAAGAGCGCACTGGGAGCATGCGGTAATGCAGTGGGGGCTGCCCTTCAGATGTGTAGGTCCCAAGCTGAGAAGGGCTTTCAAGGTAAAAACCAGTACCCAGGTTGAAGCTTCTGTTATTGGCAAGGGCGGCCCCACACAGAGAGCGTTGCAGTAATCCACCATCAATGAGGCAGAAGAATGGCTCAGAGCACTCTTATCTACTCCTTTGAAGTTCATTTTGCTGACAGAAAAAGATCTCCCAAGCTCTGAACAGGACTGCTAACATGACCTAGAATAGGCCTTCTTTTGTGGACCTAGGCAGATCATGAGAGGGAGGGCAGGAAAGGTTACATCAGTGCTTAGTTCTCGTGGCCACCTTATATGCCCATGGCAAGGCCAACCGTCACCTTGGGGTCAGGCAGCAATTTTCTCCAGGCCAGCTTGGCTAAGGATCCTGATGATGTTTTGCCATCTTCTGGGCATGGAGCAGGGGGTCACTGGGGGGGGCGTGGCAGGGAGAAGTAGTTGTGAATTTCCTGCCTTGTGCAGGGGGTTGGACTACATGACCTTAGAGGTACCTTACAACCCTATGATTCTATGAGTCTATGAAATCAATCCTAGAACATCAATATCTTGAAGGCACCCAATTCTCAAGCAACAGATGATCTCCTAGTGTCTTGAGGAAGAGATCAAAACTGAAAGCATTAACCTCTGGGGCAATTCCCCATTTCAGATCTTCTACAAAGAGTTCAGAATCTCCAGTAACCACTATTCATATCCTTTCAGCTAAAAATCAAAACTACTGCAAGATAGATGAGGGGAGTCCAGCTCTCTCTTCCAGTGACCCACAACACCAAAAGCCACCGTAGAGGCTTTTGGAGTAACTGAGAAGCTTTGCTTCTGCCCAGCTGAAAACAAACAGCAGCCACCGGAACAACCAAAGGCAGGTCTGAAACCAGACTGAACTGGGTCAAGGGCAGACATGCCGTCCAAGTAGGCCTGACGCTGCTCTGCCAACTCCCTCTTGATAACCTTACCCCAAAATGGGAGGTTAGAAATAGATTTTTTCAACCAGGTTTCTCCAGGAAAGACAAGGTGAGGCGCCAGCTTGCAGGGGGCAGCCTTCACACACCTGTCAACACCCGTTGGGGAAATCAACCCAAAACTATTCATACAACTTCAACAAGCAGATCTTTCCAATGCCTTTCACATCAGAACCACATCTAAACTGGCTCAGATGAAAAAGACAAAATGGGTTTTTTTTGACACCTTGACACCTTCCAGCTGACAAAAACTGAACAACATTCAGATTGGTTTTGACTCACTCTACTTCTGAGATGAAAGAATTCAGCTTACGTTTTTTACATGACACAGCCCCCCCCCCCACCAAAAGCAGACTTTGCCCCTGCCAAACTTGTCAGTCTTCACTGGGGTAACAGAGTGGCTAAGTATCTAGACGATACTTTTCTGCAGGGCTTTTTTTCAGCGGGAACGCAGTGGAACGGAGTTCTGGCACCTCTTAACCTTACGGTTAAGGACGGTTAAGGACGATTTAAACTTTAAAAAACTCCCCCTCCTTGTTCCAGTAGACTCAAAGTGACGTCATTATGTGGTCTTGAGTGCCACCACCTCTTTTCCCAGAAAAGAAGCCCTGCTTTTCTGCACTGGTATGCCCTCATTTTAACATGGGGAATCTGTGTCCAGATTTTGTGGAACAGCAAACACCACAAAATGATTCCCTCCATGTGGTTTTCATATGAGAAGATAGCATTGGAGGGGGAAGGCAAGAGAATTTCCTCCTCCCCATGGTGCCATTCTGCACCTGTTTGGGCTCTTTTTTAAAAAAAGAAACAGTTCCCTGCAGCTGCTGTGTGACTGCACAGAGTACGTTAAAGCGAGTGCATGACCGTGCAGAAAAGTATCGTCTAGGGGTGCCCTAAGATGCCCAAATCAGGAAATCCTTGAAAAGCTCCCCACCCGCCCCCAATCCTATCAGGAACTCATCAACCGGCCACTGATTTTTGGCCTCAGCTTCTGCTCTGATATTGAGGAAATAATACTGTCCTACCTTACAGAATGGTTGCACGGCTTACGGAAAGATAATGTATGCATTGCACACTGCTTTGAATATTAAAAAGCATTATGTACACGTTGATATGGCAGGAAGACCATTGCTTTCCACACATAGGACCAGGGCTTTGGTGTTCACCTTATTTATTTCCTTATTTATTGAGGAAATCGGTCAGCTGCCTTTCCAGACCTGCTCAAGAGGGCAGGAATTTAAAAAGTCATGCCACTGCAATAAAAGTAAATAAAATAAAAAACACCAAGCCAGGGCACAAAAGCTCATAAAACAAAAACGGCAGTCAAAAATGGTATTTGTGAAACAGTCCCTAGGCTAGGAGCATAAAACAGCTAATAAAGATGGAAACCCTTAGCATAAAGCCTGAGTAAAGCAAACTGTTTGGGCCTAGAGCATAAAGGAAAGAAAGGCAGGCGTCAGGGGAGTTAGATCCTGCATTCGTCCCTTTTCTCCTGCGTTACCACCTCCTTGGCCAATAGAAGCTGGACTCACCCGGAGAGAAACCAGCGTCTCTTTCCATCCTGCTGTGTCCAAGGAGAAGTGAACTTCACCATTCTCATCCGTCGTATACGGTAAGTGGGTCTCCACATCGTTGACATCAACCGTAAGATAGATGGTCTGGTTCTGGACAGGAACGCCATTCACGCCACATTTCATCTGCAGAAATAAAACAAGAATTGGAGTGGAGAGTGCCATCAAGTTATAGCTGACTTACGGTGACACCCCCCGCCCCGGCTTTCATGGCAAGAGACTAACAGAGGTGGTTTGCCATTGAATTAATGCCATGTTATTCTTCCAATGACATCCTAGGGGGAGGGGGTTGAAAGTTAATCCGTGCTGATCCAGTAAAATGAATTGCATGCTATTGAAATGAACACAATTTCTTCCCAAGATGTCCTGAATTGCACAGAATGTACAGAAGCATTTTCTTTAAAATACTATGCTCAGGGCTTTTTTTCCTGGGGAAAGAGGAGGTGGAACTCAGTGGGTTGCCATCGGAGAAAATGGTCACATGGCTGGTGGCCCCGCCCCCTGATCTCCAGACAGAGGGGAGTTGAGATTGCCCTCCGCGCCACCAAGCTCCCCTCTGTCTGGAGATCAGGGGACGGGGCCACCAGCCGTGTGACCATTTTCAAGAGGTTCCGGAACTCCGTTCCCCCGCGTTCTCCCTGAAAAAAAGCCCTGACTATGCTCATGGAAAGCCCAACTCTGGGACCACACGTAACTATCCTCTATAAGGGCCGATATTTGTGTCCGGCTCGCTGATTCAAGCAACTACTGTTATAAACAATTAATTTCACTGTGCCCCAGGTGAGCATGTCAAAGGCACAAATTCCTCTCTGGGAAAAAAAAACGGTATAATCTTTATAGATCATGTTGCTGTAGGACAGGGCTTTTTTTCTGAGAAAAGAGGTGGTGGAACTCAGTGGGTTGCCGACACAGGCGGCAACTCCTGGTGGGAGGTGGTGCCCCTGGTACCACAAGCTCACATGCAAAGTGCATGCATGCTCCCAGGACCACACAATGATGTCACTTTGGGTCATCTGGCACAAAGGGGGGTGTTTTAAAGTTTAAATTGCATTCAGCAAAAATGGTCACATGGCCAGTGGCCCCACCCCCTGATCTCCAGACAGAGGAGTGTTTAGTTTGCCATCTGTGCCACTTGAGCAGCGCAGAGGGCACTCTCAACTCCCCTCTGTCTGGAGATCAGGGGGCGGGGCCACCAGCCATGTGACCATTTTCAAGAGGTGCTAGAAATCCATTCCACTGCGTTCCAGCTGAAAAAAGCCCTCTTCTAGGACAGTGAGTTATTAAAAACCAACCAAATGTTCTTAAAATGCATGTCTGTGTAGTTTAATCTTGACTACATCTAAAAGTGGACTTGTAAACCGTTTAAATTTTTCATCTACCCTTCCCACACCCAAATAGCACCTTTTATAACATCTTTCTTTCCTCTTAAATTTTGCAACTTTTTCTGAACACTGAGCAAGTTTCCAAGGAAAGAAATGTCAGATTAGATAGCTGGTTAAAGGAGAAATTGGAGAGAATGGTGTCTAGACCCTGACCTTGCCTGTGTATGGAAAGCCATGTTTATAAAATGGGTTGAGATTGATGAAGGAAACTTCCACAGTTTTGGTGACAAGAGAGATCATGTGATATCCCGAGTTGATGGTTCCTGAAAAGACAGAGGACATCCTGGCTAAGCACAAAAGCACAAAGAGTCTGCTAAAATACATTAACAGAAGGCAAGTCTCTGCTTCAAGAACCTTTCTGAAGGAGCTCTGCTACCTGTCAAAATTATAACAGATTTAGAGCGGATGAGTCCCTGCAGCTGTCATTCATTTCCAGCAGAAATAAAAGCAGAGCAGGGCTAGAGACAGATGGTTATTTTGCAGAGTTAAAGATGGCCCACGGATTCCCCAGCCTCAAAAGCTTTCAAGGGGACTTCTTGTTGTGGGGCTGGGCAGACAACTGATTCTTCCGAGAGACATGCATATCTTGATCTTGCTGCTTAAGAATGAAAACGTGCATTTTGCAGATCCATATCCAAAAGCCGTGAAGGACTCTGCTTTGGCACTAAAGAGGGAGCTCTAGGAGTCTCTCTGCATGAGTCATAGATCCAGAGGAGTTAGCCGTGTTAGTCTGTGGTAGCAAAATCAAAAAGAGTCCAGTAGCACCTTTAAGACTAACCAATTTTATTGTAGCATAAGCTTTCGAGAATCACCGTTCTCTTCGTCAGATGCATGGTATATCTTACACGAGGATGCTCAAGAGAGGGGAGATGCCATAGGCCAAGCAAGAAGTGACAAATTACACTTGAACGGCAAGTGAACAGACTCACATGTATTCCTCCCTGTTCGCTACATGATCGAGTGGAGTGCAAGTGAACAGGGAGGAACACATGTGAGTCTGTTCACTTGCCGTTCAAGTGTAATCGTCACTTCTAGCTTGGCCCAATGTTAGCTGGGAAGTGTGGTTTAAAAAGACAGAGCAAAAGGCCCTGTCAATTTCACCTCTAGCAGCAGAGATTGCTCCTCAAGAGGGTTTGTTAATTTCATCAGAGGCTTTGGAGAGGCAAAGATGAAATTAACAAACCCTCTGAGGAGCTCTCTCTGCTGCTGGCTAGGGTAGAGAAGTTAAAGGGACAGAGCCTTTAGCTCTGTCTTTTAAAGCCATGCTTCCCGGCTAACGTTGCATTTCCCCTCACTTGAGCATCCTCGTGTCGGATATCTCGCGTAGAGAGACTCTCAGGAAGGGGGCAACTGGGGGCAAGATGTTCTGCCGTTCTGTGGCAGCACCACTTTAATGACATGCACCGGTCAAGAGATGGCACACGCTGGTAAGGAGCTCGGTAACAACCCCACCAGTATAAGCAACCAGCATGCTCAGAGGCATGGTAGGAATATTCCCAAGGCAGCATCACCCTCGCCATCACAACAATATTCGATTTATATACTGCCCTTCAGGATGACTTAACACCTGCTCAGAGCAGTTTACAATGTATGTTATTATTATCCCCACAACAATCACCCTGTGAGGTGGGTGAGGCTGAGAGAGCTCTGAGAGAGCTGTGACTGAGCCAAGGTCACCCAGCTGGCTTCAAGTGGAGGAGTGGGGAAGCAAACCCGGTTCTCCAGATTAGAGTCCCGTCACTCCGAACCACTACGTCAAACTGGCAGAAGAGATTAACCCCCAACTGTCTTTTGTTTAAAGCCACTTGATATTGTAAAAAAGAGAAAGGATGAGAAGCATAATCACTGGTGGAGATTTCAGGTTCCCCACAACACACAGCATGAAATTGTATTCTCTTCTGCTTTCCCATTTGATGCCAAAGCAATTAACCCTCCGCACAGATAGGAACCCTCCGATTTCCCTGTTTTGTTCTTTCCTTTATACCTGTTCCTTCTTCTTCCAGTTCTGCAGAAAGCTTAATATAATCAGCATAGCCTTTTTGGGGCAGATTAATCTCAGCTGCATCAATAGTAATAAAGGCACAACCAGTCTTGTCTGTCTGAGGATGCAAAAAATAGAGAAATTATATGACCGCCCTGTCCTCTGTGCCTGATGGTAAAATATTTTAATCTGTTTTAACACCGGTATTCATTTAATACTTTTTAATGCTGTTATCTTTCCCAGGAACTTCAGTTTATTTACAGTATTTTCCTCCATTTTTTTCTCGCAACCACTGAGCGCGACAGGCCAAGGTCACCCAGCAAGCAGGACTTTGAATCTGGTTCTCCCAGATCCTCACCTGAGATTCTGACCGCAACACCACATTGGCTCTTTGTTCAAGTTCTCACTCTACCACCTCACAGGGCTGTTGTGAGGATAAAATGGAAGAACGGATAAAATGGAAGAAGGGAGAATGACGTTCAGAACTCAGAGCCATCAGTACAAAGGGCAGGATAAGAAATGTACTAAATAATCAGTATCTTATCTCCATATGGACAAGTTTGAAATCGAGAAGGACTTGCTCCAAGACTGCTACTTGGAAACTAACCCCACCACCTACGGTTCATGTGTGTGTATATATCTATGCCGCTATTTCAAAGGAATGTTTTTCATCTCCAAATATAAATTGCTGGAGCTGCTATTTTCGGGGAAGAACGAAGGGCCAGCCCTTTCACGCTGCTTTCTTCCTGCATGATGTTCATCCTCCTTCCCCAAATAGGGGAAACAATACTAGCACTTAAAAAAATTGTTTTACTTCCTTTGTACCCTGCCTTTATCCTCAGTGGGGTCACACTTACGTCATTCTTCTTTCCTCTGCTTCATCTTCCCAACAGCCCTGTGGGGTAGGGTAGGCTGAAAGGAGAACTGGGAAGCTTGAGGATTCAAACCTGGGTCTCCAAAATGGTAGAGGAGGAAAGGTTTTTACATCCCTCTTTTCTCATGCTGTCCTTTCCCTCAAAATAGCCACTCCCTTGACTCTCTTTGGAAAAGAGAAACAATGTGTTTTAAAACCACCACCGAGCTCTGGCTCAGGGAATTTTATGCCTCAATAAGTGTGTTCATCCTCAAAGCATCTCAACATCGTTTGATGGCCCTGAGCTTCAATTTCTGAATCAAAGAGCGGAGTGGCCAGTCAGATTTATTTACAGTTAAAAACCAGTACAGACTTGTAAAAAACACAAGTGAGTATCATACACAAAATACACCACTTTATAAAAATAATTATATAAATATATAATTATATAAAAACTTGGCAATATAAACACAAAAGTGTGGGCTTTCAGGGTTAGAAATAAAAGCAGATGTTACTCCTTTGCACATTCCCTGCGGATTCTACAAGCCGCGGCTAAAAATCTGGCACTAGCCAACGTGATCTGGGGATCGGCACCTAACAGGAGCTTATTCGTTAGCTCTGTGTCAGGGAGGCTCGAAAGCTTCTTCAATGCAGGCTGGATATGTTTTACACGTATTTCGTGGTAGAACTTACAAGCAAGCATGATGTGCTCAATTGTTTCTACTTTCCCTGCCTTGCAGGGACAAACTCGCTCAGCCATCGGGACCTTCTTAGAACGGCCTTCAAGTACGGCAGATGGGAATGTATTACATCGGGCTAATGAGAAAGCCCTACGGTGGGACGGGAACTCCAGGCTTGATAGATAAGAGCCTGGAGAACCCACATATCTTGTTTGTGGGGGGGCTAGGAAATTGGAGACCCTCGCAAGATCCCTCTGTCTTTCGACATCCAGTATACGCTGTTTGACCACAGCCCTTGCCTGGTCCAGGGACATTATCTGTAGGGATTCAGATGAGAAGCCCAGCATTGTTGTCAGAGCCTGTTTAACCTGAGTAACGCCATGTTTAATTCTGTAGTAGAGCCGAGTCCATGGGAAAGGAAATCCTCTTATCTGTCTGCTCGACCTTGGCCAGCTCCACGTTCTTCTGAGAAGCTTTGCTGTGTGAACTCAGGGGGGGGAGGCTGGGCTTGGGAGTGTGAAATGTAACCACTTTCGTTTCATGAGTCATTCTTGACAATACTTTGGTCGGCCAGGATCCCTATCCTGGAATATGTACATCTGGATATGAATGCTGTTTTTTCACAATAAACCTTTTGAAATCAAAAAGACCAAACTTCTTGCAGAAGGGAGTGAAGCAGACTATCAATTCTGTAATGACATAGTCTGACAAATTTCTGATGGGTGGTCCCGAGCCAGGCAGAACAGTACCTATCTTTAAGGATTAGGGAAGGAATATCCGATGGACAATGGCTGAGCTTAAGCCAAATACTGATTGAAGCCAGAATTACCCTGGCCTCTATTCTCAGCAGTCCGGTTTCCAAACATAAAGTTGCGTTTGGGACGCTACATGGAAATCCAAATATAGCTCTTAAGAACTTAGACTGAGTTTTCTCCAACGGAGCTAGACTTGAGGGTACCGGGCCTAGTAATGTCCCATATATGAGTTGTGGCACTGTCTTCGAGAGATATAATTTAAGAGCCACTGGAATGTACTGCCCTGCTTTGGTATGGAGGAACCTAATGATTGCTTGAGCAGACTGGCGGCCAGTATTTGCAGCATATTCACAATGGGCCTTTTTTGCTCCAGTAGATTGAATCATAACCCCTAAATACTTGTAAGTTGTCACTTGTTGTAACTTACAGCCTTTTGTGCTCCACTCCCTTGGCTTGGGTTTAAAGAGCAGGTTAGAAATAAAGAAGGCACCCCGGTGTGCCCATCAGCTCTCTCCTGCTTAGTTTACCTGGGCAGTATACTCCTTTTCTAGGGCAGTCAATGTTCCATTTTGTAGCTCTTCAAAAAAATAAAAGGATACATCCCTCTTCAAGCTCAGCCGCACCGTCCCACGAACTCCTTTTCCGTAAGTATACCTGTGTCAGAAGACAGGATAGGGACAGGGAACAGAAAGATAGGGGGTGTGAACTGGGAAATATATCTGAAACTCGAAATGAGTTGTTTCAGGTCCACTCAGGAATATCTGAAATGACTTAAATCTCTCCCAAAATGCAGAAAAAACAAAAGTTTATCTCCTGGAATTCTGGGAGCGTTTGAGGTCTGCCAAACTGCTGTGAGTTGAACCGCCAATCCCTTTAAATTTAAAGAGCTATTATTTTCTATGGGAAAATAATGGCCTCTGCTACGTTCACAGAAAACAATGGTTCTTTTAAATTTAGAAAGACCTGAGAACCGACTGAGTAGACCTGGCCTCTCAGGCCAATCACGGAGCCATTATTTCCTAAGGACAGTAGAAGAAGCCAGGTCTACCCATAGGAATAATAGCCCCATTATTTCATAGAGGTCAGCCTGGACTATCTACCATCCATAGGGAATAATAGCTCTCTTCTGGGACAGGCATCAGATACCAGCTCTGATGGACTCTGGCGAGCCCCCTCATCCTAACAGGGCTTGGAAAAGCACCCCTACTCCACCACTCCTACTTTGTGCTTTCCTGGGCTTCCAAATGAGCCACTCTCCACTTGGCTGCCTCTGTACTATCGAGGAAGAGACCACAAGATTTTACTAACTTGCCCGTCACTTTGATCCTTATTTCTGTGTCTGAAGTGGTGACTAGCGGAGGGACCTCGAACGATACTTCAAACTTAGGCAGCACTGCAAAGAAGAACGGAGACACGCAGAATGAACCGGCCGCCCTGATTCTGATGAAATAACCAACAACCAGAGATGATGTTCCAAAGATTCATGATAAGTGACCCCCTCTGAAGAGCTCAATTTGGACTGGAGAGGGGGAGGGACCTCTCCATTCTGTTACTGGCCCATCAGATGGATATCGGTCTCTTTCCCTTAAAAGGGGGGCTAATTTGCAAAAGGTGTGCAGGAATTAAAGTGTTAAACTTCGTCTCCTGGAATGGGCTCGATCCCAAGTGGTCGATCCTAAGTGGTCACAGAGATTAGAAAGGTGAAAGAAAGATCTGATCACAGTTCTCCTCAAGACCCAGAGAATCTCTCTTTTGACCTTGATTTTATTTATTTATTTGACTTACTTCCCACCCTTCCCGCAAGTGGCCTCAGAGCGACTTCCGACAATATTTCAATAAATACAATAAAAACATTAAAACCACTTTATCCAGGTTAAAAAATTCAGATGCCAGTGACCAAACCAGGCTACAATAAAGCAATTACAAGCCACAGGCACCGCCATGGTGTAAATCTGGGGTGGGCACCAAAGGAGGGCAGGCAGTCAGAAAGGGGGGACACAAAGCTGGCTGCTAATGAAAGGCCTGGCAGAACATCTCTGTCTTGCAGGCCCTGCGGAACTGTAATGGGTCGCACAGGGCCCAGATTTCCAGTGGGAGAGTGTTTCACCAGGCCAAGGCCAGGACAGAAAAGGCCAGCCAAATGTCCTTCCAGCCAGGCACCACCAGGAGCTGCCTATCCACAGAGTGCAAGGCCCTGCGGGGGACATAATGGGAGAGACGGTTCCCCAGATATGCAGGTCACCGTCCGCGAAGGGCTTTGAATACTAATATTTCACATAATTTTTGAACTATCTGGGTTCAATTGCGGAAATCATAGGCATATTTAAAAGATGGTCCAACATATAACCTGTCGTTTTTGCATCACCCCTAGGTTTGGTTCCTCTGTGGGCTTGCATTTCTAAGTTCTCAGAAATGGACCGCAAGAAAGAAAGATGAACATTTCTGCTTTGCTATTCTAGTATCTGAAAAGGCAGCAAGAGAGTTTTGTCCTTGCGCATATGCAGTTCTCTCTTCCTTCTGCTCTTACAGCCCTTCTTGCTGGCAAAGGAAACGTCTCCATTGCAAAGCTCACCATATTCCGCCACTCCAAAATATCTTTGTCTTGAAAAATCTGCCACGTCTCCCACTACGATGGTATATTCTCCCAGGACGGCTTCTGAGGCCAGGGGGAAGGAGAATTCCGCAATGCCTTGCTTAGTCTCCACATTCAGCCACTGGCCAATTCGGTTTTCATTGGGATCCTGCAAGAAAGATGAAAAGAACTGTTCACTGATTGGCTTGATTAAAGTCATCAGCTATACATTTGCAGACAGTGAAATTCAGAGAGAGAGAGAGAGAGAGAGAGAGGGAGAGGGAGGGATATGGATATGGATATGGATATGGATATGGATATGGATATGGATATGGATATGGATATGGATATGGATATGGATGTGCTAGGAGAGGTTTTTTTTAGTATTAGGAGTTCTCCAATGTGACCTATTGGGTGTCTTTCAATTCTGTAATTTTACACGGAATGATGACTTCATAGTACATCATACTTTAAAGTTACTCTTTCAGCTGTATGGCATCTGTCAGCTCCGTGCTTTCAACGATTAACTCCACTCTACATTCAAAACTACCCAGCCAGCTATCCAGATCTAGGTAGGAAATTCTCAAAAGTGAGCCAGAAGCAAAGTGACAGCAGAAGTATGGGTGAAAGAGACAACAGATACTTACAAGAAACAGGCCAGACCCTTCCCCTTCCCCCTTTTTTGCTAGGTCCTTCTAAACAAATCTTATAAATTAAAACAGTTTTTAAAATGGCTCTCTCTTTCAGCCACATCCTACACCCATTGTTCTATTCTGGAGTATGCGGCGAGTGCCCTCAAGTCATAGCTGACTTATGACAACCCCTGGTGGGGTTTTCATGGCAAGAAACTAACAGAGGCAGTTTGCCATTGCCTGCCTCTGCAACTCCGGTCTTCCTTGGAGGTCTAACATGCAATTACTAACCAAGGCTGACCCTGCTTAGCTTCTGAGATCTGATAAGATCAGGCTCACCTGGGCTATCCAAGTCAGGGCTGTTATATTCTACATGCTATGAATTCAAACGAGTATCAATTCACTAATGGCCATTTTTGGAAGGAACTTTCAAATTGTAATTTTGTGTAAGGGTTAGGAGGGAAATGTCAGATACCTCTCACAATTATAGTCCCTGTTTTATATAGTCTCATCTCCACGTGCCTCATTTTCAACAGATCTCAAAGGATAGTTGGGGCACGGAAGGCCCTGTCAACCAGGTGATCCCTAAGATTATCCCTGAGTGGGATCTTCCCTAGTCCCAGTATCCATGGATTGATTTGGTGGCTGCAACAGAGCATATACATAATATTCCCGTAACCCAGCAATCTGTGAGTCTCTCAACATGAGGCGCCACAGTGCGTGTTTCTCAAGTGTAAGGAGATGTAATGTTAGCCAGGAAGCATAGTTTAAAAAGACAGAGCCAGGAGAGATCGCTCCTCAGAGGGTTTGTTAATTTCATCTTCCCCTCCCCGAAGGCTCTGTCAGTTTCCCCTCTCCAATCTAAAACTGTTGAGGGATGGCAACCAGAGGGCAACGAGGAATGGAAATGGGCTGAAGCTGCCTTCCGGAGCTGGGCTTGGACCTGGAGAGGTTATAATGGGCTGAAGTTTTCCTTCTGGAATTTCTCAGCCCCTTCACACAGATCTAGTGTATAGCAAAACCTTTGCCCTGCCGCCAGCCCTGTCTTTATAAACTACTCTTCCCAGCTACCATTGCATCTCCCAACATGTGTTCTTCACGTGTCAGATGTGTAGCAAGACTCTGTGCATAGAGGCCTCATTGCCCAAATAGGATCCTGTACTCACAGAGCAGCATGTGTGCACAGAGAGATTAGAACAGTGAAGATAGCATGGGGGATCTCTCCTCTCCCACCTCGGGGTGTATAATCCAGTTATCTGTTTGTTCCTGTGCTAATGTTTTTATATCTTTTTGTTTGCTTTATAGCACAGTATTGCTTTTGCCTTACTTATGGGATTTACATTGGATTTACACAATGTATGCACAGGTGACAAAATGCTTTCTCCATATGCACAAAATATATGCTAGTTTAAGAGTCTTCCGCCCACCTCCAGTGCTGGACACAGCCTGGCTCTAGTAGAGCGAAAGGTTTGTGCAATTTCTAAGGCAGGCAAAGGAGTGCAGGGAAAAGAAGCCCTGAGGCTGAAGTCCAAGGAGATTTCCCATCCCACAAACCAAAACTGCCTGCCTGTCTGTTTGTAGTCCACCTTTCTCATTGAGACTCAAGGCAGATTACACAGAGCGAGATTAGCACAGTCAATATCAAGGACATTTCCATAAACAATGTCAAAGGGTCAATAAATGCAAGTTTACAAAGACATAGCATTAGCAAGGATCCAATACAGAGTTGAAGAAATACTGAAACAGAGCATAAGCGATTCTAGGACTGACATTCGACAACACAGAACTACCCAGTAGGGGCATACTTAAAGCAACAGTTGAGCATATTAATTATTTCTCTGAGCTTGCCTGCCATCAAGGCCTTAAGGGGCTATATTTTCTTTGCCCAGGGCTTTAGTTGGAATAACACATACAAAAACTATATCTACTTATTGCTTTATGGATGTTTTGTAATCTGCTTGTTTTGCTTTGTTGTGCTACCAAAGCCAAAAGATTTCTTTCTCATCAGATCCTAAACAATATGAATGTCTCCCTGCTCCCCCACGCTCTGAAATAATGTCAGAATAGCTTCTTTACTTACTTTCAGCAGCACCAACGGGATCTGTGAAGTAGAAGAAAGAGTCAGAATCAGTCCCCTCCACAGCAGAATAGATTCCAGTTTAGCTAATGTTCCGCAGAACCGTCCAAGAGCCCTGACAGGCGGTCTCTTGGAACTCAACCCAATCTGAATATCCTAAAAGTAGACAGTTTACTTTCTATTCTGCAAGGCATTCTACATTATCAAGAATTGATATGATCTGGGCCTCAAAAGACTTAGCATTATGGACTAAGGAGGTAGAAATAATGCCGATGGTAGGCTCAGATCACAACCCAATTATGTGGAAATTTGGAAAAAGGAGAAAAAGGAAAGCATGGAGAATAAATGAGGACTTGTTACAGGAAAGAGAGAATATGGAAATACTGAGAAGAGAGACAAAGTTTTTTATACAATACAACGTGAATAAAGAAGTACCAACCAACAAAGTTTGGGATGCGTACAAGGCGGTTGTAAGGGGCATACTAATGGACTTAAATGGTAGAGCAAGAAAGAAGAAAGAGGAGAAAAGACAAGAGATTGAGGAGAAAATAAAAGCCAAAGAAATACAGCTAAAAAAGAGACCAGGGAAAAAGAAGGCATACCAGGAAATCAAAATTCTTCAAGAACAGCTAACAGCAATGAGTAACAAAGAATTGGAGTGGAATCTTAAAAGACTGAATCAAAAAGCGTTTGAGGGTGCTAATAAACCTGGGAAATACCTGGCATGGCAATTGAAGAAGAAAAGGGAAAAGAAAATAATAAACAAAATTTGTGAAGATGACAAAACGTATTTGGAGCAGACTACCATTAGTAGAGCCTTTTATAAATTCTACGCTAAGCTGTATAATAAAAAAGAAGTAAACAAAGAATCAATAGCATCATATCTGGAGAAAACCAAACTTCCAGAAATCTCGGAAGCTTGGAGAAATAAGTTGAACAATGAAGTAACTGACGAGGAAATAAGTAAGGCAATACAATCTGCAAATCTAGGAAAGGCGCCAGGGCCAGATGGACTTACGGCTAAATTTTATAAGACAATGGCCAATGAACTGGCACCATTCCTAAAAGAGGTGATGAATGGAGTTTTCAGGGATCAAAGGATTCCAGATACTTGGAGTGAAGCGAATATATCATTGATCCCAAAAGAGGGCCAAGACCTGACTAACGTGAAAAATTATAGGCCTATATCACTACTCAACAATGACTATAAAATTTTTGCGAAGATATTGGCGGAGAGACTGAAGGGGTGGCTCTCGGAAGTCATAGAGGAGGAACAAGCAGGCTTTTTGCCAGACAGACAAATAAGAGACAATTTAAGGACAGTGATCAATGCTATTGAATATTATGATAAGCGTTGTGACAAAGAGGTTGGTTTCTTCTTTGTAGACGCTGAAAAAGCGTTTGACAATTTAAACTGGGACTTTATGTTTGCCACTATGGAAAAGCTACAATTGGGAGAAAGATTCATCAGAGCAATTAAGGAAATTTACAGAGACCAGACTGCAGCAATTGTAGTGAATGATGAATTGACTAAGAAATTGACGATTAGTAAAGGAACAAGACAAGGTTGCCCGTTATCTCCATTGTTGTTCATTTTAGTATTGGAGATTCTGATGATACAAATACGTCAAGATGAGGAAATTCGTGGAATAAAAATAAAGGACTATTTATACAAGGTCAGAGCATTCGCGGATGACATAATGTTAATTGTAGAGGACCCATTGGAGAACATGCCAAAAGTGATAGATAAGATCAAGGAGTTTGGAGACTTGGCAGGTTTTTATATTAACAAAAAGAAGTCAAAGATATTATGCAAAAATATGACTAAGCAGAAACAACAATTGTTAACGGAAATAACGGACTGTGAAGTAACAAGTAAGGTGAAATATTTGGGAATTGAACTGACTGCAAAGAATATAGATTTATTTAAAAACAACTATGAAAAACTATGGACTCAGATAGAGAGAGACTTGATCAAATGGAATAGACTGAATTTGTCATGGTTGGGCAGGATTGCAGCAGTTAAGATGAATGTGTTACCAAGAGTAATGTTTTTGCTACAGACAATACCAATCATCAGAGACTCTAAACAATTTGAAAAATGGCAGAGGAAAATATCAGATTTTGTTTGGGCAGGCAAGAAGCCTCGAGTGAAAGTAAAAGTTTTACAAGATGCAAAGGAAAGAGGCGGAATGCAACTGCCCAACCTGAGACTTTATCATGATGCAATCTGCCTAGTTTGGTTGAAAGAGTGGATGACACTAAAGAACAAGAAACTATTAGCCCTAGAGGGATATAAAAATTTTTTTGGATGGCACGCATACCTATGGCATGACAAAGTAAAGGTCAACTCGATGTTCCTGCACCATTTTGTACGGAGAAGTCTATATATAATCTGGAAGAAGTATAGAATTTACCTACAAGAAGGAACCCCCTTGTGGGTGGTTCCATATGAGGTGATAGATCCGAGAGCTGTTGATAATGAACAACAATGTTTAACGTACAAAGAAATAACTAAAACTGAAGCATCTAAACTTAGAATAAAGACGCAAGAAGAACTATCACCTAATTATGACTGGTTCCAGTATAGACAGATTAGAGACTTATACAATTCGGACTCTGTAAAGGGGGGCATACGAACAGAGAACTCGGAACTAGAGCAGACCCTTCTTAAAGAAGACAAGAAAAGAATATCCAAGGTATACCAAGTACTGTTGAAATGGTATACCGAGGACGAGACAGTTAAAACACAGATGGTGAAATGGGCTATAAATTTTAATAAAGAAATAAAAATGGAGGCATGGGAATACTTGTGGAAAACTACAATGAAGACAACGACATGTACTAATATTAAAGAGAACATTTACAAAATGATTTATCGTTGGTACATGACACCAAAGAAGATTGCGCTAGGGAATTTGAACACTTCTAATAAATGCTGGAAATGTAAGAAGCATGAGGGCTCCCTCTATCATATGTGGTGGTCATGTGAGGTAGCCAGGCAGTACTGGGGGGAAATAATAAGAGAAATGAGTGAAATTTTACAGTTTCAAATAAATAAGAACCCAGAACTCCTGCTACTAAACTTGGGAATGGAGGGAATTCCAGCCCATCATAGGAGGTTGATATTTTATATGACAGCAGCAGCTAGACTTTTGTATGCGCAAAAATGGAAAGTACGAAAAGTGCCAACTATTGAAGATTGGATCTACAAATTGCTGTATATGGCTGAAATGGACAAGATGACAAGAAAACTGAGAGATCTGGACTCAGGGCAGTTCAACACAGATTGGGAGAAGCTGAAACAATATCTGGAGAAGAAGTGGGAGGTGGGAGGAAAACTGTGGCAGTTTGAGAACTACTGAAGTATAATAAAATGTAGAGGGGGGTGACTTTACCGGGGGAGGAAGAGATAAATGTGAATTTATAAGCAGTTAGATTAACAGATTGATATATATATAGATATATATAGCTTAATAGATAGAACATTGATAGAAAATAATTAATGACAAGGTTTAAATATAAGGATTGAGTAACCAACAGTATTTTCTTTCTTTGATAAGATCTATATAATGCACCAAACTGAATATATAGAAGAGTCAAATTGATTGACTATGTGATGAGCTATATAGAATTACCATAAAAAGATAGAATGAGTAATATATAGAGAATAAGTCAAATTGTTTGATCTGAATGTAAGATTTTTATGGTTTATGATATATAGGTTTATGATATGTAGAAATATTTAAAAATGTTTATCCAAGATGGAAACAAGGACTTATAGTTTGGGTATATAACAAGAAAAGTAGTTAAGGATGTACTGCTTAATATAATGGAGAATGTATATCTGTTTTAGATAGAGGAAATTAATAGAAGTAAGGGAAAAAGGACAAAGGGTGGGAAAGCTGTTGGAAGTCAACAAAAGGGGGGGAAAGGGAGGGGGTTAGAAACGAAAAACTTGGGAAAAACTGAATGTAAATGTAAAAATAACGGATTCTAACCCAATAAAAAAATTTTCAAAAAAAAAAAAAGGAACTCAACCCAATCTCTGGAAGAGGAAGAGGAGCCTTGGGCTGCTCCTCGCTGGCTGCCAGGGCTTTTTTCCTGGGAAAAGAGGTGGTGGAACTCAGTGGGTTGCCCTCAGAGAAAATGGTCACATGGCTGGTGGCCCCGCCCCCCGATCTCCAGACAGAGGGGAGTTGAGATTGCCCTCCGTGCCAGTGGCGCAGAGGGCAATCTCAACTCCCCTCTGTTTGGAGATCAGGGGGCGGGGCCACCGGCCATGTGACCATTTTCAAGAGGTGCCGGAACGCCGTTCCACCGCATTCCAGCTGAAAAAAAGCCCTGCTGGCTGCCATCTTGTGCCACTTCATAGCAAGCAGTTCCTTCCTTTCTTCCAAAGGCATTGAGTCTTTTCTTCCTGTTAGCCACACCTGTCCTGACCTGTTGTATGCCCTGGCTGGTTGGTTCCCTTCACGTCTCTCAGCTTCACCCATTCCTTGACTCCATAAAGATGCACTTTGATCTAGTATCGGGGCAAAACTAGCACACTGCCAATCAGCAGGGTGAGGGGCAGCAAGCCCATAGTTACAGGGGTATCTGGGAGCAATGCACCCTCAGAAATATACCATGCCCCTTCCCTGCACACATACCTTTAATGTTTTTTTTAAAAAAATTCTATCTCTAGCCCTTTTCATTGCAGACGTATAATGGAAATGTGTTAAAATATTTTCTCCAGATTTCCAGGGAAGGAATTGTGGGGGGGGGGGGGAGCAAAACAGGTGAAGTTGATTAACTTAACTTAACCCCTTTCTGACAAAATTCACTTGCATTACTTTTTATCCACAGGCTCTTTACTTGTTTCTTGATTGTTTTTCTGCTCTTGAATGTCTGCAGACAAAAGTCAGCAGGATATTGGGTAAAATATTGGAGTCATACAAATTTTTGGATTCTTCTCTGTTTGCAGTGGGGAATTGGCCTTGGGAGTAGGTGGGGCCATGGAAGGGGGGTAGGAGCAGAAAAAATGAACTTGGTTTCACTTGGACCTTGCTGTAACTTGCCTGTGTGAAGGAATGCAGGCCTCTGAATACACGTGAGTTTGTTCATTTGCCGTTCAAGTGTCATTCGTCACTTGTAGCTTGGCTCTTAGAGACCTCACATAGAGACGTGGGAAATATTATCATTTCTGATGACAATGTAGCTTTATGGTTGCAAAGTGCAAACATTATTTGGTCGAATAGAAGTCCCTGGGACTTACTGTCCAGTCCAATTGAAATCAATACATTAAGGGCCAAGCTACAAGTGACGAATGACACTTGCCTGGCAAGTGAACAGACTCACGTGTATTCCTCCCTGTTCACTTGCCAGTCACTTGTGCTCCACACTGGAGCTCTTCTCAGATGGCTCCTTTTGAGAAGTAGTTCAGAACTTCATGTTTCAGCTCTTCTCAGATGGCTCCTTTTGCACAAGTGGAGCACAAGTGAATGGCAAGTGAACAGGGAGGAGTACACGTGAGTTTGTTCACTTGCCGTTCAAGTGTCATTCGTCACTTGTAGCTTGGCTCTTAGAGACCTCACATAGAGACGTGGGAAATATTATCATTTCTGATGACAATGTAGCTTTATGGTTGCAAAGTGCAAACATTATTTGGTCGAATAGAAGTCCCTGGGACTTACTGTCCAGTCCAATTGAAATCAATACATTAAGGGCCAAGCTACAAGTGACGAATGACACTTGGCTGGCAAGTGAACAGACTCACGTGTATTCCTCCCTGGTCACTTGCCATTCACTTGTGCTCCACACCGGAGCTCTTCTCAGATGGCTCCTTTTGAGAAGTAGTTCAGAACTTCCTGTTTCAGCTCTTCTCAGATGGCTCCTTTTGCACAAGTGGAGCGCAAGTGAATGGCAAGTGAACAGGGAGGAGTACACGTGAGTTTGTTCACTTGCCAGCCAAGTGTCATTCGTCACTTGTAGCTTGGCTCTCAGTAGCCTTTTTAAACACAGTGGATTTATTAAATGTTTTGTTATTTCAAATTAATTTAAGATACTCCCCTCCCCAATTACAAGCCTTTGGCCCTGAGTCTTTGGGGCTCAGGGGAAGGGCCTCAGAGTGATAGGCTGGAAGCTATGAGCTCTCTCCTGCATATGCAGTTGCTTCTTTGAAGATGTCTCTGCATGTCTGCTTGCATTAACTGCTGCACAGAAGAAGGCAATGATTGGCACTTGAAGTGGAGCGCAAGTGGAGCGCAAGTGAGCAGGGAGGAGTACACGTGAGTCTGCTCACTTGCCAGCCAAGTGTCATTCGTCACTTGTAGCTTGGCTCTCAGTAGCCTTTTTAAACACAGTGGGTTTATTAAATGTTTTGTTCACTTGTCGTTCAAGTGTCATTGGTCACTTGTAGCTTGGCCCTCAGCTACAGTTTGCATGTAGCACTTACTCCATGCTATTTTTTATGTGACTACACGGTGACTACTCCATCTCTTCACAGCCACACAGTGTGACCATAACGCACATTCTCCGGTATGGTACAAGGCCTAGCAGCGTCTTGTGTGAAAGAACGACCATTAAGACTGCTTATCAATATTAAATCTCTGGGCTCCATGCATGATATCATCGGCCCACTCTCAGGGTTTGGCCTGTTGGAGAGCAGGGGCTCGCCTCCCCATCCAGTGTACCTTATGCTAGGGTTGCCAGCTCCAGGTTGAGAAATTCCTGGAGATTTGGGGGTGGAGCTTGGAGAAGAAGGGGTTTTGGAGAGGAGGGGCTTCAGTGAGGTATAATGCCACTCTCCAGAGCAGCCATTTTCTCCAGAGGAAGTGACCTCTCTGGCCTGGAGATCAGTAGTAATTCTGAGAGGTCTCCAGCCACCACCTGGAGGATGGCACCCTATCTTATGCCATTTCTATGGGCCCGCCTGCAATGCCTCCTACTTTAAGACGCAATAGATCTTTACAAACAACATCACACATGCCTGGGCTTCTTATCGCAAGAACCAACACTTACATTCTTCTTAATGGCCTTAAAGTCTTCATCAAGCCTCACAATTCGGAACTTTACTGAGAAAGGAAAGATCCAAAAAATTATTAGCTGTGATAGTAATTTTGTTGGGGCAGCGGGCTCTCCCACTGCAGTCCCCCCACCTCCCTCGTTGCTCTGCAATCTTTTCCCCTCCCCAACTTGTTTGAAGCCAGGGTTCCCCTAGTGCTAGAGGTTCTAGGTCCCCTTACCCCCCCCCCCCAGGTGGCCTGACACCTCCCTTGTAGCATTCCCCTCGCACGTTCCTGGCCTGCGTGATGATGCCACTTCCGGGAAGTGACATCATCACGTGGGTCACATGCAACCCTGGGAGCACTCCTGTGCTCCACAGGGAGTTGGATCGGGCCAAATTGGGCTGCTGCAGAGCACAAGAATACCCCCACTCTCTGCAGCAGCTGAATTCGGGTTGAATCAGGCCTGCATCGGGCAGCTACGGCACGCAGGAGCACACTGCACTGCCCAGGAGCATGCCCCCCGGAAGCACGCCCTGGGAGGCTCATTCCCTCGCACCATCCAGGTAAGCGGAGGCAGGGGGTGGAGGGTGGGAGTGGGGAATCCCCTGCCTCCACCGGGGGATTCTCTACCCCCAGCAGCGGACTGGCAACCCCACCTTGCCCAGTGACTCTTGTTTGCCCCTGCTGGGCCTGCACTCCTCTGGGCTCTTGGGTCCAGCAGAGCCACTCTGCTCCCTCCAGCCTTATTCTCCCTCCCTGCTAGCAGCCCAGAAGGTGGGGCAGAAGCCTATGCAGGCTGGGCCAGGCCTCCGGGGGCCACTGGCGGGTAAGGCCTACCTGTTTCTCCAGGCTTGTAAAAGGGCTTGTCTGGCTCGATGATGTGCCGCGTGTGAGCTCTCCTGACCAACACCTTCTTCCGGCCCTCAAAGCTCACGCTGTCGCCCTTGTGAATGTGGACGTGCACGTGGGCCACCTCTTCCTCCTCCACAAAGCAAAGAACAAAAGTGCTCTCAGTTATGGGACACCAGGAAACGGGAGGCCATTTTGAAAGTGAAGCAAAGGCTCTTTGCTGCTGAACCGGATCTTTTCTGCTCTTTTTTTTTTTAACAGCTTTTTATTAGTTTTCTCATATAGGAATATGGGAGGACAAGGGAAAAAGTAGGGAGGGAATAGCAGATATTCTTTTCATGGGAGAATCCCAAACTGAAATTCCTCCCAAACTGGGCTCCTCTTGCCTAGGTGCCCAAGGACCACCTCCCTGTTGACCCCATCTTCCTCTTGCCACTCCCAATAGGGTTCCCAGGTGCCCGCTGATGGCGGGCAGACTTCCAGGGATTTGCCCCCTCGCGCAGTGATCACCCAGCGATTGGTAGGAGGTAGCAACCCCCACTGCCTGGAGGTTACCCACCACTGGCAGGCACCCAGGGAACATGTACCATGCACACACTCCCTGGGGGCATGGTGACATCACTTCCAGAAGTGATGGTCATCGCATTTGCCCCGGGGCAGGCACACACGAAGAAAAACCTCATGCTTGACATGAGGTAAGTGCCTGGAAGCCTACCCTCCCAGCAGGAGGGGGGAGGGACCTGGCAACCCTAACTCCCAAGCCGTTTTGGAGATTTCATCCTTTGCTCTTCCCAGTCTGTCCCACCTTGTTCCCCCTTCCTTTCCCTCACAAACCATTTCATAAATAGGGTTCTCACTTGGCCGCTGATTGCTGACAAATCACCCAGCGGTCGGCCACCACCGGCAGGCAACCCAAGCAAGCATGCGGTGGGCATACTCCCAGCAGGGTGCAACGATGTCACTTCCTGAAGTGATGTCATCACACCGACCGCTGGAGCGCTCCCATGCTTTGCGGGGGACCAATTTTTGGCCCCCAGTGGGCTGAATCGGCCCCATGCAGAGCATGGGAGCACTCCAGAAATTGACGTCATCACATCGGGAGCGCATGCTCTTTGCGTGTGAGTGAAAATGCTGCTCCCAGTGAGTAACACCCCCTCCTTCCACCAGGAGACCTTAGGAACCTGGCAACTCTATTCATAACCCTCTTCCTGACTTTCTCCTAATATATGAATTCTTGCCCTATGGCTAGGGTTGTGAATTCTGGGCTGGGAAATTCCATTTCCTGGATATTTTTGTGGGGAGCTTGAGGAGGGGAGGCACCTCACTGGTGTATAATGGCACACAGTCCACCCTCCAAAACAGCCATTTTCTCCAGGGGAACTGAATTCTGTTATCTGGGGAGCAGCTGTAATGCCAGGAGATCTCCAGGCTTCACCTGGAGGCTGGCAACTGTACTTAGAGCCCAGAATATATTTGGGAGGAGGAGGGGAGTTGGTAGATGTGAGACTTACTATTTCATGTAGCTCTCTTTCCTTGGGAGAGAAGAGTGGGACCTGAAAGAGAGAGAGAGAGAGCGATAATGAGCCTCATAGCACATTATTCTATTTTGTTATAGACAAGCTCTAATCATAATCATTATTAAAAGCAGGGCTTTTTTTCAGGGGGAACACGGGGGAACGGAGTTCCAGAACCTCTTGAAAATGGTCACATGGCTGGTGGCCCCGCCCCCTGATCTCCAGACAGAGGGGAGTTTAGATTGCCCTCCGTGCTCCGGGGCCACCAGCCATGTGACCATTTTCTCCGAGGGCAACCCATTGAGTTCCACCACCTCTTTTCCCAGAAAAAAGCCCTGATTAAAAGGAACAGAAAGCAGCCATTATTCTTAAGACCAAAGTCTATTCAGATGCCTCTGGAAAATAAAGAGAAAACATTAGATCTTCCTTATGCGAGTGGAGTCTGGAAACTTGAGGTTTGAAGCTAGGGTGAGTATCCAGTCCATTCATATGTGGCCGAAAGCTTTTTTCTATCCTCAGGGTTTGCTCTCCTTGATTCTCCATGACAAATTTAAATCCAGCTAGCTTAAGGCGGTTTATAGGTATATTACAAAAATAGGTTTCTCTCCTCAGGTGCTCCTAACTCAGGGGGCTGAAAGAGCCACAGTGTTAATTAAACAAAGAATTGAAGACATTGAGCGCCAATCGGACATCTCTAACGCATCTAAAATGGGTGTGCTGATAAAATATAAAGGTACTCTTGAGCCAGCCAAGTATCTGGCCTCTGTGGATGTAAATAATTTCAGAAGGCCATTTTCTTTGGCCTGGTGTTCTGCTTTTCCATCAGTGGTTGTTGAGAGTAGGTACAACAAAATCCCCTAGGCAGAAAGGCTGTGTCTATGTCCTTTGGGAGAGGTAGAGTCTGCAGAGCACATGTTCTTCAGTTGCCCATTCTATGGAGAGGTTCGTTTAAAAATTATTACTCCACTATTAGACAGGATTCCCAGTCATATAACTACAAATAAAGCAAAGCTTTATTTAGCCGATAAAAACCACATGATCAAACGGCAAGTAGCCAGATTCTGTACAGTAATTTTTAATAGACGTGAAATGTATTTTTAAAGTTCTTAAAACACTGATGGTTTTCTTTTTATTGATAAGTGGTTTGGTAACATAATTTTTGTACGTTGGTCTTGGTACTATAATAATAATAATCGACGACGATGATGATCTTCCTTATGGATCTTCCTCATGCATCTAACGAAGTGAACTGTGATTCTCGAAAGCTTATGCTACAATAAAGTTGGTTAGTCTTAAAAGTGCTACTGGACTCTTTTTGATTTTCCTTATGGATGCCTCCCAATTCCTACTACTGAAAATGGAGATTCCATTTAAGCATTATGGCTGCTGCCTTTGACATTTTTCCATTCACTTGTTTTCGAATGTATTTTAAGCCAATGGCCATTTTCATACCTTGGGACAGCAAATTTAATAAATAGCATGTCATATGAACAAGGGGTTGTTGTTTTTTGTTGTTTTTCTGCTCAATTTATCACCAGCATTGAGTAACCCAGAATTTTGATATAATGGGAAAGGAAGAAAAGCCACTTTTTAATAAGCTTTTATCATGCCCCTCCTTAGCTGTCTTTCCCCCTAAAAGCCCAAAATCCTTTTCTCATAGGTAAGAGGCTCTCATCCGTCAGTCCTTTGGGGCTATTTTTTTCTGCCCCTTTTCCAGTATTTTTTTTAGTTGGGGGCAACTAGGACTGTACCCACCAGTAATACAAATGCTACCACACCAAAGATTTACATAATAGTATTCAGTGACTGGCATTTTATTTGTTATCTCTGACCTGTGTCATAGAACGTGCCTTCCTCTTGGAAAAGCCATTCTGACTTCCTCAGCAAGGCATGTTCTTCCACACACAAAAGAATTCTACCAATATTTCCTCCTAATTTATTCAGGCTGAATACAAGCTTGTTGTTCTGGATTCTCTTGGCTCTCCACATCATTAACATTCAATTGGCTACCTTCCAGGAAGAAGGCTGGTTTTAGAGATGTCACATATTTTTGTTAGGAGATCAACAATTTGGCAGTTGTTTAATGCCAAATTTGTTTAATGGTTACTTCCATTAGCGGCGCAGAGGGCAATCTCAACTCCCCTCTGTCTGGAGATCAGGGGGCGGGCCCGCTAGCCATGTGAACATTTTCAAGAGGTTCCAGAACTCCGTTCCACCGCATTCCTGCTGAAAAAAGCCCTGGTGACCTCCAAATGTGAACGAAATAATTGAAGCCTTGGGTTTTGTTATAAGGAGTTCATTATATATTTCAAGTATGTATATGTATTTTTAAGTATGATTGCTTTTTCATTTGATTTTATGACATTAATGATCTCTCTGTCTTTTTTTTTTAACAGATTTTTAAAATGATCATCTTACTGGTGTCAGGATGTTGACATCTGCCATCTGTCTCAAGCGGGGAGGCATTGGGTTTCTCTCCCAAAGTTAGCTTGCAGGTTCTTTTCAAGGTTGTGCCTCTGAGAGCCTGGCAGATTAGCCTGGAGTGCTCTAAGCCTGAATGCCCAGTCCCCAAAAGGGGAACCAGTTATCTCTGAAGTATATGCATGACTGGGTTTTGCATGTGTCTTATTCCTAACACAGCCTTCATAATATCATGACGCTAGGTCTTTACAATAAAGTTTCAAAAAAACAACCAGTGAAGTCTTTCGTAAATTACTTGGCAAGATCCATACAGCTAGTCCCTGTGGTGTATCATGTTTTCCACGGTATGAGTGAGATGAAATGAAGTGAAATCCGGCCCTCACGTCAGAGTTGACTTATGGCGACCCTGGTGGGTTTTCATGGCAAGAGACAAATAGAGGTGGTTTGCCATTGCCTGCAACCTGGTCTTCACTGGAGGTCTCCCATCCAATTGCTAACCAAGGCCGGCCCTGCTTAGCTTCTGAGATCTGATGAGATCAGGCTCTTTTTGTGCCAAGCTACAAGTGACAAATGACACTTGCCTGGCAAGTGAACAGACTCACGTGCATTCCTCCCTGTCCACTTGCCATTCACTTGCCCTCCACTTGTCATTTGTCACTTGTAGCTTGGCTCCTAATCTATCCAGGTGAGAGTGTTAATTATGTATATAATAATGTAAATCACTGAAGGATTTGTGCCAAAAATGATTGGATTGTTTTTTATCTTACTTGGCACTTTGTCTTATCTTATTGCATGTGCACATTTGTATTTGGTTTTTGAGGGGTCAACAGCTTAAACTTTGGTTTTATGTTCTGTGCACATAATGGAATTGGCTTCATTCCCATATTTCATCATACACTATTTCTGTCTTTTGTTTACTCAACCTCTCTGGTTTCTTCTCAGAGTACAGGAGACCTCAAAGACCCCATGTTTCTCCACAACAGGGTCCCAAAGCAGCTTACAACCTTCCCCTCTCCTCCAATTTATCCTCACCACAACCCTGTGAGGTAGGTGAGGCTGTGTGGCTGACCCAAGGTCACCCAGTAAGCTTTCATGGCAGAGCAGGGAATAGAACCTATGTTGCCTAGATCCTAGCCCATCATTTTAGCCACTACACCACACAATTGTGTATGAGCATCATGCTATGACACAGTGATGCATATAGGTTTTCAATACTAATAGATGCTTTTCAGTCCAAATGGGAAAAGCTCCTTTCAGAGAAACTACTGATTTGAGGGTATTCTCTGGGTAGCTTAATAGTCCTCAGCTACTCAAAAATCAAATCAATGATTTAGCAAAGGATTTGGGTTATTGAATTACAATTATTATTACTGGTTTAAATTAATTACTTAATTAATTACTTCTGGATGTGTGTGGCTTGTTATATAATTATAATATATATTATATAATAATTATATATAATATATTATATTATTGTATATTATTGACCACTAAGGAAGGCCTTTTAGCAGCTGAAACGCATATGGTCCATTTGTTTTAGATAGTCCATCAGTTGTCTATTTGATACTTATTATTTGAATACAATTGTTTTTGGTCATTTGATCCATCCTTGTATATGTTATATTATAACAGTGTGTGTTTTTACCATGCTGTCTGATATCCAGACTTTTACCTTTTAAAATTTTTAATTATTCTTACGTGTACACATTATAATAAATATATGTAATTTTGTTATACTTTTGTAGAGTTAGCTTAATACTCTTATCCTACTTACTTATTGCATTACAAGATCATTTAAGTCTTCTCACAAAATATCATTTCTTCAAGGACAAGAAGTTTCTGCTAATTATTTGGCCAATCTGCTAATTCCCAAATTCATAAAAACTTTTCACTTTGATTTAAGGTATGGGTGGCATAGCTACCTGGGGTACAATAAAATCAAAATAAATGTAGACTTTCAAAAAGAGTCCAGTAGCACCTTTAAGACTAACCAACTTTATTGTAGCATAAGCTTTTGAGAATCACAGTTCTCTTTGTCAGATGCATCTGATGAAGAGAACTTGATTCTCAAAAGTTTATGCTACAATAAAGTTGGTTAGTCTTAAAAGTGCTACTGGACTCTTTTTGATTTTGCTACTACAGACTAACACGGCTAACTCCTCTGCAATGTAGACTTTAAGAATCATATTATACGCCAAGCCCTGATAAGAATCTGGAATAAGTTTAAGGCAAGAGTAACAATAAAAACACCACTGTGGCTTTCACCACATGAGGTACTATTTAGAAGAGAAATATTACATAAAGATAAGTAGTTAACATATTATGATTTATGTAATTTCTCACAAGGGGGAATAAAAATGCACTCAAGAGAGGAACTGAAAGAGAAAGGCCTGGATTGTCAGTGATTTGTGTATATAACTATCAGAAAGGTTTAAAAATGACCTTAAAATGTATGGTATGGAAGAAACAACTAGTACATTTGAAAAAGTTATGTACAAAAGAAGATCACTTAATATCTAGAATGTATAAATTTGTGTTAAAAATGGGACTGGAAGAAGAACAAGGATTACATGATTAAATGGGCCAAAAATTTGGATATAATATCCATATGGAGCAGTGGAAGAAAATGTGGAATTATGGTCTAAAATTTACATAATGTTACAATCTGAAAGAGAATTTTTATAAAATGATGTACAGGTGGTAGGTACATGACCCCACAAAAATTAGCTAAGATGTTTAATGGGGTGTCAAATAAATGTTGGAAATGCCAAAAAAAAAATTAGGATTCCTTCTACCATATATGGTGGATCTGCCCCATTGCTAAAAAGTATTGGAAACAAATATACTTAACAATGCAAAAAATACTAAAGCGTAACTTACAATTAAAGCCAGAGATGGTGCCTATTGAGCTTAGTGGATAATTCAATAGAAAGTTAATTTGGAATTTTGATTAGATATATGAAAACGGCTGCAAGATTAGTCTACGCACAATATTGGAAATCGAATAAACTTCCAGTAGATGACTGGTTAATGAAAATGCTGGAGATTGCGAAAATGGCAAAGCTAACGGAGTTGCTGAGGGATAAAACGACAGCCAACTTTGGGAAGACTTGGAAACCTTTCATGGACTTTCTGTATGTAAAAGAGAAGTCAGAGTTAATGATTTACGGATTTGAAAATTAGATGTGTAAGGCGGGCAATAAATAATAGGCTGAAATATGGAAAAATGCAGATATCTTCGCAGTAAAGTCAAAGTTAAAGATATGAGTATTACGGAAGAGTTATTGATTAAAGAAATTTTGTAAAATGTCCAAAATGGTATGTCTCCGACCGATGCTCTTTTTCATTTGTTCTTTTTTTGTTTTTCATGTTTATGTTCTTATTTCTTTATGTGAATTTTTGCTTGTCATCTGTTGTACTAAAATAAAAATAATATAATAAAAACTTTTCACTTTGGCTCAATTAAGTGCCCCAGTCTCTGCGCTATTGCAGTGTATCATACCATGAACGTACATGCCCTTATGAAAGTGGGGGAGCTGAAACTGTTGCGCATGTCCTAACGTACTGCCATTTTTATTATGACCTTAGCCATAATTTTATTACTCCTGTTCTTCAGAAAATTTCGGGCAGATCTTAGGGATCCTGTATTGCCTTTCTCTTCTTGAACCATGAGCCTTAGATCACAGATTAGGTGGCCCAGATTCTGTATAGGTGCCAAAGTCTATCATAGTTCTATATTAATCGAATGGATTATATTTTCTTATTTCAGTATAATTTATGCATTGATTCATGACACAAACTGGGGTTATCACAGGAAATCGCGCCAAGAAGACACCATAATTCCAGGAGTTTTGTGCGATTTTGTGTGGCCGTTAAGACGTGTGAAAACGGCCAACGATTTTAGCAAGAAGTTTTGCAAGGATTAATTGAGCTGAGACGAGACTGAAATTTGCAGCAATACATGCCTGACCAGACTACAATTCAAGTCTATGAAATCTTAAAGAGGGTAAAAAGATTGATTCTTCAAGCATTGTTGAAAGCCAAATGATTAATATTACAGGCTTGTATCTGCTGTCCATCCACCAGTGGACAAATGACAGTATTACCTTAGTTATATACAATAATTGTGTATTACTGCATAAGGACCTCTTTCAAGACATTTGGCTGCTTACACAGAAAATTTTGAATAAGGCTCATGATGGACTTTACCTGTTGGACAAAAAGTGTTAACTATGAATGCAAGATCATATCACACTTCCTCAGCTCATTCCATCTACCCTTCCTTTCGCTTTTAAAAAATGTGGTGCTATCTATCGAGTCTCTAGCAGTGGGAAAACATACCTGGAAACTAATGCATTCAAAATGATGTGGCTTCTCCACGTCCTTCTCCACCAGTGTGTGATTCCCGGACTTCATCTCCAACATTACTTCCAGGTGGACATTCTCAGGGAGCGATCGTAGAAGTACGCAGAACTTTTCAGTATTGGGATAACGAATGACCGCTGGGAAGGCTACCAGATAATGACTGGAAGAGAAAGGAAAAGAAACTTACCAAGAGCATGAACCACTCCACTCAGATTTTACCGAGGTTACCTTCAGATTACTTGCATGAAGGGAAATGAGAGACCCCATGGAGGCCTATAGATAGGAAGAGACCCCCTACCAAAGAAAAAGCAAACTCATTTCCTAGAAGGAAGGGAAGCTTTCAGGGTTTTAATAACATAATAATAACATTCGATTTATATACCGCCCTTTAGGATGACTTAACACCCACTCAGAGCGGTTTACAAAGTATGTTATTATTATCCCCACAACAAACACCCTATGAGGTGGGTAGGGCTGAGAGAGCTCTGAGAGAGCTGTGACTGACCCAAGGTCACCCAGCTGTTTTCAACCTATATTATTATCCTCCGACTTTCCCTGGCCTAATTGGAGGCCAGAGATACACTGACTCCTAAATTGGCTTAAGTAGGAACTGACCTAACCTGAAGAAGCCCCTGCCAGATAAGACTATCTAGTTCAGCATCCTCTTTCATATAGTGGCCCACCAGTTGCCCTGGCAGGGCAACAAACAGAAAGTAGAGAGCAAGGCTCTGTTGTTCCCTTCTCCTACGGAAACTCATCGATGTATTCCATCAGGGTGTGATGGTGCACTTCAGTCACCGTGGCTAGTAGCCCTTGATGGATCTCATCTCCATGAATGTGACTCATCCCCTTTTAAAGCCAGCTGTGCTCGTGGCCTTCACCGTGTCCATGGGCTATTAATTCTATAATTGAGTTACTCTGATCATTGCTTAAGTGTAGGGTTGCCACCAGGTTCCCACACCCTCCTGGAGGTGGGGGGACAGGGACCCGGTTCTCACCAGCATGGGGGTCTTTGTGCGCGCACTTCTGGCACCAACGTGATGATGTCACTTCTGGATGTCATTTCCAGGAGTGTACCCACTGCACGCCTGCCCGTGTTGCCTGCCAATGGCAGGCGATTGCTGGGTGGCTTGCAAAGGGGAAAACCTCTGGAAGTCACTTTAGACAACTAAAACTTTAGCCAACAAGGGTGGGGGGTTGTGGTAGACATTTGTACAAAATTATACATGAGGAGGAGTAAGCAGATAGAGAGAACTCTCTCTCTCTCTCCTGTGAGGGCAAATCTAGATATACCCGCTTTTAAAGAGTTGTGTCCAGGTTTCCTAGACCGAGCTCAGTTTTCCCACAGCCTCATGGGAGATCCTGTTTGGGCCTGGAATGCCGCCATGGGAGAGGAAGGGCTCCTGCCTCCCCCCTTAAGCTGTTTCCCCACACTGAAATAGCTCTGGGGAGGAAGTTATTTCCCCATTATGGAAGCGCAGGGCTTTTTTTCAGTGGGCTCAAGGTGGAACAGAGTTCGTGAAAATAATATTATTTCAAAGACTCCCGTGTGTTTCTCCCTCATTTCCTTCTTGAGAGTTCTGCCACCTCTTTTCCCAGAAAAAAACCCCTGTGGAAGCTCCACATGGAGTATTCTTCTGAGCACTCAGAGCAGCTAAAATGGGAAATAACTCCCCCAGCACTCTTTCAGAACTGGAAGACAGCTTGGAGAGGAGACAGGAGCCCCTCCTTCCCCCATGGTGGTTTTATAAGACAAAACAGCCTTCCCTTTCCTTTTCAACAGCCACTCCCTATAACTGCTGTGTTCCTACAGTGAACCCAGATGCAACTTTTAAAAAATGTGCACATTTCATTTGGCCCTAAGAGTAGATCTTGTAGCCCTAAATAATATCATTGGACGGTTGATTCCAGACAGAAAAAAAAGTAACTTCTTCCATCCAAAAATGAATGGCTTGTGGAATTTAGCAGACTTTGAAATTCATAGAGGCAGTAACCGTCTGAATGCCAATGCTGGCGGCAGGCAGAGGGCCAAGCTACAAGTGACGAATGACACTTGAACGCCAAGTGAACAGACCCAGGGCCAAGCTGCACATGACGAATTACACTTGAACGGCAAGTGGATTGAGTGGAGGGCAAGTGAACAGGGAGAAATACACTTGCCATTCAAGTGTCATTCGTCATGTGTAGCTTGGCCCTCATGTGCATTCCTCCCTGTTCACTTGTGCTCCACTTGCCCTCCATTCAATCACACGAGTCTGTTCACTTGCCAGGCACTTGTAGCTTGGCTCTCATTTGTCACTTGTAGCTTGGGCCAAAGATTGGGGGGTGGGGGGTGGCACTCTGCTTGCAAGAGTCTGCTTGGTCATTCTGTGAAATATAATGCTGGATTCAATAGGGAAAAGAACAGTAGCCCGGCCACAAACAGATATATTCATAAAGTACAACGTGTGGGGCAGCAGTGTGCATATGCCAAGCTATTACCAAAATTTAATAATTATATAAATAGGTAGTTGTGAAATAGCAATAACAAATACAGTACACAAGATTCCCCTCCTCAAAAATAACACATCAGTTGTGGAAATACCACATATTTTTTCCAAAGGGCGAGAACCTTAGTGTAGTCCAGTGCCCTGCCTTTGGACTGGATTTATTTCTGCTAAAATAATAGCCGTGCACTGGATTTGTTATATAGATTATTAAATTATTGTAACAGCTTGGCATTTATACCCAGCCTGCAGCCACATACGTTGTACTTTATAGGCTGGATTAGATAGGTTATCATACTGGCCTTATGTTTAGTTTTACCTTTTGTCGTCTCAGAATGGAATTTTACACTTTTATAAATTGTTTTTTATTTTGAATTTTTAACAATATAACAACAAAAATATAAACTCAGAACAACTTGAACAGAACACTTAACATTGACGTTTACATACCAGCCAGAGAAGTTGCGATTGTGTATGGTAGAGAAGGTCTTAAAATAAATGACAATAATTTTCAGGTTGTCTGGTACCTGTTTTAAAACTTTATTTTGCTGTTCCATAAATTCCAGAAAAGGTGACCATTTCTCATAGAAATCTGCTGGAAAGTTACGTTTCTCAGCAAATGAGATGTGGTCTGTGATTTTTTTCCATAATGAAATATCACATTTTGGCTCCTGAGGCGACCAAATTTAGCATGAATATGGCCCAATATCTCAAGATCCTAGATTTTCCCTCCCATAGGAGGGCTTTTACATTGGCCAGATGTAGTGCTATGCCTTCAACGATCTTGGAGGGGAGATATAAAAAGATTCCATGCTCTGAGAGGATCTGTCCCTGCCCCCTGGCTGAGGTAGACACCATGGGACATGTTTTTTTGCACTGTCCTCTCTATAAAGAAATTCGAGTTCAGACGATTTTTCCAATTATAAATAGAGCCGACACAGTGATGGACAGTGCATGTTTAGATAATCTATTAAAAGACAAAGCTTTAGCCACTACTAAGGCAACAGCTAAATTTTGTGCGATGGTGATCAAATTACGCAACGAACACGAACCAGGCGTATCCGGGCTTTAATTCAGACCACTTTAGGAGGTTACCATATGGTGGCTGTTTAAGATCTTTGCTTTCTCATTTTAAAGTGTTTATGTGGGGCTATATTTATATTTATGATAACTGTTGTAAGATATGTGATATATGCTAATTAGATTTTATAATATTTACATTTGTACTATTTTAACTGAAGTTTTAACTTGTAGGGAATGTCTTATTTTACTAGTTTCAAGCTGGTCGTGAACCAAAATAAATAAATTCATTCTCACATTTTGTTGAACTAGGGTTGAATTGTTTGTGAGTGGAATTTTTGACTTACAGAATTTTGATATTACAGCTTTGGCAGCATTTAACATGAGAGAACTCAGCTCCTTACATATTGCTGGGATCTCTGGGTTGTCCCACAAATTAAGAAGAACCAATTCAGGTTCTAAATCTAAAATCTTCCTCCATACCTTTCTGAAGATAACCTGACCTCAGGCCACCCGCCAGCTCCAAAAGTTCTCTCTAAGATACTCCCAGCCACATTAACATACTTCTCTAATTCTGCCTGGCAAAGAGACAAGAAACACAATCTTACGGCTCTGGAACCACTGAAGTTGTGACCGATAGCAGAGTCAGGCCCCAGAGGAGTAGCGCAGCCTCCATGGCTTGGACTGCGGCAGGCTGCAGAGGTGAGAGTCAGACAGAACCGCTGCAAAGTCAGCTCTGGGATCCTGGTGCAGAGACCTAAATAGCCTCTGGTACCCATCTGAGCTGTTCTCCCTGGTTCATTGACCGCCTATTTGCTATCCTCTGCAACCCAGACTGAGTAAACACTACCAGGGTCTCCTCTGTCCATCCCCATTCAGAGAACACCCTACCAGGGTTCAGAATCCTCACATGTGATACTGGAGTCCCAGAGCTGGAACATGAGACACGTAATTTGGCCTCACAAAGCAGAAGTGGCATGTTTTTTGCAAACAGGTGCTTGCTTGCAATGTTGGTCTGCTGTGGACCTCACATGATCAAATCGATAATTAGCTGCAAATTCAAAATGAGCAATATTTGGGGTGATTTTGTGTCTGTTCAATGGCCGCTTTCAGCATAGCCGTGGACTAAACCAGCTGATACTTGAGTATGCTCACCATTTAGTGGCTCGGGCAGGGCAGGCCTCATTTGAAACTAGCTGTGTTAGAGTGGACGTGCCATTTTTGCCTCAGGACAAATATTATTAAATCATGCTGGGATGGACTCGTAATGCTGGATCCAACTTAAGTTCCGAGGAAGCAATGAGAGGCCGTGTCAATGTGATGCAGGGACTAGACAGAAGTGAACATGCTTTCCAGTGGGTGTCAGGCAGGGAGACAAAGCAGGCAAGATCCAGAGGAGTTAGCCATGTTAGTCTGTAGTTGCGAAATAGTAAAGAGTCCTGTAGCACCTTTAAGACTAACCAACTTTATTGTAGCATAAGCTTTTGAGAACCACAGCTCTCTTTGTCAGATGCAACTTTATTGTAGTATAAGCTTTTGAGAACCACAGCTCTCTTTGTCAGATGCAACTTTATTGTAGCATAAGCTTTCGAGAACCACAGCTCTCTTTGTCAGATGCAACTTTATTGTAGCATAAGCTTCTGAGAACCACAGCTCACGTTGTCAGATGCAACTTTATTGTAGCATAAGCTTTCGAGAACCACAGCTCACTTTGTCAGATGCAACTTTATTGTAGCATAAGCTTTCGAGAACCACAGCTCTCTTCGTCAGATGCAACTTTATTGTAGCATAAGCTTTCGTGAACCACAGCTCACTTTGTCAGATGCAACTTTATTGTAGCATAAGCTTCTGAGAACCACAGCCCACGTTGTCAGATGCAACTTTATTGTAGCATAAGCTTTCGAGAACCACAGCTCTCTTTGTCAGATGCAACTTTATTGTAGCATAAGCTTTCGAGAACCACAGCGCTCTTCGTCAGATGCAACTTTATTGTAGCATAAGCTTTCGAGAACCACAGCTCTCTTTGTCAGATGCAACCTGACGGTTGCATCTGACGAAAAGAGCTGTGGTTCTCGAAAGCTGATGCTACAATAAAGTTGATTAGACTTAAAGGTGCTACTGGACTCTTTACTATAAAGCAGGCAAGAGCAGATCACTAGAAAGAAGAGCCACACGGCTTCTTTTTGCCAAAGCACAACTCAGACCACCAAGTCCATATTCCCCCCCCCCCCCCATTGGAAGGGATCCCAGGTGTCCATTAGGGGTGGGCAATATCCTGGCGGTTTTTCTTGTGGGAAGTTTCAGGCTTCCCAGCGATTGCCCAACACTGGCAGGGATCCTGGGAACACGCACGGTGTGCACGCTCCAGGTGGACGACGTCACTTCCAGAAGGGACATCATCGTACCACCTGCAAGAGTGCTCCTGCGCTTCACTTGGCGCTGGATTTAGGTTCCAAAGGGGCCGATTCTCAAAGAATTGGCCACGCAGAGAGCACAGGAGCGCTCTTGTGGCCGGCGTGATGTCACTTCCAGAAGTGATGTCATCGTATTGGCGCTGTGAGCACATAAGCACACTTTGCACACGTGCAAAGAGGATCTCTACAATAAGTATTGGGTCCCCTCTCTTCCCACAAGGAGGGTATAGGGACCTGGGAACCCCACCCATTGGGTACACTTGGCAGAAAGATGTGATGGAGACTGCGGAAAGCAGCGTAAGAGTATTTGAGACCAGCCCCTTTAAATGTTCCCGTGAATGAACACGGAGCTAATTGGGCAACATGGACTGGGCTGGAACAGAGGCCAGTGTGTGGCTCCTCCCGCTCCTCCCACTCTATCTCAGAATTAATCTAACACACTGGGCTACGCAGAAGGAACTGTCCACGTGAACACCCGCTGCCTCTCTTCTGCCATGCAAGTGGCCAAAGGATCAGCCAAGTGGCAAGCTCAGACACAGCGGGTGTGGCCATCAGGGCCACTATCTCCCCAGCACAAGAGGAGCTGGAGCTGTGGCGTTGCAGGAACCGGATGCCCCAAATATACATTTGAGCAAGCTCTGGTTTCTTCCACATGGGGACGTTTTACTTGTAGGCAGCCTTCCGCAGCTGCTCTTTTCTGAATACAAGGGAGCACTGTGGGGTGGCCACAGATGGACTGGGCACTCCACCTGCAGCCATTAGAGAGGGAGTGAGCCAAGGTCCACCTTCAGGATGGAGCTAAGATCTGCATGCCTCCCTTCTCTTGTTCACCCTTGGAAGGGCTTTTTTGTCTTTTTACAAAGCAGCTTCGCTGACAAAGGGAATGAGGAGAGAGGGTTTGCTGGGGCCAGCAAGACCTCTGCATTTGAGAAGGAAGCATTGGGGCAGCAGCAAGAACAAGCCATCTGGGAATGGGCCTTGGGGCCTGCTCCCACGCCACATGCTGCTGGTGCCTCTATATCTGAACACCCCCAAAGACTTAGCTGCTAGAGGTCTGGATAAAAAACTTAGCTGCTAGAGGTCTGGATAAAATAATCCACTTTGATATCAAGATCAGGTGGTGGTGGTTCTGAACGAACAGGAATTCTCCCTGGATATACCTGTGTGAGAGAAGCCCACCTGCTGGAATGCTCAAAATAACAACAACAACAACATTTGATTTATATACCACCCTTCAGGACAACTTAACAACCACTCAGAGCAGTTTACAAAGGGGGTTATTATTATCCTCACAAGTGAGGTGGGTGGGGCTGAGAGAGCTCCGAGAAGCTGCGACTGACCCAGAGTCACCCAGCTGGCTTCAAGTGGAGGAGTGAGGAATCAAACCTGGCTCTCCAGATTAGAGTCCTGCCTCTCTAAACCACTACACTCAACTGCTGAATGTCAAACAAAGGCCTTTTGTCTTCTGTTTTCAGAAGCTCCCTCAAGTTTGCTGATTAATAACTTCAGGCTATAGAAGTTTCTTCCTCATTTAGCCCACCCAGGTAATTCCCTAGGGAAATATCACCAAGCTGCTTCTCAGCCTTTGTCAGAACATCGTGGGCCAAACCCTACCCCCATAAGTCAACCATCTCACCTAACAACTCCCATACCTTCTCCCGAATTCAGTACCTTAAGCTCTTGATCTAATTAGCATGTAGATCTTAGCCCTATAAAATGGATATCCCAGACTCCCTAACTTCAGAGTTCGTTCTGCACCTGAGCCTCCTCCTGTCAGACTGTGGCTAGATAATGTCCTTCCTACAGGATCTCCTCTACAAGCAAACAAGAGTCCATTGTTTGAATAAGGAAACTTTACTGCAGAAATGGTTCATTATAGTCCACTGGCCTGAATAGGAGATTCAGGTTGGTACAGAAGCATTGTTACCAATGAAGAGTAAAGCATGAGGTACAAAGTAACAGTTCCCAGCTGAACCAGCCTCCCCCCATAGTTCTCAAAACAATGTCTTTCAGTCTTGGGAAGCCGGACACTCTCAAGGCCAATCGTGGTTGGAACGGTGGTAGACAAAACAATCCCTTTCTGTGAGAAGTCTGTGAGAAGTCTGCTTGGGAACTGGTGCACCTGTGGGGAAAACACGTAAACACTAGAAATATTAGAAAATGGAGTCAGTACAGTTGCATACTTATATACTGAACCTGACATTCTGCCCCCTTTAAAATAAATCCCCCCCTGGCTTATATGGGTAGCGAGTATGAAAGGCTTTGGTTAGTCTAGGAGCATGAACATGCACAGAGTTCACCCATTCATCATATCCAGAATCAAAGTCCTTCCATCTGATGAGATAAAAGAGCTGGTTACGTTTGAATTTAGAGTCCAAGATTTGTTGTACTTCATAGTGGATTTGGTCGTCTATTAACGTTGGAATGGGTGGAGCTTTGACATGCCATTTGTCATCTGTGGGTGCTTTTTTCAACAAGCTGATATGGAACGTATCATGAACGTGGCGCAAATTTTTGGGTAAATTTACTGCAACAGTCAATTTATTGATTACTTTGCGCACAGTAAAAGGTCCAAGGAACTTTAGAGCAAGCTTGCGGCTGGTTTGGGCGATTTTTAGATTTTTGGTGGAAATGTACACTTGATCTCCAGGCTGCAAATCCCAGTTGGCCGCACGGTGGCGATCAGCGTATTTTTTGTAATCCTGTTTGGCTTTTTCGAGGTGTTTCTTAATAAGAGTCCATTGTTGAGTAGCTTCCCCCCACCAGGAAGAGACATCTGGCAATGTAGAGGAGTAGGAGGGGGGGTCGTCCAACGGAAAAGGGTTGAAGTGGATTCCATACACAACTTTGAAAGGGGCCTCCCCTGTTGACGCATGGATACTATTGTTGTAGGAGAATTCAGCTAGGGGAAGGAGGTCCACCCAGTTATCTTGTTGGAAATTGATGTAGCAATGAAGGAATTGTTCTAAGATTTGATTAGTTTTTTCCGACTGCCTGTCGGTTTGCGGGTGGTGGCTTGAACTAATTCCTTGTTCAATATTCAACATCTGCATAAGCTCCCGCCAGAAGTTGGCAACGAATTGTCCGCCGCGATCCGAAATCACCTTGGACGGAAAAGAATGTAATTTTACAATGTGTTTTAAGAATAGATCTGCTAGCTTTCTGGCAGTGGGGATAGTAGTACATGGAATGAAGTGGGCTTGTTTGGAAAACAGATCCACTACTACTAAAATGCAGTTGTGCCCCTTGGAAACAGGCAAATCGGTGATAAAGTCCATAGATATTATTTCCCAAGGTCTGTTAGGCGTTTCTAGTGGCTGTAAAAGACCCGGAGGTTTTCCTTTACGGGTTTTGGCGCTGAGACAAATAGGGCAGGAGCCTACGTATTGCAAAATGTCTTTGCGCATGCCCGGCCACCAGAACTGCCGTTGTATTAAGTGTAACGTTTTCAAGTATCCATAATGTCCGGCGGTGGGAGCATCATGACACCGCTGTAAGACCTCCTGTCGGAGGCTATCTGGGACATAAAGTTTGCTTCCAGCAAGCCAATCCCCCTGTGGGGATTGCTTCAGCTTGGTTTTGGGAGCTTTCTCCCCCTCCTTTTCCACCTCCGCTTTAAGTTTCGTTTTCCAGTCCTGGCTGTATGGGAGGGGTTGGTTGGCTCGGCTGCGTGTAGTTACCACGCCTCCCAATTGCGTAGGTGAGAAGACAGTGTCTATAGTCTCCTCCCGTTTACTCTTGTGTTGGGGCATGTGCGATAAAGCGTCGGCTAGAAAGTTGGTTTTGCCTGGGAGAAAATTTAACGTGAAATTGAACTTCGAAAAGAATTCTGCCCATCGTAATTGTTTAGCATTCAATCTGCGAGGGCTTCGAAGGGCCTCCAGATTTTTATGGTCTGTCCAAACTTCGAAAGGGTGGCGTGCCCCTTCTAGCCAATGCCGCCAATTAGTGAGAGCCGCTTTAACTGCAAAGGCTTCCTTCTCCCACACATTCCAGTTTCTTTCAGCTTCGGAAAATTTTCGTGAAAGAAAGGAACAAGGCCGCAGTTTCCCATCCTCCCCCTTCTGCAATAACACTCCTCCAATCGCAGTATCGCTGGCGTCGACCTGCACTACGAAAGGGTAGTTCTCGTCGGGGTGGCAGAGAACGGGTTCAGTTACAAATTGCTTTTTTAAGCATTCAAAGGCTGTTTGACAGTTGGGAGTCCATTGCAATTTGGAGGAAGGTTTCTTAGCCTGGTCCCCTTTGTCTTTGGTTTTTAACAGTTCTGTTAAGGGGAGCGCAATTTGCGCAAAGTTGGCTATGAAGTCTCTATAAAAGTTGGCAAATCCCAGAAAGGACTGTAGTTCTTTACGGGTGGTAGGGGTTTGCCATTCCTGGATCGCTTGTATTTTTGCTGGATCCATTCTTAAGCCCTCTTGGGATATACAGTAACCAAGGTAAGTGAGTTCAGTCTTATGGAATTCACATTTGGACAGCTTGATTGGTAATTTATTATGCATTAGAGCGGCTAGAACCTTCTGAACTAATTGAATGTGGTCCTCTTCGGTGTCTGAGTAAATTAAGACATCATCAAGATACACCACTACCCCCTTATAAAGAAATTCATGTAGAACTTCATTTATCATGGACATGAATACAGACGGGGCTCCCGTCAATCCAAAAGGCATAACTAAATATTCATATTGTCCGAGGGGTGTATTAAACGCGGTTTTCCACTCATCTCCTGCCTTGATACGAACGTGGAAGTAAGCATCTTTTAAATCTAATTTTGTAAAGATCTTACCTTGAGCCACGACGTTGAGAAGGTCTCGGATGAGCGGGATAGGATAGGCGTTGTTAGTTGACACAGCGTTAAGGCCTCTAAAGTCCGTGCACAGTCGGAGTCCCCCATCTTTCTTTTTCACGAAAAGGACTGGAGCTGCATGGGGACTATTGGCTGGACGGATGAACCCCCTCTGGAGGTTGAGGTCGATGAATTTCCGGAGCTCTTCTCGTTCTTGTAGACTCATAGGGTAGAGTCGACCTTTAGGTAGTGTGGCTCCGGGTAAAATTTCTACCGCGCAGTCCGTTCGTCTGTGCGGGGGTAAAATGTCAGCTTCTTCTTCGGAGAACGCTTTTAAAAACGACCAGTAACAATCGGGGATTTGGTTTATTTCTTCGTGAGTAAGCAGAGCTTTTTCGGTGTGAGTTGGATCACTTCCCCAATTTTGGTTCCAACGATGGGTTTCACAGTTGGTGTGGGAGAAGGTGATACATCCTTCTGCCTAATTTATATAGGGGTTGTGATCGCACAGCCATTTACTACCTAGGATTAGTGGGTATTTGGCGGTGGAGCTGATGACAAAAGATCTCTTCTCCCAGTGCTGGCCCATGCCCGTCACTATTGGAATTGTTTCTGTGGTGACTGGGTTCATGTTAGTTGGAGGTAATCCCACCGGCTGCTGAAGCGGTATTGGCTGAGGTCGTAGCGGGAGGGTCCTCAGCAGCGGAAGCCTGAGGGGTATTCGATTTCGTGGGATTGCCCCTCTCGACGTTGGTGAGCTGGGGGTTGGAGTTTGTGTCCGTGGCACGACCTGCACTGGTTGGCCGTTTCCTGCGACCGGCTGAACGGGAGGGGTTCTCGGTGGTGGAGGTGGCGATCCCTGTCTTGGAGGAACCTTAGGCTCTCCCACTAGATCCGGTTGGACTGTGACTGGAGAAGTTGGAGGAGGTGTCACTGGTTCCTCTACTTGGTCAGGCGGGAGCGTAACAGGGGAAGCCGGAGGGGGTCTTACCGGCGAGTCCGTTGGGCGCGCTGGTTCTCCTCCATCCCCTCCCGGAATCTCAGCTGGAGTGTCTTCGTCTGTTCCAGGAGGTTCCGTTGGAGTGTCTTCCGTTGGAGTGTCTCCCGGTTCTCCCGGGCAGGGTTCCCCCTCCTCTTCCGTTTCGGGAGGATCTTTGGGGCATTGTCCAGAAGTGCATGATCCCTCTTCTTCCTCATCTCTCGGGTTATCTGCGGGCGGCTGCGGCCATGGAACAATTTCCTTCGGGTGGAACATGACACTTTGTAAGGTGGCTATTTGTATAGCCATCTCTTCTGGTGCTGGTCTTTCTCCCGCTACCATCACCGAGAGCAGATGTATGGCGTGAGCCAAGCTCTCCTCCATATCGATCAGTCTCTCTTCCAACAATTGAATGCGGCTTGGACCCGGCTGGTCCATCGAGGAGCCCCCTGTGGCTACGGCAACCGGAGAAAATGGTCCCCAGGGTGGAGGGTCTCCCAGATCGTCTTGCGATCGCGCTGCTAGAATCCCTTTGGCTAGGCCTGTAACTGCCGAAATGCCGGAATCTACAGCAAGGGTGCGATTTTGCATCTGCACCCAACTTTGTTCGGAAGTCTTAGGTTGCTCCGTCCACGGAGTGAGTTCCGAATAATCCCAACTGAGGATGCTGTGGCGGGATGTGTCCCCTTCCGTAGGCTCAGGTTTTCTATTCCAATATAGCCATGGTTGACTGATGTCCAATTCTGGAACTGTCTCTAGGCTTGGACGCCCTTCCATGGATAACTGCTGATGCACCCCACTAGCCCTACGCTCTCTCGTTTCTCGGGGTCTGGGTCCCCACTCCGAAGGGGTAGGTAACGAAAACAAAGGGAGTGCGGTGGCCGTCGGCATTTCTTCCCCGCTGCCGAGATCGATGAGAGGTGGGGTAGAAGTTGAAGCTCCGTTCCCTGCAGGTACAAGTTGTTGAGGTTCTTGGGGTTGTACTTGTTGGTTGTTGGGAGACGCATACGGATCAAACAAAGGATCCCTGTCCGGGACTGCTTTGGATTCCGCTGGGCCCGACTTAGACATGATTGGTAACAAAATGTCAGACTGTGGCTAGATAATGTCCTTCCTACAGGATCTCCTCTACAAGCAAACAAGAGTCCATTGTTTGAATAAGGAAACTTTACTGCAGAAATGGTTCATTATAGTCCACTGTCCTGAATAAGAGATTCAGGATGGTACAAGAGCATTGTTACCAATGAAGGGCAAAGCATGAGGTACAAAGTAACAGTTCCCAGCTGAACCAGCCTCCCCCCACAGTTCTCAAAACAATGTCTTTCAGTCTTGGGAAGCCGGACACTCTCAAGGCCAATCGTGGTTGGAACGGTGGTAGACAAAACAATCCCTTTCTGTGAGAAGTCTGTGAGAAGTCTGCTTGGGAACTGGTGCACCTGTGGGGAAAACACTTAAACACTAGAAATATTAGAAAATGGAGTCAGTACAGTTGCATACTTATATACTGAACCTGACACCTCCTCGCTTCCTGGACTGTTGCCTCTTTGCTGAACCACAGAATCCCACACCTGGGACCTCCAATGTCTTTACTGGCATTGGTACAGATTTTTCCTTTGCCCAATATCAGCTTCCCTCCTTTTCAGCCCCAGATCACAGCCCAATAGACTCTGTGGGATAAGGCAATGGATCTTTTTCGTCCTTTGTTTCCCCTTAGCTTCCCTCATTCACCTCGACCAGAGGTAGCGTTGCTCGGACTGTGTCAATATATTGCAGCATTTTTTTATGCGTGTGCTATCTCTTGTATTTCATCCCTCTGTCCTTGTATCTTGTTAGGGGAATGAAGATCATTTCTTTGCGAGATTCTTTCTCTTTGCCTCATTGTTTCTTCCTAATTGGAGTACTGTGCCAGATTGGGATCCAGGCATACGGCAGACTTTAACCCCGAAATAATTGCCCTGGTATGACAGTGCAACCATCACTTGTAGACAATGCTTTGCAGAGCTTTTTTTCTGGGAAAAGAGATGGTGGAACTCAGTGGTGGAACGCAGGACCGCATAATGATGTCACTTTGGGACAGCTGGAACAAGGGGGGAGTTTTTAAAAGTTTAAATCGCCCTCGGCGAAAATGGTCACATGGCTGGTGGCTGGTGGCTCCAGCGGTGCGGAGGGCCATCTCAACTCCCCTCTGTCTGGAGATCAGGGGGCGGGGCCACCAGCCATGTGACCATTTTTAAGAGGTGCCGGAACTCTGTTCCACCACGTTCCAGCTGAAAAAAAGCCCCGATGCTTTGCATGTTCCATACCTGACACATGTACCTGTTTGGCTAACGCTCCGCTTTACTAATATTTCAATAAGGCTGCCAGGTTTCTTACGACCTTGCATGTTCGTGGAATAGGTCCAGAGCAGATCTAAAGTAAACTGTATACTTACCAAGCAGGACAAGTCAACATGAGAGGAGAGCGGCTGACGGGTCAGTAACCCACCAGGGGGCCATGAGGATGAAGCCACCTACTCCCAGGTGTGTTGCTGTTGCGGCCAGTCCCCGTCCTTGAACTCTAAGTGGCAATCTCTGTGGTGGCTACCTCGCAGGGCCCCATCTGGACTGTTGAAATGTTGCTTGGTTGCAGCAGCTGGCAACACTTTGTGCACTTGGCCAAGCAACTGCTGAAGAAGCAAAATGAACGAGTGATTGCCAAACTGGCTGGAGGGAGGTTCGTTTCCCATCCTTCTGAAGCCCAGGAAAGGGTCCAAATGGAGAGACACCAAAAAGGTTCCCTGGCCATAGCTGTTTCTTACTACGCAGGTTCCTGTATCACCCATGCGAATGGTGCTGCATCTGTGTTATGTGCCCTCAAGTCGCCTCCGACCCATGGTGACCGTCTGAAGGAAAGACCTCCAGAACGTCCTCTCATGAACAGACTGGCTCAGATCCTGCCGACTGGAGGCCGTCCTGTGAGGGTAGCAAAAATCGACCGAAAGGCAAGAATGGTCAGGACGGAGTCGGGCTCCACGGATCTGCCACAGAGTGCTTTCAGAAGTTAAAAAAATGGCCTGCTTAGATCACTCACCACTAGTTATAGCTGGATCCTCTAAGCTGCGCTGGAAGTTGAATGGGATGCCAGATGGACACTGCTGCAGGAATCTCTATTCTGTTTTGTCCTTGCTTTTGCTTAAAAGGCTTGAACGTAAAATGGAAGATAAAGCAAGCACCAAACCTAGGTGGAACCATGGTTTACTTTAACTGTGGTTAGTTTGTGAGCCCAAGATTCTGCTCAAAGACCCTTATTCAAACCCTGACGTGCCTTGACATGCGCTGGTTTCATTCTCTTCACTTTTTGCCTGACGTCTTCCCTAGAGACCCAAGTGGTATCCAGCTTTGCAGTGCAGCAAGAGGGGTGCCAGGAACAACACAGAGTGTGGCACAAAATTACAGTTAAGACTAGTAACGCTTGCCTTCTCCTCACATGACTGCAGAACTTACCTCTTTCCCTTTCTCGCTGGGGCTCCCTTGCTTGCAGAGAACTACAACTATATAATAAAGTCCTGCATTCTTATGCTAGGAAGAGGGGAGAGGGGAAAGAAATGCTGTATGGTGGATCTACGGTGTCTGGACAGGGGAGTGTTGTTTGTTTACGTCATTTATAGTCCGCCTTTCTCACTGAGACTCAAGGTGGATTACATAGCGTGAGATTAGTAAAATCAGGATCAAGGACATCTCCATACTGTGTCTAGGACATTTCCACAACAATGCCATAGGATTTTACAAAGACGCAGCATTAGCAAGGATCCAATACAAAGCTGAAGAATTGCTGAAACAGAACGTAATCAATTCTAGGACTGACATTAGACAGCATGAAGCACAGGTAGCACATAGGGGCCCATATTTAAAGTAAATGGGTAGTATGTAAGGCAACATAGTGGTGAAGTCTATGGTCCCTAACTCATTAGCAAAGCATTTGAGACCCCTCCCTATAATGCTTCCCTCCGATCTGAGTAAAAAGCCTTTTTGAATAATTTGGTTTTGCATTGTTTGTGGAAAGCCAGGAGAGTGGGCGGGGGGGGGGCGCTCTCCTGACCTCCTCAGGCAGACCGTTGCATATGGTGGGGACCACCATAGAGAAAGCCTGTGTACGGGCTGCTGTTGATTTCGCCCATGTGCAGCCTGACACCTGCAAGAGACCCTGTTCAGATAAGGAGTGAGGTGATCTTGTAAGTATGCAGGGCCAAGGCCGTGAAGAGCTTTGTATGTAATGACCAATACCTTGAACTGAGCATGGTAACTGATAGGTAGCCAATGGAGTGACTGTAGGATGGGAGTGATGTTCATGCTCCTGCTAACAGTCGAGCCACAGCATTTTGCACCAAGTGGAGCCTCCTAGTTAACTTAGATGGGAGACCAAAATATAGTGCATTACAATAGCCATTTTGATGTTACTGTTGCATGGATCCAGGTGGCCAGATCAGCCGTGTCAAGGAAAGAAGCTATCTTCCAGGCTAGGGTGAGATTGTAGTAAGTATTTTTTGCGGCTGCCTTAGCTTGTTTTTCTAGTAATAATGCTGGATCCAGTATAACCCCTAAGCTCTTAACCGAGTCTGCAACGGTCAGATGAACTCCATCGAAAGTGGGGAATACAATGTCTTTCAAAATCTCTGACTTCCCAACAAGCATCTCTTCAGTCTTGTCTGGGTTCAATTTCAATTTGTTATTTTTCAGCCATTTCACTACGGCTGTCAGGCAGCAGTCTTAGATTTCTACTGCATCCTGTGGGGACCTGGATAGCGAGATACAGAGTTGGGTATCATCTGCATATTGATGACATCCCACTCCATAGCTGCAAATGAGTTCTCCAACAGGTTTTACGTAGAGGTTGAACAACATGGGAGATAAGATTGCACCCTGCGGAACCCCACAAGTTAGTTCCCATTCTGGAGATAGCTGATCTCCGACGGCAACCCTTTGAGTCCGTTCCATGAGAAACGATTTAGACCAGTCCAAGGCACATCCTTGGATGCCCACTTCTGTTTCTAAACGCCTCAACAGGATGGCACAGTCTACTGTGTCAAAGGCTGCAGACAGATCCAGGGGGAGCAATAAGGAGATGGGGCCTTTGTCTATATTCAGATGGAGATCATCCACTAACGCTACTAGTGCTGTCTCTGTCCCATGCCCTAGTCTGAATCCAGACTGGAAAGGGTTCTCCAAGAAGATCTGGAATTGGTCAGCTACTACTCTCTCAATCACTTTGCCCAGAATGGGCAGATTAGAGACTGGGCAATAATTGGCTACATCATTTTTGTCTAGGGATGGTTTTTTATTCATGGACGGATAACTGCCTGTTTGAGTGGCTGGGGGAAGGTGCCCTGAGTTAGTGATTGATTTGCAATAGATCTTAGTGGTTCATTTATGTGATCTTCACTTGATTTTAACAACCAACATGGGCAAGGATCAAGTGCACAAGCAGTGGCTTTCATAAATGCCAAGATCCTGTTAAGGTCTGTCATTGTAATTGGTTCAAAGCAGTCTAAATGTAGGCCAGATAGCGTATTAAGCATTTCTCCTATCTCGCTTGCTTTGCATCTAACATCTAGATCAAAGAGTATTCATGCTATTTTATCAGCAAAAAACTTAGCAAAGACCTCACAGCTAATAGTCTGTTCTAGGGACTGTAAAGGTTTGGATTTAGGGGTTAGAGGGTGTTTGGATATCCTGAACAGTTGGGAGAGCATGAACTAGCTGACATAATTGTTGCCGAGAAATAACGTTTCTTTGCCGCTTTCGCTTCTGCTTCATAGATCCTCCAGTGTGTTCTGTAGCAAGCTCCAGAGGCGTAGCGTGAGGAGGGCCAGGGGGGTGGGTGCCCTGGGCACAAAATTTTGAGGGGGTGCCATGTCCATGGCCCCCCCAGGAGCGCCCCTGCTCACCTCCCCGCCCCTTCGCTGCCGCTGCCAACACAGCGCCCAGTGAGCCGTGGCCCCCCTGTGGTGTGGCAGGCGGCCTGCCTCCCCGCTCATCTCCTGACCCTCCCCACTCCCACAGTGTCAGGTTCAGAAGGTTGTCTTGTCTGCTTGTGCTTAACCGACTCCATTTTTAATCCTTTCAGTGTTTAAGTGCTCTCTTCCAGGTGCCAAGGTTCCCAGGCAGCTATCTCACTGAACTGTATTGTTTTGGCTACCGATGTTCCACCAAGAACCGGCCTTGAGGAAGCTTTCGCTCTTCTGACTTCAAAGGGAATGTTTTGAGAACTATGGGGGGAGGATGGGCCAGCTATGATCTCTTACTTTGTATCTCATGCTCTGCCTGGCATTGGTAACAATGCATATGTACCAACCTGAATATTGCATTCAGGCCAGTGGACTATAATAATCTTTTTCTTCATTAAATGCTTTTTGGAAACAATGGAATTTTGTCTAATTGCAGAGGGCAGACTGGAGTAAGGATTTTATCTAGCCACAGTTCTGACACACAGTTCAGGCTGCTTGCATCGTCCGCCCCTTACCTCTTCACCACAGCCGCCTGCGCCGCTGCCATCAGCTCAACACCCAGCAGCGGTGCGGGCAGCTGCGGTGAAGAGATAAGTGGTGGTGAGGCGAGCAGCCTGAATCATGGGAGCGCTCTGGGGCGGGGCTGTGCCCCTGCGGCCCACCTCCCTGCTCCTTTGTCGCAGCCGCCCATGCCACCGCCACCAGCTCACTGCCCAGCAAGCTGGGCCCCCCAGCGGTGCAGCAGGCAGCGCGGCTTGCGGCCTGCCTCCCAGCTTTCCCCCAGAGCACTCCCGCGTTTTTGGCCATGCTTGCCTCCCTGCCCCTTACCTCTTTATTGCAGGTGTGGCGAAGAGGTAAGGGGCGGGGAGGCAAGCTGCCCAAACCACAGAGCGCTCTTGGGTGGGTGGGGCCGCGTCCTTGCATGATGACGTCACACAAGTGACATCATCATGCAGGACCCAGAGCGCGCGCCCACGCTTCACATGCACGCACAGGGGCGAAGGCACCACCTCCTTCCCCGGGCACCACTAAGGCACGCTACGCCGCTGGCAAGCTCTATCAGCTTCCGTGAGGGTTTTTCGCCAGTGTCTTTCTAGATGTCTTCCAGCCCTTTTCAGGTCAGCCAGCTCCATGGTAAACCACGGTGCCGGTTTCTGTCCCAAGGGCTGGAGGAGTTGACAAGGAGCAATGGTGTCGATAGCTTCAGGGAGATTTGTGTTCCACTCCTACAGCAGCTTCTGTGGAGCCTGTGTCTGGGATTCTAAAATCCCTCAAGGCATTTTGAAATCTGGAAGGGTCTATGAGCCTTTGTGGGCGAATCATTTTAATTGGACTCCCTATTTTATGGGCAGTTGGGGCCATGTTCACTTTTGCCTTCAGCAGATGCTGGTCTGACCATGGTTCATGCCGCATTTCCAATGTTCAGCCAAGGTTTCCCCTCAGAGGCTCAGTGCAAAATATTAAGTCTGGCGTGTGACCTCTTTCATGTGTAGGGCCTGTCACAATTGGCGAGAGGCCCAGGGTTGCCGGGCAAGCTATAAATTCCTGAGCTGGGCTTGACTCTGAACACTCAGCATGGATGTTGAAGCCTCCCAGAACAATAAGTCTAGTTGTCTCCAGCACCTAGACTTGTGGACCTTCATCCACTCATGGGTGAATATTCCAAAGCAACAAATTAACCAGTAAACCACTAGGCTATATTAGGATGATCATTTTCTCTAATAATCTTTGACAGGCAATCAGCCCTCTGTTTTATTTATTCTAGGAGCGGAGGGCAATCTAAACTCCTCTCTGTCTGGAGATCAGGGGGTGGGGCCACCGGCCATGTGACCATTTTCAAGAGGTGCCACATTCCTGCTGAAAAAAAGCCTTGCGTATCACACTCATTTTGCAGTCACTCTATTGGCTTCCCATCAGTTACTGGACTCTATTCAAGGTCATGACTATCACATTCAAAGCTCATCATGGCCTTGGCTCCTTATGTCTGCTCAACTGCTTCTCTTCCTATAGACTGTGCTATTGGCTACTGTCAGCTGGTTGTAGGTATGATCCTTTGGGGGAGTTTCCACATTGCTAAAGATGTCGTGTTAATTAGTTATGCTTTGGTTTTCAGAAAGATTTAATCTCTGTGCTCAATATTAACCTTGTTTTCAAATTTTCTGCTACCGCAATTGTATCTGTTGACTGAATGCCCTAACAGTTGAATCATATTGTATTATATGCAGTGACTGTCCTAGCAGTTGACTATATTGTATTTCACTTGCACTGTGTAATCCACCTTGGGTCTCAGTGAGAAACGTAGGCAATAGAATGAATGAATGAATGAATGAATGAATGAATGAATGAATGAATGAATGAATCTGCCCAGACTTCTTGCATTGCTCACAAGATATCTCCCCAAGCTCCTGCTGGACATTGGCATGGCTCTTGGTGGTGAGATAATACAACAGTTGGTAGTGCTAAACCTTCTTCCAGTGCTACTGGTCAATCTTCCCTGGTTCATACATCGTGTCTGGAAGACTTAATTTGCCCTGGTACAGAAAGATAATCAATCAGTTGTATTAGCGCAATATTTATCCCTATCATCAAGGTCAACAAATGTTTCCAGTGTTTTTACAATTGACCTGTTAGAATGCAAGACCTCTGCCATCTGCTGGACAAAAACAATATGGCTCAGTGAAACCACTCCAGACCAATTCTCAGTGTCTGTCCTCTCTGATCCCTCTGAACAACAACAACAACAACAACAACAACAACAACAACAACAACAAACAACTGTGCTTATATATCGCTCTTCTGGACAGATTAGTGCCTCACCCAGAGCAGTGAACAAGTTAGTCCATATGGTGAACTTTACATCGGGCTTTCTGCATATTCAGCCCATGAGTATTATGGGTATCAATTATTGTTGATTTTATGTTTTTGTGATTTTAATGTATTTTTTAATGTCGCTAGCCACCCTGTGGGGAGGGCGGAGTATAAATCAAATTAAATGAATGAATGAATGAATGAATGAATGAATGAATGAATGAATGAATGAATGATTGAATGAAGACTGAATCTGCCTTATTCATCAGTTCTGGCCCCATACTGCTTTGATTCTTTAATTCTGTACTTTTAAGGGAATTGAACCAAAGTAGTGTTTTTCATTTCCGCACCAGAAAAATACCCCGGTTCTGCTTCAGGCTTTGAGGACTCGTCAGTTGCCTCAGCTGATTACTGAGGAAACTTACAAGGCTTTTTTGTTGTCGTTGTTGCAGATGACTATTTTTTTGTACATATTTATCCTGCACTTCCTCCAGTCTTTCCTCAATTTAACACTTTCAAAAACCCAGCGAGGTAGGCCAGCTGAGGGGCAGTGAATGATTGGCCTGAAATCACCCTGTGAGCTTTATGGCACAGTGCAGTTTTCCACGCAATTTAGTACTGTATACTAAAAGTGTCAGCTTCCTTTTCAACTTAAAGCAAGTCTCTGGTTCTTAAGTAAATGAAAATAGTTTTGTCAGTATTTACGTGGACTATTCCGGACTAGATGGAGACACTGGGGAACGGGGAGCCGAACAGAATTTCCTTCCCAGTTTCCCCAGTCCAGCTGCAGAATCGGAGAATACTCACGGATATAGCCCAGTGATCTATGGCTGAGGAGGCCCCAGGCTGAATTTTGAGTCTTCTATAGACCATGAGCAAATTTCTGCTTGCCTACCTTATTGGCCAATCAGTGAAAATGAATATCCCACCCGGGAGAAAAATACACTTATAACTACAAAATCAATTCATACAATTTAAAGTGTCCAAGTGCTCAAATGCTAATTTGTCATGTGCAAATCATCACAATTCATACAATCAACAGTTCATCACAATTCATACAATATTATTAATACATTTCATAAATAACACCACAGTCCCCAAATGTTCAGCTTATATAAAATGTCAATTGCGGAATTGCGGTCTGTCTTTTTTCTGTATGAGCAAATTTACAATGTGTTATTCTGGCTCCTGTAGACCACCACGTCCAAAAAATTAATTTCATATGCACCACACTGCCATGTATACTGAATGTTACTATTTTGGGAATTTAGCCATTCACAAAAATCTTTCACTAGGTGGGGACCTTTAAATAAAAAAGAAAAGATCATCTATAAAGCGCCTGAAAACACCGTATGGTCAATTATTCTGATTGCATCAGAACATGCAGAGAATATTGCTATGTAAAGAGGCCGAATGGATTTATATTTTGGACAGCATGAGACCACGGGGTCTTAATAGGGAATCGCTCTTCAATGGTTTCTTAGGATAAATTAATGTGTAGTATTATGAGGACATGGTCCCTTTAAGTGGAATAAACAGAAAAAGACAAGGAGGGAATAAGAACGGAAATGATTTGATTCGAAGTGCACGTGATTGAAGGTGTCAGCGTCATCCTCTGGGTTGCATGAACGAATTGCATTTGATACGGGTAAGTTTTTTAGGAATAATGAAACCAAGTATTTATGAATTTGATACTAGAAATGTTTTTGTAAGAAAATTGTATGCTATTATTAAACATTATAGTGGACTGTCAGTATGCCCCTGAGGAAGTCAGTGGGACGAAATCTGCATTGCTGATAGCCGGCCCCGGTTTGGGCTTGGAATCTTCGGGTTCCCATCCACCGAGTCAGCTGAATAAAGAAAAGAAGAGAACATTATTACAAGATCTGGAAGATCAGTTCAATTCTAAAGATACTTACTTGGAGACTTTTCCTGGAGTCACCTCCTTGACGTTTTATATAAACTGAACGTTTGGGGAGTGTGGTGTTATTTATGAAATGTATTGATAATATTGTATGAATTGTGGTGAATTGTTGATTGTATGAATTGTGATGAATTGTACATGACAAATTCGCATTTGAGCACTTGGACACTTTAAATTGTATGAATTGATTTTGTGGTTATAAGTGTATTTTTTCCTACCAGGTGGGATATTCCTTTTCACCGATTGGCTAATTTGAAATGGAAGTGCCTCTGTTCGGTTTAAGCTGCCTATCTTATTGGGCTATTGTAAGGAATACATCTTTGAGCTGTATAAATGTTTTTATACATTTTATACTTTCTTTCTTTATATTTCTTTGACATTATATTTTCTCTTCCCCCCCTTTTTTCTCTTCCTTTTTCTCTCTATTCTTTCCCTGTTCTGTTTATTTTGTGTTAAGTTTTGTGATTTGTATATTGTCTGTTTAAATAAAAATAAACTTTTATTTAAAATGCTGTATAAATGCTAAGTATATATTCTACATGTAAATATTTCTAACAAACCTGAAATGTTTTGTGGGATACACTCCTTGACTGACTTATTTGTTTAGAAAGATAAGCATGGCTATATTGTACAGACACACAACGGGTTGACTTCTCACTGTGCTCATTTGCCCCACTAACCAAAAATTTCTGCCTCTGGGCTTGGCTCCAGTCCTGGCTGGGCAGTGTTTGGCCAGTGCACCCACCACCACATCTCTGGTTGAGGGAGCTGTACCTCATTCAGCCTATGAACATGTAACAATCCCACAAGAACTCATGTTTGTGAATGTGTGGATGATGCTGAAAACTCAGATTCCAGAAAACATGTTTCCAGTGGTTAGATCATTGGGAGATAAGTCTTCAGTATCAGAGTTGTATTTAGGAGGGGGGCAGCGGGGGTCACTTGCCCCGGGAGCTTCCAAAGAGAGGGCAGCGAGCACAGCTGCTGGCTGGAAGTGTGCAGAGCTGGCAGCCGCAGCGCAGGCGGGCTGAGAGGTGGCCCACGCTGCCCTGACCACCTGCCATGCTGACAGGGCAGCCGGCTTGCTGGGCACTGAGCTGGCACTCTGGCTCCTGCAGCGGGTGCTGGCCGGGAGCACATGGAGCTGGTGGCAGCTGTGCGGGAGGGCTGGGAGGCCACTTGCCATACCGATGAGACGACCGACTTGCTGGGCACCAAGCTGGCCCTCTGGCTCCTGCAGTGGCTGCTGGCTGGGAGTGCGCTACCAGGTAACCGATAGGGAGGCAAGTGGCCTGAATCGTGGGAGCACTCCCAGGGGACGGGAGTGCTCCCAGGGGGTGGGCATGCCCTGAATGATGACGTCACTTCAGTGACATCATTGCACGGTCCTGGGAGCACGTGCATGCACGTGTGGTGACAGGGGCACCACCTGCCAGGAGCTGCCCCAGGTGCCTGCAACCCATGCTACGCCACTATTCAGTAATAACGACACACACTGTAAACTGCTCTGAGTGGGCATTAAGTTGTCCTGAAGGGTGGTATATAAATCGAATGTTATTATTAGTACCTTGAGTCTCGACCCCTCCCAATACCAAATTATGCAAATTTAGCATAATTTGCACACATTGCAACCTTCTCTATTTCTTGGCTCAAGATCATTTGAGCAAAAAAATATTTTAGCAGATAGTACACCCAGCTTTGATGAGTCAGAGTTTGTAAGTAGAGCAACTTCTGGCTCATTTTTTGGAGTGCCTAGGGAGACTCGCCCTCACTAGACAAGATGGGGCGCTTGCCTTTCCACAGAAGGTCCCCTGCTTTGCCTGAAAACATGGTCCTTCTCTTCCCCACCCAGAACTAAAGAGGGGCTCTTTCTGGGCAAAGGGGGCTGCTGTCCTCTGTATCTCCCAAGCTTTGGAGCAGTTGGGTCTGACTCCTTGTTGCTCAAAAAACATTCTGAGTGCTGGAGGCTGAAGTCTCCCTGGCTTTTGATCTTGCAGTTCCTTTGGGAAACCGGTTTGCTGTTTGGACCATCGCCACACATTCCCCTTCTTTTACAGGACTTACCAGACATTTCCACACAGGTTGTTTGCCCTGGATTGGATGCTGTTAGGAAGCAGGGCTGTGACGTCACCCTCAGATTTAAGGTCTTGGGTTTGCTTTCTGCGATGCTCCACTGTGACCGAGAAGCCGCATGCAGGACAGAGCTCTGCATTCAAAGGGAGGAGCCTGGGCTCTCTGTAGTATGTGCAAGGATACCTCAATGGGCCTCCTCTTCCAGAAAGAGGAAGGGGCTGTTAGTCACTCCCTCTCATTTTAGGGGGATGTACTGTGAAAAGGCAGGGTTATCAGTCTTGGCCCAAATACCCAAATTTGTCTCTTTAGAGCTAGCAGTGTTTGAGGTTCCGGCTGGCTGTGGGTAAGATGATATCTAGTCCACGACCACAGGGTCTCTTGGGTGGGCTTCCAGTTGTGGTGGGAGCAAATCTGCCCAGTGTCTCTATTTAGTGGTCGATCCCCGTGACACAGAGTGGTAAGCTGCAGTATTGCAGTCCAAGCTCTGCTCATGACTAGAGATGGGCATGAACAGCAATATGAACTAAAAAAAACCCCACAAACAGCCCAATCTGCTGTTTGCGAGCAAGCAGTTCGTGAGGCCCCATTCTAAATGAACAGGTGGTCATTGCAAGCCTCGTTTGATGCTGTTCATTGCTGTTCGTCAAGCCAGACAGTCTGGCACCTGCAATCAATTCCCGTGGCAACTCAGGTAGGGATTGTCTGAACTCTGTCTGAACTCCTGCTGTTGCCCTGGAAACCCCAATCTAAGCCCAATTTAGCTTGAAAGGCAGGTCTTCCTTCCAAGTGTGGACTGGAGCTCCAAATTTGTTACAAGAGGAAAAGACCAGAGGGGAGGGGGACTCCCAGCTAACCAGTGGGGAGGGGGCTCCCAGCTCTGGCTTTCAGGGAGAGACAGCTGCTGTTAGAGAGACAGGGTGAGTGCATTGGAGCTTGAATTTTCTTTGTGTGTGGTGGGATAGGGATCTACCCCTTCAGGTTCCAGGGCTGCTGCCAGGCTCTGGGCCAAGCTATTATTTATTATTGGTACCTTTCCTGCTGCCTGCTCAGGTAGGGTTTCTGGGAATGGTGCGGTAGGGATCTACCCCTTCAAGTTCCAGGGCTGCTGCCAGGCTCTGGGACCAAGCTATTATTTATTATTGGTACCTTTCCTGCTGCCTGCTCAGGTAGGGTTTCTGGGAATGGTGCGGTAGGGATCTACCCCTTCAAGTTCCAGGGCTGCTGCCAGGCTCTGGGACCAAGCTATTATTTATTATTGGTACATTTCCTGCTACCTGCTCAGGTAGGGTTTCTGGGAGTGGTGCAGTAGGGGTCTTGATGGCTGGAGGAGAGCCTGTTGGCCCCCACGAACAACAAACAATGAACATGTTTGTGACAGGATCATGTTCATCAGTGTTCATTGTTCGTGGATGGCAATGAACAACAAACACCATGTTCATTTTGTTTTACTGTTCATGCCCATGTCTACTCATGACCTGAGTTCGATCCTGGCGGAAGTTGGGTTCAAGTATCCGGCTCAAGGTTGACTCAGCCTTCCCTCCTTCCGAGGTAGGTAAAATGAGTACCCAGTTTCCTGGGGGTAAAGTGTAGATGACTGGGGAAGGCGATGGCAAACCAGCCCATAACAAAAGTCTGCTAAGAAAACATTGTGATGCGATGTCCCCCATGGGCCAGTAATGACTTGGTTCTTGCACCTTTACCTTTTTACCTCTAGTCGACTGATGCCCCACCATGCAGCCCCTTGAGAATAAACCCAAGTCCAGGTCCTTTTAAATTAAAAAGCTCTGCCAATAATATTAATAAAACAGTATTAATTAGCAGAAGTTTTAATAGTTAGAACAATAAAAATAGTAATAATTAACAAATTTTAACAATAAATAATAACCATAATAATAATTAGCAGGCAGTTTTAATAGTAATAATAAAAAGTCATAGTTCAGAGACACTTCAACAGTCATGATCTATTTTCTGAAGGATTCTATGCCTGCTCCAGGGCCAGTGGCAGCCGTCAGCGCTGGTGAGGGTGAACACGGCTCCGGTGCTGGGCAATCCACACACTCAGCCAATTGGCGGTCTGCCTGCTGCCATTTTCAGCCTCAGTACTCGTGCTGGGTTGTGGTGGTGTTGGTGAAGACTTCCTGAAGATATTCCATATCCAGGAAATAAAGGAACGGATGCTGCGGCGGGAAGGGGAGGGTCGGGATTCTGAAGGGCTGCTGGCCAATGGGGCTGAGGAGCAACTGAGAGCAAGTGGTGTCGCTGGGTGGCTTTCCTTCACTCTCTCAATCACTGGCTGGAGCTTACCCAGAGTCACCCGGCTGGCTTCAAGTGGAGGAGTGAGGAATCAAACCTGGCTCTCCAGATTAGAGTCCTGCCTCTCTTAACCACTACACTCAACTGCTGAATGTCAAACGAAGGCCTTTTGTCTTCTGTTTTCAGAAGCTCCCTCAAGTTTGCTGATTAATAACTTCAGGCTATAGAAGTTTCTTCCTCATTTAGCCCACCCAGGTAATTCCCTAGGGAAATATCACCAAGCTGCTTCTCAGCCTTTGTCAGAACATCGTGGGCCAAACCCTACCCCCATAAGTCAACCATCTCACCTAACAACTCCCATACCTTCTCCCGAATTCAGTACCTTAAGCTCTTGATCTAATTTGCATGTAGATCCTAGCCCTATAAAATGGATATCCCAGACTCCCTAACTTCATAGTTCGTTCTGCACCTGAGCCGCCTCCTCGCTTCCTGGACTGTTGCCTCTTTGCTGAACCACAGAATCCCACACCTGGGACCTCCAATGTCTTTACTGGCATTGGTACAGATTTTTCCTTTGCCCAATATCAGCTTCCCTCCTTTTCAGCCCCAGATCACAGCCCAATAGACTCTGTGGGATAAGGCAATGGATCTTTTTCGTCCTTTGTTTCCCCTTAGCTTCCCTCATTCACCTCGACCAGAGGTAGCGTTGCTCGGACTGTGTCAATATATTGCAGCATTTTTTTATGCGTGTGCTATCTCTTGTATTTCATCCCTCTGTCCTTGTATCTTGTTAGGGGAATGAAGATCATTTCTTTGCGAGATTCTTTCTCTTTGTCTCATTGTTTCTTCCTAATTGGAGTACTGTGCCAGATTGGGATCCAGGCATACGGCAGACTTTAACCCCGAAATAATTGCCCTGGTATGACAGTGCAACCATCACTTGTAGACAATGCTTTGCAGAGCTTTTTTTCTGGGAAAAGAGATGGTGGAACTCAGTGGTGGAACTCAGGACCGCATAATGATGTCACTTTGGGACAGCTGGAACAAGGGGGGAGTTTTTAAAAGTTTAAATCGCCCTCAGCGAAAATGGTCACATGGCTGGTGACTGGTGGCTCCAGCGGTGCGGAGGGCCATCTCAACTCCCCTCTGTCTGGAGATCAGGGGGCGGGCCACCAGCCATGTGACCATTTTTAAGAGGTGCCGGAACTCTGTTCCACCACGTTCCAGCTGAAAAAAAGCCCCGATGCTTTGCATGTTCCATACCTGACACGTACCTGTTTGGCTAACGCTCCGCTTTACTAATATTTCAATAAGGCTGCCAGGTTTCTTATGACCTTGCATGTTCGTGGAACAGGTCCAGAGCAGATCTAAAGTAAACTGTATACTTACCAAGCAGGACAAGTCAACATGAGAGGAGAGCGGCTGACGGGTCAGTAACCCACCAGGGCGCCATGAGGATGAAGCCACCTACTCCCAGGTGTGTTGCTGTTGCGGCCAGTCCCCATCCTTGAACTCTAAGTGGCAATCTCTGTGGTGGCTACCTCGCAGGGCCCCATCTGGACTGTTGAAATGTTGCTTGGTTGCAGCAGCTGGCAACACTTTGTGCTCTTGGCCAAGCAACTGCTGAAGAAGCAAAATGAACGAGTGATTGCCAAACTGGCTGGAGGGAGGTTCGTTTCCCGTCCTTCTGAAGCCCAGGAAAGGGTAGAAATGGAGAGACACCAAAAAGGTTCCCTGGCCATAGCTGTTTCTTACTACGCAGGTTCCTGTATCACCCATGCGAATGGTGCTGCATTTGTGTTATGTGCCCTCAAGTCGCCTCCGACCCATGGCGACCGTCTGAAGGAAAGACCTCCAGAACGTCCTCTCATTAACAGACTTGCTCAGATCCTGCCGACTGGAGGCCGTGCTGTGAGGGTAGTAAAAATCGGCCGAAAGGCAAGAATGGTCAGGACGGAGTCGGGCTCCACGGATCTGCCACAGAGTGCTTTCAGAAGTTAAAAAAATGGCCTGCTTAGATCACTCACCACTAGTTATAGCTGGACCCTCTAAGCTGCGCTGGAAGTTGAATGGGATGCCAGATGGACACTGCTGTAGGAATCTCTATTCTGTTTTGTCCTTGCTTTTGCTTAAAAGGCTTGAACGTAAAATGGAAGATAAAGCAAGCACCAAACCTAGGTGGAACCATGGTTTACTTTAACTGTGGTTAGTTTGTGAGCCCAAGATTCTGCGCAAAGACCCTTATTCAAACCCTGACGTGCCTTGACATGCGCTGGTTTCATTCTCTTCACTTTTTGCCTGACGTCTTCCATAGAGACCCAAGTGGTATCCAGCTTTGCAATGCAGCAAGAGTGGTGCCAGGAACAACACAGAATGTTGCACAAAATTACAGTTAAGACTAGTAACACTTGCCTTCTCCTCACATGACTGCAGAACTTAGCTCTTTCCCTTTCTCGCTGGGGCTCCCTTGCCTGCAGAGAACTACAACTATATAATAAAGTCCTGCATCCTTATGCTAGGAAGAGGGGAGAGGGGAAAGAAATGCTGTATGGTGGATCTACGGTGTCTGGACAGGGGAGTGTTGTTTGTTTACGTTATTTATAGTCCGCCTTTCTCACTGAGACTCAAGGTGAATTACATAGCGTGAGGTTAGTAAAATCAGGATCAAGGACATTTCCATACTGTGTCTAGGACATTTCCACAACAATGCCGTAGGACTTTACAAAGACGCAGCATTAGCAAGGATCCAATACAGAGTTGAAGAATTGCTGAAACAGAATGTAATCAATTCTAGGGCTGACATTAGACAGCATGAAGCACAGGTAGCACATAGGGGCCCATATTTAAAGTAAATGGGTAGTATGTAAGGCAACATAGTGGTGAAGTCTATGGTCCCTAACTCATTAGCAAAGCATTTGAGACCCCTCCCTATAATGCTTCCCTCCGATTTGAGTAAAAAGCCTTTTTGAATAATTTGGTTTTGCATTGTTTGTGGAAGGCCAGGAGAGTGGGCGGGGGGGGGGGGACGCTCTCCTGACCTCCTCAGGCAGACCGTTGCATATGGTGGGGACCACCATAGAGAAAGCCTGTGTACGGGCTGCTGTTGATTTCGCCCATGTGCAGCCTGACACCTGCAAGAGACCCTGTTCAGATAAGGAGTGAGGTGATCTCGTGAGTGAGGTGATGCAGGGCCAAGGCCGTGAAGAGCTTTGTATGTAATGACCAATACCTTGAGCTGAGCATGGTAACTGATAGGTAGCCAATGGAGTGACTGTAGGATGGGAGTGATGTTCATGCTCCTGCTAACAGTCAAGCCACAGCATTTTGCACCAAGTGGAGCCTCTTAGTTAACTTAGATGGGAGACCAAAATATAGTGCATTATAATAGTCATTTTGATGTTACTGTTGCATGGATCCAGGCGGCCAGATCAGCCGTGTCAAGGAAAGAAGCCATCTTCCAGGCTAGGGTGAGATTGTAGTAAGTATTTTTTGCGGCTGCCTTAGCTTGTTTTTCTAGTAATAATGCTGGATCCAGTATAACCCCTAGGCTCTTAACCGAGTCTGCAACGGTCAGATGAACTCCATCGAAAGTGGGGAGTACAATGTCTTTCAAAATCTCTGACTTCCCAACAAGCATCTCTTCAGTCTTGTCTGGGTTCAATTTCAATTTGTTATTTTTCAGCCATTTCACTACGGCTGTCAGGCAGCAGTCTAAGTGTCCCGTTACAGACTCACACTGGCAGCATGCAAGGGAAAACTCCCAAGTTGTCCGAGCAGGGCAGCACCCAGTTCCAAGGTTCAGGCACCAACTGGGCACACTCACGGCTTCAAGTCCAAAGGGGGATTCCAAAAACACATCCACAGGAACAGGCCATGGTCAGGGACAAGAGAATCAATTCCAAACACAGCAGCAAGGTCAGTAGTGAGCGGACTCGTTGCTTCCACGCAGCCACTCCCTCTTCGGCTGCTTTTAAGCCTCACAGTGCTCAGCACCTGCCAGCTATCTCAGTCCTGCTCCTGCGAGCACTCATCATCACTAATGATGCTGGGCCGGTGCTGTGCTGCTAGCCTGGCACTGCGCCTTCTGGCTTGGAGGTCTCTTCTAGCCCTCCTTTGGCAGCGCTCCCGAGGCTCTGGTGATGAAGGGGGAGAGCTGGCCTGCACCTGGCTTTCTGTTGCCAGCCCAGGGCTGGGAAGCTGAGGAACCGATGTGCTGGGACCTGGCTGTGGATCAGTAACTGAGCCTTCAGAGCCTGCCTCCTCCTGCAGTGCCTCTGCCACTGGCTGTGGATCTGGGTCAGGTTCACCAGCTGCCTCTTCCTCAGAGGAGTCCTCTGAGTCTCTCTGCTCCACTGGGCCAGGTTGGTCCATGGCATCATCCCCCTCCCCATGGGTCCCCTCCCCATCTGAGCGAGGACCCGGCTTTTGCGGATATGCCTGATGAAACCGACGGAGCAGGGCTGGGGCATGGATATTACAGGCGGGTTCCCATGACTGTTCCTCAGGTCCATACCCTTTCCAGTCAACTAGGTATTGGAGGCGTCCCCGTCGCCATCGGGAGTCCAGAATCTGCGCAACCTCATATTCCTCATGTCCCTGTACCTTGACCGGTGGTGGCGGGGCTGCAGAGGGGCGTGCAGGATCTGGAGGGGAAACTGGGACTAGCAGGGAACGATGAAAGACAGGGTGGATCCGAAGTGCCGGTGGAAGTTGTAACCGGTAGGCCACTGGATTGATTTGGTCTATGATGGGGAATGGGCCTATGAACCTGGAGTCCAGTTTCCGGGATGGTCGCAGGCTCTTTAAATGCCGGGTTGAGAGCCAGACCTGATCCCCAACCTTCAGGGTCTCCCCCGGTCGCCATTTCCGGTCAGCAGCTGCTTTATATGCTTGTTTGGCCTGCTGGAACTGTTCCTGGAGGACTTGATGGAGGGTTTGAAGCTCCTGGACAAGATCATTAGCCGATGGGACCATTGAATCGGGTGCGACTGGAGGGAAGAACCGGGGGTCGTAGCCGTAGTTGGCCATGAACGGTGTTTGGTGGGTGGAGGAGTGTACTGCGTTATTGTAAGCAAATTCTGCCAAGGGCAACAATGCCCCCCAGTTATCCTGTTGATGGTTGACATATCACCGTAAGTACTGTTCGAGCGTGGCATTCGTACGTTCGGTTTGGCCATCCGACTGTGGGTGGTATGCTGAGGAGAGGTGTACTTGGGTCCCTAGGAGGGAGTGTAGGGCACGCCAAAACCGCGAGGTGAACTGGACTCCTCTATCCGAAATCAGGTGAGCAGGCAGTCCATGGAGTCGGAAAATGTTATGCAAATATAGCTGGGCCGTTTCACGAGCAGAGGGAAGGCCTGTACAGGGAATAAAATGTGCCATCTTTGTGAGTAGATCCACTGCCACCAGGATGCTTGTGTGGCCATTAGATCTGGGGAGATCAGTGATGAATGTCAGGTCCAGTGTATATTTAAACTGTACTGACTCCATTTCCTAATGTTTCTAGTGTCTAAGTGCTTTCCCCGCAGGTGCACCAGTTCCCAGGCAGCTTTCCCACCGGAGGAGATTGTTTTGTCTAATACCGTTCCACCAGGCATTGGCCTTGACGGAGAGCAGCTTCCCAAGACTGAAAGATGTTGTTTTGAGAACTGTGGGGGGAGGCTGGTGCAGATGGGAACTGTTACTTTGTACCTCATGCTTTGCCCTTCATTGGTAACAATGACTGTGTACCATCCTGAGTCTCCTATTCAGGACTGTGGACTATAATGGACCTTTTCTGCAGTAAAGTTTCCTTATTCAATCAATGGACTCTTGTTTGCTTTTGAAAGGGAACCTGTAGGAAGAACCTTATCTAGCCACAAGCTGACATTTTGTTACCAATCATGCCTGAGTCGGGCCCAGCGGAATCCAAGGGAGTCCCGGACAAGGATCCCTTGTTTGATCCGTATGCGTCCCCCGACAGTCGAACAGCGCAACCCCAAGAATCTCAAGAACCGGTGTCGGTCGGGGCCGGAGCTTCGACTTCTACACCGCCTCTCATCGACCTCGGCAGTGAGGGGACCAGGCCGACGGCTACCGCTCTCCCCTTGATCTCGTTACCCACCCCGTCGGAGTGGGGAGCCAGACCCCGAGAAACGCGAGAGCGCCGGGCCGGAGGACTACATCCTAGAGTTTCGATGGACGGGCGCCGAAGCCTAGGGACTGTCCCTGAGCTGGATAGCAGCCAACCGTGGCTGTTTTGGAACAGGACGACCGAACAGACGGACGGGAATACATTCCGCCGCGGCGCCCTGAGTTGGGATTATTCGGAACTTGCTCCATGGAAAGAGCCAACGGAAGTTCCTGAACAAAGTTGGGTGCAGATGCAAAGTCGCACCCATGCTGTAGATTCCGGCATCTCGGCAGTGACGGGTCTAGCCAAAGGAATTCTAGCAGCGAGATCGAGAGTCGATCAAGGAGATCCTCCGCCTTGGGGGCCGTTTTCCCCGGTGAGTACAACCGAGGGAGGTTCCGCTACGGGGCAACCGGGTCCAAGCCGAATGCAACAGTTGGAAGCTAGACTGATTGATATGGAGGAAAGTTTGGCTCATGCCATTCACCTAATCTCAGCGATGGGGGCAGGAGAGAGGCTTTCACCTGAAGAAATGGCTGTACAAATAGCCACCCTCCAAAGCGTTATGTCCTATCCAGTGGAGGACGTTGGAGAACCGGGGGAAACGCCCGAGGAAACCCCTAGATTAGACGAAATTCCGCCTAGCGGGGATACTCCAGCTGAGCTGCCTGGAGAGGGGGAAGAAGGGCCAACCCGTCCAACCGAAACGACGGTGATACCCCCTCCTGCTTCTCCAACGATGGTTCGGCCGACTCAGACGGAAGAGCCTCCGGCTCCTCCTGGGGAGGAATTGCCACAACAACCACGAGAAGCGGTCCCCATTCAACTAACCCCGAGGGACGGCCTACCGGCACCTCAAGATCAGCCTCTGCTTCCCAGGATCACGACGCCGGGAGGGGCAAGGCCGCGCGGCCCACCACCCATCAGACCTTCGCCGCTGCGGCCCCTTCCGCTTCGACCGCAATTAACCCCGTTGCAGCAACCGATACGTTTGCCACTTGATCAACCCGTGTTACCACCTCCGAACCAACCGGTGGGACCTACACCACTACGACCCCACCAACCCACCCCTCAGCGGCCGGTCATTACTCAACCGCAACGGCCACCTCCACCTCAACCGCTACTGCCAGCACCTCCGGTATTGCCACCACCAGCCTGACCAAGATTGCAGCCGCCTGCCAGACCACGGCTGCAGCCACCGGCCCAGCCGAGGGCACCACCACCAGCCCAGCCGAGGGCACCACCGCCAGCCCAGCCGAGGGCGCTACTGCCAGCCCAGCCGAGGCCGCCACCCCCGGCTCAGCCGGTGATGCCGCCGCCAGCGCAACCAGCGCCGCTACCACAACCGGGTCCCCCCGTACCTCAAGTGCCATTGATGCTTCCGACGGACTTCTACCCAGCACCGGCTCCGAGGCAAGACCTCCCGATGGGCTGGGTGAAACTGGAAGCTACTTTTGATGGGGATCCCTCCAAACTGGGATTTTTCCTAGTGCAAGTCGTGCAATTCTTCAACCGGTGGGGACACCTCTTCGGCAGCGAGGCCAGTCAAATTGAACATCTCGGCTCCCGCTTACAAGGCAAAGCAGCGGACTGGTATGTAGGACTATACAATATCGGGGCCCCGGAACTCAATACTCTCCAGGGGTTGGTGGATGCTATTCGAGCACAATATGAAGACCCCTTAGAGGAAACCAGGGCCCGAACAGAATTGCAAGCCATTAAACAGGGCAGCATGTCTGCGAGAGACTATATCACGAAATTCCGACAATTGGCTGCCAAATGCCCTAGGTGTGAGGAGTCCACCAAAATCATTCTGTTCAAGCAAGGGCTAAACCCGAGACTTCTGGACAGAGCCCTTATGCAGGACAATCCCCCTACCTTGTTAGGTTGGATCCAACTCGCATGCGAAGTGGAGAATCGCATTTTGGAAGTCCGTTTGGTTGAACAACAACAACAAACGGGACAAAGAAGACCCTTAACTTTACAGAAGGGAGGACGGGGAGCTGGGTATGCCACCCGTGGAGCGAGAGATGCTAGATGGCAACAAGGGCTGTGTTTGCAATGCGGACAAGCCGGTCACTTTGCAGCACAATGCCCCTACCGGCCTGTGCAAAGACCTCCGCTTCAACTACGGCGTCCAACCCTTGCTCCATTTCCTACTCTCCAACGCCCGATTCCCGCGCCACGCGCAAACAGAGGCCGCGGCGCGTCCCAAAGGCCCGCCTCAGAGAGAGGACTGGAAGCGGAAGAAGTTATGGAATACGACCCCGCTTCCCCAAACGCAGAAGTCAATCCAGAAAGCCCCCAGTCGGGAAACGAGATGGATCTGTCGTAAAAGGGCCCAAACGACAGATCCGCCCCAAGCCCGTCCCTGCACGGAACCGGCCACCTGGGTCCATCTTATTCATGCCAGTGACTTTACTTAACCCGGAGAGGAAGATGCACATCCGAGTGCAAGCCCTCATCGACTCGGGTTGCTCGAGAGACATTATCGCCCCGGCCCTCGTCAACGGACTAGTTCTACCAACTCGTGAATTGCAAAACCCAGTGATTTTTGAACAAATGGATGGCACCAATATGAACCCTGTTACCACTGAAACCATCCCAATAATTACCGGCATGGGCCAACACTGGGGAAAAAGGTCTTTTGTCATCAGCGCCACTGCCAAATACCCGTTAATTTTAGGCAGCAAGTGGCTATGTGATCACAATCCCTACATAAATTGGGCAGAGGGGTGCATCACCTTCACTCACTCCAACTGTAAAAACCATCGCTGGAACCAAAACTGGGGCAGTGATCCAACTCACACCGAGAAGGCGCTTCTCACCCAAGAAGAAATAAACCAAATTCCCGAACCGTACTGGCCCTTTCTGAATGCCTTCTCCGAAGAAGAAGCTGATACTCTACCCCCGCACCGACGAACTGACTGTGCGGTGGAAATTGTACCTGGGGCCTCATTGCCCAAAGGACGACTCTATCCCATGAGTCTCCATGAACGAGAGGAGCTCCGAAAATTCATCGACACCAATCTTCAAAGAGGGTTCATCCGTCCAGCCAATAGCCCCCATGCCGCTCCGGTACTCTTCGTGAAAAAAAAAGATGGGGGACTTCGACTGTGCACGGACTTTAGAGGACTTAATGCTGTGTCTACCAACAACGCCTATCCCATCCCACTCATCCGAGATCTTCTCAACGTCGTGGCCCAAGGTAAGATCTTTACAAAATTAGACCTAAAAGATGCTTACTTCCATGTCCGTATCAAGGCAGGGGATGAGTGGAAAACCGCATTTAATACACCCCTCGGACAGTATGAATATTTAGTTATGCCCTTTGGATTGGCGGGAGCCCCGTCGGTATTCATGTCCATGATAAATGAAGTTCTACACGAGTTCCTCTATAAAGGTGTAGTAGTGTACCTTGATGATGTATTAATTTATTCAGACTCGGAAGAGGAACACGTTCAAATGGTGCAAAAAGTCCTGTCCACTTTGATGAACAATAAACTTCCCATTAAGCTGTCCAAATGTGAATTCCACAAAACTGAGCTCACTTACCTTGGGTACTGTATCTCCCAAGAGGGGTTAAAAATGGATCCAGCCAAAATACAAGCGATCCAAGAATGGCAAACTCCCACCACCCGCAAAGAAGTGCAGTCCTTCCTGGGCTTTGCCAACTTCTATAGAGACTTTATAGCAAACTTTGCTCAAATCACGCTCCCCTTAACCGAATTGTTAAGGACAAAAAATAAAGGGGACCAGGCTAAAAAACCCTCCTCCAAAATACAGTGGACATCCGATTGCCAAACTGCTTTCGAATGCCTAAAAGAACAATTTGTAACGGAACCCATCCTTTGCCACCCCAACGAAAATTACCCTTTCATAGTGCAAGTCGACGCCAGCGATACGGCGATAGGAGGGGTATTATTGCAGAAGGGGGAGGATGGGAAACTACGGCCTTGTGCATTCCTGTCAAGGAAATTTTCAGAAGCAGAAAGAAATTGGAATGTGTGGGAGAAGGAAGCTTTTGCAGTGAAAGCGGCCCTCACTAACTGGAGACATTGGCTGGAGGGGGCGCAATATCCCTTCGAGGTCTGGACAGATCATAAAAATTTGGAGGCCCTTCGCAGCCCTCGCAGACTGAACGCCAAACAATTGCGATGGGCAGAATTCTTTTCCAAATTCAACTTCACTTTAAATTACCTCCCGGGCAAAACTAACTTTCTTGCAGACGCCCTATCGCGCATGCCCCAACACAAGAGCAAACGGGAGGAGACTGTAGACACGGTCTTCTCCCCTATGCAATTGGGAGGCGTGGTAACTACACGCAGCCGCGCAAGACAGCCCCTCCCGCATAACCAGGAGTGGAAATCGAAACTTAAAGCTGAGGTGGAAAAGGAGGGGGGTAGAGCGCCTAAAAGCAAACTGGCTCAATCCCCACAGGGGGACTGGCTAGCTGGAAACAAATTTTATGTCCCAGACAGCCTCCGACGGGAGGTATTACAACGATGTCACGATGCCCCCACTGCGGGTCACTATGGGTATCTGAAAACGTTGCATCTAATACAACGGCAATTCTGGTGGCCGGGCATGCGCAAAGACATTTCCCAATACGTTAGCTCCTGCCCCATTTGCCTCAGCGCCAAAACCCGGAAGGGGAAACCTCCAGGCCTCCTACAACCATTGGAGACGCCTGACAGACCGTGGGAAATAATATCTATGGACTTTATCACTGATTTACCCCTTTCGAAAGGACATAATTGCATTTTGGTCGTGGTAGATCTGTTCTCCAAACAAGCTCATTTTATTCCATGTACTGCTATACCCACTGCTCGAAAACTGGCAGATTTATTCTTAAAACACATCGTAAAATTACATTCTTTTCCGTCCAAGGTGATTTCGGATCGCGGCGGACAGTTCATTGCCAACTTCTGGTGGGAGCTTTTGCGAATGTTGAATATTGAGCAGGGAATCAGTTCAAGCCACCACCCACAAACCGACGGACAATCCGAAAAAACTAATCAAATTTTAGAACAGTTCCTTCGTTGCTACATTAATTTCCAACAAGATAATTGGGTGGACCTTCTGCCTTTAGCTGAGTTCTCATACAACAACAGTGTGCATGCTTCCACTGGGGAGGCCCCTTTCAAAATTGTATATGGAGCTCACTTCAATCCCTTCCCGTTGGACACTCCCCCCCGCCATTCCTCTAATTCGCCTGATGTATCTTCCTGGTGGGGGGAGGCCAAGCAGCAATGGACTCTCATTAAAAAACACCTCGAGAAAGCCAAACTGGATTACAAAAAGTACGCAGATCGCCATCGTGTGGCCGAATGGAATTTACAACCTGGAGATCATGTTTATATTTCCACCAAGAACCTGAAACTAACTCAAACGAGCCGCAAACTAGCATTAAAGTTCCTTGGACCTTTCCCTGTCCGCAAAGTAATTAATAAAGTGACTGTTGCTGTAAATCTACCCAAGAACTTGCGCCATGTTCATGATACATTTCATGTCAGTCTCCTTAAAAGAGCTCCCACCGACGACAAGTGGCACATCAAAGCTCCACCCATTCCTACTTTGATAGACGACCAAGTACACTACGAAGTGCAACAAATTTTGGACTCTAAGATCAAACGGAATCAGCTTTTTTACCTCGTTAGGTGGAAGGACTTTGATTCTGGATACGATGAGTGGGTGAACTCTGTACATGTTCATGCTCCTAGATTAACCAAAGCTTTTCATACTCGTTACCCATATAAGCCAGGGGGGGATCTATTTTAAGGGGGGCAGAATGTCAGGTCCAGTGTATATTTAAACTGTACTGACTCCATTTCCTAATGTTTCTAGTGTCTAAGTGCTTTCCCCGCAGGTGCACCAGTTCCCAGGCAGCTTTCCCACCGGAGGAGATTGTTTTGTCTAATACCGTTCCACCAGGCATTGGCCTTGACGGAGAGCAGCTTCCCAAGACTGAAAGATGTTGTTTTGAGAACTGTGGGGGGAGGCTGGTGCAGATGGGAACTGTTACTTTGTACCTCATGCTTTGCCCTTCATTGGTAACAATGACTGTGTACCATCCTGAGTCTCCTATTCAGGACTGTGGACTATAATGGACCTTTTCTGCAGTAAAGTTTCCTTATTCAATCAATGGACTCTTGTTTGCTTTTGAAAGGGAACCTGTAGGAAGAACCTTATCTAGCCACAAGCTGACATTGTACTGTTCGAGCCATGAACGGTGTTTGGTGGGTGGAGGAGTGTACTGCGTTATTGTAAGCAAATTCTGCCAAGGGCAACAATGCCCCCCAGTTATCCTGTTGATGGTTGACATATCACCGTAAGTACTGTTCGAGCGTGGCATTCGTACGTTCGGTTTGGCCATCCGACTGTGGGTGGTATGCTGAGGAGAGGTGTACTTGGGTCCCTAGGAGGGAGTGTAGGGCACGCCAAAACCGCGAGGTGAACTGGACTCCTCTATCCGAAATCAGGTGAGCAGGCAGTCCATGGAGTCGGAAAATGTTATGCAAATATAGCTGGGCCGTTTCACGAGCAGAGGGAAGGCCTGTACAGGGAATAAAATGTGCCATCTTTGTGAGTAGATCCACTGCCACCAGGATGCTTGTGTGGCCATTAGATCTGGGGAGATCAGTGATGAAATCCATAGACAGAGCTTGCCAAGGTCCTGCAGGAGTTGGCAATGGTTGTAGCAGGCCAGGAGGTTTTCCAGGCTGGTCTTTGGCCCGTTGGCAGGTCTCACATGAAGCCACATATCGAGAGACATCGACTTGGACCCGAGGCCACCAAAACTCTCGAGTCAATAGGTGTAGGGTCTTGTGCTGCCCAAAGTGTCCAGCTGGTTTGGCATCATGCATCAGATGTAGAATTTCTGACCGTAAAGGTCCTAATGGTACATAGACCCTGCCACGGTGGGTGAGCAGCCCCATCTGCTCCGCAAAGTCAGTACGTACTGTTCCCAGGGAGTCCTGGAGTGCCTGAAGTTGTTTCATTGCAAAGGGATCTTGTTGTTGCTGTGTCTTTATCCTCTCTCTGAGAGGTGGCATGGGTTGCACCGCTGCAAAGCTATCCGGTGGCAAGATAGTAGCTAGTGGTCGTTCCCCTGTCAGTGGGGCAGCATACTCAGGCTTCCTGGAGAGGGCGTCTGACCGCTTATTTTGCGAGCTTGGAATATAAGAAACAGTGAAATTAAATCTGGAAAAAAACTGAGACCATCGAATCTGTCTTTGATTCAGCCGCCGCGCTGTCTGTAGGTGCTCCAGATTGCGGTGATCTGTACGAACCTGAACAGGGTGACGAGCGCCCTCCAGGTGATGACGCCACACTTCAAATGCAACTTTAATAGCCAATAGCTCCCGCTCCCAGATGGTGTAATTTTGCTCGGCTGGTGTGAGCTGCCTGGAGTAGAAGGCACATGGTTGCACGGTCTTGGTAGTCATCCCTTGCTGCAATAACACTGCTCCAATAGCTGTGCTGGAGGCATCTGTCTCAACTACAAAGGGCAGGCTAGGATCTGGGTACCTCAGGAGTGGTTCAGTGGCAAAGTGGGTCTTCAAATTTTGAAAGGCCTGTTGAGCTTCTGGTGTCCAGTGAAACGGCTCTCGGGGGCGTAACAGCCTTGTCAGAGGTACTGCTAGGGAGGCAAACTCAGGAATAAATTGTCTGTAGTAGTTGGCAAATCCAAGGAAACGTTGAACATCTTTACGATTGCGCGGTGCTTGCCAGGATAGCACGGCTTGGACTTTCTGGGGGTCCATAGCGATCCCTTGAGGGGAAATCTGGTGTCCCAGAAATTCTACAGGCACATTTTTCAAGTTTGGCATAAAGGCCATGTTGTCGGAGCCGATGCAGAACCACACGCACATGCTTAGTATGGCTTGCTGCATCCTGAGAATAGATTAGGATGTCATCTAAATAAATTATGAGGAACTTATCAAGGAGATCTCGGAATATATCATTCATCAAACGCTGGAAGACAGCGGGCGCATTACACAAACCAAAGGGCATTACCAGGTACTCAAACTGGCCATATCTGGTGGCAAAAGCGGTTTTCCACTCATCGCCCGGACGTATGCGCACCAGGTTGTAGGCACCACGGAGATCCAGCTTTGTATACACCTTGGCTCCCCTCAGACGCTCTAGCAGCTCTGGAATAAGGGGAAGGGGGTAACGGTCCCTGATGGTGATCTTGTTGAGTGCCCGATAATCATTACATAGCCGCAACTCCCCGCTTTTCTTTTTTACAAACAGGACAGGAGCAGAAGTGGGTGAGGTAGAAGGACGAATGAATCCCCTCTGTAGATTTTTAGTCAGGAAATCCCGGAGGGCCACAAGTTCCGGCTCCGATAGGGGATATAGCCGACCTGCTGGTAAAGGGGCTCCAGGCATCAGATTGATGGCACAATCATATGGTCGATGGGGTGGTAACTGATCAGCTCCTTTTTCCTCAAATACATCCCGGAGATCTGTGTATTTTTCTGGGAGGCCTGGCAATGCTGGGTAGGTAGCTGCCCCCAGGGCAGCTGGGTGAAGCTTATGTGGGCATGGGTCTTCAAACTGTAACTCCTGTTTAGTCCAATTGATGATTGGATTGTGGAGTTCCAACCAAGACATCCCCAACACAATGGGAAAATGAGGCATTGTAGCTATATCAAAACAAAGGCGTTCCTGGTGACGTTGCAACTGTAGGAGCAGCGGTTCAGTTTCCTGTGTGATGGGCCCCGAACGCAGTAGTCGGCCATCAATGGTCTCCACTAAGCTGGGTGTCCTTTTAGGTTTCAAGGGGATTCGATGCTGGGTAGCGAACTGGGCATCCATATAACACTGGGATGCACCAGAATCTATCATTGCGTACACCAAGAGCCAACGTGCATCTGGCAACTGCAGCCTTACTGGCATCAGAAGGTGTCGAGGACCGCTGGGTAGGTCTTCGGTTCCGGCAACATGCCACCCCTCTGATGACCTGTGTTGGGATGAGGCTTGGGGTTGGTTGCTGGTGGTAGGACGGTTTTCCTTCTCTGGACAGCAACTGGCATAATGCCCCACACCTCCACAGTACAGGCAGAGATTCAGAGCATGGCGTCTGATTTTCTCTTCTTCGGATAAGTGAGGATGAGTAGTCCTCATTCTTGGGGACCCTCCTTCCCTCTCTTGCCTACCAGGAGCCCCATCCCCCACGGGAGCAGGGAGAGACCAGCATGTTTTCTGCCGTGGCCAGGCCGCTTCCTGTGCCTGTTTCCGACTCTCCAACCGTCCATCAATCCTCAGGCACAGTAAGATTAATGCCTGGAGAGTCACACGCCGCTCCACCCTGGCCACCTCATCTAGTACCTCTTCAGACAACCCCTCAAGGTACTGGTCTATTAGGGCAGCTTCATTCCAGCCCAGGTCCAGAGCTATCAGCTGAAACTCTGTTGTATAGGTGGCCACTGTTCCCTTCCCCTGCTTGAGGTTCCTAATACGCCGGTTAGCCTTCTCAGCCTTCAAAGAGTTGTCAAATATCATGCTCAGGTGAGTCACAAAGTCAGCAAAGTTATTTAACAGGGGTGAGTCAGCAATCAGCAGTGGAGTAGCCCATCTGGCTGCCTGCCCCTTTAAGAGGCTCAAAATGAAGCACACCTTCGTTCTCTCATTGGGAAAGGCATGATCACGAAGTTCTATATACAATTTACATTGAGCAAGGAAAGCAGGAAATTCTTCTATGTCTCCAGCAAACTTTTCTGGCACACTCACAGGGCATTTTCCCCATGGGGGCGTGGAGTGGGCTGTTAGTTGCTGTTGAATTGCAGCCAAAGCTTGGGTGAGCTGTGTTATCTGAGCCTGTAACATCTGGCTTTGTGTAGCCATAGCAACGGGGCCTCCTCCATCCCCCAGCTGGAGGAATGTGAATTGGTGTGAGGTGGAAGCAAACTGTCCCGTTACAGACTCACACTGGCAGCATGCAAGGGAAAACTCCCAAGTTGTCCGAGCAGGGCAGCACCCAGTTCCAAGGTTCAGGCACCAACTGGGCACACTCACGGCTTCAAGTCCAAAGGGGGATTCCAAAAACACATCCACAGGAACAGGCCAAGGTCAGGGACAAGAGAATCAATTCCAAACACAGCAGCAAGGTCAGTAGTGAGCGGACTCGTTGCTTCCACGCAGCCACTCCCTCTTCGGCTGCTTTTAAGCCTCACAGTGCTCAGCACCTGCCAGCTATCTCAGTCCTGCTCCTGCGAGCACTCATCATCACTAATGATGCTGGGCCGGTGCTGTGCTGCTAGCCTGGCACTGCGCCTTCTGGCTTGGAGGTCTCTTCTAGCCCTCCTTTGGCAGCGCTCCCGAGGCTCTGGTGATGAAGGGGGAGAGCTGGCCTGCACCTGGCTTTCTGTTGCCAGCCCAGGGCTGGGAAGCTGAGGAACCGATGTGCTGGGACCTGGCTGTGGATCAGTAACTGAGCCTTCAGAGCCTGCCTCCTCCTGCAGTGCCTCTGCCACTGGCTGTGGATCTGGGTCAGGTTCACCAGCTGCCTCTTCCTCAGAGGAGTCCTCTGAGTCTCTCTGCTCCACTGGGCCAGGTTGGTCCATGACACTAAGATTTCCACTGCATCCTGTGGGGACCTGGATAGCGAGATACAGAGTTGGGTGTCATCTACATATTGATGACATCCCACTCCCTAGCTGTGAATGAGTTCTCCAAAAGGTTTTACGTAGAGGTTGAACAACATGGGCGATAAGATTGCACCCTGTGGAACCCCACAAGATAGTTCCCATTCTGGAGACAGCTGATCTCCGACGGCAACCCTTTGAGTCCGTTCCATGAGAAACGATTTAAACCAGTCCAAGGCACATCCTTGGATGCCCACTTCTGTTTCCAAACGCCTCAACAGGATGGCACAGTCTACTGTGTCAAAGGCTGCAGAGAGATCCAGGGGGAGCAATAAGGAGATGGGGCCTTTGTCTATATTCAGATGGAGATCATCCACTAATGCTACTAGTGCTGTCTCTGTCCCATGCCCTAGTCTGAATCCAGACTGGAAAGGGTTCTCCAAGAAGATCTGGAATTGGTCAGCTACTACTCTCTCAATCACTTTGCCCAGAATGGGCAGATTAGAGACTGGGCAATAATTGGCTACATCATTTTTGTCTAGGGATGATTTTTTATTCATGGACTGATAACTGCCTGTTTGAGTGGCTGGGGGAAGGTGCCCTGAGTTAGTGATTGATTTGCAATAGATCTCAGTGGTTCATTTCTGTGATCTTTACTTGATTTTAACAACCAACATGGGCAAGGATCAAGTGCACAAGCAGTGGCTTTCATAAATGCCAAGATCCTGTTAAGGTCTGTCATTGTAATTGGTTCAAAGCAGTCTAAATGTAGGCCAGATAGCGTATTAAGCATTTCTCCTATCTCGCTTGCTTTGCATCTAACATCTAGATCAAAGAGTATTCATGCTATTTTATCAGCAAAAAACTTAGCAAAGACCTCACGGCTAATAGTCTGTTCTAGGGACTGTAAAGGTTTGGATTTAGGGGTTAGAGGGTGTTTGGATATCCTGAACAGTTGGGAGAGCATGAACTAGCTGACATAATTGTTGCCGAGAAATAACGTTTCTTTGCCGCTTTCGCTTCTGCTTCATAGATCCTCCAGTGTGTTCTGTAGCAAGCTCCAGAGGCGTAGCATGAGGAGGGCCAGGGGAGTGGCTGCCCTGGGCACAAAATTTTGAGGGGGTGCCATGTCCATGGCCCCTCCAGGAGCGCCCCTGCTCACCTCCCCGCCCCTTCGCTGCCGCTGCCAACACAGCGCCCAGTGAGCCGGGCCCCCCTGTGGTGTGGCAGGCGGCCTGCCTCCCCGCTCATCTCCTGACCCTCCCCACTCCCACAGTGTCAGGTTCAGAAGGTTGTCTTGTCTGCTTGTGCTTAACCGACTCCATTTTTAATCCTTTCAGTGTTTAAGTGCTCTCTTCCAGGTGCCAAGGTTCCCAGGCAGCTATCTCACTGAACTGTATTGTTTTGGCTACCGATGTTCCACCAAGAACCGGCCTTGAGGAAGCTTTCGCTCTTCTGACTTCAAAGGGAATGTTTTGAGAACTATGGGGGGAGGATGGGCCAGCTATGATCTCTTACTTTGTATCTCATGCTCTGCCTGGCATTGGTAACAATGCATATGTACCAACCTGAATATTGCATTCAGGCCAGTGGACTATAATAATCTTTTTCTTCATTAAATGCTTTTTGGAAACAATGGACTTTTGTCTAATTGCAGAAGGCAGACTGGAGGAAGGATATTATCTAGCCACAGTTCTGACATTTTGTTACCAATCACCTTTTCCAATGCCTAAGCCGGATCAGACGGACTCCAAAGCTGTCCCAGTCCAAAGGGATCCTTTGTTTGACCCGTATGCCTCTCCCGGCTCTCAAGGCTTGGAACCTGTACCGCGGGGAGACAGTTCCTCGGTTACTACGGTTTACACCCTCGCTACCAGCAACGCGGATATGCGGCCTAGAGCCACAGCTGCACCACTCTTCAACTTGCCCACCCCGACGCAGTGGGGTGCAAGGCCAAGGGAAACGAGAGAGCAGAGGGCCAGCGCGATGTTTACGCAGCTACAGCTGGATAGTCGGCACAGTTTGGGATCCATACCCGAGCAAACGGATTGGGAAACGTCCCGCCGTGGCACCCTGAGTTGGGATTATGCGGAAGTCACCCCGTGGTCGGGGCAACAAGAAGTGGAAGAACTCATACCTGGTCTGCCGAGGCCACCTACTGAAAATATGCCCTCTTCGCAAGCTACTGGCTATACGATACAAGAGGAGGAAACTACGGATAGAGTTCAGCTGTTGGAGAACAGACTCCTAAATATGGAAGAAAGTTTGGCAAATGCCATCCACCTGCTTTCAGTGCTAGGGGCGGGGGACAGAGGTCGTGTCCCGCCAGCTAGTCTACCGGATATCAGCCAAAGTTTGCTTAACTTGCAAAATCAACTGTGGCCGCAACAGCCACCAGAAACGGGAGACGAGGACTCCATCACCGGGGAAGGACCCTGCCCAGGAGATCCTTGTCCAGACGAACCCCGCCCCGAGCAACCGATGGCACCAGGAGACGTCGGTGCCGATGGGGGAGGTGGAGAACCGTGCCCGGAAGACCCTCGTCCCGATCGCCCTATAACTCCGGCAGATGATGGGAATGGGGGAGGAGGTGGGGGAGAACCAGGACAACCGCTGGAGCCAGCTGCCCCGATAGTCCCACCACCTACAACTCAAGCGAGCCAGACCCCAGACCTTCCGGGAGGAGCCACGCCGCCGATCATCCCTGGAGCGGGCGGGCCTCTTCCTACACCAGGGCCGCGGGGGGATACGGTCCCTCTCCAACCCATCTCTCCTCTCCCACCTCCGGTGCGGCTGGCTCCCACTCCCCGTCAACCAGTACCCGGGGGCCTACCGAGGGGGCCTCCGGTGCATCTGGCACCAAGAGGGCCCCAACCCATTCCTCAGCCGACTCCGGGAGCGCCTCCACCACCTCAACCACAACCCTACCCTCAACACCCTCCGCCGCAGCCACAGCCGAGGCCGCGACAGCCTCTTCCTCAACCTCAACCTTACCCTCACTATCCGCAGCTACCACCGACGCTGCAACAGCCTCCCTTACAACTAGCTCCACTAGATGTCTACCCAATGCCGGCACCAGCTCCTAGACACGATCTTCCCATGGGATGGGTCAAACTGGACGCTACGTTTGATGGAGACCCTTCCAAATTGGGATTTTTCCTGGTACAAGTGGTGCAATTTTTCAACCAATGGGGACATCTTTTCGGGAGTGAGGCCAGTCAAATAGAGCATCTGGGATCACGCCTTCAAGGTAAAGCTGCAGACTGGTATGTGGGGCTTTATAATGTGGGAGCCCCTGAATTGGATACGCTCCAAGGGCTAGTGGATGCGATCCGAGCCCAGTATGAAGACCCCCTAGAAGAAACTAGGGCCAGAACGGAATTGCAAGCAATTAGGCAAGGCAGCATGTCGGCTAGAGACTATGCTACAAAATTCCGACAGCTCGCTGCCAAATGCCCAAGGTGCGAAGAGTCTACCAAGATTATTTTGTTCAAACAAGGGCTAAATCCTAAATTGTTGGACCGAGCTCTTATGCAAGATAACCCTCCTACGCTGTTAGGGTGGATACAATTGACCTGCGAAGTTGAAAACCGTCTACTAGAGGTTCGCTTAGTGGAACAACACCAACAACCTCCGGGCCAAAGGCGTTCCTCCACTCCCCTCAGGGGAAGCCGGGGGACTGGATATGCCACTCGTGGAGCAAGAGATGTTAGATGGCAACAAGGGCTTTGTTTGCAATGTGGCCAAAGTGGTCATTTTGCGGCGCAATGCCCATACCGGCCTGTGCAAAGACCTCTGCTCCAACTAAGACGCCCAGCCCCCGCAGCCTACCCGGCGCCACCGCGCCCCACTCCAGCTCCAAGAATCGCTCCAAGAGGTAGGGGGGCGTCGAGGAGAAACCTCCCCGAAAGAGGACTGGAATTGGAAGAAGTTATGGAGGATGATCCAATAGCCTTATCGGGGGGAGAGAATCCAGAGAGCCCCGCTTCGGGAAATGAAATAGATCTGTCGTAAAAGGACCCAAACGGCAGATCAAACCTTCGGCAGTTCCGGTTCCAAACCGACCCCGTGGGTCCATCCTTTTCATACCAGTAACGTTGGTGAATCCTGACAAGAAAATGCATATTCGCATACAAGCTCTAATTGATTCAGGTTGCTCCAGGGACATCATCGCTCCAGCCGTAGTTAATGGACTAGTACTTCCGGTAAAAGATTTGGAAATACCGGTAATTTTTGAGCAAATGGATGGCACTAACATGAACCCAGTCACTACCGAAACCACTCCAATTATAACAGGCATGGGACAACATTGGGAAATATGATCATTCGTCATTAGTGCCACAGCGAAATACCCCTTGATCCTGGGAAGCCGGTGGTTATGCGATCATAACCCTTATATCAACTGGGCAGAGGGAAGTATCACGTTTACACATGAATCCTGTAAAAATCATCGTTGGAATCAAAACTGGGGTAAGGACCCTACTATAAATGACTCCGCTCTCCTTACCATGGAAGAAATCAACCAAATACCCAAGCAATACCGAGCATACACCCAAGCCTTCACAGAGGAAGAAGCCAATGCTTTGCCTCCTCACAGGAGGACAGACTGTGCCGTGGAAATATTACCGGGCGTCTCGCTGCCCAAGGGCCGTCTCTATCCGATGAGTCCCAACGGAAGAGAGGAGCTCCGCAAGTTCATTGATCTCAATCTTCAAAGAGGATTCATCCGCCCTGCCAACAGTCCCCATGCAGCACCAGTGCTTTTTGTCAAAAAGAAGGACGGGGGCTTAAGACTGTGCACCGACTTTCGGGGACTTAACGCCGTCTCCTCCAGCAACGCCTACCCTATCCCGCTCATCAGAGATCTACTCAACGTCGTGGCTCAAGGTAAGGTCTTTACGAAATTAGATTTAAAAGACGCTTACTTCCATGTCCGTATCCGAGAAGGGGATGAATGGAAAACCGCGTTTAACACGCCCCTCGGCCAATATGAATATTTAGTTATGCCTTTTGGCCTGGCCGGGGCATCATCGGTTTTCATGTCCATCATCAATGAAGTACTACATGAATTTTTATACAAAAGCGTTGTGGTGTACCTTGATGATGTGTTAATCTATTTGGAGACCGAAGAGGAACATGTGGACCTTGTAAAAAGGGTCTTAACCACTCTCATGAATAACAAACTGCCCATTAAGCTCTCTAAATGTGAGTTCCACAAAACAGAACTCACTTACTTAGGCTATTGCATTTCCCAAGAGGGCTTGAAAATGGATCCAGGCAAAGTACAGGCAGTACTCAATTGGCAAACACCCGCGACCCGCAAAGAGCTACAATCATTCTTGGGCTTTGCCAACTTCTATAGAGAATTCATTGCAAATTTCGCCCAAATCACGCTCCCCCTAACTGAGCTGCTAAAAACCAAAGACAAGGGGGACCAAGCTAAAAAGCCAGGTGCAAAACTATTGTGGACACCAGAATGCCAAACAGCGTTCAATCACCTTAAAACGCAGTTTGTCTCAGAGCCCGTTCTGCAACACCCCGATGAGAACCGCCCCTTCATAGTACAGGTCGACGCCAGCGACATGGCAATTGGGGGCGTGCTGCTACAGCGGGGGCCGGATGGGAAGCTCAAACCCTGCGCCTTCCTTTCCAGAAAGTTTTCAGAGGCGGAAAGGAATTGGAATGTATGGGAAAAGGAAGCCTTTGCTGTAAAAGCGGCTCTCACTAACTGGAAGCATTGGTTAGAAGGAGCCCGTCATCCGTTCGAAGTCTGGACGGACCATAAAAATTTGGAGGCCCTTCACAGCCCTCGGGCAAAACTAACTTCTTGGCCGACGCTCTATCACGCATGCCCCAACACAAAAGCAAAAGGGAGGAGACAATTGACACGGTCTTTTCAGCTACGCAATTAGGGGGCGTGGTGACCACACACAGCCGCACAAACCCCTCCCGTCAACCCGATCAGGGGTGGAGAGACAAGCTGAAAGCTGAAGTGGAAAAGGAGGGGGGGATGTGCCCAAAGACAAACTGCAACAATCGGCCCAAGGGGAATGGCTTTGGGGAGATCGATTCTATGTACCCAAAAGTTTGCGGAAAGACGTTTTACACCGTTGTCATGATGCTCCCACGGCAGGGCACTACGGGTACTTAAAAACACTTCACTTGGTGCAACGCCAATTTTGGTGGCCGGGCATGCGCAAAGACATTTCCCAATATGTAGCGTCTTGCCCCATCTGCCTCAGCGCCAAGTCCCGAAAGGGCAAACCTCCGGGACTCTTACAACCTTTAGAAACGCCAAGTCGACCATGGGAAATAATCTCTATGGACTTTATCACTGACTTACCACCCTCAAAAGGGCACAATTGTATTTTAGTCGTGGTGGATTTGTTTTCCAAGCAAGCTCATTTTATACCCTGCACCACGATTCCTTCCGCTAGAAAGTTGGCCGACATATTTGTAAAAAACATTGTAAAAATACATTCTTTTCCATCGAAGGTGATCTCGGATCGCGGCAGACAATTCGTTGCCAATTTCTGGCGGGAGCTTTTACAGTTGCTGGGCACTGAACAAGGTCTCAGTTCAAGCCATTACCCAGAAACAGACGGACAATCGGAAAAAACTAATCAGATATTAGAGCAATTTCTACGTTGTTACATTAATTTCCAACAAGATAATTGGTTTGACTTGCTCCCCTTGGCAGAGTTCTCGTATAATAACAGCGTACACGCTTCCACGGGAGAAACTCCCTTCAAAATTGTCTACGGCTTCCACTTCAAACCATTTCCGTTCGAAGCGCTTCCCCCCCCACTACAGCTTCCAAAGACGTCACCGAATGGTGGGGGGAAGCAGCTCAACAATGGACTCAAATTAAAGAACACCTCGACAAAGCCAAACAGGATTACAAAAAGTACGCCGACCGCCACCGTGCGGCAGCATGGGATTTACAACCTGGCGATCTTGTTTATCTTTCTACAAAGAATCTGAAAGTAACGCAAACCAGCCGCAAGCTCACTTTAAAGTTCTTAGGACCTTTTCCTGTTCGCAAAGTAATCAATAAAGTGACTGTTGCCTTGGATTTACCAAAGAATCTACGCCACGTACATGATACTTTCCATGTCAGTCTGTTGAAGAGAGCCCCCATTGATAACCAATGGCACACCCGGGCCCCTCCAATCCCTACTTTGATTGACGACCAAACCCACTATGAGGTGCAACAAATATTGGACTCTAAAATAAGAAGAGATCAGTTATTTTACCTCATTAGGTGGAAGGACTTTGACTCTGGGTTTGATGAATGGGTGAACTCTGTATATGTTCATGCTCCTAGACTGGTGAGAGCGTTCCACTCTCACTACTCACATAAACCTGGGGGAGGGGCGTCTTAGAGGGGGCAGAATGTCAGGTTCAGAAGGTTGTCTTGTCTGCTTGTGCTTAACCGACTCCATTTTTAATCCTTTCAGTGTTTAAGTGCTCTCTTCCAGGTGCCAAGGTTCCCAGGCAGCTATCTCACTGAACTGTATTGTTTTGGCTACCGATGTTCCACCAAGAACCGGCCTTGAGGAAGCTTTCGCTCTTCTGACTTCAAAGGGAATGTTTTGAGAACTATGGGGGGAGGATGGGCCAGCTATGATCTCTTACTTTGTATCTCATGCTCTGCCTGGCATTGGTAACAATGCATATGTACCAACCTGAATATTGCATTCAGGCCAGTGGACTATAATAATCTTTTTCTTCATTAAATGCTTTTTGGAAACAATGGACTTTTGTCTAATTGCAGAGGGCAGACTGGAGTAAGGATTTTATCTAGCCACAGTTCTGACACACAGTTCAGGCTGCTTGCGTCGTCCGCCCCTTACCTCTTCACCACAGCCGCCTGCACCGCTGCCATCAGCTCAACACCCAGCAGCGGTGCGGGCAGCTGCGGTGAAGAGATAAGTGGTGGTGAGGTGAGCAGCCTGAATCATGGGAGCGCTCTGGGGCGGGGCTGTGCCCCTGCAGCCCACCTCCCTGCTCCTTTGTCGCAGCCGCCCATGCCACCGCCACCAGCTCACTGCCCAGCAAGCTGGGCCCCCCAGCGGTGCAGCAGGCAGCGCGGCTTGCGGCCTGCCTCCCAGCTTTCCCCCAGAGCATTCCCGCATTTTTGGCCATGCTTGCCTCCCTGCCCCTTACCTCTTTATTGCAGGTGTGGCGAAGAGGTAAGGGGCGGGGAGGCAAGCTGCCCAAACCACAGAGCGCTCTTGGGTGGGTGGGGCCGCGTCCTTGCGTGATGACGTCACACAAGTGACATCATCGTGCAGGACCCAGAGCGCGCGCCCACGCTTCACGTGCACGCACAGGGGCGAAGGCACCACCTCCTTCCCCGGGCACCACTAAGGCACGCTACGCCGCTGGCAAGCTCTATCAGCTTCCATGAGGGTTTTTCGCCAGTGTCTTTCTAGATGTCTTCCAGCCCTTTTCAGGTCAGCCAGCTCCATGGTAAACCACGGTGCCGGTTTCTGTCCCAAGGGCTGGAGGAGTTGACAAGGAGCAATGGTGTCGATAGCTTCAGGGAGATTTGTGTTCCACTCCTACAGCAGCTTCTGTGGAGCCTGTGTCTGGGATTCTAAAATCCCCCAAGGCATTTTGAAATCTGGGAGGGTCTATGAACCTTTGTGGGCGAATCATTTTAATTGGACTCCCTATTTTATGGGCAGTTGGGGCCATGTTCACTTTTGCCTTCAGCAGATGCTGGTCTGACCATGGTTCATGCCGCATTTCCAATGTTCAGCCAAGGTTTCCCCTCAGAGGCTCAGTGCAAAATATTAAGTCTGGTTTGTGACCTCTTTCATGTGTAGGGTCTGTCACAATTGGCGAGAGGCCCAGGGTTGCCGGGCAAGCTATAAATTCCTGAGCTGGGCTTGACTTTGAACACTCAGCATGGATGTTGAAGCCTCCCAGAACAATAAGTCTAGTTGTCTCCAGCACCTAGACTTGTGGACCTTCATCCACTCATGGGTGAATATTCCAAAGCAACAAATTAACCAGTAAACCACTAGGCTATATTAGGATGATCATTTTCTCTAATAATCTTTGACAGGCAATCAGCCCTCTGTTTTATTTATTCTAGGAGCGGAGGGCAATCTAAACTCCCCTCTGTCTGGAGATCAGGGGGCGGGGCCATCAGCCATGTGACCATTTTCAAGAGGTGCCAGAACTCCGTTCCACGGCATTCCTGCTGAAAAAAAGCCCTGCATATCACACTCATTTTGCAGTCACTCTATTGGCTTCCCATCAGTTACTGGACTCAATTCAAGGTCATGACTATCACATTCAAAGCTCATCATGGCCTTGGCTCCTTATATCTGCTCAACTGCTTCTCTTCCTATAGACTGTGCTATTGGCTACTGTCAGCTGGTTGTAGGTATGATCCTTTGGGGGAGTTTCCACATTGCTAAAGATGTCGTGTTAATTAGTTATGCTTTGGTTTTCAGAAAGATTTAATCTCTGTGCTCAATATTAAGCTTGTTTTCAAATTTTCTGCTACCACAATTGCATGTGTTGATTGAATGCCCTAACAGTTGAATCATATTGTATTATATGCAGTGACTGTCCTAGCAGTTGACTATATTGTATTTCACTTGCACTGTGTAATCCACGTTGGGTCTCAGTGAGAAAAGCAGGCAATAGAATGAATGAATGAATGAATGAATGAATGAATGAATGAATGAATGAATGAATGAATCTGCCCAGACTTCTTGCATTGCTCACAAGCAATCTCCCCAAGCTCCTGCTGGACATTGGCATGGCTCTTGGTGGTGAGATAATACAAGAGTAGGTAGTGCTAAACCTTCTTCCAGTGCTACTGGTCAATCTTCCCTGGTTCATACATTGTGTCTGGAAGACTGAATTTGCCCTGGTACAGAAAGATAATATTAAATAGTGGGTTCAGACTTGAAGTAAACCAACAGCTCTTTATTCAGTATAACCACACACAACACAACAACAACTGACAGAAACCCTCAATATATATACATACCACTTTTCCCTCCTAGAGAGTGATATCCAATGAGAACATGTACTCTAGAATACCCTCGTTTGCATAACTCACATACAACGTAACTTATTTACAGCTCAGTGATTGGTCTTTATCTGGCTCTCCTGATTTGCTGCCACCCGTACTTAGTGGCCAATGATAGCAAGCCTTGAGTTCTCTATCAGCTAGAGTTCGACCAGTACATTACACTCCTCCCCCCTAAGTCAGAACTGACCTTCTAACAAATATAATCTTTCAGGTGGCTGGGAGTAGTCCGAGTCCGCTGGGACCTCCGTAAGATCACTTGAGGCGAGGGACAATGTGCGTCCGACACTTGAGCCGGTGTTTGGGCAGTTGGTAGCCCGTTACTTAATTCCGCTTGGTTCTCGGGGGTAGTACTTGCCTCTGCAGCTGGTGAGCTGACTGTTGGTGCCTGCTGTGGTATAGATTCACTGTCCGTTTCTTGAGTGATGGTGTCCTGTTCACTGGGCGTTGGTAAGCTCTCGGCTCCCGTTGTCCTGGTCGGCCATCTGCATCGTAGCTGGTCCACATGTCTTCGTAGTTTCCTGCCATCCGCAGCGACAACGGCGTACGATACTGGCCCCGTTGTGGTGTCCACGGTCGCAGGCACCCATGGCAGACGTCCGCTGTAGTCGCGGGCATATACGAGATCCCCCGGCTGGAAGGTCCTTACCTCTCCTTCCGGCATGGCCTTTCCTCGGCCGCTAGGTCAGGGTGCAGCCTGTCGAGAGTCACGGTGAGCTTCCTGTTCATTAGTAGCTCAGCGGGGCTACACCCTGTCGTAGAATGCGGCGTGACGTGTTGCTGTAACAGGAACGCAGCCAATCGCGATTGCCAGTCTCCTTGGCTGTCCTTTGTTGTCCGCATCATCCGTTCTGCCTGCCCATTGGTGGAAGGGTGGAATGGAGCAGACGTGACTTGCCTGATGCCGTTGTTGGCCAGGAACTGCCGGAACTCCGCTGACGTGAATTGAGTTCCGTTATCCGACACTACCGTGTCAGCCAAACCGTGTGTTGTAAACAGCTGACGTAGGGCCCTAATGACCACAGCAGTAGTCATTGTGGAGACAGGAACAACTTCTCGCCATTTGGAATAAGAGTCCACAACTATTAGGAAGGTTTGTCCCTGAAATGGCCCTGCAAAATCAATGTGGAGTCTCGACCAGGGTGCTCTTGCTGACTCCCAAGGATGTACTGGGGCTTGCGCTGGAGCTGGGCGTGTTTCTTGGCACGGCTGACAGGTACGGACCCATTCCTCGATAGCCCTATCCATGCCTGGCCACCAGACATAGCTGCGCACCATTGCCTTCATGCGGACTATGCCTGGGTGTCCGCTGTGTAGTGCTTCCAGCACTTGTTGTCTCAGTTTGCTGGGGATTACAACTCTATTTCCCCATAGCAGACAGCCCTTGTGTACTGAGAGTTCGTGCTGTCTAATGAGGAATGGCCGAAACTCTTCGGCCAGCTGGCCTGATGGCCACCCCCTCCACACCCAGTTGAGAACGCGGCTGAGGGTGCGATCTTTAGCAGTATGTGACGCCACGTCGGATGCTCTAAGTGGTGGACTCGGCAAGTCTTCCAGCAGCACGATGTGATCAGCTGGAGATGGTTCGGTCCCCTGGTCAGCAAGTGGCAGGCGGCTCAGGGCGTCGGCATGTCCCATTGCTTTGCCGAGGCGGTGCTGTAAGTCGTAGGAGTAGGCAGACATGAACACCGTCCACCGCAGCATTCTGGGCGAAAGGATTTGAGGCGTTTGCTTGTCTGGAGAGAGTAGTCCCAGGAGTGGTTTGTGGTCGGTTGCGATGAGGAACTTCCGGCCGTAGAGGTAATCATGGAATTTTTTCACTCCAGCTACGATTGCCAGAGCTTCCTTGTCTATTTGGGCATAGTTCCGTTCCGCAGCCGACAAGGTTCTTGAAAAGTAGGCGATGGGCGCTTCATGCCCGGTATGCATTCTGTGGCTTAAGACGGCTCCGATACCATATGGGGAGGCGTCGCAGGCGAGTACGAGTGGTTTTTTCTCATCAAAGTGTGTCAGCACGCTCTCTGACGACAGTAGTTTTTTTACTGCTTCAAACGCCGCGGCTTCTCTTCTGCCCCACCCCCAGGGGGCGGAGGAATCTAGGAGGCGGTGCAGGGGTTCTGCAACTGAGGCCTTATGTGGCAAGAATGCGTGGTAGAAGTTTAATAGGCCCAGGAAGGATTGTAGTTCCTTCTTTGATCGTGGAGGAGGTGCACTTTTAATGGCCCGTACCTTTGCTGGTGTGGGATGAATACCGGCTGCGTCAATGAGGAATCCCAAGAACTCCACACTCTCAACATCGAATTGGCATTTCTCTCTCTTTACCTTTAAGCCGGCGTCCTGTAGTTTGCGAAGGACACAGCGAAGCCTCTCTGCAAGTGCGCTTTCTGACTCCCCCGCGATTAGAACGTCATCAAAGTACGGAATGACTCCTGGAATTCCGCGTAGAAGTCCTTCCATGATGCCTTGGAAAATTCCTGGGGCAACGTTGACGCCGAATTGTAGTCTCTTAACCTTGAACGCCCCCCGGTGTGTCACGATCGTTTGGGCTTCTGCCGTCGCCTCGTCCACAGGTAGTTGTTGGTAAGCCTGTGCCAGATCAAGTTTGGCAAAAATCTTTCCCCCTTGAAGCGATGCCAGGAGATGGCTCACGACTGGTACTGGGTAGGCATGTTGCTGCAGTGCTTTGTTGATTGTGCATTTATAATCTGCGCAAATTCGGACCGCTCCATTGGGTTTCAGTGGGGTTACTATGGGAGTTTCCCATTTGGCGTGAGAAACTGGCTCCAGGATCCCCTGTTCGATCAGACGATCCAGTTCCTCATCTATCTTTGGCTTGAGCGCAAATGGAACCCTGTGAGGCTTCAGGCAGATGGGGGCCACGGCTGGGTCTAAGTCAAACGAGACAGGCGGTCCTGTGTAATTGCCAAGGGCCCCGTCGAAGTCTGCTGGGAACTCTCTGCATACTGATGCTACCTCATCACGATGCAGCCGCTGCACGCCTGCGATTTGGATGCCGAGAGGTCGGAACCAGTCGAGGCCGAGTAAGCTAGGTTGGTGGCCTTGAACTACCACTAATCGTAGTGGGCCAATAAAGTCCTTGTACTTTACTTGGAATGTGCCGATGCCCATGATCGGCACGCGGCGGCCTTGGAAGTCTTTCAGCACCATGTCTGCTGATTCAAGATGAGGTGTGGATGACTTTCTGCGTATCAGCTTGAGTGTGTGTGAAGAGATGATGGATAACGCGGACCCTGAGTCGACTTCCATTTCACAGGGCATGTTTTGGATTTTCACGGTTACTTTTATTTTGTTGCTGCTTGGAGGTCGTAATGCTTGCACCGATGACTCACTAGTCTGGGCTACATTAGCATGGCGTATTGTGACTGTATGGCAGTCGCTCTTGCGGGTTGATGCCTTTTTGTAGCCCAGTGCTGACTTGTGGCTGGACTTGGGCGATCCGACTTGGTTCTTTGCGGAGCAACAGGCTCGAGCGATGTGTCCCAGTTTCCCACAGTTCCGGCATTGTGCTTCCCGGAACCGGCAGGACTTCCTCCAGTGAGGTCCTCCACAGCTTGCGCAAGGGGTGCCCTGAAATGTTGTTGCCCCCCCCCCCCGGTTGCTTGTTGTGGAACTTAGTTCGCAGGACCTCTTCCTCGTCATCCTCTGATGATGACAGGTCCTCTATGCACCCCTGATGTACCTGTTCGGACCTGTGGGAGGATGGGGGAGTGTGCGACTGCCGGACCTCTTTTGCGGATTGTTCTGCTGCTTCAGTGGCGAGTGCCTCCTCATGTGCCGTTTTGAAAGTCAGCTCTTTCTTCGCAAATAGTCGTCTTTGGAGTTTTTCATTTCGCAGCCCACACACCAACCTGTCCCGAAGTGCCATCTCTAGGTCAGGGAAATTGCATTGCCGGGCTGCCTGCCGGAGGGCTGTGACGAATGCCACTATGGATTCCCCTTGTGCTTGGTTACGGTTGTAGAATGCGTGTCTGCTGGCTATTTCTGATGGCTGTGGTGAGAAGTGTTCTTTGAGTCTGTTCTTTATTGTGTCGAACGGTGTAGTTTGAAGCTGGGCTGGCACCACTAATGCCCGCGCTATATCAAACGTGGAACGCCCACACACGCTGAAGAACGTCGCTCTCGCAAGATCTGTGTCTTCAATCTTGTTCGCCTCAAGGTAGAAGTCGAACCGGGTAATGTAGGATTCCCAGTCCTCGGCTGTTGAGTCAAACGGTTCCAAGTGGCCCTTAGCGGCCATGTCTGCCTTCTGGACAATGCGAGCGTATGTCGGATGGCGGAGGTGACAATTCCTCACGCTTAAGATTTCAGCTTAGGTCTTGGGGCTGCCTACCCAAGCACCTTGTTAGTGATATCGCTCTGGTATTGGGGCTGCATACCCAATCAGAGATCCCATCCTCGTCGCCAGTATAAAATATTGGGTTCAGACGTGAAGTAAACCAACAGCTCTTTATTCAGTATAACCACACACAACACAACACAACTGACAGAAACCCTCAATATATATACATACCAGTTTTCCCTCCTAAAGAGTGATAGCCAATGAGAACACGTGCTTTAGAATACCCTCGTTTGCATAACTCACATACAATGTAACTTATTTACAGCTCAGTGATTGGTCTTTATCTGGCTCTCCTGATTTGCTGCCACCCGTACTTAGTGGCCACTGATATCATAGCCTTGAGTTCTCTATCAAGCTAGAGTTTGACCAGTACATTACAGATACCATCTCATGAAAGCTCGTACCCTACCACTAATTTTGTTAGTCTTATAGGTGCTACTGGACTCTTGCTCTTTTCCACTGCTACAAACAGACTAACAGGGCTACCCATCTTGATCTACATCAAGACAAACATTAAAGATGAAAAAGTGCCCTTTTTTGGCATGAAAGTAAGGTGGTTTTTTTAAAAAAAGACAAAAGTACAATTGAGTTTCTGGAAGAAGGGAAATTGTCTTCTGCTATGCAAGCATCTTTCTTGGTGAAAACAAGATCCCCTCAGAGCTGATTAAGTACCGGGTGGGGGGCAAGAAAGGGAGGAGGGGAAGAATTATGTGGTGAAGAAAAGATCGGTTTTGTGAGGAGCTGCTAGAAGAAACGTACGGGCGTGTGAATGAGGAGCGGATTTTTGTGGGGAGGACAATAGAATGAACATATTTCTCTGGTTGTCCCTAGCTATGGACAAAGCCTCTTTCCCCACACCTCAACCATAGACCCATTTTCACCTCTATGCCACTGGAGATGCAGTCTTGTCTTAATGTTTTCCTGAACTGGACCATTCACATTTTTATTCCAGCATGACCGTACATATGTCAGGGCTTACTTCCTCAGAGCCAAGCTACAAGTGATGAATGACACTTGCCTGGCAAGTGAACAGACTCGTGTGTATTCCTCCCTGTTCACTTGCCATTTACTTGCGCTCCACTTGATCAAGTGGAGCGCAAGTAGATGGCAAGTGAACAAGGAAGAATACACATGAGTCTGTTCACTTGCCAGGCAAGTATAATTCATCACTTGTAGCTTGGCTCTCAGATGCTATACAAACATTTTGCAAACTTTTATAAAGAAAATTATTGAAGGTTGGGGGGGGGAGAATTTGGGTCAGAAAGAGACTTGGTGTGAATCCCATCATAATCTTTCAAGTGTGATGATCTGTGTAAGGGATTGTAACGGATAGGGATGATGACAGATGTTGAGAGAGGTCAGAAGATCAACCCTCTCTCTTGTGGGGTGTAGATAAAAGTGGAACAAAGTAAGCTAAGTACAACTAATCATGAAGGAGTCAAGCTAAAGGTTTTAGTGTAATAATTTTGTTTATAAAATTTTGCAAAAGATCTGTATAGCTTCTGAAGAAGGGGTCAAGCTAAAGCAAATTAATGTCAGTAAATTTGTTTGTTTGTGTCATTTATAGGCCGTTTTCACATGGGTTATCTTGTTCCGGAAAACAGCGAAATCTCATGCGAAATCTCGCGAGAAGACACTGTTACCGCGTCTTCTCGCATGATAACAGCGTCTTGTCGCGCAATTTCGTGCAAGATTTTACTGTTTTCCGGAACAAGGTAAGCCATGTGGAAATGGACATAGTCTGCCTTTCTCACTGAGACTCAAGGCGGATTACATAGTGTGATATTGGTACTATCAATATCAAAGACATTTCCATAGACAATGCCATAGGGTAAATAAATACAAGTTTACAAAGGGTTATAGTGTAATACATGTTAAGAAGAGCAAATTAAAGTTTTTAAAAGGTGGTTCCTGTTAAGCTATTAGAAATTATAATGAGTGAGGAATTCCAAGTCTTGATTTAAACCAGGTCAGAAGGGGGTTCGTCTATTGACACCCTGAAAATCTTGTTGGTCTTTAAGGTGCTACTGGACACAAATCTTCCAGCTTCAATTTAGTCATTGTAGCTTCTAGGAAGCGTTCAGGCTTAATTTAATCTAGAACCCACTTATTTGTCTTTTTGGCCATCCTTGGTATCTGTAAAACTCTCCTCTAGCACCACGTTTCAAATTAATCGATTCTCTTCCTGTCATTTTTCTTCACTGTCCAACTTTCACATCCAAACACAGTAATGGGGGATATCATAGAATGAGAAAAGGATCTTTTCTAATTCCTTCATGGCTGCCTTCCAAGTCAAAATTTCCTTCTGATTTCTTGGTTATAGTTTATGATTCAGCCAAGGAAAAGAAAATCTTTAACAATTTCAATTTCTTCATTGTCAGCCTTAAAGTTGTGTAATTCCTCAGTAGTCATTGCTCTTGTCTTCTTAATGTTCAGCTGTAATTCTGCTTTGTCACTTTCTTCTTTAACTTTTACCAGGAGTCATTCCAAGTGTTTACTATTTTTTGCTAGTTATATAGTGTCATCTGCATATCTCAAATTGTGAAAATTTTCACTCCACTTTAATCTAAGTCTTTTTTCTACATTATGTTCTGCATATAGATTGATTATTGTAGACCAGGGATTGTTTTATATGTTCTGGGTGGTAGCTGGAAGCATGCAAATGTGTTTGGTGGTAAGTGGATTTGCCGCCTTTCTTCTCTCTCCTGCTCTTCTGTATTTGACCAGTATCTGTATCAGGCATCTGACGAAGAGAACTTGATTCTCGAAAGCTTATGCTACAATAAAATTGGTTAGTCTTAAAGGTGCTACTGGACTCTTTTTGATTTCAATAGAAGGTGTGTCCTTATGTGTTGCTTATGTGTCCATTGCAAAGTTTCACAATAGCTAAGATCGTGATTGGGGTGAAAATTTTTAATGTCCCGGAGGAATCTCTCAAGAGATTCCTTCTCATGCATCCAGATGATGAAAATGTCATCAGTAAATCTTAAGTGCAAGACAGGCATTAATGGACAGGAGCTGAGGAAACGTTGCTCTAAGTAAGTCATGAAAATAATGCAGGATGTGCTCATGCTGGAATAAACATTGGTAGCCTTTATGGTACCAGTGGACTTCTGTTTTCACCTCAGATCAAACATAACTGAGAGTCAGTTTGGTGTAGTGATTAAGAGTGGCAGGACTCTAATCTGGAGAACCAGTTTGATTCCCCACTCCTCTGCTTGAAGCCAGCTGGGTGACCTTGGGTTAGTCACAGCTTCTCGGAGCTCTCTCTGAGTCCCACCTACTCACAGGGTGTCTGTTCTTGGGATAATAACAACACACTTTGTAAACTACTCTGAGTGGGTGTTGTCTTGAAAGGTGGTATATAGATCTATTTATTATTATTGTTATTATTATTATTCAAATTTCACACACCACGATCAATAATAAATAAAGATCACGTTATCATTGATTAGCCTTGCTGAGCTGATACAAGTTTCCATCAGAGACCTAAGTATCAGCCAGGTATCGGTATAATATGTACGCTGTTCCAAGTAATGCTGTCTTTGGCAATTCTCAAAAAGAGTCCAGTAGCACCTTTAAGACTAACCAATTTTATTGTAGCATAAGCTTTCGAGAATCAATGCTACAATAAAATTGGTTAGTCTTAAAGGTGCTACTGGACTCTTTTTGATTTTGCTACTACAGACTAACACGGCTAACCCCTCTGGATCTATTTTGCAATTCTGTAGGTGTTATGTTAGAAAGCTGCAGTTTTTCCATATAAGTTGCAAAAATTTTTGAAATAGTTCCCAGTGCCCCGATGACTATGGGGACTACTGTTGTACTCTTCATTCATAGTCAGTTGGTTTCTATTATTATTGTTTGTTTTGTGGGAAGCGGTAATAAATTTATACCCCTTCAGAATATCTGTGATTAGGACTCGGTTGGAGTGCAGTATCTCCTTCTGCACCTGCTGGATTCCAACTGTTTTTTGTTGCACCTTCACCCATTTGGGGGAAATCCTTCTGAACGTTCTCTTTCTGCTTGGGATGTTATCCCACTTTTGCGCTCATCCTCATCTGCAAAATCACCTTCCTCATTTTTAAGGCTAATTTAAATAGAATGTCTCCTGTAGGTTGTTTGGGGGATCCCACTTTTTACTTGGCTCTGGTTTAGAAATGCTCAATGCATTTCTCTCCTACATTCCTTGTCTTTAATAGGTTCCTAATTCATAAGATGACCTGCCTTCAACTCATTAATGCGAAGTTTCCATAAGAGCCTTTGGCAGGGGCTATGAAAACATTTTGAAAATCCAAACATGGGGTGTCTCTTGAAAGCTAGTATCTGTTTCCCTGATACTTAGCGGTTTCTGGTCACTGAACTTCATCCCAGTCTCTGTCTGTTAACCTGTCCTTGCAGGTATAAAGTTCATACCAAGATCCGTTTTGTAACTATTCTAGACACATGCACGCATCATGTCATGCATACAACTGATACACTGCAACTAATGACAGTTTTATTGCCTGTTTATTGGAGGCCTTTGCTGTTTGTTTGAATTTATTTTTATATTTTGTAATCCATGAGTCTCAGCTAAAAGGGTGAGCTAAAAATCAATCAATCAATCAATCAAGCAAGCAAGCAAGCAAGCAAGCAACCAACCGACCAGGAATTCTTATTTAAAAGGAGTTGGAGAATGAGCCTGCATGGTGCTGGTGGCTGTTTCCTTGAGAGCCTTGTGAAACACTCCCTGTATTCAGGGCCTGCCAGCCACACCCCATCCTTGAGCTTTTCCTCCTCTCGCTGATCCTTTGCTGTATGGCTGATGGTGAGATGCAGATGATGCAATCTGCAAAGCCTGATAAGTTTTGTGCCGCACCCCATTTCTGCTTCATCCTATCTGCATCTGATTTAGCACATTCGAGGTCCCAGCCAGCTGTGCTCTCAGAGGGCCAAGCTACAAGTGGGGCAGCCCTAGCCTCACACGCTTGCTTTCTTCCTGCTATCTCCTCCTTTTGCAGCAGGAAGACGGGCGACCTGGCTGGTGATTGTTGCCGCTCGATCCCTGCTGTTAATTGCACCCACCAAATGAGTTCAAAGGGGTATCACTTGGCACAAAAATGAACAGATTTTGTATTATGAGCTGCCTTGTATTTTCCTTCTTTTGAAAAATCAGGATCAAAGTGTTCTTTAGAGAAAGTGCAGAGTGATTCATGAGCATGTTACTATCCTGGAAAGGGGAGGGATGGGATGTTGCCTTGAGAAAGTTCCCAGATGAAAGCACAGATTCTGCCCACCTTACAGACCCTGCACAGGGTCCTGTAAATGCTGACGGCAATGAATTCAGGGAACTGTCCCAAGGGCATCTGGAGCACAGACTGGGTTGGAAGCCACTGTGGCTTTCCTGCTGGCATTGGAAGCAAGCCCCACCCCTGAGAGTGATGTTGCGCCTGGGCAGTGCAAACCCGCCTGCATCTCTGGCGCTGCCTAGGGGCCAGTAGCGTGTCCTGGCCATGTCCTGCCAGCAAGGGTGGTGCCTTGGGCTGCCACTCATCCCAGCAACGGCCCTTCTTGGTGGTACTGGGCTCTTCCATGCTGCTGCTGCTCCCCCTCCCCCCCACAACCTGGTGGCCACCAGTGTTGTTGCACCGTCTTGACATCGGGTGAATGTCGCTGAGGACTCCGGGGAGGCTGGTGGGCAGCTGACACTGACTCCATCCAAGCTGTGCCACGATGCCAGCTCCGGGCACTCATAAAAGTTTGGCTACTCATGCTCTGGAGCCTTAGGTTCCCTTATGCCCTGCCCTTCAACCCCACAGAACTCAGATGGCTTCAACAAATAGCTTGGCATGGTATAGCTTGGCATGGTGGGCTTAGGGGAGGAGAGGGACCTCAACAGGGCATAATGCCATAGAGTCCAAAAGTGGTCATTTTTCCCAGGGGAGCTGATCTCTGTAGTCTGGAGATCAGTTGTAGTTCAGGAGATCACCAGACCCCACCTGGAGGTTGGCAGCCCTTTTTAAAGGTGACTAGGAAGAGCAAAAAGAACTCGCTTATACCATTTTGTAGGGCCTTGGCGTCTCATTTAAAACCTGCTCAAAGCAGCTCTTGAAGTTTTGTTAATATGTCACAGATCTGTAGCCTGGGTGGGCGTTATACCAGATTCTCATTCACTCATCCCCAAAGATGAAACGTCCAGAATCCAACATGGATTCCAGTAATCAAAATGGAAACTAGGCCGAGTTCAAATGGAAGAAACTCCAAGCACCAAAACTATTCCAAAGTGGAATGTTCAGGTTCTGCCCTTTTTCCTGCCGGCCTCTCTGTTCCCCGTCAGTCATTTCAAGCGGGTTTCATTAAATCTGTCCTTTGCCCTTCTGGTTTGAAATGAGTTCTTTCCAGGGCAACAGTTTTGCCGTTTTATAAAGAAACAGTCTTAAAGAAATACACAAAACAGTATTTTTTATTGAGCAAGTTCATTATTCACACTGGGTGTTTCAGATCCAAAAGTAAAAATTTCAGTGGCTGTCTTGTTTGGTGCTTTCTGTGGAAAGAAATAGAAGTTAAAAACTATGAATGGATAACACAGGTGTTGAACCCAATTCATCCTACCTCTGTGCTATATACAAGGCTGCCTTGTGACCAGGGCACAGAATGTATCTATGTGAAGGACCCTAATGGATGCTCAGTGGCAGCTCTTGTGGTGCCAGAGCAGCTGGAATCCCCTTGTACATCATAAGGTTTTCTTCTTCCCACCTCAAATGTCCACAAAATGGTTTTACGTATGGGGGAAATTCTCTAAATTCACTGCAACTTGACCAGATGGCGATCCGTATCAGACAGACCTATTTCCAGCAACTTGTTCAAGCAATCTCTCTGTCAAGACCAGGACACTACAGGACTTACTACACTTCCGCCAGCTAGCAAGACGGAGGTGTTCCACCAGGCCTATGGCAGTGGTTGAGGTCTGGGTGGGCTCCCTGGTCGGCCTCTCTGTTGTGGCCTTGATCTGCTGATTATCTGAAACATCTATGACCTGCCTGCCCTACTCTTTCGATTGCTGAAGAAGTGTATAGTTTTAATATCTTTGCTGCTGTTGGATATGGTTTTATGGTTTTAAATTGTGTTTTGTACTTTGTATTGTATTATTAATTTTATACTGTATTTATTGTTATTGTAGTCTAACAATATTGTTACCTGCACTGAGCCTGTTTGCAGAGAGGGTGGGTTAGAAATCTAACAAATTAAATTAATAATAATTCATTGTTCATGGGCTGTGGCGGGGCAAGGTAGAAACTTGAACATAGAAGATGGGTTTTTAAAAATCCACACCCAGTTGGGTGTGTCCCACCCAAAAGTGACTGCCATGAAAGTGTGGCTTTGCTATTTGTTGACCAGATAGGAGTGGCTCACCCAAACCCTCCCTCCAACCCCACCCCTTTGATTCACAGATTGTTCTCCCCAGCTCAACCCTACCTGTGCTGCAGGGTGCCTTGTACTCAGCCTCAGCATAGTCCTCTGTGGGAGACAGAGAGAAGAAAGGACTGTCAGGTAATGGGGAAGAGTCAACACTAGCATGGACAGCCCCACCTGTCTCCTGGGGGGGGGGAGTCACCAGGAACATTTTAGGGCTGATTTCACAGAACAGGTGAACAAAAGATCAGACCTAAGACTGCATGTTGTACACAGTTAAAATCAAAATAAAGATCATGCACTAGATTGGGACTAGACATGGGCACGAACAGGGAAAAAATTACAAACACCCTGTTCGTTGCCATCCACGAACAACGAACAACGAACAGAAGCGAACATGTCCCCTTAACGAACATGTTCGGTGTTTGTGTTCGTAGCCCTTGAAAGATCCCTTTAAACTATCAGCTGGCAGGTGGCAGAGGGGGGATTCCCCCTTGCCACCTGCCAGCTGATATTTAAAGGGCCCTTTCCTACCACATGCAAGGGGCAGGGCCCTTTAAACACCCCACAACCCCCATCCCCCATCCCCATCCCAGTGCCACCGGGCTGCTGCTGCTGGGTGCGAGAGGGACGGAGAGATTCTCTCTGTCCCTCTGACAGTGGGCAGAGCCGATGCTGCGGGGCCACTTCTGCCTGCTGTCAGAGGGACCAGGGGAGTATCTCCTCGTCCCTCTGACAGCGGGCAGAGCCGGCACCACGGGGCTGCTCCTTCCCGGTACCAGCAGGATGGATAGATTCTCTCTATCCCTCTCGCACTGGGAAAGCCAGCGCCGGCCCCTTTGCTGTCATTTTCTGTTCACAGTGGCAAAAACTGTACTGCCTGTTGGAAGCTACTTTGAGGGGTTACAAAACTGACCTTCCCAATGCCCAATACCCACCAAATTGGCAGGGGACATAGGGCTCAGTGTCCTCTGAAGACTCCCCAAATTTCAGAGAGATTGCACCCTGGGAAAGGTATGATCCATGGGTTCATCCCCCCCTTTGCTGACTATTTCTCTTCTGAGTGGCAAAAACTGGACTGTCTGCTGGAAGCTGAAGGGTGGAAGCCAGAAGGAAAGCCAGAAGGAGTTCAGATGGAGTTCAGTCCCTGCCGCTGCCAGGGGAATTGATTGAAAGGTGCCAGACTGTCTGGCTTGACAAACGGCTGCCGAACGCAACTAATGAGGCTTGTGACGACCACCTGTTTGTTTGGAGTGGGGACTCACAAACGGCTTGTTCGCAAACAGACGAACGGGCTGTTCATGGGTTTTTTTGTTCATATTGCTGTTCGTACCCATGTCTAATTGGGACATGCGTCCATCATGTCCGAGACATGCAGTTTCTGCTTTCCTGTGCTTGTTGCTCCTGTCCAGACCACGTGTCCAAATGTATTCATGTGTCATCAGATTTCAATAGCTCCTGCCTCCAGGGGTCAGTTTTCAAATGCATGAGGGCTATCAAAACTGAAACTTAATCCTAGCAAAGTACTACCAGTGGAAGGAAAGTTGGCCCCGGAAATGTTTTTATGTTTTCTGCCTTTGGAGCCTTATTTGAATGGAGAGGTGGCATAAAAAGGGTTTAAATAAAATAAATAAACAACATGCTACCAAAAGAAAAAAAATAAGAGTCCAGGGGCATCTGAAAGAATAAAAGAAATTATCCCAGCAGAAGCTTTCTTGAGTCAGAGCTCACTCCCTCAGATGCTTTGGAATATAAATCCATCAGGCCAACTTATATTCTCAACAGAAAGTTCGTATAGTTAGAGGTGGGGTGGGGGGAAGAGGCTGGGTCAAAACAAGATCCAGTCCAAGAGCCACACCTACAACTGCGCTCCTGTAATTCTGCCACCAGAACGTCACGCTCAGGTTCAGATATTTTCAGTGGTGGTGATGACACGTTGCTGTGCTCACTGAACTGGTGTCATGTAGCTGCTATGGCCCAACTCTGAACCAGGGAACCTCTGGCTGTGCCATCACCTCCAGAGAGGCCTTCAGCAAGCCACAATTGCACCACACACACCCAATCTACAATACATTGTAAGGATTACTGAGCTAATGTACATCAAGCACTCAAAACACTTCTCACAAAAAAGCAAATTAATGAGGGTGGAGGCGGACTCAGGCCTAGGCAAGCCAGCAACGGTTAGGGCAGAAGCTGCCCTCGTGCCTTCTGAAGGTGTGCAACTTGTTTGTGGCAAACACATGCCTGGATCTATTCTGTACAGACGGTGCTCCTGAAACAGGTGTCCCATTCCCTGATGGTGGTGATCAGGGGTCACTTCGTAGAAAAAGAGCTGGAGGAACTCATTAGCATAACTCATTAGCAGGGCTGGATTGAGAGGGGGGCAGTGGGGGTAGTCTGCCCTCGGCGCTGCCAGGGAGGGGGCGCCGGGAGCAGCTGCCAGCTGCCAGAGCACACGGGCAGCAGCGTGGGCAGCCTCGCAGCCCCCCGCGCTGCCTTTCACCTGCCCCACCTGCAGGGCAGGCAAAGGGCAGCGCGGCCGCCCATGCAATTCGCCTGTCCCGCAGAAGAGGGGGCAGCCGGTCGCCCCCTGTCCTGCGGGGGAGGCACATGGCGTGGGAGGCCTCGCAGCCCCCCACACTGCCTTTTGCCTGCCCTGCAGGGCAGGGGGTGCACAGCAAGACAGCTGCACCCTGTCCTGTGGGGCAGGCAAAAGGCAGAGCGGGGGGCTGTGAGGCCGCACGCGCCATTCGCCTGCGGGGAGGCGAATGGCACGGGCGGCTTCCCAGCCCCGCACACTGCTTCCATCGCCCTGCATGATGATATCACCAAAATGTCATCATGCCGCGCCGGGAGCGTGCGCGTGCTGTGCGCGTGCACGAGGTTGGACTAGGATTGCCCCAGGCTCCGGCAACCCTAGATCCGGCCCTGCTCATTAGCATATGCCACGCCTCTTGCCATCACTGGAAGTGTCATTAGTATAACTGATTTGCATATGCCACACCCCCTGACATCACCTATTCTGGCTGTTTTGGGCCCAATCCTGGTCATTCAGGGCCAAAATTGGGCCCAAAATGGCAAAAAGGGGCTGATAATGGCTGAAAAGGGGCCCAAAATGGTCAGGATCGGGCAGCTGATGAGCGGGAGAGTGCTCCACCACCTGTCAGAGGCCTGATACAGGCCATTTCGGCCCCAATCCAGGCCGAAACGGACCCAAAATGGCTGAGAGACATGTGACCTCTTTGGGGAACTGCCAGAACTGCATTCCTGTGCGTTCCCCCTCAAAATGAGCCCTAGTGGTGATGGACCTTTGTCCTTTGCTACTATTGCCCACCACCATTCAGTGGCGGTTGAAGAAAATAATTTTTAAAACCACAGAGTCAGCTGTAGATTCATGTCACATCCAGTAAAAATCTGGAAGTGGCACTGTTTGCTATAGGAATTGCCAGAAACTTTATGGTAAAACCGGTTGTTGTTTTTTTACTGGAAGTGATGTGATGCCACAGCCGGCATCACGGCCTCTCCATTTCCTCAACCACTGCCCTCCTGTCTGACAACCTTGCCCTGAAATAAAGTTCAGCTGCACTTCCATTAATAATGGAAAGACATTAGAAAAAAAAGGGCTGTTAATCATTTCTTAGAGAAAGTGTAGAATTGACATGGTACGAATATGTGTTTTGGAGAAAATCAGATACCTTTTAGTTTAGTTTTGTTGTTGTTTGTTCTGTATTATGTATGTTTTTGTATGATTAGTTGTTTTGGTTTGTTTTATTGTAGATCAAGATGGGTAGCTGTGTTAGGCTGTCTGTAGCAGTAGGAAAGAGCAAGAGACCAGTAGCACCTCTAAGTCTAACAAAATTTGTGGTTGGGCATGAGCTTTCATGAGTCACAGTTCACTATGTATTTGAGGGCTATCTGAAGAAGTGAGCTGTGACTCACAAAAGCTCATATCCTACCACAAATTTGGTTAGTCTTATAAATGCTACTGAACTTTTGCTCTTTTCTACTGCATAACTGTAGTTTTTTAAAGATTGTTTTTAATTATATAAAACTTAAATTAAAAAAAATGCAAATAACCATCTCAGCAAACCACGAGTAAGGAAAAAATGGCAATCTCATTATGGGCTTTATTATGTGCTCATTATCCTAAGCTTACCACACCGGCCCATTGCTTCAATGCAGGAGAAGACCCAGTTTGAGAAATAAACATGGGAGCAGTAGAAGAGCCAGAACAGTTATATTTATGGGACTCAGCCTTGAACCCACCACCCTATCATGATGTTGCTGGATAACCTTGGGCCCTTCCCTCTCCAGTTTTGCTAACCTGGGTGGTAGTAATCATACACCTTCACTGTTGCCGGCTTCAGGTCTATCACTTCCACTTCCTGTTCCACAGAGAAATGGTAGTGCCGCACAGTCTTATCCAGCTAGAAAGAAACAGAAGAGGGGAAAGGTCTTGCTCTGAAGTCAGGCAACTACCGTAACATAAAGAACGCTGCTGAATTTTGTTTGAAACAACAGCTGGCTTTTCCTGTCCGCAAATCAATTCTCTGTTTCCTCAACTGAACTTTCCTTGGGATTTTTAATTTTTTACATTTTTTATTTAAAAAGAGGAGAAGGAGAAACAAGTTAAAATAAGCCTTGCATGCAATATAAATAAAAACATGACAACAATAGGGATAAATCTACACATCTTAAAAGGGTTCTAAATATCTAAAGACAAGTCCAGAAAGAAATTGAATTTTTGTTAATCTTGTGCTATTTTAAACATTCTTTTTGCATTGATTGCATGGAGGGGCATAGCTCAAAATGGTAAGACGATGCCAAAAAAGAAACACAGAAACGGGGACTACCAGCCATAAAAACAGACAAAATGAAAAGGACGACAAAGTGGCAAAGGTGCCCCAAAGTGGCAGAGGGCATATTCTCTTCCATTTGCCCCTGACAGACGGTTGGCTGGAAGGAAAACCCTCCCTGCGCTGCCTTGATTACCTCCTTGTATCTTGTCAAGCTGACAAAAACATGCACAGTTCTCACCTGATCCAGGTAGAGGCTTATTTTGTCAGGATCAAATTCCACCTTCTTTACTCCAAGTTTCCCTTCAAGCTGTCAAAACAGAAAAAAGGACACAGCTAAGAAACCACCTAAGGGGTGCCTCCTTAAGCTGCCACTGCCCCCTTCCCTTGCCCCTCACATCTACGGGCGCATGCACCATTACTTGAAGTGTGCAACAGTTTATTCTGAGTGGGTCTCATAATAAATGTTTTCCTCCTTTAATCGCCAATTGTTGTCTACCTTGGTAAATGATTGATTGAATCTTTATTACAGCACTTAGCCAGTACATTTACCATAGAAATTTAAGTGCACATTTTACAACCATTTGAACATGGAACATATGAATATATACAGTTTAAAAACATAATTTCCTAATATCTATCAAAATTTGTAAAAACCAGGAAGTCAGCATAGTTCTAAGCAAGCAACCAAAAATAGAGGTCTACATTCTAATGGGCTTTACACCTTGGTAAATGTAAGACTGGTAGTTTAGAGGTGCTTCCACTGTTATTATTATTATTATTATTAAAATTCCATGCAACACAATAAATAATAAATAAAGACCGCATGTTATCACTGATTGGCCTTGCTGGGCTGATACAAGTTTCCATCAGAGACCTAGGTATCAGCCAGGTATTGGTGTAATATGTACGCTGTTCCAAGTAACGCTGTCTTCTGCAGTTCTGTAGGTGTTATGTCAGAAAGCTGCAGTTTTTCCATATAAGTTGCACAATTTTTCGAAATAGCTCCCAGTGCCCCGGTGACAATGGGGACTACTGTTGCTTTCTTCATCCATAGTTGGGTGGTTTCTATTGCCAGATCTCTATATTTAATCATTTTTTCTTGTACATTTTCTTCAACTCTGGCATCCCCCAGAATTGCAATGTCTATTATCCAAACTGTTCGATTTTCCGCAACTGTTATGTCTGGTGTACTGTGTTCAAGGTGTCATTATCATGATGATGGTGATGACAACTGTGCTTATATACCACTCTTCTAGACAGATTTGTGCCTCACCCAGAACAGTGAACAAGTAATTATTATCTCCACAATACAGCCGGGGAGCTGGGGCTGAGAGAAGTGGCTGACCCAAGGCTACCTTCCGAGCTCATGGCAGTAGTGGGATTCGAACCAGCAGAGTACTGATTTGCAGCCATACCACTTAACCACTGTGCTACAGCAGTGAACTCCAGAGAGAGTTTTCCCCTCACAGAGAGACCATAGTTGCTGGTCTATCAGGGATGTTCCCTCCCATTCTGTGCTGGGAAGCAACTATTCTGTCAGGTGGTCTTCCAGGTAAGAGACCTCTGAGGGTGCCCTTCTGGGAGGGAGCCACATAAGGGAGCAAGCAGATGGGGTCAGGGGCATTGTGCTTGGAAAGGTCTCACACCCCATGCCTGAAGCTGCCTGAAAGCTAGCGTGATCAGAAAGCTAGTGGTCAGAATGGCAGGCTAGGACTTGAAAGACTTGAATTCAAATCCTCACTTGGCCCAGTCAGTCTTTCTCAGGCTGACCTACCTCTCAGGGCTGTTGTGGAGGGGGACACAATTTAAGCAACCCTGAGCTCTTGGGAGGAAGGGGAACGATGTGGTGTAGTGATTAAAGCATCAGATCTGGGAGGCCCGGGTTTGAATCCCCACTCTGCTATGGAAACTTGCTGGGTGACCTTGGGCCCTCTGAGCCTAGCCTACCTCACAGGGCTGTTGTGAGGATAAAAGGCAGGTGAGGAGAATGATGTTAGCTGCTTTGGGAAGAAGGGGGATAAATTAACATGTGAACTATGATTGGTCATCAGCAATCCTTATCCATTTTATTCTTGGGATAAACTTGGACGTATCTAACCATAGGTTAGAGTCTAAGAGGATAAGGTGAGTTATAAATATTTTAAACAAATAAAAATGCATTTCATGGTACGTGCAAAAGACATAAGGCTGCTTGCCATGCAATTAACAGTTGTGGCAAAGGTGGCATTTAAGACTTCCTCACCCTCTTCACCGACTTCTTCACAGGGATGAATCCCGAGACCAAGTTCACTTCTATCAAGGCCATGTTGCTCGATTCTCGTTCCCCTGTGTAGCTACAGGAAGATGCAAAACAAGTTTCAATAGCGAGGGCAGTTGTTGAACTCTGGTAAAGATACAACTTCATGGTGAACTTTCCTCGGTGGCCCCAGGGAATTGCCGTTGAGAGGGAGAAGGGGTGGAGCAGGGCTTGGTGCCTGCAGAGTTTTCCCATCTCCTCCCCTCTAGGGGTGCTCCACAGGCTCAGGTCCATAGGATTGCCAGGTCCAGGTTTGGAAATTCCTGAAGATTTGGGGGTGGGGGTGGAGCCTGGAGAGGGCAGAGTTTGAGGAGGGGAGGGGCCTCAGTGGGGTATGATGCCGTAGAGTTCACCTTTCAGAGCAGCCATTTTCTCCAGGGAAACTGGTCTCTGTTGCCTGGAGATCAGTTGTAATTCCGGGAGATCTCCAGCTACCACTTCGGGGCTGGCAACCCTAGCTCAGGAAGCAGCCAAAGGAAAATACCATACCTCACTTGTAGGTGGATATCAAAATATTTCCTGGAAGTCCGGTTGCATTCTTTGGGGGATGTCTCCACAATCAAAGCAAAAGCGTCGGTCTTCTCAGGTGGGTGGTTATAGCGAAGTGTACTCTAGTTGGGAGAAGAAATGGGGTGAAGCCCCAATTCCAGCTGAGTGGTAGGCAATAATATTGGGCTAGTGGCGTGCCATATCCAGCTTTATAGTTGGGGTCTTCCCTTGGAGAAATGTGACTTCCATGGACACACTACACAGACCTTCCTTATTTTAGCAAACTAGCTATCTCCAGAGTTGGGAACTAACTTGTGGGGTTCAATTGGGCACAATCTTATCCTCTATGTTATTCAACCTCGACATAAAACCTTTAAGAGAACTCATTTGTAGCTATGGAATTGGATGCCATCAGGGCTTTTTTTCTGGGAAAAGAGGTGGTGGAACTCAGTGGTGGAACTCGGGACCACACAATGACGTCACTTTGGGTCAGCTGGAACAAGGGGGGGGGGGTTAAAAGTTTAAATTGCCTTCGGTGAAAATGGTCACATGGTCGGTAGCCCTGCCCCCTGATCTCGAGATATAGGGGAGTTTAGATTGCCCTCTGCGCCGCTGCAGAATGCTGCAGTTCAGTTATCCGGAGTTAGGAGGAGCATAGGTATTACTCCCCTCCTACAGTGACTTCATTGGCTACCTATCAGTTACCAGGCGCAATTCAAGGAATTGGCTATCACATACAAAGTTCTTCAGAGCCTTGGTTCACCATGTCTACAGGACTGCGTCTCTCCCTATGTTCTGTCACAGCAGCTTCGTTCTGAACAGGGCCCTCTCTGTGTTTCTTGGTGTATCAGATTTCATTAGACTACGGCTAATGAAATCACATGAAACCTGCCAAGTGGGACTCCCTCTGGCACCATATTCCTGAGCCAGGCCCTGGAGTGCTCGGGAAGGTTAGTTCTCGATGCCATATATATCTATAAAACAAGTCAGGGGACTCCGATCGGACTTGTGGCAGATGTAACATCTAGTTTGGCCTTTCTTTAAGGGCACACTGTAGTATATTTGTTTGTTTGTTTGTTTATGTCATTTATACGCCGTTTCCACACGGCTTACCTGTATGCGGCATGTCCCGGTAAATCGCGCAAAAAATGCGGAAGATCGCGTTTCCTTGCATGAGATTTGCGTGATGTCATGCGACGCTGCACACATCTCGCGTGAGGAAACACAATCTTCCACATTTTTTGCGCGATTTACCGGGACATGCCACATACAGGTAAGCCGTGTGGAAATGGCCATAGTCCGCCTTTCTCACTGAGACTCAAGGCAGATTATATAGTATGAGATTAGAACAATCAGTGTCAAGAACATTTCCATAAACAATGTCATAGGATAAATAAATACAAGTTTACAAAGATATAGCATTAGCAAGGATCCAATATGGGGTTGAAGAATTGCTGAAACAGAACATAATCAGTTCTAGGACTGACATTAGACAACATAAAGCACAGGTAATATACAGTAGTACATATTTAAAGCAAGAGATAATATGTAAGGCAGCATAGTGGTGAATAAAGTCCCTAACTCATTAGCACATCATCTGAGACCCCTCCTCCCTACAATACAGCCCTCCTATCTGAGTAAAAAGTCTTTTTGAACAATTTGGTTTTGCATTGTTTTCGGAAAGCTAGGAGAGTGGAGGCTCTCTTGATCTTCTCAAGCAGGCTGTTCCACAGGGCAGGAGCTTTCTACCACAGAGAATAGTGATCAGCACTTCATAGGGAGTCATGGAGCAATTGCTAAGCTTGTGTGTTAGCCTTGCTACTATCCAGGCTACCACCTACTAGCTTTGCAAGTAACTGCCTGACTCCACCTGGCATAGGCCTTGCTAACATCCTGTAAGAATGTTCATAAGCTAATTATGTGCGGAGGCCGGATTTTCCACTCATTCTGCTGCAGCATGTTAATTTGGGGGGGGGGCATCACTTAGGTGGGGGTCTGCAGCATGTGTGCTGATTCCCCATTCTTCTTCTCAACAGCATCGTCCCCTCACAGGTGGTGATGTCAAGAGGGCTTCCTGCAGCTCCCGCCTTTGCAACTGACTGCCGCTCTTCGCCTGACTGCCGCTCCCAGCAGATCAAGGAGCAGGCCTGTTTGCCCCTTTGGAGAATGCCCCCCAGAACCCCCCTGGCTCACCTGCACGTACGCACAGCCACTCCCTGATACCTCCACTGTGTACTGCCCAGGGACCTCAGGGAGAGGCGCCTCTTGCAGCACCAGCTGGTTCTTCTTGTCCACGTGGAATTCATGCTGGAAACCTGTGGTGGACTTCACCAGCACCTTGACGCCTTCGATTGCTTTATAGGTTAAGGCTGCATACTGGGACAAAGCCTGCAGGCCTACCACCGTGTCCTGTGGAGCAGAACAGAGTGGCTTCAGATGGGTGGGTGTGCATGGGAGGTGGTCTCCACTTGGAAGCCGTGAGACAAATCAACAGATTTAGAAAGTTCACAGCAATATGCGGCATTAACCTTCATTTCCCCTCCCCCAGTGCAATCAGCCCAGAAAGAGGTTACATCATCGCAGCACAGGGCGGTGTCTGAGAGGGCATCTAGCCCAACCCCTTGCTCAAGGAAGGAAATCCAACGCTAGAGCATTCCCAACAGCCGGTTGTTCGATCTTGATTCAAGGACCCCAACCCACCCAGTAACTAGTTGCCTTGTCAAAGCACTGTAGTGATAGGAAGTTTCTTCTAAAGGTCAACCCAGACCTCTCCTCCTGCATCCTAAATATCAGTTCATTATCCATCTTCTGTGCAATCCCAGTGTGTGCCTGCACAGAAGATGTCAATGAACAACAGATAACTGCAACCCTGTTTTCTCATCTCAGGATCATCTAAACCCAGTCCAAGCAGGAACCTGAAAGAATTATCCACTTGTAAAGGAAGCAGCAGAAAGGTAGCAAGCGTTCACGTCAGGAAACCTCAGTTTAAAAAGACAGAGCTGGCTCCTGATTGCTCCTCAGAGGGTTTGTTAATTTCATCGTCATCTCCCAAAGACTCTGTCAATTTCACCTCTCCAGTCTACAACTGCTTAGGATTGCCACCAGAGGGCAGCGAGGAAGTGAAATGGGCTGGAGCTGTCTTCCAGAGCCAGGCTTGGACCTGGAGGGGTTATAATGGGCAGAAGTTTCCCTTCTGGCAATTCACAGCCCCTTCACACAGCTCCAGTGCAGAGCAAAGCCTTTGCCCTGCCACCAGCTCTGTCTTTTTAAACTATCCTTCCCAGCTAACATTGCATCTTCTGACACATGTTCTTCACATGCAAATGTTTCATGTAGAGAGACTCTCAGAGCCAGTCCTTCCTGGGATTTTGGCCTTCAAGAACACTGAACCGATCCCAAGTCAGAGGAAGGAGCTGAGCTGCTGGGTGCAAAACACACAGGTGCTTGCACAGGGGCAGGAGCTGGGAACTGACCCTCTCCCAGACTAGCTAAGACGCATCATCAGCACCCCTCAGAGAGAAACGAAGGGACAGCAAGCCAGCCAGGGGGCCCCAAGAGCTGTTTAAACAGCAACAGCTGCAGTGACTTCTTGGATGAAGTGGGTGGAGGCAGCTCAGCATGTGCTTTGAACCCAAGCCACCAGGGGCTGCCAAGGTCCAAACCAGCTGCTGTGGACTGACCCTGGAGATAGGCAACATAACTGGTAGAACACACTCTTGGCATTGTGCCCAGGTCCTGCCCTGGTTTTCCACATGCTAAACCAGCTGGAGTTTTGGGCCCGAAATTTGAAGTGTAGAGTGTGCAACACTCCTGTCTGGAGGATTTTAGGCACGTCAGAGGCAGGGCTCACCTTCTCTAGGAACAGCCGGGAACACAAATGCTGCTCAAATCAAATGCTACTGGTAGAGCCCTCCTGTGGCATTCCCTTCTCCAAAATGCACATGTTTTTTTAAATCTCCACACTAAGAATTTCTTCACCAGTCCCTTTCAGACTCTCTCTACATGAGACATCTGACATGTGAAGAAGATGTTGTTGGGAGATGCAATTTTAGCTGGGAAGGGTCATTTTAAGAGACAGAGACAGAGAGGTGAAATTGACAGAGCCTTCAGGGAGGCGAAGATGAAATTAATCCTCTGAGGAGTGATCTTCGACAGCTCTGTCTTTTAAAACTATGCTTCCCGGCTAACATTGCATCCCCCTACACTTGACGAACATGCAGCGAGGTGTCTGATGTAGAGAGATTCCCAGTCACCATATCGACAGGGAGTGCTAGAGCACCAGGCCTCCAATTGCCACTGTATCTCTTGGTCCACCGCACATCCAAACACCAAAAGATGCTTTAAAGGAATTACAGCCATTTCCCTTCTCCATCGCTCCCTTTGCCCAGAAAAAAGGCCTGGTCAGCTACCTGTGTGGAGTAGAATCCCCCATAAGGGTTCTGTTGCTTGATGAGGGTGCGGACAACCTGGAAGGCTTCTTTGATGTCTTCTGCAGACACTTCTGGTTTGGAGATTAAAGCCAGTAGCACGTAAGCTGCTGTCTCGGCCTCTGACAAGGAAGAAAGAGAGGAATGGGATTTAAGTCCATACAGAGTAGCTTTATGTCCCACTGAGGACACAGTGTATTAATAATCTGAGATCGTTCTTGGAGCAGAAACACGAGGTACTTCCAAGCCATTTACTATTTCTTAATACCAGTAAGTGCCACAAGCACGGCACCTTTTCTCAAAGCAATAGATATGCTGTGTCCTAAGCAGGGCTTTTTTGCAGCTGGAACGTGGGGGAACGGGGTTCCGGCACCTCTTGAAAATGGTCACATGGCCAGTGGCCCCGCCCCCTGATCTCCAGACAGAGGGGAGTTGAGATGGCCCTCCGCACCGCTGAGCTAAACTCAGCCTCTGTCTGGAGATCAGGGGGCGGGGCCATCAGCCATGTGACCATTTTCACGGAGGGTGATTTAAACTTTTAAAAACTCCCTCCTTGTTCCAGCTGACCCAAAGTGACGTCATTGTGTGGTCCTGGGTTCCACCACCTCTTTTCCCAGAAAAAAAGCCCTGGTCCTAAGAGAGAAAAGAGCAAGAAGTAATGCAGTCTGGATTTCTGCATGGAAAACCAAGGAGCTGCTCTAGACAGAACACCAAACCTGGATTCAAGTTTCTCCTAAACAATGCAACGATGGGTTTATTGCTCCCGCCTGAAAGGTGAGAATCCTACTGCTGGTCCATACAGGGAGCTTGTGCAGGCAAGCAAGCCCTTGACGGGGTGCTATTAATGACCAGTTGGCTCAAGAGCCCTGTTTACAACATACCACAAGGAAAATCAAACATCCTCTGGTACTCTCCTCCTGGGGGCAAGCCAAGGATATTGGAGTCAAGGAAGCTTTTCTTTCACCAGACTCCTGTCTTAGCATTCCCACAAGGGGCTGTATCATCTTAGCCAGCAGCTTAAAAGAGCACCATATTTAAGCATCTGAGTTGGTGAGGAGGATTTAACTGCTGAAATAAGATGGGAAGAGGCAATCATATCACCAAAACAGATCAATAGAATAGTGATCCAGCCTGTGACAGGGAAGCCACCAATGCAAGCCCAAGAGAACATAACAGGTTACATTTAACATCCCAGATCACTCCCTAAGGATTGTATTTTTTAACTTTTTTATATATAAATAACTTCTCTGGAAGACAATCCCCAGATACGTCAACAAGACTGAGCCTAAATAAGGCAGCCACAAACCAAAACCCTCATGGCAGCAGAGAAAACTAGCTTTCTCCCCCGCAAGAAATGCAAATATTTCAGAGTTCTCTAAGACTGTATAGAATGAAGGACTCATGGGCCCTACCACATGGTATTCTGTACAGCAGAAACAACACAGCCAGAGAGGCAGCATGTCAGAGCATGCAGGCCCAGCCTCCAACCTACGTGCAATCCCCAACTCTTGAGCACAGCGTCTGTGCATGAAGGAAGCGTAAGCTCCATGGTCAGGAATCCTGGTGAACACAGACTTTGTGCTCATGAGGCAGAGATCACACATAGGTAGGGGGCACAACCGGTGCAATGGCCCTCGCTCATCCTATACGTGTGTCAATTTCAACACACGTAATGGCTGCATGTATTTTCAGTGCCATCACTTGAAAGGCCCTGCTCCAATCCAAGGAGGAACTGACGTCCTAAAATGGAAAGCGTAAAGGTCCTAGTACTCTCTTGGATTCTCTGGGCCCAATGAGAAGCTTTCATTGCAACAGGAGGGACAATTCTAATTTCTTCGGATCGGGGTTTTTTTTTCTGGGAAAAGAGGTGGTGGAACTCAGTGGGTTGCCAGCACAGGGGGCAACTTCTGGCGGGAAGTGGTGCTCCTGGTACCACATGCGCAAAGTGCACACACGTTTCCGGGACTGCGCAATGACATCACTTTGGGTCAGCTGGAACAAGGGGGGAGTTGTTTAAAGTTTAAATTGCCCTTGGCAAAAATGGTCACATGGCCGGTGGCCCCGCCCCCTGATCTCCAGACAGAGGGGAGTTGAGATTGCCCTCCGCTCCAGCAGTGCAGAGAGCAATCTCAACTCCCCTCTGCCTGGAGATCAGGGGGCGGGGCCACCGGCCATGTGACCATTTTCAAGAGGTGCCAGAACTCTGTTCCACCGCATCCCAGCTGAAAAAAAGCCCTGCTTATGATTCAGAAAAGTAACTCTTTTCTCGGCAGCCCTCAGAGGTACAGAAGGCTGCTGTGTGTTCTCCACTGGCCCTAACTCTGGGAATACTATGGAGAAGAAAAAGGGCATCTCTGAGCAGCCATATTTTTTAGGAGCATAAGCAGTGAGCCATGCATTCAGAATTCAGTCCAGCATCCTCAGTGGGAAAAGCTGATATTCTGAATGGGGCAAAAACTCGACTGAAAGGCAGGCTGAACAAAGATGAAGAGACAATGGAGGCAGAGGAAAGGAATCTTTAAGTATTGTACAACCCCTATGTGTTTTGCGTGCAGCTTCTTCAGGAAGAATCTTCCAGATTCTTTCTAGTTCCGTTCCCATATGTACACTTTAGTGGAGTCTGCTAAATGCGTAGGGGCTGTGCGATGATTAAAGATTCCTTTCCTTTGCACCAATTGTCCTTTCATCTTCATTATGCCTTGGTGTGGCCCTCCTCTGTCATTGACAGGCAGCCGGGCAAAATAGAATTAAACGGCTAGTGAATGAGTCTGACACTGTCCCTCATACTAATTAATACCATACTAAATTTTTTCAGGGTCCACATCGCTCTTAAATCAGTACATCTAGTTTGTCTATGTTATATAATTGCTTAATCCACTCTGACTTACGTATGTTAATATATCAACAATTCTTCTATACGATGTATATGTTTATTATCGTCTTGGTATAAAGTTGGAATTTGTATTGGGAAATATGTTTCAATTAAAAAAAACATCCCTCATACCGTATTCATCAGAATGTTCCTTTAAGTCTGTCAGGAGCTGTTGCCGCGTCTCCATATCCCCGGCCAATGTGAAGGTATACGCCGACAAGGCTTTGGGGTAGGTAGCATTCACAAAACTTAAGTTCCTCTTAAGACAAGCTAAAGCATCTTCCACCATGGTGCCCTTGAATAAAAAAGATTCTGTTAGGATGTAAAGTGTATACAACTAGACAAATGAGTGGGATGGTGACCCAATAAGGTCTGTTAGTGCAAATCCTCTCCATTCTCCAGACACCTCCCTCTTCTCAATAGAGAAAAGGGAGTCGCTACAACATAAAGGGATTCCGCTTTGTTGTCTTCTCAACAGGGCCATATTCGTTTGGCTGCCCAGGCCAAGAGAAACTAGCTCAAAGGAATTAATTGGTCACTGTGGCCTCATTCTAACAAGCAGCAAAAGACGTGGATGTCTGGAGGGTGATATGTGACACTTCTGGCTACAGGACTCATAGGACTGAAAGGTCCTGCATACAAAAAATAAAAATCTGCACAGAAGAAATGAATTGTCAAGGAGCCCTAGCCTTGCCTTCTCCCTGACTCGCTACATTTCTGTGCACAGACGTTTTTGCATTTCTTCCTTTCCCTTGCAGGCTGGAGTGGTGCCGTTCCAGATTTCATGAATCTGCTTCATGTTAGGGGTGTGTGATTCGCCTGAGGAATGCCGAGTACATTCCTGAAAAACTATTTGGAATTGTTTGGGTACATCCAGATAATATCTAGCATATCCAAATATATTTGGAAATATCCAGAAATCACATTTCAAAGGCTGCAGCACTTTGTCCCTCCCCTCTTTTTCAGGCTTACCAGGCAACAGGAGGGGAGGGGAGGCAGGCAGCATTGCTGTGTGTGTCTGTCTGTGTCAGGGTCACTTGCTTGCTATGCGCCATTGCCAGGTCTGGCTGCTGCCTTGGCATTACTGCTTGCTCGGTTGGATACTGAGATTCTCTGGTTTGCTGTTTTCCACAGGCACACTACCTACCTGCAGTGCCTTCGCCAGCCTGCCAACTTGGGCTTTCATCCCACCCACCTGTAGCTTCTGCTCCTCCCTGCCTGCTAAATCTGCATCACCATTTCCTGCCTGGCGCATGTGGTGACTTCAGGACCTGCTGCGCTCCTCCCTCTGTCTGCCCATGTGCAGCATACCTCCTCCTTCACCAGCCCGCCTCACATGGTGGTGGCCGCTTGCAGGGGTCATTTTGTAGAAAAAGAGCTGGAGGAACTCATTAGCATAACTCATTAGCATATGCCATGCCTCTTGCCATCACCAGAAGTGTGTCATTAGTATAACTGATTTGCATGTGCCACACCCCCTGACATCACCTATCCTGGCTGTTTTGGACCCAATCCTGGCCATTTGTCAGGTCCAGTGTATATCTAAACTGTACTGACTCCATTTTCTAATGCTTCTAGTGTTTAAGTGCTTTCTCCCCAGGTGCACCAGTTCCCAGGCAGCATTCCCACCAGAGGAGATTGTTGTGTCTAACACCGTTCCACCAAGCATTGGCCTTGAAGGAGAGCAGCTTCCCAGGACTGAAAGATGTTGTTTTGAGAACTGTGGGGGGAGGCTGATCCAGATGGGTATTGTTACTCTGTATCTTATGCTTGCTCTTCATTGGTAACAATGATCATGTACCATCCTGAGTCTCCTATTCAGGACAGTGGACTATAATGGACCTTTTCGGCAGTGAGGCCAGCCAAATCGAACATCTTGGATCTCGTTTACAGGGCAAGGCAGCAGATTGGTATGTAGGACTATACAATGTCGGGGCCCCAGAACTCGATACTCTCCAGGGGTTAGTGGATGCTATCCGAGCGCAATATGAAGACCCCTTAGAGGAAACCCGGGCCCGAACAGAATTGCAAGCCATTAAACAGGGCAGCATGTCAGCCAGAGACTATGTCACAAAATTCCGGCAATTAGCAGCCAAGTGCCCTAGGTGTGAGGAGTCCACCAAGATTATTCTGTTCAAACAAGGCCTTAACCCGAGACTTTTGGACAGAGCCCTCATGCAAGACAATCCCCCCATGCTGTTAGGGTGGATCCAACTTGTTTGCGAAGTAGAGAATCGCATTTTGGAAGTCCGTTTGGTTGAACAACAACAACAAACGGGACAAAGAAGACCATTGACCTTACAGAGGGGAACACGGGGAGCTAGCTACGCCACCCGTGGAGCGAGAGATGCTAGATGGCAACAAGGGCTGTGTTTGCAATGCGGACAGGCTGGTCACTTTGCAGCACAATGCCCTTACCGGCCTGTGCAAAGACCTCCGCTCCAATTACGGCGTCCAACCCTTGCTCCGTTTCCTACGCTCCAACGCCCGACTCCAGCACCACGAGCAAATAGAGGCCGCGGCGCTTCCCAAAGGCCAGCCTCGGAGAGAGGGCTGGAAGCGGAAGAAGTCATGGAATACGATCCCGCTTCCCCAACCACAGAAACCAATCCAGAAAGTCCCCAGTCGGGAAACGAAATGGATCTGTCGTAAAAGGACCCAAACGACAGATCCACCCTAAGCCCGTCCCTACACGGAACCGGCCGCCTGGGTCCATCTTATTCATGCCAGTGACTTTAATCAACCCAGAGAGGAAGATGCACATTCGGGTGCAAGCTCTTATTGACTCGGGCTGCTCAAGAGACATCATCGCCCCTGCTCTAGTCAATGGACTAGTCCTACCAACTCGGGATCTACAAAATCCAGTAATCTTTGAGCAAATGGATGGTACCAACATGAATCCTGTCACAACTGAAACCATCCCAGTGATCACAGGCATGGGACAACATTGGGAAAAGAGGTCCTTTGTCATCAGCTCTACTGCCAAGTACCCGTTAATTCTAGGCAGCAAATGGCTATGTGATCACAACCCCTACATAGACTGGGCACAGGGATGCATTACCTTCAGTCACGCCAACTGTGAAAATCACCGTTGGAATCAAAACTGGGGCGAAGATCCAACTCATAAAGAAAAGGCCCTTCTCACCCAAGAAGAAGTCAACCAAATACCCGAACCGTACTGGCCTTTTCTAAATGCTTTCTCTGAAGAGGAAGCAGATACTCTACCCCCGCACCGACGAACGGACTGTGCGGTAGAAATTTTACCCGGAGCCTCACTGCCCAAAGGACGACTTTATCCCATGAGTCTCCATGAACGCGAAGAGCTCCGGAAATTCATTGACACCAACCTCCAACGAGGGTTCATCCGCCCAGCCGCTAGCCCCCACGCCGCTCCAGTCCTCTTCGTGAAAAAGAAGGATGGGGGACTTCGACTGTGCACAGATTTCCGAGGCTTGAATGCAGTGTCCACCAACAATGCCTATCCTATACCGCTCATCCGAGACCTTCTCAACGTCGTGGCCCAAGGTAAGATCTTTACGAAATTAGATCTAAAAGATGCTTACTTCCACGTTCGTATCAAGGCAGGGGATGAGTGGAAAACCGCTTTCAATACGCCCCTCGGACAATATGAATACTTAGTTATGCCTTTTGGTTTGACGGGAGCCCCGTCTGTATTCATGTCCATGATAAACGAAGTTCTACACGAATTTCTGTACAAAGGGGTGGTGGTGTACCTTGATGATGTGTTAATTTACTCGGACACCGAGGAAGAACATATTCAAACGGTACGAAAAGTCTTAGCCACCCTAATGAAGAATAAGCTACCCATCAAACTGTCCAAATGTGAATTCCATAAAACCGAACTCACTTACCTCGGGTATTGTATCTCCCAAGAAGGTCTGAAAATGGATCCAGCCAAAATACAGGCGATCCAGGACTGGCAAACACCCACCACCCGTAAAGAACTACAATCCTTCCTGGGTTTTGCCAACTTCTATAGAGACTTCATAGCAAATTTCGCCCAAATCACGCTCCCTTTAACAGACTTGCTGAAAACCAAAGATAAAGGGGACCAAGCTAAAAAACCCTCTGCCAAACTGCAATGGACCCCCGATTGCCAAACGGCCTTCGATTGTCTAAAAAAGCAATTTGTAACAGAACCCATCCTCTCCCACCCCAACGAACAATCCCCTTTCATAGTACAGGTCGACGCCAGCGATACGGCGATAGGGGGGGTTTTACTGCAGAAGGGGGAGGATGGTAGGCTGCGGCCTTGTGCTTTCTTGTCTAGGAAATTTTCGGAGGCGGAAAGGAATTGGAATGTGTGGGAGAAGGAGGCCTTTGCAGTAAAAGCGGCCCTTACTAACTGGAGACATTGGCTGGAGGGGGCGCGATACCCTTTCGAGGTCTAGACGGATCATAAAAATCTGGAGGCCCTCCGAAGCCCACGCAGACTGAATGCCAAGCAATTGCGATGGGCGGAATTCTTTTCCAAATTCAACTTCACTCTAAATTATCTCCCGGGCAAAACTAACTTTTTGGCAGACGCCCTATCGCGCATGCCCCAACATAAGAGCAAACGGGAGGAGACTGTCAACACTGTCTTCTCGCCTACGCAACTTGGGGGCGTGGTGACTACTCGCAGCCGTGCCAAGCAGCCCCTCCCGGCCAACCAAGAGTGGAAATCGAAACTTAAAACTGAAGTGGAGAAGGAGGGGGATAGGGCTCCGCGAAGCAAACTGACCCAATCCCCACAAGGGGATTGGTTAGCCGGGAGCAAGTTTTATGTCCCAGACAGCCTCAGACTGGAAGTTTTGCAGCGCTGTCATGATGCTCCCACTGCTGGACACTATGGATATCTGAAAACTTTGCACCTAATCCAAAAACAATTCTGGTGGCCGGGCATGCGCAAAGACATTTCCCAATACGTTAGTTCCTGTCCTGTTTGCCTCAGCGCCAAAACCAGGAAAGGGAAGCCTCCGGGTCTCCTGCAACCATTGGAAACGCCAAACAGACCCTGGGAAGTAATATCCATGGACTTTATCACTGATCTACCTATCTCAAAAGGACATAATTGTATTTTAGTTGTGGTAGATCTGTTCTCCAAACAAGCTCATTTTATCCCCTGTACTACTATACCCTCCGCTCGAAAACTAGCAGATTTGTTTCTAAAACACATCGTAAAATTACATTCTTTTCCGTCCAAGGTGATTTCGGATCGCGGCGGACAGTTCGTTGCCAACTTCTGGCGGGAGCTTTTGAAAATGTTGAATATTGAACAAGGCATCAGTTCAAGCCACCACCCACAAACCGACGGGCAATCCGAAAAAACAAACCAAATATTAGAACAGTTTCTTCGTTGCTACATCAATTTTCAACAAGATAATTGGGCGGACCTTCTCCCTCTGGCCGAGTTCTCATATAACAACAGTGTACACGCTTCAACGGGGGAGGCCCCCTTCAAAATTATCTACGGAACTCACTTCAATCCCTTCCCGTTGGATGCACCCCCTCTCCATTCCTCTAAATTGCCAGATGTATCTTCGTGGTGGGGGGAGGCGGCGCAGCAATGGACTCTTATTAAGAAACACCTTGAAAAAGCCAAACTGGATTACAAAAAATACGCAGACCGCCATCGTGTGGCCGAATGGAAATTACAACCCGGAGATCATGTGTATATTTCCACAAAAAATCTAAAACTCGCTCAGACAAGCCGCAAACTCGCTCTAAAATTCCTAGGACCTTTTCCTGTGCGCAAGATAATAAATAAAGTGACTGTTGCTGTAACTTTGCCCAAGAACCTGCGCCATGTGCATGATACGTTCCATGTCAGTCTTCTAAAGAGAGCTCCCATCGACAACAAATGGCACGTCAAAGCTCCACCCATTCCAACTTTGATTGACGACCAAATACACTATGAAGTACAACAAATCTTGGACTCTAAACTCAAACGAAATCAGCTTTTTTACCTCATTAGATGGAAGGACTTTGATTCTGGTTACGATGAATGGGTGAACTCTGCACATGTTCATGCTCCTAGATTAACCAAAGCTTTTCATACTCGCTACCCATATAAGCCAGGGGGGGATCTGTTTTAAGGGGGGCAGAATGTCAGGTCCAGTGTATATCTAAACTGTACTGACTCCATTTTCTAATGCTTCTAGTGTTTGAGTGTTTTCTTCCCAGGTGCACCAGTTCCCAGGCAGCATTCCCACCGGAGGAGACTGTTTTGTCTAACACCGTTCCACCAAGCATTGGCCTTGAAGGAGAGCAGCTTCCCAGGACTGAGAGATGTTGTTTTGAGAACTGTGGGGGGAGGCTGATCCAGATGGGTATTGTTACTCTGTATCTTATGCTTGCTCTTCATTGGTAACAATGATCATGTACCATCCTGATTCTCCTATTCAGGACAGTGGACTATAATGGACCTTTTCTGCAGTAAAGTTTCCTTTTCCAAACAATGGACTTGTGTTTGCTTCTAAAGGGAACCCTGTAGTGAGTGCCTTATTTAGCCACAGTCTGACAGCCATTCAGGGCTGAAATTGGGGTGAAAAGGGCAAAAAGGGGCTGAAAATGGCCAAATATGGGCCCAAAATGGTCAGGATCAGGCTGCTGCTGAGTGGGAGAGTGATCCACCTCCCATCAGAGGCCTGATCCAGGCCATTTTGGCCCCAATCCAGGCCAAAACGAGCCCCAAATGGCTGAGAGTCAGGTGAGCAGGGCTACCTGACATGTGACCTGTTTGGGGACCTGTTGGAACTGTGTTCCTGTGCATTCCCCCTCAAAATGAGCCCTGGCCGCTTGGCAGAGGCTTGGGCAGCCTGGCTCCCACTGCAGGGGCTGCGTCCCCTCCCTTTTGCTTCTTCAAAATGTCAGCTGAGATCTCATGACAAAGCATCCTGAGATTGTAATCTTTTCCCCTTATGTTAAATTAATGGGGTGGGGGTGCAAAGCTTGTGGGCTGTCTAGGGTGGAACAAACATCTTCCTCCTCTGTACCTGGCCCCAGGGAGTGGATTTAATGATCCACAAGTCCTGGTCCAGCATTAGATATAGGATATTTTCACCTTATTTTCCTCAAGCTGGCATTACAATTTAAACAAACTACTATAGACAGTGAATAACAAATAGCAGAAAATGTGGGACATACAATTGATCTGGAGCAATGGTCCCAAATGTGGAAAGAAAATTTAAAGATGACAAAATCTGCTTCTTTAAAAGAAAATATTTATAAAATGTTTTATAGATGGCATTTGACTCCTATCAGAATAGCCAAAATGTCTCCAAGTGGGTCAAATAAATGTTGGAAGTGTGAAACTAAGGTGGGTACTTATTATCATATGTGGTGGACTTGTAAGAAAGCGAGGGAATTTTGGAAAATGATTCACAGAATGATCCAGCAGATTCTCAAAATCTCTATACCACTGAATCCTGAACGTTTTTGAATAAAAACCAAAAACATTTGATTTTGAATATAATTACTACAGCTAGAATTTTGTATGCGAAATTCTGGAAAATGACAGATGTCCCAGCACAAGATAATTTGATTGAAAGAATACTCAACACAACAGAAATGGATAAGTTATCCAGTTTACTGAAAGATAGAGATAATATGACATATGATGACATTTGGGACCCCTTCTATAATTGGATTTAAAAGGGCTTTCAAGAAACTTAATTCCCGGATAAGCTGATGACCTTTATGGACTGTGCAAAAATAAATGGAAAAGCTGTAACAATGAGCTAACTGATGGACTATAAAAAGACAATAAGAAAACATTTTTGATTGAACGTTGCAATGTATTTGAATGAACCAATATGTATTTCCTTCCCCTACCCCTACCCCTCTTACTCTATACTTTCCCAGCTATTAATAATAATAATAAAAATCACTTACAATAAACAATAGTGTTCAATAAAATCACTACAATAGCAACCTAAAATTAAAACTAAAAAATAGTAATGAAAATAACCCAGTCTAAGATGGTTTTAAACAGATATACTAATATATATGGGTTCTCTTTTTTAAAAAATACTTTTTTATTGATAAGATTAAAAATTACCTTATTTTCCTGATGCAAAAAATTAGATCAGAATTAAGGATACTAAAGTCAACCTATTTTATTAGTGGTTATTACAATGCATAACAGAAACTCTCGCCTGCTCTCCACGTTTTTTTCTCAGTGGGAATAATCCAAAAATGCAGATTACTAGAAGTTCAAAATACACTATTACACTATCAGTGCAGCATTACTGTGATGGCACAAATTCAGATAACTGGGGTTCAGATCAGAGGGATTTCGCTTCTTTCCACCAGAGAGTGTGACTTATTTAGAGTGCTTTCCAATATAGTATTTTTCCACCATGAAGACATATTTTGGAAGGAATAGATATATATGTGAATTTCCTAAATCTATGCAGGTTTTCCTGGATTATTACAAAATAATTTTTTTAATTGAGCTCAGAATTTTAAAGGTCTGCTTTCCCTTTGTGGTCTCTTCTCTCTAGCCAGCTTCTCTCTTCCAGGAGTTCTAATTGTGGGCAGCAGAATTGTAAGAGACACAAATCCATGTACATATCCAACTGAATTGCTCTCAGATCCTGGAAGTATGTTTAACATTAATGTTTGATTTATACACTGCCCTTCAGGACAACTTAACACCCACTCAGAGTGGTTTACAAAGTGTGTTATTATTATCCTCATGCCAATCACCCGGTGAGGTGGGTGGGGCTGAGAGAGTTCTGAAAGAGCTGTGACTGACCCAAGGTCACCCCCAGCTGGCTTCAAGCGGGGGAGTGAGGAATCAAACCCAGTTCTCCAGATTAGAGTCCTGCAGCTCTTAACCACTACACCAAATTGGCTCTCCCTAGATCCCTGGATGATGGGCAGCTTCCAGAACCCTTTGGAAAAGTCAGAGGAACAAGAGAACTCACGTTGTGCTGCAGGTGGAGCTCGAGGAGTGCAGCCGTCACATAAGCTGTCAGGGAGAAATCATCGTCCACACCACCCTGCGGATGTAAGGGGAGGCTCAGAGGAGAAGCCAAGACGTGAGAGCTCATTCCCTCCCTGTTCAAAAGACATTTCTCCACACCAGAGTCAATACATGTCCCCCACCTGAACAGGCAATAAAGGTTCCTCAGGCCGCCGACCTGATTTCAGCCACCATTTTCACAAGTGCTGTAATGAAAACTAAGGCGGTACAGAATACCAGATTGTAAAGAAAGACACACTATAGTTGACCAAGTGCACACCCAGTTTAGTCGTTAGGTCTGGAAGTGGCCAGCAAGAGTTAATCATACGTTGAAGAAAAGGCGTGATTCTCTGGACCAGGGCTTTTTTTCTGGGAAAAGAGGTGGTGGGACTCAGTGGGTTGCCCTCGGAGAAAATGGTCACATGGCTGGTGGCCCTGCCCCCTGATCTCCAGACAGAGGGGAGTTGAGATTGCCCTCCACGAGGGCAATCTCAACCCCCCTCTGTCTGGCGATCAGGGGGCGGGGCCACCAACCATGTGACCATTTTCAAGAGGTTCCGGAACTCTGTTCCACTGCGTTCCTGCTGAAAAAAAGCCCTGATCTGGACCATGTCATCATGCTGAGATGAGACAACGCAGATCTCCGTCCATCTCCCCGTGCAGTTCCAATTTGGATCGAGAGGTGGTTGCTGCGTGTTTTTGATGCTCAAAGGACATCATTTAGTATTTTCAAAAATGATGTGTACGACTTTGTGACATAGATGTCAGCATAAAATATCTGGTCTTTCCCCCCTTATATAAACAGTCAGCTGGCTAAGCTTCCTTGAGAACATCTGAACTCTCTAGCTTGACCAGCCATAAAGAGGGACTCTGGTGCTGTGCCTGTCAGCCCCAGGATCTAGATCTTTCTTCATCAGGTGGGGTGAGGTGCGGGTGTGGGAGAGAGGGGCTGATCCCAGCAGGGAGCCTGCAAGGAGGCCAGGGGGAGAAGCCAGTTCAGGTTTTGCATTGAGGAAGTAATGATGGTTGCTAAAGACTGAACTCACAGAGTGAGGGGCACGCTGGGCCTTAGCATTCCCTGCTGACCTTGGCAGTGAGGAGAAGGCAGCTGATTTCCTGCTTCCTTCTATGGCCATGGCCACATCTAGGAATGGTTCCTCCATAGTTGCCAACTGGCCTGGAGGAAAAAAGTCACATCCCTGTGAAACAACAAGATTCAAGGCCAGTAGCATCTTAAGGTAGCATCTTTAAGGTGCTACTGGACTCGAATCTTGTGGTTCTATTGCAGACCAACCTGGCTACCCACCTGAAACATCCTTGTAAGAAAGGCTTACTGGGATGTTATTTACCAGGTGACAAAAAGCTTTGGCTATTGATTTCCAAAGCTCTGACCTAGATAGCCCAGGTAAGTCTGAACTTGTCAGATCTCAGAAGCTAAGCAGGGTCAGCCTTGGTTAGTAATTGGATGGGAGACCTCCAGTGAAGACCAGGGTTGCAGAGACAGGCAACGGCAAACCACCTCTGTTCTTCTCTTGCCCTGAAAACCCTGCCAGGGGTTGCCATACATCAGCTATGACTTGAGGGCTCCACTTTACCTTTACTCATTTCCAGACCTTAAGTCTCTATTCAAAAGACAGGACATTTCTCTCCAGGCCCGTTGGCAAGTCCACTGACACACTACAAGTCATTCCCTCTTGATGACCCTTCTAATTGTTTTGCTTTTTGACTTTACACACCGCCAACATAAAATGCCAGCACGGTGGAGATCCACTCACTATGTCTTAAGAAAAGGGGCCTCATCCACAAAAGCTTCTGTTGGCATAAGACATGGTTCATCTTTCTGAAGGCCACACAAAGAATCTCCTCTTTCCTTTTGCTACAACACTGAACCCTCAGGGATTCCCTCAGAAACAACAGCTCTTAAGATTGACCTGGATAAAACATTCACAACCAATAACCAAATAACAATACTATATATAATGTAAAGTAACAGTGGCAAGGCTTAAATTCGAAGAACTACGTTACAGCAATTCAAAAACAGATTTGTGAAACTTTGATATAGCCCAGATATTATTGTTTTTCAGATATTCAAAGAATGGAGACCAACATGTCATTAATTTTTGGAAGAAAATCCTCACTTCGATTAAAGACATCACAATCCCTCTAAAGCCTGAATTAATCTTTTTGGATCAATGGGACAACCTACTCATTCCCAAAATAAGAAAGGACCTTATAAACAAGGCTTTTTTTCTGGGAAAAGAGGTGGTGGAACTCAGTGGGTTTCCCTCAGAGAAAATGGTCACATGGCTGGCGGCCCCGCCCCCTGATCTCCAGACAGAGGGGAGTTGAGATGGCCCTCCACGACAACTGGCGCGGAGGGCAATCTCAACTCCCCTCTGTCTGGAGATCAGGGGGCGGGGCCACCAGCCATGTGACCATTTTCAAGAGGTTCCGGAACTCCGTCCCCCCGCGTTCCCCCTGAAAAAAAGCCCTGCTTATAAGAAGCCTACTAACAGCTGCAAAGAGCATTATTGCAACTTATTGGAAAAGTAATAAGTGTTCCAACATTATCCGTCTGGCATAACAAGATCTGGGATCATTTCATTACGGAAAAAATGAGTGACAAAATTTATCAAGCCAAGCACTTCCCCCAAAGCACTGATTTTCAGGAGAAACGGTCTCCCCTCTTTGAATATCTGGAAAACAATAATATCTGGGCTGTATCAAAGTTTCACAAATCTGTTTTTGAATTGCTGTAACGTAGTTCTTCGAATTTAAGCCTTGCCACTGTTACTTTACATTGTATATAGTATTGTTATTTGGTTATTGGTTGTGTTTTAGTTACCAAATGTTACTTGTTAATCTATGCTATCTTGTAATTTATTGTATGCTTTATATTAATAAAATTCTGTTTAATTAAAAAAAAAGAAGAATGACCTGGATAGCCCAGGAGAGCCTGATCCGGTCAGATCTCAGAAACTAAGCTGGGTCGGCTTTGGTTAGTAATTGGATGGGAGACCTCCAAGGAAGACCCAAGTTGCAGAGGCAGGCAATGGCAAACCACTTCTTTTAATCCCTTGCTATGAACCCCCACCAGGGGTCGCCGTAACTCAGCAATGACTTGAGGGCACTCTCCTCCACCACCAAGAATGAGTCGCTATGGCAGCAATATCAGCGAGTGTTAGATTCACAGGGTTTGTACCTGCAGAGCATTGTTGAAGAGCCTCCCGACATTTTGAAAGCAGCCGCTGGGAAGCTGGTGCTCCTCCAGCCAGTGAACAGCATCGTGAACGTGCTTGTCATCAATAAAGACGTAGGACTTTGCCTGGCCGAAAGCCCGAGCCACAAAAGCCGTCAGCCTGGGGAATGAGCAAGGGGGAGAGACACAGAAAGGAGAGAAGTTGTGGCTTCAGTGGCTTTGAGGACGACGTTGCCTGACAGGTGTTGCTTTGTCAGGTGACCCTCTACTCACCAAGTGTTGCCCTCCGTGTCCTGTTTGCCAAAGGCACTGTAGGACCCATCATCGTGTTTATAGAGCAATTGCCGCTGGTACCCTGCAAGAGATGGGGAGAATGATGTTCTCAGTTCTGCGGATCCATCCTGCTAACGGAAGTGCTTTCCTACAGCTGAAAGAGCCTTCCCCAATGCAAGAGCCTCTGGCCTCAGGGGAAGGGCACTGTCGCCACAGGAGAGGGCCACCGCAGCTCTCACCGAATCAGAGGGCTGGAAGGGACCTCCAGGGTCATCTAGTCCAACCCCCTGCACAATGCAGGAAATCCACAACTACCTCCTCCCACCCCACAGCCCCAGTGACCCTTGCTCCATGCCCAGAAGATGGCAAAACACTGTCAGGATCCCTGGCCAAACTGACCTGGGGAAAATTGCTACCTAATAATAATAATAACTGCGCTTATATACTGGTCTTCTCGACAGATTAGTGCCTCGCCCAAAGCAGTGAACAAGTTAGTGTTATTATTATCCCCACAATACAGCTGCGGAGCTGGGGATGAGAGGAGTGGCTTCCCCAAGGCCACCTGCTGAGCTCATGGCAGTAGTGCGATACGAACCAGTAGAGTGCTGATTCACAGCTGAACCACTTAACCACTGTGCTACAGCAGCTACCTGACCCCAAGGTGGTGATCAGCATTACCCAGGGCATGTAAGAAGGGCCACAAGAACTAAGTACTGATGTAACCCTTCCTGCCCTCCCTCTCTCAACAGATTTGACCCAGCAAATGTGTGGTTTCAATTGGGCAAGGCTAGCAGATCAATGGGTTTAAGCCAAGGCAGCCAAGCTTCAGCCTTCTGTCCCCTTTCCAGGGAACATGCTAAATACTGGTTGTTGCTGGAGCATCCACACCACAAAGCTGTCCATCCAGGCACTTTCTGACTTTTTCTCTCTTTTAACTGGAGTTAAAGTGACTTTGTTTGGATAGGAAGGTGTGAATTTTTGAACTTCTTGTCCACATTGGAACTATTTTAGAATCCTCACTGCTGCCAACCGCGCCACCCCGCCTTGTGCCACCAAAGGGCCTTTTTAAACAAAAATGATTGTGCCTATCTTGCCACTAATGATTTAAAAAAGCTCTCTGGTGGTACGAAAGTGTCTGTGTGGGGTAGCCATGAGAGGGTGACCAAGGCAAGTACTGCAGAAAGGCTGTTGTGAATGCATCATTCCCACAGAAAATATCACTGTAGAGATAGTGGAAGTACAACAGAGAATCTTCCCACAAGTGGAAGCAGATTTAGAGTTTCTCTATATGAGACATCTTATACGGGGATACTTTAGGGAGATGAAATGTTAGCTGAGAAGTGCAGTTTAAAAAGACAGAGCTGGCGGAGATCACTCCTCAAAGGATTTGTTAATTTCAGTTTTGCCTCCTCAAAGGCTCTATCAATTTCACCTCTCTTCAGGTGGGTAGTTTAAAAAGACAGAGCCAAAGGGAAGTGAAGACTAAATTAACAAACACTCCAAGGATCAATCTCCCTGGCTCTGCTTTTTTAAAACTACCCTCCTGTAGAGAGGTGAAATTGACATAACCTTTGGCTCTGACTTCTTAAACTATGCTTCCCGGCTAATGTTGTGTGTCCCTACATTTGAGTGCCCCTGTGTAAGATATCTTGTGCACAGAGACTCAGAGTAGGAAATCTGTACAGCTATATCATCACCACTAGCCTAATCTCTGCATCAGATCTAGGTCGGAGTTAAATGGGGGAGAGGCAATGAATTTGCAGCTGCAGCACAAAGGATCCCCTTCCCTTTTTGGTGACTGCTCAAAAGACTTGCTCAGAAACCATTTGCCTATTAAGACTAGGGGCAACGTCAATCCAAGAAGCAAAGCCATTGCCTTCGCTCTCAGTTGGCTTCATTTGCCCACAGTGACCAATGTTGAACGGTTCTGTTGCACCGAGAAAACAATTGCCAATTGGCTGGGATCGTTTCCCAAAAGGAAGACCCCCCCTCCCCCCAACACAAATGGTACCAAAGCAGTGAACAGTCAACGAACATCCAAGAAGCAAGGGCCGTTTTCACACTGCTTACCATCCACGGAACATGGCGCCGAGCTGACAGCGCACCAGGAAGACGCTGTCGTTCCGGGAGCTCGGCGCGATATCCCATGGCTGGTAAGCAGTGTGGAAATGGCCAAGGTTAAAAGGGGGTGGGTGAGTAATATTTTAGCACTACTCATCTGTCCCAAAGATGCCAGAATTTCACACAGAAATGACTCTCTCTCTCTGCTAGGGATAAAAGTTTCTTGAAAAACAGGTAGGCAGTCTGAAACCCAGAGGCAAGAGGGTGAATGGAAGGACCTCTTCAAGCTACATGGCCTGGGTAGCCAGCCCTTCTGCATCTCACCCTTCCTCAAAAGAACACGGGTTGGCTTGTGCACAAGCAGCCAGCCCATTATGTTTTCACTCCAATCCTGTACGGCAGGCAAAGATGAAGCCTGACCAAGCTTATCGGGAGAGCTTCATCTCTCAGAGGTCTGCTCTCTAAATCCATTATATGAAAAGAATAATCACCAGCATTTCTAATTTCATCTCCAATAGTTTGAAGTTGAAATGACTCAGAATGGTTAAATGACCCTTTTGTGTTCACACAGTTCTTGTCAACAACTAGCTGCACTTTTCTCAAAAAAGAGACGTGGCAAAGAGCCCCCGCTCACTCACCGCTCTTCATGTATTCCGTGGCCTTGGCTTTGATCTCGGGAGTGGCCTGGTTGGTCGCCTCCAAGTATCGGAGAATAAAGATATTGGGAACAAACTTGACCATGTTCTGCTCACCGCAGCCGAAGGGCATCTGAAGCAGGTAGGCGATATGCTGGAGCGCAGGGCCCAGTATGTCACCTGAATGTCACAAAGAAACATTCCTCAGCTCAGGAGACTGGAGTCTCAGCCTTCCCTCTAAACTCCTGAACAGAATCCTGAAACAGCCTCCTTCCTCCGAGCATCCAAGGGCTTGTGGAGTACAACAGTACAACAGAGACTGAAATACTGTGTTTTAATTTCAAACCCTGCACCATTTTTGGGCCAGAATTTTGCAAAACATGAAGACAGGAGCAAGCTGGGAAGCTACTTAATCCATGGCAAAAAGAACTGGGCTTCAGAAAGCCCACTCTCAAGGACCCACAGGAAAGGGTTAATAACAACAACAACAATATTTCGGCCGTTTCCACCTGGCTCCCTGCTGTTCGTAACAACCCGGAATATTGCGAAAAAACCATGGAAGATCGCATTTTCTCATGCGAGATGTCACATTGCGCAAATCTCGCGCAAGAAAACGCGGTCTTCCACATTTTTTTCGCAATATTCCGGGTTGTTACGAGCAGCGGGGAACCGTGTGGAAACGACCTCAATTTATATACTGGCCTTCAGGACAACCTAATACCCACTCAGAGCGGTTCACAAAGTATGTTATTACCACATCAATGTGAGGTGGATGGGGCTGAGAGAGCTCCAAGAAGCTGCGACTGACCCACTTTACTAGTTCACTTTACTAGTTTAAAGCTGGTTGTGAACCGAAATAAATTCAATTCATTCATTCGACCCAAGGTCAACCTGCCAGCTTCAAGCGGAGGAGTGGGGAATCAAACCTGGCTCTCCAGATTAGAGTCCTGCCGCTCTGATCCACTACAGCAAACTGGCTCTTAGCAGCTGGCCCAATATTTGGGACCCCCTTTCCTCATCTACAGGCTAACTACCATCACTGGAGCACCAATTCACTCCTGGCTCACCTGGGTTGCTGCCAGAGACACCTGACACCCAAACTTTAACACAGGAAAGGACGCAAAGGTCAAGAGCGCGAGGGAGGGAGGAACAAAGGGGCAAAAGTGCCAGAAGGCAGCCACGTGCATTTGGGGGCCACCCCACCTTCAAGAGCGCTCTACATTCCCTCCTGGGAGCTTCCAGGAAGAATCCACAGAGGCTGAGGAGTAGCAGTCAAGGGTGGATGCTCAGGAGGGGATGAGAACTGAACCACGACACATCGAAGGCAGGCTGCCAGCACCACGGCATGCCCTCATCTCATCCATGGCCGGGGAGAGGGCTGTCAGCTGGAGCCTCCCTCAGGGACCCGGGTCCGTTTCCTCACCGATGACAGAGATGGTGGCTCGGCCAGTGTCCTCAATAATAACCGCAGGCAGCGTCAAAGAGACTTCCTCCAGCGCAGGATCCCCTGAGAGGAGAAGAGAGTGACCACAAGCACACGGCCCAAGTAAGCAGGACCAGAGGAGTTAGCCGTGTTAGTCTGTAGTTGCAAAACAGTAGAGTCCAGTAGCACCTTTAAGACTAACCAACTTTACTGTAGCATAAGCTTTTGAGAACCACAGCTCTCTTCGTCAGATGCAACCGTTAGGTTGCATCTGACGAAGAGAGCTGTGGTTCTCAAAAGCCTATGCTACAATAAAGTTGGATCTGACGAAGAGAGCTGTGGTTCTCAAAAGCTTGTGCTACGATAAAGTTGCATCTGACGAAGACAGCTGTGGTTCTCAAAAGCTTATGCTACAATAAAGTTGCATCTGACGAAGAGAGCTGTGGTTCTCAAAAGCGTATGTTACAATAAAGTTGCATCTGACAAAGAGAGCTGTGGTTCTCAAAAACTGACGATGCATCTGATGAAGAGAGCTGTGGTTCTCAAAAGCTGACGATGCATCTGACGAAGAGAGCTGTGGTTCTCAAAAGCTTATGCTACAATAAAGTTGCATCTGACGAAGAGAGCTGCGGTTCTCAAAAGCTGACGATGCATCTGACGAAGAGAGCTGTGGTTCTCGAAAGCTGATGATGCATCTGACAAAGAGAGCTGTGGTTCTCGAAAGCTTATGCTACAATAAGTTGGTTAGTCTTAAAGGTGCTGCTGGACTCTTTACTATTTCCCAAGTAAGCAGAGGTTCAGAGTGCTCCTACTTCTGCCTGCGATGGGTGAGAGGCAAAGGCTGAGCGCCAGGCAGCGTTTCCCTTAGGGACTTCTCCTGCATGAGACGTGGCATCTTCTCCTGCACCTCCCACCCTCCTCTCAGCCACGATAGTGCCTCAAACGTCCTGCTGCTACCCTGGAGTTCCATTTCCAGAGCAATAAAAGGGCACCTACGTGCAGTTTCACCGGTATTCTGCTCAGGCTCGGAGGCCAGCGTACGGTAGCCTTGCCACCTGAGCTGAAGCTGGACAATGAATGAACCGACGTGAAACAGGACTGCTGGCACTTCACATCAAAAAGCAGGGAAGTTTAACAATACAGAGAGAATCAGGAGAGTTGGTAACCAAACAACATATCGTGACGTCCTAACGAAATAAAGTACTAATAAAGCAATTACAAAATCAATTATTTGTTCTTATTTCATAGATACACAAATTGCCTTCAGTATATTATAATTCACGCAATCTTCCCACCTTCAGACCTGAACATAAAGTGCATCCAGTACAATGGATGAAACTTCCTATGATCTGTACTAGGCACTGGTCCTATGCACTTTAAGAACTTTACGTATTCTACTACTGTTGTTACTTACATTATAAATTGTTTCGTGTAGCACTTTAAATGATGTTAAACGACTGTTCATAGGAAGTTTCATCCATTGTACTGGATGCACAAGCACTTTATGTTCAGGTCTGAAGGTGGGAAGATTGTGTGTATTATAATCAGGGCTTTTTTCTGGGGAAAGAGGTGGTAGAACTCAGTGGGTTGACCTTGAAGAAAATGGTCACATGGCTGGTGGCCCCGCCCCCTGATCTCCAGACAGAGGGGAGTTGAGATTGCCCTCCGCGCCAAGTGGCGCGGAGGGCAATCTCAACTCCCCTCTGTCTGGAAATCAGGGGGCGGGGCCACCAACTATGTGACCATTTTCAAGAGGTTCCGGAACTCCGTCCCCCCGCGTTCCCCCTGAAAAAAAAGCCCTGATTATAATATATTGAAGGCAACTTGTGTATCTATGAAATAAGAACAAATAATTGATTTTGTAATTGCTTTATTAGTACTTTATTTTGTTAGGACTTCATGATATATTGTTTGGTTACTAGCTTCTAGGAGAGAGCTGATGAGAGCTGGCAAACAGGCCCACGGCCTGACTCGGCATAAGGCAGCTTGAGAGGGTCATAGGTAACGGGCAACTGAGCAAACGTAAAGGGGCCAAGAATCTATGGCTGCAGTGTACGGCCTTTCCAGCCTCTATCTGGCTAGAGAGGTCAGCTCCGCATGACAAACTGGTACCATGGGGCTTGGGGCAGCCAGGGGCGGCACAAGGGTTTACCATGCACGTGGCCGGCCGGCTGGCCAGGCGCCCCTGCATGCGCGCGCGTGCGTGTGCACACACCACCCTGCGTGATGCGCACGGAAGCGCACGAGCCACCGCCGGCCCGATTGCTGCAGCGGGCGGCCTTCAAGCTCTCCCGCTTGGTTGCCTGTGCCGCCGCAGATGCCTGCCCATGGTTGCTGCACCTGGCCGGGGGCTTCTGCTGGCGGCGGCAGCGGTGTGGGGTGGGAGGGATAGGAGGCTGGTGCTTTGTGGCGCGTGCTCCCACGCACCGCACCTCCTCCGGCGCTCCCTCCAGCACCCCGTGCCTGCGGCCACCACCTACCTGGCCTCAATAGGCCCGCCGCCCCTGGGGGCAGCCGGGTAAATTCCTCATCTCTAGGCAGGACAGAGGCACCAGGAGCTCAGTTCAAAGGGGCTCATAGAACCCCTTGACATCCTCTTTGCTTTAAGAATTCTTCCTCCCTGCTGCTAGCCACCTATCAGAGTGAAGGATGCCTTACCTGAAGAGCAGAGGAATGCATTGTGGGTCTCTTCTTTGAGGACACCTTCAGGCTGTGGAAGGAAAAAAAAGTTGTAGGTTCTCATCTCCCTCCCTCTGAGCATAAGGGATGCCACACAGAGGCACTTCCCTACACTCTCCTCTTCCCCCCTCCAGGGCTTTCCAACAGGGTCCTACTCTTAGCATTACTGCATTGTGGCCAAATGGATGTAGACCCCCACCCCCACCCTGGCTGGAGGTCTGCAAACGTGGTGGCTCCCTGCCCAAATTCTCAGGCGCGAGAGAAAACCCCCCCAGCAAAAGTGCTTCCAAGAGGGCCTAGAACAGCTGCTGGGTTTGACATCTGCAGCCACAGTCACAAACTCCTGAGGTGACCACACTGACCTTGACCAGCAGGGATTTGATCACGGCGTCAGAGTGGCCATCCCACAGCAATGGCACAGCGATTTTGTCGCCGCAGCGCACCTGTGTCTCCATGGTGGTTACCATGAGTTGGACACGTCCTACAGAAATGGGAACATGTTGGTGATTGGAATTTATGCGCCTAATGGAGCAAAAGAAAGCTTCTTTGAGGATTTGAGGAAGCAATTAGATGAACTTTCTTATGACCAGATAATTCTTGCAGGAGACTTCAATGGAGTTACAAACTTGGAACAGGATAAAAAATCAGTAACTGTACAAAAGAAAAGAGGACTATTACCAAAGACTTTTTTTGTATTAACGCAACAGGAAACTTTAGAAGATGTATGGAGAAGACAGAATCCCAAAGGCAGACAATATACGTTTTTCTCCGCGAGACACTCTACATTATCAAGAATTGATATGATCTAGGCCTCAAAAGACTTAGTGCTTTGGACTAAGGATGTGGAAATAATGCCTATGGTAGGCTCAGATCATAATCCAATTATGTGGAAGTTTGGGAAAAGAACTAAAAGGAAAGGATGGAGAATAAATGAGGACTTGCTGCAAGAGGGAGAAAACATCGAGACGTTGAGAAGGGAAACTAAGTTTTTCATACAACAGAACATGAATAGAGAAGTACCAACCAATAAGGTATGGGATACTTATAAGGCAGTAATCAGAGGCATACTAATGGACTTAAACGGAAGAGCCAGGAAAAAAAGAGAGGAGAAGAGACAGGAGATTATGGAGAAAATAAAAGCCAAAGAAATACAGCTAAAGAAAAGACCAGGGAAAAAGAAAATATATCAGGACATTAAAATCCTTCAAGAGCAGCTGACAGCAATGAATAACAAAGAATTGGAATGGAATCTCAAGAGAATGAACCAAAAGTCGTTTGAAGGTGCAAATAAACCTGGGAAATATCTGGCGTGGCAATTGAAGAAGAGAAAGGAGAAGAAGATAATAAATATGTGAGGACAATAAAGTATACCTGGAACAGACGGCTATTAGCAGAGCCTTTTATAAATTTTATGCTAAACTGTACAACAAAAAAGAAGTGAACAAAGACTCAATAGCGACATATTTGGGGAAAATGAAGCTCCCAGTAATTTCAGAAGGATGGAGATATAAACTGAATAGTGAAGCAACGGAGGAAGAGATAAGGACGGCAATACAGTCAACAAATTTGGGAAAGGCGCCAGGACCTGATGGACTTACAGCCAAATTTTATAAGGTAATGGTCAATGAACTGGTGCCATTCCTAAAAGAAGTGATCAATGGTGTCTTGAACAATCAAAGGATTCCAGATACTTGGAGTGAAGCCAATATATCATTGATCCCCAAAGAAGGACATGATCTGACGAATGTTAAAAACTATAGACCTATTTCATTACTCAATAATGATTATAAAATTTTTGCGAAGATACTGGTGGAAAGAGTAAAGGGATGGCTTTCCGAAGTTATTGAGGAGGAACAAGCTGGTTTTTTACCAAACAGACAAATTAAAGACAACTTTAGGACAGTTATAAATGCTATTGAATATTATGACAAGCGTTGTGATAAGGAGGTTGGTTTCTTCTTTGTGGATGCTGAAAAAGCATTCGACAATTTGAACTGGGACTTTATGTTTGCCACCATGGAACAGCTACAAATGGGAGAAAGATTCATAAGAGCAGTGAAAGAAATTTACAGAGACCAGAGTGCAGCAATTGTGGTGAATGATGAGGTGACCAAGAAACTGATTATAGGTAAAGGTACAAGACAAGGTTGCCCGTTGTCTCCACTGTAGTTTATTTTGGTCTTGGAAATATTGATGATACAGATTCGAGAAGACAATGCAATCTGTGGAATAAAAATAAAGGACTTTTCCTATAAGGTCAGAGCATTTGCGGATGACATAATGTTAATTGTGGAAGATCCGATTGAGAACATGCCAAAGGTAATAGAGAAAATTAAGGACTTTGGAGATCTGGCAGGATTTTACGTAAACAAAAAGAAGTCAAAGATATTATGTAAAAACATGACTAAACAAAAACAACAGTTATTAACGGAAATAACAGACTGTGAAGTAACAAGTAAGGTGAAATATTTGGGAATTGAACTGACTGCAAAGAATATAGATCTATTCAAGAATAATTATGAGAAATTGTGGACTCAGATAGAGCAAGATTTGATTAAATGGAATAGATTGAATTTGTCATGGTTGGGAAGAATTGCAGTAGTCAAGATGAATGTGTTGCCAAGAGTGATGTTTCTGTTACAGACAATACCAATTATTCGGGACTCTAAGCAGTTTGAAAAATGGCAGAGGAAAATATCGGATTTTGTTTGGGCAGGCAAGAAGCCTCGAGTGAAAATGAAAGTATTACAGGATGCAAAAGAAAGAGGTGGAATGCAACTGCCCAATCTAAGACTTTACTACGATGCAATCTGCTTGGTGTGGTTGAAAGATTGGATGACGCTGAAAAACCGCAAACTACTGGCCTTAGAGGGATACAAAAAAATATTTGGATGGCACGCATATCTGTGGTATGATAAAGTAAAAGCAGACTCTATGTTTTTACATCATTATATTCGGAGAAGCCTCTTCACAATTTGGAAGAAGTACAGAGATTACCTACAGGAAGGAATTCCCTCCTGGGTGGTTCCTTACGAAGTAATAGATCCGAGAACTGTCGATAATGAACAACAGCGCTTAATGTACAAGGAGATAACACGAATAGAATTTTCCAAACTAAGAATAAAGACACAAGATGAGCTGTCTCCAAGTTACGATTGGTTTCAATACAGACAGATTAGAGATCTTTATAACTCGGACTGTGTGAAGGGAGGGATAAGAATGGAGAATTCGGAATTAGAGGAGGTAATTCTACAAGAGGATAAAAAGGAAATCTCTAAGGCTTATAAAGTGTTGTTAAAATGGTACACTGAAGATGAGACAGTTAAAGTGCAAATGGTGAAGTGGGCTATAAACTTTAATAAAGAAATAACAATGGAGGCGTGGGAATACTTGTGGAAAAATACGTTGAAGATCACGACATGCACTAATATTAAAGAGAATGTCTACAAAATGATCTACCGTTGGTATTTGACACCAAAGAAAATTGCTCAAGGGAATTTGAACATGTCTAATAAATGCTGGAAATGTAAAAAGCATGAAGGATCTTTGTATCACATGTGGTGGACTTGTGAGGTAGCCAGGCAGTACTGGGGGGAAATAATAAGAGTGATAAGTGAGATTTTACAATTTCAAGTTAACAAGAACCCAGAACTCCTGCTACTGAACTTGGGAATGGAGGGCATTCCAGCACAATACAGGACATTGCTATTTTATATGACAGCAGCGGCCAGACTTTTGTACGTGCAAAAGTGGAAAGTACAAGAAGTGCCAACCATCGAGGACTGGATTTATAAATTGCTGTACATGGCGGAAATGGACAAAATGACAAGGAAATTGAGAGACCTTGATCCAGGACAGTTTAACACAGATTGGGAGAAGCTGAAACAATATTTGGTGAAAAAATGGGAGGTGGGAGGAGAACTGTGGCAGTTTGAAAATTACTGAAATACAACAAAAGAAGAGGGAGGTGACTTTACCGTGGGGAGGAGAGTTAAATGAGAATTTCTAAGCAACTATTCTATTTGACTATTATATATAGTATTAAGTAATAGAAGTGTTATTATAAGAATCATAAGGATAGAAATTAACTAATTTTATTTCTGGCAGATAACTGTATAATGGAGAAATTATATAATTAAAATAGAATGAATACAAGAAAGGTGGAAAGAAATATATAGTAACGTACAGAATATAAGTTAAATTGATTGACTTATGCTGAATGTATATTGTGTTTACAGCAGTACTTAGAAATGTGCAGAGTATGGGTCAAATTGATTGATTATTTCTGGTAGACAGCTGTATAATGGAGAAATTGTATAATTAAAATAGCATGAAGATAAGATATGTAGAAGGAAGTAAAGAGTAACATATAGAGTATAAGTTAAATTGATTGACTCATATTGAATGTATACAATGTTTATAGAAGTACTTAAAGTTATGTAGAATGAGGGACAAATTGTTTGTCCCATATTGAAGACGAGATTAGAATAAGATAGAGTACAGAGTACTAAAATTAGACAAATGATTATTATTATTAAAGAATATATGCCAGGAATGTAATATCTAGCTGATAAGTTAAGCGGGAAAGGAAATAGAGATAGCACTGTGCTACAATAGACAAGCTTAGAAGAGAGTGAAAGTATATGTTTAATAGATAAAATAAGTTTGAAATGAGTAGGGGAAAAATGGATAAGGGGTTGGAAAACTGTTGGAAGTCAACAAAAGGGGGGGAAAGGGAGGGGGTTAGAACAGGAATATTTAAAGGAAATTGATTGTAATGAACACTATATTGATTTCTAATCCAATAAAAATTAAAAAAAAAGAAATGGGAACATGTTCTTCACTGAAACTCAGACTTTCAATGAAGAGCTCAGCGCTCAAAGATATGGCTTCACTCTGGTGGCTTTTAAAGCCTGCTTTATCCTGCAGCTGTAAGGATCTCTCTCTGTCTATCTATGGCACTGCCAAGCTTTGCATGCCTTCCTGTGCCAAGCAAGCAGAGCCACTTTATAATGAGTGTTTTTAAAAAGCAAATACAAGTTCATTTTAAAAAGAGAGTTCAATGCACTCATGCGCATGCAAGCATGGAAGGGTGCAGTTCATATCTGCCGCCAAGCCATGGGGCTCCCCCCCCCCATGCCACTCTTCTGCAGAATGCAAATCGGGGCACACAGAGGAGAGTTTCTTGTCTTCCCCAACCCCTGCCAATTTGCACCATCCTAAGGGGGCAGGGGACAAATCTTGGCTAGGAATGAAACAGCTTCCCTTCCTACCACTGTGGTAGTCCTGCTCTGGGAGGAGATGTTTGGGGAAGAAAGGGAAAGCCAGGGGGCTCCTCACACACAGTGCCCCCCCCTCCCAGGGACTTCAGGCTCACCCAGATGAGTTGCCGTCACATTCCAAGAGAAGGTCTCAGCCTCGTCCCCACACAGGCAGGTGGGGAAGTAGCAGATTGTGCAGGATTCCACCTTGACTTGCTGCGATTGCATCAGACGGACTTCCAGCTGGATGCAGAGAAGGAGCCATTTGGTGTGCATGCAAAATCCACATGGGGAAGCCCAATAGGGAACACTGCCGGTGCCGGGATGCCCCCCCCCAAAACTAAGGGCCAAGCTAGAAGCGACAAATTACACTTGAATGGCAAGTGATCAAGAGGAGTGCAAGAGGAGTCTGCCCCCAGGGCAGACTCAGGGCCAGATCTAGGGGGGCAGGGGAGTAGTCTGCCCCCAGCGCCGCCAGGGAGGGGACGCCAGAAACAGCTCCCAGAGTGTGCAGGCAGCAGCATGGGCAGCTGCACTGCCTTTTGCTTGCCTTGCGGGACAGGGGACGGCCGGCTTGCCGCACACCCCCTGTCCTGGAGGGCAGGCAAAAGGCAGCGCGGCTGCCCACGCCACTCGCTTGCCCCACAGGAGAGGGGGCAGCTGGCTGCCCCATCCTGCAGGGCAGGCACATGGCGCAGGCAGCCTTGCAGCCCCCCGCACTGCCTTTTGCCTGCCCCGCAGGACAGAGGGCACATGGCAAGCCAGTCACCCTCTGTCCCATAGGGCAGGTGAAAGACAGCGTGGGGGGCTGCAAAGCCGACTGCGCCATTCGCTTCTGAAGCGAATGGCATGGGCAGCTTCCCAGTCCCCCGTGCTGCCTCTGGTGCGCGGCGTGATAATGTCATCAAAATGACATCATCACGCCGTGTCAGGAGTGTGTGCGCACGCAAGGGCCGGCAAGCATTGCCCCAGGTGCTGGGAGCGCTAGACCCAGCCCTGGACTGGGTGGCTTGGCATGCAGACACAAATCCTCTTGGGCCCTTTGTCCAGAAGGATCTTGACCTGTCCTTCTGCCCTCTGTAGTCTATAAGGAAGAAGAGGGAGGAGCTTTTTCCCCAGAACTGCTTCCCTTCCTTCCTGGAGATGCTTGTCAGAGGAAAGAGGGATGGGCAATCCAAAGAAGCTCGGGGGGCGGGGGGGAGGCCCTGGTTGTGCTACTAGCTTTCTTGCTGACCTCTTGCTTGCTGGTGGGGCTCATCCAACCACATGCTGGCATCTGCCGCAACCCCTGGCTGGCCACTGTGCCGCTGCCACCTCTTGCAGCCTGCTACACAAAGTACCCAACAGCCTGATGCCCGAGGTGGGCTACTCCCCACTCAAGCAGCAAAGGGAGAGAGGGGACGCTTGGGTGGTTCCTGTTGGAGTACAATTATATCTTGTGTACAGAGAAGGAAAGACCCTGCAAACTTGAACTAGACAGGCCTGCAGCGGGAGTACCTTCTTTCGAAAGGGTTTTTTTCTTGTCTGCCTACAGAATGCTATTCAGTCTTTTCTTGTACAGCTCTCTCAGTGAGCAAGGCAGCAAGGTGTGCCTTTTCTTTCCTATCCAGTTTGCTAGTTCCATAAACAAAGCTTTTGTTACTTTTGCCCAGATCAGCTTCCTGATAAGCGTCCTGACTGTGAAGACACTCTGCCAACAGTTCTTTTCTTGCCTTTCTCCTCTTCATCTTCCACATCCTACTCCTGGCTGGGAAAGACAGCCCCCCACAACCGAGTGCCTGGTGGGGAAGTGGCCTCTCTCAGGCATAGCTGCAGGGGCCTTTCCCCAAGACGAGGTGATGGCTCAGAGTCTCTCTACATAAGACATCTTACATGGGGATGCTCAAGTGTAGGGGAGATGCAATGTTAGCTGGGAAGCTTCCATTTCGTCCCCTGCAGGGTGTTGCGCTCTGCAGACAAGCAACTCCTGGTGGTCCCCAGCCTGAAGGACATCCTCCTGGCCTCAACCAGGGCAAGGGCTTTTTCTGCCCTGGCCCTGGCCGGGTGGAACGCTCTCATGCTGGAGATCCGGGCCCTGCGGGACCTGTTACTGTTTCGCAGGGCCTAAAAAATGTTCCCCCAGGCCTCCAGCTGAGTGCCAGCGGGTGTCCTCCTTCTTCCATCTAAGATCACCACTTCTTCTGGGGCTGCCCTTGGCCATCTGCTATGCCCGTATATGGACTCCCAATATTTGTCTAAATACCCTGCTCCTGGACTATTTTAATGAATTTTTAAAAATTATTGTTGATTTTAAGTTTTAATGTATTTTTTTAATGTTGATAGCTGCCCTGTGCCCATTTGTGGGAAGGGCAGGGTATAAATCGAATAAAATAAATAATAAATAAATAAGCGTAGTTTAAAAGACAGACCCAAAGGCTCTGTCAAATGTCCTCTCTCTACAGGAGAGGTTGCTCCTCAGAGGGTTTGTTAATTTCATCTTTGCCTTCTGGAAAGGGAGGTGAAATTGACAGAGCCTTCAGAGGCGAAGATGAAATTAACAAACTCTATGAGGAGCAATCTCCACTGACTCTGTCTTTTTAAACTACCCTCCTGTAGGGAGGTGAAATTTGACAGAGTCTTTTTTAAACTACACTTCCTGGCTAACATTGCGTCTCCCAACACTTGAGCATAAGATGTCTCATGTAGAGAAACTCAAAGCCAAAGAATGGACAAACAATCTACTATTATGGAGAGGAGCATTCACTGATGCGCTACAGTCCCTTTGTAACGTGCAGCTGTCCTCTCCTGTGCAAAAAGAAAGGTCATTCACCTGGATGCATTCCCTCAGGTAATTGAAGACAGTGGCTTTGAGTTCAAAGGTCTCCCCACGGACTACAGAATAGGGCAATGTCAGTTCCACAAAGAATGGCTGGAAGACCCGGAGGGAGGCCGGCTTGGCAAGTCCGAAGCCAACATCTGCCACACAGAACGCGTTGGCTTGCCACTCCGTGATCGTGTCTGGAATGATGAGTGAGCGCGATGCTTTCCCCTCCTCGCTGAATAACAACAACAAAATTTGATTTATATACTGCCCCTCAGGACAACTTAACACCCACTCAAAGAGGTTTACAAAGTATGTTATTATTATCCTCTTGACAATCACCCTGTGAGGTGGGCGGGGCTGAGAGAGCTCCGAGAAGCTGTGACTGACCCACAATCACCCAGCTGGCTTCAAGTGGAGGAGGGGGGAATCAAACCCGGCTCTCCAGATGAGAGTCCTGCAACTCTTAACCACGACATCTAACTGGCTTTGGAAATACAGCATACCCATCAGTGACAACCAACAGAGTTAGAGTTCTTTACCTTGAAGGCGAAACCAAATTGAAGTAAATAAATTAAAATAAAAGTCCTTAACTGTGCCCGTTAAAGCAAGCCTTGGCACGGATGTTGAAGTGGAGGCTCAGAGGCCTCAGTGGCAGGTCCAATATCAGTTGCAGCATTTCACATCGAGGATTATTCAGAAATGAGCAGGGCTTTTTTTCTGGGGAAAGAGGTGGTGGAACTCAGTGGGTTGCCCTCAGAGAAAATGGTCACATGGCTGGTGGCCCCGCCCCCTGATCTCCAGACAGAGGGGAGTTGAGATTGCTCAGCGGTGCGGAGGGCAATCTCAACTCCCCTCTGTCTGGAGATCAGGGGGCGGGGCCACCAGCCATGTGACCATTTTCAAGAGGTTCCGGAACTCTGTTCCACCATGTTCCAGCTGAAAAAAAGCCCTGCTCCTATTGCACTCAGGAAGGAAAGCCTTTTATAAAGACAAATGTCTGGGAAAGTAGAATCATTTCAGCTCCAGAATCTAGACTGGACAATGGAAGGTTTTAATATTGCCAGCAGCAAGCCCTAAAAATCAACAATGCAAAACACTGTAGGATTGGGCAAAGGAAGTTTGCTGGGCTCTTTTAGCTGTTCACAGAGCAGGAAAGAGAGGAACACTGGGAGCCAAGCTACAAGTGATGAATGACACTTGCCTGGCAAGTGAACAGACTCACGTGTATTCCTCCCTGTTCACCTCCCATTCACTTCCTCTCCACCTGATCAAGTGGAGCACAAGTGAATGGCAAGTGAACAGGGAGGAATACGTGGGAGTCTGTTCACTTGCCAGGCAAGTGTCATTCGTCACTTGTAGCTTGGCTCTCGGTGATTGTAGGAGGTGGTACACCAGTAGAATCCCTAATCTGGTCCTAGGTGTAGTGGAGGAGAGTCCCCTCATGTCAGAGTTGACTTATGGCAACCCCTAGTGGGATTTTTAAGGCAAGAGACTATCCAAGGTGGTTTGCCTTTGCCTGCCTCTGCAACGCTGGTCTTCTTTGGAGGTCTCCCATCCGATTACTAACCAAGGCTGACCCTGCTTAGCTTCTGAGAGCTGACCAGATCAGGCACACCTGGGCTACGCAGGTCAGGTCCCAAGTCCCAGGTATCTGCACTTGAAACTGGAGTTCTGACACCTGGGGAGTTGAATGGAAGCCCAAACAGACACAGCAGCCCTCCCTCCACCTCCCAAATAGGTCTTGGCTGGCAGACAGTTCTAAGAGCTAAGCTACAAGTGACGAATTACACTCCCTGTTCATTTGCCATTCAAGGGGAGCTCAAGTGCATGGCAAGCGAACAGGGAGGAATACACGTGAGTCTGTTCACTTGCCATTCAAGTGCAATTTGTCACTTGTAGCTTGGCTCTAAGACAACTCCTCCCGTCTTGTCCCACTAGATCTTGTGCCAGGTTACATTACTCTGTGGGATCAATTCCTGGATAATAGATCTTTTTTCCATTGAACTAGCCTGGTACCCAACCACAGCCTACTCTGATCCACATATGGCACTCCTAAAGAAAGCTGAGCATTTCTAATAAACTTTTGGGTGCCCAAGCATTATCAAGAGTATATGCAGTAAGAAAATTACAATTCAAACACATATCCAGGCAGGGATTTATCCAGCAGAATCCGGCCCAGTCTGTCACCTGTCAGCAATCTGTCTCGGCAACTTGTCAGGAGCAACCACAGCAGGGCATGCCTGAACGGGACCATTTCACTTAGATCTGTAGCATTTTGTTCCCTCCCTGGCAGCTTTGTGCTTACTTGACTGGGACCAAATCCCAGATCCAGGTCTCTGGGAAGTGTGTTCTTGGTTTCATCATCTTCTCTATCTTAGGTTCTGAACGAAGAGGCGGAGGGACGTTTTCAGCCATGGCTTGGACAGGGACACTTAACGGTTCTGAATCAACTTCTGAAAGAAATGTAAACAAAAGAAGTGGAGAGTGAAGGGATCCAGGAAGCGTGGTTAGAGATCACGCTCTTATCAATAGGAAAAAGGGATCTCCCACATTCACTGAAGAGCTTCCAAAGAAGCATTAACAACGGGGTTTCCCATGGAGTCAGGTGTAACACCTGGCAACATCTGTGACAGTTTTAGAAAATAGCCAGCTGGCATCCCACAACAGGATATTGCATTTGTTTGTTGCATTTGTTGGGTGGAAATGTCATGAGCTCCCTACTTTTTTGTATAGATATATGAGAGTTCCAAAAATACACAAAACTCTGAAACATTCAATGCTGCAGAGCTGTACTTGGATATCAACAGATGTTGTAGTTGTAAAAGGGCTTTCTTCAGCAGGAACGCGGGGGAACGGAGTTCCGGAACCTCTTGAAAATGGTCACATGGCTGGTGGCCCCGCCCCCTGATCTCCAGACAGAGGGGAGTTGAGATTGCCCTCTGTGCCATGCGGCGCGGAGGGCCATCTCAACTCCCCTCTGTCTGGAGATCAGGGGCGGGGCCACCAGCCATGTGACCATTTTCACCGAGGGCAACCCACTGAGTCCCACCACCTCTTTTCCGAGAAAAAAAGGCCTGGTTGTAAATATTAACATTCAGCAAAAACAGACCTCAGTTAAAAACAACCGACAAAAATTCGTCATCGTAGGCTGTCTGATCCAAAGTAAAAATCCCCTTACCTTTTCAAGCCTTCCATAAAAAGGATTTCCTTCCATTTTTAAAAAATCTGAATTGGCCCATAATGTTAATTTAGCATGAGAAAAGGGGTCAAAGATATTATCATGACATTATTCGCCACAGTTCTCTAACTGCAGAAACTGTAGAAGGAACAAGTTCCATTTTGGCACAAATGCACTCCATTTAAAGAGGGGGACAAAACAAGAAGCTTCCAAAAGAGCCCAAAATAGATAATCCAGCTGGGAAGAGCAGTTCCAATAATTAGTACAAATTAACAAGTACGCCTGATGATATAAACTAAGATCAGGGAAGCCAAATTGTCCATGCAAAGTCTGAGTCTCTCTCTCTACATGAGACGCCTTGGCACATGTTCTTCAAGCACAGGGAGACGCAATATTAGCCAGTGAGCAAAGTTTAAACAGACAGAGCCCGTGGAGATCACTCCTCAGAGATTTGTTAATTTCATCTTCACCTCCCCAAAGGCTCTGTCAATTTCACCTCCCCTTTGGGAGTCGAAGATGAAATTAACAAACCATCTGAAGAGCAATCTCTGCCAGCTCTAGAGCAGTGAAATAGCTATCATCTTGTCTCCCTACACTTGAGTGTCCTCGTATAAGACATCTCATGCAGAGAGACTATGAGCCAAGCTACAAGTGACGCCTGACACAGGTTGGACACTTGTCAGCTTCCCTCAAGTTTTGATGGGAAATGTAGGCATCCTGGTCTTGCAGCTGTAATGGAGAGCCAAGCTGTAAAACCAGGATGTGTATATTTCCCATCAAAACTTGAGGGAAGCTGACAAGTGTCCAACTTGTGTAAGGCGTCACTTGTAGCTTGGCTCTCTGTGTCTCCAGCCAAGATTCAGCAACAGAGAGCCAAGCGACAAGTGACGAATGACACTTGCCTGGCAAATGAACAGACTCGCGTGTATTCCTCCCTGTTCATTTGCCATTCACTTCCTCTTCACCTGATCAAGTGGAGGGCAAGTGGAGGGCAATTGAACAGGGAGGAATACACGCGAGTCTGTTCATTTGCCAGGCAAGTGTCATTCGTCACTTGTCGCTTGGCGCAGAGAATAAAAATTGTCATGGCAGAGACTGCCCCTGACGTGGTCTTCAGGAGGTGTCCAGCCATGAGGGAATCAATTGTCTGTGATTCTCACCTGTCCTTCCCTGCATTCTGAAAACGTGTCTCTCAGCAAATGGCACACAAGACACAGGCTTTTTCACTTTGCAGTTAGTTAAAAGTTTCATATTCAGTTGCTGTAAAACAATTAGAGCAGAAGAAGGAACATCAGCTGTATGTGTGCAGCCAATTTACATTCAAGGAATTCACGCTCTTCTCTCCCATTCCCTTTTCAAAGTTTCCCAGTTGGGGTCTTTTTGGTTCCCTCCCCACCTTTTAAAAAGAAGTCACAACAACACTCGATTCCTACAGCCTACGACAGATCCTAGAAAACAGCAAGATAAAGAGACTGAAAATAATACGTCACAATCTGAATTGCAAATCCATGTAGTTCAACTGTAATTCAATATTTCCTCTTTAGCGGTCTCATCTGGTTTAATCCTATTCCAGTACATAATAAAAGGACTGCAAATGAATGTAAAACCAATTATTCAAAAAAGCTTTTGCATTGAAGGGAGGGGGTCTCAGATTCTGGACTTCACCACTATGTTGACTTAATGTACTATCAGTTGCTTTAAATAGGTGATCCTATGAGCTACCTGTGCTTCATGTTATTTAATGTCAACCCTAGAATGGCTTATGTTCTGTTCCAGCATTTCTTCAACTCTGTATTGGATCCCTGCTAATGCCATGTCTTTGTAAACTTGTGTTATTCACCCTCTGGCATTGTTTGTGGAAATGACCTTTATATTGACTGTATTAATCTCACTCTGTGTAATCCACCCTGAGCCTCAGTGAGAAAGGCAGACTATGAATGACGAATAAATAAATAAAAATATTAATTCGAAATTTCCAAAATTTCCTATATGCATATATTTTCCCATAAACTTGATGAACCACATTCTGAGGAGCCACTACTGTTACCTTGATGTTTGAGCTGCCATCGGTAACCATCTCTCAGCCCCACCCACCTCACAGGGTGATTTTCGTGATGATAAATTGTGATGAGAGCCAGTTTGGTGTAGCGGTTAAGAGCGCAGGACTCTAATCTGGAGAGCTGGGTTTGATTCCCCACTCCTCCACGTGAAGCCAGCTGGGTGTCCTTGGGCTAGTCACGGCTCTCTGGAGCTCTCAGTCCACCCACCTCACAGGGTGTTTGTTGTGGGGATAATAAAAATGACATACTTTTTAAACCGCTCTGAGTGGGTGTTAAGCTGTCCTGAAGGGCGGTATATAAATCGAATGTTGTTGTTGTTGTTATCCAGAGCAGTTAGCCATGTTAGCCTGCAGTAGCAAAATAGTAAAGAGTCCAGTAACACCTTTAAGACTAACCAACTTTATTGTAACATAAGCTTTCGAGAGCCACAGCTCCCTTTATCAGATGCTAACAATGCATCTGATGAAGAGAGCTGTGGTTCTTGAAAGCTGGCGATCCATCTGATAAAGAGAGCTGTGGTTCTTGAAAGCTTATGCTACAATAAAGTTGCTTAGTCTTAAAGGTGCTACTGGACACTTTACTATCAATCACATACAGAGGATTTTTCTCCTAAGTCATCGAAGCAGGCTTTGCATTGCTCAGCTGCTTGGAAGTTCAAATTTTAAACTGGAAAATATTGGGTCAAGCTAGAAGTGACGAATTACACCTGAACGGCAAGTGAACAGACTCACGTGTATTCCTCCCTGTTCACTTGCGCTCCACTCATACTGATCGAGTGGAGCACAAGTGAACAGGGAGGAATACACGTGAGTCTGTTCACTTGCCTTTCAGGTGTAATTCGGCACTTCTAGCTTAGCCCAATATTGCCTCTTCTACAGCAAAACTACTGAATGCTTCAGAATTTTTGGCTGCTTCTTTTTAGTACCATCTTAAGAACAACCTGGACAAGCCCCCAGAAATTCCAGGGCACAGCTCTGGAATCACTGACTGGAACAATGCAGCTAAAAGCCATACAAGGACAACTTGGGACTGGAGACGCCATTTTCGGGAGGAGATGCTACTCACCTTGAACAGGCTATAGACATCAGCCTGGCTTTCGTACCAAGGCCCTATCAAAGTCCGCTTGCGCCTCTGACCAGGGAGCTGGGGGTGCTCCAAAGGCAGACAAGGGTAAGGCTCAAAATCTTCCAAGTGGTAGTCAAATCCTCTTGTGCCAACAGTATCGGTGGATCCGTAGTAGGGAATAGCATCATACACCTGAAAGCAGAGATCATGGTAAGCAGTATGAGGTAAGCAGTCAGGACACATTCATCACTCTTGATCATAGATCCAGAGAAATTAGCTGTGTTAGTCTGTAGTTGCAAAATAGTAAAGAGTCCAGTAGCACCTTGAAGGCTTACCATCTCCATTGTAGCATAAGCTTTCGAGAACCACAGCTCTCTTTGTCAGATGGATCGTCAGAAAGCTTATGCTACAATAAAGTTGGTTAGTCTTAAAGGTGCTACATCACTCTTGACGATATCACTTAAAGGTTTGTAGTCAAGTAAAAAAAGGTGCGGAGTTGATGGTGGAGCTCAGGGCAATCCATCACTCCCCTGCTCCCGTGCCTAGAAAAAGAAGGCAAAATCACACACATTTGAAGAATGTATACAAATGGCTGCATCCAGCTGTTCTTAGAATAGCACTGGATGCAGAATTGTCATTCTTTAATGCAAAGAACATGTTGCCAGCTGTTGTTAGGGTTGCCAACAGGCCTGGAGAAAAACGTCCCCGACTTTTAACAGAGGTTTAAGGGGTGGAAATTGGCCGAGGAAGCTTTTCATAGCACGGCCATAAATAACGTCCTCTATTCTATAAAGTCCCATTAAGCCTCTGTTAAAAGATGGTGGTGTTACAGAGTGCCCTCAAGTCATAGCTGACTTATGGCAACCCCTGGTGGGGTTTTCAAGGCAAGAGACTAACAAAGTTAGTTTGCCAATGCCTGCCTGCGCAATCCTGGTCTTCTTTGGGGCTCTCCCATCCAATTACTAACCAAGGCCAACCATGCTTTGCTTCTGAGATCTGCCAAGAGCAGGATCACCTGGGCTATCCAGGTCAGGGCTGTTTATCCAGTTACACCAGGGGAATTCTGTGCCAATCCAGCCCTCCCAAGGAGATTCCAGATTTTCATACCAAGAACATTTGAAAATCTAATCAAGCCTAAAACTATTATGTCCACAGATGCATGAGCATGTCTTCTTTAACCCATTTAGCTCACTGAGCTGTTTGTAGGTCCTCACCCTCTCTCCTCTTCTCTAAACTGGCTTCCAAAGCAGGGCTTGCTTGCTTTGTTGCCCGATTGCCGGTGCAGCTGCTGAGCTTCAGCATGGCAGGTTTCCCCAGTTTCGTTGTTCCCGTTCCCTGGCAGCAGCCTTCTCCGCTTCCCAGACCACTTTTTCATTTTTCAATTTAATAAATGATGAAGCTCTGTGTACTTTACATTAATTTTGGTACCCCACTGGATTATGGAAGAGTTGACACCCAACTTCTTCCCTTCACAGACTGTTTTTTCCTCTGGATCAAGGAGATGGAAGAATTTATTGGTCCTAGATGGAATGGGTGGGATCCCTCACCTCTTCTGCTGTCAGAGTTATGTCTTTCTTCAGGATGACGCTCTTGTCCAGAGCTTGGAGAGAGCAGAGGGCTCCAGGCGCAGCGTCCACTTGCAGCTTGATCGTTGAATCTGGATAATGTTCTTTCTGAGAGAAGGCCAGCGTCACCTGGGAACAGAGGTGGAGAAGAGTGGAATTTTCAATTGGGAAACCTCCTCTGGCAGGGAATAGTGGCCACACAACATCAGAGGGAGAAGGACAAAGACTGCACACATCCTACCCTGCCCTGGGTGTAGTGGTTAAGAGTGCAGGACTCTAATCTGGAGAACCGGGTTTGATTCCCCACTCCTCCACTTGAAGCCAGCTGGGTGACCTGGGGTCAGTCACAGTTTATAGCTCTCTCAGCCCCACCCACCTCACAGGGTGTTTTGTTGCAGGGATAATAATAACATACTTTGTAAACCACTCTGAGTGGGTGTTCAGTCATCCTGAAGGGCAGTATATAAATCGGTTGTTGTTGTGTTGTTATTGGTTACCGACATGATTTCCTCACGCAGTCTAGATTGAGAATCTCTCTACATCAGTCATTTTACATGGGGACACTCAAGTGAAGGGACACTCAATGTTAGCCGGGAAGCGTAGTTTTAAAAAAAAAAACCAAAGCCAGCGGAAATCACTCCTCAAAGGGATTGTTAATTTCATCTTCACCTCTCAAAGGATATGTTCATTTCACCTCCCCTTGGAGGAGGTGCAAGTGTAGTGCAAGTGAACAAGGAGGAATACACGTGAGTCTGTTCACTTGCCGTTCAAGTGTTACTTGTCACTTGAAGCTTGGCCCCCAGTAATCACTTTCCTGGATACAGAACAAGTCGCAGAGGCAGCAAGACCTTTACAAGGATGCTGGTTAAGAAAGACTACCAGAAAAGGGGGGATCTGTATAGGTGGGAGGCTGCTGTGATTGTGTCTCTTGCCTTTCCTCTAGGGTTGCCAACTCCAGATACTGAAATTCCTGGAGATTTGGGGGGTGCAACCTGGGGCGGGCAGGGTTTGGGAAGAAGAGGGACCTCAGTGTAGTATAATGCCGTACAGTCCACCCTCCACAGCAGGCTTTTTCTCCAGGGGAACAGATCCCTGTAGTTTTCAGACCAGTTGTAATTCCAGGAGATCTGCTTGCAGTTTTGGGGAGCAGACAAAAGATGTCATTTGACATTTTTGGTTATCATCTGGAAACATTCAGAAAGAAAGAGGAAACAGAGTGCATGTGCAAAGGCAACGGACAGCTCCTAAGCATTTGGAAACATTGAGAATTCACAGGATGGATCCCTCAGAGCGCACAGACAGCAGAGGGCCAAGCTACAAGTGACAGATGACACCCGAACGGCAAGTGAACAGACTCACACGTATTCCTCCCTGTTCACTTGCACTCCACTTGCACTCCACTCTATCATGGAGTTCTTCAAAGGGGAGCATGTGCATGAAGTGATCGAGTGGAGGGCAAGTGGAGTGCAAGTGAACAGGGAGGAATGCATGCGAGTCTGTTCACTTGCCATTCAAGTGTCACTTGTAGCTTGGCCCAGAATCACCCACTTCTAAACCCTTTCACTTCAATGAACTTAGAAATGTGTGACTCTGTTTAGGACTGCCCTAACAACCGTTCCTTTCATGCCACTTTCATCTTTGCTTAAGACCTCGTTTTCATTTTTAGTATGTTTGGCCAGATGAGAGAACTGGAGAGGAAATCAGACGCACGCATCATGAGCAGCAGAGGCCCTTCCATCGGCCTGCCTCCATCCAAAGATCAGTGAACACGTGGCCCGTTTGGCATTTGCCCTCCCGAGAGTTATGCACCAACCTGATGCCGGAAACACTTCTCGATTGTGAACACGTCCACATCGGCAGCCACCTCACCATCCTCAAACACGGCATACAGCAGAAGCCTAGCAATAGGTGCCAACTCAATACTTGCGGGCAGAGTGAGAGCGAAGGTGCCTTTCAGTGCTGGATTTGGGGCAGGGGGAGAGAGTCAGAAGAGATGGACAGGATTTAAGTACTTGCTGGGAAATACACACATCTGTGGGTCTTGCTTCCACCAGATCACAATAAAGCAAAGAGTCTCTTGCCTCTGAACAAAGCCCTTGCAGAGGAATTCCCAGAATTATGGGCTGGATCTTTCCACTAGTGAACACGAGGAGAGGACTTCACTGAGATAGGTCTTCCCCACCTAACTCCTCAACAGTCCCCTGGCCCTCAAGTGGCCCATACAGAAAGGCAGGGACCCCCCCCCCCCCAGACCAAATGCCAGGAGACAGTTTGGTGTAGTGCCTAAGAGTGGGAGGACTCTAATCTGGAGAGCCGGGTTTGATTCCCCATTCCTCTGCTTGAAGCCAGCTGGGTGACCAGCTCTCTCAGTGCTCTCTCAGGACCACCCACCGCACAGGGTGATTATTGTGGGGATAATAATACCATACTTCGTAAACTGCTCTGAGTGGGCATTAAGTTGTCCTGAAGGGCGGTATATAAATGTTATTATTATTATTGTCAGCCAGTTTGGTGTAGTGGTTAAGAGCGGCAGGACTCTAATCTGGAGAGCTGGGTTTGATTCCCTACTTTTCTGCTTGAAACCAGCTGGGTGACCTTGGGTCAGTCACAGCTCTCTCAGAGCTCTCTCAGCCTCACCCACCTCACAGGGTGATTGTTGTAAGGATAATAACATAATTTGTAAACCACTGTGAGTGGGCATTAAGTTGTTCTGAAGGGTGGTATATAAATCGAATGTTGTTGTTGTTGTTGCTGCTACTACTACTACTACTCAGGGAAAGAAAGAAGATGGGAGGAATTGGGCAGAAGTAGTTTGGGAAGCTCTGCCTCTGCACGACTCACACCCTCCCAGATGGCAGGCTACAACACTGAGTTTTCGAACTAGTAATTTAGTTCTTCTGAAGAAAAAATTTGGCCCTGTGATATAAGGAGAATTTTAAAAAATAAATATAAATCAACATAGTGATACATTGGGGAGTTGTGGTAGATGGAACATAAACAATTCATAAGAGAGTGCCAAGCATGGAAAAATAAAAATATGGGAAAGCATATTCTACAAAGTATTTTATTAGGTATTGTGTTGAGGAGAGAAGACAAAAAATTAAAAGATTAGTAGGTCAAGTATGAGAAGAAATAAAGGGTTCAATACGCCCTGCTCCTTCTGGCTGATTAATGGTGGCTCCTTGGCCTTTTTGGAGATGCGTTAACTGAGTAAGTTAAAAGCTTGAAAAGAAAATTGTCTTCTAAAGTCAGTGGGCAGAAAACCTGTGGGTTATGGCTTTACTCTTTTTATGATTACTACTGTATTCTGTGTTTATTGGAAGCTAGTTTGAGGTGCTAGGCCAAATCCAAAGGTAAAAATCAAATATCAAAATAGACAGCTCAGGCCTACCACACTAGACTAGCCTGGCCTGATCTCCTGATGAAGCCCCCCCCCGTGCCCCCCCCTCCGATGAAACATCATAAATCTCATACTTACTTTCATCCTGGCCAATCGGCACCTGTTTCTGCCCACTCAAAACAATATTTCCTCTTGACACCACCTGTAAGAAGATGATATATGAAGTATGGAAAACTGGACGCCCTCTCCCCATAACCCACTTCAGAAAATCAAAAGCTAAAAAGGTCCCTTCTTACACGCCCAGGGTAATGCCGATTGCCTCTTTGGGGTCAGGACGCATTTTTCTCCAGGCCACTTTGGCTAGGGATCCTGACAGGGGCCATTTCCACATGGCTTACTTTCTTCTGAAAATTTCTGAAAAACAGCGTCTTCTCTTCCATGATAACGGCATCTTCTCACGCGATTTCTCACGATGACAGCGTCTTTCTGGTGTGATTTCGTGCGCAAAGATGCTGGGTTTTGGAAGAAAGTAAGCCGTGTGGAAACGGACAGTGTTTTGCCATCTTCAGGGCTTGGAGCAGGGGGACGCTGGAGGGGAGGGGGAGGGAGGAGGTTGGGAACTTCCTGCCTCGTGCAGGGGGTTGGACTAGGTGAGCCTATGATTCTATGAGTCTATGAAAGAGAAAAGTTTGCAATTTTGCACAAATCTCCCGGATAACAGCGTCTTCCTCGTGCGATTTCACGTGAGAAGACGCCGTCTTCTGGGTCTTTCACACGATGTTCCGCAGGCAGGTAAGACGTGTGGAAATGGCCAGGGAGAAGACAGTCATGGAGTTTGCTACAGGAGGCCAATAGCTAAGCAGAGAACCCACATTTGGAAATTCCTGGATTTTCTGTCATTTTAGGACAAGATGTAGCAAAACCACATGAAACGGCCCAGTCGGTTGCTGTTGAGATTTTCACATTTGCAAATACTTGTTTGCCTTATTCACACTTTTAGTTGTTTCAGTGCAATGCCGTTTTTCTGTTGTCTGCTCAAAGCAGTTTCCTATCTTCAGGCAGTACCATGAACTTCAAATCCAGCAACACTAGGATATCAGACAACTGGCCCCACAGATCAGTTTCCACGGGCCCCTTTAAACCAGTTCAGCCTCGCCATTTCCCTCTAAACATTGCCAAAGAAGACACCTCCTGCACTTCTCTAGACCGCCTGTTCCAAAGGACCAGAGCTGCCCCTGAAACGTCCCTAACCACTGCCCAGGCCCACAAAAACAACCTGATCTTTGAGTTGGACTTGAGAAATATGGGAGGTGGGCAGAGGGAATCTTTCTCTTGGAGGCAGCGGGGGCTCTCAGTGGCCATGTTTCTCTCTATACGCCCTTCATTCTCATGGTGCTCCGAAGATCCCCACCCCACTTTCCACAAACCATTAGATTCTCACCAAGTAATAGAAATCCACGTGATCAGCGTTCGGCCCCAGCTCTTTTCGGTCGAGGATGTAATCTACCAGCACTTCCTGATCCTTTCCACAGGGCAGCTCTTCTTCCACATGCTGGATCTCAAGGAAGCTGTTACTCTCTGAGTAGAAAGGCTTCAGCCACGTGAAAGCTTCTTTCCGTACTATCTCAAGGTCACCAGCATCCTCGGCACTTACATTCACGATGGAGGATCTGCCCTGCAAAGCAGACAGACAGAGCAGAGGTCACGAAGCGTAGAAGTGGAAGGGGCCTCACAGACCATCAAGGCCAACCCCCTGCTCAAGGCAGGAACAGCCTAAACCATCTCTGGCACATACTTATCTAGCCTCTCCTTGAAGACTGCCAGTGAGGGGGAACCCACCATTTCCTTAAGCAGCCGATTCCACTGCTGGATTACTTTTAATGCGAAGAAGTTTTTCTAATGTCCCGCTGGTACTGTAGTTTAAATACTTAAAGAGAGCAATCATGTCTCCCCTCAGCCTCCTCTTCTCCAGACTGAATGTTCCCAGGTCCCTCAGTCTTTCCTCAAAGGGCTTGGTCTCCAGGCCCCTGATCATCTTGGTTGCTCTCCTCTGCACCCATTCGAATTTGTCCACAATCTTTTTGAAGGGGGGCCTCCAGAACTGCACACAATACTCCCCATGGGGCCTGCCCAGCGCAGTATATAGTGGGGCAATTACACCCTGTGATTTGGATGTTATGCCTTTGTTGATAGAGCCCAAGATTGCATTTGCCTTTTTTGTTGCTGCATCACACTGACTGCTCATATTTAGCTTCCCATCCACCTGTACCCCATGATCTTGTTCACACATGTTGCTATCCAGAAGTGTATCCCCCATCCAGTACACATGCTTTGCATTTTTGTTACCCAATGGGACAAGGGTTTTGGCAGTGATATGTAGTCTGTACTTCAGTGGGTCAACTGCACAGCTTAGAAGAAATAGCTTCTTCTTAATTACTGTTTTCACGACCAAAGTCACCAACAGCGACATAGAAGAAACTGGAAAGTTCACCCTGACCTATCAGTGGTGAGTGGATGATGACAAGTAGAGACAATAAGCAAGGAGAGTTTTTCAAGAGATCATGGAAAGGCTTCACCGCAGAAGTTCTGGTTAAATGTCCTAGGAAGGGTGTGCAAATGGGAATGTGCATGTGACGACAGAAAAATACAAAACTGAAACCACACGTGAGAACTGAATTTTTAAAAAAATTGCTTCCCAAAGCCCAAGATGGCTTACAATAAGGCCAAAGTCCCCCATGCCAATGAAAAAAGTCACAAAAACATCGAACACTTAAAAGAGGTGAACAACAATTTTTTTTAAAAATCCATCAGGAGAACACTGAAAAAGAGCATCAAAGACCTTGTGGAAGATACACAATAAGGATGCCTTTCCGACTGCCCTGTGCCCTGGGCTTTTTTTCTGGGAAAAGAGGTACTCAGTGGGTTGCCAGCAGAGGGGCTTGGCGGGAGGTAGTGCCCCTGGTACCACATGCACATGCGCAAAATGCGTGCACGCTCCCAGGACTGCACAATGACATCACTTTGGGTGAGCTGGAACAAGGGGGGAGTTTTTTAAAGTTTAAATCACCTTCGGTGAAAATGGTCATATGGCTGGTGGCCCCACCCCCTGATCTCCCCCTGATCTCTGTCTGGAGATCAGGGGGCGGGGCCACCAGTCATGTGACCATTTTCAAGAGGTGCCGGAACGCCATTCCACTGCATTTCAGCTGAAAAAAAGCCCTGTTTATGCCACAATGAAGGAGCCACAAATAGAAAAGACCTACAAATGGTCACCAAGCCACATGGTGAGTGGGGAATGCTGTAAAGAGCGCACTGGGAGCATGCGGTAATGCAGTGGGGGCTGCCCTTCAGATGTGTAGGTCCCAAGCTGAGAAGGGCTTTCAAGGTAAGAACCAGTACCCAGGTTGAAGCTTCTGTTATTGGCAAGGGCGGCCCCGCACAGAGAGCGTTGCAGTAATCCAGCATCAATGAGGCAGAAGAATGGCTCAGAGCACTCTTATCTACTCCTTTGAAGTTCATTTTGCTGATAAAAAGAAGATCTCCCAAGCTCTGAACAGGACTGCTAACATGACCTAGAATAGGCCTTATTTTGTGGACCTAGGCAGATCATGAGAGGGAGGGCAGGAAAGGTTACATCAGTGCTTAGTTCTCGTGGCCACCTTATATGCCCATGGCAAGGCCAACCGTCACCTTGGGGTCAGGCAGCAATTTTCTCCAACCTACAATTTATCGTTAAAAGTAGGGATGTGCGTTTCGGCATTCAGAATGCCGAAAGAATGCCGAAACAAAAGTGTTTCGGCTTCTTTCAGGGAATGCCGAAACGTTTCGGGGAATCCCGAAACGTTTCGGGTAGCCGAAAGAAAAAAGCCGAAACGTTTCGGGATTCTTTCGTCTTTCATTCGGCTTTTCAATGGGAAAATGCCTCCGTCTTCCCGGACGTCTGGGGGAGGCATCTTCCCACCGAATAAGCCCAAAATTGGTGGGGACCTTCCTCTAACCCTTCTCTAACAACCACCCAAGTTTCAGACAGATTGGACTTTGGGGGGCCATGTTATGGCCCCCCAAAGCAGGTCCCCCCATCCTCCCATAAAGGAGCATCTTCTTCATTATTTCCTATGGGGAAAAAATGAAGAAGCAGGCTTCCTTTGCCAGGGGTGGCATTTTGCATGCAAAATGCCCCCTTACCCTCAGGGGCCCTTCTCCCACCCCTCCTCCCACCCCCCACCAAGGCTCAGCCTGCTCCCACTTGGGGGGGCCATTTCATGGCCTCCCCAAGTAGGTGCTCTAATCTCTACCACTGACAGCTGGGGGAGGCTTGTGTTGCCAGGGGTGGCATTTTGCATGCAAAATGCCCCCCAACCCTCTGGGGCCCTTCTCCCACCCCTCCTCCCACCCCACACCAAGGCTCAGACTGCTCCCACTTGGGGGGGCCATTTCATGGCCTCCCCAAGTAGGTCCTCTCAGCCCCTAAATTCCACCCCTTACAGCTCCACACAAACCCAATTCCCCCCAGCTGCCACACACAGACCCAAATCCCCACATTAGCCCCTCACAGACCCAAATCCACCCCCACCTGCCCCACACCCATAACCCCAGGAACAGGCTGGCAAAGGCCAGCCCTCTCCCTTTGTTCCCTATGCTGGGAACTTCTAAACTCTCTTTCCCTGGGCAATTCTGCACAGCCCAGGGGTGCCACAATGGTGGGCACACTTCTGAGTGCCAGCTGGTCCCTGTGAAAGAGCACCTGAACCACAGACACCCTCCCTCAAATTCCCCCACCACCTACAGAGATGGCTGGCCAGCCAGCCCCATTGTTCCCTATGATGGGAACCAACTGCACAACAAAGAATAAAACAAGAACAACACAAAATAAAGTTTTTAAAAAATTATTTTCTCCCTTCCAAAGTACAAGTAGGCAAAGCATTATGACACATAACACCAGCAGTCCCCCACACAGAAAAATAACACAACTCACTTAACATCAGAGAATCACAAAGCACGATTCCTGTCAAAAACACTTTATTTCTTGAACAGCTTTAGGCTACACAGCAGGGGGGGAACACCAAAGGGCATGGCAGCAGTATCTTACACAAAAATAACACAACTCACTTAACATCAGAGAATCACAAAAGCACAATTCCTGTCAAAAACACTTTATTTCTTGAACAGCTTTAGGCTACACAGCAGGGGGGGGGGACACCAAAGGGCATGGAAGCAGTATCTTACACAAAAATAACACAACTCACTTCACATTAAAGAATCACCCCAAAAAATTGCTGTCAAAAGCACTTTATTTCTGTAACTGCTTTAGGTTACACAGTAGGAAGGCACCACAGAGCAGGAAAGCAGTGTACTACACAAAAATAACACAACTCACTTCACATCAGAGAATCACACAAACACAATTGCTGTCAAAAACGGTGAAGTGGGTTGTATTATTTTTTGTAGTACATTGCTATCATGCCCTTTTGTGCCCTCCTACTGTGTAACCTAAAGCTGTTCAAGAAATAAAGTGTTTTTGCCAGGAATTGTGTTTTTGTGATTCTCTGATGTTAAGTGAGTTGTGTTATTTTTGTGTAAGATACTGCTTCCATGCCCTTTGGTGTTCCCCCCCTGCTGTGTAACCTAAAGCTGTTCAAGAAATAAAGTGTTTTTGCCAGGAATTGTGTTTTTGTGATTCTCTGATGTTAAGTGAGTTGTGTTATTTTTGTGTAAGATACTGCTTCCATGCCCTTTGGTGTCCCCCCCCTGCTGTGTAGCCTAAAGCTGTTCAAGAAATAAAGTGTTTTTGTCAGGAATTGTGCTTTTGTGATTCTCTGATGTTAAGTGAGTTGTGTTATTTTTGTGTAAGATACTGCTGCCAAGCCCTTTGGTGTTCCCCCCTGCTGTGTAACCTAAAGCTGTTCAAGAAATAAAGTGTTTTTGACAGGAATCGTGCTTTGTGATTCTCTGATGTTAAGTGAGTTGTGTTATTTTTCTGTGTGGGGGACTGCTGGTGTAATGTGTCATAATGCTTTGCCTACTTGTACTTTGGAAGGGAGAAAATAATTTTTTAAAAACTTTATTTTGTGTTGTTCTTGTTTTATTCTTTGTTGTGCAGTTGGTTCCCATCATAGGGAACAATGGGGCTGGCTGGCCAGCTATCTCTGTAGGTGGTGGGGGAATTTGAGGGAGGGTGTCTGTGGTTCAGGTGTTCTTTCACAGGGACCAGCTGGCACTCAGAAGTGTGCCCACCATTGTGGCACCCCTGGGCTGTGCAGAATTGCCCAGGGAAAGAGAGTTTAGAAGTTCCCAGCATAGGGAACAAAGGGAGAGGGCTGGCCTTTGCCAGCCTGTTCCTGGGGTTATGGGTGTGGGGCAGGTGGGGGTGGATTTGGGTCTGTGAGGGGCTAATGTGGGGATTTGGGTCTGTGTGCGGCAGCTGGGGGGGAATTGGGTTTGTGTGGGGCTGTAAGGGGTGGACTTTAGGGGCTGAGAGGACCTACTTGGGGAGGCCATGAAATGGCCCCCCCAAGTGGGAGCAGTCTGAGCCTTGGTGTGGGGTGGGAGGAAGGGTGGGAGAAGGGCCCCAGAGGGCTGGGGGGCATTTTGCATGCAAAATGCCACCCCTGGCAACACAAGCCTCCCCCAGCTGTCAGTGGTAGAGATTAGAGCACCTACTTGGGGAGGCCATGAAATGGCCCCCCCAAGTGGGAGCAGGCTGAGCCTTGGTGGGGGGTGGGAGGAGGGGTGGGAGAAGGGCCCCAGAGGGTTGGGGGGCATTTTGCATGCAAAATGCCACCCCTGGCAACACAAGCCTCCCCCAGCTGTCAGTGGTAGAGATTAGAGCACCTACTTGGGGAGGCCATGAAATGGCCCCCCCAAGTGGGAGCAGGCTGAGCCTTGGTGGGGGGTGGGAGGAGGGGTGGGAGAAGGGCCCCTGAGGGTAAGGGGGCATTTTGCATGCAAAATGCCACCCCTGGCAAAGGAAGCCTGCTTCTTCATTTTTTCCCCATAGGAAATAATGAAGAAGATGCTCCTTTATGGGAGGATGGGGGGACCTGCTTTGGGGGGCCATAACATGGCCCCCCAAAGTCCAATCTGTCTGAAACTTGGGTGGTTGTTAGAGAAGGGTTAGAGGAAGGTCCCCACCAATTTTGGGCTTATTCGGTGGGAAAATGCCTCCTCCAGGCGTCCTGGAAGACGGAGGCATTTTCCCATAGAAAAAAGCCGAAAGAATGCCGAAATAATGCCGAAAGAATCCCGAATCCCGAATCCCGAAAGAGATTCTTGTTTCGGCTTTCAGCTTTAACGATAGAGAATTTTCTTTCGGCTTTCTACTTTCGGCTATAGCCGAAAATTTTTGGCTTGCACACCCCTAGTTAAAAGTCCATCATAGACTGTCTCACAACATCCAATAACAGAACTGATATTCAAAGGCACTCATTTATACTCACTATTTCCATTCCAACATGGTCTTAAGACGTGAAAGAAAACATCCAAATACAGAAGCAGTATAAAGTGCATTCAAAGGTAACAGGGAGGTCATATCTAAGTTAATAAATACTCTAATCAAGAGAGGATCCCATCCCCCTCCCCACAAATCATTCATCACATCATTTCATTGGGTTCTGGTCCTGAAAAGACCACCAACTATATGGAATCTATTTCCTAAAAAATCAAATTCAGGATGGTCTCCTCATAATTGTTATTGCACATAATCCCCAAAATACATTAATCAAAGAGCCCCACCACTCTGCGTATTTTTCAAAAGCCAATGAAACAAATCAAATCTCAATTCCGAGATAAGGGAGCTACAAAAACTCCCTCAATTGACCAATCTATTCATATCCTACAATAGGCGACAGGAGTGGGGATGGGAAGGTAGGGGAGGGAACAAGGGGGGAAGGGGAAAGGAGAAGGGGGGTAGAGTAAGAGAAATCAATAATAAGGAGAAGGAAAGTTCTGAATGGAGGATGGTACTAGCTGTCACTGGAGACCCGTCCTTTCCTATTTGAATCATCCCGGGGATCACAAAAAGGCTGAGTAGTCTACCTCGGTGTTTAAGCCCTGTGGAGCCATGGTGTTTAATCTAAAAATCCATCTGGTCTCTGCCTGTAAAAGGCGACGTTTATTCACTCCAGGTTTGGATAACACCTCCAGTATGGAGAACTTAAAGGTTTTATCCCTGCCATGCGTCCGCCACAAATGCTGGTGAAGTGTTGTCATTTCGCTATAATTTTTAACCCGTGACACGTGTTCCTGAATTCGCTGACGGATCGGCCGGGTAGTACAACCTACATATAGGAGGGGACAGTCGCATTGAAGGAGGTATACTACATTATCAGTATTGCAGGTAGAGAACCCTTTAGACTTCACCGGTTGGATGGGCGATGGATAATTGATATCCTTAAGATCGCAGGACAGGGCGCACACACTACAGTGCCCGCAGGGGAAATGCCCCCGCGGTAACGAGTTCTCTTTAAGAGGTGTTTTAAGATCGGATTGAACTAACATATCCTTTAGATTCCTGGTGCGGCGAAACCCTATCCTCGGTAAATTTTCACATCCCGGGATTTGTAAAAGGATGTGCCAATTCTTCCTAATGATATTAGCAATTGGGCCAGACAGAGGAGAATAATCAATAGCCCAAGAGATACCCGTAGTTGCAGGATCCTTCTGTCTATACGTGAGCAATTGGGGTCGGGTTAATTCACCGGTCTTTTTCAAGGCACGGGAGATCACCCAATCAGGATATCCCCGTGCTCTAAATGCCTTCCCCATCCTATCTGCCTCTTTACAATAATCAAAGTGGAATGACGCATTCCTCTTAATGCGCATAAACTGTCCCACTGGGATGCTTTTCTTTAAGACGGGGCGGTGGTGAGAAGTGTACTGTAAGTAAGCCGACCTGTCAGTCGGCTTCCGGAATGGTTTAACCCCTAAAGAGGTAGCCGACCGCTTAAAGACAACTACGTCCAAAAAAGGCACACTCTCCAAACTACCATGGGATGTGAACCGTATATTAGAATCTATGCTGTTAAGCCAATTCACAAACCCTTCAGCCATCGATGCATCCCTAATTATGCAGAAAACATCATCAATGAATCTTCTTATGCAAACTAATTGTTTGAAAAAAGGGTTATTCTCCGCATTATATACATATTTTTCCTCCAATGCGGCCATGAAGAGGATCGCAATACTGGGGGCCGCAGGGCATCCCATTGCAACCCCCTTTACCTGATAGAAGAATTGGGATTCAAATCTGAAATAATTTTTCTCCATAATAAGATCCACAAGATCCAAAAGAAAAGCAGTGGGGGGGGCTTTCAATGATCTTTTTTCCAAAAAGTGCTCAATAACCACTCTAGCTTCACTGTGAGGGATTGAGGTGTACAGTGACTGCACATCAAGGGTAAGCAAATATGCCCCCGCAGGGATCTCCATATCCTCCACTAGTCTAATGAAATCCGTGGTGTCCTTAATAAACGATCTGACCTCCAACACAAAGGGCTGCAAGATATTATCCAAATAAATAGCCAATGGTTCCAGGATGGAACTACATGCGGAAACGATTGGGCGGCCCGGGGGGGGTCGGTCAGGTTTATGAATTTTAGGTAAGCAGTAAAATACAGGAACCCGAGGATCCTGATTGTACAGGGCATGATGTAAGGGAAGACCGATCAGGTTGTCCGCGAGTGCGTTATCTATAACAATCTTGATAACACGCTGAATCTCTAAGGTAGGGTCGTGATCAATAGGAAGATAATAATTACGATCCCCCAATTGCCTTAATACTTCCTGTCGGTAGTCCTCGCGATTCATGAGTACAATACCCCCTCCTTTATCTGCCGGTTTGATGACTACGTTGTCATCCTCCTGTAAAGACTGTAAAGCTATTCTTTCTAATCTGGTCAAATTTTGCCATTTATTTCTAGGCTGGCCCTCCAGTAATTCCACCTCTTTGAGTACCAGCTGCCGATTCAACTACTGAACTACAGGTTTTGAATAAAGGATTAGGCTTCGTCCCCTCCCCCAAGTACAATGCCCTTAATACTCGTGTAGACTTGTATAAGCTATTTCGTCAACTAAAATTTAAAAAGTTTTTTGGAAACACCAGTGTGCCTCCCGTGGTCCCTGGTTTGAGGAGTAAATCTACCTTTATGCCCTCGGTCTCAGACATCCAGCTGGAGACCTTTGAAAAGCTGGTACTCAAAGAGGTGGAATTACTGGAGGGCCAGCCTAGAAATAAATGGCAAAATTTGACCAGATTAGAAAGAATAGCTTTACAGTCTTTACAGGAGGATGACAACGTAGTCATCAAACCGGCAGATAAAGGAGGGGGTATTGTACTCATGAATCGCGAGGACTACCGACAGGAAGTATTAAGGCAATTGGGGGATCGTAATTATTATCTTCCTATTGATCACGACCCTACCTTAGAGATTCAGCGTGTTATCAAGATTGTTATAGATAACGCACTCGCGGACAACCTGATCGGTCTTCCCTTACATCATGCCCTGTACAATCAGGATCCTCGGGTTCCTGTATTTTACTGCTTACCTAAAATTCATAAACCTGACCGACCCCCCCCCCGGGCCGCCCAATCGTTTCCGCATGTAGTTCCATCCTGGAACCATTGGCTATTTATTTGGATAATATCTTGCAGCCCTTTGTGTTGGAGGTCAGATCGTTTATTAAGGACACCACGGATTTCATTAGACTAGTGGAGGATATGGAGATCCCTGCGGGGGCATATTTGCTTACCCTTGATGTGCAGTCACTGTACACCTCAATCCCTCACAGTGAAGCTAGAGTGGTTATTGAGCACTTTTTGGAAAAAAGATCATTGAAAGCCCCCCCCACTGCTTTTCTTTTGGATCTTGTGGATCTTATTATGGAGAAAAATTATTTCAGATTTGAATCCCAATTCTTCTATCAGGTAAAGGGGGTTGCAATGGGATGCCCTGCGGCCCCCAGTATTGCGATCCTCTTCATGGCCGCATTGGAGGAAAAATATGTATATAATGCGGAGAATAACCCTTTTTTCAAACAATTAGTTTGCATAAGAAGATTCATTGATGATGTTTTCTGCATAATTAGGGATGCATCGATGGCTGAAGGGTTTGTGAATTGGCTTAACAGCATAGATTCTAATATACGGTTCACATCCCATGGTAGTTTGGAGAGTGTGCCTTTTTTGGACGTAGTTGTCTTTAAGCGGTCGGCTACCTCTTTAGGGGTTAAACCATTCCGGAAGCCGACTGACAGGTCGGCTTACTTACAGTACACTTCTCACCACCGCCCCGTCTTAAAGAAAAGCATCCCAGTGGGACAGTTTATGCGCATTAAGAGGAATGCGTCATTCCACTTTGATTATTGTAAAGAGGCAGATAGGATGGGGAAGGCATTTAGAGCACGGGGATATCCTGATTGGGTGATCTCCCGTGCCTTGAAAAAGACCGGTGAATTAACCCGACCCCAATTGCTCACGTATAGACAGAAGGATCCTGCAACTACGGGTATCTCTTGGGCTATTGATTATTCTCCTCTGTCTGGCCCAATTGCTAATATCATTAGGAAGAATTGGCACATCCTTTTACAAATCCCGGGATGTGAAAATTTACCGAGGATAGGGTTTCGCCGCACCAGGAATCTAAAGGATATGTTAGTTCAATCCGATCTTAAAACACCTCTTAAAGAGAACTCGTTACCGCGGGGGCATTTCCCCTGCGGGCACTGTAGTGTGTGCGCCCTGTCCTGCGATCTTAAGGATATCAATTATCCATCGCCCATCCAACCGGTGAAGTCTAAAGGGTTCTCTACCTGCAATACTGATAATGTAGTATACCTCCTTCAATGCGACTGTCCCCTCCTATATGTAGGTTGTACTACCCGGCCGATCCGTCAGCGAATTCAGGAACACGTGTCACGGGTTAAAAATTATAGCGAAATGACAACACTTCACCAGCATTTGTGGCGGACGCATGGCAGGGATAAAACCTTTAAGTTCTCCATACTGGAGGTGTTATCCAAACCTGGAGTGAATAAACGTCGCCTTTTACAGGCAGAGACCAGATGGATTTTTAGATTAAACACCATGGCTCCACAGGGCTTAAACACCGAGGTAGACTACTCAGCCTTTTTGTGATCCCCGGGATGATTCAAATAGGAAAGGACGGGTCTCCAGTGACAGCTAGTACCATCCTCCATTCAGAACTTTCCTTCTCCTTATTATTGATTTCTCTTACTCTACCCCCCTTCTCCTTTCCCCTTCCCCCCTTGTTCCCTCCCCTACCTTCCCATCCCCACTCCTGTCGCCTATTGTAGGATATGAATAGATTGGTCAATTGAGGGAGTTTTTGTAGCTCCCTTATCTCGGAATTGAGATTTGATTTGTTTCATTGGCTTTTGAAAAATACGCAGAGTGGTGGGGCTCTTTGATTAATGTATTTTGGGGATTATGTGCAATAACAATTATGAGGAGACCATCCTGAATTTGATTTTTTAGGAAATAGATTCCATATAGTTGGTGGTCTTTTCAGGACCAGAACCCAATGAAATGATGTGATGAATGATTTGTGGGGAGGGGGATGGGATCCTCTCTTGATTAGAGTATTTATTAACTTAGATATGACCTCCCTGTTACCTTTGAATGCACTTTATACTGCTTCTGTATTTGGATGTTTTCTTTCACGTCTTAAGACCATGTTGGAATGGAAATAGTGAGTATAAATGAGTGCCTTTGAATATCAGTTCTGTTATTGGATGTTGTGAGACAGTCTATGATGGACTTTTAACGATAAATTGTAGGTTGGTGGCCTGATGAAGGATTTGTCTTGAAACGAGCCAAATAGGATTGGACCGGTAAGCTCGTTGCCACTCAGCGTTCTTCGTTGTTTCCAAACGGCTTCTACGGATTTCGGGATGAAATAATACGAACTGACAGCGACGTGATCATTAAAACTACTTACCTGTTGAATACTTGAAGAACTTTGATGGACCTTTCTTGCTCCTAATATTGATACACTAAACTGCTTTCCATTGGTGTATTCCTTGTTGTAAATTATTGTAATACTGTGTATAGGGCAATATACTTTTTGGCTTGCTTCCTTTATTGTGTTTGGTGCAGTTTTACTGAGGAAGCTTTTCCCTCTTGGTTTCTGCAGCAATTTTCTCCAGGCCAGCTTGGCTAAGGATCCTGATGATGTTTTGCCATCTTCTGGGCATGGAGCAGGGGGGGTCACTGGGGGGGGAGGGGGAGGTGGTTGTGAATTTCCTGCCTTGTGCAGGGGGTTGGACTACATGACCTTAGAGGCACCTTACAACCCTGTGATCCTATGAGATCAATCCTAGAACATCAATACCTTGAAGGCACCCAATTCTCAAGCAACAGATGATCTCCTAGTGTCTTGAGGAAGAGATCAAAACTGAAAGCATTAACCTCTGGGGCAATTCCCCATTTCAGATCTTCTACAAAGAGTTCAGAATCTCCAGTAACCACTATTCATATCCTTTCAGCTAAAAATCAAAACTACTGCAAGATAGATGAGGGGAGTCCAGCTCTCTCTTCCAGTGACCCACAACACCAAAAGCCACCGTAGATCTAAGAGGAGTAACTGAGAAGCTTTGCTTCTGCCCAGCTGAAAACAAACAGCAGCCACCGGAACAACCAAAGGCAGGTCTGAAACCAGATTGAACTGGGTCAAGGGCAGACATGCCGTCCAGGTAGGCCTGACGCTGCTCTGCCATCTCCCTCTTGATGACCTTACCCCAAAATGGGAGGTTAGAAATAGATTTTTTCAACCAGGTTTCTCCAGGAAAGACAAGGTGAGGCGCCAGCTTGCAGGGGGCAGCCTTCACACACCTGTCAACACCCGTTGGGGAAATCAACCCAAAACTATTCATACAACTTCAACAAGCAGATCTTTCCAATGCCTTTCACATCAGAACCACATCTAAACTGGCTCAGATGAAAAAGACAAAATGGGTTTTTTTTGACACCTTGACACCTTCCAGCTGACAAAAACTGAACAACATTCAGATTGGTTTTGACTCACTCTACTTCTGAGATGAAAGAATTCAGCTTACGTTTTTTACATGACACAGCCCCCCCCCCCCACCAAAAGCAGACTTTGCCCCTGCCAAACTTGTCAGGCTTCACTGGGGTAACAGAGTGGCTAAGTATCTAGACGATACTTTTCTGCAGGGCTTTTTTTCAGCGGGAACGCAGTGGAACGGAGTTCCGGCACCTCTTAACCTTACGGTTAAGGACGGTTAAGGACGATTTAAACTTTAAAAAACTCCCCCTCCTTGTTCCAGTAGACTCAAAGTGACGTCATTATGTGGTCTTGAGTGCCACCACCTCTTTTCCCAGAAAAGAAGCCCTGCTTTTCTGCACTGGTATGCCCTCATTTTAACATGGGGAATCTGTGTCCAGATTTTGTGGAACAGCAAACACCACAAAATGATTCCCTCCATGTGGTTTTCATATGAGAAGATAGCATTGGAGGGGGAAGGCAAGAGAATTTCCTCCTCCCCATGGTGCCATTCTGCACCTGTTTGGGCTCTTTTTTAAAAAAAGAAACAGTTCCCTGCAGCTGCTGTGTGACTGCACAGAGTACGTTAAAGCGAGTGCATGACCGTGCAGAAAAGTATCGTCTAGGGGTGCCCTAAGATGCCCAAATCAGGAAATCCTTGAAAAGCTCCCCACCCGCCCCCAATCCTATCAGGAACTCATCAACCGGCCACTGATTTTTGGCCTCAGCTTCTGCTCTGATATTGAGGAAATAATACTGTCCTACCTTACAGAATGGTTGCACGGCTTACGGAAAGATAATGTATGCATTGCACACTGCTTTGAATATTAAAAAGCATTATGTACACGTTGATATGGCAGGAAGACCATTGCTTTCCACACATAGGACCAGGGCTTTGGTGTTCACCTTATTTATTTCCTTATTTATTGAGGAAATCGGTCAGCTGCCTTTCCAGACCTGCTCAAGAGGGCAGGAATTTAAAAAGTCATGCCACTGCAATAAAAGTAAATAAAATAAAAAACACCAAGCCAGGGCACAAAAGCTCATAAAACAAAAACGGCAGTCAAAAATGGTATTTGTGAAACAGTCCCTAGGCTAGGAGCATAAAACAGCTAATAAAGATGGAAACCCTTAGCATAAAGCCTGAGTAAAGCAAACTGTTTGGGCCTAGAGCATAAAGGAAAGAAAGGCAGGCGTCAGGGGAGTTAGATCCTGCATTCGTCCCTTTTCTCCTGCGTTACCACCTCCTTGGCCAATAGAAGCTGGACTCACCCGGAGAGAAACCAGCGTCTCTTTCCATCCTGCTGTGTCCAAGGAGAAGTGAACTTCACCATTCTCATCCGTCGTATACGGTAAGTGGGTCTCCACATCGTTGACATCAACCGTAAGATAGATGGTCTGGTTCTGGACAGGAACGCCATTCACGCCACATTTCATCTGCAGAAATAAAACAAGAATTGGAGTGGAGAGTGCCATCAAGTTATAGCTGACTTACGGTGACACCCCCCGCCCCGGCTTTCATGGCAAGAGACTAACAGAGGTGGTTTGCCATTGAATTAATGCCATGTTATTCTTCCAATGACATCCTAGGGGGAGGGGGTTGAAAGTTAATCCGTGCTGATCCAGTAAAATGAATTGCATGCTATTGAAATGAACACAATTTCTTCCCAAGATGTCCTGAATTGCACAGAATGTACAGAAGCATTTTCTTTAAAATACTATGCTCAGGGCTTTTTTTCCTGGGGAAAGAGGAGGTGGAACTCAGTGGGTTGCCATCGGAGAAAATGGTCACATGGCTGGTGGCCCCGCCCCCTGATCTCCAGACAGAGGGGAGTTGAGATTGCCCTCCGCGCCACCAAGCTCCCCTCTGTCTGGAGATCAGGGGACGGGGCCACCAGCCGTGTGACCATTTTCAAGAGGTTCCGGAACTCCGTTCCCCCGCGTTCTCCCTGAAAAAAAGCCCTGACTATGCTCATGGAAAGCCCAACTCTGGGACCACACGTAACTATCCTCTATAAGGGCCGATATTTGTGTCCGGCTCGCTGATTCAAGCAACTACTGTTATAAACAATTAATTTCACTGTGCCCCAGGTGAGCATGTCAAAGGCACAAATTCCTCTCTGGGAAAAAAAAACGGTATAATCTTTATAGATCATGTTGCTGTAGGACAGGGCTTTTTTTCTGAGAAAAGAGGTGGTGGAACTCAGTGGGTTGCCGACACAGGCGGCAACTCCTGGTGGGAGGTGGTGCCCCTGGTACCACAAGCTCACATGCAAAGTGCATGCATGCTCCCAGGACCACACAATGATGTCACTTTGGGTCATCTGGCACAAAGGGGGGTGTTTTAAAGTTTAAATTGCATTCAGCAAAAATGGTCACATGGCCAGTGGCCCCACCCCCTGATCTCCAGACAGAGGAGTGTTTAGTTTGCCATCTGTGCCACTTGAGCAGCGCAGAGGGCACTCTCAACTCCCCTCTGTCTGGAGATCAGGGGGCGGGGCCACCAGCCATGTGACCATTTTCAAGAGGTGCTAGAAATCCATTCCACTGCGTTCCAGCTGAAAAAAGCCCTCTTCTAGGACAGTGAGTTATTAAAAACCAACCAAATGTTCTTAAAATGCATGTCTGTGTAGTTTAATCTTGACTACATCTAAAAGTGGACTTGTAAACCGTTTAAATTTTTCATCTACCCTTCCCACACCCAAATAGCACCTTTTATAACATCTTTCTTTCCTCTTAAATTTTGCAACTTTTTCTGAACACTGAGCAAGTTTCCAAGGAAAGAAATGTCAGATTAGATAGCTGGTTAAAGGAGAAATTGGAGAGAATGGTGTCTAGACCCTGACCTTGCCTGTGTATGGAAAGCCATGTTTATAAAATGGGTTGAGATTGATGAAGGAAACTTCCACAGTTTTGGTGACAAGAGAGATCATGTGATATCCCGAGTTGATGGTTCCTGAAAAGACAGAGGACATCCTGGCTAAGCACAAAAGCACAAAGAGTCTGCTAAAATACATTAACAGAAGGCAAGTCTCTGCTTCAAGAACCTTTCTGAAGGAGCTCTGCTACCTGTCAAAATTATAACAGATTTAGAGCGGATGAGTCCCTGCAGCTGTCATTCATTTCCAGCAGAAATAAAAGCAGAGCAGGGCTAGAGACAGATGGTTATTTTGCAGAGTTAAAGATGGCCCACGGATTCCCCAGCCTCAAAAGCTTTCAAGGGGACTTCTTGTTGTGGGGCTGGGCAGACAACTGATTCTTCCGAGAGACATGCATATCTTGATCTTGCTGCTTAAGAATGAAAACGTGCATTTTGCAGATCCATATCCAAAAGCCGTGAAGGACTCTGCTTTGGCACTAAAGAGGGAGCTCTAGGAGTCTCTCTGCATGAGTCATAGATCCAGAGGAGTTAGCCGTGTTAGTCTGTGGTAGCAAAATCAAAAAGAGTCCAGTAGCACCTTTAAGACTAACCAATTTTATTGTAGCATAAGCTTTCGAGAATCACCGTTCTCTTCGTCAGATGCATGGTATATCTTACACGAGGATGCTCAAGAGAGGGGAGATGCCATAGGCCAAGCAAGAAGTGACAAATTACACTTGAACGGCAAGTGAACAGACTCACATGTATTCCTCCCTGTTCGCTACATGATCGAGTGGAGTGCAAGTGAACAGGGAGGAACACATGTGAGTCTGTTCACTTGCCGTTCAAGTGTAATCGTCACTTCTAGCTTGGCCCAATGTTAGCTGGGAAGTGTGGTTTAAAAAGACAGAGCAAAAGGCCCTGTCAATTTCACCTCTAGCAGCAGAGATTGCTCCTCAAGAGGGTTTGTTAATTTCATCAGAGGCTTTGGAGAGGCAAAGATGAAATTAACAAACCCTCTGAGGAGCTCTCTCTGCTGCTGGCTAGGGTAGAGAAGTTAAAGGGACAGAGCCTTTAGCTCTGTCTTTTAAAGCCATGCTTCCCGGCTAACGTTGCATTTCCCCTCACTTGAGCATCCTCGTGTCGGATATCTCACGTAGAGAGACTCTCAGGAAGGGGGCAACTGGGGGCAAGATGTTCTGCCGTTCTGTGGCAGCACCACTTTAATGACATGCACCGGTCAAGAGATGGCACACGCTGGTAAGGAGCTCGGTAACAACCCCACCAGTATAAGCAACCAGCATGCTCAGAGGCATGGTAGGAATATTCCCAAGGCAGCATCACCCTCGCCATCACAACAATATTCGATTTATATACTGCCCTTCAGGATGACTTAACACCTGCTCAGAGCAGTTTACAATGTATGTTATTATTATCCCCACAACAATCACCCTGTGAGGTGGGTGAGGCTGAGAGAGCTCTGAGAGAGCTGTGACTGAGCCAAGGTCACCCAGCTGGCTTCAAGTGGAGGAGTGGGGAAGCAAACCCGGTTCTCCAGATTAGAGTCCCGTCACTCCGAACCACTACGTCAAACTGGCAGAAGAGATTAACCCCCAACTGTCTTTTGTTTAAAGCCACTTGATATTGTAAAAAAGAGAAAGGATGAGAAGCATAATCACTGGTGGAGATTTCAGGTTCCCCACAACACACAGCATGAAATTGTATTCTCTTCTGCTTTCCCATTTGATGCCAAAGCAATTAACCCTCCGCACAGATAGGAACCCTCCGATTTCCCTGTTTTGTTCTTTCCTTTATACCTGTTCCTTCTTCTTCCAGTTCTGCAGAAAGCTTAATATAATCAGCATAGCCTTTTTGGGGCAGATTAATCTCAGCTGCATCAATAGTAATAAAGGCACAACCAGTCTTGTCTGTCTGAGGATGCAAAAAATAGAGAAATTATATGACCGCCCTGTCCTCTGTGCCTGATGGTAAAATATTTTAATCTGTTTTAACACCGGTATTCATTTAATACTTTTTAATGCTGTTATCTTTCCCAGGAACTTCAGTTTATTTACAGTATTTTCCTCCATTTTTTTCTCGCAACCACTGAGCGCGACAGGCCAAGGTCACCCAGCAAGCAGGACTTTGAATCTGGTTCTCCCAGATCCTCACCTGAGATTCTGACCGCAACACCACATTGGCTCTTTGTTCAAGTTCTCACTCTACCACCTCACAGGGCTGTTGTGAGGATAAAATGGAAGAACGGATAAAATGGAAGAAGGGAGAATGACGTTCAGAACTCAGAGCCATCAGTACAAAGGGCAGGATAAGAAATGTACTAAATAATCAGTATCTTATCTCCATATGGACAAGTTTGAAATCGAGAAGGACTTGCTCCAAGACTGCTACTTGGAAACTAACCCCACCACCTACGGTTCATGTGTGTGTATATATCTATGCCGCTATTTCAAAGGAATGTTTTTCATCTCCAAATATAAATTGCTGGAGCTGCTATTTTCGGGGAAGAACGAAGGGCCAGCCCTTTCACGCTGCTTTCTTCCTGCATGATGTTCATCCTCCTTCCCCAAATAGGGGAAACAATACTAGCACTTAAAAAAATTGTTTTACTTCCTTTGTACCCTGCCTTTATCCTCAGTGGGGTCACACTTACGTCATTCTTCTTTCCTCTGCTTCATCTTCCCAACAGCCCTGTGGGGTAGGGTAGGCTGAAAGGAGAACTGGGAAGCTTGAGGATTCAAACCTGGGTTTCCAAAATGGTAGAGGAGGAAAGGTTTTTACATCCCTCTTTTCTCATGCTGTCCTTTCCCTCAAAATAGCCACTCCCTTGACTCTCTTTGGAAAAGAGAAACAATGTGTTTTAAAACCACCACCGAGCTCTGGCTCAGGGAATTTTATGCCTCAATAAGTGTGTTCATCCTCAAAGCATCTCAACATCGTTTGATGGTCCTGAGCTTCAATTTCTGAATCAAAGAGCAGAGTGGCCAATCAGATTTATTTACAGTTAAAAACCAGTACAGACTTGTAAAGAACACAAGTGAGTATCATACACAAAATACACCACTTTATAAAAATAATTATATAAATATATAATTATATAAAAACTTGGCAATATAAATACAAAAGTGTGGGCTTTCAGGGTTAGAAATAAAAGCAGATGTTACTCCTTTGCACATTCCCTGCGGATTCTACAAGCCGCGGCTAAAAATCTGGCACTAGCCAACGTGATCTGGGGATCGGCACCTAACAGGAGCTTATTCGTTAGCTCTGTGTCAGGGAGGCTCGAAAGCTTCTTCAATGCAGGCTGGATATGTTTTACACGTATTTCGTGGTAGAACTTACAAGCAAGCATGATGTGCTCAATTGTTTCTACTTTCCCTGCCTTGCAGGGACAAACTCGCTCAGCCATCGGGACCTTCTTAGAACGGCCTTCAAGTACGGCAGATAGGAATGTATTACATCGGGCTAATGAGAAAGCCCTACGGTGGGACGGGAACTCCAGGCTTGATAGATAAGAGCCTGGAGAACCCACATATCTTGTTTGTGGGGGGGCTAGGAAATTGGAGACCCTCGCAAGATCCCTCTGTCTTTCGACATCCAGTATACGCTGTTTGACCACAGCCCTTGCCTGGTCCAGGGACATTATCTGTAGGGATTCAGATGAGAAGCCCAGCATTGTTAATTTCTGATGGGTGGTCCCGAGCCAGGCAGAACAGTACCTGTCTTTAAGGATTAGGGAAGTACTATCTGATGGACAATGGCTGAGCTTAAGCCAAATATTAACTGACACCAGAGTTACCCTGGCCTCTGTTCTCAGCAGTCCAGTTTCCAAACATAAAGTTGCATTTGGGACGCTACATGGAAATCCAAATATAGCTCTTAAGAACTTAGACTGAGTTTTCTCCAAAGGAGCTAGACTTGAGGGTACCGGGCCTAGTAATGTCCCATATATGAGTTGTGGCACTGTCTTCGAGAGATATAATTTAAGAGCCACTGGAATGTACTGCCCTGCTTTGGTATGGAAGAACCTAATGATTGCTTGAGCAGACTGGCGACCAGTATTTGCAGCATATTCACAATGGGCCTTTTTTGCTCCAGTAGATTGAATCATAACCCCTAAATACTTGTAAGTTGTCACTTGTTGTAACTTACATCCTTTTGTGCTCCACTCCCTTGGCTTGGGTTTAAAGAGCAGGTTAGAAATAAAGAAGGCACCCCGGTGTGCCCATCAGCTCTCTCCTGCTTAGTTTACCTGGGCAGTATACTCCTTTTTTAGGGCAGTCAATGTTCCATTTTGTAGCTCTTCAAAAAAATAATAGGATACATCCCTCTTCAAGCTCAGCCGCACCGTCCCACGAACTCCTTTTCCGTAAGTATACCTGTGTCAGAAGATAGGATAGGGACAGGGAACAGAAATATAGGGGGTGTGAACTGGGAAATATATCTGAAACTCGAAATGAGTTGTTTCAGGTCCACTCAGGAATATCTGAAATGACTTAAAACTCTCCCAAAATGCAGAAAAAACAAAAGTTTATCTCCTGGAATTCTGGGAGCGTTTGAGGTCTGCCAAACTGCTGTGAGTTGAACCGCCAATCCCTTTAAATTTAAAGAGCTATTATTTTCTATGGGAAAATAATGGCCTCTGCTACGTTCACAGAAAACAATGGTTCTTTTAAATTTAGAAAGACCTGAGAACCGACTGAGTAGACCTGGCCTCTCAGGCCAATCACGGAGCCATTATTTCCTAAGGACAGTAAAAGAAGCCAGATCTACCCATAGGAATAATGGCCCCATTATTTCATAGAGGTCAGCCTGGACTATCTACCATCCATAGGGAATAATAGCTCTCTTCTGGGACAGGCATCAGATACCAGCTCTGATGGACTCTGGCGAGCCCCCTCATCCCTAGGGAGGCCCGCCTGGCGTCGACCAGGGCCAGGGCCTTTTCAGTCCTGGCCCCGACCTGGTGGAATGCTCTGTCTTGCGAGACAAGGGCCCGGCAAGATTTGCTTGCATTTCGCCGGGCCTGTAAGACAGAGCTATTCCGCCAGGCATATGGCTAACGCCGGGCAGTGCCCGCCCCCCCCCCCCGTGAAGGGGGGGTTAAACCATCACCCCTATGCAAACACAGAGGCATGTATGAACCACTGGGCAGCATGAATTGTTATATTTAATGTTTTTAAATGTTTTTAAATGTATTATTTAATGTTTTTAAATGTTTTTAAACATGTTTGTATTTGTTATCCGCCCTGAGCCTGCGAAAGCAGGGAGGACGGAATATAAATATAATAAATTAAATTAAAATTAAATTAAATTAAAAGGGCTTGGAAAAGCACCCCTACTCCACCACTCCTACTTTGTGCTTTCCTGGGCTTCCAAATGAGCCACTCTCCACTTGGCTGCCTCTGTACTATCGAGGAAGAGACCACAAGATTTTACTAACTTGCCCGTCACTTTGATCCTTATTTCTGTGTCTGAAGTGGTGACTAGCGGAGGGACCTCGAACGATACTTCAAACTTAGGCAGCACTGCAAAGAAGAACGGAGACACGCAGAATGAACCGGCCGCCCTGATTCTGATGAAATAACCAACAACCAGAGATGATGTTCCGAAGATTCATGATAAGTGACCCCCTCTGAAGAGCTCAATTTGGACTGGAGAGGAGAAGGGACCTCTCCATTCTGTTATTGGCCCATCAGATGGATATCGGTCTCTGTCCCTTAAAAGGGGGGCTAATTTGCAAAAGGTGTGCAGGAATTAAAGTGTTAAACTTCGTCTCCTGGAATGGGCTCGATCCCAAGTGGTCGATCCTAAGTGGTCACAGAGATTAGAAAGGTGAAAGAAAGATCTGATCACAGTTCTCCTCAAGACCCAGAGAATCTCTCTTTTGACCTTGATTTTATTTATTTATTTGACTTACTTCCCACCCTTCCCGCAAGTGGCCTCAGAGCGACTTCCAACAATATTTCAATAAATACAATAAAAACATTAAAACCACTTTATCCAGGTTAAAAAATTCAGATGCCAGTGACCAAACCAGGCTACAATAAAGCAATTACAAGCCACAGGCACCGCCATGGTGTAAATCTGGGGTGGGCACCAAAGGAGGGCAGGCAGTCAGAAAGGGGGGACACAAAGCTGGCTGCTAATGAAAGGCCTGGCAGAACATCTCTGTCTTGCAGGCCCTGCGGAACTGTAATGGGTCGCACAGGGCCCAGATTTCCAGTGGGAGAGTGTTTCACCAGGCCAAGGCCAGGACAGAAAAGGCCAGCCAAATGTCCTTCCAGCCAGGCACCACCAGGAGCTGCCTATCCACAGAGTGCAAGGCCCTGCGGGGGACATAATGGGAGAGACGGTTCCCCAGATATGCAGGTCACTGTCCGCGAAGGGCTTTGAATACTAATATTTCACATAATTTTTGAACTATCTGTGTTCAATTGTGGAAATCATAGGCATATTTAAAAGATGGTCCAACATATAATCTGTCGTTTTTGCATCACCCTAGGTTTGGTTCCTCTGTGGGCTTGCATTTCTAAGTTCTCAGAAATGGACCGCAAGAAAGAAAGATGAACATTTCTGCTTTGCTATTCTAGTATCTGAAAAGGCAGCAAGAGAGTTTTGTCCTTGCGCATATGCAGTTCTCTCTTCCTTCTGCTCTTACAGCCCTTCTTGCTGGCAAAGGAAACGTCTCCATTGCAAAGCTCACCATATTCCGCCACTCCAAAATATCTTTGTCTTGTATAATCTGCCATGTCTCCCACTACGATGGCATATTCTCCCAGGACGGCTTCTGAGGCCAGGGGGAAGGAGAATTCCGCAATGCCTTGCTTAGTCTCCACATTCAGCCACTGGCCAATTCGGTTTTCATTGGGATCCTGCAAGAAAGATGAAAAGAACTGTTCACTGATTGGCTTGGTTAAAGTCATCAGCTATACATTTGCAGACAGTGAAATTCAGAGAGAGAGAGAGAGAGAGAGAGAGGGAGAGGGAGGGATATGGATATGGATATGGATATGGATATGGATATGGATATGGATATGGATATGGATATGGATATGGATATGCTAGGAGAGGTTTTTTTTAGTATTAGGAGTTCTCCAATGTGACCTATTGGGTGTCTTTCAATTCTGTAATTTTACACGGAATGATGACTTCATAGTACATCATACTTTAAAGTTACTCTTTCAGCTGTATGGCATCTGTCAGCTCCGTGCTTTCAACGATTAACTCCACTCTACATTCAAAACTACCCAGCCAGCTATCCAGATCTAGGTAGGAAATTCTCAAAAGTGAGCCAGAAGCAAAGTGACAGCAGAAGTATGGGTGAAAGAGACAACAGATACTTACAAGAAACAGGCCAGACCCTTCCCCTTCCCCCTTTTTTGCTAGGTCCTTCTAAACAAATCTTATAAATTAAAACAGTTTTTAAAATGGCTCTCTCTTTCAGCCACATCCTACACCTATTGTTCTATTCTGGAGTATGCGGCGAGTGCCCTCAAGTCATAGCTGACTTATGACAACCCCTGGTGGGGTTTTCATGGCAAGAAACTAACAGAGGCAGTTTGCCATTGCCTGCCTCTGCAACTCCGGTCTTCCTTGGAGGTCTAACATGCAATTACTAACCAAGGCTGACCCTGCTTAGCTTCTGAGATCTGATAAGATCAGGCTCACCTGGGCTATCCAAGTCAGGGCTGTTATATTCTACATGCTATGAATTCAAACGAGTATCAATTCACTAATGGCCATTTTTGGAAGGAACTTTCAAATTGTAATTTTGTGTAAGGGTTAGGAGGGAAATGTCAGATACCTCTCACAATTATAGTCCCTGTTTTATATAGTCTCATCTCCACGTGCCTCATTTTCAACAGATCTCAAAGGATAGTTGGGGCACGGAAGGCCCTGTCAACCAGGTGATCCCTAAGATTATCCCTGAGTGGGATCTTCCCTAGTCCCAGTATCCATGGATTGATTTGGTGGCTGCAACAGAGCATATACATAATATTCCCGTAACCCAGCAATCTGTGAGTCTCTCAACATGAGGCGCCACAGTGCGTGTTTCTCAAGTGTAAGGAGATGTAATGTTAGCCAGGAAGCATAGTTTAAAAAGACAGAGCCAGGAGAGATCGCTCCTCAGAGGGTTTGTTAATTTCATCTTCGCCTCCCTGAAGGCTCTGTCAATTTCATCCCTCCAGTCTAAAACCATGAGGGATCACAACAACCAGAGGGCAGAAAGGAATGGAAATGGGCTGGAGCTGCCTTCCAGAGCTGGACTTGGACCCAGGGAGTTTAGAATGGGCTGAAGTTTCCCTTCTGGCATTTCACAGCCCCTTCACACAGCTCCAGTGCAGAGCAAAGCCTTTGCCCTGCCGCCAGCCCTGTCTTTATAAACTACTCTTCCCAGCTACCATTGCATCTCCCAACATGTGTTCTTCACGTGTCAGATGTGTAGCAAGACTCTGTGCATAGAGGCCTCATTGCCCAAATAGGATCCTGTACTCACAGAGCAGCATGTGTGCACAGAGAGATTATAACAGTGAAGATAGCATGGGGGATCTCTCCTCTCCCACCTCGGGGTGTATAATCCAGTTATCCGTTTGTTCCTGTGCAAATGTTTTTATATCTTTTTGTTTGCTTTATAGCACAGTATTGCTTTTGCCTTACTTATGGGATTTACATTGGATTTACACAATGTATGCACAGGTGACAAAATGCTTTCTCCATATGCACAAAAGATATGCTAGTTTAAGAGTCTTCCGCCCACCTCCAGTGCTGGGCACAGCCTGGCTCTAGTAGAGCGAAAGGTTTGTGCAATTTCTAAGGCAGGCAAAGGAGTGCAGGGAAAAGAAGCCCTGCGGCTGAAGTCCAAGGAGCTTTCCCATCCCACAAACCAAAACTGCCTGCCTGTCTGTTTGTAGTCCACCTTTCTCATTGAGACTCAAGGCAGATTACACAGAGCGAGATTAGCACAGTCAATATCAAGGACATTTCCATAAACAATGTCAAAGGGTCAATAAATGCAAGTTTACAAAGACATGGCATTAGCAAGGATCCAATACAGAGTTGAAGAAATACTGAAACGGAGCATAAGCGATTCTAGGACTGACATTCGACAACACAGAACTACCCAGTAGGGGCATACTTAAAGCAACAGTTGAGCATATTAATTATTTCTCTGAGCTTGCCTGCCATCAAGGCCTTAAGGGGCTATATTTTCTTTGCCCAGGGCTTTAGTTGGAATAACACATACAAAAACTATATCTACTTATTGCTTTATGGATTTTTTGTAATCTGCCTGTTTTGCTTTGTTGTGCTACCAAAGCCAAAAGATTTCTTTCTCATCAGATCCTAAACAATATGAATGTCTCCCTGCTCCCCCACGCTCTGAAATAATGTCAGAATAGCTTCTTTACTTACTTTCAGCAGCACCAACGGGATCTGTGAAGGAGAAGAAAGAGTCAGAATCAGTCCCCTCCACAGCAGAATAGATTCCAGTTTAGCTAATGTTCCGCAGAACCGTCCAAGAGCCCTGACAGGCGGTCTCTTGGAACTCAACCCAATCTCTGGAAGAGGAAGAGGAGCCTTGGGCTGCTCCTCGCTGGCTGCCAGGGCTTTTTTTCTGGGAAAAGAGGTGGTGGAACTCAGGACCGCACAATGACGTCACTTTGGGTCAGCTGGAACAAGGGGGGAGTTTTTAAAGTTTAAATCGCCCTAGGTGAAAATGATCACATGGCCGGCGGCCCTGCCCCCTGATCTCCAGACAGAGGGGAGTTTAGATTGCCCTCTGCGCCAGCGGCGCGGAGGGCAATCTAAACTCCCCTCTGTCTGAAGATCAGGGGGCGGGGCCACCGGCCATGTGACCATTTTCAAGAGGTGCCGGAACGCCGTTTCACCGCATTCCAGCTGAAAAAAAGCCCTGCTGGCTGCCATCTTGTGCCACTTCATAGCAAGCAGTTCCTTCCTTTCTTCCAAAGGCATTGAGTCTTTTCTTCCTGTTAGCCACACCTGTCCTGACCTGTTGTATGCCCTGGCTGGTTGGTTCCCTTCACGTCTCTCAGCTTCACCCATTCCTTGACTCCATAAAGATGCACTTTGATCTAGTATCGGGGCAAAACTAGCACACTGCCAATCAGCAGGGTGAGGGGCAGCAAGCCCATAGTTACAGGGGTATCTGGGAGCAATGCACCCTCAGAAATATACCATGCCCCTTCCCTGCACACATACCTTTAATGTTTTTTTTAAAAAAAATTCTATCTCTAGCCCTTTTCATTGCAGACGTATAATGGAAATGTGTTAAAATATTTTCTCCAGATTTCCAGGGAAGGAATTGTGGGGGGGGGGGGGGAGCAAAACAGGTGAAGTTGATTAACTTAACCCTTTTCTGACAAAATTCACTTGCATTACTTTTTATCCACAGGCTCTTTACTTGTTTCTTGATTGTTTTTCTGGTCTTGAATGTCTGCAGACAAAAGTCAGCAGGATATTGGGTAAAATATTGGAGTCATACAAATTTTTGGATTCTTCTCTGTTTGCAGTGGGGAATTGGCCTTGGGAGTAGGTGGGGCCATGGGAGGGGGGTAGGAGCAGAAAAAATGAACTTGGTTTCACTTGGACCTTGCTGTAACTTGCCTGTGTGAAGGAATGCAGGCCTCTGAATACACGTGAGTTTGTTCATTTGCCGTTCAAGTGTCATTCGTCACTTGTAGCTTGGCTCTTAGAGACCTCACATAGAGACGTGGGAAATATTATCATTTCTGATGACAATGTAGCTTTATGGTTGCAAAGTGCAAACATTATTTGGTCGAATAGAAGTCCCTGGGACTTACTGTCCAGTCCAATTGAAATCAATACATTAAGGGCCAAGCTACAAGTGACGAATGACACTTGGCTGGCAAGTGAACAGACTCACGTGTATTCCTCCCTGGTCACTTGCCATTCACTTGTGCTCCACACCGGAGCTCTTCTCAGATGGCTCCTTTTGAGAAGTAGTTCAGAACTTCCTGTTTCAGCTCTTCTCAGATGGCTCCTTTTGCACAAGTGGAGCGCAAGTGAATGGCAAGTGAACAGGGAGGAGTACACGTGAGTCTGCTCACTTGCCAGCCAAGTGTCATTCGTCACTTGTAGCTTGGCTCTCAGTAGCCTTTTTAAACACAGTGGATTTATTAAATGTTTTGTTATTTCAAATTAATTTAAGATACTCCCCTCCCCAATTACAAGCCTTTGGCCCTGAGTCTTTGGGGCTCAGGGGAAGGGCCTCAGAGTGATAGGCTGGAAGCTATGAGCTCTCTCCTGCATATGCAGTTGCTTCTTTGAAGATGTCTCTGCATGTCTGCTTGCATTAACTGCTGCACAGAAGAAGGCAATGATTGGCACTTGAAGTGGAGCGCAAGTGGAGCGCAAGTGAGCAGGGAGGAGTACACGTGAGTCTGCTCACTTGCCAGCCAAGTGTCATTCGTCACTTGTAGCTTGGCTCTCAGTAGCCTTTTTAAACACAGTGGATTTATTAAATGTTTTGTTCACTTGTCGTTCAAGTGTCATTGGTCACTTGTAGCTTGGCCCTCAGCTACAGTTTGCATGTAGCACTTACTCCATGCTATTTTTTATGTGACTACACGGTGACTACTCCATCTCTTCACAGCCACACAGTGTGACCATAACGCACATTCTCCGGCATGGTACAAGGCCTAGCAGTGTCTTGTGTGAAAGAACTACCATTAAGACTGCTCATCAATATTACATCTCTGGGCTCCATGCATGATATCATCGGCCCACTCTCAGGGTTTGGCCTGATGGAGAGCAGGGGCTCCCCTCCCCATCCAGTGTACCTTATGCTAGGGTTGCCAGCTCCAGGTTGAGAAATTCCTGGAGATTTGGGGGTGGAGCTTGGAGAAGAAGGGGTTTTGGAGAGGAGGGGCTTCAGTGAGGTACAATGCCACTCTCCAGAGCAGCCATTTTCTCCAGAGGAAGTGACCTCTCTGGCCTGGAGATCAGTAGTAATTCTGAGAGGTCTCCAGCCACCACCTGGAGGATGGCACCCTATCTTATGCCATTTCTATGGGCCCGCCTGCAATGCCTCCTACTTTAAGACGCAATAGATCTTTACAAACAACATCACACATGCCTGGGCTTCTTATCGCAAGAACCAACACTTACATTCTTCTTAATGGCCTTAAAGTCTTCATCAAGCCTCACAATTCGGAACTTTACTGAGAAAGGAAAGATCCAAAAAATTATTAGCTGTGATAGTAATTTTGTTGGGGCAGCGGGCTCTCCCACTGCAGTCCCCCCACCTCCCTCGTTGCTCTGCAATCTTTTCCCCTCCCCAACTTGTTTGAAGCCAGGGTTCCCCTAGTGCTAGAGGTTCTAGGTCCCCTTACCCCCCCCCCAGGTGGCCTGACACCTCCCTTGTAGCATTCCCCTCGCACGTTCCTGGCCTGCGTGATGATGCCACTTCCGGGAAGTGACATCATCACGTGGGTCACATGCAACCCTGGGAGCACTCCTGTGCTCCACAGGGAGTTGGATCGGGCCAAATTGGGCTGCTGCAGAGCACAAGAATACCCCCACTCTCTGCAGCAGCTGAATTCGGGTTGAATCAGGCCTGCATCGGGCAGCTACGGCACGCAGGAGCACACTGCACTGCCCAGGAGCATGCCCCCCGGAAGCACGCCCTGGGAGGCTCATTCCCTCGCACCATCCAGGTAAGCGGAGGCAGGGGGTGGAGGGTGGGAGTGGGGAATCCCCTGCCTCCACCGGGGGATTCTCTACCCCCAGCAGCGGACTGGCAACCCCACCTTGCCCAGTGACTCTTGTTTGCCCCTGCTGGGCCTGCACTCCTCTGGGCTCTTAGAGGCAGCCCCTCTTGGGTCCAGCAGAGCCACTCTGCTCCCTCCAGCCTTATTCTCCCTCCCTGCTAGCAGCCCAGAAGGTGGGGCAGAAGCCTATGCAGGCTGGGCCAGGCCTCCGGGGGCCACTGGCGGGTAAGGCCTACCTGTTTCTCCAGGCTTGTAAAAGGGCTTGTCTGGCTCGATGATGTGCCGCGTGTGAGCTCTCCTGACCAACACCTTCTTCCGGCCCTCAAAGCTCACGCTGTCGCCCTTGTGAATGTGGACGTGCACGTGGGCCACCTCTTCCTCCTCCACAAAGCAAAGAACAAAAGTGCTCTCAGTTATGGGACACCAGGAAACGGGAGGCCATTTTGAAAGTGAAGCAAAGGCTCTTTGCTGCTGAACCGGATCTTTTCTGTTCTTTTTTTTTTTAACAGCTTTTTATTAGTTTTCTCATATAGGAATATGGGAGGACAAGGGAAAAAGTAGGGAGGGAATAGCAGATATTCTTTTCATGGGAGAATCCCAAACTGAAATTCCTCCCAAACTGGGCTCCTCTTGCCTAGGTGCCCAAGGACCACCTCCCTGTTGACCCCATCTTCCTCTTGCCACTCCCAATAGGGTTCCCAGGTGCCCGCTGATGGCGGGCAGACTTCCAGGGATTTGCCCCCTCGCGCAGTGATCACCCAGCGATCGGTAGGAGGTAGCAACCCCCACTGCCTGGAGGTTACCCACCACTGGCAGGCACCCAGGGAACATGTACCATGCACACACTCCCTGGGGGCATGGTGACATCACTTCCAGAAGTGATGTCATCGCATTTGCCCCAGGCCAGGCACACACGAAGCAAAACCTCATGCTTGACATGAGGTAAGTGCCAGGAAGCCTACCCTCCCAACAGGAGGGGGGAGGGACCTGGCAACCCTAACTCCCAAGCCGTTTTGGAGATTTCATCCTTTGCTCTTCCCAGTCTGTCCCATCTTGTTCCCCCTTCCTTTCCCTCACAAACCATTTCATAAATAGGGTTCTCGCTTGGCCGCTGATTGCTGACAAATCACCCGGCGATCGGCCACCACCGGCAGGCAACCCAAGCAAGTATGCAGTGGGCATACTCCCAGCAGGGTGCAACGATGTCACTTCCTGAAGTGATGTCATCACACCGACCGCTGAAGCGCTCCCATGCTTTGCGGGGGACCAATTTTTGGCCCCCAGTGGGCTGAATCGGCCCCATGCAGAGCGTGGGAGCACTCACTCCAGAAATTGACGTCATCACATCGGGAGCGCATGCTCTTTGCGTGTGAGTGAAAATGCTGCTCCCAGTGAGTAACGCCCCCTCCTTCCACCAGGAGACCTTAGGAACCTGGCAACTCTATTCATAAACCTCTTCCTGACTTTCTCCTAATATATGAATTCTTCCCCTATGGCTAGGGTTGTGAACTCTGGGCTGGGAAATTCCATTTCCTGGATATTTTTGCGGGGAGCTTGAGGAGGGGAGGCAACTCACTGGTGTATAATGGCACACAGTCCACCCTCCAAAACAGCCATTTTCTCCAGGGGAACTGAACTCTGTTATCTGGGGAGCAGCTGTAATGCCAGGAGATCTCCAGGCCTCACCTGGAGGCTGGCAACTGTACTTAGAGCCCAGAATATATTCGGGAGGAGGAGGGGAGTTGGTAGATGTGAGACTTACTATTTCATGTAGCTCTCTTTCCTTGGGAGAGAAGAGCGGGACCTGAAAGAGAGAGAGAGAGCGATAATGAGCCTCATAGCACATTTTTCCATTTTGTTATAGACAAGCTATAATCATAATCATTATTAAAAGCAGGGCTTTTTTTCAGGGGGAATGTGGGGGAACGGAGTTCCTGAACCTCTTGAAAATGGTCACATGGCTGGTGGCCCCGCCCCCCTGATCTTCAGACAGAGGGGAGTTGAGATTGCCCTCCATCTCAACTCCCCTCTGTCTGGAGATCAGGGGGCGGGGCCACCAGTCATGTGACCATTTTCTCCGAGGGCAACCCATTGAGTTCCACCACCTCTTTTCCCAAAAAAAAGCCCTGATTAAAAGGAACAGAAAGCAGCCATTATTCTTAAGACCAAAGTCTATTCAGATGCCTCTGGAAAATAAAGAGAAAACATTAGATCTTCCTTATGCGGGTGGAGTCTGGAGACCTGAGGCTTGAAGCTAGGGTGGGTATCCAGTCCATTCATATGTGGCCGAAAGCTTTTTTCTATCCTCAGGGTTTGCTCTCCTTGATTCTCCATGACAAATTTAAATCCAGCTGGCTTAAGGCGGTTTATAGGCATATTACAAAAATAGGTTTCTCTCCTCAGGTGCTCCTAACTCAGGGGGCTGAAAGAGCCACAGGGTTAATTAAACAAAGAATTGAAGACATTGAGCGCCAATATCTCTAACGCATCTAAAATGGGGGTGCTGATAAAATATAAAGGTACTCTTGAGCCAGCCAAGTATCTGGCCTCTGTGGAAGTAAATAATTTCAGAAGGCCATTTTCTTTGGCCTGGTGTTCTGCTTTTCCATCAGCGGTTGTTGAGAGTAGGTACAACAAAATCCCCTAGGCAGAAAGGCTGTGTCTATGTCCTTTGGGAGAGGTAGAGTCTGCAGAGCACACGTTCTTCAGTTGCCCATTCTATGGAGAGGTTCGTTTAAAAATTATTACTCCACTATTAGACAGGATTCCCAGTCATATAACTACAAATAAAGCAAAGCTTTATTTAGCCGATAAAAACCACATGATCAAATGGCAAGTAGCCAGATTCTGTACAGTAATTTTTAATACACGTGAAATGTATTTTTAAAGTTCTTAAAAAACTGATGGTTTTCTTTTTATTGATAAGTGGTTTGGTAACATAATTTTTGTACGTTGGTCTTGGTACTATAATAATAATAATCGACGACGATGATGATCTTCCTTATGGATCTTCCTCATGCATCTAACGAAGTGAACTGTGATTCTCGAAAGCTTATGCTACAATAAAGTTGGTTAGTCTTAAAAGTGCTACTGGACTCTTTTTGATTTTCCTTATGGATGCCTCCCAATTCCTGAAAATGGAGATTCCATTTAAGCATTATGGCTGCTGCCTTTGACATTTTTCCATTCACTTGTTCTCGAATGTATTTTAAGCCAATGGCCATTTTCATACCTTGGGACAGCAAATTTAATAAATAGCATGTCATATGAACAAGGGGTTGTTGTTTTTTGTTGTTTTTCTGCTCAATTTATCACCAGCATTGAGTAACCCAGAATTTTGATATAATGGGAAAGGAAGAAAAGCCACTTTTTAATAAGCTTTTATCATGCCCCTCCTTAGCTGTCTTTCCCCCTAAAAGCCCCAAATCCTTTTCTCATAGGTAAGAGGCTCTCATCCGTCAGTCCTTTGGGGCTATTTTTTTCTGCCCCTTTTCCAGTATTTTTTTTAGTTGGGGGCAACTAGGACTGTACCCACCAGTAATACAAATGCTACCACACCAAAGATTTACATAATAGTATTCAGTGACTGGCATTTTATTTGTTATCTCTTACCTAATTGTCTGTGTCATAGAACGTGCCTTCCTCTTGGAAAAGCCATTCTGACTTCCTCAGCAAGGCATGTTCTTCCACACACAAAAGAATTCTACCAATATTTCCTCCTAATTTATTCAGGCTGAATACAAGCTTGTTGTCCTGGATTCTCTTGGCTCTCCACATCATTAACATTCAATTGGCTACCTTCCAGGAAGAAGGCTGGTTTTAGAGATGTCACATATTTTTGTTAGGAGATCAACAATTTGGCAGTTGTTTAATGCCAAATTTGTTTAATGGTTACTTCCATTAGCGGCGCAGAGGGCAATCTCAACTCCCCTCTGTCTGGAGATCAGGGGGCGGGCCCGCTAGCCATGTGACCATTTTCAAGAGGTTCCAGAACTCCGTTCCACCGCATTCCTGCTGAAAAAAAGCCCTGGTGACCTCCAAATGTGAACGAAATAATTGAAGCCTTGGGTTTTGTTATAAGGAGTTCATTATATATTTCAAGTATGTATATGTATTTTTTAAGTATGATTGCTTTTTCATTTGATTTTATGACATTAATGATCTCTCTCTGTCTTTTTTTTTTAACAGATTTTTAAAATGGTCATCTTACTGGTGTCAGGATGTTGACATCTGCCATCTGTCTCAAGGGGGGGCGGTGCCATTGGGTTCTCTCCCAAGGTTAGCTTGCAGGTTCTTTTCAAGGTTGTGCCTCTGAGAGCCTGGCAGATTAGCCTGGAGTGCTCTAAGCCTGAATGCCCAGTCCCCAAAAGGGGAACCAGTTATCTCTGAAGTATATGCATGACTGGGTTTTGCATGTGTCTTATTCCTAACAAAGCCTTCATAATATCATGACGCTAGGTCTTTTACAATAAAGTTTCAAAAAAACAACCAGTGAAGTCTTTTGTAAATTCCTTGGCAAGATCCATACAGCTAGTCCCTGTGGTGTATCATGTTTTCCACGGTATGAGTGAGATGAAATGAAGTGAAATCCGGCCCTCACGTCAGAGTTGACTTATGGTGACCCCTGGTGGGTTTTCATGGCAAGAGACAAATAGAGGTGGTTTGCCATTGCCTGCAACCTGGTCTTCACTGGAGGTCTCCCATCCAATTGCTAACCAAGGCCGGCCCTGCTTAGCTTCTGAGATCTGATGAGATCAGGCTCTTTTTGTGCCAAGCTACAAGTGACAAATGACACTTGCCTGGCAAGTGAACAGACTCACGTGCATTCCTCCCTGTCCACTTGCCATTCCCTTGCCCTCCACTTGTCATTCGTCACTTGTAGCTTGGCTCCTAATATATCCAGGTGAGAGTGTTAATTATGTATATAATAATGTAAATCACTGAAGGATTTGTGCCAAAAAATGATTGGATTGTTTTTTATCTTACTTGGCACTTTGTCTTATCTTATTGCATGTGCACATTTGTATTTGGTTTTTGAGGGGTCAACAGCTTAAACTTTGGTTTTATGTTCTGTGCACATAATGGAATTGGCTTCATTCCCATATTTCATCATACACTATTTCTGTCTTTTGTTTACTCAACCTCTCTGGTTTCTTCTCAGAGTACAGGAGACCTCAAAGACCCCATGTTTCTCCACAACAGGGTCCCAAAGCAGCTTACAACCTTCCCCTCTCCTCCAATTTATCCTCACCACAACCCTGTGAGGTAGGTGAGGCTGTGTGGCTGACCCAAGGTCACCCAGTAAGCTTTCATGGCAGAGCAGGGAATAGAACCTACGTTGCCTAGATCCTAGCCCATCATTTTAGCCACTACACCACACAATTGTGTATGAGCATCATGCTATGACACAGTGATGCGTATAAGTTTTCAACACTAATAGATGCTTTTCAGTCCAAATGGGAAAAGCTCCTTTCAGAGAAACTATTGATTTGAGGGTATTCTCTGGGTAGCTTAATAGTCCTCAGCTACTCAAAAATCAAATCAATAATTTAGCAAAGGATTTGGGTTATTGAATTACAATTATTATTACTGGTTTAAATTAATTACTTAATTCATTACTCCTGGATGTGTGTGGCTTATTATATAATTATAATATATATTATATAATAATTATATATAATATATTATATTATTGTATATTATTGACCACTAAGGAAGGCCTTTTAGCAGCCGAAACGCATATGGTCCATTTGTTTTAGATAGTCCGTCAGTTGTCTATTTGATACTTATTATTCGAATACAATTGTTTTTGGTCATTTGATCCATCCTTGTATATGTTATATTATAACAGTGTATGTTTTTACCATGCTGTCTGATATCCAGACTTTTACCTTTTAAAATTTTTAATTATTCTTACGTGTACACATTATAATAAATATATGTAATTTTGTTATACTTTTGTAGAGTTATCCTACTTACTTATTGCATTACAAGATCATTTAAGTCTTCTCACAAAATATCATTTCTTCAAGGACAAGAAGTTTCTGCTAATTATTTGGCCAATCTGCTAATTCCCAAATTCATAAAAACTTTTCACTTTGATTTAAGGTATGGGTGGCATAGCTACCTGGGGTACAATAAAATCAAAATAAATGTAGACTTTCAAAAAGAGTCCAGTAGCACTTTTAAGACTAACCAACTTTATTGTAGCATAAGCTTTCGAGAATCACAGTTCTCTTTGTCAGATGCATCTGATGACGAGAACTGTGATTCTCAAAAGTTTATGCTACAATAAAGTTGGTTAGTCTTAAAAGTGCTACTCGACTCTTTTTGATTTTGCTACTACAGACTAACACGGCTAACTCCTCTGCAATGTAGACTTTAAGAATCATATTATACGCCAAGCCCTGATAAGAATCTGGAATAAGTTTAAGGCAAGAATAACAATAAAAACACCACTGTGGCTTTCACCACATGAGGTACTATTTAGAAGAGAAATATTACATAAAGATAAGTAGTTAACATATTATGATTTATGTAATTTCTCACAAGGGGGAATAAAAATGCACTCAAGAGAGGAACTGAAAGAGAAAGGCCTGGATTGTCAGTGATTTGTGTATATAACTATCAGAAAGGTTTAAAAATGACCTTAAAATGTATGGTATGGAAGAAACAACTAGTACATTTGAAAAAGTTATGTACAAAAGAAGATCACTTAATATCTAGAATGTATAAATTTGTGTTAAAAATGGGACTGGAAGAAGAACAAGGATTACATGATTAAATGGGCCAAAAATTTGGATATAATATCCATATGGAGCAGTGGGAGAAAATGTGGAATTATGGTCTAAAATTTACATAATGTTACAATCTGAAAGAGAATTTTTATAAAATGATGTACAGGTGGTAGGTACATGACCCCACAAAAATTAGCTAAGATGTTTAATGGGGTGTCAAATAAATGTTGGAAATGCCAAAAAAAAAATTAGGATTCCTTCTACCATATATGGTGGATCTGCCCCATTGCTAAAAAGTATTGGAAACAAATATACTTAACAATGCAAAAAATACTAAAGCGTAACTTACAATTAAAGCCAGAGATGGTGCCTATTGAGCTTAGTGGATAATTCAATAGAAAGTTAATTTGGAATTTTGATTAGATATATGAAAACGGCTGCAAGATTAGTCTACGCACAATATTGGAAATCGAATAAACTTCCAGTAGATGACTGGTTAATGAAAATGCTGGAGATTGCGAAAATGGCAAAGCTAACGGAGTTGCTGAGGGATAAAACGACAGCCAACTTTGGGAAGACTTGGAAACCTTTCATGGACTTTCTGTATGTAAAAGAGAAGTCAGAGTTAATGATTTACGGATTTGAAAATTAGATGTGTAAGGCGGGCAATAAATAATAGGCTGAAATATGGAAAAATGCAGATATCTTCGCAGTAACGTCAAAGTTAAAGATATGAGTATTACGGAAGAGTTATTGATTAAAGAAATTTTGTAAAATGTCCAAAATGGTATGTCTCCGTCGATGCTCTTTTTCATTTGTTCTTTTTTTTGTTTTTTTTGTTTTTCATGTTTATGTTCTTATTTCTTTATGTGAATTTTTGCTTGTCATCTGTTGTAATAAAATAAAAATAATATAATAAAAACTTTTCACTTTGGCTCAATTAAGTGCCCCAGTCTCTGCGCTATTGCAGTGTATCATACCATGAACGTACATGCCCTTATGAAAGTGAGGGAGTTGAAACTGTTGCGCATGTCCTAACGTACTGCCATTTTTATTGTGACCTTAGCCATAATTTTATTACTCCTGTTCTTCAGAAAATTTCGGGCAGATCTTAGGGATCCTGTATTGCCTTTCTCTTCTTGAACCATGAGCCTTAGATCACAGATAAGGTGGCCCAGATTCTGTATAGGTGCCAAAGTCTATCATAGTTCTATATTAATCGAATGGATTATATTTTCTTATTTCAGTATAATTTATGCATTGATTCATGACACAAACTGGGGTTATCACGGGAAATCGCGCCAGGAAGACACCATCATTCCCGGAGTTTTGTGCGATTTTGTGTGGCCGTTCAGACGTGTGAAAACGGCCAACGATTTTAGCTAGAAGTTTTGCAAGGATGAATTGAGCTGAGACGAGACTGAAATTTGCAGCAATACATGCCTGACCAGACTACAATTCAAGTCTATGAAATCTTAAAGAGGGTAAAAAGATTGATTCTTCAAGCATTGTTGAAAGCCAAATGATTAATATTACAAGCTTGTATCTGCTGTCCATCCACCAGTGGACAAATGACAGTATTACCTTAGTTATATACAATAATCGTATATTAATGCATAAGGACCTCTTTCAAGACATTTGGCTGCTTACACAGAAATTTTTGAATAAGGCTCATGATGGACTTTACCTGTTGGACAAAAAGTGTTAACTATGAATGCAAGATCATATCACACTTCCTGAGCTCATTCCATCTCCCCTTACTTTAGCTTTTAAAAAATGTGGTGCTATCTATTGAGTCTCTAGCAGTGGGAAAACACACCTGGAAATTAATGCATTCAAAATGATGTGGCTTCTCCACGTCCTTCTCCACCAGTGTGTGATTCCCGGACTTCATCTCCAACATTACTTCCAGGTGGACATTCTCAGGGAGCGATCGTAGAAGTACGCAGAACTTTTCAGTATCGGGATAACGAATGACCGCTGGGAAGGCTACCAGATAATGACTGGAAGAGAAAGGAAAAGAAACTTACCGAGAGCATGAACCACTCCACTCAGATTTTACCGAGGTTACCTTCAGATTACTTGCATGAAGGGAAATGAGAGACCCCATGGAGGCCTATGGATAGGAAGAGACCCCCTATCAAAGAAAAAGCAAACTCATTTCCTAGAAGGAAGGGAAGCTTTCAGGGTTTTAATAACATAATAATAACATTCAATTTATATACTGACCTTTAGGATGACTTAACACCCACTCAGAGCGGTTTACAAAGTATGTTATTATTATCCCCACAACAAACGCCCTATGAGGTGGGTAGGGCTGAGAGAGCTCTGAGAGAGCTGTGACTGACCCAAGGTCACCCAGCCGGTTTCAACCTATATTATTATCCTCCGACTTTCCCTGGCCTAATTGGAGGCCAGAGATACACTGACTCCTAAATTGGCTTAAGTAGGAACTGACCTAACCTGAAGAAGCCCCTGCCAGATAAGACTATCTAGTTCAGCATCCTCTTTCATATAGTGGCCCACCAGTTGCCCTCGCAGGGCAACAAACAGAAAGTAGAGACCAAGGATCTGTTGTTTCCTCCTCCTACGGAAACTCATCGATGTATTCCATCAGGGTGTGATGGTGCACTTCAGTCACCGTGGCTAGTAGCCCTCGATGGATCTCCTCTCCGTGAATGTGACCCATCCCCTTTTAAAGCCAGCTGTGCTCGTGGCCTTCACCATGTCCACGGGCAATTAATTCTATAATTGAGTTACTCTGATCATTGCTTAAGTGTAGGGTTGCCACCAGGTTCCCACACCCTCCTGGAGGTGGGGGGACGGGGACCCGGTTCTCACCAGCATGGGGGTCTTTGTGTGCGCACTTCTGGCACCAACGTGATGATGTCACTGCTGGATGTCATTTTCAGGAGTGTACCCACTGCACACCTGCCTGTGTTGCCTGCCAATGGCAGGCGATTGCTGGGTGGCTTGCAAAGGGGAAAACCTCTGGAAGTCACTTTAGACAACTAAAACTTTAGCCAACAAGGGTGGGGGGTTGTGGTAGACATTTGTACAAAATTATACATGAGGAGGAGTAAGCAGATAGAGAGAACTCTCTCTCTCTCTCCTGTGAGGGCAAATCTAGATATACCCGCTTTTAAAGAGTTGTGTCCAGGTTTCCTAGACCGAGCTCAGTTTTCCCACAGCCTCATGGGAGATCCTGTTTGGGCCTGGAATGCCGCCATGGGAGAGGAAGGGCTCCTGCCTCCCCCCTTAAGCTGTTTCCCCACACTGAAATAGCTCTGGGGAGGAAGTTATTTCCCCATTATGGAAGCGCAGGGCTTTTTTTCAGTGGGCACATGGTGGAACGGAGTTCCGGCACCTCTTGAAAATACTTGGCAATAGCATGTGAAAATAATATTATTTCAAAGACTCCCGTGTGTTTCTCCCTCATTTCCCTCTTGAGAGTTCCGCCACCTCTTTTCCCAGAAAAAAAACCCCTCTGGAAGCTCCCCATTCTTCTGAGCACTCAGAGCAGCTAAAATGGGAAATAACTCCCCCAGCACTCTTTCAGAACTGGAAGACAGCTTGGAGAGGAGACAGGAGCAGACTTTGCAGATTTAGCAGATTTAGCAGACTTTGACATTCATAGAGGCAGTAGCCGTCTGAATGCCAATGCTGGCAGGCAAAGGGCCAAGCTACAAGTGACGAATGACACTTGAACGCCAAGTGAACAGACTCATGTGTATTCCTCCCTGTTCACTTGTGCTCCACTTGCCTTCCATTCGATCACATGAGTCTGTTCACTTGCCGTTCAAGTGTCCACTCAAGTGGAGCGCAAGTGAATGGCAAGTGAACAGGGAGGAATACACACGAGTCTGTTCACTTGCCAGGCACTTGTAGCTTGGCTCTCATTTGTCACTTGTAGCTTGGGCCAAAGATTGGGGGGTGGGGGTTGGCACTCTGCTTGCAAGAGTCTGCTTGGTCATTCTGTGAAATATGATGCTGGATTCAATAGTCTGTGATTTTTTTCCATAATGAGATATCACATTTTGGCTCCCTAGGCGACCAAATATAGTATGAATATGGCCCAATATCTCAAGCTCCTAGATTTTCCCTCCCATAGGAGGGCTTTTACATTGGCCAGATGTAGTGTCATGCATTCAACGATCTTGGAGGGGAGATATAAAAAGATTCCATACTCTGAGAGGATCTGTCCCTGCCCCCTGGCTGAGGTGGAAACCACGGGACTGCGCTGTCCCCTCTATAAAGAAATTCGAGTTCAGACGATTTTTTCAATTATAAATAGAGCCGACCCAGTGACGGACAGTGCATGTTTAGATAATCTATTAAAAGACAAAGCTTTAGCCACTACTAAGGCAACAGCTAAATTTTGTGCGATGGTGATCAAATTACGCAACAAACACCAACCAGGCGTATCCGGGCTTTAATTCAGACCACTTTAGGAGGTTGCCATATGGTGGCTGTTTAAGATCTCTGCTTTCTCATTTTAAAGTGTTTATGTGGGGCTATATTTATATTTATGATAACTGTTGTAAGATATGTGATATATGCTAATTAGATTTTATAATATTTACATTTGTACTATTTTAACTGAAGTTTTAACTTGTAGGGAATGTCTTATTTTACTAGTTTCAAGCTGGTCGTGAACCAAAATAAATAAATTCATTCTCACATTTTGTTGAACTAGGGTTGAATTGTTTGTGAGTGGAATTTTTGACTTACAGAATTTTGATATTACAGCTTTGGCAGCATTTAACATGAGAGAGCTCAGCTCCTTACATATTGCTGGGGTCTCTGGGTTGTCCCACAAATTAAGAAGAACCAATTCAGGTTCTAAATCTAAAATCTTCCTCCATACCTTTCTGAAGATAACCTGACCTCAGGCCACCCGCCAGCTCCAAAAGTTCTCTCTAAAATACTCCCAGCCACATTAACATACTTCTCTAATTCTGCCCGGCAAAGAGACAAGAAACACAATCTTACGGCTCTGGAACCACTGAAGTTGTGACCGATAGCAGAGTCAGGCCCCAGAGGAGTAGCGCAGCCTCCATGGCTTGGACTGCGGCAGGCTGCAGAGGTGAGAGTCAGACAGAACCGCTGCGCAGTCAGCTCTGGGATCCTGGTGCAGAGACCTAAATAGCCTCTGGTACCCATCTGAGCTGTTCTCCCTGGTTCATTGACCGCCTATTTGCTATCCTCTGCAACCCAGACTGAGTAAACACTACCAGGGTCTCCTCTGTCCATCCCCATTCAGAGAACACCCTACCAGGGTTCAGAATCCTCACGTGTGATACTGGAACGTGAGACACGTAATTTGGCCTCACAAAGCAGAAGTGGCATGTTTTTTGCAATCAGGTGCTTGCTTGCAATGTTGGTCTGCTGTGGACCTCACATGATCAAATCGATAATTAGCTGCAAATTCAAAATGAGCAATATTTGGGGTGATTTTGTGTCTGTTCAATGGCCGCTTTCAGCATAGCCGTGGACTAAACCAGCTGATACTTGAGTATGCTCACCATTTAGTGGCTCGGGCAGGGCAGGCCTCATTTGAAACTAGCTGTGTTAGAGTGGACGTGCCATTTTTGCCTCAGGACAAATATTATTAAATCATGCTGGGATGGACTCGTAATGCTGGATCCAACTTAAGTTCCGAGGAAGCAATGAGAGGCCGTGTCGATGTGATGCAGGGACTAGACAGAAGTGAACATGCTTTCCAGTGAGTGTCAGGCAGGGAGACAAAGCAGGCAAGATCCAGAGGAGTTAGCCATGTTAGTCTGTAGTTGCGAAATAGTAAAGAGTCCTGTAGCACCTTTAAGACTAACCAACTTTATTGTAGTGTAAGCTTTCGAGAACCACAGCTCTCTTCATCAGATGCAACTTTATTGTAGCATAAGCTTTCGAGAACCACAGCTCTCTTCGTCAGATGCAACTTTATTGTAGCACAAGCTTTCGAGAACCACAGCTCTCTTCGTCAGATGCAACTTTATTGTAGCACAAGCTTTTGAGAACCACAGCTCTCTTCGTCAGATGCAACTTTATTGTAGCACAAGCTTTTGAGAACCACAGCTCTCTTTGTCAGATGCAACTTTATTGTAGCATAAGCTTTCGAGAACCACAGCTCTCTTTGTCAGGTGCAACTTTATTGTATCATAAGCTTTCAAGAACCACAGCTCTGTTTGTCAGATGCAACCTTATGCTACAATAAAGTTGATTAGACTTAAAGGTGCTACTGGACTCTTTACTATAAAGCAGGCAAGGGCAGATCACTAGAAAGAAGAGCCACACGGCTTCTTTTTGCCAAAGCACAACTCAGACAACCAAGTCTATATTTCCCCCCCCCCATTGGAAGGGATCCCAGGTGTCCATTAGGGGTGGGCAATCTCCTGGCGGTTTTCTTGTGGGAAGTTTCAGGCTTCCCAGCGATTGCCCAACACTGGCAGGGATCCTGGGAACACGCACGGCGTGCACGCTCCAGGCGGACGACGTCACTTCCAGAAGGGACATCATCGCACCACCTGCAAGAGTGCTCCTGCGCTTCACTTGGCGCTGGATTTAGGTTCCAAAGGGGCCGATTCTCAAAGAATTGGCCACGCAGAAAGCACAGGAGCACTCTTGTGGCCGGCGTGATGTCACTTCCAGAAGTGATGTCATCGTATTGGCGCTGTGAGCACATAAGCACACTTTGCACACGTGCAAAGAGGATCTCTACAATAAGTATTGGGTCCCCTCTCTTCCCACAAGGAGGGCATAGGGACCTGGGAACCCCACCCATTGGGTACACTTGGCAGAAAGATGTGATGGAGACTGCAGAAAGCAGCGTAAGAGTACTTGAGACCAGCCCCTTTAAATGTTCCCGTGAATGAACACGGAGCTAATTGGGCAACATGGACTGGGCTGGAACAGAGGCCAGTGTGTGGCTCCTCCCGCTCCTCCCACTCTATCTCAGAATTAATCTAATACACTGGGCTACGCAGAAGAAACTGTCCACGTGAACACCCGCTGCCTCTTTTCTGCCATGCAAGTGGCCAAAGGATCAGCCGAGTGGCAAGCTCAGACACAGCGGGTGTGGCCATCAGGGCCACTGTCTCCCCAACACAAGAGGAGCTGGAACTGTGGGGTTGCAGGAACCGGATGCCCCAAATATACATTTGAGCAAGCTCTGGTTTCTTCCACATGGGGATGTTTTACTCGCAGGCAGCCTTCCGCAGCTGCTCTTTTCTATTGGATCAAAGGAAAGCTTCCTTTGATCTGAATACAAGGGAGCACTGTGGGGTGGCCACAGATGGACTGGGCACTCCACCTGCAGCCATTAGAGAGGGAGTGAGCCAAGACCCACCTTCAGGATGGAGCTAAGATCTGCATGCCTCCCTTCTCTTGTTCACCCTTGGAAGGGCTTTTTTGTCTTTTTACAAAGCAGCTTCGCTGACAAAGGGAATGAGGAGAGAGGGTTTTCTGGGGCCAGCAAGACCTCTGCAATTGGGAAGGAAGCATTGGGGCAGCAGCAAGAACAAGCCATCTGGGAATGGGCCTTGGGGCCTGCTCCCACGCCACATGCTGCTGGTGCCTCTATATCTGAACACCCCCAAAGACCCCCCGACTTAGCTGCTAGAGGTCTGGATAAAATAATCCACTTTGATATCAAGATCAGGTGGTGGTGGTTCTGAACGAACAGGAATTCTCCCTGGATATACCTGTGTGGGAGAAGCCCACCTGCTGGAATGCTCAAAATAACAACAACAACATTTGATTTATATACCACCCTTCAGGACAACTTAACACCCACTCAGAGCAGTTTACAAAGGGGGTTATTATTATCCTCACAAGTGAGGTGGGTGGGGCTGAGAGAGCTCCGAGAAGCTGCGACTGACCCAGAGTCACCCAGCTGGCTTCAAGTGGAGGAGTGAGGAATCAAACCTGGCTCTCCAGATTAGAGTCCTGCCTCTCTTAACCACTACACTCAACTGCTGAATGTCAAACGAAGGCCTTTTGTCTTCTGTTTTCAGAAGCTCCCTCAAGTTTGCTGATTAATAACTTCAGGCTATAGAAGTTTCTTCCTCATTTAGCCCACCCAGGTAATTCCCTAGGGAAATATCACCAAGCTGCTTCTCAGCCTTTGTCAGAACATCGTGGGCCAAACCCTACCCCCATAAGTCAATCATCTCACCTAACAACTCCCATACCTTCTCCCGAATTCAGTACCTTAAGCTCTTGATCTAATTTGCATGTAGATCCTAGCCCTATAAAATGGATATCCCAGACTCCCTAACTTCATAGTTCGTTCTGCACCTGAGCCTCCTCCTTGCTTCCTGGACTGTTGCCTCTTTGTTGAACCACAGAATCCCACACCTGGGACCTCCAACGTCTTTACTGGCATTGGTACAGATTTTTCCTTTGCCCAATATCAGCTTCCCTCCTTTTCAGCCCCAGATCACAGCCCAATAGACTCTGTGGGATAAGGCAATGGATCTTTTTCGTCCTTTATTTCCCCTTAGCTTCCCTCATTCACCTCGACCAGAGGTAGCGTTGCTCGGACTGTGTCAATATATTGCAGCATTTTTTTATGCGTCTGCTCTCTCTTGTATTTCATCCCTCTGTCCTTGTATCTTGTTAGGGGAATGAAGATCATTTCTTTGCGAGATTCTTTCTCTTTGTCTCATTGTTTCTTCCTAATTGGAGTACTGTGCCAGATTGGGATCCAGGCATACGGCAGACTTTAACCCCGAAATAATTGCCCTGGTATGACAGTGCAACCATCACTTCTAGACAATGCTTTGCAGAGCTTTTTTTCTGGGAAAAGAGATGGTGGAACTCAGTGGTGGAACTCAGGACCGCATAATGATGTCACTTTGGGACAGCTGGAACAAGGGGGGAGTTTTTAAAAGTTTAAATCGCCCTCGGCGAAAATGGTCACATGGCTGGTGGCTGGTGGCTCCAGCGGTGCGGAGGGCCATCTCAACTCCCCTCTGCCTGGAGATCAGGGGGCGGGGCCACCAGCCATGTGACCATTTTTAAGAGGTGCCGGAACTCTGTTCCACCACGTTCCAGCTGAAAAAAAGCCCCGATGCTTTGCATGTTCCATACCTGACACATGTACCTATTTGGCTAACCCTCCTCTTTACTAATGTTTCAATAAGGCTGCCAGGTTTCTTGCGACCTTGCATGTTCCTGGAATAGGTCCAGAGCAGATCTAAAGTAAACTGTATACTTACCAAGCAGGACAAGTCAACATGAGAGGAGAGCGGCTGACGGGTCAGTAACCCACCAAGGGGCCATGAGGATGAAGCCACCTACTCCCAGGTGTGTTGCTGTTGCGGCCAGTCCCCGTCCTTGAACTCTAAGTGGCAATCTCTGTGGTGGCTACCTCGCAGGGCCCCATCTGGACTGTTGAAATGTTGCTTGGTTGCAGCAGCTGGCAACGCTTTGTGCACTTGGCCAAGCAACTGCTGAAGAAGCAAAATGGACGAGTGATTGCCAAACTGGCTGGAGGGAGGTTCGTTTCCCGTCCTACTGAAGCCCAGGAAAGGGTAGAAATGGAGAGACACCAAAAAGGTTCCCTGGCCATAGCTGTTTCTTACTAAGCAGGTTCCTGTATCACCCATGCGAATGGTGCTGCATGTGTGTTATGTGCCCTCAAGTCGCCTCCGACCCATGGCGACCGTCTGAAGGAAAGACCTCCAGAACGTCCTCTCATTAACAGACTGGCTCAGATCCTGCCGACTGGAGGCCGTGCTGTGAGGGTAGTAAAAATCGGCCGAAAGGCAAGAATGGTCAGGACGGAGTCGGGCTCCACGGATCTGCCACAGAGTGCTTTCAGAAGTTAAAAAAATGGCCTGCTTAGATCACTCACCACTAGTTATAGCTGGACCCTCTAAGCTGCGCTGGAAGTGGGATGGGATGCCAGATGGACACTGCTGCAGGAATCTCTATTCTGTTTTGTCCTTGCTTTTGCTTAAAAGGCTTGAACGTAAAATGGAAGATAAAGCAAGCACCAAACCTAGGTGGAACCATGGTTTACTTTAACTGTGGTTAGTTTGTGAGCCCAAGATTCTGCGCAAAGACCCTTATTCAAACCCTGACGTGCCTTGACATGCGCTGGTTTCATTCTCTTCACTTTTTGCCTGACGTCTTCCATAGAGACCCAAGTGGTATCCAGCTTTGCAGTGCAGCAAGAGTGGTGCCAGGAACAACACAGAATGTTGCACAAAATTACAGTTAAGACTAGTAACACTTGCCTTCTCCTCACATGACTGCAGAACTTAGCTCTTTCCCTTTCTCGCTGGGGCTCCCTTGCTTGCAGAGAACTACAACTATATAATAAAGTACTGCATCCTTATGCTAGGAAGAGGGGAGAGGGGAAAGAAATGCTGTATGGTGGATCTACGGTGTCTGGACAGGGGAGTGTTGTTTGTTTGTTTGTTTACGTTATTTATAGTCCGCCTTTCTCACTGAGACTCAAGGTGGATTACATAGCGTGAGATTAGTAAAATCAGGATCAAGGACATCTCCATACTGTGTCTAGGACATTTCCACAACAATGCCGTAGGATTTTACAAAGACGCAGCATTAGCAAGGATCCAATACAGAGTTGAAGAATTGCTGAAACAGAATGTAATCAATTCTAGGACTGACATTAGACAGCATGAAGCACAGGTAGCACATAGGGGCCCATATTTAAAGTAAATGGGTAGTATGTAAGGCAACATAGTGGTGAAGTCTATGGTCCCTAACTCATTAGCAAAGCATTTGAGACCCCTCCCTATAATGCTTCCCTCCGATCTGAGTAAAAAGCCTTTTTGAATAATTTGGTTTTGCATTGTTTGTGGAAAGCCAGGAGAGTGGGCGGGGGGGGGGGGCGCTCTCCTGACCTCCTCAGGCAGACCGTTGCATATGGTGGGGACCACCATAGAGAAAGCCTGTGTACGGGCTGCTGTTGATTTCGCCCATGTGCAGCCTGACACCTGCAAGAGACCCTGTTCAGATAAGGAGTGAGGTGATCTCGTAGGTATGCAGGGCCAAGGCCGTGAAGAGCTTTGTATGTAATGACCAATACCTTGAACTGAGCACGGTAACTGATAGGTAGCCAATGGAGTGACTGTAGGATGGGAGTGATGTTCATGCTCCTGCTAACAGTCAAGCCACAGCATTTTGCACCAAGTGGAGCCTCCTAGTTAACTTAGATGCCAGATCAGCCGTGTCAAGGTAAGAAGCCATCTTCCAGGCTAGGGTGAGATTGTAGTAAGTATTTTTTGCGGCTGCCTTAGCTTGTTTTTCTAGTAATAATGCTGGATCCAGTATAACCCCTAGGCTCTTAACCGAGTCTGCAACGGTCAGATGAACTCTATCGAAAGTGGGGAATACAATGTCTTTCAAGATCTCTGACTTCCCAACAAGCATCTCTTCAGTCTTGTCTGGGTTCAATTTCAATTTGTTATTTTTCAGCCGTTTCACCACTGCTGTCAGGCAGCAGTCTTAGATTTGTACTGCACCCTGTGGGGACCTGGATAGCGAGATATAGACTTGGGTGTCATCTGCATATTGATGACATCCCACTCCATAGCTGCGAATGAGTTCTCCAAAAGGTTTTACGTAGAGGTTGAACAACATGGGAGATAAGATTGCGCCCTGCGGAACCCCACAAGATAGTTCCCATTCTGGAGATAGCTGATCTCCGACGGCAACCCTTTGAGTCCGTTCCATGAGAAACGATTTAAACCAGTCCAAGGCACATCCTTGGATGCCCACTTCTGTTTCTAAATGCCTCAACAGGATGGCCTGGTCTACTGTGTCAAAGGCTGCAGACAGATCCAGGAGGAGCAATAAGGAGGTGTGGCCTTTGTCTATATTCAGATGGAGATCATCCACTAACGCTACTAGAGCTGTCTCTGTCCCATCCCCTAGTCTGAATCCAGACTGGAAAGGGTTCTCCAAGAAGATCTGGAGTTGGTCAGCTACTACTCTCTCAATCACTTTGCCCAGAAAGGGCAGATTAGAGACTGGGCAATCATTGGCTACATCATTTTTGTCTAGGGATGGTTTTTTAATTCATGGACAGATAACTGCCTGTTTGAGTGGCTGGGGGAAGGTGCCCTGAGTTAGTGATTGATTTGCAATAGATCTCAGTGGTTCATTTCTGTGATCTTTACTTGATTTTAACAACCAACATGGGCAAGGATCAAGTGCACAAGCAGTGGCTTTCATAGATGCCAAGATCCTGTTAAGGTCTGTCATTGTAATTGGTTCAAAGCAGTCTAAATGTAGGCCAGATAGCGTATTAAGCATTTCTCCTATCTCGTTTTCTTTGCATCTAGCATCTAGATCAAAGAGTATTCATGCTATTTTATCAGCAAAAAACTTAGCAAAGACCTCACAGCTAATAGTCTGTTCTAGGGACTGTAAAGGTTCAGATTTAGGGGTTAGAGGGTGTTTGGATATCCTGAACAGTTGGGAGAGCATGAACTAGCTGACATAATTGTTGCCGAGAAATAACGTTTCTTTGCCGCTTTCGCTTCTGCTTCATAGATCCTCCAGTGTGTTCTGTAGCAAGCTCCAGAGGCGTAGCGTGAGGAGGGCCAGGGGAGTGGGTGCCCTGGGCACAAAATTTTGAGGGGGTGCCATGTCCATGGCCCCCCCAGGAGCGCCCCTGCTCACCTCCCCGCCCCTTCGCTGCCGCTGCCAACACAGCGCCCAGTGAGCCGGGGCCCCCCTGTGGTGTGGCAGGCGGCCTGCCTCCCCGCTCATCTCCTGACCCTCCCCACTCCCACAGTTCAGGCTGCTTGCGTCGTCCGCCCCTTACCTCTTCACCACAGCCGCCTGCGCCGCTGCCATCAGCTCAACACCAGCAGCGGTGCGGGCAGCTGTGGTGAAGAGATAAGTGGTGGTGAGGCGAGCAGCCTGAATCATGGGAGCGCTCTGGGGCGGGGCTGTGCCCCTGCGGCCCACCTCCCTGCTCCTTTGCCGCAGCCGCCCATGCCACCGTCACCAGCTCACTGCCCAGCAAGCCAGGGCCCACAGCGGTGCAGCAGGCGGGTGGGGCCGCGTCCTTGCGTTGTGACGTCACACAAGTGACATCATCGTGCAGGAACCAGAGCGTGTATGCACGCTTCACGTGCACGCACAGGGGCGAAGGCACCACCTCCTTCCCCGGGCACCACTAAGGCACGCTACGCCGCTGGCAAGCTCTATCAGCTTCCGTGAGGGTTTTTCGCCAGCGTCTTTCTAGATGTCTTCCAGCCCTTTTCAGGTCAGCCAGCTCCATGGTAAACCACGGTGCCGGTTTCCGTCCCAAGGGCTGGAGGAGTTGACAAGGAGCAATGGTGTCGATAGCTTCAGGGAGATTTGTGTTCCACTCCTACAGCAGCTTCTGTGGAGCCTGTGTCTGGGATTCTAAAATCCCCCAAAGCATTTTGACATCTGGGAGGGTCTATGAGCCTTTGTGGGCGAATCATTTTAATTGGACTCCCTATTTTATGGGCAGTTGGGGCCATGTTCACTTTTGCCTTCAGCAGATGCTGGTCTGACCATGGTTCATGCCGCATTTCCAATGTTCAGCCAAGGTTTCCCCTCAGAGGCTCAGTGCAAAATATTAAGTCTGGCGTGTGACCTCTTTCATGTGTAGGGTCTGTCACAATTGGCGAGAGGCCCAGGGTTGCCGGGCAAGCTATAAATTCCTGAGCTGGGCTTGACTTTGAACACTCAGCATGGATGTTGAAGCCTCCCAGAACAATAAGTCTAGTTGTCTCTGTCAGGGCTTGCCGCGACTGCCGCTGGGCGTGGCACTGGGCGGTCTGCACCTGACGTCACAGGGGGGCCAGGGATTCTGCAGGACCCTGCTCTGTGGAAGGAGGGGCGGTATACCTCACCCAGACTCCCTCTCAGTCCACTCGCTGGCCTGCTCAACCTGGCCTGCTTACCCCCTGCATCCTCCTTCATCTCCTCCTTCCAGCACTCTCCTCCAAGCCTCCACTCCCACACTGCTCTGCTCTCACTCCACATCATCACTCCTTACTCACACCCACCACCTCAGAGCTCTTCCTAGCCACCTTATATAGGGCTTCCTTTCCCCGCCCCGCCCTCCTTCTAGGCTTGTGCCCTCTCCTGACTTGGCCCAGCTGTGCCTTCCCTCAGGTGTTTCCCTCCTACCACTAATCCCTTCTTGGCTTCCTTGCCTTGCTGTCAGGGAGGGATTGAATGCGAGCCATCCCCAGCTGAGGTCTCCTTGGCCTTGCTCACAAGGAGCTGCCCCAGCCGGCCTCTGTGCTGCTGAGCCTGCCTGGCCTTGCTCACGAGGAGCTGCCCCAGCCGGCTTCGGTGCTGCTGAGCCTGCCTGGCCTTGCTCACGAGGAGCTGCCCCAGCCGGCTTATGTGCTGCTGAGCCTGGCTGGCCTTGCTCGCGAGGAGCTGCCCTGGCCAGCTTCTGTGCTGCCTGTTCACTGATGCCGGGCGGGGCTACCCATCTCCTCCCCCAGAATGCCTGTGGCAGCTCCACCTGGAGGGGCTTGGCTCCTAGCACCTCCTGAGCCAGGCTGCTGTCCTCTAGCCAGGGGGTGGCTCTGGGCTGTAGTGGCTGCTTCTCCTCCTTGGAAGGTAAGGGCTCTGTTTGGGTTGTTGCTGTGTCCCTATTCCCCCTGCCTTGGCCCTTTTCCTCTAGCCTGCTTAGCCCCCTCTCTTCCCCCTGGGGGGTGGGACTAGCTGGCTTCTCCCTGCTCCCTCCAGCCTTCTGAGGCTTTGGCCTTTCGCCCCTTCCCTCTGGAGTAGGCAGGTTCTGGCTCTGTTTGCCAGACAGAGCGGTTGTACTGCTGTCTCCTGGCTGCCCCCTGCCGCTGCCTGTCAGCAAGTCCGGGGGCTGGGCTGCTGACCCCGGACAGTCTCCAGCACCTAGACTTATGGACCTTCATCCTCTGATGGGTGAATATTCCAAAGCAACAAATTAACCAGTAAACCACTAGGCTATATTAGGATGATTATTTTCTCTAATAATCTTTGACAGGCAATCAGCCCTCTGTTTTATTTATTCTAGGAGCGGAGGGCAATCTAAACTCCTCTCTGTCTGGGGGTGGGGCCACCGGCCATGTGACCATTTTCAAGAGGTGCCACATTCCTGCTGAAAAAAAGCCTTGCGTATCACACTCATTTTGCAGTCACTCTATTGGCTTCCCATCAGTTACTGGACTCAATTCAAGGTCATGACTATCACATTCAAAGCTCATCATGGCCGTGGCTCCTTATATCTGCTCAACTATAGACTGTGCTATTGGCTACTGTCAGCTGGTTGTAGGTATGATCCTTTGGGGGAGTTTCCACATTGCTAAAGATGTCGTGTTAATTAGTTATGCTTTGGTTTTCAGAAAGATTTCATCTCTGTGCTCAATATTAAGCTTGTTTTCAAATTTTCTGCTACCGCAATTGTAGCTGTTGATTGAATGCCCTAACAGTTGAATCATATTGTATTATATGCAGTGACTGTCCTAGCAGTTGACTATATTGTATTTCACTTGCACTGTGTAATCCACCTTGGGTCTCAGTGAGAAAAGTAGGCAATAGAATGAATGAATGAATGAATGAATGAATGAATGAATGAATGAATGAATGAATGAATCTGCCCAGACTTCTTGCATTGCTCACAAGCAATCTCCCCAAGCTCCTGCTGGACATTGGCATGGCTCTTGGTGGTGAGATAATACAACAGTTGGTAGTGCTAAACCTTCTTCCAGTGCTACTGGTCAATCTTCCCTGGTTCATACATTGTGTCTGGAAGACTGAATTTGCCCTGGTACAGAAAGATAATCAATCAGTTGTATTAGCGCAATATTTATCCCTATCATCAAGGTCAACAAATGTTTCCAGTGTTTTTACAATTGACCTGTTAGAATGCAAGACCTCTGCCATCTGCTGGACAAAAACAATATGGCTCAGTGAAACCACTCCAGACCAATTCCCAGTGTCTGTCCTCTCTGATCCCTCTGAACAACAACAACACCAACAACAACAATAACAAACAAACAACTGTGCTTATATATCGCTCTTCTGGACAGATTAGTGCCTCACCCAGAGCAGTGAACAAGTTAGTCCACATGGTGAACTTTACATCGGGCTTTCTGCATATTCAGCCCATGAGTATTATGGGTATCAATTATTGTTGATTTTATGTTTTTGTGATTTTAATGTATTTTTTAATGTCGCTAGCCGCCCTGTGGGGAGGGCGGAGTATAAATCAAATTAAATGAATGAATGAATGAATGAATGAATGAATGAATGAATGAATGAATGAATCTGCCTTATTCATCAGTTCTGGCCCCATACTGCTTTGATTCTTTAATTCTGTACTTTTAAGGGAATTGAACCAAGGTAGCATTTTTCATTTCCGCACCAGAAAAATACCACAGTTCTGCTTCAGGCTTTGAGGACTCGTCAGTTGCCTCAGCTGATTACTGAGGAAACTTACAAGGCTTTTTTGTTGTCGTTGTTGCAGATGACTATTTTTTTGTACATATTTATCCTGCACTTCCTCCAGTCTTTCCTCAATTTAACACTTTCAAAAACCCAGCGAGGTAGGCCAGCTGAGGGGCAGTGAATGATTGGCATGAAATCACCCTGTGAGCTTTATGGCACAGTGCAGTTTTCCACGCAATTTAGTACTGTATACTAAAAGTGTCAGCTTCCTTTTCAACTTAAAGCAAGTCTCTGGTCCTTAAGTAAATGAAAATAGTTTTGTCAGTATTTATGTGGACTATTCCGGACTAGATGGAGACACTGGGGAACGGGGAGCCGAACAGAATTTCCTTCCCAGTTTCCCCAGTCCAGCTGCAGAATCGGAGAATACTCACGGATATAGCCCAGTGATCTATGGCTGAGGAGGCCCCAGGCTGAATTTTGAGTCTTCTATAGACCATGAGCAAACTTCTGCTTGCCTACCTTATTGGCCAATCAGTGAAAAGGAATATCCCACCCGGGAGAAAAAAACACTTATAACCACAAAATCAATTCATACAATTTAAAGCGTCCAAGTGCTCAAATGCGAATTTGTCATGTACAATTCATCACAATTCATACAATCAACAATTCATCACAATTCATACAATATTATTAATACATTTCATAAATAACACCACACTCCCCAAATGTTCAGTTTATATAAAACGTCAAGGAGGTGACTCCAGGAAAAGTCTCCAAGTAAGTATCTTTAGAATTGAACTGATCTTCCAAATCTTGTAATAATGTTCTCTTCTTTTCTTTATTCAGCTGACTCGGTAGATGGGAACCCGAAGATTCCAAGCCCAAACTGGGGCCGGCTATCAGCAATGCAGATTTCGTCCCACTGACTTCCTCAGGGGCATACTGACAGTCCACTATAATGTTTAATAATAGCATACAATTTTCTTACAAAAACATTTCTAGTATCAAATTCATAAATACTTGGTTTCATTATTCCTAAAAAACCCGTATCAAATGCAATTCATTCATGCAACCCAGAGGATGACGCTGACACCTTCAATCACGTGCACTTCGAATCAAATCATTTCCGTTCTTATTCCCTCCTTGTCTTTTTCTGTTTATTCCACTTAAAGGGACCATGTCCTCATAATACTACACATTAATTTATCCTAAGAAACCATTGAAGAGCGATTCCCTATTAAGACCCCGTGGTCTCATGCTGTCCAAAATATAAATCCATTGGGCCTCTTTACATAGCAATATTCTCTGCATGTTCTGATGCAATCAGAATAATTGACCATACGGTGTTTTCAGGCGCTTTATAGATGATCTTTTCTTTTTTATTTAAAGGTCCCCACCTAGTGAAAGATTCTTGTGAATGGCTAAATTCCCAAAATAGTAACATTCAGTATACATGGCAGTGTGGTGCATATGAAATTAATTTTTTGGACGTGGTGGTCTACAGGAGCCAGAATAACACATTGCAAATTCGCTCATACAGAAAAAAGACAGACCTCAATTCCGCAATTGACATTTTATATAAGCTGAACATTTGGGGACTGTGGTGTTATTTATGAAATGTATTAATAATATTGTATGAATTGTGATGAACTGTTGATTGTATGAATTGTGATGATTTGCACATGACAAATTAGCATTTGAGCACTTGGACACTTTAAATTGTATGAATTGATTTTGTAGTTATAAGTATTTTTTCCTCCCAGGTGGGATATTCCTTTTCACCGATTGGCTAATTTGAAAAGGAAGTGCCTCTGTTCGGTTTAAGCTGCCTACATTATTGGGCTATTGTAAGGAATACATCTTTGAGCTGTATAAATGTTTTTATACATTTTATACTTTCTTTATATTTCTTTGACATTATATTTTCTCTTCCCCCCCTTTCTTTCTCTTCCTTTTTCTCTCTATTCTTTCCCTGTTCTGTTTATTTTGTGTTAAGTTTTGTTATTTGTATATTGTCTGTTTAAATAAAAATAAACTTTTATTTAAAATGCTGTATAAATGCTAAGTATATATTCTACATGTAAATATTTCTAACAAACCTGAAATGTTTTGTGGGATACACTCCTTGACTGACTTATTTGTTTAGAAAGATAAGCATGGCTGTATTGTACAGACACACAACGGGTTGACTTCTCACTGTGCTCATTTGCCCCACTAACCAAAAATTTCTGCCTCTGGGCTTGGCTCCAGTCCTGGCTGGGCAGTGTTTGGCCAGTGCACCCACCACCACATCTCTGGTTGAAGGAGCTGTACCTCATTCAGCCTATGAACATGTAACAATCCCACAAGAACTCATGTTTGTGAATGTGTGGATGATGCTGAAAACTCAGATTCCAGAAAACACGTTTCCAGTGGTTAGATCATTGGGAGATAAGTCTTCAGTATCAGAGTTGTATTTAGGAGGGGGGCAGCGGGGGTCACTTTCCCCAGGAGCTTCCAAAGAGAGGGCAGCGAGCACAGCTGCTGGCTGGAAGTGTGCAGAGCTGGCAGCGGCAGCGCAGGCGGGCTGAGAGGCGGCCCACGCTGCCCTGACCACCTGCCATGCTGACAGGGCGGCCGGCTTGCTGGGCACTGAGCTGGCACTCTGGCTCCTGCAGCGGGTGCTGGCCGGGAGCACATGGAGCTGGTGGCAGCTGTGCGGGAGGGCTGGGAGGCCACCTGCCATACCGATGAGACGACCGACTTGCTGGGCACCAAGCTGGCCCTCTGGCTACTGCAGTGGCTGCTGGCTGGGAGTGCGCTACCAGGTAACCGATAGGGAGGCAAGTGGCCTGAATCGTGGGAGCACTCCCAGGGGACGGGAGTGCTCCCAGGGGGTGGGCATGCCCTGAACGATGACGTCACTTCAGTGACATCATTGCACGGTCCTGGGAGCGCGTGCATGCACGTGTGGTGACAGGGGCACCACCTGCCAGGAGCTGCCCCAGGTGCCTGCAACCCATGCTACGCCACTATTCAGTAATAACGACACACACTGTAAACTGCTCTGAGTGGGCATTAAGTTGTCCTGAAGGGTGGTATATAAATCGAATGTTATTATTAGTACCTTGAGTCTCGACCCCTCCCAATACCAAATTATGCAAATTTAGCATAATTTGCACACACTGCAACCTTCTCTATTTCTTGGCTCAAGATCATTTGAGCAAAAAAATATTTTAGCAGATAGTACACCCAGCTTTGATGAGTCAGAGTTTGTAAGTAGAGCAACTTCTGGCTCATTTTTTGGAGTGCCTAGGGAGACTCGCCCTCACTAGACAAGATGGGGCGCTTGCCTTTCCACAGAAGGTCCCCTGCTTTGCCTGAAAACATGGTCCTTCTCTTCCCCACCCAGAACTAAAGAGGGGCTCTTTCTGGGCAAAGGGGGCTGCTGTCCTCTGTATCTCCCAAGCTTTGGAGCAGTTGGGTCTGACTCCTTGTTGCTCAAAAAACATTCTGAGTGCTGGAGGCTGAAGTCTCCCTGGCTTTTGATCTTGCAGTTCCTTTGGGAAACCGGTTTGCTGTTTGGACCATCGCCACACATTCCCCTTCTTTTACAGGACTTACCAGACATTTCCACACAGGTTGTTTGCCCTGGATTGGATGCTGTTAGGAAGCAGGGCTGTGACGTCACCCTCAGATTTAAGGTCTTGGGTTTGCTTTCTGCGATGCTCCACTGTGACCGAGAAGCCGCATGCAGGACAGAGCTCTGCATTCAAAGGGAAGAGCCTGGGCTCTCTGTAGTATGTGCAAGGATACCTCAATGGGCCTCCTCTTCCAGAAAGAGGAAGGGGCTGTTAGTCACTCCCTCTCATTTTAGGGGGATGTACTGTGAAAAGGCAGGGTTATCAGTCTTGGCCCAAATACCCAAATTTGTCTCTTTAGAGCTAGCAGTGTTTGAGGTTCCGGCTGGCTGTGGGTAAGGTGATATCTAGTCCACGACCACAGGGTCTCTTGGGTGGGCTTCCAGTAGTGGTGGGAGCAAATCTGCCCAGTGTCTCTATTTAGTGGTCGATCCCCGTGACACAGAGTGGTCAGCTGCAGTATTGCAGTCCAAGCTCTGCTCATGACTAGAGATGGGCACGAACAGCAATATGAACTAAAAAAAACCCCACAAACAGCCCAATCTGCTGTTTGCGAGCAAGCAGTTCGTGAGGCCCCATTCTAAATGAACAGGTGGTCATTGCAAGCCTCGTTTGTTGCTGTTCATTGCTGTTCGTCAAGCCAGACAGTCTGGCACCTGCAATCAATTCCGTGGCAACTCAGGTAGGGATTGCCTGAACTCTGTCTGAACTCCTGCTGTTGCCCTGGAAACCCCAATCTAAGCCCAATTTAGCTTGAAAGGCAGGTCTTCCTTCCAAGTGTGGACTGGAGCTCCAAATTTGTTACAAGAGGAAAAGACCAGAGGGGAGGGGGGCTCCCAGCTAACCAGTGGGGAGGGGGCTCCCAGCGCTGGCTTTCAGGGAGAGACAGCTGCTGTTAGAGAGACAGGATGAGTGCATTGGAGCTTGAATTTTCTTTGTGTGTGGTGGGATAGGGATCTACCCCTTCAGGTTCCAGGGCTGCCGCCAGGCTCTGGGCCAAGCTATTATTTATTATTGGTACCTTTCCTGCTGCCTGCTCAGGTAGGGTTTCTGGGAATGGTGCGGTAGGGATCTACCCCTTCAAGTTCCAGGGCTGCTGCCAGGCTCTGGGACCAAGCTATTATTTATTATTGGTACATCTCCTGCTGCCTGCTCAGGTAGGGTTTCTGGGAGTGGTGCAGTAGGGATCTTGATGGCTGGAGGAGAGCCTGCTGGCCCCCACGAACAACAAACAATGAACATGTTTGTGACAGGATCATGTTCATCAGTGTTCATTGTTCGTGGATGGCAACGAACAACAAACTCCATGTTCATTTTTTTTACTGTTCATGCCCATGTCTACTCATGACCTGAGTTCGATCCTGGCGGAAGTTGGGTTCAAGTAGCCGGCTCAAGGTTGACTCAGCCTTCCCTCCTTCCGCGGTAGGTAAAATGAGTACCCAGTTTCCTGGGGGTAAAGTGTAGATGACTGGGGAAGGCAATGGCAAACCAGCCCATAACAAAAGTCTGCTAAGAAAACATTGTGATGCAATGTCCCCCATGGGCCAGTAATGACTTGGTTCTTGCACCTTTACCTTTTTACCTCTAGTCGACTGATGCCCCACCATGCAGCCCCTTGAGAATAAACCCAAGTCCAGGTCCTTTTAAATTAAAAAGCTCTGCCAATAATATTAATAAAACAGTATTAATTAGCAGAAGTTTTAATAGTTAGAACAATAACAATAGTAATAATTAACAAATTTTAACAATAAATAATAACCATAATAATAATTAGCAGGCAGTTTTAACAGTAATAATAAAAAGTCATAGTTCAGAGACACTTCAACAGTCATGATCTATTTTCTGAAGGATTCTATGCCTGCTCCAGGGCCAGTGGCAGCCGTCAGCGCTGATGAGGGTGAACACGGCTCCGGTGCTGGGCAATCCACACACTCAGCCAATTGGCGGTCTGCCTGCTGCCATTTTCAGCCTCAGTACTCGTGCTGGGTTGTGGTGGTGTTGGTGAAGATTTTCTGAAGATATTCCATATCCAGGAAATAAAGGAACGGATGCTGCGGCGGGAAGGGGAGGGTCGGGATTCTGAAGGGCTGCTGGCCAATGGGGCTGAGGAGCAACTGAGAGCAAGTGGTGTCGCTGGGTGGCTTTCCTTCACTCTCTCAATCACTGGCTGGAGCTGCAGTTAAAAGAGATGTAACTGACTGAAACCATGCTAACTGTCATGGCTCCTAACCAAGGAATTCTGGGGACTGTAGTCCTTTGAAGGAAACATGGCATCTTTTCCCAGGCTGCTTCATACTCCAGCCAGCCAGATGGGGTAGTGGGAGTATAAAGCAGCTCGGATGTGGTTTCTGTCACTCTGTAATGAGACCAAGAAGTTGAATGTAAGGGGTTGGGGTTGAGGGTGGCATTGTAGACTGGAGCAGTCCCTCTTCCCAAGGAGCAGATCTTCAAGGCTGGGAGCCAAGTGACAAGTGACGAATTACACTTGCCTGGCAAGTGAACGGACTCGCGTGTATTCCTCCCTGTTCACTTGCATTCCACTTGCACTCCACTTGATCTAGTGGAGAGCAAGTGAATGGCAAATGAACAGGGAGGAATACACTCGAATCTGTTCACTTGCCAGGCAAGTGTCATTCGTCACTTGTCGCTTGGCTCTGGGTTTCATTTGGGGCAAAGGAGGCCAAGCAATGGGGTTTGGCAATAGAGGACGGGTTTTGTCCATTGTTTTGTCCGAGGAAATAGTCTTTCTCTCTACTCCCATCTCAGCCCTCCTTCCTGGAAATCAAAATTCTGATGCTCAACCTTAAATGCTTGTCTGCTATCTCTTTTGTCAATTCAGCTTGACCAACAATCTGCATATAAGATGGGGCTGTGCATGAAAAAGGGGGGGGGATACGGAACTAGGGGCACAGTTCTCCATGGGCCTCCCCCACTCCAAACATGGGTTAGTACCAACATTCCATACTATTTCTGGTAGTTTATTGTTTTAAAATAATTGCATTGTGAAGAATGCAAAATACATTTAAATTAGATCAAGATGAGTAGCCGTGTTAGTCTGTAGCAGTAGAAAAGAGCAAGAGTCCAGTAGCACCTATAAGACTAACACAATTTGTGGTTGGGTAGGAGCTTTCGTGAGCCACAGCTCACTTCTTCAAATAGAAGAAGCTCATAAGCTCCTACCCTACCACAAATTTTGTTAGTCCTTTAGGTGCTACTGGACTCTTGCTCTTTCCTACAGCTAATTTCCTACAGCTAATTAGTATCTAATGCTCCCTTTTGCCTCTTTCTCATGAGTGATGCACAGAATGTCTCTACAGTTGCAAATGAAAGCTTTGAAATCACCATATGACAGAGAAGTATATGTTGGTGGAAAGATTTGCAAGTTACTTAAGGTTATGGCCCTACACACACTTGCTTGGGAGAAAGCCCAATTAAGAACATGCGAAGAGGCCTTCTTGATCTAACTACCTTAGAGTTTCCAGGTCCCTGTAACCTCCAAGGGGGAGAGGGGGAGACCCCATACTTACCAGGAGTGTGTTCTTCGTGTGTGCACAGAGTGCACATGTACTCCCAGCGTGTTCCTGGAGTGCTTGCCAGTGGAGAGGAATCTTCAGGCAGCCCAAAACCTCCAAGCAGGTAATCCGCCAGGAGATTGCATGCCACTGGCGGACACCTGGGACCCCTAGATTACCTTATCCAGTGATACTTACTCAGTGGTTCAGGAGCCACCTGTGGCTCTTTAATACGCTAACTGTGGTTTATCTGAGCACTGGTCCCCAATGTGACACCTGTCCCATGCCCCTGGAAGGTGGCCAAGGCTTCTGCTCAATAGACTTATGATTGGCAAATGTTTCCTACTTTGAAACAGCCCCAAACTTTCTAACTTTTCTTGTAGTGAAGGAGTTCCAAACACTGAATTATTTGGGTTGCCCTTTTTTGCACCTCTCTGTACAGACTCCTTTTTTGAAGCAGGGACACCAGAATGATTTATATAGGATCCCAAAGGCAGCTGCCTATTTATATAAAGGCACTCATTTGCAGTTCTACAAGATTAATTAATCCAGTCTAAAAAGATGTGTCATATATAGGCTCATTGACCATCTGAGCAACTTTAATAACAACATTCGATTTATATACTGCACTTCAAGACAACTTAATGCCCACTCAGAGCGGTTTACAAAGTATGTTATTATTATGCCCACAAAAAGAATCACCCTGTGAGGTGGGTGGGGCTGAGGGGAGCTCCTAGAAGCTGTGACTGACCCCAGGTCATCCAGCTGGCTTCAAGTGGAGGAGTGGGGAATCAAACCCAGTTCTCCAAATTAGAGTCCCGTCGCTCTTAACCACTACACCAAATTGGCAAGTTTTCAAACATATCTCTGTACAATGAGGACTAGAATATCTTTTACCTGAAAGTGGACGTCCTCAAGATCATACACAAAACAAACAGCCTTTGGAAGAAAAGCTGAGTCTGGTATCTTTTTTTAAAAAACTGCCCTAAACTAGGTAGGTTTTGCTAAATTTGCCACCCTTCTCGGGTTTAGCAACATAGATATTTATAGAATTGTGCAATGGAGTTTGTTTCATTTCTTTCATTTTTGTTATTCATTCCAAAAGGGTGTGTGTCAAATACTGGCAGCATCTGCCAAACTCATACCTCCCTGGATGTTACTACGTTTATCTGTTACAGTTATGCTGTACTATAAGCTGTTTCTTCACTATCATGGGGTATGAATCTCTTTGTTTCTGCAGTTATCTTTCCTAGACTATGCTTGCTTCTAGCCAGGGCTTTTTTTCAGCTGGAACGTGGTGGAACGGAGTTCCAGAACCTCTTAAAAATGGTCACATGGCTGGTGGCCCCGCCCCCTGATCTCCAGACAGAGGGGAGTTTAGATTGCCCTCTGCCCGGCGCGGAGGGCAATCTAAACTCCCCTCTGTCTGGAGATCAGGGGGAGGAGCCACCAGCCATGTGACCATTTTCTCTGAGGGCAACCCACTGAGTTCCGCCACCTCTTTTCCCAGAAAAAAAGCCCTGCTTCTAGCCTCTGAGAAAGGAGCCCACATAACCTTGAAACCCTGCGTGCCATCCCCTGCATTGGGGGGCGGGGGCGGGGGGGCGGGGAGTGCTAGCCTATGAATGACATATGTTCTTGATACTTGCTTGTACCCTCATTCCTGACAAAGAATCTAGTAAGATCCTGAATCTAGCAACTTTTCAATAAAGCTTTTACTAACCACAGTGGAGTCTTTTGGAAAATCACTTGGCAGGTCCTTACAGGGCGTTTCATTATTGGGTTGTATTGTATAGTTTTATTTCATTACTGTCATTTCATTTTCATAAATCTATTTCATTATTATTTCCCACTGGTGTCAATGGAAGACCTCTCCTTCTCAGGTCTGTAATTTCATGGTTTCCAGTCCAAACTGGATAAAACTCAGGGGGAGGGTAGCATTTCGCAAAGACACCCACATTGCCATGTTTCCATTTCTCACACCTTCCAGACTGTGCCCCTTTGGCTTGATGGGGCTAGCACATACCTCGCTGTTTTCTCCCGCAGCCTCCACACCATACCAGCACGTGTGCAGGAGCCCAGATTTCTCCTCTGGGCTAGGCGGCAGTGAACGTTGGTTAAGTAGGGACTGCTTCAGCTCCATCTCTTTGGCCTGGTCCTTCTCATTGGTCCAGCAGCTTTTGTGTTGTTTCTTCCGGGGTGATTTCCTGCCACAGACCGGACTGGGCAGTGGACTGCTCTGAGATCCCAACCCTGGCACATCTTTGGTGACACCAGTCTTGACGTTTGGCTGGGAGATGGAGCTCCCTGGCCGGCGGGGCTTCGGAGCTTTCTCTTTACCCAACTTCTCCTCTCGCTCCTTCGGGCTGCTGCCAGCCTCCGGACTGCTCTCTCCGTGTCGCAGAGACTGCCGGCCTCTCGACCCTTCCAACTTCCTTCCACTAGACCCAGGCCTGGAGCTCCCCCTGGGCTGTCCCGTGATGAGATCAGGATGAGCAAACACCAGTTTGGCCTCTTTGCAGTTGCTGTTGGCTTCCACACCTGTCTTTTCCCACCTGTGCACTTCTGCCTCTAAACACTCACCACACTGGATGCTGGCATCACGGCTACTCCCAAGCTGCTTCTCAGCTTCGTCCCTGTGGGACGCATCCCCATCTGGAGGATGGTATTGGGGGAGCTCGGCATATGTCTGGTAGCATGGGAAGTAGCCCATGGATACACTGGATTCATTCAGGGGGGCTTCGTCATCGTGGAGGTAGTAACTTTCCTGGTCTAAGAGGTCACTTTTGGGAGCATCTGACCTAAAGTTCTTCAGGCTTTGTGCGAATTTTCCATCCGATTCAAAGCTATCAATTGAGGCAACCTAGAAAGAAAACAAGTAAAAGCTTCGAACTATACAGGAGCTGCTGATATCATCAAGCGATTAACAGCAGGAACCACAAAGCCTTCCCTCACCCCATTGCCAAATTCACTACACGCAAGGAGATGGTGCGGAAGCTACAAATCTAGGTGTCCCCCCTGCCTTTCATCTCTGCCATGAACTCACTACTCTTTAGACAACCGTTTGGCCCCTAAGCTTGTGCAATCATGGCAGAAGCCTGGTTATAACAGGTAGGACTGCGTGGCTCAGGGTGGAAATTCACGTTACAAAGTACCTAGGGACGCACAAGTGAACCTTATTTCATGTGTCCCCCCTCCAACTTCCCATGCACTCGTTCGCACAGTCACACTTCAATTTGTTCCGCATGAGTACATTCAGATGTTTGATTTCAGTTCTTCCTTAACTGCCAGGCTGTTTACTACTGCCAAATACCATTTCCCCCACCTCCCACATGCATTCATGGAAATGCAGATCTTGACACTTTCTCACACCTTAAAGAAATGCAGATTGGCAAGTCAGAGGGACCTAAAGTACTTGCCCCATGGTGGTCATCCTTGATCGGTCTCCCTGCAAAAACAGAGCTGAGACTTGGTGGTGGCGTTTGTACTCACTTGCAAATGCAATCTTACAAAGGGAGTTCCCATGAAAGTGGCATTCGTGTGTGCTGAGCAAGAGACAGCCTGCACAGGAATTGAGGACCAAACACAAAATCCTGCACTTGCATATCCCTGGGTAACTTGCAACCTGTATTTCCACTCTCAGCGGCAAAGCTTAGACAGAAAGTCCCCAATTCAGTTCCCAGTGCCTCTGGTTAAAAGAGCTCAGGTGTTGTTAGGAAGTCATTTTCTCTACCAGAAATCCTGCTGAGCTAATGGAGAATGCTGAGCTAGACAGACTAATGTTCTAGCTCTGCATAGGGAAACTCTATAGGCTGATCTGTTTTCCCAATGCATGTTTGATTGGGAGTTGAGTCTATTTCTCAATGGTTAGAGCCCCCAATTTGAATGCCGAAGCAGCCAGGTTCAATCTCTACTTAATCTCAGACAGCAGGTATTGAGGAGGGCCTTTCTCTGCCTGGATAGCTGCTGCCAGTCAGAGTCAGCAATACTAAACTTTGCAGACCAAAAGTCTGACTAGGGTTGCCATTCTCCAGGTGGTGGCTGGAGATCTCCTAGAATTACAACTGATCTCCAGGCCATAGAGATCATTCCCCTGGAGAAAATGGCAGCATCAGATGGTGAACTGTACGGCATTATAGCCAGATGAGACCCCTCATGTCCCTAAACCTCACTCTCTCCAAGCTCCACCCCCCAAATCTCCAGGAATTTCCCAACCTGGAGCTGGCAACCATAGGCTCGACTCTGCATAAAGCAGCTTTGAATGTTTGTGGAAAGTCCCATAGCTCAGTGGTAGGGCAGAAGCTTTGTATGCAGAAAGTTTAACCCTGGCACAACCAGCTGAAAGGATCCCTGGTATTGGAAAACAGCTTTCCCTGCCCAAGACCCAGGAGAACTGCTTCCAATCAGAGGAGACAAGACCCTCTGACGCCACCCCTAGCAGCTTCATACGAAGATTTGTGTCTTCCTGGCAGCTGGTTTCGTTTGTTTTGTGGGCTTGGAGCTCTAACGTATTTTGATGGAATGAAACGTGCTCCCGTTTTCCTTATGGGTACTCTGGGTGTTGTGAATTCTGTAAATTGGGCCGTTTCCACACGGCTCCCTGCTGCTCGTAGCAACCCAGAATATCGCGGAAAAAATGTGGAAGATTGTGTTTTCTCGTACGATATTTGTGCGACGTCACATGACGTCACGTAAATCTTACGCGAGAAAACTCAGTCTTCTGCGTTTTTTTCACGATATTCCGGGTGGCTACGAGCAGCGGGGAGCCGTGTGGAAACAGCCTTGTTCTCAACAATTCTGTTTATTTTATTGGTAAATAATGGTTCTAAACTGTGTATTTACACTGCGGTCCCTGGTGCTTTTCACCTTTAACGGCTTCGATTTTTCTTGTTTCTCATTTATCCACCTCCAGGACTGACAGATTCTCGCCTGTCCACTGAGTCCTTCTATCAGTCCACCTGGCCCCTAAACCAACCTGTGCCTCTGGTCCTCTGCCCAGCTCCTGTCTTGCCTTTGAAGGCTCACCTCATTCAGCCTGGGCTCAAGATGTTCTTCAGTGTTACCCTCCATGGCTGCAGCCCCTCGGCTGCTGTCTTTCAGCATATTGTACGGGCTGTTCTGAAGGCTTTTCTCCTCCTCTTTTGCTTCCTTCTGTGGCAGCTGCAAGGCCAAAGTGTCCGAAGAAGATTTAAGACCCTTCTGAGAATCATCGCAGTCAATTTCTTCACAAGCAAATAAAAATGCACATATGGGCCATTTCCACAAGTCTTACCCGCCTGCGGAACATTGTGCGAAAGACCCGGAAGACACCGTCTTCTCGTGCGAATTCGCAGCAGGAAGAGGCTGTTATCCAGGAGTTTTGCGCGATTTTGCGCACAAAACTCCCAGATAACGGCGTCTTCCTGGTGCAATTTTGCATGAGAAGACAGTGTCTTCCAGGTCTTTCGCGCGATGTTCCGCAGGCAGGTAAGACATGTGGAAACGGCCTTTGTTTCACTTATTTTTATCTAGTCCATTAATACCCCACTTTCCTCTCCAATGGGGACCCATAATTAACATGGAATTCTGCCTCCCCCCCAAAAAAAAACCCACAGAGATGGCCACTGGCTTAGAACACTTGTTAAAAGAACCCCAAATACGTGAGACAAATTCACTGACTTGGGGTTAGTAGTGGGTTTTGTGGATGGAAGGTATTTCCATCTACCGAGTGGGACTTCCCTGACTTCCTCCCACCTATCTGCAGCCCAGAATGCTCCCCATGCTGTTCCTGGGGAAAGGGGAACCTCTGGAATAGCATGTGGAGAGCTGGAAGTCAGGAAAAATATTCAGAAATATTCTACCTCTGAATAGCAGGTGCTGGGGGTGGGGTGGGGGACAAACGCTAGGGAAGGGGCAGTATCTCACTGTTCTAGAAGCAGTAGGCTAACCTCTTTGGGATTCTTCCAGCAAGGCAAACTTTGGTTTGAATCTGTTGGAAATTACTAGCTAGAGCTGCTCCATTGTCTGTGATGCAAAACCGAATTATTCAAAAAGGCTTTCAACTCAGATAGGAGGGTAGTATTGTAGGGAAAGAGTCTCAGATGCTTCGCTAATGAGTTAGGGACCACAGACTTCACCACTATGTTGCCTTACGTACTATCTGTTGCTTTAAATATGTACTCCATCCTATATTCTACCTGTGCTTCATGTGGTCTGTTGTCAGTCTTAGAATTGCTTATGTTCTGTTTCAGCAATTCTCCAACTCTGTATTGGATCCTTGCTAATGCCATGTCTTCGTAAACTTGTATTTATTTGCCCTATGGCATTATGGAAATGTCCTTGATATTGATTGTACTAATGTCACACTATGTAATCCGCCTTGAGTCTCAGTGAGAAAGGCGGACTCTAAATGACATAAATAAATAAATAAATAAATGCTGAGGAAAAAGAATGGATTCTTTTTGCACCCTTTCTATGGACTTCCCACTGGCTGATCTCTTTAGGAAATGCTGAACTAGATGTTGAAACTAGACAGGCCTTCTTGATCTGAACCAACAGGGTTCTCCTTAGGTACTTTTTAAAGAGTTAGATAAAATTAATCAGCTGACTAATAAGCAGCTTATTAAGCCACTGTGGGATAGCGGTTAGAATATTGGGTTGGGATCTGGGAGTCCCAGGTTCGACTCCCCACTCTACCATGGAAGCTTGCTTGGGGACTTTGGGACAGTCACGCACTAACCTACCTTATAGAATTGTTGTGAAGATAAATGGAGATGAGAATGGTGTCAACTGCCTTAGGTCCCCATAGGGTAAAGCAGGTAAATCAATAAGCAATGTAGCTAATACAGTGCAGGGACAGTCTACTGTAAAGACAAGATACTGTGAACAAACCAGAATTGTGTCTTTGTGTGTTTTGTGTGGTTTTATTTTGTTAAAACCTTTGCAACTTGGTTGCTATATTTTGGCCCCCTTGAATCCATGCATACAAGGTGAGAAAGAAGCATTTTGAATAAATAAGACACCTTCAAAGACAAAAACTGGTTTAGGACTAAACAGAGACCCCCATTGTGGTCAGTTAGTGGGCAAAGCAAGGCGGAACTGTACTCAGGATGATGCTGTGTCATGTCTCTGTATATCCATCCCACGTTTGTTTGTTCTGTCACTGATGCCACAGTATATAGAGTGTCTAATGTCTAACCTGCTGTATTCTCTCAGTAGCCATGGTCTTTTCATATTATAACTGTTATTCAGCCAGGATGGGTCTCCTGTTATCTTACAGAACTATGCATCTCTGAGCTAGAAATGACCTTGGAGACCCCAAACGCTTGCCTTTGTTACTTTGCCCAGATGCTGGGAATTCAGTATTGTGTACTCACTGCTTAGCCATACCTATAATGGGTTCTCAGAGAACGAGTGTACCCCTGCGCGCCAAGACGTAACCGTTGCTGGAACGCAGGAAAACTCAAGTATAATATTGACCTGTTGTTTTGAATTGTCACTTCTACCAAGCTCTGTGATGGAGATCAGACCTGAACTGTAAAATCCTGAATAAAGCCTTTTCTATTGGAACCAATGTGTTCACTGGAGAGGGACTGAGGGATCTACCTGCCAGGAACTGACACACTGAGAGTCTAGATCAAGATGGGTAGCTGTGTTAGTCAGTCTGTAGCAGTAGAAAAGAGCAAGAGTCCAGTAGCACCTATAAGGCTAACAAAATTGGTGGCAGGGTATGAGCTTTTGTGAGTCACAGCTCACTTCTTCAGATACTGTGAGTCTAGTGAGGTTGATTTCCTCTGGAGAAGAGGGCCTTGGAGCCTTAAAATGTCTTTCAAATATTTAATCTTCTATGCTCTGATGGGTGTTTCCACACAGCCATCTTGTTCTTGGGCTGATGGGAGGGGCTGTTCTAGCAATAGGGCCACCAGGAGACCATTCCCTAAGAATTCATCCCCATTCTTTTGCCAAGACGGGTCCCAAGTATCGAAATCAAGTAGAAATAGCAATTGAAAGGCAAAAGGCCTCCCAGGGGACCCAGCCGGGGCTGGATCCAGACACAACGGAGAGGAACCTGGTTGCCTTCCCCCTTTCACTGCTCATTTTGCCTTTTATGAACATGGTGTTTCTAACTCTGCTTAGCTTCTGAGATCTGGTGAGATCAGGCTCACCTGGGCTATTCAGGTCAGGGTATCTAACATGATGTAACTGATTTATAAGATACTTTACCACCTGGGGATGTGCCATTTTGAATTCCCCCCCCCTTGGCCAGCCAAATCTCTGACATTTGTGTACATGCCTCCCCCCCCCCTGTAGAGAGTGACAGAAAATCTTTCTTACCAATTTCCCATCCATTAATCTGATCTCACCTCTGGATTCTTCCCCCAATAGTACTATTTATGGAGCACCAGTTATTATTTAAGAAATTGTAATGTTGGTTTTCCTGCCTGTTGATGCTAGCCCAGCATCATTGGAGGTCTGACCCCGGGCTGGGCTCCCAAATGAAATGCCAGGAAAGGTTCTGAGGTGACATCACAACGGGCTCTAGATTTGTTCACTGGTAAAGAATCCATCTCTCCCAGTGTTGCTCTGGCAACCTACAAAACTGGAAGAAAAACAGATTTCAACATCTAATAATGCTTGAAGTGAAGGAAACTGGTCTTTTAAAATTGCCTCAGGTTGAGTGCAACTCATATCACTCGCAAAAAGCCACATTCACCATCAACCGAAAGAGCCACGGGACTATTGTATGCCATGTGTGCCAGCCCAAACCCATGCACATACAGTAATGTAACTATTCATTGTAAATATAACATTTTCAATTCTCAAAGGTTCTCTGAGCATATAGAGTTGTATCTCCCCAAGAATATCAGGACCTTGGGAGGTGGTGGGCTCTCCCTCTTTGGAGGTTTTCAAGCAGAGGCTAGATGGTCATATGACAGCAACGCTGATCCTGTGAGCCTGGGCAGATCATAAGGGGAAGGGCAGGAAGGGTTGCATCAGTTTTTGTGGCCCTTCTTACATGCCCAGGGTGGTGCCAGTTTTCCACAGGCTGGTTTGGCTAGCAATCCTGGAGGTGTTTCATCATTTTCTGGGCATGAAGCGGGGGGGGGGGTGTCACCGGGGCAGTTGGGAGGGGGGCATTTGTGAATTTCCTGCATTTGGCTAGATGAACCGAGAGGTACCTTCAAACCTTATGATTCTGATTCCACTCAGAGCAGTTTACAAAGGGTGTCATTATTATCCCCACAACAAACACCCTGTGAGGTGGGTGGGACTGAGAGAGCTCTGAGAGAGCTGTGACTGACCCAAGGTCACCAAGCTGGCTTCAAGCAGAGGAGTGGGGAATCAACCCGATTCTCCAGACTAGAGTCCTGCTGTGCTTAACTATTACACCAAACTGGCCAGACCTCTCTCTCACAGTTCACAGGCGCCTCTCATGCCCTCCAATGAGCATGTCTTTTTCCCTGGGGGTGCCTTTGTCAGCCCTCATCACACTTGCCAGGTCCTCTGGAGAATTAAGCCGTTGGTCTTCCTGAAGGTCAACTTGCCTCTCTTCATTTTCCCAGCTCTAGACTTCCAGAATGAGTAAGGTGAACATACCTTGCGCCTGCATCCTCTGTCAGTGTGTGTTGAGGAGGTGGAGAAATGTCTCTCCCCAAAGATGAACTAGGGTAGAAAACCAGCAGGAGGGACACTTGATCCAGTCAGCACACCATAAAATGCACACTCCAGGTTGGAATCTCGTCAGGCCATGGATGACAGACTATGGCAGGTAGACCCCTGTACCATCACAGCAAGAATCCAGGCTCTTGATTAGAAGGTTTTATTCAGGAATCAGATCATTTCCACAGATATGTCCATAGAGTTACTCAGAAGCAAGGTAAGCAACTAAGCAGTTAGAACAGGTTGACAGGAATGACAACATGTGGGAAAACTCTTCCTCTTAACTCACACATTTACTCTTTCACCCTCCCATCAGCAAAACAGGACTTTTGGGGCGAACCCGTCCTGAGAACGTCTCACATATTTGTGCTATCGAGTCTAGGCACTGAGAAAGCAGGAGATCGAAGTTGAAACATAGCAGTGCATGGGAGTGAGCAGTGTACAAGGTCAGAAGCACTGAGAGCTTCTACAGTGCGTTAGATAAGACACCTGCAGTTTCAATAAGCCTGTGAATGCAAAAGAGTTATGGCATTGGCAATATGACATCAAGTTATAGCATGAAACAATGGTTCAGAATAACAGGTCAGCATCAAGCAATGGCATGGATGGGGCACAGACATGACATCTCCCCCCTTCCAACCCAAAACACCAGCCTAGCCAGCATACCCCTTGTACCTTGAGACAAATATATGCAGAAAATTAAGAAAAGCAGCACTGGAAATATTGTTCTCTTGCCACTGGGACAGGAAGATTCAGAGAGAGATGTTAGGGAATTTGACACCATGTAAGTGCCACAAACAAGGAGAAGCAAACCCACAGAAACAGCCAAAATGAAGCTAGAGAACGCTGATGTGTTGCTCTTGTGTGTAATGTTAACTCTCTTCAGGGCTTTTTTTCTGGGAAAAGAAGTGGTGGAACTCAGCAGGTTGCCAGCACAGGGGGCAACTCTTGGCGGGAGGTAGTGCCCCTGGTACCACATGCTCGTGCGCAAAGGGCACACACACTCCCAGGACTACACAACGATGTCACTTTGGGTCAGCTGGAACAAGGGGGAAGTTTTTTAAAGTTTAAAGCGCCCTTGGCAAAAATGGTCACATGGCTGGTGGCCCCGCCCCCTGATCTCCAGACAGAAGGGAGTTTAGATTGCCCTCCGTGCCAGCAAAGGTAATCTAAACTGCCCTCTGTCTGGAGATCAGGGGGCGGGGCCACCAGCCATGTGACCATTTTCAAGAGATGCCGGAACTCCATTCCATCGCATTCCAGCTGAAAAAAAGCCCCGCCTGTATCCAAAATAACTTCAGGGGGCATTTTTGCCCCAAAGAACTTGTCTCCCTCTCTCCCTCAGAAATCAATAGCAGCAGCCTTTCCGGAAATCCCTGCGGCCCTAAATCCAGAGGCAACGAGGTGGTATGGATGGAGGGGGATCGCTTTGGTTTCTGTGTCATAATGGTGTAAACATTTACTTACTTCATTTATACCCTCGTTTTCTTAAGAGGCCCCAAACGGTTTACAGCACTCTCTCCTAATCCGTTCTATCTTCACAACACCTTTATGTGGTAGGTAAAAATATGAGAGTTGTGTGGGAATAGAGGATAAGATGGAGCCATCCTTGACTTTCTGCCCAGGATCCCAGGACTGCTAAACTGGCACGGTGTGGCAGGGGATCTGCCTGCCAGAATTGGTGCGGCATGAAGCACTCAGACCAGCTGTTGCACTTCGTGGCCTGCCTCTTTCTCTGCCTCCTGCTCGGAATACTGCCTTGCCAAGCTACGTGGTCCCCACATGGTTGACAAATTTTTATCAAACATGTCCAGTATTTTTGTTGAATCCATCTGGCAACCTTGTTGACCAATGGAGAAGGAAGAATGAAATGAACAATTAGAAACCTTCTTTCAGGCATCCAGTCTCTGCCTCAGATTGAAGGCTGCCAAATTCAGCATAGGAACTTTTTAGAGATTTGGGGGCAGTGCCAAGAGAGGACAGAGTATGTGTGCGCGAGAGGGGGAGCTCAGCGGAGATGTGATGCCAGATTCCTGTCAAGTTGCCGTTTTTTCCAGGGGAGCGGATCTCTGCAGTCTGGAAGTCAGCTGTAATTCTGGGAGAACGCCAGGCCCCCCAGGAAGTGGGTACTGTGCCCTGATCCTCTCAATGGGGTGGGTGTTCCGGGTCTAACACCATGCTCATGTTGTCCTGTGCACACAGCAGACTTGTATCTGCTCCTAATTTTGGTGTTGGTGTAACAACTATGGTTGCCAACCTCCAGGTGGGGCCTGAAAATCTGGAATTACAAGTGGTCTCCAGACAAGAGAGACAAGTTTCCCTGGAGAAAATGGCTGCTTGCAAGGGTGTACTGTATCACATTATACCCTGCTGAGGCACCTCCCCAGGGTCCATCCACAAATCTCCAGGAATTTCCCAACCCAGAGTTAGCAACCCTAGTTGGAACCTTTCATCTTTCCTTTACAATTGGTCAAAAGTCCTCTTGAAGGGAATTTTGAATTTGTGCCCCAAGTTCTGCTTGGCCCAAGAAAGGAACACCCAAGTCCAGAGGAAAACCTATACATGTGAGATCCAGATGTGCAAATCTTGTTCACATCTCAGCCCATTCTATGTCCTAGATCTACTATGCCCAGACAATGGGGCAGGGAAGGCAGAGCTTGGAGCTTTCTCTCAAGGGGCAAAGATGCTGGTGCTGTCTAAGTAAATCTAGCAAGCAACCGTATTTCTTATTTTCTAGTATTCTTTGTAATTCCACCCCTTTCTAGAATGTCTGCTTTGTGTGTCGTGACCTTAAGCCTTAGGTTAAGGAGAACAATCTGTAGGCATCAAGAAAGCCCTTTCCTCACACACAGGCCTTAGGCCTGGCTGCCCATTTCCCTGCAAGTCTACCTTCAGGGTGGCCAGCTCCAGACTGTGACTTCTGGAGGGTTTTTTTGGGTGGGGGGAGGCCTGGAGAGGGCAGGATTTGAGAAGGGACCTCAGCCATAGAGTCCACCCTCCAAAGTAGCTATTTTCTCCAGGGAAACAGATCTCTTCAGGTCTCCAACCACCTGGAGGCTGGCAACTCTAGCTGTTTTTCCCAAGCACCGTTCAAGCTGGGGGGAAATGGAGGGGAAAGCCGAAACCCATTGCTGTCAAGGAGGCTGAGCTCTAATGGAGAGCATATCGAGCGAGGGGGCTCTTCCCTTTTGAGTCAGATTTAGATAATGTACCTTCTAATAAACAAAGTGGGGTAGAAGATTTTTTAAAAGGTTGATACCAGTAACACATTTCAGGTCTTACAATAGGACAATTTTATAGATTATACTAATGTAAGGGAAAATGTGTCAAAAGAAAATATTTTACCTACCTAGCCTGGCTTCTATTGCTAGCATACTTTCAGTTGTGTGTTTTTAGTGTGGGAAAGATCAGGATAGCCTCTTAAGTCCATTAGCATGATAGACATTGCCGACAGCTGAAACTTTTCAGAAAATTTATGATAAAATCAACTCTTTGGCAGCACAGATATCACCACTAAATGCATTAGATACTAGTTCTAAAGGGTACCCCCAGGAAACTAATTATCAGAGAATTATGTCTTTTCTGAAAATAAACCATCATCTTATTTGAGATCTATTCTGCTGTATCTTCTCAATCCTCTCTTATTTTTTGATACATGAAAGTTTATTTATACACCCCTTTCAGGGATGTTATAAACTGCAAGTGAGTGATAGACCACTGATAGACTTGTCTCCAATTAAAACTGAGTGTCCCTTTAGCTGATCAGAATAAAATTTCTCAAAACTGCAATCTTAGATCATCAATAGCTCATAAATATTCCTGCTCATTGCCTACTTCATATAAAGATGATATACTTGATAATATTGATTTAAATTTAATGCACTCTTTTCATGTTCTCCCATTGGAGGAACAAAATAATGTAACTGATAAGTTGGGGAACCTCAGTGATAATCTTGTGCAAATTAGGGGCCAATTTTATGGGCCCCTGAACAAGCCGCCTCCAGCCAGTCTCCATCGTTCCCTATGGAGGAAATATTTCCAAAGCAACTCTGTGGCTTCTCCACTCCACCCCCCCCCCCAGCTTGGGACTCTGTGGTTTGACATTAAAACTTGCAAACATGTCAAACCAGAGAATCTCAATGTCAGATCAGAGGATCCCAACATTGTACCAGGGGGATCTTGAAATGATCCCTTTAGCGAAGCAAGGGAAGCTTGTTGAGCCGTGGAGTTTGTAAGGTGGCCACCTGCAGCTTAAAGGGGCTCTTCTGGAGCTTGGGAGGGGCCGAATGGGATGGGGATATGTGCTGCCTCCTCCCCCACCCCACGACTCCCCTGCAACAGTGTTGTGCCTGGCTCCATTCACACCACTGCTCTCTCGCTTGCGCTGTGGCCCACCTCTGCTGCAGCTGCCTACAACCAGATAATCCGGCCCAGCGAGTTCAGATGCCCGGATCCAATCTGGGATTCAGGCAGGCAATCCAGCCTAACCCAATTAAGGTGGATTTGCATAAACCCAGCTTTTAGGCCAGTTGTTGAACCCTGATCTCACACGCCCAAGAGTTTCTGATACTGATAGTGTCATATGATGTTATTCTTGCACAAGAAATCTGAGCTACAGATATTTCCTGTTTTTTTTTCCTCAGAAAGCAATCAAGAGGCCTATGGACTGTCCTTGGGCAGGTTTAGCCTGTTTTATTTCTACTTCCTTGTGCTCACAGTCTATTGAGCTTCTCATAGCCGATGATTTGTCCCTTGTAGTTAGGTTAAAACTGAATTGTTTTTCTCTGATTTTATTTTCAGTCTATATCCCACCTGCCAAGCTAAATAGCAGCATACAAAACTGAATTAATCTCAGTGAAATATTCGATATAAAAATTAGCTACCTAAACAGTTTAGTTCTCATGGCACTTGATTTCCACAAGAGCATGAAGACAATATTCTTTTTCAGAAACTGACAGGACCTTATAAATAAAGACTTCCTTAGTTAAGCACAGTATGACAGAACATCTAAGGACTTTGTAATCAATGCTGCTGGTATATATTTGGCTCAATTTGTTATTCAGAGAAATTTAGTTATAGTAACGTACAGTCAAGGAGATTTTACCTTTAGGAGGTATAAGGATGCTAATGTAATTGATTATTTTCTGGTTTCATTGAATCTTTTGTCCTCAATTATAAATATGAATGTGTGTGATTATATGGGCAGTGATCATTTCCCCATTTTCCTTTTAGTTAACTTATTAAGTGACCATCATTTAAGGTCACCTCATCAACAATCATTGTATCAAAATCATAACGGCCTGACACATTTTCCCTGGAAGCCTAGATTTTTAGTGCAGGGGTCCCAACGTGGTACCCATGGGCACAATTGTGCCTGATGATACAGGCCTAGCACGTGGGTGGGGCCAGGTGGGTCTTTTGCCCAGCAGGGCTTCTGATTGGCCACTGGAGATGTTATTAACTGAGCAGATTTTTAAAAACACCGCTTTGGCAGAAGCTGCTTCCACAGCATTCACCGTGTGACTGGAGGTACGCTGCAGCAGCCATTTTGTGCCTGACTGTGCCTTCTGTGGCAGCCATTTTGTTGCTCTACCCACCACACTGTCAGAATTCCAAATGCGCCTGCAGCCTCAAAAAAGGTTGGGGATTCCCGCTTTGGTGTGTACCAGAATGGAGTCTCAAGAGGTGATTACACTTAATAGGACGCTTTTTACACCTCAGGGGGCAGTTTAGCCATCTTTTTAAAAAACATAATCAGTCTATTTGAACGATTATTTATTAAAATTTTTACTCAAAAATAATTATTTTCACCTTGACACAATTCTTGGTTCAATAAGGAGTACAGACTCCTTAAAAGAGAAATTCTCTGGAAGCACAGGGAGTTTAGAACTAATAACACAGTTTATGTTCTGAATGAGTTGTTGCCTCTTAAGGGGAGTTATAAAAACTTGATTAAAGTGAGAAAAAGGGAGATAATTAAACTGAAGGTGTTTCAATACAGCCATAAATAATAATTCAGCCTTGTGGTCTATTGTTAACTTGGCCATAAATGGTTGTGTCGAGGTAGGGGGGGCATCTTTCGGGCTAGACTGAGTCTGTGGAAGGCATTTTTTTTTTTTTGCAAATGCTTTAACTTGCTTCTCTAGCAGCAGCGCTAGGTCCAGTATATCCCCAGGCTCTTAACCGAATCTGCGAGGGTCAGCTGAACCCCATCAAAGGTGAGGAGCACAATGTCTTTCAGTATCTTTGCTTTTCCAAGCAGCATTGCTTGTTTTATCTGCATTCCAGACAGTTAGGCCTTTCTTCTGCATTGTCTGTATTACAGCCAATATCCAGATCAGGGTGCATGTGATGTTGTTAGCAAACAACTTTGCAGAGATGTCACCACCAACTGTCTGTTTCTGAGACAATAAAGATACATATTTAGGTGTTGATGCCTTAAACAGTTGGGATGGTTATGAGCCAGCTGATGCAATGGCAACAGAGTATTATTTCTTTGCTATCACCACTGCTTCATAGTTTTTCCAGCGGGCTGAGCAGCATACTCTGATTCAATGCAAATTTTCTGCCAGCATCTTTCTAGATGCCTTCCAGCCCTCTTTAAGTCACCCACCCAGCTCCATGGTAAACCAGGGGCCTGTCCTCCGTCCCAAGGGCAGAAGAGGTCAATGAAAAGCCATCTTGTCAACGGCTTCAAGCAGCTTCATGTTCCAAGCCCCCACTGCAGCCTCAAGAGAGAAAGTGTTAGGAATTCTAAAATCCCCCAGAGCATTTTGGCATCCAGGATCCATGAGCTTCCATGGACAAACCCTCTTAATGAGTCCCACCTTTTTGCAGGGTGTTGGGGTCATATTCACTCTTGCCTTCAGTAGATAACGATCAGACCACAGTTCAGGCTGAGTCTCCAATCGTGAAAGACCTCCCCATGAACGCTCAGTGCAAGATTACGTCCAAAGTGAGACCTCTTTCATGTGTCGGTTCTGTCAGTATTTGAAGTGCTTTGCTTTGCAAGGATGACTGGTGGCAAAACATTCCAACATGCTAAGGTAAAAGCTGTCCTATATTTTAGTAAACGTAAGGTAAATAGTTTGCACACTTAAGCATGGGAAAGTTTAGCTCTGATAAAAGTGGCTCTTCCTTCCCTTTAACTTTCACAACTATTAGTGTTTTCTCGGGAACTGAACTCAACCACCTTCTGTCACCATTTTCCTCTTGCGGTTTCTTTGTCACCACTTTAAAGTAAGAGCTATAAAGTGACATATGGGTAACTTACGGTTTCTTTAACTTGTATACTAAAACATGAGCCCTCCTGTTTCTTATAGGGTTAGTCTTGGAGCTGTTGTTCTTGAGGGTATGATGTCGTTTGTCAAAGACATAAGCTAATGAAAGCTGAAGAACTGTGAGCTTGGAAGCCATGGAGGCAGTGACCTAAAGCAGTGATTGCTCCCTGCGTTTTGTATGGATCTTATTTCTTGACTGACATTATAAACTCAAATGGACCATGAGTAATAGCTGGTAGCACAAAAACAGGTATTTCAGTTAGTTGGTTACAGAAAGGGACATGCTGCATGGGGAAGGTGAGGCTCACATAGGAGAGAAGATGGAATTTCTTGAGATTCCTCATTACAGGCCCAAATTATGAATATACCTGTTATCTCAGTGTTAAGTGGAAGCTTTTCAGAATGCATAGCTTTTCCGTTTTTGATGTGTAATCACTGCAGGGTTATAGATGCAGAGGAGTTAGCCATGTTAGTCTGTGGTAGTAAAATCAAAAAAAGTCCAGTAGCACCTTTAAGACTAACCAATTTTATTGTAGCATAAGCTTTCGAGAATCAAGTTCTCTTCGTCAGGTGCCTGATACAGAGACTGGTCAAATATTTGACCAGTCTCTGTATCAGGCATCTGACGAAGAGAACTTGATTAGTCTTAAAGGTTAGTCTTAAAGGTTAGTCTTAAACCTTTAGTCTTAAAGGTTAGTCTTAAAGGTGCTACTGGACTCTTTTTGATTTTACTGCAGGGTTACGTAACTCTTAACAAATAGTTGCAAGGACAAAGCATGAGATAGGGATCACATTCAGGGTGGTCTACGGCCCATCATGTTGACAACACTGAAGAGGCCTCATCAGCCATCTACTCCAGTGCAGGAAATCCAAAACGAGAATATCTTGAGTGGCTTGCCGGCCAGCCTTTCTGTGAAAGGACAACCCACCACACCCCCTGATACTAGGTTCCATGGACGAATTCCTATTAATAGATTCCTCTCCCCCACCCCGAAAAATGTATCACATAAATAGCTTCAGGTAGACAGTAGAACAGCAGAATTTGAGTCCAGTGGCACCTTAGAGACGAACAGGATTTTCATGGTATAAGCCTTTTAGGAGGTGTCTTCAGATCAGTTTTGAAGAAAGGAGCTTTGGCTCTCAAAAGCTTATAACCCTGAAAATCTTGTGAGCCTCTAAGGTGCCACTGAACTCGAATCCTGTTGTACACATAAATACATTCTGTTAAAGAGTGCAGATACAACTTAATTGTTTTAGAGTCTCTTGTACTATGCATTTGATTTTCTTTGCTACGTCTGAAAAGTGCTTGGGCATTTTAAAAATGGAAGGGAATATTAAAATGCTTGTTTTCACTGGTGTTTTGCTGCTTGCAATCCCATCCTGCTATAAGGGGACAAACAGTTGTATTTGAAATATACTTAGAAAAGAAACACATTCAAACAAATTAAACATCCAGATTTTATTGTGCATCTTCCATTATGTACATTATTACGCTGCTACCCTTTTGTCTCAGACTTTGTATATTATGCCACTCGGTCACTGCTCCCTTAAGAACAGAGGAACTAAAGGGCAGAGAACAAAGCCCATAAAAAGGAAGGTCTCTTGATGCTTTACAAATCCTATGGAACAAATCACACAGAGAGAGAGAGAGAGAGAGAGAGAGAGAGAGAGAGAGAGAGAGAGAGAGAGAGAGAGAGAGAGAGAGAGAGAGAGAGAGAGAGAGAGAGAGATCGTAATTAAACACTCAGAAGCTGAAGGGAAGGGGAAAATGGAGAAATGAAAATCACAAAAACCACCATCACAGTAGCTGGCTTCGTTGCTAGTGGCCACCACCATCAAGGATACTGAGACTAGCCACAGAGATGGTTCTTCATCGATGGGAGTGGGGTGGGTCCAGGGGAGGGAGAAAGAGGCACAGGAGAGAATATGAGCTCCTATTAGAAAAGCATGCTGCTTCCCAGAGCCCCCCTCCCTTCCCTCCTGGTTCATTACCTGTCTTGCGATGAGACAGCTTCCGTATCTGGGGCTGCTGATCTAGCATCAAAATCCTGTGAAAATATTTCATAAAGGAACAATGTCCATAAATGTTTCATACTATCTCAGCAGTTCTTTGTATGCTACCACCCCCCAAACTAACCTCCAAAACTATCACATGGCTGGAAGAAAAACATTTCAAGAATTAAAGGAGAGAGAGTTTCATCTGTAAAGCAAACTGAAATCTTGTTTTTTCTTCTAAAAACTGGTCATCAGAGTATGACTGGAGCGCTGGTGTGACTTCTGTTACCCATTTGTCTATGATATAAGTAGAGCCATGTTCCACTGAAAAGAAGGGGGTGGAATGAGAATGCTTTCCAAGAGATTCTCTGTGCTCCTTTCTATGTTTCCATTACTGGCAAACTGACCAAATAACCAGAAATCAGTTTAATTCAAACCCCAAAATTCAGCAATCCAACAATTTGAGCTTGATAAGATTATCAAAGTGTAATAAATAAATGATGCACATTTATGCTCCATCAAATTTGATTAGACAAACTAGTTTGCATTGGCACAAGAGAAAAATAAAAAAGGATCATCCATCCTAAGGCCTCCTCTAGTTATTTATGGGACACCACTGACTTCCTAGGGAAATTAGAGTCCAATAACAGCCTCCTAGAAAATACCATTTTAACAATCTGGATGCTGAGTCTGTATATACCAAAATCCTCCATAAAGATGGAGTACAAGCCACGAGGATCCTAAACACTATCACTGCAAGCCTGTCTACTGAAGTTTGCTTATTTGCCCTCACCCACACTTTGAATTTGATAACAGTTTTATACCTTCAGATTAGAGATGGGCATGAACCGAAATACGAACCAAAATTCGTGACAAACCAGGCTGGTTCGTGAACCAGTGGTTCGTCAGATCCCATTTTTGATGAACCGCCACAAATTTTAGGCTGGTTCGTTTGGTTTGTTTTTCAGTTCATCACTGCAGACAGCCTTGCGCCGATCAATCAGTTTCCTAGGCAACAGGGGATGGACTCCATGCAGACCTTCAGCTGACCCGGAAGTGGTGATTTGCTGGCCCGAAAGTGACATTTTCATGAACCAAAACAAACCGATTTGTGAACTGGGGCAGGTTTGTGAAAGTTCGTGGTTCATGAAACGTGAGGAACCACAAACCGCATGGTTCGTTTTTTTCCCTGGTTCATGCCCATCTCCACCTCAGATCAATGGCACAGATTTATGCTGCAAGTCAGACTCATGGACGGTAGCAACAGAACACCACTTGGCTGTCATCTACAGGTCACAACTCAAACCACTCCAATGCATCATCAGTGAGCAACAGCCTCTTCTAGATAAGGATATTCCTTTTTTACAGCCCTTGGGAGGACTGACTGTTCCTAACTTACAGACAGGCCCCCAACTTAAAACAGCTTCTTAACGGCAACACTGGGCCATCCAACAGAGAGGCAAACCCAGGAACCAAACCCTGTAGCAGACCTAAATGCTAACTTTGCCCCCATCTACACTCAGGTAGGGAACCTAATAACATCAATTATGCCATCTTGGGCTCATCCACTCGCATATCACCTCATTTAATACATGCCATCATGTGCCAACAATGCCCTTCTACTATCTATACTGGACAAACATGTCGGGCCCTGTGTGAGAGAACCAATGAGCACAAATCCATCAAAGGAAACCACAATTCTCAGAAACTAGTGGGTGAACATTTTAACCCCTCTGGACATCCTGTTCCAGATCTGAAAGTCATTGTTTTGCTTTAAAAAAACCTTCATAAGGAATATACAACATAAAAGTGCTGAATTAGAACTCATTAAGAAATTAAAAACCTGCTGTCATCCTGGCTTAAACTGAGACTTGGATTTCCTCCTTCATGATAATTTCTAATAACCCAACAAGATCCAATTTTTAGAAAATTTAATCAACCATTCGAACCATCTTGTATCATACCATAACCCTTTACTGCTGTCAGTTAATTCTCTCATGCTTCACACTGCTTCTTCCTTAATAAGTTTGTTATTTACTTTATTGCATTTTTATCTTCATGCCATGAGAGGCTAGAACCTCCAACCTCTTTCATCATCTGCTATATGTAACAACCTAGCCATTCAGGACCCTGACACAGAGAATCACACCCGATTTATACCAGGCCCCTTTTGCACAAATCTTTCTCCTTTCCCCCTCTCCCTCTGCAATTTTGTGAATACGGGGGACATGATTTTTTCCCCAGTGCTCTGACTCAACAAAAGCTCATGCTGGAATAAATATTGTTAGTCTTTAACGAGCCAGTGAACTTTTGCTTGGCTTGGCAACAATAGACTAAAATGGCTACCCGTTTGGAACTAAAAACAGGAGCCTAATACAGAATAGCACAAAAGTAAGAAGCAGAGAGTTCTGAAGAATTTACTCCCTTCAACCTATCTAGTGGCAATTGTGTACCGTATGCCTCTCTCTCCAACCCTTCAGCAGAGAGTTAATTCATCTGTGAAAAGTTCTCTCTTCAAATTAGCATTTCTTTTGAAATGAAGGGAAGAAGAAAGCTGGAATTCTCTCAAAGGTCCGTCTGCCCCCAAGACTGCACCACAGGCGTGAAATCACGAAACACATCATGAAGGCAGCATTTTTGTTGCTTTAGGGAGTAAGGTGGAAGGGAGTCCAGCATCCTCCAAAAACAGCAATGGTAGGAGCACTTTGCTTTGAGAACCACATGCACACACACATAGAGGTAAATGTGTCAGCAACAGAATATAAGATCAATCACCTTCTGCCAGAAAGATCAGTTTGGATGCAAGAAAATCTTCACCTGCGGCCTAGGAATGAATGAAGGTGCACGTTACCAAGAGAAGGAAGAGATGGGAAACCTAGAAGATGGGATCCCGAAAGGCAAAGCAGTTGAACTAAGGAAATGAGATGATGTATGAAGTGCAACTACAAACAAGGTCATGAAGTATTAATGGCTTGATCAAAAGAGAAACAAAGGAGGCAGAAGACCGCTTTAGAAGAAGAGAGGCGAGCTCAAAAAAAACCCAAAACAAAGCAACTCATCAAGCATTAAAGACAGAAGGAAACCAGGGGAGAGCATTGGATAGGGACAAACAAGCAATAGGGGAAGAGGAGAAAATTTCACATACAGCACAGCGCTGGGCTACAATCTGCCACTCTCTACATACTACAGATGTCACTTGACTCAGTGAGGGCTGGGTGGGGGAAAAAACATGGAAAGAAATCCCTCTTTATTTCAACCATTCAACCCAGCAGTGCAGAACTGCCTGGTCAGGAGGAGATCCTGGTTTCTAGACAGCTGCAAAGCCTCCAGGGGGAGATGCAATATGTGGTGGTGGGAAGGACCCAGAAATCAGAAGAGGTGGGGTTCTTTTTCAGCATTTAAATGTGCTTAAACAGATCAATTTAACCATCTCTTGGTCCCTTCTGCAGGTAAAGCAGATCGCATTAATGCAATCTAACGTTTCAATTTGATGTTAAGATCAACATAGTAAATTCAGTTGAGCCAGCTAACCATACATATTTTAAGAATGCACCAATTATTTGTATTAGCATGATGTGCCTCTCTCCTGCTGGCCTAGGCATATGACTGGCAAAGATTAGCTAAGCTCCTCGCCTCCTGACTGGTATTTATTTATTTACCTCATCATTTATTTACCTCATTGATCCTCAATGGAGACCCAAAGTGCCCTCTGTTTTGTCCTTACAAAAATGCTGTGAGGTAGGTTAGGCTAAGAGGGCGCAATTGCCATATGATCACCCAGTTAGCTCCATTGGCAGAGTGGGGATTTGAACCTGGGTCTCTCAGTTCCTAGCTAGACACTCTAACTGCTACCCCCCACAGGTTCATAAAGCCCCCAAACAAAAGAGATTTAAGAACCGGTCAGTTTTCCAGGGTGTGCATGGTGTTTAAATGACGATGCAGTTATTCAAGGCAACCTTTTCACTGCAATCCCACCCGCCCACCTTAAGGTTCGCTTGTTTTTTTCTAAAGACAGTCCCAGCAAGTTGACTCAGTTCAGAATAGGGGTGAGATGTAACTACCACCTGCAGAAGAAATACAAAAGCCAGTTAATAGTGGACAAAATTGAATAAAACACTGCTCAAGGAAAATGAATTTCAAAACATTCCCTGGTGCTAGTAAAAAATCCATGCACAGTATATGCCAGAATGAGAAAAGCAGGGTTCTGCCACGATTTCACAAATGGTTCATACCAGCAAGCCAGGAAAGGGAGAAAGGCCCTCTCAAGAAGCTCGCTTCCTAAAGGTGGATGTTGGCTTGCTGAATTACTCCATCCTGTAGCCCTCCTGTGTATGGCTGATATGCTATGGCAATACCTCTTCACTTGTCATTTGCCATCTGGAAGCTGGCCTTGTTCACTGGCTTTCTGTTGCTCTCACCAAAACCACCAACACTTTTGCTCACTCTACTAGGGGCAGGGAGGAAGAAAAATGGGCTTCAAAGCAAAAGGGAAGGAAGGGGGAAATGCCTTGCAAGTATCATTTCATCACAATGTAAATGCTTTACTTTGTTCCAATTAATTCCCAGGGGTGCTGGACCAGCCGAGGCCCCTCTCCTTAACAGGCACCACCCCCTCCCCTCAAATTAGTGGAAAGAGAACTCCAAACAATGAGAAGATAAAGCAAACAAATGATGCCACAAGAAGGCACCCCTACACACTGGCTGGAAAACAGAAACTCCCATTTATATGACAAAGCACAAGTCCCCGGCGAGCTCATTCAGAGCACACCTTGCTGTAAGCAGTGTTAAAGCCTGAGGTCAGATCCTTGTGAGCGTATACCACTTCCCTCTATCTCTTCCCCAAAATAAGGCCGGCTGGTCAACTCAGCTAGAAGGCAATGAACGACTTTCGTCCTGCTCGTCTTCCAAGGAGTTCAGGGCAGCATGCCTAACCCCCCTCCTTTACAGTAACTCTTCTGAGATAGGTTAGATTGAGAGACAATAAATGACCCAAGATCACCCAAAGACCTTAACGCAGATTGAGGCTGTTAAAACGTGAGTTTCCTTAGAACAGCAACGCCCGCTTTCGTTCATCATTTCATACAACCAAAGAACTCTTCAAGAGAAGGGAGCACCTTGTTCTATTCACACACAGGCCAGGTTCACGCAACAATGCAGCTGCACCGCATTTGCGTGGAAGGAACAGAGCGGATTCTAATGATTTCTGCAGCCAAAGCATCCATCCTTTTGCACGGGAAGTAGAGTTGTAAGATCACAAGTAGGCCTGAGAGATATGTATCCTGAATTGGCCGTTCGTGTTTACATTGCAGCTAAACTTTCTGTGAGTACACAGCCATGACGCTAAGCATGACATTTCTGTTATGCTCTTAAAATAATCAGGAAGTAACTGAAAAAAATTCTCTCTTGCAGCAATTGTGTGCTAAACTGGTTTCTCTTCACTGTGATGTCAGGAGTTTTTAAAATGTTTCCGTACGAGCCTGCAAGAGAAAGTCTGAAATGCCAAAGAAATTTTAGTCTAGTGTTTCAATTTCACACGGAATGGTTTGTCCTCCTGTTTAAGGGTGGCTTTTTAGTATAAACTGCCTTTTGGTGAGCATTACTTCTGATTTCTGTTAACCAATTAATGGAGGGTGATTTTGTACTAGTCTGCCCTGGTGAAAGTATCTGGACCACAGAGATACCATATTTCACAGGCCCTTTATATTTTAACAAAGTTTGTATCTATCCTGCAATTCCTTTCACCTCCAAGACCAGGAAAAGCATTAATACTGGAGAAAAAACACCTTTGAAATGGATGGCCACATATATCAAGCAAAATACTTTGGGAAGAAAATATTAAGTCTAACGTGAGAAGATAGCTGCCACAGAGCAGAAGAAATTCTTGAAGTACCATCAAACAATGCTACTTGCTATGGCTTAAGTTTCAGAGGAAGTTAACAGCTGTGCCAGCCCTCAGCCTCCAGGGAAAATGTTCTCTTGCTACAGTGCTCCTGATTATGCAGAAACGTGGAGTTAAAGTATCTGTTATTGTGGGTAAGAATGGACCAAGATTCAGACTCACCATGCAGATTGACAGGCCAGGGACGCTGGCTCTCCTCTTTGTCTGTTACATCATCTAATGTTTGGGAATCCATCGCTCCCCACATGGCAGCCTTCTCAGTTCCCAGGTGCCATCCGCATTAGCTCCTTCTTCGGCTGCCACCTACCAGTATTATTACGCTGTTGCAGCACAAGGGTATATAGAAGAAGTTTTTGTTCAGCTTGCAGGAAAAAAACATATAATGGGGATCCCCTTTAAAGCACCAACGTTCATTCCACGCTGTCCCCACATCCGCCCCACACCCTTTACAAAAGCTGGACAGAGGAGTACTCAAGGAACAGGCTTTGGAGACCATCCCTGCAGGTGGGAGCTGGTTGGACAAAAAACAGGTTAAAAAAGAAGCTACTAATGCCACCGTGCGTTTTCCCAAGGGGTGTGCGGGTCTGAGGCCGTTTTGTTTCTAGCTACTTTGATGGCCTCTGTTGTTGCGAGCCATTCTTGTAAGAATATAGATTTTTTTTTTCTTCCTGTAAACTGTAGGCCTGAGACACATCAACCTAAGCTATATGAAACCTTACAGAGCCAGCATAGTTTTCCTGAAAGATGGGACACTGGAGCTCCATTGAATGTCTGCCCAAGATTTTGTGCTTTTGAAGATGGTAAAAAAAAATTCTGACAAAACCAGAAGCAGTCCAGAGAAGCCTTTGCTGCTTCTCTGGACTGCTACTGCAGTGCTGCTGTTTCCCCCACTCATCTCTCTTCCTGAGTGATCAGAGCCAATCAGGGACAAAAATGCAAGAGCGGTCCCAACGTCAAGGGCACTTATAGCTCAATTAAAGGGAAGGCGATGCTTCCTGGACGGGTTACACTGGTGAGCCCAGTCCCTCAGGAGCATACTGCTTCTCCTGTAAGCACTCGCAAGCTGCCCAGAAAAGGGAAGGGAAATGCTCTGCAGATCACCATAGGCCAGCACCTGGCCAGCTGCAAGGTGATTTCCAGTGACACCCCTTCCCTCTCTAGGCTGCCTGCAAATGCTCTGGCAAGGGAGGCACATGTCAAGCCACACCAGCGAAGTGCTTGCAAACTGACAAAAGGGAAGGGATCACAGTGGAACCATATTGCCTTCACTGCCTTTATGCAGATCACCAGAAAAATGGTGTGTGGGGGGGGGGAGAACAAATCTGAGGAAAGTGCTTGGAAAGTGAGCCTCCCCACCAGACCTACAGGATACAGAGGCCTTTGCCCCAAAGTGACACCCATCATTTCATAAACCGCCACCGCACAAAGCTTTATTGATAGCGGGATAAGCCTCGTGAGATATGGCAAGAAGAGGAGATGCAAACAAAAAAAGATTGGTGAAAGCTTGCATCCACTCAAGACAAATTCTTAATCTGCAGCTGCAAAAAAAAAAAATTAAAATAGAATTTGACCCTATTTAAAATGTACCTATTTCAAAATATGTGGTAGTAGAGTTCTAATGGCAAAGAAACATTTTTACTAGGAGAGTGTCATGGAGATAAATGCTTTTAAATAAATGAGCACTTTCTTAGATATAAACAGCCCCTTAGCGGCAACACGCATGTTAAAAAATGACAATGAAGAATGTTTATTGAAGTGCTTATCTGAACAATTTTGCTCTAATTAGCAAGTTCCTCCAGTATTTCCTGCACCTTGAACCTTAAGCTTCTATACAAGCTGTGAATAAATTGCTTACGAAATACTGAAAGATCATCACTAGAATTGCCGGCATTCCTGCCCTGGGAACCACAGTGAGAAGCAAACACTAAAAATGTCTGGATCCAGATTCGTACTTCCAACAAAGGAATCAAAGGAATGCAGCCATCCCATCCCACCCGCTCCCCAATTTAACATGTTAATTGTTTTATATGGAAGCTTTTATCACGGCCTATGTTTTCATACCTGTTATTAACTGACGCACACTAGTTTTGTACTGACTGTGGCCCTGGAAAGCACCAAAACCCTGCAAAAATTTAAGCCAAGAGTACACATGAAAGGGAGCAGGAAAAGAGGAGGGTGAGAGGGCGGGGATGGCAAAATTTTACAGAACTTCACACCATCCTACTGTTTAATCTCATCCTTGCCACACTTTGCCACACGAAGAGATGCATTAAAATCTGCCTTAAGCCAAAAAGCAGAGCAAACGGCTGAACCTCATTCTAAGAGCAAAGCATTCTAGGCTTCATCCTTTCAGGAGAGTTCTTAGAAAGGGCAGAGAAAGAGGGAAAAGCAAAGTCAGCAAACATGGGATGATCAAAAGAGCTGAAAGTTACCTGCCAACAGGTCGGAACTGGATGTCACCAAACGGCTGCATTTACTGTTTTACCACAGGGGGGAAAAGTTTAGGGAAGAACATTCTCAACGGATTTTTCACAAGCTCTCTCTCTCTCTCTCGCCATCAGAAAGGGGAGAAGGGAAGTTTTTCTCTGGATTGTTTGACTTTATTTTGGCTCCTGAAAAGTTTTGCAAAGAACAGTAAGAAAGTGTGAACTGTTAGAAAACATTTTTAAAAAAGGAATATATTTCACATAGCAGAACACTATTAAGAATTACAGGTTCCCATCCCAAAACATGTATTGACATTGCATTAAGCAAATAAAAGACATTTAACTGAAAGCTAGAACATGGGAGGGGTGTGGAACTTTCCAACCATGGGTTCAGCCACCGTCAGAATGTTCCAGAAATCACCCTCCGAGGTTGAGAATCAAATAAAAAAAAATGAGAAAAACAAAGGAAAAGGGTAACATTAGGTTATAAGTCCTACAATAATTTAGAAATTCCTAGAACAGTGAAAAATTAAAAATAAAAAGAGACAGTAGCGGCAGAGGTTACCTGTCCGAGCACCTACAATTCCATAGAGAGAACAGGAGTGGGTCGTGATTCTCACACCAGCCAAATAGCTCATAAACCTTCTCAAAAAGAGTGAGCCATGAGAAAGAATTGTACATGTTGATTTAAGCCCTTACACATTTCCCCAACGTGGGCTTTTTAAAGAACTAGGAAGGTTACTGGAAACGGAAAGTAATTTATTCCACTCAATGAATCTAACAAGTGTCCAGTGCAGTGCTTCTAGCCAGGTCTATTTTTATAAACCTTGCAGGTCCGGTGCATTTTTCTTAGCCGGTCTTCCACGGGATGCATGGCTGGGCAAAGTCATCAAGCTAGGAGTGTGCAACTTAGAACGGCACACATGGCCCCGCAACCAGAAAGACAGTCCATGAGTGGGCTCTCCTTTCATCACGCATTACTGATCACAGTACTCCAGAATATGACAGGATGGTTTATAAAAGGTAACAGAACATTAAACTAATAAAAGTGTGAATATACACAAAGCTATAAACACAATCTATACAATACAAACGTAACAATTTTATTTTCGCAATTTATTTATAGTAAAAGATTGATAACGTAATGATTTCTCCCACCTCTTGTTATCATGCTTCCATTTTAAGAGTGTGTTCAATCATTGCCTCTGCTTCTAATCCAAAATCTCATGAGCAATGTTGCTCTTAATGTTACCCGGATGAAGGCAATATTCTTTAAGGAAGTGCAATATGTAACCCTATCCTGTCTGGAACTATACCCTGGTTGGCATGAGCTTGAGAGATTTTCTTTACCTATTGCAGGCAATTAACATTTTAAGAAACTTACTCTTCTTCCCCTCTCTAGATGTTTTCCTGATGCAGCTACCGCAGGTGGGCAAGGCAGAAGAGGGTTCTATAAGCCTTGTTTCTTTAAACAGAAAACTTGAAGTGAGGTTTAGTAATCAACGTCAACTTTTGACTACATCACGTGAGGATTTCCCTCTCCAACGGATTACCCACACCGTCTTCTCCCGTCTTACAGTGTAAGTACAAGCTACCCAGGACAAGCAGACAAACCAGAGCACAGAAGCCCATCAAGTTTTATCTCTCTGTGTTTTAGAGTGAAGCATGTGATTGTCCATTTCAGTTATATTGCTATAAAATGGGTGTAAGAAACTGAGGAAGGTGAGAATTGTGAAAATCACAGTTGTTACAACCTGTTTTGCCAAGCAATGTAGGAACTCAATACAGCCCATATGGGAACTATCCAGGAGTTACCAACTCTTTCCTGGGCTTACCCCACTTGCTTCCTGTGAGTGGTGCAGATATCTCTAGATGTCTGTCAACTAAAAGAGGGGCAATTCTTCCCTCATATTCCTGAAAGATACTAACAGTGCAGTCCTAAGAACACTTTCCCGGGAGTATGCTCCACCAAACAGACCTGAGTAGGATCCTTAGTAGACTTGCTTAGGATTGCTCTTGAAGAGTGTTAAAACAACAAGAATAAAATTTTACTGACCCAACTGGTCAATTTTATTTATGACCCAATAGGATTTTCAGAGGAACCTATAAATTAGGAGACACATTCAATGAGTGTTGAAAACCCTCCAAGCAAGAAAACTCTCTCAATCTAATCTCTAGTTTTCGTTACAGCCTGCATAGGGTGACTGATTTTTTTATTCCAACGTAGACCTGTGTATCTTTCGTTCCAACATGGGCACTCCAAATGGCTGCTTTTTACTTCATCACCTGATGCCAATAGTCAACCTTCCACATGATTTTAATAATAATATTTAATTCTACAAAAGTCATTACATTTTTTTTTAAACAAAAAAGGAAAAAAACTGTACAAAATAGGCATGATCCAACCTCCGTGAAAGCAGGTTAACACTGTTCTGTTTATTGCCTTCTGACGTCTCTCTGCGTAGTGTCCGCAAATGGTGTGTATTTAAGGTCCGAGTGCAGGTAAGCAGCCAAGTGCAGAAGATGAGCCAGAGGGGTGGAACGCGGAGGGCAAAGGGGACCTGTTCCCTTGAAGCATCCAATAAAAGCAGCACTGCACACATACGCTGGCAACCCTCCCCAAAAACATCTTTCCATTGCAAAGATTGTACTGTGTGTGTGTGTGTGTTTAAAAACGAGAGGGCTTGGTGTGTGTTTGTGTTTCCCTGTAGTTCCAATACTAATATGTACCCCAAACAAAATACATGTGAGAAGTGGGTGAGGAGGAGGAGAATGTGGCCATTAAAACAGATCCACAGTTGCTGTTTTGGTTCTTTTATCAAATTTAATAAGAAAATGCACAGCCAGAAGTATCAGAGTGGGGAAGAGGAGATCACCAGGCATTCTGGAAAAGAGTGACGAACCAGACAAACAAAAAACTAATGACAAAACAAAGCAAAATACAGACACATACATAAAGGCCTGAGATCCACATATTCCTTTAAGGCCTTAAATCAGGTTCCCATTCTGGCTGGGCCTTAATAGAAGAAAAGTGTCCTGCATTGTTTCCTAAAATGAAGCTCAGTCTCTCTCTCTCTCTCTCTCTCTCTCTGTCCAGAAGTCAGTCTACCTTAGATTTCAATGTTTTCTTTAAAAGTGAATTACTACAAAAAGTAGTAACATATTAAGGTTGCTCCAAATGAGTCGTGAAATTTGCAACCACTTTAACCCTCCTCCACACCCCCTCCCACTATTTTCTGGGCAACAGATTAAAAAAATAAGATGTACAGGCGTCTAGGTCTTTATTGTTATCATTAAATAGTGCAGGGGTATGTTTTTGGCCACTGTTAAAGATGCAGGCATTGAGAAGGGAGTGTCAGATGAGTATGTATTAGAAATGTAACATTAACATAGCATATATTTTGCAAAAAGGACTAAAACACTAACAAATACAAGTCAATGCACATTTGTTTTAAACTAGTGTAATTCTTTTTCACATTGGATTAAACATTATTTTGTACACCAAACATGAACAGTGCTGTTTATCTTTGCCGTTCGTGCAAGAGGAAAGATGCCGCTTCTGCCATCAATAATAAGCACGTCTGAAATTTTTACACATCTTTTTCTCTCCGCCCCCCGCCCCACCCCGAATTAAAATTCCACACACATACGCTAAAATCTTTCTCTTTAAGGACTTTTTTTTTCTTTTTAAATATAAACAAATATGGAACAAACCCATTTGTTAATACTGAGATGGCAGAAGTTGCAGGTTTGCTTCAAAAGCTCATACTGAACTAACAAATGCCGTTCCCTACTAAAGCGTTTTAAAGGCTATGCCCTCCAAGGCCCCTGTAGGCTCTTCGACAGCCTACAAATCCAAGTGAACTAAGGGTGGGAAATGCTGGTATTTCGTGCCTTTGGAAGAAAAGAGGCTGCCCTGACCCCCATCAACTCCTACGGAACATACAGCAAGGGACATACAGCAACCTACAGGGCTGAGCTCCAACAAGGCGGGGGAACGGTTTGCAGAAACATTAGTTCACAGATGCCTCTGGAGGGCTCAACACAACCTTTGAAAGCACATATCAAGCTGAAACAGTACCCTATGAACACACATGCTCTGCAGTGGGTGTTAAGATCACAGTGGCATCCCTAACAAAAGAGAAAGGTTTTTATACCCCTAGAAATACAGGCTTTTAACTAGGTATTGCAATTGGCTCCCCAAAATACAAATGAAAAGTATGTCCTGCCAGTTTAATAAGTCGCAAAAGCAGCATTCACAGAACATGCGTGTTTGGATCTTTCTCCCCTTCCCTATTCCCCATGAGTTGCTTCTGATAAACAGCACTACAAGTTGGTCATTAAAAAAAATGTACAAGAAAGTTGGTCATATATATATATACACGTTTGTGGCATCACTCCACCAGGAGCTTAATCTCATTGGCTATTAGCTGGTTCATGTTGAATAGACCCTCCGGGAGCTTGGTGAGCAACTCTCTCTCTGTGGTTTCAGGGTCGCTGTCGACAGAGCTGGAGCTAGCGCTCATGTTATCGACAGTGGCGCTAGCTGGAGGGCCCAGCTCTGGCTCGCTAGTCTCGCTAGCCGTGGATACCACAGAGAGCAAGGACATGCGTCGCATCAAGCGACCGGGGGGAAGAAGGGAAGCGGCATAGTCCGCTATGATACCAGCTACGTCTAGATTACAAGCCTTGTCAAAGGCAATGAAACCTACATTTGCATTGGCCTCGCAGACGTAGAATGAGCCATCATCCTTCATTAGGAGGTCGATGCCACAGACATCCATCCCCAGGATGTTAGACACCTGGATTGCCAGCTGCTTGCCTTGTTCACTCAATGAGCACATCATGCCTATGCCACCTGATGGAAGAAAAAGACCAGTCTTAAGTGCGGAACTGTGTTAAACTTCACATGCTGAACTGGGGAAAGATGGCCTATTCTTTAGCTGAGGCAGTTCCATGAAAAGCCACGGGCCAGACAAACAGGTCTGGCTTGAATGGTAGTACAGGGTTTAGGGGAGGCAGATAAACAGTGTTGGGGGGAAGCCTGTGAACTCCACTTGAACAACAAGAGAAACTGAACCCACTTTCTATAACTGAATGGGATACAAAAAAACTTTTAAAGGTGAAAGATTTCCAAAAATGTTGAAGCCATGGAAACCCACCCCCCTAGTTTCTTATATTTAAAAAAAAATTGGAAATGTGGGGGTTATCTAAATATATACACCATTTTCTTATAAAACCTAAATGTATTGTTTTAACACAAACTGCATCTGTTAACTACACACAAACATATTTAAAAACAGCATAATCTGGGGGGCGGGGGGTTGATCCTCACTTTGGCACCATGGTCAGAATTACATATATACATATATCTTTGTATACTATAGACATGCAATATTATCAAGGATATATATGTTGTTTAAATAGTACTAATGTTATCCACAATTAACGTGCTGAAAGTATTGAACTTTTCTGTAGTGTATTGCCATCACACACATTACAGCATATTAATCGTTAATGTAATTCTGACCATGGTCCCAGAAAGAGGATCAAAAAAATCCACACAATGGGACCATGTACAGATTAGAAGATTCCTTGGGTTTGTAAGAAAAATCCCCATTTATAGAAAAATCTGAAAAGTGGACTCTTAAAAAAAAAACCCAAAACTATTGCTCATACAGATACTATAAAGTAAAGGAAAAAAGAAATCAAGTTGCCATTTAGGGATTTGCTTAGAAGTCCCAACAAACATTGCCAGGGTGGGTGCTGTCTGCCAGGGGAAGAGAAGGCAGACACTGAGTGATTCCGCACACGTTGGATAATGCACTTCCAATCCTCTTTATAGATAATTTGGAACGGATTTTTTTGTGTGCAGAACAAAAAATCCATCTCAAACGACTGATAAAGTGCATTGAACGTGCATTATCCAACGAGTGCGGAATCAGCCAATGATAGGACAGGAAGAAAGAAGCTGAGTGGCAGGACTGGGCAGGCAGGGGGAGAAGATGGTGGTGGCAGGAGGGCAGAGGGGTGCAATTCCCTTTCCTTACAGGTTCATCACTTCTCATTCTCTAAGAATGCAGGTTTTCACATTTCAAATGAGCAAGACAATGCCTTTAAAATATTCACCAAATCCAAAAGAGAAAATATTTCATAGAAGCTTTTTTTTAGAGTCCCCCAAAATTTGCAATTTCGTTGTTAGAAACATCATCAGAGGAAAAACTCCCCCCTCCCTCATTTTCGCAGGCTTTCCTATTTCTGGAAACCTTTAACCAAGGAGCTAAGGAACATTTTGTTCATGAAGAGGAGAATTCAACAGAAAGATCAGAATCCTGTAACATAATCCTAAGGGGAGGTGCTGAAAGTGATCAAGAAGCCAACAGGCCCCTATGTCCACATACCTGGCAGTTACACCAGTATAAATCCAAGTTATGCTAGCGCTGCCTCCTGCCGCCACTCTGCCAGGCTGCTGTGCTGGTGGGGAGCTGCCATGGCCCAATGCTGGTGGACCTGGAGTGTAAACCCCTGTGCAGGTGCAGGAGTAGGCAAGCCAGGGTGTGGGGCAGGTGTCAGTCGGCTCCCTAAGCTGTTCCAGGCTTGGGAATGGCCCAAACAGCAGTGGAAAGTTGTGCCACAAAAAGGTGACATAGCCCATAGGTGCCCCCATGCAATGGGAAAAGTTGGCTGCCCCTTCACCATGCATGGCCCTGCCCAAAACAGCTCAAAGGAGCACAGGATGCCGACTATGACTAATTCGCCTGTGCTGCAGCAGCAGCCAAGCATCCTGGCTAGCACCCAATCACACCCCCCCACACACACTCACACCCTACATAAACTCCAGCTGGGGTACCGATGAACTTGGTCAGTAGGGGGCGTGGCACAAGGCTCTGCCTGAGAGCCCTCTGCTGTGGGCACCTTGGTCATGGGGAAAACACAGAGTAGGCACTTTGCAAAATTGGGCAAGCATACAGGGGAAATCTAAGTCCAGGATGTCTGAATGTAAGGAAAATGCTCTCGAACAGGCTTCTAATTGTACAAGTTTGACACTTTGGTTCAGGCTCTTGTCTGTGCAGGCCTGTTTCGAGAAAAAGTCTCTTGGCCTGCTAATTGCATACACCTGTGGATTGTTCAGGTCGCTTGAGAAAATGTCCTTGGAAGCTTGGAGCCTGGTAGCTGAAGTCATCTGAAATCTGTACTCCCCATAGTTCCTCATGCTGTAATGCCAATTAAGTTGATGAGCCCTAGTTGATTCATTGCGTTGGTGTGCTGACCACCTCAGACCTCAAGAAGTCTCATTGTCTCTAGGCAGAGTTCAGCCATTAATGCCTACCACTATGTGAGAAGAGGAGCTTAGCTCCAAGCCCCTCTATCAGCATGCCTAGAGATGGCTGGCAGGGATGGACTCTTTGCTAATGCCTTGGTAGGAATAACCAGCCTTGGAACCAAGTCAGAGAATTGTTAGATAGCCAGCTTGCAGTATTTTTAGCTAGACCGATAGTATTTAGAATAGCAAAGTCTTATTTGTTTTGTGCCTTGCTTGTCTTTTAAGAGCAATTCCTGCTTTGCCTACGCTCCTACGTTCTTCTTCAATAAACTACAATAACATACTTTACCTGCCTGTCTCCAGAGTTACTTGCCAAAGGTATACACGCACACAGAGTGGACTCGAGGCTGAAAAGCCTCACGAAACATAGTCCAGAGCGTCCCGGGTACTCCTGAAGCGGCTATGATCCAGCATGCAGGAACAGAAAGGAGGGTCTTGGGATCCTGACACTGACTAACGTCTCCCATTCCAGGACCCTAACTGGTACCCCCGTCTCCAGAGTCTCGGCTCAAAGGGGGTGAGCAGAGTGGCACTGGCAGGCCACGGTTACAACTGCTGCCAGGGACGGATTCCGCCTTTGCCTGCTATCATGGAGCTGTCAACAGCAGCTGCCATGCGACCGGTGGATGCCGCCAGATTTCTATGGGAACGAGAGTGTGCGCTCTGCTGGCCGTGGTTGGCCGGGCTTGCCCACCTGCGTATCTCCTTCCTCAAAGACTTTCGGAAACAAAGTGACACCACTGAAGTGAAGACAGGCAACCACACACCACTACCTCAACAGAGCTTAGGACTGCTCTGCTAATGAGAAAATCATATCCGATGAAAAATTGGTATTGCTGGGTTTAAATTTTATAGAAAAAAAGAAACCTATTAGGTGTGCACTGCACTGTTATGTTAAAGGTAGCAGGGAACGTAACGTTAGATATATTTTAAAAGGTAGTCACAGGATCACGATGGATGCGGTACAATGTTGCTTTATGTTGCCATAAAGCAACATTGCATCAGAGCATACAATGAACTACAAAATTCTAATTTTGACCTTCGAGTGCAAACCAGGAAAGCAACCAGGGTAAAATACTATTTTTCCTCAACTAATACCGAACTGACTGGGCAAAACAAACATGGATGATTTTAAACGGGCTATACTCAAGGTACAATAAATGACGATGAAGCTACCTCTCATTAATTAGCCAAAATTAACAGTCAGCTAAATCTGTACTAAAAAGAGATGCAGAAATAGCAACACTGAGCTGCTTCTGTAATTAGCAGTGACACAAGTTTTCTAGGAGAATTTGAATCAGATAATTTTCTGGAAAAATTCAAATTAAAGTAAATAATTTTAATAATTATTAAAATAGTTTTAATGATTTAAAAATGTTACCAAAATTCAAACAGTATTAGCAAAAATAAGGCAAATACAGCATGTACAAGCTTTGGCATTGTCCATGCCATTCAAAATGACTGATTTGCAGCACAACAGCTGTGACTATAGATACAGACTATATTTACATATGTAGGGCAGAAAATTTTCCACAGAAAAATATAGTACTGGACAGGGCTTTTTTTCAGCTGGAATGCGGTGGAACGGAGTTCCGGAACCTCTTGAAAATGGTCACATGGCCAGTGGCCCCGCCCCCTGATCTCCAGACAGAGGGGAGTTAAGATTGCCCTCCGCGCCGCTCAATCTCAACTCCCCTCTGTCTGGAGATCAGGGGTGGGGCCACCAGCCATGTGACCATTTTCTCCAAGGGCAACCCGCTGAGTTCCACCACCTCTTTTCCCAGAAAAAAAGCCCTGGTACCGGAAATTTTTCCGGAAAAAATTCTGCCTTATATCACTGGTAATTAGGGAAAGATATAACAACATGAACTGAAATTGTAAAATAATCCACTTTCTCACAGAGGCTCAAGGCTGAGTACATGGTTTGAGTCAGTACAGTCAATTTCAAAAAACATTTCAATAAACAATGTACTCTCCTTCCCATTTCTTTCAGACATTTATAGCACCAACTATATTTAATTTTCCCTGTAACACTGGATTTAAAGCAGCATTTCATGCAAAAGGATTAGTGTTCAAGCGCTCCCTGATGGCCATCAGAAAAGGTCCATCAAGACTAGACATGTTTCTATCATTCTTACCAAGTGAGCAATTGCTTTGCATTCTACCATCTGTTGAGCAACGCAGCATTGTTCCCACTACACGGCCTCCCACTACGATGACACGCACATCTTTGCCATGGGACTCCTGGATGTATTTCTGGAATAGATAAGGGGCCTCATGACGGATTAGATGGCTCAGGTCGGCCAAGTGGTGCTTGTCTCTTGCTAGAAACACAGCTTTGCCTGCATAAGAGGACAGGATAGAGGGGAAAAATGGGTTATGGAAATCTCTGTAAATTATGCCCTTCTAAAAGAGTAAAAGCGGCAATGGAGTGGAATACTCTCTATGCATGAATGAATGTAATAAGGACTGCAAAGCACTCTGCAGGCTGAGTAGTGCAATAAAAGTAGCATTCTTTTCAAAACTGCCTTAAAGTAAACCCACAATTCCATTTTATTGCATTTCTTAACTGCCTCAGTAAAAGTTTGGCAGTAACCTTTGATCTTAGACTGATAGCATTCTGGTAGCACTAACAGGACTTGTATCATATCAAAATTTGGGGGTTCTCTAGACACACAGATCAGGGAGGTGCACAGTTTTAAAGATCCCATCCACACTGGAGCCATTTTTCTTGCCTCAGACCCTGTGGCCACCTATTCTTCATCCTGTATATTAAATATTGGAAACTGCAAGATCTATTGGCATGATCTATTGGTTCCGAGCATAGATTTTTTAAAAACAAATTTATGTCTCTAGCCCTTTTTAGTTTCAGAGATATAAGGGGAAAGGTGCACCCCTTATACCTCCAGAAGATGAAGGGCTAGAGACTTACCTTTGGGGGGGGGGAATGAAAATTGGGAATTAATAGATCATGACAAGAAACTGTTAAAATACTATGTTTTAGCAACTGTTGATTTTTAAAAAAGAGCCAAACAAGCCAGAGGAAAAACTGGCAGCCATGGAGGCTGAAGCAAGGAAAGTGTGAGGGGAAGTGCTGCCACTGGGCATCACTGCCACTGCGCTCACCGCACCAACAAGAGCTGGATGGAGAATTCACTCTTTGTGGAGGAAGCAGCCACATAACACAAGAGGCCAGGACAAATGTCAACAAGGACGTGACATTTTTTCTTTTCACTTTACCAGTGCAGGCATTTTTTTGGTATAATGAAAGAAATTACAAGTTGCTCTTATAGCAATTGTATTAAAGAATCCAGAAGAGAGGGGAAATAGAAAATAAGAAATTTTAACCAACACCTAGAACTTCCATGGCCAAAAACGACAAGAAAAATCAGACACTATTCATTATCGAATTGCTAAGATTTGGGCAATAGCAAGCATGGTGAAATTATATCATAAGATACACTGTCCTGTTTTGTTCCAAAATAGATGGATAATCAAAAAACCACCTGCCAGCTTTCTTATTCTTGAATAACTGATTATTTAATTGTTATATTGATACACCAGGCTACATCAGTAGTTGAAGGATAAGCATTTTGATTTCTCTTACTGTGAAAATGATTCAAAATGGAAACAGGAATGCAATTATGGGATTTTTTGTTATTAGGTAATCATTAATATCATATAATCCCCTGATAATTTTGTATTAGTTTATTATGCAAGGAAGGGTAGATTCTCCCGCATAGCTGTAAACCAGGGCTTTTTTTCTGGGAAAAGAGGTGGTGAAACTCAGTGGGTTGCCAGCACAGGGGGCAACTCCTGGCAGGAGGTGATGCCCCTGGTACCACATGTGCACACGTAAAGTGTGCGCATGCTCCCAGGACCGCACAATGATGTCACTTTTGGTCAGCTGGAATAAGGGGGGAGTTTTTTAAAGTTTAAACCACCCTTGGTGAAATGGTCACCTGGCCGGTGGCCCCCCCCCTTGATCCCCACACCACAAGAGCAGGCGGCAGCGGTAAAAGCAGGCCGCTCTCGCTGCCGCCGCCTGCTGTTACCAGCGCCTCCCCTCTGCCTGGAGATCAGGGGGCGGGGCCACCGGCCAGGTGACCATTTTCAAGAGGTGCCGGAACTCCGTTCCACCACGTTCCAGCTGAAAAAAAAAGCCCTGGCTGTAACTATCTATTTCTTTCTCGGTAAGACTGAATTTAAGAGGTTCCTCTACCGTTTCAGGCTATTTTGTGGTTAAAGATAGACAGAAGACTTCAGTCAAAGCTGTCTTTATACACAGTGATCTGTACACATGCTTAAACATACCTCTGTGACCACGTGTGTTCTTCACAACCATAGGGAACTCCAAAACTTCTGCTTCATCAATCATTTTGGCAAAATTTTCATGACCACCTGATAGGAAAAAATAATGACAAGTTAGTAAAGATGCTCAGGATATTCTCTTGGAGTTTCTCAGCAGATTCCAAAAAGCAATAACTGAAAAAGAGGAGTCCTGCCCATGCGCTCAGGTAGTCTATTTTCAAATCAGAAACCATTGCTGGTATCTATTGTGTCTTTCTGCATAAAAACTTTCTTCAACCAATTAATTTAATTATGCTTTAGAATACATGTATTTTGGAGAGGCATAATAAAAATATGCTATCAATTTGAAACCATCGTCTTATTGTCACTTTGTTATGTTTTGTCCTCCTTCAATTTAAAGGGGTAAAATGATCCCAGACACTAATCTGCTAGGCACCCCCTAAGAAAACCAGAGCTGCAACATGGAGATTTAAATCTCTCTCAGTCCACACAAGGAAATCTTATTAGAAGTTCCTTGCCTGCCCCAACAAAAATACAACTTTAAAAGACTAGTTTTTAATAACTTTTCATTTCTGAATTTTCAAGGTAACAGTAACACATCAATATCAGTAACATAACGGTAACCAGATTCCAATAAAAGACTAGTTTAAATCTTACCCTTTGTCTGCTATTTGACCATGCTGTTGTAAGGATGCCAGGCAACTCTCAAGACAGAGACTTGACTTCATGAGTAAACGTTCTTTATAGATATGATGCCAGTATGATACACTTATCCACTCTTGCTAGGACTGGCAGCTACAGACCAGTGTCAAGCAGATATAGGTTTCCCAAGGCTACTCCTAATTCCACCCCCCACTTCTCCTAACAGTCCTCTAACTCTGCAGACAGGAAAACAGGCTGTGTGATTCATGGACTGCTCAAGGTCAAGCAGGCTCCCAGACCTGGGAGAGATTATAACAGGAACAAACACCTCCCGTTTTCAGTTTCCTACCCCAGGTTCAAATAACAGAATCACCCCAACAACATCGGCTTCAGCTGCAGGGGGGTACTGAGTATGACAGGTGATCCTGAGCACCCGACAGCTGTGGAATCACCTCACTGAACGCCAAATTTACTTCTCTTTGCACAGAACTTGTCTGCATCAAATTGGATTGTGTGTGCATTCTACTGAGTCAAGGCACAGCTAGATGTGATGGTATCTTTGGGTCTGACCTGGGGATGCTTCATCCATTTAGAGAGCCAGTGTGGTGCAGTGGCTAGAGTGACAGACTAGGATCTGGGAGACTCAGGTTTGATTCCCTGCTCTGCTATGGAAGCTTGCTGGGTGACTCTGGAACAGCCATACACTCTCAGCCTAGCCCACCCTACAGGGTTTTTTGTGAGGGAAAAATAGAGACGAGAATGATGTACACTTTGAGGAGGAGGGGTGTAAATGAAGTAAAATAAATAAAACTACCCTTCACATACAAACCATAGCACTAATATATGTATTTCTAAACTCTATGCCATTTACTGAATTAATTAAATCCCTTTTCATCTTTGCATAATGAGAGTTTGTAATGGTCTGGCACCAAAGTACAATACAGGCTGGCTGATGCTAGACAAACAAAACTACATCTACTGACATCAAACTTTTAGTTTTAAAGGCATTTAGGAGAATTTTTAGTCTTCTGGAACCTTTAAAATGTTCAAAATTGAAAGTAATTATTCAGGGACAGGTTTTGTCCAAAAGTTTCAGAATCTTTGGACCACAATTTGCTGAGGACTGCTTCTCACTTGACCTTTCACATTTAGCTGCTGATTGCCAAATGCAAAATAAACACACCAAGATCAATTCCATGCACACGCTTTTCTGTGCAACACTGAAGTGCGCTTCCCAGTCACTGCTTCAATTTATCACACTGGAAAAACCAGCAATTTAAATATACGAAGCAAGGTGCAGACATCTTAAATATGCACACAACAGCACATACAGCAGATCAAGCTGAATGAGTAAAAGCCATCACAGTTAGCTCATATTCAGCTGCCTCCATAACATCAGATGTCAGAAATTATTTCCACCTTACGAATTCTGAAAGTTCAGATAAACAGGAGATCACTTACCAATATTTTAAATGCTTACTATACTGTATCCCTTGCTTACATTCTCTTGTCAGGGAACAAAACAAGACCAGAATTGCTAAGTTTTTCCCCCCCAAGCCATAAATGAATATTTAGCAAACTGGGAAGATTCCCTTCAAGAAAAACCTGCTACATTACTTCTCCACAGGTCACCCCTGCATAACAACAGGGACCATGACTAGAGGCCATTTAACCCACGCTATTGCTTACCCTACAACTAAGGCTTTTCATCTCACTGAGCTGCCAGTTGTGAAATCAAAGAAAAGATAATTTTAGATGTCAGCAGGATAATAAATAGAGAAGAAGGGTGGAAGCATAGATGCTGAAAGTCTGGTGATAGGCAGAGTAAACCAAACCTTCCTTGTTCACAATGGAACAGGCAGCACAATGATTCAATCTTTCATGTTTGGAGGAAAAATAAACTGGAGATCAGTACACACGTATATACTTAACTTACATAAATGATACTGCTTTAACAGCCAACTGGCCACAAGCAGCATCTCGCTGAAGCAACCCTTTTATTATCCCCTTTTATATTTAATTACCAGCAACAAAAATTTTGCAACCAACAACCTGGTTCTTTTATCATTATCTAATAATAACATCTGAATTCATCTCTGCAAAAAAGGACATAGTTTATAAAATATAAACTGCCCTAAATGTTTCTTTAACTTCCCCCAAAGCAACAAAACATGTTCCAAAGTCTCAATTTGACCATCTCCACATTTACACCATCTATCCAAATAAGGTACACCAGCACAACAGCCCTCCATAACCATAGAAAGAAAGACATCTAGCCTAGCCAGCCTGAACGCCCTTCTATAGAGGGGCTCTGTTAAGAAAAGGACATATCCTGGAATAGAACTGGAGGGGTTTAAGCCATGAGTGGCCACTGAGCACACACATGCTTTCTCCCGCATACTACTAAAATCCAAGGCTGTCACAGCTAACTTGATTTCTTTTATCTCATATACATTATTTGGGTTAAAGCCCAATGACTGAAACCTATTTTCAATTACCTTTTTCCAAGAGGACAATGGTGAATCCTTTGCAAAAAAAAAGCTTAGCAGCCCCTTTATTAATTGTAAGACTCTTTTGATATAGCAGAAATAATCTTTGCCGTGCTAAAACTTCCAAAGGTTTCTGATTTAGTTCTGCTCTGAGGGATACCCCAGAGACACAATTTGTCATGCCTGACATTCTATGGAGAAACTGCATTAGTACTTGGTCAACTGATTCATCTACTGCATCAATCAAAACCCTAACATCATATAATATTTGGAGAATTACTTTGGCATTAAATGCTTAATTGCTCCACCCCCGAGTATGAAAAAAGTGACTTAAGGCACTGCTGGATACATTCGCTTTGTGTTTAATACTTTTCAGATGTAATCGCTAGCTGAGATTTGCTTGGAATATAATACCCAGATAATGAAATTGTCTAACTTGATCAACTGTCTTTCCATTAACTTGCCAATTTTATTTAAGAATATTTCTTGCTTTAGAAAAGACCACAATTTTAGGTTTCTGTGTATTTAAAGAGTCCCTCATTTGGACAATATTCAGAGAAGGCCTTAAGTTATTTAGGAAGGCCTACTAGGAAGCGAGAAAGTATTGTCCTCATATAGCATTAACAGTATATTAATGGTATATTAAGAATCCTCTCCATGTAGGTTAAAAATATGGTTCTCCTACACAGACCTGTAAGCCTTTTCCATCTCTCAAGGCTTCTCTCATCTGATTCACTACAAAGCTTCCTTTTACCTGAAGAGAAGTTACAGTATGAGAAGCCTGCACATTCTCCAACCCAGAACCTCTGGAGGCAGAAAGCAGGTTGCTCTTTCTGCCTCCAAAGAGGACGGTGTGGCCACTGTCCTGAGTCTGAAGACTTCCACAGATAACTCTGCTGTCTACAATGTGTGCCTCTCTGGGCCGAGAATTCCTGGCCCTTTAAAAGATATATTCTCTTACAGGAAGATAACCGATTTGAACCAGCACACAGAACAAGTAACAACCAGTGGGCAACATCATAGGAACAGAGTAATCAGGCAGGGACTCAAGAAATTGTGTCTGAGAATGCTGGCAGACGCTCACCCCTCATGAATGTCCTTGCATTAAAGATAACATCCCCCAAAACAGTGGGTGAACACATGCAGATTGTTCATGTCTTAAAGTAAAAGCAGGGTTTATTTGCAGGGGGAACGCACCGGAACAGCGTTCCTGTAGAACTGAAAAGTGGTCATGTGGGTTTTGGCCCCGCCCACGTGATTCCTTTTCCTCCCCTCTGCCTCCCCTCCAAAGAAGGGTAAGCTGCTTCAATTCGTTCTGCTGCTTTATTTTCATTCGTGACTCATGAGTGAGAGTGAGTGAGTGAGTGAGTGAGTGAGTGAGTGAGTGAGTGAGTGAGTGAGTGAGTGAGTGCAAGCCTGGCTGCTGGGCCTGGATTTCCAAAGGAGGAGGGTAAGCTGCTTCAATTCATTCTGCTGCTTTATTTTCATTTGTGACTCCTGAGTGAGAATGAGAGAGAGAGTGTGAGTGAGTGAGTGAGTGAGTGAGTGAGTGAGTGAGTGAGTGAGTGAGTGAGTGTGTGCGTACAAGCTGGGCTGCTGGGCCTGGATCTCCAAAGGAGGAGGGTAAGCTGCTTCAATTCATTCTGCTGCTTTATTTTCATTCGTGACTCGTGAGTAAGTGAGTGCATCCGTGCAAGCAGGGCTGCTGGGGCTGGCTCTCCAGAGGAGGACAAGCTGCTTTGAGGTCTTTCTGCTTTATTTTCAGGAAATACCTGGAGATTTTGGGGGAAAGGGGCCTGAGGTGTGAGTGTTGCATTCTGACACACTTCCGGTAATGTCAGGGGGTGTGCCAAATGCTAATGAGATATGCTAATCAGTTATGCTAATGAGTCCCTGCTGTTCTTTTTCTATGAAATGACCCGAGTAAAAGGAATCTTCACGCTAAATCTAGTGTTTTCACTTGAAGACTGGAGTACACACTAAGACTTCTGAAATGTTGCCAAGCAGGAAATCCAATCAGGGAGAGAACTCTGCCCACCTCCCTGGATATGGAGCTGTCAAATAACGTGTTGAAGGACCCACTGTCCAAACACCACATCAGCTGAGGCAAGAATGTGGACACAGATATCAGAAACAGACACAGATATCAGAAACCAAGGTGATTGTGATCAAGACAGTTGACATAGCTGAGCTCCAGAGTGAACACACAATTCCTTCAGGCACCAGAAGTCCTTGAGAAGAATACGTTATGGTAATGCATTCTCTAATCCAGCTATCGAGAGTCACTTTGAGGACCTTCTTCGCTTTGATGACAGGGTACAATTCAGGATGCTTGAATACCTGCCAGTTTGGATGACTTCCTATTCAACAGCAGAAATCAGACAGCCACTTAAGTTCATGTGTATTCCCAGGAACACATTACTTGCAGCCAAGTAGGGATCAGCTGGGAGTCAACTTATTTATGTATTTGTTTAGTTATTTATAATCCGCTTTCTCACTGAGACTCAAGGCAGATTACACAGCATGAGTCAGTACAGTCAACTTCAAAGCCATTTCAATAAACAATGGTATAGCATCCATAAATGCAAATTTGCAAAGATTTAAAACCTGCAGAAATCCAATACAGTTGAGGAAATGCTGAAACAGAGCATAACCAATTCTAAGACTGACATATTAAACATAAAAACTAACCAGTATAATCAAACTTACAGCAATAGACGGTACATAGTAGTAAAGTCTATAGTCCCTGTCCCTTTACAGATACATCTCTTTGAGACCACTTGTTTATAGTGCAGCCCTTCTATCTGAGTAAAAAGCTCTCTTGAATAAGAGTTATCCACAGCTTGCGGAAAGCCAAGAGAGTGAGAGCTTTCCTGAACTCACCAAGTAGGTCATTGCATAAGATAGGGGCCACCTCAGAGAATGCACGTGTACAGCTGTTGATTTTGTCCATGTGCAGAAGGGCCTGTTCATATGAGTAAAGCTGCCACTGTAAAACATGGGAGAAAGGGGGTCCCGTAGACAGACTAAGGCCATGAAGAGTTTTGTAAGTGAAAGCTAATACCTTAAATTAAGCCTGGTAAATGATAGGTAGCCAGTAAAGTGACTGCAGGATGGGAGTAATATGCACGTTCCTTCTAGATCCCAATAATAACTGAGCTGCAGCATTTTGCACCATCTGGAGTCTTCAAGATAACTTAGAGGGGAGACCTATGACCTACAGACCATATGACCTATGACCTACAGAAGTTAACTCTCAGTGTTACCATGGCATGGATCCAGGTGGCCAGATCAACCGTGTCAAGGTTGAGGGCCATCTTCCAGGCTAGACTGAGTTTGTAGAAAGAATTTTTTGCAGCCATCTTAACTTGCTTTTCTAGAAATAGCACTGGATCCAGTATAACTCCTAGGCTCTTAACTGAGTCTGCCAGAGTCAGACAAACTCCACTGAAAGCAGAGAGTAGAATGTCCTTTAAGATCCATGCCTTTCAAACTTCTGTCTTGTCTGGGTTTAGTTTCAATTTGTTTGTTTTGACCACAGCTGTCAAGCAGCAACCCAAGATCTCTATAGAATTCTGCAATGATTTGGACACTGAGCTATCTGGTGTCGTATGTATATTGATGGCACGCAATTCCATAGGACATTGTACTCCCCACTTATGATGGAGTCCATCTGACTTCTGCAGACTCAGTTAAGAGTCTAGAGGTTAGACTGGATCCAGTACTATTGCTAGAAAATAAGTTAAGGCAGCAGCAAAAAAATGCTTTCTACAACCTCACTCTAACCTAGAAGATGGTTTCCTACCTCGATATGGCTGATCTGGCCACCTGAATCCATGCTATGGTAACATCAAGACTTGACTATTGTAATGCACTATAGACAGATCTCCCATCTAAGTTAACAAGGAGACTCCAGCTGATGTAAAACGTTGCAGCTCGGCTGTTAACAGGAGCAAGCCAGAGCATGAATATCACTCCCATCCTGCGGTAGCTCCATTGGTTACCTATCAGTTACCATGCTCAGTTTTAAGATATTGGCTATCATATACAAAGCTCTTCATACCTAGGTCCAGCACACCTACAGGACCACCTCTCTGCCTATCCACCTCTCTCACCTTTCCATGGCAGCTTTGTTCATCTGAACAGGGTCTCCTGCAGGTGCCAGTCTGCAGACGGGCGAAATCAACAGCTGCCTGTACATGTGCATTCTCTGTGGTGGCCCCTGTCCTTTGGAACAGCCTGCCTGAGGTCAGGAGAGCCCCCACTATCCCAACTTTCCACAAACGATGCAAAACTGAATTTTAAAGGGCTTTTTTTGCTCAGATAGGAGGGCTGTATTGTAGGGAAGGGGTCTCAAAGAGATGCTTCACGAATGAGTTAGGGACCATAGTCTTCACCACTATGTTGCCTTACGTCCAATCTGTTGCTTTAAGTATGTGCTCCTATGTACTACCTGTGTTTCACGTTCAATCCTATTGGGTAGTTCTATGTTGTCGAATGTCAGTCCTAGAATTGCTTATGCTTTGTTTTAGCATTTCTTCAACTCTATATTGGATTTTCACTAATGCTATCTTTGTAAATTTGCATTTATTTACTCTATAGCATTGCTTATTGAAATGTCCTTGATATTGACTGTACTAATCTCACACTATGTAATCCACCTTGAGTCTCAGTGAGAAAAGCGGACTGTAAATGACATAAATAAACAAACAAGCAAGCAAATAAATGAGGGAGGAGAGATGAAACCAGTGATACGGGTCATCTTAGATGTTACAGCGTATGGGAATGATTTTCTACCTGTTTATCTATACAGAAGAGATTTGACTGTCAATCCCAGTTATAAAAAACATGCTGCTGTTAAGCTTTTATAAATCAATAAATGGTAAAAGGTGCATAATCATGTTCTTAATTATATGTAGATTTGAGACAACAGAATTAATTTAGTAGGTCACTGAAATATTTGTCTATCCCAATACAGACAATAAAGTAAAGGTGGAGTTGAGGGGGGGGGGAAGCAAGAATTAAGAGGCTAATAATGTGGTCATTTCAATTACTCTCTTGTGGGCTTCATTTCAGTAGGGAAGGACAACAAAGGGATTTATTATGGCATCGACTTTCATGAGCTAAAAGGTAAAGCTCTGCTGGTTTTTTACAACAGGCTAAAACAGCAGCTCTTTTAAATAAAAACTCTTTTTAAAATCAATTTGACAACACCTCTCACTGTTTGTAAGTGCCTAGTCACTATGGATCACAATGTCCATTCATTCAGTATAGAGAGCTTACCATAGGAGAAGGTATCCGGAAGAGGCACGCCATGGCCAGCCAGTTCTTGAAAAGTCCAAAACTTGTTGACGCAGTTGAGTATGGCTTGGGGACGGTTCATCAGCCGGCACCCCATCTTCTCCAGATGGCGAAGAACTGTAACGTCACTGTCGCTCTGCACCCATGGTGTTGGCACACGAACCACGACGACTTGTGGGTAAGCAGTGATGAGCTCCCCATTAACACGAAGACCTGCAGAAAGAAGGAAGAGAGAGGAAATTTGATCGAAATCCCAGGGATCAAGAACACACAGAGGAAACAACAAGCTTTCTTGGGCAACAATCATTCACTGGACAGTCAGCCATATATGCGTATTATTTACCCACTATGAACGGTTCATACTGTCAACAGCATCATTTTTACATATCAAAGAATCTGGGCCTTGTAAGACATGACATTTCTCCTTTGGAGGCAATGTCCTCTGAACATCTGCAGAGTTCCTTCCTTGCTTATTTTCAAGATGCATGTTAGGAAACATGTTTTGCCAGACTTCTGAAGATCATTAGAAGACAGACAGTATCTTTAACGTTGATAAATTGTTCCTGAATTAGTTTCAAAGACTGGCTTCATACAGTTGATTGTTGTTCTATTCGTATTCCAAGCTAGGCTGCATCAGCTAGCCTAAAGGCATGGTAAAAACACAAGAAATAATGAAATACTAATTCCTTTGTCCATGAAGGATAGAGAACGTTCTACTAACTGCTATAAGTGAAGTAGTTAGAAGAGGACTGAGTGGGAAGACACCCTTTCCACCATAAAGGTCATGTGCACTTAAGTGATACAGACTCTTGGACAGGAAGGGACATGTTGCAATTCCTGGGCTAATGATCAAGAATGGTCCAAAGCCGATTCTGCACAAATATAGATCTCATCAATGTGACAACACACAAAACACAACGAGACGGAAGACGCAAACACTTTACCCTGGGAAAAGGGCTGTTTTCTTTCCTGTAAATTCTTGTTCTGAGGAGGCAGCAGGAGGCAATTGTCATCTTGCTTTAAATTCTAACCAGGATCCCTAAATTGAAACGCATGGCTCAGAGAACAGAATGAGTTGAATGGCCCTACTGCTTCCACCTCAAGAAACGGGAATTTACAGGTTAAAAAACACTGGTTGTTTGATTCCCTGAACCCACAATGATTCCCCATAGCCAAAGCTATCTGCTTTTATCAGACTGTCTAAAATCTTGAGATTTGACCGTCTGTGTTTTTATGTGCGTGTGTAATTATTGTTTTATTAAAATGTGTATTTCTTCACCATTTATTTATTCAAAGACTTTTAGACTGCCTTTGGTTCATAATAAAACACATACCATGAAAATACAATATTAAAAAATATAACATACATATCCCTAACAGATTAAAGACAAGACAGAAATAGTCGTAGCCCTGATTAGCAGCAGAAGCCTCAACAGGTGGCCCTTACAGTTGCTAAAAGACTTGTACTTCAGCACTGGAAAGAGAAAAGCCCACTTCCTGTAATTCACTGGATTGAAGACGTCATACACTTATTAACATTTTGACCGTATCGCATATAGAAGGCAATTGCGTATGGACTTATTTTTAGACATTTGGAAATCTTTTACAGAAACCTATGCATCGATCTCCTAATAGTGTTTTTGGAGCCAGCACTTCTTTTGTTACCTTTTTATGTGTTTTCTGTTTTGCACTAATAAAATAATAAACATTAAAAACAAACCTGATGGCACACTTGAATAAAATCTTAAACAACTCACAGAAGGCAGACAGACTTGCAACAGCCAGTACTTTGACTGACGGCACGTTGCAGTGCATCCATGTTACTAAGTTGATTTTTGCATACAGCAGAAGAGAACATGGGCTCTCTTCTATCCCGCAATCTTCCTGTAAACTTTGTTCCAGTAGTGCCATTATGCTCATCTATGGAATGCTGGACATGTACGCACCTGGCATATTGGCCTCAGTACTGATCTACAACCTGTCAGCCTCAGGTTCAAACTCCATGAAGATTACTAGGTGAACTCATGGAGGAGCTGTGGGTCAGTGGCCGAGCATCTGCTTTGCATGCAAAAGGTCCCAGAATCAATCCTTGGCATCTCCAGTTAAAAGGATCCAGAAGCAGGTGAAGTGGATGACTTCTCCCTGTGTCCTTGGAGACCCCACTGCCTTGATCTTACTAGACCGCTGAGCTTACTAAATCAATGACTCAGTATAACTCAGCTTCATATGTTCATGTAGCAGGTACGCAACGCCTCGTTTTCACTTCTTCTCAGTCTTCATTACTTCTATTCTCACACTCATACATACACACATACTGTACTTTTAAGCATGCGACTCCTTCTCCATTAGGCTTGTCAGGTCCCCTTACCTTCCTGGTGGGGTGGGGGAACTCAGCACTCGCCTTCATTCTTTGCGTGCTCCTCACGTCTGTGCACTGACATCACTTCTCGGAAGTGACATCATCGCACAGGAGGAGAGGCACGCTTCTCAGTGAGCCTAAATTGGCCTGTTGCAAAGCGTGGGTGTGCTCTCAAGGCGACGCCATTACTTCACTCCCAGGAAGTGATGTTGTTGCACTGCCCCAGGAGCATGCCCAGGAAGCCCATTCCCAGGCCTCCCCCCCCCCGTCCAGGTGAGCGGTACTGGGGGATGGAACCAGCAGTTCATGGAAGCTCCTTTCCATGAACTTCCGTACTGGTATGCTGGTTTGTTTTGTAGTGCCCCTTTGCAGTGGCACAGAAAGGGGCATTTAAACCCGCCGATCAGCTGCTTGTTGGGGAGATCCCCTGTTTAAATGGCCATTTAAACTGCTCGGAGCAGTGGGGAAATGGCCCTTTAAACTGCTAAGCGGCACGTAAAAGGGCATTTAAACCTCACGTATGAACCACGATCTGGTTCGCGAACTTGCCCCAGTTTGGGGAAGTTCGTGGTTCATGAAAACGCACGAACCAGGAACCGCACGGTTTGTTTTTTTCGCGGTTCATTCCCACCCTTATTCCTCACCTACTAGTTTGTCATGCTCTGTTGGTTATATTTGAAATATCTGTAGTAAGGTATATAGATATGTTCATTCATATGTACATTACTCTGAGGGTGAAGCATGTCATACCTGAGTTGTTATTTTCTGTTTAGCTCCATCCTTTAAGCCACCACTCCTGTGTGGCTCAGGAAGGCAAATCATGAGCTCCTAGCAAACAAACAATCAAAAAAACCCTGCCTGCCCCTCCTTCAAGGTTGTGTCTACAGCCTAGGACAGTATTTCTGTGGAACCCTGGGGTTCTGCAAGAAATTATCAGTTCCGTGAACAATCATGGAATAAATAAAAACTCTGAAATACCTTGAAAAATTCCAGATATCCCTCACAATATTGCAGTTAGTATGGTTGTGTAAGCTGACATACCATACACATACAAACACAGAGCAGCTCTGCAAATAATTTTTCTTGACAATAATTTAATAGTAATTGAATGGCCTCCCCATCATCAGCTTTTTCTGGCCCGTAAACATTTTCATAGGTAGGAGTTCCTCAGAATCTGAATATTAACTTAAAGAGTTCCTCCATGGAAAAAAGGTTGGAAAACACAGGCCTAGGAGTTCCCTAAGCAAGTACACGTGCTTGCTCATTTGTTCTCCCTCTCTCTCTCACACACAAAAACATACTCATTTAACAAAGGCCATCAGCAATTCTACACTCTTCCTTAGGTTCCTGCACAGAAACACTTAAACCACCTGGAGGGGGGGAAGAAAACCCTCGCACATGGACATGTCAGGTTCTGGGTTCTGTTTCTAATGGTCTCACATCCAAAGCAAAAGTGCTCCTTTTGGGTGGAATAAGGAGAATGAACCGCAATGGTGCTAGCAGTAATGTGGCTAAAAGCGGGGAGGCAAGGAGAGGAAAGAAGAGAGAAGAATGCAGAGCATTCTACTTCTTTCCTTTTCTGGAGGCATTTTCTTTCTCAAAGATAAAGAACAGCAATCTTTTCTTCTGCTGCTTAGCTCCAACGCAAACTACAGCAAAAACCCTATCCGCTTAAGGCGCCTTCCTACCTTCCCATTCAAAGGAGGCAAAAAACCAAGCCAGTTGATACACTATACCTTCCCCAGTCCTTTCATAAAGACAAAATGGCAGAATATGCAGTGATGGCAAAATTGATGAGTTATATAAATAGACCAATTAGAGAATTTGAAGAGAAATGGGGAAATTATTTTGCTTACAAAGAATAGAATATACAAGATGTTTTAGTCTTGCAAATATGAACAAGATTGTATACTGATTCATTGTACACAATTTATAAGAGGTCATAGTCTGACAAGGGTGAAAATGTTTGGTGAAATAGATTGTAGGATATGGAAATATTGGTATAAAGTTAATGATAAGCAGAAATGATTTTTATACTAAAAGTTATGTTAATCAGTTATATTAAGAGATAAGTTGAAATATTGTAGTAATAATGAAATAAGGAGTCTTTCCATTTTGAGCATTAATTTTTATTACTGAACGTTGAGGAGGAGGAGGTATGCATTAAGTATGTGTAGTATAGAGAGAAAATATATAGTGACCAGATCTAATAAAGGTTGTAATCTCCTTTGCTATAATGACAAACATTGAAAAAGGTTAAGTTTTTGTGCACTCTGTATTTTAACTCTTGTAGTGAACAGTTGTAAAATCTTCTTGACCTTATCATTTCCTCCCCTCTCCTTTTTTCTTTCAGTATCCTTTTTTATTTTGATAAAATAAAAAAAAAATTCACAGGAAGAGCACTAGAACACAGCTACTACTGCAGCAGACTCATCCTTGCAAGCAAGATTACAGAAAGAGACACACTCACACAGGCAGAGAAGATTTTTGAGTAAATTCTCAGCTATGGTTGTAAGCTCAAATGGGATCTATATACATTGGCGACCATCTTCTTCATAAGCCACAGGAGTAGTCAATCTGGCAAGCAGGTGATTTCATGCCAATCAGGGCCATGCATGTATTCTTCTAAATTTCCAGCTACACCAACTGAATTTCAAGACTTTTCTGAACTGCTCCTGCTAAGCTATAAATCACAACCCTTTTGTGGCAGGTTGTTGTTTTACAGTGTCACATATAAGCAGTCTCTCAGCATGTGTTCATAATCATCCATTAGGAACAGCCACTGAAAATAGGATGCTCTTTAAATGAAATTATGCCAGGAAGCTTAATCTTGTGAAATTTTGCACATTAAGAGACAAGTCCAAAATGACCTATAATATCTTCATGAGTGTTAGAAAATTTTTGGATGTTGTATGGATATATTCAGTAACAGGCTGTATCTATCATGGAAGTCAGGAATTAAAGCCCAAGCCCACAAAATAATTTTTTTTAAATTTCTGAGAACTACAGCACAATTTGCTGAAAGGTGTAATTAGGCCACCACTACTGAGGTACACCATAGTAACTAGCTGCTATTTCCAGCACAAAAATCCAAAACGAAAAGACAAACTATAAAAGAAAACAAGAGGCAGAGCTGCCGGGGGGGGGGGGGGTCAGCCATTCTCTCAAACTACCATCTGCCATAACTAAAGACTGAGAAGTCTGCTCATTAGACTAGGCAGCACGTTTAAATTGTCTTTTTCACCCATTTTAACTAGGGAGATTTTAGATCAATTAAATATAGGCTATTTGTGAAGCAACAGCTTGCATTGACCAAACTTTTGTTTTAAAGTTTAGTCATGCTTGAAAAGTCTAAATGCATGATGGGAAAGTCTTGTTAATTCTGAGTAAGCTTATTCCCAGAGACATACTGACACAGGTGCAAGTCCTGAAACCGCTACGGTGGGAGTACGGAAGAGCCAAAGTCGCAGCATTCCATCCAATTAGCTTATCTGGACTTAGTTTTGGTTCTCAAGAGAAGCCAGTGACACAGCTGCAGAGTGTAACCTTCATACGTTACTGCCAAGCTCTGACTGGTCAACCATGTTGCTGGCCAATATGGGATAAAACGGTCATTTCAGTTATGCCTTTGTGTTGACTTAGGGGTTCAGCCTGGATCACTCCTGTTGGCCTCTTGGACTTGCCACTATACTTGGAGAAACAGAGTTGCACTTACCCATATCTTTTGTCTGTCAAGTGGTCTTCTGTGCAGGCACACACTGACACTGCGCACGTGCAGACCAGCTGCGGAAAAGATTTCCAGAACTTTATAGAAAACTTGGGAGCACCCCTCCTCCCCTTGGTGCTTTCCTGCCAAAAACATCACATGACCAGGAGGAGGGTGCTATTCCCTCAGTTTTCTCCATGCCGTCACCTGAGGACCTCCCTCCCCCCCAAAACTAAACTTCCAGAGAGATTACAGTAGGGCAGAAGGGAGAGGTGTGTGTCTGCATGAAAGACCACTCCATGAACAATTACAGTTAAGTGCCGTCATGGTTTCTGTGCAGTTCCTCAGTGGGAGAGTAGCAAGTTCACTTACTGAAGGAGGAAGGTGTGAAACTCTCAAAGTAAAAGCCACCGAGGACTGCCTTTCCAACAGATGCTTAGCATCTCAATTACATTCACCCCAGAGTGTTTCTAAAGAAGCAGGGAGCTCTCTACAAGTGTCCCTGCCAAGGTACAAGCAAGAATGCTGCAAGGAACGAAGAGTGCTCTGGAGGAGAGGGCACTGAACAGTCATGCACTCGAGAGAATCCTCTCTCCATGGCCATAGTGAGGCCAGGAGTCCCGGGTGCAAGGGGGGGCTGGGGACAGTGGGGTACTAATCTCCTGTGCGTATGCTCCCATGCTCCTCCTTCGCAGAGCAATCCCAATGCACGCTGAAAATGAGCGGAGTGAAAACAGCTCCTTTGGAGGCAGTTTTCACTCAGCTCATTTTCAGAGCTCGTGCTTCCTCCTAGCAACCCTCATATCCTCACATTTCCAGGCTTACTTTCTCCCACCCACCCACCCACCCACGCATTAACATACTTTTTCTGCCCGCCACCTTCAACTGTATTTATTATTCATTTACTTTATATCCCACTTTTCTCCACTACATGGACCTAAAGCAGCTTACATCTTTTTTGCCCTTATTCATTTTCTCCTCACAAAAACACTGTCAAGTAGGTTAAATTGAGAATGCGTAACAGACCCAAGGTCACCCAGTGAGTTTTCACGGCAGAGTGGTGATTTGAAACTGGGACTCTAAGATCCACTTTACCACACTGGATTTTCGGGGCACTTGCTACTGAACAGCAGTGAGCAACCAATCCGGGGCAAGTCACATGGTATCAATTACCTGGTGGGCCTGGCCCTAAAGAGCCCTCCCTCAAAGGCCAAAATATGCCTGGAAAGGGCCCTACCCTGACCTTTTAACTGACAGAAACCAAGGCCTGAAGGCTGGCACTACTGCTGTAGTTGTCTAGCAATGGCCACTGGGAGCATTTGTATCTTAAAGCTATAGGTGCTGCTTCTATTACTTTGGAGTATTTACCAAAAAACCATGTATTCTTTTTCAGATTTTAGATTTTCCTGCAAACCCAGGGCTTTTCTTCAGGTTTCTAGAAAGATCTGTCTTGTCTGTCCATGGCTCTAATCAATGGATTTAAGTATTCACAGATTGACTGATACATTGATTTATACTCTGCCTTTCTCATTTAGACTCAAATCAGATTTCAGTGTTAAATCAGATTATACATTGTTAAGTCCATACAATCGATGGCAGGGACATTCAATAAACCATACAACAGATTATGGATAACAGAAATTAGAAAAACAGACATAAATCCAAATAAGGCACTCCAAATAATGCTGAAACATCCACCTTTAAGTTCCTTCCTTTAATGGCTTTGTTGGCCATTGCATTAAACCTAACCACGCTGATTTAGAAGAGGAAAAAAACGACAATGCCCAATCTAATTATAGAAGTTTTTTAGTTTTAATTTTATGCTGGGTTACTAGCAACAAAGAAGCTGAAGACTTAATCGCCTTGGGATCATTATCATAAAGAAAAGAGAAACTTTGATCACTACTCTTAGATAGGTCCTTCTCTAGCACTGGAGTTACACATCTCCAACTTTGCTAAATAAAGGGCATTCAAGGACTAAAGGAGCCAAAGCACCTCTCTTCCCCATCTTAAAAAAGCATCAACATTCTGAAAAAAGAATTCCTGCAAACTGACCCTTTTAAGTCAGGCAATGGTTTTAATCTAGCAGCCAAAAGAAAATACAGTATCTAGGAATACTTAAAGATTTTAAATATGCAGGGAGGGTTACCAAGGCATTTTAATCCATAATAGGAAAGAAAGCACACCCTTCTAACATGCAGATTTGTACTTCTAAAACCAAACTCCTATAACTGCTTTTTAAACCATACCAATGCTTCTTTACCTTTCTCCATCAACAGTTAAGAGGCAGAAGTAAAGCCTAATTGTTTCTATCTTTAATTCATCAACCTCTTTCAATTACTTACTCTGAAAGGAATTTTCCTGTAATCTAGAGGAGATTGACTAAAATCCTAAAGAGTTATTCAAGTCTAAACTCATTGAAATCAATGATCTTAGACTGGGGTAACTCTGTTTAGGATTTCACTGTGAATCTATGATTAAAAAGAATCTCAATCCTCAGTCTAAATGTAAGCAGCTGATTATAATGAAGGCATTATAAATTTTTGCCAGATAGTTATACCTGATACTCAATTAGGGAATCTAGTTATTTTCCTCCAAAATTTTAACAGATCAATGGCCTCAGAAATATCTTCATCCTAGACTCCAGAGTCATAAAGTACATTTGGTTAATTTCCCCCCAAAAGATACTAATGGCTGCCGGATAATACTTGCCACCTACTATATGAAATAACCATGACAAAGTATTTACATATACAGCAATACCTTTTAAGCAATGAAAATTGGAACTGAGCTTTCCAACTAAATCTTGAGAGAACAGTAATCTCACACATCTAAATTTGGTGATTTGTTCAATTTTAATATTAGAGGTGTGCACTGAGAAAGTTTTCATTACAGTTTCGAATGGTTTCCGAATGAACTCCGTTCTGTTGCTGGTTTGTTTTGGGTGGGCCTTCGCTAGTTCAGATCCAATTAATATGGGTTTTTTGTTATTATGAGTTTTCGCCCACTGCATGCAAAGTGAGTGTTGACCGCACATGCAGAGAAGCCCACTGTTCTTTTCAGGGTGGGGGTGGGGAAACAGTTCTTGCACTTAACATCACCAAAACCATACAGAACACAGTACTTCCTCAAACCGTTGACCCACCATGTGTACCTTCAAGCACACTATACACACAACCACAGAACCCAGAAGGCGGCAACTGTCGGCAGTTCGGTGCATGCGATGGCAGAAAACTAGCAGGCAAAGTGGTAGCAGTGGTGCAGCATAAGTCGAACCAGCACAGTGGAACAACAATACTTAATAAAGAATCTACTTTGTTTCCTTTGTGATAGTGCCAATAAATTATTCTTACCTGTGTGTCCTTGTGTGTTGCTTGCTACCATGTTACCTTGTAGTAGGCCAATGTCTTGCAGCAGCAAAATATATATGAGGTTTTTTAAATTATTGTTTTGGTAGTTTGATACTGGAGAAGGCAGTATTGCAGAAATCTGAAAACTATACTGGTTGATGTGTAGATGGCAACAGTGTACCAACCTGGGTTTTATTAGGGTACACGTTTGCCATTTACACCGAAAGCAGCAAGAACTGAAAGATAATGATAGAAGACCTTCATTCCAGACCAAACCTTTCCCTATGATATTTTTCAGGCTACAACTCCCCCTTTATTTGCATGAATGATCCTTTGCATTCATCCAGGGGATTTCCCAGGTTCCATTTTACTTTTTACCTGTGAGTGGAGGAAGACGAAGGAGCCAGTGGAATCAGCTCTGATCTTCCATCTTTCTTTGAACTTTGGAAGTGAAAAGTCCAGAGAGAGAGAACTCTTTCTGGGCTTAATATAATGTAAAGTGAGGTATAGTTCATCCAAAGGCTTCATTTGCAGCAGCATCACTGGACCAGCCAGACATACCTGCAGTAGGAAGTGTATGTCTGACAGAGGCACTTAACTTTGTCTGTGCACCTGTGGTTCTTCCGAAGTTTTATGTCATGTGTTTTTGACCAAAGAGTAGACCACAAGTTTGTATACCATGTTTTACATTGGGCCCTCAGTCTGTTCCTCTTGATTTTATGACAGAATCACAATGTATTGTTTTTAAGGAGCCCATTAACATATGGGCACCATCAATGGAAGTCAGATCTCAAAGGGAGGAGCAGGTGGGGAATACTTAGTTTTGGTCATGAGAAGTAGAGGAAAGGCTCTCATTATTTTTTCTATTTTTTACGAGTAAAAGTGAGAGACTGGACAAGTTTCCCAGTCCCTTTCCAACTAAAACTGTTAACCCAGCATTGAAGGAAATAGGAGGCGGCAAAGTGAACATGGTGGTGTGATTGTTATGAAGTCCTAAAATCTGACCAGATAGGTCCTTCCACGTGGAATACTGATCTAGAAAGACTTGCATGTGAGCAATGCATGCGACACCTCCACTGTCCCTTTAACACTGTGTTAAGTTTTAATTGGAAAAGCCCAGAAAAGTTGTCTTTCCAGGCAGGATTAAGTTCCTCTTGGTGCTCCTTTACCTGTTATCTTCTTTAATCACAGTAGTGGAACCTAAGCAAACAACAGCAGCAATGCACCAGAAGGCCACTGAATTAGGCAACTGTTCTACACATGCCGGGGTTCTCCTCAATTATTATAATTTAAAATTATTTAATATTTTCAATTTTCACCCTAATCTGCGTAACAAGCTTCTGCAGCAGCCCAGGACTCAGATACCTCCCTCGTCCTCAAACCCATGTGAAGAGATATGCTTTAGACATAGGCTGCCAGCCTTTCTTTGCACCATGCGTAAAAGTGCACAGAAAGGGTTTGGTCAATGCCATCCACTCCTCTTCCCAGCACAAAGCAAACCTTTTGAGATTCCTGCTTTCCAAACCTTAGGATGGGGGTGTGGCAGAGTGAGAGACCTCACTGTTGCATGGAAGAAATCATTCCCATGTATTTCTGCCTTTTTTCTATCATTGCACTGATTGGTGGAATAATGTGCACCTTTTCCCATTTGTTAACCCAAGGTCAGAGTGAAAAGATTTATAAGGATGCAGGGGAGAAACTTGAGGTTGGAGGAGACCGAAGCTGCAAATACAGAAATAACACCTCCTTTGTTCTCCAGTTTCCTTCCATTGTAAATATGTATTGTCCCCAAATTTGCAGAGTTTGTGCTGAAATGGGTTTGTTTGTTCCAGCAGAGAACAGGGCGAGGAGGCTGACTGCCCAGTGGCAGATCCATGACATGTTCCTGAGGTTGAGAGAAACGCCATAGAGAAGGTCCCTTATCTTTCTTTTGCTTTGTTTCACAAAGCAGACAAAAAAAACCCCTTTCCCTCAAAATTTCTTTGTTCATTCCGAGTGCTCTGCGGGTTGAGAAGAAAAAAGGGGGGGCCTCCTCATTAGGTTGTAAAAGTCTACAGAACCCTCCCCCCCTCGATCCTCAGAAGAAGCCAAGCCTTTCGTCAAGGTGCCCATTGCTCGTGTTAATTTTCTTGTGCCGCCGACTCCCTGTGTTGTGGCAAGCATGCAAGTCTGTGTGTTTATAAAGTAACCTCACTTTACCTTTTCCCACTTTTATCTTCTTGTAATTTCTGGTGTATTTCAGTCTGTGTGGAAACAGTCACAGGAAGTTTATGCCGCACTTTTCCTAATGTGTCCCTCTCTGTCTTCCACTCAGCGCCACCTAAGCCCCAAGATGAGGACAATTTGTGGCCCTTCTCAGGAAGCGCTGATGGTGCCGCCTTGCAGGCAGATGGGGATGCCACCTCTCCAGGAGGCAGGGTACCTGGCAATGCCACAGGGGCTAGCAGTGGGGTGTTGCTGCCCCTGGAAATAGCACAGGCTACCGACTGCAGCACATCCCCATCTTCATAGACATTCTGGGCTCATCCTCAAAGCCACAGACTTCTCCAGTGAGATATGGGGCTGGGCTAGAAGATAACTCCAATTCGGGTTAGGTGGTATAGTTGTTCTTATGTTGCTGTTCTTGCTGCACAGTTTTGCTCATTAAAGATGTTTGTTTGTTACTTGTTGCCAAAAGGCTTTCCAATGCAGAGAGGGGGCACAAAATTGAACATTTAAACACTCAGTAGTGTTTTATGTAGTATTATTTTAAAGATTACTCAAGTTACTCGGGAACAAACAGACAACACACTCTAGGTTTTGGAATGTAAGGCAGAACAATGATTCCAAGCAACCCACGCCACTTGCTCTTTGACATCCAGCTGCAATGGACATGGACCTGTAGGAAAGAACAGAAAACAAGTAAGGCGGCATTCCAGCAACAACCAAAACTGCTAATAAGGAAACCCACTTCCTTATAGGATGCTTCTTCAGGACACTTGTTGAGGAACAAACACTGAGCCCAGTACTGGGCCTCCAGCTGGAAATCCAGTTGCAGTCCAGGCCTATGCTGGAGGTATATTCCCAAACTAGAAGTGTTTTAACCCACCCACTCTTGTATCAAGCCCCCCCCGCCCCGCCCCCCATCTTTGGTCTTCCTATCCCACTGCCCACAAAACTGGATGGCCTCCACACCAAAAAAAGAGACACATTTAGTGCCACCTTTCCTTGTCTGGGAAAGTTTATGTTGCTGTAATCTAAAGCACAGAGATTCTGAAAAGTGACACAGGATGGTGAAGAGTTACTCCAATAACTTAGGGGGATGAGGTGGACCACCAATTGTGGTATGATCTTTGGTGATGGCAGTACCTTAGCAAGTGGTACACTTGGTGACTGACCGACCGTGCTCACCTTCAAACACAAACTTTGGTCCAACACCACTACCGTGCTTCCTGGTGTAGATTGGACTCTACTGAAGGAATAAAGTTCCACCTGAAACATGAAAGGGAACTCCATCAGCAGATGTGTCAGTCACTGTCAACCAGAAAGTAAGTCATCTTTCTGTGTCTTTTTCCAGGGTAAGGGAAAGTCTTGGAGTGGGGAAAGTACAGGGAATGTTGGAAACACACACCAGCTAGCCTCTCTGTGATGTACAATGGTAGTCATGCAGATGAGCGAGGATTTCTGCAGGGCAGCCACTGGATGGTCTGTCTAGAAATAAGTAAGTCTTCATCACCACCACTGGAATTTCCAGGAACCTTCTCTCAGCAGCACTACAATGAAAGGGGGAGGTGAGGGTGGTTGGAAAGCATCCCTTACCTGTACATCTAGAGGGAGGGATGCTTCTGTAAGATCTGCAGTGGGAAGGAAAGTTTCAAGTGTTAACAACAAAACACAACATGTAGATGGTTAAGTGGTAGGGTTGAAAATCAGCACTCTGCTGGTTCAAATTTCACTACTGCCATGAACTCAGTAGGTGGTCTTGAATAAGCCACCTCTTTCAGTCCCACTTCCCCAGCTGTTCCAGCATTTTTGCAGAAACCATCTGACAACCCTAGCAGCAGCAGCCTCAGTTGCACCAGGCAGTGGCAATGCCATTCTGGGAGCTGCTGTTCCTTGGCCACCCACAGGGCTGGCTGAAGACTGCTCTGCTGCTAGCCTCTACACAGGTTGTCTCCTTCTGACTCCCTGCAGCCCTCCCTCTCTTAGCACCCTTCTGCAACTACTGTACCCCAGGGCCCCTCTTAAGTGGCCTGCTGTTCATAATATATGCTGAGTGTTGTTCTTCACTAAGTGTGCTGGAATAGCCCTTTAAAAGTGCAACCTAAGGTTGCTAAAGTCTAGCTATGCCTCAGCTGCAGTTTTGTCTACTGTGTATGTGACGGTCTTGTCTACTGACAGTTCAAACACAAGGGAGCGTGACTGCTCCCCAGACTACACAGTATTGATACGGTACTACCTAAAAGACCAGGTTAGTTCAAACCAAGTCCTCCTAAATACTACTTCACAGGACATTGTGACGGCCTATGGCCATAGACAATAAACTCTTTTGATTTGATTACTTCACAGGACAAAACAACAAAGGACCCCAGTGTGCACTCCTACAGACTGATCCACCTATCTCTAAACTACCTAAACTTAAACCTTAAGCCACCTCCCAGCACCTCCAGCTCGCCACAGGAGTTGGAGCTAACAGCGGTGGTCAAACCCAAACTATGCTCCCATGCTGTCTGTGTTAGGCATGCAGGGCAACAGAAGATGTTAGTCAAAGGTCAACATGCAGACACAGAACACAAGATACACACACACACACACACACAACAGAAGACATTCATTTGGTGACTTTGCTGCTGTTCTTCCTCCTGAACTGTGAAATCCAGCAGCAAATCCATCCTTCTTATGGCAAGCATGCAACTCAATAGTACGTAACTTCCCCCATGGATGCCCTCAGATCACAAAGTGTTACTCTTCCAAAAGTTTACCAGATGGAAAAGTAGCGTGGCTTAGGCCACACGGCTATTACTCCCTTCCATGGTGCAGTATCTGCTTTCTCCCAGACCATAGATCATAAGAGGACTGGGCAGACCCTCCCCTCCCTAACTCTGGAGCACCGTGGCCCATCCATTCAACTGGTTTAGGGAGTTGGGTTCTGGCTCCCCAGGGACCCAGAAGAAAATACAGTGCAGGGGGGGAGTCTATTACCTATTCCCGAACTTCCCCTAACTTAACCACCCTACCACCCATTTTCAGAAAGAAATTAAAAACAAGGGGAAGAAAGCGGGGGTGGACATACCTGAAAGCGGAGAGGCTCCAGTGTGCAGGCTCCAAGCAGTCACTGACTGACGCAGACTCAAGAACAGGGAGAAACCATACTGAGCCAACTACATCACTGCTTTTACAGGTTCTTCTTCTTTCCCTCCATTCCAAAGCTAATAGGCACAGAGGGGTCATGCTCCTAGGACCCGACTTGCACTTGCCCAGGTAGAGCACACACAAAAAAGAGAGAGATGCACCTTCCCCCCTGCCCTCCAACTGAGTTGAACAAATGTTTCTGATGCCAAAAGGCTGGGTGAGGTCATGCTTCTAAGACCCAATTGGGAGACAATACCTTTGCCCAGGTAGTGCCCCCCACCTTCCCCCCTCCATTCCAACAGAGTTGAATGAACATTTCCAAATCTGATGAGTAAGAAGGAATGGTAGTGCTCCCCTGAGTCCTGGTTGGCAGGGGGACAAACAATGATAAAAGTCTAATCAATAGTCACAGCAAATGCCTACTGATCGTAGTATCTTTCAGTTTTTGCCACAGCCTAGTTCTAGAAATACTGCCAAAAGCCGAACATAGGTCCATAAAGGCTATACAGAAATGATAATTTGCAGAGGAAGTTTACTTCTCCATCAGATGAGGTAGACCAGAAACTGATAGACCAGGGAGCAACCTTGACGAAACCCACTGAGATCAGTTCTTTTGAAAATTCCTTTTTACCAGACCTCTCTCCTGGAATTTTCTTAAAGTCTTAAAATCCTTTTAAAAACAACATCAATCCTAAAGAGGGACAGCTTATTTTATCAGCTCACCAGGAGCAATGCTGACTGATAATCAGCTCAGAAGTAAACTGTTATGACCTTTCTTTCTCTTGGGTAGATTTGTTCTTTAAGTCTTTTATTCTTGCCCCCTCTTGGTAGATTGCTGCCACCAGGAATTAAATTCCAGAATAACTTAAATTTCTCCTTTTAGTAACATGACCAAGGGTCAGGCTTTTTCGTGGTACTATGTGGCCTTGAGGATAGGAATGAGATATAGGAATGACAGATACTCTGGGATATTAAAAAACCCAAAATAAATGTTTATTTTTATAAGAAGCGTATCGGTTTCATAGTATTTCTATAACTTGATCGTTTCCAAAGAGTAGTTCTCAATTCTTAAAGTTACTTTACTTAAACTCAGTCACACAGATCTTCTCTCAGGCTTCTCACACAGTTTGCCTGCTTTTCATATTAATTTCTCTCTCAATTACAAGTAAGACCTTTTCTCAGGCTGCACCCAGCTTGCCTGCTTTCTCCTGACTAAATATTCCTCTCAGAACGGCTTAAACATGCTCAGGCTGCACCCAGCTTGCCTCTCTTGCCCTGACTAAATATTCCTCTCAGAAATGCTTAAAACATGCTCAAGGTTGCACCCAGCTTGCCTCTCTCGCCCTGACTAAATATTTCTCTCAGAACAGCTTAAACATGCTCAGGCTGCACCCAGCTTGCCTGCTTTCTCCTGACTAAATATTCCTCTCAGAACGGCTTAAACATGCTCAGGCTGCACCCAGCTCGCCTGCTTTTCCCTGACTAAATATTTCTCTCAGAACGGCTTAAACATACTCAGGCTGCAGCCAGCTTGCCTCTCTCGCCCTGACTAAATATTCCTCTCAGAACGGCTTAAACATGCTCAGGCTGCACCCAGCTCGCCTGCTTTTCCCTGACTAAATATTTCTCTCAGAACGGCTTAAACATGCTCAGGCTGCACCCAGCTTGCCTCTCTTGCCCTGACTAAATATTCCTCTCAGAACAGCTTAAACATGCTCAGGCTGCACCCAGCTCGCCTGCTTTCTCTTGACTAAATATTCCTCTCAGAATGGCTTAAACATGCTCAGGCTGCACCCAGCTTGCCTCTCTTGCCCTGACTAAATATTCCTCTCAGAAATGCTTAAAACATGCTCAGGCTGCACCCAGCTTGCCTGCTTTTCCCTGACTAAATATTTCTTTCAGAACAGCTTAAACATGCTCAGGCTGCACCCAGCTTGCCTCTCTTGCCCTGACTAAATATTCCTCTCAGAAATGCTTAAAACATGCTCAGGCTGCACCCAGCTTGCCTGCTTTCTCCTGACTAAATATTCCTCTCAGAACGGCTTAAACATGCTCAGGCTGCACCCAGCTTGCCTGCTTTCTCCTGACTAAATATTTCTCTCAGAACGGCTTAAACATGCTCAGGCTGCACCCAGCTTGCCTCTCTCGCCCTGACTAAATATTCCTCTCAGAACGGCTTAAACATGCTCAGGCTGCACCCAGCTCGCCTGCTTTTCCCTGACTAAATATTTCTCTCAGAACGGCTTAAACATGCTCAGGCTGCACCCAGCTTGCCTCTCTTGCCCTGACTAAATATTCCTCTCAGAACAGCTTAAACATGCTCAGGCTGCACCCAGCTCGCCTGCTTTTCCCTGACTAAATATTCCTCTCAGAACGGCTTGAATATGCTCAGGCTGCACCCAGCGTGCCTCTCTTGCCCTGACTAAATATTCCTCTCAGAACGGCTTAAACATGCTCAGGCTGCACACAGCTTGCCTCTTTTCTCTTGACTAAATATTTTTCTCAGAACATGCTCAGGCTGCACACAGCTTGCCTGTTTTCTCCTGACTAAATATTCCTCTCAAAACGGCTTAAACATGCTCAGGCTGCACACAGCTTGCCTGCTTTCTCCTGACTAAATATTCCTCTCAGAATGGCTTAAACATGCTCAGGCTGCACACAGCTTGCCTGCTTTCTCCTGACTAAATATTCCTCTCAGAACTGCTTAAACATGCTCAGGCTGCGCACAGCTTGACTGCTTTCTCCTGACTAAATATTCCTCTCAAAACGGCTTAAACATGCTCAGGCTGCACACAGCTTGCCTGCTTTCTCCTGACTAAATATTCCTCTCAGAACGGCTTAAACATGCTCAGGCTGCACACAGCTTGCCTGCTTTCTCCTGACTAAATATTCCTCTCAGAACTGCTTAAACATGCTCAGGCTGCACACAGCTTGCCTCTTTTCTCTTGACTAAATATTTTTCTCAGAACATGCTCAGGCTGCACCCAGCTTGCCTCTCTTGCCCTGACTAAATATTTCTCTCAGAATGGCTTAAACATGCTCAGGTTGCACCCAGCTTGCCTCTCTTGCCCTGACTAAATATTCCTCTCAGAACGGCTTAAACATGCTCAGGCTGCACCCAGCGTGCGTCTCTTGCCCTGACTAAATATTTCTCTCAGAACGGCTTAAACATGCTCAGGCTGCGCACAGCTTGACTGCTTTCTCCTGACTAAATATTCCTCTCAAAACGGCTTAAACATGCTCAGGCTGCACACAGCTTGCCTGCTTTCTCCTGACTAAATATTCCTCTCAGAACGGCTTAAACATGCTCAGGCTGCACACAGCTTGCCTGCTTTCTCCTGACTAAATATTCCTCTCAGAACTGCTTAAACATGCTCAGGCTGCACACAGCTTGCCTCTTTTCTCTTGACTAAATATTTTTCTCAGAACATGCTCAGGCTGCACCCAGCTTGCCTCTCTTGCCCTGACTAAATATTCCTCTCAGAACGGCTTAAACATGCTCAGGCTGCACCCAGCGTGCGTCTCTTGCCCTGACTAAATATTTCTCTCAGAACGGCTTAAACATGCTCAGGCTGCACCCAGCTTGCCTCTCTCGCCCTGACTAAATATTTTCTCTCCACTCTCAGTCCAAAACTGCCTTCACTCCGCCCACCCTCTCAGTCATCAGCCAATCATCTCCCTCACTCATCCCTCTCTTTCACCCCCACTCTTCATCTGAACCACACCAAGCATTTAAAGACACACACACACACACACACACACACACACACACACTCTCTTACTTAAAATCATAAACAATTAAGGAATAAAGGAAGATGCAGAAGAACATAAACATTTTAAACCAGAAGGTTAAAAGTTACATCTTTAAAAAGTGAAGCTTGTGGGAAAGTGAAACTATTCCTCAAACAAGCATAATCTTAAGACAAAAACACTCTGCCCAAGCCGCAGCCAGGGGCATGTACGAGAAAGTCAGTCAAAACATCAGACTCCCCTTGGCTTTTTGCCAGTTTCCTTCTCAGGAAATTCTACCCACAAACTGTGCTTAGAAGAGCCACAGCTAGCATATCCAAGAGTTGCATGTAGCTCCTGAGCCAGCGCATCACTGACATAAAGGCTGCAATCCTAAGGACACCTTCCTGGGAGTAAGCCCCACTAAATAATACTAGACTTACTTCCAAGTAGACCTGCTTTGGACTGCTCCCAAAATAATGCTAATGATACTGAGAATACCAGTCAGTGTATATATAACACTAACTAGGCTGGCTCCTGTGTCGATGGAGCAAAACCAAGATACCCAGAGACAAGTGAAGAATCTCCACATAAGTATGCAGGAAAATATTACTTTGTACATTAATAAAAAAAATAATAAAATAAACCACTACTTCCTTTCTCACAATTCAGACTGACAGGATGCCGCCAGAGGGCCAGATAATATTTAGCCTGTCTACATGGTACCATCCTGAGAGAGAGACACTGCAGTGATGAACCCTCGCTGAAAGTGGTGGCTTATAAATAGTGCTGTTTTGCTTGCACAGTGCAGAAGAGTTTAGAGGTGTGGACCCTAAAAAAAATCCAGGTGATCCGGATCCGTATTTAGTTCAAGATAAAAAAAACTGGGATTCCTGACATCTGGGTCAGATTCTCTGATCTGGACTGGAGAATCCCAGATTTAACTGGCCATTATTCCTTATGCAGAATAATGTCTGTGGGGGCAGAGAGCAATTTAAAGGGCTCCCCCGTCCCACAGAGTGGCACAGAGCTTGGTGGCTGCATGCATGCTCTCCTGCTGCCGCCACAGCAAGCAGTTTAAAGGGCTCTGCAGCTGCCTGTTGCGGTCGGATAATCCAGCCAAAACAGATCTGATCTAGGGATCAACCCGGGAAACCAGAAAAGGTCAGATTATACTGAATCAGTATAAATCCAGCTTTAACAGCCAGTTCCTTAAACCAGATTGCACACTCCTACTAGAGTTACTCCAAGCTGCCTCCCTGGATCCCAGCCATGCCACTCCTTTCAAGGATGAACCAATCATGGGGAACATCCCCTCGCCACTGTGACCACCTGAGAGTTCTCAATTGCAGCAAAGCTGTGGTGGCTACAAATAATGGTGGTCAAGGGTGTCTAGTCACGAGCCTTAAATACATCTAACAATGGAAACCATGCTTAGCTATTTCACTACAGGTTTACTCCTACAAAGAATTCATCCAAAATAATCGCTCAGAATTGCCAATATTTAATACCATCCCATTCATTTGAGATGGCAGGGTTAAACGTGGAAAATTTTACATAATTTTTATAGTTTAGATTACCCAACCGCAGTCTGCTATTTTTTTAAAAAAAATTTGCCTGGCTCTCTTGGTCTTCTGCCTACTGCCCTGCCTTTGACACTAGTGAGGTCATAACTCTGGCTCCCCTTCTTCATGTCATCTGACTGTGATATGGGGCGTTTTAAGTTTAGATGGAACCCGGAAGCAGGGGCAGAGCCCCCTCACAGCATGCCTGAGTGAACGCCAAGCTTCTACAGGCCTAATCCACTCTCATCCAGACCTCATTTCTACTGGACTGATCCTAATTCAACAGCATTGTGTGTATCTCCATCTTTGAGGCATCCTTGGAGACTGTTTGGGGTTATTTCAAGCTGGCAGGAAAAAGAAACAACAGCATGAATGCTAAGCTGGCTGCACAGGCTAAATCCAAAATGGCTGCCAAACACAACAAAGAGGTTGTTGTTCCTGCTGTTCCTGGTATCTTATATACTAAGATATGCAATTCAATATTCCTGATTAAAAATGTATTTGATATATTCGGCATACCCGGATAAATCCAGATATATTCGGGTATATCAAACGCTGGATTCTCAAATATATCCAAATTATTCAGGTTTATACGGAAATCACCTCACCAGCCATTTTAAAGCTGGTTGGCTTCCCCCTCCCCCCCCATGCTTCCCCTGCCCCCAAGCAGCAGGGGGAAGGAGGGAGTGAAGCAGAAGGAAGAGGGGTGAGTGAGAGAGTAAATAATAGGAATTCTTCAATGGAAGTCTTTTTCTAATTCTTACAATAACATAAAAGTAAATCTGGCTTACAGGAGACTGATGCTACAGCAGTGGTGGTGATAACAGCCAGAAGAGTTTGGAAGGAGACCCCAAGGGCTCTCCCAGGGTTGGCTAACATGACTAGTCAAAAAGATTTTGTCAAACAGCTACTCAAATATTGGTCAAGTATTTTAAAACATTAACTTTATAACAGCAATAAAAATACTTTAACCCCAGCAGATTTGATACGTGTTACGTGTTAATCACTCATATAGTTATTATGAAAAGAAAAAGGAAATTAACGTTCACTTTTAATCTTCAACCATTTTAAATAAGGTTTCTATAAATGTGAAAGATTCTTTGAACATCTGTTCTTTCTGGATTTTATCCTGAACATCAGGATCAACTTACAGTAACGTTTTAAAAAGATGAAACTAAAACAGAAATAAAGCAACGTAACAGCCAGATTAAAATACAAAAGTCAGTTTTTATAAGCAGTTGTACTAAATGTTGATTTTATCCTTTAAAGCCCTACATGGCTTAGGACTAGTTATCTGAATGATCATCTTCTCCTGTACTTCCTGCCCCGGAGGTAAGATCTCAGAGAGAGGCCCTCCTGACTGTCCCATGAACCAAAGAAGTTTGGCTGGTAGATACATGGCCTTTTCGGTGGCACTGCCATGATAGTGGAACTATCTCCCCAGGGAGGTGTGCCCGGCCCCCTCATTTTCTATCTTCAGAAGGCATCCAAAGACTATTTTATTTAGGAAAGCTTTTCCTTAACCACAAGTTAAGCCTTGGCACTGATTGACAATAATAAAATTGGTTAGTCAATTTAAAGACACATCTAAACACTTCTAGCCCCTAGAAAGTAGGGCTCACTGTTTAGTTCCCATAATTCTATAATCAGCTGAAATGGATCCATCTCCTGACAACAGACAATAAATGAAGTGACGGTGATTTGGAATGCCTTAAAGATTATCAACTCCTGTGATTTCATCATTAATTTAAGTAATTTAATTTAATTTAAGTAATGTAATTAATTTTCCCATGGTTTTTGGAGTTCTGACCAATTCTATGTACAGTTGGCAGGAACTACCAGGCACTAAGCCTGGTACTTTTTGTGCTTGATATGATGCAACCTAACCATCTCGTGCAACTGGGTTCCTATTGGAAAATGATGCCTCCAGACTCCCAAACATTTTTGTTAACTCTTCTCTTAAACCTCCATACAGTTTTACTACTTCTGATGCAAAGGTGCCTTCAACTATCTAGGCTGGTTTGAAAACTAGTTGTGGAAGATGCTCTGAATCACAGTCGACACAATGTCACAATGTTTGCATAAGAATATCAGCAAGAATCACTGGGAAAAGCTTGTTTGTTAAGTGATACAAAATTATCTGGAAAGAAGCAGAGAATGAAGCCAAAGGGAGCCTGGTGAAAAATAACATGGCCATAAGCAGTTTTTCTTTTTCCTAATCCTACAAAGAAAGTCATTCTATCCAAGTAGCACCTGGCACAGTAAAAGCTAGAAACAGTTTCTTCCTTCCCAGCAACAACTTTAATGTCTACTGGATCTTAATCCGCCTACTGCAGTATTAGAGTACACGGCCTCTTCCTAGAACCTCTTGAGAAGAAACAGGCTCTGGATTTCACAAACTTTGGTAATAACTAAACAAACAAATCTTCCAAAGCGGAAAACAATAGCTATGCCACATACGGAAATGTGGACTGAACAATGTTAGACCTTGCAGTCAAAGGAAGACTTGCCTTTAATAGACAAGAAACACAATGCGAAATATCATGACATTTGGTCTGAATTTATTTGGAAATTGTGTATGGTATGGCATTAGCTGGTTGCTTCAGGGATGAGCAAGAGTTTTCTGGGACTGTCTCCAACTAGCTGTGGAAGAATCCTCATTTGGGGGCTGGGGGCTGGCTCATCCTGTCTCAGGGAGCTTGTTTCATCAGAACTGCTTCATGCAGACTGCTAAAATCCCAACCGAGGAGGCAAGTCTGATGCCAGCAGCAGTGCTGGCCAAGGGCAGAGCCACCGTGGACTCATCCCAAGTTTTGGCAGGCCACTCACTGGCGGCAGCACCTCACACCAAAGGCAGGGTTGTTCATTTGAAAAGAAATAAGCAAAAGTTGGCATCTTTGATTACTTTTGTCTAAGTTTTAAAATATATAGAATTTTTGAAAAGAATTAGAATGGGCAGGAATACTTGGTAAGCACCTTGAGGCATCTATTGATGGAGTTCACCTAAGCCAGCCGCTTACCAGTTGCGTGGCCAGGGTAAATGGTGTGGACATTCCTTTAGAGCTAGACTGTACTCAGCTAAACCCGAGCTGCTGTACAGCAAGGAGGCATGTCGGCAGAGCTCAGCAGACAATTATGTGCAGGAAACAAGGCGCCAAAAATGTTGTTCTTGCCACTCAATCATAGATTTTTTTTAAAAAGTTAGATGTCAGCAACTGTATAAACATCCAGGGAACCTAGCAATCAAGTGCCTGAAATAGGTCCAGCCTCAACTTAGCTGATCAGCAACCAACAACTATTAGAGGAGCATGGAAGCTTCAAGTTTATTTTAAGCCATTTGCTTGGTATCTGTGGGAAGTGTAAAGAAACTGACCAGACAAAAGAGGCAGGCCTGCCTTGACCAGGATCTGTAAGAATTGTGTGTAAATGATATGTTGAGAGCATTTCCCCAGAGCCTGCTTTGCAATACAGGTGCTGCTAATTAGACTGACCTAGCCCTGCTGCCTTTCCCAGGAGCAGTGTGAGGCATGCTCATTACAAGGCTGTGAGACATAGCTGCAGAACATTAACATGTGTGTCACTGCAGGGCACTCGTTGGTTACCAAGATCTTCCTTAGTTGCTAGAGCTTTGGGCATAAAATGCAAACGTCACCTATGGATTCTGCTCCTACCTCTTGCTCTCAGCATCTGCTTTTAGCCGTGCTTTGTTCTGTGAGTCCTCTTTGAGGCCCTCTTGGATTACAACTGTTTTGTTGCCTTGGATTCTGAAACTTGTTTTTGACTAAGAACGCTGTATTATACCTGCATGGTACAATCATGGCTCAAAATAGAAAAGACTCTGCCAGGATATGTATATCTTGATTGTTTTATCTAACCTAAACCAGTGCCCCAGGCCAGATTTAGCTCAGATTTTGGTAATCCTTTTTGTGGAGACTACTCTCAGGTAAAGTTTGGTAAAGTCAAAGGCTTGTTCTTCCTCAGCCTCTATGCCAGGACTGTTGGAGAAATGGTAGCAGCCTACTTACCCCGCACTGGGCTCAGGAGTGTTCTGTAGGATTGGGACTTTGACCTCAAGTTCTGGTGACTCCCCTTGGACCTATGGGGATCTGTTTATTTCTTATGATCCCTCTACATAGTGGCAGCATTTGGGATACAACTGAAGCCTTGAATCTTGTTTTACTGGGACAGTGTTTGTGCTTTGTGGGTCTGTGCGCACGGAGAAATAGTTTGTTATTTGTCAGTCAGTGAATATGGATCCTGACAGAGTTTTGCCTGAAACTATGCTGGAAGAGGTGGGGTCCCTTTCAGAGCTTGGAGCCCCAGCATCCAGACCTCTCTGTGATTGAGTGGATCAAGCCCCGATTCCCTGAGACAAGAGATACCAACCTTCAGTGGCAGTGCTGACCCTTTGAGAAGTTTAGAAACAGCAGAACATGTTCCTGTAGTTCCAGAGGCAAAGCCAGAATGGCAAAAGCCAGACCAGTCTATGGGTGCAAAAGTGAAAGACCACACCAGATTTTCTGAGATGTAAGAATCATTTCCAGATAAACTGTTAATTTTGCTTTTTCTGGCCATCAATATCCCACGAATTTAAGCATAGGCAAATGACAGGACTACTGGAACCTTTCTGTAATGATGCAGATTATTTACAAGAAAGAATTCACATGATATGAACTTATGACATAATGGTTTAAGAGCACACACATTCTCTCAGGAACTGAAGTTCTTGCATCACCAACAAAGTAGAAAGAGAAATAAAGCAAGAATTCATCAAGAGCTACATTAATGTGCATTCCCCACTGCAACTCCAGCCAAAGTATAACCAACAGGTGTAGCATGATGTTCCACGCTCCTACTCGGGGCAATTCAAAACGTTTTGAGATTATGCCAGATAAGCAACTGTAACCAAGGATCACCGCTGGGATATTCACATTCCCTCCCAATTAGGCATCTTTCCATTCCATCCTTATTCTTACCCAAGTTTCCTTGCTCAATTGTCAAGACCACTTCATCCATCACCAAAGCCCGAAAGTCCAGGTCCTCTTCACAACACTTGGTTTTAAGCGCCCTCAGGATTTCCTGCTGGGGGTAGTCTTCCCTGATACGGCGATCAGTCAAAAACCACAGCCTGGGCGCAATGGAGCTACACATCTTGAAAGAGTTCCACTGACTTTAGGCTTCCTTGGAATGCGCGGTCTAGAAAGTGAAAGCAGAAAACTTAGCACACAAAAATGTTGGTCTTCCTCATCTCCTATTCTTTTATGAAAATGAAATCCTGCCCGCAAGTCATAGTTGACTTATGGTAACCCTCCCCCCAGAAGGGTTTTCATGGTAAGAGATAACATGTTACAGATACGTCTACTCAATCTAAGGGTGTGGCTATATTAATACATAAACGTATCTCTTTTCAGATTCAAGAAGTATTAACAGACCCAACGGGTCGCTTTATTATTTTCATAGAATCATAGAGTTGGAAGGGGCCATACAGACCATCTAGTCCAACCCCCTGCCCAGTGCAGGATCAGCCTAAAGCATTTTGGTAGTGAAAAGCATTGTTAAGCATGTTATGGTTATAATTAATGTATACGGTCCAAATGTGGATCATCCAGATACGTTTCATCAATGTTTCAGTAACTCGGTAGATCTCAGGTATGATTATTTGTTAATGGTGGGAGATTTTAATAAAATACAGCTTTAGATCTAAGCACACCTCCACATAAGGAACATTCATTGGTGAGATCTACGCTTAAAGCCTATATGGCTGAACTAGGTTTGATTGATCCTTAACACACACAACACCCAAAGGACAGAGACTATACCTTTATTTCTTCTTTACATCACAACTGTTTTTGACCAGATTATTTTCTTTGTTTCAGATGTGTTGATGCCTCAGATTAAAGCATGTGATACACATGTAATTGTTATTTCTGATCATACCCCTATTTCATTAATTCTTCTGTTTTCTGATTGGGTTAGACCACCAAGCTTATGGCGTCTTAACATCTCTCTGTTCAATGCCGAAACTTTTAAACCGATGATGGCTGAGCTTGCAGAGTATTTTAATATTAAACGAAGAACTGCAAGTACTCATGTTACTGAATGGGAAACTTGTAAAGCCTTTATCAAAGGAAGGATTACTACATATGCGTCTCACAAGAAGAAGCTTAGAGAAAGGGAAGAAATCAACATGAAAAATAAGTTGAAATATTTGTTAACTTTTTTTGCTACATCTCCCAATCTAGATCTTTATCAAGAGTTGCAAAAAGTTAAATATGAATTGAATAATATATTCTCAATGAAACAGAACATGCTTTGATGTGTTTGTGCCAGTCATACTGGGAAGAGGAGAGCGAGCTGGCAGATTTTGGCCCATTATTTTAAGGCAGTGAAAGCACAAGAATTATATTCCTATGATTGAGGATAAAGGGAATATAATGCATAAAATAAATTTGCAGTTTCAAAAGTTTTACTCTAAATTGTATAGTCAGGGCAAAGAACTATCAGGAAAAAGTGTGGAAACATTTTTTCTCACCTTGATCTTCCATATTTAGATATAGCTCAGCAACAGCTACTTGCTGAATCTTTGCATATGGATGAAATTAAGGCTGTGATAATGAATATGAGCACTGGTAAACCTCCAGGACCAGATGGGTTCCCTATTGAATGGTATAAAACCTTTTCATATTTTTACATTATAAAATTATATCAATTATATCAATGAGATTTTTAATCTATATATATATATATATATATATAAAGACAAGTGTCCTGACTGACTCATCATCGCCCAGCCCAAACCTCTGGACCTAGAAACATGAAATTTGGAGAGAACATTCCTTTCATGATGTAAACCAACTAAGAAGGGATTTTAAGAAAATCATCCCCTAAAGGGGTAAAAAGGGGGTAAAATGTGTTTTTTCCATAGTGATACAGCTTCCCTGTGTGGCCGGCAGGCTGTTGCCTGCTTGCCACCACCTCCCACCAACTTGGCCACTCTTCCCTGATTGGACCAGCCTTTCAAGATCATTTGAATATGTGGTCTGATTGGGCCTCACCCCAACATTCTAAACGGTATGCAGTTGCTACTGGGAATCACTGAATGTGTCCGGAGGTAAAATGCACCTCCCAGTCTTCCCCTACTAGGGTTGCCAATCTCCCTGTGGGGCATGGCTTTCCTGTGTGGCGGCAGGCTCCTGCCTGCTCACCCCCCACCCCTATGCCTGATTGGTCAGCTGTGGAAGTCTGTGTTCTGAGGTAAAAATCAAGTAAAGGAAACTATAGACAGATGAAGAAAGACAGTACAAGACTCCTGAAAAGGGATTTTATATAAAAGTCAGTATGGCAACTGAGTTTTTAAATGTTCATGGGGAGATAATGTACGACCTTTCTAGAGGCCATTTCAATGCAAACTTCTCACATGAACCTGCTGAAGTGCCCAACACACCACCCCTCCCTCACTTCAACTCCACCTCACAACTCTCACAGCCATAATCTCTTACTGCTCCCAAGAAGCCGCCTGGCAGACATCGTGCAAGATACATCAACACTAAAAGGGGGAAGCAACTCAGAGATGTGGCAAAGAAATATGCACATTGTACTCCTGTGGTACACCGGGCAGCAGTGGCCAAGTACCAGCAAGATCAACCCGAGGTGCACAGAGCGACAAAGTCTCTCTATGGGCCAAGCAATCCTAGAAGATGAGTAGAGAGGCTCTCACTTCCATGGAAGGTCAAGGCTCACTCAGGCATGGCCTATGATCCTTCACTACCTTCAAGCTGCTTCTTAACCTCATCCATGCAAAAACACCCCTGTTCATCATCTCAAAACAAAGCAACATGGCCCAAGTGCTGTGGAACTGTACGCTCATTGTCTGGGATGAGAGCACGATGGTGCACAAAGGGTGTTTTGAGGTACTGAGCATAACCCTCAAAGATGTCAGGGGCAATGAGAGAGTGATGGGGGGAGTCACTGTGCTGCTGGATGGAGACTTCTGGCAGACTCTGCCAGTAGTCCCAAGGGGAACTTGAGCTGACGAGGTTGTTGTGTGTGTCAAGGTGTCGAATCTGTGGCCCCTCATCAGGAAACTCTCACTAAGAAAGAACATGAGGGTTCACTTCAGAGATGAGGTATCCACTGGGGAATCTGCACACCTAACAGCCACAATATACCCTGATATCTCCACTATCACGAAGAAGTCCATGGACTGTCTGTGCAAGCATGCCATTCTGACCCCCAAGAATGACAAGGCTGCCATCATTAATGAAACACAACTTAACTCCCTTGAAGGGGCAGAAATGGAGTACAAAATCTGTGGACTCAGTGGTGCAAATGGATGATGTGGTCCACTACCCTGTGGAGTTCCTCAACACGCTAAACGCTCCGGGCTTCCCAGCCCACAAGCTTCTCCTCAAAGTGGGGGCTCCAGTGATGCTATGCTGGAACTTCAACCCACCCAAACTCTGCAATGGCACCAGACTGCAATTGGAAGCCCTCACAGGAACATCATCGAGGCCACGTTGTTCACCGGTAGTGCTCGCGGGGAGTCGGTGTTCATACCACGCATACCACTAACATCAGACAACCTCTTCAAGTTCAAGAGACTCAAGGTCTGCTTTGCTATGACGATCAACCAAGTCAGACACTGAAGGTAGCAGGAATTGACTTGTAGGAGGACTGCTTCTCACATGGGCAGTTCTATGAGGCCTGCTGCAGTTAGCTCACCCAGCAGCCTGGTGATCCTAGCACCTGAGGGGAAAACCACTAACGTGGTCTACAAAGAGGTCCTTCAGCAGAAAAAAATTGGTTGTATGTATTTTTCACTTTATTTATTGTGCTACAACCTTTTCTTTTTAAAAATCTCTTCAATAAATGTTACATTTCGAAATTCACTTCATCAGTTTTCGGCATCAACACATTTCACTTTATTTGAACACCTTTGCGAAGCTCGGGTACTATGCTATTATACTACAAAACCAACCAAAAAAAACACAACCCACAAAGAAAAAAATGTTACATACCCATAAATATTATAACTAGATTTTACCAAGAGATATTATTGTGCAATTAGTGACAAAGAGAATGCAGGAAGAGATACTTAAAAGGCATTTTGAAAAACCCTTAATAAAGGAGGGGAGCAGAATTAAGATCATGAAAGAAGTCCCAAAACGGATTCTCCAAGTGCGGAAAAAATATAGGGAACTGACCCAGAAACTAAGAGACAAAGACATCAGATATAGATGGGAAATTCCAGAAGGTCTAAGCTTTTATTACAAAGCCTTGAGAATTATCATCAAAACAAAGGAGCAAATGGAAAAGATTTTACAAAGAAAATTTAGATGGAGAATAAATGAAGATTTATTACAAAATCAGGAAAATTTGAAGTATTTGAAAGACGAAACTAAGCAATTTTTTGTAACAAATAACAACAATGAAGTCTCAATACAGATGGTATGGGATACCTATAAGGCCGTAATGAGAGGAAATTTAACCTTACTTAACAGTAAGGGTAAGAAAAGAAAGCAGGAGAAATGGCAAGAAATTCAAGAAAAAATATATAAAAAAGAACAACAATTGAAGAAGAGACCAGGAAAAAAGTCGATTATACAGGAAATTAAAATATTGCAGGATCAAATAACAGCCATTAGTAATAAAGAGCTAGAATGGAAGTTAAAGGCATTAAAGGAGCAAATAATCCAGGAAAGTATTTAGCCTGGCAACTGAAAAAAAGGAAATGAAAATTATTAATACAATAATGGAAGAAGGTAAAGAATTGAAAGATCATCAACTAATTAAGCGTGCGTTCTTTAAATACTATGCTAAATTATTTCAAAAGAAATCTGTGAATGTACAAGAGATAGATGGGTATTTAAGGAATGCCCACTTACCAAAGCTACCAGAAGAGATGAAAACAGAGACTGAATGCTCCAATAACAGAAGAAGAAGTCATACAGGCAATTGAAGCGGCTAAGATTGGGAAAGCACCAGGACCTGATGGGATCACAGCTAAATTTTATAAAGTAATGAAGGAGGACCTAGTACCGATTTTAAAAAATGTAATGAACGATATGCTTCAAGGAAAGGGTCTCCCAGATACATGGAATGAAGCTAGTATTGCACTGATCCCAAAAGAAAGCCAAGATTTGACAGAGTTGAAAAATTATAGACCCATATCGCTTATAAATAATGACTACAAAATAATGGCAAGAATACTGGCGGATAGGCTCAAAATATGGTTAATGGACTTTATAGATGAAGATCAGGCTGGATTTTTACCAACTAGGCAGTTAAAAGACAATTTGAGAGTAGTGATAAATGCTATTGAATATTATGATAAGTGACCTGATAAGGAAGTTGGCCTTTTCTTTGTGGATGCAGAGAAGGCCTTTGACAATTTGAACTGGGATTTTATGTTCGCAACTATGGAGAAGATGGATCTAGGTAATGAATTTATACAAGCAGTGAAAACAATTTATAACTTACAAAGGGCAACAATATATGTTAATGACGACCTGACAGAGAAGTTGGAAATAAGGAAAGGAACCAGACAAGGATGTCCACTATCGCCGCTTTTGTTTGTGATGGTCTTAGAAGTATTATTGAGGAGGATTAGAGAAGATGATAGTATAAAAGGAATAAAAATAAATGGATCCTCCAACAAATTGAGAGCATTTGCAGACGATGTGATGTTTATAGTGGAAGACCCTTTACAAACCTTGCCAAGACTGCTGGACAAAATAAAGGAGTTTGGAGATTTGGCGGGTTTCTACATAAACAAAAAGAAGTCAAAAATAATAACTAAAAATATGACTAAGAAGAAACAACAAGAATTAAGTGAATTAACAAACTGCAAAGTGGTACACAGAACTAAGTATTTGGGGACAGAGCTGACAGCTAAGAATATAGACTTGTTTAAGAATAACTATGAAAAGCTGTGGACTCAAATTGAAAGAGACATGATAAAATGGAATAAATTAAATTTGTCGTGGTTAGGTCGAATTGCCACAATTAAAATGAATGTACTGCCCAGAGTGATGTTTTTAATGCAAACAATTCCAATTGTGAAAGATAAGAAACAATTTGAAAAATGGCAGAGGAAGATACCAGAATTTGTCTGGGCAGGAAAGAAACCAAGAGTCAAGATGAAAGTTCTTTGTGACGCTAAGGAAAGAGGAGGAATGCAGTTACCTGATCTAAGACTTTATCATGAAGCGGTATGTTTGGTGTGGCTAAAAGAATGGGTGTTTTTGACCAATCGTAAGTTATTAACATTGGAAGGACATAATAAAGTATTTGGATGGCACGCATATATGTGGTACGGGAAGCATAATATGGATGCAATGTTTCAGCACCACTACCTTAGAAGAAATCTACTGTCAACCTGGCTGAAGTACAAGAAATTTATAGAGCTAAAGAAACCACTTTGGATTGTTCCAGTTGAAGTAATCAACCCAAATATGGAATATCAGGGAAAGGAATGGCTTACCCTCAAAGAATTAACAGTATTAGAAAATGATGGGCTGAGACTTAAGCGAAATGAGGAGTTGCCATTTAAATATGGTTGGTTACAATATAGACAAATTAAAGATTTATTTGATTCAGAACATAGAAAGAATGGTTTTAGAATTAAAAATTCAGAACTAGAGGAACTATTATTGGGGGATAATAGTAAAGCAGTATCTAAAATGTTTAAGTTGTTATTGAAGTGGTTTACAGAAGAGGAAACAGTCAAGGTGCAAATGGTAAAGTGGGCCATAAACTGTAATAAGGAAATAGCGATGGAAGAATGGGAACAACTATGGAAAAATACCTTAAAAATATCAACTTGTACCAGTATTAAAGAGAACGGTTATAAAATGCTGTATAGATGGTACTTAACACCGAAAAAATTAGCTATAGCTAACAAACAGTTATCGAATAAATGTTGGAAATGTAAGGAGCATGAAGGTTCTCTATTTCGTATGTGGTGGACTTGCCAAAAGGCTAGAGACTTGTGGTCTAGAATATGTGCTGAGATGTCTTTGATATTACAATATAATGTTGCTAAAAATCCAGAAATGTTATTACTATCTTTACATTTAGAAGATGTTAATAGAAATGATAAGATATTGTTGTATTATATGATAGTAGCAGCAAGAATTTTATATGCTCAATATTGGAAAAAAGAAGTAGTACCGAATATTGAAGAATGGACAAGGAAGCTCTTGTACATGGCCGAAATGGACAAATTAACTAGAAATTTGAAAGAGCAAGATCCAGAAATTTTTTTGGAAGACTGGAAGAAGTTTAAGAAATATTTGGAAAAGAAATGCGATGTTAAAGGACAATTGTGGTCTTTGGAGGGATTTTAAATTTTATTAAGTAAGACTTTAACGAAGGGAATATATATAAGATCTCTACCATGGGTAACATAATGTAATTGTATTATAGTGAAATAATAATCTCTATGAATAAATGGGGGGTTTGAGTGTTGTTGGAAGTCAATAGAGAAAAGGGGGAGGGGAGGGGTGGGGTTATATATTTAGAAAGGTTTAATTTGGATAAGTTGTATGCATTAACCAACTATTTTATATCACCTCATCCAATAAAATCTATTTAAAAAAAATATTATAACTGGATTTAAAGTAGTTACAATGCCGTAGCAAAGCACCGGTATCAAGCTAGTCTGGTATATTGCCTGCATCACTGTCATTCCAAAGCCAGGCAAAGACTACACTCAATGTGCAAACTTTTGACCTATTTCTTTGATGAATGTGGACACTAAAACATTAACCACTGTCCCCGCTAACAAACTTCAAAACATTATTAGCACTTTGGTATTTGTAGACCAGGTAGGATTTATACAAAGTAGGTAAAGATCTGATAATCATAGATTGGTTGCTGATCTGATTGCATTAAACAGAGATCTGATCAAATTGCTATTCTTTCACTTGATGCTGAAAAGGAATTTGACAAAATATATTGGCAATTTATTTTCTCTACATTGATTACATTTGACTTTCCTCATGAATTTTTGAAATGGATTAGAATTCTGTATCCATCCCCTAGATCTCGGGTAGAGACCAATAGCATTTTTTCTGCACCATTTATTCTGGAAAGAGGTACTAGAGAAGGTTGTCCTTTTTCTCCCCTCATTTTTGATTTATGTTCAGAACTTCTGCCTTGGGCTATTAGATAAAGTAATAATATACATGGCTTTATTCATAAATTTTTAGAATTGGAAATTATTTTATATGCAGATGATCTTTTATTATTTATTTCCGAACCTCAGTCTTCCATTCCTGAATTAATAAGTTTGATTAATAATTTTGGGGTCTGGTTATTTGATTAACTGGACAAAATCAGAATTGATGCCATTGGGAGACAATATATCACAGACTGTAATTATTGAGGGATATTTTCAATGTTGTCCAGATATCTTGGAATATTGATCCCAAGGAATGGACACGATTTCATGGAATTTTAATAAACTGATCTCGGATATATCCTTGCATTTGGTCAGATGAGCAACCCTAAACTTGTCATTATTAAGTAAAGTAAATACACACAAAATGAATATTATACCTCAAATTATATACGTTATGCATACAATCCTCTTTTATATACCTTGTATATACCATTCATTGGCAGCGCATTCCTAACTGGGGTGGGGAAAGTGAGTAGGAACCGAACTAAGGCCTGCAACGGCGCATCTGGTCCTTACATCCACGTAAGTGGCCCTCCGCCAGTGCTGGGATGCGGCGCTGCCCCGCTGGCGGGCCGGCACCGCCGCAAGCAACAGGCGGCCGGGCGGAGGCGGAGGAGCGGCGTAGAGCCCTGCGCCGGCGCAGGGGGGGTGGGGAGGAGGGCGGGGCCAGAATTAGTCCACTCCCTAAGCCCCTCCAGAAGCGGGAATGCCCACAGCGGCGCAAAAGAACTACGCCACGGAAGAAGAAGGCGTAGCCCATAGGTGCCCATGGAACGGCGAAAAACCGGCCCCCCTCCAAGCGCCCAGCCCCGCCCCCGTGGCCTAATGAGAACTATCCTGGGGACCAATCAGCGTGTGCGGCCGGCATGGACGAGCCCCCCTCCCCACATCCAATCATCCGCGACTGCGCCCTACAAAACATCCGGGCAGCGCCACCCAAACCCCTCAGGCTCTGTCCCTCTGTCCATGTGCTGCATGGCGTGGCCTCTTTGAACACCGAGCGGGGGAGACGGCATTCACGGTGGCGGGCACGGAATGCACTTGGGGGACTTTGTGAAAAAGTGGGGGAACTTCCTGTCAAAGGGAAAAAGTGCAAATGTCTGGCTAACTCCCCTTTTACCCTGGCAGGAAGAACAACTCAACATCTGGACTCATGCAAACTAGTCGCCTCTAACTAAGCGCAAACAAATTAACCCTTCCGTGGCAGAAGGGAATGACACTTGGCGAACTAACTGCAGCCACTCCTGTTTCCTTGTAGGTATCCTGACTCTGGAGTTCCCACCTAGTCATGAGTGACGGAGCGTTGACAGGTGAGGAGGAGGTGGGGGGATGGGGGACCCGTTCTGCAGATTAGTGCTAACTGCCCCTCCATCTGAACACACCTGCTCACTTGCTGCTTCGGGCAAGGCCCAGCAGAGGTGGGGAGCGATCATGGCCGGCCCTGCCCGCCCCAGAGGCAGCTGCCCCGAAAACTACTTGTGACCAGGTGTCTGTAACGACCAGCTCATTCCCTCCCTTAAAGGTAAAGGCTTCCCAAGGCCGAGTGCATCCTCGCCAGACCATCATGCATCAGCTGTTCGCTGCTGCCCTCGACTATGTGCACCTGCTCAGATGGCGGAGTGTGGGGCTTGCCGCGCCAGTGGAACGAGGCGAAGCCCACATGTGTCTTTTTCTCCCACAGGCACATCCAGGGCATGGCTGCTCTCCCGCGCCCCGCCCTCCCCAAACATCCATGACGGGCAGTTGGCTGCAGCCCAGGAAGCAGTATCGCGCCGCGGCCTGCATCTCAGCCTCACCCCTCGAAGCGGAAAGGAGGGCTGTGTGGAATGCTCTGGCTCCCTTGCTAGCCTAAAAACAAGCCTGCTTTTTCCAGTGCAATAAAACGAGTTGAAAAACTACCTTCTGTGTCTGCGTGCCTGATTTTGTCCCAAGCCCCTCCCCCAACACCCCCGTCACATATTTCCACCTGCACATCACTACAAATGTATCTGACAGACCCCGTTCTGCCTCCCTGCCCCCTCCCTCCCCTCACTGTAATGTCAGGCAGAGGATTGGGGCCGGAGCTGCGGGCCGGGCATGTCTGCGGGGAGGGGGGAGCTACCGAGGGTGTGCAATCCCTGGTAGGGTGAGCAGCTGGCATCTGATAAGCCAGGGAGAGGGTTGCCGGGGTGGGGCGCTGCCAGGGGGCGGGAGATTCCAGGGGAAATGGTCTGCTCACTCGAACCCCAGCCCCATCAGTGAAGAAGCTAGGGTGGCAGCATGCGGATGCCATATCCCAGGCAGGAGGTCCTGCGCGCCCGGGGAGGGTCGCTCCCCTTCCAGCCGCAGCCGCAGCAACACAGTCCCATGAGCGGTCGCTCATGCGGTCGTCCCATGAGTGGTCGCCTCCCAGAGTGGGTCCGCCCCCCTGCATCAGCCCCATTGGTCATTCTGACCGCCCCGCGGCATCCCGCCTCACATCCAATCCTGCGGGGCGGTTGCCAGGCTCCCGGGCCAACACGGTGTGGTTGTTGGGAGGGGCGGGGTGCGTCCGAGGCTGCGAGTGGCTCCACCCTGACCCGGCGCTGTCTTCTGCTTTCAGCATCTGGGGCCGCTTGCGTTGCCCTGCCGGGGCATGGGAGTCACTCCTAGGCCACCGGCCCCACCAATCCTTCAGGGGAGGCAGCAGGCCCCGCCCACAGGGGCAGCGGAGGAGTGCACCAACCGCGCAAAGTGGCCAAAACGCGGGAGCCCGAGGCCCCCGGCTTGCAGCCACCGTGCGCCCCCCCCCCGGGCCATGCAGGCTGGGCGGCCAACCAAGACCCCGGGAGGCCTCCCCCCACTGGCAAGTTCCATGAGCACCCCAGAGCAGGGCGGCATGCCAGGCAGGGCAGGTGCGGTAGGGCAGTTTGGGAGACATGCCATATCCCCCCCCCCTCTTGGAAGGGATGCGCTGTCAATGCAGGGCTGGTCATGTGCTCATGGTGCCAGACCACGGATGGCAGGATATGGCTGGCAGATATCTGGATTACTGCAAGAAGGCACGGGTCCATGGGCAGATGAGCTTTATTCCCAGACCCGCGGCACGCCGTAGGCACAGGCCCAAGGGGTCGGCAAGGATGCACCTCAGCAGCACAGCATCCTCGGAAGGGACGAGGGCCCAGGGGCCATAAGGAACCATCCACTGTAGCCCCCTCCCCTCCAACCCACAGGTCTGAGCCGGGACGGCTCTGCTGAACCTATCCATGGCTTATGCAGCTGCCAGACAGAAGATAGGGAATTGTTACATTTCAGACCCTCCAAGGTCATGCCGGCGAGCTGTGTAGTTCGGTGGGCAGCACAGAAACACAATTCCCACAGCAGTCTCGGCTGCATGGAGGGCAACGAGTGGCGGGAGCAGTGGGCTGCCAGGCTCAGGCCCCAGCTGATTGCCAAGGCAGCCGGGAATGACCTCCTGGCAGATGAGGGTGCGATGACTGCACGGCCGGTGTACCTGGAGGAGCTCTCCCCGGCCGTGCCTCCCCATGGCCCCTCGATGCCCTACCCTTCCTACATGCCTCCCCTTCCTCACATCTGCTGGGGGGGGTGGGATGGTATAATAATACTGTTTTCTGTGCAACGGGCGTCTGTGGTCTTTGCCTTGGGATGGGGACAGGGGCGGGCCCGCTGCGTCTGCCTGTTGGTGGCAGCCTCAGGCCAACCCTCCCCTTCGGTGCCACTTGGTGGCTGTTCCCTGCTGCTGGGACCGCCTGCTGCCCTGGATTCCTCATGGCAGGGCGCCTGCCCGTCCCATGCCAACATCTCTGGATGCGGCCGCCACGGACTTGACACTGCATTGGGCACATGGGGGAGAGGCTCCTCAGACCACGCCCACCCCTCTCCTTCCCAACTGCGAGCCCCGCCCAACACACGGGCCGAGGCAGTCTGCTGGCATGGGCGCGGTTTGCCTGTTGCTCTGGGGCCTGGCTGGGATCGCGTGCTGCCCATTGGCTGTGCCTTTCCTGGCCCCTCCCCCTGCCGTTTGTCAGGAACAGCACCCTTTGGCTGCGCCTGGCGGCGGCCACACATCAGCCCCGCCCACAACACTTTCTGGTTCTCCCAATTTGCATTTCTGCGCCGCCGCCACCCGCCGCCCTTTGCTGGCATAGGATCCGGCCTGGCACCGCCGCCGCTCCGCCTGTGCAGCCACGCCGGCGTTGGGGCTGGCCATAGGATTGCGCAGGAAATGTATACTTTGTTTCAGAAATTTATGTATGATTCAACACCACCCAAGATTTCTTTAAAGAGGATGCAACTTTCAATTAATGAAGGAAGATTTGGACTTCCAGACCCTAGAGCTTATCATCAGACATATTTGTTATCATGTACAAATTACTGAGATCCCTCCCCTCAATTGGAGTATCCATCTTGGGCTCTTTTGGAAGCCTCCTTTTTGGAACCACTTCTTAAGTAGAATGCATTAGGGTCTACTTATGTTAAAACGGATTTTCTTCCTCCAACAATTTCTAGAGCTAGAGAAGTATATTGCAACAATATCAATCTGACCTGTTCTCACTTGCTAAATTAAGATTATACTTAAATCTAGACTTAAAAATTGGGAAGAAATCTTTCTTATGGAAGGCTTAGCCAGATAAGGAAATTTTTACTTTAGATCAATTGATAGGTAATGATTAGTTCTTGTCATTTTTCCAACTGAGGTCTAAATATGATTTGCCAACTTCTGCTGAATGGCAATATTTTCAATTTCAACATTTGTTGGTGTCCAAATATGGTCCAGTAGCTTTGAGTGTTTCAGAATTTCCTCCACTTTTGGAGTTTCTTATTGAATCAGTATAGAAAGTGAAACCTACAATATTTGTATATAAATATTTGAGGTCAATTAATAAATATGATAGGGAGCCCTGTGGCGCAGAGTGGTAAGCTGCAGTACTGCAGTCCAAGCTCTGCTCACGTCCTGAGTTCAATCCTGGCAGAAGCCAGGTTCAGGTAACAGGCTCAAGGTTAACTCAGCCTTCCATCCTTCCGAGGTCAGTAAAATGAGTACCCAGTTTCCTGGGGTAAAGTGTAGATGACTGGGGAAGGCAATGGCAAATCACCCCATAAAAAGTCTGCCAAGAAAACATTGTGATGTGACGTCCCCCCCATGGGTCAGTAATGACTCGGTGCTTGCACAGGGGACTACCTTTACCTAATAAATATGATACACACAGCCTTAGAGATGAATGGAGTAACAATCTGGGGTGTCCAGTTTTGTTAAAGCAATGGGATAAGGCTTTAAGCCATATACCTGTCGCTACTATGAATCTTAAGTTACAACTTATTCTGCAAAAATGTATGTTTAGGGTATATCAGACACCACAGTATCTTTTTACTAAAGGTTTAAGCACAGTGTCTAACTGTTGGCAATGTAATTCACAAAATGCATCTCTTAAGCATATGCTTTCGTCATATTTAGTCATTCAGCCCTTTTGGAAAGAAGTTATTAGTCATATTAATTTTGTGTTAGAAAACTCATTAACTTTTGAGGGCGTTAATGTAGTATTAAACTACTTGTCTGTCTCTTGGAATCTAACCAAAGGTCAACAGAAATGGATCCTCCATGCCCTTACAGTTGCTAAAAGACATACTTCAACACTGAAAAAAGACAAAATATCACTTCCTATAAAACACTGGATTGAGACTATAAACTTATCAACATTTGAATGTATCACATACAGAAGGCAATTGCTTGTGGACTTATTTTTAGATATTTGGAGATCATTTAAAGATACCTACATATAGATTTGCCAATTGTGTTTTTGTAGCCAGCAGTTTTTCCTTTCATTTGCTTTTTTATTCTGTTTTGCACTAATAAAATAATTTAAAGAAAATAAAAAAATTGAGGCACCTACTACTTTCAGCAATCATTCTATCATAATATCTCAAAGTATTTCTCAATGGAAGTACAAAAGGTTGGATCCAATGAGTTACTCCACTGGTGAAATAGGCAGGGACCACTAAAAAGCATTGTTTGAGATCATGGGTCATGCATGGAAAAAGGCTACATGGAATAGAGACTGGAATAAGGAGTGGGACTGGCTAAGATAGAGCAGAAGCCGCTTGTTTAACTTTTTGGTGTTTGAATACTGCTTGGTCGCCCCTGAGGAAGCATCCGTTGTGAAACCGCCATTAGTCGGGCGGAACATCGGACATTCCTTCCAGAGCTACGACGCTTTGCACACTGAATATGTATTGGATTGGAAGGGAGTGCTTGAGAATTGTGGTCTAATTTCCTCCAGGATATTGACCTTGATAACCCTGGAATTGTGGCATTTTGGCCTTATGTTGACCAGTGGAACTACTTATAGTATATATGGGTATCGTTATACCCGGCTGTATTCTCTGGTTGTCCGTTGCTATGAGAATTTACTGGCATAGGATATTTTTGTATTATACATGAGTATTGCTTGATATATGTATTGAATGACATTTTGTATATAAGTAATGAATTGGAGGTATATTAGCACTTTAATAGTTAAAATACATATCTATTGAAGTAGATTGGGAGATTTCTTTGTTTTTGTAGCTTCACAGTATCTCCCCTTAGTGCCTTTTCTTGTACTGCTGTTTGGATTATAGAATACCTTTTGGTTGTGATGGGAACAACCAAGGTTGCCCCTACTTTTATTTATATACAGGCAGCAATATTTCTGTTATAGCTTTAATAAAATTGCAAGAAAGAGTGAATAGGTTAGGATTAGGTTTTATAGTAGTCATTAAAATACAAAAACTGGGGAAGGCCGAAAAATGAGTCTGGCTGGCTCCTAAAGCGAAAGAAAATTTGTCATGGCCTACTCAAATGATTAGAGAAATATAGCAACAGGACTACTGAGTGGGTCTCATTGATGGCCCCATCTCCATCCTACTCTAAAGAATACGGGCCAAGAAGCTCTCTCAGAACTCTGTGTCAGCCTATATATCGTACAATATCAGGTCAACTAGCATTGCTCCACAATCTGGTCCTTGTGCAGTGGTTCTCAAACTTTCTGAGAAGCAAATAGCTTCAAAACTGATGTTGAGTTTTCAGTGGTCACCTGCCAAATAACTTCACATTGCTTTTTTGGGGTTTTCTCCTAGTCCCTTGATATACTGCAATTAAGGTCTTGCACTTCACATGCACCAAAATGGAAGGCAGATGCTAAAGACAAGAATATTGAGTGACTAGTGGAAGTGTATATGTGAGTATAATTGCAACTAATATTGTTAATTATTGTCTTATATGTATAAAACTAATTATATGATGGATCTCTTAGGCTTGGACTGTGATATAACGACTGCCAGGATGAAGAGATGAAACGGGCGGATTGCTGGCTTCCCGTCGCAGTTGTGTATCTATTCTTCTCTGCTGCTTCTCATTGTCATCATATGAGACCATATACACTGTTTCTTTAAAGGAATTTATTGCACTGAAGACCTTCTTGCATTGTTATACCATAAACTTATTGGGACTTTGGTGATTACTGTATAGACCTCTGGTCAATTCTAGGCACATAGCACTTTAATACTGCACAGGAATTCTTGTTGAATTATATTTGAATTACTTTATATGATGCTTTGCCCTTTGTAATCACCCACCCTGTATGTCTGTATATATTGTTTCTTTTGTTTAAGTTGACTGGAATATTGCTTTAAATTTGATTGACTTACAATCGAAACATTTATGCGTTAGATTTCACGGCCTGTTTGCTTTTTTTCTGTATATTACTGTGATACTCTCTACTTGTGTACTAGCAAGGCAGCAGTGGCAAGCTTCTCCAGGTCTGTCTGCATCAATTGTGCTGCTACCTCTGTTACTTAAACTGCCCGTTGTCTGTTTATAGGGTTGCTAAACAACTCAAAATGGCAGCCACATTCTCACAACATAGCATCACGAGATCACATTTTTCCTTCAGTAAATTTGTGTTTGGGTAACCTTTCAAAGTCCTCTAATTTCTTTCAATGTTTGGATTTTCCCGCAATTTTATTTGTAAAATCTCACCTATCTGATAATGGCCTCATTTTTTGATCTGTACTCTGAGCCCATTATCCATAATTACATGTATTGATAATTCCCATGTACACTGTAAGACACACACAACGTACCTTCAAAGATACATTTATTGTTGAACATGTTAATTCTGGCACAAGTATATTATCTGGTGATAAATTATTAAAGACTTCAGCATTTGCAATAAATTTACTTTTATATCAAAATATACCATCAGTCCTATCTGTACGTGGTTTGTTAGATATTTATTATAGCCTGAGTTGATCATGGCACTAGTTGTTTTATACTGTTTTTATGGTTTTTAGATATGTATATGGTTTTAATTGTATACTACATGTTTTTAGCTGCCCTGAGCCCATTCGCGGGGAGGGCAGGGTATAAATTTGATAAAATAAAATTTAAAAATATCGTGACTGTCCAAATACCTTTCATTACTACGAAATTCGTTTTCTACTTTCTATTTTGTTTTCTTCCTACCTCTCCGATGGCAAATATTAAGATGTATGTGCTGTACCCTATATAGCAAGGGTGGGGAATGTCCGGCCCGTGGGCTGGATACGGCCTGCAAAATCATTTGGTCTGGCCCACAGGGCCAGTGTGTCCATTGAGGCAGAGCCAGCAGCCACCTCGAGCGCAGCTCTCTGAAGGAGGCACTGTGGCCCATGCTGGCCCCCAACGACCCCCTGGCCTGACCCGGCACCAGCTCCCCAGGCCGTGCAGTGCAGAAGCAACCAGGCAGCGCCGCGGGATGCACGGCGCAGAAGCAATCAGGCTGTGCCTATTGCTTGGTGCGCTTGGTGGGTCAATCAGGCTGTGCCTATTGCTTGGTGTGCTTGGTGGATACTGGACATTGGGAAGGTCAGTTTGTAGCCCCTCAAAGTAGCTTCCAGCAGACATTCCAGTTTTTGTCACTGTCCCTGCCAATTATAGAGCTCCTATTCTAGCCCATCCAGCCAGGAAAAGGGCCAGCCCCTCAAAGTAACTGCCAGCAGACACTCCCGTTTTTGCTACTGTGAAAATGACAGGAAAGGGGGGGGGACCTATGGATCATGCCTTTCCCAAGGTTCAATCTCTCTGAAACTTGGGGGGGGGGGAGAGGACAGTGAGGACTATGTCCCCTGCAAATTTGGTAGGTATTGGACATTGGGAAGGCCAGTTTGTAGCCCCTCAAAGTAGCTTCCAGCAGACACTCGTTTTTGCCACTGTGAAGAGAAAATGACAGGAAAGGGGGGGGGCATGGATCATGCCTTTCCCGGGATTCAATAGAGCAGGCTAATTTTTAAGTTGATAATTTTGTATGGCCTGCGAATGAGGTTATAAATATCCCAATTGGCCCTTGGCAGAAAAAAGGTTCCCCACTCCTGCTATACAGCATAGGGTACAGCATTTTCTCTTTAGTATTGGGGGTATTTGCCATTTTGCTTGCAGAAAACCAAGACATTTATACTTCTAAATTGTATAAATATGTCAATTGGTACAATTTTATATGTTAATTACGTATTTTATGTTATAAATCATAACATTCCATGTAGTCAGTTCTTGCAGGCATATGTCCATGTTGTCTGCACAAATGTAAGCATGGTACTTCTGTATTATAGACTGGAATGCTAGGAGGGCTAAATGGATCACCAAGAGCACGGACACTATGTCTGCATGTCTCTGGACTCTAGAGGCCTTGGGCATTAAGCCCCAGGCAGTGAACACCCCAGCCTGACAGGTGACTTAACATTGTTCGCCTTTGGATAGGTAGGTAAGCTTCTTCGGTCACCACCTCTTTCTGTGTCTGACAGCGGAGCAGGTCTCATATCTTCAGATTTGATTATGATGTCTTAGCAGCATGGTAGTAGTTACCACTGTAGTGCTCTTGAGTACTCCCTAGTCCACAACACTACCTACTATCTATGCAGAAAATCACTGTTCCTTGCAAGCAGGTTCGCAACATCAGTCCGCAATCTTGGAGAACACTGATTCCTTTCTATGATCTTGTGACAGGAACAGACTCTCTTTGTCACACTTTTATTATGACTCAGAGGCATTGAATTCATTGAGATTGCGTAATTGGCCTTTCCTGGTTCTGCCTGAACCATCATTCACACAAATACTACAACCTTGCCTCTGGATGGTGACAGCAGAAGGGAATCATTCAAGTACAGGTGTACACTGAAGCTACCACGGGATCCATCAGCTGGGTACAGACCACCAGAACAGAGACAAGGCTAAATGACAGAGCCTTGAATTAGAAGTGTCACTGCTGGTGTGAGAATATGAGGGAATTCTGATGAGATAGTACAACTGGAACATGAAAATAAACTTTTCTCAGCTCCTCCCTGGGCCATGAATTCCCTGTTTGCAAGATTTCAGCACCACCTTTCAAATTCTGTGATACTCAAAGTATCTGTTTATAATTTTTAAGATACAATATTACTAACCAGTCCCCATTCTGGGATTGTGAAGAATGCTGAATACATTTCTGAAAATTTTTCCTGCAATAGCATAAAGTCTATTGCTTGTGAAGGAAAGGTGGGTTGATAGCACCCACTGCCAATGGATGAATGACTAGCTGAAATGACGTGGGAGAAGCTAGGTACCTGTCACAGGAGCAATGAAAGAACTATATGGAGTTAACAGCCATGTGTGTTGAAAAATGTAGCTGCCCTGTGGCATCAGTTCCATGGATAACACCTCCACAGGCCCTTTTAGGGGGGGGGAATCGGTGGGTTGGGGCTTTGTGGCAGGTGTGGGTCTGCATCAGGGATCTTCTGAAATCATGCCTGAACTTGAGGAACACTTTTTATGAACCAAAAGGCTGAAGAAGAAAATGTTTTGCGTACTGTTCTGGGAATAATGATATTTTTCAGATTACCCCAAAGAGCCATTTCCCATAAAGGAGAACGTGGTGAAGATACCAGCTGAAAGGTTTTCAAGGGATCATAGCTACAACATTGGAAAACTGCTTTTTCCCCTGAATAATGTTTCAGTTAACAGCTCAGATCTCTATGAAGGAAACTGTTTCATCATTTCCTGGAAAAAACACACTGAAGTTGGCTCGCTTTGTTCCTTAATTTGAAGCACACAATGTTAGATATTTCTCCAACAACTGAAATTCATGAATATATTTTGAAATACAGCTTGCTTTACAAAATATATATCTGCAAACCTTTATATTGAAGCAGAAGGCACTTTGGGGACACAAAAATCCCATAGAAAGCCCACCAAAAGCTTCATACAAAAGAGAGAAAAGAATATACAGGAAGGGTGGTGGTGGATAATGCCGTCAAGTCATAACTGACTTATGGCAACCCCGAGTGAGGCTTTCAAGGCAAGAGACTGACAGAGGTGGTTTGTCATTACATTGCCCTGCAACCCTGGTCTTCACTGCAGCTCTCCCATCCAATTACTAACCAAGACAAACCCTGCTTAGCTTCCGAGACCTAATGAGATCAGGCTTGCCTGGGCTATCCAGGGGAGGGCATACAAGAAGGGGAGGATATGGAATAATAAGTTTGGGTTACTTTGATTAAATCAAAAAATGAAAATGTTAGTCTTACCGCAGCAGCCTTAGTTACCTTTGAGAAGTGAAGCTATTTACAAATTTCCCTACAGAAATCTGGATGGTAGAAGCATGTGGTTGTCAAAGAGTACCAAACCCAAAGTGCACTGTGGTTAATAACCGCACAAGCTTCAATTTAAACCTACTGCACATTACACTAAAGATGCCTACTTGGGATCACTCAGATATTAGTTATCTACTATTACCACACTCAAAAACATTAAATAAAAATTGTCTTCCTCGTCTAAACCACACACATCTTGTTTAGCAAATTGTTGGTACATGAGATTCAAATGTACTAAGAGAGAATGAAACACGATCATTCAAATGAAAAGCAAGTAACTGTGTCACAAGCAAGTTAGTCTGTAAAGGTACAACTGCATTTGGCTTTACTGCTACTGTACATACACATACACTTTATGGAATGGCCGGCCTGATAAGGTTCAGGGAGAGTGGGAGCCCTCCTAACCTCATAGTTCTTGCAAACTATGCAAAAATGAATTATTCAGCAGGTCTTTTTACACAGGTAAGAAGGCTGTACTTTAACGGAATGGTTCGAAGAGATGGATTGGTAAAGGGACAGGGACTGCAGACTATACTACTACGTACTGTCCATGGTGGTATTCCTACTGGGCAGTTTCTGCATTGCTTAATGTCATGCTTAATTGCTTATGCTTGTTTCAGCACTGGTTTCAGCTCTGTACTGGATTTCTGCTCATTTATATTTGCATACCCCAGTGCATTGTTTACTGAATGTCCCAGCTGTTCATTATATTGATTTACACTGTGCACTCTGCCTTGAGTCCTTATGAGAAACATGGACTATAAACATGTAAAAAAATAAATTAAACTATCCGAACACTAAATACGAACTATGGTTGAACTGGCTGCCTTAAAAGTAGAGGTGAAGGTCCCAAGAGAAAAACCTGGAAAAATTCAGGGAAAAAAATCCTTGACCTTCTTGTGAGCATCTTGAGAGAGCAAAGGAAAAGACAACTACAAAATACTCTCCCTTTTGGAATGAGTGAAACATTTTAAAGATAAGGTGGGCAGTCTGCAATGCGTGCTCTCTCTCTCAGTATTGGGTATATTCACGACTTTGCCAGCAGAAAATTAAAGATTTATACTTTTTAACTGTCATAAAGATTCCAAGTAGCAACATCTTATATTCTAAGTGTTGTGGTTTTATTTTGCTAAAGCAGTAAAAATAAGTTTAGGCTTTGTAAAAATTTCAGGTTTTTCTGGATGTAAATTTCCCCCAATAGCGTCAACATTTCTGGAAATTTTACATTCCTTTTCGAAGATTCTCTTAACCCACTCTTTCCTATACTTAAAGATTTGTTAGCATTTTATCGTATAACTACTTTAAGGGAACAATGGAGAAACCAAACTGTGTGGCTCATTAAGTGCCCCCCAACCCCTTTAACTGATAATAAGGGAATAGTTTTCATACAAGTAGCCATGTTGGTCTGCTGTAGAACAGCAGGATTCAGGAGATGGAAGCTTTGACTCCTGAAAGCTTTGATACTGAAAATCTCCTTGGTTTCTCAGATGTCGCTGAACTAAAATCCTGCTGACAATAAGGGGAGGAACGGATCCAGGTCTACAATCTTGCTTGCTTCCACCGCAGCATGGGATTTTTGCTGCAAGCCATATGATTGAACAGATTTTACAAGGAACTGGCTGTAGAGCAGTCCCACTGTAATTAGTTGTTCAACTCCCCATCCCTTTACATTCACATGCCAACAGAACAGTAAGATCCATTTTCTGATTAAAAAATAAAGCATCCATTTTCCCCCAGATAAAAATGACAAATACTCTTTTTTCCCCCACCACTAAGGCTGTAAGCAATTTAGAAACCGTACACCACTTAGGAGGAGATCTACAGTATTTGCTCTGTAGTCGTGCATGTTCCTTCACTGTCTACAGAAAGATCTGGAATACAAAATAATGGAGAAGAATGGTAAAGAAATGATGCTCGTTTAACAAATGGGCCAGTCTCCAATTTCAAATTCGTAAATGGTTACCCAAACTAGTCCACTCATGGACCAAAGCAACTATTCTGAGTATGTTTTATCACTCAAAGGGACCCTGAATAAACTGATACTAATCCATGGTCAGACACTTTTGAAATGCCCAGGAATTTTAACAGGACTATGTGTATTGGGGGGGGGGGGGCAAGGTCACCCAGCACGCTTCCACGCTAGAGTGGGGATTCAAACCTGGGTCTCCCGAGAGCCTACAATAATACTCTAACCACTACCCCATGCTAGCTCTCATAAAGCCCCTAACCTCCTCATAAAGTTATCAACCGTAAGCCAGAATAATGGCTCTAGGGTGACATCATAATGTCTTAACTCGCCGTATTAAACCTGAACAGCCAAAAAGGCGGTTTTAAATGCCCAAAAAAATTGAAAAGGACCCTTCAACCATGAAATCATATGTACAGAATTAGAATAAAACTGACTGTTAAGTTTATTTATGTTACTAAATTATTATGTTATTTAATTGTCATGCAGTCAATGTATTTAATTGTCGTGCAATGAACCTAATGCAGTATCTATATCCCAAACCGCACCTTAGATGCTGAAAACCAGCCCAACCCTATGTTATCTTCCAAAGATTGTTCAATTGTGCTTCTTAGAAGACATAAAAAGAGTTTTTAATCAAAAGAACATAAACACAGCCAAGGAATTTTGAACAGCAGCTGTGTAAACTGTCTTTACTCTCTACATGCACTCCATTATACAAATAACCTTTCCAACTAGGTGATCAACCAGCCATTACTTTGAAGCTATCTATATTGTCTCTAGATAAGCTTGAGTTCTCTTTTATACTTGCAAATGATGCCATAGTCTGGGAAGAAAACTATTCCAGCAACAGCAGAAACAAAACACTCCTCACCCTTCACCTCCCTCCCTCCCCATTGTGTGCTTTCCTCCTTAAGAGAAAACAACCAACTGATTTTTTTTTTTTTTTTGCTTTTGCCCATTTCTGCAACCCATGAAAGGGTTTGAGCTGCAACGGCAAAGGGGAGCCTATCAGTTCTTGTCTCCTTAGGAGATGAGGAAGTTACTCTCCACCCAGCCAGCCTGTATCTTTTCTATTGTGTGCTCCTTTTCTGCATGTGCCAGCTGGTTCCAGATTTGCAGCACAAACCCATAATCCTCAACTGTTAACGCACCAGACACACACACACACACACCACTTTCTCAATGCTCACCACAGACAGTCAGCAGCCCCTAGTCCCTTCCCCACCCCCATTCACAATCTCTAAGCAAGACTCTCCACCAGATCATGAGGTTGGGGGAAGGAAAGAGAACTGAGAGACTTGGATAAATGAATGACGACTTACCAGACACTTGGCAGTAGAAGCAGCAGTATTAGGGGCTGTTGCTTTAATTCCTCTTCATGAGGGGATATCTTTCAAAGGCCTTCAATGTTCTCCCCTCCCTTTCTTCAGCACCTTCTTGAGAACAATCAAGTCCTCAGTGCCCTTCTGCTCGAGGAGCGGTGTCATGTGAACTGCATTCTCAGGGTACCCCAATATGTGGTGCCTAACTGCTGCCCTGGAAAACTAAAGCAATTGAGGACAGGGAATTAGCATTCCTGCTCCTTCCACAGAACAGTGATTGAAAAAAACCAGAAAAATCTTGACATCTACTGAGGGTTAAATCTTCAAACTATAGAAGGTTCCTTGAGAGTTTCATCTTCTTCAGATCTGGGCCCCTAAAAAGGCTGCTTCTGATACCGCCAGTATCTAGCAAAAGAAAGCAAGCCAGCATTTAAAGCATAGGTGGGAGACAGTGATGCATGGTGGAACCTTTTAGAATCCCCAATTTCAGTCTTCAGTTACAAGAGTACCTTGCCAGAAGAAATACACCATGCTGGGCATTTTTTTAAGGCATATGAAATAGAAAAATGTGACTGAAGAGTTTTAAGAAAACGGCTTTGCATTCTACACAAGGCTTTAAATGAAACCAAACCCAATTTTATTCTAGTTTCCTTTCCCTACAATAAACAATGTCTAAAGCTGGGCGGGGGAAGGGGGAGCCTCACATCATGAATTTTACACCCCTTTCACTTCCACAGTGCAATCAGTTGAACTACTGCAGCGTTAGAAAAGAGCAAGAATCCAGTAGCACCATAAGACTACCACCAATGTTGTTAAGTCTTGTACGTGCTACTGGACTCCTGGCATCTAAGGAAGCGAGTTGTAACGCATGAGAGCTCCTACCCTACCACAAATTTTGTTAGTCTTTTACGTGCTACTGGGTATCTGAAGAAGAGAACTGTGACTCACGAAAGCTCCTGCCCTACCACAAATTTCGTTAAGTCTTATAGGTGCTACTGGACTCTTGCTCTTTTCCACTGCTAGAGACAGACTCACACGGCTCCCCATCTTGATCTGCTGCAGCGTGTTCTGTTTGCAGAGCACGATGCAAGGAGACAGCAGTTTCAGGGGCCACAGACCGGGGGGGGGGGGGGGGTTTGTTTAAAAAAAAGCTCTTTCCTTTCAGCACACACGTTCAGAAATGACTAGAAGCCCTTCCCACCGCGGGAGTTTTACACGTCACCACAAATGTCGGAGCATCTGCACCGAGACAAAGCCGGCCCCCGCACCAGCTGCGCGCCCCAGGAGACGACCCCCCCCACACACACACACACACCACCACCACCACCACTAACCTGTCGGGCTGCTCCGGGGCTTCCTCCGGCGGCCGAGGCGAGCCCTCCCTCCGCCAGAGACTACGAGGCCAGGCTCGGGGGAGGACCCCGACTGGGGGGCCCGCGGATGCCCGGCGACGAGGAGGCAGAAGGCGAAGTCGCGCCAGAAAGGGGGCCAGCCGCTCCTCGCCCCCCGCGCGTGCGCACGGGTCGCCCCCGCCGCCTCAAGGGAGCCCCGGGGGGAGAAGAGGGGCGCGGGGGAGGGGGGGAGAGACGGGCGCGCGCTCCCCTCAGCGGAGACAGCGAGGGCGGGAACGGGGCCTCCACCCCGCCCGCGTCGCTCACAGAAGCAGGGCGAAGGGATGCGGGGGGGAGAGAACGGAGGCGCCCAGCGCGGCGGGTGTCTCGCGCGTCGGAGCGAGGGAGGGAGGGAGCGAGGGGGTGTGGCGGGCGGGGGCGCGCGCACGTCGGCCCTCCTCCGGCCAATCCGCCTCACAGAGCGGGAAAGGCGCGCCTGTGCTTTTCCCTCCCTCGGAGCGCGGGCCGCGCGCCGCCGCCTCTCAGGCGCCTCTCGTGGGGGGGAGGGGGGTTCCGCCCGCCAACCGTCGTTCTCCGCCCGCCCGCCCGGGGTCCGGCCGGACGCGCCCCTCAGGCCCCACCTCACTGGAGCGGCCCCGGCCCCGGCCCCGCAGGCGGCGGGAGAGAGAAAGCGCATCGCCTCACCGGCCGCGGGCCTCTCGGGAGGGGCGTCGCAGCTCCTCAGGCGACGCCCGAGACCTGGCGGGTTTAGCGTTGCCAACCTCCAGGAGAAGCCTGTGAATCTGGAATTACGACTAATCTCCAGGCTCCTGAGATACCCTGGAGAAAATGGCAGCTCCCGAGGGGGACTTTTATGGCGTTATACCCCGCTGAGCTCCCTCTCCACCCCAAACCCGGCCTTCCCAAGGCTCTGAACCCAGAATCTCCATGGATTCCCCAACCTGGACTTGACATCCCAAGTTGGAAGTCAGTTGTGTGGAGTTCAGAATGGCTAACTCTGAGGGAAGTGAGCTGTGGCTCCCGAAAGCTCATACCCTACCACCAATTCTGTTAGTCTTATAGGTGCTACGGGACTCTTGGTATCTGAAGTTAGTTGTGACTCAGGAAAGATCATACCCTACCATCAATTTTGTTAGTCTTACAGGTGCTACTGGACTTTTGGTATCGGAAGATGTTAGTTGTGTGACTCACAACTCACTTTCTTGTTCTTTTCTACTGCTACAGACCTACATGGCTACCCATCTTGATCTATCTCTGAGAGAAGAAGTGTGTTTAGGGTCATAGCCCATTTTCACAGGCGTAATTGCCAAGTGGAAGGAAGGTTAGTAGTCAAAAGGGGGGGGGATTTGTCAGTCCAAGGTTGGCTACTCAAAAGTGGACAACCTTTTGCCACAGAAGACAACGAAGAAAGGAATGCCCCCTTTGACCTCCTTGTCCTCCCTCTGTTCAGGCCAAGCTAATGGAAGAGGGGTGCTCTGGCGGGCAACACACAGAATACAACAAATCTGCAGAAGGCAGGAGTGGTCAGGAGAAAAGGCCCATTTGTTGAGGAGACCAAGCCTATGACTTGTCCATCACCATGCTTGGGACAGTCCTGTCCATCTAGTTGCGTGGAGCTGTAGCTCAGTGAGTCACAGTGCTGGCTTAGAGCACAAAATAATAATAACATTCAATTTATATACTGCCCTTCAGGATGATGTAATGGCCACTCAGCGCGGTTTACAAAGTGTGTTATTATCCCCATAACAATCACCGTGTGAGGTGGGTGGGGCTGAGAGCTCCAAAAAGCTGTGACTAGCCCAAGGTCACCCAGCTGGCTTCAAGTGGAAGAGTGGGGAATCAAACTCAGCTCTCCAGATTAGAATCCCACCACTCTTAACTACTACACCATGGTCACCATCTCCTAAAATGTTCTACAGCTGTTGTAGGCCTCGTCTCAAGCCCACTTCCCAAAGCCAGCTTTGCCCAAGTAAGGTGGTACAAGGCCAGAAAAGTAGGGTTCCTCAAAGTATTCTTTGCTATTCATTTATTGATTGATTCAGTTTTTACACCGCTTCTCTTCAATTAAGTCCTGGAAGCAGAAACAAATACAAAAGTATAATATACAATAAAATCACAATAAAACAACAGCCTAACAGATATTAAAACATTTACAGCCCAACTGTTCTCTTGGCTGAAGGAATGCTGCCTCGGATTTATCCCCTGCTGCTGCCAGTGTGCTCTGACTGGCTGAGGAATTTGCTGGAATCCTATGTTTCCTTGGAATTGCACAGCAAGCGGAAATGAGGCTGTCTTTTTCATCTTTGTTGTCCAGTGGCTGTGTAAGCTGCCATTTTATATTTCCTCTGATGGAGGAGGGTGAGATTTTACCTATTGGAACATAGGATCAGGTTGAAGCCAGTTCCTCTGCTTTTCCACTCTCATATCCCCATCCCATTTCTGGCTAGTATCACTCTCACAAATGTATGAGTAACATTTAAATTACATAGTTAAGTAACAATGTTGTAACCTGCCTGCCTCCTTTAACTTTGATTTTGGACTTTATATAAGATTTAGTCCAAATCTTATCCTTGTCTGGTTAGCTTAACTTGAAACACACATGAAGCTGCCTTACTGTGAATCAGACAATTGCTCCATCAAAATCAATATTGTGACATAAATGACATAAATAAGATTGTATTTAATATTTATATAGTGCTTTCTTCACATTGTCTATCATAACATAAAATTCTGAAGTGGCCCTGACCTGTATGGATGCTTATATCTGAGGACTAGGACTGCTTCAGAGCATGCTGCAGTCTTCTACAGCCTTGGGGAACCCCCCAGAGTTGCAGAAAAATTTAATACAAAACGGGGTGTGTAAAACACTGCCCTGCTCTATGTGTCTGCGTATTCCTCTGATGAGCCCTGGACCAGCCACAGGAACCACACAGCCACTGGGTGCTCCAAATGACACAGCTGATTGAAAAGATGGGCTGGTTGAAATGGGTATGTCGCCACCAGAGGTACCAGACCTATTGAATCTGCCAGTCCTCACCTCTCCTGGGTCCAAGCGCCACCATAGTGATCCAGTAGACGCTCTAGTAGAGCCACCTTAGGTCACAAGAATGGATGCTGTGTGGCACCCAATTCCCTGGCCACATCACCTGTGAGCTGCCCAGGGCCTCACCATCAGAGAGGTGCCTAGCCAGAGCTCAAGTGTGCAGGATCTGAAGCCGCCAGCCAGTGCTGGAGAGCATGAGGCCCTGCCATCTCTAGCCAGCACTGGGGTACATGTGGCCCTGCTGCCCAAATCCCAACATGACAAGCCAGTACTGTGTGACCGGTCCACGTCGTGCAGAAGGCCCAGGCCTGCACACTGGCCTGGAGGTAGCAAGGCAGCAGCAGTCACAAAAAGAAGGAAACAGGTAAAGTTGATGGGGGGGGGGTTGAGGAAACTGGGTGAGGGGGAAGGGTGGGGAATAAACTATCATAGAAGGATCTGCAGGTGAGCAAGAGCAAGGAAGAAGCTGTTGGGGGGGCAGGAACGGTAGAATCCATGGAAAGGGAGGAGAGGGAGGGCTGAATCTTTGGAAAGGTGGGGAGAAGCAGGATGGGCTCTTTGGAAAGGGAGGGAGAAAGAACAGGATAAGATCTTGGGGTGGGGAGAAAGAGGGCAAAATCTTGGGAGGGGGGAGAAAGGAATAGTGTAGAATTTGGGGGAAAGGAGGGAGAAAGGAATGGGAGGCTCTTAGGGAGAGCAGAAAGGAACAGGAAATGATCTTTTGTGGGAAAAGCTAAGGCAGGGGAAATGGGTTTCCCCCTCTCTGCAACTCCCTGCCCCACCCCAACGTCACCTCTGCTGCCACTCTCTCAGCGTTGCAAGACCTGGCACAGTTCCTGCCACCCCCCAACATCATCCCAGCACAATCCACAAAATTTTGTTGTACATCCCCTCTTGTAATTTTGTAAGAACTTAGTATAACAGGACTGATCCTGAAAAAAAGGAAATTTAGAAGACCTTCTGATACCCTACCTTGCTGAGAACTTCTTCAATAGCAATTGTTAGTATCATGTGAAACTAATATAAGTCCTCTCTTTTTTCAATATCCCTTGCATTAATCATTTCCAGTTGTTACTCTTATCAACGTTACCATCAGCATTCTTCATATATTGGCAATGCAGTGGTTTACTTTGTCATGCCCCTATAGGGTTTTTTGTTTCTTTCCTATATTTGGCTTTTGTACCCTGAACTTTAATTACTCCTTCTCTGTAAATGTTGGCCAGCATCATCACTTTCTTGCTCTTGGTGTAATCATTCAGCGCCATTATTTGTAACAATCCTCTGCCACCATTACTTTGTGGCAAATAAAGTCAATCTATGTTGCTTTGAGGATGTGGGGCGTGATTGGCTGTCATGATTTTCTTCATTTTGCAGTTTAGTGCATCCAGTTTGGCTTGAGTCCAATCTACAATTCCAGCCCAGGATCAAATTACTGAGATTGCCCAGGTGTTTATAGTATAAATTATATTTCCACTGTTTAATTCTGAGTTGGGTATTTTTCAGAGCATTTTAATGTATTTAACACACGTCTTCTTTTTCGTTATTGTATGCTGAATATCGTTAGCCCACAATATACCCAAATATTTATATTTTTCTTTGTAATCTAAGCTTTCGATTCTGCTTCCATCCACAAGTTGTATTCCATCTGATTCAGTAATCTTCCCTCGTTTTATTGCTAGAATTGCCCATTTTTCACTTCCAAAATCCATAGCTATATTTTGGCTAAATATTCCAACTCTATGCACATGAGGTATTTTTCCTGCTCTTTTTGATATTTCATATCTGCAATGTGTTTTATTCAGTATCAGTTAGTGGAATCATAGCAATGATGAACAATAAAGGTGACAGAGAATCATGTCAAAATAGTCCATGTCTGATACTGACACATCTTAGAGCCAAACTAGAAGAGACGCCTGACACATGGAGGACACGCTTCAGTTTTCTGCAAGTTTCCACAGGTAATGTAGTGAAAAGGAACCTCTGTCAGTTAGAAAAGGGAGAATCCCCCCTCTCCCTGGCAGAGGTTCTTTCTCTAGGCATCTCATCTAGTCTGCTCGGCTACCTCTAGCTGTTGCCAGTGCTGCTTGGCTCCTGAGTGCATTTAGGGGAGCAAGAGGAGCATGCTGGCAGCAGCAAGAGGAAGCACACTCCACTTGCACTCAGGAGCAAAGCACACTGGTGGCGGTGAGAGGGACAGGGAGCTGATCTCGCCAGCAACTTCCTCTTCCTCTCGCTACTGCAAGTGCACTCAGCTCCAGAGTGCATTTAGGGGAGAAAGAGGAATGCACTTCCTCTCACCGCTGCCAACGCACTCCACTTGCTCCCCTAAATGCACTTTCTCACTATATTTCCCATGGAAACTTGCGGGAAACTGATGCATGTCAGGCGTCTCTTCTAGTTTGGCTCTTAGTTCCGTGCCATCCTCTGTCAATATTGTGCATCATTTTCTCATTGTTGCTGACTCCAAACATTTCTAATGTTTTTTCAATCTGTAAATGAGGCAGGGAGTCAAACACATTTTTGTAATCAATCCAGGCTATGTGCAAATTTGTTTTCTTCCTTTTTCAATTTTAATACAATTTTATCAATCAGTAATTGATCTTTTTTTCCACACAACTTACGCATTATGCATGGGAGGGTTGGAGACCCTTTGCATCTTGTTTGTTTGTTTGTTTGTTTGTTTGTTTGTTTGTTTGTTTGTTTGTTTGTTTGTTTGTTTGTTTGTTTGTTTGTTTGTTTGTTTGTTTGGCTTCTCTCCTGCCCTCCCTGTAAGCAGGCTCAGAGCGAGTTACAGCAATAAAACATCTAATTTGCAATAAAATTGCAGCATTTTCCATAAAAACTCCACCTCACCCCCAGACAGCAAACCTACAACCCATCCCTGCCTGTAATATACAGGGTGGTGAGGAAAAGGAGGGGCGAAACAGGCCATTCAGTTTACACTGAGTACTGTTCATGCCCGTGGATGCCTCTTTATTAAGTTCAGAGGTTTAGGTCAAGGTAAAGCTTCCATTCTGGTGTCTTCTTTTTTAATGCATTCATTGATTTGTCAATATCACACCCAAGCACTCTCATCATAACCTGTCTGAACTTGTATAGCAATTGGTTTGCATGCTGGGTGATGGCTGTTGGTTGATGATTGCCTTTAATTTATTTTCTGGAACAATCTTGGCAAATTTCTTCAACCATTCATGCTAGCTGCTGTTTCTCTGTTAACACTGGATGTTGTTTCTTCTTCTTCGTCTTCATCGTCTTCATCATCAAGAAAATGGGATTACAAAAGTTGAAAACTGTGCAGTAAGAGCAAGATAATAAACAGTGGAATAGGTTACAGTTTTCCCTTTATAAAAATGCCCACCTGAACAATTTTGTTTCACGCAACCTGCAGACTGATAGAAGTGTGAGAGCCTTCCTGATCTCAGGCGGACTCTGCCTGGTTTCTACCATAAGGTAGAAACCAGATTTCAATCTTACCCATTTGCAGACTGGCACTTTCAGAAGGCTTTATTTATTCAGATGAGCAAATCTTTTGCAGCCAAGCATAATAGAAGTGGTCCTGCAGCTATGCGTGTCCAAGGCCACAAATGGCTTTGTATATGATAACCATTACCTTCAATTGACCACCAGTAAAGGATAGATAACCCCTTGAATGTCTACAGAATGGGTGAAATATGTATACATGTTGCTGCATTCTGTACCAACTGGAGTTTCTGAATTGACTTCAAGGGCAGGCCCATGTAGAGTATATTACAATAATCTAGTCTTGAGGTCACATGGCATAGAGCAACATGGCCATTACATGGATAAAGGCAGACAATAGTTTCTTTTCTTTGTATTTTAATTACAGGAGTGTGAGTGGAGAAGAATATCCGTGGACATATAAACTGAGGCCCTAACTTTCCTGAATGGGGAGCCAGTAAGTTAGCAAAAAGAAACATTCCTAAACTGCTTTGAACACAAAGAAAATGTGGACTTTGGTCAGGGTTCTTAGATACACCGAAGTATAAATGGACACGTACACCCAAAGATGTCTCAACAATAATCTTTATTATTTATTCCAGACCAGAAATGTCTTTGGGAGACATCTCTCCTATGTCCAGGAATGAACCAATGGAGTCTTTGGATCCTTATCAGGTAAGTTAGGGTAATGTTAGCCCAGCCTTGTTAGAAGGTTTCCTGTTCTATCACAGAGAAACTCTTTGCAGTCTTTTACAGGCTTAACTTCCTAGGGGCTCACCGCCAGTTGAGTTCTCTCTCTGCCTTGGGTTCTGGCTCAGTGGTAGTTTCTGTAGAGCCTTTCACCAAGCGGTCTCTTTCTACAGACTCTGGGCTTTCCTTCCCTTTCAATACCTGCATCCAGTGTCACTCCAGCTAGGAGGCTGCTTCTCCATCGTCCTGCTGCAGCGTAGGAAGCTCATATTCTTCTCTTCCAGATGGCATGCTTCTTCCTGCAACACCCTGCTCACTCTGTCTTCCTCTTTCCTCATTGGCACGCCTGTCAACATCTGCCTCCATCCTTGCCATCAACCACCCGCCTTTTTCTGCTGGCCAATTCTTAGTTCTGGGTCAGCTGGGAGAGTCAGGATGCTGTCTCCAGGCTCCTGTTGAGTTAAAGAACAGCTCCTAGCAGTGTCTGCTCCCCAAGGAGTGTAAGATAGTCACACACTGTACAGAAGGGGATCCTACTGGCCAGCTAATCTGCAAGGCATAAGAGAAGGCAGCAAGAACCCCAGATGCATTTATTGGGGAACACAAGACTCTGCCAGTCACTGTTACTCCCAGCCTGAAGTGTCAGGGCTACATGGAGCAGAATAAGCATACTGCAGACAAGAGTCCCATTGCAAACCCTGGCATAGTATTGTCTGTGATGACTTGTTTTCTCTCTCATGTGCGTCTCAGGATGGGCAGGAGATGAGGCTGGGCAACTAGGCGAGCATACTCCCTCCTGCCTTTGGAGTGGCTGAGCTGAAAAACTTATTTTGTGGCTGCTGATGATAACTGCCCCGATGCCTCTTAGCAGGTAGCCTTCCAACTGGGGCAGAGCTTAAGGACATTTTCCACTTCTAACTCAGAGCATGCCACCAGGGATGCAGTCAGAAAGGATGTTCTACCTTTTTACCCTGCTGTCTGTCGGTCATGCAGCTTCAAAGGCAGCTTTCCCTTTATTCTCTCTGTCCTCCTCCAACTTCAGCTGTCTTTAGGATGGGTATCTCAGCAGGATGGGGCTCTGGGAAATTTGCAGCCAGTTGGACTGCATAGGATGGAAGTGATGGTGGTGAGATAGATTAAACAGCAGGCACAGACAATTCAGGGAATGGAGGAGGCAGGCATATTGACCTAGCTGAGAGCAGTCTAAATTAACAGGCATCCTGAGATTTCTGAGAGAAGGGGGATTAAATGACATAGCTTTGCGCTCAAGTATGTGGATTTCTTTCAGGTCTGCAACTGCAGTAGGGTTGCCAGCCTCCAAGTGGGGCCTGGAGATGTCCCAGAATTATAACTCATCTCTAGATTACAGAGTCCAGTTCCCCTGGGAAAAAATGGCACTTTTGCAGGGTACACTGTATGGCATTATTTATACCTTTTCCATTCTGATTTCAGAACAGGCTATGGGATGTGGATGTCTCTAGTGGCTTTAGTTGATGACCTCTATCTGAATATAGACAAAGACTATGCTTCTTTGTTGCTCTTCCTGGATCTGTTGCCATCATTTAATATAGTAGACCATGCCATCCTGTTGAGGCGTTTGGAGGCAGTAGATACTGGCCTTCTCCAAAGAGAGATGCCTTGGTAAAAGGACAGGGACTGTAGATTATGCTACTAGGTACTGTCTGTGGATGTAAAGATGATCTTACTGGGTAGTTTCCATGTTGTTTTAATGTCAAATTATTTGTTTTGTGCCAGCAGTGTTTCATCCTGTATTTCAAATTTGTTATGTTTATTGTATTGTTTATTGAATGTTGTTGTTTATTTATAGTCCGCCTTTCTCACTGAGACCCAAGGTGGATTACATACTGCAATATAATCAATAGTTGGGAGATTCACAGGGCAAAAATATGGTAAGATCAACAGTTGAGACATCCATTGAAAACATATACGGTAACCACAAATTGGAAAACTAGCATAAAGATGCCCCAGCTGTTGATTGTATTACACTGTGTAATCTGCCTTGGGTCTCTTGAGAAAGGCAGGCTATACATAAATAAAAAACACTGCTGAAGATCCTGCCCTCCCTAGGCTCCCCCCTCCCCCCAAATCTCCAGGAATTTCCCAACCTTCAATTACAGCCATAGTTTGACCTTTGCTCACTCTGCCTGGGCTGGCCCACCTGGCTACAGGTTTATCTATAGCCCTGCTCAGTCCTAGTTTCCATGTCTGGCTTGAGGGCCTAGGCCTCCAGGGAGTTACAAATGCTCTGGGATGTGTTCTTTTTATGTCCACTGTTTGACTTGTATAGTCAGAGGATTGCTATGGGTGTGGGATGTGTCAGCCCGAGTTCTGTTGTAGCCAATGTGATTGCTGCCAACCAAAGGTGAGTTTTGCCTCAGTTCCACATCTCCCCACAGTGGGAACTCAGCCTCTCAGCTGATTCCAGCCGTAATGCCTTTTTTGCTAAAGAGTTATGTTCCGTAGTGGGTTCATCTTGAGCACCCCTTTGTGGCTTCCATTCCTGCTCTTCGCAGTGTCTACTTATCCCAGAGCTCTTTCCACTAACCATTGCCATTGTTCCCCAACAAATCTGGAGTCCTCATTCTGAGCCAGGGCTGCTCCTGTGCCCTCTCCCAAACGATCTGTGATGGGAGGGGTTTCCTTAATCAGTCCCAAATTTGGAGGGAGTTCTCCAGCCTATAAATCTCCTTGGTTTCAGCTATGGAGGGCTCCCACAGTCATCACCCTTCTCTCCCCCCACCCCCACCTTCCTCTGCCCTGCTTACAACCTCCTTGGCAGGACTAAGTGGCAGAGTGGATTTTCTCTTCAAGTACAAGGTAGCAAGCTGTGCATGCTAGGGCTTGGCCTGTGGGGGGAGGGGCAGCAGCTCAGCACTTCCCCTTGGATCCTGGCCCCCTTACTCATGCACCGGTATGTCCTTCCCCTCCTCTCCACCCTCAAGGCCCAGGCATCACTTCCCCAATTCAAGGCTGCTTCTGTGAGAAATGGTTCTTCCCTGACTGGCAACTATGCTGACATGGCAAAGCCATCTAGCCCATGCAACCGCTGTTCAGAATTGCATCTGAATTCATAATAGAGTGCTTGGATATTTGCTGATAAAAAGCCTTGGCTGTCAGATGGGAGGTGATGCTCTTCACCTTCTCTTCAACTCAGATGTATAAACTTCCCAGGTGAGGGAGTTTTGACACAGGGTCAGTTGCATGGATTATGTGCAGGTAGGCTTGCCAGCCTCCAGGTGATAGCTGGAGATCTCCCGGAATTATAACTGATCTCCAGGCAACAGCGATCAGTTCCCCTGGAGAAAATGGCTGCATTGAAGGGTGAAATCTATGAAATTATACCCCACTGAGGCCCCTCCCCTCCCCTCCCCAAACCCCACCCTCTTCAGGCTTCACCCCCAAAATCTCCAGGAATTTCCCAACCTGGACCTGGCAACTGTGCGCAGGTGAAATGATATCAGAAGCTTCGTATTCAGGTTTAAAGAGAAGAGAGAGAGGGGAGTACCTAGGAAGAGGAATGCTAAGCAGGAGGTCCAAACACAGACTTGTTTGTTTTTAAAATGTTAGCCACCTTTCCAAGGCACCTTACAATATAAAACAGAACCATTAAATATATATATATATATATATATATAAAACAGTTTAAAATACAAATACATTAAATAGCTGAACAAACGCCATCCTAAATAAAACAGTGTCCAGCTGCCTCCTGAGCTCTGTTCTATGGCCACAGAGGTTGCAGCACCCTGCACAATGTACAGCTAATTCGTTCCAGAAATCACAAAGCGAATGATAAAATGTAGTATTAATCTCTGGACTGCTGCTGGTGACTCAGCCAGCACAAGCACCCCTAATGTTCCTAAACTCTGTTAGAAGTCCGATCGTCTTCAGGTTCCGCGTCCGTGCCAGGTGTTGCAACCTGTAACCTAAACTGGCCCACCCCAGTGATGCGCCCTTCCCGCAGAACTGTCGCTGCAATGAATGGAAACGAAAACGCGGTCGGGCTCGGTTCCCGGGAGACGAGCGGCGGGAGAACAGAGCTTGGCGTCGAGGCCCCGGGGCAGTGCGGCGCGTGAAGCCCGCGGCCGCCCGGGACGTTCCGTGGCTCCGCGATGTTCTAGGCGAGCAGCCAAGGTTTCCAAAGGCGGGCCAGCCTGGGCGTGGGCTGCCGAGGACCGCCGGCGCGGAGAGTGGCGCAGAGGCACTTTTCTGGCCCCCGCCCCTCCGCCGCAGCGCTGCAGCTTTGCGCAGCACTCCAGTCTTCGTTTGGCGCCAGCCGGTTAGAACCGGCTGGCTGCGTCTAGGCGGCGGCAGCTGGGGCTGCATCACACAGAATGGGGGCGGCGGGCGGGGCGGAGGCTTCGGGGTTTCAAGCGGCCTCCCTGTTCGCTCCCGAGATTGGGGGCGGGTCGCCTCGGGCTGCGTCGCTGCTGTTGAGCCTTCCCCGGGGCTGGAGTTTTGCTTCGCGGCGGGTGGGAGGAACCCATTCCTGCCGAATGCTTGGTGTTTCCTGGCCAGGCCGCGGGCATCAGCCACGGCTCCTCTTGCCCGCCAGCCTATCTTCCACTTGGAAGAAGGGTCGGGCCAGAACCGGGAAACGTTGAAGTGGCCTCGGAGCTGCCCTGGGCCCAAGAGCCAGGGCGCATCCTGCTCCCTCTTCCAAGGGACTGGGTGGGCAGTAGGCGGGGGGACGTGGCCTCGGCTGGGGGTTACGAGGCTCGCTGCAGGGGCTGTGCTTGGCTGTCCCTCGCCGCATGTGCTCCACCAATTCCCTAAAGAAAACAGGCGTCCGTCGGTGAGCGCCCTAACTGGCCTGAGGTTGCGCAATAGACGAGCGCGCCAATCTGTTGCTGGAAAACCGTGCTTGAAGAAGCCGTGCCTGCCGGGGTCAGCGGGGGAGCCTTAGCGGCATTCTTCCAAACTGTGGCAAATTCCATCTGCGACTTTCCCCCCTTTCTCTCCTGCCACGTTGCTTTTGGCAAAGGAGATGCCCAATCTGTATTATGCAGCTTCTGCGAGTGTCTGGCAAGAGCTTTTCCTCCTTTGCCCTGAATTCTTTAACAACTGGATGCTGAATTGTTTGCATTGGCAAGGAAGACGGGTGAACAGTGACTACTCGAGAGCAACCTTAGTTGGGGAGAGTGATTTACATACACATATACACGTTTTTCTTAAGTTGCATTCTTCCCCAAGTAAATGTGACTGTATTCAATGCTTTCCACATGGGCTGTGCTGGAAAAACTTAACAGAGCGAGCTTCTGATTTCCCCATGGGGTGGCCTGTCAGTGACAGCGGCCACAAAGTCCTTTCCTGCCTTCTGTGGAAGGCCCTTCTGTTGCTGGAAGCAGAGCAGGAGAGGATCTTGCCTTGCTGGGAAATCCAGAAGTAGGTCAGTGTGCGCACGGCAGCTGCATGCGATGGAGGGGGAGGAAATGAATTGTGGGGAGGGATATGGAAGCCACAGCAGAGGTGGGAGGGACAATGAGGCCGTTGCTGGTAGCATTTGCAAGGGAGGGTGCTTTCCAAAGGCGGATTGCGGGCTGAGCAAGCAACTCATCCCTTTTGTCTCTCCACCTTGTTCTCTCCTCCATCTGGTCATGCCCTGACTAACAGAGAGAAAATGCTGTTGCCACAAATCTCAGCTTACCTTGATCAAAATGGAGCACGGCAGAGTGCCCTTGTTCTCCCTGCACAAAAACTAACTGGAGAATTGGCGTGGAAGAAGAGGAATGTTTGTAGGATAGGATGCAGCATGGATGCAAAGGAAAGAAGATGGCAACGAAGTGGGGAAAGAAAGGGGAGGCAGCTTGGAGGAGCTGGTGTGGAAGCTGGTCAAGCCTTCGGAAGGATGCCAGCTGTCGCATCTTCTTGGGGTGACAACTAGAAAGTTCAGCACATGTTGGTTGGAGACCCCTGCTTTCTCCAGGGCTCTAATGCACATGCTCAGAACCACCACTGGGGTGGAACCCACTGAGCCAATAAGATTCTGGGCTTGTTTAGTCATCACAGATCCTTTCGATGTCTTAAGTTGCCGACAGTATCTCTCCTGCTCACTTCCATATGGCACAAGGACCCTGTGTCTCAGGGTGGTTAGCCCTTGCTCAGCCTTTTGAGGATTTGCACATGACCAGCATGTGACTGTGTGCTGATGTATGAGCTAGTGCAAAGAAGCAAGTGCTGGCAGCACCACAAAGTGAATGCATTTGTTTTGCATTCCAAGCCGCAGCCTACATTTTGTATAACTCCCTCCCCACACGCATACATCCTGATATGCACCGTCTCTTGTCTGGCACCTTCTCTGTTACGGCTTCTTTCCTTTCAGAGCCCCCCCCCCCGACACAGTTACCCTTTGGCACCCTTTCGCCATCTGCACTGCCCAGGACAGAAGGGTGCTGTCTGCGGACCCAGAGGCAGGTCCCTCCTCCTCCAAACTCTCTTCTGCTCCTCCCCTCCCCAGGCTTTTCTCTCCGCAATGCTCTCAGCGTCTACTGCAGTGCAATTCATCACTCCAAAGTTCTGGAGGGTGGGGAGTGAGCAGAACGAAGGAGAAGAAAGCCTTTCAGAAGGCAAAGCCTTTGGGAACAGGACTTGCCTGCCAGCCACAAGCACGCTTTCTAGATGTTGAATGCATTTAGTCTCTTTGTGTTGGGGGGGGGGTGTTGCTGCCCACATTCCAGTGAAGATGGCTGAAAGGAAACCAAGGAGACAGAGAAAGGAGGGGCAGTGAGGGACACAGATGGAAACTGTGAGAAAGATGAGCACAGGCTAGCAACTAAAAAGGAGTGAGGGCAGAGAGAAAGGTAGGAGCAGTCAGGGAAGCGAGAAAGGCAAAATGGACAGCAACAGACTGAGAAAGGAGGGGAAGGACCAAGCCAAGTTGGCAAATTACTAACAATAGAAATTAAAAGAAAATGTAGAAAGTTACAGCCATTGCTTTAAACAGCCAAGAAAGAAGAGAGATGTGAGCTATACTTTAAAAATATTTTTCCTGATCAGCACATTGCTACAAAAAACTAAAACTATTCAACAGTATTGAAATTCCAGATATAGAAGCCCCTACAAATAAGAGTATTATCCAGCAAGACATTTAAAAGAGAAGCAGTTCTGCTGCACTGAACCAGTTCTGTGGCCAATCTCGGAAGAGATTTGGGACATTTCAGAGAGTGACCGTAATGCCTTGCCACAAATGAATGATTTCAGACATATTTCAGTCCTGTAGCATGATTACTATTGTCCACAAGGGGAACCTTTCCCAAATTCTTGTCTGCTATGTTGGCTGAAAGATCATAGGGGGAACAGCAGTGCCTCGGTTTGAGGAATGCAATTTACTAGTGCCAAGAAGCTGAAAATGGCTAAATATTTATTTATTTATTGTATTTCTAGACCGCCCTCCCCGTCAGATGGGCTCAGGGCGGTGTGACAACATTCAATTAATAACATACAGTTTAAAAACAATAAAAACATTATAAATAAACATTAAAACACTATTCCATATACAATAAAAATTTCTCAATTGGCAGATATAAATATTAAAATCATTACATTACAATCATTTGGCCCCAACATTGCTTTGCTTAATTCAGGATAGTGCCTGTGCTAATCTCCCCTCAAACTCTACAACAAAACACCATGAGATACTTTAGGGGGGAACATCTCTGCCAACATGTTAGGTTATTGCTCTTAATCAGTCTGTTGAAGCCCCAGGAATGATTTGCCTCATCTTACCAAATGTAAGTGTTCATTTATGGTAATTTACTCAGCCTGATTTCTCCATCAGATGCACAGAATACTCTCTGCAGCAGAAAATCCCAGTGAGGAGTGGGCTTTATTTATGTATTTAGTATATTTTTATCTTGTCCCACGGACATAGACCCAGAGGAGTTAGCCCTGTTAGTCTGTAGCTGCAAAATAGCAGAGAGTCCAGCAGCACCTTTAAGACTAACCAACTTTATTGTAGCACAAGCTTTCGAGAACCACAGCTCCCTTCATCATCTGCATCTAATGAAGAGAGCTGTGGTTCTCGAAAGCTTATGCGACAATAAAGTTGGTTAGTCTTAAAGGTGCTGCTGGACTCTCTACTATTTCTCCATGGAGTTCAGGGTGGTCCACCCGTACTGCCCTCCTCCATTTTATTCTTGTGACTACCCTGTTGACTGGCCTAAGGCCAGCCAGTGAACTTCCATGGCAGAATGGACATTCAGACTCGGGTCTCCCAGATTCTGGTCTGACACGTTACCTGCTACAGTTCAGATGTTTAATGAAATATCCTTCTATGTTTTTGCAACAGCTGAACAGCATCATCGGGGACCATCTTGCAAGCTGCCTTTGAAATCATTTAAATGACACCCAAGGAAAGAAGTAGCAGGATGTGGGTCTGGCGAGGCACTGAAGTGGTACTTCAAGAGAGGGTCAAAGATACCAGGGACCAGCAACTGAAGGATGGCTGTCTTGGTCAGCACAAAGGGCAGAGGCAAGATTTAAATAAAGAGGTTTGTCTTACAGACACAAATCAGGGAACACAATCACAAAAGGTTCTGTGGCGCCTCAAAGACAAACATGGTGATTGTTTTGGGATTCATCTGGGTCATGTTCCCTTTGACATGCAAGTGTAAATTGAACTACACAAATGAATGTATGAGAGAGAACAAGCAGAAAGAACATGTTGATCAGGACAGAGATGGAGATCTGGCAAGAGGAGCCTTAGCTAAGAGCTTTAAGGAAATCCAGCCAAGAGGAGGTAGTGCAAGGCACACACATGGTATGTGTAGGGAGGGGGGAGCACTCCAGACAGCAGATTTTGGGCATTGTTAAGGGTGATTGGGCAGCAGGCAGGATAGTCGGGAGCTGTGGGGCAGCTCGTTTTCCTTGCAAGGAGACTTAGGCAGGAGAATTAAACAGCTTGTTTGGGGTAGTGGTTGACTAGGATCTGAGAGACCCAGGTTCAAATTCCCCACTGCCATGGAAGCTTACTGGATTGGTCGCACACACCCAGGAGAAAACAATAAGCTACTTTGGGTCCACATTGGAAAGTAAAGCAGGGTATAAATGAAGTAAATAAATAAATTTCCAAGTACATTTGGTCACTTTTGGTTCAAACCTTTTCTGTCCACCTAAGGCAGCTCACAGACCATTTAGTAACAGTATCAACAATTTAAAAATACCAGTATAATAATCATATATTAAAACCAACAGTGTGGTTAAACAAGCAATCTTCAGCTGGGACCAGTAACTTGGCACACTCACTGCAAGCCGGATTTCAGGGAAGATCTGCTGTTATTGAATCTCCATCACACGAAGACTCTTCCTCAGTTTTGCATAGCCACCTACATAACTTCAGTAGTTGGTAAAAACATAAATTCCCTGGGATCTGAAAAGGACTTGGAATTCCTCTGCTATTACAGGTATTAACTAGCTTAGCAAAACTAAGCAAATTCCATCTCACTTTGTGCTCCATATATTTCATGGACCCCAGACTCTGCTGTGTACAACTATTTGCTCTTCACAACCACCTACATTTGCCAACCATAGGTCCCAATGAGCAATGGGCCGGCTCCTTTGAGGAAGGTGACACATAGCTTAGAGGAGCCATAGGTGGCAAATCAAACAGCCACAGGTGGTTTCTGAGCCCCTGAGCAAGTATCACTGGACTGCTTAGTGCCCTGACCTGGATAGCCCAGGTGAGCTTGATCTCGTCAGATCCCAGAAGCTAAGCAGGGTTGGTCTTTGTTAGTAATTGGATGGGAGACCTCCAATGAAGACCGGGACTGCAGAGGCAGGCAATGGTGAACCACCTCTGATAGTTTCTTGCCATGAAAACTCTTTAAGGGCAACACACACACTCACAGTCTTTAAAGTAGCCTAGCAGTTCAAATCTCAGGCAGCTTCTGTTTGTATCTTGACAAATGTGTGCATAGTTTAGGTTTGTATGTGGCAGAATGACCACAATAAACACAAATTCTATATGCAGAAAAAAATGTGAAACCATTGATAAAGGAAAATGAGCAAAAATGTCTTCCAGAGCAGGTGACAAAAACAAGAGATAAACAGTCATCTTTTTTGATCTAAACTTATTTTTCTGCTAAGGTTATTAAAGTTACAATTTCATCTTTTTGTGCTAGTTCTGTTTAGATCACATCCTTGAAGCCATCTTTGGCCATTTCTGTACAGGTTATTTGCCCCGGGTTCCATGTTTTTAGGAAGGGAAGGGTCCCCTGCTTTCCCACAGCATCAAGCAGCTGCCAAGTTTCCTCCAGCTTTTTTCTGATCTTTCCAAAACCTGCGTTGGGAAAGATTGTAGCAATACCTGGATGGCTGCCATGTGGCTGAGAAATTTCAGATTTTCTTTATCCCACCTGCATGGCAGGCATTTTCCCTGCCTCAGTCCCCATCACAAACATTTCTCCTTCTACCTGGGGGCGGGCTTTTTAAAATTGCCAGTTGAATATAACAGTATGTGCATTAAGTTCTTGAATTCCAAGCTTTCATTTTAAGAGGTCTCTCTTATCTTTCATTGTGGATATATAAGGGGAAAGGCATATCTCTGCAACAAAAGAGGGTACAGAGACTTACTCTTTGTTGTAATGGAAAGCTGGGGATTCAGAGAACCTGAGCCACTAATTGAAATAGTGTTATAATGATATTCAATCACTATTTTTTTAAAAAAACAGAAAAACCCCTGGTGATAAATGGGGGGTGGGAAATGGCCTTTTCAGGGGGATTAGAACAGAGAAACTGTAGAGAAACTTGCCATGTGGAAGCCTCATAACCACTGCTCCATATGTATGCACCAGAAACAGGGAAACTACGCAAGTCTTTCCCTACGTGGAAACCACTTTTCTCTTAACCCCTGTTACATACAGAGTCAAAAGAGGGAGCTCATCTCTGCTCTCTCAGAATTCCTCACATTCCTGGCCTTCTTTTACATTGATCACATCCCACCCAATCCACCTGGTGGAACAGATTCCTTGGATCCAGAAGCTTCTAGTCTGATTCTGTGACTTTACTCCCATTAGCACATCAATTGCAATTCTGCATAGCCTGGCAGATTGAAAGTTAACTAGAGGATCTGATTGTACCATCTTTATGCAGCTGGGAAGGCACTTTTGAACTAACTAGAGGTGTCATTTGAGCACACAGCTACTACCCAATGAAATACAAACCACACATCATGAATTTTAGTGAGTTTAACAATGCTCCATTTTAAAAAATGCACCAACCTTAATTCTAGTTAGCAATTAATAAAAGTTAGGGCTAATGAAACGAAGCAGTTTAAATTAATCACCTCAGACATCCAAAGCTTAACAATGGATACTCTTTCGTTACAGGACACTGGGCCTTGCAAAACTGTCTGGCAGGATTCAGACTGTTCAGCTAGGCAAGTTTTGTGAGCCCAGAAGAGTCACCTTGCTGACATTGTTTAGTTACTCCTGGGTGCTCATTCATGTCTAGTTGCCATAGACCCATGCAGGTTACCATATGAGTGGAGGAGGCAGAAGAGTGGAACAAGCCAGTTAGTAGACATTTGCATACATTTTGTACTTTGAAGTTTTTTTTCATTTATTATTTTCACTGGGACCCAGGGCAGATCATGCTATCCTGTTAAGGCATTTGGAGGTATCAGGGGATGTCCCTTGGACTGGTTTAAATCATTCCTCATGGAACGGACTCAGAGGATTGCTGTTGGAGACCAACTATCTTCAGTATGGAATTATCTTATGGGGTTCCACAAGTTGTACTCTTAACCTCCATGTTACTTAACCTCTGTGTAAAACCTTTAAGCAAAATAATTTGTAACCATAGAATTTAATGCCATCAATATGCTGATGACACCCAGCTCTATATCTCACTATGCAGATCCCCTGATGATGCTCTAGAGGTCCTCAGTCACTGCCTGACAGCTGTGGCCAAATGGCTGTAAGCAAATAAATTGAAACTGAACCCAGAGAAGACAGAAGTGATACTGGTTGGAGAGGTGGAGATCATCATGCTTCCACTTTTGATGGGATCAGTTGATGCTGGCTGACTTGGTTAAGTGCCTGGGTTTATACTAGATCTGGCACTGCTGCTACGGTAGTAAGTGCATCTGTGAAAAAGGCTTTCTTCAAGTTGGACTACTTGGGAAGATAGCCCCTTACCTCAACATGTGCAATCTGGCCATCTGGACTGACACCATGGTAACATCAAGACTGGACGACTCTAATGTATTCTTCAAAGTCAACTCAGAGACTCCAGCTGGTGTAGAATGATGCAGTTTGATTATTGCCAGGAGGTAGGTAGAGCATACGTCTTATTCCCATTCTGCAGTCACTCTATTCACTACCCATCAGTTACAAGTGTCAATTCATAGTTTTGGCCATCACATACAAAGCCCTTCATGGCCTATGCTCTGCTATGGCAACGTTGTTCATGTGAACAGGCCCTTCTGCAGAGATCACCCTACAAGTGGGCAGAATCAACAACTGCCCGTGCACACACATTGTCTAAGGTGTCCTCTACCATATGGAATGGCCTGCCTGAAAAGGTCGGGAAAGCCCATACTCTTGGCTTTCTACAAACTGTGCTAAACTGAGTTATTCCATTTTATTCTGGGCTTTTTAACTCAGGCAATAGGGCTGTGCTGTAAAGAAATGTATTATGCTACTGGCTACTGTCTATTGCTGTAGATATGCTCCTACTGGGTACTTTCTGTGCTGTTTAATGTCATGTCAAATTACTTATGTTTTGTTTCAGCAATGTTTCACCTCTGTATTCCTGTATTTGAATTTATGCCTCTTTTCAAAGTTATATAATGCATACCCTATTGTATTGTTTATTGAACGTCCCAGTTGATCATATTGACTTAACAGTGTGTAATCTGTCTGGAGTCTCGGTGAGAAAGGCAAACTATAAATAACATAAACAAACAAGATAGAAAATTTTCAATCTAAGTGGATTACAAAATATGATAAGATTTGAATCTACCAGCAAAGATTCCTGGTAAGACAAAATAATGCAGTAGATTGTAGAACAAGAGAAAGAAAAAGAAAAGAAAAAAGAACACATGCAAACCTTTCTGTTTGAGGCAAAAAGACAATCAGTGTAGGAAAGATTTTATCCCTAATAAGAGTCACTTCCTGAGCTGGTCAATCATAACACAGCTTTGCTCCCGCTCCAAGAATATCCACCGAACAAAGTTGTTTTGCACATTTTGTGAAATGTTAGAAGTGTGGATGCCGTAATAGCTTCTGATAGACTGCTGCACAGTGTAGGAGCCGCCACACAGAATGCACATGATGAATGGCAATTGCCAGTTTAGGAGAGGCAGTCCTGCAGGTATGTAGGTCCAAGGCTTTGTAGGAGATAACCATAACCTTGAATTTAACCAAGTAACTGATTGATAACCAGTTTCTGCAGAAAGTGAGCAATATGCAGATCTTATTTGGTATAGCCAAGCTGCACTGTTTTGTACCAACTGTAGTTTCTGAGTTGCCTTTAAGGGCAGAGCCATGTACAGTGCATTACCATAATCAAGCCTCAAGGTAACCGTAGCATGGATCTACATGGGCAGGTCAACAGTGGTATGATTGAGTTAGGTGGAGTTGGTAGAATGCTTTTTTTTGCAGCTGCATCACTTATAAAGCTGGATTGAGAATCACCCTTTTCATCTTCGTTCTTCTGTGCCTCCACACATGGGGACTGCGCAGGCGCAGGCCAGCCGCCGGAGAATTTTCTAGAGCTTTCATGGCTCCAAAGGGGCCGTTTGTCGCGCGCCTCAGCGACCGTTTTCCCGCCCAAACGGTCACGTGATCCTCCAGCGACCAACGGCCCCTTCCCTCAGTTCTCTTCTTGCCGCCGCTTGGAGAGAACGTGTGAGCTTCGCTCTGTGCTTGTGCTTCGTGCTTTTCTGACTGATTAATCTTGGCTTTTGGACTTCGGACTTCGGATCTCGACTATTCTATCGGATCTCCCTCTGGACTTTGACGAAACACTCGGTAATTTGACTCGGACTGTTTTTTGACCCTTCTTTCGCGTGCCCCTGAAGATGGCCTCAACGGCTCTCTTCAAGCATTGCCTCCAATGCCACACCAAGATGCCCTTAACTGAGTCAGCAGGCGGCAATTGGACTCATTCAAAAGTGGGGAGCCCCATGTCCTTCCAGGCCTTGATCTTCCCAATTAGGAATCAGTTTCAGTTTGTTTACCATTAGCCATTAACTACAGATGACATACATTGGCTGATTCCGCACACGTTGGATAATGCACTTTCAATGCACTTTAGCTGTCGTTTGGAAGTGGATTTTTTGTTTCACGCTTGAAAAATTCAGTTCCAAATGATCTCTAAAGGGGATTGGAAGTGCATTATCCAACGTGTTCGGAATCAGCAATTGGTTCAAAGTCTCTATCATGTCCCCAGCTAATTTAAAGAAATATAGAGCTGAGTGTCATCAGCTTATTGATGGCATCCTTTTCCAAAACCACAAATAATTTCTCCTGTGGGCTTCACAAAAAGATTGAATGGCATAGGGGACAAGACTGAGGCTTGCCAAAGGGCAAATTCCACACTGTAGACCTCCCCCCCTCAAAGTTGCCTTCTGAGTCCTGCCTCTAAGGAATGATTTGAATGAATCCAAAGAACATCCTTTAATCCCTACTTCTGCCTCCGCACATCTCAGTAGCATGGTCCACTGTGTCAAAGACCGCTACTAAGTTGCTCATGCATACAGTAAAATCCCTCAGATTTGGACACATAAAAACCTTCTTAAACTTTGGTACAGCTAACATTGGGCCAGTACTAAATATTCTGGGAAATTAGATCTTTGAAGACTTTTTTATAGTAAGAAGTCACACCTGCCAAGATCCTAAGGACTTAAGAATCAACATCGTTTTTGTTTAAGTATAACATGGATTTAAATTCTTTGCAGCCTCCCTCCTTCCTTCCATCCTAGTACAGCAGGCAGTCTATGATTTCTGATTTCTGTACTGCATAAGTACAGAACAGGACAGCTTTTGTAAATAAGTTTGTGGCTATCTGCAAGACACTGAAGGGGGCAGACACTTACCAAATTGGCATCCTGTGATGCTGCAACATGACTTCTGGCTGGGTAATTGGAACTGACATCTCTGTGTTGCAAGACTCTCTAAGAGCCAAGTTACAAGAGACGAATTACACGAGGAGAAGCACATGAAGAGAGTTGCAATGTTAGCCGGGAAGCTGAGTTTTAAAAGAGATCCTGAAGGCTCTGTCAGTTTCACCTCCCTTTCTAAGAGGAGAAGAGAAAATAAATCTGAGCAGGGACCTGTAGAGAGGGGAAGTTAACAAAGCCTTCCAATCTCTTTTAAAACTCAGCTTCCTGCCTAACATTGCGACTCCCAGTCTTCCCCTTTGCTTTATTCAAACACCTTTGTGAAGCTTGAGTACTATGCTATTGTACTACAAAACCAACTAAAAAACTCCCAATGTATTGTCGAAGGCTTTCACGGCCGGAGAACGATGGTTGTTGTGGGTTTTCCGGGCAGTATTGCCGTGGTCTTGGCATTGTAGTTCCTGACATTTCGCCAGCAGCTGTGACTGACTAAAAGAAAACCCCTACAAACCAAAAAATGTTACATAACATACCCATAATTATTATAACTGGATTTAAAGTAGTTAAATACCGTAGCGAAGCATGGGTATCAAGCTAGTGTATATATATAAGGACAAGTGTCCTGACTGACTCATCAATGCCCAGCCCAAACCCCTGGCCCTAGAAATTTGAAATTTGGGGAGAATGTTCCTTTTGTGATGTAGAGGCTCACTAAGGAGGGAGTTTAAGAAATTTGCCCCCTAAGGGGATAAAAAGGGGTAAAATGTGTTTTCCCATAGGGAGACAGCTTCCCTGTGTGGCTGGCAGGAGGTTGCCTGCTCCCCTCCCCAACTGCCAACTTGGCCACTCTTCCTTGATTGGGTTAGCATTCAAGGTCATTTGCATATGTGGCCTGATTGGGGCTCAGCCCAACATTCTAAACAGTATGCAGTTGCTAAGAGAGTCATGGAATGTGTCCTGAGGTAAAATGCACCTCCCAGTCTTCCTCTAAATGTTCACTAGGGTTGCCAGTCTCCCTGTAGTGTAGGGTTGCCAGCCTTCAGGTGGTAGCTGGAGATCTCCCAGAATTACAACTGATCTCTAGGTGACAGAGAAAATGGCTTCTTTGGAGAGTGGACTCTATGGTATTATACCTTTCTGAGGCCCCTCCCCTCCCCAAACCCCACTCTATCCAAGCTCCACTCCCCAAATCTCTAGGAATTTCCCAACCTGTATCAGGCAACCCTACTGTAAGGCCTGCCTCCTTGCACCCTCCTCGCTCTGATGGGTCAGCTGTGGAATTCTGTGTTCTGAGGTACAAATCAGGTCAAGGAAACTGCAGACAGTTGAAGAAAGACAGCACAAGACTCCTGAATAGGGATTTTATATAAAAGTCAGTATGGCAACTGAGTTTTTAAATGTTAATGGGGAGATGGTGTACAACCTTTCTAGGGACCATTTCAATGCAAACCTCTCACATGAACCTGCCAAAGTGCTCACCACACCACCCCTCCCTCAGTCCAACTCCACCTTAGAACTCTCACAGCCATCACCTCTTACTGCTCCCAAGAAGCCTTCTGGCAGACGTCATGCAAGACACATCGATGCTAAAAGGAAGAAGCAACTTAGAGATGTGGCAAAGAAATATGCACATTGTACTCCTGTGGTGCACCGAGCGTCAGTGGCCAAGTACCAGCAAGATCAACCCGAGGTACACAGAGCGGCAGAGTCTCTCTATGGGCCAAGCAATCCTAGATGAGTAGAGAGGCTCTCACTTCCATGGAAGGTCAAGGCTCACTCAGGCATGGCCTATGATCCTTCGCTACCTTCAAGCTGCCTCTTAACCTCATCCATGCAGAAATATCCCTGTTTAGCATCCCAAAACAAAGCAATATGGCTGAAGTGCTACGGTTCTGTAAACTCATTGTTTGGGATGAGAGCACCATGGCGCACAAGGGGTGTTTTGAGGCACTGAGCATAACCCTCAAAGATGTCAGGGGCAAAGAGAGAGTGATGGGGGGGGTCACTGTGCTGCTGACTGGAGACTTCCAGCAGACTCTGCCAGTAGTCCCAAGGGGAACTTGAGCTGATGAGGTTACCGTGTGTGTGTCAAGTCATCATATCTGTGGCCCCTCATCAGGAAACTTTCACTAAGAAAAAACATGAGGGTCCACTGGGGAATTCTCTGAACTCCTACTAAAAATAGGTGACGGAGAGTATCCCGAGTCCAAGGGAAAGGTGACCATCCCTGCAGGCCTGGACACAGTAGTGACGACCCCAGCAGACCTAATATACACAATATTAGACACAATATACCCTGATATCACCACTATCACGGAGAAGTCCATGGACTGGCTGTGCAAGCGTGTCATTCTGACCCCCAAGAATGACAAGGCTGCCATCATTAATGAAACACAAGTCCCTCAAAGGGGCAGAAATGGAGTACAGATCTGTGGACTCAGTGGTGTAAATGGATGACGTGGTCCACCAACCCATGGAGTTCCTCAACATGCTCAGCCCTCCTGGCTTCCCAGCCCACAAGCTTCTCCAGTAATGCTGCTCCGGAACCCCAACCCACCCAAACTCTGCAATGGCACCAGACTACGAGTGAAAGCCCTCCACAGGAATGTCATCAGGGCCACATTGTTCACCGGTAGTGCTCGGGGGGGGGGAGTCGGTGTTCATACCACGCATACCACTCATACCATCAGAGAACCTCTTTGCATTCAAGAGACTGCAGTTCCCCTCAAGGTCTGCTTTGCTATGATGATCATCAAGTCCCAGGGTCAGACACTGAAGGTGACAGGAATTGACTTGAGGGAGGACTGCTTCTCACATGAGCAGTTCTATGTGGCCTGCTGCAGAATGAGCTCACCCAGCATCCTGGTGAACCTAGCACCTGAGAGGAAAACCACCAATGTGGTCTACAAAGATGTCGTTCAATAGGAAAAAAAACCCTGGTTGTACCTATTTTTTACTTTATTTATTGCACTACAATCTTTTCCTTTTAAAATCTCTTCAATAAATGTTACATTTCGAAATTCACTTCATCGGTTTTCAGCATCAACGGGCTTTGCTTTATTCAAACACCTTTGTGAAGCTCAGGTACTATGCTATTATACTACAAAACCAACTCAACCCCCCCCCACCAAAAAATGTTATATACTCATAAGTATTATAACTGGATTTAAAAGTAGTTAAATACCGTAGCAAAGCACAGGTATCAAGCTAGTCTTCTATATACATAAAGACAAGTGTCCTTACTGACTCATTAACGCCCAGCCCAAACCCCTGGACCTAGAAAGGTGAAATTTGGGAAGAATGTTCCTTTTGTGATGTAGAGGCTCACTAAGAAGGGATTTTAAGAAATTCACCCCCTAAGGGGGTAAAAAGGGGTAACGTGTTTTCCCATAGGGATACAGCTTCCCTGTGTGGCTGGTAGGCTGCTCCCCTCCCCCAACTGCCAACTCAACCACTCTTCCCTGAGGTCATTTGCATATGCAGCCTGATTGGTCATCATCCCAACATTCTAAACAGTATGCAGGACACATGCAGTATCTCAGGACACATTCAATGACTCCCAGTCATTGAATGTAAAAGTACACCTCCCAGTCTCCCCCCCCCCAGGGTTGCCAATCTCCCTGTGTGGCTGGCAGGCTGATGGGTCAACTCTGTGTTCTGAGGTAAAAATCAGGTAAAGGAAAATGCAGAAAGTTGAAGAAAGACAGTACAAGACTCCTGAAAAGGGGTTTTATATAAAAGTCAGTATGGCAACTGAGTTTTAAAATGTTCATGGGGAGATGGTGCACGACCTTTCTACTCCTGCAGTGCACTGAGCAGTAGTGGCCAAGTACCAGCAAGTCCCGAGTCCAAGGGAAAGGTGACCATCCCTGCAGGCCTGGGCATAGTAGTGACGACCCTAGCAGACCTAACAACCACAATATACCCTGATATCACCACTATCACGGAGAAGTCCATGGATGGGCTGTGCAAGCGTGCCATTGTGACCCCCAAGAACAACAAGGCTGCCGTCCTTAATGGAATGGCCTGCAACAAACCAACAACCCACAAACCAAAAAATGTTACATACCCATAAGTATTATAACTGGAATTAAAGTAGTTAAATATTGTAGCGAAGCACGAGTATCAAGTTAGTAAGATATATGATCACAAGTTCAGTCCTAACGTTTAACCTCCTGAAGGCTTATTAGAAGCTGGAATGTCCAATGCTATGTATGTTTAGTGAAAAGTAGAACCAGGCAAGTCACTAGGGATTTTCCATATGGATTTTCCCCATCGGTTCTGGTCCCATACTGCTTTGATTTATCCCGAGTTCTCCGTGCATTTTTGCCTTTAGTTTTTCCTCCCCCCCCCCCCACGGTAGGGAGTGTGTTCTGGTTCTTTTGAGATCACGTTTACCTCAGTCTTTTTCTGGAAGCCGATTTTGAGTCAATTTTTTCCTGCATAAAGTTTCTTTCAGGTATTTTTGTCCCAACCATTCCCACTCTCTGTCTCCTCCAACCTACTTTTCAGTTATTGGAATTCATCATCAATAAATCAGCCCTCTTCCCTGCACCTTCATTTATCCCCTTCCTGGTTTAGTTTGGATCTTTTTTTTTCAATTGTCAATCAGTTTATTGACTTAGCATTGTAATAATAGGTGCAGCAGGTTCTCGGAATTTCCAGCTTTCATTTTTTTAAAAAAGTAAGTGTCTAGCCTCTTCCCTTGCAGAAATATCTACCCTCCCTTCCCTTGCCTTTTTCCTTATATGAAATGGCCGATTTTTGCAAAAGCCCTGGGAGCTCAGGGGAGGGAGTGGCCATTTCTGGTCCCAGAAAAAGCAGCACTTTTTAAAAGGCACATTGCTACTGCTGCTCTGGGGTCCACCAGCCTCCATCTCCTGGCTCTAGGTCAGCAGGGAAAGGGCTCTCTGGTTTGGACTGGGGGGGGTGCTTATGTATGGGTAGTGGAGCTGCTCCCCTTTAAGACTTCCCCATGTGTTCATTTCAATCCTTTTTGAAAATTTAGCCCTTAGATCTTCCAATCTTTCGATATAAATATGAGCAAAAAATAAAGGGGGATGTGCTGAATCACCAATGATGACGGCAGCCGCTCTTGAAGATTCGATTATTTAAGGCATGTGCAGAACAAAATAAACTGACTCCACAGCTGAAAAAATGCAAAGGTGGGGCAGATGTGCAGAAGAACCATACCCAGATAGATTCCAATATTTGAGGACTAACTGCTAAGAAAAGAATAAATCAAGTGTGTGGGAAAGCCCACAATTTATGCGCTGGTTGCTGATGCAAAGGTCACCTATGACAGCCAATTCCTAGGAAAGTTGCAAAGTTCAACCTTGTCCATATTGAACTAAGAGTAGAACTAGTAAAGTGGGCCAGTCTCTAGGGCCTGAGCAAATGCCCAAAGGTGCCAAAGGTCCTCACCCGAGATGGGTACAAACCAGGAAAATGGCAGTTCGTTGCAGTTCGTGGTTTGTTGCATTACACAAACTGCCATGAACTTGCCTGGTTCGTGAACCAGTTCGTTTGGTTCATATGTATGTCACTTTGGGTCTGCAGAAGGTCTGCAGAAAGCCCATCCCCCCGTTGCCTAGGTAACAGATTGCCAGGCTGTCTGCAGTGACCAACTGACAAACAAACCAAACAAGCTGCTCTAAAAATCATAGCAGTTCATTGTGGTTTGTCAGAAATGAACTCCGACGAACTGCAGGTTTGTGAACCGAAAACTGGCCCAGTTTATGACAAACTTTGGTTCGTATTTCAGTTCATGCCCATCTCTAGTCCTCACCTTCCCTTCTAGAGGCCAATGTGGTGGAGGCATGCCATCAGAGGAGCCACCTAAGCAGGAGAGCAGGCAACAACTAGACATAGTGGAAGAGGGCTTGTCAGATGTGTAGATTGGTGGCCGCACTCTCCTTTACATCGCAGCCCGGGAGGCAACAGCCCCGCTGCTTGCTGCAGCAGGCAGCTCCACTGGGCTGTGGAGAAAGGCTAGCACAGGAAGAGCAAGGCTAGTACAGGAAAGAGAGGGACTAAGGGTGTTATGACCCCCCTCCTTTCCATTTCTGAGGCTTTCAGGGGAGCGCACCCTGGAGAAAGAGAGAATCCTTGAGGGTGAGCCCTCTCCCAGATTCCAACACCTCATCAGCACAACCTAACACCACCTCAATGTCAGGCCTGGTTGCCAGCCATATGTAAACAGCTTGTGTCCCTCATGCCTGAGAAGGGTGCCTCTCCTCTGTGTCCGTGCCTGAGCAGCTTGCAGAAGCTTTATGTAATTGGACTGACTCACTCAAGATGTCATTTAGTGGATTTGCAGATACAAACCAAGAGGCCAAACATCTTTATCTTTCCCTTCTTCTTGCCCCTCTCCACTGTTTCCCCATCCACCACCTTCCCTCTCCCTCTCTCTGTTCTCTGTGTATTTTCTGGAGTGCTTGGCTGCAAGAGAAAGAGTATCACAGAAGACTCCCCTCTCCTCCTGTACATTCTGTCCTGCACTCTCACCTCCTTCCCATATGCAGCCTAACTCCCAGGGGCCAGGTTCTTTCCATGTCTCTGTCAAAGGAGCCAGTGAGAGGGAGGATGTTTAGATTTCAGAGCATCTGGGTTGTTGAACACTCCGCTGATGTCATCACATTATCTGCCAGCTGATTGGCCAGCTGCCAAGGTTTCCATCTGTTTGAGGTCCATGGAGATCATGACATTTTATTCTATATTTCTCTCCCCTTGCATGTTGTTTTCCTGGCCCTACATTCTTTGACTCATGAAAATGAGCAGGTGCCCCTGTTGGCTTAAGTGTGCTACAAATGTGTATTTGTTTTATACCATCTTCATGTCCTTGCTTCCCCACAAATCATCCTAGAGATGGTAGTCCAGTAAGATGCTAAGAATTCTGTTTGAGATCCTTAACCACCCCAAAGAACTAGAATTCACAAAGTTCCCTTAGAACAGAGAATCACTAGCTGAGTCTGCACAGGTCAATTTTGCCGGTTCTATTCCCATACTGCAGCATTTTTTGTGACCATCTGCATCATATTTGCCACTATGAGTAGTTGTTCCAGCCACTATGCAGCTTTCCTCCAGCTTTCCTGGGAGCATTTATACGCCAACTTAAAAAAAAAATCTGCTTTGTGGTAGGCTCTTTCTCCATGCATACTCTATTCCATTTTTGGTGTTCCACCCTCTCCCCCACCTCTCCTGCCTCTTGCTAGCCCACTGCATTGTGATTGGCTATTCTCATCTAGCCAGCCAGTACCGCTCCCCTCCTTTCCATTCTTTCCTGCTTCCCTCTTTCCTCTTTTTAATTTTTAAAAAAATCTAACGCAAGATCAATGAGTCACTGGTTCGAAAGCAGGCAAGAGGAAGTTCCCTTTTTATTCTTTTTGCTTTGGCACGGGTGGGAATATTGTATAGAGGCCTAAATATCTGGGTATCAAAAATAAAGATTTTAATATCGAGTTTTAGAGAGGTACAAATGGCCGCATACAAGCTGATTCCGTGCCTTTCAGCTTGACTTCAGCGAAAGTGAGGAGTTATGATCCCATTGCAGAAGGGGCTACTGTTAATCTCTAACCTTTTGAAGCATGTAGTAACAACATGCCCGTCATGGATTGAGATGATATGTGTGTGTGTGTGTGTGTGTGTGTGTGTGTGTGTGTTGTATTAAGATCCTAATCTGCCCCTACCAAGATGTGAAAATTAGTGTTTTTAAATAAAATACAACTACAAAAGGTGAAAGCGTTTATTTAAGATTAAATTACTAAACATAATATGCATAGTATAGTTGCTTGATGGGACATTTGTAAGGCAGGTACATTTTTAAAAATTTCATAATTACTTGCATTAAGGAAGAAGGCAATTGTTGTGCTAGTTCCCTCCCATAATTAAATTCAAATACCCAATTTCTCTTAAATAACTTCCACCCCAAGTTAGCACTAAGATCCCCCCAGCTTGCCTCACCCAGAAGGCCTCTTTTTGTTACCGGAAGTGGTCCCCTTGCAAAAATAAGATTTATGGGGGAATTAGCAAGCAAGGGAGACGGCTATATGAGAGGCGGTAACTGGGATCTGTCACCTTTGTATACCAGGTCTCTTCTGACAATAGAACAGTGAGTCTGGTGCTTAATATCAAACAATAACATTTATTGAACACAAGAACTTCATGCACATACACACCAATTACTGGGGGGGGGGCGGAATAATTACACACAGAGAGTCCTAGTAAATGTAGCCAGAGATTGGGAATAGAGAGAGAGGGAGTAAGTATATCTACCTATCCTGGACAGTAGTCCAGTTCGTGGTGAGGAGAGAGAGAGAGAGGAGCTTCAAACGTCCAGCATCCTCAGCCAAGAGAGCAAGAGGCTTAGAGCAAACCTCAAGGGAACAGCGCTTGTGGATCCAGAAACGTGTTCGATTTGAATGGGGCTAAGGTTCTGCCTATATAGGTAAAATGTGCCCTGAGGTGGAGGAGAGTCCTCCTAGCAGTTAAGACAAAGACTCCAATGGTCAGTTCCTGGGTTAGACAAAAGGCTTGATTGCCTTGATGGATAGCTGCCGGGGTGTGTGAATGCAGATGCAAAACTAGTTCTAGCGCTGCACAAAAAGGACAGTTTTCTAATGAAGTCCACCGGAGCTAGGTTAAGTACTTTTTAGGGAGGGAACGCATTGTGCCAGGAACGACTGTCTATACTTATGAATGTCATTTGATCAGCTCCTCAATCATGGACAGGAGATCTCATCACGGAAGGAGGGAAAGGAATGTGCTAAGACTCTGCAAGGCCTTTATTGCACTGGACCCTCCCGGGGCTGGGATGGCAGTAAATCCAATCAAGCCGCAATCACTCCTCATTCCAAGGCAGCATTCCTTGCATGCCTGGTTCTCCCAGGAGGGATGTAGCAACGGCAGAGGCTCTCTGGTGGCTATACAGTAGCCATTTTAAACTCCAGAGGCTTGTATGCTTTTAATATTACACGCAGCTGTATGAAAACTGCTGTACAACTGGCGAAGGCTGGGCTGACTGCTTACAATTTTGGTCAGGCTCTTCCTTGGCATCCCAGGAATTTATTTTGTTTTGTTTATAGTCCATCTTTGTCACTGAGACTCAAGGCAGATTACTCAGTGTAAGTCCATGCAACTCATAGCTGGGACATTCAATACACAATACAATAGAAATTTGGAAAAGAAGCGTACAATTAAGATTCAGGAATATAGAGATGAAACGTTGCTGAAACAAAAGGTAAGTAATTTGATCTGACCTATTAAATGACATGGAAACTACCTAGTAAGATAATTTCTGCATCCACGGACAGTATCCTGTAATATAGTCTACATTCCTATTCCTTACCAAAGCACCTTTCTGAACTATTTCCTTAGAGTAAAGACCTATTGTCTGATTTTAAAAAACCCTCCTGAATAATTCAGTTTTGCATAGTTTACAGAAAACGAGGAGAACGGGAACTTTCCTGACCTCTACAGGCAGGCCATTCCATGAGGTGGGGGCCACTACGGAAGATGCGTGTTGGGGGGGGGCAGCTGGTTGATTTTGCCATTTGTAAAGTGGTATCTGCAGAATCTGCAGGATACTAAAGCAACTGTCTGCTCCTGAAGCTGCCAGTTCTAGTGGGACAGGACTGCTCTCGAAGCTGCTGTCATGAGGGCACCTTAGAAGGCTCCACTGTTTCCTCAACAGACCTTCTTCAGGCTCCTCTTTCTCCAGCTTCCCTCTCAAGCCTGCTACCAATACAGGCCACAGACTTAGTTCTTCAGACAGTTCTGGTTTTGTCACACACAACTACTCAACTACCTCTAACCAGGTTGCGTCCAGACTTTTCTTCTCTCTTTCAAGATTTCTTCAGCCAATTCAGTATAGCTCAGGCCACCAGCTCATTGGTTCTTAGTTGCAGACCAATGAGAGCAGATAGGCGATCCACTAACTGACCTGTCATTTGTGATCCATTTGGATTCTTCCATCACATCCGTGAGAGAGAGACAGACAGACAGACCTCCAATACTCGGCAGCTGCCTGGATATCAGCAATTCATTGCCTTAAAATTCCTGGAAGTAGAAATCACTCATTTTTACCTCATAATTTATCCAAATTTTATTCCTAAACATCACTTGCCCATATAGAACTGCAGATGTCCAAACACCAACCAGTTCAACTCACAATCTGCTCATCAGTTGTGAACGGGCTGAGTTTTGGATGGGCTTTGAGTGAGCAGCTCAAGCCTGCTTGATGAGTTACTTTTTCAACCTATTCAACAGTACAGTGCAGTTGGAAGTATTTTATGCATGCATGTCTTTGGAAAGCCCAGTGACACCTAAGAACATAAGAGCAGCCATGTTGGATCAGGCCAATGGCCCATCCAGTCCAACACTCTGTCACACAGTGGCCAAAAACGAGGTGTCCTCAGGAGGTCTGCCAGTAGGGAACGGACACTAGAAGCCCTCCCACTGTCCCCCCCCCAAAAAACACCAAGAATACAGAGCATCACTGCCCTAGACAGAGAGTTCCATCTATACCTTGTGGCTAATAGCCACTGATGGACCTCTGCTCCATATGTTTATCCAATCCCCTCTTGAAGCTATGCTTGAAGCTGCCACCACCTCCTGAGGCAGTGAATTCCATGTGTTAATCACCCTTTGGGCGAAGAAGTACTTCCTTCGCCTTTCATTGAGTGCCCACGAGTTCTTGTATTGTGAGAAAGGGAGAAAAATACTTCTGTCTCTACCTTCTCTATCCCATGCATAATCTTGTAAACTTCTGTCAAGTCACCCCCTCAGTCGTCATTTCTCCAAGCTAAAGAGCCCCAAGTGCTTTAACCTTTCTTCATAGGGGAAGTGTTCCATCCCTTTAATCATTCTAGTTGCCCTTTTCTGGACTTTTTCCAGTGTTATAATATCTTTTTTGAGGTGTGGTGACCAGAATTGTACACAGTATTCCAAATGAGGCCGTATCATTGATTTATACAGGGGCATTATGATACTAGCTGATTTGTTTTCAATTCTCTTCCTAATAATCCCCAGCATAGCATTGGCCTTTTTTATTGCCGTCACACACTGTATCAACATTTTCAGTGAGTTATCCACCACAACTCCAAGATCTCTCTCTTGGTCAGTCTCCGCCAGTTTGGACCCCATCATTGTGTATTTATATTTGGGATTTTTGGCCCCAATGTGCATTACTTTGCACTTGGCCATGTTGAACCTCATTTGCCACGTTGACACCCACTCGCCCAGCCTCGACAGATCCCTTTGGAGTGCCTCACAATCCTCCCTGGTTCTCACCACACTGAACAATTTAGTGTCATCCGCAAACTGAGCCACTTCACAGCTTACTCCCAACTCCAAATCATTAACCTATATTTCTGTCTGTGCAACACACCTGTCAGCTCTGTATGTCATTGTCCTTTGACTCTTGGAAGCTCATATCCTGCAAATCTAGTTGGTCTTCAGGGTGCTACTGGACTTGTAAAAATAAGTGCTTTTTCCTCCTCTTGGGGGCAGAATGAAACAGGGCATATGTGCATGGAAGACCTGAGACTTCATCCCTGCCCATTCCCCAGCCAGAGTGAATAGGAGGCGTCCACCCTGTTGGAGTTATAATAAACTCTGGAATGAGATTGTGGGCCTATTTTCCCCTGCTCCTCATTCCATTTGCATTATGACAGCAAATCCGACCACTTCTTTCTTAAATTGAAGTTTGAAGGCAAGCCAAAATGGAACATTTGCTGGGATTGGGAGTGGCTGCAGTCTGAAGACTCAGGCCAAAGTGGGGACTAGCTGAAGGGGAAAGAGCCTGAAGAGCCCGCAGTGGAAAGGAACAGATTGCCCGGGCAACAGTGAGTGGAAGGGGTTGCACCCCTGGAAATAATGTTTGGAGGATGAACTTTAGAAGGGTTTTTTCGTTAGGGGAAATGATCGGTGGGTGAGAACAGGCAGACAGATGCTTGGGAGGAAAGAATGGAGGGATAGAAAGGAAAGGCAGTGTTATGTACAGCTGGGATGGTTTGATCATTGGATGGAGCAAAAGAGAGGGGGGCACTTGATGATGGAGAGTGGAGAGAACAAGGATACTGCAGCTTAACCAAGAGCTCATCTGCTTCTCTCTCTCCTTCCTTCGGCAGGGATGACGGCCTGTGGTGCCCAGAGGCTGCTGTGCCTCATAGCTCTCACTGTCCTTCCGGCGGGTGAGTGAAAGTTCTCCTTGGGCTTTCTGGATTTTCTCTTCTTACGATCTGCTTGTATGGAGGCAGTTAGGGCAAAATTGCTCTCAAAGGTGCTTGGCAGGGGTGATAATAGGAGCAGGAATGCCAGGGGAAGTTACAGGTCACGTCCCCTGGGTACAAAACTGGCAAATGGCGACAGAATTCAAATCCAGAGTGACTGTGCCCCCGCCCCCACCCCCTTTCCTTCATAGCCCCTCCCAGGCTCAAGTGCCTGTCAGATGCTGAAACGAACTGAAAGACAACCATCAAGCAAGGGCAGGAAAAGCCTTGATGGAATCTTTCTCTTAAAGTGGTGGACTTTAATTTCTTCTTTCCACCCCGAGAAAGGGTTCCATCCCTTGGCCATGCGAGACTTCCATGGGGCAGCAGCATGGAGAGCACATGAAGGGACAAATCAAGAATGGGTTCAAAAATTAAGTTTGTCAGCAAGGACAAATTCTTTTCTCATTAAGAAGACTTCATGGAAGATGTGTCCCTAGCTGAGGAAAGTTCTTCTAGGGCATCTTCTTCTGACATTTGAATCTCTGCCCTTTAATGATTTCTGGTGTTCAATCAACTTCAGCTTTTGACCGAGCGAGTGGCAGTACACAGAAGTTTCTGCTTAAAATATGTTACGATGTGCTGCAAAGAACATTATTTTCACCCCAGCTATAATGACAGTTATTATCAGTGTTAAATTATGTGACTGTTTCCAGTATGGACTAATTCAGGGCTGTATTATTCATAAGGCTGACTAGGCTGAAGCCCAGGGGCCCTGCAGAAACTAGGGGCCTGATAGAGTATGCTATCAGGGGCCCAAAATGTGCTTCCCTGAAGAGCTCTAATCACACAATACAAATATTTTTAAAATTCTGAATAGGATTCTTCAGGAGACCCTCAAAATGGATATAAGGCTGTGTACTGCTGTCTAGTATCTACCAGTCAGGCCGTTAGCTGTAGTGGGGTGAAAGATTGAAGTGCCAGAGGGAGCCTGAAATATCTGAAAGCACAGAGGCCCAGCCATGGCTTAATGGCCCTGGACTAATTAATGCAGCAAAACACATTTAGCCATGAAATACTATTACTATTGGGGAAGGAAAATAGTAAAGAGTCTAGTAGCACCTTTAGGACTAACCAACTTTATTGTAGCATAAGCTTTTAGTCTGTCGTTGCAAAATATTAAAGAGTCCAGCAGCGCCTTTAAGACTAACCAACTTTATTGTAGCATAAGCTTTCAAGAACTACAGCTCTCTTTGTCCGATGCATCTGCTACTGGTCTTTTTACTATTTTGCAAATACAGACTAACATGGCTAACTCCTCTGGATCTTGAGGAAGGAGAAATCAGAGACCTGTGACAATGACTAAGGGCAGCTGTTTGCACAACAACTTCTGACCTGGAGCAGCAGATCAGAGTAATATGTGGAACTTAAGCTGTAGTTCTCCCTGAAGACCCCAAATCATTAACTCAGCATAGTGCCAGTTCGGTGGGTGCAAGCATAAAAATGCCATGCACTGTTCAGAAAAGCAAAGCAGTGGAGGGATATTTTAAGAGCAGTAATTAGGGCCTTCAGATTATTCTAGGATACTTGCACTGGGATAGTTATAGAACAATAAGAGGAAATATACAGTAGTAAGTAATTTGGGCAGTGTATTCAACCCCATCCACGTGCATGGTTTCATTAACTTGTGGGGAAACAGCAGAGAATGGGATGTGAATACAACCAGAACAGGTTCAAGGTCTGGATCCTGGGTAGTACATTGGAAGGAGTATTGCTAGTTCAGCAGGGGTTATAGACAGCCCACCACCGAGGCCCTCATGTTCTTGCTGAGGCTGTTATATGAGATCCTTGCTATGGTGGGGCTTCCTTCCACCAGCTTTCTTATGCATCCTCTTGGTCCAGCTGTCCTGTACTGTAGCTTAGCACAGAAGGTTGGACTAAAAAAAATCTGGGCTGAGTGAAAGCAGCTCAAGGCTGCAGGAGGCGATAGCCATGACCTGAATCCGCAGCTCCAGATACTTGGCACAACCTTGGCCGCTCCACAAACTTGGCTTTCCTCCCCAAACTCTGAGATTTGCCTATCAGGAACAATTTTGTGCTGAATCAGATTACCAATGTCTACACTGACGAGCACTCGCTTTCTAGAGTCTCAGAGACATAAATATCCTGCAAGCAGGACATCTTTTTGGGGAGAAAAAAATGGAAAAGCTGGGGACAGACCTGGAATGATATGTATCTCAAAGCTCTATAAAGGAACTCTGCCACTGCTTGACGATTTCTCCCCTAACTTCTTTGGAACTTCCAGGGATCCATAAGATAATTTTCAGCACTTCCGCAAAACTTCAATTTGTGATTGGTTTAGGTTTGCAATGTTGATGTGCCTGTTCTCTGGACTCTACTGCATAAACAGAGAATCTGAGTTGTGCCTTAGTAAAAGTTGGCAGGAATTGAGCTGCTGTATTCCTGTGCTCCCAGTAGTGAGTGGTGTACTGGCACCTTTCTTCAGAGTTCTCCCAGATCCTGATTCTCAGCCACTGGCCTACCCGACTCAGCCAAAGAATAAGAGAGTAACCATTCCAAAAGACAATGACCAGAATTCATTGGTGGAAGCCTGGAACTTAAGTACCTATAAATCCCTCATACGTTTGTAATGCAGAAATGCCTGCAATGTACTGTTCTTTTCATAGTCTCTCCACCTGTTCATTTGCTGATTACTGTTACGGAGTATTTTGCCAATTTTCCTTTCCCCTCCATTTTTATGAGTTTTTATGAGTTTTATGAGTTTCATTTTCCTCTGACAGCCAATGCAGACATTTTCTCCTGCCCAGCTTTTCAGGAAACTTCCCTCATGTTTTGTCTAACTGAAGTCAATGTGCATCTGTGCACCCTCCTCTCCCTTTGTTGAGTAGTCAGAGGTTCCAGGGCTGCTTTGGGCACAGAAGCAACCTGTTTCTTACCAGTACTCTCTCTCTCTCTCTCTCTCTCTCTCTCTCTCTCTCTCTCTCTCTCTCTCTCTCTCTCAGGTGGGCTTGAAGCAGAAGATGGTGTTAACTTTTAGCTATAAGAGATATTTTATTCTCAGTGCAAAAGAAGCAAAATCACATTTGAAAGGAACCATACACACCCCAAATACTATTTAACTATTTTATTTCAGCAACACGACAATGAAGATTTTAAGGCAACAAGGTTCATTCTTTCATTTCAGCTTCTCATTACAGATTCCTCAACCCAAGAGGATAAATTCTCCCCTAGTTCCTCATCCAAGAGGATTAGGACTAGGACCTAATAGTGAAATTGTACACTAGTTCCTCTGTGGAGAGAACTGTCCACTCAAAAAACAGAAACCACAACAACACACCTTTACAATCTTAGATTATAATGATCTCACCAGTTTCTAAGAGCAATATAGCAAAAGAATGAGTTGGCCACTTGTCATATAATTGGAACAGTCGGGCTGAGATATTTCACACCAGCATTCCTTAGACTCCGTTCAGAAAATGAGGGAGAGAATAACCTGGAAAAGAACAGGGAGAGAATGAGTGAGAGGCCAGAGTCCTTCTTCTTGATTCTCTGGAGTCCTGCTTCTACTTTGTAAGGTATTTGGATTTTTGGATTAAAAGTTTTTTCTTGAAGAATCTTTTCCTTTTGAGTAACAGTGGAAGGTACCACATTCTTACAGATAATCCATGGTGGTTTACTTTCAGTCCTGGCTGCATGACAAAGTTGTTTTCTTTTAGAGGAGAGAACACTGGAGGTTTAACTGGTGTCTCGTAGTTAGAGATGGCCACGAACCACAAAAAAACCAAACCATGAGGTTCGTGGTTCGTGAGTTTTCATGAACCAGGAACCACGAAGTGGCACGAAATGGAGCAAGTTTACGAACCAGTTTGTGGTTCATGGGGTTTAAATGCCCCTTTCTGGCCGCTTAGCAGCAGCAGGGAAAGTGGCATTTGACAGTTTAAAGGGCCCTTTCCTGCCTTGCAAGTGGCAGGTCCCTTTATCAGCTAGCAGGCTGCCCAAACCCCACCCCCCCCCAGCCCCAGCTGCACACTTAACTTGCTCTGCAGGCCTGCGGCGTCCCCCCCCTCCTCCTGCAAGGGGCGGGAAAGCCATTTTTGGCCTCTTCCACCACTGCATGGGCCCACAAAGTGGCAGAGGAAGCCAAAAATGGCCTTCTCGCCCCTCAAATCGCCACCACTAGGATTCCGCCCCCCCCCCCGCTGCCTGCCAGCTGATAGTTTAAAAGGGCCCTGCCACTTGCAAGTGACAGGAAAAATTTATATGGCTATTTCCCTGGGGAAATGGCCATTTAAACTGCCCCTTTAATACGACCCAAACGAACCAGTAGACCAGTTCGTGGAAATTCGTGGAAACGAGCTTCCACAAACCACTGATTCGTGAATCACGAACTGGTCTGGTTCGTGCATTTTTTGGGGTCGTAATTCAATTCGTGCTCATCTCTACTCGCAGTACCTGCTCAGCTACCAATGTACACTTGGCACATTGTGAACCATGAAACATGTAAGCAAGCAGTGCTATGCCAAAGCAACAGCAGCACTTTGGAAATCCACAAGTGGCTTCTGCCTGCCACTTCCACCCATCAAATGCCAAGTTTCACAAAAAGCTAGAGGTGGAGAACGTTCACATTTACTTCCTGCTCTTCTTCATCCAAGAACCCTCTGCATGTTTCTGATACAGTGATAGAGAGAAACTGACTGGGAACTCAGCATCACCTTTTTCCAAGAATGGGGGAGAAGTTGTCACTAATTTGAACCTGCTACTTTATGCCTGTGTGTGCAAATTACAGAAGTGATGGAATCTTTTTCTTCTTTCTTTATAGATTGGCTTTTGCCCGTGGTGTTTGCTCAAGAGGACTCTGAAGTTCCAACAGGTACATTTCTGTTGGTTCTACACGAGTAGCGCAACCCTAACTAGGGAGTAAATTTCAGTGGACCTAAGTAAACGTGCATAAAATGTTGCTGTAAATAGTTCTAGCTATCAAGTAAATTTTGTGTTCTCAGAAATGCAAAGGCAGATAGTTGTTGTACATGCATGTTTATGTGTACACCTGAGAATAAATGATGTGTAGTCATACAGAATGGGATCTTGGCACATTTCACAAGTTAAGTTGCCGACGTGGGGATTAGGGGGACAGTCTTACAGTGGCTGGTCTCCTTTCTCCAGGGTCGGGGACAGAGGGTGGCGCTCGGGGGAGATCTATCGGCCCGTCACCCTTTGGTGTGCGGGGTTCCCCAAGGGGCGATACTCTCCCCAATGTTATTTAACATCTATATGCGCCCCCTCGCCCAGTTGGTGCGGAGGTTTGGGCTGGGTTGTCATCAATACGCGGATGACACCCAACTTTTTCTGTTGATGGACGGCCGGCCAGACACGGCCCCAGACAATCTGGCCAGAGCTTTGGAGGCTGTGACGGCATGGTTGAAACAGAGCAGACTGAAATTGAACCCAGTGAAGACGGAGGTCCTGCAGCTGGGACGGGGGCTGCCAGATGTTGGGATCCAGCTCCCTGCCCTGGATGGGACACCACTGGCAACTTTGCCAGTGGTAAAGAGTCTGGGTGTGTTCCTGGATGCCTCCCTATCGATGGAGGCCCAGGTCACGGCGGTTGCCAAGTCTGCATTTTTCCATCTTCGTCAGATCAGGCAACTTGCCCCCTACCTGATGCCCCAGGACCTGGCTACAGTGATCCATGCAACGGTCACCTCCAGGCTAGATTACTGTAACTCACTCTATGCTGGGCTACCCCTGGGCCTGATCCGGAAACTACAACTGGTCCAGAATGCAGCGGCACGGGTCCTGACTGGTATACCTTACCAGTCACACATCACACCTGTCCTGCACCAGCTGCACTGGCTTCCAGTTGAATTCCGAATCAGGTTCAAAGTGTTGGTTCTTACCTTTAAAGCCCTGAGTGGGTTGGGACCGGCATATCTTCGGGACCGCCTCTCCCTGTACGTTCCCCGGAGATCGCTCCGATCAGCGAATAAATATTTACTTGTGGTCCCCGGCCCTAAGGAAGCCCGCCTTGCTTCAACCAGGGCCAGGGCTTTTTCAGTCCTGGCCCCAGCCTGGTGGAACGCTCTGTCAATGGAAACCCGGGCCCAGCGGGACATATTATCGTTCCGCCGGGCCTGTAAGACAGAGCTGTTCCGCCAGGCGTTTGGTGATTGAAGGGGGCGGTGCCATGTCAGCCTCCCACCTTTGGGGTGGGGAAGGTTCTCCCCACCACTGCACCTTGTTAATCTGTTTTATTATTTGTATATTGATTTTAGTTTTTGTTTTTATCAATTTTAACTGTTCACCGCCCAGAGCTCCTGGGATGGGCGGTATATAAATTGAATAAATAAATAAATAAAATAGGTTCAGGACCTATGAAGGTGCCACATGCCCCTTATTTTGAAATTTCAATTTGTGCCCTTATAATGGTAGCCTCCAGTATTTATTATAACACAGACAAGCAATCCCAAGTCATGTTTGCAACACAGCACAACATGGAAGGAAGGACTGCAATTTAATTAGTATGAAGCCAGGAGTTCAATGTTGTGGGACACTACTCTTACAGGTAAGTGAAAGACTCGAGGGAAAGAAAGAACATGAGCACCACTTTGTTAGACTCATCTTGGAGAAGCCTGTCAGGTATTTCAGCTTAAAAACATTTCATTTTTAAAGTTCAAAACAACACATTGCATTGTGCCTGGGATAAAGAGGCAATGAATAACAACAGACCAAAACAAATGTCTGACCGCGACAGCCTGACCCCCCCCCCTTCAACAGCCAGGCAGCCACAGTTTGGTCTAACCAAGATTTTGGGGAGCTTTCCAAGCCCTATGTACAGTCTGTTACAGTAGTCTAGTATGGCCGTTAACCAGGGTCTGTGTGTGTGTGTCTGTGTGTGTTATGTGCCACCAGGTTGCTTCCATGTTGCAGCTACAGTATGAAGGAATGCCCTCCGAAACATCCTATCATTAATGTTCTTGCTCAGACCTTGCAGACTGAAGGTTATGGCGTCCTTTATTGAGTCAATCCGTCTCATTTTGGGTCTTCCTCTTTTCCTACTGCCTTCAGCTTTCCCTAGAATTATTGTCTTTCCCAGAGACTCTTGTCTTCTGATGATGTGACCAAAGTACAATAACCTCAGTTTTATCATTTTAGCTTCTTCAGAAAATTGAAGCTCGGTGTGATCTAGAACCCACTTTTTTGTCTTTTTGGCCGCAAAAATCTCCTCCTACGCAGCTTTTCAAAAGAATCAATTTTCTTCCTAGTGATACATCCTTATCCTACTGTACACACTATGGCAGGAAACTGGCTGACAAAGTGGTAGGAGGGTGACGGTGGCAGGGTGGCATCCAAGCAGGACAGCACTTCAACCAGCTCTTCACAGCGACATAAAAAAACCCTGCTTTCTGTACACTTTTTTCTTTAAGTAATGATAGGACCAATAAATTACTACCCTTGTGTCCTACTGATGCCCGTTGCTGCTATATTTCCTTGTGCTTTTCAGTTTTGTTCCCACAATGAGGCAGATTACAGCAGCTTTCAGCCATCCTGGGTTGTAAATGAAGTGATTATTGTAAAATGAGTTAATAGAGACATGTAAAACACTACGTTCCTTGAGAAAACTACTGATATGGCCTAAGATGGCTGGTCACTCATGAGACCTGAGTTTACACCAGTATGATGACTTGGTCTTAGGGTTGCCACTTATGGCCTGGCAATCAGTAAGAGACCAGAAGTCTCTTGTATGTGGGGCGGGGCAGCATCAGCAATGACATCATTTGCACTTCCCGGGCAAAGTGATATCACCTCTCTCTAGGAATTGCCAGAAAATCACAGCATTTCTACCTATTCCTAGAGTTGCCTGGCATCACTTCCAGAAATAACCAGAGGTGATGTCAGTCTACTCTAGGAATCACCAGATGGCATCACTCCATCACCCAACAGGGATTTTTTTTAGATCATTTTTCTTCCGCTTGTTGAATCAGCAGCAGTGGCAGGAAACAGGAGCTTCAGGCAGGGAATTCCCTGGTATGAACTTGGCAGCCCTGCTTGGTTGCTTATGTAGAAAAGCACAAGAAAAGCAAAATTACCCACGTCTGGCTTACTAACACTAATAAATCTACAATACAACTAATGTCAAGCCTCACGGGCTTGACATTGGTTGTATTATAGATTTATTAGTGTTAATAAGCCAGACGTGGGTAATTTTGCTTTTCTTGTGCTATTTACCACGTTTCTCTCTTTTTGAGTTACTATGTAGAAAAGCAAACAAAAAACCACCCAGCCATAGCAAACAAAGATCACATTGCAATGATGGTGGCCATTCTGAGAGAGTCCCTAGCAATATTTTTGCCACTGCCAGGGCTTTTTTTCTGGGGTGGTGGAACTCAGTGGGTTGCCAGCACAGGGGGCAACTCCTGGTGGGAGGTGGTGCTCCTGGTACTACATGTGCGCGTGCAAAGTGTGTGCACGCTCCCAGGATTGCACAATGACGTCACTTTGGGTCAGCTGGAACAAGGGGGAAGCTTTTAAAAGTTTAAATCCCCCTCAGCAAAAATGGTCACATATCTGGTGGCCCCGCCCCCTGATCTCCAGACAGAGGGGAGTTTAGATTGCCCTCCGCTCCGCTCAGTGGTGCAGAGGGCAATCTAAACTCCCCTCTGTCTGGAGATCAGGGGGCGGAGCCACCAGCCATGTGACCATTTTCAAGAGGTGCCGGAACTCCATTCCACCGCGTTCCAGCTGAAAAAAAGCCCTGGCCACCGCAAATCACAATATTCCACTTGACAGGCCCCACATTGCTTATGAAGGGAAGGCATGGGCCAGCGAGCAGCAACAGCTGAAATGTCTTCAGGATTCCATCCACACAAGGCTTAGCTTTGCTGCCTGAAAGACATCACAGAGCCTTTCCTGTATCATCCAAAAACATCTTCTGTTAGGACAAACCAAAGTAACATAACACAAAGTGTGAGCTTTCAGAACTCTTCATCAGTCTGGAGGCCTAAAAAATGGTCGAAGGGAAAGACCAGCAGACATTGCAGGCCCTGCTTTGAGGGTCTTGTGGTTTAATGACTTATAACCAAGGATTCAATGCAAAACTGCAGTCCAAAAAGATAAATTTGAGATTTGCACTCTCTTTAGCTAGAGGCTATGAGGGACTCTTTGCTGATTTGCTGGAGGAAAGTGGAGAAATAAGTTGGGAAGGTCACTTCAGAACCAGCCAGTGCTATTGACATACAGATGATCCTGGCTGGAGAAGAACAGCATCATACCTCAGCGGTAATTACCCCCAAGGTATAGAGCTGATAGAAGCCAAAAGGCAGCGTGCACATTTCCTGCAGCCAGGAAGGGAAAGAAGCCCCCTAAGCACACTGAAGAATCTCTCTTGGCTATTAAACACACCAAGGAAGATGAGGACTCCATCTTGACTTGCACAAGTAGCTAAGAGCACAGGAGACTGAACTCACCAAGGGATGATCCCTAGATAACAAAACGAAGATAATGGATGGTTTCTGATTTCTTGGAAGGCGGAAGAAGAGAGGCCTGCCTGGACTGAAGACCCAGAATGGCTGAATAACTTCCTCACTCCCACCATAGGCAGCTTGCGAGCCCTATTTCCCCATATGCTCCCCAATTTACTTTCATCTATCCTACCAGAAAATGTTTGAACTGGCTAAATATCTCTTCTACTTAACAGTTCCAAAACATCAACACTCTTTCATGTTACTCAGATGCAATGCGTTACCTTCCGCTGAGATGAAGGGCCGTTTTAGTAGAATTCTCCCTGAGAAGTGCTATTGTATTCATTGTATGGATCAAGTTGATTCAATTGCCCATATTCTTTTTAGCTGCCCCCGTTACAATTTACTTTGCAATCAATATATTACTCCCTGAACTGAACATCTACAGAATATTTCCGAACAACAGAAACTGAAGATCTTGCTGTCAGGCAAGATTTTAAAAAAAGTACATGTGATCTAGCCGTATTTATCCATGGAATTATAAACTACTTATAAAATACTTAATGTATGGCTTGTAGGCTGTTAAGTTACAGGGAAAGGAAACTCTTGTTGGACTCTAAGGTGCCACTGGACTCAAATCCCACTGTTCTACTGCAGGCCAACACAGCTACTCACCTGAAACCACCAGCTCTCCAGAGCTCTTTCCAGTTGGGAAAGTGTCACGTGGGAAGGCTTAGGCCATCTGTCTGTGGGCACTGCAGACCCAATTAGAACTGGGAATTAAGTTCTGAGCACGGAAGTCCAAGAGCACACCTGGTCACCAGGGAAGTCACACCTGGTCATCTGGTCACCAGGGAAGTCACACGGGGGGCTTGAGGATGTGGTAGTGTATAATGAACTTCTAGTGTCCAGGGCTTCTGCTGAAAACAAGGTGCTTGACTGCTGGGAATTTGCCAGAAGGGCCACAAGCATTGGTGTGGAAAAGGAAAACCTCTCCCCTCTGTGGGCCAGATCTGCTAATAGACGTGTGTTTTGTGAAATTTGCACCTCTGTGAATTTATGTAAGGGGCAGCTCCAAGTCCATCATCCCTTTTCCAGAAGTGCTCGATGCAGAACCATCCACTGATCTCTCAGGTATCTTAGGTGAATTCTTTCCCATTTCCACATTGTTTGCTGGTATCTGGGTAAATTGACACATGATTTCTTTTATGTGTAAACTAAGTTTTTTAAAGTGTGGAACATAGTAGAACAAACATATTTGTGAACTGTACCTTCAGTAGCCAAGCCAGGCATGGCGTCACACCACTGCCCCAGCTCCCCTTTCCACCTGGTTCGTGTTTCCCTTTCCACTTTGAAAATATCGGCCATGTTAATCTCCTTTCTTCTCTCTCCAGGTGTGCCTGGTCCTGGAGCAACATTGCCAGGTAAGCCCAGCCCCTTTCTTGCTGCAGATGGCAAGGAAAAGACCCCCGGCCTGCTCTTCACAGTTGGCTCCTTAAAGACTGCCTAACTGTATGTTTGGGCTCTGCAAGGCCTAGAGGAGCCACTTAGCAGTAGACAGAAATGTTCACGAGTTTCCAGTTTGTTCAGATTTCAGCTTTTTGCCAGTTGAATTCTGAATGTGAAAGTTAAAATTTAAAATTCAGATGTTCATTTGAATGTGAAACTTTATTCTAAAAGACCCTGATCTTAAAAACTGCCTCAAAAGTTTCAGGGCTTTAGATTTATTGGTGCCTCTTGGTGGAAGGGTTGCCAACCTCCAGACAGGGCCTGGAGTTCTCTTGGAATTGCAACTTATCACCAAACCACAGAGATCAGTTTTCTTAGAGAAAATGGCTGCCTGGGATTGTGGACGCTGAGGTCCACGCTGAAGTCCTCCCCCTCCCCAAACCCTAACCCTCTCCACTGTCTCCCTGCACTAGAAGCCAATTAATGCTGGCATAATTTTGCAGGGGCTGTATCAGCATCCCAAATGCTCCCAGCACACACAATGGAAGGTGAGGGGAGAAACCGTTGAGAGATGCCGCCAAAGTTTCCATTTCCTGGACTCCAAATACAAGAGCTGGCAGGTTATAATGCTGGTCTTGGGTACCAAGACAGGCAGAACAGCCTGAAGTCAATGGAGCAAGGGTCACTCTCCAGCAGGAGGGGAGGTAGTTGTGAATTTCCTGCATTATGCAGGGGGTTGGACTAGATGACCCTAGAGATCCCTTCCAACCCTATGAGTCTATCGCGGAATCCACACACCCGCGGAGCATCCCGGCGTTGCGCTAAATGTTCGCTAAACACCCGGAAGTGTAGCGTCTTTTAATGCCCTTGACAGCCTAGGGACCCGTGAATCTAAAGGACGATCCCTCCCCTTTGTCCCCGAATGCCAGTTATGGTCTTCAGCTTGCCACCTCTTGGTTGTTCCCTCATTAACACTGCCCGGCATTAACAAGGCCCTGTACTTTCTTGGTGGCTGCTCACACTTTTTGGATTGGGGGAACTGTCCTTTCTGGGAAAATGTTAGGAGGCAAAAGGGATTAAGCTCTGGGAAGAGCTAGGATTAAATCAGAGGTTCCCAACCTTTTCAGTAAGGTGACCCGCAAGTCCAAATTTACCTGGCATGGTGACTTGTGCAAGACTGGACCAAGGGTTTTTTGGTGCAATAGGCAAATTATGACCTTGGCACCCTTCTACTCCAGTTTTCTATTTTCTACAGTAGCTAACCAGATGATTTTAAGAAACCAACAAACATTGCACAAAGGGCGCAGCTGCCCCCAAGTAACTGGCATTCTGAAGTACATATCCTTTGTATATGGAAGTTGCATTAAAACCTTTGACCACTCTCTCCCTCTCCATTACTCCCTGTTGGCCCCTCAAGATTCAAACAAACTCACTCTGTTAACCATCAGGACATGTTTTATTCGGTTCATTATCAATCAACATGCATATGCAGTGAAGAAAAAAATACCAATTAATGTATGACATGGAAGATACCGTTTCCAGGGTCTTGGTTTCCAAAATACAGGTCAAAGCCTTGCCTTAAATTAAACACTGAAGTAGCTTCTGCTAGGAGCCATTTCACATATGATTTTCCTACAGAGATATTACCTATAATTTGTAGTCAAATGTCATATCATGGATGACACCCAGCCCTATATCTCACTATTCAAATCCCCTGGCGATGGAGTGGAGGTTTTAAATTGCTACCTGACAGCTGGGGTCAGTTGGTTGAAAGTGAACATATTGAAATGGAACCCGGAAAACACTGGCATGATGATGGCTGGGAAGACAGAAATCTTGAAGGACCCGGTGCTTCCTACCCTCAAGGCATCTGTAGCATGCAGGGCTTTTTTTCAGCTGAAACGCGGTGGAACAGAGTTCCGGAACCTCTTGAAAATGGTCACATGGCTGGTGGATATTGCCCTCCACGCAGCCGAGCGGCACGGAGGGCAATCTCAACTCCCCTCTGTCTGGAGATCAGGGGGCGGGGCCACCAGCCATGTGACCATTTTCTCCGAGGGCAACCCACTGAGTTCCACCACCTCTTTTCCCAGAAAAAAAGCCCTGGTAGCATGAATCCAAGTAGCCAGATCAGCCAAGTCAAGGTAAGGGCCATCCTCCGTGCTTAACGAAGCTGGTAGAATGCCTTTTTTGCTGTCTCCAGCGTTTTTCCCAACTAAGCCTGGCACAGAAGCTGGGGGAAATAAGCCTCTGGCTTTACCGGACTTTATCTGAGAGTTAGTACTGCTGAGGCTCCACAAAAAAATGGTGGCCAAGGTAGCTGAGCCAAATCTGGCCAGGGCCACTGGTTTAGGTTGAAGCCAGGAACAAAAGAAACACAACCCAGTTGAGAAGAATATTTTTTATTAAATTTGTGCATTAAAAATTATATTTGGAAGTGTGCAAAAAGCATAGATACAACAATAAAGATCTAACTGGTCCTAACACTATACACACCAGGCAAAGTCTTTTGCCAATCTAAGCCATGCTGGTACCTTGCAGATTTAACAGCATTCTTAGCACAAGTTTCGCAGTCCAAGGCAGCAAAGCAATGTTATAATCCAAAAGGTAAGGGCCAAACGCCATAAACTAAGCATGGAGCCATGGCTAAAAGCAGGTGCTAAGAGCAAAATCTATACTTTTCCAATTTTCCAGTGGCCCGAGACCAGGGAAGATCTCAGTGACCAATCAGTGTCCTGCAAAGTCATGTGAGGGCGTTCTGCAGTTACATCGAATCTGCATAGCACTCTTATGGGCAGGTACCATCTCCCATGAGAACCTCAGCTGGGTCAGACAAGGCTAATTAGCTGGGACATTACAGTCTTGCCTCACTAAACTTGGAGACTCCAGTAACAGCACTGTGAGTACCTGGGCAATTAAAATGGTGAAATCATTCACACTGGCGCAACACTTATCCATAATACATATAGACTCTGGCCAAGGGAGACCTAACTCTTTTGATCAAACAGGCCGGTTTCTTTACACCATAATAACCACTAAGGTCTTAACTGAGTCAGCAAGAGTCTGCCAAACTCCCTCAGTGATGGGGGGCACAATGTCTCTCAAGAAGACTTCAGTCTTCCCAACCAGCATTACCTCTGTCTTATAAAGACTCAGTTTCAATTTCTTCACCCGTGGCCATTTACGCACGGCACTAAGGCCTTGGTTCAGGGTCCCCACATCATCATCCAGCTATTTGGATAAAAAGATCTAGAGCTGGGTGTCATCAGCATATTGATGACAGCCTACTTCAAATCCACAAATGATTTTTCCTGAGAGCTTTACACAAGAGGTTGAATAGCATGAGGGACAAGACTGAGCCCTGAGGATAAGGCTGCTAGCTCCAGGTTGGGAAATTCCTGGAGATTTGGGTGGTAGAGTCTGGGAAGGGCAGGGCTTGGGAAGGGGAGGGACCTCAGCAGGGTATAATTCCAGAGAACTCGATTTCCACAGTAGCCATTTTCTTCAGGGGAACTAGTCTCTGTTGCCTGGAGATGTAATTCCGGGAGATCTCCAGCCACAACCCTACCTGAGGAACCCCACAAGACAAGTCTAACTCTGATAACACTGAAGACAGTTGGCCTTCAACAGCAACCCTCTGGGTCCTGCCCATAAGAAACCATTTAAACCACTCCAATGCAGAATCCTTAATCACTTTTTCTAGTTCTAAGCACCTCACAGGATGGCATGATCCACAGTATCAAAAGCTGCAGACAGGTCCAGTAAGAGTAACAAAGAGGCATGGCTCGGCCACATTCAAACAGGGAGTGTTGACTAAAGCCGCCAGTGGCATCTCTGCCTCATCCAGGATTGCCAGGGGGATTCAGTGCTCCCAGCCTCCACCTCCCTGCCATTACTCTCCTGGCTAGTGCGGGGGGGGGAGGCACAGGGAACGGGCCCAGGAGCTCCGGAGCGCTCTCCTGTGCGCTCCAGAGCTTTCCTTGTTGTGCTGAGAATGATGTCATTCCTGGAGCAGCGAAGGAAGGCCCCCACACCAACAGGTAAGGACACAGGGAGTGTACCCCCCCCCACAACCCCCTCCCCCAGTCTGAAGGCAGGGGGACCTGGCAACCCTAGTCTCATAGCCTGGCCTGAAGTCGGAGCAGATGAGACATCCAGGAAGACTTGGAGCTGGTCTGCCACTCCTCTATTGCGAGGGGGAGGGCAAGAAAGGATGCGCCGGCGCTAGGCTCTCATGATGACCCAGGATAATACAGATGAGATCAGGGGCTCTAGCCAGTCCCAGGTAAAGCCCCGTCTCATGTCAGAGGCTACAGATACCAATCATGCAATTATTTCAGGATGATGCTATCCTATAAATGACTTTGCACACTTCCATGACAAGATTAGGTTTGGCCCCAAACTATTTGTCCTCTGTCCAAAAGGGATTGACTGTGTAATCTTAAACTGATTGCACGGTAAGTCTACTAAGTCTACTCAGACAGGCAGCAACTCACCAAGATTTCCAGGATAGGTCTTTCACATCGCCTGTTACCTGATCCTTTTAACTGGAGATGACAAAGATGGAACCTGGGACTTTCCCCATGCCAAATAGATGCTCCACCAGTAAGCCACGGACCCTTCCATGCACATTTACTTTTATGCACATTTATTTTTATGTCATACAACAAAACATTCTGATGCAAAAAGGTCAGTTTATAAACAAACAAAAAGCTTTTAATGAAAGTACTAGGTGCCACAATGAAATGTCTAGGTACCATAGCAACGTGGTACTTGGGATTTGCTGAGTCCCGTTATGACATTCTCCTTAATATGGAGGTAAAACCCCTGGAGTATTCTTCAATTTGACAGAATCTAACCCAAAAAAAGGAGCTAAAGTAATGTTTTGAGTGGGCCAAAATAGTCTCTCGCACACAAAAAACCAACAGCCTTGTACTTCAGAGCAAAGGCTCACGGCTATATATTGACTGTCCCTTCTAAGATTTATCTGAAATGAGGCTGCGTGGAAGAGCCTCTGCTTTGCTTGCAGGTGGTCCCAGGTTGAGCCCCCCCCCCCGGCATCTCCGGTTAAAAAGGACCCAGCAGGAGGTGACGGGAAGTGCTTCAGCCAGAGACCCTGGAGAGCAGCTGCCAACCTGACCTTGATGAACCCACAGCCTGCTTCAATATAAGACTGATTCATGTGTATGTGTGTATTCTCTATGCCAGACTCCTAATGTTTTGTGACAAAAAGAGTCTTCAGGTTGCATATGGGTAGACTGCTAAAGAAGCCTAGCTAGGTATCAGCTCTGAGAAGCCTAATATTGGAATCACGTGTCACTGGATGGCAGTTACGGGAGATGAAGGCTCAAAGAATGTCCAGTGAATCTGGTAAAAAGAATTTTCAGGAACCAATTTGCATTGATACTTTGCAGCTGTCCTTGAAGGGTGTAGCTTTGTGGTCACATGCTGAGGATTAACACTTTCCCTTCTTAATTCCAGCATTAAGCAACCAAACAGCAGTACCTGGTAAGTTATATACCCTGTGTGCTCCAGTTTGTCCTCCCCTAAGAAACATTTTTATTCATTATGTTTTGCCTGTCTCCAATGAAGCCAGTATAGTAGAGTAAGTCAACTGTTGGACTGAGACACTCCCTTCTCCCCGCCCTGAAGTTCCCCAGCCCTTTTCTGTTCTGTTGCCAGATAACCCCTGACAAGGCCTCTGCAGAGATGGAAAAACTTGTGCAGCCCTGTCATTCTATGCAAAATCCAAAACCAAGACCAAAATCTATGTAATATCTTTTTTTTCCTGCCATGAAGGCACAGCCAAATGATAGAGACCCCTGCCAAGGTTTTCAAGGCATGCGTCAAATAGAGATGGTGTGTTGCTGACTCTGTGTAGCAATCCTGGCCTTCCTTCCTCGGCAATCTCCCATCCAAATACTGACCAGGGCCGATCCTGCTTAGTTTCCAAGATCTGACAAGATCAGGCTACCTGGGCCATCATCAGGGCATATGTATTTTACTTTAAAAAAAACCCTTTTATTAGAACAACCAAATCAACACAAAACATTGTGCAAGACATCACCTCCCAGTAGATGGCAGTCTTTCTAAACCAAGATACACTATGCTGGAAAAAGCAGGAAACTATTTTGATAAGAAGTACAATATTTCTTAAAAGTTTGTCTGTTTACATTATTTCTACCCCACCTTTCTCTCCAGCAGGACTCAGGCACATTACACTCCACTAAAAAGACACTATGATTATAAAAGCAAGCGCAAAATCACAACAGCTTTACTAAAACAACAGCTTAACAATAGAGCCCTACTTCAACTATTAACCTGCAAAATACGACGGACAATGGGATGTAAAAGCGCTTACTTAAATAGCTCTTCTCTGCAGAGTTTCCTGAAAGCCAGTCATGGGGGAGCTTTCCTAGCACAATCTGGCAAGCTGTTCCGTCAAGTGAGTGCCAGAACTGGAAAAAGGTCTGGCACACACAGTAGCTGATTTAACTTGCCTAAAGGATGGGATCTTTTAGTAGATTTTTAATAGATCCACAATTCTGAAACTCTCTCCCCAGGAAGATTTGCATGTATCTTTCTGTTGCCATATTCTACCAGCGGCTGAAAACTGTTGTTTCCTTTGGCATTCCCTCAGTGAGCCCACTTTTGTGTCCAGTGTTTTATTTCTTTTAAATGTCTTTGTATTTTGTTAGCTCTGGTAACTGTTTTAATGATGTGTTGTTGATGTTGTTTTGTTCAGTTTTAATGGTTTTAAAATGTGGTTTTTATTATGTATGCTTTAATTTGTTAGCCACTGTGGTGGCCCTTATGAAGACAGAAAGGCAAGATATAAATTTTGTTAAATAAATAATAGGTGGACTCAGGGCTTTTTTTCAGCCGGAACGCAGCGGAACTGTGTTCCGGTGCCTCTTTAAAATACCCACATAATTAGTGGGTATTCGGCCCGTTTTGGCCCCAAATGGCTGAAACTGGCCCAAAATGGCCAGGATCAGGCTGCTGCTGGGCAGGGGAGGGTCTCCTCACGTGGCAGCGGCCCATTCCATGCTGTTTTGGGCCTGATCCAGGCTGTTGTGGGCCCATTTTGGCCCAATTCTTGCCCCAAACGGTCAAGATCGGGCCACTGCCAGCCTGTTCCAGGCTGTTTCAGGCCCGATCCTGGCCATTTTGGCCCAATTTGGGCCTGAAATGGGCAGGATCGGGCTGCTGCCTGGCAGGAGAGGGTTTTCCCGTACAGCAGCGGCCCAATCCAGGCCGATTCAGCCCAATTTGGGCCAAAATGGCCAGAATCTTTAGTTAAGCTTCTCTACTTAAAGCCATCCTGCCACCCAAGACCAGCACAAGTCTCAGTTGTAGGACCCTGTTTAGTTAGGGAGGCCTTCAAATGACCAGTGCATCTTCTGGAGAGAGTCAGTCAACAACAGCTTTCTCCACTACTCTGTTGTAGGGCTAGAGGGCTCCTTCTACAGACAGATGCACTCCATCCACACGGCAAAGTGCCAGAAGGGTTTAAAGGTGGTAATCTCATCATCTGCAGGCCAAGCCTAGCTTCAAGCAGCCCTTGCTTTTGAGACAGACGTTGCTGCATACCAGCTGTTGATGAAATAGCTTGGCTATCAGTGTGTTTTCTTGCTAGCTGTCAAGCTTGCTCGCACAATGTATAATTTGCCAAGGCAAATGCAGCCCACTCGTTGAGTGGGGTAGTCCACAATGGCTGATTAAATCTTCTGCCTTCCTGCTTGCCTGGGGCTGCAAAAGTGTGGATGTGTCACGCCAGGAAACCTATACACACAACTCATGTGCTGAGCATACCTACTGTAGGGCACAACTTTGATCTAAGGCTTTGCTTATGAAAACATGTTTATATCAGTTCAGCTGCTGTTGGTATTCTCTCTGTCTTGTGTCTGCACATTTTCACCCCTTTACCACAGTGGGAACTCAGTGGCACTTTTCAGCACATGGAGAGCTCCTTTGCTCTTGTCATGTGAAAAGACTTCTGTTCATCCAAGGATGTAATAATTTGATGTGAAATCTGTGGTCAGTCTAACTCAATCCCCTGTGCCTGACAGAGGCCAGAACTGAACGTATTTGAGGATGTGCATTCATGCTTCTTCCCTGTGTGGCTACCAGCTTCTGGCAGTTTACAGTCTGCTTCGGGATATGTTTATTCAGAAGTAAATCTCACTGATCTTGATAGCATTTTCTCCTAAGTAAATGTGTTTATGATAACACATGCGCAGTCCAGTCCTGAGCCAGAAGCTGAAAGTGCTGAGATGACTTGTTGGCAGGGCTTTTTTTCAGGGGGAACGCGGGGGAACGGAGTTCTGGAACCTCTTGAAAATGGTCACATGGCTGGTGGCCCCGCCCCCTGATCTCCAGGCAGAGGGGAGTTGAGATTGCCCTCATCTCAACTCCCCTCTGTCTGGAGATCAGGGGGCGGGGCCACCAGCCATGTGACCATTTTCTCCAAGGCCAACCCACTGAGTTCCACCACCTCTTTTTCCAGAAAAAAAGCCCTGCTTGTTGGCAACAGGTACGTGCCGGAAGGCTAATGTGAACAAGCCATCTAGGCCCACTCCATTGTGAACTCTCACTGGGAGTTTTCATCTCCCTAGATTAACCCCTAAGAAAGAAAAAAAGTGGGCGTGCAGGCTCATTATCAGTGGTCCATAGACTTCATGAAGGCCGCAATGCTGTCCTACAAGCATCCTCTGTCCTTCTGGTGCATGCCACAAGTGTTCTTGTTTATGAGGATGCCCTTTTTATTTTAACTGGCCTCCACTGGAGAACATCCCATTATCACTGGGTTTGAGTTCTCCATTATTAACACACCCAGGGCTCATTTCGAGGGGGAACACGCTGGAATGCAGTTCTGGCAGTTCCCCAAAGAGGTCACATTTCAGGTGGCCCCACCCACCTGACTCTCGGCCATTTTGGGCCCATTTCATCCTGAATTGGGGCCGAAACGGCCCAGATCGGGCCTCTGACGGGTGGTGGATCACTCTCCCACTCAGCAGCGGCCTGATCCTGACCATTTTGGGCCCCTTTTCGGCCATTTTCAGCCCCTTTTCACCATTTTGGGCCCAATTTCAGCTCTAAATAGCCAGGATTGGGTCCAAAACAGCCAGGATAGGTGATGTTGGGGGTGTAGCATATGTAAATCATTTATGCTTTCACACTTCCGGTGATGGCAAGGGGTGTGGCATATGCTAATGAGTTATGCTAATAAGCTCCTCCAGCTCTTTTTCTACGAAATGACCCCTGAACACATCTGATAACATTCCAAGCTGGCTGCACACTATTGTTTTAGTGACAGTCTTCTCCTGTAAGGTACAGAAGATTCCACAGAGGAATAGGATGAACGGGAAACCAATTGAAAATAAATCACCTCAAGTTAGTCCTTATTAGAGATATGAAGGCCCAGGGAAAAGCTGGAAAAATTTGTAGGGGAAATGGCTTCCCCCTTGCTTTTTCCTGAGGCCTTTCCCCCCACTTTTGGGGAGCACTGAAAAAACTCCCATGGAGTATTTTCTCTTTTAGAATGAGTGAAATGCGGGCATGCTGTAGACATTTACAACTCTTAAATTCAAGGTGCATTTCTGCAACTAAAAGGTGTGAAAGAGTAGATAATTTTATTTCAATTCATGCAAACCTCCAGCTTTCCAAGGAGCACCACGAAGATAAATATTGAGGCTCAGAATCAGACATTTCAGAAACTGATTTTGATTTGTGACTTGAGGTGCTAATACTTTTATTTTAAAATGTGATTAACAGGCAGTCAAGCAAGCCTTTATTGGCATATATAAAATATAAAAAAATGTGATTAATTTTGTACATAATTAAAATGCTATAATGTGTATAATGCACTACAGAATAGTTCAACGTTTAATGTTATTTCAACATTCAATGTTTAATGTTATTTTTCTGAGCAAATAATATATTTTATTTTCCACAAAGTTTTTCTGTTTAACTACTATTTTTGTATTTTTCAGAATAGAAATAGAAATTTCTATTTACTATTTTTCTATTTTTCAGATAACAAATATTAAGATACATATGCTAAGGTAGCATAGGGAGCATCAGCTTGCAGTTGTCTCTCAAGTACTAAGTATATTTGCAATTTTGCTTGTAGAAAACTAAGACATTTATAGCTCTTAAAATACATAAATATATCAAATATTGCAATTTTATATGCTAAGTAAGTTACAAAGCATACATTTTTGTTGTTAATGCAGTAAAATTAGTTTAGAATTGTTAGGACAGCACATATTGCATATATTTCAATTTTCTGAAAAATTTCCATTTTCCAGGATGGGGTAAAATGGGAAAATTGGGGGGGGGGGGTTATGGCTTCAAAATTTCTGGAAAATTTACATCCCTAGACCTTTTCTCGGTATGTGAGCATGCTGGGAGAGGTAAGATTTCTCACCTGATTTTAATACTGTTTCAGTTTCACAGCAGCTGTTTTTCACAGGCATCCATCCAGGGGGTATTTATTTACCAAACAAACCCCACGAGGATTCATAGCATTTTCTTGACTGTGTCATTTTTTGTCTTCTCCCAGAATGCCGCGAAGAGCAATTTCCATGCACACGGCTGTACTCTGTCCACAAGCCTGTGAAGCAATGCATCAGTTACCTGTGTGTTACCAGGTAAGAAAGAAGGTTGTGGTTTCTCCAACAGAAGCCAGCATTTTCCTTAGAAAACCCAAAGAGTTTGGGGATATTTCCTTCCTACTGAAATGTATGTTCCATGATTTTGAAATTCTGAGGCTCACATAGATTGCAGATTTAATGCTATGCTTGCACAGTCTTTGGGTGTGATTTTTCTAGTGACTAGTAAAAAATGAACAAGTCAAACAATAAACATTAACAAGGTACAACTTTCAATAATGAATAGCAAAATACAGATAAAAGAAAATCAAGGCATAAATATTTTAATAAAACAGTTATAACAGTTTAATTGTCACCTCCCCAGACACAAAACCTGTAAGGTTCTGCCAGGTAGATCTCAATGACTTCACTACATGAGTCCAGAACTGCATGAGTTAAAGCTTTATTGATAATCTACTAGTTCAGCAATCCATTACAGGTTCGTTTCCAGGAATGAAGTTCTGCCCCAAGCCCCAAGCATATATTGAATTCTAAGTACAGCCCAGTTCCCACCCCCCTAGCTGCCAGCCTAGCCGAGGTTCCCACTTCCCGTCCCCCAACAGCTACGGTGTATGTGTCAAGCAAAAAGCACAGCAAAGTGACTAGGAATGAAAGCGGAGAGGATATTTTAGAAAGTTTGGGAGTTCCAAGGTTCTGTATCCATGATAATGGTTCTTCTTCTCAGGCTGAAAGTTGGAGGCAGGTAGATAAGCTCAGGAGGGGGCCCCCCTCCTCTGCACGCTTTCACAGGACAGAGGCAGAGGAGACAGCCACAGCTCCTATCATCAGAGTTCTAACATAAAAGCACAATGTCCATTAGAGCCCAGTCCTTTTCCCAGGCTCTTCCCAATCAGGTTGGGGGTTGTCAAGCCCCTTGCAGGGGGTGCCAAGACCCTAGTTTAACTCAGTTGCTGATACAGCAAATTGGAGCACTTAGGGTTACATATTTAATTAGGTTTGCCAGTACCTTGGTAGGGGCAGGGGATCCCCCAGCCTCCACCCCGCCTTCACCTTTCACCTGGCCAGCAGAGGGGAAAGAGGTGTGGAAACCTGGTGGGGAGGGCAAAGCCAATTCCACACACTCCTGAGCACCACCATGTGCCCCGCATCGCACCAGGAATGATGTTACTCCTGGCACGGTGTGGAAGTAATGAGTAGCACTGGGGCCAATTCAGTAAAAATCAGCCCCAATTTAGCGTTTCGGGCTGCTTTTTAGTCAATCAGCTCCTGCATAACCTATCACTTCTGCATCAGGCCATGCTCTCCCCGACGTGACTCCCCCACCCTCTGTTTTGCTACCCCAGCAACATGGCAACCTTATATTTAATCTTTGTCATTTAATTTTTATCTTGTTATGTTTCTGTGATTAAACTATACATTCTTAATTAGCCAAAAGCCTTCTTTACTCCCATCTACATGATCCATGCAAGCATTTAGGATGTACACAGTAACTGATATTTTATTTTCATGCGTCTTTGCAGCCTTGGGGGTAAGAAACTTGCTTTTTTTTAAAAAAAAAAGTTCATATTTTCCATGTTTCTAAGATGTCATCATGTCATTCTCACATGCAGAGGCTTGAATAGGATGTTTTTGAGAACCTTGTTATTCTTGTTCTTTCTGGCGACAGTGTCCGTAGAACATATATGATAAACAAAGAGATCTGTTCTCGGATTGTCTGCAAAGAGGATGAAGCTATGCAGGGTGAGTAAGGAAGAATGCTGGCGGAGATTTTTCCGACAACCCTTCTTGATTGTGAAAGGAAAAAAAAAATAAGTTGTTGTTTGTACAAGGTCATTTATCTTAGGAAAATGGTTGACATCTGTATGTTGCGGCAGCTGTGGGACCACAGGTAGAATAGTAAAAAGGGGGCGGGGTTAATAGAGGGCTCTATCAATGACAGGGGCGGGGCACTGGTGGATCTAATCTCCTGGAAGTTCACAGTGCAGTTAATTATGAGCTAAACTTGCGTGGACCATGAAATAATAAAATCGCAGAAGAACAGAACTGCATTCTTGTTTTTGAGAGTTTTTATGAAGTCTCACTGGCAGTTTCAGTCATGATTGACACACCACAACAGTGTTGTTGAGAAAAGGATGCCTCCTCACAACACAGCTGAAGACAGCTTCTGGGGCTTCTCTGTGGCCTTGTCCTGAGCTCATCATACAGATGCCTGTGGCCATTCTTTCCAAATTTACGGAAGCAAACAAATGGTTGTCTTGTGTTATAGGATATGCCAACAACATTGTGTCTGGAGAAAAGAGGACATTGCTGGGTTTTGTGTGTCCTTGTGCATGCGTTATCCTTTTGGGGTGGGGAAAAGGGATGCAGTCCTAATTTTTTTTCTGTTGACTTCATGAAGAAGTAAACAGAACATCAGGATTTTTCTTACATACACAATTGAATAAAAATAAGAATATATTAAAATCATATATTGGGTTTGCAATATGTTTAATGCTATGCACTGAATTCTCAGCGGAGAAGTTCTGTGGGCCTGACTGGTCAGTGTTTCCATACGGACTTTTGATTGCAACAGTGATAAGGAGCCTACATGGCATTTCACTGACAAATAAATGGGAGCCTAACTGGCATGTGATTTTTAAAAAAGTGATTCTGAAGTAGATATTGAAAGAATATTTTATATACCCCTGTCCTGTGGGGTAGGCGAATGGTGCGGGCGGCCTCCCAGCCCCCTGCACTGCCACCTGAGTGCTCCCAGTGGCTGGCAGCTGCACCCGGCGCTCCCTCTTTGGAGGCGCCGGGGGCAGACTACCCCCCCTGCCCCCCCCCATTGATCCGGCCCTGGTGGGAGGTGTGTTGCAAAGAAGGGAGTCAGGAAGCAAAGGTATAAACTGTAACTAGTTGATTCGAACAGGGGTGTGAAATACAGAAAATTAGCATTTGTCGTAAGATTAGCGTTCCATGTCCTTATTTAGCCCAGGTGGGGGCGGGGGAAGTATCTGTTTTTCTGAATTTGTGAAGTTCAACTATCTCATGTTGGAATCTTCCTTTCTAGTTTCTGTGTTTGAGCATTGCCATCCTTAGTTCAGCAATGGAACATCTTGGAAGATTAAAGTGTTCTTCCGTGAATTTTGGATGTTGTGATTTTGTATGTCAAATTTATATCCATGTATTCTTTTGCATGGGGACTGATCTGTTTGTCGAATGTAGAAAGCGGAAGGGCATTGCTGACACTTGATGGCTTACATAACATTGGAAGATGAACAAGTGAATGAACCTGAGATGGTATAACTGGTATTGTTAGGTCTGGTAATTGTGCTGTTAGACTGAATATGTGGGCAGAGTTGGGATCTTGGTTTACTGCAGGCCCTGGTCCCAGAGTCTGTGACCATAATTAGGAAGTGCATTATTGTGAGTAAGAAGTTGTTTAAAGTTCTTGGAGGTAACCCAAATAGCTCTGTGTGCAAGAACCAGTGTTTGGACCGGACACCAGTGAGTGGCTTATTGTAGAGGACAGTCTCCAAAGTGTGGGTGGGTGTGATCTATGGTGGTCCAAAGATAGGATTCCCAACCTCCAGGTGGTGGCAGGAGATCTCCCAGAATTACCACTGATCTCCAGACAATTGAGATCAGTTCTCCTGGATGAAATGGCGGCTTCAGAGGGTGAACTCTACGGCATTACACCCCACTGAGGTCTCTTCCCTCCCCAAACCTGATCCCCCTCAGGCTCCACCCCCAAATCTCCAGGTATTTCTCAACCTAGAAATTGCAACCCTATCCAAAAATTGATTTGGGGTGCAGCACCCCCCAGTTTCTGCACGTGCATTTGTCCTGTGGCCCACTTTGAAGCCACTAGAACAAGACCTGGGCTTTGGACCAGGAAACAGCATAGGTCCACTTGGAGATGGATGTGGGGGTATGTGATATGTGGTGGTCCAAACCTTATTTGGGGTCACAAAGGGGATGAAGCCATTCCAGTTGCTTTCCCAGATCTTTTCCTAAGTACGATCTTCTTGGAGGCAACTCAAATAGAAGCTCTGGTGCCAGAGCCAATATTTGGACCAGGCACCAGTGCAGGTCTTGTTGTAGGGGGTCAGTCTTCAGAGTGTAGAAGTGTATGATTTGTGGTGGTCCAAAGACAGCTGTGGGGTACAGCCCCTTCCACCGAGTTTCTGCATGTGCATTTGTCCTTGGAACGCCCCACTTTGAACTCAATAGCACAAGAAAAGGGCTTTGGACCAGGACTATAGGTCCACTTGGAAGCCAGAGTCCCCTGAATGTTGGGGTGCATGATATGTAGTGAGTCAAACCTTTTTCTTGGAGTTCAGAGCTTTTAAATTATCCTCAATATTTGTGGTTGGGTTCTCAAATAAGAAATGCAGATGAGGAACCAGAAATCAATTTCAGCCACCTCCTGTTAAGGGAGTTGCCAGCCTGGAGATGCATATAGATGCTGTTGAATGAGTAATCCCTTCTGTCTCTCTCTGGCTGGCCCCTAGATGAGATCTGCCGCCAGCTGGCTGGCCTTCCACCACGCCGCCTCCGGCGCTCCAATCAGCATCGAGCACAGCGCTGCCGACAGACTCAGGATCAGCAGCAGAATGGGATCGAAGCTCAGTGAACAACAGAGTGCAGGAGAGCACAGAGGAGGAGCTGGAACCCACGTTTGCCCAAAGAATCCACTTGTGACAACATAGTTGCACCCTTTCCATCACTTCCTACCCCACACAGAGAGCTTCCTTGCCTGCCTGTGACCTTTATCCCAGAGCCACTTTTATAGGCCTGACCCACACCAGCCCACAGAAGGAGGGGCAGAGGGACTGTACCCCCCGCCTTCAGGCCTGGCTCTTGCCTCCCCCCACTCCAGAGCTCACAGATGGTAATGCACAATCCATACTATGCAAGTCAAGGGGGGAAAGGTTGAATGCTGGAATGTCTATATCTTGTCCACCACAGGCAAGAGCCAGCTCTGGGGTGGATGGAGGCAAGACATGCTTGGGGAGGGGGGGTGTAACATGGATAGAAAGGACATGCCTTGAAGTGTGTGTAAAATGTGCTGCAGTGAACTTTGCCTTCCTGGTTTCAGGAGCGAGGTGAGGCAGAAGGCGAGGTCTGCTGATGTCTCGGAGCTTTCCCCTCATTTCTGCATGGTTTCTTGTGTAGGAAAGGCATCTTCTGCATGCACCACTTAAACCCTTGTGAAGTGAGCCTTGTCAGCTGGGCTTCCAGCCTCCATGCGACAGGTCTGTTCAGCACTGCAGCTCCACAGCCCTGACATTCGTGCAGGCTGAGCAGTTGCAGAGGCAGAGGCAGTGCACAAAACAGAAAGGCCATGGAAGGGATGGAGGAGTAAGTTCTCTGCTCTGTGCCTGTAGTGTTGGACATGGCCTCTCTCCAGGGGTGCATCCATTTTCAGCTTTGTTTCCAGGTGTGGCAGTCAGACCTCTGCTCCTGGTTCAGCCCCTACTTGATCATCTCTCGATTCCATTCCCAGTGCACAGTTTAGAGAAGAACACAAAACTGCTTGACAAATGGCTGTCCCATAATTATTGTAATAGGAGACATAAGGAAAAGAGGAAGAATACAGACAGAGGCTGATGTAAATCTGTGCCATGCTAGAGAGAAAGAGCGGAATCGCTGCTATCCCTGCCACAAAGCATTGGCAGGTATTAACTAAACCTTAAGCCAAGGCACAATTCCTCTGCAGAAGGACGAGCCCTACAAGAGGCTCCAACAGGACTTGTTGGGACCAATAAGAGGCTATCTTTACCATCTCACCAGGACAGGCTGGGATAGAACAGTTTGCAAAAGAATTGCTGACAAAGAGCCACTGCTGCCCATTCAAGCCGGCTGTTATCTCTGGCCAAGCAGCTTGGCAGAGGGAGAAACACCAAAGCGATGGTGGTGTTCCTCACCTGAGCACCGAAGCTGCCTCATCAGCCCATGTCTCCCCACCCCAGTTGGTTTTTGAGAGGCCACTAAACGGCAGCCTGCCTCCCCAGGTTTAGGTCTTGGTCAAAATGAGGCAGAAAAAGTATTGCCTCCAGCCTCTAGATTGTTTCCCCCATAGTGTCCATTTGCCTCTGTGAAAGCTTTGAATTGTTTTGCAGACTGCCCCCCACCCCCAATATGCTAAGCATACTCTACCATGGTGATTCCTTTTATTTTTTTTAAGGGTATAGCAGTTTTTTCCTAATTTGAATGCATCTCTGTTGACTGAGCGGGCATCCCATCTCCAACCCCTTGCCAAATAGCTTCTCCTCCTTGTGGCGCTTACAAATCCCAGTTCCAACATGAGTTCATATACCCCAAGCTGCATTGAATTAATTGAACAACATCCATGCTGGCAGAACAACAGTGTGAAGAATTGCCGGGTCCTTGCAATTATGTAAAGCACATTCCTGATCCAAATGTGCCTATTGAACTGAATATAGTGGCTCAGGTGTGAGGCTGAGACACACGGAAAAGAAGTTCTCCAGCTTTCAAATGGAATGTAAAGAGCATAGTAATAGATAGGGACCCACCAGTTGTTGGAATGTTGGATGTATAATAAATTTAAATCTGTTCACTCAAAACAGAGAATCCAATGTAACCTTATATGAATGTATTACGTAGTTATATATCGACACATAATACCTACAGTCAGTCTGAAAGAATTTCTGATGCTTTTATATTGTACTTTTTGTAGGATCATGGACTGGAATTTCTACAAACGCACTGCATAAGCGTTATATTTTATGGAATACATACCCAAACATATTAAAAGGCAAGCTGATTTTCTATTGTTTGTGCAATTGTGCATATTTTGGCTTCCGTCTCTTTTTGTTTCATCAGGGTGTGCTCAACAGCTCTGCCTTCCTAGCAGACACTAAGCACTCTCATTGCCACACATTACAGGGAGGCAAACCTGAGTATCCTCAAAAGGAAGCCTCCAACCACCGTGCTTTCAGAACCACCGGTTTGTCTGCACTCATCGCTCGCCCTTTTCCTGCAATAGATGCTGGAATTTACATTCAAGCGCACATGTATCTTTATGACTGTGGAGGACTCGTTGCCCTTATGAGAATGGAACGAGCAAACATCATCCTCCCTTTTGTGTGTGTGTGTGAGTGAGAGAGAGAATGTTATCAAAAGTTGTTTCCACCTGTAAAGATATTATATGACAGCATTTCATTTGCAGTATGGTCACCTTATATGGAACACCATCAAATCCTGCATTCAGAAGGGAGTGTCTTCTTGACTCATGGTTAAGATAACTTGCCAGTCCCTCAAGAAGGCACTTAGAAGAAAGAAAAACCTTCTATAATACTCTTTGAATCTGCCAGCAGTGGATGCAGGACAGGCTAAAGAAGGAACTTCTTTAGATGAAGTGTAATCCATTTACAGAATCCGGTGACCCAAAATATGGGGATAGATTATTTATTTTTAAAAAGTTATACAGATTCATGGATAATAGGTCTATCAGTGGCTTTTAGATGTGATAACTGAATGTCGCCTTCATGGCCAGAGGGAATTCTGGATGCTAAAGATGAACGAACCACTGTGGCAACATCTCCCCACGCCGCTTGGAAGCGTCCCAGAAGTATTGCCAACATGGAAATCAAAAGATGATCATTCTGATAGACGGCCAGTGATGGCAGTGAGCGTACATTTGGTGAAGCCAGCAACCTTACAAGTTGAGAATAGATCAGATCCCAATAAACGGACCTCAGAGAGCCCAGCTGGACTCCCGCTGCTGGGGCTACAAGGGAAGGGGGCTGCAGAGACTCTTCAGCGGAGTTTTTTGCCTCTCTATTCCTCTTGCAACTGTCCTAGCGCATTTTTAGCCATCTGCCGGTGAAGACAAAGGAGATTCTTGCAGCTAGCAACATCCTGCTCTATCAAACCACATCCTCCTCTGCACTGCACCTGTGTAGCAAGCAGTGGTGACATTTTGAGCGTCTCTTGCTTTGCTCCAGTATGCCCTGCTTGGGAGGAATCTGATCACAGTCAGAGATCACCCGCAAGAAGCCGAACTTCCTGTGCATGGGAGAAGAGCAGGGTTTTTTTTCTGGGAAAAGAGGTGGTGGAACTCAGTGGGTTGCCCTTGGAGAAAATGGTCACATGGCCGGTGGCCCCGCCCCCTGATTTCCAGACAGGGGGGAGTTGAGATTGCCCTCCGCACCGGTGGTGCGGAGGGCGATCTCAACTCCCCTCTGTCTGGAGATCAGGGGGCGGGGCCACCGGCCATGTGACCATTTTCAAGAGGTTCCGGAACTCCGTTCCGCTGCGTTCCAGCTGAAAAAAAGCCCTGGTGAAGACCACCCCCCACCAGTCCCATTAAGGATGGGAAGGCTCTGGTTTAAGCCAGATGACGATCCCTCTGTAGCACTTCTACCGCTGACTTGCTCCTACCCTCTCTCCTCTTCAGTGGCTCTCTGTTCCAACTCTGCATCCACCCAGGTGTGGTGGCCAAGTCCCAGGGCCCTTTTCTTCCAAACCAGACCAGCGGCAGCTCATTGGCCTGCATTCACAGCACGCTGGAGCTAGTGGGTGACGCATCCAAACATCATAACAAATGCTAACAGAACATGCAGGTGCCCATATGATAAAATTGAAACCATTGAACACATGAGTATAGAGTGTCCCATATTTAATGAGCGGAGGGCTAGCTTAATCATCCTTCTACTTAAAAATATGGAACAACCTAACACGAGAGTGCAGGTGACATGGTTATTATTGGATACAAATGATTCCATTACTCTTTCTGTGGCAAAATATATAGAGACAATAAATATCAGAGACATAATATTAAATAAGGTTCTTCCCATTTTAATTTCTGCTTAAAGCAATAGCAGTACGAGACAGAGAGAGAGAGAGAGAGAGAATTTTAACCTACACCAGTGTCTTGCAATTAGCTTGCAACTAGCACCTTCATGGACGAGATTTGGGCTTGCTAAGTCCTGCCCCTCACACACACCCCCACACACATCCTGAAACTGCATTCTATTCAAGTAATTTAGTAATCAGTCAGAGTTAGGGATGGGTGATCAAGGAGTGACATATGTTAAAAGCAGGGAGTTCTGAAGCGCAGACTGGAAGGGAACCTATAAACACTATTAGCTGAAAATATTCTTTTAGAATAATAGAATCATAGGGTTGGAAGGGACCTCTAGGGTCATCTAGTCCAATCCCCTGCACAATGCAGGAAATTCACAACTGCCCCCCCTCGACTGCCCCAGTGACCCCTGCTCCACGCATATCATAAGGCTTTACAGAACCATCTCCTGTATGGTCTGATCCTCAGATCAGTTTGGGGGAGTAAGAGTGGCAATTCTGAGGAATGGGCCTGTGAAGGAGCATGAGGGGGAATCTGAAAGATATTTACCATATAAATGCCTGATCTCATTCGATCTCAGAAGCTAAGCAGGGCAGGCCTTGGTTAGTAATTGCATGGGAGACCTCTGATGAAGATCTGGGTTGCAGAGGCAGGCAATGACAAACCACCTCTGTTCAGCTCTTCCCATGAAAACCCCAGCAGGAGTCGCCATCAGTCAGCTATGACTTGAGGGCAGGATTTCATTTGCTCTGGAGAGCCCAGGTGTGCCTGATCTGGTCAGATCTCAGAAGCTAAGCAGGGTCAGCCTTGGTTAGTAATTGGATGGGAGACCTCCATAGAAGACCAGGGTTGCAGAGGTAGGCAATGGCAACCACATCTGTTAGTTTCTCACCATGAAAACCTGGCCAGGGGTTGCCATAAGTTACCTATGACTTGAAGGCAGGATTTCATTTCAACTCCCGACTCAGACAAGGCTGGGCTCATGATGAAACAGCTTCCATCCAGTAACAAACACAGGAACTAAAACCAGCAAGTTCAATATAACCAGCTACTGATCAGTTAGACACATCCAAACAGGGCTTTTTTTCAAGAGGAATGTGGGGGAACGGAGTTCCGGAACCTCTTGAAAATGGTCACATGGTTGGTGGCCCCGCCCCCCCTGATCTCCAGACAGAGGGGAGTTTAGATTGCCCTCCACGCCGCTTGGCAGTGCAGAGGGCAATCTCAACTCCCCTCTGTCTGGCGATCAGGGGGCGGGGCCACCAGCCATGTGACCATTTTCACCGAGGGCAACCCACTTGAGTTCCATCACCTCTTTTCCCAGAAAAAAAACCCTGCATCCAAATATATAATAGGATCCACTGTGGGGTGCAAGTGCTGAGAGACGTTGGTACAGTGCAATCATTGGATCTTCTGGTCTCAGGGAAACGTTGAGAGGTTACCTCTTTGTGGCCTGGTTGACTGTTCCAGAACCATTTGGTGTTATTGGCCAAAGAGTACGGGTGATGGAGAAAATCTCTCAGCCCAGGACAGAGAATGGGGCAGGCTCCCTCCCTCCAACAACTTGAAGCAGCATGAAGTAAACTGTTAGTGCTGGAGCAGGGGTGGCAACTGAGCATAAAAGAAATTTCTCAGGGCAGAGTTTATTCTGTTATTATTTACAAAATAAATATGCCACTTCTCCAGATACCTGGCTCAAAGCAATACACAGAATAATACAACACAATATAAAATCTTTAAAAAAAATAAACGTATCCATAATTAGCAACCATTAAAACAAAACAGGGCTAACCAACCAAAATTTTATTAATAAACGTCCTTAAGCCAGTTCAGTGTAGTGATTAAGAACAGCGGGACTGTAATCTGAAGAACCGGGTTTGATTCCCCACTCCTCCACTTGAAGCCAGCTGGGTGACCATGGGTCAGTCACAGCTTCTAGGAGCTCTCTCAGCCCTACCCACCTCACAGGGTGATTGTTTGTAATAACACACTTTGTAAACCACTCTGAGTGGGCATTAAGTTGTCCTGAAGGGTGGAATATAAATCGAATGTTATTATTATTATATTATTATTATAGGTAGATGCAGACCTTCCGCTTCTGAGGTAAAAAGTGTTTTGGTCCATGCCTAGAGAGGGCACCAGTCAGGGTACTATTCCACAGTGGAGTTGCCAACATCCAGGTGAGGGCTGGATATCTCCCATCTTTAGACTACAGAGATCAGTTCCCCTGGAGGAAATGGAGAAAGGACTCTATGGCATAACACCCTGCTGAATTCCGTCTCCTCCCTAAACCCCACCTTCTCCTGGCTCCATCACCAGATCTACAGGAACTTCCCATCCCAGGTTTGGCAACCCTATTTCACAGATAAGGTGCCAGGGCCGATTTGGTAAAAATCAGTCTCTGATCTAACACTGAGGGCTGATTTTAACCCAATCGGCCCCCTGGTGCGAGCCTTCCCTTCTGCATCACCCTGGAATGACATCGTTCCCGGCCCAATATGGAAGTGATGGTTTGTGCCCACCTCCAATCTAGCACTGGGGGGCAATTCTTATGAGATCGGCCCTTGGTGCAATCCTGCACGTCTGGCATCACCAGAGAATGACGTCATTCCCAGATCGTGCCAGGGGCGGACTTGGTAAAAATCGGCCCCCAATCTAGCATTGGGAGCCGATTTTTATGAAATCGGCTTCTGGTGTGACCCCACGTCTCTGCATTGTGCCAAGAATGACGTCATTCCCAGCATGATGCAAAAGCGTTCCCTGTGCACTCCAAGGGGTTCTTGCCCCGTTCCATGTCTTCCCCCCTGCTGGGCAGGTGAGAGGTGGGGGGTGGGCAGAGGCTGGGAACAGGGGATCCCCCCGTTCCCACTGGAGAGATGGGAACCCTATCTTACAGAGTCTCATTCTTTGATTGAGTTTTAGACTATTACAAACACTACGGATATATTTGAAATAAAAAAGCAAAAAAATGTGTGCTGAATTTTTGCTGCTAATACCACCGGTAAAAGTTCCATTGTCAGTTCCATTGGGTTTACTGCAGGAATAGAATAGAATAGAATAGAATAGAATAGAATAGAATAGAATAGAATAGAATAGAATAGAATAGAATAGAATAGAATAGAATACTAAGTATGGATCTGGGACAGATTCAGCCCTGTGTCCCTCCTGGAAATGGAGGAGTCTACATCCCTGAAACGGTCCTCCTTCCAGAATTCCCCCAACCTCAGTACGCCCTTTCCCAAACCACCTTTGCTCCAATCTTCTAGGAAAGAATGTAGTCTAAGCAGCCTTGGATATACATAACATGTCCGAGGTAGTGAAATTGAGAGTTTTGGTCAGGCGTGATTCTTCCCAGAGTGGCCTTCTTACAACCAAACAGCAAGAGGGGTGATTGTGTACGACAACGGCCCCTGGGAGGCATTCAGGAGACACCTCTCTCAGGGCTCCTTTGGGGGCCCCAACTTGTTAACGTTGCTGCTGTACTGTCATGTTATTGTTTTAATTTGGATCTCCCTCAATTTCTCTGTATTCCTTGGGGGATCACTTTGGGCCAAATGATGAGAACATCAGTCTGAACAAATAGATAAAACAACACAGCTCTATGCTAAATGAAACGTGTTCATCAGCCCATGAAAGCAAGCAACCACCACCACGGTTTCAGCTTCTGCCTCTGACAACAGAGAAAGTTTAGCCCCGAGGTTCTGCCTTAGGAGAAAGGAAGTGAAGCGTCGTGGGCGGCTGAAAAAAAAATCTAACCAACTGAAGCCAACAGCGCGCAATTCAAAATGTGACTTCTGAGCAAGGAGATGATAAACAGTTATTTATATCTATAGCGCTGCCCCACACCATTTCCTGTTGACTAAAACAGGCCCTCTTCTCCCCCCGCTGCCCCAAGCTTTGGCTGAAAGTTGCTTTTCAGAGGTTTTCTCTTAGTTTGTGTTCAGGTTTTCTCTGGTTTCTGTTGACTGAATCCCCATAAAGAAGGGGTGGTTCTAGTAGGGATGCCAACCTCCAGGTGAGTCCTGGAAATCTCCAAGAATTAAAACCGATCTCCAGACCGTATAAGGTCAGTTCCCTTGAAGGAAATGGCTGCTCTGAAAGGTGAACTCTGTGGCACTACACCCTGTACTTCCCAGGCTCCACCTCCAAACCTCCAGGAATGTTCTAACCTGGAATTGGCAACCACAGGTTCAAGGGACATTTTAAGGCAATGTGTACTGAGAGTGTTGACCTGGCCAGTAGTTGTTCTTTTGAGAATTCACCACAGAGACAAGTTTAGGAGGCTTGTCATCAGCAAATATGTGCCTAGGTCACGTTGCCCTCGCTGTTATTTGATTTCACAGCAGTCCAATCTGCAATGGCTGAACAGTTGAAATCATCCCAGCTGCCTGTGTGCTGCCTACTTATAAAAGATTGTGAAGCCCTTTTGCCTTCCAGCTATTCTAGAACTTTCCAAGGTCGGGGGGGCAGGGGGGGAGACAGGACTGGAATGATATTCCTGTGGTGCAGGATAGCCTTGGTTTCAGTCATGCAATAGGGAGGGAGTCAGTTCTGAAATACAGAGGTGTCTGGGGTCATCATATCTCGGGCTTTTGAAAAGCAAACAAGTGTCTTCCCCCACAAATCTCAAGCAAATCTCAGTTTTAGTACTAGGGCTGCGAATGACCGCAAATTTTAAATACCTCTAAACAGGGCTTTTTTTCTGGGAAAAGAGGTGGTGGAACTCAGAGGGTTGCCCTCGGAGAAAATGGACACATGGCTGGTGGCCCCGACCCCTGATCTCCAGACAGAGGGGAGTTGAGATGGCCCTCCGCGCCGTGCCTCCGTGCCCTCCACGCTCAGCGGCATGGAGGGCAATCTCAACTCCCCTCTGTCTGGAGATCAGGGGGCGGGGCCACCAGCCATGTGACCATTTTCAAGAGGTTCCAGAACTCCGTTCCACCGCGTTGCTGCTGAAAAAAAGCCCTGCCTCTAAATCTGAAAGAGAGTAATGCAACTCTCCCCTCAGACATGGGCCGTTTCCAGATGGCTTACCTGAAGCCGCTCCACGCCGCAATGTTGTGGATCGTGCCGGAGAAAACGCGAAATATTGCATTTTCCCCAGCACAATCCACAACATTGTGGCGTGAAGCGGCTTCAGGTAAGCCATCTGGAAACGGCCATGGGTCGTTCCCACACGGCTCACCTGCACCCGGAACGCTGAGCAGCATGCCAAAAAAAACGTGGAAGATCGCGTTTTCTCTCACGAGTTTTGCGCGATGTTGCGCAACATCGCGCAAAACTTGCGAGAGAAAACGCGATCTTCCACGTTTTTTTCGGCATGCTGCGCAGCGTTCCGGGTGCAGGGGAGCCGTGTGGGAACGGCCATGAACTCACCAAGTAGCCTGATGTCTTGTGGAGAGGGACTCTGAGGCGAGGCCGTTTCTCTGCTCCTCACAGCAATATGGCAAAAGGAACACAATTTTATGGAAGAGCATTTCGCAAAGGGCTTTGGACACGCTGCGTCAGAAGGCCACATCCTTGCTGAGCATGAGAAAGGTAGCAGGAGCCCCTACAAAACAGGAACATTTCAGGATTCAGCTTCAGGCAATCTCCCCCCCCCCCGAAAAGAAGCCAAACGGAGCTAAGCAGTGAGATTAGGCACCCATTACTCTATAGACTACTGCCCAGACTTCATGGGAGGCAGCAGGAAGCAGGCTCTCCATCCCCATCATTGCTAGGGCAACCTCTCCACCCTCCTCCAATCTTCCGCACACCACCAACCCAACTGGAAAAGGACGTGCAGAACGGGGAAAGGACAGAGCGACTGAAGGGAGGAAAGAGGCGCAAGGATAGGGGAAGGAAGGAATGTGAGAGGTGGCAAAGGAAGGAGTGGAAGGGTGAAGGAGGAAAAGAGAAGTTCATAACTGGAGAAGGGATAAGGAAGGAGGGCAACAGGCAACCGGAAGTGGAGCAGGAAGCCAGTGCCAGGAACAGGGTTGCCAACTATGGGCTGGGAAGGTTGTTGTGGGTTTTCCGGGCTGTATTGCCATGGTCTCGGCATTGTAGTTCCTGACGTTTCGCCAGCAGCTCTGGCTGGCATCTTCAGAGGTGTGGCACCAAAAGACAGGGATCTCTCAGTGTCACAGGGAGAGATCTCTGTGACACTGAGAGATCTCTGTCTTTTGGTGCCACACCTCTGAAGATGCCAGCCACAGCTGCTGGCGAAATGTCAGGAACTACAATGCCAAGACCACAGCAAAACAGCCCGGAAAACCCACAACAACCATCGTTCTCCAGCCGTGAAAGCCTTCGACAACATATGGGCTAGGAAATTTCTGGAGATTTGGGGGTGGAACCTAGAGAGGGTGGGGTTTGGGGAGGGGAAGGACCTCAGTAGAGTATAACACTATAGAGTTCACCCTCCAGAGCAGGGAACTGATCTCTGTAGTCTGGAGATCAGTTGTAATTCCCGACACCCTACACACTCACAGGCACCATGTTGCTCTCAACATGATATTTTTCAAGTTTGAGGAGGTTAGAATAGTGACCAGCTGGCCACTTGAGAACCATGATTGGCTCATACAAACCAAGGGGTCTTTAAAGGTCATAACCAGCACCTTGAATTGGATTCAGAAACAAACTGGCAGCCAATGTAGCAGTTTTAAGATAGGCAAGTTGGCTAACTCCGGACAATGGCCGTTTCCACATGGCTTACCTGAAGCCGCGCCATGCCGCAACGTTGTAGATCGTGCTGGGGAAAATGCGAAATATCGCATTTTCTCGCACGAGTTTTGCACGACATCGCGCAAAACTCGCATGAGAAAACACGTTATTTTGCGTTTTCCCCGGCACGATCCGCAACGTTGCGGCATGGCGCGGCTTCAGGTAAGCCATGTGGAAACGGCCAATAATTGGGCTTTCACATTCTGAACCAGCCACAGTTTCTGGAATTGTCTTCAAAGGAAGTCCAACACAGAATGCATCCAAACAAGGAATTTCAAAAGCATGGACCAGCATGGCCAGATCTGCTGGTTCCAAGGAAGGAGGGAATTGGCAAACCAGGTGCTGCTGATAGAAAATCCTCTTGGCTGCAGCACCAACCTGGTTGGCAGACAGCAAGGCCGGGCCAGGAGCTCCCCCAAGCTGTTAACCTGCTCTGCAAAATCCAACTCCACTCCAATCAGAATAAGTGTATCTAAACCCTGTTAAACAACATCAGCCTTCCAGCCCAGCATGACCTCCATTTTGCTGGATTCAGCTTCATCTCATTCAGCCATTTCCACTTGACCCCTGTCCTCAAAACACCGGTTCAGGGACCTTACAGATGCATCCGGAGGCATCAATTGAGGAATCGTAAGAGCAGCCATGGAACAAGAGAAAGGCAAGGCTGGGATTATAGTCCAGGAGCTCGGCTGCCTCTGCTGTAACAACCAAGAATCACTTTTCTTGTCTGCCTACATCTTTATTGTTATTCATTGAAAGAAATATTTCTGGAAAAGGAAGGGATTGATAAATCTAAAGGAGGGAGGGAGGGAAACAGTGTCAAGCATCTCTCTCACAAGGGCCAAAGGCTCTAGTGAGCTGTGTAACTCCACCCCAAACAAACCGACTCCTAACGGGGCGTTGAGAGCTGGGTGGGGACACCCACCTCTTGGCACTTCTCGTTTCTGTACCTCAGGTCAGGAGGGCTAATAAGACACCGCTTAAGAACCTGCTGACTCACCGATTTCCCACATCAGCCCAACTGGAACTCCAATCCACTCATGGACAGGTAAAGGAGCAGCCTTGTGTGGCATGACCACGTTCACGGCTCGCTTCTGCGCTCAGCTCTCTTTTCCCTGTCTGACTCAGCTCTCCAGATGTCTTCTTCCCAGATGTGTCTTTCACCACTCATCTGACCTTGTCGGCTTTCTCTCTTTCTCTGTCTGACTGTTACTTATGAATAATTTCACACGCTAATGTTTTTCAACCCATTTTTTGATCGTCTTTCTTGCCTACGCAATTTGCTTTGATTATTTGTCTTTATCTTTTGGTTTCTGGTTCATACAGTTTGTTCTACATGGTCTTGCAAATAAGGGATAGTAAATTATTCTTATTTTCTCCAAGCATATGGCACTATTCACAAACCAAAGAGAAAGGTCCCAGGTCCAAGGGGCTTCAGATCAGATGTGGGTCCTTTGACAGGCAAAGTTCTGCGTAGCTCAAATGTTAGTGTGGTCTCACAGCAAGAATGGTTGGCCCAATAAACATATTTTATACTCTGGAACTCTGATAAGACGTCTTTCTAGACTGCAGACAAGTAGCAACATTCCAGAATTTGTAGCATGTCATTCACACAACATGAGAAACAAAATTCTTGGGTTAGCTTGCCTTTTATATATGGGACTAACAAGGGGATAGCTTTCTATAATCGTTTACAGTTTTACTTGATCTATTTTTCCAAAAAGCTCAGGGAGGCATATATGGTTCTCTGTTCCCCCATTTGATCCCCACAAGATAAATTAAGTTGAGAGAGAGAGATTGGCCTAAAGTTACCCAATGAGTTACCCTAGTCCTCCTAATCTGTCACTCCAACCTGTGCATCACACTGGATCTTTCCATAGATGGATTGATTTAATTGCAAAGTTTGTGAATCTGACTTGTATGAAAAACCACTGAAATAGTAAGTCAGAGAAAACCCCTTAACTTCTCCCACATTTTCAGGGGTAAACATGTTCTACAGTTTCTCAAATTATTGCTTCTCTTACCAGATGTCTCATTCTATTGATTGCACTGACTTGCTTTGTATAATCCACCTTGAGTCTCAAGGAGAAAGCGGACTATAAATTACATAGACAAACAAATAAAATATTGTGCTGTCTTCCAGTTTTGCTTCTCTCCATCCAAATTTCCCTTCTTCTTTCTGGTAAAATCTTCTTCAGCTGCAATCTGGAGAAAACACTGAAGCTGGAGTTAGCAGTATGTCAACCATTCATAAAATATATACTTTTGAATCTGAAACATGCAGCTTTGAGAATCAGCTTCTTGCCGAACTTACCTTTAGCTGCATAGCAAAATGTTGTACATATATAACAAAAAGTAAAACCAGCAAAGCTGACGATCACGTTTACTCAGCTTTACTTGTGAAATTCTCAAGTTTTTTCTAACTTGTTCTGAACAGAGAAAAACTATAGTAAAGCTGGTTTACTTATATAATTAGAGGACTCACTTCCTTCTTTCTCTTGCTGACCTCGGGAGGATACAGAAGATAGCCCCAACGCCTACCTGCCCCCAAAGCTTATATCCCTGCTCTGTTTGCCACCTTGCATCACCCAACATGCAAACCAGCCCATCTAACACATGCAATGGTCTCTAACCCAAATGCAAGCAGATCAAGTAAGCAGAGGGTCAGGGGGCTGCTTAGGGCTTCCAACCTCCAGGTGAGGCCTCAAGATTTCTTGGAATTACAACTGATCTCCAAACTATAGAGATCAGTTCCTTTGGAGCTGTTTCGGAAGGTGGACTGTATGGCATTGCACTTCAGTGAGGTTCCTCCCTCCCCAAACCCCTGGTTCTACCCCCAAATATCAAGGAATTTCCAAACCCTGAGTTGGCAACCCTAGAGTGGCCTCTAACACACACACCAGAGTGGCCTCCATTTCTATGTTGCCTCTAAAGGAAAGTGAGTTGCCCACGGGCTAAGTTTTAAGGGAGCATGGTATGTGAGACTGTGGAATATTAACTGACCAGTTCCACAGTCATATTTTTGGATGTTAGATGAGGGCATTTGTGCTGTAACTCTTCTTCCGACTCAAACCCCAAGTTTTTCAACCTAGCATTCTCCTTGCAGGTCATTCAATAATTCAAGAAATGTACTGGGCATTTAACCCAGGGAGGTGGTGCCACTCAGACAAGCCTGTACTTCATTGGATCTATTCTTGTGATCATAAAGTGCCTATCAAGGGAACCTGGTAGAGACTACAGATGGGGTGCAAGGCTGGCCAAGCCAGGAAACGAGCCAAGCAGGAGCAACCAAAAGTCAACCAGAACCATGACGGTGCCTGTCTCACACACCAAAAGAACCCCCCCCCACACACACACATATGCAAGACACCCACACCCCAGCAGGCCTTGTGCAAACACAGGCACACAAACATGCAACAGTCCATAACTTTCCAACACTCACAGGAGCTAGTGTTGCCTAGAGTTCTCCTAGAATTACAACTGATCTGCAGGGTTTGAGTCCAGTGGCACCTTAGGGCCAAGCTACAAGTGACGAATGGCACTTGAATGGCAAGTGAATAGACTCACGTGTATTCCTCCCTGTTCACTTGTGCTCCACTTGCACTCCACTCGATCACTACAGGGAGGAATACACGTGAGTCTGTTCACTTGCCATTCAAGTGTAACTCGTCACTTCCAGCTTGGCCCTAAAAGACCAGCCGGGTTTTCAGGGTATACACTTTTGAGATTCATAGCTTTCTTCTTCAGATACAAGGAAGAGTGGAGATTCCTGAGCCTCTATATCCTAGTCTCTACAGCAATCAGTTCCCCTGGAGGAAAGAGCAGCTTTGGAGGGTAGATTCTGTGGCATCACATCCCCAAACTCCATCCTCCATCCTCCCCAGGTTCTACCTCTCCAGAATTTTTCCAGGCCAGAGCAGGCAACCCTAGTAGCTGCACTCAGGAGTGATTAAAGGTCCTTGGTTACTCCATACAAGTGCAGTTTTGCCGCTCCTTTCATCCCATGGATAACCATGCATTAGGGCTGCCAGGCTAGGAAATCTCTGAAGATTTGTGCTTGGATCCTGGGGAAGAAAAGAGGCCTCATTAGCATATAATTCTTTAGAGTCCAAACTTTAAAGCAGCCATTTTCTCTAGAACAGCTGGTTTCTTTTGTCTGGAGAGAAGTTGTGATTCCGGGAGATCTGCAGGCCCCACCTGGAGACTGGCAACCCTATGATGCAGCCAAATCTATGGTTGCAGCTTGACTAAGCGGGGGGTGGAGCAAAGTCCAGAAAGGGACTAGATCCAGAGGAGTTAGCCGTGTTAGTCTGTAGTTGCAAAATAGTAAAGAGTCCAGTAGCACCTTTAAGACTAACCAATTTTATTGTAGCATCAGCTTTCGAGAACCACAGCTCTCTTCGTCAGATGCATCTGATGAAGAGAGCTGTGGTTCTCAAAAGCATATGCTAAAATAATGTTGGTTAGTCTTAAAGGTGCTACTGGACTCTCTACCATTTTGCAGAAAGGGACTGTGGGCCCTTCCTTCCTAGCGCCCGGTCCTTCCTTGCTTATCTTGCCAGATGTGCTGTACTGAGTCGGTGGCTCAGCAAAAACCACTTTCTTGCTTTGTAAAGTCTCTTTACGAGTTTCTGGTGGCCACTGTGAGATTTGCCACAGATTTGCCATTTCCGTAAAAACCCCAGTGGCTTATTCCTTCATGTAAATATTCCTGAGCACAATCTGTCATTTCTAAATATATTTTGAGCGTCCCCAGGTAATCCGCAACGTGTAGCAAAACTATCAGAACTAGCGCAAAGGCAGTCTTGCTCTGAGAATTCGAAACAGGACACCTGGCCGAAAGACACTTTACTACACATGTTCTGAAGCATTTTTTCCTATATTTATACCCTACTATTCTTCCCACTGGGGAATCAAAGCTTCTGTCCTCCATTTTATCATCACAACAACCACTCTGTGAGGTAGTTGACTCTCGAATGCTTATTCCCTGGAAATCTTGTGGGCCTTAATGGTGCTACTGGACTCAGATCTTGCCTTTAATATGGTTTATGTTATTTGGATAAAAATCAGAATTCCTTAGAGCTGTTTGAATACAAGATCGTATTATCCTGTTTACCATTTAGGTAATAAACTTGTGTTCGTGAATAAGCTAACTGCTAGAAACGTACTGACGGCGGCTTTTAGCCCAGATGCTGGTTTCTGTGGGTCAGGTATCTGGGCCTGACAGGCACGATCTCTTCCCCCAAAGCCTCATTCAGCAGCCCCCTGGTGAAATGCAGAGTCCCTCAGAGAACTGAGGCAATGACAGCCCAAGAGTATTTTTAACCCTTTCGCTTTGCATTGCCTTTGGGGGTGGTGAAAGTTTTCACCTCACTGAGCAGTGAGCACAATTATTGTTCGCCTTCTGGCCCTCTTCTGCTATGCCTGTTCTTACTGCAGACAACAAGAACTGTCCCGATTTTTGACTTCTTATTCCCTCACTTTCTTTCCTTTCTGGCCTCTACAAAATTATTCATAGTAGATGATCTCTTTGTTGTGTGTGTGTGTGTGTGTGTGGGAAATTTAGCCCGATTTTCTCATGCTGCCTGTTCCAGATTTGCCCCCCTGAAGCATTTTTCCCTCAAGAGTGTCTCTACACGAGACATCTGCCATGTGAAGAAGAACATGTATCAGGAGATACAATGTTAGCCCAGAAGGGTAGTTTAAAAAGAGAGAGCCAGCAATAGAGCAAAGGTTTTGCGATACACTGGAGTTGTGGGAAGGGGCTGTGAAATGCCAGAAGGGAAACTTCAGCCCGTTATAACTTCTCTGGGTCCAAGCCTGGCTCTGGAAGGCAGTTCCAGCCCATTTACATTCCTCACTGCCCTTTGGTTGCCATCCCACACAGTTTTAGACTGGAGAAGTGAAACTGACAGAGCTTTCAGGGAGGTGAAGATGAAATTGACAAACCCTCTGAAGAGCAATCTCCATCTTTTAAAACTATGCTTCCCAACTAACATTGCGTCTTCCCACACTTGACGAACACACACCGAGGTATCTTGTGTAGAGAGAGACTTAGTGATGTAAGTTTGTGGGCTGGGGGCGGGGGAAAGAATTGTTTAGGTAGTCTAGAGTCCCAGTCTTCCATCTTAACTGTTCAATTGTAACACCACAAACTTTGTTCCAGTGCTTTCTTTAAGGAAGCAGAGAGAAGACGTATTTTTCAAGAGTGCCCCTGAGCATGTACAGTGTGCCTTTCTACACTACTGGGTCTTCACTGCCTGTCCCCATATTGCTGCTTAAAATTTGGGGCCAGGCTTCTGTTGACAGGACAGTGTAAGGCACGCAGCCAGGCCTCTCGTTTTATGGAAATCCAGCATTTCCCCCTCGGCCTTGATGCAAATCTAAGAACATAGACACTTTCACTAACATTTTGTTGAAAGCTTTTCCTAACAAGCTAAAAGCCACAATTAAACACCATGTACTGCAGTATCAAGACAAATGACTGATACAGGTCAGCTAGTTTGAAATTATCATCAATAAATTGTTAGTGGTGGTAGAGAGTGCCCTCAAGTTGCAGCTAATTTATGGCAACCCCTGGTGGGGTTTTCATGGTAAAAGACTAACGGAGGTGGTTTGCCATTGCCTGCCTCTGCAACCCTGGTCTTCGTTGAAGGTTTCCCATCCAATTACTAACCAAGGCCAACCGTGCTTAGCTTCTGAGATCTTAGATCAAGCTCACCTAGGCAATCTAAGTCAGGGTAAACTGTTAAAAACTTTCTTCCATTTACCTTTTATATCCGTTTCTCCATGCTTTCCTTGCTAATCTGGATCTGACCAGAATTATTGACTTTACCACTGATCTTTCTTTTCCCCTTGATGTTTACCCTCTTCATGTGTTTGCATACATATGAAATATTCCAGCACACTTATTTATTTATTGTCCTTCTAATCCATTACTCGACTATAAAGTTCTCAAAGCTCCTTTAAGAATTTTAGAATATATTTGCCATTTCTTTCCTCCTCACCCATTCCCATTGCTGAGTGAATGCCTCTTCACCCCGGACAAAACGTCTTCATGTCCGGAGGGCCAAGCAGGGTTAAGATGGCTCCTTCCCTGTGTTCAAATGATATTTCTTTGTGGCTTCCTACAATAATCTCTTCAAATTCATTCTTGATGATATGCTATTAATTCTTTCCATGTTCACGTTCCCTGAAGCATCCTTATAAAACAAAAGAAATTCCTGTACAACTTCAAGAACTTGCGCTGGGCCAAGGGCCGTCATGAAACATACCTTTGCTACGTGGTGAAGCGGCGAGATAGTGCAACCTCTTGCTCCCTGGATTTTGGCTATCTACGCAATAAGGTACAAAACATGAGTAAGTGGTTAACCTGGAGAACCAGGTTTGATTCCCCACTCCTCCACCTGAAGCCAGCCGGGTGACCTTGGGTCAGTCACAGCTTCTCAGAGTTCTTTCAGCTCCAACTACCTCACAGGGTGATTGTCGTGAGGATTATAATAACACACTTTGTAAACTGCTCTGAGTGGGTGTTATGTTGTCCTGAAGAATGGTATATGAAACAAATGTTATTATTAAGATCTCAATAGACAAGGCTCTTCTGCACTTGCTAGCATTTCTCATGTCGCCCTCAGAGCTTTCTTTATCTTAGTGATGGGACTGGCATAAATACTTCCCACCCCATTAATATCATGTTGCGACTGAGGAGATCACATAGGAAGGGTGATAACAGGACTATTCCCCGGGCCGGTGCTGCCCAGTGATGCTGATGTAGGCAGTATCTACACTCCCATATGACTGCCCTAGTTTCAGCTTCAATTCCCATTTCACAGAAGTGATTGCTTAGAAAAGACAACCACTCCACCAGCATGGAACTGGAAACTTTGCGCAGCCCCTTGGTGTCAATGTAGGAATTTATTCTCTCCTAACTGTGCATCTCCACTGCCCATTCTTCCACATGTTCTACCAGTTATCCCGTCCTTTTCTCAACGCTCCACCTAAGGGTCAGAACCAAAGGCTTGTACTCAGGGTTTTTTTTCTGGGAAAAGAGGTGGTAGAACTCAGTGGGGGTACTCAGGACCGCACAATGATGTCACTTCGGGTTAGCTGGAAGAAGGGGGGAGTTTTTTAAAGTTTAAATCGCTCTCGGTGAAAAATGGTCACATGGCCGATGGCTCCACCCCGTGATCTCCAGACAGAGGGGAGTTTAGATTGCCCTCTGCGTTGCTGGAGCAGCACAGAGGGCAATCTCAACTCCCCTCTGTCTGGCGATCAGGGGGCGGGGCCACCAGCCATGTGACCATTTTCAAGAAGTGCCAGAACTCCATTCCACTGCGTTCCTGCTGAAAAAAAGCCCTGCTTGTACTTCATCTGGACAGTACCAGTCTAAGAGAGGGAGGGAGTTGCCTATTGGAATATTCCCTTCCCCTAATTCTACTCCCTTCACAGAGAAAACTATTGTGTCAGGGTTCAATGAACTTCCTTTCTAACATTGGGTTGTCAGCCTCCAGGCGGGGCCGGGAGATTTCCTGGAATTCGAACTGACCTCCAGTTCCCCTGAAGAAAATGGCTGCTTTGGAGGGTGAAATCGATGGCATTATACCCTGATGAGGTCCCTCCCTTTCCCATACCGTGCCCTCCCCAGGCTCCATCCCCCAACTCTTCAGGAATTTCTCAACTGGAGTTAGCAACTACTCTAACGTGTAGAGAGCTGAAAGGCAGAAGCACAATCCAAGCACAACCCTGAAATGTTACAGTCAGGGCTCATTTCGAGAGGGAACGTGCAGGAACGCAGTTCCAGCAGTTCCCAAAGAGGTCACTTGTCAGGTGGCCCCGCCCACCTGACTCTCGGCCATTTTGGGCCTGTTTCTGCCTGAATTGGGGCTGAAAAGGCCCAGATCAGGCCTCTGTCAGGTGGTGGATCACTTTCCCACTCAGCAGCAGCCCGATCCTGACCATTTTGGGCCCCTTTTCGGCCATTTTCAGCCCCTTTTTGCCATTTTGGACCCAATTTCGGCCCTGGATGGTCAGGATTGGGTCCAAAACAGCCAGGATAGGTGATGTCAGGGGGTGTGGCATATGCAAATCATTTATGCTAATGACACACTTCTGGTGATGTCAAGGGGTGTGGGATATGCTAATGAGTGGTGCTAATAAGTTTTGCGAATTCGTTCCTCCAGCTCTTTTTCTATGAAATGACCCCTGGCTACAGTTCAGGAAATGCTTTGATTCTACTGAGTGCTGTGCTTATTTGCCAACTCAGTCCTTGAAGTGGGATAATCTCCCGAGCCACCTTTACCATCTCTCATGCCACGTTCCTTGACCCGTAGTCTCACATCTCAGCTCCAGCTGTCCATCGGCCACCAGTGATCTCTCTGTCCTGCCCTCCCTTCGCCAGTCAGGTTGCCATGTGGAAGTGCTCTTCCTACGGTACATCTCTGCTTGGGAGCTGGATCCAAGACGCTGCTATCGGATCACCTGGTTCACGTCGTGGAGCCCCTGCTACGACTGCGCCCGCCACGTGGCTGACTTCTTGCGTGCCTATCCGAACCTCACGCTGCGCATCTTTGCAGCCCGTCTCTACTTCTGTGAGGAACGCAACGCTGAGCCGGAAGGGCTACGACGTCTCCACCGTGCAGGCGCACAAATTGCCATCATGACGTTCAAAGGTGAAACGGGGGGCGGGGATTAGAAGATGGAAACAGATGCGAGTCAGCCCTATATGGGGCAACTCTGTATTGCAGCTAAGGGCAGACTAAGAGCCAAGCGACAAGTGACGCCTGACCCAGGTTGGACACATGTCAGCTTCCCTCAAGTTTTGATGGGAAATGTAGGCATCCTGGTTTTACAGCTTGGCTCTCCATTACAGCGGCAAGACCAGGATGCCTACATTTCCCATCAAAACTTGAGGGAAGCTGACAAGTGTCCAACCTGGGTCAGGTGTCACTTGTAGCTTGGCTCTTACACGACTGGCTCAGCCAACATTGTTGCTTCCCAGAGAATACACGAAGGAGAGTTCTGTGAGGAGGCCCAGGGATCTCTAACCGAATTCTCAGTCCCATCACCACACCGTAATTTGTAGTATCGTTTGGAAAATCCCATGGCAGTTAAAACAGTATAAACACAGGGCTTTTTTTCAGGGGGAACGCGGGGAACGGAGTTCCGGAACCTCTTGAAAATGGTCACATGGCTGGTGGCCCCGCCCCCTGATCTCCAGGCAGAGGGGAGTTGAGATTGCCCTCCGCGCCGCGGCAATCTCAACTCCCCTCTGTCTAGAGATCAGGGGGCGGGGCCACCAGCCATGTGACCATTTTCTCTGAGGGCAACCCACTGAGTTCCACCACCTCTTTTCCCAGAAAAAAAGCCCTGTATAAACATGATATACATTGGCTGTGTGGATACGAGCGGAAAGGCCCCAAACTGAGTTTGAATCCTCTATGTGCTTCTCATCAGATTACTTTTACTGCTGGAACACCTTTGTGGAGAACCGAAAGAAAACCTTCAAGGCTTGGGAAGGGCTTCATGAAAATTCAGTGCGCCTTTCCAGAAAGCTGCGCCGTATCCTTCTGGTGAGGAAACGAAACTCCCTCGCCCTTGGTGGGGGTCTTTGTCTTCCTTTCTCTTCTCCATCCTCTCTCCTCCCATGCTGGTCTTTTGTGTCTCCTCTAGCATATTCTCCTTCCCCCATTTCTCAAATTCACCCATTGCCCATATTTTATACTTGCCCTATTCTCTGTCTCCCACTTTTACCCCTTCAGCGTTTCTTCTCCTCCCCTTTGTTCACTTCTTCTCATACCTTCCTTGGTTCCTGCTGTGACCTCTTTTGTTTTGTGCTCCCTCAAAATTTATTCCCTACAAATCTGACCAGTCTTTCTCTTCTTTCACAGCCACTTTATGAGGTTGATGACTTGAGAGAAGCCTTCCAAATCCTTGGACTTTAAAGTGCTGGTGGAAGCAGGGGACTGACATTCCAGGAACAAAAGTCCTATCGTATCCGACTTTTTGTCTTTCCTTCTCTACTACCCAGAACTGTAATCTTGGGAAAAATCAGCCTGTAGAGAAAATATGAGAAAGACCCTCTGAGGTTGCCTTCAGTGCCATGCCATTTGGGACCTCCTTTCTGTTCTTGGCCAGGAGCGGCCAGCGCTAGAGTAGGTTTGAAAAGCAGGCTACGTCATTTTGGTCCTACTGGTTGTTACCCTCAGCAAGGACAAAACATCGTCTGATCTGGAGTTCAGACTTTTAGAGGGACTGGGCAGACACCCCAGTGGCTACTGATCAGGTACTGGGTTCAGTTCTAGGTTCTAGATATCACCTACAAAGCTTTCCAAGGCATTGGACCCACATCGCTGCAGGTCCACCTCTCCTGCCGTATTCACCTGTGACAGCTTCACTCACCTGTGCCCAGACTTCTGAGAGTGCTACCCTGCAAACTGCTCGGCCATCGTCCGTTCCCACGCATTCTCTGTGGTGACTCCCTCACTATGGAAGGATCTGCCGGAGGGCTGTTAGGAAGGCCCCCTCACTTCTATGATTTTGCAAAATGTGCAAAACAAAGTTGTCCAGGAGAGCATTTCTGTAGCAGAATGTACAGCAACATTATTTTGTTTTATCTTTGCCTTTAGATTGAAATGTTATCATACCTTGTAATCCACTTTACTGAAGTTTTTTTTTAAATCATACTTGTAACCTTCCTTGAGTCCTAATAGGAAAAGAAGATTACAAATGAAAATAATAATAATATTAATAAAACACAAGTTTAAATGGAGGTTAAGGACCTCATAATAAGCATACCAAATCAGGGCTTTTTTTCAGCGGGAACGGAATTCCGGCACCTCTTGAAAATAGTCACATGGATGGTGGCATGCCGAGCGGCATGGAGGGCAATCTACACTCCCCTCTGTCTGGAGATCAGGGGGCGGGGCCACCGTCCATGTGACTATTTTCGCTGAGGGCGATTTAAACTTTAAAAAACTCCCCCCTTGTTCCAGCTAACCCAAAGTGACGTCATTATGCGGTCCTGAGTTCCACCACTGAGTTCCACCACCTCTTTTCCCAGAAAACACCCCCTGTACCAAATCAATGATGAAACTTGCCATCACACTTTCAGTGGAGACTCACCATTGTTGGATGGACTGAGGACTGGATGGCCTTGCATTGATCTGCATTTGCTTCATAAAAAAAGCTTTTATTGCCTATCGTCAAAGGCCATTACAATCACACACACACACACTAACACACAATGAGGCAATCACTTCATGGTATCTCCATTGTGGCATGAGGGTTCTCTGCTAGATCCAGGTTGTGAGCAAGTGTGATTATTGTCGCAAACACACTGTGGAGGTCTGATAACCTTGTTATCAGTGGTCGGGTCACTGGGTCGAACTGTAACTTCCCCCTCCAAGTTATAGCTGGCCTAACAACCTTTTCTTCTGTTTCTTACACATATGGCAACAAGAAGAGGGCTTTCCCACATACTCAATTTATTCCTGATTTTCTTAGCTGTCAATCTCCAAGCACTGGAATCAGTTTAGGCATGGGGGGGTTGGACTAGAAAGTCTGTACGGTCCCTTCCAGCTCTGTGATTCTGTGATACAGTTCTTACACATGTCGGCTCTTCTTTGGCATTTTTTCACTTGTGGAGTCTATTTTCTTCTGCACGTGCCTCAAATAATCAGGATTTTCAAGTCATTGGTGGCATCATCGGTGATGTCACAGCACACACACACACACACACACAGCCTTTGCATATGCTTATCTTGATAGATCAATATAAGGGCTGAATTTTTTTAAATAAAAGATTGAAAACGAACACACAGGGAAGTCTTTGCATGGAGAAGGCTAAAAGGGGAGCAGCTCCACCAACCCATATCTAAGCCCCTCCCCCAATGGTCCATGTGATGATTTTAAAAAGTTAGTTCCCTCCCTCCCCCCAGGGTCCAGTAGTGTTCCAGACCCAATCTGGCAACCCTACCCACACTGAGTATCTGAGAAGCCTGTAAATTGTTAAACTCGTCCACAGAAGGGTAGATTCTAACTACTGTCATTGTAAAGGAGAGGTGTTTGCCCCATTCTCCTCTCCCAGCCCTTCCTTCCAGCCCCCAGGAGGCAGAGGCCCAAGTTTATGGACTCATATGAGTTTGGGGGAGTTGCATGGGGAAAGGGGATAAAATCTTTCTTGCCTGTTCCCTCAGCAGAGATATGAGTCTACGTACACCGGTCCTCTGAACCCAGGGATTTACTTTCTGGAGGTTGCAAGACACACTATCTGTGTATGTGTGTGTTTAGGCAAAAATGGAGTGTACACGCATGGGTGTTAGGGCTAAATCCTCTCCACCCACTTTACATCATTAGGCTTGGTTGATAATAACTGCCAGTATTGAAGAAGGGCTCGGAGAAAAATACTGGAATTAATCAACCAAACACCGTGAGCTACAGAATAGATAGGGGCAAGCTTTAGCTCCTTCCCTTCAATATTTTTTTTAATAGACCCCCCCTCCAAAAAACCTCTACTTCCTTCTGCTTTTAAATAGTGTCATTTAAGTGAGGTGTGAAAAGAGGAGATTGTGTGTGGAAATGCACGTTACAAAGTACCTAGGGATGCTCAAGTGAACCTCATTTCACACGCCCCACCTCCAACTTTCCACCTCCTTCACACAGTCACACTTCAATTTGCTCAGTTCCTCCTCAGCTGCTAAAAAAATCCCAGTTTCTCCCACCTCCCACATCTATTTATTGAAATGCAGATCTTGTCGCTTTCTCACACCTTGAAAAAATGCAAATGGGCAAGTCAAAGGAGCCTAAAGAACTTTTTCTCACAGCAAAAACGAAGCTGAGTTGGCGCTCTGCCCTCCAGGATTCACTTGCAGAAAGTTCCCGTATCTGCAGGGCTGCTTTTGTGTACTACGAACTGCATCCTCACAATTCCAGATCATTTGTGAATACATTAGTATTCATAAGGTTTGGTGCAGTGGTTAAGAGCGTGGGACTCTAATCTGGAGAGCCGGGTTTGATTCCCCACTCCTCCGCTTGAAGCCAGCTGGGTGACCTTGGGCTAGTCACAGCTCTCTCAGAGCTCTCTCAGCCTCACCCACCTCACAGGGTGTTTTGTTGGGGGGGATAATAATGACATACTTTGTAAACTGCTCTGAGTGGGTATTAAGTTGTCCTGAAGGGCGGTATATAAATCGAATGTTGTTATTATTATTATTATTATTATTATTATTATTAAATAGCACTGGTCCCAATACCAATCTAGGTGGGACTCCACTATTCACTTCCTTCCTTCCATTGTGAAAATTGTCCTTCTGCTTCTACTCGGCTTCTTGGGGTTTAGCTAATTTTTAACCCATAGAAGGACCCATCCTCTTGTCACATGATTGCTAAGTTTACTCAGGAGTCTTTGGTGATAAAGTTATCATCTTTATCTACATGCTTGTCAACCTTCTCAAAGAACTCCAAAAGGTTTGAAACAGAACTTCACTATGCAGAAGCCGTGTAGACGTCCCATTAGCGATCTTTGTTTTTCTATGTGCTTAATAATTCTATATTTAATGACCGATTTTACTAATGTGCCTGGGATCCGTCTGCAAGGCTCTGTAGTTTGCTGTCGCCGTTCCATTCTTGAAGGTCTTTCTTGAACAAGCCGAGCTCCTTCTCCACCTCTGTCCAATGTGGTGGGATTAGCACCGGCTAGTGCCGAAGCGGCCTTGTCAACTCTGCTCTGAGGAATTCAAGGGCAGGAACAAGCCCCATGGGAACGCGTGCAGTCTGGAACACAAGGCCACCCCCTCAGTCCAGAGGATGGCTATGGGCCAGGAGCAAGGCATTCGTAACGTGGACAGCCCCCATCCAGGCTGAGGATGCAGGTCCATCCACGGCCCTTGGCAGATGCCTGGGGCATCCCAGGGTGGGGCAGCAGTAGAAGGTGTCTCATCCAGAATGGGCCAAGCCCAGGGCTGGATCAGTGACACAGGAAGGCTATGGCTGCTGCTGCCCAGGCTACTGTGACTATGGGGCTATGGGAAGGGGTACTGCCCACCACCCCGCAGGCACGGGCATCACAAACCCCCATCTCCCAGCAGGCACAGGGCAATTGACCCAATGGTGGCAGCCTTTCCAGCCATTCCTTCCACTTGGCATATGAACAGTCTACATCCTGCCCATCATGCAACAATACAGGAGACAGGTGCTACCACACGCGCATCAACATGCTGCTGCTCTCCAGCAACACCTATGCCAAGCTAGACAGGGCTGCTCTCCAGGGTCCGTGTGAGGCCCAGGTGCCCACCCCCATCCCGCAGGAGGTGCTGCCGACTCTCAGGTACCTCACCAGAGGGATCGTTCCAGGCAGTCATCGCTGAACAGCAGGTGTCCCTTCCTTCAGTGAGATGCTGCCTCCACAGCTTTCTTGGACACCATGCGAGAGCATGTGCATTTCCCCACAAAGAAGGTGACCCTCCAAACATGATTCATTGCTTATGCTGGCTTTCTGAATGTCATTGGAGCTGTGGAGTGTATCTGCATAGCCCTCACTGCCCTCAGGGTGTGTGTGGATCTGCAGTGGCACCACAACCACCACGTCTAAAGTTTCGACACCCAGGCCAGCTGCAATGACCAGGGCATCTCACAGACCTGGTTGCCAAGTTCCTAGGCAGCATGCACAAAGGCCATATCTTGACTGCATCGGGACTCAACTGGTTGACATGGGTCGGCAGGACCAGGTTCCGCTGAGTGGCTGATGGGTTCTCCCCCCCCCCCCCCCGCAGATGACTGCAGCTTTGCCATCCACCAGAATGGGGTAGAGGGACTCCAGAAGGCCCCCCGGACTGTAGAAGTGGAGGAATGTCCTCGGTGAGGGGGCTGCTCATGGGCCAGAATGTCAACAACATTATCAAGTGGGAGCAGGTCTGGGAACGTGCGTGGCAGCTGCGGCACGGATTCCTCTCCATCGGTGGCTACATCCACCCACTACCACAGTGACGCTGCCAGAGCCACATCCCACGGTCACCACCAGTGCCCTGGTGGCACACGGGGGAGGACCCAGTGAGGCTCTGTGCTGCTGCAAGGTGTCTGATCCAGTGGGAAGGCAACACTGCACAGGACCAGGTCTATGTGGCCAACACGGTTTGTAGTCGTGCTTCTGTGGGGTGGTGGTGGTTCAATTTCTTGCTTCTGATGGCCCACACAATGGAGCTAAATGCAGGAGTATATGATGGAATACAGTGGGACCTGTAGGTCTGTGCCCTGGCCTGGATGGCACCTCTAGGCACGGTGAGAAATCAAAAAGGCAGCCTCCCCCCCCCGCCCCCAACCAAGCACAGGGTCTGACGGAAATCAGGACACCCCTCCCCCCTTCAATGCAATGATGGACCTCTGGTGGTTTAGATTCTGCGCTTTTTATTTGTATCTCAACAACATACTCAAGAAGATATCAGGACTGGAATGTTCCCCCCCTCACTTGGTTGCTGGGAGGGGGGCATTCTTTTGTACCCAAATGATATGATCTTGCTATCTCTTACTCACGTCGGTTGCTTAAACTCAGTAAATGTTGTAAAGAAGAACCTTTAAGGATGATTATGCAAAGACCGCAATGATGGTCTTTGGGAAGAAGCCCCATAAACGTCAATGGTCCATACACAACACCTCCATTTATCAATGCAGGAATTTTAAATACCCCCGAGTAACCTTTAATTAATCTCTTTCTTGGAAGCCCACTTGAAAATGACAAAATCTAGAACCAAAAAGGTCATATTGAAACGTTATCATTCAAAAGGTGCTTTTTCTGGTCAATCCTGCTTTTTTCAGAATAAGGCTATAATAAGGCAAATAAGAATAATCCAAATCTGATATGGAGCAGGAGTTTGAGGATGAAATGATGCGCTTGTCAAAAACTTGGAGACTATTGGAATTGATTAATTGAAAAAGAGTTTAATTCTGCCTCATAGCATAATTGTTTGGTGTTCCACTGTGATCAGTTTGCCCAACACTGTGCATTAAATATCTTGTCTCCATACCCGTTTGGATTCTACATTGGCAGTGATAGGGTTGGATTGTGCCTGTCCACGTTGTGTGGGAGGCTTTTCAGTTTATTCAATCCGAGAACGTGGAAAGGATTTTTAGAAGTCCAAGATTTACCACCTGTACCATCAAAGCACTTCAAGAAAGGTTAGAGATTCAGCACATGAAACCTTCAGGGCCATATCAAAACCTTCAGATTCATAACTTCTGGTGGTATGAGCACTTCTCTGGTCTTAAATTTCCCATTGGGATATATGTATCAAAACTATGTAGTTTTAGATTAACTTGTTCATAGATTCTGGGCATCCATCCACCTTATTAAAAGTTTATTTTTTTTCTCCAAGGATAAGACAGGGAGAACATAGCTGAGCTAGTAACCTGCAGAACATTGTCACTCTACTCTCCAAGATATAAGGACAGATGGACTCACATTCTAGCAGTATCTGAAGAAGTGAGCAGTGTCCCACGAAAGCTCATAATCTACAATAGATATCTGAGGAAGTGAGCTGTCTCATGAAAGCTCATATCCTGTAATAGATGTATGAAGTGAACTGTGTCTCACGAAAACTCATACCCTACAATAAATTGTGTTGGTTTTATAGGTGCTACTGGTCTCTTGTACTTTTCTACTGTAGAACACTATTCTTCTCTATTTCAAATAAAATACCCATTCTGTTCATTTCATGCTACTGCTGATGCATTTTGTCCAGGGCTGGGTTAATAAAAGTGTACTACTTCCATGCATTTATTTCTAAAACATTCTCTAGCATCTTTATAACGCATCCCCCCTTCTTTAGTAATATTGTTTATTTAGAGGAATTAGCAGTGTTAGTCTGCAGTTGCAAAATAGTAGAGTCCAGCAGCACTTTTAAGACTAACCAACTTCACTGTAGCATAAGCTTTCGAGAACCACAGCTCCCTTCGTCAGATGCAACTTCACTGTAGCATAAGCTTTCAAGAACCACAGCTCCCTTCGTCAGATGCAACTTTATTGTAGCATAAGCTTTCGAGCAACCTGACGGTTGGGTCTGACGAAGGGAGCTGTGCTTCTCGAAAGCTTATGCTACAGTAAAGCTGGTTAGCCTGAGAGGAGCTGCTGTTTATTTAACAGCCGTTCCCCGTTCCCCTCTTTTACTGCGGGTGTCTTTCTCGGCCAAGAGGCAGGCAGGCCGGCAGGCAGGCGGTGAGGCGAGCGCCTCCCCTCCCGTTCCCAGCGCCAGGGGCTGTCCTGCCGCCTGCCTGCCTGCCCGCGTTGGCCGGGGCCGAGTCGGCCTTCCTCAGGCCCGCCTCCCGCGGCCTCCCGCTCGCCTGGCCCCTCCCGCGGGCCGCGGCTCCCCCTCCTCGCCTTCGCCCGCCGGGCCGAGATGCGGCCTCCGCGCGGGGCCTCCGGGGCCTGGGCGCCGCCGCTGCTGCTGCTGCTGCTGCTCTGGGCCTCCTGCCGGGCCCTCCGCGCCGCCCACCCGCCGCCGCCGCCGCCGCCGCAGGACGCCGAGTTCACCTTCCTGCTCCCGGCCGGCCGCCGCGAGTGCTTCTTCCAGGCCGCGCCGCCCAACGGCTCCCTGGAGCTCGAGTACCAGGTGGGGGCGGCCGAAGAGGCCCGGGGGTGGTTGGGAGCGCCCCGAGTCACTCGGGACGCAAGTTGCCAGCCTCCAGGGGGTGGCTGGAGATCTCCCGGACTGACAACTGAGCTCCGGGCCATGGGGATCAGTTCCGCTGGAGAAAACGACTGCTTTGCAGGGTGGACTCCAGGGCACTGTAACCCCCTTCCCCGAGCCTGACCCTCTCCAGGCTCGCCCCCCCCCAATCTCCAGGAGTTTCCCCACCTGGACCTGGCAACCCTAAATGGCTGAAAGAGGAGCTGCCCTCCCAAGGCTAGTCCCCGGGCTGCAGGCGGTGGCTCCCACCCGACCCCAACAGCAGCAGATTGCAAGGATGAGCTCAGTAGCACCAAACCCTGGGGGCACCTGCACCCTGCTGCTGCAGCAAGGAGCTGGCCCAGAGGGGCTCCCCCCCCCCGCCCCATCTGCACAGCTTCAAAGCTCTGCTTGCTGTTCTTTAAGGCTCTGGATTTCCCTTTCTTTGGCCGGGACAGACCAGCGCAGTCCCCCCATTCCCTTCAGTCCACCTCGCCGGCTCTTCCGGAGGTGGCTTCCTCCCTCACGCATCCTCTGTTGCACCCTGTAGATAATCAGCGGAGCCGGACTGGACGTGGACTTCTCTCTGGAGAGCCCTTCTGGAGCGCTGCTGGTGGAGGAGTACCGGAAGTCAGACGGGCTGCATACGTGAGTGACGCTCTTTGGAACTGGCAGGCAAGGGCTAGATGGCTTCAGGCCCTGAGCGGAGGTGGAGAGTCATAGCTGACCGATGGGCAGCCCCTGGTGGGGTTTTCAGGGCAAGAGACCAACAGAGGTGGTTTGCCAATGCTTGCTTCTGCAAGCCTGGCCTTTGTTGGCGGTTTCCCATCCAAATACTAACCAAAGCTGACCCTGCTTAGCTTCTGAGATCTGATGTGATCAGGCTCTCCGGGGCTGTCCAAGTCAAGGCAAATGAAATCCTGCCCTCAAGCCATAGTTGGCTTATGGGGACCCCTGGAGGGCAAGATGGCAACATGCATGAGTGGTGGTGGAGAGTGCCCTCAAGTTTGCCATTGCCTGCCACTGCAACCCTGGTCTTCATTGGAGGTCTCCCATCCAAGTACTAACCAGGGCTGATCCTCCTGCTTAGCTCTGAGAGCTGACCAGATCACTTGTGCTACTCAGGCCAGCGCTCATGCCAAGAGTGCTGGATTGCGATCTGCCTGACCTGACATCGCTGGGGGAGGGGGGGCGTAAACCCTGGATCCGACAGAGGCCTCTTTTGATTGACAGGCTAAGGAACGTTCAAATAGTTCTGCTTGCCTCTTGCTGGCCTTGTGTGGAAGGTGCTCTTAGCGATGCGCTTCCGGAGGCCTCGTTGGGCAGTTAAAGACTAGGACAGGGAGAGCAGGATGAGGGTTCGAGTCTGAACTGCTGACTTACATGCAACCAAAAAGCCCTAGAAAATATACTTGTTTCATGCAGCATGTAGATAACGAGTATGTGAAAAGCACTCCTACAGGTGGAACCTCTCTTAACTTGAAGGGTACATGAAGGATGACTGTCTAAAGTACATGAGAATGCACACTGAAATGTGGAATGATGATATTAATCATGTTCTTGAGGACAGAATCAGAATCTAATAAGAAATCTAAAATAAAAATTTGATTTTACAGGAGGGATTGATATGAGTGTGGCTAGACCTGCTGAAGTAAAAAAAACAGAACTGTTCTCAGCCGGGCATTGACTTTACCTCTCTCTGTTGGTTTCTTTTTTTTTCCTGCCGGCAGCATTGAGCCCACCGAGACAGGGGACTACAAGCTGTGCTTTGACAACTCCTTCAGCACAATCTCAGAGAAGCTCGTCTTCTTTGAATTGATCTTTGACAGCCCCCAGGAGGACGAAGACTTAAACAGCTGGGTGGAAATGGCAGAACCGGAAGAGATGCTCGACATTAAGATAGAGGACATTAAGGTGGGTAAAGGGGCAGGCACAGCCTACAAGTGCCAAGGGCAGAGAGGCAGGGCAGATTTTCTAACACTGACACTAGGTCCAGAATTGAGCAGGACAGCTCCAGCCGCATGCACAGGGTAATGCTCTTAGACCAAAGGAGTAAGTGCCAGTCAGTGTGAAGATCCGCTGCCATAGGCTTTGGCTAACGTGGGAGAAATGCTTCATCTGCCTAGCAATAAAAACTTGCCAACACTCCAGCTGTCTCATTCTTCAGTTTGCAATAATAATAACAACAACAACAACAACAACAACAACAACAACAGAAGATTTATATACTGCCCTTCAGGACAACTTAACACCCACTCAGAGCGGTTTACAAAGTATGTTATTATCCCCACAACAAACACTGAGAACTCTGGAAGAGCTATGACTGACCCAAGGTCACCCAGCTGGCTTCAAGCAGAGGAACGGGGAATCAAACCCAGTTCTTCAGATTAGACTCCTGCCCAGGGCTTTTTTTCAGCAGGAACGCGGTGGAACGGAGTTCCGGCACCTCTGGAAAATGGTCACATGGCTGGTGGCCCCGCCCCCTGATCTCCAGACAGAGGGGAGTTGAGATTGCCCTCCGCGCCCCTGGCGCTGAGGGCAGTCTGAACTCACCTCTGTCTGGAGATCAGGGGGTGGGGCCACCGGCCACGTGACCATTTTCGCCAAGGGCAATTTAAACTTTAAAAAATTCCCCCCCTTGTTCCAGCGGACCCAAAGTGACGTCATTGTGTGGTCTTGAGTTCCACCACCTCTTTTCCCAGAAAAAAAGCCCTGGTCCTGCCACTCTTAACCAGTACAGCAAACCACTGTTGGTATGGATTTTCTAATGGCCTGAGAAATTATACTGGTAGCTTCATCCCAGACGTCTGCCACTCGGCCTGTGCGGAAGTGTGAGCACAGGAAATGACACTTCAGCGTGGACGGGGAAGTGCTGCTCCCAAGGACGGGAGAGCTCTGGCCACTTGACTGGCAGTTCCGCGAGAGACGGGTCCAAGCTGAGTAAGTTTTGGGGCAGCACTCATCTCAGTCTTCATTGCTGAGATGAAACTTAAAAAGCAATGCAATAAACATAATGGGAAATCCCTAAAATGGCCACAGCCATCATTTTCAGCAATCTCACGCTAATCTTTGCTTTGCATTAGGCTGGGACCCTCCCAGGTGTGGGGGTCAGCAGAGCTGCTGTGTAGCTTGTAGGCATAAGGTGAACTGAATATGCATGCAGAACTCAAGAGCTCCTGCCTCTAGGAGTGTTTGAGTCAAAAGGATTCGAATTTTATCAGGACTGTTAGGTTGTCTTTTCAGGCTTTACATTTTTGTGTACACCATGGTGGAACCTCAGTAGTGGGCCAGGGTGCAACTGTGAGCTATTAATTCACATATACAGATCAAGGTATGTTTGAAATTGAACAAATGCTACCAGGCTTTCCTACCATGTCTGATCATCTCAAAACAATTTTTTTCTCCCTATGGAGACAGTTTTGGTGCCAGACGCCAAGCATTTGCATGTGTGAATCAGTTCTGAGAGGGATATTAATTAGACCGCTGAGTTTTTCTGGAACTTAATCGGACCTCTGGTGTTTTCCTTGGCCACACCAAAAGATCATGAAGCAGAAAGGGAGCATCTGACTTAGCAAATGAGGACGTTCCTCCTGGACCCCTGCATTCTTGGGACTGTTCCCATTATTTTCACGTTTCACATTATTTATGGCATAGTGAACTGTATGTTATTTTAGTGGATTAAATTCTGCTAGAGTGTCTCTTTTGCTGATTCACCCAACAACATGATGCCTCCTTCCCCAAAATGAGAGTATCTGAGCAGTCTTCCTCCTGCCCTTCTAGGAATCGATTGACATGGTGAAGAGCCGCCTGGAAAGAAGCATCCAGATGCAGGCGTTGCTACGAGCCTTTGAGGCCCGCGATCGCAATCTGCAGGAGAGCAACCTAAGCCGGGTCAACTTCTGGTCTGCTGTCAACCTCAGCGTGCTGCTGGTAGTTTCGTTCCTCCAGGTGTACATGTTGAAAAGCCTCTTTGAGGACAAGAGGAGAGTCTGGATGTAACAGACAGATGAATTGGTTCTCCCATACAGGCCAGGAATCCTGACCAGAATCAACTCTCACGTTCGGGACTGTTTGAAGGCTGCTGTCGTTGCCTCTCTATGGAGAAGGTTAGAGAAGAAATAACCACAGTCAAGATAAGGAGAGGTTGGGTTGCAGGGGAAGAGGAGGGTCCCTCCATCTTATACTGTGTTGGCAAAAAGCCAGAACACAAATTTGACAGCAAGGAGGTGGATGAAAAGGAAACATTAGGCAGCTGACAGCAAAAACAGACATTGATCTCCAAACGCCTTTGGCATTTCAGTAGCTTTGCTGTTCTCAGGGCGTGGGTACATACAGCTTTAAACACTGCTTATCCCTTGGGCCTAATCTTGGACTATTTGCATCCAATTTTGACCATGTGTGCCTTAACTAGAGGTGCTGGCCTGAGCTTGCCTTTTTTTCTCTTGAAAGGTTTCTTGCCCTGAGAGATCACATCCAAGCAGAACAAAAACGCTCCTGGGGCTTGCTTTCTCTTTAGCCTCCTTGCTGCCCCCATTTCTCCAGACACAGCTACCTGAGGAGTAAGTGCAACTGCCCCTATCCGCTGTGTCTTCCAAACAGTCGCTGAAAACGGTTTCAGCTCCAGCTGTTGGCGCTCTGCTAAAACTTAGGGAGGCTGGCTTGCTTGCGTTGGGAGTTGGTGCACTTTCAAATCCAGAGCTGCTTTCCTGTGTGTGAGAAGCCAGCTCCTTTGTTTCAGCAAGGCCTGCATCTTTCAGGGATAGGCAGCCGGAAGAGAGGGATGCCTGTTTTTTAGTGTGCTGGATGTAAGTTGGTGAAGAGGCCTGGCTGAATCTACTCTTTTGTGTTCAGGTTAAGGCCTGAAGTTCTTTATTGGACCCAGCAGAATTTAAATGTATGGTAGGAGCCGAACCCAAATCACAGTGACTCGTGACTTTAAATGCAGGCCAGCCCCAATAATTCATCAAGGCTGTGTGTGCCTCTGAGATCCTTTTTCACCTGGCTAGGCTAGGCTAGGGGAAAATGTTCACACCCTTGCTTTCTGTGGGATGGATGGCAATTAGAGATGGGGCATTTTCAGCAGTGGCACCTTGCCTGTGGAATGCCCTTCTCCTTGAGGGTAACTTGGCACCTGCTTTACTGTTCTTTTAAGTCTTGGGCCAAAACATTTCTCTTTATGCCCAGGCATACAGTGTGCCATCTTTTTAAGCTGTTTTACAGATACTGATTCATGCTGTTTAATGCTGTTTTTAATGGCTTTTTCAATTTTGATAACTTCATGGTGTTTTTCTGATTTTATTGTATTTACTTTGTGAGCCACCTCAAGCAGGTCGCTGGAGAGGTAGCATATAAACTTCCTAAATAAATAAGCCTGTGTTTCAAGGGCAGGTCTTATGCAATCAGGTGTAGGATGCGTCTTGCACTTCCTATAACAGAGATGGATTTTCAGTGAGTTGATGTCCAGTACTCAAGAGCTACTTTAAAGCTGCATTTTATTTTCCTGTTTCTCTCCCAATACATTAAACTGTGCTTGAAGCACATGGTAAGTTCTTGGGCTGCTGTTGGTTACTCTTCAGGGCAGCATCCTGTTAGGAGTTGTATTCCAGAGCCACCTAATGAGCTGCTTATCTGATGGCAGGCTCCCACTCTTTGGCCTTTGGACCTTCTTTCCTTGCCAAATACCTGGCACACTATTATGACGAGATGCTAGGGGTGGCATCTGTGAACTGATTCCAGAAAGGGCCGGTCAGTGTCATGTGGTTCAATCAAGTCAGCCAGACGGAGCTTGTGTTCTGTGTCTGCTGGAGACCTGAAAGTCACTGTTACACCCAAAAAAAACTTCAAAGGGAATATACAATACGAAAGCGTTGAAGTAGAACTCATCAAGAAATTAAAAACTCTCATCCTGGATTAAACATACTTGGGTTCCCTTACTTTCATTTCTAATAGCTCAACAGAACCTAGTTTTTAGAAGCTATCATTGCTGTTCTCAAAATATTGTGTTGTACGGTAACCCTGCAGTGGTATAGGCTAACATTTCCTTAGGCTTAAGACGGCTTCTTCTTTTATTAAGCTACACATATCCATGTCCCGTGTGAGAGGTGCTGGAATCTCTGACCTCTGCTACTGGCGGGCAAAGGTCCTTCTCCTAGAAAGGATGTAAATAGTTTTAGAGTAACAAAGCTTTTGCTAATGATCTGTCATCATATTTGTACAGTCCGTATCCATCCCATAGTATGTCACAGAGCTACTTCAGGATGGGTCCTTCCCGCCTTCCTAAATCTCTGATGGAAATGAGAGACCACTCGGTGAAGCCTCCATGGCTGCCTTGACTTCAGCTATCTTTACAAAGCATTCTCGGTATATTTAGCTCTTAGACAGCCAAGACCACACGGTCTCATCATTTGCTCACAAGATGAAAGATGAAAACTTCTGGATGCAAGACACATGCCCTGCCAACAGCTAAGGCCCCCCCTTCTATTTATCTATTTTGTAAATGTTATCTATAGTCCACATTTCTCACGGAGACTCAGAGCAGTTTACACAGTGCTTAATTATGTGAATTAGCCCTTCTTTGGTACATTCAGTATTTTCAGATGAGACCCAGAATCTCTGTAGGCTTATAAAAATTGCGAGTGAAGAGTAAAGGCTTTCCACTATCATCTAAAAGGTAAAAAATAAGTAACGTTGGAATTGGAAAATTATATGAACAATAATGGAAACAAGAAGGAGAAATGGAAATCTTTCTTTACTACAATTCTGCCTTCACATGTGTAATCTACATCCAGTACTTTGGCCTGTTTTGGCTACAGCTACCAAGTAATTGTTTTGTGGAACTCAACCTGCAGGCATCCAACCTTGCAGGGCCGATTTCTTGTTTAACACCCAGAGGGGCTGGAGATTCTGTTTCTTGATCTCTCAGCTGAGGGTTGGTTTAGAGGGGCTGGTGGTGGCTCCGACTGCCCTAAGAGGTGAGGATTCACTCCCCAATATTGAGTGTCTTGCCCTTGACCTCTATTCTGAGCTTCTTGTGGGACGGGGGGGGGGGGGGCTACTGCACACCCCTCGTGGCTGGGAGAACCCCAAGCACAGGGCAGACCCCCAGCTGTGTCTGAGTGACAGACAAGGCACCTGAATAAATCGTAACGTTGTGAGCAGACCCACAAAGCACAAAAAGCTATTCATAAAAGTGTGCATGTTCTCAATTGAACCAGTGATTTCCAAAAAAGGAAATCTGACCCATGCACACAAGGGACAAGGCAAAGGGCAGGAAAAATTGTTAATAAACAGCCACGCAAAGAGAGCATTAAGGAGTCACACACACACACCCCACACAAACACACTACAACTTTGGAGGCAAAATAATGATCTCTTCAGGCCTAAGCAGCTGCTGCTTTTCAAGAAGGGGACACTAAATATTTGGGTCGGATATCAAGGGGGCATTCCTGGGGCATAAGAGTACTTCTGTTGCTGGTGGAGGGGATGCTGCCATTCCCCCCACCCAGAACCCGCCCATTACTGGGGGTTGCTTGGGCCCCAGCACCAGAACGTCAGGAAGCCAAAGGGCTGTTCTGGCCCACGTCACTCTGCAGGGCTCCTTGAATGGGCAGCTCAGCTATGAGACAACAGAGGGCCGAGAAAGTGCATGTGAGAAAAGGACAGAGCTGGACAGAGGAGGGAGCGCTGGGGGCAGGGGTTGGAGAGCACTCCCCCCCCCCGGGGGGGCACGGAAATTGTCCCTGGGGGTTTGTGCTTTGTAGCAGCATCTGCTTCCACCCCCCCGACCCCACTTGCTCTTATGCAAAGAAAGCTTGGACTGAGAGTCTCTTCTGGCGGGACTATGTTCTGTGCTCCAGAAACAACCAGCAAGTTTTAATTGGCAAAGAGCAGCAGAGACTACAATTCCTGTTGCATGCTTACTCAGGAGTAAGTTCCACTGACCAGAGTAGGACTTACCTCTAGGTAAATGTGCCTAGGACTGCACCCTAGGTGTGCTCTCAGAATGCAGGTTGAGACACGAGGGCGACATGGTGGCCATTGCTCCCAAGAGCCACTGCCTTGTAGCTGAGGCACTGCAACCGCCTGGCTGGCTACAGGGGCAAGCTCAGGAGTCACGTGAAAGAGGTGGGCTGGTTACCGCAACTGAAACTGCTCAGCCTCCGTCAGAAGGTGGCGAGGGAAGAGGTAGAAATCTTGCCCAAGGAACAGGCAAAACATCCCGCATCTGGGCACTTGTGAGGCACCACATGCTTCCATAGGCAACTTAGCCTATGCTTTGCACCCAAAATGTAAATACACCAACTGATTTTTAAGTGTGGTCAAACTGTCATCAAGCACACCTCAAAACGGCAATGCCATTTTCACAGATTCCATGAACGGCAACCACGCCCTGATCCAGAACTGCTTCCATTCACCCTAAACTCTATTGACATTCTAATAGAGATCCAGCGAGGCAAAAAAACCAACCGCACAGCACAAGATGGCAGAGACCTTCCACCAGCAGAATTTCCCTTTATTTAGTTTATTAATAGTATACAGAATGGAGGCACTTATGTCAAACAGTGGAGGGCTTTTCTCATCTAAAGACAAGGGAGAGAAGGTTCTTAGGCCCCTTTCCCCCATGGTAGGAACAGGAAGTAAATCATCACAAAAGTATTTAGAGTACAAGGTTGGCCGACCAAGCAACTGCCAGTTTCTAGAGAAGGGATGAATGGACAAGCGGTGGGAGATCACGAAGGGCCCAAGCTCTCCGCTCTTCTAGGCCCAGAGGGACCTCCATTGGAAGGCAACACTGGTTAGGAGGACAGACAGTGCGGAGTTCAAGTAGAAAAGGCACCAGTTAGTCTCATCTCTGGAAGGCCTGGCCCACTGCGGGCATCAAGCAAGCAACTACAACTCCCAGTCAAGCAGGAAAAGGTCGCTCAAAGGAAACGTTTAAGGCAGGTGGTGTGTGTGTGTGTTGCTGTTCCTTCCATCTTTCCTGAAGTATCCCTGACGGGGGGCTGGGACTTTACTGATTTCTTTTTTAAAAACCCTAGAATTTATACAAGTATTAATACACAGTTTGTCTTTATGAAGAAGTATTTACAGCCATGGCCCAGAGAGGGCAGAGTGCTTGGCTAGTCCTATTGAGAAGGATTCCACGTTGCTTCACAAACTCTCCGGGCTCTAGTGAGAAAGCAGCAGCTCAAACTCTTCTGCTGCGCCAAAGCCACTCGGGGGGGGGGTGTGTGTGTGTTAGTGCTCAAGACCTGTTTGTTGGTCACGCGAAACCTGCTGCAGCCTCGAGGGAGGACAGAGCTGTTCCACTGAGGAAGGACAGCGTAAGGTTCCTTTCTTGAGGCAAAGTCCCTCTTCCGGTTTGGCGGGGAAAGGCTTCCCACCGTTCACACAGAGGTTCACCACCCTTGATCACGCCACTTCTCAGTACAAGATAAGGCAAGTTACAAGTGGTCACAGTCAATTCATCAGGTAATAGGCAGCTGGTATTGCAGCCTGAAAGGTCTCCAAGACATCCCTGAAGCCAGCCGCTGGGACCCTGCCCTGCTGTCACTAAGGAGGGACAGCCAAATGACCGGGGTGCTGACAGCAAAATCCGTGGCTTCTTTATAAAGCACAAGCACTGGCGGGTGTAGAAGGTGGCAGAGCTTGAAGATCATCATGATATCCAAGGCTCAGAGGCCAGCCAGCTTGCCTTCCTCTGCTTGGGGTGGTCTTGCTGCGGCTTTCAGTGCAATCCTATGCAGAGTTACTCCAGTCTAAGCTCACTGAAGTCAAGGGGCTTGGACTGGAGAAACTGCATGGGATCGCAGTCTTAATTTAGTAGCAAGTTATTTGCAGTCCTCATCATAATTTCATTTTCTTGAAAACTATAAAATAGAAACTGATCTAAATTTCTAAATGAAATTTAAAGGGGGGGCGGGGAAGGAAAGCAGATCTAAGGCGTAGATTTTATATACAGGGGAACAAAGAAATCCAGAGCAAGGGGAAGCAGTCCAATCAACAACAGTGGGAAAAGGAGATTCTATGTGCTCAAATCACAAGGGATGGCTGGAAATTCACCTCTTTACTCTCACACATTCACAAGCAATCACCCAGTGAGGGAGGTTTCCTTTCTCTATTTTTTAACAAAGTGCAAAACAACTCCACAAATCAGAACCCTCCATGTTCTCATGAGGAACGGGTCTGGTATGGCCACCCGGAGGATGGTGAAGCAGCTGCTGCCGCCACCACTGCCTCCTCCCCAGAGAATGTTCAGGACGTCAAATCCCACCCTAGCCAAGACCCACAGATTGGAGGGAGAGGGAAACCGTGACAAGGAATGCTTGGCCTCTCGGGGCTCTTGACAGATCACAGACCCACAGCACCCATCCCAGGGTTGCCGGTGCCACAGCTGTGACGGGTGGGGAGAGAACATGGGCCTTGGCTACAGTCGATCACAGTCGCAAAGAGCTCTTTTACACAGGAGATTAGGCATGAGTTCTTTCCACAAGATAGTTAACAAGCAACAGCTCCCCAGGATTTTGGTGGTTAATCTAATAAAGAGGGCTCAGCTGGTCGGATAATGGTGGGCCGGTTTGGTGCGGCAGGGGGTCTTCTGCTGCAGAGAGAACGAAACAAAAAAAGGATGTGAACATTGCGAAAGGGGAATCAGACAGGAAGACACTCCTGCCCGCTCCACAACACTTCAGCTGGGTAACATCTTGACTTCTTTCACACCCCAAGTTGCCCTCAGATGGTGCTCCTGGCCTTCCTGTCTAACTGCTATTCCACGGTTTCCTCCGGATAAGCTCTGCCACTGACTCCACTCTTTCGTCACACCACCCAATGGCTTCCAGGACCACCTATAGACAACTCCGCCCCTCCATCCCTGAATTTTCCCTCTCCTTCCAATCCCACATCTCCAACGGTCAGTCTGATATTTCTACTTGTGTCTTATTGCCACTGCAAATGCTTATCTGAAAGCGTGCGAGGCTGGGCTCCTCATCTTTCTGCCTCAGCCCTTGACTCGTATACGTTCCATATCCACTGACAAGGCCGTTCCCCACCTTGCAGAACAAGTGGTCAAAACCCTTCATCTTTCATCACTTCGATCTGGCTCCAGTTCTTTGTCTTTCCTACTAAGTCGTTCATGGCACTGCTTTCTCCACCTTCCACTCATATATTCTGATCCATCTTGGCTCACAACAACAGTTGCTCTTTCAGCTTTGCCATTCCCAGCTGTCCTGCACCACACATTTTGCTCTTCCCCGTCTCCCCTCGGAACGCAAACTGCCTTCCATAACACACCTGCGTGATGTCACCTCATCGCCCCTTCCAAAGCCCACCCTCTCCATAAAGCCCTTATTTCCTGTCTCCTACATGGTATATTTAACTAAGGATTTGCACCTCCATTTCCTTCATGTCAAAACTGGCAGCTTTTATTCTGTGAAAACCCCATAAACAAGCTGACGGCGCCAGGAAGAGGCGCTCTTGGATATTCCAATACAGAATGATCCCCTTGTTGATTCCAAGGATGTTTCTATCAGAACTCACTCAGCCTTCTTCAGGCATCCTAGACTGTTTTGGACTAACCTCATAGCTAAGCAAATCCTTCTCTCTGTGAACTACATGATTAATTAATTGCATCTTCAAACAAATAACATCTCTTCTGACTTAAGTTGTTTGCCACAATATTTAGTATGCTCTACAGGAATAACAACAACAACAAAGCTTGTATCGCTTTTCTAGACAGATTAGTGTCTCACTTAGAGCAGTGAACAAAGTTGGTGTTGTTATTATCCCCATAATACAGCTGGGAAACTCGGGCTGAGAGGAGTGGCTTCTCCAAGGCTACCTGCTAAGCTCACGGCAGTAGTGAGAGTCAAACCAGTGGAATGCTGATTCGCAGCCCAACCACTTAACCATTATGCCATACCAGCTCTTTAACAGAGTATCTGGTTAAATTTTATGAAATCTGAAAGTTGCTTAATGTTTGCAATCCCCTCCCCACACCTCCCTACAAACAAAGAGCTGGCAAATATTCTTCGTATGAAATGGAAACGCAACCTCCTATGGTCTCTCAGAATTTGGATTCAATAGGATTTATTCTCATTTGTTGAAATAAATCTGAAGTATTAGCTGAAGTATCAGATGTATGGACATTCTGGGCAGCTAGGGAGAATTGCCACAGTAAAGATGCATTTTTTGCCCAAAATTATTCTTATTTAGAAATATTCTTTTACTCGACCAGATGTATTTTAATATTGGCTTTTGCCATTGATCTATAATACTATGAGCAACTAAAAAACTTCTATGAGTAGCAGTTAAAACTACGCATAAGAATTTGAAAAGGAGAATCAAGAGTCCCTACTGTTAAATTGTGCTATATAGCGGCAAGATTGACCTTCCTGAAAGAATGGCTTCCACCAATTGAAGCTGTGCCCATAAGATCAGTATTGTGGTTTTGTAAAAGAAACTGGCACTGAAATATTATTGATATAGGCCTATTTTAAAATTTGCTATAATCCAAGACATATTTTAAGTTCACTTCTGACCACTGGAAACCTTCACCCATCTTTTTAGCGTCTTTCATGTTCACCCTCGCTTCACTGCCATAGTGGTTGGAAACCTAGAATGCTCACGGGGAGGTACATGTTCCTATGGCCCATGTTCATTTCATGCTTCTATGAACTATGAAATGCCTTGGGCATTGTGGGAAGGCAGAATCAAATATTTTAAATAAAAATCCTGACGATAATACAAACAGAGCAATTCCACACTAAGCAGAATCTACAGCTTGAGTGGGGGCTACAGCACTGAAGGCCAGGAAACCCCGAGACACCTTGATGCCTATGCCACGTGACTACTACCATGGAACGTATCTCTTTCTAAGGATATTGCAGCATATTAATATTCACAAGGCTACCTTCCAATGTTCAGTTCTGATGTTCCTCCCATCTCCCGATTCAATCTTGCTAACCATAATAAGGGAAGTATAGCTGGACAAAGAAATAAACCACTAGAGCCAAGACCTACACAGTATTTGTCACAGCTTGGCAAGGCTCAGCTGAGTACAGCTGCTGAAGGGCAACCTGAATTGACCATACCTGGGCACACCTGGAGGGATGCCAGGTGGAACACGTGCTGGTCGTGAAGGAATCTGAGGAGGTGCTGAGAAAGGGTCACTGTTCGCAACAAATGTTCCTTGAGGTCCAGGGCGTGAAGGAATGGGTGGTGCCACAAAAGAAGGGCCACTTGCTGCTGGTACTGGAATCAAGGGGGGCCCTGGCATAGGACCCCTCACAGCTGGGGGTCTCCCCGGGGGCAATACTGTACTAGTGGGCCTTCGCTGTGGTGTCGGGCTGCAAAGGAGAGAAAAAGAGTAGTATAGATAGTCCATGAAGTTTAAGACAACAGGGACCTCAAAATAAAGCAAATAATTAGTTCTAATTCAAAGGGCAAGATGTGAGCCTCTTCATCTGCCCAAGAATCGGTTTGGAGAACTGACCCATAAACTGTGAAATGTTATTGCAGACCTCTGTTGAACGACACTACAAATTAGAGGACTAACAAGCAGCTATTAGGGGTGTGCGCTTCGGGAATCCGATTCAGGTAAAATACCCAAATCAGACCCTATCCAGAAAGCTTAGTGATTTCTGAATCTGGCCCCAATTCGGAACTCCCGAAGCAAAGATTCATAATGCTTCGGAAAGCTTCGGGTTTAAATGCCTGTTTCCCTGCCACTGTAAGCAGCAGGGAAAGGGGCATTTAAACCCCTGAATCAGCTGCACGTCAGGGGCTTCCCCAATGAGCAGCTGAGTGCCAGCACCGCTGTCAGGGCCAAGAAACTCCTCGGCTCCGACACCAGCGGGCAAAGGCGGCGGCGGGGATGAGCAGAGCAAAGGTAAGGGAGGGCTGGGGTTTTTAATGGGCCCTGCTGCAAGCGGCAGGACAGGGCCATTTAAACTATCAGCTAGCAGGCGGCAGGGGGAATCCCCCTCTGCCGCCTGCCAGCTGATAGGGAGGGGGGGCTAAGTGGGGATGAGTGGGAGTGTGGGGGGGGGTTGCTGGGAGAAAACCCAGCCCCCTGAATCACTTTGGAATGCTCTGAATCTTTACAGAGCATTCCGAAGTGATTAAAATACCCAAATCCGAATGACTTGCCACTTCAGATTTTGGGTATTTCCGAATGTTTTCCCTGTTCAGGTAAACCTGAAGCAGGAAATCCAAATATTTTCAGGTAAAACCGAAGCAGGAAATCCGAATATTTTCTGCGTGCACACCCCTAGCAGCTATTAGGGATTCTGCACACAGTTTAACCCTGAAACTGTACAGAGACGGGTCAGATACAGACCCCATTTCCTTCTGGTGTTCATAAAGGAAGAGACTCTGAACACACATTACATTCTTGTCTGTCTCTTGCAACTTATGCCCCAGGCTGCTTTTGTATTCCAACTCTACATAACACCATCTGAAGGGAAAGCTTTCCTGTCCTCCGACTCACCTATGCCCACTGCTTGCCGCCTGCAGCCAAGTGTCATCCACAGGCGGGGGAACTGGGGTGGAAATTGTGCTGGTGCTGATGTCCCCAATTATGTTCAACGCTTCCTTCAAAGCGTGGTACATCCGCAACATGTCATCCCGACGCTGCGCCTGGTCTGCAGACTCCTCCATCAAGCTATTTTGGTCAGCAGAGGAGTATAGGTAGGCCAACAGCTCTGAATGGATGAAGTCCTTGGTCTGGATGGGCACAGAGAAATGGTAAACATTTGAAATCAGATAAACTGAATGAATCCATTTAAGTTACCGTAAGGGCAGGAAAATCCAAAATAGATTACATAAAAAGAACCCTGCTGAAACCAAGCGAGGGGTGGTGATGGCAACATAGAGATAACAACACACTACATTGTGTGTCCGGGGCCCTTCTTGCCTCTTTGACAAGCTGAATAACCACCAGCAAGAGTATGCATAATCTAGAAATAACAGTCTGCATGGCCTACCTTTCAAAGTTTGAAAGAACACCACTTTAAGTATTCTAAAGGCACATGCTAACTACTGCATAACCACAGTGAAGTTAAATTTTGTTTCACCTTGAGAAGGCTCACGTTAAGAGTGAATTCTCTTTTTCTTGAAAAGGGAATCCTGGAATCATACACTGGAGTGAGCAGCATGTCAATCTTTAATGAGATATATGCCTTTACGTTATAAACGCTCAATTCCAACAACTGAATTCTTAAGATATAAAATGCTGCAAATAAAACCAAGTGTTCAAATGCTGTCAAGAACATCAGTCTTGCTGACTTGCTCTCCATGCACATTTTAACAACTTAATTAAGTCCTTGCAAAGGCCCTTCTTATGCATGTTTATTCATAAATGCAGAACTTGACTTCTCTTCTCTTGCTGTCTTGCATTGTCTCAGGAGAATAAAACATTTGCCGCCCCAGTAAACATCGTCTAGGCTTATGTCCCTTATATTCATCATCTATTGACTTTGCATGTTACCCATTACTTTCAGCATTCCCTCCGGCTGGTGTGCAGGCAGACGGCCCCTGTGTCAGATGCATCTGACGAAGAGAGCTATGGTTCTCGATAGCTTATGCCACAATAAAGTTGGTTAGTCTTAAAGGTGCTACTGGACTCTTTACTATTTCCCTACTGCAGACTAACATGGTTAACTCCTCTGGATCTATGTCAAAGGACAGAGCCACCAACCACAACCTTGAGGCTAGTTTCAAGTGGGCAGCCGTGTTAGTCTGTAGTTCTAGAACAAAATTCAAGTCCAGGAGCACCTTGAAGATCAACAAAAATTTCTAGGGCATAAGCTTTTGTGAGTATCAGGCACAACAAAATTTAAGGTGCTCCCGGAATCAAATTTTGTTCAGTCTTGAAGCTGAAACAGGCAGCTAGGATCAGCCACCAAAGCTGTGGAACGCCTCCCTCCGCCCACCCCACGCCAGCCAGGGCTCACATTGTTTATCATTAGGTGCATAATTGTCTTTGGCATGAGATCCCGGATGGACTTGTTGATGATCCCAACATACGAGTCAACAAGATTGCGGATAGTTTCCACTTGGCGTTCTAACTGAGGATCCATGGAAAAAGTGTTCTCCTGAACCCCATCTTCATTCTCCACCTGCGTGTAGAGAAACAAGACATATAATCAGAGAATAGGGGAGCTAACCAGAGAAAGCCTTCTCTTTGCCAGCAATACTTCACAGCATCAAGCTTGGAAAAACTGCCACTACTCCTTTAGTCTGGCTACCAGAATGGAAGAGATTTGGATTTCTTTTATTCTTGTTTGAAGCACGCTTCTCAGTGGTTTAAGCATCTATTCCTGGTGCCTGTATTACCCATAACCAGGAGAAGGAAAAGGAAAGCTAAAACCTATCTATTGATCCCTGAATACATTCTCCTCCTCCATTTGCTGAACACTCCCCAAAATTTCAAGGGCTCAGTCAGTCCTGAAATGTTAAAGAGGTAACTGATTATACAGACACAGCTTTGATCAGAGTGGAAAGCGCTGGATTAGAAAAGTCAGAGATCTCTGTGCTGATGTGTGAACTCGCGCAAATTGGATTCTGAGATGATGGACACTCAAAAAGGCCACCCAGGCTTTTACTTGGCAACCTCTCCCATTGCCAGCCTGGCTGAAAGGATAGGAAGTCTCACCCTAACAGATTTTTCACTGCTCCTCATCCTCTTTCCACTCTCGCCATACTGGCAAAGCACATCTGCTCATCACACACACCATGAATTCTATCATCCCCATATCTGTGCACTTTCCTGGCTGTTCTCTGGGTCTTCTGAACAGCCTTGTCTAAAAACGATCTTGCTTGGCTTCCTAAACCCATTTGTGCCCCACTTCCCAGAACGAGAGATTCAAGTATCATTCTATCCATGCTACATCTCATCCCTCTCCCATTACCCCGCAAACTAGAACACAAATCCGATTTAGTGTACTCCGTGTATTTCATACTCAAGCTTACTAAGTGATGGAAAAGGCAGGATGAGAATCAAGAGTAAGAAATATTAAAAATTCCCCAAACAGTTCAGCAAAGCAGCCTGTCTGCTAAGGAAAGGTGCAGAGCTCCCATCACTGCAGAGGGCTAAACTGGACTTACACAACCCTTGCTTTATTCTAGCAGCCAACAGCACACCAGATAGAGATCCTTAATACGCACCTCGTATCAGACTTCTCTTTGCAAGCATGTGCAGGTCTTCCCAAATCCCTATCGACAGGCCAGCAGCCCCTTCCCCCAACCATTTCTGAATGAGAAGAGCACCGTTCAAGGACATGTTAGTGACAGAGCCCCCATCGACGCCTTGAGCAATCACTAGGAACCAGTCTGAATTAGCCACTCGCCTGGACTGAGAACCCACGGCATGAGTAACTCCAAGCCAGAAGCAAACAACAGTCACCAGGAGACCTCTGGCCACCGCAGGACCCAACTCAGACACGACCCCCACCCCACTGTAAACCCAAAGGGATTGTTTACTTGGTCTTTCTCTGGGTAAACACCAGCTCGGAGGAAGGAGGCCTTCCAGCTGTCCACATCTTCCTGGGAGTCGCAGGCAAGCTCAATCTGCCGCAGATCTTTATACACATTCCTAGTCCCAGGTGGGGGAAGAAACAAATTACATCGAATCAGAAGGGGGGGGGGACACTCAACCTGCAAAAAGAATTCTGTAACTGGAATATTAGACAGACTTACTTTTATTTTCTAAATGTCTCAAGTCATGACTACAATTCCTACTGCTATGACAAAACCTGGGACCGTGAGAAGGGCCAACTGATGGAACCCTAACGGACCTCACAGGCCTGTCCCTGTGCCTAGAACGAGCCTCTTCACTGAGAATGTTGGGAACTCCATCCGGCATTTTGCTTACTACGTGTGTCTTAGATTGCGCTCTAGACATTTTGCCAGCATCTGTCTTTCTGTACGCTTTCCTCCTTCACTCAAACATGACTTGTCTGTTATGCCTTTGTTAATTTAAAGAATTTAGGGAAGGAATTCCCAGGCGGAAGCAAGAGACGTTAACACTGCCACATCTCTTCTCAAAAGCAGACTCTAGCACGGTCCATGCCCTTGAAACAGAATGGCTTGTAAGGGAGTGTAGTATGAACCATGTGTGTTACGCAATTCATATATGGAATTTATAGACATGATTGATATTCAATGCTCGACTATGAGTTTTTCAGATTTCTTGTAAACGTTACTCTTCCTTTCTTCAGCCCTGAACAGGCCAGCCAAAATGAAGAGATATATTGTTTGTTGTCAGAGGGAGTTAAAAAGGGCGATCTTCTGCCGAACTAGCTCCCAACACGAAGAACAATGCTGCACAGTTGATTTAATGTCCAGAAAAAATCCCATTGTGAAAACACTGCCTATCAGCACCAAGCACCATAGCAAGCCACTAGAGGGCGCCAATCAAAAGGTTCAGTAACATGTTGGTTTATGCAACAGCATCTATATAAACTGGCCACATCCTACAACCTCTGAATCTCTCCCCTTCGGAAGGCAGCAAAATCTGCTTTCCCTTTTTTTGGGCAAAGCTGTGTGTAAGAAGCTTTGAAATTTAACCTTTTTTCTTGAAGTCAACTTAGGCAGATTAGGAATGACACGTAGGACTGATTTCTATAGAGTATACCAATATTCTGTGTATCTATTCAGTAATGTTTTGTTTAATCAGATCTAGAGCTAGGTAACAAATAAATGTTTTATTTAATACATGGGCTGTTTATTGGCTAGGAAATACAGGGTTTTTACTTTGAAGCTGGAGGAAGAGCCTCTTGAATTGGAAGAAAGCTCCTTGGAGGACAGCACCTCTATAATAGCACCTGGTACAACCTCGTATACGATGAAACACTGTTCTACCCTTAAAGACAGAGAATAATGTCCTATTCAGACAGACTCTGAACCCCAAGAACATGGAATGGAGGGAAAAAGTTCTGAGAGGGTACAAAGCCCAGCTTTCATACCCATCACACTGCCAAGCGAGATTGCTCAATGTTCTGGTCCCACCTTCCAGTCTGGCACTGTCTAATGGCAAGCACGTTTACTGACAATGTAAGAGGGGTTTCCAAAAAGAAACAGCTGACAAGTGAAGGCTAACTAGATGACAGTTACTAGTCAATGCACGAAGTTGCTTGATGTTGTTAAGATCTTTACTTGTTGATTTATTTTCTTGAGACACTGTAAGGACCTCTTCCTAATTTTTCTTTTATGTAGTCACACTCCCCTTCCAGACCAAATAGCTACTTCCTAGCTAGCTAAGAGCATTGCAAAGGGCCTAATATGGTTTTCCATACGCATCCTAAGACGTTGATAGGTCAACTCAGTGATACTTTGAGATCACTTCCTTACCTTTGTTCTGTGTTGAAGATGGCAAAGACGTGCTTGTTGGACATGAACCCTTTCTCCACATCTCTGATTTTCAGGTTGTCTAGAGGCAGCATGTATTTCTTTTCTTTCTCCTATGGGAACAGAGGAAAAACACACAAACAAACCACAAAGTCATGAGCATCGGATCCATCCTGCCCAACAATCCAATATGAAGCGTCTTCTCCAGAGAATCTTGCTCAATATCTGCATGGCGTTCAAGAATGAGGCTGGCGAGGCGAAGGCATTAGCCGGGTCCGGCTTGAAGCACGAACTCCTCTTTGTACTTCCCCACAAGCCATTCTGAGACTCAGCAGACCTTGCTATCAGGCTTTGCCACTTTGCTCTCACCCACGACATCATCAAATTTGGCAACAACTTGTACTTACAAATTAAAGGTTCAGCAATGGTTAACTGTATGGCATCACATTTTCACCGCCAACTAAGCTCCTACCAGTTAACAACACTCCTGTAGTTGATATTTTCATCATTTGGACATGCGGGAAGGAAGCTCTTGAGGGATGTCAGCACGACCAATAACTTTCATCCCACCCACAACTTCAGCAGTGGACACCACTGAGCAACAGTTATGGACACACCCACCACTGATACAGAAAACCCCCCAACCACCATATGCTTCCAGTTACTACCATAGCATATAAAGCAATGCACTGCCTACAGCATTCACTATGTTACAATCCCATTTACTCCCATCTCTCAGACAGGATCTCTCACCTAAAGGATCTACCACAAGCACTTTTAGGATTAATGGGGAAAATGGACACAAACCCAAGATAAAAGAATCAGTGCCAAGAAATCAGCGGGGCAACATTTTAAACATTGCAGGACGTATAGTGGATAATTTATAGGCTACTGTAGCCCATCTGAAGAAGTTCACAGGTAGGATCTAACAGGAATGTGGTGGTGCCTTCACAGCAGGAGTATCTCCATACATTGGTTCACCTGAGGCTGAGCTCTGGTGAGTTTGGGGCAAAGACATTTACTTCTGCCCAGGCTTTTCTGTAGACATCACTGATCTGGTATGTCTGGGGGATTTTATGCCCTGTCTGGGGTCTTATTATTATGCTCTTGCTTTCTTGTTTTCTTCCCTACGATGGCTTTGAGACTTTGCTGCTATTTACTGGTTTTATTGCAATTTTCTTGTTGCTGCTGCATTTTTAACATTTTAGTGTTTATGGTTAGAAGCCTCTTTTTAAGAGCAATGTGCTAACAGATAAAGTATAAATATTTTAAGTAAAAATATGACTTAAAATTAGTCAAAAGATGGTATCTGTGGAAGTCTGTTACAGGTCCAGATATATACACTATGCAGGAACTGGGAAGGGGAAGGAGATGGGCATCAAAAAGCAGACACATCCCACAGCATCGGGACACAGAACTCCAGCTTCTTTAACAAGTTGCAACCTAACAAATAGTGAGAGACAGCCAAATATGAAGCACGCCGAGCAGCCTCTCTATGCTCCCCATGCACCTGGAACTGCTGATCACTCCAGAGGGCTTCCTTTCTGCATATACACAAGTTACTTGCCCTTTTGTATGGAGTGCATTTTTTCTTGCAAATACTCTATTGACACCACCCAGAAAGGGGATGGGGGCAAAACACGATCACATGGAAAGGAAGCTTCTAAATTCCTGTCCAATGTTCAGGCAACCTGTTTGAGAAAATACAAAGGAGTACAGTAGTCTGCACATTGGTTAGGCTTGGATGAGGGAAGCTCTTCATGCAGACTTTGGATGCCACCAATACATCACAGCACTTTAACAAGAAAATTGGATCATGGTATGTATGTGCCTCTGTCCTCCTTTATCAATCACAAGAGACACTGCTACTGGATCCCGTTATTCCTGGAATCTGTACAAAGTTCTACAGCAGCGGACTGCTGCAAGTTCACTGCAAGAAGCAATTTCCTTTTCCCAGCACAGTCTTTTTTGCACCAACTAATCGCACACCAACTCACGTCTCCACCCCTTATGGAGCTTGTTTTTATGCCGCTGAATCTGATTTTTATGATTATCCGATGTTACTGTTTTATCAATGTATTTTTATCTGTATGTTGTAATCCGCCTTGAGCCTGTTTGTGGGGAGGGCGGACTATAAATTTAATAAATAATAAAAAATCATTCCTGCTGGGCCTCATTTGCCAGAGAAGACCTGATCCAGAAATGAGAGCAAAGGGCAAGGACAGGCAGTGGCTCAGCAAGAATTTCACTAGAGCGGGACCCACCCTCGTGGGCCTACTTGATTTTTGGAAATTGTGGACAGTTGCCGCCACCATAAAATGGCTGCCACAGGGAAATCCAATTCTAAAACTCTCTCATGTATCATTTTGAAATAAAGTTTCCATTAAATGAAGCACTGAGAGAGAAAAAATTAAGATTTCAGTTTTTGTAAGAGGACAAGAAAACTTTCAGGAAGATAAACTGCCTGAGCTTACCTTGCCTTTATTAATAAGCTCCTTTAACCAAAGGCATTAAGTAAAATCAATAAAATAGAATAAAATAAATAAAATGGTACAACAAAATTAAGTATTAAAATAAACATTTTTGCCGAGAATAAAATAAATTAAAACCCATCATAAGAATGCCTTAAAGAAACAACTATTACTAAAAAATTGGCAACAGAATGAGTTATTAACAGATCAACAATGCCACCAAGGAGGAGACCATGCAAGGTTCAACATAAAATCGGTATTTGTTCAGAATAGGCATAATCCAGGCATCTCAGAATAAAATCCATTGATCATAAAATAAAGTAAGATGAGCCATCATCTCATTTGCACCTGAAGCGCAACAACAGGAACAATCTTGAAATGAAGTTTTTGTGTTCCCATCAGTTCTGCAGTTGGCAAGACATTCAGTGTGTCTGGCATGAAGGCACGGGGGTGGCTAAGAGTGATAAGAAAATTAAATAGGAAGGAAGGGTTGAGGAGGGGAGAATCCCTTCACAAAGGCAGAACATAAATATCTTGCAGGAGCAGACGGTCAAGATCAATGACACCCTTCCTAACCATCTCAGCACTTCCTGGTAACCACGTTCCTCACCCCCGTAAGGGGAAGCGGGGCATACCTGCCACCCAATGGAGAAAATAAAGAAGGGGATACTCTATGGACCCAGACACTCCATTAATCCAAATACTTGCCCCAAATAAAACAAGTGGGGTCACCTTGGCATTAAAAGCCTCAACAGCTGCAGGTACATACTCCCTACCTTTATAGTTAAAAAAATACAAGTGTGTATAATGCGCCCTGGCCATTTTCGTGGCTGAGTGAATATGAGTTTTCCAAGTAAGACTGTAACTAAACATTACTTCCAAATATCTGAAGTGGGGCGCTAGTTCTATTTTCTCCCCATTAACAGTTCAGGTCCTTCATGTAATACTGAGCTTTTTCAGAAAATCTTTTTTTTTTTTTTAGAGTTTCCATAAATCACTGGTAACCCTTCCTGACCCAGCAGCTTGCTCCACCACAGTGGATTAGCTTTCAAAAGATCAACTGGTATTAAATCTGACCCCAGTGACTTACCAGGTCACATTTTCTTAACCAAAAAGGCGACTGATTCCAGTAGAACCAACAGCCATGGGTCAGTTTTAGAGGTTTGTAATGGAACACTCTTTAGGACCATCTGAGGAGCCGTCCCAAAAATAAGAGAGAAATGTTGTTCCCAAGTCCCAGGATCGTGTTTCAGAATGTTAGCGTCTCATTATTAACAGCAGAAATAAGAAGTTTCACCCCCTATATAGGGCATATCACTTTTTGCGCTTTATCAAGAGTCTTCAGTGAGATCAGTTTTAACAGGTGAGAGTGCGAGTCAGATGCACTCCAGCGGCTTACGAAGTGGGGGGGCTGGGCAGAGCAGGAACGCTGCAGGGACTCAAAACAGTCTCCCTTCTTCATGCACAAATTCCCAAAGCCTGCTTGCACGTGCTTTCCTCAGACCACGGGGAGTGACGCTGTGGGAGACGGTCCCTGGCCTTGGACTTTAGGAAGACAGAATGGCGTTGGCTGAGGTGCCGTTTCCAACAGCCAGCACAAGGCCCCACTGCTTAAAGGATGTTATCCCAGAACAAGAGACCAATTCAGAACACTGCTGGGCAAGAGGGCTCTCAACAGCCCATCCACACTTCTTGGGAATGAGAAGGCCCTGGCTGCTGCCAAAGGCCTCCTGCAAAGCCCCTGGACTGCTTTGGAGGAGAGACTGAGGGGCTTGCCTCCTTCCATCCCTGAAAGGGCCAGAGGGGTCCCCCCCCATCTCCTCCTTTGGCCCTGGGTAGGGGGGAAATGTCTCCTGTAAATGCAGGAAATCCCACGGTTGTCTAAATGTCTGGCTGTAGAGTAGAGACAATTAATGAAGACAGGTGGGTTCAGCAGCACTGGAAGCATGGAGAATGCAAAGGGCAAAGGATTGTTTCACAGAAAGTCACACCACAATAAACAACACAAGCTGCACAATATCTGGATGCTAAGAGATGAAATTTCACGTTTTTAAAACTTTTAATTTTTACTTCATTGATATCCTGCTTTTCTCCCCAGTGAAGACACAAAGTGGCTTACGACATCCTCCTCTCCTCCATTTTATCCCCACAACAACCCTGTGAGGTAGATTAGGCTGAGTGTGTGTGATGGGCCCAAGGTCAATCAGCAAGCTTCCATGGCAGAGTGGGGAACTGAACCTCGGTCACCCAGGTCACCCACTCTAGCTAAATCACACCAGCTCTGAGGGAGAAACCATTTATCTCTGAAGATGAAGGGTAACGAGGATGTATACATTATGAGGGGGACTTCAAATGCTACACTTTCCCCCCATTTCATACCTTCACTTTTAAAACAAAACATTTAGTTCAACACAGCGAGTAGCCGATTTCAGAGGGAAGGCAATCACGTTCTTGAGTGTCTGTTTGGATTTTAGCCCACATGTGCCTGGGCTCTCAGGGCGTAATTCAAGCATCTGCAGTGCAATTCAGCTCTTCCTCCTCCATTTCACCAACGTGCTGCACAACATTACGTACCTCCTCGTCCTTGTACCAGGACAAACTCTCTGCGGTCAAGACAAACCAATATTCCTTGGAGCCACCTTTCATGATGCTGATGTTGTTGATGGTCAGCCAGCCTCGGCGGATCACCTGGAGGAAATCGAGAAACGGGAGGGGAGGAGGGAGGGATAGGAGGGAGGAAGAACAGGTTATAGCCTATCATGGAGAACAAACACAAAGGGTGTGTTGTGGGAGGGTGCGTCTAACTCTGAGCAGGTTCATTACACTAATTCAAGTAAGGCTAGAATCTCACTGGGACTTCCGGTATATCTATTTCCAGTTCCACACGCTTGGAAGGACTAGAAACTCTCCACACTTACCCTGTGGACTATTTCAGAAGTGCTGGGCAGGGACTCCCTGGCTCAGGATTGCACAGCTGGGGACAATCACAAGCAGGAACGCATCTCCCCAGCAAGAATTCCTCACGGTGGAACTTCCAAATTTATTCTGACTACAAATCAACTCTAGAAATCTCGAGCCGGGTGAATCAGATGGTAAATGCAGAAACGAAAGGCCCGTAAAGCAGAGCTCTACCTGGGCCACAACTTCTGCGGCAGGCCAGGCCAACCCACACACAAGGAGGGAGAAGAACTGTGGGGAGGTTGTCTGAGGGACGTCCTGTAGCGGCCCCCTGCTCACATCAGAGGGGTCCCCTGATTAAATTAAGCCGTTTCATTACAGAAGCTTCTGGTGGGGACGTCAAGACTACTCGTCGTTTTGGCAAGGTCAGAAAAAGGCCAAAGCACTGGGCTTTTGCCCATTTATGTTACAGCCAAACGTCAAACCGATGGACATCGTGCACAGTGAAAAGTAAATCAACTCAACCGTTAAAGCATCAATACTGATGCTTTTCTCCTTCCATCTTTGCAAAATTGGTTACGGGGACATTCGGGATTATATTCAGGGCGACAGCATCCCTTTAAAGGCAAAATTTCCCAGCCTCCTGCAGTGCTGAATGTTTTGATACATTTATTTCCTGTCCTTCCTCTTTAAGATGTTATTTCTCACACTGTGCATCCAGGGAACCCTCGGAAGCTTATCTTTCATGAGATCCAAGAATGGCCAGTGGGCTTCCCTAGAAGACAGCTTGCCCACTGCTATGTACAACTGGGAGCCAGAGGAGAATGAGCAGTACCCACACTGAACAGGACAGACTCTTTACAGCATGCTCTGGAGTCATGTGGTGCACACAGGGCAAGCTTAAATGAAACAGATTCCCTGAAAGAAGTCTGAAAGCCGCTTCTTGATGCTCAGGCTGGGAACAAAATGCTAAGCAACAGCCAATAAATACCGTGACAGATGGAGGGCCTTGACCTGACTGTCTGCTCAACCAGACTTAATACTAATTGCTGCACCACAGTCCGGAGTCCTGGAAATTGCACAGATCGGCAGTATCCAGTTTTTCCCTTTCAGCATCCCCAAAGATGGCTCAGCAAGCAAGCTCCCAGCCCAGGACGGAAGCAAAGATGCAGCGGCAACAACCAGCTCACCAGAAGCTTCTGGAATAAAAGTCAGCAAAGCAGCTCCACGCAGGACAAGCACCAGGGGATCTAGCCACTGCTTCGGCCCAAGTACCTCTTTGTTCATCTGGGACTCAGTGGGATCCATTTAACTGACAGAGATGGGCAAAAACAGCCGTCTCCCCAGAACTGTGCTAGTCAACAAGTGCAGGAGAACTTTTGTTTCATAAAGAAATGGCCCAAATAAGCCAGTTTTATCATAGTTGACAGTACAGCTGGAAGCATCCTGCAAGTTTGTCATGGCGGCACTATGCACAGACATGAAGCTGCCTGCTGCAGAGCCAGACCCTGGGTCTATCCAGGTCAGGACTATCTATTGTGCACGGCAGCAGGCCTCCAGGATCTCAGGCCAATATCCATCACATTACCTGCTATCTGATCCTTTTAACTGGCCCCCTACCATCTAACAGGACTGCCATCCAGGCCATTGCTTATCTTAGCAGGCTTGTTTAATTTAAAGCCAAGTTACAACACACATGCCCGTTTTCATTCCCTTCACTAGCAGGATTTGAAGAAGCTTCTCCTCCTGGGACAGTGATTAATATCCCACTCTACAGATGGACCACTGGAGGTTCACCTTCCAACTGACCACCCAAACTGGCAAGACAGCGCTGGGCCCAGCTGTAGGAGACCCAAGACAGGTGGCAAGTGGCGTGTGACCTTCACTCAGGGTTCTACCTTAGTTAGCACTGCCACGGAAATTAGTAACGAGTACTGGAGAGGCAGCCGAGGCATAAGCAGAACAAGGCCAAGGCACACAATGTCAGAAGGAAGCAAGCGTGCCCCTTGGCTAGGGATGAACAGAGTTAGATACACAAGTTACAGAAAGGACCGATGAGCAGCCCCAGAAAGGAAACAGCAAGTTGGCCCAAAGTATAATTCAACTTTCCAAGGCTCAGCAGGACCCCATGGACAGGCCCCTTCACCTTTCCCGAGCTGCTCAGGCGACCCCCATCACAAAACAAGGCCAAGCACGGGGGGGGGGGGGGGGCGTGTTACAATGAAGGTACATGGGTTGTTTAAATGGACTCATTCAGCTTGCCTGGCCGAGGAAAGGACAGTGCTGGGAAATCAAGACAAGGACTAGGTTTCATCTCTTAATCATTTTTAAATGTAAAGGATTGAGAATCAGAAGCAATTTACCTATAAATCGAATTTGGTTTTTAAAGGTACAGAAGAAGAAGAGAAGAACAAAGACAGCGAAGAGGGAGAGAGAGAGAGATTCATTGATGCTGACGGCCTGGACAATTGAGTACAGCTGTTTTTTGAGGGGGGGGGGGCGGAAACAATCCAGGAGAAGCCATTCCTGCTGCCGTCTGGGGAAGAGACTTGCCTGAATTAGCAAGTGCTTTGCTTGCAAACCGAGAACAAAGGGAAGGGAGAGGGAGGAAAGACAGAAAAGGCCTTGCTGGGAGCCAGTCTCCCTGCCACTCCCTATCCTTTACCAAGGCCTACAAAAAGGCTGCGGGACAGAAGGGGTCCTTTTGAAGCTTCCCAACTCCCCACAGACACAGCCCATCCAGTGAGATTGCCCGCTGGAGGTTTTATGGCAGTTTCTTAAACTTACAGCACCTCACACGCTGAGCCGAAATTGGAGGCGCATCACGCTCTTGACCACCCCCTTCAAGATTTCTGTTAAACGACCGGCCTTCAGGAGTGCCATCCTGCATTTCTGCACGAGTTACTGTTCTGAGCAGGACTTCTCAAACTCACGCAGACACACAACGAGCAGCGGCCTCTGCGGTCTGGCGCTTTGGATTAAATAGGACTCTCGTTTCTTGCCGCACACCAGTGTTTGAGTATTACTGTTTCACGGTGTGCTCAAAGTTACTCATGAAAATGGACGTGTTTACAGCTTCCAGTCTCTTCAACAAACTCGGAACAGGTAGAAATCTACTGGCAAGTCAATGCAGTGCCCCTGGATTCAAATATGCCAGTTAAGAACAGGGATATCTTAGCTGGCAAAAACGGGACCTGAACAAGAGAGGACCACCCCGATCCAATCAAGCTGAATGAAAAGACGACAGACCAGAGGACATACATGCAACATAGGCACACCGACCCTGTACTGCATCATCAAGAGTAGGACATTATCGTGTCGCTGCATGAGAAATCTATTTCAAGGATGGGAGCAGGAATACATTACTGCATTACTACGATAACACACTTTATCGTAGTAATGCATTACTACGATAACAAACTTTTCTTCCACCTAAAATTTCTGGCAATTCCATTTTCTTTGACCTCCGACAATTTTTCCCATTTGATATCAAAGAGCGGCATCCACAACATTTCCCAAAGAGATTGTATTCCAAACTCAGTGATGGTTTGTTTCATCCAGCAAAATCAGAAGCCACGCACAAACTTCTCAGAAATGAGTGCACTTAAAGGAAAAGCACAGGGTACTGCTAGCCTCACCAGGTAAGGGAAAGGAATACAAAAGAGCATGGAAATGCATTCCGTCTTCTCTGCACTCCAGCAACAATGCAGAAGCCTGTGCCCCCTGAGATTTTACATGGAGACACGCGTCTTACGGTGGAAGCGGACATCTAATATGGTTCTGCATGACGCCTTATGAATGTGTAGCACATGATGCACTCTGTTGTCTACTTCTGTCAATCACACTTTGATCCCCACCCTTCATCCAAAGCAGGATCTTGGGGTGCGCTGAAGGAACTGCAGACGGGCAACATGGCAATGTTCTCCACAGCACGCCAATTGCAGACATCCACTCTGGATTATTTTCGTCATCCCAAGTAAACAGTGAGTAAAGCAGCAGCCCTAACTAGGTCAAACCCTACCTAGAATGCAAAAGATTTCGTCATGTGGCCAGCTCCAACAGAGAGAGGGGACCTCTGCAAACAAGGGGCAACACAACAAGTCCTCCTTTTGGGGCTTAGATGGCTGCATCTTCTCCTCCTCAAAAGCTTCAGCCCTTCCCGCACTCTGCTCCCATGAGAGATCGCTGGCGAGAGCTGAAGGGACCACCAGCCACCTGTTGCTTTATTCTTCTACACGTTTAAGCCCCTTTGTGTTACAGGCAGGGGCTGCTTGAGGTTACACCCAACAGAATGCGACCCGTCGACGCAGGGTGGTGAATTATACCAAGGATTTAGTGGGATTTTCAGACATACAGAATAGACAAGCTGAGAAATGCCAGAGAGAGGACGACCTGGCTGGGCTGCAGCTCACGTCACTACAGGTATCAGTCAGGGAAAACGGCACACAGCGGCTTCCAGCCTGAGTTACAGATCCACTCTCCGCATCTCAGCTGAAGCAGGAGCCCAGTGACACGATGCCCAACCCAATCTTAGCCACTCCCTTGCTTTATCAGAGAGCGTGCAGCATCTCAGCAGAGCACTACAGAATGGCTTCAAGGTATGCAAGAAGGGCCTCCAGGAAACATATGGTCCTACCCATTTCTGATACAGGCCAATACAAAACTTCAGGAAACCCTGGTCTCTATATGCAGTTTATGTTCTTTGCCAGTTTGCTGAATTTATAGTTCCCAGGTCTGGATCTCCAGGAACACTGTTTGAAGGAACTTGCTTTTCTCAACAATTAAGTGCATTCTGTTTGTGGCAGAGAAGTGGCCTAATCGACGGGATTTATTTTTGCTAGGGAAGAAAGTCTCCATCACTAAGTTTGATGTATCAGTCACTAACACATTATACAGGTACTTACCAGTATCTCCCCCTTTAGAAGTTGGCAAAATTAGTGGTGCAGGTAAAATAAAGAGAAGTACGGTGAGGTGATAGAATAGTGAAGAAAACCAAATAATGGAGTAGAAGGGGAAGGGGGAAGCAGAACGCACAAAAATGGTAGGAAAAAAGGAAAAGCAGAGAAACAGCAAAAGAAAAAAGTTACATGCTATTAATTTTAATTGTACAGTGTTAATGTTTCATTACAGTCTTTCCAAACAAGAATCAACATATGTAGGTATTATATACAGACTAATGTCATGCAACAAATTACATTTCCAATCCTATGCTCATATTCTGCTTCTCAGAAAAAAAGAAGGGAATCAAGGCAGACAGCGTCAGGGATTTCTGGTTACATTCTTTTGCTTTAGATTTTCTAATTGGCATAATTTTGTGGAGATTTCTGGGGGAAGGAAAGGCATTTAGCAGACTTACACTGTCTGGACAGTTTAGCAACAGACAACCTCATGGAGACCTTATACTTTCTGCGCCTTGTGCCTGTTACTCTCTGCCTACAAGCCAAACACGGTGCGAACCACCTCCTCTATTCAGCTGTGCCATGCTTACAAGCCAGTTCTGTTTCCTGCAACTACTGAGACTGTGCCTGAGCAGTCAGACCGTCTGCTAGCTCTAGAACATAAACCATGAAAGAAGAAGACATGCATCAATACCTGATTGGGAATGGCTCTTTTCTTATTCGCCTGAGTGCTCCTTTGCTGGGCGCTGAAATAAGAAGGACAAAAAGATGGCTTTACATCAAGTACAAGTCTAGAAGGGTATAGTATGGCATCACCCAACTTGAAGTTGTTAGTTACACGCAAAGCCGACATTCGGTTCTACTCAAGGCAAGCAAAATTAGAGACTGCGAATGAGGAAAATGTCAACTCCGGGATGGCTGAACAGCTTCAAGCCACATGACAAGCATGTAAGACACTTTGCTCAACCAAAGCAATCCTGAAACAGCCGTTTTGCTTAGAAGTGCAGGGACACATGCAGCGTTTCAAGGGGATTCAGACTGCCGCTACCAGTCCGGACTGGTCTTCGCTGCTGCCAGTTCTCAGAGCCAGCATCCACCTCTGAGGAAAATGGAAACTTGATTCTGAGGTCTGGTCCATGAACAAAGTAGAGAAGAGAGATTCCTAAACTAGCCGCGCTTCAGGTTCCATAGGCAGCCACAACAGGGGGCACTTCATGCATCCAATAACTTCTTGAGTGAGGCTGATGAGTTCTTGGGAGTTCTTAAAAATGTCCAGGCACCTTGTTATGACGTGCACTCAAATGGCAAAGGAAGGGATGCTCTAATGCATGGATAACCTCGAAGTGAATGTTCGTTAAGCACATGGCCTCCAGTTCATAATCCAGAGAACCAAAGTTTTCAAACAGCATGCTGAGACAGTGCCCCCACTCCCCACACAGCTGCAGCAAAGGGGACCATGCACTCAGAAGACGCAGCAGCAGGAGACAGTATCTGAAGCTCTTCCCATCTAAAAGAAGGGAATCAATCCTGAATCCCAAGCAGAGTTGATCTCAAAGCTCACAGAAATTCGCCCTCAGCACATAAAATGCACCCAAGCGGAAGAGCCCTCAATTTCCCAAGCAATCTGCTTCACGGTCCAGCCAGTCATACTGATCCCGCATCCTTTCTCTACAATCCGGCCCACATCACTTTGCTGCTATGTGAGCCTACCAACTCCAGATCCTCCGCAGAGCTTCGAATGATTAAAGCAGCCGAGACTTTAAATCCTGTCTTGTGGCACTTTCAAATTCAGTAACAGAATTAATTCTGGGCCATTCTTATTGGGGGGTCTAGGGAAACGAGGGGCGAGCAGGACATAGCTGGGGGCAGGAGAGAGGAAGAGGCAGGGGGTCATGCAAAGCGAAGGAGGTCTTGTTCCCACCCTAGGAGCCTTTTCCAGGCAACTTGTTCATTCTTTCAGAAGGCACCTCTCCGTGAACACAGAGGATGAAGTTTCTTTTTCGAAACTTACTGTTATGTTTCTGATCAAATTAAGTACTTCCCAGACCTAATTCCATGGAAATTCTGTGCATGCAAAACGGAATAGCCCACCTCACTGTTGACTAATGCAGATTTGGGGAGGGGGGATGGCGCAGCATCCTCTCCCCACTCCAAGTGTGGTTTTCCATGGAGGGATCCAGGAATCCTGACTATGGCATAGTCAGCTGCCCACCTGGTATGCGCAGAGGGCCTGAAAGAGAAGCAAGGTCCTCTTCCATAGGAAGGGAAGTAAGAAAACCCAAGTCTCCTAATGCTTGGCGGGCACCCTTGTTGCGCCTTAACTTCTCCAAACCACAGCAAAAGAAACACTCTTGTGTGTTGCTGGACATCCTGCTTGCCAGAGAGCCAAGATACTTGCCCTTGGACAGCCCAATCTCCTCCAACAAAAGCCCCAAAGAGTTAAAGATAAGCTGTACTCCAGCCATAGCAGGGACTCTCACAGGCAGATACGCACCCTGCGGCCATGTGCTGCTCAGTGAAACAGCTTGGGCCATGGGAAGAGACAGCAGAGGAATCCAGAGGGAAGAGTAAGGTGGTGCAAGGGAAAAACAAGAGAGGTTAGAGAAAGAACTGCACACTGAATGCAAAATATAGAAAAATGCACGAAGTCAGAGAGAACGCATACACACACAGGAAGCTGGGCACACTGCTCAGGCCGCCTCATGCCACTGGCTGGATTGGTGCCTCAGATGGCCAGAGGCTTGAAGGGTCTGCTTTCTCTTTCATGCATACTTAAGATTCAGCACCAATACAAATTCAGGGCAAATTTTATTCAAATGCCCTTGTGCACAATGTTTCTGGAAAATGGTAATCTTTGTTTTGTCACAATATCTTTTTATAAACTAAACTATGCTGTATCAATCCCTAGATATCAACAGATCACTGAATAACGTATTATAACATCTAGATTGGAATATGCAAAAGTCTGTGAACAGGGGGGAACTCCTTAAAAAAACACACACAAAATTAAAGAGAGCTGTATTTTATTGTGACTAGCTGCCCAGGGATAATGAGAAGTGAGGTTCACTTTGAAGAAAATGATATGGCATACTGAAAGCACTCTAGACAAAGATCTATTTCATGAAATCTAATGAGTATAATCACCGTGTTTCTGTTTATTCTTCCATAAACCTGTTATTGTTTCTTTATCTATGAATGTGGTATTCCGGATTTTAAAAAAATATTTTAAAAAATCAAGGTTGCTTCGTCTGATCTGAACCCAAGAATATATCCCTGGGCAGTTGCTTATGGGAGTTGATCATTACATTACAAGCAGAGATCGCGGCTTCCGTAACAGACATGGAGACCTCCGGGCATGAAGGGCAGACACACAGCTATAGAATGCCAGGACTTGTAGGGCTACTTGAAGTAAAGGAATCCCTGATGCCACAATTAGATAATACCCAGAAACTTAAAAGGATTTTTTTAGAAAGCAGAACTGTGCACTGAGACACTTCTCAGAAATGCTATGTACCAAGAACAGTATTAAACAGGCTTCATCTAATCAAACAAGGAATGAGATACTGCCTAAGCCAAAATATTGTAAATAGACTGGCCAGAAATCCAGAAAATGTGACCTGGCATTTGGTGAACTTAGGAATTTTAGGCAAAATTAGTAAACAGTAATGAAAAAGTGTGCTGAATTAAAACGTCTACGTTGCCCACGAAACCTGCGTTTTCAATCGTTAAAAGTTACTCAACATTTCATGCTTACCCTAACAGTGTGAGACAGAATCACCTAGCTGACAGGTATTGAGGACAGAAAAACACTCGCAGACTTCCAAGTGCAATTTATTTTCTCGTATCTAGGTTTTGCTTGTGGAGGAACAGCCAACAGCTTGGTATGTTTAAAATGCCTACATGAACTTTTGCCAGTACCAAAGTTAACGGCACAGAAATGGGACAAAACTGTGCTGGCAGATATGCTAAAACATCCACAAATGAGAACACGTGAAGCTGCCTGATACAGCATCAGACCATTGGTCTATCCTGGTCAGAACGGTCTACTTGAACGGGCAGGTCTTCAGGAACTCAGGCAGAGGTTTTTCGTATCTCCTGCTGCCGGGCTCCTTTTAACTGGAGACGCAGGAGAATGAACCTGTGACCTTCCGCAAGCAAAGCAGATGCTCCACCACTGAGCTACGGCCGCCAGCAACTGTTGCTCTCCCTGAGGAAAAAACCTTGTTTGACTAACAAAGAAGCACGTCTAATAATCTATCATAAGGTTTTGTAGTTTCCACTGGCGTTCTCCTAGGCAGAAAGCCATCCGGAGTTCTTTCCCAGGTACTCATTTCATGAATTCTCAAATGTGGACGTTGTGGACAAATGCTTTTATTTGTAGGTTTGGACTGTATCTAAACCTTCACTGCCAGTTTTTTTTAAACTGAGAACAGGTAGAAGGGGAGAAAGGGTAGCTAAATGCTTTCTAAGTTACATCCAACCTGGGCTTCAGACATGCACTTTCTGCTAAGAGCTGACCCTTCCAGGTGAGGTGGGAGAGAGAGAGATTTGGAGGATTAAAATGTCAGAAAGGATTCTTCCTGAAGCCTTCAGGAAAAGACTTCCCCTTTGGCCTGGCCAGGGGGTGGGCAAAGGGAGATAATAAAATCTCCTGGCGCAGGGACAAATATCTTTTTGGCTTTCATTGGCAAACTGAAGGAGCTCAGACTTGGCTCCTGCAGGAGGCAGACACTGGCCATGTGGAGGTTGGGGTCCTAAACCCGGGCTACAAAGGTATGGGAATTTTTCAATAAGCTGGAACCTTCTAAGTGAGAGAGCCTTGTTCTATCAGAAGAACTACCTAGGGCATGTATAGCATGAGAGGCAGAGGAACTGCATTTTCACACATTACTTTTGGGATCTATTGCTCAAATGTGCTTAAAAGTATGAGTGTGAACTTTTCTCCCTTTTTAAAATATGCTTTTTAAAAATTCTTAAATGCTGGCAGCTGTTCTCTGTACCACACAGACTTCCATTGCTCAACTATATTATCTAAAATGGATGCCACGCAAAGGGGTGGTCTGTTGGCAACTTGCTGACCCCCCAGTGATATACAAGGGGGCAGCAGGCAGTCTGTGTGGTAACCAGGCTGTGGGTAGTGGGGGAGACTGGGGCAGGGCCTCAGAGTGGCAATCTTACACAGTCACGCCCTCCTCATGGGCAAGTCCCACAAGGCCAAGTGATAGCAGTGCACACACGGGAGAAAGCCCCTTTGAGGGTTTGGGGGGCACTGGGTGGGTGGCACATGCCAGCGGTTAGTCCCAGGCACCCCAGAAGGCAAGGAAGTGGAGTGCTCCCAGGTCAGCGGGACTGTTCCGCCATAGATTTGCATACAGTTGAACTGATAATGGCATTTGATAGGTAAAACAGCATTCCTTTAAAGATTAACTACACAGCATTGGCCTAAAGATAACAACTGATGAAATTATGAACTCGGGAGATGTCTGATTTTCATGCTGAAGTATCAAGCAACAAAGCCTGACGCCTGGCAAATTCTTTAGCTAGAAAAGCTAACTGCCAAAGTAGTAATTGACAAAAGTACTGTAATCTCAGAAACATGTTCTTGGCGATCTCACACCTTCAGCTTCTAGACAGAATTAAGCCCATGAACCCAACGAGAGGGGAGAAAACGACACAAATCTTCCAAATGCAATGACTCCGGGAAGCCTCTCGAACAAAGATGACAAGACAGTTATCCGCAAGGAGTTATTGCAAAGTGCAACCAATTCTTAACATGTTTTATTTAATCTGTAAAAATCTTATATCTAATTTTTTATATCTTATATATTTGAAATTTATAATCAATTTATGTGAACTGTTTTAAATGATTCGTGCTGGGTTTTTTTTACCATAATGAAAGAGACGGTTTGTAGGTTTTTTCCTTTAAAAAAGTCACAGTATGTATGGGAAGGAACGATAGTAAAAGGGACAGCTTTCCTTCTGATTCGAATTCATTTTTCAAACGGATCTTTTCAACTATTAATGGTTCTTGCCCTTTGCAGTTTAAAGGGGTGTGCTGTGAAAACCTCCCCCAAAATCAAATATACTGAGAGATTTCTCAATTTTCCTGGGCCATAAGCAGTTTAGAGGCCCCTCCCAGGTAGGTCGATCTATATGGTGTTCACAACAGCACCATTCCCCAATCCAGACCTGTATTTTAGACTCCCCTGTATTTCAGGTATGCTAATTACCTCCATATTTACTGTGGACTAGGCGGACAAAAAGGAAGTTCTAGAAGCAAGTTAAGTAGTTGCGCTTCTGTGCTTCTCTTTAATAAACTCCACATCTGTTTAAACCAGTATTGGCTCCTGATTGAACTTGCATATATTTAAATATGCTAGCTCATTATAAAAGGTAAAACAGGCAAACTGAATTTATGGAGGCAACCTGCAGAGATTATAAAAAGAATTGTAAAAATTGTAACATTATAAAATGTTACACTTTATAAAAATACACTTTATAAAAAGTGTAACAAAACATGCGTGTACTTGCATATTAGGTAGTATCTACATAGATTATGACATGAATGGATCCTGGATGTTAACTGTAATTGATTGATAAGATTATATAGCTGTATTGATACAGGTTGACAAGTGGAATTTTAAAAATTAAACTGTTAAAAACCCAACCAGAGCTTGCGGGGCGAGCAGACTGTAAGTTAAATAAATAAGTAGATAAATAAATGGGGCACAAAACTTATGGTAGCCTAAATGATCCTCATAACAGCCCCCAGGCTAGATGCAGATTGTAAAAATATATGTTCCACCCTACGGTTAATAACCTGGGTAGAAAGAAATGTTTTGGTCCAGCACCTAAGAGAGATCAGGCAAGCCTCCAAGGGAAAGGTACATATTACACTCCTCTGAACCGGACCTCAAGGGTACCAATGTGCAGCACAGACTGTCTCAAAAGCAAGACTTGTTCTAAGGGGAGGTCCTTCCCAAGCCAGGAAGGAAAATGGAGCACGGAAAGACGCAAACCGAATGAACGCTGACAGGCAAAACAATTACTGGAGAAGCAAACTATAGACATTCTCTCTCATGAAATATTTAAATATGTCAGATGATGGAAAGGTAGCCACAGGGGCTGTTGGACGACAAGGTGTAAAAGCCGTACTGGAAGAAGTAACCACAGAGATGGCTTTTTCCAAAGCATGAATCTTGAGATTTGTGGTTGTAAGGAAAATGGATGTGAAAGGACAGAGGTTTTTAAAAGTAGTAATGAAGGCCTAATGTCATCATCAAACTGTTTTCGAAGTCTCAAGGTGTATATGGAAGACAAGAGCCTACTTTGGAGCCAGGTGTAACTCCATCTCCTGTGTGCGCGTGTTGATAAAGTCAGATCTGATGACCGTTATTCATGCATCAGCAATTCTAAGGCTTTACTAACATAAGAGGGCTCCTTGGCATTGCCCTTGATTTCTTCAAAAGCTTCGGCAGGACGTGACTGCACTGGCAACATGTGCACTGGCATCATGACCTCAGGGCACCAGTGCAACAATGCCTAATGCTTTCCTTTCATCCCCACCCCTGTGCAAATCAAAACAAGTGATTCTCTGCCTTTACATCCCCACATCACATTTTACAACTGTCTGCCATAAATACTCCCTGCACGCCCTGTCAGGCTGTCACATGGACTTGGAGAAGCATTCCAAAGCGTCAGTCATCAACTGTACCATAACAGAAGCTGGCTTCTTAAAAGGCAAAACATTTATGCGATCTGAAGATTCCAGCATAAATTTTTGCGAGTCACAGCTCGCTTGCTCAGATGCAATGGAAAGAAAACCATTTCCCTTATTCTTATCCAGAAAATTATGGGGAGCAGGTGGATAAAGCAAAGATGTCTCACTTTCGCTAAGAGATTCCAAATGTTCTTGGGAAGTGGTTCAGGGCATTCCTATTCCAGTTACCTTTGGGTGATCAAAGAAGTCCTTGGGAAAGGGCATAAAAAGAATCTAAACTGAATCAATGTGGTGGTGGAGTCTTAATAACTTTTTATTGCATATTTATTAGCTGTCTGAGAGTTACTTTTCTTGAACCTTCAAAATGGTGTGGATTACAAATTCAAGGAATGAAAATGTTGTGTGCTCTGTCTCTCTCACACACACGTTTGCACTTCTTGGGAAGACAGAAGAATTGCTTCTAGTTAGTAAGCTTCCTACTTAGAACTTTCCAACAGAGGCTTCTTACCACCACAGGTTTGACCCCCACCCAGCTCATGACCACTACCTAGGACGACACAACACTTCTCAGCAAGGCTAGGTATTTACTTGGGAGCAGGCACTCACTTGGCAAATCCAATGAAGTCTTCATGATTAGTGTTGATGTAGGACAGCTCTATGTCAATCAGCAGGAGGATCTGAAAAGAGGAACACTCTAAGACAGGCTCAGCCGACTAGCAACAAGTCAGTCAATGAACTCTGCGATTCATCTATGCGCACATATGCTTAACTGCGGAAAGATGATCGTGCCTATGCGCTGGATCGGGTCACAGCTCAGAGAGAGCATGTTGGTCCCAGGGTCCGTTTCCAGCATCTCCAGTTAAAAAGATCCTGGGGAGCTGTTAAGTTACAGGGACAGCACTGGGTGAGAGAGACGAACAACTTATCTCGGTATGACAGCATCAGGCGTTTGTTTTCAAATGAGACTCTACACACATCATCAATAAGGTTACTAAAGGGAAATTCCTTCACAACCCTGGAGTCTGGTTTCCAGCAAGCCACTTTTACCTGCGTGGCATCTCTGGTTACAGTCTGGGTGACACTGGGACTGGCTGGTGCAGCAAGTCAGACCAGAAGAGGTGAATTTTGGCCTTGCATTTCTTCATATTAGAGGGAGCCATGATGTTGACCACAAGCAAATGCCAAAGAAACTGAGACTACAAAGTCAGTGACTGCAACTGAAATGTTCTTTAAAAGTAAACACCTGTGTTTTCAGAAGATTTGTGATTCTACTGGGCCCAAAGAAGTGGCACTGAAACTGCTCAAAACACCTGTGCTGTGTCCAGAAGTAACCAGGACCTTTACTATTAAGCTACCGAGCAAGGAGCGCAGCCCCCTACAGCTTCAAGCCACATCCTTCCCGATTTCAGGGTTTGCAATTGAGAAGAATTAGTTTCAATCCCCTCTTCCCTTGGTCCACCATGTGTGTAAGCATGTAGCACTTTGCCCTTGTGCAATGAGTCCCCGTACATTTATGCAGCTTTTGTGCTGGTGGGCCCCTTTGGACCCTATGGCCCCTTTTAAAACAGGACCAGACTTTTGGTCTGCAACTCTCTGCCACCTCTGTAGCTAGGACTGAGGCTGTAAGTGGCAGCTGCACATGCCCAGTTGGCCACTGAAACAGGTGTTAACCTGCTGGAGTCCCAGCTGAACAAAAGCAAAGCCCTCTGCTTACACTGGGTCCAAACAGAGAGTACTTCTCTAAACCAAACTAAATTAGACGTTGGGCATTACATCAATCACAAATGTATTAATTCATTGGTAAACAGCGATCATGTAGACAGGCCCCCTTGTCCACCCTGGAGCCATGGTAAGAGGGAAAGGGTAGGGTGAACCCCCCGTCCACGCCATGCTGTTACATTTCCCCCAGTAGGACAACAGCCAATTGCCTCCAGAGGGGCAAAGAGCAGATCTTGAGATTTAACCCTTGATCCCCAACCAAGACTTCAATCCAACTGAGGGGGAGCTATTTAATAAAAATGTTCAAGAGACTCCCAGCGCTTTGCCTAGTTTGTGCTTCACGATGCCATGCAGAAAGAAATTCTAGCTTACTGAAGACTAATAAAAGGCTCACTCTGCTGTAATTGATACGCTCAGTAGACAGAGTCCCTCTGAGCGTGCACCAAACAGCAGCAGAAACAATTTTCAAAAAGAGTCCGGTAGCACCTTTAAGACTAACCAACTTTATTGTAGCATACGCTTTCGACTACAGACTAACACGGCTAACTTCTCTGCATCTAGAAACAATTTTGGCTCTCTTATTCGGAACCAATCTAAAAACATTTTTTTTGCAGGGCAGACAAGGAATAATACTCACCTGGTCCTTTGTTTTGCCTTCACGTTCTCTGATGTACGTTGTGACAATTCTCTCTGTCTCCTCACGCAGCCTGGGGTAAGAGCCAAGCTAAAGACAAGCGAAGAGAGTCAAGATCTCGGCAGCCCTTAGCATCATTAAGACAACACACAGGGAGAAGGGGCAGGACTGGGCTGTCTCCCATCATCTGATGCATCAAAGAGGAATTTCGCAGACACTTCAGTAAAAAAACAAAATCATGTGTCATCTGAGGGATTTATTTGAGCCCCATGTTCCCCAAGGCCTACTTCAGGGAAACAGCCCAAGATCCTCATGGAGTTTAATAGAAAGAAGGTAAACTAAGCTAGCTGGTTAGTTTTTCAGTTGGAACGAGAGCTGCTTGCTGTTGAGTTAAGCACATAGGGCTACCACAAGTGACCGTGGGAGCGTGGACATTATATTACTATAGCAATGGCGAGTTTATATCAAAGAGCATCCTGACAACAAGAGGAGTCTATCATGAGTCCGGATGCGACATCACTGGACGTGCAGCTGCTCAGAAGAGCAATCGTGACACGAAGAGCGCACCCTCCAGGCTCTGACCCAAGCAATAGCTGGGCAATGTGTCTGCGGCACCCCACTGGGAAGCCAAACCAAGGGACCAGAGGAGTCTTCCAGCAACCGAGGAGGCGGAGGCAAGCACATTCACTCAAGTCTCAGGCAGAACTGGGAGGCTTTTGAGTGCTTTCCAGAAACGTAAGGTGCTGTAAGTCAGGCTTTGCCTTGGGACACCAACTGCCCTCCCTTGAATCCGTTCGGATTTCCCTTTCAATGGACACTGCAAGCAGCCATATTCCAGGTGGTAGGAAAAGGAAGGGAGACTGGGGGGGAAGGGGAAAAGAAGAGAGACCTGTTACCTTCTCTGCACACTTTTTAATGACCATAGCCAGCTCTGAGACCACCAGATCAACACACTTCAAACTGGGCTCTTTGAGCTTTATAATCTGTTTTTTCACTATGGCTTCAAACGCCATGTCAGGTGTGAAGAGCCCCGTCCTGCGGCATGCAGGCAGTGTGAACAAAGAGAAGATCCCGAAACAAGAGCAGAAAAATAAAAAAGTAACAAACAGAAAAGGGAGAAAGATTCAACAGGTTAGTAACATGCAACAGAAAAAGCCACAGCACTTCCTCGGGGAGACCCTCCTTGCATCCCTGAACTGCCAATCAGATGGTTCTCCCCCGCAGGGTCTCTTGGAGTCAAGCTACTCAGCAAAGCTCAAACAAGGCTCAAGAGCTGCTGCCGCCGCTGCCACCAAGGGAGGACTCTTGGCCTGGCTGTGCTTTCTGGTGTTTTCCGGTTGAGGGGAGCCAGGGAATCCTCAGCAAAGAGGATGGAAACTGACCTCTTTTGCGCTTCTCAAGGCACAGAAATCCCCTCCCTATAGGAGTAGGGAGGAGATCTTGGTTGCTTTTGCAGAGTTTCACAGCTGCCAGCTTGATCCACAGGCTCAGCTTGTGTCAAGCGTGCCACAAGCACCACAGAGAGCAACAGTTCAAGGAACTCCTGGGCTGCAGCACTGGATTCTGAGGACCTAGCTAACCCTGGTCCAGCCTGCGAGGCCTCCCTTGTGCTGTGCTCCTGCCTGCTCTCCAAGTCAGGAGAATTCAGTCAAAACCAGGGCCAAGCATGGGGGTGATCATATGCATGCTACACTACAGGAACTACTTATAGCACTCTTGGCAAAAAGTATGACCACTACGGATCTAGAATCAGCCACGTTCTGGAAACATCACAAGTTCCTTTCCATTTGACAAGCAGAAGCACAATTTAAAATACTTCAGAGCTACTGTTAATTGCTGACCCGGACGGGCCAGGCTGGCCTGATCTCATCACATTTCAGCAGCTAAGCAGAGTCAACCGTAGTTCGTACTTTGAGGGCAGAGCAACGAGGAAGTCCAAGGTTACTACACAGAAGCAGGCAACAGTAAAGCACCCAGCAGGGGTCCCCGTAAGTTGACTGCGACTTGACAACACTTTATGCACACATTGTTAAACAGCACATCGCCTGACCTGCACCTCAGAAAGAAACACCAACCCTGGATCTGATTATCATACAATGCTGGAATTCCATACTGTGGCCAGGTTTCTGTGGCAAGTCTACGTCTGTCGCAAGTCTACGTCTGGGCTGCAGCACTTCAGACAGGGCAGGGGGGCACTCATGGAGTTCAGTGCTCCACCCAAGAAACAAAATCCCTTCACATACAACGCTGTGGATCTTCTGAAAGGTGCTGCAACCTCAAAAACCTGCTAGGGTGCAGGGGTGATTAGGATTTGGATGAGAAATTCAGGATGCAGTAACACATGTGGCTCACTGTTTCACTGGCAGAAAATGGGGGTGGTAAGTTGCTTACCTGTACCTGTTCTTCCTGTGGTCACTGGTGCATTCTTCACACTTTGTACCTGTGAGGGAAAGCTTTTGCTGTCATGGAGTCCATGAAGAGCAGGAAGGGTTACATCAGTGCTTACTTCTTGTGGTCTCTTCTTACAGGCCCAGGGTAATGCTGATCGCCACTTTGGGGTCAGGTAGCAATTTCCCCCAGGCCAGTTTGGCTAGGGATCCTGACTGTGTTTTGTCATCTTCTGGGCACGGAGCAGGGGTCACTGGGTGTGTGGGGGGGGAGGTAGTTGTGAATTTTCTGCATTGTGCAGGGGTTGGACTAGATGACCCTGGAGGTCCCTTCCAACCCTATGATTCTAATGAGCCGTGTGTTCTGGAAAGGCTCAAGCCATGACTTGCCTCCACTGACTCCTAGCTGTAGCATGTCGAAGATATGCAAGGTGGTCTGGATATGTCAGAGTAGAGCTGAGGAGGAGGAGGAGCATGTTATTAGGAACCAGTATATGCAAAGGAAAAATGTGATCCTTTCCTCAGGGGAACTGCAACCATTGCCACGCTTACCGAAAATCCTCAGGGCAGTGGAAAGACCAAAGAATAATCCTTTGTACTGGAAGTGGTTGTTGTCCAGCACTAAAAGGAGGAATCAACAGTGCTGAGGCTCAGCAGAGACGATTGAAGATCGATGAACATGAACTATGCGCCTACCAATTTGAGCAGCAAGATGGTAGCTAGGGTCACCATGTGATGCTCCGTGTCTTGATAAACTGAGATGGAGAACAGGGTAGAGATCTCAGTTTTTCCACAAAACTGAAGTACTGAGAATAAAACCCTTGTCCTCTCTGGGAGCATGGCACAGGTATAAGCTCTACTGCCTCCTGTTGAAGAAGAGAGTCCATTTCCTAGGGGAGAATGGAGGAGGATGGATGTGACGGGATGAAACACTGACAATGGGGAAGTGAATAAACTCTGGGCATCCTAGTTATATTGTGGTTAGAACCCCAGTGGCAAAATGCAGTCTATTCCCAGGCTTGGAGATGTTGCCAAAGGTAGGAGAGCCACAGAGGGAAGTCGTGCGAGTCTTCAACACCTTTTTTTGAGTTCCAGAAGAGGGTTTGTTGTGAGAAGATGACTGTGTCTTCAAAGATGAAAAAGATGAAGAGGGACCTGAGGGGAAAGATTTCCTACAGGAGGAGAATCCAGCCCTTGGAGCCGTTAGTTTCCCTGGAGTCCAACTGCCAACATCTGGAGGCTTGAGATATGTGGGAGGTTGTTTAGGCCCACTGACTTCATGGTGATTCTCAACTTTTGGATTCTTTCCAGGGAGTCATTGGTCTTGGCACTAAAGAGGCCTTCTTTGAAAGGGAAGTCTTTGATGTGAACTCTGGCTACCAGTGAGATTGGAAGAATGGAGCCAATTATGTCCTCTCTGACCATCTATTTGTAGCAACTGTCGCAATGAGCTTTGATAATGACATTTGTTGTTTCGTGGTCCTTACTGCCTCGTCTCAGAAATTAAGAGCCATAGATCTGTAGGAGTCTGGAAGATCGAAGAGTCCCCCCCCTCCAAAGGAAAAGTTACTAGCAAATTACTAAGCTGGCGGGACACTATTGTGAACGATATGGCTGCCACTAACATTCTCATCTTTTTTTTTTAAGACTAAAGCTGAGGAAAGTGAGTAGCAGTGGAGAGATAGTTGGTCTGCTGGGGACAAATCCAAACTATCAGATTCACCTCTCAATGCCAACTGAGGGGTGCCTAGTGCAGCTGAAGACCTTGATGATGACACTGACGGAGACTAAGTGAAGAGTACTGTGGCGGCCTGAGCATGGGGCCTGGTATCAGTGGGATTACCGTGTTTGGAGCAGTGTCTGCATCAAAGGTAGGAGTGCTGTTGCAATGGTGTCACTGGCAAGAGCCACGATGCTCAATGCAGGAGCCACATCAGTAGATGGAGGCAGTGTGGCCAGCTGAGTACCGCAGATGCTCAAAAGGCCATGAGAAACAGTGGGGGGGGGAGGAACATCTGGTCAAACCCAGTGGTGCAGAAATCACTGCTGAGGGCTGTGAGTATGCTGACCTCCTCTAAGGAGGCGGAAGAGCAAGCAGATGTGGTGATCGATCCCTGCATAGCTTGTTCTTGATGGGGAGCGATCATCGTGGCAATGAGTCCTGCAGCATAAACAGTGTAAAGGGTATGGGGAGGAGAGATTATCCCAATGATAAAGGGGATGGGGACCAACGACAGGAAGAACTCCTGTCTTCAGAAGTAAGAGTTGTCATCTTCCTGGTATTGTGCACGAGAACTGTTAGAGTTCCGGCAATGCCCTGAGTCTTCTCAGTATCAACTATTACAGGGAGGTCCAAGCTCTCAAGACAAAGGATCCCCTGGAGACCGATTTCTGAACCTTTTACAGCTTCAAAGTGGGGCGTTCTGATACTGAGAGTCCCTGGAGTTTCCTCTGTGCTGAAGTTCTTGGTAAGACGGAGTGCAGGCTTATGGTTGTGTGGGATAAGGAATTCTGATCCCTTGGCTGGCCAGAAGGCTGGGTGGAAAGGGATCCTCGGGGCGGTCTTGCCCGAAGGAGTCGTCGGTTTGGCCTTCTGAAAGAGAATGTTGGGCTGGAAAGTGGCCAGAGATGGGAGATATCCCCAAAGGTACTCCCCTCCAGGTTTCTGATAGACAGAAGATAAAGGGAAGATAGATTCACGAATAATGAAGAATAAAGTTGACGAAGCTCTGAGGAGAGGATTTCCTCAAATACGTCCCTTCATGCTGCTGCAAGGGATGAAGAGGAACTGAGTGGAAGAAGCGTGACTCCTCTCCCTGAACCATGCGTGGTCCAGGCCTGGGGTCTTGGGGGGGGGGCGGGTTTCGTGCCTATTTTTTAGCTCTGGAAGTTTCCAAAGTGTGCTGTGTGCAAGCACAAAGCCCAGTGCGAACGCGCAGGGGGTTACTCAAAGAAGAGTAACAGATAAGCAACCCGTTCTCTATCCTCACCCAGTTTTCTGAGTTCCACAAACCCAATCCAAATCACCCCTGCCCCCCCCCTCGCCCCAGCAGATTTTTAAGGTTACAGGACTGTTCAGGAGTCTTGGCGTTTTATGGGAAGGGATTTTGTTTCTCTGATGGAACGTTCAGTGACATGAACTTAGTATGAACTTAGGCTGACTGTGAGAGGGAGGACAGGAATTGTGAGAGGGAGGGCCTGAATTTCCTGCATTATGCAGGGGGTTGAACTAGATGACCGTTGGGGGTCCCTTCCAGCTCTATGGTTCTGTGTTTGTGTGTGTGTGTGACACCCTCCAAGAGAGAGAGTATGCACCAGTGTGGAATAGTGGCTAGAGAGACAGACCAGGACCTGAGCGACACAGGTTTGATTCTCCGTTCTGCCACAGAAGCCGACTGGATGACCGTGGGCCAGCTACATACTCTCAGTCTAACCTACCTTGCAGGGTTTGTTGTGAGGCTAAAATGGAGGGAAGAAGAATGATAGGAGCCACTTTGGGTCCCCACTGGGAAGGTGAGGTACAAATGAAATGAAGTAAAATAAAATAAAATAAACACAGTCTGAAGTACTGCAGCCCACACACAGCCTGAAATGGTCTTCTACGCAGGCACCAAAGCCCAGAAACCACAAAGTAGTAAGATACAATGCTGGTTCCAATCCCCACCCCCACCCCCACCAGGACCAACAGCAGCTGCTGGTGGTGGCTTATTGGAGAAACTGCAGAGGGGCAAGCCATTAAAGCCGCCCATGCCTTGCCCTGCAACGCAAATTGAACACACTCGCTGCTTTGAGGAGTGAAGCATACAAAAAGAGGTCCAACTGCAGAGCTTCCATCTTTAAGTCACCTTTGCATTTCATCAAACTAACATTTAGATTCACATCCTACCAAGGTCATAGATCCAGAGGAGTTAGCTGTGTTAGTCGGTAGTTGCAAAATAGTAAAGAGTCCAGGAGCACCTTTAAGACTAGCCAACTTTATTGAAGCATAAGCTTTCGAGAACCACAGCTCTCTGCATCTGCCGAACAGAGCTGTGGTTCTCGAAAGCTTATACTACAATAAAGTTGGTTAGTTTTAAAGGTGCTCCTGGACTCTTTACTATTTTACATCTTGCCAAGCAACTGATGGCTGGGCTCATTCCTGGGCCTGGTCTAAATGATTCACTTGCCAAAGGGAGCTTTTTATGTTCATGTTACCTGTTTGTTCCCTTATAAGAATCCCTCATACACATTTGGTGCCTTGAGTTGGTAGTCTGCCACACCTCAGGAATTCCATGGGGATTTCACAGGATCTCTTTAGCCTGCGGCATTCTAAACGTTTGCATTAGGCTCATGGGGAACAAAGCTTTTAGTATTTTCGCAGGCCACCGAGCTCTGATTGCAAGTTGTCTGAAGGAATGGACACTATCTGTGTATCTATTGGTTTTTCCTCAAAGTACTGGCTTTGCATGTAACTCCTACAACTTCCTTCAGAAAGGCAGCAATCACTCATGAGATACGGGACCTTTGTAGTTTGGGTGGAGGGAGAACACGCTGCAATGGGAAACTTTTGTTTAATCCGTTCTACCACACAATGCATATTATTGCCTGCAATGTTCAACACACGTGGCAAGTTCTCACACCAGGCATGATGCCATTAACCAGAAAGTTCTCGGCAGTACCATCTAGCCTGTAAGGAGCATTCCCAAACCCACCTAGCCTTCAGTGCAAGACCACCTTTTGAATCTTTTGAGTTAATGTTCACAGGCACTCCTAGCTAGACTCCCCAACTCGTGTCTAAGGTTCTACACAGCAAATGTGACAGTGAGAGCACCTTCCACAGGTTAGACTAGGAGCACATCTAAGAACATGTGGCTGCTATACAGACAGCTTTGAAATCTCAGTTTCTCGAAGTTGCACAGTTTCTGTTCAAGAGCAGGATCTGGGTCCAGTAGCACCTTAAAGACCAACTCGATTTCCAGGGTATGAGCTTTTAAGAATCAAAGCAAAAGCTCATACCCTGGAAATCTAATTGGTTTTTAAGGCACTAGTGGACCCCAATCTTGCTCTTCTACTACAGACCAACATGGCTGCCCACCTGAAACAGGTTCTGTTCAGGTACCTTGTGGGACAGAAGACAGTAGGAGGTCCTGCAACATCAGGCTGGCTGAAACTTGAAGGTCCTTTAATTTCAGGTAGGTAGCTCTATTGGTCTGCAGTAGAATAGCAGGATTAGAGTCCAGTGGCACCTTAGAAGTCAACAAGATTTTCAGGGTATACGTTTTCAAGAGTCAACACTCCCTTATTCAGATACAAGATATTCCTTGGTCATAGATCCAGAGGAGTTAGCCGTGTTAGTCTGTAGTAACAAATTCAAAAGTATTCCAGTAGCACCTTTAAGACTAACCAACTTTATTGTAGCATAAGCTTTCGAGAATCACAGCTCTCTTCGTCAGATGCAACTTTATTGTAGCATAAGCTTCCGAGAATCACAGCTCTCTTTGTCAGATGCAACTTTATTGTAGCATAAGCTTTCGAGAACCACAGCTCTCTTTGTCAGATGCAACTTTATTCTAGCATAAGCTTTCGAGAACCACAGCTGCATCTGACAAAGACGGTTGCATCTGACAAAGAGAGCTGTGATTCTCGAAAGCTTATGCTACAATAAAGTTGGTTAGTCTTGAAGGTGCTACTAAAGATATTCCTTGTATCTGAAGGAGGAGCTTTGATTCTCAAAAGCTTGTATCCTGAAAATCCTGTTGGTCTCTAAGGTGCCCCTGGACTCTCATCCTGAAGGACCTCGAGGGGCCAAGTGCTGGCTTCTTCATAGCATCTTCACATTAAAAGCACACACTCATGAACACTGAGCCATGAAACTGACTGGGTGACCCTGGGCCTGTACTCGTCTTTCAGCCTAGCCTTCCTCACAGGGTTTTTTGTGAGGACAGAATGGAGAATTGCTTATACTGCCTTAAGCTCCTTAGCGGAAGGGCAAGGTAAGAATGCAATAGGCATGACAGACAGGAACAGACCCACAGTCCTACAGCAGACACCATGGAAACAAGCAAGCAATGTAAACCGCTCTTTAGAGGGCCGTTTCACTCCTTGGCTGAGGACGCAAACACGTGCTAAGAGGTCACAGTCAAGCAATGTGATCCTGAATCCTCAGTTTCTATGTTCCTTCAGAAATTTAAGCAAAGAGAAGCCAGTTCTTTAGCAATTCAGCTTTTAAATATAGAAATGATTCACTGAGAGAGAAAAACGCTACTGGAACAATGCACTGACTTCTCAAGAGGCAGAAGACTGGGAAATGGAAATTCCTGTCAATTCATTAGAAACTACTGGCCGTGGCTTTGCAGAAAGGCATCGAGGGAGCGGTTTAAATGGCAGATCAAGAACCCATGCACTCAAGAGAGGGGTCAGGATCCAAAAAAACCTGCCCGCTGGCCTAGGCAACCTCAAGAAGGCTCATATGAGTTTTCAACTGGTGGCAGACGATGCAAGCAGAAGCAGCTTTAGATACAGCCCAATCCTGCTCCAACTTGGGACATAATGCCAAAAACATTATTGTTTAGATCATACTGTGCCACATGCTAACATCTCTTCCAAGGAATATAAAAATCAACCTTCTTTCCTGAAGAGTAAATCCCCACCCACCCCGGTCAGCAGGAGCCAATCGGGATTTTATAAGAGATTTGCAGCTCTTCTTGGAGGTTGTGCTAGGCAAACGAGGCAGAGCAGAGTGTTGCAGTCTTGGCAAGTTTTCCCAAGCCACTCAGGGAGGGGCTGGGTTGCCTTCAGCTAGTTCAATACCTTACTAGTACACTGTCTAACTGTATTGATTAACTCCTGGATAACCAGGTCGACACACTTCAGACAAGGCTCTTTCAGCTTCACCACCTGCTTTTTCACAATGGCCTCAAATGCCAAATCTGGTGTGAACAGCCCCGTCCTACAGTCATCCACATGTAGGAAGAAGGGAAGAAAAACAGGGGAGGGGGAACAGAACACAGGATGAAAGGCTGGCAACATCTGAGAAAGCCCATTCCTCCCCCAACTGCCAGCCCTCCCAAATGCAACAAGCTGCCTTTTCTCCATCAGTAACGTAACATGATTCAACTAAGTAATTCCATCGAAGGGGCAAAACGAGGGTATCTGGAAATGAAGGGGGCGGTCCAAGATGAAAACACAGTAATCTCTGCTACAGGAAGGTACTTTGCAATCCAGATCTTGCAATGTACCTGATTTCCAGGCTTTCCTCTTTTTGATCATAATAAGACAACAGATGAGCTGCAAGAAGAAACTGGCAGGGACAGGTGTGGGGGGGTCCATAACAAGTACGAAAGAAGGGGCTTTGAAGAAACCGTGCCCTTGGCATATTATTCCCCAACAATGCAGGCTTAACAGGAACTGCTAAACTTCTCATGATACAACAGGACAGCAGAACCTCCTAACCAATGTCTCATGATACGGAGATAAAAACACTCCATTTCCAAGCAGAGTTCAAACTAGCCAGGCATCTTGAATATAACCCTTCTCCTCATCTGCATCTCTGCTTACCAAGGCAAACAAAACAAGGAAGGCAGGGAGGGGGGCATGGAGAGACACTCCTTTGGAGTGCTGTGCCATTCACTCTGGGCCCTTGTGTAGCTGAGCTAGGAGTACTTGTCGGGGCTATGCAGCCCTCTTGTCTTCCTCGCCCTCTTCTCACCTTTTCCCTCTTGCATCATTTCCTCTAAAGCCAAGGGGGGCCCTCTTTACCCTCAAGAGCCAAGTGCAGTGACAGATGACAGTCATTTCATTTCCCTGCTTCAGCATACCATTTTTCATTTATGACTTGGACCGAACAGCAAACGTTTCCCCAGCCTGACTGCTGGCCTGTCTTGGAGGCCAGGGATAGGCCTGTTTCATTAGCAGAGAACAACTGGCTGACTCGCTGGGCCCAATCAACTGCCACCCCAATACTCGCCTCACACCGTGGATGTTTTTGATTGCATAGCTGATTTCTCGTCTCAGATCTTTCTCATCAAATTCCATCTAAAAGACAGAGAACCCAAATTAAAGAACCCAGGATGCAACACAACCTCCTCCCACCCAGTTTAATCTTCCAGTAAGGAAGCAATGGCGCATTGCCCTGCTAATTGGCACAAAGCAGGCAGTCATGTTTTGCTCTACGCAAAAGGCACCAGAAGCATTGGGACACTGTTGCGAAGTTCATATTACTTATTGCCCCAAAGTAGATCAGTAGCACTCGAAGGCTGGACTTGGGAAGACAATATTGCTATGGAAAACTTTGCCTGAACTTGTGTAAACAAGACTTGCTAGCCAAGACCGGAGTGTGTAAGACCCAAAGCAGCAGCCTGGATGAGCACAACACGTGATATCCACCCCTTGCCTGAAGACAGCCTCTGCCACTCAGATTTACCTTGACCAACTCAAAGGGGAACCTCTCATGGAAAATGCGGTTGATTCGAGCTCCACCAGAGAGTTCTAGTGTGTCCACCTGGTCCCCAGAACCTTCGATCCGCTTTTCAAAGTCCACAGCAAACTGCTGGACCATCCTGCACAGAGGGAAAAGGAGACCCACTTGACAGGTTGCCACAACCCACTGAGCAAGCCAATCAAGAACACACGTCAGCTACAGCCAGCCCCTTTCGTCTGCACCATTTTTGTTCCTAAAATCATTACCAGCTTTTCATGGTGCTAGTTTAAAACCTCTGGGTAACTCAAAGGATATAATTAGAATGGATAATGATAGACCTTTTCTGCTTAATCCTGGTCAGCAAAGTACTGCCTATATAAAATGATCACCTTGCTGATCAAATTCAGGCTACCGTGTCCAAACTTCAATTGTGGAGCAGCAAATAAAAATGCCTCTCCATGCACGCTTCTTATCCAAAATGTGGACCACAAGGAGTCTAAGATACAGGTGGATTTTGTGCTAGATATTAAAATAAAGAGAACTGAAAACAACCAATACTGTAATGGCCACAAACAGAGCATTTGGAATAGTATGTGCAGTTCCAGTCACTGTATCTCAAAAAAACAATACTGTAGTGCTGGAAAGTGTGCAAGAAGCGACAACCAAAACGAAGGAGTTGGCACACCGGGCCTAACTGAAAGGCTTTTTCAGATGATGGATGGGGACATGCTAAGAGGTTTGCATCATTACTGCAACAAGAACTGTCCCATTCTCCCATGGCATTAAGAACTCGGAGGCACCTGATGATGTTGATGGTCAGTCATTTCAGGACGCACAAAAGGAAGGCCTTCTTCACGTCATACATTATTTACGGAACTTTCAGTTGCAAAGTGATGACCACTAGCTTTAAAGTGGGATTAGACATTCGTGGAGGACACGCCCACAATGGCCTATACTAGCTATATTGGCTAAATGCATCCTCTATATTCCAGGGCAGAGTTCCCCAAACACAAATGCCAAGGAGCAGCAATACGGGGGGAACTTTGATTTCCATGCTCGGCTTTTAAGTTTTCTGGAACATCTGCCTTCAATCTATATGGACCTTTGGGATAGGGACTGCGGACTATACTGTTCTGCTGATGTAGACGATATGCTGCTCCTGCAGGGTAGTTTCTGCATCTTATAACATGTCATGGCAAATTATTTCTGTTTTGCTTCAGCAATGTTTCATCGCTGTATTCCAAATTATGCTTGTTTTTAGATTTCTGCAATCTGTACTCCACCATATTGTTAACTGAATGTCCGAGCTGTTCATTGTATTGACTTACACTGAGTAACCCACCTTGAGTCTCAGTGAGAAAGGCAGTTTATACACAAAGATCCAGCAGCAGACATTCAATTTCTCGAACTTTATGCCTCATAAGTGACACAGGTGTGACCTCCTAAAAGCATGCACGCAGGAGAAGAGGAAGTTTCCTAAGCAAGAGGCAGTGTTGCCTGTAGGTCTGACTTACTGCAGCAAGGCTTTGGTTTTGCGTGTAGGGTCATCTGGGCGGAAGTTCTTGTATTCCTCTACCTCTTTCTCCAGGGAGAGCAACTGGCTCTGTAGTTTGCTGCGCAGCGATGGCAGAGTCTCCCGAATATGGTTGGTCAGTTGCTGAGGAAAAATAAGATAAGATAGGAAACAACCATCGAGACACACATAAAAAGCTGCCATACTGAATCAAACCACTGGTCCCATCAAGGTCAGCTGTGTCAGACTATCAGGGGCTCTCCAGGGCCTCAGGCAGAGGTCTTTCACGTCACCTACTGCCTGATACTTTCTATCTGGGTATGCCTGGGATTGAATCTGGGACCTTCTGCATGCAAAGAGGCCCTCCCACTGATGCACAATTCCTCCTCTTTTAGCAGCACCTCAGCTCTACTTAAAGTACATTTGTGCTACTTTGCTTAATACTGAGGACAAGCATTGGTTAATTGTTTGTTGTTTCCGGTGGCATTTCCGGTAACTTCCTCTTGCTGCTTTGCTTTGGTGCTTCCAGGACAGCCTTGTTGGATGTTTGTAATACTGAGGACAAGCACTGTCCTGGAAGAACAGCCAATACTCCCACTTTTTACTCTTCAACAGGGAATAGGCCAGGGCTCCAAGGCATGCTGTTCGGATCAGGCACTGCATCCAAAGGATACGCAGCCCTGTCCCTCCCCAATGTGTTGCCCTAAATAGTGCTCTCGTCCCTTCCAAAGTGGGGTGCTATGAGATTGCCTCACGTCAGTTGAACAAACATGTCCAACAGCCCAGAACAAGTCCACTGAGAAGTCTGCACATGAGAAGATGTTATTACTACCACAAGCTTAATTCATGCCAACAATATGCCAGGGACTACGCCTGAAGAACAATACACTTCAGATCGAGGACTAAAGCAACTCCTATTTCTGATTTCCCTGCTTTTTTGAAAAGTTCTAACTACCTCTAAATTTAACCTGTTCTGTCCAAGTTGAGATGGACAACAGTTGAGATGCTCGAGTCTCGTTCCCTCCAGGAACTGGAGGGAGGGGCTCCTCTTGCTGTTCAGCTAAACATGAACTGTATACAAAGATCAAGACAAAAGAGAGGGCACCGCACCATGGCCTACCTGGTTGAGGACCTTCTGCAAATGGGGCGTTCCCATGCGGTCTGCCATGTGTCTGTAAGCGGGATGGGAAAGGAAGAACTTGCGCTCAGCTCCTAGTGCTGCTCGGATATCCTTCTTACCATCAATATCCTTCTGGCTCCGGTTCACAACTCCAATGTAGCCTACAAGGGGACAGCTTCAAAGGTTAGTTTTTGCTGGAAACTTCTGCACTTGGATCCCATACAAGGTGCCCTAGGACAAATTCTAAGAAAGGGTCGAATAACAGCAGGGCAATAACTTCAGGAAACCATGAAGCTGTGACTACACATCTGACAGGGGAAGACAAATTGTACCACAACACTTGGTAATCTTGGTAAAATGGGAAGGGACTATCCCTCCTGCTCTGCTTAAGAATGTAAAGAATATGGCAGGGAGAGGGACTGAGCAGGGACTGGGACTTCACAAAACTTCTGGGCCTCCCCCCTGAATTTTTCTTCCTTAGTTCATGAACACACTTGAATTCTGAAGCGTGTAGAAAGTCAAGTGACGCTACTAGAATAAAACAGGAGAACGTGCTTCTTTTGCATCATTTATTCTAGATGCAGCCTTTTAATGTTGAGCAGGATGGCACACTCCTGTCTGAAGGACTAACCAAGGTGCTACTTTGAGAAGCTGAGTCTATGTTCATGCTAGCAGACCTCTCCCAGTCCAATTTTACATAGAGAGGAAGACTCTCAAATCCAAGCTGAAGTCCAGTTAAGGGGTATCTATGGAAGGAGAACACCAGTTCATAGATCACAACCTTGGTATCCAGAACCTGCTGCCCAGGGCTTTTTTTCCAGCTGGAACGCGGTGGATAGGAGTTCCGGCACCTCTTGAAAATGGTCACATGGCTGGTGGCCCCGCCCCCTGATCTCCAGACAGAGGGGAGTTTAGATTGCCCTCCGCACCTCTGTCTGGAGATCAGGGGGCGGGGCCACCAGCCATGTGACCATTTTCTCCGAGGGCGATTTAAACTTTTAAAAACTCCCCCCTCGTTCCAGCTGACCCAAAGTGACGTCATTGGCCCTGGGAGCACGCATGCACTTTGAGCGTGCACATGTGGTACCAGGGGCACCACCTCCCGCCAAGAGTTGCCCCCTGTGCTGGCAACCCACTGATTTCCACCACTTCTTTTCCTAGAAAAAAAGCCCTGCTGCTGCCTCTTTGCCTCCTACTGTTTAGTTACCATGGCTAGTAGCCACTGATGAACTATCCTCATGAATCTGTGTAACCAAGAGCTGCCAGCTTCCAGGCAGTGCCTAGAGAGCTCCCTCCCAAAATTACAACTGATCTCCAGATGAGATCAATTCCTAAATGGCTGCTTTGGAAGGTGGACTCTATGGCACCAAGGTCCTTCCCCCCGTCCTCCCCTGGCTCCACCCCCAAAATCACCAGGTATTTCCCAACTTGGTTTTGGCAACCCTCGTTTAACCCCCCCTTTATGCTCATAGCCATCACTGTGTGCACTGACAGAGAACTCCATAGATTAATTACTCATTGAGTAAAGTATTTCCATTTGTCTGTTCTGAACTTCTTTCCCAACAGCCTCATTGGGTGCCCTCAAGTTCTCGTATTATGGAAGCTGCCAACTGCCAGCCTACCCGCTGTGTGAACGGAAGAAGTTTAAAACTGCCCTAAATTAGAAGGTCTAGTAAAATTTCTTTTAAGGATGACCACCTTTACTCACTATAGCAGCCTACTAAAAACAGATTAAATGAACACTGCATGACAGCGGGGAGCCACATAATTTACCCACGTACTTACTTTCTCTCAAATGCAACTTTCTAAAATTCTAAACTATGAATGCGTCTAGTGCCAGCAGACCACGTTCATTCAACGGGGCAGCCCTCAGCTAGTAATGAGAATAGATTTCTACCTCTCCGCAGAGGTAAGAGTTTGTTCTCCAGTACATCTCTGGCATCAGTGCCTTCATCCATCAGGTCTAGTTTGGTGATCACCCCAATTGTTCGTAGCCCTAAGAGAGAAACAAAACTGCTGAGTCAAGTACGGGCAAAGGACAACTGACAATACACTTAGCTGAGCTCATATTTCCAGGCTTTTGAACAAGACTGAGTAGGGTTTTCTCAGTTTCGCAGAGCTTTGAATTCCTTATGCTACTTCATGATATTGCACAGAATTAAAGCTTACAGCTGGAATTACTCTTACTTTGTGCTGCTTTGTTTTTCAAAGTTTCAGTTGTCTTAATATTTTTATTTACATTATTTATAGTCCACCTTTCTCACTGAAACTCAAGGTGGATTACAGAGTGTCATTCAATGAAATCAACAGCCAGGACATTCGATAAGCAATACAACAGGGTACAGGTTGCAGAAATCTGAAGACAAGTAGACAGATGATACCCAGCTGAAACAACGATGAAACCATCATAAGCAATTTGACATCTTATGTACTAATAGCCAAGTGGTCCTGATCTGTGGATACTTAAATCCAGAGATTGGAGCCATGTGTGGACAAGACAGATCTTCCTACACACCTGAAAAATGCCCTAGGTTTGTAGAAAAATCTGAAATCTTAAAAAAAAAAAATACATGGGGGGGGGATTAAAAAGCCCCAAATGATAAAAGAATCTGTAGCTTTAAGATAATTTCAGGTTGGTCTGTAGTAGAACTGCGAGATTCGTGTTCAGCAGAATATGAACTTTCGAGAGTCAAAGATGACTCTGTCAAATACGTCAGATGCATCTGATGAAGTGAGATCTGACTCTTGAAAGCTCATATCCTGGAAATCTAGTTGGTCTCTGTAGCTTTAAGAATCAAAGCCCCTCAGTGGATGTTACTCAGCAACCATAACAGTTTAGCTAGGTAAGGGGAGGGGACACGGCCCTTTCCAAGACTGTTTTGGCCTTTGAGGGATGACTCATTGCAGTCAGGCCCAGAAGCAACCACTGGACGACTTGATATCGAGCAACTTATATGACTCACCCAGGCCCAGCTGCTTACTACTGTTAAACAGCAGCCCTCCTTCACAAAAGCCAGTGTAATGTAGTGGCTAGAACAGAGTAGGATCTGGGAGGTCCAAATCCTCACTCTGGGATGGAAGCTCACTGGGTGACTTTTATCCAGTCAAACACTCCCAGCCTAACCTACCTCTTAGGGTTGCTACAAGGATAATATGGAGGCAAGGAAAATGATGTACGCTGCTTTGGGTCCCCATTGTGGAGAAAGGCAGGGTATAAATAAAGTAAATTAATATAGCTGAAGATTGGGGGCAGGAAAAAAGGTCCGTTGTTTAGTGGATTTGAAGGAGAAGAGGGCATAGGGAAAGGTGAGCACATGGAAGTTGCTAGAAGGAAGGAAAGAGGAAACAGTGTGGGGGAGGGGATACAGGGAAAAGTGAAGTTCTTCCTGCAAGTCCTTATAGCTTTTCCACCAAGCAATCAAGCCCAGCATGGCTGGCACCATGCAACTGGGCCACAGGGGAGAGGCTGCCAGGGGAGGGGGAAAGGTGAAGATGGGAGGGCAGGCAAAGGTGGGTGGGATGGAGGGAAGAAAGCAGGAAAAGGGGGTGAGGCAATGGGAACACACTTACAGTAACAGGCAGTGCACAGTAGTATTGTTTACAGTCCATATTCCTTGTCAAAGCATCTCCTTGAATGATTTCCTGATAGTACCGTCCTATTACCTGTGTAAGCTGGCCCTCCTTCACTTACGACGTCACTATCGCTACATGTTATCATTTGTCTCCCAGCACCTAATACAACTCTTTTGAGGTCCTGACACAGCTTGTTCCACCAGGGACGTGTCAGGAGAGCTGCTGAGAGTGGCATTTGAGGGTCCAATCTAACTCTGTTAAGGAACTCTGTCACAGTGCAGTACATGAAAGGAATAGAGCACTTTACCTTGTGGATCCACTTCTTTGGCCATTTTGAGAGCATCCGAGTTGGCCAAATCCATGTTAGCTGGAGTCACGGCAAGAATCAAGCTGCTCTCTCGGCTGATGAACTGCAAAATCATATCTTTGATCTGGTACTCAATGTCTTGCGGCTGATCACCTACTGGCACCTTAGTAATACCCGGAAGGTCAATCAGGGTTAAATTCAACACTGCAAAGAAGATGAGAAGAACAACTTTGCCTTGGGGTTGCCAGTTCTGGGATTCAAGGAACTCTGACAGGCATTTCCACCCAAGGAGAGGAGCTTCATAGCCACTGAAAGGAAATCCACCCAGTCACCCCATGGACTCTTTTAAAAAATTAAATAGTAAGTATTTCCCTCAACACAGAAGTACAGGACTTGAGAACTATGATTTCACATGTTTTTCTCATTACTCAGTTTGATTAAAATGCAGGTCTTACGCAGAAATCTCTATGCAGGTTATCTGTTAACCCTATTACATAGTTTCAGGTGGGTTAATCGTGTTGGTCTGCAGCAGAAGAACAAGATTCAGGTCCCACCTTAAAGACCCTGGAAATCTAGTTGGCTTTTAAGGTGCTTCTGCCCTGTTATGTAGAGCATGCATATGTCATCTTTCAGCATCGTTTATTGCACCAAAGGCAAAGTATCCATGTTTGAATAAAGACTAAAAACTCTTGAGGCCCAACTTAGTATTCACAAACCCATATTCATATCCACCTCTCTAAGGTTTTGGAAATTGAAGAGTAAAAGCTACATACTACTCTGTCTGAACTATTTCTCCATAATAAGACCGTCTCAAAGCATTTTTATCTAAAAGATCAGCTTACTGGTTCTTGCTACCAGTAAGCACTGCGTAAGACCAGCGTGGCTTTCTGATTAGATACTGCCTCTCCCAAAACACTTGCAATAACTCAACGGACTTCAAATTCAATTACACCCACTTCCACAAGCCTAGCCGTAGCACAAAAACACACCTACCATGAGGTGAATAAACCCTTAGGTTAATGGGAACGGGAGAAATGCCTTTGTTGCTTCCTGTGACCCTGTCCGTCTCTGCTTCGATCTCCTGCCGAACTTCATCAAAATCTGTAAACTTCTTGGACTTGCAGTGCAAAAATTCTGCATATTCTGAAACAGAAAATACTTTCCATGAGATGACAGAATGTTATATAAAAAAAAAAAAACTTCTGGTGACTGTATTTGTGGCACTGTGGCTGACACATTTTACTCTACAGCTTGTTGTTTGAGGAAACCCCACATAGAAAGTACAGAGCCTCAAACAAAAGCCTCCTTAAGACTGGGAGTTAGACATCTTCCCGTCTTACAACCTAAAGACTTCAATGTCTCTTTTGTATTTGCAGATTTCGAGGAAGACATACTATATGAAAAAACAATAATGCCACAAGATTTCCTTTCTGTTGGCTTTCTTCATTTCTTTCACGTACGTACCTAATAATGGGGAATACCATGATGTGGATTATCTTGACCTTGGTCACCAGGGACCCATTCTTATCCTTAAGGACCTTTTCTAGTTCCTTCATGGATGCCATTTCAACCTCCTTCTGATTTCTTGATTTCAGTCTCCCTTTTAGTTGATGATGGAGCCAAGGAATAGAAAATCTTTAATAATTTCAATTTCTTCATTCCCAACCTTAAAATTGTCTAATTCCTCGGTAGTTATTACTTTTGTCTTCTTGATTTTCAGCTGTAATCCTTCTCTGGCACTTTCTCCTTTAACCTCCATCAGCAGTCATTTCTTCACTATTTTCTGCATCTCTCAAATAGTTAATGTTCCTCCCACCACTTTTCACTCCACCTTCATTTAAATCTAATCCAACTTTCCTTGTGATATGTTCTGCATATAGGTTGCTAATTGGACATCATTCTGTTTCCTATATTCTGTCCTAACAGTAAACTCTTGTCCAGTGTACTGGTTGTACACCAACACAATCAGATGTTGCGGCACACCCATTTATTTTAACACCATCCTTATTTTATCATGCTCCACAGAGTCAAAAGCTTGTAATCTATAGATTTTTTTCTGAAATTCTCTGGCGTGCTTCAATAATCATCATAAATTTGCAATATAATCTCTAGTGCCTTTTCCTTTTTTGAATCCAGCTTGAAAATCTGTCATTTCTTGTTTCATATATAGTAAGAGTCCATGTCGTAGAATTTTGACCATCACTTTGCTTGCATGGGAAATTAATCCAGGGGTCTGATAACTACCGCAATCTTTGGCATCTCGTTTTTTTGGAACTGGAATGCAGATCGAGTGTTTCCAGTCTGTGAGTCACTGTTTCGTTTTCCATATTTGTTGGCATATTCTCGTTAAGATTTCTTTCTATAACTGACTGTGAACAATCAATTGAAATAACTCACTACCTTCGGACCAGCCTCTCATTAAGATTTTGATAGACTCTGTTTCTGTAGCTTGAAAAAGCTCTATTGATAACCCATCTACTCCAGATGAAGAAAATTTCTCTCTTCAGCTTTATTCTGATTTTTGATGTTAACAATTCATGGTCTGTACCACAGTCAGCTCCAGGTCTTGTTTTAGCATCTGCTTCCGGTTATGTAATTTATTTGATTCCTGTACTTGCCATCCAGTGATGTCCATGTAAACAATAGTCTGTTCAGTTGCCTGAAGCATGCATTTGCAATGAACAAATTGTTGGCTTCACAGAATTATGCGAGTTGCTCTCCTGCTTCATTTTGTAATCCTACTCTAAATTTTTTTACTGTGTTTGATTCTGCTTTATCTCCTGCATTTACTTCCAGTCATCTATGATTATCAATGCATCTCGTTCGGGTGTATGATCAATTTCTTCCTGGACACTTGCATAAAAGCTTTCAATTTCTTCTTCATCAGAATGGGCAGTTGTGGTGTAAACTGTGATATGAAATAACTGGGCATTGTGTTACAATTTTCTATTCTATCTTTTCTCAAGAACTATGGGAAGGTAGCAATATTTAAAATCATCTATTGTGCTTGTTGCAAGAGTAAGTCAAATAAAGCAAGTCTACTTTTCTTAACCAAGTAAACCAGATTAATTTATTTAATAAAGGCACTGTGAGGATATAATTCCGCAAGGCAGAAAAGCAATTTATCCAGAATACAAAACGATTGTTATGTTCAACGCTATCTGGAGTCCAAGCAAACATGTTCATGAGCATCAACACAAGGACTTAAATACCATGGAAAAGCTACATACCTGTTTTAGAGAAGATAAGCTGAAGAATGAGAGGTCGCCTGGTGACAATTCCAGAACCACGAGGCAGGAAATCTCTGCAACATTTTTTAAGCAAAATAGTGTTATTTCAATATTTAAACAGGTATTGGTCAAGAAGATTATAAAAACATTTTGAATCTTGCTGTACGCTTGCAAGCAGGGAGAGAGAACCCACCAGCCCAAACGCCCTGGCCATAAAGATTTGATGATTAAATGAATTACAGAGCTGGTACACTTTATAAGGGCACAGAAAGGAAGAAAAATTAATCTCCACACATTTCGTGGACTGGTTGCAAAAAATTTAACCTGCATTGTTCTTATGCCCAGAGGTCAACATAAAACACCCTTTGAAGAAAAGATTTTTGCTGCAAATCAATACAACCTAGAATAGACAACAATTGTCACTACAATTTTCTGGGATCTTTCAATCCATGTCCATCTCTCAGGATCCATTTAAATAACAAGAGACAATCTGTTAGAAGAGTAACTCTCCAGCTTTCCGTAACCTTTGGGACCCCCTTGCAAAGTTATTCCACACTACTTTTTCCCACCGAACACACATCAGTTAATATTAAATAGCAAGCAATATTTTATGCATTAGGCAGAGAAACCCATTTTTGCCAAATCAGCCTCCTGTCTTAGTACCCTATCCAAACCGTGAGACTGTAGGGGCAGAAATAAAACAGAACCCTGGTGAGCAAAATGGTGATGAAATCCTAAGCCAATTGTGACAAAGAAGCCCCAGCATGGATGCTGAAGCCCCCCTAGATCTCCCCACCTCCAAGGCAATCACACCAGGAGACCTTAATACCACCCCCGACACCACCTCTGCCAGCTAGCACACAGTCCTAGTCAGGTGGCTACCAAACAGGGTTCTTGTTGAAGAAGTTGGAATCCATAGGGATGCCTCCTGGCCTGTCAATTCTGAGCTCTCGCTGAACAGAGATCCCATGCAGACACTGCAGATAAACGCTCCTGTTCCTCAGGGTTGTTTTTCATATTAAGGTCAGAAACAAACTCAAAAAGCTGGAAAATGAGTCCTCACTTTCCAGAGTAGCAAGGCTACCACCAGCCTCTTTGACTAACCTTCAACTTGAGACCAAAAGACAAATCCCAAGTCTTACACAGTTTAAGCAAACAAAAGCCAGCCTTGCAAAGTAGGACACTTTACAGACTGAGTTCCAGAAAATTGTTACTTGGGTAGCTATGGAAAGTAAACCAAGATGCTGGATTCAGACTGAAGTGTTGCAAACCCAGACAAGTATAATTAATAATGTTTATTAAAAGAAGTGCAAGTACATACAAATTATATAGAAATGTGTAAAACAGGAAAAGAAAAACAACAAGCTTATTAGCTAAGCTAGCAAACACTGAAAGACTTCAGTCCTAAACCAGATATTACCTACAACCATAGCATTCAGAAGCAGAAGACCAACCTCTAGCCAGGATCTTGATCCTTGGAGGACATTGCCCCAAGGACAAAACTAGAACGAGGATTCAAGTTTTAAGGCTTCCTGCCTGCAATGTGGCCTTACCGACTTGACCAATCAAGAAAGGGCTGGGCCTGTGACAACACACTTCTATAGCCAGCCTGCCTTCACAAGTCAGGGACTAATCTCCCTACTCCCAGGATACCATGCATTAATGGGATGGAGTGCAAAACACCCTTCAATGTTCTAGCCTTTGACAGTTCTTCGACCTTGCACCTATGGCACCATCTCATCCTTTTATCTAGCTGGGAACTTGCAGTGTCATCTGACTGCACTTTCCCAGAGAAAGTTTCATTTTGCTTCTAATTAACTTCTAACTAGGCCAAGAAGCCTGAATCAAAGCCTGAATAAACCAAGAAACAGGCTAGTCAGTCAATTTCTTGACTCAAGACAGACTGACTCTGGCTGCTGCGTCCAACCAGATCTTGACAATGCACTCTTAGGTCAGTTTGCTCATCTAGGATTTCATGCCCCAACCCCCATAACAGGAATATGGATTAGAACATATTATATCATAGTTGTACATGTTTATTCTAGTAAACTGGGTATGAACTTTAGTATAGTTTTTTTTAAACAGGCTATATAAGCACACAGATGTTCCTTTCATCTTTGAGAACCAATTAAAAGTAGTGGGTAGTAGGGGTGTGCAGCAAAAAAAGATTCAGTTTTCCCGCTTCGTAATTTACGAAGCGAGAAAAAGAGTCAGAAAGAAGCAATTTCCGAAATGGCAAGCCGCTTCGGAAATTGCTTCTTGGCCCCGCTTCGAAATGCTCCAAAAAGATTTGGAGCACTTCGAAGTTTCCCTGTCCCACAGCTTCCTCTGAAGATGATGGGTGGGAGAAGTTGGTGGAATTTCCTGTCTCCCCGGCATCAGGTCAGTGAGTGGGGCAGCCAGTTTAAACTAGCCCCCCCCCCCGGGCCGCTGCCTCCTTTTCACCCGATGTCAGGGAGACGGGGAGTCTCTCCATCTCCCTGGCATCGGGTCAGCGGCGCTGCCTTCACCCGCTGCTGATGGGGCCAAGGAACTCCCTGTCCCCATCAGCAGTGGGAGAATGGAGCGCCTGGCGGGGAGGTGCAGGCTTAAGCCTACGGTGACACCACCAGGCTGCTGCACCCGGTGCCAGAGGGGCAGGGAGAATCTCCTCATCCCTTTCGCACCGGGATGCGGTAAGCCCAGTGGTTCTGACTCCGGCGCAGTGCTGCCCCCTGATGAGCAGCTGATTCAGTGCTTTAAATGCCTCTTTCCGTACCCCTGTGCAGCAGCACAAAAAGGGGCATTTTAAGCCCTGCAGCTGGCACTCAGCCGCTGATTCAGGGGGTTAAATGCCTCTATACAGCGGCAGGGAAACGGGCATTTAAACTCCTTGACCCGAATCTTCCCAAAGCCATACAAATAGCTTCAGGAATCCTTGATTCTAGGTTTACAAAACGGACCCATCATGCTGGGGCCGTTTCGGAAATCCTGAATCTTTGCAAATCGGGTCCAATTCGGGTATTTTTCCCAAATCAGAAACCTGAATCACACATCTCTAGTGGGTAGTAGTAGATATAAGGTTCTTTAATTGTTAGAATGAACCAATGATGATCTGCTCACGTAACTTTTCCTGTCACCGTCTAATGATTTATTCAGTTATCTTGTACCTGGACATGGCATCACTTTTTGGCGAGGTAGAATGTCACGACTGAAAGTTTGAATAATCAGCTACATCTAAAATGCAGTAATATTTTTATATTGTTGTCACATGTGAAAGATCTTAGATGTCTCAGTAGATAGCACATGTCAACTAGTATAAAAGATGCCACCCAGATAAGGAATTGGGGTTTTACTGAAAGAAATCTCATGAAGATCTAGGTGAGAAAAATTTATTTGTATGTGTGCTTACTGAAAATTCAGTGCATTTCACAGAAAATCTGATTCTAAATCAATTAAGGGAAGAGTTAATACTTGTTGCATTTATTTGTTCCATTCTCATAGATTTTATTTTAATAATCCATTATAATGTTCTCTTGCTTTATTTTAAAAGTTAGAATTTCAATAAAGAATAAGCATTAAACGCTAAAAAGTCTCTGTGTAACTAGATGGGAAGAGTCAAAACAAGGAGAATCCCTATAAATTATTTGCACTAATTAAGAGGCTTTTCAAAAGAGATCTGTTTCTTGTCTCATATCTAATGCATTCACAACAACTATTCAGAAATGAGAAATAAATGTTGGGACTAGACAGTTTGGAATCCTTAATGAGACACGAATAAGCAATCTCTGGCACCCCCATCCCACAACTGAACTGAAAACCCTTGGATATTTCAAAACTTGCTTTTGAAACACTTTAGCTTTTAAAAACAGCTCGTCATGCAGCATGGGCACAAGCCTTCCTATGGATGGAATCTTTGCCTATTCTCTTGAAGGTTTCCTCCATAATTAATTCATGGAACTATATCAGAAATCATTATGGTCTTCAATCAAAGCAATGAGACGGTATGCTGGATTTTTCCAAGCTTTAGGATACTTTCAACAATAAGGTGACTGCAAAAGGTATCCAAAGATGCTTCAAATAAATCTTTAATCGTCGTCAATGAGATTACTTATAATTTAAACAAAAACTCTGACTAAAAACAAAAAGGAAATGGTCTCTTTAATACTGATCTTCCTTGTGTCCTGTTACAGGAACATACCAGACCCAATAGCCTCAAACACAAAGTGGGTCCTTAACTCCCAGATCCACTGATAAAATCTGCCAACACTGATAAATCAACTCAAGCTTTCATTGATTAATCTTCCAATTACAATCTGCAGCCTCAGCTGGCCCTGATGCAGCAACGGGCTAAAGGACAAACAGGAAGTATGAATCTGCAGAAGAGGTCAGAAGCAGGATCTCCTTTGCACTGATCTGGCGCTGGGAAATTCAACCTCGGGCATAACTGGTGGACCACTGCACTGAGGTCAAGCCACGTTTGGTAATGGATGAGGATGCGGCAAGACATTCCACCTTAATAAGAGCTGGCATACACTTCACACTGCGGCTATTTAATGGAGATGGAAACAAACACCTCCTCAGCAAACAAGTTGTAAAGAAAGCTGGGAAATGAGGCCATTCCTAAACAGAACCCAAACAGCAGCATAAGCATAAACACAGCCCAGCAAGAGTGTCTCTTCCATTATCCCTGTTCGAGCACATCTTCTTAAAAAACATGTACCTAGCCAACCAAGGAGCGTATAGTGAACATAACAACACTATGCCACTGATCGCTATGCCATTATATTCCCCACTTTCAATGCAGTTCATCTGACCCGTGCAAACTCAGTTAAGAGCCTAGGGGTTATACTGGATCCAGTGCTACTACTAGAAAAACAAGTTAAGGCAGTTGCAAAAAATTCTTTCTACAACCTCACTCTAGCCTGGTAGATGGCTTCTTACCTCGACATGGCCAACCTGCCCACCTGGATCCATGCTTTGGTAACATCAAGAAATGACTATTGTAATGCACTATACATAGGTCTTCCATCTAAGTTAACTAGGAAACTCCAATTAGTGCAAAATGCTGCAGCTCGACTGTTATCAGGAGTGAGCAGAAGCATGAACATCACTCCCATCCTGCGGTCACTCCATTGGCTACATATCAGTTACTGTGTTCAGTTCAAGATATTGGTTATCACGTACAAAGCTCTTCATGGCCCTGGTCCAGCATACCTATGGGAACGCCTCCCTCCCTATGTTCCTCCAGGGCAGCTTCGCTTATCTGAACAGGGTCTCCCGCTGGCGCCACCCTGCACATGAGTGAAATCAACAGCAGCCCTTACATGGGCTTTCTCTGTGGAGGCCCCTACCCTGTGGAACGGCCTGCCTGCGGAGGTCAGGAGAGCCCCCACTCTCCTGGCTTTCCACAAACAATGCAAAACCGAATTATTCAAAAAGGTTTTACTCAGATAGGAGGGCTGTATTGTAGGGAGGAGGGGGCCTCAGATGTTTTGCTACGGAGTTGGGGACCACAGACTTCACCACTATGTTGCCTTACATACTATCTGTTGCTTTAAATATGTGCTCCTATGAGCTACCTGTGCTTCATGCTGTCTAATATCAGTCCTAGAATTGCTTATGTTCTGTTCCAGCATTTCTTCAACTCTGTATTGGATTTTTTCTAATGCTATGTCTTTGTGAAGCTGTATTTATTTACCCTATCTGGCACTGTTTCTGGAAATGTCCTTGATATTGAATGTACTAACCTCACACTGTGTAATCCGCCTTGAGTCTCAGTGAGAAATGCGAACTATAAATGATACAAATCGATCAGTTTTGGCTACATGATGGCATCATGAGAACAAACAAAGCCAAAGAGGGACGATGGAAACCAGAGGGAGAATGCTCTCACTGGACTCAGGAACACAGCCTTTTCTGATCCTTTAAAAATGTTCTGAAACTTTCTCCTGAGCCTCACGAGCTCTTGTCAAGCATGTTCCACAGGTGACACAGCAAGAACTTTTCTGCTCCACTTCTGCTAACTGTGCACCTCCCATTCCTAAGAGAAACCACTGACTTGCATTCTAACAATGGTGAACGTATGCAGCTACCTCATACCAAGAGATATACTCAGTGGTATATCTAGTCCAGTATCATTTTCCATGACCAACAGCAGCTCTCCAGAAGAAGTTGTTCCTATCCTTTATTTGAAATACTTTGATTCATACTAGGATTCATCACAAGTCCTCATGCATGCAAAGCACTTGCTCTTCTGCAAAGCTACAGCCATTCTCCAGCATTCCCCTAACATATAATACAGCCCTGATGCAGTTATCAAAGCATGCACATTATATCTCTTGCCAGCAGCAACCAGTCGGCTAAAATGATGTACGAGGTATTCAACAGTCCATTGCTGTCAACCACTTTGCCAATGAAGTAACAGCCTTGCTAACAATGGAACTCGGCGGCTCACAGTAGCCAGGGCCAGAAGAAGTCCCACTGTCCCACCAGCTCCTCTGCTCATCAAAGGGCTTGGCGCTATAAAAATGCTTGCAAACCTTAGCAAACTAAACAGGGATGACCCAACACTACAGAATTTACCTGGTCGAGTTTTATTTCTGTACATGTATCTGCCAACAGTCTGGAATCTGTGTATCCAAATTATGGATGAATGCTTAAGCTATTGCCTTGTAAATCAGTCCAATTCTCAGATATTCAAATTCTCTTACCTATAAGCTTTATTACTATCAATCCATTTGTGGACCCCTTCCAAGTTTGATTTCTGTTGCTATCATTTTCCTGGTAGCTTCGTGTTGCTTCTGACTGGCCCTCGTTTCACTGAATGCTTACTAAGCACAGCTTTCACAAAATTGCAACTGCCTGCACACTAGAAAGAGTTAGGGCTCATATTTGTTTTAAAACATTCTACATTTCTTTTGCCACAGACTGCTAAGACCACATTGCTGTATTTGCTCTCCAAGCAAAGAAGGCAGGCAGGTTGCATACCTCACTCACCCTAGAGGCCCAACAGCCCCACTAGAGCCCAGAGCGCAGCAGCAGATCAAGGAAAAAATGGGGTGTAGCCCTCATATGGGGCTAGAGGGTGTAGCCCTCATATAGGGCTAGAGGGTGTAGCCATAGGGCTACACCCTCTAGCCCTTGGATCGGCCAGCACCTTGAGAGTAGGGCTACAGAGCTGGTGGTGGGTATAAAAGGGAGCTCCATACTGAGGCCAGACTGGAGGTGCTGCAGCTCACAGCAAGGTTAGCGAGAGAGTCTCTCCAGAAGCCCTCCAGGGAAGTGATGGCAAGACAGCTGCCAGCTGGGGCAGGGCTGCCGAGACCCCCCCTGCAGGACACAGCAAGTCAGATTTGGAAATAGGAGTATGAACAAAGGCCAATAATCAAGTCAGAGGAATCAATGACATACTAAAGCCAGTAACAGAAACTGGTTTATAAAGCAGTCAGTAGAGAATAGGCATGGTGTGTGGTGGAATAAAAGTAGTCTCCGTATGGAACACTGTGTATCAAATTAAAATTTATTTGAGTCTGAAGTCCACAGGCAAGGGGCTTGGTGGTTTCTATAACTGCAATTTGTGCCAAACTCAGGGAACAAAGCAATGTTGACATCTCCAAGCAATACTTCCTTCCCCTTACGTATATAATGGTTATTTCCAAACTAGGGGAATAAATTTGACTCAGGGTAAGCTAAAGCAAAATATTCAAGTCTTGAAAGTATGGCTTGCAATTTCAAGGTGATTTTAAAAAGATTATTATTATTATTATTATTATTATTAAATAAAAAAGCTGTTAAGCTGCTACACCATGACTGCTGCCAGCAGTAGCTTCCCAGATGCTGCTGGCCCACAAGCTCAACAGAGAAGCTGGGAGAGACAAGGAGGAGAAATCTAGCAGTATACAATGCCCAGGCAGCTTGCTTCAAATCCCCTGCCATGCAGCTCCCTGAGTGACTTTAGCCAGCCCTCCTCTCACAGGGAGAACCATGAACACTGCCCCAAGCTTCTTGGAGGAAGAGTGGGATAAAAATCTACTAACTAGTCACAGGTAACAGAAAAAGCCAATCAGAAATCAGACATACAGAGACCAATTAGTCATGCACTAATGATCTCTCTTTTCCAAAAGTATGGTTTGGATGAGCAGAGAAGTCGCTCCCTATCTTCTGCAAAAACAGCAGCTATATGAAGAGCAGCTCCCCTAGTAATAGCCCTCTATGCAGAAGCCCCGCCTTCTACCTAGAGGCTCCAATTGGCTTTTCAGAGAGGACCCAGAGGACAGAACGCACAACACTGGCTCACACAGGAGAGCGCCAGGTCTGTCATCAGACCTGTCATTGCATAAAGGACTCAAAATGCACACGTGCGTAAAACGGATACTACTGCCTTCTTGCCCCAGTTGAAGGGGAGGAAAATCACTTACATGCTACAGCCGAACTAAAAAAAAGTTTTTTCCTACCGTAGTTCTAAACTGCTCCCATTATTTGCGACTGACACCAAGGAATAACAGTCTACGTAACAGAGGGAGATGCGAGAGAGAGGGCATGAAGGAATGGGCCAGTGCCTGGCTCTTTTGGCCCTTTCTTACATGCCCAGGGTTGCCACTTTGTGGTCAGGAAGGAATTTTCCTCTAGGCCAGATTGGCCCGGGATCCTAGTGGGTTTTTGCCCTCCACTGGGTATAGAGCAGGGATCACTGGGGGAGTGGGGTGGGAGCTGAGAATTTCCCGAACTGTGAAGGGAGTTGGACTAGATTTACCCCTGGGACCCCTTTCCAGCTCTTTTTTCCCCTATCTAAAGGTGTTGCTACCTTCGGTTTCTAGATAGTTGGACCACCAGATCTATGGTATTTTAATGTTTCTCTTTGATGAAACGTTTAAAACTCAGATGATGGCTGAGTTATCAGAGTGTTTTAATATTAACCAAGCAACAGCTAAGTACTCAAGCAACTGAATTGGATGCTTTTAAAGCTTTTGTCAGAGGAAAGATTATTGTATGCACCTCTCACAAGAAGAACCGTAGAGGGAAGAAGCAACTTTGAAAAATAAGTTGAAATATTTGTTAAGCCAGTTTGCCGTATCTACTATACCCGATAGCTCTAAGGAGCTGCAAAGATTAAATACATGTTAAACAACATTGTCAGTGAAAGCAGAATCTGTTTTAACTCATTTGTGCCAGTCATACTGGGAAAATGATGAGAGACCAGGTAAAATCCTAGCACACCATCTAAGGCAGGAAAACAATAACAATTATATTCCTTTGATCAAGAATGGGAAGAATATCATACCACCTCTACCGAAATAAACTCAGTTTTATAAGTTTCTACTCTGAATTGTATAGTAAAGGCAAAGAACCCTTAGAAAAAAATTAGAGGCATTTTTTCTTCACCTTGATCTTCTATGTTTAGGTATTATTCGATAGCAGCTTCGTGCCGAACCTTTGTGTATGAATGAAATTACAGCAGCAATAATGAATATGAACACGGCCACATCTCCAGGACCAGATTGGTTCCCTACTGAATGGAATAAAAACTTTTCGGATTTTTTAAAATCCCAAATGTATACAAGTTGTACAATGAGATTTTTTTTTTAGTCTGGTTTTTTGCCACTGTCGTTATACAATGCTTATATTACTGTGATTCCAAAACCTGGCAAAGTCTGTACTAAATGTGCACATTTTGGGCCCATTTATCTGATAAACGTAGATGTTAAAATATTAACTGTTTTTCTTACTAACAGACTTTAAAAGATTGTTACAACCCAGGTAAATATAGAACAAGTAAGAGTTATATGAGGCAGGCCAGGGTCTGATAAGCTCAGATCAGTCGCTGATCAGAAAGCATTAAATAGTAAGAAGGCTGATCACATTCCAATTCTCACTCAACACAGAAAGAGCTTTTGACAAAACATACTGGAAATTTATTTTTACATTGACTAAATTTGGCTTTTTTCATGAATTTATGAAGCAGATTGGAATTCTTTATTCATCTAGGGTACTGCTAATGGCGTTTCTCCCTTGAGAGGGGTACTAGACAAGCTTGCTCTCTTTCGCCTCTTATTTTCGATTTATGTTTGAAATTTCTAGCTTGTACCATCAGACAAAAATAATAATACTCATCGTCTGACATTCCCTCTTCCCCTCTTCTTTGTCCTTAAAACAGTAGAAATAGCACCAGAGGTGTTTTTAAAATTCAAAAGTAACTTTTATTTATTTTAGAGGAGAAAGGTCAGGTGAAATCAGGCACTGAAAATTTCTGAGGTAATTCAACATCGAAATCTCTGAAGTAAAATCAGTACATGCACACACTTTAGTTCTTATACTCTTCACAGATACTTAAATTCTTTTGTTTAGAAGCTTTTGTTCCCATGTTTCCCCCAAACATTCTAATACACTCTCTCTTAGAATTCTCTTTCTCTTTTGGGTTTAAGAATGCCAATACCCACTTTCTAGTACCCCAAACTCTCTCTCTCTCTCTCTCTCTCTCTCTCTCTCTCTCTCTCTCTCTCTCTCTCCAAACACCAGTGCTTTCCTTCAGTTTTTTACTGAATCTTAAGGTCTCCAAAAGGCGTTTCCAACCACACCCAACCAGGAATCTCTTCACTTTCCAGAGCTACCTCCCTGTTTGATTGTGTAGGGAAATTCTCTTCTCACTAGAAGAGCTATTCCCTTTCTTTGGCCTGAATGTGAGTCTGCGCCTACTTCCCAAACTTCCTTGTCAACTTTTTCCCAGTTCTCCTGTCGGTGTTAAACTGCTCTCAGTTAGGACTCCATCTCCCCATTGCTCACACTCAGTTCTTCTCAGCTCGGGCTGAAAAACAGACCCTTTTCTTTCCAGCTCATGCTACCCAATCCAATTCCATGGAGTAGCCTGTCACTCAAAGCTCTCTGTGTCTGTGACACAAGCCTTAACAGTCCTTCAGCTGTTTGTACAATACTTTCAGGCTTTTAAAAAAGTGCAGTCTGTCACATATCCCACCCTTTGAGTTCATTGCTTCAGGAGAGGTTCTCCTAAACCTCTCCTGTGCAATGGTTGAAGCATGTGGGTGCATATCACCTTTCTGTTTACATTAGTACCAATCATTAAACATCTTATCTACAACATTCAATAGGTGTACCAAAAGTTAAACATCTTATACCAACATATATACAACAATCAATAGGTGTACCAATCCGCTTCTATAACCCCCATTCTTAGGTGGCTCTGGAGAGTGCATCCACAATGACATTCTCCTTCCCTTTTATGTGCACTATGTCAAAATTGTAATCCTGTAACTGAAGACTCCATCTTAGCTTACTGTTTGTACTCTTCACCTGGTTTAACCAGCACAATGGTGAATAGTCAGTGTACAAAGTGAATTTCCTTCCCCATAGGTATAGTTTTAACTTACCTATGGCTCACACTGTTGCCAAACATTCCCTCTCAATCATTGATTCCTTACTGCCCTAGATTTCTTTAAAGAGGATGCAACTTCCATCCAAGCAACTAATGGATGAGGAGGCACAAAAATCAACAAATGCCCACTTTATGGAATGGCTTGCCTGATCAAGTTAGGAGGCCTCCCAACTCTCCTGGCTTTCCACAAACTATAGAAAAAAATTAGTCAAGGGGGCTTTTTTATACAGGCAGGAGGGCTGTACTATAAGAAAGCCGTTCAGAAAGTTGGAAGTGCTACTGATGAGTCGGTCTGACCCAAGATTTAAGGTGTCACCCATTCTGAATAGGGTTGCACTCCCCTTGAAGGAACAGATTCGTAGTTTGTGGATGCTCTTGGAAATGACCCTACTGTTGGATAAACATGGGGAAGCTATGGCTAGATGTGCCTTTTACCGGCTTCAACTGGTTAGCCAGCTGCAATCTTTTCTGGATAGGAAAGAGCAGGCCACTGTAGTGTATGCTCTGGCTACATCTAGATTAGATTACTGCAATTTGCTCTGTGTGTGGCTGCACTTGAAAAATGGTTAGAAACTTCCATTGCTGCAGCCAGGATGGTGACTGGAGTGGGTCACAATTAGGCAGGTGGCACCAAGATAGGGCCTTCTCAGTAGTGGCACCAAAAATCTGGAACACTCTCCCAAGGGATATACGCCTGTCTCTTTCTGCTACTATCTTTTATTGTTATGCTACCTGTTTTTAGTTTTTATATTGTGTTCATCGATGTGATCTGCTCTGAGCCTGTTCGTGGGGAGAGCGGACTATAAGTACAATTAATTAATTAATATCTTCCATGAGAGGGTGAAGCCTTTTTTATTTTGCTTGGCTTTTGTTTTGCTCAGTGATCTCTCCTCCCTCCCCAATGTTTTAACTGTGTTTTTTGTAACTATTTTGAGTTTTTGTTTTAAATTTTAATTATATATTTATATGTTGGTTTTAATTTTTTTTAAGATGAGATTTTAATTTGTAGGTTTCAATTATGTCAGCCAGCTTGGTGGCCCTGTAAAGTTAGGAAGGCAGGGTAAAAATCTTGTTAAATAATAATAAATAACATTTGTGGTGACACAATTAAGTCTTTCGTCAGCCAATGGGGAAAAGAATAGCAAAATCAAAGGACAGCTGGCTGTCCAGGAAATCCAAGTATTACAATTAAAGTTTTCAGAGATGTTGGTATTGGATTTAAACACAGATCCAGGATTACATCTGCTGATTTACTGGCAAAAAATGTTTATATTTAAACACAGGTGTTAGTGCAAGATGCTTTTAACTACTAAAACACACTGCTGGACAAGTCTAGGACTTATCTAAGAGCGCCGGCATTCTGCCACTTGGGAACTACTGTCTAAGGTGCAGTCAGGGAATTACAGCACAAGGGTGGTTCCTTGTCCCCTGCTGGGATGTACCTCTGTGAAAAAGTAAACAGGTGCCAAAAGTAGACATTTGCAGATACAGGTGAAAATATAAACACTGAATGTGGGGACCCAGGTTGGGTGGCGATCATAATTTGCTCTCGAAGGCTCTTTTTACTTGGCCCACAGAGCAGGCTTGAGCACATATGATATAGCAATCTTGCTGAAGCTAAGCAAGAACAGATCTGGGTAGGGACGGGATAGGAGACATGCACTTAGCAAGGGTGGACTTGATGACCTCAGAGGATACTTTCAACTCTAATATACTATGGAACAAAAAGGCATCCAGCAGCTTGTCCAGGAGAAAATGGACAACAGAGGAGAGAAGCACAGAAGTCAAGGATGGGCAAAAATGATTTGGGATGAAGAGTCTTGAAAATAAGATCTTTGAAATGAAGTAGAAGAAACTGAACATAAAAGCAAGTTCTGCCCTCCCTGGTGATCAAAGTTAACACTCTCAACCTTGACCTACAGAGCAACACAAACATAATATGGTTCTACAGAGGCTGTCAGATAGACCATGGAGGCCAGGCAGAACTGCGCCAAGAGACTCCCGACACACAATCACAGAACCCATCATTTTATTTACTTGGGGTAAGTACAGCAGGAGATATTCTCACTTCACCTGCTGGGGGGCGGGGGGAGGAGGAGCAGCTGGGATGCCAGGGACTGAGCCTGGCATTTTCGGCAGGTTAAGCAAACGTTCCATCACTGAGCCACTTCCTGTATCAATTTATACAATGAATGCTGAACACTTGCATACTAAGTATATAGGTATGGTTTGTCATTTGTCCTAGTTACATTACAATCATGCAAAACAAATCAACAAAAGTCACTAGACTGCAAAATGTTTTACTAGCATGCCTACCCAGGCATATCATGGCATATCAGCAGCCTGGAAAAGGTGGCCAGAAAGAGAGAAACTTCTTTAGTTTTCAAAAACTTCACAGCCCACAGGCATATTGACTAACAGTGTGTACTCCACCTTGTGTCTCAGTGAGAAAGACAAACTATAAATAAAAAACCACAGATTACCAGCTCCATATAGTAACTGAACTAGTAAGTTTTTTTTAAATGTCACAGAGGTCTCTTTGACAATGTGTGGCCTGTCCACAGATTTTGCTATCTGAAATGAATGGAGAAAAATGGTAGGAAGAAACTTGAATTGTGGCAATTAGAGCAGTAGGAGTGCAATAGCAATAAAAGTTCAGCCATGAAAGTGGTTCTTCCACTTGCCTACAGACCTCTATTACATGCATTGCCTTTTTTTCCAAGCCATAAACTGAAAATTCCTACAATAAAGCTTACTATGCCCAGACTTTTAACAAAGGTTACAAACAAAATGTAACAAAAACTGCTTCAGATCTCCATTTTAATGAAAAGTAGAGCATAAAACGAGTACCCAGTTTCCTGGGGGTAAAGTGTAGATGACTGGGGAAGGCAATGACAAATCACCCCATAAAAAGTCTGCCAAGAAAATGTTGTGATGCGACTCGTTGCTTGCACAGGGGACTACCTTTACCTTGAGTATAAATATCTAAATAAATAAATCATTATACGGCTCAACACACAGCAGGGGATCTTCACCCGTCTGGTTATCCACTTTAACTGCTTACTACATGTGATGATACAACAGCACTACTTCAGAGGCTTGTCCTAAATATAAAGGATAACTACGTCACTGATTTTCACATATGGGCAGAAAAGAGAATGGCAGCAGATGTAGCTTCTCCCACATTTTCTCCACACAGGCTTCTTCAGGTGACGAGGCCAACTGACGCACCTCAGCTTGGTTGCTTAAGGCTTTTCTGATGCAAAAAAGACAGACCACTGAAAAGGCTGGAGCACGTTAATCTCTTGACAACTGCATGTATAACCTCTTTTAGTATAGGTCCTATGGGGGCTAATTTGGGAACCAAACTTGCAACACACATGTAAGCTAAGAACATTTCTTCACACCAAACCTTTCAACAATCAGAACAATGCACTATTTTTTTTAACTCATACATGCAACAAAACCAGAAACTTGCTGCCAATAATGTCTTTAACTTTAACAAGTAACTGGCTATCTTTGAACCAACTCAGGGTAAGCCAAGTACAACTTTTCGGATCCCACCAAGTGTCAAGAGTCCTTTGCTACAGTCCTCTCGATTACGAAGCAACTGGAACCCAGGCTTCTATCTTCAGCCCGGGAATTACAGGCCTTATTCAAGGCAGTAAGTGCATATAAAATGTTACCAAGCTCCCCAGCAACCAGCCACTTCCTCAGCTGCCTGGCTCCAAATACTTAACCAAGAGAGTATCACGGAACAAGACAGAAAAAACAGCAACACGGCAATTAAAACTAAGTAATAAACAATCAAATGTTATACAAAATATTATCCAAATACTGGATGATATTCAACCCATAACACTATAGCTGATTCTATCATCCAATACATTTTGTTAGCTTGTTGATATTCAGAAATTTATTGTTTACAAGTAAATGAGCCTATGAATGATATGCAACTAACATGGATTTTACCATGTGTGTATAAGAATTAGAACTTTGTTATCTAACTTAGCATCTCTATTTATTGAATACGATAAGTGTATGTGGAGTTCCTTGTATGACTTCATTTATTTTTCCTCTATGAATCAGTACATATAAAAACAATTTTGTATAACATCTGGTTGTTTATTACTTAGTTTTCATGGCTGTGTTGCTGGTTTTTCTGATTCCAAATGGTGACTGCGCCCTATTGAGGCAAATTCATTAGCTCATGGGAGTTACACATGATCACTTGAACAGGCTCTATAGATCAACAACAGACCATATCCTTTTTAGTGGATACACACCACACATCTGTCATCTACTGATGAGTACATAACATATGAACCAGGGTCAAGTATTTGAGGGGCAGGGAAAGATTTTTGCAAAAGCAGAAGAGGAGGAGATGCTGCACCTGCCCAAGGAGCCAAGGGAGGCACAAGGGCTTCAGTGTTGCCTGCAGCTCGTCTGAGACAAACTCAAGAAACCAGTAGGAAAGTGCAAGAGTCCAGTAGCACCTTTGAGACTAACAAAATTTGTAGTAGGGTATGAGCTTTCGTGAGACACAGCTCACTTCTTCAGATGTGGCTTCTTCACGGATTTTTGTCTGATTTCTCTGGTTCCCCCCACCGATTCCATGGGGTGCTGGATAAATAGCTAGACTCATATAAGATGTGTTGGCTTGCCAGATAAAAAATTATGAAATTATTTACGTTTCCTTTGTTTGGTAGATATTAATGAGCTTGAGGCAATGGCTAAGAATGTTGCAAAGGAGCAGGTTTACCGGTCTTCAACATGCTGTGAGTCAAAGGCTTACAGAAACACACCTATCCTGATTAGCCTTATTATTTCTTCCGCGTAACACATACCTGAAGAAGTGAGCTGTGGTGTTACTGGACTCTGGGTATCTGAAGCTGTGACTCGCAAAAGCTCATCCCCTACCAAAAAAATTTGTTATGTCTTCTACGTGCTGCTGCGCTCTTGGCATCTGAAGAAGTGAGCTGTGACTCACAAAGGCTCATAACCGACCACAACTTTTTGCCAGTCTTGTAGGTGCTGCTGGACTCTTGCTCTTTTCTGCCGCTCCAGTCTAACTGGGCTTCCCACCTGAAGAAGCCATGAGGAGGGGGTGGCGGCCGGTGAACGCCTCCCTGTCCCCGCCGCGCCGAGGGCAACGCGAACGCCGGCCCGCCCAAAGAGAGCCGCCTCAGCCGCGCTCTCCCTGTGGGTTGCGGGGCGTCGCTTCCTGCGGGCTGGAAAACTCTCCGCCCGCTTTGGCCGCGCCTGCGGCTCGTGGACCCGGGCCGAGGGGGCGAGCGGCGGTTTCCCTCAGGCGCCGCCCGACGCAACGGGCCGGCCGCGGGGCCTCCGCGGCGGAAGTGGCGCCTCCGCCCAGGCCCGGCCCGAGCGAGGCGAGAGGCGCGCCGGGCGCTCGGCCCGGGCCACCCCCGATAGACCCAGGCCAGGCCAGGCCCGGCCCGCCCGCGGAACTGACCGGCCGACGAAGTTCTCGAGGACGGAGCTCTTGCCCGCGCTCTGGCCGCCCACCACGGCGATCTGCGGCAGGTCCAGGTGGCAGCTCTGCCCGATGGAGCTGAAGGCGTCCTGCAGCTTGTTGACCAGCGGGATCAGCTCCTCCATGCCCCGGTTGCCCATGGCGACGGCCTCCGCCGGGCCCGCTCCCCCGCAGGCAGCGCCGCTTCCCCCGGCAGCCCCCAGCAACAGCCGCCAAACTTCCCCCTCGCAGCCTCCTCATCCGGCCTCGGCCACGCCCGCGCCTCGGGCCGCCCCACTCCGCTCGCCGCCCCCATTGCTCGCCGGAGCTGCCACTCGCATGGGCGCGACCAATAGCGACGCGCGGCTGGAGGCCGCCGAGACTGACAGGCCGCGTTTCCTCGCCGCGCGCAGTTCCGGTTGACCTTCTCATTGGCCGGTCTTCCGCGATGGGGCGGGATTTGGGCGCCGCTAATTATCTGTAATCCCCGCCCACCGTCCCCTTCGCCTTGGTGCGTAATTGGCGGGGCTTCGTATTTACATAGGGAAGGGAGTCGTCGATCAAAGCGACCGATGCCCCGCCTCCACCTCGCCGACTGCTCTTCTCATTGGCCAAGGTGTCCGTCTTTCGGATGTTATAGCCAATCCCTTCAGTAAGGAGCCGCCCGAGTCTTATCTATACGATGAGGCCTGTGGTCGCTTCCTGCGGCAAACGCCTTGGCAGGACTCGGTCAAGGGTCGTTTCCGCGATCAAGTCAGCGGCAGCGTCTTGTGAAGGACGCCGAGCGCCTCCGGCCCACAGAGAAGGGCCAGTCGGAGGGCTCCGGGAGGACATTTTGTGCCTCTCCCGAAAGGGGCACAAGGCAAGGGCGTTTGACCCTTATGATCTGTACATCACATCCATCAAAATCCAATGTCAGTTCACGTATCACACCAATGTCCATTGACTGTGCCACAAATAACATGGCAAAGAGTCCAGTAGCACCTTCAAGACTAACCAACTTAATTGTATAAGCTTTCGAGAACCACAACTCTCTTAGGCAGGTTCTCAAAAGCTTATGCTACAATAAAGTTGGTTAGTCTTAAAAGTGCTACTGGACTCTTTAATATTTTGCGACTACAGACTAACACGGCTAACTCCTCTGGACAAATAACATGAATTCCTCGTATGTCAGTGCCGCTGTGGCTCAAAATCTAGGATCCAAGACACAGGTCCTCGCAGGGACTTTCATTACTTTCACACAGTCGCCACCTAAGTCCCCTGTAAATCACAAACTTTGTCTTTATGCAGCACTACAGAAAACAGGACTGGTGCTTCATGGGACAAACGTTGCATTAAAAACATGAATCTTTGTGGCTCTTTACAATTTCTACATCCACCATAAATTCTCACATCACACCAACAGCTGCAGACTTCACCAGAACAACCATGGATGCAACACTTTTTTAAAACAAAATTTTTAAATCTTCAGCTGGAATGATTGCCAACTCTGGGCTGGGAAATTCCTGGAGACGTGGGGGAGAAGCAGAGTTGGAAGAGGGAGGGAGGGAGTTCAGCATGGGGTTGCCAACCTCCACGTGGTAGCTGGAGATCTCCTGGAATTACAACTGATCTCCAGCCAACCGACATCAAGTTACCCTGCAGAAAATGCTGCATTGGAGAGTGGACTCTATGGCATTATACTTTGCTGGAGTCTTTCCCCTCCCTAAACCCCACCCTTTTCAGGCTCCACCCCCCCCCCAAATCTCCAGGAATTTTCCAGCCTGGAGCTGGCAACCCTCCTCAGCAGGGACATGATGCCATAGAGTCCATCCTCCAAAACTGCAATTTCCTCCAGGGGAACTGATCTGTATAGTCTGGAGATCAGTTGTAATTCTAGGAGAACTCCAGGCCCAGCATGCAGGTTGGGAATCCTAGCCAGTGCCCAGAAGTTTATGCAAGTGGTACTTCCAGGTTATCTTCTGGGAGGAAGGCAGCTAGGAGAGCGCTCCCAAGCAGGCCTTGTCTCTGGTGCTCATACAGAATCTTGGCTGAGGAGTCTCCTCCGTGACTCCGCCTCCCCTGGAAGGCCTTCCTTAGGAATGACCTGGGCTTAGACTCATGCTAAGAAGCAGACCAGTGTGCAGCACACGCAGGGCTTTCAACAGTGGTTGCAACTGGATATTTGTCTGTTGTAGAAAAATGAAACAAAGTCCAGTGGCATGTTAAACACTAATGTTTATTTCAATATGAGCTTCAATGAGTCACTAGGATTGTCAATTCCACAATAGGAAATGCCTGGAGATTGGGGGTGGGGGAGGGGAGGGATCTTGGAGAGGCAAGTTTGGGGAAGAGGAGGGATCTCAGTGGGGTATAAGTCCAGAGAGCCCACTCTCCAAAGTAGCCATTTTCTCCAGGGGAACTGATGTGTGTCATCTGCAGGGCTCATTTCGAGGGGGAACACGAAGGAACACAGTTCTGGCAGTTCCCCAAAGAGGTAACTTGTGAGGTGGCCCCGCCCACCTGACTCTCGGCCATTTTGGGCCCCTTTTCATTCTGGATTGGGGCCGAAACGGCCTGGATCGGGCCTTTGACGGGTGGTGGATCACTCTCCTGTTCAACAGCAGCCTAATCCTGACCAGTTTGGGCCCCTTTTCCACCATTTTCAGCCCCTTTTGGCCATTTTGGGCCCAATTTTGGCCCTGAATGGCCAGGATAGGGTCCAAAGCAACCAGGATAGGTGATGTCAGTGGGTGTGGCATATGCAAATCAGTTATGCTAATGACACATTTCTGGTGATGTCAAGGGGCATGACATATGCTAATGAGTTCCTCCAGCTCTTTTTCTACAACATGACCCCAAGTCATCTGTATAACTATGCTTCACGTATGATCCCATTGGGTAGTTCTAAGTTCTTTAATGTCAGCTCTAGAATGGTTTATGCTCTGTTTCAACATTTCTGTATCAGATTCTTGCTAATGCTACGCCTTTGTTAAATTGCATTTATTTACCCTAAGGCATTGTTTATGGAAATGTCTTTGATACTGATCGTACTAAGCTCACACTATTGTAATCCACCTTGAGCGACTTTCAGATCTGGAACAGGAGGTCCAGGAAGATTAAAAGGTTCACCCCACGGGTTTCTGCGTATTGTGGTTTCCTACGACAGATTTGCGCTCATTGATTCTCTCCCTGTTGGCACACAACAGCATGTATTAAATGGGATGAGATGCAAGCGGAGTGCCCCGGATGGCACAGCTGACACGCGCAGTATCTCCGCAGCGCTTACGGGAACAGCGGTCGCCAGAGGCGGCGCTCGCCCCCTCCCACCGGAAGCTCTACGGCCGCCCCACCTTCCGCTTCCTCCCGAGGCGGAAGTCCCGCCCACCGGGGTTGCCATGGCGGCGCTGGCGCTGCGCGTGGTGGCCGAGTGCGGGCAGAGCCGGGCCCGGGCCTGCGAGCTGCGGCTGCCGCACGGCCGCGTGGAGTGCCCGGTCTTCATGCCGGTGGGCACGCAGGGCGCCCTGAAGGGCCTCACCGCCGCCCAGCTGGACGCCCTGGGGTGCCGCCTCTGCCTGGGCAACACCTACCACCTGGGCATGCGCCCCGTAAGTCAGGCCGGGGCGGCCGGGGACGGGTACTGGCTGGCCGGCCGGCCGACTGACCGGGCCCCTCTCTTCTGACCCCTCTAGGGCCCGGAGCTCGTTCGGGCGGCCGGGGGGCTGCACGGCTTCATGAGGTGGCCGCGCAATCTGCTGACGGTGAGTGGCGCCGGGCCGGGAATCACGGCGAGGGTCGTCAGCCTCCAGGTGTAATGGAAAAAGGAGAGTCACGGCAAAAATCGACAACAAAAGCGAGGGGGGGGGGGCACTGTGAAATACTAATTACTCACAAAATAAAATTCCTATTATGATCAATATCATTGATGTAAATTCCATTTTTCATCCATGCCAACTATGTTTAGATATTCACAATACAGAATAAATCATCATACAATGTGATAAAGTGTCTTAGTGCAGAATATCAATAGATTTAATTTAATTAATTTAATTTATTATATTTATATTCCGCCCTCCCTGCTTTCGCAGGCTCAGGGCGGATAACAAATACAAACATGTTTAAAAACATTTAAAAACATTAAATAATACATTTAAAAACATTTAAATATATATATTTAAATATATATAAGCGTACAAAATTTGCTTTTAAATAAATCAGCCTTTATATCAAAGTTGTCATAGGTTGTGCAATCCGAAGGTAAGTCCATTAGTATTTTAGCAAATTGCTTTAGGTGGTTAATAATCTTGTCCTTTTATTTCTTTTGCGGGATAAGGAGAGACCGTCCTCATGGCTCCGCTGTGAGATCTTGGAGAAAACACTTTTTATATGTTTTGTGTTAGTGAATATACCTTTGGGAGAACGTAAACACACCTGGCACATTCTTGACAATGTGCTCTTGAAATGAGGGAGTGAGGAGGCACCTCATTGAGTGGAGCCATGAGGAAATTTTGTACACTTATATATCTATTGATATTCTGTACTAAGACGCATCGGACGAAGAGAACGGTGATTCTCGAAAGCGTATGCTACAGTAAAGTTGGTTAGTCTTAAAGGTGCTACTGGACTCTTCGATTTTGCCACTACAGACTAACATGGCTAACTCATCTGGATCTGTACTAAGACCCTTTATCACATTGTATAATGATTTATGCTATATTGTGAATATGCAAACTTAATGTTCATTTTGGTGAAAAAATTACGTAAATGATCATAATAGGAATTTGATTTTGTGACTAATTAGTACATTACCATGGTTTCCCCCCCTCTTGTAGCCTTCAGGTGGTGATTGAAGATCTCTTGGAATGACAACTGATCTCCTGGCTACGGAGATCAGTTCCCCTGGAAAAAATGGATGTTTTGGAAGGTGGACTCTATGGAATTACACCGTGCTGAAGACTTTTTCCTCCCTAAACCCTGCCTTCTCCAGGCTTCATGCCCTAAGTCTCGAGGAATTTCCTAACTTAGAGCTGGTAACCCTAGTCACAGCCCAGATTGAACCGGGCATTGAAGGGCAACAGCATGCTCCGAGGCATGTTCTGCAAGAGTTGCCAATCAGTGCTAAGGACTGAGTGCATACATTTTTGTTTGTATGTGTGTTTCTGTATGGAGCACAAGGAACCTTTATTCCCCTTCCCAGTCCCCTCTTAATCCACTGTAATAACAACAACAACAATAATAAAATTCATTCTGTATACCACCCTTCAGGACAACTTAACACCCACTCAGAGCGCTTTACAAAGTGTGTTGTTGTTATCCTCAACAATGACCCTGTGAGGTGGGTGGGGCTGAGACTGACTCAAGGTCACCCAGCTGGCTTCAAACGGAGGAGTGGGGAATCAAACGTGGCTCTCCAATTTAGAGTCCCACTACACCAAACTGACTGACAATAATAATAATATTTGATTTGTATACTGCCCTTCAGGACAACTTAACACCCACTCAGAGTGGTTTACAAAGTGTGTTGTTATCCCCTCAACAATCACCCTGTGAGGTGGGTGGGGCTGAGAGAGCTCTGGTAGAGATGTGACTGACCCAAGGTCACCCAGCTGGCTTCAAGAGGAGGAGTGAGCAATCAAACCCAGTTCTCCAGATTAGAGTCCCACCACTCCCAACCTCTACACCAAACTGATTCTCTCAGCCAGATGAAACTTGGCCCTCCCATGTATGTTCTGGGGATAACCACATCAGGAGCAACCTGTATCTTTTTAGCTTTTCCCCTCTTGTCCACATTTTCTTGTAGGACAGTGGAGGATTCCAGATGGTATCATTGGTGGAACTCTCTGAGGTGAGAGAGGAGGGCGTGCTCTTCCGTTCTCCCTACGATGGCAAGGAGATCCTGCTGACTCCGGAGAAATCCATTGAAATACAGAATGCTCTTGGTAACTATTCTGTTCTTGGTTGATGGATGTTTCCTCCATAATGACTGGTGAAATTTCTCTGTGGCACAGCTGTTTCATCGTCACATTAGATAAATGTAGAACTCCAAGATGAAACAATGAACAAAGTAGTTGAGCTTTTTTTTTTTGAAAAATTTTTATTGGGTTAGAATTCATTATTTTTACATTACATTCAATTTTCCCCAAATTTTTCATTCCTAACCCCCTCCCTTTCCCCCCCGTTTTGTTGACTTCCAACAGCTTTCCCACCCTTTGTCCCTTTTCCCTTACTTCTGTTACATTCCTCTATCTAAAACAAATATACATTCTCTATTCTATTAAGCAGTAAATCCTTAACTACTTTTCTTCTTATATACCCAAACTGTAAGTCTTTGTTTCCATCTTAGATAAACAATTTATCCCATTTTCCAATTTTAAATATTTCTATATATCATAAACCATAAAAATCTTACATTTAAATCAAACAATTTGACTTATTCTCTATATATTCCTCATTCTATCTTTTTATGGTAATTCTATATAGCACATCACATAGTCAATCAATTTGACTCTTCTATACATTCAGTTTGGTGTATATAAGTCTTATCAAAGAAAGAAAATATTGTTAATTATTCAATCCTTATATTTAAACCTCATCATTAATTATTTTCTATCAATATTCTATCTATTAACCCATATATATCTCTTTATATATCAATCTGTTAACTGCTTATTGCTCCACATTTATCCCCTCCTCCCTCGGTAAAGTCGCCCCCCTCCATTATATTTTTATTTTACTTCAGTAGTTCTCAAACTGCCACAGTTTTCCTCCCACCTCCCATTTCTTCTCCAGATATTGTTTCAGCTTCTCCCAGTCTGTGTTAAACTGCCCTGGGTCCAGATTTCTCAGTTTTCTTGTCATCTTGTCCATTTCTGCCATGTACAGCAATTTGTAGGTCCAATCTTCAATAGTTGGCATTTCTTGTACTTTCCATTTTTGCGCATACAAAAGTCTAGCTGCTGCTGTCATATAAAATATCAACGTCCTATATTGGGCTGGAATTCCCTCCATTCCCAAGTTTAGTAGCAGGAGTTCTGGGTTCTTATTTATTTGAAATTGTAAAATTTCGCTCATTTCTTTTATTATTTCCCCCCAGTACTGCCTAGCTACCTCACACGTCCACCACATGTGGTAGAGGGAGCCCTCATGCTTCCTGCATTTCCAGCATTTATTGGAAGTGTTCAAATTCCCTAGCGCAATCTTCTTTGGTGTCATGTACCAACGATAGATCATTTTGTAGATATTCTCTTTAATATTTGTACATGTCGTTGTCTTCATTGTAGTTTTCCACAAGTATTCCCATGCCTCCATTGTTATCTCTTTGTTAAAATTTATAGCCCATTTCACCATTTGTGTTTTAACTGTCTCATCCTCAGTATACCATTTCAACAATACTTGGTATACCTTGGATATTCTTTTCTTGTCCTCTTTAAGAAGGGTCTGCTCTAGTTCCGAGTTCTCCATTCGTATACCTCCCTTTACAGAGTCTGAATTGTACAAATCTCTGATCTGTCTATACTGGAACCAATCGTAGTTCGGTGATAGTTCCTCTTGCGTCTTTATTCTAAGTTTAGATGCTTCTATTTTAGTTATTTCTTTGTAAGTCAAACATTGTCGTTCGTTATCAACAGCTCTCGGGTCTATCACCTCATATGGAACCACCCACCAAGGAGTTCTTTCTTGTAGGTAAATTCTGTACTTCTTCCAGATTGTGTATAGACTTCTCCGTACAAAATGGTGCAGGAACATCGAGTTGACCTTTACTTTGTCATGCCATAGGTATGCATGCCATCCAAATATTTTTTTATATCCCTCTAGGGCTAATAGTTTCTTGTTCTTTAATGTCATCCACTCTTTCAGCCAAACTAGGCAGATTGCATCGTGATAAAGTCTCAGGTTGGGCAGTTGCATTCCGCCTCTTTCCTTTGCATCTTGTAAAACTTTCATTTTCACTCGAGGCTTCTTGCCTGCCCATACAAAATCTGATATTTTCCTCTGCCATTTTTCAAATTGTTTAGAGTCTCTGATGATTGGTATTGTCTGTAGCAAAAACATCACTCTTGGTAACACATTCATTTTAACCGCTGCAATCCTACCCAACCATGACAGGTTGAGCCTGTTCCATTTAATCAAGTCTCTCTCAATCTGGATCCACAATTTTTCATAATTATTCTTGAACAAATCTATATTCTTTGCAGTCAGTTCAATTCCCAAATATTTCACCTTACTTGTTACCTCACAATCCGTTATTTCCATTAACAATTGTTGTTTCTGCTTAGTCACGTTTTTGCATAGTATCTTTGACTTCTTTTTGTTAATGAAGAAACCTGCCAAGTCCCCAAACTCCTTGATCTTATCTATCACTTTTGGCATATTCTCCAGTGGGTCCTCTACAATTAACATTATGTCATCCGCAAATGCTCTGACCTTATATGTATAGTCCTTTATTTTTATTCCTCGAATTTCCTCATCTTGTCGTATTTGTATCATCAGAATCTCCAATACTAAAATGAACAACAGTGGAGACAACGGGCAACCTTGTCTTGTTCCTTTGCTTATAGTCAATTTCTTGGTCAATTCATCATTCACCACAATTGCTGCAGTCTGGTCTCTGTAAATTTCCTTAATTGCTCTGATGAATCTTTCTCCTAATTGTAGCTTTTCCATAGTGGCAAACATGAAGTCCCAGTTTAAATTGTCAAATGCCTTTTCAGCGTCAACAAAGAAGAAACCAACCTCTTTATCACAACGCTTATCATAATATTCAATAGCATCAATCACTGTCCTTAAATTGTCTCTTATTTGCCTATCTGGCAGAAAGCCTGCTTGCTCCTCCTCTATAACCTCCGAAAGCCACCCCTTCAGTCTCTCCGCCAGTATCTTCGCAAAGATTTTATAGTCATTATTGAGTAACGATATAGGTCTGTAATTTTTCACACTAGTCAAGTCTTGGCCCTCTTTTGGGATCAATGATATGTTCGCTTCAGACCAAGTGTCTGGAATTCTTTGATCTCTTAAAACTCCATTGATCACCTCCTTTAGGAATGGTGCCAGCTCATTGGCCATAGTCTTATAAAATTTAGCTGTAAGTCCATCTGGCCCTGGCGCCTTTCCTAAGTTTGCAGATTGTATTGCCTTACTTATTTCCTCATCCGTTACTTCACTGTTCAATTTATTTCTCCAAGCTTCCGAGATTTCTGGAAATTTGATTTTCTCCAAATATGACGCTATTGATTCTTTATTCACTTCTTTCTTATTATACAACTTAGCGTAAAATTTATAAAAGGCTCTACTAATGGTAGTCTGCTCCAAATACGTTTTGTCATCTTCACAAATTTTATTTATTATTTTCTTTTCCCTTTTCTTCTTCAATTGCCATGCCAGGTACTTCCCAGGTTTATTAGCACCCTCAAACGCTTTTTGGTTCAGTCTTTTAAGATTCCATTCCAATTCTTTATTACTCATTGCTGTTAGCTGTTCTTGAAGTATTTTAATTTCCTGGTATATTTTCTTTTTCCCTGGTCTCTTTTTTAGCTGTAATTCTTTGGCTTTTATTTTCTCCTCAATCTCTTGTCTTTTCTCCTCTTTCTTCTTTCTTGCGCTACCATTTAAATCCATTAGTATGCCCCTTACAACCGCCTTGTAAGCATCCCAAACTTTATTGGTTGGTACTTCTTTATTCACGTTATATTGTATGAAAAAGTTTGTCTCTCTTCTCAATCTTTCCATATTCTCATTTTCCTGTAACAAGTCCTCATTTATTCTCCATGCTTTCCTTTTTCTCCTTTTTCCTAATTTCCACATAATTGGGTTATGATCTGAGCCTACCATCGGCATTATTTCCACCTCTTTAGTCCATAACGCTAAGTCTTTTGAGGCCCAGATCATATCAATTCTTGATAATGTAAAATGCCTTGCTGAATAAAAAGTAAACTGTCTGCTTTTAGGATATTCTCTCCTCCATACATCTTCAAGAGTCTCTTGTTGAATCAACTCAAAAAAAAGCTTTGGTAAAAGTCCTTTTTTCTTTTGTGCTGTTGTAGTTTTTTTGTCTAGTTCCAAATCTGTCACTCCATTGAAGTCTCCAGCAAGAATTATCTGATCATATACAAAATCGTCTAATTGCTTCCTCAAGTCCTCAAAGAAGCTTTCTTTTGCACCATTAGGTGCATAAAGTCCGACTACCAACACTTTCTTTAAATTCCAAATACATTCCACTGCTACAAATCTAGCTTCCACATCTCTCATAACAAATTTTGGCTGTAGCTCCTCTTTTATATACAACACCACTCCTCTTTTTTTCTTATTAGAGGCCGCTACAAATTCTTTACCCAATTTTCCAGATTTTAAATATTTTACATCCTGTTTTCTAATATGGGTCTCTTGCAAACACACAATGTCACATTTTTGTTTTAGTAGCCAGTGGAAAATGTTTTTCCTCTTATTCGGTGAATTTAGTCCATTTACATTCCAAGATAATACCTTACACTCCATACTCATTGTCTTGTTGGTAAGTCTTTTTCATTGTCCTTAATAAATCGCTCCATCTCTCGCTCAGATCTGATGCGTTTTTTGGCCCCTCCAAACTCAAAGGACACTCCTTCCGGTAACTCCCATCTGTACCTGATTTTCATGTCCTTCAAAATCTGAATTAGCACTTTATATTTTTTCCGGTCTAACAACACTGATCTGGGCAATTCCTTCATTATGATAATCGTCTTGCCATCAATCTCCAATGGATCTTGAAATTGTTTTGTCACAATCATCTCTTTCATATTTCTTGTTGTAAACTGCACAATCACATCTCTTGGTAATTTCCTCTGGGTTGCGATCCTTGAGTTCACACGGTATGCCACATCTAGGATAGCCACAATTTCCTCTTCCTCCTTCCCCAGGTATTCAGCCAACACCTCAGTCATCTGTTCTTGCGCTGACTTTCCATCCACTTCTGGTAGACCACGAAAACGTAGCTGCTTCTCCATATGTTTAGTTTCTGCAACTGACATTCTCCCCTTCACCAGTCTCATCTCTGTTTGTTGCGTGTCTATTAAGTTCTCCATCGCGTCTTCTACTGTTTTAACTCTCTGCTGCGTTCCTTGTAATTCACTTCGTATCGTTTCCATGCCTTTTTTCACTTCTGACAGCTCCGACTTTACTGTCTGTGTAACCTCTTTAACCTCTTTAATCAGCTCCAATTTCGTATCCTTAAGCTCTTTAATCATATCTAAAAGTTTTTTGTCCAAATTTTTATCCAAGTTTTCTATCGCCGATTGCCACTCTTTTTTCGACATCGTGGGGCTTGCTTTGGCTCGCTCCCACGAATCTGCTCTCTTCCTTAACTCCGTGGCGTAAAATTAAACGTTTTTCTTTTTCAAATGTCCCAATCTTCTTTCCAAAATTAAGTTTTAAATTTTAAAGTGTCCAAAATGTCGGGCGTCTTTTCTCTATGGTTTCTCTATAATTTTGTAATCCAAGATGGCCTACTTCCTTTTCCGCTGAAGCCGCGACCCTTCCCTTTTCAAAGATGGCGATTCCCTACTTCCTGCCCTCCAGCAAGGGCCGCTTCTCTCCAGCCGCTCTATTGTTATTACGCACTTCCTGTCTCCCGTCTTCCCACAGCAGGTCTCACGATGGTATCTTTTTCTCACAGCTCCAAAGCCACAGGTATTCAAAACAATAGTCCGTTTTCTTTAATAACTTCTTTAAACTTAGTCTCTTTTCAAATACAACTCCTGCCGAGTCTTCCCCTCCTTTTCACTAGTCTGTTGCAGTTTAAAAATCTACTTTTTTTCCTCTCTGTTTTTATCGATCTGTCCCGTATTGAAAGATAACGATCTTTACCTTCTCTTCACTTTTCTCGGGTTGTAATCGCTGTTTCGATTTTAAGTTCTCCTCTCAGCTTCTTCCCCCAATCGAAGCTTGGGTATGTAGGTCTTATGCCAGCCGAATTGGCCCCAAAACTGCCGCAGAGATTATAGCCGACCCGTCGCAAGGTGGGACCTCAAGGATCGGGAGGGGACCCGTTGTGTAGAGCCCCCCCTCGTCTGAGATCTAGCTCACCCTAGGGTCTTGAGCGTTCTTTGCCTGCTCCCCGCCTGAGAGCAGTCGGCCGTGGGCTATTTTCACCCCACCGGCCGGTTAAAACGGCAGTCCGGTCAGCTCCGCAAGTGGAGCTGCGTTAGACCTCCATGAATCCCAAACCGGAAGTCAACAAAGTAGTTGAGCTTGATAGAGAATTACTCTGTGACTTATCTGAGTCAACAACTAATCTTCACTGACAAGCAAAAACAGAAAAAACAAAAACAAAATGAACAAGAAATCCAAAAATCTGAACTTGGATATTAATTAATGGGTCCTGGAACTTGGATATTAATGGGTCCTGTCCTAGCCAGAAAGGTAAGTGCCCCCCCTCAAGTGCACCACGCCAGATGAAGCAACACAAGCCTGATGCAGTGAATCAGGCTCTTTGGTGAGTTTGTGCTGTGGCCTCAAGGCACCTTTCTTCTGTGGTCAGCAGCATCTGTATGGCTAGGGCTGGCTCGCTTGCTGAACCTTGATTGCATGCTGCTTGTTTGTTGCATTTATGTTCTTTCTGCTGTAGGATTTAAGGCAGTACATTCAGGACAGGCATGAGAGTAACACAACGCATATTTTTTACTTTGCGGAACTCTACAGCGTGACGTAGTGAGGACCACTAACTTCCAAAATGAGAATTGGACAAATTCAGGGGAGATAGCTATTAGCCAATGTGAACCTAACTGGATCTTCTATGTTCATAGGCAAGAAGTATCCAAATACCAGCCGGGGGTGGGGGGTGGGGAATAGCAAAGGGGAAGCTTTGAGCCTCTACTCTTGGCTTGTATGCCTTCAGAGGGTTTCTGGCCATCATGTGGAACAGGATACTGAACTAGATGTCTTATGGGTTTGGTCCACCAGGACAGCTCTTGTAGTATCCACTCTTACAGTCTTAAGAAGTTAGAGCTCAGTTCTAGTGCTCTCACAATGCCTTCAGGGAAATAGGAGGTTTTTCTGCCTTTGGTCAGGTTTTCTTTCGGAAGTCACCCATGACTTTGAAAATGAGGATTGGTGTAGCAGAACAGCCCCACTGATCTACAGGCACTGCTCTGTCTTGCCCTTCAGGGCATGTGGGCACCAGCAACTATCCAAGTCTCTGCCTGGCAAGTGCCACTCTCCTGACTTTTCCTGGCCCTTGGAGAGGTTTTTTTCACTCCCTCTTTTGGTACACCACTGCCACCACCTGGCATTTATTGTTTACTGAGAGGTCTAGGACTCGTAGCTCCCCTCCCTTGTGTTGCCATTCTAAGGCCCAGCCTGGTGCATACATCTCCCGCTACCCAGATCTGGTTACCACTGGGACCGCTTATTGCACTTTCACACCACTGGAGGATTAGCAGTTTGGCAATACACCTAACCCCTTTCTCCAGGCACCTGTTTAAATAGTGTGCTCAAATGGTGGTGGTCTAAGGTGATTCAGCATTACCAGCATTAAGAATTATAAAGCATTTATTTAAAAAGTCCATGCATATATTGTCAGCACAGCAACAGCTTGAGCAAGGGATCCCAAAAGAAAGATGTAAACATGAAATTGTTCTGCCCCTTGCTTTGTAGATGCCTAGCAGTTCTTATTCTAAGGCAGGCCTTTTAATTTCAGTTACAGTCATTCTAAAAGCTTCCCATTACCTTTAGGTCTGCACTGTTTGTCTCATGCCCACATGGAAATGGCTGCCTTCGGCAAAATTCCTGGTGTGAGAGGGCCTTCTCCCCAGGTGGAATCAATCAAATAGGCCTTCCCCTCTGTGTCAAGGGGTTTTACTATCTCCATTTCCCCACCTTCCTGAAGATCAAAGAAGTCTTTTGGAAGAGACTTTCTAGCATCTTAAGGATTCCAAATCTCTTTTCCATGCTAGGGATCTGTGACCCCTGTCTCCAGCCAGCCAGGCCATTCGTATTTCTAAAGCCTGGTTGGGTGCAGTTGAGAGACCAGTTGACTAGATTTCCCCTGCTCCCCAGTCCTGCCTGTTCTCTGCTACGAGAAAGAAACTTTTTAAAACTAAAGGTACTGTCCAAACCTCCAAAGTAAAATACATTTCATCACAATAGGTATTGGCAGGCTTAAATTGAGCCAGGGCTTAGGAACATTCTTTTAGGGATTTGGGCCCAGAAAGTGTGAACATTTTGTGCCAGGTGGGTTTTCATTAACCAGATCTCAGCTGCTTTTGCCAACATGTATTTTCCTTCCTAGGCTCTGACATCATGATGCAGTTGGATGACGTGGTCAGCAGCACAGTTAGTGGCCCCCGTGTTGAGGATGCCATGTTCAGGTTTGCTCTGCACGCTGCCTTTGCCTGCTATGGCTCACCAAAGGCCAGGGCAACTTAGCTTGTTATCAGTGTTTGCTTGTCTGGTCGCTGTCTACTTTTTAAGGTCAGGGAATATTTTCTTTATTTGCTACCAGTGAAACCTAATTCTGCATGTTAAATGTGAGTTGTAAACAGACATTACTGGCTCGTGTGAGATAAAGCCTTGTGTTAAGCCCTGAGTCACCTTTGCAGAATTTCAGTAAGCAGGGACTAGGTCTCTGTGGATGGGGATAGGTCTGTGGAGAGCCGCAGCTCAAAGCTCTCCCAGCCCAAGCTGAATCTCTGCTATCACATTTTAAAGATCTCTGCCGCTGTGGAGAAACAGTCTGACCCTGGAATGTCCCGAGTGTGACGACCCCCCCCCTCAATTACTTGAGCCCAAAACGGAAGATGCCGATCTCATTTCGTAGTTCACTGGGGACCAGTGCAGACTTGTTTAGGCTGACTGTCCTCCTACAAGACGATGGAATCCCCACCCCCCCATTGCCTGATTACTAAAGCCAGGCCCCGCCTCTCATAGTGCAGGGAAACAGGCCCAACGTGGGCAAGGATCCAGGCTGCAGGTTGTTTCCACTCTTGCAGTCCTTCTCTCCATGGCTTCTGGTGGTAGAAATTGGAAGTGACCTAAGCATTAGTGCCAGAGGGAATGCCAAGAAAGCTCTGCTTTCGCCTCTACACCATTTTGATACTCTCAGTATATATAGAAAGGCAGTTCCACCTCCAAACTCCTGCTGAAATAAATCATAGCAGCATATTGAAGTGAAGCTGCCTGGGTGGGAGGAACAGAAGGGCCAGTAAACATTACCCGAACCATTTTTTTCTATATGGCATCATGTGGATGAAACAGCAGCGGAGAATAAGGGTTGCTCTTGCCACTGGTTGCAGGGAGGCAGCTCCTAGTCAATCTATCAATCAGATTCCTGATTCCCAGTGCTAAGTGGAAAGTTGGCATTGGATGCCCGCCAAAGGGATGGCAGTTCCTGCAGGAAGTTGTAGCTCTCCATTTCTGATCTCACACTGCTGCATCAGTATCAGACCATCAGCATTTCCTAGGTATGTCTTGCTGATGCAGGCAAAACTGGTAGGTTCATTTATGATTAAGCAGCAAAGAGGTTGAGCTAGGCATTCCATTGTTCAAATGCTGAGCATACTATGAAGACAAGTCTCTTAGTCTCAGCCCTCTGACCACAATATAGGCAGAATAGTACCAGCAGGGAAGGGAAGCATGTGGCACAGCTCAATCCGCTTGTGCACGTGGGAGCCAAAAAGGAGGCCTGGATGTTTAGGTGGGGGAGGGGAGGAGGGCGGGAGGCTGGAAGGGGAATCAGCTGTTTGTATGGTGAGGGATGCTGCAGATGGGAAAGGTGTGTGCTGCTCTTTTGTCTCTAGGTTTCTGCAGCTGTAGCTGCCTACCCCTTTCCGTCTTTCAGTCCTTTCACCAAGTTAGTTTAATTAATTAATTTTATTTATACCCCTCCGTTCTGTCACTGGGGACCCAAAGTATCTTATATCATTCTTCCCTCCACTTTATCCACACAACAGCCCTGTGAGGTAGGTTAGGTTGAGAGTGACTGGCCCAGGTTACCTAGCAAACTTCTGCGACAGAGCAGGTATTCAAACCTGGGTCTCCCAGATCTGACACTCTAACCTCTACACCATACTGTCACACCATCAATTTAAGTGGAAGCCAGACCTCAAGACTAGATATTTGGGCTTGATGTATGCGTGCGTGCATGCATGCACATATGAATGAGAGAAAGAAGAGTTACTTCTGAGGAAGAGAGCTGGGGGACATCAGTTCTCTGCAGGGTGGGGGTAAGTCAGCTGGGAATGAAGTGCCAGTGTGTGGCTCCTTGTCCCCTCCCCTCCCTCAGTAAAATCTGGAGATTTACTGATCACCATGGATTGCATTTTGAATTTTAATGCATCTGCAGCATGAAGGGACCATGTCAGGCTTGCTCTTAAAGGGGGAATCTGCTGTGTTGCATTCTTTTATTAAGTAGTTTCCAGAGCCATTTCATACCAGTTTTATTTTAAAAACTACCTAAGCGTCAGGACCAGTGTTAGCATGCCCCACGGTGGGGCAACTGCCACCCTTCCCCTGCTCGCTAGCCCATCTACTAATAACACTTCCACCTACAAGCACTGCCCAGAACTGTTAGGGACAGGGCATGTGCACGAGTGTGGGTGGAAGGTGAACGCACAAGTGGGGGGAAGGACATATAGGTGGAGTGATGGGGCGGGGTGGGTGGGAACGGGGGACACTCTGGGGGCACAATGGCAGAGATGCCCCACAAACTCTGGAATTGGCTCCAAGTGCTGGCCAGCTTCACAGAGTGAGTGTAAAGATTACAGCACTTTGAACACTCTAAAGTGCTATAAAAACAATGACTATGTTTTGATCAGAATCAGTGAACAGTCCATAGAGAGAGTAGTCTAGTTTCCTTTGAATCTCGGTACTTTCAGTTATATGTCCAACAGTTAAAATATCAAGATACGCATGCAAACAATGGCCAGAGCAGTCCAGACATTCATCTCAGCTGCATAGCCTAGAGGGGCAATCTTGTGGTTTGGCTGCACAGCTGGAAGAATGTTGGTTCCCATCGTTGGCATTTGTGTCAGTAGAGCCGATTGCTTGGATGCTGAGGAGTGCCTCATCTGGGCTGGCTGGTGCAGGAAGGTTCATGTTGCGATAACTGCAGTTTCCGTGTGTTTGATGACTGTGGTGTGAAGAGTCCTCTTTTCTCAAATGAACAGATCCATTCGCTGGCTAGACAGATGTATCGCAGCTCATAGTACGCCTGGCCAGCAGAATCTGTTTGCCATTATTCAAGGTGGGCTGGATCCCGCCCTCCGAACCAAGTGTCTAGAAGGTAAGTTCTCTTCCTCGTCTTCATTTTTGTTCATGCGTGACTTGTAGTTCCAGTTGACAGTTTGACATTGCTTGTTGTTTGAGGATGAGATCAGAGGAAGGTAGATTGGAACTCGTCTCTGCAGCTGGCCTTGATGACTCATCTGTTGGCCTCAGTTTCTCACTGGGGCTTCAGTTACAATCTGACCGTGAAGCTTTTAGTAGAGTCTCTGGCAACTGGCCTTCCAAGAGTTGGCAGCACTTCACACACGGATCAGAAGTTACAATTTAAGAGCTTAATTGGCAGGTGAATTGGCTAAACGTGGTCCTTTTTATTCAGTGGGATTACGAGTCAAGAGTATGTTTGCTTGCTGCTGGGTGTTGTGGATGGTGGATTGGTGTGGAATACTAGGGAATGAGAGGAAAAACTAAAGGCACACAAGGAACCCACAAGGACGCAGGGGAAATCTTATAACTCCCCCCCCTTCCACTTTCCCCCCTTCTCACTCTGGCTCTGCTTGCCCAATCGCTGATCTTTTCCCCTCTCTCACTTGGGCTCCCCATCTAGTCTCTCTGCCAGCCTATCATACCTGGTTCTTCTCTCTGCACTCACCAGCTTGCTGGTTTATAGCTGCTGATTAGTCGTCTTATGCCAGCAGCCTTTTTTCTCCCCCTCTGCAGTATCTTCTTATAGTTCCAGCTCTCAGACTCTCGTATTAGAGGTCTTTTTGACCCTTCCCTCTCCCAGTCTTCTGATGATGTACAAACAAGGCAAAAGTAATGTTGTGAGTTAGCCTTGTGAGACTGGCTTTCAGGGTTCTCTGGAGAACCCAAATTGGCACCTCACAAGGTGGTCGTGCAGGATCTCAAGACTTTAAAAATATTCCTTTTTTAATTTAGAGAGCCAATCTGGTATACTGATTAAGAGCAGCTGTAATCAAATCTGGAGAGCCAGGTTTGATTCCCCACTCCTCCACTTGAAGCCAGCTGGGTGACCATGGGTCAGTCACAGCTCTTCCAGAGCTCTCTCAGCTGCTCCCACCTCACAGGGTGATCGTCAAAAGAATATTAACACCCTTTGTAAACCGCTCTGGGTGGACGTTAAGTTTTCCTGAAGGCTGGTATATAAATCAAGTATTATTAATTTATCTCCCCACCACCACCCTTTTTAACTTTTCTGCAAGCCTGAATTTTCTCCTGGAATTGCTGACACGCCAACACTCACCAGAGATGTGAAGGCACAAAGGGGTGTGTGTGTGTGTCAGTTTCTCCAAAGGAAAAACTGTAAATTTGGGGTAACTCTGAAAAAACAAAGATCTCCTACAGAATATTTTCTTTTTTTGGAATGAGTGAAATGCTTTTTAAGACCAGGTGTTACTGACTCAAAATGTGTAACATGAAGATCTCTGATGTAAAATCTACAGCATTAGAGAATAACTCATGTGTATACTGCAGTTATATACCACATCTTTTCAAAGGGAAGGGTTGAGAGGGGGGGGAGTCTCTGTCACTCCCCTCAGAGAGCAACAGGCAGGGCAGGCAAGGAGAGGGGCAGGAGGCAGACCAGGGAGAAGAAGCAGGCAAGATTCTCCCCCACCCCACACCCAAGTCTTGTAGGTCCCCCGCTTGTAATACATTATTGAAGAATTCAGCATTATAATTCAACTTACTATTCAGATAAGCTGCCAGGCCTACTGAGATGGTTTCCTCCAAACAATACAGTTGCCTTTATTTACAGCGAAAAAGAGAAATCCTTTCAACGTTTGCAGCAGAAGCCACTCTAGAAAGCCTTTCCCACGGGGAGCTCAGTAGACGGCTTTTCTCCTGGAGGAGAGGCTCCACTGCCATTGTAACCACCTTCTCCCCCTACCAGAAATGACCAAACGGGAGGTGCCCGGCTTTGCCATTGGAGGCTTGAGTGGTGGTGAAGCCAAGGATCACTTCTGGAGGATGGTGGCCCTCAGCACGAGTCGTCTTCCCAAGGACAAGCCTCGCTATCTTATGGGCGTTGGGTAGGAGGAAATGCTGGGTCCTGAACAATTCTGCCCGGTGGTGGAGCTGTCATTTTCTTTTTGGGTCTAACAAGGATGTCATCGACGGGATTGCTGCCGGCAGTGCCACTGACTACTAGTCTTGACTACTCTTTGCCCCCTTGAGGGCCCAAATCGCATGCAAAGGTGGCATAAAAATGCTTTACACAAATAAAGAGTAGTCTGAAGTGGTCCTGGCTATCCCAGGGTCTGATTTGGGGAAGGGGATCCCTTGTGTGTTGCCCGCTTGAATAGCCAGTCGTCTTGGCTCCTTTTCAGGGCAGGGTAGTTGTGCCCAGGCAGTTGCAGGGGGCCGGGTGGCCTGATTTGTGCTGGGCTGTTGAACAGGCAGGTGCCTGTGCAGCTCCTTGGCCATCTGACAGATGCCTCTGTGCTCTCTTTCTTGTGAAGCTATGCTACGGACCTGGTGGTGTGCGTGGCCTTGGGCTGTGACATGTTTGACTGTGTCTTCCCAACAAGGACTGCAGTAAGTAGCTGCCTCATGTGTAGGAAAAGGCTGGAAGGAGGGGCTTTCCCCTCAGTGGAAGTGTCAGCTAGAGTGGGAGCACTGTGGTGTTTTATGAGGATGAAGGAGAACCAAAGAAATGAGGAATTTCCGAAAAGATTTCCTAACCTCTTTGACTCTTCCTTTTCCCGCTTCTAGCGCTTCGGTTCAGCCCTGGTCTCCTCAGGCTCCCTACAGCTGAAGCACAAAAAGTATGCCAAGGACTTCAAGCCTATCGATGAAACCTGTGGCTGCCCCACTTGCCGGAGGTGAATGTCCCCAGGGCCACAAGCTGCTCGTCATCTCTTTTCCCCCAAGAGCCAGCTATGGGCAACATAGTGTTGAGTTGGAGGGGGCAGCCCATCTCATCCAAGGCTGATTTAGACTTCAGGCCAGAAGTGTAACTTCCTAGGGCAGCTACAGGAAAGCAGCTCCTTTGTGGAAAGTTGGGGTGTTGCTTCCTGTCTTGAGGGCTGTTATCACTGTAGTCCTGAGGAGGGTGGGCTGTTGAACCTTTAGGCTAGCAGACATGAGAGTCAGGCTAGCCCCTTTTCCTTAATCTTAAAGCCGCTTCCTGCTTCATTACTTCCTATTCACTTATCATGCTCATGCTTCTAGGTGAGCATGTGGATGGGGGGGCAGAGGAGGGTTTAGATCTTTCGTTTGTCTTGAATAGCAAAAGGGATTTTTTTGAAAACCTAGCAGCATGTTGCTTTTAGACACAAAGCTACTTCGTAATATAGGAACTATAGGGGGCTAGAGAAAGACACCCACCCAGCAATTCTGGCCATTGTGTAGTGGTATTCAGGGGCCAGTACCTTCCCAATTTTCCCTGAGTTGGCCTGCAAAATTAATCTTTGAAAGAAGGTGGCTGTTGGCTATTGTCACCTTAGCTGATGTTGGGTCCCATTTTCTGGCCTTTTCCAGTGTTTGATGAGGAAAAATGTGTTAGTTTCTCTTCTCTCTATCCTTGGTTGCTTCCTCAGGCTTCTGGTAACAGTCATTCCTTTTGTCTGTTTGCAGATACAGCCGAGCTTTTTTGCACGCCCTTTTCCACAATGACACAGCTGCCATGCACCATGTTACTGTTCATAATATTGCCTACCAGGTTGGTCCCTCTTATGCAGCACTTTCTGTGCCCTTAGGATTTTCCCTGTTTTCCCCCCTTGGAGAACAGTGAGGCTGGAGCCTTTTGGAACGTGGTGGATTCGGTTTCATTCTGGTGTGACATGGGGCGGTTTGGGTTGAGATAACATGGATGGCTTGTTCTCTCTTCAGAGTTGCCATTTAGAGATGTGGTTGGCCAGTGAGGCCACGATTTCCTGCCATTCTCCGTTTCCTCCTTCCCATCCTATCCAGACTTGGATATTCCTGGTTTTTCCCCATTTACTTTGTCAACATAATATGAGGGATTTGATGAACTTGTACAAACTTTCCTGCAGGTGCAGTGTGGGGGTTGCTCAGGGTTTGAGGCCCCACCTTCAGCATCACTTTGCACACTATCCATAGGGAGCATCTTAACAAACCCACCGCTTGTTCTGGGTTTGTAGCACTCATGGACTCTTTGCTGCCCAAACTGGATTGGGCCAAGAGTACGAAACTTGGCGATTCAGGCATTTTTTTCATGTTGTTCAGTTTCTGTTCCCGTTGATTGAGATGTCAAAGGTGTGCTGGATGGGCAAAGTGTCCTTCTTCTTCCATTACAGTTGAACCTGATGCGTTTGATGCGGGAGAGCATTATGGAGCAGAGGTTTCCAGAGTTTGTCCAGGATTTCATGAAGACCATGTATGGCAACAAAGGCAGCTACCCACTGTGGGCCAAGGAAGCCCTGGCTTCAGTTGGCATTACTCTGGAGTAAGAGGTACCCTTGCCAGCAAGCAACCCCCATACTTGCGAGCCAGCAGAAGGCGCTCCACTCCCTGAGGACTCTGAGGTCTTTTCTCCTGTGACTGCTGGTTTTCTGGGGTGCCTCTCCTGACCAGCATTTCTTCCCACAAAAAGAGTTTGGACCAGCATCTTACTGAAGACCTCATTCTTTCCAAGGATTTCTGGAGAGTGAGGAGATGCTCCCTCTGGCTGTTGATCTGCAGTGGTTACACATCTTGTTGGAGATTCTCAGTGCTTAAATTGAGCTGTCTGGGAAATTCTTGTTTTACATTTTATTTTTTATACTTTTTATATAAAATGTAATCCAGTTTCTAACCATTTAATATTCTAATTTGCCTTTTGTAAGTGATTTGTCTCTACCTGTAAAGCTGGGTGTGCAGCTGGCAGGCTGAGTTGTACATGCCCTGCAAATTTTAAGACAAGCATCTCACATTCTGTGCTCAAAGTAAATAACATTACACCTTTGAACACGGGTTGTATGTTTACAGGATTGGTCCTTTTTGCAGTTTTTGCAGGAAGGTTTTTGAAAATGGAGGCTTCTTTGTGAGAAGCACCATGAGAATCATTGAGGAGGGTGCATCACTGGACACTGGTTATGGGGAGTGGGCTTTCCTTTCCTTGGTATCCTGCCTATTTTGTACACTGACTGGGTGATGAATGTAAGAAATGCTTGGTGCAACTCAGTGCATGGTAATAGTACTGTTAAAGGTGTGTGCGAATGTAGTCCTTTGGAGTAAGCTTGAAATTCAAAGTTAAGCAAAGCTGGGAAACTTGGGTTGAGGCAGGATTCCTGCTGGTGTTCTTTCACAGCAGAAGTAGAGGACAACCAAGGCAAGCACCACTACTCTTCCTCCAGCTATTATGATGTGTCATTAACCAGGAGATCGAGATTCAATAGCAACAAAATAGTTTTTATTATGTAGTACAAAAATCAGTTTAAACATGAACACACACATTCTGTTTTCTTCCCACAACATGAACACCCGACCTCACCCCCTAGTTTTTTCCCACACAAACATCAGGACATGCGCAATTCCATATACCTAGCCAGCACATTCTGTACTTCTTTGCCAGCACCCTATTCATATGCAACAGGGTTGTTTGGCACTAACCGTGGTTTTGGCAGAGGAGCAGTCCTGCAGCATAGCATGTCCCTTGCTCTCACAAATGATGCAGGCAGTTGTTATACTGGTGATGATCTCAAAAATACTCCACCTGGAAGAGAGGCAGCACCAACAGGCTTTCAGCCTGCCAAAGGCACATTCTACAATGTTCTGTGCCCTGGCCAGTGCATAGTCAAAGGACCTCTCCTGACAGTTCTTTGATCTTCTATATGGCTACATAAGCTATTTCCTCATCAAGTAGGTAGCATCGGAAACTATTAGTGGTGGAACACTCACCCCCTCCAAGTCAAAGTAGGATTGCCCAGCACAAAAACACCAGCATCCATCGTAGTGCAGATGGTGGAGTTGGCATACACAAAGGCATCATTTCTGCCACTATAAAGCAGCCAATATGGTTCACTGTTCCTTGGAGAAGAATGAAACTGTACTTTTTTTCTGTTGCTGTATTGGTCACGTCTCCCCTAAGGTTGCCGAATGGAAATGTGTGTTCCAGCCAACCCTAGTTTCAGGAAACCATCCATAATCTGGAAGGACATAAAAAAGGGAAGACTCATGTTACTTCACATATAGGCAAACAAGAACCAACCATCTTGCAATGTGTTTTACAAGCATGGTAATTTAAGAACAGATAGCAGCAATGCTGTAACGTTGCTATTCATTTAAAAAATAAAATTAAAAAAAATATGCAGCACAGCAGAAAATTTGGAAGCCTTCCGCCAGTACTGTTAACCAAAAATAAGTTCATAAGAATAGAAACATAGAGGGTGGGGGAAGGATCACATAACAAAAAGACCGGTTTTGCATCAATGGTTGTTACAATTGAAATACATTGCAAAATGAAAAAGTGAAAAGAAGGCAATGAAGAGTGCCAACTTACCTTGCCTACTTCTGTCCCCAGGCAAGTAGTTTTCCAAAAGAGGTCCATCTCACGGGTGAAGCAGACTTAGAACTATTTCCGCTATTGTTGACAGTCCCACTTCAAACCGATCCTTAGATTCATAGTACCAGTTGCAGTTGGCAAGGTAACTGGTAACACCACCCACTTTTCCACTGGGTTGGGATCCTGCATGGTGGTCGATTGTCACAGTAACCATCTTCTGGTGGATGCCACCACATCCTCAAAAGTTTGGTGGTTCATCCAGAAGTTTTATAGCCACTGTTGGTCATCCCAAATAACAAGAATGAAGTTGTCCCACCAGTTGCTGCTTCTCTGATAGACCCAGTAGCACTGGAGGAAAGGCAATCCGGCAAGAGTGAGCCATCTTTGTCTTGCTCTGCAAGACTTGCTCTTGCAAATCGAAGAAACGGGTTTGATGACTAAAAGTGGCATGGAGGCTTTCAATGTATGCTTTCTGACAGACACCTTCCTCGTATGGATACAACAGGCATCCACTGAAAACCTCAGAGACAGCAAAATGACCTGGATCAAGGCCAGCACAGCAGCTTTCGGAACCCTCATGACTCTCACTAAGCTCCAAACAGACAATTCAAACCACACCAGAACTATAACAACTGCAACAGCTGCCAAAAAAGTCTGAGTAGAACAAGCATGCAAGAAGTTCTGTTCAGGGTTCCCTCCAGACCTCCATCATCAATCATCTATTCAGAATTCAAAAAAATGGATTGGTGGGCATGGGACTGTCCAATCAGCAACTTCAGGAATGGGGAGAGGGAAGGGAATGCTTGACATACACTGCTGCAACACTACAACGCATGCATGAAAATAAAAGGTGATCGACTGCAGTCCCTGCAAAACCTGACTTCACACCGACACATTTCAACACATCAGCGGGGGGGGGGGGGGGGATGCAAAATCAGTTCAGTGTCATGCAGTGTGGAACGCAGGAAGCCCAAGGTGAACCAGTCTCGATTAGTGTGAATACTGAGAAGTGCCAGTTTAAGTTTGCTGTGCAGATAAGGCCCGAGATCGACATGCTTCTTTGGAGCTGAGTTATTGTTGTAGGTTGGCGCTGTACCACCACTAGTTCTTGAACTCTGTGGACTGCAGGTACAGCTGATGGATTTGTCAGAGCTGGGAAGAAAGATGGATGAAATCCATATGCTGCGAAGAAGGGGAAGTGTTCGGTGGACATAATGTGATGCATCGTTGGAAGCTAATTCGGCTGGTGGAAGGAACTCTGCTCAGTTGTCCTGCTGGAAACTGATGAAGCACTGTAGGTATTGCTGCAGAATAGAGTTCATCTGCTCCATTTGCTCATCCATGTGTGGGTGATCTTGCTGTTACAGGTCTCAGTTCCTCTCAACCCTGATCCCTTCCCCAAGTGGCAGCAAAGTTTTCCCACCAGAGCAGAGGACTGTGTTTCTTCAGGAGTGTGATGGGTGTAGTCAGGGTTCCTAGAGAGTACACTGGCCCTCCTGTGAGCTGGAGATATAAATCACCTTGACATTGAACTGGGAGAAGAACAGAGACCACTGAATCTGGCATTGGTTGAGTTTGCACACAGTCTGCAATTACTCCAGCTTCCAGCGGTCCGTCTGGATTTGATGGGGTGTTGAGCCCATTTACATAGTGGCACCATCTTAAAGATCACTTTAATGGCTAGTTCTTTGTCCTAAATGGTATAATTTTGTTCCATGGGACTAAGCTTCCAAGAGTGGTAGGTGCAGGTCTCTTTGGTGCTTGAGGGGAACACTGTTGCAATACTGCTCCCACTATGACATTGGAAGCGTCTGTTTCCACAAGGAATGGCAAGTTGAGCTCAGATCTGTAGAGAACAAGTGTTTCTGTTGTAGGAATGCCTGTTGGGCTTCATGGTTCCATTCAAATGGAGTTCATCCTCAAAACAGGCAAGTCAGGGCAATGCCAACATGGAAAAATTAGGGATGAATCCCTGGTAGTAATACATGAATCCCAGGAAACACTGCAACTCTTTCACATGCTGAGGAGTGCGCCAGTCCACAACCACCTTCGCCTTCTGGGGATCCATCTAGAGTCCCTGTGGGGAGATGCTGTGCCCCAAGAATTCCACCTCAGTCAAGTCAAAGGCACACTTGTCAAGCTTGGCATGAAGGTGTTACTGGCACAGTCTCTCCAAAACTGAATGGACAGAAGTGGTGTAGAGACCAGGGTTCTTGGAGTATATCAGGATGTCATCCAGATATATAATCACATACCAGTTGATCAGGTCCCAAAACGTAACTTGTGAACCAACACTTCCGACCAGAGAAGCGCTGCATAATTCAAACAGCAACATGGTATACTTGGTGACCGTACTATGTGCAGAAAGAAGTCATCCATTCATCCTCTTCCCAGATCTGCATTAAGTTGTACGCCCCCCAAAGATCCAATTTGGTAAAGCAGTTTGCCCCCTGGAGGCAGTCAAACTCTTCAGGTATGAGGGGAAGTGGGTACCTGTTGCGTATGGTGATCTTATTCAGGGTCTGATTCTCATTGCACAGATTTCTCCTTTACAAAGGAGAACTGGGGCAGCTGCTGGAGACACTGACGGTTGGGATTAATCCGCTGGCCAGATTCTTGTCCAGAAAGTCCTTAGCCCAGCCAGTTCAGATTAGGAAAGGGAGTACAGATGGCTAGCTGGAATGGGCACTGCTGGAACAAGGCTGATGACACAATCATATGGCTGGTGTGAAGGAAGTGTATCAGCTTCTTTGGAGCTGAAGATGTCTGCATAATCCAGATAAACCAGTGCCAGGTCAGGTAACTTCAGTGTCTCTAAGTCCGGTATCTGTGCAGAGGACAGCAGGGTAGTGGCTGGATGAGCACAGTGGGCTTAGTAGTACAGGGACTGGAAGACTAGCTGTTGCCGCCTCCATGAGATCATGGGATCATGTAGCGAGCACCATGGCATGCCCAACACCACTGGGAAGTGAGAGGAGGCTGCCAAGTTGAAGGAGAGTTTTTCTTGATGGGCCTGGATTCTCATAGGAGCACGGTATCCTGGGTCACAGATCCAGACTTCAATGGCTAGCCATCAGCTGTCTCCATGGTGAGGGGAATTGTTTTGGGACAACTGGAAACTGGGTGTTTGGGGGCAGACTAATACCCATGAATACCCAGGCTCTGGAGTCTACTATGGCCACAGTATGTAGGATGTAGGCAGTCAAGTCAAATGGGATCTGAATAATCAAAATGAGTGTAGATGGGGAGCAAAGAAGGTGGTGTCTTGTCCATATGTCAACACATGATACCCTGGGTCACTACAGTACAGGCAGAGGTTTGCCTGCCTTCCTTTCTCTTTGGGGGTCAACTTGGGCCAGGCCCCTCCCAAACTCTTTTATGGGAAAAGGGTCTGAGGACAGTACCAAGGTTGCACAGGGTAGATCTCTTGGCCTGACAGTGGGTCCTGTCTTGTATGTTGAGGACCTCCAAGTGGTCCACCAATTCTCAAGCCAGCACAGTTGGCCACGGCCAACCCACCCAATTCACCCAGTACTTCCTCAGACAGCTTCTCTTAGAACCGGTCAGCCAATGCTGCATTGTTACAGGAGAGATCCCGGGCCGGGAGATAGAATTCCATCATGTACTCCAAGACTGATCCATCCCCTGCTGGATCTTCTGGTTATCCATGTCAGCCTTCTGGGGGTCAGCAAACATGGTCTGCAAGTGGGCCATGTACGGCAGGAAATCCCCCAGGAGCAGACAGTTTTTGAGCAACAAAAACCGTGGCCCATTTTACTGCTGTTCCTTTAAGGAAACATTACAAAGCAGACTTTGGTGTGATCAGAGGAAATCATCTTGTCGCAGTTCCATATACAGTTTGCACTGTGCCAGGAAGGATAGAAATGGGCTGGGATGACCCTTGAACTTCTCAGATATTCTTTCTGAGCATTTCCTTTGGCGGGTGGAGGGAGCTATGTGTAGAGTTGGCTGCCATTCAAGCTGTTCTTATAGGACTGCCAATTACGACTCAAAAGACTCATTTGATCCCTTAGTGCCTCATTACTGCCAGGTTCTCCATATGTGGGGCTGGATCAACTGTCCAGCACTGTGCAGGCAGGCCAGGCCTAAGCTCCTCTGAAGTAAGGCCTCAGGCTTGGCAGGCTAGACTTGGAACATAGGTTGAAATTTGCAGCTGAAGGCAGGGAGCTGGGGCTAGAGCACAGAGCTTGCAAATAAAGAACTGGTCGATCCAGCAGGCAGCGTTCTCAGTCCAGGCTGGGATTTTTTTTTGGCACTTTGCCTTCTTTGCAGTATCTCAGCCCAGGCCTTCCACCAATGCCACTCTTGCAGAGTGGGAGTAGGTCCTGAAGGGCTATAAGCCCAGGTTTGCCCGAGTTGTTCTCTCAGAGGCAGGTGGCAAAGTCTCCTTGGCAGGCTCCAGCAGGGTGGCCTCGGGCACTGCTAGAGCACGGTTGGCAGGCACCTCTGCAGCATCCAGCCCTCCTTGATCTCTGGCCCTCCTGATTTCCTGTGCCTTGGCTCCTTAGGCTCTTCTTGAGACGGAGTCACTGGGCCAGACGGAGGTGGTCATGACAGTCCCAATCACTCTGGGACCCAGTTAAACTGGATGGCCTTTGGGTAGAAAATGTCTGAGAGATGACATACCTAAAAGGCTGAGATACGGTCTTCTACCCAGAGCCAAAGTTAGACAGCCTCTTGTGGACAAGCATGGAACAACTTGCCCCATGGGGAAGTACATGAACACGGCCAAGGTTACAATCCTGCCTGTCTTCCTCAGAACAATAATCTGGTGAGCTGGTGCAGGGGATGCTGCCCTGAACAAGGAACCTTTCAGGTTGAAAAGAGTGCAGGCAAGCTCCAGCTACGATACCCCACGAAATGATCATGGTGTTTTCAAGCCTGATACAACAGAGCCATCTGGTATGTTGTATAGTAGCGGAAAAGTGATAGTACCATCTTCTAGAAAACCAAACTTATGTTCTACTAACAGGAAGATCCTGGAGAGAAGAAAGCAATCCTGGGGTGGATGGAGTGGGGGCTAGGTTATTCCTTTGACGACTTGAGTTAATCCACAGAATCTGAAATTGTGGAAGCGTTTCCAGGAATATCTGGAAGACTTGCTCTCCCTGACCTGATGAGAGGGGCTTACAAATAAGCACGGATGCTCCTTTAACCTGAGGAGGGCTGTAACCTTCAGCTTAGTAAAGACCCATGGTGGAGAAACTCCTGGATGGTGGGTGAAAATACACCATCCTTGCTATTGAAAAAACCACACGGTACCCTGCAAACAGACCCTGTTATGGAGTGTAGGAATGCCCTGCAAATAAATGCGGTCTCCTCATGTGCCAGAATGGGGAATCTTGCTATAAAAATTGCTTGGAAAAGTCTTCACCTCTGTGCATTATGAAGGAGATACTAAAAACTCTGGCAGCCTGAATCTGAATACTGAGATGTCATCCTTGTTTGTAGCCCTGGGAGATGGAAAGACTCTTGTCTGTGCAAGTGTTGTGTGTGTGTGTTGTACTTACCTAAGTGGACTGGAACCGTACCTGAATGGAACATTTCCGATCCAGATGGGAAGGAAAAAACAGAGATGCACTTCCCTATACTTGTTCAACAAGTATCTTCTGGTTAGGCACACATCGGGAGGACACAGTCACAGACCAGCTGCAGAGAGAGATTTTAGTAGCTTTAAAGATCTGTAAAGGGGTACTCCTCATCCTGAGCTGCCATAATTCACAAGGTCATGATAGTAATAAAGAAAAGACTCACAATGGGCTGTAAGATCCCGTGTGCCTGCACAGAAGATACTTAACAGTTACTGGTAATTGCATCCCTGTTTTCCTCACCGTATCTCTGCAGTCCCATTTTAGGAGTATAGCAAGCTGAGTCCATTTGCTGAACAAAGAATGTAGAACTGCTGTTCCAACTGCTGCTTGTGTCAACAGAATACTGCTTTGCGAACATATCAGCTGATGACCACGTTCAAGTCAGGGCCAGAAAGGTGTAACAAGGGAGCATTGTAGTAACAGATTCTGCAGAGTAGGTTGGAGATTAGAGGAGATGGAGGGAAGGCATAAAATTGGCCTGCATTCCATGGGATCTGAAAAGCATCTCCCAGAGTATCAGGGTCTGCGCCTGCTCTGGAGCAGAACCAGTTGGCTTTGGTGTTGTGGTCTGTGGCATTGAAGGGAAATCTCACTGTTGGAAAACTGGGCAAATGTACTTCTGGTGGAGGGCCCTTTAGTGATGTATGAGGAACACCCTGCTGAAAGGGTCTGCCTTGAAAATTTTCAATACCTGCTATGTGAACGGCTGGGAGAGAAACATTGTTGCCCACAGCCTAATTCCATAATGTCATTGCTTCTATCAGAGATGCAGCTCCCCCTTGCTTGTTCAGACAGTAAAGGATGGTATTCTTGTCTGTCAGTACCTGAACCATCTTGTTGCCTACTAGAAGGGAGTAACAGATCACTAAGCTCTAGGACACTGATGTGCAAACATAACCTCTGTGGTAGACCAAGCGCCCTTTCCTGATATAACCCCACAAACCCCCACACACAAAGGCTCCCTCCTTTGAGGGAGAAATCCGTAGTTATGGATATTTCAGGATGCTGTATTCCGAGAAAGAGCCCTTAACCAGGTTCAACCATGTGGCCCACCACCATTAATGACCTAGTGATGAATCACGGGATGGACAATTTGAGTTCTTGATGATGTACATTAGGGTTGTATCGGCATACAAACCAATTTTAAAGGGGGCGCATAGGCAGTCATGCAAAGTGCACTACAACTGTGGGCGAGGCCGTAAGATCCAGCAATTTCTGGATCATCAGTAGCGACTGAAAATGTTGAGACTGAAAAAGGGAGGCCAAAGTGCATAGATTGCACACTGTGTCATCTGGAAGGAAAGCCTAGTCTGGCACCAATGAATTGTACAGACTAAGTGGGTATAAGATGAGAGTTCTTCCAACTGATCAATAACCCTAGTCAAGACATGGTACAGATGGTGAGGTTAAGGTGACTTAAAAGCAGGTCATGTGACTGGGCCACAAGGAGCCAGTTATCTAAATGGGTAGATGGAGCAGCTCCGAGACCTAAGGGAAGCCACAACTACTACCATACATTTAGTTAATACTTTTGGTGCAGACACTCATCCAAAGGATGTATTGGTAACAGGTTTCTCCACACTGGAAATGCAGATACTTATACTTCAGGTGAATAGAAATGTGGAAATAAGTGTCATTTAAGTCTATAACAGCGAACCATGATCCACACTCCAATAATTGCACAACTTTCAACAGGGTTAATATACAGAACTTCTCAACTTTAATAAATCTACTAAGTTATTGCAGACAGCTTTGTAGATCCTGTGAATAGATGGTCTCCTAGATGCTAGGGATCACTCTTAAAACATTTTCTAGGTAGCCATGTCATTAGCAGTTTCCTTTCACAATTGCCATGCAGAGAGGTAAAGCCAACCTGCATTGAGGTGCACCAGGGGGTCCTGTGAGAGAATGTTGTAGGCCACTAGGATGATCCAATGCAGCTGATGTGCCACTGCTACCAGATCAAATAACTAGGGTACCCTAGGCCAGTGGGACGCAATGAATTCAACATGCTGTCTCTTTCCATATCCTGCTGATATGGCTATGAGTCCTGGCTATGAGTAGGGTAGGAGGGAAGGAACAGAGCCAAGAGGCTGAGAGAGTGTCTGCCCCCTCCACCCCTTCCCAACAGGAACCTGTCACCAGAAATCTTGGTACCTTGTTGTTGACAGGTAACACAACAAAGAGGTCTAGGTAAGGAATGCCCATCTTTCTGGTTATGTCTCTGAAGATCCTGGGATTCAGCACCCATCCTGCTGGGTTCCAAAGCTGTTCTGGCTGAACCAGTATGCCTTCAGGTTGTAGATGTCTTGGACTGAGGGGGGACCAATGGGATTCTGACCACTGGAACAGAAGAGCTGCTTCCTTCTAGAATGAGTGAGATCTTGTGCCTTTGCCATCTATGCTCTATTGCCTTTTGGATGGAGAGAAGTGCAAGATGTGTTGCTCTTAGCTGTAAGCCAATAGATGCTGTGCCCTTTTTTTGAGTTGCTCCACTTCCCTTGGGCAATGAGGTCCTGGCAATGTGCTGCCCAGTCAAAGAGGCTTGCATCCATGGCTACTTCCATTCTGAATAATTCAGGGAAGGGAATGCCCCTCCTCAGATGGGGGTCCTGGAACCCCCATCAGGAGTGCTGTATAGTGGGTGGAACAGAGATGTCCTTGTGATGGTGTTGAAGGATGGTTTGGCATTGTTTCTGCTGGGCTTCGTTGGTTCTGTTTACATTGGGAAGCTTGGCCTGTGTGGTGGTTCTTGTTGTTGTTTGGCTTAGGCTAAAAACCAGAGAGCTTTGGAATTTTCTGCTGGTGCCAACCTTGATGCTGTGTGATTTCCAGCTTGCTCCTTGGCTTCCAGCGTCGTTTTCTGCTGCAACCTTTGGCTAAAACACCGGAAAGTACTTCATCTCCTGAAGAACAATCTCTCTATTGTCCCTTTTGAGGGAGACCTAGCATGTCAGGCCAAGGTTCCCTTTGTGCTTCCAGAGGGTCCTTTCAGCATTGAGACGCCAGATATTCCAGCTTATGCTCCAAACCACTGCTCAACTTCTGGAGACAGGTGACCGCAGCACTGGAAGCCAAGGAGTGAGCTGAAAATTGCAAAGAGTCAAGGGTGGCATCAATGGAAAAATCCAGAGCTCTCTGATTTTTAACAGGTTTTCTCAGTGCCTGTCTGGATCAACATTTGGGTCTTGTACTTGTTCTGCCCAGAAAATGGAAAAAATGACAAGGCGACCTGTTGCTCTGATGGTGAGAATGGAGACCTTGTGTGTCTTCTTCAGGAAAGCTTGTTCTTCCTGTTTCTTTGGTGTCTTAAGGGTGTCATCCCCATCCGCGCAGACAACTGCTCAAAGACCAAGCTAGTCATAAAAAGGAGTACCTTCAGGGCTTTCAGTGGCAGGGAGCAATATATACATTCATTTAACCACAGATTGGGCCCACTTATTTCTGAGGGCACTAAAGGAAATTGGGAAGGGCACAATAGCAGGAGTGGGTGCCGGCTGGTGAAAGGAACTAGTCTCTCCTGCTGGAAGTGTCCTGAGGAACCTCAGGGCAGTTCGCCAAGTGAATCTCAGGCCAGGGGAAACTTTCCCTAGGAGGCACAGGAAATCCTCTCAGAGGAACAGCCTTATTGAAGATGGGCCTGATAACGTAGTTTCTTCTCCTGACCACTCTCATTTTTCCTTACCTGAAGCAATGGAATCAGAATCAGTGTTGGAATATGATGACTCTGAATGGCCAGAAGGAGCAGAGTGCGCTGGCCTAGGAAGTAAGGGTAAGAAAAGCCCACAGAAGGGCTGCAACTGCTGTCTCTCTTGGTAGCCCTGGGAGCTGGACGAGAAAAGTGGGGTTCCTCAGAGGAACGGTGCTAGCATCTGCAGGACCCCTTTCTTCATCTTCTTCTGGGGAGCCGGAGGCGCTCCCTCCTTTTATGACATCTTTTATTTATGCCTTTTTTCTTTCTTTTCAGCCAGTTTCCCAACCTTCAGGAGACTAATCAAAGGGAAAGGAGGGACCAGCAGGTACATTGCTTTGCAGTTAGAAATTTTAGGCGCTTTAAAATGAACAAAAGTTGGTGTTATTTATCTAATATCTTAGGTTCAAAATACAGGAATTCCCCCCCCCCCAAAATTGGGCTTTGATTATAAAGGAAATAAGCATTTTTTACGAAGTTGTCATACAGGCGTAACCCTTTAATTACTCACCAGTCTGCAGGAAATCCATGCTTATCCAGCCTTCTCAGGTCTTCCTTTTATAACTTTTTGCCTCAACATTAATTTCTGGTAACCAAGTAAAGATTTGCCTAGTTTCAATCCAGCAAGCATATTGACCCTCTAAAGGATCTTCCCGACCCTTTATTCCTGAGAAAAGATCCCTGTGTTACTCCAGAGTGCTTGAGGCTGCCATGTCAAGAGAAAGCCGAGGTGGAAGAAATTGGTATTGGCAATAATGCTGTTGCTGGCCTACAGGAACATATAAACAAGTCAATATGCAACCTTTGTAGCAGCTATGGCTTCCCTTACTATGGCATGCAAAACCATTGCCCAAAGAAAATCTCAACCCTGATTGAAGGCTCTGGTGAACTCAAAAGCTTTCACAACAGTTTGTGCCAATTTGGTTGGTCTCTAATGAAAGATATTACATGGATCTTGGTCTTGTTTTTTTTTGCTTTCCCCCACAAGACAGTCTCTACTATTGATTGTAGAAGTTCCATGCAGACGACATATCCATGGTTTTGTGTTTCTCTTTTAGCAAAATATGTTCAAATATTTCAAGTTTCAGCAGGCTTTCCCATCTGCTTTGGCGCAACCAAGACAATTACAACATGGAACTATCCAGTAAGAACACAGCTTGTCCAAACAAATGTATTTCAACATCTACTCATGTCTAAAGATTTTTGAACTTCACAGCAACGGACAGTACGCATTACTATAGTCTACAGTTCCTATCCAACAGATCTCTCTGAACCATTTCCTTACACCACAGTCCTATTGCCTGTGTAAAAAAGCCCTCCTGAAAAATTCAGTTTTGCATAGGTTATGGAAAGCCAAGGGGGGTGGAAGCTTTCCTGATCTCTTCAGGTAAGTTATTAATTAAAGAATTTTTAGGCCCCATTTCATAAAATCTTATACTGAGCACACAATCAAGCACCAGCACACAAAACCATGTAAACAAGCCAAGTCGGGCCTTGCTCCAGTGTTAAATTCCAACCTGTGATATCCTGCTTGTTAGTAGGTGAGGCAGGTCACTGAGCAAAGAATAAACATTTTTCTTGCGTTGTGTTATTCTAATTAGATGAGTAAAACTTCAGCTTTGATTACATTCTTTCCTCTAGAAAATATCAGGTGTACAGCTCCAGCTTCTCAAATGTGTGTATAATTTATTTGTCACTTAAGCTTGTCAGATACCATGTTCTCTGGGAAAATGTGTCATTCTACATCATTTTTGACAGGTGTATGCATCATTATATCAGTTTTATCCTAACCTCTCTTTTATTCTGTAAAAAATAGCAACTTTCCTGTAAACAAACAGCATTAAGGATATTTAAGGCCCTCAAAAGTTACTGGCCCTTTACACGTCTCCCTGAAATGGAGAATGTGTCTGGGCTTATTCTGATAAACCCATTTTTCTTCTATAATCACTGTGGTGTCTTGGAATAAATGTGGGCAAGTGGTAGTAGAGGAACTTATGATTTGCAGCAGAGTACTATTACAAAAATTCCTCTATCACTATTCCAGAAGGTGGCGGCAACCACAGAGAATGCACATATAGAGGCAGTTGTTGATTTTTGCCCATGTGCAGGGTGGCACCCAGAGAAGACTCTGTTCAGATGAAACTATTGTGGCAGGACACAGGAAGAGGAATGGTCCTGTAGATGTGAAGGGCCAAGGCCATGAAGGGCTTTGTATGTGATAGCCAAAACATTGAATTGAGCCTGGTAACTGAATTGGAATAACTGTGGAATGGGAGTAATACACATGCCCCATCTTCCTCCTGATAATAATCAAGCTGCAGTGTTTTGCACCAACTGGAGTCTTTGAGTTAACTTGGGGGGGAAACCTATTTAGAGCATATTGCAGTAGTGTGATCTTGTTGTTACCATGACATGGATCCAGGCATGGCCGTCAAAGCACAGGGCCAACTTCTGTGCTAAACTGAGTTTGGAGAAGGCATTTTTGTAGTTGCATTAACTTACTTCTTTAGCAGCAGTGCTGGATCCTGTACAACTTCTAGGTTCTAAACCAAATCAGCAAGGCTAAACTGAAGCACATTGAAAGTGGGGGGTGCAAAGTCCTTCAGTATCTCCACCTTCCCAACCAGCATCACTTCAGTCATGTCTGGGTTCAATTTCAATTTGGTCACTTTTAACTATTTTTATCCACAGTTGTCAAGGAGCCGCTTAAGGCCAATACTGCATCACTAGGGGATTTGGATAGTGAGATATACAGCACAGTGTCATCTGCATATTGATGACATCTAATTCCAAAACCACAAATGAATTCGCCTGAAGGCTTTATGTAAAAGTTGAACAACATGGGGTGTATAAAGTTGCGCTCTGTGGAATTGGTCTCCAACAACCCTTTTGAGTTTGTTCTATGATGATTTAAACTAGTCCAAGGCACATTCTGATATTTGAGCCTCCAAATGCCTTAACAGGATAACATGATCTGCTGTAGCAAAGGCTGCAGATAGATTCAGGAGCAACAAATCAGCATGGCCTTTGTCTACATTCAGGTCATGAACTTCAGCCATCAGAGCTGTCTCTGGCCCACCAGACCACCAGTTATCCAAGACCCAGAGTTGGTCTGCCACTGCTCTTTCAGTCACTTTTGTCTAGAAAGGTTAGAGACTGGGCATTAATTGGCCACATCATTTTTGCCTTGGAATGGTTTTTAAAGTAGCAGATAGATAACTGCTTCTTGAGTGGCAGAGGGAAGGCACCTTGAATTAGCGACTAATTTATGATAGACATCAAGGGCTCATTTATGTGGTCTTTATATTTTAGCAGCGAAGATGGGCAACGATTTAGTGCACATGTATAGACCTTCATGGATGCCAGGATCCTGTCAATATCCATCACCGTAACTGGGCCTAGAAGCAGAAGAGACGCATTAAAATCTTCTTCTGCCTTGCCTGTATTACAGGTGGCATGCAGGCCAGAGCCTATTTGTGCTGTTCAAGTAGCAAAAACCTTCGTAAAGTTGTCACAGCTAATTGTCGATTCCTGACCCAATAAAGGTTGAGATTCGGGAGTCAGAAGGCGTTGAGTAAATTGGATGGTCATGAAACAGCTGATGAAATTTTGGCAGAGAATTAACTTGGAAAGCCTATAAAGCAGCCACTATCATCACTGCTTCATAGGCCTTCCAATGGGCTCTATGGCACGATTTATCAAATTCACTGTGAGTTTTCTGCCTGCATCTTCCACCCCTCATTAGATAAACTAGATCTTTGGTAAACCACAGGGCTGGCTTCCATCCTATGGCAGAGAGAGGTCAACAACGAGCAATCATATTAGTGTCTTCAAGAAGTTTCACATTCCATGCTCCTAAGGCAGCCTCAACAGAGAATGTGTTTGGAATTCTAAAATTCCCTGGAGCATTTAATCTAGGAGGATCCATGAGCCTCCTCATGTCTACGGGTGGACCATTTTAACAGGTCCTCCCTTTTTGTGGGGCATTGAAGATATCTTCACCTTTGTCTTCAGTAGGTAACAGACCATAATTCAGGCAGAATCCCCCCTCAAAGTCTTGGTGCACGAGATGAGATCCAAGGTGTGGCCTCTTTCATGTGTGGGTCCAGTCACTATTTAAGAGAGGCAGGCCCAGGGCAGCCAAAGGGGCTATAAAATCCTAGGCCAGCCCAGATGAGCGGCATTCAGCATCAATGTTCAAGCCACTCAGAACAATCAGTGTCTCCAGCACCATGTCCAAGAGTTTATCTGCCAACTCAGGAAGAGTGACTACTGGGGAACTAGACAGTTGGTAACAGTGAGAATACCTAATCTACCCTTAGTTCCCAACATAAAGACCAGACTTGTGAGTTACACTGTACCAGGAGTCTGTGCAAGTTAAAGGACTCATGGAGGATAATAGCAACTCCCCCTTATCGGCCACCAGTGCATGATTCGTGGAGGATTGCATAACCAAGCAGAGTTAGTTGGGAAAGACACAGCACATCATTTTCTTCCAAACATGCCTCTAGGTAAATTCCCTCTTCCTATAACTGAGCAAGGAGTGTCGTTTTGTGACTCACTGATCCAGCATTACATACTATTAGAGGTGAGGGAAATAGGGGGCTCTGCACTCAACTGTTAGGATGCTACAGAAATGGCAGTGAGCATCCTTCTCCAATACTGCCCACATTTCATAAATCCCACTCCCATTGGCACTGGACAGTGTAGTCACCATACATCCTTTTCCAGTAAAAGCCCCCAAAAAAACAAAGACTCATCCCAAGTACCTCTCATCCAACATGCTAGCAAGCAAAGAAACCATACAACAGTCCAGGGCTGCAGTTTTGATGAAATATTAGTGTTCTCCAAAAGGCAGTTGTTTTTATACCAGGTCTCCAGGTGGAACCCTCCCTCTTCTATAGTCACCTCTCTTCCACCTGCCATGTGCATTGGCCATGCCTCAGCTGAAAGCCACAGGCGGACAAGGTGTTGGCCCTTTGTAGCTGAAGGAAGGACAGTCCTCTCTCACCACTATCAATTCCAAGTAACTACTCTCTCTATCCTTCCCGCTTCAAAATGTGCGACTTGTAAAAATTCTTGTTTTACGCATTGATTTTTCCTCCTTTTGTAACTTGGCCTATCTTCTTGACTAGGAATAAGGGAAATGTTTTGTCCAGTTGGGTAGCCAGACTTTCTTTATTCTGAAATGGGTTATCTTCTTGGATCTTTACAGGAAGGTCACCCCAGCAAGAGGGAGCAGCTAATGGCACTAAATCTGTCCCATCACCATGGAAATATGCACATTCTCTCCTGCACTTCACTTTGGAGAGAGAAAAAAAGAATTTCAAAGCTGTCACATGGTTTCCAAGAGCATCAGAGAAGTCTCTGGCATCTGTGAAGAACAATGGCCAAGAACCAGGGCATGCCAAGCTTTCTCCACAACCCTAATTTTTTACTGCTCCAGCCCTGGCCAGCCTGCAGAGCACAGGACAGGCATTACTGCTGAAAATCCCCAACACATGAGGTCAAAACAGTGGTTAAAGTCAACATTTCTTGATCTATTTCATTAACACCTTTTGATACCCTGGAGTGACAGGCTACTGTTTTCCAGAGCAAGATGAATAGTTTCTAGGACAACTCGAAAGCCAAGAGAAGAGGCCAATCCTACACAACTGGCAGGGACAGCAAGCCTTTCTGAATGGAATTTCAATAAAACCCACCCTTAAACCCACCCAACTGCTCCACCTGAGGGGCTATTACTAATAAAAGTTAACTTTCTGCCAATTGAGTAATGTCATTTAGATACAGTAATGCTCCAGGGGACACATGAAGAGTTTGTGTTTATTTGTCTACATTCAGCATAATTCAGATGTGCTGTCTGAATGATCCAGACATACAAACCCCACTCTTTCCCACGAGTTTTAAAATAAAATCTTCACTTATAAAACTGAAAAACACTAAGCATTAAAATACAGAAAGCTCGTTTAACTCACTTCACAAAAGCATTAGCAAAAGATATCCCTTATCAATTTAAAGCCATACAGTGATAACACTTGAATGTCATTTAAACAGAAAAAGGATACCAAATGAACTCAAATTCTATTTAGACTAAATTTGAAATGGGAAACTAACAAACCATTAAATACGCCATTAAATGTCCAAAATACAGCTAAGTATGAATTACAAGGTACTCAACCATTAGTGACTGATATCACAAAGAGCACTGCAACATGGAAACAGGGTTTACATGTTTACGGTGATGCAATAAAAACTCAATATTCAAAGGGTATGCAGGTTTAGAAGATACAGGTTCACACCCATGAGAATAGCTGGTTTATCTATATTGATAGTTCATGCTGTGATCATTTCTGCCATAGCCAGCTTGAGAGGCTTGGTAGGAATTGGGAGGCCCGCTGTAGTTCTGGTTTGAACCTGGAGAGTTGTAGTTTGACTGAGAATATCCACCTAGAGAGAAGGGGGGAGTGATTACTAATAGGTCACTATAGTCACTACATCAACTCTCACATGTCCAAATATACAGGAGATAAATCTCAACAGAATGTCTTGGTGGTGCACAAATATGACTGTCACTAGTGAATTCCCCCAACCCAGAGGTTCAACAAACTTTGAGGTAAGCTCAAAAAGGGAAAGACATGAATTGTGTGGAGCAATGAACCAATCCTGCCCTCCCCTCTGGGATGCACAAGGAATCTGGGAAAGAAGCAAGGCCTAAAGTTTTACATGGAGCTTTGGCAAAGTGAAGAAGTGACAGGAGACTTTTGCTAAAAGGGAGACGAACTCGCCACGGCGTCCAGTTCCCTGGATGTGTATGACATCCTGAGAAAATGTCAGTGGGGGAATCACAAAGAAAGCCTAGACACTACTCCCACACAAAGGGCGTGGCTCACCAAGAGTAATCTCTTATTCACCAACACGCAAGTATCTGAGAGTTGCGTGCAATATATTCTGTACTGACCTTGCTTACCTTGGTAAGAGGACCCTCCGCCCCCAGATCCTCCCCCATAGCCGCCATGGGAACCAGCATTGTAGGAGGCACCTCCTGAACCATAGTTGTTCGCGCCACTGCCTCCACGGCCACCACCACCACCACCACCATAACCTGGAATTAAAAATATTTGTTGAGGAAAGTCTCTTATCTCACACACATCTCATATCTCACACTGGGCATATTCAGATCCAATAGAATTCTTATGGGAGGTGGACTTTCAGATAGTGGCCCTTCACTTTTCTTAAGGATGTTCCCAGTTCTTATCACCCGTCTCTCTTTTGTGGTCCCATGCAACAGGGGCAAATAGAGGGGCTATGCTAACTAGAAATTGGAGATCTTTCAAGATGAAAGTTTTCCCAACACTGCCCATGGTCATTAGACAAGTGTCTCATCTGCAACTCAATCTATTACATACAAGTGCACTTGCAACCTGATTAAGTGAACTTTTAACCATGTTTTTAAAACTCCAATGCCTTCCTGAAGTGCTAGCAGCACAAGAATTGCCTATGGCCTGCATCTCAGACCAGGCTGGTTACATTAGATGCCGTGTGAACACAGCTTCTGCTTTGCTTATCCCTGCCATTAAATAGCTCGACACAATCCAGAGTGCTGAAGCCGCTCTTTCCACCATTTCCTTGCCCAATCCTCTAATTTGTTCTAGGAGTCCCATGTACTCTGGGCCTCCTAACATAACTGCAATCTAGTCCTTTGGCAACTCTGAAGCGCCACATACTACAGAGATGCCAAAGTGAGAAGTCCATTAAAGGATTCCATCCCCTCACCCAGCAGGAACTCACTGAATTTACTTTCATAGCTGTAGTCTGATCCACCGCCGCCTCCGCCGCCAGGAGAGTTGTAGGAATTGGAATATGAAGCGTAGTTGCCTTGGTTATAGCCCTTCTGTTTGCCTTGTGGGGGGCCGTAGTTACTATACTGGTTCTGATTATATGATTGTTGCTGCTGGCCTTGATGGGACTGATACCCAGAGCCATAGGAAGGCTTCTGTTGACCACCATGCTGCTGCTTCTTTCCAGCATGTTTTGGAGGAGCTGGAGAACTGTAGTCACCACCTTGGTAGTAGGAGCCATACCCAGAGGAGCCACCACCCCCTCCTGCATTGCCGGAATGGCCGCCGTTGCTATAGAACTGACCTAAACAGAACAGAACAGAATTAAGCGACTGAAAACACAAGTCAGCTATTTAATATTGCTGCGCGCTCTGGACAATACAACTAGGGTTGTAGATGACTATTTGGAATGCCTGACTCCAAGCTTCCCTCGCTTGGACTGAAGGTTTAGTTTTGACTGGAACAAACCCTGGCACGTTTAACGCAGGTGTTCTCCTCCCTTCTGTTGCACTGCTGCCCCTTCCCGTATTTGGCAGGGCCCAAGCCTGACCTCATTTACAACTCACATGAAGACCTAAGCTACCAAACACAGCTGTAGTCCATTTTTAACTAACACCAATAGTACAGGATTCAGGCTCAAATTCAATCAGCCGCTTGACTGTAGGCAGCTGCATTAATTTGAAAGGAATTCTAAAACATGTAATTATATAATTTTAGTGCTACATATTCAGCACTTTCTGAAATTGCAATAAGCCTCCCTCCCTCCGCAGTTGATTTCCTAACGGCTATAATGCTTGGAGTGGACTAAGCAAGTAGACTGCTATGTGAACTATGTTGCAATAATGAAATGATGTGTCTTAAGGTTTGATTTTTTTAAAAATCTTATAAGGTAGGCCATAGTTAGCAACAAGGAACAATGTAAGGAACCGGACTTAGAGAACTATGCAATGATTTACAGAAACATGGGCCCATTTCTATCTATCTCTAAGATCTCTATGCAGATTCTATAGGAAACCTGAATGCTTTCCAGCCTAGTTAGGTGCATCATTTCCAACTCCCTGCAGTGATGAGTTTTGATGCAACACAAGAAAAGGTTTGAAACTAGGCTAGTATTTTGTCTTTGTGTACTAAAATATAACATACTGTCCCAAGTAATGAATGTGCCTGTTTTCATGCTATATTTTTACCCACACAGAAACTGTCCCATCGCATTTTCATTCTGCCTTTCCTCCAGAGAGCTCTGATCAGCATACATGTTTCTCCCTGTGAGATAAGCTTGGCTGATAGACCACGACTGTCTCAAGATCACTCCGTGAGATAGGCAGCAAAGGGGGGGTTTAAACATGTATGACCCCAGCCCGCCCAAGCACTACACCACACGGTTGCATTCCTGTGGGTAAAATGGTGTGAAGTAACTGGCTTTGGTACAGTGAGGCAACATGGGCGTGGCATGGCTGCAATTTTCTTTTTAAAGCATGGCATAATATGGATCACAACCACTTTCAAATAAAAAACAGACATTCAGATGCTTGAAAACAGTGAAGCTAGGCTTCCCCTCCCCCACTAATCACAGAGCACTTTCCATATACTTTTTACTCAGGATACGTTTGCCTTTTCAAAAATGTCAATTCTATACCTTAAATCAGGGCTATAAACATTATTCTTTAATAGTGAAAGTAATGTTAACAAAATCTGTATTAAACTCCATTAGGTAAAACTGTAACCAATTATACTTTGATCTTTCCCATACTCTAGTTACAGCTACCAGGTTACTTTTACTATTGATGGTGCCCCCGTTGGTACCAAGACCACTGCCATGGCAAACACTTCAAGTACTGAAACAAAGAATCAAAGACTAGTTTAAAAATCTTAAAGACTAATTTATTCCCTGTGCCTTTTGATGTTTAGTAGCTTGTATTTCCTGGGACATCACATACATCTGTTTTGGGCAACAAGAAAGGGTACAGAGCCCCCACTCTCCAACATTTGCAACCAAAGTGTTCCAGGTTTTTAACCTTTACTTGCAAAAACTTCACTGCAACTAATCAAACCAGTTCATTTTAAAGACAACATACAACCTGACTGTAGGTCCTGGATGTTATACCATACAAGCACAAAGGATGCAGAGATTAAAATTTGCACATAATATGTCAGATACACATCAACATTATCCATGCTTAAAAACCGTTAGGCTGTGGTAGACTCTGAAATGTTAAAGAGGCCAGTCTCCTTTTTTGAGGCATCTACCCACCTTTGGGGACTAAAAGGGTTAAATTTTGTACAAAATCTGTTGTAAATTAAGACAAGTTAACACACTTTTGCTTGTTCCTTAAAAATAAAGAGATGTTTTCCATAAAAAGCAAACAGGGGGCTTTTGTTTTGAAGGTGAACAAACTTAGATCTTATTGTGCACAAAGCACAAATACATTCCTTGAAATTTAGTTTCCCCTGTAGTTTACATCAATATGACCAAGTTCATAGGCAAGTCACAATAAAAACTGCCACTTTGTAGGCTAAGTTTCAGACAAGCTGCGGTGAAAAGCCACTGTTGAGAAACCCAGTGAAGCACAGGGACACAGCACGAACACTTTGGATTTTGGAGTTCGAGAAAATTGGAGTAAAAAGCTGTTTTATGTGCAATACTTTTAGATGATCTAGGAAGACCCAAAATCATGATAGCCGTAGCAGTCTGTGAAAAAGTCACCTACAAAAGGGGGAGACAGAGCAGAGGAAAAAAAATTAGAATTCTTTTGAAGATGGCAAAATGTGCCACATTTTAAAAAATTATTTTTATTTCTCTGCTCCCGTCAACCCCCTCCCAACAAAGGCTTCTCAAAACAACCTGTAGTTTTTTTTTAAGGGAAACCGTTTTACAAACAATGGGGTATTGCTTCACTTGGCTTAAAGCAGAGAAATTTTGAAACGGTGTAAAAGAAAGCGCATTTTCCTTTAAAAGATCAGTTTTCCCAACTGTTATGCCCAGTACAGCACCTCGTGAAGTAACCTGGTTCTGAGTTTTGCTAGTCCTGGGGTGTTGTGTTTAAGGTTTGCTGAAATCATGAACACTTACTATAGCCTGCTGTTGCAGAATTGCCACCATAGCCATAGCTTCCATATCCAGCACCTGAAAAAAAGAACGCATTATACAATAATCTGTGTTAAGATACATAGGAAGCCACCTTTTAGGCTCACACAAAGGATGTGTAGAAGTTGCATGTGTTCAATCACAAACAGAAAGAAGCAGAACCAAGAGGCCTAAATTCAGGTTTCAATTCCACTTATTTTATTTATTTATTTAATTCGATTTATGCCCTGCCCTCCCTACAAATGGGTTCAGGGGCAGCTTACAATATAAAATATTTATTAAAACATCATAAAAATATAAAGCTACTTAACAAACCAAATCCAGGCGCCCCTAACAGTACATGGTTATTATAAAACTATCCTAAAAACCACAGTCACAGCCATAATACAAGGCCCAGGCAGTTGCAGGTGGGGAATGGCCGTCAGGGAAGGGGACGATTTACTGGCTCTCAGTCAACAGGTCCGGCAGGGCCCAGATCTCCAATGGGAGTGTGTTCCACCAGGCCGGAGCCAGAGCAGAAAAGGCCCTGGCCCTGGTCAAGGCCAGACAAATGTCCCTCAGGTCAAGGACCACCAAGATCTGCTTATCCGCAAAGTGCAAGGTCCTGCGGGGGACAAAATGGGAGAAGCGGTCCCACAGTTATGCAGGTCCCAGTCCGTAAAGGGCTTTAAACACTAAAACCAGCACCTTGAACTAGATCCGGTACTCAACTGGGAGCCACTGCAGCTGGCACAGCACGCGGTAGATATGTGCCCTAAATGGCATCCCAGTAAGACACCTGCCGCCATGTTCTGGACCAGCTGTAACTTCTGAGACAAGCCCAAAGGCATCCCAGTGTAAAGCAAGTTGCAGTAATCCAGCCTAGAGGTGACCACTGCATGGATTCCTGAAGCCAGGTCCTGGGACAAGAGATAGGGCACCAATTTTATGACCTGCCGAAGATGAAAAAATGCAGATCTGGCAATGGCTGCAACCTGGGTCTCCACAGAAAGTATGCCATCTAGGAACAAGCCCAGGCTCTTCACTGTCAACGGCGGCCTTAACTGTACTCTGTCAAGGGGTGGGAACCAAATTCCCAAATCGTCATTCCACGACCCAGATACAGAACCTCTGTCTCTAGGCAACTCTGACGTGACCATTCTACAACAGCACTCAGACCCTTGGCCAAAGAATCCAGAGCATCATCTAACGGGCCATCCATCAACAGATAGAGCTGGGTGTCATCCATATACTGGTGACAACCCAGCTCAAAATTATGTACCACCCGGGCAAAGGGGTGCATATAGATGTTAAACAGCATTGGGGAAAGAATCACTTAGCCACAGTATTGATATTTCAATGTTAGGGGAATATCTGCCTCCTATTTTAATATGTAACAAAACTATAGTTATGCTAAAACCTCAGATATAAGACATATTATGAAGCTATACATACAAATTACTTTCAAGTACAGGAACTAGTAATGGAGAAATACAACAACTTACCAGCATTCATATATCCTCCATGATTGGCATTACCAAAGCCACCTCTGCCTCTACCACGGCCTCTGATATTTCCTCCTCTACCACGACCTCGCAAGCTTGGGGGAGGAGGTACTTCAGTATGCATAGGGCCTCCCATACCATAGCCTGGATTATGCTGTTGAAATAAGCAGAAATCCAGGCATTCAAAAAAATAAGAGGTACAAAATGTTTACTTATGTCCAACCCGCCGTAAGCCCACACCCATGCCTAGTAATGAAACAACTGTCTTCAGCCCATGCACCTGGCTATCAACTAATGGCTTTTTGCCCCCAAATGCCTGAATTACTATTATTTATCTCTCTCTGGAGGCTGCAGAAGTATTCTTTGATATACCTCCAAGCACAGATTGTAGCCCACACACCAACCTTCACTGGAAACTTGGGTCCACCTCTTGCTGGCATAGGGGCTCTTTTCTTCTTTTGCTCCATTGGAAGGGGAGCATCCGGAAAAAGTTTTTCTAATGCAGCTAGTGCAGCATAAGCCTTTGCTACTTTTTTGTTTGAACCAGCCCCTTGGAACTTCTGTCCATCAACTTCAACCTTTTAAGACAAGATAAAGAGGATTAAAAAGACCTGCACCTGGCTGAGCTGATATATCACATTCCACCAGCAAGTATTTCAAAGATAACTGTATGTATGCATTGTCAATTCACCTCACCTCCATCACAAATCGCTTGTCATGACTTCCACCAGTTTCTGAAATCAGCTCATATTTTAAGCCACGGCGTTTCTCATTTAATTCCATGACTGGGTTTTTCCCATGCTTTGTCAGGATTGGTCCCTGCTGTTTCACATTCTAAAAAGTTAGAAAGTATTATTGCATGTATGCAGTTCCTATGATTCAGGAAAAAATGAGAGCTGAAGGATTGTGGCAGAGCACACTTGATCTGCCTAAGTTGCGTTTTCTGACCTCAAAGTGGCTGACCAAGCAGAGCAAGACAAAGCATGCTGTGCTCTAAAGCCTCAATAAAATGAGCCAACATGGCCTTGGTGCATGTGCAGAGGGGACCACTCTGAAGACAGTCAGCAGTAGATATGCTGACTGTGTAGTTTAATTACACCTTTAAGAGGTAAACAGAAAAACAGCCACTGGGGGTGGCTTCCAGAAACAGAGAGAAATGAATGTCAGGGGGAACAGTGGAGATGGCACTGGATTTATTCTAACCTAAATAACCTAGGTGTTTCTTGCACCTCCTTGAAGACTTCACCTGATGCTCACCTCTGTTTGATCTGATGGAGAAGCAGCACTGGGAGTACAAACAGTTTCCACTACAGGAGGAGCTGCAACAGCCACTGGCTTCTGATCCGTTTCCTCTGCCGATTCATCTCCCTTCTCTCTGCCTTCCACGCCAGTTGGCAATCCCATGTCTTGCAATACCTAACAAGGATCAGACACCAGCCATATTTATCCTCAGGAGTGGCCAAGAGACTGTTATATCGTCCGAACAGACTCCTGTTGAATCTCCAGGAATAAGCAACTAAACAACTCTACTTCCCGTTTCAATTCAGAGATCATATGAAACCATGATTTACACCTTCCATCCTCTAGAAAAATGAGCTTCCAAACGCACCCACCTGGATTTACAGCAAGGTGGCCCGGGGGGTGGGTGGAGGTGGGAGATACTCAATGCAGGCACTCTAGCCTGTCAAACACGCTTGTGATTGAAACACAAACCTTACAGGACACGGGGGAAAGTTTCCACTTATTTGGGAAGGGATCAGAACACTGTCCCTCAGTTCATCTCTGAGCATTCTGGTCCTCTGAGGATAGGAAACTTCACTGCACCCCAGGGACTCACAATCATACTGACAGATCTCAAGCTCCCCCTCTGTTGGCCCCCCTCTGAATCTTCTACGTGAGGCACACTGCCAAGCAAGCATCTCTACACTCTCCATTGCAGGGATGAACAGATCCTGCATGAGAAGAAGGGGGGAGGTGGCATGCCCTTTCCCATGCCACCTACCTGGCTCCATCTTAGCAAGGAGGGTTACAGAGACAATTGCCCTGCAGCCTGTTCCCATGAAGATCCTGGGGGGAAGCAAAAGAAAGGAGCATACTCCAGTCATCAACCTAGATCTCTCAATCTGCTCTGCTGCTCAGCTTGTGTGCAATACTTCAAGCAAGGGGCAAGAGACCAGGCACATACCTTCACTGCTGCTGCGTACTTTCTATGGCATCCCTTCCCTTTGACTCTCTAAGGAGTTGCTTGCTTTCCCTGGCAAGGACCTCCACCCCTGCTACAGCTGTGTGACTTCAGCAGAGGAGACATTGGTGAGAAGACACTTCTACTCTCCTATTCCCCCCTTCCTCATATTGCTACCATTACTCAGGCCCATGGCAGGCTAAAGATAAAATACTTTGCACTGAAAACAGCCTCTGCCTCTAGCATACCCTCAGCGGCCACTCCCCATGTGTAATCAGAGAGGGATTGACATATTCAGAAAGCACCACCCCACTGTGCTTGATATGGATAGAATGGCATGTCCATTCTACAGCTCCACTGTAATTACAAGTGGAGGCAAGACAAGGGCTGAAAGCAGGCTACAGACAGGAGGGTTTTAAAATGCAAAGCCTTTGATTTTAGACTGCTCCAGATACTTTCTGGGGCAAGGCAACCTCAAACAGTGGGGATTTCGTCAGACCAAATGGTGCATCTCTGATTTAGAGCTACCTTGAGGTGCAGGCTTGGTCCGCATCCCAGTTTCTAGGTGCAGTGCTTTCCGACAGGAGAGCAACCGTCACTGGACTATTTGACAATTCAGACATTATGCCAAGCCACAGTGTTTACATACCCACTTTAAGCTACAGCTTCAGATTCTCATTTGTGACCCAGCCACAAACCTAGTTTCTCAGTTCAGGAATCATAAAAAAAACCAGTTGTGTCAACTATGGTTTGGCCAAAGTAATATGTGGCTCATCGTAAGAAAGCCATCACAGGAATGACCCTTTCAAGAATATGAAATACAAGGTAAATGCTGTAGGAGTACCTCTTTTAAAACACGAAGTCTTATTAATTACATTCCCAACCATCTCATACCTTTACTGCTACATGTAGTTTGGCTGTCTTTTTGGAAGGTCCTGAAGCTTCGTATGTGATGCCATCAACTTCCACAGACATAGTAAATATAGGAGCATGAACTGGACCTGTCTGAGACACTAGTTTATACTGCAGCCCAGGTTTTAGCTGATTCAACTTCATTAGAGCATTCATAGCTTGTGGAGGTTCCGATTTCTCCTCTGAACAGAAGAAATTGCATGTCAGATATGAACATGTATGTAACCTCCTCCCTATACCATAATCAGAGTTCAGTGCAGAGACCTACAGTCACAACTATCAAATCAGCACAGCAACAGTAAATGCGAGATGTTCGTTTCTACTTCCCTACTAGTTATATAATCATGAAACCCAAACGTCAGCGTTAGGAAGCGCTTGGAGGACTAAGTACACCTACCTCTTGCCAACTCAATACCTTTTTTCTGAATCTTCTTTTTCTTTTTGCTTGGGGACTTCTCCTCTCCATCTTCTTCCATAGGACGTTTCAATGGAGCAATAGCATATGTAGTGCTGGGGGGAATCTGAACTGTAGATAAATTTTAGGAAGTCAATAAATACTCTAACAGGTACACCAAACACACTCTCCGAAATGTAATTTCTCAGTTTTAAACCTACCAGTATAGTCAATTGGGGTTTCATTTTTGGGTTTCTTGGGCATCTTTGATGGTAATGGGTCCATTCCCAAGACCTTGTGAAGCTGGCCAAATGCAGCAAGCCTCAATGCATGCTAAAAAGACAGAATGCATATTACAGAAGCGTTCACCTTGCCCTCCGTTTCCCCCATATCCATGATGCCCAAACCCAACTCAAATATTTCAAGCAGAAAAATCAGCAAACCAACTTGCAGCTTAATGTTAATTATTTCAAACAACTGACACCTCATTTCTGGCAGACTATCATAAGCCTCTTGCATTACTGGAATGGGACCTTTTTTCAAGTTGTGGAGACTACTAGCTATCATGAATTCATTGTGGTTTTGTAACATCTGTAATCAGAACTATACCTGAGCACTCTGTGTGATATCTTCCCTTTGTTGTCTGTCTAGATGCCCAATAGCATCAGTGGCTTCTTTTTCACAAGGATCATAAATACCAGAACCATCTGAAGGCAGGAAACAAGGAAGATATGCAGAGAATTATCCTAAGGTTTCTAGGACTGAAATATTCCCTTAGTATCACCAAAGTGCGATGTGAGCAGCCCGGCTGAAGTTCTTGATCAATGACCAGTGATCTCATCTAGTCTACAATACAGGTAGTTAAGCATGGCATTGGGGCAAGCTTGCCAAAGTCTAAAAGCACGTCAAAACAATCAGTCATATCCAAGAAAGGAAACTGGATTATGGGTCTATAATTTTAAGTGCGTTTTTAAAGGTATCATGGTGCCCTACGCAAAAAGTCTTAAAGATAATGAAGTAAAGATAAAACAATGGTGTCCAATTTGAACTGGGCACAAGAGGCCTGGAGCTGAACACATTTCCAACACAGCCAAAGTTTCTCAACAGTCAAGAACCACCTAACCTGGCATAACTATTCCTGATGCAAGGCATTCAAGAACTCTTCTCAGGGCCTCGCCAGCTCCCATAGGCCGGTTGGCTGTTCCAATTGACTTCTCGCATAGCAACTCTAGAGGCTGAAATGACATTTCAGAAAGGTTTTAAAAAACAGAGTAAGCGCAAACAAACAATTACAATGCAGGTGCTTCTGGCCAAAACAGCAGGACTCACTAAATGACCATAGCTGCTTTGGATCTATTGCCAAGCCTGACAACCTCTGTGCAAACATATATGATCTGGAGTAGTGTCCTTATGAAACTGCCATCAATCATCACGCTAAGCATTTAATCCAACTGAAAGGCACGCGCGCACACACACACAAATGTTCTTGTGCACAAAGCGAGTTCAGCTAGGGAACTGGATTTTGATCTGAGTGTGAGACCCCTGTAGAATCCTGCTTTGGCACTGGGCAAGTTACCAAGTTGACTGCTTTCTGTAAAAGGGGAATTGGTAAACAGAATAAAGATTTGCAACTCTGCAAGAGGAACATGAATGAAGGATTTAAACCAGCTAGCCCACTATAGGCAACAGATTCAATGTTCTTAAGTTCCCAATGCACTTTTTCTGCTTCCTATTTGGGAAAAGCTCGTCGCTTTACTAGTAATCTCACCAACAACCTTGGTGAATGATCCCATAGATGAAAGGATTCACGCCTGAACAGTAATATTAATATCAACTTCTGCCCAGCCCTCTAGTGGTGCCCATGCCACCACTGTAGAACCTTAGCCAGCCCTTCTGTCTCTGGAATGAGAGCAAGAACTTTCCTCTGTTGCCTTGCTCTCTCCTCAGCCTGAAGAACACCATTGCAGAGAAGAATGCAAGACTATCAAGTCTCCCAAAGGAGAGGAGGCTAGTCATAGAGAATAGGGAGTAAAAGCTGCCACTGCTGCCCAGCCCCCGCCCCCAATTGTGACTAGCTTGGTCTTTTCCTGACTAGCTGCTGTGGTAGTAATGGTATGCCCTCTGTGACCAGCTGGCTCTCCTCCTGACAGTTGCCTCAGTGCTGGGATAAGAGTGTAGAGGCTACAAAGAGTGGAGGGTTGTTGGACAGGATGGTTCCAGCACTTGCCAATACCATGCCCTACAGGGCAGTGACCATGCTCACCTTCCTGGAACATTGTGCAGGTAACACATTGGCACCTGTCATGCAGTCACTTGTTGGTCCTGAGTCACTTGAGAATCAATGGTATAGATTTTGGAGACATAGATCCACCTAGCTATTCAGAGAATGTGTAGAGCCTCTACTGACACATGATGGGGCCTTATTCCTCCACCACCCTTCTACTGCTGCCATGTTTGTTCACAATATCTTACTGGTCTGGCTCTTCAACACCCCCTCAAGAATGAGAGAGTTGGTTCCAGTAGTGGCCATAAAGTACTGGCGATAAAGACTGCATCAATTAGGCAGACTCATTCCATCCAAAAGAACTATGATGAGACTACATTCAAACTATTTATCAATCAATCCTGTGCAGCTTTGAAAAGATGAACATTTTCCTAAGTAATCTCCAGCCTTTATAAATGAGATCTGACTTCCACTGTATGTATCTTGCACATCTTTTATTCTGTTATGCATTCGTGGTTTTTAAAAAGAAAATACAAATTGCTAAATTACCCATCCTCTAAGTGGAGCCCAAGTAGGAACACGGGTACACAGATCTCTCAGCACCCTGATGACAATGACACAAGACTTCAAGCCATTTGCTCTGGCCTAGGACAAAGTAATAAGCAGGGTAAGTTCAGCTGTGAATATCAGAACCAAGATGAGACATTTTTGTGGTGCTACTTTGTCAAGGGTAAACTTCACACTTTTAAATTCTGTATTTGTAGTTACTGCACAAAAAATTACTCTTAACACAAAGCAGCAGCTATGCATCTACGGTTTCACTGAGAAGCTAAGATTTTTTTAAGTGCTTCTTTAGCAACTGTACATTTAACAGATGCTAAGTTCTGCACATCTACAGCCCAGCATTAAGATGCTTTAACAAAATTAGGCAATTACAACTTACGAGTTTTCTACTTAAAGACAAATATAAGAACAAAATGCAAACCTGGAACCACTTGGCGTGTCGGAGTGACGCCAAGGCAGCAAGGCATTTCTGCCTGTCCAGAACGTCCGGTGAGTCGTTGACTGATAGCGTTTCTATTCGTGGGTGGAATAAGAAGACAAGGTACAGTTTGACCAAGGGGGTTCTGTCGGGTGGAGAGGGGATGAGGCAGTTTCCTAAAGGGCAGCTGAGGCTCCCAAATATCTCATCTAACTACAGCTGAAAGAATACCCTCAAATACCTTTTTCTTTTCACCCTTATGAACTAACAGCCACATAAGGAGAACGAACATGAGACACTAGCTAAGTCCAACCCAGGGAAAGAAACCCTATACGATTTTAAATAGGCTACATAAGAAGGTAAGAGCTATACTAATCAAGGGAAAGTTAAAATTCAATCCCCATTCTTTATCTTTCAAAAGTACATAAACTAAAGGTTTTCTAGTAGGGAACCCCCTCCGCCCACAAGGCTCGACTGCCCTGGCCCCAGCCCATGACAGATTGCGTCCTGTTGGTCAAAGGTCCAGCGTCCCTAAAATTGACAAACTAGAAGGCTTGGTAGATGTGGTCAGATATCAAAACCATAAAACAGTCAGAGAACAAAAGCATCATCAAGTCTGTGCTGCAGCAAAACTTAAGATGGGGGAAAGTGAGGGTTTTAGATAAGCCTAGTTCAGTAACTTGACTTTCTGAGATCACTGTGTACAGAGCTCACTTGCCTATGAAACAAATCCAAAGCAGAATAAGCTTTTCAAGCATGAATAGACTACTTCAGTCTAACAGGTGAATTTACACACACATTCATCACTGCATCATCAAGCGATGATGTGCATCTATCTAATAAATTCAATTTAATGTATGCAAAAAAGTAATCACAGCGAACACTTCACTGCCTCATTTTTCAATGAAGGCAGTTCACCCACTCAGCTCAACACAATGCTTTACAGCTTTCACATGCATGGGAATGAGCCCTGATACATACTTAACAAGGATGCAATAACTTTATCCAAAACTCTGTCTACAACTCTGCTAAACAGGAAGAGAACTGAACACCCCCAATAATTTTTGCTGCAACGCAAACTGGTTTAATGAACATGCAGAAGTCATTTAAACTAAGACTTCAATGTTTTTTCCCAAATATTTAGGCTTATAACATCCGTCTCAGTAATTAAAAAAAGATATGCCAAACACACACACATTTTGTTCAAAGACATCAGCCATAACCAGGACCAAATATACATTAATCAGGAAAGTGCTACTCAAATTTTAGGAACCTTTAAGCCAGTGTTTTGAGACATGAGTTACAACATGTTGCTGACTTGCATGATGTTGTCCTGCCTAAACAGAAATTGACCACACTGAATAGTGGAATTAGCAGCCACAGAATGAGTTTCCAGACTGACTGTTCGCAGCGTTCAGTCCTCCATACCTCCAGCTAACATTTTTTCCATTTCTTCTCTGACAACAGGAGATGTCAAATGGATAGTAAGTGTCAGTGGAGGCTCTTTTGTATTCTTAATGATAATTGCAGCATCACTGATAGACTGGATAATTTCGTATTTATCTTCAGTAATAGCCTGAAACACAAAGAAATGCCTTCAAAGAAATGCCACCTCACACTCTGGAAACCATTCAACCCAAGGGCAGTTCAGAACAGTTGATGTAGCCAAATGTGATATAAGACAAATGCTGGTGAAGCACGTAATCATAGCCCACTTTACAGATGGCTAAGCTCTCAGCCTGAAGTGGGCGAAACTTCCCTGTCCGAAGGACCCAGGGGCCAGTTTGTCAAAACTCCTCCCACCACAAAATGGCTGCAGAGGCCTCCTGTATAGCAAAGAATCCTTTGAAAACTCAGATGTCCTATCACTGTGAGGAGACCTCATTAGCAGGGATCAGGGAAGACTGTCCAATGAAAAGTTAGCACCACTCAGGTCTCACTTCAGCCACCTCCCCTCTGCATCAACAAGAAGATCTATAAAACAACCTTTTGCTTTGAACAGAATGCACCTGATGGGTTAGATACAGCACACACAGGGCCATTTCTCACCCAGCAGATTCACTGCATTGTGACAAGAGGTAGCCTCTTCTTGTGTAATGGTGGTGGGTGTGTGCGACGGGAGAAGGAATGCGAACAGCAGCAGTGACCAGAGGAATGGGAGCATTGCTCCCTGCCTTCATTTCCAGCTGTACACCTCTCTTGTCAATTATTTTATCTACATGATCAAATAATCTCAGGAGAGATTCAGAAGTTTCTCCTGAACATGTATTAACATAGGCTAATGTTAACCAAGCATATACAAGCACAAATGTCAAATATTTATACACTGCATTAAAAAATTTAAATAAAAAGGGCTGAGATTACAGATCTTAAGTGGTTTCTCATATACAGCCAGCTGAAACAACGAACACCAGAACTTGCTGCTGCAACTACTCAGTAACACGCAGGAACTTCCACAGCTTAACCTGTAATGTCTTGAAAGTACCCATGTTGTGACAGGCCTAGAGCCACAGTCAGGGAAGAGCTAAGAGCAGCCAAATGCAAAATCAATCAATAAAAACAATTAAGCGACAGGTGGAGTGAATCAATATGGTGGGTTGGCTATCCAGTGCCACAAACACATTTGCTAACACTTCCGTACTATATAGCAGCAACATATGTAACTGTTAAACAAGATCTGTAATGATGCAGCCATAAAAGACTTAAAAGCCAGCTGAGACACTACATGGAACTCAAATAATCAGGTTGGCAGGACAGCATGACCCCCATGCAGCAAACTAGCATGCTATCCTCCATCAGCCCCCTTTTTAAAAAAACCCTACAGTTAAATGAACCATTCATGAGCATCAGCATTGCCATATTCTCTTTTTCATACTCACAATAAGTTGTGTGCCAAGATTGTCTGCTACTTTTTCCAGAAGACCAGTAGTGGGTTTCTCCTTGCACAACAGAACCAGCTCAAGGTCTAAGTCTCCCTTCAGTAAGAGCCCCTTGGCAACAAGACCGACTCGCATTACTCCACGAAGGGTTCTAGTCAAGTGTTCAGTAGTCTTCTGGTCACTATAAAAAGGTTAACAGAAGCAGTTAAAAGAACAGTGGACCAATCTGTGAAGTTTACTCTGCTGTTAAGTATCTGCAGATCAAATATGAACTTTTAGCATATTTTATCATCATGTTTTTGTTCTGCACATGCTGGTTTTCCAATGTCCAGAGAAACAGCTTTCTCAAACTAGCTCTCTAGTGACCAAAAATGTTTGCTAATAAATTAATGTCTGGAAGCAAAGAAATAGAGCTGAAAGCAGACATGGCAACATGGATTCCAATCTCCATTCAGTCAAGCAGCAGACTGAGGCCACCCATGGGGGGAAGGGGGGACTGAAATGGAAAAATTGTAAATTTGGAAAATTCAAAATTTTAAAAGCCGGTTTCATCACACTATTTGTTTTCTTTATCTTTAAAGGTGAACATACTGTTTTACAATGTTCCGTTAAAAGCATGCTTCAAGTTCCCTTAATCAACCCCTTAAAAATGTTAACATATTAAGGCGTTTTATGTAACACAAAGCAAATACAATTCATTTACGCAACGGAGAATAAACACAAATGTTTTTTGAAAAACTTAAGTAGGCTGCTGCAACCTGGTGATAAAGTCTTGCCTCAGATAGTCCCACTTCCTACACTTGATGTAAAAACACAAACCCACAAGCACTACAGATGTGAAATTTCCAAAAATTTTCAAGCCCCCCAAAAATACAAAATTGGGAAAAAATTAGAAATATATGCTATACTTATTTTCCTGTAAAACCCAAACCTATTTTTATTGATTTAACAAAAATGCTCCATTTATAAATTAGCATATAAAACTGTACTACTAGGATATTTATAAGATTAAAATATATGTTTCAGTTTTCTATAAGAAAAATGCAGCGCTGCAAGGTAAAGTTCCTGCATGGTGGACAGGCAGCTAATAAATGCTTTAAATAAAAAATAAATACTTGCAAAAGAGTTGCAGACTATTGCACTCTAAGCCAGGGGTGGGCAAATTGCGGCCCGCGGGCCACATGCAGCCCGCTACAGAGTTTTTTGTGGCCCGCCAAGACAGTCAGACAGTACATTTGTCTCATTAAACTGATTCTAAAATTAAATGTACTTGCAGCTATAGATATGAAATTAGCACAATAAATAAATTGAATAAAACCACCATTTTATTTAATTTATATTTATTGATTTTTATGATACATTTTATACCTTTTCTGAAATGCAAAGTTAACTAATGAATGCAATTTTAAAAAGTGCGGCCCTCTGCTAACCTCTGCTCCCACAAAGTGGCCCCCAAGCCAAAACAATTGCCCACCCCTGCTCTAAGTTATCACAGCACTATTTCAGTGGGTTTTGCCATCTAAGAAGTAGGGAAAAAATAAAAGTTGAAGGTAGAAAACAAATTCTGTAGTAAACAAAAGAAAGTGTATTGTTTGGACAGAAACTTTCTTGTAGTCACAATACATAGGATTATCAGCATTGTTGGAAATTGTTGAACTTTGTAACACTTTACTCTTAATAATGTATTTAAGCACATAAATTGTTACTAAAATGATTTACATCTAAACAAAATCTTTAAAATGTTGTATCGGTCTAAAATATAAGAGCTTTTTAAATAAACGATCCCCCAAATTTCCCTATTTTTCCATTTAAAAAATTGATAAAGTTCATAAACATTTCAAGCTGTGTATCTGTCATAAATGAAATCCTTTGTAAGACAAAGGTTTTTCTCACTCAAAAGGAACCGTTTCCCAAAGTTTCCCCATTTTTCCTCTAGAAAAAACCTTGCCTTAAGAAATATGTCACTCATTCTAAAAGGGAAAATATTTCAGATTTTCCCCCAGTGTTCTAAACTTAAGTTTTTTAAATTGGAAAAAATTTAAAGAAATCTTTTAAAAACCCCAGTATCTCTCCCCCCACCCCAAATTTTCCAGGGCCTTCACATCTCTAACACATGGACGCAATCAAAGAAAACAAGTGGTGCAGTGTTAAAAGGCTTGCTCATGCAAATTTTCATTTCCTGACGGTTATGGTTCTTTAAGATATCGAAAGTTACGGTTCTTTCAGATACCAATTAGAAAAAAAACTGAGCTATGTTATTGCAGAATATGCAATAAATACAGACAGTTAACTTGTTAATACAATTAATGTGACCCTTGCATTCCAATCTATGTTTACTCAGAAACAAATTCAATGGGAGGGACTTACCCCAATGCAAGTGAACATAGGAGTGCATCCCATTTATTAAAGATAACACTGAACTTTTCCATACTTCAAATCCAACTGTGTCTGATTTTTCTGTCTAATACTGAATAGTTTTTATGGCTATTTCCTGGTTTGTTCTTTTAAAAGTGTGTTCCTTATACTTTTACATGAGTGTGCAGGTATTTTTTTCTGTTGCAATGCCACAATAATTCAACCTTCCTTTCTTGTTTTAACTATTTCTATTTTCAACTTTCATTTTTTCCTCATCTTCTTAAATGGCAGGAAAATGTTGAGTCTCAGCAAAAATTAAATGAAGTCAAAAAGTAAAACCAGCTTTTGAGTACAATGCTTCGAATACAAACATTACTTGCAACTATGCTTCAAATAAAATCGTCATGTGCTAAACATATTCTTAAAGTAATTCCTTAAAGTTAGCAAATTCCTTAAACATATTCCTTAAAGTTAGCAAATTTGCCCTCCCATAGATTCAAGCTCCCCTGAAGAAAGCTGCCTAACACCAAAAACATGCAGCGCATCCCTTCCCCCATCCTTAGCTATAAGATGCATGAATCAGAATATTTCATAAGGCCAAAGGCCACTAACAATCAAGCAAATAAAACACATAAACAAAACATAAACACCAAACAATAAAATATGTTAAAACACATAAAAACATGTGGGCACCTTCATTAATATAGGTAAAGGCATCTCAACCATTAAGCACATCAAGCCCTGATTTTCTTAGCTGCCAGGGCAAACTTCGCTACTCTAGAAGAGATGTTGTAAGAATCCTACCATGAAGTCTCTTTACCTAGATCTTAAAGAAAAACTACACAAGGACATAGCCCACTTGGTACTGCAAAACTCTCAAATGCATGTTTGTGTGGTGGAGGATAAGACATGATTTTTAAAATTGCCTAACAGGGGCGTCTCCCAATATTAAGTTAGAGTTACACTTCCTCTGAAAGATGGTGTGTAGCAATGTCTAGAGACTGTCAAGATTTGGCAGTTGTCCAGAATACCTTTACCCATCGGAGTCTCATGCACCAACTGTGACCCTTCCTGAGAAAACTGAATTGGCCTGTCACACATTCCAAAGCATCCAGACTTGACTACTGTAACACACTCTACATTGGACTACCCTTGAAGACAGGTAAGAAACTTAGATGTGCCTAAAATGCTGCTGCTTAGGATCCTTACAGACACACTCCTGATCACATGTTAAATACAATGTCCTGGGTTTGCTCTTTAAATCCCTAAATGGCTTAGACCCAGAGTACACAAGGACCATCTCCAGAGAGGGCCTTTCTCTGGAAACCCACTTTAGCTGAGATTTGGCTGATGGAAACACAGCGGAGGGTTTTTTGTTTTTTTGCTATTGCCCTTCAACCTGGAAGCTCTTTCCAACAAGAACTGAGAATGGCTATTTGCTAAAGGCCTTTCACATGTGTTTAAATACCTGCCTTTTCTGGAATTTGTTTAATAGTTTGAGGGAAGCCATTTTTTAAAGAAAAGATCTGAAAGTCACCATTTTACAAAAAAACTTGAAAGGATATATAAATGCTGAAGTGTTGAATTAGAATTTATCAATTAAAAATGAATTAGAATTAAACATTACCTGTCAGCTTGGCTTAAAGACTTGAATGTCCTTACACATTATAATTTCCAAGAGTTAAACAGGGCCCCCTTTTTTAGAAACTTTAATTAGCTCTTCTTAACATGTTGTATTACTGTTATTGATTTCCTTATGCTTAAAACTGCCTCTTCCTTGATTTGTTTATCTATCTTATTTTACTTTGTTTATCTGTGCCCAATGAGAGGGTCTCTGAAACTTCTGCCCTCTCTTTTCCTTTACAAGTTAAAACTTTATCTCACCCTGTCTCTACTACACCACTACAGAACTACACCAACCACCTGTAAATTTCCTTATAGATGTGTGCAAAATGATTTCCTTCCTTCTGAAGTGAGCTCTAAATCACAGAAGCTCATGCTGGAATAAAAGTTGTTAGTCTTAACACAAGGGTTGCAGTGGTGACGGTCACAAATTAGGTACTTAACAAGAGAATAACTATTGAAACACTTGTAGTTTGTATGAAAATGTTTGATCAACAATGCTACTTGCCTTCCTTCTTTGTTCTCTTCTTCAGCTGCTGTCTCCATGGTCTCTGGTTCTGGCTGTTCCCCACTGCCCTTCTCCTGTTCATTAATCCAGTCAGATACAGCTTTGAGAGCACGTTCAGTATGAGAGACCATGTTCTGAACTGCTGTCAGCTCTTCCTGAGTTGGATAAACTGCAGAATGTTTTGCCATGACATGGCGGTCATCGTTCACAAAAATACGCATCGGCCGCTGAAAAATGAAAGAACGTAAAATAGATAAACTAAACAAATATTTTTTTAAAAATGAAGCTTCTAAATGGCAAATTCTTACCATTTTTGCTTTTGAATCCTAGCTGAATTTTTGAAGGTATATTTTCTTCTTCCCAGCTGTGCCAACTCTAAAGGCTTTGGTATTCTGAGGATGAAAGCATTAATATTAAATAACAAGAATCAGTATACCTATAAAAGTATGATACAACAAATTAGGTCACTCAACATTCATTCCAGAAAGTAGACTGTATAAATCTGTATCAACACAAGATGAACTGTTACCATTAAAAGTTGCTACGCTGATCTTGATCACAAGAATGGTCTAAAATGGATATAATTCCACCCGTAAAGCTAAACATTTTGAAGTCTAACTGGAAGTCTATTCATGTTGACTTGAAGGCAGGATAGAAGAACTATTTTGGTTCCCATTGAGAATGAAATAAATAAGGTGAGTAGCTTAAATGTTAAGTCTTGTTTAGTACAGTCAGCGGGCCAAAACAGAGCATTGAAAATCTATAACTGTATCTCCTGATAATTTGAAGTCAAGAAAAACTATCAACTCCCTAGAACTGTGCTTGGGGATGGGCATTTAACTTTTCCCTCAACATGCCACTTCATTCAGATTTAAATCAAGAGTATTTCCTTAGGAGATTTGTGTGGGTAAGGCTACAGTCAGAAAAAGGGCAGAAGAGAAAGACTAAACGCTTTTCCCCACTCCCCACCCAAATTAACAGGCACACTATGAAGGAACACCAGCTAAAACTCCTAATTTTTGGCCTTATCATGCTAACCATAGCAAAGTCAGTTATCCAATATAATGTCTTCATCCAAAACCCCTCTACAGAAGGGGGTCTTGCTTGTTACAGGTGTCAACTGTCCATGGTGGAATAGAACCCAGCTGGAGGCACTGTTCCCAGTATATTCCTGGAAATATATCCACCACTGGAGCTGCTAAGAAAACTGAACAAGAGCTCAACTCTGTAACAGGGTATCAGGCAGCTACAAGACAAACATCAGCAGTTAGCAAGCACTATGTTTACTACTGCCCTCATAGGATAAGCTACACTCAACACTAGCCTAACAATGAAATCCTAAACAGAGTTACTCCAGTCTAAATAGACTGGAGTAACTCTGCTTAAAGCCATCAGTCCCTTTCCAACAGGCTTTATATATCAAAACTTAGCACAAAAAATACTAGTTGACAAGAACTAATTTCATTCCTAACCATGAACATTATTTCAACCATACAAGATTCATAAACAGTTCTTTTCTTGTGGTAAATGTAGTAGAAAAGGGGGGAGGAAAGAATATACAAGTTTTATTTTTATAGTTATGAAAAAGAACCTGACATAGTGGACAGTAGTCCAAACTCAACAGAATAAAGTATCCCAGGTTAAGTCCTGCATCAGTACACAGGTTACTAATATAGATTTTCAATATGTTCTTCAAGATTTCTTGCAAGCAAAACCACCTAATATTAATTTTATACCAAGCAAGTCAGTATCTAATGATTCGAAACAAACCCACTACCCCCCAGCAATCACTGGGAAACCCACTGAGGTATGCATCTGACGAAGAGTGCTGTGGTTCCCGAAAGGTTATACGATAGAGTCGGTTAGTCTTAAAACTGTTACTAGGCTCTTTACTATTTTGCCACCGAGGTATGGTGGCTGCAAACTGGGCATTTAAAAGTAATACTTCTTTGGGGGGGGGGTGTAATATGCATATATGTATATATTTTAAAAAACAGATACGAAAAAAACGCAACACGGAATTCTTTATTTAATTTATAGTCCGCTCTCCCCGCAAGCGGGCTTAGAGCTACAACCCGAATGGCCAGGAAAGCGCTTCCTTCGCGTAAGGAAAGAAGAAAAAAGGGGCTTCTCCCCACGATGCGCTGCCTCCCTTTCAACACGCTGACGTCTTCTTCCCGCCAGCCCCAGAAAACCCGGCGCTCCAATCCAGGCCGCCTCCCCGCTCGCCACCCTCTGAGTTCTGCCCCCTGCGAAGCGGAAACCCATCCGCGCCGCCTTTCTAACCACGCGCCCGGGCGTCGCAGCCGGAGTCGGGCCAGGCTCGTTGCTAAGGAAGAGGCCGGAGCGCGCGGCCGGGCCAGACAAAGCCGGGCGGCGGGGACCCAGAGCGCCGCCGGAAGACCCGACGCGGGACACGCGTGTAGGGCGGGCATCCCTTCCCCACCAAGGGCAGGCGCGAGCGCGGGTGGGCCCAGGCGCCGAGGCTCCTGCCCCGCCGGCTGTTAGGCCGCCGCGCGCCATTCCTCCCTCCCGGCCCAGCCGCCGCCATTTTGTCTCCTCACACAATGGAGCGCGCGTGAGGCAGCCGCCGAGCGCCGCCGCGGGCCGCCCGAACTCCGCTCCCCGCTTCTTTTCTTCGGCCGCTGCTCCCGCGGTAGGCCCGCCGGCCGGCCGGCCCCTCTCTCCCCCGCGCGCCAGGACACCCCGGCCGCCCGGCTTCTCCCCTGAGGAGAAAAAGCCGCCTCCGCCTTTTCGCCCCCCCTACCCTACCCCCGCTCACCAGGAGGCGGGGGGCTGCGGCCGGCGACCGGCTCCCACAGCCTGCAGACGACGCGGGCGGCGGAGAGCCAGCGACTCGAGCGCTCGATGCCCGCACGGGATCCGCGGCCGAAGCTCCGTCGTCAGGACCCAACGAGCGCGAGGGGGGAGGGGCGGCGTGGGGGAAGGGCCGAGCTGGGGGCCACGTGACGCGGAGGCGCGCGCCTCCACCAATCAGCGGTGGGAAGGTGGGCGTGGCTCAGCGCTTCGCGCGCCGGTGGCTGAGGAGAGGGGTTTTTTTCGTCTCCCCGCCTCCTTGGCGGTCGCCATTTTGTTGTTCGTTCTGCGCAGGGAAGGAGGAGGTGGCGGGCGGCCCGGCCCTTCGCTTCCTACCGGAAGCTGCCCTGGCTCAAAAAGATGAAAAGCGCCTCTCCCTCCGCAACGAAGGACAGGGCGCCCGGGTCCCGGCTCGGTGTTGGCCGAGCTGTATATTCACTGCCTTGAGTGGGCTTTCCCACAGGCGAGAAAAGATACTAGTACGAGTCAATCCAATCCAAAATACACTGAGCAGTTGGATGTTGGCTGAGTGGAGTCAGGAGCTGGTTGTCCCTGCTGGTTGCTGTCCTTATATAAAGCAGTTATAAATTACTCTCACACATCCTAATACAGTGAAGTTATGCAATACTAAGGTTTATGCAGTAAAACGAATGACAAGAATGTCCATTGATGGGAGATGACTGAAGGCTCATTGGATGTAATGGGAGCCTGGAATACCAATTTACTTGTATGGGCTCCTCTGAAATGCATTACTGCACCCAAAATTTGCAAAGACGAAGTGGAATACTTTTAGAGAATCCTGCTCTGTAGCATAGAATAGATCGAGATGGGTTGCTGTAGCTGCAGCAATAGAAAAGAGCAAGAGTCCAGCAGCACCTACAAGCCTAACAAAATTTATGGCAGTGTATGAGTTTTCATGAGTCACAGCTCACTTCTTCAGATACCAAGAGTTAAATAGCACCTATAATCAGGGCTTTTCTTCAGCTGGAACACGGTGGGAGGGAGTTCTGGCACCTCTTGAAAATGGTCACATGGCCAGTGGCCCCACCCCCTGATCAGACAGATTTTAGATTGCCTTCCATGTGGCAGGGAGGGCAATCTAAACTCCCCTCTGGAGATCAGGGGGCGGAGCCACTGTCAATGTGACCATTTTCACAGAGGGCGATTTAAACTTTAAAAAACTCCCCCCTTGTTCCAGCTGACCCAAAGTGATGTCATTGTGCGGTCCTGAGTTCCACCACCTTTTCCCAGAAAAAAAAGCCCTGCCTATAATACAGTTGTGGTAGGGTATGAGCTTTCATGAGACACAGCTCACTTCATCGTTTAACAAGAGTCTAGTAGCACCTGTAAGACTAACAAAATTGGTGGTAGGGTATAAGCTTCCGTGAGTCACAGCTCATTTCTTCAGATACCAATAGAATGTGAGTCTACCTGTCCTTGTATCTTGGAGAGTGATGTGAGATAGACTCACATTCAGCTGATGATGGAGACCTGCTGTAGCATAGTGGCTGAGATGTGAATCAGCACTCTGCTGGTTTGAATCCCACTATTGCCATGAGCTCAGTAGGTAGCCTCGGATTAGCCTCATCCTATTATGGGGGATAACATGGACTTTGTTCACCGCTCTGAGCGGGGCACTAATCTATCTAGAAGAGCAGTATATAAGCAGTTATTGTTGTTACTGTTATTATTGCTAGTCTTCTAATGAGTTCTATAGCACACTGTTGGATTCACTTAGTTTTCTGTCAACACCGCTCTTCATGTCTCAGGTCACTGATAGGCTCTATCTTGAGCTTAGGAAATGTCAGTGATGGGCAACCCTGTTTATAGCTTCATTCCAAGTTCCTACCAGAACCTCAACAGAGCTGTCATTTGGAATCTTAAATCCCGTACAGCATTAGGGAACCCAGATGGAGCCACAAGTCTGTGTGCAGGCCATTTTACCGCCCCCCCCCCGGCTGAATGCTGGAGCCACCCTCATCTGTGATGAGGAGGTGGAATGGTTAGATAAGGGCATCAGCTGAATCTCCGGCCCCCAAACCAGACCACCACCCCAAAGGTTCAGTGTAAAAAACTGTCCAAGATACATCCTTTTTTATGTGTTGGGCCTGTCACAACATGAGGGGCCAAAGAAGCTACAAATTCTTGAGCTGGCTCACACAAGGTGTTTCCAGCATGAATGTTGAAATCTTCCAGAATAATCTGAGAGCATCAAGCCCCAGAGCACCTCCGCCAGCTCAGACAGGATGCCCACTGGGGAACTAGGTGGACTGTTGTGTGCTCCTTCCCCTACCAGTATTCTCCATAAACTCCAAAATAATTCATTGGCTTAAAAAAAAGTGGTGTGTGCTGGGTGAGTTTCTAGCAATGCATGCCTTTGTAGATCTCCCTAAGCCCAAGCAGCTGCAGCACAAACCTAACCCCCCCCTCCCAGGAATGAACAATCCAGTCCTGAATTACAAGCATGGCATTACAAATGAAACTCCTCTAGGCAGCACCCCAACTTGTGAAACAAGGTGTTGCCCATCACATTCCCCTCAGGGGTTCTCCCCCTCTACCCCCCTCCTACTCACTTTCTCCAAGTCAGCAAGCAGCTGAGGCAGCTCAGTTGCCAGAGGGGCGTACTTGTGATGAGGGTCTCCATCCTTGTTCCCCTTCTTGATGTCCTTTTCTCAAACAAATACTGTTTTTATTCTTTGCCTCCCAGCTGGGAGTGATTCTGTGGACCCAATCCTGGCTCATTTCCTGCCAAACCTGTGCTATCCAATTCCATATTGTTTTGCACCACTATTTTTAGTGCTCCGTGCTGGGGATAATAAAACTATCACACACACACCCAAGCTAGCCATATGGTGCAGCCTTCCCCCAGTTCTCATCCGGTGGACCACCATATACTTCACTAATTCTCTTACTAATGCATTATTATGGTGAGGCTCACACAGGTGTGCATATTTTCTTAAGCTTCTCTTCCATAACACTGCTCAGTTAATTAGAGGTGACGGGGAAGTTAAAGCAAAATCCCCAAACCAGGTTGGTGGCAGCAAGTCCCGGCTTGTTGCAACCGTTAATGGGGACAGGCTAAAGAGAAGGGTGAGAAGGTCTTGTCTGCCCCCACATAGGAAGCGCGATTTAGCTGGTAACTCCTCAGGTTCCAGCATTCCCACTTCTATGACCCCTGCTGACTGCTCCCTTTGATGGAACAGAGTTCAGTCAGAATAGATTTCAGTCAAAGCAAATAAGTAATTTATTTGTAAAAAGCATATGTTTTCTTTGAAGTCCCCCACACATACAACGCCACAACGTATTCCATGCACTTGCTGGGAGATAACACAAGACGTCTGGACCGAGAAACCCAAGTCATGAGTTTCTAAAGCAAAATTACACTATATTAATAGTTATACCTGAGTTGCTTCAGACTGAGAAACAAAAATACATAAAAAGTTTTAATATTTCAGATAGAACATTTTCCAAAACATACAGGGGTGCATGAAAAGAGTTAATAAAAGCAAAATAATAATAAAAATGTCAGACTTAAATACAGATTGGCAGCATTACCATTTGCTTTTGAGAAAGCTACAGGTGGCACAATATACAACCACACAGCTTTAAAATTCTGTATATTCCTGTTACTTCCTTGATGTTTGATTATATTTTCAGTACGCCTAGGTTAAACGATGACCGTTACCACCAGGATCAGACTTCTGCAATGATGCCTTCAAAGTATCAATTTTGGCTGCAATCCCTAAATCAGTTAAGCTGGAATGTTTGGATTTAGAGCAGTTTAGTGCTCACTGGAAAAATTAACGGAACTAAATTGGCTCAACTGGCTTGTGAGAGGCTTATATCTGCCCTGGCCTTGACAAACAGCTCTGTGAATGGCAGAAGGTAGATATCTTCCAAGAAAAGCATGTCAGTTTTTTAGCGGCGTGGCAAAAACCACTTCCCCCAGCCCTCCACTTCTTGGCCCACAGGAAGACAGTTTGTGAATTGAGAGCTCTCACACACACACACACACACACTTAAAGTAGGATTGCTCCAGCCCACTATCTTATTTATGCACTGTATTTGTTCAGTGCTTTATATTCTTTTTTAAAAAACTCCACCTTGGCACCATTTTTCTTTAAAATCAGAGCAGATTGGGAAGTGGCTTCTCAGTAAGGACGACTGAACCAATGCTGTTCAAATCTGATTTCTGCTCTAAACCAAAACAGCACCACCACCCCTTTGTTGAACATCTGCTCAACGGGGTGCGTGTGCTTCCCAGCAAACTTGGCATTAGCGAGCTCTTCTTGCTGACAAACAAGAAGAGTCCTCGCTCCAGGCAGGCAGGTGCTGGATGGCTTTGAGCAAACCGGTAGTAGGGAACGACAGCAGCTCACTTGGGTCTGCTGCAGTTCAGCCTTAAGATGGAGCTATTGCAGCACAAATTTCTCACTTCTCGCCACAAAGAAAAATCCCAAACTGCATGAAAAAGGAAAGGAAAAAAAAATAGAAATCTGGGCAAGCTTGCCTGGCACAGGAAGAGGAAGCAGAACATTTTAACCTCAAAGATCATGCTCTTCAAAGCCAGGGCTTGACAATCCAGGCATCATATGCCTACTATAGGCTACTGCTGGAGGCACAGAATGGGAAGCCCGTTACCCTTCGGTTTGCTGCTTGTTAGTCTTCTTCAAAAGCTTCCTCAGATTAGATGACATGAAGTAAGGCTTCTCAGCAGAGCCGTCATTACGCTCCAGGTCCTCCACTGCAAAGAGAGACAAATTCCCCCCAGCCACAAAGAGCTATGAAACAGTTGATTTACAACTGCCCCCTGGCAGACTCTAAAACAGGAATTAAGAAGGCACTCATGAAGAGCAGCTAGTAGCAATCTGACCCTACGTGGTGGTGGTAGAGGGTGCGTCACAGTCTCACATCACAGTCGTCTTATGGCAACCCCTAGTGGGGTTTTCCTGGCAAGAGGCTAACAGAGGTAGTTTGCCATTGCCTGGCTCTGCAAGCCTGGCCTTCGTTGAAGGCCTCCCATCCAATTACTAACCAAGGCCGATCCTGCTTAGCTTCTGAGATCTGACAAGATCAGGCTCACCTGAGCTATCTAGGTCAGCACCTGACCCTATGTACATTTATTTAAATACATACTGCCCCAGCTTTCTCTTTTTTGGCTCAATGTGGCTTACAAATCCAAATTTCAAACGTGCAAAATACCATAATACAAAATACAATAAATGCCCCAAATGCCTTCAGCCTATACTTTATGAAAAGCCCTAAAAAACAAAATAGGCTTCTTGGAGTGCCAGTGTAAAGTAGTAATCCAACCATTAAGTTACAAAAGCACAGATCAGTATGGCCACATTGGCTGACTTTAAGAAAGCAGAGCAGGGTGAACGAGACGCAGCTGATTGCAGGCACTCTTAGCCACCTGATTTTCAAACAAGGCTGGGTCCATAAGCACCCCCAAGCCCTTCATCTCCTGTGCAAATGGATATCCACCACAAGCAGCAGTCCCTTCCTGACTAGCATTCTCTCCGTCTCATCTGGATTTGACTTCAAAACACTGGTCCAGAGCCAAAACTGACACATCTGGAGGCTTAGATAATGAACTAAATCAAAATTCAACAAGACCTGGATACTCTGGAGAAGTGGGCAGCTGTGAATAGGATGCAATTCAACAAAGACAAGTGCACAGTATTACATCTGGGCCACAAAAATGGGAAGCACAAATACTGGATGGGGGATACACTTCTGGGCAGTAGTATATGTGAAAGGGATCTTGGGGTAAGAGTGGACTGTAAACTAAATATGAGCAGTCAGTGTGATGCGGTGGCAAAAAAGGCCAATCCTGGGTTGTATCAAAGGGGCCATAGCGTCGAAATCGCAGGTCATAGCCCCTCTCTATACTGCCTTGGTCAGGCCGCAGCTGGAGTACTGTGTGCAGTTCTGGAGGCCTCACTTCAAAAAGGATGTGGACAAAATCGAAAGGGTGCAGAGGAGAGCGACGAGGATGATCAGGGGTCTGGAGACTGAGCTCTACGAGGAAAGGCTGAGGGCCTTGGGAATTTTTAGTGTGGAGAAGAAGAGGTTGAGGGGGGACATGATTGCTCTCTTTAAGTATTTGAAAGGCTGTCATTTGGAGGAGGGCAGGGAGCTGTTCCAGTTGGCAGCAGAGGGTAGGACCCGAAACAATGGGCTTAAATTACATGCACAAAGGTACCGGCTGGATATTAGGAAGAACTTTTTCACGGTCAGAGTAGTTCAAAAGTGGAATCAGCTGCCTAGGGAGGTGGTGAGCTCCCCCTCACTGGCAGTTTTCAAGAAGACGCTGGATGAATATTCATCAGAGATGCTTTAGGCTGATCCTGCACTGGGCAGGGGGTTGGACTAGATGGTCTGTATGGCCCCTTCCAACTCTATGGTTCTATGAACTATGGAACTGAGTGTCGTCTGCATATTTGAAGACATCCAGTCCCAAAGCTCCAGATACTCTCATTCAGCTGCTTCGTGTAGAGACTGGAATAGTATAGGTGGCAGAATGGAACCCTGAGGCATTCCACAGGACTAATCCCAACCAGGTTATTCTACTCATCCAGTGAAAACTTTGTACCCATTCAGACACACAACTCCACCTCCATCTCTGAACTGATGAATGAAGGAGAGAGTACAACTGTATTAGTAGATCTATCAGTATTAGCAAGAATAACTGTCCCGTCTAGCTTCATACAAATATCCTCCTCCCATGCTACTAAGATCCTCTTCATTCTGAAGTCATGCCTGAAGCTGGTTTTTTTTTGGTGAAGGGCAAATAAGTCATCCAGCAACTTGTGAAGTTGCTCTGCTACCACATGATCTATCACTTTCTTCCAAAAGGTAAATTGGACACTGGCCTGTAACTGGCCATCATACCCTTAGTCAATTAAGGTTTTTAAAACCAAGGTCTAATAACTGCTTCCTTCAAAAGGAAGTTACTATTCAGCAAGAAAGGCTGTGCAATTCCTCACCACAAAAAAATTCGAAAGAGTCCAGTAGCACCTTTAAGAGTAACCAACTTTATTGTATTATAAGCTTTCAAGAACCACAGCTCTCTTCATCAGATGCAACTTTATTGTAGCATAAGCTTTTGAGAATCACAGCTCTCTTTGTCAGATGCAACTTTACTGTGGCATAAGCTTTTGAGAACCACAGCTCTCTTTGTCAGATGCAACTTTATTGTAGCATAAGCTTTCGAAAACCACAGCTCTTTTCATCAGATGCAACTTTACTGTAGCATAAGCTTTTGAGAACCACAGCTCTCTTTGTCAGATACAACTTTATTATAGCATAAGCTTTCGAGAACCAGGGCCTGGACGAAGCTATCCAATGGGCCAGTGCACCCATTGAGGCCAGGTAGGCAGTGGCCTCAGGGCGCGGGGCGCTGGAGGGGGCGCGGGGGGCGGGAGCGTGCACTACCGACCTGCAGCCTCCTAGCCCTCCCGCCCTGAGCCCCTGCCACCGCCAGCACACGCCCCCGGCTGGGCTCAACAGCAGCGGGCAGGCGTCTGCGGCAGCGCAGGGAAACCGAGCAGGAGAGCTCGGAGGCCACCCGCACGCCTTCCCAGCCACCTGCCACATCAATTGGGCTGGCGGCGTGTGTGCCGGTCCATGTGCACACACGCAGGCACCCGGCCGCCGGCTAGCCGCCAGCACCAAAAACCCTGGCACCACTGCTGTCTTCGTCAGATGCAACCTAACGGTTGCATCTGACAAAGAGAGCTGTGGTTCTCGAAAGTTTATGCTACAATAAAGTTGGTTAGTCTTAAAGGTGCTACTGGACTCCTTGCTATTTTGCAACTACAGACTAGCACGGCTAACTCCTCTGGCTCTATCACCACAGGAAAGCTTTTCAGATTCAACTGGGCAAAGATCTGCTATGGAGGCTTTCCTTAACTTTGCCTTCTCCAGGAAAATAGGCCATGACATTCTCAAAGCCAGTGCCAGTCTGATTCTCTAGGGCAAAATATGGGTTTAAAAACATCAAAATCTGTAAACTTTTAATCCCTCTCCTTTTTCCTATCTAAATCTGAAACTATATATAACTTAAATATTACATCCAAAACAGTGTAGTCAATCAAGCTTCTTAATGTCGGCTAAACAAATCTGTGAAAAAGCAGAGGAGTTGGAGCGTAGTACTCGTTCTTGTCAATGTAACATCTGCAATTTACGGGCAGCGTCTGTAGCTGAGCGGTAGAGCATCTGTTTTATTCACAGCATGTCCCAGGTTCAGTCCTTGGCATTTCCAGTTTAAAAGATCAGGTGACAAGAAAGACCTCCACCTGAGACCCTGGAAAGCCACTGCCAATCAGAGGAGGTGATACTGACCTTGAGAGGCCAATGGTCTGGCTCAACAGAAGGTGGCTTCACGTGTTCATGGAAGTATAAGAATTTTGCCTGTCAGTGGAGGAGCGTTAGCCAGGATGGCAGTAAAAAGTCTACGAACCTACAGGCTGCTTTCTTTGTAAAGTATTCTCTCATTGCTATGTTTCTTGAAGCATTACATTACCCAATATCTAGAGGCACATACATCTTTTCGATGTGGAAATCTTTCTTAGGCACAAGTCTGAGAAGTATGCATGAGAGAGAGACTCATCTCAGGCTCCACAGGACACATTTCAGTATCTGGATCTGCACCCTTGTCCTGACTGCTTTCCAGCATGTATAACTTGACTGTATAAAACAAGTTTTGTAGGAGTTTGTATTGTTTTAAAAGCTGTTTCACCAAAGGCAACACAGGGACAAAAAAGAAACATTCTGCACAGGAAGGAAAGTTGCTCCCAAAGCCTTTTTGGGGGATCCACATGGAACACGCAGCCATCCACCCTCCACTTTAATTTCCAGTTCTCCTTGCCACCCACCTTGAGGTCAGGGTCAGCTTCTCTGAAGAAAGAAAAGGAGCAAAAAGGTCCATGCCTAATTGTATCATTAAGGACAATAGCAGCAACTCGAGCCTCGCGTAGTACCCAACTACTGGATCACAAATTAAGCCTTCTCCACTCTTAATCAGGACTCCTAGCCACAAGAAGAGCCTGCCTTATTACCACTGCGCCACGGAAAAAGCCACCCCTTGTGCAAACACTGCTCAGCACAAGGTTTTCAGACCGAGTTGGCGTTTGGGGTGAAAAATTCAGTCCAAAGGTAATCCATGAAGACAGCCTCTAAATATGCCCCTACTGGTCAACAAGCTTCCCTTTTCTTTCATTATTGGGAGCCACTCCCAATATATACAACACAAATATATTGGTAGTCACTCCCAGAACCTCTCCCTGATCCTCCTGAGAGAAAATACCCGTTAGCTCAACTTGTTCTGGGACAACCAGTCACTTCTCTCTGTTGTCCTTCCCTCAAGATTACTTGCTTTCTGGATGTTCGGACCTCTGCCTTGAGAATCAGACCTTTGCCAGAGCTGCAGGAGAGGCAGCTTTAGGACTACCTATTTGGCTTACCCCCCTTTCTCCACGAGTGCATAAATGTCAATCTATGTGGTTGTCTGGGATATTCCACCTTTTACGTTGGATGTTTCATGCTATTTTAAGTTTTCTAATTCTTCAAGCAGATTACTTGCATGACAATAAACTTTCTCATTTCACTGTATGCAAATTCCCAGTATTTTCTTCCAAATTTGTAGAGTAACTTCACCACTCCGTCAGCAAATCCCTATAGCCATGTGAGTAAGTGCTGCTCCTAAAACTAGAACCAAACTCGGCAGCTCCTTCATCATAACAGAGAAAGAGGCTGGAAGGAGGGAGTGGAATCGTCCTTACGTTCAGGCTATTTTAGGGCCAAACTAGACACAACTGATGACATGAGCTGGGGAGGGAAACTTTTCTTTCCCCAATCTAGCCCTGTAAGCATCCCTAACTTGATGCTGGACTGGAGCCCAAAGATGGATTCAACTATTCTCACTAAATCTTCATCAGAAGGTCTGGCAGAAAACAGTCACTGGATCAAGCTCATGGTCTAGAAAATAAAAGGCTCGGAAGAACAATCATAATTCCTTTTTGCACCAAGCCAAGGTATAGAGGAGCAAACAAAGTTGTCTCTGTATAGTCTCAACAGTGTGCGAAAGTTTCAAGATTTATTGAATTTTGTTTACAGAGTAAGGCAGCTTGTAGAGATCATATAAAATTCCCAGGTTGCAAAAAAAGTACCAAAGAAAAGGAAGTATAAACGAAGACAAACCACAAAGATTTCAAGTTAACATAAGCTCATGGGTATTTGCAATAGTGACTCTCAGTTCAGTCAATCTCAAACTGTCTACAGAGCGACTCAACAAAGATGCAGCCTGGATGTCAGAAAAAAGGAATCAAAAAGAAATTATATCGTGCATATGAACCCCTTTGCATGCTCCCTCAGCAAGGCTGGCTGGAATCCTTTCCTATCTTATAAAACTTGGCTGCACACCTAGCCTGCTCCAACTTGACACACACCTGTGGGAAGTCGCTCTTTGGAACCTCAGAGCGACCAATCTTTATATTCACACACCTGGCAGACTCCCAATCTCTGGTTAACTGAAGAGAAGAAGGAACTATGAACTATCTGGTAGGCAACATAAATGTGCTCCACGTGCACTGAGGTACTAGATAGGTTATCCTGTTTGTAGAGGACTGTTTAAATAGGCAGCTTTGCTACAGAGATAGTATTTTGAGGAAGGCAGGAGGAGAAAAGCCCCACATAATGCAACACTGGAGAAACTGAGCTCTCCTGAATGCTAAATATCGAGATGCAACTTCACTCCTTTGATACTTGAATATCAGCTGGGCCAGATACCACCATCTTCAATCCCCACGAGCCCCCCCAAACTTCCCACGATCTCTAAGTGAGAAGTTTTGCATGAGAGCCCAGGGCTGCTGTGAAGGGCCCGCCCCAGCCCCCAGTCAGACCGGTGGGCACAAGGCTCGTGCCCTGTCCTCTTCGAGCACCGGCCCCTATTCTTGGCTCTCAGCGCTTTTGGAAGATTCTAGGCTTCCTTTCAGCAGGATCTCGCTCAGTGCAGAGGACATGTAATAAGGCCGCTCAGGAGATCCATCATTCCTTTCCAGATCTTCACCTTTGGAGTCCCAAGGAAGAGGGAGAAAGCAGCCACAGAACGATGAAGCGGACGAAGGGGGGAAAGCAAAAGCAAAATAAAGAAAAGTCGCAATAACAAAGCAGAAGGAGAGAGAGAAAAAGGGAAAATGTAACGTTAGTTGCCATTAGTTTTCCCCAGCCAGGAAAAGAACAAGACCACATAGACAGTCACCTGCTTTTATTATGAAAGATATTTCTGCTACTAAGCAGCAGAGGAAAACTGGCCAAATGAATTGATAGAGAGAAAGGAATAAGGAGTATTAGTTATAATATAATCACAAGAGTCTTTGAGGTTCTGTCGCTAAGGCGCACTAGATTTGAGGATTGACAGTGAAAAAGATGCCTTTGAGCATTACATAATTCTAACTCGTGGAATTTTCTTTCTTTACAGACCCAGGAATCGCAAAGGGCGCCTTTAGCATCTCATTGGTGTTGACATTTCTGGTGTAGATGAGCCACTAGTTTACTACAATAAAGCTGGCAACAGTTTTTATGAAGAAATTTGGAGCGTGAGATCATTTCTGGTTCATAAGCAGTGGCTCTAACAGTTAACCCCTAAAATGTCAGAACCCCCAAAAGGGTCATAAGAAAAACAAATTAATTGGCAACTGAAACTGCCCCACATTTCACTTCTAGGCCAAGAAAAGCTTCACCTGCTCGATTTCCATGGGTCAGGCTGCTGTCAATGGCACCAGAGGCCACTTTTAAAAAGAGAGGGCAAACGAAATGCTATCCTTGAACAGCCCGTCTCATCCTGGCCCTCTGATCACACAGCAAGCCACCTCGGTCACATGGCCACTCCGAGAACCAAAGGTGAGTTCCGCTGGCTTAGGCCCTGAGTGTATCCAGCCCAGAATTTCGTTTCCAACAGTGGCTAGCCAGACAACTCTGGGCATCCCACAAGCAGGGCAGGAAGACCACACCTGAGCACATGGCCCTTAGAGAGCCAACCTCTGAGAGAATGAGCTCGTCTAGCTATTATAACTGCTAGAGAAGCAGTTCCATGCATCTGTCTAAACCTGTTTAAAAGCCAGCTGAGCAAACCATCCTAAGTGGAGTTTATGGTAGTGATGGGAGAGTAGTTCTTCTTTTTCCAGTCCTGATTTACAGCCTTCTATGTCTACTTTAGACTGCACCGAGAGAGAGAGCCGGTGTTTGCTCTACTCATATAACCAGGGCTTTTTTTCAGGGGGAACGCGGGGGGTTCCAGAACCTCTTGAAATTGGTCACATGGCTGGTGGCCCCGCCCCCTGATCTCCAGACAGAGGGGAGTTTAGATTGACCTCCGTGCCGCTGAGCGTGGAGGGCACGGAGGCATGGCGCAGAGGGCAATCTCAACTCTCCTCTGTCTGGAGATCAGGGGGCGGGGCCACCAGCCATGTGACCATTTTCGCCGAGGTCAACCCACTGAGTCCCACCACCTCTTTTCCCAGAAAAAAAGCCCTGCATATAACCTTCTGCAGACCCATGCTCCACCAGCCCAGGTCTCTCCCAAGAGGGTTCATCCCTCACTAATCTAGCTACATGTCTCTGTTACATGGACAGGTCCTATGATGGACCAAAAGTAAAGGAGGCACAGGAAGGAGGGCTCAGTGCTAAACACAGCAAGGAACAGGGAGGGAAGAGGGGAAGGAATTAAGCTGAGAACTGCCACAAACACATCTTTAGTTGTGCTCAAAGACACAACAGGACTCTCAACTGATCAATTTAATCAATTTACATCAGAATCATGTATATTGATTAAGAAGCATATTACCAAGCAAATTAGTCAAGTTTAAATTTGCAAATTAGCAAACCTCCATATAGGTATTTTTGAAATATTAAAAGAACTGCAAACCAGAATTGCAGTCTTAAACAATAGCTATACACATTTGCCTTTGGGAATGGAAGTGGGATTAAAATATTTTAAATAAATGCCTGGAAGTAAGCCCAGCAGGACTCACTTAAAAGTAAATTATAAGTTACCATTTAGTAGTAGAAGTCTATCTTTATAGCAACAGTAGCCTCAAAATAAACAAGCATGCCCTAAATGCTCAATTAAAAATTTCCATCCTTGTTCAGCAGCTTCAGCTGATGAATGTACTGACGAAGGCATCAACTAAAATGTTATTTTTGCCTCCTCCACGAGTCAGTAGACGTTCTGAACATGTACCTGGAGTCAGGATGGTGGCGGGGGGGGGGGGGGCGCTGTAAATTAATACCTAATCCAGACAACACAGTCTGGGACCTTCACTCCTACGAACCTACCTAGTGGTTTCGATCATCACAGCTTAACTTGCAATTTCCAAACCCTTTGGTGCACAGTTTTATTTGTAAATGGCTTAATACTTCTCATAAACCAGGGGTGGGATTTAATTCTAGAATATATGTATTGCAAACAACCACTACTTCTGGTTTGATGCCAAAACATCTGAAGAATACGTCTTGCTAAGCAATCAAAGTTCTTACTAGCTGGCTCCATCCGAAACAGTCATGGTAGTGGCTGACGCCCCTCTCCCCTTACAGGCCTCAAATATGTATGTTTCATTACAGCAGCAGTGTAGCTGGATACTTACAGAAGCAGAGGAACAGCGTGTCCACACACATGGCATATACACTGAAAAATCCATGTGCAATGAGATAGGAGCCAACAACAACAGTCTACAAGAGAAAACAAATGGTCATTTCAGTGCCACGTGCCAACCCTGCAACCATTGTGAAGCAGAACTGGCAATGAAGATGCACCCTCTCCACATCTAGCAGCAACTGTTCCAAGCAAATTAACGACAATGACTTAATGAACGTTCTATATGAATATTCCTGAAAATTAATGGTTACTTTGCTGCTTCTCCCCTCCTCCATCCATCAGTAAGCAGCCCGTAGCCAGATATTTTTTTGTTAGGGGGAGTGCGGGGGGGGGGAATTTCCTGCATTGTGCAGGGGGTTGGACTAGATGACCCTAGAGGACCCTTCCAACCCTATGATTCTATGAAATGAACACACTGGGAGGGCAGCCCATCTTCTATCTATACAGAACTGCCATGTTTATTTTGCTAAACGATTAAAAAAGTCCAATGTATCACTCAGCCAGAAAGTTTTTGTTGGGGGTGGGGGCAAGTACAGTGGGGGGCAGCCCATCACTATTTATTTACTTTATTTCTTATTGAGGTTGAAGGCAGATTATATGGAGTAAAATGTTCTAATCAAATAGCATGAGAGATCTATTAACTTGTATATGTCTGTTAACTTCCATGCAGAAATGTAACAGAATTACGATTACAAAAATTAGAAAAGTGGAAAACGTATCAGATTCCAGAGTTCAGATTCCACCTGATGGAATGACCGGCCTGAGGAGGTCAGGAAAGCTCCCACTCTACTGGCTTTCTGCAAAGTATGCAAAACTGAATTATTCAAGAGGGCTTTTTTTACATAGCTAATAAGGCTGTGCTGTAAGGAAATGGTTCAGAATAGAGATGGGCACGAACCAAAAAAACACCAAACCACGTGATTTGTGGTTAGTAGCATTCCACGGAACCTCGAACCACGAACTTCCAACCTTTTCCCAGTTCGTGGTTCGTTGTTCCGTGGCATTTCAACCACCCTGCACCGGTTGCTGAAGCCAGTGCAGGGCGCGCTAGAACCGACATGGGGTCTGTGAAACAGACAGCCTGGGCAGCAGGAGAAACGGGCTGTCAGTTTCATAGACCCCATGCTGGGTTCAGCCGATGGGCTGAAACTGGCAGGGGGGTCTGTGAAACTCCAAACCCGGTCACATAATGGCTGGAAAAATCCGTTTGTTCCATAAACATATGTTCCCACGGAACGCGTGTTTCGGTGCAAACGAACCAGGCATTCAGTACGGAATTTTGTTCTGTGGTTCATTTCGTGCCCATCTCTAGTTCAGAAAGACGTGTTCGTAAAGGGATAGGGACCTTAGTACTGCGTACTGTCTATTGCTGTAAGTATGTATCTACTGGATAGTTTCCACATTGTTTAATATGTCATGTCAATTCATGTTTTGTTTTAGCATTGTTTCAGCTCAGTATCAGATTTCTGCAAGTTTTCAATGTTCTGCAGTCTCTAACCCATTTTTAATTAATGTTCCAACTATTGACCGTATCGACAACACTCTGTAATCTGCCTTGAATCTCAGTGAGAAAGACGGACTATGAATAACTTAAAATAAAATTAAAATGTCAAGCCATGCAGAAAATGGAATGACTAAAGTAGAAAACAATACAGTAAGAGCACGACAGAACATACAATAGATGGCTAATACATGGCATACGTAGTGGCGTACAGTTGGTTCTCTATTGCCTCGTTTACTTTATAAAAATGCCTTCCCAAACAAATTTGTTCTACACAGTTTACAGAATTATAGAAGAGTGTGATCCTTTCTTCCAGTTATTGAACCTGGAAACTGCAATTACAACTAGAAACTGCAATTACAATTTACACTTGAAAGACTAATGCTAGCTGACAATTTTTTGATGGGGCAGCACCCCTTTTCACACCACTGTAGCTAAGGGCCTGTCAGTAAGTGACACAACAAGGAGAGGGACCTCCCTGGCAGGAAGAAACATCGCCTGGCGGGAAGAGACAAGGACATTTCAGCACTCAAACAATATAGAGAAACTGGAGAAGGAACAGGGCTTTTTTTCAGTGGGAACGCAGTGGAACGGAGTTCTGGCACCTCTTGAAAATGGTCACATGGCCGGTGGCCCCGCCCCCTGATCTCCAGACAGAGGGGAGTTTAGATCGCCCTCCGCGAGATCAGGGGGTGGGGCCACTGGCCATGTGACCATTTTCACCAAGGGCGATTTAAACTTTAAAAAACTACCCCCTTGTTCCAGCTGACCCAAAGTGACGTCATTGTGCGGTCCTGAGTTCCACCACCTCTTTTCCCAGAAAAAAAGCCCTGAGAAGGAGTAACAATCTTCTGAAGCTATTACTATTAAATACCAACCAGAATAGGGACCCAGTAGTAGTTGAGGGATGGTGTTGAGTCTTGAATTAGTTTTATCCTCTGGGTGAAAAAGAAGAAAGCGAGAATGCCTAGAGAAGAAAGAAAGAAATATCACTTAATTTCAAGCTTTCCCGGCAAATCTTCAATTTAAAAGTTTGAAGCTGGGATACTAAACTACTCTCTCCCTTTCTCTCTCCCCCCCAGTTCATATTTAAGCCAAGTCTGGAAACAGCTATACTCCCCCACTTCAAAACCTGCGTTCTGTATTGACCGCCCACAAACACAAGTAGGAACTGAGGGCATTTATTGGCTTGCAAATGGAAGGCAGTTTGTTCCTGTAAAGAATCCACTATGAAGGCCCAATGGACAGCAGGGCAGGAGGAAAGATCTGCATATACAGCAGAATGGAAGATCGTCCCAAAATATGAACAAGGCCTTACCAACACTTCCTACAATCAGGAGTTTGCCGAGGAAAAGCAGGAAATCCGTGACTTTATCCAGAACAGTCACCCTGAAAGCACGAAAGGAAGAGGGGATAATGTATCTACAAGTGGAGCCTCCTGTAGAGATCAACTCTTCCCCTTCCCAGGTCAAATTCAACCCACTCACTGTAGGACTGCCATACCCACATATTAAGTAGGTCTCTTGTTCATGGGTCCCTTCTGAATTCCTTCCCTCTTTCACACATTTCTGGTAGCCCGTTTCTCCACTGAGAGAAATCACAGCCCTGCTCTGATGTAAACACAGCAGGTGTTTTCACAGAGATCAACTAAATGTGCATGAAATGGAGGTGCTCCAGTTTGGGGCTTAGAACCTGAGCTTGCCTGAAAGAGTCCCAACCACACACAAACCACTGGAGCTAAGCCAGTGATGGCCAGCTGGTGGCCCAGGGAGCATTCCATATCAACTCCCTCCACCTCCCAACAGGCTCATTCCGATGCCCCACCTAGCAGCGAGGAAGAGAGTAACTAGTGGTGTCCTGTGGGGAAAAGGAGTAGGGCTGTCAAGCAGCTTGACCACAGAGGACCCACCACCACCCTGGACTAAAGAAACTGGCTGGTGGCAATAAAATGGCAGTTCCTTGGCAGGCTCTCACCTGATGATATTCCTCATGAGCAAGAAAAAGGCATTCCTTGCAGAAGTGCAGAAGTTGGTGCCATAAATGGCAATCTGGGGAGAATCATCCAAAACAACATAAACATTACACTGGAGAAGAACAAATGTTAATAAACAGGAGTATTTTTAGGTGCATTAGAGGAGTGGCCTCTGCAGTGTCTTGAGTACCTTCAAAATCTACATTAATTTCCTGGGCGGTCTATAACACTTGAGGTCCTCACCATAATGTATGCATTTCTGTTCAAGAACTTGATGAACTTCTCCAGGCACCAGAAGCAGCACTTCAGACAGGTCAAGAGGAACTTTGCAAACTTGTTCTCAGCAGCTAATACAGGGGAGAGCAACATGCGAGAGGAGTTGTTTTCTTTCTTTGTCAGACTGGGCAGGGTCGCCATTCATACGCACCATTTTAGAATCAGCTTTGAATTCTAGAAAATCAGCTTTCCTCCCAAGATAAACATTAGCCTTCTGGCCCTCATATTTCTGAATCAGCACTTCAAAGCATGTAAGTCATAGACTCATAGAATCGTAAGTGATCACCTTTGCCCAAAGTTCAGCGGGAGCATCCTCAAATATTGAAGCCAAAGGAGAAATCCTGCTAGCCAAAAAGGCTGGGCTTTGGAGCCTAGAGGAAGTATCTGCAATCCACGACATGGTTTTCCCTCCCACGCACCTTTCTGATATTTTTCCGGACACCCACTTAGCTGCTTGTCAAAAACTTCCACAGTATACAAAACTCAAACCTCACTCCAGATTTGGTCGAATTACTGCAAGAAATCTACAGAAATTTCACTGACGTCTATAATCAGAGGTTTTGGAGCACACTTTTGATTTTATTCGGGAGAATTATAAGCCTTGGGCTAACTATACCCCTTGGGACAGCCATATCCTTCACCCAAAATCTTCCTGTTGAAGTGATTCAAGGTCTAAAAGGAGCCCCAGGATGACATGTCCAGTTACCCAACAGAAGATAAAAACCTAAGTTGGAAACTTATGGAGATGGGAAGACTCCTATTCATTCATTTGTGCCTGGCAACTCCCAGCTATTGGAGGAAGGGGCCAACCCCAGTATATTTCCCGCACAACACCTTTCTCCATTCTGTACCTTTTAACCTGTGATCCAAGTATTCCAGAAGGACCCGAATAATCTGGACAACAGCAAGAATCAGGGACCCAAAGGCCAGCGAGCCAGTGTGATACCTGCCCGGGAGGAAGCAGGAGCAAAGAAATCAGTTCAGTGGAGGCTTCAGAGCACCTGCAAAATTCTCCCTGAAGAACAACATGGTGTTGGCCTGTGTGGCTAGGCGCACATGGCTAGCGTCACAACTAGGCTCAATTGGCTAAAGTTCCTCATGTGCCATTATAAACCCCAGACTTGATTCTGGGGGGCCATTTACAGTGGAATCTTAAATGACTTACAACTTTGATCCATCTACCCCAGTTGGCCTTAAGTCTGTGATCCAAGCCTTCTGTGATCCAAACATGGGGCCTCTTGTAAGAAAGCCACCAAAGCTCTCTTGACTCATGGAACTAAGTCAGATGCCTGCTAGAGCAGATTCCTCTGTCCTTTTGAGATTCCAGGCCATCTCAAAGTGATGGTAGAAAAGAGCAAGAGTCCAGTAGCACCCATAAGACTAACAAAATTGGTACTTGAAGAAGTGAGCTGTGACTCACAGAAGCTCATACCCCACCACAAGTTTTGTTAGTCTTATAGGTGCTACTGGACTCTTGCTCTTTTCTATTGCTACAGACAGACGAACACAGCTACCCATCTTGATCTATCTCAAAGTGATGGCTTACATAAACATAGGTTGTCTTAAGCATTAGAATTCACCCAAAGATGGAAACTGCAAATAAGGTGCTGTTCTCTGTATGCAAGGTTAAGTCACTGCTGTGCATAACTGTATCTACACTGGGAAACTTGTATACTTTTTTGTATATTTTTTTGTATAAGGAAGGCTAACTGCCTACAATCAGGGTACATCCTCTTGTCCAGAGTGCAGGTAAATAAACTCATCCTGAGCTGAAATCATTGTTTGTTTCTTACCCGCCTCAAAACCTTATCCCCCTACAACCTAATCCTTCACAGCTGATGCTCTGGCACCAGCACGCTGGGTACTGCTGGATCACAAGAGTTCCTCTGATTGACATTCCTCCCTTCTCCCTGGGATCCTCACCTGAGTGCTCGGCCAAAAGAAGAGAAAAGGGGGAATGCTGGCATGTCATCTGGTTTCTTAAAGGCCCAATAGTAGGAAGCAAAAGCCCCAGCCAGGGTGACCTGGCCCAAGGCAATGACAAAATTGGCTAGCCAGAAGAACATGAAGACATTGTAGATCTGGAAGATGATGAGGTACTTGTGATAGGCAGTCTCGCCACCGTAGAAGGCAAAGAGGCAACGGGCATCTGGGCACTGTTTGGCAATATTGGAAGTGTTGAAGGTCTAGAAAGGGGAAAATCCAAAATTCTCATTAACTGTGGCAAGCATGTAGGCCCAGTCTCCCTAGCTTGGGGTTTGTGATAATGGCAGGGCTTTTTTGGTGGAACGGAGTTCCAGCATCTCTTGAAAATGGTCACATGGCCAGTGGCCCCACCCCCTGATCTCCAGACAGAGGGGAGTTTAGATTGCCCTCCGCAGCATGGAGGGCAATCTAAACTCCCCTCTGTCTGGAGATCAGGGGGTGGGGACACTGGCCATGTGACCATTTTCGCCAAGAGTGATTTAAACTTTTAAAAACTCCTCCTTTGTTCCAGCTGACCCGAAGTGACATCATTGTGCGGTCCTGAGTTCCATCACTGAGTTCCACCACCTCTTTTCCCAGAAAAAAAGCCCTGGGTTACCCACTTCCACCTCCAAACCGAATGTGAATATCTGCTGCAGACTGTGAAGTCAGGAAATACCCCAAGTATTAAAACTGCCCTGAACATGTAGCCATCGCATTGCCAATCACGAAACTGAGACCACAGTTTCTAAACCTCCATGCTAGGACAATAAACTTGTCACAAGTCTTCCTTTTTCAAACCTCCCCAGGTGGAAGGGTAGCCCATACGTCTATCTCTTGAGGCCAGGCAAATCAACAGAAAAAGAAAATCATCTCCATACTATTTACATGGGCTTATAGTTCTTGATGGGAAAACTAAAATTGTTGGGATTTTTAGCAAGTGTCATTCATTTCAATCATGAAAGAATTAAATTGTTGATCTGTTTGTTTAGTTAAATAGGGAGTTTTAATAGGACCACTTGAGAGATTTCATCAGGACTTCAACAACTTTCACCCTACTATCAACCTGAGCCTGGACCACTCTACACAACAGGTACACTTCCTAGACACCACTGTACAACTACATAATGGACGGATAAATACCACCTTATACCGGAAACCCACAGAACGATACTCATATCTACATGCCTCCACCTACCACCCTAAACATACCACTCAGTCAATTGTCTACAGCTAAGCCTTACATTACAATCGTATCTGCTCCAATGCACTTGATTGGGACTCCCACTTAAGAGATTTACAACAGGCATTTTTGGGACTACAGTACCCACCAAATGAAGTGAGGAAACAAATCGACAGGGCCAGACTAGTACCCAGAAACAGCCTGCTCCAGGACAAACCTAAAGGAACTAACAACAGAACACCACTGGTTGTCACCTATAGCTCCCAGCTCAAACCCATCCAACGTATCATCAGTGAGCTACAACCCATCCTGGAAAATGATACCTCTCTCTCAGAAGCCCTGGGTGGAAGACCTCTCCTTGCCTATAGACAGCCCCCCAACCTGAAATGACTTCTCACTTACAATCATGAATCGGCCAGCAGAGTCACCAGCACAGGTACCAGGCCCTGCAACAGACCCAGATGCCAGCTCTGCCTTTATATCTACCCAGGAAATACAATTACAGGACCCAATGGCGTCAACTACACTGTCTCTGGCTCTTACAGCTGCTCATCCTCCAATCTGATATATGCCCTCATGTGCCAACAATGTCCATCTGCTCTGTACATTGGACAAACCAGCCAACCTCTGCGCAAAAGAATAAATGGACACAAATCTGACATTAAAAATGGCAACACCCAGAAACCAGTGGGAGAACACTTTAATCTACCAGGACATTCCATCAAGGACTTAAAGGTCACTGAAGTTCAACAGAAACTTTTCAAAAACAAAATCCAACAGGAAGCTGCTGAATTGGAATTCATATGTAAATTTGACTCAGTCAGGCTGGGATTGAATAGAGACTATGAATGGTTATCTCATTATCAGAAGTAACTGACTTCCTTAACAGAAGCAAACTGATCTCCATATCAGAAGCTACTGTTTGCATCTACTCCTCCCTCCCCTCTCCACCTATATATCTGACCAGTTTCTTCTTACCCTCCATGCATCTGACGAAGAGAACTGTGATTCTCGAAAGCTTATGCTGCAATAAAGTTGGTTAGCCTTAAAGGTGCTACTGGACTCTTTTTGATTTTGCTACTACAGACTAACACGGCTAACTCCTCTGGATCTTAGCTGTAGAGTAAGAGTTCCCAACAGAGAAGGGGGAAGTATTATGCTTAGCTAAGGGATCTAGGATCGTCTACTGGACAAACCAGTTTATTGGGGGGCAAATAACTAGCAACATATATTAAGGTTTTATTGCTATTCGTTCAGTTAGTGTCTTAGAACTGTTGAGATCTAGTTAACCATCAAAATGTAGAGAGATAGCTATTCATTTATTTTCTCACCAAACGTACCTTTTTCCCTAATAGGGAGTAAAAGTATTTTTCTAGAGCTAAAACCACAGGAGTCTGTCCTTTTTTTATTCTATTGTGCAATAATTATTCTGCAACTTTTCCCCCCAACAAAAATTAACTGAACTGGGGGAGAAGAGTGAGCAGGAAGTCAGAGCAAGGGTGCCAGCTCCTTGCAGCACATACAAGAGTCAGAAATCTCCAAGTTTAGTCATTTTTTCTGCCTCCTATTTCGAGAGCCATGTCCTTAGCCCAATCCACTCCATCCTTGAGGATAGATTTCGATGGCCACTTTTATTTATTTAGTTAGTTAGTTTATTCAATTTGCATTCCACCCTCCCCACATCAGCAGGCTCAGGGCGGATCAATGGCAAAACACAAACATACCGCAAATCGGAGACCTTCTAAGAACCTTCCTAGTGGCAGCCAAAACAGCAAGAGCTTCAAAACGGAAATCACGCAAACCACGTACACTAGCAAATTGGTACACAAAGATATGGGACCACTACATAATAGAAAAAAATCACGGAAGGCCTTCTCCAAACTAGTATCTACCCCAGATCAACTGACTTTACTGACAAATGGATCCCCTTCTTTGAACATATAAACGAGAATGACATTCAACCACAAAACCAATCATACCAGATGCTTGTCCTATAATTTTTATAAAACTTTGTTCGATGGAAGGCCACGATATCCATGTGATATTGACCATGACAACAGGGACATAATTTAGCTTTTCAGCTCCCAGAAAACTCATCAGATACATCAAAGCTCCATGATTTAAGAGAGGTATCAACAATCTGCACAACCCTCAGAACATGATGAACATCAAAAGATCCATATAATGTTACTAACACTATTAATGTCTGTTGAAACAGCTGATTTTACTCCTGTATTTGTATGACAAAAGCTAAAAAAATAAAAAATTAAAGAAAAAAGCAAGAGTCCAGTAGCACCTGTAAGACACAAAGTTCGTTTGTTCATTCATTCGTTCGTTCATTCGTCCATTCATTCATTTGATTTCCAGCCCACCCTCCCCACAAGCAGACTCAGGGCAGGTTACAACAAGATATAAATTACATTTATAACCAGAATAAAACCACATCATCAACATAACCATATATTACAATAAAATACAATTCTTGAGATAGCAACCCATACCTTCGTGCAATGATGCACAGGGGGAAGGGAAGAGGGAAGAACAGCCGTCTTGATCAGACTATGATTCATGTGGGGAGCTGAGGTGTCTATATAGCCCCCCCTCCCCCCACTGACAGGATACCAAAAGGGAGGCTCACTAGATGGATTCAAGACCGGCCTCAACTATATGCCTGGCAGAACATCTCTGTCTTACAAGCCCGCCAAAAGGATAAAAGATCTTAGTTCTTTCACAAGCGTGAGAGCAAGATTCAGGTCCACCAGCACCTTGAAGACCAAAAGATTTCCAGAGCAGGAGCTTCTGAGAGTCATTTGTGGTAGGGAATTGGTCTATCTCAAAATGAGAGAGATTTCCCCTTCCCCTGTGTTGACCTTCTTGACCGATGTATTATATTATTATCCTGCATTTCGTCCACCAGGGACTCCCAGCAGGTCTCCCAGGCAAACCCTGAACAGACCCAGATCTGCTTCACTTCAACAAGACTGCTGTAGTGTGTCTTTTTACTTTCAGTGTGTAACTTTTTATCTGCGGGACTGCCCCCCCCTCATATGAACCCCAGAGGACTCTCCATTCTAGTGATAAATATCTGCTAAGGGTCCCTGGCCCCAGGGAGGCCCACCCGGCATCAACCAGGGCCAGGACCTTTTTGATCCTGGCCCCAGCCTGGTGGAATGCTCTGTCTAATGAGACCAGGGCCCGGCAGGATTTGTTATCCTTCCACCGGGCCTGCAAGACGGAGCTGTTCCGCCAGGCGTATGGGCAGTGCTAGGCGGAGCCCCCTGACCAGTAGATCACAGAATATGCCCTCCCTACTAGCAACTACCTCCATCGAGTACACAGTCCCCAGTATGATGCTCAGGAGATGGGTGAAGGTCGGTCAGTTGGTTAGTTGCTGTGTCGCTACAAATATGTATATATCTGTATTTTTAATTGTGTAATTTGGAATGTTTATGGTTTTAACTGGTATTAATTATTTAACGTGTTTTAATTGTATGTGGTTGTAATCCGCCTTGCGCCTGCTGGTGTGGTGAGGGCGGAATATAAATCAAATAAATAGATAATTAATAAACTATCCCTAAGGCCTGACCTACACCTGCCTGCCCCCTGCAGGCCTCAGGGTCGCCTCCCAATCCTGTTGAGTTCAGATCCATTCCTTCAAGGAACTAACAGAGGCTTAAATGGAGTCTTCCTAATTTAATTTGTGCAACGAACTTGGAAAGCTGAGTGAGTGTGATTTGCTCAAGGCCATCCAGTAAGTTTAGCCTCTGAACAGGCTTTTCTGGTTCAAGTCTCACCACTGCAGAACATTCGCTCCCGTTAGCCAATGTGTTGTAGTAGTTAGTGGGAGACCCAGGTTTTCATCCCCACTCTGCCATGGAAGCTCACTGAGTGACCTTGGGTCTACCTAGCTAACCAAGTTGTTGTGGAGATGGAAAGGAGCAGAGAACAATGGTGTAAGCTGCTCTGGTTCCTCTTTGGAAGTGGGGCCTATCAAATGAATAAAGTTCCCTCTTCTGCCCTAACATCTCTGCATTTGTTGCACCTTAGAATAACGAATACAGACTTAAGAATATTGCTAAACCCTAAAGCCAACATTTATACTGTCCAAATCCCAATAGCGTATACCTTGGTCACCTGCTGGAGGAAAAGGAACACAAGTTCAGTCTGCACAAAATTTCACTTTCCAAAACTGCTACCCAATGACATGAGGTCACAACAAGACCGAGGAAGGAAGGAATTTGCTTGGCTCAGACTTTTCAGGGCTCAAAAGGCCTGGCTCTCGCATCATGATGCCAAAGAATTGGGAGGGGAGATGACAGCACAGAAGCACTTCTGACATATTGTTGAATCCAGGTGACTTTTTTTACTCAGTATCAGGCTATTTTCCTTTCCATATTACAGCTTCTATCCCACGTGGCTTTTGTACAAGCAGGTCCCATGAGCCTTTTGGGGTGATTAAAGAGGACCTTTCCTGTCTTTTCCACCAATGGAAAAGGATCCAACCAATATTTTTCTGGTGGCTCCACCCCAATACGAGACAGGAAGCAGTATTTGTCATTCAGACATCATTTCTGAACAATCTTCAAGGACAGCCCCACATTAAAAAAATACAGTAATTCTGAATATAGTTTTTGCTCGTTATTTAATTCAGTGTGTTTAATTTGTTGCTATTTTAGATAGGTTCTCACCTCTGGGTTGCATGTTGTCCTGGAATAGTTGCATTGAGTCTCATTAAATACCTTGTAGACGGCTTCATTAGAGGTAGATAAGAACCTGGAAGCAGTCAAGGATCTCTACTTTGCTGAAATGTACCACCCATCTCTGCTTTTGAGAACCAGATAGCTTAGGAGCATTCAAAGCTATGATTCACCTTGCCAAGAGCAAAAAACTGAGGAAGGATACACAGCTGTGCTAGCCCAGTAAGCAATACAAAGACACACCAGGAAGAACGTGAAGAGTGGAAATACCAGAGATGTCATGATGTGACCAATGGCCCTGCAAGAGAAATGGGGGTGAGGGTGGAAAAGAGTGCATTAATCTAAATACCTCATCCGGTCCAGCACGAGCAAAGCTCCACTTTCCTCTCATGTGTGTTATGTGCCATCAAGTCACCTCCGACCTATGGCGACCCTATGAATGAAAAACCTCCAAAACGTCCTATCATGAACAGAGTTGCTCAGATCCTGCAAACTGGAGGACGTGGCTTCTTTTATTAAGTCAAGCCATCTCATTTTAGGTCTTCCTCTTTTTCTACTGCCTTCCACTTTTCCTAGCATTATTGACTTTTCCAGAGAATATGCTTCCTCTCATTGGACAAAATTCTGCCTTCTATTTTTGTTGCATATAATACTTTCGCAGCTGTGACCATATATGCATAATAGACCAAACCAAGAATTTCAGGAAAAATGGAAAGTTTTTTTGAATATGTTGCTGCAAACTAGGGAGAATCAAGTATAATTAATATTAAAATAGATCAATTGATAAGCTATGCTAAACGTAGTAGTACTGAATATAATGTTGAATATAATGTAAAATATAAAAGACTGGACGTTAAGTATCTTAGGTATGTATGGGGATGGAGAAAGGAAATATTATATAATTAATTGTATTTTTAACTCGCCCTCCCTGCAAGCGGGCTCAAGGCAAGGTACAACACTGGTTAAAATACAACATAAAAAACAATAAACACAGCATAAAAACAGCAATCAATTATGTAGTTCCATTATTCTGATATATATTTTGTTTACATTTTATATGTATTTTGTTTGGGTTTTTTATATCTATTATTCACTATTTATAGTTTAAATTAAAAAATACTGAGAAATTGTGCTTGATTTTTCAGCAGCAACAGAATTGGATAGAACAAAACGTCCACAGAAATGCAACAGGGATGGCGATGGGGTACCCTCTGCATGCCATACTCACTTGCTGGCTTCCCTGATCAATGCGATGGCAATGAGGATCCTCTTGCGCAAAAAAATGAGCAGAAGGATGATGATAACCTCTGTGATGCAAAGGATGATCACTAGACAAGAAACAGAAAACATCCTGAGAACAGCACATGGGCCATACGGATACCTGTAAGCGAAGAAAGAAGGGGGGCGAGGACCCACAACTCAACCCAAAATTTACTGTAGATGCTACAAAGGTCAAGCTAAAACCATAAAATATATTCAAAATAAATATTTATTATACAGTGTACACAGTAAAAAAAATTCAAAACAAAGGGCCTGAATGTCCGGCTACACAGAAAGTCTAAATAAGCTGTAACATTCTTCAAATATGATTGGTAAACATAACAACAACAACAACAACAACAACGTTCGATTTATATACTGCCCTTTAGGACAACTTAACGGCCACTCAGAGCGGTTTACAAAGTTTGTTATCATCCCCACAACAAAACACCGTGTGGGTGGGGCTGAGAGAGCTCCGAGAAGCTGTGACTGACCCAAGGTCACCCAGCTGGCTTCAAGTAGAGGAGTAGGAATCAAACCCAGTTCTCCAGATTAGAGTTCCGTGCTCTTAACCACTACACCAAACTGGCTCTCACACCAAACTGGCTCTCATGTCGAATGACCAACTCAAGACCATACGTATTTCGGCCCAAGGGCCTTCCTCAGTGGTTAATAATACACACTTTAGCAATAAACAGATACATCCAGAAACCAATATGCATCAATGCAGCCCTGTTGTTACTGTCTGGATAAAGAACAAACACAGTATAATTATGTTTATTCTCATAACAAATTTAATTTTTTGTTACAGCTTATCAAAAGCATTTCTACATAGCTTGACATTCAGGCCCTTTGTTTTTAATTTTATTACTGTGTACCAGGGCTTTTTTTCAGCTGGAACGCGGTGGAATGGAGTTCCGGCACCTTGTGAAAATGGTCACATGGCTGGTGGCCCTGCCCCCTGATCTCCAGACAGAGGGGAGTTGAGATTGCTCAGCGGTGCGGAGGGCAATCTAAACTCCCCTCTGTCTGGAGATCAGGGGGCGGAGCCACCGGCCATGTGTGTCAATTGGGATCATTTGGGACCAAGGGCGATTTAAACTTTAAAAATTTCCCCCCGTGTTCCAGCTGACCCAAAGTGATGTCATTGTGTGGGCCTGAGTTTCACCACTGAGTTCCACCACCTCTTTTCCCAGAAAAAAAGCCTTGCTGTGTACACTGTATAATAATTTTTTATTTTGAATATATTTCATGGTTTTAGCTTGACTATTGTAGCATCTGCATAAGGATACCTGTACCAGTTCTACTGCACAGAGGACAATTCTGACGGCAACATGAAAAGACTCGTGGAACAAATCCATGCGCACATCGGAGCCTGGCCACCGGAGAGAGACAATCACCACTGGGGGTGCCGCAAGGCACTTACTGAAGGCCAACCAGGTTTGCCTCAGGTGGAGATAAACACGGACATCTGTCTGGAATCCAAGATCCTTCAGAGAGACATCAGACCCAGCCTGCCCCTTCAGCGCAGCATATTCCATGTAGCAGTGAAAGATCCCTGCCAAGAGAAGCCAGCAGTCAGAGCGGACAAGAAGACAAAGAGTCTGTTTTTTCTCTCTCTCCCCACTTTAATAGGTGCATGTGAATTCTCTAAATTATTTTCATTTTCAAAAGTTTTTGTGTCAAGCTTAGCCCTCAAACCCTAAAATTCCCAGTCACATAGTACAGAATGTCTTGTCTGGATCCAAGCCTTCATGTGCCTCGGTTCATAGGCCAATTAGACTACAGGGGATTTTAAAAGAAAAAGTCATACTATAGAAGAAATAATATTTTGTTATTAGATAACAGTTTAGTTACAAACGTTGATTACAAAATTAAGAAATATTTTAAGGCCATCGGGAGTGATACATCATCCAACCCTATACTATGGTTCTGAAATGGGGAGGGGCGATTATCCCCATCTCCATGTTAAAGAAAAATGTGTTTAGGAAATAAGTTGAAGAAGAAATTAAAAGAATAGAATGAGAGCAAAGTTCCCTTTCAGAGCAACTGTAGAACTGAAGACAATGAAACAGAAATGTACATTCTTAAAGAATTTAGAAAGCATAATAAAATAAATAAAATGTTGGGAGTTTTTTGTTTAAAAAAAGGTTAATAGATCCTGCTTTAAATTTTGACATTTTTTTTACAATGGAGCATTCTAAAAATTTTGTGGGCAACTTAGATCATCCTCTAGCAAATACTCTAAATACACAGAATCCAGTAATATCAAACAAACAGAAGGTAGCTGAAATATTGGGTGTATTTTCACAGTCTTTTTCTTCTTCACAGTCAGAGTAGTTCAAAAGTGGAATCAGCTGCCTAGGGAGGTGGTGATCTCCCCTTCACTGGCAGTTTTCAAGAAGAGGCTGGATGAATATTTGTCAGGGATGCTTTAGGCTGATCCTGCACTGGGCAGGGGGTTGGACTAGATGGTCTGTATGGCCCCTTCCAACTCTATGATTCTATGGTTCTATTTCCATAGCAGGTGGCTTGACAACTGAATTAGAATGTTTATGTATTGTCGAAGGCTTTCACGGCCGGAGAACGATGGTTGTTGTGGGTTTTCCGGGCTGTATTGCCGTGGTCTTGGCATTGTAGTTCCTGACGTTTCGCCAGCAGCTGTGGCTGGCATCTTCAGAGGTGTAGCACCAAAAGATAGAGATCTCTCAGTGTCACAGTGTGGAAAAGATGTGGCAGGTCATTTATATCTACTCAGGAGGGGTGGGACTGAGCTGAGTCATCCTGTAAGAGTTTCCCAGGGTGTGGAATGCTAATGGCGGGAGGCTTCACTGTATCCTGAGGAGGTTCTTTTGCATATGGATTGGTGCTTGATGTGCTAATCTTCTCTGCAGGGCTATTGTCGGGTGTGGAGTGTTTTGTTGGCCTGGTGTTTTTCAGAACTGGAAACCATGCTCTGTTCATTCTTAAGGTTTCTTCTTTCCTGTTGAAGTTTTCCTTATGCTTGTGAATTTCAATGGCTTCCCTGTGCAGTCTGACAAAGTAGTTGGAAGTGTTGTCCAGTATTTTGGTGTCCTGGAATAAGATACTGTGCCCTGTTTGAGTTAGGCTGTGTTCAGCCACTGCTGATTTTTCCGGTTGTCCAAGTCTGCAGTGTCTTTCATGTTCTTTTATTCTTGTCTGGATGCTACGCTTTGTGGTCCCGATGTAAACTTGTCCACAGCTGCAGGGTATACGGTATACTCCTGCAGAGGTGAGGGGGTCTCTACTGTCTTTTGCTGATCGTAGCATCTGTTGTATTTTTCGGGTGGGTCTGAATACCGCTTGGAGGTTATGCTTTTTCATAAGCTTTCCCATCTGATCAGTAATTCCTTTGATATATGGCAAAAACACTTTTCCTGTAGGAGACTGTTTTTCTTTGGTTGTTTGATTCATCCTGGATTTGATTGCTCTTCGGATTTCATTTCTGGAGTAGCCATTCGCCTGAACTGCGTGGTTTAGATGATTAATTTCCTCATTGAGAAAGTGTGGCTCACATATCCGTCTTGCACGATCCACTAATGTTTTCATTATGCCTCTTTTCTGTCGGGGGTGGTGATTGGAGTTTTTGTGTAATGTTTATGTTTTTTCCAAATTTGGAACGAGGCCATACTGCCCAAAATGAACTACTTGATACAAGCAGATACATAAATGATAATCCATGCTTTGAAGAGGGTCAATCCTTGCGGCAGTTTGGAACGTTGAATTCTGCGAAGACTTTATGGCTGGCTCTATAGCAGAGGTCAGTAAGACCTAATCATCACTGACAATTTGTTCTTTTTTTCTTTCTCTTGTGCTGTGTTAATTTAGAGTTACAGAAGTATTGATGGCATTTTACTATACTATTAACACTTTAAACATTGTGCTGTATAGTGGGGTTAGAGTTTCAGACGAGGATCTAAAAGACCCAGGTTCAAATCCCCACTCTGCCATGGAAGCACGCTGGGTGACCTTGGACCAGTCACTGTTGAGAACATGCCTGCCTTTTGCATTAAAACTGTAGCCATGTTCTTAAAACTTTGGTTCAGGCTCTTGAGCCTTCCTGAGAAATCTTCTTGAGAAACTTGCAGAGCTTCAGAGAGAGACAGCTTTTGGTACACAGTGACCTTGTGAGATAAGATAGTGAACTAGCCTCATTAGCAAGACAGAGCTTCGCTGGCACAGTTCTTGCCAATTAACATTCTTGACTGATCATACCATTTTACACCGGCAAGAGAGAGGGGTGGCACCAAAGCTGTGGATTGGTTTTGATCCTCTTTTCACACGTATGCCCCTACATCACTTCTTGGACTACCAGTTGGTCAACAGGCCTGGATCATTCGAGACTCCAAGAACCATAAATTAACTATCCAACACAAGACTTTAGGCTTTAGTCAGGTCAGAGCCAGTCATGCTGTGACCCAGCTATTGCTTCAGTTCTGTCTCTGTTCTGTAGGATGGAAGCTCTGCTGTAACCATCTTTGTGACTTGCTGTGCTGAACAACTGAAATCCTGCGTGCCTCTGAAAAGAAACTTTGCTTCTGCCTAACTTCTGCTGGATTACCGTGGTATATAGAATTAATGCTATTTGCTGTAGGTTTTGTTAATTTAATCCTCAAAATCTCTTGTCTAACATTATATATCTTTTGCACCTTAAATAAATTAATTATATTTTTTTCTTGTGTGGTCCTTAACTCTGATACCTCAAAAGACCAGCAACACCCCATGCCTGACACTTGACCACCTGCCAAGGTAAAGTTCTGTTTTGGGAAACTCTGCTTGTAAGTCAACCCTTGCAAGGAAGACTTCCTGCTTTAAGTCCCCTATAGGCTTGAAGTTTCTTACTTCATAGCCTGGGGCTAGTGCAGGGCTTTTTTTCAGCAGGAACACGGGGGGGGATCAGAGTTCTGGAACCTCTTGAAAATGGTCACATGGCTGGTGGCCCCGCCCCCTGATCTCCAGACAGAGGGGAGTTGAGATTGCCCTCCGCACAAGCGGCACGGAGGGCAATCTAAACTCCCCTCTGTCTGGAGATCAGGGGGCGGGGCCACCAGCCATGTGACCATTTTCTCCGAGGGCAACCCTCTGAGTTCCACCACCTCTTTTCCCAGAAAAAAAGCTCTGGGCTAGTGTAAGGGAGTGGTGGCGGCGTCACCAGGCTGATGTGAGGAATAGTCTCTCATTGGCAAGTTTGTTAAAAGTTTTGTCTAAAAGGACCCAGCCGTGGGTGTCTGTGTGTCTCTGCTGTCTGAGCTAGGGAAGAGCCACGGAGCTGTGCCTGGGATCCTTGATAGTCACACACACTCAGCCTAACCTACCTCACAGGTAGGGTTGTAACCTCCAGGTGGTGGCTGGAGATATCCCAGAATTACAACTGATCTCCAGGCCACAGAGATCAGATCCCCTAGAGAAAATGGCTGCTTTTGGGGGTGGAATCTATGATATTTTATCTCACTTGAGGACCCTCCCCTCCCTAAACTCCACCCTCTCCAGGCTCCACCCCCAAATCACCAGGAATTTCTCAACCTGGTGCAGAAAACGCTACTCACAGGGTGACTGGTGGGATAAAAAGGAGGAGAGTAGACCAATGTAAACTGCTTTAGGTACCAGTTGGGGAGAAAGGAGGGGTATAAATGAAATATATAAAGTAAATAAAAGTGTTGCGATATTTATTAATTTTCCCCCTTAAACGGGAAGAGTTAGCAATGTACAAAATAAACAAATACCAACTTGTGTATTTGGCAGATTACTTTAAAATTAAAACAAACAGAATTTTTAAAAATGAGATGAGCAGGGTAGATTTGATTTCTAAGAAGATAAATTTGGAAAAACTGACTAGAAGGGGAGCAGTATTGAAAAGGTAAATTTTGGAAGTAACAAAACTACAAGTATAATGTTTGTAAAGATATGATAGGTATTGTAGTGAAAAAAATGGAAAATGGAAATACTGTGTTTCTTTGTCCTTTTTCTTTAATTTTGGATCCTTTTTCTCTCTTTTTTATTTCACTTTCTTTCTTTTCTCTTCCTTTTTTATTGAGTATTTAACCTTATCAATAAAATAAAAAGTATTCTATTAAAAAAATGAGATGAACATGAAAACTTAGTTCTCTTTTGATGAAAGAAAGTCTACCTAAGCCAGACGCTTACTGGCTGTGTGGCCCGGGGGCAAGAGGAGGACAATTCCCTTGGTGGTAGACAGCATTCAGCGGAACCTGAGAGCGGGACCACAAGTGACGCCTGACACAGATTGGACACTTGTCAGCTTCCCTCAAGTTTTGATGGGAAATGTAGGCATCCTGGTCTCGCAGCTTCGCTCTCCGACTGCTGTCCAGTGGACTTTTCAACTGTCACTTGTCCAACATTCCGCCAAGCTGCCTACATTTCCCATCAAAACTTGAGGGAAGCTGGCAAGTGTCCAACCTGTGCCTTTTGTCACTTGTGGTCCCGCTCTGAGTGGCTGTACAGCACAGATGGATGCTGGAGGGACTCAGCAGCTCCCGACACAAATCTGTGCAGGAAATAAATAAATACGGTGCCAAAGAACTGCTTTTTTTAAAAAACGTACTTTACTTATTTAAAAAATTGGTTGCAGAATCACATCTTTAAATTGTTATTAAGGGGGGAAAGGCAATGTGGGCAAATTCTCATTTTGTACGAATGTATTAAACTTTACGTAGATGACAAAAACTTTCTATCACTCAGATCAATGCGAAGGTACATATGCAAAGACATTTGAAAACAAACAGGAGCAACCTATGTAACAGAGATACAAAAGAGAGAGGGGTAAAGCCATACAGGTCGAGACAGCTAGTGGACAGCCCACAGCACTGAATGGATCCCTGACTGATCGGCTGCTGGGCAGACAGAAAACATTGTGGACCAACACGGCGACTAAACTTTCAGGCCCAAAACTGAAAAATTGTGTTTGAAATAAAAGAGAACGGTATTTGGTCCACTTGCATTCATGGAGGGATGGATGACAACAAGCCGGATAAAAGGGAATGTTTCCAAAGCTTCTTTCTTGAGTCCACAAACTGATACATCAATCTCTAGAAGTCGTTGCAACTAAAGCGACACAGAATCCCTTCTCAGTTTCATTGCAGCAACCCTGTTCTGGAACGCACAACCAAAGCAGGAAAGGTGGGGAAGCCTCTCAGCATTCAGATCCCCCACCCAAAAAGGAAGGAGGGGCAACATGCGACTACGCCAGACCCTCAGAGAGGGAGCGCCAGGTTCTGCTGGGCTTTGAGCCTTGAGCCCAAGATTCCTGGCTCATCCAAACTCACCGTATCCAAGTACCAGGATCACGAGCACAATCATCACCCAGACCATGATGCCTGCCAGGAACCGAAGCAGGACGATAAAGATGAGGCTGACCACCATGGAGATCACCAGGCCGCTGCAGATGGAAGGCAAGAAAGGAGTTCATAACTCTTCCAACACTAAGTGGCAGGGGAAGTGCCCCACATTCAGTTATCTTACACAGAACCAAGAACTGGGAAGGGGTGGGGTGGGGTGGGGATCCAGTTTGGTGTCGTGGTTAAGAGTGGTAGGACTCTAATCTGGAGATCCGGGTTTGATTCCCTCCTCCTCTGGCTTGAAGCCAGCTGGGTAACCTTGGGTCAGTTACAGCTTTCTCAGAGCTCTCTCAGCCTCACCCACCTCACAGGGTGATTGTCACAAGGATAATAACACATTTTGTAAAATGCTCTGGTGGTTGTTAAGTTGTCCTAAAGGGCAGTATGTAAATCGAATGTTTACTACTACTACTACTATTTGGTGTAGTGGTTCAGAGCCGCAGGACTCTAATCTGGAGAACAGGGTTTGATTCCCCACTCCTCCTCTTGAAGCCAGCTGGGTGACCTTGGGTCAGTCACAGCTCTCTCAGAGCTCTCTCAGCCCCACCCACCTCACAGGGTGATTGTCATGAGGATAATAATAGCACATTTAGTAAACCACTCTGAATAGGAGTAATATATTATAGTAATATAGTAATCCTTCAAAACAGGCCAAAAAGAGGAAGACAATAAAGACATCCACTCCCTCTTCCATTCATACATATTATGGTATCTGTTACTTATGAATTGGCCCTTCTCTGTTAAGTTACAGTATATTTAAATAATATGCAGACAACAGGCTGTCATTTACATCTTCCCCATCATCTGAAAGCTACGTAGCCTGAGTTGAGCTGCTGTCTTATCAAGGAATGTTAACAGACATACAAGCTGCTCTAGGTGAATGTACATCAAAAAACACACGGCTTCATGTTTGCGGACAGTACACATTTGGAGAAGGAACAGGAAGTTTAGCTTCAGTTGAGTAAAAAAAACTTCATACTGGGCCAAGGGATAAGAAGGGCAGAAAACAAAGAGAGTTGACATGCAAGAGAGTTGTACAGGCAAAGAAATAGCTTTAGCATTATTGATCTTTAACAGAGCGTTAACAGTACAAATCATAGTCTCCGGTAATACCAGTTTTCACTGCTTTCATTGGGGATGGGGAAGAACACAATGGAAAATATGAGTCTTCATATCATAAAGCATCTCAATAATTCTCTCTGATGAGGATTCCTTACGAATACAGGACAGCCCTGTCTCCTCAAACCCATGGGCAGAAGACTGAAGTCCGGGGAGGGGCATTGTTTTTAACAACAGTTTCCACCGATTTATCTGGAACAGCTATTAAGGCTAACTGGCCTGAAATTTCCTGCAAGTTCTTCTCTGGAATGCTTTTTAAGAAGCTGAGTTCCAGTTGCTCCCAATTCCCTGAAAGAGAGGCCAATTCTAGCCACAAGCTGCATGTTTTTCTTAGAAGATGAAGACTATCATATTTGAGTTCTTTAAATATCTTTGGGCATATGCCATCCAGGCTTGTCTGTTTTTAATTTGCTCATCAGCCCTATAACTTCATCTTTCACCATCTCTATTTGACTCAGTTCTTCTGATACCCTTCTTGAAAAAGCAACTCTGGAGTGGGTTAACTGTCATGTATTTTCTGGAATGAATATCAGTGCAAATGACTGATTCTGTTTCCCTGCCATCTCCCTGTCATTCTTTAGCAACCATTTCACCACTTTGTCATCCAAGGACCCCTTTGGCTACTCTCTAATTTCTGATGTATTAAAAGCAATGATTTAGCAATACACTCCTAACATTCTTTTTTCACTTATATGATTATTTATTTGCATAGACTCAGCCTTTTTTTGGTTCATCTTATTTGGGCAAGACTTATTCTATTTGAGACTTTTTCAAGGAAGCCTTTTAGGTTTTAAGGCTTCCTTCACTTTGCTTGTTCACCATGCAGCCAACTTTTCATTTCGGGGGCACCTTCCCTAATCCACACTATCCATTATGGTGGATTTAAATACAGTAACATCTCCTGCAGCACCGCTTCCTATAAAGCAGTTTTGCCACAGCACTCTTTATCCTGGGCATAATTTTTACTATACAAGTGGGGGAAGCATTAGGCTCAAAAGGGGAACTCTCATCCCCTTTACCCCTTTTTGCTCCCTGAAAATGGCAGCTGATATCCAGCACTTCAGAGTCGCAAGTTATCTCAGGCTGGCCCAGACTTATCCAAGCATCCATCCCTCTACTCTGTATCTGAACCCAATGTGTGGATTTAACAATCAAAATGCCAAGGAGCCAGTTCAGAACTGGATATGTGATATATGAGATAACCTTGTTCATCATCCCATCATCTTCCATCACTCATACCGGAGGAGCAACGAACGCAACCGTTAGTTACCCAGCAGGCCCTGACCCAAGGCACTGTTGAGTACTTGCTGATAGCTGAGTGCAAATAATGCAGTGAAGTTACACTGTGCTGATTAAAGAGGCAAAAAGTTTATTTGAGGAAATACATACTTGAGAGTAAAGAGGAAAGAGAGATTCCTTGCTATCTGACTACATCTTGCAAAGAGAGATAAGAAGTGTGGCAGGAGAGAGAAGAAGCAGGATATTGCCCTGTTTAGCCCAATAGGAGACAAGACAAGGAAATGACCCCCAGGAAGCAAGAGAGGTGCTACTCTCACTGTCCTAACTAAGTGATCCTTGCTGCCCCCTGCATGGTAGGCTGTTCTTCCTTCTTGCTGCTGCAGTACACCAGACATTGATATTTCCAACACTTACTAGTGTACGTTTTTGAATTATTATTAAATTATTAAATCATTATTGTTAAAATCAAACTCTTCAGCCCCAGGGAGGGGATGTGGCTCAGTGGCAGAGCATTTATTTGGCATGCAGAAGGTCCCAAATTCAATCCCTTGGCCTCTCCAGTTTAAAAAAGAACCAGAAAGTACCTTATGTGAAATATTTCGGTCTGACCCTAGAGAGACGGTGCCCATCTGAGCAGACAATGAAGGACCAAGGGATTGAGTCAGTATAAGCCAGTTTCATGTGTTCACATATTCATTTGTGCTATTACCAATACCCCAATGAAGCCGTCATAAACACGTGGAAGAAACAGCAATATATACTTCAAATACATCCCCATGTAAAGTGTTACAAATGTTCCCACATTGCTGTTTCACACGGCACTCTTTTCAGAAAAGTATCCACAGCATTACAGGAGGTATTTACTTTATATACAGGCCTGAGAACCTGCAGTTTCAGGTTGTTTACCTCTAGTTCTATTCCAGATGCTTTATCACTGGGTGAAATGCTTCACGACAGCGGTTCACTGAGATATTTGGGAGGGTATGCAAGAAACAGAAAACACACGAGCACACACACACACACAAAACTCTTAGTTCTCCTCTTGCTCTGCCTTTAGGAAAAATCAGGCACCTTCTCATGTCACTCCTTCTTTGAATTACTGAGTTCTCTACTCACATTATTATCCAGTACCAGGAAACTGTGTAATCTTCAAAGATCTTCATAGCCACTTGTCTTGCCTCCAGAACTACATTTGCTTTTCTGGAATTCAAAGCAGCAAGAAATGAGAAGCCAGAAAGATGAAGCAGTGATTTCCATTTAAGCATCTCGAGTACAACACGAGCGCTCTAAAACAGTGCCGAGCATCTCTCAGTGGACGTACCCATTGTCAGGGCTTGTCGCTGCCACGGCTGGGCGGGGCGCCGGCTGGGCCGGCCCTGACATCAGAGGGGCACCAGGGATGGTGCAGGACCCTGCTCTGTGGAAGGAGGGGCGGTATACATCACCCAGACTCCCTCTCAGTCCACTTGCTGGCCTGCTCAACCTGGCCTGCTTACCCTCTGCGTCCTCCATCATCTCCTCCTCCCAGATCTCTCCTCCAAGCCTCCACTCACACTGCTCTGCTCTCACTCCACACCATCACTCCTTACTCACACCCACCACCTCAGAGCTCTTCCTAGCCACCCTTTATAGGGTTTCCTTTCTCCGCCCCACCCTCCTTCCAAGCTTGTTCCCTCTCCTGACTTGGCCCAGCTGTGCCTTCCCTCAACTGTTTCCCTCCTATCACTAACCCCTTCTAGGCTTCCTTGCCTTGCTGGCAGGGTGGGGTTGAATGCGAGCCATCCCCAGATGAGGTCTCCTTGGTCTTGCTCACGAGGAGCTGCCCCAGTAGGCCTTTGAGCTGCTGAGCTTGCCCGGCCTTGCTCACAAGGAGCTGCCCCAGCCGGCTTCTGTGCTGCTGAGCTTGCCTGGCCTTGCTCGCGAGGAATTGCCCTGACCAGCTTCTGGGCTGCCTGCTCATTGATGCTGGGCGGGGCTACCCATCTCCTCCCCCAGAATGCCTGTGGCAGCTCCACCTGGAGGGGCTTGGCTCCTAGCAACTCCTGAGCCAGGCTACTGCCCTCTGGCCAGGGTGTGGCTCTGGGCTGTAGTGGCTGCTTCTCCTCCTTGGCTGGTAAGGGCTCTGTTCGGGCTGCTGCTGGGTCCCTATTCCCCCTGCCTTGGCCCTTTTCCTCTGTCCTGCTTAGCCCCCTCTCTTCCCCCTGGAGGGTGGGACTGGCTGGTCTCTCCCTGCTCCAGCCCTCTGAGGCTTTGGCCTTTCGCCCCTTCCCCCTGGAGTAGGCAGGTTCTGGACCTGGTTGCTGGCTGGGGTGGCAGGGCCGCTGCCTCCTGGTTGCCTCCCACTGTTCCCTCCTGGCAAGTCTGGGGGCTCTGACTCAGACCCCGGACACTCATTCCCTGCCTCCCTCTCCAGCCCTCTGGACTGAGGTGGCACACACTTGAATTTATCATCTCCCACTGCACAACCTGGCTAGAGAATGTGTTACTTCTTCCAGGCATGAAGATCAAACACAGCCTTGGCCAGCTCCAACTACTGCATTTAGAGCGGTTTCAGCACAGAGCGCATTTTACTCTATAGCCATGTACAGTTTGAAAAGTAGGTTGGCATAACGGCCAAGAGCGCCTTCAGTCATCTGCGTCTGGTTCACCAACTCTCTCCTTTCTTAAACTCAGCCAATCTTGCCACTCTTTTTTTGTAAAAAATTTATTACTCTTTTCCCAAAAAAACCCACCATCTAAACCACATACATAACATACAATTTTACATAAAAGACTAAAGAAAGAAGCATATAATAAAAAAGGATTAAACTTAAAAAGGAAAGAGGGAAAAAGAGAGAAAAGAAAACAGGCAATGGTGAATCAAACCTCTAATGGAGGACTTTTCAAAATTATCTTGCACAATATAAAACAGGGGAAATCTTTAATGGTATATGGGGTTTTTTTTTCTGAAACATTTCTATGTAGACTACAAATCGAATCTCTTTTCTGTAACTTGAGGAAGGGTTCAGATAAATATTAGAATTGAGTACTGTTCTGCTTAGTATATGAAATGAAATCTTGCCATGTTTCATACAAATCTGATATTCTGGCAACTACCTTTTACAACTCTAAGTTGATATGTCAATTTTTCTGCCACAGCTATTTGCCGTAACTCAGAGTACCAGTGATGTAATGACAAAGATTCTAGAGATTTCCAGCACTGCCATCAACATCTGGCCATTCTAATCCATGCTGTTGTAGCCTCAGGGCTCAAATACTATAATATGAGCTACACTGGGCTTCCTTTAATGACAACACACAAACTACAAATAGCTCAGAATGCAGCCAGCAACCTAATTCTTGTTAGCCGCTAACCAGTGGGAACATACTTGGCCTCTCTTAAAACAGGTATATTGGCTGCCAGTTTGTTTCCAAGTTCTGGTCTTGGGTATGACCTTTAAAGCCTTTCACAGCCCACATATCTGAAGGACCATCTCTCCCATACGTGCCTGTACACCACCTATGGGTTTTTGGTTGCTTCCTTCTAGCTGTTCCCCTACTTAAGGTGTACCGTTTGGCATCTTCCAGAACCCTTATGCAATGGGCACTCAGAAGGTGAGTGGGGTCACCATAAGTTCTGAGAAGGCACCATAAGTCTGTTTTATTTGCAATGGCTTTTCATAAGGTTAAGCTGAAAGACATTTTCTTGGAGAGGCACAGTAAATAGGGCTTTACTGTGACTCCTACGTTTTTAATCTTTGGAACTGTAAACCACCTATATATGTATATCCATCACATTTAGGACTAAATGTAAGGCTCTGTCAAGTAACTCTCAAAGACTTCACTGCATGAGTTAACGCACTTTACTGATAAGCTACTAGAATCATACCCCTACTGTAGCCCTTGCCAGGAATGGCATTTCTCTACACGCACGTAGCATATATAGGATTCTAAGCACAGTCTAATCCCCAGAGTGCCCAGCCCCTTCAGGAAACAGTTAGCTAAGCTCAAGAGATGAGCAGCAGGACAAAGCAGAGACGATGTGTTGGAAACTTCAAGGCCATGAGGCACTGCTTCCCAGGCTAAAGAGAAAACACACAGATAGCAGCAGAATAGCCCCCTCCCTTGCAGATATTCACATTCCAGGCAGAGAACAGCTTCAGCCCCTATCAGAGTCAAACAGTACACGGGGCCTTGCAGAGTATGACAGATGACATCTTGACACTATAGAGAGCTGAGCCAAACCAGAGAAACACGTCAGCAAAGTTTAAGGATTCCACAGAATGATTAGGGCTAAAGAACAGAAGATTCTCAGGCTGCCAAGCAGGGCAGAGAGAAAGGAAAATGACATCTTCCCCGAGACGACTACTGCTGTAATGGATTTGTGAGCAAAATTCCAACAGCACAGTTATCTGGTTGGTAGGAGAGTACGGGAGACTGAAAACAGCCGCATCAATTTTGAGTAGAGGATCTTAATATTCAGACGCTATATATACATGTGAGCAAAAGCAGCCATTTTTTCTTAGTGTGCAATTCAAAGCAGCTTGCATCGCCTTGAGACTGCGCCTATGCTTGAAACAGCTGAACCAGCAAGACAAGAACTAGTTTGTAAACAAGAACTAGCTTGAGCTAGAGAGATAACGTGATGGTAAAGTTCCACTAGAGCAGAGGAGCAGAAGGAGGTGGGTCTTCCTTAGAATAGAGCCTTTGTCTCAGAAAGACACGGGGTATAAAAGAACCTCCCTGCCATATCTGGGTGGACTCCGAGGGTTTTTACTTGTTTAAACTCTGTCCTCTTATTTCATGAAATAAAAGCTTTTCCTCATCAAAGTTCTCCAAGTCTTGGTGTAAATTACTGCACAAAAGCACCAGGTCAAAATGAACCAGCATTTTTGCAACATACAGAGTCAAAACTTGGGCTAGAACAATGATGATTAGCTTTGGCAGAAAGGCCAGATATGTAGTTTGGAAATCCATATAACTGCCACAAGGAATGTAGAAAATGAGTTAGAACTTTCTTGGTGTGGTGGTGGGGGGCACACTACCAGTTTCTAGTTTTTTGGGTTGCATATTAAAGCCAAAACTAAACGAAAGAGGGAGGTCTCCAAAAAAATTGCAGTATATGAGCAGTCACCTAGGACTGCAAGGAGGCCGAATACACTACATGGTGTATCTTATACTCAATGTTTTATCTTTTATGTACAATTAAATTCAATGTTCAAAGCCAAAATTACGTATGTCATTAGACAAAAGTTACGTCTATTTTACAAAATTTTTTGCTCATATCCAAGAGTCCGTGTTGACCCAAAGCCCAAAAAGGTCCAAGATACAGTTCATGCTGCCATTATTTTATATTCCCTTTTTCCTTTCAGGAGAATGTACGCAGAGTGCTGTATCCACAATCATCGGGTGCTGCCGTCGGTTGGCAACAAGTCCGCTAGCATGTGTTAATGCTCCTTTCGAGAACTCTTATTCAGTGCCACATTAATGTAATTCTTCCACAGAATCAAACGTATTCTTACTGTTTCTTACAGCATAGTAGCTCAATTTCCAGTTCGGGTGACTGCTCATATACTGCCTATTAAAGCCGACAGAAGAGGAAGTATATTTTCCGAAACAATTAATAATGAGAAGAGGTCTAATTGGATCTTCGCAGCACAGATGACTGCCCTTCACTGACCCATCCTCTTGATGACCCATCTTCTCTCTCCACAGCCTCCCCACCCCCCGCCCCACACAACATGCTTACTACTGCCACCTGTGACAAAAAAAGAACTGGAATACACAATCTACATATATGGAGGAAAACCAGCACAAACCAGGCAACAAGAGCGATGTTAACAAAGCAAGAAGATCAGTAAAAACCTGCAAAAATCATTCTAACAGAATTTGGCCATTTTAGGCCTATTAAGCTGTCATTTCCATGCTTCTCTCTCTCTCACACACACACACAGACTTACTTGGCCCCTTCCACAAGATCGGTCACATTCCTTTTGTGTCCGTGTCCATCATCAAAAGTAGTTTCGTTCCCCACCATGATGATCCCTTTCTTAGCATTGATTGCAGGCAAACATCTGCGGGCCACTGAAGGGGGTAGAAGATATAGACCTGAGCAGCAGCCAATCCCATAGCCCAGAAAGTCACAGCAGGAAAGACCGAGGTGGAGGCTCCCTTAGGTGGGGACAGGGGTGGAAAAGGACCACAGCCCCCTCCCAATGAAAACAAGTATTCGGCTGTTTTGTTCCACCATTTCTGGGGTGGAACAGTCATAAGCTGCATCCATTGCCTTCCAGACCCCACGCTGCCAGCAGCCCAGAAGTAAGTTTGCTTCTTCAGAAAATTTGTGTGCCACTTCTCCAGAGACCTCTCTGAAGTGGCTCACAAGTAAAAACAAGTATGATAAAACTATAAAAACAACTCAAGTTATAGCTATAACAACAAGCTATTTAGAACACACCAAAACTGAGCAGCCTAAAACGATATCCATAAAATAGTTCTCAAGCTGAAACAAGCCAAAAAGACGGCTTGAAAAAGCTTGAAATTTCTATAAGCCTAACTTTCTCGCAGGCAGCTAGGATCCAAGGCAGGTAACAGATTAAAAACCACATAATTTTTATTTATTTAAGTCCTTTATAGTCCGCCTTGCTTGCGGACGAGAGCCAATGGGCCAAATGTAGCGGCTTTTTACGCATTAGGGGGCGCTGCAGACTCCAGTCACAGAGCTGGATCCAACAGGTTTCCCGAGTGTCAAGAAACTGACTATGCCTAGTCTGTTTCTTGCTCTATTCACACTTTGGTTTAGAGACTTTTCTGCCTAGTTAGAAGCTAATTAGAAGGAAAAGGAAGCTTCCTCTAGGGAAGTGCAGTCAGGATGACTCTGCAAGTTAAGAGGATAAGATGATGTCATAGGCGTAAGATAAGTTCCAAAGGCTACAACACGGAAGGGAGTTTTGCCCTTGCATTCCATCTCATTAATGCCATTCTGGGAGGGAAGTCATTTGTTCCCCATCTGTGAAGACATGCTAGCTACAGAAGTGTGTTGTCACAGACTTTTTTGAATGGTCAAGCTGGCAAGCCCACATTGCAAGCAGGCAACCTTAACGCTTGGAGGACATTCTAACTTTATTAAACCAATAGTGGAATTCTGGAAAAAATGGAAAGATTTCTTCGACTACTTAATAATAATTATTAATTGTTAATTAATAATTGTTAATTAATAATTAATAATTAATAACAACAACATTCTATTTATATACCGCCCTTCAGGACAACTTTTTTTTTTTAGAAAATTTTTATTGGTGAGTATACTTTTCAAATTCAATACATACATTCCCTCAATATCTAATTAACCCTATCCCCCACCCTTTTCCTCCCCCCTCTCTATCGACTTCCAACAGCTTTCCAACCCTTAACCCCTCTTATTACTTGATAATTCCCTTAGTCTAAGCACATTCTAATTTTTTTCCAGGTATTCTATCATATATATCAAATATCCTATCAATATAGCATGCTTCTATCAATTATACTATCAAATATTCTATCAGTATAATATACATCTATCAATTCTACTATCAATATAGTATAAATCTTATACCCCTCAATATAGCAGACCAGTATAATATAATATAATATAATATAATATAATATAATATAATATAATATAATATAATATAATATAATATAATATAATATAATATAATATAATATAATATAACATAACATAATATAACATAACATAATATAATATATAACAAGTCTTAGTTTAAACATATTCTATTTCTTTTAAACATATATTCTATCAAATATACTATTGTCATTATAATATGTATTAACACCCCTACTGTGCACCCTGCCACCAATGTGGCACCGCACACAGCACCATACTGCACATTCATTATATAATATACAATCTGATCTACCAACATAATAGTATATATAGTATGCCCCATCAGTATATTTATTTAACTATTCCCTTATTCATATACTCTGAGAAAGGTATTACTTATCGTAACCTCCCTATCTTATTCTTTAAAAAAATCAGTTCTAAATTTCACCCCTCTTCTGCTATATTATAATCCAAGCTTAGATTAAAATAGATAGAAATTCTTAATGGTAAAGTCATTTCTCTCTTCTGTTTAAAATGTCTTATTTCAAAGGTTCACAAACTGCCACAGTTCTCCTTTCACATCCCATTTTTTTCCAAAAATTGTTTCAGTTTCGCCCAGTCCGCCAAATACTGTCCTGGATCCAGGTCTTTAAGTTTTCTTGTCATTTTATCCATCTCTGCCATGTACAGCAATTTATCAATCCAGTCCTCTACAGTAGGTACTTCTTGCACTTTCCATTTCTGCGCATACAATCTTGCTGCAGCTGTCATATAAAATAACAATGTTCTATTTTGCACTGGAACATTCTCCATTCCCAAGTTTAGTAGCAGCAGTTCTGGGTTCTTATTTATTTGGGTTTGTAACACCTCATTAATTACTTCTATTATATCTACCCAGTACTGCTTCGCTACTTCACAAGTCCACCACATATGGTATAATGATCCTTTGTGCCTTTTGCATTTCCAGCACTTATCTGACATTTTAGCGTTCCCCAGCGCAATTTTCTTCGGTGTTAGGTACCATCTGTATATCATCTTGTATACATTTTCTTTAATATTCGTACACGTTGTAATCTTAATTGTATTCTTCCACAAGTGCTCCCATGCCTCCATTGCTATTTCTTTATGAAAATTTATTGCCCACTTCACCATCTGTACTTTCACTGTTTCATCCTCAGTGTACCATTTTAGAAGTATCTTATAGATCCTTTGAGATTTGTTTCTTGCCTTCTTGTAGCATTACTTCTTCCGATTCTGTATTTTCCATTCTTATTCCTCCCCTTGAACAGTCCGATTTGTAAAGATCCCTTATCTGTCTGTATTGAAACCAACTATAGCAAGGAGACAATTCTTCTTGTGACTTTATTCTTAATGTTGAATATTGTATTTGTATTATCTCCTTGTAAGTTAAACATTGCTGTTCGTTCTCGACAGTTCTTGGGTCTATTACTTCATACGGGACCACCCAAGAGGGGATTTGATCTTCCAGATACATCTTATATTTCTTCCAGATTGTGAAGAGGCTTCTTCTAATATAATGATGCAGAAACAGAGAGTCCGCTTTTATTTTATCGTACCATAGGTATGCATGCCATCCAAATATTTTCTTATAACCTTCCAATGCCAGAAGCTTGCGATTTTTCAACGTTATCCAATCCTTTATCCATGTCAAACAAATTGCTTCAGGACAACTTAATCCCCACTCAGAGCAGTTTACAAAGTATGCCATTAATATCCTCACAACAAAAGACCCTGTGAGGTGGGTGGGGCTGAGAGAGCTCCAGAGAGCTGTGACTAGCCCAAGGTCACCCAGCTGGCTTCAAGCGGAGGAGTGGGGAATCAAACTTGGTTCTCCAGATTAGAGTCCCATGCTCTTAACCACTACACCAAACTGGCTCTCAGGTTAAAACTAAGATAAGTACGCCATTAAAGGTATTTGAATTGAACTAAGATAAATTAAGGTAATATGATATAAATACAAAACAGGAGAAATGATTGATTAAAAATTATTGATACTAAAGTTTGGGTATAAGCAACTATGGAAAAGGAATGAAAGCTATTACATAATTTAGTTGTACTGTTATTTACTCTGAATATATCTTTTTATTAGCTTAATTTAAATTCAAATGTAGTGCTTGTATAAGTTCTTATGCGCTTTCTACTATATCATCCTTTCTTTTAAATAAAACAAATATTTTTAAAAAATAAACTTTATTAAGTGTGGAGTTTGGGGGGTTTGCAACGCTTCAGTTAGGGTTCCCATGTGCCCACCAGTGGCAGGCAAACTACCAGGGATTTGCCCTCTTGTCCACCGATCGCCCAGTGGTGCTCACCTACCGGTGCGGCGATATCACTTCTGTAAGTGATGTCATTGCAGTGTCCATGGGAGCGTTTCTCTGCTTCGTTTGGGGCCAATTTGGGACCCAAACCAGCTGAATCGCCTCCGTGCAGAGTGGGGGAGTGCTCACACGGCTAGCACAAAGATGCCACGTCAACGCCGGAACGCGCGTGCAGGGAAACTGAACATGAACAGAAGAAGGTAAGCACCAGGTCCCAAACCTCCCATCAGGAGGACAGAGGAACCTGGCAACTCTAGTTTCAGTCTGAATCCAGCACCTGATCCAATCTGCCATAGCTACCTACATAGCTGCTTTCTGTAACTCAATCTGTAAAGTGTCCTACTTTGCAGGTCTAGCTTCTATTTTGCTTAAACTCTGTGGGACTTGGGATTTGCCTCTTGGTCTCAAGTTGAGGGTTAGTCAAAGAGGCTGGTGATGGCATTACTACTCTGGAAAATGAGGACTTGCTTTCCAGTTTTTGAGTCTGATCCTGACCCCAAAACAAAAAACAATCCTGTGGAACAAGAGGGTTCTTCCACACAACGCCCCCCCCCCCCCGGTGTCTGTTAAAGAAAGTTGGACGACAACCCAACAGGGGAGTAAGGCCTCTTTCACAGCTTCAATGGTGTGCCCAAGTTCCAGTACTGTGAGAAAAGGAAAGGTTTTCTCTAACCACTTTCTCCCCCGCATGCATAATCTTATAAACCTCGATCATGTTCTTCTCCTTTAATTGTCTTTTCTCTAAACTGAAAGGCCCTGGCCTTTGCAGTCCCTCTGTAGCTTTTGCCCAGAGGAATAGTGCTTCCAACCCCTTGTTCATCTCAGCTGCCCTCCTCTGCACAATCTCCAGACTGACTGGGGCTGCAGTGTTCGGGGAGACGGGAGTGGATGGATCCCATGGGAACCAGACAGGCCTTTTTTTCCTGGGAAAAGAGGTGGTGGAACTCAGTGGGTTCCCCTTGGAGAAAATGGTCACATGGCTGGTGGCCCCACCCCCTGATCTCTAGACAGAGGGAAGTTTAGATTGCCCTTCGGGCCACGGAGCAGAGAGCAATCTCAACTCCCCTCTGTCTGGAGATCAGGGGGCGGGGCCACCAGCCATGTGACCATTTTCAAGAGGTTCCGGAACTCCGTTCCCCCGCATTCCTGCTGAAAAAAAGCCCTGGAACCAGACATGCTCATTCTGGAAGAAAGGGACTCCACAAGCAGCTGGGCACTCCAGGCAGCTGGTGTTGTTGAATCTGTCTGGATGGGCAATTAAAATATTTAAATAAATTTTAAAAATCAGCACATTCCAACTATTGCCTAACTTCCTATTAGAGGTTATGGAATTGTCTTCCTTGTGGACTAGGCAGGAATATCACAGAAGAGTGAGACGGGAATCTGTCCTATGAGCAGAGTCCCATCTTGTGCTACATCTATGCAGAGCCACAAAGGGCAGAGTGAGTGGGAATGTGTGATGGCTGCAGTCACAGCAGCTATTTTTTATTTTTATTTTTATGTAACCTGTAAAATACAGATATAATAAATCTGGATAAACAAACATAATACCGTCATTAATCCATATGATTAATAGAGCTAAAAATTACCTATCAGATCATAAATATCTAAAACAACAATTAAACTATTATGAACTACCTACCAATGAAGATAATGTATAAAACAATCATTTAACATAAATATAACAATTCATTAGTCAAATCAAAACAATAACCATTTTTTGGTAAAAGGGACTGCTTGGCAAAACTTCGTATTCCATCAAATATTCAAATAGACAATACCATGTCTGCATGAACTTTGCTGCTGTTTGACACTGAGAGATCTCTGTCTTTTGGTGCTACACCTCTGAAGATGCCAGTCACAGCTGCTGGTGAAACTTCAGGAACTACAATGCCAAGACCACGGCAATACAGCCCGGAAAACCCACAACAACCATCGTTCTCCGGCCGTGAAAGCCTTCGACAATATATTGAGTAATTATTATTAGCTGGCAGCTACTTGTGATGCATCAAGACTTCACAGCTGCATAAGAAACAGCAAATCAAATCCCCAAATATACCCCTTCCCCGCACACCATTTTGTTTCCCAGCCAGACTTACAGGGCTTGCTGGGTGTGATCATGGCTGGACAGTCTCCATCTCTCAGAACTTCAGGGGTGCTCTATAGCAAAAGAAGGAGGCAGGGTTTAATTTCTGCCACGGGCAGAGGGTCCCTCCACCTACTCACCCGAGAAGAGTAAAGGCATCAGATGGATGACAATACCCTAAGCAGTATTACAACTTTCTAAGCTGTCGACTCCAATGGCTTAAAATGGGCGTAACTCTCCTCCGAATTGCACCGAGAGAGCCCAGCTTCACATCTCAATCAGTTCCTGCCATTACCCACTCAATACAAACCATTTACCTTCTTCAGATCTTTAAATCCTGGTACACAAAATTGCTTGTAGTATTCTGTGTTCTTGGCCGAGGCCTCCATGTAAGTGAGATAGCGATCAGGGCACTTTTCTACACAGATCTGGAGGACATAAGAACACGGGCTTTAACGCAAATTCTGCTTATCTCACGGTCATCAAAGCAGAGATGAATTCCCAGAGGGGGTTGGAGCAGGCGTCCTGTGAAACATCAGACTCTTTTTACTCTTGCAATGACCATTTCCAAATTAACTACCTCCATTTTTCTTTAGCTTGCCTCCAATGTGCGCCTGCTTATTTATGTGTTCGGAACATCTTGGCTCAGAGGCTTCTAGCAATGGCATACAGACATGTTTTCCTCTCCAACAACCTTCTGCCCTTTTGTCTCCACACATGCCCCCCCTTTGCCGTTCTACTCCCACTCCCAAATTCTAGTATTCTCCTACCAATATTACCCTAAGCGTTTACATTAATTGTCATCTCTTTGGACTAAAGAGGCAGGCCTAAACCTCCTAAACCAGAGGGGTTCCTCACCTCTTGTCAGTTTTCCCTTTGGGTTAGTTTAAACGTTGCTCTGCCACCTTTTTGATGTTCACTTTTGGTTCATCTCTTTTGTACAGATTCAGCTTGTCTCAGAAAGTTCCCCGCTGCCTAACAAATCTGAACCCTTCCTCCTTGGATCATTTTCTCAGCCATGCATTGAGACCCCCACCCCTAATCTGCACCTATCTAGCAGGCCCTGAGCGTAGAACCAGTAGTGATTCTGAGAATGTTATCTTTAAGGTCCTGGCTATAGAGAAAAGCAGCATCTTCCTGGATCTTCAGAGGGGCTATTTTTCCCCAAAGCGTGTCTGAATCCTCCCTTGCCAGGGTGGTAGAGCCACCACCAGCCTCTTTAACTAACCCATCGCTTGAAGCCAAGAGGCAAGGCCCAAGCCCTCTCAGTGTTAGCAAACAAGAATCAGGGTAGGCATTTTGCAGGCTGAGTCCAGAAAACAATTACTTGTGTAGCTTGTGGCAAAATGGCCAAGGTACTGGATTCAGATAGAAGCAGTAACAACCTAATAACTCCACATACATCTATTAAGGGAAGTGCAAAATGCAAATTATAGAAGGGAGCAATCAGGAGAAGCAAAATAACAGGCTAAACAACTAAGATAACATATACTTGAAACTTGCAAACCTAAACCAGACGGTCTCAAAATCCAAACAGGAGCTTTAAGGTCTTACATCCAGAAATCTAGAAAACATAGACAAGATAGAAGCTAGCTACAGGACTCCCCACCTTTCAGGCAGAAGTGATCTCAAGAAGGACAAAAGTTAGACTAGTGTACAAGCTTTTTAAGGCCAACTACCTGCAATACAGCCCAAACTGCTTGACCAATCATGGAAGGCCTTGACCTGTGATAACACATTCTGCACTAGCCTGCCTTCACATAATGCCATGTGTTAATGAGATGGAATGCAAGTGCTAAGCCTCCCTAATGCTCTGTCCTTGGGAGCTGCTAAGGTCCCGCACCGGGGGCACCAACTGACAGTGCCTTCTCTGCACCAGCCTCCCAGAAAACAGCTTCTTTTATTCTCAGTTAACTCCTACTGCATCTTAGCTAGGTCAAAAAGCCTGAACCAAGCCTGGAACGAGGAGTATGAAAGAACCAAGAAAAGAGCTGGGCCAGTGAGTTCCAAATCAAATCAAATCAATTACCTTTATTGGCATTAGAAATAATAGTCTACAATCAGAGATAGGGACAATCAGAGACAGGGATAGGCAGAAGCATAAGCATAAACAAGCAATTAGTAGCAGTTAATAATAAAATTAATAAACATTCACCAATCAGGTGCAGCTATATGCTTGGATTTAACTTTATAAACTTCTGCTAGAAATTTTGCAACACTTAAAGTAACACAAGGGTTACGATCTTCTAAAAGGTAAACTAAAATTCCTCCTTTAATAAAATTATTATACTGAAGGTGTTCAGTGAGTTCCTTGACACTGGCTTTTAACTTTCTTCCTAATAACCAACATTTTTCCATCGGGACCTCACGACTACATTTCCCAATGTCAATGGTGCCAATATGCACCGTGACTGCTGATTCTTCCCCAGTGCTATCAACATGTCTAGACAGTGCATGATGTATGCAACCTTTGCACAAGGACAGCAAGTCACTATGCAGCCAAAACACCTGTCACAGACCCCGCTCCTCTATTCCTAATAGTCAAATCAGCCACCTCCCCACAACATACCAGTTATCAGTGTTGTTGTGTAGCTTCAGATACATAAATGGGCTTTCTTATATTAGTTCTTTATTGATCTCTTGCTCTAAGTTTTTACATGGTTTGGCACTTTGATTGTAAAAGGTTGCAGGTGTCTGTCACAGAGCTCTGTTAGAAAAAAAACCAAGGAGACTGACCATTTCCGCTACTGTGATTAGACTCTGTGTTTTCTTTATAACTTTTGAATTTTACACTCCAGACTCCCTGCACTTCATGGCTCTCTGGACCGTTTCTCGCTTTTTCTTAATAACCACATACATAAATGACTGCGCAGTGAGGACTCACTACATGTCTCATTAATTAATACATGTGACTAATCCACAAATATAAAATCCTTTCATCTGTAAAGCACCACGGTATTCAACTTTATTTTTATACTAGATCAAAATTCTAAAATGAAACCTTGGCTAATGCAAAAAGTGTCCTTGGTCCTATTTAAACAAATGTGGGTTTGCTACATATGAGCCGAGTTAGCAAGAAAACTATCTGAAGCTGATCCTTCAGCCATTAAAATAAACGGTTAGATTATATAACTATAGAATCAAAGTGCCAGTAACAGAACAATGCAAAGGGGAAACTATACAAAGGATGAAATAATCCTCCCATGTGAATTAAATTAGAATCCACATTTCTCAGTAATGGTCCCCCCACCATTATGGCACATCAAACTGGATGTTAGATTACTCTGTTGGCTCTAAATAAGCTAAATCTTAACTGATGCCATTCACATACAGAAAAACAGACATCTTGCTCCCAACATATAATGATACTTGGTACACCGAGTTTTTCTTATGCCTAACAGGTCCACACACTTCCTTCACCTACAGATCAGCTGTGGACAACTGAACCCAATTGAAATTGATCTTCAAATGTGACCAAGAGGGCCTCCTCCTCTTCTCTCCCATCATGCACTTCAACTGTCGGATGACAAAACACAGTGATCTATCCATGGGCAGGAATCATTCAGGCAAAGCACAGTTTTTGAGATTAACTAATTGATGTGAAACTCTTGAATGCCTGACCTATCCGATGACAAAAACAAGGACAGTGCCCAGGAAGAAATCTTACCTGTGTGGTGGGACACTGGAACTCGAGCAGCACCGAAGGGCTGGCGCATTTCACTATGTTGAAGTAAAACAAGAAAGGTTTCTTCCTGAAAGGGGAAGAGGAACACAAAAAAACTATGAGTCAAGTATTTTGTTTCCACCAGAGGATGGATCCAGGGGAGGTCTGAAAAGCCACGTATCCCCCTCCCCCCCTAAGCTGAGTGTCAATGGATACCATTTGTGTCAGTAGATGCTCCTGAACTGCTTGACATGGGCCAGGCCAGCAGAACAGCCAATTATTGTCCTCAGAGGGAATCACTGACCCTTAAACACACTACAGACCATTCAACTCACTACAGACCCTGTTAGCTTGGTTCATTTTTAACACAAAAGATTCTGAATGTCTCTAAGAGCTAAGCTACAAGAGACAAATTACATGAGGAGGAGCATGTGAAGGGAGTCGCAATGTCAGCCAGGAAGCTGAGTTTTAAAAGAGATAGGAAGGCTTTATCAATTTCCCCTCTCTACAAAGCCAGGGAGATCTCTGCTCAGAGGGTTTGTTTATTTCCTCTTCACCTCTTAGAAGGGGGAGGTGAAATTGACAGAGCCTTCCAGAGGCAAAGAGGAAATTAACAAACCCTCTGAGTAGCATCTCCCTGACTCTGTAGAGAGGGGGAATTGTCAAAGCCTTCCAATCTCTTTTAAAACTCAGCTTCCCAGCTAACACTGCAACTCCCTTCACGTGCTCCTCCTCATGTAATTCGTCTCTTGTAGCTTGGATCTCAAAGAGAAAGCCTAAGCAGGTCTACTCCTATTTAGGATTGGCTGGCCTCGACCAGGGCCAGGGCCTTTTCAGTCCTGGCCCCAACCTGGTGGAACTCTCTGTCGAAGGATACTCAGATCTGTCAAGACCTTATATCTTTTCGGCGGGCCTGTAAGACAGAGATGTTCCACCAGGCATATACCTGAGGTCAGTCTAAGGTTTTCTAGAAATGCCTCCCTACCAGTGTCCCATCAAGGGGGGTGCTACATAATAATCTGCCCCCAAGTCACAGTGGTGACACCAGTTTGTACCTACCCCCGTTTATATTTTGGTTGGGAAAGAGTGGAGGGGTCTGCCATCTTGAGATTTTAATTGTATCTCTATTGATTACTCTGATTTTAATGTATTTAAATGTCTATTTTTGTATTACTATATTGTATTATTATATTTTTGTATCATTACATTGCTGTAACCTGCCCTGAGCCCACTCACAAGGAGGGCAGGCTATAAATCGAATAAACAATAATAATAATTTTTAGTGGACCACCTATCTCCCAAGATCGCACGGCAGAACACCTCTGCTGACCCACCAGTCTGCATTACTCTCACCAATGCTATCAGGTGAAGGGCAAAGGAAACACACATTCCACATGCAGGTTGTAGGAGCTCATTCTATTCCCTAGCTACTGAGGCTGATGAATTCTTGAGTGGAAGGTTTTATAAAAACTGACCACCTCCTGAAAAACCGTATTTATTCCCCCTTCATGAACATTATTTTTTGACATGCATGAGCCCCTTGGACCTTTCCCGCCCCCACAAAGGGATTGCTTATTGCTGGGGCAGGGGGACTACTGGAAAGGGAAAGGGCAGATTTATGTGAAAATCCCTTCTGGGCATGTGCAAAAATCCTTGAAAACTGAGATTCTTGTAAAGAAACAAGTTTTTTGAAGGGGGGAGGGGGAGTCAGGCCTGAGTGGGGTAGGGTTGCATCCATTATCACCTGTCTTGCTCGGCATTCAGAGCTGAGCATGACTGCAGATAGGGAAAACACTGCTAGACAGTCTAAGAGTTTGGTCTTTCATCAACAGTAATTCCAGAAGGAGACAGTTTCAGGTGGGTAGCCATGTTAGTATGCAGTAGAAGAGCAAGACTCTAGTCCAGTAGTACCTTAAAGACCAACAAGATTTTCCATCTGGAATATTAAGGCTCAGTAATCTCCATTCCTACTTGTATCTGAAGAAGGGAGCTTTGACTCTTGAAAGCTTATACGCTGAAAATCTGGCAAGACAGGCCAGTCTTCACAAGATTAGAGAATGAGGGCTGGCCCCCTTTCTTGCTAGCCTTTATTTCAGGGGCACTCTAGAAAAGAAGGGTAATCAATATTTGTGGTGAAATGCCTTACACCCTACAATGTATGTCAAAGTTAAAAAAAATTGGGTCTATGCTCAGAGGGCATTAAGTGCCTTTTACAGGCTAGCAAGTACACAAGGGAAAAGCAGTTGGGCCTCACTCATCTCCCAACACAATAAGACATTCAGCTCCATAGATGTGCAGGTCATCCAGTCAGGAAAGAACGAAGAATAGAAAAGTGACACCTAAGCCAGAATTTAGGAGCCCCGTGGTGCAAAGTGGTAAGCTGCAGTACTGCAGCCCAAGCTCTGCTCACAACCTGAGTTCGATCCTGGTGGAAGCCAGGTTCAAGTAGGTGGCTCAAGGTTGACTCAGCCTTCCATCCTTCTGAGGTTGGTAAAATGAGTACCCAGTTTCCTGGAAGTAGGCAATGGCAAACCACCCCATAACAAAAAGTCTGCCAAGAAAATGTTGTGATGCAATGTCCCCCACCCCCCAAGTCAGTAATGACTCAGTACTTGCACAGAGCCAGAGCGTAGGGAGACTAAATGGTGGAATATCAGCCCTCCTTTGGGAATAGGAAAAGACAGAGGGTCTAGCAAAAGGCAAGGAACAACGAAAGAAAAGAGTGACCATGAGGAAGAAGCCATCTTGCTTTCTTATTGAGCGCTACCCTGAGCTCCATTGCAACGGCAGCCATGACGATACGTTGCTCAACCTCAAAGGCGCACCATGAAACCAAAGAAATGAAATATTTCTGAATGCCTGCAAATTTTGCCATCATTGGGGTATGTAAGAGTTGGGGTCAGACAACGATGATATACAACTTTTAACTGATCTTTGCTCAGAAGATTAATTTCCTATGAAACTACTCTACATTTTGGACACTGGTCACTCGAACTCTGCAACCACATGAAGCCCCTTCATTCACACTGATCAAGAAGAAGAAAGGGGAGGGGGCTGCAGCTGATCCCTTCACCCCCCGAGTGCTCGAAAGTGAGCAGCTAGTGAGAGCAAAGTGGGAGACGCAGTGAAGGAGAACGGCCTTTCAACGGCAAAATGGTAAAGAGTGCTAGGACTTCAGCAGAAGATATTCTTTTAAGACCACTTGACGGCATCAGAAATACCCAGAGGTAAGTAGGTTACGTGACTGTAAGACTGGGCAGAGGTCCGGAACAGCAACAGAACTTCCAAGATCCCACGTGGACAGAAATGGAGGTTTGTGAAACTGTTTCCCCATAACCTTGACCAATCAGAAAGTGGAGGAACTTGGTGCAAACATTCCTACCAACAACAAATTCTCAAAAGAAAGCTCAGCGGTTCAGCTACGATCTTCTTGGGTCTGCACTTCTGCTGTCTTCCGTCTCTGCAGACAACGAAAGTGCTACCGACAGCAAAACCGCACCAGGATGGACTCTACTGTTTTTTGCTGTCCCGTTTACAATCCCTTCCTAGAAACCACCAGCAGACATGTCATCAAATCCTCTGGGTGCTCAACGTGGCTGGTACTGGGTGGTCAGATAGATTTCATTCAAAACCAGAAGCCACTTATTTTATAACAGAATACAATTAAGCCTGGTATAAGATTAGAAGTGTAGGTGTGTGGTAAGATGGGACAAGATTTTCTTTTCATTCCGTTTTGTAATTTAACTCTATTTTTCTAAATATTTTTAAAATGAAGTTTGGACCTTGGCAATTCTCATAGCTATGTTGTTGGGGCGGGGGGGCAGGGGGGGAGGCGGTTGCCCTATTGACACAACGGATGGTTCCAAAAGGCCGCATCCATTTTTCTTTAATGACTTACCATCACAGATAAGGCAAGACTTGTTTCGCCTCAGGTAGATTCAAGGCCCAGGATTTTCCCCCTGGGACAGAACAGACCACCTCCCTTTTTCTACCCAGAAGACAACAAATGAAAAAGACAAAACCAAATTGGGGGAAATGTGTGTGGGGGGGCAGTGCAGAGCTCTCTGCTAATACAGAGCAGAGGATCACTTTCCAATACCTACTCATTAGGAGTTCCTTGCTGGCCACAGAACTGCCCACGACTATCTGTTGGATAGATCACTTTACGGGGGTCTCCCTGGGTCCATGCTGAAAAAGGAAAAGAAAAACAGAATTTTACTTAAGTATTCCTCCTCCATATCCTGAATCATCACCAGTTTTCCAAGCAGCTGCACTGAACTGTTAATATATTTATTTGATTCATGTTATCTTATTCACATTAGTAGCTAGCCCTTTAGCTTCTGCCAGGAACAAACTCAGGTTGTGAGCAGAGCTTGGGCTGCAGTACTGCCGCTTACCACTCTGCGCCACGGGGCTCCTCCAGGTAAAGTTAGCCTGTTCTAAATACACATCATGGATAAGAATCAAGTGCAGGGAAAGGGGACTGCATGTCACATTTTCTTTGTTTGCTTGCTCAGCCTGAGCGCTCCAACAAAACCTTGCAATTGTTTTATCCATTTATCCAGCCAGCCAGTTTGGGGTAGTGGTTAAGCGTGCGGGACTCTAATCTGGAGAACCAGGTCTGATTCCCCACTCCTCCACCTGAAGCTACCTGGGTGCCTCTGGGTCAGTCACAGCTTCTAGGAGCTCTCTCAGCCCCACTCACCTCACAGGGTGTTTGTTGTAGGGATATACTTTGTAAACCACTCTGAATGGGCATTAAGTTGTCTTGAAGGGCAGTATATAAATTGAATGTTGCTGTTGTTAAACTTTCTTTTCTTTCAAATGCTCTAAGCCTGATTTCTGGGAACTCACCACACCTAGTCAGTCTTGCTATCTGAAGTGCAGTAATAGGGAAAGGCGGCAGAAAAGTTCGCCATCCTGGACCACAATTGCTCAAAATTGCAGAGCTGCAATAGATTGCCCCATGCTTGCTTGCTTGCAGGCGCGTTCTGGGAAGTGCAGCAACTAGGCAGGGCCTCTAAATGGCAATGCATATACACGGTGCCAGACATATGACTCCATCTGGCTGGAGATACTCTCAGAGTCATTGGTGGCAGCAGGGGGTTACCAAGTTTGTTTTCGATACCCCTGGAGAGCAAGGAGAAGAGGTGGCATCACCAGGCAGAGACCTGGGACAGCTGCAGGGGTTTTCTGTCATGGGGGGGAGGGAATAAAAGGAACAGAGAACAGCTTGATAGCAAAGAGTCCAGTAGCACCTTTAAGATTAACCAACTTTATTGTAGCGTAAGCTTTCGAGAATCACAGCTCTCGTCGTCAGATGCATCTGACGCATCTGATGAAGAGAGCTGTGCTTCTCCGAAGTTTACGCTACAATAAAGTTGGTTAGTCTTAAAGGTGCTACTGGACTCTTTGCTATTTTACAACTACAGGCTAACACGGCTAACTCCTCTAGAACAGCTTGAGAGTCCATTCCTTCACAATGAGTAAAAAGGGAGAGCTCAGGGGTCTTTGGTTCTTTTTCACAACCACGCTGGCTGGTGCCGTACTTGCTTGCTTCCTGAGATCCCATTTCTTCGCACTTCCCTATAACAACCGATTCTCAGCAAAGCTGCTGTTTCCTAAAACCAAAGAAGCGAACTGCAGGATACGTACCTATCACTCCCACGGCAACATAGCCCGAGACAGCCACCAGGAGCAAGATACAGCAGATGATGTCTGTGCAGCCCCTGAGGAGAGGCAGAAACACCAAACGGGACTGGCAACGGAATACGCAGGTCGATCCTCACCCACCCACATGCCATTCCACACGCCTTGTTATCCTGGAATATTTATTCTAATAAAGGGCACAATCCACTGAAGGCACCTCCCACACAAGCTCCCTTAGAAAGACTCAGCGTCATGAATGAGCCCCAGTATGCCCGCACTCTGTCCCCCTTCATTTCAACAGGGCTTGCCGTGGAAACGCTTCCAGAGAATGAAGCCTCCAGGTAGAGCCTGACACTGCAACTGATCTCCAGGTAACACAGATCAGTTCTTCTGGAGATGATGGCTGTTTTGGAGAGTGGAATCTGTGGCATTATACCCCTCTGAGGTCCTCCCCCACCCCTAATTCTCCCAAGAATTTCCCAACCCAGAGTTGTCAACTCCAGCGGGTAGTGAATAGAGTTCACTAGAGTCTTAAATGGCTTAGATCCAGGGAAACTGAAGGATTGTCTCCACTAAGATCAACCTGTCCAAGATGTTAAAACAGAGGACAGGTCCCCATGGCCCGGTGTACAAAACTGTCACGTTTACCCTTGTTGACGAGTCTTTGGGGTGGCAATGCAAAGCAGTGGTAAGAGTGACATACAAGATCTGCATTTTTAAAAAGTCCACTTCTGTTTTTTATTTTGCTGCAACAATAACACAGCTACAGCAGGAGATTCCTTCTTTCTTCTCAGGACTTATAAAAGCACCACAAAACAGAGAGGCCACATCCACAGAGTGGAGATGCTCCATTTCCCTGGCCTTCACCACTGCAAATGTGGACAGACCACAGTGCCCACAATGGACTTTGTATGCACTTTTCTCCTGAGGCTGCTATTTCCTCTGTATTTCCCCACCGCCGTGCCACTGGAGGGTTTTTCATAAATTCTGTGCTACTGCATTATAGCATTAATGATCTATTGTCACAATCTCTAGTTCCACTGAATTCCTATTTTAATAATCCTCTTAATCCTATCAGGTTAAGAGGATTGTTTACAAACATCCGCATCTCATACAAGATATTCCTGGATGCCATTAATTATCCTTATAGAGGATTTCGTAGAATTTGTAACTTAATGGATAAATTAGCACATCCCGAAGTCTTATAAATGGGTGCAGAGGATGTAAGTGTGACAGCCATCAGAAGTGTGGGCACTGCTCTGGATGCCAGCAGTCTGAGTATCAAAGAGTTCATGAATCCAGTAGATAAAAGTTTTATCGGTTGAAACATTTTTACCAATTGTAATTCCTGGCATATGATATGCCGTTGTAATCTCTTACTTATTGGACAAATATCTAGATTCAGGGCTCATTTCGAGGCGGAACGTGCAGGAACGCAGTTCCGGCAGTTCTCCAAAGAGGTCACATGTCAGGTGGCCCCACCCACCTAACTTCCAGCCATTTTGGGCCCGTTTCGGCCTGGACTGGGGCCAAAACAGCCTGGATTGGATCAGTGCTGGGCAGGGGAACCCTCCCCTGCCCAACATTGACCCAATCTGGGCCGTTTTGGCCCCAAACCAGGCCCAAAAGGGTCCAAAATGACCACTTTCGGTCATTTAGGGCCCCTTTTTGCCATTTTGAGCCCAATTTCAGCCCTGAATGGCCAGGACTGTGTCCAAAACAGCCAGGATAGGCAACATCAGGGGGTGTGGCATATGCAAATCAGTTATGATAATGACACTCCTGGTGGTGTCAAGGGGTGTGACATATGCTAATGAGTTATGCTAATAGATTATGCTAATGAGTTCCTCCAGCTCTTTTTCTACGAAATGGCCCCTGTCAAGATTATTAAGGCCTAGTTTTATCAAACATAAAAGTAAAATTTGTATGGGCAATCCTGACCCCCTTCAATAGAACATTCTGAAAATAAATTACATGCCTCTGAAGACGTAAGATGCTTTGCTCTAGAGTATTGTCTAAATCCTTTAAATTTACACTTGTAGAACAGACTCTTTTAAGACATGACGCACACTGGACACATACTCTGAATACATTATCGCCTAATGGACTAACGATGAATTGGAATTGTCAGCATTTCTGCGAAGAAATGTTAGTTGAAGCTGCAATACAACTTTCAGTTTGTGACTCAGGGTATTTCTTGGAGAACAGCTGTAGCTTATTATCATCCAAAAAATAGCCTATACTATTGGTGAACAATGGATTGTTAATTTTACAAAGCTGCTACAGGACACAGCCATTAAAGTGACTACATACAGGCTGTGTGTCTTTGTTTGGAGCATTTTAGGGAAAGTTTTGTGTTTGAGAAAAATGACTAAAGAAGATTGCCAAATGAGTCATACATACCCAGAAACTCGTCTTATCCTCCTCAGGTTGTGGAGTTTGTTCTTGTCTCTTTGCTAAACAGGTGGGTGTGTATTTGTGCTTGCACACTTGTTAAACTAGTGGAATCGTGCTCATTTCCAAAGTATTTATGGCAGACACATTTTACATATATTCTGTGTTGTTATATTTATTTTCTATGCATATATTGCAGATATTGCAAGAAATAATTGTTTTGTACATCATACACATTTTTTATCATTGTTAATTTGTGTACAGTTCTTTGGGGGTCCAGCCTGTAGTTTTCATTCTTCTCGACACTAGGACCTCTTACCTTTCCTTGTTGGTGCAGATTTGGGTGGTACCTTCAAATATTTGCACCTTCCCATCAGATTAACCAGGGCTTTTTTTTTTAGAAAAAGAGGTGGTGGAACTCAGTGGGTTGACCTTGGAGAAAATGATCACATAGCTGGTGGCCCCGCCTCCTGATCTCCAGACAGGGGGGAGTTTATGTTGCCCTCCACGCCATGGCGTGGAGGGCAACCTAAACTCCCCTCTGTCTGGAGATCAGGGGGCGGGGCCACCAGCCATGTGATCATTTTCAAGACGTTCCGGAACACCGTTCCACAGCGTTCCAGCTGAAAAAAAGCCCAGAGATGAACTGATCTTGTCTTGTAAGCATGCAAAAACATATTTAAATTTTACATAGCCAATACTGGCCCAGCCCTGACCTAGATAGTCCAAGCAAGCCCAATTTCATTAGATCTCAGAAGTTTAGCAAGGTTGGCTCTGGTCAGTACTTGTATGACAGTGAAATACATTTTGTCACAACAATGAAGGGGCAGAGAGCTGTTTGGCAGCTCCTTGGAAGGAGGTTAAAGAGAAAGCAGGTGGGCGTCTAGGCAGAGCCGATACACTCCATGGAAGCAGAGGAACGCCAGCAAGGAAAGGACTCCTCTGATCCCAGGGCTGGAAGGGCTCAAAAAGCACTCAGGCACAAGAGCCTCTGCAAGGGGCCGAGGGCATCCAAGGGCGCACAGAGCAGCTTTGCTCAGATTTATTGCATGACACCATTTGGGTTTTCTGGTCACAGACTGCCACGTATGTTAATGTGGCCCAACCGTCTTCAACAGAGGAGGCCAGGAACAAGAGACACTCTCCATTGGTCATCGATTGTCCTGGGTCTTCCCCCCTTGCAATTTCAATTGCAAACAAACACCATTCTAAGGAAAGACTGAATTCAAATACTTTGCCAATAAGTTGATCTTACCTGTCATAAATGGGGCCCTTGAAAGTCGGGTCATATTTTTGGGGTGTCCCTAGGAAAACAAGCAAAAGAACATACCAAGTCAGATACCTGTGCAACTTTCTGAATTTTAGCACCATGCACACACCATCAAATTCTCTGAGGCATACAGCGTTGGGGGAATGGCTGGCAGATTACGCTTTTTGGTGCTATCTTCCAAGCCATAATTGTGGCAGGGATACATCTTTGCAAATGATAAGCATCCTTTGGGTGGCCTGGACTCAGGATTGCCAGTGTTTTCTTTGCGAGCTGTTAACAACTGCAACTGCATGACAGGCAGAAATTAAACAAGGATAGCTGCACCTACTGGATTTCTGCCTGTGGTGGAACCTTAAAATGCTCCCTTGGTTCTTCAGTCTAGTCTTCTGTGCTACCTGCAAATAGGGTGGGAGGGGGACAACCTGCAAAGGGAAGCCAGGCTCCTGTTCCTCCAAGAGTTATGCAGAAGAAGTCACTCTGCCATATGTAACTCATGGGGTCAGCGTGCATGGAGGGGGACACAAAAGCCTTCTCTATTACTATGCCTGTTTCTGCACAACAACTAATTAGTAACAGCTCCACCCATTCTTCCTTGCAGCTCCTTATGTCTTGAACTCCATCTCCGAATACTTGCATGCTGCCATCTCTCTCTTTCTCTCAAAAGTAGAAAAGAGCAAGAGTCCAATAGCACCTATAAGACTAACAAAATTTGTGGTAGAGTACGAGTTTTCATGAACCACAGCTCACTTCTTCAGATACTTGGTAGTTTTATAGGTACTACTGGACTCTTGCTCTTTTTTATTGCTACAGACATTGCTACCCATCTCAATCTTTCTCTCAAAAGTCACCTTCTTCCATGACTGTTATCCATCATATTTGGATCCAACCCCCCTCAGGGGATCAGTCCCTAAATTCAAAGCCTGTGCCAGTTCCCAGAACAACCATCTCTGCAAGCCCCCCTCCTCTCCAATACCACTCTCATGTGGGCAGCTATGAGAAATTCCCAGAGAAGAGGCAAACATATTGTCCTATTCTACAAAGGGCAGGTACAGGCCCAAAGGATCCCAGTCAGGCCTTCACTTAGCCCGGAGTCTGTTTTCAGTATCTGTTCTCATTCTGGAGAAAATAAGGAAGAATACTCTCAAGGAACACAAAAACAAAGTACACAAGTACAAGAAGGTATATTAAAAAAATAAGGTACTGTAAACCACAAAATAAAAAACACCACCCTGTTATGCTAATATAGATTAAGATCATATGCTAATAATCAATACTGAACAATACTAGGCCTAGCTTCTATACTCTAGATGAACTTTTAAACTTTGCATGAACTTTCAGTGTATTTTTTCTATGTATAAGGTAATTCAACAGGTGTGCTTTCATCCTTTGACAATTAATTAAAATAGTGGACTCTACCGAGATTGATGTTCCTCTATCAGAGATTCAACTAATGGTGATCGTCCAACTTAACTTTTCCTGACACTTGTTAGAGATTTATAGTATTTTCCTGCAGTACAGATTATGACATAATTTTTTAACTAATTGGAAGGCTGTACTATGAAATTATGAATATTCAGTGAAGTGTCAAACCAATCAATATTTGTTTGTGCTATCATGTGAATAGACCTTAAATATTTGCATATGATTAGGTATATCATTGCAAACACAGAAAAAATAAACAGGGTACTGATGGAAGAAATCTCTTGGGAGAATCTAGGTGAGAAACTATTTCTACCTATGTATTTCATGGAAACTTTGAGCAATGTTAAACTTAGGATTTATTGAGAAATGTTAGTGAACTTATTTCTTATTGCCTTTCTATGTTCTGTTGTTATAGGATTCATATTAATAGCCATTTATATTTTGATTGCTTGCTTCATTAAAAAACTAGGGTATATTTTCAATAAAGTGAAATAAACTCTAGATTGGTGTCTGTGTGTTTGATAAGGAGTTGCAAAGCAATATTGAACCCAATATAAATAAATGTACTGATAAACAGCTGGTTCAAAGAACTTATCTGTTTGACAGGTCTAAAGACTGTTTTCGGCTTCCCCGGAGAGAGATCCATCTTTCTCTTGGCAAGTTGAAACTTGGTTTTAGACACGGGAACTGACTCGTTACAACCCGAGCCCACAATATAAAAAGTGACAAGTGTACAATTGTAAATAATAATATCCATTAACCAAAGTGTAAATATACAGAAAAATGAATGGTATAATTGTAGAAACATCAAAAATGAGTAAATATAGGTGTCAAACTATGGATTGCCAGCCAAAATCCATTTTGCGTAAATGTTCATCAGACCACTTCAATCTTAAAAACTGCCACCAGTTGGAAACAAGGAGCCTAAAAAGACCTCTCACCCCTGAGGTCTGAGATAAACTTCAGCAGCTGGTCGGCGGCTGTTTTAAAACGGAATACAAACTTCATATTGTGATGTATTGCACTGATTAATCAGATTTTCCCAGAGGATGTAACAGCCTTATTCCATCATTGTCTGACAACCAGTTACTTCCAATGGGACAACGAATTCTATGAACAGATGGATGGGGTGGCCATGGGGAGCCCACTCAGCCCAGTTATAGCAAACTTCTACATGGAACATTTTGAAAAAACAGCTCTAGAATCAGCACCCCACAAACCCAGTGTATGGTTCCGGTTTGTGGATGATACATTCATCATTTGGAGCCATGGGGAGGAAGAATTGATGGAGTTTTTGAATCATCTCAACAACATCCACCTGAACATACAATTCACAATGGAGAAAGAAAGTGAGGGAAAACTCTCATTCCTGGATACCTTGGTCATCCGCAAAGCAAACTTTCAGTTAGGTCACAAGGTCTACAGGAAACCAACTCACACTGATCGGTACTTACACAAAAACTCCAACCACCACCCCCGACAGAAAAGAGGCATAATGAAAACATTAGTGGATCGTGCAAGACGGATATGTGAGCCGCGCTTTCTCAATGAGGAAATTAATCATCTAAACCACGCACTTCAGGCAAATGGCTACTCCAGAAATGAAATCCGAAGAGCAATCAAACCCAGGATGAATCAAACAACCAAGGAAAAACAGTCACCTACAGGAAAAGTGTTTTTGCCATATATCAAAGGAATTACTGATCAGATGGGAAAGCTTATGAAAAAGCATAACCTTCAAGCAGTATTCAGACCCACCCGAAAAATACAACAGATGCTACGATCAGCAAAAGACAGCAGAGACCCCCTCACCTCTGCAGGAGTATACCGTATACCCTGCAGCTGTGGACAAGTTTACATCGGGACCACAAAGCGGAGCATCCAGACAAGAATAAAAGAACATGAAAGACACTGCAGACTTGGACAACCTGAAAAATCAGCAGTGGCTGAACATAGCCTAACTCAAACAGGGCACAGTATCTTATTCCAGGACACCAAAATACTGGACAACACTTCCAACTACTTTGTCAGACTGCACAGGGAAGCCATTGAAATTCACAAGCATAAGCAAAACTTCAACAGGAAAGAAGAAACCTTAAGAATGAACAGAGCATGGGCTCCAGTTCTGAAAAACACCAGGCCAACAAAACACTCCACACCCGACAATAGCCCTGCAGAGAAGATTAGCACATCAAGCCCCAATCCATATGCAAAAGAACCTCCTCAGGATACAATGAAGCCTCCCGCCATTAGCATTCCACACCCTGGGAAACTCTTACAGAATGACTCAGCTCAACGTCACCCCTCCTGAGTAGATACAAATGACCTACATCTTTTCCACACTGTGACACTGAGAGATCTCTGTCTTTTGGTGCTACACCTCTGAAGATGCCAGCCACAGCTGCTGGCGAAACGTCAGGAACTACAATGCCAAGACCACGGCAATACAGCCCGGAAAACCCCCAACAACCATCTTCATATTGTGAGTTTGAGTGGTCTTTTCATTTTATAGTTTACAACACCCTCCTACTTTTTATATACCCACTTATGTACCTAGTTTTTTCTTCCTCCTTCTGGAACACATTTCTGTTTACTGTCCCATCCTGAAAAGACTTGATCTGAGAAACAGCAAACATTCGTTCCTTTCATTTGCAGGTCTCAATGTCCCTCCCTCAACAAGCAAACATTCTCTGGTTGGATGGCGGAGGCTGCAAACAAGTCCACGGGTGGCTAAGAAGCTCCGCCAAAGTGCCCTGAGAGCCCCCAACACTAAGCAAAGCCACCTGAGCTTCCAGGAGAAGCAACCGTGCTGGGCTGGGCTGGGCGGAATGTCCCAGTGGGCTTTTCTGTTTCCTTCAACACAGACAGCCTTGTGTAAACCTGCTCTCTTTTTCTTTTGTACTTGGTTTCAGTACAAAAATCAGCAAATACCTAACAGCTTCACTTCTCTCTCTCACTCACAGCATCCTTTCTTCCACCTCCTGCACACAAGGGGAAATTCTGAGCCAGCTGAAGTTCATCTCTAGAGATCTAAGGTTCAGAAATTCACAGTCAGCCTGGTGTAGTGGTTGGACTAGGATCTTGTAGGGCCGGGTTCGAATCCCCACTTTGCCACGGTAGCTCGCTGGGGGATCTTGGGCCAGTCGCACTCTCTCAGCCTGGCCTACCTCGCAGGGTTGTTGTGAGCATGAAGTGGAGAAGAGGGAACTGTCGTAAACCACTTTTGATATCCACTAGGCAGGCATAAACGACATAACCAAAACTGCGGGACGCCTGTTGCCTGCAGCAGGCAACTTTCGGGACCTGCTTTGGCTTCTGCTCCGGCCGCCTCTTCCCCTCCTCGCCTTCGCCAAGCACCAGCCAGCGGGCGAGCCGCTCTCAAACTCGCCCGCAACTTGGGGGGGGGGGGAGCGGGGCAGCCACTGCACAGAGCCTCCGCCGCCCAACCGGAGCGCGCAGCCCCTGCCTGCCCTGCCTGCCTTCCCACGCCTCCGCCCGGTTCTGAACGAGCAGCCGCAAGCGCAGAGAGCCGCTTGCCTCGCACGAACTTCGGGCGCTGCCGGGACCCAAATTTAGCCCGGGGAAGGGGCCGGGGAGTGGGGCTGGCCGAGCAGAGGCGCCGGCCGGGCGGGGAGGACGAGGCTGCGCTGCCCTCGGAGGGTTGCGCGCCCCTGCCGCCCCTTGGCGGCTGCGCTGCGCTCCTGCGGCCGGCGCGGGCCTCCCCAAACAGCAGCGCAGGCCGCCGCGGCGCTCCGGGGGCTTACCGTGCTTGCCGTAGTAGTTCTCCTCGGCGCTCGCCATGCCAGCCGCCCCGGCCCAGCCCAGCCCAGCCCAGCGCCCTGCCCGCCTCCTCTGGCGCTCCCCTCGCCGTCAGCTGCCGCTCGGTCGCCCAATGAGGCGCCTCGGGGGCAGAACTGGCTCGACCGGAGAGAGGCGCCGCGGCCAGGCCCGCCCTACCTTCCCGCAAGCGCCTCTCGGGGCCGGCGAGAGGCAACGCCTCGACGCGGCCCGTTCCCGGGATGGCCTGGCGACGCCACACCGAGGCCCCGCCGCGCCCTCTGCCTCGGGGCGCCTGCAGCTCGCCCCAAGGGGCCGCCGAGGGTCCCGGGTGGGCATGGCGGAGAGAGAGAGAGGCCCCCGGGGGCTCCGCCGGGCAGGCTAGCCTGGAGCCCCTGCCGGGGCTGCCGCTCGAGCCGGCCCGGCCCCCGATTTCGCTGCTCAAAGCCGCGGTGTGGCTCAGCCTCAGAAACCCACCCGGGAGAAGCGCGCTGGGCGGCCTTTCCTTGGAAGGAGCTGAAACCTCCAGGCCTCCTCCTAACCCTCGCCTTTACTGGGTCACGATCCGGCAGACGCCCAGAACTTGGCTGGCTCAGCGCCCTTGCCGCGACTCCCGGGAATTGGAAATATTTTTCTCAACCCCTCGCATAACTCGAATATATCCAATGAAATTAATACACACACACACATAAAAATGTAATCCGCCTTGAGTCTCAGTGAGAAAGACGGACTATAAATGACATAAAATAAATATATACCAGTATTGAGGGGACTCAAAACGCCCGTGGGAACACACCAATGTGTGTTGCAAGAGGGGCTGGACACTGTAACTGGCAGCAGCCTAGGCCTGGCCTGGGAAGGGGGCTTCTGAACCGAGCCTTGAGGGCCTGTTGTTAGCTGTGAATTGCACAGAGGCCTGGGCCAGAGTCAGCCTGGAATGAGGGCAGTGCTAGGGAATTTTATTTATGTATTCATTTAATGTCATTTGTAGTCGGCCTTTCTCATTGAGCCTTAACGCAGGTTACATAGTGTAAGATTAGCACAATCAATATCAAGGATATTTCCATAACAATGCCATAGGGGAAATACATAAACACAAGTTTACAAAGAACTCTGCATTAGCAAAGAGCTCAATACAGAGTTGAAGAAATGCTGAAACAGAGCATAAGCAATTCTAGGACTGACATTAGACAACATAGATCTACCCAGTAGGGTCATACCTGAAGCACAGGTAGCACATAGGAGCAATTCCAGGACAGACATTAGACACTGGCGATGGAAGTTGCAGGAGGTGCCATGACTGCTCTTTTTGTACAATCTCCATCCCGTTGGGCAGACAAAGGGCCAAAGGCTCTTGCCCCCCATCCCTTGAACCTGATGAGGTTCAATGCCAGGTCTGTCGATAAGCTCTCTCACACTCATGATTTGAGGTGAAGATGTGATCTGGCTTGTCTGACCAAAACTTGGCTTGGATATCTAACATCGTAAGAAGAGTTAATCCAGTCTAAGCCCATTGAAGCTACCTTGCTTCATGGGCATTTCTTCCTCTGCAGGTTCCTGCTGCAAGCTAGGGACAGTTTTGGTTGTATGTGTCAGGTTCCAGGGATAGGTTGTGGCTATTGCTGGTGCACCTTCTAGCTTGCAGGTTGTAGCTCTGACTGGGCTGAATGTTGGTCTTGCAAACTCTTACAGCACTGGAGACTTCAACATCCATGCTGAGGCCTCCCAGCTAGGCCAACTCAGGACTTCATGGTCACCATGGCAACCGTGGGATTGTCCCTCTGCCTTCCCAACTCTGTCTTGAGTGGACTTCCATTTGTTTACCACCAGCCGTTGGACCACCATTTCAAGACAACAGCCCAGGAGATAGGCCTGTTCGTTCTCCTGGGAACCTTCTGCTCAACAAGATATTGATTGAATCCTTCCAAATAGTATGGAACAGCTTGAGAGTCAAGGGAATTGCATTACAGTCGTTTTGCTTGTCACACTGAGAATACTTCAATAAGGCAGTTCTAAGTAAGATTGGGAGACAGACTTTGGTCCACAAGGGTCCATCTTGTCATCCTTCTGTAGACTCCCCCCTGCCCCTCCAGTCATAAAGTAAGGCTCTCTTTTTTAGAAGATGGTCTATTCAGTAGGGCTTCTTTAGTAGTGATGCTCACCCTCTGGAATTCCCAAGCCTTGTGTGTGTTTTATTGATAGATTACGATATTTTGGCTCACTAGAACCTTTCCTAATTCTTAATGGCTGCTTCTGCTGGGTTAGATAATGAGATACAAGGCTCAGTGTCGTCCACATATTGATCAGTACCCAGAACAAAAATGACTCTTATTTCATAAATAAATTACCAACAAGACACATTCCGTGAATTACAGCACTGCCGCTGTAATTACTTAGAGCTGTTTGAGTTGTGTACAGAGAGCACTAAGGATGCCAACTAAGTTCCACTCCTCCTCCACCATCACCCAGTTCCGGCTCTTGGGTCACTGTTTCACGCCCAATGGCACTGTCATGTTACACCAGCCCAAGAAGTAGCATAAAGCTAGAATACTCCAGCTGAACCTTATGGCAAGAGCAGCCCCCCCTTCTACCCTAAGTGGCGATGAGGGACTCTGGGATTCTAACTAAAAGCTGATCCCAGCACACCTAGCAGCAGTGTGCACAGTCCAGGGAGATCATCCGCCTCTCTGATAGTAGAGTATGCAGCATGCTCAGAGCCTCTTGCCATAATGAGCTGGAATTGTGGAGCATGTGTGGCGTTCGCTTGTGAGAACTGGTGGCTGGAACTGCCACAAGTGCTCCTGGCTGGGGCTGGAGGAGGAGGGAGTGCTGGGGATCACCGCCACGTGGCAAGGCCACGTGGGACATGAAGGGGGCTAGTTGATGGTTTCCTGGGCTGCCCTCTTCAATATGGTCCTCGATGTCGACAGCAGTAGCAGAGCAGTGGGAGGGATTCTCTCCCTCTTCTCCCTGGCAGAGAATCGCATCGAGCAGCCGTACTTTCTGACTACCCATGGAAACTTGCAGGAAACTGACATGTGAAGAACATGTGTTGGGCATCTTGTGTAGTTTCCCTCTGTGCTGCCCAATCATGTTTAGTCAGAAGCAAGCCCACTGTGTATATTATTTGCACAGGAAAAGCCCTGTTAGCATACTACTATGGACATCAAAATCATTAGCCAAATCTGCACACAAAAAATACAATAAAACCCCACAAAAGTAGTTGACAATGGTATATAATGGGAAAGAATAGCTTATAATGAGATATATAATGCAGGATAAAAAGGAAATTTTTCTTTAAAGGAAGGAAGGAAGGAAGGAAGGAAGGAAGGAAGGAAGGAAGGAAGGAAGGAAGGAAGGAAGGAAGGAAGGAAGGAAGGAAGGAAGGAAGGAAGGAAAGAAAGAAAGAAAGAAAGAAAGAAAGAAAGAAAGAAAGAAAGAAAGAAAGAAAGAAGGGAGAAGAATAAGGTGCAGACAAAACCAAAACAATGGGGAAGGAAGAGGAATAAAAAGAGAGAAGGGAGAAGGCTGGAATGGGAGGAAACCTCTCTAACACGCACAAAATACAGGGGGAAAGGGAATTTAAAAAAAATAGAGGGGAGGTTAAAGAGAGAATAAAACCAACACAAATGGAAGCCTGAGTGGGGAGCAGAAGAGAAGGGTGATCCCAGGGTATGGAGAATAAGAGAGGAAAGAGGCTTTCCTCTGAACTGTTCAGCCCCAGGCAGAATTCCGTAACAGTCACCTCTCGGGCTCTTCTCAGCTGCCCTCCCACCTTCCTTTTCTCTCCCCCACCTGGTCAGGCCAGTCGGTTTGCTTTGGTCCTGGGCTGTAGTAGCAGCACCTGGGAAGAGACGCAAGCAGGTTGGGGGTGGGGAGAGAAGGGCTTTTCTCTCTCTCCCTGTTCATGCCATCCACCTTACTTTCATCTCAGGCTGCAGCAGACAAGAGAAAGCCAACAGATATGGTTGGAAAAGGAACGTTTTTTCTTTCCTTGCATGAGTCAGCCGGCTTCCTCTTACCCAGTGCTTTTTTTCTCAGAAAAGAGGTGGTGGAACTCAGTGGGTTGCCCTTGGAGAAAATGGCCACATGGCTGGTGGTCCTGACCCCTGATCTCCAGACAGAGAGGAGTTTAGATTGCCCTCCGGGCCGCCGAGCAACATGGAGGGCAATCTCAACTCCCCTCTGTCTGGAGATCAGGGGGCGGGGCCACCAGCCATGTGACCATTTTCAAGAAGTTCCGGAACTCCGTTCCCCCGCGTTCCCCCTGAAAAAAAGCCCTGCTCTTACCCCAAGTGCTGCTTGGAGTGGGGAGAGAAGACTTTCCTCTCCCCTCCCATTCAGACCAGTCAGCTTGTTTTCCCAGGCTGCAGTAGCAGCACTCAAAACAAGAGCAAGCTGGCAGGTGTGCTCTGGAAGGGAAGGCATTCTTTCCCCCAGCACATGCCACCTGCCTTGCTCTCTTCCTAGGCTGTGGCAGAGGGCCCTGAAAGCCAACAGGCTTGGGCATGAAAGGAGGGGCTTTTCTCTCCTCCCCGTTCATGCAGCTGTACTGGGGACCTGAGCCACCCCACTGGCTTACATAGTGGAGAGCTTATTTTCTCCCCCCAGGCATGAATGGGTGAGAAAAGGGTATTGGCCATGGCTGGCAGCAGCTTACTTTCAGTGATGCAGAGATCCTTCTGTTGAAAAAAAACAATCTGCACTGACAATTAGAAGTCCTGCTTCGCAAAATTATTTATTTATATATTATTATTATAGTCTATCTTTCTTACTGAGATCCAAGGCAGATTATGCCATGTAAGTGAAAATACAATATAATCAACAGCTAAGACATTCACTGAGCAAAGTACAGTAATGAACAACAGTTAGGATACTCAGTGAAGAGATACAATAGGGTATGATAGCAGAAAATTCAAAAAAACCCACGTATAAAGCTGAGCACAGAGATGAAATCTTTCTGATACAAAAATGAAACAAAAAGCAATGAAACAAAAAACAAACGACAAAAACAAAAAACCCCAAATGAACCAAAACAACAAAACAAAAAACAAATGAAAACAAAAAAAATGACCCGGCCTCTCCCACTTTCCAGAAACACTTGGCGGGCTCCAGATATCAGCTTTTGTAGCAGCTGACCACTATATACTAGTGTCCCTGGATCTACCATTACTCTTTGAGGCCCGTTACCAATTCACTTGGCAACAGAGACCATGAGCAAAGCCTAGGGCAAGACCGGCAGTTGCCCCAAGTTGGTTCCTCTGTGGCTCTGCCAACTCTCTAGTCTGAGCACAGCATCTGAACCATTGCAAACTACTCAACTGTCAGTAGTTATGCGACTGTGGAATACTTAAGTTATCAAATCATTTTCAAAGAAAAGAAACTTACAGGAGGCTTCACAGTTTCACTTCCTAAGCACAGCTGAAATTGTTAAAGTGCTATAAGTAACTGTCAACTTATTCATGTAAGTAAAAAGTTACATGCTTTGGTGCACTGCGCTTTCTCTTTCCTACAGCTAAAAGTGTTTGTTCTGCTTCCAGTGGAGCACCTGCATTTGATGAGATGAGTTGGTCACAAGCATCCAGTCTTGCAGGCAGTGGCATGACCTTTGGGAGAAGGTTCCCACTGCCTTTTGTCCAACCAAGTGGCTTGCCTCTGTGCTACTTTCTGAGAATGCACCAAGAGTCCCTTTTTTGCCATGCCCAGCAATGTGGGAGGGAGATTGTAATGGCATGCAATGGAAGATCACTCAGATTTTGCATTGAACAGGACAACTTGTGAGAATTTGTCCCGTTCACCACAAGATCTGACTGATATAATACAATCCTTAGGCTTTACTAATCTGCTTGATTTCATCCACAGCCTTTCCTAAATAGAAAAGAGTCCAGTAGCACTGTGACACTGAGAGATCTCTGTCTTTTGGTGCTACACCTCTGAAGATGCCAGCCACAGCTGCCGGCGAAACGTCAGGAACTACAATGCCAAGACCACAGCTATACAGCCCGGAAAATCCACAACAACCATCGTTCTCCAGCCATGAAAGCCTTCGACAATATATCCAGTAGCACTTTTAAGACTAACCAACTTTACTATAGCATAAGCTTTTGAGAACCACAGCTCTCTTTGTCAGATGCACGGCCTTTCCTAAGTCATTCTGCTGAACTGAGCCATGACACACAACAGTTACACAACCACATTCAATCACAAGCATATATTTGCAGTATAGTTCTAGTATCAGCCTCCTGATTGGCTACAAATGCACGTTTTGCCAAAATGATATTGGATATCTTCATTGTATTGCCTCGTTTGAACCCTTCAGAAATTATTATAGGCCTGCTATCAGTGCTTAATACAAGCGGTATCAGTCTTATTGTGTGAGAAAACCAAGAAATGCAGCCGGATCCCTGAAAATGGAACCGTTCTGTTTTCAAGAAGTCTCCAAACCAGCTTAAGACCTTTTGATGAGGTCTTATCCTTCACTGACAGGGTCTGACCTGTATCTGCGAGATGTAATGTTAGTCATGTCAAAATTGTGCCCATTGTGAAAAACAGATTTCCCAGAGTTCTGGTCGTCACAAGAGTTACAGCCAGAGGGATTCCCCAATGCCGTCACGTACAAGACGTCCATTTAAGAAACCCATGAAAATGCCTTTAAGACTCATCTGAGGACAACGAAAGATGTCACTTGGCAGGATACTGCCATTTAGTTCTCTCAGATTTCTATTTGATGATATGGGAGTGCAATGGGCACTGGAAGCAGATTATGTGGCGATATTCTTTTAAGTTCTACTACCCTTCCAAGGTCATAGGCCAGAATAAACAAGTGCAGGATGTTCTGATAACAACAACAACGTTCAATGTATATACCGCCCTTCAGGACAACTTAATGCCCACTCAGTGGTTTACAAAGTATGTTATTATTATCCCCACAACAAAACACCCTGTGAAGTGGGTGGGGTGGGGCTGAGAGAGCTCTGACAGAGCTGTGACTGACCCAAGGTCACCCAGCTGGCTTCAAGTGGAGGAGTGAGGAATCAAACCCGGTTCCCCAGATTAGAGTCCTGTGCTCTTAACCACTACACCAAACTGGCTCATAGATGGAACGGCATTTAGCCTAGCCAGCATAAACGTCCTTTCATCTCACTATATTTGTATGGTGGAAAACGTGGCATTCTACATCTGAATACAACAGAACCAGAGGCGGCTCCTTATACACAATAAACGACAAACCAACAATAAGGAGCCACAATGAAATGTATAACAAAGTACAAGTCAATTTAGTCGGGTATACTATGTACAGTAATAAAGTATGTTCATACAAAAATGACAGTATAATCAAACATTCTTAACAATGTGACTAATTGCTTCACAATAGACCATAAACCCTCAATGAGTTCCACCAGTGAACAACACTTGTAAATGATTTTTCATGCAGTACATTCCAGGTGCATTCCCCTAGTTCACTGGAGTATCTAGCCACAACTAGCAAAGCATTGAGGGTCCCTAAGAAAAACTCCGAGTTGGGGTGGGTCGCACTGCGGATGTGAAGCACCCTATGGGGAATCCAGTCACACCGGGTTGATGGCTGCCCCGCCCTACAAGCTGTTTAATTCTGACTAAATTGATTTGTACTTTGTTATACATTTCATTGTGGCTCCTTATTGTTAGTTTGTCGTTTATTCTACATCTGAAGGTACAGATGTAAACCTCAAAGGACTACCTCTTGGCACTGAAAGACTGAAATCACATCCATATACTGCCACTGGAATGGAAAACTAGAACTGTTGGCTGTGCTTTTGGAGAAATACTATGTGAACTATATCAAAACCTTCCCACCCACCCACTCAGTTTAAAAAGTATCTCTTTGAGTCTCTCTACACAAGATGCCTCATGTTCGTCAAGTGTAGGGAGAGGCAATGTTAGCTGGGAAGCATAGTTTAAAAAGACAGAGCCCACAGAGATCGCTCCTCAGAGGGTTTCTTAATTTCATCTTCGCCTCCCCGAAGACTATGCCAATTTTACCTCTTCAGCCCTTCACACAGCTCCAATGTATAGCAAAGTCTTTGCCCTGCCACCGCTCTGTCTTTTAAAACTACCCTCCCCAGCTAACGTTGCATTTCCGGACATGTGTTCTTCACCTGTCAGATATCTTGTATAAAGAGACTCTTAGCTGAGATCAGTCAGGAGGGGAGAGGGGTTGCCAGATGCATTCTAAGCCACACCCAGCCTTGGGCTTTAGTCATGCAGATGTGGTCAGAAGACTTCCTGCTAAAAGCTTACTCTCCCACGTGTGGGGGCCACAGACAGAGACTTGGAGGACTAAAATGCCAGAAAGGTTTCTTCCTGGAGCTCTCAGGAAACGCCTCTCTGATCTGCCCCTTTGACCTGCCCAGGGGGTGGCAAAGGGAGAGAATAAAACATCTTGGCACAGGAAGGAGGGGCTCTGCAGCTGATTCAAGGTGGAAGCTGAAGGAGCTGAGAGCTGGCTCCTTGCAGGCAGCAACCACTGGCCATGTGGAAGCTGGAGGCCTGAACCGTGAATGGTATGAGGACTACTTAGAAAGCTGGAACTTTCTAAGATAGAGTGCCTGCCTAAACAGAAGATCTACGTTAGGAATGTAGAGAGAGGGATAGAGGAATTGGCTTTTTACCCATTTCTTTTTGAGAGCCTTTGCTTGCTTTGGGGCTGTGCTTAAAAGTATGAGTGTGAACATTTTTCCCTTTAATAACTGCTTCTTCAAATCCTTAAATGCTGGTAGCTGTACTGTGTACTACATGGATGCCCACTGCTCAACCATGCCACCTAAAACAGGCCCACTGCTCAACCATGCCACAGGAGGGGAATGGTCTGTTGACAATTGGCTGGTCCCCCAGAGGTGCACAGGCGCAGTAAATATTCCCTGCCGTAACAAGATGCTGGACAGCAGGAATCTGGGCACAAGACAGGGCTCAGAGTGGCACAGGGAAGCAGGGTGTCATGTATGCCTGCCTGCAGTACATGCCATGTGTATGTTATATGCCACTTATTGATCTTCTAACACTATGAAGAGTTCTGATTACCTCTCTTTGCCTGTTCTTGGGAAATTAAGGGTGTTATCTCTACTTTAAACAGGGCTTTTTTTTCAGCAGGAATGCGGGGAACAGAGTTCCGGAACCTCTTGAAAATGGTCACATGGCTGGTGGCCCCGCCCCCTGATCTCCAGACAGAGTGGGGTTTAGATTGCCCTCCGCGCCACTGAGCGGCGCGGAGGGCAATCTAAACCCCACTCTGTCTGGAGATCAGGGGGTGGGGCCACCAGCCATGTGACCATTTTCTCCAAGGGCAACCTACTGAGTTCCACCGCCTCTTTTCCCAGGAAAAAAAAGCCCTGACTTTGAACATAAACACTCTCCAGAAGCAGAATATTTTCTCTTTCAAAGCGATCGAGACCGGCTGCACCTAACACAAACGAGGCTTCTCCCGGGAACAGGGATGATGTCATGCTTACTCTGTAGATGTAGCCGAAACGGTGATTATTTTTTGTCTCTGGCGTTTGCGCCGGAATTTCAACGGACTTCTAACCTGGGGGTGGGGCATTACACTATATCTAACCATGCTTTTCCCTAACATGTCACTTCTGCCAGTTCCACTGTCTGAGCACCTTGAACCTGATAGATCTCTAATAAAAGTTACTTCAACCAATTCACTTGTGTGATTGCTGTGGAGAACTTAGAGATTTACCTGCCCAGGACTGGCACAGGGAGCCTCGGCCCTCCCCACAAAGGCCAAATGGTGGTAGTGGATGAAAGAGATAAGGAGCCCCTCCAGGGGTTGGAGAGGCACTACATGGGTGGCACACGGCAGGCAGAAACTTGGGACTACCACTGATCAACTCCAAACACCCCAGAGGGCAAGACGGGGGAGTGCTCAAGGGTCAGTGGGGCCTTTTCACTATCATGCTCCCTGCGAAATGTGCTGCCATCAGGTCACATGATTTAGGTATGGTCACCAGTATATCAAACACTGATCATGGACCTTGGGAGGGGGGGCAGATAAAAAAAAATCCACACAGATGCAACTAAGTACAGCCAGGGCTCACCCAGGTTTGCATAAAACTCTTGAGAACTTTTTAAAATTTGGTTTAAAATTTCCCAATGTTAAAGATAAGTGACCCACCTTGGGAGTTACTAGGTTACTCCCAAGAAGCGTTGGTAAGGGTGCAGGAGAACTACCAGGAGAGAAAGAAAAAAAAGGCAGCTTGGATAGGTGGGTGTAACCCCTGGCTTCCCTCCCAGCATAAACACTACCAGAGTTCAGCAGCACCCAAGATCCACTGGCAGGGCTGGGAGAGAAGGAACTACCAGGGCACAGACCATGAAGACTAGTGGATTTGGCAGCAGAGAAAAGAAGTCGAGCAGCAAACATAGCCATGAATGCTGCTAGGGAGAGAAGGTGAGCAAGCAGCCGTGGCTGAGAGGAAGACGAAGACACAACGCTTGCTTTTTGCAACACAGTGTCTGATATACTGGCCAAAGCTAATCTGGGAACACAGTGCTATTAAGTTCAGCATTCTTATCGGTGCGAAGTTACCCTTAAAGTCCAAAAGAGTGACATTTGATTTCAAAAGAGGGAACCTGACAAAAATGAGGGGGAATAAGTTAAAGAAAGCTGAAAGGGAAACACAAGAGAGTCAAATCCTTGGAAGCTATTTAAAACCATGCTAACTGAAGCCCAGGTAGAATGCATTCCCCAGATCAGGAAAGGTACTGCCAAGTGTAAGAGAATGCCTGCATTGTTAATGCCCCAAGTCAAGGAAGCCATAGAAAGCAAAAAGGCTTCTTTTTAAAAGTGGAAGGTCTGCCCCAATGAAGCAAACAGAAGGGAGCACAGGGTCTGGCAAAAGAAGTGTAAGTTAATAATTAGGCATGCAAAAAGAGAGTTTGTGGCATAGACTGCTAAAAGCATCAAGCAATAACCATTTCTTTAAATATATCCAAAGCAGAAAACCAGCCAGAGAAGCAGTAACCAAGGACTGCTAAAGGAAGATGGGAAATGGCAGAGAAGCTCAATGAGTTCTTTGCATCGGTGTTCACTGTAGAAAGTGTAGGGCATGTACCCACTCCACAGCAATGATCTTTAGGAAGGGAGGCTGAAAAACTGAGTCATATCGAGGTGACAACAGATGAACAGTCTCTCTACATGAGACATCTGACACATGAAGAACACGTGTTGGGAGATGCAATATTAGCTGGGAAGGGTAGTTTAAAAAGACAGAGCCGGTGGCAGGGCAAAGGCTTAACTATACACTGGAGATGTGTGAAGGGGCTGTGAAATGCCAGAAGGGAAACTTCAGACCATTATAACCTCTCCAGGTCCAAGCCTGGCTCTGGAAGGCAGCTCCAGCCCATTTCAATTCCTTGCTGCCCTCTGGTTGCAATCCCACACAATTTTAGACTAGAGAGGTGAAACTAACAGAGCCTTCTGGGAAGCGAAGATGAAATTAACAAACTCTTCCCGGCTAACATTGCACGAACGGGCGCCAAGGTCTCATGTACAGAGACTCAAAGTTTTAGACCTACTGGAGAAATTAAAAATCAGTAAGTCTTCAGATCCTGATGGCATACATCCAAGAGCTCTTAAGGAACTCCAGCGTGAGATTATTGGTCTACTAACCCACATATGTAAAATCAGCCACTATATCAGAGGACTAGAGAGTAGCGAATGTTACAATTATTTTTAAAAGGGGTCATATGAGAACCAGGAAGTTACAGGCCAGGTAGCCTAACATCTGCCCCAGGCAAATTAATAGACACTGTAATCAATTATTAGGCACACAGAGCACCAAACCCTTCTGAGGGAAAATCAGCATGGCTTCAGCAGGCAAATCCTGCCTCACCAATCCTTCGGGTTTCTTTGAGAAAGTGAACAAGCATATAAATAAAGGTAACCAAGCAGACATTGTTTTCTTGGATCCTCACCAAAGACTCCTGGGTAAGCTTAATAGTCATGGGATAAGAGGATGGGTTCTCTTATGGATTAAAAATTGGTTAAATGACAGGGAGCAAATATCAGGAATAAATGGGCAGTTCTTGCAATGGAGGGAAGTAAGTAAGCAGAGGGGTCCCAAAAGGGGCCAGTGCTATTTGATTTATTCATAAATTATCTGGAACTAGGGGGGAACAGTGTAGTGGCCAAGTTTGTAAAAGCCAACCAAAGCTGACTGTGAAGAGCTCCAGGAGGATTTCCACGAATTGGATGAATGGACAACAATATAGTAAATGAAGTTCAAGACTGAGAGCCAGTTTGGTGTAGTGGTTAAGAGTGCAGGACTCTAATCTGGAGAACCAGGTTTGATTCCCCTCCCCTCTGCCTGAAACCAGCTGGATAACCTTGGAGCAGTCACAGCTTCTAGGAGCTCGCTCAGCCCCACCCATTTCACAGGATGTTTGTTGTGGGGATAATGATAACATACTTTGTAAAATTTTCTGAGTGGGCGTTAAGTTGTCCTGAATGGTGGTATATACATCGAATGTTGTTGTTATTGTAGTTATTATTATTATTAGTGTAAGGTGATTCACATTGGAACAAAAATAACCCTGTCAGGGCTTGCCGCCGCTGCCGCTGGGCGTGGCACTGGGCGGTCTGCTCCTGACGTCACAGGAGGGCCAGGGATTCTGCAGGACCCTGCTCTGTGGAAGGAGGGGCGGTATACCTCACCCAGACTCCCTCTCAGTCCACTCGCTGGCCTGCTCAACCTGGCCTGCTTACCCTCTGCGTCCTCCTTCATCTCCTCCTTCCAGAACTCTCCTCCAAACCTCCACCCTTGCATCTTACTGCTCTCACTCCACATCATCACTCCTCACTCACACCCACCACCACAGGGCTCTTCCCAGCCAGCTTTTATAGGGCTTCCTTCTACTGCCCCACCCCTCTTCCAGCCTGGCCTTGGGCTGCACCAAGCAGTTGCAGCTGGGGTAGCTGATCTGGCCCCACTGACCAGCACCAGCTGTGCCTTGTTCTCTGGCTGCCCAGCCTCCCTGCCTTGGCTGATTGCTGAAGGCATGTCCAGCTGCAGTCCCCTGGCTAGCAGCCCAGCCTCCCTGGCAGAGCTGATGGCTGAAGGTGGGTCCAGCTGCGGCTCCTTGGCTGGTTGCCCAGGGCTTCCTGCAGAGTGCCTCCAATAGCCCCACCTGGAGTGGCTTGGCTTTTGGCAACTCCTGGGCCAGGCTACTATTTTCTAGCTGGGGCATGGCTTTGGGTTGTTGGGGCTGCTGCTGCTTCTCCTCCTCAGGTAAGGTCTTTGGGTGGGTGACTGCTGGGCTCCCAATCCCTCTGCCCTTGCCCCCTTCCGCCTTGCCTAGCCCCCTTTCCCTCCCTAGGGGAGTGGGACTCGCTGGCCTCTCTCTGTCTCCCCCTGCCTCCTGAGGCCCTGGGCTTTTGCTCCTTGCCCCTGGCACCGGCAGGTTCTGGCTCCATTTGCCTGTGGGAGGGGTTGACCTGCTGTCCCCCAGCTGCCCCCTCTGCCTGCCAGTCAGACCGGTTGACCTGCTGTCAGCTGGCTGACCAGTTGACCTGCTGTCTGCTGGCTGCCCCCTCTGTTTGCCCATCAGCCCGGCTGACCTGCTGTTCCCTCCTACCAAGTCTGGGGGCTGGGACCCAGACCCCGGACACACACCCCCGCTTAGCTTTGAGTTGTGGGGGTCAGGGTCAGACTCAAACATGCGGGACATGAAGTCCGCATCCACATGCCGCGCCCCCTTGCGGTACTTGATGGTGAACCGGAAGGGGAGGAGGGAGAGGTACCACCGCAGCACACGGGGGTTGTGTGCCTTCATGTGGTGGAGCCACTGCAGGGGCGCATGGTCCGTTAGTAGGACAAAGGGATTATTGGCCAGGTAGTATTGCAGGGCCCCCACTGCCCACTTGACCGCTAGGGCCTCCCGCTCCACTGTTGCATAGCGCCTCTCTGCGGGCTGCAGCTTCCGACTCAGGAAGAGGATGGGGACGTCGGTTCCGTCACGTTCCTGAGTCAGGACTGCCCCAAGGCCGGTGTCAGAAGCGTCTGTGGCCAGCGTAAAGGGTCGGTCAAAGTCCGGGTTCCACAGGGCTGTGGTATTAGAGAGGGCTGACCGCAGGTCCTTGAAAGCTGCTTCTAGTGCTGGGGTCCACCGGACTTGGTTGGGCAGCCCCTTCTTTAAGCAGTCTGTCAGGGGGGCGGCTCGGGAGGCAAAGTGGGGGATGAACCGCCCGTAATACCCCAGTAGTCCCAGGAAACGTCGGACCTGCTTCTTGGTCCGGGGCTGGGGGGCATCAGCTATTGAGGCCACCTTGTCTGGTGGTGGGCGAACTCGGCCTCCCCCGACCACAAAGCCCAGGTACTGGAGTTCCTGGAACCCCAGGTGGCTCTTCTTTGGGTTAGCCCGTAGTCCGGCTCGCTGGAGGGCCCTCATGACAGCTTCCAAGTGTTGGAGGTGGGTGGGCCAGTCCGGGCTGAAGATGATGATGTCATCTATGTACGCCATTGCATACGCCCGGCACTCTCCCAGCACTTGGTCCACCAGCCGCTGAAACGTGGCAGCTGCCCCGTGTAGACCAAACGGCATCTTCTTGAACTGGAAGAGGCCTCGTGGGGTGGCAAAGGCTGTCTTCTCCCGGTCCGCTGGCCGCACGGGCACTTGCCAGTAGCCCTTCGTCAAGTCTAGGGCCGACAGGTAGCGGGCGGACCCTAGGTGGTCTACCAACACATCTGCTCGGGGCATGGGGTATGCATCGAACTGGGCCACCTTATTCAGTTCGCGATAGTCGATGCAGAATCGGGTGGTCCCATCCGGCTTGGGCACCAAGACTATCGGGCTCCTCCAAGCGCTTCGCGAGGGCTCGATTACCCCAAGCCTGAGCATCTCGTCGGTCTCCTTCTCCACTGCCTCCCACCGCTTCCTGGGGATGGGGCGCCAGGTAGCCCGGGCTGTCTGCCCCGGGTCCGTTGGAATGGCATGTTGGATCAGGCTCGTGCTGCCCGGCCTGCGGGAGAAGACCCCGGGAATCCGAGCCCAGAGGTCTTGTAGCTGGGCCCTCTGAGCTGGGTTGAGCTGAGGGTCCACCTTGGGCTCCTCAAACTCCGGGGCATCAGTGGTCCAAGGCAGCACACTGTCAGGGAGCTCTAGCGGGTCCTCAGCCACGCCGCACTCCTCTTTTGGGCGCTCGTGCCACTGCTTTAGGAGGTTCACATGCAGGGTCTTCCGCCGACGCCGGCCGACCCCACACTGGACTTTGTAGGTGGTGGGGCCCAGCACCCTTCGAATCTGGTAGGGACCCCTCCATGGGTCCCCTTCCTCTCTTGGGAACACCGAGTGGTGCACGAGGACCTTCTCTCCGGCCTGGAAAGTCCTCATCCGCGCACCCCGGTCATAGGCGGCCTTTTGCTTTGACTGGGTGCGAGTCAGTCTGCGATTTGCCTCCGCTTGGGACTGTTGCACCCGGTCACGGAGCCGGCTCACGTACTCCTGTATGGGGGGCGCGGGGCTGCTGGCCCGGGGCCCCCAGCGTTCCGTCAGCCGGGAGAGCATCCCCCTTGGCTTGCGCCCATATAGCAGCTCGAATGGGCTGAAGCCAGTGGAGGCCTGCGTGGTCTCCCGGAGAGCGAACATGAGCGGGTCGATGTACAAGTCCCACTGGTGAGGCTTGTCCCGCGTCATCTTCTTCAGAGCCTCCTTGACGGTCTGGTTCAGCCGCTCTGCCAACCCGTCTGTTTGAGGGTGGTACGCCGAGGTGAACACCTGCCGGATCCCCAAATTCCGGCAGAGCTGACGCATGGCTGTGGCACGGAACGGGCCCCCCCGATCCGTCAAAATTTCATCTGGCAGCCCCACCATCGCGAAAAACTTGGACAGGGCCCGTACCATCCCCGGGGTCTGCATGGTCTTCAGCGGGATGACCTCGGGGAACCGCGTGGCATAGTCCACAATCACCAGGGCAAAGCGATGGCCCCGGGGTGTGCGTGGCAGCGGTCCGATGAAGTCCATTGCGATGCGTTGGAAGGGCGTCTCCATGACGGGCAGCGGGGAGAGGGGGGCCTTCGGCGGGCGGCGGGCTGCCACCCGCTGGCAGGTGGGACACGAGCGGCAGTGGGCCTTCACGTCTGCATTCACGGAGGGCCAGAAGAATTGCTCAAGAACCTTCCTCAGGGTCTTGTGGTGCCCGAGGTGCCCGGCCCAAGCATGCTCATGGGCCGTGCGGAGGACTTCCGCCCGATAGGCTGCTGGCACAAGTAGTTGGCGGACCTCCCCCTGGCCATTTGGGGCACGAGCTATGCGAACCCAGACCCCTCCTTGCTTCTCGATGCGAGGGAGCCGTTGGGACCTCCGTTCATCCCGCACTTGCTCCTCCTCACGAGCGGCTGTCTCTCGCAAGCGCTGCAAGGACTCATCTGCCCCTTGGGCATCACGGAATGGGCGGTCTGCAAGGGTTCCAGCTGGGCCTCCAGCCCGTGGTTCTGCCCCTGGCCTGGTGGAGGGACCCTCTCCCGGGTCGTTGGCCTCCTCCAATTGCAGAGCGGTGGCAACTTGTGGGTCTGTCACTTCCCCTGCCGCCTTCAGCCGAGACCCGGCAGTCCCTGGCGTGTCTCTTCCCAATTTCTTCGCTGCCTGCTGGAGGAGCCTGAAGAACCCTGGGGCATCTCTTCCCAGCAGTATTGGTACGGGTAGGTGAGCTAACTGGGCAACTTCCATTTGGTGGCGGACCCCTAGGTACTCTATCGTGATTAGGGCCGTAGGGTACGGCTGGGTGCGGCCCATCACATCCGTCACTGGGATCCAGCGGTACACTGGGGTGGCAGCTGGGAGGAGCTGGGGCCGAATTGCTGAGACTGCACTCCCAGAGTCCAACAGGGCTTGTAGGATCAGCCGGCCTATCTTCACAGTGGCACATAGACTCTGCACCTGCTTGCTTGCCAGGCGGTGGGTTATTTTCCCAAACGAGGGCGCAAACCCTTGGCAAGGCCTCAGTGAGCACGCCGGCTTGCCTCTGCAGCTCCGCTGTCTATGCTAGTTCTACTGGAGCGGCTGGGTAGGCTGCCTCCAGCTTTCCCCACATCCTATCCTGGCGTTCCTCCAGCCACGGTCCAAGCTCCGCTGGGGCGGCGGCCTTGGGAGGCCGCCCCTTGACTGGTGCCTGCGTTGGAACGTCTCTCCCCGTACGGGCCACCAACTTGTCAGGGCTTGCCGCCGCTGCCGCTGGGCGTGGCACTGGGCGGTCTGCTCCTGACGTCACAGGGGGGCCAGGGATTCTGCAGGACCCTGCTCTGTGGAAGGAGGGGCGGTATACCTCACCCAGACTCCCTCTCAGTCCACTCGCTGGCCTGCTCAACCTGGCCTGCTTACCCTCTGCGTCCTCCTTCATCTCCTCCTTCCAGAACTCTCCTCCAAACCTCCACCCTTGCATCTTACTGCTCTCACTCCACATCATCACTCCTCACTCACACCCACCACCACAGGGCTCTTCCCAGCCAGCTTTTATAGGGCTTCCTTCTACTGCCCCACCCCTCTTCCAGCCTGGCCTTGGGCTGCACCAAGCAGTTGCAGCTGGGGTAGCTGATCTGGCCCCACTGACCAGCACCAGCTGTGCCTTGTTCTCTGGCTGCCCAGCCTCCCTGCCTTGGCTGATTGCTGAAGGCATGTCCAGCTGCAGTCCCCTGGTTAGCAGCCCAGCCTCCCTGGCAGAGCTGATGGCTGAAGGTGGGTCCAGCTGCGGCTCCTTGGCTGGTTGCCCAGGGCTTCCTGCAGAGTGCCTCCAATAGCCCCACCTGGAGTGGCTTGGCTTTTGGCAACTCCTGGGCCAGGCTACTATTTTCTAGCTGGGGCATGGCTTTGGGTTGTTGGGGCTGCTGCTGCTTCTCCTCCTCAGGTAAGGTCTTTGGGTGGGTGACTGCTGGGCTCCCAATCCCTCTGCCCTTGCCCCCTTCCGCCTTGCCTAGCCCCCTTTCCCTCCCTAGGGGAGTGGGACTCGCTGGCCTCTCTCTGTCTCCCCCTGCCTCCTGAGGCCCTGGGCTTTTGCTCCTTGCCCCTGGCACCGGCAGGTTCTGGCTCCATTTGCCTGTGGGAGGGGTTGACCTGCTGTCCCCCAGCTGCCCCCTCTGCCTGCCAGTCAGACCGGTTGACCTGCTGTCAGCTGGCTGACCAGTTGACCTGCTGTCTGCTGGCTGCCCCCTCTGTTTGCCCATCAGCCCGGCTGACCTGCTGTTCCCTCCTACCAAGTCTGGGGGCTGGGACCCAGACCCCGGACAAACCCAACTTCAAGTATTTGCTGCTTTTTTTTTAGAAAATTTTTATTGGTGAGTATACTTTTCAAATTCAATACATACATTCCCTCGGTATCTAATTAACCCTATCCCCCACCCTTTTCCTCCCCCCTCTCTATCGACTTCCAACAGCTTTCCAACCCTTACCCCCTCTTATTACTTGATAATTCCCTTAGTCTAAGCACATTCTAATTTTTTTCCAGGTATTCTATCATATATATCAAATATCCTATCAATATAGCATGCTTCTATCAATTATACTATCAAATATTCTATCAGTGTAATATACATCTATCAATTATACTATCAATATAGTATAAATCTTATACCCCTCAATATAGCAGACCAGTATAATATAATATAATATATAACAAAAGTCTTAGTTTAAACATATTCTATTTCTTTTAAACATATATTCTATCAAATATACTATTGTCATTATAATATGTATTAACACCCCTACTGTGCGCCCTGCCACCAATGTGGCACCGCACACAGCACCATACTGCACATTCATTATATAATATACAATCTGATCTACCAACATAGTAGTATATATAGTATGCCCCATCAGTATATTTATTTAACTATTCCCTTATTCATATACTCTGAGAAAGGTATTACTTATCGTAACCTCCCTATCTTATTCTTTAAAAAATCAGTTCTAAATTTCACCCCTCTTCTGCTATGTTATAATCCAAGCTTAGATTAAAATAGATATAAATTCTTAATGGTAAAGTCACTTCTCTCTTCTATTTAAAATGTCTTATTTCAAAAGTTCTCAAACTGCCACAGTTCTCCTTTCACATCCCATTTTTTTTCCAAAAATTGTTTCAGTTTTGCCCAGTCCGCCAAATACTGTTCCGGATCCAGGTCTTTAAGTTTTCTTGTCATTTTATCCATCTCTGCCATGTACAGCAATTTGTAAATCCAGTCCTCTACAGTAGGTACTTCTTGCACTTTCCATTTCTGCGCATACAGTAATCTTGCTGCAGCTATCATATAAAATAACAATGTTCTGTTTTGCACTGGAACATTCTCCATTCCCAAGTTTAGTAGCAGCAGTTCTGGGTTCCTATTTATTTGGGTTTGTAACACCTCATTAATTACTTCTATTATATCTCCCCAGTACTGCTTCGCTACTTCACAAGTCCACCACATATGGTATAATGATCCTTCGTGCTTTTTGCATTTCCAGCACTTGTCTGACATTTTACCGTTCCCCAGCACAATTTTCTTCGGTGTTAGGTACCATCTGTATATCATCTTGTATACATTTTCTTTAATATTCGTACACGTTGTAATCTTAATTGTATTCTTCCACAAGTGCTCCCATGCCTCCATTGCTATTTCTTTATGAAAATTTATTGCCCACTTCACCATCTGTACTTTCACTGTTTCATCCTCAGTGTACCATTTTAGAAGTATCTTATAGATCTTTGAGATTTGTTTCTTGCCTTCTTGTAGCATTACTTCTTCCAATTCTGTATTTTCCATTCTTATTCCTCCCCTTGAACAGTCCGATTTGTAAAGATCCCTTTTCTGTCTATATTGAAACCAACTATAGCAAGGAGACAATTCTTCTTGTGACTTTATTCTTAATGTTGAATATTGTATTTGTGTTATCTCCTTGTAAGTTAAACGTTGCTGTTCGTTCTCGACAGTTCTCGGGTCTATTACTTCATACGGGACCACCCAAGAGGGGATTTGATCTTCCAGATACATCTTATATTTCTTCCAGATTGTGAAGAGGCTTCTTCTAATATAGTGATGCAGAAACAGAGAGACCGCTTTTATTTTATTGTACCATAGGTATGCATGCCATCCAAATATTTTCTTATAACCTTCCAATGCCAGAAGCTTGCGATTTTTCAACGTTATCCAATCCTTTATCCATGTCAAACAAATTGCTTCATAATACAGTCTTAAGTTGGGCAGTTGCAAGCCACCTCTTTCTTTCGCATCCTGTAACACTTTCATTTTAACACGTGGTTTTTTGCCTGCCCACACAAAATTCAAAATTTTTCTTTGCCATTTTTCAAATTGTTTAGAGTCTCGAATAATCGGAATCGTTTGTAACAGGAACATAACACGAGGTAGAACATTCATTTTTATTGTCGCAATTTTGCCCAGCCATGATAAATTGAACTTGTTCCACTTTATCAAATCTCTCTCTATTTGTATCCACAATTTCTCATAGTTGTTCTTAAATAAGTCTATATTTTTTGCGGTTAGTTCAATTCCCAAATATTTTACTTTGTTTGTTACCTCGCAGTCCGTTAATTCCATCAGTTCTTGTTGTTTCTTTGGTCATATTTTTGCATAGTATCTTCGACTTCTTTTTATTTACAAAAAAACCAGCCAGATCTCCAAATTCCTTTATCTTCTTTATTACCTTTGGCATATTGTCGATTGGATCCTCTACAATCAACATTATGTCATCCGCAAATGCTCTGACCTTGTAGGTAAACTCTCTTATCTTTATACCTCGGATTGTGTCTTCCTCTCGTATCTGAATCATCAATATCTCCAAAATCAATATGAACAGCAATGGAGACAATGGGCAGCCTTGCCTTGTGCCTTTGCTTATTTTCAGTTTTTTTGTCAAATCGTCATTCACTACAATCGCTGCACTTTGGTCTTTATAAATTCCTTTAACTGCTTGTATGAACTTTTCTCCCATTTGCAGCTTTTCCATGGTGGCGAACATAAAGTCCCAGTTCAGATTGTCGAATGCTTTTTCTGCGTCTACGAAAAAGAAACCAACCTCCTTATCACAATGCTTATCATAGTATTCAATAGCATTTATTACTGTTCTCAGATTGTCTTTAATTTGTCTATTAGGTAAAAATCCCGCTTGTTCATCTGCAATGAATTCCGACATCCATCCTTTAGTTCTTTCCGCCAACACCTTTGCAAATATTTTATAATCATTGTTCAACAGTGAAATTGGTCTATAATTTTTAACATTAGTCAAATCTTGTCCTTCTTTTGGAATCAATGATATGTTAGCCTCCTTCCAAGAATCAGGAATCCCTTGATCCTGCATAGCACCATTCATCACCTCTTTCAGGAGAGGTGCCAATTCTTGGCCCATTATTTTATAAAATTTTGCCGTTAATCCATCCGGGCCTGGCGCCTTCCCCAATTTCGTTGATTGAATAGCTTCTTTTATTTCTTCTTCTGTCACTTCCTTATTCAATTTCTCTTTCCATTCTTCAGAGAGTGTCAGAAGTTTCATCTTATCTAAATATTCCGCTATTGAATCTTTGTTCACCTCTTTTTTTTGGTTTAATTTTGCATAAAATTTAAAAAAGGCTCTACTAATGGCGACTTGATCACTTAATAGCTTATCATCTTCTCGTATTGTACTGATAATTTTCTTCTCCTTCCTCTTTTTTAGTTGCCACCATTAGGCGCATAAATTCCAATCACCAATGTCTTTTTTGAATTCCAGATTATTTCCACTGCCAAATATCGAGCTTCAACATCACTGAACACCACTTTAGGCTGTAGTTCCTCCTTTATATACAACACAACACCCCTCTTTTTATGTTTGGAGGCAGCTATAAATTCTTTTACAAGTTTTGCCATTTTCAAATATTTTACATCTTGCTTTCTAATATGTATCTCTTGTAGGCATACAATTTTACATTTCTGTTTTACAAGCCAGTGGAAAATAACCTTACGTTTACAAGGTGAGTTTAGTCCATTTACATTCCAAGATATAATTTTACACTCCATGATCAAGGTTTTGTGGGTTTTGGTAAGTCCTTTTCATTTTTACTAATAAAATCCTCCATTTCCTGGCCAGATCTGATGCTCTTTCTTACTCCACCAAACTCAAATGTCAGCCCCTCTAGTATTTCCCATCGGTATTTTACTTTCATTTCTTTTAACATCTGGACTAGCTCTCTGTATTTCTTTCTTTCCAACAACACCGATCTGGGTAGTTCCTTCATAATTCTTACCGCCTTTCCATCAACTTCTAGTGGATCCTGAAACTGTTTGGTCACAATTAATTCTCTTGTATTTCTTGTCGTAAGTTGCACAATCATATCCCTTGGTAACTTCCTCTGAGACGCAAATTTTGAATTAATTCTGTACACCACATCTAGGAGAGCTGCAATTTCCTCTTCCTCCTTCCCCAGGTACTTTGCCAAAATTTCTGTAATCTGCTCTCGGGCGGTCTTTTCCTCTGTTTCCGGGATCGAACGAAATCTTAGCTGTTTTTCCATTTGTTTACTTTCCGCGATGGTCACTCTCGCTTTCAGTCCTCTCATCTCTGTCCTCTGCAGATCCATCGTGTTTTCTACTACCTTCACTCTCTGCTGCGTATCTGATACGTCTTTTACCAGTTCTGCCATTTCCGATTTAAGTGTCTCTTTAAAGTCTCTAAAGTCTTTTGCCATCTCCTGTATCATACCTTTGAGCTCTTTATTGCCTTCTGTAACTTCAGAAACTTTTTTATCCAAATTCTCCATCGCAGCTTGCCACTCCTTCTTCGACATCATGGGGCTAGATTTACCACGCTCCCACAAGTCTGCCCTTTTCCTTAAATCCGTGGCGCTGATTTATTACTTCCAATTGCTTTAAAAAGTCCCAATTTACTCAGTTTTTGTTAAAAGTTGTTTTGCTCTGTCCAAAATGTCGGGCGTTTTTTCTCTATGATTTTAACTTGAAGCAAACGCCCTTACCTTCTTCCAAGATGTCCTACTTCCTGTTTCCTTGAAGCCAAAACTTTGCCCTTCTCCGAAATGGCGATCTTCCACTACCTGTATTAACACAGAGCGCCTCTTGCCAGTCTCTTTATGGTCCTGACGTACTTCCTGTTTCTTTAATGTTTGCAGCAGTTCTCGCGATATTCAAGCTTTCCCACAGTCCAGTATCTCTTCCCACCTCAGGTATGTAAACAATATCCAATTTTCCGCCTTAACTACTGTTTAAAATGTCACTTTTTAGATTTTCCCTTGCCAGAATCTTCCCCTTCACTTAATCAGTCTGTTGCAGTTTTTAAGTCCAGTTTTAAACTTTATTACTTGCTTAAATCTGTCCCGGTTTGAGAGGTAGCAATCTTTACCTTCTTAAACGTCTTTTCTTGGGTTGTAATCGCTGCTTCTTTAATCAAATGAATCCGTTTCCCTTGCTGCTTAACGAAGCTCGGGCATGCAGGTCTTATGCCAATACAATTGACTCCTGAGCCGCTGCAGAGATCTTAGCAAATCTGTCTTCGGGTGGAACCTCCAGGGCGGGAGGGAGCTCGTTGCTTAGAGCCCCCCACCACCCGAGATCGATGCGCCCTCAGATGCAGTGCGTACTTGCCTGTTCTCCGCCTGAGAACAGGGGGCCGCGGGCAATCTGTGCCCCTCCAGCCTCCACAAACAGCGGCACGGACAGCTCAGCTCTTAGAGCTGCTTTAGACCTTCATGGATCCCGAACTGGAAGTCCCCAACTTCAAGTATTTGCTAATGGGGTCTGAAACAATGGGGTCATTCTGGATAACTCCATGAAAGTGTCGACCCAGTGTGCCACAGCAGTGAAGAATACAAACTCTGTGCTAGGATTAGGAAAGTGACTGAGAATAAAGTGGTCAACATTATAATGCCCCTGTACAGACATATGATATGACCTCATTTGAAATACTGTGTGCAGTTCTGGTCACCATATCTCAAAAAAGACACTGCAGAGCTGGAAAAAGTACTTGAAGAGGGCAACCAAGATGATTATGGGTTTGGAGCACCTTTCCTGTGATGAAACACTGAAGAGTCTGGGGCTTTTCAGTTCAGAAAAGAGACAACTGAGAGGGGGTGACATAAGGGTATATAAAACTATGCATGGGGTGGAAAGAGAGAATTTTTTCTCCATCAGAATACTAAAAATTGAGGGCACCCAACAAAGCTGTCAGACAGTAGATTCAGGACAGATAAAAGGAAATATTTCTTTGCACAATGAGTAATTAAGACATAGAATTCACTGCCAGAAGATGTAGTGATGGCCACAGGCACAGACAGCTTTAAAAGGGGATTAAACAGAGTAATAGCGGATAGGTCTATCCAGGGCTTTTTTTCAGCAGGAACGCCATGGAACGGAGTTCCGGAACCTCTTGAAAATGGTCACATGGCTGGTGGCCCCGCCCCCTGATCTCCAGACAGAGGGTAATCTCAACTCCCCTCTGTCTGGAGATCAGGGGGCGGGGCCACCAGCCATGTGACCATTTTCTCTGAGGGTAACCCACTGAGTTCCACTACCTCTTTTCCCAGAAAAAAAGCCCTAGGTCTATCTGTGACTACTACTAGCCACGGTGATTAAAGAGAACCTCCACAGTCAGAGGTAGTAAATGTCTGAATACCAGCACCAGGAGGTAACTTGAAGGGAAGGCCTCTAAGCCTTGTTGTTGGCCCTCCATTGGAACTGGTTGGCCACTGTGTGAGACAGCATGCTGGTCTGATCCAGCAGGCCTCTTCTTATGTTCTGTCTCCTTCCCTCTTGCGCAGGACAGAAGGTAGGCAGGTAGGGTGGCGGAGCACAGATGGCAGCAGTTCCACCACTACCTTCCAAGTTCCATGTGGGTCTCTGCATATTTATGAAATTTCAAGGTATAAATGCCTTAGCAAAATGCTGAATATATCAGTGCCAGAGAGGGCTGCAAACTGACACCTTGTGCTTCTTTAGCACATGATCTTATTTTTGTTCTCTGAAAGGTAAGAAATGATGCAATCACCTCCCCCAATTTCCCAAAAATGGATGGTGGGCCAAGTGCTCTGCTTTGGCTTTCACCCTCCAGCCAGGTGAAGCTGAGTGGAATCTTGGGAGGTTCCTGAAAAGCCACGAGAACAGAGGCTCTTATAAAATTACTACAAGACAAGAAGAGCTTGAGGGAGGGGACTATAAAATGCAAAAGAGAAAGCTGTTAATAGAAAAATGAGCACAAACTCTGGCAACATAACAGTAAAGAGACATTATTCCAATGTATCTTCAATTCTCTCAGAAGCTAATGGGAGAGGCAGCAGGACTGCTGAATGAGCAACAGCATAATGGGTGTTGTTAACGGGAAACTGCAGAAAAGATAAAGGAACACTTTACATCAGTGTTCCCCGGCAGAGATGCCAGCAACAATCCTTTTTCAGGTTCTCTTGATACTTTGGGAAGACACAGTTTTTCCGGGGAAGAGAGGCCAGGCTGGGAAGGAATCTGGTTTGCCCTTGCCACAGCACAAATCACAGCCCTGATACCCAAGTAGGAATTCACTGTGAGGGTTTTGGAGAGCCATAGAATTGGTCAGAATCTGGACTACATTTTATTTTATTTTTATTTATTTTATTTATTTCAAATTTCTATTCCACCCTTCCTGCGAGCAGGCTCAGGGTGGATAACAACATATTAAAATACAAAACACAATAAAAACAACATATTAAAATACAATAAAAATCCATACACATTTATAACAGGATGGTGGATAGCCTTCACAGGGAGGGTTAAGAATTTATACACCCCTTTTTTTCAGGCTGGTGGAGGCCTAGCTTCAGCCATATGCCTGGTGGAACAACTCTGTCTTGCAGGCCCGGCGGAAGGATAGTAGGTCCTGCTGGGCCCTGATTTCAGCAGACAGAGCGTTCCACCAGGTGGGAGCCAGGACCGAAAAGGCCCTGGTTCTAGTTGAGGCTAGGTCGGCCTCCTTGGGGCCAGGGACCACCAACAGCTGTTTGTCCCCTGATTGGAGTGTCCACCAGGGAATATATGGGGAGAGACGGTACCATAGATACGCTGGTCCCAGTCCACACAGGGCCTTATAGGTCAATACTAGAATCTTGAATCTAATCTGGTACTCCACTGGCAACCAATGCAGCTTGTGTAAGAATGGTGTTATATGTGCCTTATTTGGCACTCTCGTAATAAGACGCGCTGCTGCATTTTAGATTATTTGGCACTCTCATAATAAGACGTGCCGCTGCATTTTAGATATTGTACCCCAATTTTTTCCCCAATAAGGACTCAAGACGGTTTGCAATATCCTTCTCCCTCTATTTTATCTACAAGGATACATGATTCAGTAAAGGAAGTTGTGGCCTCCAGGTTACAAGACCTGAACAAGGCAGTCAATTATAGGACATTTTGGAGGATGTTAATACATGGTGTTGCCCTAAGTCAGAAGCAAGTTGACAGCAACCTAACACACACACAAAGCTGTATCAGATCCCAGTTGTCTGCAATACAAATTTTGCAAATGTTACATTTACTATGACAGAGCTGTCAGAACAGCAAACTTTGTTTCTGCAACAACTTCCAGAAGCCATAAAAGAGAGTTACCAGTTTGGTTCAATACAACAATTGGACAAAGTCAGCTTGAGACCATCTGAGACCCAGAATAGTGAAGTGGTTAGAACAGGGCTTTTTTTCAGCGAGAACGTGGTGGAACGGAGTTCCAGAACCTCTTGAAAACGGTCACATGGCTGGTGGCCCCACCCCCTGATCTCCAGACAGAGGAGAGTTGAGATTGCCCTCCGCGCCGCTGGCAATCTCAACTCCTCTCTGTCTGGAGATCAGGGGGTGGGGCCACCAGCCATGTGACCATTTTCTCCGAGGGCAACCCACTGAGTTCCACCACCTCTTTCCCCAGAAAAAAAGCCCTGGGTTAGAGTGTCAGAGAAGGATATGGGAGGCCCTGGTTCAAATCCCCACTCTTCCACGGAAACTTCTTGGGTGACCTTGGGCCTGTCACACATTCTCAGCCAACCTACCTCCCAGGGTTGTCGTAAGCTGCTTTGGGTCCCCAATAAGGAGAAAGGCTGGTTATAAATGAGGTAAGTAAATAAACTGGCTGGTGGTAAAGGTGGTTTGGGAAAGTGGTTTGGGTATCAAGTTCCCAGAAGAAAACTTCCCTCAGCCCTAAAATGAAGTAGTTCTGGCTGACCTTGGAACCCTTTCCATTTTGAATGGCCTTCTGATTTTTAATGCAAAGGAATTAATCCATACAGAAAGGGAGGAGAGAGCCTGAAAGGGTACAAAAACACAATGCTACAAAAACAATGTTTTATCAGAGAACCCACTAAACGAGACATCTTACACAGGGACACTGAAGTGTAAGGAGATACGTTAGCCGGGAAGCATAGTTTAAAAAGGCAAACCCAAACGCTCTGTCAATTTCACTTCCCCTTCCAAGAGGCAAAGATGAAAGTGACAACCCCTCTGAGGAGCAATCTCCTCCGGCTCTGTCTTTTTAAACTATGCTTCCCAGCTAACATTGTGTCTCTCTACACTTGAGCATACCCGTGGATGTCTCATGCAGAAAGACTTATAGTCCAACTTCCCAGGAAATATTAATCAGTCTAAAGTTCTAGAGAATTTCTTCAAATCTCGTGGTTTAGGGCACACTCCAGCTGCCACTATAGTTAATTTGCTTTATGCATCTAGTCCTTTTTTCACCACTGTCCATCTGGTTATCTCCCTCAAAACTGTATTCAGGGAAATTGGAGAAAGTGCAAGTGACCCATTCCTCATCGCTCTCTCTTGGGCCTTCATGTTCACTTCTTGTATGAGCACCCGGCTACTATTCTGGAACCCATATTGAGTCTCAGTGAAAAAGGTAGGTTATAAATAAAATAAATAAATCCCTCCACTTCATGCACTGGCTACTTAGAACTGTGTTCTCCTGCTACTGCAGAGCCAAAATTTCTCTTAAAGGGTATCCATGACCCTTTCAGAGTTGCTAAGCAGGGTCAATACTTGGATGGGAGACCACCAAGGAAGACTCTGCAGAGGAAGGCACTGGCAAACCACCTCTGCTTCTCACTTGCCTTGAAAACCCCAGCAGGAGTTGCCGCATGTCAGTTGTGACGTCCCACATTCATACTGTGAAAAACCTCACTTATTGATTTCTGCATCTCACACTGCTCACTGCTCACATCTCACCCACATATATATATGTGTGCGCGCGCGCACATGTGTGCATGAGCCATCAAGTCACCTCTGAGCTATGGCGATCCTATGAATGAGAGACCTCCAAAATGTCCTATCATTAATAGACTTGCTCAGATCTTGCAAACTGGAGGACATGGTTCCTTTTAATGAGTCAAGCCATCTCATTTTGTCTCTTCCTCTTTTCCTATTGCTGTCTACTTTTCCAGAGAATCTTGTCTTCTCATGATGTGACCAAAGTACAACAGCCTCCATTTTGCCATTTTAGCTTCTACAGAGAATTCAGACTTGATTTGATCTAGTACCCACTTATATGTCTTTTTGGCCATCCATGTCATCCCCGAAACTCTCCTCCATCACCACATTTCATATGAATCCATTTTCTCCCTGTCAGCTTTCTTCACTGTCCAACTTTCACATTCATACATAGTAATGGGGAATACCATAGTTTTATATATCATTAAATAAGCCACCAAGTGCAGCCGTCTCTGCCCTGGGCTAGTGCCTGACTGCTGTGATCAGGCGGCTAAGAAAGAATATACCTGCACCTAATGGTGCAAAAGAAAAATTTTTTACGGACTTACAAAAACAGTTAGATGAACTGTCTTATGATCAAATAATATTGGCAGGCGATTTTAATGGAGTTACAAACTTGGAGGAAGACAAGAAATCTAAGACTACACAAAAAAAAGAGGACTATTACCAAAGTCATTTTTTGCAATCACGAAACAGGAAAGTTTAGAGGATGTATGGAGGAGACAGTATCCCAAGAATAGACAATATACAAGACACTCTACACTATCAAGAATTGATATGATCTGGGCCTCCAAAGAACTGTCGCTCTGGACTAAAGAGGTGGAAATAATGCCAAAGATAGGCTCAGATCATAATCCAATTGTGTGGAAATTTGGTAAGAATACTAAAAGAAGAGGATGGAGAATAAATGAAGACCTGTTACAAATGGAAGATAATATTGTGTTGCTGCAAAGAGAGACCAAGTTCTTTTTGCAATACAATTTGAATAAAGAAGTATCGACAAATAAGGTTTGGGACACATATAAGGCCGTGATCAGAGGGATACTAATGGACTTGAATGCGAGAGACAGGAGGAAAAAGGAGGAGAAAAGACAAGAAATTATGGAAAAAATTAAAGCCAAAGAGATTCAGCTCAAAAATAGACCAGGCAAAAAGAAAATATATCAGGATATAAAAATATTGCAAGAACAGTTATCGGCAATGAACAATAAAGAATTGGAGTGGAATTTAAAGAGGATGAATCAGAGGTCGTTTGAAGGTGCAAATAAACCTGGGAAATATTTGGCATGGCAACTAAAAAAGAGGAAGGAGAAGAAAATTATCAGTACGATACGAGAAGATGATAAGCTATTAAGTGATCAAGTCGCCATTAGTAGAGCCTTTTTTAAATTTTATGCAAAATTATACCAAAAAAAAGAGGTGAACAAAGATTCAATTGCAGAATATTTAGATAAGATGAAACTTCCGACACTCTCTGAAGAATGGAAAGAGAAATTGAATAAGGAAGTGACAGAAGAAGAAATAAAAGAAGCTATTCAATCAATGAAATTGGGGAAGGCGCCAGGCCCGGATGGACTAACGGCAAAATTTTATAAAATAATGGGCCAAGAATTGGCACCTCTCCTGAAAGAGGAGATGAATGGTGCTATGCAGGATCAAGGGATTCCTGATTCTTGGAAGGAGGCTAACATATCATTGATTCCAAAAGAAGGACAAGATTTGACTAATGTTAAAAATTATAGACCAATTTCACTGTTGAACAATGATTATAAAATATTTGCAAAGGTGTTGGCGGAAAGAACTAAAGGATGGATGTCGGAATTCATTGCAGATGAACAAGCGGGATTTTTACCTAATAGACAAATTAAAGACAATCTGAGAACAGTAATAAATGCTATTGAATACTATGATAAGCATTGTGATAAGGAGGTTGGTTTCTTTTTCGTAGACGCAGAAAAAGCATTCGACAATCTGAACTGGGACTTTATGTTCGCCACCATGGAAAAGCTGCAAATGGGAGAAAAGTTCATACAAGCAGTTAAAGGAATTTATAAAGACCAAAGTGCAGCGATTGTAGTGAATGACGATTTGACAAAAAAACTGAAAATAAGCAAAAGCACAAGGCAAGGCTGCCCATTGTCTCCATTGCTGTTCATATTGATTTTGGAGATATTTATGATTCAGATACGAGAGGACGACACAATCCGAGGTATAACGATAAGAGAGTTTACCTACAAGGTCAGAGCATTTGTGGATGACATAATGTTGATTGTAGAGGATCCAATTGACAATATGCCAAAGGTAATAAAGAAGATAAAGGAATTTGGAGATCTGGCTGGTTTTTTTGTAAATAAAAAGAAGTCGAAGATACTATGCAAAAATATGACCAAAGAAACAACAAGAACTGATGGAATTAACGGACTGCGAGGTAACAAACAAAGTAAAATATTTGGGAACTGAACTAACCGCAAAAAATATAGACTTATTTAAGAACAACTATGAGAAATTGTGGATACAAATAGAGAGATATTTGATAAAGTGGAACAAGTTGAATTTATAATGGCTGGGCAGAATCGCGACAATAAAAATGAATGTTCTACCTCGTGTGATGTTTCTGTTACAAATGATTCCGATTATTCGAGACTCTAAGCAATTTGAAAAATGGCAAAGAAAAATTTCGAATTTTGTGTGGGCAGGCAAGAAACCACGTGTTAAAATGAAAGTGTTACAGGATGCGAAAGAAAGAGGTGGCTTGCAACTGCCCAACTTAAGACTGTATTATGAAGCAATTTGTTTGACATGGATAAAGGATTGGATAACGTTGAAAAATCGCAAGCTTCTGGCATTGGAAGGTTATAAGAAAATATTTGGATGGCATGCATACCTATGGTACGATAAAATAAAAGCGGACTCTCTGTTTCTGCATCACTATATTAGAAGAAGCCTCTTCACAATCTGGAAGAAATATAAGATGTATCTGGAAGATCAAATCCCTTCTTGGGTGGTCCCGTATGAAGTAATAGACCCGAGAACTGTCGAGAACGAACAGCAATGTTTAACTTACAAGGAGATAACACAAATACAATATTCAACATTAAGAATAAAGTCACAAGAAGAATTGTCTCCTTGCTATAGTTGGTTTCAATACAGACAGATAAGGGATCTTTACAAATCGGACTGTTCAAGGGGAGGAATAAGAATGGAAAATGCAGAATTGGAAGAAGTAATGCTACAAGAAGGCAAGAAACAAATCTCAAAGATCTATAAGATACTTCTAAAATGGTACACTGAGGATGAAACAGTGAAAGTACAGATGGTGAAGTGGGCAATAAATTTTCATAAAGAAATAGCAATGGAGGCATGGGAGCACTTGTGGAAGAATACAATTAAGATTACAACGTGTACGAATATTAAAGAAAATGTATATAAGATGATATACAGATGGTACCTAACACCGAAGAAAATTGCGCTGGGGAACGCTAAAATGTCAGATAAGTGCTGGAAATGCAAAAAGCACGAAGGATCATTATACCATATGTGGTGGACTTGTGAAGTAGCGAAGCAGTACTGGGGAGATATAATAGAAGTAATTAATGAGGTGTTACAAACCCAAATAAATAAGAACCCAGAACTGCTGCTACTAAACTTGGGAATGGAGAATGTTCCAGTGCAAAATAGAACATTGTTATTTTATATGACAGCTACCGCAAGATTACTGTATGCGCAGAAATGGAAAGTGCAAGAAGTACCTACTGTAGAGGACTGGATTTACAAATTGCTGTACATGGCAGAGATGGATAAAATGACAAGAAAACTTAAAGACCTGGATCCGGGACAGTATTTGGCGGACTGGGCGAAACTGAAACAATTTTTGGGAAAAAAATGCGATGTGAAAGGAGAACTGTGGCAGTTTGAGAACTTTTGAAATAAGACATTTTAAACAGAAGAGAGAAGTGACTTTACCATTAAGAATTTATATCTATTTTAATCTAAGCTTGGATTATAACATAGCAGAAGAGGGGTGAAATTTAGAACTGATTTTTTAAAGAATAGTATATTTGATAGAATATATGTTTAAAAGAAATAGAATATGTTTAAACTAAGACTTTTGTTATATATTATATTATATTATATTATATTATATTATATTATATTATATTATATTATATTATATTATATTATATTATATTATATTATATTATATTATATTATATTATATTATATTATATTATATTATATTATATTATATTATACTGGTCTGCTATATTGAGGGGTATAAAATTTATACTATATTGATAGTATAATTGATAGATATTATAGAATATTTGATAGTATAATTGATAGAAGCATGCTATAATGATAGGATATTTGATATATATGATAGAATTCCTGGAAAAAAAATTAGAATGTGCTTAGACTAAGGGAATTATCAAGTAATAAGAGGGGGTAAGGGTTGGAAAGCTGTTGGAAGTCGATAGAGAGGGGGGAGGAAAAGGGTGGGGGATAGGGTTAATTAGATACCGAGGGAATGTATGCATTGAATTTGAAAAGTATACTCACCAATAAAAAATTTCTAAAAAATTTTTTAAAAAAAAGAATATACCAAAATTGGATCTTGACTCAGTGGAGGTGATGCTGGTTCAAGAAAGAAATATGCTTTGAAGACAATCTTACAACCCACTTTAACACAACAATCCTATGCAGAGCTAGTCTAGTCTAAGGCCATTGATTTTAATGACTTAGACTGGAGTAACTCCGGATTGCATTGTAAATAGTGTCCAACTTTTTTTGACAGATACCATGAAGATCTTGGACCCAGCTCTGTTACTGGTGTCTACAGTGGCCCCAAATGCTTTTTACCTGTAGGCTTTCCCTCTGTTTGGCGACTGCCAATCTGGCCACGCTGATTCAAGGAACACTAACATCACTGTAGTCACCGTTCTAAACTGGTGCAACACCACCTGCATCTCATACTAGGTCTCTAGCCCCACTCGGAACCAGCTCCTCTGTTTGGCACAGTCATTTATGATATTGAGAAACCCTGTTGTTATGGCATCACTCAAGCATACATTATTGTAAAGGGAAACTTCACAAGGGGAGGGTTAGTTGATACTGCCAATTATTACAACCGATCCCACTTTAGTCTCTCCCTTTACCACCCCCTCCATCTTGAGATATGCCTCATAGTTTTGATTGTGGGAGCAATAGCACACCCCCACATTTAAGAACTTGCTCCCCCTCAAGCTCCACCCCCAAACTCAGGTTTAACTCCATTAGCACCTGTGTTTGCACACTCCCTGAGCTGCTGTGTGATTCCTTACAGCCTCGACCTGTACCCTGTCAAAGGAAGGGTAACCATTAGCCAATTTTGAAAGAGCCGAATTAGTACCACAATAATTGTTTGTTGACCAAAAGATTACCTGGCAAGTTAGGCTGCTTTGCTTTGTGGCCATCTCCAGCCCTGGGTCTCTGGCATGCCTTCGTTCCTGGAATGTGAGTTCCCTCGTGTCCCACCTTCCTCTGCGGAGTAACATGTCCCTCTCTCCCATTACCTTTCCACTGCCTTTAAAATGGTAAAATCTGGCTGCCTACAGGAATTGTAGAACTGCTTCTTTTCCCTTCACTACCTAATGAAATCCAGAGTCCCCCGGGACAGCAGAAGCTAGGAATAAAATATTTGGCTCTGGGTGTCCCTGTTGAAACCACTGCAGGCTTAAGAGTTTGACTCTCAAATCCACCATCAGGTTTTCTCTGCCATCCCCCAGTCCTGAGAACCTCTTTTCAGACAGTACAACTTGCATCAACATAGGCAGGTCTATGTTTTGGGGAAGTGGAGGGTGTTGCTGCTATTTGTGCAATTTGTTCCTAGATGTCAAATAAAAAGACAGTTCAGGTCTTCTGTTTTTCTGCCAAATCAACAAGCAATTTCTTGGCTGTGATGATGGTAAATTTCACAGAAAAAATTACCTGGTGATCAAAAAGATATTGGCCTTCATCTGATGGCCTTTGTGTTGATCGTACAAAAATCTCAGAGTGGTCCTCATTGTGCCATCTCTTGTCCTTCAGCATGAGGACCTTCCTTGCTTCAAAGTGTTGTCAACTTGGATTTATGCAAGACCATAAATCCACAACTACACATACTTTACCTCTTATCTTCGTTTAGGGGGAAAAGGTGTTCCTGCATAACCACACATCTTTTGTCTTTTATTTGTGGAGGCCTTGTTGGTGGCCACAACCTCCTGGACCGCCCCCCTATCCATGTAGCCCCTTAGCAGAAGCACACAGAAGAAATGAGCTGTAGCTCACAAAAGCTCCTACCTTACCACTATTTTTCTTGGTCTTGTAAGTGTTACAGGAATCTTGCTTTTTTCCACTGCTACAGACCGACCAACACGGTTACCCATCTTGATCTACCACACATAACTGACCATCACTTTGAGAGCAGCACTCTGGGTCTCCTTGCCATCACGTGCTGACCAATACCAACGCCGGACTGTCAGTGGCCAAGATTGTGAGAGCCAGCCCCGGATCTGCACCCACATGACTTTAATGTTGACAAACCAATGGTGTATTTAGGACACTTATATCCCCCCTTTCCTTTAGAGAGGTCCAGACAGCTGCCATGTGGACATGGAGCAGATCCAAAGTTGGCCAACCATCTGGCCTAGGTTGACTTGACCAGCCTGTGAGTCAGTCACATCCCCTGCTCTTTCCTTTAATAGCTATTTATCCAGTATGCATGTATGTTGTGCACACCTGAATGGTGAGTACAGGGAAGTCCCAGAAGGTATACGCATGCAGTATCACACACACACAAACTTTAAGACTGCCACTCCAAAGCCCCAGCTGGGTACAGGCTCCAGGCCCTGTGAGCTACAGCAACAAAGGATCCTAAATAGCCAATGCAGGCATTCACTCATTTGCTCACAATTGCCCTCCATCCTATTGATGAATGATGGCATGCTGAGAAGCAGCAGCCATGGAGAAGGACCCGAGGAAGAGGGTGGCCAGCAACAAAACTTCTGGGCCTGCAGGACTTGTAGTAAAGGTGGCTTTCAGCCACAGTACCCAGCAGCAATAGCAGCACTGGCCTGTTTGGTAGCCATACCAGCCGCCCAAGCCTTCCACTAGCCACTCAGATGCTTAAAGGCCTGAGCCACCCATCTCCCCAGGTTCTTTGCATGGTTGCTTCCTTTGCAAGTAGCATTGTGCGTGTGACACCCAAGCTCTTAGGGTGGAGCCACCTGCTGAGTTTTTTGCTCTGCTGAACTTTTAGTTCTTCCTTTGTGCTTATGATACAAATAAAAGAGTCAGCATGGTATAGTGCTATAGTAAAGTTGGTTAGTCTTAAAAGGTGCTACAGGACTCTTTTCTATTTTGCTGCTACAGACTAACTTGGCTCACTCCTCTGGATCTATGACCATGGTACAGTGGTTAGAGTCTCAGACTAGGATTTAGGGGTGTCAGTTTCAAGTCCATACTCTTCCATGAAACTTGCCAGGTGACCTTGGACCACTCGCTCTCTCTAAAGCTAACTTGCCTCACAGAGTTGCTGTGAGGTAAAAATGAGGAAAGGAGAACCACATGCACCATTATGAGGGCACTGGAAGAAGGTATAAAAATGTACTTGATACACAAAAGATTGATTCCTTGTGCTCTGCTATTAGGTGTGGATGGTGCCTGGGAGAAAGCAATGGGACAAATGAGGGCCAATAAACTGAATCCTTTGACCACATTATGAAAAGACAAGATGCTCTGGAAAAGTCAATAATGCTAGGAAAAGTAGAAGGCAGTAGGAAAAGAAGACCCAAAATGAAATGGCTTGACTCAATAAAAGCCACACCCTCCAGTTTGCAGGATCTGAGCAAGTCTGTTAATGAGAGGACGTTTTGGAGGTCTTTCATTCATAGGGTCGCCATCAGTCAGAGGCGACTTGATGGCACATGACACACAAACTGAATCCAGACAAGGCTTAAATGCTGTTGGCCTCTGCGAGGCCTCTGTCCTGTCCTGGAGGGGGCTGCATTCCCCCTGAAAGAGCTGGTCTGTCAGTCAGAAGTCCTGTAATTCCCTCCCTTAAGGAGAGAGGCTGAGAGAGCTATTATATAATTTAGTTGTGTTGTTATTTACTCTGAATATATCTTTCTCTTAGCCTAATTTAAATTCAAATGTAGGGCTTGTATAAGTTCTTATGCACTTTCCATTGTTATATCTTTTCTTTTAAAACAAAAACTTATACACAGAGAGAGAGAGAGAGAGAGAGAGAGAGAAAAGAAGTGCCGCCAGATCCTGGCCTGATGGAGGCTCCGGGCTCCTCCCTAACATGCACGGTCTGCTAGCGGCTCCCAGCCTCACGCCCTTAAGCCAAGCCATGTCGGCGGGTCTCCCCTGCCCTGGGGCAAAGGCCCGGCCTCCGCCCCCTGAGGGGCTTTCTTTGTCCTAGTCGAGGGGTCCGGCTGGGACTGCTCCGCGCGAAGAGCAACACAGCCGCCGCCGCCGCCGCCGCCCAATTTCAGCCGGACGCGCCCAGGCGCGCGCGGCCCGCGGGAGCGCTTTCGCCTCAGCCATCCCCACATCGCAGGCCGGCCTGAGCCTGGGCGCCTCCCTGCCCACCCCGGCTCAGCTCCAAGGAGCCTCCCCAGAAGCCGCGGCCTAGAACAGGGGCTCGGGGGCGGGGAGATGCGCTCCCGTTCGCCCTCCTCCCACCCGGGGCAGCTCCCCGGCCTTTCCGAGCGTCTCTAGGGCGCGGCCAAACCCCGCGCGGGGAAAGGGCGGCCACCTCCCTCCCTCCCACCCACCCAGGCCAGAGGCTGCCGCGGCCCCCCGCCGCCACCCCGGCAGCCGTGCCGGCGCGCCTTTACCGTAACGGTCGTCGGGCTTCTCGCCGCCTGCCTCGCCGTCCATCGCGACGGAAACTCCGCTCAGGCGCCAAGCTCGGGGCGGAGGGGAAGTCGCCCTCGGCTAAGCAGGCGGGCGCCCTCCACCCGCCTCCTGGCCCGGCCTGGCTTCTTCCCTTTGGCCGAGAGAGAGCCGCCTGGCAAAGAAGCGGGCGGCCAAGCCGCAGGTGGCGAGCCATTGGGCGGGCAGCTGCCGGGGGCGGCACGGCGAGCTCCCGGTTCCCCGGCTGCGCGCTTCTGCTAGGGCGGGAACGCCGAGCCGGCCGCCTCTTCTTGAGAGCCAGTCTGCAGCTCGCCTTCAAACAGTGGGAAACCAGGGGGTGGTTTCTTCATGACCGCCGGGAACTCTTCCAGTCCCGGGTGGTAGAATGGCTGCCTGGACAGCCGAGGAAGGCTTCCCCGGTTTTAGCCTTGGCTGAACGTGTGAAACGGAATGATTTTCCCTACAGCATCAAGGACATTTCCATAAGAATGTCGTAGGATAAATAAAGTTTACAAAGACATCGCATTAGCAAGGATCCAATACAGAGTTGAAGAAATGCTGGAATAGAACACAAGCAATTCTAGGGCTGATATTAGACAACATGAAGCACAGGTAGCTCATAGGAGCACATATTTAAAGCACCAGGTAGTATGAAAGGCGACATAGTGGTGAAGTCTGTGGTCCCCAGCTCCATAGCAAAACATCTGAGATCCCACCCCGCTACAATACAGCCCTCCTATCTGAGTAAAAAAACCTTTTTGAAAAATTCGGTTTTGCATCCTTTGTGGAAAGGCAGAGCGTGGGGGCTCTCCTGACCTCAGGCAGGCCGTTCCACAGGGCAGGGGCCACCATAGAGAAAGCCCGTGTACAGTTTGCTGTTGATTTCGCTTATGTGCAAGCTGGGTACAGAAACTGTCCTTGCTCAGTGTCATTCAGGCAGTATCCGCCCCTGTGTGAAATGTTAGGATGCTCAGGGAACTTCTTTATTACTCGCCCTGTATTAGTCTTAGTTTTGTAATCTGGTTTCATCGCATTGTTTGTGGTAGGTGGTATACCATGCTCATTATATTGTGTTTTAATTGTGTCATCCGCTGTGCATCTCAACAGGAATGGTGGCCTACAAATAAAGGAAATAAATAAATACATTTTGGAGCAGTAAACACGTAGGCTGAAAAAGAAAAGTTATTTTTAAGGTGTGAAGTTTTACCCATAATAAACACTTTTTCTGAAATAAATAGTAATTTCCTTAGTGCAATCCTAACATCGCTTCCATAAGAGTAAGCATCAATTAATATACCTGGGTAGGATTCTGCGTAATTCACTTAGGGTGGTACTATAAGTGACTTTGCCTCCCCCAATTAAGCGGTTTGCCAGTCTCAGTCATATTAGCGGATGGGGGGGCGGGAAGCAGGACAATTTAGACATGAGAACAGAGTGATCCTGAAGGAGGGGGATATATTGTCCCAATGACTACACTATCTGCATAATCCTATTGAATAGGATTCTGAGTAGACCCAGAAGGCAAATCCCACCGTGAGTGATTCCGCACATGTTGGATAATGTACTTCCAATCCTCTTTAAAGATAATTTGGAACGGATTTTTTTGTGTGCGGAACAAAAAATCCACCTCAAACTATTGATAAAGTGCATTGAAAGTGCATTATCCAACGTGTGCGGAATCAGCCCATGACAGATTCGTAAGGGGGAGAGAGACACAAGGGGGTCTGCAAGAGCACCAGGTGCAAAGCTATAGGCCCCGTTTGCAATTTGCTGCTGTTGTGGAACATGACTCATGGCTGTCTTTGTGTCTATGGGCACTTCGTAGGCAGTCATCTAACGGGCTGATTCCGCACACGTTGGATAATGCACTTTCAATGCACTTTATCAATCGTTTGAGGTGGATTTTTTGTTCCGCACACAAAAAAATCCATTCCAAATGATCTATAAAGAGGATTGGAAGTGCATCATCCAACGTGTGCGGAATCAGCCAGGGGGAGAGGACAGGATGGACTCCATGGGTAGTGCAGTGCCACCCACCAGCTGTGCCTGGAGCAGGACCAACAATTGCAGTGACCATTGAGCTTCCAGGTGACTTGCCCTGTGCAGTTGACAAATCTCTCATTCTAACCTCGCTCCTGCACCATTGTAAAAGCTGCTTAACAGCTGGTGGTTTGACCACCACAGTTTTTACTGTCCTGGGCATGTGATTTGGGTGAACGGCTGCAGTTTGTCAGTGCAGGAGCCTTGCTTGAACAAGGAAGTTGGCAACATTTAATTAGAAGTAGGGTAGAATGCTTTTGGAAGAGAAGGTAGCATGGTATAGCTTGAGCTCATCAGATCTTGGAAGCTAAGCAGGGTCAGTACTTAGATGGGGGACCACCAAGGAAGACTCTGCAGAGGAAGGCAACAGAAGACCACCTCTGCTTCTCACTTATCTTGAAAGCCCTTTGTTGGGGGTCACCATATATTGGTTGTGACTTGATGGCACATCCATACATAGAATGACTTTATCCTCTGTTCAGTCTAAGAAAGTGGTGTATGCCCTCCACTGTTTTTAAGTTTTGTACCTAAAGGAGAAAACCCTAATATTGTTCCTCAGTGAGACTCAAAGGAAAATATATTACAGCTGTATATTAAACTGAGCATAGAGAGTGTAAAATCCCCACTCCTAGCACCTTACCCTACCAAAAGCTTCTACATATTTCAGGCTGTATCAACCCAAAGACTCTCATCCCCCATCCCTGACGGCCTTCCTAGCCACTCAGGACCTCTAGGAGCCACTAAGAGTTATGGCAAGCAACACTGGAAACAGACTGATAAAATATATTATTGGGGTTTATTAAAGAAAGAACACAGGAGCGTATGCAAGGCAAAAACCGCTCTTAGAAAGTATTTCGTCAAGGCAGAAAACACATAACAGCTTGCTGATCTAGATATGTTCTAACTAACTAAAATACTACTGGATACCTGACTAAGCATTCTCTGCGCTGGTTCCAAGGCCGGTTGATCTTACCAAAGTCCATCCATGCCAGCTTATTCTAGGCATCCTGGAGGCACAGAGCAGAGGAGCTCTCTCGCATTGCAGGTAGTTGGCAATGGCTACAAGGCAGGAAGACTGATCTGGTAAACTCCCTAGAGACAATGAGGCTTCTTGAAATCTGGAGGGGCATCAGCCCACTCGATGAACCAATCAGGGCTTGGGTTCTTAATTGGACATTATAGCCCTGTGAAAGTTTAGGGAGTAAGTGTAGGGCTGAGAGCAGCACCGGCTCTCCCAGGAGAGGAAAGCAGCCCAGGTGCAGCTAATTAACAGAGCTTGGGACTTTCCCAGCAAACAGGCCTAGTAAGAAATCTTGCAGGACATAAAGCCTGAACCAAAGTTTCAGACTTAGCATTCTGTATTAAGGCCTGGTACAAGGCCTGGTCCTTACAGAGGCATTTGTTGAAGTTTTTAATAAGAGAAAGAAGTCATGGTTGTTGTGGGTTTTCCGGGCTGTATTGCCGTGGTCTTGGCATTGTAGTTCCTGATGTTTCGCCAGCAGCTGTGGCTGGCATCTTCAGAGGTGTAGCACCAAAAGACACTGAGAGATCTCTCAGTGTCACAGTGTGACACTGACACTGAGAGATCTCTCAGTGTCACAGTGTGACACTGACACTGAGAGATCTCGGTCTTTTGGTGCTACACCTCTGAAGATGCCAGCCACAGCTGCTGGCGAAACATCAGGAACTACAATGCCAAGACCACGGCAATACAGCCCGGAAAACCCACAACAACCATTGTTTCCGGCCGTGAAAGCCTTCGACAATACAAGAGAAAGAAGTCTTTACCAAACAAGTAACAAAAATTGGTTCCATTGTAGCCAAAGTAGAACTTCAAGATTGTCGTTCCAACCATGGGTCAGTGGTGGCAAATGTTTCAAATGGAGAAAAGATCAGAAGGACCAAAACAATCAAATAGATCATACAAAGCCAGCATGAATGTGGGTACTAACAGAGTGGCAACATGTGTTTGCCACTGATGTACATGATCACATAAATGGAATGCAAAAGTAATTAGCGAAATATGAGCTAAGGGAGGAGGACCGGAAGAGTCCATGACAGCTGCCTGTGATGAAATGTTACTTCTTGAATGTCATGAAAGGACCCAAGTAGGAGAAGGGAACACCCCACTGATTTTTGAAATATGGCCAGGAAAGGGTAGGATGTTTAAGCCGGTTGATGCAGCATTCTGGAGATGAGATTAAGTACTCAGCGCTGTGGGGGAGAAAGAAACCAGAGAATCTTTTTTGTCATTAGTCTCTGCAGAGGAAATAGCTGGTTATGGCTACTTCCTTGTGGCAATGATTCTCTGTGTGGCTCTCATTAATACTGTAAATGCAAAGGCACCCACTGTGGAAGCAGAATGGCCACACAGCCGTTTTCCTCACACTTTCCTTATCTCAGCCCTGATTAATGATTGTTTAAATTGCTAGATTGCTGATTCACAATAGCACTATAAAGATCTATTGCCATGATCTACCGGCTACTATGAATTGTCAGCTTTCATTTTAGGAAGTCTTTCGCCTTTTTATAGCAGAGATTATGGCAATAAATCATTATAACATCATAATGGTATAGCTATCTAGCAATTGTGTGTGTGTAAAGCCCTTCACTGAGAGAAGGAAAATAGTGCTGATGTGGGCAGAACCTTTAACAAATGCTCTTCTTATTATCCACATAACATGTAATGTTGTATACAATCTTGCCCAAAAGATTTATCAAGCCAAGTTTGATAAATTTATCAAGCTCACTCTGTCTCGGATGCCAAATCTGAGCCAAATCTCCATGTGGAAACAACCTATGTCAGATCCCTCTGCATCTGAACTTTCTTGGAACCGTTGTTGATGTTGAGTCTTTCTACACAAGGGATGCTCAAATGCCGAATTGTATGTGTGGTCCTGAATTCATGTGCAGGCTGTTCTTGCTCATCACCCGTGAATGCCGCTTTCATGGGAGCTCCTTTTGTGTAACTGCATCTGCAAGTGATTCTGGAGGGCAGAGCGTCAATTCAGCTCTGTTTTTGCTGCAAGAACAAGTACTGTAGGCTCCTTTGACTTGACAATTTTCATTTCTTTAAGGTGTAAGAAAGTGTTAAGGTCTATGTTTCAGTGCATGAATGTGGGGGGAAATTTGGATACTTTTAGCAGTTGAGGAGGAACTGATACTGAACACATGAATGTATTCACACGGAGCAAACTGAAGTGTGACTGCGAGCGAGAGCTTGGTAAGTTGGAGGGGGGGACACGTGAAATAAGGTTCCCTTGAGCATCCCTAGGGACTTAGTAATGTGTCGAGAGACTCTTTGACTGAGAAGAATGTTTCAGTGCCAAAGATGAGTTATAATCAGCATGACAGGAGAAAATCAGTCCTTTTTTTAAACCGGGGAGCTGTTTGATTTCACTAGAGAGGCTTTTACAGAAAAAGTGAAACTAACGACAGCAATAGAAGTGCTGGAAGTGATTGTGAATCTAAAGAGCATCAATCAAAATGTTACAGTTCATCATAACAAAATGCAGTAAATATAAATAAAAATCATTTTCTTAAAGATCCCTGTGGTGAAATGCCGCCCACCCAAGAATTCATCCCAATATGTCGTTAATCAAGACTGTACTCTGTGTGTTGTCAGGAACACAGCTGCAGACTCGTAGCTGACAGAAAGGTGGGCAGCGGAGGAAGGAGCCATCGCGCTCCAAGCACAAAGCGCTCAAGCACTTGAGCTTGAGTTAATGGCTCTCTGTAATGCTAATGCCCAGGGCTTTTTTCAGCAGGAACATGGTGGAACAGAGTTCCGGCACCTCTTGAAAATGGTCACATGGCTGGTGGTCCCGCCCCCTGATCTCCAGACAGAGGGGAGTTGAGATTGCCCTCTGCGCCGCTCCAGCCATGTGGCCATTTTCGCCGAGGGCAATTTAAACTTTAAGAAATTTCCCTCTTGCTCCAGCTGACCCAAAATGACGTCATTGTGCGGTCCTGGGAAATGCGTGCACTTTGTGCACATGCATGTGGTACCAGGGGTACTACCTCCCGCCAAGAGTTGCCCCCTGTGCTGGCAACCCACTGAGTTCCACCACCTCTTTTCCCAGAAAAAAAGCCCTGCCAATGCCTCTGGCTGAAGCAGGACAATGATAGACCACCTCATGCCCTGCTGAAGGGTGATACTCAAAGGGACACAGAGAAAAATAGGAAAAAATTCTAGAATGTATTCTTTTGGGGGCAGGACCCTAGGAGGGGATGGACTCTCCCCAAAATAGCTCATGAATTCTCTAGACATGAGGAAGAAGCTCTTGTTCGCTCTCTTGCACCTTGCTCTTGACTTGAGAACACAAGCCATAAAATATTAAACTGTACCTAAGGACTCCATCTTGTCCACCTGGACAGGGACAATGGAGAAAAGACCCAACCATGACAATTAAAGTATTGCACTTTAAACTACTGCAAGTTCACGTAAAGCTAGCCTGTCCGAGAGGGCAGCCCAATCCTGAAGGCCACAGAGGTGGCCAGAGGCTGGCACAATTGTGATGGCACTGGACTGTTCCCTATGGATATTCCACAGGGGGAAGTAGCAACACACAGCCCTCTGGGAGGCACAGGCGGCTTAGCAAGTCTGCCGGAGTCCATAGGAACCCCGGCAACGCCCACCAGTCAGGCAAGGGCAGCCAACGACAGCCCCATGAATGGCACACACAGGCACAGCCATTGGCAGCTGCTGACCTGGCCAGTTCCTCTAGATGCTGTTCTCACCCCAGCCACTCTGGAGAGTCAGTGGGCAGGAAGAGCCAGCAACTGCAAAACCCCAGCGAAGGCACATGTTCCAAACTGCCCCCTCCCCAGCTCATAGAATAGGCAGGATGCCCACCCTTTCCCTGGCAAGGGCACAGTGGGCAGCAAAAGTGCTGCCCCCACGCAGCCATCCCTGCTTCAACCTACACACAGCCATCCCATGAAAAAGGAAAAGGAAGACCAAAAGATATAGAGGTTAGCTGCGGCTGCCTGAGTGATCCTGGGGGCCTGGGTGGCATCAGGGCATTTCAGATGGCCAAACGAGATGTGAATACGGCCAGGCCAGAGGAGCTGTTGGGATGCTGCCAAAAGAGCAGGACTGGCTCTAGCTTCAGGCACTCCATCTGTTAACAGCCATGGTCCAGGAGAGGGGAGAGAGGAGGCCATGGAGGCAGGTGGTTGGCAACGCAGGCAAGGAGGAAGTGAAGCCAGCTCAGGTGGGCATGCATTGGCTGAGTTTGCAGCCACTGGACTGGAGCCTCGCAAGCCAGTGCCACAGGGGCTGGGAAAGGCCCAGGGAAGTGGAGAGCCAGAAGAGCCCAGCTGGGCAGGCTCAGGAACTGTCAGTGGAGCTGTCAAGAGAGGGGGCCAGCAGCCAAGGGCAACCTGCATAACAGAGCAGCCAGGGAGGAGAGGAGAGGCCAGGGAGGAGCGGAGTGGTGGGATGTCTGGTGGGGCCAGCAGCTGGACGGGGAAGACATGGGGGTGTGAGGGGAACACTGGGCAGGCGCAAAGGGAAGAAGACACTCGGCTCAGTGGAATCCAGAATCCACACCCAAAGGGCCAGGAAGAACTCAGGGGAACTGGCCCACAGATCTGGTTTGAGGTCAGGTGTACCAGTCACATCACCCTGGAATCTGAAGCCCCCACTACGCCCAAGTCCAGTATCCTAACCAGTGAGCCAAGACCGTAGTTTCAAAGGAGGCGTTCCAGCATCATTAATCACCCCATTGCAGCTCTGACAGCCCCAGCAGCCCCAGGGGACCAGGCGGAGACCTTGACACAAACATGCACAGCTCAGTGGGAAGGCAAAGGGGCAGCAGGGCCCAGTTTGATCCCTATGTGGGGAGAAGCAGGCCAATGTTTTGTCCCCACAAACTGCAAAACAGTGAATGGGACAGTCCAACGGATAAGGAGCCATCGTTCTGGCATGGACCTCCCTTCCCCTGCACCCATGGAAGCAGCTCCCTTGCGTCCACCATGGATTCTCCACTCTTGCACCAACAAGCTGCATGGCTTATCAAACGCCAGCAGCGCTAGGACAGAGTGTGGGATCCAGAGACCCCTCCCAGAGCAGCCAGACCACCCCTCGGCCCACCCTCTGCCCGGGATATGGGCCTGGAGTCCGGGACCAGTGTGCCACATCCCCCCCCCGACCCTGGCTGCCATGTGGGTGGCAATTGAGAGGAACCGGCTAGAGAAAGGTCAGTATTGTCAGGAGGCTGTCATTTGGGGTCATGGCCTCATGGCTGGCCTGGCGGAGGCGGCGACAGCAACCATGGGCACCTTCCAGGATCAACATCGGACTCTGGTACAGCTGGAGGGCCTGCTGGGGAACTCGTAGCATGGCCTGGCCCCTCCTGCTCCCCCTTCTCCCCCCCCCGCCACCTGCCACAGGGGTGGTGAGGGGAGCAGGTCAAGGATGGCCACGGTGATGCACCTGGTTAACTGGGCGACCTCCCTGCTGCTGAAGTCTGCCCAGGCCCCAGCGCCCCGTGGCGAGGGTGCTGGGGCTGAGCTCGATGTGCAGGTCAGCCGGGCTCCATGCCCAGCCAGCACACAGCCAGCACACCTGTGTGACTGTACCTGCACGATAAATCTTTTGAAGGACGACAGAAGCCTCCCAATTGTTTCCTTTGCCTGCATCTGCCCACGGTTCCCCATCACAGAGCCGGGTGCCCGCCCAGGGGTGGGAGCCAGGGTGAAGTCTCTCACCCCGGGACAGAGCGGCGGGTTGGGCCCATGTCGAGCTTGGCAGCCCCTGGAAATCGTAGCCCGCTCTTTGACTGTACCATGCCTGTCAGGGAACCGCCATGCCCATTGGTGGGTCAGGGCAGGGATGTTGGGTGAACGATGTCCCGTATGCCTTCTGGAGTAACTGCGCCATGCCTTGCCGGCTGCCAGTGTCAATGCCGCTTACCCACCAACGTCCCTAAGGGGCGAATAAGTGGCACTTATGCTACACTGATGCCCAGCTGGGCACAGGGCCCTTTGGATTGTGCTGTATGTTGCTACCATATTCCATCTAAAGCAAAATGTGAGGCCACTATGGAGAGCTGCTGTGATATAGGGGGTATTTGTATGAAGTACTTGATATAGGGGGTACTTGCATGAAGAAGTACTTTCTTTTTCCATACCAAAACAGAAAATGATGTTTATTTGCGGACCTTGAGTTGTAGTACTATGAGTAATGGTGAAAAAAAATCTCTCTCCACTTTTTTTACACTACAAATGATATTATAAACCCAGCAGAGGTGTTGATGTCACTTCCGAAGTGATCTCATTGCTCCTGCTGAGGAAGAGCTTGCTGCATGTGTTTCTGGGGTGCCTGCTGGTGGTGGGCAACCTCTGAGAAGCCCAAATCCTCTTGGGGGTCACCAAAGACCAGTGGGAAGGCAGGTAAACCACCGGGAGACTGCCCGCCACCAGCGGGCACCTAGGATCCCTATACCTGCATGGAATGCTGGAGGCGAGTCACAATGGCCAGTTTCTGTTCTGAGGTTGCCATTGAGACAGCGGTTAAAGAAATCCCTGTTATCCTCTGCAGTCTGTCAGGATTGTTACACAAAAAGTGCCCTTCTGCCCTTACCCAGATTCTTCAGAGCAAAAGGAGGAGACAGACAAGTGCTTCTTTCAATGATTGTCTTGAATATCGCAATATGGGTACCCAGCTTTCAAAAGAGCCATGAGTACCAAAGAACATAAAGCTTACAAGCAGTTTTAAAGACATTTTTTTCAGTACAAAAGGAACTGCCTGCAGATTAATTTGCAATTGGTTATTACATACATCTGATCTCTACAGTTCTTTCAATTGGCTACTTCTCAGCTCTCTAACTAGTCTCGCGATCAATGTAACCTTTTCATTCCCCTTATTTGGTCACTACCTATTGCTGACTCTGAATTTCTCACTTCTTGCTGACTTCCAGACTTTAGAATCAAAAGTTATAAACATAGGGAGTGAATGTGCTCTTCTTGTGTATCTCCCTTCTCCTGAGACAATAGCCTAAAGAATGTGTGGCCTTATCCAAGTTCCCTAGGCAACTGAGAACAGAGAAACATTTTCGGCCAGTTATGTTGTTCTGAAGCAACTTTCAGCAAAGATGGAACAGTGAAAGAGAGAAGGGTTTTTTTGCAATTCATTTTGTTAATTCATTCTAACAATATAGATATGAAAGTATGAAAGATTATAAACCCTTATAATAAAAGGAAGGTTAAAAATCTTTACTCTACAGAATGGAGGAGGTAAATGAATCCTGCTTAGCCTTCCCCAAAGAATGGGCTGGGCTGGGGGCGGGGTGGCCTGCACCCCCCCCCCCACACACACACCCAGGAGTGTCCTGGAGAATACATGGAGGTAGAAAGTGGAGGGTGGGATTGTGGGTGGAGAGATAGGATGGATTTAGAACTGGGGCATCAGAAGTGCAGCCTGGGGCCATCAGCTGCCCCCTCTTTATTTACCTCCCACTGCCCAGAGCCCCCTGCCTCATTCCCCCTCCTTCCTGGGGGTTTGCCCCTCCCCAAGGAGCCTCCATTTGTGCTGTGCTTATCCCAGCAGACCCTTTGAGTGGGGAAGGGGAGCAACTGGCGCCCATCTGCCCTGCTTCTAGACTCTGCTCACTTTGGAGCAGCTGTGGAGAAGATGGGGGGGCACAGCAGGCTGAGCCCACCACATCATTTCTCAGAGCGGCTCTCGGTACAAAATGTGGGGATGCCGCCTGAGTTTCGGGGACATGGGGGAATGTTTCCCGGACCTGGTCCCCCGGAAAAAGCTCAGGGCATTCCAGCACACAAGGAAGAGGCAGGTGGATCTTCATGGCAGGGGGCTAGAAAGAAAAATTCCATTCCCTCTGCTATTGAAGCCACTCCTGTACCAGTTGAAAATGCTGCAGTTATGGTGGGCACTTGCCAGTTGTGGGGGCCCTGGGAAAGAGGCTTGAGAATGAACCTCAGTCGTACCCCCTTTTCCCCAATGCCTGACGGCTGTGCTGCACAATTGTGGAAGTGATGCTGAGCCTCTGTTCTGACATCCTGCAGGAGGATAACAAGAGACCTTCGCGGTGGCGGAGATTCTGGAATTTTTTTGCCAAGAAGGTGACACCAAGAAGGTGTCAGGAGGAATGTGGCTTCAAACACGCTGGGCATTGCTTCCTGCCAGCACCTGGAGCCTTTCTCTTGCTGGGCCTTGGTTTAAGCAACTAAGCCAGAGCCCTCAGCGGGGTTTGATGCCGTACAGCCCACCCTCCAAAGCAGCCATTTTCTCCGGAGGAGTTGATCTCTTCCTTCTGGAGGTCAGCTGTAATTCCAGGAGAATAGGTTGGCAATCTATCCTGCACTGACTTCCTGTCTACTCCAGGGAAGAATTAACTTATCTGTACACAGCCCCTTTTTCTTCTCAGCTAATCTTCTTCCTTCTGTGCTGCCCTTTCAGAGTGATCATGCTCCTCTTTGGCATCTTCCTGTGACCCAGTTGAACGAAGATTCTGGTTCATTTAATCTCGGTGCTGCATAGCGCTATGGGGAGATAGATAGAATGCTGGGTGTGGTGTGGATTTCCAGGGAGGACTGGGTTGCTGGCTTAGAAAGGGTAGGAGGGCACAAGTTCCTGGCACATTCTGAAATAGCCAGCTTTCAGAGTTTTCAAAGCCCGTTACCTAGAGAATCCTGTAATCTTTACACTGATCCTCTGAGCCGACATGGTACAAATATTGGACTACAGTCTTGGAAATCAGGATTCTATTCTGCACATGAATGATTGACCTTGAGCCAGTAATTCTTGGTCCACCCGACAGGGCTGTTGGTTGGATAAAATGGAGGAGGACAGAAGGCTGGACATCCTCTTGAGATCCTTGGGGGAAGGGTGGAAGAAAAATGCCCCAAATCAATCAGTAAAGCAATCGGGATGGGATGGGAGGCAAGCTGAAGATGTGTTGGTTCTGAAAGTCTACATTCTATTGTTACCAGAACTGCTCTTTTATTATAATGGGGAATTAGCTGCAGCAGTCTGTAACTAAATATTAAGCGCGGATCTTAACCTATGTTTACGGAGGTCCTGATTCCAGACACTCTAGTGAAAAAGAGGCAGACTACAAATAGTTTCAATCACGTGTATTTGCTAACAATGTGGCGGAAGCCTAAACTTGCACAAGCATACAAAAGAACACACAAGATCTAAGAAATACAGAGTAGGAAATACAGAGACTTTCGCATTAGCTGGTTCCCAACGATGGTGGGGAATACTCACTTATCCTGAAGCGAAGCAGAGACACAACAGCGAGGTGGCCCAATGCCAGCACTGGGACCACAGACGGACAGCAAGGAGGTCTGGATAGGGAATGGCCTGAGCACCGAGTGGTCTGAGAGACCAGCTTAAATACCCCAAAACGTACCCTGGGGCTGGTGCTGTACTTGGTGGTTCTCACAGATTAAAACAAAGGGTCTAATGGGCTACTGAATGGCTTGGATGGGCCACTTTGGTAATCAGATTGTGATAAGTGACACCTCAGGAAGAGGGGACAAAAGAGGGAGGGGGAAATCCAAGTGGGCTGAAAGGATGTTCCAGCGGACAGGGCTTGTCCTGATGTCATCAGCTCTGGAATGCGGAGGTTTCTTTGAGATGCATTCTTTAAGTGCTTGGGATGGTCGGCACTTAGTTCCTTCTCCGGGGCGGCTCCTAAGATATGCAGAGCGGGGCGAGGGGCTCTCGCTGCGGACGTGGTGTGCCCGCTTCGCCGAAATGGCTTCTCAAAGCAGTCTTCTTCCCAGGGTCTTCTGGCTGCCTAAGAACATGGATGCCGGCTGGGCATAGCTGGGGCTGGATAGCAGGCTGCCCGGTAGCGAGGGCAAGCTCGGCGACCGGCTCGCGGGAGGCTCCAGGCGGGAACTGACCAGGGAGCACCTAGCTAGGCTCGCTGGAGGTTTCCCCGGCAGGCGCCCGGCTGCTAGCAGCGGCTTGGGCCCATATGAGGCAGGCTTCCATGGAGGCAGGGAGAACAACACTTTAAAACACAGTCCAAGGCAGGGAACAGGCACGGTCCGTGGCAGATGACAATGCAGGCACGGGGCGCACTTGTAATAAAGTCCAAACACCCACTGGGAAGTCCAGATACAGGTCAGGGCAGGGCTGCCCAGAAAGAGAGTCCTTTGTGCAGTTATCCAAACATGGAGTCGGTAAACTACACAGTCTATAGCAGCAGCAAGGTAATTGACACGCAGGCAGAAAACTGACACGTGTACCAGAACACACACGTGCAAAGCAGTCTTTGGTGCAGCAGTAAAACAGCAACGCAGGAAACTTTAGCACAGTTCATAGCAGGCTTCAAAGCAGGGGAGGGGGCCTACTTGGCAACAATTCCCCCCCTCGGAGACCCCGTGACGTCAGGCGCGCGGGTCTCCGAACTTGACTTCAAAGGCGAGGTGGTCGGCAATGTCCGGTGGTCGAGCTTCGAGCGAAGAAGGAGTGGGAAGGGAAGGAGGGGGAGGCGTCACTCAAAAATTTAGTTTGGAGAACCACCTAACCGAATAAGTGCAATTTAGATCAGCCAATGGGCTGCAGGTCTCTGGGTTCACACCAGGGGGTGTGCTAAGTGCAACCGTCAGAATAAATAGCAATAATTCATAGCAATAGTAATTCATATGCAGTGGCAAATTCATGGGTATAAGGTTAAAAGCGAAGGCAATTCATGAGCCAATTCATGAATACCGGATTAAAAGGCGAAGGTAATTCATAAAAGTACAAGCAATTCATAGATAGGTGATAGTTCATACAGGATAAAAGTGAAATGTGCAAGCAAGGCATAGACCAATTCATCAAGGGTGGAACAATTCATAGATGGTTAAAATCATAAATACATATATAGGATTAAAACAATAATTCAGGAAGTTAAAACCAATTTCATAGATGATAGCAGCAATAGTAAAAGCAAGTGCGAGGAAATAATTCATGAGGGTAAGCGGCGGAGGGGCTCATAGGGGGCAGAAAAATAAACTTTGCCATTAAAAGGCTAACTCATGCAGCCAGATTAAAACTAAATTCATAGAGTTTAAAAATAGGAATAAAATAACCTTTAAAAAGGGACCGTTCAGGAGTGGTCCCGGTTAAAACCAAATTCATAAAATGATAAATAGGCTAAGATCACTTCGGCGGAGGGAGTCAGGTTAAAAGGCAATCCATAAGGTTGAAATCAAATTCATAGGAAAGAAAAAAATTGATAGGGGATGGTTAAAAGATCCCAGTTCATGGGAAGATCATGGGCGCACTTGCAATAGATAAAGGGAGGGACTAGTTTGGGGCTAAATTCATGGGAGTTAAAATTCATAAAAGCAATGGAAAGAAATTCATAAAACCATAGAGTAACAAAGATCACAGACGGCTCAGTCCGCAGTACAGCTGCTGGACTGGGTTGCATATTTACAGAAACGAGCAAGCTTAGTCCATGTGTTCCAAAACACACTTCCACCCCCCCTTGCTGTCTGTGTCAATCCGCAGAGCAGGGTCGGCAGGCGGCGAGAAGGGCTTCAGGCACACAGTTCTAGTCCTCATGGAGGTGACGCTGCTGGCGGTCGTTTGGAGACAGGCCGTGGGCTGGGAGGCAGAGAGATATGTCCCCCCCTAGTCCACAAGAGGGCCTCGGAGCGGAGTCCGGCAGCAGAGCGTCCATGGGGCCGGTGCAGGATCCGTACACATAATAAAACATAGTCATAGTTCATGACAACATAAGCAATAAAACAAACAAGGGTTAAAGGAGGGCGCCAAGAACGACCCTTAAGGCAAAAGAAGGTCGGGGTTATAGTGATCCAAGCGGTAAGACAGCTGGAGTTGCTGGAGCTGTCGGCGGCTCCAACAGCCCAAATAAAGTAATGAGGCACATAATAAAACTTGGAAGGCCAGAATAACGACGATCGGGTGCAAAGCCAAATTGTAAATTCCAGTGGCAGTGGGGCTCCAGCCAAAGAGGGTCTCCCACCACGAGTGCTCACCGGTGGTCTTAATCCGCTGGGCAAGATCCAAAATCTCCTTTCCGTTGTGGGACACAACCAAAGCAGTGGTGTCCCCGTCCCTCTGGATGCTCTGGAGGGTGCGGTGGAGCTGCGGGTGGGCCAGGAGCTCGTGGATTAGCTCCAGACCGATGCCAAGGGAGATGGGCTTCACATGTTGATAGATGGAGGGTGTCACCCGGATCTCTTCTTGGGTCCAGACCGGTACCGTGTAAGTGAAGTCGCAGGCTGCCACCGAAGACAGGTTACAGAAGCAGCGGTTGACTCCCGGGATCACGGGCTTCAGCTGGAACGAGTTCAGGACCACAAAATTGCAGGCCGTTCGCACGCAGGCACATCCTTTCCCAAGGTAGACCACAGCGGAGCTGTTCTCCCGGACGACCTCGAAAGGGCACTCATTGAGGGCGTCGACTTGCGGGGTTACACAGGGATGATGAGGTGCAAAGGCTTGGTCCTGGCAAATGAAGCCGGTCTGGTCTCGATGCTGGCACCCTTGGAGGCTGACGAGCTGCCATCTGGTCGGGGTGAAGCGGGCCCAATGGTCGGGGTGGCGAGCGTAGAGGACTTCGGTGTCGCTGACTTGGAGTCCCAGAGGCACGACTGGATACACGTGGAATGACTCGTGCGCACTGGCCGTTAATAAAAATAATTTAAGTTCCTGGGTGGTCGGTGAGAATGAGGAATTTACAAGAGACCACCAGGATTCAAGCTCCAGTTCTATGGGTGACAATTTGGGCATAATCAATCTTTTAATTTCCAGGGGCAAATGCCCATCCGTGGCTTGCCGAATTAGCCCCATGGCCACAGCCTGATTTAATTGTTGGGCTTGCATACATGCCATGGCTATTGACACGTTGCGTTCAAAAGACTGTGTTCCTTTGAGCAGCAGAGAAAAATCTCTTTCAATTTGACTCTCCCAGTTAACTAAAATGGAGCTGATCTCGTGTTGCCCATTCGAAATGGAATTTAGGGACTGCACCACCGGTTTACCTAAGTCAGAGATGCTAGTCGTGACATGGGCAAACTTATTAGCGAGAGTCTCAATGTTGACCGAATCCATGATTGCTAAGCCTCCGGCTGCAGGAGCAGTCCAGTCGGCAATGCTTCGTCTGGCACGCGAGAGAGAGGGGGAGGGATCGATCCACAGTTGTAGCCATGCATTCCAACCCTTGCTACCGGCCTCCAGATAGGGAGCGCACTGCGGCAGCCTCTGGGTTACATTTAGCTCAGCTAAGTCTATGCGGATCTCTTTTAAAGACATTTGCGGGCGGACTAGAACTCTCTCTCGAATGTCAGTTTTCAAAACATGGGAGCCCACTATATGCGTGCCGCCTTGGCTTAATTGTTCATTGCTAGCAATCAAAGGGTCAATTTGGATGGTGTGGGTCTCCTGGGTCCGGATCAGCAGAGAATAATTGCCTGGTTCGTGAGTCAAATTTACAAAGAGCAGCCCAAGCCGGTGAAATTTCTCTACTAGGGGCTTGGTTTGGCATTCGGGCGTCTGTTGAACCAGTATCCAATCAGGTGGGCCGTGTTTGGCTAGGTCTTCCTCTTTTACAATCCAGGTCAGGTTCTCCCAGCGTTCTATAGCGAAGGAGAGAACTGCGCCTGAAGGGGGCGTGATAGTGACTGATGCAGACTCAGTGGTAGTAGTGCCTAGTAGGATGGTCATTCTAAAGGGGTCTCCTGCCTTCCATACTGCGGCCGACACTAAGATAACTTCACAGTATGGTCCGAAAGCCTCAGTGACAAATGGCGAGGTTTCGAAGTTGGCAGGGGTGGTATATTTGTCTACCACCGGGACTGCGGTGGGGGCTGGCCTTATACGGGGAAGGAACATACATGGAATCGGAGCAAGTGGTGACACTGTGTCAGTAGGTGAATAGCACACTAGCTCTTGGGACAGAGTTTTTACTCCTACACATAAAATAACAAGCTCTGGGGGTCGGATCCACTGCTCTTCGCAACTGCGGAAGTTAGTGCGATCCGTGGGGGTGGTCATATTGCTCTGCTGCACAACCTTGCAGACCATCATTTCATTTCCTGCTAGGGTATTGATGCATCTCCAGTGTGGGTAGGGCATTAATTTGGACGGGCGTCCCTCTATTAGGGTGCCTGCCAGCACGAGCAAACACAGAGTAGCCAGGTGCCTCATCTCCCGGCCTTCCTTTTCCTTCCTGGGGAGACCTGCGGATATAAGTACAGGTTCCCTGAGTTTGTTGCAGCAAAATAAATGAAGTAAAGGGGGGGGAAAGGAGGATGTTTTTCTGCCAGCACTGTTTATTAGGCGGGGTTCGAACGAGAAGTCCCGGAGCATTAAGCGAGCCTTCCAGCTTGTTGCTCTGGGGGACTCCTATGCGGAGGCTTCTTCCTAAAGCTTGTATATTTCAGGGGGGAACGTCTTTGCGTCGGGCAAGGGTCGGCTGTGCGTTAGGCGGGATTATGCAAACTCGCCCCAGGGGTCCCTGGGTGCCTGGACTATGTGGCCTCCAGGTGCCCCTTGCTCGGTGGCGGGCTATTTTTATTTCGCGGGCTGAGAGCTATCGGTCCGGCTTGGCCTGGCCTTGCCGTTTCAAAAAGAAAAAAACTAGAGAACGGTTTTCATTAACTATAAGGGTTGCTGCAGATGGGGGCCCTCGCTTTAATTTCCTAAAAATGGGCTTCGTCATATATTTGCAGGACAACCAATTTTTGGAGGGACTCCCTCGGGGGGGGGGGCCCGTTTTCTGGTTGAAAAAAAAGAAAGGTACACTGGGCGGGCGAAAAAGAAAAATACACTGAGCACAAAAAGAAAAATACACGGAGCTACACGGAGCACGAAGCATATGGGTGTGGGGTACTTTCGGGTTGCCCTCACCTGGAAGGCCTGGCATGGCTTCATTAAAACTTCAATATGTCTCCCCCCCTTCTTTTCCCTTATACGGTACGGGCAAGGGAAAAGATTACGTGGGGCGGGCGGCTGCTGGCGGAAAGGGCCGAAGTGGAGCCGAAGGCGCTCGGCGGCGTTTATCGAAAAGCGGCGGAGGCGGCCGAGATCTGTCGGCGCCACTGGGTCTGGGTTGTTCGAGGGTCATCTTGGCGCAGGGGATTCTGGCTATGTAAATGAGGTACGCTGCCCCTTGTGCGTGGCGAACGCACCCCAATAACATATTCCAGAGGTAACATATTTACAAAATACTGGCGGGTCTTTTACCTTTGCACTAAAGCGTACTGGATGGTGGCGCCGTATAGCAACTCACCATGACGAATATGAACATTAGTAAAAGAGGGATGTTGGGCTATCTGGGGGTCCTTTTCCAGGGGAGGCACGGCCCTCAAAGCCAAAGCCGACCATCATGCGAAAGCGTGGGTCTGGCAGGTGAGACCCCGAATCTACGTAGATGCGGGATCTTCACCAGCACGGCGGGTGAAATGTTTTCAAACAAAGAAATCACCTTATTTGGTGGTTTCACCGTTGGAAGACTGCATTCACTTTTGGGCTAAAGCCTCTCCAAACACTTTCACACACAGCAAATCTCTTTTGCCTGTGCAATTTTTTCCGAACACGCGGCTTAAAATCCAATTAAGAATCACTTTCGGTGGTGGTCCTATTTGGCTTTGGTTGCCATGTTCCCCCCAAGGGTCCCAACTATGGGGCCCGCCTAATGAAGTTAAAGAATAGAACTGACAAGAAATAACTAAAACACTAAATGATTATATGAAGCCAAGTTGGCCTTTTATATGATTATAGGAAGCTACGTTGGCCTTTTACATCTAAATTCAAAAGGGAATTGGACTTCAGGTTCACACACACATAAAGTTAAGACTGTACAACGAAAAGGGACGGGGGCTGCGGGGACTTGAACTCAAGTCTCCTTAAGGTGGCTTTTCCTCTCCTGGTTCCAATCCCTTCCAAATTCTGACAGGGAACCAGTGATTACATTTATTTGGGCTTACTTCAGCCTGGGAGAGGACAAAAGGAAGAACTGGGAGGAGGTCAGAATCCTGGTCTGGCCAGTTTTTCCATTTCAATGAGGGGTGGGGGTGTAACGCTGAGTGGGAACAGTCTGTTTTAGATGCTGCTAGCAACTGGGAGTGTTCCTGGAGTCTGCTCACTTGCATTATTACATTCCTGACTGCACTTGCTGCTGGAGGCTCTACCTTTTCATTAAGTTTTGGGCTTGAGCCTTTTAAAACGTGGAAACAGATACACAAATGTCTTTGAATTAGCTCAAGCACTACTAAACCACACAGGCACAACATACGGTTTTCTTCAGGGGTGTTAGTCAGGGGAGGCTGAGAGAGAGCTATTTGGTGTGTAGTTGCAAGCACTGGATTTTCAAAGCATTTTAAATCTTTTAAAGGAATTGCATTTCTACTTTTGTTTACCTGTTCTTCAGGATCATTGCAAGAGGGCACAGTCACAGTGGGCTGTGTATAGCTTGGCTGGGGGCAGTCTATGGGAGCCAAGACAATTTCTTGGGGAATGACTTTTAAACTCTGTACATGCTCAGAGGCTAAAGTGAATTCTGGCTTCTTGGGCATGGGGGCTGAGGCAGAAATTGGAGGCAAAGGTGACTGACTACCTGTTTCACTGCCTTTGGCGGGGCGGGGTGCTGATTCAATCACTGATTGTTCCTCTAAAGTCTTTAATCTGGCCTCAGTGAGTCTCTGGGATTCCAGGAGATTTTGCATCAGGGTTTTTAAAGTGGCAGTTTCATTATTCTGGTTCTCCAGCAAAGTCTGCATGTTAAGGAATTTATTGTGGAGCTGCTCTTTCTCTATTGTGCAAGCATTTAATTTTTCTTTTAATTCCTCATTCTCTTTATTAAGATCATTTATTTTTAAATTCTGTTCCCTATTTACACTTATGAGCTCCTGAATTTTATTCTGCAGCTCTGCCAGGTTTCTTTCAGAGGTGTCTGGCAGAGTTGGTGCTGGGTTCTGGGTGCGAATCACCCTTTGGAATCTTTCCTTCTCTCTTTTAAGTTTCCAGCTATTTTTAGTTCCCGGAGGTTGAAGGCTAGCCTCAACCTTTGGTTTTCTCCCACGGGCAGTTAAGTGGGGAGAAGCATGTGTGACCCCCGGGCATCCCTATTGGAAAAAGGGGTTCCCAGCTGGTGGCGGTTCTCCTATGTCAGAGGGCTCCTCATGGTCCTTTGGCTGCGGTCTCCAGGAGTCAGCCTGACTTGGGGGAGGGTAGACCTGGTGATTGTAGGGGTGAGGTGCCCGAGGGGGTGGGGGTGCCGAGGGCAGCACAGGTCTCCAGGGCTCAGAGGGTCCCTGTGGGGAGGAAGGGTAGCGACTGGGGGTGGGCGCAAAGGTTACTCCTGGATGAGAGTCCCTTTGGCTGCGGCCCCGAGTGAAGCTACCGCTTCTCCCACGCAAGATGCCACCTCTAGGCTCCGAGTACGAGCTATGCCCTTGGGGGCGATATTGGGAGTGGGGACCATGGTTGGCATACGTGACTGTGTTGATGGGCTCACTCTCTTTCCTATGGGAGGCCGGGGACTTCACATGGCGGATGGCGCCGGTCTCTCGCAACAGGCCAGCAATGCTCCTGATGCGAGATTCCAGCTCTCCCCATGTAATGCTCCCGGGTTCCACTCCTGCCAGGGCCAGGCGGGTGGTACTATTGAGTCCATCTAAGACTGCTCTCCTGAATTCTAACTCGTCAAAGTCGGGTACATCGCTTGCATCTAAATCTACTTCATCTGCTAGCTCAGCAAGAAGCTGCTTTCTGGCTAAATATGCCTCTGGGTCCTCCCCGGGTTTCTGGGACTCCGCAATATACAGGGCTTTCAAGCTCTTGGTGGGCCACAAGAATGCACAAATTTCTTTAATTGCTCCGTACTGACTGCGGGTGGCTAACCTTCGGTTAGAGATATAGGCATTCAGGGCCGAGACTATTTCAGGGGCAGCGCATTGGCGGGCCAGCTGGGCCACATCGGAACCACTAGCGGAGGGCTGGGAGGTGGTCACATGGGTGAACCACTGGATGGCCGTGTCTCGGTTTAGGGGTCCCATGCGATCTGCTATGGCTTGGAGCTCATCGGGCCTCCAATTGCGGGTTTCTTTAACGACCCGGTCTGTCTTCCTGCCATCCTCGTCCATGGATACAATTTCCTTAGTAGCTATTGGATGGAGGGGCTGTGGGGCTTCCTCGGGTTGGGGCGATTGAGATGCCCAGCTATCCTTACTATCTTCTGGGAGGGCCAAGAGGGCTGAGGGGTGCACGGCGGAAATTACGGCCTGTTGCATCCCCAAGTGTCGCTTCAGGGCCTCTAGCTCCCTCTTACAAGCGGAATGATCAGCGGAGGTTACCTTGGAGTGGTTGTGCTCTGCCATGAACTGGGCGGCATGGGTTAGCTTAGCGATTCTTTCCTGTCCCTCGATTACTGCATGCTCAGCCATATCGGCACGAGCGGAGGCCGCTTCAGCCTTGTGCTGGGCGTCCTGGAGGGCGGTAGTTAATCCTTGCTTTTCTAGTATGAAATTGACGCGTTCGGCGCGCCACTCAGCTGCTTTTTCCTCATGTTCCTTCTTTTCTCTCTTTAGCCTTTCTATCTCCTGTTCCTGTTCTTCCTGAGCTACCTGTAGCTTATTAATTAGGGACACGCTGTCCTGTAGGGCGGTGAAAAGTGCCCAGGCTCCATACCTATCCTTCTTACTGGACCTAGGTTTCTCCTTCTCACAAAAATCTTGGAAGGCACTTCTAACTATCTGGAGTGGGTCGGGTCCCTTGAAGGAACCGGCTTCCCAAGGGCAATCTCCCTTCTTAACTAGCCACTTCTCCAGGCGGGGCACGGTGGGGTTTGCCCGGTACATTTTACTTTCGTTTAAGGCTGATCTCGGGGAGGTTAAAGAGTGGATCAGCGACACCAGGGGTGGGGCGATTAAAGCTGCTCAAGGGTTTTAACAACTTCTTCCTCTCTATGTTCCTTTGGGAGGTTTATCCTTCCCTCAGGTCCTCAAGGGTTTTTACCAGGGGGTTTTAAGGTCCTACTTTTAGGTTCACAAGGGTATTTTTAAGGGTCCTACACTCGGTTCTTCTCCACCGGGGGAGAAGGAGAAATTCCTATTCCCGTTTTAAGCTTGCCTACAAGCCACGGGACCAGGAAAAGCTTACTGGCTCAGAGGGTGCTCTCAAGCTCTCTAAGCCCAAGAACCAAAAACGCTCAGTGCTTCCAAGCCTCTGCCTAGAAGCTAAAGCTCAGGGGTCTCCCAAGCCTCTGCGCTCAGAAAACCAAAAAGTGTTCCCAAGCCTCTGCTTAGAAACTGCAATTAAGGGGGTCTCCCAAGCCTATGCTCAGGCAACCAGAAAGGTGCTTCCAAGCCTCTGCTCAGAAGCTGCAAATGCTCTCAAGCTCTCTGCCCAAGAACTGTACTCAAAGTGTCCCCAGGCCTCGTGCTCAGAGACAAACGGTTAAACTGTCTCCAAGCCTCGACCAAAAGACTGAAAGCGCTCAAGGACTGCCTCTGCAAGTCCCCAAGCAAAAGTGCTCAGGAGTAAAGCTTACTGTACTCCCAAGCGAGGTGCGCTCAAGAGTTCTAACAACTCCCAAGCAAAAGTGTGCCCAAGAGTCCCACTGACTCCCAAGCGAGGTGTGCTCACGAGTCTAACTTAAAACTCGCAAGCGGAAAGGCGCCCAAGAGTCTACCTTAAAACTCTCAAGCACGGTGCGGCAGGCTGCCGCGGGGCTTCAGGAACCTGGCTTTAGATTCCCAAAGCTAACTAACCAAACGGACTATCGATCCCTTCACGTTTCCTCCGGAGCGGGGATTGAAGCCTAAGTGCTGGCAGGAACGGGGTTTGGACGGACTTAGGAGAGACGGGGGAGGGCGGAAAAGAATTTTATATGTGCTGCTTCAGGATGTGTATATATCTATAGAGCCTACTTCTGGGATCCCACCCACATAGACGCGTTTAGGCGGCCCGGAAGGTGGCCAGGAACTTCACCAGTTCAGAGGTCCTCACCCACAGTACACCGGTTATAACGGCTGGAGGGCCTCGCGGTGCACCACAAAAGGCAAGTAGTCCAAAGCTGGCTGAAGGAGGAAATGGGGAAAAGCCAACCCACAAGATAGAAATGCTCGCTAGAGCCACACACACTCACACTTTTAATTCCCTGAGCTAAATTGCGCTCTTTACACTGAGGTCTGGAAAATTTTCCTCTAAGTCAGTTCGCTGAAGACACGCGTGTTGACTCACGTGTATTCACACGAACCGGGTTATGCCCGCATATTCTCCACCAGTAAACTGTTACCAGAACTGCTCTTTTATTATAATGGGGAATTAGCTGCAGCAGTCTGTAACTAAATATTAAGCGCGGATCTTAACCTATGTTTACGGAGGTCCTGATTCCAGACACTCTAGTGAAAAAGAGGCAGACTACAAATAGTTTCAATCACGTGTATTTGCTAACAATGTGGCGGAAGCCTAAACTTGCACAAGCATACAAAAGAACACACAAGATCTAAGAAATACAGAGTAGGAAATACAGAGACTTTCGCATTAGCTGGTTCCCAACGATGGTGGGGAATACTCACTTATCCTGAAGCGAAGCAGAGACACAACAGCGAGGTGGCCCAATGCCAGCACTGGGACCACAGACGGACAGCAAGGAGGTCTGGATAGGGAATGGCCTGAGCACCGAGTGGTCTGAGAGACCAGCTTAAATACCCCAAAACGTACCCTGGGGCTGGTGCTGTACTTGGTGGTTCTCACAGTTTAAAACAAAGGGTCTAATGGACTACTGAATGGCTTGGATGGGCCACTTTGGTAATCAGATTGTGATAAGTGACACCTCAGGAAGAGGGGACAAAAGAGGGAGGGGGAAATCCGAGTGGGCTGAAAGGATGCTCCAGCGGACAGGGCTTGTCCTGATGTCATCAGCTCTGGAATGCGGAGGTTTCTTTGAGATGCATTCTTTAAGTGCTTGGGATGGTCGGCACTTAGTTCCTTCTCCGGGGCGGCTCCTAAGATATGCAGAGCGGGGCGAGGGGCTCTCGCTGCGGACGTGGTGTGCCCGCTTCGCCGAAATGGCTTCTCAAAGCAGTCTTCTTCCCAGGGTCTTCTGGCTGCCTAAGAACATGGATGCCGGCTGGGCATAGCTGGGGCTGGATAGCAGGCTGCCCGGTAGCGAGGGCAAGCTCGGCGACCGGCTCGCGGGAGGCTCCAGGCGGGAACTGACCAGGGAGCACCTAGCCAGGCTCGCTGGAGGTTTCCCCGGCAGGCGCCCGGCTGCTAGCAGCGGCTTGGGCCCATATGAGGCAGGCTTCCATGGAGGCAGGGAGAACAACACTTTAAAACACAGTCCAAGGCAGGGAACAGGCACGGTCCGTGGCAGATGACAATGCAGGCACGGGGCGCACTTGTAATAAAGTCCAAACACCCACTGGGAAGTCCAGATACAGGTCAGGGCAGGGCTGCCCAGAAAGAGAGTCCTTTGTGCAGTTATCCAAACATGGAGTCGGTAAACTACACAGTCTATAGCAGCAGCAAGGTAATTGACACGCAGGCAGAAAACTGACACGTGTACCAGAACACACACGTGCAAAGCAGTCTTTGGTGCAGCAGTAAAACAGCAACGCAGGAAACTTTAGCACAGTTCATAGCAGGCTTCAAAGCAGGGGAGGGGGCCTACTTGGCAACACTATCCCCCACCACCGCAGATAAACACATACAAGCGGTAAGATCTATCTGAAGTTTCCCCTAGGGTTCAATCACAGGAGGGACCCAGCAAAGTAAAAGTCATGAGATGGTTTATTTCCAAACACAGTGTTCTCCTTCAGCTTCCCTGGATGCTCTCCAACTCCCGGGGCCTGCAGCTCTTCCCCTCCACCCTGCAAAGATCTTCTCTAAATTCCCTTCCTCTAGAACAATCACAACTGTGAACAGTGCTGATGATGGGTCTCCCACTCAGCAGACCTTAAGATGGCCACCTCAACTAGGCTGATGGCCGGCCAGCTGTGAACAAAAGGACACAAGAGTGGCCCACCTTGTCCTGCATCCTCTTCCCACAAGACGGTCCACAAGCAGGGCCTGCCGGCAACAGGCTTCACCAACTGGTAGCTGTCCAGCCCCTGACAGTCAGAGGCGTCCTCCGTAAATCTGTCCAGCCCTCATTGACATCCCCTTCTAAGCAGGTGGCTGTTGCATCTGGGGCAGATGGTTGCAGGCAGGGAGGGGGCGTGGCTCAGTGGAAGAGCATCTGCTTGGCACGTGGAAGGTCCCAAGTTCAGTCCCCGGCATCTCCAGCTAAAAGGGAGGCAGTGATGGGCAAGCTCCTGGAGAGTCACTGCCAGTCTGGGCAAGCAATACTGGCTTCGCTAGATCAAGGGTCCGATTTAGCAGACGGCAGCTTCATGGGCCAAGATTTCAAAGGGAAGCAGACTCTTTGGCAGGACAAGAAGACCACCCTTTGGTCCACCCCTGCCAAAAATAAAGGCAGAGGCCAAGATTTACATCCCTTTCTTGGTCACTTTTGAAAGATGTTAAAAGGAGTAGACAACGAAGAAAGAATTTGATATTGCTAGTTGTTGAAGCAGAAAAGGAGATACAAATCAGGTTTTAGATCCAGAGGAGTTAGCCGTGTTAGTCTGTAGTAGCAAAATCAAAAAGTGTCCAGTAGCACCTTTAAGATTAACCAATTTTATTGTAGCATAAGCTTTCGAGAAACAAAGTTCTCTTCGTCAGATGCATGGAGGGCAAAAAGAGAAACTGGTCAGATATAGAGGAAGAGAGGGAGGGCGGGGTAGATGCAAACAGCTCCTTCTGATATGTAGATGCAAACAGCTCCTTCTGATGTGGAGATCAGTTTGCTTCTGTAAAGGTTCAGAGGACTTAGCCGTGTTAGTCTGTAGTAGCAAAATCAAAAAGAGTCCAGCACCTCCAAGACCAACCAATTCCACTGCAGCACAAGCCTTCGAGAACCACAGTCCTCCCCGCCAGATGCATCTGACAAAGAGAACTGTTATCCCCGAAAGCCCATGCCAGGTGCCACTGGACTCCCCCTGACCCCGCCTCTGTAAAGGAAATCAGTTACCTGTGATAATGAGATAACCATTCATAGTCCCTATTCAGTCCCAGCTTGACAGAGTCAAATTTACATATGAATTCCAATTCAGCAGCTTCCCGTTGGATTTTGTTTTTGAAAGGTTTCTGTTGAACTACAGCGACCTTTAAGTCTTTGATGGAATGTCCTGGTAGATTGAAGTGTTCTCCCACTGGTTTTTGGATGTTTCCATTTCTAATGTCAGATTTGTGTCCATTTATTCTTTTGCGCAGAGGTTGGCTGGTTTGTCCAATGTACAGAGCAGAAGGATATTGTTGGCACATGAGGGCATATATCAGATTGGAGGATGAGCAGCTGTAAGAGCCAGAGACAGTGTAGTTGATGCCATTGGGTCCTGTAATTGTATTCCCTGGGTAGATATAGGGGCAGAGCTGGCATCTGGGTCTGTTGCAGGGCCTGGTACCTGTGCTGGTGACTCTGCTAGCCGATTCATGATTGTAAGTGAGAAGTCGTTTAAGGTTGGGGGGCTGTCTGTAGGCAAGGAAAGGTCTTCCACCCAGGGCTTCTGAGAGAGAGGTATCATTTTCCAGGATGGGTTGTAGCTCACTGATGATACGTGTTTGGCATTCTTTTGACGTCCTGTCATGCAGCTGAACTCTAGCAGAGCATCAGTTGCCTATCTTAATTAACTTGTGGAGCAGCTGAGCTCTTGGAACAGTAGCTAGGCAATCTTGGGGAAGAAAGACAAGCTTCCTAGAACAGAAAATGAAAATGGACCTGAAGGAAATGCAATTGCAAGGAGGTTGGTGAGATGAAAAGTTATACTGGCGAGGGGAGATAAATGAGACCTTTATCTGATAGCCAAGGGTAACCCTCTCCCCCAAACTAAAAAAAAAAAAACCCAGCAGGTTCAGTGACAGCTTTATGCAAATATGTGGTTACCTAGTTAGGAACAAATGCCTGCATTGGTTAAAAAGGTGGTAACACTCCCCCTCCAGCATTAAAAGACTTTTAATGAGCAGAACTTTGACAATAAACACCCAGAGCTCAGCTGCCATACTGGGTTACCATAACAACCCAAAATGAGGCCAGGAAGAAGAGGAAGAAGAAGTGGTTGTGAAGAAAAGCAGGACGAGCCTGGGAGGAAAGAGCCAGGAGGGAAAGAGAGGGGATCCGGCACCAGTGTTGGGGGGGGGAAGCAGGGGACAGAATGGGGGGAGTGGATCCAGCTATGGGGGGACAGGACCACGGGGCCAGGGCTGATCGGGAAAGGGTTCCATCCCCACACCAGCACAATCCAGACTGGTGCCTCCCTCAGCATCGGGAACATACAGGAGGACTGGATTCGGTTTAACAATAAAGCAAAAATAGAAAAAATATATGCAAGAGCCCTGGGAAGCAGCCACTTGGGGAGGGGGCAAATGTGTTTCTCGTCTCTTTCCCTTTGCATCTTAGTATGGCTTCCCAGGCTCTTCTTCTTCAAAGACCTGAATGTTCCCCCTGAAGACTTACTGTGTTCTTGTGGTCCCCCACAGCCCCCCAGGAGACAGCAAGAGTTGCAGTCGAGGAGCAAGAGGAAGGGAACAACGGAGAAGCCGAGGCCATACGTGATGCAGGTAACGTCTGTCCTTGGGGCATGAGTAACAGTCTGCCAGTCCGGGATGGCATTTGTAGCCCTCCAGAACTCCCTGCCTAGCATCTTCCTCCACCTCTCAATTCACTGTGTCCTTGTGGTCTCCCACAGTCCCCCAGGAAACAGCTGAGGCTGAACCAAAGGAGAACGTTTTCTTGGCCTTTGAAGAACTGGCCTTTATATTCATGAAATGCACATTTGCGACACCCAACAGCTCCACCACAGAAACAGCAGCAACCCTTCCGCACCGTAGTTTTGGAAAGATATTAAAATACCTGGGCTGTCTGCCGAGTTCTTTCGCCAGGACAATCCAAAGCTTCTTGGAATCTTTCGCAGAGAGCCCATTAGACAGCCAGCCTGAAGCTCAACCTCAATTCCATCTCATGGACCATTTCATCACTGAAAAAGCGCTTTCCAACATTTGTTGTGCTGCTCGGGAGATCCAAATTGGCACCCTTCCAAAGTACAACTTTTCAGATGCCAAACATTACTGCATTGAAGCTCAGGGCAAACAGGTCCCTCTGGACAGAAACTGCTGTCATGATCTCTGCAAAGCCTGGAGTCCCATAGCATTTACATTGACAACGGAGACTGCCCAGGAGATTGTGCAGGGTATTATTGACACACTGGAGCTGTTTGCTTCACTTAACCGACTGTACCTGGTCTACTTATCAGTCCTGTGCCAGAATGGAAGCGACTGTAGCAGACCTGCAGGAGACTTATCCCACAGTGTTGCCGCTGGGGACACGATACAAAAGAGACAGCTGGCTTCCTCCTTCTAAGAAAAAAATGATTCAATCTATACATGAGATCATCAGCCATGTTCTGAGCCCCCTTTATCATCAGATGTCTCACGAAGGACTCTGTGAAAGTTCACAAAGCTGGGGCCTCTTTCAGCAAATTGAGAGTGTCCTGAAGAGCTTCAAGACGCAAACACCCAAGGATCTTTCTGCATCCAGCACCAGTGGCCAGGAGACAAAACCCACAGGAAAAAGAATGAGAAAATCATCTCCTCCATCTATGGTTGTGGGAAGGTTCATCGTGTCAGCTGGGGAAGAGGAGAGTGAATGACCCATTGCCACTCAGGAGCATCCAGTCTTGGTCGTTAAAGAGGTTCTGGGTGAAGCACGATCTGACCATTTGGACACACAATCCCAAGTGGGAAGCAGCGCCTGTCCTGCCCAACTTCGAGAGGCATTTCTAAGGAAAGGAAAGGATAACTTTGAGAGGCAGAAACCTCTCAGCTCATCAAACTGGTACAAAGCCTCTTACGGGCAACTTTCAAACACATTTTGCCAGCCATATTTAAAACGACTTTTCTTCTATATCCTCCTTTATCACCACAGCTCTAACTTGGCTTCCCTAGTCAACAACATCTATCATCCACCCCAGGATATCTGTCACTCAACAAACAGGTCAGCATCTCTGATTTGGATGTTGACAATTTTGCAGAGGAGCTGAGGGAAGCAATTATGCAGACCATTACATGTGCCACTCCAGCAGATGTTGAGAGCCACAAGAGCAAGCAGCAGGGATGTCCAGAAATCGACCAGAGCCTACCATCTGCCAACCTGGATAAGAAACTCATAGAAACTAGAAACAAGAACATTATGACCAGTTTATGGAGGGAATCTTTTTGGCTAGTACTCTGCTGCCAATTATAAATTTCCCTTCTTCCACTTACCCAAATATAATCCAAGACACCAATCACAGTGATATAGAGAGATATGAGTTTTATTATTTCTAAATAAAGCTCAGATGCATATTCTCTTTCTAGCTTATATGCATAAAGAACAGTTACATCAGAGAATCTTATATATCTTAGCACTAATTGTTTACAGAATAAAATATCAAAAAGGTTAATACAAACATCTCTTCAGAATTACATTTTGCATAATACACGGCGCCAGACAAACTTTTGTGACAGGTCAGTCAGATCTCACTGTAATATAAAAACCTCAAATCCTGGAGCCATACTTCGTTGAGTTCGAAAAAACTTCTGGGAAGTAACACATTTAAGGCTGAAATCTTAGTTGGGAAATGAGAGAAAAAAGATGTTCACAGTTGCTGGAAATTTTCTTAATTACTGTGAGTTCAAGCCGATCCTGCAGCTTTATCTCAACAGTGAGGGCGAAATTTTTTTGCCACCATGGCAAATTTGCCTTCTGTGTGGGTGTTCAGCTTGGATGAAAGCTCACACATAAGTTTTAGAAGAGAGGACTCTAAAAAAAAAATCCCTTAACAGTTTTGTCATTTGGTTTTGTAACTGTTTCTTAGAGCAAACCTTATGGGGTCCACTACCTACCAGCAAGGCAGCAAAAAGTCCTGTCTGGAGGGTGGCAACCCTACAGAAGGAGACTCATAGTGACTCAGGTTGAGGCAAAACTGAAGGAAGGAGAAGGAATGAGGCTGGAGACTCGGGATGGGGAGGGTGGGGGACGAAGGGAAGAGGTCTTGGGGCTACTGGTGGCTCTCTAACACCTTCTCCCAAGATGAGAAGACTTCAGTGTCCTGAGGGCCAAGAATGGAAGAGCCAGGTGCTGCTCTGCCTCTGATGGTGACTTGAATGGAGGCTCTCTAGCCCCTCCTCCTAGGATGAGAACTCTTCAGTGTCCTTGGGGGCACTACAGAGAGGAGGCAGGTGCTGTTCTGCCTAGGACGTTGAATGTTTTTCCTGGCTGATTTGTTTTCCATTTGTCATTCTGATCTCCATTGCTTTAACATTATCGTATGGATTTCTGTGTCACCTTGATGGCTATTTTAGCAGATAGGTGGGATAAAACAAGCAAATATGAATATTGCAGCTTGGGAAACTGATCTGGATGTTGTTCAGGCTAAGCTATAATGGGAAGAACTGCATAAATGCCAGAAGTGTGGAGGAAAACAGGAAGCCAGCATGGGAAATCAGCTTATTGGGAATCTCTGCTTGTGTTTTATTTTTAAAATCCACAAGATGCTAGCTGTTCTTGGTGGGAAAATATAGGCATGCCCGGGGCCGGCTGAATGCATTTTGTTACTCCAAGCTCCCTTCACCTAGTTCCAATGCAGAGGGGCTACAGAGGTGCTCAGGCAGCAGTGGCACAAGTGTATAAGTGCAGGGGTGACTTGGGCAATGCATGGTGCAAGCTTGCCTTCTGAAATTTCAGAATACAAGGAGAAGGCTGATGATAGATGGCAAGACGTCACCTATGGTTGCAACTCAGAAGAAGTGACAGAAGAGAAAATGTGCTGTGACTTAAATCCTGCAATGGTCGACCCACCCCAAAAGGAAGACCCAGGTCCTATGGTGAGCAGACAAATTAGTCAAGAGAACCAGCTCCCTGGTCATCCACTGGCAATCTCTGTTGCAGCCAGAAAAGGGTTTTTGTTTTGTTTTTTTAATCCCTGCCAATGGTCCCATCCCCTTTCCTGCAAATGTGGAGAGCTCCCAGGAAAGGGCATGAGGAATCATAATAGCCATGGGGAATGCTGAACAAAAGGCCCATTTTAGTATCAGAGGCTGGAGAGCAACTGTCAGGCAGAGCTTGAGGGACCAATGGCCTGGCTGTACAGAAAACAGCACCATACAATTAAACTGTGATGGTAATAGGCAAATCTCTCTCTCTCTCTCTCTCTCTCTCTCTCTCTCTCTCTCTCTCTCTCTCTCTCTCTCTCTCAGAACAGGGCCTGGTCAGAGAGAAGCAAGTCTTCTGAATGCAGGAGGTCGCAGACCCAACTCCTGGCTTCTCCCCTAAGCATGATAAGAATGTCTCTTCATGGGACTGTGTGCTTGCACTTCCCTTCTCTTAAACACTTCTTGCCCAGAGTTCTCTTAAACACTTCTCTTTGCCCAGACTTTTCCTGCTGGCAGCACCTCCTCCCCAGAAAAAAAAGGGACCTAGCTAGTTTTGGAGCCCATTTTATTAACAGGAGGGCTTGGAACATTTTGCAAAGAACCAGACTCTCTCAAGCCAGTTTCCAGGAGAATGTGATGTGTGGGGGTTAGTCTCTAAACAGCATGGCTTGGAATTGCTATGATTTCCTTACTCCACTTTAATAGAGGGAAAAGACCATACTACCGGAAACCAGTTGCATCCCCATGTTTCCCCAGTTATCTTTTCGTCTTTTTTGAGACTCAGAATGGTCCAGTTATAAACATTTACTGCCTATGCTGATGAGTATCTGGCACAGACTTTGTCGAAATATCATGTCATTCTTAAAACTCAATGAAATGGAAGCCTGTTCCAGGCTTGGTTGTCAAAATTAAATACTTCCTGAAGCATCAGTGGTTCCAGCTAAGAGGTGGCCTTTCTTTCCCAGGCTGTGGAAGAAACTGCTCCTGGCTCCACCAACACCAGCCAGGGTGTGACTCTCTCTCATTTCAGCTTTCCACTTTTCCCTCTCAAACTGGTCTTGTTCTGTTTCAGCTTCCCTTTCAAAGTGTTTTTGTTCCGCTTCAACTTTCTACTTTTCCTATTCAAGCTGCTTTTGTTCATTCCACTTTTCCCTCTCAAAATGTTTTTGTTCTCTCAGAAACTCTGGATTTGGATTATACATTCCCTCAGGGTTTCTCTCAGCTACAGTACTGCTAGCCTCCATGTTGCTTTGTATCAGTATAACTCTCAGTTCTTCTACACTTTTCCCCAGTTGAGGTAAATTTAACTCTTTGCACTTCTGAATCAGAGCCTCCTTTTCATACCAAGAAACTCTTCCATTTTTCTCTCTTTTAGGGAGCAATCCTAAACAGGTCTACTCAGAATCCTACTCAAGTCCGTTCAGTGGAGCTTACTCCAAGAAAAGTATGCTTAGGATCATAGTGTTAATTGTATTTCTTTCTACAATTGTACAAAACTTCACCAGATTATGTTCTCTCTTATAAATTCTACTACTTTTTCTATGTCTCTTTCCTTTATAACAGTTCTATATTCATCATAGAATTTAACTGAACACTCTGTCTCCTTGGCTATCTGTCCCTTCAGAATTCCTCCCAGGATATTATATCCCATCTAAAATATTTTCTCCTCCTCTGGATGTTTGATATCCCACCGCTAAGCCTCCACTTGTTACAACCCTTTCTTTCTCTTGGGTAAATTTTTCCTTTAATCTTTCTCTTACACCAGGAATATTATATTCCAAATTTTTAAATTTAAATGTCCCCTTTAGTAACGTGCCCAAGCGTCAGGCTTCTTCTTGGTACTATGTGGCCCTGAGGATAGGAATGGGATATAGGAATGATGTAAACTTTTATTTTAATGAGAAGCGTATCGGTTTTATATTATTTCTAAAACTTGATGGTTTCCAAAGAGTAGCTCTCAATTCTTAAAGTTACTTTACTTAAACCCAGTCACACAGATCTTCTCTCAGGCTTCACACACAGTTTGCCTGCTTTTCATATTAATTTCTCTCTCAATTACCTTTTCTCAGGCGCACACCCAGTTTGCCTGCTTTCCCCTGACTGAATGTCCTTTCACAACACACAATTTAGGCTTCCACAAAAGTTATATTTCTCTCAGACAACATACACAAGCTCAGGCTGCACCCAGCTCGCCTGCTTTCTCCTGACTAAATATTCCTCTCAGAACGACTTAAACATGCCCAGGCTGCACCCAGCTTGCCTCTCTCGCCCTAAATATTTCTCTCAGAACGGCTTAAACATGCTCAGGCTGCACCCAGCTTGCCTCTCTTGCCCTGACTAAATATTTCTCTCAAAACGGCTTAAACATGCTCAGGCTGCACACAGCTTGCCTGCTTTCTCCTGACTAAATATTCCTCTCAGAACGACTTAAACATGCCCAGGCTGCACCCAGCTTGCCTCTCTCGCCCTAAATATTTCTCTCAGAACGGCTTAAACATGCCCAGGCTGCACCCAGCTTGCCTCTCTTGCCCTGACTAAATATTTCTCTCAGAACGGCTTAAACATGCCCAGGCTGCACCCAGCTTGCCTCTCTTGCCCTGACTAAATATTTCTCTCAAAACGGCTTAAACATGCTCAGGCTGCACACAGCTTGCCTGCTTTCTCCTGACTAAATATTTCTCTCAGAACAGCTTAAACATGCTCAGGCTGCACCCAGCTTGCCTGCTTTCTCCTGACTAAATATTTCTCTCAGAACGGCTTAAACATGCTCAGGCTGCACCCAGCTCACCTGCTTTCTCCTGACTAAATATTCCTCTCAGAACAGCTTAAACATGCTCAGGCTGCACCCAGCTTGCCTCTCTTGCCCTGACTAAATATTTCTCTCAGAACGGCTTAAACATGCTCAGGCTGCACCCAGCTCACCTGCTTTCTCCTGACTAAATATTCCTCTCAGAACGGCTTAAACATGCTCAGGCTGCACCCAGCTTGCTTCTCTTGCCCTGACTAAATATTCCTCTCAGAACGGCTTAAACATGCTCAGGCTGCACCCAGCTCACCTGCTTTCTCCTGACTAAATATTCCTCTCAGAACGGCTTAAACATGCTCAGGCTGCACCCAGCTCACCTGCTTTCTCCTGACTAAATATTCCTCTCAGAACGGCTTAAACATGCTCAGGCTGCACCCAGCTTGCCTCTCTTGCCCTGACTAAATATTCCTCTCAGAACGGCTTAAACATGCTTAGGCTGCACCCAGCTCACCTGCTTTCTCCTGACTAAATATTCCTCTCAGAACGGCTTAAACATGCCCAGGCTGCACCCAGCTTGCCTCTCTCGCCCTGACTAAATATTTCTCTTAGAACGGCTTAAACATGCCCAGGCTGCACCCAGCTTGCCTCTCTTGCCCTGACTAAATATTTCTCTCAAAACGGCTTAAACATGCTCAGGCTGCACCCAGCTTGCCTCTCTTGCCCTGACAAAATATTTCTCTCAAAACGGCTTAAACATGCCCAGGCTGCACCCAGCTTGCCTCTCTTGCCCTGACTAAATATTTCTCTCAAAACGGCTTAAACATGCTCAGGCTGCACCCAGCTTGCCTCTCTCGCCCTGACTAAATATTCCTCTCAGAACAGCTTAAACATGCTCAGGCTGCACCCAGCTTGCCTCTCTCGCCCTGACTAAATATTTCTCTTAGAACGGCTTAAACATGCTCAGGCTGCACCCAGCTTGCCTCTCTTGCCCTGACTAAATATTCCTCTCAGAACAGCTTAAACATGCTCAGGCTGCACCCAGCTCACCTGCTTTCTCCTGACTAAATATTCCTCTCAGAACGACTTAAACATGCCCAGGCTGCACCCAGCTTGCCTCTCTCGCCCTAAATATTTCTCTCAGAACGGCTTAAACATGCTCAGGCTGCACCCAGCTTGCCTCTCTTGCCCTGACTAAATATTTCTCTCAAAACGGCTTAAACATGCTCAGGCTGCACCCAGCTTGCCTCTCTCGCCCTGACTAAATATTCCTCTCAGAACAGCTTAAACATGCTCAGGCTGCACCCAGCTTGCCTCTCTCGCCCTGACTAAATATTTCTCTTAGAACGGCTTAAACATGCTCAGGCTGCACCCAGCTTGCCTCTCTTGCCCTGACTAAATATTCCTCTCAGAACAGCTTAAACATGCTCAGGCTGCACCCAGCTCACCTGCTTTCTCCTGACTAAATATTCCTCTCAGAACGACTTAAACATGCCCAGGCTGCACCCAGCTTGCCTCTCTCGCCCTAAATATTTCTCTCAGAACGGCTTAAACATGCTCAGGCTGCACCCAGCTTGCCTCTCTTGCCCTGACTAAATATTTCTCTCAAAACGGCTTAAACATGCTCAGGCTGCACACAGCTTGCCTGCTTTCTCCTGACTAAATATTCCTCTCAGAACGACTTAAACATGCCCAGGCTGCACCCAGCTTGCCTCTCTCGCCCTAAATATTTCTCTCAGAACGGCTTAAACATGCCCAGGCTGCACCCAGCTTGCCTCTCTTGCCCTGACTAAATATTTCTCTCAGAACGGCTTAAACATGCTCAGGCTGCACCCAGCTTGCCTCTCTTGCCCTGACTAAATATTTCTCTCAAAACGGCTTAAACATGCTCAGGCTGCACACAGCTTGCCTGCTTTCTCCTGACTAAATATTTCTCTCAGAACAGCTTAAACATGCTCAGGCTGCACCCAGCTTGCCTGCTTTCTCCTGACTAAATATTTCTCTCAGAACGGCTTAAACATGCTCAGGCTGCACCCAGCTCACCTGCTTTCTCCTGACTAAATATTCCTCTCAGAACAGCTTAAACATGCTCAGGCTGCACCCAGCTTGCCTCTCTTGCCCTGACTAAATATTTCTCTCAGAACGGCTTAAACATGCTCAGGCTGCACCCAGCTCACCTGCTTTCTCCTGACTAAATATTCCTCTCAGAACGGCTTAAACATGCTCAGGCTGCACCCAGCTTGCTTCTCTTGCCCTGACTAAATATTCCTCTCAGAACGGCTTAAACATGCTCAGGCTGCACCCAGCTCACCTGCTTTCTCCTGACTAAATATTCCTCTCAGAACGGCTTAAACATGCTCAGGCTGCACCCAGCTCACCTGCTTTCTCCTGACTAAATATTCCTCTCAGAACGGCTTAAACATGCTCAGGCTGCACCCAGCTTGCCTCTCTTGCCCTGACTAAATATTCCTCTCAGAACGGCTTAAACATGCTTAGGCTGCACCCAGCTCACCTGCTTTCTCCTGACTAAATATTCCTCTCAGAACGGCTTAAACATGCCCAGGCTGCACCCAGCTTGCCTCTCTCGCCCTGACTAAATATTTCTCTTAGAACGGCTTAAACATGCCCAGGCTGCACCCAGCTTGCCTCTCTTGCCCTGACTAAATATTTCTCTCAAAACGGCTTAAACATGCTCAGGCTGCACCCAGCTTGCCTCTCTTGCCCTGACAAAATATTTCTCTCAAAACGGCTTAAACATGCCCAGGCTGCACCCAGCTTGCCTCTCTTGCCCTGACTAAATATTTCTCTCAAAACGGCTTAAACATGCTCAGGCTGCACCCAGCTTGCCTCTCTCGCCCTGACTAAATATTCCTCTCAGAACAGCTTAAACATGCTCAGGCTGCACCCAGCTTGCCTCTCTCGCCCTGACTAAATATTTCTCTTAGAACGGCTTAAACATGCTCAGGCTGCAGCCAGCTTGCCTCTCTTGCCCTGACTAAATATTCCTCTCAGAACAGCTTAAACATGCTCAGGCTGCACCCAGCTCACCTGCTTTCTCCTGACTAAATATTCCTCTCAGAACGGCTTAAACATGCTCAGGCTGCACCCAGCTTGCCTCTCTTGCCCTGACTAAATATTTCTCTCAAAACGGCTTAAACATGCCCAGGCTGCACCCAGCTTGCCTCTCTTGCCCTGACTAAATATTTCTCTCAAAACGGCTTAAACATGCTCAGGCTGCACCCAGCTTGCCTCTCTTGCCCTGACTAAATATTCCTCTCAGAACAGCTTAAACATGCTCAGGCTGCACCCAGCTTGCCTCTCTCGCCCTGACTAAATATTTCTCTTAGAACGGCTTAAACATGCTCAGGCTGCACCCAGCTTGCCTCTCTTGCCCTGACTAAATATTCCTCTCAGAACAGCTTAAACATGCTCAGGCTGCACCCAGCTCACCTGCTTTCTCCTGACTAAATATTCCTCTCAGAACGGCTTAAACATGCTCAGGCTGCACCCAGCTTGCCTCTCTTGCCCTGACTAAATATTTCTCTCAAAACGGCTTAAACATGCTCAGGCTGCACCCAGCTTGCCTCTCTCGCCCTGACTAAATATTCCTCTCAGAACAGCTTAAACATGCTCAGGCTGCACCCAGCTTGCCTCTCTCGCCCTGACTAAATATTTCTCTTAGAACGGCTTAAACATGCTCAGGCTGCACCCAGCTTGCCTCTCTTGCCCTGACTAAATATTCCTCTCAGAACAGCTTAAACATGCTCAGGCTGCACCCAGCTCACCTGCTTTCTCCTGACTAAATATTCCTCTCAGAACGGCTTAAACATGCTCAGGCTGCACCCAGCTTGCCTCTCTTGCCCTGACTAAATATTTCTCTCAAAACGGCTTAAACATGCTCAGGCTGCACCCAGCTCGCCTGCTTTTCCCTGACTAAATATTCCTCTCAGAACGGCTTGAACATGCTCAGGCTGCACCCAGCTTGCCTCTCTCGCCCTGACTAAATATTCCTCTCAGAACAGCTTAAACATGCTCAGGCTGCACCCAGCTTGCCTCTCTCGCCCTGACTAAATATTTCTCTCAAAACGGCTTAAACATGCTCAGGCTGCACCCAGCTTGCCTCTCTTGCCCTGACTAAATATTCCTCTCAGAACAGCTTAAACATGCTCAGGCTGCACCCAGCTTGCCTCTCTCGCCCTGACTAAATATTCCTCTCAGAACGGCTTAAACATGCTCAGGCTGCACCCAGCTTGCCTCTCTCGCCCTGACTAAATATTTCTCTCAAAACGGCTTAAACATGCTCAGGCTGCACCCAGCTTGCCTCTCTTGCCCTGACTAAATATTCCTCTCAGAACAGCTTAAACATGCTCAGGCTGCACCCAGCTTGCCTCTCTCGCCCTGACTAAATATTTCTCTCAGAACGGCTTAAACATGCTCAGGCTGCACCCAGCTTGCCTCTCTTGCCCTGACTAAATATTCCTCTCAGAACAGCTTAAACATGCTCAGGCTGCACCCAGCTCACCTGCTTTCTCCTGACTAAATATTCCTCTCAGAACGGCTTAAACATGCTCAGGCTGCACCCAGCTTGCCTCTCTTGCCCTGACTAAATATTCCTCTCAGAACAGCTTAAACATGCTCAGGCTGCACCCAGCTTGCCTCTCTCGCCCTGACTAAATATTTCTCTCAGAACGGCTTAAACATGCTCAGGCTGCACCCAGCTTGCCTCTCTTGCCCTGACTAAATATTCCTCTCAGAACAGCTTAAACATGCTCAGGCTGCACCCAGCTCACCTGCTTTCTCCTGACTAAATATTCCTCTCAGAACGGCTTAAACATGCTCAGGCTGCACCCAGCTTGCCTCTCTTGCCCTGACTAAATATTCCTCTCAGAACGGCTTAAACATGCTTAGGCTGCACCCAGCTCACCTGCTTTCTCCTGACTAAATATTCCTCTCAGAACGGCTTAAACATGCCCAGGCTGCACCCAGCTTGCCTCTCTCGCCCTGACTAAATATTTCTCTTAGAACGGCTTAAACATGCCCAGGCTGCACCCAGCTTGCCTCTCTTGCCCTGACTAAATATTTCTCTCAAAACGGCTTAAACATGCTCAGGCTGCACCCAGCTTGCCTCTCTTGCCCTGACAAAATATTTCTCTCAAAACGGCTTAAACATGCCCAGGCTGCACCCAGCTTGCCTCTCTTGCCCTGACTAAATATTTCTCTCAAAACGGCTTAAACATGCTCAGGCTGCACCCAGCTTGCCTCTCTCGCCCTGACTAAATATTCCTCTCAGAACAGCTTAAACATGCTCAGGCTGCACCCAGCTTGCCTCTCTCGCCCTGACTAAATATTTCTCTTAGAACGGCTTAAACATGCTCAGGCTGCACCCAGCTTGCCTCTCTTGCCCTGACTAAATATTCCTCTCAGAACAGCTTAAACATGCTCAGGCTGCACCCAGCTCACCTGCTTTCTCCTGACTAAATATTCCTCTCAGAACGACTTAAACATGCCCAGGCTGCACCCAGCTTGCCTCTCTCGCCCTAAATATTTCTCTCAGAACGGCTTAAACATGCTCAGGCTGCACCCAGCTTGCCTCTCTTGCCCTGACTAAATATTTCTCTCAAAACGGCTTAAACATGCTCAGGCTGCACCCAGCTTGCCTCTCTCGCCCTGACTAAATATTCCTCTCAGAACGGCTTAAACATGCTCAGGCTGCACCCAGCTTGCCTCTCTCGCCCTGACTAAATATTTCTCTTAGAACGGCTTAAACATGCTCAGGCTGCACCCAGCTTGCCTCTCTTGCCCTGACTAAATATTCCTCTCAGAACAGCTTAAACATGCTCAGGCTGCACCCAGCTCACCTGCTTTCTCCTGACTAAATATTCCTCTCAGAACGACTTAAACATGCCCAGGCTGCACCCAGCTTGCCTCTCTCGCCCTAAATATTTCTCTCAGAACGGCTTAAACATGCTCAGGCTGCACCCAGCTTGCCTCTCTTGCCCTGACTAAATATTTCTCTCAAAACGGCTTAAACATGCTCAGGCTGCACACAGCTTGCCTGCTTTCTCCTGACTAAATATTCCTCTCAGAACGACTTAAACATGCCCAGGCTGCACCCAGCTTGCCTCTCTCGCCCTAAATATTTCTCTCAGAACGGCTTAAACATGCCCAGGCTGCACCCAGCTTGCCTCTCTTGCCCTGACTAAATATTTCTCTCAGAACGGCTTAAACATGCTCAGGCTGCACCCAGCTTGCCTCTCTTGCCCTGACTAAATATTTCTCTCAAAACGGCTTAAACATGCTCAGGCTGCACACAGCTTGCCTGCTTTCTCCTGACTAAATATTTCTCTCAGAACAGCTTAAACATGCTCAGGCTGCACCCAGCTTGCCTGCTTTCTCCTGACTAAATATTTCTCTCAGAACGGCTTAAACATGCTCAGGCTGCACCCAGCTCACCTGCTTTCTCCTGACTAAATATTCCTCTCAGAACAGCTTAAACATGCTCAGGCTGCACCCAGCTTGCCTCTCTTGCCCTGACTAAATATTTCTCTCAGAACGGCTTAAACATGCTCAGGCTGCACCCAGCTCACCTGCTTTCTCCTGACTAAATATTCCTCTCAGAACGGCTTAAACATGCTCAGGCTGCACCCAGCTCACCTGCTTTCTCCTGACTAAATATTCCTCTCAGAACGGCTTAAACATGCTCAGGCTGCACCCAGCTTGCCTCTCTTGCCCTGACTAAATATTCCTCTCAGAACGGCTTAAACATGCTTAGGCTGCACCCAGCTCACCTGCTTTCTCCTGACTAAATATTCCTCTCAGAACGGCTTAAACATGCCCAGGCTGCACCCAGCTTGCCTCTCTCGCCCTGACTAAATATTTCTCTTAGAACGGCTTAAACATGCCCAGGCTGCACCCAGCTTGCCTCTCTTGCCCTGACTAAATATTTCTCTCAAAACGGCTTAAACATGCTCAGGCTGCACCCAGCTTGCCTCTCTTGCCCTGACAAAATATTTCTCTCAAAACGGCTTAAACATGCCCAGGCTGCACCCAGCTTGCCTCTCTTGCCCTGACTAAATATTTCTCTCAAAACGGCTTAAACATGCTCAGGCTGCACCCAGCTTGCCTCTCTCGCCCTGACTAAATATTCCTCTCAGAACAGCTTAAACATGCTCAGGCTGCACCCAGCTTGCCTCTCTCGCCCTGACTAAATATTTCTCTTAGAACGGCTTAAACATGCTCAGGCTGCACCCAGCTTGCCTCTCTTGCCCTGACTAAATATTCCTCTCAGAACAGCTTAAACATGCTCAGGCTGCACCCAGCTCACCTGCTTTCTCCTGACTAAATATTCCTCTCAGAACGGCTTAAACATGCTCAGGCTGCACCCAGCTTGCCTCTCTTGCCCTGACTAAATATTTCTCTCAAAACGGCTTAAACATGCCCAGGCTGCACCCAGCTTGCCTCTCTTGCCCTGACTAAATATTTCTCTCAAAACGGCTTAAACATGCTCAGGCTGCACCCAGCTTGCCTCTCTTGCCCTGACTAAATATTCCTCTCAGAACAGCTTAAACATGCTCAGGCTGCACCCAGCTTGCCTCTCTCGCCCTGACTAAATATTTCTCTTAGAACGGCTTAAACATGCTCAGGCTGCACCCAGCTTGCCTCTCTTGCCCTGACTAAATATTCCTCTCAGAACAGCTTAAACATGCTCAGGCTGCACCCAGCTCACCTGCTTTCTCCTGACTAAATATTCCTCTCAGAACGGCTTAAACATGCTCAGGCTGCACCCAGCTTGCCTCTCTTGCCCTGACTAAATATTTCTCTCAAAACGGCTTAAACATGCTCAGGCTGCACCCAGCTTGCCTCTCTCGCCCTGACTAAATATTCCTCTCAGAACAGCTTAAACATGCTCAGGCTGCACCCAGCTTGCCTCTCTCGCCCTGACTAAATATTTCTCTTAGAACGGCTTAAACATGCTCAGGCTGCACCCAGCTTGCCTCTCTTGCCCTGACTAAATATTCCTCTCAGAACAGCTTAAACATGCTCAGGCTGCACCCAGCTCACCTGCTTTCTCCTGACTAAATATTCCTCTCAGAACGGCTTAAACATGCTCAGGCTGCACCCAGCTTGCCTCTCTTGCCCTGACTAAATATTTCTCTCAAAACGGCTTAAACATGCTCAGGCTGCACCCAGCTCGCCTGCTTTTCCCTGACTAAATATTCCTCTCAGAACGGCTTGAACATGCTCAGGCTGCACCCAGCTTGCCTCTCTCGCCCTGACTAAATATTCCTCTCAGAACAGCTTAAACATGCTCAGGCTGCACCCAGCTTGCCTCTCTCGCCCTGACTAAATATTTCTCTCAAAACGGCTTAAACATGCTCAGGCTGCACCCAGCTTGCCTCTCTTGCCCTGACTAAATATTCCTCTCAGAACAGCTTAAACATGCTCAGGCTGCACCCAGCTTGCCTCTCTCGCCCTGACTAAATATTCCTCTCAGAACGGCTTAAACATGCTCAGGCTGCACCCAGCTTGCCTCTCTCGCCCTGACTAAATATTTCTCTCAAAACGGCTTAAACATGCTCAGGCTGCACCCAGCTTGCCTCTCTTGCCCTGACTAAATATTCCTCTCAGAACAGCTTAAACATGCTCAGGCTGCACCCAGCTTGCCTCTCTCGCCCTGACTAAATATTTCTCTCAGAACGGCTTAAACATGCTCAGGCTGCACCCAGCTTGCCTCTCTTGCCCTGACTAAATATTCCTCTCAGAACAGCTTAAACATGCTCAGGCTGCACCCAGCTCACCTGCTTTCTCCTGACTAAATATTCCTCTCAGAACGGCTTAAACATGCTCAGGCTGCACCCAGCTTGCCTCTCTTGCCCTGACTAAATATTCCTCTCAGAACAGCTTAAACATGCTCAGGCTGCACCCAGCTTGCCTCTCTCGCCCTGACTAAATATTTCTCTCAGAACGGCTTAAACATGCTCAGGCTGCACCCAGCTTGCCTCTCTTGCCCTGACTAAATATTCCTCTCAGAACAGCTTAAACATGCTCAGGCTGCACCCAGCTCACCTGCTTTCTCCTGACTAAATATTCCTCTCAGAACGGCTTAAACATGCTCAGGCTGCACCCAGCTTGCCTCTCTTGCCCTGACTAAATATTTTCTCTCCACTCTCAGTCCAAAACTGCCTTCACTCCGCCCACCCTCTCCGTCATCAGCCAATCATCTCCCTCACTCATCCCTCTCTTTCACCCCCACTCTTCATCTATACCACACCAAGCATTTAAAGACATACACACACTTACATTACATTATCATTACAAATCATTACAAGCTATATTAGAAAACCGTCATTTAAATTCTGGAGAAATTCACACAATAATGAGAATTGCACCCACCAGTTAGAACATCTCGAAGCAGTGGTTGCAGATTTATGCGATGATGGCTCTGAAGAGATTCTGGAAAGGCGGACTTTAAATCCTGGGATGACGCCTCTCATTCTACTTGTACATAGCTTGAAAAGCCAAGTGGTGATCTCTAACTATGAAGCTGGGCTTACATGCGATTACTTGGAAATTCTTCACTATATCATCAGCACCAAGGAAGAAACAGAGCATCTCGTTCAGTCTGTAAAACATCTCTTGAAGAATCTGTCAAATCCCACTCTTGTGACACTGCCCTACAAACCAAGTTGAGCTCTTTCAAGAAAAGGTTTTGAATGGGCTGTGCTCCATATATGGCACGCTGGATGTTCATTTAGAATATCTGGAAGATCTGAGCCCCACTGGAACAGATTCTTCTTCCACAGTAGAAAAGAGTCCAGTAGCACCTTTAAGACTCACCAACTTTACTGCAGCTTAAGTTTTCAAGAACCACAGTTCTCTTCATTAGATACATGTGATGAAAAGAACTGTGGTTCTCGAAAGCTTATGCTACAGTAAAGTTATTTAGTCTTAAAGCTGCTACTGGACTCTTTTCTATTTTGCTACTACAGACGAACATGGCAAACTCCTCTGGATCTTCTTCCACAGTGATTTTCTTTTTCTCTGTATGCAACAGTATTATCAGAATCAAAGGCTTTTCTAGGAGTTTGGGTTGTGTTTGTGAGACTGTTCTTGATGATGTTGACATGAACTCTTTGTTTGGAGGGGGGAGGGGAGGGGCTTAGGTTGTACTACATCTTCACCATCTGCCACCTCAATTGGTTGGAGTGACTAGACTAGACAATGTGCGGGCAGGGGGATTTCTTGTGTATTTTATTATAGGTAATTCTTGTGTATTTTATAAAAATTAAAAATAAAATTATTGACTAAATTTTTAAATTACTCACGCCAACAGGCCTAAAAATATATTTTATGGAACTGGTGGATCCCATTTCATACTTCTAAGAAATTACTATTAATATTAGTTCTTGTTAGTTTGTATTACTATCAGTTAATATTAGTTAGTGTTTCCACCCAGGATTGTTCTTCATCTGTTGCTGGAGTGAAAGTTCCTCTATTTCCTTTCGAGGATGTTGCATTTCCCCTACTGAGAACAATTTCAGGACTTTCCTATCTAGCAAAGTCCCTTCTTGTCTTGAAGAACGCCTGGTTTGAAAAATGTATTTTATGGAAGAGGTGAACACCACTTCATTATTCTAATGAATCAGGACCATCAGTGACCATCTACTCAAATGGTGGTTATGAGTATTATGAGTATATTTAACATTAATATTAGTTATTGTTAATTCCTATTACTATTAGCTAGTATTAGTTAGTATCCATATTAATCAGTATTAGTATTCTGCTTTACATATTATGTACAACTGATAACCACCATTTCAATTCACTAATGGTCCTAATTGGTTAGAATAATGATAAATGCAAGAGAGAGAATCCTTGTCTTTTGAACATGGCCTAAAGCAATAACTTTCCCCAAAGAATCCAAAGGCCACCAAAGCAGATCTTCATGAAGATTAAAAATTTTACTGATTTAAGCGTATAAAATCTATAAATTAGCATATGAAAAGTATAGTATTTGGCATATTTATGGAATTTCAAAGTATGAACACCTTAGTTTTCTACAAATAAAAGTATAAATATACCCAGTATTTGACTGAGGACTGTAAACTACTGCACCCTATGCGCTACCTTAGCACACTGACATCTGAGAAGCAGGAAAAAATAAAAGTTGAAATTAGAAAACAAAATTTGTAGCAAAGTTTATTATTGGGAGAGAAACAGGACTGGCAGTATATTTGGGGATCAAATTCACATTGAAAACACTGATCTATTTAATAATTTATCATTTAAATATTATAGCATATTAATTGTTGCCAAAATCATTATTCACAATTAAACAGTTAAAATAGATTGTATGCCTACAGCATACATGCCCTGACATGGATAGCCCAGGTAAGCCTGAGCTGCTCAGATCTCAGAAGGGTCTGCCTGGGTTAGTAATTGGATGGGAGACCTCCAACGAAGACCAAGGTTGTAGAGGAAGGCAATGGCTAACCACCTCTGTTAGTCTCTTGCCATGAAAACCCCAGAAGGGGTCACCATAAACCAACTATGACTGGAGGGTAGGATTTCATTTGCCTTGACCTGGATAGCCTAATCAGACCCCAGAAGTTAATCAGGGTCAGCTTTGGTTAGTAACTGGATGGGAGACCATCAACAAAAACCAGGGTTGCAGAGGCAGGCAATTGGCAAGGCACCTCTATTAGAGCCAAACTACAAGTGACGTCTTACACAGGTTGGACACTAGTCGGCTTCCCTCAAGTTTTGATGGGAAATGTAGGCGCCCTGGTTTTACAGCTTGGCTCTCCATTACAGCGGCAAGACCAGGACGCCTACATTTCCCATCAAAACTTGAGGGAAGCTGACAAGTGTCCAACCTGTGTCAGGCGTCACTTGTAGTTTGGCTCTTAGTCTTTTGCCATGAAAACTCCACCAGGGGTCGCCATAACCACAACACAGTATACACAGCAAATTTCCATTCTTTAATGTTATAGATTGTCTTATAAGACATGTTTATTTTAAGTTAGTAAAATCTTATCTTGAAAAACATTCCACTCATTTCAAAAAAGAAAATATTTCGTGCTTTTCTGGTGCTCCTCCAATTCTCCCTTACAAAAATGGAAAGAGCTTATCATACAAAACCAAAGAACATAAATAAAACCAAACCACCCCCGTTTTCACCACCACCACCACCTTCAAGAGCCCCCCTCTCCCCTTCTCCTATTGCTGTGGCTAGTAGACGGAGCCCGATCTCGGAGTCGTGTATACTAAGTAGAGGGAGCTGCTTTCTCGAAGAGATGGTTCTTCCACAGTCTACTTGCAGCCAGCCCCACCTCAACTAGCACAACACATTAAAAATATAACTTTGGAGGTGTCATGGGACTGTTTTTTCCAGCAAATGAAAAGGAAAACCCTAACATGCACCCCTTCCATCTAACCCATTTTTATCCTGCCTTTCTTCCAGGGAGCCCATTCAAGGTCCTCTTTCTCATTTTATCGCCACAACATCCCTGCGAGGTAGGTTAGGCAGAGAAAGAGCAGCTGGCCCGGGGTCACCCAGTGAGTTTCATGGCCGAGGGGGGGGGGTCTCAGAGCTCCCTCAGTTCCTCATCCAGCACTCCAGCCAGGCTGGTTTTCAGTCCGAAACGATCCCTGAGGCATCCATACTGTAATTCGCTGGCTGTTGAGCCGTCGGAAGAGCACGAAGAAGAAGCAGGGACGAGGGGCGGCCCTTGAAGGCGGGAGTCCAGCCTGAAGATCCTTCCCCACTCGGCGCCCCAGCCAAGGTGGGGCAGGCTCTGCCCGCAGGTTGGTCACGTCCAAGAGCGAGCCCAGGTGTGCAGCCCTTCCGTCGTAAGTCGCAGTCCCAGGGGAGGCGGCGGCGTGCCGCGGGAAGCTCTCGGCGCTCCCCTGGAGCATCCCGCCTGCGCTTTCCGGAGCCCCGGTGCTTCGGGAGGAGGCGGGCGCCACCCCTCGGCCGCGGCGGTTCCAGCGTCGGGGGGCGGCTGGCTCTGCAGCGCCCCGCAGTTCGAGCGTCAGGCCGGCAGGCAGAGCGCGGAGCCGGGGAGGTCAGTCCTGGGAAGCCGGCGGGAGGAAGCCCTCGAGGAAGGAGAGCAGCTCGTCGGGGAGGCTCTGTGGGCAAGGAGAGGAGGAGGAGGGAAGGAGTGAGGCGCGCCCTGCGTGTGGCTGGCGCGGACGGGGCGAGCCGAGCGCGCAGCCTGGCACGGGCGCCACTTCGGAGGGGAGGCGGCCGCCGCTGCGGCCCCCTCCAGTGCTGCCGGGAAGGGGAAGGCGCTGGGGCCGTCCGGGGCGAGAGGGGCTCAGGAGAGACATACCTGCGGGGAGAGGCCGGCCTGCGGGAGCTCAGCTGCCGGCAGCAGCGCCTCGGCCGCCGTCGTCCGGCTTCCAGCGTCGTCCGGCCCGTCGGCGCCAGGAGAGGCCCAAAGCCACGCGGCCGTGTCTGCGTCTGCGGCGGGGCTGGGGAAGAGGCCGGGGCCCAGGCCCAGGCCCGAGGGGGCGTCCGCAGCGGCGGGGGGCGGGGGGCAGGGGGCGGGCGAAGGCCAGGCCTGGGCGGCGGGCGCGGCGCGTGCGTCCCGTCCCGGCGGCTCCGGCTGCGTGGCCGGGCTCGGGCTGGGGGCCTGGCAGCAGCCGAGGCCCGGCGGGCACAGCTGGCAGCGGCGGGCCCGCGCGGCGCCCCTCCAGGCCAGCAGCTCGTGGCTGAGGCCCAGCAGCTGGGAGAGGTGGGCGATGTAGCGGATGGTGAGGCGCAGCGTCTGGATCTTGGTCAGGCTGCGGCCGGCGGGCGCCACCGAGGCGGGCAGGAAGCGGCGCAGGGTGTGCAGGGCCTTGGCCAGGCGCCGCATGCGCAGCTTCTCGCGCTGGCTGGCGCTCTGCCGCTGCCCGCCGCCCAGCCGCCCTCGCCGGCCCGCCTTGGCGCCCGGCTCGGCCCGGCAGGCGCTGCCCGAACCGCGGGGGCAAGGGCAGGGGCAGGGCGGCGGGGAGGCGGGCGAGAGGCTGCCGGCGCCGGACTCGGGCGAAGAGGCGGGCGAGCCGCGGCTGCTCTCCGGCGGGCCCCCGGCGGGCCAGCCCCACGCCTGCTGCGGGGCCCAGAAGGAGAGCGGCGGCGGCAGCTCGAGCGCCGGGCTGGCGGCCTCCGGGAGGTAGTGCCTGGCCATGGCGCCGGGATCGGGCTCTGGGAGGCAGCCGGGCCGCCGCCGCCTTTTATGCAGCGCCAGGTGTGAATTGGCACCTCGGCCCGGCAGGGCACATCAAAGCTTCCCTGGGTGGGGGGCGCCGAGGCCGCTGAGAAATGGCACCAAAGCAAGGGGGCAGGGAGCTCTCACCCCGCAGCCCCAAAGAACCCCCCCCCCCATCTCTTGAGCTGGCTGCTCCCTGGTGCTCCCTGGGTGGGGGCCGGTGCAGCTGAGTGGCCCCAGTGCCGTTTCTGTGCCATCCAGAGAAAACCCATCACTCGCTCGGTACTATCTGAGATTCATGCTCCTGCTCATCTTCTAATGTGAATTATGCCATCACATGTCACCCTTTGCATCACAAACTGGGCAGTCCCTTTGACAAAGAATTAATGGGCATAAGTCTGACATCAGAAACCATAATATTCAAAAAACACTTTAACCTTCCAGGATACGCAGTTAATTACCTAAAAGTAGCCCTTATCCAGTAGAGGAATTTCAAAGGGATGTTGGAAAGAGAGAGATGCTGAATTGCAACTGATGATGAAGCTCAAGAGGACGCATCCACCTGGATTGAATCAAGACCTAGACTTCCTGTCTCACTACCAGTGTTGATTTCTACACACACACACACCCCTCTGCATACCCCACCCCATCCAATCATGCCTACTTTTGTTATTAACCAGCTTTTGTCATTTACCTGCTGTTGTCAGAAATCACTCTACTCTCCAAGATACAAGGACAGACGGACTCTCGTTCTAGCTGTATTTGAAGAAGTGTGTCTCATGAAAGCTCACACCCTATAATAAATTGTGCTAGTGCTACTGGTCTCCTGCTCTTTTCTAGCGAAAACCCAGTTGGCTTACCAGTGAACATAAATGTCAACTGAATCTCTAGGCAAGACTCAAAAGTGCCACAGGCAAGGTGGGGGCTACCAGTCTGGGAGAGAAGGGGGGCAGCTTGCTAAGTGCCTGATGGGGTCTCACTGCACCCCTGGGTTTGTGGTGCCAGCGGAGGGCACTGCCCGGTCTCTTGGCGATCTTCCTTTGTACAATAGCCCTTTCTAGAACTTCACTGATTTCTCCTTCCGGCAGGATCTTGCTGGGAAGAGGCAAGAAGAGGCCAGCAGCACAACTTCCCACCATTTCTCTCCACTCTTGATGCTGCTGGCCTGCTGACTGAATCCCGAGAATTCTTCCAGAAGTGATGCTTGACATTTGCGCACTAGCCTTTGTAGCCACAAGTCTGGCAGTTTTGCTTATACACAGAGGGTGAGTTTTCAAATGCAGTGTTGAGGAGGGAGTTTTGTATCGCACACTGAAAGAATAATACACAGATGTCAGGCAGATTCACACATTACGAAGTTCTCAAGCTGCCAGAAAGAATCTTGCTCTGATGTGCACTGACTTGGATCATGGCTGTGTTTCATGGACAAAGCGCCATTTTCCCAACCTGAAATGACCGCCCCCCCCCCCGGGGAGCTGCTGTTCCCCCATTGGGGAAGCTTCCCTGTACTGATGCCCCAGGGCTATGTCAGCTGCCCTCTCCTGGCATGTGATGGTCACCATCTGGATTTCATGCGCTGAGAATTAAGTTCCCAGAGGGGAACTCCCAGGTTGCATCATAATCCTTGTGGCAGGCATGAGGGCTTGACAACATGAGACTGGACCCTAAACAGGGCTTTTTTTCAGCTGGAACGCAGTGGAACGGAGTTCTGGCACCTCTCAGAAATGGTCACATGGCCGGTGGCCCCGCCCCCTGATCTCCAGACAGAGGGGAGTTTAGATTGCTCTTTGCACCGCTCCAGCGGCGCGGAGGGCAATCTAAACTCCCCTCTGTCTGGAGATCGGAGCGGGGCCACTGGCCATGTGACCATTTTCACCGAGGGCGCTTTTAAAACTCCCATAAACTTTTAAAAACTCCCCCTTTGTTCCAGCTGACCCAAAGTGACATCAGTGGTCCTGAGAGCGTGTGCACACTTTGCGCGCGTGCATGTGGTACCAGGGCCACCACCTCCCACCAAGAGTTTTCCCCTGTGCTGGCAACCCACTGAGTTCCACCACGTCTTTTCCCAGAAAAAAAGCCCTGGCCCTAAATGTGCAAAATGGATTCCTGGGAGCTCAGCTCTTGGTGAGGATTGGCAGGTCCCAGCACAGCGGCCCTGCGTGCCGCCTTAACAGCAGCCGAGTCACCCCGGAATCTTGCTACCTTGCCTCTGATCCATTTGGCCCCTTTGCTGCTGGACTAAAGGGACATTTTATTTGCCTTGGAGCAGGAAAAGTAAAAGATAGGACTTCCGTTCCAGAACTTTTGGGGTCCAAGCAGTGGACCTCTTCCACCTTTTTGCAAAGCTGGACGCTCATTTTGCCACACCACGGAAGGGAGAGGAGGCTGAGGGACCAACCCCTAAAGGAGAAGGGGATGAAAGAATATGGCTGATGATGCTGTGGCTATTTATATAATGCACCTTTATGCCCCTTCTTGTTATTCTATGGAGTATAGAGAAGGACATCATCTACACTTTCCCCCCAGGAAACTTGGTACTCATTTTACCAACCTCGGAAGGACGGAAGGCTGAGTCAACATTGAGCTGGCTACCTGAACCCGACTTCCGCAGGATCGAACTCAGGTCGTGAGCAGAGCTTGGGCTGCAGTACTGCAGCTTACCACTCTGCGCCACAGAGCAGAGTAGGGAAGACAGCGGCAAACCACCCCGTAACAAAAAGTCCATGGGTCAGTAATGACACGGTGCTTGCACAGGGGACTACCTTTACCTTTTACCTATAGAGAATGACAGGAGATCAATGTCTAAATAAAGAATGAACACTTGTTCCTGATTTGCCCTGGGAAGAAATCTGATGGTGGATTAAGAGAGTAACTCCTCCCAGCCCTGACCTTGCTTGGCAGATTTGTCTGGAGGACAAACTGGCATGAGTACTAGTCCAGCAGAGGCCGCCATAAGTCGGCTACAACTTGACGGCACTTTCCAAAATGTAGGTAGTAGATCCCGTGCTTCTCTGTCATGCAGGAACAAATGCCATTTGCAGACGGTTTCAGCCCCAGCATAGGTGTGCATCAACAGAAAAACAAAACATTTTTTAATTCATATGCAGGCTTAGAATAATAGAATCATACGGTTGGAAGGGACCTCCAGTGTCATCTAGTCCAACCCCTGCACAATGCAGGAAATTCACAACTATCTCCCCCCCCAACTGCCCCAGTGACCCCTGCTCTATGCCCAGGAGATGGTGAAACACCTCCAGGATCCCTAGCCAAACTGGCCTGGGGAAAATTGCTGCTTGACCCCAAGGTGGCGATTGGCCTTATCCTGGGCCAGGATAAAGGAGCCACAAAAACTAAGCACTGATGTAACCTCTCCTGCCCTCCCTCTCTTGATCTGCCTAGGTTCACATAATAGTATTGCTGTCAGATGGCCATCTAGCCTCTGCTTTAAAACCTCCAAAGGTGAGCGCACCACCTCCCAAGGAAGCCTGTTCCACTGAGGGACCACTCTAGTTCTTCCTAATGTTTAGCCATAAAATCTTTTGATTTAATTTCAACCTGTTGGTTCTGGTCCGACCTTCTGGGGCAACAGAAAACAACTCTGTGCCATCCTCTATATGACAGCCCTTCAATTACTCGAAGATGGTTATCATATCACCTCTCGGTTGTCTCCTCTCCAGGCTAAACATACCGAGCTCTTTCAACCTTTCCTTATAGGGCTTGGTCTCCAGACCCCTCACCATCTTCGTTGCCCTCCTCTGGACATGTTCCACCTTGTCTACATCCTTCTGAAATTGTGGAGCCCCAAACTGGACACAATACTCTAGGTGAGGTCTAATCAGAGCAGAGTAGAGCGATACCATCACTGCGCGACTTACTCAGATTTCAACAGTAATCGCTCAGTCAATTGAAACTCCCATGTTTAATCTGTAGAGTTTGCTTCCGTTGTCACACAATAGCCCTACACTCTCTCCAAGGGCATTATCCTCAGCTCCTGTTTGTCGGGAACCAGGGCTTTTTTTCTGGGGAAAGAGGTGGTGGAACTCAGTGGGTTGCCCTCAGAGAAAATGTTCACATGGCTGGTGGCCCCGCCCCCTGATCTCCAGACAGAGGGGAGTTGAGATTGCCCTCCGCGCCGCTGAGCGGTGCGTAGGGCAATCTCAACTCCCCTCTGTCTGGAGATCAGGGAGCGGGGCCACCGGCCATGTGACCATTTTCAAGAGGTTCCAGAACTCCGTTCCTCCGCGTTCCCTGTGAAAAAAAGCCCTGTCGGGAACACAAATCTGACCAGTACCAGGAGCATGGCACACCAGAAGGCCTTTCCCAGACATGGAATAGCATGACTCTGACCCCCAGGGAGGGAGGCCGTTGCAAGGAGTTGTCCAGAGTGAACCAAGCCCACCCACCCCCATTTTCCCAGCACACTCTTCCCTTGTGCCTGTACACTTTGGCACTGAGGCTTGGAAGAGAGAGTGTGAAACATCTGGGGAGGGTTACCACAGTGGCTTTCCCAGGCCCACTACGGAGGGCCCTTGACACCATTGGTGCAAAGGTTGCCAGGGAAACCCACATAGCAGGTTTGCTAAATAAAGCCCACTGGGAAAACATCCAAAGGGAACATGGGGCAGAGGAAGCTTCCAAAATAATGGCACGTATGTCATGTGGTGACACACAAGGAGTTATGGGGACCATCTGTGGGCTGTGCAAGAAAAGATGCTGCACAGAAATAAGCACTCAGCTTTGGCAGCAGAAATGTTTGGTTTGTGCTGGCCGGGGTGTGTGTGTGTCAAATGTACTGGACTCTTTTTGATTGTGTCAAATGTGTGTCTGTCACTTATACTTCAAGAACATGGATGGGTACAAGTCCAGCCCCACCCTGGCAGATGCACTTGGGTGCTCTCCCATGGCCAGCCCAATCTTTTGAGTGCTTCCCTCCCCGCAGCCCTTGTGCACCCCTTAAGATGGCCTTTCTCTTCTCTGCCCTTCACGCCTTCCGCATCTCATTAGCCACAGCCTCAGCAAAGCAGATCCCAGCAGCGTAATGAGGTCCGCCTAGGGGGCCTTCACACTTCCCCTGCTCTTGTTTAGACAAGTGCTGCCTGCCTGGCTTCACCTGGGGCAACTGCAGGCCTTGGGAAAAGCAGCCACACTTCGGGGGTTGCTGGTTGGGGGCAGAATTCCTAGTGCTTTCTGGCAATTGCTGGATCCAGTCATTCTCTCATGAGGAGACTGGAAACACCGGAGTCAAGCCGGCGGCAGCAGCCGCCTACGGGAACACTGGCCCTTACGCCCTTTCTGCAGGTTTCTGAGGACCAGGTTTGGCCAAGGGCTCTTGGCCCTGGGAGAGTCCCCTGGGTGGAACCTGCAGCAATTGGGGAAATCCTTGTGACTCATCACCAGATTGGAGACCTTACTGGGGGCCAGTTTGTCTTTCTTTTTTATTTATTCATAGTCCGCCTTTCTCACTGAGACCCAAGGCAGATTATGCAGTGCAAATAAAATACAACATAATCATGAGCTAAGACATTCTGTACAGTAATGCAGTAATAAAACAACAGCCAAGACATTCAGCAAGCAGATACAATAGGGGATGGTAGCAGAAAGTGTAATGCCAAGCTTGGGTTACAGAGTTTTATTTATATTGTACTTTGTGTGTCTGTTTCATTTTGTTCACTGCTTGGAGTCCCCCATGGGAGAGAAGAGCAGGGCCAGAAAATGATACACATTCAACAAATCTCCTTGCTAGAATCTAGGCATCGACAAGGTACTTCTAACTGCCCTCACACACCACCCCATCTTTCTTGCCTGCATCCCTCACCTCTTGGACCATTTGCAGCTACTTTCCAGCTGCCCTTCAAGAGAACAACATAAATAAACAAACTTCTTGTCAGAACGCAGCACCTTCTGGGCTGAGAGGAGGGTTGGGACCTCAACACTGGACAGGTACTGGGTTCGAGACCCCATTCCACTTCTTTTTGTCTCTCTAAGGACCAAAAGCAAGTGCACCTTGGGGGGAGGGAGATTTCCCTGTGGCTTAGGTCTTCTTCCACACTTGCTGTTTCCCTAATAGAACCCCCCCCCATCTGAAAAAAGCTTTTCATTAGCTGGGGTGTGGTGGCATGGAGGTGTCCTGTGCCGGGTGAGCTGTGCCAGAGCTTTCATCTAGTGGACTGGCTGATCCAGCAAGGCAGCTCTCGCCAGCCTCAGCTTAAATAGGCTGAGAGGTGATCTGGCTCAGCTGCACCTGTCGGAGCTTAGGGGGCCTGTGCTCTGTTCTGTTCCAAGGCTGCGGGGAAGTGGCGCACTGCCAGCCGGGCACTTTGCCTTCTTTGCACCAGCTCTGCCTGGGCCCTTGGCTGCCACTGTTCCAGCAGTGCGGGAGGCAATCTGCAGGGGCTCTGGGCCCTGGTTCATGTCCTGCCTGGCAGGGGACCAGTGGTGATCTCTGAGGCAGGGGGCAAGGAGACGTTTGCGGGCTCTGGTGGGGTGGTTCTGGAGCTGTTGGAGCCTGGTTGGCCAGTGCCTCTCTTTCAGGTCTGGATCTCTGGCCTGTTCAGAGGGCTCATGACATCAAATCGTAGCTGACATCTGGCGGGGTTTTCAGAGCAAGAGACTGTCATAGGCGGTTTGTCATTGCCTGCCTCTGCAACCCCGGTATTTGTTGGAGTTCTCCCATCCAAGTAATAACCAAGGCAACCCTGCTTAACTTTTGAGATCTGACGAGATCAGGCTCACCTGGGCTATCCAAATCAGGGCCCATTGTTTCCTATGGGGGAAATATTTCCAATGCTTTCTAGGCAAAGAAGCTTTAAGCAAAGGGGCAACCCCTTGGCCAAAAGCCACTTCTCAATGCAAGTCCTAATGAATGCTGAACCAGCAAAGCCCAACAGAACCAAATTGAAGCAAGGGAATCCCTCCAGAACCAAACTGAAGAAAGGCGACCAACGTCAATCCAGAGAATCATGTCAAACCAGAACATCCCACCAAAGACAAACTGAAGCAAGAACCACTGCTGCAAGTCCAAAGGAAGCAGCGTCACTCACAGAGGCCAGGCAGAAACCAGGGGCAACGGGGGAACGCCACAGAACAGAACCAAGTACCCACAGCATCAGCCGCAAAGCAGCGGAGCCACCAAGCACAAGGCAATGGCAAGCAAACAGTTGTTGTAACTTTAGTATAAAGCAAATCCTCCTCCCAAGGAAGGCCTCAGAAAGTGATTGGGAGGGTGATCAGGCTCTCCTGGGCTATCCAGGTCTGAAATGAAAGCCTGCCCTCAAGTCATAGCTGACGAATGGCAACCCCGGGGTGGGTTTTCATGGCAAGAGACTAACAGGTGGTTTGCCATTGCCAGCCTCAGCAACCCCGGTCTTTGTTGGAGGTCTCCCATCCAATTACTAACCAAGGCCGACTCTGCTTAGCTTCCAAGATCTGACAAGATTGGGCTATCTGGGTCGGTGTGCCATTAGCTATGGTGAGTATGTTGAATCTGGTACATAAAAACCTGAATTTGTGTAACAGCAAGAGCCAGTTTGTTGTAGTACTTGGAGGGTCGAACTGGGATCTGGGAGACCCCAGTTCAAATTCCCGCCCTGCCACTGAAGCTTGCTGGATGACCTTAGGCTCGTCACATCCTCTAGCCTAACCTACCTCATCAGGTTGTTGTGAGGATAAAATGGAGGAGAGAATTATGTAAGCTACTTAAATCTCCATTGGAGAGAAAGGCAGAGTATAAACGAAGTAGATAAACACATAAATAATTGTAAGACGCTGCTCTGGTCTGATTGCCGTTCTGTGAGTTGTTGCCAGGATCAGCCAAGACATTCTTCCATCCCTAGCCATGGCTTCTTTCTGCCTCAGTTTCTCTCCCGGACTCTTTACCTCCTGCTCTTTCTCTGTTTGGACTGTTCCCCCAGCCAGCGTAGTGTATCCAGAGCTTTTTTTCTGGGAAAAGAGGTGGTGGAACTCAGCGGTAGAACTCAGGACCGCACAATGATGTCACTTTGGGTCAGCTGGAACAAGGGGGGAGTTTTTTAAAGTTTAAATCACCCTTGGCGAAAATAGTTGCATGGCTGGTGGCCCCGCCCCCTGATCTCCAGACAGAGGGGAGTTTAGATTGCCCTCTGCACCACTGCACAGGGCCGGATCTACAGTTGCCAGCACCCAGGGCAACTGAAGACCGGCCACTTGTGTGTGTGCACTGCATGCGTGCGCACGCTCTGGGTGCTGCATGATGACATAACTTCCATGACAACATGCAGGCGGAGCGTGCCGCCCCACGGCAAGCTGGCTGTCCTGTCGTGCCGCAGAGTTGGCGGCGGCAGCACAAGTGGCTGGGAGGCCACCCACGCCATTCACCTGCCGCACAGGACAGCGCAACCCCTGTCCTGCCACCCGCACGCTCCCATGGCTGGCATCTGCGCCCAGCACCCCCTCTTTGGCAGTGTCAGGGGCAGACTACCCCCCTGCCCCCCATTGATCCAGCCCTGCCGCTGCGCAGAGGGCAATCTCAACTCCCCTCTGTCTGGAGATCAGGGGGCGGGGCCACCAGCCATGTGACCATTTTCAAGAGGTGCCGGAACTCCATTCCACTGTGTTCCCACTGAAAAAAAGCCCTGAGTGTACTGGTTATAGTGCAACCCTGGCTCAGTCACTTTCTCTCTCAGCCTAACCTACCGCACAGGTTTCTTATGAAAATAAAATGGCAGGGGTAGAGAATGATGTGAGTTACTTTCAGTCTCAGTGGAGGATAAAAGTATGGTATAGTTATTAAAATAGTAGAACTAAACTCCAAAAGGGGAGGCAGGACAGCTGACCGGGGGGGGGGGCTCCTTGCCTTGCAGTGCCCTGCCCATCTTAGGGCTCGCCTCCTCCTCCAGAGACATGGCGCCCGCTCCAAACAAGGGACTGTGACTTGCACGCAGCCATCGGCTTGACTCCTGCCAGCCACAGTGGCTGTCCCTTTCCCCTGTTTTGGAGTCTTCTAGAGCTGCTCTGTGGGCACCGCCATGCCTGAGCCACTGTTTGCCCAGGCCACAGCCATTTGCTTTCCCAAAATTCACCCTTTTCTGGTCTGTCTTCGTAACTTTACAAAAAATGCCTCCTCTGCTGTGCAGGTATGACGCCTCTCCTCCCTCCAAGGCTCTCGAGATTGTGGAGAGTTTGCCAGGCCTTGGCATCGCTGGGCAAGTGCCAACAGAGCCTGCCTTGGTCCAGTTTAGGAGCTGCAGGTCTTGCAGAGGAGTCGGAGGCACCTCCAGATCCTAGCAGGGGGCAGGTTCCAAGATGAGACCGATGAGCTGGACTTGATTCAATCTGACCTGACCTGTCTGGAGACATAAAGAGTCCAGAGCACCTTTGCTGTTGGATGGAGCAGGCGGAGGGGGGCAGGAGGGGGGCAGGCAGGCTGTGCTTTCTCCGGGGACACTCAGCCACCGGAGTGCCTTGCCCGGCTTCCAGTGGCTCAGGCTGTTCCTGGGAGGCAGTTCAAGAAGGGGCTCAGAGAGATTATGGCTGCTGATTCCTGCCGGCTGGCCAGCAGGGGTCTGTTTAACATTTATATACAACAGCTGGAGGAGGCTATCTGGGGATTTTGGCTCAGGGGACATCGAGGTGCCTCTGTCTCTCTCCCTCCTGCTGGACCCTAAAGAGGCTGTAGGAGTTCTGAATCTGGGCTATGGAGGAAGATCTGACAGAACGACAAGAAAATGTGGCTGGCAACCTCTTAGATCTGTCTTGGAGCTGCCTGCTACAAGGTCTACGCATGAGCACCTGACTACTGCACGTCTCAGGAAGTTGCAAGGAGATTGCTTTTCTCTGCAGCACTCCGTGGTGGCAAACAGAGCACAGTTTTTTCCGTTGTGTGCCGTTCCCATGATTTGCGTTGCTCCAGCTTTGGGGCAGTGCCAAAGGGCAAGAGAACAGAGCATCTCTGCAGGCAGGTCAACGCCCTTCTGTGCTCACTGTGGGACAATGCAAGGAAGCTGAACTGAAAGAGGCTGGGAAGAGAATTAGCAGCTCACGCAGCTGTGTGAATTGCTTCTTGCACGCTTCCCAAGCAGCGGGAGTTGCAGAAATTCACACTCTGAGAAATGGGCCTGCCTTTCCCACTGGCCTGATCTCTGCGGTCTTTGACCCTTCCTCTGGGCCTGCCAGGGGGCCACTTCACACTTCTAGAGGCAGGTCTGAAATGGTCCTCTCTCCACCCTCACTGCAAAATGCTCAGAGCTTTCAGTCACGGCCAGCTCCCCTGCCCACTGCTTGGCCAGGATCACTGGCAGAAGGACCCAGCAGTGTCCTGACTTGGGGCTGGAGCAGATCCTGGCCTACCTCTTGCAGAAAATCCCCTTTCCTCTGGCCTCCTGCCCACCTGCAGCAGTAGCCTTGGCTCTACCTTCTCCCCAACACAGAGATCCTCTTGCTGTGCCAAAGAGGAGCTCTGCTTGAGGCACTGGGCCAAAGCCCTCTGCTCTGTGCACGGCTTCCTGTGGTGCCTGCAGCCCAGAGCCTGACCAAGATGGAGACTGCACCTCCCCTTCTACTGTGGGCACCTCCAGCATTTGATGTGCCCACTAGGGCATGGCTGCTGCCCTGGAGCCCAAGTTGCCAGGCAAGGACAGGCAGAGTGACTGAATCTCCAAGAGTTTCCCTGTTGCTTGAGAGGGACTGTGCCCAGAACGTGGATCCATGACTCTAGCTGCTGGACATTACTGCCCTATTGCTCCCAGGCAAGGGATGCTCTGTATTGAACTGTGACTTCTGCTGCTACTGCCGGCTCCCGCAGTCCTCCAAAATCATACGTGCAAAACTAGGCTCCCTCCACATGGGACAAGAACCATCTCTCTAACTCCCTGTCATTTTTTTTTATCTCGCCCTGCCTCCAAGAAGTTCGGGACCACAAGAGAGGGGGCAGGAAGGGATGACCCAGTGTGTTGGCCCTTGTGGCTCTTTCTTATGTGCCCAGGGTAATACCAATCACCACGCTGGGGTCAGGAAGGAATTTTCCATCAGGCCAGATTAGCCAGGGATTCTGGAGGGTTTTTGCCTTCCACCGAGTTTTGAGCAGGGGTCAAGGGGGGGGAGGGTACGCTGAATTTCCTGCATTATGCAAGAGATTGGACTAGATGGCCCTAGGGAGTACCTTCCTGCTCTATGATTCTGGGACAGTCTGTATGAGTCTCCATTTGGCCCTCACAGCAACCCTGCGAGGTAGGTTAGCAGGACTGCCCCAAAATAAAACAGGAGCCCAGTGGTACTTTAAAGGCTGACAAAATTTATTGCAGTAGATGTTGGACTGTGGATTCTCATCCTCACTGGGACCTCAATTTATGCAGCTGGGCCTCTGTCACTGCACGAGGTGTAGCATTCCTCCAACGTTGCCTATTTGCAGCAGTCGGGAGTGCTCCGCGCCCGTCCTGAGTGAAGGGGTTACTCCACCTTTCTGTGGTAAATGCAAACGCATTGGCCTAATGGGTGTGCACCCCAGTGCATCTGACCAAGTGAACTCTGACTCTCGGAGGATTCTGCAGGAATCAGGGCCAACCCAAGGCTTTTGGGGGCCCAAGCGTAAGGTGCCCAGCCACAACCACCATCCCATTGCAGGGAGGCAGGAAGACAGCAACTGCCCTTCTCCCCTGGGGGGCAGCAAGGTGGTGTCCACCTTCCTGGCCCTGAATGCAAGACAGGAAGGCGGCAGGGCGAGGCAGCGCCTGCTCTCATACCCATCCCTGCAGCAAGGTGAGCGGGCAAGGGAAGGAGGAAGAAGGACCAGGGCCCATCCCACGCCCACCAGGGAGGGAAGGAAGAGACTCCCAGGGCTGCTGCTGTCCACAGTGGTTACAACCTCTCCAACTCTGGCCCCCTAAACAATCTCCTGGGTGTGCCGAGGGGACAGGCTGGCCCTGGCTGAAATGCACCTTTAAGGTGAGGCTGGACTCCTTTTCGGTGTTGCTGCTACAGATGGCCATGGGCTACCCGTCAGGGTTTGTGATCATGACTGATGCTGGGCCACCTGTTCTGAGCTCCCTGACTGAGGGAGGACTTGAATACAGCTCTCCTTGGCCTGGGTCTGCCATGCTAACCGCGATGTCATGCTGGCTCCTCTTCAGCGCCAAAGATTTCCAGCTTGGCTCCCCCACCCTGGTGTCCCCCACTTATTGAGAACAGCTTTCTCCCCAATTCTGCAAAGGGGGCCAACACTTCATGCTGCAGCTGGAGAAGAGCTGGCTGGGGGCTGGAAAAGTTTCCCGCAAGGCTAGTGCAGGCTGCATGCCCTGCAATGATTTCTCTCAACAGCGATGTCCCCATGACTGCAGGGGCCTTGGCAGGAGCCTGGCCATAGCTCAACCTCAAAGTATTGAATAAAGCTTCCCCAATGTAAAAGAAAGCCGTCCAGCCCTACCTGCGGGATCTCCCTTCCTTCGTCACCTCAACCTGGGCTCAGGCAGCAGTCAACCTGGAAAGAGGCCTGGCGGCAGCCAGAAGGGGCCTGGAGTGCCACCTGCAATTATGTTCTCCAAAGAGTAAAGAGTCCAGTAGCACCCTTAAGACTAACCAACTTTATTGTAATATAAGCTTTTGAGAACCACAGCTCTCTTTGCCAGATGCATCTGACGAAGAGAGCTGTGGTTCTCGAAAGCTTATGCTACAATAAAGTTGGTTAGCCTTAAAGGTGTGACTGGACTCTTTACTATTTTGCAACTACAGACTAACACGGCTAACTCCTCTGGATCTATGGTTCTCCAAAGACAAGCACCAGAACTGAAGCCGAGGAAGCGCACTGCTTTATGACTCCTTCCCAGGACCGATCCCACAATTTGCACAGAAAACTTGGCTTGAAGAGACTCAGTTTGAAGACTTGCTGCCCCCTTGTGGGGAAAAACATTCAATGATCACAACCTGATTGAGGGGGACGGATCCTTGCTGGTTGCCTCTGACAAGGATGGATGATATGAAATTGGCAGAGGTTCTTGCTGCACTGTTGAAAAGCAGGGCGAGACCACCCTGCCTTAGAGGTTCAGAGCTACATTTGAGCCAGAAGCCAATGAGCTCCAGCCATGGAATATGTGGAAATAATAACGCCATAGAGTGTTCCTGAGAGCACGCACAGAGTGCATTTTCCCACTCCCCCCAGTCCACAGCCCCATTCATAGAAATTAACCCCTATCTAGGCCTAGAGGATTTTGGCCTCTCCCGGATATGGGTTTCTCTTCTGGATGTCTTTACGGAGATGTCTCCTCTACAGAACCTTTGGTGACTTCTTCCTACAGAAATTAGGCAGCCTCCAGTAGAGAGGGCATGGCCTTTCCAGAGCAAATTTGAAAGCAGACCTGCAGCTGTGGGGAAGAGCGAAGGTGTTACGGCTCCTTTCTTTCCCTCAGATTTTGCCTTTAACTCCTTGCCCCCTCTGGGTAGATTGCTGCCACCAGGAATTATATTCCAAAGTAACTTAAATTTCCCCTTTAATAACGTGCCCAAGCGTCAGGCTCCTTCATGGGACTATGTGGCCCTAAGGATAGGCATGGGATATAGGAATAACCCTGGGATAAAGAAACCAAAACAAACTTTTATTTTTACAAGAAGCGTATCGGTTTCACATTATTTTTTAAGCTTGATGTTTTCAAAGAATATTATCTGTTCTTAACGTTTCTTTTCATCGACACAGTCACTCAGATCTTCTCTCAGGCTTCACACAGTTTGCCTGTTTTCCCCAAACTCAATAGTCTTTCACAAACATATACAGTTCAGGCTTTCACACAGGTTGCCTAATTGAACTAGAACAAGAATCCTTTCAGGCTTCCACACAGGTTGCCTGCTTTCCCTAGACTCAATATTTCTCTCAGAAATGCTTAGACTTGAGCTGTTTCCACATTACTCACCTTCATCCAGAATGCTGCGGAATGTTGCAAAAAACCCGAGGAAGATAGTAAAACTCGCATGAGAAGACGCTATCTTCTGCCGGGGAGGGGGGGGGTTGGCAATGTTCCGCAGCGTTCTAGATGAAGGTGAGTAATGTGGAAACAGCCTTGCTCAGGCTGCACCCAGCTTGCCTGCTTTCTCCAGACTAAATATTTCTCTCAGAAATACTGAAACATGCTAAGGCTGCACCCAGCTTGCCTCTCTCGCCCTGACTAAATATTCCTCTCAGAAATGCTTAAAACATGCTCAGGCTGCACCCAGCTTGCCTCTCTTGCCCTGACTAAATATTCCTCTCAGAAATGCTTAAAACATGCTCAGGCTGCACCCAGCTTGCCTCTCTCGCCCTGACTAAATATTCCTCTCAGAAATGCTTAAAACATGCTCAGGCTGCACCCAGCTTGCCTCTCTCGCCCTGACTAAATATTCCTCTCAGAAATGCTTAAAACATGCTAAGGCTGCACCCAGCTTGCCTCTCTTGCCCTGACTAAATATTCCTCTCAGAACGTCTTAAACATGCCAGGCTGCACCCAGCTCGCCTGCTTTTCCCTGTCTAAATATTCCTCTCAGAACGGCTTAAACATGCTCAGGCTGCACCCAGCTTGCCTCTCTTGCCCTGACTAAATATTCCTCTCAGAACGGCTTAAACATGCCCAGGCTGCACACAGCTTGCCTCTCTTGCCCTGACTAAATATTCCTCTCAGAACGGCTTAAACATGCTCAGGCTGCACCCAGCTTGCCTCTCTCGCCCTGACTAAATATTCCTCTCAGAAATGCTTAAAACATGCTCAGGCTGCACCCAGCTTGCCTCTCTTGCCCTGACTAAATATTCCTCTCAGAACAGCTTAAACATGCTCAGGCTGCACCCAGCTTGCCTCTCTAGCCCTGACTAAATATTCCTCTCAGAAATGCTTAAAACATGCTAAGGCTGCACCCAGCTTGCCTCTCTTGCCCTGACTAAATATTCCTCTCAGAACGGCTTAAACATGCTCAGGCTGCACCCAGCTTGCCTCTCTTGCCCTGACTAAATATTCCTCTCAGAAATGCTTAAAACATGCTAAGGCTGCACCCAGCTTGCCTCTCTTGCCCTGACTAAATATTCCTCTCAGAACGGCTTAAACATGCTCAGGCTGCACCCAGCTTGCCTCTCTTGCCCTGACTAAATATTCCTCTCAGAAATGCTTAAAACATGCTAAGGCTGCACCCAGCTTGCCTCTCTTGCCCTGACTAAATATTCCTCTCAGAACGGCTTAAACATGCCAGGCTGCACCCAGCTCGCCTGCTTTTCCCTGTCTAAATATTCCTCTCAGAACGGCTTAAACATGCTCAGGCTGCACCCAGCTTGCCTCTCTTGCCCTGACTAAATATTCCTCTCAGAACAGCTTAAACATGCCCAGGCTGCACACAGCTTGCCTGCTTTCTCCTAAATATTCCTCTCAGAATGGCTTAAACATGCCCAGGCTGCACACAGCTTGCCTGCTTTCTCCTAAATATTCCTCTCAGAACGGCTTAAACATGCTCAGGCTGCACCCAGCTTGCCTCTCTTGCCCTGACTAAATATTCCTCTCAGAACAGCTTAAACATGCCCAGGCTGCACACAGCTTGCCTGCTTTCTCCTAAATATTCCTCTCAGAATGGCTTAAACATGCCCAGGCTGCACACAGCTTGCCTGCTTTCTCCTAAATATTCCTCTCAGAACGGCTTAAACATGCTCAGGCTGCACCCAGCTTGCCTCTCTCGCCCTGACTAAATATTTTCTCGCCACTCTCAGTCCAAAACTGCCTTCACTCCGCCCACCCTCTCAGTCATCAGCCAATCATCTCCCTCACTCATCACTCTCTTTCACCCCCACTCTTCATCTGAACCACACCAAGCATTTAAAGACACCCACACATTTAAAATCATTACAGAAGGCATCTTTATTGGAGCAATGGAGGAGCGCCAGTTTCACCGGTTGGGCAATTAAGACATGTTTGTGTTCACCTTTCTTTGGAGTTGCTTCAGGGGAAGGGCAGTGAACATTTCCCCTAATTTTGGAGAAATTATCACATTTACTGCCAACCTCACCCCCAGCCCATCAATTTTACCTTTCTCAAAATTTCCCAGAAATCTCCCCCTATCCTTCCCTTTTTTGGCAGCAAAGACAGCCTAAATCATGCAAGAAGGCAATTTTGAGCCCCTTAGCTGGGAAGGGCAATGCTGAAGGATCTTCAGTTGCTTAGCTATCTGCAGGGCTTTTTTTCTGGGAAAAGAAGTGGTGGAGCTCAGTGATGGAACTGAGGACCGCACAATGATATCACTTTGGGTCAGCTGGAACAAGAGGGGAGTTTTTAAAAGTTTAAATCACCCTTGGCGAAAATGGTCACATGGCCGGTGGCCCCGCCCCCTGATCTCCAGACAGATGGGAGTTTAGATTGCCCTCCGTGGAGGGCAATCTAAACTCCCCTCTGTCTGGAGATCAGGGGGTGGGGCCACCGGCCATGTGACCATTTTCAAGAGATGCCAGAACTGCGTTCCACCGCGTTCCTGCTGAAAAAAAGCCCTGGCTATCCGTCTTTGTGCCACTACAAACACAGCCCTGTTTAGTTTCTCTCCCAGCCCCATCCTATTATGTATAAATGGACTTTGTTCAGGACAGCATTTTTATCAGGGGAACAAGCTTGCATCTTTAATAACTGAAAATAGTTTTAATATCAGAAAAAACAGTTCCTTGTATTATATTACACTATATCACATTGTTTTTGGATGTATTATACCAGGCTTTACTGCATTGTTCTCTAATTCTATCAGCTGCCTTGGGTCTCGACAAAAAAGACGGATGAAAAATCAAGTGAAACATTAAAAAGTCTGGACATAGATTTCAAGAGACTTTTATTTACAAAGGTCGGGATACAAAAATTTTACAGAACATAATGGTTGGGCGGGGAGATTGCAATGGGGGGGCAGTCTATTCTCCTCTTTCTTCACATTCAACTCCCCACCCCACCCCTGAGACAGCAATTGAGAGCCAAGCTACAAGTGATGCCTGACACAGGTCGGACACTTGTCAGCTTCCCTCAAGTTTTGATGGGAAATGTAGGCATCCTGGTCTTGCAGCTGTAATGGAGAGCCAAGCTGTAAAACCAGGACGCCTACATTTCCCATCAAAACTTGAGGGAAGCTGACAAGTGTCCAACCTGTGTAAGGCGTCACTTGTAGTTTGGCTCTCAGTCAAGCAGCTGGAAAGGAAGCCCCTGGGTATTGTGGGAACAGAAACACTGGGCTTTGGTGTGGCCTCGTGGGGAGAAGCAGCTCTGCAACGCAAAGCATCATAGGGACACACGGGCATGACTAAGGCAGGGTGGGACAAGGGGCAGGGAATGGTCTTTGGTTTGGCCAGGCTAAGGGAGAGCAGAGCTGACCCTGGAGCACCCCCGGAGAACCCACCCCTCCTTCCTTGCAAGGACACAACCATCTTGGCTCTCCCTACTGGCTCTCCCTCTCAAACCACTGCAGCACGCTCGCCTTGTTCTCCGCCACCCACTTGATGTTGGCCTTGGTCTTCTCCAGCGCCTGCTCAAGAGCCCGAGTTCCAGATCCAAATCCTACAGCCGCATTGTCCTTCTGGAACTGCTCCAGCTGCCACGCAGGAGAGAAACAGACCGTCGCACATTTTATAGCAGTTCAGTCTACAGGGGGCTGCTGAATACATTACAAAGGGGTCTCTGCCTGTAGGCAACTGGGGAGAAGGGAAACGTTGCCAGGTTTGGGGCCAGACTAAGAAAACAGAGAAGGGAGAGGAGGAAGAGGAGAGAGTTGTAGAGGGAGGGAGGGAGGAAGAAGCATGATGTAGTCGAGGCTCCCTCCCTTGGCAGTAAAGAAATTCCTGATGAAAAGTGCTGCCAAGTTGTTTTAAGATGGATGGGGGAGCACAAGAGGGATGCCTTTCATTTTTCCTGACTGGGCCTTAAAGCAACTGATGGGGGGAGGATTTTGAATCACAGAGAGAAACAGCTCACAGTGCCACAGCCCTAACCCAAGGTGGCCCCCTTTGAGCTGCTTCCTATTCTCTTGGAGGACCAACTACATGTGTGGCTTTGGCTATAAAAAGGGCCGAGGGCCAGCGCCTTGTGGGTAGAAGCAGCCCCAGACAACAGCCCCAAGGTCTGGATCCAGGGAAGAGGTGGTGCTGGGCTTTCCCCCCTCTCCCGCCACAGGATTTAGGTGGTCCAGAAAGGTAGGAGAGCATTTCGGGACTGCAAAAGACTCAGGCTTCGCGTCCCATTCCTTCCCTGCCCAGCCCACTCCGTTCAGTCCTCACCTGCTGGAGCTCAAACTCAGTGGAAAATCTCTGTGTCACTGCCTGGATGAGGTTTGAGAAGGAGAAAGAGCCTCCGCCGTACCTAGTGCGAGGGGGCATTAGTAGGAACAGGATCAGCACGGGCAGGCAGCCTGTCTCCCCGCCCCCCCACCTGTGTCCAGACTTCAAACTCACTGGTCAAAAAGCGTCTTCCAGTTGGCACGGACAAAGTCCCAAACGAGGCTCTGCCCATACACGTTACGGGCAATACTGTTGATAGTGGAGGTGGCATCTTGACGGCGGATCTTAGAGGGATCCAGAGAGTACTGAAGGTATCTGTGTGCAGAGAGGGGCATGTCTCAGAGCTGACACCCGATGCCAGAGTGTTGGGAAAGTCCCTCAGGAGTGCCCACGCTCTCCCAACCATTCAGAGTGGCTCTCCACTGTGGCCAACCCTTTGGGATGCTGTAATTTCTGTACAAGCCACCATTTTGTGACCAGTTGATCCAAAGTCTCTGGACAATAATTAAGTAGCTCCCAGAAACATAAAGCCTGGCCTCTCTGACCTGGATAGCCCAGGTGAGCCTGATCTCATCAGATCTCAGAGCTAATCTACAAGAGACGAATTACACAAGAGCGCTCACATGAAGGGAGTAGGAATGATAGCCGGGAAGCTGAGTTTTAAAAGACAGATCTGAAGGCTCTTGTCAGTTTCCCCTCCCTATAGGGCCGGCAAAGATCACTCCTCAGAGGGTTTGTTAATTTCCTGTTCGCCTCCCAAAGGCTCTGTTAGTTTCACCTCCCCTTCTAGGAGGCGAAGAGGAAATAAACTCTCTGAGGAGCATCTTTGCTGCTCTGTAGAGACGGGAAATTGCCAGAGCCTTCTGATCTGTCTTTTAAAACTCAGCTTCCCAGCTAACATTGCACCTTCCTTCATGTGAGCTTCCTTGTGTAATTCGTCTCTTGTAGTTTAGCTCTCAGAAACTAAGCAGGGTCAGCCTTGGTTAGTAATTGGATGGAAGACCTCCAACGAAGACCACAGGCAGGCAATGGCAAACCACCTCTGTTAGTCTCTTGCCATGAAAACCTCACCAGGGGTCGCCATAAGTCAGCTATGACTTGAGGGCAGGATTTCATTTTTCCTCCCCTAAATTAGGAAATTCTGGAGATCTGGAGGTGGAGCCTGGGAGGATGGGGTTTGAGGAGAGGGAGTCCCACAATCAGCAGGGATGTGATGTCACAGGGTCCACCAGAGCAACCATTTCCTCCAGGGAAACAGTCTCTATAGTCAGTGAAATCTCCAGGTGGGCAACCCTCCCCTTACCAAAACAGCGGCAGCCCAACTTTTCCTCCTTAACTAGCTGTCCTTTCATCTCTTTATTCACCCTTCACCATCCTAGAAACAGAGAGGGGTTCACAGGCAATGCCCAGTCTTCCTAAGTCATCAGGACTCAGCCCTGACACTGAAACTCTTTGTGAGGCTAGTCCCTGGCGGTCCTTCGCTTTCCTTAAGCGCAACCTATCCTCCCTGCCAAACCTGGGGCTGGTAGAGGTGGCCTCACCGCTGGAGGATCCATGGCTCCTGGCTGCAGGCCAGAGCTGAGCGGAGTTTGTCAGCCTCGGACACCACGGTCGCATTCTTGAACATCTTCCAGCCAAAGTCCCAGGCGGTCTCGCCACCTGTGGCAATGGCACTGCAGTAGATGGCGGAGCGCAGATTGGGGGGGATTCTGAGTGCAAAAGGCAACAGACAGAAGTCAGCTGAGAGCACAAAAGATGGGGACTGAATGGGTGCCAAAGAATTACACATTCAATTAGTTATATCCCCCACTCTTTGATTGATAATCTCCCAAGATGCTGTAAAACCAACGATCATAGAATCATAGAACCAGGGCTTTTTTTCAGCTGGAATGTGGTGGAACGGAGTTCCAGCACCTCTTGAAAATGGTCACATGGCCGGTGGCCCCACCCCCTGGTCTCCAGACAGAGGGGAGTTGAGATTGCCCTCCACGCCGCTGGAGCAGAAGGCAATCTAAATTCCCCTCTGTCTGGAGTTCAGGGGGCGGAGCCACCAGCCATGTGACCATTTTCACCAAGGGCGATTTAAACTTTAAAAAACTCCCCCCTTGTTCCAGCTGACCCAAAGTGACATCATTGTGCGGTCCTGAGTTCCACCACTGAGTTCCACCACCTCTTTTCCCAGAAAAAAAGCCCTGCATAGAACCATAGGGTTGGAAGGGGTCATCTAGTCCAACTCCCTGCACAATGCAGGAAATTCACAAATATCTCCCCCGCCCACACATATCCCCAGTGACCCCACCCTGTTCCATGCTCAGAAGATGGCAAAACACCATCAGGATTCCTAGTCCAACTGGCCTGGGGAGAAATTGCTACCTGACCCCAAGGTGGTGATTGGCCTTACCCTGGACATGTAATAAGGGGCCACGAGAACTAAGCACCCTTCCTGCCCTCCCCCTCACGATCTGCCCAGGCCCACAGAATCAGCATTGCTGTCAGGTGACCATCTAGCCTCTGCTTAAAAACCTCCAAAGAAGGAGAGCTCACAATACAAGTGAAAACACATCAATAAGGAAAGTTCTCCCAGCCCCAAAAGAACAGTCCAAGCTCTATAAACAATAAGGGCGGGCATTCCAGTGTCTTGGGGCCACTGCAGAGCACTGCGCAGATTCTATGCCATGAGGCCCCCAACTCTGCCCAGCAAAATAACCATGTGAATTTGGCTGTTCTGTGCAATCCATTATTAGAAGCTGGGGGCATGCAAGTCTCCCGGGTTGGGTTACCAAAGGTTATGCTTGGATCGAGGAAGCCACCCCTCTGCACCCTGTCCTTCGCTCCCAGCCCACAAACACCACTCCAATGGCTTAAAAACTTAAGGGTGCCTCAAAGCAAACTGGGATTTCAGTCCTCAAACCAGCCTGCAAAGCTATCCTGCGCCAGGCCTGGTAGAGCTCAGCACTAGAGGCGGGCACAAACCGAAATACGAACCACATTCATCACGATCCGAGTTTGCAAACCAGCAGTTTGTCAGAGGCCATTTCTGACGAACCTCCACGAACTTTACGCCAGTTTGTTTGGTTCGTTTTTCGGTTTGTCATTGCAGACAGCCAAGCGCCAATCAATCAGTTTTCTAGGCAAGAAGGAGGGGGAGAAAATGGGCTTTCTGCAGCCCTGGAAGTGACGTTTTCATGAACCAAACAAACCGGTTCACAAACCGGGGCAAGTTTGTGAAAGTTTGTGGTTTGTAGTTTGTGAAACATGACGAACCATGAACCACACGGTTCAGTATTTTCCCGGTTCGTGCGCCCCTCTACTCAGCACTTACGAGTTGTTGCTGGGATCTGCTTCCCATGTTTTGAAGAGCTGTGAAGCCAGGTCTTGGCATTCTTTGATGCCATATGAACAGGCTGTGCTGATGGTGAGAATCTCATTGTACCTGTGCAAGGAAAGACATCCCCTCAGGAAAAGATGCTGACCCATCCCAGAGCCACCTTTCCAAGGGAGAGTGCTGCTTGAAAGCCCTTCTCCGCCTCAGAATGGGCCAGCCAGAGCCCTCTGCATCTCCCCCTCCCTCCCCATCGCTCCAGGAAGACTTACTGATCCATCAAACTGAATGGAACGTTGGTCCAGTTGCCGGTGAGATTCTGAAAATAACTGAACAAAGGAGTCACCTGTTTCTGGATGTATTTCTGCAGCGGGAAAAGAAAGGGCAGTGGAGTTGCACGCAGCATTCTTCAACTGCCTCCCCGGTGCTCATCCCCCCCCCCCATATGCCACTCTCTAGTGGAGAACAGCAGAAGCGATGGCCTTGCCTCCAGCCCACTGGGCCACTGCTGGCCCCTAGGGCTCTGTTGGCGCTCACCTTCATGGGCCCATAGACCTCGCTGCGATCAAACATGAGCTTGAAGTAGCCCAGGTTGCTGAGCGCCGTGTCCCACGGCAGGTAGTCTCTCTCATCAGCCAAGTAACGTGTCGTGTTCAGGGCCAATTCTGTGCTGATGTACTTTGCCCTGCAAGTTGAACCAGCTGAGCCTGAGGGAAGCTGGGCCCCCTTCCCTCCTGTCCAAAATCTCACTAGCCGCCTGCCTGACAGGTGCCCTCCCAGACGCAGGGCTAGAGAACAATCCCTTTGCCCCAGACATTCTTCTCAGGGGCAGGAGCCCCTAAGAGAAGAAGGGAGGAGGAAACGCCTTGATTTGCACTCCGTTGGCCACTGGGGCTTGCATGTGCTCAGATAAGCCTCCACACCCCCTCTTGCCCCCTTCCCTCCACCTAAATGCATCTGGGGGTGGGACAGCAGCTGCAGCCCTGGAACAAGGATGCTCCTCGAGTCCTCTTGTGCCTGGGAGAAGGCGTTGACCCCATCCCTTCTCATCAGGCATGCTTGGGGAAGAGGAGGAAGGGCTGGTAGGGATAACTCCCAGTGTGTGACCAGGCAAGCCCAAAACCACCTTCAGGCTCACTTCTTGAACTGGGCTTCTTGAATTGGGGGAGTTCATATTCTGAAACCCCCCAATTTCAATTCCACTCCCAGCATTATGCTGAAGTAGGGATGTAAAGCAACTCCCTCCCTACACACTATTTAAAAAGTTGTTTCCCTCCCCCCCCCTAGGATTTAAAAGAAAATTCCAACAAAAATGGGGAATTTGGGGAAACCATTGGAAAAACACTCTGTGGTCAATCAGTGCAGCTTGCAAAGGCATAAGAGCCTTGCTGGAACACATCAGTATTCCTGATGCTGTTCGATAAAGATGCGCGTTGTTTCATAGCTACGTCTGTTTGAATGTGGTTTGGTAGGCGTGGAGAAAGCTGTCCTGTCCTTTTAAAAGAGGCTTGATGCATAGAAATGGACAGCTGAAGGCTCTTTTAAACAAGCTTTTTTCTCTCTGGGCAGTTGGCAACCCTAATTTCTCTTCCCACCCAGACTTTAGCTTCGGGGAGGGCAGAGATGGGACCTCCACTCCCTGCCCAGCTGTTCTCCAGCAAGGGGGAGGGACGACAGTCTCTGGAGGGGCCACTGTCCTGCCAGCACCAGGGGTTAGAGGAAGGTCTTAGGGCTAACTGCACCCCAGGGCTCCTTTTACAAACTGAATGCTGCTGTGTGTGGGGAGGGGCAATTCCCCACGTCCTGTCCCCCCTCTCCTTTCTGGGGGATGTCCAGACCAGCCTTTCCTCTTCTGCTTCCTGCCCAGCTTCCTCCACAAGTGCCCCAGGAAGTCCTTGAGCCAGTTTGATGTAGTGGTTAAGAGCGGCAGGACTGCAATCTGGAGAGCCGGGTTTGATCCCCCACTCCTCTGCTTGAAGCCAGCTGGGTGACCTTGGGTCAGTCACAGCTCTCTCAGAGCTCTCTCAGCTCCTTCCACCTCACAGGGTGATTGTTGTGAGGATAATAATGACATTGACTTTGTAAACTGCTCTGAGCGTGGTGGTAAGTTATCCTGAAGAGTGGTATATAAGAACAAGATTGTTATTGTTGCTGTTATTATTGTTCTTGACTGCCCTCCTGCCGAAAAACCAGGTTGTCCACACTTACACGGGGCCTCTTTCAATTCCAAACTCAGATCCGATCACTGAGGCAGGCCTGAAGGGGCCGGTGAGAATACTAAGGGCTGCCTGCGTGGGCCAGTCAGGTCTAACCCCTTCTCTAGTAGTGACCGTGGAGATTTGCTCTCTGGATGGTAGGGGGTCCTGTCCAGCTACAAGGGGAGCCCCTCCTCTGATCCCAGAGATGGAGGGGACAATTTGGCCACATTCCCCAGCTCAGTGGAAATGGAGAGGAACGATGTTCCTTACCTGGCCAGGTTGAAGGAGTCATCAATAAGCTGAGCACGGTTCAGAATTGGGATAACCTGGAAAACAGAAGGATCTGATTGTCAGGAGCAGGACAAGACGGGTAGGGAGGTGGTGAGGGAGTCCTGAACACGCTGGACACCTCTCTGCAAGGAGCAGAGAGTTACAGGGGCCCTCCAAGGCGGCCAACCTCCCCCTCTAGCCTCCACCCTCCTTGTTCTAGAACTGTGGCAGAGGCCCTGTCCAGATGTCCTGCAGTCTCCTTGAAGCAGCTGAGCCAAGCACAGAGGGAAAGGCCAACAGCCGATGCCCCGGTGGAACTCTCAGCTCTGAAGGACATCCGTGCCCTGCGAAACTGACTGCTGTTCTGCAGGACTTGCAAGGCAGAGATGTGCCGGCAGGGTTTTAGTTGAGGACAGTGATGGATACCATCCTACTGGCACCCCCTCCTCCTTTTCCTTCCTGCCCCCTTTTGTTGCTGTGGGGCAGTGATAAAATTTGGAATTTGAAGTATTAGCACCATTTTGAGAATGTTTTAACTATGGCTCATTCAGATTGTTTATGATGTATGAATGCTTTTATCATTATGTTGTTCACCGTGTGTATTCAAGGGTAGGGCAGTCTATAATTTGAAACGATAAATAAATACATATAAATGCAAAGGAGGGTTGGGTACCATGCCGGGTAGTGCCAGGTCAGAGAGGCTCAAGAACAGCTGCTCTAAAGATGTTGGACATATGGACATATGGACTGTTTCCACATACCAGCAGAATGCTTTCTTTCCATTAATACGCACTCTCTTACCACCAGTTGAACTTTTTGTACTGAATTTATGTATTTATTTATTATCCGATAGACTACCTCATTAATGCTGATATATGCACTTTAAATTGTTCTTGTACACATTTGCACTTCTGCACTTTTGCATAAAATAATAATATATGTATTAACATTGTTGTTGAGTGTTTGGTACCCTGGTTGCTGTACTTTTGAGTTGTTTGTGTCCCCAGGGGGTTCTCTTTGTTGTTTTTGCTCTAAAGATGTGGGCTTGGAGAGGCAAGGGAGGGTGAGGCTGCGCCCGATGCAGGGAACAGCATGCAAAGGATTCAAGGGAGGACTCAGAAAGACAGAGGGGCCAACAGAAGAAGAGCCAGAGATAATGATCGATTCCTACAGGCGGTTGCTGGCACTGCTCTGCTGCCCTGATTCCAGGCCTCAGCAGCGCCGCTTGACTGCCTCTCCCCTGCCATTCCCACTTCTCTCTTGTGCCTCCCCAGCAGCCCCAATGAACTGGGGCAGAGAGGTGGAGGGAAAGATGCGACAGCCTTAGACCTACCTGATGCCCGGTCTCCAGCTGCTTCAGGAGCCTGTTCCAGTTCTCGTGGTCGTAGTTCACCCGGAAATAGCCCGTCACATTAATGTTGCACAACAGCCATTTGTCAGAAACCAAAGGAGTTATAAAGTTGGAATTTGTCTCTGCCCAAAGGAAGAGGTAAATGGTAATGGTAGTCCCCTGTGCAAGCACCGAGTCATTACTGACCCATGGGAGGACGTCGCATCACGATGTTTTCTTGGCAGACTTTTTACAGGGTGGTTTACCACTGCCTTCCCCAGTCATCTACACTTTACCCCTAGGAAACTGAGTATTCATTTTACCAACCTCGGAAGGATGGAAGGCTGAGTCAACCTTGAGCTGGCTATGTAAACCCAGCTTCCGCCAGGATCGAACTCAGGTTGTGAGCAGAGCTTGGGCTGCAGTACTGCCGCTTACCACTCTGCGCCACGGGGCTCCATAAAGGAAGAGGTATACCTCTAAATTTGCCTTCTTGTGTCTCCTCCAACCCCCAAAGGATAGCATTCTCATCCTCCCCGAGGCCTGACCCAAGCCCTCGCCCCCACTGCAGACTGTGTTTTCAGGAGACAAGGAGGGCAGGTGAGATTGGCGTGCTCCAAGTCAGATGAACGTGGATGCCTCTGACAACATTGCCAAGGTTGATCAGACAACGTTGATCAGACAACATTGCCAAGGTTTCTTCTGGGTGACCGAGAGAGACGAGCCCTTCACTGCTGCCTTGCCACCTCTGCCCCTTCTCCTGAAGCAGGCCTGAAATCCAGCCTCTTGGAAGATGCATTCAAAGTAGTGACCCATAGCCACAAAGCACAGTGGATTGCCTAATGCAATCTACTCCCTGGCAGGGTTAGTGGGGTCAGGCAAGTCTTGTATAGACTGGGAAATCCAATATGAAGCCTATGACTGCTGCTAAACCTCTTCTTCTTGGGGAACAAGGGAGGGGCTGTACCTGTTTGGTTCTGGAGCCAGTACATTTCTGTCTCATTCACTTTTGGGTTATCTGAAGTCATCCAGGAGATAGGGACTATCCAAAGGTAGCTGGGGAAGAAAAAACCAGACAGAGGGATGAAGGCAGGGTTCTCTCCTTGCTCACCCAGTCCCCCTGCAAAAGGTGCTGTTGCTCTCCAAGGAAGAGCCGGGCAGTACTGGACACCAGGCCCTGCAAAGAGAATGTCTTCCTCGCCCTGGACCTTTCCAGACGCAATCAGATTGGGCTTAGATAGGGCTGCCTGGTCCCCCAATGGAGGTGGGAGAACCGGTGCTCTCACCTTCTGCCCCCCACTCGCTCACGGGGGAGAAAGGCAGGGGAACAGGTCTCCTGAGCATGCTCCCGGTGCGGCGCAATGGCGTCACTCCCAAGAATGACAATCATTCCCATTTGGGGCACAAATCAGCCTAGTACAAAGCACAGGTGTGCTCCTGGCGCCTGTGTGATGACGTCACTCCCAGAAGACAAAAAAGGTAACTGCTGGGTCCCCCCCTCCCGCTGGCAGAGTAAGGGGATCTGGCAACCTTAGTTCTAGAGCTTGTCTGGGTCGGCCCTTCCACCCAGCCCGTGCAAAGCATGCCGTCACAGGTCTGGGTGCTCCACCTACTTGAATTCCGAGGGCCGCTGGACGATGGAGTTCGGGTCCAGCAGGAAGTGCTTCTGGGAGATGTTTCCATTGCGGGTGTCCACGCTCACCACAGGGAAGCCCATCTGCAAGGTCCAGCGGTCCATGATTGTCTTGATGGTTCCAGGGAGATAAAAGGACTCCTCGACTGCCTGCCCAAGGCAGAGAAGAAATATTGAGAGAGCAAAGAGGATCCCTTCGCAACAGTGTTTTCATTTCCTTGCGGCTCTGGCACACTCCTTTCGAGGACCACCAAACCCACGGAAGTATTTGCCTGATAACTACTGACCCCTTTAGAAAAAGCCTCCTCTGGTTTCTCCAATGAGCATCAACTTTCCTTCCTTGATCAAGCCATTGGGAAATGTACCGAGTGCCATTTAGTTTGGCCTGCACCAAAACCTTCGCCTGTTCCCAGTAGCCCTTCCCCCTCCCAATGAAACTGGGTCTGGGGGAGGGGGGCCTGCAAGAGGCTGTCACCATGAGCAGTGCAAGCAGTAGGTTCTTCTAGAGCTTGCTTCCACCCCCACCCCTGGAATGCTTAGCTTGGGAGAAGGTGCCTTCCACAGAAACCATTTCCAGTGGGGCAGCGATATGCCTGCTATTTGTTTTCTGCAAAAACAAAGATGAATGCATTTCTCATAGCAGAAGCTTGAGCCTGCTTTGTCCAAGATAATGAGCGACTTGCTGCCTCTCACTCTGTGTGTGTGTGTGTTACGTGCCATCGTTGCCTCTGACCGATGGTGACCCTATGAATGAAAGCTCTCCAGAACATCCTCTCATTAACAGACTTGCTCAGATCCTGCAAACTGGAGGACGTGGCTTCTTTGATTGAGTCAAGCCATCTCATTTTAGGTCTTCCTTTCTTGCTGCCCTCCACTTTTCCTAACATTATTGACTTTTCCAGAGAATCTTATCTTCTCATGATGTGCCCAAAGTACAATAGCCCCCGTTTTGTCATTTTAGCTTCTAGGGAGAATTCAGGCTTGATTTGAACTAGTACCCACTACAGGTGTTTATCTTTGAGATGCCACAGGACTCTTGTTTTGGGGAGAAGGTGCAGGTCAGGGCCTCCAAGCAGCCAGGAGGCCCCAACTGTGGGTGGGTGGGGGCCCAGGAAATGATTCAAATGAAGGGGAGAAGCTGCGTTTCAGAGCCACAGTTAGAATTCTGCATGAGCTGTTGCCCAGGCAGCTTTCTGCAATGCTCATGGTGGCTGCAGGCATGCTGTGTAGCCTATCAGCTCTCCCCATCACACTCCATATCTGGCAGGAGGCAGCTTGGATGGGCAGAGCAAAGGGAGACGAGCAGAAAGACCTACCGTCTGCAGGTGTGTCCAGAGGTCATTATACACAGTGTTTCCATACTCGAAGGTGTGCAGATAGGACTGTGAAAGATTAATAATAATGATGATGATGATAACAACAACTGCTACTACTACTACTACTACTACACTTGTATACCTCTCTTCTAGATAGATTATTGCCCCACTAATAGCTGAACAAAGTCATTGTTGTTATTATCCCCACAATGCAGCTGGGGAGCTGGGGCTGAGAGGAGGGGCTTACCGAAGGCCACCTGCAGAGTTCATGGCAGGAGTGGGAGTCGAACCAGCAGAGTGCCGATTCATGGCCCAATCACTTAACCACTATGCCACAGCAGATATGCTGATGGCTCACAGCCCTTCCCAAGGACGGCCTGGGATCTGGCAAGTCCCCTACCAGTGTAGTTTGTTGCTAGGGCAGAGCACAAGGTGAGTAGGGGCTGCACCACAGGTGTCCCCGGCCAGGCACATGCACCCCCTTGGACCTGCAGAGTGCAAAGGGCCCGGAGGGGTCAAAGCCTCTGCACCGTTCAACCAGAAGTGATGCTGTCCAGCAACATCAGCGTCACTTATATTAGCCAATCCCTATTCCCAGCCCTTTATCGGGTAAGGAGAGAGGATCTTGTTCCAAGTTTGAGTTCTCTCTGCAACAAGCACAGCTCCTTCCCAAACCAGAGCATCAGCCTATGAGAACGGGCTCTCCATTGGCACCCTACTGTCAAGGCTGGAAGGACCTCACTGTTCCTCTCTGTTAAGATGCAACAGCAGATAATCTAAGGATGCCCCGATCCACCCCACGACGAGGTAAACCTTACCTGCAGCCCCCGTTTAAATCGGTCCTCGGTTAGGAATTCAGAGAGCATACGCAGCACTGATGCCCCCTGCAGATGAGAAGAGGGATAGCAGCAGGATCCCAGACCACCCGCCCCTCACTGCACACTGTCGTGCCGGGAAAGGCAGGGCAGCAACCCTCCCGTGACCCAGTGCCCAGGTGGGAGGCTACCAGACCTGGCTCAATTCTGCAGAACCAGAGGTGAGGCACTCCCAGGTACGTTCTTTGCAGATGGGTGGGGGGGCAGGTTTCTTTGTTTCTGCAAAAAGGGGGGGGGCAGGCACTTCCTCCCCACTCCGCCTCACCTTGCTGTAGGCAATGGAATCAAACACCTCACTGATCTGGGCTGGAGACTGGATCTCCTCTTCGCGAAAGGAGAGCGGGTGCGAGGAAGCCAGCGCGTCAATGGCCATCACGCGGTACATGTCGTTTGTCACCATCAGGTCTTTCTGCAAAGACACGGTGCTTCCTTTGTCCAAATCTGTCTCTCTAATGTGCACCCTGCCCTTCCCCAAGGAGCTCAGGGTTAGGTGCACAAGGCTTTTCCAGTTTGGCCCTCCACGGGCTTAGGCCAAGAGCAAAGACTGGCCCAACTTCTCCAGGGTCTCCATGGTTGAACAGGAGTTCGATCCATGGTCTCCACAAACCAAACCCACCTTCCACTGCTTCTGGCCACAGCTGCAGTGTACCTAAAAAGGATGTTCACCGTGCTCTGGAAACTCTGCCCATGCCTCAGGGAAGCCTTTTCCTGTGGCAACCACAACACTGGTCCAAGATGAGAAGGAATGACACCATTGTCCTGGAGCAGGGGTCCCCAACCTTTTTAACCCTGTAGGCACCTTTAGAACTCTGACACTGGATGGTGGGGGCAATGACAAAATAGCTGCCCCACGCAGCAGAGCCAGCCACAAAATCTCAGGGAATGTGGTGATGCATAACTATAATAGTATAATAGTAACTCTTCAACATTATGTTTTACGTCAATAAATGTGGTAAAAGACGATCATAGATGTATGATTTAGGTGTTGGTGGATTTATTAAGTGAAATAAATTTATTTAAAAAAAATTCAGACAGAATGCCTTTTAGAATGAACATATTGTTTAAAAATATTTTCTAGCATGCACAAAGTTTATCTTTGGTCCTACCATGAAGATCATTGGGCTGTGGTGGCAGCTGCTGCTGAAGCCACTTCTTAAAAATCTGCACAGCCGATCAGCTCTCCAATGGCCAATCAAAAGCCTTGCCGGGTAACAGCCTCACCAGTCCCGCTTGGCACCAGGGAAGGTGTCTTTGGGTGCCATGCCATCCACAGGCACCACTTTGGGGAACCCTGCCTTGGAGGAAAGAGTCCTTTCTCCCCACGGCCACACTACATAGGACTTTAAATCAGTTTAATCCTCGGGAACTGTGATAATGATCGTTCCAGGGCTTTTTTTCAGCTGGAACACGGTGGAACGGCTTTCCGGCACCTCTTGAAAATGGCACAGAGGGCAATCTAAACTCCCCTCTGTCTGGAGATCAGGGGGCGGGGCCACCAGCCATGTGACCATTTTCGCTGAGGGCAATTTAAACTTTAAAAAAACTCCCCCCTTGTTCCAGCTGACCCAAAGTGACGTCATTGTGTGGTCCTGAATTCCACCACTGAGTTCCACCACCTCTTTTCCCAGAAAAAAAGCCCTGGATAGTTCTATCAGAAGATGAGGTCTCTCTAGGAAATACCTTTCTGGCACCATTAGAGTACTAATTTCCAGGGTTCCTGAGGGAGGCGGTGCGAAGCTGTAGCAGTTGCACCTGCTTCCATTGTAGAGCGAATGCGCTGTAAGTGCTGCATTGGCTCCTGCTGCCATGCTATGCAGTGCTGGCTTCCAAAATAAGGCATGGCGTGCAGGCCCTCACCCTCCGCAGTTCACAGACAGCACTCACAATATTCCACTTGGGCTCCGCAGCATTGGCACCCAGGTACTCCACGTAGGAGGCAAAGCCTTCATTCAGCCACAGGTCATTCCACCAACGGAGGGTCACGAGGTTCCCGAACCACTGGGGAGAGACAAGAGGTTAGTTGGCCCCAGCCCCAGCCCCCATTGGAGTACAACTGTTGGCAAATGCAGGACTACCACCCTGAATGCCCAGCTAACGACTGGAATCATCTTGCCTTGAATGGGAGGGGCTGCTCAGAAAATGGCCAGAGGGAAGAGTCATGGCATAGACATGTTTTGCATGCTGCAGTTCCCAGGGCCAGATTGAGGGGGGCGGGGGGGCACTCTGCCTCCGGAGCCGCCAAAGAGGGGGTGCTGGGCACAGCTGCCAGCCGCCGGGACCACGCCGGTGGCAGCATGGGCGGCTGAGCAACCGCCCGTGCCATTCGCCTGCCCAGGAGGACAGGGAGCGCGCGACAAGCTGGCCGCCCCCTCAGCCGGGCAGGTGAATAACACGGAGAGCTGGGAGGCCGCCTGTGCCAGGGCCAGATTGAGGGGGGGTCAGGGGGGTAGTCTGCCCCTGGCACCGCCAGGGAGTGGGCACCGGGAGCAGCTGCCAGCTGCCGGGAGCACGCAGGCAGCAGCGCGGGCAGCCTCCCAGCCCCTCGCACTGCCTTTTGCCTGGCCCGCAGGACAGGGGGCGGCCAGCTTGCCGCATGCCCCCTGTCTTGCGGGGCAGGCAAAAGGCAGCACGGGGGGTTGCGAGGCTGCCCGTGCCATTCGCCTGCCCTGCAGGACAGGGGGTGGGCGGCCGCCCCCTGTCCTGCGGGGAGGCAAATGGCACGAGCGGCTTCCCAGCCCCGCACGCTGCTTCTGCTGGAACACCGCGCAGGCGGCACACTCCGCCCTGCATGATGATGTCACAGAAGTGACATCATCACACAGCACCGGCACGCATGAGGGGTCGGACTAGGGTTGCCCTGGGCGCCAGCAACCCTAGTTCTGGCCCTGGCCTGTGCCACTCGCCTGTCCTGCTGAGAAGGTGGCCGGCTTGCCACGCACTCCCTGTCCTGCGGGGCAGGCAAATGGCGCGGGCAGCCTCCCAGCTCTCCGTGCCATTCACCTGCCCGGCTGTGCACTCCCTGTCCTGCGGGGCAAGCAAGTGGCACGGAGAGTTGGGAGGCTGCCCGCGCCATTTGCCTGCCCCACAGGACAGGGAGCGCATGGCGAGCCAGCCGTCCCCTCAGCTGGGTAGGCGGGTGGCGTGGGAGGCCTCTCAGCTGCCGGCGCTGCCGCCGCTTCACTGACAGCACGCTGCCCTGCTTGATGATGTCATGAAGTGACATTATCATGCAGCACTGGGAGAATGCAGAGGGCAGCCGGAATTGGGTTGTCCCTGGTTCCAGGAACCCAAGATCCGGCCCTGGCAGGTCCCAAGTTCAGGTCCCGGCATCTCCAGTTAGAAGGATCAGGCGGTACGTGACGGAAAGCCCTTGTCCTGAGATCCTGGATAGCAGCTAATCAGATAGTGGACAATTTGATAGTCCGACTCCGGCTGCAGCAACTTTGTGTATGAGTGTGTGAAGATTCAGGTCAAAGCATTTAAGATGCAGACCCTCTATGTTACATAAGATAAACAAATATCCAGAGCAGTTAGCTGTGTCAGTCTGTAGCAGCAAAATAGAAAAGAGTCCAGTAAAGCTTATGCTACCGTAAAGTTGGTTAGTCTTAAAGGTGCTACTGGACTCTTTTCTAAGATAAACAAAGGTCGTAGTCCATTGTGTTGGAAGGGATGTGGCCAAGTTGGCACATTCCAACACTGCTGGTGGGATTGTCCCATCATCCAGGGTTTCTGGCAAGATGTCTTAGCTAGGATTGGTAGAATAGCAGGCCAGGTTATCCATCCTTCCGGAATTTTGCTTTGTTAAATTGGTGACCCGACTTCTCCCCAAGTAAGGGTAAGAACGTTATGATCTTTATCTGATTAGTGGCGGCAAGGTTAGCCATAGCTTCTACTTGGAAAGCCAAGGAAGCCCCAACTCTAGAGCTATGGTGTGATAACCTATGGACACAATTTGTGATAGGAAAGATCACTGATGGTCTGAAACCTCACTCCTGTGATGATATGAACAGCAGTTTTGTAAGTACCTGGCTACCGATATTGCAATATTTTTCTGAGAATGAGATTATTCCATCTAATGTACAGCCTCAGGACTGGATTTTTATCTGAAGGTATGGACGGTACTTATTTCTCTGATGGGGATATGAACCGGTTCAACGTCCCTAACAGTCGGAGCAGGGTATTTGCCTCCCTTTTATTAGATTGGCGTTGTCAATCTTTTCCTTTGCTGTTTTTCCTTTGATATTATGTTTTGTATGCTATATGTTTTTTAAATAAAATGTTTTTTTTAAAAAAGAGTCAGGTCAAAAGAGGACACACCAAATCCTTTGATTAAGTTCAGTGAGGATTCTCAGCTGAGGCATGAAGGCGTACCTGATGGGCAAGTTCATGAGCTATGACAGTCACCACTCGCTCCTTGTTGCCGATGGAGGAGTACTGTGGGTCGAAGAGCAGGGCGCTCTCACGATACGTCACCAGCCCCCAGTTCTCCATGGCTCCTGCGTTGAAATCTGGCAGAGCGACCTGGTCTGGAGGAGAGAATGTCCCATTGGCAGGATTGGAACCAGCTGCTCTGAGCTGCCTGGGGAGACTTGAGCACATTGTCACATGCGGCAACCAGTGGAAGAGGGCCAGTGCGAACTCGAGCACATGCTGCAGTCCATGTGGGACTTTTGCACACATGGCCACAGATATGATTCAAAGAATCAGTTGCGTCAATGCCAACGTGGGGACACAAAAAAGCAGGGGCCCAGCCATTGAGTCTGAACCACACAAGATATCGCCCGCCTCACGATTTTTTCTCCTGTCTGATGGCATGAATAAACAACAACATTCGATTTATATACTGCCCAGAAAACTTAATGCCCACTCAGAGTGGTTCACAAAGTGTGTATTATTATCCTCATGGCAATCACCCTGTGAGGTGGGTGAGGCTGAGAGAGCTCCGAGAGAGCTGTGACTGACCCAAGGTCACCCAGTAACAACAACAACAACATTTGATTTATATACTGCCCTTCAGGATAACTTAATGCCCACTCAGAGCAGTTTACAAAGTGTGTTATTATTATTGCCACAACAACAATCACCCTGTGAGGTGTGTGAGGCTGAGAGAGCTCCGAAAGAGCTGTGACTGACCCAAGGTCACCCAGCTGGCTTCAAGTGGAGGAGTGGGGAATCAAACCTGGCTCTCCGCTCTTAACCACTACAAACTGGCTCTCTAAAAGGAAACACCACAGAAGGGAGTCCATTCCACACTCCCACCAAAGTCCTACTTGGGGAAGGGGGGCGTGTCTCCTGCCTCCTCACCTACCTGACTTGCTCAAGGGATAGGCTGTGTTGTAGTGCTGCTCAAAGAAGCTGAGGATGGGCCCCGTGACATTGAATGCATAGTCCCCCTGGCCCTCCATGATGGCTTTAGGCCGGGCCCAAATCCGGATCTGAAAGAGAGGAAGGACATCTCAGTGGCGAATAGGCCGTGCTTCGGGTGCCAAGCTTAGGCTCCCTGCTGAGGTATGCTCCAGGTTCCCCCTTCCTGGGGCCTAGCGGAGTTTCCCAGCCCGCTCCCTCTCCTACCAGAGTGCCATTCTGGTCGGTCGTCGTCACAGCTTCAAACTGGCTAACGATAAAGGCAAGCAAGTAGGTGGACATCTTGAGGGTGGGCTCAAACTCCGTCCTGGTCCATATTTCATTATTGAGGGTCACATTTGCAGCTCCTGGAGGGAGACAGAGAGACAAGCGCCTCAGTCTTCAGCCCTCCCTTTGCCACCTTGCCTCAGAAGAGCTTCATACCTTGGCAGCTGGAGGACAAACTTTCAACCCACCAGCGGCTCACAGAGCCTCAAATGGCAACCGAAAGGCAGAGCTGGAGGAGTCTTGTCTCACCCAAGGCTCTGCCCTCATCTGTAGCAGTCCAGGCTCGAGAATCTCTGCTAAGCAAAAAGCACCACTGAAGCACCACGCCGCCAGCCTCTGAGAGCTGAGGAGTCTGCGGCCCCTCCAGGACCCCACCCGCTTGAAAACTGTGGAAAGTTCTTTCAAAGGACTAGCCTGCTCTCCTGAGCCTGTTCCCTGCCTCAAGTTCAGATATCATCTTCCTGAAAGCATCCCTGATTTTACTGCCTGCTGCCCACAGTCTCCCCTTCCTTCTATGCTGGGCTTTTTTTCTGGGAAAAGAGGTGGTGGAACTCAGTGGGTTGCCCTCGAAGAAAATGGTCACATGGCTGGTGGCCCCGCCCCCTGATCTCCAGACAGAGGGGAGCTGAGATTGCCCTCTGCGCTGCTTAGCGGTGCAGAGGGCATTCTCAACTCCCCTCTGTCTGGAGATCAGGGGGCGGGGCCACCAGCCATGTGACCATTTTCAAGAGGTTCCGAAACTCTGTTCCCCCGCGTCCCCCCCAAAAAAGCCCTGCTTCTATGTAGCTTTCTTGTTGATGTTGCAAATGGAAAGGCATCTGCAGTGGCAATGGAGGGTCTTCATGGAAGCTCTCCATCAACGTTACTTGCCTCAGCTCCTTCCTGGGCAACTGCTATTTATTTCTCTTTTTAATAAATAAAGAACCTTTTGCTCACTACAGCACGATAACCCACTGACACAGTCTACTCATTCTCAGCTTTTTAAAAAGCTTTTCCTTTTCATTGCAGAGTTACAAGGGGAAATGTCCAGCCTTCAATGAATTAATTTAATTAATTAAATTTCTAACCCGCCCTCCCCACGAATGGGCTCAGGTCAGCTAACAACATTATTAAATGACAGCAATAAATACAATATAAATACAAGTATAAAACTCAGTTTAAAAACTATAAAAACATATCCAAAAGAGACAAAGATGTTAAGACTCCTCTTCAGCAATCAAGAGGGGGTAGGGCAGGCAGGTCATAGATGTTTCAGACAACAACAGACCAAGGCCACAGCAGAGAGGCAGACCAGGTATCCCACCCAGACCTCAAGCACTGCCACTTTCCCCTTATAACTCTGCAACAAAAAGGGCCACAGCCTTTAAAAACAACCAAGTAGTTTATGTTAACAGATGGTTGTAAGATGATGCTGTAGCAATCTAGCAATCCCTCCTTCATGTGTCGGGGAGAGAAATGGCAGATGATGCAAGGAAAACAGAGCTGGTATGGGCAGGGCCTGCAAAATATGCACCTTCCTATCCACTCAAGAGCCCAAAGTCCATTGATTGTGATCTTTTTATTTAAAAAAGAGTACCAGACCAGGTCCTCTGGGGGAAGTCGCTACAAAGCAATGGTAGGCAGGAGGACGAGGGCATGTGGATGCTGCAGTAAGCAAGTGCAGCGTAGCCAAACGCCGTGTGGAAACACCCACACCCAACAAGCCCAGAGCCAGGGCGAGGAAACTACGGCCAGCTTCACATTGCAGCAAAAAAGATAGATCAAGATGGGTAGCCGTGTTTGTCTGTCTGTAGCAGTAGAAAAGAGCAAGAGTCCAGTAGCACCTGTAAGACTAACAAAATTGGTGGTAAGGTAGGAGCTTTCGTGAGCCACAGCTCACTTCTTCAGATACTGAAGAAGTGGGCTGTGTCTCACGAAAGTTCCTACCCTACCACCAATTTTGTTAGTCATATAGGTGCTACTGGACTCTTGGTATCTGAAGAAGAGAGCTGTGACTCACGAAAGTTCCTACCCTACCACCAGTTTTGTTAGTCATATAGGTGCTACTGGACTCTTGGTATCTGAAGAAGAGAGCTGTGACTCACGAAAGTTCCTACCCTACCACCAGTTTTGTTAGTCTTACAGGTGCTACTGGACTCTTGGTATCTGAAGAAGAGAGCTGTGACTCACGAAAGTTCCTACCCTACCACCAATTTTGTTAGTCTTACAAGTGCTACTGGACTCTTGGTATCTGAAGAAGAGAGCTGTGACTCACGAAAGTTCCTACCCTACCACCAGTTTTGTTAGTCATATAGGTGCTACTGGACTCTTGGTATCTGAAGAAGAGAGCTGTGACTCACGAAAGTTCCTACCCTACCACCAGTTTTGTTAGTCTTACAGGTGCTACTGGACTCTTGGTATCTGAAGAAGAGAGCTGTGACTCACGAAAGTTCCTACCCTACCACCAGTTTTGTTAGTCTTACAGGTGCTACTGGACTCTTGGTATCTGAAGAAGAGAGCTGTGACTCACGAAAGTTCCTACCCTACCACCAATTTTGTTAGTCTTACAGGTGCTACTGGACTCTTGGTATCTGAAGAAGAGAGCTGTGACTCACGAAAGTTCCTACCCTACCACCAATTTTGTTAGTCATATAGGTGCTACTGGACTCTTGGTATCTGAAGAAGAGAGCTGTGACTCACGAAAGTTCCTACCCTACCACCAGTTTTGTTAGTCATATAGGTGCTACTGGACTCTTGGTATCTGAAGAAGAGAGCTGTGACTCACGAAAGTTCCTACCCTACCACCAGTTTTGTTAGTCTTACAGGTGCTACTGGACTCTTGGTATCTGAAGAAGAGAGCTGTGACTCACGAAAGTTCCTACCCTACCACCAATTTTGTTAGTCTTACAGGTGCTACTGGACTCTTGGTATCTGAAGAAGAGAGCTGTGACTCACGAAAGTTCCTACCCTACCACCAATTTTGTTAGTCATATAGGTGCTACTGGACTCTTGGTATCTGAAGAAGAGAGCTGTGACTCACGAAAGTTCCTACCCTACCACCAGTTTTGTTAGTCATATAGGTGCTACTGGACTCTTGGTATCTGAAGAAGAGAGCTGTGACTCACGAAAGTTCCTACCCTACCACCAGTTTTGTTAGTCTTACAGGTGCTACTGGACTCTTGGTATCTGAAGAAGAGAGCTGTGACTCACGAAAGTTCCTACCCTACCACCAATTTTGTTAGTCTTACAGGTGCTACTGGACTCTTGCTATGTGAAGAAGAGAGCTGTGACTCACGAAAGTTCCTACCCTACCACCAATTTTGTTAGTCTTACAGGTGCTACTGGACTCTTGGTATCTGAAGAAGAGAGCTGTGACTCACGAAAGTTCCTACCCTACCACCAATTTTGTTAGTCTTACAGGTGCTACTGGACTCTTGGTATCTGAAGAAGAGAGCTGTGACTCACGAAAGTTCCTACCCTACCACCAATTTTGTTAGTCTTACAGGTGCTACTGGACTCTTGGTATCTGAAGAAGAGAGCTGTGACTCACGAAAGTTCCTACCCTACCACCAATTTTGTTAGTCATATAGGTGCTACTGGACTCTTGCTATGTGAAGAAGAGAGCTGTGACTCACGAAAGTTCCTACCCTACCACCAATTTTGTTAGCCTTACAGGTGCTACTGGACTCTTGGTATCTGAAGAAGAGAGCTGTGACTCACGAAAGTTCCTACCCTACCACCAGTTTTGTTAGTCTTACAGGTGCTACTGGACTCTTGCTATGTGAAGAAGAGAGCTGTGACTCACGAAAGTTCCTACCCTACCACCAGTTTTGTTAGTCTTACAGGTGCTACTGGACTCTTGCTATGTGAAGAAGAGAGCTGTGACTCACGAAAGTTCCTACCCTACCACCAGTTTTGTTAGTCTTACAGGTGCTACTGGACTCTTGCTATGTGAAGAAGAGAGCTGTGACTCACGAAAGTTCCTACCCTACCACCAGTTTTGTTAGTCTTACAGGTGCTACTGGACTCTTGCTATGTGAAGAAGAGAGCTGTGACTCACGAAAGTTCCTACCCTACCACCAGTTTTGTTAGTCTTACAGGTGCTACTGGACTCTTGCTATGTGAAGAAGAGAGCTGTGACTCACGAAAGTTCCTACCCTACCACCAGTTTTGTTAGTCTTACAGGTGCTACTGGACTCTTGCTATGTGAAGAAGAGAGCTGTGACTCACGAAAGTTCCTACCCTACCACCAGTTTTGTTAGTCTTACAGGTGCTACTGGACTCTTGCTATGTGAAGAAGAGAGCTGTGACTCACGAAAGTTCCTACCCTACCACCAGTTTTGTTAGTCTTACAGGTGCTACTGGACTCTTGCTATGTGAAGAAGAGAGCTGTGACTCACGAAAGTTCCTACCCTACCACCAGTTTTGTTAGTCTTACAGGTGCTACTGGACTCTTGCTATGTGAAGAAGAGAGCTGTGACTCACGAAAGTTCCTACCCTACCACCAGTTTTGTTAGTCTTACAGGTGCTACTGGACTCTTGCTATGTGAAGAAGAGAGCTGTGTCTCACGAAAGTTCCTACCCTACCACCAATTTTGTTAGCCTTACAGGTGCTACTGGACTCTTGCTATGTGAAGAAGAGAGCTGTGACTCACGAAAGTTCCTACCCTACCACCAGTTTTGTTAGTCTTACAGGTGCTACTGGACTCTTGCTATGTGAAGAAGAGAGCTGTGACTCACGAAAGTTCCTACCCTACCACCAGTTTTGTTAGTCTTACAGGTGCTACTGGACTCTTGCTATGTGAAGAAGAGAGCTGTGACTCACGAAAGTTCCTACCCTACCACCAGTTTTGTTAGTCTTACAGGTGCTACTGGACTCTTGCTATGTGAAGAAGAGAGCTGTGACTCACGAAAGTTCCTACCCTACCACCAGTTTTGTTAGTCTTACAGGTGCTACTGGACTCTTGCTATGTGAAGAAGAGAGCTGTGACTCACGAAAGTTCCTACCCTACCACCAGTTTTGTTAGTCTTACAGGTGCTACTGGACTCTTGCTATGTGAAGAAGAGAGCTGTGACTCACGAAAGTTCCTACCCTACCACCAGTTTTGTTAGTCTTACAGGTGCTACTGGACTCTTGCTATGTGAAGAAGAGAGCTGTGACTCACGAAAGTTCCTACCCTACCACCAGTTTTGTTAGTCTTACAGGTGCTACTGGACTCTTGCTATGTGAAGAAGAGAGCTGTGTCTCACGAAAGTTCCTACCCTACCACCAATTTTGTTAGTCTTACAGGTGCTACTGGACTCTTGCTATGTGAAGAAGAGAGCTGTGACTCACGAAAGTTCCTACCCTACCACCAATTTTGTTAGTCTTACAGGTGCTACTGGACTCTTGGTATCTGAAGAAGAGAGCTGTGACTCACGAAAGTTCCTACCCTACCACCAGTTTTGTTAGTCTTACAGGTGCTACTGGACTCTTGGTATCTGAAGAAGAGAGCTGTGACTCACGAAAGTTCCTACCCTACCACCAGTTTTGTTAGTCTTACAGGTGCTACTGGACTCTTGGTATCTGAAGAAGAGAGCTGTGACTCACGAAAGTTCCTACCCTACCACCAGTTTTGTTAGTCTTACAGGTGCTACTGGACTCTTGGTATCTGAAGAAGAGAGCTGTGACTCACGAAAGTTCCTACCCTACCACCAGTTTTGTTAGTCTTACAGGTGCTACTGGACTCTTGCTATGTGAAGAAGAGAGCTGTGACTCACGAAAGTTCCTACCCTACCACCAGTTTTGTTAGTCTTACAGGTGCTACTGGACTCTTGCTATGTGAAGAAGAGAGCTGTGACTCACGAAAGTTCCTACCCTACCACCAGTTTTGTTAGTCTTACAGGTGCTACTGGACTCTTGCTATGTGAAGAAGAGAGCTGTGACTCACGAAAGTTCCTACCCTACCACCAGTTTTGTTAGTCTTACAGGTGCTACTGGACTCTTGCTATGTGAAGAAGAGAGCTGTGACTCACGAAAGTTCCTACCCTACCACCAGTTTTGTTAGTCTTACAGGTGCTACTGGACTCTTGCTATGTGAAGAAGAGAGCTGTGTCTCACGAAAGTTCCTACCCTACCACCAATTTTGTTAGCCTTACAGGTGCTACTGGACTCTTGCTATGTGAAGAAGAGAGCTGTGACTCACGAAAGTTCCTACCCTACCACCAGTTTTGTTAGTCTTACAGGTGCTACTGGACTCTTGCTATGTGAAGAAGAGAGCTGTGACTCACGAAAGTTCCTACCCTACCACCAGTTTTGTTAGTCTTACAGGTGCTACTGGACTCTTGCTATGTGAAGAAGAGAGCTGTGACTCACGAAAGTTCCTACCCTACCACCAGTTTTGTTAGTCTTACAGGTGCTACTGGACTCTTGCTATGTGAAGAAGAGAGCTGTGACTCACGAAAGTTCCTACCCTACCACCAGTTTTGTTAGTCTTACAGGTGCTACTGGACTCTTGCTATGTGAAGAAGAGAGCTGTGACTCACGAAAGTTCCTACCCTACCACCAGTTTTGTTAGTCTTACAGGTGCTACTGGACTCTTGCTATGTGAAGAAGAGAGCTGTGACTCACGAAAGTTCCTACCCTACCACCAGTTTTGTTAGTCTTACAGGTGCTACTGGACTCTTGCTATGTGAAGAAGAGAGCTGTGACTCACGAAAGTTCCTACCCTACCACCAGTTTTGTTAGTCTTACAGGTGCTACTGGACTCTTGCTATGTGAAGAAGAGAGCTGTGACTCACGAAAGTTCCTACCCTACCACCAGTTTTGTTAGTCTTACAGGTGCTACTGGACTCTTGCTATGTGAAGAAGAGAGCTGTGACTCACGAAAGTTCCTACCCTACCACCAGTTTTGTTAGTCTTACAGGTGCTACTGGACTCTTGCTATGTGAAGAAGAGAGCTGTGTCTCACGAAAGTTCCTACCCTACCACCAATTTTGTTAGTCTTACAGGTGCTACTGGACTCTTGCTATGTGAAGAAGAGAGCTGTGACTCACGAAAGTTCCTACCCTACCACCAATTTTGTTAGTCTTACAGGTGCTACTGGACTCTTGGTATCTGAAGAAGAGAGCTGTGACTCACGAAAGTTCCTACCCTACCACCAATTTTGTTAGTCTTACAGGTGCTACTGGACTCTTGGTATCTGAAGAAGAGAGCTGTGACTCACGAAAGTTCCTACCCTACCACCAATTTTGTTAGTCTTACAGGTGCTACTGGACTCTTGGTATCTGAAGAAGAGAACTGTGACTCACGAAAGTTCCTACCCTACCACCAATTTTGTTAGTCTTACAGGTGCTACTGGACTCTTGGTATCTGAAGAAGAGAACTGTGACTCACGAAAGTTCCTACCCTACCACCAATTTTGTTAGTCTTACAGGTGCTACTGGACTCTTGGTATCTGAAGAAGAGAGCTGTGTCTCACGAAAGTTCCTACCCTACCACCAATTTTGTTAGCCTTACAGGTGCTACTGGACTCTTGGTATCTGAAGAAGAGAGCTGTGACTCACGAAAGTTCCTACCCTACCACCAATTTTGTTAGTCTTACAGGTGCTACTGGACTCTTGGTATCTGAAGAAGAGAGCTGTGACTCACGAAAGTTCCTACCCTACCACCAATTTTGTTAGTCTTACAGGTGCTACTGGACTCTTGGTATCTGAAGAAGAGAGCTGTGACTCACGAAAGTTCCTACCCTACCACCAATTTTGTTAGTCTTACAGGTGCTACTGGACTCTTGGTATCTGAAGAAGAGAGCTGTGACTCACGAAAGTTCCTACCCTACCACCAATTTTGTTAGTCTTACAGGTGCTACTGGACTCTTGGTATCTGAAGAAGAGAGCTGTGACTCACGAAAGTTCCTACCCTACCACCAATTTTGTTAGTCTTACAGGTGCTACTGGACTCTTGGTATCTGAAGAAGAGAGCTGTGACTCACGAAAGTTCCTACCCTACCACCAATTTTGTTAGTCTTACAGGTGCTACTGGACTCTTGGTATCTGAAGAAGAGAGCTGTGACTCACGAAAGTTCCTACCCTACCACCAATTTTGTTAGTCTTACAGGTGCTACTGGACTCTTGGTATCTGAAGAAGAGAGCTGTGACTCACGAAAGTTCCTACCCTACCACCAATTTTGTTAGTCTTACAGGTGCTACTGGACTCTTGGTATCTGAAGAAGAGAGCTGTGACTCACGAAAGTTCCTACCCTACCACCAATTTTGTTAGCCTTACAGGTGCTACTGGACTCTTGGTATCTGAAGAAGAGAGCTGTGACTCACGAAAGTTCCTACCCTACCACCAATTTTGTTAGTCTTACAGGTGCTACTGGACTCTTGGTATCTGAAGAAGAGAGCTGTGACTCACGAAAGTTCCTACCCTACCACCAATTTTGTTAGTCTTACAGGTGCTACTGGACTCTTGGTATCTGAAGAAGAGAGCTGTGACTCACGAAAGTTCCTACCCTACCACCAATTTTGTTAGTCTTACAGGTGCTACTGGACTCTTGGTATCTGAAGAAGAGAGCTGTGACTCACGAAAGTTCCTACCCTACCACCAATTTTGTTAGTCTTACAGGTGCTACTGGACTCTTGGTATCTGAAGAAGAGAGCTGTGACTCACGAAAGTTCCTACCCTACCACCAATTTTGTTAGCCTTACAGGTGCTACTGGACTCTTGGTATCTGAAGAAGAGAGCTGTGACTCACGAAAGTTCCTACCCTACCACCAATTTTGTTAGTCTTACAGGTGCTACTGGACTCTTGGTATCTGAAGAAGAGAGCTGTGACTCACGAAAGTTCCTACCCTACCACCAATTTTGTTAGCCTTACAGGTGCTACTGGACTCTTGGTATCTGAAGAAGAGAGCTGTGACTCACGAAAGTTCCTACCCTACCACCAATTTTGTTAGCCTTACAGGTGCTACTGGACTCTTGGTATCTGAAGAAGAGAGCTGTGACTCACGAAAGTTCCTACCCTACCACCAATTTTGTTAGCCTTACAGGTGCTACTGGACTCTTGGTATCTGAAGAAGAGAGCTGTGTCTCACGAAAGTTCCTACCCTACCACCAATTTTGTTAGCCTTACAGGTGCTACTGGACTCTTGGTATCTGAAGAAGAGAGCTGTGACTCACGAAAGTTCCTACCCTACCACCAATTTTGTTAGCCTTACAGGTGCTACTGGACTCTTGGTATCTGAAGAAGAGAGCTGTGTCTCACGAAAGTTCCTACCCTACCACCAATTTTGTTAGCCTTACAGGTGCTACTGGACTCTTGGTATCTGAAGAAGAGAGCTGTGACTCACGAAAGTTCCTACCCTACCACCAGTTTTGTTAGTCTTACAGGTGCTACTGGACTCTTGCTATGTGAAGAAGAGAGCTGTGACTCACGAAAGTTCCTACCCTACCACCAGTTTTGTTAGTCTTACAGGTGCTACTGGACTCTTGCTATGTGAAGAAGAGAGCTGTGACTCACGAAAGTTCCTACCCTACCACCAATTTTGTTAGTCTTACAGGTGCTACTGGACTCTTGCTATGTGAAGAAGAGAGCTGTGACTCACGAAAGTTCCTACCCTACCACCAATTTTGTTAGTCTTACAGGTGCTACTGGACTCTTGGTATCTGAAGAAGAGAGCTGTGTCTCGCAGAAGCTCATAGCCGACCGCAGGTCTTGTCAGTCTTACAGGTGCTACTGGACTCTTGCTCTTGCAGCAAAGGGCTCGCCAGTGCGCAGGGGCGCGCCTGCTTCCCTCCCTCCCCGCGGAGCTACAGACGGGGCGACGAGCCGCCTGCCCTCCCGGCCGCGTCCCGCTTCCCACTCACTCAGGACCGGCATGTTAGACAGCGCCACGTGGTCGGCCGGGTGGAGGAGCGTCACGGAGAAGTTGGCCTTCAGGGCGGGCTCGTCGAAGCAGGGGAAAGCCTTCCGGGCGTCGGCCGCCTGCATCTGCGTGGTGGCCACCACTCTGGCGGAGGAGAGGGGCGGCTCAGCCGGCTGCGGACCCCCAGCCCCACCCAGCCCCGGAGCCTTGTCCTGCCGTCGGGCAAAGCTGGCCCAGAGCCGGCCTCCCTCCCTGCCGCGAAAAGGGCCCTCTGTTGGCTCGAGGGGGCGGCTGGCAGCATCCCCTTCTCTTCCCTCTGGGGATGCTTTCCCCCGAGAAGCCGCTTGGGGGCGCCTTGGATGCCCCGGGGGAGCTGACCTGATGCCAGGTGAGAAGGGACAGCAGCCTGCCAGGTTGTTGCCAGCCTCAGGGAGGGGCGGGGGTGGCCTTATATTTCCCCCCCTACTACCCCCCAGGCTCTCAGCCTCCCGCCTGCCCAGTTCTTTCCAAGCTTCCCCCAGGCAGAGGTGACCAGGTGACCACCACAGTGCCCTGCTCAGACCCTCCTGCCGTGGTTCCTTTCCACCTACCTGGTTTGCCCGTCCTCCTGGTACTCGCTGCGGTAAAAGCCCGCCAGGTCATCGGCCAGTTCCCCCGTGAAGATGCTGTGCAGCTCATAGATCCCGTTTGCCTCCAGGTGCCCGTTGAGCTGCACCACCAGATACTGTCTCTCTGTCTCTTCCCAGGTCTTGTTGATGGAGGGGGCTGTCGCGCCGTCTGCCCTGCTCAGGGAGACAAGGAAACCCCCCTGCTCCGTGTAGTTCAGCTTCTTGCTGTGAATGAGGATGAGGTCGGTGGCGTTCAGGCACACAAACCGCACGGTGCTGTTGCCGTAGAAGACGTAGAGGCCCTGGCTGTTGGGAGTCAGGAAGGGCTGCAGAAAGACTGTGTAGTACTCAGGCTTCAGGGTCTTGGGCAGCCGCCACTCGTTCCAGGGGTTCGGTGGCATGGCTGTGGTGTTGGTGCCAGGAATGCTGGTGCCAGAGCTGGCAGTGCTGGTGCCAGGAATGTGGGTGCTGGGGGTAGTGGAGCTGGGGGTGCTATCCGTTGTGGGGCTGGGCGCAGCATTGTCCGTTTGCTGTTTCAGCTGAGAGTAGACAACCGAAAGGGCAATGATGGTGGCGAGGGCTGCAAGCCCGAGGACGATGCCCACAATTCCCAGGGTCTTGCTGATAAAGAAGCCCTTGGCCATGGCGGAGGGTGACAGGGGAGAGTCAGAGAGCAAGAGACGCTGTGAAAGATCGGAAGACCTTTTATCTGTTGCCTCCTGAGGTTTATGACCCTCAGATTATCTGGTAAATGAGTAAACAGCCAGGAGGTGGGCGAAGGTCACTGCTCCTTCTGCGCCTTAGAGGAAACTTCTTCCCGCATCCCACGGGAGAGTTAATGTGGAACTGGGAGTCTTGACGCCATTTCTGCAGGGAAAGTCTATCGGGCACCCTCAGTATGTCCAGCACCGCCTCTTAGCAGGGAGCGCCCTGTAGGGATAGAAGGAAGGAGGTGGGATTTGGAGCAACGCTGAGCTCAGGGGAAGTCAGACGCAGGGCCCAGGGCTTTCGTGGCCAGCGCTGACTCCTCTTGGACAACCTCTGGGGTTGTCATCAGGGCTATTGGGCTAATGATAATAATAACATTCAATGTATATACCACCCTTCAGGACAACTTAATGCCCACTCAGAGCAGTTTACAATGTGTGTTATTGTTATCCTCACAACAATCACTCTGTGAGGTGGGTGGGGCTGAAAGAGCTGTGGAAGAGGGTGGGACTGAGAGCGCTCTGAGAGAGCTGCAACTGACCCACGGTCACCCAGCTGGCTTCAAGCAGAGGAGTGGCGGATCAAACCTGGCTCTCCGGATTAGAGTCCTGCTCCTCTTAACCACTACACCAAACTGGCTGACAGCAATAATATTTGATTTATATACCGCCCTTCAGGACAACTTAATGCCCACTCAGAATGGTTTACAAAGTGTGTTACTATTATCCTCGTGACAATCGCCCTGTGAGGTGGGTGGGGCTGAGCCAGCTCTGAAACACCTGGCTTGAAGCAGAGGAGTGAGGAAGCAAGCCCTGCTCTCCAAATTAGAGCCCTGCCATTCTTATTTATTTATTTTATTTTTAACCTGCCCTCCCCACAAACGGGCTCAGGGTGAGGTACAACATTGATTAAAATACAATTTAAAATCAATTAAAAAACAGATAAAGTACTGTGCCCCTTTTGGGGCAACCAGCGGGAGTGGACTCTCCATACCCCTTGTAGAGGGAGACTGCTGGAAGGCTCGGCAATGATGGGCTAAAATTAGCCTCCACCATATGCCTGGCGGAACATCTCTGTCTTACAGGCCCACCTAAATGATACAAGATCCTGGCAGGCCCAAGTGTCCTCAGACAGAGAGTTCCACCAGGTTGGGGCCACGACCAAAAAGGCCCCGGCCCTGGTAGAGACCAGCCGAGCCTCCCTAGGGCCAGGGACCACCAGTAGTTGTTTTCCGGTTGAACAAAGTGCTCTCTGGGGCACATACAGGGAGAGACGGTCCCTTAGGTATGCTGGTCCCAGTCCGTTTAGTCTTAACCACTACAGCAAACTGGCAAAGTGCCCAACATGGGTCACAGGTCTCTGAAGCCACATTGGCAGAGTTTTAGGTGGGAGCTGCAGGTTGCAGCCTGTCACTTTCTGTCTGGCCCTCTCCTGTAGCAGTCTTCCCAGGAGGCCAGTCTGTCCTTGTCAATCTGTTTCTCCACTTGACTGAGGGGCATTTGTAGTTTATAAGAATGCCTGAGAGAAACCGAGTTAGCTGATACAAGAGCACTGGATGAAACGGCCCCCAGACCAGAGTGTTTTCCGTAGAGGGGCTAGCTTGTGCAGTTTTCCTGTTGCTACTGCAGCTGCTAAGGGCAGCAGCAACAGGCCTTCCACACAGCTGGTTTCCCTGGTAGTGATTTAATAGTGTTATAATGACATACTATTATACCAAAACTGAAAGTTCAGATTTTTTTAGGCCTACTCAGACAACAGCCATTTGCCTCACAGTAGCCATTTCCTCACCCTACTGCAGAGGGTTTTTCTTTTCTTTTTAAGTAGTAGCGTTACATCAATAAACCATTATCAGTTCTCTGTAAACAGGAAAGCAACGCAAAAGGGATGAAGGCTAGTCTTGAATCTTTTTTGTGAAGAGCTGTTTTATTTGGAGGGGGTTTTCACATGGGGGAGCGTTCAAATGGGACTTTCACCTGCAGTCTGTAATAGCCCAGCCCAGGGCTTTTTTTCAGCTGGAACGCGGGGGAACGGAGTTCTGGCCCCTCTTGAAAATGGTCACATGGCCGGTGGCCCCGCCCCCTGATCTCCAGACAGAGGGGAGTTTAGATTGCCCTCCACGCTGCCGAGCGGTTTGGAGGGCAATCTCAACTCCCCTCTGTCTGGAGATCGGAGGGGGGGTGTCCACTGGCCATGTGACCATTTTCTTCGAGGGCAACCCACTGAGTTCCACCACCTCTTTCCCCAGAAAAAATGCCCTGGCTCAGCCCATATTGCCACCTCAGGATTCTGCCACCTGCTTTCACCACATGGGTAGACCAGGCCTGAGATCTTCTTTCTGCTCTCAGCAGTAGGCCCCAAGTCTTTGTGCCCCATGCCGGATACTTGGTTCGCTTTTGAATCCATCAGGCGGCCTTATCTGGAGTCAGACCTGTCGGTCTATCAAGTCAGCATTGTTTGCTCTGACTGGCAGTGGCTCTTTGGGGAGTCAGGCAGAGGTCTTTTGCATCTTCTATTGTCTAATTTTTTTAATTGGAGATGCTGTCAGGATTCGAACTGGGGACTGTAGCATTGAGCCATGGCCCCTCCACCTCTTCAGTTTACTAGCAGTTGCCAGATTATACTTGTGCCCAGGGATTTTTTTCTGGGAAAAGAGGTGGCGGAACTCAGTGAGTTGCCAGCACAGGGGGCAACACTTGGCGGGAGGTAGTGCCTCTGGTACCACATGCGCATGCGCAAAGTGCGCACACACTCCCAGGACTACACAGTGACGTCGCTTTGGGTCAGCTGGAACAAGGGGGGAGTTTTTGAAAGTTTAAATCGCCCTCGGCTGGAGCGGCGCGGAGGGCAATCTAAACTCCCCTCTGTCTGGAGATCAGGGGGTGGGGCCACTGGCCATGTGACCATTTTCAAGAGGTGCCGGAACTCCATTCCACCGCGTTCCAGCTGAAAAAAAGCCCTGCTTGTGCCAAATAAGGTTAAACTCATTATTTTTATTAGCACTGAAAGAAATCAAAGGATCAGGGTGGGGCTGTTCTTTTTTTAAAAAAAGGTTGATGAAAGAGGGGGACATTTTAAATGGCATAAGGTGAGGGTTCTGTAACGCTTTCCACTCAGTCCCACCTCTGCTGCTTTTTCCGCCAGCCTCACGGCTGGCTTGATAGGCCTGCCCTGGGTTGCCCACTTGCTTTGCTAGATCCTACCCGCTGCGTGTCACTGCCCTGACCGGAGGCTCTCACGCGGAAGTGCTACGCTGAGGCCAGATCTGTCTTTAGGGTCACTGAGCAGGCCTTAATTACCCCTAGATGCAATTGAACCACTGTGCTGTAGCAGCGAGAACATGTTTAGCCAGCACTCTGTTGGCACAAGGTATTTCCCCGGTGAATGGGAGCGGAGTGGCTTTTAATCCATACCAGGAAGTCTTACAGAACCAAGGAGTGGTAAAGATTCCAGATTAGATTACGCGAAGCCAGCCCAAGCCTCCCCCATCCCCTCCAGCCTGCTCCCCTCCTCCAAGAAGCCCAGGGGCAGGGCGCCAGGAGCGGTGTGCCCACTCACCTTGATGCTGCCATGGACGACGCTCCTGCCTCCTTTCCCACCTGGGCTGTCAGCTCCCCTGGCTCCCACAGAGTGACCAGCGCTCTGGCGCTCTTTCGGCATCAGTCACAAAGACAGTCCTCTTTCGAAAGCGCTAAAGGAAGTCGCCTGCCCAGCCCTGATCTTTTCCCCCATCTTAACCCCTGGGCTGCTGTCCTGGCCGGAGGCAGATACTGGAATCAGAAGGCGCTTTGCAGAACGGGAAAGAGTGGACACCAGGAGTTCTAGGGCAGGAAGGCGGAAGGCGTGCCTGGTGCTCCCTCTGGCCATTACAGTTTCGGCCTTTTGCTAGGCTCTCACTGCTCTCTCACAGACCTGGAGGAGCTGGAACCACCCACAGACACAGCACGCAAATGCCAGGCCACCACATCTGGAACGCATTTGGGGCGGAGGCTCAGCACTGCGCTGAGGAAGGGCGTGGGAGGAGAAGGGGGAGACATGCCCGTGCCCGGGAGTCTCTTGCTAGGCGCAGGTTCAGAGCCCAGGGTGGGTAACAGCAAGCCTACCTTTCCAATCAGCCAAGAAGCGCCCGGGGGGGGGAGCCTTGGCAGCAGCCCCCGCAGGCACATCTGGCTCCTATCCCTCCTTAGTATTGTTCTGCAGAATGTGCAAAGGGGAATTATTCAGGATGGCATTCCAATAAAGGGAAGAGAGGCTGTGGAAAATGAAGTTGGTCAGGAGGGCACCGTCATAAAGGGAATACTAAGGCTGCAGTTTATTGTATATACCGCACAGACTCTTGCCTGTGCTGCGTTGTTTTCTAATGTTCAGGACGGCGTTTTTTATAAAGGGACCGCCATTGTAAATGGGATTGGTGCTTTCCTATAAAGAGCAGAGTTGATTGTGCTGCTTGACGTATGTCTGATCTTGCTTGTGCCGCACTGATTTCATACTTTCGAAAGACGGGCTGCATTCTTCATAGCGTATTTTACCCTGTTTTCTTTATCCAGTTGTGTATTCTAATTTTGCAATCCGCTTTGAGTCTCAGCAAGCAAGGGGGGGGGGATAAGTACAATAAAGAAATAAATCCAGAGCAGCAGTCCTGGAGGATTAGACACAAGCTCCAGTACTCGTGTCCAGAGTCCCAGGTACGCAGGCTGGGCCTACCAGGGAACTACCCCTACTCTCTTTAGGAGGAGCACCGAAGTCACCAGTGGAGCCACTAATCTTTGTGTTCTTCTGCTCCAGACTTCCAAGTGCAATTTTAGGGAAGGCAGCCTCATCCTCCACTTCCTATTTCCAATGATATCCCTGACCAAAAAACAATCCTTTCTAAGGCTCTTCGCAGTTAGGTACATTAGAAGGCAGGAGCCCCGTGGCGCAGAGTGGTAAGCGACAGTACTGCAGCCCAAGCTCTGCTCATGACCTGAGTTCAATCCTGGCAGAAACTGGGTTCAGATAGCTGGCTCAAGGTTGACTCAGCCTGCCATCCTTCCGAGGTTGGTAAAATGAGTACCCAGTTTCCTGTGGGTAGGTTGCATCCCGTAACAAAAAGTCTGCCAAGAAAACGTCGTGATGCAATGTTACCCCATGGGTCAATAATAACTCAGTGCTTGCACAGGGGAATACCTTTACCTTTATATTAGAGGGCATATCAGCAGGTACTTTAGCCCACTGCGGGTGGGATCCTGAGATATCCCATATGGGACAGTTGGGAATGACACCCAGCTCTTTCCCTGTAGACCCTTTCCAGCGTCAGAGGTTTCCACATCCCCTGGCCCTCCAGTTCTGCACACACACTTTGGCTAGCCTGTAAGAGTCTGCAGCAAGTGGCCATTTGCTCTCTGTCTGTGCACAGCAGCTCTTTCCTAGCAGCCAGCCAGCACTGAAACAGTTAGTATTAGGCCTGTGCAGGGAACAGGACACTGAAGGAAAATTCCTTCCAAGAATCGTCATGCCAGAACTGCAAGCAGGATGAGCCCCTGGAGGGAGGTCTTTGGCCTGTGCGGCCAGGGAAAAAGAAGAGGAAGTGGTAAGAAAGAGCCAGGCGGTAGGACTGGAGGGGAGCTGGAGACAGGCGCTGGGCCACTGGCTGGCTCCCTTCCCAGTGCCGAGCCAAGCAGGAGAGAGCGGCGGCGGCACTCTTGGTTTGTGCCAAAGTTGCTGACACCTGGAGAAGCCACTTGCAGTAAATGGGAAAGGCCTTTGGCTACAGGCTAGCACATCCGCCCTCTGTTGAAAGCAGGCCAATCATAACAACAACAACCTCGCCAAGGGACACTGCCTTTGTGTGGTAGTGGGGATTGTGTTCTCCTGCGAGGCAAAAGACAATGCTGGCTGTAGCTTAGCGGTTGGCAGGTCCGCCCAAACCAGACTGGCTTTTGCTGGGAAGCCAGATAAAAAGTGTACCAAACCCATTCAATATAGTTATAGTCAGGGCTTTTTTTCTGGGAAAAGAGGTGGTGGAACTCAGTGGGTCGCCCTCGGAGAAAATGGTCACATGGCTGGTGGTCCCGCCTCCTGATCTCCAGACAGAGGGGAGTTTAGATCGCCCTCCTCGCCAGTGGCGCAGAGGGCAATCTAAACTCCCCTCTGTCTGGAGATCAGGGGGTGGGGCCACCGGCCATGTGACCATTTTCAAGAGGCGCCAGAACTCCGTTCCACTGCGTTCCAGCTGAAAAAAAGCCCGGGTTATAGTGCAAGGCTCTAAAAAGAAAATCATACCGGATCTGTTGTTGCTTGGATCAAAAAGGACCGCATCAGATGTTGGAGCTCCTGGACGCCAGGTGGTAAGTGGGCTACAGGACTCCGTGACCTCTTGAAAAATGTGAAAGATGAAAAATTGCCAATGATACCAAATTGGGAGGAGTAGCAAACACCCAAGAAGATCAAATTAAAATTCAACAAGATCTGAATACTCTGGAGAAGTGGGCAGCTGTGAATAGGATGCAATTCAACAAAGACAAGTGCACAGTATTACATCTGGGCCACAAAAATGGGAAGCACAAATACTGGATACTGGGCAGTATATGTGAAAGGGATCTTGGGGTAAGAGTGGACTGTAAACTAAATATGAGCAGTCAGTGTGATGCAGTGGCAAAAAAGGCCAGTTCAATCCTGGGTTGTATCAAAGGGGCCATAGCGTTGAAATCGCAGGAGGTCATAGCCCCTCTCTATACTGCCTTGGTCAGGCCGCACCTGGAGTATTATGTGCAGTTCTGGAGGCCTCACTTCAAAAAGGATGTGGACAAAATCGAGAGAGCGACGAGGATGATCAGGAGTCTGGAGACTGAGCCCTACGAGGAAAGGCTGAGGGCCTTGGGAATGTTTAGTTTGGAGAAGAAGAGATTGAGGGGGGACATGATTGCTCTCTTTAAATATTTGAAAGGCTGTCATTTGGAGGAGGGCAAGGAGCTGTTCCAGTTGGCAGCAGAGGGTAGTACCCGAAGCAATGGGCTTTAATTACATGCACAAAGGTACCGGCTGGAAATTAGGAAGAACTTTTTCACGGTCAGAATAGTTCAAAGGTGGAATCAGCTGCCTAGGGAGGTGGTGAGCTCCCCCTCACTGACAGTTTTCAAGAAGAGGCTGGATGAATATTTGTCAGAGATGCTTTAGGCTGATCCTGCACTGGGCAGGGGGTTGGACTAGATCGTCTGTATGGCCCCATCCAACTCTTATGATTCTATGAGAATTAAAGAACAAATAATAAGATTTTAGAAGAAAACTACCTGCTGAAGTAAAAAACAACTCCAGAAGTGCTGGAGATACTAAAGTAGCAAATAACTGCCGCTGCCAAAAATGTTTTTCCAGGTATGAGGTGCGTATAAACTAGTATAGACAGAACCATTAGTTTAAATGTAATCACAGACAATTCGACAAAGCTCTGACTGTGAATGTAGTAGTAGCAATAATAAGCTTCCTGAAAAAGAAGAAATTGTTGCTTTTTGGCAAGGCATACGGGACAAACCAAAGAAGCTTTATGCAGAAGCAGCATGGATTGATCAAGTTTAGAAAGGTTAGGAAGTCTAGGAATATGCAGGAGATGATCATTACTACAGAAATTGTGGCAAAGCGAGTTAAAAGGCTTAAAGATTGGATTGCCTCAGGAAAAGATGAATTACATGGGTTTTAGCTGAAAATATTAACCAACTTACACCCCAGGTCAGGACATCAGTTTAACACCATGCTGTAATCAGCGACAATTGATGATTTGGATTGGATTGGATTATCAGATACAATTGACAACTGAATGGCAATTACAGTTGGATGATAATTAGAACAGTGCTAATTATGAAAGATAAAGGCAAAGGGGCAATCCCTAATAATTATCTACCAATTCTTTGCCTGCCAACAATGTTTAAATTGTTAACTGGAATAATTGCAGATGCAGTTCAACGGCATCTAATTGATAAAGACCTCTTACCAAAGGAACAGAAAGGAAACTGCCCAAATTCTCATGGGACAACAGATCAGTTACTGACTGATAAAACTCTATTAAAAATTGCAAAAGGAGGAAAACATTTGTTCATAGCCTGGATTTATTACAAAAAGGTGTTTGACTTCCTGCCACAATTGTGAGTTGAAAAACTGATAGAAATGTTCAGAGTCAGCAACAATATTAGAAAGTTCTTGTCAGCAACGAGAAAATAGTGCATAATACTGATCACACATGGAGTGGAACTAGAATGTGTCAGTATCAGATGTGAAATATTTCAAGGCAATTCCCTGTCACCTTTATTGTTTGCCATTGTTATAATACTAACTAATATTACATAAAACACATTGCGAATATGAAATATTGAAGGGAGCAGGAAAAATGTCCCATTCATTATATATGGATGACCTTAAATTATGCAGAAAATCTGAAGAGGAAATGAAGTCTCTGGTACATACAGTTTGAATATTTAGCCAAGATACAGCTGTGGACTTTGGAATTGAAACACTTGCAATGCTATCAATAAAATGGGGGAAGATTATTGAATCAGATGGAACGCAATTTGTGGATGGAAATAGAATTGAAAGTTTAGACTATAAGGAAAACTACAAACATTTGAGTATATTGCAAGCTTATAATATTCAACATATGATAGTAAAAGAGAAGACTTGTGCTGAATACATAGAAAAGGTTCAAAAATACTCATGTCGAAACTAAACAGTGGAAATATAATTTGTGCTATAAACATCTGGGCCATAGCAGTGATTTAATACTGCACTGGAATTGTAGATTGGACACAAGTTGAATTGGATGCATTAGACTGCAAAATGAGGAAAATCATGACAGCCACTCACGCCCTACAGCCTCAAAATGACATAGATTGACTTTATTTGCTGCAAAGTAATAGTGCCAAGGATTGTTACAAATAAAATAATTGTAGAAGGAAAAAAGGGCATTGAAGGATCAAATCAAAAGCAAGAAAGAGAAGATACGCTGGGGGGGGGATGTGCTGTCAAGTCATAGTCAACCTTTGGCGACCCCAGCAAGGGGCTGACAGGGCAAATTAGAAGCAGAGGTGGTTTGCCAGTGCCTTCCTCTGCCGAATCTTCCTTGGTGGTCACCCATCCAAGTACTGAGCCTCTTTAGCTTCCAAGATCTTACAAAATCAAATTATACCATGCCACCTTCCTTCCTGAAGTTAAAGGTACAGAAGACAAATATAGGAAAGAAATGTTGATATGGAAGTGTAGCAAAGTAAACCACTTTGTTACACTTCCAATATATGAAGAATATTTTGCTACCCTTCCAATATATGGCCAATATAGAAGAATACGGATGATAAAGTTGATAAAAGTAACAAGTAGAAATGACTAGTGCAAGGGTTATTGAAAAAAGGAGACAGGCGGACTTATATTAGGAGTACAGAAATAGACATTAAGAACAAATTATATGAAAGAAAAAATTGAAAAGACCACAGCAAGTGTAGATTATGTAATGAGCCAGATGAAATGGTTGACCATCTCATCATTGGGTGAAATAAGATCACACAGACTTTATGGTGTTTTTATAACCATAATAAAGTAGCAATGCTGCCCTGGAATTTATGCAAAAAGTGCAAGCTACTGTCCATGAAATAAGCCAGAGAAAGTTCTTGAAAATGAGAAAGTTAAGATCTTATGAGATTCCAAACTCCAAAGAGATAAGAAGCTAGAACATAATGTTCCAGATATTACTGTGGTTGAAAATAAGAGGGTCAAAAAGATTGATGCAGCAATCCCAGACGGAGGAAAAGGAGACTGAAAAGATAACAAAATATGAAGACCTAATATTTGAAGTTCAGCATGTCTGGGAGAAACAACAGTTATTCCAGTTGTGATAGGAGCACTAGGCATGCTTCCAAAAGGTCTAACTAAACACCTGGGTAATACTGGCATAGGTAACAACTGGCCAGTTGCAAATAGCTGCAGTACTTGGAACATGTTACATACTAAGGTGCAGGGCTTTTTTTCAGTTGGAACGCGGTGGAACGGAATTCCGGCACCTCTTGAAAATGGTCACATGGCCGGTGGCCCCGCCCCCTGATTTCCAGACAGAGGGGAGTTTGCCTTCTGGCGCAGAGGGCGATCTAAACTCCCCACTGTCTGGATATCAGGGGCGGGGCAATTGGCCATGTGACCATTTTCACTGGGGGCAATTTAATATTTAAAAAACTCTCCCCTTGTTCCAGTTGACCCAAAGTGATGTCATTGTGTGGTCCTGAGTTCCAACACTGAGTTCCACCACCTCTTTTCCCAGAAAAAAAGCCCAGCTAAGGTGATACCTTACTGACTCCTAGATTCTTGGTTAAAATCCAGGTTGGAGAGGGACCAAAAATTCCAGCCCAAACATCTGCTGGAAGGTGGAAAATAGAGATGATGGTGATAACAGGAGGAGGAATTTGTTTGTATACCACACTCTTCTGGACAGCATATTGCCTAAGAGCAGTGATCAAAGACAAGAGTTATTATCCCCACAAGACAGCTGGGGAGCTGGGGCTGAGAGGAGTGGCTGACCCAAGGCCATCTGGTGGGTTCATGGCTCCATCGCAGCTGATTTCCTTATCCACTGCTACATCCATGCCAAATGAACAGACACACACACAACCAAGCAAGCACGAGGGGTGGATCTTCTAGATTCCAGTGCCTCTTTTGCCAGCGCTGTCATAAGGTCTCACAGCCAGTGACGTGAATGCTTTTAGGGGGGCGAAGGGCACATTTATGAAGAAGACTCAAAGGTCTCTTGCAGCAGGAGCTGTTGCTAGGAAGGAGCAAATGCCCACCTGCCTGCCTCATCTCGCATACTCTGTGGAGCCCGAGTGTGCAGAACTCCTGCAGGACAAAAGGGAATTTTAGAGAGCCTGGCTTCCATTTGGACTGGCTCGGGCATGCTGTCTCACCGCCCTGTGTGTGGAAGGCCTCAGTGACCTGACCATCACTGAGCGCGACTGTGACCACTCTGCCACTGATGCTAATGTTCATTCATCTAGCAAGGAGATTTAATGGGCAGTTTTATTGTGCTAAAGTGAGCTTCCATGTCCAGTGGAAGAATACCTCTGAGTGCTGAATTGTTTTCATGCCATTTATGAGCTTCCAGGGGCATCTGGTTGGCGGCTGCAAGAAGGAGAAACCTGGGCCGGTTGGACTATGTTCCGCTCTAGTCAGTCAACTCTTGTGCTCATGTTTCTTCTTCTTCTTCTTCTTCTTCTTCTTCTTCTTCTTCTTCTTCTTCTTCTTCTTCTTCTTCTTCTTCTTCTTTTTTGCAGCCCTTGTCTCTAACAGGTACAAGGGAAAGTGGGAAGAACCTAATCAAAGGTCTAAGAGAATGCCACCTTTCCTGGCAACAGCAAGGAGATGAGATGTTAGCAATATTCCTTGCTATGGGGGCAGGGCGGGTGGCACAGGCTTCACCCAACTATCTGTTTGAGATTAATAACTCCTCGTTAGCCCTTTTGAACTCTGGCAATTCAGTGTTTTGCTGTAACTTTACATTTTCCATCCTTTGCCACACCTGAATCCAAGCAAGGTTTTAAAATCAGTGTTTACGTTTATGCCTGATTTTGTCTTTTTAGAATCGTATTCCGGATTTATTAATGTTGCTGCTGTTGTTAATAATAATAACAGCAACAACAACATTTCTAGCCCTCCCTCCCACAAGCGGGCTCAGGGCGGGTTACAAAGGTGCAGGTTGGTATCACCCTACTGTACGCATGGGGGGGGGGCAGATGGCTATATAGCCCCCCATTGATAGGAGACCGGTAGGGAGACTTACTTGATGGACCTAGGACTGGCCTCCACCATATGCCTGGTGGAACATCTCTGTCTTGCACGCCCACCAAAATGATACAGGATCTTGGCGGGCCCGAGTATCCTCTGACAGAGAGTTCCACCAGGTTGGGGCCAGGACCAAAAAAGCCCTGGCCCTGGTTGAGGCCAGCCAAGCCTCCCTGAGGCCAGGGACTTAGGTCTACCAGTGTAGTCTATTTTTAGTGTTTAAAGCACTTCACATACATTATCTTGGTAATATTGCAAAAACATTGTAAACTAAAGCAATATAATTCCCTTGGGGTGGGGGGAAGCAGCGTGTTGTCAAGTAGATGCGGAGAGAGATGTGTTAGGAACTCTTTCCTCATCAGAGCTCCATACCGTCCTCAGGGGTGTTATACTGGGGGAATCACCAAGATCCAGCAGGATCATCCAAAACTGGTACCAGCCGCTTAGGAAAGACTTCTTGACATATTATGCAACTTGGGCCTGAAAGCCCTGACTCCAGGGCTTTTTTTCAGAAGGAACGCGGTGGAACGGAGTTCCAGAACCTCTTGAAAATAGTCACATGGGCTGGTGGCCCTGCCCCCTGATCTCCAGACAGAGGGGAGTTGAGATTGTCCTCCGCACTGCTCCAGCGGCGCAGAGGAGAATCTAAACTCCCCTCTGTCTGGAGATCAGGGGGAGGAGCAACCAGCCATGTGACCATTTTCTCGAAGGACAACCCACTGAGTTCCGCCACCTCTTTTCCCAGAAAAAAAGCCCTGCCTCCATTTTATGGAATTGCCTTCCTGAAGTTGCCAAAGGGGTTCTGGCTTCATTAGGATTCTACAAGTTGTGCCAGGCAGAATTACTCAGGTGGGCTTTTAACATAGCCACCTAATGTTTAATTATATGTTTTTATTAATCTGCCTTAGTTTTGCAGAAAGGTGGGCCAAAAATGCCATGAACAAATAAATAGGCTGCTTGCCTACTGCCTAAGGGTGGCCATTGTAAAATTCAGAGTTTCTCTGAAAGGGGAAAAAAATCCACAAACTTAATAAACATCTGGTCCATTTTTTGATCATTTTGACTTGGTTACCATGCCAGATGACAACAGGGTAAAAAACATCATCTGGTCTCTAATCCAACCTGTTTCTCCTTGGTCAAGATAATTGAGGAAGTGGTGGTAGAATTACTTGAGATCAATGCCTAGGCCCCTGTTGATCAAGTCTCAGACCAGGGTATGGGACGGAGATGGGGTGGGAGGAGGCTTTATCTGATGATCTCAGTTTGGAGCTCAGGGCCTGTTTGTTGTTACTGGATTTATCAGCAGCCTTCAATATGGTGGACCACGTGATGATAAGAGGTGCCTTGGATTGTTTTAAAATCATTCCTTACAGGGCCAAACTGCCACCATTTTAAAGCCTAACAAGGGAATTTCAAACTGCCGAGGAAAGAGGTGCCCTTGTCCTTCCTGTTTTTCAAGTGCCAAAACAGCTGCAGGGTGGCAGAGGTTGTGGCCACTTTGGGCCCTTGTGGCATTTTTAAGTCACCGTGTTTGGTTTTAAAATGGTGGTAGTGCCCAGAGATGAGCCCCATGGATACCATCAGGTTTAGTTTGGCACTCAGAGGGTGGCTATTGAAGATCAGTTGTCATCTGTATGGAATTTGTCCTGTGGCATTCCATAAGGTTCACTTCTGTTCCCTCATATTGTTTAATATTTATATAAAGTCCTTGGGAGAGATAATTCATTGCTTTGGAGCTGGGTGTCAGCAATACGCTGATGGCACTTCGTTCTGTATCTCTTCGTCAGAACCAGGGTGTGGCTGCCGTGGTGAAATGCCCGAGCGTGAACAAGTTGAAACTCAATACTGACAAGACAGAGGTAAATCAAACAGGGTTTACTTCAGATTACTCCCTAACGGAGCCATTCCAAGCAGGTCTACTCAAAATCCTAGTCGAGTCATTTCAATGGCGTTTTTTCCGGGGAAACACTGAACATGTTCTTACAGTTGTGTGTGCCAAGCAGAGCGCGGGGGGGAGAACTCTGCAAGGGAGGCACCGCCAGAGTGCTGCACGGCTGAAGGTGGGGTGCTGGAAGCAGAGCAGGGTCTCCGAGGTCAGGGCAGGTGGTCTTTCAAATGCTCTGGTGGTCCCAGGCTGCTCAGGGCTTTAAAGCAGCTTGAATTCATCTTGGAAACACACATGCATCCAAGAAAGATCTTGGATAATAGGTCATTTATGCGTTTTATGATATTCCTGACCGACTGATGTCTGCGAGTCCTATTCAAGAGCAACCCAGTGCCGTGTGCATTACAGAGTATCTCTGTGCAAGATATCCTACACGGGAATGCTCAGGTGACTTACTTTCTGCGTGGTCTTATATTCAAGTGTGCTCTGTCTCCCTAGCAGTGCATGTGTTATCCGCAATGGGAGAACAAGTGTCAGCTCTTTCACTTGAGCCTCCGTGTAAGATGTCTTGTGTGGAGAGACTCACAGTCATCTGACCTGGAGGTAACCAGGGCCAGATTCTGTGTTGTGCTTGTCAGGTCCCCTGGAACCAGGCAGGCCTAGAGGAGCACTGGGCAAAACCCCTTCATGTTTCTTAACCGAGGAACCTGAAACACATTCTGTCGAAGCTGCTAAAGCCTCCAGTCGATGTGACCCCCCAACCTCCACTGCTATGGGTTTGCAGGCAAGCTGTGTTGCAAAAGGCCAGGAGGAGCCCACATTTCTGGGTAAGCCGCTGGTGTGAGTGGGCAGTACCTGGGGTTCAGTCAGGCTGCTCTTGCTGTGCGTTCACAGATTGGCATCTCGGGCAACAACATCAAAAAAGCAGCCCAGAAGAGAATCCCACAGGTCAGCCAGTCCAACACCTGGCCCAGCCCCAGTGCCAAGGCCAAGTTGTGCTGTTACCAACTGTACCTTCGGAAATTCCTGGAGCTTTGGGGTGCTTGGGGGTGCCTGGGGAGGGCTGAGTTTGAGGAGGGCAGGTAGCTTGGCAGGAACATGAAACCCTCGAGTCCGCCATTATCAGTTCCTCTGGGGAACTGATCTCTACATTCCCTAATAGTAAAGACTCCAGTAGCACCTTTAAGACTAACCAGCTTTAATGTAGCATAAGCTTTCGAGAGAGCTGTGGTTCTCGGAAGCTTATGCTACAATAAAATTGTTTAATCTTAAAGATGTTACAGGACAGGACTCTTTACTATTTTGCAACTGCAGACCAACACGGCTAACTCCTCTGGACCGACATTCCCCGAGGAATTCCGGGACAGCACAGGGCGTCCCTGGAGGTTGGCAGCCGCCCTCGATGGAGAAGGTGCAGCCACGCCCAGCCAGCCGCTCCCTCCCAGCCGCAGGAGGGCAAGAAGCGCGCCAGAAAAGCGGCAAAGGGCCCGCCGGTGCACCGTGCGGGGAAATACCTGCTGCCCTTCGGGTCTGGCGAGCGGCGCCTGCTGGCAGCTGCCCAAGGCCGACGGGCAGTGGAGCGAGCGCCTGCTGCCGGGCCGGGGGCGCAGAGGAGCCGCCCAGCCCCAGGAGCCCGCCAAGCCAAGCGAGGGGGCAGAACGCCGGCGCGGCCAGCAGAGGGCAGAGCTGACGCCGGCCGGGCCAAGCCGCGTCGTCTAGCCGGGCAGCCCCTTTCCACGCTCGGACATGCCCCGCGCCCTCTAGTGGGGCTGCCCGTCGTCTGCGCCGCAGCTGCCGTGGGGACGCTTCTTGCTCTTTGCCGGTCACTCCCTCTTTTATGGCCAAACGAGGTAAAATTAGGCAACCCAAACCGGAGGCTTCAGTTGGCGGGGCGGGGGGTTACCGCAGGCGCCCAAGGAGCGGCCCTGCCAGAGAGTAGTGGGAAGTAGCCTAGCGCTCCCTCGGGTTTCTGAAAATCCAAGCAGCTGTGGGCAGAGTTTTGCTATTAATTCACCCCCAACTTCCAGACATACAGGCTACCGGGTTCTCAGCGCTGGCCATTAATTCACCCCCAGCGTGCAGAAACATAGGCTACTGGGCTCTCTCTATTGGCTATTCATTCACCCCCCAGCATGCAGAAACATAGGCTACTGGGCTCTCTCTATTGGCTATTCATTCACCCCCAGCATGCAGAAACATAGGCTACTGGGCTCTCTCTTTTGGCTATTCATTCACCCCCCAGCATGCAGAAACATAGGCTACTGGGCTCTCTCTTTTGGCTATTCATTCACCCCCCAGCATGCAGAAACATAGGCTACTGGGCTCTCTCTATTGGCTATTCATTCACCCCCAGCATGCAGAAACATAGGCTACTGGGCTCTCTCTATTGGCTATTCATTCACCCCCAGCATGCAGAAACATAGGCTACCGGGCTCTCCCTGTTGGCTATTCATTCACCCCCAGCATGCAGAAACATAGGCTACTGGGCTCTCTCTATTGGCTATTCATTCACCCCCAGCATGCAGAAACATAGGCTACTGGGCTCTCTCTATTGGCTATTCATTCACCCCCAGCATGCAGAAACATAGGCTACTGGGCTCTCTCTATTGGCTATTCATTCACCCCCAGCATGCAGAAACATAGGCTACTGGGCTCTCCCTGTTGGCTATTCATTCACCCCCCAGCATGCAGAAACATAGGCTACTGGGCTCTCTCTATTGGCTATTCATTCACCCCCAGCATGCAGAAACATAGGCTACCGGGCTCTCCCTGTTGGCTATTCATTCACCCCCCAGCATGCAGAAACATAGGCTACTGGGCTTTCTCTATTGGCTATTCATTCACCCCCAGCATGCAGAAACATAGGCTACTGGGCTCTCTCTATTGGCTATTCATTCACCCCCAGCATGCAGAAACATAGGCTACTGGGCTCTCCCTGTTGGCTATTCATTCACCCCCAGCATGCAGAAACATAGGCTACTGGGCTCTCTCTATTGGCTATTCATTCACCCCCCAGCATGCAGAAACATAGGCTACTGGGCTCTCTCTTTTGGCTATTCATTCACCCCCCACGATGCAGAAACATAGGCTACTGGGCTCTCTCTATTGGCTATTCATTCACCCCCCCAGCATGCAGAAACATAGGCTACCGGGCTCTCCCTGTTGGCTATTCATTCACCCCCAGCATGCAGAAACATAGGCTACTGGGCTCTCTCTTTTGGCTATTCATTCACCCCCCAGCATGCAGAAACATAGGCTACTAGGCTCTCCCTGTAGGCTATTCATTCACCCCCAGCATGCAGAAACATAGGCTACTGGGCTCTCTCTTTTGGCTATTCATTCACCCCCCAGCATGCAGAAACATAGGCTACTGGGCTCTCTCTATTGGCTATTCATTCACCCCCCCCCCAGCATGCAGAAACATAGGCTACCGGGCTCTCCCTGTTGGCTATTCATTCACCCCCAGCATGCAGAAACATAGGCTACTGGGCTCTCTCTTTTGGCTATTCATTCACCCCCCAGCATGCAGAAACATAGGCTACTAGGCTCTCCCTGTAGGCTATTCATTCACCCCCAGCATGCAGAAACATAGGCTACTGGGCTCTCTCTTTTGGCTATTCATTCACCCCCCAGCATGCAGAAACATAGGCTACTAGGCTCTCCCTGTAGGCTATTCATTCACCCCCAACTTCCAGACATACAGGCTACTGGGCTCTCCCTGTTGGCTATTCATTCACCCTGAGCTTCCAGACTTACCTGAACCAGGCACAGTCACCTCCTAAGGCAGCGGACCAGATTTGTGCCAGATCACCTAGACACAGCATGTGAACACCTTGGAGTGTATTAATAGGGGGGAAATGATCCCGTGGAATGAAATGGATTTGGCAATCAGTCTCCAAATGATCATCTGTGGTATCTCCTTGGGGTGTAGCAACCCAGACCTGCCGGGCTTGTTCTGGAGGCACTTTGAAGGTTTTACAAGAGAGGGAGCTGATAGGCCAAAGTGGTGCCAGATAAAACACACATGACACAACTTGTCAAAATATCGCCCTGCCCTGGACAGCCTAATGGAAAGGAGTAGTGGAGAAGGGGCTGTGCCCAGAAGGGCACAGAGTTACTTCCCTATAGAGTTTCCAGATCATGTGGAGAAAAATTTCTTATCCCTTGAATAGAGGCTGAATGTGTGGAAATGGGCATTTGAAGTTTCTCATGGTGTAGAGGTAAGAAATAATATCCCATTAAGCCTCAGTTAAAGGGACAGAATGTTTTTCTCCAGGCCAACTGGCCACCCTGCATCTCCACCACTGGGCAACAGACAGGCAGTAAGGCAGCCTCAGCCCAGGGTAAGCAATGGGCACAATTGGAGCAAGCCCAGTGTACGTGGGTCTGTCCAGCTTCTGTCAGTTCCCCTCTCTCCATCCTGCCTCTTCAGACTCACTCTCCATCATACTTTTGAAATTGTGCCTCACAATGTAGCCTGGCCATGCCCATGGAGATTTCCTAACAGTTGTTTGTGTGTAGGGCGGGGAGAGGGGGCGACTCAAGTTATGTTTTGCAAGATTGGAACATGCTTTATGAGAGCAAAAACATCTTGCAAGATAGCTCATCTATCTTGCAAGCTAATTATAATAAAGCTTGCAGGACCTGTGTTGCTGGGTGAAAGGAATTCCCATAATACTGGAACTTGGGAGCACCCAGCGAAAAACCTTGGTGCCCCCCCCTTCCATTCAAAACATTTTAATCTCCAAAATTCAAGGAGAAGAAGGAAACATGCTGTCAGGTGCTTTGGGCCTCCTGGCACTATTTTAGGGACTGGACTTCTACAATAAAACTGCATTTGTTCCAGTTTCTTGGACCGAGACTGGTACGTTTACATTGCCATCAGGCATTTTTGAAACTACAAATGCCCACTTTGTCAAGTGGGGAAACAGAGACTGGCAGCCAGGGTGAGACTGCTCCAGGATAAGCCCAGGCAGAAAGCAAGAGGGTGCAACCTACAGCTCCCACAGGAAACCACACTAGCATGACCTCAGCGGTCCATACTGGATATTTTGCTCTCCCCGCCTTACTTTGCTTGCTTTCTAATGTATATTTTGTATATTTTCTTCATTTATGGCCCTCCTTTCTCCCCAACGGGAACTGAACATAGCTTGCATCATTCTCCTCTCCCCCGTTTTATCCTCACAACCAAGCTGTGAGTGCGTGACTTCTGCTTCTGCAAGCTTCTGTGGAAGAGATTTGAAGGCGAGTCTCCCAGACTCTGGCTTGATGCTCTAACCACTACACATTACCGCTTGTTTTGTCTCCAGCCACATTTGAACCACCTCACAGGGGGCCAGGTCCTGCAACAACCCCATTTTCCTGCTTTGAGGTAAGCTACTGTGTTGCCATAGTGTGGAAGAGTGATACAAGCCAGTGGCAGTGCAGACAGCAAACAATAGCACCTGTATCCACCTGTAAGACCTCTTTTCTGTTTGATGTCTTGTTGAGTGACGGACAGCATAAGGAAGGGCAGCAGTGGGTGATTCATCATCAGCGGCACATTCATACCTGCCAGGGATGGGAACAGATCCTCATTTAATTGTTCTTAGAGGTTGCATTCTCTGACACAAAGCAGAAGGAAACCAGAAGGGATTTTCATGGGGCGGGGAGGAGTTACCAGAAGAAAAATCCTTGTCCTGAACAACTCATGGCCTTCATTTAGACTATTGTATTTATTTCATTTTTAATTCCTCTCTTCCTCCAATTTATTTACGTCATTTCTACCTCACCTTTTTTTCCCAGTGGGGCCCAAAGTAGCTATTGTTCTCCTGTCCACCATTTTCTTTTGTGCTCACAGCTCTTAGAGGTATGATAGCCTGAGAGGGAGTGATAGGCCCAAAGTCACCCAACAAGCTTCCCTGGTAGAATGGGGATTCAAACCTGGTTTTCCCAGATCCTAGTCCTACACCCTGGCCACTACACTAGCTCCAAAGAGCCTGGGCTACATTCATGGTTCTCCTCACATCTGGGTGGTTGGATAGGATGAAAGAGTGTGACATACCCAGGGTCTCCCAGTGAGCTTCTTGATGGTGTGTGTGAGTGTGTGCGGGGGGGGGGAGGGGGGTGAACTCAGGACTCCTCAGTGATCCTCATTTTTTGTTTCCAGGCACCCACTTACCTCTTCTCCAAAACAAAGAGCCATTCCTGGCTTCTTCCGCTTCACTAAAACAGGAAGTATTTCAGAAGACCCAAGGAGGCATCAGGGCTGGCGCGCCCATTGAGGCAGGTCCGGCCCCCACCTCGAGCGCTGAGGCACTGGAGGGGGTGTCGGGGGTGTGCACTACGGAGCTGGCGGTGGCAGCGCTGGCGGTTGAGCAGGAGGGATGGGAAGCTGCTCGTGCGCCACCCTGTCCACCTGCCGTGTCTGGCCTGCAGCTGCTGCAGCCTGCTAGCGTTCCCGCCCCACACTGCTGTCGCTGCCAACACACGCCCCCGGCCAGGCGCAGTAGCCGTGGGCCAGGTGCAGCAGGCGTCCGGGGTGGCATGCAGAACAATGGAGAGGGAGGGCTGGGAGGACGCACTTGCACCTCCCCAGCCACCCGCCGCGCCCGACTGGAAGCGCAGGCAGCCTCCGTGCGCTGTCCCAGCCACTTGCCGGCCAATGGGGCCAGCTTGCTGCATGTGATGTCATCATGCAGTCCGGGGGGGGGCACGTGCACTCTGTGAGCATGCGTAGGGGCAGCCTCGGGTGCCAGAAACCCTGGTGCCGCCCCTGGGAGGCATCACATTTGGGTAGGTTGGGAGCCACCATTTGGAACTACATTCCATTGTAGGGTCCTCTCAGCCTCATTGTGATTTCCCCTCCATGGCAGCCATTTTGTGGTGGTGACCACTGTCAATACTCCAAAAGTGCCCACAGGGAACCCTGCTCTTTTCAGGAGCTGCTCTTCTCAGTGGAAATAGTCTTCCAGGGGAGGTGTGGAAGCAATCTTCTTGGGCCTCTCTCCATAATGCCTAGGAAATGTTCGTATTTCTGAAGACTTTCTGTTTGATGAGGTTTGTTCTGCCAGGCTTTGAGATGTGCACTGATGGTTGCTCTTCTAGCTCTGTTTGTTTTTCTCTTAACTGCAGCAGCTTTTACTTGGAGGTTTTTCTCTGCCAGGGCTCTCAAACCGGAGCAAGGTTTTCCCCAAGTATCTTGTCATTGTGTTCTGTGACATTGTGTTCTGGCTTCTCTGGGTTTACCCCACTGTTTCCCAAACCTCCTTTGCTCTAATCTTTCCAGAATATGAGCAACAAAGTTGGTGCCATGTAAAGAAAATTGGGCAGCTTATGAATTCTGAATGTTTCTACCACAGTCAATCGTGATTTGTTCAATCCAATGCTAAAGATACAAAACTGGATGGTTGTTGTGGGTTTTCCGGGCTGTATTGCCGTGGTCTTGGCATTGTAGTTCCTGACGTCAGTTCCTGACGTCAGGAACTACAATGCCAAGACCACGGCAATACAGCCCGGAAAACCCACAACAACCATCGTTCTCCGGCCGTGAAAGCCTTCGACAATACATACAAAACTGGAACCTGGCAACCAGAGCAGAGGCCTTTGAATTCAAATCAGTACGCACCCAGAGAGTCATTCTTTAGCTCCAGACAGGATGAGCCTTAATGTTCATTGCAGGAAAGTGGCAAACTCCTAGAGCTGTGGAAACAACACATACACACACATACCTGAAGACAGAGGTGGAACAATGGGAAAACTTAATTAATTCAGTTGTCAGAATGTACAATGAAAATATTTATACTAGGCAAATTTAATTCATAAGTATTGTAGAGGACAAAGCCATACAGGTCCCCAAGTAAACTATTTCCCAGGAACAGGTTCTTGTGCTAGGTCCTATACACTTTTGCCAGCTTAACAAAGACAGAGGTCCCAAAAGAACATTAGACAAGGCTTTCTGGGTGGTGGTCCATCAAGTCCAACATCCTGTCTCACATAATGGCCAACCAGCTGCCCTGAAGGGACACCAAATAGGGCATATATGCCAAGGCTTTCCCCAATGCAATGTTGCTTCCAGGGCTCATTTCGAGGGGGAATGCGCAGGAACGCAGTTCCGGCATTTCCTCAAAGAGGTCACATGTCAGGTGGCCCCACCCACCTGAGTCTCGGTCATTTTGGGCCCATTGCAGCCTAGATTGGGCCTCTGATGGGTGGTGGATCACTCTCCCACTCAGCAGTGGCCCAATCCTGACCATTTTGGGCCCCTTTTCAGCCATTTTGAGCCCAATTTAAGCCGTGAATGGCCAGGATCGTGTCCAAAAGAGCCAGGATAGGTGATGTCAGGGGGTGTGGCATATGCAAATCAGTTGTGCTAATGACACTTCTGGTGATGGCAAGGGGTGTGGCATATGCTGATGAGTTAGGCTAATGAGGTATCTTGATGAGTTCCTCCAGCTCTTTTTCTACGAAATGACCCCTGGTTGCTTCCTACCATGCTCCACATCGCCCCTGCAAGGCCATGTCTGGCTGGGCCAAAGCTGCCCAGATACAGCACCTCCCCACCAGCAGGAATTCTCAGGTGGGGGCTGGAAACATGACATTTGGAAGGATGGATGATGCTGAGCAGGTTGCAAAGAGGGCTGCATGTTGGAACAAAATGTCCTGCTTGCGCAGGTGTAATATCAAGCAGCGGCTGCAGCTCACCAAGAAAAAATCTTGGAGTCAAATAGGAGGCAGATTTTATTTATTTGTTTAATTAGCTTAATTTATACCTACCTTGATTGCTGAGGTTCCAGAGAGACATAACACTCTGGTGGGTTTCAGTATTTTTGGTGATAGAAATATAAAAATTGAAACTGAAGAGAAGAACAGCTGGAAGATGGAAGAATTAATTTTCTCCTCAAAGTGTTGCAAGTGTTTTTATCGACTCCCCCAACATGGCGGCTCACTAAGTAATTCATTTTTATGAGCTTTCGTGCTAGTTTCTGCTTTAAGGGCTATCATAGCCAGGGAGAACTTAAGAAATCAGTCTGAAACCTGTCACTGAGAGGCACCCAACGTGCAATATCGGACTGATCAGGGAACTATTTGGCTCTCTTTAATTAGAGAGCTAGATACTCCCTGGCTCCCAAAGACAAAGACCATCTGCAGAGCAGAATTAAGGCAGCTGAAAGCCAGAGAAGCCAGCCTGGGACTTCTGTAAATATAACAACTATCTAACTGTGCTAGGACCTCCTCTCTTTTTTCTCTCCTGTTTCAAGAAGGAAATTGTCAACTGTGCTTTATTTTGCATGCCTTATTTCTGATCTCGGCACAAGACAAAAGACATGCAGGACCAGCACTGATTCAACCAAGTAAGTAGTTAATCTCGTTAAGTTTTTGAGACTTAAAAATAACCAGGACATTGTTTCATCTTGGCATGTTTATAAATAATTATGGAACTTTCTTAATTGCATTTGGGAATTCAGCCAGTTTGGGACATTATCTTTGCATTCATTTTTCGTGGCTGCTTTATTTTACTCTTTTTAAAGAAGAAATGAAACAGCTGATTCCAAATAGATTTGATTATTGGGGCAATTTTGGATTTTAAACTACCTAAAAGGCAGGACCTAAAGGATTTAAAGTTAGATGCTTTATAATTTTATTTTGAGACAGGAAAAAACATGGCCAAACATTGACTGTTTTCCAACTGCGTACTCTGGACTTGGGTGTTACAGGCTGATTGGGAAAAAATGCTACACTATCACCACCTACTGGCCTGAAGAAGGAAGAACTAAAGTGAAGAAAAATGGTTGCCGTTATGAAAAAAGCCAAAGCTGAATTGGTTACAGAGGATTTTACAGATATAATATCTCAAAAAATAATTATTTTCTCTCAAGCAAAATTGGAAGTTTTGTTCATAGAATTAAAGCAAGACTATGAAAATACTTTAACCCAGATGCGCCAAGTGGATCAAGAAACCCAAGAACCAGGCCTGGAAGATAAGGAATCATCGTATTTTCAGCATGAAAATGGATGAATGAATGGACCATGAATGGATCTTCTGAGTATCAGGAGTCCAGATCTGTATCATCTTTTGGACTGCAAAAAACAAATCAAGGAACTCAAGGAACCAATCAAGTTACTTAAGAACTTAAAGAACTTAAGAAACAGCTGAAGAAATCTAGGGAGCCACAAAGGGAAACTGAATCGTCACAAGCATTACAAGCAGACCCTAGCTCAAGAGCAGATGGAGGAAAACGAATCTTGGAAATGGAACTTAGAAGCAACAATCTGGGCTTCCATGAAGACTCCGTGAAGGTTCAAGATGACTGATCCAGGAGGCCCTCTTTATTAAGATTTTAAGGATTATTGAAGCAAAGATATACTTTGAGTGTATATGCTCTGTTACCCGCAATTATGACCAATTCTATTAATTGTGCTATGGATTTCTTTCTTTCATGATTAGGCCCTGTCTAAAACAGGAACAGGATGCTAAAATTCAGACCAAAGAAAGAGAATTCTCTTTTAATTTCTTTTTATTTTTTTTACGTAATCAGCCTACAGAAATTATCAACTATTTTATCTATATACCATTTTTATATGCCTTATTATGCCTTTATTATTCCTTTGTTCCCTTTGCATGATTGGACCAATTTATTATACATATAATAGGCTAATCTAACCAGTTTAGAATATATAATTAATATTAAAATAGATCACAAAAAGTTTAAAGTTCCATGTATGTATCCTCTGAGTCTACATACCCTCTTACTTAAAATTATTGTTCTAAATAATTAAGTTATGGAATTCTCAAAAGTCATTCTTACCTTTGTGGATTGTTGGTTTAATTTTTTTTTCTTTTTCTATGTTGGAAGAAGTACTTAACTATATAGTAGGTTTGGTATATACAACTAATATTAAAATAGATTAAAAGGTAAACAAAATAATTAAACTAACAATTTACAGTGCAATCCTAACCCCCCAGGCAGCGCCGTCGCTCATGCGCTGGTGTAAATGGGGTGGCGCTGGACGGCACCCTACTGATTTTTGCAGGATAGTCCCGCCAGCGCCTGAGCGTGGCAAGGTGAAATGCAGCAGCCCCTGGGAGGTCCCGCCCACCGTTCCACTGACAACCCCGTGCACACCAGCCAATGGCCACACCCCTCCCCTCACATCCAGGCGAGAGAACAGCAGCGGCGCAGCCAATGGGGAGGCCACGATCCCCGCCGCCGCCACCTCCAATAGGCTCCTGTCAGAGGGCAGGCATCCCTGCCAGGGAGGGGGGCAAAGGTGACAGTGCAGGTCCAGATCGAACACCCCCCCTCACCCGTCCAGCTCCCATTTCTGATGAGGTGCTCGGTGCGCCTGCACATAGCTGCTTCCACTGCCACCCGCCAAGGAAAAAGGTTTTCCAGCTACCACCCAGAGACCGGCAACCCTAATTAGTCCCCAGGTTCCGGAGAAGCAGGTGGGGGGGAGGCGGGGCCGGCAATGAGTGACAGGAACGCCCATTGGGAACCACGTGGGAGGCCGGGAGGCTGTTTGGAAACAAGGGGAATGAAAAGTGTGCTCAGACTTGCTGCCATGCAACATGAACTCATCACTGCATCTCTACAAAGCAAGAGCAGGGGCTGGACCTTGACAGCCATGTCCCAGTACTGCTCTTCGCCCCCCCCCTTTCTCCATTATTTCCTATGGCGGAAATAAGAGAGGCTTGTCTGGCTAGGGGAGGCATTTTGCATGCAAAATGCCCCCAACCTTCAGGGGAACTCCTCCTACCTGTCCTCCCTCCCTCCACCAAGGCTCAAGCAGATCCCACTTTGGGGGGCCATTTTATGGCCTCCCAAAGATGCTGCTTTTAGCCCCCCCCCTTCTCCATTATTTCCTATGGGTGAAATAAGAGAGGCTTGTCTGGCTAGGGGTGGCATTTTGCATGCAAAATGCCCCCAACCTTCAGGAGCCCATCTCCTACCTGTCCTCCCACCCTCCACCAAGGCTCAACCAGATCCCACTTTGGGGGGCCATTTTATGCCTCCCCCCAAAGGTGGTTCTCCTGCCACACCACTTTGTCTTTCTACTGTGGGGAAGACTTCCACACCGCAGAAACACATGAGATTGGGGCTGCCAATGGCCACAGCCACAGTCCACCTGCACCCAAACTGCCAAATACCACACACACCCTCCCCAAAACCTAACCTCCCCTGTCCTGTGGCCAGCCACTTTCTCTTGATTCCTGTTATGGGAAAATCTCCCACAGCAGGAACCCATGGACTGTGGCATCTATGGCCACAGGCACAGTCCCCCTTTTAAATCCACCCCCACAGCCCCACACTGACCCAAAGACACCCTCCCCAACATTCCCACACCGGCCACTACCCCAGGAGCAGGCTGGCCAGCCATCCCCCATTGTTCCCTGTGATGGGAACTTTTAAACTCTCTTTCCCAGGGCAATTATGCACAGCCCAGGGGTGCCACAATGGTAGGCACACTCCTGAGTGCGAGCTTGTCCCTGTGAAAGAGCATCTGAACCACAGACACCCTCCCCACAATTCCCCCACCACCTACAGAGATGGCTGGCCGGCCAGCCCCATTGTTCCCTATGATGGGAACCAACTTTTACAACAAAGAATAAAGCATAAACTCACACTGAATAAAGTTTTTAAAAAATATTTTCTCACTTTCAAAGTACAAGTAGGCAAAGCATTGTGACACATTACACCAGCAGTCCCCCACACAGAAAAATAACACAACTCACTTAACATCAGAGAATCACAAAAACACAATTCCTGTCAAAAATACTTTATTTCTTGAACAGCTTTTGGTTACACAGCAGGGGGCAAACCAAAGGGCATGCCAGCAGTATCTTACACAAAAAATTACACAACTCACTTCACACCAGAGATTCACCCAAAACACAATGGCTGTCAAAAACACTTTATTTCTTTAACTGCTTTAGGTTACACAGTAGGAGGGCACAACAGGGCATGAAAGCAGTCTACTACACAAAATAACACAACTCATTTCACTGTTTTTGACAGCGATTGTGTTTTGGGTGATTCTCTGATGTGAAGTGAGTTGTGTTATTTTGTGTAGTAGACTACTTTTATGCCACCCCTAGCCAGACAAGCCTCTCTTATTTCACCCATAGGAAATAATGGAGAAGGGGAGGGGCTAAGAGCACCATCTTTGGGAGGCCATAAAATGGACCCCCAAAGTGGGATCTGCTTGAGCCTTGGTGGAGGGAAGGAGGACAGGTAGGAGGAGGTCCCCTGAAGTTTGGGGGCTCATCCATGCCGGGAGCGCACGCTGTTTGGTCCCCTTGATAGTTCCCATCCTATGCTCCTTTGGGCCATGGAGGCGGGCCTGGGTGCTCGGAGATGGGGCTGAGTTTTCGCTGTTCCATGGGCGCCTATAGGCTACGCCTTGTTCTTTTGTGGCATAGCTCTTTTGCGCTGCTGTGGGCGTTCCTGCTTCTGGAAAGGCTTAGGGAGCAGACTAACTCCAGCCCCGCCCTCCTCCCCTCCCCCTCCTGCGCTGATGCAGAGCTCTACGCCGTTTCTCCACCTCCGCCCGGCCGCCTCGTTTGCGGCAGCACCAGCCCACCAGCGGTGCTGCGCCTCGTACCACTGCCGACGGAAGGCCATTTACGTGCACTTAGGAGCCAGTTCCGCCGTCGCAAGCCTTAGTTTGGTTCCTATTCACTTTCCCTGCACCCCTTAGGATTGCACTGTTAAGATACTAGATTTTAACAGACTAAGTAAAATCTTGAAAGTAAAATGTTTGGAGTCTTACCTTTGGACAAACCTCAGAGATACCTTTCAATATCTTATTTAGATGTCACTCACTGATGATGGAAGAGAAAACTTTTTGAAGCTAATATATATTCTTTTATTTATAATTAATGTGATTTATATAGCTAGGTTATAGAAATTGTCATACTTTTTTTCTAAATATTTTTTTCATATTATCTTCCTGTTATCTATTATCTCTGTGCTTTCTCTCAATGATTGAATTAATTTAGTATACATATAATAGGTTAACTTATCAAATTTAGAATGGTCAACTGACACTAAAATAGACTAACAGTTAAGCTAAATAGTGAAACTAATAACTATACTAAATATTGTGTTAGAATATAATGTAGAATGCAAAATGTTTCGTTTTACCTATGCCGAATTCTCCTAAAATAGGTTATCAAATATATTTAGAAACATTATAGCGTATTCCTTTTCTCCTTTTTTTTATAATGGAAGTGAGGGAGAGGAATAAAAGTATTTTATATATTTTAATTATATCTTTCATGCAGTCCAGAATTATTATTATATATTATACATATTCTCTGTAAAGTAGTCTAATGAACTTTGTATAAGGTTCTATGCACTTTCAACTGTTATTTCTGTCTTTTTAAAAAATAAAATGTATTTTAAAAAATTTAAAACGTGTTTTTATGAAAACACTTTCTGTTGGAAATCAAACTTGATGGGAATCTTAGACTGGGGAGGAATAGTAAGTATAGCAATTAATTATTCTGGGTTGGATCCTGTGATTTCTCTGCCTCCCCTATCCTGCTACAGTCCCAACACCCGCCCCCCCCCCCAAGGTGCTGCTGGTGGAAGCAGAAAGTGGGCGTGTTACTGTGATGGGAGATCAGTGGCAAACATGCCCCCCCCCCAGTCTGTCTTGTCTCTTCTGACTGGGAGCAACACACCAGGGTCTCAGGTGGAGGGCTTTCATATTACCTGCTACCTGACCTTTTTTTCTTTAAAGGGGGGCCTTTAACTGAACCTGGCTCTACTGGTGAGCTACAGGCCCTCCCTCTGCATAAGATGGATGATTACTGGATGGCCCAGTAAATTACCAGCGCTTTGGGGCAGTTTCCCTATGAAAACACTTTAATTTAGGAAAATACAAGTGAGACGTATTTTCTTTCTCTTTTTCTCCCTCTCTCTCCTTGCTTTCCCTACAGCCAGCCAGGCTGACTTACAGTACAATCCTATGTAGAGTTACTCCAGTCTAAGGCAATTGATCTCTATGGGCTTAGACTGGAGTAACCTGCATAGGATTGCAGTGTTACAGAATAAATGCCTCACTGATAGCAACATGAAAAACATTATTTAGAGAAAGTGCTAAACAAACCCACCAGCTGCCCATAGCACAAAAAAAATCATTTCCACAAAGCCCATATCAATAAACGCGTTAAAATTGTGGTCTTCATTTCGAGACCCAGGGTCCACCTTTAGCCCCTAGGTGGCAGCACAGCACCAACTCAGCTGCAGGCAGGACACATCACAGTCACATGATGAGCAAGACAGCCAGTGTTGTGAGTTGGGCCATGGCCTGGACAGGAAACCGCAGACCAAGAAGGGCGCCACCTGCAACACCAGGGTTAATGCCCTGGAAGAGCCCTCACAGCTGCTGAGGGTGCCTGCCTGCCCACACACACACCAGTAGTGGCAGCATGCCTGCAAAAAGAGGCAAGAGGCATGGCAGTCTTGTATGCTACCTACTCACACTTGCAAGGGGTCTTTCCAGAGGCAGATTTGAACCCCTGCAGCCCACCAGATAGTCCTGACCTGTGGGTGGAAGGCTGCCAGCCTCAACATCCCTACAAAGCTCTTTAAAGCAAATCTGCCTTATATATGTCTTCCTAAAATCCTGTAGGGATGTCCCCTGCTGACCTCCCCTGGCCGACTTTTTTTGTATGGGGACAGCCACAACTGACAAAGTCCCAACTTGAGCCAAGGATGATCAAATTTCCCTGGGGGAAGCACCAGAAGTAAATGCTGGTGAGAATAGCACAGCTGGTTCACAGAGGGAGGCAGTTCTTCTGATCAGCCAGTCCCAGGTCATGTAAGTCTTTCTAGGTAACACCTTAAACTGAACCCACAAACAAGCATCCACTTAGTCTTGTTTTAAAAGTCATGCAGCATGTTTCAATTGCCTTACTCCAGACAGTCAGAAGCATTTTGTGCTATTTGAAGTTTCCAATTGTCTTTAAGGGCAGCCCCAGGTAAACCACAGTACAGTAGTCTAGCCTCAATGTTTCAGTATTGAATCTGCCAAACCTGATCAATGAATTTTTAAACATTGTATTTATGTTTTTCAGTCTGCCTTTCTCACTGAGATTCCAGGTGGCTGGGTGGGGAGTGGGGGTGGTAAAGTGCCATCAAGTCACAACTGACTTCTGGCGACACCTGCTGGGGCTTTAAAGGCAAGTGAGTAGAGGTGGTTTGCCATTGCCTTCCTCTGTCAAGTCTTTCTTGGTGGACGCCCATCCAAGTACTGACCCTGCTTAGCTTCTGAGATCTGGCGACATCGGGATATTCCATGCTGCCTTCTCTCCTCAAGGTGGATTATACAAGGCGGATTCAATTCAATAAACAACACTATGTATGTACATATGTACGTTATGTATGCATGTCATTTAGAGTCCACCTTTCTCACTGAGACTCGGCACATTACGCAGTGAGATTAGTACAGTCAATATCTGAAACATTTCCATAAACAATAACATTTGATTTATATACCGCCCTTCAGGACAACTTAATGCTGCACTCAGACTGGTTTACGAAGTGTGTAATTATTATCCTCAGACAATCGCCCTGTGAGGTGGGTGGGGCTGAGAGAGCTCTGAGAGAGCTGTGACTGACCCAAGGTCACCCAGCTGGCTTCAAGGGGAGGAGTGGGGAATCAAACCTGCCTCTCCAGATTGGAGTCCTGCTGCTCTTAACCAGTACCCCAAACAGGCTCACAATACATTATGGGGGCATCCTTGAAATGGACTGTACTGATTTCCCACTGTGTAATCCGCCTTGAGTCTCAGTGAGAAAAGGGTGAGTATGAATGACATAAATAAAAAAGGAGAGCCGAAACGCGACACCAAGCAGCAAGCCACTAGAGATGCCATTGGGGGAACGGCGCTCCCAGCCACAGCGCCCGCTTGTCTCTCAAGCTACATGGCTAGGCCCCAGCTCTTTGCCGGGTCTGCAATGGGCAGTCTTGCCAAACCAAGCGGGCCGCGCCGTCACCAAGCGCCGAGGCCTGGGCCCGGGCCTTGGATTCCGCTGCGGCCTCCACGGGGCGTCCACTGAGGGTGGCAGCCGGGAGGGCCAGCAAAGGCCGGGCGGAGGCAGGCCTGGCGGGGTGGCGGCCGCTCCGAGCCTCTCTCTCCGCGGGCCGAAGGCAGGCAGGGGGCGAGGGGGGCGCCGGCCCGACCAGCCAAGGGGCCCGGGGAGAGGCCGGGCGCTCGGCGGGCTGGAGGGAGAGGCCGGAGCGCGCTTGGCGAGGGCCGGCGAGGGAGAGGAAGTGGGAGACAAAAGCGCGCGGATGAAAGGGCTGCGGCGGCGCTTTCTTTTCCTCGGCGCTGGGCGAGGAGGGGCTGTTTTGCATCCCTTCACGTCAGCCCTGCCTCGTTCCCTTCTTCCTTCCTTCCTTCCTGCCAGAGAGAAAAGCGAGCGGAGAAAGGGAGCCAGCCCACCGCGCAGCCAGCCAGCCAGCCAGCGGCGCCCGGAGCCGGAGCCGCCCCAGGAGGCCAGGCCGGGCGAGGCGAGGCGAGCCCCGCCGGCCGGCCGGCCTCCCGTCCCCGAAGTAGGCTTGCCCGCCCCCTCGCCAAGCCTCTTCGCCGGCCCCAGGGTGAGTGAGGGGGGGAGCGAGCGAGCGAGCGAGGGCCTGCGGCAACAGGCCCGAGGGGCGCGCTCCCCGGAGCGCCGGCGGGGAAGGCGAGGGGGAGCCGGGAGCAGCCATGGCGCCCGGCGAGAGGGCGGACGGAGCGGCGCGCGCGTCCCGCCGGCCTCGCCTCGCCTGGCCCGGCTCCAGCGCCCGGCACGTGGGGGCGCCCACGCCGCTCGGCCCCTTCCCGCCCCGCGGGTGCCTCGGCGCGGCCGCGAAGTTTGGCTGGGCCGGGGAGGGCCCGGGAGGCTCCGGCGGGCTGGGCGCGGGACCTGTTGCCGCTCGCCAGGGCCGGCGGGAGGGGGCGAGGCCCGCCGAGAGGCCGCCCAGCCGCGGCCGCAGGGCAGGCCAACTTTCCCTGGAACTCTGCCCCGGGCTTGGGGGGCTCGCTGGGAAGGCAGACCCGCTCGCTCCTGTGCCAGCAGCGCTGCGGCCGTGCGCGTAAATGCAGCCGGGCAGCCCTGTGCGCTCGGGCTCTGCGGGGAAAGCCCCGGGCTGGCCCGAAAGAGCCGCGGAAAGGGGTTGGCGAGGACCGGCAGAGGACGAGGCCCCGCGGCGCCCCCAGTGCCTCCCTTCTGGCGATGTTAGGCGGGCCTGGTGGACTCCCCTGTCCTAAGGGAAAGACTTCCCCGGACCTCGGGTTTCCAGCGCGGGGGACAAAGGGCTTGAGCAACGGCTGCAGCCCTTTCGCTGCCTGCCCCACTGGGAGCAAGGCTTTCCCAGCGAAGGCTGGTCCGCACTGCTGCCCCTCTCTGCCCTCTTCCTCTTTCCAGATGTACCCAAAGATGGAAAAGTAGGAAGATGCAGACCACAGACTCAGGCCTCTCTAACAGCAGAAGAGGAGAAGCCCTGGCAAGCAAGGGGGGCAAGACTAGCAAAACGAGAAGAAATAGGTCAAGATGGGTAGCCGTGTTAGTCTGTCTATAGCAGCGGAAAAGAGCAAGAGTCCAGTAGCACCTATAAGACTCACAAAAGTTGTGGTAAGGGATGAGCGTTTGTGAGTCACAGCTCACTTCTTCAGATACCAAGACTAGAGGAGGTTTCAGCCAGATAGATTTTGGAGCAATAGTAATCCGTTAATATTCCTGTACAACGTGGTCTCATTGCTCAAAGCACGTTGTCTACGTGATCTCAGTTTCTCCCTCATAGAGAACGGCACAGAGGCTCCACGGGGTGTCCCAAGTCCGTATCTCTTGGCTCTGAAGGGAAATTTTACAGCTAATAAGAAAGCGGCAGCCGCAGGAGATGTGCATCGCTTTGGAAAATCCAAAGGCCACTTGCATGAGAGGGCACAAACCAAAACCTTCTCTGCTTCTTTTGGGGTTCCCTATAATTTGGCTATTAAGTGGCAAGCGGCTGGACTCCTTTCATGGGTAAAGTTGCAATTTCATTTGTCACAAAAATGTTTTTTCTTTCTTTCTTTGGCCTCTGCAGAGTTCTCTGAGCATAGCAATGCGTAGCAAGGAGAGAGCCTGTGAGACAAGAGGGCTCCCCAGGTATGAGGGGAGGCCTCCCTGGGGTACATGGAGAGTGAAATGCTAGGGGTGCGTGTGGCAGAGCTTCAGTGCTGCAGCTTTGAGAACTCTGTTAACTGTGGGAGCAGCAAAGAGCCATTGAAGCGGAGGGAGCAGTTACCCAGCGCAGCCTCTCCTTCCCTAGCTGGCTGGTTTTGGAAGGAAGTTGTAAATGGCCCTTTTCTAACATTGGTGGGCCAATCCGCAGGATCTTACGTAGCCCTGGAATGCAGATGGGCTTCTGTAATCTTGGCTGCTGAACAACTAGGTTGCTGCCTCCTGGGCCAGTAGAGCAGGTCTAAGATGAGGAGGGAGAAACTACTGTAGGAGGGGCAGTTGGCATCTCTTTGTAAAGGAAGAGTTGGACCCCACTGCCCGCTTTCCCTTCTTCTGTGACATAGTGAGAGAGGAAATCAGATGACCTGGTGGCTAGAGAGTCAATTGTGGTGGTCCTGGTGTGGAGAGCAGGGCTTTTTTGTGTAAAGGTTGAGACAGAGAACCACAATTGAGTATTGCTCCAAATGTTGTACAAATCAATAAAGAACCAGTATACGAGTTTAATCAAACAGTAATTAATACCAAAATGCAGTTAAAAACCGTAACAGGTGTGGTTCAACATATTAGTACTATATCATTGTATACTGGGCTTTTTTTCTCGGAGGTGGTGGAACTCATTAGGTTGCAAGCACAGGGGGCAACTCCTGGCAGGAGGTGGTGCCCCGGTACCACATGCATGCACGCAAAGTGTGCACACTCTCCCAGGACCGCACAATGACGTCACTTCGGGTCAGCTGGAACAAGGGGGGAGTTTTTAAAAGTTTAAAGCGCCCTCGGAGAAAATGGTCACATGGCTGGTGGCCCCGCCCCCTTATCTCCAGACAGAGGGGAGTTTAGATTGCCCTGCGCGCCGTGAGCGGTGCGGAGGGCAATGTAAACTCCCTTCTGTCTGGAGATCAGGGGGTGGGGCCACCGGCCATGCGACCATTTTCAAGAGGTGCCAGAACATTCAACTGCGTTCCAGCTCAAAAAAAGGCCTGATTGTATATTAAAATGAACAGTTTACAACTATATGGTTATTGTGTATGTGTTATATGCTGTCAAGTCTCCTCCAACCTATGGCAGCCCTGTGAATGAAAGACCTCCAAAACATCCTATCATGAACAGACTGGCTCAGATCCTGCAAACTGGAGGGCGTGGCTTCTTTTATTGAGTCCAGCCATCTTGTTTTAGGTCTTCCTCTTTTCCTACTGCCTTCTACTTTTTGTAGCATTATTGACTTTTCCAGAGAATCTTGTCTTCTCATGATGTGACCAAAGTACGATAGCCTCAGTTTTGTCATTTTAGCTTCTAGGGAGAATTCACTACATGTCACTATATGTATTAGAATCAAATGTGTGTCCGCTTAAGGCCTTCCTCTATGGTATGATCTCAGGAGATGCACTCCATAAATATAACCATTAAATATAAAAAGCCTGATTGTGCACAAAGTGGGCATAGAGATGTTGTATAGTCGTGGAATGAATATATTCCAACCCTCCCACAAAAAAAAGTTCAACATGGGCAGCTCATAGAAATGGTAATATTTTCATTTACCCAGGGCTTTTTTTCAGCCGGAACACAGTGGAATGGAGTTCCAGAACCTCTTGAAAATGGTCACATAGCTGGTGGCCCCGCCCCCTGATCTCCAGACAGAGGGGAGTTGAGATGGCCCTCCATGCCGCTGAGCGTGGAGGGCACGGAGGCATGGCGCAGAGGGCAATCTCAACTCCCCTCTGTCTGGAGATCAGGGGTTGGGGCCACCAGCCATGTGACCATTTTCTCTGAGGCCAACCCACTGAGTTCCACCACCTCTTTTCCCAGGAAAAAAACCCTGCATTTACCCATGATTCTCCTTACATAATGAACCTTTTCTGATATGGTTATGCACTCTCTGTTTGATATGAATGTTCTTGACAAGGCCGAAGGAGTTTCATGGGAAGATGAAATATTTGATAAATATATAATAATACCTGTATATTTTTATACTGTTAATGTTATTATACAATGATATGCTACTAATACTTTGAATCACACCTTTACTGTTTTTAATCTCATTTTTCTGTTATTATTTGATTAAATTTTAGTACTAGTTCCTTACTGATTTTTACTACATTTGGAGCAATACTCGATTTTGTTTTTCTGCTTCAGCCTTTTTGTTACCCTTTTGTTGAGTTGTGTTTCTCCCCACCCCCCCCACCCCCTTTCTCTTTTTTTCTTTGCTTCTTTGTACAACGATCAAAAAGCACGGCTTTCTCCAAGTAAAGCACCTTCTATCTGTTCCAGTTTCATTCATTGTTTCATAGGGGTCAGGGAGAATCAATTTTAAACATTGTTTATTCTTTGTGTGTAGTTAGCACAAATTTTCTTTAGTCTCTTCAATAGAAAACACTTTTTTTTTTGCTTGCAACTTCCTCTCCTGTTTCAATTGGGATTTTATTTTATTTATTTACATGTGTTATTTACAGTCGGCACCTTTCTCACTGAGACTCAAGGCAGATGGCACTGTGTAAGTCAGTACGATCCGTGGCTGGGACCTCCAATAAACAATACAACAGAGTATCGATTGCAGAAATAGGGTATAGAAATAGGGTGATGTTCTCTGGGAATATCTCCCCTTCGGTAAAAGCTCCTCCCTGCTAAGCTTCAGATAGCATCCTCTTTTCTTGCACAGCTGGCTCAGGAAGGTGTAAATGAACTTTTCATCCTTTCCTGGAATCTTGAAACGGGTTAAGGAACACGGGTAAGGGGAGCCCAGCCCTGGCGTACCTCTCTGCACTCCATTTCAAAAATTTCCTCCCAGCTGGCCTGACTTCCTGCCTTGAAGCCTAGTGGAGAGAGAATGCAGAAATGAAACTCTCAGTAACAAGCTTAAGGGGCAGGAGGGATGAGACTTAGTTCCCATTGCAATCCAGGTTCTGTTTTCGTGTAAGGACAGGCTAGCCCCCCCCCCCTGTGAATGATACATAAATCTCCCCAATTGCTCCTGAACAGTATACGGACGCTTCTCTTCCCTTGGCCAACATCCAGTCATTGCCTCCTTTTAAGTAAAAGGAGCGATCTCGGAAATTTGAGATTCCTCAGTCATCTGTCACATATAGCTGTCAGCGCTTGTTCACAGCTCTCTCATGGTTCCTCCCCCCTTCTTTTTATTGGAATTAGGGGGAGCAGGAGTCCCTCCTTTAAACTGCCAGAGCGTCTCAGAAAGTTCACCCTGTGAGGAGGAGGCAATCATCAAACCAATTTAGGATTCAATAGCAGTGAGGGCCAGGAGGCTGTCAACCTGTTGGGACCTGAGGAGGTCACAGCAGCTCATCCCAAGACACAGAAGCCCTAGACTCTGCTCAGCCCTGGAAGCCAGAGGTGCACCTGTCAGAGTGCCCCCCCCCCTGCTCAGGACCCTTCAGAGTAGCCGCAGTATGCCAAGGGCAGAGCAGCTGGGGGGCCCAAACGGAAGCCGTGGGCAGATGTCCCAACTGACACACAAGGCCGCGTGTCTAGTGGTCCTTCTGAGGACAGGCATCTACCTGAAGGCCCAGATCAGGGCTGCTAAAGCTGGGCTGCAGAGCTGGCTAAGGCTCCTTAGTAGCATCCTTGGCTGTGCAGTTGTACTCTCTCCTCCCAACTTTGAGAGAGCAGCTTCTCTGCGCTTCCGTCATCTTGCCTGGATCCTGACTGGACAGCTCCCTTTCCCTGCAGCAGCTCTCTGCCATTTGCCCTCCTGGATTTGTCCCAATGGGGAGCGTCTGGTTTTGTTTCCCCCTCCATGCACTCTGCAGAGGCTTGTCTTCTGCCTGCTTTTCAGGGGTTCAAGCAAAGCACGTGCCTCTCTCCGTTGCCTGTTGTAGTGTGCTGTAGTGTTGTAGTGTGCCTGTTGTAGTGTAGCTTCCGACTCTCCTCTCTTCCCCAGTCTGCAGAACTTGTTTTCAGGGAGTACACGCCAAATGTTTGCCCTGGCTGACTGGCTGGCCAGTGAGAACAGAATATCAGGCAAACAGTACTTGCTTTTGCTTATGTAGAATCAAGGAAATCGTCCTCAAACTAGTGGGAGAAAGTGGAAACACTGCACAGAAATACCTATTGGGACTGTTCTCACTGGTGGAAATGTTGGCGAACTTCTCTGGCTGCAAGATATGCCTGTGTCTGCTAGGTTGTGCTGTCCCCTCAACGTCTTTCCCATGTGCAGTGGTGAAAGCAGACACCAAAACACCAGAATAATTTCCATCCCGAAGATTTCCAGAAATTACCTACTGCTATTATTTATTTTTAGTAATTGGATTTAGTATAGTAAATATATGAAAGAACAGAGGTGATTCAGCTCTGACTTTCATTAGCTGATTTTTGAATGCACGTCCCTGTTATTTGAAACTTGAAACGGATCAGGAGTTCAGAATGTCAGAGGCTTGGGTCTTGAAATGCATGTTGAGGCTCTCACAATAACTGGGACACGTGTGAAACTGCAGCTGTTTTCCTGGCCTTCCCAGCTGATCCCATAACGCCCCCCGCCCCTTTTTCCATCTTTGGAATAATATTGGAACTGTGACCAAAGGCTCTAGTTCGCATTGGCCACCCCAGGTGATCAGATGCAGGAATGCAAAGGGGAGGAAGGTGCTAGAAAGACAGAAGGAGGGCTGCTTGCTTGTTCTAATTTTATCTTTCCTGTTCCACTCTGCTTAGCTCTGCCTGTGCCTGTCTACAAGGCAGTTCCTGCATGGACATCTCATATTTTGCAGCACCCCTCCCCTTGCCTAGCAGGAGCATTTGCTGTGTTGATTGCCTTTGGGTTGTTTTGCATTTGGATACGTTTGCCTGCCTTCTGCCTAGCTGCTGAGCCTTTTCTCTCCTGCCCCCTTTGTAGCGTTCTTGCTTCTTGTCGCCTTCCCTCTGTCCTGTGGGTTCTGCCTGGCAGAAGTGTCAGCCCAGCCGTTCCCTAGCAGTGCCTGCTGGGGGTGGTCAGGAGAGGTTCCATCGGAGCAGGATTCTTTCCAGGGTCCAATCTGGCAGCTGTTCCATGAATCTTCTTGGGGGGGGGAAGGTCACTTGGGGTTCTGTGTGTTGCTGGGGGACAGCAATGCAGTTAAAAGGAAGGAGAGGGACGGAAAAGAAAGGTCTGTCTTGGAGAGGTCGTTCTATGGCTTTATTGCTCTAAAAGGCTGAAGCAGGGATGCTTTATTTATTTATGCTATTTATGCTATTTATAATCTGCCCTTCTCACTGAGACTCAGGGCAGATTGCACAGTGTAATCAACAGCTGGGGTCATTCAATAAACAATACAGTAAGGTACGCACAGCAAAAAATTGAAAAGAAGCATGCCATTCAAACACAGGGATGCAGAATAATTTAACGTGACCTATTAGAAGACGCAGAAACTATTCAGTAAGAATAGGTCTATATCCACAGACAGGACTCGGTAGTATAGTCTACAGTCCTTGTTCCTTAACCAAAGCAACTCTCTGAACTATTTCCTTACAGCACAGCCCTATTACCTGTGTAAGAAGGCCCTCCGGAATAATTCGGTTTTGCAATGTTTGTGGAAAGCCAGGAGAACAGGAGCTGTCCTGACCTCTTCAGGCAGGCCATTCTGTAAGGTGGGGGCCGCTGCAGAGAATGCACGTGTGCAGAGAGCGGTTGGTTTTGCCCATTTGCGGGAAGGCACCTGCAGAAGGCCCCGTTCAGTTGAGCAAAGCTGCCGTGGCAGAGCACAGGGTGAGAGGCAGTCCTGCAGATACGAGGGACCAAGGCCACAAAGGGCTTTGTATGTGAGGGCCAAAACCTTGAATTGAGCCCAGTAGCTCCCTTTTCTGACTCACGTTCATTTATTCGCGTTATTTTGCTGAGTCTTTCCCCCGAGCTCATTCCTTAACTAGACTTTTGAGCGCGAGCCCCTTTGCACAGGTTTCTTTCCCAAAGGATACCCCCCGCTATTCTGTGAGTGGCTATTTTTGGCTAGAGTGTAGACACTCTTCTGTAGACGCTTTAGATACTCTTGTGGAAGTATCTAAACTCTTTGGTTTCAAGGCAATGGCTGATAGGCTGTCTGTTGTGGGTGAGTTATCCTTCCGATTGAAAAATCTTGATGATAACCTATAAACTGGAAAGGTGAGATAAACTAGGAATCCTTTGGTTGTTGTGGATTTTCCGGGCTGTATAGCCGTGGTCTTGGCATTGCAGTTCCTGACGTTTCGCCAGCAGCTGTGATTGGCATCTTCAGAGGTGTAGCACCAAAAGACAGAGATCTCTCAGTGTCACAGGGAGTGTCTTGGTGCTACACCTCTGTGTCACAGGGTCTCTGTCTTTTGGTGCTACACCTCTGAAGATGCCAGCCACAGCTGCTGGCGAAATGTCAGGAACTGCAATGCCAAGACCACGGCTATACAGCCCGGAAAATCCACAACAACCATCGTTCTCCGGCCGTGAAAGCCTTCGACAATACAGGAATCCTTTGTTCAGCAGTCGGGTAGATTCTGTCTGCGACACCTTCTCTATGGCTGTCCCTTGGCTCTGGTGCTCTCTGAGTGCCGCAGTTCAGTGCTTTGAGCAGCGTACGGCTGTTCTTATTCATTTGCCTACTCCCCTTTTAATGCCATGTAAGTGGATGGGACATCTGTACATTCCGCAGCAGTGAATTCCATAAGGACGCTAACATTTCTTTTGTGTATTCTGACTTTGCTGGGTGCCCCTGAGAAAAAGTTCTCTTTCCAAGCGTTCTCCCCACCTCCAAGCACAACTTCATCTCATTGTGGTCTAGTAGGCACAATGTCAGATTCAATCTGGAAAGACCTGGATTCAAATTCCTACTCTGCGATGAAGTCATGGGGAGACCAGCTACTTTCCCTGAGCCTAATATTCTTCGCAGAGTGATAATTGAGGATAAAATGGCAGAATTGGAGAACCACGTGTGCCCCTCACCGTGTAGAGGAAGTATAGAATAAAAAGACAGTTTATTCAGGTCTTTGGGAATCATTTTCACAATTGCATAGGATAACTAATTACCTTTGTGTCTGTTCAAATATAAGCTTTTCCCTACATAAGCTGTGACTGCTGTAGCAAGCTTAAGTAAAGTAAATCTCATATTTGGACTGTGTGATTAAGTGATTGGACTGTAAATCAGCACTCTGCTGGTTCGAATCCCACTACTGCCATGAGCTCAGCAGGCAGCCTTGGGTAAGCCACTCCTCTCAGACCCAGCTCCCTAAGTTGGATTTGAGGATGATAATAATACTGACTCTATTTACTTCTCTGAGTGGGGTACTAATCTGCCCAGAAGGGTGGTATATAAGCACATCATTATTATTCAAATTATTAATTTATTTTTGCTCTTATGAACTTCTCGGGCACTTTTCTGAAAATGAGAAGATGCCCTTCAGCTTTAAGGCTGAAAACCAGATTTCAGCGCCTTGCAAAAGTCTAGATAGATGTAAGTTATCTAAGCCTATGCTCTTGAGCTAGACATTCACATTCCATCAAACCTTAACCAGTACACACCTGCATGGCAGTCTTCCTTCTGTATCTTGCCCCTCATGGATTAGACCTTCTGTCTGTGTTGGGTGTGGCACTGGAAAAGGCATTTGATGAAGGATGTTCAGTATTTTGAAATGTGCTCCCTTGGGTGGGTAGGGGGGAGAGAGAGAGACTTTGCCTTGGGGAGCCTCAGGCATTTCTGGCTGGTGGGCTCAGCTGCTGAGCTGGCTCCCGATGCCACCTCCAGGGATTCGGCTCTGGCCAAATGAAGCTCAAGTAATGCAAAAGTCGTGTTCATTACGGAACAACACAAGTCAAACGTGATCCTCACAAGAGGTTAAGCGAAGAACATGTTGCAAGTGATTGGCCTAGCTTCATGTCCTGCCCACCAGTTGCCTTCTTGAAGCTCTGCTACCCACCTGTGGATTCTTCATGAAGAAGAGGAGTACAGTATTCCTTGAGGCCAGTGGGAAGGGCACTAGGTGATAGAGGTCTGCTTGGGCTCTGTTGGCCCTGCTGCAGAAAGGAAAGTGTCTTTGCCTTGGCTCTTCGAGTTTTACTACTCTTGTCCAGTGTTCTCACTCGTCCACCTCTGCTTAGCTTAGGGCAGGCATCATAGAATTCTGGCTATTTTGTGCCAGAGGCTAGTGGGTCACAGACTGAAAATGAGAAGAAGGCCTCTTTAGTCCTTGGTTAAGTAGTTGATTTGATGCCCTCTGATGTTCAGACCAGCAGTGTCAATATTTATGCGGCTGCTCCTAAAGCAACTCCTGTGATCCTGAGTCTTCCGTCAGGAAACTGACCCTTCTCAAGAACGCCTAGTCTTGCAAACCAGAGGCAAAATGAAAATAGGAGTGATTCATGTGTTTTAGAAGGGCTAGCCCACTTCACCAGAGCAGAGGCTTTCCTCCCGGCTGCCTCGTCCTGTTCGTGAGCAGTGCGCACGGGCATTGGCCATCTCTACTAACGGGTTGCCCAAGATTGTTCTTGAGCAACTTAGTGGCATCTCTTGTCTCCCTTGAGAAGGAGCAGCTACGGGCGCTGCACTGAAACCAGAGGTGGAAGAATGAGGGGGACTTCCTTCCCTCTTGGCCCTTGAAAGTTGGGCTGGCCTGGGGTGGGGAAGCGAAACAGAAATCTTGGCCTAGAGGAGAACTTATGTCCCAATATGGCTGAGCTTTAATGTAATAACATGTTATAAAGTACAGTAAAGTCAGACATTTGTTTTAAAAAAATTTAAAGTATCCAACATTTTGTAAACAAATTCTTATGGTTTCACTTATAAGCATTAAACCAATCCCCAGTTGTCTCGGAGGCTATTGAACTCCCTGGATAAGAGTTTGTGAGATTGTCCTTGTGTGAATTCTGGATCCCTCGGATCCATGACCCCCCCTGCTCCCCGAACTCCAGAACCCACAACGAGCTCTCTCCAAAGCTCTGGTGCTCTGAAGCTAGCTTTTTGGAGGTGCACACCAGCTGTCCTTTGCAGGCTGTTCCAGCCCCACCAGCCTTCTGTGCCTGCTTCCTGGGCCCTTGGAAGGTTAGGGGCAGCTGCCTGCATAAGCAACTGAACGCCTCCCAAGTTATCCAGCTGGCTTTGGATCCCACCTGGTTAACCAAGCATTCTGCGGTGAGCCAGAAGTATTCATTGAAAGGTAGATGGGCCGGTGAGGAGGTGAGCTGCTGAACCACTTGTGGGGTTTGAACTTTTTCCTTCTTGACTCTGTGAGTCCTTTGAGGGTCAGATCGAGGCCTCCCCTGTCTGACCGGGAAGTTTCAGGGGAGGCAACCTGCCTGGAGTTGCTGATGGCCTTTTCTTTACCTGGGGGCTGTTTCTTATATCCTCAGAATCTCTATCCAACTATTTATAAAGGAGAGCATTTCCCATAATGTGTAGGATGCTTTGTCTGTTTAAGAAGCCGTAGAGCATTTTATTTATTGTGTTTTTGTGGGGGAAGGCTAAGAGGGGGATTCTTAAAAATGGCTTTGTCTCTCATTTGGCCAGATTGGTTTTCTACCCGGTTGAGAATTCACTTTCCTCCCCCCCCCCCACCACCATCCTGCAAAAGAGGGAGAATGTAAAAAAGAAAAAGTTGACAGTGAGTGGCACACCATGTGAAGCAGAGGTCATTTTGTGTAGCTGTTTCTTTTCAAGGGTTCTCCCTCCCTCCCTCTTTCCCCGCTTCCATGTACGCTGGGTACAGCCTGGAAGCATTCTTTCTTTTCAGAGCTGCTCTGCTTCTCTCTCTCCCTCCCTTCCCCCTCTCCTTTATTTTTCTTCCCTTTTCATTCTGTTTCTCTCCACCCCCTTGAGGCTCCATTTTTTCTTCTTTCCTTGTTCCTCTATTCAGTTCCCCCCCTTCCCTTTTGAATAGCTTTTCTATTTTCAGAGCGGACAGGGAACATGAAGGAAGAGAAGTCATTTATGCAAGGGGGGACTTGAAAGTCTCTCTTTCTCTTCCTTTCTTTCCATTTATTTCAACAAAAAAAATATTCAAGGCAGAGAACTAGGTGTCTTTGAACAGGATTTTGCAAGAAAGCAAAGCCCCTCTTCCCTTCTCTTGTGACCCCATGTCTTTTCTCCCTATCAAGGCATGCAGCAGCTTGGAGGGTATTTACACTGGGGGAGTGGCTCAGTCCCCCACCCCACTAGACCCACAGCCCCAATCCAATTTGGATCCATTCCACGCCTTGCTCAGCTGCCTTTCTGTATTAAAGAAAATACGAGAAGATCCATTTTCAGAGCTCCATCCCACCCTCCCAAGTTGCGTCCTACCCAAAAAGGAGATGGTGTCTCCTTCTCCCAAGAAATTTGCAAAGCACGCTGCTATGATGCTCAGAGGCAGGCCTCTGTGTGTCCTGCTTTCTTTTCTTTGGTACACAAAACAAGAATGGGGAAAAGAGGCTCACACCTGCCTATTCTCTTGGCAGCTTCTGACATTTTCACCGCTGGTAAGATTGGCTTTGCCTGTTGTGCCTCTGCACCAACGGCAGCCACAAGCAAGGGAGCAGGAGGCATGGGGGACACTGTCTCCAGGGTGGCTCCACTTGGCTTGGGTGACAGTGCATGTATGTGGGTGGGGGGGCAAGGAGATGGGGACTTAGGATACTTGGATTGTATGGATGGCTTTTGTGTTGGGGAGGGGTGCCAGCACTAAGGAGGGGTGCCCTGAGACTTAGAGACTTTTGAGATCTACATTGCTTAAAGCGTTGGCTAGTTCATGTTAATCAGAATTTAGTAATTAGGCAAGCTCTGGCAGAACGCCATGGATACAGGCCCTCCTTTGTTCTTTACAATGACATCTCAGCCAGTTACCAGCGCTTGAATTTCATTGTTGAATTACAGCCTCTTAGGAGTAATTAGGTGCCTTTTGTAGTGCTGATAATTCTTCGCTTTGGGGAAAGGATTCAGATTCTCCATTCCTAACAGAGATGTCTGGCTTGCAGGTGGTAGAGCTGGGAGACATTGTGCAGCAGGCTCTATATTTTGGTTCTACCAAAGGTATTTTCAGGAGTTGCAAACTACAGTCCTGTTTCTGATCTTGGTAAACTTTTGGAGATGACCAACGTTTTATGTTGGCTGACCCTGTCTAGACGTGACAACAGCACAATCTTTGGTCCTGATTCTGCCTGGTACAAGAAAGCCTCACCCTTCCCGAGATGGTTCTTCTACTCTATGTGTCCATCATAGAATCCTGGCCCTTCACAAACGTATCAGCCCTTTTCACCTGGGAGGAAGAGGAGGGGCAGAAATATGGATGCGAGAAGGGCGATTCAATCAATAGGGCTTCTCAAACAGCTGGCCTTAGTTGCTAAGAGTGGAGCTGTCATATGTGGACTGGAATGGGGGGGTCTCTCTGCGTTGCCTGATGAGAGAGAGAAAAGCATCTAAGGAATGCACACGCGCACACCACGATGTAAGACTGGACTTTTGGAAACAAAGTGCCAGATTAGCAAGACTTGATCCAGGGAGGCAACGATTCGGATGTGTTTAACAAGTCTGCCAAGAAAACGTCATGATGCAATGACCCTCCATGGGTCAGTAATGTCTCGGTGCTTGCACAGGGGACTACCTTTACCTTTTCATGTGGTGGTTAGTATGCAGGCATAAAAGGGATGTTCCTGGAGGGAGGGTGGTGTTTGAGGGCAGGGGGTATACGTGCGAATTCTGTAAAACAAGACCAAAAGGTTGAGCAAGCCTAGTTTATGTAAAGAAGGTAAAGCCAGGGAGAGGGAGCACTCAATCTCTCTGTGCACCTTGGCAGCCACGTGGAGGAGCCTGTAAGGCTGAAATGTGGATGTGTGGAAGAGTGCTGCTGTGGGGCATGAGGCTGTCTGTCTGTCTTCTGAGCTGAGCAGGGAGAGTGAGCCAAGGTTAGGAAGACTGAAGGAGACCCTGGAAGGCAAACCTGGCCAGGTCTGGAAGGGCTTCCTGGAGCAAGATTCAAGAAGAATGTCAGGCTTTCCTCTAGAGTAAGGAAGAAGGGAGGGCTGGGGGAGACTGACGAAAGAGAGAAAAGAGAGAGATAAGAGGCAGAGAGGACAGCAGAATCACCAAGCGGAGAGAGGTGTTGCTAGGGAAACAGAAAGAATGAGAGAAGCAGAGAACCAAAGGAGAGAGGAGGCTCAGAAATGCAGCAGAGAAGGGAGACTGGATTCAAAGACAGCAGCGTTTGGCAGGAGGGGGTTGCAATGGAAAGTGAATTAGAAACCCTGAAGTGGCACTGCTGGTGTGGGGGGGGGGAGGCAGGCTGTGCAGAGAGGGGAAGGTCTCAGGGGCTGGGCTGGGGGCTGGGTCACAGAGTGCTCTTGGATTGTCCGTGAATGCTGTCCCAGGAGGGGAAGGGGAAGCAAAGCTGTTTCTCTTTGTGTGTGAAGTTTGTTGAGATGTAGATACTTTTCCTAGCACTGCAGCTGAGAATGCTCAAAAATGGGTCAGGCATCGAGGTCACACTGTGGGTCACGTGTAGAGGGTTGCTTTTTCTTGTTCCTGGATAACATGCGAGAGCCCCGGGTTATATGGGCAAGGATAGGGGAGAGTGCCGGCTTGGCATGCAGAACGTCTCTGGTTCAGTCTCTGGCATCTCCAGTGTGAAAGTCCTCTCTACCTGAGTATGGATTTAAAATATTTATATGCCCCCTTTCCACCCAAAATAGGGTCCCCAAGGCAGCGAACAACAAATATGAAAACATTAAAATAACGTTTAAAATGTATATGTAAATGCAATAAAAACATAAACACACACACAAATCAGAGCTGCAGAGGCATCTGAAGAAGAGAACTTGATTCTCGAAAGCTTATGCTAAAATAAAATTGGTTAGTCTTAAAGGTGCTACTGGACTCTTTTTGATTTTACAAATCAGAGCGGAAGCCAATAAGAGGGAAACCCCAAATGAAATAACGTCTTCACCTGCAGTCAGAAGACAACAACAGGAGGAGACAGGGCAAGATTTGGGTCCAGCAACACATTGTTTGTGTTATTTATAGTCCACCTTTCTCACAGAGACTCAAGGCAGATTACACAGCATGAGATTTGTACAGTCAATATCATGGACATTTCCATAAACAATGCCAGAGGGTAAATAAATACAAGTTTACAAAGACATAGCATTAGCAGGAATCCAATACAGGGTTGAAGAAATGATGAAACAGAGCATAAGCAATTCGAGGACTGACATTAGACAACATATAACCATGCAGTACAGTCATACTTAAAGCACAGGTAGCACGTACCTAAAGCAACAGTACGTAAAGCGACATAGTGGTGAAGTCTATGGTCCCTAACTCATTAGCGAAGCATCTGAGACCTCCTCCCTACAATACAGTCCTCCTACCTGAGCAAAAAGGCCTTTTTGAGTAATTCTGTTTTGCATCATTTGCGGAAAGACCTTAAAGACCCCCTAGGTTTCCAGTCTGCAGAGGGGCCAGGAGCTGGTGTTGCAAAGGGTGATTTGGGGCAGGGTGACATTGGAGAGTCTGGGTCGGTTGGTTGCTTCCAAAGACGGCTGACACAAGAGCATTGTTGGCTTGCCACTTGATGGTTGTGAGTGATGTCACTATGGGCCCCAGTGCTGTTGCTAAGCTCTCAGCTTGTTGGAGATGGTCCTTTGGGGGATTTCCTCATCTGAGGAGGCTAACTAGCTATTCCAGCACGGCACCAGCCCCAGGTCAGCAGTGCATTGGCATCTAGTACATAGGGATTTACATCAAACTCTTGTAGCATTTTGCCTTTTATTGAAAAAATGGATAGACTCCAGCCAGCCTTTGTTTCTTGGATTTATGTTGCTACTGAGAAGCCCATCTTTCTCCTCAACTTACTAGCTCTGACTCTGAAACTGGACTTGGCCGGAATGCTTGGACAGAAATTCCCCTCCCTTCCTCTCCTATGGTCATACCTTTCTTACCTGAAGTTGTGTGCTTCCTTGCGTACCGGTCATTGAAAGCTTTTCATTTGGTTGAGTTCTTTGGTTTACCTGAAGCATGGATAAATTAAAGAGTCCTTTTCAAGGGCTAAAAAATTGACCAAAGGATCTGCGATTCCTGGAGGACAGCAATTTATGTCAGAGCAAAGCTGTAGCCAGGGTAGGGCCAGTAGGTGCACTGTCTATCCTCCCCCCCCCTCCAACACCTAAGAATCTTTTTAGGCTTTTACGTTTGAGGCAGGAAAGTTTCCTTGTAAAGGAGGAGAGCTTTGTTTTACGATTCCCTTCACTGTTTTGTCAGCTGTGCTCCAAACTCACTCCACCACCCTGCCCGACTCTGCAAGCTTTCGCCATTTTTAAGACCACGATAATTGAAATGAAAAATTCCCACATGCAGAAGGAGAGATCAGGGGAAACTGAAGGGTGTGATTCTTTATTTAAAGAAGGCAATCATGAAAAAAGCTGATTTAACGCCATTTCTGACATTATCAGCTGAAAGATGGCATAATACACAAAAATTCTCAGGCCTGCTGAGGTTTTTCTGAAGGCTGCAAACTGGAGAATTTGGGCTCTTCCATCATACCCAGAAATCAATCAGATCTCTATCCCATGCATACACACTCACACATAACGACATGCAGTCCAGTGAAGTTTTATGGAACTCCAAAGCTTGCTCACTGATTATTTTGGTTGGTCCTTAAAAGGTTTGGCACGATTGACGTTTTTAGGATTAAAAAAGTTTACCAGAGAATCGCTAGTTTTACAATAACTTCTTTGACCCAACCCCGCCCGCTGCAACATAGCAGTTTGTAATGATTTTAAGTGTGTGTGTGCTTTAAATGCTTGGTGTGTTACAGAAGAAGAATGGGGGTGAAAGAGAGGGATGAGTGAGTGAGGTGATTGGTTGATGACTGAGAGCCAAACTACAAGAGATGCCTGACACGTGGAGGACATGTGTCAATTTCCCCTAAGTTTCCATGGGAAATGTAGTGAGAAGGAACCCCTGTCAGAGAGAAGAGAGAGAATCCCCCCTCCCTGGCAGAGGTTCTTTCTCTAGGCGTCTCATCTAGTCTGCCTGGCTCCTTCTCATCATTGCCAATGCCCTCGGCTCCCGAATGCATTTAGGGGAGCAAGGGGAGCACGCTGGCAGCGGCGAGAGGGAAAGTAAGCCCCACCAACGGGCTTCACTTTGGAGCCGCTGTCCTTGCTGGGCAGCCCCAAGGGGGAACAAGGACATTGCTGACCGTCCCTGGAGCCTCTCTCCCGGCAAACCGGCTCTTAGTTGCCCACAAGGCTCAGCCCTGGCATCCCAGGGACGCCCCTGGAGCCAGCCTCCCCTTTGGCTGGACAGCAGAAGAGGTGAGGTTGCCTCCTCTTTCCCTGCCCTCCAGTCGGCGGCTGGCTGCGCTGCTGCTGTGACAGGCAGTGGAGGGCCAGGCCAGGCTGTGGCAGTGCAGCGAGGCTGGGGTGAATGGTACCCACCAGGATCCTCCTCCTCTGCAAGGGCCAGTGGTGGCAGCGGCTGCTTGGGCTGCTTATGCTTGGGCAGCATGAAGGGCGAGGAGGAGGAGGCTGGCAGCTGTGTGGGGCTGCTGGGGAGTGGCAGAGGCCTGGTGGGAGGCAGCCTGGAGAAGAGCCACAGTGCCTAGGAGTAGAAGGAGCAAGGCAACCCCCAAATGCACTCAGGAGCCAAACAAACTAGATGAGACGCCTATAGAAAGAACCTCTGCTAGTGGAAACTTGTGGGAAACTGACGTGTGTCCTCTAAGAGCAGGACCACAAGTGACGCCTGACACAGGTTGGACACTTGTCAACTTCCCTCAAGTTTTGATGGGAAATGTAGGCAGCTTGGCGGAATGTTGGACAAGTGACAGTTGAAAAGTCCATTGGACAGCAGTCAGAGAGTCAAGCTGCAAGACCAGGATGCCTACATTTCCCATCAAAACTTGAGGGAAGCTGACTAGTGTCCAACCTGTGTCAGGTGTCACTTGTGGTCCCGCTCTCAGTTCTGAGAGTATAGGTGGAGTTAAGAAGTGTGAGTGGAGTGAAATCTGATTGGACAGCTGCAGTACTCTAGGGGCAGAGTGAACTGCAGTTTTTTTAGTTACTGAGCGGAGAGAAAAGTATTCATTCTGGGCAAAGCAGGCAACCTGTGTGGAAGCCTGAAAGGACCCTCATTCTAGTTCAGTCAAGCCATTTGTGTGAAGCCTGAACTGTGTTTCTGAGAGAAAAATATTCATTCTGGGCAAAGCAGGCAACCTGTGTGGAAGCCTGAAAGGACCCTCATTCTAGCTCAGTCAGGCCATTTGTGTGAAGCCTGAACTGTGTTTCTGAGAGAAAAATATTCATTCTGGGCAAAGCAGGCAACCTGTGTGGAAGCCTGAAAGGACCCTCATTCTAGCTCAGTCAGGCCATCTGTGTGAAGCATGAATTGTGTGTTTCTGAGAGAAAAATATTCATTCTGGGCAAAGCAGGCAACCTGTGTGGAAGCCTGAAAGGACCCTCATTCTAGCTCAGTCAGGCCATCTCTGTGAAGCATGAATTGTGTGTTTCTGAGAGAAAAATATTCATTCTGGGCAAAGCAGGCAACCTGTGTGGAAGCCTGAAAGGACCCTCATTCTAGCTCAGTCAGGCCATCTCTGTGAAGCATGAATGTGTGTTTCTGTGAGAAAATATTAATTCTGTCTAAGTCAGGCAAACTGTGTGTGCACCTGCAAGAGTAAGTCTGTGTAAATCTGAGTGAGAGATTATCTAAATCAGGCAAGCTTTGTGGAAAGGCCTGAATGAATCTAAATCTGTGTGGAGTTTATTCTCTTAAAGAATACCTGTACAGAAAATAAGTTTGTGTGACTGAGCCTATGTAAAGAAACTATAAGAACAGATAACTATCTTTGAAACCACCAAGCTTAAGAAATAGTGTGAAACTAATACACTTCATGTAATAAGGTTTATTTTGGTTTTTTTGTTCACCCCAGAGCATATGTGTTTTCGATATATCCTAGTCTTATCCCCAGGGCCTAACACTGGGGCATATTATTCAGGGAAAAATTAAATTAACTAGTTTGGAATTGAATTCCTGGTGGTGAATTGAATTCCAGAGGGTAAAATAACAAGAGGGTTTAAGGCACCAAATTGAACGATATGATAGGAAGGGAGTCGTGACACAGTTGTTTTGGTGAGCCAGCGTAAATAGATTCTCCTGGCCCAACGTGCATATCTGGCAAGATGACTGATGGCTTTACTTCCTCATTTTTGCAGACACTGAAGCTCTGCTTGATGGTGTGCAATATGGACCGGTTTGCCGACTCTGGAACACAGACAGAGGCTGTTGTGGTTTTGTCTCTGGCCCAAGCTGCAGTCCTTGGCTTGGTGACTGAGAACGAGGTGTTCGGTGCTACGGTCAGTCCCGGAGGCTTTTTTCCAGGCTTTGCTAGCGAGCTGGATGACGCTGCAACGGTTGAGCCAGAGCAACTGGGCAAGGACTGTGCCCAGGAGAGCGAGGGCCGCGGGCCGGCAGACCTGCCTGAGGAGGAGGGCCTGGAGGCAGAGACGCTCTTTGGGAAACATGCCCGGAGGAGGAAGCGCCCCCCCGTGAGGCTGGTGCCCAAAGTGAAGCACGAGAAAAGGGAGGGGGAGCAGAGCGAGGTGGGGGCCGAGTCGGCCGTCCCAAGTGAAGACAAAGAGCAGCCAGATAGCCCTGCTGTGGGTGTGGAAGAGCCCAGCCATGAGCAAGCTGTCCAGAGCAGCACCACCAAAATGATTGATCTCAGCACGTTCAGCCGGAAGCCACGGCGCCTCCGGCCCCTACGAAGGCCCCCACGCCATGAACTGTCCCCTGCAGAGCTCCAGGAGAGCCCCCCCAGTCCGCCTCTGGCCAGTGCACCAGAGAGTGTAGAGGCCCTGCCCAGTGACTATGGCTTCCAGGGCAATATGCCTGCCTTGAGCCATGCAGAGGAGCACACGCTGGACTCGCTCCCAGAGCATGACAAGAGTAAGCCAGGCTTTGCGTGGCAGGAGCCCCTGGACTTCGAGGCAGAGTCCCACGGCGAACACAGCAAGAAGGCCCAGCTGGACCGCTTGGACATCAACGTGCAGATTGACGACTCGTACCTGGTGGAGAAGCGGTGGCAGTGCCGCCTGTGCGAGAAGTCGTATACCTCCAAGTACAACCTGGTGACGCACATCCTGGGCCACAATGGCATCAAACCCCACTCCTGCCCGCACTGCAGCAAGCTCTTCAAGCAGCCTAGCCACCTGCAGACCCACCTGCTCACCCACCAGGGCACCCGGCCCCACAAGTGCCAGGTGTGCCACAAGGCCTTCACCCAGACCAGCCACCTCAAGCGCCACATGCTCCTGCACTCCGACATCAAGCCCTACAGCTGCCGCTTCTGTGGCCGAGGCTTTGCCTACCCCAGTGAGCTAAAGGCCCACGAAGGCAAGCATGAAAGTGGGCGCTGCCATGTCTGCGTGGAGTGCGGCCTGGATTTCTCCACTCTCCCCCAGCTGAAGCGCCACCTGGCTACACATCAGGGGCCCACCCTCTACCCCTGCCCAGAGTGCAACAAAGCCTTCCACTATCGCAGCCAGCTGCAGAACCACATGCTCAAGCACCAGAACGTGCGCCCCTTTGTCTGCACTGAATGTGGCATGGAGTTTAGCCAGATCCACCATCTCAAGCAGCACTCGCTGACCCATAAGGTAGGCAGGCAGGGACACAAGGAGCCCACGGGGCAAGGAACCAGCCCTGCCATTGCTGCATAGGGGGTGGAAGACCCAGGGCCAATGGGGAGAGGGGGGTTGGGGCAAGAGGGGGGTGAGGCAAACTGCACAATTTGTTTCATGTGTTTGGGTTGGATCTGGGGATGAGAGAATCCTTGGCTGAGGGCCCAAAGGCTTCCTCCGCTGCCCCATAGAAGGACATGGAAAACTGTGCTTGTGTGTTTGTGATGGGGCTGTAGCAAGGACCCTGGAGAAGGCACGGTCTGTTACTTAGAGCTCAAAAGTGAGCCGTGGCCTCTGCAGTCCCCTGAAACTGGGAGCTGCTCCTCCAAAGCAGAGTTGGCTTCTCGGGAAAGAGCCGCAGCCCACCTTCTCCAGCCCCTAAGGTGAGGCCTGCTTGTGTCCCTTCTGCCTTCGGAGCGGGCCCTCAAGGGGGAGCTGGAGCTGCCGGGCTCCTGGGCTCTCTCCTCACGGCTCCAGAAGCCACTGTGAGCATTGCTGCCCTCGGGCAGAAGCTGCCTGGCTGTTCCGGTGCTCAACGTCTGTCTGTTGCTGCTTTCAGGGCGTGAAAGAATTCAAGTGTGAAGTGTGTGGCCGGGAGTTCACGTTGCAGGCAAACATGAAGCGGCACATGCTGATCCATACCAGCGTGCGCCCCTACCAGTGCCACATCTGCTTCAAGACTTTTGTGCAAAAGCAGACACTCAAGACCCACATGATTGTGCATTCGCCAGTCAAGCCGTTCAAGTGCAAGGTAGAGGTTGCCCACCGGATGGTGGCATGCAGTGAGCAGGAGCCAAGGCAGGGCTGGGGGTGGTGGTGGTGGATATAGGTGGCCCAGGCTGGCAGCAAGCCAGGGCTGTGTACAGTGGCAACTCAGGGGGAAATTGGCTTGCCTGCAGAAGCCAACAAGAGCCTCCAGGCAATGAAGGGCCATGTCTAGAGCATGCTGCAGTGTACACCACCTGTACAGATCCTGGAGTGCTGGGCTTCCCAAGCCACATAGGGCTGAGCCGGGATTTTGAACTCGGTGGTTGGAGCTAGGAGTTGGCAGAGGAATCTGCCGGTGTGAAGTCTGTTGTGCTTCAGAAGCAAGCCTGGGCTCCTCTTCTTTCCCTCTCCCAGGTGTGTGGGAAATCTTTCAACCGCATGTACAACCTGCTGGGCCACATGCACCTCCACGCGGGCAGCAAGCCCTTCAAGTGCCCTTATTGCTCCAGCAAGTTCAACCTGAAGGGGAACCTCAGCCGCCACATGAAGGTCAAGCACGGTGTGATGGACATTGGCCTGGACAGCCAAGGTAGGTACAGGGAGAGGTGAGCCAGCAGCTGGTAAGGACCTCCCTCCCAGCAGCCTTGCAAGGCAGGAACAGAACAGCTGTGCTGCAGCTCCCTTTGGAGGCCACCTTAAGGGTCGCTTGCCAAAGGCCAGCAGCGGAACCTACAACCCTTCCCCTGGCGCTGCCCTTCAGCCTGTTTTCTGTTGTTCCCCCACCAGATCCCATGCTGGAGTTGACCACTGGAGACCACACGGACCTGGATGGGCAGCAGGAGATGGATGACTACGAGGAGGAGGAGAATCCCTATGAGTACGGGGTGGGGGGGAACCCCACGAGTGAGTCAGCCTTGGCAGAGCAAGCCATGAAGGAAATGGCCTATTACAGCATGCTGTAGTGGGCTGGAGGGCGGGTGCTGGGCTTGGCGAGGAAGAGCCACCAGTGCCCCCGTCTGGGTTTTGCTGGGCAGGAACCGCTTCTGAGCGGTGGAGGGGGGCACTTTGCCCCCATAGCTCCAGCTCCTCTGCATTGGCCGTGGACCCCTCTGAGAGTCCCTTTAGCGAGAGACTCTTCTCCTCCCACTGGAATGGGCCTTTTGTCTTACTACCTCCCAGAGCCTCCCGCAACAGCAAAGCCCCTCTCTGCATCAGTACCAGGAGGAGCAGCTGGTCCCAGGGAGGGTTCGAGGCAGACCAAGGCCGGCAACAAAAGGCTCCAGGGGTGCCCCTCTCCCACCCCAAGCTGCCAGGTCGTGCAGCTCTCCCTTATGAACTACCTCTGCCCCACACCAAAAAAGAAGTGGTCCTAGGGCAGTGGGCTTGCCCAAAGGCCTGTGGAGCAAGAGAGCACCCCTGCCCTGTCCCTTTGATGGCAAAACTGCTGTACCGAAGAGGATGTCGCTCAGTGAAATTATAGCATCATCTCCACGAAATGGACCATTGCCCCACATGTGCATAGATCTACTGTGTTTATTTTCCTGTTCTGAAGAAGTTCGGCAATAAAGGAATAGTCTTTGGCTGACGCAAGTGGTTGGTGGAGGGGAAGCGTCACTGCGGGGGCAGCGCTTGCCTTTTGTGTGTGTGTGTGTGCAAAGGACTGTCCACGTCAGAAAGCAAGACACAACAAGGGGGCGAGAGCTATGTTTTAATAGCAACCACAAGGCCCAAATGACAGTACATAAATTACAGCACAAAACCATCATCTTCATCACCGGCCAGGAAGGTGGGGCAGCCAGCCCTGCCCTCCCCCCTCCCACGTTCCCATGTCACAGCAGTAGTAAGGTGAGGAGAGGGTATTCTCGGGACAGCTAAAAACAGTTCTAAAAAACAGCCAGTGGAAAACAGATGACAAAAATGTTTTCCTAGTTGACGGTATGAGCAGCCAGAGTTTGTTCTATTAAAAATGAGGTAAACCGCCTTCCTCTGTTGCCCCCCCCCATGCAAACGCTCCAAGTGCCCCCCCCCGCCTACTGCTTGCCCAGGGCTTTGTCCAGGTTGTTCTTAATGGCGTCCAGAAAATCAGTGGTGTTCACAAAGTGCTCGTTCAGCTTCACACTGGAAATGCAGAAAAGAGGAAGGAAGGTTTCGTCAGGGAGGAGGAAGAGGAGGAGGGAAACCCCCACAGCGGCCAAACTCCTCTCTGCCCCAAGCCCACGAAGGACAGGAACTGCTAGGCCCCCCACAGGCCCCCCCACCCCCAATCACTTAGGTATTCTGCCCCCCCCCCATCCCCAGACTTACTTGCTTAGTCCTCCATGGATGCAGCCAGCTAAGTCCTTTGTCATGGTCCCCCCCTCCACGGTTGCAACACAGACCTTCTCCAACGTCTGAGCAAACCTAATAGGTGAGCAGGGTGAAAGGAAGGGTGGGACCATTGCCTGCATCAAGGAGGGGCGGGGCCATTCCACCCAACCCACTACGGGCAACTGCTGCTCTCAGCGACCAGCCAGGCTAAGGCCAGTCTCCCATGGAAAGCAAGCCAGATCCACTCCCTGCCTCATGTCGGGCACCCTGGGCCACCGGCTGCCTCTTCTGCTCTGCTGGTGCTAAGTCGTCCTCTCTGGGTACCCAGAGGACGGCATGGTTCGGACTACTGCCCCCATTGCAGCATGTCGGTCGCTCGCACGCATGTCCAATGCACCTGTACTTCCACATTCCTGGTGCTGTGCCCAGCACCATCCCAATTCCTGCAGCAGTTCTGGACCCCAATCCTGCTGGACCCACTCCTTACTTGATGAGATCAGGATTGCCGTCCAGTTTGCCTCGGTGCTCCAGGCCACGCGTCCAGGCAAAGATGCTGGCAATGGGGTTGGTGCTAGTGGGGTTGCCCTGTGGGAGTGGGGGAGAATCAACCTTGAGTTCCGTGTGGGCAAAACCTCCACCAGGACCATCCAGACCAACCAAGTGAGGCAAGAAAGGGATGTATCACACTTGTCGACAACAGGGAGCACAAACCCCCATTGCCTTCCTTCGGTCCCAGGGGGGCTCTCCCCCCCCCCTAAAATGGCCATTCAGCTTCCCCACCTTCTGGTGCTCCCTGTAATGGCGAGTGACTGTGCCGTGAGCTGCCTCTGCTTCAATGGTCTTTCCATCCGGGCAGACAAGGACAGAAGTCATCAAGCCCAGCGAGCCAAATCCTAGAAATGAAGCCAAACTTCTTTCAGAAGCCCCTGCAAACCTCATCTCCCTGCTGCAGAGAAAGCACCCTGATGCAGCCAGCATCACAAGGGAGTGCTCCGTCAAGGGACTAAGCCTCTCCCACCCTACACACACCCATCCTAAAGGCCAGCTTTCTTGCAGCCGAAAAATGAATGTTCACCTTGAAGAGCAACTGACATACGGCCTACAAAGTCACAGTCACTCAGTCTCTGTCTACATGAGGATGCTTAAATGTAGGGATTTACAACGTTAGCCAGGAAGCGTAGTTTAAAAAGACAGAGCCAAAGGCTCTGTCAATTTCATCTCTATACACCAGGGTAGTTTACAAAGACAGAGCTGGCAGAGAGCCTTCTCCGGGTTTGTTAATTTCATCGCCTCCCCAAAGGCTCTGTCAATTTCACCTCCCTTTCAGGGGAAGATGAAATTAACAAACCCTCTGAGGAGCAATCTCCGCCTGCTCTGTCTTTTTAAATTACCCTAGTGTAGAGAGATGAAATTGACAGAGGCTTTGGCTGTGTCTTTTTAAACTATGCTTCTCAGCTAACATTGCATCTCCCTACACTTGAGCATCCCCTATGTAACATGTCTCTTGAAGAAAGACTCTTGGTGCGAGAGCCAAGAGAGAACGAACAACTTAAGCTGTCTTGTACCAGATCGGGACCTTGGTCCATCAAAGTCAGTATTGCCTATGGGCAACAGCTCTCCAGAATCTCAGACCTTTCACATCTCCTACTGCCTGGTCGTTTTTCAGGTTGGGAGATGCTGGGCATTGAACCTGGGACTTTCTGCATGTCAAGCAAGTGTCTAAGATTCTCCGAAAGAAGTACAATAAGGGGGAATCCAGATCTGGGACACCAATTATGGGGAGGTGAGCAAGGGTCACACTGGAAGGTGGGCAGTATGAAAGTTCTTGCAGTGCCTGGTACACCACCCACACACACACTCAGCGCAAAATCTCTCATCTCAGAGGCCTTTAGGAATGCTGGTTTTATCCAGTCCCAGTCAATTCTTTATTGGAGAGTTCCGGAGTCAGACGGGAAGCTGTGTGTGGCCAAGCTCGCGCAGCCACACAGCACAGGGGTGGCCCTGGGCAAAGCTGACCCCCTGCTAGGGCCACCCTTTCAGAATGGGACACATCCCTCCAGCGACGTACCTTGGGCCAAGATGTCGGACTGGACATCCCCATCATAATTCTTGCAAGCCCAGACAAAGCCCCCCACTGACTTCAGCACCTGGGCCACCATGTCATCGATGAGCCGGTGCTCGTACCAGATCCGGAGTTTGTCAAATTCGGTCTTGTAGTGCCTGGCAGGGAGAAGAGAGGGCTGCAGTCAAAAAAAGCATGGGCTGTAGATTTAGCTTCTTTTAAATTCTGCTTTACATGTTTTAAAGGTGTTGTCTGTATGCTTTTTTGTTTTACTGTAAGCTGCCTCAGGGTCCTTTGGGAGCAAGGTAGGATGCAGTCAGTGTGGTGTAGTGGTTAGTGTCAGACGGCTCTGGGAGACCCCGGCTTGCATCCCCTCTACCCTGGAAGCTTGCTGGGCGACCTTGAGCCAGTCAGACACTTGCAGTCCAAACTACCTTGCAGGTTTGTTGTAAGGACGGAGGAGCAGAGAATGTTGTAAGCTGCCTTTGTGTCCCCATCAGGGAGAAAGGTGGGGTAGAAATAAATAAAGGTTGCAAATAAAAACTGGGAGGTTCTAAGAAAAGGGCAGCCCCAATCCGGCACACACTGACCACCCCTGCAGCAAGAAAAAGCTGCAGCGGGTGGTGCCAAGGATCCCAGCGAGCCACGCTGGAGAGGGAAACGCTGCCCACCCCACCAGAGCACAGGCCAAGAGGGAGCCGGAAGAGCTTACTTGTCAAAGACCTCCTGGAAGATGTCCTTGAAGCGCCCATCGTAGCCCTTGAGGATGGTGTTCTTGGTGCTCAGGTAAAGGGGCCACTTTTTCTGGATGGCGTACTGGAAGCAGCTATGAGCAAAGCCTGAAATGGACTGCAGGGGGCAGACAGGCCCTCGGTGAGAGACGCTCAGGAAGCAAAGCATGGCCCCCTCCCCAGCCTCGTGATTCAGAGCGGAGGGCCTCCGTAACAGTCACTTCAGTTGTGCTTCAGAACGGGAGACCGCAGACTCCCTAGGCAAGGTTCTAACCAGGGCTTTTTTTGAGGGGGAACGCGGGGGAACGGAGTTCCAGAACCTCTTGAAAATGGTCACATGGGTGGTGGCCCCGCCCCCTGATCTCCAGACAGAGGGGAGTTGAGATTGACCTCCGCGCTGCTGGAGATCTAAGCTCCCCTCTGTCAGGAGATCAGGGGGTGGGGCCACCGGCCATGTGACCATTTTCTCCGAGGGCAACCCACTGAGTTCCACCACCTCTTTCCCCAGAAAAAAAGCCCTGGTTCTAACACAAGATTCAGGTATGCCACCACCCTCCAAGGCTGCGGGCTTCTGCAAGCCAGAGCCAACCAGCAATGCCCTCACCTCGTCGGTGTTGTACATTCCCATGCCGACACCCCCGCCGGGGAAGTTATACACCTCCCACTCCTTGGGTCCACTGCCGTCCTTGGGAGTGAAAACCATCTTGAACGTCCCAGGCTTGTCCACAACAAAATCTGTGGCTTTGTACTGTAAAGCAAAGTCCCAAAGATTAGGAAAGCCCAACAAATCCAGAAGGCTCCCATCTCCACCAGCTGACCCCCAATTATCCTCTTCTCTCACCCTTCTACACTCTCTCCCTATAGTGGCCCACTACGCAGGCTGTCCACAGAAGTAATTCTCTTTTCCTTGGCACAATGGAATATTGTGCAGAATGTGAATACGAGAGAATTACACTATAAATGAGTCTCTGGCCCACACAGGCAAGTGCCCAGGATGTGCGCCATCTGTATGGGCACAATTCCAGCCTCTTTTCCTCACTTGCATTCTTGCAAAAGCACAATGTTGGGTTCTGCAGAAACAGTCAAAACGACACACATTTGTGCAAAAGAGCCAACCTGCGTCCATCAGCACACATTATTTTGACTGCAGCAAATTTGTCTAGGTGGATAGACAGATGGGAAGCCACCCATGTCCAGGCCATAAAAACACAAATGCCAAGAAATGGAGGGAGACAGACCACCTACCGCTCCCCATCAAAGGGTGCGCAACCTCTACCTCTGTGGTCATCTTCTCTCATAGACCAGCTGTACTTTTCACGGCATGCACTTTCCCACAGGTCCACTCCCCTCCAACCAACCTGGTCGCCATGGGCATGTCTGCCAATGGTGATAGGCTTCGTCCAACCTGGGACCAGGCGAGGAATGTTCTTGCAGATGATTGGTTCTCTGAAGACGGTCCCACCCAGGATATTCCTGATAGTGCCATTCGGGCTCTTCCACATTTTCTTCAGCTTGAACTCTAGGAAGATTGGAGGGAAGAGGAAGTGAGGTCAGAGGGAGAGCAGGTTTCCATCACTCCAGAACCAGCTTCTGACTTTCAGCAGCAGCGAGCAACCTCTCAACCTTGGCCCTTCCTAGAGAAAACAGGAAATCTTTCTCCAGGTATCCAGGGGCTGTGGTTTATACTACTACGTACAGCTCATGCTGCAAGTAGGATCCTATCATTTATTATGTAAGTATGTATGTATGTACAGTCTGTCTTGCCCACTGAGACCCAAGCTGAATTACGCAGTGTAAGTCAATACAATCAAAAGCCGGGATGTTGAATAAACAATGCAATAGGGTATGCAAATACAAAATCTGCATAAATTTGAAAACAAGCTGAAATCTAATACAGAGCCAAAACAATGCTGACCCAAAGCATAAGTAATTTAACCTGACATATTAAGCAGTGTGAAAATGACCCACTAAGAAGGAACATTATTTTCAGCAAGAGAGTATACGTTAGCTTCGTCTATTGTCCCCATCTCTTTAACAAAGCACCTCTTTGAAATATTTCCTTACAGTACAGTTCTACATGGGTAAAAAAGTCTTCCTGAATAATTCTCCTTTGCATAGTTTGCAGAAAGCCAGGCGCCTGCTTGATTTCGTCAGGCAGGCCATTCTGTTCATATGTAATTCTTGCATAATTTAACTTAACATGTCAATACTTGTTTCAGTTCTCTTTTCAGGTTGGTTCCAGATTTGTGCAATACAAATCTTACTGCAATGTTGATCGGGATGTCCCATCCAGTTGATTGAATTGACTTGCCTCGAGTCCCAGTAAGAAAGGTGGACTATAAATAATGTAAATAAATACATACCGAAATGCTCCCTTCCCAGGAAAGCTGTTTGCATCACCTGGAGTTCATGGCACTGCAGGCACGTCCACCGCCACCTCCCGCCCCATGAGGCACCTGCTCTCACCTGGACAGACTGGATGGCCCTGATCTCAGGATGAGGTGTTGCCCTACAGGCTCTGTATATTTTTCTGGACTCTAAGACATGACCTGGCCCTGCATTCTCCACCTACCTTCCACTCGTGCCTCATCCGGGGTGATGGTGGCACACTTGACAGCCACGCTGTACTTCTGCGTAGCCAGTGCAGAGTCGATGGTGACCTGGTCGTCTGTCTGGTCCCGATGGGGCAGGCCCAAGTCAAAGTACTTCAGCTGAACATCCACATTGGATAGGATCAACTGTGGTGGGAGCCAGGAGAGATCTACTGAGGACAAGTACATGCACCCTCGCTGCAGAAATCGGCAGGTCACCCAACCAACAGCAGTGAGCACAAAGACCCACAAGCCTCAGGCCATGTGATCATAGACACCTTAGAGGTTCCATGTTACCAAGGGCCCTGCCCACGCGATCAGTTTATTTACATACACAACCTTTTAATTACTTGCACAAGTCACATGCCTTCCTTCAAAACAGCATTTCTGTTGCAGTAATGACATCGTTTTACAAGCCCAACACATGAACACCTGAAGTTGGATTTTACTGAATCAGACCATCAGTCTATCGAGGTCAGTATTATCACCGCTGTCTGGGGTCTCCGGCAGAGGTCTTTCAGACCACCTCCTACCTGATCCATTTCACTGGAGATGCTGCCAAAGACTGAACCTGGGGCTTTCTGCATGCAAAGCAGAGGCTTTGCCACTTGAGCGAAATGGAGAAAGGTCATGTTCCACCACCACATACTCATTGTCAAGGTCACAGGTGGGTTGCATGAGTGGCCGAACAGCAACCTCTTTGATATACTGCAATGTTATCAATGATGTTCCAACACTGCAAGAGAAGAACATCTCTCCAACCCACTCAATTAAACTTTTGCTAGAACACTCCCAGTTCCAGGAATCCAAGCTCATTCGCCTGACCTCAAAGTGGCCATGCTCCCATCTTCCTTCTGTTAATTGCCCTTTACTTTTCCCACACCCACAGGGCATGTTTTAAACACGGCCACGCCATAAATGTATATAATATTATGATACTGACGCAAGCTGAGAGAAAAAGACATTATAGCAGTTTAGCTGAGTTATACATCAACTCACATTTGTGGCAGTGGTGAAAAAAGAGATCTCTGCTAAGAATTATTAGAGGAAAGGCTGAATACAAAACTGCTGGTATTGCAATGCCCTTTTTGTGTTGCAGCCTCATTGGGAATACTGGTATGCATACAACCATCTGTGTCTGGGGAAGACAAATGGAGCTTTCTCTGCATTCCTGAAGCCTCTGCGACCCCCAGAAATACTGTTTCCAGGTTTGCTGGATTGTGCGGAGGAATAGCCATTCGGGTAAGTGGGCTGAATTGAGGAGGAGCAAGGGGATGAACTAAACCCCCCTTCTGAGAGAAGTGATGCTTGCAGAAGGAATAATTTCACCTCCTGGTCCCTTCTCACACCAGCTTCCAACCTGCACAGCTATTCCTCTGCACGGGTCCCCCAACCCTGCAAATCATTTCCCCATGTATCAAAAAAGATACTGCAGAGCACAAAAAAGTGCAGACGAGAGCAAACGTGACGGTTAAGGGCTTGGAGTGCCTTTCCTATGCGGAAAGAGCAAGGAGTCAGTTTAGAAAGAAGACAATGAGGGTCACGGTAGAGGTTTATAAAATCAATCATGGTGTGGAGAAAGTGTTAGAGCTTTGTCTCCTCTCCAATAATATTACAACTCAGGGGCAGCCAATGAAGTTGACGGGCACTGGGATCAGGACAGAGAGAAAAAAAGGAGGGATAATTTTGCCATCAAGTTGCCACTGACCTATAGCAACCCCGTAGGGTTTTCAAGGCAACAGACATTCAGAGGAGGTTTGCCATTGCTTGCCTCTGTGTATTGACCCTGAACTTCTTTGGTGGGCTCCTGTCCAAGAGCCAGTTTGGTGTAGTGGTTAAGAGCGCGGGACTCTAATCTGGAGAGCCGGATTTGATTCCCCACTCCTCCTCTTGAAGCCAGCTGGGTGACCTTGGGCTAGTCACAGCTCTCTGGAGCTCTCTCAGCCTCACCTACCTCACAGGGTGTTTGTTGTGGGGATAATAATGACATACTTTGTAAACCGCTCTGAGTGGGCATTAAGTTGTCCTGAAGGGCGGTATATAAATCGAATGTTATTATTATAAGTACTAACCAGGGCTGATCCTGCTTAGCTTCCAAGATCTGATGTGATCAGGCAAGCATGGACTAAGCATGGACTATCCAGGTCAAGGTGAAAAAAAAAGGAAATACTTCGTAACAAGTAATTATATTGTAGAATTCACTGCCACTGAATGTACTTTAAAAGAGATTCTTGCTCTTTTCTCCTGCTACCCATCTTGATCTTTAAAAAGGAGTTAGATTCATGGAGCTCCACGAATAGCTACTAGCCATGGTTTCATAAGGGAACCGCCATATACAAAATCAGCAAAATACTGACTACCAGCACTAGATGGCAGCATCTGGGGAAGCCCTTGACCTCTGCACCCTGTTTGTTGGTCCTTCAGGGCAAATGGTTATAAACCAGCATGCTGGGCCAGACAGAGCACCTATCTAATCCAGCTGAGAGCATCTCCTGTTGTTGCTATTCCTTTTCAGTCCCTCATCAACGGAGTTTCAGTCTTCACAGTACCTTCTCCTTAATGAACGCCCAAATGATACGTGTCATTTCATCGCCATCCATCTCCACCACTGGGTTGGCAACCTTGATCCGTTTATCGGCATCTGCGGAAGGAGATTTGGGTTGCTGAAGCAAGAGGCCTCCAAGCAGGCCCTGTTCTGGAGCTCCCCCCCCCCCCCCGATTCAAATCCTTCCTGTCATTTGCTACCATTATCCCTTTGGCCCCATCGTGGTACAGAAAGGTGTGATCAAGGAGGCGTCAAGTTGCCCAGGAATCACAATCCGTTGCAGATACTTGGAGGGTGGGGGTGCATGCACGTGTGCAATACTTTCCTGGGCCAATCTGAGAGGTCTGACTTCCCCTTTACTCAAGAGCTTCAGCAGGGTCACGTATCCAACAACCACGTGGGACCAAGATAAACCTGGCCCAAGAAGTCACTGATGACTGAGAATGCATAATCCATCTGGCACGTCCCTCCCAATCCATATTTTGGGGAAAGGGGAACTCTATCACATTCCCTTACCTCTGGCTTCCAATCTTTTAACCAGCCACTGAGCTGCTTATCCCAACAGCCAGTTTGGTGTAGTGGCTGAGAGGGGCAAGACTCTGGGTCTGATTCCCCTCTCCTCCCCTTGAAGCCAGCTGGGTGACCTTGGGTCAGTCCCAGCTCTTTCAGGGCTCTCTCAGCCTCACCCACCTCACAGGGTGATTGTTCTGGGGATAACAACACACTTTGTAAACTGCTCTGGGTAGGTGTTAAGTTGTCCTGGCAGTATAGAAATCGAATGTTATCATTATTATTATTAAGAGTCTCCTTCCTACACTCACATATTGCTCCTCTCAGAAATCTGAAAGATTAGCAAACCTAAATAAATTGTGCCTCCTGGAGGCTTGCACATCTCTGTCTTTAGGCGTTTCACAAGTGCCAGCTGCGCTTTAAGCATTGGCGGTCCTGCCGGCGTGGCAGGCAGACAGGCCTGGCGGTGACCCTGGCAGAAGGGAAAGTGAATTAATCGCTGCCTGGCTTAGCCCACAGGTCTCACTTTCCCCGGCCATAATCCGCGTGCAAATCCAAGGCCGGGCAGGGCCTGTGCCGGGGCAGCCCGAGGGCCCGTCCGAGCCCGGCTGGCCGCGAGACAAGGTCACCCTTAGAGGACATCGGGGGCACAGGCGCGCCGCCCGCTCTCCTCTCCTCTCCGGGCAGCGGCCTGCGCCGTGCTCCGCTCCAGCCAGGTGCCAGTGCAGGGAGTCACGTCCGAGCCGGACAGGCTGCCCACGCTGCAGAGGCGGCCCCTGGAAGCCGGGGGGACGCGGGGCCGGCTCCCCGGAGAGGGCAGCCCGGCCAAAGAGCGCCATCCCCGGACCACTAGGCGCGCCCCGCGGCTGCTGGCGCTGGCTGGAGCGCGGCCGCCGAGGCAGGCGTCCCCCGAGGGGCCTTTGCGCCCTCCGCCCAAGCGCGGGGCTGCCGGCTGGGCAGGAGCGGCTCCTCCCCGGCCGGGCCCCAGCGCAGCGGGCAGCGCTAAATATAGCCCGGGGCGGCCCAGAAAGGCACGGCCGGGCTGGTGAGCTGGCGCAGAGGCAGCGGGTAGGCAGGCAGGCAGGCCGGGCTGGGCATTGCCCTGCACGGCCCGGGCGCCCCTGGGAGCCCCCCGCCCGCTCCCGCCCGCTCCCGCCCGCTGCCCTCCCGCCCCGACTCACAGTGCCGCCGCGGCGGGCGATGGGCGCTCAGCGCCGGCAGGAGCGCGGCAGGAGCGCGGCCCCAGGCCGCCCAGGCCACGGCGGGGACTGCGGCGCGGAAGCGGAGGGCCATTGCGCGGCGGAGGCAGGCGAGGAAGGAAAGGGCGGCGAGCGCGCCGGCAGCAGCCGATGGCACCGGGCGGGCGCGACAGAGGGAGCCGCCCCCCGGCCGCCTGGGTGGCCGGCCTGCCCCTCGGGCCCCGCGCCCTCGGCCCTCCTCCCCGGGGCGGGGTGGGGCGGAATCGGGGCCGGCCGGGAGACGCCGGGGAAGGAGAAGGGGGCAGGGAGGGCCGCGCCGCCGGCCGCCACGTGCGCCTTTGTTCCCTCGCCTCGCCCGCCCCTGCCGGGCAGCGCCTCCAGCCGGATTCGGCCGCTGCGCGAGGCCGGGGCGGGGCGGGCAGGCCGGGGCTGCCTCCCGCCTTCCTCTCGTGGCGCCGCCTCCGCAGAGGCCCCGGCAGGCCTCCCCGCCGTGTTTGGACAGCTGGAGCCGGGAAGGCCAAGGCCGGGCGCCGCGGCTGATAAGAAGCGCCAGCGGGGAGGCAAAGGGCAGCGGGCGCCTCGCTACTGCCCGCGGAGCTCCCGGCTGGCCTGCAGGCGCCGAAGGCAGCGCGCTGGCGGCTCGCCCTGGCCGCCTTGGCTCGCTTGGGGCCCGCGGCTGCGCCTCGCCTTCCTCTCGCCCTCGTGGCTCTTAAGCTGCGGGCCCCGCCGGCTAAGCTGGCACGGGCCTTCTCTGCCTTCTGGCCAGCCCAGAGGGGCAGGGCGAGGAAGTCTGCCTTCTTCTTTCGGGTGGGTACATAGTAGCCCCTTTTAGCATGGCACCCGTGTGGATCACAGTGGGGAAAAGATTCCTCAGCTGAATCCAGAGGGATCCTCAGGAAAAATGGTTGACCTCTGCAGTCCAGGAGTTCTTCAAACTGCAGGGTAGGCAGAGACGGTGCCCAACATTCAGGGAGGAACACAACATTCACGGCTGCCCCCTGCACCCATCTGCAAAGACTGGCTGTGGGTGTTTCGAGGCGCAGCGGCCCAGTGGTGTAGCCCCCGTGTTTTTCATGCTGGTCTCTTGTCCATGTTTTGCTGCATTGTGCATGTACAGACAGCAGCGCTTTGCTTGTCCCCTGCTATTTCTGTTGCTGGTGGTCATTTGCCTCTGGCCTGGCGCAGTGCCAGAGCTGGAGCCTGTGGACCTTGCTCTCCAGGATGACCATGTCCCCGTCCCAACTGGACCAAGGGCAACTGCTGTCTTCTACTGTACTGAAAGTTCCCCGTGTCTCTCCTGTTATCAGTGTTGAACCAGCAGTCTAGTCTACTGAACCCTGCATGTGGCAGCAGAAATCTCCATGGAGCCGAAGAATCCTCACACACTTGCCTGTGGAAGAGACTGATGCAGTGGAATGGAAAGGCATAAGGTAGACAAAGTTCACAGAGAAAAACAGCTGTAAAACAGTCATGTTTTGACCGATGCTGTTTGCAGAATCTTAGGATGTGGACAGAAGACTTAGTGAGACAGAGCCAGTCTACCGCTTGACCTGCAAATCCATGTTCTCCTTGCCAGAAGAAGAGTCTCCGTGGAGAACTCCAGTTAGCAATGCCTCTCGGAAGGAAGAACTATTGCCTCTGGTTTTAGAAGAGGCGGTGCTGAGGCCTTACTTTAAAAAGCCAGCTTTAAGTCTCTCTGGTTTAAAAATTTTCTGCCTGCTTTCTTTCCCCTAACAAGATATAGAATGGAAAATGGAATTGCAAGAATAGCATCATGAGAAAATGGAATAATTTTATGCAATAAACAAATGCAAAACCTTTGTGTAAGCCTACCTAAACATGAGCTATTGTCTGTTGGGGGGAAACCTGGGGGGAAAGGGTTAGCAGTTAGGCAAGCTGGGTGTGCTTTGAGGGAAGAAAGAAAACCTAAGCGCCTGATCCTGAAAAGTGAGTGAGAGTCCAGTCTGAGAGTGGATGATGAGAAGTAGATCCAGGGTCCAAAGGAGGGGAAAGTCCAGTGATTTCAGGTAAAGAGTGGAGAGGGGAGTCTGGAAAGTGAAGCAACCCTAAAGATGGGGAAGGAGGCTTGGGTCCAAAAACGAGCTTATACCAGCAGGTGGCTTTGCAGGGATGGGTGTAGACTTACCAAACAGAAGCTTGAAATATTGGAGAGTTTGAAAATAACTGCTCAGGATGCCCTTAGGGGGAGCTGGGGACTTGATAGCGATTGTGTAGCACGGTCAATAAAAATGCACAGCAGAAATAAGCAGCGCAGACACTTGTGTGTTTTAGCTTCTATAAAAAGAGCTTGCTACATATAAAGGTAAAAGGTTACACGGATAGAAAACAATGAATGGCTAACTACACTCCGTCTTGTTTCTTTGCTCTCTCTAACTTTTACATCTCTCTGCTCTAACTGCAACTGGACACTGCAATTGATCCCTGAGCAGTCTAGGAATCCTAATTGCCTCCCAATAAAACTGATCACCCAATAGTCAATCTTAGGGTCACCTTATTGAGCATAAACCTCCCCTTTTCACTGGAGGGAAGAACTCGACTTCCAAAGGATCTTACGCAAAGTAGCTGTCATTAGCTAAACATAAATACCAGCTTAACTCTTCCATGATGGAAGGGATCACACTCGCTAAAATACCCAGAGATCGAGTTACAAAATGAAGTCAAGATGTCAGTGAGATGGACTCAGGCTGATAATGGCTGGAGATTCTGCCTCAGATAATGGCAGAGTCCAGAGCCTCAGTCGTTGCCAGCAAGCTGGAGTCCATTATCTGTAGTTGGGGTGGGATGGAGCTCTGGGGAGACAAAAGGCCTTTTATCTATGAACTGCGTAGAGCACTTCAGCAGGTGGGTGAAAGATGGGCCTTTTTAGTGTTGGAGGGGAGATATTCCTGCCAGTTACAGAGTCCCCCAATTTAATATCAAGCTGGTTATTTTATCTTTTATCTCCGGCAGTATAGTCGAAGGATCTTGAAAGGTTAACAGCTGTGGGAGATCTGCATGCTTGGGGCGGGGTGTGTGTGTGTGTCGGTCTTGCAGGTGCCACCCTGCATAGGGGCGAAATCAACAGCTGCCTGTAGACATGCATTCTCTGTGGTGGCCCCTGTCCTTTGGAATGGCCTGCCTGGGGGAGGGGGTCAGGAGAGCCCCCACACTCTTGACCCCAAGAGCTTCTCTTTGGGGTATCCCCAGAAAACCTATTTACTTCCCCCCCCCCCACACAGCAGCTGTCCCACCTCATTCAGGGGATTTTCAACATAATTCTATAGACTTCCCGGGGGCACCCCAAAGAGAAGCTCTTGGGGCCAGAATCGGTGTTTGGACCAGACACCATGCATGTCCCTTTGAAGGGGCGATTCCCGTGTGGGGGGGTCTGATGGGGGGATAGTTTCTTTATCTGTATTTCTCTGGGGATACCCAGAGAAACACACACTTCAGTTTACACAAAAACTACGCTTTGGACCTTGTAATCTCCTAAGTGTTGGGGAGTATGATTTGTGGTGGGCCAAAGCTTCCCTTTGGGTGCAGAGCTTTTGAAATCTCATCCATACTTGTGGCTGGATTCAGGAATAAGGACCTAGGAAGTGCACATAAGGGGCTGGGAACCAACAGACTCTGCCAAGGTCACGGGCTCGGCCTTTCCCTCCTGCAGGAACCCTCCCCTGCAATCCAGGCCCCAGTGCAGGCCCTTGGGGGAAGAGCTGGCACCTGCAGCGCTGGCGGGCACTTGCCAACACCCGCCGACCTTGAGCTGGCCCAGGCCAGAGAGTGTGTCCGCCACACCTTCAAGGGCTCCAAGGCAAAGCTGCAGCAAGAAAAGTGGTCATGAGGAGTTGCCAACCTCCAGGTGGTGGCTGGAGAACTCCCAGAATTGCAGCTGCTGATCTCTGGGTCGAAGATCAGTCCCCCTGGAGAAAGTGACTGCTTTGGAGGGGGAACTCTATGGCGTTGCACCCTGCTGCGGTCCTGAAACGCACCGTCTCCAGGCATCAGCCCCAAATCTCCAGGAATTTCTCAGCAACCTGGGCCGGCCTCCATAGGCTCCTGCCTCTGGCGGCTGTGCAGACAGGCGGGGGCGCAGCGACTTAGCGGGCGGGGGTCCGGGGTCCAGTGCAGCAGGAGCCGCCCGCTGCCCCCTCCCCGACATCAGCGCTGCTCGGACGGCTCCAGACGGCGCGGGCAGCGGCGTCCGCCAAGGGAAAGGCGGATAAGGTTGGGCGGTAGTGGGGGGGGGGCGTGAAGGAGGAAAAGGCTGCGGCACCACCAGGACAAAGGAGCCCCGAGACGGACTGGGCGTTTCACTGCCGAACCGGGAGGGGGCGTTCTTGGGCGGCCCAGGAGGTGCAACGCAAGCCGTGCGGAGAGCGAAGGCGGCGGGCTTGGGCTGTGCGCGCCCCAGGGCGGTTTGTCCCTCGGGGGCGAGCGACGCTCCTGCAGCCCGTTTCCTAGGGTCAGAGTTGGGCCCCCTTCTTACTGCCGCCAGCTATGGGGTGGGACGGCAGAAAACCAGTCAAGTTTGCTACAGGATTGCCAACAGCCTGGAGGAAAGCGTCCGGTCTCATTAATGGAGACGGAAGGGACTGTTACCCTGACTTGGGTAGCCCAGGCAAGTCCCATTTCAGATCTCAGCCTCGGTTAGTAATTGGATGGGAGACCTCCAGCAAAGAGCAGGGTTGCAGAGGCAGCCAAAGGCAAGCCACCGCTGTTAGTCTCTTGCCTTGAAAACCCGGAGCTGGGGGGGGGGGGCGTCACCATAAGCAAGCTATGACTTGACAGCACTCTCCATCACGAAGCATGCGTGCAGGCCCTGACCCAGAGAGCCCAGGCAAGCCTGATCTTGTCAGATCTCAGAAGCTAAGTAGGGTCAGCCTTGGTTAGTACTTGGATGGGAGCCCTCCAACAAATACCAGTTACAGAGGCAGGCCATGGCGAACCACCTCTGTTAGTCTCTTGCCTTGAAAGCCCAGCAGGGGTCTCCATAAGTCAGCCATTACTTGACGGCACTTTCCACCCCCAATGGGAAGTTATCGAACAGGCGGTGTTACTTCCCTTCATACCATGAAAAGCTTCAACTGCCCATTTCCAGCATTCAGCCTCTGTTCAGTGACAGGACATTTTTCTCCGGGCCTGTTGGCAACCATAGGTGGAGGCACTTGGCCTTGGAGGACAAGGCAGGCAGATATCTGCAGTGCCCTGTGCTTAACCTGGCTATGCTGAAAGGGAACTTGAAGTTGTGAGGGTCATAGGTCCAGTGGAGTTAGGCGACCAGTAGCACCTTCAAAACTAACCAACTTAATTGTAGCATAAGCTTTGGAGAACCACTGCTCTGCATCTGACGAAGAGAGCTGTGGTTCTCGAAAGCTTATGTTACAATAAAGTTGATTAGTCTTAAACGGTGCTACTGGACTCTTTAATATTCATTCCCAGCCGTCGGTGCACCAGCTGGGAATGAATGCTTGGCTTGGGATGGAGCGCGCAGCGCTGGGAAAGGGCAAGCGCAGCCAGTGTGGCAGGGGAAGGCCCGCCTGTTTTGCCTCCCTCTGCTGCACTTCTGCACAGAGAAGGTCGCGAGATCGATCCCTGGCGCCACCTGCGAAAATGAGCACAAACAGGAAATGAGCACCTGCCAGCAAAGCCCCTCCCCCTTCCTAGAGCAGCCCGCCGCCCGCCTTCAATCGCTGGGCAGACAGACAGGAGGGGGCGTGACCTCACCCTTGCTCGCCCGCCTCCCAGTTCCCTGCCGCGGCGCACGTGCCTTTCTATGTACGCATGCGTCACGCTCTTCTCGCTGGGCTCCTCTTTCTTCCCCCCTCCCTCCCCTCGCGTGGTCATGCGCACGCGGAAGGTCGCCGCTGAGTTCAGACGCGGTCTGTCATGACAGGCGGGTAACGGTTTGGAGGATTTGATTCAGCAGCGGGCAAGAACTGAGAAAACAGATTTTTGAGAAAACAGATTTTTTTGTACAAACCTTTCTACATACAAAAATGAAAAATTCTTTTACCATACAAAGTCATAAAACATTTCAAATTGAACAGCTGCATAAAACTAACACAAAACAGTACCAAAGAGCGAGAGTCAGTAGCACCCATAAGACTAACACAATTTTTTGTAGGGTGTGAGCTTTTGTGAATCACAGCTCACTTCTTCAGGTACTAAGAGTCCAGCAGCACCTATAAAACAAACAAAAGTTTTATGGTATGAGCTTTCCTGAGTCAGCACACTTCTTCACACTGCTACTCATCTTAAAACAGTACCTTTATGAACCAGTACAACTTTTATACACAAATTCTAAAGCATTCTGAAGTATTTTAGCTCCATGAAACATTAGATATAAACATTACACATTAAATATTATTTGTTGAATATTAAATATTCACCATTCAATACTGATCCTTGGATATTAAACACCCTTAACTGAGGAAGAAGCCTGGCGGAGAAGGAAGGGGACAGTTTGAAATACAATTTTCGTTGCAACTGTGCGGAAATGAAATCCTGCCCTCAAGTCATAGCTGACTTATGGCGACTCTAGTAGGGTTTTCATGGCAAGAGACTACCAGAGGTGCCTGGCCATTGCTTGCCTCTGCAACCCTGGTCTTCATTGGAGGTCTCCCATCCAATTACTAAGTAAGGCCAAGCCTGCTTAGCTTCTGAGCTCTGAGAGGATCAGGCTCACCTAGGCTGTGTATTCCCCAGATAGTTCCAGGATATGGGGAAGGCCTCCTTATTGTGCCAGTTTAGGGGGGGGGGAATGTCTTCCCTGCTTTGATGCTACTTTTGGTTGTGTGCCCCTCAGATGATAGGAATCAACAAGATTAACACACACACCCCGCCCAACGTTTAGTGTGTGAGTGTGTGTAATTCAATTAACAATTTGAATTAACAGTTTATTCAATAAGTTTATCTTTTATAGGATTTAGATGTTGGGTTTAGATTCATATATGTTCCAGATGACAGCTGATGACTGAGCAGTGGAAGACTGCTCCACTGCCCCCAGTTAGAGCAGGCAACAAGCTGCTAGTCCCTGTTGCTGTCGAACCGAACAACTTTTCAACTGCCTAAGGCATACTGACTGGTTTCACCCTCCTTCAGTTTCAACAACAATGTGAAATTGTCAGAAGTCACATTCTTTGTATGCATTATGTTCACAATAAACACCTGTTAATGTTCACAATAAACATAAATAAACAAAAATAATGTTCACAATAAACACCTGCTCAGGCATGGATGATCTGTTTGCCTTACATCTTTTTGGACCAAACCTCACTCCCACCACCCACCCCATTTAATAGGTTTATTATGCATCACCAGGTCTTAAAGTCATTGCTTTGCATGCCAAAAGTCCCAGGTTTGATTTTTATGTATTTATTTGTGTTATTTACACGGTGTTAGTCCAGTCAATTTTGAAGACATTTCAATAAACAATGTAATAGGATATATAATTACAAATTCTAAGATTCAAACATTAAACAACATAGAACTACCCATTAGGCTCATACTTAAAGCAACAGTACATAGTAATAAAGTCTATGGATCTTATCTCTTTACTAATACATCTTTTCCTTACAGTACAGACTTCCAATCTGAGTAAAAAGCCCTTTTGAATAATCCAGGTTGATCCAGGGTATCTCCAGTTCCCAAAATTTCAGGTGGCAGGATCTCTGAAGAAGTCCTTTCTAGATTCAGTAAAACATTTGCAGGCTCAGTAGAACAATAACTCTTGGGCTGATTTCTCTTGGGATCTGATTTATGCTGACCTCTATTAACATTTCCCCACCCTCCACTTTTTCTTGTTTGTAACAAGCCTTTCTTCTTTGTTTGTCTGTTTGTCAGCTATCCTTTAAAGATGGGTTGCCTTTCCCTGCTTTCTTCTGCACAGATCATGGACAGGAGAGGCATGTGTCTAGTGGGGCAGGGAGGATTCTACTCAGCAACTAACCTTTCCACTTCGGCAAAAAAGAACTCCTGAGAACTTTTTCCTCTGTAGTGAAAGAGCTCTTCTGGCTGCTGCTTCCTGAGCGGGTGGAGCTTTGCCCCTGAATGTGAAACCGGCCCCGCCCAGTAGCTACAGATTTTTTTATCAATATATCTGGAGAGAGGAGAGAGTAGAAAAGACAAGTTGCATACTGCTGAAACACCTGCACTATTCCACCCCCATGGGGCTGTCCCTTTCCGCCTCCATGGGGGAATTTTGGACAGCCCTGCATAAGCTCAGCTCTCTGGCCAATGCTGGGATTCAGGTCTGTGCGGCAAAAAATGTTGTCATCCCCCTCCCCGTGCTAGGTAGAGGTTGCCCAAAGTTCCACTTGGGGAGATGAGGAAAGCATTTGTGGGCAGTCCCTTATTGATCACTATTTGGGACTAAGCTCCAGCACCCAGAAGGGGTCAAGGGATGAGCCCTGGCCCTGCAGTTGCCCCCTGGGAGTCCAAGGTTTATTCTCTGCTTTCTACTCATAGCCTGAGGCAGCCCCTCTTGCTCTCTGCCGCCCAGACCTCCAGGCAGCTTTGCTGTGCCTTTACCTAAGCAAAGGAGAGGGCCCAAGAACTGGAGCAGCTTGACTCTTGGGCAGGGAGCAGACCAAATGTTCCATTTGGTGGGGTGTGTGTGTGTGTGGGGGGTGGACGTCTGCTTAGCCATTCTGGAAAGGAAGGAAAACCAGGGGCAGCACACCACAAAGGTGCTGTGAGACGCCAAGAGTGTGCTCTGTAAGAGGGCAGAGCTTTGCCCTCTTAATGGGATTTGCCCTGACAGTCACCCTGTTAGGGAGACAGCTGCCTATTGGGGACCTGCGGCACAGAGAGAAGGAGCTGCCCAAAATTACACAGGTGGACCCACCTCTCTTCCAGCTGGCACTTGGCTCCTATTCTGGTTACAGTACAGCTCCTCTCCTTGCCTCTGGAAACAGCAACATCCAGGGATGCTGGCAGCGGGCCAAGAACCCTCTGTTTGGAGGTGTCCGTGCAGTGAGCAGACCTGACCCCGATTCACCCAGTCTGCACTGGCTTGACAAGGGTTCCGTTCAGTGATGCTGTAAACCGGGCCCACCAGCTGGAGGGGAAGTTCTCTTTTCCCTACAGGGCTGGCACTGTGGACCACTTGGGGAGGGGAGGTCAGCAGAGGCTTTTGCCCTGAGTTTTGCCCACTCCTTGCTGGCGTAACTGGAGCAAGCCAGATCCCCTCCCAGGTCTTCTGAGCCCTTCCTCTTGGGCCATTTCCCTGAAATCATGGCTTCTGGCAGCTTCTGTCTATTCTGTTCTCCCCCCTACACACACTGTCAGGAACCTTTTCTCCCAAATGTGTGTGTTCAGTGACCTGGTACCTTGACCCCCTCACAGGTTTTCAGCTGTCACAACCCAGGGCCATTCTCTCAGGCTTCTGTTGCCATGGCAAAAGATGTCTCTGTCACTAGTAACTGGTTGCTGTGGTAACTGTTGGACGGGTGCCTGTTGGTGGTTTTTCAAGGGGCCTCTGCTTGCTGAGTCCTGTTGCTGCTTTCCTCTCCGTCCTGCTCCAGCATGCCAGAGCCAGGTCTCCTCGCCCAAAGGACAAGCACAGGGGACGGAAGCCCCTTGCCCTTTTGCGGCACAATTTGTTGTTGCCCCTTGAAGTAAGGACGGAGTAATGGCTGTCCCTGGAATGGGCTCCCCGCAATGGCAAGAACGGGGGATTGAGGATTGGCTCAACCCCACCTTCGACCTGCTCTGCCAAGCCGCATGCCCTTGCTGAGCAGCCCTCTCCTCTCTCAGGAGCCCTGGCGCTCTCTCCTCCCTCAGGGCTCCGTCCATGATGGCTTCCTCCGCTCCTTGGTCTTAGGTGGCACTGCCAGCATCTTCCACTGCGAGGAAGTGAATGGGATCCAATCAGTTAATAAAATTTGCACAGCACTTCCAGTAACTAGGGCTACTGCTGCTTATTAGATCATGAGGAACTTGCGTTGTACAAAAAAGAAGATCCAGCAGACTATGATATTTTTCATGTGTTGGGCCCAGGGCTTTTTTTCAGGGGGAACGTGGCGGAACGGAGTTCCGGCACCTCTTGAAAATACTCGGCAATAGTGCTTGAAAATAATATGATTTCAAAGAATCCCATGTGTTTCTTCCTCATTTCCCTCTTGAGAGTTCCACCACCTCTTTTCCCAGAAAAAAAAACCTTAGTTGGGCCAATAACTATTTGGGATAGCTCCATAATTGCCATGGTGGCCGAGAAGACTTGAGAACAGCCAGACAAGGGAGCAGACTGCCTGCGAGTCCTCAGCTTTCAACACCACCTCTAACAAATTAGCCTAGGGGGTGTGTGCAGGTAAGCTAGGTGGACAGGAAAGCAGCAGTAGCCCTAGTCTGTCTCTAGTACCAACACAAAGAACGGTGCTAGCTTGGGAGTTTGGGGAGAGAACCGCAGAAATGGGAATGTATTGATTGAATTGCCAAGGAAAGGCAGTACACTGGGCAGAATACTGACTGAATTCATGGGACCAGCCGGGGCTTTTTTTCTGGGAAAAGAGGTGGTGGAACTTAGTGGGTTGCCCTTGGAGAAAATGGTCACATGGGCTGGTGGCCCCGCCCCCTGATCTCCAGACAGAGGGGAGTTGAGATTGCCCTCTGTCTGGATATCAGGGGGCGGGGCCACCAGCCCATGTGACTATTTTCAAGAGGTTCCAGAACTCCGTTCCACCGCGTTCTCGCTGAAAAAAAGCCCTGGGACGAGCACAAAGACAAAGTTAGAAAACTGAAGTCATGACACCGAGTCAAACCTTTGGCCGGAATTTTGGGACAATGGGAAGACTTGAATCGGATGTTCCCAGCTGTCACAAGACGCTCAAATATGAATTGTGTTAAGTAACTCATGATTGCATTACCATGTAAAGGACAATACGGGGAGCGGTTTCTCTGTCTACTAGCCAGGTGTGGCTTAATTGCTTTAGCACAACTATTACAACTTGCCCTCCTTGATTTCTTTCGCCAAAAAGTTGTTGTTTTTGGAGAAGGATCTATCTGGGGACACAATGCATGATGATTATCCCCCATGCTCTATGTTTGCCTCCTGGGTAGAGTTAAAAAATACTGGACAGAGGGAACCATGCATGCGCTCCTGGCCCTGGCATGAAGACATCACTTCTGGAACTGATGTCATCTGCCACATGCAGTGGCAGCTAGGCTGCTTTAGCAAGGGACTTGACTTCCGGAGAGCCTGCTTGCCCTTGCCTCTGCCTGCCCAGCCCTGTAGGGCCACCACTGCAGCAGCAGCCTTTTCAGCTCATTTGCGGGGCAAGGTGGCAGGGCACGGGCAAGCAGGCTGGTCATTCCCCTGTCACACAGGGGGCTTGATGAGTGGGCTGGGCAGGTGAGCGAGTGAGCAACAGAGCTCTGGACGCACTGCAAGGCCAGATCAAAAAGAGTCCAGTAGCACCTTTAAGACTAACCAATTTTATTGTAGCATAAGCTTTTGAGAATCACGTTCTCTTCGTCAGATGCATGGAGGGCAGAAGGAAACTGGCCAAATATAGAGGGGGGGGGAAGGGAGGAAGGAGGAGAGGGGGGATGTAAACAACTCCTTTGATATGGAGATGCAGACAGCTCCTTTTGGTGTGGGGATCAGTTTGCTTGTGTAAAGATTCAAAGGAGTTTGCCGTGTTAGTCTGTAGTAGCAAAATCAAAAAGAGTTCAGCAGCACTGCAGCACAAGCCCTCGATAACCACAGTCCTCCCCGTTAGATGCATCTGACAAAGAGAACCGTGGTCCTCGAAAGCCCACGCCAGGTTCCACTGGACTCCCCCTGACCCCGCCTCTGTAAAGGAAATCAGTTACCTGTGATAATGAGATAACCATTCATAGTCCCTATTCAGTCCCAGCTTGACAGAGTCAAATTTGCATATGAATTCCAATTCAGCAGCCTCCCCTTGGATTTTGTTTTTGAAAGGTTTCTGTTGAACTACAGTGACCTTTAAGTCCCTCTCCTCCTCTAGCAAATCTATGGAATGATTGGTGCAGAACAGGAATTGAATTGAATCATTTAACTTCAAGATATATTGTGGCCTGAGGAAAGATACGTAGGTCTGAAACGAGCGAAGAGGAATTTGCCAGCTCGTACTCGTTGCCACTTACCTACTTCAGCTCTGTCTTCCTTCAACAACGCTTCTAATCCACATGGATGTCTTCACAGCTTGATTTCCCACAGCTGCGGAGGCTGTTACCAGTTTACGCCATTGAACTACTGTAATACGGCTGGACCTTGAACGTTATTACTATATTGACTGTGGACTGTTCATTTATGTTTCACTGTATAAGTTCTAGTGGACACATATAATTACACTCAGCATTTATTGTTGTGCCCGTATTCACTTCTTTTTCTTTTTTGTTGTGGTCCTGTAGGTGTGCCATACCAAGACCCTGAAGAGCTTTGTATGTGATAACCAATACCTTGGACTGAGTGTCTGACCCAATGTCACCCAGTGAACTCCCATGGCAGAGTGGGAGTTTGAACCTGGGGCTCCCTGATCCGGGACAGAAACTTACCACTATGCCATGTGGTGGAGAGTGGTAGAGAAAGTGGACTTCTGGTCTGACCCAGAACTGCAATTGTTAGGGAGCGCTTTGCCACCGGGGATGAGAAAAAACAAGCCCATCTATGCCTGCCCAGGCTGCAGAGCTGCATTTGCGAAGGGCTGGGCCCTGTCGAGCCAGCTTCCCGAGTTCAGCAGGCACGGCCAGTTTCCAGGGGAGCAAGAAAGGGCCTGTGGCAAGGCTGGCACGAAAGGGCTGGCTTTGCTCCAGCATCTCTTACCGTTTGCCAGTTCCATGGGGTTCAAGTCAGGGCTGGTTGCAGTTGCCTGCCCCAAGGTGGAAGATCACAGGGCCAAGGGTTTTTTTGCGGGGGGGGGCACCCTCTGCCCTGTCCTCCTTATAATACCTGGATATCATTGAGACCGTGATGGGGCAGCCCAGCTCCTAAGCGAAAGGGGGGGCTGTCTCACAGGCACCGGGCCAGGAACAAAGGGGGAGAGGCCTGCGGCTGCCCTATCGCCGCCTCCTCCCCGCGGGAGGCAGGTGGCTAATCCGAACGCTGCTCTTGAATGGAAGCCAACTTCCCATTTGCATCCCCCCCCCGCCCCCGCCGGGGAGGGGTCAGAGTGGCTTGAGTCTGGAAAAGCCCGCGGCAGTCTGCGGCTAAAGCTCAGCGAGCTGCGCCGACGGGGGACGGGGTGGGAGGGTCGGTGCGGGAGTTGGGCGCAGCCAAGCCGGGCGGGGTGTGGCGCCCCGTCCAGGCTGGCGCGCGGCGGGCAGCGGGCAGCGGGCGGGCAGGCAGGGGCGGGCCGGCTTGGCCGGGCCTGGGAAGAGCCCCGCCCCGCGGGGGAGTGCCACAGGGGAGGCGCCCGGAGCAGGGCGCGGCGCGGCTGGGAGCGCCCACGGAGCGCGCCCGCCCGCCCGTCCGCCTCTCGCCTCTCCGGGCTCCGGCCCGGCCCCCCGTCCCTCCCCGGGGGCTGTGCCGAAGCGGACCAAGCGCCGGGCGAGTTGGGCAACTCGGGCGGCCGTCGAAGCTGCGCCATGGGGCCGGGCGCCCTGGGGATCCGCGCTGTCTGGGTGGCGGCGCTGCCGCTCCTGCTGGCGGCGGCGGGGAAGACCGGGCCGCGGCTGAGTCTGAGCTACGGTAAGCGGGCGGGCGGCGCAGGGGTCTCGGCCCGGCAGGGGCAGCCCGCGGGCCGTCTGGCGTTCCACTGGGGGGCGATTTCGCCGTTTCTTCGGGCATCGAGCTGCTGCCGCCCCGCCTCTCTTCCCAATCGAGACCCCGGAGCGTCTCACGGCGAGGCGCTTTCTTTCTGGGTTTGCCAGAAAGGTAACAACAACCCACCTGTGAGGTGGGCTCGGCCGAGAGAGCGCTCGGCCTAAGGCTGCCCAGCCCGGCAGGGATTCGAGCCTGGCTCTGCTCGCTGGCTCGGAGAAGGTCGGGGCGTTTGCCCAGCATTTTGGGGTAAAGGAGGAGCCACTAAGTGGTCTTGCCACCCGTGCGCATGGAAAGACGCTTGCAAGGTGCACTGGGGGGCCTCCCCCCGCCGCCCTTGGCATCTCTTCTGAAGGCAGCACAAGAGTGGGAAGGGTACCCATGAGGTCCTGTAGCCTGACCCCTGAGCTTAGAGCAGCGCTGCGAGACGGGACGGGCTTGCCCCGTAAGGATGGCAGGAAGCTGGAAGAGGCTATGACCCTTCCCTGGGTAGAGCTCCAACGGGACTGAGCCCTCAGGGCAAGGAGAGGAAGGCATCCCTGGCTGAGGCTGCAGGAAGCTGTGGTTGATGCGCTCTTCGCTGCACTCCCTGCATGTGCTGCTCTAACTGGTCAGTGTGGAGTGCGTGGCCCTGCGGGGTCAGGAGTCTACCACACTGGCAGCAGCCCCAAGGTGCTTGCCTCTCCTAGTGGGGGATACCACACGCGCTCCCTTTCATGTGTATCTTTAGACACCTGTGGACCCTCGAACTTGGGTTTGGGATACTCACCCAGGTCTGCAATCGACTGGGGGGAATTAAACTCAGTGTCTGGGGGAACCCTCTTCCTGCTTCCATAGCCTGGCTAGCTGGAAAACCGACACGTGTCGATTAGGGGGAGCAGAACATGTGATGTAGGGGGTCTTGTACCTGGGTAGTGGGCAAGCAGGCTCCAACCGCCTCGAATAGACTATCAGTGACCACAAAACGACCAGCTCTTTTCCAAAGCAAGCTTTAGAATTTATTGAGGGAAATAGAGTGGTACAGGGAGTAAAAGAACTCAAGCATGATGCAATTGTTGTCTTCAGAGGGACATCCATACAGAGAATTACATGAGAGGGAAGAAAGTAAAAGGAAACTGGGCCTCTGGCTGAAAGGGAATTCTGCACCTGGGAATGACTGCAAGGAGGAAGGAGAGAGAGATTTAAAGAAGGAGAAAAGGAGATTTTTCAGAGGAAATGAGTGAATAGAGTTTACCTGTATTCACTGCTGAACTATGTAGGATATGTTGTCTGCTTTGATGGTCCAGAGATTGAGAGAGGAGGATCTCAAGCAGAGATTCTGAAGATCCCAAGGAAAAGGTTGGCTGGTTCCAGAAGAGAAGAGAAGCGTGGAGTGGGTATAGCCTCTGAGCCAGCAGAGGGGATTAGACTGCCTGCTTTAAGCTGGCAGAACAGCGACAGTTTATAGGCACCTGCACAAAAGAAATAATTGTGACATCCAGGAATTCAGAGCGAGCCCAGGATGAGAATCTGTGGGTTTTCCAAGTTTGAGTGAATTAGGAAGGGGGCCTTCCCAGAAAGGTAACAAAAGGTAATTGCATCTTGGCAGAGTGGACAGAAGGGGCTGGCAGGTTGGAGCCTTCACTCATGCTTGTAGCCGCTTGGTAGGAGACAGACAAGGTTGCTTGATAGTAATTTGAGTTTGATCTCAGGGAGTCTTATTGTTGCTGATGAGATGGCATTGACGGATCTCGGTGGGTGCAAGCCCCCGTGGCAAAGGGTAGGCACGCAAATGTCCCATCAGTGAATCTGTGTCCTGCCCAGAGTTTTGGCCACTTGTTAGCATAGCCTACAGAGGGCCTTACCTTCCCCAAAGTATGGCATTGCTAGCTCCTAAAATGGCTGCCAAAACAAATTTAGCCAAGATGGAATCAGAGCAGACAACACACATCTGGAGAGGGGGTCCCTGGTAACACCAGGCTGGGCCTTTGGTAATGCAGAATCCGCTGTTGGCCATTGATCGGCTTCTCCTGCCAGTGGGGATGGAGGCCGCCAGTGCCCATCCCCCTTTTCTCTTCAAGTGGTGTGAAGCCATCCTGGGTCACGCTTGTTAACCGATTGTTGGGATTTAGCAAGTGTTTTCGTTTCAGTCATGAAAGAGTTAAACTGTTTGCGTTACTTAGTAAGTAAACTTATTTGCATGTAACCACTTAGGCCTCAAATAAGGATTCCCACCAAGGAAGGGGGAGTCACTAGACTTAATGAAGTAGAATTAGGGTTTTCTATTGGGCAACCTGTTTATTGGGGGGGGGGAATTAAGTGATGCTGTATACTGAAAATGTATTGCTCTTTGTTCAGACTTTCTTAGGCAGACTTAAGTTACCTTTTCTAGCAAGATGTAGTCAGTCTAGCAATTTATTATTTTCGTCCAATGTAACCGTATTTTTATCCTTTAAGTAGTAAAGGATTCTTACAGAGCTATACTGGAGTGTGTATCTGTTCTCATTAATGCCAATGCGCAATCTCTGCCTTAAACTTTGCTAATTTTCCTACACAGATGAGCTGCAGCTTTGTGATGTGGCAGGATATCTTGGTCCAGTTGGCAGACAGGGGGATGCTAAGGAGAGTTAGTGGGAAAATTAGTTGACCGTCCATTTCTGATTTGGGTGGGTGGGTGTTCTAGTCGTGTGTATGTGCCTTTCTTAGACTCCCATTGCTGGCATAGAAATTTATTTCTTAAAAATATTTTTATATACCATTTCCCAAATAACACAAGGCAGCTCAAAACCAACGCCAGCAAGGCAAAACCAAAAAACCTTAATACAGCCCAAATTACAGAACTCTCAACAAAGTTTGCTTGCTTGCTTGCTTGTTAGTCCACTTTTCTTGCTGAGACTCAAGGTGGATTACTGGGCAGTTGGCTGTTCTCTCTATCATTTAATTTTATATTCCTACCCTGATTGCATTGTTCAGTTGCATTGTCTATTATTTGTCTTATACTGTATGGTCACATTAGTGCTCGCTTTATTCCATTTTGTATTCCTGTTGCATTATCCATTTGATATCCTGGACTGTATGATTACTTTTCCTTCTTTCTCTCTCTGTACTCTATAATCAGTGAGAAAGGAGGGTTATGAAGAATCTCGTTAAAATAAGTAAATAAATGCATGCATGCAGTAGAAGACATGCAACAAACAACGCTATCAGGCTAGGATCACAGAATTATTATTATTTTTTTAATAAAATTTTATTGGATTAGATATCATTTAGTTTCAAATTACAATCAATTTCCCTATATCCAAATTCTAACCCCCTCCCTTTCCCCCCTTTTGTTGACTTCCAACAGTTTTCCAACCCTTTGTCCCTTTTCCCTTACTCATTTTAAATTCCTTCTATCTAACAAACATATACTTTCACTTTCTTCTAAGCTTATCTATATATCTATATAACACAATATTCTTTCTGTCTTCTTACTTACTTTAACAACTAATTAATAATAATAATAATACCTAACTGAATAATATCTTTCTTTTAGTAATAATCCTTTAACTATTTTTAATACTCTATACTCTATCTTATAATCCCTTCTTCAATATGGGACAAACAATTTATCCCTTTTTACATATTTTCAAAATACTTCCATAAACAATACATTCACATAGATCAACAATTTAACTTATACTCTATATATTACTTTTTCTTCGTATCTTATCTTCATTCTGCTTTAATTGTATTATTATATTACTTCAATTATGCAACTATATAATTATCATCAAAAATCGTCAACCAATTTGACCCATATATATCTTCAAACCAACTCATTCAGTTTAGTACATTATACAATTCTTACCAGCAATAATATTAATTAGTCTATCCTTATAGTTAATTATTTTCTATTGTTATACTATATATAATAGTCTAATAAAATAACTGCTTAGAAATTCACATTTATCTCTCCCCCCCCCCCCCGGTAAAGTCACCTCCCTCTGCATTTAATATATTTCAGTAGTTCTCAAACTGCCACAGTTCTCCTCCCACTTCCCATTTCTTAATTAGATATTGTTTCAGCTTCTCCCAGTCCGTGTTAAACTGTCCTGGATCAGAGTTTCTCAGTTTTCTTGTCATTTTATCCATTTCCGCCATATACAGCAATTTGTATATCCAGTCCTCGAAAGTTGGCACTTCTTGTACTTTCCATTTTTGCGCATACAAAAGTCTGGCCGCTGCTGTCATGTAAAATAACAATGTCCTGTGTTGAACTGGAATATCCTCCATTCCCAAGTTCAGTAGCAGGAGTTCTGGGTTCTTATTAATTTGAAATTGTAAAATCTCACTTATTGCTCTTATCATTTCCCCCCAGTACTGCCTAGGCTAGGATCACAGAATTAGAAGACAGCGGGGCTCCCCACAAAAATCACGGGGAGGGGGTCCAGGAGTCACGCCAGGCTCCCAGCCCCCTGTTGCTGCTCTTCCCGGCTTCGTTTTCCCCATTCCCCCTTCCTCCCTCACATCCTTTTCATTTGCCTCCCTGCCTTTCAAATAGAGTTCCCCCCCCGCCCCACCCATTCACTTATGTTTGTCATGTTGCCCACTTAGGTAAGTGTGCTGTAGTGCCTTCCATCGCTTGTTTGGTTTGCCACATTGTGGGGCTGCCTGGGTTTAGCCTGTGTAGGCACCCTGTGATGCTTCCTGGAGCCATTGTGGGCTCCATGGTGTTGGCCCCATTCCAGCCTGGCTTGCCACACCACTGTGCTGCCTGCTACCGGCCTGCACAGAGCTACCCCGGGGCCAAGATTTGCAGTTTTTGCTCATGCATAGAAAATGTTGTTGCTGACAGTCTTTTGGGGAGGGGGCTTCAACCGCCCCAATGTACTCTCTTCAGTTTTGAGGCTTTTCTGCTGGGGGGGGGGCGCTACACCCTGTTTGCAGGAAAAGCTTTTGTTGTAGTGTCCCAGGCACTGTATTTAAAGATCCGCTTGGGTTGGGACCGCATCAGAATTTGCTACATGATGCCTAAGCAAGGTATAGGAGACAGAAGTAGAAGAGACAGTGCAGCAGGGCTAGATGGTATCTGGAATAATGATTCCAGTGGTCTACAGTCCTATTCCATTGTAAAAAAGCCCTCTTGGACGGTTCCATTCTGCTACAGTTCTAATCCCTTCATCGAAATGCTCCCCTGAACATTTCGGCTTTGTACATTCTGTGAACGGACGGAAGCGTGAGGGCCTTCCTGACCTGGAAAAAAGTGTTTTTTGCAGCTGCATCAACTTGCTCTTCCAGTAATAATGCTGGATCCAGTATAACCCCCGGGCTCTGAACCGAGTCAGCGAGTTGCAGCTGGATCCCATCACACGTGGGAAGCACAGCACCCTTCAAGCCCTGCTCTTTCCTAACCAGCACCACACTCCACTTGTCAGCATTCAGATTCAACTCGTTCAGCCGTAGCCTTTGAAGCAGAGTGGCCAGGCAGTGGCCTCTGGATAAAGAGAGATACAGCTTGGGTATCATTAGCACATCGAGGACAACCTACCAGTAATGATTTCTCCTAATGGGAGACAGATTCAGTCGCATGGGAGATAACAATAAGCCTCAGACAAGTTCCACGCTGATCCTATCCATGTGGTGGTGGAAAGTGCCATCAAACCATAGCTGACTTATGGCAACCCCTGGTGGGGTTTTCAAGGCAAGATACTAACGCAAGTGGTTTGCCGTTGCTTGCCTCTGCAACCCTGGTCTTTGCTGGAGGTCTCCCATCCAATTACTAACCAAGGCCGACCCTGCTTAGCTTCTGCGGTCTGATGAGATCAGGCTTACCGGGGCTATCCAGGTCAAGGCGATCTTGTCCATACGGAACAATCTACACCTATCCAAAGCACCTCCATAATCCCTACGTCTACCTCCAAATGCCTCAATAGAACGGCATGGACCACAGTATCAAAGGCTGCTCCAGGAGGAGCAACAAAGGGGCCTGGGCTTTGTCTATATTCCGACGGAGATCATCTGCTAAGGCCACCAGCGCTGTCTCCAGACTCGTTCTAGACTGAAGGTAGACTGAAGGCAGTCTAGGGCAGATGAGTCACCCAGGAAGACTGGGAGTTGCTCTTCTAATTTGCTCACAAAGAGCCAATTAAAGACCGGATGATCATTGGCCACATCCATTCTTCTCTAGTGCTGCTTTCTAAGGTAGCGAATGGATGACCACCTGTTTTAGAGCCCAACAAAAGGCCCCCCACCCCCAAGTCAGGAATTCATTGATGTCATCCTTGCTTGATTTCAGCAACCAGGACGGACTGGGAACCAGAGTATTATATGGTGGCCTGCACAGATCCCAGGATTTTGTCGCAGTCCTTCACAGTAGCGAGATCAATCCTAAACAGACCACAGAGCATACCCTAGGAGACAAGAGATCAGAGGGCTGGCCAGCTGCAGCTGGTCCGGACTCTGACCTGTTCCTTGCAGGGTGGGCGTGTGCCTCCTCCAGTCCTTCTGATGAGGGCCCCCACACAAGCAAGGGAGCAAAAACACCCAGCCCAGTGACGAGGCAGAGAGTCACGGTGTGCCCCAGTGACTCAAGTCAGAGCCTGCAGTCTGAAAGGATTGCTCACCTGGGCTGGCAGGTATGACTGTTCTTGAATCTGCTGCTGTTTCCTGCTGCCCTGACCTGTCCCAGTCTGCTGCAGGGAAATCAGTCGTGGCAGGGAAGCACAAACTTCAGGACCTTGTGCCTGTGTTCCAGATGAGTTCACAAGAACAATTTGGGTCATTGAGTAGACAATGAGTAACCTCTGTGACATCTTCTTTGCAGCCAGGAGCCGATTCTCCCATTTTCCTTCCAAGAGGAAAAGGAAAGTTAGGTGCAGGGCTGCCTCCAGACATATTTCTGCCCCCGCTGGTGCATGGCGCAGCTCCGCCTCTTTATGCCAATGTGTTATGATGTCTCAACAAGCATGCTGATGTTGCAAAGGCCCTTGGGGGGGGGGTCTCAGCTGGGGGAGCTCTTGCAGCTCTGTCCACTGTCGCCCTGAAGAACTGCTTGGATCGCTTTTTTCAGTATTTATTTATTTTTATTATCTCACGGAGACTCGAGGCGGATTATACAGTGTGAGATTAGTACAGTCAGTATCAAGAACAATTCCACAAACAATGCCGTAGGGTAAATAGATACAAGTTCACAAAGACACAAGCATTAGCAGGAATCCAATACAACATAGTGGTGAAGTCTAACTCATTAGCGGGTCATCTGAGTTTCCCCTCCCTACAATACAGCCCTCCTATCTGAGTAAAAAGCCGAATTTGAATAATTCGGTTTTGCATCCTTTGCGGAAAGCCAGGAAAGTGGGGGCTCTCCTGACCTCCTCAGGCAGGCTGTTCCACAGGGTAGGGGGCCACCACAGAGAAAGCCTGTGTATGGGATGCTGTTGATTTAGCTGGTGGTGGCACCTGCAGGAGACCCTGTTCAGAAATAGCAGGACTATCCCTGGCCTGGTAAGGATACAACAGAGTCCCTCTATGCTATGCTTTTGAGATTAGAATTGGGCCGGCATCACCCTTCCCCAGAGAGCCTTCGCAGGAGCTGTTGCTGGGAAATGACGAGTAAACACTTCCTTCTCTTTCATGTCCTGAGTCCTCTTCTCTGGCCATGTTTGCACCCAAGTGTTAACACATCTCTAGTGTGGGAGTTCTTGAATAACCAAATCCCGATCTGCTGCTTCATGTGGAATACAGCCAGCAGGAGAATCTACCTTGGGGAAAAAAGTAGACGGAGAAGCTGCAGCAGCTGTCGCAACTTTTGGGGCTCCGTTCCTGTAGCCTCCCAAGCTTCATGCCGGTCCAGCCCCCATGCTCGATCCCATGTGCTCATCAGCATGCCAAGAAGAGCACTGTTCGGAGCAAAACTTGGGCAGTGCTCTTGGCTTGCCAATCTGTTGCCAGGTGGCAAGGTTTGCCTGGTCCTGAGATCGTCCTTAGCGGTTCCATGGGAGAGATGAGCATTCATCCAGATTATTTTTTGAGATATTTGCACCCAGAGCTTTTTTTCAGCTGGAACGCGGTGGAACAGAGTTCCGGAGTTCCGGAACATCTTGGAAATGGTCACATGGCTGGTGGCCCCGCCCCCTGATCTCCAGACAGAGGGGAGTTGAGATTGCTCTCTGCGCCATGGCGCAGAGGGCAATCTCAACCCCCCTCTGTCTGGAGATCAGGGGGCGGGGCCACCACCCATGTGACCATTTTCTCCGAGGGCGACCCGCTGAGTTCCACCACCTCTTTTCCCAGAAAAAAAGCCCTGTTTGTACCCCACTTCTCTCTCCCCTGCGGATCCTGTATATAACTTCTCTTTCTCCATTTTATGCTTTCGGGAACAACCCTGTGAGGTGGGTTAAGCTGATTGTGTGTGTGTGTGTGACTGGCCCAAGGTTATGTAGCATGTGTCCGTGGCCAAGTGGGGATTCAGACCTGGGTCTCCCAGATCGTAGTCTGATACTTTAACCACTATACACTACTGTTCCCCTTGGGTGTGCCAATGGATTGGTTGGCTCTAATGAACAAGGGGTCAGCTGCAACCTTCTCCCTCTAATGTGTAAAGGTCCAGAGGAGTTAGCCATGTTAGTCTGTAGTTGCAAAAATAGTAAAGAGTCCAGTAGCACCTTTAAGACTACCCAACTTTATTGTAGCATAAGCTTTTGAGAACCACAGCTCTGTTCGTCAAATGCATCTGACAAAGAGAGCTGTGTTTTTTGCAAGCTTATGCTACAATAAAGTTGGGTAGTCTTAAAGGTGCTACTGGACTCTTTACTATGATGTGCAAAGGAGTCTGCCCCCAGCTTAGTCTGTTGCTGCTGGCTTCATGGCCTACACCAAGCCTGTCACTTGCCTGACATTCCTGGCTACCTACATTCCTTTTGTGGCAAGATTCTTAGAGGGGAGAGCAGGCCCAAATTGCCCGGCTGGTATACGTGCTAGGCTGCTAACAGGTGAGTCGGGAAGCCACTGATGGCCAGTACAGGTCCAGCCACTGTGTGCCGAAAAGGAGGGTGCCACAGAAGTGAGCAGTCAGCTTCAGTGCAGCTGGTACTACTTTTTAAGGCAGAGGAAGGTGGCAGACGGGGGGCATCAGGGCTGACCTCCTAGCCCTGGAGCGCTGCTTCTCCTAGTTCCAGAGCTGGCAGGGAAGGGTGTCCCTAGTGGGCATGAGGAAATGTGTGTTGGCCTGAGTTTATGAAGGAGGAGGAGGAGGCAAGAGGCAGGGACTCTCTGGTGGTTGTACCTGTCCAAAGGGGAATGATAGGGCCCCCTTGTCCTGTTTTGGCCAAGGGCCTCTTCACCAAGTCAGCAGCCCTGGCGCAGCCCCTCTCTCCTTCACTTCAGCACGTAAATCAGCTCTTTCACACAAGGAAGCCAAATAGAGTGCTGCCCCACACACCACGATCTTTTCTGCTGAGGCAAGGCTCCCACCAGCAGGCTTTTTCTCACTCAGGACTAGGCCTCAGTCCAAGCTCCCTGCTGGGCATTTGACAAGGGAGATGGAAGCCTAGACTCCAAATCTGGGCTGTCCCCTTGAGCCCTGCCTAGAACCAGCTGTCTCCCCTTCCCCCAGGAGCCTTGTGCTGGCCGCAGCTGATAGGGAAACACATCTCATTGGCTTCTCAGAGCCAAGCTACAAGTAACGCCTTACACAGGTTGGACACTTGTCAGCTTCCCTCAAGTTTTGATGGGAAATGTAGGCATCCTGGTCTTGCAGCTGTAATGGAGAGCCAAGCTGTAAAACCAGGACGCCTACATTTCCCATCAAAACTTGAGGGAAGCTGACAAGTGTCCAAGCTGTGTCAGGCGTCACTTGTAGCTTGGCTCACAGTGGTGTTCAAGGGGTCTGTCTCATTTTTCCCGTCTCAGATTTGCGCTACATTCAAGGAAATGGTCTTCTGCAGCGCCCTGCAGTGGGACATGGCGGGAGGAGGCTTGCATTGTGCGAGGGGGATGTGGGACCCAAGGGGACTGAGCGAGGAGAGATGGTGTGTGAAGGGGAGACCTGGTGGTAGTGCAGAGGCCTGGATGGGAGGGGTGAGGCTGTGGCCTTCCCACACTGGCAGGAGTTTCCCAGCTTGGCCCTCAAACAAGCTGCTCTTCCTTGGGGTCTCCTTGGCAAAGGGAGGTAGAGACAGGAGGGTCTTCTGAACTTTGTGGGGGGGGGCCAGGCTGAGACAGCAGGGCTCCCCCAGGCTCTGTTGGGGTGGGCAAGTTTAGTGCTTGGCAGCTGTTCCTGCTCGGGGTGTCGGAGAGCCACTTCTTTGCCATCCAGGAAGAGTTTTTCATCAGCTGCCTTCTGTAAACAGCGGCGGCGGCAGCAGGCTGGAGCAAGTTCCCATGCCGGGATCAGGCACAAACTTGCTTTGAGCAAACAGAACAGGCTTTGCATGTGCCAGGGAAGGTCACCCGAGGTCATTGGGGCTGGGCGGTTCCCAGGCTCCTGAAGCAAACTCCCAGTGTGGGTTTGGGGATGGGTGCCACACCTGGGCGGGCCGGTCCCAGAACCACCGCAGCTGGGCCTCCTTTCTTCACTTTTGCTTGGGAGGGAGAACTCCTTCCTTGCTCCCCTGCCTGCTGCCTGAATTGCTAAGACATCACAAGAATGGCCCATTAACAAGACTTGCTTTCCGTAGAAGAAGCTCGAGGCTGGGCAGAAGATGCCCCTCCTGATGGACGGGAGTAGCCAGCATGGAGTAGTGCTTAGAGTGCTGGGCTAGGATCTGGGAGACCCAGGTTCGAATCCCCACTCTGCAACCCAAACCCTATTGCATTCTTCCTTGGATGTCCCGTTTGTTGATTTTATTGACTTACATTGTGTAATCTGGTTTGAGTCTTAGTAATAAATAAATAATGTCAAAAAGAAAAGGTATTCTCACATGATAGATCCAGGTCAGGGCTCTAAATGAAATCCTGCCCTCAAACCATAGCTGGCATAATGGCGACCCCTGGCGGAGTTTTCATGGCAAGAGACTAACAGAGGTGGCTTGCCATTGCCCGCCTCTGCAACCCTCGTCTTCATTGGAGGTCTCCCCTCCAATTATTAACCAAGGCCGACCCTGCTTAGCTTCCCTGAGCTGACAAGATCGGGTTCACTTGGGCTATCCAGGTCAGGGCAGGATCCAAAGGGCTTACGCAAAACACCAAAACAACTGAGATAAACAAACATGACAGGCTTTCCTGAATCCACTCAAGGTCTCTGGCTGTGAGCCAAGGGCCCAGCAAATGGAAGGAATCAGAAGGGGCCTGCTCCCACAGTCCCCCTCCTTTCAGAGCCAGCCCCCCAGGGCACGTACAGGGGGCAGGTGCCTTTGAAAGCAGCAATGAGCCCCATCTGGCAGAACTTATGTTGAGCCCCTCAGCAGACCAGAGTAGATAAGGAAAGGCAGGGCTTTTTTTCAGCAGGAACGCGGGGGAACAGAGTTCTGGAACCTCTTGAAAATGGTCACATGGCCGGCGGCCCCGTCCCCTGATCTCCAGACAGAGGGGAGCTTGGTGGCGCGGAGGGCAATCTCAACTCCCCTCTGTCTGGAGATCAGGGGGCGGGGCCAACAGCCATGTGACCATTTTCTCCAAGGGCAACCCACTGAGTTCCACCACCTCTTTTCCCAGAAAAGAAGCCTTGAGGAAAGGGAAAACAGGATGGGAACTGATCAGAGTGCTGTATTGTCTCAGGCCACCCTGGCCACTGTTCCTGGTGGTGGGGCAATGGGGGCATTCAAGGAAGGCCTGGGGCTTTCGTGGGCTGGGCTGGGCAGGGCAAAGGATTGCATGGGCAACCAGCAGTCAAGCTGGCCTTTGTGTGCCTTCTTCCAGACTCCCCTGGCCGGCTCCTGAACCGCTTTGAAATGCCTGGCGTCGCCAACTACACCACGATGCTGCTGAGTCGGGATGGAAGCACCTTGTACGTGGGGGCCCGCGAGACACTCCTCGCCCTCAGCACCACCTCCTTCTCCCCCGGGCCCCAACAGCGAAGCGTAAGTATGAGGCAACCATTTCTCTGCCTTCCCTGGCTTATCCCCCCTGCTGTGTTGGCGAAGACTTCTGCAGGGCCCAGTGGGCTGGTTCTTTTCCAAATGCTGTCGTCGTCCTGGGACAAATCTGGGTAGCAAGAGTGAGGCTGGAGCTTGTCGGTGCTCTCTGGCCTTCACCCTCCAGGAGTTGCCTGGGCGGCACCTGCTCTGTGTCTCTGCAGTCTCCTTGCTTCAGCATAAAACTTTGATTTTGGGTCCTGCAGCCAGAAAATGTATTTTGTTTCCCAGAGAGCATAGGCTGCACTTTCAGGGGAGTTGGTTTGAGAGCGCGCCTTCCTTTTCCTTACCCCTGGCAAGATGGAAGCAGAAAGAACATACTCCTGTTTTCTTATTTCTATTATTATGTAATGTTATCACAGTCCACCAGGTGTTCACTGTGAGACCTTCACTGATTCGGATTTTATCCAAGAATCTCGGAGTTAGCGTTGTTGTTGTTGTTGTTGTTGTTATGGTGTTCTTGACATAGAATTGAGGCAGATTTGGGAGCTGGAGAAATCTCTTCCCATGCCATGCGAGGAAACGCTCCAAGGGAGACAGGCGAGGGCAACAGCACCTGCCTAGGGCCTTGTGATCAGTGTCCTTTCTTGTCTCCAGCTGCCGTGGGCTGCTGAGGAGGAAAAGAAGCAACAGTGTGTCTTCAAGGGCAAGGACCCTCAGGTGAGTGCTTCTCCCACCTGCCTGGCTGGGGTGGAGTTGAGGCTGCCAGTCCAGCACCAGATGGGCAGTGGCCACTTTGGGCATTGAAAGGCTGGGGCTGGGCAGAAGGGCACAGGGAGTGTGGGCAGCTGACGGGCTGAACCCCTGTGCTCTGCTGTCCCTTGCAGAAAGACTGCCACAACTATATCAAGATCCTGCTACAGATGAACGACACCCACCTCTACACCTGTGGCACCAGCGCCTTCAGCCCTGCCTGCACCTACATTGTGAGGACTGGGTGGGGGTGGGTGGGTGGGGGTCTAAGTGATCTCCTAGAATAGTAGACCTGGAGGACTGCTGAACTGGGCCATGTAGCTCATCTCCCCCCCCCCCAATCCTTGGGGATGTTTACTCTAGTGCTGAGTGCCTTGCGTTGGACAGAGCCCGTTTCCAGTGGCAGCGTTGAGCTGCTGCAGGGGAGAGATGCTGGCCTGAAGCCCATTTCTGAGAAGCTCCAGCCCTAAATACTCTCTTCGGTCCCCCATCAGGCTAGCAGGATTTGCAAGGGAAGAGTTTCTCTCCATCCGTGGCCAAGGAGCACAGGCTGCCCCCAAAGATGTAGGGGGGAAGAGAAAAGCCTTGCCTGCCCTTGCATGACCTCTGCCCAGTGTTTTTGAGCCAGTGGTTGCGTCCCTAACCTGTTTTGATGCCAGGTCTCAGTCATTAGAAGCATTAAGAAAGAACAGAGCAGGGCCTCTGAACTTGTGCAGAATGTCTTAGCATTGGGATTCCACAGTGGGTTCATGAGAAAGCGATTTCTGGGCCTACCAGAGCCCATCTTGTCCTTCTGGGTAACTTTTCCTCCACACTGTCTCCCTTACAGAGCATTCCAGACTTCAGCCTGATACGGGAGACTTCTGGGAAGCTCCTACTGGAGGACGGGAAAGGCCGATGCCCGTTTGATCCTGAATACAAATCCACAGCCCTCCTAGCTGGTAAGGTGCTCCAGGTGGACGGCTGGCCCTCATCCTGGGGACAAGGGAATAGGGGGACCAGGCCACCTGGGAACAAGAAGGACAAGAGAAGGTAGCCAAGCTGTGGGGTGGGGCAGGCTGGGGCTGAGAGCTATTTTCACCCCTCCTAGATTTCTCGCCCATCGGCCTTCTTCGCCTTGCAGGGAAGACCTGGCATCCCATGGATAAGCGGCTCTGCTGTGAAGAGTGAGTGGGAGGGAGGCGCAGGGGCCGATTCCACGGGCTCTAATGGGGATATTTTCCGCAGATGGGGAACTGTACACGGGGACAGTAAGCAACTTCCAGGGCAACGAGCCAACCATCTCCCGCAGTCACAGCAGCCGTGTGGCTGTCAAGACGGAAAACTCCCTCAGCTGGCTACAAGGTGTGTGTTGGGAAAGGTGATGGGGAACCAAAAAGGCCCACCGCTCAGCTGTCAGAGCGGCCGGCGATGGTCAGATCAGGCATGGTCATAGATCCAGAGGAGTTAGCTGTGTTCGTTTGTAGTTGCAAAATAGTAAAGAGTACAGTAGCACCTTTAAGACTAACCCACTTTATTGGAGCATAAGCTTTCGAGAACCACAGCTCTCTTCGTCAGGTGCAACTTTATTGTAGCATAAGCTTTCGAGAACCACAGCTCTCTTCATCAGGTGCAACTTTATTGTAGCATAAGCTTTTGAGAACCACAGCTCTCTTCATCAGATGCAACTTTATTGTAGCATAAGCTTTTTTGAGAACCACAGCTCTCTTCGTCAGGTGCAACTTTATTGGAGCATAAGCTTTCGAGAACCACAGCTCTCTTCATCAGGTGCAACTTTATTGGAGCATAAGCTTTTGAGAACCACAGCTCTCTTCATCAGATGCAACTTTATTGTAGCATAAGCTTTTGAGAACCACAGCTCTCTTCATCAGGTGCAACTTTATTGGAGCATAAGCTTTCGAGAACCACAGCTCTCTTCATCAGGTGCAACTTTATTGGAGCATAAGCTTTCGAGAACCACAGCTCTCTTCGTCAGGTGCAACTTTATTGGAGCTTAAGCTTTCGAGAACCACAGCTCTCTTCGTCAGGTGCAACCTGACGGTTGCATCTGACAAAGAGAGCTGTGGTTCTCTAAAGTTTATGCTCCAATAAAGTGAGTTAGTCTTAAAGGTGGTACTGATCAGGCATGGTGATCAATGAGTTGTGGCCCTTCTGTTGAGCTAGCCAAGTGTTTTGCCCTGGGTGGGGACCTCTTTTGGTGGGGCTCTTGGCATTTGGAGGGGAGCAGCTCCTTACAGGCCTATCTTTGCTGTGGTTGGGGCATAGATCCTTCCTTCGTGGGCTCAGCTTTCCTACGTGAGAGTCTCCCACCCACTGATCCCCAGGGAGACGATGACAAGATCTACTTCTTCTTCAGCGAGAGCGGCAAGGAGTTTGACTTCTTTGAGGACACCATTGTGTCGCGCATCGCACGTGTGTGCAAGGTGAGGGCCATGTGTGCTGATGGTAAGCAAGCTTTTTGGAATTTGGCCATGGTAATGGGTGACTCTCTATGTAAAACCACATTCTGATGAGTACAGAGGAATTATTCAGGAACCTGAAGTGGCATGTGAAGAGCTCCTAAAGGATCTTTCCAAATGAGATTCAGTGTGAGTAACGCTAGGGAAGACTAAACTTGGGTTTGTAGCAGAAAGCTCAATGAAAATGTTGCGGTAGCTAAAAAAGGCAAATGTGATTTTGGAGCTGCATCTACAAAAGTATAGTAATTACAGATTATAGAGACAGATGGTAGAACTTCATCCAAAGGACTCCACCAGCCCTCAACAGTGGCAGCTGAGCAGGGTTCTCATAGAGGTGCTGAGTGCTGGTGACCCTGGAGTTCTCATTGGAACTTTGGCCCCAGCTTAGTTCCAAGTTTATTTTATGTATTTATTTATGTCATTTATAGTCCGCCTTTCTCACTGGGACTCAGGGTGGATTACATAGTGTGAGATTAGTACAATCAGTATCAAGGACATTTCCAGAAACAATGCCATAGGATTTTACTAAGATATAGCATTAGCAAAGAACCAAGACAAAGTTGAAGAATTGCTGAAACAGAACACAATCAGTTCTAGGACTGACTTAGATAACATGAAGCACAGGTAGTATATAGCAATACATATTCAAAGCAATACAAAATATGCAAGGCAACATAGTGGTGAAGTCTGTGGTCCCTAACTCATTAACGAAGCATCTGAGACCCCCTCCCTACACTTAAGATACGGAAAAACCTTTTATCGAAATCTTGCCTGGGCCCAGTCTTCCCCAGTCATCTTTGGAGGTATTCTGAAATGTAGGTTCTGTTGCTCTGATGTTGGGCTGTTTCACCTTTGCTGTCTTTCCTGCCCTTTCCTCCTTCCTGCTAGGGAGATGTGGGAGGAGAACGTGTGCTCCAGAGGCGGTGGACAAGCTTCCTGAAAGCCCAGCTACTGTGCTCGCGTCCCGGAGATGGCTTCCCCTTCAATGTGCTGCAGGACATGTTTACATTGACTCCGGGCGAGCACTGGCCGGAGACGGTCTTTTACGGGATCTTCTCCTCTCAGTGGTGAGACGTGGGAGCAGAGGTGATCACGGTCTCTCCACCAGGAAGTGGGTGGGGGCACTGAGGTGTGAGTCGAGAATGGAGCATGCGGGCCATGTGGTGGGCATATCAGGGCAATGGCTCAGAGACGTTATTGGCTCCCAGTTTGCGGGTGTCAGCAAGAGGGATATTTGGGGCTCCGTGCTTTCTGGGGGCACCTAATTGCCTGATCGGGACCTCTGTTCCTTTCCTCCAGGGATAGGAAGGGCAGTGTGGGTACTGCCGTGTGTGCCTTCTCCATGTCTGATGTGAAGGAAGCCTTCAATGGCCTGTACAAGGAAGTCAACCGAGAGACACAGCAGTGGTACACAGACACCCACCCGGTGCCAGAGCCCCGGCCTGGAGCGGTGCGTAGCTTTCATAGGTCCCCTATCCTTTGGGCACTGAAGTGGGTGGCTCTTGCTGTCTCTTTTCGCCCTGCCCTCTTCTGCCTGTGACATTCCCCACCAATTCTAGATGACAATTACATGGCTGCTTTAGACCTGGGAGGGCGGGGACAGCTGTGCCCTGCGCAGCCACTGATCCAGCCCTCTCCATAATCCCTCCACAGTGCATCACCAGCCATGCCCGCCACCTGAAGATCACCTCCTCACTTCAGATGCCAGACCGGGTGCTCAACTACCTGAAAGACCACTTCCTGATGGACAGCGCTGTACGGAGCCAGCCGCTTCTGCTGCAGAGCCATGCCCGCTACCAGCAAATCAGCGTGCAGCGAGTGCAGGGCCTGCACCGCGTCTACGACGTCCTCTTCCTGGGTACAGGTGGGTGGCCAGATTAGAAAAAAAGTCTTGTAGTTAGAAAGTGGAATGGACAAGGCCCTTGAGGGATGAGGGGTTCAGGTGAATGACGGAATGAGCGGATAGAGGCGCCGGACTTGCCTTTGAAAGGGCCACACCAATCCTATACACCAGTCAAAAGACTTGCTCCAGGGACAATAGAAGGTTAAGTGAGTGACTTGCCAGGGATAGGGCTTTCCAAGATGTGGCACTCTTCCTGGGGAACTCTTGTCCATAGGAGGTGAGTTTGCAGGATATGAGAGTCTTTATAAAGTCCGCCCCCATGGCCTTCCTGTGCCAATGGAAGAATTTTCCTTCTGTCACTTTAGAGCTAAACTACACAAGACGCCTGGCACGTGTTCTTCATGTTTCAGGTTCCCGCAAGTTTACTTGGGAAATGTAGTCGGGCTCCGCCGCCTGTCAGCTTCGGGCTTGGCTGTCTTTGGGCTCCCCTTGCTGACTGTTCCCCCCCCCCCCCGTCCTTCTGGCTCTGTCGCTACTGCTCTGACATGCCCTGCCCCAAACACAAGGCCCGACTACACTTCCCAGGTAAACGTGTGGGAACCCAACACGTGAAAAACATGTGCTGGGCGTCTCGTGTAGTTTAGCTCTTCGTTTTCCTAACTTTGCAGCTCTAGGTGTGACCTACTAGCAGGGCTTGGGGTAGTAAGCCGTTAGCATCACCAAGAGCTTAAAGGGTACTATTTCGAATCCCCCTCCTTTCTGCCAGCTCTCCTCCTGCAGCAGGGCTGCTGTCCATGGGCGGAGAGCAGTCATAATAATTGAAATGTTTAAGGTGAATTCTTGGGTGGAGGGTGTTTCTCCACACCTTGGGACTGAAGTCAGACCAACTGGTCTGTTGTTCCCAGGATCCACCTTTTTTTCTCCTTTTGAAGATTTGGCCAACTTTGCTTTTCTGCAGCCTCCCTGGCCATCCAGTGTTTCTCAGATATGATGGAGGGAAGTTCTGAGAACACACCATCAAGTTCCTTTAGTATCCAAGAAGACCATTCATCCAGCCTAGACAGGGCCGGATCGACGGGGGGACAAGGGGGGTAGTTTGCCCCCACCGCCGCCAGAGAGGGGGCACCGGGCGCAGCTGCCAGGAGCGTGCGGGCGGCTGAGCAGAGGGTTGAGAGCCAGCTTGCGCCATTCGCCTGCCCCAAGGGCAGGGGGCGTGCGGCAAGCCTGCTGTCCCGGTGCGCCGCGTAGCTGGCAGTAGCAACAGCAGCGTGGGTGGCTGGGAGGCCACCCGCGCCATTCGCCTGGCCCGCAGGACAGGGGGCGCGTGGCAAGCCGGCTGCCCCCTCAGTGGGGCAGGTGAATGGCATGGGCGGCCACCTAGCTGCCGCCGCCACCGCCAGCTCCACAGCATGCTAGGGCAGCTGGCTTGCTGTGGGGCAGCGTGCTCCACCCTGCATCACAGAAGTGACATCATCACGCAGCGCCAGGAGCACACGCGCGACTTGGGTTTCCCTGGGCGCCAGCAGCCCTAGATCCGGCCCTGAGCCTTGAACGTGTTTATACCAAGTTCTCTTCCCTGACTCACTCACTGTTCTGCAGCTGTAATCTTGGCCCCTCACCCACTCATGCTTCTTCTGCAAGGTTGTACACAGTTCCCCTTTTTCGGAGAAGACCGAGGCAAATGAGTGGAGCTGTTCAACCTTCTCTTTATCACTTGTTAACATTCCGCCTTCCTCACTGAGCCACAGGACTACCATTTCCTTCCTCGTTTACTTCAGACATACCTGGAAAAACCGTATTTTTTAGCTTGAGCTTTCCTGACCCTAATGCTAAAAATCCATAGATGCCCCTAGTGACCTGTCCCTGCTTCCATTTTTGATGTTCAGCTCATCCTTGAACTTTTTCTGTAGCCAAATTAGCTTCTTTAGACGTCTTCCTTTTTTGTCTTCGTCATCTGCACTGTGTCAGCAACTCCTTTTTCAGGAAGTCACACCCATCTTGGATTCCTTTTTCTAAGAGATTATCTAGTTATGAAATCTTGGTGTATCAAAATCAGCTTTCCTAAAGGTGAAAGAACTTGTTTGACTGTGTTTGCCTCCAGCTTTCCATAAGATCAAGAACGCCAGCGTTATGGGCATGGATTCTTGTTCCTTGAAATATCAATAATTTGTTTCAGGAAAGCATTGTCTCCATTCACTCTGTACTGAACAGCCACAATGCTGTTTTGCTTGTTTTCTTGTTGAGTTTTTACCCAGAAACTGTTTACAGGGCTACTGTGTCCCACCCTCTTGGATTTCTGTGCAGATGTAATAACAACAACAACAACTGTGCTTATATACTGCTCCTCTAGACAGATTAGTGCCCCACCCAGAGCAGAGAACAAGTTAGTGTTATTATTATCCCCACAATGCAGCTGGGGAACTGGGGCTAAGAGGAGGGGCTTACCCGAAGTCACCTACTTAGCTCCTGGTGGTAGTGGGATTCGAACCAGTAGAGTGCTGATTCGCAGCCAAACCACTTAACCACCGTGCTTCACATTTGGACATACAATGCTGTTCTCCCTCCTATTCTTAAACAAGGTATATCAATCAGCTTTGTATGCACAAGTCATGGAAGCCCATCCCTTCCCACGCTAGGGGTTCCAGCTCATCTTGTGTATTTTCCATGCACTATTAGTGCGTAGACAAATGGGGAGACGCAATGATTGTGGCGGTGGGATTGCATCCTCCCCTCCAGCCAAGGTACCTCAAGCTCCACCACTGTGACTGGCTCCTCTGCACCTCGCCCGGCTGACCACAGCAGCATTCCCCGCCCAGCCCACCTCCAGGTTTACTGCCGCCGTGGCAGTGAACCTCTCGGCTGCCTTGCAGATCCAAGGAAGTGGCAGCAACGACATTTCCAGGCACCCCCCCACTTCACTACCACCACAGTGGGGACTCTCCTGCCCCCTCCCCCACTGGACTAGCTGCTGTCCTGTCTGCCCACCTGCAGTTTCACCAGCTGCAACACAGCAGCGACCTCCTCAGTCACCTTGCCGTTTCACCTATGCGGTAGGGGTGGCAACGGCGCTCCCGCTCTACTTCCTGGCTGCCCACGTTCCTTCCCCTTGGTGGCTGCAACTCTCCCCCCTGCAAAGATTCACCGGTTCAGCAGCGGTGGCTTCCCCCCACGGCTGGGAGAGGCACGGGGAGCCATATTGCAAGAGAGGCTGTTGCTGCACATGTGCAGTCAACAGCTCGTGTGTTGGGGTTTTTTCTAAGCTCTCTTCATTAGGGAAACAGAATCTGCAGAGCGGGGCCACCTGCTGAAAGCTGTGGCGATGATGCTCCAGTGACTCAGAAGTACACAGTGTTCAGTCTGTGGTCCAAAGTTGATTTGCTCTGACTCGCCCCCTGGTCTCATCCTTTTCTGAATTTCATTCTTCGGCACTGGGGAGAGAGATGATGGGGGAAGCTCAAAGGTTTGCTTACTGTCATGGTCATAATAAAAGATAATACCCTGTGGAGAGTGCCCTCAAGTCATAGCTGACTTATGGCGACCCCTGGCAGGGTTTTCATGGCAAGTAACAGAGGTGGTTTTGCCATTGCCTGCCTCTGCAACCCTGGTCTTCACTGGAGGTCTCCCATCCAATTGCTGACCAAGGCCGACTCTGCTTAGCTTCTGAGATCAGGCTCACCTGGGCTACCCTACTACCCTACTGTTATTTAAAACAGGAAGCAGCAGAAAATTGCAGGCATATATGTGTATCCATTAGGGAAAAAAATCCTTTTCATAGGCTGACACATGCCTGTAATTTTCTGCTACTTCCTGATAGTACTTCCTGATTTCTGAGGATAGAGTTGTTGGTTCTGTTTCTCACACCCTCCCCTTTCTCTTCTGAGCGTAGATGGTATCCAGGGGGGACTCTGTACTACGCTGCCAGCAGGGTGATGAGGCTGTATTGAGAGCCACTGTGACGTGGTGTCCGGTGTAGGACTGGGAAGACCAAAATTCAACTCCACACCCAGCCATAAAGTTCAGAAGGTTACCTTGGGCCAGTCACGGACTCTAAGCTTAGCTTCTTGTTCCAAGGATCAAATGGAAAGCAGAGATCCCTTTCTGCCTCGGAGAACTATTTGGCCGAGTTCCTTGGAGGACTAAAAAGTGGGAACTGTTTGTTATGAAAGTAGTGGGTACGTATATTTTTCAGTGCACATCCACCTGTACAATAAAAACAGGACGCCCTTGTGCTTTGCAGGTGACGGGCGGCTCCACAAGGCCGTGGTGACAACAGGCCAGCAGGTTCATATCATCGAGGAGATCCAGCTCTTCCCCCCAGGGCAGCCTGTTCTCAAGCTGCTGCTGGACCCGACCAAGGCAAGGCTGCGAAGCAAGAGAGCCCACCCCTACCCCGGCTCCTTGCGGGGCAGGGGGCTGAGCTCCTCCCAGGCCCTCTCGGCCCAGAGGAGGGACGGCTTGGATCAGGGGGCTTCTGCTGTGCTCCCCAGGAACCGGCCCCGCTCAGTCCTGCCCCTCTTCCCCCCCTGCAGGGCCTTCTGTACGCTGCTTCCTATTCTGCGCTGGTGCAGCTGCCGGTTGCCAACTGCAGCCTGTACCAGAGTTGTGGGGAATGCATCCTGGCTCGGGACCCCTACTGTGCCTGGAACGGGGAAGCTTGCCTGCCTGTGGCCCTGCACAAGGAGCCCACAACGTAAGTGCGTCTTTCCTGCACCTAAACCGCCGTGGGGCTCGCTGTAGGGGCCCTATAAAGTCCCTTGCAACTTGTTCAAAGGGGGTCTTGCATCACCAGAAGGGGGGGCCAAGGGGGCTAGTGGAAGCAGCCAGGTTTGAGGCCTGCTGGCAAACGGGGCATGCCTGGCAGAACCACTGGGCGTCCCAAGCCACTGTGGGCCAGAAGTGGGCTGTAATCCAGGCGAACGTATTCTTGGTCCCTTGGTGCCCGGCCCAAATGTGATCATGAACAGCAGCAGCTGCCTGATCCCCTCTGGCTGGGTACCCCCTCAGAGTACCCGGGGGGAACCATCGTGCTCAGAGGGCATCCAGGGTCACTCCTTCACTCACCGCCACAAGGGCTCCAGGGTGGCATTTCAGGCTTGACCTGCCACAAAGCTGGGGCACTGGCCTCCAGTCCCTCCCTCACCAATGGGCTTTTGTCCCCTTTGTGCTGTTTGCCCCCCCCACACACACACCTGTCTCAACTGGCTCTGTTGTCTTCCCTCTCTGTCCAGGCCCTGGGCTCAGGATATTGAAACAGCCGCCGCAATGCAGCTTTGCCGGAGCAGCAGAGCAGGGCTGAACCACTCAACAGGTACAAAAACCGGGCCAGGGGGTGGGGCACACAACCTAGCTCTGAGAAAGGGGGGCACTTCCTTGTCTCATCGAGAGAGGGCCAAGACTTGCTGACTCCTGCCTGAAGCAGGACCCTGCCTTAAATGCCCCTTTTCTGCCCCTTCAGCTGCAACGTGCCAGCCCGTGTGGCTGAGCTCCAACGCCGTCAAGATGCTCCCGTGCCCCCTGCTCTCCAACCTGGCATCCCGCCAGTGGGTGCACAAGGGTGCTGCGCTCAACGCATCCTTTCTGGTGCTGCCCAAAGGGGAGCTGGTGCTGGTGGGCAGGCCAGACCAAGCCGGGCACTACGAGTGTTGGTCTCAGGAGGACAGCTTCCGCCAGCTGATAGCCAACTACTGTGTGAGGGTAGAGCCGGCAGCGCCAGGCTGGCTTGTGCCAGCCCAGGACCCCCTGGAGACCATCAGCACGTCCCGGAGCACCTCGCCTGTGGCGGCTGGAGGCATTGCAGCCCTGCTGGAGGCGAAAACCTACTGGACGGAGTTCCTGGTGATGTGTGTGCTCTTTGGCCTCACTCTGACTCTCTTGACGCTCTTCCTCTTGCACCGGCACCACAACACCATGAAGGCCTTCCTGAAGCAGGGCAAAGGCACCAACAGCCGCGGCAAGAAGCTGCGCAAGGCAGGGCTACCCACGGAGAGCCTGCCCCTCAATGGCACCAACATGCCCACTGCCTTGCCAGACCACAAAGGCTACCAGACCCTTGACGACAGGCACACGGTAAGCACACCCGTGCGTGACGCCCTGGGCCCCCCCAGCACGGCCTTTCTGGAGCCTGACCAGCAGCCGCTCAGCATGCACGAAAGCTTTGTGGAGGTGTTGGTTCCTTCGCAGCGGCTCCGCGTGCGCCTTGGCTCTGAGATCCGGGATTCGGTTGTGTGATTCGTTCTTAAACCCAACTCCAAGCGGTCTTGCGGTGCTGCCCAGGGGCTGGGCTTCTAGTGCCCTCCAGCATCTCCAAGCCCAGCACTAGAATGAACTGTGGCGCCCCTATAGGGTCAGGCAGTGGATTTAGTACTGCGCCAGGCTTTTGTGCCGCTGCCACAGCGCCCCTAAGGACAAGAAAGCACACACCCGACCGGAAACCGTTCATCTTTGCTAAGAAGGAAAGCTGAAGTTCCTAAAGGAAAATTCTAGGGCTGCACTTCTAGGGTGGTAAAACTTCACCTTCTGGGACAGCAGCAGGAGAAACGACCCATCCTGCAGGGCCCCTGGAACCTACACAGAAGGAAAGACCCAACCTGGCCCCCCCTGCTAAGAAAGATCTGGCTGCTGCACCCTTTGAAGGAGGGACAGGGGAGCGTATGCTGAAGGTGGCCTGGCGAGTTTGCGGATTTGTTGTAGGAGAGAAAATGCATTTGTGTGTGTGGGGGGCAAGTGAAGTCTGTGTCTAGGAATGTCAAGTGCTGTACGCCCCCCTTTGACTTGCCTCGTTACTTGAAGGTCCCAAAATGTGAATTATTCCTGGCCAAAGCCTCTCCAGGACCTTGGGCAGGAGACAAGCAGGTGCTGCTGCACCCCTTCGCCCCCCCCCCAACGATCTTCCACAAGAGGTTTTATTTGTTGTGTGTTTTTACATAAAGCAAGCACGTTTTCTTTGGCAGTTGCATGAGCCTAACTTCTCTTGGGGCCCAACCCTCACTCATTTGCTTGGGGGGGGGGGGCGGGGAGTCTTCTTATGACTTTTTGACTGTCTTTCCTGAAAAGAGGTGCAGCTTTTCCCAGCCCTGTGTCCTGCCACAATTGCTTTTGTCTCAAGCAGCCCTCAGATACACCTCCAAAGGGCTTTTTTTTTCTGGGAAAAGAGGTGGTGGAACTCAGTGGGTTACCCTCAGAGAAAACGGTCACATGGCTGGTGGCCCCGCCCCCTGATCTCCAGACAGAGGGGAGTTGAGATTGCCCTCCGCGCCGCTTGGCGGCGCGGAGGGCCATCTCAACTCCCCTCTGTCTGGAGATCAGGGGGCGGGGCCACCAGCCATGTGACCATTTTCAAGAGGTTCCGGAACTCCGTTCCACCGCGTTCCCGCTGAAAAAAAGCCCTGCACCTCCCCGATTAGGGCTGGAGCTAGTTCAGATTGTGAAAAAAGGAAGTCACGTCTCTGCCGTTAACACCCCCTCCCAAATTTCATCACAAATGAAGCCTTGGCACTCAACACCAGCTGCTGGATTGGCTGGGAACAGGAGAAAGACGAGACTCAACAGGTTTAGCTCCTGAGCTTTATTAGTATTTTGGGTTATGGGCAGAGGCCAGACAGGGTTATAAGTGAGTGTGTAAAACAAGTTGCCCAGGCAACACTTTTTTCTCTTCTAGAAAAAGAATGCCCTTAAATCACACGGGACTGAAGCTGTACAAAGGGGAAGCGGTGCCGGCTTCACTTGTAAGAAATAACCCCACAGTGGAAGGTAGAGAAGCTAGCACCGAACACGACAGGTGAGGTTAAGGCACAGAGCGATGATCTACAGCAAAACCCCGGGGCAACAGACCCAGCAAGGCCAGGACTCTGGGGGGCAGGTGGTTCTGGCGGCAGCTCTCCTCCTCTTCAAGTGACACGCTTCATTGCCAGCCCGATGCAGCCCCACCCACCCCCTACCTCAACAGAGGACCAAAGGCCCAAGCAGCCAGACTCCCAAGGTAAAGAGGGCCTGATCAGGGCACGAGAAAGTGTGTGTAGGAGGAAAGTGTACTGTTGGCCTCCTATCCAGCTGGAGCAGTTGCCTACATCCTACTTGATTTGAAAGGAGTCACATCCGCTTCTAGCGGGCAAGAAGCAGCTGGAGACACGGCAGGGCCTCACAGCACAATTTTGAAGGAACTGAAAGAGAAAGCAGGCAAGAGCTGCTCAGGCCACTGAGGAATAAAATCATCAGCCCCACCCCAAAGGACAAAGCAGCAGAAATTACCTTGGGAAGTCTGGTGAGCGTGAAATGATGTGCTGGAATTCAGAGAGGTTGATTGTTCCGTCCTTGTCAATATCCGACTCTTCCAGGATCTGCAGGAAATAAGAATACCCTGGAGATCAAGAGCAGAGAGAGCAGCCCCCCCCCCCAATTCTCCTTCACCAGGCCAGAACAAATGTGGCTGGTCTACTACCTCTTCGGCACTCACGTTCTGGATGAGCTGGTCCATCTCCACAGGGTTCAGGCGGCTTTCTTCTCCTTCCCCAGTCAGGCAGTTCACCAAATTCTCCAAATCCTTTTTGTCCAGAGTCCCGTCGTCATCAAAATCTCAAGAAAGGAAACATAGAGCTAGAAGGGATCCCAAAGGTCATCTAGTCCAACCCCTGCACACCACAGGAAATTCAGTTAACCCCCCTCCCCCAGTGACCCCTGCTGTATGCCCAGAGAGAGGCAAAAAACATCCAGGATCCCTGGCCAATTGGGCCTGCAGGTAAATTCCCTCCTGACCCCAAAGTGGCGATCAGCATTACCCTGGGTATATAAGAAAGAAGGAGAATTGGCAGTTCTGCACTCACTAAGCTAAAAAGCATGATTTACTTGTGTAGACGGCTTACAGAAGGGGGTGCCCCTGGTACTCCTGCACACACACCATTCCTGTCCTGTTGGAAGCAGAGGGACACAGGCATCCATCCCTCTCTTCTTGACAGCTCTGCCTGCAGGGGCTGCGGGTAGATCTTTCGGAGGCCCTAACTCTGCTAAGTTCTTTGTAAACAAGGTGCTGAGTTCAGAGACTTACTCCTTTAGAGACTTATTCCTTTAACGCTGCTCATACATTGGACAGGAGGTACTGTAACTGAACTTTGCACGAGCATGGTTAGAACGGCACCGATGCTTGTATAATGGACTCTACAGATTGGTGGTGGTGGAGCAATCTGCTGCGCTGGAGGCGCCCAGCCCCCAAGTTTATCACATTTTACTTTCACTTTTCCTCCAAGAAGCTCAAGATAGCCATGTTTGTCTGTAGGTGTAGAAAAGAGCAAGAGTCCAGTAGTACATATAAGACTAACAAAACTGGTGGTAGGGTATGAGCTTTCATGAGTCACAACTCACTTCTTCAGACGCATCTAAAGTGAGTCGCAACTCACTTCTTCGTATCTGAAGAAGTGAGTTGTGACTCATGAAAGCTCATACCCTACCACCAGTTTTGTTAGTCTTATAGGTGCTACTGGACTCTTGGTATCTGAAGAAGAGAGCTGTGTCTCGCAAAAGTTCATAGCCTACCACAAGTTTTGTTAGTCTTACAGGTGCTACTGGACTCTTGCTCTTTGCTACTGCTCCAAGAAGCTCAAGCTGTGTAGGAGATCCCCTCCTCCCATTCTATTCTAATCACAGCCTTGTGAGGTAGATTTTGCCTAAGGTCAAACAGTGAGTGGGGGGTCTCTCTCCCCTCTTCTGGGATGCCTCTCCAGGTTGCCACTCACCAAAGATCCGGAAAGCATAATGAGACTTGATCTCTGGGGTGGCCGTGTCACTGAAGACGCTCAGCATGTCAAGGAAGTCCTCGAAGGACATGCTGCCCTCCCCATCATCAGCTGTGGAGAAGACCTGGCAGATCCGATGGCGGAAGGGATTTGCCTAGCAAGGCGAGAAGAGCCCCAGCAAGATATCAGTCCCGCCCCATCCACTTGAGATCCCACAGTCAATCCAACTATACTACTGAGCTTTATGGTTGTGTTATTTGACCACTGAAAGTATTTAAGGCAGTGTTCATTTTTCTCTATACTGGTGTGGGGAGGTCACAAAGCCCATACTTTGGAGAGGGGCTTCCAGAACCTTTAGCTCCCAGCCCCCCATGCCTTCTCCCTCAGGCCAGACTGGTGGCTTTCTGGAAACCCCTTTCCAGCCGAGTCTCTGAGCTGGGGGTTGCCAACTCCAGGTTGGGAAATTCCTGGAGATTTGGGGTGGGGGAGATTTGGAGCCCACCCTCCAAAGCAGCATTGTCTCTAGGAGAACTGATCTCTGTCGAGTGGAGATCAGTTGTAATTCCGGGAGATCCCCAGCCGCCACCTGGAGGCTGTAAAACCCAGCAGCCATTCTGCCACTGCCCAGCTGGATCTACAGACCAAAGGGCAGCTGGAATCCTCCCCAGTGAACGCCGTTCTGCCCAAAGCAAGGTGGAAGTCTTCGACGGCTGGATCCCCCCCCCCAGCCCCGGGGCCCGGGCCTCCCCTTCCCCGCGGAGATCGCTGTCCCCTTGCCCGGCGAGGCTCCCAGCCCCCGCGCCTACCCGCAGCTCGGGCAGCGTCAGAATCTTGCTCCTGGGTAACCTGCTCAGGAACCCGCGGTCCCGCTCCTCTTTGGGCAGAAGCTCGCTGAACCGCCGGTGAGCCCTGCAAGATCAACGAGCGTTAGACCGGGCCAGGCTCCCTGCCACCCCACCCCAGACGAGCTCGGAGGGCAGGCAAAGGCTGGCGCAAGGCGCTACCCACCAGGGCTCCGCACCGGGGCAGAGCCACGAGGAAGAGTGGGAGCCGCGGGCTCGCCTCTCCCGCGCGAGGACCACTCACAGTAGAATCTCCTGCTTGCTCAGGAAGGTCAGCTCCTAGGGAGAAGGGAGAGAGGGGCGTCGGTGGGCGGCCCGGGTGCCCGCGGGGCTGCCCTCCTTCCCGGGGACCCCCGCCGCGCCGCGCACCTGGTACTCGCCCAGCAAGTCCCGGGGCAGGTGGCTGCCCGAGCCCCCCATGGCTGCCCCGCGGCGGAACTTCCCTCCGCTTCCTCCTCCGCTGTTGCTGCGAACGCGTCACCCCGCATCGCCGACGGCTCAGCGCCCGGCCCTCTAAGGGGGCGGGTCTGCGGACTCCGACCGCCTCCCTTCTCCCGCCGGGCCTGGGCGGGCGCTCGCTCGCCGCAGTTTCCTGGGGAGCCCGGCGGGGCGCGGAGCAGCTCTGCTGGGAGATCAGCCGCCGGGGTCACCTTCGAAGGTCAGGAAGCGAGTGGATCGGGCAGAAGCCCCGACGGAGGGGAGGGAGGCGAGGACAGACGGGTGGGGCAGGGCGAAGCGCTGCAGCCCCCCAAAAAGGGAGCGAGCGAGCGATTCTGGCTGCCGGCTCTTGGCAGAATTCCTCGCCTGGGGGCTCCCCTGAGTCTTCGACGGCTGCTCAGGGACTCCATTGCCCAGGCAGGGATGCAGCGCTCCGGCGGACGCCCTCTGGGACGCCGGGCAGAGATGCCGGGTGCAGAGAGCCGTGCCTCGGTAGCTAAGCGGAGCATGCGCATTGCTCCCATTCCGCCCTCGCCCCATTGGCTGCTCATCAGTTACCAGGCTCAATTCAAAGTTTTGGCTTATCACATACAAGGCTTTGACCCCTCATATCTTCGGGACCACTTTGTTCGTCTGAACAGGGCCTTCTGCAGGTGCCACCTTGCGCAGGGGCAAAATCAACAGCTGCCTGTACAGTGTTTTCTCTGTGGTGGCACCCATCTTATGGAATGGCGTATCTAAACAGGCCAGAAAAGCTGGCACTCTCCTATAGCAAACTATTTAAAACTGACTTATTCAAGAGAGCTTTTTACAGGAGGACTGTACTGTAAGGTGGTGTTCTCAAAAAGATGCATCAGCAAAGAGATAGGAAACATAGACTTTACTACTATGTACTATCTGTTGCTTTAAGTATGATCCTACTGGGTAGTTCTATGTTAATATGTCAGTTTTAATATGCTCTGTTCCTGCATTTCTTCAACTCTGTGTATTGGATTTCTGCTGGTTTTAAATCTGCGAATTTGCATTTATAGACCCTATTACATTGTTTATTGTAATGTCTTTGAATCTTGAATGTACTAAGTAACACTGTAATCCGCCTTGAGTCTCAGTGAGAAAGGTGGATTATAAATAACATAAATAAATCTTCCCTAATGATGTCAGGAAGACTCTGAACCTTCTGCCTATCCAGGAACTATGTAAAAAAAAATATTCAGAAAGGTGTTTTTTACACAGCTAATTAGGGCTGTACTGTAACAAACTGTTTCAAAAAGATGCTTCAATAAATGGACTATGGTCTATACTATGATGTGTAGTTCCTGCAGTCTATTGTAAGTAAAATCCTATTATGTAATTTTTGCCCCACTTAACACATCGTGTTGATATCTATGTTTAGATTACAATTTGGTTCTAGGTTTCTACAATACAAATCCTATTGTATTGTTTATTGGATGTCTCATCTTGTTCATTGCATCAGTACACCTGCATAATCTGCCTTGAGTTCCAGTGAGAAAGGCAGACGATGTATAACATGCATTTTTTTTTTGTTTCAGCCCAACTGAGGCTTCGGCATGGCAGCGGCAGCCCAAGCCGCTCTGCACCCGCCACTGCAGGATGGGCCTTGCCTCCAGGCTGGCTCCTGCACTGAAGTCTTTGCCTACACAATAGAGGACTTTGTCCAACATGGAGTTGAGTGGAAGGGGAGCAGCCCTAGGGGGCAAAGCAGCAACAGCCCATCTCCTTTTGACAGGATTCTGCAGCAGGGCTGGAAAGACAGACAGGAGCAGGGGCTTTTCCGCTATCACCTGGGGGACCTGCAGACACGGATCCTGCCTGGGAAAGCAGGCTTTGTGGCCCAACTGAACATCCGGAGAGGCTCAGACAGAAGGCCGCCCCAAGAGATCCAAAGTGTCCAACAGAGATTTGACCGCCAGCAGTTCAATTTCACCCAGATCAGACCAGCCGAGATCCTTTTTGCCCTGGCCAGGTGCTGTCCTGCCCCTGGCTCCCACCCTGCCTCTGTCTTGGTAGTGATTAACGTCAGCCCCCTAGAGTTCGGTCACGTCCTTCTCCTCCCTGAGCCGGCACTCTGCTTGCCCCAGGTCCTCACACCTGAGGTCCTCCACTTCGGCCTGGATGCTGTCCTCCTCAGTGCCCACCCTGGCTTCCGCATTGGCTTCAACAGCCTTGGAGCTTTTGCCTCTGTAAATCATTTGCACCTACATGGTTTTTACCTGAACTGGGAGCTGCTGGTGGAATCAGCCCCCTGCAAGCCCCTTCTGCCCGAGGCAAGCCTCTACCTCCTGCAGGGGGTCCCGGCCCCGGGCTTCATGTTCTACAGTGAAGGGCAGCAGCTGGAGGAGCTGGCACACAAGATCTGTAGGCTTACCAGCTACCTGGTTCAAGAGGAGATTGCACACAATCTCTTTGCCACTCGCGGTGCCGCACCAGAGGGGCCTGTGGGTTCAGGCGCTCGGCCCGGACTCCGGGTCATTCTCTGGCCGAGGAGACCCTGCTTTGGTGCCAAAGAACAGTCGGCCTTCAATGTGGCCCTCTGTGAGCTAGCTGGCCACTTGCCTGTCAAAACTGCCCAGGATTTCAAGGGTCTCACAGAGACAGCAGCTATCCGTATCATTGAGAAGCATCTCCTGCCAGAGCCTCAGTTTACACAGTTGCAATGTGAACTCGTGGCCCTCCTCAAGGAGTGACTCCTGGCAGTCGTCGACCTATTCCAGTGCAACATTGCTGGTCATTAAATCACAAAAATTGAGCATGAATCAGTGTTCCAGGAGACCATCGCTGCCATAGGTGGGGGGGAAAGAGCCTTCTTTTCTGTACTATAGTTGGTCCTGTATGGGATGCTTAGAAGGGAGGGCTGAGGGTAGAGCAGGGGCGGAGAAAACAGACAGCAAAGCTTCATCTTTGCAGCAAGGCAAACCCTATCCTTCTGTCAGTGCCTCCACTTCCTCATGGTGTTACAGCCGACCCTGCTGAGGGGGTTTTGCCCTTCAGAGGGTAATCATGCTTGTCTGAGGCCTGGGAGGCTTGCATGGCACCCAGAAGCGCCTGGAACTCCTGGGTGCCATGTGAGGGGACTTCTCCCACAAAGTCCCAATTTAGGGAGTTTCCAAGCAAGGCTCTAGCCTCTAAATTAAACCAAGGCAGATAAAAATTGGCAATAAGAGTTTGTTGGAGAGAACACTTGAATAAACTGATGCATTTTACCACTTTAGCTAAAATACCTCTAAAGGGTTTGCGCTTACATTTATACCTTCTCATAAACAAAAGAAAAATATTTTTGTAACAGTAAAAGAATTTGCAGACAAGCAAACGGAAATCCATGGAATTTCAAAGGTTTACAATTAATTCAAAAGTCAGCTTTAAAATACGACAGGTCATATCAACTAAAGCCTAAGCCTGGCTTTTAAAGTTTGGGGTCTGCTTGGCTCAAACTCCAGCAGAGGGAAGGGTAATCTCAGCAGGGGTGAAACGAAACCACCTTTAGGAACAGAGGTCTGAGCGAGCCCTTCCCGGACATCCGGGACACCTGCTGGAAACCAGCCACGTGTCCCCATCCTGCTGCTGAGCGTCGTGCCTGGCGATTGAGGGGGGGGAGCCAGCGAGGCGGCGCTTGCGTCACAGAGAGCCGGGCGGCCGCTAGGTGCGTGCGCAACAGCGCAGAGAGGGCGCTCGAGGAGAGTGCGCCCACCCCCTCCCTTCGAAGGGGCGGGGCCAGCCGTCGGCCTGGCAACAGCGTCGGGCCTGAGGCCCAGGCGCCTCAGGGGAGCTGTGGGGCCGGGTGAGGGGCGAGCCGAAGCCGGCCTTGCCGGGGGTGGCCGGTCGGGGCGGAGGAGCGGGGCAGCTGCTTCGGGCAGACCGGGGGACCCCCTCCCCAAAGATCCTTCGGCCCGCCTGTCAGCTTGGGGCCGTTGCGACCCCCACCCCTGGAGGGCAGAGGCCCGTGGGCCTTGCCAGCGCGTGGCTGAGTTGGCCGCCGCCGGTCAGAGGGCCCGAACGGGCCAGCCGCCTTAGCCGGCCGGCGAGGGAAGGAGACGAGGCTTTCCGGCCAAGGGTGGTGGTGGTGGTGGGTGGGAGTGGGATTCCGCGAGGCGAGGCTCTGGCCCGGTGACGCCCCCTTCCCTCTGCTCTTTTGCAAGAGCGCCCGAGAGAATGACGACCAGCACGGACACAAGCAGCCAGTCCGAGAACGAAACAGACGAGGATGAAGATGAGGAGGAGGAGGAAGACGACGAGGAGGAAGACGAGGGCCTTTCAGACGAGTCGGCGAACGAATGTCCGAGGAGACTGAAGGTGGAAAATGAAGCCTCGCCGAGCAAGCCGCCAACCCCGTGCCCAGGGCAGCTAGGAAAGACCAGCAGCCAGGAGGACCAGCCAGGGCTGTCCCTGATCCAGATGGAGGAAGAGGTGGCGGAGGAGTGGGATCTGGAACAGTCAAGGAGGAAGAAAAAGAAAAAGTACAGGCGAGTGGTCTCTCCTTGCCCAGGATTCCCGCTCAGGCACCACAGTATCCATGGAGCGTGCTGTGGGTTCCCTTCTCTTCACATATAGAGATGGACTGGGATTTATTTATGTCATTTATAGTCCATCTTTCTCACTGAGGCGGATTACACAGTCAATTTCAAGGACATGTCAATAAACAATGTGATATGGTATATAAATGCAAACTCGCAAAGATTTAAAACCATCAGAAATCCAATACACAGAGTTGAAGAAATACTGGAAAAGAGCATCAGCAATTCTAAAATTGACATATTAAACAACATAGAACTACCCCGTAAGATCATACTTCAAGAAACAGATAGTACATAGTAGCACATAGTAGTAAAGTCTATGGTTCCTATATCTTTACTGATGTATCTCTCAGATCACCACCTTACAGTACAATCCTCCTATCTTAGTAAAAAACCCTCTTGAATAAGTCAGGAGGGAGCTTTCCTGATCTCTTCAGGTATGCCATTCCATAAGATGGGTGCCACCACAGAGAAAGCACATGTACAGGCAGCTGTTGCTTTTGCCCATGTACAAGGTGGCACCTACAGAAGGCCCTATTCAAATAAGCAAAGCTGCTGTGACAGAACATAGGGAGAGAGGCAGTCCCATAGATATGCTAGTCCAAGGCTATGAAAAGCTTTGTGTGTGATAGCCAACACCTTGAATTGAGCCTGGTAACTTACAGGTAGCCAGTGGAGTGACTGCAGAATGGGAGTAATATTCATGCTCTTCCTAGCTCCCAATAATAATCAAGCTGCAGTATTCTGCACCAACTGAAGTTAACCTAGAGGGGAAACCTATGTATTTTATTTATTTACTGGATTTTTTCATCTGCTTTCCCCGTAAACAGGCTCAGAGCAGATTACAACATGAATAAATAAATTACAATAAAAACAGCATTGAAATCATAAAATACAGTAGCAATGCATTGGGCAGCAACCCAAGTTGCTCAGCTCCCATACAAAAACATTCCATGAGGTGAGAATGGACAGTGCATTACAATAGTCTTGATGTTACCACGACATGGATCCAGGTGGCCAGACTGGCTATATCAGGGTAGGGGGCCATCTTCCAGGCTAGACTGAGGTTGCAGAAAGTGGTTTTTGCAGTTACCTTAACTTGCTTCTCTAGTAATAGCACTGGATCCAAGGGGCAAATGGAATATATCGGAAGTGGAGAGTATAATGCACTTCAAGATCTCTGCCTTTCCAACAAGCATCACTTCTTTATTGTCTTGGGTTCAGTTTCAGTGTGTTCACTTTCAGCTGTTTGACCGGAGTTGTCAGGCAGCAACCTATGATTTCTACTGTCTCCAACAGTGACCCTTTGAGTGCACCCCTCCCTCCTTCAACATAGTTGTGGGGGGCAGCTTTGAAGTCTTTGCCTCTCTAGAGCCACTTGCAGCTCTGCCCAGTCATTGAACTACTGCTTTCTTGATTCCAGGCTGCTGTCCATCAACCTATCCAACTGCAAGTATGAGAGTGGTAAGTGAGGGCTTCATATTGGCTCTTTCCCCCCTAGCTGGACAGCCCTGCACAGGAACAGGGCCTTCCTCAGTTTTCCACAGCGACTTCATGCCTTGCTTCAGGGAATGGACTTGGTAGCTGTTTGGTGGCTGGGACTAGGAGCAATGGGATTCCTGCCCTAGAGAAACAGTTTCTAGTGCCAGGGATGCTCACCAGGGATGCTACTTTCAGTTCTGCTGTGTTGGCACAGTCACAGCCCCCTCTGTTGTAATAAGACCCCTTGAAGGCTGAATTCCTCTGGGAGTCACCTGTGCTCTTTCTTCTCATTTGGTGCAGTGAGGCGTGCTGCTCGGCGCTGTGGCCTGAAAGAAGTGGGTGAAGACGAGGAGTGGACCGTTTACTGGACTGACTGCTCTGTCTCACTGGAGAGGGTTATGGACATGAAGAGGTTTCAGGTACCTGCCATGGAGCTGGAGGGAGCAGGCACGGAATGTCTAGTTTCGACAAGTCTCTGTTAGTAGGCAAGTCTTAAAATGCCATGGTACCTATCCTTCTTGCTGCTGGAGTGACTGGTGCTGTTCGTCTCTGCTGATACACTTATCAGAGACCCATTCATGCTGTCTCTGTACCTTTGTTCTTACCAGAAGTCTTTGCTTCTGGGCTGCAGCAACACCATTGTTGAGTGTCCTAGGGAGAGCTAAGCAAAAAAGCATTGCAGCATTTTACAGATTAATAGATTCATTATGAGACATACTCTTTTATGCATGCAAGTTACACAAATTACACGCAAGTCCTTCACTTGCGTGTAATTTGTGTTATTTTGGTAGATACATATACCAGGTCATACAGGGAAAAATGTAAACGGTGAGATGGATAATCCTGAAAGACAAGAAGTATATTCAGCAGTGCTTTCCTGCAAAACACAAACAAATGCAAACTGATCGCTATGACAATTTATAGCAATAGACAATACTCAGTTCATTTAACATCTATAGTGAAAATACCAAGAGAACCCTAACTGGTTAATATCAAGCTTGCTGATCAGTTCTAATTTAGCAATTTCCTTTTTTTCAAAGTTTATTTTATTAATAGAAATAAAATCCCATAGAAAGGGCAGAAAACAAGAATAAAGAAAAAGTTAAAAAAATAGTAAAAAAAGCTTACAAGCAAGAGAAAAGAAAAATAACAATACATATTTCATTTCCATTCTTCTCTACACTTGTCTAATTTTAACAAAGTTACAATCTCTCCAAAATTTTCTTTTCCATTACTGTCTCCCTTCTATTTGTTTTATATTCCCCCATTATCTTCTTAATAATAATATTAGATTTATATACCGCCCTTCAGGACAACTTAATGCCCACTCAGAGTGGTTTACAAAGTATGTTATTATCCCCACAACAAAACACCCTGTGAGGTGGGTGAGGCTGAGAGAGCTCCTAGAAGCTGTAACTGACCCACGGTCACCCAGCTGGCTTCAAGTGGAGGAGTGGGGAATCAAACCCAGTTCTCCAGATTAGAGTCCCACGCTCTTAACCACTACACCAAACTGGCCCTCAAAATCACAAACCATCAAGTCACTATTCCTCATTTCATGCAGAAAGTCAATAAAGGGTTTCCAGTTAGCCAAAATGATAATGTTTTGTCTCTGATCAAAGCTGTAAGTTTTGCCATCTCCTCTGTCATTTTCATAGTCCAGTCCTCTATTGAAGGTATTTCCATATTTTTCCATTTCTGTGCATACAAAAGCCTAGCTGCTGTAATCATATATAGAAATAAAATCCCATGCTAATATTCCAACTGTTTCTCTGTTAGTCCCAACAAAAAGGCTTCTGGTTTAAACTGTACAGTAGTCTTTAGTATTTTTTGTATTACCATATGCATCTGGGTCCAATTTTTTTTAGCTTTACGGCAGATCCACTAGATATGATAAAATTTTCCTTCTTGTTTCTCACATTTCCAACACTTATTTGACATAACTTTGCTCATTTTGGCTAATCTATCAGGAGACATAAACCACCAATACATCATTTTATAAAAATGTCCTTTAAGTCAAAGTAAATTTAAGCCCCTTTACCCACATATTTCCCCATTGGTCCATCCTTATATTATACCCAATTTTTTTTGCCCATTTTACCATACAGTCTTTCACAGATTCTTCTTCCATTTCAAATTTTAGTAACATACGTTTTAGAAATAACATGTTCATCATTTGAACAAAGCTCTTTTTCAAACTCTGTCTTTTCCTGCTCAAAGCCCCATAGTTTTTTATCTAATTTAAATCTTTCTAAAGGCTGAGCATATACAAACCATTGACATTTATAACCCTTAGCTACTAACCCCTCCCTTGCCTTCAATTTGCAGTCTTCTCGTGAAAATTCTATTAAATCTCCATAAGTCAAGCATCCCTGTTTGACAGTCATCTCCCTTTTATACAACACTTTGTGTTGAAATCCAAAGTGGTGTCTCCTGTGTTAGTTTCAATTTATATTTATTCCAAATTCTCAAAACAGCTCTCCTAATATAATGATTTTTGGAGTCTGCGTTGACCTTTACTTTGTAATACCATTAATAGGCATGCCATCCAAATCTCAGGTCATAACCTTCCAATGTCAAGAATCTCTCATTTCTCAAAAGCATCCATTCCTTCATCCATGTTAGACATGCAGAGGCATAATACATTTTCAAGTCTAGTAAACCAAGTCCACCTCTCTCCTTCACATCCTGTAAAATTTTATATTTGACCCTTGTTTTTTTTCCCTTGCCATATAAATATTGAAATATCCTTTTGCCATTGCTTAAATGGTACATCTGAAGCTAACACAGGTATTGTCTGGAAGAGGAATAACATTCTAGGTAAAACATTCATCTTAATAACTGATATTCTTCCCAACAAGGACAACTGCACTCCATCACATCTTAACATATCTTTTTAATTTCTTAACATAATTGTTTTGAAATAGCATACAGTTCATCCCCATCAGCATAATACCTAAATATTTTACCTTTTTTCCAACCTTAAAACCTGTTATTTTCATAAATTCTTCCTGATGTTTAATATCCATATTTTTGGTCAACACTTGTGTTCTGATCATTTATTTTAAAACCTGCCAGAGACCAAACTCTCTCAATTTCTCCATCGGTATTTCCTGACGACCTCCTTTTTTAGGTTAAAAAAAAATCCCTTTCCGTCTTGCATCCCTTTTACCAGATAAGCGGACAGGCTCATTTCCTTCCCTAGCTCTCCTGTTCTCACTTTATTTCAGAAAATCAACCATTTCCCAGGCATGGCTGAGATCTGCCGCAAGGACCTCCTGGCACGCAATCTCAACCGCATGCTCAAGCTTTTCCCCAGGGAATACAGCATCTTCCCCCGAACTTGGTGCTTGCCAGCTGAGTGAGTGACTGATACAGGCTGACCTAGAGAGAGAGAGGGTGCGGCAGCCCTCTGCCTCAAGGAATCCAGCTTAGGAGGGGGACACCTGGACAGCACAAGAATCCCGCAGGGATGGGAAGCCTCTCACAGCACCGATGCTTTGTTGTCCCTTTGCAGCTATGGGGACTTCCAAGCCTATGGGCGCATGAGGAAGAACAGGACTTACATCTGCAAACCAGACAGCGGCTGCCAAGGGAGGGGCATCTTCATTACTCGCAACCCCAAGGAGATCAAACATGGCGAGCACATGATCTGCCAGCAGTACATCACCAAGGTAGGCCCGGAGAGCAGCCGTTGCCCACTTACCGGGTCAGGGGGTGCTTGCTGCTTGGCCTCAGTCTAAGACTCCTGGGGGGGGGGCTGGCTGGGACAGTGCCCATCTACCATTACCCACTTGGCTTGTCTCCTGGCAGCCCTTCCTCATCGATGGCTTTAAGTTTGACATGCGCATCTACGTCCTGGTCACTTCCTGCGACCCACTGAAAATTTTTATCTACGAGGAAGGGTTGGCCCGCTTTGCCACCATGAGGTACATCGAGCCCAGCAGCAGCAACCTGGTAAAGAAGGAGCACTTCCCAGGAATGGCCTAGATTTTGTAGCATAACGAATGGTACTGGAGGGGGCTGGCTGGGAATGTCCATGTTGCCCTTTGCATGTCAGAGAGGGTCCAAGATAGCATCCCTGGAATCACAAGCTCCTCAGCTTCCAGGGCAAAGAAAGCTTTGACATATGCCAAGCTGTTGGTATACAAATGGGCTATGCCTCTGGCACAGCATCAAACAGCTGTAACCCTCAAGCTGGAACACATAACACTGAGGAAGGTGGGAAGCCTGCTGGAATGGCTCTGGCATGGGGTATGGGTGTGTGGGAGGGTGAATGTCAGGGACGGAGGACAGGCAAGAGCTTGAGTGGGAAGAGTAAACCTTCCTGCCTGCTGTCTTTCACTCAGGATGACATCTGCATGCACTTGACCAACTATGCAATCAACAAGCACAATGAGAACTTTGTTCGGGATGAGAACACAGGCAGCAAGAGGTACTGTCACTGCCAAAGCATGCGCAGAGAGGAAGGCCTTCTGCAGCTGGGGAGGGAGGATTTGCAGGTGATCAGTGCTCAGGAGCTGCTGTGCCCCTTGCAGGGGCCGGGGGCGACAGCTAGACAAGTAGGTGGAGCACTGGAAGCGAAAGGCACGGGTTCCAGTGACCGCTTAGCTGATGACTAGATTGATCGGTCTGTGCCCTGTGAGCCATTTGCTGGGCACTGGTTTTACAGCCATCTCTGCTTACCACTTCATGCACTGCACCGTCCTGCCCTCTTGGGTGGGCACCAGGCCTGCAATCCTAATAAGTCTCTTGGAGCCAGATCTGGGATCAGGCTCTGTATGTCCAAGCTGGGCCAGAGGTGGGGCTGTTCCATTAGCTGGAGCCTTTGACATCCACTTGCCCCTCCCAATAGGAAGCTGTCCACTCTGAATACCTGGATGCGGGAGCACAGCTACGATACAGCTGAGCTGTGGCGGGACATTGAGGACATCATCATCAAGACCCTGATTGCCGCCCACCCGGTGCTGAAGCACAACTACCGCACTTGCTTCCCCAACCACATCTCTGGGTGTGCCTGCTTCGAGATCCTCGGCTTCGACATCCTCCTGGACAGGAAGCTCAAGCCTTGGCTCTTGGAGGTGAATGGGTGCCCCACTGTACTCCTGCCCTGAGGCGAGCCTCCCAGGCAGGTATCCCACTAGGCCTCGGCCTTGCTTCTCTCCTAGCTCGCTCTGTTTTCTGACATGGTCCTTGTGTGGAGTGTCTGTGCCACCATATGCTCCCTAAATTTTGAGGTGCATCTGTAGGATGTCTTCAGACTAACACAGATGAACTAAGCAGCCGCTTCATATGGAGTCAGGCTCACCTGGCTGGCACCAAATTTCAACTTCCTCCTCCACCACCCCGTTTCAGGCAGGGGATTTGCAGAGCTTGCGTTTCTTAGGGAATATACACTTTCTGCCATAATGAACAACCTTGATCCAACTGCTTCTACCACTTCAGTCTGAAACACAGCATTTTGTAGTCTTGAACAATAAGTCAGAACCGATTTTGCAACTCAGACTGCTTTGTCTTGGGAAAGGCAGGAGCCCGAAGTAGCAGAGGCTTAGAGGGAGAATCACCATGTAGATTGGTCGCTTGTTATCTAAGTGTGCTGTGGACTAAGGTGCTCTCATCTTCCAGGTCAACCACTCGCCTAGTTTCACCACTGACTCCCGGCTGGACCGAGAAGTAAAAGATGCCCTGCTTTTTGATGCCATCAACCTCATTAATCTACGTGCCTGTGACAAGAAGAAAGTACTGGAGGAGGACAAGAGGCGGGTCAAGGAGCGCCTTCTCCAAGCCCACCAGCCTCCGCGGGAAGCCAGGTACCTGCCTGGGCCCTGTTTTGTGGCTGTGCCTGGCCTCTGCCCTCTCTTCATTGCACAGAACTCTACAGCCAGACCAGAAGCAGAGTAATGCTGGAAGCAGCAAAGAGGAGCCCTCGCTGTTCCTTGGTCTGGAGAGAGGCTACATGGCTCGGCACGAGGTCTGGGTCCAGGGGGTGGGGATAGAGGAAAGAAAGCACTCATGAGAGACTAAGCTGGGTGCCAGTCCCCTGGAGAGGCAAAGGGGCTGAAAGCAGCACTCCCAAGGGTCTTTGGGATGTCTCCTCTCCTTTGTTGTCTGCAGGCGTGAACAGATGGAGAATAGCCAGGCTGCCTTGCTGGCCCAGGCAGAAAAATATGAGAACAGCCACTTGGGGGGCTACCGACGCATCTTCCCAGCACGTGGCACAGAAAAGTATGCTCCTTTCTTCAAGCACAGTGGATCCCTCTTCCAGGAGACAGTTGCCTCAAAGGCCAGAGAAGAGTGTGCCAGGTATCTAGGCCGTGGGAAGACGGAGCAAGGACATCCCACCACCACCACCACCACCACCAGGGGGGGTTGGTTTCCTCACCGTGTACTCCCACAATGCTGTGTTCCCTACTAGGCAACAGTTGGAGGAGATCCGCCAAAAGCAGGAGCAGAGAGAGGGCACAGGAGGGAAGAAGAGGAGGGACGCGAAAGAAAACTTGCAAGGAGAGTCTGCAGGGGAGAAATCCCAGGAGAAGGGCAAAGGAAAGCCTGCTCTCAGTCGGATAACTTACAGCCACAGCAAGACCTGGAACCCAAAGGTACCCCAGGGGAGCCATCCCAGAGCAACAGTGGCTGCCTGGGCCCTCCAGTATTAAAGCAATTAAACCATTTGTATGAATATGTCATACAAATTTAGCAGAACAGCAGAGATAAGCAGTTGATTCAGCTTACGTTAGCTGTGGAGATGGTCTGTTTCCAGCCTTCTCTCAACTGCTGGTCCAGTGCTGGGGCCCAGCCCTGGTCATATGTGGCTTGCCGCAGAGCTGGCCTACGTTCCCAGTGGGCTTGAGGGGAGGGCTGTAAGAGCTGGGACTCCTCGCCTCACAAAAGCAGGCATATGTTGTTAAGGGGATGAAACAGGAGTGTGAATGGTGGAAGTTTTACTTAATCTGCAGGTAGAAAAGAGGATATATAGAATGAATGAAGCGAGACTGAGATCCAGCATTAAACCCATTGTTTCCTTCCCCAGATGTCAACCTTGCCATATGACAGCATGACTCCCCAAGCAATAGTGGAGGAAGAGGAAGTGGAGAGAGTCAAAGCCCTTTTGCGGCGTGAGAACCTCATTCGGGGGCTGGGCATTGTAGATCAGCTGACCCGCCTACTCCGGAACACTGAGCCACGAACCGTGGAGATGCATAGACCCCACGTCAACATCTCCGAAACCCAGGTGGGAAGAGCCACACCCTTCTCAGACCCCCAAATTCACAGTGGATTTTGTTTAGGGTCCTGTTGACCCTGTCGTTTCACATCATAAGAGCCCTGCAGGATCAGATCAGTGGCCCATCTAGTCCAGCATCCTATTCCACCCAGCGACCAACCAGTTATTCTAGAGGACCAACAACAGGGCATAAAGATTAAGGCCTTTCCTGGATGTTGCCTGCTAATGCTGGCCTTCAGAGGTCGATAGTCTCTGGGTATGAAGGTTCTTTTAACTCACCAAGGCTAGCAGATCTATCCTGCACTGGCACTCACTTCCTTAACCTTCACCAATTGTCATTTCAAGTCTTCACCAGGGCTTTTTTTCAGGGGGAACGCGGGGGAATGGAGTTCTGGAACCGCTTGAAAATGGTCACATGGCTGGTGGCCCCGCCCCCTGATCTCCAGACAGAGGGGAGTTGATATTGCCCTATGCGGCGCTGAGCGGCGCAGAGGGCAATCTCAACTCCCCTCTTTCTGGAGATCAGGGGGCGGGGCCACCAGCCATGTGACCATTTTCTCTGAGGGCAACCCACGGAGTTCCACCTTTTTTCCCAGAAAAAAAGCCCTGGTCTTCACTATTTTCCACCAGTAATGTGGATCATCTACGTATTTCAAATTGTTAATGTTCCTTCCACCAATTTCACTCCACCTTAATCTAAATCTAATCCAGTTTTCCTTATAATATATTCAGCATATAGGTTGAACAGATAGGAAGATATCTTTGTCTGACACCTTTGTCAGTTGGAGATGATTCTATTTCCCCATACTCTATCCTAACAGTAGCCTCTTTTCTGAAGTACAAGTTCAACCCAATCAGATATTAAGACACACCCATTTCTTTTAACACCATTCGTAGCTTTTCTTGATATATGCAGTCAAAAGTTTTGCTGTAATCTATAAAACACACACACAAAAATTCTGGAATTCTCTGGTGTGCTCCAGTAACCATCATAACTTTGCAATATGAACTTTAGTACCTCTTCCTTTTCTAAATCCAGCTTGAATATCTAGCATTTCTTGTTCCATATATGGTAAGGGTCTGTTATAAAAAATTCTGAGCATCACTTTGGTTGCATGGAAAGTTAATGTGATGGGTCAATAGTTGCTGCAATCTTTGTGGTCTCCTTTTTTGGGAATCAGTGGAGACTGAGTTTCCAGTCTGTGGGCCATTGCCTTGTTTTCTGTATTTGTTGGCATATTCTTGTTAAAAAGGTGATCGTTTCTGTAGCTTGAAATAGCTCTACTGATATCCCATCTACAACTTGTTTCTCCCAAGTGCTTTCAGTGCAGCTTTCACTTCTTTCTAAAAGTACAAATTCTTTATCTAGAGGCTTCTTTGAAGAAATCTATCATCACTTCTGTATGGTTCTGCAGTGGCTAACTGAGTGCCTTTCTATTCCAGTGCTATATCATCGTTTGTTTTGGATTGTCTTATCATAGGGTTTTTTTATGTATGAAACAATCAGATGTGCCGTCTTCTACACAAAACTAACCAGCCCTGGGCCTGACCTGAAGTGTCACTGCTGTTGTCCATGGAAGATCTTTTGCCATGGTCTACTGCTGCTGCCTAGTAGCTGTCCTTCAAGGATTCCTCTACCACCACCACATCAGTCAGTTCTGCTGATGTGACCATTAATTCCTGAATGGGGGGGCGGGGTGCATCTTAAGTCTGGTGTCTCAGCTTTGACCATTTTGTTTTGAGTGACTGTATTCGGAGTTTGGACTCTTAACAGAGCCCACACTCCTGACAGTATTGCTCTCCGCTTCAATGACCCCTATTCCTCTTTGTAAAAGAGAGACCCCCGGGCCTGACCTTCAAGGGCAAACTGTTGCGCAATCACCGGAAGTGTTATGTAGATGCTTAATAGCAGCAACTCGCCTTGGGGGTGGAAATGCTCCTGCTTCAGAGAGCTTTAAAATGGACCCAGGAAGCAATTCTCAGCACTGTGCATCATAGATTGAAAGTGAGGAAGGGGGAGTAGGAGGAGCAGAAGGGTCACCTAAACAAAAGGCTTTTTTTTTCCCCAGCCCCACTTTCTTCAGGATATGTTTAGTAACCGAGAAGCCAAGAATCTGATTACCCTCTCCCTCCTCGGAGGCTCCGTCCAAGCGCTTGGTCAACAGATGACACAGCAGACCCCTGCGGAGCGGGTCCAGCTCCTGGGCAATCAAGGCTTCATTCCAACCCTGCTGGGTGCCCTGTCTGGCCTGGGCCCTGCCCCAGAGGCCTCATACTCCTCACACTTCAAGCCGCAGTTCCACATCCAGCCCCCCAAGCACATGAGCTGGCTGGGTACAACCATGGGGGGCGAGCCCTGCACTCTCGCCCGGATGCTGAAGGCAGGAGGGCGGCGATATACTAGTGCCAAGAACAAGGCGGAAGGCAGTAAGTATTACAGGCTCTCTGCAACTGCAACTTACTACCCAGTGGAGTTCGCTAGCAGTGTGTTCAGGAACTGCAAGGAGCAGGAGAGCTCAGCCAAAGCAGATTTTTAGTTGTAAGGGAGAGGGGAGTGCCAGCAGTGTGGAAAGGGCAAGCAAGAATCCTTGTGGGTGTGCATTTGGAGACACAAGCTAGAGTCCAAGGGGGCCAAATGACTGATCTGACAGCATTCTCTGCCCCCTCACCCCCTTGTGCACACCCAGAGACAATCAATGAAGGGGATGTTTATGGGGGGGCAGGCCCACTCAGCCAGCCTTCTGCTTGCTTCTCTTTCAGGCAGCCCAGCCAGCAGGAGGCCCCTGTACCTGAGCTCCGGCTCTCTGACCTGCCTGTCTCAGCCAGCAAGGGCCCCGAGCCATCTGTACAGCGGCTTCCCCTTCCCTTCCGGGGCCCTTCCCTTCAGCCGAACTGACATGCACGGGCTGGCGATCAATTCTGCCTCGGCCCCGCTCCTGCAGCGCACAAGCCCGCACCGCTCTGCCACCATGGCCACACTGCACCTCAAGCAGCCCAGGTAGCCCCCTGCTCCCGACAGCTGCAGCCTGGCTGGTCCTCAGAAGCAAAGCCCCCAGCCAGTGGCGCCCCCCTTGCCTTGGCCTTTCCCTCCTGCAGGAAGGAGGCCTGACCTCTCCGCGGAGGGGCTCTGCCGGGAGCAAGAAGAACTCGAGAGGGCCAGGGAGGCGATCCCAGGACTGAGGCCGCGGCGGCGGCGGCCGGGGAAGCAGCACTCTCCCGCTCGCCCAGCACGGCCGACGGAGGCCCTTTCCTCGCAAGGCAACAGCGAGCTCTGCGCAGAGGTTTCGGCAGCCGGGGCTGTGCTGCCGCTCGGCCTGCCGCGCTCCAGCGGGAACGAATCCCTGCGGCGCGCCTCGGACGGGGAAGGGGCGCTTTTGTAACCGACTTTGTATTAAAGTTTTATACAGTTCTACCCGCCGGGCTCCTCCTGCTCTTTCTCGCCTCGCGGAACAGCCCGAGGCAGGGGCGGGGGCCGAAGGGCTCTTCCGTGGCCGCGCTGGCTCCGCCCCGCCTTCCTCGCCTGCGCGCGGCATCTCGGGCTGCAGCCTGGAGATGGCGGCGCGCTGGGGGCGGCTGCGGGCCATGGGCCGGCGGACGCTGCCCGCGGAGCTCGAGACGGAGGAAGAGGCGGCGGCCAGGTAGGACTCGGCGGGCGGGCGGCGGCTGGCCCTCCCCAGCCGAGCTGCGGCCGCTCACCAGGCTTGTATCCCCAGGCTGGAGCTGCAGCGCCGGGCAAAGGCGGCCCGCCTGCGCAGAGTGCAGAGGCTGATGGAGCCGTCGGGGCCCCCGGAGCGCACGCTGAGCCACCAGGCCATGGAGCAGATACGGTGAGTGGCGCGGGGCGGAGCGGGGAAGGGAGGGGAGCGCGCGGGGCCCGCGGCCCGGGCGACCTCGCAACGGCCCTGCTCTGCCTTACCAGGCACCTTCGCCAGGACTCGCCGGAGGAGTGGCCCGTGGCCCGCCTGGCCCGGAGCTTCCAGGTGAGCCCCGACGTCGTCGGCAGGGTCCTGAGGAGCCGCTTCTCGCCTTCCCCGGAACGGAGCCTGAAGCAGGACGGCCGGCTGCAGGGTCAGCGGAGCGGCGGCGGCCTCTTGGCCCGCGAGGCCGCGGTCCAGCTAGTGCCGGCCTGCCGCACGGGGGGCCAGGCGGCGGCGGCCTCCGGGGCGGCTCAGAGGAAGCGAGCGGACCCCTGCGCCACCCTTGCGCCCGCAGGCGGCCAGCCGCAGAGACGCAGCGCTGAGGATCCGCAGCCCCGACTCCGAGTAGTGCAGAAGGGCCGGGAATTTGTGGACGGGGATGGCAACTTTCTCTACCGAATCCCGGCCTAAGAGCAGAGGCAAGAAGACCTGCAGTGCAGCCAGGTGGCTGCCCTCCCGGGGTCTACCCCGGACTCTCTTTGCCCCCAATAGAGGTGGGCCCCCAATAGAGGTTCCTGCCTGCCTCCCCTCCTCTGCCAATGCGCAGTTTGCTCTCCCTTGATGATTTCTGGCCCCAGCACATCACTTGAGAGCTCGACTGATCATTTCCAGGCTCTCCTCTTGTCCCAGGGTGATCAGAATCATGGCTCAGCTTCTCCGGCCCTGGGGGTTTGTAAGGCACACCCTGTCCTGGAAGGCAGGGCTTTGTGGCTGGAGGGCAGGAAGACCCCAGCCCCCTCCCCCTGTCCAAGCCAGTGGAGGATTGACAGGTACTTGCATAAGGTGGAGTAGAAAATAGGTAAGAAAATCCCTTTGAATTAAAGTAGCACACCTTTAGAGAAGTATGACTTAAGGCATTTTTGGACTTTCCACCTAAGGGATGTTGTTGGGTGCTATTATTTAAAGGGCTTAGAGAATTTTTGCTGTTGTTTGTTCTCCTATAATTCTCCTCTGAGATACTGGGAAGTGAAATAACTGCTTGGATCCATATCCTGAAATGCTGGCCCTTGTACAACAAGAGCCAAGGCCAAAAATTATGTTCCATTCAAAGGGTATCATTCTACCAAGTCTTACTCCATTCCTATGGCCCAACTAATGCTATTTTTTACATGGTAACTAACGTTTATTTAAGTAACCCCCCCCCCCATTGTAACAAACTTTATTTATACCTCTGCAAGAACTAGTGAATGTGCATAGCCTGGACTTTTAAAATAATATCAGCTACCCCTTATCTATTTTGAAAAGCCTGCCACATGGACAGCCAACGCTGAAGCTGTAGCCACTTGCTGGGGCTTTCTTACCCCCCCCCCCCCGCACTTAGGGTGAGGGATCCAGAGTTTCTTTGAGAAAAGAAATTGGAGATTTAAACGACTAGGGAATGCACTGAAGTATCTGCATTTATATGTATTTATTTCTACAATTCATTAAAATAGTTGGGGAGAATGATTTTGTTTTAAATATTAGCCTGTGAAAGTTTGGCTAGAGGAATGAATTAAGACTTATGATACTCCATGAATGTAGAGAGCAAGGAAGATGATTTTTGGTCAAGGCTGTTTCTGCACAAGGGCCAGTCAGATACCCTGGAGCAGGCGAGGGAGGCTGTAGGTCTCCTGTGCCGTCGCCCTGCACCGACTGGTATTCAGGGTCATAGTGCCTCTCAAATAGGAAAGTTCCATTTCTTGATCAGTGGCCAATAGTCATTGACTATGGTGGGTAGCCTAAAAGGGTCAAAGACACTGTTGTATTGATACCCTTAGTAACCAGGATTTCCAGCTGACTACATCTTGAACACCTGTGAACAAATATTCTGTGAAACGTTCTTGGTCTGCTTCTTGATTTTAACATGGTGATGTCAGATGACAAGTGGAGAGAAACCAGAGGAGGAAAACCCTTCCTTTTAGGGAACTAGAATCCTCAGCCTCCCCGCTCGCCACACATTTAAGCCGTCTGGGGAGGAGCTGGGGCCAGCAATCTTCTACATTCATTTATGTAATACTAGTTCAAATAACTCCTTAACATTGCTCATTGTGAAAATGACATGTACATATGTGAAAATTAGAATATACATATTGTAAATAGTATTGTTGATAATACAGTTTTTTTCAAGATTCAGAGAAAGTCAAGGCCTGCTGTAGTGATGTCAGTAGTAGTCCGACGACACCGGTGATGCACTCCCAGCAGAGAGGCAGAACCAAAGCTCTGAATCTGTGCCAACATGGCTGACGTTTGCCCACCCACTAAGGGGTTATGCATTACAAAAACTAACCTTTTGCCCACCACCAACCATCCAGGTACAAAACTGGGAGAAGGTAGAACTAGAAGCTGGAGGGCACAGAATACTTCTTAAGCCTTCAGCCAAGAAAGCCTCACAGTTCTTCATTTCTGAAAAAGGGAGCTCTGGCTCTCAGAAGTTTACACCCTGAAAATCTTGTTGGTCTCTGAGGTGTCAGTGGACTCCAGTTCTGCTGTTTTTTTCCCCTCAGTTCTGCTGTTTGTCACCCCTCACCGTCGCACCTGCCTTCCCTTTTCTCTCTCGTTTCCTTAGCTAGCCACCTGTTCTAGTAACTGCCACAACCACGCAAACACAACATCAAGTATGTCATGTGCCGAGACTTACGGACTTTCAACAGGATTCCTCTTCCAGAGATCCAAAATCCTGACAAAACGTAAAGGATAATGAAGAGCAGGTGATGTGGGGGGAGGCGACATCCCTCTTGCTGGCTCCTGTTTCACCCCACACTCGGCTGGCAGGGCTGCCTTCCCACCTCTCTCCTGAGCTGTGTCCCTCTCACATACAGTTGCCCCCCAAACCCCAGGCAGGGTTTATGCAGACTTCACTTTTAACTGTGGGGTAGGAGTTTCCTCCCCATTGATTTCTTGCAAACGTAGGAAATTATTTTATTACCATGTGGACTGCTCTTGGCTGCTAGGTACATGGATATTAGTAGATCTTGACAATTACACTATGCCCTGAAAGCTTTCTTGGCTCTGTTCCAAGCTATAACCTTTCACTCTCTCCCCTGCACCCCACTCCAGCTATTTAATTAAAGTTTTATTTTTAAAATACGTGTAAGGCAAGGGGGCTGGGGAAAATCCCACACCTGCTCTACCCCAATATATTGAACTGGCAGACTTCCCCCAGCTCCCAGAGAAGGCAAAGAGTCCCCATCCAAACAGCCATTTTATGGTGGCCCTGAGACCTCGTTGCCCTTGCCAGCGCTTGGCCTTCATGCTGGTCTAACTGCATAAGTGAAGACTGTCAGAGCTCGCCACTGGGCGGGTCACCGGCATGCCTGGCTGTGACTTCAAAGGGGTGTCAGGGATACTACAGGATCCTGCTCTATGGAAGGAGGGGCGGTATACATCACCCGGACTCCCTCTCAGTCTGCTTGCTGGCCTGCTCAATCTCCTCCATGGCCTCTGCCAACTTTCCTTCTCTCTACTCCATCACTCCTGCACAACCCACCATGAACCTGCTCCTGAGCCAGCTTTTACAGGGTTTCCCTTACCTGCCCCCGCCCTTCCTTCCAAGCTCCTTCCCTCTCCTGATGCTGCCCAGCTGTGTCTGCCCTCAGGTGTTCCTTCCCTTTCACTAAGTCCTCCTGGCCTTCCTTGCCTCTCTAGCAGGGTGGGGTTAAATGCGAATGTATCCCAGCTGAGGCTTCCCCAGGCGTGCCTCCTTTTCTTCCTCCTCCCTTCTCCCTCAGTCTTTCATACAGGACAGGGCTGGCAGGGCCTTTCCAGGTGACGTGCCTTGGCTGTCTCTGCCTCTGCTCATGAGGTGCTGCCCTGGCCAGCTTCTGAACTACCTATCCATTGGGGCTGGGTGTGGCTGCGCTTCTCTGGCCTTGCTCATGCAGTGCCACTCCAGCCAGCGTCTGGGCTGCCTGTCCCTTGATGCTGCCCTTCCCTGGCTGGCTTTCCCCTCTGGCTCTCCCCCTCTCACACTTGCTGCTGGCTGTGCTGCCTTTTCTGGAGCCTGGGCACCCTGAATCTACTGCTGGGGTGCCGGGACTGCTCAGCCCCGCACAACTGTCTGTTGAGGCAGCTGGGCAGTTGTCTCCCGAGGGCCTCCCCTCCTCCAGGTAAGTCCAGGGGCTGGGTTGTGGACCCCGGACAAAGACCACAGCCTTTGATACAGTAGACGGTGCCATATAAGGTGTTGGGATGTTCCTTGGACTGGTTAAATTGATCCTCATGGAATGGGCTCAGAAGGTTGCTGTTGGAGACCAGGGTGGAATTACCTTGTGGGATTCCACAGTGCACAGTCTTAGCACTCATTTTATTTAACCAGTATGTAAAATGTTTAGGAGAAATCATTTGTAGCTATGGAAAGGGATGTCATCAATACACAGATGACACCCAGCCCGCTGTCTTGTTATCTTAATCCCCTGGTGATGCAGTAGAGGGCCCGAGTCACTGCTTGACAGCTGTAGTCAGATGGCTGAAAGCAAACAAATTGAAACTGAACCCAGAGAAGACAGAAGTGAGGCTGGTCACGAAGGCGGGGATCTTGAAGGACATCATGCTTCCTACTCTGATGGGGTTCAGCTGACCTGACAGACTTGGAAAAGAGCTTAGGGGTCATACTCGATTCAGTAAGACTGCTAGGGAAATGTCAAAACAGCTGCGACAGAAGGCTTCTCCCAACTCAGACTAGCCTGGAAGGTGGCCTCCTACCTTGGCATGGCCCATCTGGCCACCAGGATTCACACCACAGTTATAACCAGAATAAACTACTGTAATGTAATTTACAAATGTCTCCCTTCAGAGTCAACTTGGAGACTCCAGCTGGCACAGAATGCCGCTGCTTGCATACATTCTGCAAAATTTTGCTACTACAGACTAACACGGCTAACTCCTCTGGATACATTCTGCAGTCACTACTGGCTCAAATCAAGATTCTGGGTATCATATACAAAGCCCTTCATGGCCTTGGGCCCTCCTATCTGCAGGACTGCCTCTCCCTCTATGCCACAGCAGCTTTGCTCATCTGAACAGGGCCTTCTACGGATGCCACCCTGAGCTGGGCCAAACCAACAGCTGTGTATTCTATGTAGCTGCCCCCACCTTCTAGAATGGCCTGCCTGAAGAGATCAGGAAAACTCCAATTACCCAGCTTTCTGCAAACTATGCAAGACTGAATTATTCAGGAGTGCAGAAATGGAGCAGAGAGGTGGTTTGGTAAATGGACAGGGACTGTAGACTATACTATCGGGATACGTTTAGTAGGTTCTTGGTGGGCTGCTGCCCTGGGGGGCTACTGCCAGACCACACAGCCAAAGTGCAGTAACAGACAGCTGAGCTGATTGGCAACAGTGCAGGTGGTGATGGCTGAACTGACACCCCCCCTCCCGCTGCCATTGTTAGCCAGGCTGGAACCAAGTGGCCCCTGTAGCACTCACTGGTTTATATGGTACTGCAGGGCAATTTTGTTCCCAGTCCACCCCAGTTAGGATTGCCAGCCTCCGGGTAGTGGCTGGAGATCTCCTGGAATTAGAAGTGATCGCCAGGCCACGGAGATCAGTTCCTCTGGAAAAAATGGCAACCATTTATTCATTTATGTCATTTATATTCCGCCTTTCTCATTGAGACTCAAGGCAGATTACATAGTGTGAGATCAGTACAATCAGTGGCAAGGACAAGGGCTGGCATTTCCATACATTGTCAAAAACATTTCCATAAACAATGTCATAGGGTAAATGAATACAAGTTTACAAAGACACAGTATTAGCAAGGATCCACTATGGGGTTGAAGAATTGCGGAAACGGAACATAATCAATTCTAGGACTTTACATTAAACATGAAGCACAGGTAGTATACAGGAGAACATATTTAAAGCAACGTAATATTTAAGCCAACATAATGCTGAAACCGATGGTTCTTAACCCCTTTCCTACAATACTGCCCTCTTAGGTGAGAAAAAGGCCTTCTGAATAATTCAGTTTTGCGTTGTTTGCGGAAAGCCAGGAGCGTGGGGGCTCTCCTGACCTCAGGCAGGCTGTTCTATAGGATAGGGGCCACCTGCTGTTGATTTCTACCAAGTACAGGCTGGCACCTGCAAGAGACCCTGTTCTAATAAGCGAAGCTGCCGTGGAGGAACATAGGGAGGTGGCCCCATAAGTATGCTGGACCAAGGCTGCGAAGAGCTTTGTGCGTAATAAGCATTACCTTGACCTGAGCAGAGTAACTGACAGGTAGCCAATGGAGTGACTGTAGGATGGGGCTGGAAAGTGGATATAGCATTATACCCCTGCGTGGGCACCTCCCATCTCTAAACCCCGCCCTCTCCAGGCTCCATCCCCTAACCCCCCTCCAGGAATTTCCCAACCTGGAGCTGGCAACTACACCCCTGTATACATGGAGTGTGCAATGTGCGTCTAACACCACGCCAGGCACGACTACGGCACAGCAGCCTCCGCCCTGACATGTCTGCGGTGCGCACAGCAGAGGCGCTGGCCCGCTCCAGGGATCCTTCCTGACGGGCGGTGCAGCGGGGTGGAATCGCGGGCGCCGTTCCTTTGGGTCAGGCAAGAGGCCCGACTGCAGACCCCCTTGGGCCGGCCGGCTCTAGAGCTTGTCGGGAAAGGGCAGCCCGGAGGGAGGCCCTGCGAGGCCCGCAGCTTTCCTGCTGGGAACGGAGCGGCCCCCTTGAAAGTCACGGGAACCGAAAGGGGACGGGGCGAAACCGCAGGAGTCCGAGCGCCGCCGCCCGCCACCTACCGGGCCGGAGGGAGCACTGCGGGGCGGGCGGGCACCCAGAGGGGAGGCGGCAAAGCTCGCCCTCCGAGCCCGCCCTTCAAGCCCGAGGGAGAGCGCGGAGCTCTCCTCTCCGGCGCGTGTCGCCGCCGAAAAAACACCTCCACGCCCCCGCCGGACGCAGCTAGGAAGGCGGCGCCCCGCCATGAGCTTCTCCGACGCCGCCCGCCTGCTCGACGCCGCGGACTTCGCCGCCCGCAAGCACAAGGCCCAGCGGCGCAAGGACCCGGAGGGCACGCCCTACATCAACCACCCCATCGGTGAAGCCAACGGCCCGGGGCGGGGCGGGGCGCGCCTCCCTTGGGCTCCCCCCTGCCGCCGCTCACCCCCTTCTCTGCCCCACGCAGGTGTGGCCTGGATATTGGCTCAGGAGGCCGGAGTCACGGACGTCGCGGTGCTGCAAGTAAGGTCCCCACCCCAGCCCTTGCTCCGCCCTGGCCCCGGGAGCGGGTGTGCCTCTGAGCGCCTGCGAAGGGCCCCCTCCGCCTTCCGACACGTATTATTATTATTAAATTCAATTTATAGTCCGCGCTCCCTGCCAGCAGGCTGACAGCAGATAACATCCAATTAAAACACAATACAATGCACAATGTAGACATTTAAAAGAGCATTTGCAATTGCACAATCCCACATGTAATCATTTGGGTCCAGGTTGGCGGATAGCAAACAACAAAAGTAGAAAGGCCGAATTCCAGTTTTCCCCCTCCCCGCTCCCATCCCAGGCTGCACTTCTGCACGACACGGTGGAAGACACCGATACCTCCCTGCCAGAGATCGAGGAGCGCTTCGGCCAGGAGGTGAAGGGCATCGTGGAGGAGGTGACGGACGACAAGGCCCTGCCCAAAGTGGACCGCAAGCGCCTGCAGGTGGAGTGCGCCGCCCAGAGGAGCCCAGCTGCTAGGCTGGTGAAACTGGCTGACAAGCTCTATAACCTGCGGGACCTGAACCGCTGCACACCTCAAGGTGAATCGCAGAGTAGGGAAATAGCTGGGCTGGCAGCACCGGCCAAGGAACAGGCTTTGTTTGCTTATTCATCTAAAGTATTTTTATCCCACAGTTCCCTGCAGAGGTCCAAGATGGCTCACCACAAATGTCTACAAAGAAAAAAAAAGTTGTATTGTCGAAGGCTTTCACGGCCGGAGAACGATGGTTGTTGGGGGTTTTCCGGGCTGTCTTGCCGTGGTCTTGGCATTGTAGTTCCTGACGTCAGGAACTACAATGCCAAGACCACGGCAAGACAGCCCGGAAAACCCCCAACAACCAAAAAAAAAGTTAAACCCTACAAATGCACATAAAAGTGCATCACAAGCAACCATGATCTTTAAACAAACCTTCACAATAAAAACCCTCAGCAGTATTAGACCAAATACAGCCCTACAGGCTCAGCCAAAGGCTTGCCTAAAAGCTGGGCAGGAAGAGATCTCCAATCTTGCTCCATGGGATCAGAGCAGTCCCCCAAAAGCCCACAACCATGCCATGAGGAGTGAACAAGTCGAACAGGAAGAGCGTGACACACAAAATGATGTGTGAGAACTACATTCTGAAGGGCTTTAAAGGGAAGTTCCTGAAATGTAAATAGAACCAAAAATAAATAGGTGGTCGGTGAAGCAGTCCAAAAACAGGTAGCCCTACTCTAAAGATACCCAGCCACATTCTGGGTTTCCAGGCTGTTTATTTCACTAGTCCTGCCTAGAGGTTACCATAGCCTGAACTAGTGGGTCTAAGCCAGCTGAATCTCACACACAACCTGATAGGAAGTACTCTTAGCAACTACTCCACCCTGCTTTTCTAACAAGCCTGGATTCAAAAGCACTCCCAGTCTTTTGTGCACAAGGAACACCCACTTTGGTCGCCATATTATTTCCTTTTAGAACAATTAAATACAACATTTCATTACTTTTACCGTCTCCATCTTTAGGACTCAGGTTGGGGTACCATATTTTTAAAAGGCACAATTCAAAGGAAACAGGAGAAAATAAAACATGGAACCTCCCTAAAAACTATTTGAGTCTGCATAGTCCAAGCTTGTGTGATGGTAAAAAGTGCCATCAAGTCATAGCTGGCTTATGGTGACCCTGCTGGGGTTTTAAAGGTAAGAGACTAACAGAGGTGCTTTGCCATTGCCGGTCTGTACATAGGAGCCCTGGTCTACTAAGCAAGGTTGACAGTGCTTAGCTCCCAAGGTCTGACAAGAACAGGCTTGCCTGGGCTATCCAGGTCAGGATGTGCCAAGTCTAGCATTTTCAAATTAGACACTCTTCTCAGGTACAGAAACAAAAGTCCTGTGAATGATTATGGAAGCAGCCCTTGGGGCAGGATTGATTGAACTTATTCCACCCTCCCCATGAATGAGCTCAAGGTGGATAATAACACGAGTCTAGGAGATTAAAACCTGCAGTGTGGTACTGGTCAAGAAACACTGCATTTATTTAGTGGACAGCCAGACACAGCCAGGCTGTTGTCAACTGGAAAGCATCCAAGAGCTCTACGCAGCTCAATACAAGATCTACATCCTTTGTCAGAAATGACTGTAAGTGTTCTGGCCCCCTCCCCAGGGGTAACAGCTTGAGTCCTTGATCCATGGTGGGTTTCATGAGCCAAAGACCATCAGACCCCTCCCCACCCCCAAATGGTAACACCTAGCCTGTAGACAGGTACAAACAGAAAAGGACGTGCATGATGGTAATCCATGTGTATTTCTACCAACTGAAGATGTAGGCTTTGCCTTGCACAAGTGTAAATAAGCGTGGTAGTCTTTAGGATTCCACAAGGCCGATTTTTTGTGCAGCCTGCCGGCTGGAGTTTGACAGTTGCTGTTGAGATGTCTACAGGAGAGGAGCTGTCCCAAAACACTGGAATAGCTCCATATAGGACTGCATTGCCAGACTGTCAGGTTTGTCTCTATATTTTATAGGCTTCTAACCTGCAGCTTTCTTTGGACAGGTTGGTCTGAAGAACGGGTCCAGGAGTACTTTCTTTGGGCTTCAAAGGTCGTGAAGGGCTTGAGCGGGACAAATGCAGTGCTAGAAGAGAAGCTACAGCAGCTGTTTAAAGCAAGAGGCCTGTCTGTGTAACGTTGCAGAGCACTCGCTTGTCCCACTTGGACACCACAGACTTTGCTCTGCTCCTGGATTGAAAATGTTAAATGTGCAGGAGTGGAAGAACAAATTATATGGCAAAACTAACAATGTATATACATAATAGACCAATCTTAGAATTTCAAGTAAAATGGGAAGTATTTTTTTTACTATTAAGTTAGAAATCAAGGATAAGTAAGAATAAATTTAAACTTAAATTAGAAAGTAAAGAGATTGGCGATATGTTTCTAATGTTTGTAACAAAACCACTATTAGCTATGAAGCCAGATGGTAAAGTTAGAATAGAGATATCTGAATAGAAGTGAAAAATTAAGAATATATAAAGTACGGTATAAAGGGCAAGTTCTGTATAGATATGTGAACTCTATGATTTGAATGACTTTATGTTTATATATATGATTAGTTTGTTTCTATGTTTTATAGGAGTTTTTGTGTGATTTAACCGATATTACCAGTCTGTTAGGTTTGTCTGTATACGTTGTTGGCTTCTAACCTGCCGGTTTCTTTGGACAGGTTGTTTTATGTATAGTAGTAGATGATAGAAGACATATGATTTAGGTGATTGTATGATCATGTTTTTGAGTTTATTAATTTAAATAAAAACATTTTTAAAAGAAAGTGTTCAATGTGTGTGTTGGGGATAGTTTCCAGTTGCGTTCTAACCCTCTCATCAGTATTTACCCTGTGCTCCGGTCCAGTGGTCCCTGAGTAGTGTGCATGTGTGTGTGTGTTACGTGCCATCAAGTCGCCTCTGAGCTAGGGCGATCCTATGAATGAGAGACATCCAGAATGTCCTATCATTAACAGGCTTGCTCAGATCCTGCAGACTGGAGGGCGTGGCTTCTTTTATTGAGTCAAGCCATCTCGTTTTAGGTCTTCCTCTTCTACTGCTTTCCACTTTTCCTAGTTTTATTGACTTTTCCAGAGAATCTTGACTTCTCATGATGTGACCAAAGTATGATAACCTCAATTTTGTCATTTTAGCTTCTACGAGAATTCAGTACTAGATTTGATCTAGTACCCCCTTATTTCTCTTTTTGAGCTGTCCATGGTATCCTCTAGCACCACATTTCAAATGAATCAGTCCCCCCCCCCGCCCCCCGCGAGGCCCCTTTCCCAGAGAACTTCTCTCGTGGGAGATTCAAGTGCAGAGACGACAAGAGGCAGGGCTGCAGCTGGCGCTGGCTCTTAACCCGGCCCTTCCTGCTCCAGGCCTCTCTTGGCTAGCCTCGGAAAGGAGAACTTGAGGCCCGCTCGGCAGATGACATGGGAGGGGGGAGCTAAGAAGGCGGCCCAGCTCGGGCTCCGCGTGCCCCCTGCTCCTTCCCAGCCCAGGCGGCCTAAGGAGTCCGCCCTCTTCTCCTGGCGCCGAAAATGCGGATCTCCATCCAAAGCTTGACCCCGAGTCGGCCTTTGTGTCGCTGGGAGAAGCGGCACGAACGTTTCGTTTCTGCAGGCGCCGAGGAGCCGACCTGAGGTGAGGCCGCTCCGCTTCCGGCCGGCTCGAACCACGCAGGCGCACAGCGGTGGATTCGGCGCCCTGCGGAGGATGGCCGGAAGTAATCAGGCCGCGTCGCCATGGATACATCTCACTTCCGGCCGTAGCAGTGTTGCGCTTCCGGGAGGCTCCCCTGAGCCTCCGTTCCGCTCCGGGATGGCCTCCCCCGGGCACCGCGACGCACCGGAGCTGCCCGACTTCGGCCTCCTGAAGCGCCTCGCCCGGGACCAGCTCGTGTATCTGCTGGAGCAGGTGAGGCGGCGGCGAGGGCCTCGGCTGGGTCCCCGCTCCGCCCTGCCAGCCCTGACCCGGCCTCTCTCGCCTCTCCTCAGCTGCCCGGGAAGAAGGACCTGTTCATCGAGGCTGACCTGATGAGCCCGCTGGACCGCATCGCCAACGTCTCCCTCCTCAAGGTGCGCTTGGCTGGCGGGAGGCCGGGGCGGCGGGAGGCGGGGCGGCTCGGGCGCCGCTCACTCCTCTCTCCTTGAGCAGCAGCACGAAGTGGACAAGCTCTACCGCGTGGAGAACAAGCCGGCCCACAGCTCCAGCGACCAGTGAGTCTGCCCGCCCGCTTGCCGAGGGGGGGCCTGGGTGGGGTCAGGGGCCTCTTTCCTTCCTGCCTTCACCCCGCTGTTTTTCTCCCGAGGTTGTGTTTCTTAATCCGGCCGCGCATCAGGAGCGTAAAGTATGTGGCAGGTAAGTTGGCTGCAGGTATGCATATAGTTCTCTTGCTTATGCAAGCCAGGCAGGAGGTGCCCATCTGGGCAGGCGATGAACATCCATGAAAATGACTGTGGGGCAGGCCTCCTTTGAGTGGTCTGGCTAGAGCAACGCTCTCAGGTAGAGCAAAAGACTAACCAGGCTGGGTCTTACGGGGCATGTGAACTGCCTTCTACTGAGCCTAACCTTGATCAATATTGTCACCTTTGACTGGCCTTGCACATCATCTACTGCCTAATCCCTTTTCCTCAGTGTGAGGGATTGAACCTGGGTCCTTCTGCATGCTAAGCAGATGTGCTACCACTGAGCTGCAGTCTCTCCTCCAAAACACTGTCTTGTTTCACATGTGACCCTCAACCTTGGCAGCTACAGAGTTCAAAAGGGAGCTGAAAAATAATTGAGGAAGAGTGCCTGAGTTTCTGTCAGCCATCCCAACACTACACAGTAATTATTCAGTGTGTTTCCATTCTTTTCTATTCGGAAGAGCTCAGGGCAGTATACAGAGTTCTTCTGTCCTCCAGTTTACCCTCCCAACTGTGATGTAGGTCAGACAGAGAGAATTAGTGTCTCAATATGGACCAGTAAGTTTCATGGGAAGCAGGGCATTTGAACCCAGATCTCTCCAGTCGTTGTCCAACACTCTAACTATGGAACCACTCTGGAATGTGTTAAGCAGCCTGCATCTAGCAGGCAAGATACCCCACTGACACAACACACATCCTTGCTTTGAAGCAGGCAGGCAGAGAAATCTGCTCTGGACTCAAGAGACTTAATAATTATTGTCTGATTTCATATGTGCCATTCCTGAGCAAGGAGATTGAATATGTGGTAGCTAGACAAATCCATGCATTACTGCATGAAGTGGATTGTGTAAATCCTTTTCAGTCTGGTCTCAGGCCTGGCTATGGAACTCAAACAGTGGCAGCCTATGCCAGGAGATGGATGTGGGGAGTGCAACCCTATTATTTCTCCGGGACCTCTCAGAGGCTTTTGATACCACCAGTCATGGTATCCTCCTTTCATGGTTAGGACTGGGATGACACTGTTTTTTGGTAGTTTTGATCTTGCCTGGAAGGCAAGTTTTAGACAGTGGTGTAGGATTGCTGCTCAGCCCTTTGGTCTTGGACCATTCAAGGTTCTTTCTTATTTCCCATGTGTTTAAACATCTTCTTGAAACTGCTGGGAGAGGTCATCTGGAGGGTTAGACTGGGTGGTTATCAATGTGCAAATGATACTCTCATGGCTATGGAAACCATGAACTGGTGCCTGAAGGCACTTTGGGGATAGATGAGAATTAATGAGCCGAAGCTTAATCCTGCCCAAATGGAGGTGCAGCTGGTGTGAGTGAGGATTGGCCTAGGATTATAGGTGCTTCCTGTTCCAGATGGGTTTACACTCCAGTGAGCAGCTTTGCAGCTTGGTGGTGCTGATGGACTCCCACTTTCAAACACTCCCCGCCCCCACTGCTGCTCCAAAATAGGTACACCCTATTCCTGGAGAAATTAAAACAGGAAGGCAGCAGGACCCAGAAATCTATGGCTGGGGTCAAATCCATCTCAGAGCCCGGAGGGGCTGCTCCCAAGAAACAGGCCAGGCGGGACAGGGGACCTCTCTTGAACTCTATTTTCGCCTGCAGCTACTTGGGGCCAGATAGAGACTATCATGATGATCAGCATGGCGCAGTGGAAAGGTGCTGGGACATCATGCCTGGTGCTCATGGTGTGAACCCCAATAGGATGATGTTGGGAAGAGAGGCAGGCTACAGGCTGAGGTCTAACACACACCCCTCCCTCGCAAACAGCAAAAGGGAGAGGGCTGGCTTTGCCAATGAGGCACCCCTGACATTCATTGGTTTGGCCAGTACATTGCTGCACAACCTCCCCCTTGCCACATCTTCGTATCAACCTCGCCCCCCGCCCCATACACACTACCCCTCTGTCTGGCTTAGCAGATGTTTGGGCCGGACTCTGGGGTTGGTTGCAGGTTTAGGAGCTTTGGCAGGAGCCATTTTGGGGCTCTTGTGGTGGTCTTGGCTTTGGGCACAGATAATTTTGAGTGAAAACACTGCCTGCAGGCACAGTTTCCCCATAGAGCCCCACTCCAGCAGACACATGGACAACACTCCAAGTCCTGCCCCAGTCCCAGCAGTGTGTCTGAGGAGGAAGAGTGGGCGAGGGAAGCTAAGTGGGGTTACAGTCTCCAAGATGTCACTGGACTGCTGCTCTTTTTTGCAGCAGAACAACTTCAGGACCACCTCATCCTTACCAGCGCCTGGTGCAAGGAGTTACGCTCCCTATCCACCAGCACCTGGCCTCTGCAGCTACCTGTTGGTGGAAAACCTGGGCAGAGTGACACCAAGAGATTCGCCGTTTACAATGGCATACCAGGCAGGCATGCCATTGTGGGGACTAGTCAGCTCCCAAAGCACACACACCCTTAGGACTGAGCTGTTAGATTTTCAAATTTCAGTCTTAATGACAGTGGTAGGAAGAGTCCATTTTCTGTGGCAACAAGATTAGGCACACATTTTACTAGAAATGTGACTGTGAACAATATTTTGGAGGAATCTGGCCTGGCTGCCAGGAAAAGATGAAAATAAAAGGGCTAGAGATAGATTTCAACATATATGATAACTGCAGAATTTCAAGAAAAGCCATGAAGGAATTGATACATGCAAAAGAATCAAAATATGATTTTATACACATAGCGGCCCTAATATTTTATTAGGTACTTTAAGAAAAGGGATAGAAAATTACTTGGATTTGAACTGTGAATGGCTGCTGTACAAGGATTTCAATTCCAGGGATGGGGAGGGGAGTTTTCATGGAAAATTGGACAAAATTTCTGACCACTTTCTCTTTGACAAACAGCTGAGGGAATGCTGGTTGGTGGGCCTTTTGGGGAATTGGGCTTGCCGGTCTGCATTGCATTTCACTGTATCCTGGCCACAGCCAAAGACCAGCAAGTGGAGCCTGGAGCTTCTGTGCTGGACTGGCTGGGGAGGCTGTCTGAGCAGCCATCTTGACTTGTGTCTCTTTCCAGACGTCGTCAACGCTGACAAGGCTACTGGGAGGACTCGCAAGTACAAGATTATCTTCAGCCCTCAGAAGGTGAGATTTCGTTTACCATGAAGCTCTGCAGGTCAAGACTTGATTTATTTAGGAACAGAATATGCTGCTTTTCCAGAGTCCTGCTCAAGATGGTTCGTAAAATAACAATTAAATCAAGATTATAAAATTATCAACATTAAAATCTGCTACAAAACAAGTTTGCCAGGGACATAAAGATCTGCATAATATGGCCCTCAGGCTAAACCAGCCATGACAATGGCTGTTGAAAAGCCTGGAGAAAGAGAAATGTTTTAGCTTTGCACCTGAAGGACAGTGAGCTGTGGCCCAGAGAAAGGGTGTCACGGTCCCCGTGGAGGGCAGGTTCATAGCTTGGGGGTGCAGCTGGGGAGGAGGCTCAGTTCTCCATGGCATGCAGTGTCTCTTATTCTGCAGAGGATATGCCAGCTACAGCCATTCCTCAAAAAGTGTGATCTGACCACGGTGATCCAGGCTCTGGTCACGTCCAGGTTAGGTTACCACAATGCCCTTTGTGTGGGGCTGCCATTGAAAACAGTATGGAAGCATCAGGTGGTTCAAATTGCAGCAGCCAGGCTGTCGTCAGGAGGTGGTTATGGGGATTGAATCGCCCCTTGAGTTGAACGATCTGCCCTGGTTGCTGGTCTGTTTCCAGGCATCATTCAAAATACTAGTTCTTATCTCTAAATCCCTTAATGGCTGGTGGTTTGGGGGACTTGAAATGATGTCTTCTCCCTTACTGTCAAGCCCACCAGTTAAGGTCCTCATCTCAAGTCCTCTCTATACTCCTGCGTATAGATGCCAGGTGGATGGTGAACAGAGACTGGGCTTTTTAGTGGGTCATCACTGGAATGCTTCCCCCCTGGATGCTACTCTGCTGTCCTTGGCATTTCTTTTTTATCCAGGCTTTTAGGTGAAGTGTTCTATCTTTTTAAGCTGTTTCTGTGATCTGTTTCTAACCTGAGGATTGTTTTACGAATATCTTTTTAGGCCATTGAATCTTGTTTTATTACCTGTTCTCATATTGTTGTTTTTATTATTTTATAGTACTGTTTATGCCAAGTGAGCCACCTCAAGCAGGTCTCTAGAGTGACATTTTCTAAATAATGACTAAAGTAGGCATCAGGAGGGCCTCGAGGAGGAGGGCATTCCGAAGGCTACAGCCACGACTGCAAAAGCCCTTTCTCTCGCTGCCAGCCACCACACTGCTGTCGGTGAGGTCTGGGAGCAAAAGCTCGGCTGGGAGGCTGGGCAGTATAGGAGGAGGCTTGCCTTGTGGGGTGGCCTACAAGCAACAAGTCCGGAAATATGCAATTAATGCTGACTTTTATATAAATGTTTCAATAGTGCAAACATGCAAAGTGCAAATAAATAACATGCAATGAACACAATAAATATAGTTAATACAATTCAGTTGTCCAAGTCATAATATAAATGTCCAAAACAGACCCACAATGGGGATATACTAAAGAGGAAGTCACAAGGCAGTCTTGTGGTGGTGGCTCAAGTCCAATGAGATGTAAAATCCATTGGGGTGGCCTGGCAATAATGTCTACTTCTTTCCTGTCTAGTTCAGCATAGTGTCCCTGTCTGTCTTATGCTTCATGGGCTTCTGAAGGCTGTGCTCTGTGCGTGTGGGGGAGAGTACATATGCCGAGGCATCCAATGTAAAAGAAGGAGGATGGGCTGGGTGTCTGCTAAAGCCACATATGTGGTATTGACTGCTGGCTCCCTCTCTTGCAGTTCTATACGTGTGAGATGGTCCTGGAAGAAGAGGGGATCTATGGGGGTAAGTTTGAGGGTCACCTGGCTTAGGTGAGGGCTTGCAGGTGTCTCCTGTGCAGGGTGTAATTGTGAGGATCAAAGCAGCAGGAAGAAGAGCTGCGCATGACATGGGGTGGTGGCAGGCCCGGCTGATGCCTGGTTGTCCAGCATCTCATTCCCAGGCTCAGAGTCTTTGAGGTGATGCCAGGCAACTAGAGAAAGGCAGTGCAGTGCAGTTGCCATCGCGGCCAAAGGCCCTTCCCTCCCTCTGCAGATGTAACCTGGGATGAGTGGTCCTTTTACCTGCTCCCTTTGGATGATGACATCATCAGCATGGAGCTGCCTGAGTTTTTCCGTGACTACTTCCTGGTCAGTCTTGAGCCCGTTGCCTTCCCTTCCCCTTTCTCCTAGTGGCTGACCTGTCCCTGAAGAGAGGCAGGGTCAAAGAGCTGCTAGCCAAGCCCTCCTTGGCCCATGCCATTACTTCTGGCTATCCTGGCCCACAACTTGGTCACAGAGAATCCACTTTTGAGGAGGGCTCTCTGTTGTTCACTTTCCAGATCAGGGGTGTGGGGTGGCTGGCCTTTGAACTCACTGCTTGTTGCTCTTGTGCCCAGCAGGAAGGGAATCAGTGCTGGATCAGTACCGTGGCCAAGGCTTTGCACTTATTGAACTCGCTCTTTGGACCATTTACCAGGACCTACGGGATTGGCCGATGTTCCAAGGTGTGGTCTGGCAGAATGTTAGCCTCTGTGAGAAGGGTTGGGGGCCCAGATCCTGAAAAACTATGTTGATAGATGAGGGCACAGGCCAGGTTATAGGCTGTGGAAAGCACATGTAACGTATTTTGGAAACCCCACCTTGCATTTCTCCCCACTGTCACTTCAGATCTGGTACAACCAAGGTCTGCTGAGTTTCCTCAGCTTGACAAGGGGCAGAGGCAGGATTGTCCCCTGTCTTCTGGCAGTTCTTTGACTAGTACAGGGGGCTTTGGTAGGAGGACACCTGGAGGGGCTTGAGATGACAAGCAGGATCTCATGTTCTCCCAGATGGTCCATGAAATCTGGCGTGAGGTCACGGAGGAGAGTGAAGGCGACAGCTTGGGTCGGAAGCCAGAAATTGGCCAGGTTTTCCTCCTGGACCGAGGTAAGAGCCTGGGAGCTCTTTTGGATAGTTGGGCAGCTGGAGTGGGGTCTTGAGCCTGGGACCCCGGCTAATTTCTTGTCACCCAGCCTGGAGTGCTCCCCTAGTACCTTTGGTGAGGGAGCTTCCAAACTTACAACAAATGAACTGCTGCTTTCCCCAAGCACTTTCATAAATGAGCCAGTGGCAAAAGAGACACTAAAGGGCTCGTTCCCTTTCTCTGCTAAGTATCAAGGCAGCCCGGCCCCATCCTGGCTCCCCTTCCCCCCAAGAGCCATCTCTTGTCCTGCACATACACGGAGTGTCGTAAAGGGCCAGAGTGTTTGGACTGGAGTGCTGGCCACCAGATGGGATGCAGAGAGAAGGTTCAAGGGCGGCAAGGGCTGGGTGCAGCTGTCCCATTGTGGAGTAGGGCTTGAGGACCAGGGCTGGCAGTCTCTGAGAGAGCCAGGCTCAGTTGCTGGATGAAGCAAGCACCACTGTCTTAACTAAATCCATGGTCCCTGGATGCTCGAAAAGTCTACTCACGGGGAGAGGGGAGTGGTCTTCTCTTTGCTGTTCATGGGCCCAGCAGTTTACAGGGCAGAAAGAGCCCTTGACAATCAGGGTGGCCCTGAAGTACTTTTATGGGTGAGGCACTGCAGGAGGCTACAAATTTTGGGGCATCCACTGGCTTGTTTTCTTTGCAGATGTGGATTACATCACAGCCCTCTGCTCTCAGGTTGTATATGAAGGCCTGGTGGATGATACCTTCCGCATCAAGTGTGGTAAGTGCCCTGGCCCTGAGCCCTTGAAGCTGCCTGCCCGCCCTTCTCTTTGGAGGCAGTAGGGGGTTGAGCTGTCTCCTGAAATTATTACAGCTAATTCAGCACCCAGCTGGCCAGCCCATATGTGGGGAAAATATTCTGGCTCATTTACTTTCTCTTTAGGGAGTGTGGACTTTGGCCCAGATGTTACTTCCTCTGATCGGAGCATCAAAGTCCTGCTGAATGCTCAGGACAAGGTAAACCTTATTGCAGCTCTGTGCGCACGCACGCACGCACGCACACACACACACACACACACAAAACCCCCAGCAAGCTTAGCTAGAAAGCCAAGGGGTCTGCGAGAGCCAAAACGGCTACCTGGTGATGGCAGGGGAGAAGCTGTGGCCTCCTAAATTTGCATGAGGGTCTGGTATGGATTTGGCTCCCTGTAGAGACACTGCTGCTGCAGCAAGTCTTGGTGATGAGTTAAGCCTGTAAATGTATGTGTCTCCTCTAAAGGTGTTCGGCAAGATCCGCAATGAGCACTTCTCCAATGTTTTTGGCTTCCTGAGCCAGAAGGCACGGAACTTGCAGGCCCAGTATGACGTAAGTGATTGAGGGGGAAGCAAGTGCCTGGGAGATGGACTTGTGAGGGGATGGGGGGGGCAATCTCTGAGCATCCTGGTAGTGAGATAGATGCACTCTTACCTTGTAGCGACGCCGTGGGATGGATATCAAACAAATGAAGACTTTTGTGTCCCAAGAACTGAAGGGCTTGAAGCAGGAGCATCGCCTGCTGAGCCTACGTAGGTCTTTCTGTTCCTCCATCCTCTCGACTGGTATGGGAAGGGTAAAGCAACCGAGTCATTACTGACCCATGGGGGGACATTGCATCACGACGTTTTCTTGGCAGACTTTTAACAGAGTGGTTTGCCATTGCGTTCCCCAGTCATCTACACTTTACCCCCAGGAAACTGGGTAATCATTTTACCGACCTCGGAAGGATGGAAGGCTGAGTCAACCTTGAGCCAGCTACCTGAACCTGGCTTCGGCCGGGATCGAACTCAGGTCATGAGCAGAGCTTGGACTGCAGTACTGCAGCTTACCACTCTGCGCCACAGCTCAGTGGCTCACGGCTCAATGGGAAGGATAGGGAGGTGTATTTAAGGTGGATAAAGAGGAGCAACCAGGGGAGGAGAATCAAGGCACTGCAGACCTAATTCCACAGCCCTGGTTTGCCTGCAGATATTGGTGCCTGTGAATCCATCATGAAGAAGAAAACCAAACAAGATTTCCAGGAGTTGCTGAAGACGGAACATGGTGAGTGCCCCTCCTGTACACTCGTATTCTTTTGCTTCCCTAGGCTGTTTGGACTCTTGCTGTTTACAGGGATACAAAAACTGCTGGCATATGACAATTGATGTCAGAGCTTAGAGCTTGTAGTTTGGGTGAGTGGCAGTTCTTTCCTAACCTTGTCTCTTCCACTAGTGGGGGATGTGCACATTCTGGCCCCTCTCAGGACTTTATGGCAGTCCTGGTTACTGTCGGACTACCCCAGTCTGTCTCTGGCAGGTGACGTACATGATTGAACATTTGGAGGACTGGATTGGAAGAAGGGTTTCCGAAGCAGGGGAGGCAGCGACAGAGAATTCCCTGGTGGGGAGGGAGGGTGGCTTCAGTAGCTCCTCAAACCCTGGCAAAGATGGGAGACTCGGATTCTGATGGCTTGCCACCGCAGGCTGTGAGTTTGGTAAGTTTCCAGGAGACCTTTCTGGAGTTTCTACCAAACAGTGCTTCTCCAAGTACTGCGCTTTGACGCATACCTTCCTTGCCGCTTTTTTTCTCCACAAAGAAGTCGATCAGTTCCTCGGTATTTCGAGGAGCTGCTCGAGATGAAAAGGGGCTCGAGCTCAGATAACGAGAAACCCCAAACGAGTCCAGATGAGGTGTGGAGTTCATGCCCAGGTTCCATCTGTGGCCGTGCTTGCAACAAGGAAGTCGCATTTCTGCCAGTGTTATGTCGGGGCAATGTCATGTAGCCTCTCTGAGTGTTAGCCCTGCAAAACCAGCCGTAGCCAGCCGCGATTGCTTTGCGAGGGGGTTGGCTAATACAGTGGTCTGCCCTGGAACCTCCTCTAGACTTCGCTAAGGGCAATTCTTTAGACAAATTCCAAGGCATTTCATTTCGGGGAACATGGCGAGGTTCATTCCACCACCCACTCTCTGCAACCTTGCCCTTCTTGGTGAGTTACAGCCACTTAGGAGAAGTTGACCATTTGGGCAGCTCAGTAACGAGGGTCCTAATTGAAGGAGCAGGCATCTCCTTGCTGCCGGTGATCAGGCCTTCTCTAATGAAACCATAACTGGATCCTTCTGACTTGTGCAAGGGTAGGCTGCTCCCTTGGGGGTGGAGGGGAGCAAAGGATGCCTGAAAGGAGTGATCGGATGTTCTTAGATGAAGCAGATTATTTGGTTACAGGACTGGGACTGCCTTGCTTGCCCAGGTTTTCCATGATAGACAGAATTTTCCTGGGCCACTCAGCAGCTATGGTACCCTTCTGGGTTGGAGGTGGGGTGGAGTCTGAGCAGCATGTTCATAAAAATCAGCAGAAGCAGATAAAAACAAATCCTAGGTTGGGCAAACAAGGTAAACCAAGAGCGTTGAGATAAAGTTCCCAACAAGATTACAAGTAGAAGCCAAGAAAACGTCTGTGTGAAATGCTGGTATCGTTCTGTGGTGCATGGGAGGGCTGCATTGTAGGGATGGGGGTCTCAGATGCTTCACGAACGAGTTGGGGATCCTAGACTTCATCACCATTTTTGCCTTATACATTACCTGCTTCTTTAAATACGTACTCCTATGTACAACCAGCGCTCCATGTTGTCTGTTAGTCCTAGAACTGATTATGCTTTGCTTCAGTATTTTCTATTACGTCTTGGATCCTTGCTAATGCTATGTCTTTAAACTTGAATATGTTTACCTTATGGTATTGTACTGAAATGTTCTTCCTTGATACTGATTGTATTAACCTCATACTGTGTAATCCACCTTGAGTCTCAGTGAGAAAGGCGGACTGTAAACGACGTAAATAAATAAACAGAAAGTAACCCAGTTCAGTACCCAAGGGAACACTTGCAGTGAGTGGCCAGGCATCAAGGCACCATTAGAGAGGAGTCCCTGGCACTTGTGGCCAGACACAAATCAGACAGTGAGGATCTGTTTAAACGGGCAAGGCATGCCCCCCCAGCCCCCCGCCCCCCGTTTCTTAGCCAAGCCAGTAGCCTGGCTGCATTATGCATTGATTGACTCGTCCACCCTGTTTTGAAAGGAAGCCCCGCATAGAGCATATTAAAAGATACCCAGCCTGGAGGAGATTAGTGTGTACGTAACTGTCCACATCACTTGCAGAAAACAGTCACTGTGTTGGTTGCTTTAAAACTCCAACATTATCATTGATTGGCTAAATATTTTGAGATCTGTTCTTTTGGGGGGTGGGGTCTGTTCTGGTTTTCTGCAGTCAAGTGCTGACTGTGGTGGGCTTGTTTTGGAACAGTTCCACAACTGTGTGGCAGCCGCCATGCATGCTGTTTGCACTGACACTAGGTATCAAAAGTGATGCCTTACTGCAACTGGTCATTCTCCTAGGAGAAAGAACTTTACAGAGAAGGTAATCTTTCTCTGGGCCATTCCTGCCCTCAAGACTGGAGAGCAGCCCAAGAGCTCTTTCTGGCCCCTTGAGGAGGAAAGGGCTATTGCCATCTTCAGGTGTGCTTGTTCCCAGGGGTATTGCTGGGAGGCAGATAGGTATCAAAAGTGATACCTATCTGACTCCCAAAAGTGAGTCCTGCACCGCATCTCTACTGGAGCTGGAGGATGACGAAACAAGGAGCCATTTGCAAGTGGCTGCTAGAAGCTGGCTCTGACGCTGACCTCTGTCTCCTCCACCCCCTGCAGCTCTTTTGGAAGGGTTTGATGTCCGAGAGAGCATTGGCTTCATCGAAGAGCACATCAACCGGCAGGTGAGGACAAGCAGATGGTAGGGCCACATCTGGGGAAAGGGCTGGGGGGCCAAGTGGTCTGCTCACGTCGTCTTCCCCCGTTGGGCAGGTCTCCCCCACAGAGAGCCTGCGTTTGCTGTGCCTGCTGTCCATCACAGAGAATGGTAGGTGCCACGGTGTGGGGAGGGAGGTGCCTTGGGGGCATGCCAGCTGCACAGTTGTGCCTTGACTTCTCTGTATGTGTCCGGCTGCTCTAGGACTTGCCCCCAAGGACTACCGCTCCCTCAAAACCCAGTACCTACAGGTGAGGCGGCCTGGGGGGTGGAACAGAATCTGTTCCTTCTTGGTGAGGAATTTGGGCAGTGTCCCTTCTGGAGTCCTCCACTTACAGTTGAGCCATCATCCCCTGATGGTCCCACTGCAGCCTGCCCTTTCGGTGTGTACTTCTCTTCAGTGTTCCTGTGTTGTACCTGCATTTTGCCCTTATGCAGTCTCTATCCTCCCCCTCAGAGCTACGGACCAGAACACTTGCTCACCTTTCACAACCTCAAGCGCCTGGGGCTGCTGATGGAGCAGGTGCCTGGGGAGACCCTGACAGCAGTGGAGAACAAAGTCAGCAAGCTGGTGACTGACCGAGCGGCAGGTGAGGGGTGGGGGAAGGGCCACCTTCTGCTGAACAGCTGAATTCCTGCAAGAGGTGACGCAGGAACGGGAAGCACCTCTGCTGCAGCACCAGAAGTGTGTGGCCTTCGCCAGACCGCCCAGGAGAGATTCCTCCTGGTTGCGTCAAGTTCCAACCTCCTCCCCTTTTGCTCTTGTCTTTCAGGGAAGCTCTCAGATGCCTTCAGTTCCCTGGCCAGAAAGAGCAACTTCCGAGCCTTAAGCAAGAAGTTGGGGCTGGTGGGTAATGGTTTGGGGAAAGAGGGTGTGATGGGAGCTGACATTGTGGAATGATGATCCTGTTCTCCCCCAGATCCCACGTGTGGCTGGAGAGTACGATTTGAAAGTCCCCCGCGACATGGCCTACGTCTTCAGCGGTGCCTATATCCCACTGAGTTGCAAGATAGTTGAGCAGGTGCCTGCTAAGACTCTGTTGATTCTGCTTGCAGGTCTATGGGGGTGTGGGTTAAGTGCTGTTGGCGGCACCACCTGATTCATGTCTCATCCGTCAGGTTCTGGAGCGCAGGAGCTGGCTGGGCCTAGAGGAGGTGATACGGCTGCTCAGCGGAAATGAGTTCATTGCCACAGGCAAGTGCGTCTTGCAGCTGCCTGCATTTCACTGCAGCCCCTACAGCCAACCAAGAGCAGCCCCTTAAGCCTGGTGATCATTGCTCAGGCCTGTAGCTCAGCGCGTCACTTCTTCCCCTTAGTTATGGAACCCACTCCCATTATAGGCTGCCCAGTGTCAAAAACTTGTGCTATCTGTCAGGCCTAAGCAAGTAAAAGTTGGTTTTTAAAATGTTACAATATTTATGGAAGGCATTCTACAGCTATATAAAGATCCAGAAACAAGCCACTTAGAATTAAAAAGTAGGTCTAAATTAATAAAAACCTACTTTCAGATTAGGCCTGGAGTCCAACACTGCTCTCCTGAGCAGTCCTGCCTGGACTCGGTTTGTTGTTTCATCAAGTATTCTACGATGAAATTCCGACAGTTCAGAATTTCTCCTGCATCCACTCAGAAGGCGAACTTGAGTGGTCTGTCGTCAGAGGCAGATGTCACTACACTCCATAGCTCCAGCTTACTTGACCACTTACTGAGGTCTCGGGTAGATGTTAAAAAGTAGAGGGGCCAACCTGATCTCCGACAAGCCCTAAAGGATAAATCTCCTGGAGAGGAACAGGGGTCCCGAGTCGCTCGCCAGACCCTCCAGGAGAGGTGTTTGCTGCTTAATTGGTGTTTTGTGTGTGTGTACACTTTTTAATGGCATCCAGATACAGCAACAGAGGATAACCCTAGGGACTTCCAGCGCATCATCCTGGCCGTCTTCTTAGGCGGGTGCACCTTCTCTGAAATCTCCGCTCTCCGCTTCCTGGGAAAAGAAAGAGGTACTGAGCAGAGTGGAAGTGGGGGCCAGTTGCTGGGGAAGGGGCAGTGGGCCTGCAGTTATCATAGGCAAGTTTTCCAGATCTCACTTGCTGGTGCACAGACAGACCTTTTGAGACCCACCTGGCTTGTTCATGGTTGCCTCTAGAAGGGACTATGGTTTGCCTTGCACTTCCACTTGCTCCTCTTCTTGCTTCTTCTAGGATTCAGGTTTATATTCCTGACAACAGCCATCACTAACAGTGCACGATTGCTGGAATCCATGATAGAGACAAGGGCCTGATGAGGCCTTCTGACCAGATGCTTCCTGCCTTTGGCCACGTTGTGAGAATGGAGGGCACCGATCTTCCTCGCTGGCTGAACTTCCCTCTCACTAACTGCCTTGCTTGAACCTCAGGCTGCCCCTGGAAGGGGCATCTCTAGGTGGAGACCACACGTCCTCCTGCCACAAGATGTATGCGCCTGCCTCCCCGCCTGCAGCAGCATTCTTACCACCTCCTCCATTTTCCCAGCTCATTGTACTCAGCAGGACTGAGGTTGTGCTGTCTGAGTTTCTTGTTCTGGTTTGTCATCAGAATAGACAGTGGTCAAGTCTGCAGTGTGTGGTCATTTATTCCTTACTCTTAGGGCGGGGGTAATTAACAGTTGACCTGGGTTGTAGCGAAGGCAGTGAAAGAGGCTGCACTTCAGCAGAATCCTGGCAGCAGTTACAGCGGTCTGCAAGAGCCCAGCCCCGAGAGGAGGAGGAACATGGAGCTCAAGGGGGGAGGGAGGGGGCTGTGTGCAAGTGGAGAGGCTTTAGGACTCAGATTCTTGCGCTGCCCATGAAACTCTTGCTCTGCTTGCCACTAAGCTAAGGCCGGAAGGAAACCGCCTCTCCCTCTCGCTAGGAAGAGACTGGCCACTTTGCATGCATTTATGAAGCTTTCCTATATCAGAGAGTTTAATTCCTGGCAAGAGCTACACCTCAACGATGTTTTAGGTTCATTAGCAGTACAGTACATAAGTGATACTCTTAAGAGAATCTATGCTTCCATTTTATTCTTTAATATCATATAACAATATGCGTCTTTAACACTGGTTAACTCAAAAGGAAAGTATACTAATTATGGCTAAATAAGTAATTAAAACAGAACGATTATGAGTCCATAAAAATATCTTGCCTAGAGAGAAGCAAGGAGCCCCTTCTAAGAAGAAACTCTCAATCAATTCAGCTACCCATATTTATAGGTTTTTAAAATAATCTCCTAACAAGAGTTAGTGCTCCCACTTGATTAGGACACACATTCTTGGCTAGTAATTTTCTAACTTTAAACACCGTACTAAGTTTTCTGTACTTGAAATATACGAAAACTCTGAGTTGATTCTTGCTACTTGTCATGACATAGTCTGTTTAAAAGTGAGTGACTACTACATACATACATACATATGAGTATCTTTTTGGCCCTCAACCAACAAATACATCCATCTTCAAACTACATCTTTGCTTCTGTGAAGGTGGACATTCCTGCTATTCTCAAATGCCTTTTGCACCTGGGCCTCCACACATATCTATTGATAAAGATTAGATGGTTCCTCATCTAGAAAGGCTGTATTATTGTGTCACACCTCTGTTTCTTCCCTCTCTCCCTCTATTCTGGGTCTCTCAACTCCCTTTTTGGCATATTTTGTGAAGAGGCTAGACCAGCTTTGTCTGTGGTTTGCAGAAACACTCTTTAGATTTTTTGGTCAAGCCTAGCAGCTATTCCCCTACGTTCCTGGCCATGACACAGGTTTTGACTTTGTGGTGGTTTCCAAGACTGACTGCTTGCAGCCAGTTCCTAGGCTGGGTACTCCTGGCTCCATGCACACACAACACCCCTCCTTTCACTCAGAGCAAAGAGCAGATTGGCCTCAGCGGCGGGGCTGGGGATGGCTGCGGCTCCTTAACTTTTGAAACGCTTTCTGCAGAAAGAAGAGACTCTCATGGCCTGTTACCAAACTTGCTTGTTACTCTTACTGCACTGTGATCCTGTTTGCAGAAGGAGCCTTATGGGAGCCTCTGGCATAGACATTCAGTTCCTTTCTCTAGACAACTAGGGACATAAGAGCTGAATAGTGGGTGGTGATTCAAAAGAGGTTAAAAATTAGTGAGGCGTCCTTCTGGATCGGGGAGGAAGAGGGCAGGATTTTTAAAAAGTGGCTTTGGCTGCAAGCTGATCCTCTGCTTTTCCTACCTGCTTAGAGACAGTAGACTACATTAAGATTAGCCAGCTACACATGGGAGAGATGCAGGCTACAGAGTGGGGCCCAAGACTCCTGCAGCAATGAAGCCTGGCACCCTAAGAAAGGCATTTGAAGTGATGGGCAGAGCACAGCAGTGGGAGGGGGAGTCTCCACGATGCCCACAGCACAGGAGAGTCAGAGATGCCCCGCCTATATTCCCCAACGGGAATGTAGGTGGGCTCAAATCCTCCCTGGCATGCACAGCCTGCAAGCAATAATAATGTGTATGTGTTATGTGCCGTCAAGTCACCTCCAACCTATGCTGACCCTATGAAAGACTTCCAAAACGTGCATGCCTGTGTGACTCTATATACTAAAGTTAATTTGCATTTATTTACCTTATGGCATGGTTTATGGAAATGTCCTTGAAATTGACTGTACTAATCTCACACTGTAATCCGCCTTGAGAAAGGCTATTTGAAGAAGTGAGCTGTGGCTTAGGAAAGCTCATCCCCTACCACAAACGTTGTTAGTCTTCTAGGTGCTCCTGGACTCTCTTCCCCGATGCTACGGACAATAGCCAATTAATTTAATACCTACTCAGAGCGGTTTACGAAGTGCGTTGCTATCCGCCTCTCGACAACCATTCTGTGCGGTGGGTGGGGCTGAGAGAGCTCTGAAAGAGCTGTGGCCGACCCACTTCACCGCCACACCCAGGCCAGCCCACCCTCTGGCCAGCATAACCGCAGGGGCGAGCAGAGGAGAGGGGGCTCCTCCCACCCGGCCCCAAACGCCCCCTTCTTCCTCGCTTGGCGGCACTGCCAAGGTGACCGCGGCCTTCGGAGCTGGCCCCGCCTGGCCGGATTCACCCAGGCCTGGCCGCCCAAGGAACGCAGGAGGCGACCGGCCAAGCCTCCCGAGGCCGACAAGAGCCTGCGCGTCTCAGACATGCGCAGATTAAGTGGGAATAGGGCAAGGTGTGTGTGGGGGGGGGGGAGAATGCTGCCACTCTGCCGTCGCATTGGCTGCGATAAAAGCGCTCTTTGTTTCCCATTGGGTGGAACGAAACCCTGGGGCGTGGCTTGCGGCGACGCGAAACGACCCAAAGCAACGGCGGCGCAGCAGGGCGGCCGTTGTGGGCGGGGCGGCGTCTGCTGCTGCAGCCAATCCGGCCTCGGCAGGGCGCAGTTTGAATCAGACGGCGGCGTCGCCGGAGAAACGAGCGAAGGAGGGTCGGTGGGTCCGTCGTCGGTCGGTGGGGCAGGCATGAGGAGAAGGTAGGTGGGCGGCCGGGCGGCCGGAGGACCTCTCGGGCGGCGCCCCCGCCCCGCAAGCGGCCCCTGACCGGCTCTTTCGCTCTTCCTCCCCGGCAGCGAGGTCTTGGCCGACGAGTCGGTGACCTGCCTGAGGCAGGCGCTGGGCGAGCTGCGCGACATCTGGGAGGAAATCGGCATCCCCGAGGAGCTGCGACTGCAGCGGACGGAGGTGGTGATGTTGCACGTCAAGGTGGGCCAGGCCCGCGGGCGCCGCTTCTCAGGGTTGCCAGGTCCAGGTCGGGAAATTCCTGGAGACTTTGGGGGTGGAGCCTGGAGAGGGCGGGGTTTGAGGGGGAGGGACCACAGCAGGGTATGATGCCATGTTTTTCACCCTCCAAAGGGGCCATTTTCTCCAAGGGAGCTTGTTATGAGCCTTTACTTCTCTTGGGTAGATTTTACCTTTAATCTTTCCCTTACGCCCTCTGGGTAGATTGCTACCACCAGAAATATTATATTCCAAGGTTAAGTTTTCCCTTTTGTAACGTGCCTAAGCATCAGGCTCCTTCGTGGTTCTATGTGGCCCTGAGGATAGGAATGGGATATAGCAATGACAGCTACTCTGGGATATAACAAAACAAAATAAACTTTTATTTTTTTAAGAAGCGTATTGGTTTCATAAAAGTAGTTCTCAGTTCTTAACCTTACTTCATTTACACTCATTCACACAGATCTCTTCTAAGGCTTCACACACAGTTTGCCTCTTTCTCTTACTCAATATTTCTCACAGATGTGATTAAACCCGCTCAGGCAGCACACAGCTGGCCTCTCTTTCCCTGACTGAGTGTCCTTTCACAAACATGCTCAGTTCAGGTTCCACACAGGTTATATTTCTCTCATAAATACTTCAATATACTCAGGCAGCACACAGCTAGCCTGCTTTCTTCTGACTAAATATTTTCTCTCAGCTTTCAGTCTGAACTGCATTCAAGCTGCCCACCCTCTCAGTCACCAACCAATCATATCACTCACCCCCACTCTTCACCTATCTCACCAAGCATTTAAAGATACATGCACCCATTTACTTGAAATCATTACAGAGCTCATCTCTGTGGTCTGGTGCTCTCCAGCTACCACCTGGAGGCTGGCAACCATAGCTGCTTCTCTCAGCTCAGCCAGGCGGTGGCTGCGGGGCGTACCTGAAGAAGCAAGCTCAGGGTGACCTCAGCATCGCCAGGGGGCTTCTGGCAGGGCCCTCCCAGAGCTCTGGGCTGCTGCCTGCTCACCTTCTCCCTTTCCAAACCACAGGACCTGCTGGCCAAGATGATTGCCGAGGAGCAGAGCCTCAAGGACCGGCTCCTGAGGAGCATCGATGCCTGGCGCAAGCAACTGGCCACACTCTGCCAGGAGCTGCAGCTGGCTCCTTTTGAGGTGAGGCGGGCGGTCCCCTCAGGCTCCAAGGCAGGGTGGAGGTGGTGGCTGGGCAGAACCTCCTGAGCCCTCACCTCTGCTCTTCTTCTTTCCCCAGGAGGACGAGGAGGCGACCATCCTGCAGCTGGAGAAGGAGCTGCGCACTCAAGTGGAAGTCAGGCTGAAGCAGAAGCAAGAGCGGAGGCAGGAGCTGCAGGCCCTGCGGGAGCAGGAGTTGGAGATGTGCGACTTGCTGTCGGTCGCCCCATCCGGCATCTGCACCAAGGGCGTGCCCAGCCTGGAGGAGCTGGCCCACTTCCGACGCCACTTGGCAGCGCTGGCGGCAGAAAAGGTCCGTGGGGAGCACATAGAGTGCTGTGGGGCAACCAGGGAGCAGCCTTTGTGGCTGACTTTTTGCTTTGGCCCCTAGGAGCGCCGGCAAGCAGAGTTTGTCGGTACAAAACAGAAGATTGTTCTCTGTATGGAGGAACTGGAGCACATCCCCGACACCAGCTTTGAGCGGGATGTTGTGTGTGAGGACGAGGAAGCCTTCTGTCTCTCCAAAGAGAACATTGCTGCTCTGAAGGACCTGCTGCGCCAGGTAGAGGGGCTGAGCCACTGGCACTTGGGGTGCGAGGGGGGGGGACCTGGGTGCCTTTTGCTCTGTACTCAGTTTGGCCCAGGCTGATTTTTTTATTCTCTAGCTGGAGGTCAGGAAAGCTCAGAATGAGGCTTTGTGTGAAGAGTTGCGCTGCAAAATCCTGATACTCTGGGATCGGCTGCGCGTGCCTGTGGAGGAAAGAGAATCCTTTGCCATACACATGAAGGGATCCAGGAGCAAGACCATCAATGCTGTAAGGATCTTTTCTCTATGAAGGCCGCTGGGAATGTGCTTGCAGGCCCAGCTACAGAGAGGCCAGGTACAAATGCCTTGGGACTCCCTGATCCTCTTAACACAAGTAGCCCCAGTGGAGTCGCCATTTCTACCTAGGTGAGGAGGTGGTTTTTCATGTGAGGCAATTGAGGTGCAGAGCAAGCGAAACCAGTTTAGAAGGTTTCCTCCAGGGTCACAGGAGATGCAGGGTTCTCCTGCATAATGCTGAAAATGTGGAGGAAAAGATAGACCAGTGGTGGCCACAGATCAGTGCTTGGCTTGAGAGCAAATCCCAGACCTGTCCTCCTTTAGTTGCAGTTAGAAGTGACTCGCCTGGAAACGCTGAAACTCCAGAACATCAGGAATATGGTGGAGGCCATCCGGGTAGAGCTGGCAGATTACTGGGACAAGTGCTTTTATGGCGAGGAGCAGAGGCAGTCTTTCAGCCCGTATTATAAGGGTGAGTTCCTGCCTGGGGACCGGCTTGCTCTATTTTCCCTGTCCTTGGAAGCTTTTGTCATCTCCCCACTTCCCCACTGTTGCAGATGATTTTACTGAGGAGCTGTTGCAGCAACACGAGGAGGAAATAGCACACATGAAGCTCTATTTTCAGACGCACCAGGAAATGTTTGAAGCTATCCGCAAATGGGAGGGAAACTGGCACCACTTCCAAGAGCTGGAGGTAACTTAGAACCTTGTGGGGTAGTTGCTGCCTGGCCTGGGCCAGACAAGACAGGGCCGTGTATGAAGCCTTTGCCAGGATACGTGTGAGGAGCTTTCTGTGACTGACCCTCCTTTTCAGAGGAAGGCAACAGACCCGAGTCGTTTCACCAACCGAGGGGGCAACCTCTTGAAAGAGGAGAAGCTGCGTGCCAAGCTGCAGAAGACGCTTCCCAAGGTCTGTGCTTCTGCAGCCCTCTGGATTCCTCAACTCGGTGCAGGGGGAGAGGCAGGTGGGCCAGCCTCCTGCCCTGCTAGGAAGGGATGGCTTGACTGAAGGCTGTTGTGTTTCAGCTAGAGGAGGAGCTGAGGGGTCGAGTGGAGCTCTGGGAGCAAGAGCAGGGCCAGGCCTTCCTTGTGAATGGGCAGCGCTTCATGGAGCACGTGAAAGAGCAGTGGCGCCTGCATCACCTGGAAAAGGAGAGAGAGAAGCAGGAGCGGGTGAGTTGCCTCTGGGCTGTCTCCCAGTGCTTGTTGCTTGTGTAAACTTGTTGGCCTTGGCCGAACTGGCAGCAGCCTAAGAGCTGCTGTAGCACAGGGGTTAAGTGGTTCAGCTGTGAATCAGCACTCTACTGGTTCGAATCCCACTACTGCCATGAACTCAGTAGGTGGCCTTGGGTAAGCCCCTCCTCTCAGCCCCAACTCCCCAGCTGTATTGTGGGGATAATAACACGAACTTGTTCACCGCTCTGGGTGAGGCACTAAATTCTCTAGAAGAGTGGCATATAAGCACAGTTATGACGTGCTTATATGAGTAAATAGTCTCACCCCGATCCCACCCTGATAATTTCTGTAAGTCACCACATCCAAAAAGCTGATGCAATTGACATCCATTTGTGCAGTAAACTTGATGTTAACGTCAAGTCCTTGCCTCTATCCGTTCCCCACCTTTAAATAAAATGTACATGTCATCGATGTACTTCTTGTAAACACTGATGCTATCCAAAAAAGGGTTGTGTTCTGTTACAAAAATGTATTTGGATTCTAAATCCGCCATGTACAGGTGAGTGATGCTCGGAGCAACCCATAGCTACCCCCTTCGTTTGGAAATAAAACTGTTCTAAATCTAAAGTCATTCTTCTCCAAAACAAGATCCAATAACTGGAGAAGGAAGGGGGTGCTGGGACTCTGTCTAGCTCTCTTATACAAAGTTAGTTCCACAATCGCTCTGGCACCTTCGTGCGGAATAGAGGTGTACAGTTAGGAGGAGGAGGGAGCCCGGAGTGTAAGCAGGCAGAGCAACTGAGCTCAATCCTTTCTCCCCTACTGATTACACCAGTGCTCAAATATAAAGCAATACCAATCACTGCCGGATTGGTACAGCCACCTGTATTGATCATGCCCAAGGGCTATGGCTCCAACCGGTTTTTGGACAGAATGCGAGTAACCCTCGTTCTTCTACTGCTTCTAGGGCTGGCCTAAAACTTACTGTTTTGCATCAGGCACAACCGTTCCGCTATTCCTTTCTCTCTCTTTCAGCAACTGAAGAAGTCCCGTCAAATTGAGGAGGAAATGATGTACGGCAGTGTCCCCCGCAGCCCCAGCAAGCGTCGGGTCTTAGGCTTCAACACCCCTGGTAAAGTGCGGAAGGTAAGTGCCACGCCGGCTGGATCTGGGCCACTGCCATTCGTGCAGAGCTCACTTCCCAAAGGGGGGTGATGGAAATCAGCAGTGTAGCCCAACGGAGAATTCTCAACAGTGCAGTTCCAAGAATATAGAGGTACTAGGGTCAAAGCACGTTTCTCTTCAGAACAAGAGTTAAGATGCATTTACTGCATGGAATCTTCCTAAGTTATGGTCCTGGCACTGATGTCTGTTCCACAAGAGCAGGAAAGTCTCTTGCAGCTTGGCATTCAGGCATGCGCATACACTAATTCCTCTTTATTAAAATGCAAGTGTTGAAATTGCATGATCATGCAGTAGGTTTTCACTGTGTTGTGAAATCCCTGGGGGATTTTGGCATAAGGAGAAACGGAAGGCATCTTTGAACTGCAGACTGTGGCTGCTTTAGAGAACAGCACAATTATATAGCTACAGCTCAGCCTTCTTTCGTTGAATTGTCTTGAAATCTGGTGAAATCCTCTTGATATTACAACTATAGAAGAAATCAGGCATCATAACCGAACACCGAGCACCTGGTTTCCTGGCACTGAGCTGGAAAAAGGACTTAGATTTCAAGTGTGGAGAGTTTTACCAATTTGTTGGTGCGAAGAAGGGGAGCTGGCGTCCCCATGCAGGGTGGGGAAGGAGGTGGGGAGTCAGCTGCAGTAACCCTGGTGTTTTTTTCCCCCTTGCAGCTCAACGCGACAGCAGCTACCCCCAACAGCACGATCCGCTCAGCGCTGGGGGGCTCTGTGTTCCACTCTCCAGCATCCCATCCACCACTTTCTGGAAGCAAGGTAAGCATGTGGCCCTGAGGAGGAGGAATCTGTTGAAAACCATAGAGGGACTGCAGCCTTGCCCCACAGCAGGATTCTTCACCAAATGCTGCTTTTCCTATTGTGATGTCCCACGCAGATGGGGGGGGGGGGTTACTCCAGTAAAGCAATTGATGCTATGCTGCATACAGCAAAGGAACACAAAAAAACCTGAACATTTGTTCCAGTCCATTAGGATACAGCCCCCTGCCCCCAATCTTCAGACAAGTAGTACAGTTCTTGCAAAGCCTCTTGGGCAGGGTTAAGCTGAGACATTCCTGCTAACTGCCAGCAGTTCTAACCGGTGCTGTTCCCCTCTGACTCCACAGTCTGTCCGGACTCCTTGCCGCGCGGCTGCCAAGCCATCTCGGCCAGGACGCCTGGACCGCAACAAGGAGAACGTGTCTCAGCTCAACGGAACAGCTTTGAGCGGTGGGTGCACCTCCACAGCCCCTGCCCAGCGTACCTACAGCATTAATTCTGTTGCCAGCACCTATTCCGAGTTTGCGGTAATTTAACTCTTCTCTAAACCTTTGGTCCTAGCACAGGCCTGCTCCTCTCTTTGCTACCTAAGCAGACTAGGTCCCAGGGTATACATCTGGTTTGAATTGCTATTCAGCTCCCTTTAATCTGACCCAGCTTAGCTGCTGCCTGTTGAATGAAATGGTTTGCCTTGCTAGGACTGTAACAGATTCCCCGACTTGCCTGTGGGCACAGTAGTGTCCATTTGGTTGAATAGTGGTGGCTGGTGTTTCTATCCTCGTCTTACTTTGCCAACACGGTCCGCATGCAGTCCTAACAGTCCCAGTTTGCCCTCGGTAGATCCATGGTTGAAGCAATTGTCCATCTCCAACTTCATTGCCCAGTGCACTGAGCCAAGCACTCTAAGAGCAGAGGGCCGCTCCTTGCTTCCTGATGGGTAAGGATTTCTATCTGGTCCTGCTTTTGCAGGTGCCTGTATCACACCCGTTTTTCTCTTCACAGCGCGAACTTTCAGAGGCTTCCAAATCTGAGAAGAGGCCCCGCATTCTTAACTCAACGATTTCTACTCTTGACAGCTGATGGGGAAGGAACAGGCAGGCCCCTCTCCTGTCTCTCTCCTCCGTGAAGCGGTGCCACCGCCGGCTCAGTTGGCCCGCAGCCCTTGACCAAATCTCTCAAGGCCACTTTTAATGCTGTTGCTTGATTTTGGTGCAGTTTTTATGTTTTATTTTTTAGAAAATAACGGTAAAGGTGCAGAGGGTCCCTAGCACAGGCCAGCTGCTCCGCTGGCATCCTCGGTGGTTCCTGTAACATACTTTGGCGTGACTGCCCTGTTTTTCATGGGCAGGCATGTAAGGATGGCATGCTGTAGGGGGGGGGGGCAAGGGCAGGGCCACAGAAGAAATGATACTTTTGGGCCCCAAAGGAACAAAGGCACTTGGGTTCTTGTGAGTAAGGCAAGAGTAGCAAGAGGCTAGGGGACAAGGAAGCCGTTCCTTTAGGGTGACGTGGCTGGACTGGCAGCACAGGCTCCAGAGAAGTCAGATTAATCTCTCGGCCGGTTTATTTTAACGACTGCCGCTGCTCCACCCCCCTCATGTGGCTGCTGCCTTAAAGGAAAGCTGCCCCCACCTTTCTTGGGGTGGGGAGACTGAGTTTGACAGGTAGAGGGAGGTTGTTCTTTTTGTACGTGATTATCATGGCTAGATTTGCACTTTGGTTTCACTACAGCCCCCATTATTTATTTGTACGCCCTTCTGCTCTTCAGCCCTTGTGTTTTTTTGTTTCCAGTTGGACTCCTCCCTCCCCTCCCCCCACTTGCTGAAGCAACGGCCCCTGCTTCCACTCTAAAGAAGATTGCAAAGATATAGTAGCTTTATTAATAAAATGAATATTAAATACATGTTTTGTAACTCAGCTCTGCATGAAATACAGTGTGAATGTTTCTACTTGGGTATAGTCTGTGTTTTTAAAAATGTTCTTTCTGGCAATGCTTAGGGCCTCCTCCAGGCATCCTTAATCAGGAGGCTGTCAGGAACAAGTCTTGCCGACCTTACCGGGCAAAGCATGGGTGAAGGTGGTCCACGGCCCACATACCACATCCACCACTACAAGGCCCCAGTCTCCAAAGCAGCAAACTTTCTTTGGTTGGTCAGAACTAGCCGTGTCCCCGTGTCCCAGTTGCCCATATTTACCTAGAGATAAAAACAGCTGTTAGCCCTTTCGGGAGGAAGAGAACTAGTGCCACAAAACAAGGCAGATGGCCTATTTCCTTACTTACCCCAGCCCCACGTGTAGAGATCCCCAGTTTCTGCAAGGCAAAAAAAGGTAATGGTAGTCCCCCTGTGCAAGCACCCAGTCATTACTGACCCACGGGGGGATGTCGCATCATGACGTTTTCTTGGCAGACTTTTTATGGGGTGGTTTGCCATTGCCTTCCCCAGTCATCTACACTTTACCCCCAGGAAACTGGGTACTCATTTTACCGAGCTCGGAAGGATGAAAGGCTGAGTCAACCTTAAGCCGGCTACCTGAACCCAGCTTCCGCCGGGATCGAACTCAGGTCGTGAGCAGGACAAAGGCACAATTAGAGCATTAACAAACAAATCTGGACCACACCAGAAAATGTAAATGAGCGAAGCCCACCTGAGCAGGAAGGCTCCTGATGGGACTTCTTCCATAAACATAGCCCCAAAACTAGCACCAGCAAACATCTCATGCCAAGGGGCATCTCTTGGTACAAGGGAGGCAACTCTGCAGCAGGGCAAGTCTCCCCTTTATGCCCAGACTCCTGGCACCCCCCCCCCCCACTGCTGGCCAGATTAATTCATGACAGCGGTGTCTTACGTGTCACAGCAGCCGTGTGGCGTGATCCGCAGCTGACCTTGCTGACGTCTGCCCCTTGAGGCATATCGAGCAGCGCTGGAAAGGCCTGGATTGAAATGAACGCAGCTTTGGGACTCTCCTGCTGTGCTGAAGATCCTAGAAAGGGGCTACCTTTTAATTTAATTGTGAGCAACGATGCCTTGCCACCAACCCTACCTGGGCTCTCGGTCCAGGCTTACCGGAGGCCGGCGTGCTGCTCTCGGCATTCACTGCAGTGGCCCCGTGACTTTCCGCCATCGTCTTGGAAGGCAGTGCAAGCTGCCCCCATTCATTCCAGCCCCACATATATAAATCGCCTGTATCTGCCAGACAAAGAAGGATACCAGGAGCTATAACTCAGAACCAAGACTTTCCCCCCAACTAAATTGAGGTTCTTAGTTGTCAATTTTTTAAAAAAACACGAAACAAACAAGGTGACTTATTATGGACCAGCCCTAACTAAGAAAATGGCACAGCGACACCAAGTGTCTCGGATGATGACGGTGCCTATGACATTGGGCTTCAGGCTAGGGGCAGCAATACTATTGGGGGCTTTAACAAATTGGACCCAAGGGTTGGGCTGCTTTAGTTTTGTTACTGGATTCAAAAATGGATCATGCTGTCCTGTTTGGGCGGTAATTTAAATCCTCTCATGGATCAGACAAGCACTTGTTGCTGCTAAGACTTGTGGGCGGAGCCCATGTTCTCTTCCCCGCGTGAGTTATTCTTTCAAGAAAGCTCTTGGCTGGCACAGCAGGCACCTCCTGTGATCAGGATGGGTGGTAGTGGAGAGTGCCCTCAAGTCATAGCTGACTTATGCCAACCCCAGGTGGGGTTTTCATGGCAAGAGACTCAGAGAGGTGGATCCCTGGTCTTTGTTGGTCTCCCATCCAATTGCTAACCGAGGCTGATCCTGCTTAGCTTCTGAGATTTGACCAGATCTGGTTTACCTGGGCTAGCCAGGTGAGGGTATCTGGATCTTTGAAAACAGAGAGGACGAGGCAACAGCTGGCGGGGGGGGGAGCAGCTGCACCGTCCACCAAGGGCAGCATCTCAGGGGGCTCCAGCCCGGATCGCCTTCCCCCAAGCCCCCCCCCCGCCCCGCCCCCGCTGCTTACCACTGACACTGGCGGAATGCCACCCGCCGGCCGCCACCTCTCCCATGGGCACGCCATGCAAGGCCTCCACCAGCTGCGGCTCCGACACGCCTTCCAGCTCCCCGTGGCCCAGCTGTCCGTGCCTGGAAGGGGGGAAGCAGAAAGGCCATGCGGCGGGGCCGTCGCTACCCCCTGCCGGCCCCCCGCGCTTGCCCGCGGCCGCCCCTCACTCACCTGCCGCCGCCCCAGGCGAAGAGCGCGCCCCCGGCGCAGAGCAGCAGGACGTGCTCGTGGCCCAGCGCCAGCTTGCGGGCCCGCAGGGACGGCGCCAGGGGCCTGAAGAAGTCCGGCCGCGGCACCACGTAACCGCCCGGCACCAAGGGCAGCTCTGCGGGGAGAAGAGAGCCAAGGCAGCGCGGCTCCGGCCCCCGGCCAGTCCCCCCGTCCGGGGCCGCTCGCTCACCTGCGGCCGCCGCCTCCTCCGGCCGGAGCTCCCTCCGCCAAGCCGGCGCGCCGTCCAGGGCCGGGCCGGCCTCCACCCGCCGGGCCTCCAGCGCGGCCTCCCGCAGCAGCAGCACGTGCGTCTCGGAGGGCAGCAGGTCGCGGCAGTCGGAGGGCAGCGCGGCGCGCAACGCGCCCTGCAGCACCGGCGGGGCCCCTGCGGAGGAAGCGCGCTCAGCCCGGGCAAGCCGCTCGGACGCGGCCCCCGAGCCCGCTCCCGCGCCGCGCCCACCCACCGGCCGCCACCAGCCCGAAGAAGCTCCAGCTGGGCCGCACCGCGCGGATCGCCCCCGAGGCGCCCAGCCGGGCGGGCTCCAGCCCCGCGCCCTCCTCCAGGCGGAAGCCCAGCTGGAACCAGCCGCCCTCGCGGGCCATGGCCGGCAGAAGCGGCCGCAGCGGGGCGGGGACAGGCCTGTGGCGCGCCGGTTCTTCCGCCCCGCCCCGCCCCAGGGAGGGGCCTGGGCTTGGCTCCGGGGGTGGGCGGGGGTTTCATCCCCGGGTGGTTCGTCCATCCTGTCTTCTAGTTTTTACCGGGGATTGCCTCTGCTTGTTACATTCGTTTTGATGATGGGCTTTTGCTTGATTTTAATGATTTTGAAGACATGTTTTGATTATGGTTGTTTTTCATTTGTTAGCCCCTTGGTGGCATACATCTGACACATGAAGAACATGTAAGAGGCGTTGCAACGCTAGCTGCAAAGGGTAGTTTAAAAAGACAAAAGATGGAGGCAGGGCAAAGACTGCTCTACACTGGAGCTGTGTGAAGGGGCTGTGAAATGCCAGAAGGGAAACTTCAGCCCATTATAACCCCTCCAGGTCCAAGCCTGGCTCTGGAAGGCAGCTCCAGCCCATTTCCATTCCTCCCTGCCCTCTGCTTGCCATCCCAGTTTTAGACTGGAAAGGTGAAACTGACAGAGCCTTTGGGGGAGGCAGAGATGAAATTAACAAACCCTCTGAGGAGGGATCTCCCTCTGCGCTCTTTTTAAACTATGCTTCCAGGCTAACATTGCATCTCCCTACACTTGACAAACATGTACTGAGGCATCTCCTGTAGTGAGACAAAAAGGCAAGCTATGTATTTTGTAAATAAATAGTAAACATACAAGGTAAATGTTTAGCAAAAACCCAGCTACCACTGATTGCTGGGTCCAGTTCAACCTATGAAACATACCCAAGACGAACCCGCCCGACACGCCTTACTATGCCCACCAGTAAGAGCCCGCACTGTTGAACACGGGGTTGAGAGTTTTGTGAATGATTAAAATATTTATAACCCAACTTTCCTCTAGCTGAAGGCTGCTTTAAAACAATCTTTATGCAAACAAAATAACCCAGATACCTGCAGCCATTACCCATTAAAAGCCCTGGCAGATAAAATGGCCATATAGCGCCACTGTTGGAAATCCCTCTTAGCGGAATAGGCAAGCCGTCCTCAGAACCCATAAAATACAATTGTTCAGGAGGCGCTTCTATACACGGCATTGAGTTGTAGCCTGTGACACTGTTTGTTGTATACGTCATCTTGTTCTTACTGCATTGCTTTCTAAATTCTGTAATTACACTTTTCACACTTTTTCATTACACAGTTCTGTATCTTGTATTGTTTCGGTTGCATTATTCTTAATTTTTGTACTCTATCCTGAGTCTCAGCATTCCGCTCTTTAAACCTTCCACAGAGAAAAATGTAACGCTTTGTGCATTCTATAGACACCGTCAACTGATTCATGGGCAGGCTCTGAGCTCTGCTATTCAGTACGGTTAACCTGCTAGTTTAAAAAGTATTACCTTTACCCTTTTAGCTGCTGCTGAATTATTTTGATATTAGTCAACTTCATTATGTTGAGCTTGGTTTTATACATTTTCTTACAGCAAATCACTGGAGCTGTGCTTAAAATAGAAAGGTTCACAAAATAGAAAACGTTCACAAGGTCAGAAAAAGTTGATAGCAGGGAACACAATTCAATTACTTATAAATTATTGTCAAGTATATTTATTTGGTAAGAGCTGCATAAACAGAGGTGTATGTGTGAGAGAGCTTACACTGTAAGAAAAAAGTGAAGCATTTAATCTTGTCTTTTTTGTATCATCTAATTTTTTTCAAATATCAAAATAATGTTTAAACATGAAAATAAAGTTCACATCCAAAGTTGATATAAGGTTTACTTTCCGTGTGATATTCGGGCTCATTTATCTTTGCACAAACATTGAATTCTTGGCCAATTTCTCACGGAACCCTTGAGGTTCCAGTAGAACCCCCGATTTCCACCCAACCCTGGAAACTCTGCTGCCTGGAAGCAGGGAACTTGCCCCTCCTTGCTGGGTACATGTCAACATAAACAGGAGAAAGGCCAACAGTAACAACAGCATCTGGTGCACCTGCTTAGGTCAACAGGTCCAGAAGAGGGCTGTGTCTTGAATAGGAAGTGGTCAAGTATCCATCATGAAGATGGTCAAGCATTCCCTTTAGTAAAGGAGTGCAGCACATAGTCAAAGATACATACACTTCAATTCCTTCCTGTAGTTTTTAAGTTTTAAGAGTTTACAGAATCAACCAGAATAATTCTGAAAATCTGTAGGCTGAGTATTACAAAAATTGTATGACTGACCACTGTGGAAGGCGGCCCTGGGGCCGAAACATGTATGGTCCAGTTTAGTGTTGGTCATTTGACTATCAACTGCACTTGGAGAATGTTATACCTATTTTAAGAACATGTGTGTAGCCTGCTATTTATACCCTATGTTTTTGAGTACTGTGTACACTGTATAATAAATACTTATTTTGAATATATTTTAAAGGTTTTTAACGTGAGCCTTATGCATTACAGAAAAAAACATATGCATACTTTTCCACAGCCATGTGTCAGTCACACAGGTATTACAACCTGTATTTGCTCCCAAGGTTACCTATATGTGGGCCCATTTGCCACGGACAGATCTGGTCCAAAAGGAGAGCTGAAGCCCACCAAGGTTCTTGCAGGAATGGAAGAGAGAGAAGGTAGGGGGTGGAAAGCCACCCCTACAGTAAGGTGCTACAGGAAGCCTCCAAAAGAGGAATACTGTGGAACTATCACCAAAGTGCCACTTGTCTCCAAGCAGCAGCCACAGAAGACCAAGGCTACAGAGAGCTCACCACTGCCAGACACACTCACCCAGGGAGCTGCTATGGGGCAGGCTCCATCCACCAGTCTGCTGCAGAGAACCCTTGGAGTAACCTGCTGTCCCACAACCCTCCGGCAGATCAGGCCCTAATCCCTTATCCCAGTGCTCAGCAGCAGCAGCAGCAGCAGCAATGTGTGCTTACAAAAGTGGGGGGTGGGGAGCTTTCATTCCCCGCCTACAGTACTAGGCTTAATCAAGCCATAAACAACAGCCTGGGCCAAGCACTCCTTGGCAGGCTGGGCCACTTGGGGCTTGTCCTTCTCCAGCCCAGCAAGGACAGACAAGATCTCCAGCATCTCGCTCTCCATGAGTTTCTCCGCCAGCTCCTTGGCAGCTGCCACCATGTTCTTCACCACCACCACACCACGGTGTTGAAGCTCCGTGCTGGAGCTGAGCAGCAGGGCCTGCAGGATCTCCAGCCAATGAGTGGTCTGGGGAGCAGAAACAGGGGCAAGCTGAGAGAAACAAGCCTAGGCCAGCCCTGCCCCATCCTGTTCTGCAGCATACCTTTCGACAGGCCCTCTCCCCCAATTCTACATACTCCACTGAGTGCTAGGAACAAGCGACACTGGTGACCTTCAAGGCCATAAGCAGGAAGCAGGGGGAGCCGCACCCCACAAAGCTGGCCAGTGACTGGGGGCACTCACCACTTGGGGAATGCGGCTGCAGATCTGGGGGAACAATGAGGTGAGCACAGCCAGAGTTCCTGCCGCTGCCCTCTGGAGCCGCTCATCTTCCTCTCCACTGTATAAAACCATTAGCTTGAGCCGGTCACTACCTTCAGCCAGAAACAGCTCCCCCACCTGCACAGAAGCAAACCCTTATCATAGGATCGTAAGGTTGGAAGGGACCTCTAGGATCATCTAGTCCAGCCCGGATTTGTAGCAGAAGCCTGGTGCTTCCCTCCTGCCCCCCACCCTCCCAGTCCACCTGCCTGCTCACCTCCGGGCTCAAAGCTAAGTTGCACAGGCACTCGGTGGCTGCCAGGCGGATCATCTCATGCTCCTCGAACATGTAGCCCTCGATCAGAGGCACTGCCTTTTCCTTCACAATCTTCTGTCTGCGGGAGGGGTAATGTGAGGCGGGCACCACTGAACCTCCCCTGTCCTTGCCCACTAGGCAACGCAGCAGTGGTGACTGGACCACTTCCCGCTGCTCCTCCTCACCTGAGCCGTTCGCTGGTCCCGGCCAGATTGGTGAGGGCCATCAGGCCCTCAAAGTTCTGCAGGCCAGTGCGCTTCAAGTGCAGGAGGCCCACCAGAGGCCGAACCACTTCGTAGACCTGCACAGCAAGAGAGCAGCTGCTGCAGAGGAAGGGCAGTGCAGCCAGGCATAGACCTCACCCAACTCCCCTCCCTTGAGCCTGGCAGAGTAAGCCGAGGCCCCCCCAAACAGGGCTACCCACTCAGCCCGCGGCCCACACTGACTCGCTCGCCAGGGAAGGCCATCTCAGGGGCGGTTGTGATCGTGATCCTGGCAAGCGCCTGTGCTGCCCTCGTCTGTCCTGCTTCCGTACCGTCCAGGGCCAAAGGGATCAGAGCCTAGGAAGAGAGCAGCAAGAGGCATCACTGCAGTCAAGGTATGGAAGGGCATAGGAAGGCCAGGAGAATGGGGTCCTGCTTACCTTTCCCCCTCCATGGGCGACCACAATACCTCTGTCCTCTGGGTCTTCAACTAGGGCAAGGAAAACCCTGAGACGCGGAAGAGACACGTTAATGGCTGAGCCCTAGGGCTCCCATTGCACCCTCCCCCGCCCAAGACATCTGCCTTGGGAATAAAGCGCTGTGAGCCTGCAGGAACGGTTGCACCTTCACTTGACCTATATGCTGTTACTCAAAGCTGACAGTGAGGCCAAGCAGAATTTGGACAGCTGACAGTAGTGGGGTTACCAGGCAGCAGACCTGGCCTGTGACTAACAGCTCCAAGGGAGCCAGAGCTATGGCCAAAGAAACGGTGCTTGGGGCGGGGGGGAGGTGTCAAGAGAGTGCCCCACTGTAAATCTGCCTGGGCCTGAAGCCCAATGTTTGCATTCTGCCCATCCTCTAAAGGGCTCAGAGCAGCACATGGAGGTGATTTCATGGAGCCCATTTCTGAGCACAAGATGATCCAACAACAGCTCTCGAAGAGGTGGTGCAAACCCAGTGACTCGAGCTCTTCACATCCTGGCCCGGCAAGGTTCTAGGCAGACTCCCCATGAAGGCTCTTTAGAGCAGGGTTAGCTCAGTTCTGGGGTAGATACAGGAAAAGGGAGAAGAGCTCCCACTTCAAGCTTAAGCCAGCCAACTTGCCACCAAATGGCCTAGAAGGCAGTGAAGCCAGCTGAGGAAGGATTAGGAAATACTCCAGCCTCCCAACCCCTCACCTGGAAATCAGTTCTCTGCAGGAGGCACTCAGGGCAGGGCTCTCATTCTTCACCATGCAGCTGAGAGCTGACACCACACCAGCAGCCAGCAGCTTCCGCACACGCTGGCGCACACACTCCGGCTTGTCCTGGGCAGGCAGAGACAAGGAACGGGGGCCTCAAGCCTTGCCTCTTCCCCCCTTTTGCCTCGTCCCTGCAGCAGCTCCATGGCACACCTGAAAAGTGGTGAGCAGCGGAGGAGGTGGCACTCTCTTCCCGCCATCCCCACAGCTCCTGGCGCAGAGCACGGTAAGCCCCACCCCCCAGTGCCTCTCACCTTTGGGTGTTTTTCAGGGACGTGCTGCTTGGCATACTTTGCGAGCTCCACCATCTGGGGGTCCAGCTCTTCCTGGTCATAGCTGCTGGTGCAGTTCACCATGGAAGAAGCCACCGCAAACATCACAGTCCTGTTCTCTGACTGGGGGAAGCAAACATACGGAGGAAGAATGAATGATCTAGCTGCATCCTTTCCAGCGTTTCCTCTGACTAGCCCCCCTGAGCAAGCAAGGGCAGTCCTGCAGCCTGCGCCTGCCACTCTTAGGTCCTGCACCTGCCTCCACTACCGTCTAATTTTGCCTGAGGTCAGACTGGAGGACTTCACAACTGGCTTCTGAACAGTTTAGTGTCACACTCAGAGCGGTGAACAAAGCCAGTGTTATTAATATCCCCACAATACAGCTGGATGGCTGAGGCTGAGAGGAGTTCATGGCAATCGTGGGAGTCAAACTAGCAGAGTGTTAATTCACTTAACCCCTATGCTACAGGGGAAGGAGCAACCATTGACCATTGTTTTATATTCAAGGGACATTCTATTCTACGGGTACACCTCCCTTCCAAAGCCAACAAGCATCTAAGGCCATTAGAAATCTAAACAATTTTGTTATAAATTCTTAACCTGCCTTTTCCTGGTTAGAGAGGATCCATGGCCCCCCTTTAAAAAAATCTGAATAAACTTAACAAGAAGACATGTCCTTTCATTGATAAAAACGGAGAAGAAGAAGGTGGGAATAAATTGACATTTTTCCCAATGAAGGAAGAAGAGCAGCGGGATCCCTCACCAGGGATCTATGCTAAGACTGGCACTGTTTATCTTATTCATAAAGTACTTGGAATAGCAGGCCAACAGTGAGGTAGCAAAGTTCACAGTTGCTATCTAATTTTTCAGGATGGTGGAAACACAAAGGGATTGTGAGGCGTTCCGAAAGGACCTCTCCAAACTGGGCAAACTGGCAACAGAGGTCTTGCTTTCATACATATGCAAATAGGATCTGAACAAGTGATGACAACCCCACCCCCCAAAAAGACGGAATTCTGAAAAGCTCCTTGAAAATGATGATTCAGTGTCCATCAGCAATTTTAAAAAGCAAATTCCACGCTAAGGACAATCAGCCGCTTCTGGAGACTGACCTGAATGAACGATCTATCAAAGAAGCTTCAGGACATGCCCTTCAGGCCAAAGTTATATCCTCCCCTAGCCGCCACCTACTCCCGCTGCAGTCATACCCTGGCCAGATGGAACAGGGCCTGCAGAGCAGCATGATCTTCCACAAGTTCTTCCTTCACATCAGCATCCAAGGTGAGGTATGCCAGGCCCTCTGCTGCCCAGTGCCGCGTGCTGGCATCCATTCCCGCGTTGCACAGCCACCTGGGAGAGGAGGACATGGCAGAAGCACAGAGAACACAATACCTCCCCACCAGCAACAACTCATTTATGCCATGCAGATAACAGCCCCCGTTAAACCTCTCCCTACTAAATCTGCCACAGCAAGCCTCTGAGGGCAGCACTCACTTGCGACACTGTTTGGCCAGCTTCAGGGTCGAGCCTTCAGCAAACTGCTTCATGCTGAAATCTGTGCCTCCTGCTGATCCCAGTTTGCAGAGGCCCTGAAAACAGGAGGAGTTGCTGCAGCCTTACGGGAAGGCACCCGCTTCGCCCCGTCCCCAACCGATCCCTCCACTCTCCCTCCACTCACCACCAGAGCACGAATGCGCATGCTGTCACGCTCACTGCGCTTGTAAATCTCCTTCAGGAGCGTGACACCATTGGCGGTGATGAATGTAGCCCGCTTGGCCTTGTCAGCGGCGTGGATCAGGGCTTCCACGGCGACAAGCTGGTCAGCCTCCCGTGAGGAGGCACACAAGGCCAGGATGCTCTCCATAATGCCCTTCAGCTCCAGCACACGATTTCCTGCCTCCGAGGGGCCCTGCAAAAGACACGACACAGCCTGGATGGCCCGCAGCTTGTCAGGCATACCTTGGCCCTGAAACCAGCACCTGGAAGGGAAACAAAGCACATCTCAAGCTTATCGTGAGAACCTATGCCAGAACAAAGAAGCTGATTTTTAAGTAAAATATTCACAAATTTGCAGCAAAAAAAGCATTATGTAAAACTAAGGCATACCGCACAACTTCTCCCGGCATGTCATAACAACCTACACCCTTTTCTTCCACCTATTAACTGAGCTGACATCATGGAATGTTGAAAAGTCTTATTTGAGAAAAGTTGCCAAGCAACTGAATGGTGGCCAAAAGATCTGTGTAACTGAAGGCAAACTAAGCAATACTTGTTTCCAAAACACCAAGACTAGAGAGATGCTCAAGAACAAGAAGGACCCCAACCACACCGTCTCTGCCCCATCCATTTTCTTGCCACCAAAAGTATTTTGGGCTTCTACGGCTGGCCCCACAGTCCCCTACCTGATACAGTCCTCACAAAGCAGATGGAAATTCTCCCGCTCCACATCACACTTCAAGTCCCCAAAGAGCTTGCTCAGCAGGACAGCAGCACTCAGGTGGCTGTTCTCTGTCACACGCAGACTTCCCGGCACGTGGGTCACTGTGCCTCCTACCGTTAGGATCTCCTTGAGACCTGCAAGGACAGGGGCTCAATGTAGCTAGCAAGGGTCTTCAGCCTGGGAAAGACATGTGATGTCAAAGTTTGTACCCTGATCAATAACCCAAAGGGCCAGACTGTTGTTTGGGTCTTGCAACGATTTCCGAGGCACGACACTGATCAGCAAGTTGAGGATGCTATCACGCCCATAGGAAGAAATACTCTCCCGGGTCAGGGCTTCCAGAAGCTGCTTGAGGAGCAATTTCAGCTCCCTGGATGTATCTGCAGGAAGAGTAACGAAGAGGGGCATCAGTATCAAAGTCCATGCTACCCTACACTGTCATCCACATACCGACTGCAGACTGGGCAGAGCAGCTAGCAGGGCACAAATGAAAGTCAGGCCAACCTGTATTTCTTTTCCAGAAGCCCAAAATGCAAGCTAGAACCTCCCCTCACCCCATTAAAAACACAAAGATTAAGAAACCAATCTACCAAATCCTCAAAAGCATACCTAAATCTATGATAACCTTCAGACCAGGAAGGCACACAGAACAGCCCTATTTTTCCAACCGTATGAGAATCTCCAAATATCAGGGACCTTGGTCTCACCAAACCATCCCTGAAAGAATCCCCTTCCTGGCAAGGGACATTATCATCCCTACTCAGGTGCACAAGAGAACCACCATGGACTCACCAGACACCAAGGCTTCTTCCTTGCCACGTACATCCCTCTGCAATCCCTCTTTAAGGGCATCAATCATGACCTGAAGCAAACTATAGGTAGCCAGTGAGACCTGTTCATCCTCCAACTCCAGCACGCGAAAGAAGCGCCGAGGTCCCAGCACAGTCAGGACTGCCACAGTCTGCAAGACAGCCCCCCCCCCCACCATGTCTGAGATGCTGGGAAGCATCCAGGCCAAGGTCAGCTCTTCCTCTCTCTGAACAGCCTGTTATGATGATCACTTGAGGAAGAAGCCACACCTTACCACCAGGGTCAGGAATGACTGCAAACAATAGAATGGGAATCTTGCATTCCACACACAAAACCCTGACACCGCCCAACCACGAGGGATATTTTAACAGCTGGGACTGTCCAAGACAATTTCTGAGATGGGCGCAACTGCAAACAGAGAGACTTTGAACAGATGAGAAAAGGCCAGACTCAGCAAACAGGAAATAATGAAAACGATTAGACAACAGCTGTTTCTACCAGTCTCAGAGAACAGGAAAAGATCTGTTCACCAGGCAGGCAGCTCCTTGGATACCACCTGTCAGGATCCTGGGAAGCAGAAGCTCTTGAAACTTCACTTTTCCCCCTGACACTCACCCGGGAACGATGACCACGGCAAAGACCAGTAAGGGTACGCAAGGCTGCTAATATCATATCTAGCTGATCTGTGTCCAGCAACTGCAGAAGCAGATGTACTCCATCATTCTGGAAAATCTTCTCAGCGCCAGGTTCCTCTCGAGCTAATACAATCAGGTTCTGGGCGGCCTGGCCAGAGGAAAAAGTATTCAGTCTGGCAAGCAACGCCCCTCTCCCTCACCTGATGAAACAGTCTCCTGACAATACGGCCCCACAGAAGAGGCATTGTTGCAGATATTCCCAAAAGTTGGCTAACAAGAGCTGCACTCTACCATCCTTGTACTCCCCCTGCAGTGATACCTGAAACCAAGCCAAATGCCACAAAATAGCATAGCCACAATGAATATCAAGCATATCCTGCAACAACAAAACCACAACTCTTAACATACAACATAAAAATATAAGCAGATTAGCATATCTGGCAATTCTTTTACTGCTATTACCCTTGGAGCTGGTGCTTTCCCATCAGATCTTCCAGCCACCACTAAACCTTTTCTCTCTCATGCCTCTAGCCGTAGTCACACATTTGTAAACTTCTACAGGCTAGTTTTGGTTTTAAAAAGAGCCCCTAGCAGTAGCAGTCCTAGCAGTAGGACTCACAAAGCCTGTCCAGTGGCAACATGCCCAGCCCTGCTTCTCGCCCCAGCCCGCAGGCAAACGCTACCTTCTGCTTCTTGTCTTGATCCTTTTCCTCAGCGTCCAACAAGACTTTAAACATCTGCTCGACTTTAGAGTCGGTAGAGGCTGCGGCTGTCACCTGAAACAAAGTCAGTTTTATATCCCACCCTTCACTACCTGGAGTCCTGGAGCAGCTTACAATTACCAAGAGATATTGCTCTCAATTTGAGTTTGGAAGCACTAATAACCTACATGATAGCAGCAATCCAAACACAAAAGCAACACAGGTTCAAAACTACTTTCTAGACCAATGAATTATTTGTTTTCCTAGGGGTGGAGTACTGGGTACAACATTTCTCAATTGGCTTTAAAATGGGCATTGTGGGCTGTGGTAATGCTATGAGACAGGTGGGGCTGAGAGAGCTCTGAGAGAGCTGTGACTGATCCAAGGCTTCAAGCCAAGGAGTGAGGAATCAAACCTGGTTCTCCAGATTAGAGTCCTGCCGCTCTTAACCACTACACCAAACGGGCTGAACCTCCCACTCGGACCACGAGCCAGCGCAGGTCCAGGCCGCCCCTCGCCTACCTTCTCGTGCACGCGGCTGCCCAGGTCGCGCAGCGCCTCTTGCAAGGCTCGGTTCTTGGGTTCCAAGCTCACACAGCGCTGCAGGTCCGAGAGGGCCTGGTCCAGGCGGCCCAGCTTCTGGAGGGCTTGGCTGCGCCGGAAAAGCCCCTTCACGTCCCGCCCGTCGGCCTCAATGGCTGCCCCGAGAGCGAGAGAAGCGTCAGGGCCCGCACGGGCAGAGGGAGAGCGGCCCCAGAGAGCCAACGAACGACCCCCATCCTCGCCTTACCTCGGGAGGCGTCCTGCTCGGCCTGCGCGTAGTCGCCCTGCCGCGGGGAAGAGAAAGAGAGGCCCTCCGTCACTAGGCCCGGCCCCGGCGGCCGCGACCCCCGCCCCGGCCCCGGCCCAGCCACTCACGCGCTTCAGGTGGCAGGCGGCGCGGTTGCGGTGCAGCGCGGCCCGCTCGGCCTGCGGGGGGTCCAGGCTGAGCGCGCTGGCGTAGGCCTCCAGCGCCTCCTCGTAGCGGCCCGCCTGGAAGAGCGCGTTCCCCGCCTGGCGCAACTCCGAGGTCTCGCCCGCCGCCATGACAGCGCCCCAAAGCCGCGCTTCCGGGGCGCGGGACCGGCGCCTCCGCTTCCGGGGCGGCACGCGACGCCCCACGCTGATGCGCACGCGCGCCCCGCCCTCTCCTCACCCCGCCCCGCCCACTCGCCTGGGGGTCCGGGCGTCCGCGGCGCAGGCGCAGGCGCAGGCCCAGGCGCAGTCGGCGGCGACGCAGGCAGAAGTGGAGCCCGTCGGCGGCCAGCAGCGCCAGCAGCAGCAGCCCGTACAGCGCGGCGCCCAGCAGCGGCAGGCGGCTCCTGCGGGCAGAGGGGCGCGTGCTGAGCTGCGGGTCCCGCGTCGGCGCCCGCCCGGCTCCCCCCGCCCGCCCGCCCCCCGCGAGCGGCTCACCGAGGCGCTGCCGAGGAGGCGTTGGCGCTGCTGCCGTCGAGGGCCGGGAGGAGGAGGGGGTCTGCCCGCGCGCAGCAGGACTTGTGCACGCGGCTCCGGGGCTGGCAGCAGTAGGCCAGGGCGGGCGGGTCGCTGAGGCGCGGGCAGTAGAAGCCGCTGTGGAGCCGCCGGTCGGGGCCGGAGTAAGCCTCGCACAGGTGCGCGTTGTGGCCCGAGCCTGGAGGGGGCGGGCGCCGCTCAGCGCAAGAGGAAGCCTGCCGCGGACCTCCCACCCCCACCCCCGGCCCGCCGCTCCGAGACCCTGAGCCCCGGAGGGCTCTGCCCGCCACCCGCCCGTGTTCTTTGCCCCTCGACGGTTCGGGCAGTTCGTGCGCGGGTCCTGGGCAAGAAACGCCGCGGACGCGGGAAACTGGCACTAGCCCCACCCCATTCAGGAGCCGCCGGGGGCCCCTTCGAGCGCTGCTGATCCCTGAGTGATGGGGAGGGTCCTCACGTCCAGTCCCGACTCCTGTATTGCCCGGGCGGGGGACGGGCCGCAGTAGCTGGGGAGGTGAGCGGGCTTCCCTTGCAGGAACGGAGCAGCGCCCACCCGGGGGAGCAGGGAGAAAGGGGAGGGGGCGAGGCCCCCTACCTGTCCTGAGAGAGGCCAGCAGCAAGCCCAGCAGGTGTGACAGCAGCATCTTCCCGGCAGCCCTGAAGCACCTCCGACTGCCGCCTGCTGCAGAGGGAAAGGGGGAAAACCACACCGCTCGGCCTGGTTCCCACATCCATTACCAGGCGGCATCTAGTACCTTCTCCAGCCATTAAAGCTCTTCTGCTGCACTTATGGCTCAATACTTCAGGGACCTGGGGAGGGCAGAGAAGGAGCTTTGCCAGGAACCCAGCGTGAAGGCAGAATCTTCCCTAACACTCTCTCTGCCCTGCACAAGTGTGTTGTCTACAGTCACTACAGGGCCAGGAGAGGGTATGTCAACCCAGCAGAAGGGTAGATTGAAAGCTGTGGGGAGTATCTGGTGTCAGACCAGGGCCTTGAATCCCCGCTTTGCTGTGTAACCATGGGCCAGTCACCTTCTTAGGGTAGATGTGAATATAAAGAAGATCGGGTGTATGCATGCACTTGTTGCTCCAAGCTGTCTAGATGAGGAAGAGCCAGATATGAATAATAAGCAACAGAAGAATCTATGCCTTTATCACAGCAGAAGATCTTGCAGGTCAAGTTCTACACACACAGTAGACTGTGCCATCCCGTTGAGGCGTTTAGAAACAGAAGTGGGCATCAAAGGATGTGCCTTGCACTGGTTTAAATCGTTTCTCATGGAACGGACTCAAAGGGTTGCCGTCAGAGATCAGTTGTCTCCAGAATGGGAACTATCTTGTGGGGTTCCACAGGGCACAATCTTATCTCCCATGTTATTCAACCTCTACGTAAAACCTTTAGGAGAACTCATTCGCAGCTATGGAGTGGGATGTCATCAATATGCAGATGACACCCAACTCTGTATCTCGCTATCCAGGTCCCCACAGGATGCAGTAGAAATCTAAGACTGCTGCCTGACAGCCGTAGTGAAATGGCTGAAAAATAACTAATTAAAATTGAACCCAGACAAGACTGGAGATGCTTGTTGGGAAGTCAGAGATCTTGAAAGACATTGTACTCCCCACTTTCGATAGAGTTCATCTGACCGTTGCAGTCTCACTTAAGAGCCATGGGGTTATAGTGGCTACTTATGGAAAAACAAGGCAGCTGCAAAAAATGCTTACTACAACCTCACTCTAGCCTGGAAAATGGCTTATCTTTACACAGCCGACTTGGCCACCTGGATCCATGCTATGGTAACATCAAAACTTAACTACTGTAATGCATTATACATTGGTCTGCCATCTAAGTTAACTAGGAGGCTCCACTTGGTGCAAAATGCTGTGGCTTGACTGTTAGCAGGAGCATGAACATCACTCCCATCCTACAGTCACTCCATTGGCTACCTATCAGTTACCGTGCTCAGTTCAAGGTATTGGTCATTACATACAAAGCTCTTCACAGGTTTGGTCCAGCATACCTACAGGCCCGCCTCCCTCCCTATGTCCCTCCACAGCTGCTGCGCTCATGTGCCACCCTGCACATGGGCAACATCAACAGCAGCCTGTACACGGGCTCTCTCTGTGGTGGCCCCTACCCTATGGAATGGCTTGCCTGAGGAGGTCAGGAGAGCCCCCACCCTCCTCGCTTTCCACAAACAATGCAAAACTGAATTATTCAAAAAGGCCTTTTTCCCAGCTAACAGGGCAGTATTGTAGGAAAGGGATCCCAGATGTTTCACTAATGAATTAGAAACCATAGATTTCACCATTATGTTGTCTTACATATTATCTGTTGCTTTAAATATGTACTCCTATATACTACCTGGGCTTCATGTTGTTTAATGTAAGTCATAGAATTGATTATGTTCCGTTTCAGCAATTCTTCAACCCCATAGTGGATCCTTGCTAATACTATGTCTTCGTAAACTTGTATTCATTTACCCTATTACATTGTTTATGGAAATGTTCTTGACTGCCCTTGCCACTGATTGTACTAATCCCACACTATGTAATCCACCTTGAGTCTTGTGGGAGATGGATTAATGAAAGATATTTTATGTAACTTTATGTGATTTCTATTACTGTTATGCACACTTAATATTCTCAGAAGCGAATGTAGTATTTGTAATGCAACTTGCAAGAAAATGAGACTTGAAACAAAAGACCAAAGCAGGATGTATGTTATACATGTGAATCACTTTGAGAAGTAAGATCAAAGTACTGTGAAGCTTGCTACCAGGTAGATTGCGCTTAATAATCCCCTACTTGTTCCTTGACACCTGTTCCTTATTTGATACAGAAACCCCTTTGTGAAACTGCCTATGCAAAATGTTGCAATGAAAGCTAACTAGATTAGCAGAACCTTTCAAGGCTGAGAGAAAACCAAAGCAGAGGAATGAGTGCTGAATGTAACTTCAAGCACATTCCTAGGGAAGGGAGAGCGCTCCCCTCCCACGGAACCCAGAGAAATATTCTCCGCTTGAAACTCACAAGGTTGCCAAAAGTGACAGCAGGGCACCTTTACTGTTACATTGACCAAAGGAATAGGCATGAATGAAAAGCCTATGAAAGAGAGGTGTGGGAAAGGAAGATGACCCTTCCAGAGATAGACCAGGACAGATAAGAAATGAGTATCGGGTAATATTGTAATTGTGCTGTTGACCTAAATTGTTTCTTCCAGTAAGGATAAGCCTGGACACTTGTATCATGAGAGGTGGTCACCCACTTGAGCCAATAGAATAACGACTATTAAAATTAACCAAAAGGTATTAATTGCTTGTACTGCTATTATAGTTTTGATGAGCGTTGGGCACGAGGGGACCTTTCACTCTTTGTAGAACCATTGTTCTTCCGTCATTTAATAAACGGTTATAGATTGCTTCATCCGCAGGACTCCGTGTCTGTCTGTTGTTATGATAGGCTAAAGGGACATTCGGGACACCAGTTGTGTCCAACAAACCTGGGGACTTCGTCCGTAGCTGCTAACCCTCCCCCTGCCCCACGGGCTCTGTCAGCGGAAGGACACTGACGTCTCCCCAGATAGGCGCACCCTGGCCCAGTATGGCCAGCTGGCAAGCTTTGATGTTGGGGTCAAAACGGCACCCCACGGAACTGCAGCGGACCTGTTGAAAGTTACTGGAGTCCTTGGATGGAAGCCGGAGTGTGTGTGTGATTAAAGCCGTGGGAGAGAATAAGGTAAAAAGGGCCCTCCCTTGTCAGGGACAGGTAAGTCCTTGTTAAGTTTCGGGATAGAGCAGAGGCACCATTCACGCACGGAGGACTGTTGTGTCCAACAGTCTCAATGACAGAGGCGGAATATAAATGACAATAATAAATCCTGCTTCTGCTGATGAAACAGGTGGAGTTACCTTGAATGCCCTCATTTCCTGGGCACTCTTTTTGAGGTCTGCACTACTACTGAAACATCAAATTCAAACAGCCCTATCTAGGTACTGCAGCGCGTGTGGGACACGTCTAGTGCTCAGACTCCCACCTCACTCCATGCTCTAGATTTCTTTTTCATGTCTATTTGATCATGTTGCCCTCCATTGGTTGAAGCTGAGGGTGCAAGGACATCCCATTTGCCAGTCTTCTCGTCACCAACTGGTAGACAAGAGCAGGCTGCCCCACCCCTTGCCACACATCGAGGCAGGCAACGAATCCTTTGCCAGAAGCCCCAGCGGCTTTGGAAGTGTAAGGGGCAGCCAATCTTTCTTCCTTAATGAGCACAGGCTTGAAGTCCCAAGTTTGCTATGGATGCAGGAGGATCTAGAGACATCACTCTCAACTTGAGTTTGGGAGCGCCAACAACCTACATGGCAGCAATGATCCAAACACAAAAGCAGTAATGAGTCTAAACCACTTCCTATATCAGTGAATTATTTGTGTGTTCCGGGGTGTGTGTGGTGGTAATGGGGTAAAACATTTCTCAACTGGCTACAAAATGGGCATTGTGTGCTGTGGTGATGCAAGAACCTTGGACTGGCTTTGTCTTGAATCTTCCCAGCCTGCTACAGCCAGAGCAACCTCGTGGAATCGAGCTGTTCAGCATCCCACTGAGGCACAGCTGTTGCTTCAAACACACACAATAAAGAGAGAATGTCTAGCAACAGGTACATCATTTACCCCTGTATTCTGGAAATGAGTAACTTCCCACGTGGGTTCAGGAAGTCCCAAAGCACAAGTCAAGAGCCGCGTGTCTGAGAGAGAGGCTTTTTCCCTGAGAACTTATTTCACTTTCATCCAGTGATTGCTACATCATCATTTCTTCCCTTGGGGAGCTAGCCGAGCTGGGCCAACAGCCCAAAACGGACAGGTGAGATCAGGTGGGACCCATTCCCTGGGAGGATAATGGCAGAGGCCTTTGCTGCAGTGCCACAGAGCATCTGGGCCAGCCTCCAGCCGGCCTTTAAATGCAGTGTCTACGAAAAGAGATGAGTAAATAACAGAACGCCTCCTTTCAGTCTCTCTGCTCCTGCTGCCACCCAGCACTGAGCCACAGCACAGCCGGCGCATCGTTGGCCAGTTCTGTTCCTGCAATGTGTGGCAGACCAGCAAGTTCCACCTAGTCACTGAGGGCTGTTATCCAAGACGAAGGCGGAAAGTTGCTATCTCCATGGGGTCCAGGTGAACGACTGTATTGTTAGAAGAAGAGGGGGCCAGCGGGTACATCAAGGTCAAAGAGAAGGGCTGCACGGACACCAACTCAAGGCCCTGGAAGAGGCCACCAAGAGGCATCTGGGGAAGAAGAAGGGGTAAGTGAGAGCCTACTCGGACAGTAAAAACCTCAGCAACAGAATTACATGAAGGAGCCCATTCCCCAGCACCATGCCTGCACACAGAACAATCTCCTCCGCTGCACCCCACACTGCTCTTCTTGTTCAACACCCTGAAGGCCTGATTGCACTCAAGTCAGGACCATTCAGCTCCCACACATACCGTGCCCTGGGTGGTGGTGCAATTGAAGCCTAAGTTCCTGGCCTCCAGGCCACAGTCAAAGCCCTTGCGGTGCAGTATCAGAGCCGTCTCAATGGAGGGCAGCGAATCATCCTGGGGAGAAGCAAGCACGTGTGTAATGGAGACAACAGAGGAGGAAATGGGGCACAGCACAATCCAGCAACTCGGTATAAGCCAAAGGAAGTGACTCCAGCAGGCAGGGAGGGGCAAACAAGTTGACCATCAAAGGACAGACCAGGGCTGCAGAGGGCTGGCAGCTCCTTCGCTTGGAGTCCTGCTCAGGCCTCAGAACTCACCTCCCCTTGCAGCATGCGCAGGTTGAGAAGGTGGAAGTCGCAGGGCATGGTGGCTGAGAAGGGCAGGAAGGACCTCAGAGCAGAAGGTGGGGGCTTCTCCTGGGTGACGGGCATCACAAGCACCTCGGTGTTCAGGTGCATGGAAGTCATATGGCTTAGCAAAGATGGGAAGCTCACTGGCCGACTGTCCTGCGCCTACAGCAGTGAGAATGAAGAGGAATGGCAGAAGGCTCCAAACAGGCAGTGTGACCTGAAGGTCAGGGTGTCACGCACAAAGAATCTAGGCCCACTAAGCTATTACCTGGACTACCAAATACACAGGGCAGGGCCCAGCTAAGTCACCACCAGCTAATGCACAAGACGGGGCAGGCTTTACCTCTTGGCCGTCAGACTTGCTGCTGGAATAGAGCCAGTCTCTAACCATGGAGGCCAGTTTGGAAAAGAAGCCGGAGCTCTGGGTGGGAGTGGAAATGGGGGCAAGGAGAACAGTTGTATTACAAAAGAGTTCAGGGGCCAACCTATCACTGCCTCTGAGTCGCAAGGGACTGGAGGCTTAAGGAGAAACGTCCAGGAGTGTTCCAAGGGGGCTTTTTGCATTGCGCACACAGCCATGGTGTTTAAGACAGAGTTCGTTTTCCAGGTGGCCATCCCTGTGCTGCTCCAGGTACTATTTTGCTCACCAACCCTCTTGTTTTATTTTATTTTTAAACTGCATTTGCTTTAATCATACCCCCCCTTTTCTCCCCAAAGCAGCTTCCAGTTCTCCTCTTGTCCACTTTACAACCACTCTGTGACGTGAGTTAGGCTGAATGTGTCTGACTGGCCAAGGACACCCGGCGAGCTCTCATGGCAGAGTGGGGGTTCCAAGCTGGGTGTCGCAGCTCCTAGTGTGACGCTGTAACCACTACACAACACTGACTTGATGGCTTGTGGCTCTTTCCATCACCCTCTGTGAAAAGGGTGTTTTCTTTCCCCACCACTTCAATGATCATTACCTCTTCCAAGTTTAATGTATCAACTGATACTCTGAGACTAGCTGCCTGCCTGTCCTCTTGACCTGCTTCTTGCTGGCTTGCTTTTCCCAGTCACTTCACTGATGGATGGAAGGACCTTCCTTTCTCTTGCTTCATCTGTTCTAAAAAAGAGGGTGTTTCTATGACACCCTCTCTCACTTGTTCCCCGTCCTTCCTCCAAAGAGCTCTGGTAGGGCGTGTATCCATTTTTCCTCCTTCCTCACTCTACAAATACTGCTGCCCAGTAGCAGGATGAAACCAATCTTTTCCACTTCCCCTTGCCGTAGTCCAGAGATCCAGTAAAGACTAAAAAGAGGTTTGACTTCAGTGCATTTGACTTGGCAGCTTAGCAGCCGTAATGAACTGGGGCGGGGCAGGGTTGGAAGACACAGAAAACCAGCCATGTAGCAAAGCAGTGTGAAAAGATCGTGAAATGGGGTGTATGATGGATGAGCTTCTCTCAGCATGCAAGGGGAATCCTGGCTCAGGAACCAGGTCAGGCACTTCCGTGGGTGCCCATGGTTGGTGAGCAAAATGCTTCTTCAGAAGGGCTTGCTACATTCCCAGTGAGGGGATGATACTCAAGAGGCTGCAAGTGGAAGTTCTTGGGGAGCAGTAGGGTTGACCCGCAACTGGGGTACTGGAAGGATCCATAATTCCTTGCAGAAGGCCATTCTAACATCCCTGTATGTCAGGTTCATCTCCCCCGTCATGTTGCGTGGCAGTAACCCAAGACAACGAAGGAGGGAACTGCCGTGTGACATAGCTTGGTGTTGCATCACAGGGGCGGCTCAATAACTGCTTGTCTCACCTGGTTAGCAGTGCTGCGCCGCTCCAGGAGGAGGCGGAAGCGGTGGCAGGTCCGTTTGTTATCCTTCAGACCTTGTCCAAGGCCTCGATTGTCATCTTGCATGAGGCGTCGGTCCAGAATCACCTCCAGCTGGCCTGCAAATTGTGGAGAAAGGGGATATATGAGATGAACGTGAACACAGGCCTTCAAACAGCACCCTTAGCATATAGGACCCCACTGCAGGAGCCTGCTAGTGCAGAATCAATTAATGAAGCCTGATTGTGGAGAAATGCCTTCCGCCCGAGAAACTGCATGAACATCAGAATAATTAGGTCTGTACTGTCCATGTCCAGAAGACTGGCTGCAAGAAGGTGGATAGCAAAGAGGAAACATACAGGAGATGAGTCATAAAGCGCCATACAGGGATCATTTCAGTGCTTAGTGATGCAAATGGCTCTGGCCGGAGTGAGACAAAAGGTTTACTAACCAACGCCTCAGCTGGATTGTCACACCTAAGGGACAGAGGCCGAGAAAGCTGAAAGGTTAGATTACATCTCTTCCTTTGGAGTCAGGCAGATTGGGAATGATCCCAGACAGGGATGGACTCCCAATGGGAAATGATAAATTCCCTGGACATGAGGAAGACCCCTTACTCCTTAAGCCATGAAGGACTAAGCCATTACAACAGGACTTCACCATGACCACATGTAAAGGGAACATTAAGGGAGAAACCCAAAACTCTGAGAACTCAGGTAATGGAAGGCTTCAAATGCTGCAAAAGGAAGAATTACTAGTCTATTCTAATTCAGCATCAGTTAACGTATGTATACAGTTAGGATCGAGAAGACTGCGTTTTTACAGTTTCTTTTCATCCCTGCTCAGCCTGATGCTTATGTGCACTCTTTATTTGACTTCCTTATATTCTGAATGCCCAAAGTGTACCCACTCTATGCTTATTTCAGTCCTGCTTTCCAATAAGGAAAAGGCAGAGGGGCAGCAGTTAAGTATGAAAACGTAAGTGCAATAGATAATCTCCACACTACCTAGAACGAGTCAAGTGGGAGACGCAGCCTTTAAACAAAAGCAGTAAAGAGTGTTAGAAGTATTAATCCTTTTAGATAAGTTGGTGTCAGCAGTTGCTACCCAGAGAGAAGTTGGTATGCCAAGAGTAAGGGGAAGGGGTGCCTCAATGGGCAGACACAGAATGGCAGCAGGACTTTTCCCAGCTCCTGGACAAACAGGGATGGAGTTCGCAAGACCGTTTCCTAACACAGGTGAGGCCTGTGGCAGACAAAATGTGGTCCTCACCACCCTGAGAATGAGCAAGGTCAATAGCTATCCATACATGTGTGTTGTCTGTAGTGTACCCTACAGAATGCCTTGCCAGATGAGGTCAGGAAGGTTCCTGCACTTCTGGCATTCCACAAACTGTAAAATAGATTTGTTCAGGAGGGCATTTTTACCAAAGTGATTGGGATATAGTGTAATACAGTGGTTCAGAATATACTTCAAGGAAGGAACGAGTCTGTGGACTTCACTACTGTGTCATCTGTTGCTATATGCATTATCTTGTTCTCGCTGCATTGTATTTCTACTTATGTAATACCATTTCCTGCATGTTTAACATATCATGTTTAATACTTAATTCTTTATTCAGATTTCTGCTTTAATTAAGATATCTACAGTCCCAAACCTATTACTTTATTAGATATTTCATCCTATTGACTGCATTGATTTACACTGGTAATCCACCTTGAGTTTCAGTGAGAAATGCAGACTATAAATAAAATAAATAAATACCTGTTCAGAAGGGAAGAGGCTTTTGCTCCAACACAACAGCTTCTAAACGTTCCCTCCTGCAAGCCTAGAGAGGCTCACCCCGGTCCCAATCCCAGTAACAAAGCTGCAAACAGAGAGGGCCGGCCCCGCCTACTCGGACTTCAGCCTCTCTTAGTCCACTCACCGCTGCTAAGGCTGGAGGCACCCAAGGCCTGAGCCGTGTGCAGGGTCAGGCGGCTCTGTCTGTCCTGGATATAAGCCATGACGGGCATGGGATAGAAGTTGGCCTGGAGCGGCAGCTTCTTCATATATTGCCGAGGTTGAATCTGCCAGGACAGAAAAATTTGGCCAAGGACGCATGCAGCCACTCAGCGTAAGCAAAGCATGAGAAGCGGGTTCAGGCTTCTTTCCAGTCCCGGCCCCATTATACCTGGAAGCCATTCAGGTCGGTGAAAAAAGTGCCCTTGCTCTCAATGTCTGTGCTGAAACGCAACGCCAGCTCCTTGTTGACATGGTCACGGATGTCCACTAGGCAGGAGATCTCCAGGGACAGCCCATCTACTCCTAGGGCCAAATGAGGCAAGGGTGGTATGAAGGCAAGTTCTCCACTGCTCCCTCACACACAATCCCACTTCATTCTCCCCCACACGGCTCTGATCCTGAAGACCCCACCTGGCACGTTGTAGAGCCGTACCACCTCCTGGAAGTGCTGGTAGTAAACAGCCACCTCTGAGAAGAAGGGCCCCTCAGTCACTCGAACCACTGGTGGGTCCTTGGGGACATAGGGCTGCAAGGAAGAGGGACCAGGACAGAGAGGTGTAGCGACACATTCATCTTTTTCTTAGCCTGCTTTTCCATATGCTCAAGGAGCATAAAACATGATTTAAAAATAGTTGCACAAATACTAAAAAAAAATACCCTTTACTAGCAAACAAATAGAAAATATAAAAAGCCATTTGTGAGAACCCGTAAGGAAAAAAAAACTTAGCTCACAACCAAATTGTACAAGAAAACTATCCAAGCACTCAAAAGTTCCATTAAAACTACCAAAATCTTTTAGATACTCCTCCATCAAAATGGCAGGGAATTGAGGCATATATTGGCATTAGCATGGGGCGGGGACACAGGACTGCCAAGTTAGCAGTAAAATTCACAGGAAAGAGACAAACAGATGATGGAGGAAAGGCAGTCTGGAAAGTCCAAGTATAAAACTCGGGATACCTCATGTACCTGGCTGGTACTGTGACCAGTAATGGAAGACTCTAGCTTCCCCAAAAGAAAACAACAGATCAAACATAGCTTAGAGCACAGCTTACAGCCCAAGGGAAAGGAAGCGAGGTCTCTGCTGTGGCAATCTGGGAAATGCCAGGCCTGTACCTTTTTTCTCCCTCTCCCACCACAGAAGTTCTAGACAAGCCCCCACCCGTACACACGCACGATCCCACCCTGCCCAGACCTTGGCTTCTCCATCAGGCAGGAAGAGGTAGGCTCCACTTTTGTCCTTGGTGCTCCGAGTCCCATAGATGAGGAACTGGCTATGCAGCCTCTGCTCTTGTTCCTCCCCAGCATGATGTACACTCTGCCAAGAAGCAAGAAAAGCAGCAGTGAGCAGGAGGCCCCCCAGGCCCTCACACCTAATTGGGTGTCCAACTCAGCACCACGTCGAGCAAACCTACTTTGAGCAAACCACTGGGCCCCAAGAAGCAAGCCCGCATCTGCTGATTCTCAAGACAGAAGTCATCCGAGGCAGTAGGGACAATGCGCACTGGGAAAGTCTCGTGCTTGCGCACTGGGAGGTCACGGCCATGCAGGAAGAGACGCACTGAGGACCTGAGAGTGTTGTGGCTGTCAAAAGACTTGCTCAGTTGCAGGACGGTAAGACCTAGTGGTTGCAGTCGGATCATGATGGATGCCTGTCAAATCAGAGCACAGACAAGGGCAGCAGCCAGCCCCATGACACATATGCATGATGCCAAAGAGACAGCAACAGCTGCCTTTAGTTAGTGGACGAGATTTCTGCCCATGCTCCTCTGTAGAAAAGAAACATGCTGAAGAGGCTGGCTGCGCGGGTCAATAGGCACGTGTACATGGTGCATATCTGGGAAAGGAAGGAAGCAGCCAGCCCCAGCCAGTTGGAGAAACCGCCACCTACTGCCATCCACTGCAGTCTCTCCATAGAAAGAGAGAGAAACACACCCTCCCACCCACCCACCCACCCCAAATAAGGTACCTGGTAGACTTCAGGGGTCATATCTGTGGCAGAGCTCCACCGTGCACTGAGCTGCACTGCCAAAGGCTGCCCCTCTTCGTTGGCAACACGGATGCGAGGTGTGTTCACTAGGAGGGACACGATGCTCAGACGCTCCTGCTCCAGGGGGTTAAACACAATCACAAACCTGCAAACAGGTGGCGTGGTTAGAAGAGTGGCTTGAAAGCAAGACAACCCTGACCACTCTTCCCCCTACCCAGGCTCAAAACCTCCTGCTCGTTACCCTCTAGCCCAATCACCATCTGGGCCCAAACTAGCTGGCCACTCTCTGCAGCACATGGGAGAACAATTCAGGAAGAGAAGCATCTTGGAATCCAGCCTCCCTCCCCCTTCCAGTGTGGGCAGCCACACTGTGCCCCTCCATCCCCGCCCTCCAAAACAGACTATTCCCACCTGGGCGTGGCATCTAACTTGATGACGGTTTTCTCCGGCAGAGAGTCCTGATTGAGACGCGTCTCATCCTGGAAAAGAGAAGGGGACTCAGCACCCAAGAGGCCCAAACTGAGCCAGGCTAAAGACCCGAAGGCTTCCAATGGGCAGAGAAGGGGGTAAAACGTGGCTCACTGTGCCTAGGAAGGGCACTGCCAAGTCGTAGTGGTAGGTTTCCTTATCTCCCAAGACCAGGTAGTGTGCAGCATTGATGATGACCCGTTTGAGGTTCATGAGGGAGTGGAGCAGCCTGCAGGGAGAGACGGAGGGGGAGAGGAAATGAGGCATCGGGCCTGTGGGACAAATCCTCACGCTTGCTCTTTCTGCATCCTGCTCCTCTGCTCCTCCTCCCAGGTCACGCCTGGCCCGTACCTGACACCATAGTCCACAACCACTGCCTCCTTAGCAGTTCCGGTGATGGCATCATGATGCTGGAAGAGGCCCAGGTTGCGCCGTGCGTCAGTGAGCAAGGCGTAGTCGGACAGCGGGTACTTGCTGTCCATGCCTGCGTGGCGGGCATGACTCAGGGCCAAGCTGTACAAGACCTCAGCACTCCTGCCTCAAAGAAAAGGACTCTGTTAGCGTCCATGACTCCCCCCACACACACACCCTCCCTCCTCATGTCTGCAATCAGTCTCAATGCTTGGACTCTCACCCCCCCCCGCCCCGCAATCACTGCCCTGACCCCGCCCACTCAAAGGACCACTAACCTGAGATGAGCCTCTAAGACACGACCCATGCTCTTGTAAAAGGGCCGGGAAGTGTAGTACCCTGTCCAGTAATGATCCTCTCGGTCCGCATAGGAGAAAAAATCGCCACTGAGTACTGGGAAGCCAGGTGGGCACATGCCGGGGAAAATGCCCACCTGCTTGTAAAGGGCATCAAAGTAATCTGAGAGAGTGCCAAACTGTGCCTGTGAGAGAGCGACAAGGAAGTCTCAGGGAGTACCCTGGAAGAGATCCAGCATGCAGCAGCAGGTGGAGGACCAGGCAAGGCAGAAGCAGGAACTGCCATGTGGAACGGCCACCCTATCCGAGTCCCCCAAAAGGAACTCGACCCCAAGGCCCCAGAAGGAAGCACTACAGAGCACCCTTGGCTTGCTTGAGAGAAGTTGTGCTGAGATCCAGCGGCCAACAGCTGTCCGGCCCCCTTTCCAAGAAACTCTCCCCCCAACTATTCCTCTGCTTCAAAACACGCCTGTTGCACCTGAACATGGAGGTCAGGGTGGGCGTTGAGGTAGTCAAAGAGGCGCTGGTAGTTAAGGAACTGGGCATCCCACTCCTGGGGCTTGTCATAGCGGAAGTCATCCCCAAGGGGCACCAGCAACACTTTGCTGCGATAGAGTTTGGACTTCTTTCGGTACTGGTCGAGCAGAAGCAGTGCCCTGGGAGGAGAGGGGCACAACAGAGGCGTCAGGGAAGTCAGCAAGTGGGACCATGATAAAATACCACAGCCATAGGTGCAGGGGTTAGAGCATCAGACTAGGATCTGGGGCCCCTGGTTTCAAATCCCCACCTCGCCACGGAAGCTCACTGGGTGACTTTGGACCAATGGTTCTTTCTCCAGCTAACCTAGCACACAGGGTAGTTTTCGTAAAGACAGAAAGGTGTTGTAAGCTGCACTGGGGTGGTGGTGAATTGAGGATATAAATCTCTAAATTAGTAAGTAGAAATGCAGGAGCTCTTGGCATTGTCCTGAGTGCTGCTTCCAAGAGGGGTTTATCAGAGACATGCTGTGGTGTGTCCTAGGGAGGCTGGGGGCACAGAGAGCATCCTGGGAACAAAGTGAGATCCAGAGCACGGCTGGCGCACAGCACAGGAGCCACACATTGAAGGAACAGAAGACTATACTGCACTCACTACAACGGATCAGTATGTGTGAGAACTCACCTCTCAGCCACATTGGCACTAGTGATGGCCTTGGGTGGTACTTTCCAGGGGCAGTTGATGCGCCCCCCTGGCAGACGCTTGAAGTCAAACTGGCAGCAGATCTTGGGGTCAGGGCCGCACGTGTGGGGCACATCATAACTGTAGAATGGCATCATGTGGCAGAGGATGTCAGTGCTGGAGTCAGTGTCTGAAGAAGATAAAGCCAGACTCGCTTGATGCTCAGGAAGGGCTCAAGGGTATCTAGGGGCTGTGGAAGAACTCAGAGGCCAGCTCTGCCTACGGACACACAGTTAACAATTCATCCGTCCGCTCCCCTCTCACATATCAAACCATGGAAGGTGTCTACAAGCAGACAGAGGAAAAATGCTTGTGGGACAAATAATTTCAGGTGGCTCAGGCCAGGAAGCCAAACCGCATGCTGTAGAGTCACAAATCAATCTACTGTAAGGGGGAAAATCCCTTTTTGGCACACAGGAGAAGGAGGCTCTTGTTCTGGCTGCAACACAAGGGGGAGAAATTAGAGCCTTCCCTACACTCCATCATGTGCCCTGACCTGGATAGCCCAGGTGAGCTTGATCTGGTCAGATCTCAGAAGCTGAGCAGGGTTGGCCTTGGTTAGTCATTGGATGGGAGACTTCTAGCAAAGACCTGAGTTGCAGAGGTAGGCAATGGCAAACCATTAGTTTCTTGCCATGAAAACCCCACCAGGGAGTGCCATTTGTCAGCTATGACTTGATGGCACTCTCCACCACCAAGTATGCATGCAAGCGCTGACCCAGGTAGCCTAGGATAGCCCAGGGAAGGCTGGTCTCGTCAGATCTCAGAAGCTAAGCAGGATCGGCCTTGATTAGTAATTGGATAAGAGACCTTCAACGAAGACCAGGGTTGCAGAGGCAGGCAATGAAAACCCCACCAGGGGTCGCCATAAGTCAGCCATGACTTGTCAGCACTCTCCAGCTCCTCACCCTCCATCATGCCTCACCCCAGCTTTGCCTCCACATGAACTCCAGGTTTCGGGTAGCTGCAAAGTGTTTCTTGATGGCGTAGTGGACACGCTGGATGAGCATGCTGGTCAGGTTGGCGCGACGCAACAGATAAGGCATCGTGGAGCTATGCCCAAACGGATCGACAGCCCATCCAGAACGTGGCATTACTCCTGCGTAACAAAAGGCAAGCATTAATAGCCTCAAGACCTATAAGGAACCTCGCTTAGGACCAGCCGCAAAACTCCTGTTTCAGAGTACGAAATCAGGAACCTCGCTTACACAGACAGACATTAAAGCCTTGTCTGGAACACATCTGCACCCTTGTCAAGGCATTTCTCCAACCTTAAGTAAACCTAGAGCTGATGACTAAACTTTCAAAATGCCACTGCATTCCAGTTGTCTCCCTTAATACATCTGATGACGCCAAATAACCTTTGAGGGCCCCAATGAACTTACACTGCAACATGATCGGATCAACGACGACACAAAACTCCTGCCAATTTCTCAGCAGGACTCATCTGCTTGATGCCTCAGTCTTATCTTTCAGGCAATCTTTCTGAAGACAAGGCCGGACATTTCAGACTTCTTTAATTTTAGGAAAGTGTAGTAGCCTAAGAATTTATTTAAGCTTACATTAAAGCTTATTTTGCAATAAGCTTACACTTTGCAATAGGCCAGAAACCAATTCTGCATTAATAAAGAACATGACCGATCCATCTCTCGGCTCTTCAGGCCTGTGGCCCTGAGCGAGCTGAACCAGTGGAACCACCGGCAGCCCCCATACTGTACAGGCAGCTGGCATTTGTTATGTAAGCTATTTTGAGTCCCCAGATGCGGGAGACGAGTAGAGTATAAACACCTTATGGAAATACAAAAATCCAGCCATGCACATGTTTAAAGCAACAATTATGTTGACTTCATCATGCAAAACCCAGCTGAGGTTTCCTGGTTGTTCTCAAGAGCACACTGATTGGGGCTTTTGTACAGAGGTCCCTCAGATACGAGGCCGTGAGTAACTGACCCAAGTTTGCTGGCAATAAGCTGAGTCCCAATGCAGCCCATCCCAGTAACTTAATCATCAAGCTGCTACTTGGCCTTTGTCCAGCCAGCCAGCCAGCCCACTCTTCCAGTAACTCAATCATCCCACCTGAGTCGTTCTGCTGTACTCAGTCCTCTGCAAGCCCATATTAGTACTTCTAATTCTCCTGACCCTAACTTCAACCAAAATTAAAACACACCAACTGAGATCAAGAACTGGCTCCCTTGATACAACCCTGATGCAGATTTTCCATTCTTCCCTTATTTCCCCCTTAGTCTCCCCATTTGAATTCTGATTAAACCAAAAGGAAGCAGGGAATGGTCTGCCAGGCAGCGAGGAAGAGGAAATAGCTTGGGGAAGGGGATATAGTGGGAAATGAGGTACCCCCTGCAAGTCCTTGTAGATTCCCCGCCCTGCAACTGGGCTCTGCCTGGCTGCTGGCACCATGCGACTGGACCATCATTTTCCCATGTAGAGGCTGCCAAGAGGAGGGAAGGAGGGAAAGGTGAAGACAGGGGAGCAGATACAGGTAGGTTGGCTGGAGACAGGCATTTCGGCAAAGGAAAGAGGAAATAGTGGGGGAGGCGGAAATTGGATGACCCCACAAGTCCTTGTGGGCTCACTACTTGTAGGTAATAATGTGTGCAATCAGACACATGCAGCAATAGTCATGACTCTAAAAACAGAATGGAGAGTAGTACTGAGAGCAGCACTGTAATGCACGTTACTCCATGCGATCCTACGCTCCGGTTATGTTGGCTAGACTGTTACAGGATCCCAACTAGTTACTCTACAGCAAGTTCAGATTCGGTGGTAATGGCCATTTAAAGCTGGGCTGTAGGATTACTCTGTAAGCTCCTACATTGGATCATTTTGAGGATCAAAGTGGGTACACTAGCACGACATTTTTGGGACAGTGGTATAATGCCACCTGCAAAGAGGCCAGAAATCTGGTGCAGCAATTAGGGGCATGCTGAGGAACCCTAAACTCTCTCAACCTAGAGTTAGGATTTTTGGAACCTTGATCTCTCTCAACCTAGAGTTCTACCCACAACATTGACATTTTGTTACACTGTTCTCAGCAGTGCCACCCAAAACAACAACATTGCCCCACCAAGTACTTCTACATCAGCTTCGCCCCACTCACCAATGTTCTTCTCCAGCCACTGGTGCCCCTCAATGAGCTGGTCGATCATGGCAAAGTAGTGGGAATTGGCCTCATCTGGCATCACCCAGCCTCCAGTTGCCATCTCAAGCTGCCCATTGCCTACCAACCTGTGAGCAGGGAGTCAAAGTTAAAGAACTCATGAAGCTTAAACCAGTGGCTCTTGCTTCAATTGGTTTTACAATGTAAATTTAAACCTTGCCTCCTCACACACCTGAATGAGACAGAACGGAAAAGAAATCAGACCAAATGTGAAAATGCTGCAAGACGTGGCCGTTCCTTCATTCCGACGCTGCCAAACCAGTTACAAGAGAGAGGCAAACTTCAAGTGATGCTGGACATGTGTTTTTTAACATGTCGGGGAGGCAATGTTACCTGGGAACTGTAGTTGAAAACAGCATTATGTCCCATTATGCGTGGGGAGGCAGGGGAGGGGAAGAGCTTTTCAAAGACAGTTCGCAAAGACAGAGCTGCGTGAGATCGTTGGGGGAGAGGAACTTTGCAATTGTTTTTTTTTTGCAATCTCAGCAGAGAGATGAATTACAAACTCTTCCCCTCCCCTGCCTCCTTGTGCTAGGGACAGGGTCCTGTATTCCTCCTCTCTGCAAGATCACTTTGGGAGAGGAACTTTGCAATTGTTTTCTTGCAATCTCAACGGAGAGATGGACTAACAGCTCTTCCCCTCCCCTGCCTCCCTGTGCTCGGGACATAACGCTGTTTTCAACTACAGCTCCCAGGTAACACTGCATTCCTGACATGTTAAAAAACGTGTCCAGTATCACTTGTAGTTTGCCTCAGAGATGTATGCAGTCAAGGGCCACTGAGAGCAGGATATGGCTGTCATTCTCGGCCAAACAAAATCAATGCAAAGAAGCATGTCAGGGAGCGTCTGGCTAATCCTGCTGCTTGAGTTGAGAGACCCCACTTAATCGTCTTACTGAGGCAGAACAGACCGCAGAGGCAAAAGATCCATTGGCGGAGGCAAATAAGCTGCCAAGGACCTTCACTGTGGGAAATGGCTTTCAGTCCTCAGGGAGGACTGGAATCACCATCCTCTTATCACATATATCTTTTTTTCTTGAAAAGAATCCCACTCCTCTAGAAGAACAAAGAGCAGACTCACTTTGCATAAGACAGACTGACTCTAATGTACAAACAGTCTGGGAATTTTGCTTGAAATCAGCCAATTAAAATGCAAATAGGCCTTCCCCAGGCCAATTTCATAGAGAACAGCATTAATATGCCAGAATGGTCACCACAAACCGCTCTTTTGTTATCCGGTATACGGGCACACCTATTCCCCACTCTATGCTTCTGCCAAAAGCACTGCCCTAAAAATCACCAAGGAAGCCATGAATGTTCCTCCATCCCTTTACCTGCGGACAGCAGCCCGTTTCTGGGCACTGATGTTGTCCCACCACTTGGAGAAGAAGGAGATTTCAGACCAGATGAAGCGCCGCCGAGGGTCCTCTTGCAGCTTCACCACCATGCTGTTCAGGATGTGCTGCGTCTGATCAAAGTAGTATTTATCAAAGGTCTTGATCCAGCCTGGAGAAGGAATCAATGAAGGGGCATTACAGAAGATACCCACCATACCCAGGGGTGCATAGCCACAGACCTTGAGGAACCTGTGGGCACCCTTCAGCTAGACTCCTAGACAGAGCAGCATCAGATCTAACTACAGCCATGTCAAGATTTCCTTTGGGACAGTGAAAATGTTGCTTTCTATTTAATCAAGTTTCTATTCAATCAGGTCTTTGCACACCGCTGGGCTGAGGCTCAAGGACATTTGTCTCAGAAAATCTTTGTCAGCACTTATGACCGAGCCTTCAAGGCCTTTATAAGCACATTGGTCACACTCACTCTGCCTCATGGCTTTTTCCCATCAGATGATAAAAGAATTTCAGACAACATCTTGGAAATGACACCAACATCTTAGAAAGGACAAGCTTCCTGAAGGAGGTTGGGCTCAGGTGCAAACGCACAAGCCTCAAATACAGTCCATGGGCCAAACCAGATGTTGGTATCAAGTAAGGTGGCAAAATTTCTTTGTTTTTCTGAAAGGTGTATGGCTGTGTATTTTGTTTTGATGTGATAACCTGTTCTGACAGGTTACAAGATGTCACAAGATGGCTGAAGCCAGTTTTTCCTGTCTCTTATGATTTGAGCTACAACTAGTGAACCAAGTGACCAATTTCAAATTTTAAAACATTGGCAAACTAACAAATCCCCCGTTGAATAACTAGTAATGCCTCTATCAGTTCTCTTTTTGTGATAAAAGCCATAAATTTTTTAAAAAGTCAATTTGTCCACATTTTAAATAGTTTACTGCATATAGTGCTTTACCTAATCCTATTCCTAACCTAAAATATATTATAGTTGTTGTTATTTATAGTCCACCTTTCGCACTGAGATCCAAGGTGGAAAACATACTGCAAGTATATAATCAATAGTTAGGACATTCACAGAACAAAAATACAAAAAGATCGATGGTTCAGATATTTGATGAGAACAAATACAATAGGGCATAATAGCTGCAAATTTGAAAACTAAAATAAAGCCAAACACATAAAAATGAAACCTTTCTGAATTAAAGCATAAGTAATCAACATGACATATTTAGCAGTGCTGAACTGCCCAGCAGGAGCGTACCTGAATCGGAAGGCCTATGATCCCTGCCCCTTATCAAGGTATCTCTTTGAGTTATTTCTTATGACACAGTCCTATAGTCTACATAAAAAGCCCTCCTGAATAATTCAGTCTTGCATAGTTTGCAGAACTGTAGCTTATTATTTTGCCTTTCCAGTGAGCCATAACAGGAAGAAATGTCTGGATGTTCAAGGGGAAGAGCGATCATCTGGGCATAATAGCATGGAAGGTAGAAGGTATAATTCAATCTGTCATATGTGAAGAACCAGATGCACGTCAGGAGAAGCTTCCAATCACCTTATTGTGATGATCTAATTAAACTCAAAAGAATTTCTACCACGTCCAGAGAGGATACCCAGAATGTTGACGGACTTTTATTTTCATATCTGAGGTCATTACCATGATTGAAGAGCTCCAGAGTCCTTGAACATGACGCATTATCAAGCATTTCCTTCAGTGAAGCTGTGCATACCTCTTGGCAAAAGTTGTTTCTGCCGTTCACCGTTTCATCCAAATATGCAATGTCTTCTCCATGAACGTCCTTCAACCACGACTGGACACCCTGCCATGCTAGCCACGTGAGTGCTTCATAAACTAGTTTGTGAAGTCTGACTGCAGAGTTATATTTCTGACCATCTATTATCCCAATCATTGAACTTTCTAAAACTGTGCCTGACTCCCATGCACAAATCCTGCAGTCCAGGAAACCGCTTACCATTGCTGGCCATAAAAGTGCATAAGGTGCATATACACCCATTCTAATTACGATTCATATGCTTAAATTTTTTTGGCTGCTTCCACATGATTTCTACAGCTTTTGCATAAAGTGCCCGATCAAACACACACACACCGTTCTGCACAACTGCAGAGACTGCATGATGTTGACAGATTGATTTAAAATTTCATAAACCGCTGACATTTCATTTTATTGTGGGGAAATGGTTCATATTGTCTTGCTGCAATTATCTAATCTACATTAGGCAACTATTTGGATTAGTTGTAAAGCTTATAGACGATATAAACCTTATAAACTATATGCTATAAACCTTATAAAATATGGCGGAAATGGACTTTTTCTTTGATTTATGGCTTCTATCGCAAAACAGTAATGGATAGAGACATTGCTAGTATTAGTTATTTGTAGGAGAATTTATTAGCTTTCCAAAAGTGCTTTAAATTTTTTAGTTGGTCATTTGGTTCATGAGTTATAGCTCAAATCAGAAAAAGTAGGGGAAATTGGCTTTGGCGCTCTTGACGACAGCCTTAAAAACTTAAGGAGTTAGCCGTGTTAGTCTGTAGTAGCAAAATCAAAAAGAGTCCAGTAGCACCTTTAAGACTAACCAATTTTATTTTATTGTAGCATAAGCTTTCGAGAATCAAGTTCTCTTCATCAGATGCCTGATCCGACCAGTTCGGATCAGGCATCTGATGAAGAGAACTTGATTCTCGAAAGCTTATGCTACAATAAAATAAAATTGGTTAGTCTTAAAGGTGCTACTAGACTCTTTTTGATTTAAAAACTTAAGTTACCAATCGGAAGAGGTTATCACATCAAAACATAATACACAGGAATACATCCTTCAGCCATTTCCGGTTTCAGAAATGTTTCTGTGTTAACTTCTACTAGGATGCAGAAAAAGGCCAAGCCGTCACGGACATCAGTGCTGGCTGTAAAAGGCTATTTCCATCCTTGTCGTTGCAGCTACTGAACAGCCAAGCCTGCTGCCAACTTACCAGGCTGACTGAGTGATCCTTTCTTTGGTTCCCCCTCACTAGGCAGGATCTGTATGCTCCTAAGCTAAGGGAAACGGGGTCTAGCTTGCTTACCTGGGTCATTGTGGGAATGTGGCACCACAAAGACTTGCAGTGGTTCTGCGTCCCATTCGTTGGGCTCATACGTGATATCAAAACCTTGCTTCCACACACCACCATCCTGGTTGTCATATGGGAGCAACTCGGACACCGCCAGCATCTGGGGGAAGAATTGGCAGACTCACTAGGATTATGTCCTGCTTCACTTGCTCCCCCTGCCCAGGATGCCAGCTGCTTCCATGCCTCAGCAGGTGTTAGGCCCCCTCCCCTCAGAAGAAAGAGCAGGTCAGGCTCGCCCAGTGGCTCTGGCCTGCTCTCCCTCCCTCCCCATCCTTACCTGCAGGTCTGTCTTCTGGCCCTTCCTCCCCAGAGCAAACTGGCAGTCCTGGGAAGAGACGGAGTAGAAGCTGGGTCGACTCTCTGGGGGCAGCATCCATGAGCCATTGGGCATGTGGAAGGGCAAGACTACAGGCTGCCCCTCAGCATTGGCCGTCAGCTCCAGTACAGAGTCCTTGATGTGGATGATGATTTCATGATTCTCTTCCAGGAGCTGCTCCAGCTGCTCAATCCGGTTCTGAAGCACTGAGATCTGGCTCTGGGGTGGGAGGAGGAAGAGAGCAAGCAGCTATTAAGGCCCATCTCTACCTCCCAGCATGTGGAATTCCTTGTGAAGCTGGACTAGCCCCCAGGCTGCAGAAAGGGACAGGTGTGCCCACGCAAAGCTAAGCCACAACAGGAAGACCTCTAGAGTGTGGTGGGGAGCACAGAAGATCCCATGTCATCCAGGCTTCCAATCCAGAATAGAGCAATGGCAAGTAAAGCCATTGCCACATACCTGAGAAGATCCAGCAACCCCAAGCATGGACAATAACCTTGGCTCAGTAACCACTCGTGAAAGTCCTCAGGTCTAACGTGGCCCCCTCAAAGTGCATGAGAGCAAGCCAATACAAGGATTTCCGGAATGACTACTCACCCGAGGAAAATTGCCCCCATTCTGGTGCCGTGTGGGGTCATGCTGAACACGGTCCAACATTAAGTAGAGGGAGAAGACCGCCACGCAGAAAATGGCTGCACCGCACACCGTGACCTGCTTCTTCAGCTTCATCCTGAGGGAGCATCTGCAACACAGCCAAGAACGTAGGAGATGTCACAATTGTGGGGCACACATGCCTTCCCTGTACATCGAAGCACAGAGGTCACGAGCTAGGCACAGGTTAGGTCACCCCCGCTGGTCCTACCCCTACCACCAGGGGTGGATCTACTATGAAACCAATGAAGCTTAAGCTTCAGGGCTGCTAATCCTGGAGGGGCCCTGAAGCAATATTTTTTTTAATGAGTGAATTTTTCAACAAAATTGATGGACGTTTTTTTGTTTGTTATTAAAATAAGGCTATTTTAGTGACAGAATCGTAAGCCAATACTTAATATTGACCTTAGAATATGCCCATTTCATATGGCCTCAAAATGTCTCTGTAACTGGTCAAATTTCAAAATTTTCTCAGGGGCTTGCTGAGCTCGCCAGAATCTATTCGTAGCCTACATTTTGGCAGCTGGACCCTCGAATCCTTCATTGGTGCACAGCTTAATAGTTCTAAGGGGCTCTCTGTATGGCCCTTTTTCAAGAGCTCCACTCCACCGCCTCGTTCTCCGCCATTTGGACCTCGAGGTCCTTGCAAGGGCAGCAAGGCTCTTTGGACCTTGCTGGATGTCGCCCTATTGTTGCTGGCTGAGAAGGAGCCCCCATGACAGTTCAAGCTTCAGGATCCCAAAAACGTGGCTCCGCCGCCGCCGCCGCCTACCACCGGTGAATCTCTCCAGCCCGCGGCCGCCTGCACTTCAGCCAGCTCCTCATTCCTTTGCGGGCATCCTCCTGGCCCGTGGAAAAGGCCCTGCCCGGCCAAGGTCTTGCGGCCGCAGAAACCCAAGCGGCACCTCAGCGGCACCGCGTCCGCTTTGCCCACCCCAGGCCCAGGCCCGAGCCTCGGGTGCCCGGTCCAAAGCAGCAGGTGCTCGGAGAAGCCTCCGCGGAAGGCCCCGCCTTCATGTGAGACCGGCCCCGCCTGGAGGGTGGGCAGCGCGGCCAGGCCCGGCTCCAGCGGGGGTCTCCGCGGCGGACGCGCGGCCGGCCCCGCCGCCCGGGGTCTCCAGCGCCCGCGAACCCCGCCGCCCTCACTCACGCTCCTCAGCGCCGCGAAGGCCCCGGCCCGGCTCTTCCTCGCCCGGCCTGGCAAGCGCCGCCCGCCCGCCCGGCGCTCGGGCCTGGGAGCGGACCGCCCACGGCGCGGGAGGGGGCTCCGCTCGGCCCGCCCGCCGGCTCCCTGAGGGACGGCGGGCGGGGCCTCGCGGGGCCGGGCCGGGAGCTGTCCAGCCTGCGGGGAGCCGGCCCGGCGGCCTGCTACTCCCAGCCCCGGCGGAGCCGCCTGCGCAGGCCGCGACTCGAGGGCAGCGGCGAGGCCCAGCCGCGCTCACCTCAGCTGTCGCCGTGGCAGCGGCCGGGAGAGGCCCGCCCGCCAGCGCCGCGCTCACGCCGGCCTCGGAGCAGTTCAAGACGCCCGGAGCGCCCGGGAGATGTTTGTTCTGAGGGGATTTGGGTCCTGGAACTGATCCGTCGCGGGGCGGGATGGGACGGAACGGCCCAGAAGGGCGCCCACGGCTGGGAACAGGCAGGCCCGACTTGCCCCTGGGCAGGCCCACGCTCCGCTGGCCTGGGCACGGGGCAGTCCGTTTGTATTTGTTCAGTTTTGTATTTAGTTTTGTATTCCCACCCCAGTTCTATGGAATCGTTCGCTTGCATTGTTCACAGTGTACCTGGAGGTGGTCAGGGAGTTTTGTACGCCTAGCCCTATTGCATTATTCATTCAAGGTCCTGTACTGAATAATTAAAAACTTGAAAACAAGAGCATGGGACATGTCGCTCCTTAAGGAGGGGGTGCTGGCGTCTACTTGGCTACCATGCGTGAGAGACAACTGGGAGGGAGCTCTGCAGGGTATGCCGCCATAGAGTCCAGCTACCAAAGCAGCCATTTCCCCCAGGAGAACTGATCTCTGTCATCTGGAAATCACTTGGGAAAATCTCCAAGCCCCACCTGGAGGTTGGCAACTGAACCCTAAAGTGCTCAAAGGTGTTACAGATCCGCGCACATGCACCCTCTCCATTGCTTCCCTGTTTTACTTTTGTTTCACAGGCCACGACTGCTGCAAGACTGTGAAAGTCTCTCTCTGTGCTGTCAAACAAGGCTTGCCAGTTCTGGTGATGGCCAAAGGCAGCTTCTGGTTTGTTCAGAACAAAGCGTATGATGCAGCTCAGTTCTTTGCAAGCTGTGCAGGCAACCGGCAAGCTCTGAACTTCACAAGGTTCCTGGACTGGTCCAGGCCACCCTCCGGGGATGTGGAATTTCTCGATGAGAAAGTGGCTTTGGCTATGTATATTCTGTAATATGTCTTAAGTCTCAGTAAGAAAAGAGGGCTATAAAGAAGCTAAATAAATATATACTCTCACATTTTCATTCTACAAGATTAACAGTAGGTTATGAGCTTTCATGAGTCGCAGCTTACTTTTTCAGATGCAGCTAGAATGTGAGTCCATCTGTCCCTATATCTTGGAGATATATATCCAACATGTGGTGGTGGAGAGTGCTGTCAAGCCATAGCTGACTGATGGCAACCCCTGATGGGGTTTTCATGGCAAGAGACTAACAGACGTCTTTTGCCAGTGCCTGCTTTTGCAACCCTGGTCTTTGTTGGAAGTCTTCCATCCAATCACTAACCAAGGCTGACCCTGCTTAGCTTCTGAGATCTGACAAGATCAGGCTCACCTGCATCCAGGCCACGGCATATATCCACATGCCCTACCTCAAATTTTGTTAGTCTTATAGGTGCTATTGGACTCTTGCTCTTTTCTACTGCTACAGAAAGACTAATACAGCTACCCATCTTTATATATTTTCATTCTAGAGCCACTTTGTCAGATGCATGTAGCATATTATGAGAGATGTCTAGTGAGGCTATACTACAAACATCTGCCAAAATGTTTCATGAACTAAATGGGCTTTAGTTCATAAAAGTTTGTATTAAATAAAAACATGTTACTATTTAAGGTGACACAAGATTCCTACTTATTTCTGCAGCAACTGACTAAAACAGCACTGCTACAATAATCAGCAATAACTTATTATAGTTTATTTATTTATGGCCTACCTTTATCACTGAGACTCAAAGCAGATTACAAAATATAAAAGCAACACAGTTGCTTATGCTCAGTTTCAGCATTTCTTCAACTGTATTGGATTTTTGCTAATGTTATGTCTTTGTAAACTTGCATTTATTTACCCTATGGGATTGTTTATTGAAATGTCCTTGATTCTGACTGTGCTAATCTCCCACTGTGTAATCCACCTTGAGTCTCAGTGAGAAAGATGGACTATAAATGACATTAAATAAACAAACCATGGAAGACATCAAATGAATGGTGCAATAGGACTAAGATCACAGAATTGGAAAGCAAATGTCAACAAGAAGATACTAAAGAATGGGTAGTAGCAACAATCAACAATAAAATGCTCGATAGTTTAAAAAGGCCAGTAAGCATCACTGACAATACAGGAGGGATCAGAGAGAAAGGAAAACATCTCCCACAGACACACGCTAACCAACACATTAAGTAGTATATGAATGTAAGATCAGAGCATACCAAACGGTTTTCACCAAGTCAGTAAATCAATATAATGTAATGTAATAAATAATAAATATAAGCCAGTGGGCGATGGATAGCTTTAGGGAAAAACTGGAAGTCAAGGTGAGAACTTCCTCCTAGTGACTTCCACCTCAGCTCTGAAGCAGGCCCAGTTCTCCACTCAAGCCTCCATACAGCCAGTTGGGGCAGCCCAGGGAGGCAGGTGCCAAGCTACTGTGAGGGTTGGCTGCCATCCCTCTAGAAGGCCCCAAAGGCTGCTGGCTGGAGCCAATGAATGTTGCAGTGACCGGCAGGGTGATTTGTGGACCTTGCTTGTGGTGATAAAATACCTTGAGCCAGCCCTGCCCTGAAGGGGGGGGCACACCAGGTCAGTGCGCTGGAGAAGACAATTTCAGGTGCGGAGCCATGCTGAAGGGAGCTTTGGCTCTCAAAAACTCGTACCTTGGAAATGAAGTTGGTCTCTAAAGTGCTATTGGACTTGAATCTTGCAGAAGACTAGACATTCCATAAGACCTCTCCTTAGAACCAAGCAAATGACACACAGCAGTGTGAGAGCTTTCGAGTTCAGCAGAACTCTTCGTCAGGTTGGCTGTTACAAATTTTTAAAAATTAAAAACAGAAAGAGAAATCCCCCAGGCCTAAATGTTGAGTCCCAGTCAAGTCTGCATTGCATGCAGGGCTGCTTCGAATGGTGCCTCCCTTTCAGAAAGGGAGTGCTAGTGAAAGAGGGCCAGCTACTCCACACCACTCTGGTGCAGGGTCAGGCCACCACAGGAAGGCACAGGCAGACTGGCCAGCTTGCCACTCAGTTGCTGATTCCATGTTGCAGCCCTGGCTGAAGGCTGGTGAGTGGGGGAGCCACTGAGGTCTCTGCAGAGATGCCAGCCTTGGGCAGGGGGCTCACAAAACCCGGCTTTCTATATGGTCGTTTGCAACTGTGATGCTGTAGAATGGTGGGATAGTTTATTTGCAGTGGCATTTCTGCATTGGGTCAAAAGATGTGGAGTCATGTTTGTTCCCAGGTAAAATTCACTGGCAGATGCAGCTGTGGGTTCCTGAGAACCCAGGAAGGGTTGGCGCTGGTCATGACAGCCAACAGGGTATAGACATTACACTGTGGGACTAGGATCAAATCTCCATGCAGCCATAAGCTTAATCTCAGACTAACCTACGTCTCAGGTTTGTTGTGAGTGTAAAGACACAGGAGGGAAGAATGTCATAACCCATAACCGGGCTTGGATATAGTTTGGTAAAAAAGCAAGGAATAAATGAAGTAAATACATAAAAGCAACAGCTACCAGAGTTGTTGGATGTCTCAGGCACCTGGCTCAGCTGGGAGAAGTGGTCTCTGGGCTGGTGTTGGAAACCTTCCAGTTGACCGTCTTGCCTGGGAGACTCCCTTGCCTGGACTTCATGGGGGCCCTAGCCCCAGCAACTGAGGGACTGTCTCAGGTGGTTGTTGTGGGCCTAATACGTAAGAAAGGCCATATACTGGACAGAGTTGCCAATGCATGGAAACCATAATTCTGACAAGCGGCCTCCACAATTCACTCATTAAAAAGCCTGCACGGAGACCCTATCTGAATCGGCTTGCACACGGGCTACTCAAAAGGAGGGAAACATTTCTCCCTTATAGCAAGCTGATTCAGTGGGCCCATGCATAGGCTACTCAAAGGGAGGAAAGCTTTAATTCTCCTTTGGCCTCGTGTTACAGCCAAAGCTTGCAGCTCCTTTAGAACAGGATGAGAGGTGGCGGAAGACAGATTTCTTTCTTACACATGGCATCCTCAAAGTGGATTGGGACCCAAGTAAGAAGCAGGCCTAATTCACACAGACATGTGTCTAGCATGCACATCTCTTTTCAAGCCCACACACTAACAGCTGTACATGGGATGTTTATAAAAAGGACAATCAAACCTGATATTGAAATCTTTATTACAGCCAGGGCTTTTTTTCTGGGAAAAGAGGTGGTGGAAGTCAGTGGGTTGCCCTTGGAGAAAATGGTCACATGGCTGGTGGCCCCGCCCCCTGATCTCCAGACAGAGGGCGGGGCCACCAGCCATGTGACCATTTTCAAGAGGTTCCGGAACTCCGTTCCACTGCGTTCCAGCTGAAAAAAAGCCCTGATTACAGCTGTTGTCACCTTCAGAGAAACTTGATCTAACAAGGGAACAGATGGCAGATTTTGGAAATCAATCTCCATGGGGAGTGGGGCAAAGACGAAGCAAAGGCACAAAGATGCAGGCCGAGGTGTCTGGTGAGAATGTCTAGCTCTGCCCAAAGCCCATAGCCAGAGAAGGCTGGGTGCTGCCGCCCTCACAACAGCTTCTTCTGAAAAGCAACAAGTTCCCGGAGAAGGGTGCTAAACATTGGCCTGTCCTGGGGGTTGTATTCCCAGCACCTCAGCATGAGCTGATACACTTCTTTCGGGCACTGATCGGGACAACTCATCCTCATTCCTAGAAGAGAAGGAACGACCAGAGCACAGACAAGGATCAAATGTGAGCCTGTCCCCCCTGCACAGCTGTTCACAAAATATTCTTCTGGGACACTAAACTCATGCTAAGCGTTTGTTCAAATGTTTTAAAACTTTGCCCAGTAGGGTCATACCTGATCTCTGAGGGCCAGGGCAAGAGGGTCACGGTCATTTCTACCCAGAGAAGGGACCCTCCAAGCAGACCCTGCCCTTGATGCTTACCCTTTTCCACAGCCTCACGGGTCTGCTGGTTGCTCATATTGGAATAAGGTGTAGCACCCAGACTGAAGGTTTCCCAAACCAGGATCCCAAAGCTCCAGACATCACTTTCAGAAGAGTACCGACCTGGTGGGGAAGAGACAAGGGAAACAGACTGTATGGGATGTGACCCGAGTAGATTCTTGGATGGAAGACAGCCAGGCCACACAATGCTCGCCTGGGGCCCACAGGCAAGAAAAGGCCACAGGGAGACAGAGCTGATCTGGGACATTCAGCCCTTGGGTGTCCCTAGATTGCTCCTTGCCCCATTGCCTGCCCTGCTATAGAGCACATCTCGAGCACGGGGGGCCACAGAGACAGCTACCGTAACAGAGGGCTTCCGGTGCTGTCCACTTCACAGGGATCTGCTTCATGCCGCCCATGGAGGAATAAATGCCATCTTCCTCCTCTCGGGACATCCCAAAGTCACTGATCTTGAGTTTGTTATTCTCTGTCACCAGGCAGTTCCGTGCCGCTAGATCCCTAGGATAAACCAGACTGAAATAGACTACTAATCTGGATGCAGGGGGAGGGGGTGTCACACAATGACCCGGGTATGTGGCAGGGGGGAGCTAGAGCTCAGATCCAGCTCTGAAACCTTCCCTGGTCCAGGAGTAAACCCTGTTTAGTACACCATAGAGTGGGTCTGGTATATTCACCATGCAAATGAATGTTTGTTTTAAATGAATTATTTTACCCATCTGCATGAGAAAGAGGAGGCAGAAAACCCACATGGCAGTCATTTTGCCTTTTTGCCCCAGAACAAGCATCTTAACTGCCTGCTTAAGAGTTTTTAAGATACTCAAGTCCCATACCACAGCATCTTCCACAGCCCAGTCCAGTCTGCAGTTTAAGAGACGGGTCATTTGTAAGGATTACCGAGGCAAAAATGGCCACAGGATTGGGCAGAGCTTTTTTTCTGGGAAAAGAGGTGGTGGAACTCAGTGGGTTGCCAGCACAGGGGGCAACTCCTGGCAGGAAGTGATGCCCCTGGAACCACATGTGCACACACAAAGTGAGCACATGCTTCCTGGATGTCACTTTGGGTCAGCTGGAACGGGGGGGGGAGTTTTTAAAAGTTTAAATCGCCCTCAGTGAAAATGGTCACATGGCCAGTGGCCCCACCCCCCTGATCTCTAGAGAGAGGGGTGTTTAGATCGCCCTCCGCACCGCTCCTCTCTGTCTGGAGATCAGGGGGCAGGGCCACCGACCATGTGACCATTTTCAAGAGGTGCCAGAATGCTGTTCCACCACATTCCCACTGAAAAAAAACCCTGGGATTGGGTACGGATAGCCTTTAACAGAGCTTGAACACAAGTCACCACTTGTGGCCACTAAGAAGAAGCCGGTGGGGATGGCGTGAGAAATGACTCACCGGTGGATGCAGCACTTGCTTGCCAGATACTCCATCCCCGCTGCTGCATCCTGCATCATCCGGAGCAGCTCCTTCACTTTCAGCCGGGCCCCATCATTCCGCAGGAAGCTAAGAAAGTCTCCTCCTGTGAAGGAGGTCAGGGTGGACTGAGAGCCATATTGGCACAGCATCCCCCTTGTGGGGTGGGAAGAGGACATTGCTTCAGGGTGGAGAAGAAAGGGTTTTGTGCCATACCCGGGTCAATTATTTTTTAGCCTAGCCACCTGTGATTGATTAATTATGAAAATATTAAAAAGTATACTGTGCATCACAATTGGATTTCTTCATTCCTAGTTTATCACGTCTCCATAATTAGCAAACCCAAATTTGTCCCCATCTTAAATTTCCCTAATACCTCACGTGTATTAAATTCCATGTCTCTTACTGCAGCTGCTACAGGCAAGACAGATGGTTATGATGTTCTACGAAATAAATACCATACCTTTAGAATATTGTCAGTGATACGTAATTGTCTTCCACATATCTTTTTGTATCTGATTTCTTCTGCAAAAGTCAGGCATTTACATGTATCTTTACATACATTTGCTATCAAATATATCAGTAGCAACAATTTAGTCACTATCTTGCCCATTCAAATCCAGCAGCATAAAGCTTGGGATGCCCATTATTTCCGTTTTCTTATTTATCTTCCGTTTAACCCATCTGCCATATGAAATCAGTTACAATTTTGGCCAGTCTTCACATTTTATCGGATACATGAGCTGGTATATTTCAAAACATACAATTCCCGTTTAGGTAAAATCTTTTAAATTGCATTAATATTGGCCGGGAATAGATCAATTTTACTACTGACAAATGTGCCAAATGAAGTTTTACTTTTGCTATCATAGCTGAAATGTTTTGGCTACTTTCTTATGGTATTAATATCCCTAATATCTACTATTTTTAAAATGTAGCAAGCAGCAATCCGGTGGTAATTTAGATTCTTCTACATTTAAATTCTACTTTCCCCAGCAAAAATCTACACTGTAGCTATTCCGCCATAGTTTTTGACCCCCATCATCAGCAAACACATTCAATTTGTGGTCATCACCACCTATATTTATGCCCATGATACATTTGTGCCATTTTATATATAAAGCAAATGCTTCCGATGCCAAGGCAAACAGCAAAACTGACAAGGGACATCCTTGCCTTGTTCTTCTTGGATAAAAGAGTATTTATATTTAATTAGCACAAGAAATACATAACCCCCCCCAAAGCACAAACATTTTATCAGAGATGAGTTCCCCATCCTAAGATTCTGACATTAGTGGCATGACAACACTGTGGCACCAACCCTCCACTGGTGCCACTAGTCAGTATCCTGTGGCTGTTCCAAGATGGGAAAATAAACGACCGACACTCCATGGCCGATTCCAGATGACTAACCTTAAGGCGCTTCATGCCACCCTCTTCCGGATCGTGATGGGGAAAATGTGAAACATCGCGTTTCCTCGCGCGAGTTTTGCACGTCGTCGTGCAAAACTTGCGCGAGGAAACGCGATATTTCGCATTTTCCCCGTCGCGATCCGGAAGAGGGCGGCATGAAGCGCCTTAAGGTTAGTCATCTGGAATCGGCCCTTGTCAAGGCTCAGGCCACAAAGTTACCACACAGCAATTATCCCACCAGTCACAGATAAGCACGCCACTGACGCCCCATGACCGGCAACCTCTGACGTAGCCTGCTGTCAACCACATTTTTCCTCCTTTCAGGTTCATTCTGTGCAGGGTCAGGAATCTTGTATTAATTAGTTATATATAGAGTGCTCTGTTTGAAAAATATACCACTAAAGAAGATCCCTTGGCCAAAATGCGTATGGTTCTGGTTCTATACATATGGATAAATGTACAGTAATATCTGTATATCTGGAAATTGTCTATTTGAATATACAAGAGTATGGTAATAATATGTTGAACCACAATGTTAACTGTTTATTATCATGTTTTTGTACTTTGTTTCATTAAATTATATGGTGGTGGAGAGGGCCCTCAGGTCATAGCTGACTGATGGGCAACCCCTGGTGGGGTTTTCATGGCAAGAGACTAACAGAGGTGGTTTTCCATTGCCCGCCTCTGCAACCCTGGTCTTCGTTGGAGGTCTCCCATCCAATTACTAACTAAGGCTGACCTTGCTTAGGTTCTGAAATCTGACAAGATCAGGCTCACCTGGGCTATCTAGGTCAGGGCCATTAAATTATATACCAGTCTTTTATTCATTTCTATTATGTGACACTGTGACACTCTGTCTTTTGGTGCTACACCTCTGAAGATGCCAGCCACAACTGCTGGCGAAACGTCAGGAACTACAATGCCAAGACCACGGCAATACAGCCCGGAAAACCCACAACAACCATCGTTCTCCGGCCGCGAAAGCCTTCGACAATACATCATTTCTATTATGTTTTCAGTTATATTTAATTAACTGTTTTGGTTTCAACTTGACCTTTTGGAGGGCCATCAGAAGGCAAAGGGGCTCTTGGAGTGGCTGGCAGCTGTTGTTGGGGGCACATTGAGATGTTTCTTGAGCTGGTGACTGTGGTTCAGGGACTCACTGTAAGGCCTGCCCCTTCCCTAATGCTGCAGGGGCCATCTGGGGCATTTTTTGAGGTTGCCCTTGCCAGCACAGCTGTGGCCAGCCAGCACTGAGTGCCATGGTGCCTTGCCCAGTGGCAGCAACTCACCACCACCACACCAGAATTGGACTGTTAACCTGTTCATCTAGCAAAGTTCACCCTGCACTTCTTCAGACTTTCTCCTTCATTTACCTGGTTGTCAATGTTTATTTTTTTAATTTTATACTATAATTTTACACTTTTCACACAGAGACTCAGGGAGACCAATGCATATAACTTGTAACTTCAATTTGTGCAGACCCTACTTGTCTGCCAAGTGATGTAACTGCAAGAAATGGATCAGTTCTTGAATATGAATTTTGTACAGGGAAAAATACTAAGCCTTCTGGACCAGCCTAAGAGGCGCCCACCTGTGGCTCCCCCACAGGATGTATGGAGGCAGGTCTGCTTCTAAAACAGAAGGACAGAGCAAGAGAAAAGTTGGAGGAATGGCTTTTATGCAGACCTGACAGTGAGCCTTGCCGCTCTCATACCAGCTCCAGCATTCCACACTCCTTTTGCATATTTTGGGGGGTTCTGAATCAACAATGCCAAAGCTGCAGAAGCAGCGAAGAGGCAGGACTTACCCTGAACTAGCTCCATGACAATGTAAATGGGGTGTTTCTGAGTGCAGACGCCAATGAGTCGAACAATATTGGGGTGATCATATTGCTTTAGGATCCTGCAGAGAGAGCAAGAGCAGATGCATTAGGAGGGCAGGGGCCAGCAGCCCAATGAGGGATGCTAGAGGTTTTCCCAAGTACCAAAGCTTCTCTGTTCTACATGCTGCTGGAAGGAGGGGAAGCCACAGCAATCAAGAAGCCTTGGCCAGAGGCAGTGGAGTCTGGGCTTCCACCAGCCGGCTCTGAGAGGGAACTTAACAGCCATGCAGGTGGCACAATTTGGCAGTCCAAGGTCCACCACTGCAGCTCCGATGAAGCAACTTGCATCAGTTGTTTGACCACGGAAAACAGGAACCCTTTACTCCATATGTCTCAAGGAAAGACGAACCTGCCTTGAAAATATCTCCTTCCAAGAAGCAATGGCATGATAAACCAAGGAGCTGCTTGATCCCTTAGGAAATACCCACACGGGCAGGCTCCACTCAGGGAACAGACGGTTGGTGCAGTGTCCGCCCAGTGAGCCCCCTCCCTCAGAAAGCAAATTCATCGGTTCAGGGTTTTGTCCCATACGCACCTAGCCTCTTGCAGGAATCTGGCCTTCAGCTCCGGCGGGAGAGTTTCACGGCAGGACTTCACGGCCACTGGAGTGTTGTCGGAAAGCAGGCGCCCACTGAACACCTCCCCAAAGTGGCCCTGCAAAGAAAAGGCCAAGGGCACTGACCACAGGCTGCTGCCTTGACCCACAGAAAGCAGGGGGCTGCCTCCCGGGTGGCAATCTGCATGCTCTGGCATTGTGCATCCTTTTAGGACAGCCTCCTCTCCAGACCTGGATGTCTCCAGGTACTGCCAGACAAGCAGTGTTCCAGGGAGGTGGAGCATGATGGCTGCCCAAACACAGCTCGTCCACAGCTGGGAACCAGAGCTTGACACAAGACAATGGCTCTGATTTGGCCCACTCCCTGCTGGAACTCTGCTAACTGGTGGTGAAGGCTCTTTGGGGGTCCTGCCACATCTGGCGTGCCAGACTGCTGACCCTTCCCATGCCCAGCCTTCTGTTTGAGAGAAGCCCAGAGTGGCAATGTGCTGCCATTCTTACCCTCTGAACACCAGGACAGCCCGCTGCAAGGCAGTCATGTGTTCAAGGACACTTAGTGGTCACTGCTGGAATCTGAAAGGAGGGGGCACTGCGAGATCAACGTTCCTTGGATTCCAGAACTCCCTGTTCCACCTGGGCCATCCTCCACCTCCTCTAAAGGTCACTCACCTGCCCTATGCGCTCTCCCAACAGAATGTCCTCATGCGCCAGCACCCACTTGTCCTAAAGCAAGAGCAGCCTGTCAACTTCATGTTCCTAGACCCCCAGTACTGCCCCCTTCACCCAGTAAAGAGCTGTACCTTGATGATGGGCTTGACCAAAAGGATGCCACTCTTCTTCGTGACAAGCTGCTTGGTCTTAAGGAAATGGTCGATGAGCAGGGGGATGGTTGGGAATGCTTCGCCCTCCAGGCGATACTGGTTCTGGGGACAAATGCCACAAGAGCAACAGAGACCGTTAGGCACAGCAGCTCACTCGGTCCACTTGTGCCGCTGATCCCTCCCAACTCAGCAGATGTTGATCATACAGACAGCGACTCTTGGAGGGGATTCTCCAGCTCCCCTAAGGGAGGAGCAACATGCTTGGGTAATGGCAGCGAGGGACTGTGGGCAATACCACCATGAATAGTTTGTACCGTCTGTTGCTGTAAATGTGGTGGAGAGTGTCCTCAAGTCATAGCTGATGTAGGCAACCCTTGGAGGGGGTTTTATGGCAAGGGACTAATAGAGATGGTTTGCCATTGCCTGCCTCTGCAGCCCTGGTCTTTGATGGAGGTCTCCCATCCAATTCCTAACCAAGGCCGACCCTGTTTAGCTTCTGAGATCTGACGAGCTCAGGCACACCTGGGCTATCCAGGGCAGGGTGTTGCTGTATGTAGGATCCCACTATGTAATTTTGCACTGTTCAACTTGGCCCGTGAATGCTTGTGCTTTCGTTTCAGCTCAGTTCAGTTTTTCTGCAACCCACACCCTATTGCATTCTTTATTGGATGTCCCATTTGTTGATTTCATTGACTTACATTGTGTAATCTGGTTTGAGTCTTAGTAATAAACAAATAATGTCGAAAATAAAAGGTATCCTCACATAAGATAGATCTTTGGACGCATGTAGGCAGAGTCCCCGAGGACTGGGAGAGCCTGAAAATGGGATGCTACTCCTTCTTGACCTCAAAGAGTGTGCAGGCGCTGGGCGCACTGGCTGAAGCAGCGGTCCGCATTAGACAGAACGCTCCCCCCACCCCCAGAACAGGCCTAGAGATATGGGCTCAGAACAAAGGCTGGGATCCAGTCGTTGGGGAGGCGATGGAATCTGGATTTGGAGACTGAGCAGCCTGACTGCATACCCAGACGCAAGTCCCCATGAGTTCAAAGAGACTTACTCCCAGGTAGGTATATGCAGAACCAGAGTCTCAGTTTTGCATCCTGTCCTATGATCCTCTGCAGACCCAACCAGAGAGAGCTCTCTCTTTGGACAACTGGCTGGCTTGAATAAAACACTTTGCAATCTGTGTGGCATATAATCACCACGGAGCAAAGTGGAAGGACTGCATTGCAGGCCCCAAATTATCGGGATCCGAGGCTTGCCGATACCCATTCCAGACTCGCTCCCACCATCTCAACCAGCACAAGAGCCTGGAGACCCCATCCTGTGCAGCTGCAAGGGGGGGGGGATGCCTGAGTCACTACCCTGCCATGCCACCTGGCTCTCCCCCGCCCCTTTCTCTGCCATCCCCAGGATCACTGGATTATTGCTAATCACTCACCTCCACCGCTTGGAGGATGAAGTGCCGGGGCTGGCCATCCCACAGCACAGAGAGGACATACTCCTGCTTGCCTTGGCTCTCCCGCACCAAGAAGTCCCCGTCAGCCTGCAGCAGCTGCAGCACCTCCAGGCGGGGGATGGCACCATGGTACCAGGCTTGCTGGCTGAGGGGCTTTTGTGCCTCCGGCAGGACAGGCATAGCGGGTGGCAGCTGAGGATGGAAAGAGAGGGGGAACTGGGCACAACGTGGGGGAATGGCTCCCTTTCCGAGGGCAAGGATGCACCCAGAAGGTGGTCAGCAGAGAGCATGTCCTGCACCTTCTAAGCATGCAGTCTCTTGCCCCAGCCAATAACATGGCAGGAAGAGGCACAGCCCATGGAACCGGCACTCAGGACTCCCCAGTCCGGAAAGACATTCAGGGGTGTTGCATGGGAGGGACACTCACGGAGAAGCGCGGGCGGAAGATGCCGGAGAAGTGGTGTTTCAGGACCTCCAAGGCCGGTCTTCGAGTCCCATCACGTTCCAGTTCCTGCCCAAGAAGGAGAGGACAGAGTCCAGAGGAGGAGTGGCGGACAGGTACATCGCAGCTTGAGAAAGCTTCCGTTCTGTCTGAGATCCAGCACGCCCCAGAAAGAACTGTGGGGCTGCAGAGTCCCAGGCTCATATCTCCTGCCTGGCACTTCAATGGCCACGAGACCTGAGATCTCTGGCTGGCCTCTGGTTGACATACCTGCCCCACAGGGATCAGTGGCTGACTCTCCTCTTGCAGGGTTGGGGCAGGCGGGGGGTCCCTGGAGCCCAGTTCCTTCAGCTTGTGTTGCAGCACCTCCTTTTGGGCCTGAAGCTTGGCCTGACTGCATTGGGCCACCTGAGCGTGGAGCAGGGCTTCGTGCAGGGCCTGGCGCTTTGCCAGCAGGAGGACCCTGCATTGGAGAGAGGCAAAACACTCCCTGCTCCTTACAGACCTTAAGGAGCTCGGCCAGGGAGGAACAGCCGGGAAGGGGTGGGGGGGCAGCAAGTGGCTGCTGCCGTGTGCAGACCTGAATCTTGCAGCACTGCATGACAAAGGCCAGGTCTTTAAATACATGGAAGAGGTAGAGAGACTGCCTGCACAAAATCACTCTTTTAATATATAATATTAAATACAGTAACATGTTTAATGCCCTGACCTGGATAGCCCAGGTGAGCCTGATCCCAGAAGCTAAGCAGGGTCCGCCTTGGTTAATAATTGGATGGCAGCAGGGCCGGCGTGCCTATTGAGGCCAGGTAGGCGGTGGCCGCAGGTGCGGGGCGCCAGAGGAGTCGCCGGAGGAGGCGTGGTGGGCGGGAGCGCGCGCCACAAAGCACCAGCCTCCTATCCCTCCCACCCCACGCCGCTGCCGCCGCCAGCACAAGCCCCCAGCCAGGCGCAGCCACCACGGGCAGGCATCTGCGGCGGTGCAGGCAACTGAGCGGGAGAGCTCGGAGGCCGCCCGCCACAGCAATCGGGCCGGCGGCGGCGCGTGCACTCCCGTGATGATGTCATGCGTGACGTCATCACGCAGGCCGGTGCGCGCGCTCGTGCGTGTGCGGGGTCACCCGCCCGACCAGCCGGCCACGAGCGTGGCAAACCCTTGCGCCGCCCCTGGATGGGAGACCTCCAATGAAGACCAGGGCTGCAGAGGCAGGCAATGGCAAATCACCTCTGTTAGTCTCTTGCCATGAAAACCCTGCCAGAGGTTGCCATAAGTCAACTCTGACTTGAGAGCACTCTACACCAGCCATATTCTTAATATATTCGTATTTAATATAATATTTAATATGTAATATTTAAAACAGCCAAGGTATTATTGCTACTATATAAAAATTAAAGAAAAACCCTGAACTTTCTTTCTGATAGCCTTCTGTGTTTCCCCGTGCTCTGATTCTATCTTCTCCCTTCTTTCCCACCCACCCGCAACCATCCCCCCCCCTTCCCAAGAGTGCTACTTTTCCCCTCTTCTGCCTCTGTCCAGAGGGATTCTCCGGCCTGTCAACATCCATTCCCACAAAGCAAAGCCTGAGCATTTCACACTCAACTTCCTTGTTCCCTGCAGTAACCTTGTGATTATGGGTGGTGGGGGAGGGGAGAGCTTTCTCCCTTAACTTGTTATATACAAGAGGACCTACTGCACTGCATCTGACTTCTGTAAAATCTTGTTCGCCTTTAAAAATCCTGTTTATTTTTTCCCCGCAACCAATTCATACAGCTAAACCTCAGGAATTATAGAAATAATGCAGGAAATCATCTCAGAACATCAAGATCGGGGAATTCCACAAATCCCCAAACCATGGTGTAGAGACAGGGAAATTTCCCATTATAAACAGGCATATGATTTTGTTCCCTGTAAACTGGTTCTGAAGATGCTAAAGGGCAAACATTTGGCTGGAACACGCAAACACATGGGAAAGCTCTGCACACTCCCAGCTTGGAACCAGTTTGCTTGTCTAGCGGAAAATGCCTGCCTCGAATCTGGGCTAGAAACATGCACCATGTTGCCCGCAAAGAGGACGGTTTCACATACCACCCACTCTAGGGAGCTTAGGAGCAAAATCAAGAGCAGCAGCTTCACAAAGCACCGCCACATTTGAAGGCAAGGCTGAAAACAAGCAGAGGGGCCAAATCCAGCCCTAGACCGAAGGTGAAAACAGCAAGATCCAGCAGGGAGACGAGCAAAATGGAAAACAGTCCGTTAGCCGGGCGTCCAAACTGCGACAAAACCAACAGAGCAGAGACCCTTCCTGTAAGGCCACGCTACAGATCGTGAGTTCTGCTGCTTCTCACGTGGGGACGGTTTCCGCCTGGCCTGAGAGCCAAACTACAAGTGACGTCTTACATAGGTTGGACACTTGTCAGCTTCCCTCAAGTTTTGATGGGAAATGTAGGCGTCCTGGTCTTGCAGCTGTAATGGAGAGCCAAGCTGTAAAACCAGGACGCCTACATTTCCCATCAGAACTTGAGGGAAGCCGACTAGTGTCCAACCTGTGTAAGACATCACTTGTAGTTTGGCTCTGAGTCTGTGCTGCCCTCTGTCCCTCGCTCCGCACCCCCAGCCACAGCCTCACCGCTCTGCAGTGCTGCCGGCACACTCTTCCTTCTGGATTTCTCCCTGCAGGGCCTGGACCCGCTGCTGGTGGTTCTCGGTGCTTCTGATGGCCCCAGCCAGCTCCTCCTCTACTGAGGTGAGGCTGCAGCAAAGACAGGGAGGCCTCAGAGGCCACGGGAGCTGCGGGCGGCCTGCACATCTGCAGCCCTGCTGACGCCAGCCAGCCACAGACCGGGCGCCTCCAGAACTTGGTATAAGGGCCCTGGTCTCCCAGCTTGTAGGGCAGGGCATAAATCTGACCCTGTTCTGGGCAGCAGGGCTGAACAACCCCCCCCCCCCATGTCAGCCTCCAGAGCCCCCACCCCACAGGCCTTCTGTTCCCTTTACAGCGGGCTAAGGAGGGCATCTAGCCCACCCCCACACCCCACACCCCGTGGGTCCTTCTGCATACGCACGTGTGCTGCACGCTTTCCAGGGTGAGCTCGTTCAGCTGCAGCTCCCCTGCTTGCAGGCCTTCTGCCTCCACGTCCTCCAGAAGGCTCTTGTCAAAGGCCACCACTGAAGGGGGCTCGCTCCCGCAGCTGAAAAGGCCCGGACAATACAAATACACTCAATTAGGCAGGAGATTTAAAAGATTTGTTTACAAATGAAAACAGAGGCCTTTCTGCTGGGGCTAATGGAGAAACAGTCGGAAGCTACATGTGGTACGTACATTATTTTTGTATATGACAACAGCAACGATACTATTAGATGTTCAAAAATGGAAAGCCACAATATTACCTACAGTAGAAGAGTGGCTGGACAAAGTGATGGCTTATGCCGTGATGGCTAAACTGACAGCTTTGATCAGGGAAAAGACATTAGATAATTATTTGGCTGCTTGGAAGCTCCTTCTAAACTTTTTGCAAGAAACAGAAAAAACGAACGAATGATTTGTGCTTTTGAAGATTAGGGAGAGGGAAAGAATGTCTAGGTGAAAAGGAGAAGTATTTATTTAAAGTAACTATAGAGTTAGTTTATAATATGTAATATTTGTATACCTTTTCAAAGAAAAAATTGGTATGTATTCTTATCTATCTATGATTCTTTCTTTTCTTTTTTTCTCTTATGTTCTTTTTTCTTCTTTATCCTTTAGAACTGTGGGTTTTTTCCCTTATATATAATTAATCTTTAATAAACAAGAGGCCCAGACAGGGTCAGATGGAGAAGTTGCCCAAAGCCCCCACCCCAAGCCAAAGCCTGACGTGCCTCCAGCTCAGCAAGCAATACCTGCACTGGGGAGTGAAGCCGTTATACTCCGCGGCCGGGTGGAGGCGCTCGAGGGCCCTGCGCATTGCTTGGTGCACAGACACCATCTCTTCTTGCACGAGGCTGGTGATGGCAGCGTACTCCTGCAATGCCTCCTTTCTGTTGGCACAGAGATGGGGCACTGGGCAGAGGGTCAGCCTGCCTCCCAGCCCGGACCCCTCCCCCCAGCCCTTCTGGATCCACCAGCCCAGACCTTGCGGCCACTCAGCCACGCCACAGCTTACGTGATGTGGGCCATCTCCATCTGCAGGCTGTAGAGAGATTGCAGCATGCCGGGCAGCACCTGCTGGAAGTGGTGGGCATGGTGTACTTCCGCGGCCCTGAGGGCCAGCACGTACTGGTTGTGCAACGAGTAGAGCTTCCACAGGCTCCGCACATATCGGTCTTTGGCTTTCTCTCGCTCCTTTTCTGTAAGACCCACCCATAGAGAGAATCAGGGCCAGATCCTCAGCAGCAGCGGCAGTGCCATCAAAGCAGCAGGGGAGTCGGGTGGCACCATTTGGCCTGCGCTCTGCTGCTTCTCGGGGGCTGAACACACCAGATTTCTAGTGGCACCTGTGGAAGCACAATCCAGGGCGAGGTCAGGGCTGCTCAAGAGACTCCAAATATCCCCACCTTTGCTGGCTTCCTGGTACTTGCGCTTCGCCTGGGCGCTCTCACGGATGTGGGTGAGGTACTGGGCCTTCAGTCGCTCAGGCTCTTGTTGAGTGGCCTGCAAAAGCCAGGGTGGGGGGAAGAATATAAGCAGCCTTGAACCATTAACATTCCAGTGGCTTCCACACAGGGAGGGGCTTGTGAGCCTTCCCCACAACTGGGGCAGCTGCAGATAAAACACAGTGGGAACGTAGCATCCACACGGCAGGTTTTACCCTGCAATTCCTCTGCCCTAGCCCCCAGCAGTGGCCACCCCCCTCCTCTGAACCACCAAGGCTTTTGCAATTTTTTTAAAAAATCCACACTTGAACATCATTATATTGATATACTGTTGTAATACTAGATTTTACTAGAGATAATTCCTGGCTTTCATTTAAAAATGCAAGTCTCTAGCCCCTTCCATTGTGGAGATATGCCTTTCCCCTTATATCTCCGCAAGGGAAGAAGCTAATGTCTTGTTTTTTAAATGAACGCTAAGATTTCAGATAACCTGGCGCACTTGTTGCTACAACAGTAAATATTCTAGTGCTGATTTTAATAAAAGACTCCCCCATAGCAGGGGCGAAAAGAGCTACACCATGGGGACAGGCTCAAGGAAAATGGTTGCCATGCAGGTTTGAAAAATGGGATTTTCCCCACCCACATGACAGCCGTCCAGGCTTTACTGTGATCTTTGTGTGAACTTTGGAGAAAAGCCGCTTTGAGAAAGTTCAGAGAAAGGCAGGGAGGTGCACTAAAGCACCATAACCCTGTAGGAAAGCAGAAATAAAACCAGCATTGTGCAGGGGGTTGGACTAGATGACCCCGGAGGTCCCTTACAACCCTATGATTCTGTGATTCCTTCCCCGGAGGGGGGGGGCGGGCTGCAGCAGGGCAGAGAGGCTCTCTCCTGTTGCAGAGATCCGATTGCCCGCTAAGGGGCGCTGCTGTGCCAGAAAGGAGCTGCCCCGGACGGAAGGCGGGGGACGAGGCGGGCTTACCCGGGCGAACTCCTGGCTCAGCTGCTGCCACTGCTCGTTGTAGCACCGGCGCAGCTGCTGCTTGTCGCGGGCGAGCAGGCTGAGTTTGTGGACGGGCCCCGAAAGCAGGGCCTCGGCGTGCTGCTGCAGGAGCTGGCTCAGCGCCTCCGTCTGGGTCACCAGCGACCACCAGCACTGGAAGCAGAAAACGAGAGGTCGCGCAGGAGCAGATTATGTCGCTTACCCTTCTCGCCGGGAAGATTAGGGAGGGGGGGCACACCTGCGCGGAGGGGGGGCAAACATGGGCAGAACGGTCCTGGTTGCCATGCTCCAGGTTGGACCTGGAGATCTCCCGGAATTGCAACTGCTCTCCAAGCCACAGAGATATGTTCCCCTGGATAACATGGTTGCTTTGGAGGGTGGACTATATGGCATTATACCCAGCTGCGGCTCCACCCCAAAACACACCTTGCCCAAATCTCCAGGAATTTCCCGCCCTGGAGCTGGCAACCCGACAGGGGAGTCGGGATTGGCGGCGAACGGAGCCCGGGAGGAGGCTGACCCGGCAGAGGCGCTTGTGCCCAATCCAGGGCAAGAGAGGGGGCGCGCAGGGGAGCCGAGGCCTTGGGTGCCCTTCCCGTGGGCCTCTCCCGGCTTGCCTCTGGAGGCGCCGTCGGGTCCCCCTCCCGCCCCCCCCCCCGGTGCTGGGCTCCCACCTGGCCGGTCTGGCTGGGGCCGGGCTGCCGGCTGCTCTCCTGCTTCTCGGCCGCGCAGTACATCTGGTGCAGCAGGGCGGCGTACTCGCGGTCGCTCTTGGCGCGCTGCCCCATCCACTTCCTCAGCCCCTCCAGCTGGCGGATCTCCGCTTCCTGCAGCTGCAGCAGCCCGCTGTGGCCCTCGGGGCAGCCCAGCTGCACCCCGAAGCCCGGGCCGCCGACGAGCTGCCTCGCTGGGCTCGTTCCCTGCAAAGCCGGCAGTGGTGAGGGCACCCCGGGCAGGCCCCGTGGAGTGCAGGGGCCCCTGCCCTCCCAGCCGCCCTCCTTCCTCTCCCAGGCTTGGGGCAGTTGCTTCCCTTTTGCATTTCCTGAAAGGGGCTGGAGCAGTTCCCCAAAGGTGCGAGGAGAGCCTGGTCCCCCAAGCAGGGCAGGGGGGGCTGTCTCTGAACCGGCGAAGCTGCCCAGCCCCTTCCCCCAACTGCTGTAGGCTCCCGTCCCTTTTGCAAACCAGCTGGGATACCAAGGGTGTAACTTCCCTCTGGAAGCTCTGAGGGGTAGCAGTGGCGGAAACAGGTCCAGCGAAGTATGCATACTGGTCTTAGAGTCCCTCTTAACAGGCTGCTCCCTGCCCAACTATCTTCCTCTTCTTGCCTTGACAGTGGGGCTGGGCTGGGCTGAGCAGCAGAAGCAATAAGATTCCCTCCACTTGTTCGGGGCCACCCCCCACTGCTTGGGAAAGTGGCTGTGGGAGAGGAGTCCTCCCTTGCCCTCTCAGGGCCCCTTCGTGGCAGAGGCACCCCCCCTCAATCCGTGGACATACCTGGTGATGGTCCTGCATACCCTGAGCCTGTGCCGGTCTCGTTAGCGTGACCTGGACTCAAAGAAGGAAGAGGAAACCTCAACAAACCCTGCAGGCGTTGCAAGATCCCCCTTCCGCCGTGGTGTTGCTTCCCAGGCTGAAATTTGCAGGCTGGCTGAGCCAGCTGCTCGAGCAAAAAAACCTTATCCAGAGCAGCAATGAATTAACCTGCTTTCTCACCCCATCCCAGTATGCCCTTGGACAAAAAAGCCGTGTGCCTAAACAGTTAAGGCCTGCCCTGGGCAGTGCCTGAGGACCCATTCTGCAGAGAAGCAGATGTGGCAGCTGAAGGGCTGTCGCTTGGCAGCATCCCTCCTTGGGAAGTCTTGGCCCTACCATCCGTGTCCTCTGTCATCCCCACAGCTTTCTGGACAAATCTCACTCTTCCTAAGCCTAAAGACATCCGCACAGGAAATTCAGACAGCTGTGTTGTCACTAACAGGATGGGGCAACTCGCACAGGAGGCAATCCTTTCCTTTGTTTACAAGAGCCAAACGACTCTACCTGTTGCAACTGTCCGTGGAGTCCAAGGTCACCCTGCTGGCCCGCACTGCCAGCTACTATTCTGCTTTTGAGAGCTGGACTGCATTCTCTGTTTACCAGGCTTGGGTCAGTCATCTCCGTAACCGAGACCAGCTCTTCTCCCATTCGCAAGAGACCCGGAAACATGTTCCAGGCTAACGGCAACATAAAGGTTGAGATTCAGCAGAGAAGGAGCTGGACAGGGCTTCATAGTGTTCCCAAGACAAAGGCAGCCTCCGTGTAAAACGAGCCTCCGCCTTTTTCCTAGCCACAGACCATGAATCAGGACTTCTTGGTAATTATTTTTGGTGTGACAGCATCAGTGCAGACAAAGGCCTAGACTCATGTTTACTTCCTTTATTAAAGAGCTCTTAGTTCATATTGACCAGTTAGACAGGCCAGTTAGAATTTTCTCCAGAAATCTTAGCTCAAAGAGGATAACCAATGACTCCCCCTCCCAATTTACCTCTCTCTTCTCGCGTTAATCTGTGAACTCCCCCATTCTCAGCTTCAGCCAATCAAGATTCTACTTCCCTAAGCCCAGGGAAAAAGGAAACTTTGTTCTCTTTCAAGCGCCAAGCCCTATAACCAAATCCAGACTCTGTCCCCAAATTGTATTCAGTGTACTCGGTTCTATTTCGCCATGCATTCCAAGATGCTGTGCTCAACCATACTTTTTGTCTCCCCTCACCACAAACTAGTGTGAGCTGAAACGTTCCATTTCTGGTAGGTTGTATCTTTGCTTTTCTCCTTAGTTTTCATTTTGGAGTTATCGTGGCCTCTTCTTACATGCCCAGGGTAAGTCCAGTCACCACCTTGGGGTCAGGTAGCAATTTACCCCAGGCCTCTTTGGCTAGGGATCCTGACAGTGTTTTGCCATCTTCTGCGCATGGAGCAGGGGTCACTGGGGGGGTGGGGAGGAGAGATAGTTGTGAATTTCCTGCATTGTGCAGGGGGTTGGACTAGATGACCCTAGAGGTCCCTTCCAACCCTATGATTTGCTTCCCAGACATCTGAAATCTGTACCTGAAACCTGCACCGAGAGGTAGCTGTTCACCCCTACTTTTCTCTCTTGATTTACCTCTTTGGTCTCTTCCCATTCTTCAGTATTACAGATTGCACAGTTTATGTGGAATATAAATAGATGGTTGGGATATTTGCATCTTAATGTGGGCATTTATAGTGCTGGAGCACCTAAGATAGAACACATTGAAACTTAATCCTGAGAAGACAGAGCCCATACTGCTTAGGAAGGCCGAGATTCAAATCCAGGAGCACCTTAAAAAACAACAAGATTTCCAGGGTATAAGCTTTTGCGAGTCAGAGTTTCCTTTGTCAGATACAAGCAGAAATGGAGATCCCTGACAAATGGTAGGCGGAATATTACAGACAAGGGTTGTCTGGATACACAGGTACAATGCAAAAGTTTGATCAGAGCAGGGGAGAAATTCTTAAAAGTAGGAAATGCAGAAAATTAGCATCTATGGTGAGATAAGAATAGTATGTCCCTATTCAGCCCTGTGTGGATCCATTGTTCTGAATTTGTGAATGAACTCAAGTTCAGCAATCTCATGTTGTAATCTCCCTTTGAAGCTTACTGCCACTCTTAGGTCAGCAGCGGAATAATAATAACAACAACAACAACATTCGATTTATATACCGCCCTTCAGGACAACTTAATGCCCACTCAGAGCGGTTTACAAAGTGTTATTACCCCACAACAATCACCCTGTGAGGTGGGTGGGGCTGAGAGAGCTTCAGAGAACTGTGACTCACCCAAGGTCACCCAGCTGGCTTCCTGGAGGAGTGGGGAATCAAACCCGGCTCTCCAGATTAGAGTCCCGTGCTCTTAACCACTACACCAAACTGGTCCTGGAAGATAAAAATTTTGTGATTTTTGTTGTCAGACTTAAGTCTGTTTATTCTTCTGTGTAGGGATTGACCTGTTTGAGAGTGGAAGAGCATTGCTGACGCTTAATGGAGCATTTAATGTAGGAAGATGAACAAGAAAATGAACCTGAGATTGTATGCGTAGTGTTGTGAGGTCTGGTGATTATTTGTAGGGTTAATATAGGGATAGAGTTGGCATCTTAGTTTATTGCCAGCCCAGGTCCCAGAATCCGTATCAATATTAGAAAGTGATTAATCGTGAGTGAGAAGTTATCTAAAGTTACGGAGCTGTCTTTGACGAGAAAAGGTTTGCCTCCCAATGCCTCTGAGAGAGGAATATCATTGCCCAGCATAAGTTGCAGGTCAGGAATGCTGTGTTGAACTGGTTTGAACTGAAAACTGTTATGTGACCCCCAGTAATGCTCTGTTGTTTCAGTTGGGCCTGCCTTGTAGCAAGTTATCCCTTGGTATCATTCTGCCTTTGTGGGTCAGATTCTGTACTACATCAGGTGGATATTGTAACCCCAAAATGCCTGTTGTAGCTCCCCAAAGGTGAGAATCGCTGTCAGAGAGATTGGAACAGATGCAGCTGTAGTGTAAAGCTTAGCAGTAAATGATGGGTTGTTTGGTGCGTTTAGGTTGGTGATGGGAGGCAGGGAGATCTGTTTGGCCATCAGGTTTCTATTATAAGTTGGTTTTATGCTTTCATCATGTACATACAAGGGTGTCTAGAAAGTGTACTTCTTGCGAGGATTTTATCATGGTCAGGTTGATGGTGGCAGGATGTTGCTGAAGTCCTGGGGAAATTTCTCCAGTGATTCTTTCCTGTATGCCTAGATGTTTAAAATGTTATCAACAAATCTCAGGTGCAAGCAGGCATTAATAGATGGGAGCTAAGGTAACAATGCTCCAAGTCAGCCATGAAGACATAGGCATACTGTGGTGCCACGAGGGTGCCCATGGCTCTGCCATTGATATGAATTAAATTCATCACCAAATCTGAAGTAGTTGTAGATAACATTCGATTTATATACTGCCCTTCAGGACAATATAATGCCCACTCAGAGCAGTTTACAAAGCACGTTATTATTGATGTATTGTCGAAGGCTTTCACGGCCGGAGAACGATGGTTGTTGGGGGTTTTCCGGGCTGTATTGCCGTGGTCTTGGCATTGTAGTTCCTGACGTTTCGCCAGCAGCTGTGGCTGGCATCTTCAGAGGTGTAGCACCACCTCTGAAGATGCCAGCCACAGCTGCTGGCGAAACGTCAGGAACTACAATGCCAAGACCACGGCAATACAGCCCGGAAAACCCCCAACAACCACGTTATTATTATCCCAATAATCACCCAGCAATTATCACAACAATCACCCTGTGAGGTGAGTGGGGCTGAGAGAACTCTGGACAAACTGGCAGAGCTTGGTAGCAAGGTGCGGGCAAAGATGGCGTCCTAATGCCCTGTAATCCATCTTTGTAGGGGATGTTGGTAAGTAGAGACTTGCCATCTATGGTGGCCAAAACAGTGTTACCTGATTCTCAACAGACTGTATTTTTCTCAGCAAGTCTGAGGTGCTGCACACACAACTTGGGGCACTGATGGCACCGGGTCTGAGAATGGAGTCCATGTATCCAGACACCCCAACACTGCTAGTGTGTATGTGTGAGACAACAAAACATCCTGGTTTTGCTGAGCTTGTGTATTTTGGGCAGATGATAAAAAAGTACTGGTCAAAGTTCCTGCGGTCTGCCCATACACATTTGTTAGTGTTAGGGGGGGGGGGGCAATTCCTTTATAATCTTGTTTAATTCTTTTGGTCATAGGTCCTGAGGAGTTAGCCGTGTTAGTCTGTAGCAGCAAAATCAAAAAGAGTCCAGTAGCACCTTTAAGACTAACCAATTTTATTATAGCATAAGCTTTCGAGAATCACCGTTCTCTTCGTCAGATGCCTGATCAAAACTGGGCAGATACAGAAGAGGAGGGGAGAAAGAAGGGGACATATATCACAAGGAGACAGAATGCAATTAGCATAGAGGCAATCAAAACATTCCTTTGCTTGGAAATGTAAACATCTCCTTTTGGTGTGCAGTCAGTTTGTAGCAGTGAAGGTGTCCAATTCCTATGTAGTATAAGCCTTCGGTAACCACAGCTCTCCCTGCCAGTTGCATCTGACAAAGAGAACTGTGGTCCCCGAAAGCCCACACCAGGCGTCACTGGGCTCCCCCAGATCACGCCTCTGTAAAGAGAATCTGTTAAATGGACACAAATCTGACATTAGAAATGGAAACGTCCAAAAACCAGTGGGAGAACACTTCAATCTACCAGGACATTCCACCAAAGACTTAAAGGTCGCTGTGGTTCAACAGAAACCTTTCAAAAACAAAATCCAACGGGAGGCTGCTGAATTGGAATTCATATGCAAATTTGACTCTGTCAAGCGGGGACTGAATAGAGACTATGAATGGTTATCACATTACCAGAGGTAACAGATTCTCTTTACAGAGGCGTGATCTGGGGGAGCCCAGTGACGCCTGGTGTGGGCTTTCGGGGACCACAGTTCTCTTTGTCAGATGCAACTGGCAGGGAGAGCTGTGGTTACCGAAGGCTTATACTACATAGGAATTGGACACCTTCACTGCTACAAACTGACTGCACACCAAAAGGAAATGTTTACATTTCCAAGCAAAGGAATGTTTTGATTGCCTCTATGCTAATTGCATTCTGCCTTCTTGTGATTTATGCTCCCCTCCTTCCCTCTCTTTCCCCCTCCTCTTCTGTATCTGCCCAGTTTTGATCAGGCATCTGACGAAGAGAACTTGATTCTCGAAAGCTTATGCTATAATAAAATTGGTTAGTCTTAAAGGTGCTACTGGACTCTTTTTAATTCTTTTGGGTATTCCTGAGTGGGCTCTACAAATGAATGGGCTCTACAAATGAATAGTCATTTATAGAAAGTTGTACTGGAGAGTTTTCTTTTGGCCTCCTGAATGTAGTCTTGGTTTGTCCATGATGACAACGCTTCCTCCTGTGTCCATTTTTTAATCATGGTGTCGGGATTATTTCTGAGGCTATTTATTGCATTTCTTTTGGCAGGGGTGAGACGGTATTGCGAGAGATATTTCTCGATCACATCCATTTGGGGTTCAGTGGCAAAAGTGTTCTGTATAGAGATATAGTGTGGCATTGTGACCATTAAGGTTGCACTCTTTTAAGGCGGCTAAGGCCTTGAAGGATGCTGTCCTCCCTTGCAGGGGGGGGGGTTCCACTGACCCTTGCTGACTCACTTGAGTCCAGGGTTTATACTAGATCCAGCATAACTATTGGAAAAATAAAGTAGCTACAAAAATACTTTTTCCCAACTTAGTTTTGCCTGGAAGATGGCCCTCTATCCTTGACTCAGTTTACCTGGATTCATGCCATGGTAACATCAAGACTAGACCGTTGTAATGCACTCTACATGGGTCTGCCCTTGGAGGAATTTCAGAGATTCCAAGTAGTATAGAATATTGCAGTTCACTTATTAAGAGCTACGTGGAGCATGCATATTACACCCATTCTGCAGTTCAGTTCCATAGGCTGGCCATCATTTACTAGATTCAGTTCTAAGTACCAGCTGTCATGTACAAAGTTCTCGATCCCTCGTGCTATACTTGGCCCCAGCAGCTTTGCTTATCTGAGCAAACCCTTCCAAAGGGCATAGCAACTGCCTATACATGCACATTCTCTCTTGGGTCCCCAGGGGCTCTCATGCTTCTATTGTTCTGCAAATTACATGAAAAAGAATTGCTCAAGAGGGCATTTTTAAAAAGGTAATATGGCTATAACCAAATGGTTCTGGAAAGCACTTTTATAAAGGGCGAGGGACTATGAATTATTCCAGTGTGTGTATAAAATTATGTTTTCTGTAGGTATTATCCTACTCTTGTTTTCTATTTATGTAAAACTATTTTTTGGTATTAACGTATCGTGTTTAATACATTGTTTCAGATTTCTGTAATCCTAGTCCTATTTTATTATGAGTTCTCATCTACTGAGTGCATTGACCTTTCTTACCATATTTGTCTCACCACTTCCTGCAAACTTGCACTGAGAGCTTCATCACTTTGTCAAGGGTTTCTAGTTGCCAAAAAAAAATGGGGTGTATAAAATCTTAACCCTCCCTGTGAAGGCTGTCCACCATCCTGTTTTAAATGTGTATTAATACACTGTTGTTTTAATGTAGATGAATTTTTATTGCATTTTAATACGTTGTTATCCGCCCTGAGCCTGCTCGTGGGGAGGGTGGAATAAATTTGAAATAAAATTAATTTGCAAAAATCTCTGCCCACCCTAGGGTGTGGTGGAAAGTGCCGTCAAGTCCTAGCTGACTTATGGCCTGGTTTTCATGGCAAGATATAAACAGAGGTGCTTTGCCATTGCCTGCTTCTGCATTTCCGGTCTTCTTCGGAGGTCTCCCATCCAATTATTAACCAAGGCTGACCCTGCTTAGCTTTGGAGAGCTGATGAGATCAGGTTCACCTGTACTATCCATATTAGAGCCTCAGGTTTTATACCAATTTAAGGGCAGGCAGTGTGGTTTGTAAAAAATTAACAGGGCCAGCCTAAGCCGAGTTGCACTTTCTAAGCCCAGTAACTTCAATGGAATTAACAGGGTGCACCTCCGCTTAGGATGGCAATTTAAGGCATTTATACTTTAAAACTCCCTGAATAGACAAATCAATACAATTTTATATGCTAAACAAGTTACAAAATACATTTTGTTGTCAAAGGAGCAAAATAAATTTGATAGGAAAGCATTGCATATATTTCAGTTTCCTCCCAAATTTTTGTTGTTCTTGAAAAATATAGGTTGGGGGGGGGGGGTTGTCTGTGGCTTCGGAATCTGCAGGAAAAAATTTTTTGTAGCAGATGTTTTATGCTCGGTCAGGACCAAATTGGAGCATCCTACGCGCAGCAATGCGTGTCTCCCCGCAACCACATCTGGTCACACCCCTCTGCCCTCATTTCCCCAGTTCCAAACCCCTCCCTACACGTGAGGTGCAATCATGGATTGAGTGTTTCCACTACACCATTTCCAAGGCCTCTAAAGTAGCTGTGCTGAAACACCTTCCCCGTTCCTCCAGCAGCTAAGGCCCAAATGCCAGTTGACTGCAGCCTGCTGGTGGAACTCTTTCTCCAGCCTTGCTCAGGGCACTGTAGAGGACTTCCCAGGCGCTCTTCAGGTTGTGTTCAGCAGGCAAATTTGCTCTGGTAGACACACACACACTGAGTTGACGGTATCAGGAACATTTCTAACATCCCTGGAAGAACGATGAGCACTTTTGAAGGGTGTCTAAAAGATTAGCTAAGCTCTCTCTCACCTGGTCAGAAAGAGACTGTACTAGAGGATTTGATGGGATAAAGGAAAACATAAAGCAAGACCAAGGCCGTTTTCACACTGCTTACCGGCCACGGAACATCGCGCCAAGCTCCTGGAACGACAGCATCTTCCTGGTGCGATTTCACCAGTTCCCGCGCAAAATCGCACCGCAAAGACGCTGTCGTTCCAGGAGCTTGGCACGATGTTCCATGGCCGGTAAGCAGTGTGAAAACGGCCCAAAATCAAAGGGCGCGCGCGTGCGTGTACATTACATGACAAGATGACAACGAAGGAAGCTGATTTGCATAGTTCCACCATTTAATAAACTTTAATCTCTCTAGCGTTATATCCACATCCATTAAATTAAAAAAAACATCTGGCCTTGTTTTAAATTACAAGAAATTTTTGTGCACCAAAAAGTTATAGAAAAAGAGTCCTGGGCAGCCCCCGTTCTGCCCCCCACAGCCGCAGCACCTTGGCCAGGCAGCTCACCAGGGCCAGCAGCAGGACAAGTCCAGGGCAGACAGCAGCATAAGCCCAGGTCCAGCAAGATTGTCATCAAAGAGGAGGCGGGGCTACAAGGCACATGAGGAAAGATGGAAGCTCCAGTGACTTTGGGCAGAGCCAGGGAGGTGCCAAGTATGGCTCAGTGGACAGACAGGCAACCACACCCACTGGCCAAGGGTAGAGAGGCCAGATCTTCTCCAGGTGTGCTGAATGGGCACGCAGCATCATTCCTCCAAGCCCCACATCCAGAGAGGAACCCACTCATCTGCCCCCTGTCCCGGGGCAGCAGAACCAGGAACAAGGACACGCGAGGAGGATGCCAAGAGCAGCGGCTGTGGAGGCCGGAGAGAACAAGCTCCAGCCCGTTATTGCTGGCAGAGAAGGGGGCAGCCACGTCTGGAGCACATGCCTACAAAAGACACACGGGGGGGGGAGGGCAAGGGACAGGGGGATGCCACAAACCCTCAGGCCTTGCTGAGAGAAGCCTTTCCTCCCACTCCCAGCATGGCTCCTCTCCACCTTCCCCTCCTGAGGAAAGGAGAGGGTCCCTTGCCCACACGTCTCTCCCACCAGAAGGGGGACAGACAAACTGGTCCAATCTAAAAACACTTTGGTGAGTTAAAACCAGAACCAGGCGATTGAGTGACAGCTCCAGCAGCATCCGCCTACAGACACCAGGGCTCAACTCCTCTCCGGGACACGGCGGGGAGAGGGAGTGAATGGGCACAGAGATGGGGCCCCACGGCCTCTCCCCTGCTGTGCCGGGGGCCGCAGGCTCATCAAAGAGCGCTCTGGTCTCTGATGAAGGCAGTCCTCTCCCCCTCCTCCTCCTCCTCCGGTCCCTCCTGCCAAGTGCTGGAAGGAAGTCCCTTGTAGGCGATGATGCCTCCGTTTTCCAGCGAGTACACCTTGACCCCCCGCAGGCGCAGCCCCGATCGCAGCTGCAGCACGAGGAAGACAGTGATGAAGACCAGGACGATGAAGGCACAGCTCAGGCTGGCCACGACAATGGGCAAATGGGAAGGAGACTTTGAGAGTGGCACACTTTCCACCCGGGCAGGCGAGGCCCGGCTGCTCTGTGCCTGGTGGGAACAGGTCTGCTCCTGGGCGTTGTAGTGGGCGTGGACAGGGCAAGACAAGCACTGGGTGGGTGCTGGCCCCAGGCAGGTGGCACAGGACGGGTGGCAGGGCACACAGAGACGGGGGCTCAGAGGGGGACCGAGGCTGTTCTCCAGAGGAGTGGGCATGGTGCCGGGGGTGAAGGCAGGTGGGCACATCTTCAGACAGCTCTTTTGGTGGAGGTAGAATCCCTCTTCACAAACTGCAAGAGGACACAAAAAGGACTCAGCTCACACTGACAGCGGCCGCAAAAGAGCCCAGCGGCTAATTTAAGGTATTTATACAGAATGGTTAAAGGCCACCTTCCCACCTGACAGGTCCCCAAAGCTGCTAAAAACAACTTAAGACCATTCAAAACACTAAGGGCTAGACAAAAGCCACCCCTTACTCCCATGCAGAGCTAGAAGAGGAAAGCTTTTCGTCCAGTCCAGAAGGCCTGCACAGAAGATGCTAACTTCACCTCCTGGAAGAGTCCAGTAGCACCTTTAAGACTAACCAACCTTACTGTAGCATAAGCTTTCGAGAACCACAGCTCTCTTCATCAAAGGCATTGTTAGATGCATCTGACAAAGAGAGCTGTGGTTCTCGAAAGCTGATGATGCATCTGATGAAGAGAGCTGTGGTTCTCAAAAGCTGACAATGCATCTGATGAAGAGAGCTGTGGCTCTCGAAAGCTTATGCTACAATAAAGTTTATTAGTCTTAAAGGTGCTACTGGACTCTACTATTTTGCAACTACAGACTAACACGGCTAACTGGATCTATGACTCCTGGAAGAGGGAATTCCATCATCTGGGAGCAGCGGCTGAAGACCTTCCCCTCCCCCCCCCAATCCCGATCTCAGCAACTCAGCCTCAGTGAAAGCTGCTGCCCACCTGGAAGGCCCAGATTTCAAAATCTGACTGGGCAAGATTCAGGTATCTCCAAGTTAAGAAAAACTGGCCCAAGACCCAGGGGGGAGTTTTAGCACGTTCCTACTGTGAATCAGCTGGTCTGGGTCCAGTCCCCGACAGGACCATGCTGTGATACACTGGGGAAGGGGGCTTGAATTAGGGAGCAGCCCCTCACCTGCAGTGCCCTGTAGGGCAAAAGAACCCCTTCCCTGAAAGCACAGGAAAGAACAGCACAGCAAGCCGAGCTGGGGGATCACAGGACATAGGAGAGACAGGAAAGCCAGCCAATGAATGACTGTTTGGCACCAAGTATAGTACAGAAGAAACTGAAGAGCAAACCACAGAAAGGTTTTCTGGTAAAACACGCAACTTAATAATAATAATAACAAAATTCGGTTTATATACCGCCCTTCGGGACAACTTAATGCTCACTCGGAGCGTTTTACAAAGTGTGTTACTATTCTCCTCATGACAATCACCCTGTGAGGTGGGTGGGGCTGAGAGAGCTTCAAGTGGAGGAGTGGGGAATCACACCTGGCTCTCCAGATCAGAGTCCTGCCGCTCTTAACCGCTACACCAAACTGGCTCTCAAACTTCTGCTAGATGACTGAAATTTCACCCCATCCAATCACCCACGAAGAGGGCAACAGAGGCAGTTTGCGGATGGAGCCAGCCTCTGTGGCCAGCCTCTGCTTCTCGTGGTCAACAGATGCCCAAAGGGCTCTGGGAGGGGGCAGGACGAGGTGACCATTCACTACAAGGGCCCAGAACTTACCCACACAAGCCTGGCTAGTAGCAAGTGTTTTGCAGCCGCTGCTCTCGAACTGGTTGGAGATGCTGGGGGGCTCAGTGGCTGTCCCGTACAGCACCAGCGTGAACTTGGTGAGGGTACCTGTGACCAGAACAGTGGAGTAAGAGAGACTACACGACTGTCCCATTCCCCCTCCACCCAATGAGCCCTCCCAGCACGGCTCTGGAGGCAGCACAGGGGTCACTGGCCAACCGAAGTGAGCCAAGAGGAAAACATCTGTCTGTAACCTGTAGGCTTCCTCCTGCATGGAAAGCCCCCCAACTCCTGGCCTCTCTCCACAAAGGGACAAAGACAGCAACAACCCCCAGCTCCAGGTTTGGTGCTGTGGGTGAGGGACCACATTCCACATGACAGAGGCACCCCTGAGACCTCTGATCCCTCCCAGATCTCTCCTCCTCCCGCAAAGTCCAAGAACAGGCAAGACCAGCCGCTGCCAGAGCCACCTCTCCTCCACCCACCCACTCTACCCTGCGGCCGCAGCCCTGTGAATCAGAGCAGGAAGGATTAAGACAGCTGCTGGGGTGGCACGGGGGTGGCGTACAGGCAGCTGGCTGGGCGGGGCAGGTCAGTGGGCCACAGCATTCCAGAGCATGCAGCTGCCACCATTGGGAAAGTGGAATGTGTGGAGAGGGGAGCTGCCACACCAGCTGGACTTGAGACAGAAAGCGGGTTGCAAAAGGGAGAAAAGGGACAGACGTTACCATAATTATTTGCTTCGCTGGTGTTTTCTATCTCTAGCACCCAGTCCCCAGCGGGGTCTTCATCCCAGGAATGTGTCGTCATGAAGGCCCAGTCGTTGAAGCCGTCGGCTGAATAGTCATGGGGCCTGGCCAGAGAACAGGGCAATGGGGTTGAGAGGCTGATGTGGCTGTGAAGCCCCGCACAGGGAGGGGACAGGTGTGGGCCTACCTGGCAGCCAGCAACGTGGAGCGGGTGCCCATGGGGCTGACGAGGTGGATGGCCAGGTCTCCTCGGCGGTTGTAGGAGAGAGTGAGGCGAGCTTGCACGTGCTCCAGCTCGCTGATGAAATTTGCCTTCCCATGGCAGGCATCGACACGCTGGCGAACATCCAACCGCTTTCCTATGTCTCTGCAGGGGAAGAAGGGCCGTGGGGCCAAGGCAGGGAAGTGGGCAAGCCTGCCCAGAGGCAACAGACTGAATCTCCCACAACACACACACACACTCCCTGGAACTGAGCGGGACTGAGTCTAGCAAGTGCCTGAAAAGGTGCCCTGTGTGGGCAGTGCCCTGCTTGCTCCAGCTGAGCTGTGTGGGACAGCCGCCTCCACTGTTGCAGCCCCCTTCCTTAGCAAACACATGCATTTGAAATACTGGCTCCTGGAAACACCCCTTTGTGCATCCCTCCTGAGGACGCCCCAGCCTCAGCGAATCAGAGTTCCAGCTGGCCCAGCAGTGAGCAGAAAACACCTCCCTCAAGCAAACTGAACTTCCCATCCCCCAGCTGAGTGTACGAGGACAGGAGCCGGCAGCAGCCACCAGTCCTGCCTCCGCCACAGCCGCTGTGGAGAAAAAGGAGCCTCTGTCCGGCCCTGAAGAGCCCTCTGTCTGGCTCCCTCCCCTCCCAAACCACACGGCCGAGGTGCCAGCAACACACCCTGCCCGCTCCTCTGCCAGCCGCTGTTGCAGCCTTCAGGAAACTCACTGGCAGTTTCAGGTCTGGACAGCAAAGGAGATCCCCCACCCGAGGGAGCAAGGACCCCATCACCTCAAGGCCACTCGGGACTCACCTGGGCTCCAGGAGGATGTCAACCACGCACTTCCGCTGGGGCCCCACCGAAGTCCAGTTCTTGGCAAGAGCCACCATGGCCCCAGCATCCAAGAGGCCGTAGCCGTAGGAGTGGCTCACTGCAATCACACAGACAAGCGGGGGTTAGGCCTGCAACTCCCCAGGGAGCCCTCACACACTCACAGGCCGAGGATTGCCATGGTTACCTTTACGGCCTACTCCATTGACAGCCCAGTCATTGGTGTTGAGGTGGGCAGGCTTCGAAGTCCTCACGACAAGATGTTGCATGTCCCGCCAGGTGAGGTTCTTGCTACAGGTAAGAAAGAAAGGAAGGTTATGGGGGGGGGAGTGCTCAACTGCCCTCACGGAGCCCCTCTGACAGCCCATAGGCACAGAAAACCCATGAGAAGATCCACCACCCCAAGCCCTTACTTGGCTTCCAGGGCCAGAGCGATGATCCCAGCAGCCAGGGGGGCCGAGGCCGAGGTGCCCGTGTGTGATTCTGTGCACTTCTGCCTCAGGTCCGTGGTCACCTGGAGGGGGGGAGGCACATGGTGAACCACTGCTGCTCCAGAAGCATCCAGCCGCCCACCCACCCCAATGCTGCCCTCCGACACTCACTATCTGCTTCTCGTTCTGGCTGCCGCTGCTGTAAGTGGTGGCGAGGGTGGAGGAGCAGGCCTCGCTGTACCAGGGCACGTTTCCTGACTGGGTGGTGCTGCTGATGGACAGGGTGTAGATGCTGTTGGTATAGCCGTCACAGTTGCAGCTGTCGTGTTCCCGGCCGCCATTTCCCGAGGCCCACACGAAGATGGAGCCCAGTCCGTTGCGGCCCTGCAAGGAAGTGTCCATGAGGCTGAGGTTGAAGTGCTACAGCTTCTGCCCTCAGGCCACCCGGGCCTGCTTGCTTACCTGGCTGACCCCACGGTAGAAGGCCTCTTCAGCCAAGCGGGCAGGGCCGTCCACCGTCTTGCCGTCATCCTCAGGGCCCCAGCTGGCACTGTAGATGTGAATATGGTGGGGGTTCAGGCCCAAGGACTGGGCTTCCACAGCATCCGTCACCTCCCCGTCCAGCATGCGAACACCTAGGCGAGACACAGGGTTGCTCAGACTCTCTGCACCAGCCGTCTCCCCCTGCTCTGTAGGTTAAGCAGAGCCGGGCTGGGCTGGGCCTCCAGAGAGAGTTCTCACAGGCCCAGAATGAAGCCCCGTTCTGGGCCGGGGCAAGCCAGCATCACCCATAAGGGGGCTGGAAGATGTCCCTGCAGGCCACTTACCTCCAATCTTGGCATTGTAAGCCACTCCCACGCCACAGATGCCATTGTTTGCCACAGCAGCCACTTCGCCAGCACACCGTGTGCCATGTCTGTACCAAAACACAGAGTCAGCAAGAGTGGGACAGCTAGACTGGAGGGAAGGGGGGACAAGAACCAGCTGGCCTGTCCAATGCCTGTTCAAGTGCGTCTGCCTTTCTCGGCACCCTAGCAACATGCAGGCTATGGGCAGAAGCATGGAAGCAGAGGCCTGGCACTAACCACCCACCAGCCCAGCCCATTCTGGGCCTCTCCCCTTCGCCCCGGTTCCTCCAGAAAGACCCCAACCTGTTGTCATTCATTTGCGTGTAGCGTGGCTGGGGATCCGAATCCTGGTCGTTCACATCAAAGCTGGCAGCCGGATCCTGGAGAAACACAAGTTCAGTACCAACCCTCCCCAAGATCTCCTGGATCTAGTCCTAATTGATATTTTTCAGTCCCGTTTAGTGACCATACAACATCTGCAAATCTAGCTGTGGGGCAAAACACCAATCTGCAGTGGTCCGACAGAGATGGGGCCCCACGGCTTCTCCCCTGATGTGCAGCAGGGTCGGACAGAAGAAAACTATCCCTAACACACACACCTGGGGCCGAGCCCCACGTGTCCAAGTAGGATTTCCTTCTGAACACACGTGCGCAAGACCATGCAGCAAGACTCTGAGCACAGTGCTGAAGAGAACGCCGTGGCCAGCAGGGCCATCTACCACGACGCTCTCCCACCCAAGTCCCTCCCCACGCTCTGACTGCTGCTTCTGTAAGAGGCTGCCTGCCCCACAAGCCCCACCCATTTTCTTATTCTCTCCCCACTACCGGCCCCCTGGAGATCCCACCTGAACTCTGCTTTCTTCATAGCCTATTCTGAGATCCATCAGTGCACCCCCCCGCCCTAGTAACTAGGCCTGCCCCCAAGCTCTGTGGCCGAAGGCAATGCCAGCCCCTCCACTCTCAAGGAGGCTGTGCCAGAATGGCCATCGCTGCCCCTTCACATCATCCACGGAGGCTGTGAGCTCTGCTGCAAGAGTTTGGGTAGCATCAACCCAGCCACATCCAATTCCATTTGCCGGGCGAAGAGGGAGGGCGTGAACTCTCCAGGCAGCCCAGAGTCCAGCTGGAAAGCACCACCCCCAAGAGCCCGATTCAGGCCAGCTGTGGCCGTTCGCCTTCCTTGAGTTCTGTGGCCTGGACTCCAAGAGGGAGGGAGGATTTCCCACAAAGCTGCTGGCCCCCCCGCCCCCCCCGCTCTAGGAAGGGAGCGGGTGACTGCTCCCAGCATGCAATGCAGCTCTGCAATGCAGCTCCCAGCATGCAATGCAGCTCCCAGGCTGCACAGTATCTAGGAGTGGAGCAGTGCCGCATGGGAAGGCACTGTCATTGCCACGTGAAACCTTGCGCTGCCCTCTCTACTCTACTCACATAGTTGGCTTCCAGATCCGGGTGGTTCTTCTCAATGCCATCGTCCAAGATGGAGACCACGATGCCTCGGCCTGTGTAGCCCTGTTGCCAGGCCTCCCACACATTCAGGTCTCGCCGGTTCCCGTTAGACTGAAGGAAAAGACCGCAGCCCGGTCACCGTAACTGCTCGGGCGTGTCATCGTGCTACAGTCCTTGCCCTGCATGGAAGGGCCCGAAGGCACCATCTGCCCACAGAGGAAGGAGCACCGAAGGTCTCCGAGACAGATGCTGTGACGGGACGTATTCTGCTAAATCAAACCCCGCACAACAACAGCACTCTCCGCTGACTCCCCCCATTCTCTGGTCCAGCACAGGTATTTGGACAATCAGGGCTACAGAGTACCCAAAGCAGTTCCGGTCTCATTTTCCAAGCCCCTCGTTGGAAATCCCATGTCTGCAACCTCCTTGTTCTCAGCAGAGGCAGCCTTAACCTGATCCCTCCTTGAGACAGGACAAGGCACAGGCTGCATCAAGGACTAAACCCGAACAGGGTCACGGGCTCAGAGGAAAGGATATTCTGCTCCATCCGTAGCCATGCGCCCAAGGTCAGGGCTTTGTGGTTGAGCCGACAGTAATCCCACATGCAGGGAGGGAGTAATTAACTCTGCAGGAGGGGACGAGGCCGTGACTAACAGTATCAAGGTATTGCTGCACCTCGCCATATGGGAGGAGCCACACCCCCAGCACGGGAGAGGCCACACAGCAGCCTTTGCTTGCTTCAGGATTACGATCCCATGTGGTTTTACCTAAACCAGATGCCCAGGGACCTTCTCTGAAGGCCCAGCCTCCTCGCCATGGGAATCCACGTCTCACTGTTACTTACCAGGTACCACTGCTGAGGGAACTTGGGGTCTGTCGGTTCCAGGAAGGCATCTCGTTTCTTCCGGCTCTTTGCCACCTGCTGCTCCAGCCAGTGCACCTAAGGCAACAACGGGGGTGGTGGTGGGTGCTTTGGGAAGACTGGCAGAATCTCAAGCCTCTTTCAGCCATGCCAGCTTTCAAATCCACAAAATATTCCTGAGCCTGTGGCTTGTGTGGCGCCGAGGAAGCCAGCCAGCCACTCCCAACCAAACCCACCCACTCAGAGAGGAAGCAGAGCTCTCTCAGAGTATGTTCAAACAGGACGTTTTGAATACCCATTGATACGTCCCCTCCATTCCGAGATCGAGGGCAGAAGGAAGGGGGGAGGGGGCAGGCCACCAGCTGATCCCAGCCGAAGAGGAACTGACCCATAGGTTGGCTGCTATTCCCCCAACAAAGCCAAGCATCCTTTGCCCAGTCAGTTCAAAACCAGCCTAATCGAACACCTCAGCAGAAGACGCATCCAAAGCCCACGGGTGGCCCCTCCAGGCCTGCCATTTTGGATGGGTATGCCCCAACAGTGCCAGGCAGAGCTTGGAGCAAAGAGCAAAGATGAGAGAGGCATGGAAGGGGAGCCCTTTCCTAAGAGCCAAGGCTTGCGCCAGCCACAGAGATCAGGAGTAGCATCGATGGCCTGGGCAGCCCACGGCAGCTGCCACTCCGAGCTCTGCAGCCAAGCCAGCAAGAGCAGATTGGGCCCCACCTGGCTGCCGGCATACTCACCTGGGGCTCCCTGCTCAAGGAGCTGTGCCAGGATTGGTGTGGGGAGAGAGACCGCTTCGCCACAGCTCGGTGGCAGAGGAGGTAATAGTCATCAAAGATCTGAAAGGAGGAAGCAAGTGCCAGTCACCTACCACAAGAGGCAGTCTTCTCCATGGGCCAGTGCTGGAAGCCACAATGGCAGGGGAAGGAGAGCCGGCTGCTCCCCCTGACCTAGACACGGCCACCTTCCCCTGTGCCACAAAGCCTCTTCCCCCTCCACCTCTCCCAGTGTGCTGCAGAGACTGAGACTCGAAGAAGAGTTGAACACAAACCTCCGACAGGCTCAGAGCTGCAGTGGCTCCTGAGCAGATCTGAGGCGAGATGGCGCAGCTGCCCTCACAACCTCCCCCCCCCCCCAACTTGGACTTGAGCCCAACTCCCTCCAACTCTGACCCTTGCCCGCTTTGGAGCTCCTGGGGCTGCTTTTGTTCAAGGGCCACAGAACAGTTTTAACATCTTCCTTCCTTGCTTCCCACGTTGCCTTTGAGCCAGACTGGCTGCTTAGTTCCCCACAGGCTCAGGGGGGAGACAGGCACAGAAGGCAGGAGGAAAAGGGAAGTTTAAGAAGTAGCGAGCCCTAAGGAGGGCTGGACCCTGCCCCCATCCTACTCACCCCACTATGGCTAAAAATGAGCTAGATAAACAGCATGAGGCAGAGAACTGCTAGCACAGGGGCAGCAGCCCTTCCGCCTCTCCTCCAGCCAGTGTTGTGTAGTGGTTAGAGTGCTGGACTAAGACCTGAGAGACCCGGATTCAAATCCCCATTCTGCCATGGAATTTTGCTGGGTGACCTTAGGCCAGTCACGCTGCCTCGGCCAAACCCACCTCACAAGCTTGTTGAGGGGATAGAACAGAGGAGAGGTGAACGACGTAAGCTGCTTTGGGTCTTCATTCGGGAGAACAGCAGAATATAAAGTGAAGTAAAATAAAAATTGAAAAAAATACTCAAGAGCCTTTAATTAAAGATGCCCAAAATGGAAACAGGAACTGCCACGCTGAATCCTGGGGAAAGTGATGCCAGCCTCTCCCCCCCCCCCCCCCGCCCTTGTCCTACAGCCCAGATAACAGCTGGAACACAGACCTTCACGTGCCAAGGAATAGGGTGGCATGTGGTGCTGCAGCCACAGGGTGGCAGTACATGGAAATAAACAGCCCCCTCCCAGTATTCTTCTGGCTTATGCTACCCTTCAGTTATAGCAGGGGCCCATCCATACAGCTTGTCCTCAAGGGCTGTCCTGTGACCAAGCAGTAGCCCAAGACCACCGGAAGAAGCACAGCGCTGGCTGTCACGTTGCTCACTGCTGCCTGCCCACCTCCAGCTGCGAGTATGGCTTGGCTCGCAAGCAGAGGAGGAGCCCCTCCACCATGCCAAACCACAGGCCAGCCAAACCTGCTGCCTCGCCCCAGGAAGGAGCCAGCAGTGGATGGCTCCCAAAGGATAAAGCAGAGCAGCGCAAGGCCACAAAGCACAGTTGAGGCAGTGAGATGAGGCATGCGGCAACAACTCACAGCCTGTATCACCCCAGAAGCCCAGATGAGAAGCTCGTCCCGGGAGCTCAGACCAAGGCACAAGGCACTTCACTTGCCACAGTCATTTTCCAAGGAGATTTCCGATGCGATTGCAGGGGTGGTGGAAGAAGGCCGGGCCCAGGTAATAATAATAACAACATTCGATTTCAGGAAACTTAACGCCCACTCAGAGCGGTTTACAAAGTGTGTTATTATTATTCTCACGACAATCACCCTGTGAGGTGGGTGGGGCTGAGAGCTCTGAGAGAGCTGTGACTGGTCCAATGTCACGCAACTGGCTTCAAGCAGAGGAGTGGGGAATCAAACCTGGCTCTCCAGATTAGAGTCCTGCTGCTCTTCACCACTATGTCAGTCCCTAACAGTTAAATCCCCAAGTTCTCCACAGTTAACACACAGGTGTTCCAGTTGAAGTAACTTTATTAGAGATCCACTCAGTACAAGGTGCTTAGACAGTGAAATTGGCAGAAGTGACGTATGTGGGGCTAGCATTGTTAGTTATAGGGAATATTCCCGCCTTGGGAAAGAGGACCATTAATGGGGGGGGGGGTTGGAGTGAGACATTGTTTTAGAGTAGATGGTGAGAAGATGACCTTATCTTTGGTTCTCAAGAAGGATACATTTCGAGCCAGTTTCAGCTGGCAGTCAAGGACACAGACTTAGCGGAGCAAGAAAGAGAAAGTAAACATTTGCGAGATAACCTACTGGCATTGCAGCAATAAAGAACTTCCCTTACTCTCAGAGACCAGAGGCAGAGCCCATATACATTCATGGCAGATATGCACACACTACACCAAACTGGCTCTTGCAGCAGAGAAACAAACATGGAAGGAGATGATTGGGCAGGTTCCAGGCTCCTGAAGAGACTGATACTGGTGCCAACAGGCCAAGGCCAGGCGCTGCCCAAAGCAGGGCCCAGACAGGGGATGGGGCAAAAATGCAGCAAGGGATTGGGACTGCACAAACCCATCTGACCACTTCCCTCCCTTCTTGCCTCTCCAGAGAAGCAGGAGGAACCAGCAGGGCTGAGACACAGGACAGAATCTTTCTCAGAGCCAAGGAAGGGAAGAGGGGCAGGAGAGAGAGGCAACATCTTGCTAAATGACAGACTGTGCTCCTAGCTCCCACTTCCCACACTATGACCCCAAGACATCCTTGCAGGGAGAGAATATTGTCTACCACACAGTGGCAGAAGTTCTGGCGGTCATGCAGGCGGTCATGCAGTCTGATGTCACCAAGCCAAGTGAATGGAAAACTAAGAAGGTACGGGTCTCCAGGTTGCCAAGATAGTAACAACGAAGTTGAGGGCAAGAGGGTAGCCTTAGTCTACCAACAAAGGATCAAAATAGGACTTTTGGCTCCAATTTCTTCTGAAGAATGCTAGATATTGCCCCATAAGATCCCTGGGGAGGAGGAAGGAGGAAGTTAGGTGCAGGGGCAAACTGGCAATCCAGTCAAATTAAACCTCGCCACCAACGCCTTCTTTCTTACTCACTGGCTGCCATGCCAGTTCCAATGGGCTGGGCACGGACATCAGGGAGTAGTGCCTACTAGTCAGGGACAGAGATGGGCCATTTTGGGGCATGCCAAAGCCATGGAGAAAAACCCATCCAGCCCCTTTTCCTAGAAAGAAAGTGGGCATTTGGGGAAAAATTTAAATATATCCAGTACTTCCTTACGAAGCCCAAACTTCTTTTTTGCTTTAACAACATTAAAAGCATTGTTTATAACTTAGTTAGCATACATAACTGTACTATTTGGCAGAATTATAAAATTTTAAATTATAAATGACTTGATTTCTACAAGAGAAACATCGGGAGTATTGGGAAGTTGCAAACTATTGGACTTTCCACAACATTAGCAGATGCATCTTAATTTTTGACATTTGAGAGGTAAGACAACGTAAAGGTTGAAAACAGATGAAAAATTTTGTAGTAAAGGGTTAGCTGCATGGGAACAGTCTCATACAGTGATAATAGGTAGACATATTTAAATGCCAGCTCTGTAAAATTGACAACGCTGAACTGCAATGGTGTTTTATCATCACACCCACATTAATTGTGATCATAATTAGACATGTTTGAACAATAAATATGCTTTATGCTGTAGAAAGATACAAAGGAACGATCACTTAACGCTGTAGACTAGAGATTTTTATGCAAGACACACGGTACATGCCGAGTGATTAAAACCTTGTCTAAACTGTATTTGCAAAACAAAACGTATTTTGTGAAGCTTTTTTTTTCAGTGTTCCTCCAAACATTCACTTTTCTGACGAAGGCTTTCATAGCCGGAGAACGATGGTTGTTGTGGATTTTCCGGGCTGTATAGCCGTGGTCTTGGCATTGTGGTTCCTGACGTTTCGCCAGCAGCTGTGACTGGTATCTTCAGAGGTGTAGCACCAAAAGACAGAGATCTCTCAGTGTCACTACACCTCTGAAGATGCCAGTCACAGCTGCTGGCGAAACGTCAGGAACCACAATGCCAAGACCACAGCTATACAGCCGGGAAAATCCACAACAACCATCGTTCACTTTTCTGTTGGAAAGATGGGAGAAATCCTCTGAATTTCTCCTTTATTCTCCTGAGCCTTTATATCTCCAGTCAGGCAGCACTCACCCTGCACACTAATAATGAACAAAGCACAAAACCATGCCTGGAGATCTCTTCCTCTCTTGCAGAGAAACCAGAATCCATCCAGCCTCTTCTCCCCAAAAGCCAGGCACGCTCACCCATCTTTCTGTGGGCGGACGCTGGCATCTTCTTGACCCAGCTCCACCCATGCCAGACCATTGCCAGACTCCAGAGCTCAGCTCAACCCCATGCAATTTCCCCATGGCATTTCCTGATGTGCGTGCCAACTAGCATCAGTGCCACATCATTCTCTCCAGGGTTCAGCCAAGGTAGCTGTAAGCACAACACCAAAGTGGGGCTGGAGGAGACACCAGCTGGGAAGAAGCAACCCTACTCCAGGGCAGGAAAAGAAAGAGACATGCCAGTGCTGCTCTTTCCAGCAGGCACCAGTCCTGCCAGTGCAACAGGCATCCCTGTACCTGCTGCCAAACCAAGCCAACTCTAGTGCTGCAACAGCACAGGTGGACCCATCACCCCACCAGCACCGCCCCCCCCCAAAAGAGCCAGAGATTATGCCCTCTCGCCATGGTGCCAGCATCACCCTCCTGATTCACGCATGACCTGAGCAAAACACTGAGCAGGCCATGTCTCTACAAGCAGGTGCGGGCAGCCACTCCTCAGTGGCCACGGATGCCGTGCCCCTCTTCTGAATGAAACCTGCCCCCATTCCAGCCAGAGAAGCAGGCAGCTCTCCCCAAGACCAGAAGCACCGGCAGAGCAGGGCGCTCAAGATGAGCCAAGCCAGGCACTTCAGGGATATACAGGGCTCAACTGTACTTGTTTCTTCCGAAAATGCAGCCTCCGGGATTTGGGCAGGGGGGAAGATTAACCACTCTTTAAGGAAAAGGTCACGATGGAGAAAAAAATACAGGTGTCAGACACCTGTATCAGCCAGGGACACTAGCCAACGTAACTTAGGAAGGAGCCCTTCCCGATTTCAAACATGGGGATCAAATAATCCTGACCATTCAACAAACCTTCCTAAACCCCACAACATCCTCTCCTTCACTGTGACAGTCTCCTTATGCCTCAAAGGAGGGGCAATCCCCACATAGGAGACCCCTCTATAGTCCAATAGAGTGATATAGTCAACATACCCTCTACAAAAGCACCCAGCTGTACCGAAACCCCAGCAACGGTTTCTTCATTACAGCAAATCATGCCTCGGCCGTTCTCTTTTCATTTTGTTTGCACAGTTTCCCAATTCTGTAAACTTACTCCTATCTGCATTGTTTATCAAAGGTCCTTGCTGTCCAACTGAACTTCTGAAAACATTTTGTAATCCACTCTGAGTCTCAGCAAAATCACTCTTTTAAAGCTTCACTGTCTGTTTAACGGTGACAATTTCCTACCTGCGACATAAAAACCAAGGCTGCTTCTGAAGACAGCCCCACACCACGGTCTGCCGCCACCCAGGGAGGTCCCCTTTTCTCCCTGCAGACAGCCACCATGCCCTTCCGGGCTCCTTGACCCTTAGCTGCTCATCCAGCATTGCAGCAAAGCCGCACTTACCTGCCCGAAGTTAACAAACCCATGCTTCCGGGCCAGCCTCTCTACTTCCTGCGGCCCAGCAGTCACCTGCACTGCCCAAGTATTCGTGTAGACGTGTTGGCCCAGCACGTCCCTGACTAAGAGATCCAGAGCCAGCACCAAAGTCCACAGCAAGAGCAGCAAGGGTGGTCTCAGATCCATGAAAGCCAGGAAGTGGGTGGGGGAGTCCAGGAGGAAGCCTCAGAGCGGGCTCTTGCTCTGTCCAGCAAGGCCCCAGTCAGTCCGAGGTAGCATGGGGTAAGAGTCCAGGTAGACAGGAGGAGGAGTGGAAAAAGCCTGTCAACTGAAGTCACCTGCGCAGCACCTGGGGACAAAGGTAAAAAAACTCAGATTCTGGACAGGCCCTGTTAGCACAGGCGTACCTGTGCTAACACATGAAAGGCACAGGTGTACCTTGCCTCCAGGGTCAGCAGAACTGTGTGGCGCCAAAGGGATCGTGCCCCCAGTACCAGCATCATGGGCAAGAGGCTGGCGCTCACAAACACACCATGGCAACATCCACAGCGCACACAGCCGCTACTTTGCCATTTAAAAGTGCTTGATCCCTTTGCTAGAGCAGCAGACAGAAAATGTTTCCCACGGAACACACGACGCTGCCTTACATGTGTCCTCTTTGCAAGTCCAAGTGAATTCACACACAATCCATGTACAGTGTACACTTGAATTTTTTTTGTATCCTATGTGGCATAATTCTCATGTTAAGTTCAACATATGTACAGCTCAACATGCAATATAAGCCTCATGTTTATCCATGCGTAAGTAAACGGAGGGTGCATGCATTCAGTGTAACGTGAACAAGGCTAACGAATCAGGGATCAATCTCATCTCCTGTGCCCGACAGCCACTCTCCAGGGTCTTGGGAAGAGATCTCTCACATCTGTTTCTTCCTGATCCCTTTTACTGGAGGTGTTGGAGATGGAACCTGGGACCTTCTGCGTGCCAAGCAGACAGATGCTTTGCCACCGAGTCTGTTCTACCACACGACGGCATCTGGGAGGCGAAGAATGCATTGGAATCCTGCAGCCTTAGGGCAGACCTGTGCTGGGCAGTGTGCCCCCAACCCGCTAGTCCTGCACGGAAAGCCAGATCTGTGCTTTGCAGGGACCACACGGCTCTCCTCCTCTCAGAGCAGCCCTGGGGCCCACCTCAGGCAGGGAGCATCATGGGTTGGGGAAAACTGGAACGTGGGCCTCCCAAGTCCTCGGACAGCCACTAGGCCACACTGGTTCTCCAGGTTCCTGACTCACATCTGCCAGGGGTGTGAATCAGCAGTCCCCAAGAGTGTGAGGATCAAGGTGCCAGTATTGGGTTTGGGGCAGGGAGAAGCTCAAATCCCAGTAAACTACAAAGGTGACCTTGGCTGGTTCACGCTCCTGGCCCAACCCACCTCACAGGGTTGTTGTGAAACAGCAGTGAAATCTTAAGCAGAGTTATCCCAGTCTAAGCCCTCTAAAATCAATGTGCTTAGACTGGAGTAACTCTGCTTAGGATTTCAATGTAAAGGGGGGGGGGTAGGAAAGGAGACGTCCCACCTACCTACTCTGAAAAAAGGCTGTGGAATCGGACCCTGAAAAACCGGTGCCTGCCTAACTAGGCTAAGTATGTTTGCAGACGCCTGAGGCGGTGCGCTCCGCATTCAATGCGACGCTTGTGTGAGACACGGGGCGGGTCAACACGGGCCGCAGAGGCGTCAGAAAGGGTCCCTCGCCCTCCCTCCCGCCCCCTCGGCCGGCCTGGCACAAGGAGAGCCACAGCCGGGGCCCTTCCCGGCTCGCCTCGCCTGCGCGGCCTTCCAGCCTCCCGTCTCCCCTCCCGCGGTTCTCCTGCTCCGAGGCGTGTCGTGCAAGGCAGCAAAGAAGGCGGCCGGGCCGGAGAGGCCGGGCCCCCGCCCGGGAAAGGGCGAGCCTCTTCCCGCTCCTCCGGTGACGCTCAGGCCGGGAAGGGCGCAAGCCCCGCTCGGCCCCACCGAAGAGCGCTCCCGGCTGGCTGCTGCGCTCCCGGCGCCCCGCAACGGCCCTGGCGTGGCCGCGCAGTCGGAGCTCAGCGCCGCCCCGGGGCCCGCGAGAGCCCCGCCAGACCCGCCGCTCCGCTCACCTCCTTGCGCAGGCTTCAGGCCCAAGCGGGACGGAGGAGCTCCAGCGCCGTCCCAGCCCCTTCGGGGAGACGGAGCGCGGGGAGGCGCCGCGCTGCGAGGGGAGGGACGCGGGCCCGGGCCGGCTTCTGCCTCGGTGCAGGCTCCGCCGGGCCCTTCGGCGGCGCAGGCTCGCCGCCCTCCCGGCCGCTCGCTCGCTCGCCCACCCACCTCGAGAGCTTCCCACGACGATCCTGACGGGGAGCCCAGGGGAAGCCAAGGTCGAGAGCCCGGCGCGGCGCAGACGCTGTCCCGCCGCTCGCCCGCCCGCCTTGGCTGCGTCTCCGGCCGCTCCGCGCCCGCTGTTCTGGCAGCCCCTTAATGGGCGGCGGCGGCGGCGGCGGCAGCGTCACCTCGACGGGAGGGAAGGAACGGGAAGGCGAGGCGCTTGTTTACGCGGAGGAAGGCGGCCTCTGCTCGGCGCCGCCCTCTCGCCAGGCTCGGTGGCCTGCTCGGAGCGCCGGGCGCCGCCAGATGCCGTCAGTCCCTGGGCCCACCGCCGGAGGGACGGGCCTGAGGAGCCAGCGGACGCGCAGACCCAGCCGGGCGAGCTCCGGCGCCGCGAGTCGCCGGAGAGGGTGCCTCTCACCTGGGCCCCGGGATGCTGCCCTCTGCCTAGCCGGCCGCGCGGGTCTTCCAGCGCTCCCTCCCCCGTGCTTCGCCGGAACAACTTCAAGGTGGAAGGCTGGCTCGGCGCCCCCGGGGCAGGAGCGGATCCCGACGTGCGCGTCTGGCGCAGCCAAAATGACACGGGAGTTCCGGGGCGCTGAAAAGGCTCCCCGAGGCCGACTAAAGCGGGCGCTGGAATGGATCGGGAGCCCACTTTGACAGGCGTCTTCAATGGGCCCTCGCCAGACAGGCAGACGTGCGCTGAGTCAGGCAGGGAAAATGGCAAGCAGCGGGCAGAAAGGGCCGGGAGATGCGGGGCGGGCGGGCGAGGCGAGGGGATTCGAATGGGATCGAGAACAGCAACCACATAATGAGATTCAAGTTGAATATAATCAAAAAGAGTCCAGTAGCACCCTTAAGACTAACCAACTTTATTGTAGCATAGGCTGACGAAGAGAACGGTGATTCTCGAAAGCTTATGCTACAATAAAGTTGGTTGGTCTTGGAGGTGCTACTGGACTCTTTTTGATTTTGCTACTACAGACTAACACGGCTAACTCCTCTGCATCTATGAAGTTGAATATAAAATATATCTTAAGTATGTATGGGGGCATAGAGGGAAATACGGAATTTCATTATTCTGATTTTTTGGCCTGTATTCTATGTGTACGTTGTTTGCTTTTTTAAAACATTTCACTCATTGTTTAAAAATAAAAATATTTTTTTTTAATCCAGTGGAGAAACCACTGGCCAGAGGAGTCCTTGCTCCTTCCTTCTTCTGCTAGATGAGTTGATGCCTGTGGAGACTAACTAGTGGAGCCTGAACACACTTCCTGATGACAAACAACAGGAATAACAAGAATGATTAACAAGCTTGCTCAGTTGTGGAGTAGGAACAGCTAAATAATCTTGCAAGAGACTTTTATTTCCCCTGCTAGAAGCCAAGCAACACACCCAGAGGTCCTTAATATCCCAGCGTAAACACTGAAGGTGCTTCTAAAATGGCAGCAAAGACCAGATACAAATGTGTTTACGCTACATACCGAACAAATATTCGCTGGCCTGCAGCGCTATGAGAAAAGTGTTTCTCTCCAGGTTAACCATCTCTGAATGCTTTCATGTCACTGCTGTTAGTTGACGGTTGACCTCGTTTCCAAACAGTGGTGAGTGCATGGCATATCTAGTTGGCTTGTCTTGGCTTACATGCCCTGGCACGATGGTGGACTCTACGGAGACAGCATTATGGATCTGCTTTTCTTTGAGTCTGGACAGACCGTATCAGCATGGTGTATTGGTTACAGTGTCAGATTAGGATGTGGTCCCAGGTTCAAATCCCCACACTTATGGAAGATTGCTGGGTGACCTTGAGCTATAGTCACACACACCTTAACCTTCCCCACAGGGTTGTGAGGATGAAATAAAGGGGAGGCGAACAGTGTAAGTCACTTTGGATTCCCATTGGGGAGGAGTATAAACAAAATGAATCAAATAAATAAATGCCAAAGGAGACCTGGCAAGTGGATATTCCCTTCTACTGACCTTGCAAGGATAGGGACAGACAATGGACTGAGCCAAGGGAAAGGAACAGAGGGTCTCTCATTCTGAACCTTCTGTTACCCCGCTTCCTTACCTGACATTTTCTGTTTATTTACTTCATTTATAGCCCACCTTTGAACATTTTCCATGTTCAAAGAACCTGACCTACACCAGCCCTGCAAGGGAAAGAGGCTCGCTTGCCTGAGGCACTCAGTGCGTCTGTGGCTGAGGCAAGTCCTCACAGCCCAGCCCTCAGCCCAGCCAGGCAACTGGTTTGGATAGCCATTGGCCACAGAATGCGGAGGGATGAGCTGGCGTCCCCCTGCTGCTATACCAGGGGAGCATTTGGGTCCTAGAATTCCAAGGCCGCCTCAGCCCACACCCTGCCCCCAACACTGGTGTAATGTTACGCTGGTGAAAACGTTGGTGTATTGGCAACATTCCCAAGGAACTTAATGGGTCCACCCACCTCAGCCACAGACCTGCTTTATCTAACACCAGTACACCAGTTTGGTGTAGTGGTTAAGAGCGCGGGACTCTAATCTGGAGAGCCGAGTTTGATTCCCCACACCTCCACTTGAAGCCAGCTGGGTGACCTTGGGCTAGTCACAGCTCTCTCAGCCCCACCCACCTCACAGGGTGTTTTGTTGGGGGGATGATAACAACATACGTTGTAAACCGCTCTGAGTGGGCATTAAGTTGTCCTGAAGGGTAGTATATAAATCGAATGTTGTTGTTATTATTACACCTGTATCTCAGATGGGGGGGTTGGCATGGGGCTACAGCTTCTGGACCTCGTGGCAGGCACAGGCATTGGTGATGAGGACTCTCGGGAAGGGCCACACTCCCCTGTTTGCAAGAGGGGATTTCAGCCCCAGCAGAAGTTGCCAAAAACATGGAACAATTCCTCTGCTCTGTCTTCATATTGAGATTTCTTTCACGAGAACTCTCACAGATAATCTAAACACTAGAATACAAAGGGATCTCTTAGAACCTCTCTTCTGCCCCTCTCTCAACCCCCTGCCTCCATTAGGCAGGTCTTATACTTTGCAGCAAATTTAACTATGTAAGATCCAGGTCCAATAGCACCTTAAAGGCCAACTAGATTTCCAAGGTATGAGCTGAGAGTCAACTCTACCCACCTGAAACTACATAAGGGTTTCCATGCTGAACCTAAACGAGGCTACAGCAATCTAGGCTGGGATTGTTGCTGGACTGTGGCCAGCATCGCAGGGAAGTTCCCGAGCAGAACACAATTCATTTCTCATCCACCATAGCCATTCTGAACGGTCACTTTAGACGTCTTGTATACGTCTGAGTTTAGCACAACGTTATAGACTGGCCCTGTAGCATTTCATGGCCTTTCAAACCCTATGTATAAACCCTGCTTGAGGATGTCCTTCATGCTTCAAATGAAGTGGACTGTGGCCGCATCAGATCTGTTGGCCTTGTAGGGTGCTCCAATACCCCCTTTTCCCTGCGGCATCAACCTAGTAAGCAACCCTATTAGAAGGTAACTAACGTATCTTAGCATCTGGTTTGAGTCCAGGAAGTAGTACTTTCGGCTAGTGCCTCGTCACCACTGATGGAATTTTCCCCATATATTGTCTTTATTCTTTTAAAAAGCACTATCGTAACTGTATTTGTGGAAGAGTGTGTGGCCAAGTACAAAGAACATCTTAAATGCTGACAGCCCACAGACATACACAGTAGCCTTGGTTTATTTTTAATCCTTCCCTAGTAATTTATAATACTGCTTTTCCATTATTCAATTTCTGCCTTTGAGCTTTTTAAAAAAAAAGTCTGTTCAACTTTAATTTCTGGCCTGAAACTGGATCAGTCTAGAAATATGACGCAAGAAATTACTGTTCCTGGAACATTCGTAGAAGGGGGATATACGAAACCTCAGACCTCAAGAGACGTCGTACCAGGCCTCTCCTGATTACACAGGAAACCAGGTGTCTTGGGTGTTACTGAAAGCAAGCCTGCCAGTCAGAAACAATAATCCTGGCAATTATCTTAGTTCAATCAGAATTAGTCAGCTCTGCTAGTGGAAATCGCAAGCATCTGGGAGTTTTCTTTGATTACCTCAGTGTCTCAAAGTGGCTTTTACCAGGAAAGACTTTACTTTGAAAACTGCCAACCTTCAGGATTTCCTACTTTGCAGAAAGCTGCATGCTTATGCTGAGCAAGGTCTTGTTTTTTAAAAAACTTTTAAATTTTAAGTTCCCAATATAATAACCTTACATAATGTAATCATAATGTTATTTAACATCAGGGCTCATTTCGAGGGGGAACGCGCAGGAACGCAGTTCCGGCAGTTCCTCAAAAAGGTCACGTCAGGTGGCCCCGCCCACCTGACTCTCGGCCCTTTGGGGCCTGTTTCAGCCTGGATTGGGGCTGAAACGGCCTGGATCACGCCTCTGACGGGTGGTGGATCACTCTCCTGCTCATCAGCAGCCCAATCCTGACCATTTTGGGCCCCTTTTCAGCCATTTTCAGCCCCTTTTTGCCATTTTGGGCCCAATTTTGGCCCTGAATGGCCAGGATTGGGTCCAAAATAGCCAGGATAGGTGATGTCAGGGGGTGTGGCATATGCAAATCAGTTATACTAATGACACACTTCCAGTGATGGCAAAAGCCGTGGCATATGCTAATGAGTTATGCTAATGAGTTCCTCCAGCTCTTTTTCTACGAAATGACCAGTGGTTTAACATTAATACCAACTTTATTTACAATATTAGTGAATGGTGTTAATCAATACATGATGAGTAATAAAATACATTTTAGTAAGGAAATATCCATTGAAGCATAATTTGAAGTATAATCAAAAAACAGAAACCATTTTTCCAAATAGCTTGATTGGTATGTCGGGTTATCCATTATTGCTATTTATGATGAAATTTTCATCAGCAAGGTCCTGTTAAGAAAGCACTGTCTTCAGGAACAATTTTCCCAACGATCTAGGCACCCCTGAAAAGAACAGAGCAACTGTTCTTTTTTCCTGCATCATGCATGTTGGTGGTAAAAGATCACAACTAGTCAGGCCATAAGGACAAAGCTACACCCCACTAAGCAATTCTATTTTTAGCTTCGATTTCCTTATCTAAAAGGGGATCTAAGCTGTGGGTCTACATCAATGAGTTACTGTGCAACGGGAATGCAAATCACTTTAGAAGCCAGTGCGGTGGTGTGATGAAAATGTCGGGCTAGGAGCCAGGAAATCCAGGTGTGAATGCCCATTCTGCCGTGGAAGTTCATTGGGTGACCTTGGGCCAAACAGTTTTGGTCTAACCTATCTCACAAGGTTGTTGTGAGGATAAACTAGAGGAGAAAAATGGTGTAAGCTATTTTGGGTCCCCATTGGGAAGAACGGTGGGGTATAAATGAAGTAAGTAAATAAAATATAGAAATGATCAACAGAAGCAACTAGGAAATTCTTATGTGTATCACTAATGATTGGGGTCGCAACAGAGATGTGGAAACCTGAGGAGAAAACCTGGACAAAATAGAGGAGAAACATTTTTTTCCTAGGACTGAAAGAAAATCCTATGAAATATTTTCTGTATGAGTGAAATACTTCTTAAAAGAAAGTTTTTTTTCCATTCTAAAAAGCTCTAGCATGAAAAGTCCTCAGATTTCAGTGGGAAACACTGTCACGATTTTTTTGGTGATAAAATAACAGAAGTATGCTCTGATGTGGCTGCCAGTTGTAGGACAGACAAGGCAGAAGATATATTTGGTCCCCTGATGGACCATTTTGACCTATTTCATATGGATAATGACAGTATCCTGGGATCTGTGAAGGCCGCTGCTTGCACCTTGGATCCTTGACCAGCTTGGCTGATAAAATCATGTTAAGACCACATAAATGAGCCCTAGATGTCTATTATAAATCGATCAAGGCACCTTCCTCTGGCCACTCAAAGCAGTGGTTATTTGCCTACTACTTTAAAAAAAATCCCTACACAAAAATGATGTGGCCAGTTATCACCCAGTCTCTAATCTGCTTTTCCAGGTACAGTGATTGAGAAAACAGTAAGCCCAAATCCAGGTCTTCTTGGGTAGCTTTAGGTAGGTAGCCACATTAGTTTGCAATAGAACAGCAGGATTTGAGTCCAGTGGCACCTTAAGAGACCAACAAGATTTTCAGGGTATAAGCTTTAGAGAGTCAAAGTTCCCTTCTTCAGATTCTTCATCTGCTCTGGACCCATATCAAGCTGGGCTATGGGAAAGGGAGGCTTTAGTTGACAACCTCTGTCTCAATGTAGACAAAAGTCATGCTACTTTGTTGCTCTTACTGGATCTGCAGATCTGCATCCTATTGAGGCATTTGGAGGCAGAAATGGGTATCAGGGATATGCCTTGAACTGGTTTAAATTGTTCCTCATGGAATGGGCTCAAAGGGTTGCTCTTGAAGACCAGAAATCTTCAGTGTGGGGGTGGGGATCCCTTGAAATCATCTTGGAGACTTCAGTTTGAGTAGAATGCCACAGCTTGGTTATTATCAGGAGCTAGGTAGAGCATGTGTACCACTTCCATTCGGCAGTCATTCCACTGACTACCCGTAAGTTACTCAGCTCAATTCAAAGTACTGGCTATCACGTACAAAGCCCTTCCTGACCTTGATCTTTCGTATCTGGAGGACTGCCTCTCTCCCTATGGTCTGCCAAGACGACTTCACCCTTCTGAGGAGGGCCTTCTGCAGGTGCAACCCTGCAAATTAGAAAAATCAGCAACTGCCAATACATGTGCATTCTTTGTTGTGGCCCCCACCTTATGAGGTCAGAGAAACTCCCAGTCTCCTGAATTTCCGCAAACTATGCAAAACTAAATTATGCGGGAGAGTTTTTATACAGGTAAGAGGGTTGTATTGTAATAAAACAGTTCAGAAAGATGGGCAGACTGTAAGTAACAATATTTTTTCAATGGCTGTCCAGATCGCCCACACTCAGGAAATGTCCAGGCAGCAAATGCAACTCTGTAGCACAGTGTCCCACCAGTCAACCGGCACCACCTCTACAGCATTGCCCCAGCACTTTAAGAACTGCCAATTGCCTCTGCCTGAGAAGGTGGAAGCTCCTTTGCTCAACATCAGCCCAGTTGCTTAAATAATGTCAGACAATTGGCACAGAATGCCACAGCAGCTTGGTGATTATCAGAAGCTAGGCAGAGCATACATATTATGCCCATTTGGAAGTCACTCCATTGCCTGCCCCTCAGTTGCCGGGCTCATTTCAAGGTTTTGGCTATCAGATACAAGGTCCTTCATGGTCTCTCATATCTGCATGACCACTTCTCTCCCTATGCTCTACCACGGCAGCTTTGCCCATCTGAACAGGGCCTTCTGCAGATATGACCCTGCAAAAGGGGCAAGATCAGCCGATGCCTGTATACACACCTTCTCTGTGGTGGCCCCCACTTTATGGAAAGCATGCCTGAAGAGGTCAGGAAAGCTTCTATGCTTCTGTCATTCCACAAACTAGGTAAAACATAAAGGTTCAGAAGGGCATTTTTATAAAAGCGATACAGTTATACTATAAGAAGATGGATCCCTACCTTGATCAAGCTGACCTAACCACCTGGATTTATGTCACAATAACATTGAAACTAGACTACTGTAACACACTCTATATAGGTCTCTCCTCAAAAGTAACTGGGAGACTCCAGTTGGTGCAGAACACCACACCTCGTTTACTATCAAGAGCTAGGGGGAGCAGGCATAGTATTCCCATTCTGCAGCCACTCCATTGGCTACCCATCAATTACCAGGCTCATTTCAAGGTTTTGACGATCACATACAAGGTCCATCATGGCTTAGATTCCTCATATCTCCCTCTGTGCTCTGTTCATCTGAACAGAACCTTCCACAGACACCACCCTTTCACAGTGACAGCTCCCCCCGCCTCGTATGGAATGGTCAGGAGGTCAGGAAAGCTCCCATTCTCCTTGCTTTCCACAAACTATGCAAAACTGAATCATTCAGGAGGGCATATTTATTGTCAATAGAGCTATGCTGTAAAAAATAGTTCAGATATCTTAGTAAAGGGTTAGGGACTGTAGACTATTGTTGGGTACTGCCTTTTGATACACGTTTCTGCATTACCAAAAATGTCATGTTTAATCACTTATGCTTCGTTTCAGCAAAGTTTTCATCTATGATTTATCGCTGTGTTTGGATTTATGAATGTTTTTAAATTTAATTCATTTCCTACTATATTTGTTTTTGTTCGTGCTGTTGATCAGATTGACTTGGACTGTGTAATCCACCTTGGGTTTTAGTGAGAAAGGCTAACTATAAATAACATGGATCCAGAGGAGTTAGCCGTGTTAGTCTGTAGTAGCAAAATCAAAAAGAGTCCAGTAGCACTTTTAAGACTAACCAATTTTATTATAGCATAAGCTTTCGAGAATCAAGTTCTCTTCGTCAGATGCCTGATCAAAACTGTTTTGATCAGGCATCTGACGAAGAGAACTTGATTCTCGAAAGCTTATGCTATAATAAAATTGGTTAGTCTTAAAAGTGCTACTGGACTCTTTTTGATTATAAATAACATGGTTCAAGAAGGTGTTTTTAAAGGGAAAGGGATTGTGAACTGTACCGTGTTTCAGCATTTCTTCAACTCTGTATTGGACTCTTGCTAATGCTATGTCTTTGTAAACTTGTGGTTATTTACCCTATAGCATTATTTATGGAAATGTCCTTGAAACTGACTACTAATCTCTCACTGTAATCTGCCTTGAGTCTCAGTGAAAGGCGGACTATAAATAACATAAAGTATGTTTTACCTGCTTGCTGTATGACCTTGCTCTCTCTCTATTGTTTCATAATTCATACCATTTTCTGCTTTATGTAACAATTCATGCCTAATACTTTATGCTGTATTCCAGATTGCTGTAATCCTAGTTCTATTAGATACTGTTTCCTATTGACTGCAATGACTTATATTGTGTAATCCACTTTGTCTCAATGAGACGAAATAAATGCTGTATGTCATTCTTGCTTGAGGGATGCAAGGGAAGGAAAAGATGACATTACTAGTTGTGCAGAAAAGGAAATATCATGGTATAATGCTTGCAGGAGTGAAAAGCTGTACCTGTGCACACTCTTTCTTCTGTACACTTTTTAAAGCCACAGGAGTCCTCCTGTTCTCCATGGCATCTCAAGACACTTAGCCATGTTAGTCTGTCTGTAGTAGTAGAAAAGAGCAAGAGTTCAGTAGCCACCTATAAGACTAACAAAATTTGTCACAGGGCATGAGGTCTGGTCAGCCACAACTCACTTCTTCAGAACTTCTTTCCTCTGAAGAAGTGGGCTGTGACTCACGAAAGCCCATATCCTGCCACAAAATTTTGTCCGTCTTATAAGTGTTACTGGACTCCTGCTCTTTTCTACGGCCTCTCAAAAGGAACATTCACTTTTCCGTGTCATTTCCCACACCCCCTCCTCCTCTTGTGTATCGTAGTCTCGTCCTCTACAGTGGCGATGCATCTAAACATCTGAAGCACTGCACAAGTTTGTAGCCTAAAGACACTAACTAGATGAAAGGGCCACCCCCCTGATGCTGTGGAGCCCAAAGGGGTTCTTTCTCCCGAGCCTTCAGAGAAATCTGCACCCCGATATCCGGGTGACTGTGGTCAGGTCGCTTCTGAAGAAACTAAACCAGAGGCAAGCAGCCAAGAAGACGAGCGGGCCTGGGGACCGAGTGCCAGAATCTGGGCCTCCCTAAGCTCTACTGAGGGGAGCTTCTCCCACCACTGGACGACGGAGCGTCTGAGGCACCGCCGGGCGCACTAAGGCCGGGTGGCCGCTTGCCGAAGTGCCTGGGAGGGTGAGGCTGCCGGAAGCCTCAAGAGACCAAGCCGAGCAGGAGGCCGCCAGCCCGGGCCTGCTGCGCCCGCCTAGCGCCGCCTCCTCCGCCCCGCCTGAGGCGAATGCGAACAGCCCCTCCCACAGCGCCCATCGGCTTCCCATCGCTCTCCGCGGCTGCGCGGTCAGAACAAGAAAGCCACGCCCTTCTCACGGCTAGCCGCCCTCGGGAGGAAGTCCCGCCTCCGGAAACCGGCGCGTCCCGAAAGCTCTTCCGGTTCTCTCGTTCCACTTCCGGACAGGTCAGGTTGACGGTTTCGCTCCGGCGCTGTCAGCTTCTCTCGGCCGTCCGCGGTTGCGGCTTCGGCGTCTTCTTCGCCAGCATGTCGGGGTCCAGCAACGCCCTCATGAAGCAGCCCCCCATCCAGTCGACGGCGGGGGCCGTCCCCGTCCGCAACGAGAAGGGTGAGCGGCTGGGCTGGGGGGGAGGGAGAGGGGCAAGGGCGGCCTTCCCCCCACCCTGGAGCGGCCTGCCCCGCTGACCACGGCTGCTGCTTCTTCCCCTAGGGGAGATCTCCATGGAGAAGGTGAAAGTGAAGCGCTATGTCTCGGGCAAGCGGCCGGACTACGCGCCCATGGAGTCTTCCGACGAGGAGGACGAGGAGTTCCAGTTCATCAAGAAGGCGAAGGAGCAGGAGCTGGAGCCCGAGGAGAAGGAGGAAGAGCTGGCCAGCGACCCCCGCCTGCGGCGCCTGCAAAACCGCATCAACGAGGATGTGGAGGAGAGGTCAGTCTCGACTTACCCAGCCTTGACCGGGAAATGGCAGCAGGGTCTCTGTTCCCTGGGAGGGTCTCTGAGGTGTCCAAAGATGGTTTGAAGCACTAGCAGGATAAGAGAAGAGGCTGTAAGGGTTCTGTCTGTGGTAGCTATGTCATGGGGCAAGACACCACCTTGAGAGCAACGGGCCTAAGTGTGCGTCTCCGTTCCAGGTTGGCAAGGCACCGTAAGATCGTGGAGCCAGAAGTGGTGGGCGAGAGTGACTCGGAAGCAGAGGGAGAGGCATGGCGTGTGGAGCGAGAGGACACCAGTGAAGAAGAGGAGGAAGAAGTTGATGATGAGGTACAAATCAAGTTGTAGATACTGGCGTTCTTGGTTTCTGTAGCTCAGCAGCTTCATGCATCTGAACAGGGCCTTCTGCAAAGGCCACCCTGCAAACAGTCAAGATCAACAACTGCCTGTACACATGCATTCTCTGCTGTAGCTCCCATCTTATGGAGGGGCCTGTCTGATGAGGTTAGGAGGGTTCCCTCTCTCCTGGCTTTCTCCACACTGTGCAAAATTGGGAGGGAAATGGCTCAAAAAGATGTATTGGTAAAGGAATAGGGACTGTAGCCTGTACTGCTGCGTACTATCTGTTTTGGCAAGTATGTTCTTATTGGTGTTTTTTGCATTAATACTTATGCTGTGTTTTAGCCCTGTATCATATTGCTGCATGTTTTGAAATCTCTGCCAATTTGTATTTGCATACCCTATTGTGTTGTTTATTTGAATGTTCTACCTGTTGATTGTACTGGCTTATACTATGTAATCCATCTTGAGTCTCAGTGAGAAAGGTGGACTATAGGCAACATAAATTCAAAAAATAAGCCATTTAAAACACGTCTTGAGGATCAGAGGTGTTCCGGAAATGTCAGGGGTTGGGTATTCATGCTATTGCATTCGACTGAATTTCCAGAAGCCTTTTTCCCATTAGGAAAAATGGTCTGATACCAAGTCAGATAATTTGTCCATCTATTCTGACTGGCTATAGTTCTCAACAATTGCTATTTGAAATCCTTTAACTGAAGATGCTAAAGAATGAGCACAGCTTTTATTTATTGTGTAAGGTACAGACTTTTGATGCAATCACAGGGCCTCCTTCATCCTTTCCCTTTTGCTAGGAAATTGAGCGTCGCCGTAGCATGATGCGCCAACGTGCACAGGAACGGAAGAATGAGGAGATGGAAGTGATGGAGCTGGAAGATGAAGGCCACTCTGGGGAGGAGTCAGAGTCTGAGTCTGAATATGAGGAATATACAGACAGCGAGGACGAGACTGAGCCACGCCTTAAACCAGTCTTCATCCGCAAGTAAATGCTGCTGCTGCTGCTAGATGGAGTGGGGTGGCAATTACTTAACAGGGCATCCAAGATACTGTCGTTTGGATTATTGTAACTCACTTTACGCTGGGCTGCCTTTGGGCTTGACCCAGAAGTTACAATTGGTTTAGAATGCGGCAGCACGCTTCCTTATGAGAACGCCATTTGGGGCACATACCCATCCTATGCTGTGCCAGCTGCACTGGCTTCCAGTTCAGTTGTGGATCCAGTTCAAAGTGTTGGTTTTAGTGTTCTTTATGGACTGGGACCTGCATACCTGCAGGATTGCCTCTCCCATAGGGCCTTGCGCTCTGTGGATAAGCAGCTCCTGTTAGTCCCCTGCCTGTGGGATATTCGTCTGGCCTCAACCAGGGCCAAGGGCTTTTTGGCCCTGGCTCCAGCCTCATGGAACATGCTCCCAATTGAGATATGGGCACTGCAGGACCTGTTACAGTTCTGCAGGACTTGCAAAATGGAGATGTTCTGCTGGGCCTTTGGTTGAGAGCCATCGAATTGGTCCCCTCCTGTTTGCCACATCCTGTGCCCCACTGGCGGCTGCCCTGAGTTGACCATGGTGCCAGCTGTCCGTATTGTTTTTATGGGTTTTTAAAGATACGTATATGGTTTTAATTGTATAATACATGTTGTTAGCCACCCTGACCCCGTTCGCAGGGAGGGCAGGGTATAAATTTGATTAAATAAATAAATAAAGCCGTTTTTTATCCGTCATCAATTTATCTCATTTAAAGATGGCATCAGAAGAGGCGAGGAATCTGTTGTGGAAGCATTCCCTGTTTTATAGCACAAGCACAGTTTCTTTTTGTCAGCAGCATAGGAAGGCAGAGTCTCTCTGGAGTTTCCCAGAAGAGGCTGGGGAGAGCACCAGATTCGGGCCCAGATTCCGGAAGGCAGTTTCATGAATTCAGTTTCTGGATAGGGTTGGGTTTCAAGAGTGTAGGGCTCACCAAAAACGTCTGCCGCAGGAAGGACCGAGTCACAGTCCAGGAGCGAGAGGCAGAGGCATTGAAGCAGAAAGAACTGGAGCAGGAGGCCAAGCGGATGGCTGAAGAGAGGCGCAAATACACGCTTAAGGTACGACAGAAAACAGGAATGTTTATGTGAGGGTGGGAGAAGAAACTGGATAGCTTCAGGAAACTCACCATTGCACTTCTACATTGTAGATTGTAGAAGAAGAAACCAAGAAAGAGCTGGAGGAGAACAGGCGCTCCTTGGCTGCCCTCGATGCTCTGGACACTGATGATGAAAATGATGAGGAAGAATACGAGGCTTGGAAAGTGCGGGAGTTGAAGCGCATCAAGCGGGACCGTGAGGAGCGGGAAGCGTAAGTGGAATCATGCTAGAGATAAAAGGCATTTTTTCTTTGGTTACTTAAGTCAAAGGTAAAATTGGGAAACATGTATGGTGGCTGCCCCCAGATGAGGGAGTCTTCAGGACAGAGGAAAGGATGGAAAACAGCCAGGCTTGATTCCATCATTTTTGGATCCAGGACATCTGAGAGTCTCTTCTGAAAGGAACATTTGTGTTGAGTGCTAATGGTCTTTGTATCCTCTTTATTCCTTTGATCTGTCTTGAAGGGTCGGTTTTGCTGAAAAGGACAAAAATAGAGAGAGGTATTCTCGTATCTAGGACTGCCAACTTCAAGTTGAGAAATTCCTGGAGATTTGAGAGATTAACAGAGTAGAATGCCATAGAGACCACCCTCCAAAGCCACCATTTTCTCCAGGGGAACTGATCTCTGTCATCTGGAGATCAGCTATAATTCCAGGGGATGACCAGGCTCTCCCTTATTCTCCTCTACATAGCTAGATGATGAGGAAAACTTGCAAATATAAACTAATTTAAAAAAAATCAAAAACTTGATAAAAAATGAATTGCATTTTTAAAATCAGTTATATTAAGCATCTTTTAATCAGCTTTAAAATAAATATAACATACACCTTCACATTAATGCCTACACAGCCTTTTAAATCTGAACCAGAGCTTCTGTCAAGCATACTGAGAAAGAAGCAGGTTTTCAATATAGTAGAGCGTACAGGGAAAAATACAACATTTGAGGTCAAGCATTATTAATGACAATACAGGACACATTGTATTATTGTGTGAATTGCAACAATTAGATTGCTTTTTCTGCTTTCATTACTGAGTCTTGTTTCTGGAAAATTCTGAACACTTAATTTTTAGGCAACTGATATTTGATGTTTATGTATTTATATAGAGGGAGCAAATGCAAAAAAAAGTCTTGATTAGCCACCTCAGCAGATATAACAGTAGACGTCTTGAAAGTAATATGAAAACTCATTAGTTGCAAACAGTTGTCAGGGCAACTGATTAGTATGCATGCTTACTTAGGAAATACATAAATTAGTTGGAAACGTGATTGAAAAATAGTGATTTTTCATTTGCTTTTTTCTGAGCAAATTTAAGTCACTCCACTCTGGTAAAAGGGGCATGCATGTCAAAATCATCTGGGCAAATTCCTAGACAAAACTTTTTCTTCATATAGGTTAGAGAAGGAGAAGGCAGAGATTGAACGGGTGCGGAACCTGACTGAGGAAGAACGTCGTGCTGAGCTCCGAGCAAATGGCAAAGTCATCACTAACAAGGCAGTGAAAGGCAAATACAAATTCCTGCAGAAATACTACCATCGTGGGGCCTTCTTCATGGTACGTGAGTGCTGCAGGGGAGGAGAGGAAATAAGCCAGAACTCTGGCCATAGTGCCCACTTTGCCTATGGGAAGTTCTACGGTCAACCTCTTGCATCTCTAATTCATGGCTGTCAAGTAGCAGCTGCTGGGAAGGTTGAGCTGTAGCCAAGCAAGATGGCTTGACTTGGTAGAGTCCAGTTTTGTGTATTCATATATAACACTTCTTGCTTTTGGAATGCGATGAGAGTTGTGTTGAGAGCTCAATGTGTACCTGATGGCATTGGAGCTGGGCGTAATAAGGTGACCACAGTGGAGGCAGAAGAGACCTGCATTTGTGCGTATCTTAAGAACTGGCTTCCACTCTAGAGAGTTCCCTAAGCTAGCCATAGTCTATAAGCTTTGCCCCTCACTCACCTCTGACTCTTTACTCTCCAGGATGAAGATGAGGATGTGTACAAGAGGGACTTCAGCGCCCCAACTTTGGAGGATCACTTCAATAAGACTATCTTGCCAAAAGTTATGCAGGTGAGTGTTCGGGAAAGGCACTTCATTTTCAAGGTGGTGGTTGTGTTTCACTATTTGAGTTCCAGGTAAGAAATGGGGGCTGCAGCTATCTTAGGTTTTCCTACATGTATAGATAACCCTGTGCCCAGGTGCCTGGGCCTATTTTGAAAGGTTAAGTGATTATTTGACCACTGCTTAAAGTTACCCTTTACTTAAAAGTCTCTTCTGTTCTCCAGGTGAAGAACTTTGGGCGCTCTGGACGGACTAAGTACACACACTTAGTAGATCAGGATACCACCTCCTTTGACTCTGCATGGGGACAGGAGAGTGCACAGAATACCAAATTCTTCAAGCAGAAGGCAGCTGGGGTGCGGGATGTTTTTGAGAGACCCTCTGCCAAGAAACGGAAGGTGAACTGAAGGGGACACCAGTGTAGGGCACGGGGGGCTTGACTCATTTGCTCTGGTGCTTGGCATCATGGAATATTGCCACAGGTCTGGGCCAGAGCTATTTTCTCCTCCTCCCTATGGGGAGGCCAGATCTGCCTTGGCTCTCTCCTTTGGAGAGGCAGAGCATTGGACAAGCCAGTCAGCACCAGTGTAGCAGCCTCGCTGCTGCCCTCTACAAGTCCTGTCTGTAGGGTTAGGGGGGTGCTTTTGGGGGGCAGATTGTAAATTATTTTTTGTTCTTTATGAGGGGAAAGTGGAAAAAGTGAGATGAAACCATATTAAAGGGGTTTTTTTACAATGATGTTGCTGTTCTGCTTGATGGTGGAAAGGCAGCATAGTAACAGCTATAACCAAGGCCTTGTTCTAGCAGAAGTGCTGCTCTGCTCAGTTAGCAGAGACCCAGTAACTTTTCTCCTTACCCACAGCAGGGCTGTGCTGAGTTCCGTAAGACTGCTGACAGTTACAAGTTTTAGAATAGGTTAACAATGAAACGATGGGGGCTGTTGGTAGTCTCTCCATGCCCACAATCGTACCACAACATACCAGCCGTGGCCCACTTACGTGTAATGTGAAAGCGTAAGTTTGAGCAACTGGCGGAAGTCGGAATCTCCATGTACTAATTTTAATTAATTGATCCAAGAATTGAACAGCAGCACCACTTTAAAACTACATACCTGTCCAGCATTTGAAACAGGGTACTGACAGGAACAGCTCTTAAGATGACGACCGAAAAAATCTGCTTCCCCCAGCACGCACACGCGTGCGCACACGCACACAGTAACATTGTGTTTAAGCTTCCATACTGTTTTGTGTTTTGGTTGACTTAACATATGGGAATATTGCAGGTTCCCAGTCTCATCTAACTTAGGAGGTGGAGGTCGTACAATGGAGCCTGGTCAATCTCATATGAACCACATCATGTTGGAAAATGCCACCTTTATTCGAGTAACATTTAAGGTGTTGAGTACAGTACACAACATGCTGGGGAAATGCAAGGTTCTGTCATCTCCTTAGTCCATAAGTCAGCTCTCAATTGGTCAGAGTGATCAGTGCCTCCACTACATTTCCCATGTGTTCTCGTAAGCTGCGCTCTGCTGCTGCTCTGGATATCTCCATCTCATTCATCTATTGAGAAAACAGAAGAAAACAATTAGTTGGGTCAGGATCTGTCATGACGGCAGAGCTGTTCCTGTAAACCACTAGCAAAAGACTCACAATCAGCTCCAAGTCTTCTTTCTTGATGGTAACTTTGGCTAGTTCCTTCTCTCTGAAAGCAAAAGGAAATACTATTTAGGGCTACGAGACCATATCTAACTCCACAATCAAGCAATGCAGTCCCTGCAGTGATGCTCCACAGCCTTCCACTAGCATTTGTGCCTGCAGCACAATGAGTACTAACAGAATTCTAGCACTGGAACAGCAAGTTGAAGTTTCTTCCGCCATAACTGTTTTGGGCAGTAGCTGCAGCTACTGTAAATCAGGCAAAAAGGGGCAGCACCAACAGAACAAAAATATTCAGAAGGTGCAATAAAAATTTAAGGCCAAACTCATTTCTTAACATTTGAAACATCCTTCTGTAGCTAAACAGGTGTGAAAACTGTGGCTTCTTTAAGAAAAAAGCAGAATGCTGCCTCTATGTCGCTGGTAGCAACAGGGATGTTTTGGCACCAAGTCATGTTTCTAGCTGGTAGCTGCTTAAAACAGCTAACGTGCCTGCCCAATGACAGGAATAACTCACCGCTCCTGTTTTGCTTTCTGCTCTCTGGATCTTCGATCTCCTATCACAGACATAGCCTATGTGGGGGGAAAAGTAGTTCAAGAATGTGAAGAATTCAACAAACTATCCACATGATATATTTTACACATAAGATCCTTTAGAGGAGCTATGCTGGATCACACCCATGGTCCATTTAGTCCAGCATCCTCTTTCCAGAAGTGGCTAGTCTGATGCTACAGGGAAGCCCATATGCAGGACCTGCTAATTGATCCCCAACATTTAATGACCAGAGGCACACCGCATCAGAAATCAGAGACCCTGTTCGGTTACGATAGCTGATAACCAACACTAGACCCAGGGCTCACTTGGAGGGGGAACATGCCGGAACAGCATTCCGGAACATCTGAAAAGAGGTCACATGGGTTTTGGCCCCTCCCACGTGATGCCTTTGCCTCCCCACTGCCCATGTCTTTAGCAGCAGGCAGCAGTGGAGGCTGCAGCAGCAGCACCACCACCCCATCACCACCTCCTGGATTCCCTGATAGGAGCCGGGGGGTGGGGGGCAGCCACGTGGCCCGTCCTCCAGGCCTGCAAGCGGTGAGGGCTCTGCAGAGGAGGGTAAGCTGCTTTGAATCCATTCTGCGACTTTATCTTTGTGAGTGAGTGAGTGCAAGCAGGGCTACTGGGGCTGGCTCTCCAAAGGAGGGTAAGCTGCTTTAAATTCATTCTGCTGCTTTATTTTCATTTGTGACTTGTGAGTGAGTGCAAGCAGGGCTGCTGGGGCTGGCTCTCCAGAGGGTAAGCTGCTTTGAGTTCATTTGCCTTATTTTCAGGAAATACCTGGAGATTTTTGGGGAAAGGGGCCTGAGGGGTGGGTGTTGCCTTCTGACACACTTCTGGTGATGGCAGGGGGTGTGGCATATGCTAATGAGTTATGCTAATGAGTTCCTGCAGTTCTTTTTCTACGAAATTACCCCTGACTAGATCTATCCCAACCCCCCTTTAAATCCGTATAAGCCTGTAGACTTCACATTTCATGGCAATAATCCCTACGGGTCTGCCACACAAGATAAAAAGTAGTACTTTGTCATGCATCCGCTACCAATCAGTTGTACTGAGTCAACCCAAAATCTAGTATTATGCACCATGCATAATTATGTAGACTTTCAGCACGTAATCCCTCAATCACCTTTTTTATTCTAAAAAGCACGAGGTGACTTTTTTGTACTTTCCCCAGCTCTTCAACAACCTCTTTTGGAAATGTGGCATACAGAACTGTACACAGTATTCCAAATGAGGCCTCACCAGGGCATAGTATAAGGACTGTATGATGGTATTTACTCAAAAGGAAGACAACCCCCTTTAAAATGTTATACACTCACACACAAAAAACATTACTGGACATAACTAGCTGGTATGCGAATGTAAGATGCCCTCCTCTTATTATGATAGCAGATCTGGCGGGAGGAGGGGGGAGAGTGTCTTGCTTTTAGGTAAATAATATATATTGTCAAGTCTTGTTCTCAGTTCCTTGCCTGGTGGTTCCTGGCATGGAATTTGCCTTTTTAATTCACTGCTACTCACAGCGGACATTTTCAACAACCACACAACCTTCACCTGTGATCACCAGTTCTGACTTCATTGGTACGTATGTGAAATTGGGGGAGTTTTGCCCTAATATCTATCACTTTGCACTTACTTACCTTGAATTTCTTGTGCTATTTTGTTGCCCATTCACACAATTAGAAGAGGTCCTTTTGGAACTCCTCAGGATGCCCTTGTGTTTTCGCTATCCTGAACAATTTGAGTATCATCTGTGAACTTTGCTACCCCACTCTTCATCCTGTTCCAGGTAACTCCCAACATACATTCTTGGGGAAATCTACAGCTGATCTTCTTCCACTGTGAAAACTATACATTTATTTCCACCTTCTACTGCCTCTCCCCCCCCCCTTGAATACACAACATGGTGAGGGGATTTGAGTGGGTCAGTGAAGTTAGGAGCAATACTATCAGGAGCTTGGACTCTGTCAAGAATCTAAACTAGCAGAACCACTCAAGGCGAAATGTTAAAAGCCACGACACCAGACTAAGATGCCGCTGCTCCCTCCAGGAATCTGTGGTCACATCAACAGAAAAGAACTGACCGTTCCAATGGTGATGGGGGTGGAGGAATCCTTGAAGGGTAGCTACTGGACAGCAAACACTGGCATAAAATCTTGCACAATGATGCAAGACCTGTTCCACAAGAACCAGGAAAATTCAAATCAGGGATGCTGAAAGACCAACATGGAAATGCAATATCTGATTTAGGACAAAATAATACACTGAAGAACTATATGGAAGAGATGAAAGGACGACATTCCTTCAAAGAATCTTTTGATGAAGAGCAATTTTAGAAAGTGAAAGCTGTAGTCAAACCAATTGGGAGAAACAATCACCAGGAGTAGATGGCCTATCAGTAGAATTATTTCAAGCTACAAAAACTAGCTCCATTATTATTTTAACAAAAAAATGCCAGCAAAAAGATGCAATAAATAAATAAAATAGACATGGAAAACAAAACAATGACCCACAGGCTGGGAACGCTTAATCTACATTCAGATCCCAAAAAAAGATGACAAAGACTGCAGCAACTATCAGAACATCTAATTGGTTTCCTACACAAAGTGATGCTCAAAATTTTGCAACAAAGGCTCTTACGATACATGAAACAAGAAATGCAAGATGTGCAAGTTGGATTCAGAAAAGGAAGAGTTCTCGTTGCAAATTTACAATGGTTAATTGAGCATACCAGAGAATTTTAGAAGAAAATCAGCCTGTGCTTTACAGATTACAGCAAAGCTTTTACTGCATGGATCAAGAAAAATTATGGATGGTGTTAAAAGAAATGTGTGCGCCAAAACATCTGATTGTATGGACTCATAAACTATACTCTGGACAAGAGGTTACTGTTAGGATGGAATATGGCAAAAACCAAATGGTTTCCAATTGGCAAAGGTGTCAAACAAGGATGTATATTATCTCCTTATCTGTTCCCTATATGCAAAACATCATAAGGAAAGCTAGATTAGATTTAGATGAAGGTAGAGTGAAAAATGGTGGATGGAATATTAACAATTTGAGATATGCACATGACACCACAGTACTGGCAGAAAACAGTGAAGACTTGAAACGACTACTGATGGTTAAAGGAAAAAAGTGTCAAAGTGGTACATAAGGAAGACAAAAGTAATGACTATTGTGGAATTATACAATTTTATGGCTGACAATGAAGAAATTGAAATAGTTTTTCTATTCTTTGGCTCAATCATCAACCAAAAGAGAGAATGCAACTGAAATTTCAGAAGGAGATTGAGACTTGGAAGGACAACCATAAAAAAACTAGAAATGACCCTTAAGGATAAAGATGTGTTGCTGGAGACCAAGATCAAGATAATTCATTACTATGTGTGGATGTGAAAGTTGGACAATGAAGAAAGCTGACAGGAAGAAAGTTGATTCATTTGAAATGTGGTGCTGGAGGAGAGTTTTATGGATACCGTTTGCCAAAAAGACAAATAAATGTATTGTAGATCAAACCAAGCCTGAATTCTCCATAGAACCTAAAATGACAAAACTGAGGCTACTCTACTTTTGTCCCATCATGAGAAGACCAGACTCCCTGGAAAAGACAATAATACTACGAAAAGTTGAAGGCAGTAAGAAAAGAGGAAGCCTTGAGATGGATTGACTCCACTTGTCAAACCTATTTTGGAAGTTAAAGTATTCAGTTTGTCTACATGCTTGTTGACACTCAAAGAATTCAGAGGCTGGCAGAACAGGGCTTCTCTGTACAAAGCCACACTTTAGCAATGCTCATTCCAGCTTTCACAATGACTTATACTCCTTCATGTAGAATGAATGCTATGCTAACTTGTTAACCCTCCTAGGTTCACCTTGAGTCTCTTTTAAAACTGGCATGACGCTATCTAGTCTTCCGGCTGAAAGATGATGTTAATGAGAAATGAAATATTTTTGTTGGATAGTGTATGCCATCAAGACCTCATTAAGCAGAAAGAACGAAGCGACCACTTTCACAACAGAAATAAAGGAACAGGCTGGCCAAGGATCTGACTTGGGAATGGGTTCACTCTAAAAGTTATTGGTGCAACTTAACTAGATACCAAATTACTCAGGATAGTGAAAAAACAATATAACATTCGATTTATAGCCCTTCAGGACAACTTAATGTCAGCTCAGAGCAGTTTACAAAGTGTGTTACCTTGTGAGGTGGGTGGGGATGAGAGAGCTGTGACTGACCCACGGTCACCCAGCTGGTTTCAGGAGGAGTGGGAAATCAAACCCAACTCTCCATTTTAGAATGCTGCTGCTCTTAACTACACCAAACTGGCTCTGTGCGTGAAGGGTTCCAGAAGGTACCTTCAGCTGGCGGGTGACAGGCAGAGTAATCTATTGGCGTGATCTGCCTTCACAGTGCATTGGTTAGAAGCGGGAAGACTGAGCTGCCCTCGCCTCACTGAAAAAACTGGCTGCAGCTGCCAGAGAGAGCGGGAAAGCGCCTGCTCGCCAGCGCTGCGGGGCCGTCTTGGGCCTCTTCCCCCGAGCGCCGGTACAGCCACTGCCAAGGAGCCCTCTTCCCCGGCCGCGCGCACCGTCTCCAGGTTGGAGCTCTGGATCTCCTTCTCCTCCGCGTAGTCGGTGACGCGCTCCAGGTCAGCCGCGCCGCTGTCGTGCTTCCGCGGCTTTTCGGCCGGCCGTCCCCCGGCGCCGTCCCCTCCGCTCGTCGAGCCATTCGGTTCCGCCTCCAGCTCCAGCTCGACATCGCCCTCCGCCGCCATCGCTCCGGCCGCCTTCTCCTTCCGTCGCGTGAGGTGGCGCAGTTCCGGAAGCGCCGCTTTCCTTCGGTGGCTTAAAAAAAAAGTTCGACGAATACACAGTTGCATGTAGGCGGGACTTCCTGTTCCCGTTAGGGGCGGAGCCCTGCGATGAAGCCTTCCGCGGAGGCGCGCACGGCGGTCCTGCGCAGACCTCCCGTTCGTCTCCGCCACGCAGGCGCAGTGCCAGCTGTGGAGATTCTCGGGGTCGCCGGGGGGCCAGGCGGGATCCCCGGTCGCAGGAGGGCGGAAAGGGTGCGCCGCGCCTCTCCCTCCCTTCGCTTCTTTGCCGCTGCGTGGAGGAGGGTCTCAGAGAAGGAGCGCTTTCAGCTCCAAGGCCGGGTGTTTTACAGTGCAATCCTAAGCAGAGTTACTCCAGTCTAAACCCATTGTAATCAATGGGCGTAAACGGGAGTAACTTTGCTTAGGAATGCACTGTTAGCATCCACTCTGAGTAAGAGTTCCGGGCAAGGCGAAAGCTGCCACACTGGGTTGAGATGGGCTGGGCTGGGCCAGCTCTAATAAAAAGTATCGTTGACAATTTTTATTTATTTGATGTTTAGTCCACCCGCCCGCAAGCAGGCTCGGGGCGGGTTACCACATAATTTAAAATAATACATAATAGAATAGAATACAAATTTAAAAATCTCTTAGTACTGTACATATTAAACAGTATTAACATTGCTAAAAAAATTGATGGCATCTGATACAGAATTGACTTGTGGTAGGTGTAGATAAGACTGTGGTGGTGATGTGAATGCCCTCCAGTCATAGCTGACTTATGGCAACCCCAGGTGGTTTGCCATTGCATAGCAACCCTGGTCTTCATTGGAGGTCTCACAGCCAATTACTAACCAAGGCTGACCCTGCTGTGATCTGACAAGATCAGGCTCACTTCAGCTATCCAGGTCAGGATGTAGATGGACTAGACAGTACAATTAAGTGGGTGAGAATCTGCCTCAGTGGGATAAAATAAGGCAGAACAAAACGGGAGGCTTTTTTCCTTTGAGCAATTTGCTGTTTATGGTATGTGTGTTTCCAGCAAGTAGTATTGTCAACTCTGGGTTGGGAAATTCCTGGAGATTTTTGGGGTGGAACCTGGAGAGGGCAGGGGGACAAGAGGGGAAGGACCTTAGTAAGGTGTAAGGGTAGAGTCCACCCTCCCAAGCAGCCAGGAGAACAGATTTCTACAGCCTGGAGATCAGTTAAAATGCTAGGATTTCACCAGCCTTCACCAGGAGATTGGTGTGCCTACCAGCAAGAGAGATGCAACACAGCAAGGGCAAATCTTCTCAACATGCTGTCTTAGTCTAGGAGTCCAGCTCACTTGGATGCAGGCAAAGGTGCTTGGTGTAGCCAAGCTATGCAGCAAAAGGTCAAGTCAAGATGGCACACTTGTCTTTTCCCATCTCTCTGCCCAGCACCTTTCAAGCTGGTGAAATGGGCAACTTCACCCATGGTTGCATCTCTGGGCAGCCCTGCTTTCCTTGGCTGGCTGGGCTAAAAGTAGAGGTCATGGCACTCCCATTTGGCAATCACTGCATTGGCCGGCCATTTACTTTTAAAGCCTCTCACAACATGGGCCCTGTATACCTGAAGGATCATCTCTCCCAGTAGGATTCCCATATGGCCCCCTTGTTCATAGAATCATAGAGTTGGAAGGGGCCATACAGACCATCTAGTCCAACCCCCTGCCCAGTGCAGGATCAGCCTAAAGCATCTATGACAAATATTCATCCAGCCTCTTCTTGAAAACTGTCAGTGAAGGGGAGCTCACCACCTCCCTAGGCAGCTGATTCCACTTTTGAACTACTCTGACCGCGAAAAAATTCTTCCTAATATCCAGCCGGTACCTTTGTGCATGTAATTTAAGCCCATTGTTTCGGGCCCTACCCTCTGCTGCCAACTGGAACGGCTCCCTAACCTCCTACAAATGACAGCCTTTCAAATATTTAAAGACAGCAATCATGTCCCCCCTCAACCTCCTCCAAACGAAACATTCCCCAGGCTCTCAGCCTTTCCTCGTAGGGCTCAGTCTCCAGACCCCTGATCATCCTCGTTGCTCTCCTCTGCACCCTCTCGATTTTGTCCACATCCTTTTTGAAGTGAGGCCTCCAGAACTGCACACAATACTCCAGGTGCGGCCTGACCAAGGCAGTATAGAGAGGGGCTATGATCTCTTGCGATTTCAGCGCTATGGTCTCTTTTATACAACCCAAGATTGTTTAACAAAGAAGTGCCAATGGAAAGCTGGGAATTTCTATGGAAGAATACTTTGAAGATATCCACATGTAACAATTGGAAAGAGAATGGATATGATTTATAGATGGTATCTAACACCGAAAAAATTAGCAAATGCAAATAGTGCAATGTCAAATAAATGTTGGAAGTGTAAAAAACATGAAGGCTCCTTTTACCATATGTGGTGGACCTGTGAAAAGGCCAAAATGTTTTAGTCTAAGATTTATGGAAAAATGCTGTTAATTATGAAATGTAATTTGTTCAAGAGCCCGGAAATGCTGTTGCTAGGATTGAATATGCAAGAAGTTAACATGAGGGACAGAACTCTGTTATATTATATGACTGTTGCAGCAAGAATTTTGTATGCACAATATTGGAAACAAGAAGACATACCAGAAGTTGAGGAATGGATCCAAAAGCTGTTGCATATGGCGGAAATGGACAAATTGACAAGGAAATTGAGAGAGCAGAATCTGAATGAATTATTAACTGACTGGAAGAAGCTTAAGGACTATGTGGAAAATATGCAAAAAGCACGAAGGATCATTATACCATATGTGGTGGACTTGTGAAGTAGCGAAGCAGTACTGGGGAGATATAATGGAAGTAATTAATGAGGTGTTACAAACCCAAATAAATAAGAACCCAGAACTGCTGCTACTAAACTTGGGAATGGAGAATGTTCCAGTGCAAAATAGAACATTGTTATTTTATATGACAGCTGCAGCAAGATTACTGTATGCGCAGAAATGGAAAGTGCAAGAAGTAACTACTGTAGAGGACTGGATTTACAAATTGCTGTACATGGCAGAGATGGATAAAATGACAAGAAAACTTAAAGACCTGGATCCGGGACAGTATTTGGCGGACTGGGCGAAACTGAAACCATTTTTGGGAAAAAAATGGGATGTGAAAGGAGAACTGTGGCAGTTTGAGAACTTTTGAAATAAGACATTTTAAACAGAAGAGAGAAGTGACTTTACCATTAAGAATTTATATCTATTTTAATCTAAGCTTGGATTATAATATAGCAGAAGAGGGGTGAAATTTAGAACTGATTTTTTAAAGAATAAGATAGGGAGGTTACGATAAGTAATACCTTTCTCAGAGTATATGAATAAGGGAATAGTTAAATATACTGATGGGGCATACTATATATACTATTATGTTGGTAGATCAGATTGTATATTATATAATGAATGTGCAGTATGGTGCTGTGTGCGGTGCCACATTGGTGGCAGGGTGCACAGTAGGGGTGTTAATACATATTATAATGACAATAGTATATTTGATAGAATATATGTTTAAAAGAAATAGAATATGTTTAAACTAAGACTTTTGTTATATATTATATTATATTATATTATATTATATTATATTATATTATATTATATTATATTATATTATATTATATTATATTATATTATACTGGTCTGCTATATCGAGGGGTATAAGATTTATACTATATTGATAGTATAATTGATAGATGTATATTATACTGATAGAATATTTGATAGTATAATTGATAGAAGCATGCTATATTGATAGGATATTTGATATATATGATAGAATACCTGGAAAAAAAATTAGAATGTGCTTAGACTAAGGGAATTATCAAGTAATAAGAGGGGGTAAGGGTTGGAAAGCTGTTGGAAGTCGATAGAGAGGGGGGAGGAAAAGGGTGGGGGATAGGGTCAATTAGATATTGAGGGAATGTATGTATTGAATTTGAAAAGTATACTCACCAATAAAAATTTTCTAAAAAAAAAAAAGGACTATGTGGAAAATAAATGGGATGTGAGAGGACAACTGTGGACTTTAGATAGTTATTAAGTAATATAAGCCATGAGAATGAACTTGAACTTTACCTTAGATAATAGGGACTACATAGTAATTAGAGATAACGATAAGAAATTAAGGGTTTTTAGTGCTGTTGGAAGTCAAAAAGGGAAAAGGGGGAGGGGGATGGGATGGGAGGGCATATACTGTAATTATAAGGGTAAATGAGTAAGTATTGTGTATTATGTAATATGTTAACCCATTCAATAAAATTTCTATTAAAAACAAAAAAAAAGATACAACCCAAGACTGAATTGGCCTTTTTTGCCACCGCATCACACTGACTGCTCATATTTAGTTTACAGTCCACTCTTACCCCAAGATCTCTTTCACATATACTACTGCCCAGAAACGTATCCCCCATCCAGTATTTGTGCTTCCCATTTTTGTGGCCCAGCACAAAACTCTCAGTTCAATTCAGCAACACTTGTCGGCTGTCCAGATCCTTGAAATAGTTAATTCTATTCCTGCCTGTTCACAGGCTTTTTCTATGGCTGCACCATTTAAAAAAATTTTTTGTGGCTAGTCATCTCTCAAGAAATTAGAGTTGTTTTCTCTGTTGCAGTTTTATGAGGGCTGTATGATTGAATTTTTTTAAAAAAAAACATTTGGTGTCTGATTTTGGTGGTTTGTTGGCTTTCTTAATGTGATGGCAGTCTCTTATGGACATTCGTTTTAAGGTTTTTAATGAATGTGTTTCAAATTCTTTGTGGTATGCCACTTTTAATTTTAGAAAAGAGCAAGAGTCTAGCAGGACCTATAAGACTAACAAAATTTGTGTTAGGATATGAGCTTTCGTGAGTCACAGCTCACTTCTTGTTATCTGTTTTGGGCACCAGTTATCTGGGAGAAAGAAGGGCCTGTAAATGTTTGAAATAAATAATCGACCAGTGGCTGGAAAAACAGGAAAATGCCACTAAAACTTGCTTAATCCAAAACAGCAGAAAGGCTTGGAAGGGCAAGGACCTTCCCTTCCGTCTCAGAGGCCTGCAGATCTTCTCTGGTGAAGTGCTGTGGTGCCCCTGCAGTTTGCCATCCCATGAGTTGTATTCAGATTCTGCAACCACAGAAGATCCTCTAGTTTGTCTTACATTTGACTTCCAGGGGTGGCTCCAGGTCAGAAGGCGTCCTGGTCACTTGTGACTGCTCAAGTCACCTGCCCTGAGAGGCGCAGATAAGCTCTCTATTTCTGCAGGCTAAGAGGGTTAACAAAGCAGATTTGGCTCCTGGCATAATCAGGCAGAACAGCAAGTTTCACTTGAAGATTAGATGGGGGGAAGGGCCTTCTCTCCACTTTGGCCAATCACAGGGCTGGAGAGCAGAGGAGGCAGTTAGCCACTCGCACCATTTTGGCCAATTCCTCTTTGTCAGCTTTCAAGAGGGCAGAGAGGTGGTGCAAGTGCCTGTGGGCTCGCTGCTCCTTGTGTTATGCCGCTACGCAGGGCTATGAGCCACAGATCCCAGAACCGATGACCAGGGGTCCAGACCAACACATCCAGGCTCTCCCTTGGGGAGCCAGGGGCCTTGGGACCAAGGCAGGGATGGTTCCTGCCTGCTGCATGGCTCAGGTAAGCAAGCGGAAGGGCGGCGGTGATGGGACGTTTCTGGAGAAGGCCTGATGGGCTGGGAGCGGCATGCAGCAGCAGTGTTCCAAGTGGAAGATGCTGCTGCTACCTGGCCAGGCTGCTTCTTGGAGGGAGTGCTACTAGGAGGCAAGGCTAAGGGACACTTACTTGACATGGGGTTTCGACGGAAAGCAATCCTTCCAGCAAAGGTTCCCTGTAGATTGTGCGGCTGCTGAGAAGTCTTGGTGGATAATCAGTCGGGGCTTGCCTTCCACAGGAGTGGGATTTGAGCATTCAGCGGCCTGGTCCGGGGCTCCAATAGCAGGCAGAGAGGGAGGGGGCCCAGGCTGGTTGAAGACGTAAGCTAGATGGCCTTGAGGGTCAGAGCAACCCCCCAACTTCTGCCCAGCATTCTGGTCTCCTGCAGTGGCTAACCAAATGTCCCTGGAAAGCTCCTTGGCAAAGCAAGTGAAGAAAGTGATGCCGACTTGCCTGCTGGTTGCACCCAGTGTATCCTCTCGCTCCCTTTGGGGTGAGATGCATAGGCCGGGTGCTCAGGCCAGGGTCACAGGTGAGCAAGACGGCCGGTTTCTCTCATCCTTTCCTTCAGTTACAGGAAAAAGAGAAAATACAGTTCTCACAGTAAGGTTTAAGGTTCTTGGGGGAGAAACTGGAAGAGGGCAGCAGGAAACAAGAAAGTAGCTTGTGCCGCGCTCCGCAGCCATGTCGTTTGACACAACAGCTGACCACTGGAATGAGAGCAACTCCATTTGTGCTGCAGCCCTATGTCGTCGGATATCACGCTATGGTTAAGCTCTAGCAATCGTTCACTGCCACTGGATTTCCTTGGGTGGACACAGTAATCCACTTGTAAACAGTTTCTGTCACGCAATGATCATCTGAAATTCTGTGGCGTGCAGATGGAGGCTTGGAGAGGTCTTGGGGCAAGAGTGTGGCACACTCCAGTTGTCTGTAGCGCTTCCTTTCTTGACAAGCGTTTCCAGCGCTGGATTACGTGGGCCTCCTCTGGCTAGCTCTGGCCTACAACCAGGTGGGGGCCCTATATGCTCCACTGAGGAAATCTGTGTGTACTCCATCATTATTCCAAATAGCCAACTTCCTGGGCTGTTTCAGCTCGAGAAAACAGTGCGTGGGAGAAGGCTGAAGTACCAGAGTTCCAACGCAAACCGGGGCACTGTTCCCATCGGAGGCACTGACTCCAAGAACACGGCTGCCAACCTGACCCAGGTTCATACCTGTCAAAGTGTACAGTGTAGTTCGATCCTCAGGTGACACTTCCTGCCTCGTCAGCCGCCAGGATTCAATGGTCTCTTCCCCTGTCTATCAGCTCCCTAATCAGTTTTGCCTTAGGCACATCCTTCCCGCCCCATCTCCGCACACACACACAGGCTGCCCACACAAGGTTTTGTCTGTTAAGTCCTCCTTTGACAGGAACAAGTTCAGATATTCCTAACTGACCCGTCTCCTAATAGGATAGTTTGACCATGGGGCAAATTTCATGTTAGTCACAATCTCACTCGGTGGCCTTCGACAAGCTACTTTCTTTCAGCCTCAGCCCCCATCTGCAGTACGGGGATAACCATAATCTCCTACCTCATAGGGCTGGTGTGAAGACTTAAAAAACAAGCTTGTATCACCGACTCAAGAACGGGACAAGGGCATCTATCAGATTTAAGGAACCCTGAGTGGTGTACAGGATAATTCTCTTCTGTTATATCCTCACAACACTCTGAGCAAGGTTAGGCCTAAGGTGCGAGCTTCACTGCAGACTATGGAATTGAACCTTGGTCGCCACAGTTATCCCTCTAACCACTATACGACGCTGCCTCCCGATTTTCTTATACTGGATTCCAGAGATCTGAGTACCAAATCTATACATGGGTGGCATCTTTGGTAAGCCAAAGCATCTCTTTGGACTAGGATCAGAGGGTCTGACTACTGGCAGTGTGGCATCCAAGTGTAGGTATTGGCTTCAGCACATGGCTTTGCCCAACACATGGACTGTTAAGTTCCTATTGCATAATGTTCCTTCTGGAGTTAGAGGCAAACTACTGTGCTGCTTTAGCAAAGAGGGTAGGGTATGCTACTGACTCTTTCCAGGGAGTCACCTGGCATTCACGCGGGCTCACTGGGGTCTCTTTCCTTGCCCTGCTTCCTGAAATCTGGATGTGCTTGGGATTCTAAGAGCTTTGCCCCCAAGTTTTCTCCTCTTGGCAACTTCGCTGGCTCCAATTGCAGATGGTAAGGAAGGGCTCAGCTTCCAGGGAAGCCAGGAATGGGTCATCACATAAATCCATTAGCAGGGACTTAAATCCTCCTCTGGGCAGCCCGAGGCACTAGGCAAGCAGCTCTAATTCGTACTGGTGACCGAGGCAGAGCCCATTGGGTGGGTCTGGTAATTGCTGTGTTGGGTCCAGAGGAATAAGAAAGAATGGGGAGGAGATGTTTCAGACTCCAGAAAATCAGGGGGAAGAGAAGAGGCAAACGCTGTGAACGCCTGAAGTGGGTATAGGGACCCACCTGCCAAAGTAAAGCAGGTGAGTAAGAAATATGGATGCATCTCCCCTCCTTTGATTGGCCGAGGCAGTTACGGCATGCATGCCGAGCATGGGCACTGTGCTCCTTTGGGGGTCAGTTTTCTGTGGCAAAGGAGGGCTTGAGCATTAACAAGATGATAAAGGATGCCACTGGGAAGCCAACACCACCTGATGACTGAGCCAGGGGGCATTTTTTAAAACGCGTATTTGATTCCTGACCCGTGGCATTTCAGACTCTCAGAGTAAATTCAGTTGAACTAGCTCTTTTAGAGACATTACCATCCGCCGTGTGTGGGCAAGAACGAAGGAGTTCTGTGTCGCTCAGAAGCTGTCACCTCTTAGCCTGGTGGGACATGGGCTCAGTCATGCTCTCATGCAGGTGCTTGTCTATTTTTGCCTAGCCGACACAGAGTCTTGTGGCTGCTCAAGGCCTTGCTCACCCAGACCTCCAGTCCACCCAGCAGCAGATGGCAGCTGAGCCTCCCAATCCCCCCTAATCCCTGTAGAAGATGCAGAGCCGCTGGTCTGTCCCCTCACCATCTGGGGCTCTAGGGGCAGAGATTCTGAGCCCTGGGGGCTGGCAGGGTGGACTGGACTGGGTCCTGGAACTGGGGCCATTGGACTGCCATCCAGGCGCTGTGGTCTTTGTCTAGGTGCCCCCTACGCAAGATGTTTGGTAAACAGGTAAGCTGGTCTGCCTTTAAAATTGGGAGCCTTCTTGACTCCTTTGCCCAACCGCTGGAGAAGGGCTGAGAAAAACAAGCAGCCCCCCTCTTCCTGTCTTCCTCCTGCTCAGGTCTGCTGCTGCTGCGGCCCAGCGCCCTGTAGCTTGCCTTGCCCCTGCTGCCCCCGCACCAAGGTGTCCACAGGCACGCGGCTCCTCTATGTGCTCTTCCACATCTTGGCCTGTGCCGTCTGCTGTTTTATGCTCTCCCGCACTGTGGCAGAAGCCATCAAGGAGAACGTGAGTGAGGGCAAAGGGTGTGTGGGTGGGAGACCTCGGGTGGGCCGCTGGAGAGGGGACATCACCTCTGCTGTGAATTTCCAAGCTCAAACCTTCCCAGGGCCGGGATGCTGTCCCCACAGATGTCCCCTGCTTGCACACAGGCAACCTTTGCTCTTCATCTCCTAGTGGATTATTCCAGCACCGAGCCTGAGCCCTCCAAGCCCGTCTGGGGATAAGCATTTGCCAGCACCCACCTATTCTGCCCACAAGCTGTACCTTTGTGGGCCCTTTAGGTGTTGTGAAGCTTGCTTCAAGCAGCCTTTCCCCAAATTCTCAGGTGCCTTTTTACGCTGTGCTGTGTGACCATCTTCCGGAGGGCACCAGCTGTGACACCCTGGTGGGCTACTCAGCTGTCTACAGAGTCTGCTTCGGCACAGCCTGCTTCTACCTGGGCCAGGCTGCCTTCCTGATCAATGTCAAGTCCAGCACCAACTTCCGGGCCCTGCTGCACAATGGGTGAGAGAGGGGAGGACTCTGCCCTTCCTTCTTGGCAAAGGGGATCCAAGCCCCTGCTGGTGGAGCGGAGCTTTTCAGCATTCCAGTCTTGGGGTCAGATTGCTGGTTCATGACCTCTGGGTCTGTTGCAGGTTCTGGTTCCTAAAGCTGCTCATTTTGGTGGGGCTGTGCGCAGCAGCCTTCTTCATTCCCGACCAGCGCTTCATCCGAGGTACTCCCCGCTCCCCTGTGGTGCACTATAAGGAATGCAGACCCAGCAAGGCAGCTCTGAGGGTGGTTGGAATGAGCAGTCCCGAGGAGCGAGCAAGCAAGAAGGCCGTGTGGCTGCTGCGTTCACCTTCGCTGGGTCCCTGACGTTCCTCCTGTGACTTTGCCTCGTTGCAGCCTGGCACTTCGTCGGTGTCTGCGGAGGCTTTGCCTTCATCCTCCTCCAGTTGGTGCTGATCACAGCCTTTGCCCACACTTGGAACAAGAACTGGTGAGTCCCCACACTGGTTGGCGACAGCGGGGCTCCCCCGAAGGGCTGGCCAAGGAGGCAAGTCCGACAGCCAAGAAAGCCACTAGGGAAGAAGTTGTCTTCGGTGCAATTAGGGGGGAGACAAGATGGGTGGTGGCCCAGAGCGGGAGGTCCATCCTAATGAATTTTCCCTTGCCAGGCTCACAGGCGCCTCCAAAGACAAGCGCTGGTGCCTGGCGGTGCTCTTGGCCACGCTGGGCTTTTATGCCATGGCCTCCACAGCTTATACCTTCCTGTACAAATTCTACACCCACCCTGCTGGCTGCATCCTCAACAAAAGGCTCCTGGCGTTCAACGGTAGCCTGTGCATCCTCGTGTCCTTTGTCTCCGTCACACCCTGTGTCCGCCTCCGTGAGTGCTGTGGGGACTGGGGGCATGTGTGGGGGTCTTTGGGGCACTTACGAGATCACAGTAAGCAAGAACACGGAGCTCCTGGGGCCCCCGTTTTTAATATGAGAGGAGGGGCCTGTCCAAAACGTGTCCCTGCTCCCAGTTCTCATGCAGCAGCAAGGCCAAACCAACGGCTGTGCTTCAAGCCACTGCCTCTTCCTTCCCCTTTCGTTTCTCCTTGCACCTGCATGTCTCCTATGGCTGAGCATACTGGAGTGATGATACATCCTCAGGGCAAAACTTGAGAGTAGATTCTTACACAAAAGCTGCTTCCGCAGGGAGCCTCAGAGATGGCAGAGCAGGAAGTGTCACAGGAGCAGGTTGGAACAGCCTCCACACACTGTGTCCCTGTTGCTAGGGTTGCCAACAGGTCCGGTGCATCCATAGAGGCAGGTCCGGCAGCTGCCTCAAGTGCTGAGGCGCTGGAGGGAGCGCCGGGGGTGGAGGCGCGCACTGTAGAGCTGGCGGAGGCAGCGCTGAAGGGCTGGGAAGCCACCCACGCACCACCCTGGCTGCCTGCTGCGCCTGACCCACAGCTGCTGCAGCCTCCCAGCCCTCCCGTTCAGCTGCCCCATGCTGCCGCCGCTGCCGCCAACACACACTCCCGGCCGGGTGCAGCAGCTGGGGGCCGGGTGCAGCAGGCGGCCAGGGCGGTACGTGGACCAACTGAGCAGGATGGCTGGGAGGACGCACGCATACCACCCCAGCTGCCTGCCGCATGATGTCATCACGCAGTCCAGGTGCACTCGCATGGGGGCAGCAACAGCACTGAAGTTGCCCCTGGCCTCAGGCGCCAGAAAACCTGGCACCGGGCCTGGTTGCCAAGTCCAGGTTGGGAAATTCCTGGAGGTGGAGCCTGGAGATGGCAGGGTTTAGGGAAGGAAGGGACCACAACAGGGTATAATGCCAAATTGCTCACCTTCCAAAGCAGCCATTTTCTCCAGGGAAACTGATCTCTATGGTCTGGAGATTAGTTGTAATTCCAAGAGATCTCCAGCTACCACCTGGAGGCTGGCAACCCTATGCTGCCCCCACCTCTACCCCTCCTCATTCTCCTCTTTCACATCTTCAGAGAAACACAGACACAATATGGCGTGCTCCAGGCCCCCCTGAAGCCTAGTAACACTCATTTCCCAGCCGAGCCGCCACATTGTAATGCTACAGCTGTGAGAAGAAAAAAGCCCTTTAAAGGGCAGGGGGAGGAAATGAAGACCTTAGGTCTGCCAGTTTGAAAGTGGGTATTTCCTATACTGCCTCCTTTCTGTATTGACCGATATTGGAGCGGCCTTGCAGCCACCCATCAGTTCCCCCTGTAAGTATGATCGGAGGAGGTTTCCCTTTGATTGCCACTCAAAGGGGAAAGCCCTGAGAGGCCCACGAAACCTGCTCAGAACGGGCCTGACTTCTTGAAGATGTTCCTGCATTCTATGCAGGGCAAAATCTACAAGTGGAAGTAATCACAGAATAGGTTTATGTCAAAGATAATGGACAGAATGAGGGCTGGGCAGAGCTTTGCGGGAGCCTTTAGGCACTCGTCTTGGATAGATGAAGCCTTTATGGTTGCAGATGTTGTGATCTCCTTATTGGGGCTCATAGCTTACTTTGGTGAACATATCTTGGCACAGGGCTTTTTTTCTGGGAAAAGAGGTGGCGGAACTCGGTGGGTTGCCCTCAGAGAAAATGGTCACATGGCTGGTGGCCCCGCCCCCTGATCTCCAGACAGAGGGGAGTTGAGAATGACCTCCGCGCCGCTGAGTGGCACGGAGGGCAATCTCAACTCCCCTCTGTCTGGAGATCAGGGGGCGGGGCCACCGGCCATGTGACCATTTTCAAGAGGTTCCAGAACTCCGTTCCCCCGCGTTCCCCCTGAAAAAAAGCCCTGCCTTGGCAACAGATAAGGACAAGAAGAGAAGGTGAGACTATGGATAGCACAAATTCCAGGGGTGGGGCAGTAAGCCTGTTTAAGAAAAACAGTATTTTTCACAAATAATTTTGTTGGGCATTTTCTGATTATTTGTATTTTAAATATATAAGCACAAATCCAATCAACCATTAACAATATGCATGAGGAAAAAGAAAAACATTTACATACTTATATGTAACAAGTAGGAAAAAAGGGGTGGAAAACCCATAATATTTCACTGCTTGGTAAGAACACAAATCTCTTTCTGCCCTGTAGTGAGATGGCTGGAAAGACCTCCTGTCAACCAGAAAACTCCCATCGTATGTTTTGTAATACCACTCTATGAAAGCTAATTTAAGGTTTATTATGTGCATTAAAGCGCAAAAACGCTACAAGTGCATGAAGGGTACAATTATACAATAATTGATTGACTTTATTAGCGTTTCTCCCGGGTGCCGCCCTTCTAATTAGTCATAATGGAAAGACTCCTGTACAGGGAAGGGACGGTAGGGGTTAAATGCCAGATGTGTTATTTATGAAGTTCTTGTGGAGACCAATCCGGCTGCAAGTGCCAAACTCCTTAAAATGCCCATTCCAGGCAGAAGCCCCCTTGCAAAATACTATGCCGATATTTGCACCATGCATCTTTATGACTTCCTGAAGGCCTTGACTCTTCCCCTCTCTGATACCAGGACCCTCCAGTTCCGGCCCCCTGCAGGCCTCCATCATTTGCTGCTACATCATGTACCTGACCTTCTCGGCGCTCTCCAGCCGGCCTCCAGAGAAAGGTCTGTGTCCGCCCCTCTTCGCTGCCTGGGGAGCTTGGAAGGGTCAGGTCCGTGGCGCCGCTTACTGTTCGTGTTTCTCATCCACAGTGCAGTACCAAGGACAAAATCTCACCATTTGCTTCCCCAGCATTGGCAAGGATGGGATGCAGATAGAGGATACCACCGTGGCAGTCCTGGGGGCAGGAGTCATGTATGCCTGTGTCCTCTTTGCCTGGTGGGTATCGGCCTGTATCTCCTAGAGGTTTCAGTTTCCAAACTAGGGAGTGACCCAGTGCACCCTCGGTGTTCCCAAGACAGGAAAGGAACCTGAAGTGGCTAGACAAGGATTTGGAAGAAGAACCTGCAGCCTGCACCCTCCATCACTTCAACGCTTGAGAGAGGTGGCAGCGTGAAGTGTTCCTCATCTCGCAGCTTTCTTCAAAGCAGTCTGGCTCAGAGATTCCCCCCTCTTCCACCTAGCCCTGAAGCAATATGCATGCCCTTTCATTTTTTTTTACTGTAGTTCCCAGAACTTCTTTTTCACTCTGGAAGCATCTGCCAATCTAAATCCTAGTGTAGGAACTTCTTTCACTGCTGAGTCCCATATCTGCCCAACTGAGAGGGTGGGAGTGGTCTGCCTAGGGTGAGATGAACCCGTAAGACAGCTCTGACGGCATGCTGGAATTCCGGGAAGTATCCTGGGCCAGGAGGGGAAGACAAGCCATTCAATCGAGACCCATGGTCATGGGTGGGGTGGGGGCTTTGTTCAATCTTGGCTGCTGCTGACTTCTTCATTCTCACCCTTCTTCTGGCTGCAGCAATGAAGCTTCCCTCCTAGCTGAGATGTTTGGGCCTCTGTGGATGATTAAGATCTACAGCTTTGAATTTAAGGTGGGCTGGAGTGCGACAGCCTTCTTCTCTGGTGGGGGGGAAGCTCTCTTTGGAGCTGCCTGCTGGTCTTCGTAGTTGGTTATTTAGGGCTGTTCCTTGGCTATGTTCCGTACCTGCTCATACACCATTCATCTTTTCACCTCACATGTATAACTCACGAGCAAGTCTGGCAAATATAGGCCAAATCCTATTCCCATTACCGCTTGCAAGAATTATTGGAAATGTATGTGCTGTTTTAACCAGTGCCAGATCTGTGCCTTGTTTTCTCGACTGCCAGAACACCACATATGCATAGGAGTGCTTGCAGGGAGGAAGAGAGGCAGGGGTCCAGGGAGCGGTCTCTTCTGCCCATGTTGTTAGTTACAATTCTGCACATTAATGTTGCTGCCCTTCCGAGTTGAGAGGCGGCGGCAACCACCACAGGGAGGATGGTCCGGATACAAGCGGTGCTCTTTTCTTTGCAGAACCCCTCCTGCTGTTTTTGTTGCCCAGGCAGAATGGAAGAGGAGCTGGCAGGTGAGGGCCACTGAACTGGAGTGGGGAGCAATCTCTGGCTTGTGAGTTCCCCTCTGTTGCAAAAGAGAAGACGCTGGCGTGCTCTTGCGCTCCCTCATTTAGAGACACTTTTCAGCTGCTTCAGGCTCCAAGGTTGAATTCCTTCTTGCCCAGGAGGAGGCGTCCCAGGGGAGCAAGGCTAGCTGGCTGTTCTCCACGGGGTTTCCGATAATAGCTTTGAATCCAGGTGATGAGGAGGCGCCTTGTTTGTCCCTGGAATAGGACGCAGATGTGAACAGGAAGGGTCTTCTGGGGACCAGCAGGCTGTCTGCAGTGACCACGACCGCGTCGTCTACAACTACTCAGCCTTCCACTTTGTGTTCTTCTTGGCTTCGTTGTATGTCATGATGACCCTTACCAACTGGTTCAGGTAGGAACGACTCCTGGCTCCAGCCAAGCCCCTGCCCTTACCTGCAGCTAAGCCCCTCTGCAGTGGGCTTTCCATGCTCAGCCTGCCGACTGCCCATCTGCCAGGACAGGCAGAAACGTCTGATACGATAACACCCCCGCTCTCTTTGCAGCTATGAGAATGCTGAGCTCGAGACCACCTTCACACATGGCAGCTGGTCAACCTTCTGGGTCAAGGTGGCGTCTGGCTGGGCTTGTGTTCTGCTCTACCTCTGGCTTCTGCTGGCTCCTCTCTGCCTACCAGACTCTCTCCAGTGCCAGCACAGCAACCCCCCTTTGCGCATCATAAGGAGGCGGCGTGCCCACCGCATCAGCATAGCTGCGTCCCCTCAAGCTGCAGACTCTGTTGTCTGTGCCACAGCCTATCACGAGCCAGCCCTCTGACCAAACGCTAAAGGCTGATGTCGAGAGTGGGGCTGATGAGCGATCAGGACCCCTCAGGCATTCTACTGAATGGCCCGTGCAGCACAACCAGTGTCTCCCAAGGACACTGACGCTGCCACCCACAGCACTCCAGATCACAGCACAGCTAGTCCCAGCCACGATAAGCTGGAAGAGCGTGCGGGGATGGGGGGGCAGGCTGCTTGCATGTTGGGAGAGGAATGAGGCTGTTGCTCCCAGAGTTTGTGGCAATGTGCATGGGTTAGAGGTGGGACAAAGCTCCAAAGCTGCTGGAGCAGGGAAAGCCAGAGAAGTCACATGCAAAGCCCACAGGGCTGAAGCAGGGAGGATTTTCTCTCATTGGAGGGCCTGTCAGTGAGTGGCATGGGAGAGGGAGGCTTGCTTGAGGGGGGGGGTGACTTTATGCTGTAGCGATTGTCCTCAGGTGTACCAGTGGCGGCGCAATGTGGATCCTGCCAGAGGGGAGCAGGAGTGCAAAGCTGTACCAACGATGTCCAAAAGAGAGGCTGGTGGCTGTCTTGGACATCGAGATTGTCCTGCCAATAAAGTCTTGTTCAGTTCTCATGCTGCTCAACGCTTTGATTTCACCATCTCTGGCCTTCCCATGAAGTCTAAGCCCATGTCCGGGACAGAGAGGGGAGGGGACCAGTGGAGAGCCCAAGGAGCTGTGGTGACACCAGCCCCACATCACAGCATAGATGGAGGCCTGCGAGCCTGTTCCACAGCAAGAGTCCATTCTTTGGGGATTTCCACGGCTTCTGTGCATTGTTGGAGGTGGAGCACCAGGGTTTTGTGCTCTTGTGGGTAAGGCCTTTTAGAGCAGGAAACAAAAGGTGATGGGAAGCAGAAATGAAAAAAAAAACCCATCAGATTGCCAGAAGAGCAGAAGGATTGAGCAGAGCGGCCCCCAGAGTCTGGGATCTCTCAGTGAAACTGACAGGCGCCAGAGGGAGATCGGACAAGAGGGAGCGTTTGGTTTCCTTGTACAATGCATAATTAAGTCATGGAATTAAGGAGCACAAAGATGCGTCGAGGGCCATTTGCTTCAAGCTGATTAGCTTCAAGCTGATTTTCTACCATTTCTGCCGCAAAGCAAGAGTGGTTCTTCAACTTGATTTCCTGGTTTCCCCAAAGAAACCTGGAGACAGTAAAGCCTCTGACAGTGCTGTCTTCTCGTAAGTATAGCTTCTAGTGTTTCTTGGTAGGCAGCCCACCTGGGTAAACAGGTTGAGCAGTTAGGTTTACAATGAAGGGTAGCAAGAACGTGGGAAGGTAACATGTCAGAGCTTGCTTTTCCCCTTAGCTACCCAAGAGCCAGAGTGAAGGTCTTTCTGCAAGATCAGACTCAGCCCCTCTCAAAGCATCCGTTGTGTAACCCTTCATAGGTTTCACTTCCTTATGGGGTACTAGCCCACTTCCTTTTCTTCGTGTTACAGCCGTAGGAAAGTTAGCCTGCTGGGCAGAGAATTTGAACCGCATGTAGGGGCTTCATGTAAGCAGCCATGTTGGTCTGCAGTAGAACCGCAAGATTTGAATCCAGTGGCAGCTTAGAGAGCAACAAGATTTTCACAGCATACGCTTTCAAGAGCCAAAGCTCCCTTCTTCAGAACGTTTGGGGACTGCCTTTCTCCTTCACCCCTGCGGGCAAGGCTGGGGCCAGTGTTGTGCTGTGCTGGCTGTCTCCCTGCCCTCCCCTTCAGCAGGAGCAAAGGGGCCAAGGCCAGGATAGCTGGGCTTGGAGCACTGGCTGCTGGGATCCCAAAAAGGTCTCCAAAGACCACCAAGCCTATGGCCACACATGGGATGGTTAGAACCCTGCTGTATTTTAGAAGTGTCTGCCTCTGACTTATGTATATTCCACTTTTCTCCCCAACGGAGATCCAAAGCAATCTACAACACACACTATACAATATTTTTGACTTGGTGCTTATGGAAGAGGAGAACATGCCAAAATCAAACCCAGAGAGAAGGGATGCTGCTTGAGACTGACCGAGCCGGACGGGCTTTGCTCATGGAGGATGTCAGCAGTGTTCATGGGGAAACACTTGAATGCCATTAGAAGCAGTGGCTGGGGATGTTGCCTGGAGCTAAGAGATGCTTTTCCTATTGGCATTTGCTTCTACACCACCACAAGGAAGGCAAATTAGGGACTGCAGCAGCAAGGGGTGCGTGGCTGCCGACAGCAGAGGCTGGTAGGTGGAGGGCAGGGCAGAAAACAGTGAGCGGAACCACAGCTAACCAACCCCGATTTTGCCCCCATCTTTGTTCCTTGCAGCACTCAAGCACGCTCATCAGTTTCTTAATGGATAACATCTAAATGAACCGAAGAAGAGCCGTTTACCTTGGTTCATTAGGCTTGTGTGTTACTAGATTCTCTTAAGGGAAAAATGACGAGACTTCCACTACCCCATCCACACCCTTTAAAAAAAAATCTGAGTAGGCAGGTATGGAAATCTTCCCAACCCTTTCACTTCTCCAAACCTGCTTTCAGTGCAGACTTTCAAGAAAGATCTTATCAAAGCAGATTTGGGGGTGGGGGTGGGAATCAGTGAGCCAGGGAAAACCAAGGCCAAGGGGTGCACAATATGTAAACTTCTGAATATACCAGTACTAGGGGGCAACACCAGAGGGAAGCCTTGGCCTTTATGCCCTCTTTGTTGCCCTCCAGGGCAACTGGTTGGTTGTTGTGTGAAATAGAATGCTGGACAAGTGGACCACTAGCCCAGCAGGGCACTTCTTACGGCTTAGGTCATGCAGGGGGGTGGTGGTGGTGGTTCACAGAGCAAGAGCTGCATGTGGAAGCGACTTCAGACGGGGTTATAAAACCTCCTAAGTTGTCTGATTTATATAAGGGCTCCATAGAGCAAACCAAGAGGCAGAGACTCCTGCAGCCAAAGCAAGTAACCAGACTGTCACTTCTGGCAGACTTTGAAGAAGGGGTGGCGGGGGTGGCAGTGATGAGTGAGAGCTCCCAGGAGCAGGAATGAGTTTTGTAATTTGGTTTACCCTAACCTGCCCATGGCTCCAGTTTCAGCCTGCAAGGAGAATGGAAACAGCCCCAGAATCAGACTCGCTTGCAGGAGTTGTGAGCACAGGTCCCTCCCCTGGGTGGACTTCAAAGGACTCTCAGTCGTTGCCTTTGCGCTCACAGGAAGGAATTCCTACAAAAATCCTCTCTCCTTGAGGCATTACAGGAGTTGTAAAGCTGGAATCTGCATTTTATGATCTACAAGTTCACCTCTTTAAAGGTTCCTAGTAGCCCATGAAGTCCCTCTGCAGATTACTACCAGATGGGCTGGGCTATAGGAGCAGCAAGGACAGTGGCTTAGAGAAAGCCCAGAGGTCAAAGGAAGATTGCAAGGGGGCCCTTCCAGCCCCAAGAGCAGATCAATGACAGAAGGCTTGAAGACTAAGGAAAGGGCAGAGGTTTGTCAGGGTATCACAGAGCTTTTTGTTTCTCCTCCAAACGTTCACTGGCTTCAGAATGACTTCTGGGAATTAACAGCCATACTGACATAATTGTCCCAAATCTAGACAGCTCCCTTTTTCCAGACTAGAACCCGGCCCTCACACAGGAGCAGTCCTCTAACCACACACCCAATAGAGCAAGCTGGCGCAAGAGACAGCCAAGGGCATTCGGAGGCCTCCAACCCTACCCCAACCTGCTGTAGACCACAACCATGTAGAATAAGGCAGGGAAGGCCAGAAAGCCAAGGAACAGCCCCAAGGCCTCCGATTCAAGTCCTGCTTTAAGCATTCAGACCCCTAAAGACTGCCTCAGGCTGCTGTGGGGGTTGTTTGGTTACCTGCAGCCCAAGCATTGCAGCCTGTAGTGAACAGGCTGAGGAATCAAGAACCAAATGCTTGATCTATCATCAGAATAGGAAGATGCTGATCTCTTCTGGCCCCATGGGTTCAGCTGAACAGCCTTAATGGGGCAGGGGGAAATGATGCAACAGCTGGAAATGGCAGTGACTGTTGTGTGAAGGTCAAATGGTTAACAGCAGCAGTGGAGAGGGCACATACATCCAGGTGGGGGATCAGGTACCCTTGATGATATAGCAGATGGCTGAGGGTTAGAACCTAAAGGCTGGTAAGATGGAGAAATGGAGCCGAAGAAATGCTACTGTACTTCATAATTCCTATCCCTGGAATGAGAACAGAGATGAAGCTCTCAAGAAAGCCCAGCAGAGAGAAAGTGAAGGGCACTGGTCCCAAACAGACTGAGGCCCAGGGACCAGTGGCTAAGGTCACTGAAATGGGAAGTTCTTCTAGCTGCTCCTCTGAAATTGAAGCCATCATATGTGGAGGAAGATGCCAGTACCAATAGGACAAACCAACTCTAGCAGAACGGAACCTGGAGCAGCTGCGGGTATATGCTTTTCAAACTGTGCTGTGTTTTATGGCACCAGCAGTAGCCACCCCTCCTCCCTTAGGCCTCCAGGGCTGTTGCATTAAAAAAAAATCATAGCATAACAACAACCTACTGTTGTAACAATAACATGCAACAGATTCTCTCAATTCCTAGTTTTCATTTTAAAAAAGTAAGTCTCTAGCCCCTTTCCTTGCAGAGATATACAGAAAAAGACGTATCTCCACAACAGAAGGGGCGAGAGACTTCATTTTAATTTTTTAAAATGAAAACTGGGAATTCAGATAATCTGCTGCATGCATTGCTACAAAAGTAGGTTGATGTAACACCATGAAGATGGTGACTGAAAAAACCAAAACCAGGAAGGGGGAGGAGTGGTTTGACAATGATAAATGACTAGTCATGGAAAGTGGGTTGGAGGTAGGTGGGACAAACAAAACCAAACGAACCATTATGCATGAGGAAAAGCAATCGACCCAAAATCAGCTTCCAGAAAAAGATCGGAGTAAAAGTGGTCTGAACAAAACCCCAAAGAAACCAGAGAAGACTAATAATAATATTTGCTCTATATGCCGCCCTTCAGGACAACTTAACACCCACTCAGAGTGGTTTACAAAGTGCGTTGTTTTTATCCTCACAACAATCACCCTGAGAGAGCTGTGACTGACCCAAGATCACCCAGCTGGCTTCAAGCGGAGTGGGGAATCAAACCTGGTTCTCCAGATTAGCTCTTAACCATGACTCCAAACTAGCAAAAAAAAATGTGCAGAAACCAGGGATAAATCAAAGCACTAGGGAGCCAGAACTGAAAAGGGAAAAAACTGCGCTGAAAACTCAAGTCTCAGTTTAAGGACAAGCTACTTTGTTTTCTCTCTGTCATACACCCACACCCAATCATTTATGGACATATTATCTTCCTTGTTCTTTAAGGATAGAAAATTGCCTATTTTCCCCCTGGTTTTCATTGTTGGTAGCAGTTCAGCTGCAGTCACCAATTCCAGCTGAACTCCCTCCCTCTTTCATTGCAGCAAACGAATATCGCAGAGCATGACTTACATTTTAGTAGCCCTGGAAAGTTTAGGCCACATCAGATATTAGTCTTCCAAGTACCGCAAGGCTTCTCCTGTTTTCCCAAATGTATGGGCTGGTAGTAGCTTTGACTACTTGGCCATTTGCCACTGAAAGCACTGAGCCAGAAAGGAGCCATTTCCTATACAGAGCAACTGCGACCATTCAATGCAGGACTGACAGCATCCGAAAACTGCTTGATTTGACAGCAAAAGACTTCCCCCGTTCTTTGCCACTGACACGCAGCAAAAACCATCCCTCCCTCTTTCAACTCAAGAATTAGAGGCACCTTTTGCAGCAAAAGAAAATCAACTTTGTACCCAATGCCTCAAATTGTATCCAGTGCTTAGCTCTTTTATTTTGTTGTTTTTTTAAAAATCAAGCAAGTTACACAGGTGTTTAGTAACCAGGGCCCGTATTTCAGGAGCTATCAGAGCACAGAGCTGCATGCTACCTGATCATTTAAGCAAACATTCGAACCACCACCCCCCACCTAATGGGCAAACTTAAGCGGGAAGCTCCCAAGGACAGGCAATTGGGAGAGCTCCATGCCCCCTTCAGCATGCTGCTCTCCCCCACCACGCACACTATGGGGTCTCAACCACATTAGAAAGCACAACCAGACTTGGGATTGGGGGTAATTTATTGTTTCACTCCTCCAAATGTACAAAACATTAGAAAACAAGCCCGCCCCCACCCCCCAAACATCAACCAGTCCAGGGCATCCATGGCCAGTGCAGCTAAGAAAAGAGGGAGCAGAAAATTAAACAATGGCAGCAGTTGGGTCCCCTCTGAATGAAGTGGCTTCACCTTCCCACGGCTCCGGCTGCGCTATTTGTCTGCCCATGTTGGCTAACAGGCTACTCCACAAGCAAGGGGGTGCCAAGACCCCTCACAGATCTTCCTTGGGTACTTTCTTTTTCTTCTTGGGCTTTTCATCCTCCTGCAGGACAGGTGGGTATGTAGCCTCTCGCTTCAGGTAGCTGATGAAGTCACTCACTTCACGGCCCCCCTGCCAGGAAAACAGAAGTGGAGCAAGGCTAGCAAGTGAAGCCTCTCTTCCCCCATCATTTACACCATGCACAAATTTTATGTTATTGGGGGGTGGGGTAGCTCTCTCAGTGGAAAGGGGCTTGTATTCTTTTCCCTGAGGGCCTCAGGCATAAAGCTCCCTGAATGACCTTGTATATGTCACAATGTTTTTCAAGGACACTTTTCACCACAGGGCTATGGTGAGGATGGGGAGAAAACTACCTAGGCAGATCTGATTAACATAGGGGAAAAGGGCAGGAGAAAGGCCTGCAATAAGCATCGGTCACTTACCTCGTATTTCTTTGGGTTTTGCTTGCTGCCCGCAGGAGCAAAGTAAATAGTGGGGAAGCTACAAACAGAGAACACGTAAGTGTGCACAGCAACTGCCCCACAGACCCAATCCCACCATGGCCACCTCATGGCAGCTTTTCAAAAGAAGAATGCAAGCATTTGGCCCACAGCTGGGGAGACCCTCAGCCCAGGGGCCAATAGCCCAAAACAGCCTGCATGAATGCAGATGCTTCAGCTTGCTTGCAAAGGCCAACTCTGCCTGCAAGCAGAACAGGCAAGGGCAAGTCGACAATCATCGGCCGGAACTCAGCCTTACCCTCTGACTTCATAGGGCGAAGGCACATCATTGGCAGTGGCATCCATCTTTGCGATGATGATGTTGGGATCTTTGCTGAGCTGTTTAAAGGAGAAGGGAGTCAGCAAACAGACACACAACAAAGTCTGCTCTGACAAGATGGAGGGGCCACAGCCCAACTCTTCCTGACCCACCCCCACCCCCGACAAGAAAGCAACACATCCGTCTCCGCACCCAGAAAACATCGCCCAACAGACAGGCTCGCCTAGCATAAAATCCATTTTATCCCCCACCATCTGCCCTCTGGAAACCAGAACTTCAGACATACCTTTTCTGCTAATTCCTTGTACTTCGGTTCTAGGTTCTTACAGTGGCCACACCAGGGTGCATAGAATTCCACAAGCACATCTTTGCTATCATCATTTACAAGTTCATCGAAGTTCTCAGCCACAGCCACCTCGAGAGGGAACATACAGATTCAAATGAGTGCAAGTCCGAGGTCTAACGTCTTCCATCTGTGCTAGGGCGGGCAGGCCTGCTAGCCCCTAAATCGCTGGGCTTCTGGTAGTGCTGCTTGTCGTCAAACGTGGTTTTATTGCAGTAGCCTGTCTCCCCCTGTCAGTCATACGTGGACAGGCAGGACTGCTTTTTTCCCTGCATGCATGCACCTTCTCCAAAGGGAGAATCTCTGGTATATCAACCTACCAATTTAAAGCATGTTTCTAACACTCTTGAATGTTCAAGAACTACTGTGCCATTTTAAGCAGCACACAGGACAGCAGGCTTGGAAGTGAGCAGATATCCAGTCTCTTGCTTCCCCCCTTTTATCATGTGAGCCCTTTATCAGGTCACACAGGTGACCTCTGCAAGACAACCATTAAAGCATGCAAGATCAATACAGAAGTTACATAACTGTGTGCCACTTAGAATATTTGGGCAAACTGGTGGATTATCCTGGGATTTTTTTTTAATGCTACATGTATCAGCTCTGCCCACAAACCCTGATGTTCTACCAGGGGCCAGACAGTGCCCATCCTTCCCGGAACGAATGTTACCAGTACACCCTAGTTACAGGCTCCAATTTAGGGAAGCATGTTAATGGAGAGAAGAATGTGAACTAGCAACAGCTCCAACCTTCACAGGCCCGTCGTTACTTTCTGGGATGGGCTCTGACTTCAGGTATCTTTTCAGATTTCCATCAAAATAATCCTTGAGGAACCTCTCGAGAGCCTTTCCATCACGGCTGCAAACCAAACAAGAACTGTTTTAGTCACTCTGAACCCACTGACTGAGTAGGTTTTTTCCCCGATACTGCAGCCTACTGCTGTGCTTTTCGTGAAGTTTCAAGGACTATTAGTTTCAAATTGCATCCCACCTCCTCCGCTCAACTAAAAGCATTATACAAGCACGTACAACTGATGCTAATAAGATTAGAACACTGCTAAAAGGAAGAATAGACAGAAGGCTTCACTTACGAGAATTCTTCCTGCATGACGTATTTCTCCCCCTTGGCTGTCTTGATCGCAACAACAGGAACGTCACCGGTGGTGCTTTCCAACCCAAACTCTGAGAGTTCATGGCCAAAAGTCTTCTGACTAGCAACAGCAAAGTTGAGTGCATGCCCAGCATCCAAGAAACTTCGAGCCACCTTCATCACTCTGAGGAGGCAGAGAAGACCCACTTATCACTGCCTTTAGGCCAAAAAATGAGGGACTCACAGCATAAGGCAGCAGGTGGAACTCTGCCTCAGCAAGCTACAAGCAAAAACCAAGCGCCAGGCACAGAAGGCATTGTGGAAAATGAGATGGCTGATATAGGCCAGTGGTAGCAATTCCTGGCACTGGGGGGGGAGGGGGTTCAACCTCACTGTTTGAACTTATGCTCAACATTGCCCTTGCGCTTGTCATTTTTAGCAGATCAAGACTGTTGGGCACAACCTAGAGGAGCCTCAAACACAGCAGTGTCATAAAACATGATTTTGATCACATCTACTCCAGTTATACACATTTATGTTAAAAAAAAACTTTGTATGACTTAATGCAGTTCATTAGCAGGTTATGGGAAACTACAGATATTCTTTTATCTGTGACAACGAATTAGAAGTAGTTGGGAAAGACTGTTTATGAAACTCCAATGCATTTCATAGTGGACTAAGTATGATCTGATTTTAAATCATTCATAGTTATGATTGAGAAACGTTAAGAGATTTAATTTGTATTGCGTATATATATTTCTTACTATTTTATTTTACTAAACCTTTATATTATTCTTAATTATTAAAATAATCCCTAATCCTTTTAAAGAATAAAGATTTAAACTTCAAGAATGTATCTGTGTACCTTGATGGGAAACAAGCTCTTCATGGCCTTGGTCCATCTTATCTACGGGACTGCCTCTCTCCCTATATTCAACCATGGCAACTTTGCTCATCTTGACAGGGCCTTTTGCAAATACCACCCAGCACATGGGCAGAATCAACAGCTGCCCACACATAGGCATTCTCTATGGTGGCCCCCACTTTATGGAATATTGTTAGGAAAACTCCCACCCTCCTGGCCTTCCATAAACGATGCAGGGCTTTTTGCTCAGATGGGAGGGCTGTAACGTAAAGAAGCAGTCTTAAGAGATCCATCAATAAAGGGATACCGAAGGACCAGACTTCACTACTATTGCTATAAATATGAGCCTACTGGGTAGTTCCTAAGTTGTTTAATGTATCAATCATAGAATTTGCTTATGCTCTGTTTCAACATTGTTACATCTTTAAACCTTTTTAATATACATGCAATAAAATTGCATGTATATACCCATTACATGTATATTTGAAATGTCTCTGATATTGATTGTACTGACTCACACTGTGCAATCCACCTTGAGTCTCAGAAAGGTGGACTATAAATGACAAATAATTTGTATTGAGCTTTAATAATAGATCATTGTTTTCAGACCTTATCTTAAGCTCTGATGCTCCGATACAGATTTGGGAAATTAATTTTATGTACTGGACCGCTCTGCTCTAGTGAGATAAGGATAAATTAGTCCACCACAAGCAGCCAGGAACAGAGTCAAAAGAACCATGTCATTTGCACACTTAAAGCATGTTGCAAGAGGCAAGACAAGTTTTGGTGTAGAACATTTGCAGTGAGCACCACAAATGGGATTTCTGGTCTGATATCAATGAAAAGATTCTGGAGACTTCTGCCTGTGAGAGTTTGAGTTGGGGGGGGGGAGGTTGTGGGACAGAAGAGTGAGTGACGGCCAGTCATTGTTTACTAGCCAGGCAGCTCACAAGGGAGTGCATTTCAATGCAGCTTTTGTGTGGTTTTTGTAGTCACTTTGTTTCCATTTTAGTTGTTCTTGCACATTAACTTTTTTTAATGAGAAAAGCAAATGAAGTTAAAAAGAAAAAGAACTAGCAAGTCTCTCTGCCAGACACCATAAAGAAACAGTTATCTTATTTGTCCAGTCATCTAACTTCAGGCAGGGAGGGAAAATGCCACTGTGAGACTTCCAGCCTGAGGAAGTCCTGCCATGTATTTGCCAGGGAGGAGGAGCTAGCCATGTACAACGGTCTGAACAGAGTGTGGCTGGAGGTCAATAAACTGAAGCTAAAGAGGAGACTGAGGCACTTGTGACCAATGACATAGTTGGTTGGAGACTGTACTCCTCCGGGAACAGATTCACAGGTTAGATTTTATTGTTTATTTCATTTAATTTATACTCCACTTCTCTCCCCAATGGGGACCCAAAGCGGTGTACAACATTATTCCCTTCTCCATTTTATACCCCCAACAACCCTGTGAGGTTGGTTAACCTGCAAGTATGCGACCAGCCTGATGTCACTCAGCAAGCTTCCACAGTACAGTAGGGATCTGAACCTGGGTCTCCCGTGTCCCAGTCCAACATTTTAACCCACCACACCACAGTGACTGGGGGTGCTGCTGGACAATGGCTTATCAGAAGCTCAGGCCTCCTCCACAACATACATCACTACTGGTCAGCTTTGGCATCAGTCAAAAAGCAGACTGTGACCACGGGATCATATTCAGGATAAGATTACTGTGTTTTACATGAAAACTATCCTGAGATTTTGCTTAGTGCAAATGCAGTGGTTAGGCTGCTGTCAGGTTGGATGCAGGCATTTCATTATTGTTGTGCTAGAAGATCTGTATTGCCTGCCCACTTGTTTCCAGACACAATTCTTACCTTTTAGGTCCAGAGCTAAGAAAACTGAAATACCGCCTCCCCCTTCTCTACTCTCCAACCCGCCTGTTAGGATATTCCCGTCAAGAAGACCTGCCTGCGGAGGTGAGGGGCGTGGCACACAGTGGCAGGTTTTCTCAGTGGTGGAATCCTGCCTCCCAAATGATCACCTCGCACGCACTCTTTTTACTTAAGTTTTTATCTGAAGATTTTTACTTTAAAGAAGTTTTAAGGCTTCTGTTTTATAAACAGCATTTTACATACCCTGCTGAAACGGCATTTTATGCCGAATACTGTTTTTTATGTCTCTAGCAAGCCGAATTTTATGCCAAATACTGTTTTTTATGTTTCTAGCAAGCTCTTTGCTTGATCGTTCAACATTGATAATGTTCTAATTGATCGTTATGACTGTTATATATTTTTACCTCATAAGCCACCTCGATCAGGCCTCTAGAGAGCCACCATAATTTTGCTCAACAAACCAACCTATTGCGCCAGTAGTTTGAGCCCTTGGGATTCTTTTCATAGTCCACATCATAATAAGCCACCAGCAGATCCTTCCCTTGGATGAGTTCTTTGTTGTCTTCCGTCATATGTGGACAGATTCCGAAACTAGCAAACAGAAGACAGACACGTTAGTCTACAGATCCCACCTCTGAGGCAGAGGCATTGAAGGCTATGAGAGAAACTGCTTCACTCACATGTTATCCTGAATGAACTTCTTAACCTTGCCGGTGGTGATCTTATCCTCTGAGAATCGCACAGAACTTTCTTCAAACTTGTTTGCCAGGTGGAGGGGACGGAATAGAAAGATGCCCCTGTAGAGAGTTGACAATTGCAGCTTAGCAGTGGGCAGCATATACCCCTCTTCTATATTCAGCCCCTAAACTGTGCAGCTGGCTCCTTTGACACAAACTTCCAGGCCAATGAGCTAGCAGGTGTCTCAGCTCCTTAACCAATTCTCCAAGGAAAAGCTGACTCAAGTTCCAACTTGCATGCTCCCCGGAGGGCTTCCTGAAGGTGGAGACTGAACAAAAGGAACGCACTCAGCAGGGATTCAGTGTTGGGGAGGGGGGGAAATGAAGATTCCAGTTGCTAGTGCAGGAGATACAACCTGCTGTCTGGCAGAGACAAGAGCTGATAGTAAGGCTTGATTATACCTGATTGCCCAGTGCCCTTGGATCTCAGTCCAGCAAGAGTCACAGGAGTCCAAGGTGGAGGCAGGGCCTGGCACAACTACTTTCATGAAATGGCAACACAAGTGAGGAAGAGATATAGGCCAGTCCGTCCAAATGTCATACATTTCTGGTATTTTGTACTATAGTTTATACAGTTTTCTTTGCATTCCGTTAGAAAATCAGGAGAGCAGAGGCTGCCCACCGAACCACTTACTCGCCATCGGGCTCGTATTTCTTAATGAGATCTTCATCACTGGTGTGCCCGAAGCGATAATGGTCCCGCAACGTGCTTGCCGCCTTCATGAACTCTGAGTGTGCATCACCAAACATCTCCTTAAAAAATCCTATAGAACATAAAAACAGGATGTAGGATCCCAGTACCTTAATACAAATAATGTAATGATTAAATGTACATGCACAAAATAGTTCATTTGTTCCATTCAGTATCTCAGCAGGTCTGTTCTCTAAAATCCACCCAAGGAACATACCCAGCTCCAGGCCTATTGCACCTGTAGGTGGGGAAGAGCTTCAGTCATTCATAGCAACACCACTGCAGTGTCCTCACCTGAGAGTCAACAAGTTGACAGACTGCAAACCCTCTAACTGAAACGGAAGAGTGTACCTACGAATCATGCTGCCTGCTGCAAGCTCTAAAGAGGCTCCCCTTCCTTCTCCATATAGCAAAAGCTCAAAAGGGTTAGTTCTCCAAATGACTTACCCACCACAGCAGCATCCTTTTCACTGATAAATTTCTCAAAGTTTTCAGCACGGAGAGCAACTGAGGCTGGGCCTGCCTGTTTCTTCAGATGGGTTACAATTCCATCTTGGAAAAAAGTTTGGCACAATTAGAGACTGACTCCTAAACCAAGAGACGTACACTACACAAACAGTAGCTTTTACAAGGAACTGCACGTAAATTATCCAGAGTCTTTAAACATGATCCTTGCAGGCCTCCTGTAACACTGCAATAGGACAGCTTAAATCTCGTGCCTCTGGTCAGCTCCCCCACAATAAACCAAATGCTGCTGCAGGAACAGATTCCGGCCTACCAGCTGTTCTTGGACCATCGTAGGTACCCGACTCTTCCCCATTCCTGAAGATCTTGAGAGTTGGGTAGCCGCTCACGCCATACTTGTTACAAGTGTTAGAGTTTGCTGTACAGTCAACCTGAGGAAGGAAATGTGCAAGTTTGTAGTCCTCATCTTGACACATGCTAAGGAGCTTCCTCCGTAACACACACAGGCAAAGCATTTTTTGCAAAAAAGAACATCCCTAAAACGTCGCAGAGCCTGGTTGCGATTAAGCCGTCTCAGAGGACCAAAGAGGTCTGGACCCCTTACTGAGGGGCCTAGCCATGAAAGATAAAATAAATAAAAGTAATGACACATGGTGGGCATAAAAAGTTGTGAAGCTCATCAAACACAAAGACATTCATAAGAATATAAATTGGAGGCCAAATGGCTCTCCTGTGCCAGCCTCTGATTGGCCCTGGCTGTAACCAAGTGTACTCAACAGCGCCGCCCACACATTGGGCCCATTCAGGGTAGACATACCAAAGGAATATGAGCCCTACAGTAGTGTGCACCCACTTGTTTCCCACTGAATACACAAGATCCATGAAGCAACTAAGGAACTAACTCCTCACTCCACTATCTGTATTTAGACAATAGAAAAACTAAGATGCAACAATAGAAAAACTAGCTGATTGTTCTGTTGCCTTAACCATGCATGTGTTGTTTAGTTCTCATCCCCTAGTCTACAATTCCAGCCCAAATGCATTATTTTGTCTTACTAGGAATCTTTGCTGCTGGATTCAAATGATATGATTTGTAATCCTCTCACTGAATTTTTCTTTTAATCATGTTTGTGATCAGCCTTGAGTTCCAATGAGAAAGACAGACTATAAATGATTATTTATTATTTTAAATCTTCCTCGCATGCAAGCATTCAGATAACCACATTTATTCTGGAAGCTCTAACAGAAAAAGCAATGGCCACAAACCTTCACCAGTGGAACGATTCCTTTAAGCCTCGTGGCAGCTGACTCATACTCCGGGGCAAGCCGTTTGCAGTGTCCACACCTACAAAACAGTTTGTTAAAACATTGTTATGCTGTTTGCTCCCTTCTCCAAAATTGCTGGCCCCCCGAGATTTTCCTGCATGGAACATGGTTTGGACAGAGGCCACCTGCCTTTTCCTATCTCTAGTTAAGGAAGAAGTATAAATAGTGCATAGCATTAGTGACACATTATTCCCAAGTAATGCAGTAAATGGGAACACTGCATATTGTCTTTTCCAATGAAAGAAAGCCCATCCAATCTCTACCCCATTCATTCTGAAAGCTGACTTAGCAACACTTAAACTAGTCAACCTGAAGACACAGTTCTAATTAACTTCATGCGGGCTGAGTGGGTCAAGATCATTGTTTTTTAAAATTGTTTTTTCTTTAAAAGTTTTTTTTGATCAAAGATCAATCTAAGGATACATTACGGCACAAAGCTATCTCCTCCCAGAAGATACTATCAGAGATGGCTGTTTGGAAATTCTTAGATCTGGACAAAGAGAAGAAGTCTGCAGATGATGAGAGAAGGGAGGGAGGGGCAATAGAAGAAAAAGTGAAGCTTTTTGAGCAGTGTATTGCAGTATAAGTCTTGAGGCCTGAGTGCAGTCTTCACTGATTTTAGATCTACCATATCATTCTATTAGGAGGGAAGAGCCTATAATGGCAGCAAGCTGTAAAAAAGACCCAGTTGTTCCAATGATGCTCCCCTATCGGTGTGCAGGACAGCATGCGTGCAAAATGCACAACTACAACATGGGCTCCTTGAACAAAAATAATATATCTCAGTAAGTGTTCTCTCTCAAGAGGAAACTGCATTGAACTTAAAAAATGATGAAAGTAACAGAGTACATGTTGCAGGAAAATTGCTGGACAAATTATATGGAAGAAAAATTGAGCAGTGTGCAAAAGGTCTAGAAGGTAAACTAACCCGAGGCTTAATGGGTGGAGAAACATCCACAATCAATCTGTTGTGTGTGCGTGTGTAACAGCGGAAGGGAATGTCTTCCTTACTGCAACAACTGATACATCAGAAAATGCATACACAACAGAACACTTACAAGTAGCAGTACAAGCTATAATTAGTTGAAAAGAAATCAAATGTACAGTTGCAGCTTGATAACAATGCTGCAAGTGTATCTAAGTTGGAAGACATTTAGAACAGAGTGAAGAGATTTCCAGACCAACACATAGTTGCAGTGCTCATCCGATGCACCTTCCATGTTCCAGAAATAAAGGATAATGTTGTTCAAATCGCAAAATACTTCTCAACATCCACTTTGCAGCAACTGCCTCTCATAAAGCATGCAACGGAACACACCAGTGGACTGTTTTAAGCACTATATTGTCCTAATCTCATGAGCTTTGTAAATAAAATCCCAATCAGCCAGCACTTTCACAGCTAGAAATTTCAACATGGGGATGAAGAGAACTGCTGAACATATAGAGGACCCTAAAGCCAATTTCTGTAGCCATGAAGGAAACAGATGATGAAGCAGATGATGGCTCAGAGGGAAAAAAGTCCCGAGAACCATTTCGCCCCAATTTTCCAACAGAAAAAAATTGGGGATCATTGAAAAAACCTGAAACAGTTTCTTTTAAAATGAGTGAGTACTTGATACAACATATGTACAGTGTTAAAAAGACTTCACACTTTCAATGTTTCCCCATGAAAAAATTGGGAAATTTTTGGGAAAAACTGAAAAATCTCCAGGGATATATTTTTTGCAATGAATAAAATGAAAGAAATTTTGACTCAAAATGTATTGTGTGAAAAAAATTATGAAAGACAACCTACAGCATTACATATAAAGTATTTTCAAGAATTTTTTTGAAAAATATTAATCATTCTGGCAACAATATGCTGTAAAATGTTTAACATGACATTAATTACTTTCAATGATATGATAACAGTCAAAGATCCTGGTAATCCTACAGACTGAAACTGAACAATTGTGCTTCTGTATAAATAATACTCGGACTACTATCAACTTTTACTTTTTGCTATTCCTTACACCTGCAGCTCTTCCTAAGCACTGTTCCCCAACAGGCTACTTGCCCCACGTTCCAGAAAAGTGAACAAGGCCAACAAGGCTTGTGGATAGCAGATGAACCCCTTGAAACAGGCAGCCACCACTGCAGGTACTGGAGAATACTAAAGCTGTGAGCCTCCCTGAGCTGTGTGCCTCATGTATTCTGTTATGTGCCAACCATCGAGTTGGCTCCGACCTATGGCAACCCTATGAAGCCCTCCAGAACATCCTATCATTAACAGTCTTGATCAGATCCTGCAAACTGGAGAATGTGGATTCTTTTACAGAGCCAAGCCTTCTTGTTTTAAGTCTTCCTCTTTTCCTACTGCCTTCCAATTTTCCTAGCATTATTGACTTTTCCAGGGAGTCTTGTCTTCTCATGATGCGACCAAAGTACAATAGCCTCAGTTTTGTCATTTTAGCTTCTAGGGAGAATTCAGGTTTAGTGTGCCTCATGATAGTGAAGGAAGTAAAGAGCCCATTTGCTTCAATATCCCCCTCCCTTCACAATCACTGCACTCTCAATTCAACACCCAGGCAGCAGGCTACAGAAAAGTGAGCAAAACCTCCACCAACACCACGGAACATGGGAAGATGGCCACAGGCACGTGGTGATGGTTCTCTTTTATCTACAGCTAGCCTGCTCTCTTCTGGGAGCCTTGGCATCCTCCCTCGCTTGCCTAAGCTTTTATTACCTCAAGCTGGGCAGAGAGTAAGAAGACAGAAAAGAAAATCCCTCCCCTGACTCCAGACACACAAGGACCTGCTAAGGTTCTACACATTTGCTCAGAAATAATCCAGTAATTAAAAAAATTCTGTATTTAACAACTGTATCTTGTGTGTGTGGTAGGGTGACACACAGTACTCATGCCGCTCTTTTGGTTGCTGGTAATTATGAACTCATCTCAGCAAACTGGAAAAATTTAGATATATGTGCTACGGTGTAGAAACATCTTTTTTGGACTAACTCACTTCACTTCAAATAGAGAAACATTTTGGGACCACCCAAAAAGCAGGAAAGCTTATTTTTCCCTTCCAGATAATGAAGAGGAAACTGAAGCTGACCCAGGAAGCCACAGAAGCAGACAGTTTAAATTTATCTTACTGGTATATATTTTTCTTTTAAAATCTGTTTTAGTATTTTAAACTATTTTTTACAAAAACAAACCTTATTTTTTAAAATTGGAATGTTTAAAGTCAAAAACACCTGCTCAGAGCTGCTGTGGCACAGTGGTTGGGTTGTGAATCAAGTCTGCTGGTTCGAATCCCACTACTTCCATGAGCTTAGCAGGTGGCCTTGGGAAAACCATTCCTCTCATCTCCCCAGCTGTATTGTGGGGATAATAACATTGACTATGTTCACTGTTCTGAGTGGGCACTGGTCTATCCAGAACAGCAGTATATAAGTACACTGCTGTTATTATCATGCATTTCTTTTATTAAAATGTTTGCTGTTGAAAAAAATCCAGTATATTTCAGCTAAACAAATTAAAACAAGGTCTGTGTAGTAATGACTAGTTTCTTCCTAAGGGTTGGCAAAAAAATCCTTCAGAGGACTGACCTGTTGAAATGAGATAACCATGAAATCATTGGGAGGCAAGCTGTTTTTAATTACTTTTGTTACATTTATCAACTAATTACTCATCTTTTGATGTAGCAGTAAAACAGATGCAAACAACCCAGTAGAAAAGAGCAAGAGTCCAGTAGCACCTATAAGACTAACAAAATTTGTAGTAGGGTATGAGTGATCATGAGGCACAGCTCACTTCTTCAGATAACTGTGACTCATGAAAGCTCATACCCTACCACAAATTTTCTTGTCTTATAGGTACTACTGGACTCTTGCTCTTTTCTACTACTGCAGACAAACGCAGCTACCCATCGTAGTCCAGTGTTGGAAAAGGTATTATACAGTATCTTCAAAAACGAATTCATCTGAGTTGTGAAAAATATTTACTAACGACAAAAAATATATAGAAAACGATAATTAAAGCTGAGTCTTCTGAGCTAAGGATCCGAATTGTGCATACAAACCACTTCCAGTGGAGGAATCGTTCTACCACTGCTTCTATGAAGAAAGCATATCGATTTAATGTGACTCCTCCCGAAGGGAGCCAATCACAGGCAGCAACGAGACCACGCAGCAGCCAATCGGGAGCAGACACGGCAACAAGGCCCCGCCCATCACGGGCGACTGCCCCGAGGCATGCTGGGGGGTGTAGTTCGAAAGGCCCGGCCGAGGAACACAGACTCCCCCTGCTCATCAGGCGGGGGCACCTCCTTGTCTCCCGGCCGCCCACGACCCTTTCAGTCTCCGCAGGCCCCAGGCCCGCTCGCCCCGTCCCTCCCGCACTGCAGCCGAGCAGCGTCCCCCGCGAGTTTCCTCACGGGCGAAGGAGCGTTAACAGTTGCGGCGCCCTTCTCACCCTCCCCAGCCGCGCCCTCGAATGGTCTCCCTCCCCGGCTCGCGCTTTCTCCCCTCAGAGGCAGACCCCAGAGCGGGGCCGGTGGGGGACCCCAGAGCGGGGCCAAGCAACCAAGAGCGCCTCCCCGGCCAGGCTCCCCCTCACTTCGCCGGCAGGCCCCCCAGCGCTCCCCGCTCGCCCCGAGCTGAACCCACCAAGGCGCGTAGAACTCGACCAGGGCGATGTTCCGGTCAGCCAGGCCGCTGTCGAAGTCATCATCGCTCAGCTCCAGCACGTCGGAGGCGCGGCCGGGCCGCGGGACGAGGGCCAGCAGCAAGGCGAGGAGCAGCGTCTCCATGAGGCCCGGCTGAGGGAGGCGGCGGCGGCGGCGAGGAGGCAGAGGAGGCGCGGGAGGCCCGGCGGCGGCGGCGGCTTTCTCTTTCCCTCGCTCGCCCCTCCGCGGGAAGCTAAAGAGGAGCCGGAAGTCCCGCCCCCCACGAGACAGGCCCGCTCGGCAGTGTGGCAGGCGCTCGTTGGTCCACGAGAAAGGACGGAGACCAATAGGGAAGGCAGCTGCAGGCAAAAAGGGGCGGGGCCGGCTTCGGGCCGCCTCCTTCTCTGGTCGCCATGGCGATGGCTCGGCTTCGCGAGGGGCGCTGGAGAGGCAGGCGGCGCCGCGGGTCGAAATTGAGCAACCCGCCGGAGGGCGCCGCACCGTCCCAGCCCTGCCTTCAGCGCCTGTCAAACCGCGACCCTTTGGACTGCCAGGCGCTTCTCTGCCTGGCCTGGCGGCCAGCCCACCCCGAATTGGCTCGTGTTAATGGGAGCCCTTGACCAGAGATAGATCCAGAGGAGTTAGCCCTGTTAGTCTAGCTGCGAAATACCAGAGACAGACAATGACTGGAACATTTGAAGGGGGTGGGTGGGCAGAAAGATACGCCTTCCTGACTTGTTACTGCTTTTCCATCAAATGCATCATTTTCACTTATTATTGTGCTATTTGATGAAATCGTAGACATAACTTAAACTTCGCTATGCAAAATACAGTCAGTTCATACCCTACCAGGAATAAATTTTGAATGACTCACGTTCTAGCTGTGGCTGAAGAAATGAGCTGTGGCTCACCAGAGCTTGTACTCTACCCCTGGACTCTTGCTCTTTTCTACTGCTACTGACACACACAGCTACCTGTCTTGATCTAATTCAATACTAAAGATAAAGATGCAAGCTGCTGCAGCCTATGCTACCTTACTAACAGGGTAATCCTATGCAATCAAGACCATTGAAATCAACTGTCTTAAACTGGAGTAACTCTGTTCAGGGGTTCGCTGTAAATCTGTTGTAGTTTTTGTTATCTCACAGGGAAAATGATGCAATTAGAAAACACACTTCATAGTAAAGTAGGTTCAGGTGGGTGTTGTGTTGGCATGCAGGCAAAGAGCAACATTTGAGTCTAACAACTTAAAAACCAACAAGATTTATAGAGTTTAAAATTTTGAAAATTAAAGCTCCCTTCATCAGAGAGTAGTATGTCATTTGGACAGTAATCATCTCATATAGTCATAATAGGGCCAGCAGCCTTTGTGGATATTTCCTAAACTTTGTAATACTGAAAACTGAACAGTTCATTTGTGTGTCATGCACATATTGTGGTTCAATTCAGTCATATTTGATAAGCTTGAAAATATATAGGTACATAGTACACACAAATTATCTAATACTGTGAAGTGTCATAAAAAATCTTTATACTACAAGTTCTGGGTGAGTAAGAATGAAATAGGAGTGAAATACTCATTCCAAAATGGGGGGAAGTGTAGGCTTTTCTAAGTGCTCCCCATATTTTCCATTTTTCCTGTTTTTTTTTTAATCTTTCAAACAAATATCCCACCCACCCCCAATCTTTCCCCTGACTTTATCAGCAACCTAAAAAGGATGTTTCAAGTTCTGCTGGAAAGCACCATGGAACAAAATTTTCCCCTACAGAGATCTGAGAGAGGAGACGGAATTGAGCATGACTTAGTTTAAATGTGAGATGTTATAGCACCCTCTGCTCTTGGACCAGAAACTGTTTAAATATCCAGCAGATCTCACACAACTTCACTTCTGGGCCTTGAGAGAGGAGGTTAGCATTCTCCCTACAATCTATGATGTGTCTCCTGGCTGCAATCAGGCATTTGTGGTGAAGACACGTCAGTGACAAATCCTTTCCAGCAGGGAGCACTGCAGCTCCATGTAGAGCTGGAGCTTTGCCGATGGAAGCAGGGCTGTGGGCTTGTCCATTTAATGCAGAGGGAGGGAGAGAAGGAACAGCAAGCAAAACTACTCCTTGCCATCTCGCCAACTGAAAGTTGTGGCAGGGATAAAAGGCAAACTGGATGCAAAAACTCCAGTCCCCAGTCTCTTACGAAGCAGCAGCGTTGTTTTAATAAAAAACGTTTAAGGGCACAATAGTTACAGTTCCTCACCGTCACTAATAAGTTACTACCTGTCCTGAATTTAACTTAGCCCACCTCTAAAGGCTGTAGTGGGGCGAGTGGCTGTCCCACCCAAGGTTCCAAACTGCTAGGTGAGTCTGGAGCCAGGCTGAAGTTTCACAAATGAAGGAAGCTGTGGGCATAAATACAGTAATTTTAAAAAGATGTCTTTGGATCAAGGCTGTTAGATTAAACACCTATGGGCAAATAAAATACAGGAAGTCCATTTTAAAAAAAACCCAACCAGCCCAGAGGTTCTAGGCCACCTCAGCCCAGGAGGCGGAGACCAGCCATGCCAGAGAAGCCCAAGAGCACCGTGAGGACTTTGGGCAGGCGGCTGTCTGAAGAACTCAGTTCCTGGGGCAAGATCTCCAGGAAGGTGATGTACATGAAAGTGCCCGCTGCCACACCTTCCAGTATACTCCGAGTGGTGGTACTGCCCATGCCAGAGCTGTGTGTCACGGCCATGCCCAGACCAACCCCCAGTGGAGACATGAGCACGAAGGTGCCCAGAGCGGCAGCCAGCCACAGCAAGGGGAGACGGCTCTGCAGCAACAGGAGACCCAAGCTGGCCGCAACGATGCTCTTGTGCAGTAGGATGGCCCCGGCAAGCTGCAGCACTTTGCTCTCCGAATCTTGCAGGCCCACCGCCAGGCCTTCAAACACAGAGTGCAACGAGAGGGCCAGCATCAGCACCAGGTACCGGAAGGATGACCGAGAAGGGCGCTGGGATGCCTGCTGCTCAAGGCCAGCCTCTTCGCTGTGGTGCTGAGCAGGGCAGGCCGAGAGCAGGGGCGTCGCTTCATCCCCCTGTGGCTCGCTGCAGTCCAAGGCCACATGCTCTATCACCAGCACCAGCAAGAAGCCCAGAGCCAGGATCAGCTCTGGCATGGGGAAGTCCAGCTGCAGGCAGAGAGAAAGCAGGGAGGGGTTGGCTGGCCTTGGAACCCAATGGCTGCTGTACCTTTTAGGCTACAGGCCCTTCCTTCCCTCAAGCACCCCCATCCCAAGAGAAATGCCTCATCCCAGCCCCTTGGCCGCGCTGCATTCCTTTCAGAGAATCAACTCTTTGAGAGATTAGGCAGACGCCCTGAAGCCAAAACCAGGGAAACTAAACTCCCGGGCTCGGCCAGAATGACCTTGCTGTCCCGATCACCTGCTCCTGCAGCTGGATGCTCTACAACTTAGCAGCCGCAGAGAGCTAGAATACACACACCCCGCAGGAGCTGGGGCCGCCTCCCCTGCTGCCCCCGCCCCATCAGCGGCATCCAACTACTGAATATGCTGGTTAAGCCACAAACTTGCGGGGACAAAGGCCCTCGCCGAGCCTCCCAGCGAACCGGGGCTTTGCTTCCAGGCTCCGAGCTGCAGAGCCGACCCCGAGAGGCCCCGCTTTGGAAAGCCAATCCCGCCCCGCGCGCCCCGCGCCCGGTACCGAAAAGCTCTGCCGGCTCAGCTCCTCTCGCAGGTGCTCCAGCGAGTCGGGCACGACGTCCAGCAAGCAGGTGGCCAGGAAGACGCCGCCAGCCGCGCCGCTCAGGAGGCTCCGCCAGCGGGGGCCACACCCTGCGGGAGGGGAAGGGAGCAAGCCGGAGGGTCACTGCCGCGCCGCTGGGCACGCCCGCCCCAGCCAGCCCGCCCCAGCCAGCCCGCCACTCACCCGGCCCGCCGACTCGCCGCAGCACCGCCGGGAGGAGCGCGCAGAGCAGAGGCAGCAGCCCCAGCGCCACGAGGGCGCCCAGCTTCAGCGCCAGCAGCGACCACATGGCCCCGACTCGGCGCCCGCCCGCCCGCCGCCCATTTAAACCTTCGCTCCGCGTGACGCGCGCGGCCCCGCTCCGCTCCCATTGGCCCCGGCTGTGCCCCGCCCCGTCGGCGGCCGGCGGTCGTCTGAACGCGGGGCTTGCGGATCAATGGGAAGCCGCGTTGGGACAAGTGGCTTGGGGGTCGCTGCGGCCCTGATGCGTCTTGGAAGTGAGGGACTTTGCGCTGGGCAAAGAATAGGGAAGTGTAGGTGGACACAGAGGACTTGTTTTGCCAAGGGGAAAATGTTCTTTTGGATTTGGAAACTGACCAACTGCTACAGGAGGCAAAACAGGCATGAAATTCCTCTAAAGTATTTGGTAAATTTTATCAACGTTTTTTAAATATATAAAGTGCAGACAGTGCTAAAGTGTAAGTCATACCAAATACATACAAAAGTTATAATATCATAGTACAGTATCAATAGCTTTAATGTACTAATACACGACCAAATTATACAATATCAGCAACTGCAATACGCTGATTCATGACCATAACTGGTCATTCATAACCATAATAGGTAGACAGTCCAACTGGTGCAGTAATCATATCACTTCCTTTTTCCAGAGTGCGGACCATTCTCCAAATGGGAGTAGAGCTGCAAGTTGTCTTCCCAGAAGCCTAGGGGTCTTATGCCAGCCAATTATCAATTCCCGTTTCACCGAACGAGCTTCCTCACGGGCATGATATCACAAACTATAATAAAGGTATAATATATTATGCCTTTAGCACTGTCTGCACTTTATATATTTAAAAAAATCTGATAAAATTTACTAAATGCTTCCCGAGGACTTTCATTCCTATTTTGCCTCCTATAGCAGTTGGTCAGTTTGTGATTCTGTGGAGGCGCCCTGGTTGTATTAGTATTCCTTTTGGATTTGGAGACAATAAGCACCCAAGTGAAGAAGGAAAGCAGATTTATTAAATCCCTCTTTTAAATTACAGGAAAGAAATGAAGGGCAGCCCAATCCTAAGAAGGGCACGGAAAGTGAACAGGAACCGAACTAAGGCTTGCGAGGGCGCATCTAGCCCGTACGCCCGCGTAAGTGGCCTTCCGCCCGCGCTGGGACGCGGCGCTGGCCCGCCGGCGGGCCAGCACCGGTGCAAGCCGCAGGCGCCCGGGCGGCGGCGCAGAAGTGGCGTAGAGCCCTACGCCGACGCAGGGGGGGGCGGGGAGCAAGGCGGGGTCGGAGTTAGTCCGCTCCCTAAGCTCCTCCAGAAGCGGGAACACCCACAGCGGCGCAAAAAAGCTACGCCACGGAAAAAGAAGGCGTAGCCCATAGGCGTCCATGGAACGGCGAAAAATCAGCCCCCTCTCTGAGCGCCTCGCCCCGCCCCTATGGCCCGAAGGAGCATAGGATGAGAACTATCCCGGGGACCAATCAGCGTGCGCGCCCGGCATGGACGAGCCCCCCTCTCTGCACCCAATCACCTGCGACCGCGCCCTACAAAACATCCGGCCAGCGCCGCCCAAACCCCCAGGTAAGTGAGCACTCGGCCGGAGGCTCTGCCCGTCTGCTGAGTGGCATTGCCCCTTTGAAAACCGAAACGGGCTGAGGGCATTCACATTGGCAGGCGCAGAATGCACTCGGGGGACTTTGCGAAAAACTGGGGGAACTTCGCATAAAGGGGAAGAGGTGCCTAACTGCCTAACTCTCTTTCTACCGTGATAGAAAGAATGACTCCACAGCTAACTGATGCATGCTAGTTGCTTCTAACTAAGCACAAACAAACTAACCCTTCCGTGGCAGAAGGGAATGACACTTTGCAAATTAACCGCATGCTCTCCCGTTTCCTTGCAGGTGCCCTGACTCTTGCGCTCCCACCTGGTGATGACCGACGGAGCGCTGACAGGTAAGGAGGAGGTGGGGGGGCATTCCGCAGATTAGTGCAAACCGCCCATTCACCTGAACCCACCCGCTCACTTGCCGCTTTGGGTGAGGCCCAGCAGGGGTGGGGGGCAACCATGGCCGCCCCTGGCTGCCTCAGAGGCAGGCGCCTCGAAAACCACATGTGGCCAGGTGTTTGTTGTGACCAGCTCATTCTCTCCCTTAAAGGTAAAGGCTTGCCAAGGCCGAGTGCATCCTCACCAGACCGTCATGCATCAGCTGCTGCCCTCGACCATGTGCAACCCCCCCCCCCGGATGGCGGAGTGTGGGGCTTGCCTTGCCAGTGGAACGAGGCAAAGCCCACACGTGTCTTTTTCCCCCACAGGCACGTCCAGGGCATGGCTGCTCCCCCGCGCCCCGCCCTCCCCAAACATCTCTGACGGACGGTTGGCTGCAGCCCAGGAAGCACCGTCGCGCCGCGGCCTGCATCCCAGCCCCGCCCCTCCGAGCGGGAAGGAGGGCTGTGTGGAATGCTCCGGCTCCCTCGCCAGCCTAAATGCAAGCCCGCTCTTTCCAGTGCAATAAAACGAGATGTACAACAACTGTTTTCTGTGTCTGCGAGTCTGACTTCGTCCTCCGCCCCTCCCCCAACACTCCCGTCACATCCCCCCACCTGCACATTGCCACAAATGTATCCGACACACCCCGTCTTGCCTCCCCGCCCCCTCCCTCCCTCCTCCCCCCCCTCCTCCTCTGTATTTGACCAGTGTCTGTACCACCCATCTGCCGAAGAGAACTTGATTCTCAGAAGCCTGTGCCACAATAAAATTGGATAGTTTTAAAGGTGCTATGGGACCCTTTTTGAATTCGCTACCACAGGCTAACACGGCTAACCCCCCTGCATCTATGGCCAGGTAGAGGGTTGGGGCGGGGCATGTGAGCGGGGAGGGGGATCAATCCCCGGTGGGGAGAGTAGCTGGCACCCGATAAGCAAGGGAGAGGGTGGTGCGAGCTGCCGCTGCAAGGGGGTGGGAGATGGCAGGGGAAACGGTCCACTCGCGGGAACCCTAGCCCCCACCAATGGAGAATCCAGGGTGGTGGCAGGCGGATGCCATATCCCGGGCAGGAGGTCTCGCGCGCCTGGGGAGGGTCGCCCCCATCGCAGCCGCAGCCCCAGCAACACAGTCCCATGAGCGGCCGCCTCCCAGAGTGGGTCCAGCCCCTCGGGCGTCTGCAGCAGCCCCATTGGTCATTCCAACACCTTCCACCCCAGGGCGTCCTGCCTTGCATCCAATCCCGTGGAGCAGTTGCCAGCCTCCCACGCCAACAGGCCATGGTTGTTGGGAGGGGTGGGGTGTGTCCGAGGCTGCGCGTGGCTCCGCCCTGGCTCGGCGCCGTCTCCTGCGTTCAGCAATTGTGGCCACTCGCGTTGCCCTGCCGGGGGGGGGAACCACTCCGAGGCTGCCAGCCCCGCCAATCCTGCAGGGAAGGCCGCTGGCCCCGCCCACAGGGGCAGTGGAAGAGCGCATCAGCTGCGCAAAGTGGCTAAAATGCGGGAGCCCGAGGCCTCCCGGCTGGCTGCCACAGCGTGCCCCTTCCCCGGCCGGGCCATGCAGGCTGGGTGGCCACCCCAGGCCCGGGAGGGCCCCCCGATGGCAGGTTGCGTGACTGCCCCAGCTCAGGGCGGCATGCCAGGCAGGGCAGGTGCGTTAGGGCAATATGGAAGACATGCCAGAGCGGCCCCTGGCCAGTCCTTGTGCATCCTAAGCCCCCCCCCCTTGGAAGGGATGCGCTGTCACCGCGGGCCTGGTCATGCGCTCATGGTGCCAGGGCAGGATATGGCTGGCAGTTCACCAAAGTATCGCAGGCAGACACGGGTCCATGTGTAGATGAGCTTTATTCCCAGTCCCACGGCGCAACGTACAGCCAGGCCCAAGGGTTCACGTCCCGCAAGGATGCACTTGAGCAGCACAGCATCCCCGCAAGGGAAGAGGGCCCTGGGGCCATAGGAAGCCAACCACCACGGCCCCCTCCCCTCCAACCCACAGGTCTGAGACGGGGGGGGGGGCCTGTGCTGAACCTATCCATGAACTATGCAGCTGCCAGACAGAAGATAGGGAATTGTTACATCTCAGACCCTCCAAGGTCATGCCGGCGGGCGGTGTAGTTCGGTGGGCAGCACAGAAACACGATACCCACAGCGGTCCCGGCTGCATGGAGGGCGACGGGTGGCGGGAGCAGTGGGCGGCCAGGCTCGGGGCCCAGCTCATTGCCAAGGCTGCCGGGAATGACCTCCTGGCAGATGAGGGTGCGATGACTGCGCGGCCAGTTTACCTGGAGGAGCTCTTCCCTGGCCGTGCGGAGGAGGCCCACCTCATACGAGCGTGGCTAGACACGGCGCTGTGCGAGGTGGAGCATGACCTCCTGGAAGAGGAGGTGGCTGCGGGCCCTGCGCGCAGTAAGTCAGGGTCCTCGGCGCCATCCAGGGAGCCTCCTCCGCTGCCACAGAGGGCAGGCCATAAGGGCCCGGAGGCGTCCCAGCCACTTCCGTCGAGGCGCAGGTTGCAGGTGCTTGCAGCAGATGCCGGGCTGCCACCAACGGGTGCCCCCCCTCCCTCTCTCCCCCCTCTGCAGGGACCATCAATGACAGGTGGATGGCTGCCATGGACCGGGTTCACGGGGCATTCCAGCAGGCGCGGGCAGCGGCACCATGTGAGTCTCGCCAACAGGAGGGGCACGGGCATGTGGGGTGGGGCGGCCTGCGGCCGCGACAACAACCCCAGAGCCCACAGGGGCCCTGACGCTCCCATCCCCCACCTCTTGCCCCCACAGCGGCGCCCGCCCGGAGCCCCTCGCCAGATGAGGAGGAACTTGGGAGGGGCTTCACCGCCTGGTCTCCACCCCGCTACCCGCCACCCGCTGAAGACCCAGAGGGTGACCCAGTGGACGGGCCTGGCAGGAAGCGGCCGAAGCTGGAGCCCGTCCCCGCAGACGGCCGGGCAGCTGCCGATATGCCATCCCAGGCACAGGCATCTTGGACCCCAGCCGGGCCCCTGCTCTGTAACGGGGATGCCGTGGCAGGGCCGCTGGCCTCCCCCTGCTCCGACGCGCTACCTAGCCCTCACCCTCCTGGCTGCTGAGGCCGGGGTTCTGGGTTGGCAAGCTGCTCTCTGGGTGCCTGATGCGGCCCTGGAATCGATTGGGAATAAAGCCAAGTTCGTTAACCGCTTTTCCCGTGCAGCCCGTCCATGGGGGGCGGTGGCTGCTGGCCGGGGCGGCTTTCCCATGCTCTCTACATGCAGGGGTTGAGGGAGCGGGGACTCGGAGGGGCCGCCTGGGACACCATAGGGGCGTAAAGGGCGAGTGTTTGGCCGGCCGAGCCCCCCATGGCCAGGCATGGCCCTCAGCGCGCAGCATGCCACAGGTGCTCCGCGACCCTGTCTCGCACAGCTCGGTCATGCTCCTGGGGCTCTGCAGGGGCGTCAGGAGAAAGGCGACCGGCGGGCGGCAGCCAGGGGTCCTCGCCTGGGCCCTCTGTGGCTGGCAAGGGGAGCTGCTGGCGCACGGCAATATTGTGCAGCATGACACAGGCAGCCACAAGCTTGGCGACGGTGAACGGCTGCATGGCCAGGCGGCCGCCCGTGTGATGGAGGCATCTGAAGCGCATTTTCAGCTGACCGAAAGCACGTTCGATCACCATCCTCGTGCGCCGGTGGGCCTGGTTGTAGTTGGCTCTGTCGGCGGGCTCATCCGCAGGGTATGGCGTCAGGAGGTAAGGCAGCAATGGATAGCCACGGTCACCTGCAAGGGGAGGCGGAGTTAGGATCTCCCTTCCCATCCCCGTCCCCTCACAGCTCCCCCACCAACTCCTGACCTAGGAGCCAGCCTCTCCCCTCAGGCCATGATGACAGGAGCCTGTTCAGGCCGGAGGTGGTGAAGATCTGTGCGTCGTGGACGCTTCCCGGGAACTTGGCAACGAGGTCCGTGAAGATCCCCTGGTGGTCACAGGCTGCCTGGACGTTGATACTGTAGAACCGGTGCCGATTCCTGTAGACCTGCGGCTCCTCTCTGGGAGCGCATATGGCCACATGCGTGCAGTCGACTGCTCCAATCACATTGGGGAAGCCTGCAAAGGAGGAGAAGCCAGCCCGGATGGGTGCCAACTCTGCCTCCGAGGTGGGAAAGTGGATGTGCTCGCGGATCCGACCAACTAGGGCGTCCAGGAAGGCATGCAGGCAGCGGCTGGCGGATGACTGGGAGACCTCCAAGGCCTCAGCCATGACTCCCTGGAAGGAGCCGGTCGCAAGGTAGCGGAGGGACAGCAGGACCCTCTGGAGGATGGGGATGCCCCGGGGAGCCGCAGCTTGCCCCTGAAGGGCGGGCGCGAGCTCCTCGCACAGAGCCTGTATGGCTGCCCTGTCCAGGCGGAAGCGGTCCAGGCAAGTCATGTCGCCCAGGAGCAGGGATGGCACCCTGGCCTGGAACCGGCGGCGGCGTCTGAGGCGGCGCCGCCTGAGGGCCGCTCGGACAAACACGGCTGGCAGGAGGTGGCTGGTCCGGATGGCTGGGAGCCGCGGCGGCAGTGGCGGGCACCAGGCGGGGATGATCAAGGTCCTGCCTGGAAGGAACGCAGGTTGAGTTTCAGCACCCTGAACCCCCCCCCCCACGCACAGCAGCAGGCCTACCGGTCTCAGCGGCCCGTTGCAAGTGGTGCTCAGGAGCAGGTCCTCTGTCCGCTGCATGGGCCGTCCCAGCCACCTTTCCCGGTCCTGCACCCCCTGTGCCCTCCTCCATCTTGCCGAGGGGATGGGTGAGCACATGACTAGGTGGCTGGTTCCCACCACTTATCTCGGGGACCGGACATTCCAGCGGGCACTACCCCCATGTCTGCTGAGAGCACTAGTGGCGGCGGAAGCCAGCGCCAGGCAAACTGGACAGAGGCCGAGAGAGTGCTGCTTTTTGGGCTCGTGGTGGAGAATGCGGAGGTCGCCCTGAGCACGCACAGGGGCGCCTCGTCCCGGTCTCGACGACGGGCATTCTGGCAGATGGCAGCTGACAGGGTCTCGGCTGTGGGCAACGCGCCCCGCACTGCTCACTCGGCAATGAAGCGCTGGAATGATTCTTTCGGGCCCGCGCGCAAACGAGTGCGCCTCCTCATGTCTCAGGGGGTTCCTTATGAGCGGGCCCTTGACGAGGGGCTCCCAGGCCCAGAGGCGGTCATGCGAGCGGTCATCCCGGAGGCGGTGGTGGGCGGCCTGGGCGTTGAGGTCCTGCCCGGTTAGTATTTGTGGATTCAGGGAGGCGAGGGGGGGGACGTATGGATCGTGGCACATGTGTGACAGGGCCTCTCCCGTGAGTTGGCACGGCCCCTGAGGGTCCAGACCCAAGCCAGGCGGAGGCAGAGGCAGCGGAGTCTGTGCCCCCCCTGGCAGAGAGCGGGGCCCAGGAACAGGCAGCCCTTCCACCGCCACAGCAAGCCCCTGCTGCCAGCGACGAGGAGCCTCAACCGGGCCCGTCGGGGGGCATGGATCCGGAGCACGGTATGTATCTGTGGCCCTGCTGCTGGTGGGGCCAGGGACCGGCTCGGCCGCCGGCCTCGGCCACACATCCAAGGCCACTCATGGCGCCGACCGGTCTCAAGACGAGGGGCTGCGGCCGCAGTTGGAATGGGTGTGCTTGGCCCGGCTCGGTGGCCTGTGGCAGCCCATGTTGGGCCGCTGCTCTTCCCTCCCTGGGGCCTCTTCCCACCCATGTCTCGCTCCAGCAGGGACCATGCGCCTGGAGATAGGCGGGGAGGTGATTGCCCAGCTGCGCGAGCTGCCACCCTCCCGGAGGACCTCTGCTGCCGGAGCGGCTCTCCTGCAGTCGCTCGGCTTCCCTGTGTCGGTGGAGGGTGAAGGTGGCCCTGGGACTCCGCCGGTTCAGGACACCTCATCGACAGAGCCGCTCGAGGAGCTGTCCCAGCCTGCAGCACCATCCCCTCCAGCCCCCCCGCCCCCGGGTGCCATGGGCCGTGTGCGGGAAGGACCTGGCTCCGCCTCTGAGGGGGAGGGGCCCATGGAGGGGATCCTTCCAGGCGCACGGGCTCGCGGCCCCCGCCCTGCCCAGCGGCTTCCCCCGACACTAGCCGCAATGTGGGCGGCGATCGAGAGGGAGCGGCTAGAGGTGCACGCTGCATGGGAGGAGGCGAACAACCGCGGCCGGGAGTTCATGGCTGCGGTACTGGAAGTGGGGGAAGGGGTCTGTGCCTCTCAAGTCCGTGCCGAAGCCCTGCTCGGGCGGCTCGTCGCCATCCTCGACCCTCCGGCCCCACCCGCTGCAGCAGCTCCACCCGCCCCAGAGGCACCCCTCCCTCGGGCCCAGTTGCGTGCGAGAGGCCGGGCCCGTGGACGGCCAAGGGGGTCCGGCCGCCGGCCTCGCCGGTGACCGCCGCTGCCGCCTTGGGGGTGGGGTGGGGTGTTTTGCTGCACAGGCGGCTCTCCTACACGCCTCCCCTTCCTCACGTCTGCTGGGGGAGGTGGGATGATATAATAATAAAGGCTGATTTCTGTGCAATGGGTGTCTGTGTTCTTTGCCTTGGGATGGGGACGAGGGGGCAGGCCCGCTGTGTTTGCCTCTTGGTGGCGGCCTCAGGCCAGCCCTCCCCTTCGGCGCCACTTGGGGGCTGTCCCCTGCTGCCAGAGACTGGCTGCTGCCCTGGATTCCTCATGGCAGGGCGCCTGCCAGTCCCATGCCAACCTCTCTGGACGCGGCCGCCAGGGACTTGGTGCTACATTGGGCAAACGGGGGAAAGGCTTCTCAGACTACGCCCACCCCTCTCCTTCCCGACTGCGAGCCCCGCCCGACACACGAGCCGAGGCAGTCTGCCAGCATGGGCGCGGTTTGCCTGCTGCTCTGGGGCCTGGCCGGGATCGCGTGCTGCCCATAGGCTGCGCCTTTCCTGGCCCCTCCCCCTGACGCTTGTCAGGAACAGCGCCCTTTGGCTGCGCCTGGCGGCGGCCGTGGATCAGACCCGCCCACAACACTTTCTGGTTCTCCAAAATTGCATCTCTGCGCCGCTGCGGGCGCCGCTGCGGCCACACTTTGCTGGCACAGGATCCGGCCCGGCGGCGCCGCCACACCACCAGTGCAGCTGCGTCGGCGTTGGGGCCGGCCATAGGATTGCACTATAAGTTGCAAATCAGAGAATAGATAGAGAACAGAGTATGCTTCCGCACCTATACTGCTGTCAGGGACCCCTTGCAAGCTGCCAGGCAACGTATATTCCCATCTTCAATAATATTTATCAATCAACCTTGATTAGTATTGTCTTAGACCAGCACTAGTCTTGGGGAAAATTCCCAACCACCATGAATAAAAGAACTGAGAACCCATAGAGCTTCCCACTCTGGCTAATTCTCAGCAGAAGAGGGAATTTGCTGTGTCACCACTGTCACTTTCTATATGTCGTTTAGGGCTCTCCTGGCTTTCCACAAATCGCAAAACCAAATAATTAGGGGGGATTTGTTACATAGATAATAGGGCTGTGCGGTGAGGAAATGATTCAAAGAGGTGTAAAGTGAAAGGGACTGTGGAATATACTGCTGTGCACTGTCTGTTACTGTTGTGTCAAATTGCTTAAGTTTTGTTTTAGTACTGTTTCAGCTGAGATTTCTGCAATCTATACCCTATTGAATTGTTTATTGAATGTACCAGCTGTCAATTGTATTGAATTATACTGTGTAATCTGCTTTGAATCTCAATGAGAAATGCAGGCTATAAATAATGTAAATAAATAAATGATAAAAGCCAAGTTTGGGAAAGATTGCAGCGAAGTCAGGGAACCTGAAGAAGCAGGAAAAATAGAGGCGGACGTCACGCGGTTGCTTAGGCGGGGCTTCTGTGACGAAGCTCAGAACGAGTAAAAAATATCCATGTGAAAACAGCCTCAAACAAATTATTGCCCAATCGGCAAATGAAAAGCAGCATTTTAAATGCTGACATAGATTACTAGCACAGCACAAAAGGGATACAACTCAAAAAGACACTTCATTCAGTCTGAAGAAATAAATAGTTTTCATCAGGGTTTTTTTCCTGGGAAAAGAGGTGGTGGAGCTCTCAGGAGGGAAATGAGGAAGAAACACATGGGATTCTTTCAAATAACATTATTTTCACGCACTATTGCCGAGTAATTTCAAGAGGTGCCGGAACTCCGTTCCACCGCATTCCCGCAGAAAAAAAGCCCTGGTTTTCATAGAATCTCAAAAACCAGTTCCGTTGGAAGGAAGATATTTTCATCTTGTAATGCAACTGTGGATGTACAACTTGTGTGTGTGTGTAAAGTGCTGACAAGTCATAGCTATCTGGCAACCCTACTGGGGTGTTCAAGGCAAGAGATTAACAGAAGTGGTTTGCCATTTCCTGTTTATGTATAGTGCCTGTGGTCTTTCCTGGTGGCTCCCCGTCCAAGTACTAACCAGTGCACTGCTGGCTAGCCTGGGACATCCAGGACAGGGCCTCCACCTTATAGAACAGGTTGCCTGAAGAGGTCAGGAAAGCTCCCGCTCAACCTGGCTTTCTGCAATCTGTGTGTACAGCTGAGAAGGGTTAAAACTTTATAAAGTGTCAGCTACTCAGCAGTTTAACTATCCTATAAGTTAGGATTCGTGAAAAGCTTTTTAAAAATCAAAAAACCTATTTTAATTCTACATTCTTCCTTTTGAAAGATATATAGCTTCATTTTTCTCTGTATTGGATATGGGGTGTGTTATTTGCCTCCAGGGCTAAATCCACACATCCCGGCAAAGCATTAAACTGTTGGAATGATAGCATCTTCTTGGCGCAATTTCTGACATCATCATGCCACGATTCCACTCTCGTGGCGCGATGACATCAGAAATCATGCCAAGAAGATGCTAGCATCTAACAGTTTAGTGCTATGCTGGGATGTGTGAATTCAGCCAAGTACCAGACAGGGCCATATTAACCCATGGCCGGGCCCCTAGGCTTTCAAATATTTCGGGGCCCCTCCAGCACTTCAGTCTTTCACCCCACTACAGCTGACAGCCAAACCCTGGTACGGTAGGTACTAGACTGCAGAACATGGCCCTCTATCCATTTTGAAGGTCTCCTGAAGAATTCTACTCACAATTTTAAAAATATTTTTATTGCGCTAGTAACACTCTTCAGGAAAGCACATTTTGGGAGTATAATTCTTCAATACAGTAATATGTGAAGTGAATAACATTTTTATTATTTATTTAAAAATATCTAATGTATGGATAATTGTTTTAATATAAGAGAAAATTTGTTTCCCTTCAATAAGGAAGCAGTTAATTATCTTATTAATAGAGGTTATATAAAAGAATCAATTAATTGTAATTTATGTGGGGATGTGCCTCAGCAAAAAAAATTAAGGGGCCTCTTTTCCCTGTGGAGCCCCTAGGCTTCGGCCTAGTCAGCCTTATGAATAATACAGCCCTGGTATCAGATGCCCTCAGGCCAGCCCCAGAAGCCAAGGGGGCTCAAGAGAGAGAAATGGGAGCTTGGAAGTAGCAGTATAGCTTGGGTTTGGCGTCATCCGGGCAATTCTCAGACTCAACATGAACGTGATGTCATCAACTGGAAGTGACATCATCGCACAGGGCACAGGAGCGCTCCTGCGATTCGGGCCGCTTGCCTCCCCGCCTCCATCAGGCAGCTGCCCACACCGCTGCTGCCTGCTCAGTGCGCTCCTTAGCTGCAGGATGGCTACCTCAGTGCGCAGCGATCTGGCCGCCCTGTCGGAGCGGCAGGCAGCCAGGGCGCCATGGGTGGCCTCCCACAGATCACAGGCTGTCCTCAGCCCCCCAAATTATGCACCTAGGGTGACCACCCCTCTCTCCCCCCCACCCACGCTACACCACAGCTTGGAAGCACTATCTGCTCTCAAAGGATGGAGTAACTGGGTAAGTCATCCTGCGTCTTGCAGCAGTGGTGTTCTTAGGAGGCCACATGACCAGAGTTGGTCAAGACTTTGTCTTTCAAAGGATACTCACTTTGCATGGTGCTTGTTTTCTTTCTAAAATAAACTACCCCAAACCTCTTGAAATAACCTTCCAGTTTTCCTTGTGTAATCCAAATTCAAAGAAGCTCTGTTGTTTCTCTCCCCTCAATCCTGCTCTTAAATTTCTCTCTCCCAGGGGAACATCTCCCAAATAAGAAAATCTTTAGCTTTTTAAAAATATAATGCAAGGTTTTTAAAATTCAGAATGAAAATTTGGACCTGGTCATATCGAAAATGTGGAAGGCAAGTTTTGAGTTGAAAACAATGAGACTGGATTGCTCTAAAAACATCACACTGCTTAAATGTGTCTTGTTAGTAATAGCAGCATTGATATCTTCGATGGTGTTAAGAGGATTAACAAATTCATGAAGGATAGGTGTATCTACTGCTATCAGCTATGGTGGCTCAATGGAACCTTCGTGTTCAGAGGCTGTGTACCTCTGAATATACCAGTTTTATTTTTATTAATTTGTTAAATATTTATATTCCACATTTTCTCTTGGCTCAAGGTGTTGGTGCTCAGCTTGTGGGTTTTGTGGAGACATCTGGTTGGACTAGAGGGACCCTTAGACTGATCCCATGGTTTCTCACTGCGCTCATTACAACAACCCTGTAAAGTAGGTCAAAATTGCAAGAGTGGCTCGCCTAAGGCCACTTAGCAAGTTGATGACTGATTCAAGCGACTGGCTTTCTGATCGATCTGTTGGCCACTCCAGTGAAGATGCCACGTGCCTGGTGTTGAGGCCAGATTACACTGGTTGGAGCTCCCTCTTTCCCTACCTGTGTGCTCAGCACTCATTCCAAGGAGCTCTGTCTCAGGTTAGGGTTGCCAGCCTCCAGGTAGTGGCTGGAGATCTCCTGGAATTACAACTGGTCTACAGGCCACAGAGATCAGTTCCCCTGGAGAAAATGGCTACTTTGGGGGGTGGACTCTATGGAATTCTGCCATGCCAAGGTCCTTTCCCTCCCCAAACCCCACTTTCTCCAGGTTTCACCCCCCAGATCTCCAGGAATTTCCCAACTTGGAGCTGGCAACCCTATCTCAGGTTCATCTTGTGGGGGGGGTCCCAAAAGAGCCCCTGAGCTTCAAAATGTGCCACTGGGTCAGTGGGCAGCCCCCTGCTTGCCTCCCTTTGCAGCTTCCCCTGCAGTTTGTCCTTGCACAGGAGACCCTTGCCCTGACCCTTGTGTTTGGTCACACCGCTTGCCGGTGTTTGAGGAGGCAGGCAGATTCTTGCCACCTAGATTCCATTGGAGAGGGAGGGAATTAAGCAGCCTTTGGGCAGTGGGGGAGGGAAGGTCTGTCTTCTCCAGCCTCTTCTTGGACTGAGGAGCAGCTTGGCTGGTCTGCCCCGGGGCTGTGGTTCCAGGAGCCTCTACAGATGGCCCTAGGAAAATAGCCCGCTGCCCCCTCCATCTGCTGAAGCCCTCGTGGTCTGTCACTCAGGCTGGCTCCTGGGCTCCAGTCGCCTCTTGCCAAAGCTCAGTTGGGATATTCTAGGCAATGAGGGTTTGACCAAGCCTGGTCAGCTAGGGAGAGCCTGCCTTCATTCTAGGGGCCACCCTACCTGGGCCTACTTTGAAGGTGCAGTGTCTGTCCGATCGCACATGGGACACTGACTTCAAGGCAGGGTGGGCCAGATGTCTCAGAGGTGGCACTCATTGGGGAGGATGCTCCCTTGGGGTTCACATGTCTGGCTGGTTGCAAGCTGGGGAGTGAGTGGGGCCCTTGGCTTGGGCGGCCTTTAAAGGCCCTCCTACACTGAAGCTGGGGGTGGCCGAGTAGGGAGCACAAGAGGCGAGTAACTGAGCCCTCTGCGGTATCCACACAATAACAGTGAAATCCTAACAGAGGATTTCACTGTAAAAGTTCCAGAGGAGTTAGCCGTGTTAGTCTTTAGTTGCAAAATAGTAAAGAGTCCAGTAGCAGCTGTAAGACTAACCAACTTTATTGTAGCATGAGCTCTCAAGAACCACAGCTCTCTTCGTTAGATGCATCTTTTTAATAGTATGCACAAGATGATATACTGCAGATGATCAGGGCGAGGCAACCGGCCATGTGACCATTTTCGCCAAGGGCGATTTAAACTTAAAAAAACTCCCCCCTTGTTCCAGCTGACCCAAAGTGACGTCATTGTGCGGTCCTGAATTCCACCACTGAGTTCCACCACCTCTTTTCCCAGAAAAAAAGCCCGGGGTAAGTCAAAACATTCTGTCTTAATTCATTGCTCACAACTGACAAGACTTCTGTTCAAATGATTTTTCACTTGAAGGTCACTTTTGGATTTCTGGATACTGGACCACTAAGATGATCAGTCCTGGACTTCTTGCTTGGTCCAGATTGCCAACCTAGACACCAAGTGTCAGTTGTGGGTTCTTGTCTGGCCTATTTTGCTGCCGCTTGGCCCGTTACTGGCTGAGTGTTGCTTTCTTGCCAGCCCCCTCCCTCCCACTTGGTGGGTTCCAAACCCATGTCCACATGTGGCTACCTTCCTCGAGTGAGCTATTGGGCAATTGCTTTTTTGAAGGCGCCCCTGAGTGCTCCCGTGTCTGCAGTGCCTTTGGGCTGTGGTCTTGGGCTAATGTAGGAATGGGGCATGCACTTCTTTGTTCTGCCTTGGATGCTCGGGCTGGCATTAAAACTATTCAGGAGCTAAGCGTGGCCCAAACTCAACGCTGTTACTAGCCATCACCGTGAAAGTCTTTATCTAGAATTTCAGATATGAGAGAATTCAATCAGAGCGATATCAGAGAGAGCCCCAGTGAAGTTAGATGAAGTCCGTTGAAGAGCAGTTTTCTCCCTTTCTCCTAAGGATAGCAGTTGGGGTCTCTTTATTTCATCATTGGCAAAAGGTCAGTGACACAATATTTATTTTCTTTGTGGTTAAGTATTCCACGACTATCCTTGGGGAAACTGCTAATCTCTGATCGTCAACATTCCCTATCTGTAAAATGGAACAAATAATATCACTCTGTCTGTGCAGTCTGTGTATCTCATGTCTGCAAAATGGGGGCAGGGACACGTGTAGATTAGAGTCAGTCTATACTTAAGATTTCTCTGCAACAGATTTGCTGACTCGTCTTGTTATGATTCAACATTCCTGAGCCATAAATTGGGACAGATGAATGTATCTACTCCCATTTCTATTCCACTCTTCCTTTAACTATCTCAAAGTGGTAGACAAGCGTTCCTCTTCCCTTTTTTAATCCTCACGAGAACGCTCTGATGTGAGTTACGCTGCAAGACAGTGACAAGTTCAACACCAGCCAATAAATTTGTTGTGGGGGTTTGTTGTTGTTGTTCTTTTGCTCTGTCTGTGGTGCGGCCGTCTTCTGCTGTATACAGAAATGTGGCCGACTGACATGGGGGGAGCTGATGTGGTCACGGCCCCCTGGTGTCGGGCAGACACCACCCAAGGGTGGACCGCAGCAAGGGAGGGAACCAAGGGGACACAGTACCCTCTCCTAGTACAAACACTGTGGCCTGACTGACGGTTCCTGCAGGGAGCTCTGTAGGCATGGGTTTGTGCAGGGCTTTTTTTCTGCGAAAAGAGGGGGTGGAACTCAGTGGGTTGCCGTCAGAGAAAATAGTCACATGGGTGGTGGCCCCGCCTCCTGATCTGGAGATCAGGGGGCGGGGCCACCACCCATGTGACCATTTTCAAGAAGTTCTGGAACTCCGTTCCACTGCGTTCCCCCTGAAAAAAAGCCCTGTGTGCCCCCTTCCTCGCAGCCGACTTCCCTTTTGCCAGGGACGTGCTCTGGGAAGGAAACACGATGGCTCCAGCCACCCAATCCCTCCTCTGCCTGGCTCTTGCAGTTCACTCAGCAGAGGCCACCCTGAGAGAAGACCCCAGACTGGTCCCGCCCAGGGTGGGCCTTTGGCCAGGCGAGGGAAAGGCAGGCCCAGGAGTACACAATGTCACCTGCACAGAAGGCATCTGGTCAAGACTCCCAAAGCTCCCTGGGGAAAAGTGGGCCTGGATTCAGGTCCTGTGAAGCCCACCTTTGGACCAGCAACTGGCGACCAGCAGCAAAATCGAATGCAGGGGCTGGACTAGAAACCGGAGCCGTGCGTATTCCAGCTGCTCACCTCATTCTGCAGTCACTCCATTGGCTAGCTATCAGTTACCGTGCTCAGTTCAAGGTATTGGTTATCACATAGAAAGCTATTCATGGCCTTGGCCAGGCATCCCTATGGGACGGCCTCCCTCCCTATGTCCCTCCACGGCAACTTCACTCATCTGAACAGGGTCTCCTGTTGGTGCCACCCTGCATGTGAGTGAACTCAACAGCAGCCCATGCACGGGCTTTCTCTGTGGTGGCCCCTACCCTGTGGAACAGCCTGCCTGAAGAGGTCAGGAGAGCCCCCACTCTCCTAGCTTTCCACAAACGATGCAAAACCAAATTATTCAATAAGCCTTTTGTATTGTACGGAAAGGTCTCAGATGCTCCGCTATTGAATTGGGGACCATAGATTTCACCCATAGACTTCACCAATATGTTGCCCTACATACTATCTGTTGCTTTAAATATGTGCTCCTATGTCAGCCCTAGAATTCCTTATGTTCTGTTTCAGCATTGCTTCAACTCTGTATTGGATTCTTGCCAATGTTACGTCTTTGTAAACCTGTGCTTATTTACCCTATGGCATTGTTTATGAAATTGTCCTTTATACTGACTGTACTACTCTCACACTGTGTGATCTGCCTTGAGTCTCAGTGAGAAAGGTGGACCATAAATAACATAAATAAATAAAATAAATAAGTTGGCAGGCAAGGGCAAGACATAGCAGCAGAAGGCATGAGGTGGTAGCCCTGCCATCTAGCATACGGGTCGCAGCCCCAAGGCCCCCTGGTTCCAGCCTGGAGCAGCCTGGGCAGAAGCCAGAGCACGCTTTATTGTGGGATAGACCATCCCTGCATCTTCTTAATTCCAGGAGATCGCCGGGCCTCACCTGGAGGTTGGCAACCTTACAGCATGACTTGCGGTAACTGGGCCGTGACAGCTCGCAAAGCAAGGCAGGACTTTTGGAGGTGAGGATCACCCCACTCTCATCTCAGGCTTGATTCTGATTGCTAATGGGCTAAGAGGGCAGGGTGCTCCAGTCCTGAAGGGCCAAGGTCATTGCAGCTATCGCCTTGGGGAAGGGGAGAAGAGAGGAGGGTGAGACTCTGGCCTTTCAAACACAAAACGTATCGACTTGAGCTGAGCAGAGTCTTTTGTGGGAGCATTTAAATCTGGAGCTACAAAGAGGGCAGGAGCGGGCGCCCAGTTCCAGAGCCGCTGGGATTTCCCCCTGGGCTGATTCTCTTTCTGTTGACTGTGAATCACCGCAAACCCTTTGGACTCAGAAGGCAAAGCTGTCCGTGCAGCCTTCCTGGAGAATGCTTGTCATGGTAAGTTCCCAGCGTGACTTGTGGGCCTGGAGGGGGAAGGGGGATTGGGCTGCAAGGGAGAGGCCCCTACAGACTTCTTTACCGAGAAGGCTTCTTGGCCTCTGTGCCTGGATAGCAGAGAGGAAGCCCTCACCTGGATAGCCCAGGTGAGCCTGATCTCAACAGATCTCAGAAGATAAAGAAGACTTCAGAGGGAAGGGACAGGAAGGGCTGGGGAAAAGTGCGCCTAGCAGAGACCTTGTAACTGTGAAATTATTCTACCTACTTAATTCACCCTAACTTAGGTTAAGGAAGAGAGGATGTGTTTATGGATCATGTAACTTTCCTTTGCTCAGTAGTTATTCATCAGTTTTTGCTCAACTAAATGCTATTTTTAACCAATTAATGCAATTATGAGTACTTTCTGAATATGACCTTCCACTCAATTGCTCCTAGCCTCTGGAAAGTCCTGGACAAGGCTGGACAGGCAGGCACTCCGGGACCCCTCAAAGTTCCTGGGCAGCATCTGAGAAGCAGAGGCTGAGCTTGTGGCCTATGCTGGGCATGACAGCTGTTGCACGTGGCAGGCAGGTCCACGTTCTTGGGCAGTCGTGAGGCCTGCTGGCACAGGGTGGGCTTACTGGCTCTCCTCCAGAGAGTTCTGTGCAACGGAGTGGCAAGTAAGGGCTCTCCTTCTCGTCTGCTGCCATCCAGCCCAGCCCCAGCTGGAGCTGCAACCTTTCTAAACAGATCATGGAGGGCCCGTCTTTTTTAATAAGCACAAGTTCTGGAGTTCTTTGACAAGCATGTGGGTAAGGTGAACCAGTATAGTTGGATTGCCACAAGACTCCTGACAAGGGGCCTCATGAAAGGGTCCTCTTATGCATTAAAAGATGGTTAAGTAGCAGGAAGCAGAGTAGGCACAAAGGGACAGTTCTTGCAATGAAGTCAGCAGGAGGCTTGTTCCTCTCCCCTTCTACATCTGGAAGGGCTGAGTGGAAACCGAAAGAATGAGAGCCAAGCTACAAGTGACGCCTGACACAGGTCGAACACTTGTCAGCTTCCCTCAAGTTTTGATGGGAAATGTAGGCATCCTGGTCTTGCAGCTGTAATGGAGAGCCAAGCTGTAAAACCAGGACGCCTACATTTCCCATCAAAACTTGAGGGAAGCTGACAAGAGTCCGACCTGTGTAATGCATCACTTGTAGCTTGGCTCTGAGTCTCCATGTTGTTGTTCTCTCTGAGTTCCCGTGGAGTCCCCAGTAGATTTGCTTTTTGATTGCCTCTGCACAATGAGTTGACCTTTTCAGTTTGCCGTACACCATGACCCCAAGGTCTTTTTCTTGGCCTGCGACTGCCAATTCACATCCCATCAGAATATATATGAAATTAGGAATTTTTTTTGCCTCAACTGAATTTACACTGAATTTCATCTGTCATTTTGTTGACCATTTGCCCCGTCGGGAGAGGTCTTTTTGGAGTGCCATACCTATCATGACTAATAGCTAGCAATGCACATGCCTGCAGTGTGTGCGTCAAACACTGTTGTTTGCATCTGCTAATCGTCAGCAGCACTGCCTTCTGTGGCAATGAGTGACAAAGCTAATTCTGCAGTATATACATTTACTTTGGCCTATCTTGAATCGACTATCATTGGCTTCATTTGGCCACCAACCTGGACAGAATTGGACTTGGATGCACGAATGTTGCATGGTCCAAGGTGGTGCGAATGGGACAAAGTGTTGTCGTGCCAATGGCCCTTGCCCCTTGCTTCACCTGCCCTGCCCTCTCCTGCTCCAGGCAGTATTGATCAAAGACAGGATGTAGCAGCCACGTGAGAGCCAGAGAGTGTGGCAGGAGATGCAATGTGCCCGACTTTGGATGCAGGACCAGAAGTGAGACTCTTGCTTAGCGGCCAGTTGGATTCCACCTGAGCACAGCCTGGAAATGTGCCTGGGAGCCACCTTCCTCCTCAGGGCCAGGTCCTTTCTCCCCGCTTTGCAGCACAAGCGCATTGCCAGTTGCTCTGCCATCTGGAGCACTCTCACCTTGGCTTGGAGCATAGCCCAGATCAGTACCCCAGCAGAGAATCAGTGTCCCAAGTGGAGGAGCATCACCAGTCACATTCAGCCCAGATCAGTGCCAAGCCATTCTTAACAAAACCACACAGGGAGCACCAAAGAGGGCCTGTGGGAACAGCCAGCGTGAAGGCCTGGGGGACGGAGCCCAACTTCTGCTCTTGTGGCATGTGGCTGGGTCCTACTGCTGAAGAAAGTCCCTGCCGCCATTGAGGGATAATTTGGCCTCACTGGAGCAAGAGAGGGGTATCACCTGTTTGTACAAGCAGCCCAGATCCCTGCTAAGAATGGAGCGGTGACCCCTCACACTCAGTACATGGCTGAGGTTAGAATCCTCAGTGCTGCAGATTCTCAGAACGGAAGGACCCAGCTGGCCCCCTGGTGTGGGTCTGCAGGTCTGCCCCCTGCCCCTGGCTTTGGCCACCTGCTTGGCCAGGGTCCGATAACCTTGGGGGCGAGAGAGGGCTCTGTCAGGGCTCACCGTCGCCACCACTGGGCGGGGCACCGGCTGGGCCGGCCCTGATGTCAGAGGGGTGCCAGGGATGCTGCAGGACCCTGCTCCATGGAAGGAAGGGCAGTATACATCACCCAGACTCCCTCTCAGTCCACTCGCTGGCCTGCTCAACCTGGCCTGCTCACCCCCTGCGTCCTCCATCATCTCCTCCTCCCAGAACTCTCCTCCAAGCCACCGCTCTCACACTACTCCACACCATCACTCCTTACTCACACCCACCACACCAGCACTTTCCCAGCCAACCTTTATAGGGCCTTCTCTCATCGCCCCGCCCTCCTTGCAGGCCCCGCCTGCCAGGCCACATCCCTCCTTGGCCTCCCAGCATTGGCCTGGGCTGTCTCAAGCTGCTGCAGCTGGGGTAGCTGGCTGGGCTGCCTGGGTCAGCAACAGCTGTGTCATATTGGCTGGCTGCCAGGCCTCTCTGGCTGAGCTGATTGCTGAAGGCAGACCCAGCTGTGGCCCCTTGGCTGGCTGCCCAGCTCTTTCCACAGAGTGCCTTCAGCAGCTCCACCTGGAGGGGCTTGGCTCTTAGCATCTCCTGAGCCAGGTTACTGTCTTCAAGCTGAGGTGGAGGCTGGGGTGTGGCTCTGAGCTGCTGGGGCTGCTTCTCCTCCTTGGCTGGTAAGGGCTCTGTTTGGGCTGCTGCTGGGTCCCTATTCTCCCTGCCTTTGCCTTCTCCCCCTGTTCTGCTCAGCCCCCTATCCTCCCCCTGGAGGGTGGGACTAGCTGGCCTCCCCCTGCCCCCTCTAGCCCTCTGGGGCTTTGGACCTTCGCCCCTTTCCCCTGGGGTGGGCAGGCTCTGGCCCTGGCTGCTGGCTGGGGTGGCAGGGCAGCCACCTCCCGGCTGCCTCCCATTGCTTTCTCCCGGCAAGGCTGGGGGCTGTGTCTCAGACCCCGGACAGGCTCTCCCCCAGGCCTCAGAACGGGGTCCCCTTAGACTAGGCACAGGGACTGACTGTCCAATTGAGACCCTGAGAAGCCACCTCTTGTTCCAGGGGCAGACTTCTGCTCTCTGTCCTCCCTGGCCAGGGAAATAGAGCCCTCCTTTATACCACCCTGAATGCCAGCCCTGCCCCCATTCCCACAACCCTGCCCCCAAGGTGATGCCCAACACCTGGGCCAGGTGTGGCCACATGCTTTGGCCCTGCACCTGTCTAGGCTGCCAAATGGGGCCATCTCCCATCCTTTCCTGCTGTCCCTCTCCTACTGGCACACCCTCCCAAACCGCCCCCATCTCTGGTGAATCTCCACCTGGCTGTGGAGCGGCAGCTTCAGTCTTCAGAAACAGAGGTCCCGTTGCCTTTGTCAGCTGCATGACCAGGGCTTTTTTTCATCTGGAACGTGGTGAAATGGAATTCCAGCACCTCTTGAAAATGGTCACATGGCTGGTGGCCCCGCCCCCTGATCTCCAGACAGAGGGGAGTTGAGATTGCCTTCCAGCCGCCAGTGACGCAGAGGGCAATCTAAACTCCCCTCTGTCTGGAGATCAGGGGGCGGGGCCACCGGACATGTGACCATTTTCACTGCCAGCGATTTAAACTTTAAAAAATTCCCCCCTTGTTCCAGCTGACCCAAAGTGACGTCATTGTGCAGTCCTGGGAGCTGAGTTCCATCACCTCTTTTCCCTGCGCATGACATGTCACCGCCCAACTTTCCCCATCCCTTGCAGATTCCCACTGGTCCTGCCCATGGCCTCATAGAGCCTCTGGCTGATCATTTCCCTCCACCTTTGGTTCTGTCTCGGGGGAGGCTCAGAAATCCACTGACAGGGGAGAAGTCTCCCTCTGGGCAGGGGAAACCCCAAGGGCCAAGGTAACTAAACAGGCTTTCATGCAGCCAAAAGCCCTGGATATAAATCTGACATTCGGAATCACGATGCTCAAAAAACAGTGGGAGAACATTTACATCTTGCAGGACTTTCCACTGCAGACCTAAAAGTGGCTGTCCTCAAACAAAGAAGCTTCAAGGGCAGATTATTATGTGAGATTGCTAAACCTGAGCTCATTTACAAGTTTAGAACAATAGACCACCACCACCATCACACACACCATCACACACACACACACACACCCTGGGCTGAATAAGACATAGGATTCTTATCTCACTACAGATGCTAATTTCTGCTGCTTTGTAACTTTACATCGGGACTTCCTTCTTGGCTTCACCCCACCCACCTCCTTACTGGGATATAAAGACTGAGGGGTCTTTACCCCTCCCTGTATCTGAAGAAGGGAGCTTTGAGTCTTTAAAGATTATACCCTAATTGGTCTTTCAGGTGCCACAGAATTCAAATCCTGCTCTTCTACTGCAGACCAACGTGGCTACCTACCCGAAACTTTCACCAGCCAGACTCCCGGACATTGTTCTTGGGGAGGGGCTTGGCATGCAGAAAGCCCCTGGTTTAACCTCCAGCAGCATCTATGGTTAAAAGGATCAGGTAGTAGGAGATGGGACAGACTTCTGCCTGAGACACTGGAAAGCCGTTGTCAATCAGAGGAGACCAAGAATGGGCAACTTGTGGTGTGTGAGATGTGCTGTGTGGCAGTCAGAGCCCCCACCACTCCCAAGAGCCCCCTCACTAGGGGGCTCACTAGGGGGCTCACTAAGAACCAGATCTGCCCATCCACTGCTCAGGGCTGAAGAGAGGGAAAGGAAGAGCCACCTTCCTTCCTTCAACACAGACCAGCTGATGGGCAGGTCTAGCCCCTCCTGCCATTCTATGCCTGAATGGGGGTTTGTGACGGAACAGCCTTCTCTCTCCCACTTTCCCAGGGCTTATAAGAGAGGATGGGGCAGGAAAAAGGAGGCAGCGCCTTACAGCCTTTGGCTCCACTAGCAGAGGATTGGGTAGGTCAAGAGGCAACTCAATGGCCCCTTCTGAAGACCAGCAGGCACATTGGGGGGCGGGGCTGCCTTCTGAGGTTGGTGAGGTGACCCCGACATCTTAAGTGAGGGAAGACTTGGGGCAGCTCTTCTGAAGGGCTGCCTTCATCCTGCCCTTGACAGACCAATGAAGGCAGCTTCATGTGCTCATGTGACCTTCTCTTGGCTTGCCTCAGAGTGTCTTTGGATGCTGCCGCCTTCATCTCCACACCCACATTTGCCATGGGTATCTCAGAGCCAAGCTACAAGTGACGCCTGACACAGGTTGGACACTTGTCAGCTTCCCTCAAGTTTTGATGGGAAATGTAGGCATCCTGGTCTTGCAGCTGTAATGGAGAGCCAAGCTGTAATAATAATAATAATAACATTCGATTTATATACCGCCCTTCAGGACAACGTAATGCCCACTCAGAGCGGTTTACAAAGTGTTATTATTACCCCACAACAATCACCCTGTGAGGTGGGTGGGGCTGAGAGAGCTCTAGAGAGCTGTGACTCGCCCAAGGTCACCCAGCTGGCTTCGTGGAGGAGTGGGGAATCAAACCCGGCTCTCCCGATTAGAGTCCTGTGCTCTTAACCACTACACCAAACTGGACGCCTACATTTCCCATCAACACTTGAGGGAAGCTGATAAGTGTCCAACCTGTGTAAGGCGTCACTTGTAGCTTGGCTCTCACTTGCTGGTGCTGAGGGGGTGTAGGTGTTGAAATGGCCTGGACTCCTGAGACGGCTGCTGCATGGAGGGGGCAGACCCAGAGAGAACTGGGCAGGCCAGTGAGGAAAGGGAGAAGGCTGTCTGAGTCATACCGCAGCTGGCCGTCTTCATTACTCTCTGCTGGGAAATGTAGGCGTCCTGGTTTTACAGCTTGGCTCTCCATTACAGCTGCAAGACCAGGATGCCTACATTTCCCATCAAAACTTGAGGGAAGCTGACAAGTGTCCAACCTGTGTCAGGCGTCACTTGTAGCTTGGCTCTTAGACTCAGAGCCAAACTACACGGGACGCCCAGCACATGTTCTACACGTGTTGGGTTCCCACATGTTTCCCTGGGAAGTGTAGTCGGGCCCTGCCCCTGCGCTCCCGGAGGAAAACCCAAGCGGGCTTTAAACATTCCTCTTTAAGTAAAATTGCTTACCATCAAAGAGTCAAGCATATGGCTACAGCATTAAGTTGGCTTGTAAATATGGAAGAGGGGGGAGATCTGCTTCCCAGTATGGGAGAAAGCCATTTGTTCTGCTCTGCCCCCACCCCCGTGCTCCCGGAGGAAAACCTGAGTGGGCTTTAAACAACGTTCCTCTTTAAGTAAAATTACTTGCCATCAAGGAAAACCCAGGCGGAGCAAATTTATGCAAGAGCTCTCTTGCAAAAATCCACTCCGCCTGGGTTTTCCTTGATGGCGAGTAATTTTACTTAAAGAGGAACGTTGTTTAAAGCCCACTCAGGTTTTCCTCTGGGAGCACAGGGGTGGGGCCCGACTACACTTCCCAGAGAAATGTACGGAAACCCGACACGTGCTGGGCGTCTCGTGTAGTTTGGCTCTCAGGTTCTTGCAAGTCTTAGTCATATTCCCTGTAGCTGCTTCCTTTTTGCCTTCTACTGTGCTGGGGGCAGGGGGGTGGATGGGAAGCATGGCCTCAGGCTACCATTTGCCCATGATTTGATGAGCTCCCCCCACATATGCAGCCTCTCCTCCCATCTGTCCTCACCAAAGGGTAATAATGGCCAGAGGCAGGAAGATGTCACAGCAGCAAGAAATTTATGGGGATTGCTGCAACGTATGATGTGCAGTGCCCGAGATTATGCATGCTGGTGTCCTACAGAGCCCGGGCTTTGCTGCATGAAGCTCAGCTGCGGAACTGTGGCACAGGTGAAGGAATCCGGATGTCTTGGCCCCGCTCCAGACGTCGCTCACAGTCGACCAGGTAGTTCACACCATCGATCACCAGTTGAACCAGTTCCACCTGCCAGGAAAACAAGGAAGCAGGGCTGGAGCAACTCAAAGGGGCCCGACTACCCTGCCAGGCCGGTGTTCACCTGTTGCATGGAGTCACACCCAACAAGCTGCCCCTGCCCCTTATAACAGTCCCAGCTCATGCTCCCGCCCTCCACTCAAGAATGGGAGTCTCATCCACAGACCTCCGATTTCCCAAGACGATCCAGGTTGGAAATGTCAAAGGTGCTCCCTGTGGCTGCTGTGTCCACGCCCCCGGTGCCACGTTTTTGCAGCCTCAGGTTCTCCAGGATCTTAGAGAAGCGGCTGTCCTGCAAAGGTGGTAACAAAGTGGTCAGTGCTGGGAAGGAGTGGGGAACGGGTGCCATTTGGAGCAGGGCAGAGCCTCCTTTGGGCTGGGCAGCAGGAGGTTCAGGTTCGGATCTGGCTAAAACATGACCTGCCTGCGGCTTCAGGTTGTCCAAAGACAAGGCACACAAATAGGGGCGCAGGATCTGCCCCCTTGCCAGCCCTTACCTTGCTCAGCAGCGGCAGCTTGATATGCACGCCAGCTCGAAGCCCAGTCCCAAGATTGGAGGGACAGGTCAAGATGTAGCCCAGCCTTTCGTTCCACATGAACTCCCAGCCTCGCTCCTGGATCAAGCGCTCCACCTGGACACATGGCAAGGAGAGATCACGTGGCTGTGGGCCTCTGTGTCTGGGGAGGGGAAGAGACGGGGGAAGCGGGGCGAAGCCCACCTGCTCACCTCCTTCAGGCCCCTGCAGAACCTTTCGAAGACTCGCTTCATGTTGCCCCCCTTCTCCATGGAGATGACGCGGGTGTGGTCCTCCTCGTTGACCCAGACCAGGAAGGTCTTTTCATGGTTGTGCCTGCACGGAAGGAATGATGGTCAGTGCCCCGGACTTGGGGGACAGACGCCAGACCTGTCCCCCTCTACGTGAAATGCCTGGATTTTAGCTTTCAGATTCCTGGCGCTGAGAGACTGGCCTGCCTCCCCCCACCATCCTTTGATCCAAGACGGATCCACCCAAGAACCTTTTACCTGTCACCTTTCCCCTGAGTGCCTGCAGGCTGCGCTTGCCACTAAGGAGGAACAAAACCCTTGGCCAAGCCTGGCCAGTTGCAGCCCTACCAGATTCCTCGTGCGTCGGGCCAGTCTCGAGCCATGCCCGCTGCCGTCAGCAAGGGGGAGACGGGTTTGTCGAAGAGGAAGTGATCCTGGAAAAGGAATCCGTGATGATAAGGCTGCTGCTGGGACTGGGCAGCCTCTCGAAGCAGGTCAAGCAGGCCCAGCTGAAGCTAAGCAGGGCGACTCAGACGGGACTGGTGCTAATTCCAGATGGGCAAGACTGAGAAAGGAGGCAGGAGACCCTGGAGCCCATGTGAGAGAAGGAAACCCTTAGGGGCCTCCTGGCCAACCCTGCTCCAGGGCTTTGCCTGCTGCTGCCATAGCAAGAACAGCAAGAGACTCCTGGCTGGAAAGGGAGAGCCAAGCTACAAGTGACGCCTTACACAGGTTGGACACTTGTCAGCTTACCTCAAGTTTTGATGGGAAATGTAGGCGTCCTGGTTTTACAGCTTGGCTCTCCATTACAGCTGCAAGACCGGGATGCCTACATTTCCCATCAAAACTTGAGAGAAGCTGACAAGTGTCCAACCTGTGTAAGGCGTCACTTGTAGCTTGGCTCACAGACAGGCCCAGGGGCTGGCCCCTTCGGAGTACATGGATAACCTTTTGTTCCCCATCCCAGCCCGCCAGAGGCAACCTCTTCCCACCCCCTGCCCGGGGGGCCTCCCCTCATCCCAGCTACTCACATCAATAAGCTGCTGCTGCTCTTTCTCAGTCATCTCGGACAGGCGGTAATACTTCCCAGCCAAGTCGCCCGTCAGGCCGCTCAGGGCTTCTGCGGAGACCCTTTCCACCTCCCTGCGCTCTGCTCTGGTGCACGCTGGAGGCAAACTGAGGCCGCGGATGCTGCGTCCTGTCCGCACCCGCGATGACAACACGTAGCGCTCATCGAAGTGGCCAGCCTTGATCTGGGAGCAGAAGAGGTAGCCCAGGGAGATTAGCCATGAGCCTCAGTTCTGTGGGGCTGCTGCTCTTTGTTGAGGGGGGGCTCAGGGGTCAGGCACGTTACAGGACTAGCAGTGACCACACCCTCCCTTGAGCTCTCCAAGCAGCTCTCATAAGAGCCAAGTGGAGCCCTGCTGGATACAGCTAGGCCAGCAGCCAGCTTTTCCAGGGGCCAGCCAGGTATTTCTGGGAGCCTACCTGCAGGGAGCCCCAAAACTGCAAGAGACTTCCTGGCTACTGGCATTCAGAGGCAGGCGTGCCTCTGAACCCGCAGAGTCCATTTGCTATCATGGCTAATAGCATTTGACAGACAATGAATTGTTCCTCCCACCGTATCTTGCAGCAGTGAATTCCACAGGTTAACTGTGCATTTTCTGCCCTGTCTTTTGTCTGCCCTGTCTTTTGTCTGCCCTGATTCTGCTGCTGGTCAGTTTTGTCTGGCAACTTAGGGTCAAGAAAGACATGCAGGTATATAAAGAGTTGGGTCTGAGTTGCCCGGACCCAACTCGAGTTCTCCACAACTACACAGCAGCTTTGGGGAGTAGCTGTTAAAATAAAGAAGACTCTAAATGGCCTCAGAATGTCTCTGTTGGGGGGAGGAGGGGCTCCCCCCCCTTCAAGCCGTTTTCCCCTGTCAAAATAACAGGGGAGAGAGTTTTTTTCACTCCATGTGGAATATTTTGTGCATGTGGTGCAGTAAAAACAGGGGGAGGAACTCCTCTATATTGTGACACAGCAAAATGGCTTGAGGGGGGAGGAAGGAGCCCCTCCTTTCCCGTGGAGGCACTCTGAAGCCATTTGGGCCTCTCTTATTTTTTAACAGCCGTTTACTTTTTAACTGCTGTATTGCTGCAGAAACCCAGACCCAACTCTTTAAAAACCTGCACATCTAGCTCGGCCCTTAGAGGTCTAGGTGATGACGGAGGACTCCCCAACCCATTCACTTTCTCACTTTCACTTTTCTTCTGTCTACGTGGAAACGCCTCTTTTGCTTTTCCTTGTGAGGCAGATGCTTCGGCCCCACGCACGTTGGTTTTTCTGCATCTTTGCAGCTCTACCATTTCTTTTCTAGTTTGGAGCAGAGGGATGGAACCAGATCTGTACATTGCGGCTACATTGCTATGAAAACTCCACCAGGGGATCCCCATAAGCCTACTATGACTTGAGGGCAGGATTTCATTTCATATACTAAATACTAGCAGCATTTTTTTTGGCTTTTAAAAAAGTGCCATTACTCAAAATAAAGCATATCCTCCTCAGAACTTTGGCTCAGCGCCCCCCCCCCACCAAGGTGCCAGTACTTAGTACTGGTGGTGAGTAGCGCCACAAAAAAAAAGGACCTGCATTCTAGCCATTTTTGTTCAAGTCTGTAAAAAAAAAACCCTCATCTTAGACTGTGCGTTTCACATTGTAGCTCAAACAAGGCATGGTGCAAGAGAGTCACAATTATTTCCCCCTCCCCAGAAAAAAGAGTACAATTTGCAGCCCTAAATGGCGCTATGAAGATTGAGGGAAGATCTCTGGGGTGGGGGGGCAACCCCAGCATTGTAGTTAGTGCTGTGGGGGAGGAAGCTCCAAAACAGGTAGTTTTTAGTTTAAGAGTTATGACCTGATACACAGCTCATTTCTACGCTGACTGTACTGACCGTACTAGAGGGGAGATTTGGAGTGATTTAAAGCTTGTTTGGAGATACAAAAAAGATACAGCTGCCCGTCTTCAGCACATCTTAGCAATACCAACCTATGAGATTCCTGGGGGACTCTAGCTCTGAAGCTCAAAAACTAGGCTTTGGATTGAGGAAGAGGCTACTTTTCCTAGAGGGCACAATGCCCAGAGTCCAGGGATCTCTGATTTGGGTGGGCCAAGGCTTGTATGGGAGCATTCGAAGTGGCACCCCACTTTGAAACAGTTAGTGCCAATCAGTTACTGTGCTCAGTTCAAGGTATTGGTTCTCACATACAAAGTGCTTGGCCTGGCATACCTACAGGACTGCCACCCCCCCCATGTTCCCCCACAGCAGCTTCACTCATCTGAACAGGGTCTCCTGCAGGTACCAGGCTGCACACAGGTGAAGTCAGCAGCAGCCTGTACATGGGCTTTCTCTGTGGTGCCCCTATCCTGTGGAACGGCCTGCCAGCGGAAGTCAAGAGACCCCCCCACTCGCCTGGCTTTCTTCAAATGATGGAGGGGGTCTCAGATGCTTTGCTGATGAGTTGGGGACTATAGACTTAAACACTATAGGAGCATATATGTGCTCCATGTTGTCTAATGTCAGTCAGCATTTCTTCCACTCTGTATTGTATTCTTGCTAATGTTGTGTCTTGTAAACAAGACGGTGCAAAGCTGAATTATTCAAAAAGGCTTTTGTGTTATAGGGAGGGGCTCTCAGATGCTTCGCTAATGAAGTAAGGACCATAGACTTCACCGCTATGTTGCCTTACATATTACCTGTTGTCTTAAATATGTGCTTCTACGAGCTACTTGTGTTTCTAATGTCAGCCCTAGAATTGCTTATGTTCTGTTTCAGCATTTCTTCAACTCTGAATTGGATTCTTACTAATTCTATGTCTTTGTAATATTGTGTTTATTTACCTTATGGCATTGTTTATGGAAATGTCCTAGAAACTGACTATACTTATCGCACACTGTATAATCTGCCTTGAGCCTCAGTGAGAAAGGTGGACTATAAATGACATAAAATAAATAAATAAACACCAGACGTTGGACCAGGGCTTGGGATCTGTGGAGGTTAGCACTTTTTAAAAGGATCATGAAGATTTGTGGTTGGATTGACGAACAAGGAACTAGTAACAGCGGGTAAGGAACTCCTGCCTCGTAGGCACCTCCCAATGAACTTTCACGAAGCCTCCCCCCTCCCATTTTTCACAAACTTCGATCTATCGGCCCTGGTAAGGCTCCTCCCTGTGGACTCTTGTGGGACTGCACCTTGCTGGCATCCAGGTCTGTGGGGTGCTTCATGGTGCGAGGATTGTAGCCGTTGTGCCGCTCCTCGATCACCGGATCAAAGATATCTGCAAACACCTGGAGACGCAACCAGGCCAATAGTTAGTGAAGGGCCGGGGTGGGTGGGAGGTGAGATGGCTGGGGGAGCGCTCTTCCTGCTCACCTCATAGGTCTCTTCATCTCCGGCCACCATGCCTACTGTCTTGATGAAGGGGTGCCCGGGGTTGTCCACTCCCGTCTGGATGCACTGGTCCAGGGTCCAGCCGTTGGGGGTGGCTTTGTTGCAAAGCTGAGCATAGATGGTGGGGGTCAAGTTGCTGGCCATGCAGTTGTTGTGTTTCCGCAGATCTGGGTACTCCGCACTGGGAGGGGGAAGCAGAGAATGGGTTGTGGTTAGAGATGTGCAATTCCCTTCCTTCTGTCTCCACCACACTCCATGTCACCAAGGAATCACAGCTGACCTTGCTACCAAGCTCTGCCGGTTTGTCCACACCCACAGCTACCTCAGAGCCAAGCTACAAGTGACGCCTGACACAGGTTGGACACTTGTCAGCTTCCCTCAAGTTTTGATGGGAAATGTAGGCATCCTGGTCTCGCAGCGTACAGAAGTTTACAGAGCGGCAGTCTATGGGAGGGAGAACATGTGGTTGGGAGGGGAGTGCAGGCATCAGGTTCTTGCCGGGCGCCCCCCTTCCCCTCCGCTGGGTGTCCGTGTGGGGTTTCTGTAAACTAATTAAATAAAGAGCCAAGCTGTAAGACCAGGACGCCTACATTTCCCATCAAAACTTGAGGTAAGCTGACAAGTGTCCAACCTGTGTCAGGCGTCACTTGTAGCTTGTTTCTCAGATTTGGTGGTGATTTATTTTTTCCTATCAATGGTAGAGCCATGGGCACCTGCAGGGCCCCACGATATGCCAGCATCATCATGGCTGACTTGGAGCAGGGCTTCCTCAGCTTCCACCTGTTAGCACCCTCTTGTACATGAGATTCACTTATTACATTTTTATCATCTGGACACATAGGAAAGAAGCACTGGAGAAATTTCACCAGGCTTTCAGCAACTTCCACCCCACCATCAACCTGACCACACAAGAAGTACATTTTCTAAACACCAGGGCTTTTTTTCTGCTGGAACACAGTGGAACGGAGTTCCAGTACCTCTTGAAAATGATCACATGGTTGGTGGCCCCACCCCCTGATCTCCAGACAGAGGGGAGTTTAGATTGCCCTTTGGAGGGCAATCTAAACTCCCCTCTGTCTGGAGATCAGGGGGTGGGACCACCAACCATGTGACCATTTTGCCATGGGCACTATAAACTTTAAAAAACTCCCGCCTTGTTCCAGATGACCCAAAGTGATGTCACTGTGTGGTCCTGTGCTAGCAACCCATTGAGTCCCACCTCTTCCCAGAAAAAAAGCCCTGCTAGACACCATTGTACAAATACATGATGGAAGCATAAAAGCTACCTTATATCAAAAACCTACTGATTGCCAAACAAAACTCCAGTCATCAACCCAAACATGCCAAACGATGCATTGTCTACAGCCAAGCTCTATGCTACAGCTGCATCTGCTCCGTTCCCTCTGATGGAGATTCTTACCTGTGTGATCTACAACAGAGATTTCTGGATTTACAATACCCACTACATGTAGTTTTAAAAAAAAACAAATCAACAAAGCCAGAATGATACCAAGGGATGACCTGCTACAAGATAAGCCCAAACAGAACAACAACAGAACACCACTGGTGGTCATATACAGTTCCCAGCTCAAACCAGTTCAACACATCATTAATGGTTTGCAACCTATGCTGGACCATGGTACTGCTCTCTCACAGCCACCGGGAGGCAAACCTTTTCTTGCTCACAAACAGCTCCCCAACTTTAAACAACTCACGCACAACAATACTCATCCCAACATGGACACAAACTCTGGGACCAGGGCCTGCAATAACTCAAGATGCCAATTCGGCCCCATATTCACCCCAACAACACAATCACTGGACTTAACAAGTAATAATAATATTTGATGTATATACTGTCCTTCAGGACAATTTAATGCCCACTCAAAGCGGTGTACAAAGATGTCATTATTATCCCCACAACAACAATCACCCTGTGAGGCAGGTGGGGCTGAGAGAGCTCTGAGAGAGCTGTGACCAACCCAAGGTCACCCAGTTGGCTTCACGTGGAGGAATCGGGAATCAAACCCAGTTCTCCAGTTTAGAGTTCCACACTCTTAACCACTACACCAAACTGGCTCTAACACCAGCAATACCATCTCAGGCTCATTCACTTACTCATCTTCCAACGTTATATATGCCATCAAGTGTCAGCCTTCAGCTTTATATTGGACAAATAGATCAGTCAGTGACTGACACGCTAATTTGCAGTTCCCCTCCTATTCTCTGCCGGGATGACAAAAACTCCAATCTTTTCCCACTCCATGTATCTGAGGAAGGGAGCTTTGACTCTTGAAAGCTCACACCGCGGAAATCTGGTTGGTCTCCAAGGTGCTGCTGGACCCAAATTTTGCTCTTTTACTTTAATTATGAGATCTGTTTACTCCTATCCTATGCCTCCTATTATTTAACCAGCCAAATTTACTCAAGAGCCTTTGGGGAGCTTGTTGGAAGTCCAAGGAAGCAATCTTACACCCAAAGGACTTGGGATACGGACAAAGCCCTTGGCTTGTCTCAAGATACATCTGTAAATCTTTCATCTATGTGGACGTATCTTGAGATACACCTGCAGCAAACCCCATCAGCACTGCTTCAGTGTAGAACTGGGTGATGTCAGATATGTCTTGTGGAAAGCGCTGAACTTGAGCCTCTCCAGCCTTGGAACATGCTGGTGCAGTGCAAACGCTACCCAGAACCCTAGCGGCTTTCAAAGACATCCCATAGAGAGTCATGCAAGAGGAAGACTCTATCGCCTGGCACTCATTGACTCCACCCCCAGCACTGTCTGCAGACAATCACAGCACTCCCAAATCTTATATAAATCCTCAACAGGATTCCCATAGCTCAGGAGATAGGGTGCATATAGCACGCTGCTATATAGGGACTGTATACTGTACTACTGTGTACCACTTGTTACTGCAAGTATGCTCCTACTGGGTGGTTTCGAAATTGTTTAATATGTCGTGTTAAATTGCTTATGCTTTCTTTCAGCATTGTTTCAGCTCTGTTATCAGATTTCTGCCTGTTCTCAAATTTGTGCCAAGCGCACCCTATCGTATTATTTATTGAATGCCCCAGCTGTTGACTTACCCTGCATAAACCACCTTGAGTCACAGTGAGAAAGGCAGACTATAAATAATGTAAGAAAGCAAATAAATAAATATTGCTCCGGCCTTGTGTTGTGTGTGCCTAAAACACACATGGAAGGCAATTGGAAGGGAACCTGCAGAAAGGTTTATTATCAGAACAAACAGTCAAGAGAGGCTTTGTGGGTGGGTGGGTGGGTGGGATGTTGTGTCACATCTCCCCTCTGTGGAGCAGGCATAGGGTGCCAACTAGTATTGGCAATATGGTTTTAGCTTTGGACTGCCCCAGGTTCAGGCCAGACAGCTGCGGTATGTAGAAATTTGGTATCTTTGCCATCCTCTGAACATGTGAAGGCAGTGGTGGCCATCCATTACCTCCTTACTACACATCCCCTCCCCCCTGACCCTTTGGTCTCCTTAACTGTCTGCCATCTCATGCCATCTGGTCATTGTCAAATGCCCCATTTAGATGGCTTGGAAGATTTACTCCCTGCTGTGCCCTGAGCCGGATGCTTCCAAGCCACTGTTGGCTTTTCTCCAAGGAGCAGATTTAGAAGTTGCTCTGCCCCCAGATCGATATTCACTTCTGCTTCAGTTCAAGCGGAGCCCCTCCCTTCTGTCCAGGGCCAGCTTCTTCTCAAATTCCCCAGAGCCTAACTAATTGGGCATAGATGCAGAGGAGTTAGCCGTGTTAGTCTGTGGTAGCAAAATCAAAAAGAGTCCAGTAGCACCTTTAAGACTAACCAATTTTATTGTAGCATAAGCTTTCGAGAATCAAGTTCTCTTCGTCAGATGCATGGTACAGAAACTGGTCAAATATATGACCAGTTTCTGTACCATGCATCTGACGAAGAGAACTTGATTCTCGAAAGCTTATGCTACAATAAAATTGGTTAGTCTTAAAGGTGCTACTGGACTCTTTTTGATTTAACTAATTGGGGTGTTCGTTCCAGTCCCAGCAGCAGTCAGTCACTCTTTTCTGAGTCATATCATATTTCTGCTTTGGGTTTTTCTAAAAAATCTCCAGTTTATGATTATTTCTTCCAATTTTAGAGAACCGTTGCACGTTTCCCTGTGTAGGGCTTGATATCTGCCGAGTTCCTTCCGCAGGCCTGTCTCCCAGTACCAGGGCTCTGCATTTATTGACTTTGGGTGTGTGTGTGTGAATCTCTCTTTACTTAGACAAAACCACCTGTATGGCACTCTACCAAGCTCTTCTTCCTGCTGCTTATGGTTCATCCTCTGGTGGAGAAAGGTGAGGCGTAGGTCTGCTAATGAGGGCTGCGCAGCATTGAAGGTGTTCATCGTATTAAGGAAAGGCTGCCTGTAATCTTCTTGCCTCCTGACCTCTTTCCTCATTTAGAGGGGCTTTGTGATTTTCCTGGCTTCCCGAGGGGATCAGCAGGGGTCAGACCCTAGCTTCAGCCTTGCCACTGGGGGATGGGCTCCAGTAGGCTAGCAGCAGGGACACAGACAGGACGTGACTCTAAAAGAAGACCCCACCCTGGGACCTGGTCCTCCATGCTATTGTTTGCCTGGTGGCCACACAACACAGAGAGTCAACACACCTGTGCCGGCTGGCCACTGCACAACTGCCCCTGATCTGTCGGGACTGGCATGTTGTTTGCACCTAGGGAAGGTTCTGCTCTCTTTTAGATGTGCTAATAGACTTTTGGCAGATGCACAAGGGTTGTGTGTGTCACCCTCCTCCTCCTGTAGCTTCTGCACAACTGAGCTCTGCACAAGGGAGCTCTATCTTCTGCCCCTTGCATGGAAGCAGGGGAGGGGTGAACCCTGCAGCCCAGATGGCCTCCTGCAAAAACTGTGCTCAAGCGATCCATGCCAGAAAATAGCCGGAGGAAGCCCACCAGCTCTTACCAACATCCGCTGGCTGCTGGAAATGCTCTGAAGTCTTCACCCAAGCCCCAAATCTGCTGGACATTCCTCAGCCGCTACTTCCCCCCCTCTTCCAGCTGCACCTTCATGGGCTTCTCTGGGGACCTTCTCAGAGCATTCCCAGAGCAAGAGTCTCTTGGGGCTCTTCTCAGAGGCGGATGCCCCAAATGGTGCCAGAGTGGTGTAGTGTTAGGCTAGGAGCGGGGAGACCCAGATTCAAATCACCACTCAGCCGTGAAGCTCATTGGGTGATCCTGGGTGGGACAGTCTCTCTCCGTTTTGGCTTCAGCTACCCCTCAAGGTTGTGGTGAGGGCCAAATGGAGCGAGGAGGACCACGTATGCCATTCAGGGCTTCTTGGAGAAAGGGTGGGGTCAAGAACAGGGGTGTCAGCAGGCCTGGAGGGAAAGGACCTTTTAATAGAGGCTTTAATGTGTAGAAATGGACCGCTGACGCTTTTCGTGGCATGGAGGTAAGTCACATCACCTAGTAAATAACATCCCCTTAAGACGAAGGTGCTGTCAAGTCGCAACCGACTCAGGGGCCTTCCCGGGAAGAGATGAGGAGAGGTGGTTTGCCATTGCCTTCCTCTGCATAGCAGCCCCAGTCTGCCTTATTGATCACAACATCCCCGGAAGGCTCTAGTGAAGGGACAGGCCAATTGGCCTACTAAAACAATGGTTAGGTGCTGCTGCTGCCTGGAGGATAAAGATCTATTAGGATGCAGCTGGTGGAGCTTGTTGGAGGAAGAGGGAAGGGAGGGGGTAGAGCTCTGTGCCAAGAGAGTAACTGGCCCTTGGGAAATCCTCCTCGGATGAATCGGGGCGTCTTAAGGAGAATCGGGTCTCCTCCTGGCATGAAAATTGGGTGTCTTGAAGGGACAAGTGTCTGTGAGCATGTGCAGAGTGCCGCTGCCTCATTAGTGAACTGGGAGGTGGTTCAGGGCCACCATTCCACGGCTCTCCTTCCCAGAGCCCGAGCTGCTCCCTGTGCCAGCAAGGTGGTTTGTTGCCTCCTGGGAGCGGTCTGCAATCCATTCATCCCATTTCCTGGTAACTCTTGATTCAGGCCCAGTCGGCTGGGGCTAGAGAGCGCCGGAAGGTGTGGCCTGGCTCAACTCTATTTGCCCAAGGACGGGAGCAGAAATCCCGGGCAGAGGCAGGTCGCTTGGACAGCACTGCCGCTCGAGGCCGCGGTGCTAGAGGGAAAGGAGCGGGCGCGGGCGCAGGATAGGGCCGGCTGGCATCGCTTTGGAGCATTGGGATGGCAAGAGATTCTGGAAAGGGCTGACTGGTGGTGCCTTGGGCGGGACGGAGAGGACGGCCCCCTCGGAGCTGCCTGCTTCCAGCATGCCCCCTTTGCCCCCCACCTTTCCATAGTGCCGGCCAGATCCCACCAGGCCGGGCACCGTCGGAATGCCGCTGCCCGGCTCGGCCGGGACTCGCCAGCCAGCCAGCCCTCAAGGGCATCCCCCCCGGGCGCCTCTTGGGAGCCTTACCTGGGCGGGTAGAGGCGTCGCTTGGCTGCCGCAGCGCCCACGGAGTCTCGGGAGAGCAGCAGCCCCGCGGCCAGCGAGCCGGCGGCGCCCACCATGGCCAGGAGGCCGGCGGACTTGCGGGCGGAGAGGGCGCGGGCGAAGGTGCTGGCCATGGCGCGGCGGGGAGCGAAGGCGAGCCGATCTGGAGGGAGCCTGGCGAGGCGAGGCGAGCACAGGCGAGCACGGGCGGGCGGGCGGGCGGGGACGTGAGCGGAATGGCTCCGGCGGGGCGGGGGAGGGCGCCGCGGAGCTTACGCGGCCCGCCCAGCCCGGCGCAGGGGCCGCCCGCGGAGGCGAAGGCTGCGAGGCTGCGAAGGCGCTTCAGCACCAGAGGCGCGGACAGCGCCCGAGCCCGCCGCTCGCCAACGCTGGCCCGGCCGGCGTCTCCCGGGGGGCTGCAGAGCCGAGCGGGGCTCCGGCCCGGGCGGTCTCTGGCCGCTTCCCTGCGCGTTGGAGCTCGGCGCGGGCTGGGCCGGGCGTGGCTGGAGGAGGCCGACGGAGCAAAGTCCAGCCTCGGCCGAGACACACCTGCGCCTCGAAGGGCGGCCGCCACTGCAGTCTGCTCCAAAAGACTTGGAGGGACAGTCGGCGGAGCCCCAGAGGGCTGCTGGCCGGAGGGTTCCCGGAACCTGCCGGTACCGCCAAGGCCCCGCTTCCCGGACTCTGCCGGCCCAAGGGAGCTGGGGGTCTTGTGCGCCAGCCAGCTGGGCAGGGCTTGGTGGATGGGGCGGCCGAGCGCAGGGCGCCGCGCTCCGGGCCGGCCTTGGCTTGCTGCTCCTAGGGCAAGAGACCTCCCAAGATACGGAAGAGTCAGAGGACCTGCCCGGACTGCCCACGCCCTGGCACGGTGCAGAAGCAGCCTGAAGCGGGGCGCTCGAGCAGCAGCCCCAGGGAGGAGGGCAGAAGCCGCGAGAAAAGCTCTTCGGTGGGCTGCCAGCTGTCACGCCCGGGGGACCGAGGGCAGCAGTTCTGCTCGGGCTGGGAAGCCAAGCCAACTCTTGGGCCGCTGCGGGCACAGAGCCCAGCAGTGAGAGGAGGCTGCGGCAGGAGCAAGGGCAGCCCTGGCAGCCCTGCAGCGCCTTTGGCACATCAGTTGCCGCAGTCGGTGAGGAAGCCCGTGGAGGGGGCAGCAGGCAGGGACCAAAGCCCAGCATCAGCGGGAGGAGAGGCGGGAGAGCAGACTCAGACCGGCTCGGGAGGGGATGTCTTAAGCGGAACCTCGCTGGAGTGGAGGTTGTTCGGGGAAGATCCACGAGCATGCTATCACCAGACAGGAACGGGCATACACTTCCAGATCTCTGCGAATTCATTCACATGGAGGGCCCATCTGCACTTTAGGAGGGTCAAGTGGGAGATCCTGGATCGGATCTCCTGAGGATTTCTGGAGCCATGTTGTTGGGAGGGAAGGATTAGCTCCCAACCCATGAGAGAAATCACCCAGAGATTCCTGACTAAAAGAGCTGTGGTTCTCGAAAGCTTGCATCTGACAAAGAGAGTTGTAGTTCTCGAAAGCTTATGATACAATAAAGTTGGTTAGTCATAAAGGTGCTACTGGACTCTTTACTATTTTGCAACTACAGACTAACGTGGCTAACTCCTCCGGATCTATCACCCAGAGAGCTGCTCTTAAGGACGAGGAGAAGAGGCTCCCTTTAAGAGCAGCTTGGGGAAGGACTTATAGTAGGAAAATGGTCTGGGGGAAAAAAGAACTATCCTTTCCCCAAATCTGTGGCCCTGATCCAAATCTCCCCTCCTCTCCTGCTTTGAGGCAAACACAGGGAACTTTGACAACTGACCTCCCACCTAATATGCCACTTGGACAATCAACACATTCCCACCCACCCCCCTCCAGCAGGGATACCTTCTCCCCACTACCATTTTTTTGTGTGCATAATAAAGAATTTATTTATTCCAGATATTTCTATTTGGCCTTATCTTCTTCAACTCAATGCAATTAAAATGTAGCAACCAAGTTACAAAGACATACAGGATAGTCAAATTCATAAAATTAAAAGAGATTAAAATTACAAGTATTCAGATTTAAATTATGCGAGACCAGAAAACTCTCGGCTGGAAAAAATCACCCTTTGCCAAATGCTCTCTGACGCAAAACTGCCTATAATCATGTGGCTGCACCCCACCACAATTTTGATCCATTTATTATACTTAAATCCCACTTTCCAGACAAAAAAATGCCCCCCAGAGCAGTTATTGTGACCCAAATGTTGGGCCATATTTGTATAGGCTGGGTTCAAAGGGGGATTAAAATGAAACTGGAGCTCCAGTACAACTGATTTAGTGTTTTCTTTAGACGTTTTTAAAAAATAGCAAATCTCCCTTAGAGTGATGTTATGCAACTTAATTTGAATTATTACACAGAACAAACTCTTGCAGGCCCACTTCAGAATGATTTCAATCCCTGCCACTGCCTTTGGCTGTGAGCCGGAGGTTGGAGATGTAGGAAGGGGGGGGGACAGCCCACAGCAGAAACTCTTTTGTCTTTTCCAAGGAATAACAAGCTACGCCCTGTAGGTGTGCTTGAGTCTTGTTTACCTGTGGGCAGGTGTGTTATGTGACGGTTGTCACGTACTTTGGATGACCTTTGATACTGGGTGGCAGGAGCTGTATTGTAGCTGCACCTTAACCTGTAGCTGCACCTTAAGCTGCACCTTCTATGAATACTTGTCAGGGATGCTTTAGGCTGATCCTGCACTGGGCAGGGGGTTGGACTAGATGGTCTGTATGGCCCCTTCCAACTCTGTGATTCTCTGATTCTAACCAGAAATGGCAAAGAAGCAACAAGTCACAAGCGCTTGCAAACCGAGAGCCGTCTGATCTGCCAGTGCCCACAAGCAGAACACAGCAATGTTGGGAACTGAGGGAACACACAGCAACCCACCCCCTGCCAAAAAGACTGTGGTGTGACCAGGAGGAACACATGTGCCCCCAGGAGCTTTGCACATGTAGCCCCCCATGCCCAGGTCTTCCTCGTGAGTCACCTTCTGCCCCTGCAGCTAACTGGGCAGAGGCATTCCTGGCAAGATATCCAAGAGCGAACATTATCATCTCCCATGCAAAATGGTTCAGGGCACGGGGCACCAAACTCTGGCCGGGCAAGAGTGATACAGACGCTGGGGGAGCATTGCAGGAAAACACAGCCGTAAGCTCCCCAACTGCTCACCAGGGAAGGAAAGTGCAATGGCAAAGAGGAGCTGTTCGATCCCAGTAGGGAAGATGTTGGCAAAAAGGCAACGCTCACCTTTTGGCTACTGTCCTGGCCTAGAACCAACAGCTTTCACACTTGGGAGCAGTCCTCTAACCCCCTCCCCCAAAATGGGTTCACAGGAAAATGACCCAGTAGAGGGCATTAGGCATAACCCAGCAGCCCTGCTGAGGACCAGGGCACAGAGAAAGGCACAGACTTCTGTTTAAGCCTGCATGGGGAGACCTACCCAATACCTGCCCAGGCACAGTTTGAGGTTTGCATTGTTTATTTATTTACATCATTTATGGTCTTGCCTCTCTCACTGTGACTCAAGGTGGATTACATACAGTCAAGAGGATGAGACATCCAATAAACAATGCAATAGTATTTGAATTGTAGAAATCTGGAACCAACTAAATTTATGAAACAGAACTTCCACAAAACAAAGGGCGTTAACAATGCAAAAATAACATAGTAGGATCCTACTTACAGAAACAGAGAGTAGGACCTACACATAGAAGTATAGACCATAGTTTCTGTCTTTACCCAGGTATCCTTCTGAACCATTTTGTTACAGTACAGTCAGATTACCTTTGTAAAAAGTCCTCTTGAATAATTCAGTTTTGTATACTTTGTGGAAAGCCAGGAAGGTGGGAACTTTCCTGTCATCTTCAGGTAGGACATTCCTTAAGGTGTTGGTCACAATGGAAAGTCCATATACAGGCAGTTTTTGATTTTTCCCATTTGTAGAGAGCCACCTCCAGAAGGCCCTGCTCAGGTGAGCAAAGCTATCATGATGCTGCAGAAGAGGAGAGGCTGTCCCACAGATATGAGTGACCAAGGCCATGAAGGGCTTTCTATGTGATAGCCAATAGTGGTTAGGAATGCGAGACTCTAATCTGGAGAACCAGGTTTGATTCCCTACTCCTCCACTTGAAGTCAGCTGGGTGCCCTTGGGTCAGTCACAGCTTCTCAGAGCTCTCTCAGCCCCTCCCACCTCACAGCGTGTTTTATTGTGGGGATAATAACATACTTTGTAAATCGCTCTGAGTGGGTGTTAAGTTGTCCTGAAGGGCGGTATATAAATCAAATGTTATTATTATTATTTGGTAGATGATGGGCAGCCGATTGAGTGACTGCAGAATGGGAGTGATATGCACGCTCTGTCTAGCTCCTAATAATAGTCATACTGTGGAGTTCTGCACCAACAGCATTCTCCACATTGACTTTGAAGGGAGACTGATATAAAGTTCATTACAATAGCCTAGTCTTGACGTTACTGTGGCTTGGATCCAGGTGGCCAAATTGGCCATATTAAGGCAAGAGGCCATCTTCTTGGCTATACTGTGTTGGAAGAAAATGTTTTTTGCAGCTGCATTAACTTGCTTTTCCAGCCACAATGCTGGCTCCAGTATAACCCCAGGGCTCTTAACTGAATCAACAAGGGACAGCTGAACTTCATCAAACATGGGAAGTAGAATATCCTTCAGGATTTCTACTTTCCTAACCAGTGCCGTTTTCACGTCTCAGCATAGTGCTAAACTCACAGAATGAGGGTGTCTTCATGGTGCAATTTCTGACATCAGCATTCCATGAGTTTAGCACTATGCCAAGATGTGTGAAAATGGCCCAGCATTACCTTGGGCTTTTCAGGGTTTAGTTTCATTTTTTTTCACTCTTAACCAATTAACCACAGCAGTCAGGAGGACTTCTACTGCATCACCAAGAGATTTGGATAAAGATATATAGAAGCGGGTGTCATCAGTATATTGATGACAAGCAACCCCAAAACTATAAACGATTTGTCCTAAAGGCTTTTCATAGAGGTTAAAAAGTAGGGGGGGGGCAAGCACTGCACCATGTGGAACCACACAAGAGAGGTCCCACATGGATAATAATAACTGGTCTCCAATGGCAACCCTTTCAGTCCATTCCATGAGGATTGATTTGAATCAGGTTAATGCTCATCTCCTAAGAACAACATCTGCTTCTGAGCACTTCAGCAAGATGGCATGGTCCACAATATCAAAGGCTGCAGATAAATCCAATTGGAGCAATGAAGAGGCGTGCCCTTTGCTTACACGCAGTCAGATGCCATCGACTAAAGCTAGCAGAGCTGTCTCCGTTCCAAAGCTCAGCCTGAAAAGGGTCCTGAGCAGATGATTTAATTTTAATTTTTATTTATTTATACTTTACCTTCTTGCCAGCAGGAGAAAACAGCTCGTATTTTTCTCCTCTCCTCCATTTATCCTCACAACAACCCTGTAAGGTAGGTTAGGCTGAGACTGGCCCCAGTTCAGCCAGCAAACTTCCATGGCAGAGTAGAGATTTGAACCCAGGCCTCTCAGATTCTAGTCCAACACTCTAACTAATCTGCCATGCTGTGTTATCCAAGAAGACCTGGAGATGGTCTGCCACCTCTCTCTATCAATTGCTTTGTGGGGATAATAATGACATACTTTGTAAACCGCTCTGAGTGGGCGTTAAGTTGTCCTGAAGGGCGGTATATAAATTGAATGCTGTTATTAATTTTTATTATTATTATTATTTCCCCCCAAAAGACAAATTAGAGATTGAATGATAATTAGCCTCAATGCTTTTGTCTAGGGATGATTTTTTAAGTAGCGGATGAATGCCTCTTTTAGTGGCCGTGGGAAGATGCTCGATTAATGACAGTGATTGCTTAATGACAGATATTAAGGGCTCGTTAATGCGGTCTCTACATGATTTGAGCAGCCAAGCCAGGCAAGGATCTAGGGCATAAATATTGGCCTTCACAGATCCCAGGATCTTGTCAACACCCATCGCATAAACTAGGTCAAAATGGCCCATAGGTAGACTAGAAAAAGGGAGGGGGAACCAGATCCAAGGCGAAAGAATGTAATAAGATTTTTTTTTTTATCCCTATACATTTCGCTATTGAGCTTCATCGGGGGATCTGTTATAAAATATATAAAAGACATAGCTGGTCGATTTAAACACGTAGATGGCAAGACTGAACGTTTTAAAATATAATACATAATTACCCATCCAAGCATGTTACAGGTTTGGCTTAAAAATCATTCTTTATCAACACCCAAAACTGCAACAATTTGTTATTTCCAGAATAGAGGGAACACAAAAATATTAATTTAAAGCCAGCAAAATAACATACCTTCTATGCAGCATTTCAAGTTTCACCTTGAGTAATGAGGTGAACGAGATAGAGCTGCCTGTATCTTATAACCAAGCGTGATATAATGTGTCCTTGGATCTTAAAAAGTCAATGGAGCTCAGAGCCAAAACACACGTTAAGATATGAGGATATGAATGGGATGTAGCAATGACAGCTACTCTGGGATATAACAAAAGAAAATAAATGTTTATTTTTCAAGAAGCGTATTGGTTTCATAAAAGTAGTTCTTAGTTCTTAAAGTTAACTTCTTACAAAGTAGGCGTCCTGGAAGCTTAAAGATCTGTAGGCGTCCTGGAAGCTTAAAGTCCTGGAAGCTTAAAGGATCTGCAAGCGTCCTGGAAGCTTAAAGGCGTCCTGGAAGCTTAAAGCTTAAAATACAGGCGCCTGTATTTCCCTTTCCCTTTTTGCTGCTCTGTAAATGCTAAACTTTAAGCTTCCAGGACGCCTACAGATCCCAGCAAACCTTGAGGTAAGAGAACACGTGCTGAACCTAGGTTTTTCTTAACGTGTGTTTTGGCTCTCAGTCACCTTAACCAGGCAAATTAGAGCATTTACAGTGCAATCCCAAGCAGAGTTACTCCAGTCTAACCCCATTGATTTCAATGGGCTTAGACTGGAGTAACTCTTCTTAGCATTGCACTGTTAGATAGTAAGGTTGGAAACACTGAAGTATGATGCATAAATACCCATCCAAACATGTTATAGATTTGTCTTGGAAAATTCTTCTTTTACAGTATCCAGAACGGCAACAATTTATTATTTCCAGAGTATAAGAAACACAAAAAGGTTTCCATACATAGTTCACACTAGAGTACTAAAAGTCAACACAATAACATACTTTCTAAGGAGTATTTCAAGTTTCTCCTTAAACAATAAAATAAATAAGATAAAGCTGCCTGTATCTTATAACCAGGTGAGAGTCAATGTATCCTTAGAGTTTAAAGGGCCAGAGCTTAGTTACCATAACCAGGTGTGTAAAGGCGATCTAGGCTCTCATTCAACCCATGAGGGACCAGACACCTAAGTCTGAGTATCCGTTCACCTTTCTTTCTTCTTACTAACAATATAATCCTAAGAAGAGTTACTCCTGTCTAAGACCATTGATCTCAACGGGCTTAGACTGGAGTAATTCTTCTTAGGATTGAACTGTCATCATTCTGGCCTGGTAATTTTTGTATAGCTCAGAAAATAATATCTGTTGGTAGATGCTTATATACTTCAAACTGCTCACAGAAAAGCACTTACAGCAATTTCTCCAAAACAGGAGGAGAACTGACCTCGAAAGGCTGGTTTGCAGATTTAAGAGTCAGCAGATGCTGAGCTACTTCAAACAATTGGGATGGTTGTGAACTAGCTGATGAAATAGCAGCAGAGAAGTAAGATTTTTTAACTTTTTAGACTTTTCTACTACTTCTACCTTGTACGAGACCCAAAGTGGTTTACAACACTTAAAACAATAAAGATTATATATTAAAAATAAATAAATATAACTACAATTGAGAGTTTCCACAAGAATACAACAAAAGTGTTTTTTAAAAAAAAACAGGTGGCAAAGATTCCCTGCTATCTGCTAAAACAGTTCCACCGTGCATGCCCTGCAGAACCTAGATAGGTCCTGCAGGGCACATGTATTGTCAGATAGAGCATCCACTAGGATGAGCCCCCAAAAGAGAAAGCCCTTGACCTTGTGGAAAAGAGATAAGCTTCTTGGGGCCCAACACCACCAGTAAACAGTGATTTGAAGAACACGGACGTGGTGAGGGATCATATATCAGGAGAGCCAGTCCTTCAGATACGATGGTCCCAGACCATCTTTAAAGGTTAAAACCAGCACCTTGAATTTGATCCAGAAACTAATTGGAAGCCAGGGCAGCTGCCATAAAATAGGCTGCATATGGGCAGACTTAGCAGCTGCATTCTGGATGACCTGCAGTTTCTAGAGAGTCTTCAAGGGCAGCCCTGCATCTAGTGAATTACAGTAGTTTAACCTGGATGTGACCATAGAGTGAATCACTGTGGCCAGATCCGACTGACAGGTAGGAAGCCAGCTGGTGAGCCTGGCCAAGATGGTCGAATGCAAAAAAAAAAAGATGGTCGAATGCTAACCTTGCTATTGTGGACACCTGCTTATCCAAGAATAGCAACCAACCCCCCAGGCATTTCATGGAATCTACCAAAGATAACTGGACCCCATCAAGAGCTGGTAGCTGCACCCCCTCCAGAGGCCTGGTCCTCCCCAACCACATAATGTCCATCTTAGGTGGATTCAGTTTCAGCCAGCTCTGTCTTAACTACCCAATTATGGCATCCAGGTACTGGGTTAGGTCCAAGAAAGCAGCCTGAGGCTGCTTATTCAGCAGGAGAAAGAGCTGGGTAGCATCAGCATATCGGTGACACCCAGCACTGTACTTTTGATGAGTCCCACCAGAGGGTGCATATAAATATTAAACAATATTGGGGACAAGATCGAAGAACATCATACACCAGTGATGACTTGGAGGACCTTTTGTCTCCAATGGCCACCCTCTGAGAGCATCACTGCCCCTTCATAGTTCTTCCAATGGGCTGTATAGCATAATTGATCAGATTCATTACAAGTTCTCCAGCAGCAGCATTCTAGACAGCTCCCAGCCCGCTTCAGGTTGCCAAGCTCTGTGCTAAACCATGGAGCAGGCAGTGGCCATCAAGGGACAACCTTGTCAATAGCTTCAAGGAGCTTATTGTTCCACACTCCCACTGCCTCCTCAATAGAGTATGTCTTTGGAATCCTAAAATCCCCCAGGACATTCTGAAATCCAGTAGGATCCATGAACCTCTGTGCGTGGGGCCATTTTAACTGGGCCCTTTTTCTAGCAGAGCACTGTGGCCCCGTTCAGATTATGCTTCAGGTGAAATCTCCAGCCCTGAAACCAAGCCTTCCCTCAAAGGTTCAGTGGAAAAGATTAAATCAAAAGTGGGACCTCCTTTGTGTGTTGGGCCCATCACAACTTGAGAGGCCCAAGGCACACAAAGAAGCTAGGAAATCCTGGGCCAGTCCCGATGACGTAATCTTTGGCATGAATGTTGAAGTCCCCAAGAACGACCATTCTAGGAATCTCCATCACCAGATCTGAGAATCCCTCTGCCTACTCAGAGAGGGTGCCTGTTAGGGAGCTAGGCAGTTGATAAATAAGCATAATGCCCAATCAATGCTTAGTCCATAATGTAAGGAGAGTACAGTCAATGCCCAGTGATAATTTGCACTGGAAGTCTGTGGAAGTTGAAGGACAGATGGAGATTAATAGCCATGCCACCCTCACTGCCAGCTGCATAGGGTTGGTGGAGGACCACATAACCAGGAGGAAAATAGAAAAGAGTCCAGTAGCAGCTTTAAGACTAACCAACTTTACTGTAGCATAAGCTTTCAAGAATCACAGTTCTCTTCATCATGCATCTGACGAAGAGAACTGTGGTTCTCGAAAGCTTATGCTACAGTAAAGTTGGTTAGTCTTAAAGGTGCTACTGGACTCTTTTCTAATTTGTGTCTCTGGCAGCCATGAAACACAAGCACATCGGACAGGCTGCTCATGCTGACCAGCAGCGGCACTCATAGCCTCTTCTGTTCAGCAAGCCCTCGTGCACCATGCTCCTACTTGCAGACAGCAGGAGCTCCTGGTCACCCTCTGCAGCTTCGTGCCGCCAGAGGCTGGGTGGGTAATGCCCTCCCACCCGGCATTTTGTGGGGCAGCAGCTAATGACTGTGCCCTGTGCCATAGGCTTGCCAGTTCCAGGATGGGAAATTCCTGGAGATTTGGGGGTTGGAGCCTGGAGAGGGTGTGGTTTGGGGAGGGAAGGGGCCTCAGAGGAGTATAATGCCTTAGAGTCTACCTTCCAAAGTAGCCTTTTTCTCCAGGGGGATTGATCTCTATTGCCTAGAGATCAGTTGTAATTCTGGGAGAACTCCAACTACCACCAAGAGGCTGTAGAAAAGAGCAAGAGTACAGTAGCACTTATAAGACTAACAAAATTTGTGGTAGGGGATGAGCTCCCGTGAGTCACAGCTCACTTCTTCAGATACCAGATACGCTACCCATCTTGATCTACCACCGGGAGGTTGGCAAGCATAGCAGCTCCTCCTGCCCGTAAACAGAGCCACACTGCGGGCTCCCAACCAGCCTGGAGAAAAATGTCCCGTCCCCTTTCATAGAGGCTTGATGTGCGCAAGGGAGTAGCGGAGGACTGAAAGGCAGCACCACCTCCCCGCAAAGCACAACCGCTTGAGCCCCTGAAGCCCAGAGCGGCTCTCCGCTCCTCCCCGCCTCCCGGGGCAGCAGGAACAGGTGGGAGGAGCCCGCGAGTCGCCCCGCCTCCTGCCAGAGAGGCGGGGGAAGAGAGCGAGAGCGAGAGCGGCGCCGACCTTTCCTCGCTCCCGCCTCCCCCGCGCTCCCATTGGGTGGGCGCGTGAGTAGCCGCCCTGCGATTGGCTGGCCGCTCGGCGGCGGCGCTAACGGGTTCGGATTCGCCTGGAGGCTGCCCGGCTGGCCGCGAAGGGAGACCCTCTGAGGGGACGCCTCAGCCCGCCCGGGGCGCGCTCGGCCCTCGCAGGCCCCCGGGCGGCGGCGCAGCGCCATGGCCCCGCCGGGCGGCCGGGCAAGAGGGACGGTCTCTGCCGCCGCCGCCGCCGCCGCCACTGCCGCCGCGCCCGGGCCGGCTCCGTCCGCCTTGCGGGCCTGGCCGTGAGGGCGGCGGGCGCAGCGGGATGGTTGGCCGCCTGGGCGGCGATGTCGTCTCGGGCGGCCGCCCCTGAGGGCCCGGCGGCGGCCCCGCGCTTCTTCGTCGGCTCCCGGGATGGCGGGGCGGACTGCCCGGGACTGGCCGCGCTGAGCATGGACGAGATCGACTTCTTCGAGGACGACGAGGAGGCCGAGTCGGTGAGGGGGCGCGGGCGGGCAGGGGCGGGCATGGGAGGGCGGGCGCCGGGGGAGCCTCCGGGCGGGCCGGGCCGGGGTCCAACGCGCCGCCTCCCCGCAGCCTCCGGAGCGGCAGATCGTGGTGGGCATCTGCGCCATGACCAAGAAGTCCAAGTCGAAGCCCATGACGCAGATCCTGGAGCGGCTCTGCAAGTTCGAGTACATCACGGTGCAGATCCTGGGCGAGGACGTCATCCTCAACGAGCCCGTCGAGAACTGGCCGCCCTGCGACTGCCTCATCTCCTTCCACTCCAAAGGTGAGCCCGCCCGGCCGCCCCCTGGCCCGGCCCCGGCCGCCCCCCGCCCGTCTCCGGCTGCCCACCGGCCCCTCTGCTCTCTTGCAGGGTTTCCGCTCGACAAGGCCGTCGCTTACGCCAAGCTCCGCAACCCGTTCCTGATTAACGACCTTGATATGCAGTACTACATCCAGGACAGGTATCTTCAGCCATTCATATATATATATATCTTTATTCATGCATATATTCACTTATACAGGGCTTTTTTCTAGGAAAAGAGGTGGTGGTACTCAGTGGGTTGCCAGCACAGGGGGGGGGGGCAACTCTTGGCGGGAGGTGGTGCTCCTGGTACCACTTGTGCGTGTGCAAAGTGCGCTCCTAGGACCAATGATGTCACTTTGGGTTAGCTGGAACAAGGGGGGGAGTTTTTAAAAGTTTAAATCGCCCTCGGTGAAAATGGTCACATGGCTGGTGGTCCTGGCCCCTGATCTCCAGACAGAGGGGAGTTTAGATTGCCCTCTGCGCCATTTTCAAGAGGTTCCGGAACTCCGTTCTGCCGCATTCCAGCTGAAAAAGAGCCCTGCACATATATATGGTATCTTTAACTTGTGTTTCCTGTGGTCTGATGTCAGCCCTAGAATTGCTTATGTTCTGTTCCAGCATTCCTTTAACTCTGTATTGGATCCTTGCTAATGCTTTGTCTTTGTAAAATTGTGGTTATTTACCCTGTGGCATTGTTTATGGAAATGTCCTTGAAACCGACTGTACTAATCTCACACTGTGTAATCCGCCTTGAGTCTCACTGAGAAAGGCATACTATAAATGACATAAGTAAATAAAATATATGGAATGACCTACCTGAGGAGGTCAGGAAAGCCCCCACTCTTCTGGCTTTCCACAAACAACGTAAAACAGAATTATTCAAAAAGGCTTTTTACTCAGATGGGAGGGCTATATTGTAGGGAGAGGGTCTCAGATGATCCGCTAATGAGTTAGGAACCATAGACTCCACCACTATGTTGTATTGGATTCCTGCTTACACTGTGTCTTTGTGAACTTGTATCTATTTACCCTATCCGGCCTTGTTTATGGAAATATTCTTGATACTGACTGTACTAATCTCACACTGTGTAATCCACCTTGAGTCTCAGTGACAAAAGCAGACTATAAATGACCTAAATAAATAAAAAACAAATAAATAAAAATTTGATTTATTGGGTTTATAATCCGCTCTCCTTCGCAAACGGGCTCAAAGTGGATAACCTCAGTATTAAAATGGACAATAAAATTTGCTGTAAAACCCATAAATACACATACAATTCAGTGATAAAACTGCTGTAGATGGTGGCCCGTATTTCCAGCTCCAACCAAGCATTCTATGGGGTGGGAGAGGAAAGAGCGGCAGTGGTCCAGCCACTGGAAAAATCACCACCCCCTCCCCCAATGGGAGACTGGCAGGAGGGCTTGCCCATAGCCCAGCCTCAGCCATATGCCTGGTGGAGCATCTTTAGTTTATTTTCTTTATTATCTCCTTTCCTCACAGTCTCAAGGTGCATGACATTTAAAAAATTCAGGCAGGCAGTAGACGATATCTAACAGACCGTGCGGTAGAACTAGGATCAGAAAACAGTGCAAAACGACAAGAAAAGCCCAAACCCATCTACTGTCTAAGGCATGCCATTCTCTATTATAAAGAGGTAGAAGACAATGCAAAGTGATCTGTACCATAAACTTTGGTATAATCAACTTTTACCTTATAGAAAAGGGTACAGATCTACTTATACTATCAGAATCTGCTCTTTTCCAATCATGCAATTATTGACAATCCTGGTGGTCGAGAGTGCCCTCAAGTCATGGCTGACTTGTGGCAACCCCTGGTGGGGTTTTCGTGGCAAGAGATTAACAGATGATTTGCCGTTGCCTGCCTCTGCAACCCTGGTCTTCCTAGTCCCCTAAAAAGCAACCTTCTGAGTGGCCTTATAACAGTTCTTACTCTTTTATAAAAATATCCTGAACATTTCCATTTGCCGCACTCTGAAGTGGTAGATGTGTGGGAGCCTTCCTAAAAGGTTTGTGGCAGGCAGCAGTAAGATGAGGACATGTGTGTCAGATGTGTTTGAGCCCTTTCTGGAAGCTGTGGACATGTGATTAGAGGAGGGTTTTTCTTCCTGTTCCCAGAGCTGTACGGAGTTTAACATCTGGTACAGAATTCAGGTTTTATTCTTTAAAAACATACTTCTAGTCCTCAGAGTTAAGATTGGGAGTGTATGACCAGGACTTGAAGGTTGCAGGGGATTGTGGAGGTCATCCAGCCCCCTGGAGACAGGATTTCAGGCCTAGCAGAGCAGGTTAGGTAAATAGGTAGGCATATAGTGATTTACATAATGTATTCACAGCTGGATTCTCAGTACCAAATTTGGATGCATTTTGCTAGGTTCTAAACTGTCAAAAGTAGCTACCCAGAGTGTGGAAAGAGAGACCCCTGGGCATGTGTAGTCTCCCTGCTTGGTCTTTCTTACCACGTCATAGCTGGGAGAAGCAGTGCTAGAGACTTCAGAAGGCCGGGGACCTAGTCAGCTTGGCTGGCTGTGCAGGGTGCTTTGTGGGGCGAGGGAGATGGGAAGCAAGGCTCAGGTGCAGAACAGCCTCCGGGGTCCTCTTATGGTCCTAGCCCTCACTTTGTTTCTTGCCCTCTTCAGGCGGGAGGTGTACCGGATCCTTCAGGAAGAGGGAATAGACCTGCCCCGGTATGCTGTGCTTAACCGGGACCCTGATAAGCCGGATGGTGAGTGAGTTGGTTGCTGGTCATGGCCAAGCGTAGGATGCAGAGCCTCGTCAGGCAGCAAAGGTCTCTTACCCCCTGAGATTTCTCTCTGTAGATGTGCAGTTTCATGTATAGAGTGTAGCTGCCATCTCCAAGAGCAAATGCTTTGCTCCTGCATGTAACCTCTTTGGGGAACCGTGCATCATTGAGAAGCATCCCCCCCCGGCTTTCTGGAACAGCCTCTGTCTCCAGGCAGAGTATGCCTGAAGGTTTTCCCTGGCCCTGAGGTCCCAATTTAGCCACCTCGGTGAGGCTCCTTTGGAGATGCTGGAGCATGGCAATTGCAGCCATCTCTGTTGTTATTATTAGCAAACTGCTTTGATGGTGGTGGTAGTGGGACTTCCTCCTCCTGCATCCAGAAGCAGCAGGCAGTGGACAGAAGTCCTGCTCAGGTAGGACACTTCTTGGTGGCCAGTGACTGATTCCTCCTCCTAGCCTACTGGTTTCACCCAGAGATGCCTAAAGGCCCTTCTCTGCCAGGCAGATCTCAGCTATGACACTGTAGGTTGCGCTGTTCTCAATGGACTGCTCCACCCATACCAGTCTTGCAGGGGAAGGCACTTCACAGCCCCAGCAGGGTGGCTGGGCGCCAGTAGTGGTGGAGGGGAAGGCCAGCCTCTTGGCTCCAGGGGGAGGGAAAGGGATTGGAAGGTCTGGGAATGATGATGATCCCATTTGGCTGCAGAGTGCAACCTTGTGGAGGGGGAGGACCACGTGGAAGTGAACGGGGCTGTCTTCCCGAAGCCCTTTGTGGAGAAACCTGTCAGTGCTGAAGACCACAATGTCTACATTTACTATCCCACCTCAGCTGGAGGGGGCAGCCAGCGCCTTTTCCGCAAGGTAAGCAGAGCGACGAGGAAAAACTAAGGAATAGGTCTGGCATCTGCTTGTTTTGGTGCTTGTCTAAAGTGGTGCCTGGCTAGCTACACTGAATTCACTGTGGTTTTTTAGAAGCTTGAGACCTCCATGAAGGACTGTCTAGCAGCGCTGCATCAACCATAATAATAATAATGTCAATTCCTTGTTCTTTTCTGGACATAATTCAAAGTGCTGTCTCCGATCTGTGCTGCTCTGTGGCTTAGGCCTCCCATACCTTACTGGAGGGGCGGCAGGGTCTCTTTGCATGTATTTCACTCCCAACTCTGATCCCCTTTTTGGATTGTCTTATCTTTTTGTTGACTTCAAGGGGTTATGCAGAGTGGTGTTCTTGGTAGCCATGCTGCTGCTATTGAACTTCCTTTGCTGCCAGTTTAGCAGAATATAAATAAGCCTCGATATATTCCAAAAAGGTATAAGAATTTCTTACCTGGCTTGTTTTTAAATGCTAGGATTAACAGAAATAGGGTGACTTGGACTAAAGTTTTACATAACATAAATCATTTTTTTTCTATTTAGAACTCTTTTGCTCTCTTTTTCATTGGCATTTCCCTGCCTTGAATCCTAGGGGTGGAATAGAGTAAAGAAATCGTGGATTATTGGCTGGTTTTCAGAACACAGTCCATGTAATAATGTGCAAGATTTCAAGTTTTCTAGAACTCTTCCTCAGGCTAGCAATTACGCCCCCCCCCCAAAGAGGAGAGATGAGGAATTTTCAGGTCTTGAAACCCTCTCATGCCAGGATATGATGGGACTTCTGACCGGCAAAGAAGAGTCAAGTTTCTGGTTGCCAGGGGTCATAAAAGCAGGAGGTGATCATACTTGAAGCACAGGTAGCACATAGGAGCCCATACTTAAGGCAACAAATAGTATGTAAGGCAACATGGTGGTGAAATCGGTGGTCCCTAACTCATGAGCGAAGCATCAGTAGGGCTGTGTTTCCGGGAGGAGGTCTCAGATGCTTTGCTAATGAGTTGGGGACCACAGACTTCACCACCGTGTTGCCTTACGTATGTGTTGCCTTAAGTACGTGCTACCTGTGCTTCAAGTATGGCCCTACTGGGTAGTTACATGTTGTTTAATGTCAGTCCTAGAATTGCTTATGCTCTGTCTTAGCATTTCTTCGACTCTGTATTGGATTCCTGCTAATGCCATGTCTTTGTAAACTTGTATTTATTTATCCTATGACATTGTTAATGGAAGTGTCCTTGATACTGACTGTACTAATCTCACACTGTGTAATCCACTTCGAGCTTCAGCGAGAAAAGTGCACTATAAACGACATAATAAAACAAACTTCATAGCAGGGAACCACCCACATCCCTCATGTTCCTAATCATAACTTTTTCAGACAGCAGAAGTTGCTTGCAAGTCAGTCTCAGGAGACAGGCTTACAAAGTTGCTGGGTATATCCAGTCGATCTAATCCAAATTAGGTAGTTATTACCTTGTATTGCATTTTATTATTTTTATGGTATTTATAGTCCACCTTTCACACTGAGACTCAAACCGGATTTCACAGTGTAAATCAATACAATCAACCGCTGGGACTTTCAATAAACAATGTAATAGGGTACACACAGCAGAAATGTGAAAAGAAGCATAAATTCGAATAGAAGAATGCAGAGATGAAACATTACCAAAACAAAACATCAGTAATTAGGCATGACCTGTTAAATGATGTGGAAACTATTCAGTAGGGGGGTATATTTATGTCAACAAACAGTACCCAGTGGTATAGTGCATAGTCCCTGACTTTTCCAAAGTACACTTGCTAATTCATTAACCTTCAGATGTTATCAGCTGAATTCAGGTAACACAAGTAGATGTTTCATAACCATCCTGGTCCAAAGGTAAAATCCAAAAAGTCAAGAATGCAATCTTTTTATTAGGACGAACCCAGTGACACATAATGCAGCATGTGAGCTTTTCAGATCCAAGGTGGCAAAGTTTTTAATTCCATAGCCCTAAATAACCTAGCTGTGAAATGATGCAAAGGCTGGTTTCGCTTGCTCCCTGCCTGCTTTCCTTGAGGCACAGCTATCTGGGGCATCTTCTCATCTAATGCTACAGCTCATTATTTCCCCCGCTCTGAGGACTTCTGTCCTTAATATTGCCATCCAGTGTTTGATCCAGTCATTTCTGGGCAGGATGCTCTCACCTGACTAGGTAGCACTCCTCTTGCATCATTCTTCTTAAGATACTCTTGCAGGGTGTGCCTGTTAAGATGGGCACTGTAGCCTGCAGCTCTCTCATGAGGCACTAGCAGTTACTGCTGGGCGGGGGCGGGAATACCAGAGGCCCCGTTTGGACTGCTAGAAGCTGGCATAGGCCAGGCCAGTTGTGTTGTGCTGGCAGTTCGGCCTGTGTTTCCGCATGACTCGTGCTCCCTCACGGAGGTCTCTGCCTCTTTCAGATTGGAAGCCGGAGCAGTGTTTACTCCCCAGAGAGCAGCGTGCGGAAAACAGGATCATACATCTATGAGGAATTTATGCCTACGGACGGTACAGACGTCAAGGTAAGGAAAGTGTGGCCGTGTATCATGTCTTCTGAAGGGATAAAGCTCTATTGCAATAATCCAGTTGCCTTGGTAAGGTCAAAACACCGTGGCTTTTCAGTCCTGGGCATTTTTTCTTGCAGGAATAAAATCTGGGATCCAGGTATATGTGTCTTTTAAATAATCTACAAAATACGGGTTTTGAACAGGATTTTGCTTCTGGTGTTCCTTTAAATCATTACACTGAGCTTAAATCCCAAGGCCGCTTCTGTTCTGATTTCCATCTGGGAACAAAGTGTTCCACTGTTTTGTTATTCAAGAGGAAGCTTTGTCTTTGGCTCTCAGAAGAACAAAACTTGCGTTCTGGATTACATCAGGCCATAGCAAACCTCAGGTGCCACCTTTCTTTTCATGTCATGCAAGCCAAGGACTGTCAGACTTCTAAGGTCATACTAGTTTTTGAAGGCTGCAGTTGGTTGTGCTGGGAGAACTTGGTGGGACCTGAGCAGAGATACGAAGGCCTTGGGAGACAAAAAAAATCAGGGGGAAAGCCCCCCCCCTTAGATTTTTTCCCCCTGCGTATTCTTTCAGTTTTTTCCAATGGAAAAATTGGGAAATTTTGGGGAATACTGAAGAAAAAAAGAAACAGCCCATGAAATCATGAAATCATAAAAATCTGTATGTTTACAGCATTTTTATCCAACCTCTTCTCAAAATGGGACTAAATGCAGGTTATAATTACTATAATAATATACAATTAAAATCACAACACAAACTAAAACATGACTCAAAACTTAGATGGCAGCGTCAGAAACCCTCCTTGCTCAGCTTGTGGAATCTTGACAATGTGTGAGCTGTCTCTTGGTTGATCCTGGGAGGGCAGGATCCCAGGCCAGGAGCGGTTTTGAAAAGTAACAGCCAGCACTTTGAATTCAGCTTGGAAACAAAGCAACAACCAGTCCAGAGATGTGTAAACTAGGTGCAGTATGCTCGAAGTGGCTGACCACAGCTAATAAGAGGGTTGCTGCAATTTACACTAGTTTCTCAGGTGTCTTCAAGGGCAGCACTGTATAGATCATGTTACAGTAGTCTAGACTTGAGTTTACTGTTGCATAATCAGATTTCGTGACCCTAAAAAAATAAGACTGGCCTTTGAACAAGGTGTACCTTATAGAAGGCACTTATTGCTACCTCCCAGCTGGGTAATACCGCTCTCAAGCTCAAACACAACCCCCTTGTGTGATCTACTTTTCCAGCCAGCATCACCTCCACCTTCTCTGGATTAAATTTCATTCTGGTGACCATGTGACCACAAAAAAAATCACCACTGTTCCAGGACAGAGAAGGCAGCTTCTAGATGGTTAGATGAAGATATATACAGCTGGATGTCATCAGCATGCTGATGGCATAGCTCCAGAGCTCCAGATGATCTTTTGTTAAAGATCTTGTGTGTTTGTGTGTGTACATGTACATGATGTGAGGGGTCTGAAAATCATCGGGGTGGCTTGCATGGGGCAACACTGGGCTCCCCATTCCCTTTGTCACCACCAGCAAAGGATGGGAGGGACCCCCCCCCCTGCCCGGTTCCCACAATAAAGCAGCAGGGGTGTTTGGGAGACTTGCTGAGAACAAAGCAGCGACCACTTGCCCGTATTACTTCAGTGGGAGAATTGCAGGTAGGGGGCATTGCTGGGAGCCAAGGCAGGCTCCCTGCCCTCCTCACCAGCACCAGCAGCGGAGGCTGGCAGCCCCCCACCCCAGGTGATTCCCACACTGAAGCAATATGTGCAGGCACTTTGCTGTGTCAGTGAATCTCCCAGGCAGCTGCCTGGCGCATTGCTCCAGCTTGGGAGAGTGGTGGTCGGGCCTGCCCAGCCACAGCTTCTGCCTTTTGGCCATGGTGGCAGAGACAAAACCCTGCCTGGCCCCGGTTTCCCCCCTGCAGCTGTGATGACTGTCTGCTGGGCTCCAGCCTCAACCCCTCATCCCAGAGGTAGGTGTGTTTTCTGCATATGCACAGAGACTGGTTTGGGGGGAAAGGGGAGTTAAATCCTCCAGTGTAACTTTTCTAGGTTTTCAGATTTTTCTGCAAATCTTGGGTTTCTTCCAGATTTGTCGAAACATCTGTTTTGTAGTCAAGTGGCCTGGATTGATAGATTTAAGTATCCACATGCTGGGGCCACTTGGCTATTAGGAAATGTATGAATATGTAACAATATGGAAGATAACCTAAAGCACTGAGGCATTCCATGAGATGCTGATTCCGAAGTGTGTGTGTGTGTGTGTGTGTTATGTGCTGTCAAGTCATTTACGACTTACGATGACCCTGTTAATGAAAGACCTCCACAATTCCCTGTCATTAGTAGTTCTGCCAGTTTGCGAGGCTGTTGCTTTCTTTATTGCAGAGGTCTCCAGCCTCTTTGAGCCTGTGGGTACTTTTGGAATTCTGAGAGGGTGGTGGGTACAAACACAAAATGCCTTCCCGAGGTTGTGAAGCTAACTACAAAACGAGTGAGGTGTGCATAATATTTCTAGCAGTTCTTCCAACATTTCAGACAGAAGTTCTGCTTAATAGGATGCCTTTTAAATGGTTTAAAAATATTCCTTTGCATACGCACAGCCTGCCTTCAGTCACTCAGTGAAGAGTTTTGTGCTGTGGTGGCAGTTGCTGCTTAAGCAATTTTTTAAAAATCCACACAGCCAATCAAAACCCTGGGCGGCGAGAAGTCCCACTTGGCCCTGCCCACTTTCTAAAAACACTTCGTGGGCACAGGGAAAGGAGTTGGCAGGCACCATGGTGCTCAGGGGCAGTCCATTGGCGACCTGCTTTGTTGGGTCAGTCCATTTCATGCTGGATCTTTCTCTCTTCTACTGTCTTCAGCTTTTCCTAGAGTTACTGTTTTTTTCCAGTGAATGTGAATGTTGTCTTTGTGATGTCTACCACAACCTTTTGACTACAGCCAGATAGAAAAGAGTTAACTCATTCTAATGTTCACACCCCCAGTCCAATTTCTAAGCTTTTCAGTAGAACTGAGATATGTTCAAGGCTTCTGGCAGAACTAGTAATAACAAAGGGGCATACTTTTTATTAGCTTGTAAGCTGAAATGTCTATCGCAGCAGTTTAAATCATAACTATTCCATTACTTCACCTGAACCCGGATTAGAATGGATCAAGGGAACATAAATCATCCTGGAAGCTCTGGATTGTTCTGGTAGCACTCTCTCTCTCTTTCCCCCTAAAGGCAGGTTTGAAACGAGTCTGTAATTGGTCATGGCTTTTAATACCCTTGGGAATATACTATCAGATAATGAGGTGTTAATTACTTTAATTAGAGGCTCCCTCACTGTATCCTTGCTAATAAAACCTTGTCGGGAAGGACAAGAATCCAGCCTATATGCCTTCCCAACTCTCAGGTCCCTTTGTCAACATCCATCCCGGAGAACAGGCAGAAACTATCCCAAAAGAACCAGATATCAGCTACTTTTACTGTTTCCAAATTAGCATAAAAGTTGGATCTCGGTGATTTTTAGCAGCAAAAAGCAAATAAAAAGTGTCACAACTATTTGCCAGTTACTTCTTATTTTGGGATTCCACGTTACGGGCTATCAGCTCTCAAATTTATTTTAAATAATTGAGCTGAACACAATTCTATTAGTGTGACGGCAGCAGAGAAATGATACTACTTTCCTTCTATTGCCACCGGATGGGTTTTCAAACGAGATTCACCATGGAACTTCTGCTGACAACGTTGTAGCAGTCGTCCCATCTTCTTCACTATGGAGTGGAATTATGTGAACTATGGGTTGAGGGAAGGAAGGCACCAGTGGGCAGTCCTGGCCATTACCTCTCCCAGCACAGTGTTCCAAGCTTTTACAGGGGCATCAACAGGCTGCTGTTTATGCTGTCACAAACTCTCAGGGCATCTTGGAATCCAGCTGAATCCACCACCCTGTGAGGGCTGACTGTTCCCAGGGGTTCACCATCTTTCTGGGAACTGGGGTGTCCCCATAGTCTGTGCCTTCAGCAGTGGCCGGGCACAGGTTTAATCATGACACCCCTTACAAGGCCATCAGAAACGGGACGTAACCGTCTCCATCCTTAGATCATTTCTTTGTATAATGTACACATGGAACATGAATTATTTTGGCAGTAATAGGCCATCATGTGTTTAATGTGTTATTAAGGAATCCACTGTTTTCACTGTTCCCCAACAGTCTAGTGATTCTGTCGTGCTCGTTCTGTCACTACAAATTCATTTTCTAATTTCAACTTTTTATTTTTACCTACTTCCCGGGTGACTAAATGTGGTAAGCTAGCATAAGAAGCAGCAGTTTGCAGCTGCCTTTCTCCAAGTACTGGGGCATATTTGCAATTTTGCCTGAAGAAAATGGGACCCGTGCTAAGAGCTGGCGGCATGCTGTTGTTGTGTTGGTATCACCAGTCAGCATCCAGTGGCCATTTATAGAGGGGAAATTAGTGACGACACCCCTCGGTAAGGCTCCGACTGCAGACTAAGCGCCCTGGAGTCCCTGTTGATAGCCACCAACCAAGGTGAGGTGTGCCCCCGTGATTGGCAGTCCCAGTGCAGCCAGCTGCCTCCTGATGCAGTGCAGTCTTGCGCATTGCTGCTAATCCACATGCAAAGTGCCAGAAGACAGGAGAGGGCTGGTTCCTCTTCTCCAGGGATGCTGCTGGTGAAAGCAGAAGGAACCATGGAGATGGCATATAGTAGGGATCTCTCCAGTGATGTGTCCTCACCTGCAGCTGAATTCCTGTTTTGTCAGGGAACAGGGACGGGGGCGGGGGAAGATGGCCGGTCCAGCCACAGCTTTCCCTGTGGTTCCATGGCTTGTTCAGCATAGGCAATGATGGTCCACCCAAGACTCCTCCCTCCAAATGCTTGGATCCTGGCCACGGGGGAAGTCAGGAGGGCCAGCCTTTTGCCAGGCAAGGGAGCTGCAGGCCCTGTGGTGGCAGCAGGGAGCACGAATGCGCGCTGTCGACGACATCCTGTCACCTGCAATGGCTCACTGAGGAGAGGCACCTGGGCAGCAAATGACATAGGTTTGATTCGCAGAAAGGGGAATGGAGTCCAGAAGGCAAAGCTAACATTTTGCCCAGGAGGAGGCCAAGCGGCAGCAGGCTAGAGACAGAGGCTGCAGAAGGCCTCTCAACCCCCACAGCTGGGGGGACAATCCTCTGTCCACTAACCCAACTTGGGTGCAGGAGAATGAGCAGCTGCCTAGGGCATTAGGCATTCCTGTTGTCAGACGTATGCAGCAAGGCAGGGAAGAGGCACAGGTGTCACAGACGCACCTCCTTCAGTTCCCGTGTGGGGAGAGCCCTGCTGGAGCAGCCCTGCTGGAATCCCATCACAGCTGAAGGTTTGCACCATCAAATGTAATCCCAGAGGGTGACCCACTCGTGCTGATTAGTTGCCCCGTGCACTCATCATTTTGGCCAGCAAACCCCCACGCGCCATTTCCCTCTTGTACTCAAGGTGCTCAATCACCACCCATTCCCTTCACCCCAGCAGTCGTAGAGCTCTATTCATAGAGGGCCAGGAGGAAACAGTTGCAGCAGCCCCGGGTGGGGGCTGGGACTCTGCTGTCGCTCACTAGTTTGTGTTGTGTTGTGTTGTCTTGGCGTGAGGACCCCTGTGTCCCGAGATGGAGGATCCGTACAAGTTCTGAGCAGAGCTGTGTTTGGCATGTGCAACAAGAATGCTTGTTCACTTGGTTGTGCTGAGTGCCTGTTACGTGTACTACAGGTGTACGTTCTGGGTCACAGAGTTATGGCCCCCTATTACATGCCCTGTCACATGAGTTGTAGATGTCGTGGCTGGGCATGGGAGGGCTATGAGTGGTGCTGTGAAGGCATGTGTCTGGCTGCCAGGGACACCAGTGAATGGCTGCAGGTTTAGTCAGCATCTTAAGGTTCACTAGTGTGCTTAAGGCGAAGCAGGGTGTGAGAAGTGAGGGATGCACACCAGGCTTGGGTTTTTTTGCCTTGTGCTGTCCTCCGTGGGCCACATCAGGGTTTTCTTCTGCTGTTGGAGGTGTATGTGGGGCTTAGGAAGCCAGCTAAGTCCCACTGTGCCTGTGGCATTCCCCCCCACCCCCATCATGCTGGTATCTGGGGAGTAGAGCTGCATAGACCTTAGTCGCCACCCTAAGCCCTTTCAGGTTGGGGTGTAGAATGGGACTCGAATACATTTATACTTTTAAAATTGCTTAAATATGTCAAATAGTATAATTTTGTATTCTAATTAAATTATAAATAGCGCATTTTGAGTTTAAAGCAGTAAAATAAGACCTGTTACAGAAGTAAGTAACGCATGTATATTTCCATGTTTTCCCCTATGGCTTCAAAATTTCTGGGAATTTTACGCCTCTGGATAAGCGGATATGTCCGTTCTTGGTTTCTGTTACTCAGGTATATACAGTTGGCCCTGATTATGCCCATGCCGAAGCACGGAAATCACCTGCTCTGGATGGAAAGGTTGAACGGGACAGTGAAGGGAAAGAGATCCGCTACCCAGTTATGCTTTCAGCCATGGAGAAGCTGGTGGCCAGAAAAGTGTGCGTGGCCTTCAAGGTTGGTAGTTCTCTCTGGGCGGGGGAACCAGAGAGCTATGCAAGAATACCTGTAAGGCCTCTCCTCCTGTTGAGGCCTGGAATGCCTGGACCCCCAGGGCCTGAGCATCCTGGGGCATGTCGATCAGAACTGACTGCAAAATTAGGTCTCTTCCAGCTACCCAGTGTCAGAACTGTGGCTAGATAATGTACTTACTGCAGACTACCTTCTGCAATCAGACAAAAGCCCGTTGTTTTCAAAAGTTTACTGAAGAAAGAATTCATTATAGTCCACGAGCCTGAATACAATATTCAGGATGGTACATGTGAATTGTTACCAATGACAGGCAAAGCATGAGGTACAAAGTAACAGATCCCAGCAGGCCCAACCTCCCCCCCTAGTTCTCATAACAATCCCTTTGAGGCCAAGAAAGTGAAAGTTCTTCAAGGCTGGAACAGCGGTAGCCAAAACAATCCTCCTCTGTGAGATAGCTGCTTGGGAACATCTTGGCACCTGTGAAGAAAGCACTCATAATACTGAAAGGATTAAAATGGAGTCTCTTTGGTAATAGCATACATGAAAGTTTTCTGAACATGACACCCAGTAGATTAACCCACTTGGCACTCAACTGCCAGGCAGCCCGGATATCCCACCCAGCTGCACCCTGTTGCCAGCATGGACTTGGCACTTTCTAGCCCCTGACGCCTACACTGAGCGCTTCTGCAACCCTTGCCCCAACTGAGGCAGTCTTGGGAAGCTTAGTGGGGTGTAGGGGGGGGGGTCTGACTTCCTGCTGCTGCTGACTTTTGAGTCAGCACAGCATATTTAAGCAGTGACGGTTGTAGGGATGTGAAGGTTCATTGAGGGAGAGGAATTGCCATACCTGCTGCAGTTGGGCCTACGTTCTCTTCTTCCCTCCCCCTTTGGCATGTTGTCTGCTTTTAATTCCTTTCTGTCCCGTTTTATCCCACGCAGCAGACCGTGTGTGGTTTTGACCTTCTGCGGGCCAACGGCCACTCCTTTGTTTGCGATGTCAACGGCTTCAGTTTTGTGAAGAACTCCATGAAATACTACGACGACTGCGCCAAGATCCTTGGGTATGTGTTGAGTTTCCTCCATGGCAGTACGCCAGAATAAGGTCGCCACCAGAGATCATTTGAAGAAACCCTCCTGGGGGGTGAAAGGGGTGGAGAGGTCCTACCAGGGCTTTATTAGCTCCTAGAGCAGCAGAAAGCTTTGGCCTTCGTGCCCTTGCAGAGGTTTTTCTAAGCAGGGCTTTTTTTCAGCTGGAATGTGGTGGAACGGAGTTCCAGCACCTCTTGAAAATGGTCACATGGCCGGTGGCCCCACCCCCTGATCTCCAGACAGAGGGCAATCTAAACTCCCCTCTGTCTGGAGATCGGGGCGGGGCCACTGCCCATGTGACCATTTTCGCCAAGGGCGATTTAAACTTTAAAAAACTCCCCCCTTGTTCCAGCTGACCCAAAGTGATGTCATTGTGCGGTCCTGAGTTCCACCACCTCTTCCCAGAAAAAAAAGCCCTGCTGCTAAGGATTCTGGTTGACCACTTTGGGGGAAAAGAGTGATGGTCTGAATGAGCCCTTGGTCTGCTCTTATGTTCTTAATCGGCCTCAAGCAGACCTGCCTCCGATTGGCTAATTATTTGGTGATGTGTCAGCAGTAAGGAGGGCAAGGTGGAGGAGTGTCTGACAAGCTTTTCCTTCTCTGCTTTTTCTCGCAGGAACATCATCATGCGTGAGCTGGCTCCCCAGTTCCAGATCCCCTGGTCCATCCCTACAGAGGCAGAGGACATCCCCATTGTGCCAACCACATCAGGGACTATGTGAGTGTCAGCAGCGCGACAGCCACGTAACCATGTCATTTTATGAAGAAGGGAAGAGCTTAAATGAATTTAGTAATCATTAAACACGTATTTTTTCAGGCTTGGAAAGAGACCGTGAAAACAAACTAAAGGTCTAGTTGAAATGGATGAAGGCAGATAATTAAAACATGCCTTTTAAACTGTTAAAAAAACTAAAACACAAATATAAGAACAGCTAAAACTTAGGGCAGGAGATTGCTCAGAGAATGCCAGACAAAACAAAAAAGTCTCTCTGGGGAGAGAGTTCGAGCATTTTAGTGCTGTGATTTAAAAGGTCCTCTCCCAGGTTGCCATCCACCTAATCTTGAGATGGCAGGGGCACCTGAAGCAAGGCAAGATGACTCGCGGTTGGGGTGGCTTCATAAGGCAGTAGGTGGTCCTTTAGGTGTGCTCGTCTCAAGCTGTATAGAGCTTTAAAGGTCAACACCAGCCCCTTGAATTGCGCTTAGAAACAGATTGGGAGCCAGTGTAAATGTGCCAAAACTAGAGTGATGTATAGTTCTTATGACTCACCCCAGTCAACGTCCTGGCTGCAGCATTCTGCACCGATTGACGTTTCTGAACACTTTTCAAGGTCAGCCCAATATAGAGCACATTGCAGTGATTTAATGTAAATGGAAGCAGGGCATGCACCACAGCGGCCAAATCTTTTCTTTTGTCTATTGTTTATACCTTTTATGTTTACTGTTTACCATTTAAATAAAGAAAATTTATACTCAGAATGGGTGACACCATAATTCCCGAGTCAGACCTTCCGGTAACCAGTAACACTTCCTTCTTGTTGGGATAAAGCATCAGTTTATTAGTCTAAACCTGTTCCAAAACTGCCTTTAAGCACCAGTCCAGGGTTTTTACTGCCTCCTGGGATTGGCTGGAAGTGCAAGGCAGAGCTGAGTATTACTCCTATATTGGTGACAACCCTGCCCAAATGTCCAGATAACCTCACCAAGTGGTTTTATGTAGATGAGGAAAAGCGTAAGGGATAAGACAAAGGCTAGTGGGACCCCATGGGCCAAAGAGGCTGAGCAACTGCCCCCCCAGCACCCCCTTCTGGAACTTACCCTCCAGTTAGGATCAGAATCACTGCAAAATGGTGCTCCAGGTCCCAGCCTAGAAAGGTGGTCCTGTAGGATACCACGTTTGATGGTGTCAGAAGCCACTGGTGCGCCTTAAGGGGACTGCAGTACAAGTTGGACTAAGACTCTGGGAAGGTCCAGGCTCAAATCCCTACTCGGCCATGTCGTTTGATGGGTGACCTTGGGCCAGTGTCCCTCTCTCAGCCTGACCGACATCATAGGCTTGTGAGTGTAGAATGGAGAAGGGGAGACCGATGTATACCAGTCTGAAGTCTTGGGAGGCCTGGCAGAATAAAAAGGTGCCTGAGAAATACAAGTGTGTAAAATGAAACTACAGCGTGAATGCTATTGTTTTCCAGATGTTATCAGGCAAGGGTGCTGCCTCTCACACACCGCATTGATCCCAGGTCTGATGGTTGAGAGGGCCATTTTTTTGGTGTCTGCTCTCTTGAGAGGTTCTGTAGCATAGTGATTAAGTGGTTGGGCTGTGAATCAGCTCTCTGGTGGTTCGAATCTGGCTCCTGCCATGAGCTCAGTAGGTGGCCTTGGGTAAGCCCCTCCTCTCAGCTCCAGCTCCCTACTGTATTTTGGGAATAATAGTAACATTGACTTTGTTCACTGCTCTGAATGGGGCACTAATCTGCCCAGAAGAGCTGTATATAAGCGTTGTTGTTGTTGTTGTTGTTGTGTTGCTTGAAAATCCAGGAAGCTCCCTTTAATGGAGTCAGCTCAGTGGTCCTGCCGGACTCAAACGTGGCTGTCTCGATTTCTCCCAGTTCCAGTCTCCACCCCACTCCACCCCCGTTCTGGAGATGCCAAAAAGAATGCTTCTTATTGTGCTTTTCCTCATTTGGCGTTCTACCTACAACTCTTCCCAGAGTTTCTGGATCTCATTCTTCCTTCTGCATTTGAGTTACAGTTACGTGCTGCCAAAGCGAGCCCGAGTTATAGTTAAGTAGATCATGGCAACAGAGATGCTTGACAGAGCCCCAAAGGTCAGTGGCCTCTGACACAGGTGTTTGCCTATGTCAGTTTTTGTCAAAAAGACAAGAGTGTGTTTGGTTTTTATAAACTGGAGATTACCAAATACAGGGGAAAGCAGCTGCATCTGGGAAGATCTCTCAACCTTGTGGGAGTTGAACAAATCCTGTTCTAGCCTTTTAGATGTTCTTGTGCATATAAGAGCATCTGCCTGTGCAGCCCTACAGGAGCTGGTCTGCTTAGCCCACTGAGTGGGTGGGTTCCAGGTGAAATTGTCCAGGGGCAGAATGGAACTTTCCTGCTTCCTCCCTCCTGCTTCCTCCCTCCTGGCTGATCTCCATGATCAGTTTGGATCCTGCCCTCCCTTTGTGATCCCTCTTGTTTGCCGAGATCAGAGCTGTCCTGTTTTCCATTGGCATTTCAGGACACAAATCTCTTGGTCCTATTGCAAGGTATTTTTCATTGATCGGGCAGCTCTTGGCTTTGATTAATAAATGGCTTGGTATATCTGAGCTGCTCTGAGCCTGCTTGCGGGGAGAGTGGATTATAAATCAAATCAATCAATCAATAATCTTTGGCGACTCGAAGGTTACTTCTCAGCTTTTGACTGGCATGTAGGGATGTGCGTTTCGGCATTCAGAATGCCGAAAGAATGCCGAAACAAAAGTGTTTCGGCTTCTTTAGGGGAATGCCGAAACGTTTCGGGGAATGCCGAAACGTTTCGGGTAGCCGAAAGAAAAAAGCCGAAACGTTTCGGGATTCTTTCGGCTTTCTTTCGGCTTTTCAATGGGAAAATGCCTCCGTCTTCCCGGACGTCTGGGGGAGGCATTTTCCCACCGAATAAGCCCAAAATTGGTGGGGACCTTCCTCTAACCCTTCTCTAACAACCACCCAAGTTTCAGACAGATTGGACTTTGGGGGGCCATGTTATGGCCCCCCAAAGCAGGTCCCCCCATCCTCCCATAAGAAAGCGAAGGAGCAGCATATTGTTAGCATGCTGCTGCTCATCTTTCTTCATTATTTCCTATGGGGAAAAAATGAAGAGGCAGGCTTCCTTTGCCAGGGGTGGCATTTTGCATGCAAAATGCCCCCTCACCCTCAGGGGCCCTTCTCCCACCCCTCCTCCCACCCCCCACCAAGGCTCAGCCTGCTCCCACTTGGGGGGGCCATTTCATGGCCTCCCCAAGTAGGTGCTCTAATCTCTACCACTGACAGCTGGGGGAGGCTTGTGTTGCCAGGGGTGGCATTTTGCATGCAAAATGCCCCCCAACCCTCTGGGGCCCTTCTCCCACCCCTCCTCCCACCCCCCACCAAGGCTCAGCCTGCTCCCACTTGGGGGGGCATTTCATGGCCTCCCCAAGTAGGTGCTCTGCTCTCATCTCTACCACTGACAGCTGGGGGAGGCTTGTCTTGCCAGGGGTGGCATTTTGCATGCAAAATGCCCCCCAGCCCTCTGGGGCCCTTCTCCCACCCTTCCTCCCACCCCCCACCAAGGCTCAGACTGCTCCCACTTGGGGGGGGCATTTCATGGCCTCCCCAAGTAGGTCCTCTCAGCCCCTAAAGTCCACCCCTTACAGCCCCACACAAACCCAATTCCCCCCCAGCTGCCACACACAGACCCAAATCCCCACATTAGCCCCTCACAGACCCAAATCCACCCCCACCTGCCCCACACCCATAACCCCAGGAACAGGCTGGCAAAGGCCAGCCCTCTCCCTTTGTTCCCTATGCTGGGAACTTCTAAACTCTCTTTCCCTGGGCAATTCTGCACAGCCCAGAGGTGCCACAATGGTGGGCACACTTCTGAGTGCCAGCTGGTCCCTGTGAAAGAGCACCTGAACCACAGACACCCTCCCTCAAATTCCCCCACCACCTACAGAGATGGCTGGCCAGCCAGCCCCATTGTTCCCTATGATGGGAACCAACTGCACAACAAAGAATAAAACAAGAACAACACAAAATAAAGTTTAAAAAAAATTATTTTCTCCCTTCCAAAGTACAAGTAGGCAAAGCATTATGACACATTACACCAGCAGTCCCCCACACAGAAAAATTAAAACAAAACTCACTTAACATCAGAGAATCACAAAGCACAATTCCTGTCAAAAACACTTTATTTCTTGAACAGCTTTTTTTTTTTTTTTGAAAAATTTTTTATTGGGTTAGAATCCATTATTTTTACATTACATTCAATTTTCCCCAAATTTTTCATTCCTAACCCCCTCCCTTTCCCCCCTTTTGTTGACTTCCAACAGCTTTCCCACCCTTTGTCCCTTTTCCCTTACTTCTGTTAAATTCCTCTATCTAAAACAGATATACATTCTCTATTATATTAAGCAGTACATCCTTAACTACCTTTCTCATTATATACCCAAACTGTAAATCTTTGTTTCCATCTTAAATAAACAATTTGTCCCATTTTCCAGTTTCAAATATTTCTATATATCATGAACCATAAAAATCTTACATTCAAATCAAACAATTTGACTTATTCTCTATATATTCCTCATTCTGTCTTTTTATGGTAGTTCTATATAGCACATCACATAGTCAATCAATTTGACTCTTCTGTACATTCAGTTTGGTGCATATAAATCTTATCAAAGAAAGAAAATATTGTTAGTTATTCACTCCTTATATTTAAACCTTATCATTAATTATTTTCTATCAATATTCTATCTATTAATCTATATATATCTATTTATATATCAATCTGTTAACTGCTTATTAATTCACATTTATCTCTTCCTCCCTCGGTAAAGTCACCCCCCTCTATTATACTTTTATTATATTTCAGTAGTTCTCAAACTGCCACAGTTTTCCTCCCACCTCCCATTTCTTCTCCAGATATTGTTTCAGCTTCTCCCAATCTGTGTTAAACTGCCCTGAGTCCAGATTTCTCAGTTTTCTTGTCATCTTATCCATTTCTGCCATGTACAGCAATTTGTAGATCCAATCTTCAATAGTTGGCACTTCATTTCTTGAACAGCTTTAGGTTACACAGCAGGGGGGAACACCAAAGGGCATGGCAGCACTATCTTACACAAAAATAACACATCTCACTTAACATCAGAGAATCACAAAAGCACAATTCCTGGCAAAAACACTTTATTTCTTGAACAGCTTTAGGTTACACAGTAGGAGGGCACAACAGGACATGATAGCAATGTACTACAAAAAATAATACAACCCACTTCACCGTTTTTGACAGCAATTGTGTTTGTGTGATTCTCTGATGTGAAGTGAGTTGTGTTATTTTTGTGTAGTACACTGCTTTCCTTCTCTGTGGTGCCTTCCTACTGTGTAACCTAAAGCAGTTACAGAAATAAAGTGCTTTTGACAGCAATTTTTTGGGGTGATTCTTTAATGTGAAGTGAGTTGTGTTATTTTTGTGTAAGATACTACTTCCATGCCCTTTGGTGTCCCCCCCCTGCTGTGTAGCCTAAAGCTGTTCAAGAAATAAAGTGTTTTTGACAGGAATTGTGCTTTTGTGATTCTCTGATGTTAAGTGAGTTGTGTTATTTTTGTGTAAGATAGTGCTGCCATGCCCTTTGGTGTTCCCCCCTGCTGTGTAACCTAAAGCTGTTCAAGAAATAAAGTGTTTTTGACAGGAATCGTGTTTTGTGATTCTCTGATGTTAAGTGGGTTTTGTTTTAATTTTTCTGTGTGGGGGACTGCTGGTGTAATGTGTCATAATGCTTTGCCTACTTGTACTTTGGAAGGGAGAAAATAATTTTTTTTAAACTTTATTTTGTGTTGTTCTTGTTTTATTCTTTGTTGTGCAGTTGGTTCCCATCATAGGGAACAATGGGGCTGGCTGGCCAGCCATCTCTGTAGGTGGTGGGGGAATTTGAGGGAGGGTGTCTGTGGTTCAGGTGCTCTTTCACAGGGACCAGCTGGCACTCAGAAGTGTGCCCACCATTGTGGCACCCCTGGGCTGTGCAGAATTGCCCAGGGAAAGAGAGTTTAGAAGTTCCCAGCATAGGGAACAAAGGGAGAGGGCTGGCCTTTGCCAGCCTGTTCCTGGGGTTATGGGTGTGGGGCAGGTGGGGGTGGATTTGGGTCTGTGAGGGGCTAATGTGGGGATTTGGGTCTGTGTGTGGCAGCTGGGGGGGAATTGGGTTTGTGTGGGGCTGTAAGGGGTGGACTTTAGGGGCTGAGAGGACCTACTTGGGGAGGCCATGAAATGGCCCCCCCAAGTGGGAGCAGTCTGAGCCTTGGTGGGGGGTGGGAGGAAGGGTGGGAGAAGGGCCCCAGAGGGCTGGGGGGCATTTTGCATGCAAAATGCCACCCCTGGCAAGACAAGCCTCCCCCAGCTGTCAGTGGTAGAGATGAGAGCAGAGCACCTACTTGGGGAGGCCATGAAATGCCCCCCCAAGTGGGAGCAGGCTGAGCCTTGGTGGGGGGTGGGAGGAGGGGTGGGAGAAGGGCCCCAGAGGGTTGGGGGGCATTTTGCATGCAAAATGCCACCCCTGGCAACACAAGCCTCCCCCAGCTGTCAGTGGTAGAGATTAGAGCACCTACTTGGGGAGGCCATGAAATGGCCCCCCCAAGTGGGAGCAGGCTGAGCCTTGGTGGGGGGTGGGAGGAGGGGTGGGAGAAGGGCCCCTGAGGGCTGGGGGGCATTTTGCATGCAAAATGCCACCCCTGGCAAAGGAAGCCTGCCTCTTCATTTTTTCCCCATAGGAAATAATGAAGAAAGATGAGCAGCAGCATGCTAACAATATGCTGCTCCTTCGCTTTCTTATGGGAGGATGGGGGGACCTGCTTTGGGGGGCCATAACATGGCCCCCCAAAGTCCAATCTGTCTGAAACTTGGGTGGTTGTTAGAGAAGGGTTAGAGGAAGGTCCCCACCAATTTTGGGCTTATTCGGTGGGAAAATGCCTCCCCCAGACGTCCGGGAAGACGGAGGCATTTTCCCATAGAAAAAAGCCGAAAGAATGCCGAAATAATGCCGAAAGAATCCCGAAAGTCGAAAGCCGAAAGAGATTCTTGTTTCGGCTTTCGGCTTTAACGATAGAGAATCTTCTTTCGGCTTTCTACTTTCGGCTATAGCCGAAAATTTTTGGCTTGCACACCCCTACTGGCATGGTTCAGATTATTGGAAAGAGTCCTTGTGGAGAAATTCCCTCCACTTGTGAATTCACCCCAATAGTTCAGACGTTGGGACTGCCCTCTGTGAGATGGAAGCTGGCTGCAAGCTTATAGCTTGCAGAAGGAAAGCTACAGCTGAGTCATTTCTCTCTCAAGCACCGAATTCTGCGGATCTTAAATATGCTAATAGTTCTGGCCAAAGTAGAATATAAATTCTCAGGACATGAGGAAGAACTTATGTTCCTCTTCTGGGTCATCTCTGGGCCACGATTTTTTGGCTTACCAAAGGAACGATTGCAGTTCACCTGGAATAAAAGAGGCAAAAGATAAATATTGGAATACATATCTACTTACTTGTATAGACTGTCCTGGACATCTGGAGCCACTTGTTAATATTGCATACGTTCACAAGCTTAGTGAAAGTTGGACTTAGTTTCCCTTGGAAAGTACCATCTACTGTTTACAATATTGCTATATATAGTTAATTTAGTAACAAATTGTATTGGATATGAACTTTGAACACACGTTGATTCATTGTATTGCCTATAGGACTTTGATATTGTATGCTTATTTATATTCTGTTTATGGTTATATTTATTAATGAGATAGGACTTGCACTTTGTGATTTACTGGATGAATATTTGTAGATTAATTGGCATGGTACACTTTAAGTCTCAGTGATTGTGAATCTACTCTCTCTGCGGAAGATCTTTAGTCTTTCCCATCCTTACTATTCTATGATACCCTTTAATTCAGTGAGTGGAGCAGGTGGCAATGCCCGCTCCCCCTTCAGCCCATTGGAATCAGATACAGAGCAGGTGGTAATGCCTTCTCCCCTTCACCCTGTCAGAATCAGGCACGGAGCAGGTGGAAATGCCCGCTTTTATTCACCCCATTGGGATCAGACCCGGAGCATGCAGGAATGCCCGCCTCCTTTATCCAGATGGAATCAGACACAGAGCAGGAGACAATGCCCGCTCCCTTTCACCCAGCTGGAATCAGGCACAGAGCAGGTGGCAATGTCTGCCCCCTGCCTTGACTCAACCGGGATCAGTCATGGAGGAGGATGCAGTGCCCAGCTGTCCACCCTCCCCTTTCTAGAGCCCGTTGTATTTTTCCTACAACGGGCTTTGTTAGTGCTACAATAAAGTTGCTTAGTCTTAAAAGTGCTACTGGACTCTTTACTACTTAAATGCTTCTGTGAGTAAGGGAAAGAGCCAGCATCTCTGGGCGGAGACTTGGAACAGCTATGGGATTTTTCTGACCTTGCAAGACCCAAGAGAACGGGGCTTACAAATCAGGCCATAAATCATAGCCATAAATTTTAGGCTGTGCAAATGGGTCTTGTTCTACTTCCTCCTTGCTGCGATGCCAATTTCCCTTTTCGTTGTTTGCCTTCATGGTACCATTTCATATGCCTTTCATTTGGTGTGTGTCCTGCAGATACACACCGAATGGTTCTTCCTTGATCTCAATAGGAAGCTTGACCACTGGGCTCTAGCAGCCCCTCACTAGTGAAGATGCCTTTCTGGCTGAGGAACAGTCTTTGCCTCCACTGACCATGAGCAAATGGACGTGGTCTCCTTCCCCCACGGGGGGTGGGTAAGGTTGTGTGAGGTGCGTGTGTATGGGCCAAGGAAGCAGTCTTCTAAGGCAAAACTCCTGTTGCCTTTCCCATAGGATGGAGTTGCGTTGTGTGATAGCAGTGATACGGCATGGTGATCGCACACCCAAACAGAAGATGAAAATGGAAGTGAAACATTCCAGGTAAAGGGTTCTGGCAGGGCAGGGTTAGAGCATTCTCGGAGTGCCTTTTGGCCACTGGAGTTGTGGGGGCCAGAGGAACTCTTGCTTTTTATGGACAATACTAAAATCCCATGAAATACATCCAGTGGCCCCTTCCCTCTGGCTGTCTTGGCTATGGCTTCAGGGGCACCGAAAGAAATGGCTAGCTGGCTTGAAGGTTTATTGCTCTTGGCCAGTATGGGGTCTTGGACCCACAACTGACCCTGCTGCTGCTGTCCATTAGATTCTTTGAATTATTTGAGAAATACGAGGGTTACAAGACTGGGAAGCTGAAGTTGAAGAAGCCAGAACAGCTGCAGGTGAGGAGAGGTGTGGCTGGTGGTTTGGAGGCGTCTGCCTTTGCCCGCTGGGCACATGTTTGGTTGGGCGAGGGTTGCTGTAAAGTTCTGTGGGAGGGCAAGAAAACTCAAGGGTTTATCTAGCTTGTCTGCATCACCTAGGATTGAAACTTGTTCAAGAATACAAATAAAAGGACTTCAGATGGCGATGAAGCCATCGGCCTGAGAGTCTTGGGGGACAGGACCCCACTGGGTGGTTTGAATGGGGAGAGGAGTGGGCCGAGGCCTGGGGCTCAGTGTTGGGCATTGCCCACTCCTGCAGCTTTTCTGGCCATAGCAATCCACTGCCTGCTGGTCTTTGTCCTCGGCAGGAGGTGCTGGACATCACCCGCCTGATGGTGCTGGAGCAGGGAGCTCATGGGGACTCGGAGGCTGAGGAGCAGAAATCCAAACTGGAGCAGCTCAAAACTGTTCTGGAGATGTAAGAAAAGGTGTTGGGTAAGGCGGCTGGTCTCGCCTCCTCATCTCTCAAGGGCTGGCCTTGCTGGGACAATGTTGGTGACTCAAGGCCCTCTGCGTCCCAGGCTTGACTCGTGGCCGTGCAGATTCCCAAGGGCACTCTTGGTCCCTTGGAAGCCCCCTTCTTCTTATGTCTTTGTCTAGCCTGCACTTGGCTTTCCCCTTGGCATGATCTGGCTGCAGCGTAGCTGCCTTGGTTTTGGCAAGTGGCTGCAGCCTGCTGCGTAGAGAGAAGTGCCCTCAGGTGCCCTCAGCTTCTTTTTCTTCGTGGTAGGTATGGCCACTTCTCTGGCATTAACCGCAAAGTGCAGCTGACCTACCTTCCTTATGGGCACCCCAAAGCTTCCAGTGAAGATGAAGGCAAGTGTCCGGCTACAACCAGGAATGTCTGGATGCTGGAGAGTTATCTAAAATCCAGTGCTGCAGGCTACTGTCTGTGGGGTGGGGCAGGGGCAGCCCTTTAATTGAAGAGGGATCGGAACTCGTAGGATGAGCGCTCTTGCCGCTGTCACAACAGAGGACCCAGCATTCTTCCCCAGCCCTTTGGTAGCTTAGCCGGAAGGGAGAGGCTTCGTGATGTGATTGTGGGTGCCTTCTCGACTCACTGGTGCAGCATAATGGTCTGGAGCATGGGCCCAGATAAATCACAAGTAGGCCCAGGAGCTCCTGGGATATCCTCAGAATGCATTCTCTAAAATGGGGATCGTGTTACTGATCACCTGAGGATTACTGAGATGATGAGGTGGATCCAGTGGACTCCTGGCCATGGGGTGTGACTTTAATGGCTTCTCCCTCCATGGCAGCCTGAAATGGCTCCTCCAACTTTTGCTCATAGGGCACAGGGGACCCCGGTTGAGCAGGATTTCAAGGGGGGGTGCATTTCATGCTGACACAGGAAGGAAGAGCCACAAAAATCATGCTCCATGAGCCCCCATTGGACCCACCCCTGTTAATACAGTATACTTAGGAAAACATCTATATAAATGTCAAATTATTACTAGTCATGCATTGCACATGGAAAGTAAATATAGTCCCAGTGTGTTTCCCGGCCCATTTCATAGCTCCTAAAATGGGTAGATTGCCATCTCCCCTTCCTCGCCCACCTTGGTTCAGCCATTGCAGTGCCTGGACCTCAGTTTGGGTTGGTCGGTAGGGAAGGGTGAATTGAATGATGCGAGTCCCTCCGTCTTTGCTATTTAGCTGGGGTTTATTCTTCCTCTTTCCATGCAGACGCCCGCAAGGCGGCCTCGCCCTCTCTCCTCCTGGTGCTGAAGTGGGGGGGTGAGCTTACCCCTGCCGGGAGAGTCCAAGCAGAAGAGCTGGGCCGGGCCTTTCGCTGCATGTATCCTGGAGGTCAAGGTAAGACCTTGGGCTGGCATGGTTTCGTTGGAGGCCTTTGTAGTCGAATGGGAATAAATCCGTTCTCTGCAGTTGCCAGGGCATATAATCTTTATTGATTTGATTTCCCCTCCACCCTTTGTTCCAAGGCAGCTTCCACAGAACAGTGAAATAAACTTACCCAATTCTTTGAACCATCCCTGTGCTGATGCATCCCACAAGTAAAGCCACCCGATGGGAAGCAGGGGAGTAACCAACAATGCTGGGGAAGCTTTCTGTGCTATTAGATGCTGGGGCTTGCTTGGGTGAAGCTGGCCGGGGGCTGGGCCCTTGTGGACTGTCCCTTTGTAGCCGTGCAGTGTTTCCGGGGGAGCTGCCTCTCTCACTTCAAGGCAGCCCTGCTCCACTATACCGCCTTCTGGTGACTGGGTCTCACTAACAATGTTCGTGGTCTCACTAACATTGGCATGATATCTCAGGTGCTGGGGTGATTTGAACCCAGAGCACAGGACCAGTGATTCTGCCTGCCTTCACAGAAGAGCATGGGCCTTCCCACCCCAACCTGCCTGTACAAATTCAGTAAGGTTCCTGACCCTGACCACTCTTCTGCTACGTGCTGTGGGGCAGCTGCCTCTTTCTGACCCTCTGAGCGTTTGACCTTGACTTGCCTCTGGATTCCTCTGTCATGCCTGACCTGCTGCCCGCCTCTAATGGTAGCAAGCAGAGATGGTGCAGCAATGTCAGCATCTTTTTTTTATAAAGTAAAGATTTTATTTCAAAAGAGAAGACGTAACAATAGAAAGTGCATAGAAATGTATACAAGCACTACATTTGAATTTAGATTAAGGTAATAGAAAGATATATTCAGAGTATATAACAGCGCAACTGAATTATATAATAGCTCTCATCCCCTCTCCTTAGTTGCTTACACCCAAACTTTAATATCAATAATTTTTAATCAGTCATTTCTTCTATTTTATCTTTATAACATAATTACCTTAATTTATCTTAGTTTTAACCTAAGTAATCAAAAAATCTTTCATTTTTTCCCAAAATTCCACTATTGGTCTGTTGTGCACATAAGAAGTCAATTTGGCCATTGATGCATATTTGTACATCTTGTCTTTCCCCTCTGGCATGTCAGGGCACAAATCTGTTTTCCATATCGCTGCATATAGTACTCTTGCAACTGTCGCCATGCGAAAAGATCTCCCTGTTCTTTTGTAATATTTTTTGGTAAAATGTTTAGTAACATATTTCTCGGGTTTAGCTCAAACCTGAGCTTGAGAATCTTCTGCATCTCCTCATGTGTAGTGGTGGAGAGTGCCTTCAAGTCATAGCTGACTTATGGCGACCCCTGTTGGGGTTTTCATGGCAAGAGACTAACAGAGATGGTTTGCCATTGCCTGCCTCTGCAACCCTGGACTTCCTTGGAGGTCTCCCATCCATGCTTAGCTTCATGAAATCTGATGAAATCAGGCTCACCTTGGCTATCCAGGTCAGGGCATCTCCTCATGTATCTTTATCCGATATCTTCATGCTTGCTTATATGTCCACCACATGTGATAAAATGTTGCATCCGTGCATTGACATGTCCAACACTGTCCACTATAGTCCTTATTAATTCTCGCGATGTCTTTGGGGGTAGTATACCATCCAAAGAACTCTTTATACCAGTTCTCTCTGAACAACTGACAGTCTGTGAATTTAATATCTTTAGTCCATAGATCTTCCCATTAATTCATGGAGATAGTTTCTCTGAAGTTTTCAATCCATTGTTACATTCGGATTTTGATTTACTCCATCTCTGTGTGGTATTGCACAAAATCTCATGGATCCTTCTAGATTCCAAAATGCCATAGGGGATTTTAAGATTCCAAACACATGTTCTGTTGAGGCTGTAGTAGGAGCTTGGAATGTGAAACTCCTCGAAGCTATTGACAACATTGCTTTTTGTCGACCACTCTGACCCTTGGGATGATAGCCAGCCCCATGGTTTGCCATGGAGCTGGGTAGCCTAAAGAGGGCTGGAAGACCTCTAGCACGACAATGGCAGAAACCTTGCACTGAATCTGTTAGAGCATGCTCCTGAACCCATTGGAAGGCCTATTAAGTGGTGGTGAAAGCAGCAAAGAAACATTTCTCCCACCATTGCATCTGCTAGTTAATGACGATCCCAGTTGTTCAAGGTATCTCAACATCTTCTGACTCCTAAATCCGAATCTTTACAGTCTCAGGAACAGACAATTTGCAAAGCTTTCTGCTGATAAAATAGCATGAATACACTCTGATCTATATGCCATCTGTAATATAGGCAAGGTGGAACAAATGTTCAATACACCATCTGGTTATTTATGGACCACTTTGACCCAGCTACAGTGCCTTTCCTCTGTGACTTCTTAGAGATTTGGCAGGAATGTGTCTTGGGAAAGTGTGGTGGCATATTCCCACATTGCAGCTCCCAGCATTTGCCACCTAACCTGACCAAAGACTGATCCTTCTGAACTCCACCCTGTCTAGGACCAGAACTGTTGCACAGGAGAGGACTTGGCCGTTCTGCTAAGTGACCTACTGGTGTGTGTGAATGTTGTAGTTGGTGTGACCATGTGGGGGTTCTCTGCTCCACGATTCCAGGCAGCAGCTGGCTGGAACAGAGTTCTTCTTCTCCACCCAGGGGACTACGCTGGCTTTCCGGGGTGTGGCCTGCTTCGGCTGCACAGCACCTACCGCCATGACCTCAAAATCTACGCCTCTGATGAGGGCAGAGTCCAGATGACGGCAGCGGCGTTTGCAAAGGTGCATGCCCTCTTCTCCCCAGTGACGTTGCTGGGTGGGTGGGTGTCTGCTAGAGGGGCTGGATGGCTAATGTCGGTGCCCTGAGGCCATGGTTGTTGAACCCTATCCTGCAATGCCAGAGCAGCCAGTGCCCAGCACCTATCTTGTTGTACACCGGTTGTACACCGGTTGTACACCGGTTGTACACCGACAGCCTTCTCTTTTCGCATTATGTTTTTTGTGTTTCACTTGCCTGATGCTGGCTTAAAATGTGCTTAGTTTGGGGCAGGGGGACAATGGGGTGACTGAATACTGTTTCCTCTTCGTATGGGAAGAAGTTTATCCTTCGGTGTCCCACCAGAACAGTGATCTCTAGAGAGTTTCCCCTGTGGCCAGTGTCGCTGCTGCTCGTGCGCCTCTCCTGCTACCTTTGTGCTCTGCAGGGCCTTCTTGCTCTGGAGGGGGAGTTGACCCCCATCCTGGTTCAAATGGTGAAGAGTGCCAACATGAACGGCCTCCTGGACAGCGACAGTGACTCTCTGAGCAGCTGTCAACACAGGGTGAAGGCCCGCCTGCGAGAGATCATGCAGAAGGATGCTAAGTTCAGCGAGGAGGACCACGAGAAGGTAATAAGCACGCAGGAGAGGGTCACCCCATTGCTCGCTCTTGTTCCAGCCCTGCTCGTGGTCTTCTACATCCAAGAAAAGGATTATGGCTCAGCTCTTCCAAGTGCCTGGGGAGGAGTCAGTGCTGTTATCCCCCTGGAAAACAAGTGATTCATGCTGCAAAAGACAGAAAGGGGTGCTTGTGCTTTTTGCAGCCCTACCGCTGCGAATCACTGCAGTGTGTTGGAGTGACAGCTCAAAAAGATGAAAAGAACAAAAAGGGAGGAGAAAAAGTTAACCCGAACAAAATTAAATTAAGAGCCAAGAAGTTAAAGAAATCCAAATCACAAATCCAAAATGCAGAGCATAAATATATATTGGTATACAACAAAATGCATGTATTTATTACAGAATAATATAAAAACTATTACAGGCCTAAATAAAGCCTCAATACAGATTAAAATCATACAAAAAACTCATACCAGAACCTTATGCGACTGACCAAATGCATTTCGGCCATGTGGCCTTCTTCAGTGGTCAAGCATTGTTGTTACACAGTAACTCCAGACAATACAATAATAATTAATAAATATAATCAATATAAGGCCAAGTTGGAATATGTGTTCTAGTTAATATCAATAACTCAAGGCAGAGGTATGCTTAAAAGGCCTCCTTTGAAATCACCACCTGCCCTGGTCAGGTACATGTGCCTTAGGTGGTAATTCCTATTTTGATCCAAGAAGAATCAATGGTAGGTGTAGTCTGGAGTCACATAGTAGTGCATAGTGACATCTCCCCTTGCTTTGTCCAACAGAACCCCAATTTTGAGTTTAGACATCTAATGTTGGGGACAATGGACAGGATGGGCATTCTGTTGCCCTTTAGACAAGAGGGAGTCGGTTCAGTCTCTCCAATTCAAGATGGCAGCTGTTGAAGGCTCGGCTTATGCCTAAGCACAATTAACCCTTTGCTCTGTCATCTGCTTTCAGCTGGCACCAACTGGCAGCGTCTCGCTCGTCAAGTCTATGGGAATCATCCAGAACCCCGTGGAGGTCTGCGACCAGGTCTTTGCTCTGATTGAGAGTCTTACCTGCCAGATCCAGAAACGGTTGGAGGACCCTAAGTTTGCAGGTGGGAACAAGAACAGCAGGGCCGTTGTGGGTGCGTGTGTGTGCATGCGTGTGTGCGCCACGGGCCTTTCTCTTCTGGTCCCTCTTCTCTCCTATAGGTATACTGATCCCTTACTGAACCTGACTCTGTGTGCACTGTTGCTTCCTCAGATTTGCAGCTTTACCACAGCGAGACGTTAGAGCTGATGCTGCAGCGCTGGAGAAAGCTAGAACGGGATTTCCGCCTGAAAAACAGGCGCTACGACATCAGCAAGATCCCTGACATCTACGACTGTGTCAAGTATGATGTGCAGCACAACACCTCCCTCAAGCTGGAGGGCACTGCTGAACTTTTCCGGATTTCCAAGGCTTTGGCTGATGTCGTTATTCCCCAGGTACAGCACCCTTTGCTCCTGACCAGTTTTCCAGGGTTGTAACTGCGGCAAATCTGGTTTGTAATGGGCAAATACTGACCAGCACAGAACACACAGAGACACAATAATTGAAATATGGTGAAAGGAATGCTTCACTCTGCATAATGCAAATTATGCAAAATAGTATGAAAGCAAGAAATACTTCAAGCAAAAAAAAAGATAATACATGATACATAAGATGTCTAGCAAGAACTGAGTCCGTTGGCACTTTAAAGACCAACAAAATTTTCAGGGTATAAGCTTTCGAGAGTCAAAGCTCCCTTTCCTCAGAGAAGGTGTCTGGAAAAGTAAAGACACTTCTCACTATTTTAGAAAAAAGCAAGTAAAAACCATAGCTAAATGAAGTAAATAAAAAAAAACATCTAACCAAAACATAATACATATATGACACATGTCTAATAAAAACAAATTATAAAGACAAATAGCAGATAGATTGCTTATCCTCTTAATCATCTCCTGCCCATCTAGTTGAAAGCTAAGCTAAGCCTTCTTAAGTTATCTTACATTATTCTAAAGAAGATTGCTTAGCTACCTTCCCTCTTGCTTACTGTGGAGTTCTTCAATGGAATCCTACTAGAAGGAGAGTTTCCAGAAATATCCCCCAAAGGAAAACCAAGGAGAAAATGAAAAGTGCAACTACGCTTGATAATGACATCAGAAAGAAGCAGAGCAATACGGGAACACCACTATGATTAGGAAAGGCAAGAAGCAGTTGCGGAGGAAGAGCAAGACCTGTAGAAGAGCGGAAAGCCCAGCCCTGGTTCTGCTCTGGTCTGCCCATTTTCACAGATCACAGGCAGCCCCTCTTACTGTTAGGAGTGTCATAATATGGGCACAGGATTCTCAGGTTCTTCCTTTGAGCTGGCAAGCCGGTTTAGTTCCCCCTGCCTCTGATCACGTAGGGTGTCCCGAACCTCTTTATTGGAAACCACTTCCTCCCCGGCCTGAGGTTTTGGGGGTCCTTCCTCTCTGGTAGAAACTGCCACCATTTATGGTCCCCTGAGTTCCTTGAGTCACTAGAAGGTGGGATATGTTTGTACATGCAAACCAAGAAGAATAAATGGCTAATTTGCACTTGATCTTTACTTTACCTCAACATGCCTCTTGTGAAGAATGGGCTCAAAGGTGGCAAGAACTTAACAAAGGCTGCTTTCCAACCTTGGCACAGGTTCAGGTTTTGTCCCCCCAGTTCCTCCTCCTGCCTTGCTTTTCCCAGCCAAGGTTTTACCCCTCACCTTCCCGCTGGGACAAATTGTATGCCAAGGGGCTGACTCCTCCATTCCTGCCAAATTTGCATCCAGTCCCCCCCCGCTACTGATTTTGGGCTGCAGGCTGGAATATTAAAACCTGTCCATCCAGGCTCCATAGTGACAGTTCACCCAAATGATGAGAGCTTTCCTCTGGTTCTCATCGATCTGTCACCATGCACTTGACTGGTCCCCTTCCTGGATGGAACTTTTATAGTGAGGTTCACATAGATGTATGTATTTTCCTAAGGCAAGTGGCTTCTCATTCATTGCAAGGAGAAGTGACAAACTGTTCTTGCTTATCCAGCTATCGAAATTTATTCTAATTGGAAGAGAAACATGATGTGCAAGAAACCTTCTTATCCATCACTGTCTCCTCACAGGGAGCCTCATAATTGTCCATCCCATTGTTCATCGCCTTGCATAGGTTTGTGCAAGGATGTTTGGTTCATTATCTAGTCCCCTCTGCTTTTCTTCAGGGGATCAGCTATACAGCAAAAAGGATCTCACAAGTCGAATAGCTGGAGTATAGTTATCACTGCATCTCTGATATTCCTGAAATCACATGACAGGAGAAAGTGAGCTGTGACTCATGAAACCTCCTCCCCGACCACAAATTGTGTTGGTCTTGTAGGTGTTGTGGGACTCTTGCTATTTTCTACTGCTACAGACAGACTAACGCAGCGACCCATCTTGAAATCACATGGTTAGGCTACTTCCACTGGCAAAAGATAATTTTTTCTGCTGAAACTGGGTCTGTAACAGGCCAAACTCAGGGCGGTTCTTCGGAAAATTCAAACTGGACTTACTTTGGGTTCAGAGACCAGGTTTGGGGACCAGATTAACAACTGCTGGAAAGGGGGACACTCTGGGCTTCATGGAGTTGCAGGCCAGTTGTAGGTTTTGAGCAAGCTGGGCCTCCATGCCTGTCTTGTGTGCTCCCTCCCCTCCCCTCTCCTCGCAGGAATATGGCATCAGCAAGCAAGAGAAGCTGGAGATTGCAGTTGGCTTCTGCCTGCCTCTCATCAGGAAGATTCAGCTGGACCTCCAGAGGACCCACGAGGATGAGTCAGTCAACAAATTACACCCCTTGTAAGGACTGTGCGGAAGGGTGTGGGTGGGAGGCAGCGCCCCACAGGGAGAGGGAGGCATAGAGTACGTTGGAGAAATGGGACGTTTCTGCCTCCCCTTGTCTGCGCCAAATGTGGTCAGGCTTTCTTGCGATATTATCGGAGAATGCGAAGTCTCTCCGTTTCCTGCAATACACAGGGGGCCCCTCCGCAGCCCCTCTGGGTCTGGCTTTGCTGTGGCTGGCTTCTGTTTGCATGCTGTGGCCTCTGCCATGTGTCCTGGGGGTAGTGATGGTGGCTGCTTAAGCAGCCTAAGGGCAGCTTGTGTTGCTGTCTGTCCCTGGACCGTCGTACTGCCATCTGGTACAGGCTCTAAATTTCTTGGCTTTTGGCAGAATCGGAGTTGCTTTCCAGGCGTCCTCGGGGTCAGACTGTGTCACCCAGCGGTGCTGTTAATTTTATCTCCCCCCACCCCCTTTCAGAGCCATCTATGACCTGCATTGTACGTGGCCTGAACAGTGACTCATGAGGCTCATCGCTTTGATTTCAGGTATTCAAGAGGGGTTTTGTCTCCAGGGCGCCACGTCCGAACACGCTTGTATTTCACCAGTGAAAGCCACGTCCACTCCTTGCTTAGCATCTTCCGCTACGGGGGCCTCCTGGATGTAAGTGTGCTCGCTACAAAAGGTCTGTGACTGTAGGCCAGGCTTCTCCAGTTCCGTGGCACTTTTCGTGGGAACCTTGCAGCCCTCTCTTTCACTTCCTTAGGAGAGGGAGGGCAGCCACAGTCCTTTGAAGTCCCGTTCAGAGCAGGTGTTTCGAAACCTTGTGAAAGGTCCTTGTTGTCTCACAGCCTGTAGCGGGCCCATTTGCTGAACCATGCCCAGAACAAAAGTGAGGCAAGCCTCAGTGTGACAGTGAAAAATGTTTGAGGAGCATGCAGTAGGCAAGGCCAGAGATGGCCGGACGAGGTTTCCTTTGCCAGTGGGGTGAAGATTTGCAGTGCTGTAAAGGGAGAAGCAGTGTGACCTGGCAGCAGTCTGAAAAGGAGAAAGGAGGATGCTTGAAGGACCTTGACACAGAGAGGGACAAAAGAGGAAGTAGATGGGAAGAGAAACAGAAGAGGGAGTCCTTGGATCTTACTGGTCTGAAGGTGGGAGTGGCAGGGAAGTAATTTGTATAAAAGACAGCAGCCAGCTTCCAGGAGAATGAGGCTGTTGGGTTTGGCATAAGGAATGATTTAAGCCAATCCAGGAGAGAGTAGGAATGGAGATCCCTGAGCATTTATATCCCATCCCAAAGGTGGGAGGGGTGTTACAAGGAAGGAAGGGCATCAGGATGTAAAAGTACAATGCTCTCCCATGTTAATCTTCCGGCACATTTCATGGCTGTCTTAAACGGAGAAACTTCATAGGGAGATGACAATGTGAGATTGCTGAACTTGAGTTCATTCATAAATTCAGAACAATAGACCCCTGTGGGGTGAATAGAGGCATAGGATTCTTATCTCACTACAGTACAGATGCTAATTTCTGCTCTTATCAAGCTGCATTGTATCTTTATATCCTGACATCTTCCTTCACTACACCCTCCCATCAAATCAAGCTGCGTTGTGCACATCAACAAAGTTGTGTAATCTCTCTAAAGTGCCTCTGGACTCAAATCCTGCTGTTCTACTGCAGACCAACACAGCTACCCAACTAAAACTAATGTAAGCCAATCCAAAGCACCTCCCTTAATCCCTACTTCTACTCTGAACAAGGACGCATGCTCCACCGTATCAAAAGCGACTGATCCTCATATGTATTCAGAGAGAGATCATCTGTTAAGGCCACCAGGGCTGTCTGTGCCCCGTAGCCAGGCCTGATGGCAGACTGAAGCGGGTCTAGGGCAGACGAGTAATCCAGGAAGACGGGGAGTTGCTCTGCTTCTGCTGCTCTCTCTTGTCTTGCTCACAGAGAGCAAGTTAAGAGACCGGATGCTCATTGGCCACATCCATTCTTCTCTAGTGCTGGTTTCTAAGGTAACGGACAGATGACCACCTGTTTTGGAGCCTGAGGAAAGGTGCCCTGAGTCCATGATTCATTTAAAATGGACATCAGAGACTCATCAGTGTGATAAGCAAGATTTGGGTACAGGGGTTTTTGGCACTGTTTTTTTTTCTCGTCAGTTCTGGCCCCGTGCTGCTTTGATTGATCCCCTGAGTTCCGCTTGCATTTTTTGCCTTTTTCATTTTGAGTTTTTTTGCCCCCCCCGCCATATACTAAAGTATATAAATCTTAAGGGAATGATCTTTTGATTTGTGTCAACTACACTTTTGACTTCCTCGTTCCCTATTGAAAGATAGTTGGAACACGACCCAGACACGATGGCGTTGTGCAGGCCTGATGGTCCCTGTCGCTTGCCTTTTGGCTTTGGGTCCCCATGTTGCTCTGACTGCATTTGCTTGGCAGGAATCCAAAGACCCCCAGTGGAAGAGGGCCATGGACTACTTGAGTGCCATTTCAGAGCTGAACTACATGACTCAGATCGTGGTCATGCTCTATGAGGACAACAATAAGGTGAGGCCCTGGGGCGGAAGTGTGTGCGAGGGGGGCTGGGGGGGGGGACAGAGCATCCGCGTCAGCAGGCCTGGCTGTTTTGGCAGGACCCCTCTTCCGAGGAGAGGTTCCATGTGGAGTTGCATTTCAGCCCAGGGGTGAAGGGCTGCGAGGAGGATGGCAGTGCCCCAGCCGGCTTCGGCTTCCGCCCTGCATCAGCAGAGGTAAGTCGCTGGCTGGGCAACCAGCCGCAGCCTCTTCCCTGGCTCCACAGTCCTGGCCTTGCTCCCTGGGAGTCTGCTCTTGTCCTGCTGGCTGGAGTGGCTGCCTGCTGGGGAAGACGCCCTCTTGGCTGTCCACCCCCAGGCCTTGGCAACGGCATGAGGCCAAGGCCGGATACTGCCCTTGCTTCCCTGCAGAAGGAAGCCAAGAAGCCTGAGCAGGGGAGCCAGGAAGATTTGGCCAAGGCCCAGGGAACCGATGAGACAGACCAAAGGCAGCAGGTCTCCCCTCAGCCCTCCGAGCCAGTCTGTGTTCAGCGACGGTCCCCGTTGATCCGCAACCGCAAGACGGGTTCCATGGAGGTAACTAGAAAGGGAGAGAGCTCTGCCAGAGGGCAGAGGAGCCCCTGAAGCTGTCAGCTTCCTTCCCAGTGTCTTAAGCCATTCTTGGTTTGCCTGGTTCAGCGGGAAGGTATTGGCTGGTCTGGCCAGGCATCCCTTGGCTTGCCTCCCCTCTCTCTGGGGCCGGGTTTCATCCTGCCCCTTCCCTTTCCCACACGAGTGTTCCAAGGGCTCTGAGGATGGCTGTCTACTGAGGACTGTTTTCTGCAGGTGCTGTCAGAGTCCTCTTCCAAAACGGGAGGGTATCGCCTCTTCTCCTACTCCAGACACTCCTCGGAAGTGAAGCAGAGCGGCTTAGGTACAAGCCTCATCTCCATCAGCCTGGCTCCAGTTAATAGGGACGTGGAGGCTGGGAGGGAGGCACGCAGACCCTGTGCTGTCGGGGGATCATTTGGCAGGGCTGCTGTCTCTCCATTGCCATATCCTGTTTTCTGTCCTGGGGAGCAGAACTGCAGCCTCCCCCCACCTTCTGCAAGCTCTGCTGAGCATAGCTGAGGGTGCTTCAAGTTTGGAATCATCCACCCCATGCCTTGTTCCCTGGACCGCATTGCATATCTGCAGGCGTCACCATGCATCAGGCCCCTGGGAAGCTGCCTTGTCCTGTGTGCCCTGTATAATGCAGTGTTACTTGATGCACATGTGTGCATCTCTGTATATGCCAGAGGAACAGAAGACAGCTTTTTTAGAATCAGGGTTGAGAGTCAGCAATTTTCTGGGAAGGATGGTGTCTCTGTTTAGATGGGACTCTTTCTTAAAGCATACCGTCTCCTTCTCTGAAAGATAGTCGGGGCAGAAATAGAAAAATCCCTGGGGAAGGGGAATCTTTTTCCTCTGAGCTTGTAACTGTCTGAGCCCAAACAGCAGAGGGTGTTTTTCTGTGCCACATTTAACAGTATGTATGCGAAGATCTTCTGTCCCTGGTTTTGAACCTCGGCCTGTGGAATGAGGGAGAGGTGCAGCCAGAGGTCATTCCGTAGAAAAAGAGCTGGAGGAACTCATTAGCATATGCCACGCCCCTTGCCATCACCAGAAGTGTGTCATTAGCATAACTGATTTGCATATGTCATACCCCCTGCCATCACCTATCGTGGCTGTTTTGGACCCAATCCTGGCCATTCAGGGTCGAAATTGGGCCCAAAATGGCAAAAGGGGGCTGAAAATGGCTGAAAAGGAGCCTAAAATGGTCAGGATCAGGTAGCTGCTGAGCGGGGGAGTGATCCCCCACCTGTCAGAGGCCCGATCTGGGCCGTTTCAGCCCCAATCCAGGCCGAAACAGGCCCCAAATGGCTGAGAGTCAGGTGGGCGGGGCCACCTGACATGTGACCCTTTTGGGGAACTGCTGGAACTGCGTTCCTGCACGTCCCCCCCTCAAAATGAGCCCTGGGTGCAGCACAGTCCCTTGACTCTGACAAGACGGCTGTTTCTTCAAATGAAGCGCTGTGATGCAGCAGAATGGGGTGTGAGCTTCCAGGAAGATTGCCACAGCAGTGGCTGCGGCTGAGTTGTGCTTTTTGAGTCTTGTGAAGTGGGTCTGTCTCTGGACACAAGCCTGGTGGTCTCTCAGGCATGATACTGGTCAGGCTACTCCCTCACTTGTTTGGGACTTGCCTTGCCCAGAAGTCAGGCCAGATCTGCGCAGGGAGAAGACACCTTGCACAGTCCCTTCTCTTGTGCTTAGGGGTCTGCCATGAGAGGGAATGTGTCCAAATACATTCCCCTCTTGGTTCATAGCCACGGGTAGAAGACCTTTCCCAAGGCATCTTGTGGCAGTGAAGGACACAAGTGAATTTCAGAATTGCCTGCTCTTCCTCGTCTTAATTGGAAACCGCTGCCAGGATCTTTCCTTGCATGATCCAGAGGCCACTTTTCAGTTTCTTGTTGAGATCACATGTTCTAACAGCGAGACTAATTTATCCTTACTGACTTTCTCACCATGCCATTGATAGCATAGTGAAGTGCCGCCTGCCTTCCCTTTCTTCTAGCCCCAGTTTGGCACTGATTGTAGTCCCCAAGACATAGCTTCCCTGGTGGCTGGCTTTCTGGCCCCCTCCCCAGCTATGACTTCTCAGCGGGCTCCGTCCTGCTTCTGCATCTTGCTGCCTGCTCTGCTGCAGTTGCTCTCTCACTCCACCTCTGCTCTGTGCCTGGTGGGACAGGGGGAACACACGCACGGTCCTGCCTTTGGTTGGCCACGGAGACCTCCCAGCTCTGGCCACTTCACCTGGACCGGGGGAGAAGCTTGTGAAGTCCTTTGGCGGGCCAGCCTGGGAGTACTTCCTCTGCATGGGGTTGCCTTGTCCCTTTCCCTTCTGCTGTGTGTTAACCTGTGCTAAGGGCACCTCCTTTGGCAGGGTGAGGTTTCCTCCGAGAGGTGGGGGGGACGGTGTTGGGGAATCTCCTTGGGGCAGCTAGGCAATGCTACTGTGCCCATCTCCATCCATGCTGTTTCCTATGCCGCTGACCGAGGTATTTGAGCTGTACATGGTAAATATGTGAGTCTAATGGACTGCCACACCTTTCTAGGGTCTCAGTGCACGGGTCTCTTCAGCACCACGGTCCTCGGAGGCTCCTCCAGCGCCCCAAACCTCCAGGACTACGCTCGCAGCCACGGGAAAAAGTTTGCCTCTGGCTTTCTGTACAAAGATGGTAGGTGCATCCTCTTCCGCAGGCAGAGCACCCACAGGGAAGGCACACAAGGGGCATGTGAGCAGTGGCGTAGCAGTGGCATGTGCTGACCCTGGGAAGGAGGGCGCTCAGCTCAGCAGTCCTTCCAGGGCACTGGCCTGGTTCTGCTTGTGCTCTGACAGGGTAGGGCTGTGGCCTCCGGCACACAGGTTAGAGTCCACTGTCACAAACCTGCTGCTGCCCAGTTCTTGGGATCCTTTCACCTGAAGCCTCCTGGGCTCCATGTTAAGGGGCAGTGTGTTAGAGGCCAGGGCTTGGGGAAGGAAGAGCGGTGCTTCCCTGGTGCAGCAGTTCGGGCGTTGTCAGTTTTGGCTGCTCCTGAAAGTCATGTCGAACATCTTCAAGGTTTTTAGGAAGTCCTTGCAGTTTTTGAAAAATGCTGACCTTTTACCCATTTGAGAGAGCGCAACATGGTAAAATGGCAGAATAAGGCCTGATTCCCCTTGCTTTTTACTCTTCAGTATGTCCTTTGAAACCATGTTTCGGCCTTGTTTGTAGAGATGGACATGTGCCCTGGACTGGAGCTCTGTTTCTCAAACACACAAAGGGATACGAGTTTTAAAATATCCTCAAGAACCATCCCTTCTGCATGGTGTATTTCAAGCTTTTTGGTTTGGGCATTTGCTTGGGTTTGCAGCTCTGAGAAATAGGGCGTACTGAAGAGGCCAGGGGTAGGGCAGGTGGGTCAGTTAACAGTAGCTGCAAAAGGGCCAGTTTCGCATTTTCTGTGACTGCTCTGATGGGCTTGTCTTTGCCTTAGATTAGGAGCAGGAAATCGAGCTGTTAAAAATGTGGGTTCAGGTCTGGCTCACGTTTACTGGTATTTTAAAAAAACTATGTAGTTCAGTTTGGGTTCGAACACCCTTGAAAAGGTGGTTCAGTCACTTTTAACCTCCTTAGAAGCATTTCATGAAGAATAATTGAACCCAATTTGTTTGCAGTGGAACTCTGCAAAATGGGTAGGGAAGGTTTGAAATTGAGGCGGAATAGATCGTGTTTCACAGTTTTAATCTCCAGGGATAAAATAATTGACTATTGCTTCCTTGATAAATATTTTTGTAAACTTGTCACAGCAGTTTCATCCTTCCATTGCCCGTACCCCCTCCCCAGTGTCTTACGGCTCCTTTTTTCCTTTCAAGAAGCCCCACAAATCCATCCAAAGAGCTGGGGAGAGAGGGATTGGCAACATTAGGCTGCGGGAAACCAGTGCCAAGGAAAGGCAAGAAGTTTCTAGCCTCTGCCGGAGAGACCTTCGTGCTGAGGGCATCTTCTTGAACCCTGGGAGAACGGATGGCAGTGCCAAGCCCGGCCGTCGGCCCCTCCTGGTTCTCCAGCTCTTCTTGTCAGATGGCTCAGTGTGGAAGAGGTTCTCCAGATACAGCTGGAGCCAAGGGCTGCTGCCGCCTATAGAAAAACAGTCCCGTTCCCTTTAATGGAGGCTGAACGGGGGACTCTCATTTACCTCCCTGGCTATAACAGCTTCAGGCGCCCATCTCCGCACTTGAAACCTTTCAGGAGAGCCAGTTTGGTGTAGTGGTTCAGAGCAGCAGGACTGTACTCTGGAGAACTGGGTTTGATTCCCCACTCCTTCACTGACGCCAGCTGGGTGACCTTGGGCTAGTCACAGCTCTCTCAGAGCTCTCTCAGCCCTACCCACCTCACAGGGTGATTGTTGTAGGGATAATAATAACATACTTTGTAAACCGCTCTGAGTGGATGTTAAGTTGTCCTGAAGGATGGTATATAAATTGAATGTTGTAATTATTATTTCCAAGAGGTTTGGATTCCAGAGGAAGCACTCTGGGGCCTGGCCTGGCCTGCCTTGTGGGATGCTCCACCTGTCCCCCCTACCTCTCATTTGTTGGCTCTGTGTGTCCTCTTGATAATGCACCAACATAGGATCATAGAGTTGGAAGGTACCTGTAGGGTCATCTAGTCCAACCTTCTGCACAACGCAGGAAATTCACAAGTTCTTCCCCCCCCCCCATGCCCCCAGTGACCTCTGATCCATGCGCCGAAGATGGCAAAACACCACCAGAATCCCTAGCCAGACTGACCTGGGGAAAATTGCTACCTGACTCCAGAGTGTCTTTAAAAGCTTCAGGTGTCCATTTCCACACATGAAACCTCTATTAAAGGGACAAGACATTTTGCTCCCGTCCTGTCATCACTACTAAACTCTCCCCTTAAACGAATCTCCGGAACGCCTGACTACTGAACCACTTTTTCTGGACCAATTACCACTTTGGGCAATTAAGGCTTGAGTTCTAGTTCAACCCACCTGCCCAGGGATTGGGTGTGAGATCATGGGTTAGGGGCCCAGCCATCATGGAGCCTTTGCTAGCACTGCCTTGGAGTGGGGCAGCTGCAAATTGTGACTAACTGAAGCCATGCTGTCTTCTTGTTTTCTCAGAGCTCTTGTCTATGCCAGCTGTAAAGCGATTTTCTGTGTCATTTGCAAAGCATCCAACTAATGGTATGTTCGCTTCTTAATTTGGTACTTTCCCCCCTGCCTCCCCCCATTTCGGCCCCCTGTCGTAACAAATGTTGTGCATGCTGGGTGGGTCTCCCACCTCCCCTGGTTAGCTGTGTTGTGTGTCCCTCTGCAACTGCCCGGCTTGTTTGTTTTTCCTCGTTTGTGATCTGTAGGGGAGAGGAGGAGATCCCATGCATTAAAACCTTCCAGGGGTGCACACACCGCACAAATTGCAGAAAGGAAGGCAGCTGGAGTTGGTCATAGATGAGCAAAAGCAGGTGTGGGCAGGCAGTCCCTGCAGCTCCGCCCCAGATGCGCTGCCCCAGACCTGCACCGTGGGCCTCGCTAGGGCTGTCTGCAGCATGGTGAACGACCTGCGAGCTTGGGTTCTGCCACCTCCTGCCTGGACCTGTGTGATCAGTTATAGCGGTTTATAGTGGTCCTCCACTCGAAGCCAGCTGGGTGACCTTGGGCCAGTCGCAGCTCTTTCAGAGCTCTCTCAGCCCCACCCGCCTCACAGGGGGATTGTTGTGAGGGTAATAATAACATACTTTGTAAACCACTCTGAGTGGGCGTTTGTCCTGAAGGGCGGTATATAAATCGAATGTTGTTGTTGTTATATTCAGACCCTGCATGTAGAGATGGGATAGCACAGGGCAGGGGGACTTCTTTTTGGAATTTCCCCCCAAAGTGTCCTGCACTCTGTAGGGCTGCTTGAGAGTAAGCCAGTCGTTCGGCTGGCTGGGCTGAGAAGCGCAGAGCAATAGGGGCTTGGAGCACACAGCTTGCACCTAGTGGACCGGCTGATCCAGCAAAGCAGTCCTCTCACTCCTCATCCTAAATAAACTCAGAGCTCCTCTGTCTGTCTTTGTTGCAACCGTTGACAGCGGGTGTGGAGGTGCTGGAGGCTGTACTGAGATCTGGCCAGGATCCTGCGAGGACTCGCTGCCTTCAGCACCCTGCTCTGGATTTGCAAAGAGGTTACGTGCAGCTGGACTGGCGCTTCGTCTCCTTGGTGCCCTGTGGGCCTTCTGCCGCCACCGTTTCTGCGGAGTGGCAGAGGATCCTGAGGGGCTGTAAGCAGGGGTTTGGCTCCTACGTGGCGGAGGCCTAGTGGTTGTCCCACGGGCTGGCGCTGTGGGCTTACTAGCAAGTTCTGGCCAGGTGACTTTTGGTAGTGCTGGGGTGTGATCAGCGGGTCCCTCTGTGCCCTCAAGCCTTCCCTGCTCCTGCCAGCCCCCTGGTCCCAGCTCTTCATGTCCTTCTGGATCCCCAATTCTGAGCCTCTGAGAGGACTCCAAGACACACTGGATTTTGGTGGAAGGGGGTGTGTATGCGTGGGGGGACTCCTCTAAGGAAATAAGCCTTCAGAACTAAATATTTGAACTGGATAATCAAAAACTGGTTTTATGAGGTTTGCGCGTAGAAATATGTTTTTCTTGTTTCTTTTATAATGTTGCTGCCAACGTACTGTTTCTAAACCCAAATGCTTTGCACTTGCTGCAGGGTTGATGTTTTTTATAATCAGTTTTTGTTTTCTCCATTTGCAGAATGTCATGCTTAGATGTGTAGGGCGCAGCGGTCCTTAACTCAGTTTCCAACACTGGTTAATTCTTGTGTAAAGATTTACTGTGATTTATTTTCGTGTGCTGTCAGTAGGAGCCAGGTGGTGGGGGGAAATGGGAGTGTTTTTTGTTTACCCTGGCAAATACAGAGAATAGGTTCTTTCTAACCTGAATTTCTGTCTAGTCCTCTTAACTATAACTATAGCCCTAGCCCAGAAGGGTCAGAGCTGTAAAAACAAGTATAGCCACCGTTGCCTTCAACTGTGAAGACACCTGTGGAGGAAAGGATTCACAGGCTTTGCTCTTTGGGTTTCTGGAAGGCCAGAAAAGCTGCTCAGCAGTGCTGTCCCCTTTTCCCTTATTCCCGGGAGATACCACATCCAAACTGGGTGGTAACCTCCACCAGCAGCAAATCAGGGTATCTTCTGCTCGATGGATTTGCTCATCTAGCCCTCTTTCCTGCCTCGCTGTTTAAAGACCAGCTCCCCAAGTCCTTGAGGAGCTCAGGGGCGGGTGATCAATACCCAAAAACATACTTCTGGGAAGTGAGATCCCTTGCAGCCCAGCGTTACAAGCTACCACCAGTTTTCCTCTAACTAATCCTAAATTTAGAGACAAAGGAAACAAGAGGTGGAGTCCCTAGATAAAGGTTTTGTCCTTCATGGCTTGTGCTTCCCTGGTCAGAAACTGTATCGTTCCTGGGTACTTGTTCTCTCTGCCAGCTACAGATTTGCAGAGGAGCTTGTGTGATCCGGAAGGCTGAATCCAGTGGTTCAATTAATGTTTCTCCACAACACCCATTCATTTTCTTCTGAAAAGCACCAGAGATCCCCAATATTATCTGTGGAAGAACCCTAATAAGTTAAAGCAAGACAGAGGTAGATCATATGAAACATCCGGGTATCTAATAAGTCACATACAATGATTATTTATTTCGAATTTCTATTCCACCCTCCCCGCAAGCGGGCTCAAGGCGGATAACAGCATATTTATCCAGAACATACTCTATGCTCAACTGGCCAAACATGTTTCGACCTATGCAGCCTTCTTCAGTGGTCATTGATAAATTGCTACACACATTGATAAACTGCTGTTGTTTATATCGGATGGAATAGACTTGACTAGGCACAGAATTAATCAGATTTATAATGTCTAGTCATGGAATGTGTGAATATACAATTCATTCTTCCATTCCAACAGATATACTTACATTGTGCAAAAAAGATGCTGTTATAATTAATATCCCGTGTATCTTTCTAGATCTGATCAGGGCAAACCAATTCCACACTGTGCGTCTAGCGGCAGTGATATATCTTTGTTATACTAAAGGCCAGTGAGTGTCACAGAAACCCAAAATTCTTGCTTTGAACTGTTGACTCTAAGTCTCTGTACACGAGATGCCTCGCACGTGTTCATCCAGTGTAGGGAGACACAATGTTAGCTGGGAAGTGTAGTTTAAAAAGGCAGCTCCTGATGAGATCGCTCCTCAGAGGTTTTTGTTAATTTCATCTTTTCCTCCCAGAAGGCTCTGTCAATTTCACCTCTCCAGTCTAAAACTGGGATCACAAAAGAGGGAGGCAGCAAGGAATGAAAATGGCCTGGAGTTGTTTTCCTGAGCTGAGCTTGGACCTGGAGAGGTTATAATGGGCTGATTTTCCCTTCTGGAATTTCACAGCCCCTTCACACAGCTCCAGTGTGACACGTGTTCTTCACATGTCACATGTCTCGTGTAGACAGATTCTTAGTCTTTAGCCTTTGGTGTCATAGCTCAACTTTTGATAGACTTGCTGAAAAGTTAAGCCAGCAAGGCGGGATGCCAGTGGGTGAAGAATCTTCTGCATTTATATACCTTATTTATTGAAATGTGTTTGAAATTGTACTGACTCACACTGTATAATCCACCTTGAGTCTCAGTGAGAAAGACGGACTATAAATAAGATAGATAAATAAATAGTCGTGGGAGGGTTTCACCTGTAACCTCCAAGGCAGGCTCTGCAGCAGGGATTCCCAGGTGCTCTGCAAACAGCCCTCTTCATGCAGTCTTTTGAGGTCCTCTCTGCATATGAGAAATTTTGGAAAGAATGAGGAAGGATTCTAGAGGAGAGCAGCCATTTAAGGGGGTGGATGGACCAGCTGCCCATGCCGAACACCTTTTCGGCACTCTTCTAGCAAAAGACTCCCCTGTGTGGTGAAGGGTGTATTTGGCAGAATGGCATTCTCCTTTTGTATGGGAAGGGATTTTTTTTTAATGAAAGGGAGGGCCCCTCACATGCTGCCTGAATCGGTTCTGTCCAGCAAAAGTGTGGTTTCTGAATCCGGCAGAATGTAGAAGCTAGCCTTCAATTTCTGGGAGAAGAACAAGCAGGCTGTGAAGGGATGTGAGGAGCTAGTGGCTGGGGGGAGACCATGCAAGAGGTTGGACTTCTCCCTTGGTTGGGCTTTTGGGCATCATGGGGGTGGAGGGTCCTGAGTGGATCTCTGGCCAGGCTTCATCCTCCAGTGGTCGTGAGTCTTTGCTCAGCTGCACTGCCAGCACCCCCCTCTCCTCATCTGTATCCTTTATGGCCCCTCCCCACAGATGAGCGGGAAGGCCAGTGCTTTGCCCACCTGGTGCGTCGCTTTTCCTCTGATTTTGCCACAAGCCGAAACATCTCTCTGGATGCCCCCCTGGCCCACCATCTCCACCAGTGCTTCTACCACCTGCGCCTCTTTCGGAATTGGCTGGTCTCTGGCCAGGGCGATCTGGAGAGCCTCGATGGTATGGCACAGCATGGCATGACATGCTTGTAGCCTTGGTGTGTGCCCATTATATGCTGCCAGGAAGCCTTCCCTTGGTTAGGTTTCATGGAGGTGCTGTTGTGGAGGCCCAGGGGAGCTTCTTTTCAGCCATTCTCTGCAACCCTGCAGTTTGTCTAGTGTGTGCAGATGGGCAACCCCGTTTCTCCGAGCTTGACTTTGATGCCCAGGCTGATCCAGAACTGTGGTGGCCACTCACCATTTCTAGATGGGAGCGGGGCCATGCAGAGGCTTGTTCTGCTCTGAGCTGCTTCAGCTAGCTTTGCATGGTGTTCAGTTTGTGTGCTTGGATTTCTGGTGGTATTAACCTGTTGGTGCTCTGAGGCTGCAGATTTTGTGGTGGGAAAGCAGCAGCCAGTCCAAGTCATTCTGTATCTGGCAATGTGTGTGTTATGTTGCATGGATGAGCTGCATTTTTCCTTACCAGGGAGGAAGAAGAGGCAGCAGTGCAGGGTTTGCAGAGAGAGAAAGTATGAAACAGACCCTGGTTTGAGAAGTGGTAGTCTACATCCTTCTCCCTGACCTGGATAACCCAGGTGAGCCCCATCTCGTCAGCTCTTGGAAGCTAAGCAGGGTCAGCCTTGGTTAGTAATTAGATGGGAGAACTCCAACAAAAATCAGGGTTGCAGAGGCAGGCAACGGCAAGCCACCTCTTTGAGTCTCTTGCCATGAAAACCCTGCCAGGGGCTGCCATAAGTAAGTTATGACTTGATGGCACTCTCCCCCACCACTCGTCTCTCCTAAAAATGGGAATTCATGCTTATTGTTCTCAGTCCACACAACCACATCCAAGAGATAATATTGTGTTACCAAAAAGAGATGCTTGCTAATCTTAAAACTGCATAGAAATTAGAATCTTACCTGACCTGGATAGCCCAGGTGAGCCTGATCTCATCAGAACTCAGAAGCTAAGCAGGGTTGGCCTTGGTTAGTAATTGGATGGGAGACCTCCAAGAAAGACCAGGGTTGCAGAGGCAGGCAATGGCAAATTACCTCTGTTAGTCTCTTGCCATGAAAACGCCAACAGGGGGCGCTGTAAGTCAACTGTGACTTGACGGCAGTCTCCGCCACCATCAGCAGCCTACATCCACTTTCTGCTCCCTGAGAATCGGAAAGTGGGCAGAAGGTGTGTCATCTTCGGGATTTTGCTTCTCTGGACAGGTGATTCCCCCCCCCCTTCAGTTCCCAGGAATTGTCCTGTTAACTAGGGAGAAGAGAGCACTTCTGCACCAAAGCCTCCAAGGGTCAACTTTGCCACAGCATTTGCAAGCTGTGAGGCTTGGAGGAAACCATGTCCCGGTCACAGAGTCTGATTGCTGCCTTAACAAGAAAACGGGCGAGAGTTGCGTCCTGGGCCTTAGATTCCAGCTTCAGGGGCCCAGCTGGGGCCATGGAATGAAGGATCGTTTCTCTTGCAAAGGACCAGATCAACTTCTCAGGCAGATGTCGCTGTCAAGATTCTGACTTGCCCAGGACTGCCCAGAGCTGCTTGTCACCCACTTTCATGAGATAGTTGGGGACTATTTCTCTTCCCTAGAGTGTAAAACTCAGGCCTTTGAGGCTTTTGCATAGCTTCCTCTGCGCTGCATTTGGTATTCTAAACTTGCATGGAAGTTAAATGTAAGGGGGATGGGAACATAAAACTAACTTTTAAGTTAACACTGATGGGGTCTGAACTGGCTGAGACTGAGAGTGAAGGAGCTATAATGGATAGCTTGAAAATGTCGACTCCGTGAGCAGGCAGTGTTGAAAAAGGCAAACTCCATGCTGGGGACTATTAGGAAAGGGAATGAAAATAAAACAGCCAGTCTTGTAATACCCCTGTATGACCCGTGGTGCACCTGCATTTGGACTAATGGGTACAGTTCTGGGCACCATATTTCAGAAAGGACATTGCAGAGCTAGAAAAGCCATGGCCTGAATAGCCCAGGCGAGCCTGACCTCATCAGACCTCGGAAGCTAAGCAGGGTCGGCCTTGGTTAGTAATTGGATGGGAGCCTCCAGTGAAGGCCAGGGTTGCAGAGGCAGGCAATGGCAACCCACCTCCGTTGGTCTCTTGCCAGGAAAACCCCAAATAGGGGTCATTATAAGTCAACTATGACTTGCAGGCATTCTCCGCCACCACAGAGCTAGAAAAAGCACAGAAGAGGGCAACAAGATGATGAAGGGGCTGGAGCACCTGCCTTAGGAGGAGAGTCTGCACAGCATGGGACTGTAAATCTAGAAGAAAGGCAGCTGGGGGAGGAAATGATGGCGGTTTTATAAGATGATGCACAGGGTGGAGAAAGTACGTACAGAGAGAGGTCCTTCCTCTCGCATAATAGTAGAACCCAGGGGTCCCCAGTGAAGTTGTTCAGAAGTACTTCTGTGCTGAATGAGTAAGTAAAGTATGTAACTCACCTCCAGTGGACGTAGTGATGGCCACAAGTTTTGCACATGGGTGGCTTTTATGGGGTTCATAAGAACATGAAGTGGCGTCTGCTCAGTGAGGGCTGATCCGTTCCAGCGCTCTGTTCCCTGCAGCAGCCACCAGACTGATGGAGGGAGAGGTCACGGGCGCTAAAGGGGACCTCCCTATATAGAGGCAGCAAACCTCTGAATACCAGTGCAGGAGGCAGGCCTGTTTGTTCAGCTCTGCATGCAGGTGGTTGGCTGCTGTGTGGAAGAGGACTAGATGGATCTTCACTGGTCTACTTTTGTGTTCTCACGGACCCTTCGGTCTCTGTGCAGATCGCACAGCTGTTGAATGACAGGAGACCTCTTGCGAAAAACACATCTGGAAAGAGAGGGGTTGGTTTAACGATCCGTGTGCCAATAAGGAGCGCTACTGTCAGCCCAGATGGATTCATAACCTTTGGTGGTTCATTCTGGCCCAGGCCTGCTAGCTTCTGGGTTGGCTGCTGCTGGCAGCAGGGCTTCTCCCGAACGCTCCGAACGTAGCTGGGTGCTTGCTTGGGCAGTGCGTCAGGTGCACCGTGTGCTGTGGGAGGGGTGGGAGTTTGTGAACGATGCCGTGGCCTGGCTTTCCCTTGGGCAGCCTTGATGGCAGAGGGTTTTAATGCTTTTGATGGCAAGAGGGTTTTAATGCTTTTGATGGCAAGAGGGTTTTAATGCTTTTGATGCCAGAGGGTTTTTATGCTTTTGATGGCAAGAGGGTTTTAATGCTTTTGATGCCAGAGGGTTTTTATGCTTTTGATGCCAGAGGGTTTTAATGCTTTTGATGGCCAGAGGATTTTAATGCTTTTGATGCCAGAGGGTTTTTATGCTTTTGATGGCAAGAGGGTTTTAATGCTTTTGATGCCAGAGGGTTTTTATGCTTTTGATGGCCAGAGGATTTTAATGCTTTGGCTGCAGGCTTTGAGGGCTGCTCCATGGTGCCCAGCATCTACCCCCTGGAGACTCTGCACAACTCGCTTTCCCTGCGCCAGGTGAACGATTTCCTGACAGGCCTCTGCAGGAGTTGCTGCAGCAGCACCCACTCCGGAGCCCCCACAGGTACCAGCTGGAGGGGGGAGGGGGTCTCTGGCTGCAGATCAGGGCCGGAATAGGGACAGTCTTGGGCTGGAAACAACCTCTGCTCCTTCGACAGCATCCGTCCGGCACATCAGCATGAGCTGAAGGCTGGAGCAATCTGGGCTGGAGCAGCAGGATTCTAGTCCTGTGGCAGCTTAGAGACTAACCAGGGCTGGGGCAGACTTTCCTACCTACTAATCTGCCTTGATGCTCTGGACGTTCCACAATCACAGAAATGAGAAGCCTCCTCCTGCCCTGAATTTGGCTGGTCCAAAGCTGTCTGCACTGCCTGGCAGTGATAGGAAACACTGGGGAGAAGCCTGACCCGGTGGTTTTTCTTTCTCCCGCAGCGCTGTTTGACTCCCTGGACAGCCAGGCTGCAGGCGACGCCTTCATGCAGCAACAGATTCTGTCATCCTCATCTTTGCCGCTGCATCCCCGCTTGGACAGGCCACCTTGGTGTGAGTGACTGGGGAAGGGACACACATCCCGGCAGGGGGTCTGACAAATTATTCTCAAAGGAGCAAAAGGCAGGGCAAAGTTGGCCTGGGACCTGGGAGTTAAAGGGGCTGAGCTGCCCTGCCAAGGCAGGAGGCAGCAGTTTTGTCAGAGTGAGCCAGAGAGGAGATTCTCGTGTGCTCGAGGAAGAAAAATTACCTTGCAGCTGAGATTGGTGGCAGGGAGGGGATCTTGCAAGGGGCTGGTTGGTACAGGGGAATGTAGATGGCCAGGGAAGGGGAGGGAGGGGCCCCCTATCTCCTGGAGTGGGGTAGGGTAGGAAGGCCAGGCTCAGAGTGTTAACCAAGACTGAAGATTCTGCCGTTGCTTGAGCCTGCACCACTGGGGAGGTCTGCTGTGCTCAGCCATCAGGGTTCAGAAGAGGGAAATGGTCCTGGGCCTAAGGGTGGGGGTGGGTGGGGGGCGCAGGCCTTTTCTTCCCACTTCCAGCCCCATCTCCCTGGATGGCTTCCTTCAGATTGCCCACTTTCCTTCCCCATAGGGACATGGCAACAATTTGTAGCATTTAGAAAGCAGCTGCCACACACTTTGCCCTGAGGGGACGGGAGGTAGTCTGCTCTGATGGCCATAGGCATAGCGTGGGCCATTTTCTTAGCGACTTGCCCATTCGCCTGCAGCCTGTGCGAGTGACCGGTGTTCCTTTGTACAATTGCCTTGCAGACAGCAGTGGGCCCTCGAGCACTGTCTCCAGCGCGGGACCTTCATCCCCAACCCCTTCGGAAAGTTGCCCCCGCTTCAGCTTCACTGAAAAGCCTCCATCCACCTGCCAAATGGGCAAGGACCGGCTCAGTGGTCAGCCGCCTGCGACGGAGGACAGTTCGTGTGGTAGCCGGGCCTGGAGAGATGCCCCAGCCATGGGTCAGGAAGGGATGGGGCAGCCTCTCCCAAGGCGCTGGGAGCAGACACTAGAGGAGGCCTTGCAACAGATGGAAGCCCCAGGACAGGAGGCAGAGCTCTGGGAGACTCTGGGAGGGGAGGAGGGGGGGTGCGCGCACCCAGTGATGCTGAGCCAAGAGGCAGAGTTGTCGCCAGCGATGCTTGATGTGTTGGAGGAGGACAGCGGAGGGGCCAGTGGACAAGGCAAACCAGGAGAATCACCCGAGGAGACGCTGGCAGGAGGGCCTGAGCAGGGCACAGAAGGGCAGGCTTGTCGAGAAGCTCTGCAGAGCCCCTTTCTTCCACTTGGGGAAAGCAGTTAGCCCCGGACCTACTGCGGGCTGCACGGCAGCTTCCCCTAAGAGCCTTGCCTTGGCAACACAGTCTTTGGGACTGGGAGGGGTTTCCCTCTGACTGTGCTATGCCCTGACAGCATCAGTCTGCCCTAGCAGCAAGGCCAAAGCTTGCTAGGTAGAGCTGCCTCACTGGGCCCTGCCTGGTTCCAGTCTGCCAGCCAGAGAGCTCTTGGTCTCCAAAGCTCCCCCCGTTCGATTGCTGCTATTCGGCTGAGGATGCTTGAAATGATCCTCAGGGTAGGACTTCTGGGAGACTCTTGGGGCCAGAGTGGCGGCCCTGAGGTCAGAGAGTGGAGAGTTTGTAGCTGAGCAGGTCTTCCTTGTAGGAGGTTGGAGGCCGTGTCCCAAGTTCCAACCTCACAGCAATTGTGAGGATACAAAGCCGCTTTGAGAAAGAGGCTTTTCAAAGGAACATGTGGGTGAAATGCCAAATAATGTACAGCGCAGAGCAAATATTTAATATATTCTTCGTGTCAACAAGGGTGGGGTTGGGGGCCTACATGTTCTTCATCCCCCCGTCCTGGTACATGAAAGGATCGTCTGTGGTTCAAATTAGTCTGTGTCTTTCTTCCACTTAGGAACTGTGAAAGTGTTTCCAAAGAGCCCTTCTGCTGCTAGATGTGTTGTGTAGTAAAATGCTGAGGCCCTCCCTCCTAGGGTTGCACCTCTGTCTTTGTGTCTGCTGTGCGTGGGCGTCATTTCCCTGTCGTCATTGGTTTTAAGCCCTTTCCGCCTTCTAGTCCGTCTTGTCAGAGTCTCATGGGCATAAGCACATCTTATTCCTGAAGGATTCGGTAGAAGGAAAGCGATTAGGGAAACCCCTGTAACTATCAATCTTGATTAGTAAATAGGCAGCATTTTTAATGACAGTCTCAAAAACACAGTCTCCATAAAAAGAGTATTTTACATCATCATCCTACCGATACTTTATAAAGTGATATGTGCAATACTAATATCTTTCTCGCAGGAAAAAAGATGCCCTCCTTTTTGCTGAAAGAAAGAAGATATTAAAGAGTATTAGTTTACACGTTTTCTGCACTTGAACACTTCATTGAACTTACTTGCAGGGTTTCCGGAATCCGGAATGTGTTGCTTGTCGGGATGTGACTGTTGGATTCTTTGATTGTACATTATTCCTATTACTTTTGAATTGTATACTCCTTAGAATTGCAAATGTCACTTTATAAAGTTTTGGTAGGATGATATAAAATACCTTTTTTATGGAGATTGTATTTTTGAGAGTGTAATTTCCAACCTGCCGTGATTAAGAATGCTGTCTGTTTACTAATCAGTATTGTACTGTAATTCACATTCTTAGATCGTTACGGGATTTTTCTTGATTACTTTCGTTTGCTGATTACCAAAACTCTCTTTTTCTATTGAATTGGGTAGAAGGGGGGCAGGAGGTTAGGTATTGCACCGCCCAACTGGAATAGCCACACCTCTGTAATGTTTAACACAGAACTGTTTTGTCACCTCCAGAGAAACTGGCGAGGGATACCTAAGCATTTATGACTGGCCAGAATAGCCAAACATCAGCTGTGTCCACATGTGTGAAGCATTCTCTGTCCTGCACACCTTTGAAGGTACAGCCCCAAAAGTGACACTGCAGCATCCCAGGCAAGGCAGAGGCACCTTTCTGCTGCAGGCACCTGAATCAGGCTGTGTGCCTCAGCCTCTAGATACGCGTACACACAGATGGTTAGCCAGACCTATGTTAGGAAACATTACACAGACAGCCCGCCCAGAAGTCATTTGGCACACCTGTATGGTCAGCTCTCCCCTGAAGCTGGGCAGGGACTGCAAACCAGCTTTCTATCCACTGGAGGGAAATGCTAGCCAGAGATAATCGGGGACAGGAAAGAGACCCGTTCTTATTCTTGTGGGGAGCCGAGGCCCAAACAAGACGTTACAGTGTCCGTGGTCTGACGTGTGAATGGCAACATCATTTTAGAAAAGAATTTGATCATATAGAAAGGGCCTGAGTGGGCCCATGATGCTATGGGCCCCCATGATCTTGTCCCCCTCCCCATGGGTCTTTTCAAGTTCCAAAACAGCCACGGGGGGGGGGCGGGGAGGGGGGAGGCAAGATCACCTGGACCTGCCACTCAGCAGCACTTTGAAATGGCCAGATTTTTCTCAAAAATGGTGTTAGCATTCACAGGCTGGGGCTGTCTTAACATCTAGGTTGGCTTGGAAGGCTCTCTGAAGATGCATCCAGGAAGAGGTGGTGGGTAACAAAGCCGTCTGTCCCCCTCTCTGCCCCATCAGGGAAGGGGAAATCTACACGAGCTTCTTCGGGCCTCGGCTGATTGCTCCTGCCAAGCGCGGTGTATCCAGCCGTGCTGAGAGTGCTGTGTTGGTTTAGCTGTGCATCCTGCTTCCTCAGCATCACTTCTGCACATTTCACGGATCAGCAGAAGAGCAGAAGTTCTTCCCCCAGTTATCCAGGATGGGTGGGATTTTCCAAGAGGCTCTGCTGCTTCTGGGTGCCCACCCGAAGACAGTCAGTACCCTTCACATGAGTAATATCCACGGAAACAGGACAGAACTCTGAGGTCGCAGTTAATGTGATTTTATTGGTTAGTGCAGGCCCCTCCCTTCACAATCATTAGAGTTACAGAGCATTGTGCACAAAAATGGAAAGGAGGAGGGAAGTTTGAGGGACTTGGCTTGATTTATACATAATAACGGTTAAAAAGGGGGCACAGGAAAGACTGATTCTGTCTGTACAGCATACAGCAGCAAAGGAAGCTGGCGCAGGAGATGCCATTTTGGAAGTTAAGGGGATACTGTAAAGTTGGGCAGAGCTTTCAAAGTTTTTTCAATCTTACGTACAGGAATAAACACATTTTTGGCCACATGCAGGCACAAGCAAAAGCAGAATGTAAACATTTCTCCCTCTGTTGGTTTCCTGGGGTTGTGGGGCCCAAACTCAATCCCCACGGGCTGGGCATGGCCCATCACCTAGTGTTTTCAAGAGGGGTCGCTGTACCTTTTGAAGATGCCGAAGGTGGTACAGCCTGCTTCAAAAGTACAAAAATGGTGCAAAGCACCTCATGTTTCAGTAGGGGGGAAGGGGAGGCAAATAATTGGATCGGTGTCAAGGCAGCATCAGTTGGGGGAGCAGTAGGTCAACCCCCCACACACTTTTTGCTTGCTTCAAGTTTTTTCATAGAGACATTCAAATGTGGATTAGTGCATTCGCTTGTCTGTCCGAACACAAGGGGGCGCCCCAGTGCACCGGAGTCCCTCTTCCACCTTGCAGGCAGCAGCAGCCCGCGAGCGGCCAAGCAACCCCAATCCACCAGGTCACGTCTGATGCCCCAGCAAGTGGAGAGGCCCGTGGGAAGGTGGCACTGGGGCCTTTGTTTAAGGTTAGGGGGCAGAGTGCTCGTAGCAGAGCCCCTGCAGCCCACCAGTCGCCCTTTCGAGGCGAGGTGGTCTTTCGAGTACTCAGACTGCAGCATTTAGAAACAAGTACCCTGTGACTGGACGGCCAGGAGCCTGCAGTGCCACAGCAGCTATGAAAACGTTTCTTTAAAAAAAAAAATCACAAAAAGCTGGTTCCACAGGAAAACAAAAATAAATATATAAATTAGATCATGACTGCGAAAATCATTCCTGCTGCATTCCCCCTTCCTCGACTCAATCCTTGTTTCTTCCACAGCAGCACGAGAGGCTGCTGGGGGCAGGGAGTTGCTGGACAGCAAGCTCAGGGGGCTCACTTCTTGCCAGGCAACGCAGCTGTGCACAGATGGGGGTGGGGCTCTGCCCCCAAACCCTCTTTCATCTGTTGCTTCCAACTCTTGTTCTGGCATATTGTTCCTCTCTCTGTCTCTGTCTCAAAGAGCACACAGGGCTCTGCATTTGGTATCTGTTACCAGAATGCTGGCCAGCCGGCACTGGCGCCATCAGTATTGGAGGAGGGCACTTTGTGACCGCTAACATCTCTAATATTTACTAAGAGAGTTCCAGGGAGAGAGGAAGCCCAGAGAACTGAGCAAGTTACCATTTTTTTTAAACCCTCCCTTCCTCTAAGGAGCTCGGCATGACATAGATGTCCCCCACCTTGCCTGGTTCCTCTACTTCTATGCGGCTCAGACTTTTTGGCAAAGACGGTGGAGCCTTGCGAGTGGTGTGTGCCTGCCCCAGCCCACAGCCACTCTTGCCCTGGACTTCCAGTGCCTTTCTACAACTTCAAAGCTCAGGATAGTTGAAGAGGCAGAAAGTTCTTGTCGGCAAGGCTACCGGCAACATTCCCCTTCGGCATGAGGCCCTTCCTGTGGATGCCCAGAATCCCTCGCTCACCCCTTGCTTCTTGCAGGGAGAGAGAGAGGCTCGGCTAATTCCCCCAGGCCATCCTTTCTTCCGGCTTTGACTTTTCTGCCTTTACTCACAGCTGTCCCCCAGCCCAAGTTACACAGGCAGTTACGCAGAGCTGACCTTGCACGGCAGGACCCAGCCTGGGAGGAAGCAGCCAGGGGAGTGCAGGGAAGACGGAGCGCAAGAGCAGAATCAAGACAGCGGAATTATTCTACAGGATGATGAAGCAAAATAAACTCTAGGCAGTAAAATGGCCCCCAGAGGGCCCCTCTACTCTGCATGTCTCCAGGCATGCTGGGCAAATCCTGGCAAACGAGAACCACAGCTAGACAAAAAGTGGCCTGGGTGTTCAGGCCACGCCGAGAAAACAGACAACTGAGTGGTCACTAGATAGAGCTCCGTGTGCTACAGGGTGAATGAAGGAAGTTGACAGGCTGAGCACTCCGTACCGCTCGGAGCTCAGAACTCGATCTTGCAGGCAGGGAAGGACTCATCCTGCATCACCACTGTGCTGCTGCTGGCCAAAACCATGATGCTCAGTTCCTGTTGCTTCTCGTGCGTCTGCTGGTACCATTCACGGGTTACCGCTGTGTCGTGTGTTGGGATGAGGGTCACCTGGGGCAACATAACAGATGCTCAGTTAGGTAGACCTTCCCTCTGGCTTTCCCAGGTCACAGAAATGGCAGGTGCAATACCTTCCACTACTGCAACATGGGAGAGTGACAGGCAAGAACAGGTGCAGAGCAAGGCAGGATGGGCTCAGGTTCAGATGCCCCCTGGGAAAGCTGGAAGCAGCGTAAAGGAACCAGTGGGCCATCTAATTCCTGCGGCAGCTGCAGACTAAAACGAGCAATCTTGTCGAGTTGCTGCATCTTTCCTTTGGAAGGGAACGGGCTGGAATTCCTCAGCAGGCCTGGCCCTTTCGACCATGTGTGAAATCATCCTAGCGAGAGACGGTTAGGCTGAATTTATGCCAGATCTGTGGAAGATGCTCATGCAACTGGGTTGTGGAGTTCCTCTTGTAATAAGAAATCCAGAGGAGTTAGCCGTGTTAGTCTGCAGTGGCAAAATAGTAGAGAGTCCAGTAGCACCTTTAGGACTAACTAACTTGATTGTAGCATAAACTTCTGAGAGCTATAGCTCTCTTCGTCAGTTGCATAAATCTCTCTGACAAAGAGAGTTGTGGTTCTCGAAAGCTTACGCCACAATAAAGTTGGTTAGTCCTAAAGGTGCTACTGGACTTTACTATTTTGTAATTAGAGGGCAGTCCTGGCGATGGCAGGACCAGGGCATTTTCCCCATCGCAGCAAGGGTAGTAGGTTTCTTTTCCATGTTGATCCTCAGCCACAGCATCCCCAGTCCTCCGTCCCATAGTTCTGCTCAGGTTTAGCAAGGAGAGAAATCGGTCTTTAAGAGGCACTTACCTGCAGGTTCTCACCCCACTGCGACTTGCCCTCCAACAGCGCATCGAGGACAGCTCGGCTGGGTTCTCCATTGCTGGGGTCATTCCCGCTGACAACGTAGTAGGAAGCTCGGACTTTCTTGAAGAACTCGTGGTCTGTGTTCTTCCCACTACAGTGGTTGGGGATGTAAGCCAAGTCTACGTAGATAGGTGGTCCAGAGGGCACGGATAAGTTGCTTTTAGGGTTACTGGAAACTTGGGGAGCAGAAAATGGTATTGTTTATTTATGTTGACTCTTTCTACAATGTACAACCTCCCTCTTGTTTGCCAGCCAGTGGCAATGGTGCACTGGCTGGTGCCAACTAGAAAGGACCCAGTCATCATCTAGCCTGGCGCTCCCCGGGGTGATTTCTTACACTTCTAAGCATCTCTCGCTCCCTCAGGTTCAGCCACTCTGAGACAGAGAAAATAAAGGGGAGGGGAGGCACGAGTCTGCATTTTGGAAGTCAGTAAACGGAAAAGTTTGGTTTCATCTGGAGTATGGTATATTTGGACGTTTGTCCTGTGTAGCCCCCCACCCCACCCCCGCCAGTAACTCCTTTTCTATAGCTGCTACTGGACAAAGCACAGACTGTTGCCTCTGTAGCATCTCAACTTTATTTGCCACGGAAAAGTAACACTGGTTTTCCATCACAAACACTCTGGCCTTCTGTGCTGGTAGCATACTTTCTCTGGAGTATTCTGGAGCTCCCATCTGATCTCTCTATTATAGCTTTTTTATTTTCTTCTCTCCCCCCCCCCTCCAATGTTCCTTGTTGAACACACAACACATTTGCTTCAAGGAGGAAAAAGGGAACTGGCCGTGGCCTGTACTCCTACAGAGCTGGGGCAATGCCACCAGAGTCCAGAGAGGTGTTTTGTGCTAGAACTCATTCTTCTCACCTCCTAGGAGAAAAGTGACTGAGTGTTCACTGAGGCTTCCACCTCCTTCATTCGTGATGGGAGAGAAGCCCCCCACCCATGTCCAACATCGCCAAGCACGCCAGAAGTGGCTGGTGGCTGGGCAGCGTTCTGGCTAGACACGTTGGGATATGCACAGGACCAAACCCAACCTCCAAGAGGTCCAGGACATACCACTGGATCCAGATTTCCAATAGGAAGCCAAGTTTAAATCTGGAGGGTGAGTGACTCCTGGTGACAACGGAGATAAGGGGCTCAGCCTCAGCACCTCTTGCTCAGCTCAGAAGATCTTGAGACGGGATGCCCTCCCTAGGACATGTCAAGCTCTCCATAAACGCTCAGAATCTATAGTGGCATTCTTTCTACTATAAGACCTGCCTCAGTGGATGCTCCGAGCACAAAGCAGCGTCATTCTCTTCCTCCAGCAACACCTCAGCTAGTGACGTGTCTAAGGAGCTTTGACTCTGGAAAACTCACACCTTGGGAATCTAGATGGTCTCTAAGGTGCTACTGGAGCCAAATCTTGCTCTTCTCCTACAGCCCGACACAGCTACCCACCTGAAACTATTTCAGAGAACGTTTCCCTGACCTCTCCATCACTGGTATGATTTTGAAGAATCCTCTCCCCTACACCAGTTCTGAACAACAGACTCCACCTGACTTCAGCCGGGCTGTCATTTGATTGCCTGGTGACAACTCCCTTGAAAGAATTCATCCTCAAAATATTGTTGCTCTCCATCAGCACTCCAGGGATTCGGAATGGCAGGTGTTACCTGCCAATTAGGCACTCTGAATCACCCATAAAGTAAGGTAGGGCTTACGGCCAAATCTACCATTTGTGCCTAAGATTAAATTCCTGCTGTTCAGAACACATGTGCAACCCACTCTTCTCTTGGGAATGGACCGCATCCAGGTATGTCAACAATTTGGCAAGCTCTTAGTAAGACTGTGCTTAGTGCTCATGAGTGTGCGTTGTGGGGGAAAGGCAGCAATTTTGGTAGCCTTGTAAGGGGCTATAGGGAGGCCATTCACGTCTCTCATGTGCACCCACAGGGTTTTGTGGAAGGCACAGCAGCCAAGGGTGCCATGTTGGAAGACAATGCTACTTTTATAAATCCTGGATGTGCAAAGTTGCCCTCTAGCCTCCCACAGATGCAAGGGAAATCTTTACATAAAGTTTGTTTTTGGAGGGGGGCGGAGGGAGGGCAGCGTATCTGAAATGAGACAACCTCCAGGCATCAGTGTAAAATGTACAACTGGGCCGTTTCCAGACGGCCCCCCGCCTCGCGAAACGTCGCGCGTCGTCGCGCGTCGTCGCGCAGAAAACGCGAAATAACGCGTTTTCTCGCGCGAGTTTTGCGCGACGTCGCGCAAAACTCGCGCGAGAAAACGCGATATTTCGCGTTTTCTGCGCAACGACGCGCGACGACGCGCGACGTTTCGCGAGGCGGGGGGCCGTCTGGAAACGGCCCTGGGTAGTAAATAAACTGTGCTCTGTCAATGCTCAGAGGCTAAAGTAAAACTATTACAGGCAGCTGCAGATCTGGTATTCCTGTCTAGCCTTCAGGCTAGCAGGATGCCAAATACTAGGTGGATGGGAGGTAACCAGCCAAACAACAGAACTTTTCAAGTGGCAACTCGGAGATCCTAGGAGACACTCCCAGAAGCGAGCAATTTCCCATCTGGTAGAGTAGGAGAGGTCTCTTGGGGTTTAAAGGAAGAAGAACTTTGTCCTTTATTTGGGGAAAGAGAGGAGAACTTGCAGGCGATATAAGACGGCAAATTTTTGGAAAGAAAAGCTTTAGAAAATGAAAGATTTGGACGATGGAGCCCAAGAGTGGCTGGGAAGGAGAGCGTGCCAAATACGGCCCGGAGCCAAAATCTGGTAACTTTAATGATTATTCTGCCTATCTTTTAATTCCTCATCAGAGGAGTTAAGCTTTAGTCCAAGGGATATAGGATTGCATAATTGCTTTTTTATTTTCCCTTTACTCAGTAGTCCAACCTGGTGGAACTCTCTGTCTGAGGACAGCTGGGCCTGTCAGGATCTTCTATCATTTCGGCGGGCCTGTAAGACGGAGATGTTCCACCAGGCGTATGGTTGAGGCCAGCATGAGACCCTCGCTGAGCCTCCCACCAGCCTCCCACTAAGGGTGGGGTTATACAGTGTCCACTGGCTGGCTGCCCAACATATGGGTACAGCACGGGGCTATGTAGCACCCATTCGTTTGCTGACCCACGTATGGGTTGCAGTACATTATCTGTCCGCTTCCCTCCCCCTGTATGTTGATGGGCAGGAATCTGGAATTGACCCCCTCTTGGGACAGTTATTATCTGTTGTTGATTTTATGATGAACTGTTGTTTTATGAATTGTTTTAATATTTGTATTACATTTTTATAACTGATGTACCTCGCCCTGAGCCCGCTTGTGGGAAGGGCGAGTTAGAAATGTAATAAATAATAATAATAGTCATTAGATAGTTTTTAGTCCAGCTAAATGTACGCAAAGATACTGCAAATGTACGCAAAGATACTGCAAATACAAGTAAAGCTACATTTTCCCTTTGGTGAATTTAGTGTTCTGATGCTCTGTCTTCCTCACATAAAAACCTACCTTGGCCCCCTCTTACCAAGGTACAAAGAGCAGATAGGGGGGAGCCTGCCTGCATCTGACAAGTGAGGGCCTCAAAGCTTCCCTGGGGGATTTGATGTTGGCTGCCAGAAAAAAGCCCGAGTGCTTAACTTGGCAGAAGAGTCTGTTAAAAGAAAATACAAAGTCTAGGTCCGGGGAACTAAACTATTACTATAGCTCTAATTCACCGCTTTGCAGCAGTGGCGAGGAAAAGGAGTATGACGTGTGTCGGGTAGTCATGGAATAAAGCTGGTGAAATGGATTCCTCATTAGGGTCTTGTGACTGGGTTCTGGATCAGCTGATTAAACTCCCCAACCCGTGTATCGGAATAAGATGCCTGCAGAACTCATTTCACCATATAGCTGCCTAGCTAGCTGACTGATTGAGCTTAGGCTGCAAATATAGTCACATATAGGGGAGGTGGGCCGGGCTCCTGCCTTCTCGGGTTCCAGCAGTTAGCAGGTTCTTATGGATTGTGCCTCATCTGTACCCGAGTCCTGCTCTGCCAGACTCGGACTTGGAAGTCAGAGATGTCCATCCCTCTCAGAACTAAGCTACAAGTGATGCCAGACACGAGTTTTTTTAACATGTCAGGAATGCAATGTTACCTGGGAACTGCAGCTGAAAACAGCGTTATGCCCCTAGTGCAGGGAGGCAGGGGAGGGGAAGAACTTTTCAAAGACAGTTTTCACAGACAGAGCCGCATGGGACCGCTGGGGAAGAGGAACTTTGCAGTTGTTTTCTTGCCATCTCAACAGAGAGAGGAACTACCAGCTCTTCCCCTCCCCTGCCTCCCTGCGCTAGGGACAGGCTCCTGTTTTCTTCTCTCTGCTGAGATTGCAAGAAAACAACTGCAAAGTTCCTCTCTCCCATCGATCTTGCACGGCTCTGTCTGTGAAAACTGTCTTTGAAAAGCTCTTCCTCTCCCCTGCCCCCCCGCGCTAGGGGCATAATGCTGTTTTCAACTACAGTTCCCAGGTAACATTGCATTCCCGACATGTTAAAAAACGTGTCTGGCGTCACTTGTAGATAGCTGTCAGTGATCAGAGCTCGACCATGTCCTCCAGCAGGAGGCGGTCCTATCCCAGGAGGGCAAGTGCTCACCTGAGTATATGGAGCAGCTCCAGAATACCTGTCCTCTCCCTATTCTTCCCTCTGTCCTCCCCACCCTGGGAGGAAGGGCACTTCCCCACAGGAGTTAACTACATCTCTCTTCGGAATAAAGCAAGGCTGCAGTTACGGCCCTTACAGCACAGCTTCCCAGGGCCTTCCCAATCTTGCAAGTTCACATGTCAATTCAGTCTGCAAAGAAAGACATGTCTCACCTGGGCTTGTTTTGACACTGTTGATGAGATTCTTGTTATGGCTGCTTCGTGAGCTCTCCTCTTTCTCTTCAACATTGGACTTGAGTAGTTTCTCTCTCTTTGCCAGTGCTGGCTTTGGAGACCTATCCGATGGCTGCTTCACAAGAGCAGGTTTCCTGGAAGGGGAAGAGGGCTTGGCTTTACTCAGTGGCTTCCTCACACCTTTGTTTTTCTCTTTCAGGTCCTTCTTGGATATTTTATCAGGTCTGTTCATGTTTTGTTCGCTTAGCAGCATCTCGGGGTCCATCATGCAGACGTCAGGGTGTGGAGGATGAGGGCGGGGGTCCACCATGGAAGCAGGCTGAGGGTCATGGCTGGACCTCGTGCTGCTGTGATGGGAGCTGCCCACCACTTTGTCCACGGGAAGAAAATCGGCATCTTCATCCGAGTCCATGGCAGCATCAGCCGTGATGGACGGGCACTCCTCTGTTTCTGGAGGAACGTCAGAATCCGACTGGGAGGTTCCAGAGTCGCTTGCAGAGGTGGGGGGAGTTTCTTCCACCGTTGCAGTGGCCTGTCTGTGTCCACCAGGACTGGCGAGTGGCCTCCCCTTCACAGAAGAATGCCCTTCCGCCTGGGAAAGCTCACTGTCTTCTGAGGAGTCATGAGGACTTGGGTTGATGAAGGACGGGGACAGTTCATCCTTTCTCGGCTTGTACTCACTCGAGAACTTCTGCTCACAGTCAGTGGCGGCTCCTAAACGTGGCTCCAGCTCATGGAAAGCATCACCGTGGTCCTCGGCTTGGCGGCTTTGCTGAGGGCCTGGCAAGAAGGGCTGAAAGGGAGGCTCTGGGGTGAGGAGGGAAGAGGGACGGATCTGCCTGTCACAGCCTTCCTCCTCCTCCTCCTCCTCCAAACTCTCACCAGGAATAGGTGATGTGCCATGGCATGCAAGTGGACTGCTGCTCACCTCTGTGGGGCCGTTGGCTGTGGCGATGGCCTCTTGCTGGCAGGAGGGAGAAGCTTCCTGTACATCAGGCGAGGAAGAGCTTGATGTCTGTTCCTCAGGGCTCGGGAGATGCTGAGTGCAGCTTTTCTTTCGCTGCAGTTCAGCCAGGCACATCATGCTGTTGTCCTCCGTGGCCGTAGCAGCCCCTTCCATTTCATGTGAATATGTCTTTGCAGAACCTGCTGGAAGTAGCGAGGATGTGTCCCACATGCTCTGGGGATCTGGCTCTGCAGTTGCTGCCTCCGGATAGGTGGGATACAAATGGGGGTAGAAGCTTGCACCGGCTGTATGCATCGTCGGGGCGCAGGTCTTGGAGGACTCCTCCTCGGGAGGACAGGGCGATTCCATGCATTGCTGCTCCTGGGGCACTTCAGAGGACAGCCTCCCTTCTCCGTATGCTGAGGATCTGGTGAAGGAGGAGCTCTCCTTGACAACTTTTTTGGACACCTCCAGGTATTCATGTTCTAAGGAAAGAGGACCTAACATGTCTGACGTCTGAGACGCGTCTCTTAGGTGAGATGAGAAATGTGCTTCGTGTCTGAATAGAATGGATGGCTCGTGCTTTTCTAGGGACGAGAGTTCGAAACCTGAGGAAGAACAATCCAGTCCTTTATTCAGAAGTGCCGGGGCCTTTGGATGGTCCTTCTCCTCCTTAGCAGGACTCACCAAGCAGAATCCTTTGGTGGGGCTCTCCGAACACAGTGCAGCGTCATTCGTGTGTTTCGTTGAGGAGACCGCCTCCTTGGAGTACTGTTTGTCGGCTTCCACAGATACATTTGGGGTCGCAGAGTCCAAAGTTGTCATCCACGTCTGCCTGTTTGAATTTGTGAGGGTGTCACCGGGAACTTCATTTGCCCCCTGGACTGTTTGCTCCGCCTGGTTTTCCTCTCCCAACAACCCTCCATGGGCCATCAAAGAATGATCAGTTTCTTGCCGCAGCTGTGAAGCCTGAGCCTTCTCCAACCAGGAAATGTCTGCGTATGGTTCCTTCTCACTTGCTGCCTCCAGAGCTGAAGGTGGTTCTGGAAGTTTGGGTTCTTTCTCTGACTCCTCCTTGGCACCTTTTTCCAACTCTGAGTCACTGATGCTCTCTTCTCCTCTGTCAGCTTTCTCATAGTAGAAGAGCTTTGGGGAAAGTGATCTCTGCTCCTGGCTGATGTTTGCATCTGGAGGTTGTACAGCGTTAAGGTAACCAGCTGTTTCTCTTTGATTATATCCTTCCACGACGGCAGTGCCGCAGAAAGAGCCTTTGTCTCCTGAAGAGGAGGCGAGCACGGGGCTCATCATGTTTTCTGACAGGAGAGGTGAAGGGCTCCTTTCCTGCGGTGTGTCTTTGTCTGCCAAGCCCTGTGGCATGCTGTGCTTCTTTGTCTGAGATGAGTATTGTTCGTGAACATCTGCATACTCAAAGGATGGTTCTGCTTTATCTTTCGGGGAAGCTGGAGAGGACAGTTCTTTCTCGGCAGGGGTGTAGAGGCAGGACTCCTCTTCCTTGGAGGAGATGGGGTACAGAGATTCACTCGGAGCCTCTCGTGCTTTCTTCGCCTGGAACATGGCATTTTTTCCATAAGGGCCAGCCCCAGGCACTGTAACTTTGTCGAAGATGTCTGCATACTGGAAAGTTTTCTCATGGGGATAAGGAGTTGGTTCTCGCTCTTCCTTTTTTTGCTGTTTCCCATCTGGATCGTCTTTAGATTCGCAAAATTCAAACTGGCCAGAAGAGTCCAGAGTGTAGGTCCATGAGAGACCCCCCACTGGTTCCAAAGAAGTTGTGTCCTGCAAAGGGACAGTAAGGTCTCTGCTTCCTCCGTGATCACTCCCTGAAAGGGACTGCCTGGTTTCATGGGACTCTCCAACTATAAACACAGCATCTTCCAGTCCTCCTGGGCTCACAGGGCCTCCTGGGTCTTCTGTCTTCTGCTTTGGGCTTTCGCCGGACTGATCAGGAGACGCATTTTGTTCTCTGTGCTGTGCCTGCTTTGGATCTAACATTCTTTCGAGTAGCACATCAGGCTCTGATCTCTCTTCCTCGGCTCCTGATGAGAGTTTGATGGCACTTTTATCTAACACAGAAGGTTCTTTCAGATCTGAGCAAGCTACTTGTCTCTCCTCTTCCAGCACGGCAGATATAGGAGGTAGTGAAGCGATGGTCAGACCCTCACCCACAGAATCAGTATGCAGTTCCGTGGCTGCTTTCTCAACTTGCTTGTGTGGGTATGAAGGCTCTTCTTTTCCTTCCATTACACTGTCTCTCTTAGTCTGGTGTGGAAGAGATACCTCTGCCCAATCCAAGCTGGATTTTGGACTGCTTTCGAGCTCAGGGGACTGGGGGCTTAAGGAGACAGGCATTTTTAATTCCTTTGCATCCAACACTCTTTGCTGAATGTCTGCTTGGACAGACAAGCCCTCTTTCACTTGCTGGTCCTCTGATTTGTCACCATCAAGTGAGAGGTCATCTTGGACAAATGTCCCAGGTTTTTGAATGACCGTTTCTTCCTGGAAATCCCTATATTCAGTATCCCAAATTTCCTTCTCTGCCAACCGTAAAGCATCATCTTTGGACTCCACAGAGTCAGGGATATTTCTGTCTTCAGTTACAGAAAGTAAGGTTTTCTTTACAAAATCTTCCACCTCATCATCTAAGAACGTACATTCTCCTCTTTCCTTATCATACTTCTGTCGTTTTTTGCATGAGATTTCCTCCTCCGGAAACCACACTTTCTTATCATAGGCTGCATCTTGCAGATAAATATCTTCCATTTCTGGAGACTGCTCTTCACTGCCTTGTTTCTCTTCTGTCTCCTCAGAACCGACTTCCAAAGGCTCCCTACCTAGAACGCAGCCAGGGTCTGTCAAGTGTGAAGATGTCTCTTGGGAGGAAAGTACTGGAGATGGTTCTTTGTGGAGGGCCTTCTCTGGTAAGGAGACGAATCCAGTCTCTGCAGGCAACATTTGTGTGGTGTGGGTGCTTTGACTCTGTTCAGAAAATGAGAGAGAGTTGAGGAAGTCCTCTTTGACTAAAGCGTCTTCTGAAGTTTCACCTTGGTGTCTAGTTGTTTCAGCAGATAATTCCTTGGTATACATATCTAGTGGTTTTCCCCCTGCTGGGGTCTCTTTCATAAAGTGGGATTTAGTATCTATTTGAGAAATCTCTTCTGTGAACAAATGTGAAGAGGTTTCCTCCTCAGGGCTCGGAGAAATGTTGCTGCCTTCTGGAGAAATGTATTTGATAGTATCAGACAACAGTTTCTCTTGGTCTAAACTTGGTTCTGTGAAATGTAGTGTGTTACTATCTTCTGGAGACATATTCTTGGTGGAAACGTCAGGAGATTTTACCTCAGCAGAACTTTCTTTGGGAAACGGGAACAATTTTACTTCACCTGGAGAAACGTCTTTTACAGAAGCTTGTGTGGACAGGTCATCTTCAGGTCTGTCTACTAGTTCCTCCCATCCTTTTGGAGGAGGTAATTCTGCAGTAGAGAACTCCTTTCTCCCAGTGCACTTTCCATATTCTAGGCTGAGGTCATCCTGGGGCTCAGGAGGTGCATCTATGGTGGGAGGATACAGATCAGAAATGTCAAGGGTTTCCTGTTTATGGTAGAAGCTTATTGCCAGCTCCTCTCTTTCCAGGGGCAGTCTCTGGTTTTCGCTCTGGGAAGACACAAATCCTGCACGCACAAGGCCAATACTACCTGGGCCAGGTGTGTCCTGAAGGAGACCAGACACTGCTTCGTTTCCATCCTCCGTAGCAGCTCTCCCGCCTTCCACCTCTCTAGCTGTGCTGGGGCTTCCTTCTCCATCCCACTCGACAGGACCCTTTTTAAACAGCTCTGCCTCCACAGTGTCAGACTTTTCCTCTACTGGGGATTGGTGGAAAGGGGTGTGCCCAGCACTTGTTGGGCCTGACTGGGTGGGGGAAGCCATCTTGACTGTGCTGTCGTCAGGACTCAGGCACCGCTCTTCAGCCTCACCAGAATCAGCCGGAAGGAACTGGGATTCCCCTTCAGTCAACAGCAATATCGCTGCTTGTGTTGTTTCCGTGGGAACCTCAGCGAAACCCTCCTCCAGAACCCCTTGCTGAGAATATACTGGAGCATCATAATGTCCTTGGGTTTTCGGAGGCCTCTCAGTGTTGGGAGTTTCGTCTTCCTCTTCTTCCTCCTCCTCCTCCTCCTGAAAGCCCTTTTTACAGGCCTCAAATTTTCTCTCACTGTCAGTTAATGCCTGGAAGTCTTCTGGAGGGGGAGACTTAAAGCCTTTATCCTCCTCTAATGAAGAGGTGGGAGAGATTGTGCCAGCAGAGGGTACATAGTCCAGGCCTTGAGTGGCCTCTGTTCGAGAGGAAGGTATACTGTTGACTGTGTCCACCAGCAAGGAGCTTTTGCCCGTCTCTTCGGTCTGTGGAGCTGTTATCGAGGCAACAGACTGGTCTTCGGCCACCGACGTGGCGAAAGAGGAAAGCTTGTCACACTCCGTGATGGAAGTGGCTGAGGACACATGCTCTTCTTCCGCCAAGGGGGCTGCCACGATGTTTGTGGAGTAATTGAGGATTTCAGGTTCCTGGCCTGTATAGCCTTTGGCCCCTTCAGCTGCGGTCATGGCAGGAATCCCATGGATTGCCTCAAACAAGCTTGGCTGGCCTGGCCCAGAAATGTTATAGGAGGTGATGTCTGATCTGAGGTGTGGAATCCTTTCCTCCTGTTCATCATGAATCTCCTCGTCGGAAATGGTCTGTTCAGTTTCTGAGTAGCCGGGGATAGTTTCATCCTGGATGTAAGAGATGTGTTCTCCAGATGGGACTGGAGCAAACGAGGATTCCTCTTTCGGGGCTAGTTTTCCATGCGCTTTGATTCTGCTCACCTTTTCTTCTTTGAGCTCTTTCCCCTTTTCTTCAGAGGGCCAAGCTGCATCCTGTGGTTGGTGAGAGAGAGAAAGATGGCTGCTCTTTATCTCTTCAGCCTTTATGTATTGTTCTTCCATCTCTTCCTGCTCTGCCTTTTCAATAATCTCTTCTCTCTTTCCTGCCTGGCTTTCTTCACTCATGCCCATCCACGTTCTTTCTGAAGCAGTGTCTTTCTCTTCATCGTGGTGAATCGTGCTTAGGGAGTCACTGAGTGCTGCAGCCTGATCTCTCTCCTCTCCTGATTTTTCTCCAGGGAGCCCCGGTACTGCCCTCCCAACGTTCTCCTCAAATTCTCCTTTTTTAAGGGGTTCTACCAAGGCTGCTTCTTCACTATCAGACCTCTCAGCTGTTTTCTCTCTTTCCTCCAGCTGAGGGGGTGGCAACTCCCCCAAAACCTCGCTGGAAGTTATTTCCTTCTCTGGCCTAGCTGAGGAAATAAAGGTTGGAACACTGGGCTCTTCAGCTATCTGGCCATCTTCCTGAATCGCCTGAATAGGCCTGAGTACATCATCCTGTTGGAAGCCAGCCTCGACCTTTGCAGAAGCCAGCTCCGCCTGAAGCCTCACCTGCTCTTCTCGCTTCAGCTCCTCAAAGTCCTTGGTCAGGTCCTCTGGTGAAGACAGAACGAGCCGGGGCTCCGCACCCTCTGGCTCTTGCAGTTGGCTCGGCTTCTTCCGCACAGGAGATGTCTTCTGGTCTGTGAGCAGCTCCTTTTCAACTTTGCTCCGGACTTTCTCAGTTTTTATCCTGTTTGGAGCTTTTGCTTTGTATAAGGTCTTCCTCACTTCAGGAGTGAAGGGCTTTAAGTCAGGTTTAGGCAATTTTTTGGGTTCTGGTTTGGCTTCCTTCTTTCTTTCGTCTTTCTTCGACTCTTTCCTTTCCTCTTTCCTTCCATCTTCTTTTTTCAGCTCTTTCTTCTCTCTCTTAATCTCCTTCTTTTCCTTGTCCCGTTTCTCTTCCAGTTTAGAAGATTTTTCTTTCAAGTGCTTCTTGCCAACTTTGTCTTTGGCTAGTTTTCTTTTCTCGGCTTTAAGGGCGTCACTAGTGTCCGTTTTTATCTTTTCGGGCTTAACTGGCTTCTCTGGGAGTTTTTCAGAGGGTTCTTTTGCTTTTTTCTCAGTTTTGGTCTCTTTTACTGTTTCGGCCTTTACTTCCTTCACCCCTTCCTCGGGTGCTCCCTTTCCTCCAAATGGCTTAGAGGAAGATTTGAGGCTTTCTCTGCTGTCTGTCCTCTGTTTAATCTTGGTCTGTTTCAGCGCAGGTGACGGTAAACCAGAAGCCATTTCCTTCTGGGTAGCTACGGGATGCTTGAGAAAATCCAGGTGCCTGAGTTTTTCAAGACCTTCCAGAATCTTGTTTTGTGGAGCATTTCCAGGAAACAAAACTCTTACTATTTTTTCAGTTGGACTTGCTGGGAGCCAAACCACCAAAGCTGTGATGGATGTCAAATAAGGTACAGATATCTCCCCTTCTTTCCCGCTGGCAAGAATAATACCCGTCTTGGCCTTGCTGTTTCCAGCCCATTTCTGCATGAGAAACTGCATCTCTTTGCTCTCCTTGACTGGGTTCAAGATGTACATGTCCAGTTTCCCAACCCCCATTTTGTGGAACAGTGTGATGGGCTCGATGGTGTTACTGACAACTCTGTAGAGAGGCTCCGGCTTCATTCCCAGCCTGTTCAGGTACTGCAGTGTCAGGCTTGCCTCTTCGATGCTCCTTTTGACCTTCATGGAGGACTCTGGCATTTTGAGCTTCTCGGGAACGTTGAAGAAAACAACCCCGAGTTCAGGAGAGATGAGATTCTTCATCCAGTCACTGTAGTTGGTGGAGCCTTGTGACTGCTCTTCGTCTTGCTCGGCAATCTTCCTTTGCAAAAGCCCATTGATGCCTGGAAGGTTGTCAGCCCCAATGTGGGTCAGGAGTACTGAGTCGATCCGGTCCAGGTGCCGGACCAGCTTCCAGAAACAGGATTTCCTCTCCGAGCCGCCGTCCACCAGGATGTTGAATCCATTGACAGCAAAAAGAGCCGAATCCCCCCGCCCTCCTGGGAATATGTAGCAGCAGGGCTTGGAAAGCTTTAGGAAGCCCCCAGAGGTTGGGGGTTCCAGGAGATCAAACGGGGACGGGACATCCACTGTCTCGGAGACATAGCTGGCGAATTCAGAGACTCCATCCATCTCTGGCAGGACCGAGTCAGGGTTTAATCTCAGATTAAGAAGGTCCTGGAAGTGGGGGTTACCAAGGCTGCGCCACTCTCCTTCTCCCATATATGATACAGTGAGAGAGGCCTTGGATGCCGGATCCGTGTTGCTAAGCAGCTGGGCAACCTGTAAGAGCCAAGAGCCGGTTATAGTAACACTCGGAGAGGTCCTTGGTGAAATCCAAAGCTGCTTTTGAATCAACCCTATACAGATTCATGCACTGTCTAGTCATACCAATCAAGCTGCTTTTGTAAATGGGTGGCCGATTCTCTCATTAGGGAGCAGAGACACACATTCATTATAGATGCAGCAGAGTTAGCCGTGTTAGTCTGTGGTAGCAAAATCAAAAAGAGTCCAGTAGCACCTTTAAGACTAACCAATTTTATTGTAGCATAAGCTTTCGAGAACCACAGCTCTCTTCGTCAGATGCATGGTACAGAAACTCTGTACCATGCATCTGACGAAGAGAACTTGATTCTCGAAAGCTTATGCTACAATAAAATTGGTTAGTCTTAAAGGTGCTACTGGACTCTTTGATTTTACATTCATTATAGGCTTACCAGTGGCCTGCTGGTGGCGAGAAAACTCCCAGGGGTTTGCCCAGCTGCCCGCTGACTGCAAGCGATTGGTGGGAGGTGGCAAACCCCCTGGAGATCACCCACCACCGGCAGGCAACCCGGAAAAGCGCACACAGGGGACACTCCCAGCTAGGGTTACCAGGTGCCCGCCATCCCAGGGATTTGCCCCCTTATCCGCTGATTGCTGAGAGATCGGAGGGGGCAGGAGCGTGCCTGCCACTGGCACGCACTTGAGGAGTGCACACCGTGTGCGCACTCCCATCCCTCATGCTGGCCACGGAAGCATCCCCACGCTCCGATTTGGCCCCAAACCGGCCAAATCGGAGCACAAGAGTGCTCCTGTAGCCGGCACAATGATGTCACTTACAGAAGTGACATCGCCATGCATTTGGCGTGGTGACATCACTCCTGGAAGTGACATCATCATGCTGCTGCCGGAGTGTGTGTGTAAGTGTGTGTAAGGATAAGTTCCAGGCCCCTATCCTCCCACTGAGTGGATAGAGGGACCTGGCAACCCTACTCCCAGCAGAGCGCAATGACATCACTTCCTGAAGTGACATCATCACATCAGCCACGGGCATCATCCCACGCTTCACTGGGGTCAATTTTGGCCCCAAATGGACCAGAATTAGCTCCATGCAATGCACAAGAGCACACCCATAGCTTACATGGTGATGTCACTCCCCGGAAGTGATGTCATCACACGTCTCTAGGAGGAAACTTCCTCAGGCAAGTCCTGGGTCTCCCTTCCCCCACCAGGAGGTTATAAGGATCTGGGAACCCTAATAAAACAGGAAAATGATAACACTCTACTCATGTTACTTTTTGTGTGGTGAATATTAGTCTTTGGAAAGGGAAGTCAAACACCACCAAAGGCATCCAGTATCTCCTGGCTGACTGGCTGATAACGCTTGGTTCTGATTGTGGCCCAGACCCCATCTTGAACGCCTGTGGAGGCATGTGCTAGTCAATGCCCCCAAACTCAGCGCCAGAAATTATTGGACGCTTGAGAAAGCTTAGACAAAGAATTCATCAAACGCAAGTCATGAAATAAAGCCCAAGACTGGTCTGCAAAGGAGGGAAGGACCAGTCATCATTTCCAAAGCCATATTATCTTGGGTAATGTGGATTATGCACAGAATAAGCCAAATAAATAAATAATGATAATAAAGAAGGTCAGTTCCAGACTGCCCACAAGCTTACCTCAGGATCTGCAAATATGTCCGCGAACCTCTGCTCAGTAAAGGCGCCCGACTGCAGGATCAAGTCTTCTTCCTGGTCTGAGCTCTGTCCACACAGGATCAGCAGTTTGTGGGCAGCTTGTGTGTCACACACCAAGGAGCGAACCTGTTTGCACAAGAGAAACTTCTCAGATCTTTTTGGTCTAGAAGTTCTGTGCTGGCATAAGCCTCGCAGCTCAGAGGAAACAAGCTGCCCTGCTTCGAGTCTAGAGAAGAAATTTGCCTTTGTAGAATGGAATCCCTGGAAGGCAATTCTGTTTCTTGTCTGAACAAATTTTGGAGAAACTCAGTGATATCCCATCCCTCCCCAGTCTCCAGTATGAGGAGATGTAGGCAACATCAGGGCACTAGATATAGGCCCAAATGAGACCAAAATGCATATACTTCATTCATTCATTTATTTATAGTCCACCTTTCTTGCTGAGACTCAAGGCGGATTACACAGTATGAGATTAGTACAGCACTGCTTCACTGGAGAACTTACGACTGGCAATGGCATAAACCTGCAAGCATGGAAAGAAAATGTAAAGAGAAGTAAGAGCTGCCTGGATGCCAGTTTGGTGTAGTGGTTAAGAGCAGCAGGACTCTAATCTGGAGAGCCAGGTTTGATTCCCCACTCCTCCACTTGAAGCCAGCTGGGAGACCTTGGGTCAGTCGCAGCTTCTTGGAGCTCTCTCAGCCTCACCCACCTCACAGGGTGATTGTCGTGGGGATAATAATAACACACTTTGTAAACCGCTCTGAGTGGGCGTTAAGTTGTATATAGATCAAATGTTGTTGTTGTTAATAGTGGCTGAGATACTGGAAAAAAACAGGAAGCAAGCAGCTGTTGAACCATTTCACTGGGGCAACTCCGATCATTTCTGTTTTCCATCATGGAGTTCAAGATTGCACACACAGGATTTCCAGGAGAAAGGCTAGGTAAGTGCTGACCAGACCAGACCTGCTTAGCTTTAGCAAGGACTGGATCAACATACTCTTGATTAGCAAACCCGATTAGGCTGGTTTCAGGGATCTCCGGGCTTTACCTTTGACACAACGTTCTGCTCATCTGGGTTTACTAGGACAACTGTTTCTAGGTCCTCGCTTTGGTGGTGGAGGGTCCTCTGGCCTGGGAACAGAGCAGAAAAAGGTCTTGTCCAAAGAGTGCCGCTGGTTGCACAAACCCCTCTCCTTCCCCACTGTGTCTCAGACCCCAAAGATAAATCAACCAGTGTAGCTACCCCAAGGGCCTCTCTGTCCCAGTCTCTTTATGGATAGAAGGACCCTAGAGTCCTGAAGCCCTAAAAGACTGACCACATTACCTGCTCTGGCTGCTCTTGTCTGATCTCCACCTCCTCCACCTCCTCAGCCCCCAGCCTGGTTCAATGAAGCTACACCTGATTTCCATTGTGGAGGATCTCAAATAGCATGGGCAGACTTAAATCTGCTTATGGACTTGCACAATTTACAATGGGCTTCTTAAAAACATTCTACCTATGTCACCTGTTGTTTCACATTGTCCTATTGTTATGCTAAGTTTCAGTACTATAACAGTTAAAAATGATTGCTTTCTTAAAAATAGTTTTGCAGATTGTGTCTTATGCTTTAAAAAATGTTGGAGGTCAATTTGACCCCAGTTACGTTTCTGTGGGGTTTTGATGTTTTCAATGAGGGGTATTTTTGATCTCCAATTCCAAATTTTACTCTTCTTTGTCCTGCATTGCTGAAGAAAGTTATTCTTGAGGCCTGATATTTTTCTTAGTAGCTAATGCCATGCTTGAGAAAACTATCAGATTTCCATTTTTGCTGTAATTTGGGGTCATTTTGACCCCAATTCCAAAATAGTTAGTCATTTCCCCCTAAGTAAGGTTAATGATGGATTTTGGTTTTCTTGTTGCAGAACTTTCTCTACTATAGTGCAAAGACAGCTGCAGATACTTGACCTGGAACTTGCAATGCCCAGCAGAGTAATACCTGATTGGTTTGAGCTCTGAGGACAACTACCAGGCAAAGGGTGGTAGTTTTTTTTAAAAAAATAGGCAGCTGCTTTTAAAATATTACTTTGGGGTATGTGTGGTGGAGAGTTCCCTCAAGTCAGAATTGACTTATGGTGACCCCTGCTGGGGTTTTTGTGGCAAGAGACTTAACAGAGGTGGTTTGCCATTGTCTGCCTTTGCAACCCTGGTCTTTGTTGGAGGTCTCCCATCCAATTACTAACCAAGGCTGACCCTGCTGAGCTTCTGACATCTGATGAGATCAGGGTCCCCTGGGGTATCCAGGTCAGGGCTTGGGGGATCTATAAAACTGTTTTTATTACAATGTTCTCTAGTTTTGTAATCAAGTTTTATTGCATTGTGTACTGTATTATACAGGTTTTATTGCATCATTTACTAATTCTGAAAAGTAGATTATAAATGAAGAACAATACATAAATTCCTCTCTCATCTCTCCCTTTTTCCACTGGTCTTTTCTCTTTTCTCTTTTCTCTTTTCTCTCTTTGTCTGCCCTTCAGCCCTCCTTGCAGTGTGATTTACCCTTCAAGGTCACCTGTTCCTGCTCTCCTCAGTATGATACTCCGGCTCTTTGTTGGTCGCTTCCTAGATCCCCAACCTATCTCCTTTTCTCCTGTCCTCTTCCTCCTCCTCCTCCTCCTCCTCCATCAACAACTTTCTCTTCAACTGATGAAAAGGTTATTGCCACAACAAACGGGTTGATCTTCATTCCTTCAGTGGGTCACTGGACTCCCCCAACTCCCTTTTCTTCTCTGGAGGCCACTTGGACTGGCAGCTTCTCCAGTTGGACTGGAGAAGCTGCCAGAAGCAGATAGGTCTGTAGATGTTCGAAATATGCCCAAGGTGTCTTACCCCAAGCCCCAAGTCTATGGTCATAGAGAATGAAGATCTTGGTACGTAAAGAGTCATTCCAAGGAAAAGGGAAACTGTCTTAAAGAAGGGACTAATTTCTCAGGTAGTGGACCCATATATTTACCTATGGAGGATGTGCCTCCCGGGTGAGTGGTAGGTGGAAAGTCTTGGAAATGGGCAGCTCAATAATTAGGACAAACATTTTCATTGGGTGGTGACATGCCTGCCTGTTATGAAGGTAGATGATGTGGGGAAAGATTCAGCGGTCCTACTACATGGTCATGCCAGCAACACTGGGAAATATGGTCCTAAAGAAAAAAATGTAGAGTACTAAGTAGGATCCAGAGGAGTTAGCCGTGTTAGTTGCAAAATAGTAAAGTCCAGTGGCACCTCTAAAGACTAACCAACTGTATTGTAGCATAAGCTTTCAAGAACCACAGCTCTCTTCATCAGATGCACCTGATGAAGAGAGCTGTTGTCCTCGAAAGCTTATGCTACAATAAAGTTGATTAGTCTTAAAGGTGCTATAGTACTGAGCAGGATATTCCAAGAGGCTGTAGGCCGTATCTGCAGCATCTGAAGGCAAACTGAGAAAAGGCTCAATCTGACATTAATGAGTAACCTGTACTAGAGGTTCTCTACACGAGATGCCTCGGCTCATGTTAGTCAAGTGTAGGGAGATGCAATGTTAGCTGGGAGACGTAGTTTAAAAAGACAGAGCAGGCAGAGATCACTCCTCAGGGGGTTTGTTCATCTTCACTTCTCCAAGGCTCAATTTCAATTTCACCTCTCCAATCTAAAACTATGTGGAATTGCAAGCAAAGGACAGTAAGAAATGGACTGGAGCTGTTTTCCAGAGCCAGACTTGGACCTGGAAAGTTTATAATGGACTGAAGTTTCCCTTCTGGCATTCCACAGCCCCTTCACACAGCTCCAGTGTATAGCAAAGCCTTTGCCCTGCTGTTTTTTTTTTAAAGCTACCCTTCCCAGATACCATTGCATCTCCCGACGTGTTCTTCACATATCAGGTGTCTCATGCAGAGAGACTCCTAGTCTCACACCACTGAGCTAGGAAGAGACACCTGACTACTCTCTGACCCTACGAAGATGGGTGGGGACCTAAAAGGACCCTTGCACCAGAGCCTTTTTAACAAAGCAAAACCCGGTCAGTGCCAAGCTCCAGCCCTATGAGACCCTGGGAGGGGCAGCTGCTGCCACAATTCACACCACGCTTGTCTATAAGCCCTGTCAGGAAACAAAGCCAGCTGTTTCATATTCAATTACAGCCAAGGCCGTATTATTCACAAGGCTGACTAGGCTGAAGCCTAGGGGCCCCGCAGGGACTAGGGGAACGTCACTAATTTTTTGCAGAGACACTGTCACCTACGCCCTAGGGCTTCAATGGTTAATGGCAGTATGCACTCTGCACCGTAGCAATATGTGTACATATATATTTATCCATATATGTACTCACATAGAATATTTATATTTACATACATTACTGAAGAGCCCTGTGGCGCAGAGTGGTAAGCGGCAGTACTGCAGTCCAAGCTCTGCTCACGACCTGAGTTCGATCCCGGCGGAAGCTGGGTTCAGGTAGCCGGCTCAAGGTTGACTCAGCCTTCCATCCTTCTGAGGTTAGTAAAATGAGTACCCAGTTTCCTGGGGGTAAAGTGTAGATGACTGGGGAAGGCAATGGCAAACCATCCCGTCAAAAGTCTGCCAAGAAAATGTCATGATGCAACATCCCCCCATGGGTCAGTAATGACTCGGTGCTTGCACGGGGGACTACTTTTACCTTTACCTACATTACTGTAATGTTATATTGCTTACCAGGTCCTTTTTTGTCCATATCTCAGTACTTGAGGGCACTGAAAGGGGTAAGATTGAAGTGCCAGAGGGGGCGTGAAATATCTGAAAGCCTAGGGGCCCGGCCATGGGTGAATACGGCCCTGTTTAGAGCCCACCAAGTTCTCTCCTCACAGTTACTGCATGATACCTTCTGATAAACAAAAAGTGGACTGCTGGGCCTTTGGGTAGTTGAGGCTGAAACCAGAGGCTGTGGCACCTGAACTGTAGAGTGTAAAAACGTAAGAAGAGGCCAGTTGGAGCAGATCAGTGGTTCATCCAATCCTGCATCCTGTTTCACACAGCAGCCAATCCTGGAGGGCTAAACACCGTTAAGACTAACCAACTTTATTGTAGCACAAGCTTTCAAGAACCACAGCTCTCTTCATCAGATGCACGAAGAAAGCTGTGGTTCTCGAAAGCTTATGTTACAATAAAGTTGGTTAGCCTTAAAGGGGCTACTGGATTCTACTATTTTGCAACTACAGATTAACACGACTAATTCCTCTGGATCTATACACCAAGTGAAAACGCTTCTTTCCCAAAACGTCTTTCGTTCATTTTGCTGCATAGTTGTCTGTATTGCTGTCCTGTGGGTTTATTGTTGCAGTTTCCAGCCATGTTTTTGTCTGTTTGGGGTCCCCTCTGGGAAGGAAGACGGAATAGAAATGAAGTAAATAAATGATACAGATTTTAATCTGCCGTTTTTGTCCTTCTCCTGAATTTACAATTGTGGTTGCATTTTAACATGCTGTTTTATGCTCTTGCAGGGCAATCCTTTAGAGAGTTACTCCAGTCTAAGTCCATTGACTTCAATAGGTTTAGACTGGAGTAACTCACCAAAGGATTGCACTGTTAGTTTACGTTCACTTCAATGATACTTTTACGGTGCTTTAAGTTGCTAGTTCTGTAGTTTTTACTAGCATGTGTTTTAATGGTTTTATATGGGATGCTGCTGTCTCTGGCTGAGAGCAGGGAGTAGAAAAAAGGGGAGCGGGTCTCCATTGGTGGCTGGCTGGGCTGGCCTGATGGTTCCAAGGAGAAGCAAACTATTGCAGACACACTATACCAGCACACAAACCCAGGGAGAAAATTTCAGCCAGCCTCCCTCCTCTTTGCATTTGGGATGCCTCTGTCCCTCTCTGGGCACTGCAGGGGTCTTGTTTGCCTCTTCTTTCCAGCCTTATCACTTTCTCCCCGACTCGCCTCTCTTCTCTCTCCAACCATTGGTTCAGCTCAAGGTCCTCTTTCACTGGCCCCCTTCTCCGGGCCTTGTGCCTCTTCCCGCCCGCCCCGCCCCCAGTACTTGAAACTGTCTGCCCATCTCCATCCTCTTTTCCTTGGGAAAGCCCTTCTGGACCACCCTCTCCAACTTTTGCTTGTTGTAATCAACATTTATGCAAGAGTAGACACCAGGTCTGGATAGCCCAGGTAAGCCTGATCTCATCAGATCTTAGAAGCTAAGCAGGGTTGGCCTTGGTTAGTAATTGGACGGGAGACCTCTAACAAAGACCAGGGTTGCAGAGGCAGACAATGGCAACCCACCTCTGGTAGTCTCTTGTCATGAAAACCCCACCATGGGTTGCCATAAGTCAACTCTGACTTGAGGGCACTCTCCATCACCAGACACCAGGCCACCCTGACAGCGCATAGCAATGGTACACAGCAACACCCGATGAGCCCCCGTTTTCCTTGTATCTAACTGGTATGCTCAACATGCCAGGGTGAATAAGGGAGCACACTGCAAAGAGCCACGGCTACACACCTGGTTCAAACCCTTCTGCTCACCTTGCTCTACATCCTAAGTAGACCCAACTCAAATTTCGTGGTTGGGGAGCCGGCAGAAATACTGACAGGCAGTACCTGTGCTTTGACAGGCAGGGGGCAACGTCACTCTTGCCCAGGAAAGCAACAAATATCAATCAACAGAATTAGAAATAAAACATACTGCACTTTTTATAGCTGCACTCAGAGGGGGAAAAATCATTCTTTGACTCCATAAAGTGCAAGGGGAGGCAGTACATGGGGTTCTGTGCAACGGTATGAGCCGCTTGCCAATAAAGCAAGCACTTTGCTTGATGCAAGGGCATTTGAAGGGGATAACCTCAGTGCAGAATCAAGAGCACGAGGTGGAGAGCAAAGTGCAAGCCATACTGAGTTAAAAGAAATCTTGCAAACAGAGATTGGGTGGGTGTGGAGGGTATCTAGTCCAATGTTTCTGCCCACAATTAACTGATTAACACAGTTCCGTCCTCCCATCTGCCTTGAACCATCTAAGCAATCTCAGAAGGATGGAAAGCGGAGCATCCACATCCAGGATTTAGCCCTTTGGGCTTCGCAAAAGAAAAGAGGAGCGGAGGGGACAGCCGGAGGAACTCAACGGTGCTTCCAGCCGTGGGGCAAAACTGGAATAACTCCACCCCTGAACAGAAAAAGGCTCACAGAACGGGCCAGGCCAAAAGGCAGTAGGAGCCAAAGACAAAGCACAAAGAGAGAATCTGTTCTAGTAGCCCTTGCACACAATTGGGGCGGCCATCCTGGGTGCTGCTTAGAGGGAATGAATGAATGAGAAGCAGTCAGCAAGAATCTGCACTCCCTGACCTCGTGAATCAGAGCAGGGACTCTGGCGCCAGGAGCCAGCAGCACTGCCTGGAAGGCAACCCCACCTGTCTGCCTGAGGGGCCCCTTTCTTTTCCATTACTGGGGGGCCAATAGAGGGACTATATAGAGAGTTTGATGTAGTGGCTGCGAGTGCGGGACTCTAATCTGGAGATCCGGGTTTGATTCCCCACTCCTCCACTTGTAGCCAGCTGGGTGACCTTGGGTCAGTCACAGCTCTCTCAGAGCTCTCTCAGCCCCACACACCTCACAGGGGATAATAATGTTGTTGTGGGGATAATAATGACACACTTTGTAAACTGCTCTGAGTGGGTGTTAACTCATCCTGAAGAGTGGTATATAAATCGAACGTTATTATAATATTATTATTACTTGGCTGAAAGCTTAGAGTGGCTCTCCACAGCCCTGTCTCTCTTTGGGCCCAGGGTTCTGCTCTGTCCGATTGTCTCATCCGAGGGCCTCTTACTTGTCTTTCTCCCATTCTGCCTTGCCTAGCACTCCTCCATTTCATGCTCACAATGACTCTGTAAGCTGGAATAGACTGAGGGGGGGGGGCCTGGCCCAAGATCACCCAGTGAAGGCACCTGCGAGTGGCTCCCTCTGGCCCTTGCCACCTTGTGGAACAGCACAATGGCCGTGCATCCCCCCTGGCTCCCTGGGCCTGTCTGAAGAGGTCAGGAAAACTCCCACTCTCTCTGCTTTTTGCAAACTGCAAAACCAAATTTTTCAGGAGCGATTTCTTAGGCAGGGCTGTGCTGAAAGGCAATGGGGTAAAGGGTTAGGAGCTGTATACTATACTACTGTGTACTGTCTGTTGCTGTGAGATGTCTACTGAGTAGTTTCCATGTTGTTTAATGTGTCATGTCAAGTTGCTTATGTTTTGTCTCAGCATTGTATCAGATTTTCTACTTCTTTTCAATTTCTGCAATCTATGCCCTGTTGTATTGCCTGTTTGAACATCCCAGCTGCTGATCATGTTGATTTTCACTGTGTCATCTGCCTCTAGTCTCAGTGAGAAAGGCCGACTATAAAGAACAAAACAATAGCCAGTCAACATATCGCTTATGCTACACTGGCTCTCACAGAGCATTCTCAGATAGGAGGGCTCTGTTGTAGGGAGGAAAACCAAAAAGAGTCCAGTAGCACCTTTAAGACTAACCAACTTTATTGTAGCATAAGCTTTCGAGAATCAGATGAAGAGAACTGTGATTCTTGAAAGCTTATGCGACAATAAAGTTGGTTAGTCTTAAAGGTGCTACTGGACTCTTTTTGATTTTGCTACTACAGACTAACACGGCTAACTCCTCTGCATTGTAGGGAGGGATCTCAGATGATCCGCTAATGAGTGAGGATCCATAAACCTCACCACTATGTGGTATTGGATTCCTGCTTACACTGTGTCTTTGTGAACTTGTATCTATTTATCCTATGGCATTGTTTATGGAAATATTCTTGATACTGACTGTACTAATCTCACACTGTGTAATCCACCTTGAGTCTCAATGAGAAAGGCGGACTATAAATGATATAAATAAGTAAATAAACAAACATTTGCTGGAGGAGAAGATGGTTAAAGACAGAGAAAAATTAAAGGAACTGGTGCAGATGGGAAGGCACTGGGAAATTTGTACCACTGGGCCAGGCAGGACAGGGCTGTGTAGAGAGGGTTGGCAGCCCAGGAATACCCCAAAGTGTTGCTCTGGGAAAACTAGCCCACAAGCTGCCACCACCCAAACGCCCCCTTGCCAGTCCTCTCATGCCCCCCCCCCACTCCACCCGGATCAGGCAATCTTCTAGGGCCCTGGTGTCCTTGGCAACAACAGGGGGGTTGCTAAGGGGCACCTTGGCTGTCTTCCCGCAAGTGCCAGACTTCTTTGCCCCCCTCCCCAGCTCCACCCCCTCCTCATCCTCCGAGACACAGAGTGGCAGCAGGGTCTCTGCCAGCCCCCAGCGGGACCTCCTGCCCACCCCCCCCCACCCCCAGGAGTCTGGAGGCGAGAGCGGCTGCGGGCATCCCGCTGGCAGCCTGGCCGGGCCTGCAGCCCAAGCGCCTCGTGTTCTTCCCGAGGCTTTGTCCAGGGCCCAGCCTATGCCCACGAGGAGACCGCCGGGGCCAGGAGAGCCGGGCCCGCCTGGCATCATGCCCCACCCCCCCACCCGGGCGCTCCTGCACCAGCTGCAGAATTTGCCGCAGTGTGCGGCGCGGGCGCGCGCAGCCAGCCCGGGCAGGAGCGCGCAGCAGCCTCGCGCCTCTCCGGCCGCGGCTCCCACCCCGGCCAGGGACGCGGCGCTCGCCACCCTCCAGCGCTGGGGGGGGGGGATCCGCCTCCCCATCTCCTGCCCCCGCCACCACCGAGCCCCGGCGGCGCGGAGGGCGGAGGCCCGGGGGAAGGCAGCCCGCCCGCCCGCGCCTACAGCCGCCTTCGGGGCGGGCAGGGCCAGCCGGGCGTCCGCCTGCGCTCGCCCGGGCATCCAGCCGCCCGCCAAGGGCGTGGCCGAGGGCAAGGCGGCCTGCGGGCCGGTTGCGCCGGCGAGGCTGGCGCGCAGCGGAGCGGCCGGGGGGCGCGGCGCGGCGCGGCACGTACCGTGAGGTCCCGGGCGGTCCCGGCGCACTCCCGCCGCCCTCGGCTGCCCGCACGGAGGATGCCGGCCGGGCCCGGGGCGCGCCAGGCAGCTGGCTGGCTGCTGTCAGCGCCGCGCGGGGAGGAGCCGCTCGCCCCGGCTCTCCCCGCCCCGCCAGACTTAACCCGTCCCCAGCCGGGCCCGCCGGAACGCCGCGCGCCCCGCGCCCGAGAGGCACGCCCGGAGGCCGCCCTGCGTCCCCCCTGGGCAGCCGGCGCAAGAGGCCGAGCCCCGGCCGCACCCTGCCCCGCCCTGGCCGAGCCGCCGCCTCGGCGTCCCGCAGGGAGCAGGAGAGCCGCCCGCCGCGCCGAGGGCCCTTCGCAGCCCGCCCCTCTGCCGGGCAGGCAGGCCAGGCAGGCAGCGGGCGGCCGCTAGCCGCGGAGCTTCGGCCGGGCTGGAGCAGGCAGAGCTGCGGTCGGAAGAGCTGCGGAGGCGAGGCCGTTAAGTCTCCCCCGCCCGTCTCTTTTCCATCCTTTCCCTAATAATCCCAAGCAGGGAATTGGCCTTTTTCGCCGTTATTGCACTCTATAGCGATAGGAGCCTTGACCCGGTGAGCCCCGGTAAGCCTGATCTCATCAAGCCGCAGAAGCTAAGCAGGGTCGGCCTTGGTTAGTAATTGGATGGGAGACCTCCGGGGAAGACCAGGTTTGCAGAGGCAGACGATGGCGAACCACCTCCCTCTGTCTCTTGCCATGAAAACCCCACCAAGGTTACCATAACTCAACTATGAGTTAAAGACACTTTTCACCACCATACCAATAGGATCATTGAATGACACGCCCTAACCCGAAGTCCAGTTTGGTTTTCACCATCCCGCGCAATCTGTTGTCATCCCCAGATGTGGCTTCTTCACTGCTCACCCCGATTCCCGATCATTTATGTGCATTTATGGGACTCCCGTGCTCACTCCCCTCCATTGCAAGAACTGACCATTTATTCCTCTCCTCTGCCTCCTGCCATTTAATCAAGTTTTAATCTACGGGAAGGCTCCTCCTGTTATCACATGCCTGCTAAGCTTATTCAGAAGCCTTCAGTGAGCAATTCCATCCAAAGCTTTTTAGCAGTTCAAATATCCAAAACCTGAAAAGGTTGGTGAGGTAGACTTCCCTTTTACAAAAGCCATGCTCGTTCTGCTTCAGTACGGCTTATTCCTCCATTGATCTTACTGACTTCCACTGTTTGATCTTTTTTTAGTCTTATTGAGAAAAGTGGGCTATAAATAACACAATAAAAGAAATAAAATAATGGATGGATGGTGGGTTGCTGTTCCAGCGCATGTCTGCAAGTGTCCGGGCAGTGAAGCAGCCAATGACACTGAACGAGTGTAGTGCGGCTATGGCTGGGATTGTCTTAGGTCCACGGCAAGACTGAATGTAACACTCTTCCCATTCCCTATTAGAAATGCAGGATCGTTATGTACAGGGCTCATTTCGAGGGGGAACGCACAGGAACGCAGTTCCGGCAGTTCCCCAAAGAGGTCACATGTCAGGTGGCCCCGCCCACCTGACTCTCAGCCATTTTGGGCCCCTTTTGGCCTGGATTGGGGCTGAAATGGCCCGGATTGGGTCTCTGATGGGTGGTGGATCACTCTTCTGCTCAGCAGCAGCCCGATCCTGACCATTTGGGGCCATTTTCAGCCCCTTTTTGCCATTTTGGCCCCATTTCAGCTCTAAATAGCCAGGATTGGGTCCAAAACAGCCAGGATAGGTGATGTCAGGGGGTGTGGCATATGCAAATCAGTTATGCCAAAGACATTTCCGGTGATGTCAAGGGGCGTGGCATATGCTAATGAGTTAGCCTAATGTCCGGTAATAATTGGTGAGCAATTGCTTTCTTCAGTTCCCTAACTGCATGGTCCAATGATGTAGAGTCCAATGGTACAAACTATGATGGCATCAAGAGCATTGCCATCGGAACCAATGGGGTTTTTGAGAGCTTGGCCATTGGCCATTGGTTCTGTAGAAGGTGCTCTTTTCCACAGAGGTTACTATTATGGAGAATCTGTCTGATGAATTTTTGACAGTGCTGGCCTATTGCAGCTTAGCTCCCTTCTACACAAAAAGGCAGCAGTCATGTTTCTCAGTAAAAAGCAATTTCCCCCTGCATGAACTATACCTTTTAAAGGGAGTCTGTGGCATTATTGTGTGGCAAAACAAAGGGAGCACGGTCAAGTTAACAAAGAAGAGTCGACAATGAGAAATTTTAATTCAGCTTATCTGAGAGAATATGATGAAAAGAAGGTTCTTTTTAAAAGGGTCACTGCCAGGGCTTTTTTTCAGCAGGAACGTGGGGGAACGGAGTTCCGGAACCTCTTGAAAATGGTCACATGGCTGGTGGCCCCGCCCCCTGATCTCCAGACAGAGGGGAGTTTAGATGGCCCTCCGCGCCATGGCGCGGAGGGCGATCTAAACTCCCCTCTGTCTGGAGATCAGGGGGCGGGGCCACCAGCCATGTGACCATTTTCTCCGAGGGCAACCTACTGAGTTCCACCACCTCTTTTTCTAGAAAAAAAGCCCTGGCCACTGCAATGATCAAACAGCTGAGAAGGAGTGGATCCATATGGTTATCAGGAATCCATCTGGATCCCAACAGCCTTTGGGAGCAAACCATCTGGTCCCCTGCCCCACTAGAAGTTCTAGTTGTCCCATAAAAATGGGAAGAATAGATAGCTCTCGTTTTATTTATTTACTTATCTAAAACATTTGTATGGTTCCTTTCTACCCAAAATAGGGTCCCCAAGGCAGTGAACATTAAAACACTAATAAACAATTTAAATCAACGTTTTAAAACAATTAACATTTAAAACAACATTTAAAACTGTATTAAAAAGCAATTCTCAAAGTTCTTTTCCTTTTGGAATAAGATCTCTAACAATACAACTAAAATTACAGGATACTCTGGAAGAAGTACAGAATTTATCTACAAGAAGGAACTCCTTTGTGGGTAGTTCCATATGAGGTGATAGACCCGAGAGCTGTTGATAATGAACAACAATGTTTAACTTATAAAGAAATAACTAGAATTGAACTATCTAAACTTAGAATAAAGACGCAAGAGGAACTATCACCTCATTACGATTGGTTCCAGTATAGACAGATCAGAGACTTATATAATTCGGACTCTGTAAAGGGAGGTATACGAATAGAGAATTCGGAACTAGAGCAGACCCTTCTTAAAGAAGATAAGAAAAGAATATCTAAGGTATACCAAGTACTGTTGAAATGGTATACTGAGGATGAGACAGTTAAAACACAAATGGTGAAATGGGCTATAAATTTTAACAAAGAAATAACAATGGAGGCATGGGAATACTTGTGGAAGACTACAATGAAGACAACGACATGTACTAGCATTAAAGAGAACATTTACAAAATGATTTATCGTTGGTACATGACACCAAAGAAGATTGCGCTAGGGAATTTGAATATTTCTAATAAATGCTGGAAATGTAGGAAGCATGAGGGCTCCCTCTATCATATGTGGTGGTCGTGTGAGGTAGCTAGGCAGCACTGGGGGGAAATAATAAGGGAAATGAGTGAAATTTTACAATTTCAAATTAATAAGAACCCAGAACTCCTGCTACTAAACTTGGGAATGGAGGGAATTCCAGCCCATCATAGGACATTGATATTTTATATGACGGCAGCGGCTAGACTTTTGTATGCGCAAAAATGGAAAGTACAAGAAGTGCCAACTATTGAAGATTGGATTTACAAATTGCTGTATATGGCTGAAATGGACAAGATGACAAGAAAACTGAGAAATCTGGACTCAGGGCAGTTTAACACAGATTGGGAGAAGCTGAAACAATATTTGGAGAAGAAATGGGAGGTGGGAGGAAAACTGTGGCAGTTTGAGAACTACTGATGTATAATAAAGTGCAGAGGAGGGTGACTTTACAGGGGGGGAGAAGAGAAAAAAGTGAATCTATAAGCAGTTAGATTAATAGATGGATATATATATAGATATATGAAGGCTAACAAATAGAACATTGATAGAAAATAATTAACTATAAGGATTAAATATAAGGATTGAGTAACCAATAATATTTTCTTTCTTTGGTAAGATCTGTATAATGTACCAAACTGAATGTCTAAGGATAAAGATGAGTCAAATTGATTGACTATATGATGCGAGCTATATTGAATTATATTGAATTATTATAAGAAGACAGCAATATATGGAGTATAAGTTAAATTGTTTGACTTAAATGAATGTATGATTTACATGGTTTATGGGTTATAGAAATATTTGAATTATAGAAACTGGGATAAATTGTTTATCCAAGATGGAAATAAGGACTTACAGTTTGGGTATAGAATATTAAAAATAGTTAAGGATGTACTGCTTAGAATAAAGGAGAATATATATTTGTTTTAGATAGAGGAATCAAATAGAAGTAAGGGAAAAGGGACAAGGGGTTGGAAAGCTGTTGGAAGTCAATAAAAGGGGGGGAAAGGGAGGGGGTTAGAAATGAAAAATTGGGGATAATTGAATGTAATGTAAAAATAATGGATTCTAACCCAATAAAAATTTTTTCAAAAAAAAAAAAGAAATTTTAATTCAGCTTATCTGAGAGAATATGATGAAAAGAAGGTTCTTTTTAAAAGGGTCACTGCCAGGGCTTTTTTTCAGCAGGAACGTGGGGGAACGGAGTTCCGGAACCTCTTGAAAATGGTCACATGGCTGGTGGCCCCGCCCCCTGATCTCCAGACAGAGGGGAGTTTAGATGGCCCTCCGCGCCATGGCGCGGAGGGCGATCTAAACTCCCCTCTGTCTGGAGATCAGGGGGCGGGGCCACCAGCCATGTGACCATTATCTCCGAGGGCAACCTACTGAGTTCCACCACCTCTTTTTCTAGAAAAAAAGCCCTGGCCACTGCAATGATCAAACAGCTGAGAAGGAGTGGATCCATATGGTTATCAGGAATCCATCTGGATCCCAACAGCCTTTGGGAGCAAACCATCTGGTCCCCTGCCCCACTAGAAGTTCTAGTTGTCCCATAAAAATGGGAAGAATAGATAGCTCTCGTTTTATTTATTTACTTATCTAAAACATTTGTATGGTTCCTTTCTACCCAAAATAGGGTCCCCAAGGCAGTGAACATTAAAACACTAATAAACAATTTAAATCAACGTTTTAAAACAATTAACATTTAAAACAACATTTAAAACTGTATTAAAAAGCAATTCTCAAAGTTCTTTTCCTTTTGGAATAAGATCTCTAACAATACAACTAAAATTACAGGATACTCAATACCATATACTCCTGAAATCTTTTTACTTAACCTGTGGAACAATAACTCCATTTCTGCACTGAGAAGAGACTTTATTTCTTTATTGTTAAAAGCAGCTAAAACTGTAATAGCTCAAAACCGGAAATCTGACAAGATTCCATCGGGAAAATCATGAATGCAAAAGGTATGGTATTTCTTGATAATGGACAAAATTTCAAACCAATTAGCAATTGCAAACAACCCTAATTATAATTCTTGTTTTATAGAAAAATGATTTCCCTTCTTTAATTACATTTCTAACTATGCAACGGAAAACAATATCTTGCCAAGGAAATCTACTGATTTTGCTTTTTATTAACATTTATAGGGTTTTGTAATAGTCTTATAAAAGTTATTTTAAAAAGTAATTCAATAAACACACACACAACACAAAGAACAGGGAGGGAGGCCAATAACAGTTATTAGGAGTATGCCAAACAAAACATTAAAAAGTCTTCACCTGCTGACAGAAGACAGCAGTTTTAGGGGACAGACAAACTTCCCTGGGGACGGAGTTCCAAAGTTTTGGTGCCACAACTGAGAAGACTCAGGTTTCCACCCATCTAGTCTCATCTGGCCGGGGATTCTGAAGCAGGGCCTCTGAAGATGATCAGAATGAACGGGTAGGTTCATATGGAAGGAGGCAGTCCTTTCAGATATGCTACTCCCAATCGGTATAGGGCTTTAAAGTTCAATACCAGCTCCTTGAATTGGTCCTCAGAAGCAAACGGAGCCAGTGCAGATGGAACAAGACTGGAGTGATATGATTCCAATGGCCCACTCCAATCAGCGATCTGGCCACAGCATTCTATACCAACTGGAACTTCTAGACTGTCTTCAAGGGTGCTTCATATAGAGCACATTGCAGTAGTCTAATCTTGATGTTACCAGGACATGTATTGCAGTGGCAAGATCTTTCCTGCTCAGGAGGAAAACTACTGCCTTCTGTTTATCCAACAAGAGGCCTGGGTCCAGGAGCATCTCCAAGCTATGAACCTGCTCCTTTGGGGGTGGGGGGTACAACCCCATCAAAAACAGGAAATAACCTATTTCCTGGGTCAGGCCTTCCCCCCACCAGTAACGCCTTCATCTTGTTGGGATTATATTTCAGGTTAGTAAACCTTTTTGGACTTGCAGGGAAAACCAGATCAAGGCTATGACATGTCCAAAATATTCTGTGAACCAAAGAAGTTCTCGCCGTTTTGGAAGATGCCAAGCCCAACGATTTATGCTTTTTCTTCTTTTTTAGGTTCTGAAGAGGGCACCTCAGAAGGAAGACAATCCAACCACTTTTCATGGTTGTCATAAAATCCTGAGCCACTTTGGTCAAGGTGATTTGTATGCTGCCTTAGATAGCTATATAAGGCAGAGAATTAATATCCTGAATAAAACAACAAAGACTTACGAGAATAGTAGATTGTGCTTGCCACTTTCAAAAACGTCAGCCTAGAAGCAGAACATGGTTTTTAAAAGGTAAGAGGGACACTGACCTTTGACCTCTGATGAAAAGTGTGCGAGATGGCATGTAACGAAGAGTCGCAGCTGCTGATTCAGGTCACAGGAAAGGAGATCGATGTCCCACGAGTAGATACCTGTTGTGGAAGGAGATCCAAGGGTGAATTCACAGCACCAGACTGAGAAAGACGAAAGCTAACTTTACATGATATTTGACGTACTATGATTTAGAGATGGGGAAGGCATATCAGAGCAACTTTTGAGAAGAGAGTAGACTTGAGAGCTCAGCAGGAACAACAGCCGTTCTTTATTTTGTCCATGTGTGCCCTTCTCCAGGCCAAACGGCCATTATCTAAACACACTTCTAATACCTTTTGACTGATTGATTTGAAAAATCTACACCAAGCCTTAGTGGTGGAAAGTGCTGACAAGTCATAGCTGATTTATGGCAACCCCTGTTGGTGTTTTCAGGACAAGAGTAACAAAGGTGGTTTGTCATTGCCTGCCTCTGCAACCCTGGTCTTCCTTGGAGGTCTCCCATCCAGTTACTAACCAAGGCTGCCCCTGCTTAGCTTCTGAGATCTGGCTTGCCTGAGCTATCCAGTTCAAACTTTAGAGGAGTAAATCTCTCTGAGACCCTTGGCTTTTGCTTTAATCTGTGTCATTAGAGACAGCTAAGGGCCAAACTAGCCTTTACAGCTGCGGGGGCTGTTTCAGCACTTGAAGAAGGAGTAGGGACGGGAGAAACGAGATCTCCTTATCCCATTGCACTGTGGGAATTGATCAGGATTGGGCCCTCATAGCATTTTTAAATGCTGTAAAATGGTGTTGGCATCCACGCTGACACTATAACTTCTGCTTTGGACTTCCTCTGTCCCAGCAGGGTCCAAGTCCTTCCCCAAGCACAGATTTGGCATTTCAAAACAAACCAGGGTACTTCTGTAGGCCTACAAGTTTCCACAGCACAGTCCACAGGCAGCATCTCCATAATTTGATACTGCCACTGGGCATGATGGGTCCCAACTAGGTAAAATATTCAGAAGAATATTAAAACTCTTTAGATTGCAGTACTGCTCCACAATACTGATAAATAATAAAAACATAATGGCCATTTTCACACTGCTTACCGGCCACAGAACATTGCGCCAAGCTCCAGGAACAACAGTGTCTTTATGGCGCAATTTTGTTGCTGGAACACTGTTGGTCCAGGAGCTTGGCACAATGTTCCGTGGCTGGTAAGCAGTGTGAAAACGGCCAATAACTAATACAATCTTTAAAATTGTGGGGGTTTTAATTCAATCATAAATATCACATGAGGGAAAGATGGAAACCAGAAAGTATCAAAATGAAAATGATCTCCAGATATGGTTGCCAACAGGACTGGAAAAAATATCCTTTTCCTTTAACAAGTTGTAGAGGGGGGATTCCAGGGAGCCATGTCAGGCTTCTGGCCTTCCTCCCTTGCACAGATCTTTCCCTTTTGCACCTTGCTTCCAAACACTGTTCCCCTTTGCACCCCCCTCCAAAGGGAAAGGGCCTTGTGGGGGCAAAAGGGAAAGGGGTTGGGGAGGGAGGGGGGGCCAAAGGAGAAGGGTGCTTGGTGAAAGCAAAGGAAAAGGTGTTTGGAAGGGTGTGGTGGCAAAAGGGGAAAGGTGTTTGGGATGGGAGTGGCAAAGAAGACAGGTGTTTGGAAGTTTCCCTCCACACTCCCAAGGACCCTTTTCATCCCTGCCCCTGGCCTCTGTGTGGCTTGCTGCCATGGCATCAGGGCTTCCCCAGCCTCAAGGTAGCTTGCTCCAGGTGTGCACAGCCTCAGCAAGGCCTGCTACCGCCACAGGTGGCTCTCTCAGTCTCAGGGCAGCTTGCACTTGAGCTGCCCAGGCCAGGGAAGGGCAAGGGCCAGCAGCGGGGATGGTAACCCTGAAGTAAGTTCTGGGGCCGCCTGTCCTCCTCACCCCTACGCCTACTGAGAAGAACCCAAGATTGCACTCACCCTTTCTGCTGCTGCATCACACTGCTCATATTTAGCTTCCAACAGGTAATTGTTCTAAGATTTTGGGATAACCCCCACCTCCACCCCTATTCCGCTTTCAAGTTTTTCTGCAAAACTGTGGAGTCCCCAAATTTGCAGAAAAATTTCCCTTGTGTCAAGGTGGCCCTGATCCACAGATTTAGGTATCTGCAGATTGGGGCTACTTGGCTATTAGTATATAACATTGTTGGAAATGGGCGCAAAGGGTGAAGATTTTCATGGTAGGAGGTTAAAAGCATCATCTGGTCAATAACATCCTAGTAAGCCTTTTTTAAAGGGACAGGGCATTTTTTTTTCCTCCAGGGAGTTGGAAACACTACACAGGAAGCTGCCTTATACTGAATGAAATCGTTGGTCTATCAAGGTCAGTATTGTCTACTCAGACTGACAGCAGCTATCCCTGGTTAGAGGTCTTTCATATCACTACCTCATGATACCAGGGATTGAACCTAGGACCTTCTGCATGTCAAGCAGATGCTCTACTCACAGCCCCCCAACCCTACTTCTAGCAGTGGATGCCATCACCTCCTTTTTGAAGTGAGGCCTCCAGAACTGCACACAATAGAGCCAGTTTGGTGTAGTGGTTAAGAGTGCGGGACTCTAATCTGGAGAACCGGGTTTGATTCCCCACTTCTCCATTTGAAGCCAGCTGGGTGACCTTGGGCTAGTCACAGTTCTCTGGAGCTCTCTCAGCCCCACCCACCTCACAGGGTGTTTTGTTGTCGGGATAATAACAACCAGGGCTTTTTTTCAGCCGGAATACAGTGGAATGGAGTTCCGGCACCTCTTGAAAATGGTCGCATGGCCGGTGGCCCCGCCCCCTGATCTCCAGATAAAGGGGAGTTTAGATTGCCCTCAGCGCATGGCGCGATGAGCGACCTAAACTCCCCTCTGTCTGGAGATCAGGGGGCAGGGCTATCGGCTATGTGACCATTTTTGCTGAGGGCAATTTAAACTTTAAAAAAAACCTTGTTCCAGCTGACCCAAAGTGATGTCATTGTGCGGTCCTGGAAGCGTGCGCGCACTTTGAGCGTGCACATGTGATACTAGGGGCACCACCTCCCACCAGGAGTCGCCCCCTGTGCTGGCAACCTACTGAGTTCCACCACATCTTTTCCCAGAAAAAAAGCCCTGATAATAACATACTTTGTAAACTGCTCTGAATGGGCATTAAGTTGTCCTGAAGGGCGGTATATAAATCGAATGTTGTTGTTGCTATTATTATTATATTATTATAATACTCCAGGTGGGACCTGCCCAACTTGGTATATAGTGGGACAATGGCATCCTGCGATATGGATGTTATGCCTTTGTTGTGTACAACCCAAGATTGCATTCGCTTTTTTTGCTGCAGCATTACACACTGACTGTTCGTATTTACCTTCCCATTCACCCATATACCAAGATCTTGTTCACACACACTGCTTCTCAGAAGTGTATCCTTCATCCAGTATACATGCTTTGCATTTTTGTTACCTAGGTGCAGAACCTGGCTCTTATCAATGATAAATCACATCTTGCTCAAATATGCTCACTTTCCCAATGTGTTCAGATCTCGTTGAATTCTATCTCTATTCTTCAAGGCTGTTTGCTACTTCTCCCAGTTTGATGTCATCTGCAAATTTAATGAGGAATCTCTTTACACCCTTGTCAAGATCATTTATAAAAATTCCCAGAACCGAGCCTTGTGGCATGATGTCCATCAAGACATCACGAGAAACCTTGTCAAAAGCTTTACTGAAATCCAGATAAACTACATCAACAGCATTCCCTTGTTTTTCCTCAACTCATCACCAAGTTCTCTGTTCATGTACATCAGCTTCTTAGATCCTCTACTGCATTTCCATCTTGCTGTAATGGGGATAGCTTGAGCCTGCAAGAGATCTTTTAGGAGAGCCCACCCTTCGCTTGCTCTTTTCCCTTCCAGCATTCTTGTCTATAGAATAATTCTCATCATCTCTCTACATTTATTAAGTTTGCCCTACTAAAACTAACCTCTGCCTTTGGCTACAAACTCCCTTGGTATCCCACTGCAAAAAGAATTCTAGGAGGACATGATCATTTTAGGTTCCCACCACCTTTACCCCATCAACCAACTCTTTCTTTTGGTTAATATCAAGTTAAGTATCAAGTCCAGTATAGCCAAGCCCCTTGTCATTTCCTCCGCCAAATAATGTAAGTGCCTTAATTCCATTTGTATTTGCCGATATTGTGTTTAGCAGATATATTAAGGTCCTGGCTACTGACAAGAAGGGCTTGGTTCTGAGCAGGGCTTTTTTCTGGGGAAAGAAGTGGTGGAACTCAGTGGGTTGCCCTCAGAAAAAATGGTCACGTGGCTGGTGGCCCCGCCCCCAATCTCCAGACAGAGGGGAGTCTAGATTGCCTTCCGCGCTGCGCTGAGTGGTGCGGAGGTCAATCTCAACTCCCCTCTGTCTGGAGATCAGGGGGCAGGGCCACCAGCCATGTGACCATTTTCAAGAGGTGCCGGAACTCCGTTCCCCTGCATTCCCCCTGAAAAAAAGCCCTGGTTCTGAGCAAGAAGTTATTATCCAAGTTCCCACTCAGAATTTCTGACTACAACAGTTAGAAGACAGCATATGGTTGCACTATCTTGGAGAGCCTGTCTTGTCTAGTGGTTAGAGTGTTGCACTAAGATCTGGGAGACCCGGGTTCAAATTCCCTCTGCCGTGGAAGCTCACTAGGTGACCTTGGGCCAGTCACACATTCTCAGTCTAACCTACAGGGTTGTACAAATAATATGGAGGAGAGAATGATGTAAGCTGCTTTGCCTCTTCATAGGAGAGAAATTTTCAGGTGGGTAACCATGAAGAGCAAAATCTGAGTCCAGTAGTACCTTAAAGACCAATGAGAGTTTCCAGGTAATAAGCTTTCGAAAGTCAAGCTCCCTTCATCAGATATGAGTAGGAATGGAGATCAGGGTCCAGGTCAAATCCAGGTCAAAAGGCAGGAGGGTTATTGCCAGGGCTCATTTTGAGGGGGAATGCACAGGAACACAGTTCTGTCAGTTCCCCAAAGAGGTCACATGTCAGGTGGCCCCGCTCACCTGACTCTTGGCCATTTTGGGCCCATTTCGGCCTGGACTGGGGCCAAAACAGCCTGGATCGGGCCTCTGACGGGTGGTGGATCACTCTCCCGCTCATCCGCGGCCTGATCCTGACCATTTTGGGCCCCTTTTCAGCCATTTTCAGCCCCCTGAATGGCCAGGATTGGGTCCAAAACAGCGAAAATAGGTGATTATCAGGGGGTGTGGAATATGCAAATCAGTTATACTAATGACATACTTCCACTGATGGCAAGAGGCATGGCATATGCTAATGAGTTATGCTAATGAGTTCCTCCAGCTCTTTTTCTATGAAATGACCCCTGGGTATTGCAAAGAAGTAAGATAGGAAGTGGAGGTACAATGTGAAATGTAATTGATTAGAGCAGAGGAGGAAATGCAAAAAAAAAAATGCAACTGTAGTGAGGGAAGAATCCTATGTCTGTATTCAGCCTGAAGGGGAGGGGGTTCAATTGTTCTGAACTTGGCCGTTTCCAGATGGCTTAGCTGCACCCGCAACGTAGCGCCACATTGCGGGGGAAACGCGAAATATCGCGTTTTCTTGTGCGAGTTTTGCGCAACTTCGCGCAAAACTCATGCGAGAAAATGCGATATTTCACGTTTTCCCTGCAACGTGGCGTGACATTGCGGGTGCAGGTAAGCCATCTGGAAACGGCCCTTGTGAATGAGCTCAATTTCACCAATCTCATGTTGTAATCTTCCTTTGAAGTTTCTCTGTTTGAGGACTGCCACTCTTAGATCAGCAATGGAATGTCCTGAAAAATTAAAATGTCCTCTCACTGGTTTTTGATTGTTGTGATTTTTAATGTCAGTTTTATGTCCATTCATTCTTTTGTGCAGGGACTGATCTGTTTCTTCAATGTAGAAAGTGGAAGGGCATTTTGGGCACTTGATGGCACATATAATGTTGGAAGAGGAGCAATCAGAGCCCGAAATGGTAGGGCTAGTGTTAAGGCACCTAACGGCACAATCACAAAACCATCCATACCACCTCAGGTTCATTCTCTCCTGATACAACTCCCAATTCCGATGTTATCACTCCTTATAACAACAGAATTGGGCATCATGTTGGGAAGACCTCTGTGGAGGACTCCCAGCTGAGAGTCATAGAACAGAATAATAAAAATCATAGCATAACAGAGCTGGAAGGTACCCCAAGAGTCTAGTCCAACCCCCTGCACAATGCAGGCAAATCATAGCCACACCCCAATTTCCCCAGTGATTTCTGCTCCATGTCCAGAGAAAGGCAAAAAAACTCCTGGATCCCTGACCAATCTGGCTTGGGTGAAAATTCTTTCCTGACCTTGAAGTGATCATCAGCATTGCCCTGGGCACATAAGAAAGGGCCACAAGCATCAAGTGTGGGCTTGGCCCTTCCTGCCCTCTCATGATCTGTCAATGTTTAGAGCCATAAAATCCGTATTGCTGCCAGATGGCCATCTAGTCTTTGCTTAAAAACCTCCAAAGGAGAGTCCACCACCTTCTGAGGAAGCCTGTTTCCCTGAGGAGAACTGTTATTGCCAAGAAGTTCTTCCTAATGTTTAGCCAAAAACTTTTATTTTTAACCCTTTGGTTCTAGTCCGACCCTCTGAGGCAACACAAAACAATTCCACTCCATCCTCTATGTGGCAACCCATCAAAAACTTTAAGTTGACTATCCTGTCACATTGTTGTGGTTTCCTCTCCAAGTCAAACATACCCAGCTCCTTCAACCTTTCCTCACAGGACTTCGTCTCCAGACCCCTCACCATCTCTGTAGTCCTCCTTTGGACACGTTCCAGCTTGTCAACATCCTTCTTAAAATGTGGTGCCCAAAACTGAACACAGTACTCCAAATGAGGTCTAACCAGAACAAAGCGATACCATCTCTTCACGTGATCTGGACACTCTAATTCTGTTGATGCAGCCCAAAATCACATTTGGCTTTTTAACTACTGCATCACAGGATTAAGTAGAAGGCTGTTTGCCACAACAATGTGGAGCAGCCAGTCAGTATGGGTGGCCAGTCTACTGTGATGGGGGGTGGGGAAATAATCTTCCAGAGATGTCTGGGCTCCATCAAATGCACAAGAGAAGCAACAATTGGACAACGACCTGTTTGGACTATGTTATGGGTTAAGAAAGGGGAGAATGTTGTGCATGTTGCTTTAAGAGAATTGTGGCTGTGGGAGGGAGTATATATAAGTCGGTTGTAGAAAGTGGCAGAGTATACAGGTATAGGAATGTGCTTTATAGCAGCTAAGTGGTAGGGTTGTGAATCAGCACTCTGGTGGTTCAAATCCTTTTACTGCCATGAGCTCAGCAAGTGGCCTTGGGTAAGCCACTCCTCTCAGCCCCAGCTCTCTAACTGTATTGTGGGAATAATAATATACTGACTTTGTTCACTGCTCTGAGTGGGGCACTACTCCGCCTAAAAGACTGGAATATAAGCGCAATTATCATCATCATCATCATCTTGTTGGGAGACTTTAATGAACGGATTTTGGACTTGGAATGGAGGCTTTATTGAGCAAAACGTAACAGTGTAAGTGAAATACAATCTAGTCAACAGCTAGGACATTCACTGAGCAAAATACAATGTGATTCAACAGTTAGGACATTCAATGAACAGATACAATAGGGTGTAGTAGCAGAAAATTTGAAAACAAACTTAAAGCCGAGCACAGAGATGAAATCTTTCTGAAAAGCTAACATGACATCTTCAGGCACATGGAAACTCCACAGTAGGAACATATCTACAGTCAGCGGACCGTACCACTAGCTTAGTCTATTGTCCACGTCTCTACTCCCCACTCCTCCACTTGAAGCCAGCTGGGTGTCCTTGGGCTAGTCGCAGTTCTCCGGAGTTCTCTCATCCCCACCCACCCCACAGGGTGTTTTGTTGTGAAGATAATAGTAGCACACTTTGTAAACCGCTCTGAGTGGGCCTTAAGTTGTCCTGAAGGGCAGTATATAAATCAAATGTTGTTATTGTTGTTATTATTATTATTATTACCAAGGCATTTATAATCATCATCTTGTACATAATCTGAGCAGAAAGCCCCCCTGAATAATTCAGTTTTCATAATTTGCGGAAAGGCAGGTGAGAGCTTTGCTGCCCTCCTCAGGCAGGCCATTCCATAAGGTGGGGGTGTCACAGCTGTCTGTTCTTGAAGCAGCGAAGTTTCAGATTCAGGGGTCAAAAAATGCTGAGATACCTTAACGTAACCAGCTGATGCAATACCTGGACACGAACCAGCTGATGCAAAGATTGCAGAAAAGTCGTTTCTTTACTGCTCTCACTGCTGCTTCGTAAGTCTTCCAATGGGCTCTGTCACATGCCCAATCACTCAGATTTATGCAATTATAACTTGTGCAACTATATTAAAATACGAAATCTTAATAAAATGATGGTGAAATGTAATTTTTTTTATATGCACCACACAAGCCCATACTCATACTGATATAGGCTGTAGAGGGTTTTTTAAAAAAAACACTTCCAGGGGTCTAGGTATGTTTTCTCCATACAGCTGATGTCAAAATCTCACCGATGTAATTTCTCTTGAAATTGTGTCACTTTGTTATTTTAAATGACTAATTAGGAAAACAGGATAACAGTATCAGTGAATTGATAGGACAGGTACTATAAATATCTGTCCAGGGTATGATAAATGGCTGTCAGGCGAACTGCAGGATAGTGCTACAAAGCTTGTGGCCTGAAAAACCCAAACTAGGACCTCCCGAGATGCTACACAATGTCAATTTCCATGGCCAACCAGGATTGCAAGGGTCAGCATACAGTGGCCTGAGAAGAGGCCTGCGGATGTGAGATGAAGGCAGTGAGGCCAGCCGATCCAACGGATTCCCAGTCAGCACACAGGCAGGTTGTGCAGACGTGGCACCCCCAGCAAAGCAGCAGACACACCTGACCACTCCAGAAGTCTGGAGAGGAGGAGTGGGACTCGAAGCTGGCGAGGCCAGCTGGCAGACATGAAGACGCCTTCAGTGTGGTAGCCAAGATACTGTGCCACCTAAGCATAGAATGCCCATTCCAGGGGGAAACATGATCCCCAGTTACATTAAAAAATAAAAAGGATTCTTCAAGCACCTTCTATTCAAACAAGATTTTATTTCCATATAAGCTTTCATGGACTAGAGTCCACTCCTCTTTGGGGTCCGGTGGCACCTTAAAAACCAACAAGAGAGCCAGTGTGGTGTAGTGGTTAGAGTGTCAGACTAGGATCGGGGAGACCCGGGTTCAGTTCCCCATTCTGCCATGGAAGTTCACTGGGTGACCTTGGGCCAGTCACCCACACTCAGTCTAACCTACCTTACAGGGTTGTTGTGAAGATCGAATGGAGGCAAGGAGAACAATGTAAGCAGCTTTATGAGCTCATTGGGGGGGAAAGGTGGGGTATACATGAATTAAATAAACATAGTAATAATCAGTGGTTATGATGCTGTAAGAATTATGGCAGGAACCGGTGGCGAACCTTCCTATCCCTCTGGTGATGGAGCAGGCCAATGGAGATCTGTATACAACAATTCAGAATTATGACCTTCCTCAACGTGGACTGCCTGATGTGGTTGGAATACATTAAAGGAGACAGCAAGATTAGGTTGCTTGAGGAAGTCTTGGAACAGCTGCTACAGATTATTCTTACTACAGCCAGATCCTAGATCGTGGCTGAGTAATCCCTCAGTCATGAAGGGAATCTGTTGGATGACCAAGAAATTTATGGCAGAGAAGCAGATCCAACTGCCTGCTCCACATCCTTCGACTAAGAGACAAATACCCTAGAGGAACTCCTTTACAAATGCCAGAAGAACCTGGCAGTAAAAAAACCACCCGGAGAAGCGCCTGGTAATGTGCATATACAAGGCATGACTTTCTTTCATTCTCTTGTTTCCTGAAAATGACAGAAACTCAAAGTTAGCAGGATTTGAGTCCAGCGGCACTTCAGAGACCAACATGTCTTTTAGTGTATAAGCTTTCAAGTGTCAAAGCTCCCTTCTTCAGATCTCAACCTCAGATCACTGACTAATGTCTTTAGCTACCTAATCATCTATCAGCAAACTGCAGAGTTCAGAGATCTTTTTCGCACTGAAAAGCACTCCCGTCGAAGTTGTTCCTTTGCGAACAGCCTCCTCCTCACATCATCAGTGTCTATGATTTTCCTTTGTGGTCCATGCACTCACCAGACAAACGTCTCGAGTCTCTTCAGAGACAGATGGTGAGCTGCTTGGGTTTCCTAAAGCTTCTAGAAAACTGTCACTTGTTGAAATGAATGCTTTCCACTGTCACTTTACCTTTTGTCAGCAAATGCGCTTGCAACATCTGCTCCTGACAAGGCGGCTTTAGAAAGTAAAAGTATGTAGTAATGGGACATAGCACATGTCTATACCACATCCAATTGCAATGAACTAATTTATCTGTCCCTCATTAGAGCTTCTGAGCTGTCCAGCATTGAGATTTATATCCCAACCTCTGAACAGGTCTGAAAACAAAGATCTCTCTTTAAAGAACTTCCTTTTCAGTACAAATTATTTATGAGAGTTCTTCTTGTTTAACTCCTTCCCATCAAGGTACACAGAGACTTTCTTTAAATCTTTATTCTTTATTGAAATAAACCCTAATCTAGTTTCTTGCTTAATTAAAGAGAATATAAAGGCATATTAAAATAAATCCAATTAATGATGAAGTTATGCATGCAATAAAAATAAATCTCTTAACATTTCTCAATTAAAACTAAGAATGATTTAAAATCAGATCATAATTAGTCATTGAAGTTCCCATAGACACATACCTTTCTCACCTTAAAATCTTCTGTGCGAGATTTCCTTCATCGAAACCCCAGTTTCTTATTTTAGCAACATCCCTTTATACTAAATGACACTTACTATCTATAAAAATTTTGAAGGTCTTTTACATGTGACAATAATAGAAAAATGTGATGGGTCTCCGATTTAGCTGATTCTTCACAATTTTGATCATGAGACGTTTTGTGAAGCCAACTTGTGATGCCTTTGTGCACTTGCATAGATAAAATTCTGAAAAACTTTAAAAGATAATAAAAAGCTAGATTAAATAGATTATGCCTGGCCTATTGTAGCAATTAAAAATAATTTGTCTACCCTTTCCTCAACTACTTTAATTGGTTGTTAAAGACAAAAGAACACCTGTATTTTTCAATCAATCTGCTTACTACATTAAAGGTCATACAAAATTCACCAAAATATGTGTGCAACTAGAGTGTACAAGATTAAAATCCTTTCTTCTACAGCACAATGATGTCCTGAATATGGTGGAAGCAGAGAGTATCTGTATCACGGAAGGACTACCACATTATTGTCTGGTGAGTATGTGTGTAGTTGTTACTGTTTGTTCTTTGATCAGCCAGGTAGGATAAAAGGTAAAGGTAAGTCCCCTTTGCAAGCACCGAGTCATTACTGACCCACGGGGGCGGGGGATGTCGCATCATCATGACGTTTTCTTGGCAGACTTTTTGTTATGGGGTGGTTTGCCATTGCCTTCCCCAGTCATCTATACTTTACCCCCAGGAAACAGGGTACTCATTTTACTGACCTCGGAAGGATAGAAGGCTGAGTCAACCTTGAGCCGGCTACTTGAACCCGGCTTCCGCCAGGATAGAACTCAGGTCATGAGCAGAGCTTGGGCTGCAGTACTGCAGCTTACCACTCTGCCCCACGGGGCTCCTCAGATAGCCAGGTAGACCGGATGTAACTACTTCTCCCTGGCGTTTACTAGGCATTTTAAATTAATGTGATTGGCCACTGATTTGTCATGACCACTAACATCTTTTAAAAATTCATGACATATTCCACTCCTCAGCAAAAAATGTTTTGGTTCATCATGTGACAAAAGTTTATACATAGTAATGTTGCTTGCTGAATAGTGTATCTGATAGGTTTATAAAATCATGCATGGGCCGGAGAGAGCAGGCAGAGAGAACCTTTTCCTCCCTCTTCCAAAATACTAGAACTGGAGGGCATCCAATGAAACTGATGGGCAGTAAATTCAGGATAGACAAAAATAAGTACTTCTTTACACAATGAGTGATCAAAATGTAGAAGTCGTTGCCAGAGGATGTAGGGACGGCCACAGGCATAGCCAGCTTTAAAGGGGACTAGAGAGATTCATGGAAGATAGGTCAATCAGTGACTACTAACTATGGGGACTTAATGGGAAAAAAGAAGGGTGGGGGAACGTAATCCCCCCAAAATGAATTAAGAACCAGAAAGGTTAAAGAAATCCCCATCAAAGGGTCAAGTATTAAAATTACTAAATATAGAACATAAATATATATCACTATACAAAAATACATGTATTTATTACAGAACAATATAAAAATCATTAAAAGCCCAAATATAGCCTCAATTCAAATTAAAATCATACAAAAACCTCAAACAAGAGCCTTATGCAACCCTGACCAAATGTGTTTCAGCCATGTGGCCTTCTTCGGTGGTCAAGCATAGTTATTACACAGTAACTCCAGACCTTGCAATAATATGACAATAACTAATAAATATAGTCAATATAGGACCAAGTTGGAATTACGCTAGAAAAAAAGGAACATCCACGTTCAGAGGCAGTGAACCGCTGAAACCCAATGTCGGGAGGCAGTATTAGACGGAGGCACGGCCTCTGTACCCCGCTGTTGGTTCTCCAGAGCTAACTGGTTAGCCACTGGAACACACTGGATGCTGTACTAGATGCACCGCTGGTCTGATCCAGCAGGGCTGTTCTTAACTTGTACTGTACTTCTCATCTTTTTTGAGGATACTGTATCTTTTTTTTTTGCAGTTATTAATAAGCCAGTCTTGTAAGAGTGGAATACAGGATGACTTCATGGTAAATCTTGAAATTATCTACTCACTCAACAAAACATGCTCCAAAGTTTTGGCACATTTGCAAAAATCTGGAGGTACCAATATAAGAGTCATGCTGCAATTTGACCTAAACCTGCTACATTAACTGGATCACCTGGCAACCACATTCTGTCTGATGAAACCGTAACAGTGTTATTTATTGAATGCATTTATTATTAACTTTTCTATTGTAAAGTTCTCAAAGTGACTTATAAAATCGAAGCAGTAACATTAATTAGCATTGCTGTTATTAGCAGCCCCTGCCTGTTTCTGAACCATTAGGTAGGATCTGCCCTACTTGCTCCTCTAAGTGACAGTGCGATCCAAATGAGGGCCTGCAGTCTTCCCAGCAGCCTGAAACGGAAGAGTTACTAAACAGTCTCCTCTAGGGACCTCCTGGTGACGAGTGTTTCCAAGATTTCTATCAGTACACTCTTGGACCATGTTAATCTGGGGCAAAGAGTGAATATGGAAGTGCAGAGAACTGATCATACTAGTTAAATCTCGACTCCAGATCAGCATAGGGTCTGGTCTAAGCCAAGAGGGAGAGGAAGAAAGAAGAACAACCTGGAAGGCGTATCTGCCTTTCTCTCTATCACAACGTTCAGATTAAGTTTAACTTCTTTTAAAATCAGTGATCAGAATTATATAGCTCATCATAACATCTTCCTTTATCAGTGCAAAACCTTGTTCTTCCTTCATTTAACACGTTAATTTCTAAAGGAAAACACACACTGGATGACGATGTGACCAGTTCACTGGTTTTTATTTCCTTCAAATTCTTCATGGCGCCCCTGAATCTACCAGCTGCCTCAACAGCTGAGCCTTAGAGGGCCTCATCTGCTGTCTAGTTGACCAGCGATCAGGACGCTGAGGTAACCCTGCTTATCACTCAGCTGATCAGCAGCTGAGCTGAAGAGGAAGTTCCACGTTGATCAGTCGATGGGTGGCCAGACCCTGGGGGGAAGACACTCTGCCTGCCACTCAGTGGTTTGGAGGTGGTTGGCAGAGAGCTGGAAGACAATACAGCCAGATCAATAGCTGGGGCAGCTCTCCAGCATCCATGCAAGGTCCTACCCCTCCCTAGGGACCAGCATAGCTTTATATGGGAGGAGGGAAGAAGCTAGGGATTATTAATTTATAGTCTGCCTTTCTCACTGAGACTAAAGGCAGATTGCAACTACAAACCATGCAATAAGAACAGCATTAATACATACAGACCTACAAAACCAGATAACATTGCACTAAAGACATATAATACAGACACAAATGCAGGAATTACAAGCGTGTAGAACAAGGCAGTGAAATGTCATAGCAAGGTAAGAGAACCATGCAATACACAGAGCAAAATGTGTAGTGTGGGAGCCTTCTTGACTTCATCAGACAGGATATTCTGCACGGTGGGAGCCATTAAGAGAGAACACTTGGGTATGGTCGGCTGCTGAACCTGCCCATTTCCAGGGTGGTATATTCAGACAGCTCTGCTCAGAGGTGGAGCTGCTGCAACAGAGCATGTCAGGAGAGATGGTCCTACAGATCTGAGGGTCCTAAGCCATGATGGGAACCATAGAAGACAACCAGAGCCTTCAATTGAACCCAGATACTAACTGGTAACCAATGGAGCGACTGCAGAATAGGTATAATATGCATATTCTGTGTAGCTCCCCACAGTAACCCAGCTGGGGTTTCCGAGTTGTTTTCAAGGGCAGATCCACGTCGAGTGTGTTACAGTAGTCTAGCTGCAAGGTTACTGCAGCATGGATTCACATGGCTAGGTCTGCAGATTCAAGGTAGGGAGCTACCCTCCAGACTAAATGAAGATGCAAGAAAGCATTTTTTTCCAGCTGAATTAACCTGCATCTTTAGTAAGACTGCTGCACCCAGTATAACCCCCAGACTCTTAACTGAGTCAGCAAGGGTCAGTTGAACCACAACAAATGTGAGAAGCTCAATACCGCAGCCTTCTTGACCAGCATCACCCCCTGCTTCAGAATGCAAAATAAAAGGCCGAGAGAAAGGAGAACAAGGGTGGTCCAAGTCTCCATCCATGTGCCACCATATCCTGAGGACTGAAAGCATCTACTTGGGCACTGCCTTCCCCTAAGAATGGCAACTTGACACTTCTCTCCTACAGGCATCAGGCAAGTTTGTTTGGGGTGTGAAATACTGTACCACACTGTTGGATGACAGAACATTCAGTGGATGTACTGACAGTAGCCACCTGTGCCAAGCTGGCTTGCAGTCTGGGAACAAAGGCATTCAGTGACTCCTGGCACTGTCAGAGCCTCGAGGTTGTTGATGTGGAATTTTTTCAAAAAGCCCGATTGACCGAATCAGTGTCACAGTAGGGGATGCAATCCCAAAGGGAGGAGCCTGTCATCAACGTGAGCTGTGGGACAAGAGATGTAAAAAGGGCAGTCCTGCCTACACTGTTTTGATATGTCCTCCATTTGAGAAAATGTAATAACCTTGTTGGTTCAAAAAACATTTTGTCCTGTGAGTCTGTAATGATTTTAAATGTGTGTGTGTGTGTGTGTGTGTGTGTGTGTGTCTTTAAATGCTTGGGGTGATACAGATGAAGAGTGGGGGTGAAAGGGAGGGATGAGTGAGGGAGATGATTGGCTGATGGGCAGAGTGAAGGGAAGCTACGTGGAAGCCTGAAAGACTTCTCATTCTAGTTCAATCAGGCAATCTGTGTGAAGCCCAAACTGTGTTTCTGAAAGAAATAAAGCAAGCAAGCTGTGTGCAGCCTGAGTGAGAAAGTTTATGAAGATCTGAGTGACTGTGCCTATGAAAAGAAACTTTAAGAACAGATAACACTCTTTGAAACCATCAAACTTAAGAAATAATATGAAACTGATACTCTTACTGTAAAAATAAGTTTATTTTGTTTTTTTTCAACCCAGAGTTATTCCCATATCCCATTCCTATCCTCAGGGCCACATAGTCCCACGAAGGAGCCTGACGCTTGGGCACGTTATTAAAGAGGACATTTAAATTATTTTGGAATATAATTCCTGGTGGCAGCAATCTACCCAGAGGGGGCAAGAAGAAAAGGGTTAAAGGCAAAATCTAACTAAAGAAAGAAAGGGGCTCGTAACAAGAGTCCCTCACGGGCTGGAAGTGACAGATGTACCAAAGTTGCAGAGGCCGCATACGTAGTGTGGCGTAGCAGACCAGAGACGAGAGACTCTAAAAGGTTTAATAACTTCAGCATTGTGTCACAGCTGTGTGAGTGAGAGGATTCTATATTAGGCCCCTGTTAGCCACATGAAGGGGTTGCCTGCAATTTTAATATAAGCATTGCCTCAAAGCATGAATAGCACATGTGCTTTACAAGTCAAACTTTCTGGGCTACATCAATTTTGTTTCAGATTCTTCTGGTTGCCTGGGCTGTGGGGATTACATACAGGGCATGACCGGTATAGGATAAAGGAAAGTTCTCTCTATTTCTACCTGAAGAGGGTAAAACAGAATCTAAAGTGGGCAAAATGGTGCCTTTTTAGTAGCATGAGCAAAATACTGGCCTTATCACAGGTCGTGCTATTTAATGTGTAAGGAGACCTTGTCCTCTGTCTCTAGGGGATAATAATCATAAATATTCAAACTGCCATGTGGACTGCCTGAAGGGCCAGTGGAATACTGTTACCTTTCAGCTTTGACATACAACACCAAAAGAGATCCATAAATGCCATAATTGATGTCCCTTCTGGGCTTTGAGTCCAGACTCAAATGAGGCATCTGCAGGTGATGCTTGGAAAAGGGGGTCTACTGGCCTCAAAAATCTATACTGGGGTCACTGGGGAGGGGGCAGCTGTGTGGGTGTCAGTTGTCATGACAGCCCAATGCTGTGAACAGGACTGAGTCTCAGCATCAGAAGAAAGCTGCATATATTAGGGCAGAGGCAATCAGGGTCCCAAGATTACCATACAAAGGTGCTGGTGTGAAGTGGAGATGCGGCAAAGCAATGGAGGTGTACCTCTCTGCCCTGGATATACTCTGGGACTGGAAGCAAGCAGGGCCAGTTGGGAGCTCTTTTTAAGCCTGGTTTGGTACTTGCAGTGGTGACCAAGAGTTCTGAGGCCCTGCATGAGAAAAAGAAGGGGAAAAGGTCTTTTTTCAATCCTCTCTAGACTGGAGGAAACATGGAAGCCAGATACATTTGTCTCCTGGTGCAAGCAGGCCCTAGAGAGGCCTGTAACATAGGCAAGTACCTCTCCAGTGCAGCCCTCACATTCTGCCTTATTTTACTATTCTGTCCAGTTTTGATCAGCTACTTCTTAGAAAAATATTGATACCATATTACTGTTAAAAAAAACTCTTCCAGCAATCATTGCTGGAATGGGGCATCTGCATACTTCTCTACTCTGCTTCTTCTTCTAGCTCTTATTATATAGACCCTTCCACTCCAGGCAGACAATCCACCAACCCCTAACCTCTATGCTTTTTCCTGTCTCCATTCCTTACCAAAGAACTGGCCACAGCAACAGCACACTATGCAAACTAAGTAAATGCATGCCTGTTTAGTTACCTTGTGCAACGTACCAGGACAGCAGTATTTGGCTCCAAGGCACAGAATATACAGCGGACCTGTTACGAACTGACTTTAGGAGATTTCAGCCTTTGCCTCACCTTGGATCCTAGTTGCCTGGGATTGTAACCGTTGGAAATAAAAGGCTCTCTATTATTTCTGCTGGATTTTTAGTTTGAAGAAATGCTTTCTATCAAGAACATCTGGCCTTGTGAATTGTGTCAGCATTATTCCCATTTTTCAAGTCAGAGCGCTATGACTAAGGCCCAAACTACACGTTGCATTTGACATAAGATCACTGTGGGGACTCACAGTCATACAGCAAGTCCTGTGGGAGCTAAAATCTAAAGCACCACAGGGCCCAATTCAGATCATGACTGTGGAGCAGGAGGAAGAGGGGCTCCAGCCTCCCCCACTTATGCCATTTTCCTTGCATATATATTCTGATGACAGGGCGAGTAATATCCACTGGGGCCATTTTGGATTGGAAAAACAGTGTGTGGGGGAAGGAAGGCTGAAGCCCCCCACGCTGGTGGTCTTGAGCTGAACTGGGACCTTGCAGTACTTTAGAACTGAGTTCCCACAGGGAACTTACAGATGATGTCAGGCTGTAAGTGGGGAATCACAGGTTGAATGTAATGTGCTGTTTGGCCTGGAGAAGCAGTGATTTGTCCACAGGCCATGAGATCAGCATGGCAGGAATGGCATTGGGGTCACGCCTAAGTCCTTGCTCTTTGTCGCCATACCCAGAACAAGAGTGAAAGGCATTTGAGACTTCACAAAAAGCCAGCCCGGACCCAAGGCTGGACTGCTCCATGCTCCACTTATATTACTGGCCGCACTCCTGAGTAAATGCATCTTTGAGCTGCAAGCTGAAGTGTATGAAGAAAATTACAGTCCGTGCAAAGGCAACCTCTCGCCACATGTCCTGCGAAGGAAGAAAATGAAATGGCCCAGCCAAACACAAACAAGAGGTGATTCTCAAGACCATGGGTGTGCGAATCAACTATGGTGGTACTTCTTCATTCATTCATTCACTTGAAATGGGCAAGCAGCACTGAGAAGATCCTGCCAAGATAAACCACAGGCGAGGGTTAAAGGTTCTCTTTATACATCCCTATGAAAATGCTAACTATAGAGCCCATACCCAGTTCTTGCCCATCAGTCACAGGAGTAGAAGAGACCTAAAAGGGCTCTTAAGCACCTTTAGCTACTAGAAACAATGTTCTTGGTAGAGAGACACATTCATCTTAACCAGGTTTCAGTGCAGAAGGCAGGCCCAGGAAAGCAAGCTGCACTGCAGAATCGGCTTTGCTCCACAGTAGCCAGCCAGCCTGCTGTTTCCTCTCTCTAAGCTCTCCTGCTTATTTGTTCCTAATACAGACAAAAAGAAAGAAACGGCCTGCACATAAGCGGCAGGAAAGTTTCCCCAGGTTGTGTAAAGGAACCGTGCCTGCAGTAATGCTGCAGTGTCGATGCCACGACATTGATTTGCAGTCTTGGGGGAAGGCTGAGCCGGGCTGCAGTGTCAGCTGCACTTGTAGCAAGCAGACAAGCGCCCACCACACCCTTTAGGCTGCAGAAAAGAACAACCTCCCTAGCATGGTATTTAAGAAAAGACATCTGCAGGGGGCTTGTGTGTCTTTTACCCCTTATACAGGGCACAAGCACCTGTGCTTCTTGATCCAACTGAGGGGGACATTTTGGACTTTGAGAAGTTCACTGTCGGTATATAGTATGTGTCCCCATACTAGGATGACATCTCATGCCTTGAGTTCTCCAGCAAGCTTTTTCATTTGAAACAAGTTTGGTTTATTTGACACGTTCCAGAGTAATAGCCAAGCCACGTTAGTCAGTAGCAGCAAATGCAAAAAGATTCATCTTTAAACTAACAGTTCTATGAAGAAACATAGTTTTCAAGACTCTGTTGTTTTTATTCCCTTGTTATACTTGTCATTTATAGGCCTTTCCCATCAACTGAAGGATCAGCGATGTTATACTGGACGGAAATACAAATGCACGTCACACTCCACTATGACATGCAAAAATATGGAAACATCTAACACATTTTTAAAAGAACAGATTTCATGAGCCTTGAGCATCGCATCAATTCTTGGTCACCATCCTCCATCACCTCTTCAGCACCAAACTGAGCAAAAGAACAAGAGACCAACAAGCAAATTCTGCAGGTAATGAGAGCCTTCGCTTTAAGGCAGACACAAGGAAAATTTACTCCTTTGTAGGCAAAGTTGTTTCTTTGGGCAATTACTGTGTACTCTAAAGTGCCCATTATACCTATTGTATATCCTGCTTAGCACAACACATATTCTACAGGATCTGTCAGCTCTCTTTATCCACCCCTTTCTTTCCTGTGGGACAAGACTCCTGAAAATGAAATGCACCCATAGCCCAGTCATTGGTATTATTTACTAAAACCTGTATAAAAACAACCACTCAAAGCAAAAATCACCAGGAGGACAGTACTAGCTTGAAACCGTACACATCACTACCAATCCAAACATACTGCGCTAAATAACTCCAAAATAAAACGGTTTTAACTTGCTGCAGGGGAGAGGCTTAGCGAGACGTCTGGGGAACCCGTTCCTGAACTTTGGCAGCAGAACAGAGCGGGCCTTGATGCTGGCTCCCTCCAACACGAGTGGACGGTACTCGGAGCGTGGATCTCAACATGCTTCGGGAAAACCAGGGCTGGGGCATTCCCAGAGCCATACTAGGCCAGGCAGGCAACAACCAGCCTCGTGAATTGCGCTCCCCAAAACGCACAGCCCCCGATACCCCAGCACCGCCTCACCCTTTTACTTAATAAATAAATTTTATTTCCGTGCATAAACTCAAAATACAATCCTATAACCCCCATGCATCTACTACCTTCTGCTTCTACATTTATCTACCTGAAACATAAACCAGACATTATAAATTTTAACATAAACCTAAACTAACGTCATCCCCAGCATTCACATATTTGTATAGACTCGCCTTCTAGGTCCCTGGGTTTCCACTTCTATTTCAACATCTCTATTCTACCTTTACCGTCTATCTTCCTCCCCAATAATGGTTTTTATTCCACGCCCTCCTGATCCTGTTTCTCTCCCGGGAAAAGACACGCGGGCCCTCTTCCCAGGGCAGCGTCATCGCCGCCAGCGAGCCCAGGAGGGCGCAGAGGACGGGGCGAAGGGGGCCCGGGACGAGGCGCCCGGGGGAAGGGCCCCTCGGAGCCGGGGAGAGGGGCCCCAGCTCGTCCCGCCGGCTCTTCGGGTCTGGAGGCGCTTCGGCCTCGGAAGTCCTTGCCCCAGCCTCCCTCTGGCGACACCCGCGTCTCCTCGGCCTCCCGCCCGAGCCCCGCCGCCGCGCTGCCTCTCCGCCCCTGCGCCTTACCGCGCTCCAAGCCCCTCCGCAGCGCCGCCCGCTCCTGCTCCGAGCCGACCTCGCCGATCACCGCCAGCAGCGCGGCCCGCCTCTCGCTGCTGCTGCCCCGGCCCAGCGCCGGCGTCTCCAGGGCGACGGGCCCAGCCGGCGTCCCCATGGCAACCGCCTCTTCGCCCTGAGGATGCCAGCCGGCTGGCGCCTGCCTCTTAAGAGCAGCGGCGGCCGCGCGTCCATTGGCTGCGGGAGGCACACGACGCCGGCGGCCCCGCCCACGTCGCGGTGCGTCGCGCGTCCCAAGCAGTCCCTTTTTCTTGGGTGGTGGGGACGGGACAGGTAGGAGGCTTCAGTTTTTTGCGGAAGCCTAGGGGGCTGTCCAGCCTTAGGATCTAAGCGCGGCTCCCTGCTTGCAAGCAGCGCCCTCTTCACAAGGAGCGAGGGGGGAGGAGTGGGACCTCGTGTTTTCCACGCCGCAGCTGTGACTGCAGTGCAGTGAAGGGACTCAGAGCTGGCTTCCCGCCAGGCATTTAAGGAACGTCGTCAGTCTAGGCGTGGGTCTTGCCAACTTTACTGAAATCAGAAGCCTGTGTTGGTCCTAGAAAAACGTAATTGGCTAATTCTTTGTTATGTAAAGATTGGGTCCAGATTAAGAGTGCAATCCTAAACAGAGTTACTCCAGAATAAGCCCATTAATTTCATTTGATTTAGAATGGGGTAACTCCATTTAAGATTGCACTGTAAGCCTGTTTCACAGCATTACTGCAGCTGAATTCCTGAAGCTGACTTGGAGGAAGGAGGGTTCAGTTGAAACTAGATTCTACCTAGGCTCCCCTTAGTCTCAACTCAGGGTCAATCATAGAATCCTAGGGTTGGAAGGTACTACCAGGGTCGTTTTAGTCCAACTCCATTAAATCATTATTTTCAGAACCATTCCGAATCAGGTTCAAGGTGTTGGTTCTTACCTTTAAACCCCTGAGCGAGTTGGGACCAGCATATCTTCGGGACTGCCTCTCCCTGTATGTTCCCCGGAGACCGCTTCGATCAGTGGATAAATGTTTACTGGTGGTCCCCGGCCCTAGGGAAGCCCGCCTCACTTCAACCAGGGCCAGGGCCTTTTCAGTCCTGGCCCCAGCCTGGTGGAACGCTCTGTCAATGGACACCCAGGCCCAGCGGGACATATTGTTCCGCCAGGCCTGTAAGACAGAGCTGTTCTGCCAGGCATTCAGTGGTTGAAGGGGGCGGTGCCATGTTGGCCTCCCACCTTTGGGATGGGGGGCTGTCCCCACTATTGTACCTTAATATATTTAGTTAATTTACTTTATTATTCTTTGTTGTATGTTGATTTTAGAATTATTGTTTTCTTGCTTTTATTGATTTTAACTGTTGTTCACCGCCCAGAGCCCCTGAGGACGGGCGGTTTAGAAATCGAATAATAAATAAAATAAATAAAATTGTACCTGTGACTTTGTATCCTGTTGGTGTAAAGGGAGAAGAGAGCGGCCAACCCCATTCACCTGACTTGCTTTCAGTAGTCCCAATGCTGTTCAATAAATATGGGCATTGCTGTATGTCTCTGTGTGACTGGGGTGTAAGAGATCAGGATCAATCTCTACCCACTGCTCCTTACTGACCTCAGCAGTTGTCAGCACACAACACGGGGTGAGGCATGGTGGGGAAGAGATCCCCAGTTTGCACATTCCACCACATCTTTGCGGGTCCTTGGTAACTTAGAGCCAAGCTACAAGTGACGCCTGACACAGGTTGGACACTTGTCAGCTTCCCTCAAGTTTTGATGGGAAATGTAGGCATCCCGGTCTTGCAGCTGTAATGGTGAGCCAAGCTGTAAAACCAGGATGCCTACATTTCCCATCAAAACTTGAGAGAAGCTGACAAGTGTCCAACCTGGGTCAGGTGTCACTTGTAGCTTGGCTCTTAGGTGCTTGGCAGGGAGGCAGCTTTTTTATTTCACTTACCTGGACCGTTTCTATGCAGCCTCTCTGTAGAGCCTGATCAAGGCAGCTTACAAAGTGAATAATAACCTCTGGATCCTGAGTAAAATTATGCGTTATCTTCTTGAATGTTATTTATCTACTTCTTGTTTCATCACTCTTTATTCAGTTCTGATGCTGTGCTAATAAATATTCCTCAGACAAAAGCTTTAAATGTATCCCATGTAACTTGGCCAGCTAACCTCAGGAGTTATATCGAATGAGAAGAACGAATGAATATTCAAATGTATTATTTTCTGTACATCTGCTCTCTGCAAAAACCCGTTACCCAATCTCCCTCCTTGAATGAGATTCCCTGTCTTATTTAATAAGAATCGGTGCATGATTAGCATAGACCAAGAGTTTATACTAACACAAATGGGGGCCCTCTTGAAAATTGTGAGGGGGATTCTTTCCCAGCTCGTTTGATCTCAGCCTTGCTGCCTCAATAATGGCAGAGGCATTTCCATCCCTCTCCTGAGTCACACATCCCAAGTGAAGGCATCTGCAATGCCACAATTTAGTAAATTTCAGTACTAAGTCACCCTTATGAATAAGGCAGAATCAAGACTCCTGTAAATGAATGTCCGGGAAAACTTACTTTTTTTCCTCCTACAGGCTTTTCTGTGTTGACTTTCTTAGTGTCAAATTTGTGACCATTAGTTTGCCCTATACACATGGCATGTATATTTGTAGATCTTAAAGTGTCTATCCTAAAAGTGAATTTCAAAAACAGGACACAGCGGGAGATTGCTGAGATAGCACGATAACCGCTGGCCAACTCCCACCTTTTCCTAGGTTTGGCCCAGCCCAGGGTTTGTTAGAAGGGTACTCATGGGTGCCTGGGTCCCCCTAAATTTGTGAGGAGCCCCTCCCTAAATCCTCCATGGCCCCGCCTCCATAGATGGTGGCAATGGAAGCCCCTCCCTGTGATGTCATTGGCTCCTCCCTATGATGTCACTGGACCCCCGGTTCTTTTAAGGACCGGATATAGCAGTGCCTCTGTCCCAGCCCCAGCACCCCCCCGGGAAATTGGAAAGTCTACGCCCCTGCTCCCGACCCAAATCCATGTTCTCCACCTCAATAGAGGTGGGGGCAGCAGTGGTGCCCTCCTGCCTGCCTGAAGACAGATTTGTTACCCTGTTGGTGGGGTGGCTTCCATCACCTGCCTACGTTTTCTGCCTGAATGGAGACAGCAAAGGTGTTTTCCCTATACCCCAGCCTGCCTGACTCATGGCCTTCCCTTTGGTGCCACCTCTTTGCTGTCTTAATGGCAGCAGTGGTGATCCCAGCCCAATCCATCCAACTCCTTTAAATGTCACCAGGCCGTCCATAGACATCCAGGCCCCCGGGCCCTCCTCCTGCTACTTGAGGACCTTTGAAGGTGACAAAGATGGTAGCAGCTACACAAGCACAGACAGATGTAATGTATTGGGAGGTATTTAAAGCCCCTTTCATTTTTTCTCAACTTTTCAGATTTTTCTGCAAACCTGGGGGAGTTCCCCCAATTTTGTACCCAATTGGCCTGGATTGACAGATTTAGATATCAGTATGTCATGGCCATTGGTTATTGAATATATGATCAGGGCTTTTTTTCAGCTGGAATGCAGTGGAACGGAGTTCCAGAACCTCTTGAAAATGGTCACATGGCTGGTGGCCCCGCCCCCTGATCTCCAGACAGAGGGAGTTTAGATTGCCCTCCGCGCCATGGTGCGGAGGGCAATCTCAACTCCCTTCTGTCTGGAGATCAGGGGGTGGGGCCACCAGCCATGTGACCATTTTCTCCAAGGACAACCCACTGAGTTCCACCACCTGTTTTCCCAGAAAAAAGCCCTGTATATGATTACCAGTCCCAGACATAACTGATGGAGTAAGAAAGAAAAACATTGATTCTCAAATATGATTTATGTGGGGATTAAAACTGTTATCTATAACATCTGGGTGGTGTATTCTCCAAGCAATCATAAATTGGTGATTATAAAGAGCTTTCAAAAATGTTTTTAGCAAAGCTTTTACACTAGGTTTATCGGATTACCTATCCCTGTTGGAGTTCTTGATAATATTCAACTTTTCAAAGCCACACTAGAGTGAAAGAGCGCACAATTTAGAGGACATGATAAATGTAGTTAATCAAAAGCATTTTGAATTTGACAATAAGCCTTCTAAAAACTACACTGAATTTTACAGAGAGTGAAAAAGAAAAGCTTGATCATGTCAGTCACAGTGAAAGGGAAAAGATTTGCCTTAACTATGGGTATAATCAGCCAATTTAAAATATTTTGTAACAAACTAAACACATTGGAATAGTCTTTTTTCCCTTCTTTTTTTAAAAAAACTTATTAACTTTAAAAACAACATACAATGCATAAACAAGAAAACAAATTACACAATGTTAAAGTCAACTATAATACAAGAAAAAACAGATAGCTTATAATATACTACCCGTTTTCAAATATAATATTAACAAAGGAATAAGAAGATTCGGTTAGAGAATTGCAATATACCTAAGCAGAGAGGGAGGTTCTTTACAGTTTGTATGAAACCTAACATATTGCTCAGAAACACCATGGGACAAACGATAAATGTTTTGGAGGGTGTATATCATTGGTTAATAAATAGTCAAAGAAAGGGAGCCATTTTGTCATAAAATCAGTTTCTTTTGGAAAATGCTGAGATTTATAAACAGAATCATAAACCTCCTCCTACACATTGGAATAGTCTAGCAAAAAAATCAAATTTGACTTTTTGAAAAGAGACAAAGATAGCAAGAGGTGCCATTCGGCCCATATAATTTGGCAGCTGCTATTAGGAGTTCAAAACAAGAACAACAACAACACCCTCTCTGTCCAGATGGATCGACTCCTCAGTTCTATTAATTTTTTTTAGATAAACCAACACCTATACTATCTCTGATAATCAAGAGCTACTGTTTGCCTGTATCTTTTAATTAGCAAACATAAGACATACCCAATTTGGGAAATCTTAAAATTTGGAGTGATAATAACTTGGAAACTTTAGAAGCATTAACCAGCAATCAACATAAATTAGGATATGATGAAATTATCCTGAATATGAGTAGGACTAAACCCCTGCTCTTTCGGTTTTCTCAAATCAGACATTTGGTAAATACATTGATGAGGACGTACAAAAGCCTGAGAATGAAATCACCTTTTGAATTATTGATTACTGCCATACTGTGGAGCTGTTTGCCTGAGGCTATTAGGGAGGTACTCGCTATCGTTTTGCAAAATGTGCAAAGCAGAATGGTTCAGGAAAGAGGTGCATAGATCTGGTGTAATGAATCATCTCCATATATTACTTTTTGGGGATTTTTTTTCCTTACGCTGATTGCTTTTGTTTTCCTGTGGTGTTCTGCAAGTATCTGACGAATGACATGGTGAGATAGGGAAGTCAACATGGACTTGCCCCTAACAGGTCCTGCCAGACCAACTTCATCTCCTTCTATGACCGAGCGACGGGCTTACTGGATTGCAGGAATGCTGTTAATGCAGTTTATCTGGATTTCAGTAAAACTTTTGACAAGGTTCCTCTTGACGTTATGATGGTCCAAACAGATTTACTTAGAGCACCAGGTTTTATTTCTTCAGATACTACTTAATATATTGCCGCTCCTGCAGCCTGTTTTTACTTTCTTGAATCCAGTAACTCCAGGAGGGCATTTGCTTTAGCTAGAAGTTCGACTCTACCCTCTGCCATTCTTGGAGGAAAGTTTAAAGCTGTCCCTTACTCTCTTAGGCTTTGCTCCTGTCCCCTAAGAGAAATTGACTCAATAGAGCACATCTTCAACTGCCCAAGTCACAGTAAAATTAGAGCGGAAACCATCAGTCCATTAGTAGAAAGATTCCCTGGAAGTCAGGGCTTTTTTTCAGGGGGAACGCGGGGGAACGGAGTTCCGGAACCTCTTGAAAATGGTCACATGGCTGGTGGCCCCGCCCCCTGATCTCCAGACAGAGGGGAGTTGAGATTGCCCTCTGCGCCATGGCGCGGAGGGCAATCTCAACTCCCCTCTGTCTGGAGATCAGGGGGCGGGGCCACCAGCCATGTGACCATTTTCTCCGAGGGCAACCCACTGAGTTCCACCACCTCTTTTCCCAGAAAAAAAGCCCTGCTGGAAGTTCAAATAAAATCAAACTTGATTATCTTTTGTCTGATTGGACAGATCACCAGACAACACGTCAAGTAGCAAGATTCTGTGCCCAGGTCTACAAGCAACGTAAATCGCATAAGGCAGACTGAATGTATTTTAACCTTTTAAACAACTAATTTATGATGATCTTATTTTTCTACTCTTATATTTATTCATTGTTCTTCTCTTGTATCAGGGCTCAACTGTTTTTAAACTGATTTGCAAATGGTTTTATATGTGCTGGTCGCAGACTGTAATGATAAACTTGACTTGACTTGTTCTGATGGTAAACTGAAGGACTGTGAACTGGACTGTAGGATGGTTAGATGGATAGGGAATTGGCTTGATAATTGCACCCAAAAAGTAGTTGTCAAAGGCATCACATCTGATTGGAGGGAAGTGTCCAGTAACAACAACAACAATAACAACATTTGATTTATATACCACCCTTCAGGATAACTTAATGCCCACTCAGAGCGATTTACAAAGTATGCCATTATTATCCCCACAAAAAAACACCCTGTAAGGTGGGTGGGGCTGAGAGAGCTCCAGATAACTGCAACTAACCCAAGGTGACCCAGCTGGCTTGGGGAATCAAACCCGGCTCTCCAGATTAGAGTCCCACGCTCTTAACCACTACACCAAACAGTAGAGTACCACAGGGCTCAGTTCTGGGCCCAGTGCTTTTCAATATTTTTATAAATGATCTGGAAAAGGGTGTGAAAGGGTTACTCATTAAATTTGCAGGTAACACCAAACTGGGAGGAGTAGCAAACACCTTTGAAGATAGGGATAGAATCAAAAGAGATCTGAACACACTGGTAAAATGGGCTGGTTTTAATGAGATGTCATTTAACAAGCATAAGTGCCAGGTTCTGCACTGGGGTAACAAAAATGCAAAGCATGTATACTGGATGGGGGATACACTTCTGGATAGCAACATGTGTAAACAGGATCTTGGAGTACAGGTGGATGGGAAGCTAAATATGAGCAGTTAGTGTGATGCAGCAACAAAAAAGGCAAATGCAATCTTGGGCTCTGTCAACAAAGGCATAACATCCAAATCACAGGGTGTAATTGCCCCACTATATACTGTGTTGGGCAGGCCCCATGGGGAGTATTGTGTGCAGTTCTGGAGGCCTCCCTTCAAAAAGAGTGTGGACAAATTGGAATGGGTGCAGAGGAGAGCAACCAGGATGATAGGGGCCTGGAGACCAAGCCCTATGAGGAAAGACTGAGGGATCTGGGAGTGTTCAATTCGGAGAAGAGGAGGTTGAGGGGAGACATGATTGCTCTCTTTAAGTATTTGAAGGACTGTCACTTAGGGGATGGAAGGGAGCTGTTCCTGTTGGCAACAGTCCTAGTCCTATCATATTGCTTATTAGATATCCTGTTGATTGCATTGATTCAGACTGTTATTTGACTTGAGTACCAGTGAAAAAGGCAGCATATAATGTAAATGAATCAACAGAAATGTTTTAGCCTTTCTCTAAGCCAACCACTCAGGCTGAGCTGATAGGGAAGATGCTCCCTTGGTGCTGGGCAGCATCCATCTGAACCCTAATTGCCAGTGGGAAGGTGTTGGTAGGGTTTAGCACCACTTGGCATAATTCTGTGCAGGAAATAAGGTGCCAAAATGTTCTTGCCACACTCCTTGCTAGAGAATAATAATTACTGGCCTCATCACTGATGAGGGGGCGCTACAGTAGTCGGGACACACCAAAGTGGGGGATAGGAATGCCAACCCGACCGTGCCTTCAGCCCCAGAGGCTGGCTGCTGATGTGCGGCACCTTGGTGAGGGGCCACCGTGAAGCAGCCTAGGGTTGCCAGCTCCAGGTTAGAAAATTCCGGGAGATTTTGGTGGTGGAGCATGGAGAGGGTGGGGTTTGGGGAGCGGAAGAGACCTCAGTGGGGTCTCCTGCAGGTGCCAGGCTGCACATGGGTGAACGAAAAAAGACGGGGGTATGCTCTTCCCGCTAGACCAAGGTAAGAGAAGGGGGAGGGAAGGCAGCGAAAGCCATACTAAACAATTATGAAAAACTTTTTATATATGCTGGTAATAGTGTAATGTAAATACAAAATAAATTGTCTTTTGGTGCTACACCTCTGAAGATGCCAGCCACAGCTGCTGGCGAAACGTCAGGAACTACAATGCCAAGACCACGGCAATACAGCCCAGAAAACCCACAACAACCATCGTTCTCCGGCCGTGAAAGCCTTCGACAATACACAAAATAAATTGCTTGTACAAAAATTAATTCCTCCAATTATTAGTCAAATGAACATATGTTGCAAGATAAATACAAGAACAGAGACCAAAAGAACATGGGACATGTTGGTTTGGTATTGGAGTGTGACTAGTTTTTCTTTTGTGCGTGGAACCTGATTAACGCCCTGAGGAAGCAATGAATTGTGAAACGGGGGAAATGGAATAATATGCAGGCATAATCCCATTGGCGTTTGCATCAGAATCTTCAGCCTTCCAGTGTACCACCCACATATGGACATTTATTTTGATCATCATGGTTCTTCTGTATACATTGTGTTCTAAACCAACTTACTTTTGAGTTCATTGGCTATTGGTCCTGGTATCTTGCACATTACTAATTGACATTTATTGTATTTATTGCATCCTTTTCATTGTATTTATTGCATTCTTTTGGTCTCTGACCTTGTATTTATCTTGCAACATATGTTCATTTGACTAATAATTGGAGGAATTAATTTTTGTACAAGCAATTTATTTTGTATTTACATTACACTATTACCAGCATATATAAAAAGTTTTTGTTTAGTATGGCTTTCGCTGCCTTCCCTCCCCCTTCTCTTACCTTGCACATGGGTGAAAGCAGCAGCACGTACACGGGCTTTCTCTGTGGTGGCCCCTATCCTGTGGAATGACCTTCCTGAGGAGGTCAGAAGAGCCCCCACTCTCCTGGCTTTTCCTAAATGATGCAAAATGGAACTATTCAAAAAGGCTTTTCACTCAAATGGGAGGGCTGCTTCGCTAATGAGTTAGGGACCATAGACATCATCACAATATTGCCTTACATATTATTTGTTGCTTTTAATATGTACTCCTATGTACCACCAGCACTCCACGTTGTCCTAGAATTGATTATGCACTGCTTCAGTATTTTTTCTACTCTGTATTGGATTCTTGCTAATACTATGTCTTTTAAACGTCTATCTATTTACCCTATGGCATTGTTTATGGACATGTCCTTGATATTGACTGTTCTAATCGCACACCGTGTAATCCGCCTTGCGTCTCAGCGAGAAAGGCGGGCTATAAATGACACAAATAAATAGCCACAGCGAGGCCTTGCCTGCTGTGGCGCCGCGCCCCCTCCCCGGCGCCGGCTTCTCCTTTGCTTTCCCGGCCGCGGCCGGCGCGATCGGCAGCCGAGCGCGCGCGCGAACCCCTCACCATGGCAACAGCGGGGCCCGTCGCGCGCGGGGCGGGGCGGGGCCTGCCGCTCGGCCCAATGGCGGCGCGGAGGAGCGCGCGGCTGGGCCTGGGCCCGCCCCCGAGGCCCGGGGCGCGCGCGCTTCCTCCCTCGCTGGCTGGCGCGGTGGCTCGATGGCGCTCGGCGGCGCCCCACCGCTGGGCCTGGGCCTCTCGCAGCCGGGGCTGCCCCAGGAGGAGCCGCCGACGCCGACGCCCTGCCTGCTGGTGGACGACTCGCAGCCCGGCGCCACCGCGGGGGACGCCCCGCCAGCGCCAGGCCTCGGCCTGCGCCCGCCCTGCGAGGAGAGGGAGCCCGGAGGCGGCCAGGAGCCCCCTGAGGGACGGCCCCCGCCTGGCCAGGGGCCGGGCCTGAGCCGCCCCCCAGGGCCGGAGAAGGAGGAGGGCTCGTCGGCAGAGCGCAGCGGCGGGCAGGCCTCTCCGCCGCCCCCTGTCGTCGCCTGCCCTCCGGAGGAGGCGTCGCCCGAAGCCCTTAGCCCCGTCCTGGCGCCGCTGCCGCGGAAAAGCAGGTAGCCCAGACGGCCTGGAAGCCGCGTGGGCCGGCGGTGCTCGTGTGAAGGCTGCCCGGGCAGGTCGGCGCTGGGGCTGCAAAACAAGCCAGATCCGCCGCCCTCCGATAGACAAACCGCGCGGATTCCGGTCAGAGCTCCTTCCTTTAGGCACAAGGGAGAAAAGGAGATCCGCCTTCCTCCTCTTTGCAGAAAACCACAGAAGGGGAGCTGCGCCGGGAGAGGCCCCGTATCCTAAGCTGGGGGTGATGCTCCGTGTCCGGGAATGGAACCGCCTGGGCAGCTGTAACAGGTGATGAGGGAGGTCGCAGGTTCTGGTCTCTCTCAGATCAACAAAAGTGCGATCAAGAAGTGGGACTAAACTAGTGTAAGAAAGAGGTGCTTTAAAGCATGAGAAAATGGACTGACATCTGTCCTGGTTTATAGTGGGCTGCACGTTCAGCCCCCTGGGCCCTGATCTTTAGAGAAGGGGGATGCTGCTTGTGCGCTGTGTTAATGATGTTTTTTATCATACTGTAATTGCTACCATTGTTTTAATGCATATTATTGTGTTGTGTTCCACTCTCGGCCTGCTTGTGGGGAGAGCAGACTAGAAATCTAATAAAATAAATATTGAAGTTACAGAAAGAACGGTCCTTGGATTATTAAAAGTGACGATGATAGAGGAATCCCAAGTATCTGTTAAACCAGGGCTACAGAAGGTTTTATGTTGGTGGTGAGTTCTGATTCATGGCTTTTGGCTTGTCTTTTTGTTTTGTAGTTTTTCTGTAGAACAGTGATGTCTAAATCGGCAACAGTACGTCCAGGAGGACTAAAACAGTCACCCAGCGGTGTCTGAGTATTGCAGTTTCTTATGTCAGATTTACGCTCATGGATTTGATAATATAGGGAACAACATGTTTGTCCAGCCTAGATAGTAGAGGTTAGGGTGTTGTTATATATTAAACTGTCTAATATGCAAGTGGATGAGCCCAAGATGGTGTAACTGATGTCTTTAGTAATGGTATTATCTGACAGCCAGACTAGGCATGACAGCCTTCTTGTGGCCACCAAGAGGGTGCAGTTGCCTGTGGCATGCCCCCCCCCCCCCCCGTGCCTTTTCAAGTACCAAAAGAGCCTGCGTCCGGGAGAATGCTGTTATGTCTACTTTGGCCCTCAGTGTATTTGAGGACAAAGTTGGCATCTAGGTCTGTTGCAGAGGTTTTCTCTCGGATAGATGGTCTATTGTTGTTGATAAGAAGTTGTTTAAAGTTAGCAGGTTGTCTGTAAATGGGGGAACATCCTGCAAAAAAGAAACATTTTTATCCAGGAGAAGCTGGCGGTTGTCCGTGATGCACTGGACTCTCTTCATTAATTAGCTAGTGTGGTGTAGTGGCTATAGTGATAAACTAGAATCTGGGTGACCCAGGTCCAGTCCCCCATTCTGCGAGGGAAGCTCAGTGGGTGACTTTGGGCCGGTTGCACTCTCTCAGCCTAACCTAACTCACCAGGTTTGTTGTGAAGAAAAAGAGGAGAGAAGAATGATGTAAACCAGTATCTCCCCATTGGGGAGAAAGGCAAGGTACAAAGGAAAATTTTAAAACCTGAAAGTAGATTAGTTTGTTTATTCCTCTTTATCGCACTTTTTTGTCTTCATTGCACCTGAGAAAGGCCAGAATCTCTCACCTGTATTAAACTACCCCAGCGGTTCTCCTGAAGGATTGCACCTGATTTATTATACTAAACCTCTCTCTGCTTCACTCTTCTTTCCTCCCTTCCCTTCTGTAATTTTCTGCGGCAAGGAAGGAAATTACTTCCATTCTTCCCATTGTATCTGAAGAAGTGAGGTCTGACTCATGGTGGGATAAATTTTGTTCTGGGACTAGACCCACCTTGGTCTCACCTTGTCCCAGGGGCACTGTGCCCTGTTGATACTGATGGACTTGGGGACTCTTGGTGGAATGGGGGCGTGCTGGTTTCTGCCTGTGATATTCCTTTGTTGTGTTTGTCCTTCTAGAGATGAGGCGACAGGGGCAGATGCCCTGGAGTGTGCTCCCCACTCTCTCTGTACAGAAGGTGAGTCTTCCTCTCTCCACACGGTGCTTTCTATTGGCTTCATTGCACTCTGAGGAACTGATGGCTTTGTGCTGCGGGGAGGAAAAAAATGCTTCTTAAAGGCAAGAATGAAGTCCCCCCCTTCCCTTCTGGGAGTGGGAAAGAGATGGGGATCTCTCTTAGAGCCAAGCTACAAGTGACGCCTGACACAGGTTGGACACGTGTCAGCTTCCCTCAAGTTTTGATGGGAAATGTAGGCATCCTGTTCTTGCAGATGTAATGGAGAGCCAAACTGTAAAACCAGGACACCTACATTTCCCATCAAAACTTGAGGGAAGCTGACACATGTCCAACCTGTGTCAGGCGTCACTTGTAGCTTGGCTCTCAGCCTCTTCCCTGATCCTTTGAAAGTACAGTCTTACTGAAACTGTGCTGTGGACTGATACTTCAGTATTAATGTGAGACTCTCTGCCTCTGATATTTTCCTGTTCATTGTATATTAATCTAGTGTGCATCTGAAGCCACTGTTGATGATTGACTGGGAATTGTCATTGGTTTGAAGATAAGCCAGTGGTGGTGATGTCTGTACTTTTAATGTGCATCAGTTTGAGAATATGCCTGAGAGAGTTCCTTTAAATTTTGAACTCGCTTCATTTTTTTAAATACTGAGTTTCTGCTGTAGTGATTAGAGTGTGGTATTAAGATCTGGGAGACTTGCATTCGAATACTCAGAGTCTCTCTACATGAGGATGGTGGCCTCGACCAGGGCCAGGGCATTTTCAGTCCTGGCCCCAACCTGGTGGAACTGTCTGTCGGAGGACACCCAGCCCACCAAGACCTTATCTTTTTGGCGGACCTGTAAGACAGAGATGTTCTGCCAGGCATACAGTTGAGGCCAGTCTTTGATCATCTTAGGAGCCTCCTTACTGGTGTCCCGCCAAGGGGGCAACGAAATCATCTGCCCCCTATAAGTGCAGTCACCAGATTATTATAAACTGCGGCCCCATTCCACCCTTTCTGTTCTGTTCGGCTTGTTTACATAATTGAGGAATTGGAGGGGAGCTGCCATCCAAGATGCCGTTGCATGCATCTATTGTTGTTTTTTGTTTTTTAACTGTATTTATACGTTTTAACTAGCAACAAAGCCCGTTTTAGCAAAAAATGCAACTGGCTTCAAAAAGGGCAGGGGGGACAGGCTGGCCATTGCCCCCTCCCCAGCAACCTGATCTGGGTTGGGGAAAGGAGGGCAGGGTAGCGGGGCTGGGTATTGCCCCCTCCCCAGAGCCCCAGCCTGGGTTGGGGGAAGGAGGGCAGGGCAGCCCAGCTGGCTACTGCCCTCTCCCCAGAGCCCCTACCTGGGGGTGGGGAGGGCAAAGCAGCCTGGCTGGGCATTGCCCCCTCCCCAGACCCTCTATCTAGGGGTGGGGAGGGCAAAGCGGCTCAGCTAGGCATTGCCCTCTCCCCAGCACCCTGATCTGGGGTGGGAGAAGGAGGGCAGGATGGCCTGGCTGGGCATTTCCCCCTCTCCACAGCCCCTATCTGGGGCAGAGTGAGGAGGGCAGGGCCGCAGGGCTAGGAACTGCCCCCTCTCCAACACCCTGAGCTGGGGTGGGGAGGAAGGCAGGGTGGCCTGGCTAGCCATTGCCCTCACCCCAGAGCCTTTATCTGGATGTGGAGAGGAGGGCAGAGTGGCCCATCTGGGCATTGCCCCCTCCCCAAAACCTCTATCTGGGGTGGGGGGAGAAGGGCAGGGTGGCCCGGATGGGCATTGCCCCCTCCCTAGTGCCCTGATCTGGGATGAGAAAGGAGGGCAGGGGGGCCTGACGGCATTGCCCCTTCCCCAGTGTTGCAATGAGAGGGACGGTGCCAGGTGCCCTGATGGGCGCCTGCGCCTGGCAGTGACTGCTGCGGGCAGGGAGCACACAAGCTTCTCTACCCAGCAGCCACCTGGATTGGGGCCGCTGCAAGTGGAGAGGGCATGAGGGGGGCGGCTCCAGCTCCTCCACCTGACAGCCACCCAGATCGAGGTTGCTGCGGGTGAGTAGCGCGCGAGGGGGGTGGCTCCAGCGCCTGCACTCAGCAGCGACTTGTTCCGGCCTCATTGGCCCACGGAGCAACTCCCCTCTTCTCCCACTAGGGGCGTTCTACTGTGCCTGCGCTGTGGAATCCCAGTGAGTCATCGGAAACTCATTTACAGAATTATGTAGTAGGCCTGTTCGTGGGGAGGGCGGGCTATAAATCGAATCAATAAATAAATCAATAAATAAGTGTAGCGAGAGGCAATGTTAGCCGGGAGGCATAGTTTAAAAAGACAGAGCCTCAATTTCACCTCTCTACACTGTCTCAACCTAATCTATCTCATAGAGTTAGAAAAGGGGAGAATGATGCAAATCACTTTGGGTCCCTGTTAGGGAGAAAAACGGGGTATAAATAAAGCAGATAAAATTAATAACCTGTACCCGTACAGTGGCGGTGGTCATATGACTAGCCCTCCTTGGGAAGGTTGTAGGCAGTCTTGAGTCCTGAAGTTGGCTTTGACTATTACTTAGTCTATAGACAAGTGGATTTTTTTCCCCTTTGTGTTAGATTCTAGCACATCTCAGTTGGGCTTTGGTGCCCTAGAACTCTCCCAAAGCCAGGATTTAGAGAGCGACATGACAGCAAGCAGTGTGGACAAGGAGCGGGTGCAATCCAGAGACACAACTTTGGAAGAAGAGGAGAAAGCTAAAGGCGGTATGTGAGTGCTGTGTGCCTCAGGTGTTGTATGTCTAGGGCAGGATCCCCCCGGTACTTATCAGTTGTCCTAATCCTCCAATGGCCGAGTCTGCTTCTGCAGCCATGGAAAAACCTTTTCAATTGACTGAGGGCAGCTAATAACATGCCATTCCATACACTGGCCCCTGGCCCTGCCCGCTTTCTGAAAAAGCTTGTTGGATGCCACAGTGGGGAACTAATTTTGGAAATTGGTTTGCATTTGGGGATGATGTTAAGAAATGCAGCTTAACTTCTTTTGGATGGAAAAATATCTGGATCCAGCTCATTTATTTAAAAAGTACATAGTTCCTTGTTGAAGAAAGTCAAACCACCTAGAAAGGCGTTCAGACATAGTTTCTCAGACAGATGGCTTATCCTGTTAAATATGCTTGCTGCCCTTCTGTTGCTTCAATTCTTTGGATCTCTTTAGGTAACATGTCTCAGTTTTTCCCCCCCCCTATGTATGTGTAATTTTAAAATAATTGAGCAGGATCTAGAGGATGCTTCTTTAGTAGGGATTTCTATTGCGGAGGGCATTGCAATTTTTAGTAGTAATAGTTTAGTAGTAATACTGTTTGGGCTGTAGTCAAGTGAGCATCATGAGAACTCCTTGACTGGTGACATGTCATGCAAGTGTTAATTTAAAATTCTAATGAGAAACTACTTGTAAGATTTTACAAAATTTTACTACTTTAGGTGCTGATCTTCTACTGTAGTGAGGATGTTCGAGGGAGGCAACCAGTAAAGAGGGTTCATCTGCTGCAGCTGCAGTTTTAGCGTGCTTTTAATTTAAAAACCTGTGACTTAGTGTGGAATCACACAGATGCCTCTTTCATGAAAAGAGTATTTTATTGGTAGAAGGCTATACCGCTCATCCTGTATAAATTACTCTTGGATCTGAGTGCAGAGACAGTGCCAAGCCACGCTGAAGTCAGGTCCTGTCATTCTAAGGAAATAGTCCATATTTCTGCCAGTATTGTCCATATTGTGATGTCTTAGGCCAGATTATGGCCCAAGCAGTGCACAACTGTTGCTGTTTTTTTCTGTCCTATTTGCAGATCATAATACAGAAGAACCTGGTGAAACAACAGGGTTGGGGAGTGATTGCATTGAAAGGTAAATCTTTGACACCCCCCCCCCTTCAGTAATGCTTGATTGCTTTTTGTGACTGAGCCTGCAGAGAAGACAGTGCATTGGAGAAAGCCCAGCTTGTTATATTTTGTTCATTTTGAGCAGCTGCATTGCTTTTTCCTGTGAAGCAGGTTCTGCAGAAGAGGCACAAGTTTCTGAACAAATAAATTTGTCCTTCACTTGCTGCGTGTGTGTGTGTGTGTGTGTGTGTGTGTGTAAAATCTGTCCTTCACTTGCTGTTTGTGTGTATATGTGTATGTGCTGTCAAGTCACAATTGACTTATGGTGACCCCAGCAAGGGGCTGTCAAGGCAAGTGAGAAGCAGAGGTGGTTTGCCGGTGCCTTCCTCTGCAGAGTCTTCCTTAGCCCATCCAAGTACTGACCTGCTTATGAGATCTGATGAGATCGGGCTATGCCATGCTGCCTCCCCTCCTGGTGAAGTGGACACCCATCCTATTTCCTACCGTGAGGGCTGTCAGGTTGTATTTGTGCTGCACCATGATGAATATTGATTATACTGATGTTCCCAGCTCACAGGTCATGTCCACTAGCACACCCAGAAATCTGCAACTCTGTAAAGAAACCACCAGTGGCCCAATACCTGCTTGCGGTCACCGGGAGAGAAGGCCAGAAGCAAAGGAGCCGACGCGTTGGGGTTCTCCTGGTGTTGAGATCTTGTCTACTCAAGAAGATATGTTTGACCAGACTAGAATGACAGGTGATAATAGACTGCACACTTCTGCGGTGCCTGTATGCTCTGCTCTGCTTGTCATGGGAACAGGTGGCTTCCTGCAGCCCAGCTTTCCCAAGCACCCAGGGATATGTAACACCCTAGAAACTGTTTACAAATCTGTGCTCAAGGGTTGTGGTAGTTGTAATATGGATAGTAGGAGTTCTAGTGAATCTATGAATCTTTCTAATTTCCCGCAGAGTACGTTTCATACACAGCCACACATCACTCTAAATGGCTATCCTGCTATGGTGATAGTTACAGCACTTGTTCTGGTTTTGCAGATTCCGGAGGGATAGCTAAGTTGGTCTGTTGCAGTGTCTTGTGGCAACCTTTTAAAGCAGGGTCTAGTCCATAGAAGCTTATGTACAGTTAAACACTTGTCTATCTTTAAGGTATCACAGGGCTCCTGTTGGTTTTGCAGAGACTGTTTGCAATGAACTGTGACTGTAGTGCAGAGCAAGTTTATATAGGGCTGTGAGTTTCTAGCATGGACTTTTCAAAGCATATCACTTGCAGTCTTAATCTTGTGCAACTTTCCGATGGTTTTCTCCCAGCATTCAGCAGTTAGAGTTACAGGTGTCTTGCATTAAAAGAAGGGTGGCTGGGAAAATCCCACTCAGGAAATTTATTATTGTTATTATTGTTATTATTTCTAATCCTCTCTCCCCATGAACAGGCTCAGAGTGGAACACAATATATATAAAATACATAGACATGTTAATTCAAAACTAGATAAAAACATCAATATATCATACAATTTCTAAAAGGCAGCCGCACACATATTGTGCTTACTTACTGCTAATATTCAGGATCATAATGTGTTTTATGAACACACGAAGTTGCCTTATTTTGAGTCAGACTGTGATGAGTCTGCTGAGCTCTGTCAGTGATGTGAGTGTCCAGAAATACTAGAATTGGGAAAAATTCTGGAAGATTATCTAGTGCCTTAAATCTGATTTTAGCGTGTTTATTTTTACTTGTGTTTAGTAAACACATTAAAAAAGTAGTGTATGTTGATTTTATATACTGATAGCAAAAGATTGGATAAGCAAAAAAACCCACAAAACAAATGAGTTGAATTAAATGTTGTATGCAAATAAGTTGAAACCTATGAAGAAATTGTTTTTATTGGAAATGTAAATTTTCGTACCTTGTGAGTTGGAACTTGTAAATTTTTAAAGACAATATGTAGACTTGTAAATTTTTCATAATTTTTAAAGCCATTGAAGAAAAGTTCCTATTTTTTGGGGAAAAAAGTGATATTTTGGAAAAAAAAAGTTGTGTAGTACTTTTCTATCAAACCTAAGCCAATTGTTGCTTTAACAACATAAAATGCATAATGTATAGCTTAGCATATGAAATTATGTTGATTGACATATTTATAGACTTTAAATATATGCCTTACTTTTCTACAAGCAAAATTGCAAATACTCAATACTAAAGCATATTTTGCACATTCAAAAAGAGAAAACACTATTTTGTAGGAGTTTATTTCAGTGCTTACCAAAATTACCCAATTTTCTGATGGAGTTTTAAAAAAGTAAATAAAATCTTGTCTTAAAAAGCATTTCACTCATCTCAATTTAAAAAATAAGATGTTTCTGCACTCCTCCAAATTTCTCCCATTTCTAGTTGGATTATTATATATATTTATGGTTTTAGTCTTTTCCCCATCCACTTACAGATCAATAAAACATACATGTATTCTTTCACACAATTTCTAGAGATGATTGCCTAAAAAATACGAATTTTGAAATTATTCTTATTTTCATTTTTTATTTATTTAGAATATTTCAGTGCTTCCTCTTTAGAGTCCTGTTTGAAGTGGCTTACAATTAAAAACCAACAATATTAAAACATATTACTTTATTTATACCCTGCCTTTCTCCCTATTGGGAATGCAAAGCAGTTTACATCATTCTCCTCTTTGCTATTTTATAGCAAATGACCCTGTGAAGTAGGTCAGGCTGAATGTGACTAGCCCAAGATCACCCATCAAGCTTTCATGTCTTAGTGGGGATTCAGACCTGGGTCTCTCAAATACTAATCCAACATTCCAGCCATTAACTACATCACAAAACTGCTTGCTTACCAATGGCCTTTTTTCTGCTGATATGTGCTGGAATGGCTTACTGTGACATCTTCGAGCAGGCAGGACTTGGGCAGCAGCACATCTTTTTAAAGAGAGAAAAAGCTGTGCAGAGGAATAAAGGAGGGGGCAGATCTCTGTGTGAACACTTTGTCTCCTTAGTGGGTTCAGGCATTGTCAAGAAGAGGAGGATGAACTGGCTCTTCCCGCTTCTGCCTTTGACTCTCACAAGTCTCCCAATAGGAAAAGCAGTGGCAGATCTGTTCCCTGTGCAGCACCCATACTGCATGAGTGAACTGATGCCCTGCAGGGGGAGCGTTTTCTGCCCTCCGTTCACAAAATCAATCTCCTGAGGCCCAAAGTACACAGTGAAACCCCCCCCCCCCCCAAATTGCTCCAAGCATGCACAGAAGGGAAGGCAAACCTCCATCCTCAAAAGCAAAGGGAGTGGAGTTGCCATTCTGGTATTTCCCTTTCTGGTGTAAAGCTGCACAATCAGAGGATGTGTTCTGAGCTTCTGTTCAGTGTCTGGCCTTCTTGATGGATTCTTTGAGGAGGGAATGGAAAGCGATGGAACACTACTCCCCCCTGTTGGCAAATGTTGGGGTCTCTTGTCCGTGGGACAGCAGTTGGGGCAGAGGAGAGACTGTGGCCAATTGGTACAGCTTAATTTTTTAATGCTTTTATCCGGCTTTGCCCAAGCTGCTCATGGTGGTGCGCATTGGTCACCCAATGCGGAGAGCAATTGGCTGTAGGTCGCACACCAAGTTTCATGGCAGAGTGCGGAGTTTGAACCTAGGTCTTCTAGACCCTGGTTTGAGAACTTGGACAGCTATACCAAATTGGCTGTGCAGCTTTCCGTGCAGAAGGTCCCAGGTTCACACCACAGTGTCTCCAGTTCAAAGGATAAGGTAGGAGGTGATGTAAAAGATCACCATGTGAGACCTTGGAGAACTGCTCCCAGTCAGAGTGACCTGGATAAACCAGTGGTCTGGGTCAGTACAAGGCAGTGTCGTGTATGGGAGGAGGAAATGTTTCTTAAAGGTCCTGTTCTGTGCTAACTTTTGAATCGGGAAACACGCTTTCTAGACTATAGAAAAAGTGAATGGATTGAAGTTAGTGTTTTGATCATAAAGATAACATTGTGATTTTGTATTGTTTCTGGGAAATATTTTTATCAGTACAATTAAAACAAAAGAAATGGAACCAATAGTATATCTGGACTTTTATCACGTTGGATAAGAAGGTAGTGTCACGGTCCAGATGCAACAACAAGCCATAAGCCTGGAGAGTCTCATGCACATCTTTCAGAGACGTGGATGGGAATATGATTTTGTACTGTATTTTTCCCTGAAAAGTTTCCATTTCTAAAATGGTCTCATTAAATTAATTACAACCAACGGATGCCATTGCCAATTCAATGGGCTGGATCCAACCACATTTTTGAATGTTGGAAGAGGTAGGAGAGAGTTCCTTTTTGACCACCCAAAAGCCTATGCGATTTGCACGGACAAAAGCCACGTAGGATGCGGATTGTAATGAGGAGGAGAATTGAGTGAGTGCGCTAAATGGCTGACTGGATCCAGCCCAATATTATATAAACTTGTCAGTTTCAAAATTGCAATTAATCTTTTCCGGTAATTACCCCTATCTGCGACAGTGTACATGTATGCTTTGTAGATTTGTAAAGGGAAGGTGGATAAAAACATAAATACGTATAATACTCCAAATAGGGTTCCCAAGGTGGCAAACATCATGGCGCCTCTTGTTTTTGGAAAAACAGCAACAGCTGAGCTTAAAGACTGTATTTGTTGTGGCATCCTTTCCTTGTTAATTTAATGCAACAGTCTTTTGAAATGGAAAACTTTCTGCAGAAAAATAAAACACTGGAAATTTTCTTCCCTCCATCACTGTGCTTAGTATTGTTTATTGTTGACTGGTAGTGGCTGTCCAGGTTCTCAAGCAGAGAAAGATCTTTCCCACTACCTGCTACCTGAGATGCGCCTGCTACCTGAAAATGCTTTGATGGGAGAGGCTAGAGTTTGAACCTGGGGCCTTCTGCAGATACTCCACCAGGGAGCTGCACATGGGCATATTTAAACTTGAAGTCTTCTGTTTTCACACTAAGAAGTATAGGTGATCTTCAACAATCCTGTATGTTTAAAACAAAATATGCAGATTCTTTCTCAGATGTGAGGAATGTGAGTGCTGGCTTGTGTTATGTGGGTAGGACACAGCTTGTCTTGGGTGGCTCACTGTCACAGGTCAGTGAAATAGCACCTCTTGGAGGGTGGTGTTGGTTCCGTGATAAAATACATGCTTTGTAGAAAAGCCTGACATGCGGTCTGTCAATATCTTGGATTGGATGTTGGAAAGTTACTGCCAGTCAGGGTAGAGAGGACTGAACCAGAAGGACCAGCGATCTAACTTGGTCTGAGGCAGCTTCATATAACAGGAAGCCTTCGTGGCACCTTAAGAGACTGACAATTTATTCCATCATTAGCTTTCGTGAATCAGAGCTTTAGTTCATCATGTGCTTGAAGTGCATCTGTTAAGTATAAATAGCTGCTATGAATGTATGTTTTATGAATCTAAGCAAAGGACCTCTGACTCACAAAAACTTATGCTGGTTAAAATTATGCCTGTCTCTAAGGTGCCACTGAACTTGTTTTATTTTGCTGGTACACAGCAGCCCATCTGGAATTAATCGTATGTTCATGTGTTGCTCTGCAAATATGCATAATTATTCTCTTAATTTTTTAATCTCTTTTAAATAGCTTCAAATGGTGGCAGTAGTGTATCGAAGGTAGAAGATGCAAGCTCTCTAACGCACCCTCCTGTTGATTCTCTGTGTGTCCTTCACCTCTCTGGGCAGGGTCCTCTTTTCACGTAAGCTACAAGTTCATTTTGGTTGCTTTTGCTACCTGTTCACTTGAGAGTATTTGGTCTTCTGTCATACAGCTGTGCTGGATGTCTTGCTTCATTCAGTAATCGAGTCACTTGTACAACTGGCAATCTCTGTACTGATCTTCCTCTTACATAGAAACAGGAAGAGACATGAGGGTCATCTATTCAGGGCCGGCGCGCCTATTAAGGCCAGGTAGGCGGTGGCCGCAGGCGTGGGGTGCCAGAGGGAGCGCCGGAGGAGGCGCGGCGGGCGGGAGCGCGCGCCACAAAGCACCAGCCTTCTATCCCTCCCACCCCGCACCGCTGCTGCCACCAGCACAAGCTCCTGGCCAGGTGCAGGCAACCGAGCGGGAGAGCTCGGAGGCCGCCCGCCACAGCAATCAGGCCAGCGGCGGCGCGCGCGCGCTCGTGCACGTGTGGGGGTGCCCGGCCGGCCGGCCGCGAGCATGGCAGACCCTTGCACCGCCCTTGCATCTATTCCAACCCCCTACACAGTACAGAACATCAAAGCTACCCCCTCCCTCTGTGACCCCTACTCAGTGCTCAAAGAAAGGCAAAAAAACCCCCAGGATCTTTGGCCTGGAAGAAAATTTCTTCCTGACCCGGAAGTGGTGATTGGTATTACCCCTGGGCATGTAAGAAAGGGGCACGAGACCTGATCACTGGCTCATCTCTTCTTGCCCTCCATCTAGCCATCTGCCTGATTTTCTAATCTTCCTAATTGCGTTTGCCTTTTGAAATACTCACTTTCTCGGGCCGCTTGCTTTGCTTGCTGTTTCTTCTTTCCTCCTGTGCCCTTTGTTCTCCTTTTTCCGTCTTCCTTCCGTTTTGTTTGTACGTCCAGAATGCCGTGTTCTAAGGCCAGCTTGAGGTTGTGACAGAAAATTGCACCACGTTTTCATAGTTCTTCTTAGCGAAGCTTACTTTGTAAGCTGCCCCTATCGCTTTGATTTTAATAAACCCAGTGGGGCTATATCGTGTGAGCTTGGCCTTGTCTTCAGCTCTGGGGAGGGTTTACTTACGTTGCGTTAGCTGGAACTGGCACTTCTGTTGTGTAGTTGTGGATGCTGAGAAACACTGGCACAGCTGTGTGCTTTTCCCCTCCCAGTGGTGCTTCTGGTCTTGCTACGCATTCTCCTGAAAGCTTGCAATCCGTACCTCTCATCATCCCAAGAAGCCCGACAGAACAAGCATCGGAAGGTACGTCGTCCTTTCTTTTAAGGGGCCACAGAAGCCGGTGGCTCAGCAGTTTGTGTGCCCCTGTTTTTCCTTTGGGTTCTGAAACCCCAGGCCCAGTGAGATTTGTTATCTTTCCGCCGGGCCTGTAAGACGGAGATGTTCCACCAGGCATATGGTTACGGTTGGGGTTTGGACGTGCTTTCTTCCCAGTCTCCTGTTGAGCGTATCCCCCTCATTCTGGTTTTTCATCAGTTGGTCCACCATTGTTTTACCGCCCCCCCCCCCCATGGGATGTATTGCCTGGGGTTGAACAATATATGCGGTTGTCTAGAGATCTCTTTTCACTGAATTGTATGTTTATTTGGTATTTTCATGTGAATTATTTCATGGATGTTACCCGCTCTGAGCTCGCTTGCAGGGGGAGCGAACTATAAGACCAATCAGTCAATCTGAGGGTGTATTCACACAGTAGTCTTGAAGAGTACTGAAATAGGAGTGCAGCTAACAAGAGGGCCAGTTAGCACCACTCTTCTTTTTTAGCAGTGAAACTCTGCGCTCCAGCGGCAGGAATGTCAGTGTCCCTGTTGAAAACTTTTCAGTCTTCCACCGTCTTCTCTTTCAGCAGGAAGGGAGCAAAAGGAGTCATTGGATACGAAGAGTCCAGGGCTTCCTCAGGTCTCCACTCCTGTCTCCCACAGCATCCCTTCTGTCGCTACAGGATTCATTCCCGTACCATCACAGCCAGAGTTTTCCCATGTGAGTAGATGATAATACTCGGCAGTGGGATTAGTCTGTACTGGGGCTTGTTTTGGGGTGCACGCAGAAAGCAGAGTCAACCTCAACACTTGAAAGGAGGTGATGTCTTAATCGGTTGTCCCATAATTTGACAATCCTCTTTTTCAAATGTCACAGAAGAACTTTGGTAGGGGAAAATAAAGCAAACCAGCTCTGTCAGTGTTCACCTGGCTGTGAGTTCCTAAGGGTAAACTTCCTGTCCTTTGACTCTCAGCATATTGGGCTTCCCAGCTGAAGGATGTTACTGATTTCTGGAGGATATGGCTTACGCTGTTATACCCTGGTTGGAAGGTTGCTTTTAAAGTGTATCTTTGAGTTGAGTCATGTCTTTAGTTTTGCTATGGTGGCAGTTTTCCTGGGGCTGGCTGGCTGGCTGAGGGCCCTGCTTTGTGCCTTCCCTCTGCATCCTGCTTTGGAGGGAGGGCTGCTCTGCTCAAGCTGTGGCCCCTGCTTCTCTGATAAGAGAGCTGATGTGACTGAAGGGCAGATTGCCAAATGTCTTTTGCAGAGCTGTTGTACCTTCAACTTCTTCCTTTAGGACACCTTCTTTCCAACGCCAAGCTTGGAGGAAGGGCCAGAGACACAAGCTGAGAAAAGAGAGAGCTCTGAAGGCCTGGAGAAAGTGACCGAAGCATCTTTAACAGAGGCCCGCTCGGAAGCTTGCACGTTGGTGCATTCTGCTGGTGAACACAGTCAGCTCACTAAGACAGAGAGTAGAACTCTGCAGGCGGAGGACAAAGGGACAGTGGCTTGCAAAACTCTGGCAGAACTTAGTGGTAACATGCAGCAGAGGCTTAATAAGGACAGTCAAGCCTTGCATGTACAGACAAAAGGAAGCACCTTCACTGTCCAAGCTGGGGCCTGTAAAGATCTCGGAAATCAACCTCGTCAAGGGAACTCCTTGAAAAAAGAATCTTTGCCAGTGGAGTGTGAAGCTACCTCTGAGATGCCACATGAGGGAGTGAGCGAATCTAAATTATCAAGTGAGGATGGAGCTTCCTTCCATTTGATGCTTTCTCAAGAACCGTCCCTTTGCCAGGAAGGCAAGGTAGCAGGACAGATGGAATCTGCTGCAGTTTCAGCCAAAGATTCCTCTCAACATCTGCCCAGGGTGACTCAGAAGGGGGGAGAGGTGCATGCAGGAAGCTCAAAAAAAGACTCCTTGGAGGAAGCTGAGGCTGCCAGAGAAGGGCATAGTCCCGAGATGCTGAAATGCTCCGATTCCCAGGTCCAACCTGACATGGACAGTAAGAGGTGCCAGGGGAAGGTCGATGTCCTGATGCCACCTGCTGAAATCTCTGCAAGTGGAAGTAGTGAGGAAAGCTGTGCAGAGGCGGCACAGGTTGAGGAGGACGAGGGCCTTGTGCGGCTCCCAAAGGAAGGGGTGGATGTGATGAAAACCAGCCAAGGCAGCACGCTGGAGAGTCAAGCTGACGGGGGGCCTGTTGCCATTGCGGAGAGCCAGCTGACTCCTGAACGAGAGAGTGCAGTGCTGGGAAACCGGCCACTGGCTGGGAAAGGGGATGAAGTGGTGACTCTGCAACAGAAAGCCCATCCCGTGAATTCAGAGAGTCATGTGGGGGACCAGCGGGAGCCGCGTGTGCCGGAGGAAGAGGAGCAGCTGCAGCAAAGGGCGCCTGACCTCCCTGCTAGCCTGCCTGGCGGTAAGTGGCCTGGGAGTTTGGAATGTGCATAAGCAGGGATGAACATGAAACCATGCAGTGACAAAGGTCGAGGCAAGGGCTTGATGCCTGTGAGGCCGGAAGATCATGCCAACCCGTCTCTCTCGAGCTATTATTCCATATTGTCGGGGTGTGGGCATGCCTTTTTTTTTTTACATCTGATTGAAATAGCATCGTACTATGCCAGAGTTGCCAAAAGGCTGAGGATAAAAACAGAAATGGGCCGCTGGTTCCTTCCCTGTCCTTTCCTATCTGTCAGCTCCCTTTTTGGGGTTCAGATAAAGAGAGTGCATTGGTTTTTCTGTGCCCCGCTTTTGTTACCTTAGATACCTCCTGAAGGCAGTTAAGCATAGATTGCCTATAGTCGGTTGGGACTTGAGCAGAGCCTTTGGAAATATTGAAGGCCGGGGGAGGAACTGGGCCAGACTTCAGTGTACTGGCTGTTTGACTCTCCAGCCTGCGTCTGGTCTGTACTTCTTTTGGTACCTTGTTACAGTGTTTGAGAAGGTGAACCTTGGAAGCAAAGCCGATTTTTCAAGAATGCTTGTTGAAATGGAATCTCTTTGGTATAACCAGTAGGGCATGTAAAGTTGTGTAAGAGGGAGCACCTGAGCTTCGTCTCCTGCCCCATCCTTGCAGATCTGCTTGGCTTCAAGCGTGTGTATTAGAAATTTCTTTCTAAAATAGCTTTAAGCAGTTCTCCCTTTGGCAGAGGAGGGTCACTTCTCCCATTCACTCTAGGGTAGGTTAATGCAAACAGAACGATTTTTTTCTCTGTGGGTGGGAGGAGCACCCCTTCCACCTGTCTGTTGCCAGAGCACTGAGTTTCAGTGAGAAAAGTGGGCTAGAAGTGAAGTAAATACATTTTGATTTAAACCGCTCTTGTTCTCTTTCCTTGCCTTGAATGTGGTTTACACGTTCCCTAGATTCATCAGTTAAGATGGGAAGGAGACCAAGCCAAACTAGAATGATAGTGGCATGTTTTCCAGGGGTGGCTTGCTCTGCATCAGTTAAGAGTCACAGGCTCCCTAAGGTGTGGAGGAGGAGCCTGTTGCAACCTTGAAACGACTTCATGATCCTGACAACTGGACAGGCAATGAAGGGGTTGGAGCCCCCAATCTCAGATCTACTTTTGCTCCTTTCTGATGAGAGCACCTCCAACATGCACCCAGGTGCCAAAACAGCATCCCATGTGGGGGTCATTTTGGAATAGCATTCCTCTTCAGACATGCAACTTGGAGGGTGCTTATCTGCTGGGACACGACTCCCTTTCAGCCTGTGGGCCAGAACAAATGCTGGGATTAGGTAGGGTGGCAGAACATACATGTGGACTCTCGTGTACAGAACTCTAATGTATCTAACTGTAGCATGCCAAATGAATTTCTTCATTATGTAGCTCACTGGAAAGGCAAAAGAATAAGCTGCAATTGTTTAATATACTTTAGGTGACCCTCTGAATTAAGTAAAGCTCCATATGCCATAAACCGTATAAAAATGTGAGAAAATTGATTTTTCCCCCCCCATTATATCACAAAATGGTAATGGATAGAAGCATTATTAGTATTAATTATTAGTAGGAGAATGTGTTAACTTTCCAACGGAGCTTTAAAATTTGAAATTGGTCGCTCAGTTCATGAGTTATAGCTCAAATTAGACAAGGTAAGAGAAGCTGGCCTCGGCCATCTTGGTGATATCATAAAAAGCTTAAGCTACCAATCGGAATGCATTATCATATCAAAACATAATACATAGATATACGCCTTTCAGAAAAACGTAAAGAAACTTTGCTATCTTACCTGATAGCAGTACGTCAATTTTTGGTTCTTCGTCCACAGACTATTTGGACTGAGAGACTTGCACTCTCCCCCCCCCGCCCCCCGCCCCAGTCTCGTTGTGGATACAGACTTCTTGTATCTTGAAGCAAAAAGGTGTAAAGCAAAAAGTAATAGTAAAGCAAAAAGGTGGTTGATTAGCATGAGAGAAGCATGTAGGAAGAGCCCTGTTGCATCAGAGGAGTCGTCCATCTAGACCAGCCTTCTGCTGCGTGCTGTAGCCAAACAGCAAACAGGGCACAGAAGCCAAAACTTTACCTGATGAGATGTTGCCGCCTGCCATCGGTATTCAGAGGTGGATCGTATGAAGGTGGAAGTTCCCTTTATTCATCACGGCCAACAGCCACTGTTGAACTTCTCTTCCGTGAATCTTTCGAACTCCTTTTTAAAGCCGTCTATTCTCAGGCCGTGACTGCCTCCACTGGCAGTGAGTTTGACAGTTTAATTACTCGGTGGGTAAAATAGTATTTCCTTTTGTCTGTCCTGAGCCCATCAAATTCATTGGGTGTCCCAAGTTCTAGTGGCATATGAGAGCGGGGAGAAGCATGCTCTGTCCCCTTTCTCCACCCCATGCACAATAACCACTCTCTCTAAAGCACTCCCTTAGCCATCTTTTTTCTAAACTGAATTGTCTGTCTGTCTGTTCTTTAAAGGAGTTAAGCGGAAGAAAGGGTGCTTACCTGAAACAATACAGAAACCTACCAAGGTTGTTAACGTTGAGTATTCTGGCAGCTTGCACTGGGCTTTGCTTGTGTTTAGAGGCTTTGTCTGAGTAGTGGTCTCTTTCTCCCTTTCAGACTGTCTCTATCAGCACTTGTGTTTGTGCACTCCCCAGGCTGCCACCTGATTGCTTGGAGCCTCCTTCCGGCTGGGTCCAATGACTCATCTCCTGAGCCCCAAACAATGGCAGCCTCTGGCAGATGATTGGCCTTAATCAGCAGAAGTCCCTCCCACTACAAAATGTGCTCAAATCAAGCAAGCTTCAGAAAGGCAGATAGACAGCAATCGACCCTGAGCATAAAGAAGCTTGCTTATTTACCCCCACCTTGCCTCTTGTACCAGAACAGTGCCTGCCAACTGACTTGTCCAGGAAGGGGGTGGAGGGAGAAACAGAAGTCTAAAATAAGGCTCCTAAAAGAAGTGGGCTCTCATCCTGTCCCCCAGTCTTCTTTTTAACTCCTAGGCTGATAGGATGGGAATTACTTCTCTGCAGAATCAGGCCAGTGAATAGCATCGACTGACTTAACATTGGGGTGGGGGTGGGGGATGGATAGCTGCCCTTTTTACATCTCTTAGTAATGCTCTTTTTCCTGAAACATTTGAATAAAAGTTACAGGGGAAATCAACCACCAGCTCTTAACGGGAAGGACACTCTGAGTTCCACTCAGTGCATTAATAGCCTGCTTCAGTTGACCATGAATGTTGTTAGGGTACCACTGCTAGATTCCCTGGCAGCTGTCCTGTCTGCAGATCTCATGAAATATCAGGCATGGCTAATAGGGCATTAGTTGCTGCCTGTATATCTTTTGTAGATAATTCATCATGTGATGAAGTATCCTTTGGTAATTTGAACCATTCTTTGGTGGTTATTAATTTCATTCTAAAACATTTGCTATTAAGAATGGAAGGGAAAAAAAATACCCAACATTTTTCTTTTTTCAGCACAAGCATGAAGTCCTTTTGGGTGATGGTGAATAAATTTCATACACTCCAGCAATAAAGTAAATCTGGACCATAATCCAGTATATGTAATTACATCAAACCTGAATATAAAACCACCACTTGCAATCTTCTCTTATTAATTGGGCTCTGTTTTTAGTACCACTGAAAGTTAGTTTGAAGACTGAAAGACTTGTTGCTTCTTTTCTAGGCCAAGTTTCTCTGTCCCTTCTCATCCCACCGAGCACAGCCACTTGCCTGCCTTCAGCTTTCCCTTGACTGCACCAGGAGAGGGTAGAAATTTCCAACGAAGGCAAAAGTCATCTTTCTTCTGTGTGGTGCTGGTGCTAGTGCTGCTAAGCAGACTAGGAGAGCAAGCACTGGCTGAGCTCAGTTTGCAGTACTGCTTGTGTCCTAGCAGCAAATTAGCTCTGTGCAATGAGTTTTGCAGGGCATTCCTTTTGAGGACTGACTTCCCCTTTTGCCCCACCTTCGTGATGGGCACATGGTCGCAGTTGAGTAGCTGAAGGCAGATGGCGAGCATCAAAGTGCAAATACAGCATGCATGGCTAGAATAGGGGTCCCTAACCTTTTTGAGCCTGCAGGCACCTTTGGAGTTCTGACACTGCATAGTGGGCGCCACCACAAAATGGAGGCAGAGCCAACCACAAAATTTCAGGGAATGAGTTTATATGTAACTTTTTTGGCCTTTCTGGCAGAAGCTCTGTTTAACAGGATGTCTTTTAAAATAAACATGTTTAAAATATTTTCTTGCATACACACAGCTTATCTTTCATTCATACAGTTAAGATCCGTGTGCTGTGGTGGCAGCTGCTGCTGAAGCCACTTCTAAAAAATCTGCAGAGTGAATCAGATCTCTTAACGGCCACTCAGAAGCCTTGCTGGGCAAAAGAACCACCTGCCCCTGCCACTTTTTAAAAACACTTGCTGGGTGCCAGGAAAGGTGCCCATGGTGCCATGGCAGGGAACTCTGCTAGAACTTAAAATATTATGCAAGACATTTTATGCATTCAGTATCAGCTCAGGAAACCCATGTCCCACGAAGGAGACCCGTGTTGTAATACTTGGTAACCTGACTGCTAAGGCTGCTGTCTCTCCGTTCTCTGCATTCTTTCCTCTTTGTGTGCTCACGTCCCCACCTGCCCCAATTTGGATGACTGTTCATCTGCCCTGCATGTTTAGAAAAGCTGCAGCATAAATCTTTGGCACCTAAATCACACGGAGTGATTTTTCTGGCCCGAGGCTCAGTCAAGCAACAGAGTGGAAGTCCATCCAGTCATTTATCTTTTGCTGTCCCTATCAGAAAAGTTCACTGATACCTGGTGGAGCAGAGGGCTTAGATGCCCTAATTTACACTAGATTCCAGGATGCCTCCAGTGCCTTACCACCAACATCTTTCTCACCAGGGTTCTGTGAAAGGCAAGAGTAGAAGAGCTCCTTATTGGTTGTACTTCATTGGTAGCAGAGGCCATATTTTTTGGATTTAATTTGTACGGTAGTTTATCTGCCTTGGATGATAATTGATCTCTCATGGTCTGCTGATTTTCTCATTCCATCATCCAGCTGTGGTTTAGTACCATCTTTCTGGCTGATGCTGAGCAGAAAATCCTATACTTCAGATGCTTCAAGGGTGAGAGGTGGAAATATTTGGGCATTTCTATGCTGCTTTTCTCCTTGGAGGAGCTTACAAAAATTTCCCAAACCACCATTTTAAACAAAACAGTGTCAATAAAACAAGCACAGAAAACAAACACATCCCAGATGAGTCCTGATTTACTGTGTGTGCTGTCATAGGCTCCGAGGCCTATGTGAGCCATGGGCTAACAGCCAAAGGGGCCTTTGGCTCTCACCTCTGGCTAGAGCTGGGCTACATACCCCCTAGTAGAGAAGAAAAGAAACTTAGTCCAGGTGGAACTTGGCTACTGGAGTGATCCTACCAGTGTCTTTCCATTCCACTCAGCAAAGCCTTCCTCTAGCCTCAGGCAGCCTTTTCCAACTTAAGTGGCTCTTCTGTTGCTACCCGGTTGGCAGAATTTTCCCGACTTTCTCCCTTGCCTTTCTCTGCTGATGTAAATTTGATTGTGTTTCAACTTATGGGTTTCCTGTTTGCCAAAGGACTTTTGTCTCAACACTCTCCAGAAAAACTGGAGCTCATTCAACTGTTTTGATCGGACACCTCCCCCCCCCCCGCCACTGTTTGTAAGGGGCAGCTCTGCTGAAGCCTCTAACAGCGTTTATCTCCCCACCTGTGATTTATATGAGTTGCCCGGTGTCACCAGAGGAAATCCTTAAACTCGGGAAAACTATGTTTTAGGATTCTGTCCTGAGGGGCTGCTCTCCTAGTCTACAGAAGAATCTTTGAACGAGGAATTCTCTTATTTAGAAAGGAATTCTGTATACTTTGTCCCAACAGGGTTGTCCTCAGAACTGATCCTTCTTTTATGCCCAAAATAAATCTTTCACTGGGTTCAGGAAGCCATTCTACCACAGGCTTGTTGCATCTAAAAGAAAAGTAGTACTATAAACAGGACATTTATAGGGTAATAAAATCTAGTTGAAAGGCTCTGCAGGAGCTTGTAAGTCTTATTCTAAGTCTGGTTTTATTTCTCTGCCATGGGGTAGTTGGGTAAAGACCTGTCTTTGCCTGGCATGTGAAGTAGAGTTTGTCCTCTTGGGGATTACAACCCACTTGTGCAGGTCAGCCTCTGCTTTGTTTAGTACTAATGCCATGTTGGATGCAATTGACAGAGTTGCCACTTTTGCCTCCTCTTGTTGCTGTATTAGAAAGTTCTGCCTCTAGTTCCAAGGATGACCTGCCCTCTCCAGTGCCTCCTCTTCCATTAATAGCAAAATGAACGTTGGATTAGCCACGAACATTCCTGAAAATGGCCGAAAAGGGGCCCAAAATGGTCAGGATTGGGCCGCTGAGTGGGAGAGTGATCCACCACCCGTCAGGACCCAAAATGGCCGAGAGTCAGGTGGGCGGGGCCACCTGACATATGACCTCTTTGGGGAACTGCTGGAACTGCGTTCCTGCGTGTTCCCCCTCGAAATGAGCCCTGGCCTTGGTCTTCATCTTAAACCCTGATAACTCCCTTTGTGATGTTGCGGCAGTTGCTCTCGCTCAGCCTGATATCACAAAGTTAATATGATAAAATGATGTCCAATCCTGTCTTTGTCACTATTTGAGCTCATTGGAAGAAGGGTGGGATAAGGCCAAAAAAAAATTGCACAGTGCATAATAAAAATGTCAACTTGACTGTGGCAATGGTGAAGAAGGAAAATTCCATGCTGGGAATTGTTAGAAAAGGAGTTGAAAACAAAATGGTGAATATTGTAATGTAGTGCAATCTACAGTGTGGCCTCAATGGAATACTGCGTGCAGTTCTGGTCTTTGTACATTGAACAGGACATTACAGAGTTGGAAAAACTACAGAAGAGAACAATCAAGATGATTATGGAGTTGGAGCACCTTTCCTATGAAGAAAGGCTCAAGAGTTTGGGACTTTTCAGTAAAAAAAAAAAAAAAGATAATAGCAAGCGACATGATAGAGGTTTATGCATGGGGTAGAGAAAGTAGATGGGACGTTCTCTCTTTCTCCTATAATACTACAGCTCACGGGCTCCCAATGAAGTCACTTGGCAATAGATTCAGAACAGACAAAAGGCAATATTTCTTTATTCAACGAATACTTAAACTGTGGAATTCTCGGCCAGTGGCCGTAGCGATGGCCACGAGCGTGGATGGCATAGCGTCAATGGCTACTAGCCATGGTGAGGTAAGGGAATCTCCTTATACGAGATTCTCTGAGACCCAATGGTGGGTTTCTAACAATTCCCAGCATGGAATTTTCCTTCTTCACCATTGCACTCAATGCTGGGAGGCAACATTGGGGGAGGCCTTGGCCTCTACGTCCTGTCGGTTGGTCCTCCAGGGGAACTGGTTGGCTTCTATGAAACTGGATGCTGAACTAGATGGAGCCCTGGCCTGATCCAGCAGGGCTCTTCTGGTGACCTTGCGCAATGAAGTTGTAGAAACCGGTGCCTCAGAACGTACTGATGGGGGCCAGTTTTTGAAGAGAGAGAGTGCGTGCGGGGGGAAAACTTGTATAGGTCTACCTGTGGTTATTCCCGTGGTGTCTAAACGGAGTCTCCTAAGTAAATGGCATTCAGAGGTATATATTGGCTGTGAACATGCGCTATACATCTGAATGCTGCAATGGAGGCTTTTGTGTTCCTTCTTGTTGGCCTTTGGGAAAAAGATACTGGACCTTTGGTCTGTTCCAGCAGGGATATCTTAGATGTGCTGTTTCCTGAAACTGGGATGGAGGCACTCTTCCTACTGGAAGGGACCCCTCCCTTTCTGATTTGCATGGTGCTGCCTGCTGGTGTAAATGATGGAAGTGACCCTCTCTAGGATACCCTCCACACCCAGAGAAGGAATGTTCATAGTAAATCTGGCATTCCTTTCCGTGTGGCACGCTGTAGAGGGCAAGGGGTGCAGGCACAGGATTTGTTCTACTTCTTGTGCTGTACCCGCTCCTTTTCTTGCCTGCTGTGCTCTTGACTGTTGATTTTAGCTGCTGTTCTGTGACGTGCACAAAGCATCCACTGCTCTGTTCACCCCTGCAAATTGCTGATGTTTTTGGCAAGGACAGTGCCTGTCTTTGTCTAATGTAACAAAAAGCAAAAAGAAGCAGTCTCAGTTTCTTTCTCTCTCTCTCTGTCTCTCTCACACACAGAAACTCTGTTTCATTTCACTTTGCTGAAGGAGGGAGCTTCCCTGACGAACATCACTCCACCTCTTACTGGCCAGCTTAAAAAGGGCCCCAGGCGACACAGCACTCCAATTGGTGAGTGGCAGATACGGCCGTACGCTAACCATGCACCTTTGCTGCCCTTGCAAGGGGTGCCAGAAAGGAAGATTTCAGGCAAGCTTACTTGTAGAGGAAAACATGTCCTCCATGGGTGACTGGAAATGTGAATCTGTCTGGTAAGCAAGGCTTGTTTGTTTTCCACATGACTCTCCTTTATTTTCCACATGACTGGAGGTGGGGGAGAGGAGACTTTCTGTAAGTAGAAAGTAAAAGAAGAGGAAAGATGGAAGAACCTGTAGCAAAACCCAAGTGGGAGAGCTGAACTTCAGGAACAGAATCCTTAAGGCCTGACTCAGGCATTTTGCTTCTCTACATATGGACCAAGCCACTTGCCCCAGACAACAGTAAGATGATTCCATGCTGTTGAAGGAACGTTTTGAGCCGACAACAGCTCCAGAACTGGGTAGTTTGGGACATACCTGTTTACAGACAAATCATTCTTCATCAGTGGAGGAGGGTATCTTTGTGAACAGCACACCTCCCATGTGCTCTGCCGGCAAAGGCTATGCAAATTCTTGCATGGCTTTTCCCTTGCAATCGGTGGTGGCTTCCCAATCCCTTCCTGCTTTACAGCAAGGACTTCTCCAGACCTCTGCTCTGTTCCTCTTGCTTGCCCTTGAAGCCGGCTTCCTTTCTCCATCTGCCAGCCCGAGCCAGGCAGGAACGGGAGTTAGTGATAATGCTGAATGAAGTCTATAAACGGACTGCTGCTTTGCAGTCAGGTAGCTGTTGAAACCAAGTGGTGATAGCTTCATAGGGCATGGAAAGAGCTGCCTAAGGAAGCTGTGGAGGAAGCAAAGGCTATGGAGCTGCTGCAGATGTGATCTCTTAATGGCCCCACCAGAAGCAAAAAAGGATGACCATAACAAGACCAGGGTGTGGTTCCTTTTGACCTTACAGGCCACTGTTTGAACCTAGAGAAACTAGGGACGCCAGGCCTTCCTGGACTAGGCCTAGACTTCAAGGCAGGCCCCATTCAATTTGTAGCCAGAACACCATCCTGCATTGACCTATAGACCAGGGTGGACACAAAGAAAATTCTGGTTGACTTACATTGCCTGCCAATGAGTGCTCATTGCAAAGCCAGCCAGCAGATTAATCTTCGAAGGCCAGAAATCCACCTCAATTAGTCATCTCCTAGATATTTGAAGGATATAACTTGCACCTTCGAACCCAAAATTCCTTGGTACAGAGTGTAGCTTCTTCGTTATTGCCCAAGAAACGTGACAGCAGAGGGCATCTCAACAAGCTTGTGAGGAAAAGGAAATTTTGAATGGAAACGGAGGAGCATCGGGGACATTTACTGAGAAGCGTTTCACAGAATCTTCCCTGTGTGTATTCACCCTCTCCTTGGGAAATCCCTCAGATTCGCCGGTGACTTTCAGAGTTTCCAGTTTAGGGCCCTCCGGTTTGGCCTTAGCTCTACAAGCCTTCCCTAGGATCATAGTTGCCTTAGATGCTCACCTACATCTCCAGGAAATGAGTGCTTTCCCCTTCCTTAATGACCACATTGTCCTATTGCTGCCCTAGAAACAAAGTCATCTGGATATCTCTCTGGAACATGGTCTCTTCCAGGAGCCTGTTCCACAGGCATGAGGCAGCCGCTGAGAAAGCCCAAGTCCAGACTGTCGCGGAGCACTCTGTAGACAGAGAGGGCACAGGCAGTAGGCCTTACTGGGAAAAGTGTTGCTGCTGCTGTTGCATGGGAGCATGGAGGAAGAGGCAGCCCTTCATGCATGTGGGCCCTCGATCACGTAGGGCGTTGAAGTTGTAAGCACCAGCACCTGAATTGGATCTGGAAACAAATAGGCAGCTGATGAAAGGACTTTAACATAGGAATATGGTTCAGGTGGCTAGCCCCTAATAACAAACGGGCTGCTGCATTTTGCTGGATAGTTTCTGGGTAGTTTTCAAAGGTAGTCCAGTATAGGATGTGTTACAGTAATCCAACCTCGAGTTTATTTTTTTTATTTTATTTTACAAAATATATGAGCTATAACTAAGAAAGGGGGAAAGCCTATAAGCATAAAACTAAAACTTAAGACAACACCCTAAATCCCTCTATATCTGTTATTTTGTCTAAATACACAACAGTATAGTTAAACATTTTGCTTTGGTTTTACCTTATTCCAATAACTGACGCAAAGACAGACCAGACGTGTTTTGGCCCTCAGGCCTTCCTCAGTGGTCAGTTGTACAATATTTATGTTAAAACAAACACACCCACACATTTAGAAACCAATATAAAAATGTTCCCTATGCTCTTGTCTAAAATACAAAAAGAGAAAGGAGGTAGGAAAAAATTAATTAACAGGCAAGATTAATCAAAGCCTGTATTTTCTGGCTTATGAGTTTCAGCATCTCCCAGTCCCATGAGGATTCTGTTGTTCTCCACGAATTCACCCTTATAGGAAATCTGTCCTGCTGCAACCTGGGCCTCTGCAGCCTATTTCACGAGGCGCTGCGAACTGGACCTCTACCCCTCTGCAGAAATAGAGTTTGGGTATGTGCTCCAACATGTACTTCTCCAGTAGTCTCAAGCAGTTCTCATCTAGGAAGATGCAACTCTTTAACATACTTCACAAGGATATCCTCCTCCACTAAAGATAGGTTTACCGTGAGAATTTTTCTCATCGGTGGATTGGGTGGAATCCTTACCTATCCAGAGGTTGTTTGCCAGATACCATTGGGATCTCAGTAGAGAGTAGTCTTGGGATCTGTCTTCCCTTCCTCTTTCTATATATTATTGGGGCCTAAGCCTCATTACGTTTAGGTTTCCTACTTTGGGGAACTGCCTCCAGTTGCATGAACGCACATAGCTCTGCCTGTGAAGCATGTGGGAGATGTAAGCCTCAAGCAAATACCCTCAAATCCACCAGTGGCAAGAGACCCTCTCAATGCGTCTGATGTTTTGATCATGTTGATTCTCCGTAGCCCCATTTGCACAATGACAATATCTGCGATTCTGGAGCGGGGAGCATAACTGGGAGTCTTTTGGCTGTTGGAAGGCTGGCCAAATATTAACGCATGCGCTGTGGAGCATGATAAGGGAGAGCATGGCCATCCTTCCATCTTGGCTTTGTGGAAGGAAATGGGATGGCTGTTGTGAGGCTTCCGTCTTGTTCTCGTTTCAGTGATTGGGAACTGCCCAGACAACACCATAGCAACCAGTGATGTCACTGCAGAGAGTGCCAATGATGTCACAGTGGAGAGCACTGTAGCTTCTGCGGAGATGGAGGGAAGTCCCAAGGAGGATTCTGTAGCTGTCTGTGAAGATGAAGGAAAGCTCTCCTTACGAATGAACCTCACAACCCCGGCCACTGAGGAGAGTGAGTCTCTCCCCTTCAGCCTGGAGAGTAAGAGACACAAAGCAGGAACGGTTAGGGAGGAGCCTTCCTCATCTGCTCTCTTCTTTTTCTCCCTGTGGCAGGGTACCCTAATCGTTACTGACCTTCTCCTTGCTTAGTAGCCTCCTCTAGTCTTCAAGGATGCTTTCAGTGCCTCTCTGCAATACCTGGGTGGGGGGAATACTGTGCAGAAATACAGCCTTGAAAGGAGCTTTTGGAATGATGGGTGGAATGCAGCCTGTTTATGTTGGCTGCACAAAAACAGGTGGGTTGAGCAGGCTTGGGGAGGCCCAGATGGAACAGTAGCTTGTTACCTGTCCCAGGTATGTTTTTGAATAGTGGTGGCTGGCAAAGTTGCTTTACTGACAGGCAGGCCTTGTTCAGAAGCCCTAGAGTGGGGTGGTGGCGGCAGTGAGTGCCCTTAATATAGCCGTCTCTTCTCTCCCACTTTTGCCCTTCAGAGCCTGCAGCCAGTGAAAGGAAGAATGGGTCTGTGGCTGGTGCTGTAGCCAGGTAATTGGAAATTTGTTGCTCTGAATACATTTGGGAGCAAAAAGAGAGTGTGATTTTCTTACTAAGAAAGACCAGGCTAAATTATGCCCTCTTCCCACCATACGATATGGACCCAGCTGTGTCAGTTGGGTGTGGCATAGTGGTATCTGTCTAAGATGTGGGAGATCTGGATTCAAATCCTCACTCTGCCATGGAGCTGCCTGGATAGCCATGGGCCGGTCATTATCTCTAAAGGTAAACTACCTCACAGTGTTCTTGTGAAGATAAAATAGGACAGAAAAATCCATGTATGCCACCCTGAGCGCCTTAGAGGAAGAGCAGGATAAAATGTACTAGGTAGATACAGTTACAACTTTGGGTTTTTTTAATTTATTAAAACATTTACATTCCACCTTCTGCTGGCTCAAGGCAGCTTATAAAAACCAGTTAAAACATTACAATTGAAAAACCAAATAGAAAAAGAAAGCCCAAACAGCCCAGTCTCCCAGATACCAGCTTTTCATACCCCTTTAAAGGCCTGGGAAACAAATTGAGGCTCTCTGTTGGTGGGGCACCCTCCACCTCTCCCAGGAACCCATTCCACAGAGTGGGAACCATGATGGAAAAGGACCACGTTGTGGTCAGTACCAGATAGACACCCTCAGTGGGAAACAACCATTAGTTACACCCGGGAACTTAGGGGAGGAGACGGTCCTTTAGATAACCAGCACCTTGAATTGAACTCAGAAGCTAACTGGCTGCCAAAGTTGCTGTTTCAAAATGGGCAGCATCCCATTGGTTTGTCTTCAAGGGCAGCTCCAAGTAAAGCATGATACAGAAGTCCAGCTGCAGGGTTACAAAACCATAGATTGAGTGAATCTAAAAAAAGGCTTGTTAAACCTGATGCAGCTGAGAGAAGGCGCTCGGTCTTTGCATGTCACAGTGGAGATTTGTGCATGCTCAGAACAGCAATTTGGGAATTTCTAGAGCAGGCAAAGGCCTCCCCCTTAGAAATGCAACCTTGAATTCTTGATATGTAAAGGGAAAAGGGTCTCATTTTTTATTTTGTTTTTTTATTGTCCACCGTACCATTTGGGGTGAACTGGAACTTCTGTGAGGGAAATTCTGTTTGATTTTCAGCTGGTTTATTTTAAACTAAAAACGTGTTAGTAGTTGATAGTTGTGTATAGTTTTTTCAGCGTGCTTAGACCACCTTGAAAAGGTGCAGCTCTTTCAAGAGCAGGATCCCATTTGCTAACAGTCACAAGTGGTGTTTTTTGCGTCTGGGAGATGACCACTGTTTTTCCATCAGGAGACACAAAAGGAATAACAGAGAGTTAGGTCTTAGAGTTCTTTTGAGGGGGAGAGAGCTCTCTTGCTTGCTCACTTGGGCCATTTCCACGCATGTTCAGTGCAACTGGGAAATGGATTTTTCCTGTTCCCCCACAACGGTATGGTGCATTTGTGTCTCTTCCTCGGTTTTCTAGCTTTTTTGCTGCAAAGTTTTGGGGAAAATGGCTGCAAAGCCTGTATATTTGCCATGTGGGTGGAAAAAGTAGATTTTCCTGCTGTCTTGGCAGCCATTTTCCTTGTCTCTGACCCTCATGGCGGCCATTTTCCTTGTCCCTGATCCTCATGGTGGCCATTTCCTCCCTCTGCCACCAGCGGGGAGTTGTTTTTTTTTAAACTGTCAATTTAATATTGTTATAACATTGTAAAAATCTGTACATCGGGTTCTCTGAATTCCCAGCTTTCAAAAAGTCCAGCTCCATTGTTGCAGAGATGCTAGTGGTGAATGGGAGATCTAATCCAGGACAAGGTGTTACCCATTCCAGACGGGGTTACACTAGTGCCTTTTATCAGCTCTGATTGGTTAGCCAGCAGTGCTGTGGACTTTCCAGGGCAGAAAAGATCTGGCCACTGTGATGCATGCCCTGGTTAGTGTAGGCCAGATACTGCGGTGTGCAGTACGTGGGTCTGGCTGCCCTTGAAAAGGGTTTGGAAGTTTCAGTTGGTGCAGAACGTTGGACGGAGTGGGTCGTAGGGACCATCTCGCTCCTGTCCTGGCCCGTTTACAGTGGCACAGTTCAAGTTGCAGGTGTTGACCTTTAAAGCTCTATAAGGCTTGGGGCCACCATACATGAAGGACTGACTACTGCCTTATGAACGTACCCAATCACCGTGGTCATCCTCCAAAGTCCTGCTTTGAGTGCCCCTGCCAGGTGGCAACTGGGAGAGGGCCTTCTTGGTTGTGGCACCAAAACTCTGGAATTTGCTCCCCAGAGAGGCTTGCCTGTCCCCTTGTGTTGCCGTCGTCCGTCAGTGATCCTCCTTCCTGCTGTATGTTTTAATTGTTCATATGTATGTGTATTTTATTGTATTGTGTGTTTTAACTTGGTTTTAATTCTTTAAGTGGTGTTTTTGTTTTATTTTAATGGCTTTTAAGATGCGTTTTTATTATGTACGTTTTTAATCTGTTAGCTGCCTTGGTGGCCCTGATGAGGGCAGAAAGGCAGAGTATATTTTGTAAATAAATAAAAGGAGAAGGGCATATCTCTGTTACAAAAAGGGCTGGGAACTTACATTTTAAAAAAAGGTAAGCTGGGAATCCAGAAAACATGACACACAGATTGGTGGGGGGCAGGAATGCCCTGCGGAAGCCCCGTTGCTGCTGCTGTGTATTGGCCGCCCCAGTGAGGAAACTGCAAGAGCCATTGTTCATCATTGTTCTGTGCCGTCCCACACTGGGACTAATCACATGCGGGCTGTCCGATCGGAGACGTTTTCATTGCTTCCTTAAAGCTCCGTTACAGGCTGTGTCTCCCAATCACGTAGTAACCTGTTTCCCCACCTAAACAGCCAAATGAGATGTGGGAGAAGCTGCCCCCTTTCCCTGTTCTCAGCTGCCATGAGGAGAACTTTACTTGTGAGTTCTGTGCATTTTTCTTGGTGACTGTCCTCTTGGACTGAGTCTTTGTCTTTGACTTTGATTCACGTCTTGACTTCAGCTTGGACTTGACTTCATCTCTGATTTGTTATTTTACTTCTTACTGATCTCAGATGTCTTGACATCTGCCTCGACTTTGACTACATTTGTGATTCTGGCTTCTTGTCCCTTCTTCCCCTCAGAAGGCACTTTTTAAAATGTCTCAGAAGGCACTTTTTAAAATGTCTCAGAAGGCACTTTTAAAAAATGTACCAAGTGTGGTACGAAAATGACCCAAACCGACAAGCAAGAGCTCTGCCTGTTGTGTTTGGGAGAGGGCCACAGCATTTGAGCCGGTAAGTTTTGTTTACACCCAAGGCCAGAAACGTGAGGGCTGTCTGTTTAAAGGCCACCTTGTCAGAAAGAGTACTCACCGGCTCCAATCCAGTCCTTAGCTCCAAGCTAAATCATCTGCTGTGAAGGAGCGCCCATCCAAGTTGGTGTTTGCAATCCCACCTTTACGTAGGGATTGCCTTTCCAGAACTGTTTGTCATGTCCTCACCAGGACTTGATACCATAGTTTCTCCCACAAGTATTTGCTGGAGTTCTACTGTTCTTTTTAAGAAAAACCATAAGTGTTGACACGTTATGAATGTTTGCAACTTTCATTCAATCTCCCAAAGAAACCTCTAGTGATACTGGGAAGATTGTATGCCATATTTCTGCTATTGGGATCCGTGCCTGGCACTTTACTACCCACAGCTCGACCCCTGTGAGACCATTGATATGTACCACCAGTCATTGTCTCTGGTGTGTTGGCTTCTAGACTGACCTATAGAGAGAGGGGTCCTGAAGTGAACTCTGGAGAATACTGGCTTCGGTAGCAATGACAATGCATTTGACATGAGTACCAATTTGTCCATCCTCTTCAATATTGAGGGTGTTACCTTCGATACCAGTGCCTGTGCAATCAACTCCCATCAGCTTCTATTTCAGCACCTTCGGCTGTGGTGTTAGTGCCACCATTTGTGTCTCCCAGGATCCAGTGCGTCTGCCTCCTGTAATCTTCAGGCCTCCCTCCCCTATACCTTCTGCCATCCTGCCCCCTTGTTCTGCCACTCCTCCTTCTTCTGCCTCTTTCAGAGAACTGTCAAAACCATACTCTGCCTCTGATACTTACTTAGTGAAGCATCTGGATCCTCTCTCCAGCTGAGTGGCTCTTGGAAAATCAGCAGCCTTCAGCGCTGGAAGATTTGAGGATCTGTTCCAAGTAACTTAGAGCAAGATTCAGGTCCACGAGCACTTTAAAGACCAACTAGATTTCCAGGATATGAGCTTTTGTGAGTCAAAGCTTCCTTTGTCAGGTATCTGATGCAGGGAGCTTTGACTCTCGAAAGCTCATACCCTAGGAATCTGGTTGGTCTTTAAGGTGCTCCTGGACCCAAATCTTGCTCTTCTAACTACAAACCAACACCGCTACCCACCTGTAACTTGTTCATTATGTAAACAGCCTTGGGCATAGAAGTAGTGAGACTCAGTAACAAGCAGACCTGGTACTCAGGATTATACAGAGGCTCATACTGGGGAGTGCCTCTGATTTTCCCTGCACTCTCAGACATGTCCAAAGAATCACAGGCAAACCCTTCTTGTTCCTTCTGCATCAAAGAAAGAATGGAAAATTTCTACCGAATCCAAATGGAGTAGTGCAGGTTCCTATTTTCCCACCCTCCAGCAAATTTGATGATTGTTGAAGCTGCTCTAGGAAAGAGAACGCAGATGGGCTGTAAGGGCAGAAATCAGATTCCTTTTGTAGGCAGGTCGGCACCTCCAGGGCAACGACTGTGAAGGTGGACAGCCATTCCATGTGCATGATGAGATACTGGCACTTCCTACCCTCAATACTGGGGTGCCTTTTAGAAGATGTGGACTCCATTGCTGCTACTCTTAGAGAGGAAACTTTTAGACTTTCTGAGCAGCAGCTCCTAATAGCCACGCCTGAGTTTAGCTGAGTGTGCCTTGGAAAAGATGTCCATGGCGATTGTATTGAGGTGACATGATTGGTTATGCTTGACATCCCTGACTCCTGAAGTGAGAACAGTGATGGAGGATTTGCCTTTTCAAGTGGGATGCTTGTTTAGCAACAGAACAGGTGGTACTCTGGAGCTGCTACAGAAGCTGTGACCCACAGCTTGCTTGTAGGGCATGTCTGCTTCTTGTACCAGATAGCAACATGCCTGGTAACCATCTTTTATCCCTTGAAGCAATCTCTGTGTTCTTCTACACATCTCATCATTCTGGAAATCCTTTCGTCACTCCTCGAAGACACAGCAGTCTTCTCATCTAAAGCCCTCTTTGGGATCAAATAGGCTCTTTTGAAGTTTTCTATGACTTTTCTGCTCGCTATCTATGTCAGTAACTTTCTGCCTGGAAATTAACAGCTGATCACTGGGTGCACAGGTGCACACTCTTGTAAGGCTGGGATACTTCCGCCATCCAAAGTGTTTCTGTGTTCTCTTCCAAGAACGGAGGCAAGAGAAGCTCTGCCTTTCTTTCGGAGGGACTTAGGGTACTACTCCAGGTACTTCACAGTACTGAAGAAAAACAGAGGTCTGTGCCCTATTCCTCAGACTCGAGAACATCCAACAGATTCATAATCCAGACGTTCCTGGTGACGATGCTAGCATCTCTCCTGCCCTTGAGTTTAACTATACGTGTGGGCTAGGGCTAGGGCTGGTGCCTTGTTTAAGCACCTGGGTCCACCCCTTGGTATGTCGTCTTGCTAATCTGTACCCATCAGTTACTATGGGAGGCGGGCATGGGCGCTTCAGTTGAAGGCTGTGTGCAGATTCTGCAGAGCACGAACAGGTTGCGCAGTTGTAACTTTTTGACTGATCATCTGTGTGTACACACATCTTGCCCATATTCCCTGCAACAGGTACTTTGCTGCAGTGTATGATTTTGGAAAGAGCTGAGCAGGAGCCTGTTAGTCCCCTCCCCCCCACCTTTAGGCACGTACGGTCCAAGACTGCATTTCTGAGGGAGAGGCCTTGGTGCTCAAACATTTCCAAATTGCTGCTGTGCCCATGACCACTTGAAGAACAACAGTTGTCGGGTAAGCTGCAGCACAAGTGAGCTTGCCCTGGGAAGGGAAGGGGAGAAGAAGGAATTCTTGAGAGACTGCAGCCAGTGAAATATACTCGGAATAGAGAGGACCGTTCAGCAGCTGTCCCATGAAACTAACTCAGAGCTCTGATGTGTTACAGACTCAGGATGTTTTACATGAAATGCTTCTTTCTCCTTGGGCTCATTTGGGTCCTAAGAAAAAATGCAAGCCCCTGGTTGTCTTGATGGAGCTACTGTAATTGAATTGTGAGTTGCTTTGTCTATGTTTATTCTTTCTTGGCTGATCTGTCATGTTTGTTCATAGTTCTCAGAAGATGCCATCTGTGTTCACTCGTATCTGTGAAGCTCAACAAGACGACGAGATTCAAGGGCCAAAGTTACCTTGTTCACCGATCAGGCAAGCCTGCTGAAGACCTCTTTCATGTTGCATCTAGCTGTGTCTTAATAACAGAGTTTTGTGGTGCTTTAAAATCTAACAATCCTGCTAATACTCTTTTCTGAGCTCCTGAATCATGTTGTGTCTGTGTACATCTTCTATTTTACTGGCATTTGTTCCAGCTGCAGGACAAGCAAGATAAAATTGGGCTTTTGTGTTCCTAAGAGGAGGTGGAGTCAGCTGGAAGGAGGTTTATCCTGAGTCAGTGTCCATCTTACCTCTGAGCCTGCCCTTCAAAACACCTTGCTTAATGGGAATGTTGTCCAAAGTGTTAGTTTCAAAAAGAAATTACTAGCAAGGCTTCTTGTCTGTTTTAAGTGGCTGAACAACATGCTGGGAATTTCATCACCTTGTACAATATACGGTAATCAGAGAACTTGAGTTGCATGCATGGGAGTGAGTGTTCATTGTATTGTCGAAGGCTTTCACGGCCGGAGAACGATGGTTGTTGTGGGTTTTCCGGGCTGTATTGCCGTGGTCTTGGCATTGTAGTTCCTGACGTTTCGCCAGCAGCTGTGGCTGGCATCTTCAGAGGTGTAGCACCAAAAGACAGAGATCTCTCAGTGTCACAGTCTGTGTCCAGTGTCCAGACTGTGACACTGAGAGAGATCTCTGTCTTTTGGTGCTACACCTCTGAAGATGCCAGCCACAGCTGCGGGCGAAACGTCAGGAACTACAATGCCAAGACCACGGCAATACAGCCCGGAAAACCCACAACAACCATGAGTGTTCATTGCTTATGTTCTGTGGTAACATCCCAAACTCTTCATGTAAATTTGAAGGCTAGCTGCATTGGTCTTTAACAAGGTGCAAGGCTCGTGCTTTGACAACAGTAAAGTAGGAAGATAGCAGACGGCACACTTCACTGTTTGTGTGTACTGGGAAAAATATAAAACCCTAACATCTGCAATCCCAAGCTGATAGAGTAGCATCCAGACAAACAAGATTGAAAGGAAATTAGTAATGTTCAACAAGAGTTTAGTAACAAAATGGGAAATCACCCTTTGGAGAGGTGAAATGAGTTTTGTGTTGAGATTTTTGGTTCGGGGGGGGAAATTTGGAGGGACTGTCCGTTGTGAGGGTTATTAATACTCTGTTGAATGCAGGTGTGAGTTTTCCAAAAAACTGAGGGATACTCTTTGAATTCCAGACACTAGGAAAACTTCCAAAAGAGGAAAGCAAGTCATTTGAAATATATTCAGTATTGTCCGTTGGACAAATTGGCCTTGGAATGGGACCTGTTAGAGACGTGGCATGGCCATGGGGGGGGGGGGAAGGGCAGTGATAAGGAGCTTTTGAAGTAGGGGCAGGTGTGGCTGTTGCTACCCCCAAAAGGATGAGGAGCTTTTTCTTGCTTCCCCTGTCCTAGGGAGAGGGGCAGCCATAGCAGCAGCAGGCATGAAGCATTGGGAGTCTGGTAGGAGAGAAGGGGTAAGTGAGGCGTGTTTATGCATGTTAAGGTGTTACGTGTGATTGCTTTAGCCATGGTAGCCGACTGGCCAGCTTGTTGGCCTTCATCTGAACCTTCCATGCGCTCTTATATTCGTACATTTGCTTTTCAGAGGCGAGCTGTTCAGTTTGCCGAGCTCTCGGACAGAAGAGAAACCACCCAAAACATGTCTGAGCCAACAGTCTCTGAAGTCTGTGAGTTGTGAACAGGCCCTGGACTTGAAAATGGGTGTTAAGCAGTCCATGAGCTGTGTGAAGGAGGGAGAAGCCATGGAGGTAGTGGATGCAGGGGCTCAGGAGGAGGAGGAAGGAAGTCGGTCCTGGAAGATGCCAGGTTCTGCACTTTCTTCCGAAAGAAATGATGAAGACCGAGTGCTTCCAGTTGTCAGAAGCAGCAAGGGTGTCCAGACTGCAGCGGCATCTCTCTGTGATCCAGCAGTCTTTGTGTCAGCGGCTACGCAGACAGCAGCTTGCAGTCAAGTGGACGTGGGAACAAGCATTGCTGGGTTGAGGCCCACAAGTGGTCCGGGGAAGGAGCCGCAACCTCCAGACAACCAGGTGAGAAGGAGCAGGATGCTGGGCTGCCTGTGCTTGTCGGCTGTAGGAGGACCCAAGCGAAGGCAAATCGTTCTGCATGCCGCCTGGCCATAATTCTGAGCTATCTACTGAGGGAGGCCATTACTAGATGAGCTTCCCTTGGCCTCATCCGCAGTCGGCAAGGTGGGAAAAGTCTCTCCTCGCTGTCTCGTTAAGAGGGCAGAGGGACGTTCCTGGATTAGATCAAGGGAGCAGCGAATCCAGCCAGATGGGAAGTTCAGAGGCCAGATGTGATCAATGTGGCTTTCCTCTGTATTTGGTAATTGGACCAGAGGCTTTCTTGTGTCTCATCCTGATTACAGATGTAATCCTTTAAAAGCCGTGATGAAAGCATGATGGGAGGTTTTAGAAGGGAGTGAGTACAGGTGCCTTCTTGTTTGGAGACTGCCGCCAGGTGCTTCATTTGCAGGGGTGGGGGCGGTCTTGAAGTTTGATATTTCAGGAGTCTGCCTTCACCACCCGAAGTCACTGTGTCATTCGTAATCGTGCCCTTTGCATAACTGCATTTTTCATAAACCTAAAGGCCCCACTTTCTGAAGCTGCACTGCATTCTCTTTCTGTTAAGAATCGGGTTGCTCCTCTCATCCACTTCTAGTAGCAGGACTAAAAATACATTCACGGTTCCTGGACAGGGGGCGCGTCCCCCACTTCTGGTCCCCCATCCACCTACAGAGCAGGGTCTGCCAGCAGCTCAGTTTAAACAAAGACTTTAGAATGACCAGACAATTTTGGTTCGAGTGCACTGGCTCAGCTGCCAAGACTTAAACCAAGCAGTATGTGTGCTTCATTCCAGATTCTTTGGGGCAATTCAGATTAAAGTTGACTCTCCTTCTGTGGACTTCTTTGCCTCTCCTGCAAACCACAATGTCTCCAGGTTCTAGGCTGGTTTTCCTTTGAAAGTGACAGATGGGGTGTATGCCCTAAGAGGGTTGGCTGCTAGGCTTGCTCTGTGTATATCCATCTACATCTTTTCTAGCCAAGAATTATGGAAAAAACATCAGAGTCAGCCGAACAGAAGTTATCCTGTTTGTTTCTTATTGGCCTTGGAGCCCATAGTTTTTTTGAACCCAGTTCAGCAGGCAGCTTACATGCACATTGCCATGGATTCCACCCAAGACTCAGCTACACAGTGACTCTGGCTCTGTGACTGGAGGTTTCATGGCAAACACTGGGAGTTGTAGTTACTCTGATGTGGTTATCAAAATTGTCTTAGTCTCTTGGAGACTAAGACCTAGAAGGCCTATGGAGACTAAGACCTAGAAGGCCTATGGAGACTAAGACCTAGAAGGCCTCTTGGAGACTAAGACCTAGAAGGCCTATGTGGTGCTGTTGCCAGCCCCTCACACCCCAGTTGGCAGGCACCACAAGTTTTGCAGTAGCTGCAATCTGTCTGGAATCAGGGCCTCTGGCCAAATCATCAGAAGGGCTGCATATCATCTCTGTCACGGGGTAATGGCCCCTTTCCTGTACATCAAGTGATTCTTATGTGAGGCATCAAACTAAACTGTAAACTAAATATGAGCAGTCAGTGTGATGCGGTGGCAAAAAAGGCCAATTCAATCCTGGGTTGTATCAAAGGGGCCATAGCGTCGAAATCGCAGGAGGTCATAGCCCCTCCCTATACTGCCTTGGTCAGGCTGCACCTGGAGTACTGTGTGCAGTTCTGGAGGCCCCACTTCAAAAAGGATTTGGACAAAATCGAGAGGGTGCAGAGGAGAGCAACGAGGATGATCAGGGGTCTGGAGACAGCCCTACGAGGAAAGGCTGAGGGCCTTGGGAATGTTTAGTTTGGAGGAGATTGAGGGGGGACATGATTGCTCTCTTTAAGTATTTGAAAGGCTGTCATTTGGAGGAGGGCAGGGAGCTGTTCCAGTTGGCAGCAGAGGGTAGGACCCGAAACAATGGGCTTAAATTACATGCACAAAGGTACCGGCTGGAAGAACTTTTTCACGGTCAGAGTAGTTCAAAAGTGGAATCAGCTGCCTAGGGAGGTGGTGAGCTCCCCCTCACTGGCAGTTTTCAAGAAGAGGCTGGATGAATACTTGTCAGAGATGCTTTAGGCCGATCCTGCACTGGGCAGGGGGTTGGACTAGATGGTCTGTATGGCCCCTTCCAGCTCTATGATTCTGTGATTCTGTGATCAATAGACACATACGTAGACAGTTCTCTAGGCCCTAACAAAACTGCCCTTTGAGCCTTGGAGCGTCTCTGTGCTCCCCGTCCTCCTGCATGCATTGGCAACATCCTAGCTTGCCTAGTTAGCATAATTCTGTCTGCAGGGCAGGTGGAAAAAGAAACCCATCCACAGTCAGGAAGAATTCTTCATGGTAAGCACCAAGATTGATTGCCTGGAGGATTCTGCATGTTTGCCTGGCAATGGTCTAAGAACTACCGAGTAGATGGAGTCTTTTAGTCAAGGTTTGTAATACTTCAACTTCCTAATCATGCTTATAGTTGAGGTAGCTACTGATTCTGGGAAGGGCAGTGTCTGTAGCCTCAGCCAGTTTTTCTGTAAAAGAATCTGCTTCCCACTGGAAGTGCCTGATAGTCTGGACCCCTTGGCCTGGACCACCAGAACAAGTAGAAAGGCAGTTCACCAGATAAGCAAATTTTCCATTGTAAATGCAGAATTCTATCAGTTGAAAGTCCTGTGTGATGTAATATTAAACAGTGATTTAAAAACACACATTTTCAGTCCAAACATGAATACTGCAGGGATCAGGAGAAATGTCTGAATGGTCTGGGCGAATTTTTCTCCTCTTTAGAGTGAATACTTGGATTTGCCCAACTTGCCTCCTGGTAGAGTCTTGCGGCGCCATGTCCGTACAATCCGCGAAGTGCGCACCGTTGTCACACGGGTCATCACAGACGTCTACTACAAGGATGGGGCTGAAGTGGACCGCAAAGTGGTAGAGGTAAGAGGCCCCAGGCAGGCGTCACCCTTTCTACTTGGTCCAGAATTTGTGAAACGTTGCCCTTTCTGGGATGTTGCTGTAGTTTCTGCAGGAGGGCTGTTACTACGCAGAGGATTTGCTCTGCCCCAGCTCTCCAACCGGAGTGGGGTTTTTTGGAGCAGACACACAATGTCCTCAACCTGTTCTTCCCATTTTCCGTTTTTTCTTTGATGTGTCTGGAATCTGCTTTGCTTTGATCTTTCTGCAAGGTTTGCCCATAGAAAGGTACGGATTTCCGAACCTTTTGCCCGCACCTGGTGTCATTTCCCTTCCCCGTTCCGCTGTGCCCACACCTTCCACACCATCCAGACTTTTTGCCAGCTTTTTTTTAAAAAACAAGGTCTTTGATATAGTGTTATAGAGATAAATGTACTATTGATTAAAACAAAAGCCTGCTATTGCTTGTTGTGTAGGGGGGTCTGGAGGGAAGAGTGGAGAATTGACTGGCGGAGACCCTCCGTGGCTGCCACGAATGTTTCTGCGTTCACAGTGGGGAATTGTCCCCTACGTGGAAAGTAGTCTGAGCTTTTCAGAAAGCTGCCGTGCCACATCCTTAGCTTGTATCGTGAGTAGTTGTAATGCAGTTTCTTTTTTATAATTCCTGCTGCCATGTGGAAGAGGAGAGAAGCTGTCGTCTCGTTTTCTCCCTCTCCTCTTTTTAAAATAGTAAAAAGTCCAGTAGCACCTTTAAGACTAACCAACTTTATTGAGGCATAAGCTTTCGAGAACCACAGCTCTCTTTGTCAGATGCAGTGGAGCTGTGGTCCCCAAAAGCTTATGCCTCAATAAAATTAGTTAGTCTTAAAGGTGCTACTGGACTTTTTACTATTGTGCAAGTGCTGACTAACGTGACTAACTCCTCCGGATCTCTTTTTAAAAGGCTCTCTCTGAAGCTAATTGGCACATATGCCGATGGGGAGGTCACAGCTCGTTCAGCCGCTAGAGAACATTGCCCAAGTGCCCTTCGGCTGCCAGATAACTGGGTTCTGGATAATGCCAGGGACTGGTCCAAATTACTGCTGATTTTTATATTTTCAAATATGATAACAGCCAAAACCTGCTTAGAGAAACAGGCAGTAGCCATTGGGGGAACTTGCTGTGCTTTACCTCATCACAGTTCCTGAACTCCCATCTTCTCACAAACTGTAAATTGTGAGGTTTTCAATTTTGTCCTGAAGTATCTTTTTTCTCCCCTTTACCCACAGTTTAGTTTTTCCCTTGCCATTTGGCCTGAAGAAGAGTTCTGGGAGGACTTGAAAGCTTGCTTTCTCCTTTGTATACATAGGTAGCTTTCTTAGATAGATGGTTGGTCCTTCTAGTTGCATGCTTTCTGCTCTGACTCACAGCAGAAAGGACAACAACAACAACAACAACAACAACAACTGTGCTTATATATTGCTCTTCTAGGCAGATTAGTGCCCTGCTCAGGGCGGTGAACAAGTCAGTGTTGTTATCCCCGTAATACATCTGGGGAGCTGGGGCTGAGAAGAGTGGCTTCCCCCAAGGCCACCTGCTGAGCTCATGGCAGTAGTGAGATTCGAACCAGTAGAGTGCTGATTTGCACCCGAACCACTTAACCACTGCGCTACAGCAGCTCTCATGGATATCTGTTCCCTGAGATCATTTTAGCTGGAGCTGCCACGTCTTCCTGCATGCTAAGCTTTATGTTCTTTGTTAAATATTTCCCACCCTGCTTTTCTCCCCATCAAGGACTGAAAGCTGCTTATAATATAAGCAGCTGAAAATATAATTTAGACAGACAAAAAATATAAAGAACAACACCAGCACCCTGGGCCGGTTCTGGATCTAATGGCCTGGCTCTCTTAGGACCAGAGGCTGAGAGCTGTGCCTAAGAGTGCCAAAAGGCTCATCATACCTCTGGCCACGCTCAGGCTAAACTCTACATAAATAAGCAAGGAGGTCCGTCCAGAACTCACTCAGCTGGCAGAGATGTTTCCATTGCTTCCACCCCTGCGGGTTCAGCCTGGTTCAGAGTGGTTCAGAATCCAGACCATGGCCTGTACTCTGGCCACTAGGAGACAGGCCCCCTTTGAAAACGATGAATTGGCTGGGAGTGGACTTAGGAGGTACCTTCTTCCCCTGGGAAGAGGGCTAGTCTTCCTGCCTCTGCAGTGAATGGGTTGCAGAAGACTTCTCTCTTATTTTGCCTGGCTTGTAGGGTTGTCAGTGCTGGCTTGGGAAATTCTTGGAGATTTGAGGGGAGTGCTGGGGGAGTGCAGCGATCAGGGAGAACAATGAGGTTCTGATTAAGAATGTCCTTGGAAGCTGGGGCATTTTTGCAAGCTAGAAGGTTTATTTATTTATGCCTTTTATAATCCGTCTTTCTCTCTGAGACTCAAGGAGGATTACACAGTGCAATTCAGTATGATCAAGAGCTGGGATGTTCAGTAAACAATAAAATAGAATATAAACTACAGTAATTTGAAAACAAGTTAAAATATGATGCAGAGCTGAACAAACATGAACAACTTAAATGATGTAGACAACAGTAGCAGGCAGTGCACAGTATTACAGTCTACAGTCCCTATCCCTTTATCTTAGCATCTTTTTGAACCATTTCCTTACAGCACAGCCCTGCTTCCTGTATAATAAAGCCCTCCAGAATAATTTGGTTTTGTACAGTTTGCAGAAAGCCCAGAAAGTGGGAGCTTTCCTGACCTCTTCAGGCAGGCTGTTCAATAAGGTGAGGGCCATTACAGAAAATGTGTGTGTGTGTATGGGCAGCTGTTGACTTTGCCCATTTGCTGGGTGGAAGATGCAGAAGACCCTGTTCAGATGAGTGAAGCTGCCATGGCAGAGCACAGGCAGAGAGGTGCTCCTGTAGATATGAGGGGCCAAGGCCATGTGGTAACCAAAACTTTGAATTGATTCTGGTAACTGATGGGTAGCCAGTGGAGTGACTGTAGAACGGGAGTAATATGCATGCTCTGCCTAGCTCCTGATAATCAAACTGTGGCATTCTGCACCAGCTGGAATCTCTGAGTTAACTTTGAGGGGAGACCCATGTAGATTCCATTACACTATTCCAGTCTTGATGTTACCATGCTGTGGATCTAGGTGACCAGATCGACCATGTCAAGGGTGGAGTGCATCTTCTGGGCTACATGAGTTCATAGGAGGCATTTTTTTGTAGCTGCAGTAACTTGCTTCTCTAGCAGCAGCGCTGGGTCCAGTATAAGTCCCAGGCACTTAACTGAGTCTGCAAAGGTCAGCTGAACTCCATCAAAAGCGGGGAACACAATTTCCTTCAATATCTCTTTCTTCCCAACCAGCACCACTTCTGTCTTGTCTGAGTTCAGTTTCATTTTGTTCACTTTTAGCCAACTGACCACAACTATCAAGCATTGACTTAAGGCCTCTGTGGCATTACCAGGGGATTTGGAGAGAGAGAGAGAGAGATGGATGTCATCTGCATATTGATGACATCCAATTCCTAAGCTATGAATTATTTCTCTTAAAGGTTTTACTTAAAGGTCGAGTAACATGGAGGATAAAATCCCCCATCTCGCATAGTTTGCATGATCATAACTGTGAAAATACGGCAGTTTTTCTGAAAGTATACACATGCAAGTCCCAAGTGTTATTTCTCTCTTACGAAAAGCAGGATTGGAAAAAATGACCACCAACTGCTACCGGAGCCAAAACTTGCTGTTCTTCGCTGTGCTGCATGTCAGGAATGTCCACAACAGTCCACAAATACTGGCTGGGGTCACTCGACAGTTGTGGCAGGAGCAGTGGCCACAGGGCTCCTAGGGGCCTTGTGAGCATATGTTAATTTAGCATAGTACTTTTCCTGCCATTACATTCTTAGCAGTGTTTCCATGTAAGAGTCCAATGGTAGTCATGGGCTCATTCTGTCCACACTGGGACAATCCAGAGTTCTGCATATGCTGGCCTTTTAATGTTCAGGGAAGTCATAGGAATGTGCCGGCCTCCCACCTGGCAAGGAAGCAAATGCAGTATCGGTCCTCACAGTACTCGGTGGCAATGAGTCCCATAGGCTAGCTCACAACGTAATAAATACGTTACCTTTTTAAGGTGTCACAGAATATGTTGTTTTGGGATTTGGTTGCAACAGAGGCATTTGTTTAATTGCTGCTGTGTTTTTTTATTTACTTCATTTATACCCCAGATTTTTCCTCAGTGGGGACCCAAAGTGGCTTATAATACTCTCCTTCTACATTTTGTCCTTCATAAAAACAACCCTGTCAGGTAGGCTAGGCTGAGAGTGTGTGACTGGTTAAGGTCACCCAGTAAGCTTCCATGCAGGACTAGGGTTTTGAATCCGAGTCTCCCAAATCTTAGTCCAGTGTTCTAACCACTTTGCAATGTAGGCATAAAATATAAGAGCCTGCATTGACAGCCTACAAAAGAGAACCTATAAAATATATTGATATCCCCCTTTTTAGCTATGCAGTCTTTGAAACGGCTTGCTACATTTTAAAAAACACAGGAGAGGGTGAGTCAAGACTATTTCAGATCTGGAGGGCAGGCTAGCTTTTATTTGGTCCGTCCGTCTCTTCCCCCCCCCCCCCCATTTGCAGTCTTGCTTCTGTATCTAGCCACAAATTCTCTCCTCTGTTCCTTCTGATTTCTATTTAAATATCTGGGAAACAGAACTTTCAGTTCTGTCGAAGAGTTCATCCAAGTAAAACATACAGATGTTTCTTCTCTTCTTCTCCATGTAGAATAATAGCTTGGGACAAGAAAAGGAAACAAATGTAACTCAGATTTCCTCCTGCCATAAGCCCGTTAGGAATTGGAACATTATTTTAAACTTTTCAGTTCTGATTTGAGTCCAACCACTTGGGTTCAGAGTTTCTAGGTATTCAGGTGAGAACTCGGCTTTTATGTTAAACTAGATATTTAGATTTGGCACATTCAGAATATGGTAAAAAAAAAACCCTATTTATTTGTTTTGTTTACTTATAGTCCATTTCTCGTTTATTTATAGCCCGTATAAAAATAGTTCAGTCAGACAACGTAAAGCATCTAACAGGATTACAAAATTAGGAATCAGTGCAACAAAAAACTGTCAAAAGTATGACATACTGTGATGCAGAATTCAGCTTACAAAAACAGAACAGAATGCAGTAAAAACAAGGTGATGCTACAATAAGTATTGCAACAGATGGTGGGAGCAGGAGATGCTGTTGCTCTCCGTGTCTGTGTGAACCAGGTGTTAGGTCAGGGTGGCAGGGAGAGGGTGGACAGGCAGGTGCAAGGGAAGGAGCAGGTGATGTGTCCGCCTCCTCCGTGAGTTTAGTGGGTCCCTCGGGGAGGGAATGGGACCCTGAGGGCAGACAGATGAGCAAGCTGGGGGGTGTAGGATGTGTTCCTTCTCTGCAAGTCTTTGGGGTCCCCACTTGTTGCATCAAATTCTCAGCATGGTCTCATTCTCAGCATGGCCTCATCTGTGGATCCTTAAATCTGCAGACAGGATGATGTACAGATGATTCTACAAACTTGGGGGTGATCCTGCAGGTTTGCAAAAAAATAGTTTACCAACAACAAATGCACATATATACTCCTCTTCATCCACTTGCAGGCAGACTAGAGATCCAGTGTGGGGCACTGGTTAGACAAGGATTGGGAACACGCAGATTCAAATACCCAGTCTCCTGGTCACTCTCAGCCTAACTAGGATAAAATGAGGAGGGGAGGATTGTATATACTGCCATGACTTTCTCAGGAATGTTGTAAAACTAGAATGTTTGCTGCAGCCTCCCCAGAGCCAATCATTACTTCAGCCATAAGCCCAAACTCAACTCTGTTCAAAAGAACTACTGAAGACAACCAACCAGCTTAGTGATCATCTAAGCTTCTGACTATTGAGAAGGCCCTGGATCACTCTCTGGCAGATAAGTAGATGGAGGATTTAGCAGGTGAGCAAATTCTCCATTCTTCCTACTTACCTTCTTTGAGTGGTCCACATCACGGATGTCACGGAGAAGTGTAATGACAGTGTGCTTATATACCGTCCTTCTGGACAGATTAGTGCCACACTCAGAGCGGTATCCTCACAATACAGCTGGTGAGCTGGGGCTGAGAGGCTTACCCAAGGCCACCTACTGAGTTCATGGCAGGAGTGGGATTCGAACCAGTCCTAACCATTTAACCACTGTGCTACAGCAGCTAATAGAGAGTTGAGTCTGTACACTATGCACTTTCATCAGCCCGGTCATGGTGGCCACTTGGGAGATCATAACGCAGGAAGGGGAGTCGCTGACCTTGATTGTGTATCTGGTGAGTGTCTTTGGTGTCTGTATAGGTCGCTTGTGTATTCTTACGGTGTATTATAAGCTGCTGGGGATACAAGAGAGTCTGTGATTCTTTGTAGATGCTCTTCCAGTTTCCTTTACTGAGGAATGGACTGAATTGCCGAAACGTGGGGAGTAATCCGGAAGCCTCGTCTTTCTCCGCATGCTTGCAATACCGTGCAGACTGTGATCAACTCAGAACTTTTTCTCAGTCCGCCAATAATTCCTCATGTTATATTTTTGTATTGATAAAAATAATATTATTATTAATATTTTGAATACAATACCATTTTCATTTCGTGTTTGTTTGGGAAGTGCTGCATTTCACGTGAGCCAGGCATGCAGAGGTGGTAGTGAAGAGGGAGGGGAGGGGAGGGGAGAGCAGGAGTCCCTGTGTGAGCCACAGAAGCAGAGGCAGTAGTGCTGCAGTTGGGTAGGTTAGCTGGTGAATGGGTTGCCTAGTGGTGGAGCGGGAAGGGGATTCAGTTTCTCCCCATCATGAAATTTGCAGGCTTCCCACTTCTTATAACTAATTTTGAAAATAGACCCAGCTGCAGATCCTTAAATCCAGTGACAGGGACCACATACAGTCCAAACGCAATTTTCTACAGGACTGGGGGACCTCCTCCCCGATTTGTAGAAAAATGTGAACACTCAAAAAAGGAGGGTTTTTAAAAATAAATCCTTTTCAGAGGAACGTTGTGTGCCCTTGCGGAGACAACATAAAAGGGCATCTTTGTGGGGGCTGGGTGTTGGCCTATCTTGCAGATGGTGCGCGGGGGTGGGGTTGCCAGGGCACTGCTGCCACCTCCCCTATTGTATGTGCCAGGCACAAAAAGGTGGAGAGCTATCCCCTTGCTGCCATGAGAGCTAGCCAGCTATTGGCAGTGTCACTGCAAGAGGCCAGGCTGGCTGTGGGCAAGTGGCCTTGGAGACGGGAAGACCCAAGAGAGGGGTCAAAAAGGATAGGATTCCTCCTCGTTTGTTCCACGGCCCCCTCGTTAGTTCCTTTACAAAAGTGTCCTGCTGAGCTGTTCCATTGTACTACAGTTGTAAATCCCTTTATAAAGATGCCCTCCTCAGTGTTTCTGCTTTGCACACTCTACAAAATGATAGAAATGGGGGCGCTTTCCTGACTTCCACAGGCAGACCGTCCCACAAGATGGGGGCCACAACAGAGAATGTGCCTGACTGTGTAACGTTTTTTTATCCATACCACATTAAAGCTTCCACACCTCTGCTTTTGAGATTTATATCCTAAATTCTGAACAGCTCGGGAATCTTCAGATAAGGTTTAAAGACAAAGATCTTTCTTTAAGGAACCTGTTACATAGTAAAAAATTTTATTGGGTTCTCATTTTAATCCTTTCCCTCAAGGCACACAGGGACTTCATTTAGAAATTAATCTTTATTCTTTATTGAAAAAACTCTTACTCTTTTTAATTAAGCAAGATACTAAAATTAAAAAAAATGATTAAAATGAAACCTGTATTTGATGAACAAACGTATTCAATAAAAAAGCTAGTAATGATTTAAATTCAGATCATACGCAAGTCTACTGTGAAATGGACTGGATTTCCAATAGACACACAGACGCATATATTTCTCAGCTAAACCACCTTCATGAGGTTTCTTTTGTCAAAACCATAATCTCTTACCTGGGTGACATCTTTTATACTAATTGGCAGGGCTTTTTTTCTGGGAAAAGAGATGGTAGAACTCAATGGTGGAATTAGGACCACACAGTGGCATTACTTTGGGTCAGCTGGAACAAGGGGGAAGTTTTTAAAAGTTTAAATCACCCTTGGCAAAAATGGTCACATGGTCAGTGGCCCCACCCTCTGATCTCCAGACAGAGGGCAGTTTAGATTGCAATCTCAACGCCCCTCTGTCTGGAGATCAGGGGGCGGGGCCACCGGCCATGTGACCATTTTCAAGAGGTGCCGGAACTCCGTTCCACCGTGTTCCAGCTGAAAAAAAGCCCTGCTAATTGGCATGTGCTATCTATAAAGACAGAGCTATCTTTCATACATGAGAATAATATAAAGATATGATTGGTCTTAAATTTAGCTGATCTTTCAGATTTTTTATCATGTGATATTCTGCCAAATCCAAAGGAATACTGTGATGCAGATGCATGATAAGCTTCATAAATCTTTAAAAGTTGACAAAATTTAAGTGAATAGCTCATCATCGGTCCATTCTAGCAATGAAAGAATCATTAATCTAACTTCCTCCAACTACTTTAATTGGATGTCAAAAGATAAAATGAATACCTGTTCACTAGCATACAAATTATAACTAGAGTATTTGTGATTAAATCCATATTCCCACTACAAATGGGAAGTTGCCAATTTTATCTGTTTGCGTAGTGGCATCTTCAAAAGGCTTTGCGTTAGCAAGCTCAGGGAGTGGATCATGGCAGGACAGCCAGTCCTGCAGATATGAGGGTTGAAGGCCATAAGGGGCTTGGCAGGTGATAACCAGTAACTTAACCTGAGGTGGGTAGATGGTTGATAACCAATGGAGTGATTGCAGAATAAGCGTAACATGCGTATTCTGCCTAGCTCCTGATAATAATTAAGCTATGCAGTTCTGTACTAGTTGGGGTTTGCAAAAAGACAAACTTTTAATTAAAAATGCCTCCTGCTACATAAGTAATTTTGGAAGATTGTCCAGGGCTAATAAATAAACAGCCAGTGTATTATAGTATTAGCAGCACTAGCCTCATCCCAATTCTGTCTTCCATTGCTGCATATTCAGGGGGAACTGTGGTGTAAGAAAAGGGCCCTATCAGGCTCTCAAGTGGATAAGTTTAATACTCTGGTTCAGGCTCTAAGTTTGTACAGGCCCCCAAACCAGGCCTGTTTTGAGAAAAGTTTCTTGGCTCGCTTATCCGGCGCACCTGCGAGTCGTCGCTGGTCTCTTGAGGACTGGCCTTGGGAGCCCTGGTGGAGCCCAGCTGCAATCACTATCAATCAGTACTCCTCGTATTTCTCATGCTAGTGCTACCAGTTAAGTATCCAAGCCCTGATTGGTTCATGCTCTGGTGAGCTGATGTAACACAGGCCTGAAAATGACTGTTTGATTGTACTGTGGATCCTCTCAGCATGTGTGAGAGAGGCTTGGCTTCCAGCATGACAAGAACTGCATAGCATGTTGCTAAAACGTTTGGTAAGGGCCTCAGCCATGAAGCCAGAGATTGTGAGATAGATAGCTTGCAGTGTTTTAGTTAGTTACGTGTATTTAGAATAGCCAAGCTCTTATTTGTTTTGTGCTTGCCTTAATGCCTATCTGAAGAGCAGTTCCTGCTCAGCATACGTTTCTGAAATCTGTCTTTAATAAGCTGCAATATATTATACCTGCCTGTGTCCAGAGTTACTTGCTGACGTGTACACGCCTTCAGAGCGAACTCAGAGGCTGAAAAGCCTCAAACAAATAGACACCCAGAGCCCTTGGAAGCTCCTAGGGGACTTGGGAAGGCTGTGCTCAGCACTCAGGAATGGGAGAGGGGGGCCTGGGATCTAGACATGTGGGGTATCCCAGATAGATTGATTGAGTGGGGTTTTATGTGCATTCCCCCCCCCCAGTATTCTGAATGGATTTATAGTCCTGAGAAGTTAAGTTGTTTCATGCACCAGATGGTTGATACCCCTCCTTTTCCCAGAAATTAACAGAAGAGCAGCCTTTCTGAATGAAGCTGTGGTCCATTCAGTTCAGTATCCTGTTTCCTACAATGAGCAGCCAGAAGCATCTGGTTAGCCCTCTTGGGAAGCAAGGTGCTGGATTACATGGACGATTTATCTGATCTGCCATGGTTTTATATATATGTTTTTGGGAAAAAAGCAGCTTGGGAAAAAGGGAACCAGTGGAAGTTTCCACTATAGCAGCACATCCAAGAAAAATGGGATTTGACTGCCAAAAAAATGCAGTGAGCACTCTCTGAACTGTGTTTACATTGAGCACCCTTGTAGTTCCATCCAGATGCAAATGTGTAATAGTAACTTGTGTTTGTGGAGATAATGCTTTTTGCCCCTTGGTTTTCTCTGCCTTGTGTCCTGGACTGCCTGTCCCTTGGTTTCAACCCTTCTTTCCTTCCAGGAGACTGAAGAGCCCGTGGTGGAGTGCCAGGAGTGCGAAGTGGATGCCTCTCCCTCCCAGACAGGGGGATCCTCACTCACTTCTGGAGACCTTGGAGACATCAGCTCCTTTTCCTCCAAGACCTCAGGCCTCCAGCACTCATCCAGCGGAGGGAGCAGTGGCTTGTCAGTGATGCGTAGCACTGCAAACTCTGGGCATGGAGCTGGGCTCCTCAGAGCAGGAACATGCAGAAGACTGGAGACCGGAGAGTTGGTCTTGCCTGCCGTCAAGAAACTGAGGTGTGTACAGGGTTTCTGGGTGGGCAAAGAGAAAGATGGCAGAGCCCTGGCCATCGGCTGGGTTTTGTTCCAGGTGAGCAAATATCTGCCTTCCTTTCTTAGGCTGTTCACAGATAACTTACCAGAGAGATTATCTGGCATTCATTGATTACGTATTGATATTTATGTCAGGGGAGATTGAATTTTTTAACTAACACAAGGTATTTGTGACTCAGCTGTATTAATCTCAGGATTGGTTTCGTAGACTTATTTTGCGTTTTTATTTTATTTTGAAATGCGTGTTATGCTTTTGGTAAGTTAAAAGTGGTTTATGGGGCCAATTAAATGCCAGATTTAAAAATCCAGTAAAACCATGGCACATAATGCCATGGTAAAATCATCTGTACAATTAAGTACATAAACCCACAAGACCAACCAGAGGCAAAGCACTTAAAGGGCAGTCAGTGTCAGAGGCGAAGTTACTTAAATAACGTTTCTGACCATTTAGTCAAACCACCTCAAAGGGAGAATGAAACGTGGTTGCTTCAACCCCTCTTGCTTGGCTGTGTGCAAGCATGATTTCAGGACAGCTGACAGGGCCTTCTGTGGCCCGTGTCAGTATTTGCCCCCCCCTTTTTTTTGATAGTTAGATTTTCATGCTGTTTGGATTCATGCCTCGAGTTACATAGGATGAGACCCTGTGCTGTGATAGGGAGAAGGGCAGAAGCGCTGGTGAGCTCCTCTCAGCTGCCTTTCTTTTCCTAGCCCTAAGAAAGGGGGCGGCCAGCCCCGTTCACCTGTGCAGCATGACGATGGGGCAGTGGAAGAGCATGGCCTCAGCAACCAACAGGTTGGGAAAGCACCTCTTACCCCCCGTGGGCGAGGAAGACGTGGCCGGCCCACCTCACGGTCACCTGGAACCAGGTCTGTTAACAGGCGGTGACGATGCCAGTGGGTGGGGGGAACGGGAGAAGAAAGGCTGGAGTGCTTAAGGACCTACCAGCCTTCTCTTTTGGAGGCTGTCCAGCAGTTGTTCTCCCTGGCTCTACAGGAGTGGTCCATCAGCAGCGGAAGATCTCTCAGCAACAGCCTCACTGAAAGAGAAGCTCAGCTCTCACGTCTCAGGCTGCCCTGTGGAGAGGCAGGAGCAGGCTGACGCCCCTTTCCGCCGCAGTGACTCCCCTGAAATCCCCTTGCAAGAAGGGCTGGCTGTCTCTGACTGTGCTGGGAACAGCTTTGTGGGCCTCCGGGTGGTGGCCAAGTGGTCCTCGAATGGCTACTTCTATTCTGGGACCATCACACAGGACGTGGGAGGCGCCAAGTACAAGCTGCTCTTCGATGACGGCTACGAATGTGATGTTCTGGGCAGAGACATCTTGTTGTGTGACCCCCTTCCACTGGATACGGAGGTGACTGCACTCTCCGAGGATGAGTACTTCAGCGCAGGTAACTGAGGCTTAGAAGAGACCAGGGATGTCCACTCTGGCAGTGGTGGCAGGAGTGGCTGGGGAGTAAGGAGCAGGAGAGGCCCCAGTCAGCGGCGGTTCTGTTGTCTTTGCTGCAGGAATAGTGAAGGGGCACCGCAAGGAATCTGGAGAGCTCTTCTACTGTGTGGAGAAAGACGGGCAGAGGAAGTGGTACAGACGGAGAGCTGTCATTCTGTCTCTGGAACAAGGGAATAGACTCCGGGAGCAGTTTGGACTCGGCCCGTATGAACCTAGCACACCCCTGACCAAGGCAGCCGACATCAGCCTAGGTAAGGGGCTTGGAGATGGCAGTCCAGCGGCTCTCTTAGCCTCTGGATCCCTTCAGTGCTCGCTTGGTGTCTTTGGTTGGGAATGTGGAAAGCAGGCCACGCGGCCAGGCCTAGGCCGGCGCAGAGTTATGGCTGTGTTTGATGACTCCATTGCCCAGGAAGGGAGTATCTGGCAGGGGCTTGTGCCACCATCCCTGCATCACGAGTCCTTGGCCTGGCAAGGGTAGCTAGAAAGGTAACGTGTGCAAGCTTCTTTGGGATGGCTTCTCCTACCCTGTAGAAAAGTTGTTCAGGGGCCCGTGTTCCACTGGGGACTGATCTGTCTTATCTTACGGCTTTAGATAACTTGGTAGAGGGAAAACGGAAGAGACGCACCAATCTTGGCCCGGCCAGCACAACGCCAACACGCAAGCACCCTGAGAGTCCTCAGGTATCACACAGGCCACTGACTGGCAAGAGGAAGCTGATGGCTTCCGAAGAAGAAAGATCTCCAGCCAAGCGAGGGCGGCGATCAGCCACTACCGCAAGATCAGGTGAGGTTCTGGGGATCATGGCCCAGGCTGTTGGGCCTCCTTAGCCTCTTGGGTGTAACATGGGCTTCAGGTTTCCACTGAGCTTGGCCTTGGCTTGATGCCACCCTGGGCTCTGCAGGCCTTTTCAGTTGTCCAAGGTGCTGTTGCATGCTTATGAGCTTTTTGGTCGACAATCTGAGTGAGCTGAGAAGTGTGAACCCTTCACCGTCCAACACGGTATTATTACAGGTGATCTGGCTTTGTATCTTGCACTGTAGTTATGGGGCTCTTTCTTTACAGGGGAGATGACGGGTCAGCCCAGCAGTAAAGACTCCGGAGACCTCTTGGCACTTGATCAACGATGGGGGCCTTTGCCCCACAACAAGACCCTCTTTCTGGGATACGCATTTCTCCTTACAGTGGCAAATCCTAATGATAAACTCTCCAGCCACCAAAAGCCTGCCGCAAGCAGTGAAGAGGAGGAAGGTAAGAGCCGTTCGCTCAAGAGGATTAGGCCTGGGGCCAAATCTGACTCGGTATCTCGGCTTGCTTGCAGTGACTTGGGTAGTCGGGCTTCTTGGGGAACACGGCAGTTTGCGAGCCACAGTCTGCAGGGGAAGGAAAAGTTTAGTAGGGTTTAAATTTCCCAAAGGGGATGAAAAGAGGTTTCCGAGCAAAGCTGAGAGGAAGGGGGTGGGGGCGGGGCGATGGAAGGATGTAGTGCCCTGAGAAAGAGGCACTTCTGGGTGGGAGCAGCTGGGCTTTCCTCTTGGAATGCGTCAGATCAGACAGGCATGTGCTGGTGGGAGAGGAGAGCACTAGGCGTGCGCACACACACAAAAAGGTCACAATTCAGATCTGAGTATCCGGAATACCATATATATTTGGTATTCCTGATATTCAGGTCCAAAAATACTGGCGTAATATCCGGATCAGTGTTTCATTTGGAAATCTAAATATATTTGGCTCCATTATTCCTGATGAGGAAACCTATTTGTGGGGCTGTGGGGTCATTTTTATGCAAACTCCACCAAAATCACAGGGAACCTACTTCATGTCCATTACAGACCCCTTACGGTTCAAGAAGATGGGAGCAAGAGGTCCGATTCTGTGGACCCCTGCACAAGATGCCCCCCACTCTCCATTGTTTTCTATTGGTGGGGGGTGGGATTCCAAGGCTTTCCAGGGCAAAGGAACCTTAACCAAACACACACTGTCAGCCTCTAACCAAAAACCAATCCCCATGCAAACTGAAGCAGCAGTAAACCAGAGAATCCCAGCAGAACCAATGCCAAATCAGACAATCTCAGCAGAACCCAAGTGAAGCAAGGGACACTGTTGCAAGCCCAGCAGAACCAGCGTCACACACACATCAAGTTGGTATAAGATCCCACTCTCAAGGAAGGCTTCAGAAAGCAAGAAGGTAATTTTGGGTGACCCAAGTTCTCCTTTCTCTGCAGGCCGCAGCACAGCTTGCACGGTCCCTCACTGGCCGAGCCTCGAGGCAGAACGGCAGCCTCAAAAATGCTTGGCGTCCTTTCTGTACAGGAGACCAGGGCTGGGGGTGTGGGGCAATTCCCCCGCCTGGCTTGCTCATGGCTGTGCCGCACCAGCCTCTCTCTTGCACCCAAAAAGCACCGCATGGTAGTGCTTCTTCAACTGGTTCCTGAGTCCGGTAGTTGAGAGATGAGCCGGGTCTTTCCCTTGACTGATCTGGGCCCTGCACTGCTAGTACTGTACATAGCGAGGGCTCTCCTTCTTCTGGAAGGGATCCCAGATGGCAGAGGTGTAGGGTCTCTGGGTAGACACACTATGTCTAGGAAAGGCAGAGAGAGATGGCTGAGGAGGAAGGGGTTGCGATGACAGCACCCTGGCGGGCACTTCTTTCATCTCTTCCTCTTCCGCCACCTTCATGCTCTCCTCTTGCCTCTCCCTGAAAGGCCTGCTGCTGGCCTCGGAGGAAACTGGCCAAGGCTCAGTGGTAGTGATCGTCTCCTCCAGCCTCCAACAGTCCTTAGGCCCCTGGGGCGAGCTCGAAGACAAGAAGACTCGTGTCCTCTAAGTCCATCCCAAGGACAGCTCATGCTCTTCTTCCTCCAGTTACTGAGTCACAACAGCTGGAGGAAGGGGAGACTCAGCAACAGGCCGCTGCCCAGTGCCAGCTCCTGCCTCAGGCATCTGCTGTGGGGGCAGCGTTCCTGCAACAGGCTCAGCAAAGAGGACCTTGTGAGGCCTCTTGCTGTCACCAGCCAAGCCAGAAGCCAGGCGGGTGGAAGGCAGTTGTGGCAGAGCAAGCCTCCACACAGGAGAGGGGAAAGCTGTCGCCCTCCCCTCCCCTCTGCTGCTCTTCTGCTTTGCCTTTCCCCCAGGGCCCCACTGGACTCCTCTCCTGTTGTTCATCTGTCCCCACTAGTACTACTTACACTTTCAGAATAGGCCTAGCTGAACTGGGCTATGCTCCCTTACACAGCACTAACACATACAATTTTTCCAACCTGCCCTTTTTTTAAATTTTCAACACCTAGCCAAATATCAGACTCTACCTATTCTAAAAACTGGCCAGTTGTTGTTAGTCTAACCTGGAGATGGAAATACGTTCTCTTATTTAAAAGCCTTATTTAGGTTATGTTCTAACTACCCTAGCAAGCAGCTTACTTCCTCTTTGAGAATCAAACAACTCCTTTTTTCAAACTGAGAGACTAGTACAGGTCAGCCTCTGGCTGCAAATACTACTTTTCTAAACTGTCTGTCCGGGCTTCACTGAAGCCAACTGATCAAGAACAAGGTGAGCAGCCTAGTTTTTTAAAACTATGGCCCTGTTTATCTATTTGACAGCAACACCTGCATCCTTCTTAATGCCTAGACAAGCATGGTCCCTAAGCTAAAAATAAATTTGTGTTTTTTAACCAGACCCACACCTCACTTATGCTAAAACCTTATTAAAACCTAGCAACAACAACACAGAATAACCTAACAAGAGCACCCCAAAAGACCACTAGAGGCAAAAACAATAAACAACTTAAGTATACAACAGCAACTCATAATATATAGCAATTAACTGCAAGCAACTCTTCAACTATTAAATCAAGCGAAAAAAAAGCAGTCCCCACAACAGCAACTCTTACTATATAACAGTTAACCTTTTTAAATATTAAATCATACCAAAAAGCAAAAAAGAATGTGCCCCTCACAAGAGCAACATGTATTACATTACATTACCTCCAGAAAACATGCAAAAGCACACCTCAAAAGAGCAAAAGCAATTTAAACAAAGTTTTAAAAGGAAGTTTAAAAGCAAAGAAAAAGCTTGTCCCTTTCCCCACCCCTCCCCAATCCAACACCAGCTCCCCCAAAAAAACCAAGAAAAAATGATGAGGTGACTACTCAAACCAGGCAAAAGTTCCTCAGGTGGTCCTACAGGCAGAAGTTCCTCCATCATGCACTCCAGGCAGGCAGCAGCAGTAATCCAAAGCACAAATCCAAAAGGCACTGGTAAATCTCGAAGACACACTCCCAGAGCAACCAGAGGCTAAGAACACTCACAACATAATCTCCAGAAATCTCACTCAAAACGGAGTCTACTTTGAGTCATGTCTCTTTTTATGTTCTTGCAGAAATTCGGAAAAAAACCTTTCCCATCAAAGAATCCCTGTAATTGGCCAGACAAGTAGAACTTCTACACCCATAGGTCATTCATTCACTCCCCCTCCCTCCTGCCTCACTCCCTCCTCCTGCTGGAAAGAACAGAAGGGAGAAGCCTGCCAGCTTTAAAATGGTCGGCATGGCGATTCCTGGATAAATCCAAATAATTTGGGTATATTAGAGAATCCAGTATTTGGTATAGCTGAATACATCCAGATATAATTGTGTATGCTGAATACACCGGAATAATACCAGCAAAATATTATTCAGGTATATTTTCTGTCTAATGCCCCTAGAGAGCATTAGAAACACCAGCCACGAGCAGGGGAGCCTGAGGAAACGAGGATGGGGTCAATGATACAGTGTTGTAGAGAGGAGCCCAGGAGAAAACGGGACTGGGGAAAACCCACAAAGAAAGACCTAGAAGAGTCTGCCAGGGCAGGCAAGGGAGGCTGCTTTGTCTTGAGTTGGGGCCCTGACAAGGGAGTTCTCCCAGTTGTGATTCTTCTGTCATGGCAACATGATGATCTTGCAACTCCAGGGCCAGTGAGGGTGAGCTGCTGGGGCTAAACTTCAAGCAACGCCGCCTGGGTTTTGCTGTGGACAAATTGACATTTCAGACGTAATGTTGCTGAGATAATAGTGAATGTGGAAGTGACCATGATTGGCTAGCAGGAACCCAGCACGGTGTTTGAAGCCTCACTCTGCCATGGAAGCTCACTCCCTGTGGGCCAGTCAAACACTCTTAAGCACAGCCTACCTCACAGGGTTGTTGAGGACGTAACGGAGGCAAGGACAACGACGTAATCTACTTTCAGTCCCCACTGGGGAGAAAGTCGGAGGAGAAGTGAAGGGAATCAATAACTTCATCAGCCACTGCTCTGAGCAGGAAAGTCACTGTAGGCTCTAAATTTAAAGTGTGGATGTGAAATCCCTCAAGGTGGCTTGCGCCTCCTGTCAGCCCAGTCTGTTTGAGAGCCAGTTTGGTGTAGTGGTTGAGAGCAGCGGGACTGTAATCTGGAGAGCCGGGTTTGATTCCCCACTCCTCCACTTGAAACCAGCTGGGTGACCTTGGGTCAGTCACAGCTTTTTCAGAGCTCTCTCAGCCCCACCCACCTCAAAGGGTGATTGTTGTGGGGATAATAATAACATACTTTGTAAACTGCTCTGAATGGATGTTAAGTTTTCCTGAAGGGTGGTACACAAATCGAATGTGGTGGTGGTAGTGATGGAGATGATGATGATGATGTATGGAGCACCATGTTCTGCTAGTGCTGGCTAGTGTCTCAGGAGCCATTTGTGGAGAAGATGGACTTTTCGCCAGATCACTGCTTGCTCTGAGATCAGGCACGAAACTGTCTCTGTTCTTGACCTCAGCTAAGTATTCCAGATAGTGGTCACTTCTCTGGCTTTTTTGGGATTGATCATTCCATATCCCTCTTTTTGGAGACAAAAATGGGAGATGAGGCGCTGCTTAAAAAGCAGATCTGTTTTGAGAAGTTCCTTGTGGTAGACAACGGGCTTCAGCTTCCTGTTTTGTTCCAGAATTCTCAGATACGACTCCTTACAACAAACACTACATTGAGTTACAGCTGCAAACTGGAGGTGGTTTCATTCTGGAGGAATTCAATGACAGCCAGGTCAGAACTCTGGGCTCTGTGTGTGGGGGGGGGGGGGATGGGGGGCAGGGGGAATGGTGCAAGATGTTCCCTCCCAGGGGTCAGTATGAGGAGGCCTGACTGGATGATACGGGCTTCCTGGCACTTTGCCCTTCCCTTGTTTTGAGCATCTAGTTCTGCAAGTGGTGTACACCTCAGCCACTTTCCAGTTGTATCTTCAAAAAGCTGCTGCTGGAGGAGTGATGAAGTGGTGGGTGTGGTGCTTACCAAAGCTCAGGGTCCAAAAAGCAAGTCATTTTCCTGGTGTTAGAACTGCTCCTCTGGCCTGTGAGCTACTGGTTGCTTTTCTGCAGACGCCAGTGGAGTGTCTGAAGTAAGCAATACTTTCACTGTCACGATTCTTGCTGAAATTTGTGTGCGCAGCCTTGCCTCAAATATGCACTGCTGTGTAAGATTAGGAACCAAAGCTGCCAGAACAAGGAAGTCAAGACATCAGAGTGGTAGTGCAAACAAGACGTCGTGATGGCTGTTCCTTCCATGAAGGAAAGGCACTTATAAAGATGCTTTTTCAGGGACTGCTAGACAAGGGTAATGCGGGCAAAAGGTGACTCTGTTCACCTGTTTCACCTTGCCTTTGCTGCACATGTTGGGTCTGAGTGAGAAGGCAGTTGAGCAAAGGCTGTCCTCTTCAGTGGGCTTTGCACAATGGACTTCAGGCACATTTTGAAGGTTAGGCATATGAAGGAACACTGGGTAAGGATCTAATCAGGCTGCCCCTTAAAATCTTGAGTGCTGTGCTATGAAGGAGCTCAGAAACTACCCTTCTAATGTTAGAGGTGTATGCTGAAAGCCCGTTTAGCATGTGCTGTTCTTTATTTTTGCAGTGTAGCGCAGCTCATCAGTGTCTCCTGATAGCAGACCAGCATTGCCGGACCCGGAAGTACTTCTTGTGCCTTGCGCGAGGAATACCCTGTGTCTCACACGTCTGGGTCCATGACAGTTGTCACGCCAACCAGCTTCAGAACTACCGCAATTACCTGTTGCCAGCTGGCTACAGCTTGCTGGAGGAGAGACTACTGGAGTGGTAAGTGCAGTGAATGGGACCACAAGACAGAGAATTGGGCTTCTTGCTACGAAGAGGGTGGAAGAGACGGTGCGGTGAAACAGAGTGGTGCTATAGGTTGGTGCCTGAAAGCATTTAATAGCAATGGAGCCCCCATTTTTTCTAGGCACCCCCGAGAGAACCCGTTCCATAACCTGAAGGTGCTTCTGGTATCAAATGAACTGCAGGACTTTCTGGAACTCTGGGCCGAAGTTCTCATGATTGGGGGAGCAGCTTCCGTTAAGCAACATCAATCAAACACTTGGAGTGCAGGTATGTCTCTGGCTGCCAGCAGGGAGGGGCTGGGTGACCTGTACAGGAGGGATATGCTGTTCTGCCCGTGGAGAAGTAGCTTATTTGCTACAGCTTGCTTATACCACATGGTCTATACCACTGCTGGGTGCTCCTCTTCATCCACTCACAGGCAGACTAGAGAGCCAGTGTGGGGCACTGGTTAGACAAGGATTGGGAACACGCAGATTCAAATACCCAGTCTCCTGGTCACTCTCAGCCTAACTAGGATAAAATGAGGAGGGGAGGATTGTATATACTGCCGTGACTTTCTCAGGAATGTTGTAAAACTAGAATGTTTGCTGCAGCCTCCCCAGAGCCAATCATTACTTCAGCCATAAGCCCAAACTCAACTCTGTTTAAAAGAACTACTAAAGACAACCAACCAGCTTAGTGATCATCTAAGCTTCTGACTATTGAGAAGGCCCTGGATCACTCTCTGGCAGATAAGTAGATGGAGGATTTAGCAGGTGAGCAAATTCTCCATTCTTCCTACTTACCTTCTTTGAGTGGTCCACATCACGGATGTCACGGAGAAGTGTAATGACAGTGTGCTTATATACCGTCCTTCTGGACAGATTAGTGCCACACTCAGAGCGGTGAACGAAGTCAGTGTTATTATCCCCACGATACAGCTGGGGAGCTGGGGCTGAGGAGTGGCTTATCCAAGGCCACCTGCAGAGTTCATGGCACTAGTGGGAATCAAACCTGCAGAGTGCTGGCTCAGAGCTCAGCCACTACGCTACAGCAACTTGGTGTATAGCAACAAATGGGAGCAGCTTTGAAGCACCTTTCTGCCAGAGGCTGCCTCCAGTTGCACTTGTAGGCAAAAGCCAAAGAGCAGCGCTCAGCACCTGGCTGTGCCTAGAGTGAAGGGGCCAGCGCCTCTTGCAGAGAAGAATAGTCACCTTTCCCCACCTGCAGATTTAGCAGATTCCCTCCCCCTCAAAAGCTGACTCATAGGTCACCAAACATCTTACAGGCTTCTGCAGGGCACATGGAGCCATCTAGCAAGAGGGATTTTGAAATGCTAATTGCACAAATGAAAAGGAAGAACTGCTTTACATGAGAGTAAATACGGAGGGATCTATCCAAGTTGGGGGAGAAATAGCAGAATGTAGTACCACCCATCTGCCTGTGCACAGTATTGGCTGGGCTAGAGTTGGGTCTTAAACAGCGCTTGGATAAACTCCAGGCTAGAGAGAGAGAGAGAGCACTTGAGCTAGCAAGGGAGAAACAAAGCCATGTGCCCTGGAAAACTTTATCTGTGGACTTTCCCAAGCAGCCTACAGCCTCTAGGTAATGCTGGAAAGTCTGGTATTGGATAGGGGAACACATTGTCATGGAGTAGGTTGGGATGAAGTGGGAGTGAGCTGGGAGAGGTCTGCTGATCAGTTTTAATTCCAGGGGAGTTCCAGAAACCACCTGGAGGTTGGTAGCCCTACTTTGCAGGTAACCAGGCGTCTTGCTGTAACATCTCCTAAAATCCTTCTGCTCAGTTGATCTGCTTGGCTGGTCTGTGCCCTTGAGGAGTCAGACCTGTACAGATGCTGTAACCTCGGCTGATGGAAATAATGGAACAGTCTGCTTTCCCACAGCCTGTGATGGATGCAGGTGGTGTTGGCTGAATGAATCATGACACGTTTCCCTAGAAGTAATCCTGGAAGTCCTTTTTTTTAATTACATTTTTTTAATAACAATAAACTATTAAATCCTGGAAGTCCTGATAGGCAAGTAGGAGGCCATATGACATAGTCCCTTATGAAATCAGACCACTGACCTATAAAGGACAGTATCGTCCCCGCAAGCTGCAGCTCTCCAGGGACTCAATCCCATTTCTGCCACCTGATCCTTTGCACTGGAGATGCTCCCCCTTTGAACTTAAGAGATGAGAACCACCTTGTTTGACAGACTCTTTCCATGGCCTCAGCCAGTTGGAATTCTTAGCCCCAGCAGTGGAAGCCATTAGTATACCTGACAAACAGAACTCCCATCTGTTAGCAAAACGGTGAGCCCAGAAGGACAGCGTGTAGTGAGGTATGTTGTTGAGGCTTGGGCATCTGTTCCTTCTTTTAAGGAGTAGAGCCAAGCAAGAGCGGCAATGAAGAGGCAGCTCTTACTACCTTGGTTACCACTGGACGGGTCTCTGCAAGATGGCACAAAAAATCATTAGGCAGGAAAGTCTTAGCTAAAGAGTCCTTTGTCCACAACTGGTGACATCAGGATACTTGTTCCTGAGAAGGTCCACTTCCAGTCTAATGCAGTATTGTGTCTGGAGAGTCTCAGGCCTTCGACCACAACAAAAAATTTAAGTTAGTATTGGCACAACCTCTTTCTGTATGACAAAGGCTGGTGGATGGTCAGAAGGTATAATCCTGGGAAAACTTTAGGACTATCTTGAGTACTTCAGAATACAGATGGGCCATGGGTTTGGCCTGCAGGGTCCAACCCTATTTCCTGATTAGGCTTCTTGCCTTTGGACTTGAAAGACGAGAGGAGCTCGAACTGCTCAATTCCCCACTCTGCCATGGAATCTAGTTGGGCAACACCTCTGTCTTAACACACCTCAAAGGATTGTTGTGACAATTAAATGGAGAGGAAACCAATGTAAGCTGTTTGGAGGAGGGGGACAAAGGTGGGGGACAATTGACATAAGTAAAATGCCCCCCAACCATGGTCAGGAACTGGGTGTATTATCTGCAAGCTCCATAACAAAGCAGGGAGATGGAAGACCAACACTGGAGTCCCTCCTGGGCTAGGAAGCATCGGTTGCCATACATCTTTGAAGAGAACTGTTCGTTACTGTATGCGGCACTGCTCCAAAGTGCCTGGCAGCTGCCTCTCTGACCCAGACTGCTGGCAGGAGGCGTCTGCTGGGGGTTGGGAGTCAGCCTGCAGCAGAGGTTTCCCAGCTGCTCAGCTCCAGACAAGGACACGGCATCCCCAACCAGTATGCCTGCCCCGCCCCACTCCTTGGCCCCAGTAGCTCAATCCTGCAGCGACAGAGGCCGAGTTGCAGCTTTCATTATGTTCCAATTATATTTAAAATAAAGATAAAAAAGGACTCTTGGGCAGCAGCTGGATAAAAGCCTGCCAAAACCGGGGACCGTGGAGGGGCCGGAGGATTGAGTTTTTTCCTGGAGAGGCAGGACAAAGATTGGCTCGGGGGAAGACGTGCCTCCGCAGTCAGTCCTGGGCCCTTCCCTTTCTTTCAGAGGAACTTGCATACCATCTGGGTGGCAAACAGGGAGAAGGAAGCTGTGGCAACAGCTTCAGTGTTGGGGATGGGCTAAGTGAAGTGCCCCCTAATGTGGTTGAGCTGTTGGATGAAGAAAGGAAGGGCATTCTCCCCGCCGCCCCCCCGAGGCAATATGGGTCAAGGCACAGGGGTTATGCCACTGAAGCAGGCTGCCCTCTTCGTGACCTGTTTCTGGCTATGAGGCTGGCCCTGCAGGTAGAAGATGCCAGGAGGGCTTTGGCCCCTTCGTTTTTTTAAATTTTCATTTTTAAAGTATGTTACCTGTAGTCCATCTTTCTCACTGAGATTGAAGGTGGAGTGCACAATACAAGTCACTGTGATCAATGACTGGGACGTTCAATAGACAATAAAGTAGAGTAAGGATAGCAGAAATCCAGTAGAGAGCTGAAAAAATTGCTGAAACAAGCACAAGCAAACTTAATAGGACATCTTTAACAACATGGAACTATCCAGCAAGAACATATTTGCAGCACCAGACAGTACAGAGTAGCATACTAATCCCTGTACCAACACATCTCCTCAAGAATTCAGTTTGGCAGAGTTTGCAGGAAGCCAGGAGGGGGGGGAGCTTTCCTGACCATTCAGGCAGGTCGTTCCACATGGTGGGGGCCACTGCAGAGGATGCAGGTGTCCAGGCAGCTGTTGATGTTGCCCGTTTGCAGGGTGGCACCTGCAAAATGCCCAGTTCAGTTGAGTGAAGCTGCTGTTGCAAAGCATGGGGAGAAAAGCGGCCCTGCAGGTATGAGAGGCCAAGGCCATGTAGAGCTTTGTATGCGATCGCCATTGCCATAAATTTAGCCTGGTGACAGGTGGGTGGCCAATGGAGTGGCTGCAGAATGGAAGTTAGCACGTGCGTTCTGCTTGACTCCGGATAATGATCAAACTGCAACATTCTTCGCTGCCTGGAGTTTCCAAGTCGACTTTGAGGGCAGACTGATGTAGACTGGATGTGCTGAGGTAGGGGGCTGTCTTCTAGGCTCGATGGGAGTTTGTAGAAGGTATTTTTTGCAGCTGCGTCTACTTGTTTTTCAAGCAGCAGTGCTGGTTCCAGTACGACCGCTAGGCTTTTATCCGAGTCTGCAGGGGTCAGCTGAACCCCGATGAAAACGAGGAGTCCAGTGCCCTTCAATATCCCTGCCTTCCCAACCAGTATCGCTTCTGTCTTGTCTAGGTTTCACTTAGTTTGCTTCAGCCAGTTGACCACAGCTGTCAGGCAGCAGCTGAGGACCTCCACTGCATCCGCAGATTTGGATAGAGATAGCGCTGGGCATCATCCACATATTGATGACATCCAATTCCATAGCTATGAATGATTTCTCCTACAGGCTTTATGGAGAGGTTGAATAACATGGGGGATAAGACTGAGCTGTGTGAAACCCCACGTGATAATTCCCACCCTGAAGATAGCTGGTCTCCAACAACCTTTTCGAGTCTGTTCCATGAGGAATGACTTAAACCAGTCCAAGGCACATTCCCCCAATATCCACTTCTGCCTTTCAATGCCTCAACAGGATGGCATGATTTGACTGTGTCAAAGGCTGCAGAGAGATCCAGGAGGAGCAACGAAGAAGCCTGGCCTTTGTCTACATTCAGAGGGAGGTTATCCACTAAAGCCGCCAGAGCCACCTCTGTGACATAGCCCAGCTTGAACCCAGACTGGAAAAGCGTCCAGAGCGCAATTGTTACTCAAGACCTAGAATTGGCCTGCTAGCTTCTGCTCTCTCAATCACCTTGCCTATAAAGGGCAGATTGGACTGTGGGTGATAATGGGTTACATCTAGGGATTTTAAAAATTAGTAACATTCAATTTATACACCGCCCTTCAGGACAACTTAATGCCCACTCAGAGCAGTTTACAAAGTATGCCATTATTATCCCCCCAGCAAAACACTCTGTGAGGTGGGTGAGGCTGAGAGAGCTGTGACTAGCCCAAGGTCACCCACCTGGCTTCAAGTGGAGGAGTGGGGAATCAAACTCGGCTCTCCAGATTAGAGTCCTGCGCTCTTAACCACTACACCAAACTGGCTCGCTCTGGTGGATAACTGTTTCGAGTTGTTTTGGGAAGGCATCTCGAGTTAGTGACCGATCTATAATAAAGGCCTCATTCGTATATTTACATGATTTTAGCACCCAATATGGGCAAAGATCAAGAGCACAAGTAGTGGCTTTCACCGATGCCAGAATCATCTTAATATCTATCGCTGTACCTGGGTCAAAATGGTCCATAAGCTTTGTCTGAATTACCTTCTTTTTCTGCAGATGTTGGTTTGGGTGTGTTTGATGTGGTGGTGACCGACCGTTCCTGCCCACCTGTCGTCTTGAAATGTGCAGAAGCATTACAGCTGCCTGTGGTAAACCAAGAGTGGATAATCCAAAGCCTTGTTGCTGGCGAGACTGTTGGCTTTAAACACCCACAGTATCAACTGGAGTGTAGCCACTGCTGAAATGCCTTTCTGCTTTGTGAAGATACATAATGTAGGATTCAGGTGTCTGTCAGTTGACCTGTGCATGATGTGCTATAGTTAACTGCTGGCGTTTTATGAAAATAAATGCTGATTTTTTGTTGTTGTTGTGTTAACTGAATACTCTTTTATTTTGCGATCTCTAAAGGGCCCCAGTGTGATTCCTTGGCAACTGAAGAAGAGTTTCTTCAAAATAACTTGAATTCCAGTCACTCACACAGAGAGTTTTCTTAAGGGCACAGGGCATATATTTGTGGATTATGTCATTTATAGTCTGCCTTTCTCACTGAGACTCGAGGCGGGTTACAGTTAGAGTGGTGAGTGTTCTAGGCAGTGAGTATATGTCTATCAAATTACATAGGCATGCCAGTCAGCATCCCTTGCTGCTGTACTGAAGTTGGCTGCTCAGCACAGCATGAAGCGGCCTGCTGACAGTAGCATCTTCCAAAGTCCTCTGTATGCAGCCCAGCTCACCTGCACAGTCTGGGCATGGCTGGAAGAACAAAAGCCTTTTGTACTCTTCCTTTTGCCCCCTTTCCTACACTTGCAGTTAGCCAGAGAGGGGCACAATTCAGGCAACTACAGATTTGTAAGGCTGAGGGATGGTGGTGAAGCCAGCTTTTCCTGGTCCTCTAGGTGAGGTTTTCAAGGGGGATTCCCGTAGTCTGAAGAAGGGTTTCCAAGGTGGCTAGTGCCTCCCAGCACTGCAGCACCATTTTGGACTGAATGAGGAAAGAGGACTGCTGCACTCAGAGAGGACCTGCTTCCTTACCACTGACAAGTGCCATTCTTGCAGCTTATAAAAATAGAGAGGGTTTAATACTGCCTAAGGTAAGCAGAATTTTTTCCCCTGCCTAGTTCCATAGACAGTTACACAAACTGCTGGGATTGCAGAAGAGGCCTTTCTGAAAAAAAAAAAACCCTTCCAAGGAAAGATGTACGAGTGTTCTTTATTGAAGTGTGTTGATTTTCCCAGTTGTTAAGAAAGGGGTGGGGGCCCAGGGACTGATGGCTACCCCAAGTGGCTGGGCTAGTGCTCTCAGGTCAGGCAGAAATTACGCTGGCTCCTCGGCTCCAGTTGAGACAGGTTCAGTCCAGCCCCACACTGCAGAGGGAAGAGACAGCGAGAGGCAGGATTGGCTGCAGGTTTGAACCTTGAAGGGGAAAAAGCACTTTAGCCCACCCCCGTGTGGCTAAAGGCCAGAGCAAAGATGAACCAGGACGGTGGAAGTAGCCTCCTTTCACTTTTACGATCAGCAAGTTCATATTGTCTTTCTAAAGAAGTTAAATTGCTTGTCATGGCTCAAGCATATTCGTCTCAAGATAAGGCTTAGGGTTTTTTTCTGCATAGTTAGCCAGCCCCTAAGCTCAAAGGCTAAGGAAGACAGGTGGGCATGTGTGCACCCACAGACAAGAGCGGGCAGGATTGCAAGAGGGAGGTACACAATGCCAAGGGGAAATGGGAATTGTTTTGATGTGATATTTAGGCTGGCTGGGGGACAACATGAGGGCAGGGCCAATGGCTATCTAAAGCTCTGTGGTGGCTTTTGGCAGCCGGTGGGGGAGCATTTTGGGGAACAGAGGGCAGCCAGAATTTTAAGAGAAGACAAGGAAGAGATGTTGAAGGAGGGAAAGTTACTAAAACAAGGCCCTCTCTCCTGTACCCTTTCAAGCACCACTGTATGTCACAGTAGTTTTGCTTGCTGCCCTTAAGATCACACTTGGCCCCCCAAACAGTTGCTTTGCCCAGCTGTACCTGCCCAAGGTGCCTCCAGCCTGAGTGTAATACTTGTTGTAATCCAAGCGTAGCAGCAGTTGAGCCAAGTCTGAGTTTATCTGGTGGTTATGGACACTGGAGAGAATCTTGAACAGAAGAGAAGACTGGCTGCTGAAGCCCTGCAAGATGGACACGCAAGCGGTTTCTTCTGTTTCCACCCTCCCCATAACAGCAGCCCTGCTAGACCACACCTCTGGTATACCTAGTCCAGAACATCCTGTTTTATGCAACAGCCAGACAGTTGCTCCAGATGACCAACTAACAGGGCACTGAAGCCAAGCTGCCGCTGTTGGGTCCTAGCACTGGGATCTCAAGGGCTCCGTCCGTCAGCATGGCTAGTAACTGCTGGTAACTGGTTCTCCGTGAATTGTCTTTTAAAGGCACCTATGCTAGTAGCCTTCACTAAAGCCTCACTGGCAGAGAATTCCACAATTTACTTTCATTGAGGAAAGTAGTATTTCCTATTGTCTGTCCTGAACCCGTTTCCCAATAACTTCATTGGGTGCTCTAAGAAGCAGTACTATGGGAGAGAAAGAAAAAGCTCTATATACTTTCTCTGTCCAGTGCTGAATTTTGTAAACATTTGTCATGCCCCACCCCCCCAGCTTTTTTCCCCAGACTGAAAAGTCCCAGATTGTTTAGCCTTTTGTCATAGGAAAATTACTCAAACCCCTTAATCATCTTGGCTGTCCTCTTCTACACTTCCCTAGCTCTGCAATAATCTCCTTCTGAGATACTATTAGCCAGTAATAGTGCCCCTATATAGATATATGGTGCAGCCTCATTAGAAAATAGTGCTGGGCTGTAAGATGTTATGAGAATAGGCTTTTTTGGCTCAGAAATGAGACTGGGTGTTAAAAAGAAGTGGGGGAAATTGTTCTGTCCCTCTCTTTAAAGGGGGGGGGACCACCCTGAACAAGGAGAAGTTTTAAAAAGTCCTAAACGGTTTCCTCGGAGACATCCCATTTGGAGACAGCTGCTGCTTTTAAGTGTCTCAGCTTACTGAATTTTTGATAAATCACTTAATATGTTTCAGTTAATGCTGTAGAATCAGTAGGGCTTAGATACTGCCTGAGTAAGTGAAGCCTGGAACACCCAGACTCCCTGGCTTAACAAGAAGCACCACAAGCCGATGTGCGGCTTCTCATACTACTAACTGCCCCCCCCCCCGGGGTGGTGGGGGAGGGAGGAGGCTGGACTTCACGCTCAGGCTTCCCTTTGAACACGACCTCCTCCATCCTTCGGTCAACAGCAGAAGTGCACTGCAAATGTCCCCCATCCTCATATAAAGAGACTGAATGTGGGTCAAAGAACAATCTCAGAGCTATGCCGTTCTTGAATATACAGCCTGTGGAGAGGGCTGCCACCAGAAACAGGCAAGATTAGCGACAATCACGGGTAAAACAGCAAAGGGCTACCTTCCTTTGCCCACAGAAGCACCTACTGAGCTTCCACAGTGGTACCTTAAGAATTTCATTGTCTCCCGCCACCTGCAAACACCATACACTGTACCAATTAGAGGAATGAATATACCTTGGCTAGGATGCTCAGCTGGGTGGTGCCTCGTTCATCCAGTGGTCCTAGGTTCTGGCTGACTAGGGAGCAGAAGCTATGGCAGAGATCCAAGATTTCGTTCAGACAATGGAAAGCCTGCACAGCAAGAAAGCAAGCGCATAAAGAGACATTAAAGGGGCTGCTCCCCTCACAGCAGTCCTGGTTTTCCCTTCCTGAAATTTCACATCTCGCTGTTAACGGTGTGAAAACATTTTGGACAAACTTTGAATTCAGTTTAATACATTTCCATAAAGTCTTGGCCAAGGAAACTATTTTGATGTTCATAAGCACCTGTCCAAGCAGTAAACTAGTCTGGAATAAATTACAAGAACATCTCACATGCCAGCGTGTGTGCGGTGCTTTGGGAAAAGACCAATGGCAGCCTTCCTTTCTAACTCTGCTAACAGCTGCTGCTACTAAGCTGCTATCAAGAACGACCCCCCCTTTGAACATATACACACAAAACTTGCCTTTGTGATGCTTAAGTGCACAAAGGATTGTTTAAAACCATTTCAATGCATAATTTTAGTGACTTACATATTCTGTATTCATGGCTCGGAAACTGCTAGGGAAATAACTTAAATTCATCATGAGAGTGCGGGTGGATTCCCCATGTGTGGCATTGCGTTAATTTAATGCTGGTTCCAACAGAACAACTCTTACATATCTGTTGGCTGAAGCAGAAGAGTGGTGTGTGTCTTGTGACGCTAAGAGGCACTCACTGGTTTCAGCAGAATAAAGGACTGTGCGAGGAGGTTGCTCAAGAAGTGATCATGCGCCAGTCGGATGCTCTCAAAGTCACGGGTAGAATTGATCTGTTGCAGTAGCTGTGCAAACTGAGACTCCAGGACATCCACCTAGGAACAAAAAAAGCCAGAAAACTTGCCATCTCTGCCACAGGTATCTTGGGGGGGGGGGGAAAGTCTGTCTGCAGGAACAGGTAAGTCAGCAGGTCTGGGTTGGAACTTTAAAGGCTATCCAAAGAGCTGATGTTTTACTCCATAGAAGAGGTACAACAGCATTGGAGACATCCAAGATTATACGCCTTAAGGTCTGTATTACTCCTTTATCTCGGGCCCGGTTTCCACCTGCCAATTCTCTCAAAGACAGATGGGAATGCCCAGCACCCTCACCTGCAAGTAATACTGCAGATTGTCGACGAGGAAAGTCATGTGATGCCGCATCCGCCACTTGATTGCGTCTGTTCTGTTAGATTCTAGGCGCTTGCACTGCATCTGCAGAGCCCAACAGTGCTGCAGCTCAGCCTGGACTCGCCGCACACTGAGCAGGTACTTGAACACGACATTGTATCTGAAGAGAGGGCAGATCACGGTTGGGCCAACCCCTGGTAAGGAGTCCTGACAGAGCATGGGCTCTCTATACAGAGCAGGATGAGCCTCTGCTCTTTCCAGAGCACACTGCGTGTGAAAGATGTGTCACCCAAATCAGTTCTTTCAGACTTTTGCTATGACCAATCATGAAGTACGACAGCCTCCAAATTGAAACCAAGAAGTTCGGCACTCACTTTTCCAGGACAGCTGGAGTGAAGAGGATATGGAGAGGCCACTGTACTTTGTAGTGGAGCCCTAGTGCAGCCCAGCCTGATGTGGGAGACTCATGGGGAGATAATTCTCGAGAAGGGGTTTCACGAGCCTGAGCATCTGAAATGGAAGCCCAGGGAACAACTTGCATTTCAGTCAGGATGCAGCTGGGTAACAGTTCAGTCCAGGGCAGCTGTCAGAATTGATGTAAGGAAAAAAACCTGTAATTTTCTTAGCATGAATTCCTATTTTTAGGAGAGAGAAGTGGTGATGGAGGTTGCCCTCTAGTCATAGCTGACTTACGGTGACCCCTGGTGGGAATTTCATAGCAAAAGGTGGTTTGCTGTTGCCTGCCTCTGCAACCCTGGCCTTTGTTGGAGGTCTCTCATCCAGTTACTAACCAAGGCCGACCCAGCTTAGCTTCTGATATCACCTTCTTCAGAAGGAGGACAGGGACAACTTATGAAAGCTGACTTGGAGGAATTTCTCTTACTGTCTAGACAGAAGTGGAAAAAACAAGAACAACCTACAGCATGTATGGCGAGTGGTCAGCAATGGGGTAAATGAAGCTGTGTAAAGTGCAGTGATGCACACTGGAAATCCTGACTTTGAATCTATGCTGACGGGTTTCAACTGGCCTCACACGGAGAGAAAGATCTGGGTGTTGTGGTGGACAGCTCAAGGAAAATGTTAGTTTAGTATGTGCCGGCAGTGAAATAGGAAAGTTTCATGTTGGGGATTATTAGGAAAGAGACTGGAAATAAGACAAAACCACTACTGTAATGCCCCCTGTGCAGACCTATGGTATGGCCTTGTCTGGAATTCTGTGTAAGTTCCGGTTGCTGCTTCTAAAAAGAGAGTTGCAGAGCTGGGGAAAAAAAGGGCAACCGAGATGCTTAAGGGGTTGGGCACCTTCCTATGAGGAGTAGTTTTTTTCAGTTTCAAAAAAAAAATGACTGAAGGAGGACATGTAGAAGTTTGTAAAATTCTATCTCAGGTAAAGAAAGCAGATAGAACTTTTTTCTCCCTCTCTCATAACACCCAATGAAGCTGATGGACAGGAGGTTCAGGACAGACAACAGGACAGGTAATTACTTTAAAGTACCAGAATTCACTGCCAGTTGGACCTAGCTTAGACGGTTTCAATAGAGGGCTAGGCAGATTTATGGACGATAGGTCCATCCACGGCTACTAGAACCACATCCAGAGGCAATAAATCACTGAATACCAGTGCCGTGAGGCAACAGCAGGGGAATCCTGGCCCCTATGCCTGGTGTTTTATGGCCTTCTATAGCAACTGTTGGCCTGTGTAAAAACAGGATATGGGACTCAATGGTCTACTCGTCTGATCCAGCAGGGCTTTTCTTCTTGTTGCTACAAAACCAACCAACTTCATAAAAACAGATCCATGTACACATGAAGCAGAGAGGCTAGGGACTGAATTTGTGACTTTTTGCATGCAAAGCAGATATTCCCTCCAGAAAGGCCTTTAGGTACCACCATTCGCTTTTTGCTGAAAGTCAACTAGATGACAGAAGTGTGGCCTGCACTTTTTCTGAATAGCGCTCTCTCTTAACTATTGCTGCAAAGCTTCCATGCTACAAGACTGGGGTTTTTTTAGGTTGATGGCGGTGGATCAGGCCTTGAAATACTAGACCCTTCCCTCTCCATGACCAGCCAATGAGACTTCACTAACATTGATGCCAGCTGCAGAAGCATGGGTCTATGTGAAAAATTAGGATTAAAGCTGTGTTAGGAGTTTAGATGCACTTCCAACATGTAAACTCAGGGAGACTTCCGCATCTGAAATGGGAGCTCCCATTGCTCACATCCAAACTGACCTCTGTGCTCCTTTCCATGGTAATGGATGGTGAGATGAAGGAGAGGGAGGAGGTTGTCATCATCCAGTAACACTTTGTGGGCTGACTGCTGGAATGCCACGTTGACATCTGTGGGGCAAAGGCAAGAATGAGCCAATCAGCAGGCATGAACATCTTTGGCCACTCCCCTTGCCCTCATCAGCAATGAGGCTAAACTGATATTCCACCTTCCCTTGCAGGACACAAGCCCTCCTTGGACAGTAGAGAACGGATGTCTAAGTGGCCAGAGAAGCTTTTCCCTGAAGCACCAGATCTATGGAGCTGCACTCCCCTTCCCAGAACTTTCTGACACTCACCGTGCTCTGTCACCGCAGTGGGAGGTGTCTTTAGCAAATGCTGTGCAGTGTCAATGAAAGCCTGAAACAGTTCTCCTCTCCCCAAGAGATAAAAATCTTTAATAATCTGAAAGGAAAGCAAGCAAAACTGAGGGCATCATGGTCTCCTGCTAAGTCGTTATCTGCGAACAGCCGCCAACATCTTCCAGAAGGAAGAGCTTTCAAAAGTTCAGGAGGGAATCTGCATTTACCTTCAGCTGTCCTATTAGATCTGATTCTTCTACCATCAGCTTCCATAAGTGCTAGGAAGTAAGAGAGGACAATCCATCAATATCCCGAGCCAAGCACCCCCAGTATCGGAGAGGTGGAGCCACCCATATGAAGCTCCTGTACACTGAGCCAGACCACGGGGCCTGTCAAGGTCAGTATTGTCTATTCTGACTGGCAGCAGCTCCCCAGAGTCTTCCACATCAAGCTACTAGCTGGTCCTTTTAAAAGGAGATGCTCAGGATTGAACTTGGGACCTTCTGCTCGACCAGTGAGCCATGGCCTCCACTCCCTTCTACACCAGCTTGCTCGCTGTGTACAAAGTCGTCATCTGACAGTCTTTATTACTTAATCCAGCGATGACCTCAACGGCCATTTCCCCCACCCCAGATGTGTTGCTGCAGGGGCCCCTAAAGGAGCCGCCACCTAGAGCAAGGCTCAGTATGCACGTTTTTTTTTCTCCCTTTCCCATAATATTAGAATTGGGGGCACCCGATAAAGTTGATGGACACTAGATCCAGCATGGACAAAAGGAAATGCTGCTTTACCCAACGAGTGATTAAAGAGAGGAATTCGCTGCTACTGGACCTAGTGATGGTCGTAAGAACGTATGTGCAAAGCGCCGTCAAGTCACAGCTGACTCATGGCGACCCCCGTTGGGCTTTCAAGGCAAGAGACAAACAGAAGTGACTTGCCATTGCCTGCCTCTGCATAGTGACTTTGGACTTCCTTGGTGGTCCCCCATCCAAGTACTAACCAGGGCCAACCCTGCTTAGCTTCCAAGATCTGATGAGCTCAGGCTAGTCTGGGCCATCCAGGACAGGATGCCATAAGCAGAGATGGTTTTAACCATACAGATCCATAGATGGTTTTAATCAGATAGATCCATGGAGGGTAGATCCATCAAGGGCTACTAGCCATGGTGACCAAAGGGAACAGCCGTATTTAATAACAACAGCAACATTTGATTTATGTACTGCCCTTCAGGATGACTTAACACCCATTCGGAGCGGTTTACAAAGTATGTCATTATTATCCCCACAACAGCAAACACTCTGTGAGGTGGGTGGGGCTGAGAGAGCTCCTAGAAGCTGTGACTAGCCCAAGGTCACCCAGCTGGCTTCAAGTGGAGGAGTGGGGAATCAAACCCGGCCCTCCAGTTTAGAGTCCCACTCTCTTAACCACTACACCAAACTGGCAGTAGAGACAGTAAACCTCTGAATACGAATGCTAGGAGGGAACATTAGAGGGAAAGCCTTGGCCTCTAAGCCCTCCCTGTTGGCCCTCCATGTCCACACAGGACCCGCGGCTCTTCTTATGCAAAGCCTTGGAATTATGGCCTACCTCAGCCACAGTGCTCCGGATCCAGTCAACCACAGACTCAAAGTCTACCAGGTTGAAGAGGGTCTGCTGCTTGAGGCGATGCAACTCTGCGGCAAAGATATCTTCCTGGTTCTTCAAGATGGACCCTGAGGCATAAGATAAAGGCAGTCTAGTCGGCAGCTGCCCTTCACGTCCACAGGAAAGAGCAGAAACCCTTACTGAACACATTATTCTAGCTCACCAGTGCATTCCATCGGACACAGAAAGTTGGTCCTGTTTAATGTCACGCTAAAAACAGCAGCACATGCAACACGTCAAAAATAATCAAAGGGTTCTATTCCACACTGGTAGGTCTTGCTGGAACCCCATATTCCCTTCTGAATACCTTAAGAAAACTGGGGAAGCCACAGCAGACAGGGGAAACTCTGAGGGGGACCAAAGTGGGGAAGTGGTGTGAGAACACTCTAAGGTATTCATGATTGCAAAAAAGACAGCTGAAAGATTTTAAGTATTTCAAAGAGATGAAAATGGCAACAGTAGTTCACCTTTGTCCACCAAGGACAGGACAAAAACAAGTATGGAGGCAGCAGATCCCAAATAAATACTGGACATACCAATCAATACCAAAGATAAAATAGCCACGCCTCTCGTTTTCAGCAGATCTGGCAATAACCTGGGGCTTTTGCTGTTCTTTTCAGCAGTCTACCAGATCCCCTCTAGCCTTACAGTACAATTATCTAGGACCAGCCACAGTCCTGCAGTGATTACTGGGCAGGTCTGAGAGCCGTACCAGCCAGCCTTTATATGCATCAAAGTCCTAACGCACTGAGGACATCTCCTTGGGGTGGGTGGACACACTGAAAAAGCAGAGATGAAAGTGGGCCTTTGATTTGCTGAAGCCTGGTGAACACCCAAAACTACCGCAAGTCCCTGATCTCTACTCTACAGCTTCCTGCTTACATTGAGGTGCCCACAACCAATGGGATATTAAATTCCAACTTGAGCAGAACCCACTATGCCATCAAAGTGTGAGATTGTAGGAAGGCTTCACACTCTTTTAATTGGGTTTGATTATAAATGCCACTCTGCCAGGAAGCCAGCAAGGAAACTAAGCATTTAAGCACCAGTTACCTGACTCAATATGCAGAATGAGCCACAGTTCCTTACCTTTTTTTGTAAGGCTTATATTCTGACTCTCAAACATCTGAACAGACTCTCCCACAAAGAGGATTTTCTCAGCAACACGCACGGGGATGTAGGAAGGCAACATTTCTATCCGCAGAGAGAACTGCTTTGGAGAAGGGGCCAACATGTTCTCCTCTTCAATCAGTCGCTGTCTCAACAAGGGTTGGATGAGATACAAGGTGCAGAGACAAAAAAAACCAAACAAGAATGGAAAACCATCACATCAAAAGCACCAAGTCAAGCCACTTCTGCTGAAGTTCCTGGTTGGTGCCTTGCCCATCAAGCAGGTGTTGTGAGAAAACAAAAATGTCATACGGGTTATGTCTGGTAAGAACCCCTGAACCATGAATGATGGCCTGACTGCTTCTGAACTGCCTGTAACTTAGAGAGCACCTAACGAAATAAAGCTACTCCAAGTCAGTTTCATACAAAGTATTAATCATACATTGTTATTAATTGCCATTCAGTTCATTCACAATCATTATACAGTCTCCCTCACCAGACCTATAAAGTGCTTAGTGCATATCACAGATATTATTATTGGTAATGACCCTTCCACTTCATACTGTTTTTTTTGTTTTGTCCAGAAGTTCAATTATTTGTATAATGGTCCAAATGGTCACAAGTCCATTATAGGTCCATCTAGCACATAGATAGAAACGTCCATGGAGACTGTATAATGATTGTGAATGAACTGAATGGTAACTAATAACAATGTATGATTAATACTTAGTATGAAACTGACTTGGAGTAGCTTTATTTCGTTAGGTGGTCTTGAATTCTGTAACTGTTAGCAATTGTCAGGACCCTCCCTGTTTTTGTAACTTAGAGGGGGCAAATAGGACACCTGTAAAAGAGGATGAAGGGACAAGATTTCAAAGCAGCTTTCATGGGGAGGACGCCACATCTTACCATATCCTGCAGCTCTCGTAGCTGTTTTCCTGTCAGCCCTCCAATGCCCAGATCATCCTCCTCCTCTTCAGGCTGGGAAGGGACACTCCCTGAAGAGGGACCCTGCTTAATGAAGAACTCCTCATACTGGTCCAGGAGTAACCCATGCAGCATCCAGGCTGAGAGCTGTTTGTACATGACAGCATGACACATAGCCAAGACCCTGCAGATGAACAGAGAGGGCAAGGCTCATTTCCCTGAGAGGCAGCAGGAGGCCAGGAGATGCAAATGCCACCCAGGCGGCATCTCCTCAGTGGGCAGCCATGCATCCTCACAGAATTCACGTGCCAAAGCCATGCTGAATTAACAGGGGTAGGGTGGATGACTTTGCTTCTGGCAGTGGGTCACACCCCAGAAAGAACAGTGATACGGGCAACAGTGGCACTTGAAGGAGATGAGGAAGGGATCCCGGGGTCAGAAATCTGGCATTTCTCTCCAGCCTCTGTCTGGTCCCTGCTCAGTCGGATCTCAACAGAAGCCTCTTACTGTTCGAGGGCACTCCGTACAGGGGGCAAGCCACCACGACTGTAATGATGGACAATCTCCAGGATTTGACAGCCGTGAATCTGAAAAGGAAGCAGATCCACAGACATTTCTTTCTGCATGGTCTGCTACTGACAGGTGGGTTTCAGAAGACCCACGGACCTCCCCTCTCCTGCCAAACTGAAAGAGGAGGGATTTATTTCAAATGCCTAACATACATCCAAACAGCTCTTTTATTTTGCCCATTTCATCAGTTACTAGCAAGATTTGTGCTACCACAAAAACCTGGGCTGGAATCTGTAAAAACAGACAGCTACTGGCAGTGAGGATACATTGTGCTGCCTCCACGTAAGAGCAATAGATGACAAGCGGCTTTCTGAATTAGGCGGTACCTTCTGCGTCTTGATCTGCTCCACCACAACCATCAATGAAGGAAAAAGGAGCTGAAACTGCAAAATCAGAAAAAGAACTGCTAGTTATAATGGAGGGGGTGGGTGGATCTCCAGCCAGGGAAAGAAACAACTGGTAAAGCTTCACTAGCCACTCTCCCATCCCTGCAACCTTTAGGATGTCAGGCCAAAAGAAGGGAGGTTTTGGTGTTTGGCCCAGGAAGAACTCAGGCACACCTGTCTGCCTTGAGGAGAGAAGGCATCACTCCACCAGTGGAAGTCTGTAGCCTGCAACAATCTGGATTTGCAAGTAGGTGGAACATACCTGGTCCAAGGAATAGTTCACATGTGAGATGGTCAGGTGAGGATCAGCCAAGAACTGCCAAGAACAAAGAGACAAAGGAGACTAGAATAAGCCGTCAGGTGACACATACAAAATTTCCAGAAATTTTGAAGCCACAGGGGAAGAGGGGGGAATAAAATGGAAAGGTGTGTGAAATTAAAATACATGAAATACTTCGTTTCCTAGCAAACCTAAATGTATTTGCCCGCTTTAGAAAAATAATCTGCATCATTTATAACTTGGTTAGCATATTTTTAGGTGGGTAGCTGTGTTAGCCTTTAGTAGCAGAACAAAATTTGAGTCCAGTTGCACCTCAAAGACTAACTAGATTTCCAGGTATGAGCTTTTGAGAATCTAAGCTTCCTTCTTCAGATCCCTTCTCATTTTGCAGGGCGGTGAAGTGGTTCGGCTGTGAATCAGCACTCTACTGGTTCGAATCCCACTGCTGCCATGAGCTCAGTAGGTGGCCTTGGGGAAGCCACTCCTCTCAGCCCCAGCTCCCCAGCTGCATTGTGGGGATAATAATATTAAGTTGTTCACTGCTCTGGGTGAGACCCTAATCTATCTAGAAAAGTGGTATATGTGCAGTTATGGTGATGATGAGTATGATGAGTCAAAGCTCTCTTGAGCTCACTTTGACTCATGAACTTAGTTATCTGAAGAAGTGAGCTTTGACTCACAATGCTTTTATACTGGAAAATTTTGTTGGCCTTCAAGGTGCTATCAGACTTGAATATAGTTAGCATATGAAATGGTACTAATTGGCATATTTGTGGAATTGCTATCTATCCTGTAAAGGGAGCTGACTAGATAAGCACAGATTAAGGGTACCAATGTATGGATGAGAAATTGGTGCCAGAAAGGTTTCGGTTTTTAGGCAATGGAGAACTTTCTAGGACAAGCCAAACTCATACAAAAGAGACTGGCTTCATCTGAACCAAAAGGGAACCACTTAATATCAAAAAAGGCGGCAGAACAGCTTTTCAACTAAGCAGCCTAACATCTGTTTCAGGTAAATTAGTAGAAACTGTTAGTAAAGAAAGAACTTATTGAGAAGGCCTCAGACTCAGATAGCAGGGATAAGAACTTATCAAAGGGAAAGAACTTATTAATGAAGGCTGCTGAATGAATATCAGCATGGCTTCTACAAAAAGGAGTCCTGCCTCTCTAATCTTTTGGAGTTTTTGAAGCAGGTTGATAAAGGCAATCTAGTAAACATCATATACTTGAAATTAGCAATCATGAGCAAAGAGGACGGATGAACTTATAGATTAAAAATTGGTTAAATGGAAGGCAGAAGAGAGCAGGAACAAATGGACAGTTCTCACAATGAAGTGAGCAGTGGGGTCGTACAAGGATTGGGGCTGAAAAGAGCGCGCTGTTCATAAATGAATTGAAAGTGGGGGTGCTGACTGCATGAGAAGGATCTACAAAGTCTTTCTTAAGTTGCTTCTTGCCACTCACATGTATCTCAAGAGGAAATAAAAACGCCAACTGGAAAGAAGTTCAAAAAGGGAAAGCAAAAATGTAAGGCAAGAGTCCATGACTAGTCATTGAAGTAGCTATGGTAAACCTATCCATAAATAGAAAGGGAAGCGGGAAGAATGACCATTTAGTTCCAGTTGCTTCATTTCAAGTTCCTTCTTGCAAATGCAGGTTTTTCAGGAAGCAGCCATGCTCAATCCTCTGCTGAGCAAGGTTCGAGTCCAGTAGCACCTTAAAGACCAACAAGATTTCCAGGACACAAACTTTTGAGAATCAAAGCACCTGAGGATCTTGAAAGCTTATACGCTGGAAATCTTGTTGGTCCTTAATGAGTGACTGGACTTGATCTTGCTCTTCTGCTACAGATGGCTACCCACCTGAATTAATTCTCTGCTGTTTTCTTGCTGGAAAAAAGGCATAGTAGCTAGGATATAAATTTTTATTAATGAGAAAAATAGTATCTTCTTCACACACTTTCTGAGCCTTCTTTGCAAAATAAAAACATCAGTGGTGAAAAATGGGGGGGAATATCACCCTTTAATATGCCACAAGACATTTCTTTTGATTTTCCTCCCCCTCTGAATGCATCTTGTTAGAGTAAGCTTCTTAACACAGCTCTCTCTTTCCCAAGGCCAGTGTACTCTGAGACAGTAATGCATCTTAGAGTCAGGCTGCAAGACAAAAGAGATCCCATGGTTGCTCCACCACCACCTGTTCTTGTCCCTCTGTGTGTGGGGGTGGGTGGGGAGCACAGCTTCCAGCTCTGCTACACCTTTCCCTCTCCACCTTTCCCTCTTTCTGGGGAAAATCCCAGCTTTGCCTCCTTTACCAGCAGTGGCTGGGGCTAAACATAGCTCAGCATAAGGGAAATGTTGGACTCACTTCTGCAAAGTGGGTTCACAAAGGCATTCTACCTTTGTAGGGAAATATCTTTGTAAATAATTTTGCTACAGCTCTCTCTATATGCTTTAGACAATGACGGCAGTATCTAATGACACATGCTTTTGACCACATGAGCATGAGCCACAATACGTGAGTCTTGCTGCTAACTGCTGTAACAGGCTAATGTGGCTTTCTGTTTAATATGTAACGCTTAATACAACGCTTAGAGCAAACCAAGAATTGCTCACCCCTTTCTAAGCAGTCGGCTGAACGTTTCTTTGGGTTGACGCATCTGACGAAGAGAACTGTGATTCTCGAAAGCTTATGCTACAGTAAAGTTGGTTAGTCTTAAAGGTGTTACTGGACTCTTTGATTTTGCTACTACAGACTAACACGGCTAACTCCTCTGGATCCTTGGGTTGTGGCACCTGATTTCATCAGCAGAGTCTCCTAGTGAGCTTGATGCAGCAGGCAAAACAATGCTCCTTCTTACCTCTTGCTCCAAGTCAAGCAAAGCTTGTCGGTATGGTTGCAGGACCGCATCAAGTCCAGTGCAGAAAGCACGTAGGTAAATCCCTTGCTGGGGCAGGTGACCATCCTGAAACCAAAGCAGAGAAGGTGGCTTCTTCAAACCTCTGATGTGAATGCCAATACACAGGGCTCCAATACACAAGGCTCCTGCTTACGTTAAGACAGAAAAAACCCTAGAAGCTAATGGCAATAACAAACCACACACACACCTTCTAGGATCCAATTTGCCGCCTGGGAGAATTCCCTTCCTTGGCAGAAGCTGGAACTGAGGACACAGATCAGGTGGGTGGGTTGGGATGCATTTCAGCAAGTTTGCGGCCAGGATAGGCTGACCCAGAAGCTAAACACATGCATTCATTTTAGTTTTCTGAAATTGTGTTGTCTGGGACTGGGCCGCCGAGTCACAAGATCCCATCCTGAGGAATGACGGCAAACGCACCACAGTGTTCCAGGCTGAACTCTGCAAGGAAGTCTGGTGCTCAGCACACATGTGTATTTTTATTTCTTTATGGCATTTATACTCTGCCTTTCTCAGTGAGACTCAAGGCGGATGACAAGATTAGTACAGTCAATATAAAGGACCTACGGGACTGCCTCCCTTCCTATAGGCTGTGTGCCATTAATAGCAGCAGAGTGGGAGAACAGAGCACCACATCAAGGCTTCACCCTCACTTTGAAGGTTCATGCTGAAAACGAGGAGTTTCGTTCATCTGAACAGGGTCTCCCTGCACATGGGTGAAATCAACAGCAGCCTGCACATGGGCTTTCTCTGTGGTGGCCCCTACCCTATGGAACGGCCTTCCTGAGAAGTCTAGGAGAGCCCCCACCCTCCTGGCTTTCTGCAAATGATGCAAACTGGAATGATTCAAAAAGGCTTTTTACTCAGATAGGAGGGTTGTATTGTAAGTAGGACGTCTCAGAAGCTTCACTAATGAATGAGGAACCATGTACTTCCCCACTATGTTGCCTTACATACTATCTGTTGCCTCAAGTACGTGTTCCTGTGCGCTTCCAGTTGCTTCAAGGATGACTCTACTGGGTAGTTCTATATTGTCTAATGTCAGTCCGAGAATTGCTTATTTCAGCCTTTGTATTGGATTCTTGCTAATGGTGTGTCTTTGCAAACTTGCATTTATTTACTCTATGGCATTGTTTAGGGAGATGTCCTTGATGTTGACTGTACTAATCTCACACTCTGTAATTCGCCTTCTCAGTGAGAAAAGTGGACTATAAATGACACAAATAAATAAACAATGACGTAGGGCAAGTAAATGCAAGTTTACATTAGCAAAAATCCAATAATCAAAATGCTGAAAAAGAGCATAAGCAGTTCTAAGATTGACATTCGGCAGCACAGAACTACCCAGCAGGGCCGTACTTGAAGCACAGGCAGCACATACTCAAGGCCACAGATAGGATGTGAGCTGGGTGACCTGGGGTCAGTCACAGCTCTCTCAGAGCTCTCTCAGCCCCACCCACCTCACAGGGTGTTTGTTGTGGGGATAATAATGACATACTTTGTAAACTGCTCTGAGTGGGTATTAAGTCGTCCTGAAGGGCGGTATATAAATCGAATGTTATTATTTATTATATTATAGGCGCGAAGTCTCCAGTCCCTAAGAAGCCCCTGAAAGGCAGCCGCGAAGGCCTCCCGCTCGGCCTGAGGGGAAAGGCCGTCCCCACCCCGAGGCTCGGGGCCCCACCTGCGGGTGCTGCTGAGCCGGCGGCGGGAGCTGCGGCTGGACGTGCTCGGCGAACTGCTCGACGAACTCGCTGAAGCGGATGTAGAAGGCGCCGAGGCGGCAGACGCGGGCCAGGAGGCCGCTCTCGCTGGGGTGCAGGAAGGGCAGCTCCGGGCACACCTGCGCGGGGTGGGGGTTGGGGGTGGGGGGGGAAGAAACGTTAGCACCGTTAAGACCGGGCCCCGCCCCCCCCCCCCGCCCGTCCCGAGGGCGCCACCTGCAGGCCGCCGCCGAAGAGGCCGCCGGTGTAGCCGCGCAGCGCCAGCAGCAGCTCGTGGATCATCCCGGCCAGCGCCGGTCGCGCGCAGCACGCCGGGAAGGAGGGCCAGCCGCCTCGCCTCGCCTCGCCTCGCCGCGCGGGGGATGCCGGGAGGCGCGTCGCCCCCACCCGGCCAGCGAGCATGCGCGCCGAGTTTCCCTCACGGCAGCCGCCGCCCTGAGTCCGAGAGGCGGGGCGCGCTTCTCCTGCTCGGCGCGGGCGGCCTTGGCACACGTGTGTCAGCCGAGGCGCGCAAGGCCGAACGTGGGAACGGCGGCCCCGGTTCCCCCGGCGGCTCTTTGCCCGGCGAGCGCCCGCGCAGGGCTCGCCGCCCGGTCCGCCCCTCCGAGTTGGCTGTAGGGCGAGTCACGCCCCGGCCGGCCCGGCCCCCTCGCCGCCCTCGCAGGCGCCGCGCCCTTCCGCGCCCGCCTCCCCCCGCCCTTCCTTCCTCCTTCCTCGCAGGCTGGCTGGCTGGCTGCAGAGCCGCCGCTCTCGCCCCGACGACCCGCGCCCCGGACGGAACCCTCGCGGCGACGCGCCCTCATGGCGGCCCTGGAGGAGAGCGACGGCGCGGGCGTGGCCCGGCCCCACTATGGCTGTGAGTCGCGGCGGAGCCCCCGCCGGTCTCTCCCGCTTCCCCTCCGGCCGGGCAGCGGCGGCAGCGCCCGACGGGCCGCCGCCGCCTCTGCCCGGCGCTCCCCTGCTGCAAAGCCGACCCGTGCCGCCGTCGAGCCTCCCCTTCCCTCCCGTCCTGCCCGCACGTCTGGAAGGGCTTGGGTGGGGCTCGGCGCTCGGGCTGCCTGCGGAGGGAGGCGGCCGGAGAGGCTGCCTCATCCCGCCCCGACGCCCCTCTCCGCGGCCCGGCTCCCCGTGGGGGACTCGAAGGCTCCCCACGGGTTGGCATCCTCCACCCCGTCTGCCTCCCGTGCCCAACGCGGCCAAACTCGCTGGCTGTTTTTTTGCCTGGCGGCTGAACGTCGAGCCTCGGAGCAGGAAACGCTCCCCCCAAAAGCTGCCTCGATTCTGCCTTTGGGAGGCTGGAGGAGGCAGGTGTGGCGTGGCCGTCGGACAGCTGGACTCGGGCCGGGCAGAACTGGGCTGAGTTCCCTGCTTGCGGAGCCACCTTGGCTCCGTCTCTCCCTCTCCGGCTCGCTTGCATCATAGCGCAGCGGCGAAGATGGCATGGAAGAGGGAGAGCTGCCCTGCCTGCCCTGAGCTCCTTGCAGGAAGAAGGGGTGGGGTGAACACGCACTCCATAAGTAAAAAGACAGCTTCATTTTCCCTCGGAACAGATTTGATGGGGAAGGGCTTGCCTCGGGCCGCAGAGGGGGATTGTGAGGGGGCTGTGCTAACGCAGCCTGTGAGTTCTTTTGCTGCCTGAGCTCAGGAAGCAACCCATTAGATTCTTAGCTCTGGTTAATAGGCAAAAGATTAATAGATGTTCCTTGTTCGGTGCTAATTTTAAAACATCTTCCCCCCTTTCAGAATGTACCCCATCAGTGTCTTTAACCCTTTTGCCTTCCTGCACCTTTCTCACTTGAAGAAAGCCACCCCAAGGTCGTTTGTTAGGTGCCAACCTTTTGCCGGCAGGTAGAGTACAGGGGGGACATTGCAGGCGGCCTGGAGCAAGGGCTGAAAAGCTGTTCTCTCTCCCACGCTGTTCTCATTGAGAAGAAGCTCCAGCTGCTGCATATGTAAAAGAAAATAGAGTTTTAGAATGAAATGCAAGAGAAGGGAACACAGAGTTAGCCTAAGCCATGTTGTTTAAATGGTTACCCCCCTTTTCTTCCTGATGGAGACCCAAAGTAGCTTACAAAGCCACCAAAATAATAAATGAAATAACAGTTTTAAGTACCCCCCCAATACCTAAGCTGCATCCTGAGCAGGTTCTGAAGCCTATGGGACAGCTTGTACAATTACCATAGGCTGGCTGCGGTGAGCCTATTGGTTCTAGCCCTTTTACTTGTTCTTTGGCCTTGTTCAGCCTTTTATACCTTTAGACTAGAAGGTCAGCTAGATGTTATGCAGCTTTCTCTGTTAATGAAGGAGACAGTTATGAATGGCTGCTATGCATGATAATAGAATGAGATTGCCATGTTTTAAAGCAATATATTTCCATGAACTAAATGCTGTTTGGCTATTGGGAATCTGAATGTTGGCAAGGTGAACTTTTAGGCTGTCCCCTCAAGGCAGCACCTGATAATTATATATGTTATTTATAGTCCACCTTTCTCACTGAGTCTCAAGATGGATCTCACAGTGTAAGTCAATACAGTCAACTGTTGGGATATTCAGCAAGAAAGGCGATAGGGTATGGACTGCAGAAATTTGAAAACAAACACAAATCGGATTCAGAGCTGAAACTCGGATTCTCTTCCATCTGCATCTGAGGCCTAGTTCACACATGGATGAGCATGAGATGGAAGAGACCTAAAGTAGTAAAGTTTACTTGCACCACTTCAGGGTGCTAATGGAGAATCACATTTTGGAATGCTCCCTTGCAAATAGGAAGGCAGCAGAGCAGCCAAAGAGGGGGGACAGAACCTTTCCCCTCTCAACAAGTTTTCAACTTGTCGAGAATTTTGTGGAGGAATATTTAGAGCTGGAATCCGTGGCCTGTTCTGTGAAATGGTGTAGCCAGTTTACCACCTCATTTTCGTGTGTGGCTGAATCAGACATGAGATGGACCATTCCCTCTACTTGATACTTGGTGCTTCTGTTCTGCTGCTTCCAACATAGTGACAATGTGCTTTCCTGTCTCCCGGGAATGTGGAGCTTTGCCTATCCACCTCGAGTCTGTTGTGGTTCTCACTCCATAGTTGCCTCCCCAGTATCAGACCTGGACAGTGAAATGCCGTGAAAATGGGACACAACGCATGGTGGGAGCTGAGTGGGAGACACGTGGGCATTCATCCTATGAAAGGAACTGATCATTTGGAGCCCCCAAAAGTCTTTAAGATGAAATCCTGGCTTGGGAGGTCAGTGATCAAAGCAGGAGCAGGGATAGATTTGGCATGTCTAGGGTAGGACAGTAGACATGGCTTAGGGCCTGGAAATAATGAGCTGACGTCTATACAGTTGCTTTAGGTATGAGCCAGGACTTACGCCTAAAACGTGTTCTCAATTCCTGGACTTCCTTGTCATACAGGAGAAATAAGAGGTTATTTGGGAAGGCTCAGAGCTGCCTTCACAACTGCCTCCTTTGTTTATTGTAAATAAAGAGAATGACATGCTGCTTGCAGGTACACTTCAGCAGTACCGGGTTTCTTAAAAACAATATGGTTTAAAGCGAGCTCTGGCTTTAATATAAACCTGTATGTTCAAGTCCTCACAACAAAATGGAGTCCCTGATTCTTCGACTGAATCCCGCTCTCAGGAGGTCGTCATGTAAGCCTCTAGGTTGCTGTAGCAACCAGTGTGAAAGCTGTACGTTCCTCACAAGACAGTAATGAGGAGGAGAGCTGCCTGCAAGTAGGCCAGATAACTCCATAGCACAGGTATCTGCAAGCTTATACAATCGGATCCTTCCAAATCCTGCAGCCAAAATATTGGTGGTTGCAAATCCTTTAAGAGGAAGTGGCACACGTGAATTCTCATGTTAAGTAATACAGAAGCATCCGGTGCGATTGTTTTAGAGCACTGGCATAAACCTGCACAGGGTTGGCATTTGGGGATTATTGGTAGCTATTCAATCATTGCTCTTTCTGTAAAGCATCTCTAAGAAGGTCTTTGGTCCCATCAAAATCTTTGCCTGCCGTTCCCTTCTCAAACTGGCTATTCCAGAACCCCTCCCACCCCTCCAATGTACCTTAACCTAAAGATTGTTTTTCATAGTAAGTGGCATTTGGCTCTAGAACTAGATAGATTGTGAAGCCCTGCAATAGCAAATTATGAGTATCTGTGTCAGAGAGAGTGCACAAAGCAACTAAAGTTAAGAAATTTTAAGTCCTGTTGACTTAAGAGTGCATAAGCAATGGACATTTGACTGGACTGAGCCCTTTCTGATAGGGAAATGCTGATCTGTCCAGTCAGTATCACCTGTTTCTATACACTTCTGGGCATTTAGCCTTCAAGAAGACACAATTGCTTTCCTTGCCAATAAGTTAGTCTGTAGTGTAAAAGGTCTGTGGATTATTATATCTGAAAGTTAGATTTACTCTCTCGGGCTGTTTAAAGACTCTCCTTAGTCATAAAGGAGAACCTTTAAACAAATCTCTACCTGGTATATTTTTTATTTTGCCGTTCCTTCAAGGAGTTCTGGGTGGCTTCTTTAGTTCTTTTTCCATTTTACCTTCGCAACAACCCTGTGAGGTAGGTTAGGTTGGGAGGGTGTCTGACCAAAAGACACCCAGCAAGATTCATGGACATCTGAGCTGAGTTCTGTCAGATCCAATTAGTACGTGTGCATGTTTGCTCTTTGCTTAGAATGTTTTGAGGGAAAGGCAAGTGGTGTCAGCAAACACATTGATGGCACCAGGGGTCATTTCGTAGAAAAAGAGCAGGAGGAACTTATTAGCATAACTCATTAGCATATGCCATGCCTCTTGCCATCACTGGCAGTGTGTCATTAGTATAACTGATTTGCATATGCCACACCCCCGACGTCACCTATTCTGGCTCTTTTGGATCCAATCCTGGCTATTCAGGGCCGAAATTGGGCCCAAAATGGCAAAAACAGGGTGAAAAGGGGCTCAAAATGGTCAGGATCGGGCCACTGATGAGCGGGAGAGTGAGCCACCACCTGTTAGAGGCCTGATCCAGCCCATTTCGGCCCCAATCCAGGCCAAAATAGGCCCCAAATAGCTGAGAGTCAGGTGGGTGGGGCCACCTGACATGTGACCTTTTTGGGGAACTGCGTTCCTGTGCATTCCCCCTCGAAATGAGCCCTGGATGGCACCATGTTCCAGATCACAGGGAGCTGAGAGGGCATGCCTTTGTCCTTGGTGGTGGCTGACAGGTTTGATGTTGGAGAGCTCCCTAAACGTATAGAGCTGCACCATATGGAGTTTATCTAGGAATTGGCGCATCTAGCTTAATGTTCTCTTTAGAGTTGTAGTGACTCCACGGTTTCAGATTAAGATGGGTAGCTGAGTTAGTCCGTCTTTAGCAGTAGAAAAGAGTAAGAGTCCAGTAGCACCTATAAGACGTAACAACATTTGTGGTGGGGTATGAGCTTTTGTGATACAGATGCTGCTGGGATCGTGCTCTTTTCTACTGCTCCGGGGTTTCTTTCCCATTGTATACTTGAGATAATTGATCTCACCGAACAAATGCCTCAAAATATTTTGTGCATGTCAATAGTATACATGGGAATTCTCATTTTCTACTGCTATGGGTTGTCAGACTTCAAAAAATATCCCAATAATACACATTTTGCATGAGTAAAAACGGACTTTAGAAAGCATTTCATTTATCCCCAAAGAGAAGACAGTCCATAAGAGAATTTTTTTCCAGTGTGTCTCTAAATGTCCCAAGTTTTTCTTTTGGAAAAATTGGGGGAGGGGGTGTTCCTGAGAAAGGAAAAAAAACACTTTTTCTGGGCCTTCCCATCTCTAGGCCCGCAAAGGTTTTCATTCTAGAGGGAGCACATGCTCAGCATGTTTGCTTTGGGGGTTGTGTGACCACCACAGCCAGGGCTTTTTTCCAGCTGGAACGTGGTGAAATGGAGTTCCGGCACCTCTTGGAAATGGTGACATGGCCGGTGGCCCCGCCCCATGATCTCCAGACAGAGGAGAGTTTAGATTGCCCTCCGCGCCAGCGCTGCGGAGGGCAATCTAAACTCCCCTCTGTCTGGAGATCAGGGGGTGGGGCCACCGGCCATGTGACCATTTTCACCGAGGGTGATTTAAACTTTAAAAAACTCCCTCCTTGTTCCAGCTGACCCAAAGTGGCTTCATTCTGCGGTCCTGAGTTCCACTACCTCTTTTCCCAGAAAAAAAGCTCTGACCATAGCCATGTTTTTCTAAGACTTGCTGTCTTCTTGCAGCTGTCCTGGATAATGAGAGGATGACGGCTGAAGAAATGGATGAGCGGAGACGTCAGAATGTGGCCTATGAATATCTTTGCCACCTGGAGGAAGCGAAGAGGTAAGGCTGCATAAGATGGGTGGCAAAACCTCTGCTGTTCAGCCCAAAGGCAGAACTGGAACAAAACAAGCTGTTGCTTGCTTTTGCAACCGGTAGGAGAGATCGAATGCACTGCTGGCTTCTGTGGAGAGAGGAGAATGTGTATGAATTTAATGCAGTTTAGCTTGTAACTATATGGACTGATGTGCTATAAAACAGGAGTGCTTCCGCACTGGGAAACTAGTTAAGCTGTTTCCTTGTCAGACATCAGGTCGGGGATAATACCAGTTCACACAGTTCTCAGTTAATTGCTTTAATAGTTTGCTTGTCTCTTTTGCCTGAAATTTAGTGTTCATACTCTTTTTCTTAGAACTGTGTTTTAATACTGTAAAAACCCTCTTGTAATATCCAGTAATAAAACATAAATCTACAATAGGCTTGAGGAGAACAATGATTAGATGGATGAGCACAGTGTTGTGTGCAAAGAGAAGAAGTCAGCAGTCGGTGGACAAAGATTTTTCTATCTCGAATGTGACATTGAAGCTTGGTCATGGCATTGGGATATTTTTGAGATGGAAGAAGGTGGTTTGATCTAAAATATTTGTGTGCCACCATCTCATTTTAAAATGCTTAAGGTAGCTTGCCTCAATTAATTAAAACCATAAATGCAAACACCCACTGAGAGCAGTAGTAAAACACCACATAAAATTCATAAAGAAGCAGCAATAAAACATCAGTAGTCAATAAAAGCAGCAGGTAAAACACCAGGCAAAAGTTTCCTTTTGGATAGTGTCAGAGGAAGATGGTAAGATCATAAAAGTTGGTTGTTGTGGGTTTTCCGGGCTGTATTGCCGTGGTCTTGGCATTGTAGTTCCTGACGTTTCGCCAGCAGCTGTGGCTGGCATCTTCAGAGGCGTAGCACCAAAAGACAGAGATCTCTCAGTGTCACCACCACCACCAACCCTCTCAGTGGTGACACTGAGAGATCTCTGTCTTTTGGTGCTACGCCTCTGAAGATGCCAGCCACAGCTGCTGGCGAAACGTCAGGAACTACAATGCCAAGACCACGGCAATACAGCCCGGAAAACCCACAACAACCATCGTTCTCCGGCCGTGAAAGCCTTCGACAATACATCATAAAAGTTGTTAATGGCTAGCTTTAAAAAAAAGCCACATGCTGGCTCATAGGCTTGGCTTCATTTTCCTGTCTGCTGTTTTCCTTGCCCTACCTACTGCAGGGATAGTGCAAAAACATGCACACTTTCTGGGCATTAAACCTTGGTGCACATGTTGGGGTGTGCATATTCTGGGGTGTAGGGTATAGAGTGTTTTTTTTTCAGTGCTGACCAAAATATCCCAGTTTTCCACTGTAAACATTAAAAAGAAGTCTCTGTGTATCTAGAAACAATTAGGTTTTTAACTGACTTTCCCATGGCCTTCACATCTTTAGAAATAAGCAGCCCCTCCCAGTACTGAAGCTGGAACTGAAGTTTCTTGCATGTTAGCTTTTTTTGTTCTTTTTAAAATGAATGTTTTGTAAGTAAAATAGACATGGAATACAAATTGGTTCCATGCAGCATTTAATATAGCACTGTTGTGATGAGATGCAGGCAGAAGTTGGTGTAGAGCATACTGGCTTTTGATCCTGCTCAGTGAAGGTGTGCTCCACTGGAGAAGGTGAGATTTAATAACACATGTAAATTCTTGAACGAATTAAACCAGATGCAGTTTTGTGTGAAGATCTGAGCCTGTTGCAAATTCACACGTGCTCCAAAAAGCGTAAAAACTGTAAATTAACTGTGCTGTCCTAAACAAAGTTATACTAGTTCGTTGAAGCCAGTGAGTTTAGAAGGGAGCAACTGCCCTTAAGTTTGTATTATTTTCATATCACACTGTGTAACTTTTTAAATAAATGTAAACAGTAAAGGTGTTCCATGGTCTTGCATGTTGTGTTTCCTGAGTTGTGCTCCACACACCCTTGCTGAAGGCAAGGAAGGTGTCATCGGAGCAGTGTCCGCTTGATTGCGAGGTGACCCCCAGCTTTCCCTAAACGTTTTCATTTGAGCTCAGTAGAATGCTGCGCCACTGCAGAGGTTGATATCTACTAAATATAAGGGAGTTTTTACTATCAGTTATTAAGGTGACTGTGCAATCCTAAACGAGATTGTTAGTTGAAAATGAAAGGTGTATCTTTTGCGTGTGTATATCTTTTTTTAAGCAAATGAGAGTGTCAGGAACAACAATTTTTTTGCCCTGTATTTATGATGCCCTCCTGGTTGGACAGCTGATAAGCAGCTGGCTAAGTAGAATTCCCATCATCCATAGATGCCTCAAGGTGCTTTTAAAAATTCTATTTATTTGTTTTAAAAACATCTTTTAAACAGTAAAGAGTCCAGTAGCACCTTTAAGACTAACCAGCTTTATTGTAGCATAAGTTTTCGAGAATCACAGCTCTCTTCGTCAGATGCATCTTTACTATTTTGCAACTACAGACTAACACAAGTGACTCCTCTGGTTCTTTTAAACAGTGATCAGACAGAAGTTTTCATATATTTATTTTCAAATAAACAACCCTAATTCTGGTGTGGGTTGCTACCAGCAAGTGGTGACTCCAGCCCGGTTCCAAACTTAGTAGCCATCGCCACTGCTGGTTTCATACCTGCCTAGGGTTGCCAACGTCTAAGTGAGACCTGGAGCTCTTCCAGAATTACAGCTGATCTCCAGACTACAGAGATTGGTTCTCCTGGAGAAAATGGCAGTTTTCGAAGGTGGACTCTATGACATGACACTCCTGCTGAGCTCTTTTCCCACTCCAAATGCCACTTTCCCAGGCTCCACCCCTAAATCTCCAGGTATTTCCCAACCCAGAGTTGACAACTGGATACATGCCCCTCCAGTTAGGACCTTATCAGGCTATGCTAACCAGGTCTGTTTAAGTAACAGTATGAACCAGTATACTGATACACTGTGAAGCAGGCAAAAAAAGAATTCCTTCACGGCTAGTTAAAGACAGTCCCAGAAAATTCTTGCTTGGCCCTGAACCAACCGGGTAATCCTGCACTGTATACAACCCTAATATACACACATGTTAGTGTCCAAATAAATCAACAAATTCAGACCAGATGTCATGAGATTGCACATTTGTTTCTTGTTTATTAAAGGCAACTTTATTTGACTGCTTTATTTGATTGTTGCTTCAGCCTATATTTCAATTTGTGGCATAGCTATTTCTTTCTACTTTTAGCTATTACCAAGGCTCATAAGATGCAGCATCTTTATTTTTTTGAGATGTTCCAGGTAGAAGGAATGTACCCTAATATGGCAGTGACAGTGCAATCCAAATAGAGTTACTCTGAAATCAATGGGCTTAGACTGGAGTAACTCTTTTTAGGATTGCACTGTAAATGGATTAAGATCCATTGAACATTCTAGTGTTAAATTAATTTATCTTGCCATTTCTAACCAGATAATCAGATATATCCATAATGGAGATGTCAATTTGCTTTTGACTGCTGATATCTCCAGCACCTTTCCAAGTCTTATTGATAACTATTTCAGTTACTGTATAATCTTTCTTTGTGTTAATATAATACAGTATTTCTTGCAGGATTATTTTCTGAATTTGGATATTGAATTGTATATTGCAAATCTGCCATAATTCTTCAGTTACATGTTTATAATCATCTCGTTTTTTTCATAGAAAAAGAAAACGAATATATAGGTATTTAAAATAATAATAATAACATTCGATTTATATACCGCCCTTCAGGACAACTTAATGCCCACTCAGAGCGGTTTACAAAGTATGTCATTATTATCCCCACAACAAAACACCCTGTGAGGTGGGTGGGGCTGAGAGAGCTCCGAGAAGCTGTGACTGACCCAAGGTCACCCAGCTGGCTTCAAGTGGAAGAGTGGGGAATCAAACCTGGTTCTCCAGATTAGAGTCCTGCTGCTCTTAACCACTACACCAAACTGGCAAACTGTACTTCAGGGTTGAAGTACAGGTGATCTTCAAAAGTGGCTTATTTATTTAAACGGTTTTTGTTTCTTTGTCTAAATGCTTGTGGTGATGGTTTGTTTGTCCCTGCTTTGCCATGGAGGCTTGCTTGCTTGGGCCAGCTGCTCTCAGCTTAACCTACCTCATAGGGTTGTTGTAAGGATAAAATGGAAGAGGAGTGAATCATGTTCTAAGCTGCTTTGAGTCCCCACTGGGGATAAAAGCAGGGTATAAATATGTAAATAAAACGGTGAATGACTTGACTAGCGCTACAGCCTGTTTTGGAAGGTCCTCTAATCCTGTGAGATGAGGGTCTGCGTTTCTGCTCCAACATGCCTGCCAGCATGGTGTAGTGGTTAGTGTGTCAGACTAAGATCTAGGAGACCTGAGTTTGAATCCCCATTCTGCCATGGAAGCTTGGGCCACTGTCTCAGCCTAACCAATGGCACAGGGCTGTTGTGAGGATAAAATGGGGAAGAGAAGAATGGTGTTTGCTGCTTTGGGTCACTCCTGGCACGAAAAGCAGGAGATATACATGAGGAAAATAAAGTAAACCCGGGCTGCACCACTGCACAGTCACAGGCAGAGTGGACATTTTTTTATCACTAACTCCGATTCTTAGATTCTGTGAAATTTGCTTAAGTTGATACATGTAACTACAAAAAGCACAGAGTGGCTTGTGCAAATGTAGCAAAGTGGGTGCTGCTATCTTGTGGCGTAATCCAAAACTCTTGGCAGGTATGAACAAATTCCTGCCCATTGTTCTCACAGAATCGGAGACAAAATCCTGGAGGAGTTTGTGGAGTTCCAGCCCTCCGTGGGCCTTTACAGTTCAAACCTTTGTAAACCTTTGTAAAATAGTCAAAATGTCATTTTTGAGCCTGTTTTTTTCAGGGAGTATGAAAATTTGCTTTTATATGTGCCTTTTCAAGGTTAGATCATGGCAACTGTTTTTGTTGGTGTTTTATGTATTCCTTAGACTCTCTTTTCATTGTGTTGCTGCTGTGGGCTCCACTTTGCCCATTAGTTTTGAATGTATTTTTGTCCTCAAAGAGTCCAGTAGTACCTTTAACCAACTTTATTGTAGCATAAGCTTTCGAGAGCCACAGCTCTCTTTGTCAGATGCATCAGATACATCTGATGAAGAGAGCTGTGGCTCTCAAAAGCTTATGCTACAATAAAGTTGGTTAGTCTTAAAGGTGCTACTGGACTCTTAACTGTTTTGCTACTATAGACTAACACGGCTAACTCCTCTGGTTCTTGTCCTTGAATTGTCTTAGTGTGTATTTTATTGTAAAACACCTTGGCTGCTATTTTGGCTGAAAATGGCCTTACGTAGGAAATACAGCATCCATAAAAAACCTCTGCTAGAAGGGGGAAGGAGCTCTCTGCGTGCCCTTATAGAATGGGAGCCAGGAGTTTCCTCGGGGCTATCACAGGTTCATGACTGGGGAGCATGCTATTGGCAACACGTTGGCAACAAGGTGAAAAAACTTAATTGTATTGTATATGCAGTGTGAAAAAAACTTATGTTGTGTCTTATTGGATATCCAATGTATTTTAGGATAGAAAAATGCCCCGCGAGCCCTATGGTAGCAGAAGGAAGTGTGCTTCAGAATACCAAAACACTCTGAGCCTAAAAATGAACTTTAAAAAAAATCGTTTGTAGAAAGTGGTATTGGAGTCTTTCGGCCCCCTGACTGTAATCTGATTTGTCCATGATGATTGTTTCTGAGGCTTTTTATTGCATTTCTTTTGGCATGGCAGCTGTTTAGCAGTAGGTTGTGAATTGTTCTATTGTGAAGATGTTGCCCATCCATCCGTGTTCTATTCCGGTCATTGATGAAAGTACTCCATCAATGGAAGAAGGTATCCTGAAATAGCTTACAACTGTTACTTGCTGCTCATTTTTGTGTCACTTCTACAAGAGATGCTTCGCTAACGAGTTCGGAACTATAGACTTCACCTCTGTGTTGCCTTACTTCCTATGTGTTGCTTTAAGTGTGTGCTTCTATGTGCTACATGTTGCTTTAAGTATGATTCTGCTGGGTAGTTCTCTGTTTCATTTTTATTTTTATTTATTTATTTATAGTCTGCCTTTCTCACTAAGACTCAAAGACGGATTACACAGTGTGAAATTAGTACAGTTAGTTTCAAGGACATTTCCATAAACAATACCAAAGCGTAAATAAACACAATTTTACAAAGACATAGCATTAGTAAGAATCCAATACAGAGTTGAAGAAATGCTGAAACAGAAATAAGCAATTCTAGGGCTGACATTAGACCACATGAAGCACAAGTAGCTCACAAGGGCACATATTTAAGACATAGGTAGTATATAAGGCAACATAGTGGTGAAGTCTATGGTCCTTAGCTCATTAGCAAAGCATCTGAGAGCCCCTCCCTGCAATACAAAAGCCTTTTTGAATAATTTGGTTTTGCATCATTTGTGGAAAGCTAGGAGAGTGGGGGCTTTCCTGACCTTCTCAGGCAGGCCATTCCACAGGGTAGGGGCCACCACAGAGAAAGCCCATCTATGGGCTGCTGTTGATTTTGCCCATGTGCAGGGTGGCACCTGCAGGTGACCTTGTTCAGATGAGCGAAGCTGCTGTGGAGGAACATAGGGAGGGAGGTGGTCCCATAGGTATGCCGAGCCATGGCTGTGAAGAGCTGTTATCTAATATTGTCACCATCATCATTGTTTATTACGGTCATAAGACCAGCATACTAATTATATAAAGGGAAAATACAATTAAAGGATTAAAAAAGTCAGTTTGAGAGTTTTTAAAATACAACTGCCGTAATTTAAGAATTAAAGCACAGAATGTAGCAACTTGCCATATAATGACATTTTTATCAGATAAAAACCAGTATAGCCTTGCTTTATTAGTAATTATATGACCCGGGATCATAAACTAATGGGGTAATAAATCTAAGACGAACTTCCCTGTAAAATAGACAGCTAAAAAACATATGCTCTACAGATTCGATCTCTCCTCAGGAGCTTGAGCGCAACCTTTCAGAGTGGAGGATTTTGTTATACCTGCCTTCGATAACTGTGTATGGAAGAGCGGAGCGCCTAGCTAGAGTAAACATCCTTCTAAGACTATTTGCTTCCACAGAGGCCAAATATGTTGCCGGCTCAGAAGCGCCTTTAGTGTTTAGCAGCGCCCCAAGTTTTGATGCATTGGAAATATCAGATTGACTTTTAGTATCCTCTATTCTTTGTTTAATTAGCCCTTTTGCTTGTTTGGCTCCGTAAGATAAGAGTGTCTGGGGAGAGAAGCCTTCATCCACTCCCTCCCTGTTCTATTAATATGGCTATGAACAGCCTTAAGCCAGCTGGATTGAAAATCATCTTGAAGGATCAGGGGAAACAGACCTTGTGGGTTAAAATGGCCTGTCATCCACAGGAAAATGTATTGAATACATACCCTGGCTTCAGACCTAAGCATACTGGACTCCACTCATATCCAGGCATTGGATACACAGTTTGGAGCTTGCAGAACAGCTCTCAGAAATTTGGACTGAACTCTTTCTTGGGGGGTAAAGCATGAAGAGGGCGGTCCTAGAAATGTTCTATATAGCATCTACTCCAGTGATTTGGCCTTATATAACTTTAAGGGTGCAGGAATGTTGTCTAATATCAGTCCTAGAATGTCTTCGGCTCTGTTTCAGCATTTCTTCAACTCTGTATTCGATTTTTGCTAATGTTCTTTGTAAACTTGTGCTTATGGCATTGTTTATTGAAGTGCCCTTGGTATTGACTGTACTAATCTCACGCTATGTAATCTGCCTTGAGTCTCAGTGAGAAAAGTGAACTAGAAATGACATAATAAAGCCCCTGCTTTGCTGTACGTTGAATGAGTTTCCACAGATCTTTAAAAAAAATTAGAGAAGAAGAGTGAATCAGACAGTGGCACTTAGGCTTAGCAAGGAGTAAAGATCCACAACATGCTGAAATAACTCCAAAAAATATTGGGTATGGCAGCTGCCCACACTGGTGCCTCTCCGGCACACTCCACAAGAATGCCGCATTGGAACTGAGGGAGCTCGGCTAAGCTCCTGGCTGTCGGAGTGTCCTCTTCTAGGGCAGATACCATCCCTGTGTTAGTTCCCCAAGTCAAGGGAATGGCCAGAGCTACTTCTGCAGATACCTTGTCTGTACCGGCTCCCCGGTTGAGGGAGCAGCTGGCATCCCAGCCGCCAAAAGAGCCCGCCAGGGTCTCTCCACCAACAACACCCTGCCACTGAGGCTTCAGCAGGGGTGGGAGCATTTCAAGCTGGCACCATGCCCACTTCTGCGGCTGCAGAACAAATGCCATTGGAACATGAGGGATCCACTTTCGGTTCTGGTGTGCCAGTCCCCTCCAACATAACTCAAGCAGGCAGGATTACCTCCAGGGCTTCAGAGCTAATAGTGACGGCTGTCGGTGTTCCCAGTCCCTTTTTTCCTCCCCTCCAAAGATTTTTGATGGGACATCCCTACACCCTGGTGTTTGCTCCTGGATCACTAACTAGGTCATTAAGGATGTACACAGGAGGGGTTTATGAAAAGCAGGAGGGAAAAACAAAAGGTGTAGACAGAGAGGTTGCTCCCCCTCATTGCCTTCACCCACTCCCTCCCTACTCCAAAAAATTCAAGAGGATCTCCAGGGCTCATCACGGGCATTTCTCAGATGCAGCAGTTCTCCAGACCCCTGGCGTACTTTCTGGGGCAAAGACACCAGGAGCTCCCCAGCATGATCCCCCTTGCTCTCCTCCGTGGCCCGTGTGCTGCCCCACGCGGCTGCCTCTGGGTGTTCAGATTCTGATTGCTCAGGCTCTAAATCTGTGTTGTCTGATAGAGAGAAAGGGGAATGGTCAGGCCTCTAGCACAGTGCCAGGCCCTTTCAACCGGAGGATTTCCCTTGCCTCCTAGCTAAGGTTACTGCAGACCTAAAATTCTCCACTGAGAGGCTATCCCAAGCCTCACAAGCTTTTTCCAGCAAGGGGGATTCCGTGGTTTTTCCTCGACCTCATCTATTGTGCCTTTTCCAGGCTCTTTTGAGGAGACTGAAGAGTGAATGGATGATGTCTGATGGAGGCAAGTGCTTAGTGGTTAGGAATCTTTACCCCCCTTGTTGCTTCTATTATGAAAACTCTACAGCAGGGGTGGCCAAACTTGCTTAGTGTAAGAGCCACATAGAATAAACGTCAGATGTCTGAGAGCCGCAAGACATGATGCATTGAAGTGACTTCAGATGAAGAGTCGGGTTTGGAGGAGTGTCCTGAAAGTGACATCACAGGAAGGGGTGGGGGGTTTGTGCAGTATGCTGGAAGTGACATCAGAAAGGGTGGAGTTTGGGAAGAGCCATCACCTGACCTTTGACTTAGAAGTGATGTCACATCCTTGCTACCCCCAAAGTCCTCAGGTATTTTCTAAGTCAGACCTGGCAAACCCAACATTTTTATTGAAAATATGAAAGACACGGAAAGAAAGAAGGAAGGAAGGATAGGGAGGTACGGAAAGACATGAAAAGGAAGGAGGAAAGGGAGGGAGGGAAATAAACAAAACTAAAAATGTATGGCCATGGCGATACTCAGAGACCACCGGGAGCCACACAATATGTCTAGAAGAGCCACATGTGGCTCCCGAGCCACAGTTTGGCCACCCCTGCTCTACAGGTTCCATTAGTAGATGTCCTGGTAACTGTACAAGCGTTTACAGGATCTCCCTCCCAGAAGAAAGGATAGCCAACATCCAGTAGGCTCTCTGCTCACATAAGTCATCTCTGCTGACTTAATGACCCTAACCGCAACTTAATGACCCTAGCACAAGTGCTAGGATTCATGATCGCCTGTGTCATCATAGCACCGTAGGTCAGGGTGCAGTCACACCCACTACAGTGGCTCCTCCCCGCTCTCCAAGACAACATCCTGCACTGCAGCCACAAACAACTTCCTCTCCCAAAGAGGATGCCTGGCTGCGGTGGGCAAAATTGGCCATTCTCACAGAGGGAACTCCTTTCCCTGTTCCTCCCTGGGTGCAAATAACCCCAGATGCCAGCCTAAGGGCTGGAGAGCTCACTGCCAACATCCTGTGGCCCAGGGCAAGTGGAACTGCACAGAAGCTAGGCACAGGATAAGCTGGCTGGAGCTGAGAGCCATCTGAATGGGGCTCTTGGCTTTTCAGCCCCAGACACAGGGCACTCTCACCTGATAATCCTCATGAACAACACAACAGCCCAGGCCCACATCAACCGGCAAGGAGGGACCAGCTCCCCCTCCCTGTAGGAGGATGCCATTCTTCTCCTTCACTGGGCAGAGACCCACATGGCCTCCTGCCTAAACGTGGACTGCCTTAGCCACCAAGACATTGATTCCACTAGTGTTCTAGGCAATGGACAGGCGCAGTGACACCCAGAACTTGGACTTTTTTGCCTCTCCAAGGAATCACAAGGTACCCAGATTCCTTTGCAGGTTCAGGACTGATGGACTAGAAGGGCAGGACACACAGCCAGGTGGTCTGAGGGGCTCCTGTATGCGTTGCCAAAGTGCTGCTAATATCAAGGGTGCTAAACAGGATTTGCAGAGAGAAGTAATCTTCATTGCCCCATACTGGCCAAGACGACTGTGACCCTTGGAACTGGCTGTACTAGCACTCAGACCTCCCTGGATCATCCCTCCAGCTCATGACATTGTCCTACAGGATCCTCTTCTATATCCTGATCCAGCCTGGCTCCAGCTTTCCATGGGGAGGTGGAAAGACTGCTTCTCTCCCAAGGTTATACCCAGCATGCTCGCATCCAAGAAGCCTTCAACCAGCAGGAACTAGGAATTGATATGGAAAGTATGGAATCGGAGATGCTGCAGAAAGCAGATTAGCTGCTAGGATCGGGGAAGTCCTCCAGTTCCTCCACGAAGGCCTAACTCAAGAACTGCATCCAAACACTCCTCAGTCATGAGTAGATGGAACAAGATAAAGGTAGTCCCCTGTGGAAGCACTGAGTCATTACTCGCCCATGGCGGGATGTCGCATCACGACATTTTCTTGGCAGACTTTTGTTGCAGGATGGTTTGCCATTGCCTTCCCCAGTCATCTACACTTTACCCCCAGGAAACTGGGTGCTCATTTTACCGACCTCGGAAGCATGGAAGGCTGAGTCAACCTTGAGCTGGCTACCTGAACCCGGCTTCCGCCAGGATTGAACTTGGGTCATGAGCAGAGCTTGGGCTAAAGTGCTGCAGCTTACCACTCTGCGCCACGGGGCTTACAAGGTGCCTACTTTATTTCATGCTCATATCAAATGATTTCTCAGAGTGGTGGCTTTCCCACTACTCTCTTTCTGGGTCGTCCAGGCATCACACCAAGCACTATTTGAGTTGATCATGTCAGTACAGTACCCCTCAGGATTTTATCCTTCAAGGTAGCCTTCCGAGTGGCTATAATGTCTGTGAGATGGATCTCGGAGCTTTCTGTCCTTTCAGTAAGGTAGGAACAGACCCCTTCTTTGCTCCAAAGGTAAATTCAGCCTTTTGTAAGGACCAGGAGATCCATCTACCATCCTGGTGCACCCCAAGGAGAAGGAATGGCACACATTGGACATAATGAGAGCATTAAGGACATACATACAGCTCATAGAATCCTTCAGAACCACGGATTTTTTATTTGTCTCCTTCAGCCAATCTTCCTTGGGGACTAAGGTATCCAAGACCACCATTGCGAGGTGGATCAAGGTCTGTATTTTAGCCTATGAGGTCTGGCTCTTACCTGTTCCCAAGGCGGTCACAGCTCACTCCACCAGGACTGCAACGGCTTTTCCACCAGTGCTTCCATCACAATATCTGTATGGCAGCACCCTGAACCTCAGCGTCTGCATTTGTCAGATACTATGAACTGAACACCTACTCGTCTGTTTCTCCTACAGTCAGCAGTCTACCCATCTGGGATGATGCAGCCATGGAGTCTATTAATATTTGTGGTGGTCATATCTCTTTCTTCTGGAAATTGAAAGGTAGTATGGGTGATTTGGAGCTTGATTGTACATACACAAAATTTGTAATTTGTTGATATATTTATATTTCATTTGTTTTATTGGACAAAAAATATGAATAATTTGTAGTGGTCTTATTTCTTTCTTTTGGAAAATTGAAGATACTATGGGTGATTTGGAATTTGTCTGTTCCTGTAAGAAAAGAGCTGTCATTTGATGGTATAGTCATACGTCTTATTTTATGTAAAGTATGCAATAATAAAATATATTTAATTATAAAAAAAGAAAAAAATGCAAAAAACTCAAACTCTACTCTTAATGAAGAAGCTCTTTTCTTCCTCCGGAAAAATCTTTTTTCCAGATGAATTCTCGGCACAGAATCAAAAAGAGTCCAGTAGCACCTTTAAGACTAACCAATTTTATTGTAGCATAAGCTTTCGAGAATCAAGTTCTCTTCATCAGATGCCTGAGGAAGAGAACTTGATTCTCAAAAGCTTATGCTACAATAAAATTGGTTAGTCTTAAAGGTGCTACTGGACTCTTTTTGATTTTGCTACCACAGACTAACACGGCTAACTCCTCTGCATCAGCACAGAATGTGTCCTTTCTCCTGAGACTGCAAATTAAAGACATATTTTGCTCGCCTTTCCTAGCCAAAATTTACCTTCAAATAAACCTTACCTGTGGAATTTCCTCAGGTCATCTTTCTGTTCATAGGCTATACCTCTCTAGATAGGCTGTATCTCTCTAGAACACTTGCAGTGCTTTCTTCTAACACTGTTTTTACACCAGTGCATGACAGTAGCTGGGGTTAAAAAGTACCCCACTGTCAAAACCAATAGATTTCTGGAGTTGTGTTCTATCCCAAGGGGTTTTTGGTTATAGAAAGAAAAGTGTAAATGTTTGTACCTTGAAGACGTTTTATACTAATACGAAAGTAACAATATCGTAAGAGAAAAAACGTTGTAGAGCCTGCTAATTTATTCTACCCAAAAAGTGCATCACCGGTGGAAATTCACTCTTTCCTCCGATGGGCAAGTCCTGAGCTGTGGAGGCATTTCCTTGAATAGTTGAGTCCCGAGAAGCACTATTGGCAATAAGCCCTGAAAATTAGGCTTGTGTGTATCTGCCTATTCAATATGCTAGTTAGGCTTGTTAATTCTTGCCCCAGTGCTTCCTGCACAGCAAAGGGTTTGCTTTTGTGCACCCTTCTTCCTGCATGTAGCTTGGTTGGTTTCAAGCTCTGGGTTGGTTCCTAATGTGACAGGAAACCTTGACCCAAGACTGAGATGGGGAAATGACTCACTTTTTCTTGCAGCTCTCGTTTCTTTCTTTTAGACCAAGGTGCACAGCCCAGAATCTTATGAGAGGCTCTGCCTGTTTCCACATAGAGACAGTACAGGGAGGAGGAAGACCTGGGTCTGGCCCTCTGTTCTTGGCTTGCACTGTTGAGTTAGAACAGTTTTCTCTCCTGTTCGGTCTTCTGCTTTGCCATCAATGGCACCAGTTTTTGACCTTTGAGTGTTTTTCTTTGTTGACTTAAGTGGGCTACTTTAAATTCCCACTGGTTGTGGACACCAGAAATGTCCAGCAGCATAGCCACATCTTGGGTGCCTTTGTTGTTCACTGTTGGTCATCCCAGTAGGGCCAGTCAGCTTAGTTTCCTTAGTGCCTCTCTTTGCCACTTGGTAACATCTCTGGCAAACTTGTTTGTGCAGCAAGGAAGTGGGCAATTTCTGTTTCTTGCTACTACTGTTCAAGAGGTATTAGATGGTGACAGTGAGCCTCCAGCTTTGCATTGAATAAAATAAAGTACGTAGGATCTATTTGCTATTTGTTTGTGGTTGCCCGCAAGGAGGAAGTAGTCCTTTGTGCTGTTGGATAAATGCCAGGAGGAGACCCAGGTTCAAATCCCAATTCACAGTGACATTTACTAGGTAACCTTGGGGCAGTCACTACCTGTCAGCTTAACCTACCCCACAGGGTTGTTGTAAGGATAAAATGGAGGAGGGGAACTAATTGTGTGTGCTGCCTTGAGCTTATTAGAGGAAGAGTGGAGTTGAAATGTGTCAAATAAATTCATTTCTTGGAGGCAGAGTTACTTAGAGCAGCTTGCTTCTTGGACAGAAGCTTTCTCTGCACGTTGTCATTGTGCTTATCAAAGCTTGGAGCCAATCCTGATACAGAAGGCCTACTGCAATTGGTGTGTCGAGATGCTGGGACACAGCTGGCTTCTGCCTTGAATGTCTCATCTCCATTGGCCTGGACCAGGGATGGGAGCTGAGAATACATTAGGAGAATGCGTTGGGCTGCTGATACGTTGGGAGTATGAATTGTGCTATTACATATTTCTGCAAGTGGTGCCCAAAGCGGTGTCAAAGATTATTACGTTTTTATCCTACCCTTTCCCCAAGAAGCTCAGTGTGTAGAGTAGATACACAACAGTCCTCTGAGGTTGGTTAGGCCAAGAGAGGGGTCACCCAGTGAGCTTCTTGGCAGAGTGGGGGGGGGGGGGTTGAGCCTGGGTCGCTTCAGCAGCCCAAATAGCCCCGCTTAGCCCAAGCTTGTCACAGCTTGGAAACTAAGCAGGATTGGCCACGGTTATTGCTTGGGTGGGAAACCACCAAGGAAGATGGAGGTTGCTGCGTGGAGCAAGACATGAGGCAGTCCCCTCTGCTGGCCTTTTGGCTGTGGATGAGGTCCTGCGGATGAGGCCACCATGAATTGGCTGTGACTCAGTGACACTTCTCACTCAGTTTTATTTTTTTGCTTAAAGGCCACAGTAAAAAGATGCCCTGCAAATGGTGCAATTACCCATTCGCATTTCCAGCTGCATGAGCACTGCATTCCTCTTCTGTTCTGAGATGCGTTTCTGCCAGTTGCCCTGAATTCTCCAAGCCGTGTTGACAGTCTATCCTATTTTCTAGCGAAGCTATATTCCACAGTGTCTACTCAGTTCTGTTTGCTGTGAGATGGACTGGATACCTGAGGAGAGTAGGGTACTACCTCCAAAAAGGGGTGCCTAACAGTTTGAGGTTTGGAACTACCGTGATCACGGTCCACTAAGTTTCTCTTCCCCTCCCCCCATGACATGTGGCTGCTCCCTTACCTCCTTACCTGCCTGAGCTTTAATTCAAGCCACTCATACACCGTTCCCCTTTGATGCCAATGTCTGCTGGGCATTGCTCTTCTGCTGCTGCTGTTCTCCTTTCTCTGCCACTTTCTGCTCTTCTGTTGTTTTAGTTTAGCTCAGAAGTTCCCACCTTCCCACTGAAAGGGCTAGACAAATCCCTGCAACTGTTTAAATAAATGGTCCTGGAATGTAGGATGCTGACTTTCTTTCCAGGGATGGCACCCAAGAAGTGATGCTTTTAAACCCCCCCCCCTCACTTCTGCATAATATATTAAAAATACTAGGACAAAAGAGGTGCCTTTTGCTACCTACCCTTGTGATACGTTCTCAAAGTGACTTGCCCAGTGGGGAGTTCCAGTAGGTGTCTGGGCATGTTTTTGCTAGGGGGAAATCTTGGGGTTTGGGCAGCTGGAGGAGGTTGGGCTGCACATCTGAACGTACCAGATGCACACTGGAAGAAACTGTAGCATGTCCAGACACAGCCTCTTCTTCAATAAATGCATCGCCATAACAGTTCAGTAAGATCCACTGGGGTCTTGAAGAAATGGTGCAGACAGTAATTTGCATCTTAAATATTCAGAGTAGAACGAGGAACTGCTCCCCACACATCAGAGTTGAGCCTTAACAGTGGTAGCCCCTAATTTCCCTCTTGATCAAATGTGTTTAATCAATAAAGGAAAAAGGAGTAATGTGATTTTTAAAAAAATTCAGTTGTGCTTTTCAGCATAAGAAGTACTTTGTCGGTTAGGCTGCGCGAGTGGCCTGTGCTAAAGGTCACCCGAAGAGGTCCTCGACTGAGCTGGGATTTGAAGCCCAGCTCCTGAGAGCTGCGCACGTGAACTGCAGCACCTGATCTGTGAAGCAAGCGCTTGGTCAGAGTGAGAAAAGGGCACTTGACTACCTCTGGTCCTGGAAGTGGAAAGGCTTCAGATAAAGCCCCTGTTCTGTCTTCTCCTAAACTGTTCCCGATAGTCAGCTGCCTCCGCGGCTTTTGGCATCAACAAGCGTTGCGTGCACATCAGCCTCTCATGCGTCGTCGTCTTGTGAGGGCTGTGGCGTAAATTCTGTGCTTGCTGCCTCTTCATATTGCCTGTTTTACGTCACCCTTCCTGGGCTTTGAATCGGTCCGTAGCGGCAGTTCTTTCTCTTGAGGCGTTGTGTGTGCACCTGCACCCCCACTGCCCATGTCAGTGCAGCATAATTCTGTAATCTTCACAGGGCAATACTGAGCATGCCCAGGTGCCAAAACACATATGATGAGCTTATGCCGCTTGGTGTGATCGTGACACATGTAAGGCTTACCCAGTGTGCCGCTCTGGTTATTCAGACCTTGTTGACGCAGGGGAAACTCACATCAGTCAACTGTCTTGGTAAGGGGTAGTCAGTTTCTAGTCATTTCAGGCTAATGCAAGAGTGGGTCATGTGACCTCTGGTAGTGAGTGCTGAAATCGGCATGTTTATTAATTGTAGTCTCTTGCAGCAGTGAGCTTGAGTATGGTTTGGAAAAAAAGTGCAAAACTTTGTCCTAAGAGTCTGTGGTCCTGGGCTCTCCAAGATCTAATGCACGGAAGCATCTTTGCTTTGTCAGAGATTAAACTTGGGGTGCAAGGTCTTTTATGAACTAGGTCCCTTCCCGTTTTTTAAATTGCAGAACCTAAAATGCCTGGGTTTTTTGCGCTGAAGGGAACGCCCGAGCATCAGTAGAAAGAGGAACTAATTCTTTTTCCTAACAAGCGGCTTGCTTAAGAGGGTCAGCCAAAGCACCTTGTTCTGTTGAGCAATAAAGGAAAAGGAAGGCGTTTATGTCATTTTCTATAGATGGCAAAAGGGTTCCTCCTCCAGCTGTGCCCTCCGACGGCTGCTGCAGTTCTTCACCGGGGATCATGGTGACATTGGTCCAGTAGAACCCGTGCCTCTTTCCTCCTTCCTACTGTCCTGGAACATTGAACATTGCACCCTGGAGATCTCAAACCTACTACTGTTAAGAAAAAAAAAGTTTGGATTCCTTCCTGGTGTGCGTGTGACTGCCTTTCCTTTCCAGTGATCTTGAGCAGTGGATAGAGTCTTTATTTCTTTAAGGAAAATATGGTGGAGATGTACTTGGCCATGGCCAGTGTGGTTCTTGGGTCTCTCTCTACCAGCAGATAGGGAACTATATTCTCTTTTAATACAGTAGGAGGTAATTGAGTTAAAACATGGGCAATCCATAATTCGCAATAAAAGTTATAATGAGGACATTCCAATATCATATGGGACAGGGAGTCAACCTTTTTCAAATCACATTGGCAGAATAAGGCAAATTACAGTATCTCCCATGTTGGACTGCTGAGGGGGGCAGCATTTAAGCATGCGAGCATGAATGCTCTACAGTAGCAAGGAACTGTTAGATATTTAGTATACAATATAACAAGGTAGTACCCGGTACAGAAGAAAGACTGCCCAATGAAAATTACCCGGGTGATTTTTCATTGTGTAGATATTTGGTATAGGCTGGAATGGTTGGAGGTGGAAGGATGCCAAAAAACTGGGTGGAACGTACTCTCCGAGCTCTGTGACTGCAAAGGCTCCTTTGGAATGACTGATCTTGACTTGTAAAAACTTCTGACTTAAAGGAGAGTTAGGCAGGCAGTTCAGTGGCATGGCATTATGTCCAAGGACACATTCTTTGGGAATGATGGGTTTTATCTCATTCAGCTAGACTGACTACCATTTTGGCATTTGGAGATTAGCTTGGATAAGATTAGCTAGGGAGCGTGTATGTTTTTCGTTTCTTCCTCAGAAAGTGGTGTTGCTTGCTTGCTTGTTTCCTCTGAAATGGTTTGCATTTCTTTTGGTACAACTGGCCCCTGCTTGAGTCAGACTTATTTGGGATGATGGGTGGCAAGGAGGTTGCAATAGTTGTCCTTTATTTCTTTCCCACGTGAAGACTGGGAAATGTAGGATTTCCCTTGAGATTCAGGAACCCACTGATAGTTGGGAATCCCTTTCTGCTCAGGCCTTGTGCAGCAGAAGCATAACAAAATATGTACAGATGTAAAAAATCTGGATATTTTGAAGCCATGGACCCCCTCCCCGTTCCCCCACCCCAGAAAAGTGGAAAATTTGGTGAAACATTTTACTGCTATAACAACATAAAATGTATCAGTTATAATAAGTTAAAATGCAATTGGAAGAATTTGCAGGACCTTGAGTCGTGTCCCCAAATCTCTCCCTGTAGGACAGGATCCTTGCTGCGTTTGTGGGTAGATGGCCGCTTTCCAAAGAGAGTGTCCCCTCGTGGAATGTGATGTGGGGTGGGCAGTGCGGGAAGCCCATTGAGTCCCCAGCAGCTGCAAAGATCTTATCAGCAGAAAAGTTTGCGGAAGTATCACAGCTGATCACCAGTTCATGAGGATTTAAGGACGCAGTCCAACGAGTCAGTGAGTGCTGAAATCCTGGCTACGAACTGGCCAATGCAGTGGTGGTGGTAGAGAAGTAAGATTTCTTTGCCACTGTTGTTTACTGTTGTTACAAATAATTTTAAGGCTGACTGTTAAAATCCCATTTCATGTGCCAGTGGTGCCCTTGAGATTCCTTCAGTGGAGAAGGTGTGTGTGTGTGTGTGAGTGACAGAGAGAGAGTGAATGAATGCAGATTTAATTGATTAAGACTCATTCCTTTAATTGCCTTTTTCAGTACTGGACTCAATTTGTCCGTTATGTGGGGGCTTGTTGTAGTTTAATGGAAACATTTTGTGCTTGCTGAGGGTAACTCCCCTGGGGATTATGTGTTTGAACAAGTCCTGTCAAGATTGTGCTCTAGGGTGCACTGCTAATGTGTGATGTGCCAGCACATCTTTCCTTCTGCACTCTGTTTATAAAGCTTTCCACCTGATGTGTATCCTCAGTAGATGTAAAATTTCCAGTAATTTTGAAGCTACAGGAAAAACACGAGGTTTTTTTTTTTCCTGGAAAAAAATTGGACATTTCAGGGAAAATTGAAATATTTACTAACCTATTAAACTTAAACTAATGTTACTGCTATAACAATGTAAAATGCATCCTTTATAACTTCCTTAGCATATAAAATTGCAATATTTGACATTTATAGAGTTTAAAAGTTACAACTGACTTAGTTTTCCACAAACAAAATTGCGGATATACTCAGCTGATGACCCTATGCTACCTTAGCAACATATGTTAATATTTGCTATCTGAAAAGTTAGGGGAAACAAACAGAAAATGCAAATTTTGTGGTAAATTACATAAAATACATTATTTGGTCAGAAAAAGGGTCACACATAAAAAAACTAGTAATGCATTTTGATATGTAGTTAACCTTTATAACATTATAGTAAAGAGGCCAGTAGCACCTTTAAGACTAACCAACTTTACTGTAGCATAAGCTTTCGAGAACCACAGCTCTCTTCGTCTTGAAAGCTTATGCTACAGTAAAGTTGGTTAGTCTTAAAGGTGCTACTGGCCTCTTTACTATTTTGCTACTACAGACTAACATTGCTAACACCTCTGGCTTTATAACATTAAAGTATTTGACCATTCAATAGTGTATTAGCAACATACAAATTATAGCATTTTAATTATGTACAAAATTAGTCACATTTTAAAATAAAATATCCACACCTCAAGTCTCTAATCAGAATCAGTTTCTGAATCTTATGAATCTGAGCCTTCATTTTTTATCCACGTGCGCATCTTTGAAAAACTTTCAAAGATTTTTTGCATGAATTGAAGTTTGCATGAATTGAAACAAGCTTCCCTACTCTTTCACACCTTCTAGGTGCAGAAATGCATCTTGGATTTAAGAGCTGCGCGATGTCTACGGCATGCTCACCTTGTCTTAAAAAAACTTTCATTATATGAGATATTTTCTCTTTTAGAATGAATTTATAAATTCCTTAAAATAAGGTCTTCAGAGTTTTTTCCTGGGCATTCCCATCTCTAGTCCGCAGGTGGTAACAGTCTTGTAAGTCCTGGATTGGCAGCATGAGGTCAACCTTGTGCCCCATAGCCAGAAACGTGTATGGGTGCAGGTTGCTTGTTGGTTGAAAAATTCTCAGTGGCTCTCCTGTTGGTACCACTGTGTCAGGTTTCCAGTCTGTATTTGTCAGTGCACACTTAACACAAGAGGCAAGGCACTTCTACGTGTAGTATCAACTGGAAGGACTGGAGCCACGTAGAGAGAAACCAGACTTGGAGCTGGTTTGACATTTTCTGTTTTTATTTAGGCAACATTTCTCTGTTAACAGATGCTTTAAAATTTGCAGTTTGTGGATGTGCTCTCTGTATTCGCAGTTCACGAGACACTTCCCACATGAGTGTGTGTGGGGGGGAAGCAGCAGAAAGTAATGCATGAATGTCGGGCTAAGGCGTCTGAAAGAGAGGGACCGAGTGGTATGCTCTCTTACCAAAATGTGCTTGGCCAAACTAGGAGGGTCTGCTGTGAATGCAGAAGCCAGAAAAGTAGAGAAATAGAGAGATTTTCAAGGTGAATCCTCAAGTGTTATGCTTTGTACAGAAATAATCTTTAAATTCTGAGAGCCAAGCTACAAATGACACCTGACACAGGTTGGACACTTGTCAGCTTCCCTCAAGTTTTGATGGGAAATGTAGGCGTCCTGGTCTTGCAGCTGTAATGGAGAGCCAAGCTGTAAAACCAGGACGCCTACATTTCCCATCAAAACTTGAGGGAAGCTGACAAATGTCCAACCTGTGTCAGGCGTCACTTGTAGCTTGGCTCTGAGACTCTTGGGACCAAACTCTCCTAGTAAGTTTTTATCCAACCCTTCTTTTAAGGAGCACAGCATAATATACATTAGGCGTTGAAAAATGGAGCCAGTCCAAAAATTTAGGCGCCAGACGAATTTTTCTAGCTTTCAGGTTTTGTAGTTTAATGACCATAACTTTTAATACAAAACAAAGCACTTCACAGTTTCTTGTAATCGTCCGCAACTGTCATACAACAAAAGTATTGTGGTATATAAATAAATTTGAGGTAACCTGGGCTGTCAGTAAAAACCTCATAATAAAGTAATTGCTGAAACTACTCGGCACTGCAATGAAATTTCCAGGCATGACGGCAGCCTGACATATTTGTTGATCCCTAGTTCTCTGTTCCCCCGTTTTATTTCCTGTGAGTCAGATTAGGCTGAGAGAAAGTGACTAGAGTCACCCAGCCAATTTCCATGGCAAATTGAGGATTGAGCCTAGCTACTAATCCCACACTGTAACAACTACAGCACTACTTGATATATGCTTGGTCATACATACTTTTTCACTGAGTTTTTTTCACTTTAAGAATACAGCTGCAATTTCTATTCGCCCCTCCACTGCCATCATTTTCTCTTTTAAACTGAACAAAATGCTTCTTAAGGCAACATTTTTCACACTCAGCATGTAACATGCAAAAGTTTGAAAGCTTTCCCAGTTTTTCCAACGGAAAAAGTGGGACATTTTAAGGAGCGCTGAAAAAAATCTCCTATGAATTTTTTTTTCTTTTTGAATGACAAAAACCTTGTGTTACAAACCATTTTACTCATTATAAATTTTCTTTTTTCCAGTAGGAAAATTAGGAAATTTGGGACAGAATTGAAAAAGATCCTCATACAATAGACAATACAATATTTTCTAGATTTTTAAAAAATGTATATAATTTTGTCAATAATAAATATGCTGTAATATGTTTAATGATAATACGTTATTAAAATGGTCAGTGTTTTCAGTATTATAAAGTTTAGTTTAATATCCAAACATGCTGGCAGTCCTACCTATTGTGACTTAATTTTCTTGCTAAATAATATACTTCCTTCTGTCAGTATTTACTACAGAATTTGTGTTCCACCTTGAAATTTAATTTTCCGTACCTCTCAGACAGCATAAATTAAAGTTACTTGTACTGTGGTAGCAAGGAGTACAGCAGTTTGCAGTTGTTTTTCAAGTACTGGGTTTGTTTGCATTTTTTCTTTTCTTTTATACTTTTAAATACTTTAAATATGCCAAATAGGAAAAATGTATATACTAAAATCAAAGAGTCCAGTAGCACCTTTAAGACTAACCTACTTTATTGTAGCATAAGCTTACAAGAATCACAGTTCTCTTCATCAGATGCATCTGACGAAGAGAGCTGTGGTACTCAAAAGCTTATGCTACAATAAAGTTGGTTAGTCTTAAAGGTGCTACTGGACTCTTTTTGATTTTGCTGCTACAGACTAACACGGCTAACTCCTCTGGATCTATGTATATACTAAGTTATAAATGATGCATTTTTGCTTGTTCAGTCAGTAAAAGTAGTTTGGATTTAATAGGAAAACATTACGTATATTTCAACTGTCCCTCAAATTTCCATTTTTTTTATGGCAAAACCTTTTCTACCCAGGGGCTTCAAAATTTCTGGAAATTTTACATCCCTGGTACATGTCTCTTCTATTGCAGGCTGCACTGTAAGAAAAGAAAATGTCTGAGAGAAGCATTGCTTGTGGTCATGGTGGCCTTTAAAAACCTGGATGGTTTAATAAAAATTATTAAAAAAAAAAAAAACCTGGATGGTTTGAGCAGCTTTTTGTTGGTGGGTGAGTTCTCGGCCTGATCAGTGGCCGGGGGGGCGGGGGGGGGCGGTGGCATTGTTGAGGAAGGGTCTGATAAATGCACTCTGAGTGTCTCTCTTGGTTCCTTCATTCCAGCCGCTCCTCAATCTGCTGCACTCTGTCCATGGTTTTAAAGAGTGTTCTGTCTCTTCTACAGTTAATCAGAAGTAAAATCTGGACAGGCAAGCTAAGCTGCTGTCAAGCAATTGAGGGTGATTCCCCACCTGCGGAATTTATTACCTCCAAAGTTGTTATCCACTACAGCACCTGATGCTCCAAATGCTCAACGCTCTGTTAACAGCGCTTAAGTTCAGATCCAAATAATAATTTTGCAAACAGATTTGAGTGAAGGGCAGATAACTGAAGAGCAAGCCTCCAAGCAGGATGCATTTAATCCTCGTGGAGTTGTTTGCAGTACTAAGTGTGATAATGGTTTGGATCTGCCCGGGATTCCTCTGTATTGTGGAGTGATGAGCTGTCCTTTGTTTTAATTTCTTTCGTGTTGCTTGAAACGGGAAAATAACCGAGATCATGCAAAACAAGTCAGACAGGTTTTCTTATTCCTCCTTGCCCTTCAGCTGAAGCACTCCGCCCCCGCTATGCCAAGCTGGTTTCCTCCAGAAGCAGCTCACTTGGGTGACTTTATGTGTTTATGGACATCAGGGTGCTTAAACTACTAATCTTTATGTGTTGCCTTGAAATGATGGCGGGGGGGCGGAGGTGGGCTTTGGTTTGTTGGGAATTCTTGCAGAAACTTTGCCAAGGGCTCCTCAGTTACTTGCTTTGCAAGAGGGTGCTTACGGTTTTTCTTGTTTCTCCTGTTCCATACAGTCTCTTTGAGATATTGGCCCAGAGCCCTGCACAGGATATGGCTTGCCGGCTACTGATTGATGGCTTTCCTACAGCTTGTTCCAGATGCTTTTCCTTTTCGTATGTCGGCCTGGGGGAGAAGGTGGCAGTATAGTTTATCTCCCACCGATCACAAGAGTTGGATATCGACAGCAAAAAGCACAGAAGGTGATCTGTGCTCCGTTGTTCCCGTAGTTTCTGCTGCCATCATCCCTTCCTTTGATGGGAGTGGCCCTGTTGCTGGTGTTGGGGTCCTTGCGATGGTTGTCCTCAGGGCTTTGTTTCTGGGAAAAGAGGAGATGGAAGTCAGGACCACACAATGACATCACTTTGGGTCAGTTGGAAGAAGGGGGGAGTTTTTTAAAGTTTAAATCGCCCTTGGCAAAAATGGTCACATGGCCAGTGGCCCCGCCCCCTGATCTCCAGACAGAGGGGAGTTTAGATTGCCCTCTGCGCCGTGGTGTGGAGGGCAATCTAAACTCCCCTCTGTCTGGTGATCTGGGGGCGGGGCCACCGGCCATGTGACCATTTTCAAGAGTTGCCAGAACTCCGTTCCACTGTGTTCCCGCTGAAGAAAAGCCCTGGTTGTCCTCCCAGGCCTGGTGACCCTTTGCAGTGATAGTTTCCTCTCTGGTGGTGTTCTTCCAAATGCTTCCTGATCTGCACTTGCTGAAAGGTCATTTGCTCTGTTGCCACCATCCCTTCAGCCACCTTTCCCTGCTGTGGAAATTCTCACCGTCACTATCTAGACTAGAGAGCCAGTGTGTTGTAGTGATTACAGTGTTGGACTAGGATCTGGGAGACTCAAGTTCAGGTCCCCTCTGCTGTGGGAACCTACCTAACAGCAGGGCTTTTTTCCAGCTGGAATATGGTGGAACGGAGCTCCGGCATCTCTTGAAAATGGTCACATGGCCAGTGGCCCCGCCCCCTGATCTCCAGACAGAGGGGAGTTTAGATCTCCCCCCCACACCATGGGGCGGGGCCACCGGCCACGTGACCATTTTCGCCGAGGGCCATTTAAACTTTCAAAAACTCCCCCCTTGTTCCAGCTTACCCAAAGTGACATCATTGTGCGGTCCTGAGTTCCACCACCTCTTTTCCCAGAAAAAAAGCCCTGCCTAACAGGCTTGTTAAGAGGGAAAAATGGGGGAGAAGAGCATGAAGTACGCTGTTTTTTGTCCCTAATTGGGAAGAAAGGTGGAATATAAATGAAGTAAAATGAATAAATTCGATGCTTCGCTCTCTGTCGCTTCTGATGTTCTCCATTCTTCTACAGTCATGTCTTCTGCCCTAGCCCATTTGCTTATTCACAGGTGAATATGGTTGATTTCCGTTGGGATTCCTCATGAGTAACTGAGCACAGGATTGCAGCCTTGCCTCTAAACTAACTTAGGGCGCCAGTGGGATCAAGATTTTGCACTAGCTGAGACTAATGAATGAATTCAAGTCGACGGTTAATGTGTGCATTAAAATGGTGGTAAATTCTCAGGCTGACCTGGTTTATATCTTCCTTTAGTTTCAAATCGAGGATGGAGGGCCACCTCTGTATCATCCAGAGGGATTTCAAAGTGTGTGCAGAGTTGTACTCCATTGCTGAAGAAGAGGGTCGGAAGAAACTTTACAAACGTAAAGATACAACATCTTGTTTAAATTAGAAGTGGTAAAAATTCACAGCTGCGAAAGAACACACACATTCATTGTCTGCATCCTCCCAAATAATAGCTTAGGACAGCGTTAACTCCAAAATCACCCGTGATCCTCAGTCTGATTTCCTTCATATCTGGCTGGTGCCTTTGTTGTAAAAAGTATCTTTTCTGCCTATTGAGATTGTAAGGAGAAGGGAAAACACATATTTGCGGTATGGAGAAATGCCCTCCACCCCAGAATTCACCCTAATAATTAATTCACACGCCGGGTGTGCACTTCATTTATGAAATTGAATCCCTGATGCAAGCTCATAGCTGGCAAAAGAACCACTTACAGCAAACAGTGTGTATTCACCATAGGCTAGTTTTAGGTGGGCAGCCACCTGGCCTACAGTAGAACGGTGAGACTGGAGTCCGGTGACACCTTAGAGACCAATAAGATTTTCAGGGTTTAAGCGAGAGTCAAAGTTTCCTTTGTCAGATACAAGTAGGAATGGAGATCCCAGAGCCATTAGTTATATCCCACTCAGAAGGGAGTCAGGATGCAGAGGTACAATGGTAAGATGCAGCTCAATTAGAACAGAAATTAGCATATATAGCAAAATAAAAATCCTACGTCTCTATTCAGCCCCAAGGGTTCCATTGTTCTGAATTTGTGAATGAACTCAAGTTCAGCAATATCACGTTGTAATTTTACGTTGAAGTTTCTCTGTTTAAAGACTGTCTGCCACTTTCATATCAGCAATGAAATGTCCAGGAAGATTAAAATGTTTTCCCACTGGTTTATGAGTTTTGTGATTTTTAATTTCAGATTTATGTCCATTCATTCTTTTGCATAGGGAGTGACCTGTTTGTCCAATGTAGAGAGTGGAAGGGTATTACTGACACTTGATAGCATATATAACATTGGAACATGAAGTTATGTATGTTAACGTCAACCCCTAAAGCTGAATAGAGACAGAATTTTTAGTCCTGATCTTCCTATCTCAAGAAGAAGAAAATACTGTCTAGCCATTTGGCTGTCCCAGTTTCTGTCTTTTTCAGGTGTGACACTACAGCAAAGTGTGAGATGTTTAACCTTTTTGTTATTCCTTGAGCTACAGCAATTAATGTAACTAAAAAAACTGGGGACCCATGATTTGGAGAGAGATGACTTACCTCCTCTAGCTGACTCGCCTCCTCTAGCTGTGTTGGTCTGTAGTAGAAGAGTAAGATTCAGGTCCAGTAGCAGCTCAAAGACCAATTAGATTTCCAGGGCATGAGGTTTTTGAGAGTAAAAGCTCCCTACATCAAATACCAAAGGAGCTTTGTCTCGTGGAAGCCCATACCCTGAAGATCTAGTTGGTCTTTAAGGTGCTACTGGACTCGAATCTTACTCGTCATCTCCAGTGTTCTGTTTGCCAGCTATGAGCTCACAGCCAGGCTCCATCTCAGAGCCGATGCATAGTCCCAATGATTGAATTAATGGAGTGACTTCTAAAGTGGGGGGGGGGCATTTCTCTGCATTTCTTTATTTACTTCATTTATACTCCACAGTCTCCCCAATGTGGGCTCAAAGCAGCTTTCGTTGTTCTCTTCTCCTCCACGTTATCCTCAAAACAATCCTGTGAGGTATGTTAGGAGGAGAATGTATGACTGGTCCAAGGTCGCCCAGCCAGCTTTCCGTGGCAGTAAGTAACTAAGTAAATAAACCACTAGTTAAGCGATTTGCTTCTGTCCCGTATATCTTTGGTATCTAGCATAGTATTAAAATCAGCTTTATGTTGCTGTGGTCAGGAGGACCCTCGCACGCTTGCTTCAAGTGCCGGATCCGTGCCCCTCTTTCCTGGACTTCACTTGGCTGCTGTGTCCTGAGGGAGTGCAGCTGTGGGGACTTAGAACAGCAAAGCTCAGTTTCCTGCTTGTGGATTCCTTGGGTCTCGCTGGGTAAATGCTGTGCAACGGCTTTGGGCGTGGTCTCTGAGATGATATCATTCTTTAAATTTGGTCGAGTTGCCAGCCTGAGCCACTTAACTGGAAACTTTCTTGCATGGGTGTAGCAGGAAGAGGTTGGAGCTGTTAGAGGCTGTGATTTGGCCTGAGTTCTGGAGAGGAGAGATTGCTCAGTCCTTGGAAAATAACTTACATTTCTGGATTGCCTACTGGAGCCCAGATTCCTTGTCTTAACTGTCAGGTTTGTCTGTGTGAGAGTCTGGGCAGGGCAGTTGCACACACACCCTGATACCCTTCACTCTTGCATGCTGCCTGACAGGTAGGGCTTGAATATGGCTGTTGCCCCTTTTCCTTGGCTAGTTTGGTTGCTAGACTGGAAAAAAATGTGCATGGATTTCCTTTAAATTTGTTGGTGTCATTATTTCTTCAGAGATGTTTGCAGATACATACAGTAGAGGCAGGGCAGAGAAAAGGCATGTAAAGACAGGCGATTCGTCGCAGACTGGAGAAAGTTTCCGGCTAATGGTAGCACCCTGGAGCATATGCATAAGTGGGCATGGGATGCCCAGCCAATACAAACACAGATGGTAGACTTTCCTTACTGTTTTGTTACATAACTATTTGTGACACTTCTAAATAAATAATTTGGTAAGAATATAAAATGGTACCATTTGGCATATTTATGAAACTTGCGAAGTTTAAATTCCTTCGATTTCTTCAAACAAAATTGTGAACTGCATCCTGAGTGCACACATCTTAATTTTTGCCACCTGAGACTTTGCTTTACCTTACAGCAGGGGCTCTTCAGCCATTTGTGCCCCCCTTCCTTCCAGGGCCAATTTTCTGGCTAAGCCCCAGGCGTTTGGCTTGCTTCCTGCTGACAGTGACGGGGGAGATGGCTGGTATCACCTTCTGGTCCCATGCCGCTGCATTGCTTGGCTTGGACTGGGCTGGCAGCAACAGGAGACCCAGAGGTGATGGGTATACCTGGCTTCGGGCAACAAAATCCCTTGATCCAGCCCTACCTCCTTCAGACTTCTTTATCCTCCAGCAACACAAGGCAATAAAGCATTTGTTTCCCTGCAGCAGGGTGTGTGCATTTCAGTCCTGAGGAGAGAGCTAGAAAAGTTGGCCATGGTGCAGGTTGACCAGAGTGTTAATCTTTAGGGGGGGGGTTGTGTTTGGGGGGAGAGGGAAGGGAGGCCTCCACATTTTTAAGCACATGGCCAAGAGGCAAGAGCGTCTCAAAACAGAAGCCTTTGCAGTCCCTTCTGAAGCATCTCACCTGGCTCTGACACTCCCCGTTCTTTTTTCACCACATCATGCCACCCCTGTCCTCTGGGCTCCTACATGTCACGTCCTGCTTCCTCACAAGCAGGCAGAGATATGCTCTGTCCTCTCCATCCTTGTAAGTGAGGTGGGTGGTCACTAGAGGCACGGCCTTGATGGCTCCTTGGCTCTGTAACTCCCCGCCCCTCTACAGTTCGGCTGAGTAGTTTTAGGCACCAGGTGAAGCCTGGCTTGTTTCCTTAGGCACTTTGGTTGGTCGGATTCTGGAGGTGTCCAGGGTTTTATCTCTGGCCTTTGTCATTGTAAAGCTCTTAAGTGTTTTCAGTATGGGTTTTATATTTTTAGCATCCCTTAGTATTTGATTTGGAAGCCATCAGGTTGTCCACAGGATATACCTAAACAAAGAACCTGCAGCAATATAAGCTTCCAGAGAAGATGGGCCCTGAGCCCATTCATGGGGAGAGTGGAATATAAATTGAACCAATCAGTCAATCAGACGGGAGATGGGGCAAAAAGGTCTTTCTTTGCAGGAGCTTACAGCAGCCTGAGGAAAGAGTTACTAGACCTGGAAGTGATGATCTTGACTTCTGAGGAGATGCAGAATGTGAGCGGGTCCCGTCACCTTCCCTTCTCTTTTCAGGTGGATGGAGGCTTGCCTTAATGAAGAACTACCTCCCACAACCGAGCTGGAGGAGGGACTTAGGAACGGGGTCTATTTGGCCAAACTTGGGAACTTTTTCTCCCCCAAAGTCGTCTCTCTCAAGAAGATCTATGACCGGGAACAGACCCGATATAAGGTGAGGATTTCTTGCTCTGTGAGTGAAGATGTTTGTGGTATGTTAACAAAGGATACTGTGGCTGCAAGATAAGGGAGGGCCCTTCCCAGTGTGGGATCCAATTTATTTTCTAAACATTTCCACTCAGCCTTTCTCCAATGCTGACGTTGTTGTTAAATAATATAATATCATTACATTTGATAATGACACTCATAGTAATGAATCAGAGAAAGCCTTTCCAAAATAGGATGCTGAAGGATTGCACTGCTGGACTGCTTTATTGCATGGAGTGTGTACAAAAGGGGCTCAGCGGATACCTTCCATCTGACTGTTGTATAAATCCTCTGATAAAGCACCTCTTCCCCCATTCCCTTGTTTTCTGGATAAAGACAGTTCTCAGCTGTCATGCCTCACGCGGCTGACTTCAGTGCTTCAGCCTGGCCCTGCCTGCTGGCTGGCTCTTCATGTCCCCCTTTTCTCCTTCTGCATTTCAGGCCACAGGTCTCCACTTCCGGCACACAGATAATGTGATTCAGTGGCTGAATGCCATGGCTGAAATTGGCCTTCCCAAGGTAACTTTTGCTTGATGGGTGAATAGAAAGATTCCTTGAATGGGGTGATGTGACATTAGATAATGCCCACCAAAGAGTTTTAGGTTCTTCTTTAGAATGTCGGTCACAGCATTTTAAAGATCCTGTATATGCATCCATTTATTCCATGATAGTTAAAAGGCCAAAAGGTTTGTTCCAGTACTTTGGAACTACGGAAGGTTCCTTCTAGAAGAACACTATTCCAGTGACAAGTGCAGTTGAGTGGCACTTTGAGAAATAACGAGTCCAGCCCCATGGACTCCACATATGCTGTCCAAATTACTTTGCCAGGCCCCTCACTCCAGCTTCTTGGCATACGCTTTATTTTTCTTTCTCCTTTTGGCTCCCTTGGAATAGTACGAATGCCTGAATTCCTACTCTAGGAGGGAAGTGTGCGCTGTTAGAGTACTCTGCCAAGGTCCGGTGGATAATTGGTGTGCTTTTTCTAATTCAGATCTTCTACCCAGAAACAACAGACATCTACGACAGGAAGAATATGCCACGCTGTATCTACTGCATCCATGCACTCAGGTATGTATGAAACTGCCTTGTGCCTAGTTGGACCATTGGTCCATCTGTTTTAGTGTCTTCTTAATTGATTGGTATTGATTGGTATTAGTCTATTCCAACCCCTGCTAACTGAGATCCTGACTTGGCACTGGCCTGATGCTTTGGAGGGTCTGAGGATAGCCTTTGAAAGAATGAATAGAGTCTGGATCACATACACCCTAACTTTTGCATTGTTCTAGTAGAATAAGGGGGGGGGGTGTTCCATTGCATTCAATTCTTCCTGAATAATTAGTTCAGGGATTGGTTTGCAGCTTGATTGAAGAGATTGCTTCCCAGGGAACTCATTTTTTTTTTACTTTTTATTTTTCAAGTTTTTTTCCTTTTACAATAAAAAAAACATTTAAAACATTCAACACTAAAACCATAACTCAGTCCTCAGCATAGTAACTACGACAATAGAAATACAGCGTAGAGATCTGATAAATTCCATACATATCAACCATGCCACGTGACATGTACAGTAGTAAACTTTCAAAATTTGAACTTATATACAAAAAGGGTCTTTAAAATAGAAGTTGGAAGGATTTATCTCCGAGGCAATCATACAGTCCAAAACTGGCCGCCACTCGTCCCAAAAGTTTGCTTGTAGGGGTGTCATTTCTGCTCGTTTCAGTTGGGGTGATATTTTTTCCATAAAGTAATGGTCCCAGATTCTAGCATGCCAAGCATCAATTGAAGGAGACTGACAGGGAACTCTTTTTAAAAAAAAAAAATCCCTGAATCCCTGGTCTCTATCTGTCTTACAAGCCTCAAGATGGCTATCTTGTTACTCTAGTAGCTCCTGCAGTTCTGAGTGAAATCTAAGCAGGGCTGCAGCTGTCTGCGTTTGAATAGCAAAAAGCAAGGCTGCGCTTAGCAGAGGTAAAGCTGCTTTTTAATCTCAGTATGCCTTTGCATATTGAAGAAGGTCTCTGTTGGTCCTTTTGGCAAGGGGAAGAGTGTACTGTTATCTCTGAAATCATTCTGGATTGGTGACCTTGTCCTAGTCATTTCTGCAGTTGTCTCTAAAACGATCAAGGCTTAGCCAGCGGTAGCTTTTTGCCCATCTTATGCGCCTCTGAACTGTCATATTTCTGAGAGTCAAGCTTTGGCGAAACCTGTGGGTTGAACTGAATTCTTCAGTCATTCTCGTGCTTTCCCCAAATTAACAGGCAACTGTTTAGAGACTGATACTTTCTACACAAATGACTAGTTCAGGCCAACAAATGCACTTGATGACTTTTAAAGTGCAGGATTTTACGTGTATAAGTGAAAAAAAGTACTGTCCCAACTTCCTTATTGTGTGTTGGTAAATGCCTGCCATTATGGGGGCCCCTCTTCCTGTCCCAAAGGAATCCATTAAACAGCAAGAAGCAACTTTGGCATTTTTGTGAGTATCTTCTGTTGAATGTGGTCCTCAGGAGGGAAAGATCCTTTTGAAGGACTCTCTGGAAGTTTCTAATGCTGGTTGCCTTTATTCCTGTGAGCTTTTTTCATTGACATCCCCTTTGACAGCCTGGAGTGTGCAAACCTTGCTGTCCTTCCCGTTCATGGGAAGTGTTTTAGGACAGCTCTCTTCTTACTTTGTGGAAAGAATGCTGAGCGGGCTAATGTGCAATGGGAGCTCAGACACGCCCATTCTGTCATGCTCACCTGCCTAGGTTTCTCAAGCAAAAGATGCAGAAGTGTTTGCTGGACAGGTCTAGGCAGGCAGTAGCATCCTTCTCTCCCTTTGCTGTCCATTATCCACTTTTCTGTTTTCTTTACAAGTGCAGTTTTACTTCCTGTTCCCTTCTTTAGGAAAAAAAACCCCATATTATATTTATGTTTATCACCCTGTTCATTTCAGAAAGGAACCTTGTGGCACCTTGTAGCATCTAAGTGACTTATTACGGCATAAGCTTTTGTCGTCCAGAGCTCACTTTAATACAATAAATGAGCAGGATAGTAAAGCAACAAAGACTACTTAATAATAACTACTACAACAACAACATTCAATTTATATACTGCCCTTCAGGACAATTTAATGCTCGCTCAGAATGGTTTACAAAGTATTCCATTATTGTTGTGGGTTTTCCGGGCTGTATTGCCACGGCAATACAGCCCGGAAAACCCACAACAACCATCGTTCTCCGGCCGTGAAAGCCTTCGACAATATTCCATTATTATTATTAAAACCTGTTACTTAAAAGGATCTTCTGCTTGATAAAACCAGGTATTATCTCGTCAAGTCAAGCAGCAGAGTCCAAACAGAACAAAACTCCAAGGGCCAGCAACCTTTTCTGGCTGCTGGTCCAAGTACCAAGAACTTATCCCATATCAGCCTGCATCATGGGGTGATTCTAAGAACCAAACAAGACGTTGCTATGACATGTGAACATGATTCTCTGCAGATGCGACATGTTCCCAGTCAGAGCAGTTAGACCACACCTCAGCTCTGATCCTTAACAAGAGGGAATGCAGGGGTCAAACCTTCTTTTCTGGCCCTCAGCGTTAATACTGCCATGATCTGGGTTCTGCAAAACACATGTCCTAACTTATCTTTCTGGGAACTGCTTTCTCTAAGTTTACCAAGAATTCTGCTTTGAGGCCTAACCATGCAGAATGGCCTTAGCATGAGTTTGGTCAAGAAACAGGCTAGGAACTAGGAGAGTTTTCTTGACAGCCATAAGTCAGTTGCGACTGGGTGGCATTTTACTTAAAGCTGAATCAACCCATTTCTCACCCCTTGTTGATATTAAATTAGCTTATAATTAGGAAGACAACTTCTTTGAGTGGTTACAGTAGTTATCTTGCATACTTTTAAAGTTTTGCATAGAAATGCTATTGATGATTTCTTGCATTTCATGACCTTTGGACCCCACATTTTTTCCTCTTGTGTGTGCTGACTGGAGAATGATCTTCAAGCGTCAGATGAAGCGGGTTTTAGTTAATGAAGGGTTATCTCTGGGGTCATTTCATAGAAAAAGAGCTGGAGGAACTCATTAGCATAACTCATTAGCATATGCCACACCCCTTGACATCACCGGAAGTGTGTGATTAGCATTGCTGATTTGCATATGCCACCCCCCCTGACATCACCTATCCCCGCTGTTTTGGACCCAATCCTGGCCATTCAGGGACGAAATTGGGCCCAAAATGGCAAAAAGGGGCTGAAAATGGCCCAAAAGGGGTCCAAAATGGTCAGGATCGGGCCGCTGCTGAGTGGGGGAGTGATCCACCATCCATCAGAGGTCCGATCCGGGCTGTTTCGGCCGTAATCCAGGCCGAAACAGGCCCAAAATGGCCAAGAGTCAGGTGGGCGGGGCCACCTGACCTCTTTGGGGAACTACCGGAACTATGTTCCTGCGTGTTCCCCCTCAAAATGAGCCCTGGTGGCTGCAGTCACTTCAGAAGATGGCAAGGAGATGGCTTTTGCCTCATTTGGAAGGCTCTTAGTTGGTCTGACTGTTCCCCTGTCTTTTCTCAGTCTGTACCTGTTCAAGTTGGGACTGGCCCCACAGATTCAAGACCTGTATGGCAAAGTGGATTTCACAGGTGAGGGGAATATGTTCCTTCTGTACTGTTTGTCTGAAGAAAGCTGCTCCAGATGTTTTGGAAAGGGCAGCTGCTGTCTTTGCTACCTGCCAAAGAATGAGTGGCGGGTATAGCAGTTAAAAAATGGTGCTTCAGGGTCTCACTGCTAGACGTCTTTCATGTGTGATGGGAGGAACCAAAGCATCCCACCCCACTCTTTATCCTCCTCTTGTGTTACCTGTATCAAGTACTGACTTCCTGAGTTTTTCCTTTCTGTTTCAGAGGAGGAGATCAGTAACATGAGGAGTGAACTGGAGAAGTATGGCATTCAGATGCCTGCCTTTGGCAAAATCGGTGGGATTCTAGCCAACGAACTCTCTGTGGATGAAGCAGCATGTAAGAGGAAATGAGTTTCATTCTTGAATGTTTGGATCTCCCTGTTTAGATAGCAAACAACACTTTTAAAATGAAATACCAAAAAAGCACACCTGTGTGTAAAAACAGCAACAAACCTCTCCTCTAGCTCTTACTTAACAGAACTCTTCTGAGCTGGGCTGTCAGCTGCCCCCAACAATCAATTGTAATGGACAGATCTTGCACAGCGGAGCTTCTGATAAGATGTCATCTGTTACACAAGTGCTAAAGTTGTCTCCTCTCACTTAAAACAATAGAGCCTATATGAGATCTGGGCCTGGTGGGTTGGGGCAGGACTTGACTGCGTGTGTGCTCTAGCAGTTAGGCGTTTCTAAGGTCTTTCTGGATTGTAGCTGATCGAAACTGTGACTTGTGTTTCTTTCAGTGCATGCAGCTGTGATAGCTATTAATGATGCCATAGACCGTCAGATTCCTGCTGAAACCTTTGCAGCAATGAAGAACCCCAATGCTATGTTGGTGAATCTGGAAGAGCCCGTGGCATCAGTTTACCAGGACACACTGTACCAGGCAAAGCAAGCCAAGATGGAAAATGCTCGGAACCGGGTACATGTTCTGCCCTTCTTCTTTGGGATGCCCTCCTGTTTGAATTGTGGTTATGATGGATTGGGCCTTCAGTTCCATTTCTGTTGCCAGTAGAGTTATATCTAGCTGATGTTTCTGCTGAACTGGGAAAGAAGACCTGGAAAGAATGCTATATTTTAGTTGCCGTACAGGTTCCGTTCCCATGTAGTACAGCTGGCGCCTGTGATGTCTTTATGTCTCATGCACAGCTCCGCCTTACCAACAGAGCTATTTCTGTGGTGCCGATATGATATACTGTAGGATTAAATTACATAAAAATGCTAGGAGATGAATGCCCACACAACTAGAAATGTGAGAAGTGAAGTGACCCTCAATTTTGTAGAATGTATAACTTTTACACACAGTTTTTCATTCCATAGATGAGGAGTACTTTGCAGGGTGTTATTTTCCAAAGGAAGGCTAGAATCATAGTAGATCAGCTGGGCTTCCCTTGGAGGCGGTCCATTTCCCTGAAGTCTTGCAGATACTGCTGGCCCTCATAGGCATCATCTTGCTTTTATTGGGATGGTTCTGTGCTAGGTCTCTAGGCAGCATCCTGCTTTTGGGGTGAGGGAGAAATGCTTTAGTGGTACTATGGCAGTCACTGGCTGTTTAGCCCTGCCGCTTGAGCTCACAGCTCCCTCACTGGTGGAAGACTCTGCCTCCAAGGTGTGTGCTTTTAAGCAAAGCTTTTTGCTTTCAGATTGCCTCTGAGGATGTGGAAAGAGAACGGGATGTGTATGAAGAGCTACTGACTCAAGCGGAGATCCAGGGCAACGTCAACAAAGTCAACAGTAAGTTTGGGGAAGAGCGTGCTGCCTCCCCTCCTGGCTGCCTTTTTACCCAGCATGTGGGATATTCTCTCTCACTCTCTCTCACTCTCTCTCTCTCTCTCACACACACACACACATTCTCACTCACTCTCACTCTCTCTCTCTCTCTCTCTCTCACACACACACACTCTCTCTCTCACACACACACTCTCACTCTCACTCACTCACTCACTCACTCACTCACTCACACTTGCCCAGCCTGCTGCCTCTGTTCCACATCTTTACTTCAGGGGTGTGCTCCATAAATTCTTAAGCTGTGGTACATAAGACTTGTATACCTTCTTCTGAAACGCTTTCTCTCAGCTATGGGGAGATGGGAAAGGCAACCTAGTTCTTTCCTTCTTTCCTTCTCTTTCTCTCTAGCCTGTTCAGCCTTATCCAAGATTGATCTTGCTCTGGAGCAAGGAGACGCAGCAACTTTATATAAAGCACTGTCAGCAGCAGCTCTTGGACTCCGGGGACTGCGGCATGAAAACAGCGACTGGTATTTGAAGGAGCTCACGAGGGAGAAGCAACAGAAGCAGGAGGTACGGGAAAGCTGGCGTGCGCTCCGTGTGCCTCACTGTACACAAGCAGCTCTTGTGCCTTTACTTTCCACTTCTTCAGAACTGCCTTGCTGTTGCGCAGCTGGCAGCGTCGGGTGGTCTGTGTGGCACGTGGCAGTGAATTAGAAAACGGGTGTGGTTCATATCTGTGCTCTCAGCTTCTACTGCTTAGCAGAGTAGTCAGTGCACGCTTTCTTTGGTCTCCTCCAAGTGCCGAAGTTGTTTTTTCTGACCTGATTTGTGGCACGATTGTAAACAGCATGTAGAGCATAATGGCCAAGGCGACAGAAGAGTGCCGATTCTACATTGATGTGACAATATTGTGTAGTGGTTAGAGTGTCAGAATAGGATCTGGCAGTCCCAGCTTCAGATCTTCACTCTGCCGTGGAAGCTCACTGGGTGACCTTGAGCCAGTCATACACCCTCAACCTTACCTGTCTCAGAGCCAAACTACAAGTGACGTCTTACACAGGTTGGACACTAGTCGACTTCCCTCAGCTTTTGATGGGAAATGTAGGCATCCTGGTCTTGCAGCTGTAATGGAGAGCCAAGCTGTAAAACCAGGGCGCCTACATTTCCCATCAAAACTTGAGGGAAGCCGACTAGTGTCCAACCTGTGTCAGGCGTCACTTGTAGCTTGGCTCTCACAGGCTTGGAGGAGAGCAGAACTATGTAAGCTGCTTTCGGTGCACATTGGGGAGAAAGGTGGGATATAAATGAAGTAAACAAATAAATGATGGAAATCTCTCTCTCTTCCCCTCAGATTGGTGGAATTGGGCCGCTGCAGAAGGAGGACTTGCAGGCTGGGGTAGACACGGCTAACAGTATGGCCCAGCAGTACCAGCAGAGTAAGTCTTCCCTTTGGCCTAATAGCGGAGGTTGCTGTGTGCTCTTCATGCCTGGTGCACCTCAGGACTACTAGCTAAACTCGTAGCCCAAGAAGACCCTCCGTGGGGCGGGTCGCTTCATTGCATGCTTTCCTCAGAATGATGCACTTATAACAGACTTTGTTCTATTTTAAACTATTTTTAAGCGAAGAAATCAAGTTGGCCTGGTCTCTGCTCCTCCAGCATCTTCGGGAGACAGCAGCTCGAAAGAGCTGCATTTATTTATTTGGATACTTGCCCCCGGCTTTTCTCCACTGAGTGTGGAGTAAGAGAAATCAACAGGCCATTGATACAGTAAATCTACCTGGCAGCAGCAAACTAATCCACGGGGAGGGGAAAGGTGGTGAAAGGTGGCGAAAAGCTCTGTCCCAGAGGGCAGCAGTCTGTCCCCAAAGCAGCTTCCCGTTAAGCCAGTGGCCTGGAAGGGCTGGAAGGTTGGACTTGGGAGAGTCGGTTCAGATCCTCAGCCATTAAATTCATTGGATGACCTTGAGAGATCGGTCCTCTCAGCCTAACCTAGCTCACAGGGCTGTTGTGAAGATTCATTGACGGAGGGAAATGCCACTTAAGGGCAGGATGAAAATATGATAGAAGGAAGAACATCCTTTGGCATATCCTTCAACCAGCCTTTGGAACAAGCCCTCTCCTACTAGGCTTCTCCTGTGTCCCTCTTGTTCCTAGGGTTAGCAGCTGTGGGGCGAATCAATGTGGCCATCCAGAACGGTATCGCTGAGAAGACAGCGATGGAGCTGATGAATCCAGAGGCCCAGCTGCCCCCAGTCTATCCTTTTGCCGCCGAGCTGTACCAGAAGGAGCTGGCTACCCTGCAGCAGCAGAGCCCTAACGTGAGTCCCCGGAGGCTTCAGGCAGGCCCAGGATGTGTTTTGTGTGTGGTGTGTCATATGCATGGTGTGAGATTGCAGTGTCAAGGAACTGGAATTGGCTATGATTGTGCCTGTGCTACATTAGGAAGGCCCTCCTCCAGCGTGCACGCATCCCCCAGCTAGTCTGTTGGCGTCTCCGTTAAACTGTACTTATGTGGCTTAACTGGGGCTTGGCAAAGGTAGAGCAAGCAGCATTGAACTGTGTTTGATGCATTCTTCGGGTAAGATTCCCCCCTCGGCATTTACTTACTTCCTACGCAAACAGCGCTCAGTATTTTAGCCTGTCCCTCGCCCTGCCCGTGGGATCCCAGCGCTTCTCATCAGATCTCAGAAGCTAAGCAGGGTCAGTCTTGGTTAGTAATTGGATGGTTGCAGAGGCAGGCAATGGCAAACCACCTCTGTTAGTTTCTTGCCATGAAAACACCAATAGGGCTTGCCAGAAGTCAGCTATGACTTAAAGGCAGGATTTCATTTTCATCATTGGGGTGCGTGTGGAGGTTTTGCACCATTTGGCTTTCCCGCCTCAGTAGCAAAGATTTCTTGGCCAGTACTGGCAGAGATGGGACAGGTCCTTCTTTTATAATATTTTCATAGAATCATAGAATCATAGAGTTGGAAGGGGCCATACAGACCATCTAGTCCAACCCCCTGCCCAGTGCAGGATCAGCCTAAAGTATTTTATAATATATAATAGCAGCATCTCAAGAATAGAAGGGATCTTTCCTTCTTGATTTGTGGAAATGGTTTAGAAGTTGTCTTTTCTGTGATCTGTGTTCAGTAGTACCTTAAGAGACCAACAAAACTTTCTAGGGTATAAGCTTTTATGAGTCAAAGCTCACTTCATCAGATACAAGTAAGAATGAAGATCCATCAGCCCTTACATCCTGGTCAGAAGGTGAGAGTGGTGTTACCATTCCAGAGTCAGGATGCAAAGGTACAATGCAAAACATAACTTGATGAGGACAACGAGATATGCATAGAGGTGATAAATACAAAAAATGAGATAAGAACTGTATGTCTGTATTCATCCCAGAGAGATCCATTGTCTTGAACTTGTTAATGAATTCTAGTTTGGCAGTCTTGTGCTGTAATCTCCCTTTGAAGCTTCCTCTAGGAGAAACGCTACTCTTAGGTCAGTAGTGGAATGACCTGGAAGATTAAAATGTTACAGTGAAGTACTGTGGGGTTTTTATCAGATTTATGTCTGATTTATTCTTTGGTATAGGGACTAAGGGTGTTGGATTTTTTTCCGAAATTCGGAAATACCATAATTCCGAAGCGGCAAGCCGAAGCGTACATCCCTAATAGGGACTGGCCTTTTTGCCTAATGCAGAGAGTAGAAGGGCATTGTTGACATTTGATAGCATATATAATGTTGGAAGATGAGGAAGTGAATTATGGTGTTACAAGGTCTGGTGATTAAGTTGACATGTTTGTTCAGAAGTTGTTTAATGTTCGGGGACTGTCTGCGGACAAGAAAAGGTCTGCCTTCCATTTCCCATGAGAGAGGCATATCATTATCTAGCATAGGTTGTGGGGCATTAATGATGCATTGAACTGGTTTGAGCTGTATGTAACAACCACCTGTGATGTTCTGCCATTTCATGTGCATCTATCTTGTAGTGCATTATCCCGGTGGGTACCATTCTGGCTTTGTCATTCTGTTTCCTGACAGAATCAGGTGGGTAATATAATTCCTAAACTGTTGTAGATCCCTCAGGAGAGAATTTTGGTCAGAGAGTTTGGAACAAATGTGGCTGTAGCATACACCTTGCCCGTAGACAGTGGATTGTTTGCTGTATTTAGGGTGGTAATTGGAGGCATGTTCATACATTTGGTGATTAGTAGGTCTCCATTATAAGGTTGTGTTTACGTGTCCGTCATGTATTTGTGTCCAGAAAGAGGTACTGCTTGTGTAGATTGAATGAGGAGGGGTGAATATAGGGGAAGTGCTGGTCAAATTTCTCAAGGGCTTCTTTCTCATGTGTCTTTATGATAAATATGTCATCAGTAAATCTCAAGTCATTTTGGTGTAGTGGATAAGAGCAGCAGGACTCCAATCTGGAGAGCCAGGTTTGATTCCTCACTCCTTCACTTAAAGCCAGCAGGGTGACCTTGGGTCAGTCACAGCTCTCTCAGAGCTCTCTCAGCCCCACCCACCTCACAGGGTGATTGTCGTGAGGATAATAATAAGACACTTTGTAAACTGCTCTGAGTGGGCATTAAGTTGTCCTGAAGGGCAGTGTATAAATCGAATGTTATTCATGTTATTATAAGTACAAGAGAAATTAATGGGTAGCAGCTGAGGAAGCATTGCTTTTCAGCTTTTTAGCTAAGATCAAGTGTAAATCTGAAGTAGTTGTGAGTGAGGACAACATGGCAGTTTGCTGATGAGGTTACCTGTAATATTGTCAGAGATGGCATTCCTAATGGTTTGTAGTCCTTTGTGGGGCTGTTCTTTTTGGAATTCCTGAGTGGGGTCTGATGAGAGCAGTTATAATTGTATTCGCAAATACCCTTCCTTCCCTACCTCAGCAGTGTGAGTTGTCTTTCCCTCCCATTTCCCCACTCCGTTTTGTTCACCTTGTGTGGCAGCAGGAGTGGTCTTCACAGTCCTCTCATTACACAGGGTAACCTTACGCACCCAGAGCTGTCGGTTGCTGTGGAGATGCTGTCTTCCGTGGCCCTGATTAACCGAGCCCTGGACTCGGGGGATGTGAGCCTGGTGTGGAAGCAGCTGAGCAGCCCAGTGACCGGTCTGACAAACGTCGAGGATGAAAATTCACAGCGGTGAGTTCCTGCCGTAGGACTTGAGCCCGTGCAACGTTTCCCAGAGATGTCCTGGATGACAAAAACACCAGGGGCCCATGTGAATGGGGAAGAGGCTGGAGAAGGGAGCACAGGTGAAGCACGCCAGCAGGGAGCCAGCTATAAGGGAGGGTGCCCTTCAGTGTTGAGCTCTCTGCAAGAGGCAAGTGGAGCTTTGTCCGGAGAGACTCTCAAGCCCAGCTGGGCTTCCAGCCACAGGCCTTGCTGTATTTCTGCTCCCAGGATTGCAGTCCCCTTTTAGTGCTGCTCGTGTTTACGTGATCCTGGCAAGCATGGCTGTTCTCGTCCCCTTTGCCTTTGGCGGGTTGTTTGTTTTGCATTGTTTCTGGAAGCTGTTTGAAGTATTTCCTTTTCTCTTGGGCATACCAGGTACATTGATGACCTACTGAAGATGAAAGCTCAGGCACAGGATGGGGGGCCCCAGTTCATCACTTGGAACGACATCCAGTCATGCGTTGATCGTGTGAACATCGTGGTACACGAAGAACATGAGAGTAAGTGACCATAATGGCTGATAAAGAAGGGTGGGGAACTGTTTCCCAGCTTGAATCCCAGTGGTGGGGTGACTTCGTCTTCATGGGATGTTATTTAAGTTCTCAGTGTACTAACTAGTGGATTGGGCCAAAGATATTCGTTGGGGATAGATTTGGATCTTGGAAGGCCTGTGAATGGCTTTGGGGAAGTCAGCCTGAATCCCTGTCTGTAAAACAGAGATAGTGGCCGTCTCTGTCTTTATCACAGGAGCATTTGGAGGATGGACACAAAGATCATCAAGGAGTGGTTACCTTACCAGCCCATGGCAGTTTTAGCCAGCAGCCACTTGTGCTGTTCTCCCCTGGCAACTCTTATGTCTTGAGCTGGTAGATTAATTTCCCTTCTATGTTGTCCACAAGTAACAGTGAGTTTGGGCTCAGATTGGGTTATAGAGCCACTCTTGAGGACTTCTGAATTTTGTTTTATTGTCCAAAACTCTGGGCTGCCGTATTTTTGCTGGCTGGTTCCCATTTGGCCCACATGTCTTGTAGAGTGGCTCACTCCTGCTTTCTTTCCCCACAACGGTGTGTAGGCTGTCCTGCATACCCCAAGCATTGGGGATGCAGGTGGACGCTCATCAGAAAACTCCGTAGTGAAGAAAAGGAAGGGCCCAGATGGATCCTGCCTTTGACTCCAAACAGGAACCTTCACATCTCAGTAACTTTGGAGGCTCCTTTCCTCCAGCGTTTTCAAGAGGAGCTTGTCTTCCTTGCCAGTTCCATGGGGCAGTAGCTGTTTTAGTTTGTTGCAACAAAAACAAACAGAAGCCTAAGGCAACTTAAAGGATAACAAACATTGATGTAGCACAAGTTCTTTATCAGCAAATGATGGCACCCTTATGATGGGTTACACCCCTACTTTCTCCACGGGCAGGATTTATGCAAATTAATCTGCAGAGTTTACCTGCTACCTGAGGACAAATCCACAGTCCATGCTCTGCCCAGCTCTACAGCAGGATCAGCTCCCCAGCTCTCTCTTTTCGACTTAATAAGATGCCCATGAAAGAAGCCTTGGGGCTGTCAGCAGCCTCGTGGCTTAATTTAGCCACTGTGCAAGCCCAGAAGTAGTTGCCGTGGCAGGGACTAGCCACTGCTCATTAGCCTTCAGCTATTGCTGTTCTGCTTTTTGGAAGTTGGGTCTCTTCTTCTTTGTTTGCTAACTAGATGCGGGTTTTGTTGCTGTTGTTCATTCCAGGAATTTTAGCGATTGGACTCATCAATGAGGCTTTGGATGAGGGAGATGCTAAAAAAACACTGCATGCACTACAGACGCCTGCAGCAAAACTGGAGGGGGTGACCCCCAAAGTTGCGCAACATTACCAAGATGTGTTGCTGCGCACCAAGAGGGAGAAGGCACAGGTGAGTTGGGGAGCTGTAGCGATCTTGATGGACCTACATTGGAGCTCTTAATAGGCTGCAGTGCCTTGCAGTGGAGTCAGTTTTGTCAAATGATTTGCCTGTGTTGGGAAGCCAGAAAGAGCATGAGGCACAGTGCGTCTTCATAAGCCCTTTGTCTAAAATTCCTTGATTGCTCCCTCAGACAGCCTCAGTACAACCTGTTGATAAAATACATTAAAGTTCATACACAGTTAACTGGAATATATGTGAATAACCAGAAAATATTGTGATCTAATCCATATCCCAGTTACACATGTGCAGCTTCTGACTTATAGTGACCCTATGAATGAAAGACTTCCAAAATGTCTTATCGTTAACAGCCCTGCTCATTAACTGATTATTCCAAATAGAGCCAATTTGGATTCTCTAAAGGAGTTTAACTCTGGAATTAAACTCTATATAATCAATAAACCGCAGAGCTTAGAAGCAGTGCTGTCTTGCCACCATCTTGACCACTGGTTGACCTCCATTATTGAGTCTCATTTTAGGTCTTTCTCTTTTTCTGCTGCCTTCTGCTTTTCCTAGCATTATTGTCTTTTCCAATGAGTCTTGTTTTCTCGTGATGTGACCAAAGTATGAAATCCTCAGACTTGTCATTTTAGTTTCTAGGGATTCATAGGTTATGGATGCTGAATGTTAACTTATTAAAGCTGTTGTCCACCCTGAGTCTTCTTGTTCATTAAATGTATTGGGCCCCATGCTTCCCCATAGGGGAAAAAAATCACAGGTGGCATTTGGTTTCTTGGGCGAGTCGGCCAAGATCTCAACTTTCAGTGGATGGTGCTCTCTTCTCTGATTCCCTTTTAGCCACTTCAGTCTGTATAGAAGTGTTCTACTCTCATCACTGTTCTCCTTGGGGATAGCTTGATAGAGTGTCATGTAGCCAGGGCTTTTTTTCTGGGGAAAGAGGTGGTGGAACTCAGTGGGTTGCCCGCAGAGAAAATGGTCACATGGCCAGTGGCCCCACCCCCTGATCTCCAGACAGAGGGGAGTTGAGATTGCCCTCCGCGCCGCTGAGCGGTGCGTAGGGCAATCTCAACTCCCCTCTGTCTGGAGATCAGGGAGCGGGGCCACCGGCCATGTGACCATTTTCAAGAGGTTCTGGAACTCCGTTCCCCCGCGTTCCCCCTGAAAAAAAGCCCTGCATGTAGCAAAAATGGTTTGGCTTAAAGCAAAATAAAACTGCAGGCTGGAGATTGTACAACACTGGGTGAGATTGTGTGAACTGGACCGGCTGAGTTGAGTGGACACCCTTGTGGATGGGTGGGGCCTCAGACGAGTGCAGCTCCCCTGGTGTCTGACTTTGGGATGAAGTATTTCCGTTTCTTCCGAGTCAAGATGAAATAATGAACTCTGTGACTGAGTTCGCACTGATCTGAGAATAGCCACTGGGGTGAAATTGCCTTTTTTAGGCATTTGCTGTTCAGCTCTGCTCAGCTGCATTTCAAAAGTAGCTGAAGCTCAGACTGCAGCCAGTGATCGTTTCAGATTGTTTAAAAGCCTCGTCTCATGCTTGGAGGGTCGCATGCATTTGAGTGGAGGGGCTTCAGGCAAGCCTTCAGATGTCCCAGGACAGGCAGGCAGTCAGAAGGGCTCGTCTAGAAGCCTTGTCGTGACTTCTAGGTCAGATGGAGTCCGGATCTGGATCCTGTGTACTTTGTAAAGCAAGTGATGCAGTACACAGTTTGCTTTTTTAAAACTTGAAACAGTCTTTTCAAATCCTTGTGCAACAGTGGTGTATGGCAGGCTTGCACTTTTCACTCCAGTGTTGCAGCTGCTTCATTTTTCCCAGCTTGCCTGCTACTGAAGGCTGCCAATCTTGAAGAGACAGAAGCTGAGGCTCACTGTCTTTTTTGTGGCCATATCCTGCATGTTGACATGGGAAGTAGATACCAGCCCAGCCCATGCTGTGTTGACTGGCAGGCAGTAGGGTTTCCAGAGTGAGCTTGCAAGTGAGGTTGGGCCTTTGTGCTAAATGGGACTGCAGAAGTTGTGTTAAAGCCTAGGCAGCAGCCAGGGGTTCCCTCGTCTGGTCTGTAAATCGAACCATTCCAGGCATTGTCTAGTCTCCTAGTAGCTTCACAGACAGGACAAAAGGTACTGTGACCTCTTCTGTTGGCGGGGAGGGGGGCTTTCCTGAAAGACATGCAGATTACTCAGTTTATTCCATTGTTAACCAAACCATCCATCAAAGCAAAGCATCCTAAATTTAAATATATGCTTATGGGGTCTGAACTGGCAGAGATTGAGAGGGAAAGAGATCTTAGTGGATAGTTTTATGAACATGTTGACTCGGTATGCAGCACTGGTGAAAAAGGCGAACTCTATGCTGTGAATTATCCAGGAAAGGAATGGATAATAAAACTAATATTGTTACGCTTCTTTATAGATTTATGGTGTAGCCTCGTTGGTGTACAGTGTGCTGTTCTGGTTAGCATATCTCAAAAAGGATATTGCAGAGCTTGAAAATGAGAAATAGAGGCCAAACTGGATGATTAAGGGGTTGAACACATTTCCTCAGAGGAACAGCTAAAGAGCCTGGGACTTTTCAGTTCACAGAAAAGACGGCTCAGGAGGAGATGATAGAGGTTTATAAAATTATGCATGGAATGGAGAAAATGGAGAGCTTTTTCTTCCTCACCCATAATACTAGAACTCAGGGACACTCAGTGAAATTGCTGAGCAGTCATTCAGGACAGACAAAAAAAAGAAAGTCCTGTTTTAATCAGTGTGATTAAATTGTACAGTTCTCTGCCAGTGGACATAGTAATGGCTTTAAAGGGGATTAGACGTGACTCAGATGATTTGGCCGTGATGACCAAAGGAAATTTCCACACCTGGAGGCTGTAAACCTCTGAATGCCCATGCTAAGAGGAAGCATCGTTGGGAAGTCTCTGTGCCCTGACCGGCCGCTGCGTGAAATAAAATGCTGAACTAGATAAACTGGCTGGCCTGATCCCACTGGGCACCTGCAGCTCTGTAGGTGAGGTGATTTGGAAAGGGCATTAGCTACAGTACCTACTTGCCATAAAGGCAGGGCTTTTTTTCAGCAGGAACACGGTGGAACGGAGTTCCGGAACCTCTTGAAAATGGTCACATGGCTGGTGGCCCCGCCCCCTGATCTCCAGACAGAGGGGAGTTGAGATTGCGCTCCATGGGAGGGCAATCTAAACTCCCCTCTGTCTGGAGATCAGGGGGCGGGGCCACCAGCCATGTGACCATTTTCTCTGAGGGTAACCCACTGAGTTCCACCACCTCTTTTCCCAGAAAGAAAGCCCTGCATAAAGGTATTTCCTTCACTTCAGTGTATTGGAAACGGCTACCTAGAAATGAGATACTTCTCTTGCTGTCCCCCTGTGTGAACTTTTTTGGGGGGGGGGGGTATCACTTTCAGTAGTGCACATTTCATTGTTTTGTCTCCAGGAAACTCGGGATGAAACTGCTGTCCTTTGGTTGGATGAAATTCAGGATGGGATTCATCAGTCAAACAGGGACACAGAAGAAGCACAAAGGTGTAAGTCTCTTTTGCAGAGTTCGGCTGCTTGGGGCTTGGGGGATTTGACAGTTTCTGATTGTGGCTAAAGATACTGTGATGCCCAGCAAGATCTGAAGATGGAGACATGCAAATATGTCTAACATGTAATTCTTGCCTGTGTAAGTCTAGAATATCAAGGGCTTCATTTATGTTATTCACTGTGATGAAACCACCATTCTTCTCTTCTGGAATCTTCTGCTTTTCAAAAGTCAGTAACTTAGAATGGCATGCTGAAATAACCCCAAATGCTGTACTTTTAAAGAAAGCTGAGCAGTTATTTAAATGCTGTGGGAAAAGTGGGGAACATAATTTGGTTGTAAGTTTTTCTTGATCTGTGATGCTGTTGATTTTGTGTTTTCTCAATGGTTGCTCACAGTGCTGTCTCCAGAAGAACCCCAAGGTTTTATTCCTTGTGTTCTGGTCACCTTATCTATGCTGGGATAACAGGGGCTTTTCTTCCATTTCATCCCAGTTGCCTTAGGAGTTTTGGCCATTAATGAGGCAGTGGATGAGGGGGATATTGGAAAGACCCTTGGCTTCCTGCGTTCACCTGACGTTGGATTGTATGGAGTGACTCCAGAATGTGCAGAAACATACCAGCATGAACTGGCAGAACTCAAACGGACAAAACTGGTGGCAGGTAAGGAGGGACGGAGACCAAACAGAAAATCATCACCGGCTTGGCTAGCCAGAGGTTTTGTTGCTGAGGCAGGGAGATTTTGCTGCTTCCGGGAATGGGCTTGTCTAGGCTGCATGTCTGGATGCATATGGCAAAGGTGAGCTATTCAGGAGGGGCTAACTCCAGCATCAGGAAAACATTACGTTTCTTCCAGGAAGCAACAACAGTGACTGGGTGAAGCACTGGGTGAAGGGAGGCTACCATTATTACCATAACCTGCAAACCAAAGAAGGAAGTTGGGAGGAACCTCCGAGATTTGTGCAGAATAACACACAGCTCGCCCGGGAGGACATCCAGGTACGTGCACAATTTTGCTCTTTGCACCACTAAGGCCGATTTCATCTTTGGCGGTGACTTAGAAAGCGGAAGCTGGTTGTGTTTACTGACACTAAGTTCCAACCTGTTTGGACCTCTTGGTATTCCCATCTTCCATAGTAACTACTTTTCCTGAGAGCCCCGAATTTTGTTTTGCACCCACAGGCATGTTTAGGAGCTTAGTATTGCTTTTGGTGCTTATTATTGTAGCGAGTGAAACAATTAAATCTTAGCAATGAAATAAATAAAACTGGAATGCTTCTGACTAGCAGCACCTACAAGCCTTGGGGGTCAAGGTCAGATCCCTCACGTTTTGTGAAAGAGAATTTGAATTTCAGCTTGACACAAAACTTGCATGTTTTTTTCTCTCCTGGTGTCCCTCTGATGACCAAAATTCCAGAGCTCTATCTCAGCCGTCACCGCTGCATACAACCGAGAGCAGCTCTGGCTGGCCAATGAAAACCTGATTACCAGGCTGCAGGCGTGCTGCCGTGGCTACCTCGTTCGCCAGGAATTTAATGCCAGGATGCATTTCTTGAAGAAGCAGGTTCCTGCCATCACTTGCATCCAGGTATGGAGGTACTCTGTTTTTAGAACTCTTCACAGATTGGATTTGTATCCCGTGCTTCTTTCAAAGCATTGGATTGTGGTTCTTAGTATGCCAAGAAGTCAAAGAACAAGAGTTTGCAGAAGGAAGGGTGGGGACTGGTGCGTGACTTAGGTATATGTGTAGCTGAATGTAGCTTGTGAAGGTTCCCTTGCTGTGGAGGCTTGGGGCCTGTTCATATGCCCGTAAATGTCACTTTTGCCCCTGTTCATTAGTTAGGGGCAGCTGGCTTTGGTTGCTCTGAGCTCTAATTTTGTTCAGGGTCTGAGTTATTCTGAAACTGCCTAGATTCCTGTGGCAGAATTGAGTTTGCCCATGTTTGCTAGTTTGTACAGCTAAGGATGGGTCCTGTACCCGCTAGCCCGCAGGTTTCGGGGCACAGAAGAAAATGTAACCTGTGAAATGCAGTCCTAGAGTGCAGCATGGTTGGTGGCAAGGTGTGAAACTGGGTTGGGCGTTGTACAGTCATACAGGAAGTCACAAACATATCTGTCTGTTTGGCTTCAGTCTCAGTGGCGAGGCTACAAGCAGCGGAAGGAATACCAGGATCGCTTGAAGTATCTACAAGCACACAAGGATGAAGCAGTGAAGGTAGCTCTTTTTCTCAGGTGGAGGAGCCCATCGAGTCTTGGGTGGCCTTTCTTGATTGCTGGTTGGGGCACAACTTGTTGATACTTCAGGGTTGTCGAGGTGGCAGTTTTTATATCATTTTTCTCACTGCAAGTGACACGATCACCGTGGGTACAGTGCCCAGGCACCCTTGGGAGCTTTTGATTCATTGTCAGTCTTCTGTGCAATCCCATATGGGACTGTGCATGCCTGCTGATCAGTATGTTCTGTCGGTTTAAATCTGAAAGGGGGTGCCTTCCCCTCCCAGAGCTCCTGCACAGCTGTTTCCTGCCCAGACAGCCTGCGCTCCGGGAAGGGCAACGCCCCAACCCTCAGTTTCTCTCTCACTGCCAGTTGGAGCGGAATGTCTGTAGCAGGCTCTTCTTTATCTTGGGCCTCAATGTCTTTGCCATAGCCCAAGAGAGGAGAATAAAAAAGATTGGTGAGATCATGGCTGGAAAAGCTTTATTTAAAGAGCGCAAATAGATGGTCACTCTCTTTGCCTCATCTGCTTGGGAGAAAGGCGTAATGTGGGTGCCTACAAGCATTGTCAAGTCTTTACTCCTAAAACCCGTGTGGAAAGAGCAACCTGGCTCAAGGCAGTTCTCTGGAAGAGGCTTGTCTCCAGTACTGACAGCCCAGCAATGAAGTCTTCCGCCTTGGCAGAGCTTGCAGGTCGATTACACCTTTGGCTATGGACCTTAAATTCAGCTTTTCCTTACATTATCTTAAACTTGTACTTCAGGAGGGCCCTGGTCCTAATAAACACTCCTTAAATTTCCATATATCTCTCCTTATATATGATAATGAAGCTCAGGACAATGCATCCACTTGGACTGCTAATTTCTCCACACCCACTCCCCCTCTGCATACCCCACCCTATTCAATCACACCTGCCTCTGTCATTCACCGGCTGTTATCATTCAGCTTCTGCAATCACTCCACTCTCCAAGAGATGACAGATGGACTCACATTCTAGCTGTATATGAAGAAGTGAGCTGTGGCTCACGCAAGCTCATACCCTACCACAAATTTTGTTAGTCTTATAGATGCTACTGGACTCCTCTTTTCTACTTATATTTCCATTCACACAGAGCTTAGGTGTTCTCTACTTTACCCAGGCTTATACCTCAAGAACACCTTCCTTTTTTCTTTCTTTGTGCATGTGACCTATATATTGCTGCCTCCCTGACTCCCTCAAAAGGTTTTCACTGCAACCAAAGACCTTACCCAGTCACATAGCTTTGATAAGGGTGTGTGAAGGATTCGATCTGGTGGTCAATGTACACAAGTCTAAATGGTCCCTTCCAGAAAAGTATGGTTCATCGGGACTATCCTAGATGCCTCACAAACCAAAGCCTTTCTTCCTCCAGAGATGCATCTGACAAAGAAAGCTGTGGTTCTTGAAAGCTTATGCTACAATAAAGTTTGTTAATCTTAAAGGTGCTACTGGACTCTTTTCTATTTTGCTACTGCAGACTAACACGGCTAACTCTTCTGGATCTATTTTCCTCCAGAGAGGGAATAGAAAATACAGACACTGGTGCATTCTGTGTCAAACTATAGATTCCACTCAGCACTAAAAAATCCAGGCACTGCTAGATTTGATGGCAGTGGTCACAGCTGTGACACCTTCCGCAGGGCTACACGTGAGAAGCTTCAGAATTGGTTCCTTTCAGTCCATAACTCTGCAATATATTTGAAGGCTAGAAAATGCTCTTATTCCGAGAACAGTACTCAAGTCATTAAGCGGGTGTTTTGGCCTTCTGATACTCACCTACCTCTGAGGCAGAGAGGGCCCTCCGTACACTAGAAGTACACAGGGCGATGCTCTTCTATGTAGATCGCACTGCCTCCTTTAGATCAAGGCACAGTTGTTTGTCAGTTATGCAGGCCCTGAAAAAAGAGATACAAGCCTCATCTCAGACCATTTTTAGTTGGGTAGTTCAGACTATTAAACTGTGTTATGAACAAGCCAACCTTCGTTGTCCATTGGAGATGCATGCACACTCCATTAGGTCTCAAGCGTCTTCTGTGGCCTTTGTTAGAGGTGTAGCCATACGAGACATCTTTAGAGCAGCAATGTGGTCATCTGCCAACACCTTCATAAGACATTACATCCTGGATGTCAACAGGAAAGAGGCGGCAGTCAGCCAGGTGGTACTATAATCCCTGTTGCCATGAAGAGACTCACCCAAGATTTACCCTAGGGGGGGTAAATGGCTTGCTAAACTCCCATGTGGGACTGCACAGAAGACTGACAGTGAAAACAGGGTTGCACTTAACTGTAACTGTTGTTCGTTAGAGTCTTCTGTGAAGACGCACATACCCTCCCTGCTATCTGATCACTACTTACCTTGGAGAGTCCGACAGCTCAGGAGAAGCTGAGGGTTGAGGCGCTGCCTTTCCCAGAGCGTGGGCTGTTTGGGCAAGAAACAGCCGCACAGGTGCTCTGGGAGGGGAAGGCGTCCCCTCCTCTTCTAAATGTAAAGCTACAGAACCTACTGATCGGTAGGCCTACGCATGTGCAGTCCCATATGTGCCTGTATAAAAGGCTTCAATGAACAACAGTTACAGGTAAGTGCAACCCTGTTTTTCTGGAGTGATAACGAAAGCAAATTGGGACAATCCAAGCCCCACTCTTGGTGGTTCATGAGCCCCACAGCCAGCTTCTGTCCTACTCCCATCTGAGAATGAGGAAATACAGAAGTAACTTCATATTTATTTTCTGTCCCTTCCTGCCTGCTCTAAAGAAAGCCTCCAGACTTCTCTCGTTTGTGCCCCCTTGGTTCATGTGTAGGAAAAAGCATCCTCTTCTGCTCCATAGGCACAATTTCCTTTTTCTCTAACTGCCCTGTCTAGTTACAGCTCAGCTGCTTTCCAAGAGCCAGGGAGCACTGGTGTGTCTCAGCAAGGCACAGCCATCCCACGCCTTACTTGCTTCCTGGCAAGGCACTTGCTGGCTTCTGTAGGGCTGGGAGAATCAGCAAGTGGGTTTCCCTCTGCAAGATTTCTTTTTCATTTCCCAGAACTCTGCAATGCTTTCTTTTCAACCCTGCTGAGTTTTAAGTGCATTGAACATATTTGTGGGTCAGGTTTTTCTGTCACTGCTTGGCTTGTGGCTTATTTCCTTTTCAGCTGCGTTGAGGATTCTTGTGTTTCCCTCCAGATTCAAGCGATGACCAGGATGTATCAGGCCCGAAAACAATACAGAAAACGACTGCAGTACTTCCGAGACCATGTAAGATACTCTTCATTTTTATCTTAAAGCACTGTTTTATATATGTAGTGGGATAAGATGCCAAGGTCTTTGCTCTTATCTTCTGCCTAGATAAATGACATCGTGAAAATCCAGGCCTTCATCCGTGCCAATAAAGCTCGTGATGACTACAAAACCTTAAGTGAGTACCGTAAGAGTGTTCTTAACATTGCTAAGAGGTTCTGTGGCTTGCTGTGTGTGGCAGCTGGGGGAATGTAGTCTCGAGGGAGGGTGGTTGCGAATTTCAGTCAATGCACTACTTGACTAGAGTGCTCCATTCAAGCAGGTTGTATGACAAAGGTCGTAAGAAAGAGAACTTGGACACTAATACGGTTTTAAGCTTTCTTTGTTGGACTTTGATGTGTTCCTGGTTTTACAATGGGCCTGCCGTAGATGCAGCTTCCTTTGGCCCATGGTGCTTTCTGCACTGGATAGGAATGAGTCAGCTGTGGTTAACTCCTTACTTTAATATATTTGATGATATCAAAGTTTATATCCTGGAAAATGTGGTTGGTCTTTAAGATACTGGTAGAGGACAGTATCATCAAGTTGCAGGTGACTTACGGTGACCCTGTAGGGTTTTTAAGGCAAGAAACATTCATAAGTGGTTTGTCATTGCCTGCCTTTGTGTAATAAGCCTGGACTTCCTTGGTAGTCTCCATGCAAGTACTAACCAGGGCTGACCCTACTTAGCTTCCAAGATCTAATGAAATCAGGTTAGCCTGGGCTATCCAGGTCATGGCTTTAAGGTGCTGCTGGACTCAAATTTTGTTCTTATAATAACAACAACAACAACAACATTCAATTTATATACCGCCCTTCAGGACAACTTAACACCCACTCAGAGCGGTTTACAAAGTATGCCATTATTATCCCCACAACAAACAACAGCCTGTGAGGTGGGTGGGACTGAGAGAGCTCTGAAGAGCTGTGACTGACCCAAGGTCACCCAGATGGCTTCAAGTGGAGAAGTGAGAAGTCAAACCTGGCCCTCCAGATTAGAGTCCCGCACTCTTAACCACTACACCAGACTGGCTCTTCTGCTACAGACTAACATAACTATCCACCCAAAACTTCTTACTTTGGTTGTCTGTTTCCTAAGTGGCTAAAACTCATGGCTGCTTGTAATATCCTGTCATAATCAGGCAAGGTGATACTTTGGGCAGGGATGTGTGATCTTTCTGATAATTTCTTTCACATATAGTGGGTGGAGGGTATGCTTGTGGCTTGTTTCTCCCATCTTTCAGCTGGTAGGGCTCCATTAATTAGTTGTTTTATTTCTCATCTGGGAGGAGGCCGTTCCCAGTTTCAGTCCTATTTGCCTACTCCAGAGCAACGAAGATTCAGAACTACATTTCCTTTGTAGTACAAAGCCAGTGTTCCCTTTCCGCCAGTTTCCAGATTAATCTGGCAGATTAGGCTTGTTGAGCTGTATATTATCCAAAGAGGGGAGCACATCCACAGTGTAAAGACAGGATGTCTTGAATCAGCTGAGTCGGGGTAAAGCCACTGTAGAGAAATTGGGGATGAACCATCAGTAATAATTTGTGAACCCCAAGAAATATTGGAGCTCTTTTATGTTCTGGGGGGCCTGAGCCCCTGGAGGGGAGATGATGTGTCCTAAGGATTCTCCTTCCATCAAGTTGAAGACATGCTTCTTGAGCTTGGTGTAGAGGTGATGTTGGTGCATTTTCTCCAGAATTGAGTGGACATGCGATGTGTATTGAGTCGGATCCGTGGAATATATCAAGATGTCGTCCAGGCATTCAATCACATATCAGTCTGTCATTTTTCAAAACACATTGTTCATAAAGTTCTGAAAGACTGCAGGGGCATTGCACAACCTGAATGGCTTTACTGTATACTCGAAATGGCCATACTGGGTGTAGAAGGCAGTCTTCCATTCATCTCTTTCCCGTACCTGGACTAAATTGTTGGCCCCCTCAGAGGTCTGGTTTGGTGCACTGGGTCGCACCCCAAGAGACAGCAGAACAATTCAGGGATTGGAGGCAGTGGATATCAGTTGTGGATTGTGATCTTGTTCAAGGCCGATAGTTATTGCACAGGCGGAACTCCCTGGATTTCTTCATGAACAGGACCGGGGCGGCCACTGGGGAGAGTGAGGTTTAAATTAATCCCCTGGCTAGATTTTTATCTAGGACGTCCCTTAGGGCCATCAGCTTGGGTTCTGAGAGAGAGTACAAATCTCTGCTATGCAGTGCTCTAGAATTTGGATAGGCTTTCTCCCTCATGAGGAGCAAGCACAACTAATAAGGAACTGGCAAAGTTTGCTAGAGCCAAGTGGAAGGACTAGCTTAGACAAAGGTAGTGAAGAGAATGAACTTACTCTGTATGCTTTTCCAGCTTTTGAAGGTATCTTGCAGTGCAATATGTTTCTGCTACTAATACAGGCTATTTCTTAACAGTTAATGCTGAAGATCCTCCTATGGCTGTTGTCCGGAAGTTTGTCCACTTGTTGGATCAGAGCGATCAAGATTTCCAAGAGGAGCTAGATTTGATGAAGCTGCGCGAGGAGGTTGTGACCTTGATCAGGTCCAATCAGCAATTGGAGAATGATCTGAACCTCATGGACATCAAAATTGGGTTGCTAGTGAAAAACAAAATCACACTACAGGTACAATATACTCAGCTTTGGAGGGTGCCTATGAAGAAAGCAAGCTTTGGCCCTAAAGAGTTCATTGGTAGAAAGGAGTTTGTTAGTAAATAATTGCCCTGCCAGGTCCAGTCAATGATCCAATGATACACAATGGCTCAGCATTCTGAACAGGAGTATGCTTCTCTGGAGTGTTGTCTCACGCTGGTAAATATACCACCAGGCAAGCATATAAGTAACCTATCTCAATGTGTAGAGGTTGTGTTGCATAGTTAGTAATCAGCAGATGATCTAATGCAGCCATTCATAAGACAGCCAAATTCTAAAGATCATAGTTTGTGTAGCTTTGGGAAAAGCTTTGATTTCTTTACACCTCTACATTGCCATTTTAATAGGAGGCATTGCTCAGCCAGTAAAAAAAAAATGCTAGAATTGAAGGAAAATCTAGGCAAAGGAATCACTTGATGAATTTCCAGATCTGCATATGTTTTGAATCCCATTTTATTAGTATTGCTCCTTCTCCATCATTTAAAGGACATGATAGCAAGACTGTGCGGGTGTGAATGGAAGGATGACCTGACCAGACCTTGTTTTTTTCTCTTCTGCTCCTCCATTTACTTTTCCAGGATGTTGTGTCTCACAGTAAGAAGCTTACAAAAAAGAACAAGGAGCAGCTGTCAGATATGATGATGCTGAACAAGCAAAGAGGAGGCTTGAAGGCTCTGAGCAAAGAGAAGAGAGACAGGCTGGAGGCCTATCAGCATCTTTTCTACTTGCTACAGGTAAAGAAAAAGTTCCGCAATATTATACTAAAAATACCATTGATGAAATATAGTTACCATAGCATAGATGCAGAGGAGTTAGCCGTGTTTTACTGCTACAAACCAACAGGGCAAACTCTTTTGAAGCCTCACACAAGCCAATTAATCTCCACGCCAAAAGGAGATGTTTACATTTACTAGTAAAGGAATGTTTTGGTTGCATCCTCCCTCTCCCCCCCTAATTGCATCTTTTCTCTCCTCCCCTCCTCCCCCCTCCTCTTCTATATTTGACCAGTTTCTGTACCATGCATCTGACGAAGAGAACTTGATTCTCGAAAGCTTATGCTACAATAAAATTGGTTAGTCTTAAAGGTGCTACTGGACTCTTTTTGATTTAGTTACCATAGCAGTCATTATACACAGTGTTAAAATTATAAAGAACACTAATAATTGAGCATGAGCAAGTGAACTTTATAGGTGATGAAATTCCAGTAACCGTATCTGGATGACTGGCCTTCCAGGAAAATTGTATCTCATCACGTCTTTGTAGTTCTGTCTACTCTGTCTCAATTAGGCCTTATGGTCAACAAGGAGAAGTCCTCCCTGTCCCCCTCAACAGTCCGTAACCTTTATAGGTGCAATCCTAGATGCAGGAAATCCTGTCTACTCAAGACAGGATTTCCAAGCTGCTCCTCTCACTATCCAAAGTGCAGAGGTGCAGGCATTAAACAGCAAAGGGCATTCAAAACTGTTCCATTTTGCCAGACTGAACCCACATCGATGTATTGTCGAAGGCTTTCACGGCCGGAGAACGATGGTTGTTGTGGGTTTTCCGGGCTGTATTGCCGTGGTCTTGGCATTGTAGTTCCTGACGTTTCGCCAGCAGCTGTGGCTGGCATCTTCAGAGGTGTAGCACCAAAAGACAGAGATCTCTCAGTGTGAGATGCCAAGACCACGGCAATACAGCCCGGCAATACAATGCCAAGACCACGGCAATACAGCCCGGAAAACCCACAACAACCATTGAACCCACATCCCTTACAAAATTGGTTCATCTGAGTCTGCTTTCCACAGCTCCACAACCTGTACAAGTGGTTGTCGGTACCCAGGTCAATTCTATGCTTCCTACGTTGGTGGATGATAAGCACAATCACCTGTTTGTTGGTACCTCTTTGTCCCTGGTTGGCATTTCTTACCTATTCACGAGCCTATCTGCCTTCCTGTTCTGCTGCAGACTAACCCAACTTACCTGGCTAAGCTGATTTTCCAAATGCCCCAGAACAAATCCACAAAGTTCATGGACTCGGTGATCTTCACCCTGTACAACTACGCATCCAATCAGAGAGAAGAATACTTGTTACTGCGTCTCTTCAAGACTGCTCTGCAGGAGGAAATCAAGTATGTGATTTTGAGAACGTGCATGTTGTTCCTAATGTATAAGCTTGTTCAGTTTGCTCCCTTAATACTTCACATCCTGGTATGAATTACAAGGGTATCTGAATTGTCAGTCATCTTACCCACTGCTTGTTCAGGGGAAAGAGCAAACTAATCGTCACAACCCATAGGATCTGAAATTCATAGGAGGTGGAGCAAATTCCTTGAGATGATTATGGTAATAAATGTTGGAGAGAGATTATGGACTGTTTGGGTGAGGGATTATGGACTGTAAAATTATTTACAAATAGACAAATATTTCTCTCCAAGAACTTGAATTGACAAAGTGCTTTCTGCAATTCAAATGTGAGAAATTTATTATCCACAATATGGTGGTTATTACTGCTGGCCTAGGTGGTGGATAGTGCCCTTAAGTCATAGCTGACATACGGCTTTCATGGCAAGAGACTAACAGAGGTGGTTTACCATTGCCTGCCTCTGCAACCCTGTTCTTCATTGGAGATCTTCCATCCAATTACTAACTAAGGTGGCCTAGGTAACTTTAAATAAATAGGTGGATTCAAAGAGAAGACTGTACTAGGTACACAAAGCATTTCTTTGTTCAGACGCAGTATAACTGAGAGTGTACTGTTTGGGGGAATAACAAGGAAGGGGCATTGTCTTGGCTTATTTGTGAATGTTATATCTGACTAGTCACTGCTGGGAACAGAAAATGGTGAGCCCAAAGGATCTTGGTCTGATTTATAATCTCTTCCAGATCAAAGGTGGATCAGCTACATGAGATTGTGACGGGCAACCCCACCGTAATAAAGATGGTGGTGAGTTTCAACCGTGGCGCTCGTGGACAGAATGCCTTGCGACAGATCCTGGCACCTGTTGTGAAGGAGATAATGGAGGACAAAGCACTCAATATCAAAACTGATCCAGTGGACATCTACAAATCGTGGGTCAACCAGATGGAGTCACAGACCGGAGAGGCCAGGTATAGGCGCTGTTTCTACTAAAACATCCAGGTTGTTTAAGATAACCTTGTTTGGAAGGTCTGAAGGTAATAATGTCAGAGTCCAGGCTAGACGATCAGGAACTGGGACGGATCTCCATTTCACCTGTGTGGAAGCATGGAGGGCCATTTGATTGAAATGCACCTTTCTTTTCTGAAAATAAATCATTTAAGTATTGGAAGAAATGAAATTTATTTTTAAAGTTGTAGTTCTGTTTGTTCCACCTCTTAGCTACACTCCTGCTGTTAGAAGAATGAGGTTTTATGTATTTCTATATGTTACCCTGCTTTCCATTGCCAGTGTTTTGTCTTTCATTCTGATACCTTGGTCGCTTGGATCAATATTAGATATAGGATGAATTGATGTTGACACAAAGGAATAACAAGCACCAAATATGAAAAAAAATTATAAAAACTAGAATATGTAAAAGGATGATATGAATACTGAACTGGGTGTTTGTCATCATGGCTTGTGTGTAGTCCTACAAGAGAATTGCACATGCACGGGGCCGGCCGTGGATGGTCCTGGTGTGTTTGGATGAGGGACATGACACCATGAGGTGCGTCGTATGCAAGTAGTTCACGCCAGGAGCGCACCATGAGAGAGCATCATGGCTTACGGCTGCATTACAGGAATCAGCCCTTAAAGGTTCCACCTCATCAGATCCAGCAGCCACTGACAACGAGCCAGAGCAACCTGAATGCACTTCCTCTGTCCCATGAATGGTCACAGTGCCGAGTCTGGTTCCATAGACCTCTCTGTTCCAATAGCATCGCCCTCGGTTCCACCCAGGAGCCAATCAGAGCAGCCAGAGAATAAAGCAAATCTGAAGACGAAACATCCTGAAAAGTCTCATTCGCCTTCTATAGGCCCAGCCCTCAGAAAGAAAGAGTCTTTTTCCTCTTTGGCTCCAGTTCTGCCTTCAGATCCAACACCGGTTCCGAGAACACCTCCAGCTCTAAGGCATTGATTGGCATTGCTGCTGTTACTATCTGGTGAGGTCCTTGAGCTCATGAAGGCGTCAGCAGCCATTTTTCCCTCTGCCTCTGTCTCCAGGTTCTACATCAGTGTTCAAAAGGAGGCAGCTGCGCTGGCTAGTGCAGACAATTGTTCGGAACCATCACATCCTTGCAGGCACCACCATTGGTTCCAGTACTCGCCATATGCCTTGCCCTACCATCAATACTACATATACAGGTATGAAGGCTCTCTATGTATGTACCCTCATCATCATCATCATGAGGAAGAGCCTTTTATGCTGCCCCACTTGGAACCAACAGACAAAACAAAGTCTACATCAGTTCCCTTTGCAACTCCTGAGACCGTTGCTGTCCATCGCCCGCTCCCGGAACCGTTCGCTCAGTCCACCAGTGACTCCAGTGTCAGTTCCAGTATTACTTCAGAACCATCGCCACCTGACTTTCTCACCGAGGAATTGGCTGTTTCTCCCAGTGATGACCTTCAAATGTATGCAGAACAGATGGTAAGAATGACAAGCTCACTGGAGATCGAGGTCACCTGTTTGGCTCCAACACCATCAGAGCCGCATCTTCAGTTTTCAAGCAAGATATTCTGCTACTTGACATCTGTAAAGCAGCCACCTGGTCAACCCCTTCAACATTCATCATACATTGGCAAAATAAAATCAGCAGCCCACTAAAGCTTGACCCGAGAGATATTTTTACCTTGTGCTTGCCCAGTTCTAAGAGCACAAAATACAAACTTTACCATAGACACACATCATTTCCGGACAAACAATATAACAAACAAAAACCATGTGAATCGGCTAGTTGTTCTGATAGAAATTCACCATAATGCAAAGTATACAATCCAACCCTGCTGCTCAGGGTCTTTGGCTTGTTGCATACTTGAAGATACTGGTGCTCGCACAAACTCTTGTGATTTCACCATGAGCGGGACTGCTTATTGAAGATGTTGGGGAGGGGCTGCGGCTCAGTGGCAGAACATCTGTTTGTCATGCCTAAGGCTCTAGATTCAGTCGGTGGCATCTGCAGTTAAAAAGATCAGGTAGTTTGTTACATGAAACCCCGGAGAGCTGCTGCCAGTCTGAGTAGATAATACTGAATTTGATGGACCGAAGGTCTGGCTAAGTATAAGGCAGCTTCATGTGTTTAAGATGCTAGAACCTGGACCTTGAGGAACTACACTTGGAAGTCTTTACCTCCCGCTCATCTGATCCTCTCTGTCTCCTTTTCCTCTCAGCTCATAGTTCCTTCTTTCAGTGAGCTCTTCCTCTGCTATCATTTTCTGTTGCCTCCTCCAGCAACTGCTGGATCTTCAAACACCTACTGACTGACTAAATCTCATACCATGTCTCAGGTCTTCTCCTCATTGGTTTATGCTGAAATCCAATGCAAGTCATTCAATGGTCCACTAATTGATCAATCGTAAGTTTGGCCAATTAGAAATGACACATTTTGAATTCTGTGCTATACCATATAAATGTAAAATAGATCCAATGAAATCCTCCGACAGAAAATTACTCCCTGGGCAACAATAGCAAGACGTCAGTTCCACTGTTTGGCGGACTGTCCAGAGTCCTGCATGCCTTGTACTGTTACTTCCCTCGCAGGAGTTGACTTCATAATGTTAGAGTTTCTTAATAGAGGGCTTGACTGAATGTTATTCACCACCCCAAAACATATTCACCACCCCAAGCCAAATTCCTTTGTGTCCCAGGTTCTTGGTGGCAGAAGTCAGTGTGCTTCCCAATTCCCAGAACCTGATTCAAATAGCTGGAGAGTTGATACTGTCGTATAAAACGTTTCTTTTGCTCAGATGCCCCCTTTTTTGCATCTTTAATAACTCAAGCCAACTCTATTTATTGAAATCAAAAAGAGTCCAGTAGCACCTTTAAGACTAACCAATTTTATTGTAGCATAAGCTTTCAAGAATCACAGTTCTCTTCGTCAGATGCATGGAGGGCAAAAAGAGAAACTGGTCAGATATAGGGGAGGAGAGGGAGGGTGGGGTAGATGCAAACAGCTCCTTCTGATATGCAGATGAAAACAGCTCCTTCTGATGTGGAGATCAGTTTGCTTCTGTAAAGGTTCAGAGGACTTAGCCATGTTAGTCTGTAGTAGCAAAATCAAAAAGAGTCCAGCAGCACCTCCATGACCAACCAATTCCACTGCAGCACAAGCCTTCGAGAACCACAGCTCTCCCCACCAGATGCATCTGACAAAGAGAACTGTGATCCCCGAAAGCCCACGCCAGGTGCCACTGGACTCCCCCTGACCCCGCCTCTGTAAAGGAAATCAGTTACCTGTGATAATGAGATAACCATTCATAGTCCCTATTCAGTCCCAGCTTGACAGAGTCAAATTTACATATGAATTCCAATTCAGCAGCTTCCCGTTGGATTTTGTTTTTGAAAGGTTTCTGTTGAACTACAGCGACTTTTAAGTCTTTGATGGAATGTCCTAGTAGATTGAAGTGTTCTCCCACTGGTTTCTGGACGTTGCCATTTCTAATGTCAGATTTGTGTCCATTTATTCTTTTGTGTAGAGGTTGGCTGGTTTGTCCAATGTACAGAGCAGAAGGACATTGTTGGCACATGAGGGCATATATCATATTGGAGGATGAGCAGCTGTAAGAGCCAGAGACAGTGTAGTTGATGCCATTGGGTCCTGTAATTGTATTCCCTGGGTAGATATAGGGGCAGAGCTGGCATCTGGGTCTGTTGCAGGGCCTGGTACCTGTGCTGGTGACCCTGCTGGCCGATTCATGATTGTAAGTGAGAAGTCGTTTAAGATTGGGGGGCTGTCTGTAGGCAAGGAAAGGTCTTCCACCCAGGGCTTCTGAGAGAGAGGTATCATTTTCCAGGATGGGTTGTAGCTCACTGATGATACGTTGGATGGGTTTGAGCTGGGAACTATAGGTGACCACCAGTGGTGTTCTGTTGTTAGTTCCTTTAGGTTTGTCCTGGAGCAGACTGTTTCTGGGTATTAGTCTGGCCCTGTTGATTTGTTTCCTCACTTCATTTGGTGGGTACTGTAGCCCCAAAAATGCTTGTTGTAAATCTCTTAAGTGGGAGTCTCGATCAAGAGCATTGGAGCAGATACGGTTGTAACGTAAGGCTTGGCTGTAGACAATAGACTGAGTGGTATGTTTAGGGTGGTAGCTGGAGGCATGTAGATATGAGTATCGGTCTGTGGGTTTCCGGTATAAGGTGGTATTTATCCGTCCATTATGTAGTTGTACAGTGGCGTCCAGGAAGTGTACCTGTTGTGTAGAGTGGTCCAGGCTCAGGTTGATAGTAGGGTGAAAGTTGTTGAAGTCCTGATGAAATCTCTCAAGGGCTTCCTTCCCATGGGTCCAAATGATGATGATGTCATCCAGGAATCTTAAGTATAGTAGTGGTTCCAGTAGATGGGAGCTGAGGAAGCGTTGCTCCAAGTCCGCCATGAATATGTTAGCATATTGTGGTGCCATGCGTGTGCCCATGGCTGTGCCATTAACCTGTAGATATAAGCTGTCACCAAATTCGAAGTAATTGTGAGTGAGTACGAAGTGACAAAGTTCAGTGGCGAGGTGTGCTGTGGTTTTGTCCGGAATAATATTCCTTATGGCTTGCAGTCCATCTGCATGTGGGATATTGGTGTATAAAGCCTCCACATCCATGGTTGCTAGGATGGTGTCATCTGGTAGGTTGTCAATGGACTGTATTTTCCTGAGGAAGTCAGTGGTGTCCCGTAAATAGCTGGGTGTGCTGGTGGCATAGGGCCTGAGGATAGAGTCCATGTATCCTGAGACACAGTAGGACTCTCAGGAGACCTGTGGTTCTCGAAGGCTTGTGCTGCAGTGGAATTGGTTGGTCATGGAGGTGCTGCTGGACTCTTTTTGATTTTGCTACTACAGACTAACACGGCTAAGTCCTCTGAACCTTTACAGAAGCAAACTGATCTCCACATCAGAAGGAGCTGTTTGCATCTGCATATCAGAAGGAGATGTTTGCATCTACCCCGCCCCCCCTCTCCTCCTCTATATCTGACCAGTTTCTCTTTTTGCCCTCCATGCATCTGACGAAGAGAACTGTGATTCTCGAAAGCTTATGCTACAATAAAATTGGTTAGTCTTAAAGGTGCTACTGGACTCTTTTTGATTTTGCTACTACAGACTAACACGGCTAACTCCTCTGGATCTATTTATTGAAACATTTTCACTCCACTTTCCTGCTTTGTGAGGTCCCAAAGCAGCTTACAAAATACAAAAATGCAATTTAAATAAACAGAAAAACAAAGAGTCGTATACACTGTATCTTGACTTTCTCCAGGATCCATGTGAGTCATCCACTAAGGACCAAGAGTCTTTTGGCTCTTTCAGAAAGGACTGTCTACTCGCTTACGAACCTACCCAATCACTGCTGTTATTTGGGGGGCCCTGCTTTGGGTGCCTTCTGAGATTAGGTGGGTGGCAATCTGGGAGAGGGTCTTCCCATGCGGCACCAAAACTCTCTTCCCAGGGAGACTCACCCACCCCCTTCACCAGCAAGTGAAGACTTCTTTGTTTTGCTTGGCATCCTCTCAGTAATTCCCCCACCCCCAATATTTTAACTAGCAGGAACCCACAGCAGCTCATCACATTGTTCTCCCCTTTTCCAGTTTATCTTCCTAATAACAATTATGTAAAATAGTTTAGGCTGAGAGACTGTGATAGGCCCAGAGGTCTCCCAACGACTTCCGAGGCAAAGTGGGGATTCAGACCTACTAGTTGCACATGCTTACTGCTACATCACACCAGCTCTTTCCTGGGGCACTTTTTTCTGATAAAATGCATGGGCTGCTTTGTAACCCCCGTGTAACTGGTGCAAAACCCTGCCTCAGCTGAAAAATCTGTTGTTGTTTTAATGCCGTAGGTGCTCGTTTAGTTTACAGAAAGAATCTAAATGGTAAATGGGTATGTTTTGAGGACATTCTGCCAAAAAAGTGCAACCCCCCACCCCAATCGATAAACTGAAATTGCCTTTCTGTGTGAATTAACACTAGAAGATTTGAGCTGTTTCTCCATAAGTATTAATACAATTTTTAATGGAAACCTCACATAGTTGAGTTCAAAGTAAATTGGTCAGTCTGCTGTGGGTGTATGAACACTGTCTTTGGAAGCAGCAAACAGAGGCAGCCCTCAAATGGTGCTCAACAAAGCTGGGCTTATATTCCTGATTATCTTGATGAATGGTGTTCAAGAAATGTTCCTGCTTTTTTGGGAGGGGGCGGGGCGGGGGCTTCAGAATGGCTACTCCAGAGGAACGCAGTGTGATGCTTTGGCTGTGTGCAGCATGCACTAGCATTGGGTGCTGCTGCCCTCTTGGTTCTTTTGATGCCCCTGCCTTGTCCTGGCCACCTCCAATGGGCTATCACCCTGATTGCTGCTTTTGCTGGCTCTGGATCCTAGGAAGAGCAAACAGCTTTGGAAGTTAACAACCTTTCTGTTCTTGTGAACTACTCCTCTGGCAAGAAGTTGAGAAAGCAGCCTCTTTCTTCTTTGCTTTGGAAGACTCCTCAGAGGGCAGGCAACATAAAGGCCCAACATTCTTTTTTGGAAGGGGTTCTTGATCCTCCAAAACTCTCATATTCCTGTGTCTTTTCTGACAGTAAGCTGCCTTACGATGTTACACCTGAACAAGCCTTGGCCCATGAGGAGGTGAAGACGCGTCTGGATGCCTCCATCAAGAACATGCGAACAGTGACAGACAAGTTCCTGCTGGCCATCATCAGCTCCTTGGAAAAAATCCCGTGAGTTCCTTCAACTGCTACCAAAGCCGAGACTGGCAGAAAGGGTTGCTTCCCCCACCTTTCACGTTTGCTTTCTGTCTTTTCCCTTCTGCAGTTACGGCATGCGTTTCATTGCCAAGGTCTTGAAAGATTCACTGCACGAGAAGTTCCCTGATGCCAGTGAGGATGAATTGCTGAAGGTGAGGAACTGGGGGGGGGGGGGCTTGGGTTTCCTTACGTCTTCTGGCACCAATAAGGGGAGTAAAGGGGACTGATCTGAGAACTGGGGCTCGCTGCGTCTATCGCCTCTGTCTTTCTGCTGGGCTTCCTTCATTCTCTCAAATGCTGCAGCCAGTGATCACGCTTTGTTTCAGAGGCAGCAGCCTGTGCCAGCCCTTCCTTTCTTAAAGAGAGCGTGCCAGGTGAAAAGTAATGGCACCTCTTTTCAAGTCGCATGGATGTGAACAGATGCCAGGCATTTGGCCAGTGGCACACTGTTCTTGGATACAGCTCTGTTTAAAACCAACTCTGAATAGCGTTGAACTTGTTCAGTGAATCTGCCTTGTCTTCATGAACGAGTACGGTAAGGATAGTAAGCATGGTAATACCGGGCAGTTTCTCTCTTAAGACAATCCCGTTCCTCCTCCTAAAAAGTACTGTTTTCTTCTTTCTTCTAGTTCTGTGCTTTCCCACACTGAGGCATCGAATCTATGCTTTATCTGCAGGTGAATTCAATTTTTTCAATCCTACATTTAGATGGGAAGCGAAAACATTCCTTTGGTCTCCCCATGGAGTGGCTTCCAGTGCTAAGAGTAGCAAAATCCGAAATCTAGGGCCACCAGCCAACCAGTTTTGGCCATGCCTGTGGCAAACTAGCAGCACCCCCTGCGGAGAACATCCTCTGAGTCTCCTGGCATCTTTCCTCTTCCCAGTCGTATGGGAATGTCAGAGGAGCTGGAGACAGTCCTGCCCTGGCCGCTGGCCCTGTCCCCAAGACCGTTACATCTTGCTCTTAGCTTTATTCCCGTGTAGGTTAATGGTGGCAGCTGCCGGCTTCTGGGCAAGAGAAGGAGAGATCCAGAATAGATGCGCTGAGTGTTCTTCCCAGCAATCTCTTTGATTGGCAAAAGCGCAGCAGCCAAAAGGGGCTGAAGAGCACCTGGATAATGTAGTTGCTAAACAGAGATGGGGCACCCTCGGCTTGCCTTTTTACCTGGAATCTTCACGCTGTGCCAAATAACCGTCTCGTTTCTGCTTCTCTTGCTTTTCCTGCATCTGAGGGGTCGGGGGGGGGGGGGGGAGAAAGTTCTCCAAGTAGCAATTCTGTTCAAAAGAGAGGGGGGACTGCTGTAAATATTCATAACTTTATCTTGATTTCAAAGACTGTCTTCCATATCTGAACAGGTTGAAGGAGTGGGATGGGGGAGTGTGGAAAGTGAATATTATTTGGTCCAAAGGAGCCTGCTGCAACCCTCTTGCTGTCATTCCTTTTCTCCAGATTGTTGGCAACCTTCTCTACTATCGCTATATGAACCCAGCCATTGTGGCTCCTGATGCCTTTGACATCATTGATTTGTCAGCTGGGGGACAACTGACAACAGACCAGAGGCGCAATCTTGGATCCATTGCAAAAATGTTGCAGCATGCAGCATCCAACAAGATGTTCCTGGGAGACAATGCACACCTCAGTATCATCAATGAGTACCTCGCACAGTCCTATCAGAAGTTCAGGTAGGGGATTCCAAGGGAAAGGTAATCTCGGTAGCATAGGAGAGACTGTGGAGTCATGAAGACTGTACTGGGCAGCCGGCAAGACTCGATTCTGTGAAATGTCCGTTGTGCTTTTCTGTCTAGAACTGCCTATTTGCCTGGGGTCTTGCTGCAGTCAGAAAACATCATATTTGGGAGGCAGGTCCATTGAATTGTTTGGCTGAACAATCCTGGCTTAGACCTTGCTTTGAAGGTTCTAAGTGTTTGGTTGCTACTAAAGAAATAATATATCATTGCACAGAAAACCTTGTCCAAAAAACATTCTGGTGTAGATTCAAGTGTAATATCTTGGTGTTGGTTATTTATGAATTCTTATTAGCCACTGCGTTCCAGAAGGTATTAAGCACTTTCGTGTCTTCCCAAAGTGTTGCAGAGCATCTAGAGGGTTTTCTATTGTAACAGACGCCCTGTCCGCGCCTTGCTAAAGATTCTATCTCAAAAGAAAGATTTTTCTTTTACTCTTGGATAGCTTTCAGCAGGTAGTATAAGGCCTGTCAAACAGAATTGCTCTTTGAGCAGTCTGCTTACCAGTACATTATTTATTGGGTTCTTTTTGCTTTGCCCCGTCTCATCAAAGTACACAGACACCTTTCTAGAGTTTATTTCCTTTTATTGAAATACACTCTGGTTTCTTAATGAAGCAAGTTATCAAAATATATATGATTATTAATATAAATCCTACAAAAACAGAACACAGAAAGGCAGTAAGAATCAGATTTGCTAACATTTCCTAATTAACTCTTAAGTTTAAATCTCTGTTTCTATGAAACGCATTACAATGCAAAGATGAATTTCTCACCTAAATCCTCATGAGATTTCTTCCAGTCAGAACTCTCACACACTATCGGAATTTGCATGTTTTATAGGTTATCTTATGCAAATATCTAAGATCCTTTCATGTGATAGCATAAACAAACTATAATTGGTTTGATGCTTCATTGAATATTCATAATTTTTATTGTATTACCTCTTAATTAGCCAACAAATGACATTATATCCAACTTGCAAAACAAAACTATAAATCTGTGAAAAATGACAGCAAGAGTTAAGTTGGTAGAGGAACATTAATCTAAATAGAGTCCACTATTTTTAATTAACTGTCAAAGATGAAAGGACACCTGTTTTGGTTACCTAGCATTCTGAAAAAAAACAGACAGTTCGTGCAAAGTTTGAAAGTTCACACAGAATACTAGTATATTACACTGTATTGCTTAGTACAGTGTGCTTTAATCCATATTACTGCAACACTGTGAGGTTTTATGTACTTAGTGGATTTTAATGTATATATGATTTCATCAGTGTCTGCTTTTAAAGATTGCTTATACAGTGACTGATGTGTGACCAGCGGCAGGCTGTGTACATAAAAAAGTAATAATAAGACATTGGCTCTGTCTTCAGGTTTACACCTTAAAAGGTGAGACACAAAGGAAAAGGTAGAGGAGGGCAATAGGTTTAGCAGTGCAAAAACCAAGAAGTATTCAGTGTTCTACCAAGTGGATCTCTGTAGAGGGTCCTCTGTGCTGTACACTTTATTTTCACTGGGGTGTATTTTCTGGATAGAAGCCTTTATTGGGCAGAGATGTCATAGGTTCCAGCCATTAGAAGCCACGGGCAGCTGGATTGTGGGGGTGAGAGTGGAGAGCTAAAATCTGGGATGTTCCTCCATTTTCCAATCATCTCTGGCATCTGGCATCTCCAACTTCTCCGTGTACTGCCAGGCCACAACAGATGTACAGCATTTGATTGTATACAGGGGGAAACCCAACAGTACATCACATTTTAAAAATTAAAGTTAATGTTGCTGAAAAGCTGTGTATGAATAGATCAAATGAATAAAGACATCCCGTTGGGGACAGGCCGAACTTCAGTTGCTGTAACAGAAGAGGTTCAGCGGCCCAGTGGCCCTTCGTGCTCTGCTGTTACGTCTTGCTCCTCGTTACTATACAGCAGTTAGAACAGGGAGATGGAGGAACCTGACAGCTCTTCCTCTCGTCATGATATTCTTGGGAGGGAGGCTATGCCACCTTCCCGCGTTTCTTGGCAGAGAATGGCTGTTAGGGGAGGATGGTATTCTGTTTTTAAAAAGCATTATACTTGGGGAGGCCCCTTAGCCTCCATTCAAGCCTTCAGAGAACAGGAAAGAGTCCGTTGCTTGTTTGTGGGACTTGCACGATTGGTTTTGCTCTCTGTGTCTATCTGCAGACGCTTTTTCCAGGCTGCTTGTGAGGTCCCAGAGCTGCAAGACAAGTTTAATGTTGATGAGTACTCTGACTTGGTGACTCTTACAAAGCCGGTGATTTATATCTCCATCGGAGAAATCATCAACACACACACGGTAAGTCTTCTTCACCCCGTTGTCCCAATCTGCAGCCTCCATCTGGGCTCCAGACCAGATCATTAGAAACCAGATGGAGTATGACTTAATTGCTTATCTCTGTTACCTTCAAACCAGTTGCTTCTGGATCATCAAGACGCAATTGCTCCTGAGCACAACGACCCCATTCATGAACTTTTGGATGATCTGGGGGAAGTTCCCACCATTGAATCCCTGATAGGTGAGTGTCTCTGATTTGGCAGTGGTGGCTGTGTTTCAGAAACACGGTAGAATGGGGGAAACCAATGGAATATGGTCATCCCCTGGGTATAAGCTCTATAGGCGGGACCGGAAGGGACATATTAGGAAGATGTTGCATTGTATATCAAAGGGCATCGAGTCAAGCTGCAGAGACAGGCAGTGGCAAACCAGAACTGTTAGTCCCTTGCCTTGAAAACCCCAGCAGGGTGTTGCGGTGAGTCAGCTATTACTTGACGGCACTCTCCACCACATAAAAGTCAAGCGTTTGGGGAGCATTTATTTATTTTCTGTCATCTACTCTTTTCTGCCCTTTCTCCTTCAGTGGGAAGGAAGTCACCTCTGAATTATGCCTCCTACTCACTGCAAGCTAGGTTTCATACAAATTAAGCTGATTCCTAAGGACCAATAGGGAGCAGACCTTCCCCAGTCCAGGCAAGACTTGCTTAGCCAGCTCCATCTTGTAGGCCAAAAAAAGAGGTGGGGTGAGGTGGAGAGAAATTTATTTCTGTGTTTGCTATACTCAAGGCTGTTAAAAAAATGGCTGCCTTAAAGCTTCTCACTGCAGCAGCCAAGAGGAAGAAGTCCAAGACCCCTTCCAACATTGGTTTTTCACTGCGCACTGCTTCAGAACTGCACCAGGTTGAGTCAGTGTTGCCCCAGGCACGGAGTTGTAACAATCAGCTAGGATCACCTGGGACCCTCGCTTTGGTGCCTTGGCAGGTGCCTCAGAGCTGTGCAGCTGTGGCAGCTCCCCAGGGCTGCTCCCTTATGGACTGTGGATGCTGCCGTTTCCTCAGTATCCGGCTCCCTGCCTTTTCTGAACATCCTGGATTGTTTGCAGCACAGCTTCTCATACCCTTCCTAAAATGCCTTCCTAGTCCTCTTGCTTTATGTTTGAGGTGGAACATGTTCTGGCGCCCTGCCGATGGAGGCATCCTGACTCCCAAACTGGGCAGAAAAACACTTGGCAAGCATTCAGTCCCAGCATCTCCAGGGCCCTTCAAACACGGAAACTGACGGGCTGAGCAGACAGCAGATAGACCTGAGAGAGGCCGTGGTTTTCAGATCTCATCAGCATGTTAGCAAGTCATAGTGCCCTCCATTTGTCTGAATCTGAAGAGGATGGGGAAGAGAGTTTCTAAAGCTACTGTTGCCTCCTGGGTTTGACATTGTAAACTTCCCAAGGAAGTTTAACTTACTGAGTTTTCTAGTTTTCTGTCATGGAGCTTGGCTTTGGCAGGAAAAAAGGAAAGTCTAACCCCTACTTAAGAAACAATTAATTTGCATGAACCCTGCCTTGGAGTGAATAAAAGGCATAACCCAAATAAGGATGGTTTTCCCCCCGCTAAAGATCAGAAACCAGCATTTCATTGTCTCTCTTCCTCATGGCTAATACTTTGTTCACAAAGTGATACGTTCCCTCCCAAAAAGCATAGAAAAGCAGTTATGAAAAGGGTGCTTTGGCAGAAGGCACTAAAAGAATAAAGCAACCAGCCCTCACAGCAGTTCATTCTCTGTTTGTTCCCAGGGGAAGGACCCGGCAATGACCCTGGCAAGGAGATGCTGGCCAAGACAGAAGTTTCTCTCACGCTGACGAATAAATTTGATGTTCCGGGAGATGAGAATGCAGAGATGGATGCAAAGACGATTCTGCTAAAGTTAGTGAAAGCTAAAGGGGAGCCTTTCCTTTGTACTTAACAGTTTTCATTATGCTGGTCATGCTTGCATTTAGCCCTATGTCCCAAGGAGCTCAGGGCAGAGGATGTGAGGTTGTCCCATTTGCACCTGGCCACCACCAGAGTTCTAAGGTAGGCTAGGCTAGCGGCTTGCCCAAGGCCATCTAATTTGCTCCATGGCTGAGCTCAGGTCTACCTAATCTAAGTCCCCTCTTTTGCTTTCAGCTTAACCCTAACGATGTTTCCTCACATATTTTAACAATAAGTGTCTAAAAATGTAAATATAGTACTAGTAACGTCTCTTGCTGTACTAATCTGGGTGGTTATGAGAGCATTGTTCCAAAGCCCTGGATTCGTTGTCAGCCACTGAAATGGATACCAGTCGTCTGATACACAGGAAGAAGTATTTGTTTGCATGTTTAGCCTATGGATGCTATAATATTTATTCAAGGCAGCAGGATTTGGGCAGGTTATGGCCGTTTCCACATGCTGTTAAAGAGACGGTCTGGTTACTGAAGGCTGGCGTTTTCTTCCACAGATTCCAGATGCCTCCGATTTCAAAGCGGAAGCAGGCCGTTTGTCTTGCGTCTAATCAGCGTCTTTTCTGAGACCGGGATTTCCCGCGCTTTCCTGTGCCGCTGATCAGGACGCTGATCAGACGCAAGACCAACGGCCTGCTTCCACTTTGAAATCAGAGGCATCTGGAATCTGTGAAAAAAAACGCCAGCCTTCAGTAAGTAGACCGTCTCTTTAACAGCATGTGGAAACGGCCTATGTGCAGTTTCAGTTATGTCAATGAATATTGAGAAGTAGTAAAATTCCCAGAGAGACTGTAGTAGTTAGAAGAAAAACTGTCATAGCTGAGACTGAATAGTTCAGTGGGGACTTCATGTTGTGGGTTTTTATATTTTCATTGTCCTACTATTCTGAAGGATATTTTTCTCAAGGGCCTAGCTGTCCTCTGGGGGTATGTTAATGCAGTCAGATCTTGGAATCTTTTGAATGCAGTTTGTTGGTGGCTTGCTCTTGAACCTTTCCATCCTTTTGAGGCATTCAGCAAGGTGGTATAATGGGACAGAATAGCCAGTATTCTCAATTTCTTCCCTGCGCTCGGTTAGAAATAGTGATACTCTTAGCTGTGCATGAGAGAAGTGAAATGCAACAGCATGTTTATTTTCCTGCCTTTTCCCCCCAGTGCAAAACGTTTAATTGTGGATGTCATCCGCTTCCAGCCAGGAGAGACATTGACTGAAATCTTGGAAACTGCAGCCACTGCAGAGCAGGTACGGGAAGGAGTTTATTCCCATTTCTACCCTAGACTTTCAGGTCTGAGGACTTGGACTTCGCATGCCGGATCTGGAGGAGGGGGGTGTTGCAAAGAGGGGCCGATTTAAGGTATGATCCAGTCTAAAGAGTTCACTCTGCATGGGTATAGGACACTTCCAACTGTTAGACTGTTGCTGGTAAGAACTTGTTTTACTTTGGGGCAAGTCTTAAGTGACAGATCTCTCCTTATCTATAAACACACACACACCAAATTATTTTGGGAATGATTTCCTCTTTGTAGCATGTGATAAAGTGAGCTCTGACTCATGAAAGCTCATGTTGAAATAAATATTAGTCTTTAAAGTGTCACTTGGTTTCTGTTTTAGTTTGCTGACACAGAGTAACACAGCTGCACTCATCTTCCAGGGTAATATATGCCATCAGGTATCAGCACTGCCCTTCTACTCTTTACACTGGACAGACAGTTCAACCCTTACACAAAAGAATAAATGGACATATTGTTGATGTTAAAAATCACAATATTTCGTATGCTTCCGATTCAGATTTGAAAAGCTGCTTTGATCCATTAATAAATGTGGATAGACACTGAAACCTTCCAGTCGCAAGATGTAGGTTAAAGTACAGTGTGTTGCGGCTTATGCCTATCCAGAGAGCTGCTCCTTATGAAACAGGACAGTCGTCTTAAAAGTCACAATTCTACTACAAAAGAAAGAATGCCAAAGGCTTTTGCTGAATAACACTCAAGTCTTTTAACACTCTCAGCCAGGTCTTAACAGGGACTTCGTACTCATATATCCCATCTCTTAACAGGTATTAATTGCTTCAATTACACTCCTATAGCTTCCCATTATATCTGCTTATCTCACTTCACCCTGCATGAGTTTTTACATTTTTACTGCCTAATGATAGTTGGGGGGTGTCTCACATCCATGCAGAGTAAACACTCTTGGGACCACATCATGTTTTGAAATGGCCTCGCTTTGTAACACACACACCCTTTATAGAACCTGATGGATTTACATTTCTCTGCATCAGATGAAGTGAGAAGCTTATGTTGGAATAAATATATTGTTAGTTTTTGAGGTGCTACTGGACTTCTGTTTGGTATAGTGGTTAAGAGCGGCGGGACTCTAATCTGGAGAGCCGGGTTTGATTCCCCATTTCTCTGCTTGAAGCCAGCTGGGTGCCCATGGGTCAGTCACAACTTCTCGGAGCTCTCTCAGCCCCAGCCACCTCACAGGGTGATTGTCATAAGGATAATAATAACACATTTTGAAAATAAATCGAATGTTATGTTGTTATTATCATCAATGGTGTCCTAAGACCAGGATGGTGTGGTTCAAGCAGGCCACAGCGGGTGGAAACAGGGCTTTGGTCTATACTGAGGCTTAAGAGAATAAGTGGTTTGCAACAGTTCTTCTGACAATCTTGCCCAGGAATCTGAGCATCAGAGGGTGATGCAGAGACGAGCTATCCGGGATGCCAAAACACCTGACAAGATGAAGAAATCAAAAGCAGTCATGGAGGACAGCAGTCTGAGTCTTCAAGAGAAGAAAGAAAAGATCAAGCTGGGGCTGAAGAAGCTGACGGAGCTGGGCATCGTGAACCCAAAGAACAGATACCAGGACCTGATCAACGATGTTGCCAAGGCAGGTGCTGAGGGGATGTGGGGAATGGGGTGCTGTGCCTGTTAACTTCAGTAGAGGCTTCTGGCTCCTGCCTAAAAACCATCACTGTATGGTAGGTGTGGTCCCCAGCCTGAAGCCCAGCCTCAGGAATGATCCGAAATACTCCCCAGCCCATCTCCCTTTTGAAATGTCAATCATTTCTGACCTTGGAGGCAGTTGTTCTTGTCTGATAGCAGCCAGGGTTTTATCTGTTTTCATTTTTAATTCTCCCAGTTCTGTACCCAGAACTGGGAATGTCTCTAGTAGGCTTAGTGCTGAGTTAAGAAATTTCTCACCCGACAGGACATCCGAAATCAGCGACGTTATCGCCAACGAAGAAAAGCTGAATTGGTGAAGCTGCAGCAAACCTACAATGCACTTAACTCCAAGGCAACTTTTTATGAGGAGCAAGTGGATTATTACAAGAGTTACATCAAAACCTGCTTGGATAACTTAGCCAGCAAAGGAAAGTAAGTGGCCCAGTGAACCACACTGTTCTCCTGTAAGCCCAGGGCGAAAAGGATTTACACAGAGCAGAGGGAGGATGCAAAATAAGGGAAGAAAAGGAAAATTCTCCTTTTCCAGGTTATTCTGCCTAGCTGCCAGGTTCTTCTCCCAGCTGCCTAGGGAGGTGGTGAGCCTCCCCTTCACTGGCAGTTTTCAAGAAGAGGCTGGATGAATACTTGTCAGAGATGCTTTAGGCTGATCCTGCACTGGGCAGGGGGTTGGACTAGATGGTCTGTATGGCCCCTTCCAACTCTACGATTCTATGATTCTGTCGGAGGAAAGTTGGTTGGCCAGATCCTAGAGAGGTACGGACGGGTGTTAGCAACATCCTTTCACCACAGTGTGTCAGTGACCATAGTGGGAGGAGCACATGCTCCAAGTAGAGTCTACTCTTAATCTTATGGCTGCCACCAGTCGCATGGACATTTGTCAGTCCCATTGCTCCAAGTTGCTGGAAGAGGGAAGTGCTCCCCAAGCCCCGTCACAGCTTGCTTTGCAAATGCTCTTCCGTTTCTGCTTCAGGGTCTCAAAAAAGCCACGGGAAATGAAAGGAAAGAAAAGTAAGAAGATTTTCCTGAAGTATACAGCAGCCCGACTGCATGAAAAGGGAGTCCTACTGGAGATTGAGGATCTGCAAACCAGCCAGTGAGTTTCGCTCTTATATCTGGAGCATCCTGCAGGCACACATCTTTGATTAGAGAGCCAGCACGGGACGTTCCAGAGTTCATTTTCTCTAGAGAGACTTTACATAACCAATCAGAATGGAGAATGTGGGTCGAGAGTTTACCCTTGTTGTTTTTGAACTCTTAGCATCTTATTTCACACCCAGGTCCATGTGTTCACAGTATGTCAATGAACAACATAATTTGCTTTGTGGAAAAATGGAAGTGGAGGGGCAAGAAGCTGAAGGTTTTGCATAGGCAGAAGTGAAGAGTAGTAAGGAGTAATAAAAAGCTATGCTTGAAATAATGTGTGTAGGGAAAAGATCGCTGTAAAACAAGACACACACCCTCCCCATATGATAGCTGCAAGCACCAGTGAAAGGGATAAGAGCTGTGTGGTGTTGGAACAGGGCATTGGTCCATCTATTCCAGCATCTGTTTCACACTGTGGACTACTAGATGCCCCTTCTTCCTGTCAGAGAATCTACATGCTCAGCTGGTCCTAGGTATGGAGAGACGTTTAGTTCAAAGCCATTGGAATGTGGGCCAAGAGCAGCAGTAATGGAAGTGTGTTGGTTTCCTCCTAAATTGCAACTGGCATGTTTGCAGTTCGGTTTGCGTTTGAGTCCAGGCAGTGCTTAACCAGTTGATCACATGCTAAGCTGCACCCACTCTCTCACTTGTACTCCTTGCTGCATGACTTCTTGAGAACTTGTGGAGGAACCAGAAACTAGATAAGGCAAGTTACTAGAAATAGAATATGCTGTGTTGAAAAGGTGAATGCAAAAAGCAGGCAGGCAAGTTTCTCAGTGTTACTTAGAGCAACAGTGCGACATTTTGTGTCTGGATTGGGGAGAGCCATTCTCCTTTTCAGCCCACGAATGGTGAACCTACAATGAGACTCGAAGCCCTGCGAATGGAAATGGAGCGACTGCCGCCTCTGCTAAGCCGTCACACTTTGGCTTTGTACTTCCTTCACCTGGAATCTCACTGCTCCTGTCGCTTTCATTATAAGTAACAGATGTCTTTCTCTTCAAATCATACAGATTTAAAAATGTGATATTTGAAATTGGTCCAACGGAAGAAGTTGGAGATTTTGAAGTAAAAGCAAAGTTCATGGGTGTTCAGATGGAGACATTCATGCTACATTATCAGGTATTTATTTATGCGCTAAATATATTCATATCCCAGTTTTCTCTCCATTCAAAGAAGTTTAAAGTGGCTTACAAAAAGCATGGGTAGAATATCTGAACACAGGACAAATTATAGCCACTTAAACAGACAAAAGCCCAGGCAAGCAGCCCCCCAATTATCAGATCCTTAGACAGTAGAACTCCATCAAAGAAGAGTGCTTTTTGGTACTGGTGAAAACCACCCTAGGGAGTGCCCTCCCGACTTGCTCTAGGAAGCTATTTCACAAGAACAAGGGCCACAGCTGAAACAGTCCAATAAACTTGGATGTGCGAAATCGTTGGCTCATGTCCGGAGACAAAGTCCTTTAAGTATGTAGGTTTATCATGAAGGATACAGGTAGATGGGGGGGAAAGAAGCAGTTCCAAAACCCCTCCTTTTCTTCCCTTGCTTAGCAAAAACAGATTACAGTATACACACACACACACACACACACATAAACCTGGTAGCATTTCCACCAGTATCCTTGATAGGAACTTTGCTACCTGAACATAAGCAGATACACTGTTACACATTCATGCTCCTCCTGAGTCTAGGCTGAGATACTCAGCTGAGATCCCGCTTGGTCCTCAGGAAGGCATAGCATATTAAGAAGAGGACAGATGCAACAGGTTGCTTTGAGAATCTAGGGAAACGGGAGAAGGAAGGGGTTAGAGGGGATGTGCATAGCGTTCCAAAGAGTTTTTAAAAACCCAGCAAATCCTGACATAACTAGCTGCAACTGTTCCTAGCCAATGGCCATGTGGCTCTGGTATGAATGTCCCTAGCAAAGCAATGCTCCCATCCTTTCCCTGCTCCAAAGGGAAATGGCTAGGCCGGCTAAGGGGCCACCTCTCACCTTGACAGCAGGCTGTTACTCTGGGTCATTTTGTAATTCCCATGTCTGAGGAGGATGGCCAGGTAGAGGTTATTATGACTGGAAGGGGGTTTCTCTCTCCCTCCCAGTCTTTGGTTCCTTTGATTGGCAGCCACCCCCCAAACTGAAAATGCTTAACCCCTCACCATCCATTTGGGGGAACTGTTGAGCCGCTGTGCATGAACAAAGTTCTAGCAAAGGGCTGAGCAGGAGGCCTGTGGCTGAGAACACCGTTGATACAGGTTGACTTAACCAAAGAAAGAAAGAAAAGGAGAAAGTCTAATATCTAACTATCCCTTGAGAATTACCGACACCACCTGGACATCCCTTGCTTTGTTGAATGTATAAAAATTCTTACATATGACTAACATGGTCAACGGAAGGCTTTCCCATCTGTGTTACAGCCCTTGGAAAACTATGGAATACATTTCTGACTAGTATGTATTTTTTGTAAAACTGGATTTTTCCTATTGGGCACAGCCACCTTCTGTCCTTTGAAGGGACAGTTGTTTTTGACGTGTATGTAACTGATCTTGTGATATGCTTTGTACCTTAATTAGCAGTTGTAGACCAGCCACTGGGCAAGTCACGTCTGTTTCTCAGTTGCAACTCCTCTCCAGTGTGCCCCACCAACTGCAATTAGTCTTGGTAGGAAAAGAATACGGGTAAAAACGGGGCTGCCTTTCTTCTTTCCAAACTAGCTACAATAGCAGGGTGGGGCGATTTTCCTTGGTAGTCTTGGTGGAGAATTCAGAATTTTTGTTTCTTTGCAGGATCTGCTACAGCTACAGTACGAAGGTGTGGCTGTCATGAAGTTGTTCGACAGAGCAAAAGTAAATGTTAATCTCCTCATCTTTCTCCTGAACAAGAAGTTTTATGGGAAGTAACTCCTGTTCCTCAGACACCCGTGAAGAGATTTATATATTGCTTGTGTCTTCTTTTGCCCAGGGGAACTAGACCCCTGTCCTACAGACTTCGCTACCGCATGTGTAGTCTTCCACTGAGGGCCCACCTGAAATATTGCTGTGCCATCTCTTGAATATAATTTCCCAGCTGCACCATGAATTAAATCATTATTAGATTCTCTTTTCTAAGCGTTCAGTATTTTTTTTTTTTGCGCAAGTACTTGGGTGGCGGCAACAACCTGGTTCAGTGTGAAGAAGGCATACCAGTTGCACTTCTGGGCTGTAGCCTGATTCTTAAGATACTCAACAGAACACTTGAAAAATAGCAGACTTACATGGGGAATACTGACGAGAGCAGTGAATTTGGTCTTGTCTCTTTGTGTGATCGAGCCACAGAGCTGTAGCTATATTTTATTTTTCACTCCAGCCTTTTGTCATGAAGCACAGGGCACAATAGTCCTGCTCCTGTGAGGAAGATGTGGCTGAGAGAACGTGCTTGGTGGATCATGAGAATTCTGTGGACAAAGTGTTCTTTGACTGTAGCTAAGCATTTGACAGAGGCTCCCGTGATTTCCTTGTGGACAAGATGGTTAAACGTGGGCTGAATAAAATTACTTCTGGGGGAGGAGAGGTTGCAGGGAAGACTCAAGTGGAGTGCCACAAGGCTCTGTCCTAGGCCACCTGCTATGCCAGGTTTTATAAATGTCATGGGTAAGGGCACAGAAGGGATGCTTAACGAATTTGCAAGCTACATAACTAACATCAAAGAAGACAGAGTCAGGATTCAAAATTATTTTTAGATGCTGGAACATTCGGCCATCCAGGATGGAAACATTTAGGTACAAACCAAACCAGAGGCACCAAGAACAGAATGGGGAAAATGTGGCATGGCAGCAGTACAAGCGAAAGGAATCTAGGTGTCTTTGTCGAAACAAGGTAAACATGAGCCAGCAAGTGATTCAGTCTTAAGCATAATGTCCTTGAAGTAGTAATTCCACTGTATTCTACTATTTTTTCAGATGGAAAAATTGGAAAAGTACTGAAAAAATCATATGTAATATTTTCTCTTTTAGGAGTGAAATGCTTTTATAGACAAGATTGATACGCTGTAGACCTATAGCTCTTATACAGCTCTTAACTTCTGCAGCTAGAAGGATACTTGATCCTCATGAAGGGAGCGTGCCGGTCTTTCCTTGCTTCTCAACCGTTGCATGCCCTTCGTTGTCCTTTTGACCTGATTCTTCCCTTCAGGTTGACCTTTACTCCTCTCAAACCACTGTGACACACATACCCACACATTATAGTTTATTGACCTACTTTGCTGGAGGTGAGGAAAGATGAGAAACTGCAGCAAAGCCAAAGGGAAACTCTTTCAGAACTGAGTTCTCTCTAAGCAGTAGCAGCAGAAAGAAAAAGGGCAACATCGAGCTGGAACTAAGGTAGCAGAGAGTCAATCAGCTTGCCATTTTCTCTCAAGTGTTGGGAATATTTGCAATTTTGCTTATAGCAAACTTAGGAATTTTATGTCAAATATTGCAGTTTTATAAGCTAAGTTATAAATCATGCCATTTATATTAAAGTAGTAGAATTAGTTTAGATTTGCTAGGATAGTATTACATATTTCAATTTCCTTCTACATTTCTGGATTATTTCCAGAGGGGAGAAGGGGAAAAAATCCAGTGGCTTCAAAGTTTCAAGAAATCTTACATATCTGGTTCTGGGTTCACATTTTAAAAGGAACAACAAATTAGATGGAGTGCATCCATAGTTAAAGGAAGATTTGCTTGTTACAGAGCAAGATCACTTCAGGTAGAAGCGAGCTACCAGAAAGTGTCTTTATGGACATGAAAAGTAATGTCACAGAACACACGGCCATAGGTTCAAATTATTTATACAATAACTGGGACAAAATCAAGTTAAGAATCTTCTGAGGTACAGGTTAAGTCTGCAGTAGAAACAAATTAAAAAATTTCAGTAACTTTTTGAAAAACGGCGAGTGAGAACTAATTTTTCCTTAAAATGGTTGTGAAAAGCAGAAATGGCTGCTAGGTGAACCTTTGAGGGAGCTGCTAAACCAGAATCCTTTAATTCTAGGAGGTGTAGGATTAGAACACGTTATTTCTGAGCTTCCTTGCAGCTTCATTTCACATCCCCCACATCCCTGGTTTTCCCCATAGTTTCTCTAACCGCACTGACTTCAATGTATTTTCCAAATATGCATCAGTGCTTTTTTTCCTCTTTATAGACGGCCTGCGTTGATTTCAATGATCCCATCCACCGGGCATCATGTTTATTTTTTTTTTAACGTGCATGCTAGCAATGGCTGTGATGCCGTATCATGCAAAACATTTAAATTTCTTATATGTGCTGGGTTGGCCCTTGCAAGCATAGTCAAGTTATGGCCATGTGGAAGCTGGAAACACAAAACAGTGAGTGTGTGGAGTAAAAAAAAAACATCATGGGGAACAGCCATTTGAGCGTGGCCTAGAGAGAGCTGAGGGCTCCTTTCTTCTCTACAGCTATAAACAGACATAATTATTAATCTGACCCCCCCCCCGCCTCTACTGCAGTTTCTTTCCTCTGATTCTTCAGCTAAACCCCCCTTTCCATTTAATTCCAGCCTTGCACTAGAGCCCACCATTTCATCCGAAAGATCCTTAAAACTGAGTATGTTGGTCTAAATCCAGGTTTCTGAGCATATTCCTTTCTAGCCAGGTACTGAAATCTAAGCAGCTCCTGCTAGGACAGGAATGCATGATGGCAGGGGGGGGGGGAGTCTCTCTCCTCCAACTGGCTACTTGTGACCAAGTACAATATGAGAAGGGGACTCATTCACATAAAACCACCTTCTTTTCAAAGAGAGAATGATTTGCCCGAAGTCTCCCAGAGAAATTCCATAGCAGACTGGAGGATTTGAACCTGGGTCTTCAAGGACCTATTCCTGCATTTTCACCAGTCGGCTGCAACCAGCATTATTGACTGTGTGCACACACAGTGCCCCACTCCCACGCACAGGAATATGAAGGGGACTCCTGTTCCTGGGAGGGCTACAAGATACTTGTTGGGCTAAGAAGGGCAAAGGAGTAGGGCGAACAAGCAAGGATGAAAAATAATTACAGCTGCATATTCAACAGCTTAGATTTATTTCTGATTCTTTTGATCAAGTCTTTTCCACTCCAGTGGTCACCGCAAACATGAGGCCTCTGAACTCTTCCCGCCCATGCACGGGTGAGCACACATGTGTCTGGCAGCCAGGCTGGGGAGCATCAGCTGCCCCATGAGAGCCACATACTGAGACGTGGAAGGAAACTGCAAAAGCAGACCCAGGCAGTTTCTCAAGGAACTGGTTAATTCTATTGCTGCCTTGGACGATACCCAGAGGTCAAGCTACAAGCAAAGGCTTCAGCAGGACTGAAGGATTAAAAAAATTAAGGCAGATTGATACCTGCAGAAAAGGCCCCAAAAGGCCCTCTTGAGCCAAGGGAGGGGGAGCCTTCCAGGCAGCCCTGATGCCAACTCAAAAGGCCAACCCTTTCTGTTGGCCCACCTGCTTGCCCAGGAGCAATCCAGCCGAGTCTCAAGCAGATGCAGATCTTGGCTACGTGGCCAGCCCTCGCGTTCCGTGGGCCCCACTTAACCTCTAGACAGCAATGGACCCTTCACGAAAGTTTGTTTTCCCGATGAGGGCATTGATGAGGACAGGCCGTCCACTCCTGCACTCAGACTGCGCGGCCCTGATAACGTCATCCATTTGCTCTTCATTTTGGTTGGTAAGGAGAAATCCTTTCCCACCTAAGCCTTCAGCCACCACATGGTAATCTGCAGAGAAGAACATCACTAAGGAGTCATGGAAGAGAGCACACGGACAAGGAGACCAAGGTCTTTATTTCTAAAACGTAAGGTACGAGAGTTCAAGTCTGCCTCTGCTTGACAGGACAACTGTGCTCCTTGGTCAAAGGTTATTCTTACTAAAAAATCTAAAAAACATAGTTAATTTCCCACTAAAGATAGTAGCTGAGAGAGGCAGGGAAACCTGACTTTTTTTTTTTTTTTTGGCATTCAGGAATTTGAGTGTACAGCCAGAAGCAAGCAGGTTTGCATATCAGCTGGACATTGGAAATCCAGGAAATGCAGCTTCAGCCTCTAGCTGGCTCCTTCCTGGGCTTTTACTTTTTTCTAGAAGGGGGGAGGGAGGCCAGAGGGAGGGGGAGTGGCCGATCCATCCAGAAGCTCTTCTTGCCTGCCTGTCTTCTATGAATAACCCTGCAGCAGTGGTCACTGGCGGTCTTGCCTCTCTGTTTCTGCCTGAGAGCCTCCTTGGAAATGTTTCCCCCATAGGGAACAATGACTGGAGGCACCTTCTTGAGCAGCCTATTGAACTGGATTTCAGGGTCCAATCTCCTTAAAACCTGGGTGGTCTTTAGAGGACAGTCAGAGTAGGTTCCCTGAAAATTTGGTGGAGTCTGCTTGAAAAGTGTCACCCTGGCGCCCCAAGATAGTTTTCCTCATAGGGAATAATGGCCAAATAAATTAGCCTTTCTCTGATCTATCTTAACTGGATCAGAGAATCTTCTCTGGATTTTTGGGGATCCCTGAAACCTAGATCTGGATTTCCCTGATTAGTTTGTTTATTTACATGATTTTTACTCTGCCTGTCTGCCCTCATAGGGCTACCAATTAAAACAAAACTTAAAATCTCATCTTAATAAACATTAAAACCAGCACACAAATACGCAATTTAAAATCACAACTTAAAATGAATGCAAAAGATAAAAATAACAGTTAAAACATTGGGGAGAGGGGAGGGATCACTGGCAGAATGCCAAGCAAAACAAAAAAAAGTCTCCACCTGCTGGCCGAAGACAGCAACAGGAAACAGGCAAATCTTCCTAGGGAAAGAGTTCCCGGGTGTTGGTGCCACTACTGAGAAGGCCCTCTCCTGGGCTGCCACCTGCCTAGTCTCAGAAGGCACCTGAAGCACGGCCTCTGAAGATGACTGCAGTGGTCGGGAGGGTTCATAACGTAACAGGCCGTCCTTTTTGTAAGATCTACACATGATGTGGGTTAAAGGTATAAAACTAAATGCCATTTAGACTTCTTAACTTACCCAAGTAATCCAGGCCGCATGCTACATTACTACCCAGCATTGGGACTTGCTCTCGGGAGATTTGGCTCCAACAGGCATCATTCCCCACCAGGGCAATGACGGGCGTCTGGCAGAGCAAGAGAAAGCAATGCAGAGCAAGAGTTGAGAGAGCCTGCCCACAGTCCCACAGTCATCCTGCTCTTAAGTTGTCGCACGCCAACACACGAACAACAGTGGGGTTGAATGGGCAATTCAATGACAGATGAAGCCATTACCCAAAGCCCCTGTTGTGAGGAAAGAGGAAAGAACAGCTGCACCCAAGACTGAACAGGCTTAAGCTCTCTCTACCTGGTATACAGAACCATGTGAGAAGAGAGAACTGTGATGACCGCGTGACCCAATCCATCCCTCCGAGGGGCATACTTTGCCCCCTCCTCTACAACAGTTGAAATGCAGAGGACTGAGAGGATAAGGTGGCAAAGGAAGTAGAAAACAAGGCAACCCATCTTCTTTCTCTCACTTCACAATACCTATTTTCCCTTCCCTTCGTCAGCTTCTAAATACCAGCGCTAGGAGGCAACATCAGAGGAATGCCTCAGCCACTGAGCCTTGTTGCTGGCCCTCCAGAGTAACTGGTTGGCTGCTGCGTGAGACCAGATGGACCACTGTGCTGATCCAGCAGGGCTCTTCTGCCAATCTTTAAGCAGTTTCAAGAAGCGCACAGATTTCCTCCACACTACTTGGGCTGGCTTTGAATATAGGAGAGTAAGGAGGGGTGCAGGATCTTCTGGCAGGCAATGCAAGTCAGGGATTACCTCCCCAGAATGGGCCCCCCGTTTGTTATTGAAAATGGCTGCTAATCAAAGAGTTGTTACTGAGCAATGAAATAATTTATGAAAAAGATACCATAGTATCCACAGCTTCCCCATCCTGCCCACCTCCAGCTTGCTTCTAGTGCTTCTACACCCACAGATGTTGAAAGAGCCCAGGACCCACAGAAACTCGGACAAGGTTAATTTCAAACTGAGGGCTGAGCTCATTGGAAAGAAGATGGGACAAAAATAATTTACCTTATGTCGCACAAAGGTGTCAAATTCCATAACGCTGAACCCAAGAGAGCCATCTCCATAAAGAATCCAGACCTGGCAAGGTGAAAAAGGAGGTCAGGTGTAGCAGCCAGGAACCACCGTGGTAGGTGAAGGGCGAGACCCAGAAGACTTTACCACCCATTGCCCCCAAGGTGAGCAGCTGTAAGAGGGCCACTCAACCCGGAGCAGAAAGATGGACCCCAGAATACAATGTAATCAACAGCGATCTCTTTGAAGAGGGATATCCCACCACAGCTTCTACTGTTGATCTTTTAACTAACCTCAGATTCTGGTCTGCAGAGCTTGGCTCCTAAGGCAAACCCGCCACCAACTCCCAAGGTCCCAAAGGCTCCTGTGGTGAGAAGAGATGGAATGCGTTGTCTAGTCCATATTCCTGTCCCAAAACTGGGTATATCTAAAATAGCCTGCTGGCTGAGGTTTGCCCAAGCTTCTTTTGAAAGCCTCCCAAGAATGGAGATGGCGCAACCTCTACATGATCTCGCTTCGTGATGCAATGGTTCCTGTAGTTACGAAGATTTTCCTGATGCTTTCTCCCTTCAGACAGAATGAATCAATCGCTTCTTGTTCTACCCACCAGTTATCCTTTCTGAGATCTCTTTATAAAGATGTTCCAAAAATTGAGTCCCACCATGACTGTGGAGAAGCACCGGACACCTCAGCTTTCTTTCAATATCATCTACCCACAGCCTCTAGCAGGTCAAAGATCCCTAGCAGCTGAGGCATCAGCCCCAGGTAACATTCCTAAAAGCATTTCCACTGCCTCATACAATAGCAGTGTACTAGACCAGGTGGCTGTGCAACACACACAGATAACAAAAGGATGTCAAAATGACATCCTTAGTGTCATTTAGTTAGTTTGGTACTTAGTGTCTTTACCATCCCAGATCGCTCAGTCCGATCCCCTACTAACAAAATATCATTTATCTAAACGTTTTACTAGCCAATACCCAACTTTTGTTAACGGATTACCTGGATCCAGCCATGCCAGCGGACCAGTAGGCTGCACAATATAAGCAGCGCTCCCCACAAAGTCACCCCCATCTACCACCAGCAGGCTGTCTTCAGGAAGCAAGTGATCCACACGGTGCAGTAGCTTCAGTGGGTTGAGGTACCGCTCCGTTGGCTCCTCTGCCTTCTCCCTGTGGAGCGACAAAGGTCAGAGCACGGCCCACAACCAATCATGCCCTCTGAGTATCACACAGTTAAGCAAGCGCAGCACTAGCCAACAGCACCTGCACGTCTTTCAAGAACTTAGTGAAAACACTTTGTACTCTCCCCTCTTGCCTGATACATCGAATGACAACAAGATGAAATAATAAAATAAAAAAGCAACACAGGATAAAAAGCATTATGCAGATTAAAAAATCCCCCCCCACCCCCCAAATGCTGGACCAGCAAAACATTTCCATCCTGTGGTATGTTGAGGACACGGTCCTAGTTTCTTTAACTAAAATTGGCCTAAGGGCAGTTATGCACCATCTACAGCGTTATTGCAAAGGGGAAGCACTTTCCATCAAGTACGAGAAGACCAAGGTAGTGTTTTTCAAGAAAAAGGCTAAAATCTCCTCTTGGGAGTATATTGGGAAATTCTATCGAACAACGTAGCTCTTTCAATTACGTAGGCGTCACTTTTAAAGAGACTTTAAACTGCCCTGCCCAGCTGACAAGGACAAAATCTTCAGCTTTAAGATTGGTTGGGTCAATTCTGAGCTTCTATTTCTTTAGGGGGGGGGGGGCGCGGTTCGGCTTATAGATCCAGCTCTGAAACTGGTTATAAGTAAGTTTATTCCACATCTTTTGTATGAGGTTGAAGGGTGGGGGTGGAATGAGACAACTTTGGCGAGTCTTGAATGTATCCAGAACCAATTTTAAGGCGTATTTTAGCCCTTCCTAACGGCTCATTGGCTGCCCTGATGAGAACTGAAACTGGAATCCCCTCTGTCAGGGCATGAGCCCCTTTAACGTTCATAAAAGGAGCATTTCAGAAATTGCATAAGAAGAGCCCTGTTGAATCAGACCAGTGGTTCATCCAGTCCAGCATCATATTTCATACAGTGGGCAAACCTGGAGGAAAACGACAGGGCACAAAGGGTGAGGCCTCTTGTTTTTTTAAAGTAAGCAATTGTCTACCTATTCTATCACTATGTTAATTGGTGTAACAGGTTTTATGAATACCTCAGGCTTTCATTTTTTTAAAAAAAGGAAGTAGCCCTTTTTGTTGCAGAGACAGAAGGGAAAAGGCATATCACAATCAAAGGGGCTGGAGACTTGCTATTCTTTTAACAAAAGCTCAGAATTCACAGATCCTATTACACAGATTGTTGCAACAATTAACAGTATTAAATTCCCTAGTAGCATGGGTGGGAGGGGGTATGGCTGCCGCTGGGGAACCGGGTTGCACAAAAATTAAAGATACATGTAAAAAAAAAAGATACATAACGTAGCGTGCAGAAGTCTGCAGCTCTCAAGTGCTTGAACATATTTGCATTTTTGCTTATAGAAAACTCAGGTGTTTATACTTCTATATTTCATAAATATGCCAATAGTACAATTTTATATGCTAAATTATAAACGGTGCATGCTATGTTGCTAAAGCAGCAAAATAAGTTTAGATTTGACAGTAAAGCAAGCACTGCACGTATTTTATTTATTTCCTAAATTTTCATCCACCTTCTACCCCAGCTCAGAAAAAGTTTCTTCAATAGCTTCAAGATTTACAGAAATTTTAGCTCTCTAAGATAACAAACACCAAAACACTTTGGAAAAGTTAAAAAAAACCCACTTTCTGCCTGGCATGTAAACGACTCTTAACTTCATTGCCAGGCAAGCTTCCGAGGAGATCCACAGCTTAGTTTATTCTAATTCTATTCCAATAGGCTGAGATTCTTGGGTCTGCCAAGAAGCTCCGAGCAAAATCACTCTCATTCATTCGTACTCTCTCTCTCCGGCAGAAACAGCCTGCCATTTTGATGAAGCTGAGGTGTGTAAGATATTGTAACTGTTCTGAAGCAGAGTTCTGCTACCCCCTATTGTAAATAATTATAACTTGTATTCCTTGCTTTATCCACCAATCCAATAAGCATTGACCCCATCTACGGAAGAAAAAATAAACTTATTCCTTTTGTTGTGGAGCAGAGGTATCAGCATGAATCAATCTTCGGGGGGGGGGTGTGTTATAGATATTACCTATGATTCTTATTCTGCCTCCCCAGGCCTCTGCTGTAAAAGCAGCAGGTAACCTGGCATAGTTATTTATTAACATTGCCTCACAGACCACTTGCAACTCAGTCCATAACAGAATCATCTTGGTCACTGCTGTTGGAAGGTGTGATGGTAGAGGATGAGAAGCTGTGAAAGCAACTGGCCGTCACAACTAGGGGTGTGCAGGGACAGAAAGAATCGGAAATACGCCATTTCTGAAGCAGTGCTTATTGCCTTGCTTCGGTATGTTCTGTGAAGATTCAGAGCACACTGAAACTTCCCGCCCCACCGCTAATTTCACCTGATGGGAGGGGGAGGACAGGGTTCTCTCCTCCCCATCCCATCGTGTGAAATAAGCGGCAGGGGGACTTCCCACACTTCAGCTGGCCAGCAGGGGGGGGGATTCCCGCCCCCCACTGGCCCGCTGAAGTTTAAAGGGCCCTTTCCGTGCCGCTCACAAGCAGGGGGGCCAGCATGCTGGGCCCAATTCGGAAATCCCGAATCTTTATAAATCGGGTCCAATTCAGGTACTTATCCTGAATTGGAAACCCGAATCGCACACCCCTAGTCACAACACCTCAGTCTGGATCAAACATCAGTTTATTGGCATCCAATTAATTACCATTTCCCATTCGCCAGTTCAGGACATCTCCTGTCTCATCTGGCTCAGGCGGGATATAATGCATAACGATATAATGGATAATGGTAACATTACTCTCCAAATCTCTCCCAGAATTTAAACGTCACAGGAGACAGAACAAAATCCTGCAGGGTAACATTTATTATAGCCAGTGCAACCAAAAACTACTACGAGGTACCTGCCAAAGAAGCTGGTCAGTGAGGGCTACGAAGAGCATTTCTGTCCCCAAACTAGGTCTGAACGCAGACTAAAACGCGTCCAGTTTATTAGTTTCCTTCAAGAAAGTCTAGAGATGCACTGCACCATTCACTCCACCATTTTGCCCAAGAAGAAAATATTTCCAACTGGCTGAATTACTTAGATCCTCAGGGTCTAAGGAAGGCTTCGTTAGGTGGGAGCTTTTCAAGGTTCCTGGAATGACTCCCTCCCTCATTAAATCATTTATTACTACAATAACCTAGCCAAGCATCTCATTTGGCTGTAAACTATGATGCAAAAGGTAGCGCAATTGATCCCGAGCAGCACTTGCAGGAAATAGTCCAACTGTAGGACTGGAACCATCAAAGTATAGGGTCCTTCATACCCACTTCAGCTAACTGGACCACCAGTTAAAAGTGGCAGATCCAAGCAACTTGTCTACACCTTCAGAATACAAATCCTGGAATACATCAGAAAAAAGATCTGTCCAAACAGTGCTCTGATGATATTCTTAGACTGTTCTGCTAGAATGGTAAGACTTTGGGAATGTAATTTTTATCCAGGAAAAACCCAGCAAAGAGATCACTGCTGTTGTTGGGCAATCTTGGTTCTTTAGGGGTTTGTTTTAGAAGCTCCATCGCTACCCGAAACAGCTCCACCGGACAGCTTTCACACACAATAGTGGGCATCTCGCCATCATCGCTGCCACAGAACAGGCACAACTATATGCTCCAGACTATGGCTACACGTTTTCCTCCATTTGCATTCTAGGTGCCTGCCAATCTGCTCCATCATCTTAAGTTCATCACTAAACCAAGAGGCCATAGGGGCTCACTGGGATGACAGAGGACTAACGGAGACAACTATTTTGCCCGCCCAATCCTCTTCCCACTCTAGGGACAGGAGCAGCCATCAGTGTAAGCTGGAAACTTGCAGAGGGGCCTCAAGGTCTGGATCCGCCTGCCTCTAGGAAACAGACCATCCTAATAGAAAAACCTGCGCAGTTTCTAACCTGTTTATTTTCTCCTTCGCCCGATCCATCTCCTTCAGGCTCAGGGCCCACTCCCGGGGGCAGGAATATCCCTTAAGCCCTTCGTTCAAGTGCACCAAGAAGGAGCCAGCATCCGCTGCAGGAAAGGGATTCAAAATGTCGGCAACGCAAACATCTGCGCCCAGGGCTAGAAGTACAGCACAGCCACAGCACTCTTCTCTGTGGTCATCGGCTCCGCTATCGTCCCCCTCTAGCAATCCCACTCTTCCAAAGCCCAGGGCCTTCTCCACAGCTCCCCGACCGGAGCCCCGGTGGGTAACTCACCTCTAATGGCCAAGTGGGGTTTCCAGAATAAGTGTGCATTCTTTAGCAGCTGTGGACGGTCTCTGTTAATGGCAATGATTTTGCTGCGCTTGCTCAGGACACGCCCAAAGGACAGGCGAAAATCACAGACGGTACCTGGGGAAAAGCATGTATAGAAACAGGTGACTGATTACATCATTAGACACGCACATAAATTCTTCCCCTTCTCTGAATGCCCCCACTCAATGTCCCGGTGCTTCCAAAAAAGGCCCCTTTTTCAAAAGGAAGTTCAGCACTAGGCTTTCAGTTACCTGCCAGAATGACCACATCTGCCTCCTTGAGTGCCTCTCGGCGATTCTGACGGATGTGCAGTGGACTATTCTTTCCCAGCATGCCACGGGCCATCCCACCCAAGAAGCACGGAATCCCCAGTTCTTCTAAGGCAGTTCTGCAAGGATAGCAGAGTATGACAGAGTATCAGAGCACCAGCAAAATCTCTGATTTGTGACCCACAGCTGCCCCCCTCTGCACTGAGACAGACCCATACTTCACTTTGCTCCTAATTCTGGTTTCCTTGTTGCTTTGCAATGCATTCCCACACTTCCTCTCATAAGCACTGATGGTGCACCTGCGCAAGCAGTAGCGTTCCACAAAATCTAGTCGCATTCTAGTGCTACGGCCGCAATGCAGATGGGATCTGCTAAAGCTCACAGCTGGAGCTTCCTTGAATTTCCCCATCGGCCACAGAGCACACCTCACCTGAGTACCTTTACAGGTGTTGGAGGCAAAGTAACTTGGCTGCCAAGAAGGATGACTGGCTTCTTGGCTCGGCTGATGAGCTCCACACACTGTTGCACCTACACATAGAACGATACTACAATGAGAGCCAAGCTGGGAAGGAGACTGGCTCCTGAGCAGCAACAGAGCGGCACTGTGTTGATTTATTCTGCAATTCTATGGGGATCCTGGAAGTAGAATTCTCCTAAGATCAGGCCTTGGGGGAGCTACACAGGAAAAAGAAACTGAAGACACGCAACGCCATGCTCGACTAGCCTAAAATCAGCAACTGACCCATCTTAAACCAACAGAAATTGGATGCTGTATGTACGAATCAAGCTTCCTTATACTGAATCAGACCACTGGTCCATTAATGTCACTACTGTCTACTCAGACCAACAGCAGCTTTCCTAGGTCTTGGGCAGAGGATTTTCCCTTCACCAACTACTTGATCCTTTTCACTGGGCCAGAGTTTGAAAATAGGACCTTCTGCATGCCAGGCACATACTCTTCCACTGAGCCATGGACCTGCCCTAGTGTCACAACGCATAAGTGAAAACAGCAAAGTTGGAGCTCAATGACCTCCACTGGGCATGTGCCAAGATGGCAAAGTGGCTGCCTGGGCTTCTAAGGCCCCCTGTTGCAAGAGGCTGCCATATCGAATGCGTATTACCCAGTTTCATCGTGTTCTCTGCTGCCATCCCAAAGGGTATAAATGAGGGCAAAGTGGCAGTTACTGGAGTATCAATCGGGCACTGTGTTGTTAATTTGCTATTAACTGGTAAACCCATGTGACTCTTCTGAACAATAAATCCTTTAAGACTAACCAACTTTATTGTAGCATAAGCTTTCAAGAAGACAAAGAGAGCTGTGGTTCTCGGAAGCTTATGCTACAATAAAGTTGGTTAGTCTTAAAGGTGCTGCTAGACTCTTTATTGTTTTGCAACTACAGACTAACATGGCTAACTCCTCCAGATCTCTGAACAAGAAATGTGTGCCTGAAGAGAGATGATTCATCCAGGTGGTTTGGGATGAGAACGGCCAACATCTTCCAACACGGAACTGTTTCAAGGAGAGAAAAACCACCCAAAGCAAATGAGATAACCAATAAGGACACTGTCCTGATTGGCCAACAAAATTACTGAGAGTTTTGCTTAGGAACTAAGCCTGGGGGGACAGCTAACTTGTATTGCTTGCATAATTCTCTTACATCAGTTGAATAAAAACCTGAGTCCCCCTCCCCAAGTCTGATAAAGTACAGCTCCAGTTCAAAATGTGGTTCCCATTATACCTGGGGGCAGCTTCCAGGGATGGAGACAACAGCAGCTCATTTTATGAGCAGAGGATGTTGGAAGGCACAACTTTACAACAGGCAGAACAGCAGCTTTCAGCCACAGAGCGAACATTGTCAGAGCAGGAAAACACATTATACTCTCTCCTTCCCACTCCAATTTTATCCATTTAACTCTGGGCTTCCCTCTCAATGCCTTCTCTAGGAAGTCTCACCTGTTCCTTTGTGGCATGTGGTACGTTTACCGGCAGAGGTGAAATGTCCCTCACCTCCCAAGCCCCAGCAAACAGGTTCGCCAAATAGTTCTGCAGATACCTAGGTGAGAGCAAAGAGGACATGTCCACTGAAACCAAGAAACTAAAACGGTGATAGTGCACAGGAAAATGCAGTCTGCAGTTCAGAAGACACACAGCCTCAGCTTCTGTTTCACCGCTCAAAATATGAGTGTTTACAAATCACCCAGAAGTTTGGATGCTTAGGGACTTGCTGGTAGAAAAAGGTAGAAAACTGCTGTCTGGAAGGCAAAAAAATCCCCCCAGTACAATAAAACAGATTCAATTAAGAGTAAAGGTTAAGATCTCAATGGAGCATTCTCAAAGTTTGATACAAATGCTATACACAAGATATTAAAGAAAAAGATACTACACTTCAAGACCCCCTAGATCTTGAAGGGAGATGGTGCAATAAGGCCCTAATTAAATCACCATCATCATCCACAGTGGAAGACATTTACATACAGCTCTGCTCCTTATCACATTAGAAAATTCATGGATAAACCTCATATGCACCATAATTTAAAGACAGAAGTCCATTAGAACAGACCAATATGCCGAAATGGTGCACGCTTTCAAGTTCTTCAAAAATTTTCATTAAACTGGATGAACATAACTTTTCTTTTTTGATTTTCCTTCCAGGCAACATAGCTATATTCGAACTCTGTCTACAATAATTTAACACCCATCTGTTACTTTAAAAAACTTAGCTAGAGAAATGATGTGGCTATGGCCCACGATAGATACAGGCCTTCCTGCATAAATCAACTGCCCACAACCCCTTCAGTGCCGTTTTATCCTCCGCTATGGGACAAAAAAGGCACTGGTAGCCCTAGCTGTAGAAAAAGGCTGCTCTTCACGGATGCTTTTACTAGACCTAGTGGCAGCCTTTGACCCATCAGATTATGTCATCCTGTTGAGATAAACTGAGGAAGAAGTAGGGATCAAAGGATGTGCTTTGAATTGGTTCCAATCAACCCTTAGTGGCAGGACTCAAAAAGTAGTTTTTGGGATGAGTCTTCTATAGTGTGGAACTTGCCCTGTGGCAAGTCTGTCTTGTCCTCTATGCTATTCAATCTCTATGTGAAGCTGTTAGGGAATTTTTGGGGTGCTCTATTGTTTTCTATATGGGTGGTCTAAATTGACCAAAGAACTCTTCTCCCTGTGGGCTCATCACCCCTCATTCCAGCCTGTATTTTGGTTGTAATAACACAAAGGCCTGGCTGTGTGCTGTCAGTTTGCACTCGAGAACAAGTGAAGGCTACACATATTTCCTTCCTGCCCTGTTCTCAGCCTTGGGGATGTTCTTCCTTAGCAATGTAAAGATAACCATGGAGTCGTTCTGATAGTTTGTTACATGACCTGAAAGGAAACAATCTTGACCTGTCAATCTATCATGTTCCAAACATCATGAGACAGTATCACTTGATGTTTATATATTCTTGTAATAATCCTCAGTACTGGAAGCAATTGTTGTTTACTTGCATCACGGCTGTGCGATGGTATAAATGTAGGTGCTGCCTATTTGCTGGCATGTACCCTGCTCTAATAGTGTGTGCATCAGGCTTATTTGAGAACTTCTCATAATAAACCTTTTCTGCTTCACCAAGTTCGAAGCCTTGATTTATTATTCAGACAAGGAGAGAATAGAGACCTCATAATTGGCAAACAGAGGTAATAAAATGTTTCCTCCACGTAGAGGTGTTCGATGTATTGTCAAAGGCTTTCACGGCCGGCGAACAATGGTTGTTGTGGATTTTGCTACACCTCTGAAGATGTCAGTCACAGCTGCTGGCGAAACGTCAGGAACTGCAATGCCAAGACCACGGCTATACAGCCCGGAAAATCCACAACAACCAGAGGTAATAAAAGTTTCCCCCAACAGAAGCCATCAGAAGAAATAATTTGTGGATTTGGAATAGGATGTCATTAATATGCTGATGACACTCAGCTCTACATTTCTTCAACCAGATTGGCTGGGGATGTGGTAGAGACTCTGAACCGCCACCTGACATTTGTAGTTAGAGGCTCAGGGTCAACAAGCTGAAAGTGATTCCTGATTGGGAAGAGCAAGGTCCTGCACGACATGGGGCTCCTTGCTTTTGAAGGAGTCTAACTGCCTCCTGCTTTACTCAGTGATTTATTTTTTTAACTTCATTTATATCCTACCTTTCACCAGCAATGGGGACCCAAAGTGGCTTACACCATTCTCCTCTCCTCCAGTTTATCCTCACAGCAGCCCTGTGAGGTAGGTTAGGCTGAGAGTATGAGACTGGCCCAAGGTCACCCAGCAAGCTTCCATGGCAGAGCGGGGAATTGAACCTGGGGCTGCCAGATCCTAGTGTGTTACTCTAGCCACTACACCACACCTGTTGAGAGAGCTTTACTGCTGGAGAAGCAAGTTGATGCAGCTGCAAAAAAGGCATTCTTCAAACTTCACTTAGCTCAGAAGACGACCTCCTATCTTGATTCAGCTGACTTGGCCATGTAGAGCCATGTTATGGTCACCTTGAGGCTAGATTATTGTAATGTGCACTCTACATGGTTGGCCCTTGAAGACATCTCTGATACTACAGTGGTACAGAAAGCCTTGGCCACTACGTTGATTTATTATGAATCTTTGTTCTTAGACTCAAAAGGTATCATTCAAATGTTATTTTATAATCTACTTATTGACTGATTTAATAGTCTATTGTGTTTGTAATTTTTATTATGCTATTGTATTTGTAATCTGCCTTTAGTCCCAGGGGGATATACAGACTATAAATGAAAATAAATAAGTAAAACCTGTCTGTTTGCTGGGCCCTCTTGGAACAACTCATTAGTTAACAGCTTTGCTGACAATTGTGAACACAAGTTAACTCACCAGTTAACAAGCTTTCCCACCAGACCCTTGGGAGCCTCAGCTTTCAGCATCTCCCTCTTGACCAGATGATAGGGGTACAACACATCCAAAGGGAACTCCACAAATACAGGACCTGCAAGACAACCAGGGAGTCAGAGCCTCTTCACACATCACAGAGTACACAGACTGGGTCTGAGGTCCCCACTTTGAGTCTGACATAGAACAATCACATCAGGTGCAGGTTCTCAGATTAGGATCAAAACCCCAGAACACATGGAACAGGGGCTTCAGCCTTCCTCATTTCCATTTCTTCAAACTCAAAACAGTTCTTTAGGGAGAGAGGGGTGCTATTTAGGGGAAATCATGTGTCCCATAAAACAATGTGGATGTCCACTAGTAACACCCCTGCTCTGGGGACTTTTTCAAGATGAGAAAACAGCAAGAAAGGAAGAGCTGAATCTCCTTCTACACATGCGCCTGAGCAATACACAATCCAGGAACTGATGAGAAACCACAACCCATGTGTAATTGCGCTGCCTGACACACAGTGAAAACCCCAAACCCAACCTATGCACTCTATAGTATGTAAAAAGCCTCATATTAGCAAGGAAAAGGATACAATGCCTTTTGATCCCCAAAGCAAAACGTTTAGAAGCATTCCCTGGTTGCAGCGCACCTCAACCTTCCCCATCGTATTATCCTGTCTGGCACCACTCACTTTGGGGCGGGGGGGGGGGGAATCCTGTGGGTAGCCACTTAAGGGCAAGTGACAGGAACCACATCAAACCCAGAAGAGAGGCCATAGTACTTCTCCGCCCTGTACTTTGAAAACCAGTTATCTGATGCAACAGAAAGTACACCTGTGTCCAGAAAACTGAAGAGCAGAACAAGAGACAGCCTCCTGCTTCGCTAGACAAGTCTGATAGGGTTACGCCTGACCTTTCAGCACCATAACAATTCTCAGGAACAAGCTGCTATACTCTTCAACTCCTTCAAAGGTCCAGCAAGAAAGGACCTGCTATTTCTGCACCATCCTGTTACTGTCATGAAAAGATCACCTGCCAAAGCACGCTCAAGTGGCTCTGGCTGCTTCTGGCAGCAGCTGCTCCAAGGCATCATAGTAAATGAGGTCCTCTGAGCAGTTTATCTGTACATTATTGGGCTTTGAGTCCATGCAGAGCTTCCATTTAGAAACTTTTTTAGAGCAAGCTTTTGATGATGAAAATCCTCTCCGCTCCCACAGTTTTGATTGTGCATGCTTGAAAGAGAGGAGTCGTGTCTTCCCGCTCAGATCTTCTAAAAAGTAACACTGCAACAAGTTATATACACCTGTTGTAGGGAAGGCAGATGGGCCATGCTGAGAGTCAGGTTAGTGTAATAGCCAGAGTGTCAGACTAGGATCTGGGAAACTCATGCTGCCATTGAAGCTCACTGGGTAACACTGGGCCAGTCACCCACTCCCAGCCTAACCTACCTTACAGAGCTGTTGTGAGGATGAAATGGAGGACAGGACAATGAGGTAAGCTGCTCAAGCGCCCCAATGGGGAGAAAAGCAAGGTATAAATGAAATAAAACTTTTAAAATGCGAATACACAGATGACCATTCAACGAAAGGAAAGCAGCCTGTTTTTCTTCTTTATAGTTTCTCCACATCACATAAATGGGAAAAGACTAGCAAGATTAACTACCCGGTTGTGGGCAAGGGCAAGAAGAGTGTTGTGGCACTGCACTGTTGAAAGAAAGTTTGCTCTGGCTTTGACATCTGAGGCGTGCCTTCCAATGGTGTACGGCTACGCCCAGGTAGCTGTTCTGTAGAGTTCCATAAAAGAGGCCTCTTGAAGCGCTAAGAAGTTCTGGTAATTTTTCTAGAATGTTCTGACTCAGGAAGTTCCTTACGGGCCCACTCACAGCAGAGTGTGATGCTGCACCCAATGTATTTCTCCCAGAGGCTTCTGGCTAGCCAAAAAGTAATGACAGAGACAGCGCCACCTTATTTATGTAGCTTTTTATGACCATACCATCTGGCTAGCCCATAAGGCTTCTGTGTGCTGCTGATACAGCAATTTTCCTTGCAAGTGCCACGTTAAACAGAAGTTGCACTTAAACTAGCATTTTTCAGTCGGGCAAATTGCACCAGTGCAACAAAAGTCTATAAACTACAATGTCCACCCAGAATATGGACAGAAGTTCACAGTAGCACATAATGACAAAAGGAAAGACAGCAAGTAGCTGTGAGGAGCCGGACTACATAGGGGAAGCCAGTTCTCTCACTACCACAGAGGCTTTGTAAGTATTGCCATGCACTTGGTGAAGACCTTTTGGGGGCAAAGGACAGGCCAATGAGTACCACTGCAGAACAGAGAACTTTGTGAGGCTATAGCTACATGAAAACATAGACACAGATACTTTTGAGACTGATAGAAGGGGGAGGACTGATGGTAGCATTACCATTCTGAACTTCTTGGACCTGATGTATTTGCTGCTTGCCTGTGAGGTTGAGGATAGGAGGCAGACTGTCTTTTCTTTGAGATCATAAAGCACTGACATTAAAACCCAAAACCCCTTTGGGAAAGTGGTAACGCGTTTATTCTCTTTCAACAGAAGAAAGGTAGGTGAGTATGCCAAGCACTAAGATGAGTGCTGATGTTGACAATGAAGAGGTATGTGGTAAAAGGCCACGGACTACCAATTCAAGTTCTGGTCATACTGATGATAATTAAGGCTGTTGATGGTCCAGGCCTCTGGTGATAAAAGTCTGGAAATACCAAGACACATGCAGGAGGAGGATCTAGGAGACCTCTGTGGTAGGGGACTGGAGCACAGAATATAGAGATCATAATATAGAGATCATGCAATATATATATATATCACACAACTCAGCTTTTGAGAAAGATCTCACAAGCTGTGAACACTTGGGGATTGAAGTCTGTCAGCCAATGATATTCTCAGAATGTATTTATTTATTAAGATCAGTGACTTAAGGGCATAAATAATAGTTCCCGGTGGTCTCTTAAAATCACCCAAGATCAGTACCGGCCATCATGGGACCAAGTCTGTCAAAACATATGAGCTAGAACAGATAGTAGAGAAGCAGCCCCCCACACCTTGTCTGCCTCCTTCTTGATATTTCCCCTTGAGTTTCTTATTCCTCAGTTCCAACAGTGATCAACCCAGATATCTATACCTCAATGGCTTAGAACAGAAGAACTCTGGCACTGACAATTCCAGCACCAAAGGGCAGTTCAGCAGCACAGATGGATTTGTGTGCCTGATGTCAATTCATCAGCTATCTCATCAGAGACTGAAAGGGCTCTCTCCCACGGAGTGGCCTGGAGCCAATGGTTGCACTTTCCTGCTTAGTAAACTTCAGGCAGCAGATGCGGCTGTGTTGCTCTTCAAGCTAACCTTGATCATGGCCAGCAATGGCAATTTCCCACTGCACTGCCAATATGGTTTCAAGTTATCTTCTCTGTCATAGGTGCCGAGCACTGAAGACAGGCAGATTCAAGAAATAGAACAGATATGAAAACTTGAAATGAAAAAGAAGGGGGAATTGTGTGTGTGTGGTGTGTTTGCATGCATGCAAGTAAAAGAAAAATTAGTCCACAGAGGAGTCTCTTAAAGTTTTCCCAAGTGCTTCTGCTACAGGGGATGAAACAACAGAGGGGGAAGATGCAGCTCCCCCCCCGCCCCCGCTCCCAGGCCTGCAGAGCAGGAGGGGTGTGTATGATTAAAGGCAGGACAGAAATGAAGTTTAAAAAATAAATAACCGAGTACAGCAAGAGGCACTGGTCTCCTTCAAAAGCAAGGAGCTCCATATCCTTCAGGCCTTTGGTCGTCCCAATCAGGAACCAGTTTCAGCTTGTTTACCCTGAGCCTTTAACTACAAATGTCAGGTGTCGGTTCAGAGTCTCTACCACATCCCCAGCCAATCTGGTTAAAGAAATGTAGAGCTGAGTGTCATCAACATATTGATGACATCCTATTCCAAATCCACAAATGATTTCTTCTGAGGGCTTTGGTTGGGAGAAACTTTCATTAACTGTGTGTGTGTAACTAAAAATTAGTATTAGTATTGAAAGTTTCCAAATCAAAGTTCTGCACACAAAGTTCTGGGGTACAAATCCCATAAGGGTTCTGTAAAAACACCATGAAGAATAACACAGTATTGCCCAAAAGCTTGGGCTTTAACCCTCCCAGTCATCAATGAAAGATGAAGGTGGCAGGGGAGAAGGACACAGCCAACCATTCTGTAGACGGCAGTAGCCATGTCACATGACCACAAATAGTTGCCCCCCCCCCCTGCCACTCACCTATCCTGAGACAAGCAGGGCAGACTTCTTGGGAGCTAGTGGCATACCTGGAGTATCGCACTGAGCAATGGCCATGGCCTTTCGCAGCACAGGGACAATCTCCCGCACAGTCTTCACTGAAGCACAGAATTTGCAGAGGGGCTTGAAGAGAGACAGCTGGTCAATATCCTGGAGAGCACCTTGACCCTGGGGGAGAAGAAGCCTCACTCATCCACTTGAAACCCTTGCCCGCACATTGCCCCACCCTTGCCCTCAGACACCCATAACCACAGCCAGAGCTGCGGGCAGGGTCAACTGCCTCAGTTGAGTGGCCGTACTAGAGAACACAGAAAGATCAGCCAAAGTTTGATTAGACAGGTCAGGAGCAACATGCAGCCCCAGCTGTTCCATCTCTTTCTGGATCCACAGCTAGGAGCTGCAGCCTACCTTCTGCAGAGTGGCAGCTGCCCCTCCAATCACCAGCACGGGAGATTCTGCCATCTGGGCATTTTTCACAGCAGTCACAGTGTTTGTGACTCCCGGTCCTGCCGTCACTGCAGCGACTCCCACTGTCCCTGAAGCAAAAACAAGGAGTCATCCTGTGCTCCTGCCTCTTTCTAGCATCAACAACAGGCATGAGGTGGGTACCTGAGAGCCTGGCCATCGCATCTGCTGCAAATACAGCTGTAGCTTCATGCCTTGTGTCCACAACACGAATGCCCAGCTTCTCGCTGGCCACCAGAATGGGAGAGATGTGTCCTCCCACCAAAGTGAAGATATGGCGCACACCATGGGCTTTCAACACTTCTGCTACACTCTCCCCACCATGCCGAGGGCTCTTGGTGTCCACCTGAAACAAACACAGCCATGGCCTGAGAGCCAGTTTGGTGTAGTGGTTAAGAGCAGCAGGACTATAATCTGGAGAACTGGGATTGAGTCCCCACTCCTCTTCTGCTTGAAGCCAGCTGAGTGACTGTGTGTCAGTCACAGCTTCTAGGAGCTCTCTCAGCCCCACCCACCTCACAGGATGATTGTCGTGATGATAATAACAACACACTTTGTAAACTGCTCTGAGTGAGCATTAAGTTGTCCTAAAGGAAGGTATATAAATAAAATGTTATTATTATTATCTTGTCCTTAAAAAGACAAGAATAGAAATAACATTTCCAGACATTCTGAAGCAACTTGGGGGGGGGCAGTCCTGGGAAAAAATGGAAATTTGTGACATATATGTAGCACTTAATTTTCTATTAAGCCTAATTTTTTTTGTTTTAACATTATAATATACATAATGTATAACTTAGTTTGCATATAAAACTGTTCTCTTGGCATATTTATAGAATTTGAAAAAATAAATGCCTGACAATGCAATCCTAAACACCCTTCTATTACTCTGCATAGGACTTCACTGATTGTGACTCTATTTAGGACCGACTACAAGCAAAATTGTAAAGCACAGTTAAGAATTATTTAATGCTGCAGCTTGACTCACTGTATAGCATGAAAAATTTATGTCAGTAAAACTTCGTATTATAAAGCACTTCACTCAATCAAAAGGCACAGAGGTTTTTCAGTGCTCCTCAGTTTTTCTACTGGGGACCAGAATACAGAGGGAGATACAAGAAAGCTTGCAGGAGAAAGACATCTCAGACCTCTCACTCCTAGAAGGCTTGTCATGCTTAGTCTGGCACCTGAGCTGTTTGGCAAAACTGCCCAACCTGTTGGGTTCTTAGCCCAGAATCAGTCTCCTTTTTAAAGACAACAGCCAAGATTATTAGAAGCAAAAAGATGTTGAATTTAACATTGCAGTATGCACTACAATCCAAGTACCGCAAATTCCTATTGTACTTCTGATGCATAGCAGGAGGGATTGAAGCACAGGAGCAGCCACTTGCTACAAACGTTTCCCCGCAAACTCCGTTTGATCAGAAATCAGCACTACTAGATGCCAAGATAAGTCCCCCCTAAAAAGAGGGATTGGGTAGGTCTGGCCACACTTTTGGTCTACTACGCTGAAGCCATGTGCACCTCCTTTGGGAAATATAAGACAGTAAATGGTTTCTGGTATACCTGATGCCAAAGCCGGTAGATTAATCCCAGTTTCTGAGCTGCCACAAAAACCACTGTTAGAGTTCCCAGTAGTGCGAAGAGCCAGACTGAGAGGCCTCCCAGGGCCAAAGTGGTAGCAGCAACAGCACGATCCATTCAGAGTCCGCTAAGGACACAGTCCTGTCTGAAAAAGAAGACACACAGGTAAGTGCAATTCTCTGACCCATCTGCGTCCATACCAACCGCGCTTTACTCTTTCAGTCTTGCAACTTTTAGATTTTGTTTTAGATTCCCTGAGGCGACAGATAAAGAAGAACGATTGTTTTGTATGAGTGATCTGGTATCCCTGTCTTTAAAAACACACTCACCTGTTCAGCCACAGAAACCTGAGTAAAGCCAACAAAGGCTACTATACTGTAACAGGACAAAAAGTGAAGAGATGGCCCAGAAGGCTGCATCTCATAGTTCACATCCATGACAACTGTGATGTTAGGAGGTCTATAACTAACTGTTCTGAATGGGGAGCTGACAGTTGTCAAATGTACCAAAAACAGTTGGGGATGCAGAGCACCCCATATATATGTAGAGTCATTATTATTATATTTCTAAATAAGAATCTTGAAAGCTTGATTTTCACACAAGTCTCCTGTGCTTTCTGACACCCAGGCTTAATGCAGAAATTGCCCACTATTACACATTCCACATTTCTGTAATCTCTAGATGATGACTGCTATGCGTTCTATATGTGGGGGTATTGTGGAAGTTTCAGCTAGTCCAGAATGTGGTTGTTAGCTTACTTTTTGCTTTGTTTGCTTACTTTACACGCATTATGTACGTGTTCCTTTCCAATCAGCTGCTATGCTGACTCTCTGACAGAAGAGATGGAACTCCTTAGGAAAACAACTCCAAGCCCACAACAGGCTCAGAAAGGAAGCCTCCCTTTCACAAGTTGGCTTCAGAATAATGCCGCTGAATCAAATCTCCAAGGATCCGTGTTGGAGGAAACTTTTATTACCTCTGCCAATTACGAGGTCCCTATTCTCTCCTTGTCTGAATAATAAATCAAGGCTTCAAACTTGGTGATCTTAGAAGCAGAAAAGGTTTATTATGAGAGGTTCTCAAATAAGCCTGATGCACAGCATTATTACAGCAGGGTACATGTCAACAAATGGGCTGCTCCTACATTATTATCACACAGGTATGATGCAAGTAAACAACAATTGCATACAGAACAGAGGATTATTACAAAAATATATCAACATCAAGTGATAATGTCTCATGATGTTCGGAACATGATAGATTGATAGGTTGATATTGTTCCCTTTCAGGTTATGTAACAAACTATCAGAAAAATCCCATGGTTATCTCTACATTGCTAAGGAAGAACATCCTCAAGGCTGAGAACAGGTCAGGAAGGAATCGTGTAGCCTTCACTTGTTTTCAGAGTGCAAACAGACTATACACAGCAAGGCCTTCATGTTATTACAACAACAACAACAACAACAACAACAACAACAACAACAACAACAACAACAACAACAACAACATTCAATTTATATACCACCCTTCAGGACAACTTAATGCCACACTCAGAGTGGTTTACAAAGTGTGTTTTTATTATCCTCATGACAATCATCCTGTGAGGTGGGTGGGGCTGAGAGAGATCTGAGAGAGCTGTGACTGACCCAAGGTCACATAGCTGACTTCAAGTGGAGGAGTGGGGAATCAAACCTGGCTCTCCAGATTAGAGTCCTGCTGCTCTTAACCACTACACCAAACTGGCTCTTAACTACTACACCCAAATACAGGATGGAATGGTGATAAGCAAACAGATTCTTTGGTTAACTTAGACAACAAAGATTCACATACAGAAAACAACAGAGCACCTCCAAAATTCCCTAACAGTCCGCATGTGGGCTTTGTATGATTTCTTCCCAATTGGACTCCAAGGCAGCTGACATCATTTCCGTTTTATCCTCGTAACAACCCTGTGAAGGAGGCTAAGCTGAGAGTGTGTGACGGGCCCAAGGGCACCCAGCAAGCTTCCATGACGGAGCAGGGATTCAAATCTGGGTCCCAGATCCTAGTCACGCATCCTTAAACACATTTGGTGTGTGTGGGGGGGGGGGGGTTCCTGTTCAAGGCATTCCACACAGAGGCACAAAAGGGGCACCCCCATTATGGAAGCAGCAGCTAGTGGGATGCAGGCAGCGGATGAGGCAGATGCACCCACTGCTGTCCTTCTCCCCACTGGGAAGGCACAGGCCAGCTCCACACACGTCCCCTCCCCAGATGAGCAGCAGGTAAGGTTGCCAGCCTCCAGGTGATAGCAGGAGACTCCCAGGGTTTCCTGGAGATTTGGGGGGTAGAACCTGGGGAGGGTGGGATTTGGGGGAACAGAGGGGGCTCAGTGGGATATAAAGCCATAGGGTCCACCCCCCAGAGCAGGCATTTTCTCCAGGGGAACTGATGTCTATGGCCTGAAAAGCAGGGTGGGGGTTTTTTTTGCATTTTTAAAGCATTTATTTAAGAGAAAAATAGAAATAACAATAGAAAGTGCACAAACCTTATACAAAATACATTAAGTTACAACAGAAAAATATATAAAGTAAATAGTAATAGATTTCAGCCACATAAGACATAAGCACTATATATAGAGAGTAATAAATATATATTACTTTTACTTCTCTCATTCAATTAATCTGTTATATAAAAAAGGGAGAACGCACTGTAGTGCTTCTAGATTTCTAGAGTATCTAATAACATATTTTAGGGGGGTGGGGGGGGTAAGGCTGGCAACACTAAGATCTCCTGGAATTACAAATGATCTCCAGGCCACGGAGATCAGTTCCCCTGGAGAAAATGGTTGTTTTGGAGGGTGGCCTCTGAGGCATTATTCCATGTTGAGGTCTCTCCCCTCCCCAAACCCTGCCCTCTCCCCGTTCCACCCCCCAAGTCTCCAGGAATTTCCCGACCTTGGGCTGGCAACCCTCGTTCCGCGCCGTCTCCTATTTAAGTCCGAGTCAAACTGTGTGGAGGAGAAACCCCCGGGGGTGCCCAGCCCCGCGTCCCCCACCCACACCGGGCAAAACCCTCGTCGGGCCCTTGAGGGAGGCGCAGCGGCACGAAGAGAAGCGAGGGCGGCCCGCTTCGGGACAAGATTCTCTCCGCAGCCGGCAGAAAGGCGGCCCAGAACCTGTCTAAGTGGGACTGCCGCCTCTCAGACTTACGCTGCCAGGTAACCGCAGCGGCCCGGCGTGAGGCCCGCCCTCGCCTCGCCTCGCCTCGCCTCCCTGTCAGCAGCCAGAGGAGCCGGCGGCAGCGAGCCTCGCTCCGCCTCAGGACTCCCAAGAAGGCGGCTGCCGAGAGCTCTATGAGGCGCCTCAAGGGGGGGCGGGAATCTTGGCCTGAAGTCCCTTCCGGTCTCCGAGGGCCATTTCCGGCCCGTTCGTGAATCCTCCGGCCCCTACAAGGACAAAGCAATGTTTTGGTCCGGTCAGCGGCGCTGAAGAGGGTGTGCTGGGAGACTCGCGGCGCTTCGGTTGCCAGCTCCAGGTTGGGAAATTCCTGGAGATTTGGGGGGTAGCACCTGAAGATTGGGGTTATGGAGGGAAAAGACCTCAACAGCGTATGGTGGCATAGAATCCACCTTCTAAAGCAGCCATTTCCGCCAGGGGAACTAGTCTGTATAGCTTGGAGACATCAGTTGCAATACCTGGAGATCTCCAGCTACCACCTGGAGGTTGGCAACCCTACTTCCAATAGACGAGCATCTTGTTCTTAAAGCTGTTCATGCCGAGTCCGTTCCAACAGTATAGTGAGGTCAAGATGGGTAGCCATGTGAGTGTCTGTGGCAGTCGTAAAGAGCAAAAGTCCAGTAGCACCTTTAAGACTAACAAAAGTTGTGGCAGGGTATATGAGCGTTTGTGAGTCACAGCTCACTTCTTCAGATATTAAGAGCCTCGTAGCACCTATAAGACTTAACATTTGTGGCAGGGCATGAACTTTCTTGAGTCACAACTCACTTCGATATATTGTCGAAGGCTTTCACGGCCAGAGAACGATGGGCTTTCACCAACAACTCACTTCTTCTGATAGCACTAAAATGTGAGTCCATCTCACATACCACAAAGTAAGACCAACTTCCCGTATAGAATTGTCCCCACTTACGGTTGGGGACCATCTTTTGTGAGCACAATACATCTGGTCCAACCTATTAGTTTTAATGTGACAAATCCCTACCAAGAACAGGAGTATCATTAGGCACAATATAACATTCTACCGGTACACAACACGCACTAAAACTAATGAAGGTAAATGGCCACATTTTTAAAATTTGATATTTTTTTTAATAGCATACCAACTGCAATTTTGGTTTTGCCAGTGGTGCATTCTTAAAATATAAAAAAAAGAATAAGATAATATGGAAACTACTGAACCAGTATCTAGCAGCAACTTGATATCCTGACCCGTCTCAGAAGGTGTAGCAAAGATCTTAACAGTGTTGCACAAAAGTGCTTCCCCTTTGCCCCTCCGATTCGCTGAGCAAAGAGAAGATGAGACAGATAAGGGCTGTTGTGACAAAAAAAGTATATTTGCAAATATAAGGTACAGGCTTCAAGATGAGCTCAGAATGTACCCCCGAACAAAGGAGCACATGTTACTTTTAAGGGCTTGTGACATCATTTTGGAGAAACGAAAGTCACACTCAAAATAAGGCACCTGATCTCTTTTACACTTTTAGATAGGACTATTGTCCACCTTTCAGTCTCGCGACAACATCATTTACCATCCTATCCTGGTCTCCATAGTAGCCTCAAACTCTCTTCTCCAAAGGGGAGGGGGTGGAACTTATAATTCTCCCTTTGTCTTTTGGCTGTGCCTTTTCAGATGCCCTCAGGAATGTCCAGTTATCTACCCAAGGCTAGACATTCTCTCTTTCCATGTACAGCTAGGGAGAAAAAGAAAAGGGGGGGGTGGCCAAAAGCAGAGACCAGTTACTTTAAAACATAAATCAAAAAGAGTCCAGTAGCACCTTTAAGACTAACCAATTTTATTGTAGCATAAGCTTTCGAGAATCAAGTTCTCTTCATCAGATGCATGATCCGAACTGGTCAAATACAGAAGAGGAGGGATGAGAGGGGAGAAAGAAGGGGACATATATCACAAGGAGACAGAATGCAATTAGCGTGGAGGCAGTCAAAACATTCCTTTGCTTGGAAATGTAAACATCTCCTTTTGGTGTGCAGTCAGTTTGCCGTATTCATTTGTAGCAGTGAAAGTATCCAATTCCTATGTAGTATAAGCCTTCGATGACCACAGCTCTCCCTGCCAGCTGCATCTGACAAAGAGAACTGTGATCCCCGAAAGCCCACACCAGGCGTCACTGGGCTCCCCCAGACCACGCCTCTGTAAAGGGAATCTGTTACCTGTGATAATGTGATAACCATTCATAGTCTCTATTCAGTCCCAGCTTGACAGAGTCAAATTTGCATATGAATTCCAATTCAGCAGCCTCCCGTTGGATTTTGTTTTTGAAAGGTTTCTGTTGAACCACAGCGACCTTTAAGTCTTTGGTGGAATGTCCTGGTAGATTGAAGTGTTCTCCCACTGGTTTTTGGACGTTTCCATTTCTAATGTCAGATTTGTGTCCATTTATTCTTTTGCGTAGAGGTTGGCTGGTTTGTCCAATGTACAGAGCAGAAGGACATTGTTGGCACATGAGGGCATATATCAGATTGGAGGATGAGCAGCTGTAAGAGCCAGAGACAGTGTAGTTGATGCCATTGGGTCCTGTAATTGTATTCCCTGGGTAGATATAGGGGCAGAGCTGGCACCTGGGTCTGTTGCAGGGCCTGGTACCTGTGCTGGTGACTCTGCTGGCCGATTCATGATTGTAAGTGAGAAGTCGTTTAAGATTGGGGGGCTGTCTGTAGGCAAGGAAAGGTCTTCCACCCAGGACTTCTGAGAGAGAGGTATCATTTTCCAGGATGGGTTGTAGCTCACTGATGATACGTTGGATGGGTTTGAGCTGGGAGCTATAGGTGACAACCAGTGGTGTTCTGTTGTTAGTTCCTTTAGGTTTGTCCTGGAGCAGACTGTTTCTGGGTACTAGTCTGGCCCTGTTGATTTGTTTCTTCACTTCATTTGGTGGGTACTGTAGTCTCAAAAATGCTTGTTGTAAATCTCTTAAGTGTGAGTCTCGGTCGAGAGCATTGGAGCAGATACGGTTGTAACGTAAGGCTTGGCTGTAGACAATAGACCGAGTGGTATGTTTAGGGTGGAAGCTGGAGGCATGTAGATATGAGTATCGGTCTGTTGGTTTCCGGTATAAGGTGGTATTTATTCGTCCATTATGTAGTTGTACAGTGGTGTCCAGGAAGTGTACTTGTTGTGTAGAGTGGTCCAGGCTTAGGTTGATAGTAGGGTGAAAGTTATTGAAGTCCTGATGAAATCTCTCAAGGGCTTCCTTCCCATGGGTCCAAATGATGAAGATGTCATCCAGGAATCTTAAGTATAGTAGTGGTTCCAGTGGATGGGAGCTGAGGAAGCGTTGCTCTAAGTCCGCCATGAATATGTTAGCATATTGTGGTGCCATGCGTGTGCCCATGGCTGTGCCATTCACCTGTAGATATAAGTTGTCACCAAATTCGAAGTAATTGTGAGTGAGTAAGAAGTGACAAAGTTCAGTGGCGAGGTTTGCTGTGGTTTTGTCATCATGGACAAACAAAATTATATATAAGAAGCAGAAAGACAACTCTCCAAAACAACATTCTATAAAATACTACCTTCTGACCCCACGGAGCAATACAAAAGGGAACTCAATAAAATATTAAAAACACTCCCCATGGACATACAAGAATGCATCCATACAGACACACCCCAGGAACCACGACCAGGAAGATTCTACCTGCTACCCAAAATCCACAAAACAGGTAACCCAGGACCTGTTTGTCCATGATGACAACTGCTCCGCCTTTGTCAGCTTCCTTGATTACGATGCCAGAATTATTTTGGAGGCTGTTTATATTATTCCAGACAAAACCACAGCAAACCACAGCAAACCTTTTGTCATTATGGACAAACAAAATTATATACAAGAAGCAGAAAGACAACTCTCCAAAACAACATTCTATAAAATACTACCTTCTGACCCCACGGAGCAATACAAAAGGGAACTCAATAAAATATTAAAAACACTCCCCATGGACATACAAGAATGCATCCATACAGACACACCCCAGGAACCACGACCAGGAAGATTCTACCTGCTACCCAAAATCCACAAAACAGGTAACCCAGGACCTGTTTGTCCATGATGACAACTGCTCCGCCTTTGTCAGCTTCCTTGATTACGATGCCAGAATTATTTTGGAGGCTGTTTATATTATCCCAGACAAAACCACAGCAAACCTCGCCACTGAACTTTGTCACTTCGTACTCACTCACAATTACTTCGAATTTGGTGACAACTTATATCTACAGGTGAATGGCACAGCCATGGGCACACGCATGGCACCACAATATGCTAAAATATTCATGGCGGACTTAGAGCAACGCTTCCTCAGCTCCCATCCACTGGAACCACTACTATACTTAAGATTCCTGGATGACATCTTCATCATTTGGACCCATGGGAAGGAAGCCCTTGAGAGATTTCATCAGGACTTCAATAACTTTCACCCTACTATCAACCTAAGCCTGGACCACTCTACACAACAGGTACACTTCCTGGACACCACTGTACAACTACATAATGGACGAATAAATACCACCTTATACCGGAAACCAACAGACCGATACTCATATCTACATGCCTCCAGCTTCCACCCTAAACATACCACTCGGTCTATTGTCTACAGCCAAGCCTTACGTTACAACCGTATCTGCTCCAATGCTCTCGACCGAGACTCACACTTAAGAGATTTACAACAAGCATTTTTGAGACTACAGTACCCACCAAATGAAGTGAAGAAACAAATCAACAGGGCCAGACTAGTACCCAGAAACAGTCTGCTCCAGGACAAACCTAAAGGAACTAACAACAGAACACCACTGGTTGTCACCTATAGCTCCCAGCTCAAACCCATCCAACGTATCATCAGTGAGCTACAACCCATCCTGGAAAATGATACCTCTCTCTCAGAAGTCCTGGGTGGAAGACCTTTCCTTGCCTACAGACAGCCCCCCAATCTTAAACGACTTCTCACTTACAATCATGAATCGGCCAGCAGAGTCACCAGCACAGGTACCAGGCCCTGCAACAGACCCAGGTGCCAGCTCTGCCCCTATATCTACCCAGGGAATACAATTACAGGACCCAATGGCATCAACTACACTGTCTCTGGCTCTTACAGCTGCTCATCCTCCAATCTGATATATGCCCTCATGTGCCAACAATGTCCTTCTGCTCTGTACATTGGACAAACCAGCCAACCTCTACGCAAAAGAATAAATGGACACAAATCTGACATTAGAAATGGAAACGTCCAAAAACCAGTGGGAGAACACTTCAATCTACCAGGACATTCCACCAAAGACTTAAAGGTCGCTGTGGTTCAACAGAAACTTTTCAAAAACAGAATCCAACGGGAGGCTGCTGAATTGGAATTCATATGCAAATTTGACTCTGTCAAGCTGGGACTGAATAGAGACTATGAATGGTTATCATATTATCACAGGTAACAGATTCCCTTTACAGAGGCGTGGTCTGGGGGAGCCCAGTGACGCCTGGTGTGGGCTTTCGGGGATCACAGTTCTCTTTGTCAGATGCAGCTGGCAGGGAGAGCTGTGGTCATCGAAGGCTTATACTACATAGGAATTGGATACTTTCACTGCTACAAATGAATACGGCAAACTGACTGCACACCAAAAGGAGATGTTTACATTTCCAAGCAAAGGAATGTTTTGACTGCCTCCACGCTAATTGCATTCTGTCTCCTTGTGATATATGTCCCCTTCTTTCTCCCCTCTCATCCCTCCTCTTCTGTATTTGACCAGTTCGGATCATGCATCTGATGAAGAGAACTTGATTCTCGAAAGCTTATGCTACAATAAAATTGGTTAGTCTTAAAGGTGCTACTGGACTCTTTTTGATTTTGCTACTACAGACTAACACGGCTAACTCCACTGGATTTAAAACATAAAGAATCCATCTTATGCTTCTTGCTAGCTTAATATTATGGCTATATGATTAATTCATAGTCTTGACTAATACAAATTTGCTAATCCCACAACAGCACACACAATTCTTTTTGTTACAAATACAAGTCTATACCTATCCACACGCAAATTATTCTCATCAAGCACTTGAATTGCATGTACTTGTTGATTACTCGGTTGGCTATGACAAGTCTTAACAAAATGTCCAATCTTCCTGCCGAAGGCTTCTTACAAGAAGCTGTGTAGAACCACAATGGAAACATGTTTTGATTGGCATTCTGCTTCACTGACTCCATAACTTTCCAGTAGTTTCCTAAGTATAATCTTGAGTCTGCATTAAAGCTTTTTGCGACAAATCCCACACTTTGCACTCTATCTCCAGTGCCCAGACATTATCTTAGCTTAATTCAAAGCTGCCCAAGTTTGACTTGTAATAACTTTCTCCACAGAGGGTTCTAGCCATTCTCTTATATGAGGCACTTTTTTCAACCAGCTAGTCTCTATCATCTCAGCAGTCAGCCCTCCAAACTCACAGGGGCCAATTAAGTCTCTCAAAACAGCAATATATTGTAACAATGGTTCTCCAGATTTCTGTTCACGCTGATGAAATTTATCGTTACCTACCAGATTCATTTTGAGCTAAAAAAAATTCAGTTCTCACATGCACCAAGGGCAATTTTATATTTCTCATCAGCCAGAAGATATGTGTAAAAAATACGTTGCCCTTCTATTTCAAGAGAGTGAATAAGCAGTGCAAGTTCTCTTTTTCAGACAAATCTGTGTCACTAATTGCAAGCAGGTAATTATCAAACATCGAGATCCATGAAGTAAAGCAATTGGAGTCTCACCTGGATTTTGCCAGTGGATCCAAATGCAAAAACAGCACTCCTTGATACTGATTTGTTACGTTTACTCAATAAAGCCTGTTCCAAGTTCAAAGTCTGTTTATTGCCGGTGCCAGCAAGATAACAACTTAAAACACATTCCTACATGTGCATGCAATCGCACTTCTTACATCCAATTTATACACATCTCCTCCCACAGCAACTATTCTCTTAAAGCAACATACACATACCTACACCACATAACTTGTCCCCACTGGAGTCCATAAAAAGCCACAAGTGTGCCAATCTGCTCATTAGCTCCCTGCCTCTGAAAAGAGGAAGATTTCAACTAACTCCATAACCAAGAGGAGCACAGCAGTAGTGGCATATAGTTAAGAAAGTGTGCACCACTCACAAATATCACAATGCACAGCAAGGAATTAATTACTTTACCTTCATGTTTATAGAATTGCACAAGTAGGACATTCTGCACAAATAATAGCCATCCAAAGGCTGCAGCAATAGGCAGGACAGATGGATTAATGCTTGCAGCTGCTCAGAAGGAACCTTCTTACTTACTTACTTCAGACCACCATACTTACTACCCATACAGATAGGCCAGCAGCAGGGAAAAGAACTGACTATGTGACTACACAGAAAGACCTCTTGAAGACCATCAGTTACATGAAAGCCACAATTTTTTCTTCTTTCTGATAGTCTTTGCAGTACCACATACAGGAGATTGGCAAGCCAGTTTACCTGGAGATGAGCAGTTGTATATCTTCAAGAAAAATGATAAAGAGGAAATCCGATCAAAATGGGTTTGGTTCTCTGTAGCAGAGATTAAAGTCAAGGCCTTCACTGTCTCTCTGTGTTTCTTAAAGGGAATGCTGAAGAAGTGGTTGCTACTCACGTGGAATGTATCTGAGCAGTAAAAGAAGCACAAGATGATAGAAGCAAGGCTCATGGATAATCTTTGAGGGGAAAATTTTGCAAGAAGTGAGTGTGTTCCTCACAGAAGGCCAATCTGTATGGAAGAAACGTGCTTGTTTACCATCCAAACTACGGATCATTCCCTCAGCCTTGTCTTTGAGCTGTGGGAGGAACAGAGTTAATTGACCTTTTGGAAGAAATGAAAGGAAGATAAAGGACTGCTTTGTTTAGGTAGGAAACAGTGGAGGCATTCATTTCTCTTGCCAATTGCGCTTTTGTGATAGCAGCCAAGAAGATTGTTTTAAAGGTTGAGATTATAAAGGGGAAAGATGGCATGACTGTGGTAGTCCTAAATCCATGTAATAGACCCTTAAATTAGGGAGTCCAACACTGTTTTTCAGTTGGTAGCTGTATTTTTTGTAGGCAGTTCTGGTTCTTCGATTATTTCCCCCCAAATAATAGTGAGAAGAATGGAATCTATTTTGAGAAATAATTTTTTTAGGAATACCCACAAGTAAGCCTCCAATTGTATAGATGAAGTTGGAAACAACATTCATTTTTAGGATGTCTGTTTTACCTGAGAGTATTAAAGGTTTCTACCAGTTTGAATCATTTGTAATACTTACTAATATGATGGTAATTTTCAATGAGACCATGTGTGTTTCTAGGGATTAATAACCCTAATTTAAATTGCTGCACAGGCCACTTAAAATGCCAGCATAATGCAAATGGGTTTGTAGGAATATCTCCAATTGACATTGCTGTTGGTTTCTCCCAGTAAATTTTATATTCTTCAAAATTTCCAAATTTAGTAATGATCAATTAATTTGCGGACTGTGTGAGCTTTCTAAAAATAACAATGCATTACTTGCCTTAGTTCTTTTCTGCAGGCTTAGTTATATTTGGTAGATTGACAGAACATCCAGCGTGTAATGGTTTCAGAGTAGTGCATAAATGTAATAGTTTTAAGCAGAGCTCATTTCGAGGGGAACGCGCGGGAACGCAGTTCCAGCAGTTCCCCAAAGAGGTCACATGTCAGGTTGCCCTGCTCACCTGACCCTTGGCCATTTTGGGCTCGTTTCAGCCTGGATTGGAGCTGAAACGGCCCGGATCGGGCCTCTGACAGGTGGTGGATTACTCTCCCACTCAGCAGTGGCCCGATCCTGACCATTTTGGGCCCCTTTTCAGCCATTTTCAGCCCCTTTTTGCCATTTTGGGCCCAATTTCGGCCCTGAATGGCCAGGCTTGGGTCCAAAACAGCCAGGTTAGGTGATGTCAGGGGGTGTGACATATGCAAATCAGTCATGCTAATAACACTTCAGGTGATGGCAAGGGGCGTGGCATATGCTAATGAGTTATGCTAATGAGTTCCTCCAGCTCTTTTTCTACGAAATGACCCCTGGTTTTAAGATAGATACAGATCTTCAAATGTTTCTAAATGGATTCAATCACAATGATTCATTTTTCTTCAGTTGCCACTGAGGCTAATAATATCCATGAAGAAAAGAACACATGTACTTTCCTCAGTTTACAGCACTTAACTCCTTCTCCCTCTTTCCCCAGTACAGCTCTGATCAACACTAGAACACACATGGAACTCTTTCCTTCAGAACAACTCTGACTAAAAACTGCAATTGACTCCATGCTCAGGGTATAGCTACCTTCCAATCACAGCTTGCTTCAGTTACCCATCCAGCCCCTCTTTTTCTTCTGTTAGAGGGCTGCATTAAGCCACAGAAAACATACATTCAACTCCCCACATAATTAGCAGAAATAAAACTCACAAAAATATCTACATGGCAAAACATTACACCCGTGTATAACACTACATTGATTTCAGTTTCTCCTATTGTTTTCCTCATTATATCGGACAAAATGAATGAAAATATTCCAAGAGGAAATCACCAAAAGGCATAGGTAATTTATGCTGTAATCCTAAACATGCTTTTCTGGGAGTGAGCCGTGTTGATTAAAATGGACTTATTTCCAAGCAGACCTGTTTAGGTTTGTTCCCTCAGGTACTTTAGGAAATGCTTGACTATTTCATGTGAAAAATATAGAATAATGATGGATTTACTATGGAAAAGTAGGACGACAATAAGGTGCATTTTCAACAAACAGAATGCTGTCCAGATTTTCATGATGTGTAAAACCACAATCGAATATGCCAGGTATAAATGCAAAGATTATCTTCTATTTAGTCTCCTAGTAGAAAGCTTTTAGGAACTGAACAATAGCACTTAGAAAAGGGAGAGTCGTTTAGAAAAGGGAGAGGCTGTGGAGTACGGAGCTGAAGTTGGTTCCTAGTTCCCAGTTCCTTATTCGCAGAGCAAAACACAAATATTGGGGGAATTTTATTTTGGGGTAGGGGACATATTCTCTGGACTGCTGAGCTGTGTGATTTGGGGGTGATCCAAAGATTTTTTTTTCAGGTGCAGCTGCCCCCCTTTCTGCTTACTGATTTGTTCTGGGGGCACCTACTTTGAAGCTGTTAACTCAAGAACTGGGCTTTGTAGGAGGACTCAGTATAGGTCCACTTAGAGGGCAGAGTCCGCTGGATATGGAGGTGTATGATATGTGCTCCCAGAGCCTTTATTTTGTGGTACAGAGCTTTTCAATTTCCCCCAATATTTGTGTTTTGCTCTGCGAATAAAGAACTAGGAACCGCAAATAAGGAACTGGGAACCCACTTCAGCTTCGTCTGTGGAGCGGCAATTTAGTATCTTGAGTTGATTTTAATGCAGGAGGTTCTGATGAGAGAGATACAGGAATGATCACTGTCGAGAAAGAGAAGAAAATCATGTCTGGTATGGCCACTAGGGAGTGTAAAGGATGCACTGGTTAGTACAGAAAATAAATTTTGCCAAGTATATATGTCATTATAGGCAAAGGGGGAAATGCATTTTGTGGGTGGGTTTCCCGGATGAATGATATGTCTTCTGTTGCAGTACTGAGGGCGCATTCATTCTGTGCAGAGGCAAACGTGTCTATTCTGGGTTGATTCCAAACTCGGAAGAGCTTGCATATCTAGTATGGTTTCTGTGTCCAGTTGTGTTCAACTGACTCTGCTCTGTTTAGTGCTATGATAGGCAGGAAAATGAATAATCATGGGACATATGCTGTAATCTATGCACCAGTCCTGCATTGCTGTGGCTAGCATGCAAAGTAGAAAAAATGTGGTCCTGTTCTCTTAGTTGATGTAGAACTGGGCAGTACCTTTGTCTGTAGCTCCTTGTTCTTCCTGGCTGAAAAGTCAGCAATAGAAAGAAATTAGTATGTTCCTAACTGGCAGGAAACATGCATCCCTTAATGTTCACATGGTGTTGTTACCCAACTAGCCTACACATGTCTATCCCTTGACTATTGGAGCATCTCCCTTCATAGCGTGTCAAGCACAGACACGTGTAACTGGGCAAATTATGGGATCCTGCCTACGTAATGATGAGGTCTCAGATCTGAGGCAGTGCCACATATCAGCATGAGAAGATTCCAAAAAATAAGGAGGCAGAAGACAGAAAAAAATAAAATCCTTATTGAGAAACTAATAGGTCTTTAAGGTGCTACTGGATCCAAATCTTGCTAATAGAACAGGGGAATGGTGAGAGGCACACAAAAATCCAAACACGCCTGCAAGCACGCACATGCGTGCTCACAGAGTAAAAATGCTAAATTTAACACCTAGACAATAGATGAAGAGGTCGGGCGGGAGAGGGGGGAGGAATGAAAGCATACAACCTGTCCTGTCGAATGTGGAAATCCTGTTGAGTCCTGATATGGAGAGCAGAAATGAGGAGTGTAAAGACAAAGACTAGCTTGTGTCTTCAAGGAGCCTGTGTCAAATCACACGGGGGAGGGGGTGGAGAGTAGCTGGACAAACAGGAAAAACTGCTGCCGAGTATTGAGGATTTGGGGAATATACAGCCACCTGCTGAGCTCATGAGTACCTTCACACACACACACCCCCAATCAAGATATCAAAAGTAATTCATTTTGTTTCTTCATGGCAGAACGGCAAATGGTTCCTCTATCACCAGGGTGCTTTTCTTCTTGCTGGTAACCAGAGGCTTATTGCCTGATTCCCGTATGATTTGAGGTCACTGGGTTTGGTGTGTGATTTCAGGGTATCCTACATTCCTTTGCCACAATACCTCCAACCTAGGAAGATGAGATGTGGGGGAGGGAGGTCACGCAGTCCTACAACCACTAAGGAATATCACCCAGATATTTTGTTCTTAATCCCTGCTCTACATGTCTTTGTTAATCAAAAGCTACAGACTACAGTTATCTGCATGCTTACTTAAGGAAAAGCCATGTTGGGCTCAGTTGACTTCCAAGTAAGCATAGGACTGGCTTGATAAATCAAAGGAGGCTGGGCGAGGAGGAACACTTTCTGACAATGCAGTCCTACGCATCTGACGAAGAGCACTTCACACCTTAGAAATCAAGTTGGCCTTTAAGGTGCTGTTGGACTGCAGACCAACATGACTATCCACCTGAAACTATTTTATGTAGGGTTACTCCATTTAACCCCATTAACTTCAATGGACTTAGCGTGGAGTAACTCGGCATAGAAAAGCACTATAAGGACTGTACACCTTCCTTCTAGCAATGTCCCTGTACAGAAATGGTCCTCTGGAGGCCCCGTTTCTATCCGTGGGTAGTTCAGAATCTCTGGGGACATCCCAAGTTACCAAGCAGCAATTCCCTTCACTCCCTTACTTCCCTGTAATGTTTCCCCACTTAATATTTCTGCAACCGCCACCCCGTCGAAAGAGCATCTCTTGCTGGAGGTCTGGGACCTCAGCCTACCCTCCTCCTTTTTATTTTTCCTTCAGTAAATGTGACTAGGTCAGGTGTGGAATGGGTACAGAAATCAGACATCCAGTATTCAGATTATAAAGGTTTATTAAAAGGATAAAGCACACACATAATTCCTCAATGCAGAAGAACTGCACAAAGATGAAAAAAGTAAATAAAAGCAACCCTTCTGACCCTGTTCTAAACTTATTTCACTTTCTCCTTTGAGGTAAAACACCTCAGAAATACTCCATTACCTCAGTTTTCAGAATTGAAATTTGTCCCATTGTCTCTCAACATGTGATCAAGATGGAGTTCCTGGATAAAAGCTTACACCTCAGTCCTAAGCCCCAAGGCAGCGTAGTTGCTTGTGCATTGACGTAAATGGGGCGCTGCTCCACAGCTCCCTATGGACTTTTGCAGGACAGCCCCACTGGCGCCTGAGTGCGGCAAGGCAAGGCATGGCCATCGCCAGGAACCCCCGCCTGCCATTCCCCTGACAACCCTGCTCACACCAGCCAATGGCCACACTGCTCCCCTGACAGGCAGGCAAGGAGCAAGCAGCGGTGCAGCCAATGGGGAGGCCGAGATCCCCACTGTTGCCAATAGGCCCCCCCCTCGGAGAGCAGGCATCCCTGCCAGGGAGGGGAGCAGAGGTGATAGTGAAGGTCCAGATCCAACACCCACCTTCTCGCCCGTCCAGCCCCCATTTCCAGTGAGGGCCAGGCCGGTGGCCACAGCTCGGTGCGCCTGTAAATCCCCGCCACCGCCCCCACTACTGCAAGAAACAGGTTCCCCCTCCCTGAAAAGTGGGACCAGAAAGCCTGCAGCACTTGGGAGCAGCCCCCAGGATCCAGAGAGACAGTGAGGGGGGGCGGGTTCTACAATGAGTGACAGGAATGCCCATTGGAAACCACGCAAGAGGCCAGAAGGGAGTGCAAAGTGCCCACAGACTTGCTGTGGCACCATTTGAACAATCACTGCATCACAATGATGCAAGAACGCGCGTTGGACCTTGAGAGCCATGCCCCAGCCCAGCCCCCCCCCCAGTGGATTGACAGCCCGCAGGAGCAGAGAAACTGCTCCGGGGGCCACCATTCACCCCCTCCCTGTGTCAGATTTCCCAAGTCCATCCCTGCTTCTGCAAATAGTGAAATGGAGGGTGGTCCATTCTCCTGGAGGAGGAAGAGATCCGAAGATGTTGCTCCACCAGGGGCGGCGCGCCTATTGAGGCCAGGTAGGCGGTGGCCGCAGGCACGGGGTGCCGGAGGGAGCACTGGAAGAGGCGCGGGGGGCAAGAGCGCGCCCCCCCCAAAGCAGAAGCCTCCTATTCCTCCCACCCTGCGCCGCCGCCGCCACCAGCACAAGCCCCCGGCCGGGCGCAGCCACCGCGGGCAGGCATCTGCTGCGGCGGAGGCAACCGAGCGGGAGAGCTCGGAGGCCGCCCGCCGCAGCGATCGGGCCGGCGGCGGCGCATGCGCTCCCGTGATGACGTCACGCATGACGTCATCACGCAGGTAGGTGCGCGCGTGCTCGTGCGCGCGGGGGGGGGCGCTTGGCCGGCCAGCCGCGAGCGCGGCAAACCCTAGCGCCACCCCTGCGCTCCACATCCCCCACCTCCCTGCAATAACTTCTGCCTTCCCCTCTGCCTGGCTTATCAGATGCCAGCAGCTCAGTCTGTCAGAAATGAATGTCCTCAGTGGAGCATCCCCTTCGCCCTGCCAGACATTTATGGGCCACACTTCAATTCCCACCGCACTGCCTGAACCTACATTAAGGGGAGGGAAGGGGGCAGGGAAGCTGGACAGGGTGTCACTTGACACCTGCTCCTCCTGGCAGCAGAGCCCTCCCCATCGATCCCAGCCCCAAGCCAGGAAAAATTTGCGGGGATGTGTGAGAAGACATCCCAATGGGGAGTTGGGGGTGGTGGCAGCTACGATCAATGTCAGGAGAGTGAGCAGACAGACAGCAGTTTCTTGTTTTTCAACACGTTTTATTAAACTGGAAAAGGTGCAAAGGTTCTCTGGAAGTATTTCCTGCCATTGTGGCTAAGCCGCAGGCTGCCTTGGTAAACTGCTCCCTTGGGCAGGATCTGAATGGCACTTGTGTCGGCTTACGGGGGGCTCAGACAGCCATGCCCCATGGTCTCCCAGACGAGTGGCAATCTGCCTGCAAGGGAAACAGACACGTGTTGCAAGTGACTCAGGCCGGTGCGCAGCTGAGGCCAAGCTCAGTTTTGCAACATCTGGGAAGATGTCCTTTGGTTAAGAGCTGTGGCGGCAGCTCCACAGGTGCAGCTCACAACCACATGATGCTTGACCCTCTGGCAAGGCAGTGCTCTGCCTTGGGATGATCTTAACCCATGAGGAAGGAAGTCAAGTGGCTGAGCACCCTCCAGTAACAGGGTGTTACAAACACCTAGTCAACCCAACCACTGGCCGCACTTCCTCCTCTGCCGGGAGGGGCCCTAGCTGAGGGAGTCGGAACAGAGATCCCACATGGGTAGCCCCCCCCCCCACAATTGGTTGTGTCAAGAGTAGTTTTCTGGGCAACTGCCTCTGGGGCAGGCAGGGGCTGCTGCCACCCCCCTCCCCCACCAAGCTTCACCTGAAGAGTTCAGGTGAATTCAGATGAGGGGGGCAGGTGAGTTCAGATGAGGGGGGCAGGTGAGCTCAGATGAGTTCAGGTGAGTTCAGATGAGGGGGGCAGCTGGCACAAATCAGCGAGCCAGGTTAGCAGCCGCCCCAGCTCCTTCTTACCTGTCAGTGCTCCCTAACTCCTTTTCGAGCTGGAACTCCAGCGTCAGATAACCTGCAAGAAGACTTGGGTGGTTATTGTTAGTCAGACATTCTGGACTTTGGCCTTCTTCCCTTGAGCGAGTGCAAAGTTCTCCCAGTTTTCCCACTGTCCTCCCAGTGCACTCAGGGCCTGCCACCCTAAGTACCCATTCTACCCATTTGCGCACAAAGTCCTCACGGCAGAAGGCTGACGGGCAGAGTCTCTGGCCATGTGCTCACCTACCTAAGGTCATGAGCAGCGTAACTGGAGGTTTTGTAGGGTGCGTGGGCAGGTGATTGGGTGCGGGAAGGGGAGCTTGCCCACTCTGGAAGCACACGCGGATTGGCCCCCCGTGGTAGTTCCCATCCTATGCTCCTTCGGGCCATGGGGCCTGGGCTGGGAGAGGGACCCGAGTTTTCCCATTCAATGGGCGCCTATGGGCTATGCCTCCTTTTTTCGTGGCGGAACTTTCTGTAGCTGCAGTGGGCGTTCCCGGGCCTAGAGTGGCTTTGGAAGCGGACTAACTCGCGTCCTGCCCCCCCACCCTGCCTCCTCTAGCGTCGGTGAGGGACCTTGCACTGCACCTACATCTCTGCCCAGCCACCAAGCGTGCCTGCTGGCGGAGACCCGTCTTCAGTACTGCGCCTCGGGGGGGGGGGGTGCCGGTGGAGGGAGAGTTACGTCCATGTAAGTGCCATTTACGCCTGCGCAAGGCTTAGTTCTCTCCCTATGCGCTTTCCACCCTGCTGTTTAGGATTACACTGTTAATCTTTTGTGGCTTGAGATAAAATGGCTAAGAGCAACTGACCACTTCTTCCTCGTGGTCCCCATGCCCACCCCTTTATGGGTCATCTTTCTTTCCAAAGGGAACGGATATTCTCTGGTCGTTTAACCTCTGTATTTCTATGTATAATTACTACTAAGGAATCACACAACTTTAATGTTAGCAATGAAGAAACTGAAATTGTTAAAAGATTTTCTATACCTTGGCTCAGTCATCAACCAACAAACTAGAAGGAGATTGAGATTTGAAAGCCATGAAAGAATTTGAAAAGATTGTTAAGTGTAAGGAAGTGTTACTGGAATCAAGAACACGATAATTTATACTATTGCGTTTCCCATTACTATGTATAGTTTCCAAAGTTGGACAGTGAAGAATAGAGATGGGCACGAACCGGGGGGGGAAATGAATTGTGCAGTTTGTGCATTTCACAAACCATGGACTTTCACGAACCTGCCCCAGTTCACAAACCAGTTTGTTTGGTTCGTGAAAACGTCACATCCAGGTCAGCAAATTGTCACTTCCAGGTCAGCAGAAGGTCTCTTCCGGGCCAGCAGAAGGCCACTTCTGGGTCAGAAGAAGGTCTGCAGGAAGTCCATCCCCTATTGTTTAGGAAACTGATTGATTAGCGCCCGGCTGTCTGCAGTGACGAACCAAAAACCGAACCAAACAAACCAGCCTAAAGTTCGTGGCATTTAGTCAGAAATGGGCTCTGACGAACCGCCGGTTCGTGAACCATGAACCGGCCTGGTTCATCACGAACTTTGGTTCGTATTTCGGTTCGTGCCCATCTCTAGTGAAGAAAACTGACAAGAAGAAAACAGATGCCATGGGGGCCAAAGAGAAAAATAAGTAGGTTTTAAATCAAATCAAGTCTGAACACTCCCTAAAGGTAAAATGACTAAACCTAGGATATCGAATTTTGGTCATATCATCAGAAGATTCATGAAAAGCTGAAGGCAGTAGGAAAAGAGGAAAGCCTAACATGGAGTGGATAACATGACTCGATAAAGGAAGCCACAGCCTTCAGTTTGCAAGACCTGAGCAAGACAGTCAATGATAGGTGCTTTGGGTCACTATTGTTGAGAAAGGCGAGGTGTAATAGAAATAAATAATAATGTTTTGTTTTAGGCAACTGTACATGTAAGTCAAATCCTGTTTTTTAAAAAATTCCTCTGAGAGTCCAAAGAAAATAAAAGTAAGAATGAAAATCACCCTTGTCTGAATTCTGGCATCTAGATGTTGAAAGTGCTGTGCTGGTAATTAACCATTTTCCCACTGACACGTGAATTTCTGGGCTCTGGATCAAAGCAGGTTCAGATGAAGGGTTCTGCACCATTTGGTCGAAGTTTACAGCCCCTGACACCTTTCTATAATATAACTGGGCTTTTTCTGCGAATAAGGAACTAGGAACTGCAGATAAAGAACTGGGAACTGGAACTGGGAACCAACTTCAGCTTCGTGGTGTTGATGTGTGTGAGGGTTTTGCAGTATATGAAAGTGGTTGAATGTTGTCCCAGTGGACTTGGGAGAGTGTCAGGGCTGGCGCGCCCATTGAGGCAGGTCCGCCCCCCGCCTCGAGCGCTGAGGTGCTGAAGGGGGCGCTGGAGGGGGCGCCGGGGGCGGGGGCGTGCGCCATGGAGCTGGCGTGCCTGGCCCGCAGCTGCTGCAGCCAGCCAGCCACCCCCGCGCCACCGCCACCGCCAACACACACCCCCAGCTGGGCCGGGGCAGCGTGCGGAACCTCCCCAGCCTCCGCGCCCTGTCCCAGCTACCTGCCGGCCAATGGAGCCAACTTGCTGCATGATGACGTCACACGCAGTGATGTCATCACGCAGTCCAGGGGGTGCGCACACGCACTCTATGCGCATGCACTTAGGAGCAGTCACGGGTGCTAGAAACCCTGGCGCCGCCCCTGGGGACTGTTTGTTGGTCTACTGTGACCATAACACATTTGGCCATATCCCCCCTCCCCCATTCCCGAGAAGAGTAAATTTTGGCAGCTGCAGTGGGAACAGTGGCTTCCAATACCTTTGGGAAAGGGTGTGGGATAGAGTCATCATTACCCAGAGGTTGGGTCTTCAACCCCCATGGTGCTGGATGTTGTTAGCTTAGGGCTTGAGTCCATGCAGAGGGTTGGGGGTTTTTTGCTTGCTTGCTTGCTTTAGTGGTTTTTAAGTTTTGAATATGAATTTTGAGTTCAGGAGCTTTTTACCCACCACCATCCCCCAAGTCTGGCCACCTTTGGGAAGACCAACCTAGTAAGTGCAGGTGGTAAAATTTGAGAAAGTTGTACCCTAGATTGGGTGGTAGAATTCCACAATGGGTCCCCAGTTCGAATTTTTGGACACCCAGTGGGCTGTAGAATCCTTGGCTGGGATCGGTCTAGATCACAGGGCATTTAGGCCTCCTTGTTTTGCGAAGCGTAACTAAATTGTGCCTTGTGGATTGTACCAGTGTTCAGGTTTAGAGTACTTGCACCAGGTTTTTGCTTGTTAAGTGTAACTGTTGAAGGGAGACCTTCATTTTACAGTGAAAGACAGGATGAAGGAACTGTTGTGCAAAAGAAAAAAAGAAAATGAATTGTTGTGAGCATGGAGAAAATGTTAAGATAGATGATTGATTCCCCAACCAGGATAATCTTGAGAAGTGCTTGTGGAAACTTAGTTCAAAACTTTGGGAGAGTGGAATTTTTGTGGGAGAAGAGCCAATTGGGTCCTTTCAGAAGGCGTCTGAAGAGTATTGTGCAAAATCCAAACCTTGATGTAGCTAGAAGGATGAGTGGGCAGTTTGGGGTTTGTGGACAGTTGCGAAAGAATGTGGTAAACTACTGAGAGAGCGAGAAAGAGGTGTGTACAACAAAGCAAGCTGCAAAATGGAAGAGTGCATTTGGAGAACTATACTTTGATCAGGAAAAGGAAATTTCGTGGCTGGCTACCCTTACTGGAGTACAGGCAAAACTAGAGCAGGTTAACATTGAAGTCCACACTGAGTCAGGTAGCAACTTTGAAAAGGTATCTGGAAGAGGCATCTTTTGGGCCACTCAGGTTGTTCAAAGAGAACTTGTCACTGTTCCTTTCCTCAGGTTTCAAAGAGGGACAAACCAAGGAGTTAGAAAGATTAATAGGTCAGGGTACCTGTTTACTGCTCTGACTGTCCTTTGATGTGTAGATTCCCATTCTCAGGACTTCCTCCTCATGACACTTCTTCTCTTCCTAACTTTTTCACACTTCTCCCTTCTCTCCATCTTGCAATCATGGATGCAGGATTTGTCATCCATGTCTATCCTTAGATAGATAAATAGGAATCTCTCTCTCCTTTCCTATCAGAGTATGACATTCCTATAATAAAGAACTCTTATTTCCTTTCTAAATATAAACCAAGTGTAAGTTTGTTATTTTCACTCTCACACACTAGCACATAAGCTCTAACCACCCATCTCACTCTGCAATCGATACTACTCTGCTAAAGGCCCAACTACAGATTCCTTTAAAAAGGTTTCTGGGGCCAGCTTATTGCTCTTACTTTTAATATAGGTGAAAACACAAATTGCAGCCGTCAGGTTGATTGAAACAAGGAATTTATTTATTTGTTTGTTTGTTTATTTAATGTCATTTATATTCTGCCTTTCTCACTGAGACTCTAGCGGATTACATAGTGTGGGATTAGTACAATCAGTGGCAAGGACAAGGGCAGGCATTTCCATACAGTGTCAAGAACATTTCCATAAACAATGTCATAAGGTAAATGAATACAAGTTTACAAAGACATAGTATTAGCAAGGATCCACTATGGGGTTGAAGAATTGCTGAAACAAAACATAGTCAATTCTATGACTTACATTAAACAACATGAAGCACAGGTAGTATATAGGAGTACATATTTAAAGCAACAGATAATATGTAAGGCAACATAATGGTGAAATCTATGGTTCCTAACTCATTAAGGAAACATCTGGGACCCCTTTCCTACAATACCGCCCTCTTAGCTGAGAAAAAAGGCCTTTTTGAATAATTCAGTTTTGTGTTGTTTGTGGAAAGCCAGGAGGGTGGGGGCTCTCCTGACCTCCCCAGGCAGGCCGTTCCATAGGGTAGGGGCCACCACAGAGAAAGCCCGTGTACGGGCTGCTGTTGATTTTCCCCATGTGCAGACTGGCACCTGCAAGAGACCCTGTTCAGATGAGCAAAGCAGTAAGCCATCTCTCCATTGTTGAGAACGTATGCCTCCATTTACTGTTTTAGTAGTTGTTTTTATGTTTTTGTATGTGCTTTTGTTTTAATTGTTTTAATTATGTGATTTTTCTGGGTTTAATGGTTTTTAAGATGAGATTTTATTATTTAAGCTTTTAATTTGTTAGCCACCTCGGTGGCCCTTATAAGGGTAGAAAGGTGGGATATAAATTTTGTAAAGTAAAAGATAATAATAAAATTACAAAGCCAACAAAATTTTGTATTAATACTTTTATTAACATCATGTTTTAAAAGACACGCAAGTAGGTTTGGCCCAGTGTGGTTCTTAATTTAACAACAGCATCACATAAACTCAAAATGTGTATTCCTGAAAACACTGAACAGGTAGCTTGGTTTATAAACCACCATTTCACGGTGAGTGGAAAGGATCCAGTCTAATCCAGATACAGCCTTCTAGACCACTAATTCCCTTCTACCCTTTCGTGGAGTTCTTGGACTGAAGGCATTAATTATCCTGTGGGAGGGCCCAGAAGCAAGCAGTTTGGAGCGAGGCCACAGAAACCAGGATGAAGTTTGTTTCACAAGAGGTTGCTGAGGCTCTCTAGGCTTTCTAGTCCCCCTCTGGCCTACCTCTATGTCACCCCAGGGTAAACAAGTAATATCCCGTGTGTAATAAAGTCTTATCTCCATAAACATACAATCAACAATATATTTATTAATTAAGTTATCTCCTATATCTCCTGTGTGACCGGCACAGTGTCTGGGATCAACCTTGGACCGTACACACATTGAACTGAAATATAAGGCGAAATTGACTCCATATATGATAAATTGTGTCAAGTGACACCGGAAAGCAATTGCACTTTAATAGTATGGATAATAGGATTTAGAGCACGAGACACTTTAATTGATTGGTTGGAGTATGTATGACGCCTACAAATTGAAACTATAATTGCATTGTAATATGTGGTATGAGTCCTGGTTATATAATAGGAGATAACTTAATTAATAAATATATTGTTGATTGTATGTTTATGGAGATAAGACTTTATTACACACGGGATATTACTTGTTTGGCTATAGCATTGACCGTGTTGCTCTGTTATTGTTAATCACCCCAGGGTAAACAACAACAACAACAACATTAGATTTATATACTGCTCTTTGGGACAACTTAACACCCACTCGGAGCACTTTACAAAGTGTGCTATTATTATCCTCACAACCAGGGCTTTTTTTCAGGGGGAACGTGGTGGAATGGAGTTCCGGCACCTCTTGAAAATACTCAGCAATAGTGCTTGAAAATAATATTATTTCAAAGAATCCTGTGTGTTTCTTCCTCATTTCCCTCTTGAGAGTTCCGCCACCTCTTTTCCCAGAAAAAAAACCCTGCCTGCAACAATCGCCCTGTGAGGCAGATGGGGTTGAGAGAGCTCTGAGAGCGCTGTGACTGACCCAAGGTCACCCAGCTGGCTTCAAGCAGAGAAGTGGGGAATCAAACCTGGCTCTCCGGATTAGAGTCCTGCTGCTCTTAACCATGACATCAAACTGGCACCAAATTGAGTAGATGATCTGGAGCAGCACCCTGATTTTCCATCCTGGGGTCAAGAGTGACAGCTCAATCCTAGTTAAAAGACTGTCAAGGGAAAGAGAAAGGGACAGTATTGGCCTCCCTGGGCCCACAGTGGCTCCATCCTCCTAGGGAATATATCGGTTCCTCTTTGGCTGGCGGGCTGGCTGGCTGTAAATGCATCCTGGCCAGGCCTTGATGACTGCCTAGGCCACAGCTAGATCGAGCCCAAATTCCCTACTCTTCTGTCCTGGTCCTCAGTTTTTCTGCCTGCCATTCCAGACTGGGACTCCTACAGACTCTGGTCTCATTCGGCTAGGAGGCATGCCTCTAGCAGCCTGCTCTCCCCCTGCCTACACATGCCCCAGCACTCCCACCAAAAGCAGAGCGTACAGAGGAATTCAATGAGCGGCTTTTGACACTACGGCATTGCTAGCTGTGAGGGTCCCATTCCTGGCTGACAGGCTGGCATTGGGCCCCTCCCCCTGGTGTGAGGAGCGGTCTGACTTGCTGGTGCTGCCCTCCAGTATGGGGAGACCAAAGTGCTTTCCTCGGCTTTCCTCTGCACCTGGTGTGACTGTCAGAAGGCAGCACAGTAGCTTGAAGATGGCTCGTCTCAGGTCCTTACTGGTGAGGGTATAAATGATGGGATTCAGTAAAGAGTTCATCATGGCCAAGCCCAGGAAATAATCTGCCTTGTATAACAGGCTGCAGCCTTGGGTCTGGCATGCCACATCCAGCAGTAGGAGAAGAAACAGGGGGAGCCAGCAGGCAATGAATGTGCCCACCACCACGGTCACCGTTTTCAACAAGGACATATGCTTCTTGGATTTTTTTAGTGTCCCTGCATGAAGGCTGCCCAAGCGCCGCCGATTAAACGTGACCATGCAGTACACACGGGCATAAAGCACCACGATGGAGAGCAGGATGGCCAAAAAAATGGTAATGCAGAAGAGGACGTAGTGCTTGGAATAGAGAGGCAGCACTGTAGAACATGCAGGAAGGCGATCCAGGCAGTTCCAGCCCAGGATGGGCAGCACCCCAAGCAAGATAGAAGATGCCCAACTGGTACCCACCAGCAGGAGCATCCGCCCTTTCTTCTTCCCATGATAGAGTCGCATGCGAATCATAGTGACGTGTCTCTCAACAGCAATTGCAAGGAGGCTGAGGACAGACGCCGCAAGTGTGACAAAGACTCCCCCTTCGCGCAGGAACCACTGGGTAGGAGTCAGGCGGAGGGTGCTGGCCCCAGACAGGATGATATTAGCAGCATAGGCTACCCCAGCCAGTAGGTCCGAAAGGGTTAGATTCCCGAGCAGGTAATACATGGGTGAATGGAATTTCTTGTTCCTCCATATGGCCAGCAGAACTACTAGATTTTCTAGCACAATGAAGACACACACCACCAGGAAGACAATGGCGTCAGCTTTGAGGCTTCCCTTGTATTTGCTACTGTGGAGCTTTCCTGTGTAGTTATAGTGCAGGGAAATTATGTTGTTGTTGCGATACTCCGGATACATCTGGACCAAGTGGTGTGGAGATTCCATGCTGACAGGTTCCATCCAACTAGTAGTCCGCTCTCTTTAGTTTTGCAGGTTTGCACAGAATGGCATATTCCCTTCACCCCACCTCGAGTCATGCTGTGCCTCGGTCGTTTGTGTCCTTCACTTTGTCCAGGGGGGATGCTGCTGTTTCACAAATATTCTCATCCCCCGTTGCGATCCTGGAGAAGCCATCATAGAACTAACGATCGAGAAGAAACCTAGAAATTCAACGAGAAACTTATGTAAGTTGATATTCTTGCAAAGCACAAAGCCAGGTAAAGTCCAGAATAGTATAAGGGTGGTATCTGAACAGTACTGAAATAAAAGGAGCTCTCTCTGAGACAAAATCTGACGACTTTTAGCCCCTTACTGCCTATACTGCTGTCAGTAAAATAAATACTTGTCCCACATCCATTGCACTGTGTACTTGGGAACATTTTTCTCTTTACATGGGCTTTCTAGTATTGGGTATCATTGCTGAATGCTTGATATTAGTTTGACTACTAATTCTCCTGCCCAGATATTTGTATTTCCAATTTCAGTCTCTCCAGATACTCTCTTAATTCTACACTCGCCACTTTGTCAACATATCTCTTAATACAATTTTGTGCTTTGGTTCTACCTGGATTATGGGCATTCCTTCAACTGGGTGCAGAACATAAGCCAGTCACTCTTAAGATGCTCCGGCTGTGTTAGTATGGGTCTGGCCATGAAGTGGGCCACATTCACACTAATGGCTGTGTGTATGTGTGTCTTATACATAGTAATAACAGGGAAAGGGGCTGTTTCTCAGGATAACTGCCCGAGCAAAACATGTAAAAAAATTAGCATCAACAAGTACACTCACACAATAGAATACACAAATATTTATATTAATAATATTGTATGCAAATTAAGCATCCCTTTTAATAATCCTACTATATAAAAGGCTAACCGTGTTCCTGACAACTCGCTTCCTATCCTGGTGCACCACAGAAGGTGCTGCCATGGAGGGAAGCCCAGACGAGGCAACCTGTTCCTCCAGAGAGAGCGCTGTGGCTGAAAGCCCTGGCAGTGATCAGGCGCAGAGCAAACAGCAATGCATGCCTCCTGCCTTCCAGCTGGGATCAGTTGCAGAGCAGGGGGCAATGCCTGCTCCCTGCCATCACCCAGCTGGGATCAGGAGCAAAGCAAGTGGCAATGCCCACTCCTCTGCCTTCACCTGGCCAGGAATTGGATCAGGCGCGGAGCAGGAGGCAATGCCCGCCCCCCCTTCACCCAGCCAGAATCAGGTGTGGAGCAGGCAACAGTGCTGCCCCCCCTTCACCTGCTCAGCGGCAATGCCTGCCCCCCCCCCTCACCCAGTCAGGATCAGGAGCGGAGCAGATGGCAACGCCCGCCCACTGCCTTCACCCTGCCTGGATCAGTCATGGAGGAGGAGGCAATGCCCACCTGCCCACCCCCTCCTTTCTATTTTTCCCCACAACAGGCTTTGTTACTAGTATAACAGTAACATTTGATTTATATATCGCTCTCCAGGACAACTTAACACCCACTCAGAGCAGTTTACAAAGTATGTCATTATTATGCCCACAACAATCACCCTGTGAGGTGGGTGGGGCTGAGAGAGCTTCAGAGAGCTGTGACCGACCCAAGGTCACCCATCTGGCTTTAAGTGGAGGAGTGGGGAATCAAAACCGGTTCTCCAGATTAGAGTCCCACACTCTTAACCACTACACCAAACTGGCTCTTAAAAGACTGGTAGTTCTAGCAGGATTAAATGCTCAGCACAATACTATAATCACAAACAGGAATGCGCACACATCCAAGGCTCAAACAGCTGACACACAATGTACGTGAAAGCAAATATTATACCAACACTGTCAAGAACTGCTCCAAAATACTACCACACTGGTACATTCATTCCCCCACTCTGCCAAAGGACTGAGAAATTATTCTGAACAAAGGGCTGATACAGAAAGCACAAGAACTCCAACGGCCACAGCATAAAGTTTGGAAGGCACTTTGAAAATTAAATGGAAGTGAATGGTGGTTGTCTGTTTGGTGCAGGAGGCTGGGAGCTTGTACCAGGGAACTATGTGTACAACAAAGGCTTTCTACAGGGGCTCAAAGGAACAAGTTGCAAGACCGTTGAGAGCAAGCAGATTCTGGTCTGTTGAAGAGAGAGCGAGCTGTGAGTTTTCTCCCAGCCATGTGGCAGACACCTTTGAACTTCTATCTTGTCCTGGTATTGCAATGTTTTTATCTTCCTTTGATCTCAAGTTCTGAATGTACTCCCCATGGCACCCTTCTCACTTTTAATTTTTTTCCCTCCGCGCATGTGCTTCCCTCTCCCACCCCTTGCTCAACAGTCACACTCACCTGTTTCGCCATTCTACAGATCTTGGACCATTCACATGAAACACCTTTCTTCCTCTGTCGTTCGGGCAGCCAGCCTCTCTCTAGCTTGGCATCCCGACATTCCAGGCAGGCCCTAACAAGACTTCTCACAACCTACAGCACGCCCGCCCGCACACACACCTATGCCTTTCATTGTCTGTACGGCTGTCTGATCTTGGGTTTCAGTTTCTTCCTGGTTCGGCTGCCTATCAAGCAGCATCAGAACAAACTCTGTCCATCAGCAAGCTGCAGAAACCTGCTGGGAGTGGCTCAGCAGTGACTAGAAAATGCCCGGAGAGTTTGCAAAAAAAGAAAAGAGGGTTGCCAGGGCCCTAAAGCACAGCAGCGATGCAAAAACTGGCAAACGTTCTCACCAGAATTCGCACAAACAGAAGTCACGTCAACACCTAGAACCCAAGTCAGGGCTTCATCTAGACTAGACCCTCATTTCAGTAGCCAGGGTGCATCGCAGGGAGGTGTGTTGACTGTACCTTTCACAAGCAGTTCCAATGCATCTGTTACATGAGCATGAGCCACAGAACCCCTCCTTTAAGCACTGCCCTAGGCAGCAGGTCCAACCAGAGAAACATCTGCCTACTCTCCCTTACCCAAGCCAGGCGGACAGGAATTAACCAAATATTAATTACAACTTTGAAACCGCCCGATTTGTCTGATACTGATGTTGGCCGTAGCATCCATTCGTTGGTTTTAACTTGACGAAAAATTACTCTTCAGAAATGGGTGTTTTTCTGTGGAAAAATTTCCTCCCCACATAATCTCGTTTTATCTTCTCTGTGCATCAGGAAACGCCAGAGGAGATCAAAGCTTTGCGCATACCTGCACATTCATTGATCTACACTTTATTAAGCAATCTTCTGCAACCAGCATTTATGTGGTAGTTCTAAACAGCCTGTCTCTGACCCCCCCACAACTCCAGTTCCAAGGGCATTTCTGTATCAAAAGAATGCACTGGGGTTCCCAGGGCTTTTTTTCTGGGAAAAGAGGTGGTGGAACTCAGTGGGTTGCCCTCGGCGAAAATGGTCACATGGCTGGTGGCCCCGCCCCCTGATCTCCAGACAGAGGGGAGTTGAGATTGCGGCGTGGAGGGCAATCTCAACTCCCCTCTGTCTGGAGATCAGGGGGCGGGGCCACCAGCCATGTGACCGTTTTCAAGAGGTTCTGGAACTCCGTTCCACTGTGTTCCTGCTGAAAAAATGCCCTGGGGGTTCCTACACACTTCCAATATGTAATTTCAGCTGTGATAAAACTTCATTCTCACAAAACTTCCACAACCGTTGCCATCACGAACAAAGTCATCATTCTTTGGCCTACCCTGGAACCACCTCAGTATCTCCCTCCTCCAAAAAAGCACATACCCTCCCTAATTGCATCTGGCAAGCAGAAGACAAGCTAAACTCCCGCACACAGAGATAGCTGCTTGTACACAGCACAACACAAATGTATTTATTTCAATACTCATTCATCTCCTGCATTTCTCACTTTCCACGGCAACTCGAGGCATACAAAGGCCGGCTCACCCTGAGCGATGTGGTCTTGAAAAGCAGAGATCGGTACAAAGCAATTTTGAAAAGCTACTAGCATTGAGTTACTTTTTAATCTAAATCCAAGAGTCATATTTGGACCTTGACTTTCCGCAAGGGGCACAGAACAACATCAGTGATGTGGGTTTTCCAGAAAAATATAAATCAGCAAATTTTCAAATGTATGAAAGTGCGTGACTTATGTTTAGTAAACAAAATCATAAAAATACCCCATGTTCGTTTTATGGCTGTTACCACGTGAATGTTCTGCTCTATCTTGGCTCCCTTAAAAGAGTATTAGATAGTCTACCTAAAAGTATTGTAACTCTACAGTGTTATAGTACAAATGTGTGTTTATGGCTACATTAACTTCTTTTCTGTATAACAGACTAGTCCTAAAATGTTAGAAAACACAGACTTTTGTGACAGGTAACAGAAAATTAAGAAAACTCAAGAATAGCTATTCTCCTGCCCTGGAAATGACGTTTTCATGAACCAAAAGAACCGGTTCGCAAACCAGGCAATTTCATGCCAGTTCATGGTTCGTGAAGTGTGACAAACCACAAACCTCAACGAACCGCCATTTTTCAGGTTTGTGCCAGCCTCTATTCTGCATACATTAGAAAGCATTTTTACTTTCCCTGCTGAACCCCACCCCAGAAGCCAATGCCTTCTTCTCTGCAGGGCAGAATCTAGTTCACAGGACTATAGTTAAGATACAAAGAGAGGGTTGGGAAACCCAAGTCTCTGCTTAAACTGGGGGGGGGGGGAAGGGGGCGTAATGTTTAGTCTGTTGATGAGTTATAATTCTGTACTTTCACGTTGGAATCTCCCTTTGCAGTTTTTTTGTACGAGCACAATTGTCTGTGACTGTATGCCCAAAAAAATTCAAATGCTTAATGTTGCAATTTTGATATCATATTTGTGTCTATTTATTCTAATCAGTAGGGACTGACCTGTCTGTTCAATGTAGACAGTCAAAGGGTATTGTTGAGACATGAAAACATACATTGAATTGGAGGGTGAGCAAGTAGATCATGATGATGTATACATGGTGTGCACAAAATATACACCCATCATGTATGTATTATATGCAAGATAGAGAGCCCCGTGGCGCAGAGCTGTATGCTGCAGTACTGCAGTCCAAGCTCTGCTCATGACCTGAGTTCAATCCTGGCAGAAGCCAGGTTCAGGTAGCCAGCTCAAGGCTGACTCAGCCTTCTATCCTTCCGAGGTCGGTAAAATGAGTACCCTGTTTCCTGGGGGTAAAGTGTAGATGACTGGGGAAGGCAATGGCAAACCACCCCATTAAAAGTCTGTCAAGAAAACGTCATGATGCGACATCCCCCCATGGGTCAGTAATTACTCGGTGCTTGCACAGGGGACTACCTTTACCTTATATGCAAGATGGTATAGCTTGCATACCTAAGGAACTTTCCTAAAGCATCACTCATTTTAACATTGCTGTCCCTAAAGCGAAGCCATCATTTGAAAATCTATTGAGAAGCATGTCGTTTACATTGAGAATTTTGATGCATTTTATCTGATTAGTTTATAATGATTTGGGTCAGACACAGGCACAGCTGACATTCTTTTAAAAATTTATTTAGAATATTTCTAGGCTGCTGCTTCAGTCTTGCTTGAGGCAGCTTACAACTTAAAATCAAAATATTAAAAAACACGTTAAAACACAAGCGGCATAAAACTATCCATAAAACAGAAGTAGAGCACTGGAACGTTTTTAAGATAAAACCTCTAATTAAAAGCCTGGATAAAAAGATGTGTTTTAGCTTGGTGCCTAATAGAAAGTAAAGTGCCAGGCAATCCTTGAAGGGGAGGGGAGTCCAGAGTTAAGGTGCCACCACTGGAAATGCCCCGCCTCACCTCACCTCACCTCACAGACAGCAGGGCTTGTGAAGCAGAACTTAAGCGGCAGGCTGCATAGTTTGGGAGGAGAGGGTCCTTCAGGTATCTTATTCTCTTCTAGATGTGATCCAGAGATCACAACCATCGGTAGACTTTACTGAGCAAAACTTCCCTGCTTTCCCCCTCCACCTGCAGCCCACCAGTCCCTACGATGTTTTGTACTACAGATTTTACATCAGCTGGTTTCTTAATATTGCCATTTTAATGTCAGATTTGTTTGCCTTTTGTGTTCATTCATTCTTTTGTGTAGGGATTGACCTGTTTGTTCCATGTAGAGAACAGAAGGCATTGTTGACACTTAAGGCTTTCAAGGGTGAGCAAAGGAGCAGGCCCAAGATGGTTACTGGCACCGCTGAATAAATTTTGTATAACTACAGAGGCAATAGGAGCACAGCTGGCGCAGGTGAGTGGAGGATTATGTTGCACATCTCCAGTGCTAAGGGCATTGCCTAATAGGTATCATGACACCTTGACAGCTACATTTGGTAACAGGGACCCAGCTGCTGCAGTGAGTGTGTTACGACGTATTGTGGTTGAAATTGTGGGGAAATTGTGGGGGGGAGAAGCAACAGCAAGGTTATCTTGGAAGAAGCTGTTTGTTGAGAAATGAAAGCGATTATCTGGATAGGGCTGTATAAATCGATCTCATGACTGACTGGAGTTGCACTGTAATTATGCATGCACAAAATGGACAGAGGCTCAGGGCAGCGGCTCAACGTACGCCTGACACAGGAATGGCCGACCCCTCTGCGTGGGCTAAGCCGCATAAAACATTTTAGGAAGTTCGTAGTGCAATCCCATAAAATGATCCTTTTGCCGTGGTTAAAAGAGGATTGGGTCAGATGAATAAAAGCAACAAAGGGCCAGCAAGAGGCTTGACAGAAAGGTCACCCAGCCATGACCCTTTGAAGGAGCTTTGCCTGACCCTTTGAAGGAGCTTCCTCCACCCTACTCCTCCATATTTGGGGCAATGGAGATGAAAGTAGCACACACCTAAGCTTTCCAAATGTCCACAGCTCACTGCAAGAATCCAGCAAATTAGGCTGCACAACTTGTGTGGCATGGCAAGGGCTGAAGCCCCCTACTGGGAGAATATGAAGCAGAAGTCTCCATCTGCACAGGGATGCAAATACTGGGGGGCCGGTAGCTCAGCCTCAGGACTCACTTCCCTGGGCTGACATTTTGGTACACATGCACACATACATGCATATTCAACTCCTGGGTCATGCTAACTGCGACTATGCAGCTTTATCCTTGATATTTAATTTGCTCATGGGAAATCCTACTATATAAAAGGCTAACCGTGTTCCTGACAACTCATTTCCTACCCTGGTGCGCTTCCAGAGGGTGCTGCCATGGAGGGAAGCCGAGACGAGGCAGCCCGTCTGTAATAATTTTAAGTAAATGTGTGTGTGTGTTCAAATGCTTGGTGTGGTATAGATGGAGAGTGGGGGTGAAAAAGAGGGATGAGTGAGCAATATGATTGGTTGATGACTGAGAGGGTGTGCAGCCTGAGCATGTTTAAGCAGTTCTGAGAGGAATATTTAGTCAGGAGAAAGCAGGCAAGCTGTGTGCAGCCTGAGCACATTTAAGCCGTTCTGAGGGGAATATTTAGTCAGGGCAAGAGAGGCAAGCTGGGTGCAGCCTGAGCATGTTTAAGCCGTTCTGAGGGTAATATTTAGTCAGGAGAAAGCCAGCAAGCTGTGTGCAGCCTGAGCATGTTTAAGCAGTTCTGAGAGGAATATTTAGTCAGGGCAGGAGAGGCAAGCTGGGTGCAGCCTGAGCTTGTGTATGTTGTCTGAGAGAAATATAACCTGTGTGGAAACCGGAACTCTGTGTTTGTGAAAGAACATTCAGTCAGGAGAAAGCAGGCAAACTGTGTGTGTGCCTGAGAAAAGGTCTTACTTGTAATTGAGAGATAAATTAATATCAAAAGCAGGCAAACTGTGTGAGAAGCCTGAGAGATCTGTGTGACTGGGTTTAAGTAAAGTAACTTTAAGAATTGAGAACTACTCTTTGGAAACCATCAAGTTTTAGAAATAATATGAAACCGCTACACTTCTTATAAAAATAAAAGTTTACTTTGTTTTTTATATATCCCAGAGTATCTGTCATTCCTATATACCATTCCTTTCCTCCGGGCCATGTAGTACCACAAAAAAGCCTGACCCTTGGGCACGTTACTAAAAGGAGAAATTCAAGTTATTCTGGAATTTAATTCCTGGTGGTAGCAATCTACCAAGAGGGGCAAAAATAAAAGGCTTAAAGACCAAACCTACCCAAGAGAAAGAAAGGAGTTGTAACACCATCCCTACAGAGAGCATGGCGCAGTGGGAAACCCAGGCCAGGATCAGGTGCGGAGCAGGTGGCAATGCCCACCCCCCTGCTTTCACCCAGCTGAGATCAGGAGCAAAGCAAGTGACAATGCCCACCCCCACTTCAACCCGCCAGAATCAGGGGCAGAGCATGCATCAATGCCCTCCCCTTCACCTGGCTGGGATCAGGCGTGGAGCAGGCATAAATGCTCCCCCTTCACCTGGCTGGGATCAGGCGTGGAGCAGGCAGCAATGCTCACCCCCTTTCATCCAGCCCAGATCAAGCACAGAGCAGCCAGCAATGCTCGCCCCCTTTCAAGTGGCTGGGACCAGGCATGGAGCAGGTGGCAATGCTTGCCCTCCAACTTCACCAGGCCAGGATCAGGAGCAGAGCAGGTGGCAATGCCCACCCCCCTGCCTTCACCCAGCTGGGATCAGCACAGAGCAGGCAGCATTGCCCTCCCCCGCCTTCACCTTCACAGGAGCAGAGCATGTGGCAATGTCCGCCCCCTTCACCTGGCCGGGATCAGTCACAGAGGAGGCAATGCCCGCCTGCACACCCTGCCCTTTCTAGAGCCTGTTGTAGTTTTCCCCACAACTAGCGTTGTTACTAGTCTGTACATAAAATTGTGCTATCAATTATGAAACTATCTGCCAGCAGATTCTGCATGGTTGTATTAGGACAGTAGTATCTGCTACTCTCCGTCTCTCTCCTCGCAGCATTATCCAGCAAGCATCACCAAGGATCCTGCTCCAAAGCTGTGCTCTGATCTGCCCCTGTGCTGAACTGGTTCTGCTGGGACTAGTTCTGCCTGTATTATCCCTGAGCCGCCTTCCCCAGCTGCGCTCTCACCTGCTTCTCGTGCAAGCCTAGCCTGAAAATTCAGTCCAGCTTTTGGGGCCACAGGGCCTGCCCTCATTTCTTCTCTTCGAGTCCTCTCTCTCTTTGCAGCACCCATTCAAACTGAGGCAACAGTTTAAAGTGATTTCACAGGAGTGGTAGAAAAGAGCAAGAGTCCAGTAGCACCTCTAAGACTAACAATATTTGTGGTAGGGCATGAGTTTTCGTGAGTCACAGCTCACTTCTTCACTGGAGTTCACATTCATGGGGTCTTCCATTTGAAGATCCATTGGGCCTTCCGTACATCAAACTAGAGGATGTGGCAAAACAACCCTTACTACAAGAGATAAGGAATTTACTCAGCTGGCCAAGGGCTCAGCCGAGACCTCAATGAGGGCTTCACCCCTTTATCCCATTGATCCCCCCCTCCCAAATAGAGTTTACTCTCTGCTGCCACCAATAGACCACTATAAGGATTACATCCTGACAGCCTATAGTCAAACTTCAGAATAAATTCAGAATCTCCACCACTTTATTTTCAGCCACCACGTGAGAAGCAGAAAGCTTTAAAAAATCTCACCAATTTGACAGGCTCTTCCTGCTTCTCCTAAGGTGTTTCCCATAGTTGCAAAGGCCAAATAACTCCAATGGGGGGGGTGTCTAAACCTTGGCCGATTCCAGACGGCCCCCCCACCTCGTGAAACGTCGCGCGTCGTCGCGCAGAAAACGCGAAATATCGCGTTTTCTCACGCGAGTTTTGCGCGATGTCGCGCAAAACTCGCGCGAGAAAACGCGATATTTCGCGTTTTCTGCATGACGACGCGCGACGTTTTGCGAGGCGGGGGGCCATCTGGAATCGGCCTTTATCTCTGCCATATTAAAAGAGAGGCAAAATATCTTTTGGGGAGGTATAGAAATTTTATTTAAAAAGATATAACAATAGAACATGCATAAAAGAAACTTACACAGCACTACATTTGGAATTAATTTGAAACATACAAACTTATACAAACAGTACATTTGAAATTCGTTTTGAAGCGTATACAAGCACTACATTTGAAATTAAACTAAGAGAAAGATACAGTCAAAATTTATAATGACAAAGCCTAATTATGTAACAGCTCTCCTTCCCTCTCCTCGGTTACTTATACAAACTTTAATGTCAACTGCTTTGGTTAATCATTTCCTTGTGTTTTATCTTTGTACTAAGTTACCTTATAATTCTTTTTAGTTTTTCCCTAAGTAGTAAAAAAAATCCCATTTCCCCCAGAATTCAGCTAATGGTCTATTATGTATATAAGTAGTCAATGTGGTCATTGATGCACATTCATAAATCTTATCTATCCACTCTGACACATCTGGGTGCATATCTACTTAAGAGAGGCAAAATATCTTAATATCGTTTAAAGTCCATTCATTTCTGCTTTCCCTTCTTCCTCCCTCTGGCTGATCACCTCTCTTCAGACCGCTGAGTCCCCATGAAGTCACCAGCCTCCAGAACTCCCAAGAATGGCTGCTTCTCCTTAAGGGTGAGCCTCTCGTATCTGTGACCCCAAGACCATGCCCCCAGGCGATCCCCCAGGGAGGGAGGGGGGGAAGCTTGAACTATCTGTCCAGCCATTTTGTGGCTCTCCATGGATTATTTGCTGCCTCTTGGGTTGCCTTAATTAGCATAATGATGACTTTACACCCCCAAATTTGGAATTCAGAAGGGAGGGGGGGGGAGAACTGGCTGTTTCCTTTGACTAGACCGTCTGTAAAGGCAGTTTGAGCTTAACCCCTGAGCATTCACAGAGTATAAACCCCAATCCTCCACTTGAAGCCAGCTGGGTGACCTTGGGTCGGTCACAGCTCTTTCAGAGCTGTCTCAGCCCCACCTACTTCACAGGGGGATTGCTGTAAAGATAATAACAACATACTTTGTAAACCACTCTGAGTGGGAGTTACGTTGTCCTGAAGGGCAGTGGATAAATCGAATGTTATGTTATTATTTATCTGGCAAAGTGGAAATTTTTTACTCAGATATCTGGGCACTTGGCAACCTAGAGAATAGCTCATCAGGGCTCAAACTAGATAAGATACTGAGAGGTGTATATTCAAAGTCCACCAGTAGTTTTCCTTTGTTAATAGCAGTTGTGTGGGGGTCAGTTTGGATTGGGAACATTGTGCAGGAGCGTGTGTTAAACCTTTCACCCTACTCTTGTTTCCCTATCCTTAAACAACTCCATGAGGCTCTCTGCCTGTTGGGACAAAGATTCAAGCACAATTCAACTATCAGGAGTTACTGAATCAAGAGATTCAGAAACTAGGACAAGTCCTAGGACAAGTCAGTGGCTGTTCTACAGGGTTCATCCTAGCCTTGCTCAGTTCTTGCAAGGTTTCCGACTGTGACAGCCCTCCTAATCCTACTTTTCACTGGGGCTGTGTGTTGATGCTTTGGGAGCATTATAATGCATGGTAATGTTGCAGCAGGAGAGAAGCGGGCCATTCCAGTGGTGTTTCTTTCACTGAAAGAGGTTAAGTTGGTACAACAGGTACACAAGAGGAGGTCTAACAGCCCACCATTTTAAAGAGAGATATGTTGACCTCCTGCGACTGCCTCCAATACCACAGCCAATGACAGCATGAACCTGACAATATAAACCCCAGCCAAGGCCCAGGTCATGCAGATATGTAGCATAGAGCTATGTTGCTTGGGTGTGTGCCAGCATGACTTAGCATCTTGTACCATGGTGGCGGTACCATGGGCTCCCTCCCAGCCACATCGCCTTAGCCCTGCAAGTCTGCACCGACCATAGAACGGTACCTGTGCCAGACCCCCATTCTGGGTTTCACCATCAATGGGAACGATGCGTTAGGCAGTGAAAGTGCTTCACAGTTACTGTAGCCCAGGCAATGGATCTCAGGGGTTTACAGTAATTTCCCTTATATATACAGCAGACAGAAAAATCCAAATGGGTCACTGTCCGAGCCCAGGGCACCCAACCCCTAGGGGAGCAGGGGTGGTGCAGGAGCAGAGACCGAAGGAAGGCAGCCACCCAGAGCCAGAGCTGGCAAGAGGGCCAGGTGGGGCAACAGCAGCGAGGAGGGAGAAGCCAGACGGAAGGCCCACCAGTACTAACTCACTTTGGAGCAAGGGCCTCCTGGGGGGCAAAGGCCTCCTTGAGAGGAAATGCTTGCTCAAGAATAAGAGCAGGGAATTAGGAGTGGCCAGGGGAAGAGGGATAAAAAGGGAAGCGGGCGGGTGCGTCTTGCTTTCTGCAGCTTTGGGAAGACAGCAGCCCCGGTCCAAGGGAGCCAGGAAGGGCTTTTCCCATCCAGCTGAAGCAAATGAGCTAACTCCTGACTTGATGCTGACTGCTAGAAGGGAGCAATGGCCAGGACAGGAGCCTAAGGAGCTGGAAGAAAGATCGAGATGGGGAACATGGCCCTAGGAGCAAGGTGGGAACTGGTGGTGGTGAAGGCCGCAGGGTGGTGATCCATTGCCTGGGCTACAGGGTGGTTTCAGCCGGAACACGGTGGAATGGAGTTCCGGAACTTCTTGAAAATGGTCACATGGCTGGTGGCCCCGCCCCCTGATCTCCAGACAGAGAGCAATCTAAACTCCCCTCTGTCTGGAGATCAGGGGGCGGGGCCACCAGCCATGTGACCATTTTCGCCGAGGGTGATTTAAACTTTTAACCCCCCCCCTTGTTCCAGCTGACCCAAAGTGACGTCATTGGCCCTGGGAGTATGCATGCACTTTGCACGCGCACATGTGGTACCAGGGGCACCACCTCCTGCCAAGAATTGCCCCCTGTGCTGGCAACCCACTGAGTTCACCACCTCTTTTCCCAGAAAAAAGGCCCTGGTGGTGATTATCTGTTAGAGTTGTCAATGTGACAGAAATAAGGCATTAAAAGTGCAAACTTCAGCAGTCTTGTGTGTTGCCTCGTCTCTGACCCCAAGGAGGAAAGATGGCCCTTCCTCAGGGGAACGTGGCCCTGGAGTCTTCACAATCACAAACAGGGTTGTCAGGTACCTCCTGGCAATTGGCAGGAGCTGGGGAGGAGCGGGGTTGCCAGTGATTTTTGTTTGGGGGGCTGATTTCTAAAGAATTGGCCCTGGTGCAACACAGTAGCTTCCAGCTTGCACTAGAATTTATTTATTTATGTCATTTATAGTCTGCCTTACTCACTGGGACTCAAGGCGGATTACATAGTGTGAGATTAGTACAATCAGTATCAAGGACACTTCCATACAGTGTCAAGGACATTTCCATAAACAATGCCATAGGGTAAATAAATTCAAGTTTACAAAGACATAGCATTAGCAAGGATCTAATACAGAGCTGAAGAAATGCTGAAACAGAACATAATTCTAGGACTGCCATTAGAAAACATGAAGCAAAAGTAGTATATAGGAGTACATATTTAAAGCATCAGATAATATATAAGGCAACATTTGACACAGTAGACCATGCCATCCTGTTGAGGCATTTAGAAACAGAAGTGGGCATCAAACCATGTGCCCTGGATTGGTTTAAATTGTTTCTCATGGAACGGACTCAAAGGGTTTCCGTCAGAGATCAGCTGTCTCCAGAATGGGAACTATCTTGTGGGGTTCCGCAGGGCGCAATCTTATCTCCCGTGTTATTCAACCTCTACGTAAAACCTTTAGGAGAACTCATTCACAGCTAGGGAGTTGGATGTCATCAATATGCAGATGACACCCAACTCTATATCTTGTTATCCAGGTCCCCACAGGATGCAGTAGAAATCTTAGCTCGCTGCCTGACAGCAGTGGTGAAACGGCTGAAAAATAACAAATTGAAATTGAACCCAGACAAGACTGAAGTGATGCTTGTTGGGCACACCCCTCATTGCCAGGGCCTACCTCCTCCCGCTGATCAGCTGGTGACGGCCAGGCAGAGGAAGGGATTGCCAAGAGAATACCTGCTGTTGGTAAACACCTTTTATCCCTACTAACCAGTTAGTGGTAGGTTTGCCAACTCTGGGTTGAGAGATTTGGAGGTGGTTCTTGGGGAGGAAAGGGGTATAATGGGGCACAATGCCATAGAGTCTACCCTCCAACGTAGCCATGTCCGGGGTCTGGGTCCCAGCCCCCAGACTTGGTAGGAGGGAACAGCAGGTCAACTGGGCGGACAGGCATACAGAGGGGGCAGCCAGCAGCCAGCAGGTCAACTGGTCAGCCAGCAGACAGCAGGTCAACTGGTCGGCCGGCTGACAGCAGGTCAACCGGTCTGATTGGCAGGCAGAAGGGGCAGCTGGGGGACAGCAGGCCAACCCCTCCCATGGGCAAATGGGGCCAGAACCTGCCAGTGCCAGGGGCAAGGGGCAAAGGCCCAGGGCCTCAGGAGGCAGGGGGAGACAGAGAGAGGCCAGCGAGTCCCACTCCCCTAGGAAAAGAAAGGGGACTAAGCAAGGCGGAAGGGGGCAAGGGCAGAGGGATTGGGGGCCCAGCAGTCACCCACCCAAAGGCCTTACCTGAGGAGGAGAAGCAGCAGCAGCCCCAACAACCCAAAGCCACGCCCCAGCTAGAAAATAGTAGCCTGGCCCAGGAGTTGCCAAAAGCCAAGCCACTCCAGGTGGGGCTAGTGGAGGCACTCGGCATGAAGCCCTGGGCAACCAGCCAAGGAGCCGCAGCTGGACCCACCTTCAGCCATCAGCTCAGCCAGGGAGGCCGGGCTGCTAGCCAGGGAACTGCAGCTGGACAGGCCTTCAGCAATCAGCCAAGGCAGGGAGGCTGGGCAGCCAGGGAACAAGGCACAGCTGGTGCTGGTCAGTGGGGCCAGATCAGCTACCCCAGCTGCAACTGCTTGGTGCAGCCCAAGACCAGGCTGGAAGAGGGGTGGGACAGTAGAAGGAAGCCCTATAAAAGCTGGCTGGGAAGAGCCCTGTGGTGGTGGGTGTGAACGAGGAGTGATGATGTGGAGTGAGGACGGTGCAATGCAAGAGTGGAGGTTTGGAGGAGAGTTCTGGAAGGAAGGGATGAAGAAGGACACAGGGGGCAAACAGGCCAGGTTGAGCAGGCCAGCGAGTGGACTGAGAGGGAGTCTGGGTGAGGTATACCGCCCCTCCTTCCACAGAGCAGGGTCCTGCAGAATCCCTGGCCCCCCTATGACGTCAGGAGCAGACCGCCCAGGGCCACACCCAGCGGCAGCGGCGGCACGCCCTGACAAGTTGGTGGCCCGTACGGGGAAAGTCGTTCCGACGCAGGCGCCAGTCAAAGGGATGTATCCCAATGCCGTAGCCCCAGCAGACCTCAGACTGTGGCTAGAGGAATGCTTGGACAGGATGTGGAGGAAGCTGGAGGCGGCCTTCCAAACAGCTCAGGCAGAGCTAATGCAGGCCGTGGAGCAGCGGATGCAAGCCTGCACCCCCACAGCCTCCTCACCAGTGGTATGTGCGTTGGCTTGGGAAATTAACCCGCCAGCTGGCAAGAGGATAGAGAGTCTGCGCGCCACCGTGAGGATAGGCCGGCAGAGCCTGCAGGCCCTGTTGGACTCAGGGAGCGCAGTCTCGGCGATCCACACCCAACTCGTCCCAGCTGCCACCCCAGTGCACCGCTGGATCCCGGTGACAGATGTGATGGGCCGCACCCTGCCGTATCCTGCGGTCTGGGTCACGGTGGAATACCTGGGGGCGAACCGCCGCATAGAGGTCGTCAAGGTGGCCCACTTACCCCTCCCCATGCTGCTAGGGAGAGATGCCCCTGAGTTTTCCCGGTTACTCAGGGAGGCGATGGGGGCGTTGGCAACCCCCCAAGCTGCTGTGGCTCTGCAGGTAGAGGAGGCAGCTGACCCCAGCGAGGGCCCTTCCCGTGGACCAGTGGCCGAACCACAGGCCGAGGACCCCGCAGGTCCTCCAGCAGACCGCCGGTTCCGCAATGCCCAAGGTGCAGACGAGTCCTTGCAGCGCCTGCGAGATACGGCAGCTCGTGAGGAGGAGCAAGTGCGGGATGAGAGAAGGGCCCAGCGGCTCCCCCGCATTGAGAAGCAAGGAGAGGTTTGGGTCCGTCTGGCCCGTGCCCCAAATGGCCAGGGAGAGGTCCGCCAGCTACTGGTGCCGGCAGCCTACCGGGCGGAAGTTCTCCGCATGGCCCATGAGCATGCTTGGGCCGGGCACCTGGGGCACCACAAGACCCTGAAGAAGGTCCTCGAGCGGTTCTTCTGGCCCTCCGTGAATGCGGACGTGAAGGCCCACTGCCGCTCATGCCCCACCTGTCAGCGGGTGGCTGCACGGCGCCCCTCAAAGGCCCCCCTCTCCCCATTGCCCGTCATGGAGACACCCTTCCAACGCATCGCAATGGACTTTATCGGCCCGCTGCCGCGCACACCCCGGGGCCACCGCTTTGCCCTGGTGATCGTGGACTATGCTACGCGGTTTCCGGAGGTCATCCCACTAAAGACAATGCAGACCCCAGGGATGATACGGGCCCTGTCCAAGCTGTTTGCAATGGTGGGCCTGCCGGACGAAATCTTGACGGACCGGGGGGGGCCGTTCCGTGCCAAAGCCATGCGTCAACTCTGCCAGAATTTGGGGATCCGGCAGGTATTCACCTCGGCTTACCACCCTCAGACGGATGGTTTGGCAGAGCGTCTGAACCAGACCGTCAAGGAAGCCCTGAGGAAGATGACCCGGGACAAGCCCCACCAGTGGGATCTGTACATTGACCCCCTCATGTTCGCCCTCCGGGAGACCCCACAGGCATCCACCGGCTATAGCCCCTTTGAACTGCTATATGGGCGCAAGCCACGGGGGATGCTCTCTCGGTTGGCAGAACGGTGGAGTCCCCGCGCCAGCAGCCCTGCTCCCCCCATACAGGAGTATGTGAGCCAGCTCCGCGAGCGGGTGCAGAAGTCCCAGGCAGAGGCAAACCGCCAGCTAACACACACCCAGGCGCAGCAGAAGGCTGCCTACGACCGGGGTGCAAGGATGAGGACCTTCCAAGTTGGAGAAAAGGTCCTAGTACACCACTCGGTGTTCCCACGGGAGGAGGGGGACCCATGGAGGGGCCCTTACCAAATTCGGAGGGTACTGGGTCCCACCACTTATGAGCTGCAGTGCGGGCCGGGCCGGCGCCGGCGGAGGACGCTCCATGTGAACCTGCTGAAGAGGTGGTACGAGCGGGACAGCGAGGAGTGCCAGCTGGCGGAGGATCCCCTGGAACTCCCGTCCAGTGAACTGCCGTGGACCACAGAAGGCCCAGAATTCGAGGAGCCCAAGGTGGACCCCCAGCTCGACTCAACTCAACGGGCCCAGCTACAGGCTCTATGGGCCCAGGTACCAGGCGTCTTCTCCCGCAGACCGGGTAGCACCAGCCTGATACAGCATGCCATCCCAACCGAGCCAGGGCAGGCGGCCCGGGCTACGTGGCGACCCATCCCTAGAAAGCGCTGGGAGGCAGTGGAAAAGGAGACGGACGAGATGCTCCAGCTGGGGGTGATTGAGCCCTCACGGAGTGCCTGGAGGAGTCCAATAGTCTTGGTGCCCAAGCCGGACGGGACCACCCGCTTCTGCGTTGATTACCGAGAGCTGAATAAGGTGGCCAAGTTCGATGCCTATCCCATGCCCCGAGCAGACGTGCTGGTGGATCACCTGGGGTCCGCTCGCTACCTGTCGGCTCTCGATTTAACCAAGGGATACTGGCAGGTGCCCGTGCGGCCTGAGGATCGGGAGAAAACAGCGTTCGCCACCCCCCGAGGTCTTTTTCAATTTAAGAAAATGCCTTTCGGTCTCCATGGTGCGGCAGCCACGTTCCAGCGACTAGTGGACCAGGTGCTGGGCGAGTGCCGGGCATACGCAATGGCCTACATTGACGACATCATTATCTTTAGCCCGGACTGGCCCACCCACCTCCAGCACCTGGAGTCACTCTTGAGAGCCCTTCAACAGGCCGGACTGCGGGCCAACCCAAAGAAAAGCCATCTGGGGTTCCAGGAGCTGCAGTACCTTGGCTTCGTGGTCGGGGGAGGACGGGTCCGACCACCGCCGGACAAGGTGGCCTCTATAGCCGATGCCCCACAGCCCCAGACCAAGAAGCAGGTCCGGCGTTTCTTGGGACTGCTGGGGTATTATGGGCGGTTCATCCCCCACTTTGCCTCCCGAGCGGCACCTCTGACGGACTGCTTAAGGAAGGGGATGCCCAACCAAGTCCGGTGGACCCCAGAACTAGAGGTGGCCTTCCGAGACCTGCGGTCAGCCCTCTCTAACGCCACCGCCCTGTGGAACCCGGACTTTGACCGACCCTTCACACTGGCCACAGACGCTTCAGACACCGGCCTCGGGGCTGTGCTGACTCAGGAGCATGATGGAGTAGACGTCCCCATTCTCTTCCTGAGTCGGAAGCTACAGCCCGCAGAGAAGCGCTATGCCACAGTGGAGCGGGAGGCCCTAGCAGTCAAGTGGGCAGTGGGGGCCCTGCAGTACTACCTGGCCAACAACCCCTTTGTACTGCTGACGGACCATGCGCCCCTGCAGTGGCTCCACCGCATGAAGGCGCACAATCCCAGGGTGCTGCGGTGGTACCTCTCCCTCCTACCCTTCCAATTTACCATCAAATACCGCCAGGGGGCACAGCATGTGGACGCAGACTTCATGTCCCGCATGTTCGAGACTGAACCGGACCCCCACAACTCAAAGCCAAGCGGGGGGGTGTGTCCGGGGTCTGGGTCCCAGCCCCCAGACTTGGTAGGAGGGAACAGCAGGTCAACTGGGCGGACAGGCATACAGAGGGGGCAGCCAGCAGCCAGCAGGTCAACTGGTCAGCCAGCAGACAGCAGGTCAACTGGTCGGCCGGCTGACAGCAGGTCAACCGGTCTGATTGGCAGGCAGAAGGGGCAGCTGGGGGACAGCAGGCCAACCCCTCCCATGGGCAAATGGGGCCAGAACCTGCCAGTGCCAGGGGCAAGGGGCAAAGGCCCAGGGCCTCAGGAGGCAGGGGGAGACAGAGAGAGGCCAGCGAGTCCCACTCCCCTAGGAAAAGAAAGGGGACTAAGCAAGGCGGAAGGGGGCAAGGGCAGAGGGATTGGGGGCCCAGCAGTCACCCACCCAAAGGCCTTACCTGAGGAGGAGAAGCAGCAGCAGCCCCAACAACCCAAAGCCACGCCCCAGCTAGAAAATAGTAGCCTGGCCCAGGAGTTGCCAAAAGCCAAGCCACTCCAGGTGGGGCTAGTGGAGGCACTCGGCATGAAGCCCTGGGCAACCAGCCAAGGAGCCGCAGCTGGACCCACCTTCAGCCATCAGCTCAGCCAGGGAGGCCGGGCTGCTAGCCAGGGAACTGCAGCTGGACAGGCCTTCAGCAATCAGCCAAGGCAGGGAGGCTGGGCAGCCAGGGAACAAGGCACAGCTGGTGCTGGTCAGTGGGGCCAGATCAGCTACCCCAGCTGCAACTGCTTGGTGCAGCCCAAGACCAGGCTGGAAGAGGGGTGGGACAGTAGAAGGAAGCCCTATAAAAGCTGGCTGGGAAGAGCCCTGTGGTGGTGGGTGTGAACGAGGAGTGATGATGTGGAGTGAGGACGGTGCAATGCAAGAGTGGAGGTTTGGAGGAGAGTTCTGGAAGGAAGGGATGAAGAAGGACACAGGGGGCAAACAGGCCAGGTTGAGCAGGCCAGCGAGTGGACTGAGAGGGAGTCTGGGTGAGGTATACCGCCCCTCCTTCCACAGAGCAGGGTCCTGCAGAATCCCTGGCCCCCCTATGACGTCAGGAGCAGACCGCCCAGGGCCACACCCAGCGGCAGCGGCGGCACGCCCTGACAGCCATGTTCTCCATGGGAACTGATCTGTGTAGTCCATGAATCTGTGAGATCTTTGGGGCCCACCTGGAGGTTGGCAACCTCAGTTAGTGCCAGTATCATTGGCCTGCAACTGAGAACCAGTTTGCTGATGGCTGCTCGGTGTTGAATATTAGTTGGCCAAAGGTGTCTTGCTGGAGAGAAGGCTGAACCCAGCCTGGTTAGAGGTAGCAGTGTGTGACAAAAACAGAACTGTCTGAAGAACGAAGTCTGTGGCCTGGCAGCAGGCTTGAGAGGGAAGCTGGGGAAAGAGGAGCCTGAAGAAGGTCTGTTGAGGAAACAGTGGCACCTTCTAAGGTGCCCTCATGACAGCATCTTTGAGAGCAGTCCTGTCCCACTCGAACTGGCTGCTTCAGAAGTGGTAGTTATATCTGCAACAGAATAGCCAAGGAAGGGCTTGGTAGGGAAATGCGATTTCAAAGCCAAGCAAGCAGAGCTCTGCTAGTGCTAACTTGAGAGACTTTATCTGGATTTAAATGAACTTGAGAGACTTTATCTGGATTTGAGCTACCCCAGGGCTTGCTCTCTCCCTTAATTGCAACAGCTTTAAGTAAAAGCATACCTGAATTAAGGAGTAGCTAGCTGCACTGCAAAAGTAATTATGTTATTCATTTAATTTTAGTAATTCCTTAATAAGCATTTTTTATGATTTGGTTCCCATGAACTCATTATGTGTAGGATAGATTACACTAAATAAAAAGCTACTGGAATAAATAATAAAGTGTCATAAAGTAAAATGGAGAAGTCGCTCTAACAGTGACTTTGTTTAAAGTTTTAATATGTCAGCTTTCTGGTCAGATTTAATTTGCTTGTTTTATTGTAAGTAACTCTGAGCAATGAGGGAAAGAGGCAGAGAAAGACAGTAAATAAATAAATTGGACAGATGATTTGTTTCTTAATGTATTGGAAGTAGTAGGAGGAGACCTAATGCCCCCGTCATCTTATCTTGGTGGCAAGCAGTAGCTGAAAGAAGATTTTTTTGTCAGGATCACTTAATAAGAATAATAAAGCTCTTACCAATCTCATATGAGCCAGAGAAATCTTTAGTACGAGTAGAATTTGTAGCTCTACCCCCTAAGACACACCATCCTTCTTTAAACGATGTATTTTTCTGAAAAAAATCTCTCATTCTTTAAATGATATCTGTCTCATCACAGTTAAAATTCCTGTTTTGTTTTGCTTTTTAAACTAGCGGGGCAAACTAGTAGCCAATTGGCCCAATAATGATAGTTTATTTCTGCAGAGGTTAAATATTTCTCCTAATGTCTGCCCCCCTCCCACACTCACATTTACATGCTTGTTCTTAGATTGGCAGGATTTGAGTATGAATCTGTCTGAAGAAGGGAGCTTTGACTCTTAAAAGCTTATACCTTTGAAAAATCTTGTTGGTCTCTAAGGTGCCACTGGACTCAAATCCTGCTGTTGTACTGCTGACCAACATGGCTACCCACCTGAAACTGTTCTTAGACTAAAACCATATATAAAATGCAGAGAAACTGAAATATGATGGTATATCCCTCTTGCATGGCCATCAATTGATTTAGACAGGGCTCATTTTGAGGGGGAATGCGCAGGAACGCAGTTCCGGCAGTTCCCCAAAGAGGTCACGTCAGGTGGCCCCGCCCACCTGACTCTCGGCCATTTTGGGCCCGTTTCAGCCTGGATTGGAGCCGAAACAGCCTGGATCGGGCCTCTGATGGGTGGTGGATCACTCTCCCGCTCATCATCAGTCCGATCCTGACCATTTTGGGCCCCTTTTCAGCCATTTTCAGCCCCTTTTTGCAATTTTGGGCCCAATTTCAGCCCTGAATGGCCAGGACTGGGTCCAAAACAGCCAGGATAGGTGATGTCAGGGGGTGTGGCATATGCAAATCATTTATACTGATGACACACTTCCGGTAATGGCAAGTGGCGTGACATATGCTAATGAGTTATGCTAATGAGTTCCTCCAGCTCTTTTTCTGCTAAATGACCCCTGGATTTAGAAATTCAGTAGAAGTCCTCTTAAGACGGCCTGTTTTTGACATCAGAAACCTGATAACACTTGCCTTTCTGCTTCTCACCAAGAGCAGAAAAAGGCTTGAAACGGTGGAAGAGGAAAATATTAAATTGGGTCAGTGATCATGAAATCTATCTATGGAAATTTACTCTGCATAAATCTTTCAGAAGGTAAGTATTTTCCTTCTTATTCTGGGTGAAGATGGTCTGTCCTTATTCTGCCTGCTGTGCTAGCACATTTTATTATTTCTTCGGCAATGTCCTTGTCACTGACTAAGCGAACATCTTAGCACTCACATTAATCTTATTTGCTAAAAAGCAAGCCCAATCCATGTGTTTCATTGGAGCATAGAGTTGCCGCTGTCGTCTTTCTTTTCTTGGCCTCGGCTTCTGTCCTAGGGGCTTCCAGATTGTTTGCGGAGGGGGGAGGATCCTCCTTACTCCATCTTTCTGATCACTGTAGAGAAATTTCCTAAACATTAGAAAGAACTTCCTGACAGAGTGGTCCCTTAGTGGAATAGGCTTCCTCAGGAGGTGGTGGGCTCTCCTTTGGAGGTTTTTAAGTAGAAGCTAGATGGCCATCTGACTGCAATGCTGATTCTGTGAACCTAGGCAGATGAGAGGGAGGGCAGGAAGGGTTACATCTGTGCTTAGTTCTCATGGCCCCTTCTCACGTGCCCAGGGTAATGCCGATTGCCACTTTGGGGTCAGGAAGCAATTTTCTCCAGGCCAGTTTGGCTGGGGCTCCTGACCGTATTTTACCATCTTCTGGGCATGGAGCAGGGATCAGTGAGGTTGTGGGAGGGGAGGTATTTGTGAATTTCCTGCATTGTGCAGGGAGTTGGACTAGATGACCCTAGAGGTACCTTCCAACCCTATGATTCTATGATTGGCCCTACTCAGGAAATGTATAAGTACTTGTATATTTCTCCAACAGGGCTAGCAGGCTTTGCATGGCTATTTCGAGTAGGAAAAATAGTGCAGGATGTGAGAAGGTTCATGTTGTGGTTCAGACCCAGTCAGGCCCCTGTATTCCTGCTATTTGTTTACTTAACTCTTAGCATCATGGCTGTTGTGGGTTTTCCGGGCTGTATTGCCGTGGTCTTGGCATTGTAGTTCCTGACGTTTCGCCAGCAGCTATGGCTGGCATCTTCAGGGGTGTAGCACCAAAAGACAGTGCTACACCTCTGAAGATGCCAGCCACAGCTGCTGGCGAAACGTCAGGAACTACAGTGCCAAGACCACGGCAATACAGCCTGGAAAACCCACAACAGCCATCGTTCTCCGGCCGTGAAAGCCTTCGACAATACATCTTAGCATCATGTCTGCTTTGGTCCATAGCAACATGTTATTCCTTCAGTCTTGTAACTTCCTTTTAGGAAGTTATCACAGGCACTAGATCTGTTCTTCTCTATAATCTTCACACCCACTCACCAGGACCTCTATCAGGCATCAACAGAGAATCTCTTTCTTTTTGAATCTCCCCTCAGTTACACTGTCTGAATCTTTAATGTACTTTAGACCTTCTATCTGGCATTGCTTATCTGTGTACGACATTGTGCCTACTGTGAGACAGTTTGCATTTGGCACATCTCATTAGTTAGAGGTATTCCTAATTGGAAATTTAAGCCAGTCCAAATCAGAACAATCTAAACCAAGAAGCTTTTTGTGGTAAATGCTAATGGGAGTGTGGTTTTTTCTAAAGCAGAGTGCTGACATATCAGGATTCTCTTTGTTATAAAGATCAAGTAGCTGTACATAATTTCAGTTTTCCATTCACAAAGTAAGCTGTAGTGGTGTGCACATAAAAAAAAACCCTGGGAAATCCAGATCTGGGTCTAAGGAATCTCAAAAAAATCAGGGATTCCTAAAATCTGGGAAAGATTCTGGGAAAGACAGAGCAGAGAATCCCAGATTTATTTGGCCATTATTCCTTATAGAGAAAACTATCTGGGGGTTATCCGAGGGGTTGAGGAGTTGTCTTTAGAGGACAGTCAGGAGTACGTTCCCAGCAAATTTGGAGGAGTTTGCTTGAAAAATGCCACCCCCAGATAACTCAGTTCATTTCCCCCTTAGGGAATAATGGCAAGCGGCTGAGGGCACCTTCTTTGGGGGGGGGGCATAGAATTGGACCCCAGAGTCTGATCTTCATGAAACTTGGGAGGTCTTTAAAGGACAGTCAAGAGTAGGTTCTCCACAAATTTGATGGAGTTTTCTTGAAAAATGACCCCCAGCCTCTCAGATAGCCCCCAGAGAGTTTTCTCTATAGGGAATAATGGATGAATAAATCTGGGATTCTCTGATCTGTCTTAGCAGGATCAGAGAATTTTTCTCAATTGTTTTGGGATCCCTGAGACCAGAATCCAGATTTCCCAGATTTTTTTTTTAGGTGCACACCACTACAGCTTACTTTATGAATGGAAAACTGCAAATTTTGCACAGCTACTTGTTTTTTATAACAAAGATGCCTTAGGAAGTTGAAATTCTGATCAGAGAAACAAAGAGTAGCGAACACTTAACCTTTTACCTCTGGTCATTTTTCCTCCTCCAAGTGTCCCATCAAGCCATATTACATATTAGCAGTGAAGCAACGTGGTGGTCCTCAATTATATGTTCTCCAATTTGAAAGGGGGAAAGGCCCAACCATACCCCAAATTCTACATGTAAATGGGACATGTGAACAGATTCTCCTTTTTCATCAGGTTTCACCAGTATCCACAGCTAACTGTATTTACATACATTCTTAATTTATACTCCTCCTTTCTCCCCAATGGGGACTCAAAGCAGCTCACATCAATCTCCTGTCCCCCAATTTACCCAAACAACAACTGTGCAAAGTAGGTTAGGGAGGGAGTGTTTCACTGACCTAACATCACTCAGCAATCTTCCATGTCAGAGCGGGATTCAAACCTGGGTCTCCCAGATCTTATTCTGACACTCTAACCACTACACCATACTGGCTTCAATGTGAGATTACAGAATGAATTTTGATGGGAGTCCATGAAAAAACAACAAGGCTCCATGAAGTTTAATGTAGTTTTCACACAATTGTGGAACCATGACTACATCTGTTGTTCTTGTGGGTTGCTCCCTGGACACTGGGGAGATGCATAATGTCACATGAGGATCCACGTATTTAATGCAGTTTTTGCACAAAGACAATGCCACAAAGACTTGGATCTGTGTTTTTCGTGGTTCAGTCTGTGGCCATGGGTGTGATGCATCATTTCATTTAGAGTTTTGGGTGACCTCATGTAAAAATCCTGAGGATCCATCCCTTGGGACCACATTTTTGCACTGTAGTAGAACCATGAAGCATGGGATGCATGATTGTTTTGCTCCTGCCTAGAGAGTAACACATGATCTACAATATGAAGGTGTTTTTATTTTGTTTCAAGGTAAAAATCCTATGAATTCAAGAGGATCCATGCCTCGAATGCATGTTTTTGTGCCATGGTGGCACCATGTTTCTAAATCCTTGCTTTTTATGGTTCAGTCGGTGGACCAGGCTATGATATGTGATTTGTTAGATTTGTGGGTCTTCTATTTAAAAAAACTATAGGATCCATGAGGATCTGTGTCTTGGAACCACATTTTTGCGCCATGGTGGCCCCATGAAGTGGTGGGTGAGTGGAGTTTTTTTGTGTGGCTATGGAGAAGCTATGGGGCTGTATAGTGAATTTTGGGCAACCTCGTGTGACAATCCATGAGCTTGGGAACCACATTTTTTGCACTGTGGGGCGCTATGAACCACATTTTTGCTCCATGGCCCCATGAAGTGGTGGGTGAGTGGGGTTTTTTGTGCAGCTACGGAGAAGATATGGGATTGCATAGTGAGTTTTGGGCAAACCTGTGTAAAAACCCTGAAGATCTATACTTGAGAACCACATTTTTATTTGGGCACTGTGAAGGAGCCGCGTGGATCCACGTTTTACTTCCTTCCCTACCTATTTCCACCTGCACAGGTAACATTCTGCCACCGGAAGTCCACTCTCAGACGCCCGGCGACCGTGGCTCGAGTCCCGGGCCGACCTCGGAACCGCCGCGCTGCCGCGCCTCCTCGCCGGGGGCGGAGCAGGACGGGCCGCCGGGTGACGCCACCGCAGGCCCGCCGCCGGCTCCCTTCCACCGCGCTCGACGCTGCGCCTTCCGCCCAGAGGTAGCGCCCGGGGGCGAAGCGGGCAAGCCCCGCCGCTTCCCTCCCTGCAGGGGTCTCCTCTGGGGCCGCCCCCAGGCACCCCTCGCCCGCCCCGGAGGAGCCGGGCCGTCCCGCAGGTGCGTGCGCGGGTTGCTCCGCCGGGGAGTGGGCGCCCTGCACGGCCAAGCCAAGCCCGGTCGGAAGCCACGGGGGGCGGAGGAGGCGCCTCCCTGCCCTCCCCTCATACGGGCCGGTCGCGCCGAGGCTGCCGCTGCCTCCCTCAGCCTCCCCGCTTGCCCTTGGCGCGCCCGGGCAGCGACGCGGCCTCCCCGTGGCCATCTTGTACGCGGGCTGAGCGAACTCCCGGCCTCCACTCGGCCGGTTTCCTGAGGCCCCGCCGGCCCTCCGTGAGAGGAATGAGGTAGAGAGCTTTGGGGCGGGTTGGCACTAGGGTTGCCAGCCTCCAGGTCGTGGCTGGAGATCTCCCGGAATTACAACTGGTCTCCAGGCCACAGAGAACAGTTCACCTGGAGAAAATGGCTACTTTGGGGGGTGGACTCTATGGAATTATGCCATGCCAAGGTCCTTTCGCTCCCCAAACCCCACTTTCTCCAGGTTTCACTCCCCAGATCTCCAGGAATTTCCCAACTTGGAGCTGGCAACCCTAGTTGGCACAGAAGAAGCCGGGGAAGAAGGCCGCAGGGGCGGCTCTGGGCGGCTGAAACAGGGGGAGTTCGGGGGTCTCTTAAAAGACTTAACAAACGGACTGTGTTACCCTGTGGTCTTGGTTATGGAAATGTTCTTGGTAGCGAGTGTTCTAATCTCACCCTGTGGCATCCGCCTTGGGTCTCAGTGAGAAAGGCGGACTATCAATGGCAGGAAATACATAAATGTTAAAAGTGTACAAACTCTTTTGAAAAGAGCAAGAGTCCAGTAGCACCTATCAAACTAACAAAATTTGTGGTAGAGTGTGAGTTTTTGTGAGTCACTGCTCACTTCTTCCGATACCGAGTCCAGTAGCACCTATAAGTAGCACCTATAATTTGTAGTAGGGTGTGAGCTTTTGTGAGTTGCAGCTTGCTTCTTCAGATACGAAGAATTGAGTTGTGACTCACTTCAGATACATCTGAAGAAGTGAGTTGTTGTGACTCACGAAAGCTCGTGTGTGTGTGTAACGCCCTCAAATCATAACTGATTTATGGCAACCCCTGGTGGGTTTTTCATGGCAAGAAACTATCAGAGATGGTTGGCATTGCCTGCCTCTGCAACCCTTGTCTTCATTGGAGGTCTCCCATCCAATTACTAACCAAGACTGATTCTGCTTAGCGTCTGAGAGCTGACAAGATCACAAATTTTGTTAGTCTTATAGGTGCAACTGGACTCTTGGTGTTGGAAGAAGTGAGCTGTGACTCACAAAAGCTCATACCCTACCACAAATTTTGTTAGTCTTACAGGTGCTAATGGACCTGCTTTGTCAGGTGCAAGAAATGTGAGAGAACGCAAGGGTACGAACTGAAAATACAAACTGAGGAAAATAAAATGTATTCATTTAAAATATTTACTCCCCACCACGCTTAGAACAACTTACAAATGTAACAAACTCCTAGCCAAAGGGTGAACGGTCACTGGTCATGAGGTTTGCCTTTTGAGCTTAGTATCCTTTGAACTTCTTTTGTTCATTTGCGGCATCTCCGAGATGTGAGTGTGGAGTGGAAGTTCTCTATGCAGGTTTAAGTGGGCAGAGGGCACTCGCATGAGCCTTGTTGTGTCTGAGGACTTTTGTTCTTTCTCAGGTGCTTTGCCAGAGGGACTCATCCTTGTCTCTGGTGGTTCTGCAGTTTTGCTTCTTTGGCAATGCACCCGGCCTGCCAGAGAGGACTCAGCCTATACAGGTCCCAGTTGTTAAATGAATTCCGTGTCACCTGCTTCAGTGCAATACTTGAGCCACGATGAGCTGCCCCACTCAGACGGACAGCAGTGCTTTCGTTCCAGGGCCGGCAGCCATGGGGAAAGCTGCATGAGGTCCATCTCTGCAGGCGGTTCTGCCCATGGCCAGCACGGCGAGCCTGATAAAGTGGACAAAATCAAATGCAAATTCCTTTCTGTCTGGAACAAAGTGAAATATGGTGAGTAGGAATGACACAGGAATTAATGGAGAAGCTACCGGCCTTTCTAAGCCCATAGTTTAACCGGTGGTGTTTCCTGCTGAAGAATAATAGAGTGTTCCCCATCCTCGGGCACCAATATTGGTTAGTATGCATTACTCCATTGCTCTCTGTGTGTCCGTGCCAAAAAGGTGTGACACCAGGATCCGTGAGTCTGGGAAAAACCTAGCTTGGTAATGGTGCCTGGAATCTATTTGAGCTGTTAAGCAGTGGTACCTCTCCCCCCTCCTCCCCCATGGCAAATACTGGCTGAGGGAATTAAGCAGGGGAAGCTAGCTCTCAGTTTCATCTGGAGAGCCCTGGTGCCTAGAACTTCATGAAAGTGCTTTGAATAGAGGATTATGAATTCACTTTTAATTGCCTGTAAAAAGGTGGCTAAGTTGGAAAGAAAGACATTGGAACTCTCTGCCGAATAATATCCGTGCCCTGCATGACTTGATGCAATTCCGCAGGGCTTGTAAGGTAGAGATGCTCCACAAGGCTTTTGGCGAAGGACAACGACAGACGCCAACCTACTGGCACTCCTTCCTCCTTTTTCCTCTCCCACCTCTTCTGTTTTTCCTGCCCCCTTTCCACCTTCATGGAAGCCAGTGAAAAATTTAGAATCTGAAGTATTAACACCATTCAAGTACGTTTTATTCATGGATTATTTAAATTGTTTACTTTTTGTGAATTTTTCTATTATAATGTTGTTGAGTTGTGTGTACTCAGGGACAGGGTGGTTTATAAGTCAAAATTATAAATAAATAAAAAGGTGTGTGTGTGTTAAACAGATTCCCACCGCTACTTAACTTCAGTTCCTTTTCCTTTTGAAAGAGTTTCAGGAGGATGGGTGGAAACAAGATCTTAAAACTCCTTTTTGACTAGCCGGAAGGTTCTCTGCTTTCCCATTCACTCTGCTTATGCTGAGGCAGGGAAATTGCCTCCTCCTCTCTCACTGATTGGCTTTTTCCTTTGTTGGGCTCTGTCTTTTGGGCATTGCAAGGCAGTGCAGAGGTCTAAATTATGTTCCCCCCTGAGCTCTCCACAGCAGGATGAGCTGTACCATCTGCCTCTTTTGGCAATTGTGTGTGTGTGTGTGTACCAAGATGTGTCTTCTCTCCCTCATTCCACCCATCAAACTAAGAGTTTGTTGTTAGACTTCTTAGCCAGGGGAAATGCAGAGCATCTTCCTAACTGCATGTGTTAGGGTTGGAAAGGAAATTTTCTTTTTAGTGGCCTTGAGAACAAATTGAGGCTGCAGTGTGCTGCACTTAAATGGACGGCCCACTGCTATCTTCGCGAGGTCCAGCAAGCAAAGGATAATGCTGAAGAGGGTCTTGACTATGGGCTGATGTTAAGGCCACCAAATCCTGTAAACAATGTCTAAGGAGATAGTTTTAGGTGGGTAGCCATGTTGGTTTGCAGTAGAACAGCAGGATTTGAGTCTGGTGGCGCCTTAGAGACCAAGAAGATTTTCAGGATATAAGCTTTCAAGAGTCAGAGCTCCCTTCTTCAGATACGAAAGACTCAGAGACTCGTATCTTCTTCATATCTGAAGAAGGGAGCTCTAACTCGCAAAAGCTCATATCCTGAAAATCTTCTTGGTCTCTAAGGTGCCACTGGACTCAAATCCTGAATGTTCAAGGGTTGTCTTGCATGATTAGTGGAGCAGGTTATGTGCTTTGCACAATATTTCTGTGGTGTATGAAGTTGAGGTTGGTGGAGGAAAGATACAGTTCTGGACATTCGGAACTGCTTCAATCTGCACACCAGTCCATAGAAAGAAAACGGAGACCCATTTTTGTAAGCCTGAAATGCCACTTACTGGTTTGTAACCAATACTAGACCTTTTTGACCCTTCTCCAGGTTGGACAGTCAAGAGCAAAACCAATTTCAGCAAGCTCTCTCCGGTCTACCTCTTTGGATACATCTACCACTTTGAGCAAGAGGGTGAGTAGCTTAGATTTAAGGGGTGGTTTCTACTAGCAGGTTTTTGTTTCAGGGATATTACCCCTCATGCCATCTGATCCGTACCCCTGGCCTCATCACGTGGGGGCTGCATACTCTCAATCCAGGGCAGTGGCTTTCTGACGGCGCAGTTTCCCAAGGTGCTCATGGGTGACTCAGAAGAACAAGAACAGGAGAAGCCATTTTGTATCAATTTGCTGTCATTCTTCCCTTCTCTTGCCTTTTTCTGCTGTTTGCATAGTGGGAAACAAGACAGGGTATTTCCACATGGGCTGTGCTTGCCATTTTTTTTCTTGCCTGGGGCTTCAGTTTTGTTTCTCTTCCTTCCATTTATTTATTTTACTTTTTATTGAAGGTTGGTTGTCCTGGCAGAACCGCAAGGGGGTCTCCCCGCAAATACCTTGGGATTTATGGAGCGTGCTTGGCTACCCGAAGTTACAGACTCGAGTGGAAATTTCACTTGCCTCTGGGCCAGTTCTACCTGACAAGGCTACATTCTTCTTGCAGAGGATGTGGAGCGTTTCCAGAAGGATTTTGCTTCCCGCATCTGGCTCACCTATCGGCGAGAGTTTCAGCAACTGGAGGGCACTATGTGGACCACAGACTGTGGCTGGGGCTGCATGCTGCGCAGCGGCCAGATGCTGCTGGCCCAGGGACTCCTCATCCATTTCCTTGGCAGAGGTGAGAGAGTACCAGAAAGAAGGATAGTTGTGAGAATCTGTTTTGCCTCCCCACTCAGAGTATGCAAACTTAAGCATAACAGGGTGGTTTCAGGTGAGCAGCCATGTTGGTATGAAGTCAGAGTACAAGATCCAGGTCTAGTAACAGCTTAAAGAACAACTAGATTTCTTATACCAAGGCATGTCTGAAACCTACCTTGGAATCATATGTGGACAGCCCCAAAGAGCCATCTAGTTCAACAGCCTCTCCTTCCCATTGCACTTGGTGATGTGGCATTAAAGTTTCTACTGGAGCACATAGTTTCTGGGAGTTGATCCCACTGGCAGGATTTAGGATTTAGCAACCCAAATCCATACTTCATGTTTTATTTTATTGTAACTTTTATGTTCACGTGCGGGACTTCTTGATTAGCCCTCTGCTAATCGTCAGGGTCAATCTGACAGAGGATTAGTTTCTTTTCTACTATCAGGTGATTGTCCCCACACTACATATACGGTTGCATTGTATTTCTCAATTGCCATGTGGATTAGGGAGTATACGGTAAATTCTGTCGACTGATTTTGCTGTTCTTTTGGTTCCTGCCCTGCTCATTGTAAATTGTTTTATTGTTTTATTGAATGCCAATAAAAGGTTGCTGATCTGCATGCCAAACTAGACCCTCTTGTCATCGTGGTTGTTGTTGATGGCTAACCTGTACAGGTGAGGAGCCATTCAGGTTGCCTCTCAGTGATTGTGAGCGTCTCTGGAACATGTTACTGGGTTGAACAGCCTGCTGCTCTTTCTTCTGAGGCTAAGAGGCTGATTCTTGGACTTGTGTTGTATTTTTCAGGATGGACCTGGCCAGACGCCTTACTCACCAGTGATTTGGCAGAGAACGAACCCGAGAAAAGCGCCTCCTTTTCCTGCTCCAGCACCGCTCACCTGCATCAGACCCCACCCCTCCCAGCTAATAAGAGAAGGGCCCCCGTGGAGAGCTGGACCCCTCAGCATACCTACAGCCCTGATGAACTGGAGAAGGAGCACTGTCACCGGAAGATTATCTCATGGTTTGCGGATAGGCCGGAAGCACCTTTCGGGATCCATCACCTTGTTGATCTTGGGCGCGGTTCAGGAAAGAAAGCTGGGGACTGGTACGGCCCTTCTATCACTGCCCACATTGTGAGGTGAGAAGGGTGTATGGCATGAAAAGTAATTTGTGTCTCTGGGAATGTGCTGGACTTGGAGGGCGGGGGGTGGGGCGGGGATGAGGACAGGAATATATCTTCAGCTTTACTTGAAGTATTTTAGCATCTCCATTATGTGATTGGGAGAGTGCCTGGTTGCTTTTGAGCACAGGGTGGGCCAAGTTGGTCTTCCAAGAGTGTTCAGCATAAAGCATTAATTGCTTTGGGGTGCCTTGGTAGTGTGGCCAAGGAAAGCCAATACAATAACCTGAGCAGATTGTGAAAACTGTGCCATGTATGAGTCATCACAAAGTTTCAAGATGGGTCACTGACATTTTAAGTGAAGATTTGTTACGGATCTGGCCAGATGCCGTGTTCACCAATAATATGGCAGGGGTGAAGCTCATGAAAGTTTACCTTTTTTAAGCAGTGTGATTTGACAAGTTACAGCTGCCAAACTTGCAGTGACACCATTATGGTCTTGCAAAATGTATTCTGCTGTCCAAATGATACGTGCCAGGCAGTACACATGATGTTTACCTTGATTCCTTTACAGTAGACAAGTGAAATAAAAATTCCCTAAATAAATAGTAGCGTCCAGTAGCATCTTTAAGACTAACCAACTTTATTGTAGCATAAACGTCCGAGAACTACAGCTCTCTTCGTCATCTGACATCATCTGTATCTGATGAAGATTGCTGTGGTTCTCGAAAGCTTATGCTACAATAAAGTTGGTTAGTCTTAAAGGACTCTTTTGCAACTACAGACTAACACAGCTAACTCCCCTGGATCTAAATAAATAGGTCCTTCTTCTCTACAACTGTTATAGAACAGGAGATCACTCTTCACTTATCTTACATGGTGAAGCAAGCTTGTCTCTTCTCTTTTGCACAGAAGCTTTAGGGACGGATTTGGTGTCCTGACTGAGAGTAGGATTGGGGGAAAAGCAGGCAGAACTGTGTCCCCGTGAAATCTATCCTCTCATCCTTGCAGGAAAGCAGTGGATTGCTGTTCAGAAGCAGGAAGTCTGGTTGTTTATGTGTCTCAGGACTGCACAGGTAAAGGGAATGGCTAGGCTGTCCTGTGGCCCATGAAGCACCAAGGGAGGTCACGTGGGTGACATTGGGCTGCGTTCCTTAGGGCATTCAATCACATTCTCTTTTCCTGCTGCCCCCTCAGTATACAAAGGTGATGTCGCAAACCTGGCCAACAGGAGTGAAGATAAGGCTGCGTGGGACCCCCGTGCAGACTGGAGTGCAGTCATCATCCTGATACCCATGCGGTTGGGTGGGGAGAACCTCAACCCTGCCTATGTGGACTGCGTTAAGGTGACGGGGCAAATGCGCGAGAGTTCAGTGGGCAGACGGAGTTTCTGGGAGTTTGCTTTGAAACAGGCGCCCGGTGGAAACACAGCAACCTGAAATAGAGTTGCCTGGGAACAGCAGTCAATTTGGTGATGGCTAGCTGGGTCTTTCCAAGACTCAGGTCTTTCCTCCTGAGTTCGCTTTCCATTAGCATCAGGGCTTTTTTTCAGCAGGAACGCAGTGGAACGAGTTCCGGAACCTCTTGAAAATGGTCACGTGGCTGGTGGCCCCGCCCCCTGATCTCCAGACAGAGGGGAGTTGAGATTGCCCTCCGCGCCGCTGAGCGGCGCAGAGGGCAATCTCAACTCCCCTCTGTCTGGAGATCAGGGGGCGGGGCCACCAGCCACGTGACCATTTTCTCCGAGGGCAACCCCCTGAGTCCCACCACCTCTTTCCCCAGGAAAAAAGCCCTGATTAGCATGGTTCTTGTCCTGCGCAGTGTATTGGGAGGCTGGGCACCTGATGTCAACCTCCAGGACATCACTGGGCATCCAAGCAGAGAGGAAGACATTAATTGATACTGTCATTAAGTTCTGAAGGGTCCGCCTATATCTCCTTGCCATACAGGAGCTTCTGAAGTTGGATTTCTGCATCGGGATCATTGGAGGAAAACCAAGGCACTCTCTCTATTTCGTGGGATATCAAGGTACCAATCTTCAGGCCGTAGATCTCACTGCTGAGCCCTAGAAATCATCTCCCCTCCCCAGCGTGTTGGGTTGTTACTTATCTCAAAAGATGGATGGTTGTGAGTCAGGCCAGGCACCCAATTTCTGTACCAAAAAATGCATGTAAAGCACAAACATTACAGCAAAAAATATATTATCCATCATCATAAACATGCCATACACTATGCACATTCAATATACACATATAATGCATGCTTGTCCATGCATTATATACATTATTAATGGGGCTTAGGTTAGAGACCTGCTTCAAACATTCCCTTCATCAAGTAACAATAACATCATCACGCTGAAACATTCTCTCTCCCAGACCTCAATAAAATTCTGAAGGGCTTTAATAGACAGTGAATGTTGTAAAGGCCATAAATACTTGTATCAGTGCATTTAGTGCTGAATAGAGGAGTCCAAAAAGTCAAGCATTTAATTTCCAAAGTAGTGTTGTGACAATTTGATTCTTCTCTCCTTGCATCCATCCAACTAGAATGTAGTTTAAAAAGTCTAGCATGTACATTCAGTGCTGACTTCAGCAGTCCCAACGTGAGTGTGCCTTCTTCCCTTTCTGTTTGTTTATGTATGTTATTTATAGTCCACCTTTCTCACTGGGGCTTCAGACGGATTACACAGAGTAAGGCAATACAATCAACAGGGTGAGACATCCAATAAATAATGTAATAGGATATTGAATGGCAGAATCTGGAATCAGCCGGAAATATGAAAACAAAACTGAAGCAAAGTATAAGTGTTAACGTGATGTGTTAAATGATGCAGGAAATTACGTAGCAGAATCCTACTTGCAGCAACAGGCAGTATGAACTATACACAATTGTATAGTCCCTAAACTTTTACCAAGTAGCAGGACTTGAGAGGAGGACGTGGTGGTCTTTTGAGAATCCTGGTCTCACGCTGGTTAGGGCCTTAGAAGAAAGGACAAGCATTTTGAATTGTGCCTGGAAAAAGATGGGGAGCTGGTGCAGACCTTTCAGCAATGCCTGGCCCCTGCATTTTGGACCCATTGAATGTTCCAAGCTTTTAGAGGCAGCCTCATGTAGAGCACATTACAGCCGTCTAACCTGGATGTGATGAGCAGATCACAATCTTTGAGGAATGGCTGTAGCTGGTGTATAAGGTGGAAAAAAGCCCTGCATGTCACAGAGGAGACCTGAGCCTCTGGCTGTAGGCCAAAATCCAGCAGCACGCCCAAGCTACGAACATTCTCCTTGAGGGGCAGTGCAACACCCCCCCCCCCCCAAGCAGGATCTGATTCCTCAGTCCACAAATTTCAAGGAGTCATTTGGTTTTGTCACTGATATAACAACATCATCTGCATAGCTTTTCATTTTGTATTCTTCTTTGCCTTCTTTTATTCCAATGATGCTGGTGTCTTGCCTGATTTTCACTGCCCAGATTTCAGGGATACTGAATTTTATTTTGGTATCCCTGAAACCCCGATCCGGATCAACCAAAAAATTTTGGGTGCACACCCTACTACAAAGCTCTTCACAGTCTTGCTTCAACACACCTATGGGACTGCCTCTCTCACTGTGTTCCTACTATGACAGTTTTGCTCATCTGTACAGGGCCTTCTGCAGGTGCCACCTTGAACACAGGCAAAATCAATAGCTGCCCGTACATGTACATTCTTGGTGGTGGCCCCTACCTTTATGGAGCAGCCTACCTGAAGAGGTCAGAAAAGCTCCCATTTTTCTGGCTCTCCACAAACTATGCAAAACTAAACTATTCAAGAGGGCTTTTTACTCAGTTAGGAGGGCTGTTTTGTACTGCAAGGAAGTGGTCTTAAAGAGCTGCATCAGTAAAGGGATAGGGACTATAGATTTTACTACTATGTACTGTCCGTTGCTGTACGTATAGTCCTACTGGGTAGTTTCTGTGCTTTAAATGTGTCAGTCTTAGAATTTCTTGTGCTCTGTTTCAGCATTTCTTCAACTCTGTATTGGATTTAAATCTTTGTAAATTTGCATTTATATACCCTATTATATTGTTTATTGAAATGTCTTTGAAATAGACTGTACTGACTCACCCTATGTAATTCTCCTTGAGTCTCAGCGAGGAAGGTGGACTATAAATATCATAAATAAATAAAACCTATTAAAAATCTAAGACATTTGTCAAGTTCATTACCAGCTTCTAACCCTTTTTGTTTTGGCTTCATATATCAAATAGGCTTAGTTGATTTTTACAACTGGCTAGCTTTATATACAAAATTATATTCTAAGCTTTTTCATTTTCAGTATTCTCATTAACTGTTTTCTTTTTTTAAAAAAAGAGTGTTATATTAATAAGCTGACTCTTATTATAAGCTCCCAAACTGTAGTAATTCTTATCATAGAATACATTTTCACAAGAAAAAATGTAGTTCTTTCAGTCACTTTGGAATAATATTGAGTTAATACAACTGGACGGTCCAGCTAATCCAATCTCATCAGATCTCAGAAGCTAAGCAGGGTCAGCCCTGGTTAGTACTTGGATGGGAGACCACCAGAGAAGTCCAGGGTTGCTCTGGACTTTTGCCTTGAAACCCCTAAGCAGTCCCCATGACTTGACTGTGACTTGACAACACACACACACACACACACACACAAATGGACTTTTTATTATATGGTCAACAAACCTCTAAAAGATAGTCATTAAAACAGAATAGCAAATATCACTTTGATTAACTAAGGTATTTTACCATTCAGGATGGTGTCCCAAAGAATATGTTTAAAAAAATTGCCACTGTTTACAGCTTTTACTGACCTCAAGTCAGCTTTTGACAGAATTGCAAGGGAACTTCTTCGGAAATAATATTTGATCTCCACTAATTTAAATTCAATTTAACTTAAGCGTACTCCAAGTTGAACTGCTGTTATCAATCAATATATACTACTGGACTAATATGAGCTTGGTTTGTCTTTCTGAGTTTTTGTGAGAGAAACAGACTGTAAATGAACTAATAGATACACCGCACACAAGATCGTCCAAATTATTCTTGATTAGCGTCAAAGAGAGAGTAGAAAGCAAAATTGCTTATTACTTGGTTTTATTAGCTTTCATATTTGTTTTTGGAAGAGTAGTTGCTCTGTTAGATGGCTTAGATCCTTCCATTATAGCATTCACTACACCATTTCTGTTTCTGCCTGAAAAAAAATCTCCTGAAAAGTCAGAGAATCTTGAAAACAAAATCTCAGAGTTTATTTTTCCTTCATTAAATGTGTACATTGTTCTCTAAGCTAATTTTCCCATCCTTTATTCATAAGGTAAATCTTTCTTTGGATGTGCCAACAATGTTTCAATTTTCCAGCCTTTTTATTAATACCAACCAAAAATAACACAGCACAGTATGCAAGCTTTCAAGCTCTTCAGAATTCTTCATCTGTCTGGATATTTAAAAGCAAATAGAAAGGCAGGGGTATCTCGGGCAGTCTAATGATGTGAGGCAGGATATGCAGTGCAATCCTAAGCACGTTGTCAACTCAGAATTAAGTCAGCAGTTGAACTTAGTGGGGCTTACTCATTAGTAGGGTTACTTAGGATTTCAGCCTTTGTATACTACATTTGGAGGGAAGCTATACAGTGGTACATGCATATTTGAGGGTTTTATCCCACGGAAACTAAGAGTTTCTTGGATTGTTCCAAAGCAACCCATTAACCACTAAACCATAAGGCTATGTTAAGATAATTATTCTCCTGAATAATCTTTAAGATGCTATCAGCCCTCTAACCGGAAAAAAGCATACATCATTCATTATCCTTTCTTAAATTTAAAAGATAAAATAGTAAAAATACAATCGCTAAGATCCTTATCAAAGTGTTTTCATAAAAGCGTTTCATTGCAACCCAAGTTTTGGAGATTTACGGGTATAGGGATGTGCCTTATTATCAGCCCAATTATGTGAACCTAACATGACTATTAAACCATCTCATTAGTTTCCACTGAAGACCTCAAAGCATAGAATGACATGTTCCCGAGGAATACTTGCTTTAAAGTATATTCTGCTTGTTTCGCTTGCTCTAAGATTTATTTCTGTGTGTGAAGCAATTTATTCATAAACTATCTTTCCCAAAGCTGGAACAGTAAGCAATACATGCTTACAAATTTGAAAAATACAAAGCAAGTTCTCGGGCATTTTTTGTTCAGGATCCATTGGAGTCAAAGTTAGGCGTGTGCACACAAAGACATTAATAGCATTCGATTTATACACCACCATTCAGGACAACTTAACACCCACTCAGAGCGGTTTACAAAGTATGTTGTTATTATCCTCACACCAATCACCCTGTGAGGTGGGTGGGGCTGAGAGAGCTCTGAGAGAGCTGTGACTGACCCAAGGTCACCCAGCTGGCTTCAAGCGGAGGAGTGGGGAATCAAACCTGGTTCTCCAGATTAGAGTCCTGCCTCTCTTAACCATTACACCAAACTGGCTCTAAATCCTAACTGGGAATAGAGATGGGCATGAACCAAAATACGGACCAAAATTAAGCACGAACCAGGCTGGTTCGCGAACCGTGGTTCGTCAGATCCCATTTCTGATGAACCGCCACAAACTTCTAGCCTGGTTTGTTTGGGGTTTTTTTTGGTTCGTGACTGCAAACAGCCTGGTGCCAATCAATCAGTTTCCTAGGCAACAGGGGATGGACTTCCGGCAGACCTTCTGCTGACCCGGAAGTGACCTTCTGCTGACCGGGAAGTGCTGATTTTCTGACCTGGTTTGATTTTTTTTCCGGTTCGCGCCCATCTCTAACTGGGAATACCGAATCAGAGCAAAAAATGGTATTCCCTGAATTCTGAATTGATTTTCTAATTTGGTTCAGTAAAATAGCAGAAATTTGGTAAAATTCGGCCATTGTTTCCTATGGGAAGCAAGTGACACTTGCAGTTTAGCCCAACTGAAGCAAGTGCTTGTGCTTGTGCCTGGATACTGCTTGGTTCTGTTCTGTGGTGTTCTACCACTGACGGAACCCAGTGCCTGGTTGCTGTGAATGACACTGGTTCTGTTGGGCTATGGTGCGACAGTTTCCATCTGGAAGGCCTCTGTGTTAGGTGGTGCAGAAGGAAAAAATAGCCTAACGCTGTGATCCTTCCCCAACTGACATTTTTCTTTCAAGGTGAACTGACTTGGAGGCTAAGCTCAAACCCTCATCATAGGCAGCTGGCAACACTAGCTTCAGTTTGGTCCCCCATAGATGACTTCTCACTAGCCAAGCATCCAGCTGTAAAATACTTTCTAAAGGGAGCAGTGCTAGGTTCCCTACTGCTGTTTGTGCCAGTTGCAGGCATTGCTTTGTACAAAGTGGTCCCAACCTGAAAGGAGCAGGTCAACACATGGTGGCAGGGTGGGCAAAAGCACATTTTGGGTACTAGTTTACGCCTAGTAAATGAACTGTCACTTGCCATTTTGCTTTAGCGGCATAGATCCTATGAAGAAACAGGACAACGAGTGGTTTCTTGTGAAGGTGATGGGAATAAGGCTGAGAAAGAGCCAGTGTAGGTGTCAAGAGTATTGAATAGTGCTGGAATTCATATCCCCATATTGCTATAAAGTGACCTTTTGTAGCACACTCAATTTCTCTCGCCCTCTCAGCATAGCCTACCTCGCAGGGTTGTGAGAATAAAAATGGGAAGGGAGAATCATAGGTACTGTCTCAATTTTGTCTACACTGCTTAGTGTTTTGCATAGTTTTAAGTGGAGATGTAACTCAACCTTTTCCCCATTCTAGTTTTTCTTGGGGATGACCGTTGCTTAGAACAGTGTGTGGCAAGTTAGATGGGCCAGTAGTTTTCATTGAAGATCGGCTCTGCTCTCTGCTAGAAAGCAGTATTGTTCAAGAAAGGTCGGACTGCATGAGCTTTATGCTTCTTTTAGCCCTTGAATCTACTTCTTGAAAATGCAGTCAGGACTCGGAGTACAAATTGGGTGTTGCATGGTTCCTTGTAAGTCTGTGCATATCATCATAGGCAAGCATCCATAGACTAGCTGCAATCCTTTACCTCCTGCTTCCTTGTCTTCCAGATGACTTCCTCTTGTACTTGGATCCTCACTACTGTCAGCCCTTTGTGGACACCACCCAGGAGAATTTTCCCCTGGAGGTGAGCATCTCCAGCATCTCTCTGAGCTTCAGGATTGTGCAATAGCGCATTGGTGCTGTGGTTTTGCCGCTATGGTAGTTTACCTTGTGGTCTGTGTGGAGTTTCCAGCTTAAGTTGCCATCACATTCTACCCACGAAGTCTAGGCCCCAAGACATAATTCTAAGTATTAATTGTTTAATCTGGGATATAAGAATATTGTGGGATTTTGCTGCTATGGGACTAATAAAGATTCCATACAAGACAAGAGAAGGTCTTGTGACTGAAACAATCTAGATGGCTGCTAAGATGTCTAATTTTATTTTCTTAAGAACGCCATTATTTTCTCCAAGGTCTCAGAGGAGTGTATTGTCCAAATGTAAGATTTGCTCCAAATCATCAGACTTCAGAAACTACTGATCTTCAGAGAGGAGGGGATTTTTATACAAAACTTTGATCTGTTATTGAGTTCTGAAAACATTTGCAGTTGTTTCTAATATATACTTTACTTCTTACTATTTTTACACCCTAAGTCATAAACAGTAACCCTCATCTGATAAATGGAAAACCTAGAAGTTAATGATCATATAACTTAACAACTACTGCCAAGAATTTTGCCACATACAAAGTAGTTTGTTTATCATTGTCACTGAATAACTAGGATGATTTTACTTCTGGAGACAAAGAGTTCTGAGTAAATAATAGGGAGATCGAATCGGCTTCTTAGTTCTGAAAATATAGGACAAATGAAGAAAATGTGATCTACTGAGTTGATTTTGTTGCTGCCGCAATTGCAGAGCCTATCGGAATATGGAATTCTACCAGTGATTTTTTTCTGGGGAAAGAGGTGGGGGAACTCTCACCCACGGCAACTCCCGGGAGGAGGTGGTGCGCCTCTCAGTACATGTGCCAATGATGGGAAGTGACATCAGGCAGGCTGTGGCCACCCTGGGAGCGCTTCTGTGCTCCGTGGGGGGGTGTCTGGTTTGGCAAGGGGGGGGGGTCTGATTCGGCACTCCCCCACCTGGCAGTGGCTGGATCTGGGTCATTTCAGGCCCAAAATGGCCCGAATCGGCCTGGAACAGGCTGCTGCTGCATGGGACAGCATTCCCCTGCCCGGCAGCAGCCTGAACCTGGCCATTTAGGGCCCCATCTGGGCTGTTTTAGGCCCAAATTGGGCCCAACCAGGCCAGAAATGGCCTGGATCAGCTTGCAGTGGGCTGCTGCCACATGGGAGAGCAATCCTCATCCGAGCAGTGGCCTGATCCTGGCCGTTTGGGTCCTGAATTGGGCCCCAAATTGCCAAAAGGGGCCCAAAATGGCCAGAATTGGGCGGCTGCTGGGGGTGGAGTGTTCCCCTCCCTGGCAAAGACCCAATCCTGGCCATTTTGGACCCAAATTTGGCCCAAAATGGCTGAAAGGGGCCCAAAATGGCCAGGATCAGGCTGCTACTGAGTGGGGGGATCTTCCCCTGCCTGGCAGGGGCCCGATCCTGGCCATTTTCAGCCTTGAATTGGGCCCAAAATGTCTGAAAGGGCCACAAAATGGCCAGGATTGGGCTGCTGCCGGGGTGGGGGAGTGTTCTCCTGCCATTCAGAGGCCTGATCCTGGCCGTTTTGGCCCTGATCCTGGCCGTTTTGGGAAATGTGAGGAGTGTTCAAAGAAACAGAAGGATTAATTTTGGCTTGATCACGTTGAATGAGATCTTCACTTACCTTGCTGGTTTACCTTTGGACTTGTTTCCGTCAGAATTCATTGATTTGGTGGACTTTAACTGTCTATCTGAACTCTCAGTGTTTTGGAATGGCTTATTTTGAGTAAATGTATGCTTTGATTATGTTTGGATTGTGTTTTTGACTTACACTTCCATTGTATTTAATTACACTATAGCTTAGTAGTTTCATATATTTGATTGGTTATTTCATTATTTTCCTTCACATACAGTCGGTTCCAACTTTGATAATTTGGCATTTTTGTTGGAGAGAGAATGCCAACCGAAAAAAGATGAGCACACTCTGCCGCATGCCCTCATAGTCAAGGTTCCTAAGACATCTTCTAATGAGCAGGGTCAATCTTTGACTACTCATCGTTTCCAGTGCATCCTGCGTAATGCCTAGGCATGACAGTGTATGATCGAGTAGTCTATCCCAGTAACTTAGATGATGGTCCAAATTGACTAGTCCAAGGAAACTTGATTCTGGATTTGATTTTAATATCCTAAATTTCAGATTAAATGCTTCAAAGAACATCTCCCCAAAAGATGTTTCTTTACATCTAGGACAAAGAAGGGCTCTTAAACTAAGAAAAATAGTGTCCAGAGTTGCTCATTGCATTTCACCATAGTTCCTGCTGCTGTGGGGGGGAAGCCCCGTTTCTCACTCGTAATTTGTGGCTGGGTTCTTCATTGGTCACTGGAAGTGCCTTTCACATTTTGCCCTCACAAGAAAGAGGCTAATAAGAGGTGCTGTTGGTAGATGATGTTGTGTCAGAGAAGCCATGAGGCCTTGACTGCCCAGAAGAGCAATCCTTCCGTCATATCCTGATTTTACTAACTTCCTTGTTCCTTTCACCTTTTCCTCCTCCACCTCTTTCCTAGTCCTTCCACTGCAACTTCCCTCGCAAAACGGCATTCAGTAAAGTGGATCCCAGCTGCGCTATTGGATTCTATGCCCGTCACCGCAGAGAGTTTGAGCAGCTGTGCTTGAAGTTGACGCAGGTGAGGCATCCAGACAAGCTGCGCTTTCTCAGAAATAACATTAAAACTGGTATTCTCTAGGTGGGCTAAATAATACCAGTTATGTGCCGCTTACTTCAAGCTAATGGGTGAATTTAACTCAGCTGCACTCTTTGGGAGCTCAGGTGGAGTGTTGAGTTTGTAGAATTCCAGATCTCATTTTGAGGTTACCAGAGCATGGACTGGAGTGGCCAGGTCAACTGAGTCTAAGAAAAGAGTGAGTTGGCAAACCAGATGCAGCAGATAGAAGGCACTCTTGGCCGCTACACCAGTCTGCTTTTTGAGCATCCCCCAAGCTCTTAACCTGCTCTGCAAAAGCCAACATCCTCCATGACACATGACTCCAGTCGCTCTAGAACATCAGCCTTCTGGACCAGCATTCTCTCTCTCTTGTCTGGATTCAACTTCACTTGCCTTGGCCACCTGGCCACAAAGCATCTGTTCAGAACCAAGACGAATGCCTCTGTAGGCCTGGATAATGAAATATAGAGCCGGATGTCATCTGCACAGGATGATCTCATTCAGCAGCCAGATACGTTAAAGAGTGTGGGTAGGAGAAAAGAACCCTTGGGCATACCACAGGACAAATCCCACCCATTTGATTCTGCTCCTCCAGTGGAAACTCTTTGCATCTGATCAGACAGAGAAAACCCAACCACCCCAAGGCTCCATCTTTAATACAAGTGCCATGTTCCAGCTGGTGGGTAAGAATGAAGTGGATCTGCTGGAAGATCTAACAGTATCGAAAGGGATGAGTGTCCTGTCCCACTTTGAACAAAGATCATCTACCAGGGCAACGACAGCTGTGTTGGTTCCATACCCAGCCCAGGAACTTTATTGAAATGGATCAAGGACAAATATGTCACCCAGGAAACCCTGGAGATGTCCAGCCATCACATGCTCTGTCTAGAATAGGTAAATTGGAGATTGGGCTATAATTGGCCACCCCATCCCTAGCCAATGAAGAGTTAAAAAAAATTTCCTTCAAAGGCCTAGGGTTTTTCAGTTTCACTCAATTCCTATTAGAATAACCTATTAGTTTTTTGACCCAGGATGCACAAACAAACACAACCTTTATTGGCATGTCAGAGTGAAAAAAGGTACATTAAAATTAGTTGATAGCTTCCCTGATACAGATTGCAGATTGAAGAAAGCTAGCCACATTAGAGGTTATAGAAAGGTTGTGACCAGATAGTAATCGCTGGACCTTGGCATTATCAGAAAGGCCGCACCATGAATAGAGAAGGGAGTTCAAAAGTTTGTCTCGGATCTTAGAATAAAATAAACAGTATAATAGAACATGGGAAACAGATTCAATGACACCCATGCCACAAGGACATTTTCTGAGTTCATAAGGGGTCCCTTGACATCTGCCAACGAAAATGGCCGGAGGCAGTATGTTGAATCTGGCCAGCGTTAGTGCCCTTCTTTGATGGGGATCAGTTAGGGGCCCCAGGATGCTTGAAATCACAGTCACTTAACACCTGATGGATAAAGGACTAAAGAAGGCTTATGCTGGGTGAATCTTGCCTTCAACAGATTAGTGAGAACCCTAGGGCTTCAGCTAGTGAATAGCTTTGCAGTGGAATTGTAAGCTGTTCATTAAGCGTTTATGGGATGGCACTAGGGTAAAGGTAACGTTTGAAAATCTTAGGGGCTGACGACATGACTGCTTGATCACCACACTCTCGAGCGAAAAGGCTGTGGTTCCAGATGGACCGTGAGGGCCTTGGATCAACAGGCCCTTTGTGTAGTGATTGTTTCTGGGAATGTCATCTGCGTAGATCCTGAAACAATGGACAGCTCTCTGAAAACTCAGAGTTTTGTTCAGATTTTTTGTTTTGGATACTGAGTTTTTCTTTGAGCGTAACACTCATAATCCTTACTTGTTTGATGGAATGATTGAGGTCTCTACAATTTAAGGTCATTATTTTGATGTCTCTAGCCACTCCTTGGTGACTCAAAAATACAACCTTTCCTGTTCAATGCTCCTCCTTGAAACTCTTAAGAATTAAAGTTTAAGTGAATTTTTTTCTGGCAACCTTTGTTTTCATCATTCTGAATATTTTAATGTTATTCATGAGTTTCTCTCCTTGATTGTTGATTCCCGGTTCCAGGTCCCAGTGCAGATTCCCAGGGACTTCACTGCCCACCTCTCTCCATTGCAAAAACTCTCATTTTATTCCTACCTTGTACTTAATTAAAAAAAAAGTTATCAGCCTATAAAAGTATATACCTCCATGTCCCATGACTGTTCATGTTACACAAAAACCTTTAGTGTGGCATCTTGTTGATGATTTTTTAGAAATTCAGGTATACCTCTACCAGCTGCTCCTGTCTGTGTGTTTGTTAAAGACTCTCAAAGACACCCTTCCCTCCCACTGTGTTCCAGGGCAAGATGTACTCAGCGTCAAATAACTTGGTTATTTTCCTTTGCCTGCTACAGGTCCTGAACTCTGCAGCCGTCAAAGAGAAGTATCCCATGTTCTCAGTTGTGGAGGGTTGTTCCCAGACATATGGCTTGGATGAACCGAGCACCCACTTCTCTCAGCAGACGTTGCAAACCCAACGGCTTATCAAGCGGGACAGGGTGAAAAAACCTACTGCGGAAGAATTTGTTGTCTTATGATTACTGAACAGGAAGCGTCAACATCACTGACTTATTTATTATTATTTATATAGAGCCTTTAGGCTGGCTCCATCCCTGTGCAGCTGAGAACGGGACTCCTGTGTCATCTCTGAAGATGACTCTGTTGCTGTAACCTCATCATGCTGCAAGTGAGAGGTCTTAGTTGCCACAAATAGGCCACTGCTAGAAAAAAGTCGTCACACTGGAATACTTAGCACTGAGATTGGCTATGCACAGCAAGAACAGAGACATTAAAACTGGGGCATGAAGACTGTGGGGGGTGAAGGGAAGACTTCTCATAAGATGGCTGTGAATTTGTTTTATAAAAAATAAGTTTGTCTGCTCTGCTGACATTCCAGTCCTGAACTTGGGATCAAGCTAACCCTTTGACTTGCTGCTGTCTCTCAGAGTTAAAATTCTTTGCTACCCTGATTGCACTGTCACTTTTCTCCATCAGCACTGTATCTACTCACCAGACTTTCTAACCCATCGCAGTGATGCGGGAGGAACCATGTCCTCTTTTCTGAGCAGGGGGAAATCCATAGTCACTTTAGTAAGGGAAGAAGAGCTTGCTTTTGATGGGGCTTTTACCCTGTAGCTCAGGGTAACCTCCTTGGGATGAAGGTGGCTCCCCCCCCCCCAATTTTTATTATTCCCAAAGCACCTTTCTTCTCTTGCATCATCAATTCATCCTGTCACAATCAAGGGAAGGCTACAGTAGTTCTCTATACAGGCTCCTGCGGCATGTTGACTGGACACACGGGGAGGGAGCAGGGCACAAGCGCATTGGCCCTGCCCGTCCACCCCCACCAGATTGCTGGGCAATTGCATAGTGTGAACAAATGGAAGGAGTGTCTGTACACGTGCTGCATCCCCGTAATTGGGAATTTTGTTTTCTAAATGCTGCTGATTATGGGGAGGAAGTGTACACGCGGCACCAGGTTTACAAGCCGGTGATCAGGCAGGGGCGGAACCAGCAGGCTCAAGCCCAATCTCCCTCTTGCCATGTTCGGCCAATGCACGGAGGGTTCATGTGTGATCTTGGAATCTGAGGAAGCAGGTTTGCAACTGAGTACTCTCATCTGCCTCTTGTCAACGATGCTCAACACATTTTTATTCATAGGCAGCCAGACTTGCTCTGAAGATTACTGTGTTGATGACAATTCAGAAACTTGCCATAAAGGGTTGCTCCTCTTTAGTTCCCTTCAGAGGCAAAACCTTCTGGATGCGTTTTAGTTAATAAATGATCAATTTGGTGCATAATTGTGCAGTTGTGTGTTCACCTGGGCTCGTCGTACAATTATTGGTCCGAGAGGGATCTACAGCTTATCTAATCTACCCCACGCATTTGGCAACCGGCCAGCTAAACCCAGATGCTGAAATCGACACATCCTGCCTCTCTGTATTTATTGTGTCATGACATTTCAGAGAGAGAAAAACCCTCACCCCTGTATGGATGGTCCAAATCCTCCTGCAGTCAAGAAAACCATCCCACCTCTCGAACCTCCCGTCGCTTTGGAGCTGTCATGAAAGAAGCTTTCCTGAGAATTTCTCTAGGGTAAGCGGCTAGGAATGCAAAGAAAAGAAGCAAAGTTCCCCCACAGAAAGTTGAGCAGGGGGTGAGCCTTCATTACAACTCTGGATTTTTCTACTTGCGTATAGTTTCAAGCTCTGGAACTCTGATTAATAAGCATGAACCTTTTCAGCTGCCAGTGGCCTTCAGAAAAGGTGGCAGCGCTTGACAACAGTGATACAGAAGTTGGCCTTTATTATTGGTGGGACATGAATACTGCTTGTGTACTGTGACGGCCACATTTTCTGAGCTGGGGAGTCCAAATCTCCATCCTACCTCAGTATTGAACTACTTGGTTACAGGAAAGCCATTTTCTCAGTCCCAATCTTCCCCCTTTCCACACACACCTGTAATATAGGAATGATTCTGCTCACTTAACAAGCCCGTTCTGAGAGGACTCAAATAACGCTTGTGCAAGTGGGAGCCAAAAAGCAGGGCTATGTGCTTAGGTGGGGAGGGGCAAAGAGGGAGGGAGGCTGGAGAGGGAATCAGCTGGCTGTAGGGTCGAGGAGGCTGCAGTTGGGAAATGCGTGCATGTGTGTATTGCTCCTTTTTTGCCCCTAAGCTGCAGCAGCAGCAGCTGTCTATCCCCTTCCGCCCTTCAGTCCTCTTCTACCAAGCTTATTTAATTTAGTACTTTATTTGTATGCTACCTTTCCCCCAGTGAGGACCCAAAGCATCTTACCTTGTTCAACATTTTATCCTCACAACAGCCCTGTGAGGTAGGTTACGCTGAGTGTGACTGGCCCAGGGTAACCTGGTGAGTGTCCGTGGCAGAGTGGGAATTCGAACTTGAGTCTCCCATAGGCCTGCAGCCACGGTGGGGCCCCATCAAAAACTTGTTACGCCCCCTCAGTGAGCCATTAGTCTTTCAAGTGTAAATTGTCTGTGCAAAGGGGAAAGGGTCAGCATCAAAAGGTGTGAACTCTGTCATAAATCTTCCAAGTGTGAATTCTTTCAGTAAGTGACTAGAACAGAATTAGTAGTTAGCAGGGCTGGTTTTAAAATCCTGCTGGAGAGCGTGGGTAGTAAAATCATGCTGGATAAAAACAGAGAGAGAGAGAAGCTAACTAAGGAACTAAGGGGTTCAACTGTATTGCAGCATAGCAAAGCAAAATTGAAAGAAAACAGGAATATGATCCAGAGGAGTTAGCCGTGTTAGTCTGTAGTAGCAAAATCAAAAAGTCCAGTAGCACCTTTGAGACTAACCAATTTTATTGTAGCATAAGCTTTCGAGAACCACAGCTCTCTTCATCAGATGCATGGAGGGCAGAAGGAAACTGGCCAAATATAGAGGAGGAGAGGGGGGATGTGAACAACAGTATTCCATAATAGTCCTACAGACCTCTTATTGCTGAGGATTTATTTTTTTTGGCAGGAGACAAATAAGGGCTTAGGCCCAGAGGTCGGTGAGTGCATTTCTTTTGTTGTTGCTAATATTATGCTACCCCACAGGAATCTGTATTCACAGGGGAGAGCTGTGGTGTTTGCTCTGAAGATGTCAGGGTCGTGGGGAAGGATTCCCCACCTGTGGACAGCTCAAGCATCATCCCGCTGTTACCTGACCCTATGCACGTTCACTTGGAAAACCATGCTACGTACAGCCTGTCCCTACGCGTCTTGTATGTTTACTTATTTGAACACACATGAAGCTGCCTTATATTGAATCAGACTCTTGGTCCATGAAACTCAGTATTTTCTACTCAGATTGGCAGTGACTCTCCAGGGTCTCAGGTGGAGATCTTTCACGTTACCCTTTTGTCTAGTCGTTTTTCCAAACAGGAGATTGAACACCTGGGACCAAGCAGATGCTCTACCGAATTACTGCAAAACAATATTTGGATGTGCTGAGCCGAGTTCAGCTACAAATGACAGGATGGGCATTCTTGGTTGGAATGCTCTGTTTCCCTTACAGGAAATTGACAAAGGACAGGGAAAAGGAGATTGTATTTACAGTTTCAAAGAAAGGTTCCAGCAATCTGTAATTCTGCAAACTATGTAAAACAGTTTTTTTGCGAGGACATCTTTATAAAGGTAACAGGACAATAGAGAACAGGGCTGTAGTCTATGCTGTATATCATCAATTTGTTGCATACACTATTGTGCTCTTGCTGCATTGTTTTCTACTTTTATAATTCCATTTTCTTTATAGTTTGAGAGTCCTATAGTGGCTGGATTTCAGAAGTTTGACCAGTAATTTGACTATTGCTAAAGCCAGGCTGTCAGTTGGCTGGAATGTGAATATTTATGTGGCTTGTCCCTAACCTCAACTGCTCCCTCTCCTTTGTAAGGCAGATGATATAAAAAAAACTTTAAAACTTAATTATATATACTATTTGTGTTTGATTTGTTCCTTCTTTAATCATGTGCTTCGCTGGCCAAAGAGCCTACTCTACCTGGCTAATCCCCCAACCTCACAGGAAACTCGGCTGTATTGTTTGTAGCTTTTTCCATTGCAGGTGCCGTTTTCTAGTTGAGAGTTGCTAAACATGGGGGCGGGTGTCAGCTCCTTTTTCTGGTTTCTTTGTCTGGAGATAGCATCCATCTCTCTTCATCTTGGAAATTACTTCTGATGCCTTTTGCCATTATAAGTTCGTTTTATGTTTTTTAATTTTTTATGTTGCCTAGCAGTTTTCTTAAATAAATCACATTATAATTTTGAACTGGGGATATTTCACATTCTGCTTTGAAGCTATTATTAAAATTGGTCACAGTACCAGGATGAAACCCAGTTGATGTTGGAGCTCTCTTTTATGACAGCAAGCTCTGAAGGGTCTGGATATCACCTGTCAAATGTATTTCTTTAGCCTTTTCATATCATACTTTTATTATTTTCTGGGGTCATGGAGACATCGCGTTAATTCATGGGGCCAGAAAGTGATAGTGTACAAGAGCTCTGGGCAATTGAAAGAATATCACCATGAAACTTGTAACATGCATGCTAGCTGGGCTGCCACTTCCAGGAAGGGGGTAATTGACTGAGCAAGCCTGGGAGAGGTTTTTAAACATCTCCATTCCTCACCTGCAGTAGCTCAGTGCCTGCAGTTGGGAAGAAGTTGGGAGTCATTTTTCAGCTGCGTAGGTTCTCTCTACGAGAGGATAGACTCAGATGTGCATTGTGTGCATGGCTTTCTTTGGCATAGAAGTCTGGGGGGGCATCTTGGTCCTGCTGAAAAGATGCTGATACAAGTTCCTACAGGAAGCTTCAGGTGAGAGCTGGTACCTGTTTTGTGTAAGTTCAACCAGGTTTTCAACAGTTGAAAACCTGAGAAGTTGTGAATATGTTGCTCCTGCTTTCCTGTACCATGACCGAAACAATCAACAGGGCCCTTATCTCTACATTTTTATCGCACCGAGGAGTTTAGGGTGGCTTCCCGTTTTTTCTGTTATTTTAAAAGGCATTATACGCTTTTAAATAAGATGTTTTGGTGGTCATTATCTTGAACAGACAGGTGAATGTCTTGGCTCCAACATTGTTTGTATGTGTTTTGACTGCTTTGGAGAGAGTGATAAGAATACGGGTCTAGAGTTCAGGAAAATAAAGCTACCCTTTGATACGTATTATTTTCTTCAGTCCAAAAACTATTTCACTTTTTAAAAGCCCTTTTCTCCCTCAAATGATGCACAAATTCCAACAGCTGCAAATTCTGACTAGTAGAATGATGGCGTTAATCCTTTAAAATGGTTTTCCGTCTGCATAAATTTAAACTTTTTGTTAACTGCATAAATTAAGCTTTTTCATTAAGTGCCTGAAGTTTGAGTTAATCAAATTTATGGCAATGGTATTTTAAATGTGTATTTTTATATCGCATTGATGCCAGTCAACTGGATGACTCAAAGAGATTTTGTTCTATATCTGCAGAGGAGTTAGCCGTGTTAGTCTGTGGTAGCAAAATCAAAAAGAGTCCAGTAGCACCTTTAAGACTAACCAATTTTATTGTAGCATAAGCTTTCGAGAATCAAGTTCTCTTCGTCAGATGCCTGATACAGATACTGGCCAAATACAGAAGAGCAGGAGAGAGAAGAGAGGCGGCAATTTCCTTTACAGAGGTGGGGTCTGGGGGAGCTCAGTGGCACCTGGTGTGAGCTTTCGGGAACCACAGATCTCTTTGTCAGATGCATCTGGCAGGGAGAGCTGTGGTTGTCGAAGGCCCATACTACATTGGAATTGGATGGTCTAGCTGTTTGGCTGCTACAAACTAACAGGGCAAACTCCTTTGAAGCCAACTGATACACACACCAAAAGGAGATGTTTACATATACTAGCAAAGGAATGTTTTGGTTGTACCCTCCTCCTCCCTCCCTAATTGCCGCCTCTCTTCTCTCTCCTGCTCTTCTGTATTTGGCCAGTATCTGTATCAGGCATCTGACGAAGAGAACTTGATTCTCGAAAGCTTATGCTACAATAAAATTGGTTAGTCTTAAAGGTGCTACTGGACTCTTTTTGATTGTTCTATATCTATATCCTAAAAAGAAGAAACAGCAGCAGTTTGTCAGGCAGGGGTAAGACACTGGCTAACATTCCCTCTTCTACACAACTCTGAAGAGTAGAGGAGCCCTGTTGGCCTTTGCAGAAATTCTGCAGGGCCGAGCGCCTGTCTCCCAGAAATCAACCTAGTAGAAGAATTCACAACCCTATAAAAAGGCAGGAGGAAACAGACAAACACATACTTCTACACACAGTGCAGATGGGCTGTTACAAAGGACCAGTAGCTGAACAATTCTGATACAATCTGATTTTTTTTGCTTTCCCCCCTGCCTTTAGTGTGCTGGAAGAAGCAGGAAAGGGCCAACAGCACTATCCATTGTTGCGAAACTGGTGAAGGGCGAGATAAGATCTCTCAGTTGCCCTTTGGCAACCTGAGGAGCAGAAGCCTCGGCCGACTCCCATGGCCACCTTGAAAACATATTCATGCACATGCGATGCAAGAAGTTGATCCCTGCCTTTTCGAACTAGTCTATTTTGAATTCTTTCCTCCTCGTGATAAAAGCAAAAGACTTCAGATTTTGCTTTCGAATCACAAACCCCCAGTGTACCCTGTCTGCTGTGAGAGGACAAGGGGATGGGGGAGTCTGTAGGAGCAAGACTGGACTTCAGATCCCTTCAACGACTGTTTACATTGACCTCCTACGTGGTGGGAAGGGGGCGCATGTTCCTTCCATATTGCCTGTAATAGAGGTAAGCATGATACTGGAGTTCTGGTAAGACCATTCTGAAGCAGTCTCTGTATTGGGCAGAGGTGAGATTCTGCCTCAGGTTATAGCCCAGTATGGTGACACTTCCCGGCTGCCAGGGCCGCAGGTCGTCTGCCATGATCTCTGGACCAACAGGGCCCCCTGCTAGACACCTGGCTACAGTCTTCTGCCTCAGGGCCCGAAAGGCGTCTAATTCGCGCTTCATGCGTACATAGCCATAGTGCTCCACCTTGCGCCAGAAGACACTCTGGAAGAACCTATAGAGTTGCACATCAAACCAGTTCCAGGCCTGGATTTTCTGCCCCATCTCCTTTGCCAAAGGCGACGACTCCTTATGACGGACATTTAGCCGGACATAAACCAGTTCTTCCATGTCTAGACCTAACAATTCCCGTGCCAGAAGCAAGGACTCATCAAAATGTTCTGCAAGCATCACCAGCTGAAAGGTTTGGTTAAGTCTTTCCAGCTCACTTGCCCACTGGCTGCTCGGGGCTGCTTCGCGGCTTGCATTCAGGCCCAGGTCAAAGGTCATGGGGTTCCTGGCTAGTCCGTTGCTGACATCCTGAGCATCATAGTACTGACTTGATGCCTCAAGAAAAGCAAGTAGTGGGCTGGAGTGGTTGTACAGTAGCTGGAAGGCGGGCACGATGTTTCGATAGTAATGGAAGACAGATTCAAAAGTCTGCACTGGATCCCGCAGGATGGTGAGGAAGATGGTTTGGGGGGCCATGACAGCCTGGACTTCCCCAGCGTCCAGCCTCATGTGGCTGCAGAGCAAATTGAAGTGGGCAGCCCCAGGTGGGAGGTCTTCCACAAAGTCCCCGGAGAAGCGTTCTGGGTATGCAAACTGATAGGAGTAGCGTGGAAAGGCCACAGTCAAGTTGCGCCGCTCGCCGGCACGGAAAAGTATATTCTGCACTGTACTACTGCCTGTCTTGTGGGTCTTCAGAAAGACAACGCTGGGTCTTCCCTGCTTTTCCAAGCCAGACTTTCTTGCAGCCCACTGTTTAGCCAAAGAGCGGGTTAAAGTAATCTTCTGTTGGCGGCTGAACAGCTTTTCTCCAGAGTTGATCTTCAGTATTTCGCTGTAAGAGAAAGCCACAGAAAGGTGAATTAATCTGCATAGCTCGGAATGAGTAGTTGGTTAATGCCCTGGGAGGCTACTTGCAAGAGCTGGACAGAACTTTGGACTGGGACAGCAATGCTCTGATTGCTTCAGTGATCGTGGAATGGAAAAGCTCCACAACCTATCCTAAGCAAGACTCTAGAAGATGGTTGTTGTGGACCATATACCTTCAACAATATACAAGACTCTAGAAACTGATTACAAATAGAGGAACTGAGCTGGAACCTAAGCATGTTCCTGTCACTAGTCTTGCCATGATCCTTCAGTTTCCAGTTTGTTGGCAACAGTTTCTTACCCTTTGGTTTGTGACATGTCTATCTGTTCTGCCAGACTCCAGCCTCAACCTGAGTCTTTTCAGGGCAATGGCGCAGATTGAAGCCTGAAGGAAGTTCACCCGTCAAAGGCCCCAACTCTGGAGTGACGTGAGCAGCGGTGCCCATTGTGGCGGAACAGCTGCTCTGACACACAAGCAATGCCCTTCCTGCTTTCTGGGGTTAACCAGTGGCAGTCTGAGTCTCTGCCTTTGCACGTGCCACCCACCTTGTGCCCTTCCAATTCTCAGAGGCTTTTGCTGTCTCTTGCACCCGCTGCCACCATTTGACCTTTGTGGGCACTGTTCACAGGGAGGGCCAAGGCTTCCACCTCCCCTGTGCAGGCGTGCCCCTCTGAGCCCTGCCTTGTGCCCAACCAGCACCTGGGCTACTGCAGGGACTGTTGACTGCATCTTTGCACCACGGCGGAATCAGCCATTTGACAACAGTCTACCCTCTTCCTGTGGCACCTGTTTTAGGTAGTGTGGTTGAGCAGTGGGAGACTGTGGTACAGGGAACAGCTACCAACATTTAAGAATTTTAAAAGTATTTATTAAAGAGAAAAAAGTACTCGTATTCACACTTTTAAGCACATCACCAAAGTAAGCAAGGGCTCTCCAAAAGAAATAGGTAAAAACGCAATTCCTCCCTTTTTACATGCCAACTTAGATCTTCTGTTTAGGCTCTCTATATTAGAAGGTTCTGGCTTATTGAGAAGTCCTCACACCTTTCGTGGTTCAGACCTTCAGCGTACACAGGGCCAAAGCTCCTTCAGCTTCCAGCTTTTTCTCTGGATCGTCTTGGACCCCCCCCCCATTTGATTCTCCTCCCAAGCATCCCTTCTGAACCTCTTTTTAAGTATCCAAGTGGTGTGCGAGTCTGAAGTCTGTGTGGATCATCAGAGACCTGGATGCCTGCCTTCCCAGAAGACTGCTCCATGCAAAATAGGACAGGTAAAATCCTTTGCCTTGCTTTTTTACATATGACTCATTTTGCAGATGCCGAGAATGGCTACATGTATTTCTGGACTTCTTAATATCCAGTCTGTAATGTACTTTGCATCTTACTTGGACTGCATGCCTCAGCACTGTACCCACCCACCTCTTCAGTGTATCTGCTTGTGCTGTCATATTCTTGCACCAGTCTTTCTCGTACATCACTTTGTTACCGATACCTAAAAATAAACCCAAATTGGGGCATGTTTCACACTGTGCGCGTCTTATGTGCTATCAAGTTGCTTTTGATATATGTTGACTCAATGACTTCCAGAGCATCTTATCAACAGCCATGTTCAGCTGTTGCAACCTGAAGGCTGTTACTACCTTTATTGAGACAATTCATCTCATGATGGCTCTTCCTCTACTTTCTTACTGACTGGGAATTAGGACCAACCACTGCTAGGATTAAGGAAGCAATAGTAGTGCTTGTCTATTTGGGTGACTTGGGCACCAAGGTGTTTTGCTGCCTTTTAAAAAGACCTGATTTGTCTTGGCTTTGTTTTGCAGTGATTTGTGCAGAAATGTGTCTAATACAGACTGATAAAGAGGTTTTGCAAGGCTTCTTTCCCCTTTAAATTGGCCTCCTTCACTCTGTTGTTGTAAAGCATTTTCTGTTTCTCAGCATCTTTACTTCCTTTTCACTTGCAGCGGCTGTTGCATTTCTGAATTAGCCTTTAATTTAATCCGTTCTTCTTGTTCATCAGGTGATAGATAATTTTATAGCACTTTGCAGCTAAATAAATTGCTGTTTTTCTTTCCTCTGTCATAATTATACAACTGTGGCCGTCGTCACACGGGCATCTGTTCTGTTAAATTTACAGCATATAGCGTCATCGCTGATATCGGCACAGTAACGCTTCTTTGGGTCACCTTGCGTTTCTTCGCGCTCCCAGCTGTCCACACCTAAGCGCTCTGTTCCGTTCTCTCTAATGGGCGCAGAAACAGCTCCTCCCCCCCCCTTTTAATTTTTTTTGGCGTTTAATCCGCTATAATGGAATAACAACGTAATTTTAAAAAAATGGAAAATGACTGAACATGGCCATTTTTAGCGAGGTGTGGTTTTGGGTTAAAATAAAAATTTCTCTAATGGCAATTCAGTCATTTTTACTTGTTTTCTTCAGCAGAAAATTTTCATTGTGTGATGTTGTTATAGCGATATAAGGATATTATTACAAAAAAAAAACGGGAGTTGCGGGAGAAATGGATTCTGGGATTGAGGAGAGAAAAAAAGGGTGGGCCTATGGCGTGGCGAGGCGAAAAACATCGATGTGAGGCATTCAAACTGAGGCGCAAAATATCGCGACTATCAAGCACAAAGCAGAAGAGAGAAAATCGCATCAGTGTTGGAATAAGGTGGGTGTTTGCCGGGAAATTGCGCCATTTTCGTGCTAAATAGAAGCCCGTGTGACGACGGCCTGTGAGATAGTGATCATGGAAAATTAACCAGCAGTTGCTTTGGCTGCAAAGAGGACCAACACAAACCAACTGAATTAAGGCTAGAATACTGAATGACACGACAAGAGTACATGAAATAGCTAATGAAACAGGCAGAGGCAATTGTACAACCGTGAAGCAAGGAAGTTCATTAAGGGGAGGTGCTGAGTGGTTACCACCTTGCCCAGGAGACAGGCTCACAATACGGTTCTTATTGCACAGCATGGTCTTTGCAACTCAGCCCAGATTTCAGCTCACCCACCTGCATTGCCCTAGCTCAAGGCTCCCAAATGTGTCGTCCATGGGCATCTGCCCTTAATCCACTTGGAGCTCACCAAGGTTTTCAGAAAGCGGGCTGCACCAATGTAAGGTGGAATTTGTTACTGGCCTCCCTGATTCAAATAAAAAGGATTTCCCGTGGTTGCAATAGCAGCTACTGGCGGACCACAAGAACTAGTAAGCACCAGGGCTTTCTTTAAGTCAGCATGTGCTTTCCATTCCCCCTTCAGGCCTGAACAATTATTGTTTTGCAAAGCAGGAGTTTTGTTCTGGTCTTTAACGTCCAAGGAGATGAATTATTGCATGAGGGGCAAGGATTGTTCAAGAGTAGAAGCCCACTCACTCCTTCAGGTTTGTTATATTCCCAGTGGCTGGACCATGCATCCAACTAAAGTGTAGATATTGAACGAGAGAGCTTAATGAGTTCAGCGTGGCTGCTGTGCAATTCTCCATCTCCTGCAGCAGTCATTTTGAGTTTGGCTCTGCCTCTTCTTTTTCACCAACCTCTCTCAAACTTCCAAAGAAGCCTACAGGCTCAAAATGCTTTGGGACCCTTCTCCTAATCTCATGCCTTTAAACCAGGGCTTTTTTTCAGTTGGAACGCGGTGGAACGGAGTTCCAGCACCTCTTGAAAATGGTCACATGGCTGGTGGCCCCGCCCCCTGATCTCCAAACAGAGGGAAGTTTAGATTGCCCTCCGTGCCGCTCAGCTGCACGGAGAGCAATTTCATCTCCCCTCTGCCTGGAGATCAGGGGGCGGGGCCACCAGCCATGTGACCAATTTCTCCGAGGGCAACCCAGAGTTCCATCACCTCTTTTCCCAGAAAAAAAGCCCTGCTTTAAACCTATTGTCTCCCAAAGGACTTGCCCCATCTCCATTACTGAAATTCTGACACCCCAAACAAGCAAACAATATATTCAAAATGTTTTTTCTTTCAAGGAGAAAACACAAAGTGAAGGCACCTGCAGTTTCACATGTGTGCATCCATGCCTGTCATCTTGTCCACGCAGCACTGTCGATCCTTATTACCTGTTTTGTTTTTAATTGCTTTTTAAAATTATTAATATATGTTGCTGTTTCTGATTTTAAGGCATTGCTCTTTAGGCGCTTGCCTTGAACACGTTCCTGCAGTGGCAGCATAGGTAAATAATGCCATTCCTGATAAGATAGTGGTCACAAGAGAAGGAGCAAAAAGCCCTTTTGAGGGTTGATGGGCACCATGTGGGTGGCACGGCAGGCAGAGATCAGAGTGCTGCTGGTAACCCCTAGGCGCCGCAGAGGGCAAGAAGGGGCAGTGCTCGTGGGTCAGTGGGACTGTTCCACTATAGAAGCACTTTGCTCTTTCATGTGCTTTGTGTATATCTTACTACATAAAAGCTTAAATGTGTTCAAGACGATTCACCGGGATTCCATTGTGCAGGCTCACTCTCATGTGCCCGTAGCAGGGAAAACAGGCGAGTCTTGGCAACAGGCCTTGTTGAGGCGGCCAGAGCAGGAGCGTGCCCCGCTGCCTGCTTCCTTCCCTCTACATGCTGCCAGCTGAACAGGACCAAATGGGGCACCTGATGGGCAAAGGAGCTCACCGCGCTGCCTGCTCCCCTCCCTCCCCGCCTCCAGCTGAAAGGGGCTGAACCAGGCACCTGGCAGGCAAATGAACACGCCACACTGACTGCTCCCCTCGCCCACCCTCACCTCTGCAGTGCGCCCCGCAGCTTATAGCCTCCTCCTGCTTGTCCTTCCTTTCCCTGCATTCTCCTCTCACTCCCCACACCTCCGCCCACCTGCCAGCCTGATTTCTGCATGTCTCCTCCCCTCCCCACTCCCCCCTGCAGTACTCTCCCTGCCCGCCTGCTACCTGATTAGGCTGAATCGGGGCAGCTGGCAGGAGCACAAGGACCATCACTCCCGCCACTCCAGCTTCCCTTGCTGGGCTGGTAGACCTGGCCTCCATTCCCTCAGAAACCAGGTTTACCTCTCCTTCCTTGGCTAATTCAGTAGACCTGGCCTCTGGACTTGCGGAGGCCAAATCTACCTGCCATGGCTCTGCCAGCTGAGTAGACCTGACTTCTGTACTCCTGGAGGCCAGGTCTACTGCCTATAGCCTTGCCAGTAGACCTGACCTCCGGACCCAGAGAAGCCAGGGTCTGTCTCCCATTCCTTTATGGGGCCAGTAGACCTGGCCTCCTTTACCTGGTTTTTTTTGGGGGGGGGAGGGGGGAGAACATGCTGCTGTCAGGCACAGGAGCCCACCAGGGAACCTGGTGCCTGTCAGGTTCAGAATGCTTCCCTATATATTGTAACCAAAGAGACTCCATTTTAATTCTTTCAGTGTTCTAAGTGCTTCTTTCACAGGTGCCAAGATGTTCCCTAGCAGCTCTCTCTCTCCAGAGGAATGTTTTGACTACAGCTTTTCCAGTCCTGGGAAACTTTCACTTTCTCAGCTTCAAAGGGATTGTTTTGAGAACTATGGGGGGAGGCTGGGCCTACTGAGTCTTAATACTTTGTACTGTATTATAATGGTTGCATTTTTCAGTAAAGCTTTTGAAAACAACGGACTCTTGTCTGATTGCAGAAAGTAGTCTGGATACAACTATTATTTAGCCACAGATCTGACAGTGCCAACCCCCCCAGCAGCACTCCCTGCTTGCTACAGTCCAGGCAGCAACCCGTTCCAACCTCAACAGGGCCAGAATGGGCCACTGCCAGGAGCAGGAGCCTGCCAGGACGCCTGCCACCTCCCTGGCAGTGCTCCCCGCTTGCAGTGGCCTGATCTGGTGCCAATGGGGCTGGAATGGGCCACTTCTGGGCACAGGAACCTGACAGGTTGCCTGCCACTGCCGCCCCCCCCCCCCCCCGTGGCACTTCCCACCTGCAGTGGCCCAATCTGACGCCATCAGAGCTGGAATGAGCCACTGCCAGGCTCAGGAGCCTGCCAAGCCACCTGGCATCCCCCCAATGGCACTCCCTGGCTGTGGAGGCTCGATCCATCCCCACCGGGGCCGGAATGGGCCGCTGTCGGTTGCAGGCACCTGCCCCCCCCCCCATTGCAGCAGTGGGGAGAGGGCAATGCCTGGCCCACCTGCACTGCCCTTTCTAGAGCCCGTTGTATTTTCCTCCCAGAACGGGCTTTGTTTCTAGTTATAAACAAACTCAGTGCCTTGGGGTTAAGTAGGCCATTATGCACTGAGTTCGTGAAGGGGCCAGCTCCGTCTGCTCTGCAAAAGAAGCTCATGACCACAATCAGTCGGGGCTGAAGGTGGAATGGAAGCACGCACTAAGGAAAGCCCGGGTGCTTACCGGCCCACCTAATCCTTCAGAGGCTGGAAAACTCTTTCCTTTGAAAGAGGGAGCCCAATAACAAGCCCTGCCTTACAATGGCACCACCCGCTTTCTGCAAAGCTCATGGGGCACTAGGGGAAGGAGTGGGGATGGCACCCCCAGTGGTTCGGGGAACCCTTCTTGAAACCAAAAGCACATCATTATTCCTGGCAGCTGGTTCCTAGGGCTTGTGATTCTCTGAAAAACAGTGGGAGCTGGCTTGTAGTTAGCCAGAACTGCAAGCACTGAAGTGTAGCAAGAACATAAAAAGGCAGGCAAGAGGCAGCGCAGATGTGCCAGAGCGTGGCCAGGAAACAGCAGAGGCTGCTGCAGCTCTGTGCCACCAAGAGCCTCGAACAGGCCAGGGACGGCAAGAATGCTCTCATGCCCCCACACATTACCTGGACATCTCAGCTGCAGAAAGGGAGCTTCTGGGCTAGCGGTAATGGAGCATTTCAACAGGTGCCAGGATCTTTGCAGTAGGATGGCTTCAGGGAGACCTGGCCCAGTAGTGGCCTCCAATGAGTGGAAGGGAGGGAGGCTCAAGTCTAGCTAGGAGGTCTCCCTTCTGGAGTAGGAGCAGACCGAAGGAGATGGGGGGGGGGAACTGTTCAGTGGTGCTGCTGAGCCCCAACCCCAGGACTGACTTTCAAAGGCAGCCTGTGCCGAGTGACACAAAACTTCCCCCTGCCCAAATTACTCACTTTCTGGTCAGGTGCCTGAGGAGCAGAAGCAGGAGGAGCAGGATGATGGTCACCAGCCAGGAGCGCTGCTTCCAGATGGCAAAGGGAAGCCAGACACAGTTCATGGCAACGGGGCTGCCTGGACCAGCAACCCTGTGGAAAGTGTCGGGGACTGGGACAGATGGTCACAGAGCAAACTGCACCCGTCAGTCCGACGGCAGTTGCCAAATGAAGCTTTTGCTTGGGTGGCTTAAGCCTCTCAGCCCTGGGCCTTGCCTTATTTCACCTCTCTAAAGCCGCTCAGAACCTCTACAGGCCAGCAGGGGAGATGGAGGCCAAATTAGCAGCTGAACGAGCAGGAGTTGCCATCTCATAAACCCAAGGAGGCTGTACTCAGCCAGAACCAAAATTCAGAGGTGGGGCGTGAGCCAAAGAATAGCATTGCCTGTCCAACTGCTACCCAAAACATATTAACAAATTCCAGCAGTGTACACAAGTGGGGACCTGCAAGGATTCAGGGCAAGGGATTGCAGTCCTCGCACCTGGTCCCTCCCCACTTGCATGTCCCTTGCAGAGGCGGTAGGGGCTCCAAATGGATGCATGCGCTGGCTCCACCCTAGTGCTCACCCTCCAACCTCCATACCTTTATTGCATCCACCCACCAACTGTGGTTTCCATCCACTTGCAGTCTCTCCCTGCTTCCTGACCCACATTACCCAGCCACAGCTGCCCAGAGAGCTGGAGGCAAGCAGGCAGTGCTTTGGGCTGCAGCCTCCTCAATCCTCAGCAGGTCAGCAGTGGGCCAGGCAAGGCGGACTCAGAGCTGTACAGCACAGCAACCATGGCCTCAGCAGCTCCACTACCATTTCTTTCCTTGGGTAAGGAACTTTTCACCGCCCCCTTAAGCAAAAATCTGGTGTGTGTATGTGTGTGTGTTGGGATGTCCCCTACTACCCAGCACACAGCTGCAACAGCAACTCAAAAAGCTGCCTAAATGTTTTGCATGCACAGAAATTGCTTTTGAGTTTTTTTATGCTTTGGAACCCCCCAAGATTTCCTCTCACTTCCTCCCCCAGGTTTACAGAAACATTGACCCAAGTCTCAAGTGGCCCCACCGTGCAGGTTTTTTGAGCCACATGCTGAAGCCAAGAATTAGGTAGGATTTTACTGGGCAGAATTTGTACTTTTAACAGACTCGTAATAGTAGGTGAACAAGAAGTCCAGAAAAATGGAGAATGACTCTGGGATAGAAGTGATAATATGTTGGGCGGACAGTTTAGGGAAAAAGTCACCCTTCATGGCTAAGGGCAAGAAACTGGGGAGGTGGGGGGCGGCGAGAGATACTTTTCTGGAACATGAAATCCAACGTTAATTTTTACACTTAAGATTTCTGTATCAGCTTCAAGAGAATGATGCATCTTTTTAACTCCGTAACGAGATCCCATTCCAGAGACGTGCTCTAAAAGCATTCCAGGAGGTCACCAGCGCCTGAGAGGCACATCTGACCTTACAAATTCTTGAAAGGCAGCCCGCAGCGGGGAGACATCTGCTTCATCTCTCTACCAAGACACCGACGGCAGGATTACTTCTCCAAAGCCGCTCTCGTATCCTGAACTCGTCACCCCAAGTCCCCTCCGGGTTACAAAGCTAGAAAAAGCAGGAGAGACGTTCCCGGGGAGTTAGGAAATGGAGAGGGGGCAGGTTTACGCCCACAAGGCGCTGGAGGGAAGAACGAGGAGCCCTGTTGATCGTGACACCGGTCCTTGTGACCGTCTTCAGAGTCCTCCAGGATCCTCTCTTTTACTTCCATGAATAAATCTGAGGGCTTTCTTGAAAGCACAGCTTTCCCCAAAGGACTTGGTCCCACCTATAGACAGGTCTGCTAATTCTGTTTCCAGGACAGTGGCAGCCGGTCCCTTTTTCTTTAGGCACAGGAGTTAGAAAACAAACGACCAAACCAAAACGCAGAGGTGGTAGAAGATCAGAAGGATTTAGCCGATTATCAAGGACACGTACATCCCTTCCAGAGAGACGGAGCCTTCCTTGCAGCACAGCAACCAGGCCAGAGCATCGACAGGGGAACATCGGTTGCCTCCGTCTGAGTGTCAAAGCGCTGTTGCTCACTGCAAGGGCCAAAAGAATAATCCTCCCTGCCTTACTTTATTTCCCTCGCCTCGCCGGGTGCGCCTTCTGCCTTCTCTTCTGTCTCTCCCGGAGCAGCTGGCGATAGCGCAGGCGCTTGGGATTGAGACCGTAGGCCTGGAGCCGGTGGCTGCTGAAGTCTGCGCCCCCAACCCGCACCTTCGTGCCCAACAGCAGTCCCTTCCTGCCTCTTCGTCTCTGACCAGGAGCTGGAGCAGGTGGAGCAGGGGCCACTGAGGAAGTTGCTGGGGTGGCCTTGCCCTCAGCCAGATCCAGAGGGATTCTGGCAGCTTCGCTGGGAAGTGGGAGCTCCCCCTTCTTGCCTTCCGGGCTGACCAACTCTTCAAAGGGCAGCTTCTGGCGCTTGGTCTGGTCCTGGCTCTTCTTTCCTTTCTTGCCTGAAGGGGCCTTTGCATCTTCTGCCTCTCCAGAGCTACAAGAAAACGGCACATGTGGGTCTTTGTGTACCACAAAGTGAAAGGGATGCAAATTCGGGGGGAGGCAACAGCTGAATTTTGCTGTTGCCACCTGCACCAAAGACCTCAGAAGTCAGAACCTTCCCTGGGCCCACTGGATGGGTGAGTACTAGAAGGCCAACAACTTGGGCAGAACCGATAAGCAAAATGGCATTAGTAGGTTAGCAGGGGCAGCTGATCAGGAGGGTCTCCTGCCCACCCCCCCCCCCCCGCCTTCCTGAAGGTGGTTCTAGGGAAGGCTGCAAGAACTTCTTTAGATGGTAGGGGGGCTGCCTGGTGGGTCTCCAGTCCTGGTTTCCACACACATCCCTCCCTAGTACCATGTGGCTTGACTCACTCAGACATTATGGACTACCTTAAAACAGCCATACAACAAAAGGCACCTGTGAATATGCCATCTCATTTGTGTTCTACCTGGGACATATTATACTAGCTGACAAGATTACTTGGGAGGGGGTCAAGAGTAGGACTTGGTGCAAAGATTAACACAGCTAGATTTCTTCTGGGGCCCTGAGAAGACTGACCACGCTGCCAGATCCACCCATCCCCTGCATACATACTCTGCCCAAAGAGATTTGAAGATCTGTTGCTTCTTCCAGGAGCTTTGGCCTTTGTGCTCATAGACTCTCTTATCATGCAGCTCTTCCTTCTCTGACCTGTATGGAAAACAGACACCCTGATGAAATCCGGAGCATGACTGAAAACCCAAACCCACCCACCCAGAGTTCTTTCGGCAGAAGAGGAAAGAAACAAGGGGCTCCATGCAGCCAAGCTCAGAGACACCAAGAGAGAGCCAGCTGGAGAGCAAACGAGGAAGATCAGAACGTTAGTTATAGATCTGCAAATACAACTAACCTGGTTGTTGTGGGTTTTCCGGGCTGTATTGCCGTGGTCTTGGCATTGTAGTTCCTGACGTTTCGCCAGCAGCTGTGGCTGGCATCTTCAGAGGTGTAGCACCAAAAGACAGAGATCTCTCAGTGTCCTGCTGGCGAAACGTCAGGAACTACAATGCCAAGACCACGGAAATACAGCCCGGAAAACCCACAACAACCATCGTTCTCCGGCCGTGAAAGCCTTCGACAATACATACAACTAACCTGGATTGGCGCTTGGGCTACGCTCTGTTTAAATTTTGTGAGTAAAAATCAGGCTCTTACTGCACCATGTTGTACTAATTGTGAGACACACAATTCAGGATGCAGTTGCTGTAATTTCATTAAGATTATACTGGATTAAAAAGATTAGAGGTTCATGTTTATCTTTACTGTAATCCATTTTGCTCGAATCAAAAAAAGGTACGACTGTCTTTTATACCGAGTATTTTCCTTGATCAACTGAACTGTTACACATTTCAATTTTCTCCCCCTTTACGTAACGTCATCAGGGGGAGATCACTCAAATTTTGGGGGGCAATTTCTCATTTATTTCTATTCATGGGTTTTTAACTTCACATTCTCCAAACTTCTGTTCTGTTTAGCAAGCTCAGTGGCTTGGGGGCCAAGACGGCTCTTCCTAGCATTCGACCCCACGTCAAGGAAAGGGGAATGGCCATTGCCCTGGGAGGCTTGTCACTGGCAAGAGGTCCCCACCTTGAAACAACCATGGGAGGGCAGGTAAACTGTCAGCCTCCTTGAGGTGCAGGCCTCAGGACTAGGAAGGAGGTAAAGGGCCCCTCTCCCCAACACCCCTCACCTTCTCTGCCGCCTCTCACCCCAGCAGTCAGGCAGCTGCGTAGAGGACAGCAAGTGAGAATCAAACTACCACCCTGGCAGCAAAGACTGGCCACAGTGGCTGTTGGTGGTTTTTCTACCCTTTCTCCTCAGCCAGCTTGTCCACCAGGTGCCTTGGTAATCTTGCTCTCTCCCCTGAGATGCTGTGCCTCACACCAAGGAGAGAGTGAGAAGACAGATGGAAAGAGGGCATTGCAGGCTTCCTGCAGAGAGAAGCTTCGGAGCAGGAATCCCGAGCACACTGCACTTCCCTCACTGTCTGGAACAAGGCAGAGCTGTGAGCCACACGCCAGGGGGAGAGCAAAAGAACAGCCTAGGAAGTGAAGAGCACACAGGTAATTTAAAGGTGGCTGTGCCCGTGTTATGTTATCAATTGTGGACATGAAAGACATGAGAGCCAGTTTGGTGTAGTGGTTAAGAGTGCAGGACTCTAATCTGGAGAACTGGGTTTGATTCCCCACTCTTCCACTTGAAGCCAGCTGGGTGACCCTGGGTCAGTCACAGCTCTCTCAGAGCTCTCTCAGCCCCACCCACCTCACAGGGTGTTTTCTTGTGGGGATAATAATAGCATACTTTGTAAACTGCTCTGAGTGGGTGTTAAGTCATTCTGAAGGGCGGTATATAAATCAAATGTTGTTGTTGTTATTATTACTATTATTATTATAAATTGCTTTAATAGCTGAATGTTCTGGGCTCCCATGCCTGCTTCTGGATGGAATGACATTTTTGGGTATCCAGGAATATTCTTCTCTGGTGCCTAATCTCTCTTCCTGCACAACATCTCCCAGGTAAGATTCGGGCCCATCCACCTCAGCTCATGTAAGGGGCAGATGCCTGGGGAAATCTCCCTTTCCCCTCTTCTGGTTCTCTTCAAGAGCCAGTTTGGTGAAGTGGTTAAGAGCGGCAGGAATCTGATCTGGAGAACTGGGTTTGATTCCCCACTCCTCCGCTCGAAGCCAGCTGGGTGACCTTAGGTCAGTCACAGCTCTCTCAGAGCTCTCTCAGCCCCACCCACCTCAGAAGGTGATCATTGTGAATTTACTTGGCTGTCTTTTTAGGATACCTTTTGCTGTCTGAACTGCTTTCTGCTGGCTGTGAGCACATCCAGTTAGGGCTTCCTATTTCAAGTGCTGGCCTTTATTTCTTTACACTGACTTAATATTTACGCAAAACTCACACCATTTGGGATGCCCCTCTTTCCACGGAAGCTACTGAAAGTGTTTCTGTATTTTTGGCGTTTTTTCCTACTCTGAACGTCATCTTTTAATAAAACCTTCTCAACTCTCACGCTGTCCTAGTTACTCTGACCCTGTGGAAGCACGAGTGGCCAAGGGAACCGAGGGCGGGAGGAAGACTATTGGCTTCTTTTAACGTCAGTCCTCTGGTGTGTAAACTCCCAACTGGCTAAAGATTGGGGGGCAGTGATTTCCCAAAGCACACCTGTCCAGAGGTTGGTCAGTGCAGATGGAAAGGGCAGGAGCTGGCCAAGTCAGCCTGCCGCCTACCCAAGAAAGTGGCCCCCTTGGCTGATCTCTTCCACTCCTGGACCCCCGCCCCCTTCAGTGACAGTTAATAAACAAGCATCTCATCATATGCTCATAATCTGGGCTTTATGAATTCTCATCAGAGTCCTTATCCTCATGCTGTCCTGCCCTGGATAGCCCAGGAGAGCCTGATCTCATCAGATCTCAGAAGCTAAGCAGGGTCGGCCTTGGTTAGTAATTGGATGGGAGACCTCCAACGAAGACTGGGGTTGCAGAGGCAGGCCTCTGTTAGTCTCTTGCCATGAAAACCCCACCAGGGGTCGCCATAAGTCAGCTATGACTTGAGGGCTCTCTCCACCACCAATCTTCATGCTACTTTCCATTCTGGCACAGGCGCGTGGGGAAAAAGCTTTCATAAAAAGCTCCAGCCACTGCCAATGGCACCTGTTCTCCCTCCACTCACCTGTACATGCAAGCCTTCCGCAGAGAACACCAGCGGTTCAGCTCCTTGTCATCGGCTGCCAAGATCTTTGGGCGGGGAGGAGAGAAAGAAAGTCGGTCAGTCCTTGTGCTTCTGTCAATGGGGAAGTGCTGAGGGCATTCGCTGCTCTGGATTCTCTCCCCCTCCCACCCTCCCAGAAACTTTTACCTCCTCAGTGGACAGGCCATAGCTGCAGGGAACCACCTGACGGTACTTGAAGCGGCAAGGCATGTCCCCGATTAGATCCTCGTAGTCAAGGCGGTAGAACTCATCCAGATATTTCTCAAATGACTCGGTCTCTGTGGGGACAAGAACAGCAAGGGGTGCTGTTTCACCGCAGCTGGAGCCTCAACTATCTGCTTCAGCTGGCCCTCCACTCCCCTCATCCAGCCCACCCAAATGCTGAAGCTCCTGCCACAGTAACAGTCATTTCATATTCAGTCAGGGACATACCCAGGGCTAAACGTAATTCTTGCAAGCCAGAAGATGATCAGGGTTCCTCTAGCATGTTTAGAGGCCCTTCACACTCAACTCAGCTCCTGTTCCTTGAAGCTGGAGAACTGGAAGAGAGTATGGAGGCCAGCTCCCTTCTGCCTGGATTGGCAGGGCTTTACCTTCAGAATATCCTCAGAGAGAGGACAGCTGCAAAGGCTGGCTTCCGCTACTCAAGGTAAGAACTGGTCAAATGTTATATTCTTCACAGGAATCAGCATCCTTTCCAAAGTCATACACCCCTTGGGCACACTGTTTAGCAGTGACCAGAAAACCCATCACGTGATGGCCCAGACATGGAAGCCAATTAAACAATACAGTTGGGAACAGACTTGGAAAAATAACCTGTGTGTGTTTGTTTGTCAACTGCTTTCAAGTATGGCCCAAGTACCAACAACCAAATCTGTGGAAACCTTAATGGCCATCCCAGCTGGAAACAGATGAAAAGGCTGGTTCACACATTAGCTGGAACGTGACACCTAAGTGTGGACACAGAAACTTGGGGGTGGGAGAGGCTGGATTGTATCTTCCGGGAGATTCTAGGAAAGGATATTCTAACCCACATGGGGGTGGGAAAACAGAAAATACGTTGGCATGGAGGGAGAGAGATGCATTTTGGATGATTCCATCTGAAACAAACAGCTCTCACACCTGAGGTCCATTTTGATGGCCCCTATTGCCATATGGAACAGACAAAGGGATGGCTGCCTACACAGACTCCAAGGTAATCGAAAGCAAATTGTAGCTTCTAAGTTAAAAAATCAGCTAGGGCAGTGGATCCCAACGTTTTTGGTACGGTGACCCATCCAGGGCTGACCCGAGAGACTTACTCCCCGCATTGCAAGTGTTAACTAGCTTGGCAAAAACTGAGACTAGCACCTGAGGTTTTTCTTGGTTATGGCTGAATTTTATATAGCGACATTTCATCCTGAACTTGCTTGAATATTCTACTTCTACTGTTTATTCTTTTTTTCCAGATCCTGTTACATAAAAGGTCTGCCAAGTGAGGATCTTCTACGCTGCATCTGAAAGAATGGGTCCAGTCCACGAGACAGAGCACACACAGCGACTCCAAAAATGGGCTCCACTGTACCTCCCTAGTTGCAGCCAGCCAGCCGGCCTCTCTGCTGCTGTAAACGGGATGTCCCGCTCTCCCTCTGCTCCTAACCCCTCAAACCTGAGTGAGATGCCAGCACATTCAACGGCCTTACCAGGGTCAAAGGGTTTCTTCTTTTTCTGGATGGCCTTTGCAAACCACGACTGGTGCTTCTTCTTGCCTAGCTGGGGAAGCTCCAGCTTCCGTTTCTTTTTTGAAGGACCGGGCTGTTGAACGGGGTCGTAATCCGCATCCATCTGTGGAGGGGGGGGGGGCGCATAAGTGGCAGAAAATGAACAGCAAGAACCACAGAGCCCCCCAAGGGGCAGCAGAGCAAGCACCCCTGGCTCACCTAGAGTGCCTAACAGCTGAACAAGAGAGACAGAAGCCCCAAATGGATCCAGGCCTACACCAAGGAGCCAGCAGCCACACCCCACAACTCCACAGCTGCCCCCGCCCCCCCAGACATGCATTTGCACAGGCACCTCTAGTCCTCCAGCAACCCACTGAGAATGGAATAAACTACACAAGCAGACTGAAGTTATTATCACAAGGCTTCCTCTGCATGTGAGACTCCTGCAAAATACAGCCTCTCCTTTATCTTTTGAACACCAAACAGGTGGTAAGCAGGCAAAAGGCCTGGCAGTGTAGCTTGCAAGGAGCGGGGAGAAGAGGCCACCATTTCACCCTCTTCCGTGGCCAATTCCTCCTGTTGTCAGATGCCTTAACTGCTGGCAACTATCTTAAATTGCAGTCGGCATGATGCACCTCACTGTAGACACAGCATTCTTTCCCTCGTCATTTGCCCTCTCTCTCTCACATGAGAACTTCCACTCTCTACAGCGGAGTGACCGAATGAAGTAAGAGAGCACTTCCTACTGTGTTTCCCCACCCCCACGCCGGTAAGTAGGGATGACACATGCAGTAAAAATACAAACAGATATACCACAAAGTCAGGATCCTCACAGTGCGGCTGGTACTCCTCCGTCTGCTGTGGCCACAAATCTGCTTCTGACTCGGGGCCATCCTTTCCTGTCCACTTATCCCAATTCCACTCATCTTGATCGGGAAAAATTAAAGTATTTGTGTTGTGGTTTTAGAGCAAAAGTTTCTACAGATTCTGCTGTTTGCTAAAACCCATGGGATACTGAAACCAATCTTCCAATACAAACAGAATTCCCCAGTCTGCTACAGCCGCTTTTGGGACAAGAAACCAAGCAGCTGCTTCCAACAGAAAATGGGGGGGGGGAAGGTTTGTATGTGTGCCTCTCTCTCAATGAACAACTTGTCAATGATATCTTTAGTAATTTGATACATCTGTCATACAATGTGAATTCCTGAGACCCAATTTTCATTTTAGCAGTGACGCCAGCCTCCAGGGCCAGAATCCCAAATCAAATTGTACAGTTTCTCCAAGAGGTTTTCAGCTTGGTCTGTTCATTGCACATTTTCCTGTACCTCTGTCACAGCCCCTAGTCCTGTTCCTTCTAGTGAGTGACCTTCACCGGAGGCATTCCCAACTAGGGGTGTGCAATTTGGGTTTCTGATTCGGGATAAATACCCAAATTGGACCCAATTTGTAAAGATTTGGGATTTCCGAATCAGGCCCAGATGCTGGCTCCAATTTGGAAATGCCGAATCAAAGGTTCCCAAAGTGATCCAGGCCACTTCGGAAAGCTACATGGCCCCGAGACTGGCTCCACCTGACCAACGGAGGAGGATCCTTCCTGAGGGCCAGCTGGAGTTTAAAGGGCCCTTTCCCTGCCGCTTTGCAAAGCAGCTGGGAAAGGGCCCTTTTGGTGCTCCAGCCTGTCCGTGGGGAGGATCCTCTCCACAGTCTGGCTGGAGCACCAAAAGGGCCCTTTCCGTGCCACTTGCAAAGCAGCAGGGAAAGGTCCCTTTAAACTCCAGCTGGCCTGTGGGGGGGGGGGGATTTCTAGCTGTGCGAAGCAGCTTTAAGTTTGCCCGTTGCTTCAGCTGACTGGGGCACCACCAATCAGCTGGAGCAAGGGGGTGTAGAGCTGGCCTGGGCTGGGCCAAAGCTTCCCATGGCTTTTTCACTTTGGTGTACTTCAAATCTTTATGGAGCATACCAAAGCGGTTTAAATACCCGAATCCCAAAGTGGCTTGCTGCTTCACTTTTGGGGGTATTCCGGATTGTTTTCCTGCTTTGGGTAAACCTGAAGTAGGAAACCACTGCACATCCCTACTCCAAACATGTGCAATATGTGCAAAATACCTGTCCTCACCCTTGAGCCAATTAGAAAGCATGAGCAGATCAAGATGGCCACATGTAGCCCATTCTCCTCCCCATTCTACAGCAGTCACCCATCAACCACACCTGCCACTGTTTGGTCTCCCACCAAATAAAACATGGAAGTTCATTTATCCATCACAGGCTGTATCCGTTGGCCTCTCCTCTATGAATTCTTCTAACCCCCTTTTAAAGTCAGCAGCCCCAACATGACAACTGTAAACCTAGCTTATATTTTTATCCAGTCCATCATCTCCCCTTGTCCTAAAACTACCAACATACCATCACTTCCATCCTCTGCCTCAAACTGGGGCTTCTCTTCCTCATTGATCCCATAATACTCATCTCCAAAGAGTTCCTGAAGGAAAAAAGGATAGCATTAGGCTTCACTGGCTGCCACCCAGGATGAACGCACACAGGGACAACCTGGGCAAGACCTATTTGCACACAACAAGAGACGTGGGGGGCCTCGTCCACATTCTCTCCCCAATTCCTCCCTCCTCAAAGTATGTTTGTGGCCTGTTCCCAGAAGCACCTTGCGCTGAAATGTTGCTTACTTTTGAAGCAAAGCGTCCCATGTGCTTAGCTTCTCAGTAGTGTCACCTGCTTAAGATGGCTTTAGAAAACAAAAGATGATCCCTCTAGAAAGGCAGTGGTACTCACTCCATGGCTTGTGGACGGCCACATTCGAAATTACTACCAACCAGATAAGCTATATTTACTTCATCACTGGCATGAGTCCTGCCGCTTACCCGTACCTCTGGTGGCAGTTGTTTCAAGCTGGTGCCAACCACAAGCCCTACTGGGCAATGGCCTTGCCCACTTTCCTGAAACATGGGACAGGTGCCACATTGGGGAACACTGCTCAGAAGAGCCACAGGTGGCATGTCAAAGGACTCCTGAGACAATGCATGACGATGTTGCTTATGTGAAGAAGGAAGGACAAGAGTGCAGCATGTGGACTGATGCTTGTGGAATGGCACTTCATGGACTGTTCATTTTAAAAACTTTTATTCTCTATAGCAGTTGTAGAGAGAGATCCAAACAGGGAGAATGGGGACCAGTGAACACAAGCACTAACTCTCAGTGCCCTGAAAACTAGCTGGACATTTCTGGGTTGCGAGCTTCCGCAACAGATAATTTGCATTCTTAAATTTGTCATCCTGAGCAGCGGATGGCTTCCAGACAAACACAGCACTGCCCCTGCTTTACAATGCAGGCACTGGAAACTTTACCCTAGATATTCCACCAGACTTCTGATAGCCATTGAGCCCCAACCTGGCCAGTCTTCTCTGCACAACAGAAGCGTGGCAGGCACAGGATCTTCTTATAAGACTGCTGGGAGTGCTATTCTCGCCAGGCACTTTCAGATGGAGACGTGGGCAAGCCACACTCCCCAGTCAACCTGCTCTCAGTTCTGCCCTGGCACATGATTGGCTTATAGCAGGGGTGGCCAAACTTGCTTAATGTAAGAGCCACACAGAACAGACGTCAGATGTTTGAGAGCCGCAAGACATTATGCATTGAAGTGACTTCAGATGAGGTGGGTTTGGGGGAGTGTCCTGAAAGTGACGTCACAGAAAGGGGTGGGGTTTGGTGCAGTATGCTGGAAGAGACATCATCGGAGGGGGTGGAGCTTGGGAAGAGCCATCACGTGACCTTTGACGTGGAAGTGACATCACAAAAGTAACATCACCTCCTTGCTAGGCTTCACCCCCAAAGGTCCCAGATATTTTCTGAGTCAGACCCAGCAACCCCAACATTTCTATTGAAAATATGAAAGACATGGAACGAAAGAAGGAAGGAAAAGAAATGGGAGGGAAAGACATGGAAAGAAAGGAGGAAAGGAAGGAAAAGACATGGAACAAAAGGAGGAAAGGGAGAGAAATTAACTAGACTAAAATAGAATGTATGGCCTCAGCGACCTCTGGGAGCCGCACAATATGTCTAAAAGAGCCACATGTGGCTCCCGAGCCACAGTTTGGCCACCCCTGGCTTATAGCAAGGAAGGGCTTTTGACAGGCAAGGAACAGAGATGAGAACTAGAATTCCTGGTTCAAATGTGGTCTCTGCCATGAACTCCCTCGGTGGCCTTAAGCACCTTTCCTTCAATGCAGAGCCCACACTGGCCTACATTAGGGAAGCCCTGAGTACTGGGGGAATGTGCTCTCACCTGCATGAACTGGTCATGCTGGGCAGGGTCAAAGTCCGTTTCAAGGTGACCCTCTTGGAAGGGGTTGGCTTCACTGCCTGTGATCTCACGCAGCTTCTCCAGACGCTGCAGGATCTCCTGCCGCTTCAGGTTCTTCAGCTGTTTCAACTCCTCCTGCTTGTGTTCCCTCGCCTTTGAGACAGACAATTCACAGCGTTAATTGGGGAGGTCACAGGTGGGCCATCCAGGCACCCAGCGCCATACTAGCCAAAGTCTCTCTGCAAACACACCCACAGACCCAGGTCACCATGAACCAGACCCCAGAGAGGCCACTCACTTTTCTCTTGCGCTCAGAGATCTCCAAGCGCTTCTCCTTCCGTCGCTCATCTTTCTGGCGCACTGAAGTTGTAATAACTCGGGGATGGGATTTCAGCTGGCAGGAGTAGGGGAGAGAGGAGGAGGAGAAAAATGAACGGGCCACTCATCCATTCCTGTACACATTCGGGTGAGAGGCAGAAGCTCCCTCCCATTCCAGACAATCTCTCGCCCAGATTCCCTCTCAGCGATCACGCAAGGAAGACCCCGAAGTTTCACTGGGGAGCCCCCTGTCCCAGCCCCTCCCAGGCAGAGGAAGATTCTCTCACCAAATGGGCCTGAGGCTCCTCGAAACGGAAGTTGTACTTGCGCTCAAAGTCTTCTTGCTTCTTGAGGAAGAGTTCGCCCTCATCAGAGGAGTCCGACACCGTCAGCTGCCTGTGGCATGAGAAGGAATGATAACATCGAGCCAAGGGCAACAGAACGGGTTCTTATCAGCTGCAGTCCCATATGTAAGTCCATGATACACTTAAGATGGATTCTGAGTCATCTCAAGCAGGTAAGATAATACTGATCCAGAGGTATCTACCACCCTAAACGAGCCACTGCAGGACTGGGCAGCACTTCCAGAGTCCTGTCCAAATACAACAACAATCATTTGTGGTCTACTTTGCTTGCTTACACACAGACACACAAAGCTGCCTTATACCAAATCTGGTCCCTCAAAGTCTACCCAGACGGGCAGCTGCTCTCCAGCGTCTCGGGCGGGGAGGGGGAGTCTTTTACATCACTTACTGCCTACTCTTTTTAACTGGGGATTGAACCTGGGACCTTTAGTATGCCAGGCAGATGCTCAAAAACGAGCCATGGCCTCTCACCTAACATGCGAAAAAATTTATTTTAGACAGACAAGTTGACCCCGATCAAGGCGGTCACTGCTTGAATGCTCAAGGTGCGGGACTGTAACCTTGGTCTCCAATTCTAGCCTCTCGAGGACTAGGAAGCATTTATTAAGCTGGACTGAGGAGGCAGTAAACGAACGGCCTTGCCCCTCCCCTGGCAGGTGCCTTGAGGGATCCTCCCATCCTACACGCTGGCCCCGCCAAGGAACTCCTTTGGCACTGGAAAGCCCAGAAGGATCTCCCAGCAATGGCCGTATCCTGTAGCTCTGCAGGCGCTCTCCCTCCCTGAATGCTGTTGCAAAAATAGCAAGGTTTGTGACCTGGTGCTTTGCCCAATGATTTACACCAAGACTCGGAGAACTTTCAAGAGGAAAAAATCATGTATTTCATAAAACAAGGGGACAGGGTTTCGGCAAGTAAAAAATACTCCGAGCCCACTCAAATATGGCAGGGAGGGTCTTCTATACCTTTCTCCTTCTTGAAAGAAAGGCTCTGATCTGAGGAAAACCCGCCTCCTTCTGTTTCTGTGCCCTAGTGGAACTTTCCCTTCGCCTTATCTCTCTAGCTCAAACTAGTTCTCGTTTTCAGTGACTATCTTGCTGTCTAAGCTGTTCTCTTACACTGTTATACACTGAAGGCCAAGCAACTAAGCTGCTTTGTCTTTCAAGCTAGCAAGAACAATGGGCTGTTTTTGCTCACAATGTAACAGCACCCACAATATTCATGAAGCAGACATGCTAGATGGAGGGGAGACTCACAGAACATAGCAACTGGGGGCCAAGCTACAAGTGACACTTGTCAGCTTCCCTCAAGTTTTGATGGGAAATGTAGGCGTCCTGGTCTTGCAGCTTGGTTCTCCCGACTGCTGTCCAATGGACTTTTCAACTGTCACTTGTCCAACATTCCGCCAAGCTGCCTACATTTCCCGCCAAAACTTGAGGGAAGCTGACAAGTGTGCAACCTGTGTCAGGCGTCACTTGTGGTTTGGCCCTGAGTCAAGTTTTAAACCACAAGACGGCTACCCATTAGTTACCATGCTCTGTTCAGGCTATTTATTATCACTTACAAAGCTCTTCACAGCCTTGGTCCGGCATACGCTCCCTATGCTCCTCCATGGCAGCTTCGCTCTTACAAATAGGGTCACCTGCAGGTGCCACCCTGCACATGGGCAACATCAACAGCAGCCCGTACACGGGCTCTCTCTGTGGTGGCCCCCACCCTATGGAACAGCCTGCTTGAGGAGGTCAGGAGAGCCCCCACTCTCCTGGCTTTCCACAAACAATGCAAAACTGAATTATTCAAAAAGGCTTTTTACTCAAATAGGAGGGTGGTATAGTAGAAAGGGGATCTCAGATGATCCACTAATGAGTTAGGAACCACAGACCTCACCACTATGTTGTATTAGATTCCTGCTAATGCTACGTCCTTGTGACCTTGTATCTATTTACCCTCTGGCATTGTTTATGGAGATATTCCTGATATTGACTGTACTCATCTCACACTGTGTAATCTGCCTGGAGTCTCAGTGAGAAAGGTGGACTATAAATGACACAAATAAAATAAAAACAAGAGGAACAGCTGCTGTCGAAGGAACCTCTGATTTGAGCCTGGACCTCGCAGAGCCTAGCTGTATACTCTAACCACTACTCCACGCTGGCTGTCAGCTGAGTAGTTGACAAGATGGGAGTGAAGGGGAGCTCTTTTTCATGCACAGCTTTATTCTCAGATGCTCAGAGCCAGAAAATCTGGAGGCTCAGAGGTCGTGGCCTGTGGGATGCCACCCAACTTCACCCCTCTACCTCCCCTGGCAATAACCCAGGTCATCTCTCAAGTTCGCTGTTACAATTGGACATGATGGCAAAACCTCCTCGGAGCAGCCAATGGGAGGGAGAGGCAGATCTCTAGGATGCCTGCGGATCGATACAGTATGATGAGAGAAGTTACTCTGTTGTTAGTCTAAGGGCGGCTCAAAGAACCGGGGGAGGGGATCCCAAGCTCAGTCTCCGGCGTCTCCAGTGAACAGACCTTCAGCAGCAGATACTGGGAACAATCCTGACTTGCTTAAGGCTGGAGAAAACCAATGCCAGTTAGCTTGGCCTGTAAGGGCTCACAGGGGAAGGAAACCCGACACTGCTACACCAGCACTCAACGCCCCCCCTTTGTTTTATGACCCCCTTCTCATTTCCCCCTTTCCCCAGCCTTTCTGCTTCTCCATTCCTATTTGTTCCCTCTTCCACTGTCCCCCAGCCTGCCTATGGTTCTGCTTCCTTCGGCATAGTGGTTACGCAGTGGGGCTGCTATGCAGCCATTCACTGGCTTGCACTACGGCCATGAACTTAACAGGTGGCCTTGGGGAAGCCACTCCTCTCACCCCAGCTGCATTGTGGGGATAACAACTCTGGTGTTCACATGGAGCGGCAAACAAAAGCAATCAGTCCAGGAGAGCGGTATATAAGCACGCTGTTATTATTAAGTTGCCGCTGTCCTCTCTTGGCTCTCCTCCCACAAAATCCTACAGCCATTCCCCACCTCACCTCTAAAGAGGAATTGCAAAGTAATTGAAAAGTAATCTCTCCATACTTGCACTATGTCACGTGCCAACAGGGCAGCCAAGATGAGGTAGCCTCATGAGACTTCGCCACTTGTAACCTAGTTATGTTTTATTTAGACTTCCCTCCCTTAACTGTAAGGTTTTCTTCTGCACATCCGAGGTTCTCCTAGGGTTGTAAACCTCCACCCCCCTGGCCATGGTTGATTACCTCTCCTTTGTACAACTGTGGATTCATATGGGAGGGCCAGGGCTTTTTTTCAGCTGGAACGTGGTGGAACGGAGTTCTGGCATCTCTTGAAAATGGTCACATGGCCAGTGACCCCGCCCCCTGATCTCCAGACAGAGCGGAGTTGAGATTGCCCTCCGTGCCATGTGGCGCGCAGGGCAATCTAAACTTCCCTCTGTCTGGAGATCAGGGGGCGGGGCCACTGGCCATGTGACCATTTCCGCCGAGGGCAATTTAAACTTTAAAAAACTCCCCCCTTGTTCCAGCTGACCCAAAGTGACATCATTGTGAGGTCCCGAGTCCCACCACTGAGTTTCACCACCTCTTTTCCCAGAAAAAAAGCCCAGGGGAGGGCTATATCTGGCAATCAAGAATAAGATGGACCAAGGGTCCGACTCGACAAAAGGACAAATCCTACAACGCAAGAGACAGGCGGAAGTCGGCTATTCTTAAGTGGTAATTCCAAGCTGGAAAAATGAGATCAACTAGCTGGGGGGCCTCCATCCCTCTCCACTGGCACCCCTGGAATTAGCACCGTCCAGATTCTGTAGGCACCTAGGCCCAGATCACACACGCGCCAACACTGACACAGCTCCACATGGTTTCTGGGAAGCAGCTTTCCTTGTGGTTTCACTAATTTCAGGCACAACAATGCTGCTGCTTGTCTCTCCCCAGGGCACCTGTGTGTGGCAAGAATTGGCAACAGCACGAAGAACAGCTGCAGGGAACCAACACCACAGGAACGCAAGAACCTCAATACCCTTGACCATCGGATCCACGGACTGCAAACCGCCACCCCATTAAACACTGAAGTTACCTCATCTGACTACACAAAAGGTGTCAAGTCACGTTTCGAGGTTATTAAGTGCCATTACACGATCTTGCATATGCACACTTGAAGACAGACCCATACAGACAGCCTCAGTAGAAAGAGGAAAGGAGTTTTCTATTCTTTTCAGGCCCCACCTGGAGTATTGTGTGCCGTTCCAAAGGCCTCGTTTAAAAAAAGATGTGGATAAAATTGGAACGGGTGCAGAGGAGAGCAACCGGGATGATCAGGGGCCTGGAGACTGAGCCCTGCGGGGAAAGATTGAAGGATTTGGGAATGTTCAGTTTGGAGAAGGGGAGGTTGGGGGAGACATGATTGCTCTCTTTAAGTATTTACAAGGCTGTTACTTAGAGGAGGGAAGGGAATTATTCCTTTTAGCAACAGAGGATAGGACTCAAAACAGTGGGTTTAAACTACAGGAGGGAAGGTACCGGCTGGACATTAGGAAAAACTTCTTCACATTAAAAGTAATTCAATAGTGGAATTGGCTGCCTGGGGATGTGGTGGACTCCCCCTCCTTGGCAGTCTTCAAGCAGCGGCTGGATGAATACTTGTTGGGGATGCTTTAGGTTGTTCTAGCATTGAGCAAGGGGTCGGACTAGATGGCCTGTAAGGCCCCTTCCAACTCTATGATTCCCCCATCCCCACCTCAGAGCCTCCAAAGCCCACCACTCACCTTTTGTCCTCTCCTTCACCGGATTCCTTGAAGCGCTCATTCAGGAGATAATCTCGCAAAAACCGTTCCTTCTCATCCAGTTGAGGGTCATTCCAGTATTCTCTAAGCGGGGCCTGGAAAGAGACAGGTAACGATTCACGCCTGGAGGAAGCTCACCCACCCAAACTCTCCCAAGTCCAGGGGGACATGAGGAACAATCTCCATCAAGCCACCAAATATCCAGACCGAGACTGGAAACAAAACCAAAACAGCCTCAACAAACCAGAGACAAGGCTAGACATTTTGGTAGGCACATTCTGTACAGCCACAGAATACTGGACAGTCGGGTGGAATAAGGTTTGTGAATTCAGGAACGCAGGCCAACACACACACGCCTTGAAGTCAGTAGCCATTAGCCAGAACTGGCCCCTCGGTGGCCAACTACCTGCTCCTTCCTCACTGCAGAATCATCAGCTCCTCGCTTACCAGATCCTGAAGGGCCTCCTCCGCCTGCGGTTCCTTTTGACCTTTCAGCCACCTGATGTAATCTGCCTTTTCATGCTCCTGGAATACAACAGAGAATGCCAGGATATGCCATGCACACAAACCCAACACAACCAGGCCTGGTTACTCTTATTTAAAGGTTTAGTTCTCCGGAAAAGCTAGAGCCCCTGCCCAAAGCTGCAGCCAGGGTCCTAAAACCTTGCCCACTGTTGGAGGTGGAAGAGGCCAGAAAGTCACGCAAGATCCCAAAGCTTCCTCACTTACTTTCTCCTCTTTGCTTTTATTCCGTTTGTGCAGCAAGGCTGCGGAACTGCCATCTTCACCTTGTTCTTCTTCATCGCTGTCAGTCAGAAATTTCCGGAAACTGTGGAGGGTGGACAGAAAACAAGTCATTGGACTTACCATAAAAGTTTCTTCTCATCAGTAGACTGAAAAATATCCTCACCATGGATTACAATCCCGTTTGCGCTGTAGGCCAAATATATGCAAACTAATTGTGGAAGCTTCCATACAGTACATGGTTGTAGGCAGAACTGTAGACCCCAGCCTATGGCCCCCCAAGTTACGGAAGATTGCTTCAACAAGAGTTAAGAACAGAGGGATCAAGGGGGCAGTCCAGAGAGGAAAACGGACTGGATTTGGTCGCAGGGACAAGTCTTGTTCCCCTGCTTCTGGGCCAATACAGAGTGCTAGTGCCCCTACCATCTGAGGTTAGACAGGTGGCAACTCAAGAAACGGTCTTCTCAGATGTGACATCAGAACTTTGGAACTCCTTCCCCAGGGAGAGTAGTCTGTCTCCCTCTATCGTTGCCTTTCGCTAGTGGGTGGGGTGGGGTTATCACGATTAAAACATTTAACTTAATTCTTCAGTCATAACCATCATTCAATCATCGTGAACATTATGGCAAATTCACTGCACAAAAATTAGTCGCATCTGAGCAATTTGCATCCTTGAAATGGTGATATATGTCTATAGCATGCAGAGGAATCACCTGTAGATCGCAGTGTATGTGAAACATGAAGTGGTTAAAATCTGGTCAAAACAAGAATGTCCAGCGTTCCCCCAAATTTACATTGGAAAAATTGTAACTGGTCCTCAGTCACTTGTACCCGTTTCCAGGCCTTTCCATTTTTAGCTATAATAAGCATTATCAGAGGGAGAAGGTAAATGGACTCTGGTCTAGAACTGAAGGGTAGACTAGCTTGTCTTTGTTACCCAAATCTACATCCAGGCACAAATTCCCTTCCCTTTACGTCTTTACATAGCTTACCTCTTCCCAAGTTCTGGAAAATCAGAACTCCAGTTTCCAAAAGACAAGTAATTCAAATTACACAAGACGTTTCCTCCTTTCCAAGCTATTCTACTCTGTGGAAGGAAAAATCTGAGCAACTCAAGTTTTCTCTAGATACAAGCCTGTTTAGGAACTGCAACTCTGAAACTGTCCATTTCAATGAAGAATTCACGTGAGATATCAGCATTTCCCAAGAATGGTTAAAAGCCTGCTTTACCAACTTTTTTGTCAAAAATGCCTTGTATTTCATAAATAAGCGTTTCTGTAAAATCGCTGCATATTTTAGGAAGACAGCACAAAAGGGAAACAACTATTGTCAGGAGCACACCACAGCTCATTCTCGTGTGTGGCAGGATGTGCAACGGCACGAGGCATCTCATGAGGTTATTCCAGATGTGATGCCCTTTACTTATGAACACTCCTAACCATAAGCTCTGGGGAAAGATGCAATTCAGGATGCGTAAAGTTCTGGGGTTTATCTTGGATCAGGCCTAGTCTAGCCCCAGAATCCATTTTCAATGTCCTCAAAGAAGTAATAAAAGTGAGGAGCTACTGGGTACGCACAGAATGCAATCTCTTCCTCACGTTTTGGAACAGGAAGAGGCAGTAATACTGGGACCTTTATTTTGAGAAGTTGGCCAGTGGAATAAGATACACAGCCTAGAACATTAGGGTGTCTATCTTCTATGCAGTTGGTGGGGTTGGCAACACAACGACATATACAAACCCAGACCCAAGGCACTCCCCTCCCTCAAAGCTTACCTCTCCTTAAGCTGTTTCTGTTCTTCGACATAGCTCTGGGAATTTGAGGGAGAGAAGATTAACACAATACACCAAAAGATTTTTATTGATTTATTTATTTCAGATTTCTATTCCGCCCTCTCCGTGAGCGGGCTCATGGCAAGTAACATTGTATTAAAAATGCAATTTAAAAGTTCACGTACACTAAAAACAACACATTTAAAATAGGATGGTGGACAGCCTACACAGGGAGGGTTAAGATTTTATACACCCCTTTTTCCAGGCCAGCAGAGGCCCAGCCTCAGCCATATGCCTGGCGGAACAACTCTGTCTCGCAGACCTGGCGAAAAGATAGTAGGTCCTGCCAGGCCCTGATTTCAGCAGATAGAGTGTTCCACCAGGTGGGAGCCAGGACCGAAAAGGCCCTGGCTCTAGTCGAAGCTAGGCGGGCCTCCTTGGGGCCAGGGACCACCAACAGCTGCTTGTCCCCTGACTGGAGTGTTCTCCGGGGAATATATGGGGAGAGACAGTCCCGTAGATACGCTGGTCCCAGTCCACACAGGGCCTTATAGGTCAATACCAGAACCTTGAATCTGATCCGGTACTCCACTGGCAACCAATGCAGCTTGCATAAGATCAGTGTTATATGCGCCTTATTTGGCACTCTCATAATAACACGTGCCGCTGCATTTTGTATCAGCTGTAATCTCCGGGTCAGGCTCAAGGGCAGCCCCGTGTAGAGCGAGTTACAGTAATCTAGCCTAGAGATTTTAACTCCTCTTCTACAGGAGAATGGCAATAATGTAGTTCAACAACTGTACCACAATACCAGATCCTTCCCCACCCCAAACCCAGAGGACATGGAGACTCTTTGCCCTAAATCCATCCATAGCCTCCCTCTTCACTCCCCTCCCAGCCTCACCATATGCTTTTTAACTGCTACTCCATCTTCATCCTCATATTTGCTGCAAAGAAAGAAAAAGGGATTACTGTACCAACAGATCTTCTCAGAGAGACGCACAGGACTGCTTCATTTTATTCCAGGTGAGAGAAAATACATTTGCACACCTGTGCAAATCCAAATACAGGAAAGGCTTTAGAAGAAAAGCACTGCATTTTTAACTGGCTCATATCGCAAATAATAGGGCAAGAGGCTTCCTGCTCTATTCAGTCCTTGACACTGTAGAAGCAAGATACAGATGAGATAATGCAATTGCTTTAAAAGTGGGAGATATCTTTAACACTGCACTCAACATTCAGCCATCTCAAGACCCCTGTTGACTTTCCTGCCTATTCAGAACCTTGGAGAAAAACTCCTGTCGTCTTGGATAACTGATGCTGTACTAGCACCAATACAGGTGAAGGGGTAGGAAAGTTTAAGGGCATGCTAAAGTCCTGGAAAAATGGGAATCTGTGCACCATCAGTAAACAGCATACAATATTTCCTTTGGTATGTCTAGAACAACAGGCCTGCAACAGTTTACTGCTGTCTGAGCTTTCATATGCCACAGCTCACCCATTTTGGCAGGTGCACAAGACAGACGTAAGAGTCAGGATTATCTTAAAAAGTTGGAATCATATTAACTGAAACAAATGTAACATTCTGCATTTCAGTAGTTGGGTTTTAAAGTGTTACTGGACCCAAACCTTGCTCTTCTACTAAAGACCAACACGGCTACCCACGTGAAGTACCCACCTCAGTGGAACAGGCTTCCTCAGGAGGTAGTGGGCTCTCCTCCTTTGGAGGTTTTTAAGAAGAGCCGAGATGGCCACCTGACAGCAATGCTGATTCTGTGACTTAACATGAAATCAGGCAGATCAGGAGAAGGAGATCAGGGCAAGAAGGGATGAGCCAGTGCTTAGCTCCTATGGACCTCTCTTACGGGCCATGGCAACGCCAATTCCCACTTTGGAGTCACGACAGAATTTTCTTCCAGGCCAGATTGGCCAGGGAGCTTTAAAGTTTTTCGCCTTCCTCTGCATTATGCAAAGGGATAGACTAGATGACTCTTAAGGTTCCTTCCAGCTCTATGTTTCTATGATTTCTTGTCAAGAAAGAAAACCATCTTGTCATCTCTTGCAGGTACATTTGAGGAAATCTCCACATCCAAGCTTAGAAAACAAGCACCATGTGAGTTGCTGTAAGTTTAAAAGCAATACTGCCCTCACATCATATGATTTCTTTACGTCTGCTCTTCTACCACTCATAGACAACTAACAAACTTTACACATCAGAATCACAGTCAAAACACTACCATACCCTCCTAAGGCCCATGACTAGAATATATGGACCAGGCATGCCAATGAAAATGTTACAGAAAGCAGAAGAGAGAGACAGCATGCTTGGTTGCATGGTGGCACGGGGGCAGCCATCACACATCCTCGTTGACTAACCTTGTTAGTTGCAAGGTTGTAGCTGTAACTGCATGAGAGAATGATTCCAGGCTACAGCTTCACATGTTCAAAGAGACCATTACAAAAAGGCAATATGCTAATCCCCAAAACACTTCCCAGCATTTCAAAGTTCTGGAGATGAGGGATTTTAATGGAGCGACCACCCTGCTTTATCATGTCTTACCCTGCCCTCTCCAAGATGACCTTCCTCTCATAGTCCTTCAGATACATGGGCTTCTGTTTCTTCTTAGAGCCCAGCTTCTCATTCTCTCTGCCTGAAGAGGAATCTGAAAACAAAGCCAAGCAATATGTACTACCTGTTACTTTAAGCATGACTCTACTGGGTAGCTCTACCTTGTCTCATGCCAGTTCTAGAATTGCTTATGCTGCTTCAGCATTGCTTCAACTTTGCATTGGATTTTTGCTAATGCTATGTCTTCGTAAACTTGCATTTATTTACCCTGTGCGTTGTTTATTGAAATGTCCTTAATATTGACTGTAATCCCCCTTGAGTCTCAGTGAGAAAGGCTATAAATGACATGAAGAAATAAATAAACTCCCAAGAGAATATGGCCAAGTGAGCATGGACAAAACGAGGTGGAGCAGGGGGCCAGGTCAGAGCAGCAGGGATGGCTACTGGAAGCCCCCCCACCAAGCCAGGTGGGGATAATAATAATGCACTTGTAACCCACTCTGAGTGGCCGTTAAGTTGGCCTGAAAGATAGTACATAAATCGAATGTTGTCGTTATTTTTATTATTGCTATTGTTACTGTTTGTTTATTATTACTGTCACCTTCGTCGGAGTCCAAATCGTCCTGCCGGTAGATGCGGGGGTCCCTGGTCTTCAGCCAGCCCAGCGTGCGATAGAACGCGGCATCAGCAGCCTCCAGGTCCTGCCAAGGGAAGAGAAACGCCCGGAGCTGCCGGTGAGCCTGCAGGCCCGCCAAAGGCCTCCGCACGACCGCCCCGGGGCCCGACTCACCCTCGCCGCCGCCTCCTCCTCCGACTCGGAGCTGGACTCCTCGCTCGACTCTTCGCCCGCGTCCCCGTAGCGGTCCTGCACTGGAGGCAAAAGGCAGCCAGAAGCGGCGCTGAGGAGGGCCTCGGAGGAAGCGCGCCCGCACGAGAAACCGCCGCCGCCCGCCCCGCCACTCACGCCGCTGCAGCTCCTCCCGCCGCCGGTACCGGCTGTAAAGCGCCGCGAACGTGGCGTTGACCCGCAGCTCCGACATCGTGAAGCCACCAAGCTCCACTTCCGGCCCAAGAGGAAGGGGAAAGACTGTCCCAGCCTCACTTCCTCCTTACAAGCCAATCAAAAGGGAAGGTGAGGACACTTTAGCTGTCAATCAAGAGCGCTGGGTACGCCCCCGTTTCTCGAAACTTCCGGAGGAGTCAAACAGAACAGGCGCGCTGTGGGATTGGCGCATGCGTTTTGTCTGTTCCGTTTACCCCTCCTACCCACGGGAATGGCAAATCGGGTTAGCCCATTATCCATCTGTCACTGTTGCCAACTCCCGGATGGGAAATTCCTGGAGATTTTGTGGATGGAGTCTGGAGAGGACAGGGTTTGAGGAAGGAAGGAACCACCATTGTAATTCCGGGAGACCTCCAGCCACCACCTGGAGGTTGGCAACCATAACACACGGGTGCTGAAGGAAGCCACAGCACTAGGATTAGAAAGTTTGAAACACTTCAGAAAAGGTATCAGAGCAGGTATCTCAGCAATAATGCAGAAAATGGAATTACAAAAGTAGAAGTGGAAAAGAGCGAGAGTCCAGTAGCACCTTCAAGACTAACAAAATTCATGGTAGGGTATGTGACTCACGAAAGCTCATATCCTACTACCAATTCTGTTAATCTTATAGATGCTATTGGACTCTTGCTCTTTTCTACTGCTGCAGACAAACACGGCTGCCCATCTTGATCTAGAAGTAGAAGGCAATGAATGCACCAAGAGCCAGATTGCCACATACACTTCTACTGTGGGAAAATGTACTAACTTGTTGTCCAAGAAAAGAGCAAGAGTCCAGTAACACCTATAAGAACAACAAAATTTATGGTCGGTATGAGCTTTCATGAATCACAGCTCCCTTCTTCAGATACCAAGAGTCTGTATGCGTTTCAGAGACTTGGTAAGTTAAATTTGGTCAAAGCGTATCATGTAGGAGCAGGGGCCTCTCCTTGGCTCCAGGTATTTCAGGATTGGCTTTGTTTAAGCACCAAGCAGCACCTGCTACCCCTGCAGAGCAGACAGCAGCTGTCCTGCTTCAGCAATTCCCATAGTCAGCTGTTGGCGGTTTCCTGGCAGATGCAGCGCGCTTGGTAAGGCTTCTGAAGAAGCAAAACAGGCTCAGCTGTTCTCATGTTTAAAGCTCCTGCTATCTCTCTCCGATGCGTCAGAAACCACACACGCACAGTGCAAAATGCCTGGCAACTTTTTTTTGCCTGTGCCACACCCAGCAGCTGGGACAACATTCTGGGAGATAAATGCTAGGTTACTAACTACAAGTCTGTATTTGTTGCTTCAGGAGGTCCCTCCCCTTTTTTCCCTTTTCAGTCACTTCACTGTGGTGAATCCAAGGAGTTCTTTTCACTAGCATATGCCTGGCTTGCAACCTGACAGTTTTCCCAGTATCTCAGTTCTCTAACTGCTGGATTAGATAGCCAGTGGTCAGTAAAACAACTGCAAAGAGTAAAACTTTGCTCCCCCATATCTGGGAGAAGTGGGAAATTAGTTCTATAGCCAGCAAGAACTGTAGCAGCCATTACAAATACATCAAAGGGGTGAATAGATTCCAAATTTTCTCATGACTGACCACAGTCAGTACTTTCCAAGAGGTTTTTATGGTGTCCTACCAGGACAGGGAGTCAGTCCCCTTCTTTCCTCTCTCTCTCTCTCTTCCCCCCTCTTCTGTACCTGCCCAGTTTTGATCAGGCATCTGACAAAGAGAACTTGATTCTCGAAAGCTTATGCTACAATAAAATTGGTTAGTCTTAAAGGTGCTACTGGACTCTTTTTGAGTCAGATGGAGTTCACTGAACTCTTTCTGATGTAGTAGTAGGACATGAAAATCCAGTGACTGCCCACCCATATGCAGTGAGGCACACCCAACACTTCCATGCCTTTTTCTTCATCAGTCTCACTTCCCATATCACTGTTGTTTTTAGTTTTCTTTTCATCTGCATGGGACCCCTCTGCAATTTATAGGTTGTGTGTGTTATGTGCTGTCAAGTGATCTCCGACCTATGGAGACCCTATGAACGAGACCTCCAAAACGTCCTATCATTAACAGACTTGCTCAGATCTTGCAAACTGGAGGAAGTGGCTTCTTTTATTGAGTTCAGCCATCTTGTTTTAGATCTTCCTCTTCTCCTACTGCGTTCTACTTTTCCTAGCATTGACTTATCCAGAGAATCTTGTCTTCTCATAATGTGACCAAAGTACGATAGCCTCAGTTTTGTCATTTTAGCTTCTACGAGAATTCAGGCTTGATTTGATCTAGTACCCCCTTATTTCTCTTTTTGGCCATCCATGGTATACCCCAAACTCTCCTCCAGCACATTTTAAATGAATTTTCTTTCCGTCAGGTTTCTTTACTGTCCAACTTTCACATCCATACATGGTAATGGGGAATACCATTGTTTGGATTATCTTGATCTTGGTCCCCAGAGACATCTTTATCTTTAATGCAGAGGAGTTAGCCGTGTTAGTCTGTGGTAGCAAAATCAAAGAGAGTCCAGTAGCACCTTTAAGACTAACCAATTTTATTGTAGCATAAGCTTTCGAGAATCAAGTTCTCTTCGTCAGATGCATGGTACAGAAACAGTTTCTGTACCATGCATCTGACGAAGAGAACGGTGATTCTCGAAAGCTTATGCTACAATAAAATTGGTTAGTCTTAAAGGTGCTACTGGACTCTTTTTGATCTTTATCTTTAAGGATCTTCTCTAGCTCCCTCACAGCTGCTCTTCCAAATCTCAATCTCCTCAGTTTGTAACCTAGATTAGTTACAGATCAATTGTCTTGCTTAATTCAATTCAGTTCAAGTCCTCAGTTTAGGAGTGAATCAGAGATCAGTCTCAACTGAAAGCCAGATCAGGACGCTCCTCCAACTTTCATGCCAGGACACGCAAGTGAGTGTGTGAAGAGATGACCCATCTCTGACCCAGGGTGTTGTGCCAGGAAGGAGGTAACTGGTAAAGCAAGATAACAGCCAGCTGGGGAAGAAAAAACCAGAGGCTGATCTCAGCAAGTGCCAAGGTTTAGAAGTTAAGAAGCATATCAGAATCATGATATAGCCCTAATCTAGCTTCAATATACACCTCCTTCCCCGTGCTGAACTTTTCCAGCCTACCTCATAATTGAATTAAAACCTATGTCCCTGCTTCAGCCTCCCCTGCCCTCTTCATGGGAAGGAGGGAAGATGGGGTTCCTTCCACCAACCTGCTTTGTTGCTTTTATACTACATTTCTAGATAACCTCAAGTTTTTCTATTGAAAACAAAAACCGTACATGATACTCATGGCTTTGGACCACTTCTCTCAGGCTGTTGTGGATGGTTATATTCTCTTTCCTCACATGTACTGCCCGAAACATCTTGGCCCGAGGGCAAGATTCAGCTTAATGAGTACTTGCCACTGCCTGTCTCTGTGTGGGAATAGGGGAAGATGCTGGCCACAGCATTCCATCCAAGGGAAATCTCCTTTACCTCTCTGGCACAGGTATTTGTTTAACCCTGGAAAGAATTTAGTGCTGGATTCTACAGGGTTGGGATAGTTCCTGTGTCTGATCCTATTGCAAAAAACAGCATGCAAAAAATCTTCAGTCTGAAATAAAATGAGACTGTGCACTTCAATGCCAATGGCTTTGGTCACATGGTGTAACATGGTACATTGTATTACCCAGTTCACTGCCCCAAGTTGGTGAAAATGCCCTGGCTTAGATGTTTTTAAAAATAGTTGGAGAAAATACATCTTCCATGAGACACCTTGCCACTGAAGGTGTCTGTTGTGGGTTGCAATAGAACAGCAAGAAATTAAGACACCATCCTGTGTGACTATCTTTACCTGTAAGAACTGTGTTTCAAACCTTTACTAATGATGTTAACCAAAATTGCCATGGCCACACTCCATAGGGTTGTGTTCTTGACAAAAAAAGGGAGAAGTTGAAGACATTTCATCTTAAGAAAACAACAACGACATGAAATCAAGTCCAATAAGCCACCGGCTTAATGTTTTAATAAGTAAATCCGTCATTCCATAAAACAAAACCTTGCAAATCACAATAAATAAAATAAATTTTCCTTCCTTAGAAATCGACTATATACATAGCTCAGATCCACAAATTCATTTCAGGGAACAAGCTGCCAAAAAGAAGCATAAAACATTTCAGTAAAAACATAACAGAGTCAATACATACTTTCAACGCTTGTGTGATGGGCAGGAATAAACACAAAGAGTCGTGGAGGAAATGGTCATTTTGAGTATAGTGGGCCAAAACATCCTATGAATTTTAGAAAAGCTCACTGGATGGATGGGGACAGTGAAAGACAGATGGAATTCTGACCAGTTAGATGTTAAGTGAGTTCTGACACTGTACAAGGGATTGGGGGCCACACATCCAATCTGCAGAGACAGAGAGAATAGAACTACACCCAAAGTTTCACACTATCGCTACTGCAGCCTGTGCCCCTTGGCATCCCTGCCCAGCGCACAAAGGTGAAAGTGCAACACTGGAAAAGTGCTATCTACAGGAAAAGTTTAATGGAGAAATAACAGATGCAACAAGATACCTTGGAGGGCAAAACACCAACTGTTCCCCAAAAAACAGAGTGAGAACAGAGAAAGCCCCAGCCAAGCAAAGCCTTCCACCTGTTCTCTTGGGTGTGCTTTGGATCAGAAACATCCCTTGTTCCAAACAAAATGCTACCAGGAGTGACTAGAGCTGCCTCCTAAAGAAAGTATTGGGGAACAAGAATCAAGGTGGGCAATCCAGGTGCAAGCAGAGTGGAAGACTGCATAAGCTGGCCCGGCCCACCGAAAGGGTCATCTGGTTCTCGGGGACGTGACAAGTTTCAAAAGAATAGGATGTTAGAAGCAGAGAAGAGAACCCATAAAATAATATAAATAGAAACAACAATAAATGTAACTGAACACAGAGTGTGAGGTAGGACAGAACAAGCTGTCTCTGTTCTAGGGCTTGAGGCCGTCAAGGGACAATCCTTAGCGAAGGAGGCCTGAGTTATGCACAAAGGAGCTGATTCGGTGCCGATGCCGTTCCTTCTGCCCAAGTAAGGGCTGGGCTAAGCTAAGATGGAGAAGTGCTGCTCAATGATGCCCTGGATGTCTCTAAGCCCCAGATGTTGTGCCAGCTCCAGCGGCGTCCGTCCCTCAGCATCTCGGTGGTGCAGATTGGACCCAAGTGCCAGGAAGCGCACAACATCAGTGTGTCCTTCCCGGATGGCAATGTGCAGGGGCAGGGAACCAGAGGCATCAGGTATGTTTACGTCAGCGCCATGTTCTGCAAGGATCCTCAGAGTATCGAGGAAGCCGGTGCGGGCAGCATCGTGGGCAGGCGCCGTGCCAGACTCGTCTTGGATATTGGGACTAGCACCTTGCTTCAGCAGCTCTTGCGCTACAAAGGTGTTGCCAAACATCATAACCTGGAAGCAAGAATTGAAAGAGGTTAAAAGGGGGTGGGACAGGGAGAACGTACAGCCCAGCAATCCTGTGGTGCGGGAGGGGCAGGGAGGCAAAATTCTTACAGTGCAATCCTAAAGCAGAGTTACTCCGGTCTAAACGCACTGAAATCAATGGGCTTAGACTGGAGTAACTCTGCTTAGGATTTCACTGTTCGAAGCAAGCAAAGCTTTGTATGTCTCTAGAATGCTAGAATGAAACTAGCAATTATATAATTGGAAATAGCATCAATGTTGTCAGTTGATGGAGAAGGGTTTTATACGGCTATGGAGACAGGATGAGGGGGCTTAGATTGAGAGTTTATTGGTACCTTTTGCATATTTCTGTAACCTGTTTATTTTAAGAACCCGTTTAATAAAACTGTGGTGCAGCTTAGTTCTGCAGTATGAACTTTGGCATTCAAGCTTCTTGGTTTTCCCTTTAAGGAGCAAACGTTGCAAAGGTGCAGGCGATAAATTGAAAGAGTATCACCTGCGGAAAAGAGATATGGGCAGGGCAGCCCACTCCAAGTCTCCAGCATCAGCACCCCTGCACACACACAAACCTTTCCCGGACTTGCCAAAACCACTGACAGCCTTGCAAACCAGCAAGGCAAACCCGGTCGGGCCAAGCGAGGCCAGCGCCCCTCGGTCCAGAGCGGGGCGGAAGAGGCCGGCTGCACCCTTCCCCGAGCCCCGTCCAGGCACTGACGGGCTTGAGCGCAGCAAGGAAGGCAAAGCACCGAAATCAGCGCCGGGGAAGCCCGGCCTAAGCGCGGCCTCTGCACCTGTCGGGCGGGGCGCCGGGAGCCGGCCTCTGGCTGTCCCCCAAGCTGCCCCCCGCCCGCCTCGATGGCGTCTACGCCGCTCGCTGTTCCCCCAGCCCCGCGCCGGCTTCTGTCGAGGGGCGCCTCCCTGGAAGGAGCAGCGGGGGGACGACGTCCTGCAGCCCGCCCCGCAAAGAGGGCTGGCGGCCGGGAGAAGCCGGGCGGCCCCGCGGGCGAGGCGCAGCGCGGGATCCGAGAGGGGGCTCCGTCCCAGCGGCAGCCCCCAAGACCGGGGGGGGGGCGCAGCTGCCAAGCTTTGGCCCCGGCGAGCCGCCGCCCCAGCGCCCGCCCTACCTGCAGCGCCGTCTTGCCGAAGCGGTTGAGCGAGTCCGGGTGCACCAGCTCGTGCTGCAGGAGGCGCCGCACCTCGGGCAAGTCTCCCCGGGCGGCGGCCCCGCTCAGCCGGTCCCCGGCCTGGAGCTCCGCCTGCGCCGGCGGCTGCATCCTGGGCCGGCGTCTGAGGAGACAGAGAGAAAGCACCGGGCGCGGGTGAGCGGCGGCGGGCGCTCTGCACATGCTCGGCCGCCCCCCGGGGACTCCCTCGAGGCGGGCGATCCCCGCACCCTCCCGGCCAGGACCTGCCTCCAGCCGCGGCTTCCTCGTCGGAGCGCAGGCGGGACTGTCAGGCGAGCCGGCACCCCCCGCGACCCCGCCCAGCCCCGCCGACTGGCCGCGGGAGGCCCCGCCCCGCCTGCCCCACGTGCCCGGCCGCGGCTTGTTGTGCTGCCCGCGGCTCTTGGATACCTTGCGAGCGCCCGCCCCGCTCGCCCCGCCCCCTTGCAGCACCACAGCCAATCAGAGACCCGTCTGCCGGGGACGCCGAGCCTCCCGCCTCCGGATTGGCCGTCCGCGCGCGGACTGCAGGGCGGGCCTCGGCAATTCAAATGCGAGTTCGGGCGGGAAGAAGCCGCCGGCGCAGGTGAGGGGCGCTGCCGGCCGTCGGGGCGCCTCCATCGGTTGCACGGCGCTGTCGTGAGGGACGCGTCTCCCGGTCCCCTCCCCGTGCATGAAGTGGCAGTCCTCCCGGCTGGAGAGGCCATGGCGCGGGAATGGAGCGTTTTCTGCGTTCTGGGGGCTGGGGAGGGGGACACAGCAAGGCCCTAGGGTTGCCAGCCTCCAGGTGGCGGCAGGAGATCTCCTGGAATTGCACCTGATCTCCAGGCCATCAGGATCAGTGCCCCTGGAGAAAATGGCTGCTTTGGAGGGAGGGCTGTATGAGTCTCTCTATACAAATTATCTTACATCGGACGCTCAAATGACTTACCTGCTGTGTGATTTTATGTTCTTATATATTCTGTCTCCCTAGCAGTGCAGGTGTAACCACAATGGGAGAACAAGTGTAAGATCTTTCACTTGAACCTGCTGTGCGTCTCTCTATGCGAAACATCTTAAAGTCTCTATGCATGAGACGTCTTACAGGGGGACACTCAAGTGACTTACTTTCCATGTGGTCTTATATTCAAGTGTACTCTGTCTCCCTAGCAGTGCAGGTATATCCACAATGGGAGAACAAGTGTAAGATCTTTCAATTGAGCATCTCCATGGAAGATGTCTTGTGTAGAGAGAGACTATGGCATTATACCCTGCTGAGGTCCCCAAACCCCACCATTTCCAGGCCCTGCCCCACCCAAATCTGGAATTTCTCAACCTGGAGCTGGCAACCCTAGGTCCCACAAAGTTTGGCATGGAGACAGTGCTGCTTCGCTTGTTCCAAAGCCGTCTAAGGTCAGCTCTGAGCATGTGGCCAAGTTTGCAGATGACACCGAATTATTCCAGAGGGAAAGCCAAGGCTGATTGGTGTGTGGGGATGGGGGGATCCAGTAAGGCTTTTTCCAAATTTCGAGAGTGGGCAACAACAAGGCAGTAAGTTTAAGGTGATGCTGTCTGGGAACACCTGGAGGACGTTCTGCTCTCCACAGTGTAAAGATTCCACCCTGTCCTTACTGACTCATTCCAAAGTGGATGATAATGTTGATTTATAGGCCATATTCTCACCACTGACTGGTGAAGTTAATAGACTGGAATTCTCTTTTCTCATCCTGTTTGGCAGGAATTGGTGGTGCAATTTTAACAGCAAATGAATGAACAATCCAGTTGGGGAAGGTAGGAGCAAACCCAAATGCCGTAATTATGTACGTTAGCACGATGCTGGTGCTATTTGCCTGCTTATGCAAGGCCTCTTACAGCCCAACCCTATACACTGTCTCAGCTTGCAGAGGCAGCAGAGTCTCCTAGGCCTGTACCTGGCTGCTGTGAGAATGCACAAGCTAAAGTTAAATCCATGCAAGACTGAAATGAAGCTAGCTGGAAACGCTGATGTCTGGGAGGGCATGTTCCCTATTCTTTTTTTTTAATATTTTATTTTAAATTTCCAAATTCAATATACAAAGTTAACAAACAACTGCAAATGAACAATCAACCATATTCATATATATAGATATACACTTGTCGTTTCTATTGATTCTATACATAGTTTTGTACTAAAAGAAAGAAGAGAGGTGGTGATTGATAAACCAATTTGCTAATTCAAAGAAAACTAAAGCTTTATGAACTTAGTAGCCATTTCTTCAGTCTTGTGCGACGAAGAATAAATGTTTAGGGGGTTGTTGATTAGCAATAGTTATAAATTCAATAAATGGTAACCATTTTGCTATAAAGCCAGTTTCTTTTGGGTAGTGTTCATTTTGATATAATCTATCATATATTTTTTCCTGAATGTAGTAATCCCATACTTTCTCTAGCCATTTGTTGAGGGTACCTTCTTTGATTTCCAGTTTAAAGCTATCAGATTCTTAGCTACAACTAAGAGGTTACTGATTAATTCTCTTCTAATTTGTGGAATAGTATTCCATTGATTCAAAAATAAAATTTCCATGTCAAAAGGGATTCTGTAGCCTGTTATTTCTTTTATAAGATCCAATATATCATTCCAAAAAGTTATGTTCCCTATTCTTGATGAGGTTCGCTCGTCCCTATCAGAATTGTTTAGGGGTTTATAGTACCTCTGTTAGAAGAATGAGTGAGGAGGGGCAGACTACATTTTGCCAACAGAAGCATGCAAATAAGTGGGTCCCCTTCCTAGATCTAATCTGATCTATGCAATGGTTACCTCAAGGCTAGATTATTGTAATGCCCTCTACATGGGGCTGCCCTCAAAGACCATCCTGAAACTTCAATTGGTAAATAACAGGCAACTTGCTTCTTATTGTGGACCAGTCACACAACCAGGGCTTTTTTTCTGGGGAAAGAGGTGGTGGAACTCAGTGGTGGAACTCAGGACCGCACTTTGGGTCAGCTGGAACAAGGGGGGAGTTTTGTAAAGTTTAAATCGCCCTCGGCAAAAATGGTCACATGGCCGGTGGCCCCGCCCCCTGATCTCCCCTCTGTCTGGAGATCAGGGGGCGGGGCCACCGGCCATCTGACCATTTTCAAGAGGTGCCGGAACTCCGTTCCACCGCGTTCCATCTGAAAAAAAGCCCTGCACACAACTCATATTAAACCTATTTTAAAATCATTGTTCTCGCTGTCTGTTAGTTTCTGGGTTTAGTTCTTGGAGCTTGTTCTTTCCTTTACAGCCCTTCATGGCCCAGGAATAGCATAGCGGCAGGATCATTTCTCTCAAGCTTTTTCCTGAGGTAGGGTCTGCATTGTGGAACACCCCCCCCCCAACCCCCATCTGCTTTGTTTATATGCAACTAAGAAAAATTCAGATTTCTATTGGCACTCACTCTGTCACTAAAGGAGAATAGCTGGCAAGCTATCCTGAACCACAAGGCCTTAAATGGGTTTACGAAGTACAGGAGTTTTAGGATGGAGACCCCGAAGGCCATTGCAGAGGCATTTCAACCAGAAAATGTCATGGCATTCGTTGATGTGGTGGAAGCATACCTCCACGTTTTTTCTGCACAGGTGTTTTCTGTTGTATACCCTTGAGACTCAGCACTGCCAGTTCAAGGCCACGCCATCTGTCCTGTCCTTGTCTTTGAGGATGTTTACCAAACTGATGCTATCATGGCAAGCCCAGGTTGTTTACCTGCATTTGTACTCACCAGGCTGTCCAGCAGGCAGCGCTGTATCGTGGGTTGCCAGCACCCGGGGCAACTCCTGTCAGGTGGCGCCCTTGCCACCACACGTGCAAATGCATGCTCCCAGGACCGCACGATGACATCACTTCTGGGAAGTGATGTCAGGGTGCAGCTGCTCCTCAGGAGTGCTCCCACGATTGAGGCTGTGGCTCCCCCTGTTGGTATGGCAGGCGGCCAGGGCAGCATGGGCAGCCACCCAGCCCTTCCATGCAGCCGCCCACACTGCTGCCGCCAGCTCTGCGTGCTCCCAGCCAGCAGCCATGCCCGGCGCCCTCTCTTTGGTAATGCCTGGGGCAAGCAACCCCCCCTAAATATGGCCCTGCCAGCAGGTCCATGTCTACATAAAGGACCCTGAAGGCCTATGTAAACATGGAAGGAGAAATCCGAGTTAAATGTCTGGTCACAATGTGACTACTATCCTCATTAAAAGTGGGGTACATTGGGGCCAACGTAAGAAGACTGGTTCAGTTGGAGCATAGAGGACCAGGGACAGTGATCTCTTGATCTAGATCTGTTCCAGATGTCAACTCACTTTGGCTGTTCCATGGTGGACCTCATCACCTCTCAACTGAATAGCAAACTGCCAAGTTCTCCTTTTCACTGCCTGAGGCTAAACAGACAAAAGTCCTTGTCCACAAGGTTGTCAAAACTTCTCTATGCCTTCTAGTGATTCTTCTTCAGTCCAAAGTTCTGAAGAAAGTCGGGGACGAACAGGTCTAGAGGATGTATGTTACTCCCTGATTGCCCAGAAGTCCTTGCTTCTCTTGTCAGTCCTCTGTGAAAATTGCCGCTCCTGCCATACTGACTCAAGGTGTGATCTCAGTACAGTTGGGTGGCTTTAGTTAACTAGGTGGCCATTGAGTGGCATGTGTCAATGGCAGAAGGTCAGAAGCTATTCTCCATGTCCCATATATACTACCACATCTGCAAAGCATGTCAGGTAACACATCAATAACGGAAGATCTCTGTTCCTCCACAGCAGCTTCGCTCATCTGAACAGGGACTCCCGCAGGTGCCGCCCTGCACATGGGTGAAATCAACAGCAGCCCGTAGACGGACTTTCTCTGTGGTGGCCCCTGCCCTGTGGAATGGCCTGCCTGAGGAGAGCAGGATCACCTGACTTATGAAATCTAAGGCCTGAATCCACTGCAGGGAATTATGGCGCATTCCTCAGCAGCTTTTGACGTTAAGGTCTCTGTAGTGAACATCTACAAAACTACAGCTTGGGCCTCAGCCTCAACATTCGTTAGGCATTATAAGACAAACACCTTTGGCTAGGGCCCAAGCATTATTTTTTTGGGCCCAGTACAAAGTTGTAACTCATCAACACCACAACCCCCCTTATTCATACAATCTCATGAGCTCTGCAAGTTCATTTTAGCTTTGACATTACTGTTACATATTCTACATTTTGGAAAAATGTCCACTGTTGTAACTTTTAATAATAACAGCTAGCCTTGAGAGCCCTAGAAGTTTGCTAACTATTTTGTAAAATAGTGCTCAGCTTTATGATTGTTGTTTTCAAATTTTTCTGCTACCATACTCTATTGTATCTCTTTTCACAGAACGTCCTAACTATTGTTCATTATTGTACTTTGCTCAGTTAATGTTCTAGCTGTTGATTATATTGTGTTTTCACTCATACTGCATGATCCAGCTTGGATCGCAGTGAGAAAGGTGAACTATAAATAATAAAAATAATACCTTATGTTGTCTAGGTTTTCTAATACATAACAGCCTAAATAATCAGACTAGCCTGATCTTATCAGAGCTTGGAAGCTAATCAGGATTAGTCATGCTTAGTACTTAAGATAGGAGACCACCAAGGAAAACTAGAGTTGCTATTCAAAGGTATGTAATGGCAAACCACCTCTTCTCATCTCCTCCCTTGAGGAGTTGCCCTAAGTCAGTTGCGACTTGACAGCACTACACATATATCTATATTTATAAAGACAAGTGTCCTGACTGACTCATCAATGCCCAGCCCAAACCCCTGGACCTAGAAACGTGAAATTTGGGGAGAACATTCCTTTTGTGATGTAGAGGCTCACTAAGAAGGGATTTTAAGGAATTCACCCCCTAAGAGAGTAAAAAGGGGTAAAATGTGTTTTCCCATACGGATACATCTTCCCTTTGTGGCTGGCAGGCAGTTGCCTGCTCCCCCGCCACAACTGCCAACATGGCCACTCTTCCCTGACTGGGCTAGCTTTCAAGGTCATTTGCATATGTGGCCTGATTGGGGCTCAGCCCAACATTCTAAACAGTATGCAGTTGCTAAGAGAGTCATGGAATGTGTCCTGAGGTAAAATGCACCTCCCAGTCTTCCCCTAAAAATTCACTAGGGTTGTCAATCTCCCTGTGGAGTATGGTTGCCAGCCTTCAGGTGGTGGCTGGAGTTCTCTCGGAATTACAACTGATCTCCAGGAGACAGAGATCAATTCCCCTGGAGAAAATAGCTGCTTTGGAGAGTGGACTCTATGGTATTATACCATTCTGAGGCCACTCCCCTCCCCAAACCCCACTCTATCCAAACTCCACCCCCCCCCAATCTCTAGGAATTGCCCAACCTGGACCAGGCAACCCTACTGTGAGGCATGCCTGCTTATACCCCCCCTCCCCCAATGGATCTGGAATTCTGTGTTCTGAAGTAAAAATCAGATCAAGGAAACTGCAGACAATTGAAAGACAGTACAGGACTCCTGAATAGGAATTTTATATAAAAGTCAGTATGGCAACTGAGTTTTTAAATGTTCATGGGGAGATGGTGTACAACCTTTCTGGGGGCCATTTCAATGTGAACCTCTCACATGAACCTGCCAAAGTGCCCACCACACCACCCCTCCCACATTCCAACTCCACATCACTCACAGCCATCACTTCTTACTGCTCCCAAGAAGCCTTCTGGCAGACGTCGTGCAAGATACACTGACGCTAAAAGGAGGAAGCAACTTAGAGATGCAGCAAAGAACTATGCACATCGTACTCCTGTGGCGCACCGAGCAGCAGTGACCAAGTACCAGCAAGATCACCTGGAGGTGCACAGAGTGGCAGAGCAGAGAGGCGCTCACTTCCATGGAGGGTCAAGGCTCACTCAGGCATGGCCTATGATCCTTCGCTACCTTCAAGCTGCCTCTTAACCTCATCTATGCAGAAACGTTCCTGTTTAGCATCCCAAAACAAAGCAACATGGCCCAAGTGCTGTGGAACTGTAAGCTCATTGTTTGGGATGAGAGCACCATGGCGCACAAGGGGTGTTTTGAGGCACTGAGCATAACCCTCAAAGATGTCAGGGGCAACGAGAGAGTGATGGGGGAGTCATCGTGCTGCTGCCTGGAGACTTCCAGCAGACTGCCAGTAATCCCAAGGGGAACTTAAGCTGATGAGGTTACTGTGTGTGTCAAGGCATCGTATCTGTGGCCCCTCATCAGGAAACTTTCACTAAGAAAGAACATGAGGGTCCACTTGAGAGGCAAGGGGTCTGCTGGGGAATTCTCTAAACTCCTACTAAAAATAGGTAATGGAGAGTATCCCGAGTCCAAGGGAAAGGTGACCATCCCTGCAGGCCTGGGCACTGCAATGATGACCCCAGCAGACCTAACAGCCACAACCTAACAGCCCTGATATTGCCACTATCGCAGAGAAGTCCATGGACTGGCTGTGCAAGCGTGCCATTCTGGCCCCCAAGAATGACAAAGCTGCCATCATTAATGAAACAACTCCCTCGAAAGGGCAGAAATGGAGTACAGATCTGTGGACTCAGTGGTGCAAATGGATGACGCGGTCCACTAACCCATGGAGTTCCTCAACATGCTCAACCCTCCTGGCTTCCCATCCCACAAACTTCTCCTCAAAGTGGGGGCTTCGGTGATGCTGCTCCAGAACCTCAACCCACCCAAACTCTGCAATGGCACCAAACTGCGAGTGAAAGCCCTCCACAGGAACGTCATCAAGGCTACATTGTTCACTGGCAGTGCTCGGGGCGAGTCGGTGTTCATACCATGCATACCACTCATACCATCAGAGACCTCTTCAAGTTCAAGAGACTGCAGTTCCCCCTCAAGGTCTGCTTTGCTATGACGATCATCATGTCTCAGGGTCAGACACTGAAGGTGACAGGAATTGACTCAAGGGAGGACTGCTTCTCACATGGGCAGTTCTACATGGCCTGCTGCAGAGGGAGCTCACCCAGTAGCCTGGTGATCCTAGCACCCGAGAGGAAAACCACCAACGTGGTCTACAAAGAGGTCCTTCAGTAGAAAAAAACCCAGGTTGTACATATTTTTTACTTTATTTATTGCACTACAATCTTTTCCTTTTAAGATCTCTTCAATAAATGTTATGTTTCACAATTCACTTCATCAGTTTTCGGCATCAATGCGCTTTGCTTTATTCAAACATCTTTGTGAAGCTCAGGTACTATGCTATTATACTAAAAAACCAACTCAACCACCCCCCAAACCAAAAAAAATGTTACATACCCATAATTATTATAACTGGATTTAAAGTAGTTAAATACTGTAGCGAAGCTTGGGTATCAAGCTAGTCTTATATATATATATATATATATATATATATATATATATATATATATATATATATATATATATATATATATATATATATATTCAAACATCTTTGTGAAGCTCAGGTACTATGCTATTATACTAAAAAACCAACTCAACCACCCCCCAAACCAAAAAAAATGTTACATACCCATAATTATTATAACTGGATTTAAAGTAGTTAAATACTGTAGCGAAGCATGGGTATCAAGCTAGTCTTCTCTCTCTCTCTCTCTCTCTCTCTCTCTCTCTATATATATATATATATATGGGGAGAACATTTCTTTTCATGATGTAAACACCCACTAAGAGGGGTTTTTAAGAAATTCGCCCCCTAAGGGGGTAAAATGTGTTTTCCCAAAGGGATACAGCTTCCCTGTGTGGGAAGCTGCAGGCTGCTGCCAGCTTGCACCCCAGCCCACTGCCAGCTCGGCCACTCTTCCCTGATTGGCCAGTCTTTCAAGGTCATTTGCATATGCGGCCTGATTGGTCCTCACCCCCCACATTCTAAACAGTATGCAGTTGTTATCGGGAGTCACTGAATGTGTCCTGAGGTTAAATGCCCCCCCAGTCATCCCTAAAACTTCCCTAGGGTTGCCAATCTCCTTGTGGGGCCTGGCTTTCCTGTGGGGCTGGCGGGCTCCTGCCTGCTTGCACCCTCCTCTCTGATTGGTCAGCTGTGGAACTCAGTGTTCTGAGGTAAAAATCAGGTCAAGGAAACTGCAGGCAGTTGAGGAAAGACGCTACAAAACTGAATAGGGTTTTTATATAAACCAAAAAAATCTTACATACCCATAAGTATTATAACTGGATTTAAAGTAGTTAAATACTATAGTGAAGCACAGGTATTAAGCTAGTATTTCTATATAAATCTTAGAATGTATCATTTAAACCATTCTTCCTCTCCCTCAACCTTATAGCTATTGAGATGTAAAATTAACATGGGTATTTTCAAATGTTCAAATAAAACATACTAAATGAGTTCACATGCTTCACCATATGGAAAAAATTTCCAATACCATTTTTTCCCCTGAAAAACTTCCATCAGTAGCTGTTAGTTTTGGTTGCCTCAGCCAGGGTTAAAATCCATGTTGAGGCTTGGAGGGAGAAAGAGGTAGTTTCCTCACCGTGACCCAAGTTCGTGTGAGCTCTGGGTGGAAACATTCACCAGAATGTGTTCCACTGATGACAAACAACAAACATTTTAGATGAGTAGTAGCCGTTTTGGTCTGCAGGAGAACAGCAGAATTTGACTCCAGTGGTACCTTAGAGGCCAACAAGAGTTTCAGGGTGTAAGATTCAGAAGGGAGCTATGACTTTTGAAAGCTTACACCTTGAAAATCTTGTTGGTCTCTAAGGTACTGCTGGACTCAAAAACAACGAAATGTGCTTAAAAATGTGCGTACAGCCCAAGCTATTAACATCACATGATAGGGAAAATGTAAAATTATACACATGACATTTTGGCTCCCTATGAGAATGTATATGTACAACACTAACCATAATGTTCAATAAAATGCCCGATTTCATAGAAGCGCGATAGCATCATGAGAGGGAAGCAGTTGCCAAACATCCAAATTTAATATGTTTTATTATTTTGACATAACATATCGTAAGAAGACAGCCGGGACCTGGTCCAGACCTAATTTTGTGAGCTCTCAGAAGCTAAGCAGGGTCAGCCCTGGTCAGTATTTGGATGGGACACCACCAAGAAAGGCCAAGGGGCAGGCAATGCCAAACCACCTCTGAACGCCTCTTGCCTTGAAAACTCTACAGGAGTGCCATTAAGTTGGCTGCAACTTGATGGCACACAAAGTAAAAATTCAGTAAACAGCCTTGGGTTTACGGACATCTGTCAAGCTGACTCACAGTGACCAAAGGAGTGCTTGATTTGTGGGAAACGGCCAACACAGCTGCTAGAATAACCAACAACATTTGTAGTCTATTGTGCAGCAGAGCTCAGGTGATTGGAGAGAGCACAGCAGAACAAAAGAACTGATGTGTACAGTGATGTATATGACCCTATTACAATTTATTGATTTCACTTGCATTTATAATTTATCACGATATAAAGAGAAGGAAAAAGTAGTAACCTGTCTCACTCTTCTTCACAATTATCTCATAAGTAGGCAGTTTCTGTTCACATTGTACAGAAGTGGAGAAAAACCAGGAATAATTTCCCAGAAAATCCATGCATGAACTGACGGTACAGACTTCTAGGCACAGTTCTTTGTGCCGTCCCCATCTCTCGTTCACCCTGCACCAAAAAAGGATTCCATACAATCATGGGAAACTGGTTCCAGCTTCCACTGGGCTAAATTCTCTCCTATTCACCACCTCCAAGGGAGGGCAGAACTGATCCCCTTTTAGCTGGGCTGCCAGATCAAACCTTCAGAACAAAAGAGCACAGCTGAGGGAGTTGTGTCTGTCCTTATTCTATGATATCCTCCAGAGGACAGATGTTCCAGGAAGTTTTCCACCAGAGAGCCTTGGCAAGGCAGAGTGTGCTGATATTTCACCAGAAGCAATTCCAGTTCAGGCAGAGAAGTAGCGCCTCAAGAAGAACAGGGCCCTCGTTTTCCCTTCAGGCAGAGTAGTCAAAAAACTGCTACCTAGTTAAATTGCTGATAGGCTAAGAAAAGAACAGGATAACATTTTAGAAGAACACACACACAGTGTGCTTTACAGGAGGCATCTGCAGATCATAAAGTTCTCTAGGCATCCAATTTTTGAGCTGTCCAAGTCTGTAAGACGTCAAGGCTAATGTGTCCGGAGTTGATAATCTGAAACAAAAAGGAAGAAGGCAACATTAAGCTTGATGGAGCTTGATCAGTCATCCATCTAGGTTTCTCCTTTCTCTTGGCGACAGGAATAGTCTTTGCATGTTATTCCTTGATAATATCTCTGGTTTCAGCCCACAGTTCTTCCAATTCACGATCAATTCAACTTAGTAATGCAAATCTGTTCTTTATATGGTCTTCAGGAATGTTATTTAGATTATATTTTGGCACTATGATTCTTTTAGTGTTTCTCTTCATCTTTATTCTAATTTTTGGTATTAACAATCTGCTCCTGGTGTTGTTTTAGCAGAGAGCATAGAGCTTCTCCATCTTCTGCTTCTGATTACATAATCTATATGGTTCCTGGACTGGCCATCTAGTGATGTCCATGTATACAATCATCTATTAGGTCGCCTGAATCAAAACAACAACAACAACATTCGATTTATACATCGCCCTTCAGGACAACTTAACACCCACTCAGAACAGTTTACAAAGTACGTTATTATTATCCCCACAACAAACACCATATGAGGTAGGTGGGGCTGAGACAGCTCCAGAGAGCTGTGATTGACCCAAAGGCACCCAGCCGGCTTCAAGTGGAGGAGTGGGGTATCAAACACAACTCTCCAGATTAGAGTCCCACGCTCTTAACCACTACACCAAACTGGCTCTCAACACCAGACTGGTATGTGTTAGAAATGAAGAACTTGTTGGCTTCACAGAATTCTATGAGTCACTCTTCTATTTCATTTCATAATCCTAGTCCAAATTTTCCGACAATGTTTGATTCTGCTTTGTCTCCTATTTTTGCATTCTAGACTCCTCTGATTATCAGCGCATCTCATTTGGGTGCATGATCAATTTCTTTTTGTACACTTTGGGTAAAAGCTATGGATTTCTAACTCTTCGGCATCTGTAGTTGGGGCATAAACATTAATGATGGCCATGTTGACCTCTTGCCAGGAGTCAAATGATTGGGATACAGGAAAGCTAGGGCCTGTATCTGAATGAACAAAGTAATTCAGAATATTATTCCATTGTATTATCTTTACTTGTGATAAACATCAAGAAGGTCTTTGGAGAGGCAGCAGTTACAGTAGCATGATGACAGTGCAATTTCCAGCAATGTGTTGATGTAGCCTCAGTGCTTTAGTGGGAAGAGTAACCTTACATTTTAAGAGCCACTGCCTATGCTGTAATCCAAAGAGCGCCAACCTTGTTGAGCCTATAAGCACTTTTGAAATGTTCTTAAAGTTTAGTGAGCATCACTACAGAATTGCTGTCATACAGCTGGGATCTGTCACAAAATGGCTGCAACAACATGGGGCCAATAGCACCACATTGGAAGCTCTGGAGCTAAGCCTCTTCTCATGACACAGCCAGCTACTCCAAATGGCACTCTGGCAGATACTGATACCCTGGTTCCTCCTGGGCTCTTTGGAGGCTAGTCAGTCAACAATAACTCTGGAAACCTCCCGGTCCCGCAGGACAGTTTCTTACGGGAGACCGGAGTCAAAGCACTCAGAGCTGGAAAGTGGAGTCTCCCTTCTGGAGTAGCAATTTCCAGAGCTCACATCTTTCAGGGCTCCAGCCACGTAGTTGGGAAAAGTTGGGAGTCAAACTTCCCCTCTGCCATGATGTGCACTGGGTGACCTTGGGCCAATTCTCTCTCCCCCAGCCTCAACTATATCACAGGGTTGTTGCAAGGATAAAATTAGGAAAGGAGGACCACGCATGCCATTCTGAACTCCTTGGCGAGGAAGGACAAGATGTATTACATACACTGGTCAAGGTCAGTGAAGCAAGACACTTGTCCTTTCTTTTACCTTCAACTATGTAGTTTGATTTTCACAGAGGAACAGGATGCCTGTGCGCTTGTGCCCGTGCGCACATGTTTGTGTGCATGCACGCACGCGTGTGTGGAAAATCTAGTATCTATATGCTTGCTGCCAATTCATCTTCTGGGTATATGATCTTGGCAGCCTATTGATAACTTACCCCCACTCTGGGTGATATAGCGGACCCAAGGCAGAGCCTGATACCCACTCTTCTCTATGATCTTCATGTACCGCACCTGAGAGGCGGGGGGGGGGGGGGGAGAACACAGGAAAATGGGAAAGAAAAGAGTGGCCATCAGTTTCCTTTAAGTCTTCCAGCACCAGTCATTCACACTGTTTAGTACCTCCCAGCCCAGACAGCAGCTGATCAGCAGCCTCAGGTCTCTTTCCACTCTATCCAGGGAGACGCAGAGAGTTAAGCAGAGCCTGAATTTGATCCTATCACATGTGGGAGGCTCATCACAGACACCAATCCATAGACAAACCCTAAAATTGTTGATGAAAAACTAGTTTTGGTGTCAAAGAAAAGAAATGACAATTTGATCAAGAGAGGCCCCCACTCTATAGAATGCTGTCTTGAGGAGGTCTCCCACACTCCCACACTGCTGCAAAATAGTTTGCGAACTATTTAAAACAGAATTGTTTAGGAGGGCATTTTTGTAAAGGAAAAAAAGGGCTACATCAGAACAGACTGGCCCAAGAAAAGGCACTGTGTTTCTACTGGTGTAATACCTTCTGAATTGTTTAAATGTTCAAATGACAGCTACCAATTTAAAAAATAGAAAAGAGTCCAGTAGCAACTTTAAGACTAACCAACTTTACTGTAGCATAAGCTTTTGAGAATCACAGTTCTCTTCTTCAGATGCATCTGAAGAAGAGAACTGTGATTCTTGAAAGCTTATGCTACAGTAAAGTTGGTTAGTCTTAAAGGTGCTACTGGACTCTTTTCTATTTTTGCTACTACAGACTAACACGGCTAACTCCTCTGGATCTATACTACCAATTTAAAAAGTTCTATTTTTCTTATTAGATGTACTATCCTATTGACTGCATTGACTTACATTATGTAATCTGCTTTGAGTCTCAGTGAGGAAGGTGAACTATACATAATGTAAATATGTATGTATAATACACTGTGGAATACACTTCATTGATAATACACTTTTTCAATGTTAACTCAATATCCAAATTTGGTGATAGTCTTCAACACTGACAATATCAAGATTGTTTTTATGGCTAGATAATAAACCTTTTTTTGATAGTTAGAAAGTTTGTTTTTTATTTGAAAATTAATCCTCCCCACAGCTTCTCAGATGGCAAAAAGATGTACGAGCTAAGATACCTCAGACTGCAGCCGTTCACATCTTTCCCTCTCTGAGTATTTTAAATTTCATCAGTATGATAAAGAGTATGATGTTACAAAAAGGTAAAGAAAGTCCCCTGTGCAAGCACTGAGTCATTACTGACCCATGGGGGGACGTCGCATCACAACATTTTCTTGGCACATTTTTTACGGGGCGGTTTCCCATTGCCTTCCCCAGTCATCTACTCTTTACTCCCAGGAAACTGGGTTCTCATTTTACCAACTTGAGAAGGATGGAAGGCTGAGTCAACCTTGAGCCGGCTACCTGAACCCGGCTTCCGCCAGGATCGAACTCAGGTCGTGAGCAGAGCTTGGGCTGCAGTACTGCCGCTTATCACTCTGAGCCACGAGGCTCATATATGATGTTCTACGTTAACAAAAGTACAGATTATACCCTTCGCTTTCTTAAAAGCAGTAACATATTTTATGTTTAATTATAAAGTACTGCATTTTTTCAGTTTTACCTCCAAACTTGATCAGTGTCTTCAAAAGTTTCAAGTCTAGAACTAGAGCTATAGTTTGCATAACAGAATACATATTTCCAACCTACCTTTTCAGGGAAGCACATCTCTTATTGTACTTCCTGTTCCTCAACATTTAGTGCTATCTGATGTCAACTATTCGAGGCACAATGAAAATCATTTTCCAGATGCATTTAATACCTAGTTGTTCCTAACATTTTAATTCACAAAGTTCGTGCTTCAATATCAAAGCCAACCCAGCTTATATTCCACCCAGTTTTCATGCGTATAACATACAGAACGTTGCCATTCGTACATGTCCCTTCCCAATCGATCTAGCTCACCTGAATCCCAGAGACTGTGAAGTAAGGGATCTCAAACCGGACGGAGATGGGTGGACGACCCTCCAGCTCCTCGTTTTCAACACTGGGTAGGCCAAAGTGGGCTCGCATCAAATATTCCTTACCACCCTGCAGAGCCAAATGCAAGACAGGTTTGGGGACTTTCTAGCCAATAGCAACAGAGACCCGTCGATGTCACAGCATAATACCAAGGATCAGAAAAGATCTTCCGAGAAAGGAAGCAAGGAAGCTCACGGCCAACATTCTTGGAAGCCCCCTAAGATTTCCTTCAGTGGTGCCTTAAATGTCATTTCAGTAGCAGGGGAGGGAATCCAGTGGGCAGTGATTTACTAGCTTTTATAGCACCACCTTCAGCGGAAATTCTGGCCCTGCCTAAGTGCTTTCCATTAAGGGATTTTTATATAGCCGTATAGTTTTAGCTGTATTCTTTTCTGAGGTTGGTTCTTCAGGAGAGCAGTATGGGAATGAGTCTCAAGAGCAGAACTACAAGTGACAAAAGGCACAGGTTGGACACTTGTCAGCTTCCCTCAAGTTTTGATGGGAAATGTAGGCAGCTTGGCGGAATGTTGGACAAGTGACAGTTGAAAAGTCCATTGGACAGCAGTTGGAGAGCCAAGCTGCAAGACCAGGACGCCTACATTTCCCATCAAAACTTGAGGGAAGCTGACAAGTGTCCAACCTGTGTCAGGTGTCACTTGTAGTTCCACTCTCAGCTACCTTTATCCCATTTGATCTTTTCCCTACTTTCATTTCACTGTCCCTCTCTAGAAATTGCAATGTAGGTAAAGATAGTCAGACAAAGAGTGTTTTGAATTTACAACAGGACATAGCACTGAAAGCGCTTGGTTGTTACGACTTTGTTTTCCCAGCACTCCTTTTAACATCTCACAAATGGACTCCTCTAGTTTTCCAAGAGATAACAAGAAGTGCCAAAGAGGTATTAAATGTCACCCTTTATAGTTTATAGGACCTGCCATCTTTTTTAGAAATTACTGACTTACACTTGTTTGTCTTTTGTAAACTGTCTTGCTATTGTAATAAGCTTGTTTGTAAGAGGATATAAAAGTGGGTGCCTACCCTGTGAGGTACATACTCTGCCAGATTTGACCGAAGCGCATCAGTTTATTTGAGTGTTTCTTCAATAAACTCTTCTCTTATTTTGCCAATATTTCTCCCTTGGTTTGATTGAGATCCAGAGTCCTGATTGGGGCCTCTCTCTATTGGGACACTGGTGAGAACCCCCTCACACTTTTTTAGTGAAAATCTGCATCTTATTTAGATAAACAGCAAAACTTCCATTGTCTGGAATGCACTGCTGGCCTATGGAAGCCTAGAGGGTGATAGAAAAGGGAAGAGCAAACCCCCTCACTGGGAAGGACTTGATACTCCAGATGACAACGTTCTTCTCCGGCAGGTATTTCGCACTGCCGATGCTGGTCTTGAACTTGGGGGAATCCGCATCGCTCGGGACTGGTACAGCTATCTCGACACCATTAGCCACCGACTGCTTTTTGAACTGGCCCTTTGCCTTTTGGAGGAGAAAACAGAATGAAGGAGAGCATGAGGGCCCTTTGTATCTCCCCCTTCCCAACTCTCTGTGTCACAAGAGAATCACCACCAAAACAATGATGTGAAAAGCTTGAAATTTATGATCGAAGTGGTCCAGAGTTCAGGGATTATTTGGGTCAGGTCCATAGCGGCAGAGGGGCACAGGGGGAAACCTCCCAAAATATATCATGCCCCACCTATGAATTTCCAACTTTGCCATTTAAAAAAGAAAAAGGTAAGTCTGTGGCCCTTTTCTTTGGGGTTGTGGTGATAAAAGGGAAAGCACACAACTAGTTTTTACCCGATAACCTGGGAATGAATGGGGCAGGAGCACCAACGACGTGACTGAAGCCCAGAGCCAAGCTACAAGTAACGCCTTACACAGGTTGGACACTTGTCAGCTTACCTCAAGTTTTGATGGAAAATGTAGGTGTCCTGGTTTTACAGCTTGGCTGTCCATTACAGCTGCAAGACCAGGATGCCTACATTTCCCATCAAAACTTGAGGGAAGCTGGCAAGTGTCCAACGTGTGTCAGGCGTCACTTGTAGCTTGGCTCTCAGTCAGTTGACTCTCTCACACTGTTCATTAGAGCGTACTCTTTCCTTCAGAGTAGTTGCAGATTGCGGATTTAGATCAATGGGAGGTTTTGTTACTTTGGATTAGACACCAAATATAAGCAAAGTCTACAAGAGCAAACTACGAGGGCCCCCACGCATTGTGGAGACGTTGGATAAAAGTGGAGGCATTTCTTCAGAGGAATTCACCTTAACCATAATCTCTACTCGGCTGTGAGAGAACTTCTCAATAACTGACTCAATCCAGATGAGAGGCTTCACCTGGAAGGGGGGAGAGAGAGAGAGAGAAACAACATTCAATAGTGTGTTACAATCCTCCAGCAATTTTGAACAGTGATTTCCATTGAAAAATGGCGCACAAGGATCAAAAGTGCTCTCAGGCTAAGCTGATGAAGTTGAGAACACGACTTAGAAGGTCCACCACTTTAACCAGCCCTGTACGCTCAAGCAACCACCCCAGAGCAGCAAAGGATTTGGCAGTATTTATCTTGCAGTCACAAAATAGGTATTTAAGGTTTCTTATTCCTTGAAAAGCTCCAGATACTAAAGACATAAGAATACATTTGAAAGGAAGAGATGTAGGATGCGAATTTATTGTATGTGGCCATAGGCCTTCACCATCTAAAACCATTCATTAAAAAACAGCAAAAAGATACAAGAATACAGATATAGTTACATAGATATAAATAAAATTACTACAAAATGCATTTTACCTAAAATACAAACATTAAACAACATTAAAACAGAACCGTTTCTAATTTATGTCACGTGTTTACTCTCCTGGCTACCACATTTGCCCTTATTTTCCTAGCAGCCAGGGCATAGAGGGCCACCCTATTTGAAATAAAAGGGTCTGTATCTGAAAGAATAAAATTTAAGAGATGTAACCACGATCACTTTGGCGGACTCCCTATTACTTTAGTGTTAGACCATGTCGAGTTCTCTTCAATATATTAAGAGAAAGAAACCCGTCCTCTGTTAATCTATCTAATTCCCTTTTAAAGCTGGCTATGCCCATAGCCAGTCCTAGATCCTCTGGCAGTGAATTCTACATTTTAATCGCTTGTTCTGTAAGGGTTTCCTTTGTGTGTGCTGAATCTACTGCCTGTCAGCTTCATTGGATGACCTCAAGTTCTAGTATTCTGAGAGATGAAGAAGAAGTTCTCTTTGTCAACTCTTTCTACACTGCACATAATTTTATAAACCTCTATCTCATCCCCCCTCAGTTGTCTCTTTTCTAAACCCATTAATCATCTTTGTTACCTTCTTCTGCATGTTTTTGTACTATACTCTCTTTTTTGTACTATATCTTGTTTAAGATAGATACAAAATAGGGAGAGAAAGTAAAACTGCAACCAACAGACAAACCAAGATAAACCAGAAAAGGCTGAAGAGCAAATATATAGATAAAATCACAGCCACTTTTCAAAATCGGTAACACCAAAACAAATTAAACATCCTTTAATAAATTAACTGCATGTCTATAATGTGTAACACATTCCTATAATAAAAGACCAAGTGCATTTTGACATACCCACAGTCTGCCAAATGAAGCCAGACCACAGGTATATAAAGGGCATTGCAATACTGGCTGTTTAATTTCAATCCATTTCCTAATAATCACCAGTACAGAGTTTTCCTTTTCCTCTGCTGCTGCACAATGAGCTCAATAAAAATGTTGGCTATCTACGACAACCCCAAGATTACTTTCCCTGTCACAGTCACCGCCAGTTCAGACTCCACCAGCATGTGCTTAAAATTAAGTGTTTGCTTCCATGTGTATCACCTTGCCATTATCAGCATGATAGATCCAGAGGAGTTAGCCGTGTTAGTCTGTAGTAGCAAAATCAAAAAGAGTCCAGTAGCACCTTTAAGACCAACCAATTTTATTGTAGCATAAGCTTTCGAGAATCACAGTTCTCTTCGACTAAGAGAACTGTGATTCTCGAAAGCTTATGCTACAATAAAATTGGTTAGTCTTAAAGGTGCTACTGGACTCTTTTTGATTATCAGCATTGAACTTCTCTTGCCACTCATCCAGTCTTGCATTTCTTCACAATACATCCTGAACAATTTGGTATCATCTGCAAACTTGACCAACAACCATTGCTCTTCCCCAACACCAGGTCATTTATGAGGAACAAGCATGTGAGATCATACTAGCACAACCTTCACCTATTCATTCATTCATTCATTCATTCATTCATTCATTCACCCTAGCACGACCTTTTCCCTCAACCACAATCACCTGCGTGTTCAGCCTGTAGGACATAAGCTCAAAATCTCCATCTGGTGGGATGAAGGAGATAGTGCGGTCATTGTCAAAACGTGAGAGTCGCACACACTGGTGGAACTTGACATCCTCCAACTCCACAGATTTATTTTTTCCACCTGGAAGTAAACAGTGGAAGAAGAGAGATCAAGAGAGATAGCCATGTTAGTCTGTCTGTAGCAGTAGAAAAGAGCAAGAGTCCAGGGCCACCTATAAGACTAACAAAATTTGTAGTAGGGCATGCGCTTTCATGAGTCACAGCTCACTTCTTCAGATACAAAAGTGGACTGTGACTCACGAAAGCTCATGCCCTACCACAAATTTTGTTAGCCTTATAAGTGCTACTGCACTCTCGCTCTTTCCATTGGAAGAAGAAGTTGTTAGAAAGGAAGATGCTTCCATTTGATAATGACAAAGCAGCCACTCTCATAGCTAGGAAGTGTTAAAAATAGTTGTCTGTCCTCCTAATGTTTTAGGCCTCTTTAAAATTCACAGCATTCAGTGGAAGGCATTTCCAATAAAAGAATGAAGATCCTCACCATAGAAAACAGAAGCGTAATGATGGGTTCAGAAAGAAACATGTAAGGATATAACAACAACAACAACATTCGAGTTATATACTGCTCTTCAGAACAACTTAACGCCCACTCAGAGTGGTTTACAAAGTACGTTATTATTATCCCCACAACAAAACACCCTGTGAGGTGGGTGGGGCTGAGAGAGCTGTGAGAGAGCTGTGACTGACACAAGTTCACCCAGCTGGCTTCAAGTGGAGAAGCGGGGAATCAAACCCGGCTCTCCAGATTAGAGTCCTGCTGCTCTTAACCACTACACCAAACTGTCTCTCAGTTTGATCTGAATGATCTAAGATATGAATGATCTAAGTTACCAGGTATTTTTCGTAGAGCCAAACAATTTACCCAGGTAGAGCTGTCCCTAATTCTAGTACCAGTGGTTTCTCAGGCTTAAGAAAAAAATGTCCAGGAGCTCTAACCTTTGAGTCTACTGCAGTCATGAATTACAGCATTCAAAGTGTCCCTTGGCCGAGACCGGGCTCAAGCTAAACCTTTTCAACTCAAAAACCAGGTTAGACAGATTCATGAAAGTCCACCAGTGGCTACGAGCCATGGTAGCTAAAGGTAACCTCCACGTCCAGAGGCAGCAAACCTCTGAAACCCAGTGCTTGGAGGCAACATCAAGCCTTTATGCCAACTGTTGACCTTCCACTGCAACTGGTTGGCTGCTGTGTGAATCAGTTGGCTAGACGAGACAGACCATTGGTTCGCTCCAGCAGGGCTGTTCTGATGTTCTTAAGATGAAAAACTCTAGCATTCTACCCAGCCCCCCATCCCAATATAATGTCCCGATGCTCATCCAAGCCAGTCTCGTTTAGCCCACCAACCAATACTTTGGTTTCAAGATGACTTACGTCCCGTGAGTTCAAAGAGCACCCGATCGTTGAGGCCCAAGCGCAGTTCTGGCATGCCCGAGAGGAACACCTTCAGCTTGACGGAGCCCACGACCTCACTCAGCAGGACGCTCCCATTGACATTGACCTAAAAGACAGCAGCAGTCTGCGGCTGGTAGAGCCTTTCCCACCCCTTTGCCCTAAATGGGCAAAGCTACTTTTTTTGCCTAAAGTGCTGGAGAGTGCCCTCAAGTCATAGCGCCCCCTGGCAGAGTTTTCATGGCAAGAGACTAAGGGAGGTGGTTTGCCATTGCCTGCCTCTGCAACCCTGGTCTTTGCTGGAGGTCTCCCATCCAATTAATAACCAAGGCCGACCCTACTTAGCTTCTGAGATCTGATGAGATCAGGCTCTCCTAGGCTAGCCAGGTCAGGGCTCTTTTGCCTAATAGCCATGCTAAAATAATTTATTTTTATTTATTCATATTTGATTTATATTCCCCGCCCTCCCCACATCAACAGGCTCAGGGCGGATTACAACTAAAATTTAAATTACATATCACAATTTATACAATTTAAAACCATAAAACATTTAAATACCATCGTTAAAATACATACATATAAACACAGCGGCACAATGATCTAGCCGACCGCCTTTTTAGCCATCTCCAGAGCAATTTGGCAGGGAACAATGTGAGAGATGGAAGGCGTCACTAGTAGGGAGGTCATGTGATGTACTCCCCCCCGTGAGGAGGCACCGCCTTGCATCAACCATATGCCTGGCGGAACAGTTCTTACAGGTCCAGCGGAAAGATAACAAATCCCGCAGGGCCCTGGTCTCATTGGACAGTGTTCCACCAGGCTGGAGCCAGGACTGAAAAGGCCCTGGCCCTGGTCGATGCCAGGCGGGCCTCCCTAGGGCCAGGAATCTTTAATCCAGAGATGGAAATAGATCATATCAAGCCATAGCACATGCAGCAGCATCAGTATCTAATCAGGGATGGTTGACACTTAGCTGATGCTACAGGAAGAGAAGAAACTATTATTTGGAGGAGGGGAGGGGGAGATGAGGCCGAACTTCTTATGTATGTGGGGTACATTATCCCTGCAGCCCCCCAGTTGGGTTAGTAAAGTCCTCCTTCTGGTATCTATGCCCCAAAGTGGGGTATCTGGAAGGGTTCTGAGCACAGCGAGTTTGGTCTTCTCCAATTGATGTTTGTGCTCAGTAAGTTGAGAGATCATTAGGACAGAGAGATGCATACAATCTCATGCCCCACCTGAGCTGCAGTTTATATAATGCTTGGGAGGACTGTTATGGGCTTAATTGGCATCCTATGTCATCCTGGTGCTTGGAGGGTGCAGGGAAAGGTAGGTGATCAGGTTTTGTTCTGATACACCCCCCCAAAACCCTAACCTACCCTTGCACCAGTGTTGGGGGGCATGCTGGGGTCAAAGAGGCTCAGAAAACCTGCTCTGTCCACAGCACACCAGTAGCGGGGCAGTCTACGGAGTAAGTAAAGCCCTTTAAGTATCTAGGACTTATATTTCAAGCAAATCTTTCTTGGAAGGTTCATTTGAATTCTGTTGTATGATCAGCCATGAGTACCAGGAAGGCTATTTTAGGGTTCTCTTACTCCTCAAGAGGACAATATGTTCCTGCAACAGTAAAAGCTAAAGTTTCTGGGCAATTGCTGGATGCTGTTGCGGTATGGATCAGCATGGTAACAAATAACATTGATGGACCGCTATTAAAGTTCCTTCACAATATCTTGGGGATTCCAAGTTGTGTGTCAGGAATAGTTTTGAGAGCTGAGATTGAGGAGATGTCTTATGAAGCAAAGGCTGGGTGGATAGCATTTAACTTAAAAATTAGGATCTTGAAATCAAGCTTAGAACAACGTCTCCTTGGATTAGTTATGCGGGATCATCATACAAATAATTGGGATAAGTATTTGGAAGATAAATGATCATGTCTGGACATCACCCATGATATGATAGAAACTATGAGTAGTAGCGAATTGAGTAAGTTAATAAAAAGATGTCTGAGGGGTCTTGTTTAGAACAGCATGTTAGTTAGAGCTCGATGAGTGTGCTCTTCTCTTTCGGTGGGTATCCATCCTCCGATGAAAATGGCGAATTTGTATCCCTCCCAAAGTAAAGAAGGGCATTTTTGCTTGCGCGTTTGAACACTGTGCCATCAGCAGTGCTGTTTGGGAAGGTTTTGTGATATTCCACACTCAAACAGATTCTGTGGATGTACTAACTGAATTGATACTATAGATCACACTTTTTTGGAGTGTTCTGAACTTTTAGACTGGAGAGCTAAACTTACTCTTCTTCTGTTTAGGCAGGATTTTATTTCTCTTGAAGCTAAATCTTCTTGGCTATTAACAGCTCAATCCTAAGGGGGGAGTGAACAGGGAGAGAACTAAGGCTTGCACCAGCGGAACTGGCTCTTATGTGGGCGCAAATGCCCTTCCGCCGGTGGCGGCACGAGGTATGCTACCGCTGCTGAGCCGCCAACGGCGGGAACGCTTGGTGAGCGGACAGAGGCAGAGAAGCGGTGCAGGGCCCTGTGCTGGCGCAGGAGGGGGCGGGTGGAGGGCGGGGCCAGAGTTAGTTCACCCCCTAAGCCCTTCCAGGCGTGGGAACACCCCCAGCAGTGCAAAAGAGCTACACCACCGAAAAAGGCGGCGTAGCCCATAGGGGCCCATTGAACGGGGAAAACTCGGCCCCCTCTCCTCACGCCCAGGCCTGCCCCCGCGGCCTGAAGGAGCATAGGATGGGAACTACCATGGGGGCCAATCTGCGTGTGCTTCCGGGGTGGGTGAGCCCCCCTCCCTGCACCCTACAAAACATCTGGCTGCGCTGCTCATGACCTCAGGTGGGTGAGCACACGGCCGAAGACTCTGCCCGTCAGCCGCCTGCTGCACAGACTTTGTGCACGAGACGGGAGAGTGCACTGGAGGGGACTTAGCGGGAAAACTGGGAGAACTTTGCACTAGCTCAAGGGAAGAAGGGCAAAGTCCAGAATGTCTGGCTAACTAACAATAACCACTCAAGTTTCCTTGCAGGTTATCTGACTCTGAAGTTCCATCTCAGTAAGGAGCGAGGTAGCACTTAAAGGTAAGAAGGAGATGGGGCGGTGCTAACCCAGCTCGCTCATTTGTGCTGGCTGCCCCATCACCTGAACTTGCCTGACCACTATCCTCTTCAGGTGAGGCTCAGCAGGGGAGTGGACGGTGGCAGCAGCCCCTTGTCTGCCCCAGAGGCAGTTGCCCAGAAAACTACTTTTGACCGGGTGTTTGTAACTACTTGTTGATTTTCTCCCTTAAAGGTAAGATCACCCCAAGGCAGAGTGCTTCCTTGCCAGAGGGTCTTGCATCAGCTGATCGCTAGCTGCACCTGTGGGGCTGCTGCCGCTGCTCTCTACTATGTGCATCTTCCCAGATGTTGGGAGTGTGGGCTCGGCCTCGACCTTGGACCGAGCAGGGATATTTGCAGCACATGTCTCTCTTTCCTTTGCAGGCACGTCATGACTTGTCCGGGAGACGACAGAGCATGTCTGCTTCCGCCCCCCCCCCCCCCGTAGTCCTCCGTGAGTGCCATTCACATCCAGCCCAGGGAACAATATCCCAAGGCAGTCCGCATTTCAGCCTCACCCCAGGAGCGCAGAACAAGGGCTGGGCAAACTGCCTTGGCTCCCTTTCCAGCCGAGGGACATAGGCACTTTTCCCAGTTTGCATGCTTGCCTGACATTGCCTGCAGTCACCCCCTCAGCTCCCTGTCACACACATCCATGCAAATGTATCAAGTGACACCCCGTCCAGCCTCCCTGCCCCCTTCCTCCCCTCAATGTAACTTCAGGCAGTGGGGTGGGAATTGAACTGTGGCCCATGAATGTCTGCGGGGGAGGGGGGCACTGAGGACTTTCATTCTCTGATAGTCTGAGCTGCTGTCATCTGATAAGCCAGGAAGATGATCGCTGTATGTGGGAAGTTGCTGCCTGGGGGTGGAGGATGTGTTTGTGGAAGCAGGGATGGACTTGGGCAATCCGGCGTGGGGAGGGCCTGTCAGTCCACCCCAGGACTGGGGCATGGCTGTTGAGGTCCACCCGCATCATAGAGGTGCAGTGATGTGTTCAAGTGGCGCCTCCGCAAGTTTGTGCGCACTTTTCATTCCCCTCGCTTCCAAACGGCCTCCCGGCCTCCCATGTGGTTCCCAATGGGTGTTCCTGTCACTCATTGAAAGCCACGCCTCCACCCCCACCTGCTTCTCTGGAAACAGGGGACTAATTAGGGTAATAGCTGGAGACCTCCCAGAATTACAACTGATCTCCAGGCAACAGAGATCAGTTCACTACTATCTGGCCCTACTTTTCAGGGAGGGGGAACCTGTTTCTTGTGCCGGTGGCAGCGGGGATTTGCAGGCACACCGAGCTGCAGCCACCGGCCTGGCCCTCATCAGAAATGGGGGCTGGATGGGCGAGAGGGTGGGTGTTCAATCTGGACCTTCACTGTCACCTCTGCCCCCCTCCCTGGCAGGGATGCCTGCTCTCTGACGGGGGCCTATTGGTGGCGGCGGGGATCGCGGCCTCCCCATTGGCTGCGCCACTGCTTTTCCCTTGCCTGCATGTCTGGGGAGGGGTGTGGCCATTGGCTGGTGTGACCGGGGTTGTCAGGGGAACGGCAGGCGGGCACTCCTGGCAGTAGCCGCACCTTGCCTTGTTGCGCTCGGGCGCCAGCAGGACTCTTCTGCAAAAGTCCATAGGGAGCTGTGGAGCAGCGCCCCATTTACGTCAACGCTCAAGCGACGACGCTGCCCTGGGGCATAGGACTGAGCTGCCCGAGATGAAGATAAACAAGTAACTTTGTGTGTGGCTAAATTTTTGGTGGCTGTAGTAAGATCACTTCATTACTCTGGCAATAAACTCTAGGTTTCTTTTTTAGTAGGTGATGGCTCACTATTTATGACTGGTTGTGAAATCAGTAATAATTATATGGCCTTGTGTAGATTAGAAGCCACTTAACACATATTAATATATATTATTTGTTGCAGAGGGCATGTAAGAAGGGCAAGGATGTCCAACTCCACAGAAATGAAGATATGTTTCAAATATGGGACTATTGAGGGTCAAAAAGAGATTCAAACTTGTAATCACCATTTTAATAACTTCATTAAGATAATACACACCAAGAAAAAATGTCAACATTTGGATGAATCCAAAACACTTCTCTTTTCTGAAGAAGTTTGTGCAAGCTCAAAGATGTCTTCTGTATACACAAACTTGCACAAACTTCTGCAGAAAAGTGTTTTAGATTCATCACCTCCAGACGTTGACATGTATGGGACTGAATCAGGGCTTTTTTTCAGCTGGAAAGCGGGGGAACGGAGTTCCGGAACCTCTCAAAAATGGTCACATGACTGGTGGCCCCGCCCCCTGATCTCCAGACAGAGGGGAGTTGAGATTGTTCTCCGCGCCACTGAGCGGCGCGTAGGGCAATCTCAACTTCCCTCTGTCTGGAGATCAGGGGGCGGAGCGCCATGTGACCATTTTCTCCGAGGGCAACCCAGTGAGTTCCACCGCCTCTTTTCCCAGAAAAATAGCCCTGGACTGAATGAAGAAGTGCACTCAACCTGCTATAACTAACTGAGATTGGTTTCTGTGGATCGGCACCTGGGTTCCATGTTTGCCAGTACAGATTTCTAGAAGCTTCATTTCCCCCCCCCTTCTCTCTTCTCTCTCCTCCCCCCTCCCTTCCCTTGGGAGCAGAGTTCCATATCACGTGAGAGATATTGCATCACCCTTTCATTTTATTATATAGCTGAACTTTACGGGGTAAAGGTACCATTTGATTGTAACTACAGATTGATGATACATATCCAGAAACATTGGAAACCACGCACCAGGTTTGTTTGGAGATGGGAGGGCCTTTTGGGTTTAAAGGTTTCTTTATGCAATATTTAGCTCATTTGTAATTTTTGCTCTATAAATTATAACACCAAATGAAGAGCTCTGTGTGAGTGCAGTCACCATGTGAAATTATCTAGAGCCTGCTGCAATAATCTATCACACCACACAACATAAAGAGATAAAATTGGTTCTGTGTTTTCCAAAAATGTTTTACAGTGTAGCTGCTGCCGCCATCATTATAATTCTTTAAAAAAAAAAATTCTTCCTCCTGTCTCCTTTTGCCTTTGCAGATAAGAACATCAAGAGCATTTTTATACATATTGGTTTCTGGATGTGTGGGTTTGTTTGTTTATTACTAAAATTGTATGATTGACAACTGAGGAAGGCCCTGGGGCCGAAACGCACATGGTCTGATTTATGTCATTTGATAGTATCATCAACTGTATTTGGAGAACGTTATACGGTATACCTGTTTTAAGCACATGTGTGTAGCCTGCTATTCAGGCTCTAGCTTCTTAATTTGAGTACTGTGTACACTGTTTAATACTTATTTTGAATATATTTTACAGGTTTTTAACTTGACCCTTATAGAATCTACTGTCCGTTTGGGTTGAGCTTGTGGGGTTCCCCCTGCCCTTTCTTTGTTTACTTGACAAGGGTCCCATAAGTCAGAGATAGCAAAGAGTCCAGTAGCACCTTTAAGACTAACCAACTTTATTGTAGCATAAGCTTTCGAGAACCACAGCTCTCTTCATCAGATGCATCTGACAAAAAGAGCTGTGGTTCTCGAAAGCTTATGCTACAATAAAGTTGGTTAGTTTTAAAGGTGCTACTGGACTCTTTGCTATTTTGCTACTGCAGACTAACACGGCTAACTCCTCTGGATCAATAAGTCAGAGATGTATTGCATTTACTTCCCAGGCCAATATCGCAATATTGACCTTGCCTTTCTGAAGTCACCACTCCACCCTGGGCTCTCCCCAACCCCAGAGCCACACATGGGTCCCTCCACTGACTTACCAGCAGATTGACTGATTCAATGACATCGATGAAGACCTCGTTCTTCTTGTATTTGATGCCCTCCGATCTCCATGAAACTGCATTGGTGACAGTGGACGGGACACGGGATTTGCCCGTCTCCAGCTTGTTGCCCTGCTGAGTGATGTATCTACATTGGGGGCAAAGGGGAAAATACAATCAAAACTGCTCCTGGAGCATCTAGAATTGCCTTCTCCCCCTCCCTCCTGATGGCATTTCCAACTGCATCTTAGCCGAGTATTGCAGCTCCTATAAAGAGCAGAATCTGGAATGCCAAAACAAACACCGGGTTTGAAAAATCAAATTCAGAAAATTAATATTTGAAATAGATAGTTCATAATCTCAAGACTAATTACTTCCGCACTGAACTTCAAATCCTAGTTTAAGCACCGAGTCCTGTCTCCGAGCCAAGCTAGAAGTGACGAATTACACTTGAATGGCAAGTGAACAGACTCACATATATTCCTTCCTGTTCACTTGCACTCCACTTGCACTCCACTCAATCATGTCAAGTGGAGAGCAAGTGGAGCGCAAGTGAACAGGGAGGAATACATGTCAGTCTGTTTACTTGCCATTCAAGTGTAATTCATCACTTCTAGCTTGGCCCTAAGTAAATCTCCCCCTGTTGTTTGGGGTTGATTGGGCCATTACTATGAGCCAAGCTACAAGTGACGAATTACACTTGCCTGGTAAGTGAACAGACTCACGTGTATTCCTCCCTGTTCACTTGCCATTCACTTGCACTCCACTTGATCAAGTGGAGCTCAAGTGAATGACAAGTGAACAGGGAGGAATACACGTGAATCTGTTCACTTGCCAGGCAAGTGTAATTCGTCACTTGTAGCTTGACTCTACGTGATCGAGTGGAGTGCAAGTGAAGCGCAAGTGAACAGGGAGGAATACACGTGAGTCTGTTCACTTGCCATTCGAGTGTAATTCGTCACTTCTAGCTTAGCCCTCTGAAATGTAAGTTATTGTTTTACATCCTACTTCACCAAGTTCCAGTCCACTCTAAGTAAAATTCAACCAAACAGAAATGCAAAACTCTTTACTGAACATTTAGATTTTACACACATTCTAGCGTTCTGCTCCACTCCACTTTCTATAGACTAGATCTAGGAGTCACCGTTTTCAAATCTTGCCTGGTTGTTTGTACGGGAACAAAGTCCAAGCTGAAAAGTAAATTAAAATGATGAAAGAAAGCACAGTGACTCACTCTTGCAGTATTTTACTGTCTGTAGTCTGGGGAAACCCAAAATCCATCAGCTCATCTAGTAGTTCATACACAATGACAAAGTTGTCACGAATGCTCTCTTCCTCCAACTCTTTGAAATATTCAGAAAAGACCTGACAAGAGAGAAGGGGAAGAGGGGTCAGGAGACATCTACCTGGATTTTATACGGAAAAGGTGAAAGTAATATAATCCCAGTGGCCAAGAACCTGGAATTCTGCGGCCACGTTTCCCAAAGGCTGCATATAGAATAAACTTAGCACATTTGGTGTGTATACACTTCATTTGACTGCTTTGCCTAAATGAATCTTTCCTGCAGAATTTCCAGTGTGTTGTGTGAATGTCAGGAATTGGGAACAGTGAATGGAGTGGGTTATTTACATATCAAGTTGGCTCTAGGGACCAGCTGCAGTGCCAAGTAAGAAGTATCCCCTCCTGCTTGGCCCCTGGAAGACTTACACTCTAAATGTTTTCACAGATGCACTTTTAGTCTGAATCAAGTGAAAGCAACATGTCATTCCTACTCCACAAGAATGAGGGGGAACAGCAGCTCCCTAGCTTCAGAGGGGCACTGACACCACGGGGTGGCTGCTGGGGCTCCAGGAAGGGCCCCCCGCATTGGCTGGATTACACAGGCCTACTGGGAAGTCAAAACAGCCCTGGAGCAAGCCCCTCGGGCACTACAGTACCACTCAACTCGGGACAACCCACAATGGGCACTGGCTCCTCCCACAAGCTAGCGGCGATGGGTGAACCAAGACCAATCATCATGGCCATTGACAGGTCTCAGCCAACTGGCCTCTGAAGCACTGGCCAAGTTGCTGGCACGTAGATCTTGCCCCTCACCACCTGAGACTTTCTAGTGCAGCAGTCCACCTGGAAACTTCCATGTCAGAGCCAAGCTACAAGTGACAAATGACACTTGAACGGCAAGTGAACAGACTCGCGTGCATTACTCCCTGTTCACTTGCCCTCCACTTGCCCTCCACTCTTGCACTCCACTTGCCCTCCAATCGAGTGGAGCGCAAGTGGAGCGCAAGTGAACAGGGAGGAATACACTCGAGTCTGTTCATTTGCCGTTCAAGTGTCATTCATTACTTGTAGCTTGGCCCTCAGTTAAACAGCAGATCCACCCCATCCAGATTTGACCTTTCTTAGAGCATGTGCGCATAGGTGCTTGTGGGTCCAGTATCAGGCCCCTCGTCCTGCTTTCCTTTCTCTGCCCTTTGGCAGAGAAGCAAATCTTGATCCACTTGCTTCCGTTTAAGCCTGAGGAGTTATGGCAGATGGGGGCACTCCCACCGTCATGAGAAAGACAAATAGGCAGAAGGGGAGTGAACTGTGGTGGCTCCGTGCCACTGCTGCTGGCTCAGTTACCAGTGGGTGAGCAAGTAAATGGCACTGAGGCAGCCATAAGAGACCTGGCCAACGGCTTGGCAGTTGCCCAAAGGGAGGTGGCGAAGCGGTGGTGCCAGCAATTCCCAGATGTTTCTGTCTTGCATAAGCCGCAGCTAGGAGCAACCATGTGCACAGCTACACACTCACACGCCCTGTTTGTCTCCCACAGCCACTGCTGCACATGGGCAGGAGGTGAGTAGCCCCACCCACATCCAAAATCGGCTCTGTCCTTCAACCATCAGCACTCCCCTCTTTTCACACTCTTTGCTCCTCTTTGGCTCTACCCTCGTGATCCCGAGGCTTTCTCATTACAGCCACAAGGCACAAACGCTCAAGAACAATGGCCTGGATTCTGCACAAACTGCTGGATTTCCTAGCCCGACGGGATGCTCGGATAGGCACGTTAGTTCCCTCCCCCACAGCCCCAGATCAGGTCAAGGGGGCTGAAGTGGCGAGGCCCAACACTTTTCTCCGGGTTGAGAATACTCGGTAACATCACGATACTCTGAGGCAAAAGAAAAATGCCCCAGGAAACATGGGAGAGCATTCCTTCGCCTCTGCTCGATAGCAGAAGGAAGGCACTTCCCCCATCTCAGTGCCCCATTGATCTCCGCAGGTCTGAATACGGCTACTCACCTCTACCACTTTGTAGAGAAAAGAATACACCAGGGAGGCATTGGCATTCTTCGCAGTGAGGGCCACCACTCCAGGGAAGGTTAAGGGCAAGAATAAGGAAAGAGACCCCTGAGCTACTGCCCTGGACACTTCGACAGACCACCACACCCTTCTCTTCCCCTTTTAATACTGGCTAGGAAGATGGAGGTAAGCCATGGAGGAAACACACAGAGAGGGCAGGAGTTATTCAGGAGGACAGTTTTACACAGCCACGAGGGCTGTACGGTAAGGAAATGATTCAGAGGGATGTTTTGATAAAGAGACAGAGACTGTGGACTATACTACTGTGTACATACTGGGTAACTTCTGCATCGTTTAAAATGTTATGTCTAATTGCTTGTGCTTTCTTTGAGCATGGTTTTCAGGCCTTCTATTTGGATTTCTGTACACCTTCAAATTTCTGCAATCTATACTCGATTGCATTGTCATCGAATGTCTGAGCCACTGATCGTATGGACACACCGTGTCATCTGCAACGAGCCTCGTTGAGAAAGATGGACTATAAATAATGTAAATAATAAATAAATAAAAATTAAAAGGTTGGCTGGGGAAGAGTCCAGACCTCCTTGATAATGTGGACATGTCTTTTTTGAAGTGACGGACATTTGGATCCCAGGCTTCAAAAAAAAAGTTACCTATTAGCCATGGTCAAGGGCTCTGGTTCCACCTGTGGCAATATTAAATGATGCCTTTGGCCTGCTCCAGACCAGCCACATGCAGCCACTGGCTGTGGGATTCTCAACCAACACAGTAAAGAGTTCAGTAGCACCTTTAAGACTAACCAACTTTATTGTAGCATAAGCTTTCTAGAACCACAGCTCTCTTCATCAGATGAGAACTGTGATTCTCGAAAGCTTATGCTACAATAAAGTTGGTTAGTCTTAAAGGTGCTACTGGACTCTTTACTATTTTGCAACTACAGACTAACACGGCTAACTCCTTTGGATCTCAACTAACACAGAAAGCAGAGGCTGTGATCTGTGCAAAGTCTACAGACCAAATAATTTGCGCAAAAGGGTTTAGTTATCGGGAGTTATTCGGAGCACCGGATATTTGAATAACAACTAAATTCAGAAGAAGTGGACAAGGAATAGAGGACGATAGGAAGACTGGACTTGAAAGGCTCTTTCCCTCCTATTGTCCCATGTCATCCACCCTTATTTTCAGTTGCTCTGTCACAAGCTAAGTGTTTTTTCCAGGGTTTTTGTAGAGCCTCAAAGCTACCTGCTCCGTTCTGCGCACTCACAGGGCCTGCCCCAGAGGACCAGAAAAGCTATTCTCAAACACAGGCCTGTTTCCCTGGGAGTTTCCAAACATCTCTAGCATTACATAAAATGAGACATAATTCTAAACAAACAGACCCTATGCCAATCCTCTTAAATATCTGGAGCTATTTATGAAGTCCACTATTAGGGGAGCACTCACTCGTTTTACCACATTACTGCTCATCTAACCCTTAAAAACCAAGGGTGAGGGTGTGTAAGCAACGTAGGAGCAGTTCCACCCTAACCCCAACAAGGAATAGATCAGCGTGGGCTTAATGACGCTACCCTCTACCCCAACCCCTCTATGGGGACCTCCTTCCGATGCAACCCTAATATATTTTCCCAGTCCCCCTGCATCAACATCATATATATTATCTCAGACCCTGTGGTTGCTTGGGTCGCCATCTGTCTGGAGAAAAAAAAATTTTCAAGGTCTTTTAATAGAGGCTTATTTACCAGGTGATGCTTATTTACCTCTGTTCTATAAAACGCTGCAGCTAGCCATTTCTATACATTAAGCAGATATTAAATTATTTTTTTTCTCTAGGCCTGTCAACAATACAGGTGGCAGCCACCTCCACCCCTCAACACACACACGGAATGCTTTTTAAAAATAATAACAACAACATTTCAATGTATATATCGCCCTTCAGGACAACTTAATGTAGACAACTCAGAGTGGTTTACGAAAGGTGTTATTATCCTCACGGCAATCACCCTGTGAGGTGGGTGGGGCTGAGAGAGCTCTGGTCAAGGGCCCTGAAAGAGGTCAAGAGCTGTGACTGACCCAAGGTCACCCAGCTGGCTTCAAGTGGAGGAGTGGGGAATCAAACCCGGATCTCCAGATTAGAGTCTTGCCGCTCTTAACCACGACACCAAAAGAATAATAGCTATAGCACTACAACACTATAATGATCTACTGCAACAATGTACTAGTACTCAGCTTTCATGGTCATGTGTGTTTATATTTTTCATTGAATTATTGTATTGTATTCAATTTTGTATTGTATGTTTGTATGTACAATACTATTTTGTATTGTATTCAATTTTTTCATTGAATTATTGTCTGTTTTATGTGTGTGTGTGTATTTTATATATATAAAATCTGGCCTTTTTTTCAGCTGGAACGCGGTGGAACGGAGTTCTGGAACCTCTTGAAAATGGTCACATGGCTGGTGGCCCCGCCCCCTGATCTCCAGACAGAGGGGAGTTGAGATTGCCCTTTGCGCCGCTCTGCAGCATGGAGGGCAATCTGAACTCCCCTCTGTCTGGAGATCAGGGGGCGGAGCCACCAGCCGTATGACCATTTTCTCTGAGGGCAACCCACTGAGTTCCACCATCTCTTTTCCCAGAAAAAAAGCCCTGTACAAAATACATATACAATTTCTCTGGAAAAGTCAATAATGCTAGGAAAAGTGGAAGGCAGTAGGAAAAGAGGGAGACCAAAAACGAGATGGCTTGACTCAATAAAAGAAGCCACGTCCTCCAGTTTGCAGGATCTGAGCAAGTCTGTTAATGACAGGACGTTTTGGAGGTCTTTCATTCATAGGGTCGCCGTCGGTCAGAGGCAACTTGACAGCACATAACACAAAATTTAAATGTTTTCAAATTGAAATGCTTTAATGTTTGATGTTGGCTGCCATAGGAAACCTATTTAGGTGGAAAGGTGGCATACAAACAGCATAGTTTTAAATAAATAAAAATAAACAATTTTTCTAAAGATACATACCTAGTCCTTTTAGTTGTTTACTTACAAGGAAAGTGGTACCGGCTGTACATTTCCCTTTATAATCCCACCAAAGGACCACAGACTTACTTTTGTTTAAAAGAAATAAATGCAAGAAAGAAAGCTGGGAACTAGCACATTGTTGCAATAAATTGTGATAACAGTACACTACTCTGGTGATATAGCTATTATCAATTCTTTAAAATACCTGGAAAGGCCTTCAGTGGCTGGGTGATGTGGAAATGGCAGCCACTCAGGGGTAAGGCAAAGAAAGTGCAGGGGAATTTTCTATGTGGACATTCTGTTGCCATGGCAAATACGGAGGTATTTGCAGTAGTCACCCGAGCTACACAGATAATAGTTTTCATATGGAAACACTGACAATATGGGAAGAGGCCTCCACCCAACAACTGACAGCATATAATTGCAAGAAATCCATTTGAAAATTCTTGCACAGATTATACTTTTTTAAATGTCCTCATAAAAACATAATTTTGCAAGAGAACATCAAATAAAGGTATCTATTTCCAAGCAATAGCTTTGCAGCCAACATTCATTTGACAAGCACCCTTCAAGGGCTGGCAAAAATGGAACCACAGATTGGCCTGACACAAATGTTCTGGAGCTGATGCCAGTCACAGCCCCACATCTAATCAAGAGATGGCACAGAAAGGATACAGTAGAGGTTGCTGTGCTTGATCCAGAGAAAATGGACCTTCCCACGGGACAGGAGGGGCGTCAGGGCACATTCTTCCTCCTTCTGCATCAGCAGCGGCATGAAATGATCGATCTCCGACATGTTCACATCTCCCTTGTAATTGCGACTGATCAGTGGCTGCAGGGTGGGAAAGCAATTCCACAAGGTTGAGTATGTATCAGTGGCATGTAGTTTACCCCATTTTTGCCAAGGCTCCAGCTAGACGACATGGCATCTTTATCTCATTCGTCCTCGCACCGCACACTATCCAGAATGAGTGAAACGATATCCGATAGTGATAATGAGACCCCCACAGGGGCTTTGTTTTTTGGGGGCGGCGGCCTGGATTGGATCACACAGTGTTGGGGATAAGGACTTAACTACCCCCGCACCATTTAAAACCCCAGCCCTGGAACAACAGCTTTCCGGTCCCTCTGCAGGGACCCGTATCATTTCCCCCACAGGGCCAACAGCTCTGCAAAAAGGGACAATTTGCACGGGGGAAATGAAGCACTTGAAAAGGTGACAGTAGATGTGACGGAAAGCCTTCCGCTATCACATCCACTTTCTCCCCAGAGGATCGTCAATGTTGCATTCCAGCTGCTCTGGGTTTCACACACCAATCGTTACATTCAGCCCAAATTAAGAAGAGCTCCTCTCCAGCAACTTGTTAACCATCTTAATAGGTGTTTAATTCTGTTTCTTTAGTCATAAGCAGAGCTGCTGTTTTGAAGAAATAGAAAGAAAAGGCCTGGGCCAAGTGCACACCAGTTGCCAAAGAGCCAGCAACAAAGCCCAGTTGTTTTAGCCTTCATTTCCCCCCACCCTGTCCTTATTTTGAAAAAAAAATTCCGCACACCAGAAACTCTGTGAACACAAGAAAACGCACAAAACAGAGATCATCAAAATCACAGCATAGATCCAAAGGGCTTGTCAGACTCTTGAGCACTCAACTTGTTCTTAATAGCATTCAGGGCTTTTTTTCAGCTGGAACGCAGTGGAAGGGAGTTCTGGCACCTCCTGAAAATGGTCACATGGCCAGTGGCCCCGCCCCTGATCTCAAGACAGAGGGGAGATGAGATTGCCCTCTGTCTGGAGATCAGGGGGCGGGGCCACCAGCCATGTGACCATTATAGCAGAGGGCAATTTAAACTTTAAAAAATTCCCTAAAGTGATGTCTCTGTGCAGTCCTGAGAGCGTGCACACACTTTGCGCGCATGTGGTACTGGAGGCACCACCTCCCACCAGGAGTTGCCCCCTGTGCTGGCAACCCACTGAGTTCCACCACCTTTTTCCCCAGAAAAAAAGCCCTGATAGCATTTATATAGCATTGAGAGCCAAGCTACAAGTGACGCCTGACACAGGTGGGACACTTATCAGCTTCCCTCAAGTTCTGATGGGAAATGTAGGCATCCTGGTTTTACAGCTTGGCTCTCCATTACAGCTGCAAGACAAGGACGCCTACATTTCCCATCAAAACTTGAGGGAAGCTGACAAGTGTCCAACCTGTGTCAGGCGTCACTCACCTCAGGGCACTCCCAGAGAAATATCTGCAATGATCAGTAACAGAACCGAGGTTATCGTACTTTGGTCACATCATGAGAAGATTCTCTGGAAAAGTCAATATGTTCAGAAAAGTGGAAGGCAGTAGGAAAAGAGGAAGAGCGAAAACAAGGTGGCTGGACTCCATAAAAGAAACGACATCCAGTTTGCAGGATCTGAGCCAGTCTGTTAACGATAGGTCGTTTTGGAGGTCTTTTATTCATAGGGTCGCCATGGGTCAGAGGCGACTCGATGGCACATAACATACATCAGTAACAGCCAGCAAGAAAAAAGGTTATTATCACAGCAGGGGGAGGCATGCAAAAGTGTTGCTTGTTCAAGGCCACACAGAAAGATCAGGAGGGAGGGAAAATCTGAACTAGAGCCTTCTTGGGCAACTTTTATTTTTGTACACTATGCCCCCCCCCCCGCGAAGAAAACAAGGACACTAAGAAAGAAAGAAAGAAAGAAAGAAAGAAAGAAAGAAAGAAAGAAAGAAAGAAAGAAAGAAAGAAAGAAAGAAAGAAAGAAAGAAAAGCCAAATGGACGGAAGGAGGCGGAAAAGTTCGTCTCCTTCGCCCAGCGTCTGCCTCGCCTCCCTCGGCTTCCCTTCCTCGCCGGCTCGTCCCTGCCCTCGTCCGCCCCCGGCCCTCTGGCCCAGCTGGCCGAACAGGTTCCCGCTGAGCTCGCCCCCAGCAGAAGCACCAGCGGGCCGCTCGGCCGTCGAGCTTCTGCGGGCGGCCCCCAGCCAGAGCCGGCCTCGACAGGCGATCCCCCCGGAGCAGCTCCGGGACGGGCCCAGCGAGGCACTGCAGCGCTGCGCCCCTCCGGGCTCCGCGATCCGGACCGGACCGGGGGCTTGGTCGGCGCCCCCCCCCCGGCACTCCCGTTGGGCCAGCGCGGGGCCTTCGCGGTGGCGGGGAGGAAGGAGGCCTCCGGCGGGCAGCAGCCCCGGGGCGGGAGACTTGGCGCGGCCGGGCGCTTCGCGGCGCTTGCCCACCGTCGAGGGGCGGCCCTCACCTTGCCTTTCAGGTCAAGGATGAAGACTGCCGAGGCGGACATGCTGGCGCCGCTTCCTCCTCGGGGCCGCTTCCTCTGCCGCTGCCCCCGCCTTCCTCCCGCCGCCGCCCGCCCGTCACCTGAGCCAGGTGCCGGAGCTGCGCCTACAGGTGAGCCTTAAAGGGGAGGAGAGCTCCGGAGGTGGAGAGAGCCGCCTTGAGACGGGCAAGGCGAGCGCCCCAAGCAGAAGAGGCCGGTGGGAAACTCGAGAGCCGGCCGGGGCGCAAGGCTGTCGGAGGGAGCGGGTCTCCTCTGGTCTCCTCGGAAGGAAGTTGGCTCATTGGCAAGGGGAAGGCTTTCCGCGCAGGCTGAGAGGAACTCTGCAGTTCGGTAAAATAATAGAGTCCAGCAGCACCTTTAAGACTAACCAACTTTATTGTAGCATAAGCTTTTGAGAACCACAGCTCTCTTCGTCAGATGCATCGTCGGCGTAAGCTTTCGGGAACCACAACTCTCTTCGTCAGATGCATCTGACGAAGAGAGCTGTGGTTCTCGAAAGCTTACGCTGCAATAAAATTGGTTAGTCTTAAAGGTGCTACTGGATTCTTTATTATTTTGCAACTATAGACTAACACGGCTAACTCCTCTGGATCTAAAATTCCAGACGTACTAAAACTAAGGTCACCGATTGGGGACAGGGTAAAAGCAGGAACGGGCATTAAACAAATAGCGGTACTAGAAAGAACAGTGGGATATGTTAAAGACATCGGAGAACAATATTTTAGAAATGAAAACATGGAAATAGCATGCTTTTATTAACCCTTTCTCTGCCAAAATGTTCCAGGAACAGCACAAAACAGGCCGGAGCAGGCACTAAAGAAAGGCCAGTACCACAAAAAAACCAGTGGGAAGCATTAATGACACAGAAGTTCAATATATTAAAAATGAAAACATGAAAATATTCTGTTTTTATTAACCCTTTCCTGTGAAAATGCTTCCGGAACAGCACAAAACAGGACGGAATAGGCACTAAAGAAAGGCCAGTACCAAAAAAACCCAGTGGGAAGTATTAAAGACACGAGAGAACAAGAATTTAAAAAGAAAAAACACTGAACTGGCACACTTTTATTAACCCTTTCCCTGCCAAAAAGTTCCCAGAACACAGAATGGGCTGGAACAGGCAATAACTAAATGCTAATACCACAAAAAAAACACTTTTATTAAACCTTTCCCTGCCAAAAAGCCCCTGGAACACCATGGAACACACTGGAATGGGCACTAAATAAATGCGAGTATCATCAAAAACCAGTGGGAAACATTTTAGAAAGGGATAATAATTGTAGCATAAGCTTTCGAGAACCACAGCTCTCTTGTGTCTGGATCAGCCCCAGCACATGTCCTTTTGTAGGGGACATTCCCTGGACTGCTGAGCTGTATGATTTAGGGTGATCCAAAGATTTTTTGGGGTGCAATTATTCCCTCCTTCTGCTTATTGGTTTGTTCTGGGGCCACCCTACTTTGAAGCTGTTAACTCAAGAACAGGGCTTTGGAGGAGGACCCAGTTTATGTCCACTTTAGAGGACAGAGTTTGCTGGATATAGAGGGGTATGATATGTGCTCCTACAGTCTTTATTTTGGCTTTTCAATTTCCCCCAATATTTGTGTTTTGCTCTGCGAATAAGGAACTAGGAACTGGGAACCAACTTCAGCTCCCTCCTGCTCTTAGATTTGGCCAGCCCCTTTCAAGTCTGTGATATACATTCTGTCCATGTTTCCATTGTTAAAGATTTAAATCCAAGCCTCATATGGAGGGATTAGACCCTCCTTACCTTCCCTCTAAATTTCCTTTTGACCACCCCATGAATTTTTTAGAACTTTGGCCTTCCAAAATGAAATGTTTGAAATTGGGTTTTGGTTGGATTCTTTCATTCACATATAAGTTGGACTCCACTGAATTGTGATCACAACCAGCTCTACACCTCACACCAGGTTATGAGCATTACTTAGGACTAACTCCTGGATCACCTCCCCTCTGGTTAGTTCCATGCCCCTCTGTTCCAAGGAACAATCATTTAGATTCGCCTCTATGCTTGAGAGGAGACAGATGGCAGGGTCTCAATCAATTGCCTCAGTTGCTCTCAGCATCCCACAATTCAGGATACATCAATCTCCAGTTTTGACACAGGGGCCATTCTCACACATTTTCACACATTTTAGTGCTTTTTTGCACCGAGACCGTTAGTTGCGATTCCGCTATCATGTTCACTGTTCACTGTTCACATCGCCTTGACTTATGTGGCTGCGTCGTAATTCCAGAAGTTCACAGGACGCAGAAAAAGCGCTATTCTGGACGGTAGATGAGCTCACGTCACAGCTGACAAAAGCATCTTCCCACCCATTTTGGCTTTTTTAAAAACAGGAACCCAGATTTGTGGTTTATCGCTGTTTCTATATGCAACATTGAACCTCTCCTCCCCAATGGTAGCCTGGTGAGGCTGTATTTTTTGCCCGACAATTTATTTAAAAGACATTGGTGGATCAAGGGTCGTCAGTGGGGAGACCCTTCGGAGCAGGGCTTTCTTTCAGCTGGAACACGGTGGAAGGGAGTTCCAGAACCTCTTGAAAATAGTGACATGGTCAGCGGCCCCGCCCCCTGATCTCCAGACAGAGGGGAGTTTAGGTTGCCAGCAGCGCGGAGGGCAATCTAAACTCCCTTCTGTCTGGAGATCAGGGGGCAGGGCCACCAACCATGTGACCATTTTCTCCGAGGGCGATTTAAACTTTTAAAAACTCCCCCTTGTTCCAGCTGTCCCAAAGTGACGTCATTGGCCTTGGGAGCATGTGTGCCCTTTGCGCGCACACGTGGTACCAGGGGCACTACCTCCCGCCAAGAGTTGCCCCCTGTGCTGGCAACCCACTGAGTTCCACCACCTCTTTTCCCAGAAAAAAAGCCCTGCTTAGGAATCAGTGATCTCAAAATGACGCACGCATGCTCAGTAAACCACTGCCAGCCATTATGTTCCCACTCAAATTTTTTCAATGAATTTGCGCGATTGTGCTGTCACTATAATCTTTTTTTAATCCAATAGTTTAGGGGTGTTCCGTTATTTGCAAAGCATAACTTTAACATTAAACATATAATGTCCTTGGTTTTTAAAAGCTGGCTATTAGTGCGGCTGGTTCCTTTTAAACAAGACATCGCAATAGCACAACAAAAGTGTCCTTTTAAAAAAAATTAGACATAACTGTCACCTGGAGTCCTGGTCGTGGGCAGGAAAATCTCTTCCTAGGGAGCAGGAACCGAGGAAGGAGGAGGGGTTGAAAGGGCATACTCTGAAGAAGCGTTTCCAAGCATTCTCATGCAGGCGAAAAAAGCGCTGAAAACGTGTTACATAGTAGAATAAACAATGACGAGTTTTTCATGGGTGAATTACAAGGATGTGTATAGTGAGTATAGTGAAACCAGGGCTTATTTTGAGGGGGAATGTGCAGGAACGCAGTTCCGGCAGTTCCCCAAAGAGGTCACATGTCAGGTGGCCCCGCCCACCTGACTCTCAGCCATTTTGGGCCCATTTCAGCCTGGATTGGGGCTGAAACGGCCCGAATTGGGCCTCTGACAGGTGGTGGGTCACTCTCCCACTCAGCAGTGGCCCAATCCAGACTATTTTGGGCCCCTTTTCGGCCATTTCCAGCCCCTTTTTGCCATTTTGGGCCCAATTTCGGTGCTGAATGGCCAGGATTGGGTCCAAAACAACCAGGTTAGGTGATGTCAGGGTGTGTGGCATATGCAAATCAGTTATACTAATGACACACTTCCGGTGATGGCAAGAGCTGTGGCATATGCTAATGAGTTATGCGAATGAGTTCCTCCAGCTCTTTTTCTACTAAATGACCCCTGAGCGGAACAATTGCAATACTGTGGCGCTAAAATAAGGTCGTGTGAAAATGGCCATGGTATCCTATGGTATCATGGTATCATATGACAACAGTGGCTAGGCTTTTATATGCACAAACATGGAAAAGTACAGTATTGCCTTCAATGGATGACTGGATGGTGAAAATGGTGGAGTTAGCGGAGATGGCTAAGCTTACAGCTCGGATCAGAGATAAAACATTGTCTACCTTTATGGTTAACTGGAAACCCCTTATTGACTTTCTGCATGAGATGAGAAAAAATGAATTGATGATTTGTGGATCTGATCTTTAAGAAGATAAATTTGGGAAAAATAAATAGAAGGGGGGCAGTACTGAAAAGGTAAATTTTGGAGGTATTAAAACTACAAGTATAACGTTTGTAAAGGTATGATAGGTGTTGTAGAGAAAAATGGAAAATGTAATATGTCTTTTTTTTTTGTCGAAGGCTTTCACAGCCGGAGAACCATGGTTAGTGTGGATTTTCCGGGCTGTATAGCCGTGGTCTTGGCATTGTAGTTCCTGACGTTTCGCCAGCAGCTGGGACTGGTATCTTCAGAGGTGTAGCACCACAGGGTGTGACACTGAGAGATCTCTGTCTTTTGGTGCTACACCTCTGAAGATACCAGTCCCAGCTGCTGGCGAAACGTCAGGAACTACAATGGCCGTGGTCACACGGGCTTTTATTTAGCGCTAAAATGGCGCTATTTCCCGGCAAACACCCACCTTATTCCAACACTGTAGCGATTTTCCCTCTTCTGCTTTGTGCTTGATAGTCGCGCTATTTTGTGCCTCAGTGTGAATGCCTCACATCGATGTATTTCGCCTCGCAACGCCCTATGCCTTCCCTTCAATCCCAGAATCCATTTCTTCCTGCGACTCCCCTTTTTTTTATTTTATTATGTCCTTATAACGCCATAACGACATAACACAATGCAAACTTTCTGCTGAAGTAAAAATGACTCAATCGCCATGGCAGAGTCTTCAGCGATGGGGATCATGCCAGACAGGGAGTTTTCTGCGGGCAAAGGGCTATTTATATAATTTCAACGTTGGAAAAACAAAAGGGTCGTAATGTTTTGCTCTAACGGGATGTTTATATGCTGTTATTCCGTTATAGCGGAATTAAACGCCAGAATAATAAAAAAGGGGGGGAGCTGCTTCTGCGCAGTTAGAGAGAACAGAACAGAGTGCTTCGGTGTGGACAGCTGGTGGCGCGAAGAGCCGTTAGGTGACCCAAAGAAACGTTACTGTGCCGATAACAGTAGGACGCTATATGCTGTAAATTTAACGGAAGAGATGCCCGTGTGACGACGGCCAATGCCAAGACCACGGCTATACAGCCCGGAAAATCCACAACAACCATGTCTTATTTTTTTTCCTTTATTTTTTTGTTCTTTTTTTCTTTTTCTGTATTCCTTTTTCTTTCTCGTTTCTTTACTCCTTTATTGGGCTTTTTATCTTATTAATAAAATAAAAAGTATTTAAAAAAAAATATCAACTTGCCACCAGATCTTTCTCATGGACTCTGGCATTGTTCACAGGGTTGGGTGCACCGGAGCAGAATGCTATCAGAAGTTCTCATTCATCTAAACATTTGCAGATGAGCAGATGAAGACGGTCAAAATGTGATTTGGCTGGCTGGTCTCTCTCCTTTAAGCCAAGCTGCCTAAGGGCCAAGCTACAAGTGACGAAGGACACTTGAACGGCAAGTGAACAGACTCACATGTATTCCTCCCTGTTCACTTGCCCTCCGCTTGCCCTCCACGTAGCGATTGAGTGGAGGGCAAGCGGAGGGCAAGTGAGCAGGGAGGAATACATGTGAGTCTGTTCACTTGCCTTTCAAGTGTCGTTCATCACTTGTAGCTTGGCCCTGATTGGCTGCAGGGTTATAGAACCATCTTGTCTCTCTGGCAAGCTGGAGACCCATCTTGTTCTCCAGAACAGAAGCAGAGGAGGAAGAGGGGAAACCCAAGTGTTGCTATACGAAAGGAGCAGGGCTGCAGAGCTAATTGGCTGGCCTACATTAGGCAGAATGTTTTCTTTTAATTGACAACACTTTCGTGCTCCTTTGGCCTCTGACTATCTGAAACCAGTGGCACACTCTTTCCAAGCGTCACCAGCTGCTCTGCTTGCCAGCTTTCAGCACTCATGCCAAAAGATGCTCAGGAGAGTGACAGAAAATCTCAGGGCTACTCCCAGGCACAGAAGGGGGGGGGCTTGAGATGTTTAACAACACGCCATTTCAGTTCGTATCTGAAGTGGAAACCGGCAGCCTGCAATCTATTCATTCAAATACGAAAAATGTGCAACGTTTAGAAATGTGCTGCTGAATTTGTGAGCATGCCAGCGCAGCGGCTGGCTGTGCTTGTGAGTGGGAGGCAGCGTTCCAGGGCCAGCACGTGTGCCTCTGCCAAGGGTGTCGCTCTGCTGAGCCGGGGCAGGTGCTAGAGACCTGAGACCTGGCCTTCCCTCCCACACCCCTCCCAGCTTCCCAAGGCTGGCAGAGCTGAAGGAGAGAAGAGGGACCAGCTGGGAGGCACAGCGTGGTGACTGGCACAGAGAGGTGACACGGCTCGGGAAGAAGCGGCTCCTGATACCGGTGGGCATCCCAAACAACAGGTGGGGAGAGAGGAGGGGAGGCTGCTTGCCATCCACCTGGAGGGGGTGGCTGAGGAAGTCTGTTGCTGGAAAAAAGGAGAAGAGCAGGCAGGTGGCACCTGGCAGACAGTCATGTTCCTTCTCGAGGGTGCCTTGACAGAATGTCTATTCACGTGCCGCCCACTGTAGCTCAGCTGTATCTTCTTTACCTTCTCCTCAGGAGGCAGCTGGTGGTCTTGGGTCGTCCGTGATGGTCCCAGAGATGAATACCAGTATGGTAGATGGCCCGGTGCCCTGGGAGAGCCTCTTCCCCCTGGTGGGGGTTGCCCCAGCCAACTGCAGCCAGGAGGAGGCGCTGGCGCTGCCCACCTTTTCAGCCGCAGCCCAGGCCCGCGTGGTGATCACTCTGCTGCTGTGCGTCTTCTCCACTGCCTGCAACGTGGCTGTCCTGTGGGCCGGCGTGGGGAGGAGTCATGCCAAGCGCTCCCATGCCCGTGTCCTGCTCCTGCACTTGGCAGGGGCAGATCTGCTGGTCGCCCTGGTGGTGATGCCACTGGATGCCGCCTGGAACATCACCGTGCAGTGGCGGGCGGGGGATATGGCTTGCCGGCTGCTCATGTTCCTTAAACTCCTGGCGATGTACGCCTCGGCTTTTGTCACGGCCCTCATCAGCCTGGACCGCCAAGGCGCCATCTTGCACCCGCTGGCCTTTGCAGAGGCTGGGCAGAGGAGCCAGGTCTTGCTGCAAGCTGCGTGGCTCCTAAGCGTGGCGCTCTCCGTTCCTCAGGTACTTTGGACACCCTCTGGGGAGAACGAGCCCTGCCCACTGGTAGCATCTGGGCAGCACAGGGCATGTGGCAAGGGGAAGGGGTCCCAAAAGCTTTGCAGGGTCTTCTAGCCGGGAATGTCAAAAGCAAGGATGAGAGGGTGGCCGTCAAGCCTGGATATCCCAGGACAAGATGGATATCCAATGCAATCCCCTTTCCTTTGTGGAAGGCTGAGCTGCAGGAGGAGCTGTTCCATATCTCCCCCCTGCCATGTCATTGTCCCCACAGCTGTTCCTCTTCCACACAATCACCATCAGCGCCCCTCAGAACTTCACCCAGTGCACCACCCGGGGATCCTTTGCCCAGCGCTGGCACGAGACGGCCTACAACATGCTCACCTTCTCCTGCCTCTTCCTGCTCCCCCTGCTCATCATGCTGTCCTGCTACTCAAGGATCCTGCTGGAGATCTTCTACCGCACCGGATCCACAAGCACCCGTGAGTTCCCAAGGGAGACCAAAAGGGCGCGGGGGGGGGCAGAGCCTGAAGGGCCCATGCAGCTCGTAGCCACAGGGTGTTTGGATGGCTTTTGTGAAAGGTTATGGAGAGTTCTGGATAGGCCAGGAGACCCTGATCTGGTCAGAGCTCAGAAGCTAAGCAGGGTTGGCCGTGGTTAGTAATGGGATGGGAGACCTCCAACAAAGACCAGGGATGCAGAGGCAGGTGATAGCAAACCACCTCTGTTCGTCTCTTGCTGTGAGAACCCCACCAAGGTTTGCCATAAGTCAACTGTGGCTTGACGTCACTCTCCATCGCTATGAAGAATGTAGCAATTCTGGTAACTAAAAATGGAATCTCCCTCCCCAATCAGAGTATTATAGCCCCAATTAGCAAAAGCAGCCAACGGGGCGTGGCTGCCTTCCAGTCTCCCCTGCCTGTTTCAAAGACCTGACCTTCAATCTAAACCTGTGTCACAGCTCTTATGGCCGGGGGAGTCTTTGGGTGATCTCTTCCTGCCCGCTTTTGATGTGGAAGGGCAACAGAGAGAAACTTGGGCCCCTATTTGTTGGGGATTTGGGAGGGGAGGACCCTGCAGGGGCTGATCCCCTTTGGGTTGGCTTACCTCTTGTAGTACTTCCTAGTGGCTGCAGAAGTCCTGGCAGGTCAGCCGCAGAAGGCAGGTGTGTCTCTGTCCAGTCTATGACCAGAAGGTCCGTGCAGCTGTCTCCTTCCTTCTGGGTCAATGAGGCTTTGTTCATCTGTCTGCATCCTGGTCCACCTCCGTCCTTTGTCGTTTCAGTGTCTGCTATGGAGCTGCCTTTGCGTCGGTCGCGCAACCCCATTCCACAAGCTCGGTTGCGTATGCTGCGCCTCAGCGTGGCTATTGTGTGCTCTTTTGTGGTCTGCTGGACTCCCTACTACTTGCTGGGTCTCTGGTACTGGTTCTGGCCAGCAGCGATGGAGTCCCAGGTGTCCCATTCACTCGCCCACCTCCTCTTCATCTTTGGCCTGCTCAATGCCTGCCTGGATCCTGTAATCTACGGCCTCTTCACCATGCCCTGGCCCTGGAGGCTGCGGGGCTGCTGTGCAGAAGATGGACCAGGGCTACAGCCTCAACCTTCGTCCTCCGTCACGGGCTCCTTCCACTGCTCAGCTTCCACCGTTTGTGACAGACGGGGGACATCCCATCTTGGCCTCGTGGAGGCGGCCAGGCCCCCAAGTGTCTGGACCAAGGGCCCGATTCATGGCAGCTGCTTGTGAGACAGACTGACAGCTGGGGCTTCTTGCCTGGGCCACTCCATGCCAGGACCTTACTCCTCCAAGCTCTCCATCTTGGCATCACATGCTGTGCCCCCTGAGGAAACGGAGACTTGAGGGTCCATACCTTGGGCTGGAGAGTGCCATGTAGGTGCGGTATGCCAATCGCCGTCCAGAAGTGTATGAGGATACAGCCGCTGCAGCTTAAGAGCGAAAGCCTGAGCATCCTTTGAACGAGGCTCATAGCATGTTGTCAGCATCAGGGCCACGCCCTGAGAAGCATGTAGTCGTAATAAACAAGTAGGTCTCTTGTGAACGTGCAGACTTATTTCTCCTTTCCAATGAGCCAGGAGTAGGAAATGGCTTTTCTAGCTTTTTCAGGCACATTTTTGATGCGTCCCCATTTAATTTGCTGCTAAGGTGGGGGGGGGGCAGGTCCTCTGGAGTGTCTTCCAGGGGTAGAAAGAACTGTGGCTCCCCCCATCCCATCAGCGGCGGCTACCCCAAAATCCTTCCTGCATCTGCTGTGCTGCTTTTGCTGTTTGGGCTAAGTAGGAAGGTGTGCCAGGAAGCCGCAATGCCGTAGCCGGGTCATAGGCGAACCAGGTGACCCCCCACCCCCCGCCCTTCTGCAGAAGAACAGCATGCCAGATTTATGGTGTGGCCCAGGCCTATGCAATACCAACTTTTCATGAATGTTTATTAATTAAAATACAAGATTAAAAAAACCAGTCTCTAGAGCAAGGGAAAGGGGGTGGCCGAGAGTAGCAGAAAGCATGCCTCCTTTTGCTGTGCTCCTCGCCTGAGTATCTGCTAGGCTCCCGGTTATTCCTGCATTTCCTCCACAGAGCTCGAGGAGAGATACATGGCTTCCCAACAACAGCCCTGTGAGGTAGGTTAGGCTAAGAGGCAGTGATTGGTTGAAGATCACCCAGTGGCTCAGTAGGTATTGAGAGCTCCTCCATCCATGTCCAACATGAACTCGGAAGGGACAGCACAGCCACCAAGGGGCCCTCCTGCCTTAGCAGCAGCCCTCCTGCACATGATGCTGGCTCCTCCTTCCCTTGGAGGCCTGGCTGAAAGTGGACATGAAACAGGCCCTGTGGCTCAGCTTCTCAGCTCTGTGTCAGGTCTATGGATGACAGGCTATGGCAGATAGATCCCTGTACCCTCACAGCAAGCACTCCATGGTCTTGGTTGAAAAGGCTTTATTCAAGGAATCAAATCATGTTCACAGGTTGATCAGAAGGTTGACAGGAATAACAAGATCTGTAAAACTATGGTTCATATAGGTGCCAAGTACATATCCCCCCTCCCAACAGGAAAACATAACTGGAAGCAGACCTGAGAACTCCCTAAATAGTTTACATGCTTCGTCTAGACAGGAGAGAGGCAATAGATTAAGAATGAAACACGGTATTCTTCTTCCCCCTGAGAACTAGCAGGTTTGCAAGGTCAGAGACACCGAGCTTCAAAGCACAAGAGATAAGGCACTCTGGATACAGCAGGCCTGTGAATAAAAGGCATCAGCAGTATGATATCAAGGCACAGCATAGAACAGTGGTTCAGCACAGAATAATGGTTCATGGCAACCCACCAGCTGAAAAATAATGGCATGGATGGGTGACAGACATGACACTCTGCTCCCTCTGGCTGGCCTCTGCTGCTTACTCCAGAACCAGCACTGCTTCAGAGTCTTTCCATGGTGGAAGATTCTTTTTAAAGGGAGATCGGAAGATCGGTTGTGTCAGGGCTTGCCGCGGCTGCCACTGGGCGTGGCACTGGGCGGTCTGCTCCTGACATCACAGAGGGGCCAGGGACTCTGCAGGACCCTGCTCTGTGGAAGGAGGGGCAGTATACCTCACCCAGACTCCCTCTCAGTCCACTCGCTGGCCTGCTCAACCTGGCCTGCTTACCCTCTGCATCCTCCTTCATCTCCTCCTTCCAGAACTCACCTCCACCCTTGCATCCTACTGCTCTCACTCCACATCATCACTCCTCACTCACACCCACCACCTCAGAGCTCTTCCTAGCCACCTTATATAGAGCTTCCTTTCCCCGCCCCGCCCTCCTTCTTGGCTTGTTCCCTCTCCTGACTTGGCCCAGCTGTGCCTTCCCTCAGGTGTTTCCCTCCTACCACTAATCCCTTCTTGGCTTCCTTGCCTTGCTGGCAGGGTGGGGTTGAATGCGAGCCATCCCCAGCTGAGGTCTCCTTGGCCTTGCTCACGAGGAGCTGCCCCAGCCGGCTTCTGTGCTGCTGAGCCTGCCTGGCCTTGCTCACGAGGAGCTGCCCTGGCCAGCTTCTGTGCTGCTGAGCCTGCCTGGCCTTGCTCGCGAGGAGCTGCCCTGGCCAGCTTCTGTGCTGTCTGTTCATTGATGCCGGGAGGGGCTACCCATCTCCTCCCCCAGAATGCCTGTGGCAGCTCCACCTGGAGGGGCTTGGCTCCTAGCACCTCCTGAGCCAGGCTGCTGTCCTCTAGCCAGGGTGTGGCTCTGGGCTGTAGTGGCTGCTTCTCCTCCTTGGAAGGTAAGGGCTCTGTTTGGGTTGTTGCTGTGTCCCTATTCCCCTTGCCTTGGCCCTTTTCCTCTAGCCTGCTTAGCCCCCTCTCTCCCCCATGGTGGGTGGGACTAGCTGGCTTCTCCCTGCTCCCTCCAGCCTTCTGAGGCTTTGGCCTTTCACCCCTTCCCCCTGGAGTAGGCAGGTTCTGGCTCTGTTTGCCAGACAGAGCGGCTGAACTGCTGTCTCCCGGCTGCCCCCTGCCGCTGTCTGTCAGCAAGTCCGGGGGCTGGGCTGCTGACCCCGGACAGGTTGTAATATCTTTTTGGCCTGTGATGAAGGCCATGCTCCAGTTCCACCTCTAGGGGATGGCGTTTGCACCCCTGCAGCCCTAAACAGCCTGCTTGGGACCCCCTGGTGTGCCCGTCACAGGGGGCAGGGGCAAGGTGCCAACAACCTTGGCACGTGGCTCTCAGTTGGATCACCGAATGTCCCTCTCCCCTGTGTGCTATTGGCAAGGCTGCAGCACCTGCCCTGCCGCTGGCCTTGGTGAGGAACTCACCGTCTTGTGACATTTGGGCAGGTGGTCAGGCTCCAGGGCAGATCTTGGTGTCCCTTGGCTAAGCTCTTTTCTCCTTGGCCACACTGGCGAGTGTGTGTGTGTGTGTGTGTGTGTGGGAACATTTCAGGATCATGCCCTTCTGTGTAATAGCTGCTGTTGCTTTTTTGTGCATCCCTGGTGGATGACCTGCACTGAGAGAGAGACTGGGTGGTGGAGCGCAACACTGGCAGTCCTGCAGGACACTTGGGTGGGGTTCATCCCCATCAGTTGCCTTTGTGTTTGTGTTTGTGTTTCCTTCTGGAGGGGAGGGGCCAGAAGGTGGGTCCAGAGAACAGAACCAGGACAATAGGATAAGAATCCCCCGTGGGAAAGCAATGATTCACGTCTAATTCAGTATAGATACAATAAATCGTTGATAAAGTGCCGAGTGCTCAGTTGTGCAATCTAATAAATACCCATTCATAAATAACAGTAAATACTACACATAAACATCACCTCTCAGCACAATAGTCAATAAATATATCTAATATCACCAGAAGTATCTGAAGAAGTAAGCTGTGATTCACAAAAGATCATACTCTACCACAACTTTCGTTAAGTCTTCTAGGTACTACCAGACTCTTGGTGTCTGAAGAAGTGAGCTGTGACTCACAAAAGCTCATACCCTACCACAAATTTTGTTAATCTTCTAGGTGCTACTAGATTCTTGGTATCTGAAGAAGTGAGCTGTGATTCACAAAAGATCATACCCTACCACAAATTTTGTTAATCTTCTAGGTGCTACTAGATTCTTGGTATCTGAAGAAGTGAGCTGTGACTTACGAAAACTCATACCCTATCACAAATTTTGTTAAGTCTTGTAGGTGCTACTGGACTCTTGCTCTTTTCTTCATCTAGTATCACAGTTATGAAAACAGAAGCCCCTCAATTCATCCAGCGGGAAGAAAAGATTGCTGTTAAATGCTTTCTTTTCCAGCAATCTTTTCATCCCACTGGATAATCTGCGGGACTTGTATTTTCATAACTGTGATACTAGATGTGTTTATTTACTATTGTGCCGAGAGGTGATGTTTATGTGAAGTATAGTATTTATTGCTATTTATGAATGGGTATTTATTGGATTTCACAATTGAGCACTTTTGCACTTTATAAAAGATTTATTGTATCTATACTGAATTAGATGTGGATCACTGTTTTCCCATGGGGGATTCTTATCCCGTTTTCCTGCTTCTGTTTACCCGTGGGGGTCTCTTTAGATATGAGGGTCTAGAGCCTCATTCTGCCCCACTGGAATAAGCCACCACGGAATTCTACTTTGTTCCTACATGATGCTACTGGGGGGAGTCAGCCCAGCTCAGGAAGTGTTCAATGTCATCCGTAAGCTGAACTAACCAAAGGACACCATGGCCTGTGATGTTCCCGGCGCGCATGTCCGTGGGAGGAATGAGCTGGACGGGGGGTCAGGTCACCGGGAAAATTCTGCTCTGAGCAGCGTTACAAATCAGAAATGCACTCTGGTGATACTTCTGGGCTCAGCAGGATTAGTGGAAACTTACACAGCTGCTGTGGCTTACGGTGCCTTTTCTCAACTCTGGACAAGGACACTGGGTACTTTGCTTTAGGCTACTCTCTGTTCTCTTCATGGGGCTGCCCTTGATGATAACTGGAAACTGGTACAAAATGTTGTTGCCTGCTTTGTGCTATGTTGGTGTGTCTTGAACTGGTTTGTTCCTTGGCACAACTCGAGGTGCCCTGTGGGTCCCTCAGTACCTCCGGGAGTGCTTTTTCCTTCCTGACATTCCCCATTATTTTGTGGTGCGGCAGAAGAAGGAGTGTGTGTGGAGGCCTGGCTTCACTTGGCCTTGTCTTCCTTGGGAGGACAAGAGGGAGGGAAAATGAGGCCCTTTCCCATTCTTCTGGATTTCACTTTTGTTAGCAGTTGGGGAATTGCAGTGATAGCTATGTTTCAGCCGCAGCCAAAGACCCCAGCATCGGTGCCTCAGGTGCCCCACCCACAGAGAAATCTTAAGCGGAGTTACTCCAGCCTAAGGGCCAAGCTAGTAGTAACGAATTACACTTGAATGGCAAGTGAACAGACTCCCGTGTATTCCTCCCTGTTCACTTGCGCTCCACTGAATCACGTAGTGAACAGGGAGGAATACACATGAGTCTGTTCACTTGCCATTCAAGTGTAATTCGTCACTTCTAGCTTGGCCCTAAGCTTAGGGTTTCATTGGCTACCTAAAACACTTGATCTCTAACATGAAGCAAACATAGCAATTGCACTGTACCACCCCGCCCGCCCCCCTCAGACAGCAGCAAGATTGCTGGTTGCAGTTTCCAAACTGTCTTCAAGGGCAGCCCTACACAGCAATAATTACAGTAGTCCAACATGGACGTAACGTAATCACACCTGGCAAACTAGATAACGCTGGTTATGGGTGCCTCCCATTACAGTTGAGACCTGGACACTGAGCCATAGATCCAGACCAAACTGCACCCCAAAGGTGAAAACCATTTTTGTGTGTGTGGAAGTACAACCCCATCTAGAGCAGGCTGTCTCATAAGTCTGCAGTCCGTATTTGTTTCAACCAACCACACCTGAGCTTTGTCTGGACTCAGCTTCATTTCATTGGCCCTCATCTATCCTGTTACCTTGTCCAGGACTGATTCAGCAGATCACTTAATTGGGATGAAAAGGAAATGAGAGGTATGTCTGCCTGTCAGTGACATGTCACTCTAAATCTCTGGTGACCTTTCCCAATGGTTTCCTGTAGACACTATATAGAGGGGGGAGAACAGAACCTTGTGGAATGCCACATCATATTGGTCACAGTGCCAAACAAAATCCCCCCAGCCCCACTTTTGGGAAAGGTAGAGGCACGGTATCTCTGTAGCAGGGACCTCATTGGGGCCAGTGTAGCCCATGGACTGCCCTGGACAGCTCTGCTGGATGGTGCCCACAGACCACGTTGGCACTGCCAAGTAAGAATGCTTGCCCTCTTCATCTCTTCCGTGGCTGGCTGACGTGCTCTCACCTGTGTGTGGAGATGGTGAGATCTCACCCTGTGTGTTTCGTCCCCCTCAGCTTCTCAGTGTAAGGAGCAGCCCAATGGATTCCACGAGGAGGGCTCAGGGGCAATTATTCCAACTGCCCATTCCATGGAGTCCACCCTGGCTCCAACAGGACTGTCAGCCATGTCTGCCGGAAAGCCATCAAGGGCTGACAGGATGCTATCAGGACCCAGGCCGTTCTAATAGGTCCCCCACCTCTGCAGAGGTCCTGAGGTCCTGACAGTCTAACCTCAACCAGGTGACTACCAGAAACTGCCTGGATCTCTCACAGGAGAAAGGCAGGTGTGATGGATTCCTGGGGGGTAGCCACCACCCCGCATGGATTTTCCTTCCTGTCACAATAAATTTCCCACCTAAAAAAGAGCAAGAAGCTGGGTTCACAACGGGTGGGTCCAAGCATAAACCCACCCAAGTTTGGACTGATTACTGAGGTAAAAAGTGACAACTGAGGCAAAAGTGACAGGAACAAGAATGAGTAACGGTAGCAATGGACAGGCAGCCAGCTGGGGTGAGCCTTGAGCACTAGAGAAGACAGCCGCAAAGTAGAGTTGCCAACTGCCAGGTGAGGCCTGGAGAGCTCCCAGAATTACAATGGATCTCCAGACTGCAGAGATCCCTTCCCCTGGAGAAAATGGCTGTTTTGGCAGACCCTAAGGCATCACATCTCTGTTGAGCTTCCTCTGCTTCCAAGCACCACCTCTAAATCTCCAGAGATGTCCCAGCAAGCCAGCACTGGCAACCCTGTGGTAAAACGGCAGAGAAAGAGAGGCAGAAAATGGAAACGTTTAAGATTATTCTGCCTGCATCCAAATTCACCATCAAATGAGGTAAGTCGTAGATCTCGGCAAGGGGTCGTTTTGTAGGAAAAAAGCTGGAGGAACTCATTAGCGTAACTCATTAACATAACCCATCAGCGTATGTCATGCCCTTGACATCATGAGAAGTGTGCTATTAGCATGACTGATTTGCATATGCCACACCCCCTGACATCACCTATCCTGGCTGTTTTGGACCCAATCCTGGCCATTCAGGGCCAAAATTGGGCCCAAAATGGCAAAAAGGGGCTGAAAATGGCCAAAAAGGGGCCCAAAATGGTCAGGATCAGGCTGCTGCTGAGGTGGGAGAGTGATCCACCACCTGTGAGAGGGCCGATCTGGGCCATTTCGGCCCCAATCCAGGCTGAAACGGGCCCAAAATGGCTGAGAGTCAGGTGGGTGGGGCCACCAGACATGTGACCTCTTTGGGGAACTGCCGGAACTGCGTTCCTGCACGTTCCCCCTCGAAATGAGCCCTGGATCTCGGGAAAGAGGATGTGGGTATTATTTTCATTTCTTTTACTCAGATGTTAGTCAATTTTCCCTCAACTTCATGCCTTTAATTTTTATAATCAATGATTGCTTATACAAGTAAAAACAATATGTTTTGAAATTGGTGTTATTGTGGTTCCTTGTGGTCTGTTGCATACATGCACAAAAAAATCCTTTAATTGGATTCACTCTTACCAGTAAAATCAAAAAGAGTCCAGTAGCACCTTTAAGACTAACCAATTTTATTTTATTGTAGCATAAGCTTTCGAGAATCAAGTTCTCTTCATCAGATGCCTGATCCGAACTGGTCAAATACAGAAGAGGAGGGGAGGGGAAAGAACAGGACATATATCACAAGAAGACAGAATGCAATTAGTGTGAAGGCAATCAAAACATTCCTTTGCTTGTAAATGTAAACATCTCCTTTTGGTGTGGAGTCAGTTTGCCGCAGTGAAGGTATACAATTCCTATGTAGTATAAGCCCTCGATAACCACAGCTCTCCCTGCCAGCTGCATCTGACAAAGAGAACTGTGGTCCCCGAAAGCCCACAGGCACTCAGGCTGAGATAATTGACGAACAAAGCCCACACCAGGCGTCTCTGGGCTCCCCCAGACCACGCCTCTGTAAAGGAAATCTGTTACCTGTGATAATGTGATAACCATTCATAGTCTCTATTCAGTCCCAGCTTGACAGAGTCAAATTTGCATATGAATTCCAATTCAGCAGCCTCCCGTTGGATTTTGTTTTTGAAGGGTTTCTGTTGAACCACAGCGACTTTTAAGTCTTTGGTGGAATGTCCTGGTAGATTGAAGTGTTCTCCCACTGGTTTTTGGACGTTTCCATTTCTAATGTCAGATTTGTGTCCATTTATTCTTTTGCGTAGAGGTTGGCTGGTTTGTCCAATGTACAGAGCAGAAGGACATTGTTGGCACATGAGGGCATATATCAGATGGGAGGATGAGCAGCTGTAAGAGCCAGAGACAGTGTAGTTGATACCATTGGGTCCTGTAATTGTCATCCACTGGAACCACTACTATACTTAAGATTCCTGGATGACATCTTCATCATTTGGACCCATGGGAAGGAAGCCCTTGAGAGATTTCATCAGGACTTCAATAACTTTCACCCTACTATCAACCTAAGCCTGGACCACTCTACACAACAGGTACACTTCCTGGACACCACTGTACAACTACATAATGGACGAATAAATACCACCTTATACCGGAAACCAACAGACCGATACTCATATCTACATGCCTCCAGCTTCCACCCTAAACATACCACTCGGTCTATTGTCTACAGCCAAGCCTTACGTTACAACCGTATCTGCTCCGATGCTCTCGACCGAGACTCACACTTAAGAGATTTACAACAAGCATTTTTGAGACTACAGTACCCACCAAATGAAGTGAAGAAACAAATCAACAGGGCCAGACTAGTACCCAGAAACAGTCTGCTCCAGGACATACCTAAAGGAACTAACAACAGAACACCACTGGTTGTCACCTATAGCTCCCAGCTCAAACCCATCCAACGTATCATCAGGGAGCTACAACCCATCCTGGAAAATGATACCTCTCTCTCAGAAGTCCTGGGTGGAAGACCTTTCCTTGCCTACAGACAGCCCCCCAATCTTAAACGACTTCTCACTTACAATCATGAATCGGCCAGCAGGGCCACCAGCACAGGTACCAGGCCCTGCAACAGACCCAGATGCCAGCTCTGCCCCTATATCTACCCAGGGAATACAATTACAGGACCCAATGGCATCAACTACACTGTCTCTGGCTCTTACAGCTGCTCATCCTCCAATCTGATATATGCCCTCATGTGCCAACAAGGTCCTTCTGCTCTGTACATTGGACAAACCAGCCAACCTCTACGCAAAAGAATAAATGGACACAAATCTGACATTAGAAATGGAAACGTCCAAAAACCAGTGGGAGAACACTTCAATCTACCAGGACATTCCACCAAAGACTTAAAAGTCGCTGTGGTTCAACAGAAACCCTTCAAAAACAAAATCCAACGGGAGGCTGCTGAATTGGAATTCATATGCAAATTTGACTCTGTCAAGCTGGGACTGAATAGAGACTATGAATGGTTATCACATTATCACAGGTAACAGATTTCCTTTACAGAGGCGTGGTCTGGGGGAGCCCAGAGACGCCTGGTGTGGGCTTTGTTCGTCAATTATCTCAGCCTGAGTGCCTGTGGGCTTTCGGGGACCACAGTTCTCTTTGTCAGATGCAGCTGGCAGGGAGAGCTGTGGTTATCGAGGGCTTATACTACATAGGAATTGTATACCTTCACTGCGGCAAACTGACTCCACACCAAAAGGAGATGTTTACATTTACAAGCAAAGGAATGTTTTGATTGCCTTCACACTAATTGCATTCTGTCTTCTTGTGATATATGTCCTGTTCTTTCCCCTCCCCTCCTCTTCTGTATTTGACCAGTTCGGATCAGGCATCTGATGAAGAGAACTTGATTCTCGAAAGCTTATGCTACAATAAAATAAAATTGGTTAGTCTTAAAGGTGCTACTGGACTCTTTTTGATTTTGCTACTACAGACTAACACGGCTAACTCCTCTGGAACTCTTACCAGTATACACAAAAAGAAGTCTGACAGAAAGATACCTGTCTGGATCAGAACCAGTCTAATAAGTGAAATTTCCAAGGTTTTCCTTACATCCTCATTGTGGTTTGGAGTACAAGAAGAGTTTGTAATGTGAGGGAAAATGATAGAAATCGTGTGTCAGCTGACTCTAATCCTGCCATGGGTAGTGAAAAGAATCTTAGATGTGCTGGAAAGGCAGAAGGAAGCTCCTCGTTGAGGTCTAGCAGCTGGAGACTTGAGCTAGCTGAGGAAATTCCACACACCCCATGGTAGAACAGGGTGCCTGCAGGAGGCATTTCACCACACTGCCCAGTCTCGCAAAGAAAGGGCATGTTATACTGGAACATAGAAAGTAGCACCTTTAAGGCTAACCAACTTTATTGTAGCATAAGCTTTTAGAACCACAGCATCTGAATTGTCAGATGCATCTGACAAAGAGAGCTGTGGTTCTCAAAAGCTTATGCTACAATAAAGTTGCATCTGAGAGCTGTGGTTTTCGAAAGCTTATGCTACAATAAAGTTGCATCTGACAAAGAGAGCTGTGGTTTTCGAAAGCTTATGCTACAATAAAGTTGGTTAGTCTTAAAGATGCTACTGGATTCTTTACTATTTTGCAACTACAGACTAATACAACTAACTCCTCTGGGTCTTGAACATACAAAGAATCCTCTTTTAATCCTTACATGGAGCTGGATACATAAATCCTGGCAATACACCATTTCCCTCACCAACTGTAGGTAGCAGGGCTAGATGGGGAGGGTGGATGGAAGGGTACGTGTTGGTTTTTAGAATTCATTTCTAACCTTTTCTCCCCTTACCTTTGAATGTAACAGTATGGTTTGTGTGAGAGAGAGCATGGGGAAAGAGTGCCTGCCCACACAAAGGTTGACACACACGCATATGAACTGTGTGAATTTTATAAGCAACACAATGGGAATTCTTTCACCTTTTTAGTTGCTGTTGCTGACTATCCCACACCTTTTCTCTGGGAGGTTTAGATTTCCCTGTCACGTTTCCAATGTGTGGAACCCCTTTCCTTCCTGAAGTTCTGAGCACTTTCCAAAATGCTGAGCCCTCCCCCCTTCCCTGGTTCCCTTCCTCCACTCCCAAACCAGACGGCATGCTCTCCATCCAAGTAAGTTTCTTAGAGGCATGCCCCTTAGGGGCATTCTGAAGGTCCCCCCCCTCAAAGATGCTTTTCTTCAGCTGTTGCTGTTCTCAAAAAGTAAGTTTTGTTTTGTCTTTGCAAATCTTGAGAACTGCATTGTCTGTGTATTAGTTAACAGGATGTTTTCTGCATTTTTTAAAAAAGGTGGCCTTTGGGAACCATTGACTGGAAGATAATTCCACTTTTTGATGTCCCAGCCATTGCCCCTCTCTTCTCCCTATGGCAGCTGCCTCCCAAGCAAGCCTGCAGGGGAGAAAGAGGCCTCATGTAGTACCAGTGGAGGCCACCAGGAGGCAGGGCTTACCTGCCGAAGGAAGAGCTGGAAGCCGCTTTAGAAGAGAGAAGGGCTTTGATGGCAGTATGGCTGTCAGCTCCTGGCTGGGGAATTCCGGGACATTTTGGGGGTGGAGCCTGGAAAGGGCAGGGTTTGGGGAGGGGAGTGACCTTAACAGGATATAATACCATAGAATCCACCCTCCAAAGCAGCCATTTTCTCAGGCGGACTGATCTTTGTGGCCTGGAGATCAGTGGCAATTCCAGGAGATCTCCAGCCACCACCTGGAGGTTGACAACCCAAGATGGCAGGCACTCAGGTGGCAGAATGGGAGCAGGCCAAGCAGGTGGCCAGGCAGCCAGGTACTGGAATACAGCCACAGGCTCCTGAACCCTGGCAAAGCATTTGGGTTCCTAGGATGTGCCCATGGGGAAGATGTAGTTCCAAAGGAGATGGGGAACAAGAAAGGTAGGGCCAATTGAGAGAGTAGAGGGAGGAGCTTGCAGGATAAAAGAGGGGAAATGGCAACACCCTGGGGAAGCAAGGAATGGTAGGCTGAGTGGGGAAATAGGATTGCAAGCCTCCAGGTGGTAGCTGGAGATCTCCTGGAATTATAACTGATCTCCAGGCCACAGAGATCAGTTCACCTGGAGAAAATGGCTGCTTTGGAGGGTGGACTCTATGAGATTATACCATGCTGAGGTCCTTTTCCTCCCCAAGCCCTGCCTTCTCCAGGTTTCACCCCCCCCCCCGCCCCAAAATCTCCAGGAATTTCCCAACTTGGAGCTGGCAACCCTATGGGGGAAACCTGTGGCAGCCCCATTGCCACCATGCTGTGTCGGCCACCAAGTCTGTCCATGTGTGAAAGCCACCCACTTACCTCTACGCAGGTCTTTTTTTCTGGGAAAAGAGGTGGTGGAACTCAGCGGGTTGCCCTCAGAGAAAATGGTCACATGGGTGGTGGCCCTGCCCCCTGATCTCCAGACAGAGGGGAGTTCAGATTTCCCTCCGTGCCCCGAGCGGTGCGGAGGGCAATCTAAACTCCCCTCTGTCTGGAGATCAGGGGGCGGGGCCACCACCCATGTGACCATTTTCAAAAGGTTCCAGAACTCCGTTCCCCCGCGTTCCAGCTGAAAAAAAGCCCTGCCTCTACCCCATGAAAAGCGCTGGCTGTTCATTTCCCTTCATTAATCTTCTATTAAAGGGACAGGACACATTTTCCTTTAGGTGCCCACTCGTTGGTCTAAGAAGAAGACTATTTTCTGAAATTTTGCTTTCCCTTTGGCTAAAAACTCTTGTGATCCCTTCCTTTTTTGGGGGGGGGGGGGGCAGTGTGATGAACAGTCTTTCAAAGCTCTGCCAACATTCAGTAGTAGAAAGCTCTGCCAACATTCAGTAGCCAACATTCAGTAGTAGAAAGAGGCCTCATGTAGTACCAGTGGAGGCCACCAGGAGGCAGGGCTTACCTGCCGAAGGAAGAGCTGGAAGCCGCTTTAGAAGAGAGAAGGGCTTTGATGGCAGTATGGCTGTCAGCTCCTGGCTGGGGAATTCCGGGACATTTTGGGGGGTGGAGCCTGGAAAGGGCAGGGTTTGGGGAGGGGAGTGACCTTCCAGCTCTTCCTTCGGCAGGTAAGCCCTGCCTTCTGGTGGCCTCCACTGGTACTACATGCTTTGCTCTCCAAGCGGTGTGCAGCAAACCTGAATTAAAAGACTCCTCGTTTGCTCGCTTTCCTCCGAAGGTTGCATTACAATCAACAGTACAGCTGCCTGTGGATGCTACAGGTGGTATCTTCTGATTTCAGTTTCATGCCATGTCTTTATTGCTGATGCTTTAATTTTTTTAAAAATCTACCTGTTCCTTTTCACCAGAATGCACATAATGAAACCACAGGGTTTTCTACGACTCCCACATCCACTCACCAAAGCAGAGGTCCTTCCTGGTTTCTCAGCATGTCCACTGCAAACTTAGCCACCGGATACTGCAGCTTGTTTCCTTTATTTTGCTTTTTAGGTAACCAAGACAGAGATTTTCAGATTTTGTTCCAAATTTGTAATGATGTAAACAAACACGGTTGGTAGTGCAAAAAAGGGAAAAGGGAAAAGTCATGTCAAAACAACATTTTCCTGATACCCTCTCATTGTAGTCATTAGAAAAGAGCAAGCGTCCAATAGCACCTAGAAGACTAACAAAATTTGTGGTAGGGTATGACCTTTCGTGAGCCACAGCTCAGTTCTTCAGATACAGCTAGAATGTGAGTCCATCTGCTCTTATATCTTGGAGAGTGGAGTGATTGCAGAAGATCATACCCGACCACAAATTTTGTTAGTCTTAAAGGTGCTACTGGACTCTTGGTATCTGAAGAAGAGAGCTGTGATTCACATAAACTCATACCCTACCGCAAATGTTGTTAGTCTTATAGGGCTACTGGACTCTTGGTATCTGAAGAAGAGAGCTGTGACTCACGAAAGCTTATACCCTACCACCAATTTTGTTAGTCTTCTAGGTGCTACTGGATTCTTGGTATCTGAAGAAGTGAGCTGTGATTCATGTAAACTCATACCCTACCGCAAATGTTGTTAGTCTTCTAGGTGCTACTGGACTCTTGGTATCTGAAGAAGAGAGCTGTGACTCACGAAAGCTTATACCCTACCACCAATTTTGTTAGTCTTCTAGGTGCTACTGGATTCTTGGTATCTGAAGAAGTGAGCTGTGATTCATGTAAACTCCTACCCTACCGCAAATGTTGTTAGTCTTATAGGTGCTACTGGACTCTTGGTATCTGAAGAAGTGAGCTGTGATTCACGTAAGCTCCTACCCTACCACAAATGTTGTTAGTCTTATAGGTGCTACTGGACTCTTGATCTTTTCTACTGCTACAGACAGACTCACGCGGCCACCCATCTCGATCTATTTTAGTCATTGGCTCTCTGCAGCATCTGTATCATAGATCATATCTCACTGCCTCACTACTACAGGTATCCTTTTTGATAGTATTTCTATTGCCAGAAAATATTGGAGAATGTGTGTGTGTGTATGTGGAGGGGGGGGGAGGATTTCTGTCCCTAGAAAGTGGCAATGAGAAACGCTAATTGATCTTTCCCTCCCGATCCGTTGCCATGGCAGCACACGTGCATTTTTAGAGATTCCTAATTGCGCTTCTGGCTTCCAGGTTCCTTCCGCCAGAGCAGATGGTGCGTCACCGCTTATGTCCTGAAGCTTCTTGGTTATCTTGACTGTACCCTGAGCAGTTTTATTTTGCCACAGCGATCCGTATTAGCCCACCCACCAGCAAGCTCAACATCGGCGGAGTCTTGGACCATGGCACCTGGGTGTGCCATTGGCAGGGCAATGCTGTGACCACCTCCCTTTGCTGTATAAATGGATCCTGAGCTACTTCAGCCGGTCAGGGAACTGTGGGGCTGGGAAGGGGGAGAAGAGACAGAAAGAGGGCTTAGTGAACAAGCTCAGATGTTAAGTCCTTGGATCGGAAATGGTCACAGAAACAGAAGCAGCTAATATGTGTTCTTCAGCTAGGGGTCAGTCTTTGTATGGGTTTAGTAACTTGCATATTTGGCCTGCTTGGAAGAATATGACAGCAAGCGGTACTAAATACACCATTGCCTTTCCCTCAGGTTTGAAAGCTGTACAATATATACAGTTCTAGTTGCTATGTCTGGAGACCGGCCCTGTCAGAGTGGAAGCTAAGGTGTGCCTTGCCTCCCTAAATTATTGGCTTTAAGAGCAGCTATTTTCAGCAAGGCCTGACTTAGGGTTGTCAGCTCCAAGTTGGGAAATCCCTGGAGATCTAGGGGGTGAAACCTGGAGAAACCTGGAGAAGGGGAGGTTTGGGGAGGGAAAGGACCTTGGCATGGCATCATTCCATAGAGTCCACCCACAAAAGTAGCCATTTTCTCCAGGGGAACTGATCTCTGTGGCCTGGAGACCAGTTGTAATTCCGGGAGATCTCCAGCCACTACCTGGAAGCTGGCAACCCTAGCCTGTCTCCACTGCTCCTCCTGGATATACCTGGATCTGAATGGCTTAAGAAAGTCCTTTGTAAACTTGCGAGTTTAGGCTTTTCACCTTCCATGATTTTAACCATGGGTTTTGATCAGGCAAAACAGGCCATAAAACAAAGGATGTTGGACACTGAACGTCAGCTTGATTTAGGGAGGGTCTCTTCTTTCTTGTCCACTACGAACACCAGATACAGAGTCAAGCCAGCTGTCTGTCTGTCCTTCTTGGAGGTGCAGAGTCACAGGAGGGCTTTTACACTTGCAAGGTGTGCTGCGCGCCCTTCTGCTGTTTTAGACAGGTGGATTAATAGACTTACATATGAAAAAGAGGCTTTGCTACTGCCAGGGCTTTTTTTCTGGGAAAAGAGGTGGTGGAACTCAATGGGTTGCCAGCACAGGGGGCAACTCTTGGTGGAAGGTGGTACCCGATACCACATGTGCGCGTGCAAAGTGCACGCATGCTCTCATGCAGCAGCGGTGCCAGGGTTTTCGGCACTCACAGCTGGCCAGCTGGCCGGCCACCCCCACACGCACGCACACTCACCAGCCTGCATGATGACGTCACGTGTGATGTCATCACGGGTGCGCGCACACCGCCAGCCCGATCGCTGAGGCGGGCGGCTTGGATGGCGCGCGGGTGGCCTCCAAGCTTTCCCGCTCGGTTGCCCTGCGCCACTGCAGACGCCTCCCCGCAGCTGCTGTGCCCATCCAGGGGCGTGTGCTGGCGGTGGCGGTGGCAGCATGGCGCAGGAGGGCTAGGAGGCTGCAGCTCCGTGGCGCGTGCTCCCCCTTCCCCCGTGCCTCCTCCAGCACTCCCTCCAGCACCCCGCGCCCTGAGGCCACAGCCTACCTGGCCTCAATGGGCGTGCCAGCCCTGCTCCCATGGCCACTTACGTCACTTTGGGTCATTTGGAACAAGGGGGGAGTTTTTAAAAGTTTAAATTGCACGCGGCGAAAATGGTCACATGATTGGTGGCCCCACCCCCTGATCTCCAGGTAGAGGGGAGTTTAGATTGCCCTCCGCACCGCATGGCACGGAGGGCAATCTAACTTCCCCTCTGTCTGGAGATCAAGGGGCGGGGCCACTGGCCATGTGACCATTTTCAAGAGGTTCCGGAACTCCGTTCCACCGTGTTCCAGCTGAAGAAAAGCCCTGGCCCCTGTAATGAAGGAGAAATTGAAACTGTAGACCGCATTCTTCTACGTTGTCCCTTCTATCAAGATGCTCACGTCAAGCTCATTGCTCCTTTAATCAATAGCACACCTGGAAGAACAAGCTTGGAATATGTTAGGCTACTACTAGAAGACGGAAATCCAACAATTACAGCCTCAGTTGCAAAATTTTGTGCAACAGCCTATAAAATCCATCAGCTGCTTTCATTACTGGGGTTTATGTAAATACCACCCATTTATATTACTGTCTATTTATATTATTGCCTATTTTAATTTTTGCTACTTTTTACTAATAATTTTAACCTTGTGTTAGTACCTCATATCTTTGATCATACACTACATTTGAATTTATACAGTTCTAAAATAAACCCTTTCCCTGATGAGCATTTTGTGGGTGGGCTGGCAGGTTACAGAACAGAAATAGGCCATATTCCCGCTGAAGCCTGGCTAAATATCCCCGTGGAAGAGTCTAATCAGGAAGGTGACTGAGGGGCTCAAAGTATAGTACATATTTTCGAGGGACCACCAGCTCCCAATATGTCACGTATCTCTGTACTTTTTCATGAGGGATAAAAGTAAGGGGTGTCTTCCTTACTCCACACATGGGCCTAATTTAGGCAATAGTGAAAGTGAGGTAAAGAACTGGAGGGTTTTTTTTATCTTCCTTCTAGAGTCAGCTACAAATGATGTTGGGTTGCAGGGGACGTTGGGAAATTTCCTTGGCCTGTGCCTTGTACCTGTTCCATCAGACACCTGCCAAAAGCGGAAGTCCCCCTCCTCCGCCAGCACACATGCACGTAAAGTTCTATTCCACTTGAATATTCCACCTCTCTATTCCACTTGGACTCTTTTAGTTTGTAGTACAAACTCATGGACCTCAAACACGTTTCTTTCCCATTCAAAATCTGAGAGGAGGGGATCATACTTTATTGGTGCAATTCTATGGGCTTGTGAATGCTCTGGGAGCCAAATATGAGGTACAATAGCATATTTGGCCTCTCCTCTGTCGTAAGGCCCAGTTATGATGGTGCGGCATCCGGGCGCAGGTGGAGCCAGGGTGGAACTCCTTGCGCTGGCAGCCCGGAGAGCAGGGAGCAAGTTAGTCAGCTCCTTAAGCCATTTTGGGCCCAAGATGCCCCCCAGAGTGGTAGAAATTATGCCACAAAAAAGATGGCATAGCCCATAGACTCCCCTGTTGCAGCAAAAGTTGCCCCCACCCGCCCAGTTCAGGCCTGCCCAGATGTCCCAGAGGAGCATAGGATGCCAACTACAGCTCCAACCAATCCGCTTGTGCCCCCACGGTGGCTGAGCCCCCTCCCAGGAGGCCAATCATAGTCCCTCCCATCCTACAAATCACCAGCTGGGGCCCCCATTAACACAGGTAAGTAGGAACGCGGCACAAGGCTGCCCGAGAGCCCTCTGTCATGGGAGCAGGTGAGTGTGCACGTGGTGGCAGGGAAAGAGCACAGTGGGCTCATGGCGAGATTTGGCAAGCGCTGTGCACTCACACACAGGAGCACAGCTAAGTCCAGAATGTCTGACTAACAAACCCAGTTCAAGTTCCCTTACAGGTCACCCTCCTCCACAGTCTTGGCTCAGGTGGGAGTGCAGATCCACTGACAGGTAAGGAGGAGCTGGGCAGCCGGCTGCCCCAGCTCGCTTGTTCACACCTGCCTCCCCGCTGTCATTTGTTTCAGACCCCCCCCCACTTTTCTGTAGGGCTTCCCCCCTCCAGGCTCTCAGACTTCGGGGGCTGATCTTGAGTGCTCGGGGCTGTTGATTTGACCCTCACTGTGTCCGGTTGCCTTTCTGGTTTTACTTTTCTGGGAGAAGGGTGCACATTTTTTGGAGCGGTGGCGCCGGGGGGGGGGGTTGTGAGTGGGCAGTGCTTTGGCTAAGAGCCTGGTCCTTGTAAGAAATGGGGGGTGGGGGGCATCCTGTCTGCATACCTGTAGTGCAACTCCCCCCCCCCCTTGCAGGGCAGGGCTCCTCTTGAGGCAGGAAAATCTGTTGGGGCTCAGCAATCTTGCAGCAATGGTAATTGCGGGGGTCTTTGTGCCCCTAGTGCCTGCTTTCTGGAGGGGAGTAGCATTGGCAGCTGGCAGCAGGGGTGCTCGCGGCCAGCAGATTGGCTGCACCTTTCCCTGCTGCTAACGGGGCTGTCAACTGCAGCCACTCCGTGATTGGTGGATGCTGGGAGGGTTGCCAGGGCAACAGGGGAGCCTGCTCTCCTGGCCGTGCCTCACCTGGCCTGGCCGGGCTTATGATGCCAGCACACCTTGCTAGTTAAGGTCTTTAGGGAGAGAACAAGTGGTGCCAGGGATCCATGGGTGGCTGGCTGCTTCCGTGGCAGGGAGGACTAGGATTGCACAGCCCACGTCTTTGTTGCTCTTGGAGTGTTTTTTTCTTCTTTGATGCTTTACATTGACAGTTTATTCTCTTTTCTTCTGCTTCTCCCTTTTTGTTAAACATGTCCACACCAACAGTGTTTGACTTTTATTATTCAATAATATATTTGATGATGATCTTATGTAACTTTGGGCCCCATCCTAAAGTTCTGGCTAAAAAAGGGGTTAGGATGGTGACTAAGGACTACATGGGCACATCTCAGGGCCAAGCTAGACGAGACAAATGACACTTGAACGGCAAGTGAACAGACTCATGTGTATTCCTCCCTGTTCACTTGCGCTCCACTTGATCCACGTGATCAAGTGGAGTACACGTAGAGCGGAAGTGAACAGGGAGGAATACACGTGAGTCTGTTCACTTGCCGTTCAAGTGTCATTCGTCACTTGTAGCTTGGCCCTAAGAGATATGCAGGCATACATGGGGAGGCACTGATGGCCAGTGCTTCACTGGCATCATAGGGCCAAGCTAGAAGTGACGAATGACACTTGAATGGCAAGTGAACAGACTCACGTGTATTCCTCCCTGTTCACTTGCGCTCCACTTGATCTACGTGAGTCTGTTCACTTGCCATTCAAGTGTCATTCGTCACTTCTAGATTGGCCCTTAGTGTCACAAACCCTATGCCAGTGTAGAACTGGGCAGTGTTAGTGACGTGGCATGAGCAGGGTGAGGCTTGCCAAGCATAGACCCTTCCAAGTGCATTGACTTCAGCGGACTTAGACGCATATAACTGCTCAGGACTGGACTAGAGGTTGCCATCTGAGATCTCCACAGCCCATGACCCAATGTTATGTATCCAAAACAATGGCATATCTCAAAAGCATCCCACCAGGCCCAGGCCCTCCAACTCTCCTACCCTGCCTCCAAGCAGTGGTGCAGCTTAGGATATTGCTAGGTCTGCTGTCAGCCTTCCAAAACAGCTAACCATGGTCCTCCCAAGCATGATATGAACCGCCCCCCAGGACATCTGTAGCTCTTGCATACAAAGCCATTGCCTTGGCCCCTTATATCTATGAGAGTGCCTCTCTCTTTATGCTCTACGGGCCAAGCTAGAAGTGATGAATTACACTTGCATGGCAAGTGAACAGACTCACGTGTATTCCTCTGTGTTCACTTGCTCTCCACTTGCGCAAGTGAACAGGGAGGAATACACGTGAATTTGTTCACTTGCCATTCAAGTGTAATTCGTCACTTCTAGCTTGGCCCTACTATGGCAGTTTCATTAATCTGAAGAGGGCCTTCTGCAGGTGCCACTCTTCAAATAGGCAAAATCAACAGTTGCCCATACAGGGGCTTTCTCCATTGTGCCCTCCATCTTATCCTTCCTGATCTAGTTAGGAAGGCACCCAGCCTCCTGGCTATAGGTGAGCTATGCAAAACCGAATTATTTAGAAGGGCTTTTTTAACACAGATAATTAGGACTGAACTGTAAGGAACAGTTCAAAGAAATGCTTTGATAAAGAGAGAGAGTCTACAGAATATACGGCTGTGCACTGTGTGCTGTTCTCCTGTATTATGTCATGCCAAATTGCTTATTTTTTCCCCAGCATTGCTTCAACTCTGTATCAGATTTCTTCTTGTTTTTAGATCTCCGCAATCAGTGCCCTGTTGTATTGCTTATCGAATGCCCCAGCTGTCGAGTGTATTGAATGACACCTGAGTCTCAGTGGGAAAGGCCAACTATAAATAACATAAATGAATGAATAACGAAAGAAACGGCTCAGATGATAGGGCGCGTTGTCATACACGCTTGGAGCGACTTTGGGGGTGGCAACTCCAAAGGAAGGGCACAAAGCACAACCGTGGGACATTGAGCACAAACAGCCATGGGAGAGAACAGTATAAATGTAGAAGACAACGCGGAAAAAAACAGGGCGATGCATGCAATAAATACCGCCTTAGATTACAGTCCCGCTCCTTTATAAAAGCCTCCTCCCGAGCTGTTCCGTTATAGTACCATTCTAACCTGTGCCCGCCTAAATGTTTCTGTTTCGCACATCCTGAGGAACAATAGAAAAGTTGAAGCCTTCCCGACCTCCTCAGGCAGGCTGTTCCATAAGGTGGGGGCTGCAACAGAGGGTGTGCATGAACAGGGTGTTGGTGACATGATGTGCACGAACAGGCAGGGTGACATCCTCAGGAGGCTTTGCTCTGGTGAGTGAAGCTGTCGTGCCAGAGCACAGTGGGAGAGGCGGTCCTTCAGATACACGGTTCCAAGGCCATGAAGGGCTTTGTGGATGATGATCGGTACCTTTAATTGAAGCTGGTAATTGTTCAGTAACCAATGAGGACCAGGTTTTCACAGATAATTCTGGTGCTTTGCACTCTTTTCAGTCTGGTTTCAGGCCGGGCTATGGGACAGAGGCAATTCTGGTGGTGTTCGTTGACGACCTCTCTCCAAATGTAGACGAAGGCCATGTTTCTTTGTTGCTCCTCCTGGATCTCTCTGTAGCCTTTGACACAGCAGCTCATGCCATCCTGTTGAGTTGTTTGGAGGGAGAAGTATATATCAGGAGATGTGCCTTGGACTGGGTTAAATTGTTCTGCATAGAGCAGGTTCAAAGGGTTGCTGTTGAAGACTAGCTGTCTTCAGGGTGGGAATTATCTTGTGGGTTTCCACAGAATGCAATTTTCTTCCCCGTGTTACTCAGCATCTATGTAAAGTGTTTAAAAGAAATCGTTCGTAGCTTTGGAACTAGATGTCATCAACATGTGGATGACGCCCAACTAGACAGACAGACAGACAGACAGACAGAGCGACTGCGGAATGGGTGTGATGTTCATGTTCCACCAAGCTCCCAACAACTTCAGTTGGAGTTTCTGAGTTGACTTTAGGGACAGACCCACATGAGTACATTGCAGTAGTCTAGCCTCGAGGTTACAGTGACAAGAATCCCTGTGGATTCTTAAGTAAGCAAAACACACTCATTTTACAGGGAAGGTGACAAGTGAGACAGAGAGAGAAATGTTTTAGATCGGACACCTAAATTGGCTTGAAATAAGATACTTGTCAGCTAAGGCTTGTTATTTCAGATTAATAACAGCAGGTGTTCTAGGCTACATCTTGATAATCACTACTCTAAGCAAGCTTTCAGGCTAAATTTAGAACTGCCCATAATTAAAAAGTAATAAATCTGGTACTTATTCGACGACGCTAATGAGCCGTCATGTTAAGAACAGTCTTGAACTTTTGGGCGCAATGTCTGACCAGCCACTGAACCTTAAACAGATTATGAAACTGCCTAAAAATATATGGATTAACAAGCACACAAGTGATTTAAATCAAGAATATGCTACGGGGCTAGGGCTAGGGCTGACTCCAACAGGCCACTTTCAGGTGGGGATTGGAGTTCTCCCAGAAGCACAACTGATCTCCGGGGTACAGACATCAATCCCCCTGGAGGAAATGCAGCTTCAGAGACTGGACTCTCTGACATCACATCCTTCTGAGGCCCCTCCCCTCTCCAAACCCTGCTCTCCACCCCCAAATCTCCAGGAATTTCCCAACTCAGAGCTGGCAACCCTACATCCATTATCTGGAAGCATTTTCACTGTGCACAGCAAGCATAGCTTAGACCGTTCTACAATTACTCTCTTGAAACATTTTTGACAGAATGCCACACTACATTTACAGCTATGTGGTTACTTCTCCAGGAAAATATGGGCTCTGCTCCTGTCTTACAAGACAGTATATATGCAAAGGTCCCATTGCCTAAGAGCCAAGTTAGAAGTGACGAATTACACTTGAAGGGCAAGTGAACAGACTCACGTGTATTCCTCCCTGTTCACTTGCATTCCACTTGCACTCCACTTGATCACAAGTGAACAGGGAGGAATACACACGAGTCTGTTCTCTTGCCATTCAAGTGTAATTCGTCACTCCTAGCTTGTCCCTAAGTAAATCTCCCCCTGTTGTTTGGGGTTGATTGGGCCATTACTACATGATCGAGTGGAGTGCAAGTGGAGTGCAAGTGAACAGGGAGGAATACACGCGAGTCTGTTCACTTGCCATTCAAGTGTAATTTGTCACTTCTAGCTTGGCCCTAAGCCACGCAGGGAGATAAGAATGCAGGCAGGCACAGCTGCGGTTGCTAGAATGGGCTGGGAATGGTGGTTGCCAAGTGATGCAAGCAGGTGAACAGGGCTGTGTCAGCCACTGGGCTCTGTCAGGTTTACCAGGGTAACAAGAGAAGCAGCTGAGGTGAAGAGATCTGGATTTCTAGCAAGCCTGGCAAGGCTAAGCCCCAGTCCATTTGAAGAGTAATCTGGGTCCAGAAACCTGAGCAAACACTGATTGCTCTTTTCTGAAAGTCAACTGGGTAAGGACAAGCCAGTTCCCTCATAACAGTGATGCCCCCATCACAGCCCTGGTTTCCCTGAGGAAGCTCTGTGCAGGAGCACATCAGAGTCCAGCTTGGTGCCACGGTGTTGCCCAAGTGCCACAAAGTCACACTGCTCCCTTGAAGACTCCGTGGGGCAGGCCACCAGTCTCCCCAGCTTCCCACGGCCATTCTATTCCACACAGCGTTCTTCTGTCGACACACCACTGCCTAAGATTAGGGTTCTTGTCTCCAACAGGAGCGCAGGGTACAAGGTGTCAGGCTATGGATGACAGGCTATGGCAGATTGACCCCTGTACCCTCACAGCAAGAATCCAGGTTCTTGGTTGGAAGGTTTTATTCAGGAATCAGATCATTTCCACAGATATGTCCATAGGATTACTCAGAAGCAAGGTAAGCAACTAAGCAGTAAGAACAGGTTGACAGGAATGACAACATGTGGGAAAATAATAATTCTTCACGAACACATTTACTCCTCCCCGCTCCCATCGGTAAAACAGGACTTTTGGCACAAACCCGTCCTGAGAACGTTTCACATATTTCTGCTATCAAGTCTAGACACTGAGAAAGCAGGAGATCAAAGCTGAAACCTAGTAATTCATGGGAGCGAGCAGTGTACGAGGTCAGAAGCACTGAGAGCTTCCACAGTCGTTAGATAAGACACCTGCAGCTTCATTAAGCCTGTGAAAGCAAAGCAGCTATGGCACTGGCAATATGACATCAAGTTATAGCATGAAATATTGGTTCAGAACAACAGGTCAGCATCAAATAATGGCATGGATGGGGCACAGACATGACACAAGGAAAGGAGGACTCACCATTTGGCTGGTCAACGTGCTCTGCTGGCGGGGAGGCTCCCTTCTGGCTCCAGCTGGGGGTGGGGAATCAAGGAGGCAAGCTAGGGTGCAGGACTGCTCCTGTTTTGCCGCATGGAGACAAGAGACGGACGCCTTCGCCTGCACAGAGAGGAAACGGAATCAGGTGGGCGGGGCCACTTGAACACGTGACTACTTTGCAGAGCTGCCAGAATGCCGTTCCGGTGTGTTCCAGCAGAAAAAAAGCCCTACCTGTAGCAATCTGGGTGCTCTGTGAGATCTCAGAAGGGCTCCCACACAGATCTCAGAAACACCCCTGGTTTTCCTCTCCCCTCCTGCTCAACTGCCGCACTCCCCTCCAAAGTTCCACCTTCCACATCCATGGCAACATGGGCCTGCAGTGATGCCCCCTCCCTGACCCCTCACATCCGGGTATCTCTTCCTGCATCAGCCACAAAACAGCAGCTCCTGGGCAGCTATTTCAAGTGAATGAAGGCCAGGGAGGAACAATCCTAACTGCGTTCTGGGACTGGAGTTCCTTACAATCCCTCTCTCCTACCAGCCTCAGGCGCTTGGGACGAGCACGGAGAAGACTGACAGTGACAGAGCCTAAAAGAACAAGTTTTCCAGATGGGTCCACCAGATAGGGACTGATCAACCATATGTGGAAAATATATGTGCCACCGAAACCTCACTGGTCTGGATTTGAGAATCGCATAATAATATAATAACCATTGATTTATATACTGCCCTACTGGACAACTTAATGCCCACTCAGAGCGGTTTACAAAGTGTGTTATTATCCTCACAACAATCACCCTGTGAGAGCTCTGAGAGAGCTGCGAGAGAGCTGTGATTGACTCAAGGTCACCCAGCTGGCTTCAAGCGAAGGAGTGGGGAATCAAACCTGGATCTCCATATTAGAGTCCTGCTGCTCTTAACCACTACACCAAATGGGCCATCAGGAAGAATGCTCTGCTTGGCTAGCGGCAGGCCTGGCCCGTGTCTCTGAAGCCTTGGGTGCAGCTGAGCTTAAGGACTAGACCAGCCACTTCATTCTCACTCTGCTCACACCCGCAGAACGCCTGGCCTGCTGCTCAAGAGCACGTGAACATTTTAACGCTCACCCCTGTCTTTCTGAACAAGGATGTGCTTCCCAAGAGACTTGAGGCTGCTGTCTCACCTTCTATTTTAAGTGCATTTGTGTTTTTTTTCCTCTGCAGAACAACTGCTGCATCAGGGTGGAAGTGGCTATGTATGGAAACCTATTCTGGCTGCCTCAGCGTCTTCAGGTAATTGCTTTCTGTAGGAAGGAACCACTGGGCCGGGGAGCCTCAGCATCTTTTGGAGCCACCGGCCTTGTTTTGATCAGCAGGTGGAGATCAAAGAGGGATGGAAAATGGATGTAAATGCCAGCAACGTAACAGATGCACTTATGAATTGGTGTTCAGTATCGCTGACGTGGAGTGCCTGCACTTCCTCGGCAGAGGCCGTCTTTGCTCCGTAGGGGTGAGAGAGGGAGAACAGCTTCCTGTTTTTCCCTAAGCTTCATCCATGTGCAGGGCCGGATCTAGGGTTCCCGACGCCCGGGACAACCCAAGTCTGGCCGCCCTTGTGCGTGCCCGCAGCGCGCATGCGCTGCTGGTGCTGCATGATGACGTCACTTCATGATGTTATCACGCAGGGTGGGCGTGCCGCTAGCGGAGCGGCGGCAGCGCCAGTGGCTGGGACGCCACCCACACCACTCGCTTGCCCCGCTGAGGGGGTGGCCAGCTTGCCGCGCGCTCCCTGTCCTGCGGGGAAGGTGAATGGTGCGGGCGGCCTCCCAGCCCTCCATGCCACCCACTTGCCCAGCAGGACAGGGAGCGCGCAGCAAGCTGGCTGCCCCCTCAGCCAGGCAGGTGAATGGCACGGAGATCTGGGAGGCCACCTGCGCCATTCGCTTGCCCCTCAGGACAGGGAGCGCGCGGCAAGCCGGCCGCCCCCTCAGCGGGGCAGGCGAGTGGCACAGGCGGCCTCCCTGGTGGCTGGCAGCTGTGCCCGGCATCCGCTCTTTGGCGGTGCTGGGGGCAGACTACCCCCCTGCCCCCCCTTGATCCGGCCCTGTCCATGTGGAGATGTTAGTTTATCTTTTCATAGCTGAACTGTTGTAGCAGAACTACCTTCTTTAAGTTAGTATCTAGGATGCCTAGAAGAATTTCCTTCCTTTTGTATACAGAAGCTGGCCTTGGAAAGGGGAGCATTGCACCCGTGAGTTTTGGTTGCAAACATGTCTTCTAGCCCAGCACTAGCAGTGTGCTTATGCTCAGGGCATGAGAAATCAGTCTTTCTAAATCCTCACTCCCTTAACTACCTGTACAGCAGTTAGTAAAAATTGTGCAATGAAGCAGGATGGTAAATTTTTAAATTGTCAGTGGCCCTAGCCTTGACCCCGAAGCCTGATATTGTATAGTCAGAAGTGTATTTCGTGTTTTGTCATTGTTCCAAGATGGATGTCCAGAATGAAGGTGTTCCAGAGCACAAAAGCTCTTGGGGCTTCTGGTAAGCTGGTTAGGCAACGAGCTGTGAAGGATTCCGGTAGGCCTCATGTTGGCTTCTTCAATTCAATTCAAATACCTTTAATGGCATATATGTTGGCTTCTTTGTTTCTTGTGAATAAAGTTACATTATGTTTACATAAAAAAGTCCTCAGCATGTTTCTGAGGGATTGCAGCATCTCACAGATGCCGGTACAGCACCCGTGCTGCTAGTCCACCACCGACAACGACAACGACGACAATGACAACAATTTATATACTGCCCTTCAGGACAACTTAACGCCCACTCAGAGCGGTTTACGAAATATGCCATTATTATCCCCACAACAATCACCCTGTGCGGGCCCTGCACGGCAGAGATGTTCCACCGGGCATATGGCTGAGGCCAGTCTCACATCCATCTGCTAAGCCTCCCTACAGGTCTCCTGTTAAGGGGGGGCTATATAGTTATTTCACCCCTCCTTGAGGAGTCACTGTTTGACCAGAACAACCGAGGCCCCCTCTCTTACGTGGTTCTGGCAGGGATGAACAGAATGAGCCGCAATCTTGGGAAACTGTAGCTTCTGTAGAATGAAGATGTGGTTTGTATTGGTTTCTATTGTTTTTCATGCACTTATATTTATTGTGAGGTGGGTGGGGCTGAGAGAGCTCTGAGAAGCTGTGACTGACCCCAGGTCACCCAGCTGGCTTCAAGTGGAGGAGTGGGGAATCAAACCCGGCTATCCAGATTAGAGTCCCACCGCTCTTAACCACTACACCAAACTGGTTTCCCAGAAACAAATTATGTAACAGAGACACCCCTCACCAGGTGCAGAGAGTCTAGGGATTGCAGCAGGGACCATGGCAACCCCGCTGATATCCACCGATCACAGAGTGCCATGCCACCAACACTCCCATGAATGGCATAGAGAGATGCAGACAACTGACAGTGACTGGTGTGATCACAGCTCTCTGATGTCTGGCAGCCACCAACCAATAAGGACTGCACCAAGACTGTGAAGCCAGGGGACACAACACCATCTTCTGTTAGGAGCACCATGGTCTGACTGGTGGGAGGGAGCCCTACAACCAGGGCTTTTTTTTCAGCGGGAACGCCGTGGGTCGGAATTCCGGCACCTCTTGAAAATGGTCACATGGCCGGTGGCCCCGCCTCCTGATCTGCAGACAGAGGGGAGTTGAGATTACCCTCCATGCCAGTGGCGCGGAGGGCAATCTCAACTCCCCTCTGTCTGGAGATCAGGGGGCGGGGCCACCGGCCATGTGACCATTTTCGCCGAGGGCGATTTAAACTTTAAAAAACTCCCCCCTTGTTCCTGCTGACCCAAAGTGACATCCTTGGGCGGTACTGAGTTCCACCACTGAGTTCCACTACCTCTTTTCCCAGAAAAAAAGCCCTGCCTACAATTAATGTGGTTCTTGCATCCCTAGGCAGAGGGCCGGACTTTCCTGTTTCATAGGCTGTGTAATCATAAAGGCTGTGAGCAGGGCATTGGCCGTTTCCACACTTCTTACCTTTTGCCAGCACATTGCAGAAGACAGCGTCTTCTTGTGCGATTTCAGCGTCTTCCTGACACGATTTCGCGTGCGAAGACGCTGTCTTCTACGATGTGCTGGCAAAAGGTAAGACGTGTGGAAATGGCCGTTGTTAGAAATGTGCAAGAACAATGCCTTGAGTGTTTGTAGTCGGTGCCCCCTTGATGTGCAAAGTGCCAGGGTGAGGCCAGGGTGATTTAGTTCCAAGTCACATCTACTATCATCTGAGCTATGGATGTCTTGGGTGGGCTTTACATAATGCTTGGGAGGGCTGTGATTGGCTCCAGACTTACAGTGAAATCCTAAGCAGAGTTACTCCAGTCTAAGCTTCAGCATGTGTTTGTCAAGTGCAGGGAGATGCAATGTTAGCCGGGAAGCGTAGTTTAAAAAGACAGAGCCAGCAGAGATCGCTCCTCTGAGGTTTGTTAATTTCCTCTTTGCCTCCTGGAAAGCTCTATCAGTTTCACCTCTCCAGTCTAAAACTGTGGGATCACAAAAGAGGGAGGCAACAAGGAATGGAAATGGCCTGGAGTTGTTTTCCTGAGCTGAGCTTAGACCTGGAGAGGTTATAATGAACTGAAGTTTCCCTTCTGGCATTTCACAGCCCCTTCACGCAGCTCCAGTGTATAGCAAAGCCTTTGCCCTGCTGCCGGCTCTGTCTTTTTAAACTACCCTTCCCTGCTAACATTGCATCTCCCAATACATGCTCTTCAAGTGTCAGATGTCTCATGTAGAGAGACTCTTAATTAGCTTCCTAAGGTGTGCTGGAGCTTAGGGGTGGGGGCCAATGAGTTTTCCCCTTGCATGGGCCTCTCTGGAATGCTCTGAGATACACTCCGGGGTAACCTCGTACCGCTGTTAGGGGTGAGTCTAGGGCTGGAGAAGCCTAGAAAATTCCATTTATGGCTGGCATGCTGTTTACACCAGTGCGGCTCAGCACAGAATTGCTACTGCTGCATTTCCAAGATCTCTGTGGGCCAAGCTACAAGTGACGAATGACACTTGAACGCAGTGATCACGTGGAGCGCAAGCGGAGCGCAAGCGAACAGGGAGGAATACACATGAGTCTGTTCACTTGCCGTTCAAGCGTCATTCGTCACTTGTAGCTTGGCTCTGTGATACGCTGAAGCCCTTTCAAGTCAGAGTTAGGTTTGGGCTGCTGGGATCTTTAACCTTTAACCTAAGTCAGTTCTTAAAAACATTTGCTTGAGCAAGATCACAACATAAGCAGCCTTGGTCTTCCCCAATTTTAGGTATTGTGTGCTGCAGTCTTTGATGGCCCCGTATCCTAGGAAGCAGGGAAGGAGGACCTTTTACCTGGAGTTGGCTGGGATGAGGGCTGCTGTCACAACCAATGAGAGAGGCAGAGAAGGGAGAAAGGGTGATTTGGCCAGCTTTCAACTTCCAAGCCTCTGAGCACCAAGGAGCTACCTGGACAGAAATGTTGAGCCAACAGCTCGGAGGATGTCCCATGCAAATTTCACCTTTGCTCTCCATTCACTTCGTGGCCTTGGGCAAGCCTGAATTTTCTCAGCCACGATCTGCAACAAGGGGGCCTGCTTTAGAGAGCTATCATAGGGAACACTGAGAATCTATCTATGCAACCTGTTGAACATATAAACGCTAAGTAATCACATTTTTGCTTCATTGGTTTGGTTGTCACTGGCTGGAGAACAAAGCCCACAGGGGAAAACCAACCCCCTTTTTTTTTCTTCCCAGGATAAGGAATGCATTTTCCTCTTGCATCTTCTGTTCAAGAATGACAAGGAATTCGTGAGCCACAACATGATCACAGTTTGGAATCTTGGGAATGTGGGCACTGTAGGCATAAGCCAAAGATTTGCTGGGAACCCCTGAAGGGGCAAAAACGTGCAGCAACGGGCACTGGGGGGATCCAGTCACTGACCAGGAAAATGCAGGGTGTTGTTTGGCAAGAAATGATCCAGAAGCCAAAGGATCACTTGTATGTGAACGTGCCGGATTGCTAAGATCCTTACCGGTAGATCTCCTGTTGCTGGGATGGTGTTCCAGAGGTGGGGTGGCTGTCTACTGGGCATAAGGCATAGCTGTGGAGTTGCAACTTCCTCCCTAAATTTATTCAGATTTCAACGGGCTTAGAACGGCATAACTCTGCTTAGGATTGCACTGTGGTGTGTGTGTTTGTGTGTGTGCTTATTTATGGCTATAAAGCATCCACATTCTAATTATCTCCTTAACAATATAATTGTCATTTGTGTAATATTGCTTCTTTTTCTCATTTACAATCAGTCATTCCCGTTTTTTTTAAAAAAACATGAGCATGTTCAGTCAAGAATAGATGCTCAGTATTATTTATCTGTTTTGCTAATCAGACCAACAAACGGCATAAAATTTGTTACCCCAAACTCTTCTCTAGTCCATTTTCAAATGTACTAGCTCAACTGACCTATTTTTTCTTGTAGACCGTATTAATTCCTGTAGTTCCTTCCATATCTGCGATGCGGCATTTATATTTGAATGTTTTATGTGTGATGTACGTGAATGTACATTGCAAAGCCACAACTGCCTATCACTATAATTTGTATCCCTCCGTGGATCTCAGGATGACATCTAGGAATCTCCCCTTGCCGATTTTATTCTCATCTCTGTGAAGTAGGTGAGGTTAAGAGCCAAGCTAGAAGTGACGAATTACATTTGAATGGCAAGCGAACAGACTCATGTGCATTCCTCCCTGTTGACTTGCACTCCACTTGCACTCCACTCGATCATGTGTATTCCTGTTCACGTGCACTCCACTTGCACTCCACTCAGTCACGTAGTAATGGCCCAATCAACTCCAAATAACAGGGGGAGATTTACTTAGGGCCAAGCTAGAAGTGACGAATTACAGTTGAATGGCAAGCGAACAGACTCATGTGCATTCCTCCCTGTTGACTTGCGCTCCACTTGCACTCCACTCGATCATGTGTATTCCTGTTCACGTGCACTCCACTTGCACTCCACTCAGTCACATAGTAATGGCCCAATCAACCCCAAACAACAGGGGGAGATTTACTTAGGGCCAAGCTAGAAGTGACGAATTACACTTGAACGGCAAGTGAACAGATGTGATTGAGTGGAGTGCAAGTGAAGTGCAAGTCAGCAGGAGGAATACGTGTGAGCCTGAGAGCCTCAGGGAATGTGGGTGAACCCAGGTCTCTCTGCTCCTGCTCAAAACTCTCACCAGCCCTCCACATCTGACTTAAAGCCATGATATAAATATCTGAAGCATGCAGAATGTGCTGGGCATCCAGCTCCACGCATATTGCTGTGTGTTAATGGATGCAGAACGGCCAGGGAGCAGGTGGCTGGAAGGGCTGAGTCAGCTGCCATGAGGAATCCCGGCATGGGCGCCGCTTGACAACAGTGGTTGAGCTGCCTGGTCATTTTAATGGGAGCCACAGCGCCCTGCTCCTCTGTTATGTAAAATGTTATGCAAACAAATGTGGTTTTCAGAGTCTGGATCTGTTGCCTTCCGGGTGCGATCAGCAGCGGTCCTGGAAGGGGAGGGAGTGCAGCGTTCGCAGCAGTGTCGCTGAAGCTCTGCAAGAGTGAGCAATTCTTCCACCAGACTTTGCACAGCCACTCCACCCAGCTTGAGCGGTTTGGCCAGCCCCGGTTCTGCTGTCAGCCCAGAGACAGGGAAACTCTTAGGCAAGATGGCCTAGTCAAAAAATGGAAGCAGGGCTGTAAAGGAATTCAGGTTAAGACAACCCTGGCTTGTTGTGGAATTTCAGACCGTGGCTGATTCCACACACATTGGATAATGCACTTTCAATGCACTTTATCAATCGTTTGAGGTGGATTTTTTGTTCTGCACGCAAAAAAATCCGTTCTAAATGATCTGTAAAGAGGATTGGAAGTGCATTATCCAACGTGTGCGGAATCACTCCATGACTACTGAAGAACTGTTGAGCTTCTCATTTGTGTGTAAATGTGGTCTTCAGGGCTTATCTATATTCCATTCAATACTGCAAGGGGTGGTCTCTGCTGAGAGACAGAGAAACAGACAGACCTGCTTATAGATCACATTGTTTTAAGCATTGCGCATCTTTCAGCGCATCCTTCTTTAATTTCTCCCCATGGACTGAAATTTCCTGGCCTTGCTTTGATATTTATGAAACATCCGGTCCCTGCTTGTTTGCCTCTTTTTCTACAGTGGTGGAATTTCCTATTGATGGGTTTAGTATTCAGACTGTGTGCTCAGCAAAGGACAGGAACTGGGGCGGGAGGGAGAGTCCGTGTTTTGGTCTCCTCCTCCCGCTGTCCAGACCAGGCTGGTACCCTGAGCCTTTTGTTGATTCTGCCTTTTCTGTGAGCCCCAACTATTCTGCTACCTCAGCTGTTTCCTGGCTTGAAATAAGCCACTTTTTCATGGTTAACAAAACAGCCCCGAGCAAGTAACATGTTGGTTCACAAAGGCAGTCAGTCCCCTTGTTTAGAGAGGACCAAAAAAAATCTAACTTGGGGCATTAACCCTTATGAAAAAATTGGTTGCGTGGTATTTTAAATTGAACTTCTTTCGTATCCCAGAACACAGATAATTCCTTTGAACTTGTTGACTAGTGTTGGAATTGCTGCGTTCTGTCTTTTCCTTTTGACCTGATTGATTAGGCTACCATTTTGCTAGTTAAACATAATAAATCACATACCACGTCTCTAGTCCAGGTTCCCAATATGCCTGACTCTCAGGGTTTTCTTTGGCCAAAGACCTACAGGAATATTTCTGTCAGGGCCAAGCTACAAGTGACGAATTACACTTGAATGGCAAGCGAACAGACTCACGTGTATTCCTCCCTGTTCACTTGCGCTCCACTTGCACGCCACTCGATCACGTAGTGACCAGGGAGGAATACACGTGAGTCTGTTCACTTGCCATTCAAGTGTAATTTGTCACTTCTAGCTTGGCTCTCAGACACCTCCTTTTTGACTCCTCCGTGCACATAGGATAACTGGCCTGAAAATGTTTCCTCCTTGGAACGTTGTCCCATGCGTCTTTCTCCTTTTAAATGTGTGACTGACTTCTGCTTCAAAGTTTATTAAATCATTTGTTGCGTAAGTGTGGCTGGGAGGGGTAATCGAGGGGCCCTGGGGCCTAGTTCCACGGCTAGATGCTCAGAATGCCAGCTGAGCCCCGCAAGGTGATTATACCATCTGTTTCCCATTCCATTCCTCCTGGCCCAGCGACTTGCCATCTGTTTGCTGTGGGAAAAGCTTCTTCCCTCACATGGACACTGCTATACATAGCCATAGGAAAGAGCAAGAGTCCAGTAGTGCCTATAAGACTAACATTTGTGGTAGGGTATGAACTTTCATGAATTACAGCTCACTTCTTCAAATAGCTGGTATCTGAAGAAGTGAGCTGTGACTCACAAAAGCTCATACCCTACCACAAATGTTGTCTTATAGGTGCTACTGGCCTCTTGCACTTTCCTACTGCTACAGACAAACACGGCTACCCGTCTGGCACTATACACAGGCTGTGGGAAGTTTTGTGAATGCTGTATGTGTGAGGTCAGGTCACAGCAAGACTCCAGCCCTTTTCCACAGGAGCCTGGAAAGCCTTTCCTGCCCTCTGGCTCTTTTGACAGGAATGAGAGCCAAGCTACAAGTGATGAATTACACTTGCCTGGCAAGTGAACGGACTCACGTCTATTCCTCCCTGTTCACTTGCCATTCACTTGCACTCAGTGGAGCGCAAGTGAACGGCAAGTGATCAGGGAGGAATACACGTGAGTCTGTTCACTTGCCAGGCAAATGTAATTCGTCACTTGTAGCTTGGCTCTCAGAGTCCTTCCTGGAGTGTTTGTGGCAGCCCTGTCCACTCAGCCTTCGTAACCTCTGGCGGGAGAAACCATCGACTCTTCTTGCATTGTGCTTATGAATTCTGGGTGGGAGGGCATTTAGACGGGGCAGCATTGTAGCATTTTGGCCTTGGTTACATGCCTTGTGGAGAGAGTGGGCGGCCATGTTGCTTGGTCTGTGGCTGGAGCAGCACTTCTGGTATTTTTTGTTCCAAATATGATTGTCTCTCTCTGTTCCCTTGGGCTAGCAGCCTCTGGCACAGCTGGGCCACACGATCTGCCTGTCCATCTGTTTTCTGAGTTCACATATAAAGTTTAAGCTTCTTATGACTTGTACACCCTCTGCCCCCCCCATCGCCCCACTTATTTTTGGACTGTTACTTACAGTGCAATCCTAAACCGAGTTACTCCAGTCTAAGCCCATTGCTTGTTTAGTAACTCTGCTTAGGGTTGCACAGTTAAGATAGGTAAACTTGCTTGCGGTGCCTGCTGCACTCCAATACTGAGAAACAGACTTTGGAAATGCAGCACCTTGGCAGCACAGGACCAGCCAGGCCATGTCCTGCATGGGGTGGGTTATTATTATCCAGAACAGAGGCAGGAAAAAACACACACACTTCCTTATTGTGATTTCTTTATTTGCTTCAGAGGCCGTTTTCACACTGCTGACCGGCCACAGAACATCGCGCCCAGCTTCCGGAACGATAGCGTCTTCCTGGCACGATTTTGCACGAGAACTGCAGTAAGCTGTGTGAAAACAGCCATAGCCTGCCTTTCTCGTTGAAACTCAATGTGGATTACATGGTGTAGTCAAGCCACCCTTTTAAAAAGATGATGTCCCTTCTCCTGCAGCAGTTTGATTTTGCCACTCTATTGTATGTTTCTAAGTTAATTTTGGCCGATTCCAGACGGCCCTCTGCAATCCAAAACGTTGCGCGTTGTCGCGCGTCATCGCGTGGAAAACGCGAAATATCGCGTTTTCTCGTGCGAGTTTTGCGCGAGGTCACGCAAAACTCGCGCGAGAAAACGCGATATTTCGCGTTTTCCGCGCGACGACGCGCAACAACGCGCAACGTTTCGGATTGCAGAGGGCCGTCTGGAATCGGCCATGGTATGAGAACATTCTGGTTTGAAATTTTAGTTTTGTGCATATTTGTTGTGAGTGACTCTGTTTCCACTCCTTCCATGTAGACCACAGATAATGATTTTATTTAGAATGTGTCCACACTGCAGGGAGATGCTTCTGCTAGTGGCAGCTTCAAAAGGCACCCTGACAATGTTAGATAAATACACTCATTAGCTTGGACTATGCAGAGAGCTCCATAAATGTGCACACGAGAATCCTTGGGAATTCTTCACTAAAGCCCATCCGGACACATAAGGATACCTTTTTTGCTTCCCCAGCAACATCGATTGCCACTTGCAAATGCACTGCACAGGATTTGTGCATTCAGCTAAAATAGCACTTCTCTCCTAAGAGGTATGCAAACTAGTACCGCATTCAGCTTTTTTGTCTGTCACACTTGCCTGCAGAAGAAGAGTGATGCACACCCAGAACGATTATTTGCTCACTGTAGACACACACACAGACACACACACACAGACACACACACACATCCCATATGATCCTGCAGAAACCCCTAGGTTCCTTCCTATCAGTGAATTTCCCTACCCAAGACGTTTTTCATGCGTAGGATCAAGTGAAAGATTTTACACTTATTCTCCCATTGTGGATACACATGCACTGCTAGGGAGACAGAGTACACTTGAATATAAGACCACGCAGAAAGTAAGGGCCAAACTACAAGAGACGAATGACACAGGTTGGACGCTTGTCAGCTTCCCTCAAGTTTTGTTGGGAAATGTAGGCAGCTTGGCGGAATGTTGGACAAGTGACAGTTGAGAAGTCCATTGGACAGCAGTCAGAGAGCCAAGCTGCAAGACCAGGATGCCTACATTTCCCATCAAAACTTGAGGGAAGCTGACAAGTGTCCAACCTGCGTCATTCGTCACTTGTAGCTTGGCCCTCAGTCACTTGAGCATCCCCGTGTAAGCTGTCTTGTCTAGAGAGACTCTGTGCCAATGTGTTTAAATAAAAAGAACAGAAAATATACCACGGCTCGGAGCTGCAGATTTTTGATGGCTGAAAACCATTTCGGACCTAAATACGGACCAGACCTGCCACCCTGAGGTGACACAGGAGGGTCCAGCAGCTGAGAGAATCTGGAGGGATTCTTTTCTTTCGTCTTTTGTTTTGTTAATTGCTGTGGGAGAAAGAATCTTGCAAACAGTAATGCAGTGGTGATAATTTGCAGATTATTTTCTAAGTGCCCATAGCCGTTTTCACACTGCTTACTGGCCACGGAACATCGTGCCAAGCTCCTGGAATGACAGCGTTTTCCGGGCACGATTTCGCACGAGAACAGCTGTTCTCGCACGAAATCGTGCCAGGAAGACGCTGTCATTCCGGGCGCTCGGCACAATGTTCCATGACCGGTAAGCAGTGTGAAAACGGCCCATGACTCTTGGCTGATAAATAGTATTTGATATTTCAATGGTTTAGTAAAATTAGATATAAAATTTCTGAAATCCAGATCGGTCTCCAACTGAGAAATAGTCAAATTCATTCAAACAGAAGCAAATTGGCCTTTATCTATCGGAAGCCAGTTTGGTTTACGTGTTCATAAACACGTACAAGTATATTTGCAGTTAACAAAAATTTCAACAGATTTTAATTTTGGTCAGGTCTTGGGAAGGAAAAACATTTTCATGCTCCCATGGTCATCTTCATATACTTTGCCACATAAACAGTGCAATCTTATGTACAGTTATTCCAATCTAAGCCCATTGAAATCAAAGGAGTAACTCTATAGGATTTCACGGTACAGCGCTCAAACATTTTCATCAATTTTCTTTTGAGGACAAAGTACATTTTATAGGACCGTGTTTAAGGAACATATCAAGAGATCTGAATGTTTATTCTTTCTGAATTTACAATTTACTACGTTGCTAAAGAAAAACTTGTTTACCCTGTTCCGATGTTAAAACTTGATGTCTGTGTTCTTTCCCCCGTTATATTGTAAACCATATGAAACAATATTATATGTTGTAAATTCTTTGAAACTTTAATAAAAAATAATTTTTAAAAGATTAATATTTCAGCCACTATTGGGTTGTGTCCAAGGCTCGACAACTTGAATCTCACGACAGAATCGGCAGCACCGATAAGCAGTAGCGCTGTCTATTGCATAACATTTTAGAAAACAAGACACTTTATTCCCATCTTTTTTAATTTGTTCACACAAACCTCTGTAGGAAAGCTACATCAAGTTGCTCGTAGCCTCCTGAAAAGGGCCAAAATAGTCTCTTTAACAGCTTTGGTTGCCCTTTTATATACTTTACTTTAGCGGCAGAATGTATCATTTTTCACAAAGCCCTGCACGGTGCAATGGAGTGCCTTGAAATAGCACTAACACGCAGCTGACACAAGGCAGGCCCCCAAGTGACTCCTGGTTGTGCGTGTCACACACATACCCTTATCAGTTCTCCGTCCAACGGTTACAATGAGAAAGCTGGCAGGAAAAGTGATAAGGATATGGGAATGGCTTTGGGAATCTTCGAAAGATACAACAAATTAAAGCCAGCAGGAGAAGACGAAAAGAAAGTTTGACATCACCAGCGGCATCTGGAAGCATCCGGAGTGTCTTCCCCACGCAGAAGGCAACAGGGTGAGAGACCAGTGGCCTCCATCACAGCTGCAAGAGTGAGCAAAAATCTTCTGGAGACAGCAGATGTCTTTGCAGGTCCTTCTGCTGGGGGCGGGAGAGCAATGGAAACAGCTGCACCCAACTATGTCATGTGGCATTAATACTTTGCATTCTTCCTAGCCTCCTTCTCTCCAGTTGAACGGGATCAGCCCATTCATAAATTTCGTAACCCTCAAGTCTCCTCCTTAACTCCTGTGGATTGGACCACCAAGTCCCCTCCATGCTTCGTTTATCGCAATGCATGGCCTGACTGGCTAGACTCAACTTTTTGCCCGATGGGAAGTTGGATTCCTGGCAGTGGGTGGAGTTTTGACTTGTCAGGCATGCAACAGATGAGAAGCTGGATAGAGGTGGGGTTGCTCGAGCGTTCTCTGGCCTTTTCAAATGGATGTCTGCCTTGGGCCACCTCTAACCCCACCATGATTACATTTGACTGTAAAACAAGTGGAGGGAAAACAATCCAGAGCAGCCGATTTGCGTCACTGTATTTGGGAGAGAGGAATACCTGAATTTCCAAAGATAAGACAAATGGAGAACAATTTGTGCCAAAGTCTTTCTAAAGCCTGAGAACTTGCTATATCAGGGTGGGGTGGGGGGTGGGAATCTATATTACACTACAAGCATCCAGACTAGTTTTCCTAAGTTATCCCATGTATTCAGGTTTTTTTTGCCAGCCCCCAAATGGATGGTTGAAGACCATTGGGATAAAATGGGATCCTAGAGTTAAGTGTTCACAAAACTCTTGTTGCCCTTTTTGTTGTTGTTGTTGTTGTTGTTGTTTTTAAAAAAATTGCTACAAAAAACCCCCCTCTTTGTTGCTGCCACCTCTTTCTAGAGGCTTCTGTTCAGGCATTGGTGGTTCCTTACAGAGCTGAAATCGCTGCAGCAAGAGATGTGAATGCAATGCTGGCTCCTGCAGCTCAAGCCCACTAGGGTTGCCAGCCTCCAGGTGGTGGCTGGAGATCTCCTGGAGTTACAACTGATCTCCAAGTGACAGAGATCAGTTCCCCTAGAGAAAATGGAGGATTTAGAGGGGGGACTTTATGGCATTATACTATGCAGAGGCCCCTCCCCTCCCCAAACCCCACCCTCTCCAGGCTCCACCCCCCAAATCTCCAGGAATTTCCCAACCTGGACCTGGCAACCCTAGAGCCCACAGTTTCACTGAGTCATGCCGCTCAGTTCCAAAGGGCTTGTTCATAAGTCCTGCTTCAGTTTCTGAGCGAAGAGTAACAAGGGGGGGGGAGTTGACCTGCTTTGCAGCAAGCAGCCTCTTCCCAACGGCAGCCGGAGAGAGACCGCCGGAATGTGAATTGGGGTGCCTCTTGGGCCTGCTTGCCTGGCGCTTCAGTGGTGCATCCTCTCCGCTGTCTCAGCAGATTTTGCCCGGTGCAACAAGGCGAGGAATGTTATCTGTGCAATGTTCAATGTTTTATTAAGCCTTTTTCAATGTACAGCCCTCTTGCTCCAGGCAACAGTTGGAGCAAGCACCAGCTCAGCAAAGCAGCGTGACTCAGTGGCCAGCAATGGGATTACATGAAAGGGGGGCAGGGCAGAACAGGCTGGTCCTCTTTTAGGTCACACAAACACCGGCCAGGCCAAACAAACATGGAATGAAGCAACTGACCCTCAAGCGTCCTGGAGCACTGATTGTTTGGTATTTTGCATTCGCCAAGGAGGCCTTTTTTACGTTGATCTGTAGCCTAAATTGACCTTCGTCTGAACCTGGCTTCCCAGATACTTTGTAATGTGGCCTCGTCCTTTACCTATACAGTCTAAGAGCCAGGCTACGAGTGACGCCTGACACAGGTTGGACACTTGTCAGCTTCCCTCAAGTTTTGATGGGAAATGTAGGCGTCCTGGTCTTACAGCTTGGCTCTCCATTTCATTGAAGTTTACAGAAACCTCCCCCCCCACATACTCAGCAGAGGGGAAGGGGGCGCCCGGCCTGCACTCCCCTCCTGACCGCATGTTCTCCCTCCCAAAGACTGCCGCTCTGTAAACTTCAATTAAATGGAGAGCCAAGCTGCAAGACCAGAACGCCTACATTTCCCATCAAAACTTGAGGGACGCTGACAAGTGTCCAACCTGTGTCAGGCGTCACTTGTAGCTTGGCTCTAAAAGTGCAACTTTAGCCTGTCTTTCGCCAGCCTCTTTTGTTTCAAACGTTTGAATGGCCGAGGAAGCAGAAAGCCTTGCTGAAGGCCTTGAGTTGCAACATTTTGATGGAGGTCATAAGGAAAGGAGTGCATGAGAGTACCACCCACTCACCCCTCCATTCCGGGCAGTGAGAATCTCTCACTGTAAAGGCACAGAAAAATATATGGAAGACGGATCTGAGCCCCAAAAGCAACTTCCTTTTTTTAAAGCACAGCTCTGACCAACAGCTGGTGATGGCTGCCCTGCTCGGAGCTTCCTTCATACGAAAGCAGGCCGCCACTGCTAGCCAGTGGTCCTTTCCTGTGATCCAGCGGCTTTTTCATATTGCTGAATCTCCTGGCCACGGCTATGCAAGAATCTGCACTGCTGCTGATTGGTTCCTGCTGATTTTGTCTGCCTCAAAATACACCCAGGTCATCTTCTTCGCCTGCTCCTGCCTGTGATTCTCTTGAACTGGACTGATGTCTGTGGGGAAATGCTGGAAAAACCAAGAAGGGAGCAAGCAAGCAAGATAGGGAGCGCCATTGTTAACTTCCAGGGCAAGTGGGATGCAAATGAAACATAGAATCATAGGGTTGGAAGGTACCTCCAGGTTCATCTAGTCCAACCCCCTGCACAAAATTCACAACTACCTCCCCAGTGACCCCTGCCTCATGACCAGACAATGGCAAAAAACCTCCAAGATCCCTGGCCAAACCGACCTGGAGAAAACTGCTTCTTGACCCCAAAGTGGTGATTGATATTACCTTAGGCATGTAAGAAGGGGCCATGAGAACTAAGCACTGGTGTATCCCTTCCTGCCCTCCCTCCTATGATCTGCCCAAGTTCACAGAATCAGCATTGCAATCAGACGGCCATCTAGCCTCTGCTTAAAAACCTCCAACAAATAAGAGCCCACCACCTCCCGAGGAAGCCTGTTTCACTGAGGGACCGCTTTCACTGTCAGGAAGTTCTTCCTAATGTTTAGCCGAAAACTCTTTTGATTTAATTTCAACCCATTGTTTCTGGTCTGACCTTCTGGGGAAATGGAAAACAACTCCACGCCAATGTCTATATGACAGCCCATCAAGTACTTGACGTTGGTTATCATATCACCTTTCAGTTGCTTCCTCTCCAGGCTGATTGTAAATTGATTTCCTTTCGTGTAAAAGAAGTGAGAGATTGTGAGTTCACTACTGTTCACTGCCCTTGTCACTTCCCTAATATGAGTGGCTCAGTTTCCACTGTAGTGGAAATGGATTCCAAGATATCTGAAGCTCTTCACCTGTTCAATGGAGTTACCTTGTACAGTCCAATTAAAGGGCCTCCAGCTTCGACCAAATACGATAATTTTGGACTTCGCAAAATTTAGGGAGAGCTTGTTCTTATCACAATAATCTAAGAAATGCGTCAGCATCTTTTTCATCCCGACTTTTGAGAGTGAAAGGAGTACAGCGTCATCGGCATACAACAATAAGGGGATGTGTCTTGTTTCCAATTTAGGGAAGTGGCGATTGACAGAGCTCAAAAAGGGTGCCAAATCATTTAGAAAAAGATTGGACAGTAAAGGGGCCCGAGTACAACCCCTGGCTAAATGCTCAGAAAGCAGGCAACCTCAACGCAGGAGTGTGATGCCAGTTGCGCCGCGAGTCCAAGACGTTCAGGTCCTGTCCTTGGAAGACAGCTGATGGTGGAGAGACCAGTGCTGCAATGGGGATTGGTTGTCTCCTGGGCCGTTTCCAGATGGCTTACCTTCACCCGGGACGTCATGCCTCGTTGCGGGGAAAATGCAAAATATCGCGTTTCCTCACGCGAGTTTTGCGCGACGTCCTTAGGAACCCTCCTGTAACCCCTTAACCATGGCCGTTTCCACACGTCTTATCTGCCTGTGAAACATGGCGTGAAAGACCCGTAAGACAGCGTCTTCTCACGCCAGGAAGACGCAATTTTGCACAAAACTCCCGGATAACATGGTCTTCCTGGAGCGATTTCACATGAGAAGACGCTGTCTTCCGGGTCTTTTGTGCAATGTTCCGCAGGCAGGTAAGACGTGTGGAAACGGCCCCTATTTTAGCAAGCTGGACCACCCCCCCAGCAACAATCAAAGATAACAACAACTACAAAGGGAGCACAGAACCCCCACCCAATATATGAAGCTGTGGGGGGAGAATGCAATTCTCTTTACTGTATTTTTGCAAGCTTGCTTAGTTAAGTCACGGCGTAGTTCCCCTTTCTCTTTGGGCTGGGGGTGGGGGGACCAGCAGGAGTACAGAGATGGCTGGAAGATAAGAGCTCCAGTGCTAAGTATAGAGATTAGAGAATATTTTGAGAAGAAGCAGAGACTTATGTACTATTAAATACTCTTAACAATTAAATGGCATTTTTAAAGGGAAGACTATTGTTATTTATGTAACCTCTTAGGATTCCGTTGCAAAAACCCTTCGTGGACATGAAACATGATACAGGCAAAACGAGGCATTGTAATAGCCTTTTATTCACTGCCTGATGAGAAAAGGATGGCGAATACTGTCAGTCCCGTATGAGTCTAAGGTGGGAAATATATACTTGGTTGCTCAGTTACCCACAACTTTTATTTTCTTTTAGAATCTAACTTCCCAGATAAATCTTTTGAAAATTGTCGATCTCTGAGAAATCTGCTCTTGCTACCTTCCATGCAAATGCAGAGTAAATCCTCCTGGGACCAAGAGGAAATTGCAAATACCTTGTATAACCTGTCGCTAAAATCAGCCTCATGCTGGAGGGCTGGAAAGTAGCAAATGTCAAACCCATTTTCCGCAAGGGGTTTAGAGGCGATCCAGGGAATTCCAGGTCAGTTAGCCTAACTTCTGTTCTATGTCAATTAGTAGAAACTGCCATTAAAGAGAGAATTATTAAGCACATCAAGGAACAAAGCCTGCAGAGGGAAAATCAACGCACTTGTGTAGAGAAGAATCCTGCCTCTAACCTCTTGGAGTTTTTTGAGCGGGTTAACAGCATGTGGATAAGGTTAATCCAGTATACACTAGAGAGTTGAACTTCCCGAAGGCTTTTGAAAATGTACCTCATCAAAGACTCCAGAGTAAGCTTAGCCTGCCTGGGATGAGAGAGGCCTAGTCCTCTGAAGGACTAGAAATTGCTTTAAAAACTGGAGAGTAGGAATAAATGGACATTTTTCATAACAGAGGGAAGTAAGTAGTGAGGTAACACAAGGATCAGTATCGGGGCCAATGCTGTTTAATCAATTTATTCATGATTTGGGATTGTGGTTGTAGTGGCCATTTGTAGACGATACCAGAGCTTTTTTTCTGGGAAAAGAGGTGGTGGAACTCAGTGGGTTGCCAGCACAAGGGGCAACTCTTGGTGGGAGGTGGTGTCCCTGATACCACATGTGCGTGCGGGCCAATGACGTAACTTTTGGTCAGCTGGAACAAGGGGGGAGTTTTTAAAAGTTTAAATTGCTCTCGGCAAAAATGGTCACATGGTTGGTGGCCCTGCCCCCTGATCTCCAGGCAGTGCGGAGGGCAATCTAAACTCCCCTCTGTCTGGAGATCAGGGGGTGGGGCCACCAACCATGTGACCATTTTCAAGAGGTTCTGGAACTGCGTTCCACCGCGTTCCAGCTGAAATAAAGCCCTGGATGATACCAAATTATTCAGAATGGTGAAAGCCAAGATGGATAGTGAAAAGCTAGAGGATTTCAATGTATGAGTGAGCAACAACATGGCAAATGAGGTTCAATGTTAGTAAGTGTAAGGTGATGCACATGGGAACAAAAAATTCCTAATTGAAGTATATGATGAAGGGGGTCTGAATTGGCTGATACCAAGACTGGAAGAGATCTTGGGGTTACAGTGGACAGCTTGATAAAAATGTCCACTTTGTATTGTGCAGCAGGGAAAAAGGAAAACATGGTGGGGATTACGAGGAAAGAACTGAAAATAAAATGGACAATATTATAATGCCCTTGTAGACAGTAAGTACCTTTATTGGCATAAAATAAAGTCAAACAAAAACCATATTTGAATTCATAAAATGGAAAATACAATCCAAAATCAACATCTCTCCGGAGTTTAAATCTTGTAATCTCTAGTGTTCATAGCAATCCAGAGAGATCTCACTACTGAGATGGTAATACAGGGACACTGGTCCGATGGAGGGAAACAAGCTTCACTTCTGGAAGGCTAAACTTGTTATACAAAATAGGATTAATTAGGGCTTCCCGTATTTGGATGTAAAACTCACATTGGAGCAATATGTCAGCAATTGGCTCTGGTTCCCTGTTGTTGCATGGGCAGGTTCTTTCATGGTAGGGGCAGGGCTTTTTTTCAGCAGGAACGCGGTAGAACGGAGTTCCGGAACCTCTTGAAAATGGTCACATGGGTGGTGGCCCCGCCCCCTGATCTCCAGACGGAGGGGAGTTTAGATGGCTCTCCACAATTGGCTCTGGTTCCCTGTTGTTGCATGGACAGGTTATTTCATGGCAGGGGCAGGGCTTTTTTCAGCAGGAACGCGGTAGAACGGAGTTCCGGAACCTCTTGAAAATGGTCACATGGGTGGTGGCCCCGCCCCCTGATCTCCAGACGGAGGGGAGTTTAGATGGCTCTCCACAATTGGCTCTGGTTCCCTGTTGTTGCATGGACAGGTTATTTCATGGCAGGGGCAGGGCTTTTTTCAGCAGGAACGCGGTAGAACGGAGTTCCGGAACCTCTTGAAAATGGTCACATGGGTGGTGGCCCCGCCCCCTGATCTCCAGACGGAGGGGAGTTTAGATGGCTCTCCACAATTGGCTCTGGTTCCCTGTTGTTGCATGGACAGGTTATTTCATGGCAGGGGCAGGGCTTTTTTCAGCAGGAACGCGGTAGAACGGAGTTCCGGAACCTCTTGAAAATGGTCACATGGGTGGTGGCCCCGCCCCCTGATCTCCAGATGGAGGGGAGTTTAGATGGCTCTCCACAATTGGCTCTGGTTCCCTGTTGTTGCATGGACAGGTTATTTCATGGCAGGGGCAGGGCTTTTTTCAGCAGGAACGCGGTAGAACGGAGTTCCGGAACCTCTTGAAAATGGTCACATGGGTGGTGGCCCCGCCCCCTGATCTCCAGACGGAGGGGAGTTTAGATGGCTCTCCACAATTGGCTCTGGTTCCCTGTTGTTGCATGGGCAGGTTCTTTCATGGTAGGGGCAGGGCTTTTTTTCAGCAGGAATGCGGTAGAACGGAGTTCCGGAACCTCTTGAAAATGGTCACATGGGTGGTGGCCCCGCCCCCTGATCTCCAGACGGAGGGTTTAGATGGCTCTCTTAAGATGGCTCTTAAGGTCCCATTTTAATTGTATTTTATTTTTATTATTTTAATAACTGTATTTTATGCTTGTAAGATAGATTTCTATTTTTATTGTTCTTAACTTTGTATTGTGACGGCCTTTGGCCATATACAATTAAACCTACTACTACTACTGTAGTTTTTCCAGCTCTGTAATATCCTTTTTGAGATACCGCCATCAGAACTTGTCAGTTTTCCAGGCTGTACCGTAGCTCTGTACAAGGGTATTACCCCTACCCACGGCTTTTTTTCTGGGAAAAGAGGTGGTGGAACTCAATGGGTTGCCCTCTGAGAAAATGGTCACATGTGTTTGAAAGTGCAGGGAGGTAAATGTGCTGCAAAACTGCTGTAAAGTTGCCCAAGTGCACACTGCTGGAAAATTATAACAACATGGGCTTTAAGAATGTGACACAAATGGGAATCTATCACCTGAGGGGTTTTCATAGAAGCCTGGTTTACAAGTAACCGTGAACACATGTACAATCAATGAACACTTGATTTTTAAAAAGGTATGTGATGAGTAATTTTCATGTTACACCAAATGCCTGTACAGCTCAGTCTGTGATAATACCCTCATATTTATCCCTGTACTGGTGCCTGGTTTCAGTTGCAAAGTGAACACATGTTGGCTCTTTGTGAGCAGCAGATATATACACAGGGTGTAGATATGTTCACTGTAACATGTGAACAGAACTAGAAAAGGCTAATTCACTACTGCAGTAGAAGGGAAAACTAGCTGTAATGGGACTCAGGGCCAAGCTACAAGTGACGAATGACACTTGAACGGCAAGTGGATTGAGTGGAGAGCTAGTGGAGGGCAAGTGAACAGGGAGGAATACACTTGCCATTCAAGTGTTATTCGTCACTTGTTGTTTGGCCCTAAGTTACAGGAGAGTAGATTTATTTATTTAGGAAATTTACGTATCTCCTCTCCTGAGTCCTGCTGTAGGCAGTCTACAAGTAACAACAGTTTCAGTTAAATGTTAGGAGAAACTTCCTAATAGTACAAGCATTTTGCCAACTGAACCAGTTCCTGGGGGAAAGGACTGTCCCTTGCTAAAGACTGGACAGATGCCTGTCAGGGATGCTATTTCCTGCACCGAGCAGGGAGTTCATCTGGATGGTCTATAAAGCCCTTTCCTTTTTTTTCCAGAATACTTTTGTATTAATAAGATTAAAAGCCCAATAAAAAGGGTAGAGAAAAGAGAAAGTAAAGAAAAAGGAATAGAAAGAGAGAAAAAGAGAAGAACAAAAATGAAAAAAACAAAGAAAAATAATACATATTTCATTTTCCATTTTTCTCTACAATACCTGTCATATCTTTACAAACATACTTGTAGTTTTAATACCTCCAAAATTTACCTTTTCAATACTGCCCCTCTTCTATTTATTTTTCCCAAATTTATCTTCTTAAAAATCAAATCCACAAATCATCAATTCATTTTTTCCCATCTCATGCAGAAAGTCAATAAGGGGTTTCCAGTTAACCATAAAGGTAGACAATGTTTTATCTCTGATCCGAGCTGTAAGTTTAGCCATCTCCGCTAACTCCACCATTTTCACCATCCAGTCATCCATTCAAGGCAATACTGTACTTTTCCATGTTTGTGAGCCTAGCCGCCGTTGTCATATATAGAAACAGCATACCATGTTTATTTTCCAACTGTTTGTCCATTAGTCCCCAAAAAAGGCTGCTGGTTTAAGTTGTATATTGATCTTCAAAATTTTCTGTATTCATCATATGAGTTTGTGACCAAAATTCTTTTGCATTAGGACAAGTCCACCAAACATTATTAAATATTCCTTCATGTTGCTCACATTTCCAACATTTGTTTGACATACCTTTACTCACTTTTGCTAATTTATCAGGAGATGTATACCACTGATACATCATTTTATAAAAGTTTTCTTTAAGTGTGGAACTCAAAGTGAATTTGAGCTCCTCTATAAACCCCCTTCCAAGCCTGTGGTTCTACTATCTGCGCTATGTTTGCACGAGCTCCATGTGTTCCACCGCTTAGCACATGGGCAGTACAATCCCTCGCCATGGTGGAGGCGGCCAGCTGCTATTCTAACTGTGATGCTGCCCGTTCTCTCCCAAAGGGGGAGGTTGGAGTCCAACTGAGAGCCAAGCTACAAGTAATTCGTCACTTGTAGCTTGGCTCTGAGACCAGCAGTGTACTTTGGTTTGGCTGGTTGCACGTAAATATGTCTATAGCTATGTGGTGCTGAGGAAATGCCTTCCACCTGTGGCCCAAGGCCGCCTGGCTTTACAATGTGGAAAATGAGTTCTTGAGTGAGGTTTTGGGGGAGGTTGGGGTCCAACTGAGCCCCGCAGTGCTTGTAGCCTTCCTTGTGTCATGTATGCCTGCCTGCATACCTGCCATTTAAGTGTTTTGCATTTTGTGCTGATCATAAATGTTTGCATTCTGTACACTGTGTTCATAGATCCAGAGGAGTTAGCCATGTTAGTCTGTAGTAGCAAAATCAAAAAGAGTGCAGTAGCACCTTTAAGACTAACCAAATTTATTGTAGCATAAGCTTTCGAGAATCACAGTTCTCTTTGTCAGATGCATGGAGGGCAAGAAGAAACTGGTCAGATATAGAGACACTGTGTTGATCCTCTGAGAGTGTGTAAACTGCTAACATGAAATGTACTGAGCCAGTGGGGGTTGTCTGTTATCTGTTGAAGGTATTTACTTTCACTTCTACAGTAAGTGTTCTTGGATGCAAGCTGCAGGCAGCGAGCGATGTATCTTTTCTCAGAGACTGAGATGATTTCATTCTGTACTCTGTCTAGCCTAAACTAATCAGTTCCCATGTAACTCTTTGGGGTTTTCGCGCCAGAATGTTAATGGACCCAAAGAGTGGGAAGTTTCCCTATAATGAGCACTGCTCATTTTTGAATGGCCACTTCTGGCAATTGCTACCTTTGTGCGAACACCTTGAACTGTATGGATCTTCAATAAAAGTGACTTCAACCAATGCACCTGAGCGCTTGCTGTGAGGGACTTGGGGATCTAGCAGCCAAGGACTGACACCTTGTCTCACAAACTTTATTCTTCTGACTAGTGTGATTGTGTAAGGGAGTCGGGCGAGAGGCAGGGAGCAAGATCTCTCTCCTTCACTGGGTTTGCCTGCTGGTGTTGCAAACGCAGGAGGCCAATGGAGAGGTTGCATTAGCTTGGCACACACCGAGAGATCTGTGAAGTGTTTTAAGGAACTGCACAGCAATGCCTTTTGGGGTTTTTTTGCAGCATTGTGAGCGAGGCGGGTGGGGAGAGAATTAGAATTAGTTGGCTCTGCCTACCGCTGAGTGCTCTGCCCTCTGCCCCATCAACCTCAGTGGGCCCCTGGTGTGGTGGTTGCAAGCAGGATTCAGGCTAAGTCAATGGGGAGGCCTTTGGTTTTCATTCTCTTGCATGCACTTAATTTCTTGTTGGAGAGAGAGAGAAGCTGAAAAAGCTAGTCTTTTGAAAAGTGGAGGGAGGGGAATAAGCTTCTCCTCTGATTGCTGTGGCTTAGGGCCAAGCTACAAGTGATGAATGACACTTGAACGGCAAGTGGACAGACTCACGTGTATTCCTCCCTGTTCACTTGCACTCTACGTGATCAAGTGGAGTGCAAGTGAACAGGGAGGAATACACGTGAGTCTGTCCACTTGCCGTTCAAGTGTCATTCATCACTTGTAGCTTGGCTCTGTCTGCTGTATGTGGCAAAGGGAATGATGATGTGGCTGAACTGAGCCTCGAGACTCAAGAAACGGTCTGTTCTAGTATCCATCGGGGCAGGAAGAGATGCAGGGCAGGTGAGTGACTGCATGAGACGAAAGTGCAGAATTTAGAGGCTGGAAGAGAGACAGAGAGAGAGAGGCAGACAGGCTGGTGCTCTGCCTGCATATTTTAAAATCAAGCCAAGAGTACAAAATGCCATAGGCCTCCAGTGCACTCTCCTTCAATTGCATCCAACCTGGGGAGCCCCTGGCATTGGAACAGCGGAGTGGGCACAAGACACACGTTGGCCCGTTTTGTATCTTTTGCATTTTAACGGCTTTGTTTGATTAGTTGTACACTGCCTGAAGCAGGTCTCTGGCAAGGCAGCAGATACATTTTCTAAATAAATAAACAAATAATACACTCAGCTGACAGGATGGCGCACTAGATGGACCAACTGATCTATGAAGACACCAGTCCAGCTCACACTTCCTTAACGGACACAGTGCAGTCAGGTGCCTTGAAGCCCGAAGTAGCTGGCTGGTGTTTGCTAAGGCATTTCATCAGCATCCTCTGTTAAGAATGAATAGACTCCCTCCTGCAGCTGCCCACTGGGTCTCCAGAGAGACGAGGGTCAATCTCTAGGCAGAGACAATCAGCCATAGCATCATCTCAGAGTCTATTCAGGCTGTCTACTAGTCTGATAAACACAGGAAAGCCTTTAGAGGCAAACTGCATGCATGCTTATAAGGATAACTGCTTCCTTTTAAAAAATGTAGTGTACTGTAGTGGAGGGTGATATATAGCCCCCGAGAGAGAGCGAGAGCGAGAGCGAGAGAGAGCCATGAGGATGTTGACCTGAAGGATTCCCAAGGCATCATTACCAATACAACTGTGCACCTGGAACCCCATAGAAGGAAGGCAGTTTGGGTTGTGTGAGGAAGAGAGATTTTGAGTAGGCAAATTACAAGCAGGGAAATGGCCAATTATAATCTCTTTCCTGAACTTGACCATTGGGGGTCTGCTGCCTGCCTTTGCTTTGAATTGTTTTAAAAAGTGCTTTGAATTTTCTTCATCTTCTTCGAGGCGCGGAGATTCCGATGAAAAGTAAATTGACAAAATGAAATGACATGCGTAGATGTTTGCAAACTTTCCCAGGAAATTCCACTCTGGGACAGTAAAAAGTCCAGTAGCACCTTTAAGACTAACCAACTTTATTGTAGCATAAGCTTTTGAGAGCATACATGCATCTGACAAAGAGAGCTGTGGCTCTCAGAAGCTTATGCTACAATAACGTTGGTTAGTTTTAAAGGTGCTACTGGACTCTTTTCTCTTTTGCTACTACAGACTAACACGGCTAACTCCTCTGGATCTATCACTCTGGGATAGTTATACACAAAGCCATTCTGTAGACTTTGGTTTTCTTTCACTTGGTGCTGCCTCCGATAGCGGCCAGTCTCAACAGCTCACCAGCAAACAGGACTGTGGTTCATCTCCAGCGGACATGGATATCTCCTCTGGCGTAACCTGGATTATAACCATGACATTGCGATGGTCACAGTATCTTATATTCTATAGGTTTCTTGCAATCTTCTACTCGGGAATAAATCGGAAGCTAGTTATTTATTTTTACGATATAGCAAGTTTCCCCAGCCTGCTACACCTCAAGTGACTCTATCATTATGGCATCATTTCGCCATCAAAAATTCTTGTATGCAGCCCTGCAGGATCCAACTTCTGAATCATAATTACACATAAATGATTGGATGACTGGACCTTCTCCTCTGCGTCTAAAACTCTTGGAAGTAATGACATGTGGCATTCTGGTTTTCTTGGGGTTTGAGGAAATACAGCATAAGGCATCTTGAAATGCAGCATATATTCAGTTTGTGTGGTTGCTAACAGAAAGGCTTAAATAGCTTTCTCTAGTAAGCACTGTTGGAAGAGGAGGACTCAGCAGGGTCCGGGGGACAAAGCAAAGAGTTAGAAGGATAGAGAGGTCAGGGTACTCTGTTTACTGCTTGGACGGTCCTTTGATATGTACATTGCTATTCTCAGGATTTCCTCCTCCTGACTTCCTCCCTCTCACTTCTTCTCTTCCTGGCATTGTTTCAGGCAACCTCTCTCTCCTCCTCCCTCCATCTTGGAAGCACGGATGCAGGACTTGTCCTGGCATCCATGTCCATCTTTAGGCTAGATAAGTAGTTAGGATCTGCCTCTCCTCCTTTCCTATCAGAGTATGAAGTTCCTACAATAAAGAACTCTTATTTCTTTTCTAAATATAAAACAAATATATATTTGTTGTTTTCTCTCCTGCACACACACCAGACAGCAGAACCAGCTCACAATCACCTATAATCACGCTTCCTATGCCAAATGATAGACTCTGCTAATGGCCCATACATGGAATCCTTTAGTTAAGTTTATTTTTTTATTTACTTTCAATTTTTATTCCGCCCTCCCTGCACAAAGAGGCTCAGGGCGGATTACACAGGTAAAACATTTGTAATAAAACTTACAGCTGAAAGCAATTTAAAACCAATGGTATAGTATAAATATTTTAAAAGTACAAAATTAGCAGCAATCAGTTTATCGGAAGCACTCACTCTGCCACTTAAACTGCCACTCAGGAACGAAATGGGGCAGAGATATCTCTAATTCCTCTTGAGTGACAGTCTGCCACTTTAAACTGCCGCGTAAAAATCCTGAATGATGGATGCTTCCAATAGGTATTCCCTTCTCTTCCACTATTTTAGGCTGGTGGGGGCCTAGCCCAGCCTCAACCACATGCCTGGCGGAACATCTCTGTCTTACAGGTTTGACGGAAGGATAATAAATCCTGTCAGGCCCTGGTCTCATTAGACTTAGGACCCAAGCTACCAGTGACGAATGACACTTGAACAGCAAGTGAACAGACTTGCATGCATTCCTCCCTGTTCACTTGCGCTCCACTTGCCCGCCACTCGATCATGTAGTGATTAGAGATGGGCATGAACCGGAAAAAACTCGAACCATGTGGTTCATCAAATTTCAAGAACCACGATTCACGAACCTGCCCCTGGTTTGCGAACCGGTTTGTTTGGTTCGTGAAAACGTCACAGCCAGGTCAGAAAATCATCACTTCCGAACCAGCAGAAGTTCACTTCCGGGTCAGCAGAAGGTCTGCAGGAAGTCCATCCCTTGTTGCCCAGGAAGCTGATTGATTGGCACCAGGCTGTCTGCAGTGACAAACCAAAAAACCAACTAGCCTAAAAGTTCATGGCAGTTCGTCAGAAATGGGATCTGACGAACTGTGGTTCACGAACCACGAACTGGCCGGTTCATGCTTAATTTTGGTTCATGCCCATTTCTAGTAGTGATCGCGTAGAGGGCAAGTGGAGTGCAAGTGAACAGGGAGGAATACATGTGAGTCTGTTCACTTGCCGTTCAAGTGTCATTCGTCACTTGAAGCTTGGCCCAGAGAGTTCCACCAGATTGCGGCCAGGACTGAAAAGGCCCTGGCTCTGGTCGAGGCTAGGTGGGGGCTACATACGATTTATTTATCAAGCACAAACTAAGTGCAGTAAAAGCAGCCATTTGGTTGGTTGACAAAGCTCAGCTACAAAAGCAGTTATGAATGCCTGTTCTTAACAATCATGTTTCCTTTTGCTCCCAAACCTATTTGCATCACCTCCCATTTTACTGTTGGGAATTCTTCATTATAGAAAAAGAAATTCTGGGTATCTGGGTGGCGGCCAGAGCAGGACTGCAGGCAGAGGCACAGATTGGTTGGCTCTAGTTCTTCAGAAAGGTTTGAAGGTGAAGCCCAGCATTTAGATGAAGACTTGACAAGAGAGCACAGCACAGAATATAAAGCATATAAAATAGGGCAAGAAAAAAAAAACGGCTGGGCAGAGAAAGAAACCTGGCCTTGCCTCTTGCTTGGCTAGCAATAGGGTTGTGCATGCAAAGCTTGGCCGCATTGCAACGCAAAGCTTTCTCTGGGAGTTATTCTACAATAACTACAACATTTTGCTCAATGATTATTCTTTTGAAACTTGGGAGAGGGGGCTTGCTCTGGAAAGCTTCAGTGTGCCCAGAGGACCTCGGGTGGTGAGGTAGACCGGGAAAAGCCACTGCTCTTCCAGGACAAAGTGGTGGCGTGGAAAAGACCCCAACTCACCTGGCAGGTAGGGAGCAGATCTGCCCAACCGTCACTGTGCTTCGCTGGTTATGTTGTGATCATTAAACCTGAATGCTTCATTGATACAAAAGCTATTTCTGACACCCTTGTGTGAATTCCACAGATTTAAGAACTGGCAAGACTCCTGGAAACACATCTCAATAAGAACTAGTGTTATCAATATCTTTTTAGAGCTGTTTCACTTGGTGCTCTGTTTTCAGAGGCAGCACCAGTGTCGAAGGAGGTATTAGCAGAGTTGCACCATTTCAAATCCATTCAAGTCTTAGAAGATTAGGCTTGTCCTGTAGACTGCATTTGTACTTTACATGTTGCGGCTTGTGGCTGCTTTTGCACCTGCACAGCCAGAGAGCAAAATCTTCTCCATCACCGGATAAGGCGGCAGTGCATATTTCTCAGGATTGGGGCTGGGTCGTTAAAGAGACGTCTTTGTTCAGCACTCGCAGTTCCTCCTTCCTTATGCATGTGCAGTTGGAGGCATCCTTTATGGCTGTACAGCTTTCTTTCATCCAAGAAAAAGAAGAGATTATCAACAGAATGAAAGCAGACCTGGGCAACACTGTTCTCTAGACAGAGCGATGACGCCTAATTTGGCTTTAATTGAGTCTATTACCTCGTGCAACATCTCAGATTGATCTCCAACACTGTTAATACAAAGACTATAAAATCCCCTACCAAAACTGAGGGGGAAAGCATGCGCGCGCACACACACCAGGACTCCTAGTCATAAAGAAGTCCCTCTAGCAGAAGGGCTGTCATGCCTCAGGTGGGGTGAGCCACCTTACGCTGCCACCACTCTGGGATTTAGGGTCCCTTGGGAAGGCCCAGAGTACCCTCCCAACCCTTTTGACCTCCCTAGCTTGGCCAATAAACAGGCGTGAGGACCCGGCAGAGTAACCACAAACAAAATAGTTTATTTACAAGGAGGTCAGTTAATAACAAACAAGCAAGATGCCTTAGCAACAATAGATGGGTGAAAGCAAAATAAACAAAAGGCCGTAGCACAACTGAACTCACTGTCCCTTTGTTTGCCAGGCCTATCTTCTCACCCTACCTGGATGAGGGCCTCTCCCCCTAGCAGAAACCTCCTCTGGCCTCCTCCCTGGGAGAAAGAACCCTGGCTTTCCCCCCTTGCTGGCTTATATAGCACAAGCCCCATGTTCTGATTGGCCAAAAAGGGCGCCAAAACGGCCCAAGGGCTCCTGGGAAACGTAGGCAGGCCCACTCCCACTGCTAACAGGCTTATGAGGCCTTGCTAGGCCTTCCAGGCACAGCCAGATCATGACAAGGTCTGTCACAGCAACCGGAGGCCTTGTCTGGTCATGCCATATGCAGCCAGATGGTCTACCCATTCATGGCTAGGGAAGCCATGACTGGCACCTGTCGGTGTTTTTCCTGCTTCCTTGAGTCTTAGGGATAAAAGTGACAGGAAAAGAGGGGAGCTGCTGACTGACTACCAAGGTGCTGAGCTCCATTCAGGTAGGCAAGCCACGGCTTACCTTGGCCATATGCATAGATGTCCTTATGTCTCTGGGCTTGTCACTCTCTTCCTGTGGCCGCAGAGGGAGAAAACTCAACACTTTCTTTGGGGGAATGGACCCCAATAGCATCTCTTCTCCCCAAACAAAGAGCCATTTGCAGCTTCCCACCGCTTCCTTGGACAGGGAGTAGCTTCAGGAGAGTCCTCCTGAAGACATTACCTTTATATTGCACGTGATGCTAGAGTTGTCAACCTCCAAGTGGTGTGGCTGGAGATTTTCCCGAATTACAACTGATCTCCAGGCCACAGAGATCAGTACCCCAGGAGAGAAATGATTGCTTTGGAGGGTGTACCCTATGGCATTCTACCCCACTAAGGTCCCTTCCCTCTCTAAACCCTGCCTTCTCCAGGCTCTACCTCTAAAATCTCCAGGAATTTCCCAACTTAGAGCTGGCAACCCTAGGTGATGCCCATTCAGAAGTAGCTGCCACTACTATACAAGGAAGCTTGGCTTGGAATGTCCTGACATTTTGTGATTAGCTCTGCCCCCACAACAGCCATGTTGTGATGGCATCCGCACCCTTTCTCAGCATTCCCAGAGTCCCTGCAGGCTGAAAAAAACTGGGCTCCCTGTTGGCACATCTCTTGGTTGCATTTTAATCTGGCCCTTTCTCTGAGGAGTTCAGGATGGTGTGCATGGATGCCCTTTGTCCTTGCAAGCAGGTGACAGCTCAAGTGTTAGCGGAATTGGTCTCCTTGTGAGTAATAGAGAGTGCGGGAATTAGCAGCAAGGAAGACAGCTATGCGAGAGGCGGTAACAAGGGGATCTCCGCCAATGTTCCCTCTAAGCTGTGCAATGTCGTGAGCCCCCCCCCCCAAAAATTTTGTGAGCTGAAATTTGCACAAAAATTTATTTTGTGAGCTGATTTGCATCAAAGTTTTGAAAGCGCCTTAAAAAAAAAAAGATTGCAACCTACAAACATACAAGAATACAAACATACAGTTGACCATCATGTAAAAGTTTTGAGTTTATAACCTCAACCTTATTAATATCTGAGAATTAATTTTTAAAATGTATTTTAAGCATTTTTAAAGCATGTTTTATGTGTTATTTGTAGACAGAATCAAGTCACATAAGCTGTTTTCTGGACTTGCTATGTTCAGATACAATGAAATGTTTTGGGGACTCTTTGGACTTTTCCTGCAATGATATAGGAAGGAGCAGAAAGTCCAATCTCCAGACAGACATGTCATGAAGATTGTGGCCATATTTTGAAAGGGGAGGTAAAATCTGAGTATTCCAAAAAAAATTCAGGTATCCTGAATTTTTACCAACTGTTCAAAAAAAAAAAAGAAGTAAAATCCAGCCATTGTTTTCTACTGGGGGGGAAGGTCAAAGCAAATATCCACGGCAGAGTGAAGAGTTGTTGGCCAGACTTACATTTAAAGATGAGTTTTTCACACAGTATACCTGCCCAGTTATGGACCATTGATGAATATCAGTACACGCATTCAAATTATCTTGTGAAGTGCTGAGAAAAAATAGATGGGGGAGTGAGTAAAAGCCGGATCCAGATGATTTTAAATGGATCTCCATGAATTCATATGATTTTTATATTGAAACGAAACAAAAAGGCTGTCATATTATAAATCATGTCCTAGTCTACAGACAGCAACAAAACAATCATGCATCCACCAATCAGTGGTGCTGCCACGGCAGAAAAACAAGCTAAAAAAGCACGGATCCTCATGGATCCTCTTGATTTTTATGTGGGGCCACCCAATGGGACACCCAAAATACACCATACAATACCAGATCATGTCCATATCCACAAATAGGACCAAAAAATTCAGCCATCCACCATTTCGTGGCACTGCCATGGCACAAAAACTTGGTTCAGAAGCATGGATCCTCTTGATTTTTACATGGGGCCATCCAAAATCCACTATACAGTCCCAGATCATGTCTATTGCCACAAATGGGACCCAAAAATTCAGCCATCCAACGCTTCATGGCACTGCCACGGCGTAAAAACGTGGTTCAAAAGCATGGATCCTCATGGATCCTCTTGATTTTTACATAGGGTCACCCAAAGTCCACCATACAATCCCAGACCATGTCCATTGCCACAAATAGGACCAAAAAATTCAGCCATTCACCGCTTCGTGGCACTGCCATGGCGCAAACACACGGTGGGCATGATTTGGTATTGTATGGTGGATTTTGTGTGGCCCCACATAAAAATCAAGAGGATCCATGAGGATCCATAGTTTTTATGCATGTTTTTGCACCATGGCAGTGCCACAAAGCAGTGAATGTCTGAATTTTTGGTTGCCATTTGTGGCAATGGACATGATCTGGTACCGTGTGGTGGATTTTGGGTGGGCCCATGTAAAAATCAAGAGGATCCATAAGGATCAGTGCTTTTTGAGCATGTTTTTGTGCTATGGCAGCTCCACGGATTCATGGATGTGTGATTGTTGTGTTGCTCTCTGTAGATCATGATCTAAAATATGACAGGCTTTTTGTTTTGTTTCAGTATAAAAATCATATGAACTCATGAGGATTGATGTCTCAGATTAATGTTTTTTCACCGTGGCAGCGTCAAATATTTTTGGATCTGTGTTTTTTATATTTCAATCGGTGGACCTGGCTGTGATATGTGATTTGATGTTTCATTTGTGTTTTTCCTATTTAAAAAAAACATAGGATCCATGAGGATCCGTGTGGATCCTGGTTTTACTTTCTTCCCCTAGTACCTTATGGTAACAATTCATAAATGTAATCTTTTAATATCATCGTAAGTTGACAAATATACAGTGCAATCCTAAACAGAGTAACTCCAGTCTAAGTCCAATGACCTCAATTGGCTTAGAATGGATTAACTCTTCATAGGATTGCACTGATAGTGTATGAACCATCCACCCACCACCTCTCATTTTTATGTTAAATGAGCTGTTGGCTTATATTCTTGGAGGAATGCCTCCAGCATGGACGCTGATCCACACAACTGGACTCACCAAATCAATAGAGAAGCTGCTTGGTGGCCCTCTCCTCCAGCTCCCACCGCAGCTCCCGCTGGGACTGATGAGGAGATTTCTTCACAGCAAAGAAGGCGCACGCGCAGCAAGTGCTTCTCCGGCTCCCGGCCAGCAAAAAAGCCGCGCACGCCGCTGCCTCCTCCAGCTCTGTCCCCAGCCGGCAAAGGAGCCTCATGGGAAGCACCAGCACATCCTTCTCCAACTCCCGCCGCTGGCACAGAAGCTGCGCAGGCCGCTGCTTTCTCCAGCTCTGTCCCCAGCCGCCAAAGGAGTTGCGCGAGAAGCACCGCACATGTTTCTCCGACTCCGGCCGCTGGCAAAGAAACTGCACGGGCTCCCGCCTTCTCTGGCTCCTCCCCGGCTCCTCCCAGCTCCTGCTGCTGGGACAGAGAGTCTGCTCGGCGGCAGAGAGACCACGCAGGACAGGAAGTTTGCTTGGCAGCCTGCCTTTGCTTCCAGAGCTGGGAGTCCGGGACAGAGAGGCAAAAGACAACTCTCTGTGCTCTGGGCTTCTCCCGTGTGCGCTGGCTACTAAAAATTCATGCGCCATTGCGCACGAACTCACATTCGTGGGAACGCTGATCTCCACCAACAATTTATGGGGTCCTGTCCCAAGGATGCACACGAAACCGGTGTTCTTAATTAAAGGGTAATTTTATTCAAGGAACAAATTCATACATACACATACAAGATTGCATACAAACACACAAAAGGCCTAGGAAAAGCAGTGGTGAAGGTGGAATAGATTTGAGGGATTGCAAGGTGATTATTACCTATCTGGAGAGCAGGGAAGTCTGTGGAGGGAGAGTTTCAAACGGCAGCATTCTCAGCCAGGCGAGTGAGAGGCTCAGGGTAACGTCAAGGGAGCAGCACTTTGGATCTGATAAGTGTGCACAATTTGAATGGGGCCAGGGCACTACTCTTATAGAGTGATATGTGCCCTGAGGTGGGAGAGCCCACCTAGCTGTTGGAACAAAGACTCCAATGGTCAATTCCTGGGAGTAACAAAAGGTTTGATTACCTTGATTGCTAGCTGCTGGGGCGTGTGAAAGAAAATGCAAAGTCTCTCCTGGGACTGCACTAAAGGGGCAGTTTGTTAATGGAGTCCACCGGAGCAAAGTTGATGAATTTAGTTGGGGAATGTACCTTCCCAGGAATGAATTATAAATACTTATGAATGCCAATTGATTTGTTCCTCAATCATGGGCAGGAGATCTCATCACGAAAGGAGGGCAAGGAAAGTGTTAAGTGGGGTGACTCTGCAGGACCTTTGTTGCTCTGGATTCCTTTTGAAGCTGGGGAGACTGTAAACTAATCACCATTAGTTGCTCTGCATTCACATGCAGCATTCCATTCATGCCTGGATCTCCTGGGCGGGACTCAGCAACTACTAGCTGGAATTTCTCCTGGCTGTAATCCAAACTGCCATTTTAATCCAGGGGTCTTGTGTTTTTATATCACAAGTAGCTTTATTAAATAGCTATGAAAGATGGCAGAGGCTGGGCCAACTGCTTACACAAGGTAAGCAGGGGGGCTCTGAAGTTATAGTATGATGGCACTCTAACCTTTAAAACATGCTGCACAGTTCCTTATGTGGCTATTGTGCCCTTCTGTGTGTTGATGGAACTGCTCTCCCACACCAGCTGACCCTGTGCCAGTTGCGACGGCTATCCTTGCTTTCTCCCCCCTTATGTCCCACCACTTGTTTCAGTAGAATTGGCTGGGCAGGCCTTCTGCTTTCAGTGCTGCAGGCCTCTGTACTAGTAGGACTCACCCGTGCTTCATCCATAGCATTTATTTTTGGCTTGGAGGCTGTCAGAAGGTTTTTGAATTCAAGCATTCCTGAAATGTGAAATCCAAAAAGCTATTTAAAGCCATGATGCAAGGGGAGACGCAGTATATTTTTAGCAGCGTCGCTGTTTAGCCCGGCAGAAACAGTTACCTCTACTTTGGCTACACAGGCTGGAAATCAGACTTGGGGAGGGAGGCGGATAGGGAGGGGGACTGGTTGGTGAAGTGACGCTGCTGACATCTCCTTGTCCTCCCTCCCTGGTTTACTAAAGTGAAGTCACGCCGTGGAATTAACGGCAGGACCCTGGTGCTGTCATGATCCCATTTTTGTTGACTTTCTCTTTCCCCTCCATTTTATTGTTGAAACCAGCTCAGTTATCTAATACAAGGGGGGGAGGGGCGAGCCAACAGGGCACCAGCTAGGCAGAGGGCAGAGCTAGAGAACAGAGAAGAAGGGCAGGCCTGGTACATGCCTGAGTCTGCCTGCTGTTCTTGCCTCTTGCTTCACTTCTGTTTCTGTCAGCCTTTCTCCCTTTCTCTACTAGTTCCAGTGAACCTGCACAAACCTGCACTGCCATCAAATATGAATTAAAGCCCCAGAAGATCTCTACTGTCTCTAGCTTTTATCATATGCCCTTTCAATCATTCCCCACCCACCCCCCATCTTCAAGAAGTATCGTATTACTTGTACAGACATTTGTGAACATTTTCTTTTGGGCCAATATGTACTACCTGTCCATGTTAAATCCCTGCAAATACAATTCCACTGGGAATCTAAAGACCCAGTTTGCATATCCCACTCCTAATTTATTTCATAAATAAGATATTTTACTTTCAGCATCATCTTAGTCTCTCTACACGAGAAACTACAAGAGGACGCTCAAGTGAAGTGAGACACAATGTTAGCCAGGAAGCGTTGTTTAAAAAGACGGCGCCCAAAGCTCAGTCAGTTTCACTTTTCTAGAGCCTGCAGATGTCCCTCCTGAGAGGGTTTGTTATTTATTTCCTCTTTGCTGCCCCAAAGGATAGGTGAAATTGACAGAGCCTTGGCTCTGTCTTTTTAAACTACGCTTCCTGGCTAACATTGCGTCTCCCTTCACCTGAGAGTTCTCATGTAAGAGGTCTCGTGTAGAGAGACCCGTGGTCCCTCCCTGTGGCTGACATTTGCTCAAAGCCCATTTCCCATCAAAACTTGAGGGAAGCTGACAAGTGTCCAACCTGTGCCTTTTGTCACTTGTAGCTTGGCTCTCAGTCCATCTGTGTTGTTTGTGAGGACATTTGGAGGAAGTCCAGATCGATGCTTTTATTTGGTCTATGTGGCCTCTTGTTTCTTAATGTGTTGCTGTATGTTGTTGTTTTCTGAGCTTATCCAGAGGAGCTCGGTATTCTCGATTTATAACTTGTAATTAGGAGGGGAAAGGCAGGGTAAAAATATTTGAACAGCTACAGTGACTGCGGTCCACCTAGCTGCTCTGCTGCGCCCTCTCCTTGCTTGGCTCTGACCTCACTGCAAGCTACATCACAGACAGGTCTCTGAGCCACATGACACAGAGCTCCCACCCATCACAGGCATGCAGGAACAGGGCCGCTCCCTCAAGGCAGCTTTCAGAGGCACAGGAAACCTGCCTGAACAAGGGAATTGACAACCCCATTTCTGTGCCTTGGATCCAGACCCCTGGTTCTGATCTTGTATGGAATATTTCACAGCTGTGTCCCTGTTCAATAGATAAGAGTCATCCCCTCTCTATACTGCCTTGGTTAGGCCACACCTGGAGTATTGTGTGCAGTTCTGGAGGCCTCACTTCAAAAAGGATGTGGACAAAATCGAGAGGGTGCAGAGGAGAGCGACAAGAATGATCAGGGGTCTGGAGACTGAGCCCTACGAGGAAAGGCTGAGGGCCTTGGGAATGTTTAGTTTGGAGAAGAGGAGGTTGAGGGAGGACATGATTGCTCTCTTTAAATATTTGAAAGGCTGTCATTTGGAGGAGGGCAAAGAGCTGTTCCAGTTGGCAGCAGAGGGTAGGACGCGAAGCAATAGGCTAAAACTACATGCACAAAGGTACCGGCTGGATATTAGGAAAAACTTTTTCGCGGTCAGAGTAGTTCAAAAGTGGAATCAGCTGCCTAGGGAGGTGGTGATCTCCCCTTCACTGGCAGTTTTCAAGAAGAGGCTGGATGAATACTTGTCAGAGATGCTTTAGGCTGATCCTGCACTGGGCAGGGGGTTGGACTAGATGGTCTGTATGGCCCCTTCCAACTCTATGATTCTATGAGTTCCCACTTCAGCCAAATGGAATTTTATCTTTAAAGCCAAATGGAATTTTATCTTTAGAGCCAGTTTGGTGTAGTGGTTAAGAGCGGCAGGACTCTAATCTGGAGAGCCAGGTTTGATTCCTCACTCCTCCACTTGAAGCTAGCTGGGTGATCTTGGGTCAGTCACAGCTCTCTCAGAGCTCTCTCATCCCCACCCACCTCACAGGGTGTTGTGGGGATAATAATAACATACTTTTTAAACTGCTCTGAGTGGGTGTTAAGTCATCCTGAAGGGCAGTATATAAATCGAATGTTGTTGTTGTTGTTGTTATTTATCTATCATGGTTTGAAGCAAGGTAACATCATTCTAGAGCCTCTATTTATAGATGAAAATGAAATCCTGCCATAGTTGACTGATGGCAACCCCTGGTGAGATTTTCACGGCAAGAGACTAAGAGAGGTGGTTTGCCATTGCCTGCCTCTGCAACCCAGGTCTTTGTTGGAGGTCTCCCATCCAATTACTAACCAAGGCTGACCCTGTTTAGCTTCTGAGATCCAATGAGATTGGGCTCACCTGGGCTATCCAGGTCAGGGCAAAATGAAACGCTGCCCTCAAGTCACAGTTGACTTATGATGACCCCTGCTTAGGTTTTCAAGACAAGACACTGTTACACAGAGCTGTGCACCTTTGCCCCGACCCAATTTGAAACAAAGGAATGAGACCAAACAAGGGCTGGAAAAGTTGGTGTATATATTGCAATATAGAGAACATGACCTCATAGCAGGCCTCCATGTGTTCTAGTAAGACAAAGAAATACCTGATCTTTTATACCCTTTGCTTACATCACTAAGAGAATCACTTCACAGTGGTTAATTATTGGTTCTCACATACACTTGACCACCTATATACCCACTGGTTAGTTTTGTTCACTTCACACAATTATTCTCGTGAGATTTCTGCAAGCATTGGCTTCCAATACTCTAGTTTTCTTTAAATCTAATGTAGATGCTACATGTAGTTTGCACATCCTCAGTCATAATTCAGAAGTTTTTGTCCTCCGTGTGCCCAAGTGCTAATGAGGAATTTCCATGATGAATCACTGCCATAACCGACACAAAAGCTGTTGCTGTTGTTATTCAGTGTGAAGGCCTGGCTCTGGTGAGATGTTTTGAGATGCATCCATTTTGCTAATCTATCCGGACAGTGGAATGCAAGCAGAAAATATTATGAACTCGTCATTAGAGCCCTGACATATTGATGTGGCACTTGCACCTGCCTGTGGGGCTTTCCAGAAAATGCTCTTGAATGTGGCTGACAGTGAGGTGGTGCTTATTTTCAGCCATGAGCCGGAGCAGGGCTTGTCAGCAGCCTGGCCCGGCCATTCAGGCAGGGCGACACACAGCGTGCAGGAGGGGCTAAGTGTCACCACGATCGTCACTTTCACCAGCTCCATTCTCATCCCTTAGGTAAAGGTAGTCCCCTGTGCAAGCACCGAGTCATTACTGACCCATGGGGGGACGTCACATCATGACGTTTTCTTGGCAGACTTTTAACGGGGTGGTTTGCCATTGCCTTCCCCAGTCATCTACACTTTACCCCCAGGAAACTGGGTACTAATTTTACCGACCTCGGAAGGATGGAAGGCTGAGTCAACCTTGAGCCGGCTACCTGAACCCAGCTTCCGCCGGGATCGAACTCAGGTCGTGAGCAGAGCTTGGACTGCAGTACTGCAGCGTACCACTCTGAGTCAGGGGGCTCTCATCCCTTATTTACAACCAAAACCTAGTGGGAAAATGGTCTGAGCTGTAGTTGAGTCTAGGTGAGCGCAGGATGGCTTTGCACCAGTGGAATTTATGTACACCTGAGTTGCTATGCTAGCCCTTCTAGATTTGGCCACGTGCAGATACTCCATGGCAGGCCTCACAGGGTCTCTTTGGATCTTCTCCCTCCATCACTTGCCTTCAATTGTCTGAAACAGAGCTAAACTACAAGAGACGAATTACATGAGGACGCTCACATGAGGGAGTCACAATGTTGGCTGGGAAGCTGAGTTTTAAAAGAGATCGGAAGGCTTTGTCACTTTCCCTTCTCTACTGAGGCTCTGTCAATTTCACCTAAGGCTAAGAGGAAATAAACCCTCTGAAGAGCCAGCTTTGCTGGCTCTGTAGAGAGGGGAAATTGACAAAGCCTTCCGATCTCTTTTAAAACTCAGCTTCCCAGCTAACATCGTGAATCCCTTCATGTGCGCGTCCTCGTGTAATTTGCCTCTTGTAGCTTAGCTCTGTGATTTCTGACCTTTTTGAATATGATACCTTTTTAATGTAAAAAAAAAATTACAAAAAAATTTCCACTCTATTCCACACAGCTCAGAGTTTTTCTGTCCTCATGCGGTCCTGGCTCCTACCTGGTGGGACTCTCTGTCTGTTGATACATGGGCCTGCCCAGGCCTTCTGTCTTTTTGACGGGCCTGCAAGATGGAGATGTTCCCCAGGCATATGGTTGAGGCCACTCCTATGTTATCCGGTGAGTCTCCCTTCCAGTCTCCTGTCGAGAGGGGGCCAGAATGTCATCTTGGTCTCTATATAAACAAACTTGAACCTGCCCCTCCATCCCTCTCCCCTCCCCCCCTTCCAGGTGTATTAGGGGCAGGGGATTGCTGTTGGTGAAGACCCCCAACTTGGTGACTGTGCTCTGTAATTTTATGGTTGTATATTTTAAATGTTGATTTTAAATTGTAAATTTATGCTTGATGTAACCCACCCTGAGCCCATTTGTGGGGAGGGTGGAATACAAATCAAATAAAACATAGACAAACAAACAAACATGCCACTGCCTAGGATTAGGGTTGTTGTCTCCAGTGCAATCTGGGTGCTCTGTGAGATCTCAGAAGGGCTCCACACAGATCATAGCGCCAAGCTAGAAGTGACGAATTACACTTGAAGGGCAAGTGAACAGATGCACATGTATTCCTCCCTGTTCACTTGCGCTCCACTTGCATTCCACTCGATCACATGGAGTGCAAGTGCAAGTGGAGTGCAAGTGGATTGCAAGTGGAAGGCAAGTGAACAGGGAGGAATACACATGCATCTGTTCACTTGCCTGTCCCAATGCAGACTCACACTGGCAGCAGGCAAGGGAAAACTCCCAAGTTGTCCAAGCAGGGCAGCACTCAGTTCCAAGGTTCAGGCACCAATTGGGCACACTCACAGCTTCAAGTCCAAAGGAGGATTCCAGAAACACATCCACAGGAACAGGCCAAGGTCAGGGACAAGATAGTCAGTTCCAAACACAGCAGCAAGGTCAGGAGTAAGCAGACTCGTTGCTTCCACACAGCCACTCCCTCTTCGGCTGCTTTTAACCCTCACAGTGCTCAGCTGCCTGTGCTACAGCAAGCACCAGCCGGCTGTCTCAGTCCTGCTCCTGCGAGCACTCATCACCACTAATGATGCTGGGCCGGTGCTGTGCTGCTAGCCTGGCACTGAGCCTTCTGGCTTGGAGGGCTCTTCTAGCCCTCCTCTGGCAGCGCTCCCAAGGCTCTGGTGATGAAGGGGGAGAGCTGGCCTGCCCCTGGCTTTCTGTTGCCAGCCCAGGGCTGGGAAGCTGAGGAACCGATGTGCTGGGACCTGGCTGTGGATCAATATCTGAGCCTTCGGGGCCTGCCTCCTCCTGCAGTGCCTCTGCCACTGGCTGTGGATCTGGGTCAGGTTCACCAGCTGCCTCTTCCTCAGAAGAGTCCTCTGAGTCTCTCTGCTCCGCTGGGCCAGGTTGGTCCATGACATTGCCCTTCAAGTGTAATTCGTCACTTCTAGCTTGGCCCTCAGAAACACCCCTGGTTTTCCTTTCCCCTCCTGCACAACTGCTGCACCCCCTCCCAAGTCTCACCTTCCGCATCCATGGCAACAGTCGCCTGCAGTGATGCTCCCTCTCTTGACCCCTCGCGTGCAGGTGCCTCTTCCTGCATCAGCCACATCCATATCTGTCGCGTTCTCTTTGCGAGGCCTGTTGGAGAAGAACTTCCTGAGGGTTGGTTTGTATCCTGCCTTATAAGGGTCTGAAAAGACAAGCATTGGCAATATGCTCTTTCCATGTTGGTTGCTCGCACGTAGTTCCTTTTCACCTATGTGCCCTTTGCTGTGCTCTCCCAAAGTTCCCTGGATTTGGGGGACAGAGGGGCAGTCTGTGAGGGTTCCCTGTCTGGGGTTTACATTCTAATATTGCTGTCCTGCAGTCAATTGCAGGGATATTCAGAGTCCTATACTTTGGTCGAATCCACATTCACCCATTACCCGCATGTTTATCGAATATCTTCCGTTTGCCTCCAATCTGCGATTTTTTCCTCTTTGTTCACATTCCTGCTTCCAATCTGTCTTTCTCGTGAATTTCTCTGGTCACACGGCAGCTCGAAAACTGCTTTTTTGGGCGGGACCTTTTTTCCCGCCCATTTTTTAAAAAAATTTTTGAGCGCACTTTTCCGTTATTTCGATCTTGCCTTATAAAGAAACATCATTGAAGATAATGATGCCTCTCTTTCCCCCACTGATAGCACAGATGGCTCTCTCCCATTTCCTTTTTGGAAATTTGGAAGCACGTGGGAAGCTTTCGTGGGCATTTCCTATGCAGGACAGTTCAGTGCCTGAATTTTACTGAAGTTTCACTTTCTTGGAGTGTCATTATGTTCCCAATAGTCACTGGCCGAATCCGCATTCACCCCACACCCGCATTTTCCGCTTTTGAGGGAGGGAACAAATCTTCCCGCCTTTTAACAAAATTTTTTCCTGGTATATGCCAAGGTAGTACATAGAAAAGGTACGTCAACCTAGGAACTAAAAACATTTTAACCATAGCATTCCTTGTACTAATTGAATCTTTCCTCCTCCCCCAAACTCTCATTTTATCTTGAATTCCACTCCAAATTCTTTTAAAATTATATTCAAATATTTTTTATCATTCCTAGGAATATTAACCCCTAAATTTTTCACCATTTTGTTTGCTATAGGAATCCCCAAGGTTTTGGAAGCTGCTAATTGTATTTTTGGTTTAACATTAAAACACATCATTGAAGATCCCGCCTTTTTTTTAAAATTACTTTTCTGTTATTTCGATCTTGCCTTATAAGGATATTGTATTTCCTTATAAGGATATTGTAATTTCGATATTACAGTAATATAAAATAAAAAAAATAAAAAACAGTTAAAAAGGAAGTTTCGCGAGTCCTTTCTGAGGATGGATTCACCCCAAAATGATTTTTCAAACTACCAGATTTGATTCAGAAACAGCATAATCAATAAATCCAATGCTGTGAAGTCAAAAACAGTCTTTTGCAGACTACGGGGCACTTGCAAGTTGAATCAGCCAATAGGAACTCTCGGAACGGCCGGAGAGACAGGAAGGGGGGTGGTTTTTAAAAAAACCGCGTGAATTGCGCATTGGCCCGTTCACGGCCACCGTGAAACTCCCGTTGAAAACCTGTGACCACATATTCGGGAGAAATGCGAATGAAATGCGTCTGTTTAATGAGGTAATGTGACCGGCACTCGGGATTGCGTGGGGAATGCGGGGAACATGCGACTTAGAATGAGTAATGTGGATTCGCCCTTTGTCATGATTGCGGAAGAGGTGGTGGGACGTTTAGTTTTGACTCTCCGTTGTGTTCAATGGGATGGAAGACAACCTTGTTTGCCGGTTTGGTGTAGTGGTTAAGAGCTGCAGGACTCTAATCTGGAGAACTGGATTTAATTCTCCTCTCTGCTTGAAGCCAGCTAGGCGACAGCTCTCTCAGAGCTTTCTCAGGCGCACCCACCTCACAAGGTGATTGTAGTGGGGATAATAACATAGTTTGTAAACTGCTCTGAGTGGGCATTAAGTTGTCCTGAAGAGCAGTATATAAATAGAATGTTGTTGTTGTTTGAACATTGTGCCGCTTTTAGGACATGTAGGACACACACAAACTTGTCCCAATTTTAGTAGTGAGCAGCAGCCCTCAGCACACCTGAGAGACATTTATGCAATGTAGAATATAGGTAATTTATAGTATAAAATAAGTATGAACCACATTTGAATCCTGTTTTTTTGACCTAACTTTCCTGATACCGGCCCTTTTCACACTACTTACTGGCTTCCGAAACATGGCGAAATGTAGTGCAAAAAACACGGAAGATAGCGTCTTCTTGCAAGAATTTTGCACAACATCACGCAAAACTTGCTATCTTCCGCGTTTTTTGCGCTACATTTTGCAATGTTTTGGAAGCCAGTAAGTAGTGTGAAAAGGGCCACTGTTTCTTGAAGCCTGAAATGTTAGCACAAAATTGCCTGTTTCACTGAAGGGCACAGTCCTGAGTAGTAGAAAGAATTTATTTATTGCCCCTAAACTAGCCCTGTAATGGCTCCTCTGGAAAAGATAAATGCGCCATCTCCTGTCACATATGAGTTTGCTTGGAAATGCAAATGTGGCCAGATCAAACCACTTGTTGCAAAGAATGCATAGGAGATTTCCTCCTACAGGAACCTATATCAGCAAATGAGACAGATTTACAATGGCTGTTATGTTAAAGCATAAGAATGGCTGAACAATTAGTTTTGAGTACAGGGCACATCCATGACAAGATCGGTCTTATTGTTACAATGGTGGCAAGGGAAGAATTATCCGTTCCTTGATTTGGTAAACAACCGTTTCTAATGATAATTAAAGGATGGACGGCCCCTAAAAGAGTGACCACCAACAGATGATCGCCAAGTCGTATGTACGCTTTACCTGTCGAACCAACTATTCACTGAATGTATAATTTTTGGCTAATGAACCAAGGCGATCAAAGTTGAGGCACAGGCCTGGAGAGCCCTGAAGAAGGCTTGGGACTGAGGGGTTTTGAAATTCATTGTATCCCTTTCCTTCCTTTTATTCGAATAAAACGAAATGAACCTTCTCATTGGACTCCCAGAGTGCTCCCTTAAGAATCTGGCCAAGGGAGCACTACTGTCCACATGCAGAGGAGTTAGCCGTGTTAGTCTGAGGAAGCAAAATAGTAACAAGTCCAGTAGCACCTTTAAGACTAACCAACTTTACTGTAGTATAAGCTTTCGAGAATCACAGTTCTCTTCATCACATGCATCTGACAAAGAGAACTGTGGTTCTCGAAAGCTTATGCTACAATAAAGTTGGTTAGTCTTAAAGGTGCTACTGGACTCTTTTTGATTTTGCTACTGTCCACAGGATTTGTGGAACAGACACAATTCTCTGGAGCTTCAAATATCAGGGCAGACCCTTATAAAGCAGTCCCCCCTTGATATGCTCCCAATGCTGGCTGCTCTTGCATTGTTGCCGTTACACCAGAGGAGGGTTTACAGTGGTGCAATGAGGCCAGTGTGACACCAGCATCATTCCCCAGCACAGAGACGTCTTTCAGATGTGCTGGTGCAAGGGGGACAGCCAGTATTCCACAGCTCTGAAGCCCGCGCAAGTGGCTTGGGCAGTAAATCTGGTTGATATATTTCAAAACAAGAAGAAGACTTAAAGAGCGTGGCAAGCTTTTCCCCCTTAAAAAACTAAACAAAACTCCTCTGCCTCTCATTTGTTCTTATTTGGGAAAAATAAGCTTGATAGACAGATTCACTTGCTGAATGCCTGCAGTGATGCTGGTCAGTGAAAACTGCCGTTGTTTCTGTGTTTCTGTATGGGGGAAGCAGTTAGGCTCTTTATGCCCTGCAGGTTGCTCACTTCAGCTATTGTCAAGAGAGTGCTTGGGAGCGCCAGTCCCTCCAGGTTAGCCACAGAGGCTTTTCTGGCTCCCTGTCCTCTAGCAAGGGGGCAGGGCGAGCTGCTAAGGACTGAGCGGTCCTGCTTATAGATATTACATTGGTCTCTCTGTCTTGTTCCTCGCTGCTGCAAAAATGCTTTGCTCCACCACAAGGCTTCTGTGTAATCCAAAAGCTTGCTCCTAACACTTTAAATACCTCCGACATGTCACTTTATCGGCTCTTATTTGCATTAACTGATCACCTCTCTTCTCTTTGTTCAGCCCCACCCTCCTACTCAGATTTTACACCATTCCTGTTGCTGTGAAATGCAAACCTTCATTGTTCTCCATCCCACCTCCACCCCTAGGAAGGCTAAAGGAAAGGGGCAACACATTCAGTTCTGCCACCTGGTGGCTCAGTTGGAGGAGACTGAAAAGGAGAGAATAAAAGGACTCAGCAGATACCCCTCTTATCACAAAAACATGGGGGGAAATGCCTGTTCTTGGCAGGGGGTGAGGGGAGATAAATACCAGGCTTTCATAGCCATGTCCAATAGTTTCTACTGGCTGTCCATGGGGCAGCCTGCAAAGAAAGAGCCCAAATATATTTAACACAGATTGGGTGTATTTCAAGCCATCCCCATTCCTGTCTGTGATTATGGCCGTTCCTGACACCTCTGAGGAAGGGGCAATACAGGGTAATAAGGATAATAAGGATGCCTGATAGCCTGGAAGCACAGCTATAAAACATTAGCAGTCAGATTACTGACTCAACCCACATGTTCGCTGCTTCTCCTGGCATGCCTCTTATATATTTAAAAAGCTTCACAACAAACAAACATTGCATTTTGCTACTCTTGAACCTTTATGTCAGGAAGCTGAAGTGATGGGAAAAGCTGTGCCTGTTGAATTTGAGCCTTGGAAGTGGCTGTTAAAAGCACAGGCGCCTTGTCAGGGGAGGTGTAGCAATCTACTTGCTTCTCCTCCCTCCACATGCAACTCAGAATAAATGGACATTTGTGTCTTCAATTCCCCCATATCCCACCTGGCTGTACTGAAAGTCTTCCCAAGAGTTTAATTTAAAAAGTCCTTTTCATTGTGTCAGACAGGGCTTTTTTTCTGGGAAAAGAGGTGGTGGAACTCAGTGGGTTGCCAGCACAGGGGGCAACTTTCGGTGGGAGGTGGTGCCCCTGGTACCACATGTGCGTGCACAAAGTGCGTGCATGCTCCCAGGGCCAATGATGTCACTTTGGGTCAGCTGGAACAAGGGGGGAGTTTTTAAAAGTTTAAATTGCCCTTGGCGAAAATGGTCACATGGCTGGTGGCCCCACCCCCTGATCTCCAGACAGAGGGGAGTTTAGATTGCCCTCTGCACCGCCAGCAGTGTGGAGGGCAACCTAAACTCCCCTCTGTCTGGAGATCAGGGGGTGGGGCCACCAGCCATGTGACCATTTTCAAGAGGTTCCGGAACTGCGTTCCACTGTGTTCCAGTTGAAAAAAAGCCCTGGTGTCAGCATTTGGCATGCAAGGGTTCTTCTACTTTCTAGGGCAAAACATTTCACTGTTAGATCACAAAGGGAATAATTGGTGCAGACCCTCACTATCCGTACTGAATATATTTGAAGGCTGGCTGAGAAACTGAGCATGCCAAGACCTTGTAGGCTCTTTCATCCAGTGGGAATTCTCTCTGTAGCCTTATTTTAAACTTACATTTGGTATCAAAGGGTCTAGGATCCAGCAACCATTGAAAAAAATCCACATTTCAAATATGCTCATTTAAAGTCAAAGTCAGTCCTTGTACTAACTTTTCTCTGTTACTGAAAATAATTTCCAGGGTATACATATGGTCAGATCTTCAAAATATTGTGAAGCCAGCAGCTTATTTAACATCTTTAGAAATAAATAGATTCAGAAGAGTGTTCACCAATAGCAAGGGGTTTGGCCCTTCCTTCTTCAGTATTGGAAGGCAGATGTAACCAAATTCCTTATCTGGAAAGGCTTTGCTCCTGTCTGCTAAGAGAGGTGGAAATTGTAGAGCACATGTTCTTTAACTGCCCATATTATAAGGAAGCACGTGATGAGATGATCACACCATTATTCGGTAAAATCTCTGGTCTCACTGATAAAGTTAAACTCTATTATCTCCTATCTGATAAGAACGCTGAGATTACTCATCAAGTAGCCAGAGTCTCGGAAATATAGTGTACTGTAACTAGGTCCTAATTTTAAATTGTTTTATTTGCTCCATTGTATGCCTTGAATTTCTTCAGTGTAAACACGTTAAATGATTAAATGGTCAAATGATTATAAACAGGGCTCATTTCGAGGGGGAACGCACAGGAACCCAAAGAGGTCACATGACAGGTGGCCCTGCTCACCTGGCTCTCAGCCATTTTGGGCCTGTTTCGGCTTGGATTGGGGCCAAAACAGTCTGGATTGGGCCTCTGACAGGTGGTAGATCACTCTCCCGCTCAGCAGCAACCCAATCCTGACCATTTTGGGCCCCTTTTCAGCCATTTTCAGCCCCTTTTTGCCATTTTGGGCCCAATTTCAGCCCTGAATGGCCAGGATTGGGTCCAAAACAGTGAGGGTAGGTGATGTCAGGGGGTGTGGCATATGCAAATCAGTTATGCTAATGACACACTTCCAGTGCTGTCAAGGGGCATGGCATATGCCAATGAGTTATGCTAATGAATTCCTCCCATTCTTTTTCTATGAAATGACCCCTGATTATAAATAAATTGAGTGAATGAATGAAATTCCAGGGTATATCAACATCTTAAGTTTACTTCTTTTTTAACAGGTCAAAGATACAATTTTTTTGTATTCTAAATGACACGTCTGGTTGCAGCTTAAAAACCAACGCAATTTTAAAAGACTACAGCACAGTGGGTTGAGGTGTATTGTCCCCCGCCCTCCCCGCAGTCTCTTTATCCCAGGTGTCAACTGAAAACATTGTATCCCAGTCAAAATCACTCAACTTTATCTTTTAAGATTTTAAAAAAATTAAAATCAGTCTAATCGTTCTTGAAATGATTAAATGTGAAAGTATCACAATGCTACAAAAAGAAAGAATATTTTAAAGGATAAAACACAGTTTCTAATATTCTCGCGGATGTGCTCTCAGATACCAGAGTACCCAACCACAAATACTCTATTGCTATAAGAAGAAGTGAGCTGCGGATCACAAAAGCTCATACCCTACCACTAATTTTATTACTTATAGGTGCACAAGGAAAAAAGGGGAAACCCCCATGGTACACAATAAACAACCTTTCTAGACTCTGAACGAACGCTGTAGCTGGAGTGTGATTATTGTTTGTATCAGTGTATATATTGTATCTCCTGGTCATCATAATTCTTTTTCTATTGATTCTCTATTTATTAATATTTGTATATGATATTTAAGATATTTATTAATTGTTTTTGGAGGACCTTTGCACATTAACACTTTTGCACTTTATGAAACAAGTTTGTTCAGAGTCTAGAAAAGTTGTTTATTGTGTACCACGGTGGGTTTCCCCTTTTTGCTTGTGCTTCTGTGCTGTGGTAACTTCTCATTGCATAGTTCCGTCTCAGAGATGCTACTGGACTCTTGCTCTTTTCCACTGCTACAGACAGACTAACACAGCTTACCCAAGTTAAGGTTGACTTTATAAGGCATATAAGCCTGCGGTATCTGGGCCTTCTGGCATGAAGGGCCCTAAAACATTTCGTTCTGATTATCTGAAAGTTTTCCTGTTGCCATTTCTGGAAAGAAAAGGGGTGGTAGTGTATTGATTAACCAGATGAAAACTCAGGTCGGGTTGTCAGGAATAGCTGGGGAATTTCCTGGCTATTTGGAGGTGGTGCCTTGGGAGGGTTATGTGTAGGGTAGCTGGAGATCTCCCGGAATTACAGCTGATCTCCAGGTGACAGAGATCAGTTCACCTGGAGAAAATGGCTGCTTTGGAGGGTGGACTCTATATTATACCATTCTGAGGCCCCTCCCCTCCCAAACCCCACCCTCTCCAGGCTCCACCCCCCAAATCTCCAGGAATTTCCCAGCCTGGACCTGGCAACCCTAGTTGCGTGTGTGTGTTTTTAAAAATTGTATTTATTTCAACTTAAAGGTTACAATACCAATAACAACAATATATACACAGTAGTTTCCACTTATATTTATACACAGTACGCTTCTGTATATTGTAGTGAAATCTAAACGTAGCTTTTCAAGAGATCTTGATTAAAATGAATTCCATATGTTCTTATATATCAAATTGGGTGTTGCATTTCATTTTCTGTTACAAATAAAAGGCATCCACTTTTTGTGAAAATGTATGTTCATTCTGTTGTTTGTTGAAGGCTCTCTGTAATTTTGTCAATAATTACCCTGGTCCCAAATTTTAGAGAACCAACATTCTATACTTGGAGTATATTTTGCATTCCAGTTGGTCAAAATTACATTCTTAGCTTGAAATAAGATCTTTTCTTGTGGCAGGAATATTTAAATCCTGTCATAATTCCAAGAATATAATTTGTGGTTGTAGAGGAATTTCATCCTGTAATTTGTTGTATATTCTTTATGATTTCCTTCCAAAAAGCAACTATCTTGCGGCAGTTCCACCAACAATGTACGTATGTGGATATCTCTCCAAATTCTCTCCAACAATATGGACAGTATTTTTTTTGTGGTAAGAGCCAGTCTATGGGGGGTATAATGCCAAGGAGTTAAATTTTTAAATGTTTGTAATCTAGTGCTAATAACTGGTGAGTTGTAAAGTTTTGAGGAGAATGAGACCCAATTTTTCAATGTGTTATACCCCAATTCTGTTCCCATTTTATTGTATAGTTTGGGTTTTTTCTTATTTTCTATTTGTAAAATAATATTATACATTTTGGAGATAAGGCCTTTCCTATTCATAGAGAGTTCTAATATATTTTCAAACTCTGTTTTATCTCCTTTCAAAATTGTTGAAAGATGTGTTTGATTTGCCATATGCAAAATTTGCAAATATTTAAACCATGGAATAGGTTGTGAAGTTTTGTTTTCTAATTCGCCCTTTGTCATTAGTTTTGAATCCGATGAAATGTCTACCAATCGTGTAAGGCTTAATTTCTTCCAAAAATTAGCTCTATGGTTTGTTTTCCCTAGAGGAAATGGATCCTGTAATGTAAAAGTAGAGAATCTCGAGATTTTAGGGAGGGTTGTGTTTGAGGAAGGGAGGGAGCTGAGAGGCAACGTGATGCCTTTTGAAGCTGTTATTTCCTCCAGGGGAGCAGGCCTCTGTAGTGTGGAGATGAGTTTTACCTGTCAGAGAATGCCAGGAGGTTGGTAACCTTGGAGGTTGGTAACCCAAGACCCAAGTCTTAGATGATTACATAAAATATTTGTAGACCATGTTTAACATACATAACATACATAAAAGTCAAAGTCAGTTTAGTACTAGCCCTCAATTGATCTCAGGCCCTGCTTCTGTTCACAGCATTCCAATGTGTGCCAAGGGGCGATAAGATCCAAGGGGCAAGCACTTACCTGGGTTGGTTCCCTTTGAAGGAAAAAGAGTGCTGGAACATCTGCTTTATTTACAATATACAGACACAGCACATAACAACAACAACAACATTCGATTTATATACTGCCCTTCAGGACACCTTAACACCCACTCAGAGTGGTTTACAAAGTAAACAACAATCACCCTGTGAGGTGGGTGGGGCTGAGAGAGCTCCGAGAGAGCTGTGACTGACCCAAGGTCACCCGGCTGGCTACAAGTGGAGGAGGGGGAAATCAAACCCGGTTCTCCAGATTAGAGTCCTGCTGCTTTTAACCACTACACCCAACTGGTTCAGTGGAGGTTCAGAGGAGAGAGAGAGAGAGAGGCAGAGGGAGAGAAATGGTCCCAGGAAGGACTCCTAGAGCCTCTCCAGTCACTTCTAGTGTGGCCCTTGCTCCCCTGCTTCCTCCTAAAACCGTGACCTCCTGCAACACCTGCAGCCAGCAGGGCATCAGGGAACAGGCTTGGCGCAAGCAGAGCCCCTGACGCAGGTTGGCACCCCATGTCAACCATCTTCTCTGCACACGGAGCTCAAGTGAGCAAGAGGAGGCTGTTGACATGAATTATCACCTTGTCATCTCAAGTGAGGAAAAAGCCAGAGAACACTTGAGCTGCTGGAATAATTTTGCACAGCCGCTTAGCAGGTCTTCTGTGATCCATTTCAGGGCTATTTTGATCCCCGCCGTTTCCCTGGCCAGCCGTGAGGCAGCAGGCGCTCAGTAGCGGCCACGGATAGGTCTCCACAAACATTTCTGTGCAGTGACTTAATGGATTACAAGAAAGGCAACCAATCTGCAAGTAACAAAACAACTATATTACATTTTGCTATGAATTTAAATGTGTCACAAAAGCAGTTGTAACAAACAAACCCAGGCCTGAATCACTGTTCTTCGTACAGTTGATCTGCTGTGCCTTCAGAAGTCCTTACAAGGGCCGTTGTTTTGCTCCATGTCAGCATTCCTTCCTCTTGCTGACGCTCTCTGCTCCTCTTCTCCTCTCTTGTCTTCCGCTCCAGTTATCCCCGACCAGCTGCCCACTCTCTTCCCCCCACATTCTGTGTCTCCTTCATGTGCTCTGTGTAACCTCTTTCCCTCTCTGGCTGGCTTGCAAAGATTCCCGTTGTTCTTCAGCAGGATCTGAAGGGCACGTGGACATCTGCTGTTGAGTCATCTACCTGGGCAAAAAGATGGTTGTTACTGGAATCAGGATGTTGCAGCATTCAGAGGGGCAAACAGCCACTGGCCTTGCACTTCATATTGGGGAACAGCTCCCAAGAAGTGACTGGCAAAGCCATTCCAGGCAGTTCCGCCCTGGATCCAGTGACTCAAATAGCACCTGGGAGCAAAGCCACTTCAAACATTGCATAGTTTTCCCAACTGGACCTCGTATCCAGGGAGGGAAAAGAAAATGTGTGTAAGATGCAGGGCTTTTTTTCAGCGGGAATGCGTTGGAATGGAGTTCCGGCACCTCTTAAAAATGGTCACATGGCCGGCGGCCCCACCCCCTGATCTCCAGACAGGGGAGTTTAGATTGCCCTCCACGCCACCGAGCTCCCCTCTGTCTGGAGATCAGGGGGCGGGGCCGCCGGCCATGTAACCATTTTCACCTCAGGCAATTTAAACTTTAAAAATCTCCCCCCTTGTTCCAGCTGACCCAAAGTGACGTCATTGTGCGGTCCCGAGTTCCACCACTGAGTTCCATCACCTCTTTTCCCAGAAAAAAAAAGCCCTGGTAAGATGTATTCACTTCGTGAGCTTTTCATGATGTCAGGACATGATGTGAGAAGCTGCACGGCACCTCAGCTCAGAATCTTCAAGCAACAAATAGGTGTGTTGAATATAGGAACTTAAGAAGAGCCCTGCTGGACCAGATCAGCAACCCATCTAATTCAGCATCCTGTCTCACCCAGTAGTCAACCAATTACTCTGGAGGGACAGCAACAGGACAGAGAGGACAAGGCCTTCTCCTGATGCCGCCTCATGGCACTGCCATTCAAAGGTTGACTGCCTCTGGATATGGAGGTGCCCCTAATTTACCATGACCAGTAGCTTTTCATGGATTCATTTTTCCATAAATCTGTCTAATCCTCTTTCAAAGCCATCTGTGCTTGTGGCCTTCACTGAATCCACCAGCAGCGAATTCCACAACTGAATTACTCCTTGAGTAAAGAAGTATTTCCTTTCATCTGTCCTGGATCTATTGCTGATCAACTACATCGGGTGCCCCCAAGTTCTAATATTATAGGAGAACACCTCTATCCGTTTCCTCTGCCCCATGCATAACTTTATTTTTTGTTCTTTTTTTATTAATTTTTTATTTGAAAGTAAAGAAAAACAATAAACAACAAAGACAATAAACAATGGATAAAATAATATAAGCAAGATATATAACAATACACAAAAACAATAAAAACAGAATATATAACAGCCTAATAGTAAAGAGCCTAGTAGCACCTTTAAGACTAACCAACTTTACTGTAGCATAAGCTTTCGAGAACCACAGCTCTCTGTTAGATTGCATCTGACAAAGAGAGCTGTGGTTCTCAAAATTTTATACTACGGTAAAGTTGGTTAGTCTTAAAGGTGTTACTGGAATCTTTACTATTTTGCTACTACAGACTAACACGGCTAACTCCTCTGGATCTATAACAGCCTAGTACACTACAAAACTATTTCTCCTCTCCATCCCCTTACTTACATACACTCCATATTTATAATCGAAGTTTTAAAATGTTAATTTTACAGTTGGTCTACTTTACTAATAACTATTCTTAATTTTTCTTCATTTTAAGCTACGTAGTCAAAAAAGACTTTCCATTTTTTCTGAAATTCTAAGATTGGTCTATTATGTATATATGAAGTTAATTTGGTCATGGATGCATATTCAGATGGTGCAAATAATCTTGACAGACACACTCGATATGGGAAGTATATTGGCATAATTTTCCTCAAACCGAAAACAAACATTAATGCCCCCTCCATTTTCCAGACAATTCCTAGACGTTACCATGGTGATTCATGACTTAGCCACATTTACCAGGTGAAACAAAATTAATTGACACAATTTCCCAGACATTCTTCAATCCTGTTTAAAGAAGGTAGACCTGGGTCAGTGAAGGGAAACGACAAAGACTACAAATAAATATTCCCCACCTTTCTTTGACCCCGAAGGTGATTTGGTCACTCTCAAGGGATCAGGGATGAATTCCAACCCTGTAGTAGTAAGTTGTAAATTTTATTATGGTCGATGACCGGATTCAAGCTTTTAAAACAAAACATAACTTTATCTGGTATACAATATAAAGGTTAAAAGAAACTTCAGTTAAAATTATACTCTGTACATAATGTCAGCTTCTCGTATTTGGAGATTACTCCCCCGCCCCTTCCATGTTATTTTTTTCCATACAGAGACTTAAAGGGCACTGAAATCCTGTGAAGGCATTCTGTTCTGTATGTTACCCATACTTGCTGCTAGTTGCCATTGGCCTAAATATCACACTGCAAAAAACAGCACCTGTAGTATTAGCTGCCAATGTTTCCCCATGTCACTTCCTGCATAATGTAGATATGAGACCTGAACACTGCCAGCATTTTTAACGGCAGAACAGATCAGAGGTGAATGGGGGTGGCATTTCTGCTGTTCCCGTCTTCAGCACAAAATGGACCATACAGGCTTTAATCAAGGAAGCACATGTACGTTTCCCTTTATCCTACACTACGCTGATCCCAGGTCTAGAGCAGTACAACCTGGGTCACCTTGCATCCCGGGACTTACAAAGGCCACTGTCAAAGGAGAAAAGAGCAAGAGTCCAGTAGCACCTATAAGACTAATAAAATTAGTGGTAGATTATGCGCTTTCGTGAGCCACAGCTCACTTCTTCAGATACCTGAAGAAGATATTTCAGTTATCTGAAGAAGTGAGCTGTGGCTTACAAAAGCTCATATTCTGCTACTAATTTTGTTAGTCTTATAGGCGCCACTGGACTCTTGCTCTTTTCCACTGCTACAGACAGACTAACATGGCTACCCATCTTGATCTGTCAAAGGGGGACATTCAAGCGAAGATGGGATCTGGAAATTCAGGCAAGGTGAACGCTTCATCTCAGGAAGACGGGATGAAGAAAGGCCAAACCTTTGCCCCTTCAGCCTTCTTTTTGTATTGATATAAAGACAGCTAAGTGTCAAGAAACCACCCTAGAAGAAATTCCTTCCATCCACAAAATACCCTTACGGTTCCAACTGTTGGTAAACTACTGCATCCACAAACACACATCCTCTGCCTCTCCATTCAGCTTCTGATACATAATTTTCTTCTGTGTTCCTGATACTACTGAATACCAAGATCTCTCTCTCCCTTTCCCTCTCCTGCTCCCACTCCGGATCTCTCTCCTGGCTCTCCCTCTCTCCTTGCTTTCGCTCTCCCTCTCCTCCCTCTCCCACTCCTGCACTCTCTCCTCCCTCCCTCTCCTACTCTGGATCTCTCTCCTCACTCTCGCTGTCTCCTTGCTTTCACTCTCCCTCTCCCACTCCTGCACTCTCTCCTCCCTCCCTCTCCTACTCCAGATCTCTCTCCTCACTCTCACTCTCTCCTTGCTTTCGCTCTCCCTCTCCTCCCTTTCCCACTCCCACTCCCTCTCCCTCTCCTCCCTCTCCCACTCCTGCACTCTCTCCTCCCTCCCTCTCCTACTCTGGATCTCTCTCCTGGTTCTTGCTCTCTCCTTGCTTTCGGTCTCCCTCTCCTCTCTTTCCCGCTCCCTCTCCCTCTCCCACTCCTGCACTCTCTCCTCCCTCCCTCTCCTACTCCGGATCTCTCTCCTCACTCTCGCTGTCTCCTTGCTTTCACTCTCCCTCTCCTCCCTTTCCCACTCCCACTCCCTCTCCCTCTCCTCCCTCTCCCACTCCTGCACTCTCTCCTCCCTCCCTCTCATACTCTGGATCTCTCTCCTCGCTCTCTCGCTCTCCTCGCTCTCCCTTTCCTCCCTTTCCCAATCCTGCTCCCACTCCCTCTCCTGCTCCTGTTCCCTCTCCTCCCTCTCCCATTCCCAATTTCATTCCTCCCTCTTCTCGCTTTCCCACTCCTGCTCTCCCACCTTCTCCTCCCTCTCCCTCTCTTCCCTCTCCCTCTCCCCACTGTCCCTTTCCCCCTCCATCTAGCGATTCAAAAGGAAATCCAAACATTGCAGTTTCTGTCTAATAAAAATCTATATAGCCTTTGCACTAGGAATTGGCACAGAAGCTTTTATTTATACTTGACATTCCATAAGTGGGTTGATTAAACCTCCATATGTTGAGATTTGCTTCCAGCATTAGAAAGGGAATGTGCAAGTTCCATAGCTTGGGAATCTGGACAAATTCCAGAACCCAGTTCTGAGACACAAAAATGCTGGGGGTGGGATTTAAACTCTGAGGGGAAAATGGACAAGGAAGAATCGTGTTGAGCCTGCGCCATAACAAGCAGCAATCATAGAGACCTGTTCATTTTGCCTGCACCTGAGAGATCAAGAATCATATTGAACAAACACGCATAGGATAAAGGTGCAATAGATGCTTGGGAGGCACCGAAGCCTGGGCTGTAGACAAAGCAGGCCTTTATCCAGGAGCGTTTAAGAGCTGGAGCTCCGTCTCTGCAGAAGTTCACCCAGTGCTGAATGTACAAGTCTGCAGCACCCACGTTTGCTTTCTTCCCAGACATTTAGATCTCCTTTCCCCATGAAGGGATATGTGTGCTTGTTTGTGTGTGTAGTGCTCAGAGGGGTTTGTGTGCCTGTTTGTGTGTGCAGTGCTCAGAGGTGTTTGTGTGTGTATGCCTGTTTGTGTGTGCAGTGCTCAGAGGTGTGTTCATGCGCCTGCTCATGTGTGCAGTGCTCAGAAGTGTGTGCGCACACCTGTTTGTGTGTGCAGTGCTCAGAGATGTGTGCGTGCACCTGTTGGTGTGTGCAGTGCTCAGAGGTGTGTGCGTGCGTGGAGGGGGGGGCTATGTAATGTTACCCCTGTCGTCACTGTGAGTAATTAAATGGCTGCCACGTATTGGCTCCAGATTCCTGGACTGTCAGTAGAAATCTCTGGCCAAGCCAGTGCGGAGCCAGAGGGCGAATGGAGCCCGAGGGGCTCTAAGTGAAGCCAAGTCCTGCAACTCCAGGCGTTCTTTTGTGTCTCCGAGGAAAGGCCCTTCGGCTTTCCCAAGGAGCCCAAACACACACACACAACAGGCAGGACACGTGCAGCTGGAGCTGGGAATGGCACCCATTCCCGTCCAATTCCAGGGAGTGTGTAGGAAGCCGAGGATGCAAAGGGGCGGCGGTGCCCTGCGGTACCCTACGGCAGCCTGCCTGCTGCCCAGGTCTGGCTACCGAGGCTTCTGCCACCGGCGCCGCCCAGTGGAAGGGTCGCCCGCTCCTCGGCGGCAGGCATTCCGGGCACTGGCCGGCGAGGCGGCCCCGGGAGCAGGGGGGGCAGGCCGGCCGGCCCGGTCCGTGCCGCGGCCGCCGGCTGCGCTCCTCGAGGGGTGGCGCGGATGGCGCGCCCCTGCCAGCGCGCCCTGACCCCGCCAGGCGGCGCCGAGCGCCCGTCGGGGCTGCGGTTCGGCACGACGCCCATTGGCCCCGGCTGGCGTGGCGCGGCCGGCCGGCTGCTGGGCGCTGCTGTCCGCGGTGCTGAACGCGGGTCGGCGTGCCGCTGTCCGCGGTGCTGATCACATGACGCTCGGCGGCGGCTGAAGCGCGGGGCTGGCGGCAGCGGGCGCGGCGGCGGCGGCGGAGCGATGAGGAGGCGCCAGCCGGCCTGAGCGCCGCGGCGGCGGGCATGCGAGAGGCAGGGCGGCGCGGGGGGCGCCCGGCTGCGGCGGCGCGGCGGCGCGGGATGCGGCAGCTGCTCCTCGGGCTGTGAGCGCGGCCCCGCCGGCCCCTCCGCCCGGCCCGGCCCGGCGCCATGCAGAAGGGGATGCGGCTGAACGACGGGCACGCCGTCTACCTGGGGCTGCTGGCCAAGAAGGACGGCGCCCGGCGCGGCTACCTGAGCAAGCGGAGCTCGGACAACACCAAATGGCACCCCAAGTGGTTCGCCCTGCTGCAGAACATGCTCTTCTACTTCGAGAGCGACTCCAGCTCCAGGCCGGCCGGCCTCTACCTGCTCGAGGGCTGCGTGTGCGACCGGGCGCCCTCGCCCAAGCCCAAGGACCCCCTCGAGAAGCAGGTGGGGCGGGCGGCCGCGGGGGGCAGAGGCGGCCGTCAGGGGGCAGCTGGGGCTCCCGCCGCTCTTCGCGATCTCTCTCCGGCTGCCTCTTTCTGCACGGACCGGGAGGGGCGCGGGGACCACCCAAGCGCCTGGCTGCTGCGGGTGATGCCCGCGGTGGGATTTCTGTCTTTGCTTGTGGCAACCCTCGTTGCTTTCTTTCCCCTCTAGAGGCACAGGAAGCCCCCCTCCCCCGTCCCCAGCTTTCCGAGTTCTGCAGCCACGGCAGCCCCCACCCCACTCACCCCTATTTCTGGATCTAGCACTAGATCATGCGGATCCAGCAGAAGGATCCTCTTTTCAGCGCCTCTCCCCACCCTTCCCAAAGAACCTGCTCAGGCCAATAAATGAATTAAACTGAGCAGGAGATTTTGGGGGGCTTGTTGCTACATTAGGGGTAATCAGCCGTATTAATTAGGTGGCTGGTTGGAACACAACAGCGCCCCCAGTGGAGAAACATTGGAGGCTTCTGCAGCAACCTGCCCTCCTTCCCTACAACTTGATAGCTGCACAGGAGGTGACGTTTATGTTGACCCAGGTGGGCACTTTTGCACTCAATCCCAGAACCTTCTGTGGAAAATCCAAAGCCACTGGGGATGCATTTGAGAAGGCCTACAGAGCTTTGGGAGATGAACTGACACCTTGGCAGGGCCCAGGAGCAATGATTTGATTGTAGCGATGAGGGATGTGATCCTTTAGTGACCTGGTAGGTTTTTAAATACAGAGAGGCCTCCTTAGAGTAATGCAAGGACAGCATTGCTTGCTGTCGAACTAGTGGACTCTGCTTCCTGGAGAGGGTACAGAAGAGCATTGCCCAGTCTTCCACAGGGTGATTGCTGACCCTGCTTGGACTACAGCCGGGATTTTCAAGTACAAGGGCAGGTTTTTCCAGAGAGGTGCTTCTGCCTGATCCAGTTGTTGTGTTGCGTGTAAAACAGTAAAGAGTCCAGTAGCCCCTTTAAGACTAACCCACTTTATTGTAGCATACGCTTTCGAGAGCCACAGCTCTCTTCATCAGATGCATCTTAAAGGTGCTACTGGACTCTTTACTATTTTGCTACTACAGACTAACACGGCTAACTGCTCTGGATCTGTGTTGTGCGTGCATCCAGTTTTGCAGCTGCTATCAGTTTTATTAATGCCTAGGCTGGCATTTCAAAAGCGGTTTTTGAGGCACCTTCTTGTGCAATTCTTCAGTCACAGAGAACTCTCCCTTCACTTGCATTTTTAGCAGTATTATTCAGCATTCATTGAGTTTTCACAGCATTTCCCATAAATCGCACGCCATTTCTCAGTAAACTGCCTCTGTCCTGTAAAGGGCCTCTCCCTATCGGTCCAGAGAATGGCCCCAAGACGTGTGATGCTGGACCTGAGCCGTGCCAGTCCTGGGCCAATATGCCAGGTGCTCTGGAGGGAGAGTGTGGTACAGTGTTAACAAATATTGCGGAATGGGAGGCTGAGATTTTAGGTGTTTGGTTTGCCACAAAAAGAGTTTGGACCCCTTGTGGTTTTCTTGAGGAAGAGGTTGGGCCTCTCTTCTCAAACTTCTCCAATGGGATTCCTAACAATCTTGCTTTTCCTGGGTGGCTGCTGTGTGGATAGCCTTTGCTTTGTTGACCGTGAAGCCGCGCAGCGTCTGGAGCCAGAGGATTTTTACGAGTAAATGATAGGCAGAAATCTTGCTCTTTTGTGGGCCTGATGAAGACCCATATCAGAGCGGTTGGTGGAAGAGAGCATGGCTCAGTGATTGAAGAACATGTGATTCATGCGAAGAAGCACATCTAGCTTGCCAGATAGTCAGTGGTGGTCGAGAAGTCCTTCTCTTCCTGAGACCCTGGAAGCTGTCAGTCAAACTGAACAAAACTGAAGATGATAGACCAATCTGCAAATGGCAGTTAGTGATGTGTGTGTGTGAGATTCCAGAGTGTGTGATTGAGGCTGGATTGAGGTTCTGGAACTTATTGGCCATCCTTCTGTCATCCATGGGTACCTGAATCCTGGCTGACCTCTATCAGTTGAACGTGCTGGAGGAAAGAGCCTTAGCCTACAGCATCTCTTCCTCAGCTAGCCTGAGAGGTGGATTAGCATTCAGAAATATCTTTTGCCTGTTTCTGATTAATGTGGCTGCTCATCTAAGTTAACTGCCTTCAGTCACATCTAATGGAGCCCCAACAAGTGATGTGTTTATTGTTGCAGTCATATTTTTTAAAAAAGTATTTAAAATATGCCCTGACCTGGATAGCCCAGGTGAGCCTGATCTTCTCAGATCTCAGAAGCTAAGCAGGGTCAGCCTTGGTTGGTTAGTTATTGGATGGGAGGCCTCCAACAAAGACCAGGGTTGCAGAGGCAGGCAACCTCTGTTAGTCTCTTGCCATGAAAACCCCAACCGGGGGTTGCCGTAAGTCAGCTATGACTTGAGGGTGCTCTCCGCCATTTAAGATATAGTTTGTTGCTGAATCTCCTAGAAAGATGGATAAGCTTGGAATTGGCTGTGGGCATTCAGAAGGGAACTCAGAGTAGCATTACATTTTTGTCAAGACAGGAGGCCTTGGATATTAATTCATGCATTTCATATCCAGATCTGTGAGAAGATAAAATGTTCTGGTGCTTCAAACAAAAAAAAATGCCTTCTGGTTGTATTTTGTTCAGATTTTACCACCACCACCCTCTTAACCTGAAATGAGAAATGTTCAGTGTGATGCTCTAACTTCTAGCAGACCAGTTATGTGAACAAGGAAGTGTTTTCCCCCTCCCTCTTTGAGCATGAGCAGCAGCACAGATCTCCACGGAGGATTTGAGACTGCTTGACTGCAGGCATACCTGTCATTCCCACAGCAGTGCTAAGCTGCTGATATAAAAGCGCGTGCGCACTGAGAAGCATATGAGAGCAGTTAACCCTCCAGGCCCCCAGAGGAGAAGGAATGCTGCATGCAGCAAAGGGGGAGGAATAGATGAGGGTTCCAGCCCCCATCCCAAATGTGCCAATAAGAGATTTTTTACTTGATTATCATTCTGCAAAAACTCCTTTAGCCAACCAAAAGGCCCATTTTCATTGTTTTGAAGAAAAAGGACTCGTTTTTGTCCCAAGCATTCATTGTCAGAAAAAAGTGACCTTTTGTATTTTCAAAGGAGTTAGCTGTGTTAGTCTGTAGTTGCAAAACAGTGAAGAGTCCAGTAGCACCTTTAAGACTATCCAACTTTACTGTAGCATAAGCTTTCAAGAACCACAACTCTCTTCATCAGATGCTCTGATGAAGACAGCTGTGGTTCTCGAAAGCTTATGCTACAATAAAGTTAGTTAGTCTTAAAGGTGCTGCTGGTCTCGTTACTTTTATATTTTCTTTCATAAAGCCTGGGCTATGGAACTTTCCCTAAGACAGTAACAAACATCTAAGTCGCTTGTACCGACATGATGGGAAGTCTTGTTCAAGACCTGGCTGCCCAGAAGTGTCCTTTCATCGGTAACTTCCACCCAGCCCAGTCTGCTTGATTTGTTTGTGGTTCTTAGTCTTTGAGGAAAAGCAATAATTGCTTTCCACCAGAATGCAGAATGTATATATGATCTTTGGAGGCTGTGTATAAAATTGATCACTGGAGCAGCGTAATATGAGGGAGGTAGAGAAGCAGGCAAAGGGCCTGGAAGGAGAAGAGCTTTAGATGTCTTTACCCAGCTGTAGCGCAGTGGTTAAGTGGTTTGGCTGCGAATCAGCACTCTGCTGGTTCGAATCCCACTATTGCTATGAGCTCAGTAGGTGGCCTTGGGCAAGCCCCTCCTCTCAGCCCCAACTCCCCAGCTGCATTGTGGGGATAATAATAACACTAACTTGTTCACTGCTCTGGGCAAGGCACTAATCTGTCTAGAAGAGCGGTATATAAGCACAGTGATGATGATGATGATGATGTCAGAGGAGGCTTGGGAGGACCAGATTACAAGGTGTCATTGTACTCTGTGCAGCTTGCAAGCTAAGGAGACTCCAAGAGAGCAGGGAAGACGTGTGGTGACTGGCCAGAGCAGGTTTGGGAGGCCAATGAAAAGCTGCAAAGGAACATTTTGGTTGACACCTGACTCTATGGACCTTAGAGGGGCGAGTGCACAGTGTGCTGTTGTAGAGTGTGTGCTCTTGTACCTGAAGCCCTGTGGAGCCCTCCTCGCCTCCTTTGACTTGAAAGGGCGTCATGCAGCAAACTGGTTCCAGTGACTGGCCAGATCTCTAGAGTAGACAACTGGCCGCTCTTCTGACTAGCAGGGGGCTGATCTGTTTTACAGACAATGTGCCCCTTTGGGGCTTCCCTGTGCTTTGTTGGGGGATCAGCATAAGCCAAGCAAGGCATACAGTGGATGGTTCTCTCCAGGACTGGCGATGTACAAAATGCTGCGCACACAGAAGCGCCTCCCCCCTCTGCCCCAGAGCGCCATCTCCGGAGCTCCCACTGGCCCTGGGCCTCCCAGTGCTCTGTGTGTATGTGTGCATGCTGTGCTTCCTTGGTTCCCTTTCTTGCTGGGTTCTGCACGTGGGTAGCAACAGTATGGTGACAGGGGAGCGTCCTTGGAGCTATTGCCTCGGTGGTCTGCTTCCCTTGATGGAGCACTGTTGGCACCCTGCCCGATGATTGGGGAGTTTTGGGGGACTCTGGTGCAATTGCCATGCCCTCTGCACCTTGGAATAGGGTCTCTTTTGTACCTATTTGCCTGCTGCTGAGCAAACAGAGGCAGTGCCAGCGCCTGGGGCTGACAACAGGGTGGCTACTTCCTACTGTGCATTGTCTCAAAAATTATTCCTTTCAAGCTGCCTTCTTAGGGAATGGAGAGGGGAAGAGAGACAGGGTCACAGTAGCTTCTCACTGCAGGAAATAAAGGAGCTTGGCGGGGGGGGGGCATGGACAAGTTTGTATGAAAAAACAGCCAAAGGGTTAAGCAGCTCCTCTTGACCCAGCCTTTACCTGTCCTTGTGTGGCTTTGAAAGAAAGCTGCTCGTTTTATGAAAAACAGCTGCTGTAGCACAGTGGTGAAGTGGTTCGGCTGTGAATCAGCACTCTACTGGTTCGAATCCCACTGCTGCCATGAGCTCAGTGGGTGGCCTTGGGGAAGCCACTCCTCTCCGCTCCAGCTCCCCAGCTGCCTTGTAGGGATAATAATATCACTAAATTGTTGACCACTCTAGATGGGGCACTAATCTGTCTAGAAGAGTGGTATATAAGCGCTGTTGTTGTTGTTGTTGTTGTTGTTGTTGTTGTTGTTGTTGTTGTTGTTGTTGTTACTGTTGAAGAGCTGTGGTGGGCTGCTGGCTTATCCTGAGTTGTGGCACAGCTTAGAGGCAGCACCGGAGACTAAGGAGAACATGACTTCTTTATGGGAATGTTTCCAATGACACCAGAGTTGTAGCAGGTGTAAAATAATACTGGGTGCTGTAGCACAGCGGTTAAGTGGTTTGGCTGCGTATCAGCACTCTACAGGTTCGAATCCCACTACTGCTATGAGCTCAGTAGGTGGCCTTGGGCAAGCCACGCCTCTCAGCCCCAGCTCCCCAGCTGGATTGTGGGGATAATAATAACACAAACTTGTTCACCACTCTGAGTGGAGCACTAATCTGTCTAGAAGAGTGGCATATAAGCACAGTTGTTGTTGTTGTTGTTGTTGTTGTTGTTGTTGTTGTGATGATGATGATGATGGGTAGGGGATAGGCTGGGGAAGTTTAGGATGCCAACGAAGCCCCACTCCCCCCACCCAAATGTGTGCCAAATGCTGCCTAATTCTATACAGGCATTGGGGTTATACCAGTATAGTGCTGGCATTGGCACCAGTATATCTTCAGCTATGTTGGCATCTCTCTGAGTTACGCTGGCATCACAGCCACAGGGTTTAGCCAGTATTATTTCTCCCATTCGGAGAAAGGGCTTAGAATTGCACCGTTAAACAACTATCTACACAAGGCCTCCGGGGTGTTTTGGACTCCCCACTGAGCCTGGCAGCGTAATTACAGTTGTTGGTACACAGGCACCTGGTGAAAAGGGAGAAAGGCATCTTGGGGCATTCTGGCCTGGGGATCAAACTGGGTGTGTTCCAGCTTTCCTAGGCTGCCGTGTGCAAGCCCCTGCGTCTCTGCATCTTTCTGGCTGGTTTGCCATCCCTACCAGCATTGCATTCCACGTAGCAAGGGAAATAAATGGCTGTTGGGATGGGGGGAAGGGGCAACAGGGCCTAGCCTAGTGGCTGCTTGGGAAAACGAATGGCCAGCAGGACGTCTTCCCTGCTTCTCCATGGCTTTGAAGAGTGCCATCCTGTATCTGCTGGTCCCAGCCACTGCCAGAAATCAATTTAACTGAGAACAGAGGCCAGAGGGACAATGGATGGGTGGAGCGACCTGTCTCCTTATTTATTTTCCAAGTTATTCAATTCAGGCTCTGGCCTTAGAGAACATTGCTTGTTTCCTAGGAGACTGAAGGAAAGGAGAGCAAGTGAACCGCACCAAAAAAAAAAAACCATTCTGCTGGGCTAGAAACCTCCTTGATGAAAATTAACACAAATGCAGTAAATGCCAAGGGAAGCTAAAAATAGCTTGCGAGCTGAGCCCCTTTCTGCTTCTGTCTGTGTCCGCCTGCAGTTCTGCATGTACAAATGCTCACAGGCCTGTAATTCCCTGGATCCCTTCTGGACCCCTTTTAAAAAAAGATCATGACATTTGACACTCTCCAGGTCTCCCAGAGGCCAATTTGGGCGATGTTACATATATGGTTAGTGAGTCAACCATTTCATATTTGGTGTCAGGGATGAACGGAGGAGTCCTGCTTGGAGCACGAGGATGCCGCGATCATGGGCCCCACGGAGGTCAAAGCCTTCCAGACCCTATAGTCTGTGGGTCCTCTGTCTTCCAGGGGCCATCGGAGGATATACCTCCCTCTGGGAGGCCAGAAGCCCGGGTGGGCCCTGCCATGAGCAGAAACCACATCAAAGACTGGGACAGCTGAGGAACCCACCCAGGAGAGGCAGCAGTTTTGCTAAGGACCCCCTCTTCAGTCACCCCAGAACCTCATGAGTAGAGGTGGTGGAAAGCCCAGGGGGAGATTTAAGTCTGACAGCAGAGTGCATGGCTAGCCACCCAGGGCCTACGCTATGAGGCCTCACCTTGAGTCTTTACAGCCCTGCTGTGAGTGCTTGCAGACATCAGGCCGGAGCTATAACTGTAGGCAGGGGTCATTTTGTAGAAAAAGAGCTGGAGGAACTCATTAGCATAACTCATTAGCATATGCCACACCCCTTGACAGCACCAGAAGTGTGTCATTGGCATAACTGGTTTGCACATGCCACACCCCCTGACCTCACCTATCCTGGCTGTTTTGGACCCAATTCTGGCCACTCAGGGCTGAAATTGGGCCCAAAATGGCAAAAAGGGGCTGAAAATGGCCAAAAAGGGGCCCAAAACGGTCAAGATCGGGCCGCTGCTGATTGGGAGAGTGACCCACCACCCGTCAGAGGCCCAATCTGGGCCGTTTCGGCCCCAATCCAGGCTGAAGCGGGCCCAAAATGGCCGAGAGTCAGGTGGGCGGGGCCACCTGTCATGTGACCTCTTTGGGGATCTGCTGGAACTGCATTCCTGCACGTTCCCCCTCGAAATGAGCCCTGACTGTAGGCACTCCCTCCTATTATTAGCCTCAATTCAACCATGGTGTTGTGGGAGCAACCGTTCCGATAGTGCTCGCTAGGCCTTCCTTGACTGTGCTTGTGCGACTGCCCACCCCTTGGTGCAAACGGAGCTTTTGTGTTCCTTAAGAACCCTTAGATTTATGTTGTCTGAACCTTCAGACTTTCTTGTCTCTGTTTTCCTAGTAGTTGTACAGTGCAATCCTAAGTAGAGTTACTCCAGTCTAAGCCCATTGATGTCAAAGGGCTTAGACTGGGTTAACTTAGAACTTCAACTCAAATTTGATCCAGTTCTTCAGACACCCTTCCCAAAAACAGCACCTCTAAAGTAACGAAAGTAGCAGAGTTTGATATTAGCGCATTGGAAATAAGTAGATAGACTTCTGTGGTTTTAGCTCTAGAAAAAGACTTTTTACTACACATCAGGGAAAAGAGTACATTTGGTAAGAAAATGTACTAACTAGCTACATCTTGATGGCTGGAGAGAAAGACTGAGATAGACTTAGAACTGAAACTGAACTGAACAAAGAGCAATAAAACCTTAGTATATGTTGCTAGTTAACTGCCCTCCAATAAACTGGATCATCCAACAGACAATCCTAGATTCCTTCATTCAGACTAAAAACTCCCCTTTCTATGGTGGGAACATTACTCAAGGCCTAAGTGGTCCTATGCTAACTAGCTATCTGACTAAACAGAATAACAATTTAACTTTTTCATGACTGAACGTAGGACGCTTGCAAAATCGACAGTACCTCTAGCATGGGTACGGGCCCCGCAGTCTTTCCACTGTGGATACAGAGGCAAAGGATTCATTAAGTTTTTCTGTCAATCTTTTCAATCTAGTCTTTTCAATCCTTGGTCATCCAAAGGCCTGAATGCTTCACTCGCTGATATATTTGAAGAAATGCTTATAATTTGTCGTGATGTTTTTTAGCCATCTGCTCCTCAAGTTCTCTTTTTGCTCACCTCATTATCAACTTACATTTGTTTTGCCAGGACTTGGTTCCTTTCTGTTTACATCAAACATGGAAACGTTCCACTATTTAAAAGAAACATTTTTGCCTTTTATGGCTTCCTTGACTTGAGTCATTAATGACGCATGGAGCCGTGATTCTAGGCTTTCCTGATTTGAGGCGTGCATTCTATCTGGGTCTCAGTTAGTATAGTTTTAATAGTTTCCAAGGTATCCTGGGTCCTGACCTGAGTCCAGGTGAATCTGATCTCATCGGATTTCATTGGGTTAGTAATCGGACGGGAGGCCTCCAAGGAAGACAAGGGCTGCAAAGGAAAACCACCTGTTACTCTTTTGCCATGAAAACCCCACTAGGGGTTGCCTTACGTATTATGTAAGCAAGCACCGAGTCATTACTGACCCATGGGGGGACGTCGCATCATGACGTTTTCTTGGCAGACTTTTGTTACAGGGTGGTTTGCCATTGCCTTCCCCAGGAAGGCCCAGGAAACTGGGTACTCATTTTAGCAACCTTGGAAGGATGGAAGGCTGAGTCAACCTTGAGCAGGCTATTTGAACCTGGCTTCCACCAGGATCAAACTCAGGTCGTGAGCAGAGCTTGGGCTGCAGTACTGCAGCTTACCACTCTGCGCCATGGGGTACCTACTTGCCTTACATATTACCTGTTGCTTTAAATAGGTACTCATATGTACTACCTGTGCTTCATGCTGTCTAATGTCAGTCCTAGAATTGCTTATGTTCTGTTTCAGCATTTCTTTAGCTCTGTATTGGATTCTTGCTAATGCTGTCTTTGTAAACTTGTATTTGTTTACCCTATGGCATCATTTATGGAAATGTCCTTGACATTATATGGAAATATCCTTGATATTGTATAGAAATACTGATTGTACTAATCTCACACTACGTAATCCACCTTGAGTCTCTGTGAGACTGGAGGACTATAAATGATACAAACAAACAAACAAACACTGATTTGAGGGTAGGATTTCATTTGCCTTGACCTGGATAGCCCAAGAGAATCTAATCTTGTCAGATGTCAGAAGCTAAGCAGGGTCGGCCTTGGTTAGTAATTGGATGGGAGACCTCCAGTGAAGACCAGGGTTGTAGAGGCAGGCAATGGCAAACCCCCTCTGTTAGTCTCCTACCATGAAAACCCCACCAGGGGTCGATGTAAGTCAGCTATGACTTGACAGCACTCTCCACCACCGCCGCCAGGTATCCTGGAGAGATTTGACTCTTAATTCTTCCTTTTGACTTACCTCATTTGTGCAAAGTTCCTATTTTGAAACCAAAATTGATTGTTTTGGCCACTGAGGGCAACTTTGGCCAATACCACTGTTCCCAGCAGGTGCAACAAAATTTACATCTCACACCAGGTCTTGAGCCCCACTCCTAACTAAGTCCAGAGTCGCTGCATTTGCACGACAACTTGTCACAATGAAGTTTGTAAAGTTGGCATGAAATGAGCGCAATCAGTGTGAGAGTACTCAGACTCCTCGTATCACAACGTTCTCCTCTTTGGTCACTTCCCTTGTTTCCCTCTCCATCTTGAGATCTGCCACATGGTTTTCATTAGGAGTGGGTGGGTGATACTGCACTCTTGCTTTTAAGTAATCCCTAGGGCCAGATAGCTTCACCCATAGTGATTATGTGGGGGAATTTCTTCCCCTGATGTTTTCCAGCTTATTTAACTCTGGTAGTGGAGAGTGCCCTCAAGTCATATCAGACTTATGGAGACCCCTAGTGGGGTTTTCATGGCAAGAGACTACCAGAGGTGCCTGGCCATTGCCTGTCTCTGCAACCCTGGTCTTCCTTGGAGGTCTCCCATCCAGTTACTAACCAAGGCCAACCCTGCTTAGCTTCATGAGATCTGATGAGATCAGGCTCTCCTGGGCTATCCAGGTCAGGGCTATTTAACTCTATGCTGGATTTATTATGGATTTAATACTCCAACATGCCCCTGCCTGTTCTGCCAACAGAACTCACACCCAGGGATAGTTTTTCTCCCTTTCACCAGGTTTCTGAAACGCCCACTAAATTTATCCAGCTGTCTGAGCACAGAAGAGATTCCCTGCAGAAAGGGCTCGTGTGGTTTCCCCATTGCTGGAGCAGCTGCAGATAAAGTACAGCGGCACTGAGATTTCCCCAGAGCAGGTTCCACTGCAGTTCCCCCAGCAGCAGCCCTCCTGGCCACCAGGGCTTTTCATTTTAAAGAAGTTGACACTCGAATATTGTGATTTCGATATAACAATATGCCACTATTTGTACCAAGTTGTGTGAATGCCCAACTTTCAGTTTTTTAAAAAAAAGACTCTAGCCCCTTCTGTTGTGGAGTTATACCTTTCCCCTTATATCTCTGCAAAGGCATGGGCCAGAGGCTTACTTATTTTTTTAAAAAAAATAAAAGCTGGGACTTCAGAGGATCGGTAACACACAGTGGCACAATCTTATATTGATATAAAAATACTCTAGTGCTGATTTTAAAAAAAAAATCCTCCTGGATGTAAGGGGAAGGAAATGGCCACAAAGTTAGAGGAAATGGCTGCCATGTGGGCAGGAAAATCCTCATTTCCTCTCCGCACAGTAGCTCTCCAGGCTTTACTGCAATCTTTCCAAAACTTTGGAATAAACCAGGATTGAGAAAGATTATAAAAAAAACTGGGGAAATGCCAGGAGGTGCATAGTAGCATGGGAAAGCAGAGAAAAACATCTATGTCCCTGCAGCATTAAACCTGGAGCACATAACCTGTGTAGAGATAGCAAAAAGCACCTGTAGGCAGGCCAAATGGTATGAGTTCAAGGTGCTAGTGGCTGAAGACATGAAGGTACCTGAGACCCAATCGGACCCTTGGTCCATCAAGGTCAGTGTTGTCTGCTCAGGCTGGCAACAGCTCTCCAGTCTCTCAGGCAGAGGTCTTTCCTTTTAGGTGAAGATGCCAGGACTGAATCTGGGACCTTTTATGTGCAAAGCAGGTGCTCCAGTGGAGAGTTCAGTAGAGCGCCCTGGTCTTGCATCCTCTGTACCCACATGGCCGCATGCTAGGCTGAGGGAGGGGGGAGGGAGTGACTGCTGACTTCATTGGCCATATAACATCTGGCCAGAGGCTGGGTCCAAAGGTAGAGAGCCAGAGAGGTGTTTGAAGTTGCTGACTCTGGCCTGGCTCCAAAACATTTCAACTCCAAGTTGGTCTGTGCTTCTACTACGTGCCTCAGAAATGCTCGGATGGACTGACACCCATCCATCAAGAGTTGTTGAATCAGCTAGAATTCAGCTGAGCAACCTGATGAGAGGGAGGGCAGGAAGGGTTACATCCGTGTTTGGTTCTCGTGGCCCCTTCTTACATGCCCAGGTTAATGCCGATCGCCACCTTGGGGCCAGGAAGCAATTTTCCCTAGGCCAGTTTGGCTAGGGATCCTGGAGGTGTTTTGCCACCTTCTGGGCATGGAGCAGGGGGTCACTGGGTGTGTGTATGGGGGAGGGATTTGTGAATTTCTTGCATTGTGCAGGGGGTTGGACTAGATGACCCTAGAGGTCCCTTCCAACCCTCTGATTCTCTGATCATATTTACGCTCTCTCAGTCTCCACTTTGCTCAATGATGAGCTGTTCCAGTGGGAGAATTACAGGGTTTGGTTTCATTTGGCTGAGAGAGACGTATGGCCAATACACCAACTGGAGGCCAAGAAGCCGCCTTGTGTGGCAGCCGGTCTGCTGTCCCACCTCAGTACCCCAGAGGGTCCCTGACCCTTGCAGGGCTTTGCTTCAGCCAACCCAGCAGGGTCTCTAGTTGGTCTCCCTCTCTTTCCCAAGGTCAAACCACCATTTCTTCCCATTCACATGCACACACACTGCCTCTGCCCCTCAACTAACACCGTCTTTAAGCTCTGCTGGGTAGTGGAGTGATGTTATCATGAGACCATCTCTAATAATTGAATGCCCATAGAGGAAGCATCCACAACCCCAGAGAAACAGGAACAATCTTTAAACTGGAGGGCTCCCAGAAGGCGTGTGTTTCAGTCAAATCATGGCGATACACACAGTCTCAAGAAGTCAGATGGCAAATTCCCAATGCAATCTTTCCCCTTATTTTTACAGCACTATTTTACTGTCAACTTTAACCATGAGAACCAGAAAAGCCTGGAGCTGAGGACAGAAGATTCCAAGGACTGCGATGAGTGGGTGGCAGCCATCAGCCATGCAAGGTAGCTCCTCCGGGCAAGGCCTTCTTCCACCCCACCCCCAGCTCCTGGTAACAAAAATACCGTCATGAGTTCTGAAGGGTGGGGTGGAGGACGGGGAAATCGGAAATGGATCATTCTTGCCTTAAGAAGCAAACTTAGACACTTGAAAAAAAGGTTAAAAGGACCCTGCAACCTTCAAGGTGTTTGGTTTGCAGGGCAGTAGGCCTTCCTTCCAGAGGCAGATTCCTGGAAGGTAGCAGGACAGGAGGGCCAGTGCGTACGGTTGCCAACCTCTAGGTAGTAGCTGGAGAGCACCCGGAATTACAATGGATCTCCAGGCCAGAGAGATCAGTTCCCCTGGAGAAAATGGCTGCTTTGAATGGTGAACTCCATAGCATTATACCCTGCTGAGGCCCCTCCCTCTCTAGGCTCCACCCCCCCCAATCTCCAGGAATTTCCCAACCTCGTGCTGGCAACCCTCCAGGCAGGAGGATAATACCCAAGGATGGAAGTAGGGAAGAAAACAGAAGGGGGGAGAGCTGCAGCTGGAGCTGGAGCAACTTCTAGGCTCCCTTGACGGTTGTGTTTCAATGTCGTTATTTGATCTTATTTCTCTTTCTTTCACCATTCTGTTCCTTCCCCGAAAAATGCTCTTTTATCACGGACTAAACTGAAAGAGGATGTTTTTCTCTCCCTCCTCGTTCACAGGTGATACCTGGAGGTTTGGGTTCTTTGACGAAAACTGGGATGTGGTGCATGATAAAGTACCTGAACAAAGCCCAAAGTCAGCTTTGATACACTTCAGACATTTGAAAATTCTGAGCTTTGCTCCTAGCGCCCAGTTGCATATTCTGGCACTGAAAGGGATAAAATGGGACCTTAGGTTTCTCCTTCTGTGGGTTTAGATCCCCAGATTGGCAGAAAGCATATGGGACATTGAAAGAGCAACTCCAAGCAAATCTATTCAAAATCCTAGGTTTATTTATACTTAAGTGTTCTTGGTAGGGTTGCCAACTCCAGGTGGGGAAATTCCTGGAGATTTGGGAGGTGGATCCTGTGGGAAACCCTCAGCAAGGTATAATGCCAACTCTCCAAAGCAGCCATTTTCTTCAGGGGAACTGATCTCTGTTGTCTGGAGATCAGTTGGGATTCTGGGAGATCGCCAGGCCCCATCTGGAAGTTGGCAACCATAGTTCTTAGGAGGGCACTGTCCATGTATCACAGATGGGATCACGGCGATTAATTGCATCTGGGTCAATTGTGATTCCTGTTGCATGCTAAAAATTGCATGTATCATGTGCTCAAAGCTAATGGTGAACGGTCTCTAAAGGTATAGAATGTGGGCTGCTCTTCTTCAGAGTATCATTCGAGGGTGGGATGTTAGGGCCAAGCTACAAGTGATGAAAACACTTGAACGGCAAGTGAACAGACTCGCATGCATTCCTCCCTGTTCACTACGTGATCGAGTGGAAGGCAAGTGGAGCGCAAGTGAACAGGGAGGAATACATGCGAGTCTGTTCACTTGCCGTTCAAGTGTTTTCGTCACTTGTAGCTTGCCCCTTAGACAGTCAGATTCAAACAATCCCATTAGCTATAATTTCATTGGCTGGCATTGCACTGGGCTCTTAGCCTACGCGAATAACTTGAGACAGGAACTGAAAAGTCATCTCTTAAAATAAATAAGGGAAATGGTGTTGGCAGTGTGTTTATTAAAATAAATTTTGAAGTAAGAAATTCCAGCATGACTGACTGAATGTATGAAGCTGCCTGATCTAGCAGAGCTTTAGAATAGCTCGTCTGGACAGGTCCTCTTGGTGGAAATCTTACCCAATCGTGGAGCTGGAGCGCCATTCCTTCAGTTCCTATGAGCTAAGAAATGCAAGTCTCAAAATGTACACTGACTTGTGACATTGTGGACTAGAGTCCTACGTTAGTCTGATGCCTGATATGAAAGCTGGGTCTGCAGCAATGTGGGAAGGTGAAAAAAAATGGCAAAGGGTGGGTTTAAAGACCATGATATACAATGGATATAGCCGGTTACATTTCTATGCAAAATTCTTGGGCTGTGATCACTATGCCTCAGTTTCCCAACCAAGTACTGCAGAACCCCCCAGGTTTCTGCAGCATATTGTGAGAGGTTCCTCAGGAAACTGGAGTAAATAAATAAATTGAAATACTGTGAAAAATTCCAAATATCCCTTGAAATGTTGCAGTTATTAAGGTTATATAAGCTGATATCTGTCTGTCTCTAGCTAGCTAGAGATAGATCTCTCTGACTCTCGCTAAACAGGCAGGCAGGCAGGCAGGCAGGCAGGCAGGCAGGCAGGCAGGCAGGCAGGCAGGCAGATAGATAGATAGATAGATAGATAGATAGATAGATAGATAGATAGATAGATAGATAGATAGATAGATAGATAGATAGATAGATAGATAGCAGCTCTTTTCAAATACATTTTCTTGACAACAATTTAGCAGTAATTGAATTGCACTCCCTGCCACCAACTTTTTCTCCTGCAAATGTTTTCATAGGTAGGAATTCCTCAGGGTTTGAAAAATTAATTTAGGGGTTCCTCCAGGGGAAAAAGGTTGGGAAACACTAGTCTAGGCTACATGACAGAAGGAACGTTTCTGAACACCTGTGGCTATCTCCCTGCAGTGGGCCTTAAAACAGCCATCAGGGCTTGGAGGAGGTATCCCCTGGCTGAACAGAGTGGGCAGGTGAAAGTAAAAGACAGCACTTTAAGATGCTGGATGGAGTAGGCGGCGTCTGCCTGGAGATGGCACAGACTCTTTCTCTTTAGGGCTCTGATGGGGGAAAGTGGAGTTGCTAACCTGTGGTGGTGCTGGGGAGCTCTTTGCCTGCTGCTGTATATTTGCAAAATATAGGGGCAAAAATGTTGTAAGGCTACAAAAGAGAGCCAGTTTAGTGTACTGGTTAAGAAGAGCAGCAGGACTCTAATCTGGAGAGCTGGGCTTGATTCCCCACTCCTCCACTTGAAGCCAGCTGGGTGACCTTGGGTCAGTCACAGCTCTCCGGAGCTCTCTCAGCCCCACCCACCATGCAGGGTGATTGTTGTGAAGATAATAATAACACACTTTGTAAACCACTCTGAGTGGGCATTAAGTTATCCTGGAGGGACAACACATGTTGTTGTTGTTATAACAATTTGTCAGATAAGTGACTTCTGTATTAAAATACCATAAACGATACCTCATGGATAACATGGCTCTTTAACTCTGCTGGTCACAATTCCCCCCTCTCTGTTTTTTCTGTTTGTGTGTGTATATATATTTCTTCCACTTCATTCATCTGACCAAAATGGGTTCTATCCAGGGCTTTTTTTCTGGGAAAAGAGGTGGTGGAACTCAGTGGGTTGCTTAGGAGAAAATGGTCACATGGCTGGTGGCCCCGCCCCCTGATCTCCAGACAGAGGGGAATTTAGATTGCCCTCTGCACCGCCGAGTGGCACGGAGGGCAATCTCAACTCCCCTCTGTCTGGAGATCAGGGGGCGGGGCCACCAGCCATGTGACCATTTTCAAGAGGTTCCGGAATTCCATTCCACCACATTCCTGCTGAAAAAAACTCCTGGTTCTATCTCACAAAAGCTTCTGCTTGGATAAACCTCTTGGTCTTTAACAAGCCACAACCTGTTTTTAAACTGCAGCATGGCTTGCCCCATGGAATTTATAGGACCTGGCTAATTGCATCTGGTGGGGGTGTCATATGCCTGTGTCCTGACCCAGTTAGCTCAGGTGAGCCTGATCTTATCAGATCTCAGAAGCTAAGCAGGGTCGGCCTTGATTAGTAATTGGACGGGAGACCTCCAACAAAGACCAGGGTTGCAGAGGCAGGCAACGGCACCTCTGTGAGTCTCTTGCCATGAAAACCCCACCAGGGGTCGCCGTAAGTCAGCTATGACTTGAGGGCACTCTCTACCACAATTGCATGTGGTGGGGGTGTCATAAGCCCACCTTCAGGGGGATGCCAAGCAGGCAGGCAGGATGATGGGTCAGGAGACAAAGTTTAATTGTTGTATTTGTAAAACAGTTATAGGACTCTTGCTACAGAGCATGAAGCGTTAATGCAGAAGTACCTCCATTTACTTCAGATTGTGGAAACCGAGAAAACGGTTGCCAAGCAACTTAGGCAGCAAATTGAAGATGGAGAAATAGAGACGGAGCGTCTGAAATCTGAGGTAACGGAGCCCTGCCCACCAAATCTGCCGATATTTTAAAGTGCAAAAGAGCTTTGTGGATGGTTTGTTTCAGGCCCCTTATCCCCGTATCCGTAGGCAAAACCACATTCTTCTGAGCTGGTAGTTTTGTGCCAGAAGATGTTTCACGTTGGCATCATGCAAATGGAGAACACCAAAAAGATGCCTGATTGAGCCGCTGATTTGGCACCTGGATAAAAATGTAATGGGAAACTTCTTAGGGTATATTCACACATAGCAGCCCAACACTTAACATCTCACAGTCACAGTGGAACGTGTTGGCAATCATTATGTCTGATATAAATCTCTAGAATTTGAAATTCAATATAACAGTCCTTGGAAGATGGGCATGCATAAGAAGTCAATGTTTAAAATGTTGTAATAGCTGCCAGTAGGAGGGCAGAATGGGGTTTTCTCAAGCTAAACAAATGATAGCCAAAGATAGGAAAGGAGCTTTATTGCCCGTGCCTAGAAGATTTCCGTTTAGAAAGTTAGCACAGAAGGGTGGTGCAGCTGGGCGCGAGGAAGTGGCGCAGCCGGAGTGAGTTCTGTTGTGCCCCAAGTTTCAGCCAGGGAGCCCCAATGTCATGATGTCAGAGACGCAGTGGAAAGGAGCCCCGTTTAAAAACAGTGAGCCCTCTAAGCCAGGAATGATACCCACAGCCCGATGCCAGAATTATGCAGACCCACAAAACGTTTTATGTTGGGGGGAAATCAGTGAGGTATCCTCAAACACACATCCTGCCACGCTATCACTCTGCTGGGGGTTCATCCTTTATCCTTGCTGTTTAAAAGAAGGAGGGATAGATTTTTTTCTCTCATAAAATTGGAATGCTGCTTGAGTTCAATTATTTTCTCAGTGTAATGTCTTCATTTTGCTTATTTTCTCTCTGTCCTACTACTGGCAATATGCACTTTGCTTTATTTTACATAGCTATAAGCATACGCATCTATTTTGGGGATGGGAGGAAATGCCTTGATAATCAGAATGTTTACCCACCACACACACACACACACAGAATGAGAGAGAGGGAGGGAGGGAGAGAGAGAGTCCTTTATATTGTGATGGGCATTGTGCCTGATGGGATACATGCTGAGACCCCCACATTCCCGCCCCCCCCCTCCAATAGATTCTGAATTTCTGAATTGGCTTCACTCTTTTCTGGATTGCACTTCACTTTGTTGCCCCTCGTCCTGTCCATTTCCACCTCCTAGCATGTGCTATCTCACCTGACTCAACCAAAAAAACAGAAACGGAGTAGAATGGCCCCTGCATGTATATTTATTTTTTTAATTTATTTATGTCATTTATAGCCCACCCTTCTCACTGAGATTCAAGGCGGATTACACTGTGCGAGATTAGTACAATCAATATCAGGAACATTTCCATAAACAATGCCATAGGGTAAATAGATACAAGTTCACAAAGACACAAGCATTAGCAGGAATCCAGTACAACATAGTGGTGAAGTCTACGGTTCCTAACTCATTAGCGGATCATCTGCGATCCCCTCCCTACGGCCCTCCTATCTGAGTAAAAAGCCTTTTTGAGTAATTCGGTTTTGCATTGCTGATGACCCTTCTGATCTGAGCTCTGGGGACAACTTTCCTTAGAAGCTTCAAGCAGATGTTAAAGTTCATGGAGTGCAGAAGAGATCCCTGTGAACCATGGCATAGACTTTTATTTTTATTTATTTTATCATATTTGTATTCCGCCCTCCCCGCAAGCAGGCTCAGGGCTTGTTTAGAAGACCACAATTTCAGATCTGGAAAAATCCAGAAGGTTGATTCTGCACCTTGAGGCCCTGCCTAGATAAGCTCTTTCTCCATTGGCCACCACCCCAATAGACCAAAAAGCTCTCTGTACTCAATCTTGAATAACGGAGAGGAGAAAAGCAAACTGGAAGCGTAAGCATGTCAACCTCACTCAAGTTTCTTGCCACTGATGCCAAGTTGCAGAGAGTGAGGAATGGTGAAGCCTAAAACAGGGCTTGCCCTTAAGAGATCTTCAGGACTGTCTTGGCCAAGGAGCAAGGAGGTTTTGGAGTTTCATGGAACTTCTCATCAAGCAGAATTTTCTGAAATGCAGAAGTCCCTCCTACCTCCACTTAAACAGCTCCACTAAAAGATATAATTCTACGCCCTCGCATTTCTTGTGTTCTGAGAAGCAACACAACAAAGCAGCCACTGTCAACAGCTTTCTAATCTAACATGGAAGGAAGTGGAACTCCCTTTCCAGGAGGAAATCAGATTTATTAGTGGTATGAAGCGGAATCTATACCTCAAAGGTTCAGAACACATTCCTGATGCTGAAACTCCAAGGACCAGATTCTGCCACAGACTGACAGTCAACCCACATTGCTTGTGCAAAGAGCATTCCATTTGCTTTGATGTTAGGCTCTAAGACTGCTGCCTTGATCCCAAGATATAGGAAATGCAAAGGGTGTAGAATTTTCCCTTCCACTATTATCCTGCCCTGATGTTGGTTGGTTGGTTGGCCATAGGCTAGCCCCAGTTTCTTTACGTATTTGTTTTCTGTGTTCCAAGATCGCTGCTTTGCTGAAAGAGAATGAGCGCATCCAGTCCAACCAGACAAATGTCCCCAGCGACGATGACAGTGACATCAAGAAGATCAAAAAGGTGGGCTGTAGCATTTTGGAGACCTTAGAGGAAAGCCAGGGCATGCTAAATGGTCCTTTTGACTCAAAGGTCACCGGGGCACAGACGTGCGTTGGCATTCATTCTCTGACTCACAGCAACGGTGGGTCAATTCTTGAAATCCTCAGGGAAGTTCTAGAAAACTGTAAGGAGGAAAGGGGAAGGTTGTAGCAAAACCTTGGCTGATCTCTCTGGGGAGGAGAATCTTTTCACCTGGGAAAGACAGTGGCTATTTTCACACGTCTTACCGGCTGCGCAAAATCGCACAAAACTCCTGGAACGACGGCGTCCTGGCGAGATTTCCCATCATGACTTCAGTTTGTAGCGCGTTTTGCGAAGTCATGACGGGAAATCGCACCAGGAAGACGCTGTCGTCCCGGGAGTTTTGCGCGATTTTGCGCAGCCGGTAAGATGTGTGAAAATGGCCAGTCTCTTGCCCCCTTGACAAAAGACTGCACATCCCTGATTCATGATGTACTTCAGTCCTTTCTATTTTCTTTCTTCATTTGTTTGTATACGTTGTACTCTACTTTAGTGCACACGTGAACATTTTCAACAACTAAACTAAGTAGTCTGTGTGTGGGAGTACCACCATAAAATCATGCATGATCATTGTTTAAAATCAACTCAGCTACAAATTCATTAGGGGATCTACCTTACAAGGTTGTCCTGTTGCAAGAATTATAAATGCATTATTGGCGAAGTGCTTTGAACACTGAAAGCACCATATCGAATCCAAATTAAACCCTATACAGTAGATGAATTTTAATAGGCGCTAGACAGGTGTTCATGTTTATTTATTTACTTAATTTATGCCCCACTTCTCTCCTCAGTGGGAACCCAAAGTTGCACACAACATTCCCCCTTTCTTCATTTTATCCCCACAACAATGTGTGAGGTGTGTTACGCAGCGTGTGTGTGACTGAACAAAGGTCAACCGGTGAACTTCCATGGTGGAGAGGGGATTCAGACCTCATTCTCCCTGATCCTGGCCCAACACTTAATTCCTACGCCCCTCCGGTTCTCATATCCTATTGCCTTTTTCATTGGTCACTGTCAGGGCTGACTTTAATTCTATTGACAGGAGAGTAAAAGTCAGTCCACAACAGGACAGTTTTGTTAAATATATAATTTTATTTACAATTGCCCTGAAATGGTAACATTTAAGAAAAGACTGAATCATAGAATCTTAGAATCATAGTGTTGGAAGGGACCTCCAGGGTCATCTAGTCCAGCCCCCTGCACAATGCAGGAAATTCACAACTACCTCTCCTCCTCACACCCCCAGTGACCCCTGCTCCATGCCAGAAGATGGCAAAACACCATCAGGATCCCGAGCCTAACTGGCCTAGAGAAAAGTGCTACCTGACCCCAAGGTGGTGATCGGCTTTCCCCTGGGCATGTAAGAAGGGGCCACAAGAACTAAGCACGGGTGTAACCCTTCCTGCCCTCCCCCTCTTGATCTGCCTAGATTCACAGAATAAGCATTGCTGTCAGATGGCCGTCTAGCCTCTGCTTTAAAACCTCCAAAGGAGAGGCATATTCTTTATTTTCTTTTGTAATGGAAAAATTTAGTCTTCAAAATTCGTTTAAAAATATTAAGCATAGAGGCAAAAGATACCTTTCAGCCTCAACTGGGGCAGTCCATGCAAGGGTGGGGGCCTTGGCTGAGGGAGACACCGTCCCAGTCTGATGGAATTTTGTGGAGGTGGGTGGTGTCGCCCCCAAGTTTTTGCTGTGCGCCCATGCGCTGTGAGCCTCCTTCTCTGCCAACAGGTCCAGAGCTTTTTGCGTGGCTGGCTGTGTAGGAGGAAATGGAAGACCATCATCCAGGACTACATCCGCTCCCCCCACGCAGACAGCATGCGGAAGAGGAACCAAGTGGTCTTCAGTATGCTGGAAGCTGAGGCGGAGTACGTGCAGCAGCTCCACATCCTGGTGAACAATTTCCTGCGCCCGCTGAGGATGGCGGCAAGCTCCAAAAAGCCACCCATCACCCACGATGACGTCAGCAGCATCTTTCTGAACAGGTGAGCGGGCACCAGTCCCAGCTATGGCTCCCTGGAAAGGAGCAGCTCCTCGAGAAGGGGCCCGTGTAGAGAAGGAGAACTTGGGCTTCGCCCCTTCTGTATGCTTGTCAAAGTAATGAAAACCGAGAGGTGTAACCAGGGCTTTTTTCTAGGAAAAGAGGCGATGGAACTCAGTGGGTTGCCAGCACAGGGGGCAACTCCTGGCAGGAGGTGGTGCCCCTGGTACCACATACGCATGCGCAAAGTGTGTGCATGTTCCCAGGACTGCACAATGACATCACTTGGGGTCAGCTAGAACAAGGGGGGAGTTTTTTAAAGTTTAAATCGCCCTCAGCGGAAATGGTCACATGGCCAGTGGCCCCGCCCCCTGATCTCCAGACAGAGGGGAGTTTAGATCGCCCTCCAAGCCATGTGACCATTTTCAAGAGGTGCCGGAACTCCATCCCACTGCGTTCCAGCTGAAAAAAAGCCCTGGGTGTAACCATGTATGAGCAAGTTCCATTCAGTGCACAGCCTGTGATGCCAGTCGCAAGTAGGTGCTGATTGTTTGGAGAGCGGTTCAGATGTGCCCACTTAGGGCAACAGACCTGCTTTCCCCTACTCTTGGAAAGCGCTGCACTGGTTGTCAGACTCATCCAAACTGCTTGCTTTGGTCTCTGTTTTTCAAAATGGAGCCTGTTGCTATTAGACTCTGCTAGTGTGTGCAACAGCACCGATCATCTTAAACTTGAACAAATCATGAGTGTACGCTTCCACAGTGTAAATAGACAGTGCAAGATGGTTTGGTCACCCGTTACAGGGCTTTCCCCCCCCATAGCTTCACCCCATATGTCTGCCACTGCACCCAGTTTTTAAAAGTACATAGTTAAAAGGCAAACATTAGTTTTGAATTAAGTTTTAGTTTAATACTTAAGTGTCCTCCTATAACTCCTATGAAGAGTTATTTCAGTCTAAGCCTACTGAAATCAATGGGCTTAGACTGGAGCAACTCTGCTTACGATTGTACTGCAAGTGTCACTGAATGTCCTTACGGCCGTTCATTATTGTACTCTGCTCAGTGAATGTTCTAGCTGTCAAATATATTGAGAGCTGTAGCACAGTGCTTAAGTGGTTTGGCTGCGAATCAGCATTTTACTGATTCGAATCCCACTACTGCCATTATTATTGTTGTTGTTGTTGTTGTTGTTGTTGTTAGCTTCAATTTATATTCCACCCTCCCCACACCAGCAGGCTCAGGGCGGATTACACTGCGTAAACATTTCAATAAAACATTACATTTCAACCACAATAAATACAGTATAAATATTTTAAAAAATTACAAAATTACAAGATTACAAATGAGCTCAGTAGTAGGTCAGCCACTCCTCTCAGCCCCAGCTCCCCAGCTGTATTGTGGGGATAATAATAACACTAACTTGTTCATCACTCTAGTTGGGTCACTAGAAGAGCGGTATATAACTGCAGTTGTTGTTGTTGTTTTGTATTTTCACTTCCACTGTTGTAACCTGCTTTGGATTTCAGTTAGAAAGCAGATGATAAATAACAACAACGACGTTTAACAAGGTGTTATAAGGAGGGTGGTGGTTACCTATCAAGGCAAAATCGAGCAATCTTCTATAACTGGCTTTGAGACTGGGGGTCCCAGGCAGTGCTCTTCAGATGTCACCCCGTGGGGCTAATTATTCATCACCTGTCTGTGCAGTTTGCCATCAGCCACGAGATCCAAAGACCTTGAGGCTTTTAAAAAGTGAAGATTCGCTGACTCCTCACCATACAATGGTCTTCTGCACGTGTGCAAGCTGGATCAATCTTATCTTCCTCCCATAAGCCAAACAGGAGTGCAGTTTTATTCCTGGCTGATCTGGGATCACACAGCATCAGGGCTTTTTTTCAGCAGGAACGCGGTGGAACGGAGTTCTGGCACATCTTGAAAATGGTCACATGGCTGGTGGCCCCACCCCCTGATCTCCAGACAGAGGGGAGTTTAGATTGCCCTCTGCGCCGCCCAGCGGCGCAGAGGGCAATCTAAACTCCCCTCTGTCTGGAGATCAGGGGGTGGGGCCACCAGCCATGTGACCATTTTCTCCGAGGGCAACCCACTGAGTTCCACCACCTCTTTTCCCAGAAAAAAAGCCCTGCACAGCATCAATGATGAAGCAGAGGAAATAGGGACGCTGGCACATGAATCTCTCAAGAGGTGGGTTGCAGGTTACGTGAACGACCAGCACTGATATGTCTGACCAGCACTAGAGGTCAATGCTCCATCTTGCAATCTTGTTGATATGCATGGAGGTGGAATTTGAGACCATGTGGGCAGGCAATCAAATGAGTACCAAGGGACAGAGAGATGCGTGGAACCACAAATACACAGGGATTTTGTAATGATGAGTCCTCTGAAAAGCTTCCTGCCTCTCTCTGCTGTTATCTTCCAGTCCCCAGAGACACTGAAATACTAGTCCTATCCAACATCCTCCTCCAGTCACAAGCCAATGCTAATAAAAGTCACCCAACATCTGGCCAGCTCCAAAGTAGCCACAAAAAGCTTATACAGGATATCAGATGCACAGAACTGGGTCAAAAGCCCCCTTTTTTGTTAAAATGATGATAAATTTAACAATGAATGTTTTCCACTTTGCAGAATTAGATTTTTCCCGAGGAACAAATTCCTATGAAAATGGGGGATTAGACATGGCAGCCCATTAGTTTGCTGATTCCAGTTTCATTTGTTTTTTTTTGTTTGTTACTTTTCCAGCGAAACGATTATGTTTCTGCACCAGATCTTTTACCAGGGCTTGAAAGCACGCATCTCTAGCTGGCCCACCTTGGTGCTGGGTGAGTAAGCACTTGATGTGTGTTTCCCAATATTCCTGAGAGATAAAAAAGCATCTGACAAAATGGGTGGTGACTCCTGTAAGCTGCAATCACAATGAATGGTCAAGTCTTTAAGGTGCCACAAGGTTCTTCGTTATTCTGGCTGCAGCAGATGGGCGGCCTCATCTGAATACTCTAATGCCCGCACAAACCAGGCACCTGCGGGCAGTGGGCATTCTCATTGCTAGAACAGCTGAGGGAGGGGGATTTGGGGGGCAGTGTACAAAGCAGGACTGGGGAGGAGGTGTGGCTGCTTGTGCCTCAGTGCCCTTTCTGTGCACTCCCTGCCAACATGTGTTCTAAGCATGCCTGATATGAAGTCAGAGAGACACAGCCCCGAATCACACAGCTGAGCTATGGGTGTCCCGGCTGGGATTTATATATTGTTTAGGAGGGCCATGGTTATCTCCAGAGTTAATGGGCGTCCTAAACTGTGCCGTGGCCTGAGGCTGTGTCAAGAGGCCAGACTGGGGCATTTGCATTCTCATTCTGCATAAAAATCTTCTTTGGAGGTTTTAAAGCAGAGGCTAGATGGCCATCTGACATGCCATGTTCACATGCTGATTCTGTAGGAACCTAGGCAGATGAGAGGGAGGGCAGGAAGAGTTACATCAGTGCTTAGTTCTCGCGGCCCTTCTTACATGCCCAGGGTAAGGCCGATTGCCAGTTTGGGGTCAGGAAGCAATTTTCTCCAGGTCAGTTTGGTTAGGGATCCTGAAGGTGTTTTGCCATCTTCTGGGCATGGAGCAGGCATCACTGGGTGTCTTTGGAGTGTGTATGTGTGGAGATAGTTGTGAATTTCTTGACTTGTGCAGGGGGTTGGACTAGATGACCCTGGAGATCCCTTCCATGATTCTATGTGATTAGGTTATTTTTTAAAAGATACAGTGTGGGTGACACTGGCATAAAGTACTAGGCACTGGGGACGGCTACGCCCAGCTCTAACATGGCTTGCCCTGATGCCAAAGCCCAAGTTACACTGGTCTGGTGTTGGCATGGTGCTGGTACTGCTTTGTACCAGCATATCTCCAGATATACTGTTGTATCTGCAGGATATGCCCTGGCATTCTTCCATTCTGCCAGCCGGACTAGGCCTTACTCAGGCTGCTAAGCCACTCAAAAGTCACTGGACAGTGCCCTAGAGCAGCTACTCCTCTGGAATGCCTGATTAAGGCAAAGACAACACACACCGCCCCCCGTCAATGTCCCTGTCTTCTGTTCCAGAGGAGTTAGCCGTGTTAGTCTGTAGTAGCAAAATCAAAAAGAGTCCAGTAGCACCTTTAAGACTAACCAATTTTATTGTAGCATAAGCTTTCGAGAATCAAGTTCTCTTCGTCAGATGCATGATCCAAACTGGTCAATGAGATAATCTAGGGGAGAATAGAACATGATGCCATGCTTTGATCCTGGTTCTGTCCAGACCAGGCTTCTTGGGCCTTTAATAACTTCAGGCACAATTTCTCTTTTCACCAAGAGGTGGAAGCTAATGTTCAAGCTGGTGCTGGAGGCCAGCCAGAATGAGAACCGAGTCTGAGTCAAGCAGGCATGGACTGTCTCTGTGTTGTAGGGACTACAGAGTCCAGCTGGAGAGAAGTTCACTTGAGCCACCAGCTGCTCGATAGACAGGCCACGTGCATGCACAGAGACGACATGCAGGGGCAGCCGATCCTCCTCTGGCAGCATGGAGAACCCTTGCATCTCCCTGTCAAAAGCTCAGAGGCCGCTCTTCATGTAGCTTTCTTTGATTCTTGTCTTCTGCCGTGCCCCCTGGATGGTTGACCGTAATGGCCAGCTTGTCCTGAGTGAAAGGAGAGACCTCAGGTGCATTTGTCCCCCAACCTGGCCAGAGCTGCTTCAGCCCCCTGCCTCTTTACTTGCAGCTGATCTGTTCGATATCCTGCTGCCGATGCTCAACATCTACCAGGAGTTTGTCCGGAACCACCAGTACAGCTTGCAGATTCTGGCGCACTGCAAACAAAACCGGGATTTTGACAAGCTACTGAAGCACTACGAGGCAAAGCCAGACTGCGAGGAGAGGACGCTGGAAACCTTTTTGACATACCCCATGTTCCAGGTGAGAGGAGGATCCCGCTGCCAAGATGGCATCAGGGTGCCACGGACAGCAGGGTGCCCGAGATGTTTTGCCATCCTGCGGGCACATGCAGGAACCTGTTGACGCAAGGAAGGAAATCTGCAGGCGTGGGCTGAGTGTGTGAGGGTGTCCTGATGCCGTTTTGTCTTGCATCCTAACCCAGATCCCCAGGTACATCTTGACACTTCATGAGCTCTTGGCACACACGCCCCATGAACACGTGGAGAGGAACAGCCTGGATTATGCAAAGTCCAAGTTGGAAGAGCTTTCCAGGTTAGAATAGTCAACTTCTGTTTCTTTACAGTGTGCATCTGGGGGGCCGGGGACATGCAGCTTTTGAAGAACCCACTCCAATTGACAGTGAATTGTTCCTCTGGTGCTCTTGGTCAAACAACAGTCTGTTAAGCAGCTTGCAATGGCACAGGAGTAGACATGGGCACGAATGGGGGGGAAATTACGAACACCCTGTTCGTTGTTCATTGCCTTCCACGAACAACAAACAACAAACAGTAACGAACATGTCCCCTTAACGAACATGTTCAGTGTTCGTTTGTGGCCCTTTAAAGATCCCTTTAAACCAGGGGTCATTTCGTAGAAAAAGAGCTGGAGGAACTCATTAGCATAACTCATTAGCATATGCCACGTCCCTTGACATTGCTGGAAGTGTGTCATTGGCATAACTGATTTGCATATGCCACACCCCCTGACATCATCTATCCTGGCTGTTTTGGACCCAATCCTGGCCATTCAGGGCCGAAATTGGGCCCATAATGGCAAAAAGGGGCTGAAAATGGCCAAAAAGGGGCCCAAAGTGGTCAGGATCAGACTGCTGCTGAGTGGGAGAGTGATCCACCACCCGTCAGAGGCCCGATCTGGGCTGAAACAGGCCCAAAATGGCCGAGAGTCAGGTGGGCGGGGCCACCTGACATGTGACCTCTTTGGGGAACTGCTGGAACTGCATTCCTGCGCATTCCCCCTCGAAATGAGCCCTGCTCAGGGGGGGATTCCCCATTGCCACCTGCTAGCAGATAGGTTAAAGGGCCCTTTCCTGCCACATGCAAGGGACAGGGCCCTTTAAAACTGCTGTTGCCAGGGGAATTGATTGAAAGGCACCAGACTTGAAAGGCTTGATGAACGGCTGCCGAACGCAATGAACAAGGCTTGCGACGACCACCTGTTCATTTGGAATGGGGACTCACAAACGGCTTGTTCGCTAACAGATGAACAGTTTGTGGGTTTTTTTCCATTCATATTGCTGTTCGTGCCCATGTCTACTCAGGAGTTAGGCCAGAACAAGAGAGCTGGCAAGCACTGGCATAAGGTTGCACCAGAGTTAGCAGCATGGCTGGGGTTGGGAAGCCACCCCACTAACATTCTCCAGACTCCACCCATTTGTATGGCAGTGCCAGAGTTACACTAGCCCAGTGTTGGTGCAACCACTGTGCAGTTTTGCACTAGTAGTGTATCTCCAGATATACGGATGTATCTCCAATATGCTGGTGTATCATTGAGATATGACAGCATAAGTTTTAGACACCATAGGATTTAGAGGCAGGGTATCCTATGTTAGATGACCCATCAATGGACCATTATCTGGGTAGAGTATGACCATCTCACCAGGGGATGTTCTGCTAATACACTCTTCTTTGCTCCTGCAGAATAATGCATGATGAAGTGAGCGAGACAGAAAACATCCGGAAGAACTTGGCTATTGAACGGATGATTATAGAAGGATGCGAAATCCTCTTGGACACCAGTCAGACATTTGTAAGACAAGGTAGCCTGTTTAGGTGGGCCCCCAGAGAACATATCCCTCACAAGGCCTTTCCTGAGCCTGTGTCTAAGATTCATAGCACACTGCAGTCCGGTTGAGTCTTATTTCCAGTTGGAGAGCAGTTACCCCTGACGCTCTGCACTTCTGCCTTAGTCTGGGGGTACCTGAAGAGGAAGGAGGGCCCAGATTACACCAGCAAAGCTTGATGTTTCTTCTCCTACAGGCTCCCTCATTCAAGTGCCCATGTCTGAGAAGGGGAAGATCACCCGGGGACGCTTGGGCTCCCTCTCCCTGAGGAAGGAGGGCGAGAGGCAGTGCTTCCTGTTTTCCAAGCACTTGATCATCTGCACTAGAGGCTCTGGGGGGAAGCTACACTTAACAAAGGTGAGTGAGAGGAAACTGTGCCACTCTGATGCGGAGCAATGATACTGGAATGTGCAGTACATCACACGCCAGAACAGGTGCTCTGACAAAGTGTACACATGTATGCCTTGGATAGGTGTTGTTTGTGCAAGCGCTGCAGGACATGGAAATCACACACACATGTACGCACATGAACATGCCTTAGACTAAATTAGACCATTGGTCCATCAAGGTGAGTATCTAAGTGGGGGTCTTTCCACATCATCTCCTACCTTGTCCTTCTAACTGCATGACAAAGCAGGTGCTCTCCCCTGCACTATGACCCCTTCCCCTACCAAACTACCATAAAGTGCTACAAGTACAGCATTTTGAGTGCATTGATTCCTATGTGGCCCCAGGAGGTTAAAGGTACACTTCTTGTGTGGAACCAGGGAGAAGTCCTAGAAGACAGAGATCATCTAGTCAGCCCCCCATGCTCAAGGCAGGAAAGTGCAGCAACAGCATCTAGGACAGATGGCCACCCAGCCTCTGCTTAAAGACTTCCTTTCCTTTCCTTAAAAGTTCATTGATTCATAAATCTTGAGCAGCAGAAAATACTTATTCCTTGTTTTTTGGATGCAAGAGCTAAAAACTGAGATATATTTTGCAATCGCTAAGACGAATTTAGGATCCTTCCTTATCACTAAGCAAAAGAGCCAGCGTTTCTGGAGTATAAGGGGACAGTTGGTTAATTAAAGGCTTAATATAACGATCCCTTATATTTTCGAAAAACCTACATTTGAGCAGGGCGTGAAAGGGTGTATTGATCCTATTAAGGCTACAAGGGCAAATTCTGTCCAAATAGGGCCTATTCAAAAATCTCCCCTGTAAAACCATTGTGGGTATAATATTCAGACTTGCAAACAAGAAATCTTTGCAGTGTCACGAGATGGTAAGATAGTAGTTTGGTGTAGTGGTTAAGAGTGACAGGACTCTAACCTGGAGAACCGGGTTTGATTCCCCACTCCTCCACTTGAAGCCAGCTGAGTGACCTTGGGTTAGTCACAGCTCTCTCAGAGCTCTCTCAGCCCTACCCACCTCACAGGGGGATTGATGTGAGGATAATAACAACACACTTTGTAAACCGCTCTGAGTGGGTGTTTTGTCTTGAAGGGCGGTATATAAATTGAATGTTGTTATTATATAGTGGGGTATTGATTTTGGGAAACTTAAAGACTTCCAGCAAAAAAGAGCCCACAGCACTCCCAAGCCGTAACATGCTACTCTTGAGCCCTAGATTGCACTGCTGTTTGACACTTACTTGTGGAAGGGCAGTTTGAGAACGTTACTTCTCATTTCTGCTATATGATTATTTCCCAAGAAATGTATCAAGGTCTGCTTTCAAACGCTGTGCATGTTCTTATTAGACACCAATCACAACAAATCTGTAGGCTTTTTCTGAGTTATCTGTAAAGGCCTCTGTACTCTGGGGGTGAACCAGAGGAAGCTTCGGTGCCCTGGAGGAAGTCAGGCTTCCCTTTGAGGTCTCCTGTTTTGGGTTTCTAAAGCAAATCACGGCCGACAGATAAGGTTGCAGACTTCATCACTGGTGAATAACCGAAGAGATGAGCTGCACGTCAGATGCCTTTACATTTAATTTGATGCTTGGTCCATATCATGACATTTAATTGTTTTAAGCAAACAAGGCCTGCGTCTTATTGAACTTTGTACTCTGCTATAGGCTGAAAATTACAGGTTCCAAATGAGAGCTGCTTTTCTTTTGGAGGATGCAGGGGGTGGGAACGGCATCCAGAGCATAATCTTGAGCCTTTGTTTCTCTTTCAGAATGGTGGCGTCATCTCCCTCATAGACTGCACTCTGGTGGAAGACATGGAGAACGCGGAGGAGGAGAGTAGGTCTCAACCAGTGCTTAGTAGTCCACATACGAGATCCGCCCCCCACGCAGCATGCACCCTTTAGCTGATGGCCCCTGGGCCACTTCGGAGCCACCTGGCTCCTCTCTGTCTCTGTCTTCTCCTTTCCAAGCACCTTCACCCAAATACTTTTCTCTGCTGGTGCTGGTAGCAGCATACCAGTCACCACGTTTCTTTACAATTTTGCAAATGCCTACAGTTGTGTATAGGATCCTAAGGAAACGGTGTGACCAGCAGCTGTTGCAAATAGCGCACACTTTAATTCAAACCAATGTCTGAATAACAACAACGACAACATTTGATTTATATACCGCCCTTCAGGACAACTTAATACCCACTCAGAGTGGTTTACAAAGTACGTTATTATTATCCCCACAACAAAACACCCTGTGGGGTGAGTGGGGCTGAGAGAGCTCTGAGAAGCTGTGACTGACCCAAGGTCTCCCAGCTGGCTTCAAGTGGAGGAGCGGGGAATCAAACCCGGTTCTCCAGATTAGAGTCCTGCCGCTCTAAACCACTACACCAAACTGGCTGAAGTTCATGTAAATTTAAATTCAAGACGGCCAGTCACTGATAGTCTCTGAACAGATACTGAAATTGAATTTACCGAAGTTGTGGAGGTTTTGCACCCCTGTGGCTTCATCCATCACTCATCTCAAAAAAGTTGCTGTTCCAGAGTCAAGGCCAAAGCGTTTGCCCAAGTTGCCTCCCAACTGCTGGGCTAGCATCCAAGATGCCCTCTTGGCCTTCTTCTCCCCCCACCACCATGGCTCTGAACCCCGCCCTCTTCTTTCCCTGATTCCCATTCCTTTCATCTCTCTCTTATCATTCGTAAAGCAAAAGGGCAAGACATGGACCATCTTGATTTCAAGATCATGGTGGAACCCAAGGACAGCCCATCATACACCGTCATCCTTGTGGCATCTTCCCGGCAAGAAAAGGCTGCGTGGACCAGCGACATCAGCCAGGTAAGGAAGAGTCAGCATCTGAGCAGTAGCAAAACAACAAAGAGTCCAGTAGCACCTTTAAGACTAACCAACTTTATTATAGCATAAGCTTTCGCAAGCCACAGAGCTCTTCGTCAGATGCATCGTCAGATGCATCTGATGAAGAGAGCTGTGGTTCTTGAAAGCTTAGGCTACAATAAAGTTGCATCTGATGAAGAGAGCTGTGATTCTCAAAAGCTTATGCTACCATAAAGTTGCATCTGACGAAGAGAGTTGTGGCTCTCGAAAGCTTATGCTACAATAAAGTTGCATCTGACAAAGAGAGCTGTGGTTCTCGAAAGCTTATGCTACAATAAAGTTGCATCTGACAAAGAGAGCTGTGGCTCTCAAAAGCTTATGTTACAATAAAGTTGCATCTGACGAAGAGAGTTGTGGCTCTCGAAAGCTTGTGCTACCATAAAGTTGCATCTGACAAAGAGAGTTGTGGCTCTCGAAAGCTTAGGCTACAATAAAGTTGCATCTGACAAAGAGAGCTGTGGTTCTTGAAAGCTTATGTTACAATAAAGTTGCATCTGATGAAGAGAGCTGTGATTCTCAAAAGCTTATGCTACCATAAAGTTGCATCTGACGAAGAGAGTTGTGGCTCTCGAAAGCTTATGCTACAATAAAGTTGCATCTGACAAAGAGAGCTGTGGTTCTCGAAAGCTTATGCTACAATAAAGTTGCATCTGACAAAGAGAGCTGTGGCTCTCAAAAGCTTATGTTACAATAAAGTTGCATCTGACGAAGAGAGTTGTGGCTCTCGAAAGCTTATGCTACCATAAAGTTGCATCTGACAAAGAGAGTTGTGGCCCTCGAAAGCTTAGGCTACAATAAAGTTGCATCTGACAAAGAGAGCTGTGGTTCTTGAAAGCTTATGTTACAATAAAGTTGCATCTGATGAGAGCTGTGGTTCTCAAAAGTTTATGCTACAATAAAGTTGGTTAGTCTTAAAAGTGCTACTGGACTCTTTGCTATTTTGCTACTGCAGACTAACACGGCTAACGCCTCTGCATCTGAGCGGTGGGAACTGACGGGTCATGTGACTGCCCTTCAAGTCCACTCAAGCTAGGAACTATTAGTACTATTAGTACTATTGAGAAGCCAACTTGAGTAAACTGAAGGATATTCTCACAATAACGGTTTGGGGAGGGGACGGTTAGTTTCAGAACAGAAACAAAATTTGCCCAAGAATAAAAACATGAGTGACCTTTCCAGAGATTAAGCCGGCACAGGCTGATGTCTACAGGAAGACTCCCAAGAAATCCTTTGGAAAAATATGCACAGAATTGTGCTGTGGATGAATGTCTTCTTTATTCGATGTCCTGTGGCTTTCATGCTGCAAAAACCTGTTCCTTGTGTGTTTCAGTGTGTGGATAACATTCGGTGCAATGGCCTCATGATGAACGCGTTTGAAGAAAATTCAAAAGTCACCGTTCCCCAGATGATCAAGTAAGCACTCCTCTAGAGTGAGGTTGCAAGTACTGAGAAAGAGCTGGCGTGGTGGAGCGTGCCTCTGAGAAGGCTGAGGCCAGGGGATCGCTTGAGCTCAGGAGTTCGGGGCAGCAGTGGCCTAACCCTGTGCAAATCAGAGGTCTCACTAAGTTCGGCATCAGTAACTGAGAATGTGCACAGATGCTTTGACATTATCACATGGGAGCGCTCTTCCCCATCTTGCGTGCCGGTGAAGTCCCCTGAAATCTCAGGGGATTCTTTGCAGCCGAAGGTCTACCAGCAGATCTGCTATGCCAGGCTTAGCCAGGTTGTCAGAGAAGTCCTCTGCAGGTGGAGCCTAAAACAGTCTCATTCAGCCGCATGCAGATTAGCTGCCAAGGGCATCATATCCCGTCTGTGCTGTCTCCCCAGGTCTGACACCAGCTTGTACTGCGATGACGTCGACATCCGATTCAGCAAAACGATGAACTCTTGCAAAGTCCTCCAGATCCGCTATGCCAGTGTGGAGCGGCTTCTGGAGAGGCTGACTGACTTGAGGTTCCTCAGCATAGACTTCCTCAACACCTTCCTGCACTCTTACCGGGTCTTCACCTCTGCTATGATTGTCTTGGACAAGCTGATCACCATCTACAAGAAGCCAATCAGTGCCATTCCGGCAAGGTGAGCCCGTGGAGTCTTCTCCACTGCCCTGTTAGGAGGGGATGCATTGTGAAGTCGGGACTAGAGATGGGCACGAACCAAAATACGAACCAAAATTAAGCACGAACCAGGCTGGTTCGTGGTTCGCAAACTGCGGTTCGTCAGATCCCATTTCTGACAAACCGCCACGAACTTTAGGTTGGTTCATTTGGTTCGTTTTTTGGTTCATGACTGCAGACAGCCTGGTGCCAATCAATCAGTTTCCTAGGCAACAGGGGATGGACTTCCTGCAGGCCTTCTGCTGGCCCGGAAGTGACCTTCTGCTGGCCCGGAAGTGGTGATTTTCTGACCCGGATGTGACGTTTTCACGAACCAAATGAACCAGTTCGCAAACCAGGGGCAGGTTCGTGAAAGTTTGTGGTTCATGAAATTTGATGAACCACGAACCGCATGGTTCAGTTTTTTCCCAGTTCGTGCCCATCTCTAGTCAGGACAGGTGAGCACAATGAGGCAGGAAGTTTGAGGATTCTGGCTATTGATGCAGGAACAGAGGTGGCAAGCTGCCCCCTGACCTCATCAATCACCCTCTTTCAGCCAGTCATTGACCACTGGCTTTCAACTTCAACCATAACCTTAACTGAGCCAGAGCGACTGGCCTGATTCTCAGTAACTGCCTAGAAAGCAACCGTGCCCAGCAAAGGACTGCGTTTTTTGCTGCAAAACCCAGATATGTATGACTGGTGAGTGTGTCCGTAGGAGGGGACTGGGTGGAAATTGCCAATGACCAAATCGTTGCCAGGAGACTTGTAGTGGCAGTGGACCATTGGTCAGGCATGGCCAGCCCACCACCTCGGCTCGATCCCATTGTCCAGAAAGGTGCAGGGCAGTTCCTAGTTTTTGCTCACTCCAGAAGAGCCTGGAGGCAAGACAGCTTTGCCCATTGGTGCTGAAAGAGAGACAGGATGAGAGGAAATGTTCGAAGCAGTAACGGGACATCTGGTTTTCTTTCCCCCCAAGATCACTGGAGCTGTTGTTCGCAAGCAGTCAGAACACCAAGCTCCTCTATGGGGAGCCTCCCAAGTCTCCGCGTGCCAACCGCAAGTTCTCCTCTCCACCCCCTCTTTCCATCACCAAGTCCTCTTCTCCCAGCCGAAGGAGGAAGCTGTCCCTGAACATTCCCATCATCACTGGGGGGAAGGCCTTGGACTTGGCTGCCCTCAGCTGCTCCTCCAATGGCTATGCAAGCATGTACTCCTCCATGTCCCCCTTCAGCAAAACCACCCTGGACATTAACAAGCTCTATGTGTCCGGCAATTATTCCAACAAGCTGCCGGATGAAGGGGAAGGGCCTGCCGAGAAGCCCGAAGAAGCGCTTCAGAACAAGCCCGGTGAGTGTTTTCTGCTCCAAGGAGGCTCCTTTTCAGAGGGAATCAGAGCAGAACTTCTTTTCTGGGGCTCAGAGCAGATGGCTAAAGCCCAATTATCCCTCAAGGGCTGTGGAGAGTCCGGCATGCGCTCTACAGGATCAGTCTTTGGGTTTGGAAGGGACTTGGAGCAGATGGGGAAAGGCTGCCGGGGAAGCCCAATTATTCCTCTAGGATGAGGAGCCAAGTGGCATGGTCGTTAATCCAAGAGCGAGTCTGGACAGCCATGTCCGAATCCGTTTTCTTGAGCCTCTCTTCATTCTTGCCTCATTTGAATTGCTGCTTTTTGTTTCCAGGCGCCGAGGCGTCTGTCCGAGAGGAGTCTGACACTGATCAGAACCAGAGCGACGAAGCCGAAACGGAGACTTCGCCAACCAAATCACCGACGACTCCTAAATTGGTCAGAGGCAAAAACAGCTCAGGTAATGTGAATGCAAAACCCGCAAGTTTGCAACGTTTCAAGTATTCTAAATGTCTGCGTTGCTGATTTGATACTTATTTACCGGAATAAAACCATTACTGTGGTTGTTGTGGGTTTTCCGGGCTGTATAGCCGTGGTCTTGGCATTGTAGTTCCTGATGTTTCGCCAGCAGCTGTGGCTGGCATCTTCAGAGGTGTAGCACCAAAAGACAGAGATCTCTCAGTGAGATGTTAAATATCTTTAAATATCAACAGACTGAGAGATCTCTGTCTTTTGGTGCTACACCTCTGAAGATGCCATGCCAAGACCACGGCAATACAGCCCGGAAAACCCACAACAACCATCGTTCTCCGGCCGTGAAAGCCTTCAACAATACATCGAAAACCATTACTGTTGCTGTTGCATAACTGGATTTTGTAACTTTTGATCTTTGCTGTATGTTGGAGGCAGGGGTAGGCATCCAATACCTCCAACTTTTAAAAAAACCATCCTCCGTTGTATCACAGAGTACTATCTGTCTTGCGAGGGGAGCCTCCCTTTGAAAACAGACACGTGGAAACTAATAATCGCTTTCTGTCTATTTCAAAGTAACTCTTTAATCGCTAAACCACAGAGCTGAATAGAAATTACTTTTCTGCTTCTTGGCCTGTTCCTTACAAGCTGACAGGCCTCTGACTAAAGAGAAGCCAAAAAGTTTTTTTTTTAATTTTCTAAGAATCAGATGAAAACCAGCCAATAATCACTCAATGTTGTCTTTTAAGACTTTTATTTAAAATCAAATTTATCTTGAAATAGTCAAATATACAAAGATCACAAAGATACAAAAGATATCAAAGATATCAGAAGCAGATATGCATACATGTCATGTTCCTTTATTTTAGATCTAAAAGATAAAATACACTAAGGTTAGTTAGAGAGGGGGGGCTCCTCTGAAGGATTTTATATGGGAAGGTATTGATGTGTTTCCTTGTCCTTGCACAGAATTCCCTTTGTTCTCATATAACAATGGAGTTGTTATGACCTCTTGCCGAGAACTGGACAACAGCCGCAGCGGCCTCTCAGCTGCTTCTGCTTTTGCGATTGCAACAGCTGGGGCCAATGAGGGCACTCCAACCAAAGAGAAGTACAGGCGAATGTCGCTAGCAAGCACAGGTGAGTGGCAGGCCTGAGCAAAGGGCCAGGCTCCAGTCAAGGCAGATGTTCCAACACTGGGGCAGGGGGGATGGGAGGACTCAGGCTAAAAGCACAAGCAAACCATATTCCAAAGCAAGCAATGCCCAACTCAGGCACTGCCAAGACTTCCAGTGTCAAACTTCAGATAAGGCCAGGTAGGATAGAACTGAGCCTTGAGTGTTCTCTGGCAGAACAACATGCTGCCTTCGAAGCCCACACCCAATTGCAACAGGGCCTCATGCTACGGTGCAGGAGGCCAGGCCACTGGAAATCCTTGTCTGAGGCCTGTCTACTCCCAGGGCCTGACAGCAAGAGAACTGAAGCTGCTCTCTCACTGCTTTTGCCCTCCATTCTGGCTTCTTTTGTGGAAAGAGCAAGCGCTGGATATTTGTTAAGTCCTTTGCAATATGCAGGTCGGTGGACGGGGTGTGTGAGTGCAGCAAGCACAGCCCTGGTCTCCAAGAGAAGCCAGGTTCACCTTCAGAATCCCACAAGCATAAAACATATCCAGCTTCTCCCAAGCAAGACTCAGAAGTTGAAGTACCAAACTAGACGTTCGCTTTTTAAAAACGGTTGAGTCCAAGTTTTCCAGACCCAACTTGGGTTCCCTGCAGCCACATAGCAGCTGCAGAGAATGGCTTTTTAAAAATAAAGGCAAGCCTCAACGGGCTCTGAAACCTGCCACGGGGGGAGGAAGGGCTCCTTCCCCTCTCACCCAGCCCTTTTCCATGCCAAAACAGAGTTGGGGAGGAGTTATTTCCCAGCTTTTGCTGCTCCGCATGCACAGAATGTTCCACCCCTTCTCCAGTGTTGTGCTCCAAAGGCTCCACCCCTCCCGCAACGGCAGTGTTCCCAGCCCAAAGGGCTCTGCTTTATTTTTCAATAGCCATTCCCTAGAGCTGCTGTGTGGCTGCAGGGAACCAGACCCAATTCTTTTTAAAAAGCAAAGGTCTTGTTTGGTTCAAACTCATCTTTCTACCCAGAAGAAAAAACCAGGAGCAGAAAGTACTGTAGCAGTTAGATCCGAGCAGGGGAACTTCAGTGTCCCAACAGTGCCACCAATTGGCCCAGCAAGGGATATCTTATGCCCAGTCGCTCGTTCCACTGACGGCTCTTGTTCCTCCTCGATCTTGTGGCCTGCTTTGAATTCATTCTCAGTCAAGTCTGTGGCCAGTGCTCGCCGCAGCTGCACTTCAGAATTGACCTGGGAAGCCATACACCTCCATATCTTCATGGAAGGGGAGGGGAAGAATCTTACACCAACTTTGCAGCTTTGAGGCCAGCATGGCCCCTGCTGTCTCCTTGGCTCTTCTTTCAGGCTTTCCTCCTGACCAGAGGAACGGTGACAAAGAGTTTGTGATTCGCAGGGCCGCCACCAACAGGGTGTTGAACGTCCTCCGCCATTGGGTCTCCAAGCACTCCCAGGTACTGCCAGGCAGCCTTTTGCACTGGAACTGCGCTCCAGAGAGCCTGGGGGGGGGGCTGTTGGGTGTAGAATGGTCTGACCTAGTCTGAGACACAGCACAGCACAGCTTCTTGTTCGGTGGGAGGAGAAAACTCCAATACTCAGAGACTGGGTATTTGTCTTTCTTTTAAGTTTTCGTACCGCACACACTCAGCCACGTTTGTGGCTGTTGAAATGGAGAATAGGCCTGTGTGGCACGTCCTAAGCATGTTTGCTCAGAAGTAAGTCCCACTGAGTCCAATAGAACTTCTCCCACAGGGTTGCAGCCACAAGAATGCTCTTGTAGTGTCTGCTGCTGCGAGGGCCCCATTTCGCAGAGCACTTCCTCCTCTGTTGCTTGCTGCTTGGCTAAGGGACAAGAAGGCCCCCTCCTCATGACTTCCTGGGCAGGATCAGTTTGGGACACGTTTGTCCCAGTGCTAAGGGGCCCCTTTTGCTCAGGGCTCCTTGCTTTCCCAGGCTCTTCAGCTGCTATTTCTCTGCTGAGAGATTTCTATTGGTTTGCGGTAGAATATTTAACATTTTTGCTGAATCTAGTTTAATGTAAAACACCTTGAGCCTAGGAAAGGAAATATTTTAAACTAGCAACAGAGTCCATTGTAATAAATACAACGGGCTCCAGCAACAGGGCCTTGGCCCCACAGCCACTGTGGAGATGGTGGGAAGGCTGCGTGGTGGAGGTGGGGCTCCCCCACACTGCGCCTCTCTGCCAGCTCTGTGGCCCCTCAGAAGCCTGCTGCCGACAACTCTCCCTTTATCCTGGCACAGGTGCATCCACAGGGCTGCAGTGTGCCTGTACCAGGATAAAAAGTGAGTCGTCGCCAATACGGCTCGGGTTTTATGAATAGGATAAACAAAGCCCTCCTTCTGCCACCCAGGGAGGGTTCTTCACAGGCTGCCTCTGGTATCCAAGGCATAAAACTTGTTCCCACCTCTGGAACAGGCTGTCAGAGCTGTGGCTAGATAATGTCCTTACTCCAGACTACCTTCTGCAATCAGACAACAGTCCATTGTTTCCAAAAGGTTTTTACTGAAGAATTAGTTCATTATAGTCCACTGGCCTGAATACAATATTCAGGATGGTACATATGCATTGTTACCAATGACAGGCAAAGCATGAGGTACAAAGTAACAGATCCCAGCAAGCCCAACCTCCCCCCATAGTTCTCAAAACAGTCCCCTTTGAAGCTAGGAAAGCGAAAGTCTCTCAAGGCCGGTTCTTGGTGGAACAGCGGTAGCCAAAACAATCCTTCTCTGTGAGATAGCTGCCTGGGAACCTTGGCACCTGTGAAGAAAGCACTTAAACACTGAAAGGATTAAAGATGGAGTCGGTTAGGCAAGAATATACATGAGAGCAGTCTGAACCTGACATTCTGCCCCCTCTAAGATGCTCCCCCCCCCAGGTTTATGTGGGTAGCGAGAATGGAACGCCTTAACTAATCTAGGAGCATGAACATGTACAGCATTCGCCCATTCATCAAACCCAGAGTCAAAGTCTTTCCACCGGATAAGATAAAACAGCTGGTTTCTTTTCACTTTAGAGTCCAAAATTTGCTGTACTTCGTAATGGGTTTGATCATCAATTAAAGTTGGGATAGGAGGGGCACGGATGTGCCATTGGTCTGCAGGAGGGGTTCTTTTCAACAGACTAATGTGAAAAGTATTGTGTACGTGGCGCAAATTCTTTGGCAACTGTAAGGCAACAGTCACTTTGTTGATCACCTTAGTAACAGGAAAAGGTCCAAGAAATTTTAATGCGAGCTTACGGCTGGTTTGAGTCACTTTCAAATTCTTTGTGGAGAGATAGACAAGATCACCTGGTTGTAAATCCCAATCAGCCGCACGGTGACGGTCGGCGTATTTTTTGTAATCCTCTTTGGCTTTGTCGAGATGTTTCTTAATTTGAGTCCATTGTTGAGCAGCTTCCCCCCACCATTCTGTTACGTCTCTGGAAGCCGTCGTAGGAGGGGGGAGCGCTTCAAACGGGAAGGGTTTGAAGTGGAAGCCATAAACGACTTTGAAGGGAGTTTCTCCTCTGGAGGCGTGCACACTGTTATTATAAGAGAATTCTGCTAGAGGGAGCAAATCGACCCAATTATCTTGTTGGAAGTTAATATAACAGCGAAGAAACTGCTCCAGGATTTGATTAGTTTTTTCCGACTGTCCGTCGGTTTGAGGATGATGGCTTGAACTTAAACCTTGTTCAATATTTAGCTTTTGTAAAAGCTCCCGCCAGAAGTTGGCAACGAACTGTCCGCCGCGATCCGAAATCACCTTAGATGGAAAAGAATGTAATTTTACAATGTGTTTCAGGAAAATATCCGCCAGTTTTCTAGCTGAAGGTATAGTGGTGCAAGGTATAAAGTGTGCTTGCTTGGAGAATAAATCCACTACTACCAGAATGCAGTTGTGCCCTTTGGAGGGGGGTAAATCAGTGATAAAGTCCATGGAAATTACTTCCCACGGTCTGCTTGGTGTTTCTAACGGTTGTAATAATCCGGGAGGTTTGCCTTTGCGGGATTTGGCACTGAGGCATATGGGGCATATGGGATTTATTAAGTTATAAGAGGGGCTTATGAAGTTACTCCCTGACTCCTAAACTTCTTGCGCACTACTGACACAGACACATGTATGAATCTGTGTGTGTTTCGGGCAGGATTTTGAAACTAATGAAGAGCTGAAATGTAAAGTGATCAGCTTTCTGGAAGAAGTGATCCATGACCCAGAACTCCTGACTCAAGAGAGGAAAGCTGCTGCAAACATCATAAGGCAAGTCATTAGACCATGGAAGGTCATGATGGCAGGGGGCTGGCACCTGATTGGAAACTCACGCCCCCCCCAATCCTATTTGCTGACATCTGCATATTTTTTTGCTGCATAAGGCTGAAAGTCAGAGACCCAAGGTGGGGAATTACCTGCCCCAGCCCCAGTTTCCCACTCCCAAAGTAGTGAAAAGAAACAGGAAAAAAGGCCTTCATATAGTGACGTTCTAGGAATTTCTCCTAGTCTTAGAAACAAGGGCCATCTTTTCCCACGCAAACCTACCTAGACATTTCTTGGGATGTCCCCTACATGTAACTCCATTGATATGGTTTATTCAGCAGTAGCCCTGACCTGGATAGCCCAGGTGAGCCTGATCTCATCAGATTTCAGAAGCTAAGCAGGGTCAGCCTTGGTTAGTAATTGGATGGGAGACCTCTAATGAAGACCAGGGTTGCAGAGGCAGGCAATGGCAAACCACCTTTTGCCATGAAATTCCCACTGGGGGTCACCATAAGTCAGCTATGACTTGAGGGCATTCTCCCCCACCAGCAACAATATTGTGGAACTTGCTTAGCCTTTAGAGAAGTAATAAGTCTGAAGGAACATGAAGCAGCAACTTTGTTGAAGCTAATCAGGTCTGTGTCCGCTCAGTGGCTGGATGGAGACCTCCCAGCAAGTTTATTAGACCTGCCTTGAACTTCACAATGGAGCTGAGACCAGATATAAACGTAATGAATATCAGTAAGATGGAGAATACAGGGACGCACCCAGTATGTAGTTATCTGCTGGTATTTCTTCTAAGGTTTGCACTGTGCTGCAATGCTCTGTTTTTATTTGACCTGCTCATGATCTCTCTGTTATAATTTTGATTGTTTTGTTGCATTGCAGTTGGCTTTTTAGACATTTGTAAGCCACGGTAGGTAGCTGGCTCAAGGTTGACTCAGCCTTCCATCCTTCCGAGGTCGGTAAAATGAGTACCCAGTTTCCTGGGGGTAAAGTGTAGATGACTGGGGAAGGCAATGGCAAACCACCCCGTAAAAAGTCTGCCAAGAAAACGTCGTGATGCGACGTCCCCCACATTGGTCAGAAATGACTCGGTGCTTGCACAGGGGACTACCTTTACCTTTACCTAAGCCGCAGTTAAGGTTCCAACAAAAGAAAAGTATTAATTATAACTAATAGAAGTTAAAAAGCACTCACACCTTCACAAAATTGTGAAACACGAGACAACTGAAAAATGCTAATCCAGTCTTGAGTGGAATTTGAGGCTGAAGGGGCTAACTAAATTGTGCCACCCAGAAGGTCAGAGACAGATACAACGAAACAGAAATGTCAGGCTTTTCTTTCCCAGTCCAGAAGAGATTAGCTGGGAATCCCAATGGCTTCATATACTGATCGTGCCCTGCCTGTATTTTGTGCACCCAGGACTTTGACTCAAGAGGACCCTGGAGACAATCAGATAACGCTGGAAGAGATTGTGCAATTGGTAAATGAATGAATGAATGAATGAATTTATTGTATATGGCCATAGGCCCTCACAATCCAAAACCATCAAAAAGCAAAAAAAAAAATACAAGAATACAGATATAATTACATACATATAAATAAAATTACTATAAAATGCTTTTTGCCTAAAATGTAAACGTTAACATTAAAACCAAATAATTTCTAGCAGCTTATAAGACAATCTATATCAGGTGTTTACTCTCCTGGTTGCCTCATTTGCCCTTATTTTCCTAGCAGCCCGGGGCATTGAGGGCCATCCTGTTCGAGATAAAAGGGTCTGTATCTGAAAGTATAAAATTTAGTTTATCAAAATCAGACAGAAGATGGAGACCAGCTAAAATATTCGCGAGAAATTTTCCCTTTGGTTCCTGGTACAGGGGACGCAATTGGTAAATGCCTCCCACCCACCTTTCTAATCTTTCTCCTGAAGATGACAGCTAAGGGCTGGGTTTCCTTTTCCATTTGTCCTGTCCAGAGTTCCTTTTATTTCACAGCAAACATCTTGCTAATTGTCCATGATCGGAGCCTTCCCGAGGGCTGGCTGAGCCAACAGCCCCATAATGTGGTCGTGACATCAGCACTGTGTATCTGGTACGCCACACACTCCTAGCAGAGGCACAGAAAGACAAGCGTCCCTCTGAGCAACACAGTGTACAGCAACACCTGCAAAGTCCAGGCGGGAGGGAGATTGCCAATACGCACACTCATGCAGCCAACAAGCTGATCACACCCTTATAGTAGCCATGCATGGCCAGAGCTAATCTGCACACGGCCTCCCTGATGCTTCCCTGATGTCTCCACGCCCACCTTGCAAAGCAGAACCTGAAACATCCAAGGCAGTGCCCCCCCACCACGCCTCTGTCACCACAGCACAGACAGTCGGAGCTCTGCAGGTGGACAGTTCATATCCCCTTATGCTGCACAGGCTAAAGGTTAATGGCTGCCCTTTTGTCAAGAAGTCAAGGGGGTTGGTGAAGAAGGAGCAGGGAAGGGCAAACCTCTCACTTGGGGGAGAAAGAAAGAAGCCCCTAGGAGAAGCCCAGACTGCCAGGCAAGGTTTCAGATCCCAATGGGAAAACAATGACCTACACGGTGGGGGGGGGGGGAGGCAGTGGAGGAAGAGACCCCAGGGCAGGCAAGGAAGAGAAAGAGCTTTGAGATGGGGGATGCTGGCCCTTGGCAACTCCCAGGAAACTGGAGGCAGGGGAGAAATGTATCAAAACTGCTTCCCACAACACTGCAGCGGCAGTTCTGGCTGTGTGCTGGAAGTGCTCTCATTGCTTAGAGTTTCAGGGGAATCCTAAAGCGTCCTGTAATTCATTGATGTCGCTTCATTTCTCCCCCCCCCCCGCCCCTTTACCCTGCTGCCCTATTAAGCAGTGGCAGGGGACGTAGGCTGAAGATGGGCAACCTGGCCGCTGGTGGAGAAAGAGACCCCAGGGCAAGCAAGGAAACCAGCCTGCAAGCAGGGCCTGGAAGCCAAATGCTCACAGCACAGAGTGCCAGCCTGACTGCCAGCCTCCGTCCCCGTTTTCTGCACGGGGGCATCCTTGCTGGCGACTGTTGTGGGAGGCAGAGTTGTTGAAGTAATACCCAAAGCACGTTTTTGAGAGGGGAAGGGAATGGTCGTTGAGCAGCCCCCGCGGCAGACTCCCCCTCTTCTAGTTTACCTGTGTGGGGTGCATTGGCCTTGCACCACCTTGCCTCACCCCCATTGGGCAGCGTGGCATCCCCTTCGGTGTCTGTGTCTTGCAATGGAGAAAGTGTCCTAATCCCTTCGTAGGATATTAGTTCATTGCAGGTTTTGCTGCTATCCTAAGCTGTACCAGTGAAGGGGGGTGAGAGCTGGGAGCACTTGCTTGTTTCCCCTTTGTGTGTGCCTCTGTGGGTTGATGTGAGCTACGCAAAGATTCAGCAGCAGAGTATAGCACTGGAATGAGGGGTATGCTCAGACTTGGACAGGCTTAGGACCAGGGCTTTTTTTCAGCGGGAACATGGTGGAACGGAGTTCCAGCACCTCTTAAAAATGGTCACGTGTCTGGTGGCCCCGCCCCCTGATCTCCAGACAGAGGGGAGTTTGGATTGCCCTGCGTGCTGTTGGAGCGGCGCAGAGGGCAATCTAAATTCCTCTCTGTCTGGAGATCAGGGGGCAGGGCCACCAGACATGTGACCATTTTCGCCAAGGGCGATTTAAACTTTAAAAAACTCCCCCCCCCTTATTCCAAAGTGATGTCATTGGGCGGTCTTGAGTTCCACCACTGCGTTCCACCACCTCTTTCCCCAGAAAAACAGCCCTGCTTAGGACTATACCCTGCTCTGCCCATGACATGTCCCAGACCTCGCCCAGTTTGGGGTGGGCACTGCAATTGCACTGGCTGGTGGGGCTTGTCACATCTTCAGGATATGATGGCATATCTCCAGATTATGCCAACGTAGGATTTAGTTGCCATCACTCACACTCAACCTAACCTACCTCGCAGGGTTCTTATGCGGATAAAATAAAAGAGAGCCCGCTTGAGGTCAACATTGGGAAGGAAGGCTGTGTATAAATGGAGTATTTGTTTGGTTATGCCCGCCCTTTGCTATAATAAAAAACGACACATTTGGATGAACGCCAGTCTTGAACCATGTTTTCATTTATTTATTTCATTTATTTTTTAAATTTATTTGTTAAATCTATAGCCCATTCTCCTCGCCAGCAGGCTCAGAGTGGGTAACATCAAGCAATAAAATCACATTAAAACACAATAAAAACATACAATTCGGTGCAAGAAATCAGTGCAGCAACTCTACACAGCAGCCCATATTACCAACCCAGCTCAACCCAGTGTATCCCGTGGGGTGGGGGATGGTATACAACATTAGGTGAGTCGGTGGACAACCAGGGACTCAACTGGTCAGTAAGGGGGGCATTTTGGACAAAAGGCCTCTGTCTTTTTTTTAGTTGTCTCCCCTGAAGTTTCAGGGGGACGGTTCCGTTAAACATCCTCTCTGTTTTCCTCTGTAGGCAGAGGGAGTCCAGGCAGAACCTTTCGAAAATCACTCCGCTCTGGAAATAGCTGAACAGCTCACCTTGCTGGATCACTTGGTCTTCAAGAAGATCCCCTACGAGTAAGTAATCAAGGTCTCCCTGCATATTGATGGGACTTGTGAGCCCTTTGCCAGTGTCGTGGAAATCACTGATGTGGTTTTTGCATCCCGTTCGTATGAAAACTTGGGCACCGACACCCACAGGCACAACTTCTTCCCCCACTGTCCTGCGGTTTATAGACACGAATAAAGCCCATATTCTCCTTCCCAAAAGGGCCCTTGTAAAGTATCAACCCATACAGCAGTAGGACAGATATGAAAGGGAAACCCGCAGGTGGGACAGAGTTGATCCATACCTTTCTTATTTGCAGAGAGTTTTTTGGGCAAGGGTGGATGAAGGTTGAAAAGAATGAGCGGACTCCATACATCATGAAGAACAGCAAGCACTTCAATGACGTGAGTTTGGGCACGGTGCCGTTGGAGGTGGGGGGTGGGGGGTCAGCAGCAGAGGGGGCTGCTTGCAGTTTGGAGCGAAGGAACCACAGTGCAGGACATCAGAGGACCCACTTTTGTTCAGTTCTGCCTAGGACTGCATCTTGGGTTGCCAGCTGCCTGGAGAAAAAAATGTCCTGTCCTTTTAATGGAGGCTTAATGGGACCTTGTTCACCAGGTGATGCTATTTCTTATCTCCGTGCTATCTTCAGCTTCTCGATTACATTAAGCCTTTATTCAAGGGACAGAACATTTTTCTCCAGGCCTTTATTATTATTTTATTTATTTATTTTAGACTTTTATTCTGCCCTCCCCGCCGACGGGCTCAGGGCGGATTACAGCAGTTTAAAAACACATCATATAATTTATGCACCATAAAAATGGTAAAAACATTTTTTTAAAATATCCAACAGCACAGCATACGAGACAATATAATAGCTCAATGGCAGCCTCAATAGGCGCTAATTAAAAAGCTGGATGGTGGACAGCCCTAAAAGGGAGGGTTCAGATCTTTCACTTCTCCTCTTTTCGGCCGGCGGAGGCCTAGCCCAGCCGCAACCATATTCCTGGTGGAACATCTCTGTCTTGCAGGCCTGGCAAAATGATAGCAAATCCTGCCAGGCTCTGGTCTCACTAGACAGAGAGTTCTACCAGGCTGGAGCCAGGACTGAAAAAGCCCTAGCTCTGGTTGAGGTCAGGCGGGCCTCCCTGGGGCCAGGGACCACCAATAGTTGTTTCTCTCCTGACTGAAGTGTCCTCTGGGGCACATATGGGGAGAAGCGGTCCTGCAGATATGCTGGGCTTTATAGGTTAATACCAAAACCTTGAATCTAATTCGATAATCCACTGGCAGCCAATGCGTCTGGTGCAATATAGGTGTTATATGTGCTCCACTTGGCACTCCCATAATGACACACGCCGCTGCATTTTGAACCAGTTGTAATCTCCGGATCAGACTCAAGGGAAGCCCCGCGTAGAGCGAGTTGGTAACCCTGTTGGGTAACCCTATTTACTTCTCTCTTCATACAGTTCTGAGAGCTGTGGAAGAAATGCAGTTAAAAGCTGGCCTTGGCAGGATTTCAAGGCCTCCTTGAAATCAGAGAGCAAGCTGAAGGGCACTGGTGTGTGTTCGGTAAACACAAAACTGGTCAAAGCAGTCTTAACACTGCTAGTCTATTGTTCACATTATTTTAATTGAGCGGCAGAGATTGCTGTTTAATGTCCAGTAGGTGGCAGCAGCGGAGGTCTGATGGATTCCCCAGTCAATCTCTGCACTGCAGGGCTCTTCCACGAACGAGCCTTGGGGAAATTTCTGTGCAGCAAAGTCATTTCATGAGTGCCATTTCTGCAAGGGGTTTCCTTTCTGGAAAATCTACAATGGATTACCACCTCTTCTGACACCATGCTTCAGGTCTCCGTGGTGATCCCCTCCCAAAGAAATTTCCTCCAAGAGGCCAAATGTTACACTGGAAGTTTACCTGGGGACTATCCTAACCTGGAAAGGTTAGGACCAGGGCTTTTTTTCAGCTGGAAAGTGGTGGAACGGAGTTCCGGAACCTCTTGAAAATGGTCACATGGCTGGTGGCCCCGCCCCCAGATCTCCAGACAGAGGGGAGTTGAGATTGCGCGGAGGGCAATCTAAACTCTCCTCTGTCTGGAGATCAGGGGGCGGGGCCACCAGCCATGTGACCATTTTCCCCGAGGGTGATTTAAACTTTTAAAAACTCCCCCCTTGTTCCAGCTGACCCAAAGTGACGTCATTGGCCCTGGGAGCATGTGTGAACTTTGCGCGTGCACGTGCACTCCCCCCAGGAGTTGCCCCCTGTGCTGGCAACCCACTGAGTTCCACCACCTCTTTCCCCAGAAAAAAAGCTCTGGTTAGGATTGCTCTTTTTGTATATCACCACACGCTTCTTGACACTTTGATCACTGAGATGTTGAAGGTGGTGATGATACAAAACTGTGGGGTAGGAGCTGCTGGTCATCACGAAAGCCTCCTCTTCTCTTCTGGGCTGGAAATTCTCTAGGAGGTGCTGTCACCCTTGAATGGCCTTTAGAATCTGGGAAGCTTTGTCTGGCATCTGCTGTGACTCCTTCTCCCCCCTCCCCGACTCCCTGCAGATCAGCAACCTGATCGTCTCTGAAATCCTGCGCAATGAAGATGTCACCGCGAGGGTGAGCACCCTGGAGAAATGGGTGGCCGTGGCTGACATCTGTCGCTGCCTACACAACTACAACGCCGTTCTCGAGATCACGGCCGCTTTCAACCGCAGCGCCATCTTCCGCTTGAAGAAGACTTGGATGAAAGTCTCCAAGCAGGTGCGGGCTGAAGGGCTCAGTCATGACTGTGGTTTAGCTTCAGACTTCTATAAAGGCACATGGCTATTTTATAACCTGCCTTGAGTCCTTAATTTGAGGACAACTGGATATATATTTGTGAGCATGTGTGTCTCTGTATATAATCCTCCTTGGTGTGTGATCTCCTTTGAATACAATCAGTGCTTTTGCATACTTCTGCGTTTTGCTGTTACCGCACAGTCCTTCCTGAAAGAAGAACTGATACTTGACATTCTCGCTGCAAATAGCTGCCGCACTCAAAGATGGTTGTAGCTGCTGCATACTTTCTTCCTTCCTGACACAAAACATGGAAGTGAAACCAGACCAGCTGCAGTTGACACTCAGTCTGACCATGAGGCTGAAGTTATAACATCCAATTTATATACAGCCCTTCAGGACAACTTAATGCCACATTCAGAGCAGATTACAAACTGTGTTATTATTATCCTCAGGACAATCACCCTGTGAGGTGGGTGGGGCTGAGAGAGCTCTGAAAGAGCTGTGAGTGACCCAAGGTCACCTAGCTGGCTTCAAGTCAGGGCCAGATCTACGTTTGTGGGCACCCAGGGCAACCGAAGACCGGCCATGCGCGCGCGCGCAGTGTGCACGTGCTCCCAGCACTGAGTGATGATGTCACGGAAGTGACATCATCATGCAGGGCGGCGCATGCCACCCCATGGCAAGCTGGCTGTCTTGGTGCGCTGTGGAGCTGGCGGCAGCAGCACGAGTGGCTGGGAGGCCGCCTGCGCCATTCACCTGCCCCGCAGGACAGGGGGCGGCCAGCTTGCCGTGCCCCCCCTGTCCTGTGGGGCAGGCGAATGGTGCAGGCAGCCTCCCAGCCACCCGCGCTGCCTTTTACCTGCCCCACAGGACAGGGGGGGCACGGCAAGCACACACCCTGTCCTGCCACCCGCGCGCTCCCAGGGCTGGCAGCTGCTCCTGGTGCCCCCTCTTTGGCGGCGCCGGGGGCAGACTACCCCCCTTCCCCTCCCCCCCGTTGGTCCAGTCCTGCTTCAAGTGGAGGAGTGGAGAATCAAACTCGGTTGCTGCCATGCTTGATTCTCCCCACCCCCACCCTCAATATTGGATTGATACCCGCACATTTATTCCAAAAATAAGGAAGTGCTTTACCCCCACTAGAAACAAAATGATAAAGATAAATTATGCTGGAAATCATTTTGTGGGATGTTTATGATGGAATTAGAAAACGAAACAGTGCGGGATAGGCCAAAGATCAAGCAATAGAGACAGATTATGGGGCACTGTGGAAAGTCAGGGTATACATATTTTAAATAAACAGGTAATATGGTGCTACATGTTGAAGTGCTTTGTGGAGAAGCCTTTTCAGTTCTCTTCCAGACCGCTCTGGGAAGGTCATGAGCAGCGCAGAAGTATCATAGTGTGGACGGGAGATCGGCCAAAGCCTGAAAGAAATTTCCTGCTCAGTAGAAACCTCTGAGGTCCCTCTTTACACATGGCCCGCAGCCAGCGTTTCTCACCTCAGGCCCACCTGGTTTTGAATTTCAGTGGTGGTTGAATGCTTCGAGGCAGGTTGCTTCATTCCCCTCCAGGGCAGCAGGTTTTGATAAACTGGCACGACTAATCTCGGATGAAATTTCCCCCCTCTCCCAGTTACTGTTCAGCACAAGTAATTCCAAATGAAATCTTTGAATTTGCCAGCTCTGTAAATGGACTGCATTGATGACAATAACTGTTTGATTTCAAAGGGACAGGTTTCCTGACTGTATCTCATTAACAGCACACTAAACAAAGGAGAAAATTCCTAAGAGACCTCCAATACAATAATGAAGATTGTCTCCGTATAAATAAATACAATTTATTTATGTATTTACTCGGAGAAAATGGCATAGAGAGTCACCATTGCCTCACATAAAAAGACCAGGAATAATGGAGCAGTAGAATTGTTGGCTTGAAAAAGCAACTGCGAAACGGGCTGTCTAAAGAGCTGGCGCACCCGTTGCCAACTGCCCAGGAGATTTGGGAATTTTTCCTCCTGGAGCATACTCACTCATCGTTGGATGTCAGCGGAAATCCTGCCTAAAAACAGAAGAACATATTATTGAAATCAACAGATGATTGATACTTTTGTGACAATTGACTAATAATGCGATTTCTCCAAAGGCTCTGGTTGTGATATGAACAAACCATTGCTCAGTTGTAGTAGAAGGATATTACCTTATTATATATGTTTTGACCAAAATATTGCTATACTTGGTTTGACCTATAAATTGTATTTATTTATACTGAGACCATCTTCATTATTGCATTAGTGGTCTCTTAGGAATTTCCTCCTTTGTTTAGTGTGTATTGGGGACCACTTTCCCTCATCGTTATTATACTTTCTCATTAACAGCATTCAGAAGCTGCTCGGAGTCCTTGCTGCGAGCATCCTCGGTTCTCCTGCCTCTCGCTGGTAAAATAACCCCTTTTCTTTTCTAGACCAAAGCTTTGATTGACAAGCTGCAGCGACTGGTGTCTTCAGAAGGTCGGTTTAAGAATCTGAGGGAAGCCCTAAAAAAGTAAGTTTGCGCTGCTGATCCTCTGTGGCGGAAAACAAGGGGGTCCTGCCGGACAACTGCTGCCCACCTGCCGGGGAAGCTCGGCATCCCCCCTCTCACATCTGGGGCTGTGCATGTCTATGGGGATTCTGGGGTAGTTGCCAGAAACCAGCCTTTTAAACACAGTTGGGCTATGCTGGATCCAGAAATGTTGGTTACCATGCTGATTTTGAGATTTAGGGCTTAGGAAAACTGGCTGATAAAGCTGGAATGTTGTTCTTTTCCATATATATTATATCCACATAGGGCTGGCAACTTGGGAAATCCCTGGATATTTGGGGGTGGTGCCAGGTAAGGGCAGAATTTGGAGAGGGGAGGAAACTCAAGAAGGTATAATTCCATAGAGTCTGCCCTCCAAAGCTGCCTTTTCCTCCAAGAGAACTGACCTGTGCAGAGCAGTTATAATTCTGGGAGAACTCTAGGCTTCACTTGAAGGTTGGGCAGAACATGACAACATCTTGATAACCAAAATTTGGTTCAGATGTTTTAAATTAATGGTTATTTCGGCCACAATCTTATACACACTTACCTAGGAGCAAGCCCTGTTGAACTAATTGGAATTTACTTGTAGGAAGACTTGTTTAGAAATGCATTGTTGGTTACCTAACTATGATAGTCAATAATATTTAACTACATATTTCAAAAGGATGGATATCATTTCATAATATATGGTCCATTGGATAGTTCCAGGATATTTGACCATATCTGTGTTATATACAAATGCCCACGTATGTGTATAGAGGCAGCATTTTGTCGTACAGGTGAGAGTGAACCTTGACCTTGATGGTCCAGGCTATCCCAATCTCATTGGGTCTTGGAAGTAAAGCAGGGTTGGCCTTGGTTAGTAGTCGGATGGGAGACCAACAAGGAAGTCCAGAAAGGCAGAGGCAGCAATGGCAATCTACCTGTCTGCCTCTTGTCTTGAAAACCTCTTGAGGGATCATCATAGGTTGGCTGCGACTCGACAACACTTTACAGACAGATAAGGGAATCCATAAAGCAAACTTCTGCTCAATTATAGGCAAGGCAGGAATCAAAAGACGCACACCTTCCTATGGTGCGGCATTGTAACGGTATTACGTCTAGCAACAGAAAGGTCAAGCTCGTTCCACGAGGCAGGCCACTGCCTGAGCTATGGACAGGCATTGTGAGTGGGTACAGTGCTAGCAGAATGCATCCTAAAGCCTGTGGATACAGTGACTGGTGCCATCATACCACCAAAGACACATTTATACGCAGGGCTTTTTTTCTGGGAAAAGAGGCGGTGGAACTCAGTGGTGGAACTCAAGACTGCACAATGATGTCACTTAGGGTCAGCTGGAACAAGGGGGGAGTTTTTAAAAGTTTAAATTGCCCTTGGCGAAAATGGTCACATGGCCAGTGGCTCCACCCCCTGATCTTCAGACAGAGGGGAATTTAGCTAGTGGCGCAGAGGGCAATCTAAACTCCCCTCTGTCTGGAGATCAGGGAGCAGGGCCACCGGCCATGTGACCATTTTTAAGAGGTGCCGGAACTCCGTTCCACTGCGTTCCAGCTGAAAAAAAGCCCTGTTTATACGTTATACAACCAATAGCACTGACATTCTCAGCAAGACACTAAATGAAAAAATATACTCCACACAATGTAGATGGCAGCGAGGACTAGCACCAGATGTCATGCTTGGTAGTCTCCTCGACAAGCACTGAATGCACCTGCTGCTTAGAAGAATTGTGCCCTGCCAACATTTTTCCAGCCAAGAAGAATCAGTCGTATTGGTGGCACCGGTGGACCAGATTGTGTTCCTGTGACAATTAGAGAGTGTGAGACATGCACGAGCAACTTAGTATTTATTGTCCATATTCAGCAACCAGTGAAGAGGCCCAGGAGAACCATGTTCACTCAGTCCTAAGGATCTAGGATGAGATCCCTTGGTTATTTGCCTGTTATTCTCGTCCTAGCTCTGAAGTTGGATGTACTGGTGAAGTGATATCTGGCTGTATCTTTGGGCCATGGAGGAATGTACAGTGATAACTGTAGGTCATGCGCTGATTTCTAAAATGATGGCACTGAAATTGGCTGTCCAAGATTACCAGGACAAAATGATGTCTTGGAAAGCACATGGACGGATCTGGCTTAGCAGAGCCATAGGTTGAAGGTGGATTATTTGGACAAGGTACAACTGAGCAAACGTCGTCTGGGAAGGGGTACAGCAAAGCTATGAGGACTCTCAAGCTCATGAGGCAAGCTCTAGAGTCCCTGCTGGCACCAAGACGCGATGAGACCAAGAGCTGCTGCTGAACTCAATTCTGAGCAGACTGTTGAACTGAATAATTGCTTGAACTGGCTTGGAATAAGAAGCTATTGCCAGAATATGTGGCAACAAAATCAGAAGAGAACTTAAACAGCAGATTTAATAATAAGAACATAAGAACATAAGAGAAGCCATGTTGGATCAGGCCAATGGCCCATCTAGTCTGTGTCACACTGTGGCCAAAAACCCAGGTGTCCTCAGGAGGTCTGCCAGTGGGGGACACTAGAAGCCCTCCCACTGATGGCCCCCCGCCCCAAACACCAAGAATACAGAGCATCACTGCCCTAGACAGAGAGTTCCATCTATACCTTGTGGCTAATAGCCACTGATGGACCTCCGCTCCATGTGTTTATCCAATCCCCTCTTGAAGCTGCCTATGCTTGAAGCTGCCACCACCTCCTGTATAAGAACATAAGAGAAGCCAAGATAGTAATAATAACATAATAACATTTGATTTATATACCACCCTTTAGGACAACTTAATGCCTCACTCAGAGCGGTTTACAAAGTGTATTATTATTATCCTCATGACAATCACCCTGTGAGGTGGGTGGGGCTGAGAGAGCTCTGAGAGAGCTGTGACTGACCCAAGGAACTCATTAGCATAACTCATTAGCACAACTCATTAGCATATGCCACACCCCTTGCCATCACCGGAAGTGTGCCATTAGCATAACTGATTTGCATATGCCACACCCCCTGACATCACCTATCCTGGCTGTTTTGGACCCAATCCTAGCTATTCAGGGCCGAAATTGGGCCAAAAATGGCAAAAAGGGGCTGAAAATGGCCAGAAAGGGGCTCAAAATCGTCAGAATTGGGCCGCTGCTGAGCGGGAGAGTGACCCACCACCCATCAGAGGCCTGATCCTGGCTGTTTTGGGACCAATCCTGGCTGTTTTAGGCCTGATCCTGGACATTTCGGGCCAAATCCAGGCCGAAACGGGCCCAAAATGGCCAAAAATCAGGTGGGTGGGGCCACCTGACATGTAACCTTTTTGGAGAACTACCAGAACTGCGTTCCTGTGCGTTCCCCCTCAAAATGAGCCCTGATGTCAAGTCAGTTATCCAGTTGATCATTCCGAATCATGAACTTATGCCCTTTACCTACATCCACTGGTGGCACAAATGGCATACTTTGAAAGGGGAGTTCTCAACCAAGATGGCGTTGAGTTAGAAGTTTCAGTCACAACTTTCCGCAAGTTTTAATCTTATTTTACTCTATTTTTAACTTCCTATTTATTCAACTCTTTTTTATCAGGTATTTGATTATAGCTGCCTTCTTAATCAGTAGCTTCAGTCAGTCTTGAACTTCAAAGAGAGAGTGGAATTTACCTTGAACCTCCTACGTAATGATATTTTTTTTTTAAAAACTGAGAAAGTGGAGTCACTAAATTATAAGCAGTTAATCTACCAAAGAAACTTCTGCCAAATATATTATAGTGTTTTCTCGACAATAACGAGAAGTTACTTTGAAAGGGGAACAAGCCTGTGCTGTCAGAGGTACTTACTGTGTTTTGTCTATCCCGTGGATCTGGATCTCCAATTTCAATTGGCGAGTGCCATTATAGATTGGCAAACACACATAGTTGTTCTTGCTGAATTTCCCAATGCAGTGACTGTGGGTGACATATTTGTCAGATCAGTACTGCAATTCAGATCAAGATCAAAGGGTAGACTGATTGTAAAGAGAACAATTTTCAATTGTTCTCTGTGAAGGCAACACTAGAGCATGACTAACCACATCCAATGAAATGTCAAGAAAACACCGCCCAGATCTCATGGCTTTGAATATTACCTGATCTTTCAAGGTTTTTGTCTAAGGAACTACTTTCCCATCTAGCCACAACAAAATTGTTGTTACTGGTGGGTTTTCGGATGCTATAGAAGTGAAGTCATCAGAAAGGACAGCTGACGTAACTCCTCTCAGGTCAAGCGGAGGCAGGCGCATGGTTGGCATTGCATGTTACAGAGAACCAATTCAATGCAGTGGTGGTAGCAGCCAGAGACATTGATGCAGCTGGTGTCTCATTTTCATGGTGCAAGTTGTAGAAGCCTCTGAATTATTTATTTATTTATTTGATTTATAGTCTGCTTTTCCTGCAAGCTGGCTCAGAGTGGATTCACAACATATAAATACGTGGTAAAAACATATAATAATGCAAATCAGTTGCAAAAGTCATGAAAGAGGTGGAGTGCATGCACTCCATCTCTTTCATTACTTTTGCAACTGATTTGTATTTACATGGCCCTCACTCCCTGCACACTCTTCCCCCGTCCCTCACCACCTATATATCTCTGGCCAGTGTCTTCATACCCTCCATGCATCTGACGAAGAGAACTGTGGTTCTCGAAAGCTTATGCTACAGTAAAGTTGGTTAGTCTTAAAGGTGATATTGGACTCTTTACTATTTTGCAACTACAGACTAACACAGCTAACTCCTCTGGATCTATAAACGTATAATTAAAAAAATGGTAGCAACCTTACGATTAAAATACTGCACTAAAAGCGTCCCAGGTGGCTCACATTGCACCCCACATCTCAAAAACATCCCCAAGGTCTGTGGGCAGGATGGCTGAGATTTAATAAGTACATGTCGGGGATGTCTCCCTGCCACTGAGATTTTGGGGACATCACCAAAAAGCCATGTACTATAAAATGAACAATTCAGCAAGCTACCAAAAGATTTAGCAACAGCACTGCTACCCTTTCACGCATGGACTGGGCTAGTCCTACATATCAAACTACACCAACTCTCTCTTTGGAAACTATCATGTACTTGATAATTTGGGAGGAGAGCTGGCAGATTACATCAGCCAAAACGTTTGTATGCAGAATATGCAATGAGAAGGAAACTGAGACTTAATTGATACCGTACAACATCCTTTGTTTTCCAGAATGGGGAAACTGGAAGCATTGCTATGAAGAAGCAAAGCTTTTCATTTCCCCTTAAGGTGCATACACAATCAAGCCATGATCTGCTGATCATGTCAGTCCAGGGTTTTCAGTGCCACCAAACATGGATCGGAAACCCTACAAATCAGGTCTGTGTCCTGTTCTGGGGTTGGAGTCCCATTTATGCTGCATGTTTGGAAATAATCTTGTGCTCAGGTCAAGTATATCTGAGATGTGTCAAAACCTGGACTATAGTGTATGCCAGTATGTCGTGCAATTGACATGCTGTTCTCCAGTACACATGCACGAATGTAATTTACATCAAAATGCCGATCACCATTAATGTGAAAGTAAAGGTTGCTACCATTAAAGGAAAGTACCCAGTTTCTTGCTTTACTTGGTGGAACTCATTGTGTATGAAAGTTCTAATGTTGCATTTTGATTTTATAGCACATATTTTGTTATCAGGGTTGCCAACCTCCAGGTGAGGCTTAGAGTTCTTCCAGAATTACAACTGATCTCCAGACTCTATAAATGATTTCCTTTGGATAACATGGCAGCCTCAGAAGGCAATCTCTATGGTATACTATAGATTCTAGGTGGAACCCCCCCCCCAACTCCCCCTTCCCCAGCCACTGTCACCAAATCTCCAGGAATTTCTCAGGTTGGAATGGGCAACCTTGGCTGTTTTCACACTGCTTTACCGGCCACGGAACTTCATGCCAAGCTCCTGGAACTACAGCGTCTTTCTGGCATGATTTCACATGAGAATGGTAGTTCTCGCATGAAATCGCTGTCGTTTCGGAAGCTTGGCACAATGTTCCGTGGCTGGTAAAGCAGTGTGAAAACGGCCCTTATTTGTTGTCCTACTTACATTTACACGATACAGAAATTAAACAACTAAATTTTTGAAATAAAAAGAGTATAGACAGAGAGTGCATGATGAACATGAAAAAACGGTTCCCAAGTTTTTCCCAAATGCCACTTGATGCATTTTCAAGGCCTTTTCTTTTTGAAATCTGTCTAGAAGCCACTTGCCAGCTTTCCCTTCTGGTAAGGTGCGATTTACCGCATTTTCACCCAACAGCTGCGCATCCAAATGTAGGACATTTAGGGCAGGGCATTCAGTTCACTTTGGACGGAAAACTGTTCTGACTCAAGGCAAAAAAAGAGGCTACTTGGAATATATGCAGCTGGTTGCCCGCTCTTCTCAAGCCGCAAGGATCTTTGCACCAGTTTAAGAAGAATATTGTTCATTAAGCTGCTGAAGTGAGAAAAAGCTTGCAGGCATTCCCATCAGAGAGCCCGACTGAATATCTGCTGTGGCTCGGGACTTCCATACCTGCTATGACAACCAGGGGGCTGTCCTAACATGTTGCCACACACGTGGTGTTTTCTGCCAGGTGATCTGGGAAGGATGTCTGCCGTCCCTGTGTGATTGATCAATCACTGGCGGTGTGTGTGTTAGAATTCTCTAAAGAGGTGGAGGAGGCAGTCAAGTTGCTTTGGCCTGAAGGCTGATCAGTCTAGAGTAGAGGGTGGCCTCTGTGTTTGACCCTTGAGCTGATCATAACTAGAGGGCGGGGAGGGGGAGGGAACACTTTCAGGAAGGAATTGCAAAGGTCTGAGATCAGATGGCCTTGAAAGGAAGAAGCAGGGGGCTGCTAGAGCTCCTCTTTGGAAGGGAGGTCACTTTATCAGTCTAGTAATGCTGATTATCTGGCTCCTTTTTAGTCTGGTGTTGGGGAAATCAGCACAGAATAGATCAGACCAAGATTGATAACACCGTTTATGCTGGGGGAATTCTTAAATTCCTCCATGTACCAATATGAGGTTCCCCACTTCTTGGTCTGAGAAAGACCAAGACTTCAAATCTAGTGATCTCAGAAGTAAAGTTTATTTTCCAAGAAACTTGATACGCAAGACAAATAGCAAAAGTGTATACCAGAATTTGGTAACATCCACTTTTATACTTTTCAAAAAGGGAAGACAAAAGCAAACCCTTTTGTTTACAGAACAAGAAATTATTACATGAATGTGTCAACAGTCAACTGAATATATAAACAATCAAATTATTTATTTATTATTTTATTTTACTTGTTTCGATTTCTATTCCGCCCTCCCCACATTGGCAGGCTCAGGGCGGTTTATATTTATACACATAAAAAGTTACAGTTAAAACACAATACAATAAAAATATTTAATTTAATAAGAGTTACATGATGTTCAGATATGATGGACTGACAGGTTAAGTACATATCTGCTTGGGGTCAAATACTATAAACAAAATCCGAAGACATCCTAAGTGATATCTAGACATGTCTGAGAAAGGATATACCCAAGACTGAGAGAAAAGGGCAATAAGGGAAAACATCTGAGCCCTTATTCACTCAAGGATTAATATGCTTGCTAAGTTCAATTTGGCCTTTACCTCGTACTGACTAAGCACAGGAAGAAGAGAGTAAAATGAGACGAAATAATAAACATAAAGTGTGTGTGAATGCATGCGGATGTGATACACTTTAGTTACTCCAGAGGATTGCAAAGATGGAAGATATATAGAAAGAGCACGGTATCCCAACATTTCCTAACATCTGGTTTTTGACTAAACCCATGCCGGAAACCACATTAAGGGACTGCATGGGCATGCACTTGTTTTAACATGATCCTGGCAGTCAGACATCGGCTGAAGGAAACTACTACTTCTTAAAAAAATTAAAAGCGCAAACAAGCTTAGAACGGCACTGCAGGAGGAGGAAAGGCTCCTGCTCAGGGCTGTATTAACCCATGACCGGGCCCCCAGGCTTTCAGGTATTTCGGGCCCCCTCTGGCACTTCAATCTTTCACCCCACTACAGCTGACAGCCTGACCCTGGTACGGTAGGTACTAGACCGCAGTACATGGCCCTGTATCCATTTTGAAGGTCTCCTGAAGAATTCTATTCACAATGTTTTTTATATTTTTATTGCACCAGTAAACCTCTTCAGGAAAGCACATTTTGGGGGGTATAATTCTTCAATACTGTAATATTTTGAAGTGAATAATTTTTTTATTATTTGTTAAAATATGTAATTCATGGATAATTGTTTTAATATAAGAGACAATTTGTTTCACTTCAAGAGGGAAGCAGTTAATTATCTTATTGATAGAGGTTATATAAGAGAATCAATTGTAATTTATGTGCGGGTGTGCCTCAGCAAAAAAAAAAAAAAAATAACGGGTCCCTAATCCCTGTGGGGCCCCTAGGCTTTGGCCTAATCAGCCTTATGAATAATATGGCCCTGGCCTAGGCTTTGGCCTAGTCAGCCTTATGAATAATATGGCCCTGGCCTAGGCTTTGGCCTAATCAGCCTTATGAATAATATGGCCCTGGCCTAGGCTTTGGCCTAATCAGCCTTATGAATATTATGGCCCTGGCCTAGGCTTTGGCCTAGTCAGCCTTATGAATAATATGGTCCTGGCCTAGGCTTTGGCCTAGTCAGCCTTATGAATAATATGGCCCTGGCCTAGGCTTTGGCCTAGTCAGCCTTATGAATAATACGGCCCTGGCCTAGGCTTTGGCCTAGTCAGCCTTATGAATAACATGGCCCTGCTCCTGCTCTCCCCTGAATGCCGTTTTCTTGCCTGAGAATGGTGTGTGAGGGGAGTTATGTCATTACTAACCTGGGCTTCTTTTGTCCCTCTCAGTTGTGACCCACCCTGCGTCCCTTATCTTGGCATGTATCTCACCGACTTGGCATTCATCGAGGAAGGCACACCTAATTACACCGAGGATGGCCTGGTGAACTTCTCCAAAATGAGGATGGTGAGTATTCCAGCACAGTCTGCGTTTTAACAGAGGAGGAACTGCCCAGAAAGCTTTATGAACACAACTGTTGTAGAGTTGCAGCCCTTCCTTTCTGAAGTGTTGAAGGTGCCCGGTTTATTTATTTTATTTAGGAGATTTGATGCTGCCTCTCTGGAGTCCTGTGGGAGGTAGCTTCACAGCCTTTTATCCCAGTAGCACCTTTAAGACTAACCAACTTTATTGAGGCGTAAGCTTTCGAGAACCACAGTTCTCTTCTTCAGATGCATGTGACAAAGAGAACTGTGGTTCTCGAAAGCTTACGCCTCAATAAAGTCGGTTAGTCTTAAAGATGCTACTGGACTTTTTAACTAGTTTGGAACTACAGACTAACACGGCTAATTCCTCTGATTCTATTCCCAGGAGTGCTCATTTGTTTTCTCTCTGAACAGATTTCCCACATCATTCGGGAGATCAGACAGTTTCAGCAAACCGCGTACAAAATAGAGCATCAGGCAAAGGTACGTTCCGTGGGGATACTTCTGAGTCCAGGTAAATGTCTCCATCTTACATGAGACTCCAAGCTACACATGACAACTCCTTGTGAAAGATTTGAGTAAAAAGAATGGTTGAAGCTTGGTGAAAATAGCTGGAGTCACATGGGCAGCCCAGTGCTAAGATCCCAACCGCAAGATGCCTCAGCACGTGTCCGTCAAGTATAGGGAGATGCAATGTTAACTGGGAAGCATAGTTTAAAAAGACAGAGCCCACTGAGATCGCTCCTCAGAGGATGTGTTAATTTCTTCTTTGCCTCCCAGAAGGCTATGTCAATTTCACCTCCCCAGTCTAAAACTGTGGGGGATCGCAACCAGAGGGCAACAAGGAATGGAAATGGGCTGGAGCTGCCCTCCAGAGCCAGGCTTGGACTCAGAGAGGTTATAATGGGCTGAAGTTTCCCTTCTGACATTTCACAGCCCCTTTGCACATCTCCAGTGTATAGCAAAGCCTTTGCCCTGCCTTTGACTCTGTCTTTTTAAACTACCCTTCCCGGCTAACATTAAATCTCTTGACATGTGTTCTTCACGTGTCAGATGTCTCATGTAGACAGACTCCAAGTCATTGATGCCAGCAGGGCACAGGCATTCTTGTGCCTTCAAGAAGGAGCAGAGAATTTTAACAATCCTGCCTCACACCATTACTTGCAGAGTGGTGTACTAAAAATGCCACTATGTCAGGCAGAGAGAGACAACCATCCAGTGTATGCTGATATGGCTATGCCCTTCCATTGTCATACAGCCACTGCCTGTATACACAAGGGAAGGAACCAAGGCAATACAACACCCTCCTCTGGAAGCAGGAGCTTGGCAGGCCCAGCAGGAGCCCTGGCATGACCTTATTAAAGGGAGCTCTGCAGGCATAGCTTTGATTGGCCCCCTGCAAGTTTCACAAGGCACAAAACACAAGGAAGGATACATGGCCATGCATCAATGTGCTTTTGTGGCTTAATCAACAGAGACCATCCTGGGGGGCTGCTCCTGCCCAAGGTTCAAGTCTAGGGGCAGGGGGGGGTGCATTATACCGGGAAAAGGGAGAATGGATGCTGAGGCAAGAAAAGAATGCTCATCTGCACCTTTGCAGTGGGCAATGCATGCAACTTCCTAACAGCACACTCGAGAATGGAGCCCATGTGGCCGTGGGCTGAGGTCCTACTATGAGAGATGCAGACAAGAAAGTAAAAGAGAGATGCCAAAGCCCCCCCCCCCCACTGCCTTGGCGGAAAGGCCCCTGGTGTAAGCCTGGTGTCTTAAGCAGCCGTGAGCCCCAAGAGAAGTGGCAGGGATGCCTTCTCCTCCTGCATTTGGCCACTGGTTGTGCTATAGGCTCCGAAATGGGAATGGAGGCCATCCAGGCCTCTCCTCAAAGGGAGAGCCACGGTGCTTTTGTGGGGTCTGCAACTCCACCCTCTACCTTGAGAGAGCCGTTTTGGTGTATTGGTTAAGAACGGCAGGACTCTAATCTGGAGAGCCAGGTTTGATTCCCCACTCCCCCGCTTGAAGCCAGCTGGGTGACCTTGGGTCAGTCACAGCTCTCTCAGCCCCACCCACCTCACAGGGTGATAGTTGTGAGGATATTAATAACACACTTTGTAAACCGCTCTGAGTGTGGCATTAAGTTGTCCTGAAGGGTGGTATAAATTGAATGTTGTCATCATCATCATCAGCTCCTTCTGATATGGAGATGCAAACAGCTCCTTGCATCTCCATATCAGAAGGAGCTGTTTGCATCTACTCCGCCCTCCCCTCTCCTCCTCTATATCTGACCAGTTTCTTTTTGCCCTCCATGCACCTGACGAAGAGAACTATGATTCTCGAAAGCTTATGCTACAATAAAGTTGGTTAGTCTTAAAGGTGCTACTGGACTCTTTTTGATTTTGCTACTACAGACTAACACGGCTAACTCCTCTGGATCTATGATCATTATTACTGAGTCTGCTCCTCTGGGCTTAGGGTTTAGTTGTGCTCTTCAGGCACTGGGGATACAGCGGCACCATGAGACATCTCATTGTTTGCGGCACAAAATGTTGTAGCCTGAGGATCTTGTGTGTCTGTACCCCTGTGTGGGGGTCCTTAGTTCCGGTGAGGAAACATTGCTAATGATGTCTCTGCGTGGACGTTGTTTCTCTTCCAGGTCACCCAGTACCTCCTAGACCAAACCTTTGTGATGGATGAGGAGAGTCTTTACGAGGCGTCTCTCCAGATAGAGCCCAAGCTGCCTACCTGAGCCAAGCGCAGCCGCCTGTAGATCTTCCCGTGCACACCTTAGATCACGTTGTACATAGCCACTGTTTGTCTCTTTTGAACACCCCTTGATTGACTTCCTACTAAGTGCTTCTCCAAGATGGAAAGGAAAAAGAACTCCCGCTCCTGCTCCCTTTTTGTTCTTGGAACTTAACTAGCGATCCTTGCGTTTTCCCGAGGAGTCTGGAATAGACCACTTTGTCGGTTGCAGTCCTGGTTTATATTCAGCAATGTTCTCTTTGTCATTGATTCTTTGTGGGCGGGGGTGGGGTGAGGGAGGGATTAAGGGGGTGGCAGCAGGAAAACCCCACTAGTGCACATGGCACATCACGTCATGCTCCTCTTTCCACTGAGGAATTGTGGCTTTTCTTGGGCTTTGCAATCTGGACATTTTGTTAATGGTACAATGAACACACCTATTCCAAGTCAAGCCATTTTGAACTGTCGCTGCGTGAGTCCCACACCACCCATTAAACAAATAGCAAATCGGGGAGGAAACAGCAACGCTACTAACTCTTTCCTTCAGCAGGGAACCCATGAAGGCTGGTTTCAGGGAGGCTGTGGGGGAACCTTGCTGTATCGCTGGTTGTTGCCACCAAGAAGTCATGTAGCCTGTGGCTGGCTTGAAGAAGGGCTCCCTCCATTGCCTAAAAGCAAGGGTGACAAAGGTGTCCTTCCCCTAAGAGACAAGGAGGGAGATTTTGGGGTCCAGAGAGTGGAGAGACAAACCAGACGCCAGACCTGCAGGCAGGTATGCTCTTAGTTATGCTCCCTGAAGAAATCTGTCTGCTATCAAGTGTGGGGAAGGTGGCATTTGGACACCTGCCTTAGGCATCACAATGTTGCGAGCCAGCCCCGAGAGGAGACAAACTTGGTCTCTTTGAGTATTCCCACTGCATCACACCTTTGGGCAGCTTCTGTCAACATGCTCTGTCTGTAACCTAGTGACACTTCTTAGTACTATAATGTAGAATTAGAGGCGGGGGGGAGGAATGTTTTTATTACATGTACTGTAATCCTGTCTAACCGCTTGTTAGCAGGAATATAGTAATGTAGTGCTTATTCTGTGAATATTATCATGTATTTTTTACACTGTACAGTATATAGACCCAGGAGAACTCTCAAGTGGCAGGCATGCTCCACGGCAACTCAACCCAGAAAACTTTTGCTGTAAGCAATACCCAGCGGTATGAGAATTCTATTTCAAGACCTCAAGTATTTCAACTTACAGCTTGTTTGGGAAAAGAAAAAATTTCCATTTTTGTAAAAATATATGTTTCCTGATTACCTCTTGCTAATAAATCTATTTTATCTCAGGGTAAATAATGGCTTGGCAAATGTGTATCGTCCTGGATGCACTCCATCACTAGGGAGAAGCTGTGGCTCAGTCGAGCATCTGCTTTGCAGCCACAAGGTCCTAGGTTCAATCCCCGGCATCTCCAGTTAAAAAAAAGAATCAGGTTGTAGGCGATGTGAAAGAGCGCTGCCTGAGACCCCCACCCCCACCCCGGACAGCTGCTGCCAGTCTGAGTAGACTTCGATGGACCAAAGGTTTGATTCAGTAAAAGGCTATTTTGTGGTGGTGGAGAGTGCCCTCAAGTCATAGCTGACTTATGGCGACCCCTGGTGGGGTTTTCACAGCAAGAGACTCTCAGAGGTGGCTTGCCATTGCCTGCGTCTTCAACCCTGTTCTTTTTTGGAGGTCTTGCATTCAATTATTAACCAAGGCCGACCCTGCTTAGCTTCTGAGATCTGACGAGATCAGGCTCACCTAGGCTATCCAGAGCCAGGCTGCTCATGTCGCATGGCCTATTTATTAGAAAGTCTTGCAAAAGTATGAAGGAAAACAGTGAAAACAGAACTTGTGTGTGCTAAATCTGCCTTAGACACAGTGGCCTAAAACCACAAAGAAAACAAAATACCTCTCTCGATCCGATCAGGCCAAACTTAAACCAGCATTCAGCTCCTACTGTCTTCCAGCTTTCCCTCCTCCCCCCCCCAGCTCTAGGCAACCAGGACCAAAACTTCTTGTACATTTCCTCTCATATGTCCACAACAAAAAGGGCTGGATACTTTTTTAAAAATAGAAGCTGCAGATAAAGGGGATGACCTGATTCTGAGAGGTCATTGTCCCTGTATGGTCTGAAGCTCCAGACCTGTATTGCTCGGCTTGCATCAGGTACTTACAACCAGGCAGCTTCTTCCCATTCTCATCTAGCAAATCTTACAGCTATTACTGAACTCTTAAAGCATTGAGGAAAAGAGCTGAAGAAGGTGGAGGATGCAAAAGGTGCCAGAAGCATTGCATGCCATGTCAGGTGATCTTTATTTATTGTATTTATATTTACTATATTTATAGTCCACCTTTCTCATTGTGTGAATACTTACTGGGAGGCCAAGGAAGCCATTCTCTGAATGTTCCAGATAAGCAAACAGTTCTCAACAGAGATTTCTGTATCCTCTGATCTCAGGAAGCCACAGGCCTGGCTTCATTACACTGTTTAGTACTAGTTATAGCCAGAAGAAAGGAGCCCCGTGGCGCAGAGTGGTAAGCGGCAGTACTGCAGCCCAAGCTCTGCTCACGACCTGAGTTCAATCCTGGCAGAAGCTGGGTTCAGGTAGCTGGCTCAAGGTCGGTAAAACGAGTACCCAGTTTCCTGGGGGTAAAGTGTAGATGAATAGGGAAGGCAAAGGCAAGCCACCCCGTAACAAAGTCTACCAAGAAAACATCGTGATGCAATGTCCCCCCATGGGTCAGTAATAACTCGGTGCTTGCCCAGGGGACTACCTTTACGTTTTACCTATAGCCAGAAGAATCTTCCACTTTATTTTTGGTCAAGAACTGTTTCTGATTGTGTGACCAGGGTAGGGTGATAGTGACCAAAGCAGCCCACAGAGCAGAATATTTTATTCAAAACATTTTAATTCTGCATTTCCACCCAATTTAGGCAGAGAACAATAAAACCATCTTTTAAAAGACATTAATATAAAACAATAAATGCAAATAAAACAAACAACACAAACATCTGTGCACCTATGAGGTCAGGGAAGCATGGCCCATGCTTGCCACTCTGGGGAGCACATGCTACCTTGCTCTGTGATGTTAGGGTCTTAGGATAAGGCTGCTTGCCTGGAGTTTACCTGGGAGGAAAGCCATAAAGGGGCAATACACAGAGTCTGGCTCCACTTCCTCCCTGGAGGAAGAAATTAAGTCTCTTTACACGATATCTTACACTGGAATGTTCAAGTGACTTGCTCTCTGTGTGGCCTTATATTCAAGATCTTTCACTTGAGCCTCCCTGTGTAAAACGTCTCGTGTAGATACTCTCTGAAGACTGCGCATAGCAACTGGGCACCTGAGGGCAGTCCGAATGTCTGCCGTTGCATCGCGGGAGCGAAGATCGGGGCCTTTGCTTTCCCGGGGGGAGGTCTGGCTGTTCTGGCAGGCAGCCCTCTGGCTCACGAGGCTTCTATAGCCCAGTCCGCGCCACTGGTTAGTCCGGAGATGGAGAGATCAGCCTCCGCCCGCCCCCGCCGCTGTTCCTGCCTTGCAGGGCCTTTCCTTTCCAAACCGGCCTCCTCTCCCCTGCACGGCCGACGGAAAAACGGTCCGCAGCTGCTGCGAGTCGCGTTGGCAAAGGCGGGACTCCTCCCTTGCTACGCTCCTCGCCCAGCGCGCAAGGTTTAACCTGCTCGAGGGACCGGCAAATCCCCGGCCGGGCGGGCGGGGCTCTCAGCGGGCGCCGACGCAGCCTCCCCCTCCGTCCCAGCCTGGGCGGATGCGGCCGGCGGAGCTCGCAGCCAAGGCGGCCGCACGCGGGCCCGCCCCTGGACCCCTTACGTGGAGCCCCGGCATCCGGGCCGCGGGCGCGGCTCCTGCCCCTCGGCCGCCCCGCCCAGGCGCCCAGCTGCGCTCATGTGACTCGCGGCGCCGCTCCCTGCCCGGCCAGAGCCCGCGACCTTCGCCCGGCCGTCGAGTCCCCTCTTGAGCCCCGGCAAGATGCGGCCCTGGGCGCAGCTCCTGCTGCTGGCGGCGGCCTCCTCCGCGCTGGCCCTGGGCCTCGGCGGGCACCACGGTACGCTCGCGGCTCTCCAGGCTGCCCTTCTGGCCCGCCGGCCCCCCTCCTGCACGCCCGGATCCCGGGACGAGGGAGGTGCTGGCGCCGCAGATCCGACGCCCGGAGGCAGGTGACTGGCTGTGCTCCGCCTGGCCGGCCGCCCTTCGCCCGGGCACCTCCGTTGGCTCCGGCGCAGCTCTTCGCCCGCAGCTCCCTTGGCACAGCTGCTTGCCTGGCAGCTGGGCTCGGCGCTGGGTGGCCGCTGCCGGGGAGAAGCAGCCGCGAGGGACAGAAGCGAATCCCCGGGCGGGGCGGACAGCTCAGACGGCTGTGCAGACCCGACGCCCCGTTTATTTCCCGCCCATCGGTCGGTCGCCCTCCCTCGGGCCCGCTTGCGAGCTCCGGCAGCCCCGTCCGGGCCCCCTTCCCCGAGCGCGGTGGGGAGAGGCGGGTTAAAACTCCGGACGCCCCGTCGCTTGCAAAGGTCTGACGTTTTGCTTTCTCTTTCCCAACAGAAGAGCTGCTCTTTAAGTCGTGGATGTATCAGGTAAAGCCCTGCGGCTCTTTCACAGACCAGCCTCTGCTTCCCAGTAGCCGAGTGGCTCGGGTTGCCCTCGGCATTCGGGCCTGGCCTGGCCTGCCCTCCCCTGCCCCTGTGCTTCTAGGGGCTTTCCTGATGGGCCTGGGGTGATGGGCGGTGCTCCTGGGCCTGGCTGGTGACCCGCCCCCAGCCAGGCAAAATCAAAATGAAACCCTGCCCTCAAGTTGACTTATGGCGACCCCTGGTGGGGATCTCATGGCAAGGGACTAACCGAGGTGGTCTGTCATTGCATCTCTGCATAGCAACCCTGGTTTTCTTTGGAGGGCTGCCATCCAATTAATAACCAAAGCTGAGCCTGCTTAGCTGACAAGATCAGCCTCTCCTGGGCTGTCCAGCCCTGGGCTGTAAATGAAATCCTGCCCTTAAGTCGTAGCTGACTTATGGCGACCCGTGGTGGGGTTTTCATGGCAAGAGATTTACAGAGGTGGTTTGCCATTGCCTGCCTCTTCACAGCCCTGGTCTTTGCTGGCGGTCTCCCATTCAATTACTAACCAAGGCTGACCCTGCTTAGCTTCTGAGATCTGACCAGATCAGGCTCACCTGGGCTATCCAGGTCAAAATGAAATCCTGCCATCAAGTCATAGCTGACCTATGCTGACCCCTGGTGGGGGTTTCATGGCAAGAGACTGAGGTGGTTCATCATTGCTTGGAATACAGAGTGTTCTTTTCCATCCAGGGTAGGGAGTGCGTAATGCTTAAATAGACCTGGAGCTACAACGCCCAAGCATCTAACTACTTGCCACTGTGATATCTGGGGGTGTGGTTGTGTTTGGCTGCCTCATGGAATTGCTGTGTATCACTGTGAGCATAAGCCCAATACTCCCCTTCGTATATTAGCTGCCGTGCTTAAGCAGATGACAAGTCCTGGATTGGCTCTGCTCCCACTCCGGGTTCCAGGACCAAGTTCCGTTACTGAAACCAGTGGTTTTGATCAGATGCATTTCAGTCGCATGGAGGGCATTGAGGGGGTGGCTGAAGACTTTTTGAGAGGGAAGCAGTGTTTTTCTTCAAAGCGTGCTTCCGCTTTCTGTGCCTGCACTTTCTTCCCCTCTCCACAGAACAACAAACAGTACGACGTAGCAGAGGAGTACCAGCGACGGTTTCAGATCTTTGTGAGCAACAAGCAAAAGATCGACAGGCACAATGCCGGCAATCACACCTTTCAAAGTAGGGAGTCTTCGCTTTTTTAAAAAAAAAAATGGGAACACCTGTAATTTCATAGGCTCTGGCAGCTTTTGACTCTCGTCTCTGTCCTTTCTTTAGTGGGCCTGAATCAGTTTGCAGACATGACATTTGATGAATTCCGAAAGAAGTATCTCTGGCACGAGCCTCAGGTGAATGCATTTATTTATGTCATTTATAGTCCACTTTTTTCACTTGAAACCTACAGGCCTCTTAGTGATGCACCCCGGAGCTATTCCTGAGCCTCTCCTCTCTCAGAGGCCTGGTCTACTGGGGCAGCAGCATGATCTGGCACAATACTGAGGGGACAGACTGAATGGTGCTACTTCTGACTGCAGGGACGGGATTACATTGTTTCTTCCAAGTGGAAAACTAGCACAGCATGCAAGTCTCCCTGGTGTGATTTCTTTCTTTGCAGAAAGGGAACATTAAAAAAATCTGACTCTCCACTTGCAATCTCAGGCAGCACGCCCCCTCGGCCACCTCTGGATTCTCTCACTTTGTTCTGCTGTATCTCTAGACGAAGCTTAAGACAAGGCTAAACCGAAGCCTTCATAATAACCGAAGCCTTCATAACCGAAGCCTTCATAATCATAATAACAACATTCGATTTATATACTGCTCTTCGGGATACTTAACACCCGCTCAGAGCAGTTCACAAAGCATTATTTATTTATTTAATTCAGTTTCTATTCTGCTCTCCCCGCAAGTGGGCTCAGAGCAGATCACAGCATTTAAAATGTACAATAAGTAGAATAAAATTTTGCAACAATATAAATATCAACAACATAATTTCTAAAAACAGCCACGCGCATATTGCCCCCCCCCCCCCGCTAAATTACCTGTGGGGCAGGGTGACAGTTGTAGATGGTTACAGAAGGCCAGGGGGGCATGCACTCCCTTCATGGCAGGAGGCCATGAAGGCTCAGTTACTCCGAGGACAACCCGTAAGGGCCAGTACTAGGATCCTTGAGTTGCAGGCCACAAGAGAGCAGCTCACCGGTGTCAAGATTTGAACCCCGGACTTCAGCAACTTCCACTGCACCAGCGTAGCTCAGGCTCCTAAGCCAAACAGAGGACCAGCTCCAGGGCCCTTTCCCTATTTGTAGGCCTTGGTGTTTGCCTTCCTTGGGTGCACTTGCGGCTTTTTGAAAGGCTGTCTTGTCCCTTGCAGAACTGTTCGGCCACCAAGAGCAATTTCGTGGGCAGGGCTGGGTGGCGCCCAACAGCTATTGACTGGAGGAAGAAAGGCAACTACGTGACGCCAGTCAAGAATCAGGTAATGAGGCCCATGCATTGAGCATGCCGGAGGTCTTTTAATTCAGCACTAGCAAATCTAAAAACGACAGCCCTGCACTGAGAACTTTGCAGTGCCTGCTGTTCAACCACCTCTGCAGTTCATTTGTACTCTTGAAAGGTCTTGCTCGTTTTTCTCTGGTCTGTAGCTTGGATCAGTGAAATGTGTACAAAATCCTTTCTCGATAAGAAATTGAAAAGTCATCCAAACAAGCAAATACCTTTTTGAGGGCCAAGGAGCACTTTGCTACTGTGGTCACTGTTGAGTCCTTTTGCCTCTGAAGGACCTTAAGATGAACACAAAGCAAAACCTCCAAGTGGCCTCATTACTAGCCTTTTCACTTCCTGCCCCTTCTTCCCTCTTCCTTCCTGTCAGGGTCCCTGTGGTAGCTGCTGGACGTTCTCAACCACTGGGTGCTTAGAGTCTGCCATTGCCATAGCAACAGGGAAGCTACTGAACCTGGTAAGGCCTCCCTTTGCTCTAGTTCCTTATGCAAGTCTATTAATGTCTAGACAAGAAGTGCAAGTGTAGGGCTGGGGGTAAGAGACCAAATTATCTCTTCAGAGTGTGGGGTGGGTGGACAAGTGTGCAGCAGGATAGATGGCCAGAGAGGGCAACTACAGTTGTATGTTGGTTGTTGTGGATTTTCCGGGCTGTATAGCAGTGGTCTTGGCATTGTAGTTCCTGATGTTTTGCCAGCAGCTGTGACTGGCATCTTCAGAAGTGTAGCACCAAAAGACAGAGATCTCTCAGTGTCACAGTGTGGAGAAGATGTGGGCAGGTAATTTATATCTACTCAGGAAGGTGGGTTTGGGCTGAGTCATCCTGTAAGATTTTCCCAGGGTGTGGAATGCTAATGAAGGGAGGCTTCACTGTATCCTGAGGAGGTTCTTTTGCAAATGGATTGGTGCTTGATATGCTAATCTTCTCTGCAGGGCTATTGTAGGGTGTAGAGTATTTTGTTAGCCTGGTGTTTTTCAGGACTGGAAACCATGCTGTATTCATTCTTAAAGTCTCTTCTTTCCTGTTGAAATTGTGCTTATGCTTATGAATTTCAATGGCTTCCCTGTGCAATCTGACGAAGTAGTTGGAAGTGTTGTCCAGTATGTTAGTGTCCTGGAATAGGATACTGTGTCCTGTTTGAGTTAGGCTATGTTCAGCCACTGCTGATTTTTCCAGATGGCCAAGTCTGCAGTTATCTTTTCCACACTGTGACACTGAGAGATCTCTGTCTTTTGGTGCTACACCTCTGCAGATGCCAGTCACAGCTGCTGGCGAAACGTCAGGAACTACAATGCCAAGACCACGGCTATACAGCCTGGAAAATCCACAACAACCATCGTTCTCTGGCCGTGAAAGCCTTCAACAATATACAGTTGTATGTTAGTTGAAAGCAACACAGTGTGCAAGGGCCTGTCACATTGTGCATTTGCCACAAGAACATCCTGCAGTGAATAAAGCAAGGGCTTTTGATGTGGCTCATTTAGACTCTCCAAGAGCCTCTGATTTGTCACAGCAAAAGCTAGGTTTCCAAAAGAGAAAAGGCATTGACAAATTAGTAAAGGAGGCTTTGGAAGGGATAGACTTTCCTTCATTCTTCAGCTGCAGGCCAGTTTCCTAATGATCAGATTAGAAGGAACAATTATGTGGCTTAAGAGAGTGCTGGGTTTCCAAGGAGAGCAAATCAAAGTGATAGGGGGCTTATTCACCAGTTATTTGTCCAAAGTGTTTCCTCTTCCCCCTCCCTCCAGGCTGAACAGCAGCTGGTTGACTGTGCTCAGGAATTCAACAACCATGGCTGTAGTGGGTGAGTGGTACTTTCTGACATGGCAGTTTGGAGGCCATTCCTCTCCTTGGTCTCTTCCCTTGTTAATGATGCCCCCCACCACCACAACTTCAGCATTCTCCCCTCCCCAGTCGCAAGAGGTTTTCTGTTTTTTGGTTTTTCCTCATCCAGTGGCCTCCCCAGCCAGGCTTTCGAATACATCCGATACAACCAAGGGCTCATGGGTGAGGACACATACCCGTATCGGGCCAAGGTAGGGCTGCTGTGACGGAGAGGGGCCCGTCGGGCACGTCGTGGAGTTGGCTGTGACAGGTTTGCCTTGTCTTGCCCACAGAACGGTACTTGCAAGTTCCAGCCCAAGGAGGCCATTGCCTTTGTCAAAGACGTTGTCAACATCACAGTGGTGAGTGCCGCCTCCATCTCCCTGGCGTGCTCTGCTCCCTGTAAAGACGGAGCAGCTCTTGACTCAGGCCTGTGTGCCTGCCCAGGCTTCCCACTGCATCTTTGGCTCTTGCTCTGTCAGACCCCCAGAGCTTCCACTTTCCTAATGCCTCTGCCCTTCCACCTGGATGGCCTTCTCTGGTCACCCTCCCTCCTTCTACTCCAGAGTGCCCCAGGGCCAGCTCTTTTGCTTCTTCCCTGGCCATGTTCCTGCTTTCGTTAAAACAAAGCTGCACACTCCCTACTGGAAGGCACAGCTATGGTGCTTCATTTAGGAAAGATGCTGGTGTTCTACCCTGTATGCTAGATGTGTGAGGGCTCAGCTGCCCACTAGGGAAGGAAGCCGATTTTGCCCACTCAGCACAACTGTCTTCTCAGGATCATAGAAAACAGGTTCCAGTTCGAAGCAGCTTGGCCTTGCATTCATGCCTGCAGCGCCATGCATGCTAACATCTGAGATGTCTCTTTCCAGAATGACGAAGAAAGCATGGTGGACGCTGTGGGGAACTACAATCCTGTAAGCTTTGCCTTTGAAGTGACAGGGGACTTCATGCTTTATGCAAAGGGGGTTTACTCCAGGTGAGTCCCTTGAGATCCTATGGGCAACTTCATCCATTATACCAAGGTGACTGCACCAGAGGTTTGAGCCATTTGACTCTTGCTCCCGGAAAAGGAAGAATAGCGGGAATATCTGGGAAGTTAAGATATGTGCATGATCTTATTTTAGTCATCACCTCAGGGTAAGTACAACCACCGACAAACAACTTTCCATGGGCTTGTTTCTCAAATCAGGCTGCAGTCCTGCTCTGCAAGCTCTTCTGGCTCTTATGGTTGTCTGCCCCCATTTACTGCCTCCTCTGTAGACAGGAGACGTGAGCACCTGAAGCTGCTGCAACTTTTTTGTCCAAACTTCCTGGTTCTTGATTTACAGAAGTAGATGGGCTGAATGGGAGGCTATAACATGCTGTATTTATATAACAATTCCTAGGTATACTCTTAGTTATGCAAGTGGATTTTTAAAGAAAGGGTTCCTGTTTTGCACATATGAAATTGGGGGAAAGGATAAGAAAAATGCCCAAAGGTTAACTTTTTATGTTAAAAAAGGGAATTAAGCAAACTTCAGCAAGTGCACACTATCACATCATGGCAAAAGGAAAAAACCTCTTTAAGTACAGCAATATGTAACTCATTAAAAAGAAGATTCATGAAAAACCTGCAAGTATTTAAAAGTGCAGTCCTAATGCTAGGCTGTAAACTAAGCTATGTACCAGTGGAAACAGAGCTATGCCAGCAGTGTATCTCCTGTAATGCCAGTGTAAACCTGGCTGTGCCAGTGGAGGGGCCAGAACTACCAACTAAGTCTGCAGCCAGTTACAGTCCCCCAAAGTACTATAGAAACCCCAGCCAGGACACCCTCACACCCATGACAGTGGATGTGACGTGAGGCAACACTTCTCTGGCTTTACATTTAGAATGTACGCAGTTGTGTACACTTACAGCAAGGGACTTTAGTGATAAGAAATCTAGAGAAACGGAGCTCTGTACAGTGCCAAGCCTTCCTTGGCAGCCTTCCCTGCCATCTGGTGAGTGGTGGTGCTGTGTTCTCTGTTTCTTGGAACTGGGCCTTTCGCTCTACAGAGAAAAGAGGGTATGAAACTTTCTCTGCAGAGAAAGGGCATGCGCTGTGTGTCAGGATTCCAGTTCAGAGGGCCGGAGCATGGGGCTGCTGCACCTCCTTAATCCTTTAGACAAAAGCCTCAGTAGTTGGGGAAGGAAGGGGGTTCTGTCTCACCTTAGCCCCTCTCTCCTGTTATTGTTAAATAGAGGTTGAGCTCTTTGGCTATCCTGCTTCCTTGCCTTTTAAAGGACATCCTCTGGTCAGGGCAATGCTGGACTCATTTAAAGCCCAATGCAAGGGGGTGTGGCCTGGGTTCCTACCTTCCTGAGCCTCTCTCTCTCTTCTGCTACCCTAGAGGGCCTGACCTGAGACAGGTGGGGATGCTGCTGGCCTTACATACACTCTGTACATACATACAGAGTGCCAGCCCTTCCTTGCTTACTCTTGGGCAGGGTTTCCACTGGGGGATCACTGTAGTTGCTTCAGCTGCTGTTGGGGCCTCTGCTGTTCAGCCAGGAACCTCTACTGCTCAGATAAAGTTGGGGTGAGGCTCCTGATCGCAGACACTGTGCCTGCCCTGCCGTTCAGAGCTTAAGATAGTGCTGCAGCTTTTTCAAAGTGTACAGAAATGCTGACTGTTGTGAAATCTGAAACGCTTGGAGCAAAAGCAAAGGAAAGCAACAGTTCCTTGAAGGAAAGGGGTACAGCTCTGGGGACTCCCCCCCCCCCCCCGTCACCAGCCACATAGGAAACGTGAGGAAGCCTTACCCCTGTGTAAAGACTCTAACCTTTACCACAGACCAGCACACAGGGCAGGGGGGAAATCACATCAACTATTATACTAGTACAGTCTGCAAAGCTCCCAGGTGGTTGGAAAACTTTACCTCTTGGTAAAGCTGTTTGTCTGAATTCAAGCTTTGCATTAAGGGTATCAATGGTTATCCTAAGAAGTGTGGATTTGTATCCTAGCTACTACAACAAAAATCCTGTTTTTTGTTTACAGCAAAAGCTGTCACAAGACTCCAGACAAAGTGAATCATGCTGTTCTGGCTGTGGGCTACGGGGAAGAGAATGGCCTTCCCTACTGGACTGTCAAAAACTCCTGGGGCAAAATGTGGGGCATAGATGGGTAAGAGGTTCCCTTCTTCTCTCCCCTCCTGCCTTGACTCAGTGGCTTATTCAGAGTTAGTTGGTTGTGCTCTGAAGAAGGGAGCTTTGACTCTGGAAAACTTAGAACCTTGAAAAAAATCTGTTATTTAAGCTGCCACTGGTCTCATCCTGCTGGCACCACCTAGTGGCTCATGTCAAGACTAATCCAGTGGGGTAGCTGTGTTTATCTTAGCAAGCAAAACAGAGGTCCCAGGCACCTTAAAGACAAATATCTATTCCAGCATGAGCTCTTGTGAGTCAGAACTCACTTCTTCAGCTACGGTGGGAAGGAAGAAAATCATTTACCTTCTGAAGTCTCTTCCCACTGTAGCTGAAGAAGTCGGCTCTTCTGCAGCTGCAGACACTCATGCTGCAATAAATGTTGGTCATCTTTAAGGTGCCCGCTGGACTTCTGATCTGTCTTGCCAAGAGCTGTGTGTCAAATACCACCCCCAGAATGGCTGCTGGTGGCCCTCACTGGCAGCTCTCTTTTCAGATCAGAAACATTTTGAGCAGTATTGGGCCAGAACCACAAATAAGATCCTCAAAGCAGTGAACATTAAAAAAAATGTAAATCGATTTAAAAAACACCTTAAACGGTATAGAGACACACACGTCTTAACACGAACACACACATATTTACTCTGTATCACAATCATTTTCTAACACCTCACTGCATGCAGCTGCTCCTAGACTGTGTTGCAAAGAGCAAAATAACCTTGCTGGCCTTTCAACTAGAAGCTCACAGAGAAGACTTGCAGCTGCAGCACTTCCTAGTCGGGGTTGATAGAGGGCTGTTCTTGTATCCTACCTCTTCCATAGGGCTGAAGTCCTTTTGGCTGCCCCCCCCCCCCCGGGTACATCCAATTCCCTATCGTCTGAGACAGGGAAGCTGCCAAGCTGTGAGCTTCATGGTCTTTGATCTAGGGCTTCTTCATGCCTTCTGGGGTCTCTGCTCTTTGCTTGGGGGGGGGCACAAATTTACCAGCTTACAGCTGAAAGAGGAGTTCTTGCTTGCCAGGCGCAGAGCTGCAAACAGAATTTGACTGCTGGGCAACTCCAGTTGCGGCTGCCGCCGTCTTTCAATATATATGCTTTATATATATTTGTTATATATGACCCAAGACAACTCTTAAGAGTCTGGTCAGTTCAGTATCTCTGCTGAGTACTGACCATGCACATTTTAAAATGGTGGCAGGTGCTCTTCAAAAGGGATGACGGAGTGGGCCAGAAATAACACATCAGGAATGTAAAGCCTGGGGCATGTGTGGGTAACAGTGATGGTTATGGACATGGAATTTTTCTGGAGCTTAACCATCATCCCTTCCTTGCTGACAATAAAAAGGGGTTAGTGACTAGGTGGCCATATTATAAGGCAAAGCGAGTATCCCCTCCAGGTTGAAGGTTTGGGGCACCATTAAGGACCACAGTGCTGTGTCAGTATTGGATGTGGGAGACAATTGGGTAAAAAAAATGTAAGTTACTTTTAACCACGTTCAACCTGCAATCAATTATCTGTAGAAAGTCACTTTCCAACATGAGGGTGCACCTGAGTGAACAGTATCCCCCCCCCCCCACTGCGAAACTGGCACGGCAGGAGTCCCATCTCCCTGCTGAAAAGTCCTTTAGCATGGTTGCCTCTTGCCAAGGATATGGGCAGCCAAGATCAGGACTAAGATTGGCACTGGGAGCCCAACATCTGCCTTTGCCCTAAACCAACATGTTGTCCAGTTAGATAAAGAATTGTTTTTCTTATTCTCCTTAGCAAAAAGAAAATTAACAGTGAGGGAGCATTTACAGTTTGGGTAGCCATTCGAGGCACCTCTGGCTACCAGAAACCCATCCCCTACTTGCCCCACCAAAAACACAAGCTTTGGGACTCATGGAAAATCTTTTTGTAGCTTGTAGGATTAAGTCTTTGCTCTGCACTCTCCACCTCTGATGGTGCTGTGGCTGTGCCCCCTCCTCGTTAGTATGATTTTGCTATCTTGTGATGTCATCCTTTGCCTCTAGTAATCAGTAAAGGATGACTGGGTGGGAGACTGAGGAATATTTTTTTGGGTAAATAGGACCAGGTCTGCATTTCTGGGATACCTAGGGTCAGGATAAGAGCCGGTGCTGTTTAGTGGTGTGTTGGACTGGGATCCGGGAGACCCAGGTTTAAATCACCACTCTACCATAGAGGCTTGCCCGTACACACTCTCCACTTAACCTACCTCACAGGGTTGTTGTATGGATACAATGGAGTTGAGACTACATTGGGTCCCTACTGGGGGGTAAAAAGAAAATAAATTTGGGGAGACACAGAGTGGGGTGGAACGAACAGCACCAGAGGAGAAAAATTGAAGAGTCCAGTAGCACCTTTAAGACTAACCAACTTTACTGCAGCATAAGCTTTCGAGAATCACAGTTCTCTTCGTCAGATGCATCCTGATGTCCTCTGCATCAGAGGAGAGGCTGTTGCATGAGTCTGGAGCCAGCACATTTTCTGGGTTAGGAATAGGAATCCCTCTTGCTGGAACCCACCCAATGCATATGCTGGTCTTTGCTTTTAGGTACTTCAACATCGAACGGGGCAGCAACATGTGCGGGCTGGCCGCCTGCGCCTCTTACCCCGTCCCCCTCGTGTAAGCCTCTGGAGAAGGAGTGGCTGTGCTGCGGGCCGAAGAGGAAAGACCTGAGAAGCAGAGAGGGCTGAACCTAGCCCGGGGAGGCGCGCCGAGGCAGGCCCCTTCCAGCCCCCCTCAGGCCCTGCTCCTGCCGCTCCGAACTGCCTGCCCGCCCCCCTGTCACCGCGGGCTGCTTTTTGCTTCCCCCGAGCCCTGTCAGGCCGGGGACTGGAACTTTGCCCCCCGCCCCCCACGGGCTGCCTGAACTAGCGTTGCCAACCTCCAGGTGGTATCTGGAGATCTCCCGGAATTATCACTGATCTCCAGAGATGGGTTCCCCTGGAGAAAATGCCTACTCTGAAATGGGGACTCTGTGGTAGTCTACCCTGCGGAGGCCTCGCCCCTCCCTCAAATCCCACCTTCCCCAGCCTGTACCACTGAAAGCGCCAGGGATTTCTCAACCCAGCGCTGGCAGCCCAAGGACGCCCGGCCTGCCGTCCCGGCGCTGAAGGGATGGTCGGGCTGGAGCAGACGGCCCCCTCACAATGGCTCTCTGTGGCCCCAACGGGACCCTGCCCTCCAGCGGCTCCGGCCCGGCCCGCGCTTCCAGGAGAGCTCGCCCGGTTACCTCAGTCTCGGGTCTCCCCTCAGGGCGGGCCTCCTTTGCCGCCTCCTGCACGCGGGGTGGGGGGGGCGCTTGGTTCTTTTCTCACAATAAAGTTCTTTTCTCACAAACCTTTTCACGGCAATCGTTACTGCGCAGGCTCGGAGGGGGCGGGGGGAGGAAACGGCCGTCGTGCCCCGCCCCCTGAAGGGCGGTTCGGTGCGTCACTTCCCGCCGGAGCCGCCCGCCGCCAATCGGCAGAGCGCGGTCTGAGGAGGCGCCAAATGCGAACGGGGCGCCATGGCGGGCGGCGTTCCGCTCAACAACCTCCGCGAGCAGCTGGAGCGCCACGCCGCCAAGGGCGCCCTGGGCCAGCCGGCGGCCCCCAAGCGCAGGCCCGGGTAAGCGGCTCGCGGAGGGGCGGGCGGCGGAGGGGCGCCCTGGGGCTCCCGGTGCCAAAGCGGTCTCTCTCGCCGGCAGGGGCTTCGTCTTCAAGAAGACCGAGGCGGCGCTCGGAGGAGGTGCTCCCGGCAGCGGTCGACGCGCGTCGCCCGGCCCGCAGTTCCTGCCCGCGGACGACCTGGAGGATTTCGTGCCCCAGAAGCCCCGGAGAGGCGCCAGCCAGACCCCGCCGGCCGCCAGCTCCTCCGAGGCCCTGAGCGGGCGGGCCTCCTCCCTGGACGCCGCCTGTCAGCGCCCCGCGGGGCGTCGAGAGGGGCGGCGCGGCGAAGCTGCGGGAGGTGAACGGCGCTTCTCGGCTGAGTCTGTCAACGGGGAGGGCGGGACGCGGGCCTGGCGCGCCTCCCTGAGGGCGAGGCTCGTTCTGGGGCTCCCGCCAAGGCGGGCAAACGCTGGCGTTAGCAGAGAGGACGGGGAGGAATGGCTCCCCCCGCAACCCCCTTTTTACCCCCTTCTTCAAGGGCAGGTCCTTCCCTTATTGCCCGTCAGGTACGGCTGACACTCCCCCACCCCAGCCAGGCGCTGAAAACCGCCACGCTGCCGGCCAGGCCGGAGACGAGCCTGACCCTTTTAATTTCGACTTGGGCAGAGAGTTCCGCCTTCACTCAAGCCCTGACCCTCCAGCCCCTGGGTTCATTTTGGGGTGTACTCGTGCCTCACTGAGAAATCCAGACGGCGCTTGAATAAAAATATATATTTTTTTAGCTTTTAGAGAGTGTTTGCAAAAGCATAGATGCAGAGGAGTTAGCCGTGTTAGTGTGTAGTAGCAAAATCAAAGAGTCCAGTCGCACCTTTAAGACTAACCAACTTAAGCTTTGAGAATCTGACAAAGAGAACTGTGATTCTCGAAAGCTTATGCTACAATAAAGTTGGTTAGTCTTAAAGGTGCTACTGGACTCTTTGATTTTGCAAAAGCAGCAAGCACTCAAACAACAATGGTGTTGCTCTCAGCTTCACTGACACACTTGAACCCGCTCACCACATTAAGGTGTGTATCCATGAGGGGCAGGCAACAGGTACAGAAAGCAAATAACCAAGCTGTCACTAAACTAAAATTCTATCTAAAACTCTTAAGAGCTGACTGACTAAAGCTTCTCTGGTTGACATCCAATAGCTGTTCATCTTAACCCATCTGGTAGCGAGTGGGCCCTCACCACGCTGAGTTGGTGCAGCATGGAGGTAAATAATAACATTCAATTTATATACCGCCCTTCAGGACAACACCCACTCAGAGTGGCTTACAAAGTGTGCTATTATTATCCACACAACAATTGCCCTGTGAGGTGGGTGGGGCTGAGAGAACTCCGAGAAGCTGTGAGTGACCCAAGGTCGCCCAGCTGACTTCAAGCGGGGAAGTGGGGAATCAAACCCAGTTCTTCAGATTAGAGTCCTGCCGCTCTTAACCAGTACACCAAACTGGCTACACCATACTGAAGAACAGAGAATGGTGGTAGGTAAGGTGTACTCAGATGCCAATTTTTCAAATCCCTGAGCACATCACCAGTCAACATGGGAGCCAATCAGGTACAGAAACTAATTGCCATTACTGCTGTGAGAACATTCAGGGAGGATAGCTGCTGGGACTCTCTGAGGCTTGTCTTCAAGGTTGTTCACTAGAAACTCAGATTACTTGCAGGTATTGTTGATTAGTGGAAGCAGCATTTTTCAGCTAGGTCTGGGGCTTGCAAACACTTAATACATTAAGTCTCACTGAACCACTGTTCAGCCATTCTTGCTGGAATCCTGTCTGCTGGGTCTAACTTCCAGACAGATAAGTTAGGCACCTATTGGGTGTCTTAGCAAGCTCTGCCTGTGCTAGGTCTTTTGTACAGTGATGCTAAATAAATAACGAAGTATACTGGCATTGCAAAGAGTCTCCTTGATGCCGATCCCAATAACTCAAGGAGGTCAGTGGAGTTGGGTGGATGGGTGAGGGCCTGGAAAACCAAACTGGGTCTAAGAGGTGTTATTGGTTCATGGAGAAGCTGCCCAGGGACTAGAGTTAGCCTGTCTGGTGGTGGTAGCACTTTCTCTGAAGGAGCAGGTTTGTAGTTTAGCAAAAAAAACCCCTGATGTTTAAAATCAAGCTCTTTAGATGGGGTCGTGTGAGGATTTGGTGCTAGATGATAACAGGCTTCTGTATTTATTGATGCAGGTGCTCAAAGTCAGTGCTTGTGTTTTGGGGAACGGGGACCAACAGTGGAGAGTTATAACCTTTGAAAAAATAGAATCCAGTAAAGTCCAAATGTCACTCAAAAACGCATGTATGAAACATACTTCTTTTTGCAGGCTGAGAGCAGAAGGCAGCATTTGGTAGTTCGGTTAAGCTTGGTTGTTTTTAGTTCAGTTCAATTAAAGATAGGTCTTGACCCCTTTCTAATTTTGTAAAAATTTTCTAACATCAGACTTGAGGAACAGTTCTGATGACCTCAGAAGCGTGTGCTCTGTTTTGGGTCATTACGGTTGGCCCTAATATAAAAGTATGATGGACATCTTGTATTTTGCTGAGTTTTGTGTGGGTCAGTATGATCCCCCCCCCCCAATTAATAGTCTGACTTTATTTTAAGACTGTTCTGATTATTATTATACGTACCTGATTTTTGGTTTTTGTTGTGTGCCGATTGTGTTAAAGCACAGAATGGTTTTGGCTCCAGTGGAGGCAAGGAACCGGATGAAGAACTGGATGATGAAGTAGTGTGCATTGAGCTTGATGATGATGATGATGAAGAAGACATCATCCCTCCATCCCCAGTGAAAGAAATTCCTTCTTTCTCATCTGCTTTAAAAAATGATCGGTATGTCATATCCAATAAACTTGTTTCTTCCTGAATCATGCACAAAAGTCGAGCAGAACATTTCTCAGGTCCTTTCTTGCAGAAGCAATTCAGTTTGGCCTGTCTTCTCATGGATTTGTAATGTGTTTTGTCAGTGAATTGTCGGAAAAACAGGACAAAAAGGATAATAGAAAACAGGTTTTCTGGGTCATGTAGACAACAGTGTTGGTTTCAGAATCTGAGTATTGGGGGGTTTGAAGCCAAAACTTTTTTTCTCTACAGTGTGCTTATCTGGAGTTCTTAATGACTTAATATTCGTGTCGTTTTTTCAGAGAATCTCTTGAGAAAACAGCTGAAGGCATGAAAAACAGCTCACCAGACTCTGGTTTTGAAAGCTGCTGTTCCATTGAAAGGCAGGAAGGTAAAGCTTACATATGGAATTACAGTTTAAAAAGACCTAATGTAGTACCTTCTACTCTTTGAAGAACTTTGGAACATGTTAGTTTTAAGTCAAAGACCACATACAGTACAATTGCCACATGGCAAGTTACCTTTTGGAATTCCACTCACCCTAGTCAGGGTATTATCCTAAAGTATGTTCCTTCAGTGTACTCCTTGACCACCGTATCCTTAAGATTGCTTGCCCTCTTAAAAGTAAACAGAGGGTTGAACTTGCATCTGGGAATATCAGACAAAAGGTACCCATGTTTTTCTATTATATTTCTCACATCAGTGAAAGAGCAATCATAGGTCAACGGGATGACCAATTCTGTCTGTGTCGTTATTGGGAATCCTAGGTGTTAATAAAGATATTCTGGGTGTTCTTTGCCTTATGAAAGGCTTGTTTGAGAACTTCAGAGGAGTAACTTCTGTCCTTTAACTGCTATCACGTTTGGTTCTTTTCTTTTGAAGAATACTTGCTTGCCTATGTTCTTCAAATTTGGACTGAGTCAAAATTGGCTAAATCTCTCTGGGCTTGTTTGTAGAACTAGATATAATTCCTTCTCAACATTCATTGCCTGGCCGTTGTCCTTCATAGCTGAAATTCAGTCCTGTAAAACTGCCTGTACCTGCCTCTTCTTGGTCTGTCCACCTCCATAGATTTGCCAGGTACTTTTTGCACAAGGCTTATGTGATTCTCTGCAAACAACTTGTAGAGAAGGGCTTTCCAGAATGCCAACGAAATACAGAACAGTTATGGCAACATCCTTCAGAAATATATTCAAGTTATTGGGATTTTAGCAAGTGTCCTACATTCTGTCATGAAAGAGTTAAATTGCTATTTTATTTGTTAAGTAGCTAGTTAGCATAGGACCAGTTATCTGTCGAGTAAAAGTTCCCGCCATAGAAAGGGGAGTCTTTTGTCTTAATGAAGGGCTCTAGGATTGTCTATTGGATGATCCAGTTTATTGGGGGCAATTGACTAGCAGCATATACTAAGGTTTTATTGCTCTTTGTCCACTGCAGCTGCCACTCTCTAATGCTCTCTTGGAGATTTAAGTTAACCATCACGATGTAGACAGTTAGCTGGTCTTTATTTTTAACCAATGCACCCTTTTCCCTGACATGTAGTAAAAGCATTTTCTAGAGCTAAAACCACAGAAGTCTGTCTACTTATTTCCAGTGCACTAATATTAAACTCTGCAACTCTTTAAATCTCCCAGCACAAGTCCTACTGAAGCATACGGGCATGTTAAGGATTATAGGTTAGAGCGTCAGCATCAAGTGGGGGATTGCTTGCAGCTAACATGGCATAACTTTATGATGTTTCAGATATGTTCTCGCCATCTGAGAATATTCTGTATCGCTTGATGGAAGGAATCTGTGACCTGGTGGATTCCATCCCAGAAAGGGAGCTAAAATTTCTGACTTGTGGGAAGGAGCTTCTTCAGAAGAGAGACTGCAGGTTGGAGGCTTCAGTCATTCAGAATGTTGTTAATATACGTGCGTGTTCTCTGTGGCGTAAGCACACTTGGGATCTGTTGGCGTCTACTAAACTGAAGCGATCAAAGAAATAATATTCGCAAGGCTTTAGCCCAACTTGAAATATTGCTTGTGCCTGAACTCACTCTTGTATTCCTGAATAAAAGCAGTGTAAAGCTGAAGAGCAAGTTGTTAGAGTGGCGCAAAGAAATTTCTAGCGATTATGAATGGCTGGCTGCTTTCCTTCCCTCCCTGGAGCCACAGGTGTCTATCCTCATTGTGGGTACCCTCAGACCAGCATTTTTCTGTCTCTGTTCCTGTACTTAGCCTTCCACATTCCTCAATCCTGTTCACTGACTGCACTTGTGGCCTTGGATTTTGGTGTGTTTATAGTTTTTTAGCTAAGTTAACCAGGTCAAATGGCTGCCTGAATGATATGGTGTAGACTCAACATGTGTTTTTGGTTTTTTTAAAGAGGGGAATGGCAATGGAGAAGCAGGGACTGGGCAATGGCTTCAGCAAGGCCCAAGTGAGAAACTGTCCGGAATGGATGCAGGAGCCTGCAACTTGCTAGTGAGACAAAATCCATTCAGAAGAAGCATAAAAGTATCAAGGGACAGGCTCTGGATTGGCTTAAGTTGTTTCTTAAGGGCTCGACTCAAAAGGGTTGCCATTGGATACCAGTTGTCATCAGTGTGTAGTTCCTAGAGGTGCAATCCTGTCCCCCATGATATTCAATCATTATGTAAAATCCTTAGGAAAAATTCATGGTTTTGGGGTAGGTTGTCATCAATATGTTGATGACACCCAGCTCTGTATATCTGTCCAAATAGCCTGGAAGTATGGTAGAGGTGTTGAGCCACTGCCTGACTGCTGTGGTCAAATGGCTAGGAGTGAACAAATTGAAACTGAACCCAGACAAGACAGCAGTTGGGAAGGCTGAGCACTTGAAGGACACTGTACTTCCCCCTTTCAGTGGAGTTCAGTTGACCATTGCTGATTCAGTTAAGAGCCTAGGGGTTATATTGGATTCAGCATTACTACTAGAGATGCAAGTTAATGCAGCTGCAAAAAATGCTTGGCCCACTACCTTGACTTGATTGACATGGCCGTCTGGATCCATGTTGAGACTATTGGTCGTCTCCGAGGCTCCAGTTGGTACAGAATGCTGCAGCTTGGCTAGTATCAGGAGCTAGCTGGAGCGTGCCCATTGTACCCACTCTGCAATCATGCCACTGGCTGCCCATTGGTTATCAACTTAATTCAAGGTATTGGCTATTCCATACAAAGCCCTGCGTGGTCTTGGGCCCTCTTATCTACAAGGCTGCCTCTCCTACTCTGCTCCATCGTGGCAGCTTTGCGCATTTGCTCAAGGCCTTCTGGAGGCGCCACCCTGCGAATGGGCAGAATCAACACATGCATTTCCGGTTCTGGTCCCCTCCTTGTGGAATGGCTGGGTTGAGGAGGTCAGGAGTGCTGTCAGGCTATCATTTTTCATGCTTTATGCCTTGTTCTGGATTGCTGTAATCCTATATAGATTGCATTGATTTACACTGTTTAATTTGTCTTGAGTCTCAGTGAGGAAGGTAAACTAAAGTAAATAAATAAAAAAAGAGCAATTGATGACATGTTAACAAAGCAGAAAAGAGTCCAGTAGCACCTTTAAGACTAACCAACTTTACTGTAGCATAAGCTTTCGAGAACCACAGTTCTCTTCGTCAGATGCATATGCCCTCATGTGCCAACAATGTCCATTTGCTCTGTATATTGGGCAAACCAGCCAACCTCTGCGCAAAAGAATAAATAGCAACATCCAGAAACCAGTGGGAGAACGCTTCGGTCTACCAGGACATTCCATCAAGGACTTAACGGTCACCGTAGTGCAACAGAAACCTTTCACAAACAAAATCCAATGGGAAGCTGCTGTTGGAATTCAAATGTAAATTTGACTCAGTCAGACTTGAACTGAATAGAGACTATGAATGGTTATCTCATTATCAGAAGTAACTGATCCCATTATCGGAAGCTACTGATTGCATCTACTCCCCCATCCCATCCCTCACCACCTATATATCTGACCAGTTTCTTCATACCCTCCATGCATCTGACGAACAGAGCTGTGGTTCTCGAAAGCTTATGCTACAGTAAAGTTGGTTAGTCTTAAACAGGGCTTTTTTTCAGGAAGAATGGAGTTCCGGAACCTCTTGAAAATGGTCACATGGCTGGTGGCCCCGCCCCCTGATCTCCAGACAGAGGGGAGTTGAGATTGCCCTCGGCCGAGGGCAATCTCAACTCCCCTCTGTCTGGAGATCAGGGGGCGGGGCCACCAGCCATGTGACCATTTTCTCTGAGGGCAACCCGCTGAGTTCCACCACCTCTTTTCCCAGAAAAAAAGCCCTGGTCTTAAAGGTGCTACTGGACTCTTTTCTATTTTGCTACTACAGACGAACACGGCTAACTCCTCTGGATCTGTTAACAAAGTGTGTTCCTTCTTTACAGAAGAAAACTATTAAATACTGAAAACAGTGGAAAGAACACCAATATCTCTCCAGCCATAAAACACCAAACATCTTTGCGATATGACAGCTCTCGGTACGATGATGTGACTCTTCATCTGAGAAATGATTACGCCGTTGCCCCCCGAATAAGCTCTGTCTGTGATGGTAAACTTTTCTCCAGATCACCGCTTGCTGTTGAGTACCCACGCAAATATCATTCAACTCCCTTGACGGCGACAACTCAAGACCCGGATGAGGCTGAAATATTAAGTTTTTCAGAGAGTTCTGTTTTGAACAGTGACGTCTCAGGAAATGCAGAAATTTCTTTTCCTAGGAGGGGTGTCCAGGAACAAACGTCGCTCAGGGATGAGAGAGACGAACGCTGGCTGAGTTCCAAAATTAATCTTGATGCTTTAAGGGGCCAAAACAAACCCTACTTGGCTAAAAGCAGCTTTGGAAGTAGGAGGAGCTCAGTAACTGCAGACCTGGATTTTGATGTTGATGATTTTGATGACTTGGGTGATGAGTTGGACGATATGCTAAATAACTCAGTGGCTGAACAACAGCCGACGGGGCTCTCCCAACACGTTCAGGAAGATCATCCTGCCAAACCCCTTCCAGGAAAAATCTCCCATCCTGCCAATGGAAATGGCCGTCTTTCAGATCCTTCTTTTCCCCGACCAAACTGCTTCATGCCTGTCAAGAGCTGCTCAGGTGAACTGTGCTCATTCTTCTATCGTTGATCATGGCTTCCTGGGCCCCAGAAGGTGGGAGGGAGTGTGGCACTGATCTCTCTGTCCTTCGGTTGGAGGTACTCGCCAGCTGTTGTGTTACCCAGAGTCCCAGTTTGGAGTGTGTATGTATGTATGGTGGGGGCTTGTGACAGAATAGGGATTCTGCTGACATGTTACCCAAACAGTCTCCCTGCCTGAACTGATGAAGGCAGCCTCAGAGTCTCTATATGAGCCAATTTGGTGTAGTGCTTAAGAGTGGCGGGACTCTAATCTGGAGAACTGGGTTTGATTCCCCACTCCTCCACTTGAAACCAGCGGAGTGACCTTGGGCTAGTCACAGCTCTCTCAGAGCTCTCTCAGCCCCGCCCACCTCACAGGGTGATTATTGTTGTGGAGATTATAATAACATACTTTGTAAACTGCTCTGAGTGGGCTTTAAGTTGTCATGACGGGCAGTATATAAATCAAATGTTGTTATTTTACATGGCTATGCTCAAGTGTAGGAAGATGTAATGTTTGCATGGAAGCATAGTTTTAAAAGATAGAGCTGGTGGAGATTGCTCCACAGAGGGTTTGTTATTTTCATCTTTGCCTCCCTGAAGGCTCTGTCAGAAGATGAATTTAACAAACCCTCTGAGGGGCAATCTCCACCAGCTCCGTCTTTTTAAACTACGCTTCCCAGCTAACATTAAGTCTCCCTACACTTGAGCGTCCCCATTTAAGATGTCTCATGTAGAGAAACTCTCAGATTGGGTGTTGAAGACCCTGAGGTTTGCTGTCCTCGAGGACTTCAGTGTTTGTGCCAAGGCTGCCCTGAGCTGATGGGAGTTGCTCAGGACTTGAGGGTAGTTTGGCTTGTTAATGTTTCCAGAACATTCTGGTTCCTACGAATATAGCGGATAGTCATAGGCTTGATTCAGCTTTTTCTGGGGACAGAATACATGGCATGGTGAAGGGGGAGTTTTGCTCTCACCCTTCTCATGCGCTGACCATGTCCTGATGAGGTTCAGACTTAGGGGCAATGGGACACTTTAAAAGGGTGGTTAAGACAGTCCACCTCCGGAGGCTGATGGATCCAGAATATTCCTGAAGTCTCCTAAGGATTTTCTGGTCAGCAAGGCTTTCGCTCCTATCACAGTCCTGATCCACCTCTGGAATGTGGAGAAGGCCCCGAGTGGAGGACGAAGGACACAGTCAGCCTGTCCTGAAGAAGGCTGCAGTGTTTCTGAATGAGGAGCAGGTTCATAGCTTGGAGGCCTGTCCAAACGTGAGGTGTGGCTTGGCACACGGGCACATACCTGTTGTTGCCTTTGAGAGGCTTTACTGGTGGTGAATTTTGCCTTGAGAGGAACCAGAATTCCAACCCTAGGATGTTGTCTGTATTTTTAGATGACTCTGGGGTCATTTGGATATGAGTCCAGTGGCACCTTAGAGACCAACAAGATTTTCAGAGTGTAAGCTTTTGAGAGTCAGTGAGACCCTTAGTTGTGCTTTAAAAGCATTTGCATAAATGTTTTCATTCTCTCTAACATGGTGTGTTTAGCTGATCCTAAATAACCACAGTAAAAGAGGTCAGGCATTCTAACTGATCTCACGTTGCATGCTAGTTGATCTCAACTTGCTGTCCCATCTAGCTTGGGCCTGAGTTTGCCCTGTTTGGGATAAAAAGGAAGAAATGTCAAATGGCCTCTCCTAGTTGCAGCTTCCTTCTGAATGCTTTCACAGGTCTGCAGCTTACGATTGCAGAGCCAAATGTATTACTAATTAATCATTTAAAACATTTCTGTGCCACTTTTCCATCCAAGTAGGGTCCCCAAGACAGCTTACTGTGGAACCAAGTAGAGTTCTTTTTAAAAGGAGCATCAAATCTTTAAAACATATTGGAGGGGTCTGCAGGATGGTGGAATAGCCAGTATGAGAATGCGTGTGCTCCCAGGACTGCACAATGACATCACTTTGGGTCAGCTGGAACAAGGGGGAAGCTTTTAAAAGTTTAAATCGCCCTTGGCAAAAATGGTCACATGGCTGGTGGCCCCGCCCCCTGATCTCCAGACAGAGGGGAGTTTAGATTGCCCTCTGCGCCAAGCAGCACGGAGGGCAACCTCAACTCCCTTCTGCCTGAAGATCGGGGGGCGGGGCTGCCGGCCATGTGACCATTTTCAAGAGGTGCCGTCCACTGTGTTCCAGCTGAAAAAAAGCCCTGGTTATCAGTCATGTTTAATATCAGCATATCAACAACATTTAACAACATTCGATTTATATACCGCCCTTCAGGACAACTTAATGCCCACTCAGAGCAGTTTACAAAGTGTTATTATTACCCCACAACAATCACCCTGTGAGGTGGATGGGGCTGAGAGAGCTCCAGAGAACTGTGACTCGCCCAAGGTCACCCAGCTGGCTTTCGTGGAGGAGTGGGGAATCAAACCCGGCTCTCCAGATTAGAGTCCCGTGCTCTTAACCACTACACCAATCAGTAATCAGTCATGTTTAATAACATGGCGCTTTGAGTATAGAAGGTTGCTGACTCCTGGGCTTAGAGGGTGAGGCACAGCAGGTAGGAACAGTAAGACTTTTGGGTGGTAAAGACATCCAGTTGTTCAGGATTCTTGTAACTGTTGGAGATAAATGAGAGAAGATTGGTAGCCTGTCTTATGTGTTGTGAGGCAGGGCTCCTCCAACCTTTTTGAACCTATGGGTTCATTTGGAATTTTTGGAGAATGTGGTGAGCTCTACAGCAAAATGACTGCCACAGGAGTCAGAGTCAGTCACAGAGTGGTGGGAAGTGAAATGATGCATAATTCTTAATTTCTCTCTAGCTTCCTACGTTAACATGTTTTTATTTTTATAAGGGCAGGGGGTGGCTGTTCTTAAGTAACTTATTTCTTTGAAATTTGTATAGGAGGTGATTTCTCACCCAAAAAATAAAAACAGAAACCTGTATAAAAATGAGTGATCTAGAAAGGTCTTTGTCACCTCATCCCATGGTCTTACACGAGCAACCCGATTGTCAGGCAAAAAGGGCAACAGTTACAGCCCTAATTGAATCGTGTGGATAAATGAAGGAAAGACCGAGGAGGAGGAGACCATGGAAAAACACGCGAGACGGCCACCCGCCATCTTAACTGACTAGCCTGTGGCTGCTATTGCAGCCATCTGGGAAAACCCTTTTCTTTGAGTGAAGGCAGCCAAACACAGACTTTTCTGAAAAACATGGTGGGTGCCAGGGAAGCGCCACGTTGGGGAAACGCAAAATCCATGTTATTTTGTTCAATCTTGTAACAAGCCTTTCTTGTCTCTTAGCCCCACTGGTCAAAACGCCACCTAGAAATGCAGTGTTGGAACGCTTCAAAGGCTTAGCGTTTCCCCATTCTAATGAAATGATGAAGGTATTTCACAAAAAATTTGGTCTTCATCACTTCCGAACAAATCAGTTGGAGGCCATCAATGCTGCTCTGCTGAATGAAGATTGTTTCATCTTGATGCCTACAGGTATGTGTAGGTGCCCGGTGAAAATGGGGGTGAGGGCAAGGAAGCAGGCGCTCCAGTTTGCTCTCAGGGGAAGCTTGGAATGGGGGGGGGGGTGGTTCTTGCAAATGGAGTTTATACATCTGAGAGCCAAGTTACAAGTAACGCCTGACACAGGTTGGACACTTGTCAGCTTCCCTCAAGTTTTGATGGGAAATGTAGGCATCCTGGTTTTACAGCTTGGCTCTCCATTACAGCTGCAAGACCAGGACGCCTACATTTCCCATCAAAACTTGAGGGAAGCTGACAAGTGTCCAACCTGTGTCACGCGTCACTTGTAGCTTGGCTCTGAGGTGGTGGTGACATGCTGTGACTTACGCAGTTTGAAATCCAGTGCCAGTATCTTGTTTGTTATTGTATAATGTGTAGCACAAGACAGATAGCAAAGTTTGGGGTTGTGATACTGGGAGAGTCAGAAATCCAACACTGGGCCAGGAATGAATTACGTCTACTTCAGAAACATAATACAAATAAGATACTCAAGATATCATAAGAAAGAATGCATTCCCATGAAAAATTAACCAAACATGTTCTTTTACAAGTTTTTCAGATAATATTTCAGATAATATTTCAGTCAAAATGTGTTTGATATGAAAGACCAAACACATTTTGACTGAGCAGTTGGCTTTAGTGATGGCTAAGACACAAATACTATATTCCTTTATATCTCAATAACATAAACACAATTTCAGTACCTTACTGGGCTTTTGAACTATATCCCTTCAGTAATTCTTTACAGATAAAGTGAAGAATAAATGCTTTTAAACCTTTTTCATTTCCATATTTAACAATTATTTTAAAAATCCAGTCTGATGTTTACCAGTCATAACATACTATTTCTAATGAATACCAAAGAGAAATTAATTTGTAAGCTGCTGGAGAATAGGAATGCAAAAATGAACCGTTTTAAAAAGCTATTTTTTTGATACTGTAAAAAAGATAATTATAAAGTCATGGTGGCAGGTGCTAGCGTTCACAGAATGCCTTGCATTATCTGGTTAATTGCTGCACTGATTTATCATTAGCTGCGTAAATGACTATTAGGGATGATATCTTTAGAATTTTTGTTAAGATAATTTCTACGTTTAAATGCAGTGTTGTATTGTGGCCTGCATGCCAACCTCCCGCTTTCGTGGCTGAGGAGAAGTCTTGCGGGAAATCTAATGTGAAATCGGTTATTGAAACAGCGTTAAGGAGAGTTTCCGCCTTGATTAAGCTTTGCGGTCCATGCTTCAAATCATCTCTGTTTTTCTGCCTGACACAGGAGGTGGCAAGAGCTTATGCTATCAGCTGCCCGCCTGCGTTTCTTCGGGAGTCACCATTGTGATCTCCCCCTTGAGGTCACTGATAGTTGATCAAGTTCAGAAGCTGACGTCCATGGCCGTGAGTTCAAGCCCAGACTGTGCCGTTTTCTCTTCTGCCAGTGTGTGTCTGTTCTGCTCTTGGCGATTTATCTTCATAACATTGTGCACCTTCTTCTCATTAAAGACATATTTGGCCAGCACGATTTGAATTCAAATTAATCCAACAGACTTAGACTAAACTGGCTTGATGCCATTGGGAATTCAGACTGAAAACTGAGGATAGCTTCCATAAGCTGGGCAAGGAGCAGGGGTCATTTCGTAGAAAAAGAGCTGGAGGAACTGATGAGCATATGCTACGCCTCCTGCCATCACCGGAAGTGGTATAACTGATTTGCATATGCCACACCCCCTGACATCACCTATTCTGGCTGTTTTGGACCCCATCTTGGCCATTCAGGGCCGAAATTGGGCGCGAAATGGCAAAAAGGGGCTGAAAATGGCTGAAAAGGGGCCCAAAATGGTAAGGATTGGGCCTCTGATGAGCGGGAGAGTGATCCACCACCTATCAGAGGCCCGATCCAGGCCATTTTGGCCCCAATCCAGGCCAAAACAGGCCTAAAATGGCCGAGAGTCAGGTGGGTGGGGCCACCTGACATGTGACCTCTTTGGGGAACTACCGGAACTGTGTTCCTGTGCGTTCCCCCTCGAAATGAGCCCTCGCTAGAAGTGTCCCTTGATCGCCTCCCAGGTATAGCCCTGGTTAGGTATTTCCTGGTCTTTCATTGCTGAGTTTAAGTGCAGAGCACCATGGGAAAAGGAGGAGCACATGTGCTGAGAATAGAGCTACAGAATATAGCACCACCTGTTTTGGGATCTGTTTGCAGTTTTTGGAATGTAAAGTGAATGGGCATCCTTTATTAAAGGTGATCGTGTTTGACAGACACTTCATTTGCTGCTTTCTCTGCCTTGTAGATTCCAGCTACTTACCTGACGGGTGATAGGACAGATGCTGAGGCATCCAGAATCTACATGCAGCTGTCAAAGAAGGATCCCGTCACAAAGCTGCTCTATGTCACTCCAGAGAAGGTTTGTATAGGGCCGGAAAGCCACCCAGTTAAGGACGCTAGCAAACTCTGGATGTTGTCTGCCAAGCGCATGAAGCAACAAGATTGACAAGAACCAGCTCTCCCCCCTGCTTAACCATGAGGTGGCATGAGCAGGTCACGCTGTGTCTCAACCACATTTGGGGCAGTTGTGGGTAAACTAGATAAGATCTGTGGAACACTCTTTGTGTTCTCAAAGGTGCCATAAAAATAAATAAATGCGTATGTTATGTGCTAATAAATACTGAGGACAACTTAGCCGTAAAGTGTCTCATCTATATCATTCGTAGGTCTCTCTGAGTGGTCGCCTGATGTCTGTCCTGGAGAATCTGTATGAGCGGCAGCTGTTGGCCCGCTTTGTGATTGACGAGGCGCACTGTGTCAGTCAGGTGATTCTTGTTTGCTTCTTGAAAATGTCATAGACTGCTGAGACAGTTAAACTCTTGTATTTAACTCGATCAAGATGGGTAGTCGTGTTAGTCTGTCTGTAGCAGTAGAAAAGAGCAAGCTTCCAGTAGCACCTATAGGACTTGCAAAATTTGCCATAGGGTATGAACTTTCATGAGTCACGGCTTGTATCTGAAGAAGTGAGCTATGACTCACAAAAGCTCATACCCTACCCCAAAGTTCGTTAAGTTTTATAGGTGCTACTGGACTCTTGCTCTTTTCTATTCTTATATTTAACTGTGAGCGAACACCACCTTCTTTTACTCAACAAGTAATGAAATGGTGGAATTCACTGCTAATAGAGATAGTGATGGCAACAAGCACAGATGGTAGTAAAAGGTAGTAAGACAGATTCATGGAGAAGAGGGCCATGAGTGGCTACTAACCATGTCCATCAGTGGCTACTGCCATATTCAGAGGCAGTTGCCTCTGACACCCAGTGCTAGGAGGCAATGGGTTGCTCAGTTGGCCCTCAGTGCCCTGTTTCTTAGCCCTTCAGGGCAACTGGTTGGCTACAGAATGAAACGGGATGTGAGCTAGGTGGACCATCACTAGTCTGATCCAGCAGAGATCTGATGTTCTTATGCCTTCTGTGTTGCCTTCCAACCAGTGGGGCCATGACTTTCGCCCAGACTACAAGCGACTGAACATGCTTCGCAAAAAGTTCTGCTCCGTCCCTATGATGGCCCTTACGGCGACTGCCAACCCCAGGGTGCAAAAGGACATCCTCAATCAGCTGGAGATGCGTCAGCCGCAAGTGTAAGTTTGATCTGGAGGTGGCAAATTGTGATGAAAGCAGATCCCTTCCTTAGATGTTTTGGAGGGGGAACGAAGGGAACCGACTCAATGTCCTCGTGTCATAGCATATCTGACTGGCTGTATGACGCAAAGCTTTCTGGCGGTTTACTGGCTGGCAATACGAAGCAGGTTAGAAGCAGCAGAGACCACACCAAGTAAGGTGAACTATTTACAGGTTTAGTCACAGAGATATATACATATGTACAGTCCAATAGCCTATACAATTCAGAGTGGCAAAGTGCTTCGCCAGACTCTGATACCTATGCAGGCACACAATACACAGTACTCATCATACATTTATACATACTCACATCCAATCAGCATGTACCTGTGCACTCAGCACTTTCGGCTGATGCAACCTTGGATGATCACATGACTCAACTGTCACTTAGATTAGTATGATCGGACAATGCTGGATCTTGCCAGAGTTACTTTCACACTCTGACACTGTATAGATACTCTTCATAAACGCGCTGCATTTTAAAATTGGATTTCCGGTGAACTTTTCTAGGTTTAGTATGAGCTTCAACAGGCACAACTTGAAATATGATGTTTTGCCCAAAAAGCCAAAAAGTATCGCTTTGGACTGTTTACAGTGGATCGGAAAATACCACCCATGTGAGTCGACTCCTCGTGTTTCCCCTGTTTGTGTTTAGTCTGGTAAAACGACTTTTTAAATCCATCTTTTCAGTAAATAGAGGAACTTACAGACAAGACGATGCTGAATCTTGTCTCGCTGAGGACGCCCAAGGGATTATTGCATTGGGACTCTGGAAATCGGCGGCATATGTGCTCCGAGTAATAAAATAATGTTAATTATCAAGCTAGTTACCGGCTCTCAAGGCCTGTTCCGTAACCTGACACTAGGCTCATAAATAAAACAAACACAAGGTGTGGGATGGTACGTGTGCACGCACATGTTGTTGCCTTTGAGAGACTTTATTGGTGGTAGACCTTTAACGGAGGAACCAGTACCACTATCCTAATATGCATTCTCTCTTTTAAGATGACTCTGGGATAATCTACTGCCTGTCGCGGCACGAGTGCGATTCGGTTGCCAGTGTCTTGCAGAAGGCAGGTGTGCTTGCACTTGCGTATCATGCTGGTCTCCCTGACAACACCAGGGATCTTGTGCAGAAGAAGTGGATTAACCAGGATGGATGTCAGGTAAAAGGCTTAAAAAGATACAGAGCAAAGGTCAATCCCCCGTCCCCTCCGGTGAGAGGAAGTTTGAGGCACAAAAGGAGCTGGGATTGGTCTAAGGCCAGTGACTGAATATGTAATATGTTGGCTCTGTGGAATGGCCAGTGTTTAATGATGGAAAAGGTTTCAATTGGTGGTGAACGTACTGAGCATGTAGCAAACTTTGACACAAAAGCCAGGAGCAGAGAGCACCTGCAAAGGCAAGGTGAGAAATACCCGTGACTTAGAGGCCATTAACTCAGCCATGTTTGGACCAGTCTTGTGGGAAACATGCAATAGCTGTTGAACTTCCTTGGTGTGCCAGATTCTCTGTGGCTTGGGTTTCTACGAGTGCCGCTGTTACGCCTTCGTCCTCCTTGTTAAGAGCTTCTGTGAAGCAGGATGCAGTGGCGACGGATACTGCGGGGTTGTTATACCATGTGTGGCAGTGACACCTTTCTTGCCTTCTGTTGCATTGGGGTCTTTTTTATGCCACTCTAGGTGATATGCGCCACCATTGCTTTCGGCATGGGGATTGATAAGCCAGATGTGCGCTTTGTCATCCACGCCTCTCTCCCTAAATCCATTGAAGGCTACTATCAGGAGTCGGGCCGGGCTGGGCGCGATGGCGAAATGTCCCACTGCCTGCTTTTTTACAGCTATAGTGATGTCACCAGACTGCGGAGGCTTATTCTGAGTAAGTGTCTGAGTGACAGATCTCGGGGCAAAACCCACGAAACCGTTGCTTTGAAATTTAGGGGGAGAGCCAAGCACTTTTAAGTGCAAACATAGAAAAATTGCTATTCTGTGATTAACTGCAGGGCTGTTTTTCTGGGAAAAGAGGTGGTGGAACTCAGGACCGCACAATGATGTCACTTTGGGTCAGCTGGAAGAAGGGGGGAGTTTTTTAAAGTTTAAATCGCCCTCGGCGAAAATGGTCACATGGCTGGTGGCCCCGCCCCCTGATCTCCAGACAGAGGGGAGTTTAGATTGTCCTCCGCGCTGCTGCATGGAGGGCAATCTAAACTCCCCTCTGTCTGGAGATCAGGGGGTGGGGCCACCAGACATGTGACCATTTTTAAGAGGTGTGGGAACTCCGTTCCACCGCATTCCCCCTGAAAAAAAGCCCTGATTAACTGTAATTCACTTTACGCGGGGCTGTCCTTGAAGACCGCTCAGAATCTTCAGCTAGTGCTAAATATGACCATTTGTTGTCTTACTTGAGTGACCCACTGTGGACATGTTGCACTGCTTCCCTTTAAAAGTTTGCATGGCCTGAGGGCCACCTCTCCCTATGTGGACAGATAAGCCAGCGACACTCTTCTAAGCAGGTTCTGTCTGTCCCTTCATACCAACTGGTACACACTACTGTGGGAGATGTACTGCACTGAGCTGCTTGCCACCCATCTCTTAGCTGACATCTGCCATCTTCCAACTTCTCCTCAACTGGGTGTCCCCCCAGTTCCTTCTCATTTGGTAGGGCCAGCCCTGGATGGGTCACCATAAATTTGGACTTGTGGGTCATGATACCAAAATGATTGGGAACAAGTTGATTCAAAGAGCCATCTAACCCATATCAGCGTATATAATATGTTGAGGCCCAGGTGCAGAGACTGTCTGAGAAAGACAAGAATGTCTGACTCCACAGAATTGGAGATATAACTCAAAGATGGGTGTATGGGATGTATTGGTAGAGGGCCAAAAAATATTCATATGTATGAGAAATTTATAATCACTAATTTCCCATAGACTTTTAGATAAAAAGTAGCAAGAATGATCTAACTATATTTTTATATACATTTAATAAGATATTTCAAATATAGAGAACCTTGTCTGATGTTTGAAGTTATAAGATAATTAGTTAGTCAAGAATATGAACCCTTATCAGAGATAGTTATTGTTAGATGGTTCTGAAACCATATAAATATGAGAACCTGAATCGATTGGGGGCTTCTTCCTATGAATTCCTTGCCTGTGACCTGCTTATCTTTGGGTAAGATACTTTCTTGGGACTCATATAATTGCTATCCTGTAATGTTCTATGTAGTTATAATGGATGGTATGATTTTCTGTTGATTGAGGTGATAGTAAGAATGCTGAATAATCATGTTTTACTAATACAGGCTTAGAATACCAACAACATTCGATTTATATACCGCTCTTCAGGACAACTTAATGCCCACTCATAGTGGTTTACAAAGTATGTTATTATTATCCCCACAACAAACACCTTGTGGGGTGGGTGGGGCTGAGAGAGCTCTGAGAGAGCTGTGACTAACCCAAGGTCTCCCAGCTGGCTTCAGGTGGAGGAGTGGGGAATCGAACCCGGTTCTCCAGATTAGAGTCCCGCACTCTTAACCACTACACTAAACTCTCAATGGAATGGAAGCTGAGATTCTGTAATAGTGTTATTTATGTACTATACCCAGTAACGAAACTAAATTGTTATTTGTAGTGAACCTCTTGCCAAGAGTTAAATAATTTGGTATAGAAAAGTTAACTAGACTCTTAAGGATTCGTAAGTGCACGCCTATACCTGAATCAAGCCTAACCAGAGTCATCCAGGACATTGACTGATTGCTATGCCAGGCGTTTTTCCTCTTTTTGTGTTTGTAGCAGGATTAGAAAGCCTTTTATTTTCAGCATCCTTCAGTTTGCCCTGATATCCTGGAGCCAGTTTGCAGGGAAGAAGTTTCCCACATGCCGCAGGTGAGCTAGCATACAAACTGGAGCTTGATTCAACTAGGAAGCCTTCAGTTGCGCTCCATGCTCAAGGGAAAGAGTGTTCAGGCACGGTTGTCAGCAGAGTTTGTGCCTGTAACTGAAAGCCAGAAGCTTGTAGTGTGTTGGCGTGCAGTCATCCGATTGTGTGTGTGTTTGCATATTATTGACTTGAAGCAAGCGTCTGTTCTGTCCTATAATCTCCCACTCCCCGCACTGCCTGTCCTACAACAAGTAAAGGGGACCATTCTTTGTATTTCAGTGGAAAAAGATCGGAACAGTCATTCTCAACAGACTCATTTCAACAATCTCTACAGTATGGTTCATTACTGTGAGAATGTAATGGAGTGCCGGAGACTGCAGCTGCTAGCCTACTTCGGGGAAACCGACTTTAATTCTAAGTATTGTAAGCAACATCCTGAAGTAAGTTGCGACAACTGCTGCAAAAAACAGGTAAGCAAATTCTTTTCTCACGTTTTATGAAAGGCAGTGTCTCAGAACCATTTTAATACATTTCTTAGACTGGCTAGTCAGGCACGATTGCGGACCGGATGAAATAAATCCAACTTGCAGGTGATATCTGTCAAATCATAGAATCATAGAGTTGGAAGGGGCCATATAGACCATCTAGTCCAACCCTCTGCCCAATGCAGGATTAGCCTAAAGCATCCCTGACAAAGATTCATCCAGCCTCTTCTTGAAAACTGCCAGTGACGGGGAGCTCACCACCTCCCTAGGCAGCTGATTCCACCTTTGAACTACTCTGACCGTGAAAAAGTTCTTCCTAATATCCAGCCGGTATCTTTGTGCATGTAATTTAAGCCCATTGCTTCGGGTCTTACCCTCTGCTGCCAACTGGAACAGCTCCTTGCCCTCCTCCAAATGACAGCCTTTCGAATATTTAAAGAGAGCAATCATGTCCCCCCTCAACCTCCTCTTCTCCAAACTCAACATTCCCAAGGCCCTCAGCCTTTCCTCGTAGGGCTCAGTCTCCAGACCCCTGATCATCCTCGTCACTCTCCTCTGCACCCTCTCGATTTTGTCCACATCCTTTTTTGTCCACATCCACATCCCTCTCCACCCTCTCGATTTTGTCCACATCCACATGCCCACATCCACATCCAAATCTTGAATGTATACCTAGTGAGACTATCAGATGTTGCATGTAAATTCCAAATTGGAGTAAAATTATGCATGGTGTATAGTGGCTAGAGTATTGGACCTAGGATACCCAGGTTCACACCTCTCCTCTGCTTTGGAAGCTTGCTGGGTGACCTTGGGCCAGTCTCACACTCTCAGCCTAACTGACCTCACAATGTTGGGAGGATTAATTGGAGGAGAGGAGAACTATGTAAGCCCCTTTGGGGTCCCCACTGGGGAGGAAGGCGAGATAATTTTGTTTAGTTATTTACAGGGCTTTTTTTCAGCTGGAATGCAGGGGAACGGAGTTCCGGAACCTCTTGAAAATGGTCACATGGCTGGTGGCCCCGCCCCCTGATCTCCAGGCAGAGGGGAGTTTAGATTGCCCTCCGCGCCATGGCGCGGAGGGCAATCTCAACTCCCCTCTGTCTGGAGATCAGGGGGTGGGGCCACCAGCCATGTGATCATTTTCTCCGAGGGCAACCCACTGAGTTCCACCACCTCTTTCCCCAGAAAAAAGCCCTGGTTATTTACATTATTTATAGTCTGTTTTTCTCAGTGAATATTACATAGAATGAGTCTCAGAACTCAGAAAATGTTCCTTGTGTGAGGCCATTTGTGAAACAAGAAAAAAATTGTTATAGAGCAACCAACAATAACATAATGATAAAACCACATTAAAACACATAGCACCTGCATTGTATACAAGTTAGCGTCTCAGCTATTAGTCACAGCTCTAGCTCATACTTTCTTAGCTGCTAAGGCAAATTGCGCCAGTTTATAAGAAGTTCTGTCACCTGGTTAGAAAGCCCTCCCGAATAATTCAGTTTTGCATCGTTTGCAAACAGCCAGGAGAGTGGGGGCTTCCCTGACCTCTTCAGATAGGCCGTTCCATAAGGTCGGGACTCCCACAGAGAAAGCACATGTGTGCGCAGCTGTTGATTTTGCCCAACTGCCTCGCCCTTACAGAAACTTCCCAGTTTATACAACATCCAATACTAGAGCAAGATTTGGGTTTAGTAGCGCCTTAAAGACCAACTAGATTTCCAGGGGATGAGCTTTCAAACGTCAGAGCTCATACTCTGGAAATCTAGTAGGTCTTTAAGGTGCTACTGGACCGAAATCTTTTCTGGTAAAGAGTCTGGCAGTCTGGTTGATAGTACCTATCCTTTTCCTGAAGCATCGAATAAGTCAGTTGGCATGGAATATGTCAATACAATCAACGGCTGGACATCCAGTGAAAAATGCAACAGGGTAAGGATAGCAGAAATCCAATGCAGAGCTGGAAAACGGTGCTGAAACAAAACCAGCAGAAATCCAATATAGTGCTGAAATAACCATGCTGAAGCACAGCATGAGCAGATTGATACCCACATATTAAACGTAGAATTATCCAATAGGAGTATACTTACAGCAACAGACAGTACACATAGTATAGTCTACAGACCCTGTCCCTGCACCAATGCATCTCTGAACCATTTCCTTACGGCACAGCCCTATTACCTTTGTAAGAAGTCCTCCTGAAGAATTCAGTTTTGCACACTTTGTGGAAAGCCAGGAGAGTGGGAGCTTTCCTGATATCTTCAGGCAGGCCGTTCCATAGGGTGGTGCCGTTATTGAGATATATAAACAAAGTAAAATATATAAAATAAAAAGTTAATTTGCATATCTTGTATTTCTCATGTTGCTGTTCTAAAAAATCAGTGAAGCATAAGAAAAACATTCTTCTATTTACAGCAGTGTGAATCAAAAGGACGTTGAATTTATCAGTCAATAGTTCAGTGTAGTGAAACACTTTTCTCATCAGCATTGTTTTTATTAGGATTATAAATTGAAGAATGTGACTGAAGAAGTCAAAAACATCATTAGGTTTGTTCAACACCATTGTGGTGAAAAGGGAGCCAGAAGTATCACGAGAAATGTGGGAAGATACACGCTAAATATGATGATTGACATTTTCTTAGGTAAGTTCAAATACGCATTGGTGACTAGGCATATTTGCCGTAGGACGCCAGGAGGGCCTTTCTCTCTGAGAACCAGCTGTGACGCCCTTGCCTGGTTATCCATGTATTATCTCTGAATCATATCTGCGGTCAGTGGAAGATGGGCTCTCTTCACTATGATTGTGTCCCACTCCTAGCAAAGATGATTCATAATTCAGAAGAGGCCTAATTTCAACCTCATCAATATGTTTTTATTTTATCTAATGAAAAACCAGGTCCTAAAGCAGTGACTCTAAGTAACACAACTAGAGCTGTTGCATGTTCTCTGTCCCCAGGTATTGTGTTCTGCTTCAGACAGGAGTGGGCGTCTGCGGAGTATTGCTGTCTGAATAATGAAAGCCAGCTGGCAAGGCACGGTTCCTAGGCGAGATAACAAAGTCCTTAAATCAAGCACATCAACAAAGGCAGGCCGGGGTCCATAGTTAGGGAAGCAATCCGATAGCGCAGGCAACATGGCAGTAGTTCAGGGAACTCGTTGAAGCCACGCTAAAGGGCCCCTCCCTCCTGCTCTTATGCTCTGTGGGTGTTGCATCGGCTGCTTCAGCACAGCTGCTTCTGGTCTCCTGGGGAGGCCCCTCCTTCCACTGGAAAGGCTGGCCCGTTCAGAGCTCGGAGGCTTGCTGACCTACGTCGAGTCTGCAAGTCTCCTCATTGCCTGCACCAACGTTGCTCTCGTGGGCCTGGGGAACCCGGAGGAGACAGGGAAGCTGGCTGATGGCACTGGGTGGGGAGGGGAAGGTTCCTGGTCCTCTGGCTGAGATTCCCTGTCTGAAAGTTCAGCTGTGGCCGGCTGGTGGGTAACAGACTGTTCCTCCTCCGGGGAATCAAAGCTGTCTGCCAGTTTTGGCTGTTCCAGCTGCTCCTCCTCCGAGGAATCAGAGCTGTCAGCAAGCCCTGGCTGTACCATGAGACATTGTACATTTTGTTGGGTTGCTGAACTACTTAGTCCTCAGAGTCTCCATATGGTGATGGGTATCCTGGAAGTGTGTTCCCGTTGTTTTCAGACTATATTGGTCAGCAAACATTACATGTCTGATTTTTGAAAGGTGGACATACAGAGAACTAGTCTGAAGTATTTGTTTTCGAGGTTCATCTTCTTCTCTATACCACTATTTTAATGGAATTTTATTTAATAAAAAGTCAAACACAATACAGCTACACAAAACTATCCCCCCCCCCAAAAAAAAACCCAGAAAAGAAAAACTTGTTGAATAGTTTGTTCTTGAATAGAAACCTCTTATAGACATTTTACATGAAATAGATAATAATGAGTTGATGATTTGTGGACTAAGAAATTTGGACTTTAGAAAAAAGAAAGCTTTTATTTTTAACACAGAGTAAGAAAATTTGAAAATGATACTTATATTTCTCACGGAGAAAATTGGAAGCCTTCTGGTTTATTTAGTTTTTCTATACTACCGTTTTGGAAGGCGGTGAAGATTATGATCCAGGGTTGAGGGCCATTTTTTCTCTCTCTCTGTCAACAAGACGTTAACTCTCTCCCTCTTTCTGGATAGGTACAAAAAGTGCCAAGATTCAGTCAGGCATATTCGGAAAAGGAGCTGCTTACTCCCGCCATAATGCTGAGCGACTGTTTAGAAAGCTGGTCTTGGACAAGATTCTGGATGAAGAACTGTATATCACGGCAAACGACCAAGCAGTAGCCTATGTCCAGATAGGGGAGAAAGCACCGGCGGTACTGAATGGCTCTTTGCAGGTATGCCTGCCCACCTAAGCTACATTCTCCTCTCCAGTACAGGTTATGAGTTTGCAGCCACAGAGGTTCGGGCAGAGAAATAACATCAAATTAGAAAAAAACTGTGTGAAGAGAAGTCTCTACAGAGAGAAGGGTTGTGTGTACCTGCTAGCTGTCTTACTCCACTCCCCCTTTTTCTTTCAATATCGAGCTTTAGAAGAGGCGTTGAGTAATTACTCTTTGTTCGTTTTGCATTGCTCAGAAATAATTTGCCTTTGTCCAGGTGGAGTTCTGTGAAACGGACAGTGCCAGCAGCATTCGCAAGCAGCGAGTTTCAGCAGCCGGCGTATCCAAGCGGGAAGAGACGGTTAAGAAATGCCTCTTGGAACTCACGGACGTTTGCAAAAATCTTGGGAAACTGTATGATGTCCATTACTTCAACATTTTGAGCACCGCTACCCTTAAAAGAATAGCAGGTAAAGTTAATCTCTGAAACCGTATTGCAGGGATCACTGTGTTCGTCTTTGTACTGTGGTGTAGTCAAGTAGACATGTGTGCGCTAAACACATGTCCAGGTGAATAAGGCCAGTTTTGCAATTGGGTCCAAAACGGGAAGGAGGGGAAGCCAAGACCTTTGTTCCTCTCCTGTCAGAAGGAGGTACAGATTTAAGTTCTTACACCTGTCTTGGGTAAGGGATGATGGCCATAAAATCTAAGGAATCATTTAACAAAGGGAGAAAGGTTGACAAGCTGGAAGAGATCGCTGAGACCTGGAATTCTGAAACAGTTTTAATGAAGAGGAGATATAAAACACACACTCTCAGAATAATATCAAGCCCATAAATAGCAGTGAATACTAGAAAGTCAGCAGTAAATGCAGGGCTTTTTTTCAGCTGGAACGCGGTGGAATGGAGTTCCGGCACCTCTTGAAAATGGTCACATGGCTGGTGGCCCCGCCCCCTGATCTCCAGACAGAGGGGAGTTGAGACTGCCCTCCGCGCCGCTCCAGTGGCGCGGAGGGCAATCTCAACTCCCCTCTGTCTGGAGATCAGGGGGCGGGGCCACCAGCCATGTGACCATTTTCGCCGAGGGCAATTTAAACTTTAAAAAACTCCCCCCTTGTTCCAGCTGACCCAAAGTGACATCATTGTGTGGTCCTGTGCTGGAAACCCACTGAGTTCCACCACCTCTTTTCCCAGGAAGAAAGCCCTGAGTAAATGTAAATATTCCAAACACTCTCACATGCTGGTGCAATGTGGGGGTTAGAGGTGAAAAGAGGCTCAGAAAGCAGAAGGGCCTACATGCCGGGAGTTCCAGCACGCGGAACTCACACAGTCTGTAAATAGCCTTTACACTGGGTGAAAAGTAGCCCGAGGAAGATGAATCAGCTGCTGGAAATCTCAGGCCTCAGTGTCCAAGTTGCTTTCCCAACTTGAAATTATCCCTCATGAGGAGGTGAACGAGATGGGCTGTGCAGTAAATGTGAGTAATGCCCAAGCCCTTGACTGCTAACCAGATGTTTGTGCCACCTTCATCACCACATCTGCAGGCGACGTCTCTGCCTACCTGTTCCTCTACGCATTGTTAGATGCCAGCAGAGATGTTGGCTGCCATATGCTCCTTGTCCATCACCTGGACGTGGAGTGGAGCCTTGCAGCAACTGGCCTGGCGAGACCTCTTAGCCTCTCTAATGCTGGTAGCCCCACCCCGAAGGTCCTCAATTGCCACTAATGCATAGTTAGCGAGAGGTACACATGCTGTGCATTTGAGCTGGTCCAAAGGTCCGATGCGAAGTGCACAGTTTTCCCCACAGCTCGGGACAACTGTGCCTTATAAAGGGCAGGGATTATGTTTCAGATCATGGTGGCGCAAGTGGGGATCTTGTACCAGGGGTATAAATCACAGAGCAGCTAGAGGAAGCCGACATCTTCCACTGTGCTGAAGGGTCTTCTTGGTGAGGTTAACAGCAGTTATCTCACCAATAAGGCACATGGCTTTCTTGATTGTCTGAGCCCAAGTCCTATGAGGAAGGGTTGAAGGAGCTGGGTATGTTTAACCTGGAGAGGAGACAACTGAGAGGCGATATGAGAGCCCTGTCCGGGTATTTTAAGGGCTGTCACACTGAGGATGGAGCAGAGTTGATTTCTGTCGCCCCAGAAGCTCGGACCAGAAACAATGTGTTAAAACTAAAGCAAAAGAGTTTTCATCTAAATGTTGGGAAGAGCTTCCTGACAGAGTGGTTCCTCAGTAGAACAGGCTTCCTCGGGAGGTGGTGGGCTCTCCTTCCTTGGAGATATTTAAGGCTAGATGGCCACCCGACAGCAATGATGATTCTATGACTCAGTATGAATGTATGCAGACCGGGAGAGGGAGGGCAGGAAGGGATGAGTCGGTGCTGGGCTGTCATGGCCCCTTCTTACATGCCCAGGGTAACACTGACTGCCACTCTAGGGTCAGGAAGGAATTTTCCTCCAGGCCAGATGGCTGGAGATCCTGGAGGTTTTTTGCCTTTTTTGCCTCGTCCAGCGTTGGACTAGATGCCCCTTGCGGTCCCTTCTGGCTCTATGATCCTGTGTTTCTAACATGGCATGGGCTGTGCTTTGGTTTTGCGGGAGTACATAGGAGGGCTTTTAGCTATGCAGGTTTGCTTGCTATAAACTCTCATAAACTCTCTCTTGGATGTTTAGCCTTCTCTTAGCAAACTAGCAGGTGGCAGAGCTTGTTTTTGTTTCTTATGTAGGCATTTCATACCCAAACTCCTGATACCAGAACAGGAGATTTCCTGCGTGTTTACAGCAAGCTGTGAAATGTCCCCTGCCTAAAACGAGAGGGAGAGTCTTTGCATGAGATCGGCGTTGGAGGAAAACAAGGAGGTGCATATCTGAAATTCAAAGTCTCTTCCTATGTTTTCAGAGACATTGTCTTCAGACCCAGCTGTTCTGCTTCAGATTGATGGTGTTACAGAGGACAAACTAGAAAAGTATGGAGCGGAAATAATTGAAGTGATGCAGAAATACTCTGAATGGACACTGCCAGGTATTGTTGTTTGAAACCTCTTGTGTTCATACATGGATCGGGAAACACCACTGGTTTGGGCAGCCACAGAGTTTTTGTTCTGAACTGAGACTCTGAGTGAATTCTGTACAGATGTCACTTTATCCTGAAATTTGGAATGGGCACCTGTTTCTATGAAAGGAGCCGTTTTGTGCATATAGCTGCCCGTGTGGCTTCTTGTCTTGGCTGTAGCCATGCAGATGCCATCTCTAAAGTGTGACTTGAAGACTTGTCCCCCTTCCAGGGCAGCAGGCTCTCTTTCTTTGTACAGAAATACTATCCATAGTGGTCAGAGTTGCAAGACAACCTTTGTGTTTGGCTGTTGCATGCAGTATTAGTGTGCTTGGGTATTTTTCTACAGTAGAAGAGGAGCCAGCTCTGGGCGTGGATGTTGAAAGAGATCACAATAATGATGAGGCAACAACATGCACAACATCTGGTTATTTCCACAATGGAGCCAACGTGGGAAGGAAGAGAAAAAAGCCACAATTCTTCAGAGAATCCAAAAAGAAGAAAACGGGCCCCAGAGGCTATCAGGCTCATTCTAAACGGTACTTTTTTTTGGTTCTTCACAAAGTTTGCATAAGTGGTTAGTTTGCTACTGATAGGAATAAAGCCCACCCCCACCCCCGCAGCGCTAATTAAGAAAATTTCAATTACTTAATTTCCCTGTAGGAAAACGTGAGAGTGCGCACTGGCACAGAATCAGCACATGGTCGCTTTAATTTTAAACTAAGTTTCAAACTGTTTGGAAGACCCTGTTGCCGGCTTAGCCGGTTTGACTCCAATAGGGCAGAATATGGCCTTTGGATCCAACCGTCTCTGTTTACCAGGCCTTGCTGAAGGTCACGTGTCGCCTTTCATAACAGTAAAAGTGATGAGTTTCTTGCCATCCTTGTGGGCAGGCTGTTGTCTGCCCCCCCCCCTGCCCCAACATTAAAGCATGAACAGCTTGTCTACATGTAAGGTGGAAGTGTGCTTTAATGGGTTCATGCCGGTTGAAGGAGACCAGAGTTCAAAGGCCCCTCTTGAGACGGAAGCTCGCTGGATGTTTATAGCTCAGTCAACCTCTCATGGTTGTTGTAGGAATACAGTGGGGGCGGGGGGAGGCAACTATGCGTGCTGCCCTGAGCTGCTGGGAGGGAGGAAAGATGGTGTAAGGGAGAGATGGCAAGGCTACAGTCACTTTCATCCCAGCATGCTGCCTGTGTGCCTCTTGAGGCCATTGATGGGTGTCGCTTTTCCCTTTAACTATCTAGGAAGTCAGCCAGCTCCAAAGTTCCAAGCATGACTGGAGGAATTCACAAGAGACCGGGAATTATGGCTCCACCCAAGCCTCAAAGCAGGCAATACCTGAAACCGTCGTACTCTTTTGTATAATGTCCCGCAAGCCCTCTTCATTTGTACGTACAATACTTTACGCCCGTTAGAATTTTGATCCGATGTGTATTTTCTTCTATAGTACTCTTGTTTAAACAGTTTTAAATACATTTATTTGTGCTTTATTTTGATCGACTTCTAGTAAAGGCAATCGTGCGGCATCCTGCGTTTAAAATCCTTTGTTGGCACAGGTGGGCAAAATGCATTGTCGTGGCTATTTTACTTTATTTTAGAAAAGAGCTCTAAGAAAGCCTAGTACATACTAAAATGAGACAACTGTCCTAAAACTAGGCTCAAACTTTACAAAAGTTAAGGTATAGGGTCTGAGTATTGACCCATGTGGGCATGTTATATTTCTATAAGTTACCGAAGTAGAGTTGATGTTTTTAGCTGCTGCAGGCTGGGAACGCCTCCTTACCTTTGCCCCCAATACAGGTATGCTTGGAGGCTCATTTCTGGTGATTTATGGTCACAATGCTATCCCATAATTTCTTTAATTTCAGAGCATGTTAATTTATGTCCTTTATATTCTACGGTCTGGTCATTGTTTTCTAACAGTCAGCCACAAGGTGGCATTGTACAATACAAACCTTACCATAAGGAACTCTGTTCCTTTTTTTAACTTCTAGAATAAAATGTTTGAATGTTTGTTGAATTTGTGGGGCTTCTATGGCTATCAGATATACGCCATCATTTTATTTGATTACTGAAATATGTAGCTGTGTGGACGACTAGTGAGATTAATTACTATAACAAATATATCACCACCAATATGTAAATCTTAATGTCCTTTGGAACGCATGCAACATACAACCAGCTACACCATCTTCATGAATTTTGTACATTTAAGAGGTCACTCTGACACTGTGTCTAATGTTGGAGCTGAATTAATTAAGGATATTAATTATCATTATCCCTTAAAAATCCCCCTTTGACAGATATCCTTCATCACTGATTGCTTCCAAAATTAGTTCAATTTAAACACCAGCATATGTAGCAGTGGTGGTATATGAAGAAACTGTACAGCAAGCAGTTGTTTTTGGAGAATCTGTTTACTCAACTACCTTTACCTTAAATAGCCCTGACCTGAATAGCCCAATAATGAGTTAGGAAGATAGGAATTGTGAAATTGGCTACACAAAATAAACTAGAAGTTTTAAATCATGAGCAGTCTTTAATTGGCCTCAAACAAATATTTTCTGAATTGATCTTTGCAAGGAGGAGTATATTTCATGCAATGGAATTTGTAAAATATAGTGGTGGGAGGGCGGGACCCACAGTAGCAGCACATTTAGTTTCAAAAGTAAAATGAACGTTACCTACAAGTTGCCTGATAGATTGCATGTTCAATTCCTGAGTAATGCTCAGGCAGGCTTAAACCAAAGCATGTCTCAGTACCGAAAAGTACTTCTTAGCAGGAGAACAAATAGATGAGTGAGTGTAATATTGCTGGTGTCTCAAGTGCCATTCCACCTTATTACAGAAAAAACAGTTCCTTTGTTATGTGGTGGTGGAGAGTGCTCTCAAGTCATCGCTGCCTTATGGCAACCCCTGCTGGGGTTTACGAGACAAGAGACCAACAGAGGTGGTTTGCCATTGCCTGTCTCTGCAATCCAGGTCTTCGTTGGAGGTCTCCCATCCAATTATTAATCAAGGCCAACCCTGCTTAGCTTCTGAGATCTGACGAGATCAGGCTCACCTGGGCTATCCAGGTTAGGGTCCTTTCTATGCGCACAAAGCGTATTTGAGGCTAGTGTAAAACTGCTGTCAGTGCCAAGACAGATCCACAGACACACAGTGTTTTTCTGTCACAAAACAGCAGCAACACACAGGGGTCTGTCTGCAGTTGAGTGAAGATTTTTTCATCAGCTGGAAGAATTGTTCTATCTCAGCATTCTCAGGCCAATTGCCTGCAGTTTCTCAACACCTGTTTTAATTTAACTTCTAGAATCTGTGTGCTCTGCTATGTCTTGGGAGAGAAGAATGAAGGTACTCTAATGACACCCGCAAAGGATATTCATAGTATGATCACAGGCAGATCAACCTTCCCGGCTTGCCTGGTGCCACTCTAATTATGATTGTAGCATCAGAATTTGTTCAGGAGAGGCAGAACTACACAGCGCCTAATGGCTGGTTTTGTTGCATGTGTACTTATAGGAATTCAATTGCACGCCTGCCTAATCTAGTATTATCAGCTGGCAGAGTGCAACCACAATTGGGTGAGGCGTTTTTTAAAACGTTAAGGCAGTGTTTCAGGTCCTTTATACAAAAAGATGACACGTTACAAAAACAGGAGGAGTGTGCACCATCAAGTTGCAGGTGACCCGCTGTGACCCCATCCAGGAGATGCTCACATGTGCTGTGTCCTAATTAGTGTAGTTCTACTCAGACAGCAAGAGCTGCAATTTTCCAATGAATAGAAGGATGCCGTTGTGAGTTATTGAAAGATTTTGCTATTGAAAGCAAACAGAAGTACGGCCCTGTGAATTGGTGTGCCCACCCTTGCACAACGATTGAGTGCTGCGTGTGTCCTTGTATGTTGGGGTTGGGGGATGTATGCACACGTGCAAAAAACAAAGTCCTACATTTTCACACGCTGTCCACAAAACTGTATTGGAATAAATCATCACAATAAGGATCAATTTACATTCCAAACAGGAACTTTACATATATCTTTCACCCACATTTCTGTGAAATAATTATGTGGTTGAAGGGGAAGTCCTTATAGAGATTGGAAGAAATGGTTTCTAAAACAGAACATCCATAATCAGTGGCAGTCTATAAGTTCAGCTGGTGGGAGAGAACTGCCACCCCTCTTATGAGCGTACCCATCTACTCCGGTCATTTTGGAGATCCTTGTTTCAGGATGTCCTTGTAATTTGAGGCTAAATTGGTAGCAATCTGAGAAAAGGGTCTTCTCAGTCATGGTGCTGAAAACTTTGGATTCCCCTCTCTTCCTCTGTCATTGCTTTCTGCTAGTGAAACAATTTTTTTTTGTTTCGGTGTATCTCAGTAAATACTAATTGGCTTTCCTCCTTGGTTGTATGTGTGTTTGTTTGGGGCAGTGTCATGATCCTAGGCTTGTAGGCCTCAAGGAAGCCCGAGGCTTTGGAGTACAGCTGCCAGTCCCCTAGTGGGAGCGAGGGATGCCCCGTTCTCAGCCTGCGCCCCCCCCCGCCAGCTGCCGTCCACCTGGCTGGCAAGAGGGAAAGGCATGGGGAATGGGCCCGGGAGGCAAACTACCTCTTGGGCAAGCCAGCAGTGGGTGTGTTCTTGGCAGGACGCAATGGCATCACTTCCAGGAGGGACATCATCACGCTAGCCGCAGGAATGCTCTCGCGTTTTGCTGCACAAAGTATGGGAGCATTTCCATGGACGTCACTCCTGGAAGCATGCACAAAGTTCTTCAAAGTGGTGACGGCCAGGTCCCCTCCCCCTTGGCCGGGAGGGCAAAGGGGACCTGGCAACTGCCTTAGAGTAAATTTCCTACAAACCAGGCTGCCAATTCCCTTCCAAGCCTACATTTCCCAAGATCCTTTGCAGATTTAGGACCGGAGTAAGGGAAATTGGAGGGAAAAGGAAGGCCAATTGGCACTAAGGAGGTTGGCCATGGGAGAAATAGAATAAGCGCTCCCCCCCCCCCTTACTGGCAAGAGAGGATCCCTCAGTCAAGGAGGGTGGGTTCGACCCAAGAAAGGCCAGGCACTGTAGGGACCAGTCAGGTAGCCGCATTAGGAGGCTTCGTTGTTTTCTTGCCAACTCCTTTAAGTGTAATTTTGTCCTATTTGTTGCAAATGTATCCTGTTAAAACGGTTTCTCACAAATGTTTCTTTTCCCACCTGTTTAGTGATTACCCATGTTTAATAAAGCAGTTTGTTGTATTTTATCTGGATTCTCACACCTCAAGCGCCACTGCTCACCTGGCAGCGCCCTCACCAAAACAGGGCGCTGTTAGGAAGGGTGAAGGAAAATGGAGGGGAGGAGTGCCCTCTTTAGTTGAATTCCCAGACCAGAGTGGCAGTAGCCAGTAGTAAGGGCTGCTAAAGGGAGGCGGGGGTGGGTGGGTCCCAAGGATCTCTGGGAAGGGATGCTCATAGCAACTAAAGTCTGCTGAGATTGAATCCCTTGAAGACGGAGGTCCTGCATGTGGGTCTAGGGTCCATGGGTGCGGGACTCCAGCTCCCTGCTCTCGACGGAGCGCCACTTACGCCGGTGTCGAGAGTGAGGAGCCTGGGGGTGGTCCTGGAGGCTTCCTTGTCTATGGAGGCACAGGTCGCAGCGGTTGTCAGATCCTCTTTGTTCTACCTAAGACAGGCTCGACAACTTGTCCCCTACCTATCGACCCATGACCTTACAACAGTGATCCAGGCAACGGTCCACCTCCAGATTAGACTACTGCAACTCGCTCTACGCAGGGCTTCCCTTGGGCTTGATCTGGAAACTACAGCTGGTTCAGAATGCAGCTGCACGGGTGGTTGCCAGAGCACCAGTTATGGCTCATGTAACACCTATCCTCCGTCAGCTGCACTGGTTACCGGTTGAGTACCGGGTCTGGTTCAAGGTTTTGGTGTTGACCTATAAAGCCCTATGCGGACTGGGCCCAGCATACCTTCGGGACCGCCTCTCCCCATATGTTCCCCGGAGGTCGCTTCAATCGGCCACTAAGAACTTGCTGATGGTCCCTGGCCCCAGGGAGGTCCGCCTGGCCTCTACCAGAGCCAGGGCCTTCTCAGTTCTGGCTCCGACCTGGTGGAACTCTCTGTCTGAGGAAACTAGGGCCCGGCAGGATTTGTTATCTTTCCACCGGGCCTGCAAGACGGAGATGTTCCACCAGGCATTTGGTGGGGGCTGGGCTGTCCTCTCGCCGGCCATACCACTGAAGACCTTCCACCATCCATGCAGGAAAATGCTGTATTTTAATATTTTATACCCGCCAATTTTAATTGTTTTGGTATGATGTTTTAATGTTTTTATAATGTTTTTACTGTTTTAATCTGTTGTTAAACCGCCCTGAGCCCGTCTGACGGGGAGGGCGGTCTAGAAATGTGATTGATTAAATAAAAACCCTCACGTGACCCTTCTCACCCACAAGAGGGAAAGTGGTATAAAAACATTTTAAATGCATAAATAATCAAGGCTTGAAAGCTCAGCTGCATTTTGACATGCATCATTAGAAAACCTTGCCTAGAAGCTCCATGTTCCACAACAGTGTATCCAGTTGGTTGGAGACCTTATAGGTACATGACAGCATTATTCAGTACATGAACAGCTAGATGCAACAGCTTGATTTTCCACATTGTATATTCATATTTTCATGTTTCATTTTGTGTCCTCCATTCCTCTTTTAAAAAATCTGCAGAACAGCAACACATAATGTGACATATTGCTAAAAAATATTGTTTGCATACACAGCTGTTGTGCTTGTGCTGAAACATCGGTCTGACAATAAATTAATTCCACACATTTTTTTATGGCTCAAACAACTTAGGCTCTGTCCATGAATGTGAATTTGTGCTACTAGTAGCTTGCGTAGATGACTCTGTATTTCCCATTTTGTTCTTTCTCCATTGATTGAAACGTATTAATTTAGGGTTTGTTGTTTAGGAAACACACATGCAACCAAAACGCACAGAAGTGTGCCTCGAGGCACTTTCCGTTGTGCAACGTAAGCATAGGGGAGCAAAGCCATGGACTCATTTTCACAGAGCAAGCCAGAGAATGGCGTCTTGTTCTTCTGCGGCACTCATCTGGAGATATGGAGATACTGTGCATGAAGAGGAACAATCAAACGGCAGACAAATTGGAGTGTGGAGAAGATGCACCTTGCCCAGTACAGGCCCTCTCTGTGAGGAATCGTTGCACCTCTTGTCACGAAAAGGAACCTGCTGCCGAAGAAAGAACTGGTCCCACTGAAATCTATTCCTGCCGGGATTGACCCTCAACATACCTTAGGCCACATGACCCTTACTGCACCACACCCAGGATGGGTCCCACTTTGGAGGTGTTCCCCAAACCAGCCATTTCTTCTTCCTTTGGGTCAGGGGGCATGTCACTAGTCACTCCCCTGCCCCCCCCCTTGCTTAGCAGTCTGTTCTCGGGGCCAGAATTTTCTCTTTTACTACATTTGTGAAGCTGCAAAGCACCCATCAGCTTATACCCCAGGGTAGGTTCCTACTGCTTTCTACCTTTTGGATTGGACCTTGGGTCTAAACAACTGGGGAGCTGCAGCCACCTTTGCTTTCTTTCTGGTTCCCGGACCTCCACTGGAGAGGAGTAATGCACTTTTGTGTGCGCCATCAAGTCGCCTCTGACCTATGGTAACCTTATGAATGAAAGACCTCCAAAATATCCTATCTTTAACAGACTTGCTCAGATCCTGCAAACTGGAGGACGTGGCTTCTTTTCTTGAGTCCTGCCATCTCGTTTTAGGTCTTCCTCTTTTCCTGCTGCCTTCTATTTTTCCTAGCATTATTGACTTTTCTAGGGAGTCTTGTCCTCTCATAAAGTGACCAAACTACGCGAACCTCAATCTGATCGTTTTCGCTTCTAGGGAGAATTCAGGCTTGCTGTGATCTAGTGCCCGCTTGGCTTTTTGGCCGTCCACGGTATCCGCAAAACGCAGTTTAATAGAACAGACCAGAGCAGCGTAGCGTCCTACGACGCTCATTGACTTCAACGGCCAGTTTGGGGATTTTTTAGCCACCGGATGTTGCATTTTTTAAAAACGCCGTAATCCGCCTTGAGTGCGTCTCCGCGCGAGAGAGGCGGGCTACACGCCAGGCCCGCGGAGAGTCGCCGCAGCCGCAGCCGCAAGCCCGCCGCTCCCCAAGCGAGCCCTGCCGGCGGCGGCGCCCTCCGCCGAGTCCCCTCGGGGCGCCCCCAGCTCGGGGCGCCGCGGCTGGAGCTGGGCAGGGCGCGCGGCCGCGGCCCGAGGGGGGCTCCAGGGGGCGGGCGCCTCAGGCGCGAGCGCGGGGCGGGGCGGGGCGCGCTTGGCGGGAAGCGCGGAGGCGGAGCCAGCGGGAAGCAGACGCTGAAGCGCAGCGGCCATGGAGTGCCGGCCGGCGCGGGACGGCTCCCTCGCCGCTCCAGAGGTAAGGCCGGGGGAAGGGCCCCGGCGGCGCCTCCCGCTCCTCTGCCCCCCCGTCGGTTCGGCTGCCTCCGCCGGGGGTGGCCGGGGCGCCGCCTCTCCTGCGACCGGGCGGCGCTGCGCTGCGCTTCGCCCCGGGGCGTCCGGCGGCGCCTCCGCGAGTCTCCCAAGTTTGTCGCCTTGGTGCGTCCGGGGCCGCTCGCTTCGGAGCCTGGAGGCGGCCCCGTCGAGTCCCGCCGCCGCTCTGGAGCCCTCTTCGGCGGCGCCCCTTGGCCAATTCGCGCCGGCTTCGGGCCGGAATTGGGGCGGCCACCCGACGGCGCCCGCTGGGCATGCGCCGCCCGTGCTTTAGGCTTTGCTAAGTCGGCTTCGGGGCGCTCTTTCAGCGGCCGCCTTTGCACGTGCGGGTGGGCGAGCGCGCGTTGGGGCCGCCTCGCTGGCAGCCCGCCGCGGGCCCGGTTCTGCCTCCTTGTGCCGCCAGGTGGCGTTTTGAGGAAGGGCCGCGTTCGGCTAAAGAGTCATGCCTGTTACCAGTTTTAAGTCATTGGGGTGCCAAGGCAAGGGGAACCATTGGCTGTTCCACACACGTTGAATAATGCAATTTCAGTACACTTTAGAAATCCTTTGGAAGTGTGTTTTTTGTTTCACACACGAAAATCCAGTTCCAAATGATCACTAGAGAGCATTGAAAGTGCGTTATCCAACCTGTGTGGAAGCAGCCACTGTGTGGACGCTCCGTTTCTGGAGTGGATGCAGTGGAAGGAATACAGAAAACACTAATAAGAGGCATTACTGAATTAGAGACATGAATTAAAATATGGCATATTGTTGTTGCAACTTGCAGAGCTGGGAACAATTTACAGGCAGTTAAAGGCAATGGCAAACCACCCCGTAAAAAGTCTGCCAAGAAAACGTCGTGGTGCAACGTCCCCCCCCCCCCACGTTGGTCAGTAATGACTCGTTGCTTGCCCAGGGGACGACCTTAACCTTTTTAATGGCTCCTTGTAAAGAGCATTTTCTTCCCCCCTCCCCCTTTTGCAGGCCAGAACAGCCAAGGAAAACCTGAAGCCGTCTCTGCCAGAAAGCCTGGTGCCAAGCAAGAATTTGATTAAGCAAGTAAGAATTGTTCTCACTCCTGTGTCTGCGGCTGTTACTGAAAGAGAAAGCAGCAACAAGCGCTGGCACCAGAAGTCTTTGTTTGAGTACTTTGCCAACTGTGAAGAGAATTCAGGTGAAGGATCCAAAGTCCCGAAGGCATCAAGCCGGCAAACCCAGAAGAAGCTGGCCATCTCTCCAGTGTCTCCTGCTTCAGTTGTTGGAGGCTTTCTTGTGGAATCTCCCCTGCGTTCCAGGCCCGGCAGCGACATGGAGCTCGACGGGAGTGATGTGGACGCCTCGTGTGTGGTGAGGGCAGCATTGACTTAAGTTGGCTGCTTAGGAATTGCTCGAAAAGCCAAGCTTAACACTTTCATTCTTTCCAATGTTTCTTTTAGGAGGATGAATCGACACAGCTATCAGCTTACGAAAGAAAGAGACTGAAAAATGTAACAGAAAATGCTAAATTCTTTGCTTCTTTAAAGCTGTTTGAGGTATGTTGTTTTGTTCAATATTGCTGTTACTGATATTTATATGCTACCTTTCCTTGTGGCTCAAGGCAGCTTACAAGTCATAATTAAAGCATTGGGACTTAAAACGCATAGAATAAAACCCCAGATACCCACTTCACCCCACCCCAAAGCAGAAAGTAGAGGTTGGCTGATTCCGCACACGTTGGATAATGTACTTTCAATGCACTTTATCAATCGTTTGAGGTGGATTTTTTATTCTGCACACAAAAAAATCCATTCCAAATGATCTATAAAGAGGATTGGAAGTGCATTATTCAGTGTGTGCGGAATCACTCCTTGTCCTCCCATAGACATTGCTAGCTAAGAAATCTCTCTTTGGCTGTGCTATACACTGTGTAACCAGTGTATAGTGTAACAGTGTACAATTATTTAACCAACTGTACAACTCTGCTATAGTGCAGAGCACAGAGAGAGTGATGTTGGAATTTTCTTCTCTCCTGGTCACTTTAATAGGTTAATATCTCTGCTGTGGTTTGCCTTCAGTACACCTAAAAAACCATAATCTCAGTAAGTAAATATTGGTGGGTTTAAATATTCATGCCCGCTTTTCTCTCCAAAGGACCCAAAGCAACTTAAAACACGAAGGAGTGCGTGCAATATATACCAACCAAAATAGAGGTCTTTCCCCCTTTCTCTATGGTGACTGAAAAAGCATGTTACAAAAGAGACTGTTACAAACAAAATTCTTTCTGAATTTAAAACAGTATTTAAAATTTTTGTACTTTCTAACTGCAGAACCACCTGAAATCTGTGACACAGAGTGATTCCGCACACGTTGGATAATGCACTTCTAATCCTCTTTATAGATCATTTGGAACGGATCTTTTTGTGTGCGGAACAAAAAATCCACCTCAAACGATTGATAAAGTGCATTGAAAGTAATGTGTGCGGAATCAGTCACAGTGACAGAAAGTTTAATTTTTAGGACGAGGCTTGAATTTGCTGAATCTGAAACAAGAAAAATTATGAATTGGACAAATCTTAGAAGAACATGCCTAATTTCTATAAACTTCTCTCTTTTTTAAAGTCGGCTACAAGACTTCGTAAAACGACAACCAAAACTCATCCTCATAAAGTAAAAAGGTAAAAATACACATAACCTTCAGCGTGGTTAGAGTTTTGTTATGTCCCCCCCCCCCCCCCCCGCAAAAAAGGTATAAATCTGCTTGGGATGGCAGCATAGATCTACCTAGCTAGTTATTACTGAAACCTTTTCAATGTGAATTTTTTTCACCTAGAAGGTTTTCCTGACCCCCCCAGCCTGCTGATCTTTGACTTTAGATGCGGTCTGCTCACCTTGTAAAGAGTATAATGAAAGTGACTCCTCCAAGTCACTGTCTCTTTGATGGTTAAAGTGCCGTGGAATTTAAGGTTAAATTGCCTGAAGGGGAGGGAAGCCATGGCAACATCCTTGACATTCAGAAGAGCAAAACCTGTAACGGTTCTAAGAGAAGGCTCACATTCAAAGCAACAGCAAAGGCAGAGTGAAAATAACTCGGAACTAAGTCATTGTGTTCTCTGCACGGCACATCTAGCTATATTTTTTCCTTCATACTGAATTGCACCGGTCACTGGAGGCCCTGAACAGGTGCATGGAGGTGGTATTGGGATGGATGAGGGCCAATAAACTGATGCATAGTCTGAGGAAGATTGTGGTGCTGTTGGTTGATGTCAAGGGATGCATCTTTCTTGAAAACTTCTGGGTTCTGGCCTACAGTTGGAAGCTCAGGTCTCCTCTGCGGCCCACCTCTGTGATCCATTGGCTGGAAACTGAGCCTAAAATAGAGGATTCCAGCTAAAATGGCTGGACATTGGTTCAATGTACTACGCACTGGCAGGCCTGGGCCTGGCTGAAACATCCCGTCTTTGTTAATGAACAACACCTGCAAGCTGTCTTTGAGCCTTTAGTCAATGACCTTGAAGACCAAGAGTTCTAGCAGCTGTCTACCCTGAACGTTCTGATAACCAATTCGTTGCTGTGCCCTGATCCGTTTCCCTGTTGTTGGTGACTTGCTCGGGGGTTAGAAAAGAAGGCTATTGAATACATGGGAGGAGGAAGGAGGGGCAGGGAGACGGAAGGACCCAACCGTCTCTATTCCTCACCTTGTCAAGCCTCCGTGCTGCACTAACTTGGCATTGAAGTTAGTGTGGCTGTTTGCAGCGCCTGAAGTGGGAGGCTGGGGGACTTGCACGTTACATCCATGCTCTAGTTAGATGACTGTGAAGTGTTCTATATGGAGATGCCTTTGAAAGCAGTCCAGATGCTTCAGTCGGTTCAAAATACAGCAGCCAGGTTACTGTCCAGGGTTGGTTATGGGGATCATACCACTCTTGGTGCTAAAAGAACCGCACTGGCTGATTGACTGTTTCTGGGCACAAATTCAAAATACTGGTCCTAAATGTCTTCTGGCTAGGCTACTTGAAGGACTGCCTCCTCCCATACTGTCCTGCCTGCTGGTTAACATCCTCTTTCCAACCTTGTGCTCCTGCCCGTGGAGGTGAGGCATTCACCAACCAGAGACAGCTTTCTCAGCTGTGGTCCCTTGCCTCTGGAATGCCTTCTCTCTTGAGCAGAGATCCAGAGGAGTTAGCCGTGTTGGTCTGTAGTTGTGACATAGTAGAGAGTCCAGTAGCACCTTTAAGACTAACCAACTTTATTGTAGCATAAGCTTTCGAGAACCACAGCTCTGCTAGATCTGATGAAGAGAGCTGTGGTTCTCGAAAGCTTATGCTACAGCAAAGTTGGTTCGTCTTAAAGGTGCTACTGGACTCTCTACTATCCCCCCTTGAGATTTGTCTGCTGGGCCAAAATATATCTTTTGACCCTGGCTTTTAATTGAAGGGTTCCATCTTTTACAGCAGTTCTTACTGTCTGCTTCTAGCCTGAGAGCAGTTTTATGACTATCATTTTAGGCAGCTGCCTGAATATTGTTTTGTACTGTTTGTATAGCCCTGGCTTATTTTTATGGCTTGTCTATTAATTATTCTGTTCTGTATATGATTTTATTATGTTGTTTTTCTTAGCAACCTTGAGACAGGCTTTGCAGAGGTGGCATGTCAATGTTCTAAAAAAGTAAATATATCTAAAACTCAGTGGGTATGTAGCACATGAAAGTCAAAGGTCAGCAGCCATCCACTGCATACTATATTTTTTTAAAAAGTAAATATAAGAGCAGTTTCTGATTTTAAAATCCAACATGGCAGCAGGGGTCATTTCGTAGAAAAAGAGCTGGAGGGACTCATTAGCATAACTCATTAGCATATGCCACACCTCTTGCCATCACCGGAAGTGTGACATCATAACTGATTTGCATATGCCACACCCCCTCACATCACCTATCCTGGCTGTTTTGGACCCAATCCTGACCATTCAGGGCCGAAATTGGGCCCCAAAAGGGGCTGAAAATGGCTGAAAAGGGGCCCAAAATGGTCAGGATCGGGCTGCTGCTGAGTGGGAGAGTGATCCACCACCTGTCAGAGGCCCGATCTGGGCCGTTTCGGCCCCAATCCAGGCTGAAAGGGCTCAAAATGGGAACTGCCGGAACTGAGGAAGCCAACCTCTTTGGGGAACTGACGGAACTGCGTTCCTGCGCATTCCCCCTCTAAATGAGCCCTGCATGGCAGTATGTATTCATTAGCATCTTAATTAAATATTTCCACTGTGTTTTTATTAATGAAATCTTGTGTGCTGTCAAAGCTTGCCAGATTGCAGTTTGGAGTCCCTGCTTTTCTCCTTTTGCAGTAGGAGGGCAGGTGGGTTAACTCTGCCAGCTGCTCAGCCGAGGGTGGCCACCCTCTCTTAGAGAAGCATCCCCTCCCAGGTCTTGGCTGTTTCTTCCAAGTAAGGAAGGCAGGATTCGAGTTGATTCTGTGATGCCTCACAACCAGCCCTTCTTTGTGGGTGGTTTGCCTTGGGGTTTCTACCTTTCCTTCGCCTTGTTCGCCGGTGTTTTAGTTAGAAGGGAGCTAGGCGAGCAGCGCCATACATGGCTGGCACCTGCCTACCTCAAGCTAGCTGGCAGTATGCCACGCCTCATCTTTTATTGCCCTCCTCCTTCCTCTAGGTATTGGAAGGTCATGTGCGCTTTGGTGCATGCAATACTCAGATTTAGGGAATGGTTCCTTTACCAGCTTGACACCGAGTCTCAAGGGTTGCAGTGATGCATGCAGCAGGAGAGAGATGCAGAGGAGCTGGGCATGGGCAAGGGGGTCATCATGATGTGAACTTGAGAGGCAGTGTGGTGTAGTGGTTACAGCATCAGACGAGGATTTGGGTGAGCCAGGTTCAAACCCCGCTCTGCCATGGAAGCTTGCTGGGTGATCTTGGGCCAGATTACGGTTGACTGGCTGCTGCTGGCAACCCCCAGGAGCAGTTAGAAGTTGGGACCGGTATACTGCGCCAGCATGCTGACATCGCTTCTAATGAAAACTGAAAGTGACTTCACGGGATTTGCAAAAAAACTATGGTAAAGGGATTTCGTTTTCGCGAGAAGAGATTTCAGCCTGCCAGAGGGGTGTGCACCCCCTATCTCATGGATGGGGGAGGCACATGCTCTTAGCCTAACCTACCTCACAAGGTTGTTGTGAGGCTAAAATAGAGGAGAGGAGAATTATGTTAGCCGCTTTGGGTCTCCATTGGGAAGAAAGGCAGGGTATAAACAAACTCAATAAAATAATCTTGGCAGCATCTTTCTCCATTGTCCCACCAGCATAGTGGAGGAAGAAGAGGGGGCACTGTGGCTCGTGCTTCTTTATGGAGGGGAAAGTGTTAAAGATGTAGCTGCAAAACTGATCAAAAAGTGAGGAAGCCCGCTTCTTTGAAAGAGAAAGAGGCTTTACCCCTCCACTTGAGGTATGGGCTCCTTACCTTCTCCCATGGCCATACTGGAGGGTGCTGGAAGCGTACTTGGTGGCCTGGCTGCAGGATATAGTCCTCAGCAACACGGAGGCCTTGCGCCCATCACCTGCCCTGGCTCGGAAGAGGAGCTTCCAGTTTCCACTTGCTTGAAATGCTCTTAAAATTCATGATGGAAATCTGGAGGTGCCGGTCCTGAAATCTGTGACTCGCAGGGCTTCAAGGAGCGCCTGTTGGAGTCGGAGGAGGCCTGCTGTTTCTTAAGAGGGCAACACTCTTAGCAGATGCTTTGATGGAAACCCTTCCAATGCTCTTCCCTAAAGGTGTTCATCTCCCCAAACTGGAAGGGACAGAGGTGTACATTGCTGATCTCTCCGCCTCAAAGGCCCAGCAGTTAAGTGCTGCAGCGCTGTTCCTAACAGCCTCCTGCGGGGAACAGCAGTGCTTTTCCCTGAAATCTCTTGGAAGAGCCAGCCAGGGCCAAGCGAAGCAGCCATCTGGCATAGAGGCTTCATTTTTTTTTCTCTCTCGCAACATCATTAATAAATGTGAGTAGATGAATCAATAACTGCCTTAATGTTCGTAATTGCGGTTCCCAAAGATGGGCAGGAAATTCAAATTACTCTAGAGGCAGCCAAAATAAACCCTTGCTGCGTTTGGCTAAGTATGCCTTATTCCAGCTGACAGTTCAAAACTCGTTTCCCCATCCTGGATAATGGTGTATTTCTTGCTGCCCTGGGGTGGGGGGGCTTTCTTTACTTACAGACAGCCCCCTAACCTGAAATAACCTCATCTACAACAATGGGCCCCCCCAACGGAGGCACAGGCTCAGGGGCTAAATCCTGCAGCAAACTCGGGGTCCAAATTCGTTCAAGGAACAGGACCTCTGGACCCAGTAAGATCAACGCTGTTATGCTGGGCTCATTTACTTGCTTGTTCTCCACTATCATAGATGCCATCAGGTGTCAACAATGCCTTTCTGTTTTCAGCACTGGACAAACCCGTCAGTCCATATGCAAAAGAATTCATGGTCACAAAACTTGCATTAAAAATTGCAATATTCACAAGCTGGTGGAGAACTTTTTAGTGTTCCAGCGTGTTCTGTTGCACATTGATTGGAGAAGTGTGACTTTTTAAAATCTACAACAGAACACCCTGGCACAAGAACTTCAAGAGGAAACTGGAACATGAAACTGCTGGATTAGAATTTATTGTGAAGGTTCATTCTCTTCCCTCCCCCAAACAAAGATGTAGACATTATGGTGGTTCTTCCAAACACTGGGTTAGATCCAGCTAGATTTTTTCTACTGGTGAAAAGGGGAAGAGGGGTCCAGACTGCCTGAGAAAGATCAGGGAGTGCTGGGTGTGGAAGTAGGCTTGCCAGCCTCCAGGTGATAGCTGGAGATCTCCTGGAATTGCACCTGATCTCCAGGCAACAGACCAATTCCCCTGGATAAAATGGCTGCTCTGAAAGGTGAATTCTATGGCATTATACCCCACTGAGGCCCCTCCCCCAAACCCCACCCTTTTCAGGCTCTGACCCCCAAATCTCTAGGAGTTCCCCAACCTGGACCTGGCAACCCTATGTGGAAGGCAAGAGGCAGTCAGATGGGTTGTAGTCAGAATTCACCAAGAATGGTCTTGCTTCCTTGTTTTGGAACACTGTTACTTGTTCTTAGAGTCTCCCAAACTGGTGGAGGATATTGAAGTTGGCCGGCCCTCAGACGAACAGTTATTCTTTTCCTGTCTGCTGTTTTCCAGCTTGAGCAGACAGGCTTTTCACAAGAAGTCCAGCTTTCCTATCTGAGGCCGTGGGTGAAGTTACACTGCCTTTCTTCCTCATCCACCCTCAGTCCCTGCCTATCATAGCCAGCAGAACTCCTAGTTGGAGGGAACCACTGAGGGAACTTGTTTAGTTATTTAGTTCACTTATACCCTGCCTTTCTCCTCAGTGGGGACCCGAGGAAGCTTACAGCCAGGGCTCATTTCGAGGGGGAACGCACAGGAGCGCAGTTCCGGCAGTTTCCCAAAGAGATCACATGTCAGGTGGCCCCACCCACCTGACTTGGCCATTTTGGGCCTGTTTCGGCCTGGATTGGGGCCAAAATGGTCCGGTTCAGGCCTCACTCTCCCGCTCAGTGTGGATCACTCTCCTGCTCAGCAGCGGCCTGATCCTGACCATTTTGGGCCCCTTTTCGGCCCCTTTCAGCCCCTTCTTGCCATTTTGGGCCCAATTTTGGCCCTGAATGGCCAGGACTGGGTCCAAAACAGCCAGGATAGGTGATATCAGGGGGTGTGGCACACACAAATCAGCTATGCTAATGACACCTCCAGTGATGTCAAGGGGTGTGGCATATGCTAATGAGTTATGCTAATGAGTTCCTCCAGCTCTTTTTCTACCAAATGACCCCTGCTTACAGCGCTCTCTCCTGCATTTTATGCTCACAAAAAATACCAGTGATGTAGGTTAGATTGATTGTGTGTGATTCGCCCAGGATTACCAGCAAGCTTCTGTGGCAGAGTTGGGATTTGAACTTGGGTCTCCCAGATCCTGGTCCAACACACTATTATACCACACTGGCTCTCACTGAGGTGAGAGGTTCAGCAACTGCATATGAATCTACTGTCTCAGGACATTTGAAGGGCTAACAGCTTTTGTTTGTATTGTACAAGAAATACAGTGTCAGTGGGAGGTGATAGAAGACCAAAATGAGGTCAATAGGTTGTCAGCAGATCGAGGAGAATGTCGGCTATAGCTGTATTGGTGTGGATGTGAGAGATCTGAAGTTGAGGCCAAGGTCCTAGCGGTGAATTTATTCTCTCTCTGTAGGGCTAAGCATGCCAAGGCAGAAACGGAGACGACGCTTCGAAGGTCCATGCGTTTGCAGCGAGTAGATCCTCCGGAAGCTTCCCTCATTGAGAAGCAAATCCTGTCAGAATCTTCTATTGAAAAGCATGTAAGATGGCAGAGGCAAACAGGAAGTGTTTCAGCTTTTTAAAATATTTATCCTACAGCCGCAAGAGTAGCAGTGCTTGATAAGGCAGCTCAGTTTTTCATGTTTTATCATTTTACAGCTATATACTTCGCTGTAAAATCAGGATGATAAAATTTGGCATGGGGAGGGTTGTAACCTGTCACACTTCAGAATACCAGCCTGAGCACTACAGCTGGAGCCCAGGGAAATGGTGGTGCGCCCATTGTTCGGAATACTGTGCACGCTTCTGGATACTTGACTTCAGAAACATCTGGAAAAGGAGAGGGAAAGGACAGCTAAATGATCAGGAGTAGAGATGGACACAAACCGGGAAAATAGTGGCTTGTTGCGGTCCGTGGTTCGTTGCATTTCACGAAGCACGATAAACTTGCCCAGTTTGCGAACTGGTTCGTTTGGTTCCTACATACGTCACTTCCGGGCCTGCAGAAGGTCTGCAGAAAGCCTATCCCTCCCCCCCATTGCCTGGTTAACAGATTGATCAGCACCAGGCTGTCTGCAGTGAGAAACCGAAAAACGAACCAAATGAACTGCTCTAAAAATCATAGCGGTTCATCAGAAATGAGCTCCAACAAACTGCCAGTTCGCAAACCAAAAACCGGCCCCGTTCATGATAAACCTTAGTTCGTATTTCGGTTCGTGCCCATCTTTAATCGGGAGCAATTTCTTTACCAAAAATGCAACACAATTTGAAGTTTTTATTAAGAAAGAACAGGGATAAAATAGAAGTTTATAAAATTCTGCATGGTGTTTTTTGCCTTCCTCATAATACTAAAACTCAGTGTCCCCCAATGCTGCCAGTAGATTCAAGTCAGATAAATGGAAATACTGCTTGGCGTAACAGAGGATGCCAGCCACTGGGGTTATGACCCGCATGTAGGTTTTCCAGATGCATCTGGTTTGGAAACAAGATACTGGATATGGATGACCATTTGTTCTGATCCAGCAAGACTGCTCTTGAGTCCACTGTTTCCTTTTTTAGCAAACATAGTTCTCTTCAGGCGAGTGTTAAGAATCACTCTTTTCAGAAGTTACTGAGTTGCCTCAAAGGAATGTGGAGGAATTAAGCGGCTCCACTGGCTGGTTTTAAGTGGGCAAGTACTGACACACAGAGCAAGCGTATAATAACTGTCTTTGCTGTTTACTCTTTTAAAAGCCCGTCTTGCCCCCTGATCCCATTCAGATGATATCTGCAGCCCCGGATCAGAGAATGGAAGAATTTCTGAGCGAGTGGACAAAAATAAGTCAGGTACTGTTAGATCTCATTGGTTAAAACTATAGAGAACAGAAGAATTTAATTCAGCGATTGTATAATAAAACTTTTCCCAACTCATTATATAGGTCAAGAACAACCAGACTGAGATGCCTCTGTGTAACTTGGAAAGGTACCTTTGAAAAACTACTTTCTGACTTCTTCTCTCTTTTTTTTTTTTTTTTGAGTGGGAAGTTGTTTTGTTTTATGGCAGCTCACATGTTGCTTGTCTTGGCCTAGTTACAAAGGTAGTCTGCGTAACATGGTCCTTAGAGAAGATGCTGTTGCGAAAGTGGTCGAAACCCGGATTTTCTCGGTGGCTGTCCATCCGTCTGAAAGCAGCACTTTGGTGGCAGCTGGAGACAAGTGGGGGCACGTTGGCCTTTGGAATTTGGTGAGTGGCTTGTTATCCTCTGGAGGGGGCGTATTCTGATCAAGGAGGGGGTGCTGTTGCTGCTTGCTGCTGTCCTATTTGCTGAACACTTGAGAGAAAGAAGTATGTGACGCTGCACCTTTTTGTACTTTCCAGGATCACCCTTTAGAAGATGGGGTGCACGCCTTTCTTCCCCATACCCAGCCAGTTAGCTGCCTGCATTTTTCTCCTGCAAACCCTGCCCATCTTCTCTCCCTGAGCTACGACGGTACTTTGCGGTGTGGAGATGTCACTCGAGCAGTCTTCGACGAGGTAAAGAGGGTTTCAGTGTGGCCTTTGCAGGGCGGAGTAAAATGGCTGCCTTGGTGTGACTTCTGCTAAATACAAAGACTTCCTTCTTCTAATGAAAGACTGGCAAGAAATCTTAGGGGGTATATTCTTGTCTAGGGGGTCTTACGAATTAAGAACGTCTGTGGTTAACATACTTTATTGTAGAAAAACCTAAAACGTGATCAGTAGAGGTTTATGTTCTTGAAAATATGCAGCAAATCTTTCCCAGTCCAGAGAACAAGCAAGTTGGAAATGTTCTTTCTCCTTGTTCTTGAATGTCCTTTGCTCGTGCTGTGTGTCATCTGTTTCCTGAAACTACATTTCAGGTGCATCTCAGTTTGGGATGGAAAAATCAGGGTTATTAATTCCTTTGCATTTGAAAAACTTTCTTCATGGCTACAGTGTCTGTAAGACAGAGAAAAGAGGGTGGAGGGAAGACTATGCTACTGTGGAGTTTAGGGCAGCCTCTCTTCCTACTGTGAAACATCAGCATACAAACAGAACTAATATTAGCAACAGTAATTTAGACTAAACGGATGGTATGCGTGGCCACAGTGAAATTTCTTTCTCTTCCTAGGTGTACAGGAATGGGGAGTTTGGCCTTTCCTCATTTGACTTCTTGGCAAGTGATGCCTCCACATTGGTAGTTGGGATATGGGACGGAGATGTGGAAGTTGTGGACACCAGGACTCCAGGAACATCCTGTGAGCTTTCTGCAGATCTGAATTCAATGGTGAGAACTGTCCATGTTCACCCGATCGACAGGCAGTATTTCATTGCTGCTGGAGCGAGGTCAGTAAAAAGCATGAAATGAACAAAAATAATAAAATATTGCTTAACAATGTATGTGTTTATGTTGACTCTTTCAGTTCCGTGCTGTCAACCAAATGGGGGCTGTACTGTACTAGCTGTACTGCTTAAAATATACAGATAATGTGTACCAGCAGCTCTGAATGGGCAGCTGTGACGGAGTGGGCTTTTAAGTGAAAGGTTTACTAAATGCAGCACCCAGAGAGTGAAAGGGAAAGGTTAAAATACTACCTAAAGGGAGAATGATTGACAGGCTGCTCCCCCGCTCCCGCCCCCCCCCCCCGGTGATTGGCCAGTGAGAAGATAATAATGGGTGCTGATAGAACTGTTAGGGGAGTTGAAGTTTGGAGTCTGACAAGGCGGGTCAGACTAGTAACCCTCTGTATGAGGAAAAAATTGCCCTAACTGGGACTGCTTTAAGTTGACAAAGTACTAAAGTGTGAAACTACTGAAGTGTGAAAGCCCGCAGTAATTTATACAGACAAGATAGAACTAGGGGCGTGTTGTTGGCAGAGGAAGTGGATAGAGAAAGGAGACTCCCCTTCAGCCAAGAGATCAGGATTATATCTTTTGGAGAAGAATGCCCAGTGTTTAAAAAGGGGGCTCTGAGGAGGGCCTTGGGTCTAGTGTAAAGGGGAAAGAGTGCTGTATTGAAGTCAGAACACCTAAGCTGTAAAGTGAAATCTGTGAAGGAACCTTATTAAAGTAACCCAAGTCTGAAACTACCAACCTCTCGCTTTTAAGATCTGTAACCACTGAAACTAAGCTTTAAGAAGATTATTGTGCCTAATGCTTGTGAATTATTCAGTTCTACAATCAAAATTTACCTCAGCTTTTCTTACCCTGCCTACCTGTATACCAACTCTGCCTGTTTATTAAACCTGCTGTTTCCTTCTGAACTTTACTCAGCCTTTAGTGCCATTTCATTTAAAGAAGATGTGGACTCTTGCTTCTCCCCTACCAAATATTTGGGCTAGGATATAAGCCAGAGATACGCCCAACCACAGCAAGCGATCTTGACTGTTTGGAGGGAAAATCTGCTTCACAGTGGGGGAGTGAGTGGGGCTTACGTCATAGTATAGCGTAGCATTATAAGGCCTCTGAGCACAATAAGAGAGGTTTACAGGAAAACACCTTTACCTGGGTGCTAAAAATAATAATAGGAAGGGGAGGTCTACAATCAGAGTGCCACCACGCAAAAGACGCTGTTTTTTGTGACCAGTCTACCTCACTATGGGGACGCATGAAGCAAGGTTTCTGGAGGTTATCTTGAGTGAGCATGGATCAACATGACCAAGTCACATTTCTCAAGAAAGGTGCTGCATTCCACAGAGGGTGCAGAGATGCCCCTCAGCAGGCACAGTCTGGAAAGCATTTCCCAAGCTGGGGGGTGGGGGAAATGCAGCAGTGCCCCAAACAGGTGAATTCTTCAGTCCCAGATTGGCTCCGTTAGGAGCCAGAGAAGGAGAACGACAGTTGTGTGTGAGTCTTAGTGCGTTTTTCCTTTTAATTCCATCGGGGTGTTGAGCGGAATAGAGGACACGATGGAGTCTTGTGGCAACCCATAGTGCAGGTTCCAGGGACTCAAGTGCTCAACATGAAGCAGGAATGCCTAGTGGTTGATGCCCCCCCCAACCCATTTCAGCCTACCAGCTCAAAAGGATGCTGTGGTAGGGGAAGACACCAAGAGGCCCATGCAAATCAACAGGACAATGCTCTCCCGATCTCTCTCCTGGCATAGGTCACCCATCACTGCAACAAGGGCCCTGTCCATCCCAAGCCATACCTGAAGCTGGATTGAAACAGCCCCAAACAATCTCATTCAGAAAAGCTTGTGCTGTCCTTTAAGAATTCAAGGTTCAGAAATTGGAGCAGAGTAACTCAGAATTCACTAAAGTCCAAGACTTGGTCATTTTCTAAATTTAGGTTGATGCTGCATCCCAAAACATGCCAGGGCTTTGTGTAAGACTCCTTGACTTGAAACAGTTTTTTATGTAGAGGAGTTAGCCGTGTTAGTCTGTAGTAGCAAAATCAAATGCATTTGACAAAGAGAACTGTGATTCTCGAAAGCTTATGCTACAATAAAGTTGGTTAGTCTTAAAGGTGCTACTGGACTCTCTTTGAGTTTTTTTATCTGTAGCTTTTTAAAAACTTCACTTCCTCTCAAGAATATATATATATATATATATATATATATATATATATATATATATATATATATATATATATATATATATGTAAATGAATGAATGAATGAATGAATGAATGAAATGGCAGCCTTCCAAAAATACCAAGGTGGTTTCCAGCTTTATAATTTAAAGAAAAAACTGTTTAATATATCGTCGAAGGCTTTCACGGCCGGAGAACGATGGTTGTTGTGGATTTTCCGGGCTGTATCGCCGTAGCCTTGGCATTGTAGTTCCTGACGTTTCGCCTTCAGCTGTGACGATGCCAGTCACAGCTGCTGGCGAAACGTCAGGAACTACAATGCCAAGACCACGGTGATACAGCCCGGAAAATCCACAACAACCCAAAAACTGTTTAGTTTAGCTGGTTGCAGATTTGGGCAGGGCACTCTCCAAGGGCTTAAATGCTTTCCAGAGGGCAAGTCAGTTGCTTTCTAGCCTGCTGAAATCTCTGCAATTTGTGTTGCAGGAATGTTGGCGTTTATGATGTTCGGCACCTGAAGAAAAGTGGCAGTCAGCCTGTGGTCTCTCTCACAGGGCATTCAAAAACTGTCGCTTCAGCCTATTTTTCCCCCGTTACTGGCAACCGGGTAGTGACGACTTGTGCTGATGATACTTTGAGGTATAAAAGAGAGTCTGGAAAGGAAGTTACGTTTATATTGCGTTCCACGTTTACACGGTGCAAAACTTAAAAATCCTAGCTGTCACAGCTAACCAGGAAAGATCTTCAGGGTTGTAGTGGATCTATCTGAGGAAGTAGCATGTGGCTGTGGTGGGAACAGGCTAACCCCAAATAAGTTGCAAATAGAGCTGCCAGTGACAAGTTGCCCCTTACGTGTTATCTGTGGTACAACCACGTTTGAATTTGTGTGTCCAGTTTCAATTCCCAAGGGGCAGTCCAGTTAGTTTGCTGTAGTAAAAATAAGAGTGTTGCGGCATCTGAAAGACTAGCTACATTTCTTTCAGCATAAATGTTACTAAGTTAGACCGCACTCCATCAGATTCATGGAGTGTGCGGTCAATTTTCAAACACCTTTATAACCAAATTTACAAACCAGGGGTGGAGCATTTAGCCTGGTTGGGGACAGGGGTGGGAGGCAAAGGGATTCTGGGCTTGGCGCTTGCAGCCCGGAACCCGCAGTAGTCAGTTTGATGAACCGACTTGTGTTCTTGTAATGTAGACTCTCCTCCCCTCAAACACGCACACACTTTGGGCCCCGCTGGTGAAAAAAGAAGCCAGTGGTGTATTGGTTAGTGTCACACTAGGATCTGGTAGACCCAAGTCCAAATCCACACTATGCTATGGAAGCTCACTAGGTAACCTGGGACCAGTTACTCAGTTAAAACCCACTTTATAGGGGGTGGTTGTGAGGATAACACAGTGGAAGGCAAAATTATATAAGCCGCTTTGGGTCTCTCTTAGATAAGAGCTGTATAAAAACAGGATATAAATATATTGTGAATTTGTAATGATAATTGTACATTTGTAATGATAATTCTCTATTTAGGTTTTTTTTTTTTTTTGGTAACCGATTTGTGCTTCTGTTTCAGGATTTTTGGCACCAATTGTTTATCTTCAATGGCTCCCCTTCTTACAACTATCAGGTGAGTTAAGTCAGGAGAGCCTATTGGCATCGTTATTTGCTGAAGGCACAGCTGGAATTTGTCGCTTCCGACATGCAGTGATGCTGGACCGGTTAGGTTGGTCTGCCCTCAAAAGAGCCAGTCAGTTTCTGGAGTGCTCTGAAGGGTTTTAAGAGTTTCGATGGTAGCTCTCGTGAAGCCTGGAATGACAGATGGTTAGCGTTGATAGACTTGTCTCCCAGTGGCCTTTCCCACTCTCAAATAAGCTCACAGTCTTGTGGTTTAGCAGGAAGTTAGTGTGAATGAAGAGGGTTGGGAGACATCCTGAAAGTTGTTGGTTGAAGATGGGGACTAAATCAGAGGGAAAAAAGTGTGCCGTGCAGCTTATTTGCATGTCTATAAGGAGATGGGGGTGAAGGCTTTTTCTGCCGCAGCTGTGTCCAGGTCAATCATTTGTGGCTCATAGCACCCAGATCTCACCCTTCTGCAGATACCGATTTGCTGTTTAGCTGTGATGATGCTGTGAGACTTTTTGCTGAGCCTTCTCTCGGACAATGCCAAAATGAAGGTGAATGTTGTGCCAGAGGTGTCAGAAGTGCCTCCTTTGTCAGGGTTCTCGTTTCAGATTGATCCCAAGGGTAGGATTTTTGCTGTGAAAGCCACTGTTAGATCTTTTCTCTTTCTGGCTTGCAAAATCGGACCAAGAAAAGGTGTTGGGACCCATAATAAAATTATGAACTCTTTATTGCAAGAAGGGATTTTTCCATGCTCTTGAAGGATTACTAGATGGAGCCTTTAAAAAAACCTCACTGGATAAGGAGGGTGGGACCAATTTAAAAACTGTTACCAGCTTGTCGTTTTGGGGGACAGTGATAGTGGTGGCAGAGCAATTGCAAGTATTCCTAGGTGACGTATCTGCCCTGCAGGCGACTACAGATGTGGGTTTTGGAGTGAAACAGCTGTATTTATAGCTTGCTAAAGGCAATTGGTCTTCGCTGCTCCTATTGACATGGTGACTTTTGACCTTGTTGATCCTCCACTTTGTGACATAACTTGGAATACAGAGTCGGTATTAAGAGGAGTGCCCTTTCATAATTCCTTTTTTTAATCCAAATACAGAGAATTTATGGAGCCCCGTGACGCAGAGCGGTAAGCGGCAGTACTGCAGCCCAAGCTCTGCTCACGACCTGAGTTCGATCCCAGCGGAAGCTGGGTTCAGGTAGCCGGCTCAAGGTGGACTCAGCCTTCCATCCTTCCGAGGTTGGTAAAATGAGTACCCAGTTTCCTGGGGGTAAAGTGTAGATGACTGGGGAAGGCAATGGCAAACCATCCTGTAACAAAAGTCTGCCAAGAAAACGTGATGTGACGTCCCCCCATGGGTCAGTAATGACTCGGTGCTTACACAGGGGACTACCTTGACCTTTTTTACAGAGAACTTCCATAAGTTCCTTTACCTTTTTTACAGAGAACTTCCATTGGTGTGGGAACTGCTCCATGAAGGAGCACAAAGGGCAGGGCTGTCTCCGGTACTCTTTCAATATTTAATTGGGCTGCTGAATGAGGGTTAACTGAATGGTCCTTTCCCCAGGTCTGGTCAACAGATGTGGTCTGGGAGGTCAGTGCTTGGGGCTGCAGTGTACAGAGAGGGGGGGCTTTGCCCTACTCCCCAACACACATCGTATTCCTCACCTTAAAACATCACTGGATAGCTCTTATTTATCGCATTACTGAACTTTAAGGTGTTCAGAAACGCTACATACTATGTTTTCCTGCTAGGGAAAGCACCTGCTCCCTACAGCTGTTCCAAATTGGGGTGGGAGGACGTTAATCTGAACTGGGGCTGTGTGTGCTGTGGAAGCCTGGAAGTCCCAAGTAGGGTTGTGTGCCCCCCCCCAATCTTTTTTTTTTTTTTTTTGCCAAAGATGAGGGAAAAAATCAGAATTCTGAGTGATTTTCCCATAGAAAACAATGGCTGAATTTACCATTTTTCCCCCAGAAAATTTGGTAAAAAATCGGGATATCTAATTTTTTTTATTTAGAATACCCAGATTTTACCGAAACAGCCCAAATTCGGCACTTTAATCCAAATTGCACGCCCCTATTCCCAAGCTTTCCACCTGTCACCTAGACCCTGGGATGTACCTGGGAAAAGGGTAAAATGGCCTGAGATGGACCAGGGGGTTGGGGTTGGAGGTAATCAACTTGCTGACGGTGCCCAACTCTTCTTTCCTTGGTCTGTGCCCCTGGATGCTACTGCCTTTGTCTTGAACTGTGGGCCTGTGGCTGTACTTTGGACAGAAGGTGAAATGTAATCTAGATCAGACTGAGGAGATGGCAGTTGGGAAGGCTGAATTACTTGAGAGGAACAACCTACAGATAGATAGATAGATAGATAGATAGATAGATAGATAGATAGATAGATAGATAGATAGATAGATAGATAGATAGATAGATAGATAGATAGATAGATAGATAGATAGATAGATAGATAGATAGATAGATAGATAGATAGATAGATAGATAGATAGATAGATAAAGACAAGTGTCCTGACTGACCCATCAACACCCAGCCGAAACCCCTGGACCTAGAAACCTGAAATTGGGGGAGAACATTCCTTTCATGATGTAAACACCCACTAAGAAGGGATTTTAAGAAATTTGCCCCTAAGGGGGTAAAAAGGGGTCAAACGTGTTTTCCCAAAGAGATACAGTTTCCCTGTGTGGCTGGCAGGCACCACCTGCTTCCGCCCGCGCTCACTGCCAGCTAGGCCACTCTTCCCTGATTGGGCCAGCCTTTCAAGGTCATTTGCATATGCAGGATGATTGGGGCTCACAACATTCCACACCTCACCCCGCCCCCAACAGTTGCAAGTTGCAACACAGATCATTTGCGTATGCGGCCTAATTGGTCCTCGCCTCCCACATTCTAAACAGTCTGCAGTTGCTACTGGGAGTAATTGAATGTGTTCTGAAGTAAAATGCCCCACCTAGTCTTCCTCAAAAAGTTCCCTAAGGTTGCCAATCTCCCTGTGGGGACCGGCTTTCCTGTGTGGCTGGCAGGCTCCTGCCTGCTTGCATCCTCCTCCCTCTGGTCAGCTGTGGAACTCTTGTTTTGAGGTAAAAATCAGGTTAAGGAAACTGCAGACCGTTGAACAAAGATGGCACAGTTTGTGGTTCGTGGGGTTTAAATATCCCTTTCCAGCCGCTTAGCAGCGGCAGGGAAAGGGGCATTTAACAGTTTAAAGGGCCCTTTCCTGCCTTGCAAGCAGTAGGTGCCTTTAAACTATCAGGTGGGGGGGATCCCCCCTCGCTGCCTGCCAGCTGGTAGTTTAAAGGGACCTGCCGGTGGCAGGGCCCTTTAAACTGCCCAAACCCCAGCCCCCAGCCCTGCCCCACACTTACCTTCCCCTGCGGTGTGGCGTCCTCCCTCTCCAGTGAGGGGCAGGAAGGCCATTTTCGGCCTCCTCCTCCCCTGTGCAGGCCCGCAGAGGGACGGAGGAGGCCAAAAACGGCCTTGCTGCCCCTCAAATGGCCACCGCGGGCCGCAGGAGTCCTCAAGGTGTGGGGCTGGAGGGTGGGCTGGGGTTTGTGGGCCGTTTAAAGGGCCTTACTGCTTGCAAGCGGCAGGTCCCTTTAAACTATCAGCTGGCAGACAGCAGGGGGGATCCCCCCTTTGCCGCCTGCCTGCTGATAGTTTAAAGGGACCTGCCGCTTGCAAGCTGCAGGAAAAGTTGAAATGGCCATTTCCTTGGGGAAATGGCCATTTCAACTGTCCCTTTCCCAGTACAACCCAAACGAACCCAAACCAGTAACCAGTTCATTGAGGTTCGTAGAAAGGAGCTTCCACGATCCGTGGTTTGCGAACCACGAACTGGCCTGGTTCGTGCATTTTTTTGGGTCGTCATTGGATTCGTGTCCACCTCTAGTCTTGAGTCTGTTCTTTTTGATGTTGGCAGGATATGCACACTCTGTGCTGTGATGGTTTTAAATTTGGTGGAAAGGAATCCCAGAGCAGAGACGACAGCTGATAAAGACCAAAATATTTGATTGTAAATCCATCTTTAGAGGGCATGTGAGCGATGAATTGTCACGTTTTTGTACCAGTGGAGTTTTCTGAGCTGTCCTTAAAAGACTGTAATCCTAAAGAGAACAAGAAAATGAGTGTTGAATCACAAATAATTTGTTCTGCTTTTCTTGCGTAGGCATGACAACAACACAGGCCGCTGGTTGACAAGGTTCAGAGCTGTATGGGACCCAAAACGGGACGACTGCTTTGTGGTGGGAAGCATGTCTCGACCCAGAGAAATCCAGGCCTTCCATGCCTCTGGAGAGCTGGTGCATTCTTTCTCCAACGAAGACTACCTTGGTTCCGTCTGTTCTATCAATGTCTGGCACCCTACTAGGTATATTGTAGTTGGTGGCAATAGTAGTGGCCGCCTCCATGTTTTCAAAGAGTGAAAGCTGTCTGTTACAACCCCACCTTTTCTAGCAAAGAACCATGTATGGTTCACGCGTTACTTTTTTTTTTTTACTTGTTTTCTGTCTTAAAGCAAATTAAGTTTATTTGGAATAAAATATATGCAATTCAGTCTTAAAATGATGTGGATTATGAATAACAAGAACATTTAGCCTTGGCATTCCAATATATACAAACTCGTTTGATTTATTCCATCTTTTCAAAGTGGCTTAGAAACCTGTACATGGAATGAAATATTTCACACAGTATTCTACGATAGGAAGCTGCTTTAAGTGAGCTTTATTTTTTTTTCACCCACTCACCTGAAAGTAAGAATGCTGGTGACATCTGCAAGTCGCAAGATCCAAACCAGGGTGGAATTTTCTGCCGTGTGATTCTAAACAGCACCTCTTCCCCCTGCAGAATGGTGTCTGCAATCGGTGCTGGCCAAGCCACTGGCATATTCTTGTCAACAGCTTTAAAACACACAAAATGCTTGCAAACTATGCAGACTCACATTGTGGGGCAACTGCTTTGCCCCTCCCTCCCTAATGAAGCCAGAATCAATGGAACGAATGGTGGCTGCGGTTAGTTTAGAACTTGTTGTGGGGTTTGTTCATTGAGCTGACATGAGGCCCGCGGTGGAAGCCGTGTCCTCTCAAGGCACTTCTCTTGGAAAAGCCCTTTCCCACGACTGCCATCCTAGTCAAAATACTCGACACAGATCATTTTCATAATATTTAAATATTTATTTCAATTTAAAAATACTTTTATGGCACCAATGATTTTATGCTAACTACATGATGAATATGTAGAAAACGTACACTGTTTTTGAAGGAAAGAATGTAACATACAGCATTTGGCACATAGAAGGTTAACATCTATATTATGAAAACGAAAATTCACATTTTTCAGGTACTTGACCTTCTACTGCTTAAAAAGGCAGCACGCTAAACTAGGCCGTACTAAGAGGGTTGTTTCCACTGATAACAGCAACCGATGGAAATCACCACAGTTTCTACACGCGAGACCTGGAACAACTCGGTAGTGAAACATGAGACAAAGACTCTACTTTTTCAGTTGCCAGCTGGAGAATTCGCAGGGTAAAAAGCTTAGCAAAAAACAGGGCACAGTACATCGGGAAGTTCTCCTGGGCAAGCCGCTTTAAACTGAACGGGAGCCCGGCAAGAGAACTTCCCTCCTGCGTTTGTGTCCGGAATGACTAAAAGAGAAACAGCTGTCCAAAGCCATTGCCACTGTCAGTACTCAAGGGTTGCCCTTTTTGAAAATGTTTATTATACAAAAGTTTATAAACCTAATTGGACACGTTTGTGGCATGAGGAAAACATCAACAATTAAAAACTGAAACACTGCATCTTTATAACGATGATGGAGAACGTTAAATTAAGACTTCTCACTCACTGCATAGAAGCATCGTTTACTACAGACTGAGGTAGGAACATGACACTAGAAATTAATTGTTGGCTGTGTTGCATAAAACAGTATCTGTTCTTGTAAAATCTCTCCCTTTAGTCATCTGGCAGGCATTCCAAAGGTTTAATGTATCTTGTAAAATCATTAATATGCTGAAAGCCAGACCTGTCTCAGCTCTTGGGCCGTGTGGTCCAGCAGTTGCACTTAATGGCCAAGTGTGAGATACCTGTGTTCAAATTCCAGGGCATCGTCCTTTCTCATGTCCCGTGTGTGTGCCCCAGCTGAGTCTTTTACCAATACTTGGTGTATTGCTAATTGTGTGATTGTGCTCTTTTTCCAAACAATAAATGACCAGCTGGGGCCAGTGCACAAATAAATGTGGAAAGGAAACCAGGGCTGGAGACCCACAGGTCTCGCAAACTCTGTGGGGCTCCGGAATGGGGAAGGTGTGTGTTCATGCTGAAATTATGTTCAGAGACAAGATAATGAAACCAGCCTTTTGAAGGTTTTTTTATTAAGAGTTCTAGATGACTTGAAATCTCTCCCTGAGATGAAATAAACCTCATGCTCATCTGAGTCCATTCTCTTGTTTACACTGAAGCACATACACAATTTTTATTGCTCCCTTTATAAATGAGCGGCTCTTTAACACTTCTAGACTATCTCTATTGCAAGACCATTTTTCTAAAAAAAATCCTGTATTCCCTCCAGCTGGAGGCAGAGCAGAGTAGGGTTTTTACTCCTTCCCATTTTAAAATTACCACTGCTTCTCCCTACCCTTCTGAAGGGCACCTGAGAACCCTGCCTGCCTTCCTCCAGAAACTAGTCCAGGCTAGAAACATAATCCCTTTCGTTGACCCACCTCATGTATATTCATCCACTTCATAAAGTTAAAAAAAAAGACTTTGCTCATTGACAAAATAGTATCTTGTTAAAATATAAGTTGCAGCAAGTTTGTTCTATAGTACAAAAACAAGTACAGCTTTCTGAAGGAAAATGTCTTTTCAAGGAACTCGTATGTGAACGCTACTCCCTACACACGTGAGATTTTGATCCAATACATACAGTTACAATCCCCATGTATTATCTCTTGCTGTATTTAGGGACTTAACTGGTCAATGAAAATGTCTGAATTGCTGGGCTCCTAAAGGTCAGGAAGGAGAAATTCAAAAACAACAAGTTCTAATAATAAAATAAATAAAAATAAAATAAAATAAAAAGTTCTAATAATAAAAGGGTTTACACTGCAGCAGGATCATGCCTGCTCCCAACTTGCAAAGAATTGAAACGCTGGCTGATCGTGCTGTGTTGCCAACAGCTGTCTCCCCCCCCTAAATTTTCCCCCCAAATTACTGCAAGGGTGATGCTTCAGAAGTTCTGAACAGCAAGATTGCCCTCTCTTCCGATGAATATATGCATAAGGTGGTCGTGCTATGCACAGTGGCAGTTTTAATAAAATAATAGTCCCTTTGATATTGAATTTACAACTTGGTAGCACCATTGCAAAGAACTCCTGCATAAAGACAACAGCTGTCCTCTTGACCTAGGGGGTGCTAGCTGGAGGCTGGCGTCTAATGCGATTATCGGTCATAATAAAATAAACTTTTTTTTTAACTCGAAATTTCTGAAGTGAGCACATCTACGAAAGCTAAAAATTAAACTCGAAGGTTGCAGAATAATTCTGAAAGCGGAGCTGTTGAAGAAAGTTGCAGGAAAACCTGGGCAGAAATGAGAATTGTTTGCATCTGGCAGGAGTCTATCCCTTCCTTCTGCTCGGAACCAATACTGTCCCCCCGGCCGCAGGGTGCTTTGAGGCATGAAAGGAGGCCTTATGTTATGTGCCGATGGTGCCACGAGGCGTCCCATTGTCTGGGGAGGGCTAGCAGGGGCTCTTCTGCAATCCACCTGGCTAGTTACTAGGAAGAGGAGGCCTCCCCTCCCTTCAGCTGTCAATGAGGAGGCTGAGCAGGAAGCGGATTTTGCAGGCAAACCATCGCCTGAGGGGACAAAAGTATTGATAATGGAATTGTTCAAACTCGGGGGTTTGGCGAATATCATGGAAAAAGGCAACATCAAGGTCAGACTCAGTAAGGACGATGAGGAGGAGGAGCAAAACAAAAAGGAGCCCAACTGTCACAAGGAGCAAACGGAGGACACTTAAAACAAACTTATTCACCTGTTCGGCTTGTGCTCGGCCCCGGCGGCCTGTGCCCTGACACAAGGCCCGGAGCTCCCCTCCCAACTCCTGGGCCTCGGCCGCAGTGGGGGTGTTGGCTTCAGACTCCCTCTCTTCCTCGATGCTGCAGGGCGCCCCGTTGATCTGCCTGGAAAGCAGCATTAGCTCCAGGCTGTGCTCCGCCACCGGCGTGGGGAGAACGCTGTCAGACGGACTGTAGATCTCGTCGGAGATGATCGCCACTCGCTCACTGCTATCCACCCTGCCGCTTTCCGAACGGGACAGAAAGGCGTCGCTGTGTGAGGCAGAGCGCACAGGGGTCGAGTGGGCGCTGTCCCGCAAAGACTCGAGGCCTGCACAAAGGGAGAAAGGCCTCACTCAGAGGAGAAGTATTCAAAAATCCAACCAAGCTCTTGCTCCTTCATAAGCTGTCTGTTCTCTGGCTTGGAACACCCCTTCACCTTAGGGCAGCAACAGCTAAATGGGCCCTAGCAAGGCTCCATGGGGGGCGGGGGGGGGGAGCAGCAGGTGCAGTTTTTTCCTGATGGCTGGTTCACCTGTAACCAAGCCCACTGCAAGGACCTCTGAGAGCTACATTCAGGGTGCTCCCCACTGCAAGCCTTTCAGGCTAGTAGAGACTCCATTCCAATTGGGACCACTGTGTGCAGGGAGAAGGGGGCTTAAGCCGGTTCCTGGGGCCTTTTTCCCAACCTGAAACAGCCCCAGGGATCCACTATTGTCGGTTTACCCCATAGGGTAAGTAGCAGCTCCAGGGGGCCATTTCGGTTGAGAAAACTGGAGGGGAGACCCTTCTTATGCCCTGATCTGATTTGGGCCCCCACATGCATGGACTGAAGTTGCCAACAGGATGCACCTTTGATCAAGAGCCCTTGAGGTTGCCGTAAGGTCTTTGTTAGGTGTGAATTCACCACTGGTTTATAAAAGATGCTAGAAAAGGAATATGAACTAACTGCAGTGGGGCATTTGGAGATGTAGCACAGAGCACCGGCAAAACTCTTGGGCAGGCCTATAGCCAGCCAACAACCTGGATTTCCACCAGTAGCTTTTAAGACGGCCATGCTGCAAATAATCCCAAATTTTGTAAACAGTCAGTAGCCCTGAAGCAGCGTCGCTTTCATTTTCTCATTGTGGTCTTGCCACAGGAGACTGCAGTACTCATGTTTTATACGCCATCACGGTTGGAAAGGGACTCTTTGGCGGGTGTGCCATCCCTAAAAGGGGGAGGAGTCATTCTGCAGTGCATGCTCATTTTAAGAGCCCAAATCTCAGAGGATTGGAAGCTAGGCATCTGTTCCTCCAATGGAGCCGCTTTCCAGTGTCTCAAGAGGAAAGTGCTGTTAGTGGAAAAGATGCAGAAGGATCTAGGCCAGAGGCTTTATCTCTTGACTTGTGCATGACTGGCCATCTTTTGCAAGCATGCTGTGCCCTGAAATATGCACTAATGTAGTAATTCTGTGTAGAACTGGCCAAGGTACCCCCTCTAAACTAACTCGGAGACTCCAGTTAGTGCAGAATGCTGTGGCATAGTTATTGAGAGTTAGGAGAAGAAAGAATATTATTCCCATTCTACAATCACTCCACTGGCTCCCTATCAGTTACTGGGCTTAATTTTATTTTTTTTAAACATTCAATTTATATACTGCCCTTCAGGACAATTTAACGCCACTCAGAGCGGTTTGCAAAGTGTGTTGTTATTGTCTACAAAGTGTGTTATTATTATCCTCACGACTATCACCCTCTGAGGTGGGTGGGGCTGAGAGAGCTGTGACTGACCCAAGATCACCCAGCTGGCTTCAAGCAGAGGAGCGGGGAATCAAACTGTTCTCCAGATTAGAGTCCTGCCGCTCCTAACCACTACACCAAACTGGCTATCACATACAAACCATTTCACGGCCTTAGTGTGCCATATCTATGGGACAACCTCTCTATCTTCTGCCACAGCAGCTTCGCTCATTTGTATAGCTTTTGCAGTTGCCACCTTACACATGGGCAAAAACAATAGCTGTCCATATACATGATGCCCCCCCCACCTTATGGATCGGCCCACCTGAAGAGATCAGAAAAGCTCCCTCTCTCCTGGCTTTCTGCAAACTATGCAAAACTGAATTATTCAAGAGGGCTTTTTACTCAGATAGGAGGGATGTAATGCCAGAAAGTGGTCTCAGAGGGATGCATCAGCAGAGGTCAGGGACCATGGACTTTACTATGTGCTACCGTGTGCTATCTGTTGCTTTAGGTATGATCCTACCAGGTAGTTCTATGTTTACTTAATATGTCGATCTTAGAAGAGCTTATATTCTGTTTCAGCATTTCCTCAACTCTTTTGTAGATTTCTGCTCGTTTTAAATCTTTGCAAATTTGCATTTATATACCCTATTGCGTTGTTTATTGAAATGTCCTTGAAACTTGACTGTACTAACACACTGTGTAATCCACCTTGAGTCTCAGAGAGAAAGGCAGTCTATGAAGACCGTAAATAAGTAAAAGCTGCATGGGATGCGGGCAGCTGAAAACCTTGGCTTCCCACAAGCTCTTCAATGTTGCTTCTTCTTGATGCAGCCACAAGAGGGGGCTGTTGCACACTGTACACAAAGGAAGGATTCTGTATTTGGCCAGTATCTGTACCATGCATCTGACGAAGAGAACTTGATTCTCGAAAGCTTATGCTACAATAAAATTGGTTAGTCTTAAAGGTGCTACTGGACTCTTTTTGATTTTGCTACCACAGACTAACACGGCTAACTCCTCTGCAACAAAGGAAGGAACTGTAATTTTACTACCTTTTAAAAAAAATAACAGAACTCAGAAAGCATAGAAAAGAGCTCGAGAACTAGCTAATCTTTTGTACTGCATTCAATGAAGGACTTCAGTCTCAATCAAAGCAGCAAAACACAATGGAGACTGCAGGCCAAGGATCCCCCTCCATTTTATCGTACCACTTTTTAGGTGCTGTAGGTGGCAAGAGAGCCCTGCAAAGATGCATACAGGACTGAAAGCTCACCTTCCATGATGGAGATGTGCACAGCTCTCCTTCGAGTCCGAGGAACACTGCTGAGCCGGGGCCCATGAGTAATGGAGGGACAGCTGCGGCTGGGAACCAGTCCAGCCCTATGCAAAGGAAAAAGTGGACAAAATCGGCCTCGGAAACGATGTAAAAACTTCTTTCCCCGTAGATTACTAAACACAACTAGAAACTGAGTCTGAGCAGAAAGTTTTGGTGTGATGGTAAACAATACTGCCCCAGTAAATTTAGCAGCTGCCAATCAATCATGCAGTGCTGCAAGTGCCACAAAATGCCTCCTGACAGATGAGCCTGCACGTTGTCCATGAAGCTCTGCTGAGCCTTACCTGTGTATTTCTGGAGGCTCCCTCTTTATCTTGGCGCTGGACTCCATCACTTCTTTTGCAACTCGGCCACTGAAAGTGGTGGGAGAAGAGAGTAACAGGAGAGGAAAATATTTTGCTCTACCCCACAACTCTATCCACGGCCTGTTCTTCCCATAAAACCCCTGCTGGCATGAGGCAGACAAACTGTTCTTCCTGACAGGTGTGGAAATCTAGCAGAAAGCACATATCCTCTCTAGCCGTGCATAACAGTGCTTAGGGGGCAAGTTGCCACGCTCTGCTATATCTCCTTTCCCAACTTCATAATTTGCTAAGTTCTCTTTTTAAAATGAGGCCAATATATCGATGAATTTTTAGGCTTCTTGAATGTGTGGGTTTGCTTAGGCCTGTTTTCAAATCAACAGAAAGGTCTGTTTTTCACACGGACAAATTCAGTACAAATACTCAGTCATGGCCTAAGTTATATCGAGATAGAGTCCTTAGAGGCAGTTGCTCTGGACAAGGCTGGGCAAAAGTTGAAATGAATGAGAGAGCAGTGAAAATGCTCTACTTTTTGTTAGTTGTTTGAATTATTACTTGAGTATTTTAAATTGATTATGGTAGAATTAGACAAGCAAGCCAAAGAATATAGGTTTCAAGAATTAATTTCAGTATTAATGTAGGGTTGATTAAATAGTTTAAAGAGAGTTAACAGCTAGCGATAACGGTTCATGAAAAGTACAGGTGAAGGGCCAAGAGGATTAAAGACAGTTTCAGAAACAAGTAAAAAGCTGGGAAAGGAACCTCATCTAGTTTTGAAAGTAAGGGTCAAGCTAAAGGACATGCCAGGTGATGGTTGAAACCCTTGTCTGGTGATGCGATTTTAACTGGGAACTGTAGTTTTCAAAGACAGAGCCTCATGGGCTCACTGAGGGAGGGGAGGGATTCTGGCTCCCTTCCCACCCAAGTTGCTTGCCCGTCTCCCTCTCCCTCCTACACTCTGGGTAGTAGCAGGGGCATATTATCGCCACCTTCCCCCTGGCTTCACTCCCCCCCCTGGAGAATACAGCCACCCAGAACTCAGGGGAAGGGAGCGAAAGGAGATGGAAAATGGTGGAATCTGTTGACGCTCAGAAACGCAACTGTCTTCTTTGTTACTCTGTATGCTGTTGGTTAGCCTTGCAATTTTCCATTTTGCCCCAGTGTATGAGTACAGAAATAGCATGGATGACACAGAATGAAAGTAACCAGAAATCCTCCTGTCACTTGGCTTTATTCTGGCGTACAGGGAAGCAGGATGTGGCCCAACAATTGTCTGTTTATCCCATTCCTGAATTTCTAAGAAGCAGCAAGAACACTTTGTTAGAAAATGGAAAGGCAAAAACGTTGAATTCTGGAAAGAAAACAGGGCCACCTTGAATAAACAAATCTCCTTCTATCCAGACCTCCTTCAGCATTATCTGACACCTAACACAATTAAATCACTGCCTTTCAAGTCATCCAGAGGAAGCATCCAAGAATATAGCTAGTAAGTGCTACTTACGGTCATTATTTACCTGTATCGGAACCGACTCCCTTTGAAAAAGAGATTGCTGCTAGATACGGTGCGGACTTGGCTCGACTTTTCCAATCTGAAACAAGAGACAGATCTTGGCTTGAAGGCCCTGATGAGACGTCTTATTTGACTGCTGCTCAGATTCTTAGGCTGCTGCAGAATATCACTTGGCTTCTGAGAGCCAAAATACAAGTGACGAATGACACTTGAACGGCAAGTGAACAGACTCATGTGTATTCCTCCCTGTTCACTTGCATTCCACTTGCACTCCACTCGATCATAATGTGGTCAAGTGGAGCACAAGTGAATGGCAAGTGAACAGGGAGGAATACATGTGAGCAGGGCTTTTTTTCTGGGAAAAGAGGTGGTGGAACTCAGTGGGTTGCCCTCAGTGTAAATGGTCACATGGCTGGTGGCCCCGCCCCCTGATCTCCAGACAAAGGGGAGTTTAGATCACCCTCCTCACCAGTGGCGCGGAGGGCGATCTAAACTCCCCTGTCTGGAGATCAGGGGGCGGGGCCACTGGCCATGTGACCATTTTCAAGAGATTCCAGAACTCCGTTCCACCGTGTCCCAGCTGAAAAAAAGCCCTGCATGCGAGTCTGTTCACTTGCCATTCAAGTGTAATTCGTCACTTGTAGTTTGGCTCTGAAAGCACTGATAGCAGTTGCTGGCAAAATATTCTGAAAATGGTGTACCAACTACCTCTGGGGAGAGTTTTCTCTGAGGGTCAGAAGCCCCTCCCATCCTACCCACTTAAATCTCTGAAGCCAATAAATGCTAGTTGCTAGAGATGTAACATTTCCAGAAATCTTGAAGCTATGGATGAACAAGATTGTCCAGGAAGAAAAGACATTTGAGAAGAAACTGAAATACATACCTTTTTAAAGTTTTCTGTCATTTCTAAACAAATGTGACCTCTTTAAGAACATAAAATGCAGTCTATATAATCCAGCACACAAAACTGTGTTGTTTCCTTTACTTAAACTTTAACATGATACTTTTATTCAAACAGGTAATTACTGTTAACACTAGAGATGGAGCAGCAAACTCCACCCAAAGGTATCTCAACATAACTTAGTTTGGGCCAGCTGGGAAAAATGGGGGGATTAAAAACAGAAACGATCAATATTGTAAAAGGAAGCTTTTCATATCACCTGGATTTAAAAGTCGATGTTCATACAGCAATAGACAGTGCCCAACAATGCAGTTCAAGATTTAAAGGTGCTAAAGTTTTCTTTAAAGGGGTGCAACAATTTTAAAGAAAAATTGGAGTGCCTTTAAGTCTTTGGGACTGCGTGACTGGATACAGGCCAGAGCTAAAACTTGCAAAGCCTGTTTATCAAAGAGACCATGAGATTATAATGTGTTCTTATATACCACTCTTCTAGACAGATTAGTGCCCCGCTCAGAGTGGTGAACAAAGTAAGTTATTAGTTTCCCCACAATACAGCTGGGGAGCTGGGGATGAGCTAATCCAAGGCCACCCGGTGAGCTCAAGGCGGTAGCAGGATTTGAACCAGTAGAGTGCTGATTCACAACCCAACCACTTAATCACTATGTACAGCAGTGCCCTTATTATACATGTCACAGCAACATTCTAAACACTACGCCCTCCTGTCACTCTCATTTTTATTTACATGGACTTCATAGAACTGACGGGGTTTGTGGACTGAAAAAAGCTTCCCTGCTCTTTCACAATAGTGTGATCCTTGATATACGTATATTTTGAAATAAGAGACCAGTTTCATGTGCTGTAGGAGATGGAGGAATCTGAATTAGGAACAAGGAGGGCTTAAGAGCTGTGCACATCTATAGTTCTATAGAAACTATAATGATCTATATGTTGGCTTACATCAACACAAGTTAGGTAAGACGACACCTTGGAACTATTATCAGAATACAGAATATAGAAAATATAATGATCTATATGTTGGCTTATATCATAAGTTAGGTAAGATGAAGCCTTGGAACTATTATCAGAATTATATAAACAGTTGTTGAGTCTGTTTCTGTCACCTTTAATTTTTTAAAATTTTTATTTTCTTAAAATTAATACAAGTGGGACACCCACAAGAAACTTGCAGGGGCCACCTCGTTTCCTCTGCCATTCCCTCTTTCCCTTCCCTCTTCCTACTTCCTTCTTTCCCCATCGACCAGCCCACCTACCTTTACGGCCCCTCCTTCATCTTCGGCATTCCCTACCCCTGACACCCTCTGCCTGGGAAAAGTAGTTGCGCGGTTTGGCAGGCAGGCCCAGCTCTGTGGTGGCTACTGGTGGGCTGGGTGGAGTTGGGCGGTGGCCAAGTTGTTTGGGAAGTGAGTTTCTAGTATTTGCCTTTGGGACAGTCCCCAGGAAGTCCTCCTTCATCAGGGGGCCATGACAGTTGGGGAGGCAGAGGGGACCTTTTCCAGGGCTGTTCCAGCCTTCTAGTCTATTCCTGCTTCCCACCCACCCCATGGATTTGCTTTACAAAAACCCAGGCTTGGAAGTCTTGGTAAGATTGCTGTGGTTGCCTAGCAACCCCCAACAGCCACCTGAAAGTTCGGTAGGCAATATTTTTTTAAAGCTAAAAGTGCTGTTTCTGCTGTTTTGGCAAGTTTTAACCCCCCAATGTATTTTTTTTAGATTTTTCTGGAACTCTCTTCTGGTTACTAGAGAAATCCGGAACCTCTTGCACGGAGGGCAATCTCAACTCCCCTCTGTCTGGAGATCAGGGGGCGGGGCCACCAGCCATGGGACCGTTTTCTCCGAGGGCAACCCACTGAGTTCCACCACCTCTTTCCCCAGAAAAAAAAGCCCTGTACAGATGTAATGATGAATTCATTCATGGCTGCAAAAATTTGTATGGCAATGCTTCAGAGGAAAAGAAAACACTATTTGGCCTTGGTTATATATTAAAAAAAATCTAGATCGTTGTGCTTCTAACCTAGCAAAGGAATTGCAGAAGAGGGAAAACTGGGACCGGATGAAGAAACAGACTGAGATTCAGGGGCAAAAAGGCAGCAGAGAAACGTTTTAAACACATACTGGCATAACACAGTTTCTGATAATGTTTCCTCTTATGGAGTCCTTTCTGTGTTTTCTATAGTAAAAATAAAACAGAAAAACCCAGGGGGGAAAAATAAAGGATTTGAGGGATGCCAAAAAAGTACTATAAGACAATACTGTTTAAAACATGCCATTATTCTACAAAAGAAAATCTTTCAAAAGATTGAAAAAAAATTTAAGTTATTGGAAAGAAACAGGAAAACACACATGCACAGCCCTGGTTTCAATTTATCTTCCTATCTCTAGGTTATAGCACAGAATGTTTTTGTTCCCTTCTCAGGAGAGATGTTAGTTTTCCTCATTGCTTTCCGAGTCAGACCAAATGTGGTGCAGTGGTCAGACTGCCTGACTAGGATCTGGGAGACCCAGGTTCGAATCCCCACTCTGCCATGGAAGCTGGTTGGGTGACCTTGGGCTGGTCCCATTCAGCCTAACCTACCTCACAGAGTGTTTACTACAAGAAAATTGGGAAATTTTTCCTTGTGGAAAGGATGAGATTATAATGTGATGCAGGGAAAAATAATCTTTAGTAACAACAACATTCAATTTATATACCACCCTTCAGGACAACTTAATGCCCACTCAAAGCGGTTTACAAAGTATGTCATTATTATCCCCACAACAAAACACTCTGTGAGGTAGGTGGGGCTGACAGAGCTCCTAGAAGCTGTGAGTAGCCCAAGGTCATCCAGCTGGCTTCAGGTGGAGGAGTGGGGAATCAAACCCGGCTCTCCAGATTAGAGTCCCACGCTCTTAACCACTACACCAAACTGGCTCTAAGGAACGCAAGTCACTTGCTTGGTCTATGCGCCCATGTTACTAAAGAGTAAGTACTCATCCTCTACTGGCACAGTTTGCAAGGAGGGGAAGAGAAGGGCCGATTCCACACGGCTTACCTGAAGCCGGGACGTTGCGGAACATTGCGGATCAGGCCGGAAAAAATGCGGAAGATCGCTTTTTTTGCGCAACGTCGCGCAAGTTTTACACGAGAAAACGCAATCTTCCGCGTTTTTCCCGGCATGATCTGCAATGTTCCGCAATGTCCCCGCTTCAGGTAAGCCATGTGGAATCGGCCGCCCTCCCTATCCCTAACCACTCTGCCCCATTTCTTTTACTTCATCAGCCAGATACTGAGGTGAAGAGAACCTTAAACTGCTTTGGAAAAGTAAAAAGGCAAAACATGGATGCACCCCGCACATACACACACACAAAAACACACAAGGATGCATACCGAGTGTAAGAAACTCTCATGATACTTGAAATCAGGACCTATCAGAAGGCCCTTCTGCGATTGCTCATCAGAAAAAGTACTTAAGAAAGAGAGGAGGGAGCAGTCGGACCCCCTTCCATTCTCCAGTTCAAAAAAAGCTTAATCTTCTCGGAGAACGCTTGTGTTGAAAAGTGGTATGTAAATATTCTGGGCCGGTGGTAGAGAGTGCCATCAGGTCATAGCTGACTTATGGCGACCCCTGACAGGGTTTTCATGGCAAGAGACTAACAAAGGTACTTCAACTAGGCCAAATTTGGAAACATATCAAAGGTCTTTCCAATAATTTTGGCTCCCAGTGATGGACTCTCTCTCTGAACAAGAAGCAATTACAGCAAATCCATACTTTTGAGATCTGATTTTTTTTGAGGTCCGGGAATTCCCTTTTTACTCAGATAGGAGGGAAGTATTGTAGGGAGGGGGTGTCAGATGCTTCGCTAATGAGTTAGGGACCGTAAGACCTCACCACTATGTTGCCTTGCACATTATTTGTTGCTCTGAATATGTACTCCTATATACTACGTGTGCTTCATGTTATCTAATGTCAGTCCTAGAATTGATTATGTTCTGTTCCAGCAATTCTTCAACTCTGTATTGGATCCTTGCTAATGCGATGTCTTTGTAAAATCCTAGGCCATTGTTTATGGAAATGTCCTTGATACTGATTGTGCTGATCTCACACTATGTAATCCACTTGGGTCTCAGTGAGAAAGGCGGGCTATAAATGACACCAATCAATCAATCAATCAATCAATCAATCAATCAATCAATCAATCAATCAATCAATCAATCAATCAATCAATCAATCAATCAATGCCTGTCTAATGTCTATTCAGCAATGATGATAGTCTGAAGGGATTCCAGTAGGTCGTCCGGGTCACCTATTTTGTCATGGTCAGTCTTTGTATTGAGCAGGTATTAATGTTGACACCATGTTGTACAATTTTTATTAATAAATTTTTTTGGCCCTTTGAAAACATGAAAAAATAAAAAAGGTGGTTTCCCACTGCCTTCCTCTGCAACTCTGTCTTCTTTGGAAGTCTCCCATCCAATTTCTAACCAAGGTTGACTTTGCTTAGTCTCTGAGAACTGACGAGATCAGGCTCACCTGGGCTATCCAGGTCAGGGCTATTCTAGCTCTAGAAAGGGCTTATTATGGTGGTGAGCAGCTTTATAATGCAGAAGAGAATATGGGGCATTTGGACTGTGATACAATCCTGGCAGACACTTTTGCTATGAGTGCAGCATCGTGTTTCTGAACAGGTTCTGCCCAGCCCCTGCAATGCACAAAAGGCTGAAGGAATCCGCCTGGCATTCCAGCAGCATGAGCCACTCAGAGGCAGTCCAGCACTTCTCGGGTAGGCTCCCTGGCTGACATCGAAGCTTGTTTGCTTTTTTTATTACCTACCTGCCGGTGAAATCCAGAATCTTTTTAAAAGAGCGCTCTCTCATAAGGCCCTGGGGCCCACAGGCAGCTTGATGGCGCTTAGCCTCCGCTTCAGTGGATCCATAAAGCAGCAATTGGCCAATTCACCACCAGAAAGAGAGACTCAAGATTTGTAAAGCAATACAGCTGCATTTCTTGTTAAGGATCTGGCTGCAGCATGCTCCGTCTCTCGGCTTGAAAGAGGAAAGGCTGGCATTGCATTTTCTAAGCCAACTACCGAACAACTAGAAAGAACTCTCAATGCAATCTCAATAACACTTTCCTGGGAGTAAGCGCCATTGAAAAGACTAGAATGGATTCTGAGTAGACCTGCTTCGGAGCACTCTAAACACTATTTTTGAACAGCCAGGCTGGTCCACTGAAAGATATGACCGTAGTTACTGAAAAGGAAGACCACCCTGAATGTTATACGACCGTATTTACTGAAAAGGAAGACCACCCTGAATGTTATACACTCCCAAATACACAAGATTCAACACAGCTGTAACCTGCATGTGGATGTAAGATGCCCCCACCTTTTGCAGGAGAGTGGCGTACCTGTGAAAAAAACTAATCTTGCATTTGAGCAAACACTTACTGTATCTATACTGAGAGTCTCTACACAAAATACCTGAGCAATTGTTCATCAAGTGTCGGAAGACACAATGTTAGCTGGGAAGCATAGTTTTAAAAAGACAAGAGCTGGTGGAGATCATTCCAGAGGAGATGGATTCTCTCACAGCCCTCTGTTGCTTCTGGCATCTCCCCTTCTGGAGCCTTTGCGGTGCCGAGGCTAGGTTAATTCAAAGTTTTAAGCAAGCAAGGACAGCAGAGTAAAAGCTCCAGAAGGGGACACAGTCCAGCACACCAGAGACAGCAGATAGCTGTGAGAGAATCCGTCCTCTGTGTAAATTCCTTTGGCCTTTGTGGTTTAGTGCAGGGGTCAGCCACAGGACTCTCAACCCACATTTGGCACTCATGAGTTGCCACTGGCAGTCGTTTGGAGAGAGGGCCAAACTAGAGGGCCAAACTAGCCAGTTTGGTGGTGTGGTGAAGAGCACGGGACTCTAATCTGGAGAGCTGGGTTTGATTCCCCACTCCTCCACTTGAAGCCAGCTGGGTGACCTTGGGCTAGTCACGGCTCTCTGGAGCTCTTTCAGCCCCACCCACCTCACAGGATGTTTGTTGTGGGGTAATAATAGCATACTTTGTAAACCGCTCTGAGTGGGCATTAAGTTGTCCTGAAGGGCGGTATATAAATCGAATGTTGTTGTTGTTGTTATAGATGTGACCAGGTCCACAGCGTGGCAGGCTGAGATGCTCTCATTCTCCCGCCTCCCTGCCCCTATGCCTTATCTAGTGCGAAATCCCCCCTGCAACTGTTTTAGAACTTGAAAGGTACTCAAGTGCACCGCACTGCAGGTCTGATCAGGATTAGTGCCTCATGGCAGTTTAAAATGACTTTAAAATGGCAGCTGCACCCTCAGGAAAGTCACAAGGATATGGCCACATCTAGTTTGGCCCAGAGAAGAGAGTCAGGCGCTGGGACTGCATTCCACTCTCAGTTCTTGATTGCCGAGAAAGACCGGTGCTGACTTAGTGGGCCGGTTCCTTTCCTGATCTTTGCAGGCACAGAAAGGAGGGAGAGACCTCGATTCTAAGCCAACCCACTCCTGGCTCAGGTTGACAGTCACACCCTGCATTGCGGGCTGTTTGCCCACAGACAGTGAAGACCCGGGGGTGGGGGGGAGACTGTTTTATGCTTACTTATAAAAGGCTTGATTTTCAATCCCACATTTCCAGAGATGCTTGCAGGCTTCAGGAGTCGGAGCAAAATATGTCAGAACGATTTTCTTTTCCTACCAAAATCCCAGAAAAAACAACAATGTAAAGTTAATTCATATGTTTGGTTCTCGATCAGTGCCCCTGTCAAGTTAGTTTTAAAAGCAGGTCTTCCTAACATTATACAGATGCAGCCAGGACAACACAAAAGTCTACAAGCTAAAGGGCTTTGGGTGTGGGGTAATTTTTTTTTTGGTGCATCATATACTGGACAAAACCCAGCAGCCGTCTGGCTCTTTGAGTCTCTCTAGGCAAAATATTTTAACAGGGATGCTCAAGTGACTGGTTCTATGTGACCTTATATTCAAGTGTACTCTGGGCCAAGCTAGACGTGACGAATTATATTTGAATGGCAAGTGAACAGACTCACGTGTATTCCTCCCTGTTCACTTGCATTCCACTTGCACTCCACTAGATCACTAGTGAAGTGGAATGCAAGTGAACAGGGAGGAATACACGTGAGTCTGTTCACTTGCCATTCAAGTATAATTCAGCACTTCTAGCTTGGCTCTCTGTCTCCCTAGCAGTGCATGTACATCCACAATGGAAGAACAAGCGTCAGACCTTTCACTTGAGCGTCCCTGTATAAGATGTCTTGTGTAGATAGACTCTCAACCAGAATGGTTGGTGCAACTTTTATTCATGTGTGGTAAGAAGTTATTGGAAGTGTAAACTGCTGTCATGGATGGCCTCTTCCTTTGTGGCCTCTTCCACAACCAGACCATGTCAGAATTCAGCTCTGCACCGGACCACAGCATCTTCATTAAATTTCCAAGTGTGCCTCACCCCAAAGCTATTCCACCTCTGCCTCTATGATGACCAGAAGAGCAGTTTTGTAGCCTTTTGTAGACTGAATTTCTTGTATGTGTCTGTGGACTAAAATGGATGGATAGGGGGGTAACCAAACTCTAAGTGGGGTACCCGCAAGCCAAGCTGGGCCTCTCCTCATGGGTGGTGGGCCCCTAGGAAGTACTAGAGCCCTGCTGGAATGCTGCTGCTCCTAAATACGCCCCCATTTTGGAAGAGCGGCAAAAGGAGGGACTTCCACAAGCACAATGCACTCACCTCTTTCTGACTTACGTATAAATAGAACGTCTTGCCTTCAAATTTCATTTTTGTCACTTCGTTCCTACAAGCACAAAAACACACACACAACGCTTCCATAAATGGGGAGGTCCCCACAGCCCGGTGCCCACCGCACAGCATTACAAATGCAGAGCCCACACACAGAGTGGAATTTGTTCCAGCAAGATGCAGAAATTTAAACGAATTATTTGCATGAAACGCAAAGTTAAGAACAAAATGTTTTCAGGACAGAAGTTGCAGGAGTTTCATGTTCAACATTTGCAGTCCGCCCAAAGTGTCACGTGGGGAGAGAAGACAACTCTGGGTCTCCCAGAAAGTGTGGCGGAGTTGGGGCGAGGGAATCCAAGTGGCGGGGGGCGGGGGAGTCCAGGAGCCCCCAGGAAAACTCAGCTTATAACACAGGTGCATTATCTGGATGAGAATATTGAATGGGAGATAACACACTTAGCTGATGAGGCCAAAATCCGAGATAGCAAAGGATGAGCACCAAGTCCGGGGAAATCTTTCGGATGACTGTGCCAATCAACATGGACAATGCAGACAAATGTACAAAATAATACGTTTGGGGGCAACAAACTAAATATTGAGAGTACAGATTACATGGAACAGTCATGCAGCGTACTGACCGGGAAGGGGGTTTAGGGATTACTGTAGAAAAATCCTTGGAGCGTCAGCCCAGTGTGTGGCTGCAGTAAAAAAGGGAAACAGGAGACTGGCGTACATCAACAGCGGGATACAATACAAAGCAAGAGAAGTGACAGCATAAGAGTACAGCGCATGGACCGGATCGCAGCTCTGTGGATGCTGGAGAGGACAGGCAGGTGCCTCTGGCGGAAATACCACCAAAAGCCCTAACAACTTTTCCAAAAAGGAGGTCTGTTCTGCGGTGGGGCAATGGGAGTGGAGCTAATCCAGCAAGAGTCCACACCGGGGTTTGTGGACAGGATTCTCGGAGCAGTCGGAAGCATCACGGAAGATGCTTTCTCGTCAGGGAGAGGGAACCCCATCTCAGGGGAGGGGAAATACAGACTGGGACGTTGTGTTGCTGGAAGTGGCCAGTTGGGTTTGGAGTCAAGGGAAAAGGAGGAACCAGGCCCAACAGGGGTTCGGTCCAAGGACCAGAGCTGAATGCAGGAGGCTCTGGACAGGACCGGTGATCTGGAAGGACCTACAGGGCAGAGAAAAGCGGCAGTGGGGGGGGGGCCCTTTCAGGACAGCACCCGTTTACTACTCTGCCTGGTTCTCTGACTTGGGGGCAAGGAGCAGCTTCTGCTTTTGGGATACTGGAAATCAAGGTGAAAAGAACGCAAACGTCCAAGAAGGGCAGCTCAGGAGGTGGCTGCCAGCTGTCTGTACAATGCCCTGCGGGTGTTCAATTGAATGCAAATCAGGTGGACAGCCACATGCGGCATGATTCTTGGGGCAAACCATCATTATTTTTCTCACCTGCCAATATCCCCCCCCCCCCCCCGCAGGAATTAACTCCCTACAGCTGAGCTTGCTGATCTGCAATTGGAGGTGAAAGAATATGAAGTTCTTTATGGTGGTTGAGGCAGATGAATTGCCCAACTGGCCTCTCCCAGCCAGGGGGGGTGGGGGCGGGGAGGAGAGATATGCCACGACCTATAGCTAGTTAATCCTAACCCTCCTGCCCCACGTACCTTGAGGATATTTTGAGATGTGGGGTGCGATGTGAACGCCTTAGATGTTTTAGCTCAGTATTTTAGCGCAGTTTTATATGATTACTACCAATGTTTTATCATATGTTATTATTATATGTTGTGAATTCACTCTGAGCCCGCTTGCAGGGAGAGCGGACTATAAAATAAATAAATAAATGTATGGCACGGATGGGTTCCCACTTATGGGTCCTACCCCTGTGTTCCACCCTCTCGAGGGAAGTGATGCCTAACGCCTCTCCTGGAAAGCCTCCGGGGACAGAGAGATGGTTGTTCGGTTGACTTCCGATTGCCACGAAAGCAGCGGTTTGGAGAATGTTCTGGCAGGGCCCAGGGCAGCAGCATTGCCTGTCTCTTCTGTGTGAGAAATGCTTTTTGAGTGCTTGAAAGTATAAGGAGGCCCAGACCAATCCAGTTTGTTGTTCAGTTACTTCTGTTCTTCTCATGTGCCAGAGGCCCAGCAGGTTTTCTTTAAAAGCTGAGAGGGTGAAGTTCCCACCGCGGATAGCCCGGATCCTGTCTGAATCAGGCTGGGAGATCAGCACAAGGCAAACTTCTCTGCACGTGCCCAAAGGTTTTCAAAGCAGACCTGCCATAAATGGAGGGGGGGCCTTCATCCCAGAGAACATGTGAGGCACAGACCCTCGCTCGTCGGGTTGTAGCTCCTTTTCTTGCTGTAAAGCCTAGTTCTATTGCGTTAATCTTTGGCTATCTTATGCTGCCTGAATGCTCTGCTTTAATATCCAGTAATTCATGACGCTCAATTAAAAAGGTGGACTTCAAAGAAAGTAAAGTCATAGCTGTGTGTGCATACATGAACAGCTTCTCTGCACACACACTGAGTGACGAGAATCCTTTGATAGCTTGGGAAAGGTGCAGGGGCTCTCCTCTGCTTCCTACGCAGGTGCCTTTCTTCTCTCCTTCCCACCTGGCATCACCACCTGCCCACCCTCGCCTGCCGGCTGCAGGGAAACCTCTCCAGGATGCTCTGGCCCTCATCCCAACAGCTAGGCTGGCCCAGCTGTCACACTTTCTTTCCTTGCTCAAATCAGCCACTCCCATCAATCAGATTTCCATGCTCATTTTTGCAGTGTGGAGTCCCCCTCTCTGACTTTTCAAGGGAAGGGGGGCTACATTTCAAAAACATGGACAAGGAGTGTTGAATGACTGGGGGTGGTGGGGGTGCGTGCTCCACTGGTGTTTCCTGTCCCCAACTCTCTTTTTCAGCGTCCCACAGTCCTGGCTTAGCCAAAGCCACAGCCTTCTTTTCCCACGACGTCACCCACTTCCAATTCAATGGGTCCCATGCTGCCACCTGTGTGTTAAAAGTGGGTCTTGGGACAGAAAAAGCTGAAGAGCAGTGTTTTAGAAAAGAGCAAGGGTCCAGTAGCACCTATAAGACTAACAAAATTTGCGGTAGGGTAGGAGCTTTCGTGAGTCCCAGCTCATTTCTTCAGTATCTGCTTCAGTACGAAAACTCATACCTGACCACCCATTTTCTTAGTCTTATAGGTGCGAATGGATTCTTGATATCTGAAGAAGTGAGCTGTCATGAAAACTCATACTCTACTACAAATCTGCTTAGTCTTATAGGTGCTACTGGATTCTTGCTCTTTTCTACTGCTACAGACAGATTGGCACTGTTTTAGAATCTGGACCTCTCTTCGGGAAGGGGCAGTCGTTGTTCCAGATCCTATGGAAGTCCAGGCTACAACTACCATCATTTCTCTGGTATCTGTTCCTCCACTGGTCCCTCAGCCAATTCCAGGGCTTCTGAGGTTTCAGCTCTGAAGTTGGCCTCTAAGCAGTGGAATATACACTTCTGCAGTGCCATCAGCCAATCAGCAGCCAATGCGCAGCAGACACTCCAAAATAAGCACACAGTGGCCGAGAACATCAAGCCATGGAGAAGCCCTGCTGTTCCTCTTTGTCCAATGACCCCAGCCACGTGTGGGTCCCAGGGCAGCTGCCCCACTTGCCTATTGGCAAAGACCATCTCTGCTCAAATACCACCTGAACAGGCTTTGCATTGCTCTGAAGTCCCATTCCCACTGGCTGCACTTCTCAAGGGAACATAAACTGCGGTAATCTACAACCTCTGCATAATAAGTCAGAGAAATAATATATCTATAACTAGCTCGAGGTGCTGGAAGACTGCAGAGCTCTGGCTTCCTTCATTTCTTCCCCTCAGGGAAGCAGATGATTCATATCATTACAGACAATAGAGCTGCTAAATAGATCGAGAAGCAGATGGTGGCCGTATCTGGAGCTGTTCATACGTCTGCCAGAGGTCCCTACCTAGCACAGATGAATGAGCCAAGAGGTCATAGTTGAGGCCATGCCTGTAGCAGGTCACATAAACTTCCTAATGGACACGACAGACCCCTCCCGTCATCAGGTAAAATGGCTGGGCAGCGTCCTCGGAAATCCTGGTTTCAGATCTGTGTGCCCCATCTATGCATCACCCCCTACCACAGATGTCTTTGGATGCACAAATAGCTAGTGAGAAGGGGCATGACTTGTTGTGGAGCTGAAAATTCAGATGTTAGGACAAATATGCAGACAACAGGAAAGGGGGGGGTGGCTTAGGAAGCTATTCCTGACACCTGCTTAATTGGAAATGTGTTAATTGGATTAAAAAAGCATTCTAGTGGTATTCTTCATAGGCATACTTATATGTTGGATTTCTTATTCAATAGGGCTGCACTGGAAAATAAAAAGTACAAGTGTTGTGTATTCATGATTTTAATCGATGTTATTCTTATGTAATTTCTTAAGCTCTGTAAGGCTCAGCAGCTGGTCAGGGAAAGCACAGGACCTGACAGTCAACCTGCGAGTTCATTAGTTTAGCTGAAGAAATAGCAGTTTTATTGCCCTTTAATTGCAAACAAGGGCTAATTTCAGCCTTATAACAATGCTTTGAGATTTTAATGTTATCAAGATGTATTTTAGTCCGCCTGTTACTTATCTTTATAATTACTTTGGGAACCAATTGTTTTACTTAGAGGGAAATTGTGTAAAAGTTAGGAAGATTTATTTCTATTTTTACCTGTCATCTTCTTAAGAATTGTCATGGATGGAGCTAATCGGACTTTCTGCTGGCGGCAGAGAAGATCTTATCTTGGGAAAGTATATCTTGTGCACCAGGCAGGGCTTTTTTTCAGCCGGAACGCAGTAGAACGGAGTTCCGGCACCTCTTGAAAATGGTCACATGGCCGGTGGCCCCGCCCCCTGATCTCCAGACAGAGGGGAGTCTAGATTGCCCTCCACACAGCTCCAGTGACGTGGAGGGCAATCTAAACTCCCCTCTGTCTGGAGATCAGGGGGCAGGGCCACCAGCCATGTGACCATTTTCACCAAGGGCGATTTAAACTTATAAAAAACTCTCCCCTTGTTCCAGCTGACCCAAAGTGACATCATTGCGCGGTCCTGAGTTCCACCACTGAGTTCCACCACCTCTTTTCCCAGAAAAAAAGCCCTGGGGCCAGGCTTCCCACTTTACATAGCATTCTGCCAATCAGCGTAAAACCTGATTTGCCTTAATCTTAATCAGCAAAATTTGAGTCCAGTGTGGCACCTTAGAGACCAACAAGATTTTCAGAGTCAAAGTTCCTTTCTTCAAACCGTGCTGTTCAGCTGCAGACCAACACAAGTACCTACCTGAAACTTAATCTCAAAGAAACTGTAATCTTACATATTTAGTTAAGTTTTGAGATATGGTAAAACCTGATTTTTATTGCATGCATTTATTTCTGTATTGGTAGGATGAATTAGCACATGTTTATATTTATCAAGTTCTTGCTTAATAAAAAGAGCGATGCTTTATTTTAAATAAAACCATTAAATCAAAGAGTTCTCGGTTTGTTTTGATGACGGGCCGCTAACATTTCATTATGCCGCACGAAGTAAGTTTCTCTCAGAGCAACATTTCAGAGACTATGGCAATTTTCTTGCCCTCTTTTTAAAGACAATTTTTGGAATTCCTGGTGCATCTCCTGTGCTTTTGGTATCCTTTCCTTCTAAGGCTTAGGAAGCAGCAGTCAGACCTTGCCTTTCTCCCCCAGGTGATTTCTGATTTCCACTGCAACAAAACGGTAGTGCTCTCCCTGTTCTCCGCTTGGGTCTGAGACGTAACGGGGGAATTGGCTCTTTATGCTATCGATACTAGCAGAACGCACTGCTCAAAGAGGGGCATGTGCCACCTTGTGCTATGGGCAGCTTTGAAAGGAACTCTGGTTTTTCACACAGGCTCTCATATTGCCTGGTTTCAATGCTCTACTGTGACAAAAGATAAGGTAACCCTGACTAGCAGAGACCAAGGGCCAGTCTACCAGAGAGCCACTGAGTGATTCCGCACATGTTGGATAATGCACTTCCAATCCACTTTATAGATCGTTTGGAATGGATTTTTTTGTGTGCAGAACAAAAAATCCACCTCAAATGATTGATAAAGTGCACTGAAAGTGCATTATCCAACGTGTGCGGAATCAGCCGATGTCATGTCTGTGTATAGCCACGCCATGATGGTTTGGTTGTTATGTCACTGATGCCACAGTATATTGCAGTTACAATGCTTTAATGCTAACCTGATGTTTTCTCTCCTTAGTTGTGTTCTTTCCATGTTATAATTGTTACTTTTCCGGACCCAGGATGGGCCTCTCATGTTATCTCACAGAACTATGCGTCTCCTAGCTAGAGACGACCTTGGAGTCTCCAGACGCCAGCTTTTGCTACTTTGCCCAGACGCTGGGAACCTATTATTGTGTACTCACTATTTAGCCGTAACTATAAAGGGTTCCCACGGGGTCCATGTAAACCTGCGCGCCAAAACCTTAACAGTTGCTGGAGCGCAGGAAAATCAAGTATAACGTAGACTTTTTGTTTTGCCTTGTCACTTCTACCAAGCTCCGTGATAGAGTTCAGACCTGAACTGTAAAGATCCTAATAAAAGCTTTTCTACTGGAATCAATGCGTGTTCACTGGAGAGGGGCTGAGGGATCCACCTGGCCGGAACTGACAGCCACAGCCGTCTCCTCCTCTGGCGATGCCAGGTCAGACGCAGCCTTTGGGTCAGCAGTCCTCCACAGCCTCCCTTGCACAAAGACATCGTCAACGCCCTCTGCTCTTGCACGATGTGGGGATCACTCAGAGACCCCACAGAATGCGAACTGGTGCCCTCTAAGTGTTCATCTGCACCTGCCTACCTCCCCTTGCAGGAAAGCGCTCTCTGCCCTCTGCATGAGAGCATGAGAACTCTTCCCTCTGGAGGGATGGCACGAGAGTTCCCATGACACTTCCCCTGCTGGCACTCTAGAGCACTTGCTGGGGAACAATCCAGGCACACGTACAATCTCTTGTGCCCCTGTATAGTTGACTACTTGAAGTGCATCTGCTGCACCTGAGCAACCTCGTTTGCTGAACGTCATAACGCAAACCTGCAGCATTCTGAGAATGCATCCATTTTTCAAAAAAAAAGTATTTGTAATTTTTTAAAAAATAAACAGCTCTTTACATCTCCGCTGTTGTGATAAAAGTAAAAGTGCCATGTAATCATGTATCCAGTTTGCTTTGCCCATTTACTGGGGATGTGTTCAGAGAGAGCAAGGGGTGCGCGAGGCTGCGTAGCTCTGGCCGAGGAAGGTAGGAAAGCAGTTGCGCGTGGGAAGGAACGAGCTCTGAGACAAGAAGCTTTCCCGCACAATCACTACCACCCACATTGGTGGTGGAGACTGCTTTCAAATCATGGCTGATTTATGGAGATCCCTGGCAGGGTTTTCATGGCAAGAGACTAACAGAGGTGGTTTGCCATTGCCTGCCTCTGCAATCCTGGAGGTCTCCCATCCAATTACTGACCAAGGCTGACCTGCTTAGCTACTGAGATATGATGAGATCAGGCTCACTTGGGCTATCCAGGGCAGGGCACCACCCACATTAGGAACCTCAAATTCAATGGGGCCAGATGATGCTGATGGGACTGTATTGCATGGAGCCTGGAGCCTCCCCCCCTCCTGCCCTCCCAGTCTGATGCATCATACAGCACATAACCGGGAGTTCAAGAAACTGCAGGATGCTCTACAGCCAGGATTCCATCATCCTGCCGACCCTTCAGGCCCAGAGTCCTTGGGCAACTCTGTGTTCGAAAATCCATTTTGCACCCATGTGACAGGAAAGAGGGATGGAGAAACAGGGAAGCAGCAGCAGCAGGTGACCAGGAAGGCGCCACTCCAGCTCCCAAGGGACTCCTGACCAGGCGGGACGTGTGTGCGCATTGAGGAAAAGCTGTGGAGTTGGGCAGAGACTGAGAGATCTGCTCACTCCCATCTCTTTGCTTGCAAAGGCCAGCCGTGGGGCAAGCGCAAAGGGCAAGGCAGGGGTGCCCAGCCAATGGCCAGGGAAGTCAGGAGATGCGGTGGGCTGCGGATCTCCTGCGTCAGAGGGCAGAAGGCTCCCCCCCAAATGCACACTGGAGAAGAACGACTTTTCAGGGCAGGAGGACTCACCATTTGATGAAGTGCACTCGCTTGTTTCCCTGCAGAACCACAAACCCAAAGGGAGTGAATGCCAGAAACGCAGCATTTCCAGACACGTCCTGCAACACAGCGAGAGCTTTGCGTCAAAGCGAGCGACCAGAGTGGGCCGGGCGACCTCCGCTCTCTACGCCCGCATTATACTGATTGACCGGAGGGCAAAGGAGAGGATGGAGGCGCCTTAAGTGTAAAGATGCACTTTTTCTCTGAACAGATTTGCAGAGGCAACCAGCTGCACGCATAGATCCCATCTCTCCATGAAAGCTGCCGCAAGTTCTGCAGGCCACACTGGAGATCTAAAATCCATCTCTTGCTGGATATTTTGTGATAGTACTTCTATCTGCTTCTCTCCCCGTTGGTACCCGTAATTCTCCCCTCTGCCCATTTTATCCACACAAACATCAGGTTAGATGGAGAGACAGTGACAATCAAGTGTGTCGGGCAGCATGGGAATCTGAGCACAGGTGTCCCAGTCTGACACTCCAACCGCAACAGCCCTCCTGGACACCTCTTAGGATGTCTTTATTGTGTGATTTATCACCTTATTGTGCAGAGTTGATTTTTTTACCTACATGAACTGCTTTGGATAATATTTTTTGAAGCAGCAATATACATATTTCCTAAATACATTACAACTTAGACATCTCAACTGGAGCAGAATACTTTCTGTCTGGGTTGGGAGGACAGACTCCTATCCCTGGGAGGCTCAATGGCTTCCAATCTGGTTTAATACACGGTGCTAATACTACCTTTCAGAGCCTGCTTCACACCTGTAGGGCCACTCCTTCCTCTCTGAGCCCAGTCAGCTCAGCAATCTATATTGGAGACAGGCTCCCCCAGCCATAGGGCCATCTGCCTTCTGGACTCAGCTCCCCATAGATATCAGTCATGCAGCTTTGTCACTGAGTTTTCATAATAGAAAAGAGTCTAGTAGCACCTTTAAGACTAACCAACTTAGAAAGGTCTTACAGCCTTTATCAAAACTCATAGATCCAGAAGAGTTAGCTGTGTTAGTCTGTAGTAGCAAAATAGAAAAGAATCCAGTAGCACCTTTAAGACTAACCAACTTTACTGTAACATAAGCTTTCGAGAACCACAGTTCACTTCGTCAGATGCATGAACTGTGGTTCTCGAAAGCTTATGCTACAGTAAAGTTGGTTAGTCTTAAAGGTGCTACTGGATTCTTTTCTATTTTGCTACTACGGACTAACACAGCTAACTCTTCTGGATCTATGAGTTTTCATAAAGGCTGTAAGACCTTTCTTTCTAAAAAAAAACAAAACTTTGAATCTACAAGGGGAGTGCTGTCATGTTTATGGCATGCCTTTTTGGCTTGCTGTTGTGTCATCAAAGCTTTCCCTTGGTAGTTAAAGGGGATTACCAATAAGAACTATTGAGCCAGTCTTGAAAGGCTGTTGTAGAGAAGTTGGAGGCAGAAGGAAAGGAGGATAATTTAAATGGAATGCATCTCTTAGAAATCTCAATTGTATTTTGACTGTACATTCCGAACAACTGGGCGTTGCAACTGCAATTTAAAGTTCTTCACAAATCAGGTCTGAAAAAAGAAGGGAGACCAAAGGGGAAAACACTAGAATGATATGGTCTGCCATGCTTTGTTAAAACTGTGATAACAAATCATAGGCATTCCAGACCAAACAGGAATCTGAGCTAATAGAGAACACTTGAATGTATTACCCTTTTTGTGAGGCTTCTGGCCAGAGGCTTACTCCAATGGGTTCTGATTCATTAACAAGACACTCAACTAATATCTGCGCCTCGTCCTCTGCCAACAGTCCTCAGCGGCATTTTACTTTGTGCCAAATGCACAGAAACCACCACTGCTGCCAGTGATTCAAGTCCGAGAGCAACCCCTCTCCAGCACACAAGTGCTTTTGCAGCCCCTGTGGGCATGCAGCATCCCTTACAGAAATTTCATTCTAGAGCAGCAGCTGAGGGTGCAGCTCTGGGAACCACAAACTATGGTGGCTGATGTTTGGAAAGCCCCGTGGGGGACAAGCAACGAGCTCTGCAAATGACAGGCTCATATCCATTCAGAACCAGATTTAACGAAGTACATGCAAACCCTTCTTTGCCCTTTGGTAAACTGAACCAGCCCTCTTAGAGTTGCCAATTCTAGCTTTAAGACTGAAAGGAAGGGGAGATGAGGACTCCAGCAGACAGCCTAGTGGAAGACACAGGGCAGCCGATGGCTCTGTCTTCAGTCAATGATCCTAAAACTGATTCAGTTGATGGAGCTGACCAAAGAGCAAGAAGAAAAAAAACCAACTAACAACATACTGATTAACAGGTCCAATTGCCCCAGGAAACTGCACGAAAGGTGCAGTGCGCCAACTTGCACACTGCTGAACCCGGACATATTGGACTGTACTGGGGGGGGGAATCCAGGAGGAACAGGACCCATGTGACCAAGACTGGAAGCTTGAGCACAGCTGAGGGCAGCTTGGGACACTCACAGGACTCGGCTGAGAAAAGGTCCGAGAAACAAAGTACCAAATGTGGCTAGATCCAACACAGCCGTCAAATAAGGGAATTCCAAGCCAACCATCAAGCCTGGGTGTGGCAACACCTCACCTGGAGCCTTCTTGGCCCAGCCAGAAGTCTGAAGGGGTTTGGCTGCCTGCATGCTCACCCGGCAAGTGCCAGCGCAGCCCCTGCTTCTACCCTGGGCCTGTAAAGCATGAATTGCCCAAGTAGAATACACCATAGCTACAGAACTGCAATATGCAAACGCCTTAAAACACAACAGCAACACACTGCTTTAGTGGGAAGCGCAGCTATGTACCTTGCAGGGGTGTGGGTCAACTCCATACGTCTCCAAGGTCTGAGCTTTCCTTAAAAAGTTTAACTCGGACATAGCTGGTGTCTGACCACTGGAAGAAAATGAGGACAAGCACGGTCATCACGAGGGAGGGAGACATTTGCAGGCTGCATTTACTGTTTGGCAATGCAAGGTGGGAACAGAGACCAAGAGTGTAAAAAACCATCTCCAGCTGTTCCTATTACAGAGAAACCATACCTGTTGGATTTCTGCCTATCATGCAATACAACTGCACAGACATGGAGCCGGTTTCCAGAAAAGCTGGCACCCCTGGGCAGCCCACAACTGTTTTGATTCCAGGCACTTCCCTGGCTTGCTAGGTTTCTCTGCTCAGGAATGTCCACGGTCTGTCTAACCGTGGGCCGAAGAGGCAGGCTCAACATGACGTCACCTGAGCTCTGTTTTGTGGATCTCTGCAATTTTCCTTTCCAGTTTTTCTGAATGTTTGGGGAAAAACTGGAACTTGGAGCTGTAACCTTCCGGGTGCTTTCCAGGGTCGTAGTTACCAATCTCCGCTAAAGGAAAAGACAGGCAAGAAAGAGCAATGAACATTCTATAGGTTGGGTGAGTGCATTTACTTATTTTGAAAATGTGTGCACTCGAGGTGCAGGCAAGGGCGCCTCCTTGTCCCTTCCATACAATGGTCCAGAGAGCCCCACACTGTCTGCTCAGTCTGGGGGTGGCCCTTTCCTTTCCTACAATCCAGGATCTGCCTTAACTGGCAGCTGCAAAACCAGATTAAGCCTTTCTCATTCTGGTCCTAAAATGAGAAAATTGCACAATTGTCAATTTTAGCTATGAGTGTGCCTGTGTAGAGCGACGACCAAAAGGCCACTGATCTGGCCACGGCTGCAGGTGCCCTCAGTCCAAATGGACAGATGGTAGAAAGGTTGTGCCCAGCACAGCTTAGATGGTGCCCTCCATTCAAAATCCTGCTCGAAAAGCCTGGGCAATCTGGACACAGGAGTCCTGCACGCTGGGCTGGTGCAGGATCTGTTGTAGCCAAAACGTCCCCAAAGCAAAATTTTTCACCTGGTCAAGAGACGTTACCTTGAAGGATATAGCCAGCCAAAAGAGCGGCATCGGAGGTCTTGCACAGAAGGCGGCCATGATAGAGGTCTCTTTTGATCTGCAAGAAGACAAGATACCTGAAGAGAGAACCACATCGAGAAAGGGGGTTAGTGCTTCGCGGGACACTGAAACCAGACACGCAGCTTCATCAAGGAACTTGGAGCAGATCCCTTCCCCCCACATGCTCTGTTGACAGGAGATGAGAGACGGCCTGCTTTGCCCCAGGGCTCCTGCTAGGCATTCCCCACAGCGATCAATGTGAGCTTCGCTGCATCCTTTAACACACCGTCTGTCCCCTTTGTACTCTCTTGTCAACATATTCCCTTGAGATGAGAGGATGGGCCGTTTCCCCCTGGGAGTCCTCATCCGAGTGCCTGAGCAACGTTTAGCGGGTTCCGCTGAAATAACTGACCAGTTAATTCTTAAAGAATGAATTAATCGCAGATTAAAATAAAGAGCTTTAATTTGGCTCTAGGCTTATCTCCGCTTGATATTCAGTCGAGTTGTTGCACTTTGAACTTTTATCTCTTTACCCAAAGAATTTAGATGGCTTTTCAGAAAATGGATGGCTTGTGTCTTGGGTAGGAAAAAAAGATAGTCGCTGTTAAATAATCTCAACCCAACACCCGTGCAACAGCAGCCAGGGTCAAGCAGGGCTTCTACACTGGGCCGCTTTGTTTTGGTCGTTCTTTTTCCATAACCGGCTGCAACAAGAACTAAAACGGCAGTTCCACACAGCACTATATTCCCATGTCTCCACAAGCAAGATCCTGTTACGTATGTTCTTGGAAGTAGGTCCTATTTGGCAAAGGCACTGCTTTTGCCTGCCACCGTCTCTTTCAAAACTTTCCCCCCTGAAAATGCTAGGAAGTATGGGCTGTCAGTGACGTTGTCTGGATTCCCCATGAGAAGCCAATGAACGAACAATATCCCTTCCCGACTCAATGGCTAGTGCGCAAAGTAATTTGACTCTCACTACTAGGTTCACTTTGCCGCCTCTCCTGCAGCTCCACCCGCTGCTTCCGTCTACGGCGCTCTCTGGGTGAAGCTGGGGGTTTGGGTGTCCCTGGCAGTGCTTCACCAGTGGTGGTGGAACTGGAGGGCAGTGGTGCTGCTGGCTCAGCTCCTGACTGACGGCTTTGGGTAACTGCTGGCTGGGCTTCACCAGTGGTGATGGGGCTGAAGGGTGTTGGGGCTTCTGGCTCAGCTGCTGGCCGTGGATTCTGATCTGCCAGCAGCTGTTCCTCCTGATTATCGGATTCAGCTGCATCGGGGCTGGCTTGGCTGCTTACACAAGGCTCCTCTTCGCCCGAGGAGTCCTCACCTTCACTGAACCCCATGACACCTATCATTTTACAACTCTCCTATGGATCAACCAAGCCTTTTCTCATGAGATTATCCTTTTATGGCCAGCTCATTGATAAAGGAGAAGGAGCCCTTCTTACCTAGTGATTTCCTCTTTCAGAGCAGCAGGATCCGTGGGGTAGAACTTGACGCGGAAGCACATGGTGAAGGGAGGCTGTGCTGCAGGAGAGAACCACAGCACCCCATCAGCCAGGGACTCAAGAGGCTCAAGCAGCCGAGGCTCAAGCCAGTGTCCAGAAAGGCCCAACAGACACCAGGCAGTTCTCTCTCTCCCCCCGCACACACCCAAATCCTATTTAGCGAATTCAGACTTCAACACATGCATAGGAATGGATGGACAACCGTGCCTGCCATTTTGCAAACCCTCAGATGCTGAGGGCTGTTTTCAAGGGGGAGTTTTGATCTCTGCAAAGCAAAGATTAGCTTGAACCGGGCTGGTCATTCAATGCCAGAAGAAAAGCCAGCAGGAAACTGAAACCAGAAGCGAGCCTTTTGGAACGGAGAGGGCAAAGCATGGCACCTCACATAGGCACAGGACAGTGATCTCCAATGTGGCACCCATGGGACTGAGGGCTCCCGCCAATGCGTTTTGGTGCCCACTCAATGCCCAGCTCCCTTGGCTCACACACCTTCCTCATCCCTTTTCAAATTCCCTTCTTTCTTTGCCCTCCTTAACCTGTTCACATTCCCTCCTTTTCTACTCTTTCATTTATTACCATCCATATTCCTCCTTTCCCCTGGTGTGCTAAAGATGATGGGAGGAGAGGGAGGTTGCACTGGAAGTGATGGGACTGGCAGTGGGGCCACAAGCCAACCTTCCGCCACAGAGCGTAGCTGCGGCTGAAGTAGTAACAGGCGCTGGAGCTCACAGCTTGGCTCCAGTTGTCATCACGGGGGTGCGCCTTAAACGACTCCAGTTTACCAGCAGAAAGAAAGGGGGATAGCCCCTCACCACCACTAGGAGATGTGAAAATAAATACGTGAAGAGCCCAGATGAGGAGAATGGAGGGTTTACAATGCTTTCGTCTCAGGTATAGATACCCAAATACCTTCACATACACACCACAGGTTTCGATTCCACAGTATTGGCTTCAGCTGGATTCCCTACCAGAGTTCCAATTCTTCAAAGACCTGTGGATGATACCTAAGATACCGCCCACCACCGTTTATTTCAGTTGAACAAATATTAGTAAGCTCTGGTGACTATACTACTGCTTGAAGTTTTTTTTTATTCCCTTCAGCAACTAAAATCTTCCACTACTTCCCGTTCATTTAACTGAAATATTATTTTAAAATGTGTGGGAAAGGAATGGGAAAAATTCAACAACCACATTCCCCCAAATGTGTGGTGGTGGAGAGTGCCCTCAAGTCATAATTGACTTATGGCGACCCCTAGTGGGGTTTTCATGGCAAGAGACTAACAAAGGTACTTCGACTAGGCTAAATTTGGAAACATATCAAAGGTCTTTCTAATAATTTTCAGAGGTGGTTTGCCATTGCCTGCCTTTGCAGCCCTGGTCTTTGTTGGAGGTCTCCCATCCAAGTACTAACCAAGGCCGACTCTGCTTAGCTTCTGAGATCTGACGAGATGAGGCTCACCTGGGCTATCCAGATCAGGGCTCTCCCAAATGTAAGCTCAAATTTATTGAAAGAGTGGATTTCCCATGCCCCTCCCTCACAGTAACCATGTTATTACACGGCCCATCATTTCTCTTAACAAGGTTGATAATCCCTGAAACAGAGAGAAAAACAACACGCATGCAAGCAATTGGGTCCTACTTACATCGCAGCTGCTTCACCACAGACTTTGTGAACTCCAACCAGTGCTGAAAGAAGTAAAGAACAGAGATGGATGGAAGTAAAGAACAGAGACGGAGCCGAATGTCAGCTAAGAGATAAACAGGTTTCGCTTACCGTAACTGTTGTTCATCTAGGTCTTCCGTGCAGGCACACATGGGACTGCGCACGCGCAGGCCTGCCGATACCGGAGATTTTTATAGCTCAAAGCCACCAGGGGGCGCTCTCGCCTTCCACCGCGCATGCGCGGCCATTTTCCCGCCTAAATGGACTATAGAAGGCGGAGCGCCCCACACATACCCTCAGTTCCCCTTTCGCCGCCGTACTACTTTCAATTATACTATACAGCGGGGAAGGAGGGAGGGCATGTGTGCCTGCACGGAAGACCTAGATGAACAACAGTTACGGTAAGCGAAACCTGTTTTTCATCCACGGTCTTCCTGTGCAGTCCCACATGGGAGATTATAAAGCTTAATACCTGGGTGGAGGTGCCACAGAAAAGTCACTCAAAAATAGAATGCAACACTGCGGTGCCCACTGCAGTCTCCTTCCGGTCCAGAACGTCCAGCGCATAATGCTTGATAAAGGTATCCGCTGAAGCCCACGTCGCCGCTCTACAGATGTCATGCAGAGGAACACCTCTCAGCAGAGCCGCAGATGACGCCAAGGACCTAGTGGAATGGGCATGCACCTCCAAAGGACAAGGTAAATGAGCAGAATCATAACATGTTAAAACTGTTTGAACAACCCATCTCGCAATAGACTGAGATGTCGCTTTCTTTCCCCTCTTTTGCCCTGCAAAACAGACAAACAAATTAGAATCCAAACGAAAAGGCTTGGTACGATCCAAGTAAAAGAGAAGAGCCCTGCGCACGTCCAACGAATGGAGGGCCCTCTCCGCATCAGAAGACTGCATCGGGAAAAAAACAGGTAAGGCAATGTCCTGAGACAAATGAAACTGAGACACCACTTTAGGTAAAAAGTCAACTTTAGTCCGTAAGACCACCTTGTCCGCATGAAACTTCAAATAGGGGGGTTCTGACGAAAGCGCAGCCAATTCCCCCACCCTTCTGGCTGAAGTGATCGCCACCAAAAAAGCCACCTTCAAAGTAAGGTAGCGTAAAGGACAGGTAGCTAGAGGTTCAAAAGGTTTAGACATCAATTTAGTCAATACTAGCGGTAAAGACCATTGAGGGACAATAGCCCGAACAGGGGGGTACAAATTATTCAGTCCTCTGAGAAACAATTTCGAAGTGTAGTGTGAGAAGACTGATTTCCTATCTATAGGAGGATGGAATGCCGAAATTGCTGCCAAATATACTTTAACAGAACTATTGGCTAAACCCCCTAATTTAATCTCCCAAAGGAATTCCAAAACCTCAGGCAAAGAGGAAGAGAAAGGGTCCAAATTCCGGCTGCGGCACCACCCAGAAAAGCGTTCCCATTTGAACGCATAGGACTGTCTCGTGGAAAGGCGTCTAGCATTCAACAAAACATGAGCTACAGCTTCAGAAAACCCCGATTGTGAATTATCAGCCACGCCGTCAGTTTGAGTCGTTGAATGTCGTGATGCAAAACCCCGTGCCAGGACAGAAGGTCTGGAACGAGTGGCAATCTGATCGACTGCGACTGCAATCGAAGGAGAGTGTGAAACCAAGGTTGTCTCGGCCAAAAAGGGGCTATCAGTATGACCGTCGCCCCCTCCCCTTGGATTTTGCTCAGAACCCTGGCCAACAGGGGGAATGGGGGAAATGCATAACACAGAGGACCCGACCACTCGACTTGAAATGCATCCCCATCGGACCCGGGGCCTAGACCCCCCCTGGAGCAATAGCGATGGGCCTTGCGATTGTCCAGTGTGGCAAAGAGGTCCAGTTCCGGGAAACCCCACATCGAGAAGATCGGAACGAGGTACTTGTCCCGAAGAGACCATTCGTGAACATCCCGGTGTAGTCTGCTCAGCTGATCTGCTTGGAGATTCTCCACCCCCGGGATGTGTACCGCTCTCAGCCAAACCGAGTTCTGTATGGCCCAAGTCCACAGCTTCATCGCCTCGGTACAAAGGGTCGCCGATGCCGTGCCACCCTGTTTGTTGACATAAAACATTGCAGTCGTGTTGTCCGTCAACACTTGCACTGATTTGTTGCGCACGGTATCTGAAAAGGAGATCAGTGCATTTGAAATAGCCCTAAGCTCAAGGAGATTAATATGTTCCGAGCGTTCGGCCTGAGACCATGTGCCGTGAGCAAAGGCACCCTCACAGTGAGCTCCCCAACCCAACAGGGAAGCATCAGTGGTTATGGACAAGTGAGTTTGACGATAGCCAAACTCCACACCCTTAAATAGATTCGCATCTGCCAACCACCATTCTAACGAGGCCACCACCCGTCGAGGGACTGATAAACGCTTGTTCTGGGAATCAGAGTTGGGAGAAAAACTGGCATTAAACCACATTTGTAATGGTCGCATGAACAGCCTGGCAAACGGAACCACAGCCGTAGTAGAGGCCAAACAACCCAAGAGAGTCTGGATAAAATGAGCTGATTGAAAACGGCAGCGCTGCAGCCGAAGGACCATGCCCTTAATCCTGGCCGCCCTGTCTGAGGGCAGGAAGCCAGCATTCTTGATCCCATCCAAGACTACTCCTATAAATTGTACAGACCGTACTGGGGTCAATTTTGACTTTTTCTGATTAACGAAAAGACCTAACCTAAGACATAAATCCAAAGTCAGGGACACTTGGGTAAACACGTCATCAGCAGAACTTCCAACCAGGAGCCAATCATCCAGGTACGGGAAGATTCGACAGCCCTGCAACCTCAGATGGGCCACCACCACAGCTATACACTTCGTAAAGACCCTAGGAGCAGTAGCTAAACCAAAGGGTAAAACCCGGTACTGGTAAATTTTACCATCATAAGTAAAACGTAAATATTTCTTGTGTTCAGGAAAAATGGAGATATGGAAATAAGCGTCCTTCAAATCAAGGACAGCAAACCAGGAGTGCCTAGGTAAAAGGGTCAGAACCATTTGTAAAGTGACCATTTTAAACTTTCGAATTTTTATAAGTTTATTAAGGGCCCGTAGGTCTAAAATGGGTCGAAGACCACCATCTTTCTTTTCCACCAGAAACAGGTTAGAGTAAAAACCGAAGGGGGCAGGATCACAGGGCACCTCTTCAATTGCACCCTTCTGAATCAGGGTGGCCAATTCAGTTAAGATCTCCGTATGAGGAGGTCCGGAAGAAAAGACAGGGAGACTCAGGTAAGGTAAACTCACAAACTCAACTTTATAACCATACTGAACAATATCAGAAACCCAAACATCGGAACCGATGGACAGCCACTCCCTCCAGTAAGCATGTAGCCTGAACCCAAACATAGGCTCAGGTCCCTGTAATTGTCAGAATTGCTTCTGGGCGTGGGGGGCGTCCTTAGCCTGTTGATGCTGAGAACCAGGCTTGGGACGGTGACCTTGTCTGCGCCTGGAAAAGGATTGTTGAGGGCTCTGGTAACTCCTCTGAGACTGGTACGAATACCCCTGATAAGGCTGGTACCGATATGATCTGCCCCGCTGAGAAGGTCTGAAGTAAGGTCTGGCGGGATGCTGAGGAGCCTGGTGCAGAACACCATAGGACCGTGCTGTGAGACGATCCGTTCTCTTTTTCGACAGGTATTCATCTGTCTTCTCAGAAAAAAGGAGTGTCCCTTCAAAAGGTAAGTCCTCTACTTTGTTCCTCGTCTCAGGCGGGAGAGCAGTCGTGCGGAGCCACGCAAATCGCCGCAAAACCACTGCAGAGAGCAAGGAACGTGCAGACGTATCGGACAAACTCCTGCTCGTATTAATCTGGTGCCTCGAGAGGCGGGTGGCCTCCTCCTGGATGACACGCAGGAGGGTCCGCTGGTCTTCAGGGAGTTTGGGAAGGAAAGCAGCCACTTTCTTCCACAGGAAGAGCTGGTAAGCCGACATCATAGCCGCATAGTTAGCCACCTTGATGGCAAAAGCAGCAGAGGTGTACAATTTCCTCCCTAGAGTATCAATCTTTCTACTGTCCTTGTCAGTAGGAGCCGACATGGAACCTTGTTTGCCCCTTGCCTGCATCTCCTCAGTGACTAAGGAGGAAGGAGGTGGATGGACAGCCAAGAACGGATGGTTTTCATCCTTTGTACGATAAAGGCCTTCCACTTTTCGGTTAGTGGCGGGGATAGAAGCAGGCTTAGCATTGAGCTTCTTCCACAACTCAACAAAACCATCGATCAGCGGAAAGGCTACGGAAGGAGTGGAACCCGAGTAGATATGCTGGTAGATCTTATCAGTAAATTTCGACTCCGTAGAGGTCGTTTCCAAATCCAGTGCTTTAGCCATTCGCTGAAGCAATTCATTATAGGCTCTGAAGTCGTCCGTCGGCGAAGGTTCTTCCGCTGGGCCAAGTTCAGCATCAGGCGAATCCGAAGGAGGGGACTCATAACCCCTTGGTCGGTTCCGATGGTAATCAACCTCAGAAAGGTGCGGTGTTCCATGCGAGTCGCCATAGGATCGGATCCGAAAGGAAGGAGACATCGAGTCCCCTCGAAAAGAGCGGTCCGATCGGAGCGGACTATCCCCCCTGTAGTAGGAGGCCGCCCGGCCCTCACTGCTGTATCGCTCCCTCGATCGGCTCCGAGTCGGGTACGGGCTGTATCTACGGCCCGATCCACTTCGATAACTCCGACCCGATCTGATGGACCCGGATTCATGGGAGGTCGATCGCGGGCGTCCCGTAGGGGTCGGGGGTTTCTCTACCGGAACCGGGTCCTCTTGGGAAGAGGTCAAGACCGGAACCGGGTCGGGATCCTTGCGCCTCTTTTCCGGTGGGTCGGAACCGAGCGCACCCGAAGGGGCCGGTAGCGGAGAGGAAAGTAACTGCTCCAGAACCGCCTTGTCCCTTTTGGAAGAATGTTTTCTCTTCTTCTTCTTCTGCTTGTCAGAGTCGGACGGAGCGGATGGTTCTCCCGTTGTCTCCGAAGCGACTGCACCCTGAGACAGTGGAGGCGTCGGTCGTGACACCGAAGGTGTCCGGCTCCGAGACGCAGCTCGATCCAAGGCTGGTGCAGCAGATGAAGTCGAGGGCGGTCGGCTCCGAGGGAGCTTCGGAACCGATGGTGCTGGTTCCGACGCGCTCCGAACCGAGGAGGACGAGCGATCTCTCGGTCTCGACTCCGAATGACTCGGGGAAGGTAAGGCGCGAGGGGTCCTCGAGCTCACGGTTTCGGCCGGCCGAGGAGTGGATCCGGGCGCAGCAGATGGAGGTGCCTTCGCCGGAGGGTCCACAACAGACATGGCACGTTGCCACAGCGAGGCGTGCAAACGGTCCGCCCTCTCCGCCCTGGCCTTCGAAGTAAAGGCACGGCAATGTTTACAGGCCTGGGTATTATGGGTTTCCCCGAGGCAATAAAGGCAATTAGAATGGCCGTCTGACCTGGTCATCTTTCGATTACAGGAGACGCATCGCTTGAACAAAGCAGTATCCGACATCGCAAACGAGTAGAAGAGCTAAAAACCTCATCTATCGGCGGCGAAAAGGAAACTGAGGGTATGTGTGGGGCGCTCCGCCTTCTATAGTCCATTTAGGCGGGAAAATGGCCGCGCATGCGCGGTGGAAGGCGAGAGCGCCCCCTGGTGGCTTTGAGCTATAAAAATCTCCGGTATCGGCAGGCCTGCGCGTGCGCAGTCCCATGTGGGACTGCACAGGAAGACCGTGGATGAACTTAGGGTTAAGCAAGGAATTACTCTGGACCAATCCACAGGGCCAAACCAGATGTAACACCAGCAGGTTTTTGTAACGTGTCCCAAACCGGGATTTTTGAAATGAAAATCAGTTGGAAGAGAGGGCACATTTGGGGGTGGGGACAGAACACTTAACTCTTTTCTCATGGCCGAATTCTTCACCTCAAAACCAGCCCCCGTTCTGCTTTTCCATCAGAATAAAACACATGGGCAGCCACATCTATTCTCACAGATAGAAAAAGCAGACGGTGGAAGCTGGGGAGGCGAACGACCTGTGAAGAAAAACATTTCCGTCCCACCTGCTGTTCCTCTGACCAAATCTGCAGCGCCTTCCTGCTGATTTTTACTTTTCTATGCAGGCAAACTGTTTCTCAAGCTCCAGCCTCTCTGGGCACTAGATCCATCAGCCAGGCTGAGGCTATATGGTGATCATTAATGGAAACTCACCCTCTGCTTGTCTGGATCTACAAAGCGGATCCCGAAGTAGTCTTTTTCCAGAAGGTTTAGATGGTGGCAAAGAAGGTCGAAGAGATACTGGCCTTTGGCATCTCTCTGCAAAACAAGGAAATGGCACTGGCAGTGGCAAGAGATCAGGAAATCGCACACAGCACCGACGAGGGAGCTATGCCCGGACTATAGGCATGGGGAACCTTTTCCCCTGATGTGTCCTGCAGTCCCTCTGGGCCAAGAAGGAGTCAGCCCCAGAAAATTAACAATGCATTTCATCCTCTGCAGGGTTAGGGAAGGATAACTGCTTATACTACAACTGTCAAAGTTGTATATTTATTAATTTAATTTAATTTCTAGTCCACTCCCCCGCCAAGCAGGCTCAGAGCAGATACTCAGCATATAAATACATATAATAAAAACATCATAAAATATTGGTGGCAATCATATAGTACTGAGACTGGGCCTCCACAGACAGGTAGGTGCCGGGGCCAAAAAAAGCCCTGGCCCTGGCCCTGGCTCAGGCAAGGCAAACCTCCCTAGGGCCAGAGGTTACCAGTTGCTGATCAAAGCAGCCTCTGGGGAATACAGGGTGAGAGAGAGTCCTGCAGATACGTTGGTCCCCATCCACTAAGGGCCTTGGATGAGCAAGCAAGCGAGATGGGTGGGTGGGAGTGGTGGGGAGCTGCGTTCAGCTGTCGCTGCCGCGGACGAGCCAGCCAGCGTCGCCCACCCCCCTCTGCAGCCAGCGACTGGCAGGTTGACCCACTGCCCCATTCTCCACTCTGCCTGGACCTGCATGATGTGCTGCCTTGTCTCCCCCGTACATGCTTCAGCCAGCCCCGGCGCCCTCCCAGAAGGGCGCCCTCCCAGCCCTGCACCTTCCCGGGCACTGGAGAAGAAGTCTGGAGGGAACTGCCATGGTTCCCTCCTTTCCCACCCACCCATCTCGCTCGCTCATCCAGCAGGCAGAGTGTGGCTGGGGAGCTCTGCGGTGCCGGCAAGGCAAGGCCCCGGAGCGCTCGCCCCTCTGCTTGAAGGAAAGCGGAAGGCGGCAGGCGCAGGGCAGGCAAAGCCAGCGCAGGGTGGGCAGCAGTCAGATGAGACACCTCACTACATTTCATGTCAAAACTTGCAGGAAAACGGACACGTGCCGTTTTTGTGTCTGGAGTCTCGTCTAGTTTGACTGTCAGCTGCATATGACTGTCAGTCCCTGCGGTGGACTCATGTGAAGTGTAACATGTCATCTGGCCCTCAGACTGTTCTTAGCACATGGCCCACCGCAGCACAGCTTCCGCCCGAGTCCAGTTTCTGAGGACTGAGCAACAGGAGACAGCAGTAAACTTGCCTGTGTGGGGTGATGGCGAGAGGCCCATTTGTTAACAACAAAAAAGGCTTTCTACCTTCAGAGTCTCTCTCTCCTGATAGCAGATTTCCTCTAGAAATGAGCCTGGTTGGGGAAAACGCATCTGTGGGAAGAGCTGACAAGCAGACAGGTGTTCAGCTCCCCTGAGCACAGGCCTCTTTTTGAGCCAACCTCTTTCCCAATAACATTGCCAACCTAGGCTCAAGCAAACCAGTCTCCTGCCAGGGCACACAGGTCAAGCCGTGCCAGGCTGCAGCAGAACACTAGATGGGGCTTTCACAAAACAAAAGGGAGGGAGGTTTCAGTGCTTGCTGTCTTGCTGCATGATGCACCACGCTATCCCAGGCAAGCCATGGGTCACCCTGGCTGTTTTACAAGAAACAGCCAGGGTCCGTGACACCACTGCAGCGGAACGCCATCAGGAGCGCCAGGAGGCACTTCCGCCACAACTTCCTCTGCTGCCCAGATGGGGCTGGTGCTAGGGACACCGATCCTTCATGCAGTCCCCAGCTAGCCCTGCACAACGCAGAGGAGCACAAGCGAAACAAGGTTATATTCTTTTCTTCCTGCATTCACACGCTTTCTAAAATCTGAACAGGTTGGTGGCTCTCTCAAACGTAAAGTAAGCCAACTGGCATCACACACCCAGAAAGTGAGATGCATTCCCACTGCTGGGGCTGAAGTTTTGGAGATGTGCAAATGAACTTCTCGAGAAGAAAAATGTCAGTTACATCCAGCTGTTGTCCACGTTTCTATCTTGCCCTCCCTTAAAGGAGCTCTGGGTAGCATACACAGCTCTCCCCTCCTCCCCTTTCTTATCCTCACAACAACCCTGCAAGGAAAGTTAATCTGGGGGAGAGACCCCGGGTCACCCAGTCAGCTTCATGGCTGACGTAGGACTTGAACCCATGTCTCCTTGGTCTCACTCTAATCACAATACTCTGGAAAATTATAGCAAACTATGTAGCACCCAAGCAATCTGGCACACAGGGAAGAGATTCAGACAAATATTCCAGAGAAATGTATTGTACTAAGGAAGCCTAGAATGTCTTTATAAAAAGGAAGTAAAGAGTCTGGTAGCACCTTTAAGACTAACCAACTTTATTGTAGCATAAGCTTTCGAGAATCACAGCTCTCTTCATCAGATGCATAATTCTACATGCAAACTGGGCATGCACGATGCAACATTTGCAAATCTGATCCGAAGGGATTTTGTAATTAATTCAGATTCCTGAAAGCTGAATTCAGCTCATCATTGCTGCTACTTTTAATTACAATTTTACTTTCCTGACAAGCCTACACTCTATCCAGTGGCCTTTTCCAGCAACATCACGGCTCTTTGACATTCTCTGACATTCTCTGACTCTTTCGGGGAGACACAGCTGCTTTGAATCTCACGAATGTTAGAAGGGGGGGGTATAAGAAGACTGCTCAGGTCTCTGTCCATAAACCTGACCATTTTCGACACTCTTGAGCGCGACAAAAATCTCGGTGTTCATCCAAGCCTCTCCATTGCTGACCTGCGGTTTGATGCCTTGAAGGGATACAGACACATTTACACAGATTGGTCCTATTCTGGCTTCTGAATGCACGGGGGTTCTGGGGGCATCTGAAAATCTCTTGCCTTAGAGTCTGCGAGTTTGGGTGGAGGACCACCCATAATTCTCTTTCTTAAGAATGTTATAAAATATGCACCTGAACAGCAGGGTGTGATTTTCTTTGCTTTGTTCCTTCATGCATTTCTTGTTCACACCTGACACCCACCCACCCACCCCCGCCCCTCTGCCAGGCTCAGGAGTCTGTTTGCTTCTATTCTTTTGCTGGACGATTGCTCTATTGTCAAATCCGCCCACCTACCCGTGGCTTGTAACATCTCTGTTTACATGCGTCAGTCCCTTCACGGGAAATTGACTGATGGCGCGGTTGGAGAGGCTTTGTTTGAACAAGATCCCTATTTTCTTTCCTGACACTTGATACAGAATCTCGGGGCTGCCTGATCAATCAGAGATTAAGCTGTGAATCACCACCATGTTTGTGCTTCATGGATCAGCAAGTCCTTCGTGGGGAACTGGGAGCATGTGCGGCCCTTTTGCTTGTTTGCAAGGTAGCATCTCTGCTGTAGTTTGGCAATGCGGGCACTCTGCCAGGTGTCACGTTGGCAGCCATTTGGGACACATGGTAACATCTCAGGGCCAGATAAAATCCTTGCAATACTCCAAGACAGAACTTCAGCCTTAACCAATCAGGCAAGTGGGGTTTGGGGGGGGGCAGGATTATCTTTAGGAGCACTTCCTAAAAAGTCAGGGAAAAGATTCTTCAGGAAGAGGAGCTTTTGAGCCCGCCACCCCGTAAAATGGAACGAAGAATTCTGTCAGAGTTCTTATATCCTGGCATGGTATCAATTTAACAATAACTTTACATGCAAACAGCAGAAGCCAGGCCTGGATGATGCAATATTTGCAAATCTGACCAGAAGGGATGTTGGAAATAATTCCGATTCCTGAAAGATGAATTCAGCTCATCATTGCCGCCACTTTTAATTGCAATTTTACTTTGCTGACAAGCAAATGCTACTGCAGTCCCAGGAACCCATTGCAACAGTATTGGTTATTCCCTTAAAAAAAAAACCAGTTGATCCCATGTATAGTTTGAATTTAAAACAATAAAGAATTATATTTTACTGGGAAAACATAAGAAAGTATTGCATAGTGAAAGAAATAATGACTTAGCTAACAGACCACAGGTTCTCAGTCCATAGATTGAAAAACAACAACTGACCCCTTTTTTTCCAAACAGAAAACAGCGTCCAGGAAAATGCAAATAGCCAGCGTTTAAACCAGCCAATGAACAGGTCAAATGCCCCCTCATTATATTAACTCAACCCTCAGCTTTCTCAAGCAACCTTACGTCTATTTCTACTTAGTTGCAACTTCATTAGATAACTTCCTTTTTGTTAACAACAATGGTTTAACTCTATAATAACTGAAGTGTTGTTAACTTGCAACCTCTAACAAACAGGAGCATTTCCAAATTTCTGCAATCTTTATCCTATGGTATTGTTTACCGAATGTCCCAGACAACGTTCATGTTGACTTATACTATTAATCTGCCTTGAATCTTGGTGAGAAAGGCAGACTATAAGTAACATAAAAATTTAAAAAATTAGTTGAAGCAAACAGCAATAACTCATCTTCACTCTCCTCCTCAATTCTGCCTCTATTTTGGTGCCAAGCTACAAGTGATGCCTGACACAGGTTGGACACTTGTCAGCTTCCCTCAAGTTTTGATGGGAAATGTAGGCACCCTGGTCTTGCAGCTTGGCTCTCCAACTGCTGTTCAACGGACTTTTCAACTGTCACTTGTCCAGCATTCCGCCAAGCGGCCTACATTTCCCGTCAAAACTTGAGGGAAGCTGGCAAGTGTCCAACCTGTGTCATTTGTCACTTGTAGTTTGGCCCATAGTCTTCAAGGGATTTATAGCAGACAAGCGTTGTGTTCTCATGGATGCCTATACGATGCTTTCATTTGTATCTCCCAGACATGGAGAAACTATGACTGAACAAGTTAAACAGCTTCCTGACAACTGGACAAATACGAGTAAAGTGTAGCAAACCAAATGCTAATACGCACAAAAGTGCTCTCCCTTTGATCTCCCTAACTTGAATTAAACATGTCTTAATCATGAAGAATATGTTCTTTAGGGAATTAACATCACAATCTATACAGATCATAACTGTGATCATTACGAGATTAAGAGGTCTGAGTGTTGTTCTGATCTTATAAAAAGGAGATTTTTATCTGTCTCTATTATTTGGTTGATCTTTTAAGACGGGTCTTAAATAATTTGCAAAGTGGAAACCCTCAAGCAAACCAGGTTGCTTTGCAACCACCCTCTCATTTCAAAGCTCCATAGAAAGCTGTCACGTGCTCTCTCACTCCAAACCTGCTAAGTCAAACATGTGGCAAGACTTTTTTGCGCAAGATATCTGCAGGCAACACCCTGAAGAGCGAGCTAATGGTGCCCTTGAGCACCTGCAAAGCAGCCTGCTACACCTGTACCCTAGGAGCCTTGCTCAACCTGCAGATCCAAGCTCGAAACAGAACGAGGGATTCCCTTAACAGAGCCTCTCGTCATTATTAAAAGGTGTCATGGGTATGACCAGGTCATAAGGCAACAGTTGCTGGACTTCAGCAAAAGAATCACAGTGGGTGTTTCTGCAAACCAAAAACAGATCTGGTTGAGGTCAAAGTGCAGAAGGGTCTGAGAACAGCAAGAATGTCCAACTTCACAGAAGCAGAATTCAAAGATGAGGTATATTGGTTGAAGGCCAAAAAATATTCATACGTGTAAGAAACTTGCAATCACTATTTTTAAACAGACTATGTCATGATAAAAAATGGCAAGAATGAAAACAAGTTTTATATATTTCAAGTACAGATAACGTTATATGGTGTTTGGGGTTAGATAATGAGTAAGCCAAGAATGTACAGCTTTATCAAGTGGGACAGCTAGCTATTGTTAGGAGATAATTTTAAAAACCTATTAAGATGGGAAGCTGAAGTGATTGAGAGTTTCTTCTCAGAAGGGTCTCCTTGCTTGGGAACTGCTTATCTTTGGGTAAGATACTTTTAAGGACCCATGAAATTGCTCTCCTTTAATTATCTATGTAACTTTAATGGACGGGATAATTTTCTGCTGAGTTAGTTAATGTGGTACTTTTACACGTGTTGGATAATGCAGTTTCAATGTACTTTAGCAATGGTTTGCAAGTGGATTTTCCTGTTTCACACAGGAAAACCCAGATGCAAACGATCGCTAAAGTACATTTTAAGTACACTGAAAGGGCATTATCCAACTTGTGTGAAAGCAGCCTAGCTGTGTTTTAATATAAGTTTGAAACGGAAGCAGAGAGAACCTCTTGCCAGGAATTAAATGACCTGACGTAAGATAGCTGACTAGGTGCCTACAGCTTCTAAAGTGCATGCCTATATCCGAATCAGGCTTCACCAGTGTTATCCAGAACAAAGCATCTCCAAAATCCCAGTCTGAAAACACTTAATGGTTGTAACATGTCTTGCAAACCTCTTGCAATTTACCTTTCAAAAGATACCTTCAGTTTTGTTCAGCTGGCTCTCTAGATACTGTAATCCTTTCTTCCTGAAGAAAGGTTCTGTGATGCTCTGAAGTCTGCTCACTCTGAGGCCAACTCACACTGATACAATAAAAGGGACCCACTGCACCACTTTCAGAGAGGAGCCCATTCCAGTCAGTTCTATTCCACTGGTCCCAAGGAAGCAGCTGCTCTAAATGGCCGCTTGGTCAGACATTGCTCCATCCCATTCTTGTGTCTAAGGAAGGGTTTTCCTCCAGAAACCAAGCTGGGGCTTCAGGAGCTAGCAAGCCCTGCCTCCTGGCAAGCGGAAGCATTCACTTGCAGAAGCTACTCCTGGCTGCTTCTGACATCCGGAAGAAGAGCAAGGCCCTCCCCAAAATGCTGTTGTACATCCATGGCTTTTTTCCAGCGGGAACGCAGTGGAACGGAGTTCCGGCACCTCTTAGAAATGGTCACATGGCCGGTGGCCCCACCCTCTGATCTCCAGACAGAGGGGAGCCGCCGAATGGTGCGGAGGGCAATCTAAACTCCCCTCTGTCTGGAGATCAGGGGGCGGGGCCACCAGCCATGTGACCATTTTCGCTGAGGACAATTTAAACTTTAAAAAACTCCCCTCTTGTTCCAGCTGACCCAAAGTGATGCCATTGTGCGGTCCTGAGTTCCACCACTGAGTTCCACCACCTCTTTGTCCAGAAAAAAAGCCCTGTGTACATCCACATGCCACATTCTGCTTCCAATCCCACTGCTTAAGAGAACACCAGCAGCGCACACAGAGGCTTCTAGCTTCCAAAGTATCCCTTTGAGGTGTGTGACAGGAATAGTGTTATCAGTCCAGAGATGTGCCACACAAATTCAGATTCTCTCTTTCCTGGTCGACAATCATTGTTACTACGTCTCTGAAAGATCTTCTGCAGCATCTCTTAAGAGTGAGAAAAGACTGTGAGATTCAGCTTGTAACTTCCATGTTAGTGAGTACAGGATAAAATTTCCACTGTACCGGTTACGTGCACCGAGAATTACATTAATATTCCTAGCTCAATTGTTCTTTGCAAAAATATTAATGAGATATTGGCTGGTGTCACAGTGATATTTATATAATTGCTTTTCATAACCGCCAGCTGCTGGCAACAGGAGAAAGAGACTGCTTTATCAGTCTTCCATGAGCTAATAGCCCTTCCTTCCCTTGACAGCCCTGAAAAAGGCAGGCTCAAATCACCAAAGTAGTATGCAGAAATACTGGCTAGAAGCAGAGCTGGCAATGCCCTCTTCCCCAACTGCAAGATTCCTTCTTCCTGAAGCTTGTTACCAAAATGATTTCTTCTAACAGAGTGGTTTGAACCGTTGCCTTGACCTCTCTGTTCTCTGCCTCAGACAATCTAAAAGCAAATTGTTTGCCCATGGAGCAAAGCGATCCCCACACATGGTTACTTTTCTAATGCATTAAAAGCCTTTATATTCTGTGCCCCAGTCATAAGATGGGTCTGCTTACAAGCCAGCGGGTCCAACAGGGGAATGACCAAGCCAGCCGCTGAAAGTATCGTAGCTTCAAGCAAGAGTGGAGTGTGGAAGTCCTTGCGGATAGAGTACCTTGGCTTTCTCCCTCTTCGTTCCCAGACAAAGTCAAAAAGCTCTCCTCCAATAGAGATGGCCTGTGAAGTTGATCTTGGAAGGGCTGTAGATGTTCCAAGGGACCTAAAGTGCAGATCCTTCCTCCAGTCAGGAAACTGCTTCACGTCTCGCATCTGAAGAAGAGAACTGTGATTCTCAAAAGCTTATACTTTCGAGCAGGTGCATCTGATGAAGAGAGCTGTGATTCTCGAAAGCTTATGCTTTCGAGCAGATGCAACTGATGAAGAGAGCTGTGATTCTCGAAAGCTTATGCTACAGTAAAGTTGGTTAGTCTTAAAGGTGCTACTGGACTCTTTTCGATTTTGCTACTACAGACTAACACCTCCTCTGGATCTAAGTCTCTATGCAATTCCTTTGCCCTAAAAACATTGCTGCAGGTGCGAGGTGACTGGTTAACTGTTAAGAGATAGTCCTGCTAGACTTAAGGATCTATGAGGTTGTGGACAAGATGACCCTTTCCCAAATGCAGGGAGGGAGAAAGCGAATGAATGAGAGAAGAAAAAGCAGCAAGAAACACTTCTCACCACTCACAGAATTCTAGAACACACAACACTCAGAGCTAAACCACACAAGATGAATTACATGAGAAGGCGCAAGTGAAGGGAGGCGCAATGATAGCTGGGAAACATCGTTTGAATTTCACCTCTCTCTACAGAGCTGGCAAAGATTGCTCCTCGGAGAGTTTGTTAATTTCACCTCTCTAGAGAGCCAGCGAAGATTGCTCCTCAGAGGATTTATTAATTTCACCTCTCTAGAGAGCCAGCAAAGATCGCTCCTCAGAGGCTTTGTTAATAATTGGAGGAGGCAAAGAGGAAATTAACAAACCCTCTGAGAATCTTTGCAGACTTGGTAGAGAGGTGAAATTAACAAACTCTGAGAAGCCACCTTTGCAGGCTCTGTACAGAGAGGTGAGATTCAAACGACGCTTCCCAGCTACCATTGCGTCTCCCTTCAACTGAGCATCCTTGTGTAGTTCGTCTCACGTAGTTTAGCTCTCAGATGGCATCCAGGGAAAGCACTACCTGGACTTTGAGTTAATGACCTGTGGTGTTTTTGTAATATTTGCTTTATTTACAAATATTTATTCACAAACTTTAAGTGTAATCCTGTCTAGGATATATACATTTTGAGGCTAACCCCATTTCCTCTGTAATCCTCATTCTTGTTAACTGACATTTTAATCCCTCATGTCAAGGTTGATCATGAGAGATCTTTTTTTTTTGTTTATATAAACCCTCTGGAGGAGAAGATACTTACGAGAAATGAGCCTCAAGTGCCTCTTAGTCACTTAAGCCCTGAAGCAAAGTCTTTATCTCTTTAAAATTTAATTCATTCACTGGCTTCCCATTGCCTTTCATCTACTTCTATCTAACCCTCTCCATGCATTCAGCAGTTCCAATTTTGGTTCCTACTATTTTTTTCCTGTTCAGTATGTTTCCAATCCTTCACTATATTTTTGCACTCCTTAATCATTTGAAAACGGGGTGGCCTGAAGGCCGTCAAAAGCCCAAGTGAATCTGTCACCATTTCCTGCTCTTTGCATGCCACATTCCAAAGTCTGCAGCCCAGATTGTTGGGTGGTCCACGGCAACTCCTTCTCACAGTCACAACTGAACTCCAGAAGGCAGGACTGGGTTAGAGGGAGAACAGCCTCTCGCTCAATAAGAAAGCTTTACAGAGACCCACAAGATAGCATGTCTTCTATGAAAAGAGCAATTGCTGTTTGACATCCTAAAATCTCGAAGGAAAATGAGGCAACCAGCCTGAAGCAAGCTATGACATGCTATACAAAGAAAAAACAAACAAACTGGAATCACCGTGTAAAAAAATCAAAAAGCAAACAATAGTGTGATTTATGGCTACTATATTATATCATAAAATTACATATAGTCCAAACATATTACATAAATGACAGAAAGGTATCACAACGAATAATGTGATCTTGTATCACATATTTAGAAAAGTCCAATTCTTGTGATATTATAAAACAGCTTCTGTAATACGTTGTAGTAAGATGAGCTGACAAGCATCTAGATGTAAGCCCATTTATAGATGAGCATCTAGATATACGCCTGTATGAAGAAAACAAAGATCAGACACCAGTCTTGTTTGCACCCAGCCTATGGTGGCAACCTCTTTTCTGCTCCGCACATGAAAACACTCCATAGTGAGTTCCAAAAGAGAACAAGTTCAAGACACATGTATCAGAATGAACCATGGATCAAATCTGTCAAATGAGCAAGGATTCTGCAAGATGGATTCCCCTTGCTTACAGTGATAGCTGAGCTTCTACGAAACAATCAGGGAAGGGGAAGCAAAGCACCAATTCTGCCCTCAAGCACTTTGACAAGAGATCCATCAAAGAGGCACCACCCCTTCTATCTATCTTGTGTAATCTACTGATTACTTTTTTTCTGGCTTACATAGCAGGAGATGCAAAACCATATAAATCCGAGGTCCTAGTCTGCTTCTATTCCAAGCAGTTATGAAATGTTTTTTTTATCTTGCTTTCTTCCTCTTCATCAAAGTTCTTCAGAACAGGAGATGGGAAAGCCTAGGGAAATGTGGGAGGAAATGGGGAGGGGTCCAAAATGGTCGGCAAACTTTGTAGGACGAATGTTAAAACAAAACTAGCAAATAAAACAGCTGGTGCGTTTTGAGAGCTTGTACAAAAGCCCCAGCGTACTTCTGGATTTTCATTAGTTGCCAAAGGTAGATTATTATTTATTGATATTGCCGCTATTGTTTTTGAGCTGTTTTAACATTGTTATGGTTTTAACAGAGCTGGTAGATTTATAGCACAATCCTAAGCAGTTACTCCAGTCTAAACTCATTGATTTCAGTGGGCTTAGACTGGAGTAACTGTTTAGGATTGCACCATTAGTGTTCTAGTGTTCTAGTTTTATAGGGATTGCTTACCAATTTTGATGGTTAAACAACACCTCCTGCACTGTGGTTGAGCAACGGCATATAAATATTTCAAATGAATACATAAATAAAACGTCTTGTCAAAACACTTGCAACTAGTGGTAAAGTCAACATGAAAAGTCGGTGGGTTTTATGGTAGTCAGTTTTCCAGAGCTGTGAATGTTATTCAACAGGGGATGGACAAGAGAGTGTTAACAAGACCTATGGTATGCTCAGAGAATTTGCACAGCTCATTCATAACACCGGAAACAGGAAAACTTTTATTGCTGGAGTCAGATCATACTGAACCATGGAAGCGATCTGTTTTAATTGTTAATCAGCCTGCATTCTTCTCCCTTATAATAAAATATTTCTCTGCACAGGTGGCAGTTGCTGCTGTAACAGAAAGCCTTGTGAATCCTGAACAGCAAGTGTACAGTGAGGCATCGTCGATTCCATCTAATTTTTAAAAGTGCAGTTATGCGTATGTTCCAAGACTAAGCAAGAACCTCAACATACGAAGGGTTCAAAACCAAGAGGAACACATTTTGAGGCTAACCTCATTTCCTCTCCATGCCACAGGCACTCAAGGCTCTAACCATTTTTCCAACTGCTGTTTATGTGCTTACATAGAGGAGTAACCCCAACCCAAAATGTAAGCTAGATTGCAAAATCATAAAGCACAATTTTGGCCCCAGCCTGCTTCCCCTCGAGCCATCCTGTCTTCGTCCACAGGTGAATAGGGGCGACAGGAAGATGGATTAAGAGACAGAAAAAGATGGAGGTTTTTAGCCAGAGCTAGCAGAGACCTTACAAAAGTGCAACCTTACAAAAGTGGGGTGGGGGAATCTTCTGCCTGAAATGGGAACTCATTGCAGTGTTCCAGTTACAATCCATGCCGCTGCTGGCCCTGGGAATACTAACTGCAAGCAGCAGAGGGAAGGGCCAAGGGTTCCCCTCCCTTTGCCATCCTTGCTTGGTAACTGAAATTATTAATTTCCAGGGAGGGGCTGTGATGTATGTGTGTATGCCTTTAAGTGAGCCCAAGGGCCAGCCCTCAATGTTCTGTTTTGTATTGATGTAATGCAATTTGTTGTGCAACTTTTGGTAATTGCCTTGGACATATTCATAGAATCATAGGGTTGGAAGAGACCTCTAGAGTCATCTAGTCCAGCCCCCTGCACAATGCAGGACATTCACAAATACCTCCCCCCACGCACACACACCCAGTGACCTTTACCACCCAGAAGATGACAAAAGAAAAAATTAGAGGTTGCTAATAGATATTTTAACCTATGAAAGGTTTTCAGATTAATTCTAAAGTTCTTTGCTTTCCAAATAATACTGGATTAGTTGTGATACTCTGGCATGGCAAACCTACTGCCGTTATTAACTGTCCCAACAATCCCTGCAACAACACTTCACCCAGCAACACCCACTTCACTTCTTTACCCGTAATTGCCCTCTGAGTCGCTAGTTATTAACTGCCCTGCAATTGAATGTTTGAGAACATGTGTCACCAACAACTGTTAACGTGATCAAAAAATATCTGCCTCTAAGTAACATCTACATAATTAATTTTATTTGGCTTGCACCATGCGGGTAGAGCACATACACTGCTGTAATGCAAGAAGATAGTGCCATGTTTACACCAGTAGGAGTTACTGAAGAACAGGCAGGAACTTGTAAATGTTGGTTTTCAGCAGCCAGATCAGCCGAGGACACTGTAAGCGACTGCAGCCCGGCTAGAGGGAAACATACTCCTTGCAGGATGGCGTGTGGCATTAGCCCCGCTCACATTTTCCACCCCCTGAAGGGGGAAGAGGGGTCAGGGTTGCTGGAAAAGGCAGGAAACTGAATACTCCTTTGAAGCAAATGCACTCAGGCTCAACATGCCTGCAGTTCAACTGTGGGCAAAAAATAACAACCAAAGCAGTTCAAATAAAAACGCACATTAATACACATTAATTTGTTCTTTGTCCCAGCAGGTTCAACCACACTTCCAAGAAAGCGCCACAATTTCTTCCTTTGCAGGCACAACCTGGGTTTGTGCATGGCAGGACCACAATCCTGCCTCTTTTCATTAGCAGAGTGCGGAACGTTTGGTGCTCGATCCTTCCTCCTCTCCCTTGATCACATTTCCTCGCAAAAATAATGACACTCTTAGCAAAGGGCATTTGCTGAAGTGAGAAATAGAGCAAAGCTTCCGGCTCGCTCTCCTGATTCAAAAGGACAATAAGCTCTAATTAGCATAGCCCTATTTCCCAGCATAATCTCCCAAGCCGTTTCTGTGAATATTTAACGCTTTTGCTTCCTTTCCATCTTGCAGCAATTAACAGAATTTACAATTTTAAAATATCTGTGTGCGGCAGCTACCGCACATATCTGCTATGCCCTGTAAGTGGTTTCTCGCAGTTTGGCAGGTCAGCCTTAGTCAACAGAGGAGGCAAGATACAGACTCATTGGCCTGCAAAGGAAAACTATCAAGAGGGTCCATGTATCAATTTGCAGGCTCCCATGGGACCAACTGCGGTATGTGCAAGCTGAAAAGCATCAGTCATGTGTGCACAGCAGCAAGGATACAGCTAATTTTTGTTTCTCTCCACCATCTGTTTGGCCCATTTGGCCCTCAAACTTCTCTAAGCATGGCAAATTGCAACCAGTTTCTCCAAAATTCTCTTTGCAGCTGTCAAGGCAGATAAAACAGACAAGATGGCATCTATTAACAAACTATTCTGATTTTCTTGCAATCTCTAGCTCTGATTCCTCTGTCCTGCCTTCTGCTTGACTGATTTGCTCTGACCTCAAAATGCAGGTATGTCATGACCCCTGTGGCAGCAATTAGTTCTCCAGCATCCCAGAAGCACTTTAGACCCTCAATTTAGGATTAACATCCACCTAGACTATACTGGTAATATCGACATGCCCTCGCCTTTGGAACATCACTTTGTGTGTGCAGATCCTTGTAAGCCACGAAACTTTAGAGTAGTGATTTCCAACACACTGCCTGTGAGCACCAGGGCAACTGCCAATGTATTTCCTGGCTCCAGCTTGCTATTTGCCTCTTTGGGATCAAATCCAAATAGAACGGGGGGGACGGACAGGGAACTAGGGGCTCCTTCCTATCAAAGCACTGAATCCTCCCAACAAATGATCCTTTTGGCTGGCCATCAACACAAACTATATAATGCCTGTGGCCTCGGCAATCTCTCCCTGTGGTCACATAAGAAGGAAACTTTCCCCTTTCATTGTAAAAGGAGACCAAACACAGAATCTCTTGGCAAGGAGCCAATTGTGGATTCCCTCCTTGGTTCAAGAGATGCTTTGGAGCACCTGCCTTTATGCCTATATGGACAAACTGTTAACGCTATCAAATGTATATATAAATGGGGTAAATTATAGTTCTGTATAAAAGTAATGTTTACTATTAAGAAAATCCAAGTTTGGGACCTGCAAGGATTTGCAAAGGGCACCTAATTTTCTATCCACCACTATTTCCTCTTTCCCTTCTCTGAAAGCCCCCCCCCCCCGACTCTCCCCTTTTCCTGCTTCCCACCCACCCGCCATCCCACCTTTATTTTCAGCCTTTCCTACTCCTGGCACCCTCTCCCCACGAAAAGCCTGGCTGAGTTGCTCAGTGGCTGGCAGCACAGGTCTGGGCCCAGTTGCATGGTGGTCTCCAGTGACAGGCTGGGCCCAGTGGCCACCAGCGGGCCCTACTTCCTTCTCTCTTTTCCACCCGTGAGCCAACCGACTGTTCTCTGCACCCATGCCTTCAGCTTTCTCACCTTCCCTTCCCAACATATTGGCCAAATTGTATGGTGGTTGCTGCAAGGCTGAGTTATCCAGCAGCCACCACCTAGGCTGATTTGGGTGGGTGAAAAGTTTTCAGCAGCTGCCACTAGGCCTGCCCCTGATGGCTCCTTCTAAGGGGACATGACAATTTTCGGGGGAAGGAGAACCTTTTCCAGGGCTGTTTCTGCCTCCCAGTCCACTCCTGCTCTCTCTTCCAGGGTTTGCTTTACAGAAACCAAGGCATGTAAGACTTGGCAATATTGTTGAGGTTACCTAGAAACCTCCAACAGCCACTGAGAGTTCAGTGGGCATTCCTTTCTTAAAGCTACAGGAATTGTTTCTATGATTTGGGCGAGTTTTATTCCCCCAATGTCTTTTATTAAGATTTCAGATTTTTCTGCAACCATAGGGGCTTCCTTCAGGTTTGCAGAGAAATCCACCGCAACCTGTCCCTGACTCCATTTTGTAGCTATGTCGATCATATCTTTTATGGCACGGTACAGAAAAAGATGTATTGATAAAGTTGAGAAGTAAGTGAAGTGATTTTACTTCTGTGAGAGAAGTAAAGAATGTTGATATTTGGGCAGCCAGCCAAGGAACAGAGCAGATACCTACTGACTGTAGCCAAGTGAGTAGTTCTCTCTCTGAGGTTTTCAGTGAGCACTTCTTATATTTGTATGAGACAGGATTCAAATTGTACCACTTCTGACTGATCTAATTTTTGATTGCCTAGCTAGCAGTCAATTTAGCCACTTCCACCGCCCTGTAGCTTAGAAACAATGAGATAAGGGAATAAGAAATACTGAAGTTTAAATGGTTGAAAGGCCTGGTCACAGTTAGACTGCTAAGCGAGAGTCCGTCAAGGATCTTGAAGAGGAAAGTCCAACCAACAATTGTGATGGAGGCAACATAAAGAAGTGAAGAAGACAGCAGCAGAAGAGAAGCCATGTGAAAGAAGAGCCCTGGGAGGGGAAACTGATAGGAAAATGCCAAATTGGAGAAAAGTACCCTGGGCCTTTGGTTCTTCTTATTCCTCAGTCTCAATCTCTGTCTATTCTATGCCTAATAGACGGGTTTGCATCGGGACCGCAGGATGTGGCATCCAGACAGGAATGGGGGAGCATGGGGGACACTGCAGATTTGGACGGCCTGGGGCGTCAGCAGTGGCTGAACATAGCCTAACTCAAACAGGGCACAGTATCTTATTCCAGGACACTAAAATACTGGGCAACACTTCCAACTACTTTGTCAGACTGCACAGGGAAGCCATTGAAATTCACAAGCATAAGCAAAACTTCAACAGGAAAGAAGAAACCTTAAGAATGAACAGATCATGGTTTCCAGTTCTGAAAAACACCAGGCTAACAAAACACTCTATACCCGACAATAGCCCTGCAGAGAAGATTAACACATCAAGCACCAATCCATATGCAAAAGAACCTCCTCAGGATACAGTGGAGCCTCCCGCCATTAGCATTCCACACCCTGGGAAACTCTTACAGGATGACTCAGCTCAACCCCACCCCTCCTGAGTAGATACAAATGACCTGCCAACATCTTTTCCACACTGTGACACTGAGAGATCTCTGTCTTTTGGTGCTACACCTCTGAAGATGCCAGCCACAGCTGCTGGCGAAACGTCAGGAACTACAATGCCAAGACCACGGCAATACGGCCCGGAAAACCCACAACAACTAAAAATCAAACAATCAAACTAATTTTTTTTTAATGTTTTACCTTTAATGATAAATGGTGGCAGAAGAAAACAACGTAATATATAGAAATACATGAGATGCCATTTGCATCGGAGAGGTAATGTGGCCAAGGGGTAGCAAACGGTAATAAAGTACACACACGCCCCACACCCCCAGTCTGGAGTGGCTGCCCATTCAAAAGCAGATGGCTTCTTAATTGCTGGAGGATGCCTGTCTTGGAACCTCCCAACATTTTGTGAATGGCAGCCACTTTGCGGTACTGGCCACTACCTTGTTTCAAATTCCAAAAGTGCCTGAAGGCTCAACAAGGTTGCCCCCCCACCTAACCACCTCCCAAGATACAATCCAAGAGAAACCTCCCACAAATAGACATATAGTAAAGAGTCCAGTAGCACCTTTAAGACTAACCAACGTTATTGTAGCATAAGCTTTCGAGAGCCACAACTCTCTTCGTCAGATGCACGATGCATTATGCCTCTTTTTGTCAGATGCACAATGCATCTGACGAAGAGAGCTGTGGCTCTCGAAAGCTTATGCTGCAATAAAGTTGGTTAGTCTTAAAGGTGCTACTGGACTCTTTACTATTTTGCTACTAGAGACTAACATGGCTAACTCCTCTGGATCTACATTTTTGAACAACACATTTTAAATTAAGACTCCGGAGCTCGTTCCGAAACAATGAGATTAAGCTTTCTTTTGTGCAGCTGCCACTGGAGGGTGTTAGAAACTACATTGCATACTAAAACAGTACGTGCCTCGCTGTTTTTAAAAATCCACATTCTCTCTCTGCAGCCATTACAACATTGGCTCTCAGGACGTATCGCTTTCTTAGATTTCTGAAACTGTGGACAGCTCCACTCAGCGTCTGCTACAAAGCAAGCAATTACTCCGCAGGGACTGTCCTCTTCTTGCTGCCTTCTTAGGGCTATTTCTCATGTTACAATTTAATTCTCATAATTCTCGTGTGACTTTTTGCATACAGGTATGCATATCAGAGTAGAAAAATCCACAGCTCTCCTGTCAAATATGGGCCACCTGTATGTATTTGATGGGCAAAGCAAATTCCAGATCAGACATCTTCTCACCTTCCCTCAGCACTCCCAAATGATTAAATGATTAAAATCAGAAAAATGAAATGCAGCTAGAGAAGAAAGACTGGAAGCACAGAGCCAGGAAAACGGCAAAGAGGCAAACTATCCCCAGAGGAAGATCAAAAAGCAAAGCGAGAGCAAACTCTGGCTCGAAAACATGTCTAAATGTGAATGGAACCTGGCAGCCTCGGAAAGGCCGAGTTCTGCCTTCACACGACCAATACAAGGACCAGATAGCTCACCAGACCTCTTAGGAAGAGGTCATCAGGAGCTTTAACACGATAACCAACTGTAAAATGCTGAATAAATCTCCTTGCTTTCTTCAGGCTTCGCTGCGAATCTTTTAAAAGGGCCAAGGGAATGTATGCACCACAGCAAAAGGATTAGAAGGAAAGAAAAATTAGCTTAAGTAGCAGAAGAACGGAAAACAGTACCCCTAAGCAGTTAATTGATATAAAATCGAGATGTTCCAGGAGTAGCACGGCTGAGAGCTTCCTTTGCTCTGGAGGAGAAAGCCCTGGAGACATATGACATCTTTATAAAAATCAAGTTATTTTCAAGTATCCAAGTACAGCTCAAGTGGGGGCAAACAGGCAGACCTCCCCTGACCCCAAGAAACCAAAGCAACCACATCTCCAGTCAACTTATGGCTTTATTGCTTTCTCTCTCTTGCTTCCAAACTGCAAACTACCGTTCACTTACTTATCTTAATCACTGATATCCCCTGCTCTCAAATACTACTTGGTTTGCAAAGTCTAGAATGAATTTTTTTAGCAGTCAAGCGAGCCTTTATTGGCATATATAAAATATAAAATTTTAAATACAGAGACTCCATACAAAATGAGATTAAAATACAGATAGGAGCAGGGCAACAGTGCAGCAAAACCAGTACAGAATATTACTTGTCAAGGAGTATGAATTTTTTTTTAAAAAAACACACAAACACTCACATGCGTATACCTAACTCCCTCCCCTTTCAGTAAGGGGAGCAGGTGCCACCTTCTCCCAGCTCATTCCAAACACGTAACTATCAGGAGAGCATCTCCTGACAATCAGCACTCATCCACTCCATCTCGGACCATTACACGCAACAAAGGAACAGCTGGCCAGCACCCATAACAACATTCTAAGCAAACCTGGGGAAATGGAACTTGCTATTCAAAAGAATGTCTCAGATTTATGGAGCAGAAATTAGAGCCGAACCACAAGTGACAAAAGGCACAGATTGGGCACTTGTCAGCTTCCCTCAAGTTTTGATGGGAAACGTAGGCGTCCTGGTCTCGCAGCTTGGCTCTCCGACTGCTGTCCAATGGACTTTTCAACTGTCACTTGTCCAACATTCCGCCAAGCTGCCTACATTTCCCATCAAAACTTGCGGGAAGCTGACAAGTGTCCAATCTGTGCCTTTTGTCACTTGCGGTTCTGCTGTTAGAAGTGCTGGAAATTCCAGCAGTTGCATTACTGCTAACCCTATAAATGAAATAACTATAAAGACACTTCCACAGAGATGTCTGCTATTGGCTTGGACTATGAAGCCAATCAAAGATGATAGAAACAAGGAAAATGGAAGAGGAAGATTTGAGTCCAATAGCATCTAAAGGATCAATGAGATTTTTCAGGGTATAAGCTTTCAAGAGTCAAGCGCCCTTCATCAGGTACAGGGAGGGATGGAGATTCCTAGGTTCTTATATCTCAGGGATCTCCATTCTTACTTGTATCTGACAAAGGGAACTTGACTATGGAAAACTTATACCCTGGAAAATCTTGTTTGTTTGTTTTTTGGTGCTATTGGACTTAATCTTTGATTTTTCTAGTGCAGACCAACATGGCTACCCACCTGAAACTATCTTCAAGGAAGACAGAACATCCCAGAAGGCCTGAAATTTTAAGGCAGCCAAGACATGAATTAATCCAGGCAAGAAACCATGAGTGTGCACACAACTTTTCCAGCCACTGAAATCAAAAGCCAAACAAGCAAGAAGAAATAATGGAAGGGAAAGGAAAAGAAAGGCAAAATTTCAACACTGCTTCTGTTAAGCCTGCTAAATCAATGGACAGATCCTGTGAAGAACTGACACGTTACAGGGGAGAAAGCCAGCCTGAGGGAGGCTGCTAACATCAAAGAGAAGGGCAGGAAGAGGAGGAAAAGCTTCTTGTTTTACCAAGAAATGCAGGAAGGAGACAGATCAAAGTTCACAGACACATGGATTCAGTGATTTTCAGGGCGCCATTCATTGCTCCGGTAGGTGGTGGTTTGCTTCTTGAAATAATGCCTAAATATGCGCACAGAAACTATGGCCCCTACACAGGCCCATTCACTTTGCTATATTATGAAAGGGGGAAGCCATCTTGAGATTACAAAGGAGTGCACATAGTCAGAGCACGGGTGTGCAAGATTATTTCCCTGCAAAAAGAGATAGGTGTCCATTAGCAGAAAATGTTGACTCTAGCATGTGCAAAATCCATTTTTAAAGTAAAATGTGAAGGAGGAAAGGTGGTCCAATAGCAACTGCAATAAAGTTAGTAGCAGTATAATTTTTGCACCTACACTGAAATAAATTATAAATCAGGAAAGGAGGACATAGAAGTATGTGTGGATGACATAAGGTGTGAATGGACAATTGAGGCACAAATCAGCTGGTATAGAGATATGCGTCAAGCATCCTGTCCACCTCAACTAGACGTCTTCTTTCAACCACATCAATTCCACTTAGCTCTGCTTAGAAAGTTCTGCCTTTGGCACCTTTCCCAGATGGCCCAGACAGGGAAATTCTGTTAGGTCCGGGAGGGAGGAGGGCTCTTGGCTAATCCAAGGAAACGTGCTCCCAGTTCAAAAGCTGGGGTGATCAGGAACAAGTTCTGAGAGGCAGTAATGATGATGATGACGATGATAACATTCAATTTATATACTACCCTTCAGGACAACTTAATGCCCACTCAGAGCGGTTTACAAAGTATGTCATTATTATCCCCACAACAAAACACCCTGTGAGGTGGGTGGGGCTGAGAGAGCTCCAGAGAGCCGGGACTAGCCCAAGGTCACCCAGCTGGCTTCAAGCGGAGGAGGGGGGAATTAAACCCAGCTCTCCAGATTAGAGTCCCACGGTCTTAACCACTACACCAAACTGGCTCTCCAGAGGAGTTAGCCGTGTTAGTCTATAGTAGCAAAATAGTAAAGAGTCCAGTAGCACCTTGTAAGACTAACCACCTTTACTGTAGCACAAGTTTTCGAGAACCACAGTTCTGACAAAGAGAACTATGGTTCTCAAAAGCTTATGCTACAGTAAAGGTGGTTAGTCTTACAAGGTGCTACTGGACTCTTTACTGAGAGGCAGTGAGACCTTCTGCTTTGTAAGAAGGCAAGAGATGGCATGCACACACGTACATACGAGAGAGATTTATTGTGCCACAAAGAAAGAGACAAGGTAAACACCTGGATTTTACTCAGGCACACATGCACACCATTATTGACAGAAACATGGCTAGTGTTAGCCTTAAAGCCACAGTACAGAAAGAGGGGAGCTGCAACAGTTCAAGCTGGGTGCCCCAAAGGAAGAAGAGGGACCCTGGACACAGGGCTGCTCTCTTATAACCCCCTTTCCTGTGTCTTCTGCCATTCTTCCCTCAGATTGGCCCCTGTCTCTAGGGAGGATTTTGCTAAGTCCAGGGCATAGTGTTACTTTTGATACTAATAGATAAGGAAACCAAGGCCTCCTTGTTCTTCCTGTGTGTCTGGGTGTCATGTAGACTCACTGAGGCCTTGGAGCCATAAACTGTGTTCAAGTTCCTGTTCAGGAACTCAAGCTGCCAGCCGTGGCCTCGAGGAATTGATAAACACCCTCTGAGCCCACATTCCAACCCCCCCCCCATCCTCTTGAGCTGTCTCTTATTAACAGCAGAGAAGCATGGGAGAGAGGGAAAATGGCTGACGTTTGGCTCAGATCCGTGTGCCTGGATTCTGGTTCAAACGTCCTTTACAATTCCATGGAACAACAGCATTTGAGTCCAGTGGCACCTTAGAGACGAACAAGATTTTCTGAGTCAGAGCTCCCTTCTTCAGAAGGCATTTGAAGAAGGGAGCTGTGACACTCAAAAGCTTATACTCTGAAAATCTTGTTGGTCTCAAAGGTGCCACTGGACTTGAATCTTCGTGTTCTACTGCAGACCAACAGGGCTACCCCCATAAAAGTAATTCCACAGAAGGCCTTTGAAGCACGAAGGATATACTGGCACCTTCTTCTAAGTGACTGCAGGCTGGGTTATTTTGTCTTATAAGGTCCTTTCAGAAGGTAATCGGAATGCCTTCCAGTACTGGTATTTCTAATCAGCTGAAAGGGACCAGTGTCCACCCAGACAGAGCTAAAGCACCCTAAGGCATAGGCAGAATGCCAAGGACACATGCTTATTAGGAGGAAAAATAGGAGCCAGGTGTATTTCATCTACATTAGCAAACCAAAAGATGCAAACTTGCTGACATCTGAGACCCAAACTACATGAGACGCCCAGCACATGTTCTACGCATGTCAGGTTCCTGCAAGTTTCCCTGGGTAGTATAGCTGGGCCCCCGCCCCTGCGCTCCCGGAGGAAAACCCAAGCGGGCTTTACACAACATTCCTCTTTTAAGTAAAATCGCTTACCATCAAGGAGTCAAGCATATGGCTGCAGCATTAAGTTGGCTTGTAAATATGGAAGGGGGGGAGACCTGCTTTCCAGTATGGGAGAAAGCCATCCACTTCACTCTTGCTCTCTTGCAAAAATCCACTTCGCCAGGGGTCATTTCGCAGAAAAAGAGCTGGAGGAACTCATTAGCATATGCCACACCCTTTGCCACCACCAGAAGTGTGTCATTAGCATAACTGATTTGCATATGCCACACCCCCTGACATCACCTATCCTGCCTGTTTTGGATCCAATCCTGGCCATTCAGGGCAGAAATTGGGCCCAAAATGGCAAAAAGGGGCTGAAAATGGCCAAAAAGGGGCCCAAAATGGTCAGGATCGGGCCGTTGCTGAGTGGGAGAGTAATCCACCACCCGTCAGAGGCCCGATCCAGGCCGTTTCGGCCCCAATCCAGGCTGAAACAGGCTCCAAATGGCCGAGAGTCAGGTGGGTGGGGCCACCTGACATGTGACCTCTTTGGGGAACTGAAGGAACTGTGTTCCTGCGCATTCCCCCTCGAAATGAGCCCTTCGCTTCACTCAGATTTTCCTTTATGGTAAGCAGGTTTCCTTAAAGAGGAACATTGTTTAAAGTCTGCTCAGATTTTCCTCCGGGAGTGCGTGGACGGGGCCCAACTTCATTACCCAGGGAAACTTGCTGGAACCCAACACTTGTCGAACATGTGCCGGGCGTCTCATGTAGTTTGGCTCTTAGAGATGATCGAGTCAGGCAGGAGGACAATATGCAGGAGTTCCCAGTGAAAGGCCTCAATCCCAAAGTGTCCCATGTCATGAACTGGTTAAGGAACTTGAGGTCCAGAATGGCTCAGGGGCCTCTATTTTTTTGAGGCACTATGACAAAAAACCAAGCAGATACCAAAAGACCTCCCTAATGGAGAGACTGACTCAATCACTTTGATCTTTGGTAGCCTCTCTCCAAAGATTTTTGTACTTCCTCTTGGATGTGGAGAACACAAGAAATCTATCTGGAGGCAAACTGGAGAAATCCAGAGCGGGAGTGTCCCTGGGCAGCTCGGCCCCAGACACAAGATAAATAATTTTTTAAAATGGATAAATAAGAGTATCAGCTAATGAGATTTATAACATATTCACGACGTCAACCAAACCATTAAAGGGTTAATAAAATGCAGTAACGAATTCCTACTAGGAATATGAGGGAAAATTTAGGCTTGGAAGAAAGAGCAGCTGCAGGTCTGTCTATTGGGAGCTGAGCTACAGGTCCTACATGGTCTCACTTACAAGGGCAGGGAAGGGTTATGTATGAAAGAGATTACCAGCCCTCCTCCTCCAAAAACTCTCCCCCATCCCTGGCAGAGAGAATGAAGGAGAACTCTGAGATTGTTCCCATGGCAACAGAGCTGGGAGGATTATGAGTTTCCATGTCCCGGGGGCAGAGGGACCTGTGAGTAGAATCAGAGATAAGAGAGTTTGCCTCAGGACGGTTCTCTGACTGGAGCCTTTTCTGTGGTGTCCACACCTCTGTTTGACTCGCCTAGAGCAAGAGTGGCTGGAGGAACAAGCTGGAGATGGAACTGCTCAAGATGGGCTCTGCCTAAAACGGTGCCCCTTTCCCCTTGGCCTGGCTGCCTCGCTGTTGTCTGCCCTGGTGCCCTAGGCTAGCTCTGAGATGCTGAGTGCAGCCCCTCCTGCAAGGTGAAAGAGCCCGCCCCGTGTTCTGCTCTCCAGGCAGCCACCAGACCTGGTAGCTGCTACTGGAGGGCAGGCGTCACCACCTGAAAACGGCGGGAAAGAAGCTAATGGCATGGAGCCCTCTGCGCCACCTCTCAGCACCCTTCAAAAAAGAAAGTTTGTCTTCATCAGAAAGAGCCACACTGCCAGCACAACAGTCAAGATGTGGCAAGTGGGCTGATGAGCCACCAGCCAACATCGCTCAATAGCCTTTCTGTCTCTCTGAAGTGGCAACAAACCAGATACACACACCCCAAGCTGCTAGAAGGGACAAGAGAGGGCAGTTCTGGATTGCTCTAATCTGGCCTGCTGTGAGGCAAAAAGAAACTACAACAGAGAGAAATGAAGGAGAAAAAAGCTAGCAATATGGAGGAGTAGCTGATAGACCTTGCCCTCTCCAAGGCGAAGACCAGAACTGAGGGCGACTCCCCCCGTCTGAAGGGCCTGAAGAAATGTTGGCGTCTCCTCTGGAAGTGGATGCAGATACACCAGACTTTCTACTTCATGTCTTCTTGTTTTATCATTCTCAACTTGTGGCATAGTCTTTTTGCTCTTTGTGCCACGTCTTGTTTTATTCCTCGCAGAGAGTGAAAAATCTTCTCCAGGTATATAGGGGAGGTAATGTCTCAATTTAAAATAGGGGTCTTTCTTGATGGATGGCTGTTAAAATATTCTAAGTGCTTGGCACTTCAGGGAAGTCTTTATTTTGCCTGTAGGTTTTTAACACTTCAAACCATGCATGTGTTTCAATGCAAATATCTGCTCCCATCCGGGACTCAACAAGAACTCTTGCTGCAATGGTGACGAACTTTCACGTCCACTTTTCATTCCTCCTTGCTCCCCTTTTAAAACTTTCATTTCTTAAGATAACTCACTTTTGCATTCCAAATGCTGGGAAATATTGAACAAGAAAAGAGGTGAAGGCAAGTGAGACACATATGCAATAGGGATCCCATTTGCCCAGGGGGGGATCCCTTGTTCCCAGCCTTCGCCCCGCTCCCCCACCGTCACTCACCTTGCCAGCAGGAGAAAAGATGCAGGGAATGGGCCCAGGAGCCACTTCCTTGTTGCGTCGGGAATGACGTCATTCTTGGCGTAACAAGGAAGTGAAAGCCCTTGCACGGGGCTGAGTTGATAAAAATCACCTCTCAATCTAGTGTTGGGGGCCATTTAAGTACTCCTGATGCACGCCCCCTCCAGGGGGCCTGGCAACCCTAACATGCAAGCTCATTTGGCAGAGGTCCGTCAGCCTTTTATCTACACAAAATTTGGCAAAGTGCGAAATTCTCCTGCTGTCCTTTTCATTGCAACTGCAGACAAGGGGACAACCCCACCCACCTAGCATCCTGGACCAGTCCTGGCAAGGCCTGCCTGTGCTGTTGCATGACTCAGGGCTTGCCTCTTGCAGCTTCTCACTGGTTTTTGAATGTTGTGATTTTTTTATATCAGATTTATGACCATTCATTCTTTTGCAAAGAGACTGATCTGTTTGTCCAACACAGAAGGCTGAAAGGCATTGCTGAAACTTGACGGCAGATTATCACGTTGGAAGATGAACAAGTGAATGAGCCTGAGATGGTATAGCTAGTGTTGTTAGGTCCAGTGATTGCGTTGCTGGAGTGAATATGGGGCAGAGTTGGCATCTTGGTTCATTGTAGCCTCTGGTCCCAAAGTTCACCACAAACCAGCAGGAGAACATTTTATCTTCTGGGACATTCCATTGCTGACTTAAGAGTAGCGTTTCTCAAGCAGAGAAACTTCAAAGGAAAATTACAATGCGAGATTGCTGAAACTGAGTCTATTTACAATTTTGGAACCATGAATTCCCCAGAGCTGAATCTGGACATAGGATTTTTCTTGCATTACAGATGCTGATTTTCTGCACTTTGCACCCCTGCTCTATCAAACTAATTACAACATGTATTATAGCTAGCTTCCTGACACTTTAATTTGCAATACCCCTCCCACCCTTTGCCTGGATTATGAAGACTCCTTCCTTTTTCCAATCCTTGTGTCTGACAAAGGGAGCTTTGACTCTTGAAAGTTCATACCTTGGAAATCTAGTTGGTCTTTAAGGTGCTATTGGACTTGGATCTTGCTTTTCCATTTCATTATTACAATGTCTTCATAACTGCCAGACGAGAAACCCTCCTTCTCTTTGAATTGGCTTATAGAGAAGCTGCTCTTGGAGGGAGCAGAGCAGCAAATCTGCCTTGAGCCAAGAAGGAAGACAGACTAGAAATACGTTAATAACAAATGAATAAAATAAAGTTGGGCCATGCCCAGAGTTCTCGCAGGATCAAAAAACCCTGAAATGCAAGAGCCTTGATTCTATACAAGCGAAGCCCAACGACTATTAAAAGCAGCAGCAATCAGTGATAATGAAGTTTTCCTAGGCATGCTAGGAACTTTAACATCTGCAGTGTGGCACTATCTTAATGGACATCATGACACTATGTCAGGCTTCCTGATGAACTTTAATTCTGTTACAGGACTCCAACACAAAATAATGTTATTTACTGTCAATTCACTTGCTGCCATTAGTTACAAGCATATTTTATCAACTGCTTTGACTAGTAGGGACTTGATGATGGAGAATAAGAACATAAGAAGAGCCCTTCTGGATCAGGCCAGCGGTCCATCTAGTCCAGCATCCCGTCTCACACAGAGGCTAACCAGTTACTCTGGAGGGCCAACAAAAGGGAACAGAAGCCAAGGCCTTCTCCTGGTGTCGCCTCCTGGCTCTGATATTCAGACGTTTACTTTCTCTGAATGAGGAGATTCCCTTCAGTCACAAGGGCTAGTAGCCATGATAGGCCTATCCTTTTTGAATCTGTCTAATCTCCTTTTAAAGCTGTATGTGCATGTGTATGTGTAATTGTTATTATTAAATAAAATAATAATAATAAATTATAAATCCTCAGTCAGAGATCATACGCCAAGGAAAGGGGGGGCAGAGAGAGGCCTTGTTTGGGAATGCATCTGCCCTCCTTTCCTTGGCGTATGATCTCCGACTGAGGATTTATAATTTTTTATTATTGTTATTTAATAATAACAATAACAACATTCTATTTATATACCGCCCTTCAGGACTACTTAACACCCACTCAGAGCTGTTTACAAAGTGTGTCGTTATTATCCACACAGCAATCACCCTGTAAGGTGGGTGGGGCTGAGAGAGCTCTGAGAAGCTGTGACAGACCCAAAGTCACCCAGTTGGCTTCAAATGGAGGAGTGGGGAATCAAACCTGGCTCTCCAGATTAGAGTTCTGCCACTTTTAACCAATATACAAGGTTCTCATTTACATCATTTATACCCCACTTTTCTTCCCAATGAAGACCCAAAGAAAATTATGTCCTTCTCCTCTCCTCCATTTTATCCTCAAAACAATCCTGTGAGGTAGGTTAGGCTGAGAGTGCATGACTGATCTAAGATCACCCAGCAAGCTTCCATGACAGAGCGGGGATTCGAACCTGGGTCTCCCAGATCCTAGTCTGGTGCTCCGAGCACTACACCACACTGCAATGGCACACAAATGAAAGGTTTGATCATCTATTCCTTATGTTATTATATTATTGTAAATGTTTATACCTGGCCTCTTGGCCGAAGCAGACTTAAGGGCCTTAATTAAAGGACAAACCAATGTCGTACGTCAATAAAACAACAGAACACATCAGCTAAAAAAAACGGAAAAAAATGTAATATTCCAAAATCCTCAGAAAGTAGCAGAAAAATAGAAGAATGTCAAGCAGATGTCCTATTAAAAACCAACAATCAAAACCATACAGGAGATAAAACACAGGAGGGGGAAGAACATCCCCCACAAACCAAACAGCAATGGCTACAAAAAGCCTGAGAAAACATGCAAGTTTGAGCCCAGTGTCCAGTTTCAAATACTCCATGGCGGGCAGATGGATGCAAGCACAGACTGTCGCCCCTCTGTCTCCCTCTGCTAGGAGCCTCGCCCTTCCTTTGCTTCTTTTAGGCAACAGAGTAGGAGGTTCTTCTCTGATGGCCTGAGGAGAGATCTTTTCATGTCTTCTCCCCTCTCCCCATTATGTCCAAATGCTTCTCAATAGAAAGTTCCCCACCACCTGATTTGTAGCACTGAAAATCTCCTCAAAAATTCCCTGGAAGACTCCAGTGACTAATTCATGTAATCTCCCTAAAGACAAATGCTACAAAGGATTCTGTTTATTTCCATGATGGTGGAACAACTTGGAGAGGGGGTACTTGTGCAATCCTGAAGAGCAGTATATAAATCGAATGTTATTATTATCAATTGCAATTCATAGAGGTCTCTCACCTGCCCATCAAGGAAATGTCACACATTAATTCTTGGTGCAAAGAGTAGGGATTGAGCTAAGATGGAGTGCAGCTGAGTAAGACCACTTGATTTTCCTTACATAGGGCTGAGGTCTGTCTATGGGATCAAGGACAGGGCTAAGAAGGATATTGTTCCCCAAAACAAGCAAAAGCCTTAAAGGGCAGTGATCACTCTCAACTCTGCTGCCAACCTCAAAGCAGAGGGTGTGGAATAATAGCGAGGAGCAGGGCTTTTTTTCAGCTGGAATGCAGTAGAATGGAGTTCCGGAACCTCTTGAAAATGGTCACATGGCTGGTGGCCCCGCCCCCTGATCTCCAGACAGAGGGGAACTGAGATTGCTGTCCACGCGGCTCAGTGGCTTGGATGGCAATCTAAACTGCCCTCTGTCTGGAGATCAGGGGGCGGGGCCACCAGCCATGTGACCATTTTCTCCGAGGGCAACCCACTGAGTTCCACCACCTCTTTTCCCAGAAAAAAAGCCCTGGCAAGGAGGAAACTACTATGCAGTCAACTGTACTCGCTTCTCCAGTAGATAGAAATGTAAATGCACCACTGGAAATAGAGTGCCGTGGAGTGTGCACAGCTGATGGAGAGAGAGTCACTCTAGTAATCTTGAGCATGGCTTATTTACAACTGAGTCCTGTGATACCTGGCCCAAGAAACAGGAGTTTTCAGCGTCAAAGAAATATCTTGAAAGGAGCTTTTGATTCTCTGCTGGGAAACAAAGCCTCTTCCAGGAATGGGAAGCAATTGTTCAGCTTTCAGAAATCCCTCAGCAACACCAAGGGTGCTGGTATGGAATGGACCTCCAGTGCTTTCCCCCCCATACTTCTCACCTACAGATCAACTGCATTTGTGTAGGCAGCACTCATGTCAAATTACTTACGTTTAGTTTCTGCAATGATTCATATCTGTATTTGGTTCTATGCTTGTTTTCACATTTCTGCAATCCACGCCTCTTTGTATAGTTTGTTGGATGACCCAGCCATTGATTGTATTGACCTACGGTGGTATGCAGTGGCCTGAGGCCTCCATCACAGAGGGCAGAGAGTTGTGCCACCCAGTTCTCCCTTTTGTGTGCTCCCCCTGTCTTTCTTTCCCACAGGCCAGGAACAAGGGCAAGGAAATCCTCCAGGGGCCAGTTTGCGGGCCTAGCAGACTTGCTTCAGGATTGGGGAAAGCCATGCCCTGTTGCCTTGGCAACCGGCCCAGTTCCTTTCTCCCTGGGCATCAGTCAGAGTCATGCCGTACAGTGCCCAGTCAATGGCCCAGCTTTGCTCGGTTCCTTGGCGGTGTATTGGCTGCCACATTGACAAGGCAGGTATGATTTCGACCTGAGTTCAGTTTGCCAACTCAGAAGCCGGGTGCTCTAGTGCTTGTTTTCAGTTATCAAGCTTTACATTCCTGGGCTGGAAAGCATTATTGTTGCATGCCCGGCCTGATGGTTTTGACGCAGTAGACAAACACACACACTGCGCACTCGGCATTTCAGATAACTGCCAACAAGATAGAACAAACTTGCTAGAGAGAAATCGTATTTTGGGTACTGTTATGTGGACTGACATAGCTCCCTACACAATGATAAGAATTTTCAGACAGCTGCACAAAACACTCAGCCGCCATTTCTCAGCAAATCCAGAAAAGGGGGCGGGGGGGAGAGAAGAACAGAAGGAGAAGAAAGTTTTAGAGCTACAATGACATTAATCTTCTCTCCTGGGGACATAAGTCTGACAACTGAGACCAGGTGGGATGCTGCAGCTGAGGAGGGTAGAGTAGAGTTGCTCTTTTCATAGAAAGAACCATCCTGCACCACCTTCAACAGCTGGGACATTTATATAAGGATGGAACAATCTCTTCCCCCAAATGCTCCATGAGAGATATGAGATGGAAAATGGTCCAGTGCTTTGTTTTTCTGTAGCAAATTTTCTGTTTCTAAAAACTGTTACATAAAGTTAACAACAATGAATGGATACTGTGGAGAAATGCCCTGCACTGTAGAATGCGCCGCAATTATTCAACCATTGGGATTGCACTCTGTCTATGAGACTGAACCTGGCTGTGAGCTCGTAGCTGGCAGAAGGAAAATAGCTATAAGAGCTCTCCAGCTCTCAGTAATGCTATTGGCTCTGGCACACCTTACTGTAAAGTCATACAAAAACTGGGACTGCCAAATGTGGCTAGAAAGTTTTCTCCTCTTCAGGAAGAAGATTGAGGGTGGGGGACTCCCAAGGGGAGGATATAAATTCTCACAACACAAGAAATAAGCTCTCTTCTCTTACAGCTTTCGAGCAGGGAGTCACAAGCCATGAAAGACGAGTAAGTCTTTACCTGCGGACTCCATCTTGTCCATGTAGCAAGGGGCAATGGAAAAAGTCTCAATGTTGAGAATAAAGGTAATGGACTTTTAAATGCTGCAGCTTCAATAATTACTAGTCAATCTAGTAATTTCTAGCTCTTTAGAATAAAGAGTTTAGGGGATTGTTGCATTTTCACCTTTTCTTTGTATACTTGCTCAGCCTAGTCTCTTTAGAGTTTAGGGGATTGTTGCGTTTTCACCTTTTCTTTGTATACTTGCTCAGCCTAGTCTCTTTAGAGTTTAGGGGATTGTTGCGTTTTCACCTTTTCTTTGTATACTTGCTCAGCCTGGTGCTTGTACGGACCATGTGTAATATTTTTATTTTTGTTTATTAAACTTCTTTAGGTTTTGAATGCTCAGAGCCTGACCTCTGTAAATACACCACACCTTGCTAGCGAAAGAGGGATAAAGGGGATGGGGGGCAAGTAAGTTCATCATCCCATGAGTGTGATAGCTTGGAAGTCTGAACATCCGATAGATCATCCCCGTGCTAGCCAGTATGAACAAAGTGGGAGAGGTGTTTTAAGGCTCTGCCTAGTTGCCACCAACACAGATACAGAGCGCAAGATTTACAAATCTATCTAGCAGGAGATATGCTCAGATTTGCAGGTGACAGTGGTTACTACCCACTGAGAAGTATGGTATCCCCCAGGAGTAAGGGAAAGAGAGAACATCAACAAGGGGAGGCCACAGGGTTTTTCTGACCTCCTGGGACCCATGGGAGCAGAGCTTGAGGGTCCATTCCTTCACAGATGCCATTGCTGATACAAGCTTGACAGTTTCAAAGCTGTAGTTAATTTTTTTCTGGTGATCTCACAATACTTAGGGATAGTGAGAGTGCTCATGTATATTTTATTGATTTGTAAACCAGGAGAGGGGTTAAATTACAAATACACATAATAAGCCAAAACTTTAATTCACCAGATTGACACAACTATGGAAATAGCCAAGAATGTCCCTCAAGATAAGTGTAATAGCCATAATAACAACATAATAATAACATTTGATTTATATATATATCACCCTTCAGGACAACTTAATGCCCACTCAGAGTGGCTTGCAAAGTACGTCATTATTATCCCCGCAACAAAACACCCTGTGAGGTGGGTGGGGCTGAGAGAGCTCTGAGAGAGCTGTGACTGGCCCAAGGTCACCCAGCTGGCTTCAAGTGGAGGAATGGGGACTCAAACCCAGCTCTCCAGATTAAAGTCCCGCGCTCTTAACCACTACACCAAACTGGCTCTCCTGTCCTTACAAATAAGGACAGAAGTGCCAAGCACTGCACCCAAGAAAAGCTTTTGCTGTAAAAACATCATTTGACAGCCAGCAAAGAGCAGGTCCCCTCTCACATGGTTGGAAGGGTTACTTTAAGCCTAAGAAGAGAGCAGCTAGTGTCCAGCTATGGGAGTGTGGAATAAAATCTTGGCAATCTCCATCCAAGAATGCAGCAACGGACAATTGCGGAGGCAGGAGAAAATGCCACATCTCAGCAAGTACAACTTGTAGACGACAGCAGCACTTTCTGTCTCTTAACTGCTGCGTGAAGTATCCAATCCATGCTAATATGATCACAGGCAGCAAATCTCCCTCCTTACTATCTCTGGAGTTCTCTAATTACTTACGTTCAGGGAAGTCTCTGTCCCATGAAGGTACGGTCAGTTTTATATTAAAGCCTGAGGAACACAAAAGCCCCTGGTTTTGATACATTCTATGCTCCAAAAGGCACCAGTAACAGGAACAATTTGGAGGAACATGTTTGGCTACCCGACGGATTCAGCAAAAAAAAATTAATTTGGTTACTATGTGAACCCGTGTTTTAGGGACTTGCAGATGATACATCTGCCTTTTTAAAGTAGAAAAGTAATCTTCCGGTACATTTTCAGAAACGCTCTAGTGGGCGAAGAAAAAATAATGACAGCACATACAATTTAACAATTCATTGAGCCCAGCCTGAGCGTGACAATTACGCTCACAGTTTTGCATTAATGCTAGCAAAGATCCCGTCCTATCCCAAGCCTTTTTCCATAGGCAGTGATGTGGTCAGTACAAGCTGTTTGAAGAAACCTGCTTTAATGGTTTCTCAATCATTCTATCCATAAATTGGGAACAAAATAATTCTCAGAGCTCATACAGAGTTATTTCAAGGACAAGACAGATTGGAACGCTAACGCAGTATCTGAAGGCATAAAAATGGGTACAACATGAGCAGCAAAAGCTATTTTGTATTTGTGGCAACTCAACCCGTGCAAGCCCCCCTCCCAGCAGGGACCAGGATGCCTTGTGAATGTTCCTGCAGCAAGTGGGACAAGGTCACCCCCTCTAATTACTGCAATGCTTTTAGCAGATGATAAAATGTTTCACGAGATGACAGGGACGGCAGTGGAGCCTCCAGATCTTAAAAAAGCCATTCCAAATTATTAGCAGGGGGTTGTTTGACGATTGCTGTCTTTTGGTCATATCCAACTAGACCTTCCTTGGATAGATGGCATGAGAAAGTTTGGGAGTTTTGGAGAAAATTGTGCACAATCCCTTTTCTTGTAGCGTGCCTCATAGTGCGCAGCGGAGCAATTATGAAGAAATTTGGAATCCTGTCTTTGATTATTTGGAACTCAGAGGGATCCAAGGACAGAGAAAAGACTGTAGATTTTGATGGTTGTTGTGGATTTTCTGGGCTGTATAGCCGTGGTCTTGGCGTTGTAGTTCCTGACGTTTCGCCAGCAGCTGTGGCTGGCATCTTCAGAGGTGTAGCACCAAAAGATGCCAGCAGCTGTAGCTGGCACCTTCAGAGGTGCTACACCTCTAAAGATGCCAGCCACAGCTGCTGGCGAAACGTCAGGAACTACAATGCCAAGACCACGGCTATACAGCCCAGAAAATCCACAACAACCATCGTTCTCCAGCCGTGAAAGCCTTCGACAATACTATAGATTTTGGTTTTCTCTTTGACCGTCCTTATGTCTAGGCTAGTATGTTCTTTTACACTCTCTGGGGTCTAATTGTGTTTATATTTGTGTACTTTTTATGTTTATATATTTTTTTTAAAAGCCATTGTTCTTCTGACTCAAAGTCTGGAAGAACATAAGCCCCAGTAAGATCAGGTTTGCCAGGAAGTGCCCATCTCAATCTGGACTTTGTACAATGCCAACATGATACCGTTTTTAATCAGAGGATGGGACATAGCTCAAAGGCAGGTTCCTGTTTGCTTGCTGGCATTTTTAATACTTGAAACAACATGGGACAGATATTCAAAACTGAATCCAGAAAACTGTGAGTCTCTCAACACAAGACATCTTACATGGGGACGTTCAAGTGAAGGGGGACACAATGTCAGTCGGGAAGTGCAGTTTTAAAAGACAGAGACACAGAGAACACTCCTCAGAGGCTTTTTTAATTTCTTCTTCACATAGGGAAAGGGAGGTGAAATTGACAGAGCTTTCTGGGAGGTGAAGATGAAATGAACAAAGCCTCTGAGGAATGATCTCTGCCTGCCCTATCTTTTAAAACTATGCTTCCCGGCTAACAGTGCGTCTCCTTTCACTTGGGCATCCTCATATAAGATGTGATGCAGATGAAAAGTCAGGACTAAAAAGCGTATTTTGGGCAAGAGGGAGGACTAAGGGAGGGACGCTGTAAAGGGGAAGAAATAGAAAAAACCGGTAAAGAAGCTTACCTATTCCTCAGCAGCCTCTCCACACCACTTAGGGAGAGAGTCAAGGGCAAGGTGAGACAAACTCTTATCTTATTTCTCGGAGGCACTGCAGATCACTTTTCCTTTTCAGCTCAAAGTGGTTTCCCAAACTGAGACTATAAAATATTTACTTACTTACTTAATTCATTTATAACAATATTTGAGTCCAGTAGCACCTTAGAGACCAACAAAATGTCCAAGGTATAAACTTCTGATTCTCGAAAGCTTGTATCTTGGAAATCTTGTTGGTCTTTCAAGTGCTACTGGACTCAAATCTTGCTCTTCCACTGCAGAGCAAAATGGCTAACCCACCTGAAACTACTTCATTTATAGTTTGCCTTCCCATTGAGAGTCTCTCTACATGAGACATGTGAAGAACATGAGACATGTGACATGTGAAGAACACGTGTCAGGAGATGCAATGTTAGCCAGGAAGGGTAGTTTAAAAAGAGAGTCAGAAGCAGGGCAGAGGCTTTGCTCTACACTGAAGCTGTGTGAAGGGGTTGTGAAATTCCAGAACAGAAACTTCAGCGCATTACAACCTCTCCAGGTCCAAGCCCGGCTCTGGAAGGCAGCTCCAGCCTATTTCCATTCCTCGCTGCCCTCCGGTTGGGATCCCATGCAGTTTTAAACTGGAGAAGTGAAACTGACAGACCCTTCAGGGAGGCAATTAACAAACTCTCAGAGGAGCGATTAATGACATCCTACCCCAAAACTATACCTCACTCAGCAGTCTGACAATATTAAACATAGGAAAGAGAAGAGGAACTTGGGGCATCCCACATACCAACTCCCAAGGTGCACTTCCCTTCACTACACTGCATTAACCAAATAAGAAAAGCCCCCCCCTTCTAATGCTTCAAGTGACACAGAAAGATGAAATGACTACTACCCGTGTCAAATTCTACTTGCAAGTCCAACAGGACCAACACAGTGGTATTTCTCCTAAGCATCTGCCGGCCGGAGTAACCAGCGTGGACTCAGGCCTAAGTCCGGCTTCTAGCAAGATTGCCAAGGGTCAAGAGTAGATGTGTCAACCAAGAATGCCTGAAGATGCTCTGCCCCATCACACTCCATCACATTACCTAAAAAGAGAAGGCTTGAAACTGGCCAGTAACTAACTGGCCTTTTCCAACAAAGGCCTAATAATAGCTTCCTTTCAAGGCTTGGGGAAATTTGCCTCTGCCAAAGAATTGTTTATAATCTGGGCCAGAAGCACTCTCAAAAATTAAGAAGGGCAGGGGTCCATTTGGCATGAATGCATCTTTCACAATCCTTTCAACCTCCTTTAAGGAGACCAGTTCAAAACTGCCCACAGAAACATGACCAGACAGTACTTCCAACACCTGCTATACAACCTACACCTAAAATGAAGTCTAAATCATACCAAATCAAAGAGATTTTCCTTACAAAGAATCCAGAAAAATGCGGTGGCTTACAGTCAAACAATGTTCTGTTTTATCTTGCTGTGAATTCAAAAGCAATAATAAAAAGGGCATCTTTGTTGCTGCCACCACTGCCACAGAACCCCTGTAATGTGCTCTGTCAAGATTTGGCAGCAACCTTTCACCTCATGATGTCTAGTTTCCCTCTCTCTCTCGGCTTGTCAATAAACCAGGGAGTGCCATTCAAGGGGAGAAAGATGATGCCAGCACCTACCAGGCTGATATTCCAGATGCCTAGGCTATCAGTTGGTAACTGCCCCGTGGTGCAGAGTGGTAAGCGGCAGTACTGCAGCCCAAGCTCTGCTCACGACCTGAGTTCGATCCTGGCGGAAGCCAGGTTCAGATAGCCGGCTCAAGGCTGACTCAGCCTTCCATCCTTCCGAGGTCGGTAAAATAAGTATCCAGTTTTCTGGGAGTAAAATGTAGATGACTAGGGAAGGCAATGGCAAACCATCCTGTAACAAAAGTCTGCCAAGAAAATGTCATGTTGCGACATCCCCCCATGGGTCAGTAATGACTCGGTGCTTGCACACCTTTACCTTTTTAGGGTATCAGTTAAGCCTCCAACTCCCCATCAAGATTCTCAATATCCCTGAGAGCATCCTGGAAATCACTTGGATCCATCAGTCTCCAAGGGGGAAACCATCCTAACTGGACTCTTGATCTTACAGAGAAAAGGCAACAAGCTCAGTTGTGTTGTTGGCTGCTAATAATCCAACCATAACAAGGATTCAGTTCTTTCACCAGATCACCAAAATATGCCTGGGAGGGGGAGATGATTTCATGTATGTACCTTCCCATGTTCTGGGCCCATAACAACCTAGGAGAGCTTCTTGGTTGCCAGTCTTGAGGGCCTCAGCATGAACATAATAACAACAACAACAACATTCGATTTATATACCGCCCTTCAGGACAACTTAATGCCCACTCAGAGCAGTTTACAAAGTGTGTTATTATTATCCTCACGACAATCCCCCTGTGAGGTGGGTGGGGCTGAGAGAGCTCCAGAGAGCTGTGACTAGCCCAAGGTCACCCAGCTGGCTTCAAGTGGAGGAGTGGGGAATCAAACCTGGCTCTCCAGATTAGAGTCCCGCGCTCTTAACCACTACACGAAACTGGCAAATTCCCCAAGACAATTGTGGGAGTCTCCAAGACTAGGCCAGAGATCACCTTGGGCAACCCAGACACAGTGTTCATAGGTAAGCCACCAAGAGCCCCAACGCAAAAGATACATAGTGTAAATATCTGCACTACACAAAGGAAAGGACTTTTTGAAGATCACAGCCACACCCAATCCACATCCTTCCATTCAAGACCAATTCCCTTGGAGTCACCCAAGACATCTAATCAGGTTTTCCTAAATGCTAAAAGGTTGCCTAAATCTTCACATGGATGAGCTGGTGTAAGGATTACAGCAGCATCTTAAAGAGGTTTTGTGAGTCACAGGTCACTTCATCAGATGCAATGAACACCCACCAAAAACAGCTAAATGTATTCTGCCAGCACAAACAGTTGCCCACACAGGTGGGACATAAGAAGGGGAAGCCCCAGGAAGCTATGTGACTGACATTTAGCTGCTTTGGATGGACTCTCCAATACACCTGATGAAGTAAACTCTGACTCCTTATAGTGGAATAAATGTTGTTAATATTTAAGGTGCCACTGGACCTCTGTCTTATACAGTAAACCGTTATTAAGATCGGCAACGCCTTAACACTGAGGAAATTCCAGATGGTAAGGCTGTAGCAGCAAGAATAAAATAGGAGTCCAATGGCACTTTAGAGAATAACCAGATTTTTTTTCCAGCTCTTGTCAGATGCACAAAGTGTACTGCCACAAGGCTGACAGATTTCAATCTTTAGAAAATTTAATTTTAAAAAATCATCAGTCTTATGGAAGTACGCTTTGTGCACCTGAGGAAGTCAACTTTGACTCACACCAGCCAGAATAAATCTGGTTATTCTCTAAAGTGCCGCTGGACTCTTGTTTTTATATAACATCAAGCTGTTATGCTAGATAGGATAAGCTTCCAACTCAACGTTCCAAGTCTTGAATGCTGATACTGCAGGAGCAGTTGCTTTTTCTATTATCCAGGGTCTGCTGGATGTTTCTTATGGTGCCACACTGGAAGCCAGCAGCTGTTTCAGCTTCTCTTTGGTAAGACGAGAGGCTATGTTAAAAATTAGAAAGGAGAGAGACTCCTTTTATTCAAATATCCTGCGGCAAATTCAACGATTGCAGAAGCACTACAGGGGAGACAAAGAAATACCCCACAACCTGCACCAGTAGATAAAAGAGTGTAGAAAATTAGATGTGAAAGGAAGGAAAACATTTTTACTTTCTGCCTTAATCAAAATATCTAATTACCAAACAATAATGAGCAGACATCACTTCTTTTTTTTATGGGACGACATGCCTTCATTCCCAGAGGCAAGAAGGAATTTAGACAAGGTGTTGTAGGCAGAAGCAATAAAATTGTCAAAGCAAGAGATAAACACAGCAAAACATGGAGCAGATTGTTCAGTTATGAGCACAGCTAAAGCAGAGACTTGAAGACCTATGTGGCTCACAGCTACAGCTCTTCAGCAAGAGAAAAAAAGGGCAGGTCTTCCCTTTGCAGGGTCAGAACTATTTGGAGCTAAGCTACAAGAGGTGAAATACATGAGGAAGAGCATGCGAAGGGAGTCTCAATGTTAGCCGGGAAGCTGAGTTTTAAAAGAGATTGGAAGGCTTTGTCAATTTCCCCTCTCTACAGAGCCAGCAAAGATGCTCCTCAGGGGGTTTGTTTATTTCCTCTTTGCCTCCATAAGGCTCTGTCAGTTTCACTTCTTCTTTTAAGAGGCAAACAAGAAATAAACCTGAGCAGGGATCTCCCTGGCTCTGTAGAGAGGGAAAATTGACAAAGCCTTCTGATCTCTTTTAAAACTCAGCTTCCCGGCTAACATTGTGACTCCCTTCACCTGCTCCTCCTCGTGTAATTCGTCTCTTGTAGTTTGGCTCTCAGTCCAACCATAAATTAGACATTGAAGAGGATAAGAAAGTTTAGACTCACAGCAAAATCTCATAGGGTGACTGTGCCTCAGTCCTAACAACAAAAGCGATTTAATGGCCATGATAAACAACTACAGATATTTGAGGTTTTAGAACTATAGTTCCTACCTGAATTATAAACAAAAGACTGGTTCATGAAAATGATAAACTGCAAGCTCCATAAAGCTGCCTTGTTCAACAAAACAAAACATCTGACTGCATGAGAGTCATCTCAGAGTACCTTAAGTAATGGGTTAGTCAAATTTAAGAGGAAATGGAAACAAATTACAACAGATCAATAGATCTAAAGAGAGTCGTAGAGCAAGGCTGTTAATGATTTTGGAGGGTATTAATCCACAGGCTCGCCATAAGTCGTAAACAATTTGATGGCACTTAACACACACACATATATATGTTATATAACAGAGAGTAAAGGAGTTCTGAGGGGGGAAGATCGACAATATTAAATTTCAGAGTACTTAACTAGTTTATAAGAGCAAAGAGATTTAGAACGCTTTCTGTGAAAGTGATTCTTCTGCACTTACGACTCAAATTCCAAGGAGAAGCCAATATAGCTTTTACCCAAGCTGAGTCTTCTGATAAACTTGGAAACAAAAACGTGTGCCAGTCAAAAAAACACAGCAGTGTTCAATTCCGGCAAGGGAAAAGATTTTCCCCTGCAACATTGTTTTGGTGCTTATAAATTCCAAATGTATCAAGTTTTAGTCAGCTCGACATATCCAAAAAAAAGCCAAGAAAATTACCAAGAAAAATAAGAGTTCTGACTGAGTTTGTTAGAGTTTCTAACAAGGTACCAAAGGCAGGATAAAACTTTTAGAACACACTTGGCAGCTTTAAAGAATCAGACGCAATTTTGAGAAACTTGAAGATTTTCTCTTCAGAATTCAGACTGAGACTGGAATATGAAATAACAATAAAGGGGAAAAGTAGAGAGACAAAGCAATACAATATTAAAGGGGTGAAGCTCATTCTTTACAAGCAAAAGTTCTGAGAAATAACAGAAACCACGACAAAGGACAAACAAGATTCCATTATTACCGAGCACCTAAGAAATATGAATTGAGAGGAGTATGAAGTGCCAGAAGTGTGGAAGAAGTTGTCCAGCACAAAGATGTCCCACATACAGAACAACTTGTGACACATGTTCACAATAGATATAATTATTGTGCAGCAATGTGGACTAGCCAATATTATACAGGGATTAAACAGAAACATCAGAAACAGTAAATTCCACTTGACCCCAAACTAATTTTTTTAAACCAATGGGAGACTGTAAACATCCCTAATATACAGAAAAAGTTAATCTGTAATTTTCTGACGGCAGCCAAGTTACTGCTGGCTTCTAATTGGAAATCATCCAAAATTCCCTCCACTGATGGTTGGATAATTAAGCTATGGGATTTTTACATTCAAGAAAAGATTTCGGAAACTATTAATCAAGCACCCCTCTGCCCAAAAGAAACTAACTTTGAGTCTAAATGGTTCCCACTTTTTGAATTTTTAATTGTTAATGACATTCATCCTCCTAAACATTTATCCTTTTTTTGGTTTCCCTGAATCAATACAAACTGTATTTGGTACCAAAAGACTTGTTATTCTTATTCCTAATAATATTGTAAATATGTCAATATGTTAATGCTTTAGACTGATGAGATGACTTTGTCATATCTGCTGGTTGATTGTATAGTATTGTTGCATTGTTACGTTATTATTTGTTATCTGTTTAACTAAGCTGAATAAAATTAAAAAAAAAGAAATAGTAAATTCAAAATGCACAGGATGGTGAAACCCGTGCATTGAAGAAGTAAAAAAACGATGACCTAAAATTAAAGAGGAACATAAAAGATGGACATAAATAACTTGGTTCTCTGCATAATAGAAGTAGAGCTTTTGTTAAGATGCCAGTGCTCAAGTTGATTATGTGTATAAACTCATTTAAAATGTAAACCAAAATTACGAAGATGCTCCAGGTTAATACTTTCTATTCCCTCCTCCTCCCTAACCCACCCAACTTTGCCCTTTAAGTCTGAACAGGTTAATACTTGGATCTCCTACTGGTAATGTAATTCCAACAATCAGTTGTTGTGAGACTGAAGTATAATTCAAAGGAAAGAAGGGAACAGTAGATCTCATTGTTGTAAAAGGAATCAACATATCAGTTTTAGGATTACAAACAGGCTCAGCCCAAAGATGAACCAAAAGAGTATAGAATGTGGAGCAGGAAGGAATGGCTGACGTGAAAGATATTCAGAAGAGGAGAGGAAAACTGAACACAGGTGATAAAATAGAGTGCAAAAGCTATATGGTATTGTAATACATTCCGCAAGGAATATCTTCAGCTTTTAGGGAAAGATCAAAAGATTAACTTTATAGATTAGCAGCATTAGGGATACTAGAAAAAGCAGACAGGCACACAGAACGCATCTATTCACAGTGTAGAAAAGGGACCATTCCAGCTGCACAGCCATTTTAGTTCACAGCAGTTTTAAAAAAACTGGAATCCAGCAGCCCTTCAGAAACTAGCAAAATGTATTCCAGCAGACACTTCAGTAATCCTGAACTCACTTCCAATCAGCCTTACTGGACACATACTTCATGCACCTGAGGAAGTGAGCTCTGACTCATGAAAGCTTATACTGCTCTTGTCAACTTTCAAGGTGCCACTGGTCTCCGGTTTTATTCTGGAGCACAAAGATGACTCGCTTAATTTAGTTCCTTTAAGCATTCCTGCAAGGTTGCCTTCCCCCCCACCATCTAATCCCCAGCAAGAGTTATGCTCTGACATGCAAACATTTGGACGTGGGCTGCCCAGGCTGTGGTTTTTTCCCCCCCTGTGGTGGGTTTTAAGAAAGAGCTTGAAGATGGGTGATGGGGGTGGGTGGGCAACACACAGGAGTTGTGGGAAGGAGTTCCCAGCCTGAAGGGCAGCAAAGGAAAATGGGCAGAAGGAATCTTTTTGAAAAGACCCCGTCCCCCCACCTCCGCCAGAGAAATCAGGTCTGCATGAATTCCTTCATGAGATTTAAAGTTCGACAAGAAAGTTCAGACCCTGAGGGACTTGTCCCATCTGATCATTCAGCTCCCGCCGGCCTCAGAACTGCATCAAGAAGCCTCTTCTTTCCCAGAGAGATGCCAGATTGGCCCACTCAAAGCGAGCTATTTTTGACTCCTCCATTATGACCTAGGCACGAGGCACATCCTGCTCTGGAGGTAGGTGTCGGACTCGATTTAACTTGCCTGAAAAGAGCGATATAATTTACTGTAATAGGATCAAAAACGCCGCACCGATTTCAGCTGAAGGGCAGCCGTTCCGGCAGCCTTTCTAGCTTCAGCAGCTCGTTTCCCTGAGCCTCGGAGCCATGTCAGAATGGGTGGCCGTTGATCGGTCATGTCACTGTGTTCAAGGAGCTGCAGCTTCAATATCCCCCAAACCGCGCTCTCCCATCATCATTTCGCTTGATCCCCGCCAAATAGCTGTGAGATGCCTGGAGCACTTCATTGGCCGAGGTCTCCCTGGTAATAAGAGAGGCGGGGGCAGAGAACAGCCCCTTACACAGCCCACGTGTCACGATGCCACCCAGACTCCTTTTAGGAGAAAGGCCAAGCAAAGAATAAGCATCTGAAGGTGCTTTGTCCTGAGTGGTTTGAATAGAGATTGTTTGTTCTGTACAGAGAAGGTAGATAACTATGCCTCTATGCAGCAAAGGGAAATCTAAAACGTTACTTCCTACATAAAACAGGACTGTCAGACTTCATACGGGCCTCATCTGGGGAGGGTGCGTGTGTTTAAAGTAATGTGGTGGGCAGTGGGTTCCCAGAACACTGGCAGCCTTGGGGAGTGCCAGGACAAGATATACTCCGTAAGCCAAAAGCAAGGACTTGCCTCCAGGCAGCAATAAAAGCCAGGTCTTTGCTAAGAGGTTCCAGGGCTGGCTGGCTGGCTTGCTTCTGGTCTAAGAGCCAAGCTACAAGTGACGCCTGACACAGGTTGGACACTTGTCAGCTTCCCTCAAGTTTTGATGGGAAATGTAGGCGTCCTGGTCTTGCAGCTGTAATGGAGAGCCAAGCTGTAAAACCAGGACGCCTTCATTTCCCATCAAAACTAGAGGGAAGCTGACAAGTGTCCCACCTGTGTCAGGCATCACTTGTAGCTTGGCTCTAAGAGTTAAATCCTAAGCAGAGCTACTCCAGTCTAAGCCCATTGATTTCAATGGGCTTAGACTGGAGTACCTCTGCTTAGGATTTCACTGTATGCCCTGTTGAGACTTCGTCCTTGGAACTTCTCGCTGCTGCTAATTCACTTTTGCCTCCACTGCCCTCTGTCTTTTCTTTGCCTCAGCCTCAACAGGAGCCAGGTCTGAAACACAACTTCTGGGTGCCTTGCAGATGATAAAGTCTATAAGCTGCATATTGAAGTTCCAGCCATAGACCTAGTATGGTAAAGAATACTTGCTGAAGACCCATACTGCATTCTTGCTGGCAAGTTCTAGTTCGGCATGTCAGCCAAAACGACACGTTACATTTTTTTTAATGAGTCAGGTCCGGGGTTGCAAACTCATCTCACTTTCCCTGCAGTCTGTGGGGAACTGTTTCCAAAGAGGCAGCACAGATCAGATTCAGCGCTAGATAGCAGTGAAGGATGAGCAGGGGTTACCCGTGCCATTTTCCTATGCTGAAATGGCCCAGGGGTATGTGGTGTTTGCCCCATTTTGCACAGGCAAAACAAACTTGCACTCGGACCAAACTTGTTAAAAATGTCGCATGTGGTGTGGCCCTGTGCCACTGCTGGAAGAGGGGATGAATTAGGGGACCATTCCCTAACAGAATTACAATGCAAAGGCAATTCCTTGGTAGGAAACGTCTTGAAATAATGATATACGACAATAAGTACTCTGTGCTACATGAATTGTACATCTACAGCTGACCCACGATGTGGTGATTGTTGTGACTGAAATTAAGGGGAGTGGGCTGTGACTCCACGGTAGAGCACATGCAGAAGACACCTGGTTCAGCCCTGGGAATCGGCAATTAAAAGATCTCAAGCAGGCATTAGAAAAGACCTTCCTCTGCCTGAGATTCTGGAGAGCCATTGCTATTTAGAACAGATGCCCCGTGTTCATAAGCCAGGAATTTTTGTGGAGGAGCCTGTTTTGTCTGCCTGGCTATAACACCTCATCTTCTTTTGAAGGAGAGGAAAATAGGTTGGTGGTGCCCAACTGTGGCTTTTCTGGATCCAGTTTGCAAAAGCAGTATCTTATTTTTGCAAGTACATGATATAAGAGCTTCCAAACTTCTCTGAGCGGGTGTTAAGTTTCCTGGAGGGTGGTATATTAATTGAATGTTGTTGTTGTTGTTGTTGTTATTCACTTTCTCCTGCAGGTTCACGAAGGGCTTTGTCACACTTTTTTTGTCAGTTCTGGCCCCATACAGCTTTGATTTATCCCTGATTTCTGCACACATTTTGTTGCCTTTAGTTTTCATTGTGTTTTTTTGTTTTTCCCAGTTCTCTTTAGACTACTTTTACCCTGATTTTTTTTTTTTAAAAAGCCGATTCTGAGTTACCTTTGTTCCTTGTGCAGAATGTTTCTTTTGGTTTTGTTTGTCCTGCCCGCTCCTACCCACCTGCAGCCCACTTTCTAATGATTGGTTGTTTGTCATAGTCAAACCACTCCTCCCTCCCTCCACCTTTCTTCTCCCTCCTGTTTTTGCTTTCCTTTTAATCGTCAATCTACATTATAATGACTTAATGTTGCAATAATAGTGGGTTGCAGATTCTCTGAATTCTTCTCCCATAGCCATGCAGACGTTGCACATTCTCTGAGTTCCCAGCTTTCATTAGAAAAAAAAAAGACTCTAGCCCCTTCCATTGCAGAGATATGCCTTTTCCCTTAAATCTCTGCAAGGAAAAGGATTAGATATTTGCTTTTTTTAAAAAAAATGAAAACTGGTGATTCAGAATATCAACTGCATCTATTATGACAACATTAGGTTGTTATGTTATGAAATTGATGATTATTTTTTAATTGTAAAAATCCTCTGGAGGGGCTTAAGCGTGCACTAGAAATAAAACAAGAGGAGGGGTGCTGTGATGGCACAGCTGATGCCAAAGCACCCTCTCTTGAAAATCCTGATTTAGGGCATGTGAGGAACAAATAAACCAACTCCACAACTGTTAAAATGCAGAGGGAAGGCAGACGAGCAGAAAAACTGTGCCGAAATCAATTCCAGTGCTTATGGAGTGACTGCTAAGTAAATGAGGAATAAGTTGACTGTGCAGAAAAGCCCTAAGTCTGGGTTTATGAAAAAAGCACAACCTTCAGAGACCAGTAGGAGAACATGTCAGCATCCCAGGACACTCTGTTGGTGACCTGAAAGTCAACAGAGAACCTCAGCAACACTTTTGAAATGGAATTTCAAAATTTGAGCAAATTTGAGCAAAACCTGTAATTTCTCACCCATTACAGCATAGCAAAACCAGTGAATGGTTTCTGTATTGTTCCAGATTAGACTGAATTTTACAGAATTATATTTCACCCATTCCCTTCTTGAAACTGCTGCCTGTTTTTTCATACCTCCCACATAAAATGCCTGCATAGTGTGGAGCAGGGCTTTTTTTCTGGGAAAAGAGGTGGTGGAACTCAGTGGGTTGCCCTTGGAGAAAATGGTCACATGGCTGGTGGCCCCGCCCCCTGATCTCCAGACAGAGGGGAGTCTAGATTGCCTTCCGCGCCGCGCTGAGTGGCGCGGAGGGCAATCTAAACTCCCCGTCTGGAGATCAGGGGGCGGGGCCACCAGCCATGTGACCATTTTCAAGAGGTTCCGGAACTCCATTCCACTGCGTTCCTGCTGAAAAAAAGCCCTGGTGAGGAGCCACTCACTCCATGTGAAGAGGTCTGCAAAAACTTATGTTATTGAATAAAATAATGTTACCCCTTCAAACTCCTATTTATTTTATTCTGGGCTTCTGTTTTTCCAGCTGCCTTATGATATCTGTCCGTGCTTAAGTTTGTTATGGGTGAATTTATCATGCATTGAATTTTACATCTTTGTAAAGCTTCTTCCAGTATGGATTTGCCCTCGAGTCTATTTACTTATGACTGGCCAGAAAAGAAGATGTTTGTAAGGCTATGATGGGAGCTCAAGATACAAATCCCACCAAAGCAAGAATTAAGCAGGATCCCATGGGGCACCTCAAAGATGAAATACCTTGAAGCAGAGACTATAATAAAAACTTGTCTCTTCATCTCTGCTGCATAAGAACACACTGTGCTGGTTGCTGGCTGCTGGTTGCTTTTTCTGCAACGAACCAATGTGGTTCCCATCTGGAACGCCAGAGCAAGGAAAAGCAGGAAGGGGTCACAGTTCCTAGCACATCACCTTACTGGGTACTAAATTCTGCATTTCAGGTTTATTTTGTTGGCCGTTCAACTTAAAAATGGGAAATATTCCACATACTTTGTTTATGCCTCTGTCGGGGCATCTGGTACAGCAGTCAGCAAATTGCAATGCCAGCTAGAAATTCATCTGTAGGCATTGTAAGCTACGGAAGAAGCCACTTCATGAATACAAATTAAATTTCTCTGGAGGGAAACAGATTTGCAGCTGTATTGACTTTAGTATGCCTGCCCCACATCCAAGTTGATCGTGTCTGGAATCGTCCCACTTGGTCACGTGCACTGTCCCATAGCCATGCTAGATTTCATCTGAAACCCTGCACGAATACATCTGAACATCAAAAGGCAATTCAAAGATTAATTTTAGCCAATGTGAACACATGGCTGAAGCCCTTCCAGTCCAATTCTGTGGTCAGTGACATCTCTGGAAATGTATGCTATCTATAAACAAAAAATTGCAGAAAAGTAAAAATATGATTTTCAAACAACTGAAAAACTTTGAAAACATGTATAAAAACCAACAAACTAAACACTGACAATACATATCAAACAAAAATTTCTATTAATATATACCTATATGGTATATATTAATATACCTATATGCGCCAGTGATTATGACAGGCAAGAAAAAAACAGAAATGGAGACCAATGTAAGTCTACCACAAACCTTTTTCCTCCCACAGGTATTCCTCCCCAACCCATAAACCACTTGGATATAAAGAGTATCTTCTAACGTTGCTAAACATACCTCAGGGGTTTTAACATACTCACAAACACACACACTTGGCAACTGTTCCCATCAAAGGGACCATCCAGCTTGGCAACTAAAAAGACATCCCAGGCCTGGACCAATCAGGGCAGACAGAGAATGACAGTTGGCAAAAATAAAAAACCAAACCAATAAACCATCTCACCTAGGGAAGGCAACCACAAGAACGTAGAAGGGACTAGTTGTTAACAGCCTTCCCTCCTTTGCCCATCTTATACGTAGCAAAGCTGAGACGACCTGCTAAAACTCAGTTCCATAGATTAGAACCATTACAACTCAAAAAGAGCTAGAAGTCAGTTGCTCTTCGGCTCAATTCAGTATTCATGTCTGCCTAAAACAGCATAGAACCACACAGAAAACACAGCTCAAGACACACATTCCGTGCATTATTAATCCTACAATAGAGTTCTTCCTTTTTTTTCCAGCATGGGATGAGGATTTCTTTTTTTTTTTTAAGAAATTTTTATTGGGTGAGTAAAAATTAATATTACAGATTTTCAATTAAAACCCTCACTTCCATCTATATATAATCTTACAAACATTTTCTTCAATACTGGTACAAGTCGATATCTTCAATGTATTTTTCCACAAGTATTCCCATGCCTCCATTGTTATGTCTCTATTGCAATTTATGGCTCACTTCACCATCTGGACTTTAACAGTTTCGTCTTCTGTATACCATTTTAACAAAATCTTATAGACTTTAGAAATCTTTTTCTTGTCTTCTTGTAGTATACTTTCTTCCAATTCAGAGTTTTTCCATTTAAATCCTGATTTTAAACGATCCCTGTCATATAAGTCTTTAATCTGTCTGTATTGGAACCATCCATAGTGAGAGGATAATTTGTCTCCTGTTTTAAGTTTAATCATATTTTGCTCCATTTTCAACACCTCATTATATGACAAACATTCCTTCTCTGTTGTAAATTGTTCTCGGGTCAATAACTTCCAGTGGCACCACCCACGTCGGGATACCCTCACAGCATGGGATGAGGATTTCAATCCCATCTGATTCCAGCCTGACAGTCCGCCCCTTTGAACCCCGTTTCCATTGCGGTCAACTTCTCATGCTTTGTCACAACCATTTGTCATTCGACTTTCCCTCAAATGCAGAGAAATGTTTTCACCTAGCAAGGCACTCACCTGGATGTCAGAATGACAAGCACATGAAAGAAAGGAAGATCACAGAGTTAGAACAGCCTTCATGTCGTCATGCTGTTCTACCAGCAGAACCAAGCATCCTTCATGGATTTTTAATGAGCCTTTTCCCAACAAACAGTAAAGATCTGTTTCAGTAAGCACACATCTGCCTTGACATCACAGATGCTAATAATTCCCCAACCCCAGCTCAGCAAGAAGGAAGGTATTTGTTATAGTCTTATGGCTACGTGGTTAGGGCAAAAACATGCACGGCAGCTTTCACCGGAGGGTGAATGGCACAAGAAGAGACCCGTGAGCAGCCACCCACTGAGTGCACTGGATTGAGAGCCAGTTTGGTGCAGTGGTTAAGAGCAGCAGGACTCTAATCTGGAGTGCCAGGTTTGATTCCCCACCCCTCTGCTTGAAGCCAGCTGGGTGACTTTGGGTCAGTCACAGCTTCTCTGAGTTCTCTCAGCCCCACCCACCTCACAGGGTGATTGTCATGAGGATAATAACAACAACACACTTTGTAAACTGCTCTGAGTGGGCATTAAGTTGTCCTGAAGGGTGGTATATAAAATGTTGTTGTATTTGCCCAGAGTTCAAACATGTATTTATTGGAATATTTATATCTCACTTTTCCCTTGCAGTTCAGTTCAAGGCAGCATACAATTAAAATCATACACAATACAGTATAATCTCATTAACCTTCTCCTCAAGAAAATGCCTGCAGTTTAGACCTCATTAAAAACCCTAGCAAATAAAACAGCTTTACAGAGCTTCATAAATCAAGATGAGTAGCCGTGTTAGTCTGCAGCAGTAGAAAAGAGCAAGAATCCAGTATCACCTATAAGACTAACAAAATTTGTAGTAGAGTATGAGCTTTCGTGAGTCGCAGCTCACTTCTTCAGTGCTTCATATAAACTTCTGGCGCCCCCTCACCTTCTCAGGGAGCCCATTTCACAAGGTGGGAGCCACTATTGAAAAGGAATGTTTTAGCAGATGCGAAGCAGGCAACCCTAAAACAGGGAAGAAGAAGGGGAGCCGCACCAAAGCAAAATGAAGAAAGCAAGGCAATTGGTGCAAAGGGAAAATCTTTAATAATAGTACATTCCTTCACATACACTTTGTCAGGGGGAATCTTCCAAATTCCTTTTAGGGTCTTTCTGCTACAATGTGTTAATGGGGAAGACACTAAAAGGAACTTAATGTCCTGTGTAGGGGTCATACTATTATTAAAGATTCTTCCCTTTGCACCAATTGCCTTCCTTTCTGTGCCATTAAGCAAGGCAACAACCAGAAGGCAGCAATCATAACTGTTACAGGGGGATATATAGGGAGAAACCATCCAGATAATTGCTGCAGCAGAGTGGTTAAGTGGTCGGACTGTGAATCAGCAGCATGGAGGGCAATCTAAACTCCCCTTTGTCTGGAGATCAGGGGGCGGGGCCACCAGCCATGTGACCATTTTCAAGAGGTTCCGGAACTCTGTTCCACTGTGTTCCAGCTGAAAAAAGGCCCTGATTCTATCTTTGCAGCCCTTTCCTCAATGTGGTATGTCAAACTTCAGGCAGTTGTGTTACTTCAGACAGGGTTTTTTAAATTCTTTGATAGTATCATCTTCCAACTCTTCAGTCTTAGCCTCACGACATTGTTTTGTTTTGTTAGATATCTGTGCTGTGTGATTGAATTTGGTTTTTATATTCTGTAATCTGTCTTGAGTCTCAGTGAGAAAGGCGGGCTATAAATAAAATTAATACAATCTCACAGTATAGGACACATCTTAGACTGCAGCCCACGCATGAATCATACCAATTACCAGCTTGAATGTGCCTTTGATAAATTAAAAGATTTACAGTGAAATCCTAAATAGAGTTACTCCACACTAAGCCCATTGAAATCAATGGGTGTAGACTGGAGTAATTCTGCTTAGAATTTCATCGTTAGAGATTGTGTATCCAAAGCCCTGTGTTTTCCCTTGGCTACTAGTTTTGTCGAGTACAGTAGGCTAGCAAAACCAAGGCATTCCCTTCAACATCTCTACTTTCCATCGTTTTCTGATTGCATAATAATTCTTTTATGCTTTATTATTACATGATGGTAAGGAATAGATATATTTAAGTCCAAAATGCATCTGACAGTCAAGAGCCAGTTATAAAGGTCCCCCAAGTCTACTCCCTGCAATGACAGCATTTATCTTCTGAAGGAAAAAATTATTTCTGTATTAGCGTGACCAGCATTTATTTAGCCTTGGAAAGAAATGGAAACCTACCCGGAAAATTCCACCAGCAAAGAACAATCCAAAAAATAATTGGTCACTGCAAACTGGCTTCATCTCTGGCTCAGAGCCGAATTATTTGCGATGGTGGTGTGCAATGCATCCCTTTATTTAAACACATATCTACTTGGATCATACGAAGATGAGAATTAAGGCCTTATTTTATACAGCAAAAGAAGCAAACAGTGAGTAGAGCAGAATCGAATCCTCCCCAGACTGCCACTTACTTCCCCAAGCATTTATTGTACAATATGTAATACAGGTGTATGTGGAATATGTGGCTGTCTGAAAGGAAATCTGATTTCCCGCCCAGGGCCGGCGTGCCTATTAAGGCCAGGTAGGCGGTGGCCGCAGGCGCGGAGTGCCGGAGGGAGCGCCGGAGGAGGCGCGGCGGGCGGGAGTGCACGCCACAAAGCACCAGCCTCCTATCCCTCCCACCCCGCGCCGCCGCCGCCGCCAGCACAAGCCCCCGGCCAGGCACAGCCACCACAGGCAGGCATCTGCAGCGGCGCAGGCAACCGAGCAGGAGAGCTCGGAGGCCGCCTGCCACAGCAATTGGGCCGGCGGTGGCGCGCGTGCTCCTGTGATGACGTCACGTGTGACGTCATCACGTAGACCGGTGCGCGTGCGCACTCATGCGTGCACGGGGGCGCCCAGCCGGCCACAAGCGTGGCAGACCCTTGTGCCGCCCCTGTTCCCGCCAAAAGTCAAGAAGAGACCTTCATTCTATTCTCACTTATTATCAGGAGCTCCTGGCTTAAGTTTTGATACCTGGTTAGGCAGCCTCAGAAGAGCAGCCATGAGGGAGCTAGAAAACATCCTTAAAGATAAAGGTGTCTCTCTGGGAACCAAGATCAAGATAATCCAAACTATGGTGTTCCTCATTACTACATATGGATGTGAAAGTTGGATGGTGAAGAAAGCTGACAGGAAGAAAATAGATTCATTTGAAATGTGGTGCTAGAGGAGTTTTGTAGATACTTTGGATGGCCAAAAAGACCGATAAGTGGGTTCTAGATCAAATTAAGCCTGAATTCTCCCTAGAAGCTAAAATGACAAAACTGAGGCTATCGTACTTGGGTCACATCATGAAAAGACAAGATTCTCTGGAAAAGTCAATAATGCTAGGAAATGTGGAAGGCATCAGGAAAAGAGGAAGACCTAAAAGGAGATGGCTTGGCTCAATAAAAGAAGCCACGCCCTCCAGTTTGCAGGATCTGAGCAAGTCTGTTAAAGATAGGACATTTTGAAGGTCTCTCATTCATAGGATTGCCATAGGTCGGAGTTGTCTTGATGGCACATAACACACAATGAAAGCTGGACTGAGACCACCACACGACAATGTTGGGATTTATGACAACGTTGGAACTATGATGAACCAAGTAAGAACAGATCAGAGAAATGAAATATACAGGAGTTTACTGATGTGTTTACAATTTAAATTAATATCTAACATGAAAAATTGCACCAGAATAAAACGAAATGAAAACATTCTAAATGCAATACTTGTGTAAGATGTTCCACTCAAGAAGTTCGAGATTGGGGAATTAGAGACAGATCACAAGGGGAAATTTATTGGTACATATTCAGGAAGGATCCCGAGTGTAGATTCTTCAGGGGAGATTCCCAAACGTTTACCTAACCAATTATTTATTTACTTACTTCATTTATATCCCCCCAATTACTTACAATTTTTCCCTTTCTCCATCTTATTCTCACAACAACCCTGTGGGGTAAGTTAGGCTGACTGTGTGAGACTGGGCCAAGTTCAAAAGGGGAGCTCAGAACTACACAAAACAGAAGGGGTGGGAGCTGACCATAGGCATGCATGCCGGAGACCAAAGCAAATAAATCCACCTAGCTATTCAAAGGTAACAGAGAGAAAGAAGGCACACGGAATCTGCCACACAGCAAAGGAGAGGAAACAGATGGGACACAGCAACGTCAAGTAGACAAAACACCAAGAGAGAAAGATTCTGGCTTCAGTTATAGGTCTTGGAATCAAAGACAGTACAAAAGATTCTTTTCCCTCAAGTTCAAGAAAGGGGAGGAGAATTCAAGAGAGGCAAATTCCCTGGCCCTGAGAATGGCTTTAGATCAGGGAAGGAAAGTCTGAGACTAGGGAGGAGGTCTTCATTATCTAACCGAAATGAAGACCACAGCCTCTCCAGGACACTCAGGTCTGAGTCATAGGAGCAGGAAAACATATTTGTTAAAATCACTGATGTCACCAGCGTCTTTTGTTATACAGCAACATGAATGCAATAAGAGTATCTATTCTATTAACTGCAGAAAATCCCTGATTAGTAGCCTAAACCCCTTGGTGCTTAGATGGGGACATATCTCTGGGCTCCCGTTGAGATTCCATCAATTTCAGATTGATCCAGAGGCTTGACAGCAGCATTCATTTCCTCCTCCCAGACCTCAATGTCCACAAAAGCACACCTAAGAGGAAAGTGAGTGACAGCAGGGAGGGGGTGCAAACAGGAAGACAGAGTGGGCTCTGCTTCTGCCCACGTCACTCACGTGCCCCTCTGGCAGATCAAACTAGACTATTTTGGAATGATCAGGAAAGTTCCATGGTCAAACAACAAGGCCTGGGGCATTTGGCCTCATTACACTCAAGCAAGAGAAGCAAAATGTTATCCAGTGTATTATGAAATCCGTAAAACAATCATTTGGACAGTACAGGGAGAGGAGACGTCCACGGAGACTAATGGAAGGACATGCATCTTCGATAGAAGGAGAACAGCCACTAAGTGCCACCTCTGATTACAGAAATGAAAGTCCAAATTAGGAATTCAAGCGCAGCTGTAATTCCCAAACTGAGGCTCTAATCACCACCATACATTTTTAACAACTACATAATTATATTAGAAACATTTAGATTCTTTTTTGCCTAAGGCGATGCGTCTCCACTGTATTAGCCAACAACAACAACAAAAACCCTTCGTTGCAATACTAGGAAGACTTTGCAAAACAAGTAGGAGAAAATCTTCTCTCCGCCACAATTCACAGACTGATTATGCAGTAATTTGTTTCAGCTGCTTTCTTTAAAGATTCTCAGAGAACTCGCAAGGAACCTAGGAAAAATTAAGAGAAATGCTAGGAAAAGGACTACAAAGAGTCTTCCAGAGGGATTCCTAGAATAAACTGAAACTATATGGAACATGCTAAAGAGATACCATTCACACTGCCAGATGTCTAATTTGAATTTTAAATACATTTAAATAATGACTAAAAGCAAAACCCAGCACTCTTGCTATTATCCCTCATAATTTGAAGGTAAGAATTTCTGCAGTGATGTACATTAATTACAAAAGTAGCACATGGTTGTTTTGCCAGCCCAGTATAATTTTTAGCGTGAACAACAAATATGTGCAGTAGCAGGCCTCTCTGTGTCCCCAAATCCATGCACCTGTTCACACACCCCTCTGCACTGCCAACACAAGCCTTCAGCCTGTCTGTTGTGCAAGAGAGGCCCCTGCCAACCCCACATACATTGCACCTCGGTTGCTAAGGACAGATCCAGCCCAGCCTTCCCACCCAGCCAGGGGTACTAAGAAAAAACTAGTAAAGAGTCCAGTAGCACCTTTCAGACTAACCAACTTTATTGTAGCATAAGCTTCACAGCTTATGCTACAGATGCATCTGACGAAGAGAGCTGTGGTTCTTGAAAGTTTATGCTACAATCAAGTTGGTTTGTCTTAAAGGTGCTACTGGACTCTTTCACTATTTTGCAACTACAGACTAACATGGCTAACTCCTTTGGATAAAAATGCCACCCACAGAAAACAAATTAGGTCGCAGGAAAAATTCATAGTAAGGGTGATAGTAAAAAACCCGTATGATTCTCGTACAGCTAGACCAAACAAAGACAATTCTCTGCTAGCACCCCAGCATGGCATGGGCAGGATTGAAGTATCGCCGAAACAGTCTACCAGCACCCCCTGAGCTGCCTCCAAGCAAAAACACTGGAGCCTTTGAAAGACAACCGAGTGCATCGCTGGCTCTTGATAGAAACGGAATCCAATCCAGGTCTGCTGCGAACATGCAGCTCTCCAGGGAATGACGTTAACTTTCAGAGCATCTCCTGTCGCTAACAACCACATCAGCCAACTTGACAAAAGCGGAAGCCTTTATGGAGAGATCTTCACCTCTCTACATAAGACAACCACTTTCATCAAGGCCTGGGGAGAAATCGAAAAAATTCAGGGGGGACATTTTTTTCTCTAGGACTTTTCCAATTTTTCCAACAGGAAAACTGGAAAATTTGGGGCAGTGGTAGAAAAAAAATTCTGTGAAATATTGTATAACATGAAAAAGCCTGAGGATTATTTCAGTTTGTGAGCTTAGGAGAGAAATAAGTGCTCAGGATAGAAATAAGTGCAATGGATCCACTGCAGCACACACAGTGAAAGCTCTTTTAGATCCATCCGATTCCCCAGCGGTCTACCACTGCCTGAATATTAACCCATTGGGCTACTGAAGGATTGCTCCTGACCAGTGTGGGGTCTCTGCTTATGGATTGTGTGTGCATCTGTGTATCAGGAAAAACAACTTTTTGGCCAAGAACCCAAGGCACATTTCTCGCTTCTGCAAGACAACAGCCTCTCCTAGGGTTACCAACCTCAAAGGGGGAGGGGCTGAAGTTCTCCCAGAATTACATCTCCAGAGACCAGTTCTCCTGGAAGATGGAGGGTAGATTGTATAGTATACCGTGGAGTCTATGAGAAACAGAAGTTGTAGAGTGACAACGTACCTCTTCTGCGTTCCCTCTAGTTCCCAAACTCCACCCTGCCCAAGCACTATTCCCAAATCTCCAGGAATTTCCCAAGTCACAGCTAGCATCCCTAGCCTCTTAGCTCTGAATATTCTTGGTAGATGAACTAAGTATCGGGTGCATTGGAGGGATGGCTGGCAGACACTCAGAACTGAAGGTCCAATTTCAAAGCCAGTGTGGCGTAGGGGTTAGAGTGTCAGGGTAGGAGATGGGAGGGCCAGGTTCAAATCTTCACTCTGCAATGGAAGCTTGCTGGGTGACCGTGGGCTGGTCCACGTTATCAGCTGAACCTACCTCACAGGGTTGTTGTGAGGACAACATGGAGGAGGAGAACAATTTAAGGTACTTTGGATCTCTGTTGGGAAGAAAGGTGAGATATAAATGAAATAAAATAAAGGGTTCATACTAAACGTACAGGGTGTCACTACACAATATGTTTCTACATAGGCATGCACAGGTTTTAACCTCCTCTTCGCAGACAGATGTCAGCTGATGGGAGACACTTCTTTTTTAAAAAAAAAAAAACTTCAAAAATTTGAAAGATTTTTTTTAGCAGTCACACCTTCCTTGCCAAAGTTAAGCCCAATTCTTAAAAGGTGGCAGGGATGACTTCTGACAATGCATCTGACAAAGAGAGCTGTGGTTCTCAAAAGCTGACAATGCATCTGACAAAGAGAGCTGTGGTTCTCGAAAGCTTATGCGACAATAAAGTTGGTTAGTCTTCAAGGTGCTACTGGTCTCTTTTACTATTTGGCAACTACAGACTAACACGGCGAACTCCTCTGGATCTCTTCTAGCAGACAGATGCCAGAGACAAAGGGCTCCCATCTTGCTGGTTCATATTTCAATGGGTCCAAAGGAAGGAGTGGGGTCATTTTTAACTGATCAAGAAGTGCGAGGCCTTATGGCAGGTTCCTTCCAATACAGAATCCAGACCAATCAGCTGTTCTCCCTGGATCATGTAGGATTTGGCACCCAGCTAAGGTTGCCAGGTCCAGGCTGGGGAATTACTGGAGATTTGAGGGGGTGGAGCCTGGAGAGGGTGGGGTTTGGGGAGGGGAGGGGCCTCGGAATGGTATAATGCCATAGAGTCCAATCTCCAAAGCAGCCATTTTCTCCAGGGGAACTGATCTCTGTGACTTGGAGATCAGTTGCAATTCCAGGAGATCTCCAGCCACCCAACTGGAGGCTGGCAACCCTACATCCAGCATTTCTGAGGCTGTATGCAAAACTAAGTGTGGAGTGTTGAGATCTCTTGGAGAGAGCTTGCAGGGGGGGGGGTGCAGATGGGAGAAAATGCTCCAGCCCCTCCACGACACCAAGTGAAACTTGACATGCTATGCTGACAGCTAGATAGGTGCCAATTTTGGATGCTTACAGGACCTCCCAATCTCACAAGGATGGTGTTTTTGGTCAGCCAGGATCCAAATTACTCACCCGAAGTAGACTTTTCACAGGAAAAGGGACTTCAGATCTCACTATCCAATGAACGCCAGCGTAATGTAGCACTTGGATTGTCAAACTAGGAGCTAGAAGATCTGGCCACTTGGCCATGCAGCTTGCGTGCTGACCCTGGGCCAGGCACAGACTCTGCCTCACCTACCTCACAGGGTTGTTGTGAGAATACAAGGGGAAGGGAGAAATATGTATACTGCCTTGATCACCTTATAAGATGGGCACGATAGAAACCAGCTGATCCCCCCTCCTCCCCACCCACCTAAAAAAGACTCAGCATCTTTAGCATCTACACAGCAGACAAGATTTCCTTCGTGGGGGCTCATCACCTCCTGGAGCCCGTGGCTGTTCCACTTTTGCAGCTCTCCTGTCTTCGCTCTGAAATTTCTGCATGATCCAAACTATTCTAGCACAAGAAGTACCTGCAGGCCAACCCCAGGGAGGTGCCTTGCCTGCGCGTTCAGGTTCATCGCGCGTACCTTTTCCTCCAGAACTAACTAACTTTGTCATATAAGGTGACCTTGCAAGAGTTTCATGCAGGACTGAAACGTTCCACAGCCCAGCAGGGAGAGATGGACGTCTTCACAGAGGAGAACCAGATGCATGAAGCTATGAGGGCAGAGGCCAGCTGTCAAATATAAGAACCTAAGAAGAGCCCTGATGGATCCAACCAGTGGTTCATGCAACCCAGCACCCTGTTTCACAAAGCAGCCAGTAAGTTGTCCTGGAAGGCCCACAAACCCGTCACAGAGGCCTTTTCTTATATTGGCTCCAAACAGTGGTAATTCAGAGGTTCACTGCCTCTGAATATGAAGGTTCCCTTTACTCACCATGGCTAGTAGCTACTGATGGGTCCCTTCTCCATGAATCTCTTCTCCAACCCCCTTTTAACACTCTCTATGCTCAGGGCCATCTTTACCTCCACTGGCAATGAATTCCACACAGGTACAAGCAGAAGGGAACCTCACCACCAGGGCAATTAATCACATGCAGTTAAACCTCAGTAAGTCAAACAAAGCTAAATTCATAAACTAGTTTTGCATATCTTTACAGTTTTATATTGCTTATATATGGTGCAACCAAGAGTACTAAAGTGCAAAGTGCGAAAAGTGCTCTCTCTAAATTAGAGGTGGACACGAACCAAAATTTGTCACCCACTGAGCCAGTTCATGGTTCATGACGCGGTGGTTCATTAGAGCCCATGAACTTTTAGGCCAGTTCATATGGTTCGGTTTTGGGTTTGTCATCGCAGACAGCCTGGCACCGAACAATTAGTTTTCTAAGCAATGGGAGCAGATGAGCTTTTTGCAGCCCCTGAAGTGATCTTCTACTACCCCGGAAATGACATTTTCACGAACCGACCGAACCAGTCTGCGAACCGGGGCATGTTTGTAAAAGTTCGTGGTTTGTGAAATGCAACGGACCACGACCTGCACAGTTCAGTTCTTTTCCCAGTTCGTGCCCATCTCTACTCTAAATAGTATGACAAGATACTCTACAACATACAGCAAATCTTTCACAATTAATCTTATATTCATGCAAAAGAATTTAATGAATTCCACATGGCAGTGAAGCTGCCACACAGGAATTTTCCTTCCTCAGTTGCCATTTGCTGTGCAATTTTCCCTGCTTTGTCTCTGGAGAGCTTTTTTTAAAAAATGCAATTACTATAGCATTATTGCATTATGACAATTACTGATTTTTTTAAAGCCCTTTAAAAAAGCCCTCTGGTGGTACAGTGAGTAAAGAGGCCACAAGAGCCTGAAGGAAGAAAAACGGTACCAGTGTGGAAAGGACCTTTGAAAAGGTGCACCTTCCTGTCCAGAAAGTATAATGGACACACTTGGACTGTGCACTCATCCACAAGATAAAGGAAAAGGTTTGAGAAAGAGCAAACAGAGGATGGGGAAAGGATGACTGCAACATGATTAGAGCACAGCATCGTGTGGATACTTCAAAATAAGAGCTTCTGCTTGAAGCTGAAGCAAAGAAAAACCACCCTCCGGGAGCAGCCCTAGAAGAATCACCCACCCCACCTAAAAAAGGTTTTACAAACAGGGCACAAGCCCTCCATAGAAGCTGCTGGTTTCCATCTGGCTGGATAATTTACATAAATAAGCAGGAAACCTTCCAAAAGACACAACTGACCAGCTGAAGCATCCAAAAGCCTTTGCCATGCATCTAACCACAGAGATGACTCTCTGTTGTCAACTAAACCACCTTGGATCAGCCAGCCAGAGTGGATAATACAGAGGCACTTCTGTAGAGCAGGGAATGGGCCCCTCCGGCGAGCCAGAGCTCCATCTGCTAGGTCGGCAGCCCTTATACAGCTGCTCCCTTCTTATGCTTATTGCTGTTGTGCCTGCCACGCACAGAGGAAGGGTGTCAGGAGGACTCCAGTATCATCTTTGCACATTACAAGGAGCAGCAGCACGGTGCGGTCGTTCAGTGGTGGAAGAGTCCTCTTCAGCACAGGCAGGTCCAGGGATGTGCACAAAAGCTCTCTCTCCCATGCTGCATATCTCTTTCCTTGGCCAGGCCAACACTCACACAGCCCTGCCAATCAGGGCACTGGTGATCTAAAGAGCAGTTGAAGGATGATCCTGTCTGGATCAGGTTCACAGCACAGAAGGAAAGGATTTAATTCACCCCTCTGTGGTGCCACTTTGCTGGTCACAAACACCATTTCCAAGATGAATCCCCATCCAGTGTGATGCAAACTATCTTGGTTGTCCCCGACATGAGGGACATCTGGCTGACTTCAACTAGGGCCAGAGCTCTTCTGCCCTGGCCCCGGCCTGGTGAAACACTCTCCCAATGGAGATCCGAGACCTGTGAGACCTTTTACAGTTCCATAGGGCCTGCAAGATGGAGATGCTCCACTGGCCAGCACTTTGTCCCTCTTTCTGACCTCCATGCCTTCTCTCTGCAGCCCCCTGGACTTACATCATGGCGGAGCCCATGGTTTATGGTGCTTTACAGTAGCCTGATTGTTTAGCGGCACCTGAATTCTTTTCATGCTATCTGATTTAAATGATTATGAGGTTTTATTGTATGTTTTAATTGTATATTCTTGTTGGAAGCTGCCTTGAGCCCGCTTGCTGGAAAGGCCAGGATATAAGCCAAATAAAATAAGTAAATAAGCACCATGAAACTCTATCTCCTTCACAGTTCTTTGGAGATGAAGGAAGAGGAAGGGGAGAGTAGCCATAAAAACTCATTACTAACTGGACGTGACAATATGGACATTCACTGCTACCAGCAATGGAGAGAGTTGCAGGTTGTGCCATAATAGATTCCTCTTTGTGGCTTTTGTTGAGAGACCTTGGCGGACAGCTCCCAGTATTTCTGTGCTGCTGAAACAACACGTCCAAACATGTCACTGCTTCCCCTCCAGCCAATGTCCAAGAATAAACTGCAGTCCCTTCCAAGGTTATGTTGTTGCCTGTACCAGAACTACGGCCCGCAATAACCACAAGGCAGCAAAGAAAACCCTATACCTGTTGACTCCTCCTGGCCTTGAGCCTTTTCAGTGTGGCTTCAGACCTGGTTTGGGGACAGAGACTGCTTTAGTTGCTCTGGAGAAAATCTTTGTTTGCAGATGGAAAGGTCTGCTCATTCTTCTTGACTTAACTGCAGCTTCTGACATTGTAGGACAAGCCATTTTATTACATCAGTTGGAATCTGCTATGGAAATGAAAGGAATGTCTTGGCGAGGGTTTCTGTTGCTCTTTTCTGACAGCCCTCAATCAGCCATCATCGACGACAGGGAAGCTGCACTGTGGGATCTTTCTTGCAGAGTTCCACAAGATCTGTCTTTCCCCAACTTTGGCCGTTTCCACACATCTTACCTGCCTCCATAACATCGCACGAAAGACCCGGAAGACACCGTCTTCTCGAGCGAAATCGTGCCAGGAAGACGCTGTTATCCGGGAGTTTTGTGCAAAATCATGCAAAACTCCTGGATAACAGCATCTTCCTGGCGCAATTTCATGCGAGAAGACGGTGTCTTCCGGGTATTTCGTGCGATGTTCCGCAGGCAGGTAAGACGTGTGGAAACGGCCTTTATTTAATATCTATGTCCTGTGTTTAAGTGATCCTGTCCGAAGTGCTGGTATTAACATTTCTTCAAATAAAACCCAGAAGTAGCTTTCGCTGCTCTTGGCCAGTGCCTAGTAACTTTGGGTCAAGGGGCTGAGAGAGAACATGGTAAAACAGAATCCAGATAAAACAGCTGTGATGCTACTTAGTAAGACTAATGCCCTGGAAGGAGTTGTTCCAGAGCATTTTCTTTGGCTAGCTCAGGTTTAAAAAACTAGCAGTTATGTTCAGGGGTTTTTTTCACCTGGAACGCAGTGGAATGGAGTTCCAGAACCTCTTGAAAATGGTCACATGGCTGGTGGCCCTGCCCCCTGATCTCCAGACAGAGGCGAGTTTAGATTGCCCTCTGCGCCACATGGCGTGGAGGGCAATCTAAACTCCCCTCTGTCTGGAGATCAGGGGGTGGGGCCACCAGCCATGTGACTATTTTCTCCGAGGGCAACCCACTGAGTTCCACCACCTCTTTTCCCAGAAAAAAAGCCCTGGTTATGTTGCTCTTATCTCAGATGATGGGAAACAAGTTAACTTGGTTGCAAGAAGTGCTTTATATCAGCTGCCTGTTGCACAGAGGCCATCTTCTCTTCTAGACTCAGCCAAGCTGGCTACACAGGCCCATGCGACTGCAACTGCAAGGCTTGATTACTGTAACACAACTATGCAGGGCTGCCCTTGAAGGCAATCCGGAAACTTAAAATGGATAAAAATGAAGGCACTTCAACTTGTCGCCAGAGCAAATGGATTTGATGGTGTAATATCAATGGTGAAACATTTCAGGAGTTACTCATTTATCTCCAAGTAAAAATTCAAAGCACTGGAGCTTACACCTTTAAAGCCCTGCACAACCTGGGGCACACATGATTCAAGGCTACGGGGGGGGGGTGCAAAAAGCATGCAGTGGAGAGAGCAGGCAGCAAATGCACAATGGGAATTGTTGAGGGTGGTGAGAAGCAATGCACTGTGACAATGTGGGGAGGACAAGAAGCAAATTGCAGGGCAGTGGGAGGGGAGAAGAACTTCATGCTGAAGTGGGGGGAGAAACAAAACAGTGCAAAAAGGAGGACAGGATTTTCCTCCCAGGTCCCCAACAGAAAGAAGAGTGGTTTGCTTTGATGGAATCAGAAGGGCAGGAGGCTCCCCAGGCTCTGGCACCCTGGGGGATGGTTTCCAGCACAGCACGGCAATACTGGAAATGTCACAACAGCATTCCGCTGAGGTTTGCATCGATGCATTATGTGCTTCGTGGGTGACAACTGAAACAGCAGGGATTGCTGGTTTCCAGCACTGCCAGGTAACCTGAAGCACGTTTTAAAGCAACAGCACAACCGGGGCACAGAGGCTTCTGTGGTTCACTGCCAAGGGGAATTTCAGCTTAACAATGAAATGCAAGTCTTAAGGCTCATCAACAGAGCCTTGAAACTGCTTCAGCCAGCAAAGTGAAGGCTGAGAATCTGCAGAGCCAGGTTTGTAAGAGATCACGTTTAGGATCGATCTGCAGAATGCCAGTGAAGCATTCACGAGTGCCAAAATCTCAAGCGCAAACTAGAAAACACTTAAGAATCTGCATTACCACCCACATTTTTTACCTGCTTCTCAAAGTAGTGGCTTTTAATAGTTATGCCTACTCATTCCACAGAATTTAATTAGCAAGTTATATCAGTGAAGCGATGCAAAGTCGCCCTTCTTTCAATTCACATCCTCAGTCCTCATTCTGGAGCTTGCAATATAGATCCAACTGTCTCGCCAAATGAAAGTGCTTTAAAAATAGCTACCTTGCATGCCTCCCTTCGACTCTTGGCTGTGCATGGCCATTGGTAAAATCACATGGCATTCAACAAATAAAAGACAGAGTAACTCCAGTGTGGATTTGTCCTGTGCTGACATTTCTCCAGCTCATTCCACCGTGATCTTCCCCTAGAGGGTTTCTATAGACAGGATGGGCAGAAAAGTTATGACAAAATCCATCTTCTCTCTCATCAGCCAACTGGAAAAGGCAACAGATGGTGGCTAGCTTGAATTTACCACTGAATAACCACCAATGTTTCAGCAACACACATTTGGGTTTGGGTTTTCATCCTTCTGAAACCAATAGCTTTGGCTTTCATTTTCTAGTAGCTTATCCAAAGGGATTAGATTAAACAAGGTCGGCTCAAAAGACGGAAGCGCTGCCTCCCTGCCAGGGACAAGCCTTGCTGCTGGGTAACAGACTGGGCACCCATCACTCTTTGCCCAAGTCTTTGCTTCTGGCACTTGCCTCACAGGATGTCTGTTTTCTAGACCACACCACAATGAAGCTGCACCTCAAAGATGCTCCCACTTGGAAATGTTCGCTCCAGCAGCGAGGTCACTGCACTGAAACCACATTTAAGCAAAGCTAAAGCAATGCCCTTGTCATGAAGGGATACAACGAGCTCTAGACACCCAAGTCTGAGGTCTTAATCCCAAAGATGAAGCGATGGCCAGGATGCTGCAGTCCCAACTGCCACCGTCAGGTCTTGCAAACAACTGTCATTCAGACTTCCTGGACAGATTAAAACGTACTGAGTCTACACTGGGTTAAGCGTCTTCATCTTGGGACACCAGTAGCACATTTCACTGATGCTCCAACTCCTGTCTGTCTCCCCATTCCGTATCTGGACCCAGCATACCCCAAAACAGCTTCCATCACAATCTCAAATGTGAAGCTATGGGCACCCTTGTGGGACAGGTATTCATGCTGCAAGTTGAATCCTTTTTAACACACGCACACAGACGTATATATGCACACACACAACACAATAGATTTTAAAAGGACAGAAAGAAAAAAACAGAAAACAAGTCTGATAGTGCATTCAGTGCTGGATCACATGTCAGTCACGTGCCATTGGCACATTAAAAGCAGTTCAAAGTGACTGGTGAGACACCCGCAGTCAAAGGGGAGGCCTCATTCAACAAGTTCCTGAAGTTCTCTGTTGCCTCTGGGAAGTGTTCTGCCAAACATGGTACATGAGATGTCTCAATATTATCCATGCTACCCAAAAGGCTGGTCTTAGTTGGACAGAATCGAGAGTTCTGTTCTTACTCAGGCACCGTCTCCATCCAGATCAGCCTCTTCCCTTGTACCAGGAATGGCTCCAACAGGACCTCAGATGGAAATCGCAGGAGTCAACTCAGCTTGGCTGCCTCCAGGATAAGCAGTGGCAAGCAAATGCAGCCGTTATATTATCGAAGGCTTTCACGGCCGGAGAACGATGGTGGTTGTGGATTTTCCAGGCTGTATGGCTGTGGTCTTGGCATTGTAGTTCTTGACGTTTCCCAGGCCAACGAAATACTCCACATCCCACAATAGCGCTTCCAGCCCTGCAAAAAACCAGGCCAACGAAATACTCCGCATCCCACAATAGCCCTGCAGAGAAGATTAGCATATCAAGCACCAATCCATATGCAAAAGAACCTCCTCAGGATACAGTGACGCCTCACTCCATTAGCATTCCACAGCCTGGGAAACTCCTACAGGATGACTCAGCCCAAACCCACTTTCCTGATATAAATTACCTGCCAACATCTTCTCCACGCTGTGACACTGAGAGATCTCTGTCTTTTGATGCTACACCTCTGAAGATGCCAGCCACAGCTGCTGGCGAAACGTCAGGAACTACAATGCCAAGACCACGGTCATACAGCCCGGAAAATCAACAACAACCAAATGCAGCCGCGTCTCAACTTCCTGAAGTTTCATGGTTCTCTTCTCACAGTTCCAATTACGTTGATAGATTTCCTTATTGATTTGTTCTGAATAGCTTGGGATTTCTTCTCATTTTAAATTCCCAACTTGAACAACTCAATGAACAACAAAAAAAGTCATCCCTTTTTGCAATAAAGTAAGATTTGCTGTGCAAAGCACTATAAGCCCCACCACAGCTGCAGCAGCACTGAGGGAACCACAGGAAGAGAAATGGCATAAAAACTATAAAAATTAATCACTCTGACTAGGAAAAAGTCTTTCAAAGGAAGCAGCACTCTGAAAATAAAAAGCAATTTCTCCACGGAGAATCACAATCAGGCTTAACGTCGTTCCAAACACACGGAGAAGCACATGGCCCATTCACCAGACTCAACTGGCAGGGTCTGAAAAAATGCTAGATGTACAAGCTGCCCCTGGATGGCCTTGGAGAGCACAAGCCCCTCTCCAAGCTATTCCCTACCTACTCTGCAGCTTTTAAGTCGCAACAAAAATAAAAAGTGATATTTAGAAATGTTGAAAACAGCAACAAGCAGCACTCTTGGTCTCACAGGAGACAAGGTTGTATTAGGAAAGGCTGAAGGAACTCGGTATGTTTAGCCTGGAGAGGAGACGTCTAAGAGGTGATATGATAACCATCTTCAAGTACTTGAAGGGCTGTCATATAGAGGATGGCACGGAGTTGTTTTCCGTTGCCCTAGAAGGTCAGACCAGAACCAACCAGTTGAAATTAAATCAAGAGTTTTCAGCTAAACATTAGGAAGAACTTCCTGACAGCTGGAGCGATCCCTCAGTGGAACAGGCTTCCTCGGGAGGTGGTGGGCTCTCCTTATTTGGAGGTTTTTAAGCGGAGGCTAGATGGCCATCTGACTGCAATGCTGATTCTGTGAACTTGGGCAGATCATGAGAGGGAGGGCAGGAAGGGTTACATCCGTGCTTAGTTCTCATAGCCTTCTTACATGCCCAGGGTAATGCTGGTCGCCACTTCTGGGTCAGGAAGGAATTTTTCTCAGGCCAATTTGGCTAGAGATCCTGATGGTGTTTTGCCATCATCTGGGCATGGAGCTTGGGGCCACTGGGGTGTGTGTGTGGGGGGGGGGGGGTAGCTGTGAATATCCTGCATTGTGCAGGGGGCTGGACTAACAACAACAACAACAAAATTCAATTTTTATACCACCCTTCAGGATGACTTAACACCCACTCAGAGCGGTTTACAAAGTATGCCATTATTATCCCCACAACAAAACACCCTGTGAGGTGGGTGGGGCTGAGAGAGCTCCGAGAAGCTGTGACTGACCCAAGGTCACCCAGCTGGCTTCAAGCGGAGGAGTGGGGAATCAAACCCGGTTCTTCAGATTAGAGTCCCACACTCTTAACCACTACACTAAACTGACTAGATGACCCTTTCCAACCCTATGATTCTTAAGGGTTCAGACCTTTCCAAATCTCTGTGCATCTTGCAATGTTGACTGAGGAATAAAAATAATCATTATATTAATCAGCAACCCGATGCATACACTGGAGAACCAATGAGACCCACATGCAGGCCTTTCCAAAGGAAGGTGAAAACTGCTATACGTCTCACAAAGAGTCCACCTTCTTAAGGAGGTAGAAGCACAACTGCACATATTTTGGGTACAAATGGCACTTCTTTGCAGTGCTGGGCTGCATCAACACTGTTTCCCCATCACTGCTGTTGTAAATGAAGAGGCAGTCACACTGACGGTGGCACGTCCACGTGGGAGCTATGTGCGTGCTTTCCCCCATCAGCTGCCATTTCCCTTGTATTTTCCCCCTGTCATGCTGTCAGAGGATTTTTTTGAGGATTTTAAAAATATCAATAATTGCTACAGTGCTTCTGTAGGAACCTGAAAATTCAGGGGAATTGGTAGATTGCAGCAATAGATTATTACAATGTTTTTGCTCTACAGCACAATAGCAGTTAGCAGGGGTTTTTTTTTCTTCTTCAGGTGGGTAGCCATGTTGGTCTGCAGTAGATGAGCAAGGTCTGAGCCCAGAAGCACCTTGAAGACCACAAGATTTCCAGAGTATGAGCTTTCAAGAGTCAAGCTCTCTTTGTCGGATACAAGTAGGAATGGAGATCTGTGAGTCTTTAAGTCCCAATAAGCCCTACCTACCTCACAGGGTGATTGTTGTGGGGATAATAATCACATATTTTTGTAAACCACTCCAAGTGGGCCTTAAGTTGTCCTGAAGGGCGGTATATAAATCGAATGTTGTTGTTGTTGTTACTCTGAAGCCTGCCACCTGGTCCTTCTCTTAGCTGTTAACTCAGATTAAAGAAATCTGGACACATTTAAAGTGCCAAACCGTTTGCTCCATGGACCTCACAGAAGATCCAAGGGCATATTACTCAAATAAAGGCCTTCAATTGCTCATCTGAAGGTCAAGGAAATTCCATGATCTCATCAGCCATGGCCCATCCATTGAGGGGCTCGAGATCCAGTGCCCAACCACAAACTGTGCCCAGCTGCAGTTTTGCCACAGAAGTTAGGAATACACCTAGCCTGGGCCAACAGGATTTCTCAAACTGTGTTGGAATGGTTTAGCATAGAGCATCCTTTCTCACACTTTGCTCCAAGATACTTTTGTTCCTTCCACAACTTTTTACAGTGGAAGTCCACCCTGCTCTTTGCTTCAGCCAAGCTTTCCCTCTTTCGCATGAATTGTGGTGCGCTATCTACCTTAACTTCACGGGAATGTCATTTTTCTGTCATAACAGCGGTGTGAGCAATCATTTTGGCAAGGCAGAGACACAGAAACTCTTATCTGTGAAAATCAAATATGGCCACAGGGAAATATTCCCATCTGGTGCTACTTTACTCAGCAGCTGGAGTTTACACAGAGTCTTGTTCAATAAAGATGACAGTCGCCTGGGTCTTAAAATAGAAACAGAGACTCAATGAAATGCAGGCTTTGCTTGAAAGGTACTTGGGTGAGTATTTTGACCCAGGTGCCTCCATTCAAAGAGGGCACAACCCAATGGAAGGCCAGCAGTCAACCAACAAGGCTTTTAAGACAGACATCACAGCAGTTCAAGTACACAACAGGAAGCTGCCTCACCCTCACAGCATCGTCTCACAGCTCAAGCATCTTTCCTTTTGGTTTGGTGTAGTAGTTAAGAGTGGCAGGACACTAATCTGGAGAGCCACGCTTGATTCCCCACTCTTCCACTTGAAGTCAGCTGGGTGATCTTGGGACAGTCACAGCGGAGCTCTCTCAGCTCCACTCACCTCACAGGGTGATTGTTGTGAGAATAATAATAACTCTGTAAACCGCTCTGAGTGGGTTTTAAGTTGTCCTGAAGGGCAGTATATAAATCGAATATTATTATTATTCTTTTGGACTGAAACGTAGTTATGACCTTTACTTTCTTTGGGGTAGATTTTTCTTTTAATCTTTCCCTTACACCCTCTGGGTAGTTTGCTGCCACCAGGAATATATTATTCCAAGATATTTTATTTAAATTTTCCCTTTGGTAAAAAAAATTTCTCCCTTCCATTTCAAATCTAGAAATAGATGTCTCATGTCTAACCCTACTTGCTAACATTTCAATACATATCAAACAACAAAGGTGACAATGGGCAACCTTGCCTTACTCCTCAAAATAGATAAAATTGAGAGGATAAACATCTTTGGTCCTGCTTCTTCAAATAGTCACAATTTATTGTATTGAATTCTTTTTCCATGTGAGCACACACACAAACACAGAGACAATGGAGTTTGTCATTCTTCTGCCAAATTTACCATATTCACCAGTCTTCTAATGTTACTTGACATCTGGTGCCCTGCCAATAAGCCAGTCTGATCTTGCTCTATATAATTGCTTGAAATCTCCTTAAAGCTTCTTGCTAGAACCGATACCACTATTTTAAAATCCACATTTAAGGTTACCAGGTGTCTAGTATTCACTTGGACAGTCTGGTATCTTTGAGGACTTTCCAGGAGAAATGTTCTCCAAATACCGGACACCTGGCTAGCCTACCCACCCGGTCTCCTGTGTGGCACTGGTGGGACTGGCCAATTAAGGATCAAAATTTACTCATTTCTTTTGATAACACAATGAAACCGCTTACACAACCATGGTACAATCTCATCTATCAAGACTATATAAAATTCATTTACCAATCCATCTGGTCCCAACGATTTACCAATGTTTAAACTTTTAATTGCTAATTTAACTTCCTCTGGTTGTACTGGTTTCTCTAAGAAACTATCAAGTTCTTCTGATAAAGAAGGTATCCACATTGATACCAAAAACTTCTGAATCATTTTCTTGCCAGCCAATTCCTCCTCATATAAATTGGGGAAAAAACTTTCCAAACTCTTCCACAATAATTTCAGGAACATCTGAATCCCCATCTGTGAGCACTTCCATTTTATTATTTTACCAGCTAACAATATATCCAACTGTTTTCCTGCCTTATTACCAAATTCAAAAAGTGATTGCTTCCATCTTAAAACTACCCTGGAAACGTTCAGTAACCAATAATTTTATCCTGTTCCTTAATTCCAACCTCTCGTACACAGAAAGTTGATATTTGTCTATTTTCTCTTTCTTTTTTAACTTCTTCCATCAATTCTGTTTATAAGTTATTGTTGTTCTGATCCCAATACTAGTGTTGAGAGATCAAAAGACCACCTATATAAACTTTAAATGTTTCCCAAACTAACTCAAAGCTAATCTCTCCTGTATCATTAATCTTAACCAATTGTATTATCTCTTTAAACTTCGCTCCCATATCTTCCTTCAAAAACAGTGATGTGTTCGTTTTCCACCTCTTCCAGCAATAATCTGCCTTAAATATTAAATCAACAGTAAGAGCCACATGATCTTCAAAAATCGTAACTCCAGTCCACATGTCTTTCAACGCCTAAGTTAAACTAGCTGAGGCAAAAAAGCAGTCTATTCAAGAATATGATTGAGTAACATGAGAATAAAAAGTGTACTCTTTTTTATTTGTGCGCAGCACTCCAAATACATCTACTACTTCATTATCTCTTAATCAATCTTTGAAATGAAAGTCTACTCGAGCTCCTATCTGAGGTATCAAGTTCTAAATCAAATATGCAATTAAAATCGTCTGCCATCAATTGTTCGCCTTCTAACCATATTTCCAATCTACCACCTACTTCAAAAAAAGTTTTTTTTTATCCATAATTAGGTGCATAAATAGATCTTACAGTTATTTTTATCCCATTTAGGACACCTTTAACAATCACAAATCTTCCCTCTATTATAGGGGACACAGAGCTGGCCTCTAATCAAAGGCCCAGTGGAACATCTCTGTCTGGCCCAGCGGAACATCTCTGTCTTGCAGGCCCTGCAGAACTGTAATAGGTCCCGGAGGGCTGAGATATCCAGTGGGAGAGCGTTTCACCAGGCCAGGGTCAGGGCAGAAAAGGCCCTGGCCCTAGTTGAGGCCAGCTGAATGTCCCTTGGGCCGGGGACCACCAGGAGTTGCTTATCCATGGAGCACAAGGCCGTGCGGGGGACATAATGGGAGAAGCGGTCCCGCAAGTATGCAGGTCCCAGTCTGCAAAGGGCTTTAAATACTAGAACCAATACCTTGAACTGGATCCGGAACTCAACTTGGAGGCAGTGCAGCCAGTATAACACAGGGTGGATGTGCACCCTAAATGGCATCCCTGTGAGGACACATGTCACTGCATTCTGGACCAGTTGTAACTTCTGGATCAAGCCCACAGGCAGCCCAGCATAGAGTGAGTTGCAGTAGTCTAGTCTAGACGTGACCATTGCATGGATTACTGAAGCTAGATCCTGGGACGGATGATAGGGTGCCAAATGCCTGACCTGCCGAAAATGAAAAAATGCAGATCTGGCTAAAGCTCCAACCTGGGCCTCCGTAGAATGTGTGGCATCCAGAAGCACACCCAGACTCTTCACCTTCGAAGAAGGCCATAATTGCACTTCGCTGAGGGCTGGGAGCTGGATTCCCAATTCCGTCATCTCACAACCCAGATACAGAATCTCTGTCTTCAGGGGATTCAACTTCAGGCGGCTCTGACTCAACCATTTCATCACAGCATCCAGACATCCAGCCAAGGAATCTGGAGCAGCATCTAACTGGCCGTCCATCAACAGATAGAGGTGGGTGTCAACAACATATTGATGACAACCAAGCCCAAAGCCACGAACCAACTGGGCAAGGGGACACATATAGATGTTAAATAACATTGGGGAAAGAATCGCCCCCTGAGGGACGCCACACACCAAAGGATGGTGGGCGGACATCTGTTCCCCTGGCGCAACCCTCTGTCCCCGCCCATGGAGAAAGGAGCTCACCCATTGCAGGACTGTCCCACAGATTCCCACAGTGGCAAGGCGGTGAGTCAAAAGACAGTGATCGACTGTGTCAAACGCTGCTGTAGGATCCAAAAATATGCCAACCCGCCTTGATCCAGTTGTCACCATAAATCATCTATTAGGGTGACCAGAGCCGTCTCCGCTCCATGGCCGGGCTGGAAGCCAGACTGAAATGGGTCCAGGATAGAGGAGTCATCTAGGAATAACTGTAGCTGTTCCACCACTGCCCTCTCAATTACCCAGGAACGGAAGATTTGACCCTGGACAATAATTGGTTGGATCAATAGGATCCAATGATGTTTTTTTTTTAAATAAAGGTTGCACCTCTGACTCCTTCAATGAGTCTGGGAAAACCCTGAAACTCAGAGAAAGATTAATGTCAGCTAAAAGGGCCTAGACCCTGGCATCACGAGCTTTCACCAGCCACGACATGCACAAGTCCAGTGGGGATGTGGTAGGTTTCACAGAACACAGGACCCTATCCACCTCATCCTGGGATAGTAGCCTGAAGTGATCCAATATCAACCCTGAAGGTGGTCAAGGGGCCTCTAGTTCACATACTGTATCAAGCGTCACTGACAGATCCCGGTCAAGCCCAGCGTGCATCCTGCACGATACGTGGGAGCCGATACAAATTGGGAGAGTGCCAGGGATGACATTAGGTTCATGGCCCACGAGGAGGAAGCATCATCGGCATGGACATTGAAATCAAGACCAGGAGTCGAGGGCGTTCCAAAGCCCAGCCACTTACCGCCTGCAGCAGGTCATACAAGGCAGCTGCCGGTGCGCTCGGCGATCGGTACACCAGACAGATGGCCATACTCTCCTCAGCACCCCACACCAGGACCACACAATCAATGCCGGCAATCTTTGGTGTGGAGAGCAGCCTGACGGAGAAACTCTCTCGAATGAGCACCGCCACCCCACCTCCCCCACCATCCTGAGACTGATGAAGGACCGAGAATCCTGGTGGGGCCAGCTCTTTCAAGGCGACAGTTTTGCCTTCCCGCACCCAGGTCTCAGTCACACATACCAGGTCCACCTTCTCCATTTCAAAGAATTGCTGGAAAGTTGCAGTCTTCTTATTTATGGAGCTGGCATTGCACAACAGCGGTGTCGGGAGAGGGCTAGTCTTAATCCTAGTCTCAGTACCAGCCTCCTTTAGGATGAGGCAAAAGCTGGAAGGTGTCCAAGCATAACCATATCTCCGGCTCCTTCCTTTAAAGAACCTAGCCCCACCGCCATACTTCCCTTGCCCCATAAGCACTGGGATCCCCAAAGCCATACTGATCCCCCACACTGGAAGCTGCTACACACCTCACGCAACCACCCTATAATAGTGGCTGAAACGTGACCCAGGCACATATAAAAACAAGAACCCTATCTTTATGATTTAATCTCTCAAGCTCCTACCTCCTAATCTAATAAGCAATTTATTTCCCCAAATAAATCTCCAGCCAGAGCAAGGTCTAATTCAATAGACAGCAAAGGGCTATCCTAATACAGCCTGCATCAGGCAATACAAACCAGTGGACAATCCCACTACCCAACCAACCCAGCCCTAACACGGACGGACCTATCAAAGAAGGACAAACAGCAGATTAGCCAAAATACAATTTCAACAGGAACAAACTAACCCAAGTTCAACAGCCAGGAACCTAAAATAAACCCAGGTAATTTATCAGTCCAGCTTCTGCTTTCAGGCGTAAAATATAAGTCCTAGCCAGAGGTTTCCAATGGTAACAGAACAGGTACTACGGCCCCTGTGCTGCTCTCATACACACACACACACACCCCAGGAGAGAAGAAGGAGGGCGCAAGAACCCAGAGGAAGCCAACAGCCTTTACATCTTAACATCTAAAGCTATTAACACTCCTCTAGGGCTGTTTTGTTTTGTTTTGTTTTGTTTTGGAGCTACAGCATGGAAAATTTGAAAAAAAAATGGATACATCTCTCTTCTCTCTTTTTAATAGGAGTTTCCTGCAAAAATAAGATATCCACATATTCTTTGCTTACTGTGGTGTTCTAATTCTCTGTCTCTTTATAAGGTTATTCAAGCCATTAATATTAACCAAGTATCTATATTTTTTCATTTTAATTCTCCCTAGGAAATCTTTTGATCTTTATTTCCAGAAGCTCTGCTTAGAGAACATCACTGATCTTAATAGACACATGGTCTAATGCAGTGTAAAGCAACTTAATGTGTTCATGTGTCCATCATACATTAAGTGCCACAGCAAGGCAGCCCTATACGAACGAGACCTGTGGCATCACACACTGTTTATGCAGAATGTGCATTCAGAGAGAGAGATTCCTCAGCAATAAAAAAGGTATCAGAATGGGACAGAGGAGCCTTTTCCATGTTTATCACGCGACACTACCAGATATAGAATTTAAATTGGGTTTTCTTCTGGAAAATACAAATCAGCCCTCAAAGGACTAAGCTAAACACTTGTTTTCCCATTCACAAACAGGTGCTGGATTGTAGTATTTTATACTCCTCCTTTTAGTCTTAGATGCAGAGCAGTCCTAATAGGAAAAGAAGCCTTTGTTGAGACAAATGAATTTTTGACACTTGGCTAATACCACAGCCTCAAGGAAGGGGGTGCTGGGGGAAGAGGAAAAACAGGCCCTCTCTCTAGCCTTACAACTCACAGTTGCCAATCTCTTTTGCAGCTAGGATTACCAGTTGCCTGCCAGTGGTGGGCAATCTCCCAGGGGTTTGCCCAGTTGCTCGCCAATCGCTGGTGATCGGCAGGAGCTGGCAAAGCCCCCAGTGATCGCCTGCCACTGGCAGGCAACCTGGGAAAGCATGCACTGGGTGCAGTCTCAGCAGGGCGCAATGACATCACTTCCTGAAATCACGTTGTTGTGCCAGCTGCAGGCATGCTACTATGCTTCACTGGGGCCAATTTTAGCCCCAAAAGCAGGCCAGAAGCACACCCATGGCCAGCATGATGACATCACATCCCGGAAGTGATATCATCACACTTCTCTGAGAACCTCTGGGTCTGTCGTGGGCCAGGTCAGCATAGGCAGGATAGTCTGAGTCCAGTCCAAGATCAGTGCACGAGTTCAAAACCAGGTGAGAGTTTCAAGGCCAAAGTCCAGAATCCAGAATCCAAGTCAAGAGGTCCATAGGTCAGTTACCAGTCAGAGCAAGGGCTATCCAGAAGCAGGGTCAAGGCACGGTGGTCACGCGGCAAGGAAATGGCAGAGCAAAGTTCAGCAGAGTGGTTGCAGCAGGAACAGGATTCCGACATGTTGCTTCCACACTTCCTGGTTGTCTGTGGCAGGGTTTTATAGGTAGGCTGGGCTGGCATCCAGCTGCTGGGGAGCTATCCTGTGCTTACTTCCTCATCGCTCTCCACCAGCAGCTGGCGTCTGGCCAGGAGGCGTGCACTTTGCCGCCTCTCCTGCAGCTCCACCCGCTGCTTCCGTCTACGGCGCTCTCTGGGTGAAGCTGGGGGTTTGGGCATCCTTGGCAGTGCTTCACCAGTGGTGATGGAACTGGAGGGCAGTGGTGCTGCTGGCTCAGCTCCTGACTGAGGGCTTTGGGTAACTGCTGGCTGGGCTTCACCAGTGGTGATGGGGCTGAAGGGTGTTGGGGCTTCTGGTTCAGCTGCTGGCCGTGGATTCTGATCTGCCAGCAGCTGTTCCTCCTGATTCAGCTGCATTAAGGCTGGCTTGGCTGGTTACACGAGGCTCCTCTTCCTCTGAGGAGTCCTCACTCTCACTGAACCCCATCACAGGGGGATTCTACTCAGGGTAAGATCCAGGTCCATCACCCCCCCTGGGACGGTATAGGGACCTAGGGACCCTATTTGCAGCCTTTCCAGGGAGAAGCACAAAGGAGTAATGTTGGTCTTCATTCATCTCATTTTAGAACCACAGTGGACTCATATCAGTGAGCTCTACAGCCTCATAAGATCCATTTAAATATTCATTATTACAATGGACACATGCGCTTTCATGCTATTTGCAGCCTGCACAATGATCCATGAACTTGGGGCTCACAGTAAACAGATGTGGCATGCAGAAAGCAGCCTAGACAGGCTCAGAGCCATGTTGGCCACATTGCCTTGAAGGCCAAGCCCAAGCAAGCATTCATTTGCACCTTTTTGCCACTTCTTAGAATATGCTGGTTCAAACTCTGGCAAAGAGGCTCCCCCAAACAGAATCAGTGACTTGCAGCAAGGCCTGACCTTGAGCTCTAGTCGAGGCTATTGGTCCAGGCGCCTGGTCAGCAAATCAAAGAGTGGTTTGCTCCCTGCCTGCCCCCGGCACTAATTTCTTACCCATTCGTGCTCAACCCAACCCCACCAGGGAAAAAGCAAACCTCTGAAGTGCCCCTGCGGCTCTCAAAATTCCTCACTGACTCTGAATGGGCTGTGGCACAAGTTCAGATATTTTCTGAGAGTCTGAGAAAAGTTCTGACGCTGGCGTCTTGATTTGAACGCATTTAGCAAGGCAGTAGTGCCTTAGGAGCAGATTCTGGGTGGGTCTGAGAGCTAAACTACACGAGACGAATTACACGAGGATGCTCAAGTGAAGGGAGACACGATGTTTGCCAGGAAATGTAGTTTGAATTTCACCTGTCCCTACAGAGCCAGCAAAGATCGCTCCTCAGAGGATTTGTTAATTTCCTCTTTGCCTCCAGGCTCGGTCAATTATTAACAAACCCTCTGAGGAATGATCTTGCAGGCTCTGCTCCTTCCTCCCTTTCAAGCATGAAACAATCTCCAGGGTATGGTAGAGCCAGCTGCTGGTGTCATCCATGAGAGAGAATCTGACTGCTGGCTCTTCCCAATATACAAGGGACAAACATCTCCAAACATCTTGCCAGCGTCCACTTTGTTTGCCTGCTTTGTATTCTATAGTACTATTTTCATGTTCCGAATGTTATTTTTTTGTGACTCACCTTGAACGTGGGACAAAACGGGATACATAAATGCAAACCAACTCCTGGCCTGATTCTGCTTGCAAGGTCTCCCACTGGTTTATGCTTGGAGGGTGCCCTGCTAGGGTGGCACCATCAGGCTGGTATGCGCAGCTGGGAAATGTGGCGACCTTCCACCAATGGCCACAAAACTGAGTCACTAAAAGCCCCCAGCTGTTCTGTGTTTGAGAAGTGGGAGGGATCGAAGAAACAGCTCCTTGTTTCAGAAAAGCCACCCCCTCCCCCCTACCAACTGGCATGAAATTACCAAGGAGATGACTGTGAGGAACTCCAGTATCTACAAGGCTGGGGAAGAGAGAAGATTCCTTTTACAACAGAGGGGGGGGGGCTGCAAATCTGGTATAAATGGTTCTATGCGCGTGAGAGTGAATAGGCCTTTTGTGCCTTGTACATGAGACTGTTTTGTTCAGCCGCCAATGGCCTTCACATACGGCTTGTTCCAGAAACCTCGCCAAGTCATCACTTGCGTAAGAGAAGCTGGCAGCTAAGAGGCCGACATCTTGGGGCAGGGGGTGGATTTTCACGCACTGCCCCAGCACCGAGGTCTTCCTGGCACATTTAAGGAAAACAGAGACTTAAGCAGAACAGAACCTCACCCACTAAAAACATCTTTACACAACAACTCATCTAAAAGTGCTGCCATTACGAAGTGGGGTAAGGGGGTGGGCACTGGGGCTGGAAGAACAACTAGATGCAGAAAATTCTGATGTCCAATCTGTTTGGTTTTTAAACACCTTCGCATACTGGGATTGGTTGGACTATTCCAGCAAGATAATTCTAAGGGACATTTAACGCACCGTTTCCCTAACTGCCTTCTCGATCAAGAGGTCAAATATCCTGCAAAAGGTCTAGAATTAGCTGGGAGAACAGAAGTAGGGAAGTCTCCCCCCTCTTACTAATATGTGTATGCAACCATGCAGCTGCTCTGACAGAATAGCCAATGGTAGAAAAGGGGGTGGCAATTTCCACCAGTTCTGCCCTCCCACTCTGATCCTATGCTGTTCCTTGGGGTCCACTGACCTCCAGGGAAAAAAAAAAACCAGGAAGCTCACCAGGATGCAGTAGGAGGAAAATCACACACTGCAAAGTCTGAGAATGCTTGGACAAATGATTCGGCAGGTATCTATCTTCCCCCTCCTGTCCTCCAAACAAGAAACTAAGCATCTCAGACAAACATGGCAAAACTGTATCACTTGGTCCGACCACAGAAGCCACTTCCACTGATCAAATGTAGATCACGGCCCCACTTTTCTCAGGGATCCACTGCTCCTTTGGGGTTGTGTGCTGCGCAGCTAGGTGATCGGTCTCCTTTAACCAAATTAAGCACCTGCCAATGGGAAATGAGGATGCAGCTTCTTGTGACCGGAGAAGGATGCAAGGCACGAACCCCTTTGCTTCGTGGGCAGCACTGTTGGAGTCCCTCCACTGTTAAGAGCCAGATATAATAAAGACAAGAAATTGGGTGGTTTTTATCTAGAGCAAAAAGATTTTGAAAAATTATTATGCAACTCAGATGAAAAACTAATTAAGAAAATGTATCTTTTTTAATGCAAATTAAAAGGAATGAAGGGGCGGAAAAATGTAAAACTTTACAGATGCAGAATCTAGGAAATAACATTGACTCAGCACAATGGAGCAAAATATGGAAAGTGAATGTAAAAATAACTAAATCTGTTGCGTTCAAAGAGAACTTATATAAGATGTTTTACAGGTGGTATCTAACACCGGATAGATTGGCCAAAATGTACACAAATGTGTCAAATAAATGTGGGAAATGTGGGAAACATACAGGGACATTTCCCCATACGGGGTGGTCCTGTAAGGAGGTGCATAAGTACTGGATAATGGTGCATGACTTGATACAAGCTGTGTTACAAATTTTAATTGCTCTCAAACTAGAGTTTTTTGTTAAATTGTATACCGGACATAGACAAAGAACAGATGCATTTTACCATTCATGTTAATAACTGCAGCTAGAATTCTATCTGCGTCTTACTAGAAACGACAAACGATACCCAAACAGGAGGAATTAATAGAGAAGATCATGGAAACTGCAGAAATGGACAAATTAACTTCTATATTGAATGGGCAAGTGGAAGAAGACTTCTTTACACCTTGGAATCCCTTTTATGAATGGATAAATAAAAGTACAGAATAGAATCCAACATGACGGCAACAATGTATGAAATATCAGAACTTACAGTTATAAATTTTATTGAGATTAATTTGAAGCCTTGGAGAATAATAATGTTGAGTTAAGCAAGCCTACTGAAACCGTACTGAACTGTGCTGAAAACTTTATTGCTCCTTTTATCTGTTCTTCTTTCTTTCTTATTTGGAAAAAATAATAAAATATAATTTTTTTAAAAAAGAGCCAGAAGCCATGGCTCCTAACAGGCTGTTTTTTTAGGAAGCCTGCTAAATATGTATTGCTTAGCAGGGCTTCCAGAGAATGGTAAGATCCTTGAGAGATTTTAGAGCTGGGTTGTCTTTTCAGTTTCAATGTTTAACTATTGTCCTTGGCAATAGTTTTCCTTTCTGTTTTTGCCTTGGACAGTCTTTAGAGAGGAAAGGTATGCTAAAGACACTTCCATGAATGAGCAGTAGCCAAGCTAGGAGTGAACTCTGCAAACTTCTGAAGCGCCATCCATCTCTTGGGCTACTGAAATACCTGCCACTTTCCAGTCTGATTTCTGAGCTCTAGCCTTCCAAGTTCTTCTCCGAACCAGGGCTAGAAACTAGTAACTAACCTTCCCAAATCCTTGAGATGCCGAATCCAGCATTTCAGAAAACGGACACAGAGCGTTTCGAACACAGCGCAGAGAGTGGTTTAGGGAAGGGTGAAATACCAGCTCAGTTTTTTCAATGTCGTTTGAACTGAAAAAGTCATCAAGGGCTTTGCTGCATTTGCAGAATGAGATCACAAAAGGTTTGAGGTAGAGATAAGGCTTAAAAGCAACCTGCTTTTCCAAATGGCAGATGCTTGCCTTTTATTTTGCTGAGGAGATGAAACAGAAGACGGAAATTCTCACTCCTGCCTCAATGCAGCTTAGCAGCAGCCAGCCTAAAAGACACCAAGAGAGTAGAGGGCCACCTCACCTTACCCTGACAGTGATCTTCCTGCAGCCCCAGCAGGAACCCCTGCCAGGGATGAAGCAAAGTGAGTCGGTCCCTGCGGAGTGGTTCTACAGTAAATGCACAACCAGGGGAAGACGGCAGCAGAATCAAGTTGCTAAAAACCGAGGCCACCCTCTAACTCTGTTCAGCTGAACAACAAGTCCTGTAGCACCTTAAAGACCAACAAGATTTCCAGGGTATAAACTTTCAAGAGCCAAAGCTTCCTTTGTTAGATATCCGACTCTCGGAAGTTTATTCCCTGGAAATCTTGTTCATCTCTAAGGTGCTCCCGGACTCGACTCTCGCTGTTCTACTGTGCAGACCAACACAGCTACCTACCTGAAACTTGATCAGGTGGTTACATTTATCCAATTATGACCCTGCAGTTACCAAGCAGCAGGCCAAGGGGGGGAGCATTGGGAATGCAGAACCACTGGAGTGGGGAGGTCCGGCAGCCCCATGAAGCACAGGGCATCAGGCTCAAGCCGGGAACCAGTCCCTGGGACAGCAAATGCAAGAGAGCAAGGCTAAGAAGGCAAATCTGGGGGGAATGGAAGTTCCAAGACTGGTTCAGGAAGCAACCACCTTGGCAGAGCTGGTGCTGCCGGGAAGGACTTGCCCGGAGTAGCATGGTTCCACTGCTATCATGGCAAGCAAAGGATGGTTGGTGGCCCAAGAATGAGCCAAAACAGAGGGAGGGGAAGCCAAAGAGGCATTTATTTAAACAGCAGAAACTGGGCCCAAGCTGGCATGGGACGCAATCCAGAGGATGACAAATGAGGGAGGCAGTCGACAACCTGGAAGGCCAGTATCAAGTCAGCACCACTGCTGTCCCAGAAGAGGGCTTGAGAACATGCTGGTATTACAGAGGTTGACTTTGCGTATTTCAGGCTTGGACTCTTACGGTGACGGGTGGCATTGCTCTTCCTGTTGCCGTGACCCTGCCAAGGCTTAGAGCCCCACCAGCTCCTCCTGAGTAGAGGCCAATGACAGGATACTTTGTGTAGGAAGGTAGCCATATTGGCCTGCAGCAGCCACAAGCCCGGTGACACCTTAAAGACCAAACAAGATTTCCAGGGTAAAAGCTTTCAATATTCAGAGCTCCTGCTTTGACTCTCAGAAGCTTATACCATGAAAATCATGTGGATCTTCTAAGGAGCTTCTGGACTCAGATCTTGCTTTCTTTGTTCAGACTTTCTTTCTTGTTCGTTCTCGGGGTCTTAGCGATGCCGATGCAGATTCCAGCAGTGGACAGATCTAGCTACGGAACTCCTGACTGACGTTTTCCTGGGGAGCTGGCAGGCTCAGTCCTCAGATATGCCAAGGATGATACTTCTCCTAAGATGAGGTTTCCATTCCACTCTAGCACTAGGCCAGGGGTGATCCGGACACTGACGGGTGCCTGAAATAGCCCCAAAGGAGGAAACCCACAAATGCCACATCTTTTAAATGGTTTTATTACAATTAGCTTTAAGTTGCAAAATAAAACAAAGCAACCAAAGCCAAAAACCAATCACACAGGAAATGGTAGAGGGCTGTCAAGAGAGTTGGGTTGGGAGGTACACTGACCGTGCAATCATAAGAAGGGTTACTCCAGTCCAAGCCCAGGACTGCACTGTGAGTCACTCCACCTAAGAATTTAAGAAAGGGGAGGGTCTTCTTTTGTGACGTCTTTCATTTAATGTATGAAAAATCATTTTCAGAAAGTATCTGAAAGTGTTCGTGTTCCAAATTCCACCCCTCTGACCCCAGCCAGACCAAATTGGACGTGGCAGCAGGAAAACTGTGATAAGATCTTCTACTTTTTAAAAGACTTAATCGTAGTGGGAGAAGAGGCGATATGGGGATAACACCACAGGGTTTAATCCTTTTGTCTCTGAACCATGATATATTTAACCGCCAAGAGACCCCTGCATGCGGATGCTTAAATATATGGATTGGGGCCTCTTGGGTACAAAGTAGGTGCTTCTGCAACTTTAAAGAACTCCCCAAGGTTGCAAAAAATCTTTACAGTTACAAAATACATCATTAAAAAAATCAAGAGCATGTTTGGTGCGGAGGCACGGCTTACTTTAAGGGCCAAGAAAGCATGCAGACTGGGGCAGCACCACAAGGCCCAGGGGCCATCGGTGCAGTCCTGCTGGCCTGGCCAGAAGAAAAGACTGGCCCAAGGTCACCACACAAGTAGCTCCAGCCCTGCATTCGCAGCTACCAATACAGACTACCTACCGCAATACTCTTGAACAAAGTGCAAGAAAATTCTGGCCGTGCTTCTGATACTGCTGAAGTCTTAAAGGATGGAAGGAACTTTAAGAAGACCATCAGGCATTTACGAGATGAATGAGACAAGCACCAGTTCCTGCTCATTTTTTGCCAACATTCAGGGCCAGCTTAATCCTTCACTGCTGAAGAACAGCAGCTGGCTATGACATGGACATCCTGCAATCACCTCTCCGTAACACCAACCATAATAAGTTCTAGCGTGAATTTTCAGGTGACCCATTTAAAGAGTGTTGTTTTACTGATGAGGCTTTAACAGAAGTCACACCAGAAAGGTCACTTGAGTGCTAGGATTCCTCAGAAATGACTGAACGGAGGATGCAGCTTTTAGCAGGTGCTTCTTCTGCAGGCCTAGGGAGAGTGCCTTCCTTCTTCAGCTAACTCATTTTAATTGAGAGATCTTTCAGAAACTGAAAAAGCAGGAAAGCTCGTTTTTTTTTTTAAGACTATGAATAAATCGGAACACAAAGGTGAGGGTTGAGTTAGCTGTGCAACTCTGTTAACTTTGATTTAGAAGGGTGTAACTGTGTAGGATTGCACTGTTGAATTTCTCATGGTGACCTGGCCAAAATACAATTCTATTTTGGGGGAAAAAATGTTTGTGGTGTTGTTGGTAAGGGAAAATATCAAGAAGACATGACTGCTGTTCTAATGAAATATAACTTTTCAAAATATCTATTGGATGATGGTTTTCTTCTTCACACGGTATAGTAGAAGCATTCCTTGTGGTAAAGAGTTACAAGGAATGACATAGTTAAGAAAAAGTTAATATTTGGAGGAGGGAGATCTAGTGGCATCTGGGAAGAAGAAACTGAGTTGCGGTTGTTAAGGTGGCAGCTGGAGTTGTTAACAGTTTAGAACTAGAGGTTTTAATTGTATGTATGTAAATAAAACCTGCTGACCTCCTTGTCAAATGGCTTGGATCAGTTTTTTGTGGAACCCAGAGGGATCTTCCTAAGTTTCCAGTACTACATCCTTCAAATATTCTGCATGACTAACCTGCTGAATTAGAGATGGTTCACCTCCCAATGACTTCACAGTTATTTGCTTCAGCTAATATGGGTAAATAATAACCAAATCATCATTCAGTAAAGTAAATCTGAAAAAAAATTAAAATAAACTGCTTTTTAAAAAATGTACAGTGTGCACCTTCTAAGAATATTCGTTGATCTGGCCACAGCTTTCGATTCGATAGATAGGGAACAGCTTTGGGAGAAGTTTGCACAGACTAACATAGATAAGAGACCTTCTAAGAATGAAGCCTACAACAGTCTCCAAATTGTAAAGAACAGGTATGAAGGTTATACCAATCAACAAAAAACAAACTTTTTGCAGATAGATCAAGATGGGTAGCCACGTTAGTCTGTCTGTAGCAGTAGAAAAGAGCAAGAGTCTAGTAGCACCTGTAAGACTAACAAGATTTGTGGTAGGGGATGCGCTTTCATGAGCCACAGCTCACTTCTTCAGATACTTTTTGCAGAAAGTGATTAGAGGTTTAAATCAGGCTTTGAATCCGTCAGACGGAAATCTAATCAAGCTTGAAATTAGCAGGGCAGGTTCTTTCTGCCTGGAGTTGCCCATCTCCCACCGACGGAGAACACTTGCAGCTCCATTTGCTTCTCTAATCGGGCTGCACCCAACACATGGCCACAATCCCAGTGTGCAGCAGAACCAGTGCCAGAGAGATTTAGGCCTAGCAGGAGAGAGACACTAAGTAGCTTCTGAAAACCATGAAAATGATACCACGCTATGACTGGAAACCCTCAGGGCTACCTTCCCCATCTCCCCTCTTGCAGCTAGCAAAGTTATTCCAAAGACAACGCACATCATCACAACACACTTGACCTACAGCAGCACTGAGAGCTCTCTCATTTGGGTCCACAGTCCTATTTCCCAGGAGCAGAGCCAGGCACACAAAAGCGTCTTGGTCTCCCTCTCATCAGACTTCTTGGACGCAGGATGGACCACAGTCAACCTCCAGCAACCTGGTACTGTTCTTGTTGGTTGGAGTCTGCCAGGGCACAGCAAGCCAGTCGGTCTGTTGAGGCATCCAGAAAAGGAGCTGGTTTTGCATAGATAAAACCTTGGCAGGCCTCAGTGGCTGCTGGAAAGTTTCCCTTGGACAACTCGCTCCCTCTCCTAGCAACGTTTCACTATCAGGAATACCAAGGTCCGGAAGTAAGAAGCACAACTTACAGCTGAACTGAAGTTCAGGGAGCTGAAATGCAACTCCTACAAGAAGAATGAGAAAAGCGATTGGAGGGGCGGGGGACATTGTGCATAGTCGGGACTCAAGGCCTGTTCAAAGCAGCTGCTGATTGGTGTTCTCTCACTCTGATAACACCAATGTCACAGCTCCTCACAGGAAGGATTAACATCCTCCCAGTAATACAGGTATTTTTTCACGAGGAGACAGATAGGAAGACCCATCAGAAGAGCAGCCACACAGTAATAAGCATTGTTATTGTTAATAATTGTTATTGTAAAGAAAAGGAAAGGATAAGATAGAGCAATAACGAAATACGTTTTTTATTCTATTTTATTTTTTATTATTATTACTAAAATAAGTAGAAATAGGTTTGAATTTTTCACATGTTGTTTATTTGGAAAAATATACACTAAACAGGCTTAATTATTATTTCAATTACTATTCTAATATCTATAAAGGTTATGACTTTTGTACTCTGTATTTTAACCATCCTTGTAGCACACAGCTTTATATTTGTCTTGCTTGTCCCCTTTTTTCCCTTTCTTTTTCTGTACTCCCATTTTGTTTTAATAAAATAATATTTTTTTTAAAAAAAGAAGAAGAAGAAGAGCAGCCACACCTTATATTCTGGACTTGCAGGTTTCATTATTTGTGAAATTGGTGAAAGCCACTTGGAATGGAAGCCTTGCCACTATGAATAGCTGGAGATAGACAATGTTACAGCTTCCATAGGAAACACATGTCAAACTCAGGACCAAACTACATGTTGGTGTTTTTCAGAATTAGCTCGGGTTCTCCAGAACCAACTTGGGTTCCCTGCAGCAATACAACAACTGCAGGAAGTGGCTCTTTTAAAAAGTAAAGGAGAGTCTAAAGGGGCTCAAAAAACAGCTGGGGGGAGGAGGGGCTCTTGCATCCTCCCAAGCCATTTTCTCATGCTGAAAAAGCATGGGGGGGGAAAGCTTTTTCCTGTTTTTGCTGCTCTGTATGCACAGAATACTCCACATGGAGCAGCAAAAATGGGGAAATCTCCCCCACAGTGCTGTTTCCAAGCAGTGGGGAGAAAGGCAGGTGCTCTTCCTCTCCCCATGGCGGCAATCCCAGCCCATCTGGGCTCTCCTTTATTTTATAAAAACCATTCCCCACAGCTAACTCTTAAACACACAGACATGTTGTTTGGCCCTCACTGGCCACATCTAAAGATGTAAAATTTCTTGAACGGAAGGAGACAGAACAATAAAAGGAATAAAAATAAGGTATTTTATCTGGAATGAAACACTCTCAACAGTCATGACCAGGGCTTTTTTTCAGGGGGAACGCGGCGGAACGGAGTTCCGGCACCTCTTGAAAATGGTCACATGGCTGGTGGCCCCGCCCCCTGATCTCCAGACAGAGGGGAGTTGAGATTGCCCTCCATGAGCGGCGCAGAGGGCAATCTAAACTCCCCTCTGTCTGGAGATCAGGGGGCGGGGCCACCAGCCATGTGACCATTTTTAAGAGGTACCAGAACTCCATTCCACCGCGTTCCCACTGAAAAAAAGCCCTGGATGGGAGATCTCCAACGAACAGCAAGGTTGCAGAGGCAGGCATTGGCAAACCACCTCTGTTAGTCTCTTGCCGGGAAAACCCCACCAGGGGTCGCTATAAATCAACTATGATTTGAAGGCACTCTCCACCACCAACCCTCAAGTGCTGTCCCTCCACCCCCAGTTGTGCAGCCAAGAAGAAAATCCCTCTCTGATCCAACTTCTCCTGAATGCTGAGCACTCTGGATGTCAAAGGCCCCCAGGAGAACATGTGTCAGCAACTAATGGCACTCAAATGCCAGCTGAAGCACCAGCCTGTTCTATGGGAGAAGGGTCCAGCAGTCCACCATCTACCCTGCTAGCTTCAGAGTGGAATGGCCAACTTTCATTTGTATAAAAGGAGGCGAGCAACAAAAAATACGCAAACTAGACCTGGGTTTTCAATTTTGCCTAAAATACAAAGTCTTCACTTCATTCATAGGACCACGGATAGCAACATCTCTTCACTTTAGTTCCAAGGACGGGCAGAGCGAGATGTATTACCACTTCCCATGCCTGTCCAGAGTACCCTCCTGTCTTTCGGGCCCCAATTTTATTTGCTTCATTTGTGTATCTGCCAGACTCCCGTGTTTTATATTCTGGATAGTTGCCAGAGAAACCCACTTGGGTATCTGCAGAGGCCTGAAACATCAGAGCATCTTCTACAACCCGAATGATTTTTTATTGTTTTTGACAATATGGACACCGAGGGCACGACATCCGTGCATTCTCTGCTGCTCCCCTAGGCTGAACTGGGCTGCTTGAAGTGAGCAGCGCCTTTGCTTACAACAGAGGGCATCACCTGGGAAATCTGACGTTGGTTCCCATGGTAATCCTGAGCCCAGATAGCGGTGCTGGAATGTCCTCTTTTCTGTCAAGATCCACAGAATAAGGACAAAAGGAGACATTCAAAGAGGGCCTGCTAGGTCAACATATTGACTTTTTTTTCAAAACAGATTTAAAGTTGCCCAGTTTTACAGAAAGTATCAGCTTTCAACCCACTAGTCACTGTTATCAGTAAAACAGAGAGTACATCCCATGTCTCCAGTTTACAAACAAGTCACAAAGCCCATTTTGCTTGTTACATTTTGGAGCTTTAACACAAAATTATGTCTGAACAAGCAAGCTTCTACCACCTTTCCTAGGCTGTGAGTATGAGATGTGTAGCTTTTCCCATCAACAACTTGTTCCTCCTATTCAAAGTCCTTATTTGACAAAACACTTGGCAAATCAGAAGTCTGCGGTGTGGGGAGTCTTTACACCCCTTTCTTTACAGTTCAGAGAGTTACTTTCCCCTTTGGGTTGCTCCCTTTAAGTCCTTAGCTTGAAGTTAGAGTCATTGGGAAGTCCCAGGAAATTGGGGAAAGACTCCGAATTCAGGACTACCCTCTCTCACCTCTCCTTTTCAAATGAAACCCAATTTCATTTATGCCCACAGACCAATTCCAGAAATATCATCCAAAAATTAAAGGGGGGAAATACAGACCAAAGGATGGGAAAGGAAGAGTTTGGAATTAGAGGCAAACCAAATTCTCCTAACAATCTTCACAAGGAATTTAGAACTCAGAATCACTTCGAAGTTGCAGAAGTTCAGGGGGGGAAACCTCCAGCGAACAAAACAAGTGAAGTTGAAGGGCTGTTGACCCCCGCATTCACCCACCCACCCACACCTCACCCCACTCCAGATTTTCTAGGCTGTTTGACTGGATTTATTTCAGGTTTCATCCAGCCCAACCAGAGATGCCCTAAACAGGTTACAGTAAATTTAAGCAACAACAACAACAACAAATGATTAAATACAATGAGGGTGACCAACACTGCATGCTGTAATCAAGATCTGGGAACTAAAGCAACATTTAGACAGGATACACATTTTTTTCATTAAATAAATCAGGAGAATTCTGTTACACAGTATCAAAGACTGTTTTCCGAATGATGGAAACATCATCAGAGGAGGACATCCTCCTCTTTTAGATCCCTGGTTAAAGGAGGATTATTTTTTTCATTTATGCTTAACAGCATCATTCTCCAAGACTTCTTGAGCCTAGGTAATCTTGCAAACAACTGCCCACTGAGACACTGTCTCTGGAACTGTGGGGCAGAAACAGGTCAGAAATGCTTGTGCTTTGGAATGAATCTGGAATGTGCTCAAATACACAAGCACCTTATTTATAGGTGTGAAAAAGGCGAATGCTGAATGTCTCCACTACGGAGTGCCAGAAGGACATGTCTCTTCCATGGCAAACATTTTAAAGTGACACAAAGAGTCTGATCGCATTTTCTAGAGAAAGCAGCAAGGTCAGTGACAGCATTTGCAAAGGACTGCACTATAAGCATGGCTGCAGCAGCTCAGTAATAAAGAATGAGCACTCTGCACATGTTTGGTGGACCTTGATTCTGGTTGAACTGGGCCTTTATTTTATCCAATTGCACCACCATGTGTGTTGACACCAAAAGAAACAGACACCAACTAGATTTTGGCACAATGGTGAATTGAACAGGGAGAGGGGGAGAGAAATAGCTCGATGGTAATATGCATGCCGAAGGGTAAGCTGAATCCCTGACATCTCTTCAGAAAAAAGGCTGGAAAAGAACTCTGCCAGAGACACGACAGAATCACTGCCAGTTGGAGTAGATTATTGTGCTGTTCCATTAATACTGAAGTGGGACTGCTCTTTCTAGGAAAAGAAATGCAGCCTTCCAAAGAGAACCCGGGAAGAAACACAGAGAAGGCGCTCTCTCTGTTCTCAGCTGGGAAACGTCCCCTTCGAACATTATGCAGCCTCACCTTCTTCCATCCTTCCCACAGGCAGCTGAGTTCAGCCACGCGAGGGTCAGAGGCCACATCAGCACAACACCATTCAAATCCCGGTGGGCAGCCAACTAGGCTGACCTACCCGTTGGAAGGTATGCCATTTCTAGGACACTCGGGTAAAAACCAAGGTCTAGATCCCAGGGAAACAGATCTAGACATGCAAATGAAGTCAATGAGTATGAGCCAGAAATTATGAGGACAAGGCAGAACTGGGCACAGTGAGTTCCAATGATCAGATTGAAGGTCTGAACAAAACCCAGCAGGAGGCTGCCACATGCCCACCCACAGCCAATCGGAAGCAAAAGAGGAAAGGGCCAGCAGCGCTTCTTCGGCCTTATTCTTTGTTTCAAAGCGGCAGTTCTGGCCACCGAGTTTACGAGCAAGCTTGTATACGTGCGTGCCCCAGTTTCCTCATCTCTGCCTTAAGTGACCAGCTGGCAAAAAGCCCCTTGAGATGGTGGCAGAGTGCCCCGAGACTGACCACGCCAGGGTAATTGAAAGTGGCACTTGTCAAAGCATCCCGGTAATTGCTTTGATCATTTCACTTGGGACGTCAAGCGGGCTGTAAGAATGTTTTCGTGTCACTCTGCAAACATTGTAATTTGAATGACAGGTTATTACCTCCTGGGGCAAACAGTCCCATGCTTCATGCTCAAGGAAGATGCAACTCATAAAATATGTAAGGCCAAGGTAGGCCTCAAATGCTGAATGTTCTCTGCAGCAGAATGGCCCCAGCATTCCATGACTTCCTCTCAGAAAGGAAATGCGGAGAAGGGGTCTGTCCCACAGCTCTTCTCTCTTCCTTCCTTCCGCCTCAAATCCAACCACTCTGGAGTATTTGAACATTTTTGTAAAAGCCTCTAATACCCTTTAAGCATGTGCTTAAGTACTGTGAGGAACTAGGGTTGCCAGCTCCAAGTTGGGAAATTCCTGGAGATCTGAGGGGGGGGGTGAAACCTGGAGAAAGTGGGGTTTGGGGAGGGAAAGGACCTTGGCATGGCATAATTCCATAGAGTCCACCCCACAAAGCAGCCATTTTCTCCAGGTGAACTGATCTCTGTGGCCTGGAGACCAGTTGTAATTCCGGGAGATCTCCAGCCACTACCTGGAGGCTGGCAACCCTATGAGGAACAGAAAGAAGAATATAACTGATTTTTCCACTTTTTGATCCTTTGCTGCTTTATCAAAGCTGGGCAAAAAGCAACAGCGGTGTTATGACCCTGACCCTACATACTGAGGCCTAGTGGCTCTGGGGAAGCCTGTACTAGATTGACTACAAGGCCTACATTTTCCAGGTCCCCTTTGGACCCTGTGATTGGTTAACAGGGGATTTGGAGGTGGAAATTGCATCAATAGAGAAGGGGGGTGCCTGAGAGAAAAGGCCTCACCACAGTGGGAGGGTTCACCGCTAGGGAGCAGAGCTGAGGAGAGGTTGTTGCAGCTGGAGGGACCCCTCATCCAGAAGGGATGAGACAGTTTGAAGCGTCACCAAGAGATAGCTAGGAACAGCCTAGTTAGACGCATTAGGGTATTTTGTTTTGTTTGGTCACCAATCTTTACTGTTCTTTTTATTCTACAAAATTTTGAACACCAGTGTTACTAAACCTGCTAAATAAAGTTGCTTATTATTCTGCCTGGGTCGCCAGGCCTCATTTGGTCACACATAACTAAAACTTACTGGGAAAGAGTGGACAAAGGGGTCGGTGGGGGCTCTGGGCCCTTCCGAAGAAACCTGTATCAGAATGGTGGGAGCCTACAGAGAGCATCTCTGGCCCCTGCCTGCTGCGAGAGGCGGGAACATAAGCAAAGACGTCTCTTGGAATCTCAGGATGCGAACTCTATGCAACAACTTTTATTGAAAAGAACAGAACAGAGCAGGACTGGCTTTCTTCTAAAGCAGCAGTTGGTAGGACTGAGCTCTGTGAAACATATCAGTGCAGTATAGTGGCCCCAATTGTATTTGTGCATCAAGACAAATGAAGGCATACAAGTCGGAGAGGGAGGGGATGTGTGGCTCTGCTGGCCATGATTCTGCCCACATTTACAGAGGCCATTTCTATACAGGTTTATCTGCCCCAGGGTCAGTGCTATTGGGAAATTGGTTTTTCTTCCTGCTTCGCCACAGCATAGTGGTGCATTTGTGTGCCTTCCAAGGTGGGGGGTTAGGTTTTCATACCCACATGGCAGCCATTTCCCCAAAACTGTCCCCACAGTAGCCATTTCCTCCCCCAGCCACAAAGGGATGCTTTTTGATATTTTTTTAAAAACAAATTTAATATTGTCCCAGCGATATAATATTCACCCACAACATGGCATACTGGACTTGTTCCATTGTTCTTCTGTTTTTTAATCTTGCTTTACTGAACATACATACAGTTTTCTAGCGCATTCTCTACTTTTGTAACCTACTTTGCATTGTGCTGTTTGTTGTGTGAAAGCTTGCTGGGCGACTTCAAGCCATCAGCATAACCTACCAGCATAACCATCCTCCCAGGCTTGTTGTGATAAAACAGGAGAGTAGAACAATTGGATCCCCCTTGGGGGGGGGGGGGAAACAGTATGAATAAAACAAATAAATATGAATGAAAAAATGAGTAAAACAAATAATAAAACAAGAACTTCCTCTGAGCTTTTCAACTGTTTTACAATATGTAAGTTGTAGGGAATGTTTTTATTTGATGTAATCCACCCTGAGCCTGCTCGTGGGGAGGGCAGAATAAAAATCCAGAATAAATAAAATAAACAAATAAATAAAACAATATGGCAGCCCCTTCTACTGCTGAGATATAAAGGGAAAGGCATACCTCTGCCATGGAAGAGAACAGAGACTTACTTTTTTAAAAAATAAAAACCGGGAATTCAGAGAACCTGGTATACATAATTTGAGTCCAGGAGCACCTTAAAGATCAACTAGATTTCCAGGGTATGAGCTTTTGAGAGTCAGGGCTCCATTCGTCAGATATGAAGAGTGGAAAAGGGAAGAGGTCCTTATAAACAAGGCAAAGGGTGGGAGGGGGATTGTAAATTAGAGTGTTCAGGAAGCTAGCTACAATACATGTTGTAGAGCAAGATTACAGCCTGAGTGCAATGTGCAGAAAATTAGCATTACACATAATGTGATATTATTAACACATATTAAATTGCCTTTTTTAAAATAGAAAAGCCTCACTGGCCCGGGTAGGGGGAGGGATGGCTGCTACTGCTTAGAGATTGGGTAGGAAAACCTGCCACGTGGAAGCCCCACTGCTCCTGTACTATATCGGCAGCTGCACCAAGCTATGAGGAAACAACACAAGTCCCTCCCCATGTGGAAAACACTACAGTCTTGACAGATGAAGAAAGGAATCCTCTTCAGCCATGGAACCAGCCACCTCTTGCAACACCTCTCTCAGCTTCATTCAACAAACACGTTTTACACCTACATGGACTGTGACCGATAAAGGTTAGCCTGCCTGCACTCCCAGCACTCTTCCCATACAAACACATAGCCGGTCACCTGCCGCATACAAAGCACGAAGCCAAGTTTAACAGCCATCAGTAGGCAGGGGTTTCAACACAGTTTTTTCTTCTCTGGAAAGATTTGGACTAAGATGTGCTCTTAGTCCAAAATACCTCCATTTACAGCAAAACAATGCTATGCCACAGTTAGGAAAAAAACCCCTCTTACTTTGAGCAGTAATTTTAAGTACTTGAGAGTACTGTTCAAATGGAGTCCAGTAGCACCTTCAAGACTAACCAATTTTATTGTAGCATAAGCTTTCGAGAATCAAGTTCTCTTCGTCAGATGATGTTCAAATGGAAATTCTCGGTTATTTTATGTGATGTCTGATAGCTTGCAAAAATAAAAATCTTAAGATTAAAAGAAAACATCCATTCAAACCAAACCAAGTTTCTTGTCCTCATGTTTGAGTATGAAGGCTGCATCTATCAAAGGCTCCAATGCTGGGGAGAAGGCACAAAGCTTCCATCCCTCATGTGAATACCGTCTCTCTTGTATGAGCTCAGGTTAACTTTACACTGATACCTGACACGGTAAACTCAAGGCTAGATTACTGTAATTCGATATACATGAGGCTACCCTTGAAAAGGATCTGGAAACTTCAGTTGGTACAGATGGCACAATTTAAGAAGCTGGTTGTTGCTTTTAAAGCACTTCATGGCCTGGAATGCATATATCTAATGGCCGAACTTACCCTGTATGACTGTACGTGCCAACTAAAGTCATCAAGCTTTAATAATAAAAATAACAACAACAACATTTGATTTATATACCACTCTTCAGGACAACTTAATGCAAACTAGGAGCAGTTTACAAAGTATGTTATTATTATCTCCACAACGATCACCCTGGGAGGGGGGCTGAGAGAGCTCTGGAGAGCTGTGACTTTTGGTGGTCCTGTCAACCACAGCCAATGAGTGCTTGATTTCAATAGCTGTGCCCACACATTCTGTACCACATGTGGTAACAGACAGCCCTTATGCTTCCTTCTGTAAAGTGGTTTCCACAAGGAAACAGGACTTGTGTGGTTTCCTCATTTGCTGGTGTGGCTGCTGATATAGCACAGCATAAACAGGGCTTCCACATGGTAGGTTTCTCGTAGGTTCCCTACCCAAGTTCCCCAGCAGCAGGCCCTCTCATCGGCCACTGAAGCCTTTTCAATTTTTTCAAAGAATCATCCATTTCATATTGTTATAACATTAAGTGTAAAAGTTCTGTGAATTCCCAGCTTTCATTTTAAAAGAAAAGTAATTCTCTAGCCTTTCCACTCCTTTCCCCTCATTTTTAAAATGAGAGCTGGGAATTTACAGAATCTGTTATGCTTACTGTGATAACCGTACCAAAAAAAAGCCCCCCGGACATGGAGGAGGAAGAATGGCTGCTACGTGGACCTAAAAATCAAAACCTTCCCTCCCACAAGGCACCAAGTCAGGCTTTACTACAATCAAAGCACAGGAAAAAAACCCCACTTCCCAACAGCATTGAACCCAGGGCAGAAAACCAGTATGGAAATGCCCTAAAGATGCAAGGCAGAATTATTTCAACGTACCTTTAAGGGAAGTAACTATTGAATGTTTCTGATGGACAGCTGATGGCGATATATGTGGCAGGAGTTGCAGTTTTACCTTGATGTACATTATTTTGTATTTCTCGGCTACATTTTTAACTGTGCATTTTATATTTGGTAAGCCGCCTTGGCCATTGTGGAAAGGTGGGACATAAATATTTTAAATAAATAAATAGTTACTGCATCAGATCTGTCAGCTCGTTGCTTGGCTACGCTGTTTTGCCCTTGCCAAACATTCAGTCAGGCGACTATTGTGCCATGTCTGTCATGTATCAAGATGCATTATTTACTTTGAGCGCAAAAGTTTTATCACCACACATGAAATATTAAAGGCCCACCACCATTCCGGTTTTGCTCTCTTATTTGAATCTTGAAAGAACAACTGAGCCCTGGCAAGTTCCGACAAACCCCACCCGACCTCCTCAGTCGCTGCTGGGCTCCTCTGCTGCCGCAGTAGCCCATCATAGCGACAGCTCAGCCGCATTTCTCCAGTTGTTTCCAACCTGCAAGCATGGCCGTTTCAGAAGCCTGCCTGCTACAATTTAATTTCCAATTCTAAGGAGACACTGACCAACTTAATGAGGTCATGCTGTAATCTTGAAGGATTTGGGATCGTGGTTTCCTCCAGGGCTGGCCTACATAAGACTAAAATAGAACCAGGGGTCTACAGCGAAACAAACAGCAATTGAGAAAAGCCTCCTGCACCCAACACAGCGGCTGGCACATGCACAGCCCACATCACTACAGACTATCACAGACAATCCATCGGTGCACTATGCCACATACACAATGCTTCATTCTCCTTGTACACATTCACATGTAAGAATGTACACAACTGGCGCATTCCGTGGAGCTGAGCCCTTTGAAACAAGGACACACTGCCAGTTAGATGGACCCCCTCCCTTGGCAAACTGTTATGGAAGAACAGAGGGGCACCAGAAGCTCTCCTGTAGCCGACGGCAAGGATGCGGGTAGGATAGGAGGTCTACCATTTGAGGTCCCAAAGTGCCCTTCCAGGAAGAAGTAGCTCAGCCACACTTTTGACTACCCTCTTATAGCCCATTGCAGCTTCAGTTCAGTCCTGACCATGGTATCACCTCTCTCTTCTGAAGTAAGGGAGCAAGAAGTTGGTAGCGTGCCAGCTGAAAAAATGAAATGTTACTTTTAAAATCAAACTTAACCAAAACTAAAAAATGAACAGATCTGACTCTCAAATTCTAAGCTGTATAAGAAGTGCTGTTAATGTATTCTTGAGGCTCCCAGGGCATCTACCTTCCTGGAAGCATGCTCCGACATCCTGCCAGACCCAGATACAGAAAAATCTCTCTAGCATGTGCGTGCAAGTGTACACACACACATACAAAGGACATTTTGTGTGTGTGCAACATATGAGCCTGTAGGAGCGCTGACTACCCAAGAGGCTTCTCCCCATTCCATTTGTGAGACAAAACAAACAAGAGACTACTCAGCAGTAAAGCCGACCTCGAGGTGTCAGACTGCAGTGCCTAAAGTGCTGCTCATATTGGACATCATTTTAACAGGCAAACATGGTCCAGGACATTTAGTTGCTGACCTAAAAGTAGCAGTTATCCTCCAGAGGAATTTCAAAGGGAGAGTAAAAAGAGAGACGGCTGAATTGAAACTGATAACGAAGCTCAAGACAATGCATCCACCTGGATTGAATTGAGACCCAGGCTTCCTCTCTCATGACCAATGCTGATTTCTCCACACCCACTACCCCTCTGCATAACCCACCCTATCCAATCACGCCTGATATTGTCATTCACCAGCAATTGTTATTCAGCTTCTGAGATCACTCTGGTCTCCAGGATATAAAGACAGATGGACTCACATTCTAGCTATATCGGAAGAAGTGAGCTGTGACTCATGAAAGCTCATACCCTACCACTAATTTTGTTAGTCTTATAGGTGCTACTGGACTATTGCTCTTTTCTAATGGTACGGAAGTCTGCTTGCACCAGAATCTCTCTCCATTGAGATCTTTTCCAGACAGGGATGGGGAGATGTCGTTTCCCCACTGCTGATGTGGCTGCTGATGCAGCACAATGGCAAAACGTGGACGTTTCAACGTGGAAGTTTCCCTGCCCCAGTCTCCCGGCAGCAGCCATTCTGCCCCTCCCCTGCCACCAGGTTTTTTTTAAAAAACAGCATTTTTATGCTGTTACAATGCTACAGCATGATAACAATCAGTCTACCAGGCTCTCAAAATTCCCAGGTTTTGTTCTTTTTAAAAGTCTGTAGCTCCTTTCATTGTAGAGATACAAGAGGAAAGGCATATGTCTGCAAATGGAACTAAAAAAATAAAAGCAGGGAATTCAGACAACCAGATACACTGTCATAATAATATAACAATATTGATTTGTTGATTTAAACAACTCTATTAGTGAGGGGAACTGCGCATGCACATGGCTGCACAGAAGACACGACCATGAAAACTGGGTTGCACGATCTGTAATTGTTATTCATCAAGTGTTCTGTGCAGGCACACATGGGAACCGCACAGAAGACACGATGATGAACCAAAGTGCTTTCCTGCCAAAACTTGGTTTTGAAACAGGCCTGATCCCAAGGGAATTCCTCAGTGCCCACAGGAGAGGCGCTTTTAGCAGGAAGTCAAAGGCCTGTTTCCAGATATGAGGACTTTGCCATCACTTGTGAAACAGCTGCCCCCCCCCCCCAAATGCCCTGCCACAGATAAGGCAGCCAGTCCAATACACTAAAATGCAACACTCGTTATGATCCTCTCCTGCTTTTCTTCTTTCATGAAACTCAAGGGGGGGGGGAGAGGTCCCCCAGAAAAGCTCTCATCCAGACATTGACACCCCCCCCCCAATCCAGGCAGGTGCATCATGGGACCTACAGCAGTCATACCCCCGAGTTTGGGTGCTTGGCCCTTCCAAAACAGAAGTGCACATCTCTGTCAGGATCATAATCGGCAGTAATTGGGGAGTCATGTGGGGGTATTGCCGACATACAAACGCAAGCACATGAACATTAGCGCATGAAAGGACATCCCCAGGAAGGCAGCTGGCAACTTGTTAAAGCCAACTACAATCCCAGATTGCTTACGACAACCATGTCTGCTGCTAGTAAGTCTTCTACAACATGCCAGATGCCATACAGTATGTACACTTCTCACAGTCCTTTACATGTAAGGCATGGCATGCAATCTCTTTGCTGCATGTGCCTGCAACTTGATACTCATAGGTGCCCGTGGATGGGGAAAGCACACTGGAGGGCTTCACAGAAGGGGTCTGCTGGGGTCTATGGACAAAAAGCCGGTGCCCGTGCTGATGCAGCTACAATTGCACTAGAGGGGGAGGCTGCAGTTGAGCCAGCCACGGGCCATTATCTGAACACTTCGTGCCTGCTTTGTTCTAGGAGCCTGCCTCTTTGCCCTGCCAGTGGGGAAACAGATGTCGCTGGATCCGCTGCATTGGAAAAGAGCAGGCGATATTAGAGAGGAGAGAAAGATGGATCTTTTCCCCCCTCTCTACTCTGGATGGAGGAATAAAAGAGAATCTTAATTTGGAAGGAACCTAATTAGGAAGATGGAAGGAAGACGGCTGTTTGGGGACAAAATTCACTTTTAAAAACCAAACATTTTACTCACGCATGGGACAGAAGAGTAGGAAGGGGGGGCCTAGCTTTTAGATGGATCCTTCTTATCTAGCATCAGAATTCTGTCATTCAAATGCCTCCAGAGGCTCAAAACAGGCCGTGAAAGTGAAATCCATCCGCAGCATTAGGTATACTGCTTCTGTACATGGAGGTCCAACCTATCATAGAAAATAACTGCAGTTGCATGACTGCACAATGCTTAAGGAACTAACAGCTGGGAGATTAAAATGCAATCCTCAACAGAGCTACGCTTTTTTCAGCATATTGACTTCAACGGACTCAGAATGGTGTAACTCTGTTTAGGAATGCACTGTTAGCAATGACCACTACTGTTAAACAGCTTCTTCTTTAAAAAAAAAAAGTTTTGACAACTACATGAAAATATTCTTGGAAACAAAAAGTTTGAAAGGAAAACAAAAACCTCTTTTACATACAAGTTTCAAGATTAATGCCAAAAAAAACCCCAAAAGGTACCAAAATCTTTAATAAAACTGTAAGAATTAAAACTGTATGATTAAAACAATATCACTATGGTTCCATATACCTTCCCCTAGGGTACCTTCCAAAATCTTAAACAACTGCACTCATACACATCATACATTTACAAGCATCTTTAAAACGACCATGTACTGTTACAATCATGATCAAGCACTATATAAACACAAAAAGACCCAAACGCTTCTGGATCCTTGTGGCCAAACACTCTTGGCTTATAGAGGATCTTAGATATCTGGACTACTGAATAATTACAATTGACGCTAATATGTCTTTGATAATCCTGTTCTATTTGAATAGGTTAGTAGGACCTACTCACTCCATGGGTATCTACATCTTTCTTGAGCTTATGTAGTGCTTGGCCAGGTATCCTATAACATATGGTGCATATAGAACAAATAAAAACCACTGAAGCTTCATGACCGAAACACATTTGGTTACATGTGTACAATGATGACTGTAACAATACCTGGTCATTTTTAAGATGCCTGTAAATGTATGAAATCCCCATGTGTATGAATGCAATTGTTTAAGTATGTCCACAATAAAGGTAGTTTTATTTTTATATATATACATATATAAACCAAAGTGATACTGTTTTAATCATAGTTTTAATTCTTAGAATTTTATTAAACTTTTTAGTACTTTCTTGGCATCGGTCTTGGCTCTTGTATGTAAAAGGGATTTTTTTTCCTTTCAACTTTTTTGTCTACTCAGTCCTTTTTGGGTGGAAGTTCCCCCCTTTCTTTTTTCCTTTGCAAGTATTCTTGGATTCTATTTGCCATTCCTTCCCCATCATACAGAAAATGGCATGCTTCAATTTGCTCCAACCCACCCAGACATAAATGAGCAAAAGAGTATCCTGGCAAGGGGGATAGGGCTTGTAACCCCCACTTTGTAGAGGCATCAACCAACCGTCACTCATTTTCAGCCACAGGGATCCCAGTCCCAACAATGCATCCACAATTGTGGACATGAGGGGTGAGTGGGCCGTTTTGTACACCTACCCTTGAGGCACAGAAAAACATGTTCATTCAAACCCACCCTTATCAGATAGACACCCTCCCTGTCAGATAATCTGGATTAATCGAAGCCCTTCTGCAAGGGAAGACCCGACCCAACACAGTAGAGTACACACCTGATTGCCACCTCTGTTGCCACTCACACCTCTACCCAGCTGCTGCAGCAGAAAAGCAAATGCTGGCTACACATCTTTACTAAACTTTTAATTGCACAGCCATTAAATGTTCAGATTACAAAGCTGAGCTAAAAAAATATGTGAAATTTCATACAGAAAATGCAGGCTTCCGTGCGCTGATGCTGTTAAAAGGCAATACAGCATATACATTAAGGCTCCCCGTGAAACAGAATCCCTGAATCTGCGGACAGGAGAAGGAGGTGGCGTCTGCATTTTCTACCAGAATGACCTTCAGAATCCACTGCCACCCCAACAGCTTTTCCAAGCAGCAGTGCCTCTCACTTGAGAAATGTTAGACTGACTCATTATGTGCACCTCCATTGCTAGAGAGGCCTATGAGTGTTTTTGCTTAGGTGGGATATGAAATCAGTGACAGACTCCCTCCTTCTCTCCCCCACCCCCAGAGCGAAAAATCTAAGCGATGACAAGTGACATCAGCTAATTATTTCTGCTCTCAGAAGAGGCTTCTTGCTGTGTGCCATCACAAAAACCAAACAGGCCATTCGCACTTGGGACACAACTGTGCTTCAGCTGGGAATATTCTGTGTCACTCCATCTGCCTCTCTCGTCAGCCAAAATTGCAACCCTCTACTCCTTCAAACGACACTTTGCCAATCTGTTCACAGTGCTAATGTGAAACAGAACCGATCCCAGATTGAGTTCAGAAAAAAAATCTATCAGTTTAAGCACAATGAACCGCTTGTCAACAAAAGTGCTGTGTGGGAGGAGGGAAACAAACACACCCATCCATATTATAGAGAAGATTTCTGCATTAAACTGCAAAAACAAGTTATCTCTTGTTGAAAGCTCTTACTTTTAACCATTAAAAATTCCCTAGCGCCTATAGCCGGCTGCTGCATACAGTGTCACAATTCTTTCATGCACCTGCTCCATTCTAGACTTAACAGGAAGAACAGATAAAAATCAATAGGAATTGTAGGGTAAGGAACATATTTCACAATCATTCCAAAACCTTCCATGGAGACAGATCAAGATGGGTAGTTTGCAGCAGTAGAAAAAAGCAAGAGTCCAGTATCACCTATAAGACTTAACAAAATTTGGGGTAGGGCACGAGTTTTCATGCGACACAACTCACTGCTTCAGATACCAAAAGACCAGTAGCATCTATAAGACTAACAAAATTTGGGGTAGGGTATGAGCTTTCGTGAGACACAACTCACTTCCTATAAAGCAGATATCTGAAGAAGTGCGCTGGGGCTCACGGAAGCTCTTACCCTCCCACAAATTTTGTTCATCTTATAGGTGCTAACTTGATACTTGCTTTTCTCTACTGTTTCAAAACTTGTTACATATTTCCCCCAACGTACAAACTGCAGCAGCAAACTGCACCAACTGGGAGAGGAAGAAACAAGTCCAAGCTGCTGCTAAACCAAAGCAAGCTCAAAGCCACCCGGGTTTGCTTTCAAAAGTGGGTTTTGACTGTGAAAAATTACACATGGTCGCATAGGGAGGAACTAGTTGGGAAGAAGGGGATGGCTTTCTTAGATGGCAACGTCTAGGGCCTGTGTGCGCACAAGAGTCTGCCTTGAGAGATGCCACTTGAAAACAATTTAGGCGGGATGCGGGGCAGCCCAGACAATCCCGGGATTTTACACTCTGATGACGTCTGCGCCGCCTTGAACAAAGTGTCCATTTTTCTTCAGGGCCATCCTTCAAGGCGCACAAAGGCCTAGACAAGCAACCCAGTGAAGAGCCATCCTCCGGTGCAGACAAAGTCATTCATTCAGCGGGTGACCTTGAATGCTAAACTTGCCCAAACAAAGTGCCGGTGGTCTGATGAACTACTTCAACAGCTACTCCCCCCTCACATACACTGATTGCCCACCTAGTGTGAGCTCATTCCTCACATCTGCAACATATAACACGTCGGTTCGAGCGGAAATTTTAAAAAAGAGGTGGCTAGTCCTCAAGGAAAACCCGCGAAGTGCTCCAGCTGCACCTCTGAAGGCATACAAAGGGAAGGGAGCGCGGCCTTCTGCTCCTTCGGCGCGCCTCCTGCACCTACTGCTGGCCGTTCAGCGCCACTTACAGCGAAATCCTAAGCAGAGTTACGCCAGTCAAAGCCCGTTGAGTTCAATAGGCTTAGATTGGAATAAGCGTGTTTGGGATTTCACTGTAAATCCCGCCAGGATTTGAACCGTCGAGGGAGAAGGCGCGACGCCGTGAGGCTGCCACAGAATGGGGATTCTTCGGCCCTCAGCAGGCCGCCTCTCCCAAGCGGCTGGGGGGGGGGGGGGACGCCGCCTGAGCCCCTCCGGCCGCCCTCGGCCCTCGCCGAGCCGCTCCGGCGCCTGCCCAGGGCCCCCTCGGCCCCTCAGCACCACGCGCGCGCGGCGGCGGCGGCGTCTCCCCGCGCGTGGCGTTGTGGCCTCCCCGGCCGGGTCAGGCGGGGAAGGGGAACCCTCTCGCCTCAGAACCCCCGCGGGGCGCGCCGCCGCCGGGGCCCGCTCGGAGCGGGAGGCCGCCGCTTGGCCGGGGCGGGACCGGGGCCGGGGGGCGCGCGCGGCGAGGCACGGACCTGGATGGTGCAGGAGTACTCGCTGTCGTCCAGCAGGCGGACGGTGCAGCTGCATTCGCGCTCCAGGCTCCTGCTGCTGCCGCTCATCAGCCGGCTGAGCATCTTGGCCGGGCCGGGCCGGGCGGCTCCCTTCACATGGTGGGCGGCTGCGGCTCCTGCTGCCTGCCCGCCTCGCCCGCCGGCCGGCACAAAGCGCAGAGCGGGAGCGCGGCCGCCTCGGGATGCGCCAAGGCCGGCCCCAGCCAATCCCGGCGCGGCGCCTCCTCGACGGGCTGCCGCGCCAGCCAATGCCGCTCGGCCGCGCGCGCCCGCCCGCCCCGGGAGGAGCTTCTCGCCGCCACCGACGGCTGCTGCAGCGGCGGCCGAGGAGGAGTGGCGAGCGCCCCGCGCCCGGCCGGGAATGCAGCAGCCGGCCAGGGACGCCGCCGCGCCGCGGGCTCCCGGCGGCTTCCCCTCCGCGCGGGGCGATGCACACGTGCCCGCGAACAAAAGGCAAGCCGTGCAGGGAGCTGGACGCCGCCGCGGGGATGCTCATGATCAGATCGCGGGTCAATGGTCTCCATGCTCCATCCGAAAAATCACGGACCCGGCGCTGCACGGCGCTGCTGCGGTGCAAAGGCAGAAAGAATCCGGGGCAGAGAGCCGGATTTTGCGATCCGCCAAAAGCCACCGTCCTTTTAAAGAACACGTTCATGTCCGCTGCACCTCAAAAGCACGCGGTGCAAACATGGACTGTCGTTCGTTTTGCACTGAGTCACACAAGAGACATAGGAGGGTTACGAATGACAGCTGTGTCGGCGGATGGCACAATAGAAACGCGGCTCCAATGCTTTGTGCCCGTGCCGCTGTGCAAGCCCAGGAATACGTCAAAGACCCTCCAGAAATTCATCTGATTTTTACGCTCAAAACCACTGGCAGGCAGGCGCTCGTCACCTTGGCCATGAAAACACACTAAAAACCAAGGATCCAGTGCTTTGCAGTGCTGCGGTTAAGCAAACGTATTCAAAAGCATGGATCTTTGTCAGTCTTTGTGGGAGTGAGGCCCTGGCTCCGTAGTAGAGCATACATCAGCTTGCATGCAAAAGGTCTCGGGGTTCAGTCACTGGCTTCTCCAGCTGAACAGATCGAGTAGCAGGTGATGTGACCGTGGAGAGCCACTGCGAGTCAGAGCAGGCAATACTGATCCTGGTGAACCAGAGATGTAACTCAGGAGAAGGCAACACCATGTGTCCATCCTTATTCTTACATTGTGAAGGCCCTCTCCTCCACTGGACAGACTAACCTCCAGTGGCTTCTCAGTGCAGTAATTCTAGTCCAGGTGAGGGTGACTGATAGAAAAGGGCAGGAAATTTAATCATCATCATCATCATCATCATCATTCGATTTATATACCCAAGGTAGCCCCATGGCGCAGAGTGGTAAGCGGCAGTATTGCAGCCCAACCTCTGCTCACGACCTGAGTCTGATCCTGGCAGAAGCCAGGTTCAGATGGCTGGCTCAAGGCTGACTCAGCCTTCCATCCTTCTGAGGTCAGTAAAATGAGTACCAGATGACTGGAGAAGGCAATGGCAAACCACCCCATAAAAAGTCTGCAAAGAAAATGTCGTGATGCGATGTCCCCCCATGGGTCAGTAATGACTCGGTGCTTGCACAGGGGACTACCTTTATCTAATATAACATTCGATTTATATACCACCCTTCAGGACAACTTAATGCCCACTCAGAGCGGTTTACAAAGTATGCCGTTGTTATCCCCGCAACAAAACACCCTGTGAGGTGGGCGGGGCTGAGAGAGCTCCAGAGAGCTGTGACTAGCCCGAGGTCACCCAGCGGGCTTCAAGTGGAGGAGTGAGGAATCAAACCCAGCTCTCCAGATTAGAGTCCCATGCTCTTAACCACTACACCAAACTGGCTCACACACCATCCTTAATAACTCATTGCCTCGGATGACATTCATCAATGGGCAATACTTTTAACGATAAACACCATTTCAATAAAATGCCCATACAAGAAATGTACAAGTCAGATATGCAGTATATTAACATTAAACATTTCCAAAACAAGGTTATAGCAAACATATATATGATTCAGCCAGTTAAACATATTCCATACTTACATCTTCCTTGAAAAGGTATCTGCCACCACATTTTCATGCCCTTTTATGTGTAAGATGTCAAAGTCTTGGAGCAAGAGGCTCTTCATAGCCCCTTTTCATTGTTCTCTTTGGTATTTTGCAGGCAACAGAGAGGTGAATGGCCTGTCCGCAGGGTAAATTTCCTGCCTCGTGTTTAAGGTAAAATTTCCAGAAATTTTGAAGCCATCGAGGGGGGAAACAGAAATTTGCAAGGAAATTGAAATGCAATACATACTGTCCTTTTAAAAAAAATTATTTAAGGAATAGAAAAGAACAATTAGTAGTGCATAGAACCTTACAGAAAGCTATTAAACAAGTGGCAGACAGTTATGCCATGAAAAAAGACTGCATAGCCCATAGGCACTCCTGTAAAGGGAAAGGTCAACTGCCCTCCATGCACGGCTCTACCCAAATGACCCAAAGGAGCCCAATGTGCCAACCTCTGCTGCAACCAAACCCCTCATGCCCTGTTGGAGGCCAAGCCCCCTCCCCAGCACCTGATCACTATCTCTGCTACATAAAGCCTGGCCAGGATGCCCATGAACCCAGTAAGCAGGGCTTTTTTTCTGGGAAAAGCGGTGGTGGAACTCAGTGGGTTGCCCTCAGATAAAGTGGTCACATGGCTGGTGGCCCCGCCCCCTGATCTCCAGACAGAGGGGAGTTTAGATTGCCCTCTTCACCGCTCAGGGGGCGGGGCCACCAGCCATGTGACCATTTTCAGGAGATTCCAGAACTCCGTTCTACTGCGTTCCTGCTGAAAAAAAGCCCTGCCTGTAAGCAGGGGAAGTAGCATGAGGCTCTGTCCAAAAGTGCCTTCCGAACTTAGAGCATGAGGCACCTCGGTGGCGGGAAGAGCGCAGAGTGGGCCCAATTTGCCAAACTGGGCAAGCACCTAGCACTTGCACCCCTGGGAGAGAGCAAAGACAGGAATGTTGGGCTGACTTCTCTCACTGCAGACCTCTAACAGGTACCCTGTGTCCAGAGGCTTGGGTGGAGGGCAAGGACACACTGACAGGTAAGAAGGAGCTGAAGAGCTGGCTACCCCAGCTTGCTCATTCCCATCTGCTTCCCTTGTTCGTGGGGAATAGCTTGAGCCTAGTCCTCTAGCCACCATGGCCCATGCCTAACACAGGGGGAGGCTCCCAGGGAAGCGTACTTGACAGAGCTGCCTTGGACGGGAGAGAGAAGATGGTTGGGCCCCCATAATAGGGCTGTGTACAGACCCCTTCAACTGGATCCTCCCTTTTGGCAGAAGACAGGGCATAACTGTGGGCTGGGATTCCTGGGAGCTGGCTCTCTGTACTCCCCCCTTAAGGTGGCCAAGCAACCCCTGTCTACCTGTGACTTAACTACAGTGATCCAGGCAACGGTCATCTCTAGGTTAGATTACTGTAACTCGCTCTACGTGGGCCTACCCTTGAGCCTGACCCGAAGATTACAGCTGGTGCAAAATGCAGCGGTGCGCATCATTATGAAAGCACCAAATAGGGCGCATATTACACCAATATTGTGCAAGCTGCACTGGTTGCCTGTGGAGTATCGGATCAGGTTCAAGGTCTTGGTATTGACCTATAAGGCCCTGTGCTGACTGGGGCCAGCGTACCTGAGGGATTGTCTCTCCCCGTATATTCCCCAGAGGACCCTCCGATCAGGAGGAAAGAAATTATCACTCCCTGGCTCCAAGGAGGCCCGCCTGGCCTCGACTAGAGCCAGAGCTTTCTCAGTCCTGGCTCCTACCTGGTGGAACGCTCTGTCTACCGAGACCAGGGTCCGACAAGATCTACTTTCTTTCTGCCAGGCCTGTAAGACAGAGTTGTTCCGCCAGGCTTATGGCTGAGGCTGTGCCTCCACTGGCTGGAGGATACAACATCTACCCCCCTCCCTATGAGAGCTGCCCACCACTGTTCTTAAGTTGCTGCTATGTTCAATTGTACTGTTGCATTATTTGTTATTAACTGTATTGCCGCCATCAGGAAAAAGAGTGCTGCTATTTTTTATATTTTTGTATGATGCTTTTAAATGTTTTATATGGAATGTTTTAAATGTTCTTAATGCTGTTATCCGCCCTGAGCCTGCTCGCGGGGAGGGCAGAATACAAATACGATAAAATAAAAATAATTAAAAAATAAAAATTCTCTTACAGGGCTCCATGAAGCAGCATGAGCAAATCAAGCCGGCACTTCCTCGTTGGATGGGTAAATGTCATTTGGACGCCAGCAGCTTCTGCCTCAATGGGGTTTCTTTTTCTTCCCCCCCGCCATGGGGCCATAGACCCTCCGGAGGTGCAACCATGTCCCTTCTGGGCTGGGAACGGGGCCTCTCGAATCCAGTGCCTCTGTCAGGGTGCCACAATTGCGGGGTCTTCCCATGGTGTCTCCTGGATCTCTGGGGATGGAGTGTCATTGAGAGGCAGCAGCTGGAGATTGGCTGCCTGTAGCCACTAATTACTAACCAAGGCGGAGCCTGTTTGGCTTTCAAGATCGGGTGACCTCACTCTTGCCTGGGCTATCCAGGTCAGGGCTGGACAGTATAAAATCTGTACAGGCAGCACAAAGTCACTAATATTTAAAAATAAAAGTATCAGCTGCTCACCTCTAATCAAAATCAGTTTCTGCACTGCCTTCATTTTTATCCTCATGCAACTGTTTGGAAAACATGAGGGTTGTGCAAACTCTACAAATGGAAACAAGCTTCTCTATTCTTTCACACCTAGGTGCAGAAATGCATCTTGGATTTAAGATCTGTATATGTCTACAGATATATTTTTAAAAGCATTTAGCTTATTCTAAAAGACAAAATCAGAGATTTTGTCCAGGTCTTTTCATCTCTATCCATACGTTTGGCTTTATTTGTTTACTTAATTTATAACTTGCCCTTCTCCCCAGTGGGTACCCAAAGTGACTGAAATCATTCCTACTTCTCCACGGTATCCTCACAACTATCCTATGAGGTAGGGTAGGCTGAAAGTTTGTGACAGGCCCAAGGTCACCGTCATGTATGCCTGCCTGCAGTACATGCCATGGGTGTTATGTGCAACCTATTGATCCTCTGACATTATGGAGAATTACCGTCCAATGCCTGTTGTTTGGAAGTTCAGTGTGTTCTCTCTCCTTTGAAGTTAAACACTTTCACTTCTGTAGCCAATGGCCTTGGGGCCAGATGCAGCCAGCCTGAATTGTATCTTCCCTGAGAACAGGGATGATTTCGTTCCCAACTCGCTATTGTTGCCTATTGTTGTCTAAACTCTGATACTTTTTGTCTCTGGTGTTCACGCCAGAATTTCAACAGGCTACTAACCTGGGGCGGGACCAGGGCTCATTTTGAGGGGGAATGTGCTGGAACGCAGTTCCAGCAGCTCCCCAAAGACGTCACATGTCAGCTGGCCCCGTCCACCTGACTCTCGGCCATTTTGGGCCCGTTTCGGCCTGGATTGGGGCAGAAAAAGCCTGGATCAGACCTCTGACAGGTGGTGGATCACTCTCCCACTCAGCAGCAGCCTGATCCTGACCATTTTTGGCCCCTTTTTGGCCATTTTCAGTCCCTTTTTGCCATTTTGGGCCCAATTTCAGCCCAGAATGGTCAGGATTGAATCCAAAACAGCCAGGATAGGTGATGTCAGGGGGTGTGGCATATGCAAATCAGTTATGCTAATAACACACTTCTGGTGCTGTCAAGGGGCATGGCATATGCTAATGAGTTATGCTAATGAGTTCCTCCAGCTCTTTTTCTACGAAATGACCCCTGGGCGGGACATTACCCTATAACTAACCATGCTTTCCCTCAATACGTCACTTATGCCAATTCTACTGTCTGAGCACCTTGAACCTGATAGATCTCTAATAAAAGTTACTTCAACCAAAGCACCTGTGTGATTGCTGTGGAGAACTTGGGGATTTACTTGCCAAGGACTGACAGTCACCCAACAAGCCTCCATGGCAGAGTGGGGATTTGAACCTGTGTGTCCCAGATCGTAGTCTGAAACTCTAATCACTACACAATACTATCTTTAGCTTAACCCACACTGTGGCTGGACACACCTTCTATATGACTGAGAAGTGCTGCTTCCACCCAGTACATATAGCATTTTATATGGGCTCCACCAGAACCCACCATAAAATAACCAAAAAATAACACATCACCAAATAACTGCACCAAAACCCACAGATCGATCACTTTGTGATTCAGAATCACAGAATCACAGAGTTGGAAGGGGCCATACAGACCTTCTAGTCCAACCCCCTGCCCAGTGTAGGATCAGCCTAAAGCATCCCTGACAAGTATTCATCCAGCCTCTTCTTGAAAACTGCCAGTGAAGGGGAGCTCACCACCTCCCTAGGCAGCTGATTCCACCTTTGAACTACTGTGACCGTGAAAAAGTTCTTCCTAATATCCAGCTGGTACCTTTCTGCATGTAATTTAAGCCCATTGCTTCGGGTCCTACCCTCTGCTGCCAACTGGAACAGCTCCTTGCCCTCCTCCAAATGACAGCCTTTCAAATATTTAAAGAGAGCAATCATGCCCCCCCTCACTTTTGTGACATGTCACTTTTGTGATATGGTGATTGCACCCTATCACAAAAGCACAGTGCATTTAAAAACATTGATCTCCATGGTTCCTTAACAATTTTACGTGGTCTCCACTGAAATCTGCAAATTTTACATAGTCTCCATTGAAATCTATTGTAAAATCACACCTCACATGGAATGTACCACAAATAACATAGACCCATCACTTAGTAGCATCAACAGTGCTCAAACATGAATCCAAGATTCTGACACTCATGGAGCCTCTTGGTTTTTGTGCAGAGTTCCCAAAATTCCCCAGGCAAATCACACATCACATCAGTGGCTACAGACTATATCGCTCCCCCCCTCCACACACAGAAACAGAAGAATCCTTGTGTCACTGCAGTGGTACAAATACTGCATTTAAAAACATGGATCTTTACAATCTGTACATGGATTCTACCAGAATCCATCATAAGGTCACACACCACATCTTGTTGGTCTCTAAGGTGCCACTGGACTCAAACCCTGCTGCTCTACTGCAGCCCAACATCGCTACCTACCTAAAACTGTCCTCCTGGAAAACCCTGGAGCCCAATAGGTTGGCCATGTATTCACATGGTTTGTTAGTAAAAACTGTGAATTAATTATGTCTATTTCAGAGTAAACAGCCAGCCTGAAAGACCAAGGGACGAATGTTCTCGGATTCTGCTTCATTTTACAGGCAGACCTTTTCTTCGTCTAGCTTGCTACTTTGCAAAAATACAGGAACCCTGCTAGGAATGAGCTGGCAACCCCACAGAGGAACAGCTGGATTCACGCTGCTAGCTGTCACTGTTGCTTGCTGCGGACTTCGGTTGTGGTCTGCAGACAAGAATGCCTTTGCACATTTTGGAAGGCTGCTGGCCGAGAGACTGGAGGACATAATGAGCAATCGGCCGCATATAGAGCCACACACTCTGTACACAAGATATCTTTGCCTCCCCAAAGGGCATGGGGCATGGCAGAGCATGGGGGAGGCAAAGATGAAATTAATAAACCCTCAGAGGAGAGATCTCTGCCGGCTCTATGTAGAGAGGTGAAATTGACAGCGCCTTTGGCTCTGTCTTTTTAAACTACACTTCCCGGCTAACGTCGCGTCTCCCTACACTTGAGCGTCCTCATGTAAGATGTCTCATGTAGAGAGACTGACTCAGTGGTATCACTCAAGAGCTGTTGCGCTTCCTCTGCCTTTTCACCCCTCTTTGCTTCTTGCTGCCTCTGACCTGTACACTTTGAGAATTACCTGTGGGGGGAGACGGGATTGTCACTGGGACAATACTCACTTCCCCCCCCTTTGGGGCCTTGGGCCACCACCAAGTAGGGGTGTTAGAGAGATGCATTCCTTTAAACGGCTGCCACAGCAGCTTTGGGCAGTTCCTAAGGGGTGGGCCCTGGCCACAGCAACTGGATGCTCCTTGCCTCTTGCAAGAATAGAAAAGAGCAAGTGTCCAATAGCACCTACAAGGCTAACAAAATTGGTGGTAGGATATGAGCTTTCATGAGTCACTGTTCACTTCTTCAGATACCAAGAGTCCAGTAGCACCTATAAGACTAACAAAAGTTGTGGTAAGAGATGAGCTTTTCTGAGTCACCGCTCATTTCTCCAGATATCAAGAGTCCAGTAGCATCTGTAAGACTAACAAAATTGGTGGTAGGGTATGAGCTTTCGTGAGTCACCGCTCACTTCTTCAGATACCAAGAGTTCAGCTTGCGGAGGGCAATCTAAACTCCCCTCTGTCTGGAGATCAGGTGCAGGGCCACCGGCCATGTGACCATTTTTAAGTGGTGCCGGAACTCCATTCCACCGCATTCCCGCTGAAAAAAAGCCCTGCCTCTAGGGAGCTGAAGTGAAACCGTTGGGAATATCCTTCCATGCCAAGGTTTCTATGAAAAGGACAGAAACAAGGCACACCTCCTTGAATCGCATCTAAGGTATTTTTCACACTCATGGTTTAAAGCACCATTTTTGAGCAGTCGCAGTGGCTTCGGCTTGGCACCAATCCTTTCACACTTCCCAGCAGTTTCGATTTGACCTCTTGTGATTTCTTTCAGACCTGCCTCAAAGCAGTTTCAGGCTTTTGGGGCATTGCAGTGCACTTTTTAAAAAAAACTTTGAGCATGCATGGTAACATTTCTACATCTACCGACAAGGCCCCACCATGCCCACCCTTCAACCACATACCCCCACCCCACTCTTCCAAAGGAGTAAGGCAGGACTACAATTTGCATGGCACTTTAAAAAAAAAAACCTCTGAGCATATACAGTAACGTTCCTGCATTACATCATCAGACAGACAAGCCTCCCCCACATGCCGCCCCTTCAACCCCCCACCCCCACCTCACTCTTCCCAGGGTAAGGCCTCCCCAGGGGTAAGGCGCATTGGGGGGGGGAACAGACTCATACCTGCCCCTGGCTCAGCTGAGACACGCCGAGGCAGGGATTGGCTGGGATGGCCGCTCTTGTGCCACTTCGTCTGAGCCCCGGCTTGCTGTGCACTCAGTTGAGTGCACAGCGAGCTGGGGCTGGGACGAGGTGGCTCTCACAAGAGCAGCCATCCCAGCCAAGCCCCAGCTCGGCACATTTCAGCTGAGCCAGGGGTGGGTATGAGTCTGCTCCCCCTCACCGTGCCTTACCCCTGGGGAGGCAAGTCAGCCTTACCCTGGGAAGAGTGGGGTGGGGGGTTGAAGGGGCGGCATGGGGGGAGGCTTGTCTGTCTGAAGATGTAATGCAGGAACGTTACTGCATATGCTCAGAGTTTTTTTAAAAAGTGCTGTGTAAATTGTGGTCCTGCCTTACCACAGAAGTCAGGTGGGAGTGAGTGGTTGTCAGGAGGGCTGCAAAGCGGGCAAAAGAAAATGGTGGAAAAGAGGAGTTCAGAGAGCTGAGTTTGGTAGGTATGGTGAATTCCACACAAACCAATCAGTTCCCAGGGAAAAGGAGAGGGGGCGGGGGAAGTGCTGCAAAATGTTCACATTGGCATTAACCGAGGCCGCCCCGACTGGGCAGCTGATTAAAAATTAACATCGGGGTATGTCCGCAGGGAGAAAAATTGGGGTAATGGGGGGAAAGAGCAGCACCATGTCCCATTAGTAGCTTGCAAGTGTAAAACCCCTGCAAACATGGGATGCAGAACAGGTACGGACACGCTTTAAAATCCTAGTGAGAAAAATACCTAAGTCTCTTTCCTTGAATGAAGCAGTTCCCGGTTTGATGTGCCAGTACGTTGCCAGATAAGTCCTGGGGCTCGTGGCCTTTTGTTACCACTGACCTGGAGAACCAATGAGCCAGATATACTGGGCGAAGGGGCAGAATATCAGCCTTCATCCTGGCGCAACTGCAGCCGTCTGCCCCTGGTATGAGAGCTCTTGCCTCTTGAAACTGGAGTTTGCAGAAGCCTGACTACAATGCTTCCTTTATGCGGGGCTAAAGAAAAAAGGTTGTGCTCGAGTAAGTAAACTCAGCAGTAGCTGGAGACTATTAATAGCAACCAGGCAGGCCTTCTTCTCCATCCACTGTGTGGTAATATCACAGCTCTAGACAAGCACTGGATTTAATTCGGGTCTAATCTAAACTCCTTGTGGCATTTCTTGCTTTGAACTCTGCCCAATTCTTCCAGTGTCTGATTCTGAAGAGCCGGCTAGAGTCTTATGTCCTTCTAGCTCAGGCACACAACTGCCCGTGTGTGTGTGTGTGTGGAATGCACATGGTCGGCTTTTTCTTCCCTGTGTTGTTTTACCAGAACAAGACTGCCATCAGGAGGATGAGGGGTTTACTGGAACTGCTGGTGGCATGCAGGTTTCATCTGTGGTGAAAAGGCAGGTGATCAGCTTAAAATTGATAACCGGATATTCACGGTAACAAGAGAACGATTCTGATACAAGGGTATAAGCTTCGGAGAGTCAAAGACAAAGGGAGCTTTGACTCTTGGAAGTTTATACCTTGGAAATTAAATTGATCTTCAAGGTGCAACTAGACCAATACAACTACTTACCTGAAAATTTGTCAGATGCTTTGACTCTTAAAAGCTTATACTGTGGAAAAAATTTTTAACACTGCTCCTGGACATGAATCTTACTCTTCTTCTGCAGACCAACGTGGCTACCCACAGTAACACGGAATTCCTTTAAAAATGTGGCAACAATTAGAAGCTATAGTTAGTTTTGCAATCGCTAATAATGTGAGCATTCGATTTATTCTGATTTTTGGAATCCTTGGATCTTTCCAGTGGCTCAATAAAATTGCTTCATATGTTCTAGGTATTACATATCCAAAAATAAACTCTATTTCCTTAATTACTTTATCCCAGAATGCTTTTACATATTTGCACATAAAATATAATTTTTTAAAAAATGTGGCAAGAAAGTGGAAACTGGTCCAGCGGTGCGCAGCCAAATTCCATTGGAATCTACTTGAATCACAGTCTCCCCTGAACTTGATCCTCTTTGGAAGATGGTATACCTGACTAAAACAGAGAAAATGTGAGTCTGCAGTGATGCATGCTTGTCTGTACTTCTGAGGATTCTTTGAATATGCCATTTAAACCTGGAGTGTGGCAGACTCAAGGGTGTGTGTGTCTGTGTGTGTGTGTGTGTGTGTGTTGGGAATTGGCAGGGTGCCAGCAGAGTTCTGCCTGCAGTGCAGCTCCTCAGTCTTCTCCGTTTCTGTCCAGGAAAGATTAGATGCTATTCCATTCGGTCTCTGGTCCGGTGCGGATTTATTATCCCAAGCAATGGGCAATTTTCCCTGCTTGCCCCAGATAATGCAGAGCAACGTGTCTCCCTCTTGCAAACGTGACTGGCAAAAACAAGAAGAGTAACACAGAAGGAGGAGTATAAAGCTGCTGCCTTTGATCCCTTTTCTCCTCTCAGTGCCTTCTTTGGTCCGCAGGTGCAGAATGTAAAGGTGCTCCAGGTGAGAAGGAGCCTGCACTCTAGGAATAAAACGGGTTTGGCCTTTGGTCCGCAGGTGCAGAATGTAAAGGTGCTCCAGGTGAGAAGGAGCCTGCACTCTAGGAATAAAACGGGTTTGGCCTATCTGGCTATTGTTTCCTAGGGAGCACATTTCAGGGGTGGGGGAGCAATTCCTCATAGCCATTGTGGGGCAACAATAATACCCAAGGAATGGGCAGAGGGCATTTTGTGCCAGCAGAGTTTTCGTTCGTTGCCACTGCCTTAAAAAACTAAAGTATTATATTTATTGCATCTTCATTTTCTCTGATTGTGTGAGCCACCTTAGGGGCTTATTGCCAGGCAGGATGGTGGTATAGAAATAAGCCCTTTAAATAAGAAATCAGAATGTCATCTTTCTTCAGACAGTCTGTGTGTAAAGTCAATTCAACATCACTGAAAGTTGTAATGTTATTAAAGACCAAAGGTTTCTAACAGAACTACCTTGTTCCTGGAACACTTTGTAGCTCAAAATGATACAGAAAGTATTGTGGGTTATGTTTGTTTTGCTTCAGTTCAAACTGTAATCTTAAAGCAACTAACATTTCTGTTATCACAGGGACTAGCACATTCCAAAGTGGCTCAAGAACTGTAGCTGGAAAGTGGATTCACATAACCATTTTGCAGGGGTCATTTAGTAGAAAAAGAGCTGGAGGAACTCATTAGCACAACTCATTAGCATATGCCACACCCCTTGCCATCACCGGAAGTGTGTCATTAGCATAACTGATTTGCATATGCCACACCCCGTGACATCACCTATCCTGGCTGTTTTGGACCCAATCCTGGCCATTCAGGGCCGAAATTGGGCCCAAAATGGCAAAAAGGGGCTGAAATTGGCTGAAAAGGGGCCCAAAATGGTCAGGACCGGGCTGCTGCTGAGTGGGAGAGTGCTCCACCACCTGTCAGGGGCCCAATCCGGGCCGTTTCGGCCCCAATCCGGGCTGAAACGGGCTGAAGATGGCCGAGAGTCAGGTGGGTGGGGCCACCTGACATGTGACCTCTTTGGGGAACTGCTGGAACTGCGTTCCTGCGTGTTCCCCCTCAAAATGAGCCCTGCCATGTTGACTTATTTGTTGCAAGGTGATTTTTTTAATTAACTTCATGGTGAAGACACTGATCCTATAGAAGGGTTCCATCTTTACTCTCTATCAAGACTGTCAATTCTTATTTTGTCTATGGAATCACATTTGATGCAGATGGCCTTAAAGAAGCAAGACCCTAACTGTTTAACAACTCATTAGAGGAAATAGAAAGTTTGAAACTGCCAAGGATAAGCCAGGAATATAGGGGAATAGTTATTGGTGTTGACCAAAAAGATTGCGGTGGACGTCTCTGTGAACCAAAAACACAGCTGGTCTAGATGCTCAGCAAAACATGCCAACAAGATTGTTTAGAGACCCAGAATACACTAGAAGCAAAGATATAGTTCAAAGATGAGGTCTTTTGGTTGAAAGCCACAATGGATTTTAATATGTATGAGAAATCTGTAGGAACTATTTTTACATAGACTATGTTATAATAAAAAGTAGCAAAAATCAACCAACAGTTTTCATATACTTCAAGTATAGATAACTTTGTATGGTGTTTGAAATTATAGTAGCCAAGAATGTGCAGCTTTATCAAGTGGGACTGCTAGCTATTGTTAGGAGATGATTTTTACAACCGATAAATATGGGAAGCTGAATTGACTGGGAATGTCTTCTCAGACTGTTCAGTGAGGAAAAAATTAGCAAAAAAAATTCCTAATATTCCAATGTGCTCTGACTTGCTAATTTTCAATGAGCATTTATTCTGCTTTATTGATTTTTAACATCCCAATCTTTATGACTTGATTGAAGGACAGTGTTGTTGTTGATGGAATTAATGCTGTTTATGGCATACCACAGTGACTTGTGCCACCTGCTGTTTAGCAAATAGAATGCAGTATAACTTCAACATGCAGACCTTGTTGTCCACATGTGGAATTCCCTGTTTGTTTATTTACGTTATATATAGTCTGCCTTTCTCACTGAGACTCAAGGCGGATTACATTGTGTAAGTTAGTACAGTCAATTTTAAGAACATTTAAATAAACAATGTAATAAGGCCTGAAACTGTAAATTTGCAAAGATTTAAAACCAGCAGAAATCCAATAAAGAAAAGTAAATCTAAGAGTCTGTATACATGTATACACTTGAAGAACTTTTGTCAGAAGATGCAATGTTAGCTGGGAAGGGTAGTTTAAAAAGACAGAGCTGGCAGCAAGGCAAAGGCTTTGCTATACACTGGAACTGCGTGAAGGGGTATTAAATGCCAAAAGGGAAAATTCATCTCATTATAACCTCTCCAGGTCCAAGCCCAACTCTGGAAGGAAGACCCAGCCCATTTCCATTCCTTGCTGCCCTCTGGTTGCGATCCCATAGTTTTAGACTGGAGAGGTGAAATTAACAGAGCCTTCAGGGAAGTGAAGATGAAATTAACAAACACGCTGATGAGTGATCTCCGCCAGCTCTATCTTTTAAAACTACCCTTCCCAGCTAACATTGTGTCTCCCTACACTTGACAAACACACGCTGACACATCTTGTGTAGAGAGAATCTAAGACTGATACATTAAACAACATAGAACTATCCAGGCAGTGTGGTCCACATCAGTGCTCCTCCCTTGCAACCTCTTGAGTCTTTTCTTCATTTTTAAAAAAAAAGTTTTGACATCATCTAGCATGCTTCCCAGATTTACAGGCATCACTTATTTATAAATGTTTTTACCTTGTTTTTCTCCCACTCTACATATATTTTATATGGCAGGAACCATTGGGTGCCACAAAATCAAAAAGAGTCCAGTAGCACCTTTAAGACTAACCAATTTTACTGTAGCATAAGCTTTTGAGAATCAAGTTCTCTTCATCAGATGCATGATACAAACTGGGCCAGTTTGTATCATGCATCTGATGAAGAGAACTGTGATTCTCGAAAGCTTATGCTACAGTAAAGTTGGTTAGTCTTAAAGGTGCTACTGGACTCTTTTTGATTTTGCTACTACAGACTAACACGGCTAACTCCTCTGGATCTATTGGGTGCCACAGTCACTACTGTTTTATGGCCTTCCTAGATAGCAGAGCTCATTGTTCTCACTGTGGCATACAGTTTCACACCTCACTTTGTTAGAATAAATGCAAAATCAGATCAAGACACTGTGGTTTATACTATTTTGCAGAGTGCTGTAGAGTGACTATTGGCACGCTTGCTGTGAAGGTTAACTGTTATTTGTAGCTTCGCCCTCCTGTACACTGGGCTGTTTTTCTCCATTATCAAAGTAAGTTTCTTGCTTTAAAAATATACATGATTAGAATTGTGCATGAGCACAGAAACACTGCAGAGACATGCAGCAAGGAAAAACAACAACAGTGGTGAACAAAAGGGCAGATCCAGTAGGGAGAACTGCTGAAGATGCAGTGGTAATTACAATTAGATTTAAAAAAATAACACCCTAAAGAGGGATTAATGCATGTTGTTGAAGATGAAGGAACAGAACCATGAGAGAGGATGGATGAAAAGGAGTTCCAATATTTCATTCTCAAATGTCAATTTTATTATTATGGGGCACAACAATAGAACTGGTAACTGTTTTATAAACTGTCAATAAATCATCCAATTCCACAGGACACAAAAGAGAAAAGTGGACTATAAAGTTGCTACTAGAACAGGGATGGATTGGGGCGAACCAGCACTTATGTATTTGACCAGATCCTACTTTTTCAGCCAAATGTTGACTCACCCACCATACCATAAAATGTTCTTAGGAAGAATTCTCTGCTGGCAACGCCCCCCCCCCATTATCTTCCCATTCACTTGTTCTGGTTCTAGGTTTTGCATATGGCATCTTAATTCCTCATGGAATCTTCTTGTGTATCACCATTGTCGAATGCACAGGAATGTTGCTCTTAGTTGAAAATGAGAAGGTTCCCCCTCCCCTTGTCAATCATTGCCTGAGGGGGGGAAGTCATTCACCCTCCTGTCCCAATGGTACTTTTCATTTGACATGCTTGAATTTTTGAGGGAGGAAGATTAACAACTGAAATGGAGAGACAAGGAGAAGAAACAAAGGTAAAGCTCCTCTCTAGAACAGGAGCTTGGGTTTGTTTTGAACGATTAATTGGATTACTTTTGCTAAATTGACAAACAGCAGGTGGAGTCTTGCCCATTGTTTTAAATCTGTTTATAGCATTGCTTCAGAAAAAAATGTGGGTTTGTATTTTTTTATAAACTACAGATTTTTGACAGGAATTTCTTCTCTTTTGTTAGTTTGTATATGATATAGCACAAAATCATTCTCTTATAAAGCTCATACTGGACCAACTTAGAACCATAGTAGCTTCAGAACAAGTTTTCCAGAGGCTTTTGATATATCACCATAGGCTTTTGATATATTACCATTGCCAAATGGAAGCTGTGTACGCCATTCAGCCGTTTGCAGCTTTATACTCTGAAAATGTTCGAAGGGACTAACACACAGGTTTCTCGGGCTTATTTGCTGTATTGCTATTGAGCAAGTTGCCCTGATCTATTGATGGTTTGAAATGGTGTTTCTCCAGCCCTCTCAAGCTGCAGAGTTAACAAGGTGAGAGTTAGTAAGGTGAAAGATGCAGGCTACACTTTCTCTCTTATAGATCCAGAGGAGTTAGCCGTGTTAGTCTGTGGTAGCAAAATCAAAAAGAGTCCAGTAGCACCTTTAAGACTAACCAATTTTATTGTAGCATAAGCTTTCGAGAATCAAGTTCTCTTCGTCAGATGCATGATCTCTCTTATAAATCTATGATGAAAAAGGGAGGCTTGCCAACTCCTAGCTACATAATTCCTGGTAATTTAAGGGTGGAGCCTAGGGAGGATGGAGTTTGGGGAGAAGAGGGAGCTCAGTGGGCATGTGTGTGGCTCAGATGCCATACACCCAACCCTCCAAATTGATCTCTGTAGTGTGGAGATCAGTTGTGATTCAGGGAGAACTCCAGGCCACGCCTGGAGGTTGGCAACCCTAACAAAAGGCAGCAACTAACACGTGCCAATTGTGCTCTTGTGCCTTACTTAAAATTGGGACTGCCACAAATCAGCAACCCAGCCCTGTCAAACTTGGAAGTATAATTGTGCTTACAGATCTATGGCTGCATTCTTCTGGTGACCTTTAGAAGGAAGATACTTTTCCTTAGGCAGCAGATGCTGCATTCCTTAAAAATAAATTCCGGGGAGTTAACCCAACCGAATAAAATGGGTCTTATTTCCAGCTTCATATGAGCTACCTGTGCTTCATGTTGTCTAGTGTCAGCCCTAGAATTGCTTATGTTCTGTTTCAACGTTTCTACATTGTTTATGGAAATGTCCTTGAAATTGACTGTACTAATCTCACACTAATCTGCCTTGAGTCTCAGTGAGAAAGGTGGACTACAAATGACATAAATAAAAAAACAAATTAAAAAATAGATTTGCTTAGGCTAGCTGATATAGGATTCAGAAGTTTACTTCTTTCTCGTTTCAGTATTGCATATATTTGCAATTTTGCATTTACAAAACTAAGGCATTTAATGAGCATTCATAATACACCACACAAGGATCTTAATTCATTCTTCCATGCAATCAGATGAAGATTGCTTTTGAGCAGATAATATATATCTGTATGTACTTATTATTGGTCATTGGGTAATCCATCATTGTATATGAAATATTATAACCTGGTATGTATTTTTATGCTGTCTGGTATTCAAACTTTTAAATATTTTAATTGTCCATGTGTACACTCTATATTAAATATTTGTAATTTTATAATATTTTGGTACAGCTAGCTTGACCTCTCATTGCAGTCACTGTTTTGGCTTGAGTTTTTTTTTTCCTTTCCCCTCCTTTGTTCATTTCCAGAAAAGAGCAGGAGTCTAGTAGCACTATAAGACTAATAAAATTTGGGCAGTGTTATGCCTGAAAAAAGCAATATCCTCCAGTGCCCCACCCAATAAGATGCTGGAGGCCAGGAGTAAGAAGAGGGTTAGATTTATTTCATTGTTACAACAGCAGGAGGGAACCAGGCCTTAGAAGCCCCCCAAATTGTTTCCCTCTGGCTCCTCCCTTAAGCAGCAGATTTTTATAGCATTTATGACATCACGATATTAGTATATTTAATTACAATATGATTGGTTTATAGTATAAGCCGCAGTTAGAAATTTCAGTACACGTCACCTTTTTAGTGCAAAGTCAGCTGATACTACATTTGCGCTTGTGTGACACTACAGAATAAGCCATTGTCATGAGTATGTTACCTTTTGAGAATTCGTTTCTGGCAAACAAACAATGCTATTAAACTGTTATCTTCTGAGACAAAGCTCTGAAGAAGTGAGCCGTGACTCACAAAAGCTCATTCCCTACCACAATTTTTGTGTCTTACAGGTGCTACTGGGCACTTGGTATCTGAAGAAGTGAGCTGTGACTTACAAAAGCTCATCTACCACCACAACGTTTGTTAGTCTTATAGGTGCTACCTGACACTTGGCATCTGAAGAAGTGAGCCGTGACTCACAAAAGCTCATTCCCTACCACAATTTTTGTGTCTTACAGGTGCTACTGGGCACTTGGTATCTGAAGAAGTGAGCTGTGACTTACAAAAGCTCATCTACCACCACAACGTTTGTTAGTCTTATAGGTGCTACCTGACACTTGGCATCTGAAGAAGTGAGCTGTGACTCACAAAAGCTCATCTCCTACCACAACTTTTGTTAAGTCTTACAGGTGCTACTGGACACTTGGCATCTGAAGAAGTGAGCTGTGACTCACAAAAGCTTATCTCCTACCACAACTTTTGTTAGTCTTACAGGTGCGACTGGAGTCTTGGTATCTGAAGAAGTGAACGGCGACTCACAAAAGCTCACACCCCCACCACCAATTTTGTTAAAGGTGCTCCTGGACGCTTGGTATCTGAAGAAGTGGGCTGTGACTCATGAAACTCACACCCTACCACCCATTGTGTTAGTCTTATCCGCGCTACTGGACTCTAGCTCTTTTCTACAGTTTTTTTTTTTTTAAAGCTGTCAGTGGAGAGATGGAAATGGGGGCGTAAGAGGCTGAAGCAAGGGCAGCACGGGGCAAATGGCGGTCTGTTTTCCCCAGCGCCGCAGCGAGAGGCGCGCAAGGAATTGTCCCTCAGGGGCGACCGCGACTCAACCAACGACACTCCCCGCCCCCCTCCCCCCGTTTCCCAACGGCTAAAAAAACGGAGGCGGGTCCGAGAGGCGGTGCCTCGCGGGCAAAATGGCTGCCCAGACCTCGCGAGAACTCGGCCACGCCGGGCGTGCGACGCGAAGTCTCGCGGGACGTGGCTCCAGGGCGACGGTCACGCGAACGCGGAAGTGGCGGCGCCTCAGGAGGCGAAGCGGCTGAGGGAGGAGGAGGAGGAGCGCGGAGAGGTAGAGCCCGCCCGTGTGGTGGCACAGCGCCGCGGGCGGCGAGGGAGGAGAGGCCGCTGGCCGGCCCCGTTGGCCTCTGCGTCGGCTGGCCGCGTGTCTGTGGAGCGTTCGGCGCCCAGCCTGCGTCGGTGGCTGAGGCGCTCAGCCGGGGAGCGGTCTCTGCGGCGAAGGCCGACCCCCTGCCCCGGGCCTGGGCTGGACAGAGCAAGCCGTCCGAGGGCCCGACTACGGCCCTCCCCGCCGGGCAGCTCCGGTCTCGCCCTGCTGCCTTGCGCTGCTGTTGCCTGCCCCGGAGGGGCGAAGGAAGCTGGCGCCTTGGCCGCGGCCCCCGGGGTTTCTTGGGGCCGATGGAACCCGCGCCACGGGATGTCTCCCTTCCAGATCCGGCTTCCCCCCTTTATTATATTTTGTGAGTGAGGAGTCAGCCCTGCCTTTCTCGAAGGAACTTCTCTCCCAATTCCGGCCTCCAATGGTGCCACCCCTGCTTATTGTGTCTTAGGGCACTGACATATCTGTAACTAAAAATGATGTGATTGATTGAATTGCATCTCGGTTGGCAGGGGCGTCCGTTGTTATTGTTGACAATAGCAAAAGGCGCTTCTCTCTTTCCCTGACGCTTGTTCATGCCCCAGTTCTTGTTCTTCACCTTGGCACCTGCTCAGTTTTTGTTATTTTTTCCCCCTACCAGGTGAGGAGAGGGTGTCGCTCCCCCCTCTCCAGCCTCCCCCATGGTGGGGTTTGGGGCCAACCGGAGGGGTGGCCGGCTCCCTTCCTTCCTTTTTGTGGCCCTGCTGCTTGTCATTGCCATCCTTGTCTTCAACTATTGGAGCACTTCATCCCGCCAAGCCGTTCTGCAGGAGGAGGTGGCTGAGCTGCAGGGCCAGGCCAAGCGCAGCGATGTTGCCCGCGGGCGCCTGGAGAAGAGGAACTCGGAGCTCTTGCTCCAGATGGAGTCACAGAAGAAACAGCTGGAGCAGAAGGAAGCCGACTACAGTCAGCTGAGCAGCCAGCTGCAAACCAAGGATGGGCAAATCAGGAAGTGTGAGGAGAGCAAGGTGAGACCTTCTGTGGTGTTTAACTGAGCCCCTTTGGTGTTAATTAGCATCTTCTAAATCTTTGCCAGGGAAGTACTTAATTCGCTGTGCTTCCAGGCTTCTGTATCTTTGACTCAAAAGCAATTATGCCTTGCTGTCTTTCACAGCAACTGAATGAGTGCTATACTCAGTATGCCTGAAGAAGTCAGGAGAGACCCCACTCTCCTGGCCTTCTGCAAAATGATTCCAAAGGGATTTTTACAAAGATAGGAGGGAGATGCTCTTAACAAGTTAGGGACCATAGACTCCACCACTACGTATAGTCTGTTGCTTAAAGTATCTGCTCTTATGTGTTATCTGTTGCTTTAAGTATGACCCTACTGGGTAGTTCTGTGTTGTCTAATGTCACTCCTAGAATTGCTTACGCTCTGTTTCAGCATTTCTTCAGCTTTATATTGGAGTTTTGCTCATATGTTTTTGTAAACTTGCATTTATTTATCCTATGGCACTGTTTATTGAAATGTCCTTGATATTGACTATTCTTATCTCACTCTATGTAAACTGCCTTGAGTCTCAGTGAGAAAGGCGAACTGTAAATGACATAAATAAAGCTTCAGGGAAAAATTAGCTTAGACAAAACAGAGTCAAAAGTTTTGTGGACCTTACAGTAATATCAGTGAAAGCAAACATTTATAATGGAAAGAAACTTCTTATTCCCTCCCCCCACCCGCAGATTCATTCAGCCATTGTTATCTAACGTCTCAGAGGCACCTATTCAGAGATTCTGACAAATGAAAGCAAATGCTTGTAGTAGATTCTTCTTGTATCTTGCCAATGAAGGTTTTCTGTATTGATACAGAATGAGAGTCGAAACTTTTAGTGTACTTTGCAGTAGCCAGAAATACACTTCCTATTCAGCTAAGTAAACCTGAACATGAGTTTTGGATCGCACTCAGATGTTGAATTTGTACTTCAGTAGTGAATGTTGTACTGCAAATAGAAAAAGTGTCTGTTTTGCAGGTTAAAAGAAATTGTTCCCTCTGTTGTTGGACAAAGAGTAGAGCTGTAAATGGCAGGTGAAGTAGTAAGCCTAATTGTTCAACTTGCTCTGGCACATAGAAATTCTTTATCCCATTCCTCTGTCATTTTATAGCTACCTGCACAGTCCTTGAATAGATTCTTAGTAGTTATTTAGTGGCAGCAAAGTCTGCTATGTTCAGACTGTATTCAAAACATGCAGAGGGTTAGGTGGCTTACTTTTTTGGAATGCCATGAGTTTGTGTCTGTGTGTGTAAAGTGCTCTCAAGTCTCAGCTGACTTAGGGCAACTCCATAGACTTTTCAAGGCAAGAGATGAACCTAGGGGTGTTGCCATTGGCTGTCTCTACATAGTGACCTTGGACTTCCTTGCCAAGTACTAACCACTGTCCACACTACTTAGTTTTTGAGATCTCAGAAACTACCTATCCCGAGCCATCAAAATCAGGGCAATGCCATTAATACCTTGTACAAATGGAGTCAAAATCTAACTAGAACTTATGAGTCAGTGTCTGTGTGAAGTTGCCAGTACATAGCTCTCTGAGGCTTTTGGTTTTTGTGTTCATCGGAAGAAAATCATGTCTGCTTTGTCTCTGGGCTTGAGTGGAGGCTAGAGTAGGCTGGAAAATTTCTTCTTTATTGCTTTATCTTTCTTCATAAGACGTGTAAACTGATTATACAAAATGCCCTAAATGAAATAATACATAGAGAAGTTGTTTTGGCTATCTTGGGTGCAATTGTGTCCACAAAGTCCAGCTGTCCAGGATAATTTTGATATCATCTTTGTAGTCATTCAAGAGAACGTTAATCTCATACTAGAACAATCTATATCATTGTAAAGTCCCGTTCCTCCTTTTCAGGTCAAGCTTCAGAATAACATATCATACCAAATGGCAGACATACATCGCTTAAAGGGTAAGAAGTCCTCCTGATTAAAATGAGAGAAGTAATTTTTAAAACAGTTAAATCTAGTTGTTCTGTTAATGGAAACGTGAGTATAAAGAAAAAACAGCTAAGAGGTTGTAACTGGTTATAGTTGCATGAAAAGTTCCTAGGCCTTGCTCTGCTTGTATCAGCAGCATTCCTGCCCATTTCCCGCTGCCCTTACGGCAGATTCCCTGCAGGTTCACCATGCTGTTTCTAGAGGTCAGTGCTCCCACCCCTCCCCAGCAGGATTTTGAGAAGTACAGCAGGAAGTAAAGGTAAAGGTAGTCCCCCTGTGTAAGCACTGAGTCATTACTGACCCATAGGGGGATGTCGCATCATGATGTTTTCTTGGCTGACTATTGCCTTCCCCAGTCATCTACACTTTACCCCCCAGGAAACTTGGTACTCATTTTACCTACCTGGGAAGGATGGAAGGCTAAGTCAACCTTAAGCCGGCTATCTGAACCCAGCTTCCACCAGAATCGAACTCAGGTCATGAGCAGAGCTTGGGCTGCAGTTTGGTGTAGTGGTTAAGAGCGCAGGACTCTAATTTGGAGAACCAGGTTTGATTCCTCACTCCACTTGAAGCCAGCTGGGTTACCTTGGGCTAGTCACAGTTCTCTGGAGCTCTCTCAGCCCCACCCACCTCACAGAGTGTTTTGTTGTGGGGATAATAGTAACGTACTTGGTAAACCGCTCTGAGTGGGTGTTAAGTCATCCTGAAGGGCGGTATATAAATCGAATGTTGTTGTTACCACTCTGTGCCACAGGGCTGAAAAGTTGTGCTTTGTGAGTCCAGTTGTGCTAGTGCATAGCATCCAACCCCTTGTTAACCACAGTATCTTCTCATATTCCTATAACAAAGGCAAGAATACTGTTTCATTATTGAGTCTATACATATATGGCTTTCTTCCCCCAAACAATTCTGGATTCATGTTACTTAGCATGAGTCTGATATACACAACAGTGGAAGTTACAACATCTTAGGTGATAGGAAACACCACTGGTGTAGGAGTAATGATATGCCCACCTTTAGTGGTAACTTCAGTTGGAAATTGTATGACTGGGTATAATAGTAACTTATGAATTGCTGTGATGTATGCTGGTAGATGCATGGGTCTCTTATGACTGGTGACATTTATGGAAATCTTGAAGCCACAGAAAACCTGTTTGAAGGAAAATTGAAACATATGCAATACTCACTTTCCTATGAAACCAAAACTACTTTTACTGATTTAACAACATAAAATACGTCATTTTATAACTTGGATATAAAATTGTGCTATTTGGCATTTTTATGGAATTTAAAAATGTAGATTTCTTTATTTTCTTTAAGAAAGATCACAAGTATGCCCAATACTTGAGAAAGAGTTGCTCTATGCTATTATAAAACTATTTTATATATAAAATTATGCTATTATAGCACATGTATCTTTAACTTTTGCCATTGGAGAGGGAGGAGGAAAAAAAGTAAGAGTAGAGAAAAAATGTCTATAGTAAATAAAAAAGTACACTATTTGGAGAGAAACACCCTCATAGAGTCACAATAGGTAGGACTACCAGCATATCTGGATATTACACTAAACTTTATAACTTTGAAAACACTGAGTTTGTTAATATAACGTTTGATAATATATTGTTATAGTATATTAATTGTTGCAAAAATTATTTAAATGTAAACAAAACATTGAAAATGTATGTATTTACAGTATACATAAGAATTATTGTCATCTAATGCTATATATAGTCTTACATAAAACCTTGTCTTTCATTTCTCTGTTTCCAAAGCGGAAAAAAGGAGGTTTTCTTCCCCCCCCCCCAAGCGCTCTCCCCAAATGTCCTCCTTTTTTGCTGGAAAATGAAAAGTCTTCAGGCTTTTTCATGCTATACATTTGGAGTGATACATTGTTTTGTCTTAAAAGCATTTTACTTATTTCAAAAGATAAAATACTTCATAGTTCTTTTTGGTGCTGTCCGAAATTTTCCCATTGGATTAGAAATGTTCTCAGACATTTTCATGCAGCATGTTCTTAATTTAATTTGTAATTTATTACAAGGCTTTTCTCACTCAAAAGAGAAGATATTCCATAGGAGTCTTTTTCAGTGCCCTCAAAAATTTTGTGATGTTTTTCAGTTGGAAAAAAGTCCTCAGGGGACTCCCATGAAGAACAATGTCCAAAATGCTCCTTATTTACCATCATTGGTAATTTGCTCTGTTTTGTCAGGGGAACTTAGATGACCTCTCCAATATCCATAGTAAATAAGTAATGTGAAAGGATAACATTTTGCTATAACTTTACTGCTTGTGGAATTTCATATAAATATATATAAAATGCTTTTGGAAAGTGAGCAACAGAATGACTTGCTTAGATATGTGCTCGTTTGATTAAACGTTATGACACTTTAAGCCTTAACAAAGATAATGTGGCATAATCTTCTGTTAGCAGCAAACTTAATTGTACTCTGCTAGCGAAATTCAGTATACAAAAGTAATCCCTCCCTCCCCGATCATCTTGTACTTGAAAAAGATTACGATGAGTTCTAAACAATTGTATTCTGAGTTTGATGTCACTTAGTTGAGACTTTAATTTATATTGAATTTACAGCATGAGGTAGTTAGTTAACTTACAAAATAAACATTTTTTCTCTTTGAAAAATGTCAGATTTAACTTACTAAGGAACTTTAATCTCTTTGGTTTTTACCCTTTGACTTAGAACAACTTGCTGAGTTACGTCAGGAATTCATACGTCAAGAGGACCAACTTCATGAATACAAGAGCAACAATACACAACTTGTTAAAAGGTTGGAGTATGAAAGGTATGAAATTTGAGTGTAGCAGTAGTTCTTAGAACTCTGGGCTGATGTTATTGCAGGGTAGTTATGGAGCTCTATACCCTTTAAATGTCACCTGTGGCTCATACCCTTTCAAATCGAAGCAGATTCTCATTTCAGTTGTTCTTTTTTTGCTTTTCTGTTAGTGGAAGAGGTGACATGGTGCTTGGAACCGTGACAGTTTTTAACACAAGTACCAGTAGCTAAGGTCTCTCTAGCTTTCACTGTGCTGCCACTAAGACCTGGCAGACTATGTTGGGCTTTCATGGATGGGTGGAAGCAGGGCATGTAATGTTGACCATTCCTGGCGATATCCAAGAAGAAGTTCCCTGGGACAAGCTTGAAGCTGTACAAAAATGGCTCCTTGTCTGACATTACCATTGGTCAATGGAAGTGGAATGGCTTGTGATGTCTGTATTCTATGTCCTGACTGCAATAAGGCATAATGAATAATTGGGCTGGGTAGAGAGAGTCTGGATGTAAACATCCTTAAGTAGCTGTTTTGCCTTGGCAAAGAGGCTTCTCTCACTAATAACTGCAGTTTAGCTAGACATCAAATGGCAAGAGTACCCAAATTCTGTGTTTTGCATGCAGAAGTTTTCAACTTCAGTCCTCAAGATCTCCAGTTGAAGACTCTTGTATCAGAGAGCCGGGAAAGATCTTTTGTCTGGTCTCTTCAGTAGCTCTGGACAATGCTGACTACGTGGACAGAAGGCAGTTTCATATATTCAGAACCTCTCAGGAAGAGGAAAATAAGCTTGTAGTTGTAGAAGCAGTTGCAGGTTTTACAGTCAAATATAGTAATTAACAGTAATGTGCTGTGTGTGTGCACACATGTAAATCCTTAATCTGAGGAACTTGTAAAACAAATGGGAGCCTGTCTGTATGGTGCCATTTTTAGTGTTTAGGACTGTGCAGATCTGGGTTCAAATCTCCCTCTGTCATGAAGGCTTGTTGTGTATATAACCTTGGGTCAGTCTGTTACTTTCAGCTTTACCTGGCTCATGCGGTAAAAGGAGAAAGGAGCCATGGATGCTGCCTTGTGCCCCTTAGTGAAAGGGCAGGATTAATAAGTAATAGACAAATTGGTTATCCGTCTTTGCACTTCAGTTTTCAGTGTGGACAACAGATCAAGGAATTGAGGGTGCAGCATGAAGAAAATATGAAAAAATTAGAGGACCGTGTTTTACAAGACCAAAAGGTATGATCATCTAAGCTGCTAGTTGCTGAAATTAAATTTTATTGCATTTTGTATTAGTAAGACTGGAAGAAGTGATTTGAAAGATAACCTTCTCTGATATCATGTTAAGATTAGCATTTAATGACTTGCTGTTGTGTGGCTCTGCCTTTTGGAAGCAAGGCGGACGATGATCAGATAAGATTTATTCATCCCAGCTTTGGAACACCTCCAATTTTTGTGTGACTGGGATTTTGTTAATGTTGTCATTTGTGTGTATCATGGCTTTTTAATGAATGAAATAGTTTTTAATACATTTTGTTAATATGATTTGATTGGTGTTAACCTTTTTGTTGTTTGTATGGTAAGTTTTGGGTATATTTAATGAAGCAGCAGCATACTAATAATCTGATTACTGAAGAGGTATATAGTTTTAATATCTTCACTGCTGTTGGATAGGGTTTTAAATTGTATTTTGTATTGCATTATTAATTTTATACTGTATTTATTCTTATTGTAGTCTAACAGTGTTGTCACCTGCCTTGAACCCATTCACGGAGAGGGCGGGTTAGAAATTTAATAAATTGAATTAAATAAGGACTTGCAGGCGACGAGTCAGAGGTTATTTCATCTGGGAGCAGACCCAGAATTACAGTGGCTTCTTCCACCCCCAAACTTTATAGTGCAGATAAAGATCAGAATTACTTTTATTTGTAAAATGGCTTTTCATAGTCTTGATGATGGACTTCTGCAAAGCATGATAAGAAAAGGGCATTCTGACACAAAAGTGCAAGTGAGAGTATGGTATGTAAGCTCAGTGGCTTCTTTCCTCTTTGCCAGTGATTTTTAGTTTAGAAAAGACCCAGAGATCCGGGAAGTCATGTGGAAATTTTATTAGTCTTCAGAGAAGATGTATATTTTCCTTTTCAAGGTTAGTTCTTAACCTTTTTGCAGCAGGCTGTGCACAGGAGCCAGGCCAGCAAATACATGGAGGCAGATCTGACCAGATCTGACGCTGCATTATTGAAGACAACGATAGAGCTGGGGCAAAGAAATGTAATGAAGAATGAAGAACCTTCAGTAAACAATATTTCAGATGGCAAAGGTCTGTAGTCTAGCTCAACTGTTTCTCATATCCCTATTCATTTCATTGAGACATGCCAAAGGAACTCCTCAGGCACAAGGCACACCCAACAAAGACCTTAGAGGGCACACCTGCAGCGGCATGTAGAAATGTGTATTATTTTGGGTTGGGTCTTTTCCACTAGAACTCGTCCAGCCTCTGTGAGAACTGTGAAATCACTTTGACCTTAGATGTAGTAAGGGGAAATTGTATTTTTGTTTTGATAGAGAAAATTAAACCAGGAGATGATGCAGGCATGCCTGGGATAGAAGAGAATGACCCTGCTAAAGCTGAAGACAATCTCACTGGTTAGCACTTTTGTATTTGTTACTGAACTGTATTAGATAATTTTCTAAAACAGTATTTTACTTTAATGATCCATGTTAGTTATGGAACATGGCCAAAGGAGTTCAAAATGCTGCCATGATAACTTTATACATATTATCGTTAATATATCATTATTTCTAAGTATCCATGTATTTTAAAAGTAGTTTTAGTTGCAAGCCTGTTAAAAGTCTGAGCTCATGTCTGTATACTTTCTGAAGAAGACAATAACTTTACAACCTTGCAAAGAGTTACCTCAAATTAGGAAAGCCTTGAAAAAACTTTTCTAGGACTGAGTGGATGTTGATCTTAAGTGCTAGGCTCCATATGAGACGTCTTGTATAATTGGCTATCATTTGAGTTGCTTTGCTCTAAAAGTAGAGGAACGTAACAGTGGGAATGTTAAGAGGTGCACCTGCAAAGTTTTGACTTTATACTTTGCTGCAGACTTCTGTAAATATACTGCTTATTGGGGAAATCAGAAGTCTGGGAAAGGAGTTCAGAGTAGATGATCTGACATTGGGTCAAAATCTGGGATGTTTTGGTTAACACTTCGTGTGAATTGTATAGGACCTTGAATCTAACTTGGGTCCATTTTACGCCGCACACTTTTAAGCTGGCACTTCTGAGCATTTGCGCCAATCAGTGCTGAATCTGCTTAGACTTCCTGTGATCTGCACTGGTGTCTGCCTTATTTATTCCAGGCATGTTGAAATGTGTCTGGAGCCACATTTTGAGGGAACTGCAGCCAACATCACTTAAAAAAAAATTCAGCCTGCATTGTAACGTTGCAGTGCTGGAACCCAGTGTGTCCACCATCCCCCCCCCCCTTCCCTGTCTTCACTGATTGGACAGTCCTTCTCCCACCCATCTGTTCTTTAGAATTCTGGAGAGGCAATTGGCGGTGGAGTTCTAGAGGGAAACCTACAAAGTAAAGTGCCTTTGCGCTTGTTTCGCTTGCGGATTCCTGTGGCGGCCATTGCAGTTCTTTGTGATAGCTCTGGTGAAGTTTGAATTGTGTGCTTGATGCCAAACAACACCTCTCTGCCACAGCAAAATATTCAAATGTTGCTGGGCGAACAAAACAGCATTCTTAATGGCCTCCTCACATGACCGTGTTCTGGGATAGGGAGGGAAGATTCTTGAGACGAAGCCCTGCTCCCTCCGCTGCTTCTGAATCACCATGGTCATGAGCCTGGTTATAAAAAAGAAAATAAAAGTAAACTCAAGAAATAATGAGTGGGGAATGTGGATTGCCATCAAGGAATGGGAATGGACGTTGTGCTTAAAGGAGTAGAATGCACGAACGAATATCACAGCATTGTGACCCTCCCCTAATTAAAGAAGAGGGGGACGGTTGCTTGATTTCTTGGGATTTTGTTGTCAGGCTTCTCCTAACATCAAAGAGTCGGTCAGATGAGAAAAATGTGTTCTCGTTCAGTGGGGGAAGGCATCCAAGCTGGTTAGGTCATGCCTCCTCTCGCTCCAGGCAGGGCTATGCAAATTTTTGTGTATGCCTTCTGGAATTGTGCGTGTGATTCCCTCCAGTTCAAATAGCTCTGCTGCTCCAGGAGGATGCTAGAGCTTAGCTCTAACTATCTGATGATAAAACGCAGAAAAACCTGACTATACCAAGGGACAACAATGGAAAATAATCCCCCCCCAAAAGACCCAGGGCCCTGGGTATATGGGGAAGAGAGATTGTGTGAAGGAAAACCCCCTCCCCTCCAAGACCTTGGGCAAAGGGGATGGGCAAGTGAGGGACGGTGGCTCCACAGCCATACAAGTTGACCAGGAGAGGAGAGCTGAGGAGGGAGTGATTTCCACCTGGTGGCCAACCAATCAGCACCCAGGGAAAGAGGGCAGGAATGGGAGAAGCACTAACTGAGTAAGATTTCTGCACACAAGAAACATTAACAGCGACTTAACAGGAGCTTCAGAAAAAGGTCACTGGGAAAAAAGTTGGGGAAAAGCCTGGGAAAGTTCGATTCTGTATCTCATGCCTCCTTTTCTTGTGTGGAAATCTGGAGATTGAGAGAAACAGAATGGAATCTAAATTGGCGTAAATTGACTGTATGGAAAACACCTTGATCTTACTTCGTCAACTTCTTTATATAGAATGGAAGTGAACCGTATTACAAGATATGATTTATTGTTACGAACTTTATTTATGGACTTATTTGCATAATCTGGTATTATACTTGTTTTGTTGCTTTATTGAAAAAGTTAATCAACAGAGTGTCTGCATGGTTAGCTGAGGGCTTGAGTGTCTGGTGCCCAATAAAATATACTCTCCTCTTGGAGAAAGGCTGTCTCAACACAGATTTCTTAGTGGTGAGTTTTATTACCCTGTGTTCAGTTAGACACTTTTTGTTTCTATATAACTGAGCTCAGAGTAATCAATTAAGTATGAATAAAATAAATTTAGTGCATGAAAACAGGATTGCTGAAGATGGTTGCTGAATCTTATGTGGTATGAAATATATATATATACATTATATGTATAATGTACCATATGTGATCTTCAAGGGTGAAAGATTTGGTTTTACATGTAAAGACTGTAGAAGCGCTCTGGATGCTTAGTTATTCTGTGTCTCATATAAGAGTGCCCCTTGCACTCTTAACTTTCTTAAACAAAGAAACCGCTCTTTGTGAACTCTTCCAGATGCTGCACTGGCAACACTTTTCATGATTATAGGCTACTGATGGGCAGAATTCAGACTCTCTTATAGTGTACTGGATTCTAACCCCATTGAGAAGGCCTCTGTTTTATGTGGGCATGATGAAAATGGAAAAAACTGCAGCTGTAGCAATATATACACCAGACTTGGTTTAATTGCAAGAAGCCAGGAGATCAGCTCTGTTTCTTTATAGTACGTATTTGCTTTAGAACCTGTCTGGTTGAAGGTATAAGACGATGAGTAGGTGGTAATAAAAACTTGTTTTGTTTAGCTTTGAAGAAGCCGCTTGTTTCAACTTCTCAAAAGGAACGACATCAGGTCAATGTGAATCTTCCCACAGAACAACCTCATGCTTCTAATCTGGCTCAAGGTAAAAAGCCCCTGTATCAATTATGTTTCCAAACAGGATTACAGTTCACACTTGGATTGCTCATTATACAGAAGTATCTTCCCTCAGACAGAGAGAACTGTCAATTTATGTATCTTTTCCAATATTTATAGCTTGCTTTTCTCTTTCTAGCACTTGCACATAAGCACCATACTTGAGGATGGTAACTAAGATCACCCAACCAATTGTATAAATTTAAATTTATTTCAATTGGATAAATGTTAGTAAGCTCAGGCAACTGTACTGTAGCTTAAAAGATTTCTTTGTCCCCTCCATGCAAAACTAAAATCATATATTTAAATTATATATGTATTATTATTATTATGTATTATTCCTGCGGCAGCCATTTTGTGGCAGTATCCACTGCCGTTTCTCAAACTTCTAAACCTGCAAGCTTATTGTGGCAAGGAACCTCTGATACAGAAGTTTTCAGAGTGGAGGCTCTGTGAGTGTATGTGAACAGCCTCATTTTTGTAAAGTAGGCAAAATATAAGAAACTCAATTGTAGCTTTAACAGTAAAGGAAGTGAGAGCTGATTAGATTAATTTTGCTTGTGAAAGGTCAGGAATTAATCCAGTTTGCTTTCTCTCCTAGTTCTCAAACAAGGTTTAAAACAAAAAACTGGGCAGTGTGGTTTGAATTGTGGCCATTTTTGTCAGACATTGCAAGATGGCATCATCCAGGCATGTGGAAAGCCTGACCCTTTCAAGGAAATCTGGGCTGAAGGCTCAAAAAGACTGCCTCCAGTTCAGCAAACTGTTTGATTTTCCTCCCATACTCTGCTCTCTATCTCCACCTACTGAGAATAGACAGGTGGTGATTAGAGGTGGGAGCTTCTCAGCAGTGGTGCCTTTCCTTTGAGGCTTGCCTGACCCCTATCCTTATGTCATTTAGGTGGCAGGACAAAATGTTTCTCTTTAGCTGAAATTTTATCCACTCCATTTTAGCTTGTGCTCCAGTATTCCACTGGAGCGCTCTTGCTGATTTTTAAAAAATGATTATTGGTAGTTCATGACTTTTTATAACTTCTGGAGTGACTTGTCAATCAATCAAATTTATTATACGGTCAACGACCAGCATAAAATAAATACTACAAAATTACAAAGTTAAAAATATTAATAAGAATAGCACAAAGTTAAAATAATTAAAATAGGACTATAGAAGGGTGGTATTTACATAAACTCTAATAATGAGAGCATTTGACGGATTTTATAGGCTATTGCACAAAATTTTGTGACTGAGGCTGTAGTTGTTGAATTTCCATCTTCTAGAAGTAGCCTAGCATATTCCAAGCTCATTCATCCAGGTATGCTATTGATCAAAGGAGCAATGAGCTTGATAGAAGGGACAACTTGTCACTGTTCACTCCATGGAAATTTTAGCAGCAGTTTTATTGGTATCTCTGTAGCTAAGGGATTTGGTTTATGCCTTAGGCATTTTGTTTATACTTTTGTAGCAGACACCAGCAAACTTCTGTTCACAGCAAACAACAAGATCTCACAGAGACCTATTGCTCCCCCCACCCTTTTAGTGTAGTAGTAGTAATAGATAAATTTATTGTATATGGCCATTGGCCTTTACAAAGCAAAACATATATACAAATTACAGCCATAATATGTAAAAGAATTCTAAAATACCAGACAACATAAAATTATTCAGAACACAAGGAAGCAAAACACAGGCAAAACACAAGACATGGAGTTACTGTTCAAACTGATGAGATGCTGTCTTAGAATCTGCACTTGCTCTTATCTTTCTAGCAGCCAAGGCAAAGAGACCCACTTTATAGGATACGGCAGCATCTATGTCAGATAACACGTATACTAATTTGTCGGAGTCAGAGAGGAAATGTGTGTCATTTAGGGTCTTGGACAGGAATTTATTTCTGGGATCCATATACAAGCCAGGACATAGTAAAGAAGGTCCTGTACTGATCTGCCGCATAAACAAATGCATTGCTCCTTTGGTTTTTTGGAATACCGACCTAAAAGTAACTCAGTTGGCATTGCTTGGAACCTCAGTGATGTAAATGCCATTCTGAGGCTGTGATTAGTAATATCAACCAAGTAGGGGGCTCTAAGATGGTCTTTTTAAATGTTTATTCCATGGGGAGACCTTTGTCTGGGTAACTGACCAATTGTCAATTAAGTTGTCACCTTTATAAACCCACTCCCACATGTGATATTAACAATTTTAATATGGTTTTAAATTTTATGAGGTATTCACTTACGTTGACTTTTTTAATGGTCATTGACCGTAAACAATAAATCAATCAATCAGCAAGCTTCTGCAGGGGAGATCAATACAGTTCATAAATCAATAATAAAAGCTTATTGAAGAAACATAATGGCAGATACCAGGGCAGCTGGTGCCTTGTCCTTCTCCCCTCTATTTCCATCTTTTCTCTAATACTTTTTACCCTTAAGTGAGCAAATGTTTTTGAAAGGTGATTGGGTAAGGAGGTGACAATTCTGGCTTGCAAGCCAGTGTTGATAAAACTGAAAACCTCAATAAATGATTAATTTTAAAAAATGGATGTTCTGTTTGGGTTGAAGATCTTGTCAGTCTGCTGCCCTTCAGAAGGCACGGCACTCACTGTCCCATTGGGCTCGTATGGTGCAAACCGCCAGAGTCTTGTTTGTTGTTCCTTTGCTTGTTGCAGGTGTGAATGTTAAACGTGATGGAAATGACGATGTCATGGTAAAGCAGATCCCACCGAACCCTCTTCAGCACTTAGTTCCCGATCATGTGGATAGTCAGAAAGCTGATAAAGAAGTTGTAAAACAAGCTTCAAAGGACAGAGTCAGTGACTTCCAGAGGATGAAGCAAAGTAAGTTATCCTAGACCATCATAACTGCATGCATGCTCTAGATTACCTAGATGCAATGTTACATTGTTTATTGAAATGCCAGATTATAAAACCACAGTAAAACATGTGGGGAAAGCTTGCTTTTGTTAGATTTATTGGGTGAGATAAAAACCCCTAAGTTTTCTCATTGCCATTTGGATCACCTTAATTCGAAGATCTTTTTTTAAAAAAAGCTTCCCCCCTGGCTACTAGCTGCTGCTGTATAGATGTACCTTAGACCACGGCGTTGCCTCTGAGCTGTTCGTTTTGGGATGATGCAACAGTATACATGTTGCAGCTGAGTCTGGAGTTCTGTAACCCTGGTGTTCTGTAAGCATGGTATCGTTGCAGACCGGATTGGGTGAGATTTTGAATTAAGGGAATTAAAATGGGATTAAGACATGTATGGAAGGATAGTTTAAAAATACATGTTGAGTTTCTTTCACCTCCTAATTGAGGCTCTCTTTAATCTTATTAAACAGGAAAGTTGAACTGCAAGGATTGTAGAGTGTGAATTGAAGCCATTTTAAGAGCATCCACATGCAGGTTTTTACCAGTTAGGCTCAACGGTGTGCATTCAATAGTAAATAGTAATGCCATTCTAAGTCATTTTGAGGGATACATATGTGGTTTTAGTAAAGAAGGTTTATACTTAACACAGCTTGTATGCTTAAATTTACCTATTTAGGTTATATTATATGGACACAGAATTCTAGAAGATGAAAAGTTGATTGTGAAATGTGGTCTGAAAATATTAATCCATCTAGATTGACTCTTTTCTATTTATTTTTATTTTTTTAATATTTTCAAAATAAAAGGGGTACAGAAAGAAGAGGGGGAGATACAGGGTCAAGATTGACCCTTTTCTTGACTAATGTTTAGCTGTGCTCTTTTTGTTGCTTGCTTGCTCCCTGTTTCAATCAGGTGTTTTAAAAGCCTGTGGAGAGCTGCAGCAGCCGTTTTGAAGATATATTAGATTGATAGGGAAAATATACAAAACGCAGGTCACAGTTTTTTGTGTCGATGCAGAAAGGAGCACTATGCCACACTGGCGGCTTCGCATCGGCCTGTGAAAAATGTCTGTTTTTTTTTTCTAAGCTGTGGATAATTGTAAACTAGTTTAGTCTAAGAATATAGTGTTCTATCTTATTCCCTCCTTCCTCCCAGGAACTCTGGGTGACACACTTAGTTATTTCTTCCTCTATTTTATCCTCACAACAATGCTGTAAGGCTGAGAGATCTCACAGGAAGCTTCATGGCTGAGCTGAAATGATTTATCATGATGTTTTATTTCAAAGAATACTTGCTGATTTTTTAAAAAAGAACTTCCAACATGTTTCAGTAGTGAGGATGCACAAGTCCTTGAAAACTTACTCAATTTCTGTGATGTGTTATATTTTCAAAAGCTTCCTAATACGCTTTTTCACTGCAGTATTCTGATAACAGCCAGCTATGATTTTGGTCACTTTTATTTTAGTGTAATAAACCTTTAAGTCAAGACCAGGTCTTGGATGTCTTTTTATACTGCTCAGCAATTTTTATCACTTCTATAGGGAAAAAGATCATCCCAATAAATCCACAAAGAACCAGTGAAAACTATTTTGTAATACTCTTTCTGTTCAAGTGAGGAATATTGTGTTGCCTGCTTTAAATACCTCTTGGAGATAAAAGATTTTCAGGGGTGTACTCTAATGAGGTGGATGACTTTCATATTAACAGTGATATTGTTAGGTGCCTTTCCATAGGCTCAGGCAAAGCAGGTGTAGTGGCAAAGTTTGGCAGAGGGCCCACTACTTACTAGAGACACTTAGCCCATTCACTCACACCAGGAAATCGGAGACTGCCCGAGAAGCTTCTGTGACTGCCCTTTCCTGATTGTTTGGGCACCTGAGGGAGACAGCAGATTTGTGTACCGGTTGGTTGCGGTGTGTACCATCCAAGAAATGGGGTGTCATCCTGCAAGCCCTTGCAACCAAATTCAATTTCTTGGTGGGAAAGGTGCTAAAGGAAGGGCCATTTGAAGCTCTGCTGATGGGAAATAAGTGGAAGTTCAGCCAGCTCACCTTCCTTTTAAGGTTGCCAACTGGACAGGAAAAAGTGTCGTGTCCTTTTAATAGAGGCTTAATGAGTGGAAATAGGCAGCTGAAGCTTTTCATTGCATAAAGTTAAATATCACCTGATAGCAGATAACTGACGTTAAAGGGATAGCTAGATGGGCTGCTTTAAAAGTAGTCGACCCTGCTTCCAGTAGAAAATAGGATGTATGGTGTCAGTGTCGGACGAGGATCTGGGAAACCTGGGTTCAAATCGACACTCAACACTGAAACTTGTTGGATGACCTTGGGCTGGTCAGTCAGTCAGTCAGTCAGTCTGATATCCCTGTTATGAGAATAAAGTGGGAAGGGATAATCATGTACACTGTCCTGAGTTCCTTGGAGGATGGTGGAATAATAAAAATAGATACTGTTCCAAAGGTGGTCCCAGTGACAGTGCTTGAAGGACCAGAAGTATCTTGTTCTGTCTAGTTCTCTTTAGCCCTGCTAGCGCAGTTTAAATTTAAGTGGAGAAAGTAATGGAGATATGGAGAGGCTCGGTGCCTGTCTAACCCATCCCGAGACACGCAGGCGTTGGAGCTAGGAAATTAAGCCCCACCCCCTTTGACACTGTGCAATGCCAGGTCCATAAATAATAAGGCCAACCAAAAAGAGGGTCTCCCCAAACAAAATAATAACTCTGGTATGTCTAGTACTAACAACTAGATTCAATATCAACCTTCCTATATCTTTCAATAATCAACGCAGCTTACAAAATTGAATATTTATCAGCAATATTGAACAAGTTACAAACTATCCAAACAGTCAACAATAAACAAGTCAATAGTAAACCATTTATAGAAAGCACACTCCAATCAAGACATTACTATTCCTCTATTCGTATTTCCACACGTAGTCCATCAATTGTCCTTTAATCCAATAGATGGTCCATTCCCTATAATTCAACGTTCCTAGTTGTGGGAGGTAAGCGTTCCTTCATTTGGGGGCAAAACAAAGGATATGATGTTGTATTTTATTATACGTGTTGCCTCAGTGCCGCCGCTCTCGATGTCTTAAGGAGGTCTCCTCTCCTCAAAATGGGTTCAGCGCGCTCTAGGCTGGAATCTCTCCCCCAGAGTAGCAAGGAAGTCGCTTCTCCCTGTCCGCCCGACAGAACGCTAGCAAATTTTGTTTCGCGTGGTAAAGCTTTCTCAGGGGCTTTGCTGCTATATAAAAAATTCATACACAAACTTTATACAGATGTACCGACTTACAAAATGCTCAGTTCTTAATACTGTATACCCATTTCCTCATACTCACTGTTGAAAATTATTTTTTGGACATCAAGTTGGTTTGGAACCGGTATGACGGTAACAATCTCCGTAATTACTATTAACACTTCCTGATCTTATACTAATGCACGTGTACCATCCCCTCTACTGCCTATTGCGTTCTACGTCCCATCCCGAGACATGCAGGCGTTGGAGCCAGGAAATCAAGCCCCCCCCTCCCACTTTGACACTGATGTTGTGCAATGCCAGGTCCGTAAATAATAAGATCAGAATTCTGCAGGATACTTCTGCAACAGCTGATATGCTTAAATTTCTATGGTAAATGTACTGGCTAAGTGCTGCAATAAAGAATCTTAAACAGCTGATATCGAGCTGGTGTGTGTGACCGAGATCTGGGTGAGGAAAGGTGAAACGGTTGTTCTGGGAGAACTGGCACCCCCCCCCGGGTACTAGGCCCTCCATCAGTCTCAAACAAGAGGTCTGGGGGGAGGGGTGGCAATCCTTACTTGGGGGCTTTCTCCATCAGGCTACTCCCCACCCCTGAGATCACTGACGTTGATTGTGTGGGATTGGTACGGAGTGCTGAGGAAAGTTTGGCTATCTGCTTGGTGTACTGACCGTCCAGCGCACCAGCAGATACCCTATCGCGCCTGCTGGAGGTGGTAGTGGGGTGAGCCTTGGAGTACCGTAGGCTGATTGTGCTGGGGGACTTCAATGTCCATGTTGACAATGACGCCTCCATTCAGGCTGCGGACCTAGTGTCGGCCGTGGCAGCACAAGGACTTTCCCAATTTGTATCGGCCCCTACACATAAAACAGACCACATGCTGGATTTGATCTTTGGGGTGGGGTTGGAGGTGGTTCTGGATGCGATAGAGCTGATGCCATGGTCAGACCACTCTGTTTTGGAGGCTTGTTTAGGCATGCCACAGACATACTGCAAGGGTGGTGAGCAAATTTATGCTTGTCCACGGAGACTTATGGATCCAGTTGGCTTCCAGAATGCTCTGTGGGAACCGATGCTCCATGGCAGTTTGTTGGATGAGCTGCTGGAAAACTGGCAAGTCTGGCTCTCTGAAGCCATCGACAAAATCTCCCCCCCGTTGCCCTCTTTGTCCCCATAGTTGCCGAGTCTCTTGGTATACAGTGGAGCTGAGGCAGAAAAAACGGGGAGCTAAGATGGCTTGAGCGCGTGTGGCGACGATTCTTTCTTCCATCTTCGGTAGACCAGGCAGCTTGCCCCTTAACCTCTTGACCCACGACTTAACTAGTGATTCAGGCAATGGTCACCTCTAGGTTAGACTATTGTAACGCACTCTACGCAAGGCTTCCCTTGAATCTGATCCGGTGGTTGCAGCTGATCCAAAATGCAGCAGTGCATATCATCACCGGAGTGCTGAGAAGAGCACACATTATACCGGTATTGCGCCAGCTGGATTGGTTACCAGTAGAGTACTGAATCAAATTCAAGGTGTTGGTATTAACCTACAAAGGCCTATGTGGACTGGGACTTGCGTATCTTTGGGACTGCCTCTTTCCATATATGCCCTAGAGGACGCTTCGATCTAGTGATTAACAGCTATTAATGGTCCCTGGCCCCAAGGAGGCCTGCCTAGCATCGACCAGAGCCAGGGCCTTTTCGGTCCTGGCTCCAACCTGGTGGAACACTCTGTCTAATGAGACCAGGGTCCAGTGGGATTTGCTATCATTCCGCTGGGCCTGTAAGACAGAGCTGTTCCGCCAGGCGTTAGGTTGATGCTGGTTAGGGCCCCTGCCGGCCGAAATAGGGTAGAACGGGGCCCTCCCTATTAGAACATCCACCTCCAAAAAAGAAGTTTTCTCCTCCTTTATTCTCCATGACGGTTGGAAATGGATCAGTGAACTGTTTTGTGCTGCTTGTGTTTGTTTTAAAAATTTATACTGAATCATGTTTTTGGCTGTGGGTGTAATTTTAAATGTATACAAATATGATCTGCCCTGAGCCTGCTGGTGCAGGGCGGGTGGAATATAAACTTGAACGAACGAACAAACAAACAAACAAATAAACACTGCTCCCAGGGAGAAAGGTGGGATGTGCATGTGTGTGACAGAAGGCTGATGGAGTAGAGGAGGGGGAGGCATTGGTGCTGCGCTTCATGGAGGTGCCCACCCACCCCCGCCCCAAATCTGGAATCAGCTTTGAGTCTGTGTTTCTTGAAGATGTGGATTTTGCACTCCTTGGCCATACAAGTAGGATACTATTTATTTACTTCATTTGTAAATCGCCTTTCTCCATACTGGAGATCCAAAGCAGCTTTCATTGTTCTCCTCTCCTCTGCTTGATCCTCACAACAACCCTGTGGGGTAGATTAGGCTGAGTGTACACAGATGGCCCAAGGTCACCCAACAAGCTTCTGTGGCAGAGTGAACTTGGCTCTCCCATGTCCTAGTCTGATACGTAGACTACTATACCATAATGGCTGCTTGTGTGTTGAATATAGTGTCAGGTGGGTAGGAGTGTTAATCTGTAGTGGCAGAACAAAATTCAAGTCTAGCAGTATTTTAAATACCAACAAAAATGTCTAAGTATAAGCTTTCATAAGTCAAAGCTGATTTCATCAGACAAAACAAGAATGAAGATCCATCAGCGTTTATATCCAGGACAAAAAGCGGGATGTTACAAAGAAGTGCCAATTGGAGTGAGGATGTGCAGATACAATGCAAAACCTAATTAGGCTGATTAGAGCTAGGAGATAATGCATATAGGTAGGAAATACAGAGAATTAGCATCTGTAATGAGATAAGAATCTTATGTCCCTATTTAGCCCCAGGATGGGGGGGTTGTCTTGTACTTGTTAATGAATTCTAGTTCCAACAATCTCATGTTGTAATTTTCCTTTGAAGCTTTGTAGGAGAACTGCCACTATTAGGTCAGCAATGCAATGCCCTAGAAGATTATTTATTTATAGTCCATCTTTCTTATGGAGATCCAAGGCAGTAAAAAGTTTTCCTTCTGATTTTTTGAGTATTGTGGTTTTTGAGTATTCTTTGGTGGAGGGACTGTTCTATTTGTATTAGGTAGAAAGAAGAAGGGCATTGCTGACACTTGATGGTATCTATAATGTTGGAAGATGAACAAGTAAATGAACTTGAGTTGGTGCGGCTGGTGTTAGGCCTGGTGATAATGGTGTTAGACTGCATATGGGGACTGCTTTGGACTGCTTGTGAGCGAGGTTACCGTTATCCAGCATAGGTTATAGATCATTAATAATGCATTGAACTGGTTTGTGCTGTATGTCACCTTCAGTGGTGTCCTGTTTTGAGTGGGCCTATCTTGTAGTAATTTATCCCTGTGGGTACTGTTCTGGCTTTGTTCTGTTTCCTCATCGTGTCAAGTGGGCACTATTAACTCCAGAAATACTTGTAATATTTCCCCTCTGGTGAGAATCTGTCGAATGGATTGGAACAGTTGTGGCTGTAGCATAGAGCTTGGCTATAGACAGTGGATTTCTTTGGTGTGTTTAGGGTGGTAACTGGAGGCATGTAGATATTTTTAGGTGATATACTAATGTTGTTGGTCTTTAAGGTGGTACTGAACTTGAAACTTTATTGTATTAAATGTTTCTAAGTACCTACAAACAGGAAAGGCTTTTCTCTATACAAATAGGTACTGGTGCTGTCGTAAATCATCTCTATATAAGCTTTTATTGGCCTGCTCCATGGTACCATATGTTTATATGTTTTTATTATGTTTATATATACTTCTAAAATGTTGTTTTAATACCTGTTGTTCACTGCCTTGGGGACCCGATTTGGGGAAAAGGCAGTGTAATAAAGATTTTAAACATACATAAAAATGCATGTGGGACTGTTAGTTCATAAGGGTGTTTCAGAAAAGATTGGCTACCCAAACGGCATGATAAGATTGTCATTATGGTATAAAATACCCATGTGCTTAGTCCATGTAGAACCAGGTTATATTAAACTGCTCCTTGAATCTTCACCTTTTATGGAGCAGTCCCAAGCATGTCTACTCAGAAGTCCCATTTTACTCAGTTTGGCTTCCTCCTAGGAAAGTGTTCTTAGGATTGCAGTTTACGGCATGCAGGTATCAGTTCAGAGATTTCTCCATGTGGCTCAACAGTTATGGAAAAATTCCTAGGATTGGGCTAACAGAATAGTAACCAAAGCAGATGCTCTGGAATCAGAGGAGGCTCCTGGGGGCTGCCGGGTGTCCCTTATTCCAGTTATGTGACCATTTTTGGCATGTATGAGATTCCTTTCGGCATCTCCTCTTAGACGTGCTTCTGACTGCTGAAGTCAAGTGCTGGAGCCTTTTAAAACGCATAGAAGAGCTGTCTGGGAAGAAGAAAATCTGGGCTTTATGGGTCAGTTGTGGCTTCCAAAGCAGGTAGTTTCTAGACTTGAGGTTTTTGCACGAGCCCTGAAATAAACTTTATACATTTCTTTTTATGCAACTTGGAATTATTTGCAGCAAAATTCTTGTCTGTAGCTCTTCAAGCTTCAGAAAGCACAGTCAGAGGGAAGTCTTAGAAATATTTATGAAAATCTTTAGTTACCACTTCTTAGCAGCTTTTTTCTTACTGTATGTGTGTGGGGTGGGGTGAGGTGGAAGGAATAGGCTTCAGGGATTTAGCAAGTTTTCATGTCTTGCAAGTATCACCAACTTCCTTTTGCAAATGGCAGCACATAGTGCTTGCTGCAGATCCTTGCTCCTGGCTGACCCTTTCTGTCTGCACCTAGCACAATGCTGATTCTTGCTGTTTGGTCAAGTTTGTTACCTATCCATCCTGCTATTCAGTTTAATCTGTATTCTTCCAACACAGAACTGCTCTTCCCAGTGTTAAATGATGAGAAAGTAAATTTACAGCTAAAAATTTTAGCAATCTCCAAATGAAGAAAAGCTGTATTTTAAAAAGGACTTTTAATTATGATGATCAGATCTCACTAAAACATCCAGAACCTCAATGAAAGTTGTTCAGTAGAAGCCCAGGTTTGCTTAGATTGACTAAACATCTTCTGAAAATTCCGTTTGAGCTGAATGCTTGCCTCTTTTTTGAAGAGAGCGCTTTGAGTCCTTTTAATTATTCCTAAAATTACAAGGATCATATTGTTTGAAACAGAGGACTTCTCTTTCCTTCATATGTCTTCTTCCTTACCTCCCTTTCTTCCTTCTCTCCTTCTCCCTCCTCCTTGCTTCTGACTATAAATCCTTTGCCTACTTCACAGGCCGGTTCTTTGATGAAAATGAGTCCCCTGTGGATCCGCAGCATGGCTCTAAACTGGCGGATTATAATGGGGATGATGGGAACGTGGGTGAGTATGAGGCAGACAAGCAGGCTGAGCTGGCTTACAATGAGGAAGAGGATGGTGATGGTGGTGAAGAAGACGTCCAAGGTGAGCTTGGGCATCCCATTCACAAAGCTTCCTCACTTGAGAGCCACATTGAACTTGTGATATAGGGTTAGCTGTTGGGAAAGGGGTCCTGCTGTGAATGGGCAGCTTTTGAGTTTGGCTTTACCTAACTATTTTTAGGGAGCTGTGTCCTGCATGTGAGATAGCATAGAGATTTGGCCTTTGTTTTTAAGTGTTGTCTATCCAGCAGTCTTGAGTTCTTAATGTTGAAGTTGGGTTTTGCATGTGACAGCATAGAGTATGATAAGCGCATTAATCTCAAAGGTGTCTGGTAGCTTTTACTTTTATTGTTGCTCAGAACTAACATGGCTGCTATTAGAGAATTCATTACTGTCTGAAGGAGTATTTATGTGTACTTTGACACACACCAAAAAAACCTGAAAATATTTGTAGCTCTTTCTTTACCCCAATTGTCTTGAATTTTAATGCCTGGATGCTTCTCTGCTATTTAGATTCGGTTATCCTACCTTGTAAATAAATATGGCTTCCAACATTCACCTCACCCATGTGCATGTTACCATCTTTCATCTTGCATGCATCTCAGTGTATTTGCTTGTTGTGATTCATGTATGTAGTATTGTACCCAAACAGCATCTTCTACTGTTTGGAATAAAGTGGCAAGTGTCTTTTTTATTTCTGGAAGAGGCATGAAATAACTTATAACGTCCTGCCTTCTAAAAAACTTATTGAAGGCCAAAACTGGTATCCATATTAATGCCCCAGTCCTGAAGAGACCATGTGCAGTTCCCATTCACTTAAAAGGACCTGACTCATCAGGGTTGCCTTGCGGATTCTTTCTCTAAATTCCATTTTATGAGCACACAGTTTTAAAAAGACTCTAATGACATTACTGTGAAATTCATTTGCATTACAGTTACCCAGGGAAACATGTTACTTTCAAAAGCAACTGAGGTGTTCTAGTCTACTAGAGTTTTGAAATGATCCCTGGCCCGAAACTTAAGAGGGATACCCAGGTAATGGAATTTGGAAACTGAGAGTTGCTGGTATCTTTCAGATGGCAGTACGGTTGTTTTTGTCCCAGCCTAAGTAATACAGTCCGCATAGCATACACCCAGTGATAATATTCAGTTAAAAATACACTCTGATTCTCAGACCACTGTAAAACATAATCATCAGCAAGCTAAATCTGTTAGAAGGAAGTCTAAATCTATTCATGCCAGAACCCCCTAACGATACCCAATTTAATTAAAACTTCTGTGGTGCTCTTCAGAACGCTGAGCATTTGGTGTGAATTGTTAATTATCCACTTTATTTTATACCTGTTGTGCATGCTGCACACAGTGTTTGTTTTGTGGATGGTGTACATGCGTGCCTGAGAAATGCTGTCTCTTGTAATGCTTCTGGCTGGACATGGGCCTTTCTGAATGCCTGTGTGAAGGACTTTCAGTTGAGTGTGTCTGAAAAATGCCAAAAGCAACGCCATTGTTCTCCTAATTCTAGTCAGTTTGATAGAATTCTATTCGGCTAGAGTTCACCAGTACAGAAACCGCATAGCGAATCACTGTTCTGGTTGATGAGACAAAGACAGAAAAAGTTGGTTTTGTTTGCAATATTTTATGTAAACTTACTGGTAAGTGAAAAATTCTCTGGTAAGAAACGCTGAAACCCAGCCCTTCAGTAACATTTTCCTTTCCCAGCGAATATACATACCATGTCGGGATACTGGAGATACACCTCTTCCCCACCCTTTGAATTGATTTGGGAGTACTGCGGATATGGAGGGGCGTCTCTCTGGGGGTGCCCTTGGCAGGGGCTGGTTCGGGTTTCTGTGGAGTTCACTTAGTGTTGGCTTTCCTCCTTGCACTGCAGATGATGAAGAGAGAGAGCTTCAAATGGATCTCGCAGACTATGGAAAGTCACACTTCAATGATGTCCTTTAAATCGTTAAATGACCTGCATCTGAGGAATTCTGCAATAGAAAGAAACGGAACTAATTCTTCCCAGTATTTACTGTAAAAGACACTAAAAACTGTGGCAGCAAGCTCTGTAAAATACATGACATTAAGTGATGGAAGGAAATGGTAGAATTGTGTATATATGCATATAGTTGTATTTTTTTGCAAATTGTATTATTAGAAATGGTTTGTTCTTCTACAGCAAGACAGTAACAGCCCAATCCTATAGAAAATCAGGTGCCCCTTAAGCCAGTTGAAGTCAGTGGGGTTTGGTATACCTGTCTATATAGGATCAGGCCGAAAGACTGTAGCTTGTTTGTATCCCTTGAGTTAACAGACATTACAAAACAACTTAGGCTAATACGTTTACAAAAATAAGCAACTTTGTAAACTGAAAAATTTGTACAGTTTGTATTTGACACATGTTAATTGAATTTGTTGCATAAATAAGTGTACAGATGGCACACCTTTTGATACAGCAATGTAGTAATCCATACAAGCAAATAATTTCTTTTCTTTTGCTGTTGTGGTTCGTATTTTACATTGCATTTGAGAAAGTTGATTGAAAATGTGTTACGTGTTTATAAAAATTCTTTCCTGAATATATCAAGAAAGATCTATGTGACAGTGAAACTTAATACATTAATCCTATGTAAGATAATACAGCTAACCATAGGTGAGTAAAATTTATCCATAGGGAATTTGGCAATAGTATAGGTATTTTTATAGAGTACATGCCAGAGTTTAAATTGGTTAAGGAACTGCCAGTATTTCCAGCACACAAGAGTCTTATGTACTTCATTTACCTCTGCTTTTTCAGCAGTGGTTTCCATCATAAGCAAAAGATGAATCTGTTGCAGTGACCAGAAGTACAATTCTACTAGTTTTGACCTTATTCCAGTCTCACCCCTCATTGTGTTTGAGTGTCAGGCAATGCTCAGCTTCATTGCACCTTTACTGTTGTAGACAGAGTTGCTCACAACATTGGGCATGTTCTTGTAGTTTTGTGTTTTTTGTCTTCTGAGTGTAAGGAGGTGTGTGAGTGAGTGAGTGAGTGAGGTGGATGGTTTAAAGCACTTTCTGAAGTTTGCAGAAATGGTTATTAACCCTAACTAGTTATCAACAAGGGCTACTGTGAATAGAATTTATAGGTCCTATGACAGGGTTGATTGTACCACACTATTTCTGTACTCAGGTTAAAGTTCACCTTGGTAAGTTAAAGTTCATTTGTGATCATTTTAATGGACAATTTGCATTAAATGAAAAGGAGAAATAAATCGTGTGTGTGTGTACATAGAGAGAGAGAATATGTCAGTGACCATTCTTCGTGCAGATTTCTTTTCTTGACCAAAAAAATGTGTCTAGATTTAAGGCTAAACCTTTTTAAAGGAGGGCTTTTTTCTCCTAACACCTCCGGCTCCATTGGTCTTCAGTATTGTACTCTGTGAGTTTGACATCATACTTTCCTCCCAAGTTAACTGTAATTTTAAGATTCTACCCATTGAAATCCAAAATTTAATGTTCTAATGAAAGTTTAATAACATTTTAGAATTCATGTAGTACTTTAACCAGTGCTCAAAGTTAATGTGAACAATGCTTGATATTAACCTTTTATGAAAGCCGATAATCACCAGTCACTGGAAGAGTTTTACACAATTCTTTGAGTGGTTCTTTTCTTGCAGCCCCTGATATACTCATTTTACAGATGACGATCTGTGGCTAGGAAACAGTTTTTGGGAGTGGACCCTGAGATGTTCCAGGTGAAACATCGAGTGACACTGATCATTTTTTCTGTGTGTTCAGAAGTCTTGTGTTTAAGGACATCTCAATGTCCATCCATACTAGTATGGCTTCAGACCAGGGATTCATGGGCTGCCTTGGTTCCAAGACGGGATCCATAAGCTCTGGGCTCTTATCCCACCCCTCTGTCATGTGGCATGATTCCCCAATTACCAAAATTTCCCAAATGCCCTAGTTGAGGTCTTCTTACTCAAAGTGGTCTATTAAGACACCGTTGCCAGTCTTTTGCTGTCAATTCTAATCTCACTCTGCTTATGTGGGAGGTCAAGTGAGCTTTGTCTTTTATTTAAATAGATTACAAGTTTTCTGTAAAGATCCCTGCTTTTTCTTCTTTTTTGCTAGCCAGGAAGGGACACACAATCTGGATAGTCAAGGCAATCTTGTTTTGTTATGACTCGCGGTGAGTATGCCATGTCCTTTTCATGTTACAGTCCACTTCACCAAGGCCCTTGCATCTTCAGCAGCTTTCCTACAGGATGTACCAGCGTATGAAGTCTGCCAGGAAGCTACTTGGTTCTCCTTTTTTACTTTTATTAGATACTGTTTGGCAGATGACAATTCCAGAAGAGATGCAGTGTGGAGAAGATGGTCCTTCAGGGTTTGTTCTCCCATCCACCTTCACGGTAAGTCAGCTTGCTACTCTACGAATCTGGGCCTGCCCACAAGCTGCAGAGATGAAAATGGGTTTGGACTTGCCTGTGTAACTGTTGTTCTTTGAGTAGTCTTCTGTGCAGGCACACATTCCCTCCCTCCTTTTCTGTTGTGGGATTTTTGTGCTGTCTTGGCTTTCTCAGGGGTTCTGTTGGCAGTAAGAAGAGCTGAGAGAAGGTATTCGCCCCTCCTAATAGCATGTGACAGATTGGGTGGGTAAACATCAGGAGGATAGCACACCATGCATTCTAGAAAGCTTTTGAAAACCTCTCCATAGCTGGCCGGCACAGAAGACCACTTGATGACTAACAATTACAGGTAAGTGCTAACTTGCTTTCCAAAGTACTATGATCAGATTATTAAAGGTGGAATGGAACTTTCCCACACACCCCTACCCACTGTACCCTCCTCAAAGCGTTGCCTAAAGAGTCAAGGGTCGCCATAAACTGCGCTGGGCATAATGGGTGTGGGGTCTGCAATGGTTGGGATCTTGGAGAAAGTTAATCCCCCTCAAGTGGTGTAAGAGCCCTTCTCTGGTGGAAAATGGGTTTTACATCCTACCTTTCATATGTGCTTTCACCATATGCACCAAACTGATGTTACACTGCCAACTGGTGGCAGGCTTTCACATGCCTCACATTCTGTTAACAGCCTGGTTCTTGCTGAATGTGTATGGCAAAAATACATGAACATTTCTTAAATCTTATGGTAGATATGGAGTCTACAGACTTTTCCTTTAAGTTTCCCTATGAAAAGTACAACCTAGAGGTATAGAAGTAGAGAAACTCCATGTTTGTTCCAGGAAATAGAAGTAAATGTTCTGCAGCAATATATGCTGCAAAGGGTAGGAGTAATTCCTACATGCCCCTTGAGCTTGAAACATATAAGCAGTATGCTGGAGCATGCATCTAAAGTAGTAAGGCTACAGGCAGGGCTTTTTTTCAGCAGGAACGTGGTGGAACGGAGTTCCGGCACGTCTTGAAAATGGTCACATGGCCAATGGCCCCGCCTCCTGATCTCCAGACAGAGGGGAGTTTAGATGGCCCTCTGCGCTGTGCCCTCTGTCTGGAGATCGGGGCCGGGCCACTGGCCATGTGACCATTTTTGCCAAGGGCAATTTAAACTTTTAAAGTTTAACTCCCCCCTTGTTCCAGCTGACCCAAAGTGACATCATTGTGCGGTCCTGAGTTCCACCACCTTTTCCCCCCAGAAAAAAAAGTCCTGGCTACAGGTATACAATAAGCAGATTCTATGGTTTCAGATCCACAACCAACACCCCCTGCACAAGTTTCTTTCCAGTCCTATCAGTGTGAGTTGGGCAGAAACACAGCAGTCCTCAAAGGGTAAATTTAGAGTGTTTGCAGTGGAGCTAGCAGGTAAATTGATAAAGGGGAGGTGGTGACCCTGCATGAAGTTATCAGGGTACATAGCTGTCACTGCCTATTCCGCAGCATCCTTATAACCATACACGCCTGAGCTATAGAAGGTGACTGGAAAATGTACACAGCATGTGCCCACTCTTGCACTCTTCATATAGTTCTAAACATACGACACTAGAGAGAGATTTGTACGTTAAAATACATTTTGAAGGTGTAGCTTGTTTTTTTTTTGTTAGGGTTTCTGGCTCTCTGAATTTGTTTCTATGGCAGCTTCAAACACTAAGAGTGAGTAAAGTAAGGTTTAGCTTGGGGCTGTGTTTTCAGATTGGGTTTGAGTTTTGTATGATGCCATTGCCATGGAAACAGGTACCAGTTCAACACGAACAAAGGTGGCACATTTCAGCCACTTTAAATTCAGCTAGCCTTCTGAGCAATGTTGGTTTCAAAAACCTGAAAGAATTTCCTCTTCTGCAGGGGTATAATAGTGTGGCAATATTCATAAGCCAGAGAAGATCCGTTTTATAAATAGCAGCAACAATATGCTAAGCAATGACGTGTGTGAAACTGAGTAATCTCAGAGAAATGCCACAGTTCAGTGGCCATCGTCATCTTTGAAATCTTAGTATAATTTTTAATTAATTTTTAAATGTTACAGGAGAGTATCTTGGGCTATTTGTTATACTATTGTTATAAACTGAATAAATAAATAAATACTATGCACTCCAAAAATTGGCCCTACTACTGCAAAGTTTCAAGGGGTTCCTAGCTTTTCCTCAATTGTAGAAACCTTCACAAACACGAAGCAAAAAGGTACCTACATTTGCATGAGCTGCGTCCTTTCCATATTGGCAGGAAAGTTTTCAGTAACCAGATTTATTTGCCATTTCTCCCCTGTAATGCCCACGGCATTCCTGATTATCCAGATATCCCTCTTATAAATTGAGGAGTCTGCATCCTCCGTTTTCAGCATGGGCTTTAGTTCAAAATCAAGCCTGGGAGAAAGAACTGGTGATTGTTAATAGTCCATAAAATTAGAATCTATTGAACAGTAAAATACCTGCTGGGTTGGAGAAGGAATTCTGGCATCAGGCCTGGCAGAACCGTAACACGTGAATTCTTCTGGTTTATGCTTAGACCAAGACATACTTTGTTTGTGAGATGCTAGGGCAGCAGTTCAGCTTCTTGGATGTCTTTCTTTAATCTCATACCTCCCGAAAGAGCAAGAGTAACGCAAACAATGATTTCCTGTCCTCCTCCTCCATTAGCATAACCAGTTTTCTTTCACCAGCAACATTTATCTGAACAATCAGAATGCAAACCCAGAGAGGCGAGGTAAGAAGTAGCCTCCAGCCACAGCAAGAGGCCAGCTCCTCCCCGCCCTTCCTTGATGAATCTGCTCACTTTGGAGTGCCTTTCAGCTCAATTTGATACCAGTTTCAGTTGAGCCTCGAAGGTGCTGTTAGTTCCCCTCTGAATCCTGGCAAGTGGGCAGGGCAAGGGAATGGCAGCTGTGATCGTAGGAAGAAGCAAGCTGCCTTGTAATTCAGCAAGGGCCTGGGGATACGGCAGAGTTCTGTCCCTGACTTGTATTCGTTTTAAAAACGTAACAGACCTTTTTGCTGGAGGGAGGGATGCTTGTTACCAAAAAGCCGTTACCCGAGTAATTTGTAGGATACTTTAAATGGAGAGAAATCAGTCAAAATCTTGAAACAAGTCCCTGAAGATTTGCAAAGTAGTGATTTTCTTGACACCATGCTAGTATTTATCTGAAAGAACTTTCAGCAACTCATACCCTGATCTGTCCTAGAAGAACCCCGTCATCACCCCTGAGGATTTTTCATGAAGTATACGCAAAATGGAAAGATCTTACCTTCTTACTGAGACTCGGGGTATATTGCAGAATATAAAATGATGTAGTCAGACACTATAAGACAGTGAGTGAACAATGCAATAAATGATAAGGAGCACAAATGTTTGATTTTCCAGGGATGTATTTTTAGCCCATTGTTACTGCCAAGGCCCGTGGAAAGCTGCTATGGAAGTCCAGTGTAGGGTCATTTATTTAGGATTACTACAAGTCACTCTCCAACCACTAGGTGGCATCATGCTAGAAGCAGCATAGAGAAGACCACCTGCATTTTTGTAAGTGGCGAGGACAGGGCTTTTTTTTCAGCTGGGACGCGGAGGAACGGAGTTCCGGCACCTCTCGAAAATGGTCACATGGCCGGGGCCCTACCCCCTGATCTCCAGACAGAGGGGAGTTTAGATGGCCCTCCGCGCTGTGCCCTCTGACTGAAGATCGGGGCAGGGCCCCAGCCATGTGACCATTTTTGCCAAGGGCAATTTAAATTTATTCCGGCTGACCCAAAGTGATGTCATTGTGTGGTCCTGGGAGTGTGTGCGCACTTTGCACATGCGCATGTGGTACCAGGGGCACCACCTCCTGCCAGGAGTTGCCCCCTGTGCTGGCAACCCGCTGAGTTCCACCCCCTCTTTTCCCAGAAAAAAAGCCCTGGGCGAGGATGAACATGATCTGGCAGCACATGCTTATCTGAATTTCATTTATATTTATTGCTTTTTAATACAAAAGCATGGTCAGGATGACGAACAAGTATATTTAGAAGTAAGTTTAAGAGGATGGGTGTCCAAGTAAAAATGCATAGCATTGCAGTCCGTGTACTTGCATATGTACCAGCAGAGTTGATGAACTCTTAAGCAATAAAGCATCTTTCATAGATGCTTTATTGGGAAAGGAACAGAAAACAAAACGTCCTATATTGTAATGCCCTCACATACAGGAATGATACGCCTGCATTTGGAATACTGTCTACAGTTCTGGTCACATTATCTCTAAAAGAGAATCTGAAGATTTTGGGACTTTTGAGTCTAGAAAAAGGATGGCTAAGGGTGGACAGGATAGACGTTTCTAAAATTTGGCATGGGCTAGAGAAAGTACTTAAGAGTTTTTTCTTCCCTTCCCTTAATACTACAGTTGAGGTGGGGGCATGATATTAATAGGAAATAGGTTCAGGACAGACAAAAGCAAATACTGCTTCAGTCAACAAGTAATTAAATTGTAGAATTCACTGCTGGTGCATGTACTGATGGCCAGGAGCAAAGAAGTTTTTAAAAGGGGGTTAGATAGATGATTCATGGAAGAGAAGTCCATCCGTATCTACCAATCGCAGTGAGAAAAGAGAACCTCCGTATTCAGAATGCTAAGGCTAGGAAGCAAAATCGAGGAAGGCCTTGGCCTCTGCACCTTGTTTGTTGACCTTCTAGGACAACTGAATGGCTTGTGTGTGAAGCAGGATGGCAGAGGTGGCTCACTGGTCTTATCCAACAGGCCTCTCCTATGTTTTTAATATGATAAATGTAAATATATTAATTTCTGAATGTGGAGAGCCAGCGTAGCATACTGGTTAAGTAGTTGGGCTTCAATGCAGCACCCTGCTGGTTCAAATCTCACTACTGCCATGAACTCATCAGGTAGCCTTGGATAAGCCACTGCCCCAGCTCCCCAACTGTATTGTGGGGATAACACTGATTTGTTCACTGCACTAAATGAACCACAACGATATACAAAATTGTTGTTAATCGAAGTGCAAAACATGCAAAAGTGCCAATGTGAATAAATACAACGATGATTACAATACAATCATATAATACAAAAATACAGAGTCCATCAATGTATATCACATACAATTTCAAAATAGATATTCAAAGTCCGTAGAACTCATTCAACATATTTAAAGTGCAACATGTCAACAGTAATAAGCAGCCAGTAGGTAGGGAGTAGTGCAAGATGTTATTCCTTTGACAGTCCAATAAATTAATATAATACATCACAAATCGCCGACGGGAATATGCAGGCAATTTTTCATTAACCCGTTTCGTGAGTGGAAACTCACTTCATCCTGGGCATATAACAGTTCGGACTGGACACACTGTAATAATAGACAATTACTCATTCAACATTCCATATTAAACAATCCTCAAAAACATACTCACAAATACAGGATTGATGGACTCTGTATTTTTGTATTATATGATTGTATTGTAATCATCGTTGTATTTATTCACACTGGCACTTTTGCATGTTTTGCACTTCGATTGATTAACAACAATTTTGTATATCGTTGTGGTTCCCTGGTCTTGTTGCTTTCCTCTAATTCCACATCAGGGTTGCCCGTTGTTTTCCTCCACTGCACTAAATGGACACTAATCTGTCCAGAAGAACCGTATAGAAATGAGCTGTTCTTGCTGTTAACCTGTTACTGCTTTTTTTTGTGCTGCTTATGACGTACTGCTGGTGCTCTAAAAATTGTTTCCTTTCAAAGGGAGAATGCAACTGAATTAGAACTTGAGTCAAAGAATGCCCTGCCCAATCTTGGTTTCCTCCATGGTTATTTGTAGCTCACCTTTCTTCCTGCAAGTCAAGGTGGATTACAGAATATTAAATGATGCAATCAAACACCGTAAGACAATTAATGGACAATGCAATAGCGTCTGGATTAAAGGAGCACAAGGTGAGCAACAAACCGTCTAAGACAAGGTATGCTGTAAACAACGTAGAGTTGAATTTCAATAACCAGTACCTTGAATTGAAACAGGTAAACTGATTGATAGCCGATGGAGTGACTGATATGCTGCTGTAACTTAACACTCACAAATTTTGTGTCTGCATGCATTTCCCAGATGATGTTTATAACATCAGGTCTGAAAAATCTGCTTATTTACTCCTCTGATGAAGAATTCTGGTGAGCTCGAGAGCTTGCACAAGTCCTAATAAAAGATATGCATTCAGTAAGAACGTGACATACATGCACCACCTAGCCGGGCTGTGGTGTTCTGTACTAGCTGTAAGTTGAATGATCCTCCTTTTCCTGAGATTGTAAGAGAGCCAGTATAGTGTAGAGAGGTTAGAGTGCCCACACCAGGATCCACTCTGAAAGCTTGGCCAATCAGTCTTGAGCAGCCTAACCACAACAAGGAGGTTGTGAAGATAAAATGGAGATTGATGTGGGCTTCTTTTGGTTTCTGTGGTGGAGAAACATGGGGTATAACTGAAATTAATTCAAGATGGAGAGTGTTAAAAAAAAAAGATGGATAGTGTTTGTCTGTAGCAGTCAAAAAGAGCAAGAGGTCCAGTAGCACCTATAAAACTTAACAAAATTGGTGTAAGCTTTTGTGAGCCACAGCTCACGTCTTCTGTATCTGAAGAATCAAAAAGAGTCCAGTAGCACCTTTAAGACTAACCAATTTTATTGTAGCATAAGCTTTCGAGAATCACAGTTCTCTTCGTCAGATGCATGGTACAGATGCATGGTACCATGCATCTGATGAAGAGAACTTGATTCTCGAAAGCTTATGCTACAATAAAATTGGTTAGTCTTAAAGGTGCTACTGGACTCTTTTTGATTTTGCTACTACAGACTAACACGGCTAACTCCTCTGTATCTGAAGAAGTGAGCTGTGTCTCACGGAAGCCCATACTCTACCACCAATTTCGTTAATCCTGTAAGTGCTACTGGACTCTTGCTCTTGTTAATTCAGACGCCCCTTTACATGCCCTGCGCTATTTCCCTTAACTAGTTTTTCTTCCCCTGAATCCTCCCCCTCAGCAATTGGGGGTGGTCCTCCCCTGCTCCGAAATGGCTGTATTCTGAGGGACAACTTCTCCCCTTTCCCCGTTGCCGGCTTGCATGCGGCGCTCCCGGGCTCCGAGCTGACGCCTCTGAGGGAAGTCAGCTGAGCGCGGCTCACACATCTTTGTTTATCTTTGAGGCGCTGCTGGGCGCTTTAATTTTGCCGCCCCTGTGGCGCGATCGCCTCCCCGACACGCAGCGCAGCCTCTTTTTCGGAGCCGAGGCTCGCCGCTCGGTCGCTTGTGAACTTGGCCTCCGAAAGGCCGCGGCAGCCTGAGGGCCGTGCCCCTGCGGCTCGCGCGTGAGGGGGGGGAGGGGGGGCTGGCCGGGCAGGCCTGAGGGAAGCGCTTCTGACCGGAGCAGCCTCCCCTCAGCCGAGTGCGCGAGGCGAAGCGGGCGGGAGGCTTCTGGCGGGCGGCTGCCCCCTCCCTGCCGGGCTCCGTCCGGGCGCGCCTGCGCAGTGGCGCGTCAGCGGCCCTGGCTGGCAGGCTCCCAGCCCCTCCCGCCCGTCATCATCCGGGTCCTTCCGTGCGGTGCAGCAGGTCGGTAGGCGGGAAATGGCGACTGGCCGCTGCCGGGGCTGCTGAGCGGCGACGGAGCCCCCGGCGGCGGCGCTGCTGCGCGCGACCGACGCGGGGGCCCTTCTGGGCCCGGCCCGGGCCTGCCGCCGGGGATCCGCGCCCCGCGCGGCCAACTGACGGGCGGGCGGACGGACAGCGGGAGGCGGCTCCCCCGCGCCGCGCCTCCGCCTCCCTCTCCGCGCCTCACAGGTAACCGCCGCCGAGGGCAGGGCGGGCGCGCGGGGCAGGGCAGGGCCGCGCGGCCCAGGGGGGGAGGACGGGCCTTGGCGGCCGGGGCCGGAGGGGGCGCCTCGGGGCCGGGCCCGAGAGTGCCTCTGAGCATGTGCCGAGTGAGGCCTCCCGGGAAAGGAGGGCCGGAGCGCAACAGGAGCCCGAGGGGAAGCGCCGCCGGAGCAGGGCCGGGCCCCGCAACCCCCCCCCGCCCCCCGGAGAACGGGCGGCGGGAACGGCGCGGGCGGGCGGCTGCCACGTAACTGCGGGCCGAGGCGGAGAGGGCCGTGGGCGCCGGCATCCCCGCGGTGGCCCCGGAGCCGGAGGGGCCTTTATGATGAGGCTGCCGGGCGCCCCCTCGCATCACAGCGGCCGGTCGCCGCCAGCCTCTTGCCCGGGCAGCCCCGGCGTCGCAGGTGGCGCGTCTGCCCCGAGCTTTGCTTTCCCTCTCGGGGGCCAAACGCCGGGCTGGAAGGCGCTGCTGGCCAGGTGAAAGAGCAGCCCGCCCGCTGCGGGTCGCGGGAGTCTCGGGAAGCGCCGCCGCTACTCGCGGGGACCGGCGTGGAGCGGAGCTGAGGGCCGCAGACCCGGCTTCGGGAGCCCGAGACACAAGCCCCACTGGGCGGCTTTCGCTCTCAGCCTACCTCGCAGGGTGGTTGTGAGTTTGGGGGCAGGGAGAGCCCAGCATCCAGGAAGGACAACGTATACCTTTAATAAATGTCCATTTTGCACAGGAATAATCAAGTTATGAATTTGGGAAGGGAATTATCAGTGCTCTTGAGGGTCACAGTTCTCCGCTGTAATAATAAGTGTAACTTGCAATATAAAACAAAACTTGTTTCATGGAAACACACACACACCACCTCCTAAGTTGCTTTGCTCGCCTGGAGGAAAGTGTTTTCTAATTTGGTGATTAGCGACTTACACATTTTGGCTTGGCTTCCCTTCCACCGAGTCCCCTGTACATGCCAGAGATCTGGATGGGATGGTGCGTGTTATCTCTTCTTGCCCAGGGCTTTGGAGCAGACAGAAACAGCGAGTGTCTCACAGTGCTTCTGCCTGCTTCGAAGCTCAGATGTGCAAATGGAAACCCCTCACCTCTGTACTTACCTGCGTTCCAACTTTATCTCTGAAGTCTCTCTTGGGCTGCAATGACTCAGCAGTGAAAGACTGGGAGCTTTGGGGGTCAGGTGCTGGTAGCACTGATATGGGGAGCCAGAAAGCTCATTTGGTGCTGAGAAGGAAGCTAAGCGGGCTTAAAAACTCGACAAAAACAGAACAAGGAGAGAGGAAAGAGTGGGCTTCCCCTGTGGATGTGTGGCACTGGTTTGTGTGTGGTATGCCAGTATTTCTCACGTCTTGTGAATCCTCCCTGCCATATTTAAAGTGCCTGTGTCTTGAGCACCTTGACAGGATCCACCTGTCACACTTTGCTTCCCTTCTGGATTTCTCCCACCTCCATCACTCTTCGTGGTCTCACTGCCAGACTGAGCCTGTAACAGCCTGTGATTCCAGCCCCTTTCCTCCCTCTCAGAGATTTCCCACACTTAGGAAAACTCTGAACTGCAAAATATTGTTTTGTCCCATTTTCTAGGCCTGGTAAATTATTTCAGATTCTATTGGCGCATATGTATTATTCGTACTAGTTTAAAATCTAGTATTTGAAGAGATACACGATAAAGCTAGTTGGGTGGTGTAGGCCCTCAAAGATCCAAGTTCAGTTCCTACTTGCCATGAAACTCACCTGGTGACCTTGGTCGTGTCACTTTCTCAACCTACCTCATAGTTGTTGTGAGGATATAACTAGGAAGGGAGAACTATAGATCCTACCTGGAGCTTCTTAGAGGAACTGGGAAATTTAAAAAAATGCAATAAAAGAATGTTTTCTAGCATAGTATAATTATGCTGTTGTTGACATCAATCCTATAATTGGTAAGATGGTGTGTTCTCATGTTTTCACTGTATATTCTGTTGCCTTTTCATTTGCACAGGTCTGGGGAATTTTTTTGTATTAATGTTTCATCACCAATTCTGAGTTATTTATAAGAGAGCCAATTTTCTAATAATGAGTAAAGTTAAGTAGATGTTTGGTGATCCTTTGTAATGATTGAAGAGTCCAGTAGCACCTTTAAGACTAACCAACTTTACTGGAGCATAAGCTATCGAGAACCACAGTTCTCTTCGTCAGATGCATCTGAAGAAGAGAACTGTGATTCTCGAAAGCTTATGCTACAGTAAAGATGGTTAGTCTTAAAGGTGCTACTGGACTCTTTTCTATTTTTGCTACTACAGACTAACGGCTAACTCCTCTGTTTCTAATGATTGGTATATGACTAAAAATCTATTTGAAACAAGTATACCTGGGGTATACAGGTAATAGGTATACAGTATTTATAATCAATTAATTGACATGAATTAGCTGCTAGAGAGAAACTTTTCAGTCATTGCCTTGTCTTATACTTGCCAACTTCATATTGCTGCACTCTTAATGAGTTCGAGCAGCATAATCTTGGCTATCTTGGGAGCAGAACTGGGAAAATACTTTCAATCCAAAGTGTTCAAGTAAGATTCTTGAAAGACCTCAAAGTTTCAGGTGACAGCATTAAATGTTTATATGTCTAAGAGTCTAAGCAAATAGGAGTTTTTCAAGAGTGTGTAGAGACAGCAAGTCTCTGCTGTAAGAGACCTTTCCATGTTGGGGTTGGGTAGTTGAATTCTGGAAAGTGAATTAATTGCTGCCTTCTCAGAGGAAGACGAAGGACGTGCATTTCAGATGACTCCTGTGAAATATGACCTATGTATGAGATCTCAAAGTTGTTCTCCTTGAGGTATGGTTTTCTTCCCCACCACCAAACATTGGTTTTGTCTTTGAGCATCCATTTTTAAAAAACTTATTTACATCCTTCACAAAAAGAAAATACAAATGTATAAAGATTTGAAAGATGGATCAAATATAGTTTTATATTAAGAGTACAAATCGCAGAACTAAGAGACTTCCTATCAGGAAGGAATTGCCCTTTAACTTAATATATTTGGCATTCTAGTAACTTATGAACCACATCTATCTTTGCAGTGGAGCTTTTTGTTGCCCGTCTTTAACTTGCATATAGGAAGTGATTTTGCTCAGGGCCATAATTTAATATGCAGCTGTACATAAACTTATTTGGTCTTCCACTGTCTGGCATACACTATTCTTGCAGGCACTGCTATCATATGAAATATTAACATTTGTTGTTTCTTTAAAACTACTCCTTTTAAATATATTTCTAAGCACATTTCAGGGTCTAAAATGAGATTAAAGTTCAGTGCTGCATTTAAAGGACAGATTTTTAGCATCCACTATTTATTTATTTGGAAAACTTATATGCGGCTGTTCCAGAGATCTGCACAGTGCAGCTCACAAAATAAAAAATACAGTACAATCATAAAACTAGCATCAAATTATCAATATTAAAAATACCGCTTTGCTTTACCACAAAATTATCAGCGTTGTAAAAAAACAATATTTATTATGATGATATTTCCAACATTTACTGCTGCCGATGTAGAGCTTAAATGATATATTTGTATATTTCCGAACACTAAATGGTAGATCAGTTTTTAGTGTTTGTCCCCTATTTTAATATATCTTTCCCCAAATTTAATGGCGTATGATAAATCTGTTTCTAGTTGAGGTTTGGTCCAGTAATGATCTTAAAACAACTATTCATTCACTGATTTTGAAAGTATATTGTTTGAAAATAGTTTTTAAAAAGGGGATATTAGTTCTTTGCATTCTGTGTTGTAATTGAGCATTCATCCTAGCATGGCCAATATCCAACTGCAGTATCTATTGAATTTCCAATGTTTCTAACTAGGAAAAGGTTCAATACTACCATTTCTATATAATTCAAAGAAGAGGAGAGTTTCTTGGATGTACAATTTTGAATTGATTGAAGGTTTACAAAATGATACTTTCCTCCAGATTATAGCATTTAGTGGCAAAGTAGTTGAGATGCTGGGATGTAAAGTTTCCAGAAATGCTGAAATTTGGGTGGAAATTACAGCAAATGCTGTATTTAACAACTAAGACTTATTTTACTGATTTTGCAGCATTAAATACATTGTTAAATTTTGCACTCTTCAGCAGTGTAGTATCATTGTACACATTACAGCATTTTAATTGTGGACAAAACTAATCACATTTAAATAAACAATCTTTAAAATAAAGTATAGTCTTTCTACAATTGGCTTAGCATGAAAATCTTTATACCTCATATTTTGAATGAATAAAATGTTGTCTTAAGTATCTCACTCTTTCTAAAAGAAGATATTTCAGAGGAGGGTTTTTTTTTAGTATTCTCCAAAATTTCCAGTTTTCTATTGGGAAATTGAAAGAAAAAAGCCTTCTGTTGGAAAGAAGCCTCCTCCCTCTGAATTTTTTGGGGGGAAACCCCTACTACTTTAGTTAGGGATGTTCATGATCCTGCCATTTAAAATGCTAATAAAATCACTTTGGAGTATTGAAAAAGTAGGTTTCTCCCATCCAGTGCCATTCAGTATATTGAACCTCACCTTCCCCATACTGGTTTTAGCCTAAAGGGGCGGGGGGAAGACAGCCTGTATTTTTGCAAGCCAGTAACAGTGCAGCCTGACGTTGGTTTTGATTTGTGTAATCATTTATTTGTTTGTTTGTTTGTTTGTTTGTTTGTTTTGTTCTGCCCTCCCCGCACAGGCAGGCTCAGGGCAGATTACATTCAATAAAAATGTTACATTAAAATGCACACTTTAAAACAGTTTAAAACAGCAATACAATATAGATATTTAAAAGAATACAAAAATAGCAGCAGTCAACCAGTCAGGAGCAGTCAGTCTGTCACCTAAAACCATCATTAAAAAATAGACTAGATGGTGGAAGTCTAATAGGGAGGGATTCTGATCTTTCTGTTGCCCTCATCCAAATCAGGCCTTTGCATGGCTTATTTTAAAAATTCAGGAGGATCCAGGCATGGAACTTAGTTTGATATAGAGAATATCTATTTCTTGCCTGTTGTAGAAACAAGCAACTAATAATTCAAGGCTCCAGGAAAATCCAAGGTTTCCCAGTGGCTTCCTCTCTGCATTCTAGTATAGTCCCAGTGCTCTCTTCTCTTAAGAAGTGCTTATTTTGGCATGTGAGCGAGGACAGGCAAAAGGAAGCAAATACTAAGGTGTACAAGAAACTTCACTGCAGTTCACACTGGCAAGGAATGGGTGAGAGAGCCCTCCTTTGTCACACTGAATGGTGAGGTGCATAAGGAGAAGATGGCCCAAGTCCTGCGAAAGAGGCAGCATGAGAGCTCTTTGGCTTCTGCAGGGGTGAGTGAGAGGACAGAGCTGATTTCTGGACCAGCACAGGTCTCTGCTTAATAAGGAAGATGGTTGCTACGAACAATTAGTTGCCAATAGGGGCCTGTGCTGGTTTTACTCAGTGAGTTTTCCCAGGTTAGGCAGTTGCATTGACTTGAAATGTTCACTTCCTTTTTTGGAATAGTGACATTTTATATTTGGGTGCCTTGGGTATCGGTAACACATTTTCAATTCCGTCAGTACTTGTTAATATTAGGGACTTGATTTTTTATTTTGCAATCTGAAGCATACTTATTTGAAAATAAGTTCCAGTGAAAATCATGGGACCAATGTAGTTGGGTTAGGACTTTTTTTCCCTTATAGGAGAAAAAAACCCATCACTTTTGTTTTACTTAATTTCCCACTAAAAGGCACATTTAGTGAACAAAACTCAGATGCTGTAAGTATGACTAGGAGCCAGAAGAGTGATGCGTTGTATGGCTTAGAGGCAATTGTTTCACTTATTTGGACCTTAGGCTCGTTCATATATTATTTTATTTATATCATTTATAGTCCACCATTCTCACTGAAACTCAAGGCAGATTACACAGTGCGAAATTAGTACCGTCAGTTATTTGTAGAGACCATGCAGTCCTCTTAAATGCAACGTTGACATCTCTTTCTACAGAATGGCTAGAGTCATAAAGAACCAAGTGTGGCAGATGGGGGTTTATGCGATCTTAACTTTGAGGAGTGTAATCTGAGAATGTCGCATAGGGGAAAAGATGGTTTGCTAGAAGATAATTAAGAGTATTTCTTCCACCACTTTAATCTTTCCAGTTTGTATTCTCTTTCTGTGTAAAATTATTTGCCATTAAGGAAAACAGTTTAAGAACTGTTGCTTTTCATGGGAGTTTCAGAGCTGCCACCAAATCTTAGCTTTCTTTGCTAATTGATGTTTTCCATAATGGCACAGAATTTGTTGTAAAATTTATACTTCGTAACTATTCAGTATCCCCCCCCCCCCCGCAGTTGGTACTTTGTGTCACCTGTTTATTATTATTCTTTTTGAGAAACGTTTGTGCAAAGTCTGATATATGTGATTCCCATATGGGAGATCATTCATACTGTAGTGTAGGCCAGTGGTGCTCGACCGTTTGTATCTTACATCCCACCAGTCACTCTGTCAAAGGATACGCGTCCCACCATGATAGAAACAAGAAGCCCACTTGTTTCAAGAAAGAGACTTGTATGTTTACAGGCATTCTGTTGTTACATTTTGTCATTGTTGGTAAGTTTCTAAGGACAACTCGCACTCTTATTGTTGGGAGTACATTTTATTGCTATGGCTTTAAAACAAACAAAAATAATAGTTTCATTAGTACCTGAAAATTGTAAAGACACGGTTGAGTATAAATTTTACTGCTATGATAACACAGATTAAAAATTGCAGTAGTATTTATTGGGATTGAAGGAGGGAGAATTAGTAATGGTTAGGTAAACCCTGCATCCTGTCTGGACTAATTTCTGTGTCCCACCTATGTATGCCACTAGTTGAGATCTCAGATTGGACAACGTTTTTTTTTTCCCTGAATGTTTGGATGTCTGTAACTTATTTTCACCCATGACTTTACCGTGCAAGACTCCTAATGGGCAGAGTCACTTTGCGGCTGATGCTGCTCGCTTTTTCTTTTTTCCCCGTCATCTTCCCCCCTTCTGCTTGGGAAGGAACAAATGCCTGTCCCCGCAGTGAGTGCTCTGGGCATAGGCAAATGTTCTTTAGAAGATAAGCATATCATGTATGCTTGGAAATAAGGGTGCCTTTGTTAATTTTTAGTGGATATTTAAGATTGCTGTTGGTGGTAGTGATGCGAATGGAATGTCATTTACAAACTAAAAAATGTATTGGCTAGGAGCAGAGTTTAAATAAAATGAATTTTAGTCTCCCTGAAGGAAGAAAAGGATGTTCAGTGTTTAGGCAAAAAATTAGACACTACAGTTATCCTTCAAATTTACTCAGAGGCGTATACTAACAGAAGTAAATTCCAAGGGGTTTTCCAGCCCGTTTTCCAGGTGAGGCCACAGTGGGCATTTCCCCAAATCTGTAAGGTCATTATTGCACTGCACAGTATATGGCTGACCTGTAGAATATGGCATGACTTGCTACATCATAGTCAAGCTTGCATTTTGCTTCCTGCTCAGTACTGTAGAAGCAAAAGCATTGGAAGGTGCAGTGAGCTGAGAGGCCATTGCTAGAATTTGGCCTCTGATGGAGAAGGGCTTTGCCTCATGATGCCATAAAGAAAAATCAAATATGTTCTGGTCTTTGCTGAAAACCCATAAAGCAGAGAATGAATTGTGCTGTCAGCAATTGGGACTTTTTCATTTAGTACAACTGTGAGACTCTTCCTAGTGCTCTTGGTCTGCTTTCCAGATTTGTTCCTCCCGTAGAGGTTTTTTGAGATATTGTAGTTTCATGCCAATAATTTCTGTACTGGCGGTGCATGTGATTCAAAGGGGTGTTTTAGGTGCAAATCAGATCCTCTAGAGAGGTGCTGTATTGTAGAAACATACAGCCTATCATAAAATAATGTACACAACCCTAAAAATAGTGGCATTTGTCTCGGCTTTGATTACTGCTTTTGAAATGCCTCAGGTGTTTAGCTGAGGAGGAACTCTTTCACTTCTGTGTGTTTGCAGAGTGCCAGTCTTGTAATTTGCAAATTACTAAGTGTTAATAGTAAGCAACCCCCCCAAAACAAATCACACATCAAGCACTGTAAAATCCATTTGTACAAACATGTAGGAGCAACAACAGTCAAAGCCATTAAAATGTTTTCTAGAACTTATAATTATTTCACAGCACTTCATTTTATTTAAAATTATGAAGGTGCCTAAAGTAAGCTTTTAAAAAATACCAATAAAGTTGTTATTTGAGGTCATGACTTCTAGTGAAAAACTTTTAAGGAAGCTTTTGGCATTTTGTCTCTGTTACGCTAGTTTTGTAACATGACTTTGTCTGCCTTCCAGATTTATTCCTCTCGTAGAAGTGTTTTGAGATATTGTAGTTTCACACCAATAATTTCTGTACTGGTGGATGCAGTGGATCTTTAACGTCTGAACTTCTATTTCATTCCAAAATCCCAACAGGAAAGTCACAGGTTTTGTTTTCATTTACAGCCCACTAATTACTGATGCAGAGAAGTTAGCCGTGTTAGTCTGTGGTAGCAAAATCAAAAAGAGTCCAGTAGCACCTTTAAGACTAACCAATTTTATTTTAGCATAAGCTTTCGAGAATCAAGTTCTCTTTGTCAGATGCCTGATACAGAGACTGTATCAGGCATCTGTATCTCTGTATCAGGCATCTGACGAAGAGAACTTGATTCTCGAAAGCTTATGCTAAAATAAAATTGGTCTCTGTATCAGGCATCTGACGAAGAGAACTTGATTCTCGAAAGCTTATGCTAAAATAAAATTGGTTAGTCTTAAAGGTGCTACTGGACTCTTTTTGATTTCACTAATTACTGACTAACTAATATTGACTAACACTGTGTAATCTACCTTGAGTCTCAGTAGTAAAGGCAGAGTATGCATAATACTTGTCATACAGCATCTTAAAATTATTTGGAAAATTGGTAAAATTCATTATAAGAAAGGATGAATACCATAAAACTGTCATTATAGCAAATGTGGCTTCGTAGCATTTTCTCTAATGTAGAACCATACTAACAACCTATTAAAGTTTTTTGAATTATACTGATCACCTGTCAGATTAAATTTATTTAAATTTGCATGTTTTAAATATTTCCATATACGTGGGTTTTTCGAGGATGGGGGAGGGGGAATATGATAAACTGATGTGTGCCATTCAGTCTTAGCTACGATACTTATAATGTTAAGCGAGTAAAGTAGGTTATTCTGTTATTTCCACTGATTACTGCTTGCAGCCTTTCAGACACATACATTCTTACAGTGAAATCCTAAGCAAAGTTCCTCCAGTCTGAGCCAATTGAAATCAGTGGTCTTAGACTGGAGTAACTCTGCTTAGGATTTCACTGTTAATGTAGCTTCACGTTAGCCAGAAACCTAGATACAGGGATTGGCACAGTTATTGCTGTGTTTCCATCTGAGGACATGAGTTCCAACTCTCACAAGTCTCCTCTGAAGTCAATTTGCTGAGTTTTTAAGATGCTGCTGGATTGCAGTTTTATCATTGTGAGAGTGGGTGATTCAGTCCATCTGAAAGTGCATCTCCTTTCATCTTAGGCAGAAGTCCTACCTGCATTCTGGGGTGCATCACACCCCGTGACAACCTGACTGGGTAGAGCTAGTTGGGGATGTATCTGCTGGATGTTGACCTCATACCCCATGTTATATTTTCAGTGATTACTCAGAAAAACTAAAAATGTAATATTACTAGCTACATCCTCCCTCTGGCTTCTCTCTAGAATCTGCCCCAATTCATAATCCGGAGGCATGTTTTGCAGGTCTGCTATGCAGGGTTTGCTGTATTCATAGAAGCATTGCCTCATGCCTGCAATTTCAACCTCCACAAGTCTATGCCTAATGGGCTGAAATACACAATGACAGGCAGCAGCAGCTGCCAATTACAACAGCACTTCCGAACTCCTGTTGATTGATTGAACTCCCAGAACTTGTTCTATACAGAAGAGGCTGTAGCAGCAAATGCATCCTCGTGTAGCAAAAGCTTTTCTCAGAATGTGGTGGGAGGAATAAAAAAAGCATTGGAAAAAGGAGCTTTTCCAGTTTTGGGGGGCAGATTCTTTCATTCTTTTGATTGCTGAAAAATATCTGAAACCTGCAGGGAGGAACAATCATTGCTCAATAGGCAGAGAGTATTGGCTTTGCCAACAGAAGGCCCCAAGTTCAGTCCCCGGCATCTCCACTAGCAGTTCCTGAGAAAGACCCAGATAATTGACATCCTCCTCAGAAGTGCTTGAACCCTTTAGAGAAGAGGGGTTTCATGGCTGTAAGGAAACCAGAAAGACTTCTCTGAATGCTTTATAAAGTAGAAAGCCGTTTTCCATGTTGTCCCATCCGTCATGAGTTCTGTCACTATTTTTGGTCTCTCCAGAGTTTCTCAGACTTGTGCAGCTAGTAGTCTTATTACTTCCTGATGTGCTGCCCAAAGCATCTGCAAACCAAAAAGGAAGTGGAAGACTGGCAAAACCTGGACTCCTTTGTAAACCATAGATATACTTGGACACCATGAGAAACTCTCATTAAAACAGAGGCACGATCACAGCCTGGTAAGCCTTAGCTTATGGGGAGAAACAAACTCCAGTTTGCTCCTGCTCCTGCATTCAGACCTTATGGCAAATTAAAACTTGATAAAATGGGAAGTGTTCGCTCAAATTCTGTACAGCAGAAGGAGGGGTATACATGAACACAACAAAGAAACTGTGATTGTGCCTGATGCAGTTAAATCTTTGTTTAATTAGGATTTGTTGTGAATTGTGAATGCAGTTCATATGTGTAACAGCAGTATGTAATTTCTTTCCTTTTTCCTTTCAAGCTCCTTTGATCCAATGATCTCGAGCAGCGGATAGGGAGTCTTTATTTCTTTAAGGAAAATATGGTGGAATATGTAATTTCTGATACCAGGCAGTTCTTTTTCTTCTGTGTTTCTAGCTTGAGAGAGGGTTAGAATTCAAACTATATTCCTGTAAAACTGTGTAACCTTTTCTATGAAGGGGAAATAGTGCATCTGTTGAATTTTTGTTTGCTGCATAGCTATTAATGGTGCAGAATTTCTTTAGGTCCTGATGAAAAATCTACTTATATATTTACATATTTAAAATATTTATATCCCACCTTTTGGCTTGTAAAAGCCACCAAGCTCACAAGCCTGTGTGTTTTCCCTGGAAGTTTGTGTTTGGGTGCAATGCTGTACTACCATTGGGAAGGATACAAAACAGGCCTCCCTGTGGAGAAGGTTTCCCAGCCTTGGTGCTAGTGTTGAAAAGCCGTCCTATGTGGCTACCTGAAAGATTTCTAGTAGGAAGTGGCGAAGGATCTCAGAGGCAGATGATAATGGTCCATCTAAGCGGATGGTTCTTGAATGATCCTGGCACCAGGCTTCTAGGGCTGTAAAGGTCAAAGCCACTACTGAGAATGTCGACCAGAAACCAACAGGCAACCAATTCAACTAGTGTAACATGTTCCCTCCAGTTAGCTTGTTATCTGTGGTTGGAGAGAAGTACTGTAGAAATCAATCTTATGTGAATAGGGTCCACTTTCCAGTTTTGTTCCAGCCTCGTGCTTTGGTAGCCTGAGTATAAGGAAGAAAAGCTTCTCTTTTTTTGCCTTTTGTTCTAGGAACTGCTGGCTTAGATTTAACACCTGCCTGCAAGAATATGCCCAATGTAGGTAGTGATATGTACAAGCAGCACCAGGGATTGCTGACAAAGCGAAGAGGCTCTTACCGCAAGTTTGAAAGAAGTACTGAGACTTTAAATATGGTGAAATCGAAGTGAGTTTTTTAAGGAGAACTTCTAGCACGCTCAAGCAATCGAGATAATGTAAAGTATATAGCAATAATACACACTCCAACACTATAATGCTTGTTTCAGCACTGATATATTTCAGCTGCACTCATACACCATAACTTGTGTTACTCAAGACGGGATGGCAAAAGGCCAAGGAGGTAAACCAAGAGGGTAGATCAGAAGAGATCTCTATCAATCAGTGCAAATCTGCCCAAGATCCAGTGGAGCACAGGTCCAAGCATCCGAGCAACAAAACCATCCCAAAGGGAAGAGAACAGGGTCCTAACCTCACTCTGGAACTAGAGCGGGTCAGTGGGCAGAGGCATGTGATGATATGACTAGAAATAAGAGGCAGTATGTATAGTGGTTAGTGTAAAACTGGGATCTGGGAAACCCAGGTTGAGTCCCCACTCTGCATGGTTGGCCAGCTGCATAACCTGTGCCATAGGATTCTTGTTAGAATAAAATGGAGGAGAGGAGAATGTTATAAGCTGTTTTGGGTTCCCAGTTGGGAGAAAGGCGGGGTATAAATGCAGGAAGCAAATGATGAATAAAGCTGAAGGCCTGGGGGCAGAAAAAAGATAGGTTGATGGGAAGAAGGAAAAGGGAATGGATATGGAGGCTGCCAGCAGAAGGGAAAGAGTAGTATGGGGAGGGGAAGGATACAGGGGGAAATTAGATCTCCCTCTTGTCAGTCCTTGTGGGTTTCCTACTTGTATTTCCAAATAAGGAATAGAGGGGAGGATCCTGGGTAAGCAGGGGCGTGCTGGAGACAGTCTAATTTACTTCATTTGTGGTGAAAAATTTCATCTAGTCTCCAGTTATATCACTGTAGACTGAGAACCTTTTACTCCATTCTAAGTGTCCAGACAGCCACATTCTTCATGCCAAAATACTCCTGACTAATAGCTTGAGTGGTCATGATGAATAGCTTGCCCTCTTCTGGGGGAGGTTCCTCTTCTCTCTTGGCTTGTTCTCTTATCTTGCTGTAAATATGATTCGATTTGGTTCAATTTTGCTGCTTTTCCTAGACCTCGGTTCTCTGAGGTGCTAAGCTGGGAAGATGTGCTCTGGCTCCCTGATGCCTCTTGAAAGATACGGCACGCCTAAGCCGCAGGCATAGTCGAGGAGGGGAATGAAACTTAATCTAACTCAAGCAGTAGACCTATGCTAAGATCAGATGCATTCCCAGCCAACATCTGGATCTCCCTTGCCTGTGCATCCTCATCCAGCATCATAGATCCAAGTCCCTTGTCTAGAAGCCCCCCTCCCTCTCTCGAATCAGATCTGAAAGGACACCCGGGTCTATCTGTCATCAGCATGCTGATAACTGTGCTTCCACAAATGATCTCCCACAAGCCTTCTTTGTAGATGTCATCGGATATTATTGAACATCTGAATGAACATGTCCATCTATTTTCATTTGTGTGTTAAATCACACAAAGTCTGAGAACCGCTCTGAATTCTGGTTGCATCAAGAGCAAACTTCTGTCATCAGGAGGATTGTAGGTAACTGTTGCTAAGACCATTAAGGTATTTATAACTGAGGCTTGAGAGTCAGGATGTGAAATCAGCACTTGCATACAGCTGAATTGAAGGAACTATGCCACAGAGGATAACTTTCAAGGTATAGAGGTTGCTGCTCAGAAACACAGACAGGTGCGTGCAGTCTTCTCTTCTTTTCTGTATGGAACATAGATGGTACTAGCTAATACTAGTTTTAGGGTTTTTTTGTTTATTTCTTCATGGAGTGAACGTATCTGGTGAGGTGTGGGTTCTGACCCACAGAGCCTTCTGCCACAGTTATTCTGTTAGTCGTTAAACAGAGGAGGGCAACGAAGATGCTGAGGGGTCTGGAGACCGAGTCCTTTGAGGAAAGGTTGAAGGAGTTCAGAATGTTTAACCTGGAGAGGAAACGACTGAGGTGATATATGAGAACCATCTTCAAGTACTTGAAGGGCTGTCATATAGGGGATGGTGCGGAGTTGGTTTCCACTGCCCCAGGAGGTCAGACCAGAACCAAAAGGCTGAAATTAAATCGAAAGAGCTTTTAGTTAAACATTAGGAAGAACTTCCTGACAAAGCGGTCCCTCAGTGAAACAGGCTTTCTCGGGAGGTGGTGGGCTCTCCTTTGGAGGTTTTTAAGCAGAGGCTGGATGGCCACCTGACAGCAACGCTGATTCTGTGAATTTGGGTAGATCATGAGGGAGAGGGCAGGAAGGGTTACATCTGTGCTTATTTCTCATGGCCCCTTCCTACATGCCCAGGGTAAGGCCGATTGCCACTTTTGGGTCAGGAAGCAATTTTCCCCAGGCCAGTTTGGCTAGGGATCTTGGAGGTGTTTTGCTATCTTCTGATCATGGAGCAGGGGTCACTGGGGCAGTTGGGGGTGGGGGTAGTTGTGAATTTCCTTCATTGTGCAGTGGGTTGGATTAGATAACCCTATAGGTCCCTTCCAACCCTATGATTCCGTGATTCTATGATTCTAAAGTGTCACAATTTTTTGCTGCAACAAAACAAATTCTGTGGAATTTGTATTCCTGAGGGCACTTGAAGCTTTGGTCTCCTTTTCTGGGACAGAGGGCTTTTTTGTTTTTTGATGATGCAAGTCTGTGTTGGTAGTGCTCTAAGCAAAAATAGTTTTGGATACTGAACTGGTGATTAATGGACTTCCCCAGGAATATTGAGGACAGGCACACAGTCTAAACAAAGTTAGTAAGAACATGACAGCATAGTGTCGTCACTGTGAACCAAATGCTTTAACTTCCTCCTGTTGAGATATATGAGACATCAAGTTACTTAATTTGTCTGGATCGTGCCCTCAGTATCCTAATGGAAATTCCTGAGAGGCATTTTGTAATCTGGTAATAGACTTGCAATAATATGATCTGATTCCAGTAAATTAAAACTGAGCGATCTTCCTCCCCAAGTCTCAACCAGAATCCATAACCTATTTGTTTTGGCTACTTCAGATGTGAACTCAGAGATGCAATTTCACGTGCCACGTGACCCCCTGTGATGTAAGATCTTTTCATTTGCTTCCTGTTTCTCAGGATTTTTAGTGAAGTATTCCAGAAAATTCTTTAATGCATCGGGTTGACCTGCCTTTTGTCAATAGAGAACTTTGTTATTGTTTTAAATAAAAACATGACAGAAGAATTGCTTTCAGCTAGGGATGTGAAGCCCTGGGGAACAAATGGAAAAACCTGTGGGATTCCCCCCTGAAAACTTGGAAATTCTGAGTGAAATTTTTTTCAAAGGCAAGGCTTTGCTCACTTAGAAGGTATAATATGAAGATGGTTGTTCAAGACAATCTACACACTTGAGATAATGATAATGTGTATAGTGTCGACACACAACATATTTTCAAAGATTATTTATTAAGTGTAAGTAATTTTATTCACAGTTTGCTATAATGTTTGCATGATAATATACTATTGAAGAGTTGTGGAGGTGATCTATGGAATATTAGATGTATTTGAAATTTTGCTTATAGACAGCTAAGGCATTTATACCCAGTAGTACAGTTTTATATGTTAACTAAATCATGTGTTTTATGTTAAAGTAGTAAGATAAGTTTAGGTCCGATGCAGTCCCCCCCCCCAAATAAATGTTTATTTGGTCCTCTTTCTCCAAAAAAGAGAGAGAAAGAAAACATTTTTCTCCATGTCTTCAGTGTTTCTGGAAATGTAAGGTCTCTATCTTCAGCTAATTAAACTATTTTAATAACTAAGATTTGAGCGGTTAGTTAACTTTCCTAAGATACTTGCATACAGAGTGCCTGTGGTTAGCAGCTTTATCTGCCCTTTCCTTAAAGTTCACACTATTAGTGGAAGTTGGCTTCCTGTCTTCCTCCCTCTAGCGTGCCACACAAACATATTTTTCCCCAGATGGGAATTGAGGAGTTAACAGGCTGTGGCTTGCCCCTCTCCATGTAGGAAATGTGTAGGAGAGCTGCAAATTGATATGGTGTGTGTTGAGGTGCCAGTTAGTGAATTGCACATTGGCATGTGCCCATGTAGAGAACAACATTTGACCTCCTAGACACAAATGTTCAATTAGGATTTGATTAGGACACCAGGGTTTTTTTTAATGGCAGCTTTAAGTCTTGTTTTGCACTTTGAGAATGCAGCAGAGTAATAAAGCTGTCTGGTACTGCTTGAATCGCTCTGTTCTTTGTGTTTGCATTGTAGTTCTTGTGCAGTCGAAGCTTCTTGTATAAATGTAAGTTGAATTAGTTAGCCTTGGATAAATCCCTTTTGGTTCCCAGTGATTCTATGTTGTCATATTCTAGTGTTCTGTCTTTTGGTGTGCAGATACTTTCAGGTGGGTAGCCATGTTGGATCTATAGTAGAAGAGCAAGATTCAGGTCCATTAGCTCATACCCTGGAAATCTAGTTGGTCTTGCAGAATTTCTGGTGGAGGTTTTGGTGATAATCCTTCTGTGCCTACAGATGAGATGCCTACAAGATAATCCTCCACATACCGGGATAACCTGCAGGAAGGAAAAATACCTTCAGTGCCAATTTGTCCTTGCATTGGGGACACACTGCTTTAAGTTTTTTGAAAGTGAAGTTACCTGGAATAGGAGCAGAACTCGCTTTTACATGAACAAAAGTATCCAGGACTGGAGCAAGTTTTGCCTCTTCCAGTGACAAAGTGCACTCCTTTGATTACTTTTTTCATCTCTGGCAGGTCAGGTAATTGGCACCCTACCTCCCACCCCAAGACCTGGCTTTGATGATCCGTGCCACAGTCACCTCCAGGCTGGACTGCTGTAACTCGCTCTATGCTGGGCTCCCCTTGGACTTGACCCTGAAGTTACAGCTGGTCCAGAATACAGTGGCACGAGTCCATATGGGGACTCTCATTTAGGGCACATTTCCATCCAATGCAGTTCCAGCTGCTCTGGCTCCCAGTCGAGTTCCAGATACAGTTCAAGGTGTTGGTTTTGGTATTCAAAACTGTTAACAGACTGGGACCAACATACTTATGGTACCGCCTCTGCCATTATGTTCCCCGCAGGGCCTTGCTCTCAGTGGATAAGCAATTACTGATGGTCCCTGGCCTTTTTGGCTCTGGCTCCAGCCTGGTGGAACACTCTCCCGTTGGAGACCTGGGCCCTGCGTAATCTGTTGCAGTTCTGCAGGGCCTTTAAGACAGAGATGTTCCGCTGGGCCTTTGGTTGAGGGCTGGTGATCTGTCCCTTCTCTGACTGCCGTGCCCTGTTCCTGGCCGCCCTGAGCGCTCTATCGTGGCTGGACCTGTAGCTTTTTATAGTCTTTGTGCTGTTGATGACGCCTGATAGACTGTTGATTGATCTCTGTAATTTTATGATGTTTTTAACCCTGTAATTTATTGTTGTTAGTTGCCCTGAGCCTGTTTGTGGAGAGGGCAGGACATAAATATAATAAAATAAATACTTTAAAAAAACCCTGAGTGCCTATTGTTTTTCTCCTGCAAGGCATGTTTCCGAAAAGCATTCATGAGGAGTATCATTGGAAAAACATGTAAGAGGCTGAGAAAAAAAAGCTAGTGTGTATTGAGTAGGTGCTGCTGTTGCCTTCATAAATAAGGCTCACCTTGGTGTTAGGGAATATTCTTAGATTTGGTAAGAGTTGTAGAGTCAAATGAATGTCCTTTATCCCCAGTGCGCTCTATAATTTCTCAAATATGTGTGTGCCATCCTCGGTTTCCAGGAGAGCCAGAATTCAGTTGTGAAGGTTACAACAGCTTCCACTTAATGCACAGAACCTGTACGTAGTGTTGGGCTCACCAGAAAAGCTTACAGAAGTTGTTCAGATCTTTCTCCACTTCCTCCAGCAGCTGGCTTTTTATCCCCAAAAATCCTCTCTGAGGGCTAGAAATCCTCACAAAGAATACCAAAGTGTGGGGCACGGTAGCAACAGGTGAGTGGATTCAGATAAAATTGCCCCCTTCTTCTTCCATCAATAGCAGAAGAGGAGCCAGTTTTGCCCAGTGTCCCCCTTGTTGCTTCAGCGTTTCATACTGTAGTGCATCTGATTGTGGTGCTTTGATTTTTGAAGGCTTCTTGGAGAAGAAGATGGGAAAGATCTATTTTACCATCTCCTTCCATTACCTTTTTTGCTGGATCCATCCCATAGTGTTCTGTGTTCTGTTTTTTCACGTTGAATGAAAAAGCATCACACTTTCTTCTGTGTTGGATTAATTCTTGTAAGTGTGATACAACTATAGAGGATTAGTACTTCTAGGTTTAGAGCATTCTCTGTTCTTTTTCTTTTACAGTTTTACATGTGATACCAACAAAAATGAGGCTGAGAACGCGGAAAGCTTCTCAGCAGTCAAATCAAAATTACACGCAGCGTGCATTGAGGGTAAAGAGGAAATACTCAGAGGTGGAAGAAAGCTTACCTGTTGGAGGAGGAAAACCACAGAAGAATGAAACTGGCTTATTGTCTTCAATCAAAAAGTTCATCAAAGGGAGTACTCCCAAGGTAAGGGCTCAGTAGCTATTTCTAAAGTTTTAATTTTCTTTAGAAAAATTTATATGCTGCTTCTCCATCCAAGGAACCTGCTTGAGGTGGCTTACAAAATAAAATATAATAAAAAAACATAGTTAAAAACCCAGCCAGAGCATAAGACAGCACAAAACACTGAGCAGTTAAAATGAGTCTGATAAAACAGTTGCAGACTAAACGCAGACTATAACAGTGATGTTAAAAGATGACACCTTAATCAAAATTAGGCAGATTGCAACCTTGGCATTTCTCCAGGCTAATTTGGCTGGGAATCCTGATGTTTCTTGGCCATCTTCTGGGCATGGAGCAGGGGTCACTGTGTGTGTGTGTGTGTGTGTGTGTGTGTGTGTGTGTGTGTGTGTGTGTGTGTGTGTATTTATGAATTTCCTGCATTGTGCAGAAGGTTGGACTAGATGACCCTAGAGGTCCCTTCCAACCCTATGGTTCTATGAAATCCTAGCCCAAAACATTTTGCCCTGGTGCCTAAAAGAGAGTAGGGTAGGTACCAGGCAAGCCTTGAGCAAAAGCTCTGGTCACTTCCCACCTCACCTTGGAAGGCAGGGACACAGTGAGCAGAGCTGGTGAGGAAAATCTGGCAGGCTGGACTGTATAAGAGAAGGTGGTAGTTCAGTTACCCTGGCAACAAGTCTTTTAGGGCTTTAACGCTAAGAATCAGCACTTTGAATTGTCATCGTAAACAGCAGGCACTTGGGTAATATGATTCCCATATCTTACCCCTGGCAGTATATCTGTTTAGAGAAATAAAGTAAACACTGGACATTTTGAAAATTGCATATTCTTTAGGTGGCCGTGGTCTACATGATTTGACCCCTTGTATAATGGTGATTAGGGGAAAAGAAACATCAAGTTTTGTGGTGTTTTCTTTCAATGCATTCTATCCAGGGCTTTTTTTCTGGGAAAAGAGGTGGTGGAACTCAGTGGAGGAACTCAGGACCGCACAATGATGTCACTTTGGGTCAGCTGGAACAAGGGGAGAGTTTTTTATAAGTTTAAATCGCCCTTGGTGAAAATGGCCACGTGGCTGGTGGCCCCGCCCCCTGATCTCCAGACAGAGGGGAGTTTAGATTGCCTTCCGTGCCACTGAGCAGCACAGAGGGCAATCTAAACTCCCCTCTGTCTGGAGACCAGGGGGTGGGGCCACCAGCCATGTGACCATTTTCAAGAGGTTCCGGAACTCCGTTCCACTGCATTCCCGCTGAAAAAAAGCCCTGATTCTATCAAAGAAATGAGATCTGATAACATCTGAAAAATGTATGGCATCAATTTCCAGTCTAACTCTGTGGGGTTTAGTCTTATTTAATGTGATGTTAATCATTCCAATAAGAGACAGGTTTTTTAAAAAAAAATCAGAGGAAATGCATAAGTGCTTTCAATAATTTCTGAAATTTAATATTTTTCTGAAACACAGCAGTTTCCATAATATAAGAAGGTTACTACTGGATTTGACCAGTTGTCCATCTAGTCCAGCATCCTGCTTCATACGGCAGCCAACCAGTTGCCAAGGAGATCCAATAAACAGCAGTAGAGGTCAAGAGCCCTCCTTTGACATTGCCTCCTAGCTATTGGGGTTCAGAGGTTTATTACCTTTGAACATGGAAGTTCCCTTTGGCTATAGCCAATTTAGTATGAAGCTCAAGATGCACATTTTGTTGTGTAAACCAGCGATAGCAAAGTCCCCCATTCCAACAGAAGAATCTGTTCCAAAGAAGGAGGTTGGTGTTTTCTCCCCTCTTTTCCTAAAAAAAGTAGCCATGATGGATCAGGCTAGCAATCCATCTAGTAGCATTTCCTTTCCCTAAAGCATCTGATTGGCCTCTGTTGGAAGTCCTCATGCAGGTCCTCAGGCAATAGCCAATTCCCAGCATCTCACAGTCAGGGGCATTCTGTGTCAGAATCCAGAGGCCCCATTCAGCTGTCCTGGCTGGTAGCCAGTGATAGATTTATTATTTAGTGATTCACTTCAATTATACCCCACTGTTTTCCACATTGAAAACAAAAGCAGCTTACATCCTTCTCCTCTCCATTTTATCCTCACAACAACCCTGTGATGTTGGTTAGGTTGAGAGGGTGTGACTGGCCCAAGATCACCTAGCAAGTTTCCATGGCCGAGTGGGGATATGAACCTGGTCTCTCAGATTGTAGTCCTCTAAGCACTACACCATACCAGCTCTCATAAATCCTCTATACATTTACTCAACACCTCTAAGCCCAGGGCCATCCCCACTGAGAGTTTCATAAGTTGGCTACCTGTTGTGCGAAGCAGAAATTTGTCTGTCTTGAATCTAGTTTCAGCCAGTTTTATAGAGTTGCCCCAAGTTCTAGTACAATGGGAGTTGGGGGGGTTCTTCACTTTCTCTCCCCCCCCCCCCTGTGCATAACCTTGTGGATCTCTAACATATCATCCCACACTCATCTTTTTTTAAAAAAAAAACTAAAAAGGCCCCGATGCTTTAGCCTTGCCTCATAGGGCAGGTGCTCCAACCCCATGATCATTGTGGTTGCCCTTTTCTGCACTTTTTCCAGCTCTTCCGTATCCTTTTTGAGATGTGGCGACCAGAACTGTACACAGTATTCCCTATGAGGCTGCACCAGGGGTGTCATCTGCACTGTGGAACTCCTCCCAAGGGGAGAGTCACCAGGTCTGCTATGTTGAGATTTTCAGGTGGCTGGTTTAAAAATATATTGACTTCTGTCGGATTTTCCATGAACCTTGAACTGAGTGACTTTACTTTTGGCTTGCTGCAGTTAGTTCTAGATGTACTCGTTTGAAAACTGACTTGCTGATGAGCATATTAATAAATTGAACATAGACAGCAAGATCAAGAATTGTCTGACAGGAACTCCCCAGGGATAGCAAGTAATAGGATCGAACATAGAAACGTAGGGCTGGAAGGGTTCCCAAGGTCATCTAGTCTAACCCCCTGCACAATGCAGGAAATTCCCAACTACACTCCCAGTGATCCTTGCTCAGTGCCCAGAAAAAATGCAGGACACTCCCCCCCCCTCCCCCCAAGGATCCCTGGCATATCTGACCTGGAGGAAAATTCCTGATCCCAAAGTGGTGATTGGCATTACCCTGGGCACATAAAAAAGGCCATAAGAGCTGAGTGCTGTTTCATCCCTTCCTCCCCTCCCTCTCACAAACTGTCTAAATTTATATTGAGTCAAGGACAAAAGCATTGTTGATCAGACAATTGCAGTTTGCTAATTCCCTATGCGGAATTTGAATACTCTGCAAAAAATAAGGCCTGCTATTCCAGCGTTACAGTTAATATCTATATTAACTCTATGGAGACAAATTTGATTCATCACTTGCAGCCGGGGATTTTGCTGGCTGTCAAAAGTGTGGTCAAATCACTGTAATACCGATACAGCCTGTAACCTCAGTGTTAGGCATCAGTAAAGTGGGTCAGATGGTTCCCTTGTCCTTGATCAGAATGGAAAATTACTGGGGAATTTCCTTCTTTCAGAATAATGGAAGTGGGGCAGTCTTTAATTGGGGGAATACAAAGCATTTTGCATCAACCCAAAGGAATGTGTTTGATCCACACTCTCGGAAGGTTCTAGAACCATTTGTAGGCTGTGGTGTCAGAGGCTCTCCTAACTGAATAGAGGGATGAATTTCCATATGTTCCTGGAGTGAAAACCTTCTACGGGGTTTCAAACAGGGACGTGGGAAAGTCTTCAAGATGCTTTTAAGCTGCGAAAAACGTTCAGTGTGCTTTTGTGCTCGTTAAAATCGTATAGGTAATTGATGCTTATAGCAAGACACAGCAAAATCTCAAGAGTATGTGAGGACAGGAATACATCAGCCAGCCTCAAAATTCTTGATAGCATGGCCTTAGAATTTGGTACTGTTTAAATGAAATGAATTGGAGCCTTTTAGTTTGGTTTCCGTTGCATGAGGTGTAGAAATCCTGTTTTTTAAAAATGAAAAGTGGACTTTGGAAGTTGTGTGCTGCTTTCCTCTGCCTTTTAATATGAGGGGGGAGATGCAGATTGATCCTGGCTCCTTTTATTTCAGTCACAATCCCCCCTAAAAAAGAAAATTCAGAAATGAAGCTTGCAGAATGTAATGATTATAAATGAGGCAGATGTTAATGTTTACTGCCACCTTCATAAAAGAGAGGATCGGTAGAAATTGACCTAGAAAATTTGCTAGTAGCTGGCCAAAGAAATTTCTGGTTATGATTTGGTTATGTTTTCTCTTTTAAGGATGAAACAGAACATCCCGCAAAGAGAAGTCGAATTGAACGTGATATAGATGACAGCTTGATTACTTCTACTCCTCGAACAGGAGAGAAACCTAACAAACAGATCTCTCGAGTGAGGCGGAAAAGTCAAGTGAATGGAGGTTTGTGAATATTTCACTCCAGTCTTGCTTACGAAGCCTTTGTTCCTTCGGCATCACTGAAGTAATTAGGACTGTTGGCACTGGTTTAATGGAAGAGAATGATGGAGCTCAAAGTGCCGGGAGTGCACTGGCGACTACTGATACCTTTTATGTAGTGCTTTTATTGTGTAAAATGGGTTATGGTTTTTTCTTGACCCTTACAGCAAACATCTGAAGCAGGCTCCCTTTTTTTCAGGAGGGGGAGTGTGTCAGCATGCAGACAGACTGTAGACATCTTTGCTCGATTCTGCCGCTCCTTCTATGCCTTGTCCAGATAGATAAACTGGCTAGTCTAGAACTAGTCTTAATTCCCTGTGACATCTGAATCGGGTACCTTAACAAATTGCAATTACTTTCTGTAGGGTTCTAAACTGCAATTTAATTCTGGCCTGTAAATGAGAAACAGGGTACAATTTGTTACGCTCCCAAATTGGGTGTCAAGGCGAGTTGCAGTAAATTCTAACCAGGAAGACTTTGTTGGTGGTGCTGCATACAAAAAAGGAGGGAGCCTTGCCTGGGACCACGCAGTGAGCTTATCACTCAGCCGGGATTTGAATCTTGGTCTCTGGGGTTCAGTTCTGATGTACCGGATTGTGCTATGTCACACTAACCCTATGTAGGCAACCAAACCAAGTGCTCTTGGCGTAATAGCCATTATATGGCTTGCTATAGCCTAGGAACAGTATATGCAGTGCGAATGGCCTTTCCTCCTTCATAGAAATGGGCTTGAATGACCATGCTTCTGTATCTTCAACTCTTTTTTTTTTTTGCATAAATTCATCACTTTTAAGAAGTAAATGTTCTCTCTTAAAAAATCAGGATACTGGATATCCCAGCTGTATCGGTCAGTGTATAATTATTGTAATGTGCCACCATTGTATGCTCCTAAAGATTTCTCTAGTGGACATGGTGACTGTATCCTGAAAGGGGTTCCCATTCCCTGATTTGGCAAAGTCAGAAGTGGCCGATTATGATGCTGTCAACTTCATTGCCTTAGAGGCTGCAGGCCAGGCAGTCACACCAGCTCTGATGGGTTGACTGTATATTTATTTATGTAGTGTAAGTCAATATGATCAACAGCTGGGGTGTTCAGTAAACAATACAATAGCATATGGTTAGAAGAAATACGAAAAACAAATCCAAATACAGATCTGAAAACAATGTTGAAACAAAGCATAAGCAACTTGATACGATATATTAAATCACATGGAAACTATCCAGTAGGAGCATTCTTACAGCAACAGAAAATACACAGTAGTGGAGTCTACATTTTTCCAAACCATCTTTCTGAGCCATTTCCTTACAGCACAGCCCAGTTACCTGTTTTAAAAAGCCCTCCTGAATCATTCAGTTTTGCATAGTTTGCAGAAAGCTAGGAGAGTGGGAGCTTTCCTGGCCTCTTCAGGGAGGCAATTCATCAAGGTGGAGGCCACTACAGAGCATGCACATGTATGGGCAGATGCTGGTTTTGCCCATTTGCAGGGTGGTACCTGCAGAAGGCCCTATTCTGATGTTTATGCAGAGCATAAGGGGAGAGGCAGTTTGAATGTTGAGGTGTAGTGAATGGCTGTTCTGCTCTTTATTTCTGCCAGAAGGTTGTATTCTGTATTAGGGATTTTTATCCCCTGAGCCTAAGCGTATGTTTCGGTTGACTTAGAATATTGTCTAGTGATGTTTGGTAACAAAGAGCTTTGTAGCCTACTTATTTTATCATAAGCTTTTATGAGTCAGAGTCCCAGAAGTGGTATTAAATGTAACACTATTTTTCTTTCTATACCAATTTTCATCACATGGTTTAAACGTAAATTCACATCTCTGAAAAATATTTAGAACGGAGGTTTATTTAATAGTATGTTGTAACATTTGTCACTCCAACCACCTAGTAAAATGATAACAGGAACATAGTGGCGTTAAGAGTATTGTCTAGTGCAAGTGTTTTTTGTGTGTGTTCTAGAAGCTGGAAATTATGAAATAACTAACCAGCACGTTCGGCAAAATGGAAAATTGGAAGATAATCCCAACACCGGCAGCCCCCCACGAACTACGTTACTGGGGACCATATTTTCTCCTGTCTTCAATTTTTTCTCACCAGCAAATAAGAATGGCAAGTAGTACACAAAGTTGCACTTACGTATGATGTACTGTGAAATTCCCATAAAGAAAATTTCTCTTCTTTTCAGCAGGAAATGACAAATAAGGATGTGTTTTGGAGATTCATTTTTAAAAATCTTAAATCTAAAATGAAAACATGAATGTTAATTCTCAGACAGCTTGATCTGAACGCAGTGGCAACCTGTAAACTGAAATCTCATTTCAGGAACTGCTGGCTCAGATTCTCCAGGGCAAGCCGTGGAAGCGGAAGAAATAGTGAAACAGCTGGATATGGATCAGGTTGATGAGATCATCACCAGCACTGCAACCTCAGCCAATGGAGCATCTTACACCAGTCAAGCAGTGCAGGTCAGGTCAGCTATCAACAACGGCTTGGAGGAAGTGGAGGATGTGCCTGATCGTGATCTGCCCCCCCTCACTGGTAAGGGCCATGCGTGTTTTGGTTCTCCTTTGGGCACTTGCACCCAGACCCGTTCATCCAGTTCCAGCGCACACCAGTGAAACAAGCCAAGGTGGCCTTGCAGTTTATACGGTTGTCTGTCTGTGATGACAGTGGGAGGAGCGATAAGTGTCTGGGTCATTTGCTAGATCTATTTTTTGTACCAAGCAGATTTCTGGAGAAGTGATGAAACCCTTGGCATGGTCACTTGCTTCCCTGTTAAAGGCAGTGGGTGATTGGGTCCTTCTCAGTCTACAAGGGCCCAGTTATGTTAGTCCACCTTTTGAGACACTGGATCTAGTAAGTTTCCAGAAAGCTGCGGGGGGGACGGGGGGGTGTTAAGATACAGGCCAGTGACTGAAGTAAGGTCTTGATGAGGATTTGGAATTCCAGACTCCTCAAAACCCTGGACAGTATCACCCTCCAGAATGCTCTTGTTTTACCAGTGAGCTAAGACAAATAAAGAGGGTGGGGAGACATCTAGAGGGTTGCTGGCAGAAGACTTAAGCCAAATCAGGGTGAGGATGCCATAGAGCAAGTTTGAAAGTCTGTAAAGTGGCTGTGATTGCAGCAAAGAATTCCTTCTTCTCTGCTGCTGTTGCACCTGCTGAATGCCTTCTAGCTCAGTTGTTTAAATTGTGCACAGCCTGGCAGCACAGAGGCAAGTTTTGGCCAAATTGGAAGTAAAGCCTTCTTAATCCAAGACGGGTAGCAGTGCTAGTCTGTCTGTAGCAGTGGAAAAGAGGAAGAGTCCGGTAGAAGTGAGTTGTGACCCTACCACAAATTCTGTTAGTCTTACGGGTGCTACTGGACTCTTCCTCTTTTCCTCTTCTTAACCCAGTCCAGCTTGCAGTCTGGCTTGGCAGTAGAGGTGTCAGAAGCACCGTCTACTCAAATGTATGTGGATGCTGAGGATTATGGGAGGGCCATTTCATGCAAGCTGGATCTGCTTTAGTCATAGTTGCTAAAATTGCATTGGGAGAAAGTTAAGGCACCTAAGGCTCAGGTTATTGACAGTCTTTTGTTACAGGGATGCTTCCTGAAACCTTTAAGGGAACCTGTTACTGAACTTTTATTTTAAAAACCTACAATGCCAGTACATGCTCAAGCTGGCAGTAGACTGGTGTCAAACCTGTCCCTTTTGTGCAAAGTGACTGAGCAGAGCATCTTCAGGTATTTTGGGATGACACATAGGGTCCTGACCCTTTTCGGTCCACTTTAGGTCAGGGTTGGGAACCAACTGCTGGCTTTAAAAGCTCAGTTTACAAATAGATAGGGATAGTGCCTTGCAGCTGGTTTTGCTAGACCTGTCACCAATGCTTGGCACCATTGATCATGCCATCCTATTCTCCCACCTGGAATATGAGGTGGGAGAAAGAGTAGACCTCCAGTGGTCTCAGTCTTGTGTATGTGAACACAGAGTGGTCAAGGGAGATGGGGAACTAGGGGGCCAGTAGACTGGCAGAATAATAGCAACGACAACGATGACGACAACAACAACAACAATCAATTTATATACCACCCTTCAGGACAACTTAATGCCCAGTCAGAACAGTTTACAAAGTGTGTTATTATTATCCTCACTACAATCACCCTGTAAGATGGGTGGGGTTGAGAGAGTTCTGAAAGAGCTGTGACTGAACCAAGGTCACCCACCTGTTTTCAGTTGGAGGAGTGAAGACTCAAACCCAGCTCTCCAGATTAAAGTCCTGCTGCTCTTAACCACTATTCCAAACTGGCTTTCAGGCCAGTAGACATACAGCCCGTGTTTGCAAAGGGAATCTGCAAAAGGGGAAGGACTTGTGGAGGATGACAGCCACCCCCTCCTCCCAGTCCTCCAGTGTTGGGTTGATGGAGGGTCACGCACACAGCCAAGCGGAGTTAATTGGGACAGACACACCATGTCACTCCCTTTCAACCAAGTCTCGGTTACACAAGTCAGATCAATTTTCTCTTCCTCTAGCAATCTGAACAGGAGAGCAGTTTTGCCCCTCGCTGATATGGCTTTGCAGAAGACTAGTGGATATAGAGGAAACAGAGGCCCTTGCATCCGCATCTCTTGGGATGCTGTGGAGATTAGATGAGCAGCAAACGTTCTGTCCTAATGATGGCCATCTTTGAAAATTCCCACCCCTATATTTACCAGCCGCCATCTGCACTGAAATAGCACATTCATCGAACATCCTACCCTGTATATAAATTGCCTCCAGAACTACTAAGAACACCTCCCACCATGTTCAGTATCCTTCCACAGAAAAGCCATAAAGCTGTGCAGAGCTGACTACCTGGTGCGTTCCATTAGTGTTGTCCAACAGGTCTTGGTTGACTTCATTTTCAGTGCTTCTCGTGTCGTCTGGGTATATAACTCAGCTGTCTCTCCCCCTCTTTTGTACTAGTGGAGTTTCTTCCAATTTCGGTGTGAGAATGGCTGGGCCCCTGGCGCAGATTCCTCAGACAAGATCTCTTGTGCTCTCTCCCTTGAACTGTTAACCAAGAGGCTTGTTCTTGGTGCTGGGGTGCTGACCTTTTGAAGCTAGAGAAGTGCAGTTGCTCAGCTTAAGCAATGCAAAAGACATAGGAAATAAACTTCAAGCAGGCGCTGTGGGCATTTCTTCCCACCCCTGAGTACCCAGTTTGACTCGGCTACTGGGTTCAGTTCAAGGTACTGACTGTCAAATACATGGCAGCTTTGTTCAACTGTTGGTGGCTTTTGGAGTGTGCCACCCTATCAACAAGCGAAATCAACAGCCACCTGGATTCACTTCCTCTGATGCGGCCCCCACCGCTTGGAACGGCCTGCCTGAGGAGGTCAGGGGGGCTCCCATGCTCCTGTCATTCTGCAGAAAGTGTAAAACAAGAGTGGTTCAGGAGGGCATTTCCATGTAGGTAATAGGGCTGAACTATAACAGAATGGTTTAGGAAGGTGCTTTACAAAAGGAAAGGGGCTGTGAACTATACTTCTGTGTGTACATTGTATTATTCCCTATTGTGCTGCATAGCTTCTATTGATGTAATACCATTTTTCTTTCTTATATTTGCACTCTGTATCATGTCTCATACTGTATTCAGAGTTCTCTAATCCTAATTCTGGTATGTTGCTTATTAAATGTCTCTTCATATCAGTTATGATTTATGCTGTGTAATCCACTTTGAGTGTCAGTGAGAAAGGTGGACTATAAATACAGTAAATAAATAAAACAACAAACAAATAAATAAAAGCATAGGGCTACCTTTAAAGAGAACGCAGAAACTTTGGTTAGTACAAAATACAGAAGCGCAGTTGCTGATTGGAGCATGGCACTGAGATTCCTAGACAGCTGTGTTAGCGGTGCGGTATGTTTCCAGATCCAGTTGATGGTGCTGGGTTTAAACATTTCATGTCCTTAACAGCCTAGGGCCCACATACTTACTTACTGGTCTGCTTTCTCCCAGTAAGAGCCAACAAGGGCTCTTCGCTCCTGACAGCAGGAATCGCTTACTAGTCTGATGATGAGGGAGGTCCAGACTGTATCGGTCCAAACAAGGCCTTCTTTGTGGTAGCTCCCGTCCTTTGGAATGGAGCATCCATTGAAGTTAGGGTTGTATCATCTTTGTGGTTGTATAGAAGAAATGGTAACACAGGGCTTTGGATTAATTTATGATTTTGATTTTTTCTGGAGAGAGAATACTATTTTTTGAAGTTACAAACGTCATGCACTTGTTTTATGCACTGTTTTACTATTTTATGGAAACTGCTTTCAGCAATGTGGAAACACGATATATAAATCCATTTTCAGTAAAATGCTGCTGACTTCCAATCTGCTTCTAAAAGAAACATTCCCTCTCCCTCAGATTAACTAAGTAACCGCTAATCACGTTTTCTTAGCGCCAGTGTCTCCAGACAGTGGATATTCGTCAGCTCATGCAGAAGCCACCTATGAAGAAGACTGGGAAGTCTTTGATCCGTATGTATTCATATTTTATTATCGTTTGTAATTCTAAGTATTTTATGGGATACATTTAAAAAATCATTATGAGTTTGCTTTGTTAGTGATTAAAGGAAGTGAGCCAACTTTAAATACTTTATAATACCTTGATTCTGACAGCCACAGTTGAGGGGCCTTGATAGTTAAACTGATATGAAACAGCCTCATTTAATCTCAAGATTCATAGGCACCCCCAGCCTCTTTTTCATATAGGAAGTAGTTGCAGGGTTTGCCGTGTCCAGCAGGGACCTGGATTGTATCAGGCACTGACTTACAGTCCTAGTGCCTTATGCTGGTGCGCTAGCCCTTGATACTGACTTTGTTTCTGAGTCGTTCACCATCTTGGCAATCACTCCAAAAAGCCTTCGCTGAAATAAACCAATATTATCTTGATTTGTCTTCCTCCTAGCTACTATTTCATCAAACACGTTCCACCGCTGACAGAAGAACAACTTAACCGGAAGCCTGCTCTCCCACTGAAAACCAGAAGCACACCAGAGTTCTCCTTAGTTCTCGACTTGGTAAGGATTTTGAATTATGCTTGGTAGAAATGTGGACTTTGTATTGTGGCATTTTCATGGTGTACAAATTGGGGGGGGGCGGGGTTTAGGTGTGGAATCTTTTCAGATAATACTAATCAGTTGTTAACGTTTGACCTTTTAAGTCTTCCCATTTTCTTAATTCTTTGTAGGATGAAACGTTAGTCCACTGTAGTCTAAATGAGCTGGAAGATGCTGCACTCACTTTTCCTGTCCTTTTCCAAGATGTTATTTACCAGGTAATCAAAACCCACGTGGGGTGAAGGGGTAAACCTATTTGTACGAATTGATGGGCAGACACTCATCTCGCCCTTGGTGTCTTCTTGCTCTCCCTAAGTGCCAAAAGTTAAGTGGTATTGCTTACATTCTATGACATTTCGTTAGGCAAGTTTTCAGATACGTGAAGTATCGTGGCACACTGCTCAGTATTGGGTCAGTTGCAAGGTTGATTAGTTGTAAAGATCTCAAAAGTTAGGAAGCCAGATGGATTCCTCTTACCTATATTTCTTTCTAGTAGTCTTTCCAGCAAGTGGAGGCAGGAATACTGAAAGTTTTCAGTGGTGATTCATTTGCCAAAGAAGAGCTCCTCACAGACACTCTTCCTTGCCCGAGGAAACTAATCCATGCTATTGAATTGCTTATTTCTGCAAAAAAAACCAACAACAACAACTTTCCAGAGCTGCTGATTATTTGCCCTCAGAACAGATCCCCCTCTTCATTTCGAAATGCTGCTTTTGTGGCAAGAGTTGCTTTTGTTGATGGAGTCTGCCAGATTGCTGGCTGTTGGTTGTGCTTCACAACACATTCTTAGCTTCCATCTACTGGGCGCTCAACAATTCTGTCAAGGAAAGGAGCAGGGGAAGGAGGAGGAAGAGGAGGAGGTGTGTTCCAGCAACTGCCAAAGATGCTGCACTGACCCCGGCTGTTGTTCTCAGGTCCCTATTGTGTGATGTACCTGGGAGTAGCAACAGCTTCCCTCCATGTAGTTCGCACGATATTGGACCCCTCTGTAGTATCTTTGGAGAATGACATCAGGCACCTTAAACGGACACTTGTCCAGGTACTTTACCCTAATTTTAAAACTTGTCTTTTGTCTTTTGTTTTATTTTTAAATTCTTTGAAATTCTGAGGCTTAAAATGAGATTAAAAACCAACAACATGGGTTTCATGTCTCCTGTTACGGTGATGACCATGTTTAGTTTCCTCTTACACTAGAAGGGAAGAAACAGTTGATTCTTGGATAGTAAATGTAAAAGCTGGAAATTTGCTTTGGCATTCTTTCCACCTGTGTCGGCTGTGACTGCCATGCTCCGTTCTCACGTCGGACTTGAGTGCAGCTGAGTAGCAGACACTGTTCTACGAAGTTCTTTATTTGATAAGTTTTTAAAAGAATAATTCTGTTAGTGATCTGGGACATATTTGATTTGGGGGGGAAATTAAACCTAGAATTTATATTTTGACACTGCCCAAAATGGTCTATTTTGCCTGAAATGTGTTCTTGATTTTTGAGCAGCTGTCCTCGTGTCACGGGGGCTGGCATCTCATTATACTTCAGCTTCTGCAGTTATTTGCCTGGGAGTGTAGTGACTTCCAATCCTTACCCTGTTTACTGATTCTGTTTCATTAAAAGTTCCTTACAAGTAAACAGGCTGAGAAGTGCAGCTGTGAACGCTCCGCAGAGGTGGTCCTTATCCATGAGCATTTTGCATTTCAGGGACATTTAGAAGTGAATTTTACTGTTTTCATTGGTACCATTTTCCAAATATGTGCTTAGGATCAAGTTCATAGTCATTTAAGGCTGTTACAAAAACAGAAGTTGCTTCTTGGGAAACTCGCTTCTACCACTTTCTTTGGAGACCAAGAATCCAGGCATTTTATCAGTATCTGAAATGTGAAATAAACTCATTCTTCTCATTTTGGTTGAGACAAATTTTGGGTCTTGCGCATGCACACATGCACCTCCAGGATACCCTTTAAGCATTCCTTGCTTTTTTTCTGCTGACAAGGTGGAAATAAATGTAGAGAGAGTAGAAAGGAATATATGAGTGGATTTTAACTGTAGTGCGCTATTAACCCTTTAAAATAATAGTTGAAGTTGTCCTATTTTTTGCTATGTTCTGAAAAAGTAGCATTTAGTCAAATTCAAAAAGGGTAGCTGTGTCGATACCTTGCAGAAAAAATCATCAGGAGCTCTGAGACACGGGTTTTGTAGGCTGGAGTTGGTGTCATTAGAGTCTCCAGCATTTGGAACTTCCTTGCTGAAGACAGTAATGATGCTGATAAATACATGTCAGGACAGCAGTCAGGCATTGCCGAGAGGGGAAGCTCCACTGGGTACTGTGCATTGTCAGTGTGACTGGGGAAGTGTCCAGTGCCTGGCTCTGTTTTTGGATGATCCCTTTCTGCTGGATGCCTGGGACTGCGTTTGGTACACAGGTCTTCGACGGCGGTGTTAAGTGAGATGAGAAAGATGTTCATGTAGTCTTTGGCAAGTCTGCCTAACTTGCTTCTTTACAAGGGGGGCACTGAAAATTACCTTAGGGATTATCAGATGGGATGAGCAGGACCCAGGTGTCCTCATTATTACCAAACAAATCTCATTTTTTAAAAAAATCTTCTTTTTTCCCACTTGACAAAAATGTGCATAAATGTCACTTTGTTCTGATCTGGAAGTGCTGCAGACTTCAGGGTTGTAATACAATCTGCGTACAGTTACGGTTTTGTAAATGCCTTTCTGTTTGTTTGTTTTTTCCCCCTTATGATTAAATTTACATATAAATGTTGAAGGGATTTTTATAGTGTACAAATAGAGTGCCTGTTATGAAACACATTGATTGGAGATGATGCGAAGGTAACGTTTGTGGAACACGGGCTTGCTGGTTTTCCCTTTGCCACTAAAGGATGCATTATTTTTCTCCAGAGGAATATTTTCCTCCAACCACTGGCTCGATACCCACCTGCGTACCAATAGAAAATCGGACTTGATGCTTTCAAGGGTATTGGTGATAGAATGCTGATGTCATCACTGTAGCCTATTTCGTTAATGAAGTTTTAATTATTCTTTCTGAATAGAAATCTGTAGGCTTTTGAAACATTTTGGCTAATGGCTGCTCGGCATCCCATGCAGCAGAAATGGGCTTCCATGCCTTGCTTGAAGCTTTGTCCTTCAAGGGTGGGTATGGAAAAAAGGGTGACATAGTCTGGAATATGTGTAGCTGGGAAAGGCATGTTTAACTTCTTACTAGGGGTGTGCAGGGCCAGGGTGATTCGGGTTTCCCGATTCGGTTTACCCGAATCGGGGGGAAAAATTGGAATAAAAGGAATTCTGAAGCAGCAAGCCACTTCAGAATACCCAATTCGGAAAGATTCGAGTTTGCTTCGTAAAGATTCGGCCCTTGTTTTCAATGGGGAACATGCTCCCGGCTTTCCAGGAGCCTGGGGGGGGGCGGTATTTTCTTTAGGAAGCAAACCAAACTTGGTGGGGACCTTCTTCTAACTCTCCTCTAACAACCCCTCAAGTTTCAGAATGCTTGGACTTCGGGGGGCCATGTTATGGCCCCCCAAAGAAGGTACCCCATCTCCATTATTCCCTATGGGGAAAAACAAAAGGGCTTTCTAGGTGGCTTGGGGTGGCATTTTACAAACAAAATGCACCCAATTTTCAGGGGACCTGCTCCTACCTCTTCTCACACCCTCCCCCAAGTTTCAGGGAGATTGCACTTTGAGGGGCCATGTTATGGCCTCCCAAAGAAGGTGCCCCCATCCTCCTCCACTCTCACTATCCCCTATGGTGAAAAACAAAGGGGCTTTCTACATGGCTTGGGGTGGCATTTTGCAATTCCGAATCGGAGCCAGAAATACCGAATCTTTCCAGAACGGGCCCGATTCAGGTTTTTAACCCGAATCGGATATCCGAAGTGCACACTCCTACTTCTTACAAATCGGTGCACATACTTGCAGAGCTCTTGTAAGGGAGGCTTGCCACACAGACCCTTGGAGACTTTGCTGGTTGATACTTTTGAGTTTTCTTACTGATGGAAGATCCAGAGTTCTGTTAAGATGAGAAGTTAAATAGATAAAACTGTGTATAGTTACTCTGGATGACAAGTTCTTGTAAGTTCCCTAAATTCTAATAGAAGCTATGTTCATAGATCCAGAGGAGTTAGCCGTGTTAGTCTGTAGTAGCAAAATCAAAAAGACTCCAGTAGCACCTTTAAGTCTAACCAACTTTATTGTAGCATAAGCTTTCGAGAATCACAGTTCTCTTTGTCAGATGCGTGGAGGGCAAGAAGACCTGTTTCTGGTCTGACCAGTTTCTTCTTGCCCTCCATGCATCTGACGAAGAGAACTGTGATTCTTGAAAGCTTATGCTACAATAAAGTTGGTTAGTCTTAAAGGTGCTACTGGACTCTTTTTGATTTTGCTAAAGCTATGTGGTATAGAAATGAATTATTGTCTCTGCTAGAGGCAAAAGACTTGATGGATTTTGTGTTGTTTCCTGACCACAGTGTTAACTTCTGAGATATTTCCTTGGGCCTGAATTACAGTGAAATCCTAAGCAGAGTTATTCCAGTCTAGTCCATTGATATCAGTGGGCTTAGACCAGAGTAAAACTCTGCTTAGGATTTCACTGTTAGTGTACTAATCTGACAGAAGCACTCTGTCTGAAGGAGAACTCACTCGTCTGAGGTTCAAAAGTTTGATTTTTTTTAAATTTTATTTTTTCACAAATGGGCTTTAACTTGGCAGTTCCATTCATGATATCTCTGATGGAACCTTAACTAGTTGGTTGCCAGGAAGGGAGAATAGCTCTTTGGGGTAAGAGAATGCTCGGTACATTTGCTGCTGTATCAGTTGAAATAAATCACTGCTATATGTTGTGATGTTAGACCTGAAAATAGTATTAGTAACAAATACTGTATTATAAATTCTTATTGCTGACTCTGGTGTTAACAAATGTTTCACTGGACAATTTACCAGCTCTCTGTAGTTTTACTTTCAATGTGAAACTTTCTGATTGTTGTACATTCTGTTAAATTGTTTTTGTGTTCTAGGTTTATGTGCGGTTAAGACCATTCTTCAGAGAATTCTTGGAACGTATGTCACAAATTTATGAGGTAATGTGAGTTGCCTCGGTCTTGCACAGGTGTCTTTTCATGATTTCATGGTTGGGCAGGCGATAACTGTCTCCTTGCTTCATTCGTAGATCATTCTTTTTACTGCTTCTAAGAAGGTGTATGCAGACAAGTTATTGAACATACTAGACCCTAAAAAGCAACTGGTCAGGTAAGCCTGGCCACAACCCATTGGGAGGGAGACACCTTTACGATACAAAATTTTATTATTGCATTTCAGAATTGTTGTCCTCTTGAAACACTGCAGCATGTACAGATGCTCAACACACATGTTTTGCTGCCCTTGTGTGATGAAAAGCTGACTTGATGTCAAAAAGAATTTCAGTCCAGTGGCATCTTAGAGACCAACCAGTTTTTCAGGGTATAAGTTTTCAAGAGTCAAGATACATGCTTTTGAACTCGTCTTTAATATCTTACTTTCAAAAGCTTGTATCTTGTTCGTGTCTAAGGTGCCCGTAGACTCAAATCCTGCTGTTCTACTGCAGACCAACCTAGAACTTCCTTGATTTCAAAACAAAGCCTTAATTATACTAAAAATGGGCATGTTAGTTGTGTAGTTAAAGTCACCAACATGGAAAATTAACTTTGGCAGCATGGCTAGTGATCTTATCTATGTGACCCCTGAATTCATGGTGGTTTTGCTGCTGTCAGCCTTCATGCACGGAAAGCATCAGGGCTTGGTTAATTTGGCTTCCTTCCTTAGGTCTGCACATGGGACTCAGTATCTATATACAAGAATGCTTTGCCATAATTGACCATATGAGATTTTCTTCTACAGTAACGGCATGGGCCTCCACCTCCTGGTCAAATTAATCATTAAAGCTATGTATTCTCCTTTGGTCTTGAGGCTTTGGGCTCTCTTAAATTTATACTGTTGTGAGAATGCTGCTGTGTTTGCCCAGGTAATCCCCACTTGATTAATTCAGTTAATCTTACATTGCAGGGTATGGTCACTTTTTATCAAGCTTTTGCTAGGGTACGGCATCACTTGGCCACAAGTTTAGAATGATGATTGTACAGCAGAAGATGTAGGTTTTGTTGGTGCTTGGGCAGGTGGGGCTGTATTCAGCCTTTGGGGAGATGGGCTTCCTCTGCAGGCAGCAGCTCCACAGTCTGGCAGTGCGGGAGCCCATGTGACTTCCATGGCACAAAACACCAACTTTGGTTGATGAGCCAATGGATTGCTTTCTAAGAAAGGGCAGAGACTTCAGCAAGAGTTCTCCATTCACTAATTTAGTACAAGATCTCATTGGTAGGGCTTCTTTTAAAGACCGTTCGGAATTATCCGCTCCCAATACAGTAGCTAGGCAGTTCAATAGGGATTCGCCATTAATGATTATATTTCAGGATGGGTAGAAACCAGTGATGTAAAAATAGTTGGATTATCATTTAAATGTTTAAGCTGTTCCATTTCTTGTAAAAATAACCTAGCTTGAAATGAATTGACACTTTATGCAAACATATAAAATTGAACGTATTCTGTTAGAAAAGCTGCTCTTCCTTATAAAGAAAAGTGGGAGCAGATACCTTTGTTAGTTGTCAGTGCAGCACAGCAATTTGTCCGTTTATATTATGAGTTGATTCCGGGACCAGGAGCAAGAAAGTGATCTTTTGCTCCTGAGCTACCCAATAATGACTTCGGCTTTAAATTTTGGATTTGGGGTGATGCTGGGCAGTTTATATGATGAACTAGAAGGGCAGGCATAGGAAACATGTCTGGTGTTGATTCCAGCCCCCACCTCTCTATAGAAGCCTATTGTGGCTGCAGGTTTTTTAAATGGGGCAGTGAGCATTATGTTATCTAGAAATCATCCGTGTATCATTTTCTTAAGCAGTGAAAATATAAAGTTATATGTAAGAGAGAATAATAATGGAATTTTTAAAAGTTAAAGCAGGCCTTCTTCCCTTGGTAATATAAATTGATGATTTGTCTCGATTTAAATTTGTCTACTCTGGCATATTTTTCAGGGCAGAAAAATTTGCACTGCCTCCTGATTTGTTTCTGGGCACAATATAAAGGTCTATGTGGCTTTGAGGAGCAGTATAATTAAAGGGATGCCTCTTCTAGAGCTTCCTTAGAGGCTCTGCTCCCATTGCCCCTCCCCTCTTTGGTACTGGGTGGCCTTTCCCATGATTGTACTGCTTCTCTGGTAGCCAGCGTTGGTCTGCACATGATGCCTGAACAATGGTACTGCAGTTTGCTGCAGTTTTTTAGCTTGTGAGTTGTAGTAAACTGCCTTGAATATTAATGGCACAGAGGCAGAGTAGAAGTGCTTCACATTCAATAAATGTGATGGTCTAAGCGCAAAACAAAAAGTGTCTGTCATTAGAAAGTTTGTGCTTGAAACTGAGCCCGTCAAAATGGGGAAGCTTTGGAAGAGCAACCCTTCATTGTGCTTGTTTTTCTCTTAAGTAGTTCGAATGTATGTTTTTCTTTTAAATAATTGCAGGCATCGACTTTTCCGTGAGCATTGTGTTTGTGTGCAAGGAAACTACATAAAGGATTTAAACATCCTTGGTAGAGATCTCTCAAAAACCATCATTATTGACAATTCACCACAAGCCTTTGCCTATCAGGTGAGTGTGTCTTCTTCTTTTTCAAATCTCACTTTCACAAATGTGGGAAAAAGTTGTTTGTTGACGTATTAACTATTGAGTGGCTTCTGATTGGGAGAAAGCAGTACCTCCTCCTCCATGACCTCTACATTGTTGGGGGATCTACTCTTACACGGAGGCAGCATTTCTACACAGTTTTGTCCTAAGAGCGGGAGTCCTTCCTCTTCCCTCTCAGAGGGCTGTCCCTCGTGTCTGCCTGATCCCCCAGGGGCAAGGACAACTCCTTCCCAGTCTGTTCTCTAATATCTGCTGTTAGCAACTAAGACAACATGATGGGGTTTTCTTCCCCATCACAGCAAGTGTCTGGACTCTTGTTATGATACCACTACCCACACACACATGCATGCCTGCGCTCGCTACTTGAACTATGAAGGCTGGGTTTTTTTGTAGGTATTTCTATTCCACCAAACTAACACGGTGGGGTTCTACAGAAGCACAAGTGGAAAGAAGATTGTTGAACACTTCCACCCCCCACCCCGCTAATCCTTTGCTTAGTGTCAGGGAACTGTTCTAAGTGAATTACACTGCCACAGAATTGCATCTTGCGTTGTCTGGATGTGTTTCCTACCCAGCCTGGGCCCAGAGTCACACAGAGGCAGCCTCAGGTAGCAGAGAAACCTCTCCTCTGCCTTCCCTCATTCTGCCCTAGCAGGAGCTCCTGTCTTACATTTAATATCCAGCTAGATGGAGTAAGCACCCAAACGTGGACTTAGATCACTGCACTGTTTGTTTGTTTGTTTTTTGGGATCATTGACAAAGTGACAAGACAGGCAAGGTTGGAAGGAAAACAGAGATGGTTTTAACAGAGTAGACGGAGAAAGCGTATTGAGGGCGGTAGACAAAGTAATACTTGAAGAGGTTGCAGCAGAGGTCAGTACAAGTCTCTGTGCTCACACAGTATTTATTTACCCAAACTGTGTACTGCGTAATTCAGAGAATGGAGAGTTGAGGAGGGAGACGGGAAGAAAGGGGATCTCAAGGAGAGTGGGGGGGGGGAGATATTACTTGGTATGGAGGTGTCATTTGTAGTGGCTTATAAGCAGTCAGGTAGGCAGTAATCCAAGCAGACCTCTAACCTACCCAATCCCCAAGTTCCAGGCAGCATAACTTGGCAAGGGGGCCATGTGGGGATCCAAATAAAGATTTGCGAAATAATCCCAAGGGCAGTTGGAAAAGTATGTGGCGAAGGGGGAGGGAACATACCCTCAGGGTATGCAATGGACTGGCCTGGTCTTCCAGTGAAGCAAAAGGCCTCCTGCCCTGGCCCCACTGCTCCGGCTGCTTTTGGGTGGTGCAGCAGCAGCAGCAGCACAGTGTCGGTGAAGTTGGCATCACACTGATACCACAATGTTGCTTCTGGTGCAGATCCAGAAGTGACATCACTACATTGACATGACACTCTAGGATTCACCCAAAATGCTATGTGATGCCATTAACAGCCAGTTGCCAGCCTGAGTATACAGACATACTGCAGAGCTAAGCATGACTTGAAAGGCTGAGGAGTAGTTTATGGTTTAGGGGCCAGAGAATAATGGGAACAAACGTTTGTTTTTTCCGACGCTGCGGGGTGGTGGTGGTTCCAAGTGAAGTCGAAGATGACTCCTCTAATGGGACAGGGGAGAGGTATGCCCAGGAAGAGTTTTCACAGCAGTGAGTTTTCCAGATAAGGAAAAGGAGAAAGGATTAAGGAGAAGTGTGATACAAGCTTTTGGAGTAAACTCCATTAAGCTACAGGCTGAGATTGGGGGTGGGGTGGGGGTTAGTTAGTAAGACTAAGGCAAAGTAGCCAAGTATTGTGCCCAGTGGAATCTTGATTGGATTGGAACACACAGAATACTAGTAACTAGAATTGAGGGAGACTGGTTAAATCATTTCTCTTTGGATTTCTCCCTTGTGTAATGCCACTGTTTTCTGCCACTGAGTGAGCTGGCCATTGTGTTTCATGATGAAAATTCAGAGGGGTCTGCTGCTACCTGTTCTAGCTAATCTTGCCTCCTTTGTCTTGCACACACCCTTCTATTTGAAGATTCCACAGTTGTTTATTTTTTTTAATTTATTTTTTCTCTTGAACAGGGGCTGACCAAACCTTTCTGAGAGTCTCTCTACACTATACATCTTACACGAGGACTCTCAAGTGTAGGGAGACACAATATTAGCCAGGAAGCGTAATTTAAAAAGACAGAGCCCGCAGAGATTGCTCCTCAGAGGGTTTGTTAATTTCATCTTCACCTCCCCCAAAGGGAGGTGAAATTGACAGAGCCTTTGAGGAGGCAAAAATGAAATTAATAAACCTTCTGAGGAGCATCCTCCACTGGCTCTGCCTTTTTAAACTACCCTTGTGTAGAGAGGTGAAATTGACAGAGCCTTTCGCTCTGTCTTTTTAAACTATGCTTCCTGGCTAACATTGTGTCTCCCTACACTTGAATGTCCTCACGTAAGATATATTGTGTAGAGAGGCTCTGAGTTTGGTAGGACAGGTGGGCTGGTTACAAACCAAAGGGGTGCTGACTAAGACTGAACAGTTGAGGTGAAAATCTGCCTTCCTCTTAACTGTTTGTGCAAGAGGTGGAAGCACTTTCTCCTAATTTCCACCTTTCTCCTCCCTGCTGGTAGCTCTCCCATTTTCTGTATGGGGTTCACCTAATACTCAGTGAAATACTTCTGGGGTATGAAGCCGGCAGCTGGTGGAGGAAAGACGAAAAAGTGGGGATAGATGTGTCTCCTCGGGTTTTCCCCCGTAGGATTAAGAACATTTTCAGCTGGAAGTGGCTTTAGCATTTTACAAAAATACCGGTTGTCTTCATGCTGCATCAGTTTCGAGCAAGTTGACAGATGTGGCCCGCATGCACCTCTGGATCAGGTGATAGGATGTGCTTCAGTACTAAGCATTGCATTTCTTGAACTGAGTGTTGCTGGTGTTCTCATTTTTGTTACGTTTTGTACATTTTTATAGGAAACAAAAACATTATCATCTGTTGACTCAAGAATTTTCTCTCCATTAACTCTAGTGAGCTCAGATATATACTTGCACTCTGGGTTTAAAGGTGCATCCCCTCCCCCAGCTGTTTTTCAGACTTGGGGGAAGTGTAAAGTACAGTTGGGCTCATGAAGGGCAAGCTGCAGAGGAAACTTGCTCAGCTGAGAAGGTGGTTTGAGGAGGTGCAATTTTATGTGCTTCTGAGTCATAGCCAACACCACCGTCTCGCTTCTTTTTGGAGAAATTCTAGCACAAAAAGTTAACTTGCTGTGGCTTTTTTTTTATTGCAGCTTTCAAATGGAATTCCTATAGAGAGCTGGTTCATGGATAAAAATGATAATGAACTCCTAAAACTGATTCCTTTTCTGGAGAAACTTGTAGAGCTGGTATGTACTTCAGAAACTGATCTTTGTATCTCTTGTAGCTTCATAAGATTTCATCTGCACATGCTCAGGATACTAAATTGGATTTTAAAAGCCTCTTTCTCAAATATCTGAGAGGCCACTAGGCTTCTGTCACAGTCTCTTAACCTGCTAAGAGTATATACAAGGGAATGTAAAGAGGTGTTCTGTGTAGCCCTTTATGTGGGCTCTTTGTCTCTGAAAGGTCAGTGAGCCAAAGCCCCTTCCTAGTTCAAGGATAATGGCATTTGGTGGAGCAAGTTGTATGGGAGTAAAAGTAGGGGATTGTGATCATAGCTAAATATGTAAAGTGTCTCTGTGCATTATTTTTATATCTTGTCTTCACTGCCTTGGCCCTGTAGAGTAAGATTGGGGATGAATTTAAAATCCAGGTTTAATGGATTCTCTCTGAGGAAGTATTTGGGACCCATGAAAATTTTGTATAGAAAGGACTGTGCAGGTGTTACACTTGGAGAGAACAGGATCACGCCACCTTTTCTCACCCGCTCCCTACATATAATGTATATAACTTCGGAACAAAGCCTGAACATGCGCCTGCAGTTTGTACAAGTGTGCAGAAGTGAAACTCCGCATGAATGGGGTGGGCAAGATCCTGTTCTTCTTTCTTCCCTGTTCCATGTGTGTTTCATGTCCTCTAATATAATTTCTGCACTGTCTCTCATTCCCTGGATTGTGCATTTACTGGCAGAACTGCAACTAGGAGTCTGGACATATAGAATTCCCTATTTCAGTTCCAGGCCTACCACACACAGTACCCGTCTGCTAACTCTTCTCAGCTACTAAAACAGAGCTCTAATAATTACTTTGTGGACTTGGGTTATATATGTATGTCATTTACAGTCCGCCTTTCTCACTGAGACTCGAGGTGGATTACGCAGTGTGAGATTAGTACAGTCGATTATCAAGGACATTTCCATACAGTGTCAAGGACAAGGGTTGTAATAATTTTGGCAAATAAAAATATCTCTATTGGCAGTAGTTAGAGTAAAAATACTGTTTCTAACATGGAAGAGATTACCTTTTTTTGTTTGTTCCACTCTCCAGAATGAAGATGTTCGACCTCACATCAGAGACAGATTTCGTTTGCACGACTTACTACCCCCTGACTAAACACCATGCCTTTGTCAGATGACCGAGGGGGGAAAATGCAGGAACCTTTTTTTTTTCTTCCTTTTGGACTAAAACAAAAACATTGCCATTACTGTTGAAATTTTTGCATTTTTGTACCCTGTCTCACTTTTCTTATCTCTGATGCCCAACAATAATCAAGGGTCACAGAAGGACTTTATATATCACCAATGGAATACAGATTAGTACAATACAGCAGGTAGGCTAGGACAGAAGTGTCTTTAGAACTAGTGCAACTCCATTTTTTTTTAAATGTACAGGACATCTGCCGTTTTTAAAGAATTCTGTTTCTGCCACCAGCAGTTTGACCTGTAAAAATGCAGGATTTTATGAATAACAGAGATTGAAAATGGACTCTTTGTTTTCTCTCTGTTCGGTGCTCTCTAAGTGGCTTTGTAGCCACTTTTGTGTTACTTTTCAGATCCTCATTTCAACAGGAATGGCCAGTAAACGTTGGGTTGGGGTTTTTTCCTGTTAAGGTTTATAACCTTTTTACATTTTTGACCTGTATTAGATTTTAGAAATTCATTATGCATTCCTTTTAGTTGAGGCGGCTTCATAGGTTTTTTTTTTTTCTTCCAGAAATAGCCAAATTTTATTAGTTTTCTATGATACGATTGGATGGCCGTTTTCCTGCTTTGTCTGCCTGCATACTGTATATTTGTTTAAATATATTATCTAGTTTTTTTCCATGTAAGTTTCATTTAGAAATCTGCGTTTATATATGATTTTGTTTTTGTTTCTGTAATATTCTACTGTAATGGAAATCTTTTCAAAAATCAAGAGACTGGCTAGCTAAGAAGAAATATAAGAATTAACTAATATTCAGAATATTTAAACCATTGTGATGGCATGTGCTCTGGACAGACTATCTCTTGCGGTGGGTCAATGGTTGATGGACAAGAACCAATACCTCAGAGTCCACTGTGCAGACGAGTCCTTTCGGAGACCTTGTGTGGTCAGATGCCGTTTAGCTTACTGCTGTCTTCGGTGTCCTCCAGGAATGAAGTACGGTGGGAGCAGTTCAGTATCTGAAGCTGGCGTGCGTGGGTTGGTGGTCCTTCTGCTATACAGTTTGTTACAATCAGTTCTAAATTTTGTGTAGCATTGATCGCCCCACCACAGCAACTATGCAGAATCCTGTGGTCCAGTACACTCCTTTGCCACCAGTGCAGCTGATACGCTATCAGAGTGGTTTCCTGGGCTCTGTGGAAATGGCCCTCAAGCCTTGGTTCTCTAATGCAGCTCACACAAGAGGTGGATATTTTTTTAATGGAGTGTAATCTCCTTTTTAGGAGGCTTTTTATGGAAGGGAAAAATTTGTAAAAGTTAGTAAGTTTGCCTCAAAACTGCATTAACATGCCATAGGCTCGGGCTGTTTTTGTGTAAAGGATGTCGCAGAATGGCACTTTTTCTAAAGAGAAGTTTGATATTTTGTATGCTTGTTAAAGAAAGTACAGTATTGGAAATTAAAGGTGGACAACTGATAATTGAGAAGTATGTCAATTAATTTTTTATGTATATTACCTGTTTACTTGTACAATTTTATTGTACAAATTACACGCAGCTTCATTTTCCAATGAGTCCTTAAAATAAGGAAAATCTTTTTAGGAAAACATTTAATTTTTGTATTTTTTGATTTTAAAAGGCATGAGTTATGTCAACTTTTTCCAGTGTATTAATGAAAATTTTAACTTTTCATCAGGTTGAGTGTTTTCTTACTATATTATCTGTTGTATATGTAGCTAGCACATTGTGTCACTGAACTGTTTAAAAAAAAGTTAGCATGTAGAGCAAGCCTGCTTTGTGGGAAATCATTATTCATTTAAAACAAAATCATGGTGGATTTTCTGCAAAAAAGTAAAAAGTATTTGCTATCCAGAATGCTGACTTTTTTTTGTGTGTTTTAAGAAGGTGTTTGGTTTGCAGGAAAATGCTACAGATTCATTTAATGGGAATCTTTGAAATGTATTTAACTTTAGGGCATCTGAGCATCTTTATGCTGTTTATCTTAATGTCTTTATTGAAATAAAATGTACATAATGTTACATTTTTAAATATGTGTGTGCATATATATATATATATATGCACTTCAGTTAAGTGTGCGTGTTTGTGCACAAGTGACCCCTGTAACCACTCCCTCCCTGTTTTGCTAATAACAAGGGATAAACACGCTTGATCTGAAAATGTAAAGTTGCAAATTTCTCCATGGATTCCTTTTAAATAAAAGATAAATTTAAGAATAGTTATCCCAGAATATTGCCAGTTGGCAGCTCTGGCGGGGCTCAGGCAGTTGGAATCGAACTAGCAGAGGAGGCGGCCAGGTTGCGTTTCTTCAGCACCATCTGCAACGGGGAGGAGGGGCCGTACCAGGAGCCTCCTTGAGGAGCAAGAGATCCCTGCCTTTAATTGTGAAATGTGGGTGCAGAGAGAGAGAGAGAGAGAGAGAGAATGCGTGCGCCGCTTTCCCATTACCATAACTGTTTGTTTGTTTGCTATGCTGTATTAAGAGATTATTTTCTACAGTTCACAAATAAGTAAGTCCAGTATATTAGACCCTACCCTGAATAAAATAATTGGTGGACATTTCTCTGCGACTCAAAAGAAAACTGTACAGCTCCTTTTTAGAGTACCTTTTAAAAGCATTTGTGCATTTTCAGTTAAGCTAACAAACACATTGCATATTTCAAATCTACCTGTTCTGTGATGTCTGGTCACTGAAGAGAAGAAAGAAAAAAAAACAAGAATGTGAGCTCTGACAACCTGGGTTATCAGAAATGTAGGGAAATCTACAGTCGTGTTTAGGATTATGAAACCAACCAGTGCAGGCTGCTCTGTAAATACATATTAAAGTATTGTTTTGTAATATGCTGCAAGTCTGATTTTTAATTCTCATTTTCCCTTTCAGGGGAAACATTAAAAATGCTTGTATAGTGAGTTCCCAAGGCTCTGAGAATCCAAGTCTTTTGGTACAGTTGGGTTTGGTTTTACTGAAGAGGAGGAAAATATGTTAAAAGTCTTCCTTTTGAACTGTATTCATAGCTAAGGACTTAAGACAAATAATTCCTTCCATGTTTTGTTTATGGAAAAGCTTTGTAGAAAAGAGGTATGGGACCTCAAAGAGTATAATGGCACTTAACCCAGTTGAAGTCTTCCTTGTGTAATAATGTCCAAAGTTGTTCAGGTTGTCTAAAGCAAATTATTAGCCATATTTGTCTTACTGGATCTGCTCAGCTAATACGCTGCAAGCGTCTCCGTAGGCATCCCAGTCACTCTAGCTTTAATTGTAAACCGAAACATGATTTACAAGATGAGTTTTGATGATAGTTCCCAGTTCTGACTTTCTGGCCAGTTGTATAACCTAAACCATCATGTGGCACGGTGGTTGAACTGAGCTGAGTCCTGCGATGTTCTCACCTACTACTAGTACGGAGCACTTTCCATTTGTTAGTGTGTTCAATCTCAGTGAGTTTATGGGATAGGGTGAGGCCTTGGTTTCCCCAGGATTCACTGGGGGGGGGGCGGTCCCTACATGGAAAGCAGGAAGGCCCCTTATTAAAGGGGGAGTGTCTCGTGACGTGCCAATTCAGAACATGAATGGCTGTTTTCCACTTGAAGCCAGATTAAAAACAAACATGTTTTAAACTGGTTTAAAGGGGAGCCTGCAAAGTGAGCTGCCGTAGGAGGTTCCACCACACACAGGGAAAGGGGGTAGTGGTAGAGCTAAGCTCTCGAAAGCTCATACCCTGGAAATCTAGGCCTCCAAGGTGCTACTGGATCTAAAGCTTGTTCTACTACTGACCAATACGGCTTAAAATAGTGTGACAAAGCTCATTACCACGTGCCACCCCCACCTCTTCCTTTTTAGTTCTGTAGTAGTAATGGCTTGGTAGGAAAAGGAGTTCAAGTGAAACAGTGAAAAAGAGAGTATGGTGGGGGGAGCAGCATGTGGAATGGGGTGGGTGGTATAGATGCAGCCTGGAATAGGTTTAAATCAAAGCAGCTGTTATAGCTTGCTCTTGAATTGTTCTATTTATTTGCTTTACAAGTAGATGGTGGTATGTAGCAGTTGGAGTGGCCATTGGTTAAACCACATAGGAAAGACAGCAGCATTCTGCCCATAAACATGCATGACGAGAATCCTGTTCCTCATAAAACCCATGCCTGTGGTCCCAGAAGGATGAAATGTGGTCAGATAAGCTAGTTAGCAAGTGGTGTAATCTAGTCAAATTTCAGACAGATGTGTTTAACGGTCAAGCTTTTACGATGTCATTTTTGAAACATGGGCTATTCCTTGGTTGTGATTTTATGCACAGCCCTATCTTGGCGCTCTCTCATTTGTGGTTAGAATTGCCTCAAAAGTACAGAAATAATCTAAATTTTCATTTTGTATCCAAATTACAGCAAGCCCAAAGCACATCGACATATTCTCTGTGGAATATGTTCCCTGAAGAAAAACGGCTGCTGGAATGTGAAGGAGGCAGGAGCAGAAATTCCCCATTTGGCCTTTGATGGGACAGCTCTTAATATCATACCTCATTCCTCTGGTGACATGAGGATGTCCGGTTGGTACATTAGCTAGCCTAGATTCTTAGGCTTCATTTAAAAAAAAAAACTTTTAAATTTCATTCATTTAACAAAGTTTATACTGTGTCTTTCTGCCCTCATTAGGGGCTGCCAAGACGGCTAACAAATTGAAACATATATAATAAACCTTAAAAGCCATTATAACAAAATCAGAGCTAAACTACATACAAAAACATAAAAACAATTAAAACATTGGACAGGAATTCAGGCTCACTGAGGGGAATGCCAAAGGAAGCAAGTCTTCACCCACTAGCAGAAAATGGCAACCGAATGGGACACATGAGAGTCCCTGGGAGAGAGTTCAAGAGTTCATGCCACCACTGAGAAGGCCCTTTCCCAAGTTGCCTCCCATGCAATCTCAGGAGGCAGAAGCGCCTGAAATAGAACTTCAGAACATGACTAGCTGTTAGGTAGGTTCATAAGGCAGTAGTCATTCCTTCAGGCATGCTAATCCCAAGCCATATAGAGGTTTAAATGTCAACACACCAGTACCTTGAATTGTGCTCAGGCATAAATTGGGAGACAGTGTAGACAGGCCAAGACTGAAGTGATGTATATAGTCCCTATGACTCGCTCCAGTCAGCATCCTGACTGCAGTGTTTTGCACCAGCTGCTGTTTCCAAACATTTTTCAAGGGCAGCCCCATGTAGAACACATTGCAGTAGTCAATCTAGAGGTAATCAAGGAATGTGCCAGTGGCCTGGTCTTTTCTGACAAGAAAAGGCTGCCAAACACTCCTGGCCACAACTGCCACCTTATGATGGTGGAGGCACGGTACTTCCCAATCCTTTAGGAGGAAGCAAGCCTACTTCCACTGATAAGAATAGCTGTATCAGGTTTCGTATTTTTCCCCCTGGGATGATGAGACAGGATTTTGACTGGCTTCCCTTTTTGCCCCTTTTCAAATCAAGCCACCCGGAGTCTTGGCTCAGTGCAATTATAGAGTAGCATCAAGTTGGTGTCCTTCCGAGAAACGGTTATTTCGTGCAATAATTACAGAATTCATAGCTGAAAGGTACAGTGATTATGGCTAACTAAGATGGCTTTAAAGCAGAAGGAACTCCATCGAAAGAGGGAGCCTCTCTCTGGCTCAATAGCATGGACTTCTGAGTATCTGGAGAAACACAATGGAGAATTGGTACATCTATTTAACGGGCGTGGGGAGGGTGTTCTAGACCTGCCGCTTGTTCCGTATGAGATGTTTTCTGGGACTTACTGGCGGTCACCATTTCCTTGGTGATGATAATTTTGCTGTCAGAAAGAAAGATAATAGGAGGTTGTCCCTTAGAAAGGGCCCATTCTGGAGATAGTGAACTGTCACCTCGTTAGGGAGGGGCTCTTGAGCAATGCTTGTAAAATCTGTATATTTCCGCCCTGCTCCACCATCTCATCCACAGATACAGAATTTCCGCTGGACCTAGCAGTCTCTTGCAGGTGGAATAGGATGAGAATGCTCATTGGAGGTCCCAAATGTTACCCTCTTAATTTTCCCCCTGCGGGACAGCACAACTCCACTTCCATAGCTTGAAATATCTCTGGATATCCCATCTACTCCTGGTGATTTGTTTCTCTCAATTGCTTTCAGAACACCTTTTTAAAATGGCAGGTTCTTCATCAACAGATTTTTGTTTCAATTAATCTGCCTTCCTTCTGTATAGTTCTTCAATGTATTGTTGCCATCTTTTCAGATTACAGAATTATAGAAGACTGCAAAATAACATACATAATATGTACAGCACACAGTGCAATAAAACTGGATCTCCCAAAGAGCAATGAAATAGCAACACTGCATAAACTGGACTGCATAAACCGGATTTCACAGTCTGAGAAGAGTGATCCCCAAAACTGGAGATCACGTTTAGAGAATCTGTGATCCTGTAACTTTAGCCCATGAGATCCAGTTTTCCTTTGCAGAGGGAGTCTTTGCCCTCTTTCCATGCGACAGCCCTTGAGGCAGGGCCAATGCAAGGGCTTTTGGCAACCTAGGCCAGCCAAGAGTAGGGCACCTCCTACCAAGTATTGATCATCTGTGCTTTCAGGCACTGCTCCAAGCAGCCGTGTACAGAGACCTTGGCAAGCTGGTGGCCGCCTACTCCTCCTTCCTTTGTGGGGGTGGGGGAAGCATGCAATGGTAACCATGACATGTTCCTAGAGAGTGGCACTTCCTCCTGCCACTGCCAGGCCTCTTTTGGTGCCTGTGGTGCCCCCGCTGCTTCTGGTGTTCTAGGCATTTGCCTAGGCCCACCTCATGAGCCCTGCTTTCAGTGCTTGCAGAAGGCCCTGGTGTCTTGCCTTGCGCAGGCTAAACAAAGTCCTCTGAACCAGTTATCATGTGCCTGTATCATAAACCACAGTGCCCAGAACTGGCCAGAAAACAGTTCGGAGAGCGCTAACAGCAAAATGATTTCTTGTCCCTTTGCTGCTCTGCCCCTAGGAACGCAGATGAAATCTCACAAGCCCTTTTTTGCAGCCTCGTCATGCTGCCTGGTCAGGGTCAGCTTCACAGTCATTGGCCCTTCCAATGTGCTTCTGCCAAGCTAAATAGAACAGGAGTCAAGGGGCACCTTCGAGCCTTATTCCGGTGTAAACTTTGGGCAAGCACGCATTCCATGCCTGCGCCTTGGATTCTTTTTGCCCAAAGGCAGAACTTCTGCATTTACCTCTCATCATTTCAATATGCTGGTTCAAAACATCTCTCCCTTGCTTTTGCCCTGCTGTGGGTGGGGCAATCTGGCCGGGGGTAGAGCCTGCGGTGCCACTTCAGCTCAGGAAACAGGGGCAGGCATTGCGGAGCAAGATGGGACAGTGTGGGCACTGCTGCATAGGAGCATCCTCTGCTGGAGGGGTGGGCCTGGCTGGGGAGTTCAGAGCCAGGGGGATGGGAATGAAGGGAGCACATGGTACTCCTTGGTCACAAATATCCTGCAAGGCATATTCATTTCCATAGATACACATGCATTTTAACATCTTAGTGTTTCGACTGTGCCACCTGAACTGGGTGGCAAGGCAGCATGGTTTTTAAAAAACAAAAGTGGGTGATGGGGGGCTGTGGTGGCATGGCAGGGGCCGGCTCCCCCCCTCCTGGTGATTGGCTGCACCCCTCCCCATCACAGACCACACACCACAGTAGGGTTGCCAGCCTCCAGGTAGTGGCTGGAGATCTCCCAGAATTACAACTGGTCTCCAGGCCACAGAGATCAGTTCACCTGGAGAAAACGGCTACCTTTGGGGTGGACTCTATGGAATTATGCCATGCCATGGCCCTTTCCCTCCCCAAACCCCTCTTTCTCCAGGTTTCATCCCTCAGATCTCCAGGAATTTCCCAACTTGGAGCTGGCACGGTTTTCTGTGCAGTTCCTGCGCTCCCCTACCTGTTGGCGCTGGGGTGGGGACCTCAGGGAGCCCATGGGATCTCCCTTAGCTGGACTAGTGGCACCAGCCAGGCTGAGGATGGGGCCGCATATTAATTACCTTCCATGCTTAGTGATCATGTTGATAATCCTCTTCTATTTACAACTTTCAAAATCAGGCCTAAACGGCCTAAATTATCATCTCCTAATCCATCCCCTTTACAGATTTCTTCATCTTCATTTTAAACCTCTCGATATTAATTTAGACACAAGGGAATGGCTATCGCATGGGAAGCCCTGCATGGCCTTGGGCACCCTCCAGGACTGCCTCTTCCATGGTACAAAGCAACAGCTTTGCTCATCTGAACCAAGCCTTCTGAAGGCGCCATCCGGCCAAAGGGTAAGAGCTGCCTATACATGAGCCTCCTCTGTTGTGGATCCCACTTCATGGAATCATTTGCCTGAGAATGCCAGGAAGGCTTCCACACTTCATTCCACAAATGGGCCTATTTATAAAGGGAATAGGGGTGTGGACAGGGCTTTTTTCCAGCCGGAACGCGGTGGAACGGAGTTCTGGCTCCTCTTGAAAATGGTCACATGGCCGGTGGCCCCGCCCCCTGATCTCCAGAGGGGAGTTTAGATTGCCCTCTACGCTAAACTCCCCTCTGTCTGGAGATCAGGGGGGCGGGGCTGCTGGCCATGTGACCATTTTTGCCGAGGGTGATTTAAACTTTAAAAAACTCCCCCCTAGTGACGTCATTGTGAGGTTCTGAGTTCCACCACTGAGTTCCACCACCTCTTTTCCCAGAAAAAAATCCTGGGGTGTAGTATAATGGAATGGATCAGAAAAGCACTTTTATCAGGGGAACATTGTTTATTGAAGATATTATCTTGATTTTACTGGAACGTTTTCTGCTTTTGTGATTTTGCACTTTTTTTGAATTTCTGTAAACCATTGTTTATTGGATGACTCATCCATTTGATTCCATCGTTTGATACTGTAATCCACTTCAAGTTTCAGAAAGAAAGGCAGGCTATAAAGTAAATAATTAAAGACAATATAATATGGAACCTGTCAAATATCTGTTATAATGACCAATGCATTCACAACAATTCTTTAAACTAAAACTTACATTGTGCGCTCCACCTCTTACATTGGTAAGAGGTGGCGTGCACAATCCCAGCCTGGATTGTGCACTCCACCTCTTTTGTGGCTTTTGCTACTGATTGCATCTACTCCCCCCTCCCCCCACCACCTATATATATCTGGCCAGTTTCTTCATACCCTCCATGCATCTGACGAAGAGAACTGTGGTTCTCGAAAGCTTATGCTACAGTAAAGTTGGTTAGTCTTAAAGGTGCTACTGGACTCTTTACTATATTGGTACAACTGTGTTCATTTTGTTCAGAATTCTCTTCCTAGGCCACAAGTTTCAAGGATCCGAACTCCTTTTCTTTTAAAATCAAACTGAATTGAGGGGGGAAAGTTGGTCTCCCAAGTACATAATTTATTATTAAATCTCCAGCTTGGTAATTCCGATATTGTTCATAGAATGTGGGGGGGAATATTGAGTGCTCTCAGTTTATGAGAGATTGGAAAAGGACTGTGGGTCAGTGGTAGAGCATCTGCTTGGTGTGTTGAAGGTCCCAGTCCCAGTCCCTGGGCTCTCCATTTAAAAAGACCTGGCAGTAGCTTCTATGAAAGACCTCTACTTAAGGTCTAATTAAATATAAATCAAGATGGGTAGCCGTGTTTGTCCATCTGTAGCAGTAGAAAAGAGCAAGAATCCAGTAGCACCTCTAAGACTAACAAAATTTGTGGTAGGGTAGGAGCTTCTACAATCACTTTATTCTCCAATATATAAGGACAGATGGACTCGCATTCTAGCTGTATCTGAAGAAGTGAGCTGTGATTCACGAAAGCTCATACCCTACAATAAATATCTGGAGAAGTGAGCTGTGACTCACAAAAGCTCATACAATAGAACATGGTGCTACTGGACTCTTGCTCTTTTCTACTGCTTCACATGTTCTTTAGTTTATGAAGCAACAAGACAATAATCCAAACAAAGGAACAAAATTTAAGATCTCATTCTATAAAAATGGAGCAAAGATTTTACAAACTCACCTAAATAACTGGAGAGAGTACATTGGAATTGGCAGACTGCTTCGTGTACCATTTGTCCTATAGTGAAATGACTCCTGAGATCAGCAGAAGAGTAGGGCATTCTAATAACCCCGATGCTACAAGAGTGTTCTTAAATGTATGCATCCCAGTATTTCAGTTCATCACACAGAGAACCTCTTGGTGGTCAATTCTCAGCAGCCAGGAAACCTATGACAATTCAATGAAAGGATCACAGATACATGGATAGAAAAGCCGGGGTCAATTATAAGTGGAAAATTTTAGCCCTGGGAAACCTGTTGTGCAAGGCTATCCTACAGAAGTTCTCCAGTTCAAGCCCATTTAAATAAACGGGGCTGTATTTGTGTAGGATACCTTACCCTTATACTACCCTGAGGCCAATCTGCCCGAGCAACTTTGGCTTACTTTCATATTCTATATTGTGCAAAATGTTTAGTAGCTATAGAATCCCAACTCAATATAAAGTTTTGTTGTGTTAGGAAAACTTTTGAGAGAACTAAAACGTAAGTAAGAACATGATTTTGGTCTTGGTTACACCATACAGGAACTCTGACCAAGATAGCCCAGGTGAGCTTGATCATGTCAGATGTCAAAAGCTAAACAGGGTTGGCCTTGGTTAGTAGGTGGATGGGAGACTTCCAATGAAAATCAGGGTTGTAGAGGCAGGCAATTAGCAAGCCACCTCTTAGTCTCTTGCTGTGAAACCGCACCAGGAGTCACCCTAAATCAGCTATGATTTGACAGCACTCTCTACCAGCACACAATAAAGGAATGTGTACAAGGGGTTTGTTTGGATCAGCGATGTGGGCATTTATTTATTTGTGTCATTTATAGATTTTCTCACCGAGACTCAAAGATGTTTACATAGTGTGAGATTAGTTGGAGTAGGGGTGGGAAATGAAACTGGAAAATATTCTGATAGTTTAACCAGAGGGACATCTGATTGAGCAGGTTTATTTTGACTTAGTTTTTGTAAACCTGGTTTTAAAAGTACCCCAGTTAATGTCATGTTTCAATAGTAAAAAAAAAAAAAAAGTTGAACTACAATCTTTGATTAGGTTTAAAAAAAATCTGAGCATAGTTCAAATGTTATCTTAAAAGAAATCCCAAGCTTTATGTGGCCATTATTTCTTTCTCCGTGGTGGCCCCTGTGGAATGGCCTGCCTGAGGTCAGGAGAGCCTCCACTCTCCTGACTTTCCGCAATTGGTGCAAAACCAACTTATTCAAAAAGGCTTTTTACAGATAGCATGGCTGTATTGTAGGGAGGGAATCTCAGATGATCCGCTAATGAGTTAGGGACCATAGACTTCACCACTGTGTTGCCTTATAGATAACTGTTGCTTTAAATATGTACTCCTCTATACTACCTGTGCTTCGTGTTGTCTAATGTCAGTCCTAGAATTGCTCATGTTCTGTTGCAGCATTTCTTCAACTCTGTATTGGATTCTTGCTAGCGCTATCTCTGTAAACTTGCTTTTATTTACCCTGCGGCATTATTTATGGAAATGTCCTTGATATTGACTGTACTAATTTCACAGTATGATTCTTGATTCTCAGTGAGAAAGGCGGACTATAAATGACATAAATAAATAATACTGGGAAGGGTCTAAGGAACTGAGACCGTGTAAGAAAAATCAAAGAGTCCAGTAGCACCTTTAAGACTAACCAATTTTATTGTAGCATAAACTTTCGAGACTCAAGTTCTCTTCGTCAGATGCATGGTACCATGCATCTGTACCATGCATCTGTCGAAGAGAACTTGATTCTCGAAAGCTTAAGCTACAATAAAATTGGTTAGCCTTAAAGGTGCTACTGGACTCTTTTTGATTTTGCTACTACAGACTAACACGGCTAACTCCTCTGGATCGTGCAAGAAAAGATGCCAAAATCTGACTGGGGCGCAGCTAAGCGAGGAGGAGGCCCCCAGGGGCCGGCGCGGCTCCCCCGCACCCCTCAAGCGGCGCCCGCAGCGATGCTGTCACCGGCCGCAGAAAGCAGCCCTACGCGCCACCGCGTCTCTGCGCCGCTGCACTGCCCCTCATTTGATTGGCCCACAGCCGCGCCCGCTCCGCCCACCAGGCTCCGCCACTCCCTCCCCGAGCGCCGCGCACCCGGAAGCACCGTCCGGCGGAGGGCGGGCGCTTCTTCCGCTTCCGGCGCCTCCGCCGCTATCCCGGCATGCCGTGCGCGGCCTCGTTCTGGGCTAGGCCTGCCTGGGCGACGGAGCGCGATGGCGGCCGAGACGGACTCCTGGGGTAGGTCTAGCGGCGCTCGGCCCGGCCCAAGCCCCGGCCCCGCCGCCCCTCCTGCGGCCCTAACGCGGTTCTCGCTCTCTGGTCTCTCCCTTAGACGCGGACTCCTTCGAGCCGGCGCCGCCCCTGGCCGGACACCTCCCGCTCCTCCCCACGCCGGGCGCCGTGGCTGCCGACCGCTGGGCCGGCGAGGACGAGGAGGACGACGTCAAGGTGGGCGCGGGCGGGGCAGGGCAGGCCGGGCCCTGAGGAGAAGGCGCCGCCTGGGCTGCCGGGCGGGGCCGCGGGGTGGGGGGGGGGAGCGGCGTCGCGGCGGCCTGGAGGGGGCACTTGACCGGCGGGGGCGGCGGAGCCCGGGGCTGAGGCTGGAGCCGGGTGTCGAGAGAGGCCCCGCCGCCCTCCTGGGCTCGCCCGTCCCCCCTTTGCAGGCGGGCGAGAGGCTGCCTGACCTGCCTGCCGCCGCCGCCGGACGGGCCGAGCGCAGTCGCTCTTCCAGCTGTTTCGGGCGGAGCCTTCGGCAGGTACGACGCGCCGCCCTCGTGTGCCCAAAGGGTGGCCTGCCAGGCGGAGGACTGAACGGATGCGTAATCAGCTGGGTTAGATGACAGGTCTTGGCTTAGGCTAGACGCTAATGGAGGCTTTCGTTGTATTTGAGGGAGAATTTCCCGACGGTGCTTTCGACACGGGAACAGTCTGCCACATGATTCTTCAGCATTGGAGATTTTTAAGCTTCGATTGGGTATCTATTTGTTCAGGGATGTTGTAGCTGTAATTCTTGCATTGGCAGAGGGTTGGACTAGATGGCCCGGGTGGTCCCTTCCTACTCTGAAATTAAATAAATGGATAAAAGGGATGTGAGGGCGATCTGGCTGAGACATCTGTCACCTCATTAATAAATGAAAAAAAATGCTGGAATTTCAAACCCAACCCTAACTAGAAAACAAATTACACCGAGATTATCTAACTACACTGATTGAGTCAACCATTCAACACTCGCTTCTGTTTTAATTTCTTGGGGTTATGAAATATTGAGCGTTAACATCAAATTTTGGCGTTCAGTGGCCATTTCTAGCCACTAGACAGAAATGTATCTGTTCCTTCCAGGGGAGAGTGTTGCTAGCCAGGGCTGCTCAGCCCCACCATTAACTATCACTTTAAGAACTTCTGCCTGAGAGAATGATTGAGATCTGACAGGTGCAAGAAACGCTTGGTGCTTTTTGTTGGGTTCGACTTATTATAAGATGCTTGGGAGGTAGAAATGTTTTTTAAAAAACGCGATTAGCCCTCCTACCTCCCATCTCCTCTTCTCCCAGCTCATCCATCTCCTTCCTGGCCTTACGGCCCACTTTTGGGCCCCCAACTTAACAGGCTGTGAATGGCTGCTCTAGAAGTTTGTCTCTCCAAATGGAGGGAGGGACCATCAAATCCTTTTGGCGCTGTAGCTTGTGTAAAAGTAGCTTGACTTAGATAAGTGTGCGGGTGAAAATAGCCACGTTCAAAAGCTGGTTCTTTTCTTTTAGTCAGCAGCTGTGGGCAAATGTGCTGGAAGCATTGAGGGAGGGCAGAAGTGCTGATGCTTCTGCAGGTGGAGCATCCCGGGATGGGCGAAGTTGCCTCCCTCTTCTCCACATAGCTGAAGTGTCTGGAGTCAGTAATTAAGTCTGCTATATTGCAAGTTGTCAAGAACACGTTCTACAGAGCTTGGATCTGGTGACCTGCGCAGATATTGATATATTGCAGCAGCCATAATTGCTGGAGGATGCGGTCCCTAGTAGAAGCTGTTTTAGGTGGGAGTAGAAAATGCTTCAAAATCCAGTTCAATGACTCTCAGGGCAATGCCTTATCAGGGTTCCAATTCTGTAACAGTTGCGCTCTGAGTTTCTCAGTTCCTTTGGGTGGGAGAGATGGAGTGAGAATTCTGCGTGTGAGGGCTGCCACCTGGTATTCAGATACTGATAAGAGGGGCCACTTGTGATGATGATCTTTCCCCTCTAGGATAACTGGGATGATGAGGAGGAGGAGGAGGAGGAGGAAGAAAAGGAGGTGGAAGTAAAACCAGGTAAGCAGTAGAGGAGACTACGGCAGATGCAGAGTCCTAGTTTTGGGCTTGATCCTTGGGAATTTGTGAGTACTGATGCCACCCTGTTGTGCATAATTCCCACGACTGGAGTGGAAGTCCAGAATGGGACACTTGGCTATTGTGCCTGGCTTAATCGCGCTGCTTTTTCCTGACGTTATCTCAGCGTTTTAAAAAAAATGATGTTGTGCACTGTTCACAGAGCCCAAAGTTTCAGAAAAGAAGAAAATAGCAGAAAAAATAAAAGAAAGGGAAAATCAGCAGAAGAAAAAGCAAGAGGAGATTAAAAAAAGGGTAAGGCTTCTTTTAGTGGAGATAGGTGAGCTGCTTCTGCCTAAAGGGGAACCAGCCATCTGAAGCAGAAACTGCTTTTCCAAAGATTGCAATTGCACAGATGCAAGTGTTAGAGTTGAGGGAGTTGAGTTGCGGGCGTCAGAGTTGGGCTGCTGCGTGGCAGGCTCTTTTGTCTGGATGTGTTGGGTTTGTGCAGTGTGGTAACCTGTGCCACCTTCAGTTGCTCCAGACTTGAATGGTTGTTGCAAGTGTAGCTGCCCCAAGCGAGCCTCTTTGTGTAGAGACTGTCGAGTAAGGTCTAATCAGAGAGGCATTCTTAATGTGCATGATCGCTCTAGGCTAGGTAAGCTTGCTCCTATGGCTTAGACTGTCATCTCTGACTTGGTGTCTCCTAAATGACAGAGCTAAGGAAGAGTTAGATTAAATATTTATTTGTAGAACTTCTGCCAGCTTCCCAACCTGCTGGTGGAGATATTTAGAAAAAATGGGTAAGAATGCGAGAGTAAGAGAGGCAAATGTCCATTGTATAAACCTGAAGCTTCCATTTTACCTTCCAACTTAGTTTTAGTAAATAGCATTGAACGCGATGACCTAAGAACTTCTGCATGTCGTTGATACTTGGTTTTATATCTTTTTAAAGTTAGAGGTATCAGAAGAATCTAAAGAACTGACGCCAGAAGAACTGTTAGCAGATAAACTCCGGCTACAGAAATTACAAGAAGAGGCCGACCTTGAACTAGCAAAAGAAACTTTTGGTAAGTTCAGAGGCAACTGAAATCCAGGCAGATCCTCTTGTGGTGGTGAGATAGGAGTGTGTGTGTGTGTATTTGGCTAGCTACATTCCAAGGGTGTGAGGTAGGGAAAAAATGGCTGTCAGTGAATTATCTACAAACATTTGCAAGGCCACAGATGCCCAGGTATCCTAAATTTGCAACTCTAATCAGCTGGCTGTCCCTACCGTCTGATCTTTCCTCTGCAGGCGTAAACACCACATTTGGAATAGATGCTATGAATCCATCTTCAAAAGATGACTTCACGGAATTTGGCAAACTGTTAAAAGAAAAAATAACACAGTATGAAAAATCCCTATATTATGCTGGCTTTTTGGAAACATTAGTTCGAGACATTTGTATTTCATGTAAGTATGTTAGAAAGGAATTCTTTTGTATGCTGTTTGCTTTATAAATGTGTATGGGGGGGCGAGAAATGGGGATTCAGCAAGAGAAACTGGGCAGTTTTAATTTCAAGAGGTAATGTTGTCTGGATGTTTACAAATCTTTGAAAAGTACTTTATGTGTTTTCCTGGAAAAATACTTTGGCATGGGTACATGTGCAGTATTTACTGCTCTGTTGAAGCTTTGTTAAGAACATAAAATGTCCCCTTGATTACGAGCACATAAAATTGAAATATTTGGCATGTTTAAATTTCTTAAATACTTTAGTTTTGTTCAAAGGGTAAATATACCCACATGTGTAGCTTAGAAGCTACAGATATCTTAGTTTCAGCCAGAACAAACTTTATCTCATTTGTACACGGCACCTGCTTCCTTCTATTTTATCCTCCAGCCACTCTCAGCTTTCTCAACAGGCTGGTTGTTTCCCTTTAGGAATCTCTCCTTTGAAAGGATGGGGGAAAGGTGGAGCACAGGGTCAGGTCAAGAGGACAGCAAAGAGATTCAGAGTACCAGCCGGTTTCCATTATCTCTAAAGTAGACCAGAGTTTCCAGATGAAGGCAAGCTAAGAATGCTAGGGCTGCTGCTCTTTTGAGAATGACAGTGCAGAAATGCATCTTGGATTGGAGTGCTGTTTATACTGTAGACAGGTACAGGAGTTATCATTAGCAGTGCTGTAGGTTGTTCTGCATAAAAATCTTCATTGTTCTCAAGAGGCCTTTAACACCTTGTCCTAAAAAGCATTTCACCCTCTCCCATTGACAGAATATTTCATAGGTGTTTCCAAAAAATTTCCCCCCAAATATCACAATTTTCTCTGGGCCTTTATCTTTCCTCTAGTAGAGTAAAAAGTAGTTCTGTTCCCAGCAACTGGGCAACCTCCTCAAGGAAGACGGGGAAAGCCGCCTCTGGGAAGCCCGAGAGAGGGCTTTTGAACAGCACTAAGTTCTGTGATGTCTTCTGTGTCTCATTTGTCGTAATTAGTGCTGCAGCTTCGTATTCACTGAACTAAGGTGGAAAGTGTGGATTGTGTAGATGTCAGTGGGGAAAAAAGTTGAACAGCTGTTTAAAAGGATCTGCATTTTCCCTGCTGTGCTGTGGCTCTAGCAGTTCTTAGATAGCATTCTCTCGCAGCTCTGCCACATTTGCCCAGGAGATTCTAGGCTGTGCCTGCCACCAAGCTTATGGCTCTTCCCTTGTGCTTCCTTTCCATTCAACTTGATATTCTAAATACTTTGCGGAGCAAAAATGCTTACTCTGATTCCTAGCCACTCGTACAAAATCAGTGTTTACTCAAAACAATATTCTTGAATACCAATTATTTGAGAATTAGAAGGATTGCTAGGAAAGATGTGCCTCAGAGATGCCTTTTGCTTTTATTTCCCATGTAGTGGAAGTTGATGACTTGAAAAAGATCACAAATTCCTTGACAGTTCTATGCAGCGAGAAGCAAAAACAAGAGAAGGTGAGTCTTGGGCATGCTTGTTCTCTGAATTGGGGTGGGCTGGATTAATCCGAGCTTCTTTGACCACTATCCTGTTGTCCCCTGCTTGTAGCCTTCCGCTTAATACAAAAAGGGGCGCTCATTTCCTTTGCTCTTTTTTTATTGTGTACAATCAGTACCACCCTTTATCTAATTGCTGCGGTGTACTGCAGACATGTTGAACTACTTACAGTTCAGTATGCAATCTTAAGCCTGCATACTGAATCTTTTATTTCAGTAGTCTGATTATGCTATGCACAAGTTAGTCCACGAGTGTTCAACTTGCTGATTAGGACATGATCCTGAAGTTGCTGGTTTTCTTTTTCCAGACAGTAGAAATTGTTTCTGTAAGAGAGTACTTGAGAAACTTCCTTTTCCACTCTCTGAACTATTCTGTTTTTACTATTTAAGGAGAAGGTGCTGTCTTTATACACATTTATTGGATTAAGGCTTCCTAAATGGATCTGGGCTTTTTGTCTCCTCTAGCAAAATAAAGCCAAAAAGAAGAAGAAAGGTGTGGTGCCTGGCGGGGGCTTAAAAGCAACCATGAAAGACGACCTTGCAGATTACGGTGGTTATGATGGTGGTTATGTCCAAGACTTCGAAGACTTTATGTGACACTTCTCCTTTCTGTTGTTTTTCTGTTGCCCAGAATCCCGTAAATGTGTAGCACAACTTCTTTCTTTTAAATTCTGCCAAATGCAACAATCAAAAGTGCAGTATTTTTGTGCTGGCAGCCTGTTGACCCTTGGCTGCAACTGCATTGGGATGCGCATCTTGACGGCAAGGGAATCAAATTGAGGTTCAGTTGCTTAATCATAGGACAGGACAGAACTTTCAGAACATTTGACTAAATAGCAGCAGAAGCAGCACCAGATTGGAAACGCAAGGCCCAAATTAGGTTACCAGCACCACATAGTAATAACATCCTTAACTGCGCTCTCCAACTGACTTTCCACCCAGATAACAAAAGCAGTTTGCAGCAGGCATGGTGTGAAGCAATTAGTATTAAAAATGGCTTTTATCTACACATTAGAGCTTGAGATTTTTGCAGTAGGTTGGCAAATCGGCTGTAGGGGGAGGATTCTGCACTTGGCAATCCAACCTGTGAAACTCTTCTTGCTTGAAAGCAGCAACTAACACCCGTTTGGGCTGGTTCTGTTGTATTGGAAAAAAGCCTTTTCTCAAGTTGAAGCAGTTCAGCATCCACTTCTCTGACTCGATGGGGATCCTTTGCTACCTGGTCTTGGCGGCCGTAGTTGAGCTCTGTCTTCTCTCATTTACAGAAATCCTGCTTTGCAAACTGCAGCAGTTATGACAGTTGGGCAAATTGTTATGTTAACAATTATGACATCTGCAGTGTTTTATAAAAGTAACTAATTTAATAAAATCACTATTGCGAGGGCTGAGAACTTTGTCTGTTTGTAACACAGAAGGTGTTGGAGCTAGCAGAGAGCTGCATTAGGCATCTCAAACCTGTAGCACTTGCCAGGAATGGAAGGCCCTGAGATGATGTGGCAGGAGCACAGGATGGCATGGACATTTTTATTTATGAGCCCATCTGCAAGTTCTACTGTAGTGGAATCTATACAGGGAAAACTGAAAGAATGCTAATTTTGTTCCCATTGCTAAAAAGAGAAAAACGTGACACAATAGGCCACCAAAACCCAGCCATGTAGCCCTAATAGGCTCTCCCTCAATCACATGGGTAGATTAATCTTGCAGAAAGCACAAAAAAACGTCATCTCCAACAGCGCTTTGTAGCCCATGATAATGGTGGGCGTGCAAGTGAGTAACTGAAATATTAAGTTTAGCACTGAGGGGAAAGATGAGGAAATGTGCAGTAGAAGAAGGGGGGGGGTTGGCTGGTGCATCTCCAAGGAGGCATGCAGGATAGCTGGTGTGGACTTTGTAGGGAGACTGGAGAGAGAGAAGCAGCAGGTGAACCGACTACACCTGATAAAAATCAGTCAGTACAACAAGCTACCATTTAAATGAACTGTGGTTTATTGTCAGTTACTTCCAGACCTGTCCCATTTTGTCACGAAATCTTTCTGGGGTAATATTTACATAATGGCACCTAAAAAGTGACACATACAGTGCAAGGGGGGGATACCAGGCCCCAGTATTTATGCAGAGTTGAAAAAGCTATTTACCAACAACTTTTACAAGCTGGGGCACCCTTTCAGGTTTTACAGAAGTAAATACAAGGTATTGAAAACAACTGCAGTAGAGGAGAGAATAAAGAGGTAGCAATCATACCTATGTTCTTGCAAGAGTTGCCTGAAACTTTTTAAAAAATGAAATTTAGCTAGGGAAAATAAAGTGCAGTAAAGGTATGGTCTGTTTAATACACTGATAATTAGAAATTTACAAAATAGTTTTATAAAGTGTCTTTCCATTGCAAATCCCATTGACCAACCGGACTGAAAAGGCAAAAACTGACCAGGTCTCCCTCTGCCGCATTTTGTAACCCAGCAGCAGAAGTCTCCTGCTTCATGCTTTCCTGGGCAAGGGGCAGTTGTGAAACACCTACTTGCAGTAGCAGAAAAGCGCCCCCCCCCCCCCCAGAGGTCCTGCAGACAATACTTAATGTTTTTACAAACTAATACTTATTTTGAAAAGTCTATTCTGACTTCAGCAGTCAATACTAGTTTAGAACCAAGCTTGAAGTTAACAAATGACCACCACTGTTTAATACAGTCAATGGAAAATAAGAAAGAATAGTGCAGGTAGAGTATTTATATTCCGGATTCTGAAACACAGGCTGATGGGTGCCCTCGGCACAGAGAGTCAGCTCTCCCGCAGTTCCAGTCCTGGCTCCAGCTCTCCTTCAATGCACAGCCTAGTTTGATAAAAGGTCGTTCAGGCAAGAGCCCAGCTGAGCATCCTTCAGAAGCATGTTCACCACATCGTAGAACTGGTGGTCATAAGCCAGCTTGTAATACACGTAGATATCATCGCAGTAAGTTAAAAGCCTCTTCAGGTTCTTCAGAGGAGCTGCGCTTCCAGGGCGCTGCTTGAACCTGGAAAAGAAGGTCACACCCGTAATACCTTTGACAAGATGCTGCAGGTCCCTATCTCTCGCTCCACCCCTTAAACAGCAATGATGTAATTACGGTTCGTCGATCTGTTGCAGTTTAGATTGTTTAATGGATATTGTATCGAGGATCTGCTTTGGTTTAAGCCAAATATTGTAAGCCATCTCGGGATCCCCTTTGGGCTGAGAGGCGCACATTCATTTTTTCAAAAATGAACAATCCGGGTGCTCTTGCGCAGCAGCCAGGTGAATACAAGCTACGACTTCCCTTGCTGATACAGAGCCCTGTTGCCTAACTGTACAGAAAGCACAATGCGGAGGAGAGGCCTCAAGAGGGAACTGGCCTGCAGGCAGGGAAGTGCTGGGCCTCTGCAGCAAGGACTCACTTCTGTGCAATGTCCTCGAAGGTGCCGGCCTTGAGCAGGCCACGGTGCTTGAACTCCTCCAGGTAGCTGAAGTCACCCTTGACAAGCACTTGCTGAAACAGGACTTCAGACCAGTCCGGGACAAAGTCATAGGCGTCAGCCACAATTGCAGCCTGGAGGGGGTGGGGGAGAGAAGGGCCAGAGAGGTCACCACATTGGGAACGGAAACATTGTCATTTAATGGTGAATATCCATTCTGGATGGTTTCAAGATGGGGCAGGCTGTTACTTCTAGGAAAGCACCTCCCATAGTCCAAAGACAAGTGCCTTCTGGGGGTTGCTAACTCTTGGGGAAGGGGCTCCCCCTTCAAAACTGCAATTTTAAAAAATGCCACAACTGGGCAAAAGGCAAACCTCCCAAAAGTTGAGCACAGGGTGTCCCATGTGAACTGCTGAAATCAGTGGAGGAAGATAGATGTGGGCTAACCCAGAAGTTGCTGTGCCGAGGTTCTCAACCATACAACCCTGATATTCTTGACTGGGGAGAGAAGGCTGCCCTACCCCCATAGCCACCAAGAATGGAAATTCACGGGCAGTGACAAATTTTCTCCCATAGTTCTGGGATGGGGCGGTCCATTGCTCCATTGGGTGTAGAAAAGCAGAGCATCTCTAGGAAAGCGATGAAAACGAATCTGGAATCACCCTTCTGAAAACTTTTATCCCAAAAGAGAAGGCAAGCGTGTTTATGCAATTGTGAGCTGTAAATGGCTATGTCGACTTCCCAATACCTTCCAAATAAGCAACAGAAGAGAAACCCTTCATACTGTTCCCCTCTGAGGGTGACCTCTGCAGGGGGATTCTAATTCGGCATACTGTGCATCCTCTAATCCACTGGCCAATAATGGAATAGCACTCGAAGTTCTCACAGAAAATTTTCTGAATGAAATAAAGAGATCCCAACTTTCCACGATCTTTGGTTCTCAATATATAAAAACCTCAAGGCCTGTTTAACATGTAAACGCCACCATTCTCCCTCCCGCAGATGAGAGGGACTGGAACCCTCTACCTTTGGGCGGGAGAGCGTCATGTCCCTCAGGGACCGTTTTGTTTTTGTGAAAGGTGCATTAACTCCACTTACTGAGAGAACATTTAACCCCTGTACTGTGGAGCTCAGGGCTCCTCTGACATTCTGAGAGGGAGTGGTGGTTGCCACTTCAAAATGGCAACCGCAAGAAGCAGAACCAGACTCAGTAACTTCCTCCTTGTTTTGCAACAGAATTGCAGAAGTGGAATAAAAAGAAATGAAGGGAAAATCAAAGGAGGAGGAAATAGGAAAGAGAAGGAGGAATAAAAGGGCGGAAAGCCAGAAGGGGAATGGAACCACAAGCCTGTGTGCTTACCGGTCTTCCTGCTCCCCCAGTGGCTGCAGCTGCTTTGGCAGCCATGGAAAACTCTTTCATTCAAATGAGGGCAGCCAATAACATGCCCTGCCATACAACGGTCTCAGGAGCTTTCTGAAAAGCTTGGTAGGTGCCGGGGAAGCACTGGCAGGCACCATGGCACCTTGTTGGAGCTAAAATACTACCCACCTGGAAAGAGGGTTTTGCCAACTCCTTAAAGGGCAAAATGACTACAAAATGACTAACGACTCTTTCCGAGAACTAAGCTAAGGTTAAATGGAGTAAATGTTACAGGTCCCTTAACTAGGAAGACAATGTTTTGTTTAGAAATCTTATAGACTGCTTTTCCATTTGAAGTTCATAAAGAGAAATAAAAATTAAAACAAAGCTGCATATTATACAAGCAACCAGAGACCGAAGCCACTTTGACTGAAGTGTGGAGAAGTGGGATATAAATTCCCTATATAATAAATAAAATAAATCTTGCATGCATAAGGTCTTGATAGAATGTAACATCTGAAAAACCTCTTAACGTTCACTACACTCTCACAAACCCCAATCAGTACAAGTCTTGGAATCTTAAAACCATGTTATTATTAATAAATAGTGTTAAGATTATATTTTTAAAATGTTGACATTCACTTGGAAGCTTTCATGGTTCAAAAAGCGGAATGGATTAGTAAATACAAAAATCGCTGGAAAGTACAACCAAAATTAACAAGGAGTGGAGCCACTTTCCCTATGAGGAAAGGCAAAAGCACTTGAGACTTCTTTTTAGAAAAAAAAAGATGACTGACGACTGTGGGCAGACAGGATGGAAGGTAGGTAAAGGTATTCCCCTGTGCAAGCACGGAGTCATTACTGACCCATGGGGGGGATGTCGCATCACGACATTTTCTTGGCAGACTTTTTACGGGATGGTTTGCCATTGTATGGAAACATACACATTTTATACACGGCATGGGAAAAAATTTCCTTACTCTTTCATAATTTAAGAACTCGCAATCACCCAACGAAACTGAGTTGGGAGTAGATCTAGGAAAGACAAGAGGAAGCATTTCTTCACCCAAGGACATGGTGATAGAAACTGGCTTAAGAAGCTATAAAAGAGAACTAGACAATTCACAGATGAGGAAAATCTACCCACAGCTGCTCGCCATGATGCCATGTTAGTGTAGAGGTTAAGAGCGCGGGACTCTAATCTGGAGAGCTGGGTTTGATTCCCTGCTCCTCCACCTGAAGCCAGCTGGGGGCCCTTGGGGCAGTCACAGCTTCTAGGAGCTCTCTCAGCCCCACCTACCTCACAGGGTGTTTGTTGTGGGGATAATAATGACATACTTTGTAAACCGCTCTGAGTGAGCATTAAGTTGTCCTGAAGGGCAGTATATAAATTGAATGTTATTATTGCTAGAAAGAAGTGGCAGGGGGAAGTGAGGGGCTAAAGCCTGCTTGCCCTACTTGTGAGGTGCCTGGGGCCATGTACTGAGCCACATAGGATTCAGGATGCTACTGGACAAGATGATTATAGTCCAATCCAGCAAGGCTTTGACCTGGTATAAGGCTCCCTACCTGGTAGAATCTGGGTAAGTTCAGGATGCACTCGAGCAGGTCTTGCCTATTCAGGTTGATCAGCTTGGTGCTGTGGCCGGTGTTCAGGAAGTGGAGCTGCAAGGTGATGAGCTTTGTCAGCCGGTTGCAGCGCAGCGACTGGCGCACACAGAAGTCCTGGAAAGGAAGCAGAGAAGGGAGTCAGACGCACCAGGAGGAAAGCTGGCTGCTGCAGCAGTGCCCCCTCCTGGCTTTGAGGCCACCAAGACCACCGGTGAGACCTTTTTGGCTAGTGGTCAGATTGGCTGGAGCTGCAGGCGACTATTGAGGGCACTTGGCATGCTCAGACCCCGCCCCCCCCCCGCCCCGTTAGCTCAGTACAGGAGGAAAAAACTAAAGCATTTGGGCTTGTTTAGCATAGTGGAGAGAAAAAGGGCACGGGGGAGATCCTAGTCCCTTTCACATACTGGGTGGAACCTGCCTTGCTGCTCACCTAACAACTCAAAGCATGTTCTGTTTACCTTGGAATAGCTTTCAGCTGCGTCTATGAAGAGGGTCAGGGCTTTCATCAGAAGCTTCTTCAGGTTTGGTACATCCTGGAGGCACTCCTCTGGAAAAGACACCAGATTTGGTTGCAGTGGGCAGGGGTACGCTGCCTGCTCTGGGTCAGCTGGCCAGCTGCTTTAAAGAGTTACTCTTAAACCCAGGCAAGATTATCTGAGTACCTTCGCGAGATGCTAAGTGCATAAAAAATGCCCTGTTATGTACCAGCTTACAGTTGCTAATACTATGTCTTTGGAAACCTGTATTCATTTACCCTATATTGTTGTTGATGGAAATGGCTGCCCTTGCCACCGATTGTACTAATCCCACACTACCATACCTGCAGCCTCACCTAGGCTGGCCCAAGAAAAGAGAACACTTTCGTGATCTATGCGTATGGGGCAGGAAACAAACAGTTCAGACAAGGCGCCTGGTTTCTAAGCCTTTCATAAAGCTCAACTTTCTAAGCTTCTCAGCCATGAGTTTGTCACAGAATGGAATGCTGGACTGAAAGGGAGGAGAGCTTGTCTGTTTTGCATGTTGAAGGGCCCAGGTTCAATCCCAGGCTACTCCAGTTAAAAAGATCAGGTAATAGGGGAAAGTCCTCCACTGGAGATCCTGAAGAGCCACTGCCAATCAGAACAGACAAGAATAAGGTCTGATAAGGCAGCTTAATGGACACTCTGCATAGTGAGCATCATAACTCTTAAAATAGCAAAGGCTGCCTCTTGCAAATTGGAACCGTGCCTATCTTGACTGATCAGCTGTGGCTACGAGAAAGTGAGGGCGCGGGCAAAAATTAATACTGCATCGCTGCTGGAAAGAATTTTTCCCAGATTCTTGAAGGAAGTAGTAGTTATATCGCTGCTGAAAGAAACTCTTTGGTGGGAAAAAAAATGTGACCAGTTACGGGCTGGCTTTTTGTCTCCCTTTTCTGGCTGAGGCAACCAAGAGAGAGGCAGCAAAGGAACTCCAAGGGATACGTGAATGAAACTTCCACCTGGCCGCCTGGCCTTTTCCAGTCAGTGGTTTGGGGACTGCGACAGCTTTAGTTGCTCTGGGGGCTGATCTCTGGCTAAAAGGAAAGCCCACAAATGATTAAAAGGGAGGCTTTTTTCAGTCCTTTTTGATGGAGACCTTTTTGTCTGCAAAGAGTTTCACAGTTAGAGATGTTGAATCACCACTTAGGAACCTGACATGTGAAAAGCAATCCTGCTAGCCACCTGTTTTGAAAATACCCGACTTATGGAAAAAATGACACAGGCAAACACTAGATTTATGCGGAGTCCTCACCCCGCCCACTAGTAATATTAAGCAGTTTGGCTTCCACTGACTCTATCTAGTGCATCATTTAAAACTGATCTGCAGCTCTGTTAATACAGCCATCATCAACTTTTATCCTTCGTTAAGGGGCCCCGCGTGTCGCCTTTGGTATGAGAGACACATCTGATCAACAGAGGGGGGTTTATTTACAGCTGTAGGCTGTCACTGCTCCCCCACCCCGAACAGCAACTGGACACCAGCTCCACCTGGTGCTATTTTATCTATTCAAATCTACCCGGCGTTTTAGACCAGATACAGACAAGAGGCATTGAGATCATATACAGAAACAGCTCACTCCCCACCCCTTTTTTTGTTTGTTCCAACATCCAGCCTGAAAGCACACACCTTTGTTATTTTGGTTGATAATATTACTAAGCCATGTTCTTACAAGAAGCATGAGTGCCCACTCTACCTGAAGCCACCCCAATTCCAAACCAAAACATCTCCAACTCTAATGTGAAAGTCAACAGGCAGAGGAGGGCGTTTGCTGTGCCGCTTTCTGGCCCTCTAGCCAAGCAGCCCTGCTTCCTCAAGGGAGGCAGGGCAACCACCCAAGGAAACATCCAGCCTGATGCCCAGAGGTACCGGCTGGATATTAGGAAAAACTTTTTCATGGTCAGAGTAGTTCAAAAGTGGAATCAGCTGCCTAGGGAGGTGGTGAGCTCCCCCTCACTGGCAGTTTTCAAGAAGAGGCTGGATGAATACTTTTCAGGGATGCTTTAGGCTGATCCTGCACTGGGCAAGGGGGTGGACTAGATGGTCTCTGTATGGCCCCTTCCAACTCCATGGTTCTATGAAACGCTCCCAGTGCAAGCCTGACATTCCTCCCACTCTCCATCACCACCACTTAGAGGGCTTCCCTCCTCCTTCCGTGGCAGGGCTCGTGGCACCAGCTGGCTCCACTTGGCTCCCTGTGTGCCCCCCACCCAGGCACAGAGGCTATTTACCCCAAGGATGAGACTCCATCAGCTTCAACTGGACGTTGGCTGCCGCCTCGTGGTTCTCCCCGATCTCCCTGCACATGCTGAAACAGAGAGCGATCATGTTGTGCTTCTCGCTGTCCCCCGGGCGGCATCGCTTGATGTAGTCCAGCAAGGCTGTCTTGAGAGTCCCACTCTGGCAAGAGAGGGTGAAAGGACCGAGGGCGTCAGGCAGGGGACGGCGGAACGTGCAAATCTCGGGAAACTCAGCGCACTAGCGTGCTCATGCCAAGTGGTCACAGAGGGCACCCTCTTCCAAAGACAAACGAAAAACCACTCCACAGGACAGGAACCAAATTTTCTCACAAGGGAAGGCAACGGGGCACTCGCTCTGTAGCTTCCAGAGCCACGTTCACTCAACCAGAAGAGCCACGTTTGCTTCCGTCCCTGACGTGAGGCCCATGCTGCAGGGAGGCTTGCAGCTCACCAATTCATCTGGTGGCTGCTTCAAAACGAGAGCCAACTGCCAACCACAAGTCTACGGAGCAAAGTCCGCGCCCGTTTACCTGGAACATGGGGTAGGCAGGCAGTGCTCACAAGAGCCACAGGTATCTCCTGAGCTGCTGGTGTCACTGGTAGTGGATGGGGGAGGGGAGCTGAGCTAAAAAGTTCTGGGGTAGGAATGCATGGGTTTGGATGGTTATCTTGTAAGAGGGAAACGGGCAAGGATAGGCATTTAGACCATCTTAAAGCAGCAAAGTAATTTTAGTGCCACAAAACTGAGTGGCCAGCAAAAACCTCTTCAGGAGTCGTCAAAACCAACAGCGTCTTCATCTCATTTGGACCACTCGTGACCATCTGATGGAGTTCTGAGTTTCATCTGTGTCCTGCTGAAAATCTGGACCCTTTCCCACATTCATCTAAGAGGCCTGGGTGCTGGCTAGAAACCGTCCCTCTCACTCACATACCCCACGTCCCGGAGAAGAGCGGACTGTTTTCTCTTTACCCACCGGATCCAACTTCTTTCTCATCAGCACCTCAAAGTAATGTTTTTCATGCAGCAGGTCAAAGATGTAGGTCATCTCATTGTATCTGCTTATTCCAGTGAGAAGCCGAACCTGGGAAGAGAGAACAGCCTGCACGTCAGTTCAGGAGGAAAGGTCTCCAGCTGAGTCAAGGGCTCTGGGTCAGGGGATAAGGGAAGGAAGCATGAGCCCCACACTTCTTGGCGTGGGGCAGACTCGCTACCTGTGGAACGCTGTTAGCCAGGGACTTATTGCATGATGGGGGAGGGCAGAAGGGATGGGCACGGCTGGGGGCAAGAACCACATCAGCTTCAGCCAAACCAATTAACCAGTGGCAAAGAGGACGTAAAGGCAGCTGTACTGCCAGACCAGGAGTAAAGCAAGCCAGTTGATTCTACTCATCTGCTAATCAATATGGCACATGTCTAGGGGGGGGCAATGCTGCTTCTAAAACAAAAGAAGCTGCATGTTGTTGGTAATGAAAATCAGCGCAAAATGCAGCAGCAGAGCCACCTTCTGAGGTCGGAAGGAGGCTCTCTCGGAAGGGCAGCCACTGCCTTCCCTGCTCAATGGAGAAGAGGACGAGAAGCCCCGCCCCCGGCAGACGCCACAAGGAGACCACCTTGAGAACGGAGAGCCTGGAGCATTCGCATACCATGAGGCCGTACTTTTCATTGGGTGCCAAATGTTCATCCGTGAGCAACCGGGCAGCCTGAAGGACACGAGTAATCCCTTCCATGTGACAGGTCAAGCTGAAGCAGTTATGGGCAAGAATCAGCAGCTCTGTAGCTAAGGAAGGAGAGAAGGCCGCCCATCATCACTTAGCAGCAGTGCTCTCAGCTACCAGAGGCTGGACCTGGAATCCCTCGGTTCAGGTCCCTCCCTTGCTATAGGACTGTGTGGGGCTCACACTCAGTTTCACTCAGTCCGCCAAATGGGAATAAAAGCTGCGGGGAAAAGAAGCTATAGGAGGCAAGATGCTTAGAGCTGCTCAGAGACCCAAGGGGTCCCCCTCAGAGGATCCTCGGCCCCACCAGCAAGGATAAGCCCCATTCCCAGCATCAGGGACTCCTGGACAAAAAGATTCCCTCCCCCCTCAAAAGACAGCTAGTTTACACATTATGAAAGAGCTGCAGCGGGAAAGGAAAACCTTTGTTAATCTCCAAGGCAAAGTTGCACGGAGAACTGCAGCCCATGAGCTGGGCCGTCCTCAAAATCAACTCTTAGCTTCTCAGCAGCCCGTTACAGAGGCATCTTTCTGAACAAGGGGAGTAAGGAAAGTAACTAAAAGACGGACTCTCCTCCCTGAGGGCACTCATATAGCTGGTTCTGACCACGTTTACTTGGAAGGAAAGTTCCGCAGACTGAACGGGGCTGGTGTCCAAGGAAGCATACATAGGAGGGCAGCTGTGGTCATGTCTTTTAAAGGGGATCTTATTTGACTTTGAGGAGTCCTGAGGAATCCCCTTCCTGCTCACCACCACTGGGCGACACCAATACTTACTGCAGGCAAGCTCCCCATGTGGCACAGAAGAGATTTTATCCAGGAGCTTCATGCCAACCAGAGTGTGATCCTGGCACAGTTTGGCCAGTTGCAAAAAGGACTGGCTCTCCTCTGCGGGATTCAGTGCTCGGTTTTGCCCTGTTTGTATGAAAAAGATAAACTGTGGCACGCACAGCACAATCTTCAACAGGCCACGGGGGCAGGCAAGGCAGCGGCCCCCTCCTCCCCATCACAGTCCAAGGCCAATCCCAGGAGGGCCCCCTTTCTTCCATTTGGCCCAGCTATTTCACTCTTTCTAGACTATGCCCGTTCAGATTTTGCTTCTGTGATTATGACTGTGTGGTGAAGAACTTAGGCATGACGGCAGTGGCAGGGGCATGCGGAACATGAGACCCCAACACAACGAAGTGGCAAAAAGGCCGATGTAAGTCTTAGGTTGCACCAAACCCACCCCTGGCACGAGGAGTCACCCCCATGGACAGCTGAAAACGCCACGGCCTGCCCCACTCACCTCCTCCTCCTTGCGAAGGGGCCAGCAGCTCCCGTATGACCTCCTCAGCCACCAGCTCAGCCACCGTCTCTGGATCCAGCCCCTGGGCAGTGATGAACGCCTGGGCCTTTTTGCACCTGTCTGGCCGCTGAGAGGAGAGGATGGCACGGAGCAGCCGTTCAGGGTCCTGAGCAGAGATCTCGCTGAAGGAGCAGCCGAGCTCCTGCAAAAAAATTACCAGAGGGAAGGAGGAGAGGCAATCCTTCTGTTATGTGCAATCCTAAACAGTTTATCACCCGGTGAACCTCCCGATGCCCTCCCAGTGGCTCTCCTCTCTCTACTGCACTACGAGGCTTTTCCCTCCCCAGTTCCAGGCAAGGACGTACCTTGGACAGTTCGTACAGGCAGAGGACCTGTCGGCAGTAGTTCCGCCCATGCACGCACTCGGCTGCCAAAGCCTGCAGGCTGCCTACGACCTTGTCGTCCGAACACGGGGCCCCCAGAAGGGACCAGGACTCCAGGCTCAAGGCTGGAACCAAAAATCAAGATTCAGAAGAGGAAGGAAGAAACACGCCAAGCAGAACAGGCCCCACACAGCAAGCCTCTCAGAGCCACAGGCCAAGAATTGCTAGCTGCAGCGGGTGGGGTGTGCCAGCCTAAGTTGAGCAATTCAAAAACACTTGGAGAATTTATCATTGATCAGTCAGCCACCCTCTTTCCATTTCAACACCTAAAAACATCATGAACTGCAAATCTGAAACAGGAGCTCAGCGGCGGAAAACTCTACATGGATTAAGGATGTCGACAAGCAAGTCTCCCATCGTGCTCAATGCTGTACAATAGCACAGAATGCCGCCCCCTGCTCCCCAACCAGAGACAGCAAATAACTAAATTAGCAAGAGAGGCATCTCTGCCCAACTGGTGCATTCGACGGCCGGTCCTTACTGCTTTGCAACTGCCGGCTCTGAAGCTCCCTCTCCCCTCCCTCCTCTTTCTTCTCCTTCTCTTTTGCTGCAAGGACAGCTTGAACCTCGGGGTGGCAGCAGCTGTGAGAGGCTTCCCCAGAGGCCAGGGCTCTGCAATGCAAGACCAGCAACACATCCCGGTTGTAGAAGTTGAAATATCGGCACACGCGGCTAGCTTCGTGCAAGCTCCCCTCGTCAAGAAGGCACCCCATCAAGAAACCCAGCGAGTCCACTTCAGCATCCAGAAGTGCGGCCTGTGAGGCACCTTGGGAAGGAAAGTCCTCAAGCCGCAAGTACTTGGGTGTGCTCAGAGCAGCTAGCTTGGAAAAAGAGAACTCTTTGGCCAAAGCGTCGAAGGAAAGTTCACCACTCATGGAAATCTGGGGAGAGAATCTGGGCTTAGCCCGCTGGGGGCCCCGGCTCAACGCATGTTGTGTGATGTGACAAAGCCAAATTTTCCTCTCTATGTCTTCAAGCTCACTGAGTGGAACTGGCTCGCGGCTGGCTAGCCAGTGGCCAGCCAAGGTGAGCAGAAGCCGTCTCTCCTGAATGGGGGACGTTTTTTCATCCAAGGGCTCAGACACCAAATCTGCCTGAGCAGAGAAGAAATCGAAGGCTGTTCGGTTGGAAACGGCGTTCCTCGCAAAGTTCTCGTGGCACTTCTTCCAGAATTCAATTCTTGTCTGCTTCTGAGGCCAGTGGCCAGTTTGCTTCAAGAGATGTAAATTTTGGAGGATCTGCAAAGCACATGAAGAATGAGCGGCGTTGTCAGATATATTGAAGAAAAAAGTTGTTAGAAACCCAGAATTGTTAGTTTTGTATGAACCTAGAAGAATTTGACAAAACGGACAGGATAATGGTATTTTATATGACTACGGCGGCTAGGATAATTTATGCACAGCTGTGGAAGACAAAAGAGATACCGTCGGTGGAAGATTGGATTTTAAAAACATCGAGCTTGGCTGAAATGGATAAACTAACGAGGAAACTTCGAGAGGAAGATATGGAAGAGTATGTAACAAGTTGGGAGAAATTTAAGAATTATATAGAAAAAAAGTGGGACATTAAAGGGAAGGTGTGGTCTTTGGATACTTTCGGAGGGGAGGGTAGTGTTCTGTTACTTTGAATTATTATAGAGGTAGTAATCATTATATTATATTAGAGGTAAAAAATCTAGTCTGTGATAATATACCATTTTATTGATATATGTAGGTATAATATGTTATAATTTACTAGGTTATAACGTTATGAATTGGATAACAATATAAAGGATATTAATAATTTTGAACATTATAGATATGATAGATATATGTAATAGTGCTATCTAAAGATATGCAATGGTATAAAATATATTAATACGACCCATTCTTAGAATGTAGTATATAGCTATTAATATTATATTGTAGGTTATTGGATATTATTTGTAGATAGTACTAAAACATATGGAATGTTAGATAATGGTATTTATCATTAGATAGGTATTATTATTCTATATATAGTTTAGCTTGGTTAAGGTTTTATTTAAGAGGTAATAAAGGGAATGGAAAACTGTCGGAAGTCAACGGAAAAGGGTGGGGAAGGGTGGGGGGTATTACAATATGATGGAAAGTTAACTGTGTATGTTTTTATATTTGTATAATGACCCATCCAATAAAAATTTATTAAAAAAAAAGAATGGAAGTGGTGACAGTGAGTCACCTGGGGCCAGTTTACCAGGCTACACACCGTAAGACAACTCACTCTGCTGCAATTAGTGGGGAAAGGCAACCGACAAAATGTAAGGGTGAATATCACTCAACATCTGTGAGTGGATCCAGCATACCTCTTGGATAACAACATGGTCCACAGGCAGCTTGGCCATTTCTGCCACGTCCCGCGCAATGGAGAACAAGCTTCTCTCCTGAAGCTGCTCCAGAATTCTTCTGCACTCATCCGAGAAGTTCTCAGGAGTATAATTGCTTAGAATGGCACGATCGATGGAGACAGATGTATCCTTCAAGATCCAGCTGAGTGCACTCAGCTTCTTCATATCTGGCCCTGGGTCCGACAGACAAAACACACAACAACAGGATTCTTAAGTGGGTGTGGCGCTGTCTGCACTTCAAAGAGGACAGCTTCAGAAAGCAGCAAGGGTGTAGCCTGCAGGTCAGCACCCAATGAGGGGTGGGGGTGGGGAGTGAGGAATGGAGAGGGAAAGCGATAGACAAACTGGCAAACTATTCGGAGGATCTTGGACTTGTATTTAAACCAATCACGACTCTTTGTTGACCAACCAAACATCTTCTGGTCTCCAGACCACCTCTGGAGTGAATGGTTCTATTACAGTTATTTGTCGGTCAAAGGGGTCTTATACATTTACTTGGTTTGCAAAAAATGTTTATAATCATCTCACAACTGAAGTTCCCAAGATGGTTCACAGTAGTTAATGCAACTGTTAAGATCATCGGTACAATAAAAATCTATCAGCAATTTTTAAAGGAACCTCCCCCCGCCCCCCAAGCAACAAAACTGCTGCTGTTAAAAGCAACAATAATATAACTGCCAGATAATTCGTGTTCTGGCCAAAGGCCTTGGGAAAATAAAACATCTTCACCGGTTGCTTGAAATTCGAAAGAGTGAATTGCCAGGAGAACAGGTGCAGGACAGGAACTCCACTGGCCAGGCACCAACACGGAGACAGAAGCCCGTCTGTAGCAGCTCTCTTGCCGTGGAATACGGCAGCACATACAGCAAGTTTTCAACCATTATTGTAACAGTCAGGCAGCTCCACTGGGGGGAGGGGGGCCATTAAGATCCCCCAGTCCCAGCTTGAAAAGAAAAGACCAATCAGCAGCCAGGGAACGTCTATCAGACCTGGCCAGGTATATTTCTGGGCATGGGTCCAACCCAGCAGTCTCGCACTGAGAACTGACATGTCTCAATATTCTTCAAAATGAGCCCACCCTGTATCCTTCTTCTTCCCCTGCTTTCGGACCCAGGTCTTGAACACTAAGACTAAAGAAAACTTAGATGGAACCCACGTCTAGAAACACCTCCCTTTGACACTTCCCTGCGGCCTCTAGAAATCGAGCAACAAAATAAGTGCGTTCGGAGTCGGAATCCTTTAAGAGGAAACGAACCTTTTGCTCTGATGTCGTTAAAGGGAACATATTCCGTTTATCAAAACAAGGCATAATCCATTTTAGCCTAAACTGGAGCACGTGAGAGCATCGAAGGAGAATATGTACAAGAGACTCCGCCAACAAGAGGGGGCAGGGACGTAACTGACCCAAAAAGGGCAGGGCTTTTTTTTCAGCGGGAATGCGGTGGAACGGAGTTCCGGAACCTCTTAAAAATGGTCACATGGCCGGTGGCCCCGCCCCCTGATCTAAACTCCCCTCTGTCTGGAGATCCGGGGGCGGGGCCACCAGTCATGTGACCATTTTCGCTGAGTGCAATTTAAACTTTAAAAGACTCCCCGCTTGTTCCAGCTGCCCCCAAGCGAAGTCATTGTGTGGTCTTGAGTTCCACCACTGAGTTCCACCACCTCTTTTCCCAGAAAAAAAGCCCTGAAAAACGGCATTCCCAAGCAGATGACCCAACAATGAAAAGGGGCAGTTAAATTGTGCATGCATAAAGGTCATACATAACTTTGGGTTAACTAAGAATTCTAAATAGGAAGGGCGTTTACTTTTAGACGGAAGGCCCAAGGCAAGCAGAGAGCATGTCCTCCTAGTATCAAAATGGGTATAGCTCTTATCTCTAGCATAAATTTGTTTGGTCATCTGATTTCTACACTGATTTACTGAGGAAAATAAAAAAAAATTAAGGTTTATACATCTTATTTATAAATATAAATATAAATATAAATATAAATATAAATATAAATATAAATATAAATATAAATATAAATATAAATAAACAAGACTTTAAGATTTATAAGAGACAACTTCAAAATGAGCCCTACGAAGAGTGCACTGTAATAATCTGATCTAGTTATGATCAGGGCAACCATGACCAGTCCAAAGGGCTAAACATTTCTGTATTGCTATTTTAGGTACATTGTACAGATTTTAAAGATTCTGGTATTCGTTTAAGCTGACCTGAGTAACACTTAAAATTAAAAGGTGGGCTGTAATTTTCTAAGTCAATACTTATTTCTTTTCTAGGAAGGAAAGGGGCACAGCTGGCAAATTAACCAAGTTTGGTTATGGGTATCATATGGTACAAATAGAATCTGGGTGCCCATCTGCAGAAATCCAAAGGAGTTAGCCATGTTAGTCTGTAGTTGCAAAATAACAGAGTCCAGGAACACCTTTAAGACTAACTGACCACAACTCTCTTCATCACATTGTCAGCTTTCGAGAACCACAGCTCTCTTCATCAGATGCATCATCTTAAAGGTGCTACTGGACTCTCTACTACATTTGCAGAAAGAGATTGAACAGAACCCCCAAGCTTCAAAACTGTTTCTTCAGGGAGAGTGCAATCCCACTCGGAAGAAGCTGGCTTCTCAATTCCGAGTGAACTTGTCCATCAATGACCCATCACTCCTGCCTGGACTGAGCTTCAGGTTACTGGCTCAGATCCGGGCCTCTCTGTTCAAACCTCACACATTCAATGGCTCTGTTGCAAACAGTTTTTAGAAGCAGGTCTTGATCAGCACTGAGCCAAACTGAGCCTTGGCAACTGACTTCACTGCGGCCAACACATTTCAACAAGGAGAACACCCGTGGTTCTTACCATGAGGAAGAACAGTGCCTGTATCAGCAAAAATCTGAAGGAGTCTTCTTAACTCGTATTGTGTTCTGCACTGTTGCAGCATCAGCTCGAGAAGAAACGAAACCTGCGACTTCAACCATGGTGTGGGCAGGAGGGGAGGAGATTCTTCATCTGTGGCTTGAAGCTGATTAAAAATATTTAAAGTAAATCCGGCCCCTAACCCCTCCCCACCCAGCTCTCATCAAAATTAAGGCAACTAATACAAGATGACTGAAACACTGGAAATCTAGTGAGGGTTCATTTCCTCAGGTGGATTGGAGGACACCCTTCTGCGGGTTTCCTTTCCCACCAGATCAGCAGGCATAACTTTGCATCATCCTTCCACTTCCAGTGGGAGGCAAATTTATTTATGTCATTTATAGTCCACCTTTCTCACTGAGACTCAAGGTGGATGACATAGTGTTAGATTAGTACGATCAGTATCAAGGACATTTCCATAAACAATGCCATAGGGTGAATAAATAAAAGTTTACAAAGACAGGGCATTAGCAAGGATCCAATACCCATTTCCTAGCCAGGAGGAAAATTGTGGAACTTTAACTTCCTACATTTCTGTAAACAATCTGAATAAACTGTGGAATAAACGTTACTTAAATGGGGATCTGGAAGACATTCCACTCTGACTTCTGGTTCTGAACGGACTGGAGGTTCTTGGCAACTATCACACTCCTGATCACCTCCTGGGTCATAAGGATACCCTTCAAATCCTCTGGTGAAAAGAACTTTCAGAGTAAGTCCCGTGTAACATGTTCCATAGACAGAGGAGGGTCTCTTTCTTAGGGCTGCAAAACAACTTAAAGAGTATTCTGGGTGCAAAAAACCCACAAGGAACCTCCATTGCATATAAACGGGCTGGAGCGTTTGCCTTGCAGATTAACCAAAGACACGAGTGTCCCCTTTGCAGTGTCTTACAGGAAAGCCTATGCATTTCCTCTATAGGGGCTTTTATGGAAAGAGCTGTGGAGGTCCCAAAAGCATGGTGAGCAGATGGGAGGCACCACTTCTGCCAGGCAGGCAGGCAGGGTACTTCCTGGGGAGTTACCTTCCATTGGAAACAGAAGGACCATGCCAACCTGTGACACAGCCCTGTCTGAGAAGCAAACAGGATTAAAAACCCTCGAGAGATCCTTCTCTACTCAAGAGATACCGTCAGCCATTCTGAACAGTACACATTAAAACTAGGAGTGACATAAACTAGACGTGCCCTAACGAACTGTTCCTAGTGAGGCAAGTTAAACCTCACACCTAAAAAACCCACAAGGTTCTAGTACATATCATACACCTTAAAGACGTAAGAACTGACTCCTTTGTAGTTAAATATTTAAACAAATAAATAATTGGCTTACTTTTGAAAGACGCGCTTGGAGCTCAAGGAGTTTGGCCTGAGCTTCCTGGTAATTTTTGTAGTCCATGCACAATTCATACACCTCGAGCATTGTCAACAAAGGAGAGTCCTTCGATACAGTAATAAAACACACACATGTATGTGAAAGTAAATTCAAAGCAAGATGCACAATTATTTTAAAAATGTATTGTTAATGTTGAATGTTCCACCACCTTAGAATCGGTAAGTATAATCACAATAGGGAATGCGGTGGAGGGACAGAAAGTGTGACCCTTTCTTAATTCACAGCAGAGGGGGAAGAACTTGGCTTCCAACTCTCTTGCAGCTTTCGATCTCTCTTTTTCCTTGTGTCCCCCCTCATCCCCTTTTGGAAGCGAAAGGAAGGACTTGATTTTACTGCGGAAGGCCCAGTCAGCAGAGGAGACCTTGGTGACTGGTCTCCGTGGCAGTGAGAACAACTCCTGTGTTTGTATGATGGTTTGGCATGAGTTTGAAAGGGGGGGGGGACACATACAGCAGTCCTGTTGGCATCTGTTGGCCAGGAGAGGCTGCCTGGAGATGGGCACCTGGTTAGCTCTTCAGGGATGCAAAAAGGTTGTGGAAAATCCTCTTTATGTGAGTTCTGACCTGCCTCAAGACCCTTCCACCTGGTCCAGCCTCTCTCAGCTCAACCAATATGGAGTCTTGTTTGAGAGGCCTGCCCTGCCACAGGCACTGCCTCCACTGGCTTCTCCCCAAGGGAAGAGGCCCAGTGCCTCCTTTCTCTATATGTCACTGCTGCAGTGCCTCCTTTCCCTGTATGTCACTGCTGCAGTGCCTCCTTTCCCTGTATGTCACTGCTGCAGTGCCTCTCTTTCCCAGAGGAGGCTAGCTGGGCCTTGGAAGATCACAATCCTGTGACAAGCTGCAGCTGCACTTCTAACCTGGCTGAGGCACGGGGAATGAGGCACCACAGCTGTGGGGCGTCCCCAAGCTGGACAGACAATGCCCAACTTGTGCTGGATTGGTGCTGATGGCAGGTAAGGGAGGGGGAGCTTACTACCACCTCCTTTTGAACAACTTTCAAATCACGCCTCTCTTGGCACAGAATTGGGAGGCCTATCAGTGCAGGGGATGGCTTCTGACTTGCAAGCTGTATGCCAAACACTTCCAGTGTAGATCCAGAGGAGTTAGCCGTGTTCGTCTGTAGTAGCAAAACAGAAAAGAGTCCAGTAGCACCTTTAAGACTAACCAACTTTACTGTAGCATAAGCTTTCGAGAACCACAGTTCTCTAAGAGAACAGTAAAGATGTTATAGTAAAGTTGGTTAGTCTTAAAGGTGCTACTGGACCCTTTTCTATTTCCAGTATAGTGTGTGTGGGCGAGGGGAAGAGTCCAGTTCCACAACAGCTTCTCCCTTCATTCCAGGGATCTGGTGATGTAGTCTGGTGCTCTCTAGGCCTTAGATAGCAAGAAGACAAAATAATCATGAAGTTGTGCATTCCCGTTGGAATGAAGCCAGGAACTTGTTGCCTGCTAGCCAAACAGGGCCAACCTGAGGATCAAGAGAGAACATCTCCCTCTTGGTGCTAAGCTTACTAGAAGAGGAGGTGCTAACTTAGCAAAGACTGCCCAGTTCCAGAATGGAAGAAGAAAGGGAGCCGCACACAGCAGAATTTCCAAAGGCACCCACATGAGTCACCAAGGATGGTACAGACCCCCCCTAAAATACCAAGCCAAGAACACTTACCTTCAGAAAGAACTGAAAGCCATTAAGAAGAGTTCTAACTTTTTGTCGTCTTAAAAGAATCTGCCAGAGGGCGGCCAAGTCCTGAAGATCCCACTCATGGGTTTCAACGGAGCCTTCAACATGGCTGGTCACTTCCACAGCAGTGGCTTTATCCAGAGAAGTTATTATCCAAATGCAGAGGCAATGAAGAATGTTGGCATCCTACCAAATAGGTGAACACGGACAAAAGTGGGGGAGAAATTAAAGGAAGAGAAAATCCCCACTGCCTAGTAATATCTGTGCAAAAAGTCTACACCCACCATACCTACGATTCCCTTGCACAGGTCTGACTGAAATGAACAACATGGAAGCAGATGCTGTATAGTCACCTCTGAGACAGGGTCCATACCTGGAAGCAAGCAGCAAGCAAACTCAGGACAGGAGCGTGGTGCTTCACCGTTTCTCCCAGGAGGTGACTCCAAGGGCACGGCTGGTTCTGACACTGAAGCAGAACGTGGAAGAGATCGCTTGTGGGACTCTTTGGCTTCTGCTCAGGCCTCAGCAAGCAGGGGCTGCCATCTTGACCTCTCACTTGAGGGAGGGAAAACCGCAGACTCTCAAAGGCCAACCTCAAATGATCCTGCAGAGGAAGGCTGAAGTCCTGGAGGATGCCAATGACCTGGGAAAGGGAACCCCCAAAGTTAAAGAAGCAGCCAGGCAAAGGAAGTGGAGAAAGAGCACAGAGGAGCCACTGGTGGTTTACCTTTTTACCCTATCAGCACAAGAGAACACATACCGGGACTGGGCCCAGCGTATCTGTGGGACCGCCTCTCCCCATGTGCCCTGGAGGATGCTCCGATCGGGAGAGAAACAACTATTGGTGGTCCCTGGCCCCAAGGAAGCCCACCTGGCCTCAACCAGAGCCAGGGCTTTCTTGGTCCTGGCTCCAGCCTGGTGGAACTCTCTGTCTATTGAGACCAGGGCCTGGCAGGATTTGTTATCATTCCACCGGGCCTGTAAGACAGAGATGTTCCACCAGGCATATGGTTGAGGCTGGGCTTAGCCTCCTCTGGCTGATAAGAGGGAAAAAATGGAAGATCTGAACCCTCCGTTAGGATTGCCCACCACTCTGCTTCTAATTAGTGTTTATCAACTGCTGCCATCTAGTTATTATATATTGTTGTATGTTATATTATGTAAATGTTTTAAAATGTTTTTTTACTGTTCTATATTATATATAAATTATATGATGGATTTTAATTTGTTGTAATCCGCCCTGAGCTTGCTTGTGGAGAGAGTGGAATAAAAATCTAAAGTAAATAAATAAAATAAATAAATGATTAGAAACTATCTGGCACACAAAGTGTCATGTCTGTGTATAGCCATGCCATAATTGTTTGGTTGTTATGTCACTGATGCCGCAGAATATTGCAGTTACAATGCTTTAATGCTAACCTGATGTATTCTCTCCTTAGTTGTGTTCTTTCCATATTATAATTGTTACTTTTCCGGACCCAGGATGGGCCTCTCATGTTATCTCACAGAACTATGCGTCTCCTAGCTAGAGACTACCTTGGAGTCTCCAGACGCCAGCTTTTGCTACTTTGCCCAGATGCTGGGAACCTATTATTGTGTACTCACTATTTAGCCGTAACTATAAAGGGTTCTCACGGGGTCCGTGTAAACCTGCACGCCAAAACCTTAACAGTTGCTGGAGCGCAGGAAAATCAAGTATAACGTAGACTTTTTGTTTTGCCTTGTCACTTCTACCAAGCTCCGTGATGGAGTTCAGACCTGAACTGTAAAGATCCTAATAAAAGCTTTTCTACTGGAATCAATGTGTGTTCACTGGAGAGGGGCTGAGGGATCTACCTGGCAGGAACTGACACAAAGACTCATCTCCATCTTTGTGATTCAAGGGAAAACGTTCATTCTCTCCCCCCACCTCCTTTTTTAATTCTAAAGCGGACTTTCCTGTTGGCAGTAAAAATCAAGACTGCACTCCAGATCTAAAGGTAAAGGTGCAAGCACTGAGCCATTACTGACCCATGGGGGGATGTCGCATCATGACGTTTTCTTGGCAGACTTTTTATGGGGTGGTTTGCCGTTGCCTTCCCCAGTCATCTACACTTTACCCCCAGGAAACTGGGTACTCATTTTACCGACCTCGGAAGGATGGAAGGCTGAGTCAACCTTGAGTTGGCTACCTGAACCCAGCTTCCGCCGGGATTGAACTCTGGTCACGAGCAGAGCTTGGGCTGCAGTACTGCCGCTTACCTCTCTGCGCCACGGGGCTCCAGACCTAGCACATTAAAAATACTCCCCTGGCAGTGTGCGTGCCTCCGCTTCAATGGCTCCTCACCTCAGCTGGCTGGTAATCGTACATCTGGGCTTCAATCATAAACTGCAGCCACTCGTTAGCTCGAGCACACTCTTTCAGGTAGGACGTGTTCAACTTGATGTTGTGGAGCCTGCAGAACTGGACTACCAAGGACCATTGCTTCCTTGCGGTGCTGGATGTCCTGCATCAAGAAAGACCATGTTACCGTTTCTCAGTCAACCAATCAAAAACTCTTTTTAGGGGGAGCACGGATACGTTCAAAAGGAGGCGGGGGGGCGGGGCGGGGGGGAAGGACACCAGTAAAAACAAGCAAGCCTATCTTCTGCCCAGCAGGATCAGCTCCCAATGGACTTTTCAAAGATTCACTGCATGGAAAAAACAGAGGGTTGGTACAGCCCCAGATGTCTCAAGTACAGAAGACAAGACACAGGGGGAAAGATGGAAAAGTGCAGGCGTGCACATAACCAGGGTTCCCAACTTCAGGAAAATCTTCCAAACAGCAAATGTGGTAACTGGTGAGAAAACGTCTTTGCCAAGCCTTCCTCAAAGAGACATTATTTTGGGGTGCAATTCCACAGGTAGAAGGTTCAAGGATTCAACTTTCTACAAATCCAAGCTGCAGCTACCTATTGCTTCACAAGTAAGCAGATGGCAACTCTTCATAGAACCAGGGCTCATTTTGAGGGGGAACGTGCAGGAACGCAGTTCCGGCAGTTCCCCAAAGAGGTCACTGTCAGGTGGCCCCGCCCACCTGACTCTTGGCCATTTTGGGCCTGTTTCGGCCTGGATTGGAGACAAAACAGCCTGGATTGGGCCTCTGACGGGTGGTGGATCACTCTCCCACTCAGCAGCGGCCCGATCCTGACCATTTTGGGCCCCGTGTCGGCCATTTCCAGCCCCTTTTTGCCATTTTGGGCCCAATTTCGGCCCTGAATGGCCAGGATTGGGTCCAAAATAGCCAGGATAGGTGATGCCAGGGTGTGTGGCACATGCAAACCAGGCATGCTAATGACACACTTCCGACGATGGCAAGGGGCGTGGCATATGCTAATGAGTTATGCTAACGAGTTCCTCCAGCTCTTTTTCTATGAAATGACCCCTGCATAGAACTCATTTGGGCCAACATTCCAGCAAGGTGCCTGAAACAGACCTTGCACTCTCTTGCACTCATTCCAACCTTTATCAAAGGCAGTACTAAACTAAGTAATACTAGACTAAGCAGTACTAGACTAATGCCCACCATGACAGCTTGCTGCACCCAGCTCGAAGAGGTGGCGTTTAATAAAATGTGATCCATGATCTCTTCTCTCTGTGACTAGCTTTCTGGTAACTGAACTAAATTGTTGACTCACTTCTTTATTTTTTGGTGTTCAATCTTGTCCCAAACTGCTTCCTCCAAGCACACAAGGAGCTCTTCGGCTGCTGTTTTTTCACCCTCAGCCAGCTCTGTCAGTTTTTCAACTTAAAAGAGAATAAAGTAAAGCATTTTATTTCCTAAATTTATGTCTTGCCCTTTATACATAAGATTCCCAGCGGCTCTCCCATCCTGGCACTGGTCACACTCAGCAAAGCTGCTAGATCATATGCTGTTCGTTCATATCTGGGAGATTTTGCAAAGAAAAAGACCTTTGTCTTCTTGCTGATGCAGCACACTTAAAATCGTATTTCTTTTAGTAATGGTTATCTTAGATTACAGCAGCGGTCCTCAAACTGTGGGTCGGGCTCCCACAGTCGGTCCTGTGCTACAAGGCCAGGAGAGTGGAGGTGCTGAGCCAGGAGAGGAGGTTCCAGAAGCCGTAATGGCCATGGAAAACAGTCTGTTGCTCAATACAGCTATATATTTATAAAATACTAAACATGAAAAATAAAAAAAAATTGGTTAGTGTTAACTTAAGTGAGATTCTTGCTTTTTATGAGGGTGGGGGAGCGTCCTGATGGGATGGCCCAGGCTAGCCTGATCTCAGATGGTAAGTAGGGTTGACCCTAGTTAGTAATTGGATGGGAGACCACCAAGGAAGCCCAGGGTCGTTACGCTGAGGCAAGCAGTGGCAACCCACCTCTGTTCATCTCTTGCCTTGAAAACTGCAGGGATTACCATGAGTCAGCTACAACCCACAGAGAATGTAGAATAGAGTTACCTTGCAAACGGGTCATGAAGACCAGTAAGTGGAGAAGCAGGCTCCACTTCAAAGAGTTTGATAACTGCTGGCTTACAGTCAACCTGTACTAATCAAGCAGCTAAAACAGCGCATCTGTTTGGGGATAATGATGCCTTTTCATTTAAAAAATATGGTGTTTCATCCATTACAATTCCTCAACAAGGAAAAAAATACTTATGCTTAAAATGACCACAGAAAGATGTGTATGCAAACGTATTCCCACATTAGCTATGGATTTTTGGATTCCTTGTAGATGCTGGATTTCTTGGAGCATATTCAAGTTGCAAAAGGACAAGTAAAAACTCCATTTTTCTGAATCACCGCTTCCTTAAAGCAGTGAACTCCCTTGCAGCCAGGCTACTTCGTCCCCTGAAGGAAGGCAAAAGATACTACCCAAGGACTCCCTGATGGAAGAGTGCTGCGGTTCTTCTCTTCGAGACATGAAGCTCAAAATCACATTTGCCACTTTAATGTCCACCCGGAGCTTGAGACTATCCAGGCCCAACAATTCCAAAAAACAGACACAGGCAGCGACAACAGAAGGGACGTGGAACAGAGAGAGGGCCAAGGCATAGGCTTCGTTGCCTGCCTGCTGAATCCTAGAACAGGAAGTAGGGCAATTAGCATGCTACAGTCAAAACACAGAGATCAGCTGATACGAATGCAACTTTGAACCAACCTGAGATGAAAAACCAGACACTAAATTCTGTCTCTTTCCTGGCCTTTGATACTGTAAAAACCACCTTACTTTAATTTACTATTGTTTACTTACTATACTAACTATATTTTTTCTGCTGTGAAAGCTAGGAATATTTGGGGCTGGATCCGGACTGAACAGGCAGTTTCCTCTGAGCACCTCCCCACCCCATGCAGATCTGACCAAGCCATTCCTCTAGCCTCTCAAATCCCCCAGGAGCAGCACTGGATGGGGCAGTGGGCTGCAGTGGGAGGGGGGGAGGCACGATACTTCTGTTCCACTGATGGAAAATGTAGCCTTGAAAGGTTTTACACTATAACAACAACTGCGCTTATATACCGCTCTTCTAGACAGATTAGTGCCTCACCCGGAGCAGTGAACAAGTTAGTGTTATTGTTATCCCCACAATACAGCTGGGGAGCTGGGGCTGAGAGGAGTGGCTTACCCAAGGCCACCTACTGAGCTCATGGCAGGAGTGGGGTAGAGTGCTGATTCGCAGCCAAACCACTTCACCACTGCGCTACAGCAGCTCTTACCCTGATGAGACCACCTGTTTTCTCTTTGCAAACAACTGCTTGGTTTTAAATACTCACAGTTGCTTTGGGGTCTTGCTCTTTGCTAGCTGCTGGACTAAAAAGGTCCCAAAAGCAAAAGAGGGGCGCTCATGTTGCAAGTAGTAGCAGAAGTCCAGCCGTTCTATTACAGCATATTTGTTGATGAGACTGGGGCATGAGAAGTGAGGAAGATCACTGCAAATGTCTGCAAAGAAGAAAGAAGGACCAGTCCCTAAAAGTGAGTATAATACTGGAATGAAAAACATTAGATGCAACAGGTTGGCAGCGCTACCTCTGTCTTGGCACTACAACAACAACATTCGATTTATATACTGCCCTTCAGGGCAACTTAATGCCCACTCAGAGCGGTTTACAAAGTATGTCATTATTATTATCCCCACAACATACACCCTGTGAGGTGGGTGGGGCTGAGAGAGCTCCAGAGAGCTGTGACCAGCCCAAAGTCACCCAGCTGGCTTCAACTGGAGCAGTGGGGAATCAAACCCAGTTCTCCAGATTAGAGTCCTGCCGCTCTTAACCACTACACCAAACTGTCTCAAAGAGAGAAACTGGAACTTGCAGATTGAGCCAGCACAGGGGAAGTGTTTAGAGTGTTGGACCTTTCAATGTCTCATTACCACAAAACGCAAATCTAGGTAGAATCTTCCAGCAGAATATATTATTAAGTCGGTCTCTTTTTGGAAGCTAATACATATGATGTTGAGAGATTGGTCTGAGCAAAAACCATTTCGAAGCCATTCTGCTAGCCTCCCAAATCCCCCCAGGAGTAGCACTGCATGGGCAGTGGGCTGCAGTGGGAGGGGGGAGATACAGCATCGAAAAATTTTCTGTCCCACATCACTGGGCTCCAGGGGGATGTGGAATGGGCTAGGGCTGTTTAATTTGGGCATGCCTTACAGACCGAGAAGAGAACGTTGGACTTGCCATGAGATTCTGTATGGGCCAGGAGAGCAGACAGACCCATTTATTCTCTTTGCTCAGTTATTATGGATGACACCCCCCACCCCCAGAAAGGCGTTGGACTAGAGAAAGGCTTCCATTTGTCCTTTCCTTTAATGGCTTCTCCTGTGCTCATCCTTTGGGGGATGGCTTCTTTCGGGGTTCTCAGAAGTTATGATGTTTTGAATTTGTCATTCATGCTGTAAGCTGCCCTGAGCCCATTTGTCGGGAGGGTGGGGTATAAATCTAATAAAACAAACAAATAAAATACTTACCAGGCAGGGCAAGTGAATTTGCTGGCTGCCAGCCAAACAGTTTAGCGGGATCAAATGGCACTAATGCCTGAAAAATTAGAAAACAACAGTAAACAAACAATACTAACAAAACTTCAGGGATGGTTCCATGCAAAACACAAGAGCTGAACTAACTGGGATTAAGTGCAGATTTTTAACAACTTCCTTATATGCAGCAGAGTAACTGACTCGTATTTACCGACTATTTTAGGATAAAACATTCTTCTCATCAAAGAATGCAGCTGAAGAGAATGTGAAGAAAGTCAGTGTAACGATTCCAAGTAAATGGGTGCCTGTGTCTTTAAATGCTTGGTTTGAGCTAGGTGAAGAGTGGGGGTGAGAGAGGGAAGAGTGAGTGATGTGATTGGTTGATGACTGAGAGGGTGGGCGGAGTGAAGGCAGTTGAGCCTGAGCAGGTTTCATATTTCTGTGAATGAGAGTCAGAGGAAAGCAGGCGAGCTGTGTGCTGCCTGAGTATATTGGAGGATTTATGAGAGAAATATAACCTGTGTGGAACCTGAACTGAGCATGTTTGTGAAAGGACACTCAGTCAGGGCAAGAGAGGCCGGCTGTGTGCTGCCTGAGCAGGTTTCATATTTCTGTGAATGAGAGTCAGAAGAAAGCAGGCTAGCTGTGTGCTGCCTATATTTGAAGTATTTGTGAGAGGACTATTGAGTCTAGTGAAGGAGGCTAACTGTGTGTGAAGCCTTAGAAGAGATCTGTGTGAATGAGTTTATAGGAAGTAACTTTAATAATAATAACATTCGATTTATAATACCGCCCTTCAGGACAACGTAATGCCCACTCAGAGCGGTTTACAAAGTGTTATTATTACCCCACAACAATCACCCTGTGAGGTGGGTGGGGCTAAGAGAGCTCAAGAGAACTGTGACTCGCCCAAGGTCACCCAGCTGGCTTTGTGGAGGAGTGGGGAATCAAACCCGGCTCTCCAGATTAGAGTCCCGTGCTCTTAACCACTACACCAAACTGGCTCTCGAACCTTTAAGAACCGAGAACTACGTTTATGAAACCGATACGCTTCTTGAAAAATAAACATTTATTTTGTTTGTTATATCCCAGTGTAGCTGTCATTGCTGTATCCCATTCCTATCCTCGGGGCCACATAGAACCACGAAGGAGCCTGACACTTAGGAACATTACCAAAGGGGAAATTTAAATAAAATATCTTGAAATAATATATTCCTGGTGGCAGCAAACTACCCAGAGGGTGTAAGGGGAAGATTAAAAGAAAAATCTCCCCCAAAGAAAGTACAGGTCATAATAGTCAGCCTAAGAGGAGAAAATTATCTACACAGGATGAAAGGCAACATTTTTAAGATTTGCTCTTGATTCGTAAGTTAAGATCGTACTTGGACAGCCCACCTGGCCACCCCGATGCTTACCACAGTAATCTCTAATTACACGCTATATCCATGGCTACCCACCCTTGAAAACTGCATGGAAACTTCAGCTCAAACGCAATAGAAAAAGAGAGCTATGGTAGCCCGCAAACAAAAACAACCAGGACCCCGCCCCCGTAACTATGTAACTAAGAATGTGAATCACAGTACAGTACTGAATAGTAAATAATAGGCGGCATTCTTAATAACGGCAGGCAGAAATGACAATCTCAAAATGCCCACAAAAAGGGTATTTTACATCATCATCCTACCAATATTTTAATAATAATAATAATAACAACATTCGATTTATATACCGCCCTTCAGGACAACTTAATGCCCACTTGGAGCGGTTTACAAAGTATGTCATTATTATCCCCACAACAGGTGGGTAGGGCTGAGAGAGCTCTAAGAGAACTGTGACTCGCCCAAGGTCTCCCAGCTGGCTTCAAGCAGAGGAGTGGGGAATCAAACCTGGCTCTCCAGATTAGAGTCCCGTGCTCTTAACCACTACACCAAACTGGCTCTCCATAAAAATGACGTGTGCAATACTAAGGATTATACAATCTCAAAATAATGAAAATAATGTACGATCAAAGAATCCAACAGTATTTTTGGATTTCCATTCTAAGTTAGCAAGTTGGGGGGGGGGGTTTCCGGCTTGTTTCCATTTGTGAACTTCAGCTGGCGCAAAATGCCGTGGCTCAACTGCTGTTCGCAACCAGTAAAAATGTGCATATTACACCTGTTTTGCGAGGACTGCGCTGGCTACCTACTTGTTTCTGAGCACAGTTCAAGGTGGTGGTCCTCCTTACCTTTAGAACTCTTCACGGCCTGGGATGCTAACACTGGAAGACCACCTTTCCCTGTATACTCCCCCAGTGGAAATCACATCCCACCAAACAAGATCTGCTTTTAGTACCATCCTTCAGGCAAGTTGGGACACCGGCCACCTGGACTACAGCTTTTTCTCTGTGGCAATGCTGGTATTGTGGAATAGCCTACCTGCTGATATATAGGGGCTCCTACATGGATGGCTTTCCAGCCTGCTGCAAAGCTTCAGTCTTTTAATGTGACTCAATCCAGGTGGTGCTCAAGTTTGTCTTATTTATGATTTTTTTAGCCTGTTTTAAGTCTTTTAGACTTGGTGCCTATATTTTTGTATTTTTTTATTTTAACCTGCCTCGGAGCCTTTGAAAAACAGGCAGGACAGAAATGTTTTAAACGAACCAAAGAATTCCCTATCAACACAAGCACAAAGTAAAGGTAGTCCCCTGTGCAAGCACCGAGTCATTACTGACCCATGGGGGGACGTCACATCTCAACGTTTTCTTGGCAGACTTTTTACGGGGTGGTTCGCCATTGCCTTTCCCAGTCACCTACACTTTACCCCCAGGAAACTGGGTACTCATTTTACCGACCTCGGAAGGATGGAAGGCTGAGTCAACCTTGAGCCGGCTACTTGAACTCGGTTTCTGCCAGGATCGAACTCAGGTCATGATGAGCAGAGCTTGGGCTGCAGTACTGCCGCTTACCGCTCTGCCCCATGGGGTTCTTAAGCACAATGTATCTGTTGCATTACAGCATACTGTTATAGTGGGAAATGAAGGCAGCTACTCTCTTTCCATCCTTTTTTCTGTTGTATTATACTTGTAGCCATTGTTTTGATTTAGAAACTGCCTTGAATGTGATAGCAGAAAAAGGAAATATAAACAAATGAAACAACAAACAAAGCAGTGCTTGCCATAGTATCATACCTTAAGAGTTACATCATCTAGAAGAGGACAGAATGGGCCTGCACTAAAGCAACTCCAATTTAAATCAGACTAGCATTGCTGCTACATGGTCACAGCTTCCATACTGGTGTAATTTCTACACAGGTGTAACTAAATGGGAAAATGATTAGCAACTGAGCATTGACTGGGGTGGTGGTGATCAGATGTACGGCCGGCTTACTTGGGACATTATCCTCCCGCAGGGATAGAGATCCTGCAACAACCAAGAGACGGAAACCCACATTCCTACGGACTGTAGGAGCTCTCTCTGCAACCCGCACTGTCTAAATAAAAGCTGTTGCTGGTACTTGCACACACCTCTGGATTTCAAACAATTGTTGTGCGACAAGACTAGATTGCCTTGTCCACATGGAAAAATCCAGTGGTGAATTACCGCGAGAGCAGATGCATCATGAGGAATGTTTTCCGTCGACATTGGTGAGTGGGGTCTTCTACTCCTCTGCATTTTTATTTTTGTCCCCAATTCTCTCTCGTCTATATTGCCCTTCCAGATCTACTTCATGTCAACGGTTTGTGCTGGACAAGATGCTTCAAGAAGCACCTGAGGTGTTGATGTAAGGCTGACACAATGTTGTCTGGGAGGAGAACATCATGTGGACACCTGCTTCACTGCTACAAGTTTCTGAGGTCGGCCCAGTAAGATGAACAGAGGCACTGGCAAAATTGCTTTCAGCTTAGCTTTAGAAGCCTCTTGGTGATACTCTGTGTAGGCTTGAGAACCTTGTGTTTTTGTGAACTGGTACTAAAAACATGAGTTCAGCCCTTCTTCTGGAGCAGGCTTCAGAGGTCAGTGGGGAACTCTTGTGCTCTGTGGGCAAGCAGTATTTCCCTTAACACTCCCGGCATTGTCACAGGTTAACTGGTGTCTCCTATACATGGTTAACGTGCAAAGAGTTGCCCAGGAGCAATACTGTGACTGACAACAGAATTGCTGGGAATGTTCTGAGGGCAGCCAACAGTGTTGCTCAGTCAACTCTTCCTTTCCACTGTTCCTGAAACCCAGGGCTCATTTCGAGGGGGAACGCGCAGGAACGCAGTTCCGGCAGTTCCCCAAAGAGGTCACATGTCAGGTGGTCCCACCGCTGACTCTCGGCCACTTTGGGCCCGCTTCGTCCTGGATTGGGGCCAAAACGGCCCGGATCGGACCTCCGATGGGTGGTGGACTTAGCAGCGGCCCAATCCTGACCATTTTGGGCCCCTTTTTGGCCCTTTTCAGCTCCTTTTTGCCATTTTGGGCCCAATTTCGGCCCTGAATGGCCAGGATTGGATCCAAAACAGCCAGGATAGGTGATGTCAGGGGGTGTGGCACATGCTAATGAGTTGGGCTAATGAGTTCCTCCAGCTCTTCTTCTACGAAATGACCCCTGCTGAAACCTTCCTCCCGCTGGGAAAACATCAGATCCCTCTTCATTATGAGTGGCAGCCATTTTAACCAGGTGGTAGTACTGCAACGGCATACATACCTGAAGAAGATGGTACAGAGAGACATCAGAAGGTAAGACGCCATGAGAGGCAAGCGGAGAGAAAAGGGCTGCTTTGAGCTTGGGGTAAGGAGCAAGAGCCATCCTGAACAGCTGGGCATCCACCTTCTTGGAAGGGTTCTCTCCTCTGCTTCCATTCTGAAGGATCTGCAGAGAAGAACGCCAGAAGGGCAGCCATGTTAGCCCGCTGCATTAAAAAAAACACGCACAAGTCTCGTGGCAGCCTTAAGGCTGACTTTTCTACATAGAAGCGGCCACTGATGATACTTGTCAAGAAATGGGAATGGATCATTTCACTGACAAGCCACAGAAGATCATTCATATCTGGCTAAAGGCTTTTATCCGCACCTGAGAGGCCAGGAACTGATCCCGTCTAGCCTTCTTGAGGCCAATAAATGGATGTGAACCCCTTGACATTTTCTGCTTGTCTAAAGGAACAGTGCACTATCAATAAATAGCTTGCGACTATTTTGGAACACACCTGGTCAATACCTCCAGGAGCATACATTGTGGTGGCGAGGGCGAGAAGCGTCCGTCCTTCCAGAAGCATGGTGCTCACGCTGGCCTGGTTGCTCGGAATCAAGATTTGGGCATTTGCCAGACTAGCCTGAAAAATCATCTGTGCATCTAGCAGGGGAAAAAAGAAAGAAAAATGAAAACGTCCTCTTCCAAACGGTATTGTTATTGAAAGTATTTACACACTGTCCAAATACTGGACTCCAAGATGGCTGAAAACAAGCCAGTTAAAATACAAATAACAATAATTTTATCTTGCTTTTTAGCTACCCTGGAGTCCAGATTTCAGGCAGAAAAGCAGCATACAGGACAGAAACTGCTTTATTTTCCCTAGGGGATGATCTCCATCTTCGGCCAGACAGCAGACATTTCTTTTAAATCTCTTCAGCAACCTGTGACCCTGATGATCGCATTATTCTTTTGATCCAGAGGAATTAGCCATGTTAGTCTGTAGTAGCAAAATAGTAAAAAGGCCCAGTAGCACCTTTAAGACTAACCGACTTTATTGTAGCATCAGCTTTCGAGAACCACAGCTCTCTTCGTCAGATGCAACTGTCAGGTTGCATCTGACGAAGGGAGCTGTGGTTCTCGAAAGCTTATGCTACAATAAAGTTGCATCTGACAAAGAGAGCTGTGGTTCCCAAAAGCTTATGCTACAATAAAGTTGCATCTGACAAAGAGAGCTGTGGTTCTTGAAAGCTTATGCTACAATAAAGTTGCATCTGACAAAGAGACCTGTGGTTCTCGAAAGCTTATGCTACAATAAAGTCGGTTAGTCTTAAAGATGCTACTGGACCTCTTTACTATTTTACGATTCTTTTGGTGCATCTTGAAAAGATGATGGGAATTAAGAGGAGATGCACTCTGCTGCTTTAGGGGCTTCCGTGCGTGTGTGAGTGTGAGTACAGGGCGACAAAAAATTTCTAGAAGAGACGTAGAATCAGCAGCCTGGGACCAAACAGCTGGAATTCCTCCAAGAATCTATCCTTTCTCCATGCTTTTCAATGCTTTATGACAAACCACTGGACACGGCCCTAGAACTCTCCGGGCAAAGATCATCAGTCAGGACTGGAGATGCATCTTGAGAGCATCCTGAGATTTAACCAAACCCACTGTGGTATCTAAGTCACAGCAGATGCAAGCTGTTTTATCCACTGCGTGAACTGCAAAGAGTCATTGTGAACCGGCATGTTTTCCAGGTCAACACAAGCCATTCTGCCTTCTCCAAACCTCTCCAGCTGACTCTATAGGTTCAAAATTACGGATACCAATTATGACTCTAGCCCCACACAAAATACTCTGCAGCAACCTATCTCTGATAAAGCTGACTGAGAAAACAAATCTGCCAAACACCAAAGTCCACACTGGAGAGAGAGAGATGGGGTGATAACACTCTCCATGCTATCACAGTGAAGAAGTGCTGGACACTTTTCAAAGCCAGCTGTAGTAATCTCATCTGTACACCGCAGTTATCTAATCTGGAGGCTGATCAGCAGGGAGTGGGAAGGACACATCTGCCGTATCAGCTGAAGCTGGCAAAAGACCCTCTTGGACACAACCATCTGGATTATCCAGAAACAAGGCCGAAGCCAAGGCCGAAGCCAGGAGAACGCCCAAGCTGTGAGGAAATGCAACCTCGTCCTGGACTATTACTGACGTATAGTTATTGGTTCAGTTCCGGTTTACCACGTTTGGAAGGGACGCACAAACAGGGATTCCTACCTCCAGGGTGGCTGGCAATGCCTCGACACTGCACTAAAAATTCAAACCAAGGATGAGCTTCATGTAGTGCCTGATCACCCAAAATGGGACAATTTGAAGAAAATAAACTGGAAAAAAATTTCAAAAGCACAGGATCAGCTTCATACAATATGTATTCCCCCCTCCCCAAAATGGGACATTGTCTGAAGAGTTAGGCCCAGCAATCACCAGCAGGCTAAGAAAGACACCTGCCTCTTTCCTGGAGTGTGGAAGAGGGACTGGGTGGGGTGGGGTGGGGGGCGATGGTGGTAAGTTCTACCACCGTCTCTATGACCCTCGATGGGGAATGCATGCTTAATTTTCTCTCCTTGTTCTGGCCAGTAGGCCAGGCTTCAGCTATAGACCCCAAACGCAAGTTAACTTCTCCCTTGAAGGCATGGGGGACAAAGGTTGACTTTCTGCTGTCTTGGGGGGGGGCGGGGGGAGAGACCGAGCAGAAAGGCTGAAGGAAGAATCCATGCTCAGTCTGAAGAAAGCAAATACAAAGGGTGGACATCGGCTCCTACAATTTCTCCTAAGAGATCTGAGGGTCGAACTACGCAAGCTGCTGAGAAGGAATCCATCAAAATAGACATGCCTTAAGATCTATTTTTCATAAATTGTGCCACATTGCAGGTATTTTCTCTATGTACTTGTACTCTAAATTCGTTTTTGATACAGATTCCTACCAATAATAGTCTAGATAGGTGTAGAGTAGATGGTTCAGCCCATGATCTAAACAGTAAAGGATAAAGCAGGCATGGAAATCTAAGCCCCCAGGTGGCAAACGTTCTGAGACGGGTGGCGGGTTCTGCATCACTCCTCCAGCAAGAGTCAGTCTCTGAAGAAGGCACTTGAAATCTTCCAGTTCTGCCGGTACAAAACCCCCATTTCTATCAAGAAAAAGACAGCAACAGTTGTAGGCAGTTGTGTGTTTTCAATGGCATTACCAACTAAAACAATTACAAACTTCAACAACCCTTTCTAAAACAGATAAGTTATTCTATTGTGGTCAGTAGACTAAAATGGCTATTTCAAAAGAAACAAGATTATTAATCAAAGGTGGTGATGGTGTTCTCTGTGTGTGTGTGTGTGTGTGTGTGTGTGTCTCTCTCTCACACACACACACACACACACACGTTAGGCAGACTGAGAACTTTGTGCCCAATATGCTAGCTAGGTGAACAAATCTTGTTGAGACTTCAGTTACAGGGAAGCTGAGTTTCTGATTGGATTGTCTCAGTGTTCCAACTAGGTTCATGAGCAAACTCCTAGACTCTAAGTAGTAAATCTCAACTCAAAATTCTCAAACTGATTTTTCTTTTCTTTCATTTTACTACATGCACTTTTTAAAAATTGGGGGAGGTGGTGGCAGCAAATGGACTGTAGGGTGGTGATGAGGTGGCAAGAGAACCCGAAAGCAGCTGGATCATCCGCAGAGAGAAGGCACATACCGAGCCAGGCTGTCCAATATTTCGTTTCTCATATAGCAGCTGCACAAGGTACTTCTGTCAAGAGCCTCCGTGGTCAGCGCTGGCCAGTTGGTGCTGCTGCCCTGCGACTGAAATTCTGCAATCCATGAACGAATGTTCCCCCAGTCGTGCCAGGATGACAAATGCATCCAAAGGACCTCTGGATTACACGACTTGAATTCTGCATGGAAAGAAAAGATCAATACATGTCATCACTCACACAGCTTTTTATGTGTATCTATAGGATCAGGATGCGATCAACGGGGAATAAAAGCTACCAAGTTGGAATAAGTATGAATAATATAAGAGCTCTGGAGGATATTGGCCTATTCAGAACTCCGTTAAGATCAAACTTTTTTGCCATTTCTTTAAAAAATATATGCATAGATCAAAGGCTGCTCCTCTGCAAGGGAAGTCATTCCCCCTCCATTTCCTCATGCCTTACAGTGCCCGAAGTACAGTCTGTCAGGCTATGGATGACAGGATACAGCAGACAGATCTCTGGACCATTGCCGCAAGACACGCGTTCTTGGTCAAATGGCTTTTATTCAGAGATCAGATCATTTCCATATACAGGTCCATAGGACTACTTAGAAGCAAGGTAGACATCTAAGCAGCATGAGAAGAAGTTGATAGGAATGACATCATATGAGAGAAACTTCTCTTTTAACATTCGAGTTTGCTCCTTTCCTCCCTCTCAACGCTAAACAAAGCTTTGGAGCTCTCCTGGTATAAGAACGTTCTACATATTTGTGATATCAACTTGAGCTACTATGAAACAAGACATAGCAAAGTCTGGGAAGGAACATAAAGGCCATAAACACTGGATGCTGTTAAAGTCCAACAGATAAACACCTGTGAAAGCCTGAGAAAGAAATAGTTATGCCCAGGGCTTTTTTTCAACTGGAACGCGGTGGAACGGAGTTCCGGAACCTCTTGAAAATGGTCACATGGCTGGTGGCCACGCCCCTGATCTCCAGACAGAGGGGAGTTTAGATCGTCCTCCGCGGAGGGCAATCTATACTCCCCTCTGTCTGGAGATCAGGGAATGGGGCCATCAGCCATGTGACCATTTTCTCCGAGGGCAACCCACTGAGTTCCACCACCTCTTTTCCCAGAAAAAAACCCCGGTTATGCCACTAGCAAAGTGGTATTGTGTTACAGTAGGAGACATTTTGTTCAGCACAACAGCATCAAAATTGGCATGGGTGGGGCTCAGACATGACATAGTTCTGAAACACATTAAAGCCACTCAGGCAGAAACCACCAACTGCTTACCTTTAGGCGATCGTGTGGGGAGAAGAACCGTCTCTTGCGTGATTCGATCCCATGATTGAGCCCAGTTTAACATAAGTCTGTGTTCTCCATTATGAATTCTGTCCTTATTGCAATTCATGACCACATCCAAAGCGGCCATGTGGGCAGACCAATCATTTTCCTTCCCCCAGTGTCTGGAAGTGAGAAGAAAACATCTTAGTGAAGGCCATTATTTTGCAGCATCCCCCTTTTATTTTACTTTACAGAGAGTACAATGACAAGCTCTTTCGTATAACACAGACCTATGATACGTATCAGACACAGAAGGAAGTGCTATAAGAGCACACTATATATGACAATAAATATAGTCATGGCTCAGTGCGATAAGTGGAAAATAACTATCATATATAAACCAATCCTCACCAAACTGTTACACTGCATATCAACCTCTCCCTTACATCCAATACTGGAAAGTTATTTCTTAACATGTTTCATAGACATCCCATACCTACCAATAACTCATCAAAAAGACAGCTTATCAGCCTTCAAATGCACTCTACGATCTGTTGTTGCACTTCACAATATGCATTATGAATTGGTAATTCCAATATTGAACAAATGGGGACTAAGCATCTACAAATGTGGAAGATGAGCAAGATTGTGTGTCCACATATAGGTTGCGATCAGATTCATAAACCACACATACCAAACTTTATTTAACCATCTGCTCAATGATGGAGTAGATTGCTGCTTCTGGGCTATAATCATTTTATCTGCAATAACCAATCGCCGTAGCAAAATTCCCTGTCACTTTCTCATTCTAGATGGGATTTCACCCAAAAGATAAATTCTCAGTGTTAAGTCAAAAACATAAAATAATCTGTATTTCTCTATGAGCTGTGTTCCAAAATTTTGGGGCCAATATACAGGAGCACCATAGGTGGAAGAAAATCTCCTTTCTCTTTACCGCACTTCCAGCACAACTTTGACACTGCAATCGGGGAGGGGGAAGTGCTCTGGGAACTGACCAGGAATTACGCGTTCTTATCCTGGACTTATGCCAGTGTAAACCCACCCACCTCCAATGCCAGCATAGCCAGCTACAGTGGCCATGCATGGGCATAACCACGGCCTAAGTCCCTGAGCTGGTGGACAGGGGAGGGGTTCAGCATGATTTAGTCGGCTCCCTAAGCTGTTTCAGGCACAGTCATGCCCCCAGCAGCAGCAGAAAGCTTGCTCCACTACCAAAGGTGGGAATGTCAGGCTTCAGGCTGTTGTTTATTTATTTATTTCATTATATTTCTATTCTGCCCTCCCCACGAACGGGCTCAGGGAGGATTACATTAGTTAAAAACACAATCACAATACAACAGCAATTTACAATTTCATAAAACCACAAGTTCATAAAACCGTAAGTTCATAAAAGCATAATCCAGGCTCTAGTTTCAAGAGACAGAGAGTTCCACCAGGCCAGGGCCAGGACTGAAAAGGCCCTAGCTCTGGTCTAGGCCAGGCGGGCCTCCCTGGGGCCAGGGACCACCAATAACTGAGTATATCCCTGAGCACATCCCTTTTTTTTGTTTTTGCTAAGAAAAAAATGAGGCTAAAGCTTTATTACCTGGACTGGACATTCTCGGCATTCTGCTGGGAAGCTCCCGAGTAAACTTTCTCCACTTGGCGTACAAAGTCGATCATTTCCTTTTCAGCTTCAGAAAAGTAATTCTCCTCTTGCAGTACTTTCACCTTGAGAGACGACAGTTGATTAGCATTTCAGGATGAACACGTAGCTGCCAGAAATGTAACTTCATTTGTTATCAAATCACAAATACGACCAGGAATAAGAGCAAAGGATGGGGAAGAGGGGGCACAAAGGACTCGGGAGGGGGGCTGGGGACTCAGTGGGGCAAAAATTAAGAAAAGGGGAGATGATGCAAATAGAACATGGCAGAAGACCCACAGAAAAGAAGATTTTCTTCACTTACCAAGAAGTCACGGACAGATTGCTCACTGGTATAGAAACAGATTTTGTGCAGGTGCTTCATTACATCAAACCCCTATCAAAAACAGCCAGAGGGGAGTTAAAGATTAGAATGTTGCACTAGGATCAGACAGACCCAGGATAAACACCCCATTCAGCTGTGGAAGCTGGAAGGGTGACCTTGGGCTGGTCACGGGCCCTCAGCCTCACTTATCTCACCTGGCTGTAGCGAGGATAAAACGTACACTGCCCCAAGTTTTTTGGTGGAAGGCCAAGACAAAAAAATGTAAATAAATACAAGTGCTAATAGAGAGGACTTTATAGAAAGGAAAGCATCAAAACCTGTATGTATTTTCAAATGAATTTAGGCCTTGATAAAAGCTTGCAAAACACTGAATTATTCATAGATGTTTTAGTACACAGCCAGCCAAATGGGCTTAACTTTACTAAGCCAAGCCCTAAACTAATTTTTTCCCATATTACATGCTTTCCCCCGCATTATGCAAAATATAGAGGGAATTGAAAAAATGAAAATTTCAGCTTATCATAATATAATTTCAGAAAAAGAAATTATCAGTTTACCTATCCTGCTAGTTTTCTGATGTAAACATTCCCAATGACCAAATTAATACAGCATCTGAAGAAGCTAAACGTTGCCTGTATATGCAAAGAGGCCAAAGTGAATGTTTGGGAACTGTCCGGTGATTGGGGCATCGTAACTCACCATGTTCGTTAAGAGCTTGGAGGCCTCTGTGCCATCACCCTTCAGAAGGCTTTTGTACACCAGATCCAGTCCTATTTGGATCAGCACTTCTAGCTTCTGAGCAGGATTGCAAGTTGTCCGGAAAAAGGTCTGTGCCTCTGGCAGCTTGTTGTTCAAAACAGCGTCGGCGACAACGTGCTGAAAGATTTTTTAAAAAAAAAGATGTACAAGTGCTCCTTCTTGGGAAAGGCAGGAATGCAGCGCTAGTTGGACAACCCAATACTGAGAAAGTGAAATGCATGGTTGGCCTCCCGCTGCCCCAATCAATAGGGTCTCCAGCTTAACTTTGACTGGACTGTGATCTATGCATGCCCTTTGCTTGTTTTGTTTTGTTCTTACGATGAAATAGTTTAGGAATTCTTTGGAGAAGCTGGCTCCGCTTACCTCGGTGCTAAACTGCTCCCATTTCTGGTGTTGCTGTATTTGAGGAACATCTTCTTCGAAGTCACATGGTGCACTTAGGACATTGGACTGCTTACGGGGGAACTTTATCATAAACGTCCTAAGTTTAGTGATGTAGCTGGTTAAAATATTCACACATCCATCCAGATTTTCATCCAGTTCTGTGAAGAATATCAGGAAGATACTTAAACAGGTAACCAAAATCTTTTCTCTTTGATTTTCTTGTGAGCGGAGGCTGGTGCATGTGTGCGCACTCTCTCATACATGCCAAGGCAGGATGGGACAATGTCACCATTAGAGATGGGCATGAACCAGGAAAATGATGGTTCACTGCTGTTCGTGGTTTGTCACGTTACACGAACCACGAACCGTCTTGAAATTGTCCAGTTCATGAACCGGTTCGTTTGGTTCATGAATTCATCATTTCTGGGGCAGCAGAAGGTCTGAAGAAAGCCCATCCCCCATTGCCTAGGCAACTGATTGATCGGCCCCAGGCTGTCTGCAGTGACAAAATGAAAAATGAACCAAACAAACCAGCCTATAAATCATAGCAGTTCATCGCGGTTTGTCAGAAATGCCCTCTGACAAACCGCCGGTTTGCAAACCAAAAAAAGGCCCAGTTCAAGACAAACTTTGGTTTGTATTTTGGTTTGTGCCCACCTCTAGTCACCATTAACAATAATTCTATCTAAATTAATCAGCTGAATGACAGCCACACTCTGCTTGTGCACCCTTTGTTGGAAGTCAACTGGTGTTAAGGATACACGGCTGAAGTTGCACTGGGGTGACCAAGATTCAGAGCTGTACCTTTTGACAAGTTACTCTCTCTCAATCTGGCCTCTCTTTCAAGATTACTGTGCAGATCAAATAGGAAAAGAAATGTCTGTCTCTCAGAGCTCTTTGGTGGAAAACAACAGACACGAACAGAGAAAGAGACCACGGCACTGCTGCCACCTCTACTAGTGCAATAACTGTACAGCAGCAGCGAGCCTTCAGAGCACTGGGAAGTGAGTTCAGTGGACACAAAAGCACAAGGATTTAGCAGTCTTGTGAATTGCACATGCTCAGCCCCACCTTTGATGTGGACGAAAATCTCACAGAGTTGTTTGTTAAGGAAAGACAAGGTGAGGCTCAGCAGCTGCTCCGAGAAGTGTTTGCTCTGCGCTTCTAGGTCGTTTTCTTGGATTGCCAAACAAAGCAAGTCCAAGGCTGGCCTCAGCTCTTCGACGCCTGGAAAACATAAAACACACAAAAAGATCAGAAGATCCCCCCCAAAGGGTCAAAATCTATTTTCAGAACAGAGATGCAGTCTACTTCCATCTCCACTATGGTGTCCAACTGTATGCCATCTACCCCACTAGGCATTTTGAAAACACGGGTTACTTACAACATGCCTCTAAGGAAGTTCACTCAAGCCAGATCGTCTGCAATGACATCCAGGCCCTCTGGCAGTTCTCACTCACTCACTTGCTCATTATCACTCAGCAATGTTAATCCCAAACAGATGGGACTCATGGCCTATGGCTCTCGTGCCCACTATGTTGTGCAACGCTTTGTATCACAGCAATGTCTGTTCTCACGCTCACGTAGTTTTACTTACTCTTCAAGTAAAAATCCGATGTGATATTTGGAGTCTCATCTTGTAAGGAACAAGTCGAAGAGAGAATGAAAAGATTCTCCTTGTTCTTTAAAAAAAAATCCACAGTGTCCAACTGACGGTTCTCCAAGCCAGCCTGAACAAAAGCAAAATGTCTGTCAAAAAAACTTTTTAAACTCAGCTTTGCTGAGGATTTTTGTTAATGACTGCATTCAGATGTTATGAGAATCAGGGCTTAGAAACCACAGTGTGGTTTGCTGTGATAATTCCAGATGGGTTTACTGTGGCAACACAAAACAGGAGTTCAGTCTTAAAGACAAACAAAACTGATTTTGGCACCCACTGACAGAGTTTAAAAGCCCCTGGCCCTGTGGTTCTGGTTGCGAAGATAAAGCAGAGAAGGGGAAATTATGTTGCAAGCCACCTTGGGTCCCTGTTAAGGACAAAAGTGGGGTGGAAATATCTTAAAAACAAACAAAATTAGGAACAAAATTGATTGCCTTTCCTCACTGGGCAAGCCTGGAGTCCGCTTTACTGGGGGCCAGGGGAGCGTTTGGGTGACCAAATTCCAAGCCACAAAATGGATCATCAGCTTCTAAGGAGATACTTTGGGACAGCCAAGAATGACTCCACTGCAACTGCTCAGTCCCACCAGTGGACACGGTAAGGTTAGGTCCTCAATTATCCTGGTATTTTCTATACCTCTAAGGCATGTATGGGAATAGAACATCTTCCCCATCCATTGAGACAGCAAAGAGAATCCACCGTGCTGGCACTTCCGTGGATTATCAGTCGATTCAAGAATTCTTCTTGTGTTAAGCCAAACAGAATCAAAGAGAGGCCAAGCTCTAAAGGTTAAATAAAGTATAAAAAAAAAAAAGGAGAGATGTGTCATATGCACTGTCAACACATGTGATGCTTTAGGGATATGAAAGTCAGTACAACTTCCTCTAATTGTTTTCAGAGTACCGGCACTTAAGAACTAAGCTTTCTTCTGCTTCTAGACTGGAAACTTTGGCTTTCGGATGAAAGCAATAATGCTCACCTGAGAGAATGAGACATAACTGCTCCTCTTGATCACATTCCACAAAGAAGGAATTTTTGCCTGCATGAAAATGCATGATATCTTGAGTCTCCAAATCCCACAGAACAAGAGTCAGTCCCTCGTTCTCACTTGAGACAGTGAATAATGCGCTGAAACCCGTCACGGATTGACATTCAATTTTCATACAATCTCCTGGCCCTCCTGCATGCATGTTCTTCCACTGTCTCTCTCTTTCATTCGTGTTTTTGTGCTCTTTCCTTCTTGTCTTTGAAAAGACAAACGCAGCATCTTGAAGAAGAGAGTTCTCGGAAGCTTCATGGATCTTACAGTCATTGTGCTCCGGACTCTGACGGTGCTGATACCAAGGTAAATAAACATCAGCGATCAAATTGGGAGAATAAAATCCTTTCGTAGTTTTGTATAATGACATTAAGTGTGCCTTCCATGACCTGGAAAAAGGAGAAAAATTAGGCCATCGTTTTAACTGATGATGCCGTAAATGTCTCAGAGAAGTTAAGAAGGATCATAACACAAAGATAAAGATGACTATCTGCAGAATACAGTATAGCTACTGCAGATGAAAACACTCCTGAGAGTTCCCTTGATAAAACCAACTATACAGAGTTGGTGCCTCTACTAGGAAAGAAGCCCAGAGATCTCAGCTTCCACTCTTGCTGTCTTGCCACCTTAAGTTATTTTAGTCACAAAAGAAGCAGCTTGTGCAAGAGCAGTAAAGCGACATCCACTTGTGAATAAACTAACCCATCTCCTACACCTTAGGAGACACAGAAGATCGGTTAACATACCTGTCTGTCCGAAATGCCTGGTTCACAAATGTCATGCTGTAATCTGAGCTTCGGAGGTCATCCTCGTCAGTTTCCTTCAGTTGTTCTACAGGAAGAGTGTTCACGTTTTTCTTACCGAGTAAATGGTCAGGATATTCTCTGTGGGTAAAGAGTCATCCTCATTATCAGTTGGCTACCTCCCAATAGCCTATAAACCATCACCCCTTAGAACAAAGTATGGGATATGAACAGTGCTATGCCCCCTTCTTTCTCTTGGGTACATTTGGTCTTTAAGCCTTTTATTCTTGCCCCCTTTTGGTAGATTGCTGCCACCAGGAATTACATTCCAGAATAACTTGAATTTATCCTTTTAGTAACGTGCCCAAGGGTCAGGCTTTTTCATGGTACTATGTGGCCCTGAGGAAAGGAATGGGATATAAGCATATCGGTTTCATATTATTTCTAAAACTTGATGGTTTTCTAAGAGTAGTTCTCAGTTTTTAAAGTTACTTTACTTAAACCCAGTTACACAGATCCTCTCTCAGGCTTCACACACAGTTTGCCTGCTTTTCATATTAATTTCTCTCTCAATTACAAGTAAGGCCTTTTCTCAGGCGCACACACAGTTTGCCTGCTTTTCCCTGACTGAATGTTTTTTCACAAACACAGAGTTCAGGTTTCCACACAGGTTATATTTCTCTCAGACAACATAGACAAGCTCAGGCTGCACCCAGCTTGCCTCTCCTGCCCTGACTAAATATTCCTCTCAGAACTGCTTAAACATGCTCAGGCTGCACCCAGCTTGCCTGCTTTCTCCTGACTGAATATTTCTCTCAGAATGGCTTAAACATGCTCAGGCTGCACCCAGCTTGCCTCTCTTGCCCTGACTAAATATTTTCTCTCCCCTCTCAGTCCAAAACTGCCTTCGCCCACCCTCTCAGTCATCAACCAATCATCTCCCTCACTCATCCCTCTTTCATCCCCACTCTTCATCTATACCACACCAACCATTAAACACACACACACACACATTTACTTAAAATCATTACAAACAGTGTTCCTTCTTTTCATGGCATCAGCCCAGAAATGAACCCAACATTTCACCCTTCAAGTCCCTCTCACTTGCTGCTCCTCTTTCCATCTCTCTGATGTCATCCACACTTGACTTTGAGATTGCCTGGCTATCAAAAGTGAAAAATGAAGTGAAACTTTCAAGTCCTCAAGAGGCACATCTCTGACAGATTGACGAGTGCCCCAAATGAAACTTACAGAGATACAAGCACACTGTAACCAAAAGGAAGCAAAAGATCAGGAAAATTCTTTGGAATAGATTAACGATAATACTGGGGTGACTGGTCAGTTCCCTGTTCCAAGGTTTCACCCACAGGAGCCTGCCTAGAAAGTTTATTCAAGGCTCTCGCAAAATCCATTCTTAGTGATGCAGAACCAAATTAAGATTTTGCTCCAAAGGAAACTAGTAGATCATAAAAATGGAAAGTCTGCATGCCGAATAGTATCCTTTAAAACACCTACTTGAAATACAAATCGAAGTCAACCGCTGCAGCATAGCCGGAAGAGTTGGTGATCACAGCGACACTGAGATCGTGTGAGACACTTATCGACGTAAGTGGTGACAAGACAGTTGGGTTCTTCTCATCTGGCCCCTCTGCTTTATAGAGGGCAACATCAACATAGGCCAGATATGTCCCATCTATTGCATCAAAGGCATCTTTGCAAGAACATCAAAGAAAATTACTAACAAAAAGCAAAAGGAAACCTGCCATCCAAGGGACACTGACTTGGAAAGAAGCCCCAGTTGTACTGGGAATGCTCAGCCTTGGCAAGAGCGCTTTGTATAGTACTCCAAGTTCTCCTGTTCTTGCCATGGTCTGCGAAGACAAAGAATGCAGTGGCAGTGCTAGAACCAGCTACTTCTGTGGGCTAGAGATGGTCTCTATGGAGTCACAAACTCTTCCTCTCTGAAGTCAGATTGATTCACATCTTTTCCATTTAATGTTGCGGTTCTGGAGTGTTGACTTTATGCCATTTTTATCTGCTGCTTTCCTTTCTTTTAATACTACTATTCCTATAGCCTTTTTCATATATAGTTAAAAATCTTGAGAACAACCCTGTAAGGAGATTGCACAGGGGTAGATGTGTTAGACTGTAGCAAAATAAAACCAAAGTTCAGTGGCACTTCAAAGAATAAAAATGTTTATTCCCCCATGAGCTTTGGTGAGTCCAAGATCACTTCTTCAAGTGCTAGGATTACTACGTGGATTATTACCCTCCGGTTGTAGATGAGGGAGGTAGCCTTGGGGCCGACGGAGCAGATTGCCTGAGGCCACCTAATGAGGTTGCGCCAGAGATCAGAGGTGTGCTTTGTTTCAGAAAGATTTCATCTTGGTGTTCAGCTTTATGCCTGTTTTCGAATTTTCTGCTACCATACCCTATTGTATCTCGTTCACTGAATGTCCGAACTGTTATTCATTATTGTACTTTGCTCAGCGAATGTCCTAGCTGCTGATTATATTGTATTTCACTTGCACTGTGTAATCTGTCTTGGACCTCAGTGGAAAGGTGGACTATAAACAACAATAATAATCGGGGTCTTCATGGGACACAGCTTAGCCTCTTGACCACTACGTTACAATTTTACTGAGCAACTCTTCTTGGTAGTTTTAAATTAATTGTTCTAACCAATATTTTAACTGACTTATTATCAGTGTGAACCACTGCAAGTGTGAATTACTGTGGTTGAAAAGTGGACATACAGACATTCAATTTACTTAGCTTTACTTAGAAATAAGTCTTATGTAGTTTAATAACGCGTCGTCTCAACCAGTTTATTCACCAATCCCAACAAAGTACACAACCCAAGATAAATAAAACAGGACAGACTAAGGGCTGAAATTCTTTAAAGAGACTGGCATTTAATCTTGATTTGTTTTAAATCAAAGATCTTGGAGCCTTCAACACATTTCAGACCTATTCCCCCCCCCCCCACACACACACACTTAAGGCACATAAAGGATACATATCCATCCTGACTGGTCTAACAGGATAACAATGCCTCTGCAAAAGGAAACATCCACTATCCTTTCCAAAACCCGTGGAGACAGGCCAAGAAAAAAACAGCCGTCCACTTCTTCGGCCTCCCGTCCTCCTCCCGGAAAAATAAGCCGTACAATAATGAAGCTGTTGAGCATTAGCAAAACTTTGCTGTTTTCAAACGACAGCACTCTCAAAGAGGAGACCGGCGGTAAACCTGAACAAGGAGGCGAAAGGGACATTCTCAGATGCAGCAGCAAAGCAGACAGAGAAGTAACAGCAGCCAACAGCCTGAATCTCTCTCTTACTCTACCCCCCCCCACCCCCCACCCCAAGGTGGGAAAAGCCACAGTTGATCTTACCTGTCTTTGTTCAAGAGGGCAAGTCTAGGGACAATTGATATAGCCCACTTAAGAGTGCAATCTAAAGGACAAAATTGAAAAGAGTCCATTAGCACCTTTAAAGACTAACCAACTTTACTGTAGCATAAGCTTTCGAGAATCACAGTTCTCTTCGTCAGATGCGTGGAGGGTAAGAAGAAACTGGTCAGATATATAGGTATATATAGAGAGAGGTAGATATATATCTGACCAGTTTCTTTTTACCCTCCACGCATCTGACGAAGAGAACTGTGATTCTCAAAAGCTTATGCTACAGTAAAGTTGGTTAGTCTTTAAAGGTGCTAATGGACTCTTTTCGATTTTGCTACTACAGACTAACACGGCTAACTCCTCTAGATCTAAAGGACAGTTACACTCTATTAAGCCCATAGGGACTGCTTTCTACCTTTCACAAATACCTGCCTAATCGTTACATCTCATCCTCACAGACTTCAGTTCCTGTAGCTAAGAAGGCTGCTATGTACTGTGTGTGTGTGTTATGTGCCGTCAAGTCGCCTCCAACCTATGGCAATCCTATGAATGAAAGACCTCCAAAACGTCCTATCATTAATAGACTTGCTCAGATCCTGCAAACTGGATGATGTGGCTTCTTTTATTGAAGCTATCTTGTTCTAGGTTTTCCTCTTGCCCTCCACTTTTCCAATCTGTAAAATGGGTTTTCTCGATTAGCGCCCCCCCCTCCAAATAACGTAACATATTGTGTTTCAAATAAATGTTACATATCAATACTCACTAATATTTTTTTGTTCAATCAGCTTCTTTAGCCGGTTTTCACTGCAGCTGTGCAGGAGCGTCAGTTCACATTTTCGAGCCTTTGGAGAAATTTCATATATGGAAAGATCATGGGTCTGGCTCACAGCCAGTAGTTTCTGGTTGTTCACTTCCGGATCGCTGTTTTCTAAATTCTCCCACACAAAGCTGTGAAAATAAAATTTTTAATATATGACCTTTACTTCTAATTGAGATCTTCTGAACTTCTCAGAAAACTGTTCCTTTATAAAGATGATACCTGTGACAGCATTAAGTGCCTATTTCTGATTTTCTGAATACATTTATTATTTGCTTTACCACTCAAGAAGTCTGAGAGTGACTTACAAAAAATCAGCATGGAGTAACATCTCAGTGGGATGGCATGCAATTCTAGAAAAACAGGCACAGGAACTGACGAAGGTAAATTTCAAGACAGGGAATCCAGCAAGCAAAACAATTTTTTTTTTTGCCTTACAGACAAACAGAAACACAGTAATTGCTTCCTATTACTCTCAATTTTTGGGAAACGTGTCAGGTTAGAAGGAATCAATGCAATGAAGGGCTGTTCATTGTTCATACCTCATGATTACAGAACAAGCTGTACAAAGCTGGCCGCTGGGCTGCCAGCAGGAGCCTGGCACATGCATGCCCCTTATGGCTGCACTCAGCAAGGCCTTTTCTGAGCTGGCCCCAGTTCTTTACAGCTCTCTTCCCCCAGAAGTTTGGCAGGTTCTGTGCTGCAGGGGAGCCAGGACTGGCCTTTCAGGGTGCCTGCAGGTTAAGCAGCTTTGTCCTAGCAGCCAATTTGCTTCTTCTGCTGCTGTCACAGATCTGGGGATTGATTCTTGGACTTGATTCTGGTTACAAACCAACTAGGCTGGGAGTTGCTGCAGCCGAGAAACAGCCTTCCAACATATAAAGGAATGACTGAATGGAGAAGGACCAGTTAGCCTGACTCAGCGTCATACTTGCATCCCTGGAACAGCCGGCGGAGACGCTGTGAAGGCAAACTGAACTGGGGTTGCCAACTATGGTTGGGAAATTCCTGGAGATTTGGGGGTGGAACCTGGGGAAAATTGGAAGGGGAGGGACCTCAGCATGGGCAGCCCCAGTTACACACATTGATTTCAGAAGACAGTGAGTGTTCAATCCATGCTTAAATCTGGGCTACCGAAATAACACGCCTTACAATTGCTTAACTTTCGCCCGATTTATTTATCTATTTTTAGTTTTTACTAACCAGGTTAGAATACAGTCAAGATTTACTAGAGTCATGTGCTTCGCTTATTTGTTTTGTAATAATCGGCCTTGAGTCTCATGGAGAAAGGAGGGCTATAAATGAAGTAAAAACAATGCCGTGGAGTCCACCCTCCAAAGCAGCCAGACCCTCCAGAGGGACTGGTTGCTCCCGTCTGGAGATCTGCAATTCCGGGAGATCTCCAGGTCTGACCTGGAGGTTGGCAACCATTCCCGAAGGGCTTCCTCGTTCCCATGGAAATAGACGAGGCCCAGAAGGGGGCTCCTCCTCCCAGCCACTTACTCTTGGCAGGCGCCGGGCAAGGCGACGAGAGCGGGTCGGTGGCTGCTCCCTTCCAGTCCCGTCTCCGTCCAGCGCAGCGCCTCGCCGGCGACGGAGACAACCGCCAGGGCCCCTTGGCGCCTGCTGAGCTTGGCCCTGGCGAGGGGGCTCGGCGGCGCCTGGAGAGGCAGCAGGAGCACGGGCAGGGCCCCGGCCATGCTCCCCTCAGCCAGCTCGTTGAGCCGCCGTCCGGCAGGAAGCAGGAACCGGCCTCGAGACTACATCTCCCAGAAGGCGTGGGGCGGCGGTGCGGTGCACGTCGGGATAAGTAGTTCCTGGGTCGCCGGCCTGCAGGAAGTAGGAACCGGTCCCCAGACTACATTCCCCAGAAGATCTGAGGGGCGGAGCGATGCACGCCGGGACACGTAGTTTCAGAACCGCCGCTCAGCAGGAAGCGGCCTCCAGACTACATCTCCCAGAAGGCCTGGGGGCGGCGGAGTGATGCGCGCCGGGAGTCGTAGTCCCAGCCGCACGGACCCCTCGCCCGGGTTTGGTCAAAGGGCAAGGCTGGGAGCCTGAGGGCAGACGATATGGACGTAGTAGATCTTCCCCGCCGCGGCCCTTCCGGTTCCCGCCCAACCCGCAACCGGAAGTCGCCTCCTGAGGGTATTGGGGCCGGCCGGCCGATGGAGGCAGCTGCCGCTCCCGGGTTCGGCTCCGGGCGGGATGCTGACCCTGCTGTGGCGGGCCTTGTGGTGGCAGCGGCGGCTCCCTGGCGGGGGCCATGAGCCCCCGGCGACCGGGCGGAAGAGCCGCACCCGGAGCGCCGCTATGGCCACGGAGCAGGAACGGGCGCTCGAGGTCTACGGTCAGTGGAGGCGGCGGCGGGGCGGGTGAAGGCGGCCTTTCTGCCTGCGGGGAGCGCCTGCCACTGCTTGGGCCTTCTCTCCGTGTCTCGGCCCCAGCCGGTGGCCTTGGCGGGTGTGGCATGGCGGGCGAGAGGGTTGCCAGCCTCCAGGTGGTGGCTGGAGATCTGCTGGAATTACAACTGATCTCCAGGCCATAGAGATCAGTTCCTCTGGAGGAAATGGTTACTTTGGAGGGGGAGGACTCTGTGGTGCTTCACTCCATTGGTTACCGTGGTCAGTTAAAGGTATTGGTCATTACATACAAAGCTCTTGGTCCAACATACCTACGGGACCTCCTCCCTCCCTGGGTCCTTCCACGGCAGCTTCCCTCATGTGAACAGGGTCTCTTGCCAGGTGCCAGCCTATACATTGTCGAAATCAACAGCAGCCCATACACGGGCTTTCTCTGTGGTGGCCCCTACCCTGTGGAACAGCCTGCCTGAGGAGGTCGGGAGAGCCCCCACACTCCTGGCTTTCCACAAACAATGCAAAACTGAATTATTCAAAAAGGCTTTTTACTCAGCTAAGAGGGTGGTATTGTAGGAAAGGGATCCCAGAAGTTTCACTAATGAGTTAAGAACCATAGATTTCACCATTATGTTGCCTTACATATTATCTGTTGCTTTGAATATGTTCTTGCATATACTGCTCGTGCTTCATGTTGTCTAATGTCAATCCTAGAATTGATTATGTTCTGTTTCAGCAATCCTTCAACCCTGTATTGGATCCTTGCTAATGCTATATCTTTGAAAAATTGTATTCATTTACCCCACGACACTGTACGGATATGCCTACTCTTGTCCTGATTGTACCGATCTCACACTGCCTTGATTCTCAGTGAGGAAGGCGGACTATAAATGGCATACATACATACATAAATCATGCTGAGGTCCTTTCCTTGCCCAAGGCCTGCCTTCTCCAGACTTCATCCCCCAAATCTCCAGGAATTTCCCAACCTGGAGCTGGCAACCCTAGCCCCCAGGTGTGGTTCTCTTTTTTTCCTCCTGCTGAGAGAGGCTTTAGGGAAGTAGTTGCGTGGCAAGGGGCAGGCAATGGAGAGGACACCCACTCTGGGAAATGGCTATTCTTTGTTTCGATTATATAATGCGAAATTAGTACAGTTAGTATCAAGGGCATTTCCATAAACAATGCTGTAGAGGTCAAGGTAATCCCGTGTGCAAGCACCGAGTCATTACTGACCCAAGACATTGCATCACCGCGTTTTCTTGGCAGACTTTTTGTTACAGGGTGGTTTGCCATTGCCTTCCCCAAAACAATGCTGTGGGGTAAATAAATACAAGTTTATAAAGACATAGCACTAGCAAGAATCCGATACAGAGTTGAAGAAATGCTGAAATAACGCATAAGCAATTCTAGGACTAGCATTAGACAACATAGAACTACCCAGTAGAGTCATCCTTAAAGCAACTGGTAATGCATAGGAGCACATACTAAAAGCAACAGATAGGTTGTGAGACAACATAGTGGTGAAGTCTGTGGTTCTTAACTCATTCACGAAGCATGAGACCCCCTCCCTACAATACAGCCCTCCTATTGTGATGTGATTCTCCTTATGCACAGACATAATTCGGACTATCCGTGATCCAGAGAAGCCCAACACTTTGGAAGAACTCGACGTGGTCACAGAAAGCTGTGTAGAAGTGCATGAAATCCACGAAGAGGAGTTTTTGGTTATAATCAGGTTTACGCCGACCGTACCTCATTGTTCTTTGGCCACGCTCATCGGTAAGGCTTGTAGCAGCTGCTTAGGGTGCAGGTCATGATCTCTGTGGTAGACCACATTGTTGAAGGGCTTGGAGGCTTTAGGGGAAACATTTTTCTCAGCTTCTTTGGAAAAGCATGTTGAAACAACATAGAAACGTGCCTTGATGCATCATAGTGCACTTTTAAATCAAACTACTCGTCCCTTGGGGAAACTTGTTTTGTTGCTCTTTGTTTACAGGAGTGCTTGTAGGGAATGCTGAAAATGGCTCCGTTGGTAGCCTGCTAGCATTTGAACTAGCTAAGAAATTCTGTGTGCTTTAGCTCTCAAAGTTTCAGGTCGGTAGCTGTATTGACCTGTAGTAGAAAAGCAAGGTTTGCATCTGGAAGCCCTTTAAGGTAGGTAGGTTTATTGTTTGTAGCCAAAGGCCATTACAATCCATACACATAGAACACATAAAACACTCTAACATAAACTTATATAGAGATATTAAAAGATTAAAATGATCTAGGCAGAAAATACCAGTCAGTTAAAAGCATTGCAACCTCTGGAAACAGCTCTAGTCCAAATGTTCTTGGCTGCTAAGGTGAACAGAGAGACTCTTAAGAAACAAATGCAGCAGTGTCAGACAAGAGAAAAAACCCTTTAAAGACCAACAGGATTTCCAGGGTATGGGCTTTTGAAAGTCAGATATCTGACAAAGGAAGTTTAATTCTGGAAATCTGGGAAATCTTGTTGGTCTTTAAGGTATTACTGGAGTCGAATATGACTCCCAAAGTGACTTTCAGCCACTATAATATGTGCGGCAGGTGGCCAGGGTTCTCTTGAGGCTGGGCTCAGGCACATTGAAGGGTTGCTGGTCGCTGGTCCACCTCGCTCCAGTGGCCCATGGCAGTCCTGAGAGATCCCAGTGAAGGGCAAAGTACAGAGACTTCTAAAAAAATTTCTCTGTTTTGTGGCCTGGCAATTCTGTGGTGTGCAAGGGGGAAGAGTTTGAAGCTTCTTACCAAGTGAGTCCTTAGATAATGTGTCTGTTGAACACTTGTACTTGAAAATTGTTGCTGCTCATTTCATTTCAACCCTTTTTTGCAATTTTACCTGTGTGATGATTGGACGTAAAGAAATACTTTTTTTTTTAATGAGTGGAATTTAGGGCGGAGAGGGGACACAAAGATGTCACATAGTATGAAGATTGTTACATGACAATTTACGTAATGACTATTTCTGGTGTTTATTGTAGATATGGTAGAACATATTTCCAAATATGTGTTTTCTGTTTAAATGTGACTAGTTTTGTCCCCAATTAACGTGTTTTGTGATAATACATTATTACAGTTCATTGTTTTCAGTGTTATAAAGCTAAACTTGATATCCAAAAATCCTACTAGAGCTGTTGTGACTATGTAAGATTTCATCAGCCCAAAATAATATTTTTTCTCAAAGTTGTTTTATTTTTGTTTTATCTTTTTCGTATCTCTCAGATGGCAGGAACTGAGATACATGTTCTAAAGTAGCAGATGCGTACAACTAAAATGTAAATGATGCCTTGCATGCTGTTAAAGCAGTAAAAGGAGCTTAGGCTTTATATATATTGCCCCCCCTCGCCCGCTTCAAAATTTATGGACATTTTATATTTTTTCTGACCAAACCATTATGCCTCTTGGCCATTCAGTAAAAAAAATCATTAAATGGTGGTTTTTAATGATCTTTAGAAAGAAATTTAATTTTTTTTCCAATTATAGGGCTGTGCTTGAGGATCAAGCTTCAGAGATGTTTGCCTTTTAAACACAAGGTATGTTATATACATGTTAGCATTTGCATCCGAAAACATGCAAGAGAGGGGTTTCTGGGAACACATATGTAGGGTCAGGGTGCTTTCTCCGTTCCATTTTTCCTTCTCTGACTTCTAAGGATATTGTTTGGGAAGGATGCCCAATTTATGGTCAAATAATAGTCTGAATAGGTTGCCAGTGGAAGGCACGTGACTCTGCCACATTCCTCTGAGCTCCTGCAATCCTGGAAATGAAAAAATTAGATACCTGGGATCCTGGAACTCATGTGGCTTAATAGCCACATGATTGGGGCGGGGGGCAAAAATCTCCCTCCCTCCCTCCCTCTCCTGTCAATGGAGCTGTGCTGATGGAAGCGGGAAGATGGGGCGATTTTGCCCAATTTCTCACACAGGTCCTAGGAATCTGCTTTACCTGGGTTGGAAGGCACTGCTCAGGGTGGGGGAATGCAGCGAAGATCAGTGCTTCTATTGGTAGTAGTTAGAATTCAGCCCTAAGTATGTAGTAATCTTTGGGTGCCAGCATCTAACTTCCCCAAGATACTTGAGGCTTTCTTTTGAAGACTCTGTGATATGATGAAATTCAGGATATTTCTGTATTTGTTTCATCTTGTAGAATGCAATATTTAGAGAAAACAAAACAAAATGGGGAAGCACGAGAAGGTGGTGGTGAGAATGGAGCAACTGGGGAACGATTGTTAGTTAGGGAGCTCCCCCAAAAATGCCAGATGCAGCTGCCTCTCGGTTTTTTTCTAACCCCAACTCAAACGGGCCCTAATTCCTGGTACAACGCTTGTTTGCAAGAGCAGGTAATGCTGAGAGAACTTCTCATGGTGGATACATTTGAAGTTTAAGTGTTTTAAGCCAGTTTACATAAGTAGCAAAGTGTATTCTGTACAGATACTTTGGCTCCTATGTTAAAAGACCAGAACAACTCTAAGCCGTCTTTTCTTTCATCTAGCTGGAAATTTACATATCCGAGGGGATGCATTCCACTGAGGAGGACAGTAAGTGTGTCTTCAGACTGTGTTTCCAAACAACCTAGCCCTTTCATGCAACAAAAGCTGCAAGGTGGCTTTTCCTGGCCTGGAAAATACCAGGGGCAGACCTGGCCATCCTTAAATAAGTCCATGTGTTTTTTATGCATGCATGTCCGGGGTCTGAGGCACAGCCCCCGGCCTCACCGGGAGGAAGCAATGGGAGACAGCCGGGAGGCAGCTGCCCTGCTGCCCCAGCCAGCCAGCAGAGCCAGAACCTGCCTGTGCCAGGGGAAAGGGGCAAAGGTCCAAGGCCCCAGAGGGCTGGAAGGGGCAGGGCGAGGCGAGCCAGCCCCACCCTCCAGGGAGAAGATAGGGAGCTAAGCAGGGCAGAGGGAGGGGGCAAAGGCAGGGGGAATAGGGACCCAGCAGCTGCCCAAACAGCCCTTGCCAGCCGAGGAGGAGAAGCAGCCACAACAGCTCAGAGCCACGCCCCAGCCTATCCACCAGCTAGAAGGCAACAACTAGGCTCAGGGAGTGCCAGGAGCAAAGCGACTCCAGGTGGAGCTGCCACAAGCATTCTGGGGGAGGAGATGGGCAGCTCTGCCCAGCATCAATGGGCAGGCAGCCCAGAAGCTGGCCAGGGCTCCTCGCGAGCAAGGGCAGGGAAGCTCAGCAGCGCAGAAGCCGACTGGGGCAGCTCCTCAGGAGCAAGACCAAGGAAACCTCAGCTGGGGTTTGTTCACATGTAACCCCACCCTGCCAGAAAGGCAAGGAAGCCTAGAAGGGATTAGTGATGGGAGGGAAACACCTGAGGGGAGGCGCAGCTGGGCCCTGTCAGGAGAGGGAACGAGCCTGGAAGGAGGGCGGGGCGGAGAAAGAAAGCCCTATAAAGGATGGCTAGGAAGGGCTCTGGGGTGGTGGGTTTGAGTAGGAGTAATGGAGTGGAGCAGAGCGAGAGCGAGGAGGAGAGTGGATGAAGGAGGAGATGGCGGAGGTCAAAGGGGGTGAGTGGCACAGGTTGAGCAGGCCAGCGAGTGGACTGAGAGGGAGCCTGGGTGATGTATACCACCCCTCCTTCCACAGAGCAGGGTCCTGCAGCATCCCTGGCCCCCCTTTGACGTCAGGCGCAGACTGCCCAGTGCCACGCCCAGCGGGGGCCGCGGCAGGCCCTGACAAGGCATGTGTCCATGCCCTCAGCCACTTGTGAAATAGGGGTAGCATGATGAAATTAAGTAACCCTAGCAAATAAATGCACAACAGTTGCATCACACAAGATTTAGCCTGCCCCGCAGGAATCTAGTCTTGGCCTTTAAAGAAAAATGTTGAAGATAATCCAGCAGCTCTGGGATCACCAATTTATAAGGGCGGGGTGTGTGTGTGTCAATATTTGTTTAACCTTAATGTCATTTGAAGGGAACATGACAAAAAATGAAAAGTTGTATTCCGAGTTGTTTAGGGGTCTGCCATGGCCTTTTGTCTAAACTGGCTCCTATTTGGGGCTTTGTAGATGGGTTTCAGTGTTCTTTCTCCCCTTTGCCCCCTTAATTTGAGCCAGGGAGGCAGAAGTTGGGCAGGAGGTGGTTTTACTTCCAGGGCTCAGTACAAAAGATTACTAATGGTCCTGGGTGCTAGCAAAGTGCCTTTTATAGTCATCAACTGAGTTGAACCAGTCTTTCATAAACAAATTCAAACAAAGACTTTTTTTGTAAAGGGTGGCTATACCTTGCAGCTTTGGCAAGCGCCTAATGAGCTCTTCAGCCATAGAAGAATCACACCTATGAGATGCAGAGAACAAGCTGAGTCTTTACTGTAACCTGCTGCTACTTTATGTGGTGTGAAAAAGGACCTAAGCAGCAGCAGAGGTCTCTGCAGACGGATTTGCTGGAGGCTTCTGGGGCCAGAGGCACTGGTTCATCGTTTTGTTCCACAATGTGGTTTTAAGAACTATTGACGCCACCGCAGGTTTTCATTCAGGGGAAAGTTAAGGTCTGTGGCAGACGTCCACCAAATTCTGATTTCTGATTAATCTGTTACTCTAAATGAGACGTGACCCCCGCTTTTATTTTTCAAATTACGGTAAATTCTTACGCACGCGCGCACACACACACGTTTTCATTTATACTATCACATAGTAAATTTTTGTTGTTCTTTCACTATCTGTTTACAGTCAACAAGCAAATAAATGACAAAGAGAGAGTAGCAGCTGCAATGGAGAATCCAAACCTGCGGGAGATTGTGGAGCAGTGTGTCCTGGAGCCTGAGTAGCTGCCCCGGCAGCCCCTTAACCTGAGAGCTCTCTGACATCTTTTGTGTTGGTGTCTTTGTAAAAACACGGAGGCCTTTGATTTTTACCAGAGGGTTCCTTGTATTTTCTGTATATTTTTAAAACCATTTTATTAAAATCTAAATTACAAGGAGGGTAAGAAGAAGCAAAATGATCGTGTTTAAATGAATATAACGAATACATAATCTTTGTTGAAAAGAGATTTTATATAATGATAGAGCCACTTTGCTATCTTATGACTACATAGAGTGATGAAATAAATTCTGGTTTTGAAGGTTATTTCTCCACATTGTGGTGGTGAAATATTTTTTTTCATAGCACGACTGAAGAAAATGAATAAAGTATGAAGTTCTTGCAACTGCCTTCAATATCATTAAGTCTTTTAAAAAAATCTTTCAATGATATGCCAAAGCAGATGAAGAAAATTACATTGATCCTGGCATTGCTTTAAAATCGGGGTTAGGTTATGGTCAGAATTTTTGCTGTAATGTTAACAAGTTGTAGAAAGAGTGGGTTCAGAGTGGCCTTCGTGGTTCTCCTATCCTCCATTTTATTTTCACAACAGTCCTGTAAAGTAGGTTACGAGTGAGACAGGATCGGAATACGAGTCTCCCAAGTCTTAATACACTTGCACTGAACTGACTCAACAATTTGAATGTATGAGTAGCTGTAAAATACCTTGCTATATCCGGAAGTAATATTTCTTTTCTAGCCAATACAGGTTACTCTTTTCAAATAGTTTCAAATAAGTCGTTTTAGTTAAGTTTTTATGTATTGAGAGAAGGAGCACATTGTGAAAACTTTGGTAGCGTTTAGAATTTTTTTTCTGCAGTTAAAAGTATGGTTCAATATTGTTAAATTTCATTAGATTTTGGCCAGTAGAAATGCTTGATTTTCCAAAAAATTTAAAGATATGAAGACTTAATAGTTCGCTTCTTGAGGTGATGGTCCTAAGCAGTCCAGAAACTACAATTTTTCCTTTGACAAAGCAGACTTTTTGGATAGCTGGTCTCTTCCTGCTAAATATTTTTATCCTTCATGGAGCTCTGGGTAGTGCACCTTCATTTTATCTGTACAACAACCCTGTGGGGTAGATCACAGGGTATTATTAACACATCACCTAGCAAATTTCCTAGTAGAGATTTAAACCTGGATTTCCCAGTCCTAGTCCAACACTAGCCATTATACTGTACTAGCTAAAATTCTGTCGCATTTCTCCTTGATGGGAGAAAGTTTTAAATATTAACAAGCCTATGGGTATACTTTGCTTTTCTTGTAAGAGCTGTACTGGGACCAACACAACATACTCCTTAAAAGTTAAAGTTGTGTTCCTCTCTGCCACTAGAGGGCCTTCCAACACTGATAAACGCTTCCATCCATGCTGTAGTTTGTGCTGTTTTCAGTTGTCGCTTGGTTGTGTGCCTAGAGTATTTCTTAAGGCAAATGAACATAGTTTTCAGTTTTCAAGTCTGATGTCTCAGTTGGATATTATAGACCTGCTCCCTAACCCAAGGCACACAAATGCCCTCTTATTATAGGACTTGGAAATTCTGTTCATCGTATAACAATTCTGAGTTTGTCCCATCAGTTTGAAATTTGGTACAGAATACCTAGATTACTACCATTTCAGAAAAATCTTAATTTTTAAAATGTCCCAGTTACAGCAGTGGAAAAACATGACTTGAAAGGGTATGACAGATAGGTAAAGTGTCAGGCCGTTTCTGAAAGGGAAGAAAAACAAAACTGTATCTTTTGCCCATGGTAGTGGGATAAGGAAAGCCAACAACATAACCTGGGATAATCAAAGGGCCAGCATTATTTTAATTGGTCAAGGAGATGTGCAATGCGCTAATAATAATAACTGCACTTATATACCTCTCTTCTAGGTAGATAAGTGCCCTACTCAGAGTGCTGAACAAAGTGTTATCCCCACAACTGGGGAGCCAGGGCTGAGAGGAGTGGCTTGCTCATGGCCACCTGCTGAGCTCATGGCAGTCGTAGGATTCGAACCTGTAAAGTGCTGATTTGCAGCTTAACCACAGTCCAAATCTATCTCAAAACCTTAGTGCAGTGTGGGTAATTGGAGGACGACAGAAGCATCAGACCCCCTCTTTTTGTGCATTTCTGATCTTATGGGTGAGGCCGCCCTGGCTCCAAGCCCTGAGCTGTCACATGGCTATGGCTCATGCTCCTTGCCAAGCCTCCTTTAATGCTTAAGGGAGGTGTGTCATGACCTGCCCCCTAGGTGCAAAGTCTACGGGTCAAGATTAATGGCATCCCTCAAAGGGTTTCTGTCCCAAGTCCATGGAAGCATTGAGGCTTTTGGTCTGAGGATTACCCATTCATCCTCCAGGCTGATGTACTGGGCTTTTGCTATTTGCCAGGGAAAGGGAAGGGGCATCTTGGAAGCTGCTCCTAAATGTCCTTCTTTGGTCTGCCAGTGATAGGTTGGGCTCTCCCCTCCTGCAAAACCATGGTAAACATGCCACTCCCCCCACTTCATTTGAAAGGAGGAGGTGCTGGAAGGGCCTTCCTCTTGTTTGGATTGCGAGCAGAGCAGCTACAGCCAACCAGGATCCCTGGAAGGGCTGGAGGAGCCAAATGGGGGGGAGGAAGTTAGGGTCGGCAGCTCCAGAAGTCCCACCTTTTGAGTGAGGGCCTGCAAAGATAGTAAAGTGGAGACAGGATTTTGCCACTGGAGGAGTGTGCTAAAAATAAATCTTTTTAGGACACTGTTGTCTAGGGAAAACTTGGCTTCAAACTGCTCTTTGGACTCTTAAATTATTGACTGTCGCCATATAAATGAATGGATCCAGCAGTACTATGTTGCACCTGTAAATAGTTTCTATTCTCTCCTGAACCACCTTATTCCCTTATCCCCGGGAATAAATAAAATTTACTCTTATTTTTCTGGGCAAGGCTCGAGTCCAGTAGCACCCTAAAGACCAACAAGATTTTCTAAGGTGTAAGCTTTTGAAACTCAAGCTCCCTTTGCCAGAGGAAAGTAGGAATGGAGCTTTTTTATCTTAGTCAGAAGGTGAGAGGCGTGATGTGAAGAAGTAAGATGGGATATGGCGGTACAACAGGAAACTTGTGTGCAGAAGGTGAGGAACAAATTTAGGCTAATCTACAGCACTCGGTTGTGAGTCTCTCCTTGTTTGTTAATCTAAAGCACTTTATCAGTCCAGGCAACAGACAAGAGCAAAGTAAAAATTACAAGCATGAAAGGTAGAGAGAAAACACTAGAATTTTCTCTGGGAGTCCTTGGTTCTATCTTGTCCATTTCCTTCCTCTCTTCCTTGTTAACAAATAGTTCTTCAAAGGGTTGTTCTAGATTAGGTGCAATTGCACACTGTCCTAGCATAATCCCTCATCAAGGGGAAGGAGGAGGCCAAGAACACTGCAAGGGCCTGTAAGAGGAACAATGTGTGTGTGTGTGTGTGCCAAGTGTATATTGCCTAGCTTGCAGGGTTCCTGTCAGCGGCCAAGTCTATGGCGGCCCAGTGCTGAGAGGCATCAAGGCTTCATTCTCGGGTCTCTGAGCACATGCCCTGCTGAAGCTGGCCTCACATAGATATTTCCAGCTGGTACTCACCTCTGCAAAGGGCCAGATGTCATCTTGTGCTGTATCCTGTGTGATTGGAGACTAAAAAAAATGGTTATTGCTGCTGTGCAAGTAATTTCCATATAAAAGTATTTGCAAAGAACTACTTTCTTGGGATGCATTTTTTGGGCTTGCTCTTTCAGGACTTTGAAGGAGTTTGGTCAAGGCGGACTGGTTCCCTCTCTCTCAGCCTGGAGTTCTTGCTTGCTGAAACCAGTTTGGGGTCACAGAGTCGGCAGCAAGGTCTAATATCCATTGCAGGGGACACATGGTATGAGATGGAACGTACTGTTATGCTCGGGCTCGGTGTGAATGTGGCTCAGGGTTTATAGGACTGGCTGGAAATGACCAAGGAAGGCTGGGCCTATCAAAACATTAGAGTAATTCAAACTTTCAAGCTTAAGTGACCAAAATGTATCTCTTCCAAAACTTCTGAAGAGCAAGATTCCAAGCTGAGAGCATGAAGAGAGCTTTGATTCAAAAGTTTAGCCGCTGGAAACCTTGTCGGTCCTTAAGGTGCTACCAGGCACAAGCTCTTGCTTTTCTATCGCAGACCAGTACAGGCACCCACCTGAACAAAAATAAACTATCAGAACTGTTTTGTTCATTGAAGGGCTTCGTAGCTATAAATATTTGGATTGTTCAAAAGCTGATCTTTCCCCTTTGACTTCAATGTTCTGTGTTGACTACAGAGAATAATTAAGTAGGTTTTTGGAAAAAAATACATATTTCAACAGAAAATGGAACATTTTACGGTGTATGATATGAAAAATAACATTTGATTTATATACCACCCTTCAGGACAACTTAATGCCCACTCAGAGCAGTTTACAAAGTATGTCATTATTATCCCCACAACAAAACACCCTGTGAGGTGGGTGGGGCTGAGAGAGCTCCGAGAAGCTGTGACTAGCCCAGGATCACCTAGCTAGCTTCAAGTGGAGGAGTGGGGAATCAAACCTGGCTCTCCAGATTAGAGTCCTGTGCTTTTAACCACTACACTAAACTGGCTCTTGTCTTGATCTTGGAAACAATCCTAAATAGATCCGCTCAGGGTAAGTATCATGTTATTCAGTGGGGTTTACTCTCCCAAAACTGCCCGTAGGATTGCAGCCTTAGATAAGCTGTCCAATTATCAAAATAGACTTCCTTCAGAATCCAAAGTACTGTCAGCTTAGAAGGGAAACTTCTACTGGAGGTATAATATAATCAAAATAATATTACAGACTTTGATAATTTTTCAGTTTATAAAAGTGCAATGTGCTTGAAGTGCTCAATATCTATAATAAATACTATACGTCCTATGTCCTTCCTATCAATCAATTTATAACTATCTTATTATAACCTAACATAATTTACACATTAAATAAATACAGGCACCTTGCCCCACCAGTGGGTCTATGGGACATGGTGCCTGTATTTATTTAATGTGTAAATTATGTTCGGTTATAATAAGATTATTATAGATTGATTGACAGGAAGGACTTTGGATGATATTTATATTTGTATCATATTTACTGAAAGTAAAGTATTTAGTATATATATATATATATATTGAGCACTTCAAGCACATTGCACTTTTACAAACTGAAAAAAATTATCAAAGTCTCTGTAATACTACTTTTAATTGTATTATTGGCAGGGCTTTTTTCAGCTGGAACACAGTGGAACAGAGTTCCGGCACCTCTTGAAAGTGGTCACATGGCTGATGGCCCCATTCCCTGATCTCCAGACAGAGGGGAGTATAGATTGCCCTCCGCGGAGGACGATCTAAACTCCCCTCTGTCTGGAGATCAGGGGGCGGGGCCACCAGCCATGTGACCATTTTCTCCGAGGGCAACCCACTGAGTTCCACCACCTCTTTTCCCAGAAAAAAGCCCTGATTATTGGTATACCTCTGGTAGGGATTTCCCTTGTTAGTTGATAGTACTTTAGATAAGATGTCATCAAAACATTTTGTGTTCAGATTAATGCTCCCCCACCCCTAAGACCCTAAGTCAAGGCCTTACCGAGTTCCGTGTGCATCTTCCCAGGGCCAGTCTAAACAGAGTTACCCCCAACTAACTCCATTGACTTCAATGGACATAACGCTGCCTAGGATGAAACTGTAAGAAGCAAGGGAAAAAGTCATTTATAATACATAAAACATGATCGTTCAGAAGTTGCAAAGTAAGCAGTCAATAAGCAGACATCTGTGGGCGGTGTTTTCCATTGTCCCAATGAATTAAAGAAAAACAGAAGAAAATGTAAGTAACCCACACACCCCTTTCCTGTTGCAGCGTTAGTTTTCAGCAGGGTTTGAGTCCAGAATTTGGTCTCATCTGTTTTGATTCTGAGGATGTATCCCGAAGGACCAAGCATCTGCTGAACCAGTTGCGGCAGGTGGAGCCAAATCTGCAGCAGAACTGGGAAACGCCAAATAGATTAATAAACAATTGAGGTACACAGTAAGGTTTAGAAGGCTGAAAATTGCTGTGACACAGTCAGCCTAGGCCACACAAGAGTGTTTGCACCACTTGTATCAGGTTTCATTTAAGTGCAGCAGACTGGGCCCTTTGGCAGTGCCCTGGGAAAGCATCGGGAGGAAGGGTAGAGAATCCAGGTTTTCTTTTTAAATGATTATTTATTGAGTGAATCCAGGCTTTTTGTTTTATTTTTGCTGTACTAGTTGAAATAGCTCTTTGATTTTATTGGAGCCAAGATTGCCATGAGGGTTTATTTAAGTAAAATATCGATGTCCTGCCTTAGACTCAAGACAGCTAAACAAAGCAACAAGTTGCAAGCAAACAAAACACAATTTACCGATCAATACATAGGCCGTTTCCACATGTCTTACCCGCCTGCGGAACATCGTGCGAAAGACCCAGAAGACCGCGTCTTCTCACGCGAAATCGCGCCAGCAAGACACTGTTATCTGGGAGTTTTGCGCAATTTCGTGCGAGAAGACGCTGTCTTCCAGGTCTTTTGCGCGATGTTCTGTAGGCTGGTAAGACGTGGGGAAACGGCCATAACTTGGGGGAGAGCAGCACGAGAACTTTTGCTGTACCAAGATTCAAAGCATGGCAAAAGAATGGCTTTCCAGTTTTCTTTATTTATGGAGCAGGGATTCGGGAGAATCTTCTCTTCCACCCCAAGTCTTGGGCCTATTAAAATGAAAAAGTGAGCTAGGCAAGGCCTGGAGGAGTTCTAGAATTACAGCTGGGCTCCAGGCTACGTAAATCAGTTTCCCTGGAGAAAATAGCTTTGGAAGGCAGACTTAATGATATACCATAGATTTTAGGCAAAAATCTCTTCCTCAAATTCTCCCCTCCACAGGTACAACTCTTGATGCTCCAAGAATTCCCCAGGCTGGAGTTGGCAACCGTAGTCATAGGCCTCTAGTCCTGTTGGTGCCAATATTTCATGGTTATCACAGAGATGACAGCTGAATCCTAGAGGGCGCTGGTGGTCCACAGGTTGGTTGTTTGGTGGCAAGTTTAGTATGCACTTTAGTTCCCTGGGCTGCTGAGTTACTCTCTGCCGCAGGAAGATAACTCTCCGTTACAGATTTGAGTGTTCTGGCAGCCCTTGGAGCTTGCCACGGCTAAAGAATCAGTCGGGGGCAGAATGGATGGGATGGGCTTTGAAGAGCACAGCTATCATTTCAGCGCAAAGCCTCGGCAGTCACTATAGAGACCAGCTATGACTCACTGTTTACAGGAAGGGGATCTTCTGGAGAATAATCTAACGAGAGCGATGGTGCTGCTTTTTCCAGCCACGTGCTGAAAAGTAATAGTCCAGTGGGGAATTCTCTGTCTGCAGTCACTGCTGTGCAGCTCCCTTTCAGGTCAACGGGTCTTGTACCACAAGTTTCCAAATCAGATTGTGCCCAGGGTTAACTGGAAAAGGCCGCCGCTTCTGCCCTTCAAGGTGGAACCTGTACTCTACCAGTTTAGGGGGGAGGGAGGCTTGTGTAATTTCTTTGTTGTTTAATGTGCAAATATTGGTTTGGGTTTGGGGGCAGAAATGTGAACTAAATATCCTCAAAGATGTGAAACTAAATTCCCTCTTAGTCCTGGTGGGTGGAGCCGTCCAGCCTCCAAGGATGCCTCCAGACGCCAAGTAAGAGCTTTTGCAGTAAGTCTCGTGTTCCAGCTCTGCAGCTAGCCAGCTCTTCTCTGCTTTTTCGGCCAGGGTTTCTTCTATGCAGCTGTTGCACTGTGAACCATCCTTTGGTGTAAATTTACTGCCTATCTCCAGTTTGACCCTGGGGCTCGGGAATTCACTTACACAGCAGGTGACTTATCATTTCAGTTGCATCAAGACCTCTAAGCTCATTGGCAAGACCACTGGAAATGGTTACATGTCTAAGGATGGACATGTTGATTCTTTCAGGCATGCTGCTTTTCAGATTAAATTCTACCAAGCTGGATACCGTGCACACAGGTACACCCCAACAGGGAAGGCATTTTCCAGAGTCCTTGGAGAGATGCCATTGGTTAACTTATTGCAAATACAAATCCCGTCTTTTGCTGACTTGCCAGTTCTTGTCTCTGTTCTGCAAAATGTTTTGGGGGCCTGGTGTGTGGGAATATGTTCTGCATATGCTCAAAGACTTTCTGTTTGCCAGATGTTTGAGAGATAAAAACAGTCATGGGGCTGAGTGCTGGCTCGAAGGAAGGGTTGCGTTACGGGTGAGTGCAGTACAAGATCAGACAGCTCTTTACCAATCAAATCATGCTGCATATATGAAAAACCAGAGTGACATTTGAGACAAAAGGGGAGGAGACATAATCTGACATTTCTTGCCTTGTACCAGCTGTCTGGGTGCAATAGGTAGTACCGGCAATCTAGCCCTTGCCTGAAGCAAGAAGAATAAAATGTCCCAGCGACAGCTGTAATTGTGAACTTGGCTAAGGATGCTCTCTTACATCAAGGCATCAGTGGATGTGGTCCTCTTGTCAGATTGTTGCTTCCATGCATGACTAAATTCAAGGACACGTACAACGATCATTTGCTCTTTGACCATTGAAATTAAATGTGTTACTAGAGCTCTATTATTAAATAATTTTTTTACAAAATGATGCATCGTTGGTATATGACCCCTGAAAAATTGGCTAGAATGTATAAGGGTGCCCCAAATGTATCTTGGAAATGTGCTAAACAAGAAGGGACATTTTTTCATATGTGGTGGACATGTAAGAAAGCAAAGAGTTTTTGGTTGCAGATATAATCATCGATTCAGAAGAATTTGAAGATTAAAATTCAGTTGAAACCAGAGACTGTTGGGAATAATGGACAGCCAGTTGGAAAAACGCTTTGGAATTTTGTTTCTTTACTTTATTACGGCAGCAAGAGTACTTTATGCACAAAAGTGGAAAACTCCAACATTGCCTACAGTGGAGGAACGGTGGATAAAATTTTTGGAGTTTGCATCAATGGCAAAACTTACTTCATTAATTAGAGAAAGGACATTAGTTAACTTCTTGACTGAATTGAAACCGTTTATAGGCTTTTTACATGAAATGGATAACAAGGATTTGATGATATCTGGATTTATGGATTAAGAAACATGAACAATAGAAAAAAGAGGGCTTTTATGATTAACCTAGAATAAGTGAGACTCTAGAAATGATACATATTTGTTGCAGAGAAAATTGGAACTCAACCTGTTGTGTAATTTAGGGTTTAAAAAAAAATTATACCGTAACATAATAAACCATAACATAATAACTATAAACAATAAACATAGAGAATAAGAAAAAACACAACATTCTAAACAGAAGACACACCAACAATACATAAACAAGTGTGTGTGTGTGTGTATTGTTGTTTATAGTTATGTTATGGTTTATAGTTTAAATAAAGAAAATTTTACCCCCCCCAAGAAATTAAATGTGTTACTTTAGCAAGAGATTCCCCCTAAGAGTTTAAATTCTACTGTTCAGCTAGCTGCCATTGCATACCCAATCAGCAGTTAAAGCTACCCCTCCAGATTTTATTGGGCTACTTGGGGTTCACACCAAGAGAAACTTTGCTCTGGAAAGCTTACCGACCAGGCTGTGGTCCCGACTGCAAAGGACTGTGAGCCTCTTCCAGGTGTTCCCCTTTTCAGATCATATATGGCTTGACCTTAAAAGCTGCATCACTGGACTTTGGCATGCAGATAGAGTTTGGTTTCTTGGACTATGCTATCAGGATGAGTGACTTCTGGCAAAAGATGGCCTGCACCTCATGAGGGCTGGGAAGAGCGTGTTTGCTAAGAGCCTTGCAAACCTAATCAATGGAGTTTTAAATTAAGTCCTGTGCGGGAGAGAGAAAAAAGACCAGAGCAAAGCAGTTAGCCAAGTACAGGGCTTTTTTCCAGGGGAAACGCAGTGGAACGGAGTTCTGGCACCTCTTGAAAGTAATCACCTGTCTGGTGGCCTCGCCCCCCTGATCCTGTTTCCTCCCCGTGCAGATGCTTTCAAAGCCGGCAGCTTTTTTCAGCTGACAGGAGGGGGATTCTGCTCCCATCAGCTGAAAAAAGGCAGTTTTAAAATGCTGTCAGCTTTTTCAGCTGAGGGAGAGGGAGGAGAGACCCCCCCTCCCCTCAGCTGAAAAAAGCAGTGGGGCATTTGAAAGCAGCAACACTTCTTGCCACAAGCAAAGTGTTGCTGCTTTCAAAGCTGGCAGCTTTTTTCAGCTGACAGGATGGCAAGAAAAGTGCTGCTTTGTGCTTCGATGTGCTCCATAAAGATTCCCAAATCTCTAAGGAGCATACTGAAGCATTTAAGTATCCAAATCCCAAAGCGGCTTGCCACTTGAGAGTTCCACCATCTCTTTTCCCAGAAAAAAAGCCCTGGCTAAGTATAAGGATAAAGAACGTATATGACCAAAGACAGAGCAAGACAGTGAGGGAGATACTAGGTTATTTGCAGGGACATAGGGAAGCAAGTAGCATGCAATGCTTGCAGTTTCTGATCTCTTTATCCTAATGCATTAAATATGGGAAACAAAGAGGATGAACCGGAAACTCAAATACCTGAAGGAAAAGTAGTGGTGAGATTTGCTGGGATGTGATTCGTGATTGAGATATAGGAATTGAAAGGTATGCTTTCTTCAAAAGAAACAGACCCAACAGAAAGGGGCAGGAGAGTAGTAGTATATGTCAAGATTACTGAATGTTGTAAGCACAAAAGGTGGGAGAAACAAAAGTGATAGCATTGGAGCAGTACACTGCAGAATGCACAATCAGCTGGAAGACGTTTTCCCATGACAAGACAGAGACCTCTCAAATGCAAGACTTAGAAGTAATGGGGCTTCAGTAATCTTGGTATCTACTGTATCTATTGTATCTATTGTCAATCTAAACGCCCCTCTGTTTGGAGATCGGGGGCGGGGCCACCGGCCATGTGACCATTTTTGCCGAGGGCGATTTAAACTTTAAAAAACTCCGCCCTTGTTCCAGCTGACCCAAAGTGACGTCATTGTGCAGTCTTGAGTTCCACCACTGAGTTCCACCACCTCTTTTCCCAGAAAAAAAGCCCTTGTTCAAGGGGATCTATTTGGTCTCTTTGGACTTAATCTGGACGAACAGGTCGGAGCTGACTGATGAAGTTAAAATGGCAGAAGCCTTGTGAGGAAGTGACCGTATCGTCTGGGAATTTGTGGCAGCACAGGATATAAAAACTGAACACACGTCAGAAATGTACCCTAGACATTAGAAAATCAGTTTCAAAAAGTGGGAGCTCAAGATGAATGGGAGACTCTGCACAGTGAAATAAAGAAGGCACAAGACAAATGACAGTGAGCATAGCTGAGTTAGAAACATGCAAGTTCAAGTCTCCAGGCCAGATAAGGTATATCCCAGTAGCATTCTGGTGTTATTTTGGATTTGGAACCTCTGGTTCTAATCTGAATTTTTTAAGAGAACATGTGAGGTGGCAGAAAATTGGAGGTGGGCCAATCATCAACTGACCTGGAATCAACAGACCAATCAGATTACTGGCGATCCAGAACACATTAATAAGCTGCTGGTCTAGAAAATAATGCTGTGACTCTTGGGAGCCAACATGGATTTGTCAAGAATTAGTCAGGCCAGAGCAACCTTATCTCCTCCTTTGATAAAGTACTATGTTGGGAATTCTGTGGACAAATAGGGCTGTATTAACAGCCGCAGCAGCATGGGATACAGATCACGGGAAGTAACAGTTCTGTACTGGTCGGACCTCCTTTGGAATGCTGGGCGCAGTTCTGGGCACCGTATTTGAAGAAGGAAATCAGTAATTTATAGTGCATCCAGAGAAGGGTAACTAGGAAGATTAAGGGTTTGGAAACAAAGCACTATGAGGAAAGGTTGAAAGAGCTGGACATATTTAGCTTAGAGAAGAGTAAGGGGAGAGATGAGATGGAGCAGTTTATTCTCTTTTGCCTCAGAGGGCGGGACTAGAATGGAGGAAATGAAAGAGAGGTAGGTTGCAGCTAAATATTAGGAGAAATTTCCTAATGGTAAGGGATGTTGAACAGTAGAACAGACTGCTTTGGGAGGCTGGTGGGATCTCCTTCACTGGAGGTCTTTGAGCAGAGGCTGGGTGGCCATCTGTCAGGTATGCTGTAGTGCCGTCTTCCTGACGTTCAAGCTCCCTTCCGACTCGATGCCAGCCTCTTCTAGGAGGACACACACTAGGGCCATCCCAGAAGAGTCACAGAATGCTTTGTACCTAGACAGGTAAAAGCAACTCCACTGTTATAGGGTAGCCATCGGGAGCAGCCACTAGCACACCCTTGCTGCATGTAGTACTAACAATGAGGTGAGGTTGCCTGCATTAAAATCTGATCAGGATTTTCTAGAGAGTGAACACTTATCTGAACAGTAGATTAAGACTTAATCAAAGTCCTAAACCAAGGTAAGACAGGAACAGCAATGCCAGAGTAGAAGGTGGCAAGCAGGCCACAGGGTCCCTCTCGCCAAGAGCTTTGCATGAAGCACAGCAGGGGAAAAACGGAGAAGCGAGTGATTCAGTAATCCCAGTGGCATCTTCCTTGGACTGGATCTATGCTAAACTGAGTAGAACCCAGGCCTTACAAAAAGTGAGTTTAAAAAAGAAAGGGAAAGGCACCGCTCCTCCTTCTTTCGAGGATAACTTAATGCACTTAAAAGCTGTGGCCTTTACAAAAAAAAAATAGAATTGACAAAGAGATCCTTCCATAGCTTCTTCTTGGAAACAGTTTTATTTTGCATCTGTCATGAACTGCTGTGGAAACTGTATAGGGCAAACTGAAGGCTGAGAAAAACACAGTCCCTGCGACGGGGGAAAAAGCAGAAGTGGGCGTCCATGTCATTTCCCACTGTACTGAAAAGTAACAACGAATGGTAACAGACATGGAATTCCCAAACCGGGGAGAGAAGTCAGACAAGAACCATTATTCCAAACCTCCCACTCCAGGAATTGTGGCTCGAGGTCGCCCCAGTTAGTGATAACAGGGACGTTGTTCACACTCTGGCATCAGGGAGGCCTTTCCTCTTCAGCCTGTAAACGTCCTTGAGTAAATTGCCCGCTTCAGGCCTCTCAACTCAATAATGGGGACAATGAATAACAACACAACTACACAGTTTAGAATGCTAGATGCTGCTGTATAGAAAATATAAAAAATAACTGTTGTTTTTTTTAAAAAGTCTCTCAGTCAAGTGTTTCGTGTTGGCCTGCCAACACCACACGAACCTGAGTATGTCAAAAAGGATAGCACCAGAGACGTTTCCGCTTCTCCTTCCTTTAAATGCTGCTTGGTCGGACGTTTAACAGAGTGGCCTAGCAGGTTCCTCCATCGCAGTTCGGGAGGGAGGCAGCCTCCCCCTGGCACCCTTGCAGGCCACCTGGTGAACTTAATAAGACCACCTGGTAACGAAGAACTTGACTGGAGGGAACTGCGGCAAGCAGACACGCTCGTCAGCCCAGACTGGCTGGGAAAGGCCTGCTGTGCTGAACGTAAACAGCCTCCTCGACACCCTCCCGGTCTTCCCTGCTGAGCTGTTGGGAGGAAAGCCTTCACCTCCGGGAGGCACGTTCGTTCCCACGATCCCGGGGGCCGTGGCCATATTGATGACAGGTCTGGCAGCACTGCGTGCTGACGGTTGGCAGATGACACCTTCCGAGGAAGAGCAGAGTCTGGCAGAAGCTGAACGAGAGACGGTCCCGCTCACAGACGAAGCCTGAGGCAAGAACACAAAGGCAACTTGGCGACACTCTTTGCAATGTTTCCTGTCCTCCATGCCCCCTCCCCTTTCTCTGCCTTGTTTCTTCTCCGCTCTACAGCACCGTTTCTCTCTCTGAAGCTCATAATGGCCTCTCTCCTTGTCTCTCTGTGCACCCTTCTCTTTCTCCACCCCAGCCTTTTCCCTTTGCACCCCTCCTTTTCTCTATACTTTCCTCTCACAGCTAAACTACATGAGACAAATTACATGAGGACGCTCAAGTTAAGGGAGATGCAATGTTAGCGTAGCATAGTAGGGAAGCGTAGTTTGAATTCCACCGCTCTCTCTACAGAGACAGCAAAGATCAATCCTCAGAGGGTTTGTTAGTTTCACCTCTCTACAGAGCCCTCAAAGATCACTTCTCAGACGGTTTGTTAATAATAGATAGATCCTTTGGGGAGGCAAAGAGGAAATTATCAAACCCTCTGAGGAGCAATCTTTGCCAGCTCTGTAGAGAGAAGTGAAATTCAAACTACGCTTCCCGGCTCCCTTCACTTGAGCATCCTCGTGTAATTCATCTTGTGTAGTTTAGTTCTGAGTTTTGTTGTTGAAGGCTCTAGCTCTGCTCTGTTTCTGCCACCCCAGGACCACATCCTTCCCCCCTTTGGTGACAACAGCACACAAGGTGTGTACGTGGAGGCGGGATGGCAGCAGAAGACTGAATGAACAGCCCCAGCTCTACCATGCACTTCCAAGCACACCACATGCAAGACAACAGCAGCATTCTCCCATCGCAACCCTGCTCTTGATGGAGTTGTGAGAGACTCGGTCTCTCTACACAAGACATCTTACACGAGGACACTCAAGTGTAGGGAGATGTTAGCCAGGAAGCATAGTTTTAAAAGACAGAGCCGGCCAAGATCGCTCCTCAGAGGGTTTGTTAATTTCATTTTCACCTCTCCCCAAGGGGAGGAGAAATTGACAGGGCCTTCAGGGAGGCGAAGATGAAATTAACAAACTCTCTGAGGAGCAGATCTCTGCCGGCTCTGTCTTTTAAAACTATACTTCATGGGTAACATTGCATCTCCCTACACTTGAGCATCCTCATGTCTCATGTAGGAAGACTTTCATGTGGGAAAGGGTTGCCAAAAAATACATAGCAGATTTCCCCTGGGGGCTACAAATACAGCAGGGCTTACATTTTGCATACAGGTGGATCAAAGCACATGTTCCCCAAGAGATGAATGCTGTAGGAGATATAGTTCTAATTAACAAACTGGAATTAACAAACTCCTTTCCATATGGCCCCAGAGCTGGGTTCAGGGGGAAGGTTGCCTGCCTACTGCTGCCATGTCTGTGGCTACATGACCACACACAGTTCATCTCACATCTCTCCATGTGAAAAGGTACATTAAGAAGCAATGTTAGGCTGGCTAAAAGTAAGGGGTCATGAGCAGCCACACCACGGAGATGAATTAGAGAATCATAGCAATGTCTCCCATTACGATGCTGACTGAACACCCATGCTGAGGTCATGGTTGGTGCCTCAGTTTCAACCTCACCCCGCCCCCCTACAAAGCACATCACTTTTGCCCCCACCATGCTTGGCCATCTCTGAATCATGTACAAAGGTGACCACGCAAGCCTAGGAATTGGGGAAGGGGTGGGGTTGGGGGGGGAAGAGTAAGGGTCTGTTTACTGGATGAGGGAAGCCAAGACCTCCCCCTCCCTTACAGACTACCTCATCCTCATTCCTTGGCAATGTAGTCACAACTGACCCCAGTTGCTTTAACTACGGCCTGTTTCTAATCTTCCTATTGAAAGACTCCCAGGGAGCCTCCTCCCCCACTTTACTTTGGGTTGTTAAGCTTCTCAGAGAATTGCCCCTGTTGGGTCTCTAACAGGTTGTTCTTTCATTGGGTTATGTGTGTGTGTGTGGGGGGGGGGGTCAGCTCACTGAAGAGATTGGATAAAGGGGCTCCTATCCTGCCGACAGATTATTAGTACTCTTCCCAGCCACCCTCCAGGCATAGCTCCTCGCCTTGTTTTTGAGATTCTCAGATCTGTTGTGCATTCTACATGCCTATAGGCTGATCACGCAAACAAAGGATTTGGAATGTCCCAGAGACCGCAGTACCCAAAGAATATCAGATTTCAGGCTTCTAGTCCTCAGGACAGCAGTAAAGAGTAGGGTTGGGCGGTGATTTTGGTAGAGAGATCCACAGCATACAGTGCTGCTCTACTCTGGATTTCTCAGCAGGATCAAAGGGGGAAACATCTAAAGGCCTGGAACTCTCAGCCTCCCTGCTGGCAATGAGCTCCTCCAGGTCTCATCTTGACAGTCCAAACAGTGTCTTGGAGCAGAACCACAAGTGACAAAAGGCACAGGTCGGACACTTGTCAGCTTCCCTCAAGTTTTGATGGGAAATGTAGGCGTCCTGGTCTCGCAGCTCGGCTCTCCGACTGCTGTCCAATGGACTTTTCAACTGTCACTTGTCCAACATTCCGCCAAGCGGCCTACATTTCCCGCCAAAACTTGAGGGAAGCTGGCAAGTGTCCAACCTGTGCCTTTTGTCACTTGTGGTTCTGCTCTTGGTCAGACAGATGTGGGGGGGCAGGTAGGAAGGATACGCCGTAAAAAGGAAAACCATCTGCAGATGCACAAACCCTCCCTCTGGCTTTCCAGGGAAAATTTTGTAATGGAAAGGCAGCCCCCTCGCTCATATCAAACTCAAGGGCAGGCTCAGGCCGTTAATTTTAGGCTCAGAAGCAGGTAAAGTCATCTCCCGCCCCCTCCTTCGGTAACTGGACGTCTGCTCAGGAGAACGACTGCCTGCTGCTTCTTCCTGAGCTTGTACTGGGTTTCCCAGGCCTCTCTTGGGAAAGAAGCCGCAGCGCAAGAGAAGAACCCAGAAGCAGAGGCTCCTCCTTAAAGGAGGACTGGCAGAAACCGAATTCTTGGCCAGGTGCCCAATTCCTACCTTCTGCTTTCTTTGGGGCTCAGAGTTCGCAGTCTCATCCCAACAGTTCTCAGTATCTCATCATGCATTTGTGCTCAGCCACCCACCAACCCGAATTAGGCAAACCACGGACTGGGCGTTGCGCATCCATATTCAGCCCAGGGGCGCCTTTCTCCCAGCCCTCGGCTTTGGGCTATAAGCCTGCAGCAACTGCTAGTGGGCCAGTGCACCTGAAAAACTTTAACCACCCAAGTACAGAGAGCCACAAAGAGCAGCAGGACGGGACAGCAGAACACAGCAGAGTATCTGCCCGCTTTGGAGGGTTCCAAGTAGGATACTGGAAACGGGCACTGCTGGCAAGCCACTCAGAGGCCTCAGAAATTGGACAGCGACCCATCTACACCCTTCAGGCCACAAATGACCTGTACCCACCCTAACTCTGCTGCTTGGACATCTCTGCAGCCCAAGCGCAACCCCTCTGACAGTAAAGAAAGCAACCAGGTTTTTTCTGACCCAACGTATGGGCTCAGCTAACAAAATGGCGAAACATCTCACCTTTCAGAAAGAGACTGGGAACTCTTTGGAGGCGCTTGAGCAGCCTCTCAGGAGGGAATCCCCCCAGTTTCTCAGGTGTGGCTCTCCGAGATGGAAAAGCATGATTCAGCCCAAATGATTTCAACCAGGTGTTGCAAATTCAAGGCCCTCTTGCTGTCTATGCTGGTTGAGGACTCCCGAGAGCAGCCATTCCCAGAGCACACGGAAAGGCAGGTGGCCAGACCCCGAGGCTGCTGCATTCACTCCTACATACCAGGATCTTGTCCTGCGTTGAAGGATGAGGGGGACTCCTTCCTCTCTGCCTTCCAGATACGGAGGCCACTGAAAACCTGAGCAAGATAACTCTAGGGAGATTGCTACTGTCCACCCAAGATTCTGCTGCCATCATTCTGCGAAACGCACCACAAAATGGACAAATAGGCCCAGCAGCTTGGCAGGCATGTGGGAATGTGAATTTGCTGGCGTGGGCATAGCTGCCGGTGCCAGACAAATAACTTGACAATGGAATAAATGGATTTCCAGTGAGCAGCAGGTGGCTGGGCAGAATCTGTTCTCTTGTTTGCTTGAGCCAAAATCGGTGGCTGACCCAGCAGCACCTAACCAACCACAAAGCATCTCTCAAGAAAGGGAAGTTCATGTTGGCCTTAGGAGAATCAGCCAAACTAGCCAATACTTGGGTTTTATAAGGCAGGAGGCTGAAGTGGGGCACACAAAGGGATGCTTACCCCTCCTCCTGCAAGCTGCGTGTCCTACCCAAATCCTCTCTTGCCAGACTCCAAGAAGGAAAGCGCCTTTGGGGGAAGTGATTTTGAGCAGGAAAAAACAGGAAGGAAAGGAGTTGGAGAGACCCGTCCCCTGCCGTTCCTTCACCAAGATTGGTAGACTCCTGTAGCTACCACTGTAGTAAGTGGAGAATATGGCAATAATATTTGTGCAAAATGCAGCTCTTGGAGAATCTCCAGCTTTAAGACTAACCAACTTTACTGTAGCACAAGCTTTTGAGAACCACAGCTCTCTTGGTCAGATGCATCGTCAGCTTTCGAGAACCACAGCTCTCTCGGTCAGATGCATCTTCAGCTTTCGAGAACCACAGCTCCCTTGGTCAGATGCATCGTCAGCTTTTGAGAACCACAGCTCTCTCAGTCAGATGCATCGTCAGCTTTCGAGAACCACAGCTCTCTTGGTCAGATGCATCGTCAGCTTTCGAGAACCACAGCTCTCTTGGTCAGATGCATCGTCAGCTTTCGAGAACCACAGCTCTCTTGGTCAGATGCATCGTCAGCTTTCGAGAACCACAGCTCTTTCGGTTAGATGCATCTTCAGCTTTCGAGAACCACATCTCTCTTGGTCAGATGCATCGTCAGCTTTTGAGAACCACATCTCTCTTGGTCAGATGCATTGTCAGCTTTCGAGAACCACAGCTCTCTCGGTCAGATGCATCGTCAGCTTTTGAGAACCACAGCTCTCTTGGTCAGATGCATCGTCAGCTTTCGAGAACCACAGCTCTCTTCATCAGATGCATCTGACAAAGAGAGATGTGGTCTCGAAAGCTGACGATGCATCTGACCAAGAGAGCTGTGGTTCTCAAAAGCTTATGCCACAATAAAGTTGGTTAGTCTTAAAGGTGCCACTGGACTCTTTTCTGTTTTGCTACTACAGACTAACACGGCTAACTTCTCTGGATCTATTTTTTTAAAGGTTTCTGATCTCTGTAGCTGTGAAACATATGCTTGATATTGTTCAGGCTACGAATACAGAGGGAGGCTGAAGGAATGGCTCCCCCATCGCTGAATCCCTCCTCCCCGTGTGACCCTTTATCATTGGCAAGCATCTTATATTCTGGGAGGTCTGTGGCTGCAACCATTACAGCTTTATTGGCTAGACTGACAACCCTCAAAACTAATGAAATGTTATGCGTAAATTGTTTGTAGGTTTCCTTTGGGAGTTCTAATAAGCATCTTGGGTAACTCCGGAGGTCTGAAATATTGACTCATTTAAAGAAAAGTTACAGTCTACTAAATTTACTGTGGTTCTGGGACGGGGGTCATTAGTCCAGTTTGTGACATGGAATTTCTCAACTGGACTGCAGGAGGGGGACTCTCGGCATCTGGGAAGGCAGAAGTCAGCTCCCTGTTATACACACACCCCTAACACATGTTATTAGAAATGTGATTTTCTTAAGGGTTATATTGCTCCATGCCAGATAACGATCAGCAGAAATCCCACAAGGCTTGGAGGAATCATTGGGCAATATGCAGAAGGCTTAATCCTCAGTCTGCTGCATTTTCTCAAAAGGTTACAGAAACAAAATCTAATGTGCACCCCTTGATATTCTTTGAGGGGGGTAACGCGCTAGACCAGGAGGAGACCTGTTCATGGATTTCCCAGTTTTTAAAATGGGGAGGGGGGGCAGCTCTTTTCTCCCTTTTGGGGAACTCTCACCTAGAACTGCTGTTCGCCGCATGGAGAAAATATTCAAGCGCCATCGGAGTGTCTGTTTTCTTTTGCAAAGCAGAACTCAGCTCTAAGAAGTAGTAGATTAGATACATTCATAGACACAACATGGCATATCCTCTAATCGGGATGCTCTCTGATGTTTTGGCCCCACCTGCCGGAGCGGCTGGCTCTTTCTCCATGTTTATAATACCTTCCTAAGCCAAGTGAGGAGTGGGAGGCGTGGCCCGTGGATAGGGTATTGCACAGGCTGCCCTTAACCACAGATCTTTTGGGGGAGGGGGCATCCAAACAAGGACAGGAAGTGGGCATAGAGAATGGAGCTGAGAGTCCCCTTGTCAGAAATGACAAGGACTCGCCCACCCATCTATGTACTTCCATCCCTTGGTGACTGCAGCATGTGTGCTGATTTGCATGTGAGAATGGGCTCTTGTGGGTGCAGCAAAACTTTAACCATCAATTGACACCAAAAGACATTTCTGGATGAGTGCTCACAGATTCATCCGCCAGACTCAAGAGTCTTCTGGATGCTGCGTAAGAGACAATTTGCTTGGATTTTTACTTATGGCAATATCTGTCTGCGCCACTGTCAGCTGCCCTGGACCTTCCAAACGGGGTTGGCTGCAAGCACAAATGCTTTTCAGGGTAGCACTTCCAAAGTGGAGGACGGTATCTCTGCACCCCTCCCCAAACAGCATCAGCCTCACTTCTAATGCCTTCAATGAAGCCGGGAGCTCCAGGCTGTGAAGGCCTCCTCCTTCAAAAGCCCACAAAGAAGGAATTCTATCACGGGACATTTTAAGCAAAGATGACAGGTTGGTCATCTAGCTGAGCAGCCGCTGAGCTGTAGCTACTTTCTTCCTTGAGTCGGCAGGAAGGAGGGGAGGAGAGGTCAGCCCCACTTTAGCGCTCAGAACAGATTCCTGGTCCCAAATGCAAACAGCTCTTGTGATCCACAACGGGTAACGTCACCGCGCCCAGGGCTGCAGCGATCTCGCTGCACCATGCGTTAACCACAGTTTGCTGCAACTATGTTCCCCCTTCCTCTGATCTCCCACATTATGCATTTGGACAGAGAGACCAAAAGGATAATAATAAGAGAAGATTCTCTGTGGCTAAGACGATTAGCTGTATCTGGAAAAGCTGCAGATCTAAGAAAACAGATGGGAGAAGGGGGGGGGGGGCAGGTGGTGTGTACCTGGAGGGAAACGGGTTCCCTGAACCTGGAGACTACTGAAGTTTGCTTAAACGCACAAAATGAACTCCCTTCCTCCCCTTCAACTTGCTTATAGACTCCCCCCTGCAAAATGAGCTTGGATTTTGCAGAATGCCCATTGCAAAGACCCATCCCTGAAGGAAGAACAGTGCCTTGGCTCTTGCAGCCAGGAAACACAGCCACGGAGCAAGCCGAGAACACTTCCAGCCTCCTTCCCCTGCTTTGGCCTTTCGTGATCATCTTCGTCGGTCTTGAATGCCTTTGCTGCCCTTGGGAATCTTGCCAGCTTTCTTCACAAAGAGCTCCTCTTTGGCTCCTCAGATTAGGCCCCGCTTCCACTCGTGGCCTTCCAAGGGGTTCTTTGTGCGGGAGGGTCTGTCTCTAAGCACCTGGGAGTCCTCGAGCACGAGACACCCACCACAACATTCCAGAAGATAAAAAACCCGTCAGAGGTTCGTTAATCTTCTGATTAGCCACACCGAGTGAGATTACTTCTTCCTGCCAGATGTTCCTCGCTATTTTTAGGAGAAACGGCCTATGTTTCACACAGTACACAAGAGGAGTTTGATGCCTGAATGGAGCTATATTCTTGCCCCCCCTCTGTTCCTCCAGCTGGCCTTGCGCAGGAGCACGGCCCTGCCGTTTCACCCGTTCTTCCTTCTACATTCCTCCGAGTCCGCTGCACCTTTTCCCCTTCCTAATGCTCTGGGCTGGGGTTTTGCAGCAAGAGACTTGTTTTAAGGCAATGGTAACTGGTGGCCTTGCAGCATCAGAAGGGTTAATGGCTCATTCGCCAACGGCCTGGGATATGATACATCCACTGACTCCTCTGGATGGGTCACCTCCCTCCCGACCTCAAAGACAATGGCCTGGGAGGCATTTCTTTCCATTACTTTTTAACCGTACAGCTGCAGGATATCCCCAACGTGTTACAAATAAGTTCACAAACACGCAAAATTAATATGTTCCACTGAATTCATTACAAAATGAGGCAGGCAGGCAGGCCAGAGTTACAGAAAGAGACCTGCCAGGTGGGGGGCAACCCTACGCAAACAAAGCATATGATTTGGGTCATTTTGATCCTTGAATTGTGGTCTTCGATAAATGTCTCACGGCTCTTTATCCAATTTAGCTATTTATGTACTGACGGACTGCAGCTGCTTCACCTACCCCCACCCCCACTTCCCCACCAACCTATGACTCCTTCCTGGCATTCTCTACGATGATATTTTTACTACCTTTCCGGCCCCTGATGAGAAATGGTTTTATTCATAGGCTGGACAGAAAATTCACCGTGGATTGACGTCTGCACGATTTTGCTTTTTTAAAGGGTGGCACGATGCACACTGAATAATGGGAAGAAGACTGTTAGGAGGTTCAAACGTTGCACGAGGACACACTTAGCAAGCCACTCTGTTCACGAAGAGTGTGTCTGATCCAGATCTGCAGCCAAGCTGGCTTTTTAAGCTCAGGAATGCAGAGTTGGGGCTTTATTCTGGCTTGGTTCCTGCTGCTGCTTCACACCCTCCCCAAGTTACACTTGGCAAGAACAGCATAAAATCAAAATCTCTCTCCTGTCGGACCTCCAGCTCCATCCCACATCAACCAAGCAATTATTTATACTCTGCCCAGCAAGGGCCTCGTCTCTCCACCCTCGTAAAGACCCCAGAATGCTCCCTCCACACACAGAATCATAGAATGGGAACGGACCTCCACTGTCATCTAGTCCAACCCCCTACCCAATGCAGAAATCCACAACTACCTCCCCTGACACACGCGCGCACGCACACAGTGACCCCCTGCTCCATGCCCAGAAGATGGCAAAACACCCTCAGGATCCCTAGCCGAACTGGCCTAGGGAAAATTGCAAGCTCACCGTAAGGTGGTGATTAATATTATCCTGGGCATGTAAAAAGGGGCCACGAGAACTAAGCACTGACGTAACCCTTCCTGGCGAAAGAGGACAAAGCCAATAGATCTGCAGGTTGCTTAATCACCTACGCTCCCCAGCTGGTTTCTTACACAGGCATCTTTTTCACAGGCCCTAGAATTAGTGGAGGGGAGGGACACTGGGGAGAGAGGCATTCCAGGCGGGGAGAGCTCCTCTGCATAACCCCCATTCCCACCCCACAACCCCGTTTAAAGCTCCCTGCTGCTTTGTCCTTGGAGGTAAGATGTCATGCCTCTGCGCGAAAGCTACCTACCGTTTGAGTCAGTCACCTTCCCCACTTCAGAACCCCACCTGCTTGGAAAGCCCCACACCAGGAAATAGCTGTAAATGACCTAGCCAGCATGGGCTACCACATGGAACACGGATTTTCCCCACCAAAACACATGTGTGCTTAGCTCGGTACAAGGAGTACAACCTGTCCAGGCAACCCAAGGCTGACTCGGGCCCTACTGCGCCATGTCTCCAAGTTTGCTTTGCTTCAGAACTCCAAGGGCAAAATATCGGTCAGGAAACGGAGATTGGAGAATTCATTGATTTATGGTAAAGCAGACGGGCTCCGGGACGGGGATGAGGAGATGTTCAAGTGGGTCCACAAGCTAAAAATTGGGGGAGGGGGGCTATAAATGCATCCCCAACACCACAACAGGGTTGTGTGCTAGTGATGAGTACAGGAGTGGAAATGTACCAAACAAAGCTTCCTGCTCTGCCTCCCCAAAGCAGCAGAAACAAAAGAAACACTGCACTAAGATCGAGAATAATGGATAGAGCAATTGTGTATCAAATTATGTATATAAATCTCTGAATAGATCCAGAGGAGTTGGCCGGGTTAGTCTGTAGTTGCAAAATAGTAAAGAGTCCTTTAGCACCTTTAAGACTAACCAAATTTATTGTAGCATAAGCTTTCGAGAACCACAGCTCTCTTTGTCAGATGTAACCATCAGAACCACAGAAAGCTGTGGTTCTCAAAAGCTTATGCGACAATAAAGTTGCATCTGACGAAGAGAGCTGTGGTTCTCGAAAGCTTATGCGACAATAAAGTTGCATCTGACGAAGAGAGCTGTGGTTCTCGAAAGCTTATGCGACAATAAAGTTGCATCTGACGAAGAGAGCTGTGGTTCTCGAAAGCTTATACTACAATAAAGTTGGTTAGTCTTAAAGGTGCTACTGGACTCTTTACTATTTTAAATCTGTGAATGAATCCAAAACTCAGCAACCCGTTTCTCTACAGCCTATGCTCTTAGTATTACAAAAAGATCTCTCAATGACTCACCCAAGGGACTCCGTTACGTGCCACAGGCTGTGCTACTCACCTGACTCACTGTGCTGGCAGCTTTGGAGGCTGCACTTCTGGGTCTTGTCTGGCCACTGCTCATGGTCACACAGGCTGCTGTCCTCTTCTGCCTCGCCCGTCTTCACATTCATGCACTTCACCTGCCTCCGCTGGATGCCCCCACCACAGGTGGCCGTGCACTGCAAAAAGAAAAGCGTGCAGCCCATTAGCAAAGGGTGCGTCATTCCCATTAGCAAAGCTGCCCAAGAACTGGATGCTTCTTTGGGTTTGTTCCCACTAGGAATTCATCCCGTGCCCTTCAAGGCTGCTCACCTGCCCCCAGGATCCCACCGTCCACTTGGTGCATGGGTGGGTGTTGCAAAGTCTTGTATTATTGGGTCGAAGGGCTTCGTCGCACCTCCCGGGCTCTGGGCAGGTCACCAGACGCTCTTGCTCCCCTCCTCCACACAGCTCAGAACACTACCCAGACAGAGACAGGCAGTTGACTAGAAGAAGGAACGTATCCTACCCGTTCTCTAGGGGCTAAAAGCCACCGTGGGATCTCGGGCTTCTCCACTCTGTGAGCTTCCCACAGACCGGGACTGAAGCTGGCCTGGAGGCAGCTGGTGCTGCCTTCTCTTTGGCTCATCTCTCTGCTCCAAGCCAGATGCAGAACATCTGCATGCCAGCTGGCTTTCTCACTCTGGCAGGAGGCAACAACCGGATTGGTCCCGTTTCCTGGCTAAGCCTCTGCTCTAGCCAAGGTTAGCTGTCCTTAAATTTTGTTGGCCATGAAGCTTTCTGCAGGAAAAGCTCTGAAAGACTGCTCAGGGCCACAGGAAATTCTGCAAGCTTATATGCATTACACCTTACCCAATTTAGTTCCTATATAGCTCAGACCTTGAAGGCTCTGGTTGAGCCAAGACTTTTAATTCACTCCTCAGCTTGCAAACTAAGCAGAGGATGCCTGCATTCAAAGAAGACAGCAAAACAAAACTGCAAATCAATACCGCAATACTGCAGGGCTCTGTGTTGCATTATGTTAAATAATTTTGCTTTAGAACACAGTAAGAAACACAACATGGAAACGTCTATGCTTCTTTTCTTGCACTTATTTTCGTTGCTCGTGTTTATTTTTAAGCTATCCTGGTTGACTCCTTGCTTGAAGACCGTTTTATCAGCATCCTTTTAGGCTGCTCTGTTTTATGACCTGGGTTGCTTTTACTAGCTGTTCTTACTGGATATTTTTATTGATATTGGTTTTATTTGTTCTTAGTGGTATAATGTGTTCTTTATTGTTTTTCTTGTTGTTTGCATCATTCAGTTTTACTGTTTTAGCTTTGAGCTGCCTTGAGCAGGTCCAGAGAGGCACCATACACTTTTTAATGAATAAATAAATAGAGGGGACTGGGGTTGGGGGCTCCAAGATCAAGGAATGGGGCCTATATTGCTACCTGTTGGATGCTCAGGGATATAGCTACAATGCCGAAAGAGAATCTGATGCAAAGAAACACCACCTGACAAGCCAGGAGGGAGCCAGACAAAATAATAGAACTTTTGGTTCCATGTAGAAAGTTATGATGAGGAGAGAGGGGAAGCACTAGGTTTATTTATTTATTTATGTCATTTATAGTCCACCTTTCTCATTGAGACTCAAGGCAGATTACGTAGTGTGAGATCAGTACAATCAGTATCAAAGACATTTCCATAAACAATGTCACAGGATTTTACAAAGACGCAGCATTAGCAAGGATCCTATACAGAGTTGAAGAACTGCTGGAACAGAACATAATCAGTTCTAGGACTGACATTAGATAACATGAAGCACAGGTAGTATATAGGAGTACATATTCAAAGCAACAGATAATATGCAAGGCAACATAGTGGTGAAGTCTATGGTCCCTAACCCATCTGAGACCCCCTCCCTACAATACTTCCCTCCTATCTGAGTAAAAAGCCTTTTCGAATCATTCGGTTTTGCATCATGTTGAAAGCAGAGCTCCAGGCCACACCTCTCTATTCCAGATCCCATCCAATTTTGTGCTCTCACTTCCTCTGTAACATTGTAAGGGATTCTGGTATTCCCCACTCTGATCACATGCAAGTTCTTGGGCCCCCTTAAAAATATTCCTGTCCCAAGACATTAGACCAGAACTAGGTTGGGCTCACAGGCTCTCACCTCCCTCCAGGATGACGTGTACCAGTCCAGGCACACCTTGGTTTGGCAGGGCATCCGGGTCGGTGGTTTATAGAGGACAGCCTGACAGTGAAAGGGACGGAGGGGTCGTTGGTCTCGTGTGTCAACGCAGCTGACGTCCCGGACCTTCACTCCATTTCCACAGGTCCTGGAGCACTGGGGAATAAACCGTGCAAAAAGTGCATGTATGGCTGAACGAGCAATGCCATCCATGCGACAGATCTCAGAAGCAGCCTGGCTGCTTTCAGCAGAAGCTGCTTTGGTACCTGAGTTTGTAGCACAAGCCCGTTGCTATCTTGGAACCATGAAAGCATCTGATCTAAAATATTTTCTACAGTAAGGAATTGGTCCAGTACTGCAGACCCTCGCTATTTGCTGGGGATCCATTCCCAGGATCTCCACAAATGGCGAAGTCCACGGAGATCCATGGAAAATGGTAGAAAAACAACCACATTTCTGCAAAATGTAACGATGCAGTGAATGCAGTGATGGTGCGGTAGGACTAAAAACAGGCTGAAACTGCGTCAGATGATTGGATTGCAAATAAGTGAAACCATGTATCTGCAAATTGGGAGGGTCTGCCGTATTGCCTACCCCAAACAAAAATGCGTCTCTTTGAGCCAAAAGAATCTTCCCAAATGATTGCCTGTGCCAGTGAATGACTCCAGTATCTAACTGCACGCCTCGGGTTTTGTTTGAAAATCAGTTATTTATTCTCCTTTTGCTAAAGTTTTGGCAATGTTCAGTGTGCATCTAGAAGAAGAAAGATGGGTGGGTAAAAGGTTACCGTAAGTCAGAAGCAACTTGACAGCACATAACACACCCAGAGGTACATGACTGAAGGGAACCCGGGAGCAAAGCAACTACAAGGCAATATTTTATCTGTAGTGTTTCTCCATGCTTTCAAACTTTACCCTTACACAGGGCTTTTTTTCTGGGAAAAGAGGTGGTGGAACTCAGTGGGTTGCCCTTGGAGAAAATGGTCACATGGCTGGTGGCCCCGCCCCCTGATCTCCAGACAGAAGGAAGTTTAGATTGCCCTCCGCGCCGCTTGGTGGCGCAGTGGGCAATCTAAACTCCCCTCTGTCTGGAGATCAGGGGGCGGGGCCACCAGCCATGTGACCATTTTCAAGAGGTTCTGGAAGTCCATTCCACTGCGTTCCAGCTGAAAAAAAGCCCTGCCCTTACACATGATTAAGAAACTTGTCCTTTAAAATGAAAGGTGACAAGAAAGACAAACAGCCCTGTTCATCAGGGAGCAATAGCATGAGACCGAGATGGATCTTGAACCTAATTTGGTGCAGCAGCTGAAGGCAACAGGGCGGAAGTAATTTTTTTAAAGGGGTGTGTGAAGGTGAGGCCCAAAGGCCTCAGGTGGTCTACCTTACTCCAGTTTCCAACATGCCAGGAAGAACATGGTCTTAGGTAACACCTGCGGGCAGGAATTGGCTTTCGGGTGGGGCTGCAATCTTCTTCCTTGCCTGTGCTGCACCGTACTGTCCTCCAAATGGCACCGAGCCCACAGGTGGTGGAGCACTAGAACCAAGAAGAGCCATGAATATCCATCCCTGTCCCACCAAAGTCAACAGAGACTGGCTCTCTCTGTAAGACCAGATACATCCCACCTTTCCTGTCCTAAATCTCCTTCAGCTTCTCCCACCTTCTCCCCTCTGTTAACCTCTGAGGCACAGGAAGACAGACAGGAGCCCTGGGGCTAGAAGAACATCCGCTCCAGTCCCCAGTGTTGTTAATGCCGGCCCCTCAAAGCTTCCAGACCACAGAGGGACAGGAGCAGAGAAGAGCAAACAAGGGACAGCTCCCCACAAGTACCTACAGAGCAAAGAGTGAATCAAGGCCCAGGCTTCAAGGGAAAGCTCTCCCCTGCGGCAAGAGAACAGGTCTGCTGGACAGGGAAGTGCCGACGGTTGGGGCCACACCGGTTTTACTTGCCTCACTCCAGTTTCCAGCTTCCCAGCTGGCACTGAAAATGGATGTGATGGTACCAGAAGGCGCTAAGGAGGGCTCCTCATCTCCTTCCACTTTCTGCCGCTGTGCAGTATTGAGGCTGGACCCAAGAGTGCCGTTGCTGTTAGCAAACACCCCGTGAACTCTATTGGGTGAGCTTTCGCCTGGCACCACGCTGCTGTTTCCGACGAGTCCTTGGTCCTCGTGGGAAGATACATAGTTGGTGTCCAAGTCCGTCTCGATTTCATTGGATTCCTCCCGTTTTGGCATGGGTAGCACAGAACGGAAAGAGTTAGGAGCATCGGTGCTCTGCTCCAGAACATTTGGCTCAGTTGATAACTGAAGATCTAACGAGCTTGGAGTGTAAGATCCAAGCCCCTTGCTTTCAAGTCCAACAGTAGTCTCCTGGTACACAGAGGTGGTTGCGGCTAGACTTTTATCTCCGGGCTTTAGAACACCCCTGGGATAGTGCCGGTAGATCTTTGTACCCTCTGTGCCGCTCTGGTCATTCTCTGAATTCATTCTATAACCGGGGTCCTTGCCGTTCTTTCCCAGTCCCTGAGTAACGGAAGGGCTTGGGGTGGCTTCAGCAGACCTTGTGGGCTGGTGAGGAAAGAGATGGGATGGCCCGTCCGTTCTTGTAGCTCCTGTTGTGACTGTACTGATTGGGATAGCTTTAGTTCCATAAGCCAGGCTTGTGTTTTCATTACCACTAACGATGGCCCTGCCCGTACTGCTTGGTTCTCCATGGCCTTCCTGTCCAACATCCACCAAGCTGTGGTGGGGACTACCACCTTGATCAAAAACCTTTGAGCTTCTGCCAGGACTGTGTGTACTTTCAGGAGTGCCAGCAGCATTTCCACTAACATTGCTGCTCTTGGCAAAAGGGAATATCGAAGTCAGAAGGTCCAAGTAAGGAAAGCTTGTAGAGGAAACGGTGGCTGCCATGTCATCTTTAAAAACTGCATGTGTAGAAGGATCTTCTTCATCGTAATTCGGAGGCAATGGTCCACTGCTGGGAAAAGGAAAAGGCCTTCTTGTTGCTGAGGTGGAGAGAAGAGATACTTGGACGCCTTCACTTTTGAGTGTGAAGGAGGAGGTTGTAGAGCTGGCGACAGTCGTATCATGGAAACTGATAAAAGAGTTCCTGTCTTGACCCTTGTCAAGTTCTTCTTCATTATGTTGCCCGATAGCAGGAAGTGTTGTACTTCCACTCTCTGGTTTTAGAGTAGGAAGAAAGCTGGGCCGTTTTTCTTTAAAATCCTTCCCATCGTCAACCGTTTTAGTTCCAATGTCTGGCTTCGGGCCCTCTTTCTTGCTGTCCTTTTCACCGACCGTGTCATAAGAGAGATCTTCATGGAAGTTGATAAAATTATAATCATAGTAAAAATCATCTACAAACACATTTCCCTTTTTGTTGCTGTTCAAAGAAAAATCCTCTTCCGTTATGACATTGAGGTCTTCAGCTTTGGGCACCAAAGGGATATATTTAGGAATGTGGCGGTTTGGAATGAAATGGATTTCATTAAACAGTTCTCGGCTTGAAGAGCCACTGCCAGACCAGTCCGGGATGGCACTTTCTGCCTTCTTCTGGCAGGGTGGCAATGAACAGGCAGTTCGAGACATCGGCCTTTGTGCGGTATCACAGCTTGCTCGGGAATCACCGGAGCAGTAAACTAGGCGCCATTGTGTCCCATTCCCACACGTCACGGAGCACTGAGAAAGATAAGAGGAAGTAACAAGGAAAAAAGAAAAGTCCAGAAACCTTCTATATTGAAAAGCTGCATGCTCTTTCCTCTACAAACCCTCCAACCCTCGCCACCACCATTCTGTTTCCAGATTAAGCTTTGCCCATGCATAAAACCTAAAGATATGGGGCTGGAGATAACCCTGAGGACTTAAGATGTCTTCATTCTTCGAAGTTTCCACGGCCTTTGTTTGAGAAGGAGGAGAATGAGTCTGGATTAGCTAACTGAAGCAAGGCACAAGAAGCAGTTTGGGTTGAGAGAAAGCAGATAATAGGTTCCCTGACCTTTACTCAGTGTTGAAACGACCCATGGGACAAAAATAGTTTCCGCAAGACGGTGAAAATCCCCGTCTGCCTGGCTAATGACAGATCGTGTCTGATTTGGAAACCCAGAGATCAAGCGGTGACTTTTGTCCAAGGACAAAGAGACACAGAACGGTCCTTCCTTCTCCCCAGGATTATCCCCCATTTGTCTCTCCTGCAGGGCTCCTTCTCATTTTGATTTGGCAACACCAAGTCTCAACTCATCTATGAGCTCGTTTGAAATCAGCCACCGAGTATCTAGCGGAGAACCTACGTGTTCCTTCTGGGGCTTCCTAAGGCACCAAGATGGATGCAGCTTTTGCCCTCCCCAAACTCCCTCACCTCAGACCAGTTGCCCACGATCCACCAAGCAGGACAGAGGACCTCCCGGTTGCAGGGGGCGGTGGCATCTGGCTTGGAGAGATGCTGGCATTTGCTGGGCTGCAGAGCCCGCTGTTCATCTGGTGCCACACTCTGAAGACAAAGGACGCTCCTCTTCATCAGACCAGCATCACCACACGTGGCAGAACAGGCCTGCCATTCTCCAACCCACCACCTGAAGACAGCAAGGGATTAGGCCAAGGAGTTAAAAGACCTTAACTCTGGGGAAAAAAGAAAGGACTTGGGATCGTTTTTCTATTTTGGTGTCTCAAGGAGCTGCGCTGCATAATCCAAGAGGCGAAAGACATCGCTGCCTAGTTCTCAGACTTAAAGATACAGATCCTCCGTGGATAATAGATTCTTATATACAATTCATAAATTTAATACTGAAAGTGCGCAGTGCTCAAAAGTGATTAAATACGGTCAAAATATCATCAAAGTCTTATAAATATACCACTATATGTAAGAAATACTTATAATAAATACCAATAAATATCACAATTATGTTCACATCCTATTGATGTGAATGTCCCGTTTCTATAGTATCAAAGGATCATAGAAGTTGGGGGAGTTCTTCGACTCCCTGTGCTCAGTGTGCACTTTTGAACAGACGGCTGGAAGCGCATTCAAACAATTGCTCGCGTTAAATGCTACTCTGGATTCAGAGGTAAGTCTGGGCCATTTCCAGATGGCTTACCTGCCTCCGGAACGTCGCGCCATCTTGCAGGGAAAACGCGAAATATCGTGTTTTCTTGCGCGAGTTTTGCGCAACGTCGCATGACGCGACGTTCCGGAGGCAGGTAAGCCATCTGGAAATGGCCCTGGTAATAAGCAGTTTCCTTTTTGTAACTTCCTTTGTCTTTGCTAATTTCAGATTCACCACGTTTGCATGACGTCGTGCAAAACTCGCGTGAGAAAACGCGATATTTCGCGTTTTCCCCGCAAGATGGCGCGACGTTCCGGAGGCAGGTAAGCCATCTGGAAACGGCCCTGGTAATAAGCAGTTTCCTTTTTGTAACTTCCCTTGTCTTTGCTAATTTCAGATTCACCACGTTTGCTTTCGCAAGTTACCAAGCTGACCAGTTGATCCGCAGTCGCGTCTGTATTATAAGTATTTATTATATATAGTGGCATATTTATAAGACTTTGATGATATTTTAACTGTATTTATTCACTTTTGAGCACTGTGCAATTTCAATATTAAATTGAATTGTATACAAGAATCTGTCCTGACCTGGATAGCCCAGGTGAGCCTGATTTTGTCAAATCTCAGAAGCTAAGCAGGGTTGGCCTTGGTTAGTAATTGGATGGGAGACCTCCAATGAAGACCAGGATTGCAGAGGCAGGTAATAGCAAACCAACTCTGATAAGTTTCTTGCCATGAAAACCCTGCCAGAGGTCACCAGAAGTCAACTCTGACTTGAGTGCACCACACACACACATATAAGAAGCTATTATCCATGGATTTATGGGCCAAGCTAGAAGTGACGAATTACACTTGAATGGCAAGTGAACTTGCCAGACTCACGTGTATTCCTCCCTGTTCACTTGCACTCCACTCGAGTGGATGGAGTGCAAGTGGAGTGCAAGAGAACAGGGAGGAATACAAGTGAGTCTGTTCACTTGCCATTCAAGTGTAATTCGTCTCTTCTAGCCTGGCTCTCTGTCTTTAAGTAGGAGTCTAGGTCCTGTGGTGCCCTTTATTTGTGTAGTTCTGAGTCAGACCAGGGGACTGTCTAGTCCTGCTTTCTGGGGTGATTTCAAACGTAGACACTTTGGACTGAACCAGGGACCTTTTGCATGCAAAGCAGATGGTCTACAACTGAACTCTCATCATTCATGCCATAGGGAGGGTGTGTCAACACACTTCTCAAGGTGTTGTGCCGAAGCACCCTCTGCAACATTACAAGGATCTTTCCCCTTTTCAACCGAAATAACAGCACAAAAGTGCCCTTTCTGCTATCTGATCAATGCTGACCTAGCCGGGCACAGCTCCTCGCTGCAGCTCCTCCGCTTGTCATCAGGCCGGCTCAGCACATCGCAGAACTGCTCTTCCACAATGCCAGCCACCTTCTCCACACAGTGCACCATCTGCCTTTGAACACCTGAGAACAGGAGGAAACAGTGAACTGCTATACATCCCTTGGGACAGCAAACATACCCAGTCCTGACCAGGGCTGTGCCAAGAACCAACGATGCCAGTCACACAGCAGCAGAAGGTTGGGCCTCGGCCACAGCTATTCCCAGGACTGCAGCCCCACCTGTCAGGTATGCCTCCTGCATACCTGCTATTAATATGTTCTGCTCTGTTCATGAATTGTATTCTGTATTGTTCTTCTGAGAGAGTGTAAAAGGTATGCAAATGTATTCATAGATGTACTCCGCTGGTGGGGTGGGTGGGTGTCAGGTGACTGTTATCTGTAAGAAGGAATGTTCTTTCACTTCTACAGCAAGTGTCCTTGAAGCCGAGTGTTGGTATCTTGTCCTCAGAGACTGCTATGAATCATTCTGTAACATGTCTAATCTAAACTTATCAGTTCCCATGCAACTCTTGGGGGTTCGCGCCAGATTGCCAACGGACCCTAAAGGGCGGGATGTTTCTCTATAATAACAAGTGACCAAGTTTGAATAATCACTTCTGCCAATACCTGTCTCATAGTGCCTTGTACTGAATAGATCTCTAATAAAGTCTTCTTCAACCAATGCACCTGAGTGCTTGCTGTGAGGGGCTTGGGGGGTCTAACTGCCCAGGACTGACACCACCTGGGAGGAAAACTTGCACAGAGAACTTGTGTGTGCCCCAAAGCCCTCATTGCTTACACTTGAACAAATATAATAATAATAATGACATTCGATTTATATACCACCCTTCAGTACAAGTTAACTCCCACCCTGAGCGGTTTACAATTATTATCCCCTCAACAATCACCCTGTGAGGTGGGTGGGGCTGAGAGAGCTCTGAGAGAGCTGTGACTGACCCAAAGTCACCCAGCTGGCTTCAAGTGGAGGAGTGGGGAATCAGACCCGGTTCTCCAGATTAGAGTCGTGCCGCTCTTAACCGCTACACCATGACACCCGCCAACACCCTTCCTGGTGCCTGCCCAGTTTTTTTAGAAAGTGGGAGGGGCCAGGAGGGGCTTTTTCCCAGCAGAGCCATTGGAGAGTTGCTTTTCAAAGCTCCATCACTGTGCCCGTTAATGGTGATGGGGCCAAGTGCGGCACCCCCAACTTCCCAGCTCTTTCTGGGTACTTAGGAAGAGACGCTTACTGGGTCCTAAAGCTGCAGGCACAAATAGATGGTTGTTGCAATGGTTGAATGCCCACCACAGGAACTTTTGGGGGCAACCTGCCCTTCCCCAAGCATCACGTGCTGGCTGCTTATGTCTGAGAGGCCAAGCAGGGCACCTGCCAACAGTTGTTACGCCCTAGCTTGGGGAGGCGAGACAAGCCTGGAATGCCATAATTAAGTAGCCACAGAATGCCGAGGTTTGGGGGCCGGAGGTCAGCAAATGTCAGGTTTCAGCTGCAGCATGCCAAGACTCACACAACAACATGGATCACTAAATAGCCAACAGAGGCCTCTTTGTCTCCCTTTTCCCTTGGGAAGGGAATTCTACAGCGGCTCTCACCCCCACCCCTGTTTAAATTATCCCAGGAAGGGGCTGCTTAAAAATAATGCTTGCTATGTCGAAGGGAGGAAATTCACTTGAAAACAAAAAGCCCTCTTTTTTAAAAAAGCCAACTGGCCCAGTCACCAAGGAAGATTTTACCCTGTGGTTGCCTTGACCTCCTAAATGCAGATGTTTGCCTTTTACAATCCTGGTTTGAATTGATTTTTTTAAAAAAACCCAAACTGCAATTTCTTAATCTGTATCTACGTTTAATCTGTGATGCCTGCCCCGAATAATTTGCTCACAGTTAATGGGATCCTTGGGCAGGCCGGCCTGAACGACTAGCTCACAACAAGGCCACAGATTGTCTGTGGGAACAAGGAGGCCATTGTGGCTGAAACTGGAGAGCCCATCCAGGGAGTCAGATGTATGAAATGCCACAGGGCAGAAAAAGAAGCCTGGAAACTTATCTTCCCCTATTGGGCTGAAAGTCAAAGCTCTGGAAAAAGAACAGTCATTAAGAGCATCTAAACAGAACACCACAAGATATCCTAGAGGTTGTGCTACCGGAGGGAAGTGGGACAACTTAACTTAGACCAGATCAGAAGTCAAATAAATGGAATGTGGGGAGGAGCCACTGAAGCAAATTATTCACCCTTAAATGTATTTATTTAGTATGATTTCACAGACGTGCAGCTCCCACAATGTAGTGTAGATGGCATGATGTGCATTTTTGTAGGTCCTGTATATACCATTTTCCTTGCCTTAGCCCCCCATGGCCACAATTCCCCATCGCACACCAGAAGGCTTTTAAAAAATTGGGACGTGCAAGAGTGCATGCTGCACATTTCCTCTTATAGCTCTGCAACGAAGGGCTAGATACTTATTTTTACAAAGGGAAACTGGGAATGCTGAGCTTCCAGTAAACAGGTTGTTATAACACTATGGTGCCTGAGAAGTCTCCCCTTTTTAAAATCCTCAGGTGGAGGGGAGGAAATGATGGATGAGGAGAGCTGAAGCAAGGAAAGTGCGAGGAAAACTGCTGTGTGGATGCTCCATCGCAGATGCCTCTGCAGGCACAGCAGCAACAAAAGTCACACATGTGAAAGTAGCTCCAACCAATCTCCAAAAACGATCACAGCAGCTCTCTCCTATGGTCCCAACAGGAACCGCGTTGCGACTTACCACAACTGCTACTTCAATTAATTTTAAAAAAAAACAAAAAACAATTGCCTTGCACTGTTTTCTTTCCCTACAGTTCTCAATTGTACAAGAAGAGCAGTCAGCTAATACTTTGCCCCAGGAGTCTTGGCGAAGGCCTCTCCCTCCCTCTGAGACAGCCAAAGCACACATTTTCCTGGACGGAAAAGGTAAAGATGGCCAGTGGCTGGTACAGACGAAGGGGAAATGCTCGTAATTCAACGCCAGATGCTGGATCATTCCCTCTTAGCTGTCTGCTATCCCACATCTGATAAACTTTCTGGCAGGAAACCGAGTTACTCGTTGGCAAACCGTCTCTCCACACCTGGTTAATGGAGAAAGCATCTGAGAAATTCCCAACCTCCATAATGATGAAACCGTAGCGAGATGGCTTCACCTTCTGCTCTTTGCTATTAGACCAGCCTCTTTTCCTTTCCCTTTGCCAGTGTGTTAAAAAGTTCTTTTTAGAAGGCTGCTCACGTTACCGATAAGCCACTACCGGTCTCTACATTAGGAACCTGGCTTTCTATCCATGTCAACAGAGTTGTACCTTCTGCCTTTCAGACTGATACCATGGCCAAGCTCAGCTATAATAATTAAAAATTAATTGTATGCTGATGGACCTAATACAAGCAGTGATTTCTTATGTGTCTGCTGCTATACGCAGCTCACAATTGCTTAGTAACTTTGAGAAACCGTGTTCAGTTACATTGAGTATTGAAAGCAAGTGTTATGACCTTTACTTCCTTTGGGGTAGATTTTGCCTTTAATCTTTCCCTTACACCCTCTGGGTAGTTTGCTGCCACCAGGAATATATTATTTCAAGATATTTTATTTAAATTTCCCCTTTGGTAATGTTCCTAAGTGTCAGGCTCCTTCGTGGTTCTATGTGGCCCTGAGGATAGGAATGGGATAAAGCAATGACAGCTACTCTGGGATATAACAAAACAAAACAAACTTTTATTTAGTCAAGAAGCGTATCGGTTTCATAAACGTACTTCTCGGTTCTTAAAGTTACGTCCTATAAACTCATTCACACAGATCTCTTCTAAGGCTTCGCACACAGTTAGCCTCTTTCTCTGACTCAATATTTCTCTCACAGAAATGCTTAAAACTCCTCAGGCAGCACACAGCCAGCCTGCTTTCCTCTGACTCCTATTCACAGAAATATTAAACCTGCTCAGGCAGCACACAGCTGGCCTCCCTTTCCCTGACTGAGTGTCCTTTCACAAACATGCTCAGTTCAGGTTCCACACAGGTCATATTTCTCTCATAAATACTTCAACATACTCAGGCAGCGCACAGCTCGCCTGCTTTCCTCTGACTGACACTTTTGCTCTCCACTCCCAGTCTCAAACTGCCTTCACTCCGCTCACCCTCTCAGTCCTCAACCAATCGTATCACTCACTCATGACCCTCTTTCACCCCCGCTCTTCACCTATCTCACACCAAGCATTTATGCACCCATTTACTTGAAATCATTACAGCAAGAATTCAGAGCTTTGTCTCAGAAGATAACAGTTTAATGGCATTGTTTGTTTGCCAGATACATTCAGCCGGAAAGGAAATCTTAAAAGGGGACATACTCAAGACAATGGCTTATTCTGTAGTGTCAGACAGGAGCAAATGTGATATGAGCTGACTTTGCACTAAAAAGGTGATGTGTACTGAAATTTCTAACTGCGACGTATACTATTAACCAATCATATTGTAATTAAATATACTGATATTGTGATGTCATGAACGCTAAAAAAACTCTGCTGTTCAAGGGAGGAGCCAGAGCGAAACAATTTGGGGGGGGGCTTCTAATGCCTGGTTTCCCTCCCGCTGTTGCAGCAACAAAATAAATCTAACCCTCTACTTACTCCTGGCCTCCAGTGTCTTATTGGGTGGGATTACTGGAGGAGATTGCCTTTTTCAGGCATAACAAGACCTAGCAGCTGTGGTAGACCACTGCCTGCTCCAAGATGGTTTGCCAGGAAGTTACAACTTATCTCCCTTCCACCCTAGCATGGATGAAATGGCTTGGAGGAGGGAAGTAGGGGCGTGAGAGAAGCACCTAAGGGTCAAAGAATGCACAGAATCTGAAATGATGAAAAAAACACCTTTCCCACCCCCACCCCAACACAGATCCAGCCACTCATCTTTCCAATCTATGCCACAACAAACTCAAAGCAGGGAGAATGTACGTTGTAAGGGAGGCTTACTCGGAGGAGTCCTGTAAGTGAGCAAAGCTGCGTGCTTCAGCAGATGACGCTTATTCCCCTTCTCTGGACTACCAGCCATGCAAGCCCAAGGGAAAATCTCATTCTCTGAGTTTCAAGCTCCACTATCTGTCTAATCAGAGGAAGCGGAACCCCCTCTGCACATGCACAGACGATCAACACAAGAAACTCCAGTTCAATTCAAGGTTGTGCGATGGGGGCCTTTAATTCTAGAGTGGTGGTTCAGTTTTCAGTTCAGTTAATTCAAATTTAACAGCCCATAGGTCATACACTATAAACAAAATTTAAGAATTAAAAATTACTGTAAAACAAAAGTTTACCACATCCACAATGCAGCTTTTGTAAAGGCTACTCAGAAGTAGTCTTAATCTTAAAAGAGTCAGGAATGGCCGAGTACTTCAGTAGCCATTTTTAAAGAAATCTTTCTCTGGCTATTGCATGCTTTGAACAGCAGTAAAAAAAGTATCCAGAGGAGTTAGCCGTGTTAGTCTGTAGTTGCAAAATAGTAAAGAGTCCAGTAGCACCTTTAAGACTAACCGACTTTATTGTAGCATAAGCTTTCGAGAATCACAGCTCTCTTCGTCAACATGCAACATGCATCTGATGCAGAGAGCTGTCGTTCTCGAAAGCTTATGCTACAATAAAGTTGGTTAGTCTTAAGGGTGCTACTGGACTCTTTACTATAGTAAAAAAGTATGAGACAATGAGTCAACTACAGCCAAAGGGCAGTCACAGAAGCACTGATCCGAAGGTGTCTTGAGGAAATGGCCCTTCACCTGAACTCCAGTTCAATTCAAAGCTGCGTGATGAAAGCCTGGTGGTAACATGGAAGAGGGCTAGAAAACTGCCAAGTGTTGGCAAAACATCCACTCCAGAGAGGAAAAGCCGAAAGATGCCTGGTCTTCAGCTTGGGAGTCAAAAGAAGGGCTTCCAAGTTTCAGGCAAGTTAGCAGCACCCTCTGAAAACCTCTTACTTGCCGCCTCTGTGGCTCAGGTTTCCAGGCTCTGCAAAGCTATAAAACCATCTGTGCAGAGCCTGGTAGAGCTACTAACATACATTGCTCAGATGGGGAGAAGTTTCCCTGAAGAAGAGCTGCTTGCAGAAAGAGGGCATTAAAATCAGTGGAAAGAAGCCGTTTTTAGATGGATCGCTGTCACTTGGGGCTTTGTTAAGACTTGCTGAAATTTCTCCCTTCGAACCGCCAAGCTCCTGTTTATCCAACTTTTAGCATCGAATGAACTTGCACTCCTCTAGGGAGTCAGACTGCATAGGCCAGTCTGCAACTTGGAGCCATTTCCCAACACAAGGCAAGACAGAAGCACGGATGTATACAAAACCCCTAATTTCCCAGTTAATTAGACTGTAATTGTTAGCTCTTCCATAAAGGCTGCTGCTTCCCCATCCCACCTATCAGCATGTGTTGAAAAAGCAGGAAAATCCATTGCTTCCTCCCGAACTGTGACTCCAGAAGGGGAAGGAGGGAGCAGAGAATGTCAAGGATTAATTAATGTTTTTTGCCTCGTCTCTTGCTTTGGTAAACTTGGCTCTGGAGCAGGAATCTTCCCCAGGGAACTGAGAGATTATATTTAACAGTCAGCCCAGAGCTCAATGACCAGTCAAGATAATAACCCTGGTAAGTCAAAGAACGAGAGGCAAAAGTTTCTGCTTTTTAAAAAAGTGTTTCCAAACAGAGGCCTTCAGCGGCTGATACCCAGGGTCGCCAAGATTTAATTTCCTGGAAGACCGTCAGGACAAAAGAGCAACGTCAAGGTCTGGTGGTGTCCAGCAGGGCAGCCTGCCCCAGTTGCACCGCACGCACAAATATGTCCAAGTCCAAATATGATCCTGAGTTCTTCTGCCTTCCTTTTGCTGCCGGCAGAATTAGTTCACTTTCCTACCAACCCTCCCAGGCGGCTTCACAGACACAGTGGGGAACCGTGCTGTACCCACTGAGCCTGCATGCTGGATTCCCATTCCAGGATAGTCACTGGGGCAGCTGCACAACTGACTAACCAGGAGGACTTGGGTGCTTCCAGCCCTACTAGGGTAGCTAGCTTGCTGGTAGTGGCTGGAGATCTCCCGGAATTGCAACTGGTCTCCAGGCCACAGAGATCAGTTCACCTGGAGAAAATGGCTACTTTGGGAGGTAGACTTATGGAATTATGCCATGCCAAGGTCCTTTCCCTCCCCGAACCCTACTTTCTCCAGGTCTCACCCCCCAGATCTCCAGGAATTTCCCACCTTGGAGCTGGCAACCCTAAACTCTACAGTACAGACAGGTCAGAGGCCGCACAACTCACTTCTGCTAGTGGGTTACGTATGTCTTTAAGGGCCAGCAAAATTTTCACTGTCCTTATCATCTTCTCCCTGCAAGGTGGTGTGGGAGGGAGGTCCCACCCAGATTTTCTGCTTTAGGTGCCAAAATGTTTTGGGACACAGGCAGGCAAGACTGGATTTTATTTATTTGCAATACTCAGTAAGACTCGGCATGTGCTGATGCTTATCCTAAACACCCAAAGCGGCTTAACTCTACACCTGTGAATTTGTGGCTGTGCTGCAATTTGAATTTTGGGGCTTTCCTGCCTGTGCTTGTAACTGCCACACAACAACGAGGCATGACTGGTCATGGAGCAGGAAAAACCCCAGACCGACGGTAGCCTCTTCTGCAATCCAGCCTTGGGGGAATGTCTCAAAGCTCACTTCTCTTGCTCCCTGACTTGAATGTTTACAATTCCAGCCACTCCGGGCAGAACACCAGATGCGCAGGCATGAGCTGTACAAATGGGAATGGGCACATCCTTACCTGTCCCGCAGGTGGCTGTGCATTTTGTCCAGGATCCATATTGCCAGAAGAACTCAGCTGGGGTGATCTCATTCTCACTCTCAGATTCCCTTTGGATCGTGTACTGATAGCGGACTCCTGGATTCTTTTCCTGGAACAAAAGCTGCGAGGAAAGAAAAACTTCAGTCACAGGATGCAAAGGAGGAGCAACTGCGGTTTGTTGGGGAAATACAGCCCACTAGAAGCGCTACCTGGAGGAAAGATGCCCTGAAGCAACAGGCTGACAAGCGCACATTCCTTACATGGTTACACATACACTGAGGAGGCCTGAATTTAAAAGATCTGTTCTCTGTTTTCATATGATGAAGAGGATATTAGAAACCTACATCAGATCTACTCAGGGCTTTTTTTCAGCTGGAACGCAGTGGAATGGAGTTCCGGCACCTCTTAAAAATGGACACATGGCCAGTAGCCCCGCCCCCTGATCTCCAGACAGAGGGGAGTTTAGATTGCCTTCTGCGCTGCCGAGTGGTGTGGAGGGCAATCTAAACTCCCCTCTGTCTGCAGATCATGGGCGGGGCCACCAGCCATTTTCGCCGAGGGCAATTTAAACTTTAAAAAACTCCCCCCTTGTTCCAGCTGACCCAAAGTGACATCATTGTGCGGTCCTGGGAGTATGTGTGCACTTTATGCATGTGCATGTGATACCAGGGGCACCACCTCATGCCAAGAGTTGCCCCCTGTGCTGGCAATCCACTGAGTTCTACCACCTCTTTTCCCAGAAAAAAAAACCCTGGATCTACTGAAGGTGAGACAAGAGTGGAGGGTTTTCTATGATAGTCTGATGATCTGAAAGTAATCCTCAGGTTACAGTCGCTGAAGGTATGTAGAATCCTATCTCGAGGGCAAAGCGCCTGAACAGATCTCCAGTTCGAGGATCCCAATCAGGTGGCACCAAAGAACCAGCTGGCTGGACCTCTTTACTTGTAGAGCTGGCTCACAGCAGTAAATAAAACAAGACTCAGTGTTGGCAAAGAGCACATTAGGAGTGCTTCGAACACGTACAGGCTATAAAACATGGAAACAATTCTGCCGCTAAAGGACATGTCTGCACTACAAAAGTAAACCAATTTCAGGGCTGTTTTAACTTGCATAATTCATGACACTAGAGAGATTGCATGTGTGTGTATACACACGCACGTAGTACACAGATAAATCAGCATTAGACTATTTTCCACTAGATTTCAAGTGCAGGGGACAAGTGCTATAATACAGACACGCTCCAGACCACCTCTAATGCCAGCAGGTTGAGGTTTGCCTCTTGAGAAAACTTGCAGACGTCTCACTGCTTGCCTAAATGCTTTCTTTATCACCAAAGTTATTCTTGGCGCACTGCTCGGAAGGGCATTGCTCCAAAGGGCTCTTGAGGAACATCCCAAACTTCTTTTTAAAATAGATTTCCCCCCCCAATTAAGTTACATAGTCCAAGGAGTTTTCCCAAATATTAGGCAGTCCAAGCTGTTAAGATGAACATGAAAAAAACCACATTTTAAAAGTAATTTGAAACTCTAAACTTTCCCCCAAATAAATCTCAACACTCATCCCTCCATTCTTTTGCCACAATCTCCCCTTTTGCATGCTGCGGAGAAGACAATGGGGAGCTCACAGAGGGTAATCCAATCCTAAGGCTTTGCCGCTGGTGAATCGCCACTGCTGGCGTGACACTGCTAGTCAGTATCCTATGCTTGCCCCAAGCAGAGAGCAAGGGCCAGAAAACCCTCTCCTCCAGCAAGCCACAGAGAACTCAGAGATTGCTCTGGACCCTGCTACATCCACCAATCTTGACGTGTCTGTGACAGACAGATACAGACAGCCTGCCAACATGGGCCACTGTGGACACGGCCTCCTGCTGTCAGGCAACCACCCTATGCAGAAGGTGCTGAGGGAAGGGGAAAAGGGAGAAAAGCTGTCAGTCCTAGGGTGGCAGTCCCTGGCAGTTAGTTCCCCAAGCCCCTCACAGCAAGCACGCAGGTGCATTGGTTGAAGAAACTTTATTCAGAGATCTGTTCAGTTCAGGTGTGCACTCATAGGTAGAAGTTGGCAGAAGTGATTAGTCAGACAATAGGACTACTGATTATAGGGGATGTTCTCCTGCCCTCTGGCCCGTTTGCATTCAGGTGCGAAAACCCAAAAAGTTACATGGGAACAGAGTAGTTTAGTCTAGACAAAGTACAGAGTGGAATCATTCCCTCCTGTGAAAAAGATACATTTCAGTACACAGCTGCAGCGCCCGGTCCAAGGACACTCAGAACTGAAAGCGCATATTAGAGATAACAAAGAGGCCACTGGCTCCTCTGGAAATTAGTATTAGCAGTCTAGACACCCTCAGGTGACTTATATAAAATACATAAGATACAGTATTTAACTTTGGCATTATATCAGTATGAGTTTAAGATGCAGTGTAAGATGCAGAACACAACAATGGCATGGATGCTTATATCCAGGGTTTTTTTTCTGGGAAAAGAGGTGGTGAAACTCAGTGGTGGAACTCAGGACCGCACAATGACATCATTTTGGGCCAGCTGGAACAAGGGGAGGGGTTAAGTTTAAATCACCCCCCAGAGAAAATGGTCACATGGCTGGTGGCCCTGCCCCCTGATCTCCAGACAGAGGGGAGTTTAGATTGCCCTCCGCGCTGTGGCACGGAGGGCAATCTAAACTCCCCTCTGTCTGGAGATCAGGGGTGGGGCCACCGGCCATGTGACCATTTTCAAGAGGTGCCGGAACTCTGTTCCACCGCGTTCCTGCTGAAAAAAAGCCCTGCTTACGTCACTCTCAGTATAAAATGCAGAACACAACAATGGCATGGATGCTTGTATACATGACAGAAGCTCTCCTTCCTGGAAGGAGCACCACCAGGAGCTCTGCAGCTGTGGGTTCAAGTGCCCACCTGCAGCTGATTTTCCAGGGACACACAAGACCTCTGACTGCACCACTGTCAGTTCCATCAGCAGGGACAACGGCAATAAAACACCCAGACCTCCTCTCCTGCACAAGGGTTCTGCTCTTGGCTGGGGCAAAGCACAGATGCACCAGCTTTTGCCAGGTGAAGGGAAAGCAGGAACAGGGTATCAACAAGGCAGAGCGCAAGCACCTGCACTGCCACCACAAAGGTATTTGTGTCAACCCCTCAGCAGCCCGCTGCGGTTGTGGCAAGTGGAAGAGCAATACAGGAGGGAGAATGCAGACTAGATCCTCCCATGCCACCCACTCTTTAGGAGCAGACACCCAGCTGTGTCACAGGAACAAGACATTGCAGAGAGCATTAGGCCCCTCCAGCAGTCCTGTGGCTGACACAAGCCCTATAGAAGAAGGCAGAGAAGACCACCAAAAGAGGCAAAGTTCAGGGGGATGCCCCAGAGAAAGCAGCCCTGACACCCCACTCCCCCGGTGCAAATCCCAGATGGGGAGAACTCTCGGTACTGAGTCCTGAGCACAGCTACGATTTTGCCATGCTGAACATCACCAGGTGGGAGAGGCCCCTCATGCTGACCGGCTGCCCCACGATGCCCTCATTTTGGCCAACAATCCCCCTTGCGTGCCCCCATCAGAGGGTTTGTTCCCCCAGCCTTTGCGTACCATCCATCCTCAAGCTGCTTGTACCCTAGTACCGATCTGGGGAACTGTGAAACTCACAGACCTTCCCTTGCACAAGGGCGTAATTGTATTCCCACCAGACCCCGCCCCCACCCCCTACGTGAGCTGCACACTGAAGGCAACAGAAGGGGGTGGGAATCAGACTGAAGCTGTCCCAGCCCAACTCGGACAGCGTGTCTGGACATCTACAGAACAGCACTGGGAACCCCAAAAGCAACTCAGATGAACTGGCAGTTGCCAGTTCTCCCCTTCCAGTAACCTCTCCTTTGCAACTGTTGAGTCACTGATGCAGCTGTCCCAATCACTGCAAACCCTCCAAACGGGACAAGCACAGTGGTCCAAAGTCCGTCAGCTGAGCAGCTGTAAAGTTTCTCAGCCGAAGAGCATTAGCTCATTGCTGTGGCAATGTATGTTCTCTCCCTTGGCAGTCTGTGCTCAGGACCCCCTTTGTGGTGCAAAGTGCCCTTCTTATCGCCCAAATCCCCCCATTTGTGCCTGGCCTAGGCCAGAGTGATACAGCTCCACACTGGGGGCTCGGGCATGTGAACTCTTGGTGTCCCAGCTGAGGTTTATGTAAGGCACTAAACCTCACTCCATCCACTGCATTCCCCAACACCACCCAATTCTGCACTGGCACAGGGGCTACAGTGGCACAGCTCTAGCAGGGATCTCCGAGAGATGCCAGTGAAGAACTCAGTTGCCCTCCTAAGTCCTTTCCAGGCAGGTCTTAGGCATGCACTGTAAGCCTCCATTTCAGGAAACTTTTGCTCAAGTGCAACTTGAGTGCAACTGCTGCCGTTTTCCTCTGCAAGGATGGGTCAGAGGCCGAGAAAAGGCCCAAGCGTTAGCATCGTTCTCACCTACCGTTCTGGGGGCACGTTACTAGCGCCGTTTCTTACTTCAGTATATGAATACAAGGAGGCAGAGTGGACAGCCTTGTTGGGGCTTCTCTTTTTTTCTGCCTTCTCCTATGATTGGGGGGGGGGCTTTTGCAGTAGCTATGTTGGAGAGCAGGCAACACAGGTGAAGGTGGTGGTCAGGGAACAGAGATACGTGCAATTGGATCTGCTTCAGAGATACCAACATCTAGTTAAATCCTACATTGCAAGGATGTGAAAATTGGGAACTTGGGTTTTCTGGCAGAAGTGCCAATTAACAAAGTGCTAATATGATGGTAAGATAAACAAGGTCCTTCTAGCACAGAGAGAGCCCTGGAGATATTAGGTGTAAGAGACAAGGCCGCCTGCCTGGGCTCTGAACTCTTAAGCAGCTCAGCAGCGGGAAGACCACGCAGGCATTCCCACCAACTAAGAAAAGGAGGGGGGGGTCAAAAAAGACAGCATCCCTGGCCTTGTCAAGCTGGAAGGAATGCTAAAGTAAACATTCTTCTGCAAAAACAAACCAACCCTGGAATTCATTAACTCCTACATGCTTCCCCCTAAAGTCAAACTACTCTGGAGGGGAGGAATTAACAGCCAGGACTGGTTTTCTCGTGCTCTTTCCGTAGGAGGAGGGCAACCCCCACTTGTGAGACGGAGACCCAAAAATTACTAGGAGGTGGGTCTGCTGAGAACTTCGTCGTGTTAAAAAACTACTGAGAAGCAAGGTTTGCTGGAATCAAGTTACATCGCTTTGAGGAGCTTTGTGTATAACTGCTACAAAAATAGGTGGACACGGATGTAAATTTCCAGAAAAGGAGGCAAGACAGAGCTGATGTTACGAGCGGTACAGACGCTCACTGTTTCTATCCTGCTATAGCACCAACTTTTTAGCAGAGCAGAGCTAGAAAAACCTGGGCCGTTTCCAGACGGCTTACCTGCCTCCGGAACGTCGCGCCATCTTGCGGGGAAAATGCGAAATATCGCGTTTTCTCATGTGAGTTTTGTGCAATGTCGCGCAAAACTCGCGCGAGAAAACGCAATATTTCGCATTTTCCCCGCAAGATGGCGCGACGTTCCGGAGGCAGGTAAGCCATCTGGAAATGGCCCTGTTTGCTCAGGCAACAGAGGCAAGTCTTAAAAAGCTATCTGCACACGTTAGGAATCCATACCCTAATCAGCCATGGGGGTGCTGGGCAGTGGCCGAACTGTTCTCTTCATCCTTCACATGCTTCTTCTCCAGGCACAGGGTTGCCAGCCTCCAGGTAGTGGCTGGAGATCTCCCGGAATTACAACTGGTCTCCAGGCCACAGAGATCAGTTCACCTGGAGAAAATGGCTACTTTGGGGGGTGGTCTCTATGGAATTATGCCATGTCAAGGTCTTTTCCCTCCCCAAACCCCGCTTTCTCCAGGTTTCTCCAGGTTTCACCCCCCAGATCTCCAGGAATTTCCCAACTTGGAGCTGGCAACCCTATCCAAGCATGACCCTCCACCCCCAATGCTTTAATGGAAAAAGCAGGCAGAATGATGGTAGCTCAAAGACTAGGCAACTGCATGGGCCACCCAAGAGGTCTGGGGCAATCTGAGCAGAATGTACCCCAGGGTCCCTTGCCCTGAAGATGCTGAAGCAGACCTCTCAGGCTGCCTGAAGACAGCTAACCACCTCGGGCCATAACTGGGCTGGCAGAGGTTGAGAGCCAAGCTACAAGTGACGCCTGACACAGGATGGACACTTGTCAGCTTCCCTCAAGTTTTGATGGGAAATGTAGGCGTCCTGGTCTTACAGCTTGGCTCTCCATTACAGCTGCAAGACCAGGATGCCTACATTTCCCATCAAAACTTGAGGGAAGCTGACAAGTGTCCAACCTGTGTCAGGCGTCACTTGTAGCTTGGCTCTGAGACTAAAGCGACCTGTGAGTTAAGCGTCTCCCTAAGCCTGCACAATGAATGGCTCCGTGAAAGCCCGCTGGCAACGCTGAGCACTCCTTCCCCCTTCCCAGATCCTCCCTCTCCACATCAGATCTGGGCCTCTGCCCCACGAGAGCAGTTTCTCCTGAGTCAGCACTTCAAGGAATGCTGCCAAGTAGATCCCTTTCAGCAGGGTAAGATAAAAGCCAGGCTCAAGCGGCAGAAAGGCATTTCAGATCAGCAGGAACCTTCCTACTGCCAAACACGGCAGCTTTCAAAGAAGAACTGTGCACATATATACACAAGCGCACACACGTGTGACTCAGAAGTTTGGCTGCGTTTTACTGTATCCTTTGGGGGGGGGTGAAGATGGGGAATGTGTGCTGCTTTTCCAAACGGAAGCCCCATCAGCAGCTGCAGTGTATGTTACTATTTCATCGCTGGGCCAGAGACTAATAGTCTCTTATCGTCATCTCATGGACTTCTTGGTTACCATTTCTCAGCCAAAACAGGAGAAAGGGGAACAGAGTCTGATTCCCAACCAATCCAGCCCTCAAATTAGGGGTTGGTTGACTGCGGCAGTTTAAAATGCCAGCCAGTGTAGCTTGCTGGGAGGGACTTGGGCCTGTGAGTTCTTGGCTCAGGATGGTTCCGCTTCAGCTATGGACCCATTCTCTCTCCGTTCCCTGCATGTGACATTTTCCAAGATGGGAGCAGGGCTTTTTTTCAGCAGGAACGCGGTGGAACGGAGTTCCGGAACCTCTTGAAAATGGTCACATGGCTGGTGGCCCCATCCCTTGATCTCCAGGCAGAGGGGAGTTGAGATTGCCCTCCATGCCGCTCGGCGGCGCGGAGGGCAATCTGAACTCCCCTCGGTGTGGAGATCAGGGGGCGGGGCCACCAGCCATGTGACCATTTTCTCCGAGGGCAACCCACTGAGTTCCACCACCTCTTTTCCCAGAAAAAAAGCCCTGGATGGGAGACAGATGTTTCCATTGAATTGCTGCCTGCCATGCAGCCCTTAAAGACACAACATTCCCGACAGGAAAAAAGGTGGCAACAATTGGGAATTGCTGAGGGCAAATTTCATGAAATAATATTACCGAAAGGCACTTGTTTTGTCCCTGCTGAAAGGACTGGCAGGTAGGGCTGCAAAAAACTCAGCATTAGTTTAAGGTTTAAACTCAGGTGTCTTCCATGTATTTTATTTAGTCTTTTTTGTGAATAATGCTCAGTTCTTGATGTCAGTAGCTTCAGTCTCACTTAGAAATAGTCTCTTATGTACAGTCTTCACATGAATTCTATGAAACCTTTGATAATATCCTACTATCCTGTATCCTACTGATATCCCAGCAAATTACAGCTATGTTAGTTAACAAACAATTAGATGCTGATGGACTTTAAGTGATTTACAACTGGCTCTGGTCTGTCCAGCTACACTAAAACTGCTGACAGTAGAAATTATGGTGTTAGTTCTGTCTCCCAGATAACAGCAGAATTCGTTTGCTTGTTTCTCAAAGCAAGCTAGATAAAGAGGAGCATCGCATTCCTTAAGAAGTTACAAGTTTAGAACAATAGACTATTCTGCGGGCCTGATATGCGCAGCTGACTTTGCACTAAAATAGGTGACATGCATATTAAAATTTCTAATTGCAACATAAGTATTTAACCAATCATACAGTAATGATGTTATGATCTCAGATTTCCTATAAAAGTTGTTCTGCTTAGGGGAGAGGTAGAGGTAGGGTTGACAGCTCCAAGTTGGGAAATTCCTGGAGATCTGGGGGGTAAAACCGGGAGAAACCTGGAAAAAGTGGGGTTTGGGGAGGGAAAGGATCTTGGCATGGCATAATTCCATAGGGTCCACCCCCCCCCCACCAAAGTAGCCATTTTCTCCAGGTGAACTGATCTCTGTGGCCTGGAGACCAGTGGTAATTCTGGGAGATCTCCAGCCACTACCTGGAGGCCGGCAACCCTAGGTAAAGGGAAACAATTTGGGGGGCTTCTAAGGCCTGGTTCCCTCCTGCTGTTGCAACAATGAAATAAACCGAAACCTTTTCTTATTCCTGGCCTCCAGTGTCCTATTGGGTGGGGTATTAGAGGAGAGAGCCTTTTTCAGGCATAACACTACCTATTGTTTACATCAGGGGTTCTCAAAGTTTAGCTACCAAAGGACATGCATTTTCATTAAATCTTTTCAGACCCCTTGGGCCTCCTACCCTTCCTCACTGGCAAATGCTATGTTTAGGGTTGCCAGCTTTGGGTTGAGAAATTCCTGGAGATTTGGGGGGGGGGGGGTGGAATCTGGAGAGGGCAGGGTTTGGGGAGGAGATGGACCTCAGCTGGGTATAATTCCATAAAGTCCACCCTCCAAAGCAGCCATTTTCTCCAAGGGAACTGATCTCTGTGGTATAGGGATCAGTTGTAATTCCAGGAGATCTCCAGCCACCACCTGGAGGCTGGCAACCCTAGCCATGTGCCAGACAGCCCCCTTTCCAAAGCATACACAGCAAACCCCAACTAGCCAGGCTGGACTTCTATCCTCTCATGTCCTCAAAACAATACAGTGAGAACCACATCAGCTGGACTTTAAAGCAAGTTAAAGTAAAATATCTGTATAATTGGTACAGGGCCAACATGATCAGATCTCAGAGGCTAGCTGGTTTTACAGGCCCCCAACTCAACAGGCCCAACCCAAGTCCTCACCAATCAAGCCCCTTGATTGGAAGGGAACCGAGTTGGAAAGAAACTTGCTTATTTGTTGAGAACGTCTAGCCAGAGGTCGGCTGGAAAAATGTTCAGAGTTGCTCAGAGAAATAAAGAAGCCCAGGACCACGCACAACCTGAACTTGCAGCATTTGACTGAAAATTGCCATTGGCTACTGTTGTTTATGGACATAGAGCAGGGTCTCTCGTCTCTCTCTGTATCCTGAAATCCTTCGCCTTAGAAAACATACTGAAAAGCAATTTAATTTTACACTGGAATGAACTGTGATGACTGCACTTGGAAAGCAAAGGAAGCTGGTTGTCTCCTCCCGCAGAGGTAGACTTCCTGTCTCCTTTGCTGAAAGAAAAAAAACAATTGCAGAGGGGTCTATTTCTAAGTTGCCTGGATGGGCGTGAGACCAGCTCCCATTACAGAGGCCTCTTCAGTACCCTCGTAGAAGTCCCCAGAGGCCAGTTTGAGATAAGTTTTGCTTGCAAGGTGCTTTAGTGAGCTTCTCATTGAACCATCCTATGAGGCAGAATAGTAAAGGGTCCAGTAACACCTTTAAGACTAACTAACTTTATTGTAGTATAAGCTTTCAAGAACCACAGCTCTCTTCGTCAGATGCATCTGATGAAGAGAACTGTGGTTCTCGAAAGCTTATGCTACAATAAAGTTGGTTAGTCTTAAAGGTGCTACTGGATTCTTTATTATTTTGCAACTAGAGACTAAGAGCCAAGCTACAAGTGACATTTTTCACGTGAAGGACACTTGATGGTTTTCGCAAGTTTTTCTGGGAACTGAAGTCCCTCTCCCCAGCCCTTCTCCTTCTGTTCCTTCCCCTCTCTGTTAGAATCGCTGTCTGAAGAGCCAGAGAAAGCCTGCGGCAGCAGCAGCTTTTGCAAATCGTCTTGCTCCCGGGGAGCTGCTCTGGAGAAAGCTGACATGTCGGTGAAGCTGAGCAGGATGCCCAGGGAAGGGAGAAAGTTGCAGCTGCCCGCCCCCAAAGATCGTGGAGAGCAGGCTTGTGACTGGAGGAACAATTTGCCAAAGCTGCTGTTGCCGCAGGCTTTCTCTGGCTCTTCAGGCAGCGATTCTAACAGAGAGGGGAAGGAACAGAAGGAAAAGGGGTGGGGGAGAGGGACTTCAGTTCCCCGAAAAACTTGCGAAAACGATCAAGTGTCCTTCACGTGAAAAATGTCACTTGTAGTTTGGCTCTCACACAGCTAACTCCTCTGGACCTATGAGGCAGGTCACTGCTATTCCCATTTTACAGATGGCATCGGAGCCAGAAAGAAATTTGCACCAATAATAAACTGCAGACTGCATGGCCAATGTAGAACCAAAACTCACTGTTCCCAGTCTGGTCCCTTAACCATTGGCCCATACTGTCCCCGAAAGAACACTGACCCTCATCCAAGTACCTGAATCCACACAGGCTCCCCTGTGGGGCCTGGAGATGTGAGGTTCTCCCAGTTTCCCGTGCGCTCGTAGGTGAAGGTTGTCCCAGCCACCTTGTAATCGCCATTCCACTGGATAGTCCAGTCCCCGTTCAGGAAATATTTCTCTGGGTCTTCACTTCTCAAAGCCAAAAAGTTCTCCGCTTCGGCTACTTCCTCGATCTGAATCTCACGTGCGCCAGCTGGGATCAGCCCAACATCCACATAACCTGTCCAGGGGAATGAACTGTCAGTCAGCCGCAGGGACTGGGATGAAATAATCTAATAGCTCAGGCTAGCCCAGTCTCATCAGATCTGAGAAGCTAAACAAGGTCAGCCCTGTTTAGTCCTTGGATGGAAAACCACCAAGGAAATCCAGGGTCACTACAGAGAAGCAGGCAATGTCTCTTGCCTTGAAAATCAACAGGGTCACCATAGTTCAGCTGTGACTTGGCAGCAATTTACACACACAACCCTTCCTAGAAAGAGGAGGCCTGGCCCTTACAGTTGAACCCTTTTGAGTGTTTGCCCTTTCCCAAGCAATCAGTTGAGAATTAGGAAGGTAGGGGATAAAAGGCTTCTATGAGATCTATTTTCTTGCCAAAAAAAAAACGGTTTGAAATATTACCTTCCAGAGGTCTCTCTTGATCCATAATCGAATCTAGCTGCTATAAATATGTACTATTATCATCAGAGCACACCAAATATTAAGATGTTCAAGCCCCACCCAAGAGACAAATCTGGCACACAACCTCACCCAGACCCTCGCTCTTCTCAAACGTCTTCTTGACCGTTTGACAAGTGGACCCGTCCCCTTGGCACACGCCACACCGGTCCTCTACCGCATAGGAGTCAATTTCAAAGTCGCAGCCGATATTCTGAAAGGTAGGAAAGGGCAGTTAAAGGTGGGCAGCCCCCAACCCAGTTTGTCACAGGCATTAGCAGTACAATGCTAAACACAGTTACACCTTTCTAAACCCATTGACTTCACAAGATATAGAAGGGCAGGGCTCATTTTAAGGGGGAACGCACAGGAACGCAGTTCCGGTAGTTCTCCAAAGAGGTCACATGTCAGGTGGCCCCGCCCACCTGATTTTCAGCCATTTTGGGCCCATTGTGGCCTGGATTGGAGCTGAAATGGGCAGGATCGAAGCCAAAACAGCCAGGATTGGTCCAGAAATGGCCCGGATTGGGCCTCTGATGGGTGGTGGATCACTCTCCCACTCAGCAGCGGCCCAATCCTGACCATTTTGGGCCCCTTTTGGGCCATTTTCAGCCCCCTTTTGCCATTTTGGGCCCAATTTCGGCCCTGAATGGCCAGGATTGGGTCCAAAACAGCCAGGATAGTTGATGTCAGGGGGTGTGGCATATGCTAAGGAGTTATGCTAAGGAGTTCCTGCAGCTCTTTTTCTACGAAATGGCCCCTGTAGAATGGTGTAACTCTGCTTAGGATCACACTAAAAAGGAGAGGGAGCTATTACCAGCAGCAACTAGAAGGTCCAGTTACCAAGGACAACTACAAGGTCTGGTCAAAAGACGGATGCACTCAGCGTGAGAATGGGCCACACTCCAATAGGGATGAATGGGCAAAGTTGGATGAATTTGAACCATATGCATTCACCTATTTGGAGGAACAGGTATTTTTTCTAACACGCTAACTATCCCAAGTTTTCCTCCACCAGCTTCTATTTCCATTTGTAATGTCTTGATGCTGTGTTGACAAAGACCCTTGAAGAGTCCTTGATTGACAGGCGGACTCTTCTCCTTACCTGGACTATTCTTCTGCAGCCACCACATCAAACACTTCCTTATAATGATGAGAATCAGGCCTGTGATTTTTCTGCACAAGCCCACGTTGCCATTCTGACCTCGCTAAACAGCCTTTCAGAGTCTACTAGCAGAGTTGCAATCCCTGGTAAGAGTCTAAAACTATGCTTACCTTACAGATCCCGTTAATACACATGTCTCGGCTGGAATTCCCTTCATAACAAGGAGTCCCATCAATAACTGCGTCACGGAGCTTTTCTGCAAAGTACTCATTCTCTGGGCGGCAGTGCAGCTCACATGGATTAACTGCAGGCGCCAAAGAGAAGAACCGAGTCACTGGCTAGGTCAACAACATCTGGCTGCCTCCTTACTTCCTTTTGCCAAAGTCCCTTGGTTTGCAGTGCTTGGAAGTCAGAACTCAGCCACTGTATTGCCAACAGTGCTTATGGAACAAGATGCCTTCAGTCAAGCCCTGTGCTTCATGGAAAGGCACCTTCCCCACCTGAAGTCCAGTATATAATGTAACTGGGGTGCAAATTCCTTTTTGACCCAATTGTGTTGACCAATCAGTCCTTGAGTAGCATGCAAGGCTAATCAAAGGGAGGGGCAGGAAGTAGCCAAGCACTTCTCCGCTGTGCTTAGATTCAGCATAGCTGGAAATCCCCTCCCAAAGAATTTCACTAGTTACCATGGCCAAACACTCTCTCTTTAATGGTGGAAGTCACTGAAGCATTAATAGTTAACAGCATCCTTCATTCACCAACTGCACAAGATGCATCTAAGTGTTATCCGAGCAGACAGAAGTAGGGTTGCCAGCCTCCAGGTAGCGGCTGGAGATCTCCCGGAATTACAACTGGTCTCCAGGCCACAGAGATCAGTTCGCCAGGAGAAAATGGCTACTTTGGGGGGTGGACTCTATGGAATTATGCCATGCCACGGTCCTTTCCCTCCCCAAACCCCAATTTCTCCAGGTTTCACCCCCCAGATCTCCAGGAATTTCCCAGCTTGGAGCTGGCAACCCTAGACAGAAGGCATGTCCAGATCAAAGAGCTCTCGGTGACTTGCGCAAGCCAGCCAAGTTGCGTATGCATATGGCACTTATCCACATTAGGCTTCTAACACAAATGCTAACATAATGCAAGAAAAAGACTGCAAACCCAATCAAGCTTTTTTGCTAACACAACACAGAGAGGACTTACTGTTATGAGGCAGAGGGGTCCACTTATAGAGCTTCCCTTTGTAGGGCCTGGCATCAAATTGGCTGCACTGGATGTGACGGAAAGATGGCTGGTCCACAGGGCAGGCCTTCAGGCTGCAAACCCTGAAGCGCTTTCGTTCCCCAACGCAATATTTACCACCATATTTTGGCCTGACATTGGAAAAGAGAAGCCGGCTAAGAGATACAATACAGACGGAATTTCTCAGCCTCCGCCCTCAGCATCTCGTGTGAAAGAAAGATGGTTGCGGATAATGGTTTGAAAGCAGAGCAAGATATGCAAGATAACCAACCCAAACTATACAGCAGGAATTGGAGCTGGCCTGCTCAGTAGGAGGGGGGAGGGAGGCACAGCAGGCCCCCCCTGGCCACCAGCTGTCATCCTCTCATCTAGCAGAATATGACCCCTCTTTACTCTTTTGCATTTTCCAAGGTCGGAATATCCATGCCACTCCAAACAGCAACAAGATCTAGCAATTATCTCAACGGAAACGCAACAAGCTTTCGTAGTTAAATCAACACAGTACGAGGAAGTTGATTTAAATCAAGGCAATTTGTAATCGTTGATTTGAACTACTGGTTTAAAAGAAGTTTCCCACTTCGGAGCTCGTCTCTTTCCTGAACAAGGATGTAAATAAACTGGTTGCTGTAACAGAGAAAATATATTGGTTTGCGCCTTTGTATAGCCTAGGCGCTTAATCCGAAACCCTTCTCCAGGCAGCCCGCGTGGCTTTTGGGCTGCAGAATTTTGTCTGCTTGGAGATTAAACAGAAGATTTTGTTTACAAATTCCAACAGAGGAGCTATGCTAGTCTGTCACAGAAGAAACAAAAAAGTGTCTCACAGCACCTTCTACGCTAGGCCTGCTAGGCGCTTTGAAGCAGAAGTTCTAGCCCGTGAAAACGTAGCCTTCAATAAATTGGTCAGCCTTTAATGTACCACCCAACTCCTTTTTAAATTTTGGTTTTCCTTCCTCTGTATACATGCAAGGGTCCTAAACAGAATCACTTACTTGAAGGCTAACACAGCAATCCTATGTATAGGATTGACAATCTGTATGGTCTAGGGGTTAGCACGTCAGACTAGGATCTGGGAGACCCGGGTTCGGATCCCCACTCTACTATGGAAGTTTACTGGGCGACGTTGGCCCAGTCACTCTCTCTCAGCCTACCTCACAGAGCTGTTGTGAGGATAAATGGAGAGAATGAGGTACGTCACTTTGGGTTTCCATTGGGGAGAAAGACGGGGTATAAATGAATAAAATAAAGATAATAAATAATATACTTGTGGCCTCCTCTGAGGTGATGGTGGGACAGCTTTAAATAGATCCGCCATAAATTTTACAGTGTTAATTGCAGCTACATTGGGAGAACCTTTGGGATTGGGAGCGTGGATGGAGGAGTAAACTCTCTCCCTTACACTGCTTTCCCGATGCAAATGACTCCCACCTCCCTTCCACTGGCCTCACGGGAGGAAAATATATTCATATCCCATGTTGTGGCCCTGAATTCCTCCACGTATATACCCCATATCAGCTGCCGCTTATTAAAAATGTTAATGTTAACATTCATTCTGGCCCTTATTTGGACACAAGTTCCTCTCAGCAAAATGGGACGTTTCTGCCAAACCAAAACGCCTGGAGGGTTGGTTTCAAGTGTATAGAACCTTCCAGAAGCAAGGGAGAGCAATTACTGGGCCCGAGAAGGAAAGTAAACATCCTTGCTGTACCCTTTCTGATCTGAGAATAAACCCAGGCAGGAGAAGGGCTACGGTTGCCAGCCTCCAGGCGGGGCCTGGAGATCTCCTGGAATTACAACTAATCTCCAGGCCACAGAGATCAGTTCCCCTGGAGAAAAATGGCTGCTTCGGAGGGTGGACTCTATGGCATTGTACCCCACTGAGGTCCCTCCTCAGCCCAAACCCCGCCCACCCCCAGATCTCCAGGAATCTCCCAACCCAGAGTTGGCAACTCTAAGGAAGACATAAAAGAGAACCACAAAGTCTGTGTCCCATAGATGACTCTGGCAAGAAACAGGATGGGATCTGCCAGGGCTTGAATCCACCACAATACAGGACTTCTTGTGCCATTGATGCCCGGGGTCACCGCCCCACAATTCTTTCCTTTTACACAGGAAAGCAGCCTCTGGTTCGATGACTGACAGATCGTTAAGATTCCATTTAGGAAACCGAAACTGTAGGCTAACACGTTTCTGTCACATTCAGATCATTTAAAAAGAGATTCTATAACTGAGTGCATTGTTAATTTAAATTCTAAAACTCTGATTTAAAATTAAAACACCTGATTTTTATTTTTAAAATGTTTTGTTTAAACTGATCTTCCACTTGCACACCTGTGAAGCAATGAAGTAAGATGATGAAGCTATGACTAAATATTTCCCTTCTGAACAGAAGTTTGCTCTTCGGTTTGGAGCACATACTTTGCACGTTGGGGTGGGGTGGGAGAATGCAGTCACACAATTTTTTGTGCTGTTGGAGAGGAGGGAGATTGCTGATGACAGTAAAGGAGGGAGGAGTGCTTTGTTGAGGATGGTGCTTTTACATTTCCAAAGTACTTCTCTCAACAGATTTTGCTAACAATTCCATGCAATTCTGGCCTGAGTGACTCATATTCATTTAAAAAACAAGAACAGTATGGTGTGAGGCTGGAGCCCTTTCCTCCCACCCCTCTGTCCTCTGCGGGAAAACAATGGTTGCTTTCAGGAACAGCCACTGCACAGCTGAATATCTACTGCCAACCACATTTTAAAGAAAAATATATCAAAGCAAGGAGGAGTCAAGAAAAGACCTTCAGCTTGCATGCTATACTGCATCCCATGGTGGCCATGTTAAATTCAGCTGTTTGAAGCTCAGCTCTGGACATTTGGCCAAAACGTTCACATTCACTCTGTGTGTGTGTGTGACTGTGAACATTTATCCACATTCAAGCCAGGTCCTCTGTGGGGTGAAAAGATGCAAAAATATGCACAAATTAGGTGTCCAAGAGTTGTGTGCGTGTGAGACAAGTGGAGACAGCACAATCTTGTACCCAGATTGAACCGGGCCAAGGTGTTGCTGAGCAAGTCTTCACCCTGCCTGAGCACTGCCCTGGGGTTCTGCTACTCCCACTTAGAGTTGGAATAGCCATTCATCTCAGATCAGCTGCCATAGTTTAGCACTTCAGAAAACTCTTATCAAGTTCAACACCAGAACAACGGTGTGGATTTATTGCAAGGGAGAGTCTGGGAACAGATTGGGAAATGCACATCTCGCAATTCATATCCCCCCAGCCCTAATTTCATCCTCCCCCAACCAGGATTTCATAAACTCTTAGGTACACCTCTGTCCCAACTCCTGATAGATGGGAGAATTTGGATGGGAGAAAGAGCATTTGTCTTCAGTCTGAATTATCCCCCCCCCACACACACACCTCCAAGTCCTTTAAGATGAGATATGGGGCAGCTGCCTGAAAGGATAGAAACTGGGACAGAAAAATACCCCCCTTTCTTCCCCTCATCAGGCCCCAGACTCCAGCCTCTTGCTCCCCTTCAGTCTAACAACTGCCTGGCAAATGGAGGGCTCTACTCAGCCAGGTACTCTGTGTGGCAACAAGGCGGTACACCCGCGCTGCCCTCCCCATGGCTGGACTGTCTGCTTTGTTTTGCATTGCTTTAGAAACCAACATTTTCCTCCATCTCTGCATTCCCCTCACCCCTTGTCCATGGGAGGCTCTGCTTCGCTGCTGATTTGGTTGGTGAGGGGCCGTCCACTTGACTATTAGAAGGAACAAGATGGAGGATGGCAAGGAAATGGCGAGTGGGGAGAGAACTGCATGACTGGGAAGTGCCTCCAGCCCCTGATTTCTCCCCAAAGGTGGTGCTTGTGAGCAGAGTGACTTACGTGGGCCTGTTGCACTGCCGCTCGGCATTCTGCACTCCAGCACCGCAGGTTCGAGAGCAGGCTGCCCAGGAACTCCAGGCACTCCAGCCTCCATCGATGGACTCTGGGCGGTAGCCCATGTGCACACACTCCCCATTGAAACACCACTGCGGAGTAAAGGGGTGGGGGGGGTGCAAGATCAAGTCAAGCTGGCCAGCACAGGACACTTACAACACACTAAAACGGCCACTCCTCCTAAAACTATGGGTGGCTCAAGAACAAGCAAAGGAAAGAGAATCTTTCAGTTCTTCATCAACATTCTTTATAAGCCCACCCTTCTCCCCACTGGGGGGCAGGCCCCAAGGACAGATGAAACAATAAAAGGCAAGAGACTTCAAGAAAGCATACCGTCAGCTGTTCAGTTACTGTGCCCCATGTAAAGAATCCCCAAAGCCCTTTGAGTGACCGCAGCCTTACAAAGCTTTCCACAAGCACGGAGCCGGGAGGCTTTCCTCCCACTCTCAGGAATGCCGTTTCACAGAAAAGGGGCTGCCACAGAGGAAGAGCAAGCGCCACACACTGTTGCGCACACCTGGCTGCACAAAAGGACAGAGGGCAGAGAAGAATCATAGGAACAGAGCTGCTGGATGGCTTTGCATGGCAGGAGATACAGCCCTTTGAGTATATGGGGTCCCACACCATGAAGGCCTCTCAAAGGAATAGCCATGATGTTCAACTGGTCCCATGCACCAAGGGGTAGCCAGTGCGAAGGTGTATTGGGTGGGTTGGACACCTGCCTCCTGCCAGCTACCACATCCTAGTTTCTTCAAGGGCAGCCCCAAGTACAGTATGTTACAACAGTCAAGCTTCAAAGTTACTGAAGTCTGGATCAGCCAAGGTCACTTGAGTCAAGAAGCACTAGAGTAAAAACATTGTTATCCAGCACTTGGTTATCCAGAACACTCAATTAATCAGCCATGCTCCTCCTCCCCAGCCCCCAAATCCCTGTGTCTTTGGGTGCACATGTGACCGACTGCTGCCTTTCCAGCTGGCTGGCTTGATGCCTCTGGCCATTGCTGGGCTTCTGACTGCCAGTGCTGTCAGCAGCCATCATCCTCAACTGCCACTGGCTCAGCCCAAATGCTCCTGGGCAGCCAGCCTGCTTGTCTGCATGCTGCACAGAATGCCTCGAGGGGAAAGGTCCCATTCTAGCATGGGGTGGAGTTGGGTTTCTGCAGATTCCTCTGGGTAGGGGGCCGAGCAATAAGTGCAATTATTTGGCAAGCCACATCTCCTACGAGTACTGGATAGCAGAGCTTGCACTGCTAGGATGGTCTCTGTTCCAAAATCAGGTCTGAAGGCACAGCCAAATGGTCACAGGTAGGAACTTCAGGAGCTGTTCTGTTATCTCCTGCTCAATGTTTCTCTACAAGGGACTATTTCAAGAGTAGACTGCCTCTTCCTGGGCCCTTGGAAACACTTCCTCAGAAAGGGATACCTTAATAATGTCCTTCAGCAGCTCTTTTAATACAATATTTTAGAACCTCAGAGGGGCAAGGACACAAGCCACAGCACAGCACCTGCCTTGGGAGCTGTCTTACATGGATAGATTTCACAAGCGGAAATTAATGCTGAATTTAGGAACTTATGTATCTGACACTTATAGCAGAATCTTGAGAAACTCATTTTTTTAATGGGTGTAATTTGTCTTTTTACGGAATTTGAGTTGCCAAATGCCTGCATGGCAGAGCTGGAAAGAACATATATAGTATATAATCAAAGGTATTAGAGAGAAACGGCAGCACACAAGCCAGCCTGCCTGTTCTGTGCGGTTTCGACCCGTGCAGGGTAAGAGAGACGCTGTATATTCCTTGTGCTGCTGTCCCGCTGAAAACAGTTCCCCCTCCCAAAGTGTTTCTGGCCCCATGAGAAAAGCTTGTGGGTAAACACAGCTTGGAAGTGGGGATTTTCAGCAGGAAGACGGTGCGAGAGAAAAGGACGAAAGAGTCCCTCGGCGCCTCTTTCCTTTTAAAATCACAGCCTGAGTAGCCTCTTCCCTGTCCATCACAAAACAAGGCTGATAAAAGGATGCCGTAAAGAGCGCCTCCCCTCCAAAGGCTGCCCCAGATCAGCAGCGGCCGTCACTCTACCTTCTTCTCCTCGCACTTGGTTCCATCGACGGCCGCATCCAGCTTGGAGTGACACGTATTCCCCACTGAGCACCACAGCGTGCTGCAAACACTCTAAAGAGAGGGGAGAAAGGCAAAGTATTCTCCAGTTGCAAACTGGCCCAGCCCTACAGCTGGGCTCCTGCAAAGGGGAGGTGAAGTCCCCCAAACTCTTCTCACTCCTACCAGCTGTCTCACCCTGCCTATGCCCGGGCAGTTTTACTCCGTAGCATTTCTGCTGTTTACAATGATTGGCCTTGGTGACTGCTGGAAGACCAGAATGTTTTTGCTGGATGACTGGCAGTCTGAGCATTTTGGGGTGATCATTTTGAATGGCATTTCCCCCCTCCCCCCGAATCGCTGTGTGATACAGCTGTTTTATGTTGCTTTAAGACTATGTATTTCATTAAAAGCAGGGGTCATTTCGTAGAAAAAGAGCTGGAGGAATGTATTAGCATAACTCATTAGCATATGCCACGCCCCTTGTCAGCGCTGGAAGTGTGTTGTTAGCATAACTGATTTGCATATGCCACACCCCCGGACATCACCTATCATGGCTGTTTTGGACCCAATCCTGGCCATTCAGGGCCGAAATTGGGCCCAAAATGGCAAAAAGGGGCTGAAAATGGCAAAAAAGGGCCCAAAATGGTTTAGATTGGGCCACTGCTGAGCGGGAGAGTGATCCACCACCCATCAGAGGCCCAATCTGGGCCATTTCAGCCCCAATCCAGGCCGAAACAGGCCCAAAATGGCTGAGAGTCAGGTGGGCAGGGCCACCTGTCATGTGACCTCCTTGGGGAACTGCTGGAACTGCGTTCCTGCACATTCCCCCTTAAAATGAGCTCTGATTAAAAGACTATTGTGTGTTATTGTGTTTAGTGGAGTGTTTTTTGTACAATCTGCTGTATCTTATTGGTTAGGAATTAAGAGAGTGGATGAATGAATGTGAGCAAATGCAATTACAGTTCAGAGGCCGCATCATTAGCTCTTTGTATGGCAACAATCAAATGCAAAAATCAGTGCAAACGGATCTTGCTCACTTTGCTCGCTTGAATTGGCTTCGTCTACATAGTTGTTTCATTCTGAACATAGCTTCCTTGTAGACGCACACACAAAATACCTATTTCATAATTCTATGTTGCATCAAAAATAAATGAGGAGCCAGTTATCCAACCCTTCCTTACATCCATGTCATCACAGAAGGTGGAATAGGGTCCATATTGAAGACGGCACTGGTGGCTGACATCATAGAGGACCCCTGGTGGGACGGAGGGGTAGTCTATCACATCTTTGGCTGGTGGGTCATCCAGGCAGAGCCCCCAACCGCGACTGCAAAGAGAAACATTAGAATTAAAGAGCTGGGCTTGAAATGAAACCTGTAACTGGTGGGCAGAGCAGCAGAGAGAACTATACACTTTATGGCCCTCAATCCCAACAAGAAGCTTGGCTTCTCCAGTGGCAAAAAAAGGCAGGAAGCAGGATTTCAGGGGCCAGAGCAAAATAGCAAGGGCATTTTTAAAGGTCTCTGTTTTGGTCTCCAACTGAGGGCAGGAAAAACTAGGCTCCTCCATGTGTGCAGGAAGAACAGCTGTGTGTTGTGCTGGGCAGCCATGTTCAACCCACAGGTGTGAGCATGACTCAGGCAGGACTTGGCTGTCTTTGTGCTGGGAGCAAGTAAGCAAAACAGGCATGCCGACGCTGGCCGTGCCCCATTCCCGAGGAAAGGCCAGCTGGTGAAGGGAAGAGGAAACAGAGGTCAGGAGGTCTAGCTGGCTGGAGAGAACAGAAGAGGCCTATGCCTCTTCCCATTGATCCCTCTAGCAATTTAGTCTAAGGCACAAATGCAAGTGCTGGGCCAGGCACGCAGCAGGACCTTCCCAGCAGTATTAAAAAGCTTGTTGCATCTGCACTGGTGGTGCGTGTGCTGCTTTTGATAAATGAAAGGATCCAGACCCCTTTCTTCTGCCTGCCTCTGCTCCTGCCTGAATCAGGGGTGGAAGGTGCTGTAACGGGCCGTTTCCCCACATCTTAAAAAGATCGCCCCACTCACGGAACACTGACAGCTCCTTTCACGTGATTTCTGATGTCAGTGTTTCCAAAATGGAGGCGGGCAGTTATGATTCCGTTTTCGTGACGAAAACGGAATCATAACTGCCCGCCTCCGTTTTGGAAACGCTGACGTAGGAAATCACGCTAAAAGAGCCGCCAGCATTCTGTGAGTGGGGCTCTCTTTTTTAGATGTGGGAAACAGTCTTAAATGGCTGCAAAGATCTAGTCAAAGATCTCCCAGCATCTCTTCCAGCTGGAACCTCAGCAGAGATCCTTCCCAGCCCTCGAGAGTGAGCCTGGAACCTTTGGCCTGCAAAACCACATGTTCTCCCCCTCCTGAGCAACAGCTCTTCCCTTTGAAATCTAGTCAGGAAAACTGGATTTCAAAGATTCCCAGCAGGAGGGGCATGAGGAAAATCTTCTATTTATATACAGACGTTGAAGGAAACCTTTACCGATGTTTATGTCAGGGTGGACCGTGAACTCTGCAAAGAAGACACCAGTGAGAGACAAGGGTCACTTTTGCTTGTTTGCCGGATCTCCTAAAGTTGTCTGGTGCAGTTCCACTTGTAGGTTCACAGATAGGTTGGGCAGGGAAGGCATATTTAATTCAGAACTGGAAGAATGAAGAATTCATAACTAGCCTGTTTCTTCTTTTACACCAGCTTCAGAACTTTGGGCTTGCCAATGGACCATGACACAGGCAAGGAAGCACTCCTGCACAAATTGCTCTCTGTCAGGAAGCCAGAATTGTCTCCGGATAGGTCTTGCCTTCCTTGAGACATTGGAGGGCATTGCCCTGAGGACAAAATCTCACTTGCTAGTTCCTCACTAGCTCCCAGGTCCCTTCCCATCTCCCCTGCCTAGCTAACACACTCCGGAACTGGACTCAAAACAGGCAGGGCTGCATATAATCTTTCAAACTGTGCAGAGAGGGACAAAAATATTTGTGTCAGGCTTCGTTCTTGGAACACTTTCAGGCTTAATTCAATCAAGAAAAATGCCTCTGAATATGTACAGAAGACCTTTTCATTCCTACTGAACCACCAACCTCCAGCATCTAGGCTTAAGGTGCATGAATTTTTTGCCAGCTGCCCTTTACGGCTTTATCCAGCCTTTTAACTGGAATGACAGTAGACGCCTCTTTGTATCTGTAATTTACTGATATTGATGTGGTTTTACTATTTTCATGTTAAATTATTGTTGTATGTTTTCATTTGGTTGTGACCCACCCTGAGGCTGCTTGTGGGGAGGGTGGGCTACAAATGAAATAAAATGAACGAATGAACGAATGAACGAACAAATGAATGAACGAATGAACAAACGAATGAACGAATCTTTTCCAGGCTGGCTTGAACTCAAGCACTACTGGCCTAAGGAAGTACAACAGCTGGTGCAAGCAGCCTTTGAACCATGAGCAGAGCTGTAGCTCTTCAACTCAACAGACCCCTAGCTGGGCCTTGGAGTGACAGACGTGGAGAGTCTCCCTTTTCCCACTGTGCAAGTGTGAAGCTAAATGTGCAGATTGCACAGAACACACTGTGCCTGCCACATCTAACTAGGGTCCAATGTGAGAATATCACAGAGCAGAGCATTGGACTGCTCCCCTCTCCCTTCCCTGCCACCCACCTTCAGCCCCTGCCAAGGTGCTAGGCTGGCTCTGTTGCCAGAAGACTCAACAGGCAGTTGTCGCTCTTGAGCTTTTTTCTTGCCTCTTCTCCACAGCCAGGCAAAAGGGCCCAACCAGGCCAAGCAAGAGCAGAGACGGAGACAAGCCTCCAGCCTCTGCTCTTCGTTGCCCAACAAGGGGAAGAAGAGCCAGCAGCTACAGAAGGCTAAAAATAAACAAATGCCAGAAAGAATTTGGCCCAGCCTTCCTCTGTTGGGAGTCCTCTTTTGCCTTGGCCAGGCTCCCATTGGGGCTGGTCTGGAGCAGCGGGTCCTTGCTGGCAGACATGGCCAGATAGCACACAGCAAACAGTCTTGTCTGTGCCGCCCCAAGTTCTGTAGAACTGAAACTGGCTCGTGCAAAGAAAAAAAACCCTTTCCCCCTTAAGTGCCGCTGCACTGTGACTGATCCTATGTCCAGGAAGGATCCTCTGGACCGGTGCTCAGAGAAGCTTGCTGGTGTAGCTTCCCCACAGCCCCAAGGCCAAGAGAGTGGGGATTCAAATCAGCTCCGTCGGGGCAAGGAACAGCCTCATGGCACTCTTGCCTGCAAGACAACTTTGGCCATGGGCAGGGCTGCACCCAGGCTTCTTCAGAGGCTCCCTCTCTCATCACTTGGAAGCAGGGCTTTTTTTCTGGGGAAAGCGGTGGTGGAACTCAGTGGGTTGCCCTCAGAGAAAATGGTCACCCAGCTGGTGGCCCCGCCCCCTGATCTCCAGACAGAGGGGAGTTTAGATTGCCCTCCATGCCGCTCAGCAGCGCGGAGGGCAATCTCAACTCCTCTCTGTCTGGAGATCAGGGGGCGGGGCCACCAGCCATTTGACCATTTTCAAGAGGTGCCGGAACTCCGTTCCACCACGTTCCCGCTGAAAAAAAGCCCTGCTTGCAAGGCATTGGACTCCTCATTGCCTCCTTATTTTTCACACCTCCTTGATCAAAGCTAAGCAAGGAGACAACTCCACGACCTCCCTGTCCATGCCAAACAGGAGTTGGCCACCCTGTGACAAATGCCTGTGTTCCCCTTTCATGACTACTGTGAATGAATCCCAGCAGGAAAAATAGCAAGCGAGATGGATATGCCATGGTCACATCACCACCCCACGACCTCTCCCTTTCTGTTCTAAGTGGCTATGGGCTTTGCCTGCACTTCGATGTCTCAAGTGCTTCTCTCCCATAAATGAACACAGCCCAGCCCCCAACACACACTGTCTCTCCATTGTCACAGCGTCCCATTCCCACCACCGCATGCTGGGAGCATTAAGCAATGGAAATGCCTCCCCCCTACCCTGCACTTACTCCAGGAAACGGGTGACATATTCCCTGCTGCAACGGGACCAGGTGAGCGGTGAAGTGTCGTACAGGAGCTGTGGAGACATGATGAAAGGTCTTTTCCCAACTGGCTCACAGTCATTGCCGCTTCCGTCATGCTGAATCCCCAAACTGCAAGAGCACAGCCCCCCAAAGGGGGAGGTGAGCCACGCACCCAGACACAAGAAGAAAACCTGTTTATCCAAGGGCCTCAAACACTCAAGAGGACTCCTCTCTCCAAGTTTTTAGGAACTGGCCACAAGTTGCATTCACACAGGTTGGCCTGCAGACACCTTGCTTGCCCATCCTGCAGGATCCGCACAGCACCCCTAGATGGCCAGTCAGTGGATTCTCTATTATTATACCCAGAGTGGTGGTAGAGAGTGCCCTCAAATCATAGTTGACTTATGGTGACCCCTGGTAGAGTTTTCAAGGCAAGAGACTAGCACAGGTGGTTTGCCATTGCCTGCCTCTGCAACCCTGGTCTTCATTGGAGGTCTCCCATCCAATTAGTAGCCAAGGCTGATCCTGCTTAGCTTCTGAGATCTGACAAGATTGGGCGCACCTGGGCTATCCAGGTCAGGGCAAAAATCTTATGGCGACCCCTGGTGGGGTTTTCATGGCAAGAGACCAACAGAGGTGGTTTGCCATTGCTAGCCTCTGCAACTCTGGTCTTCATTGGAGGTCTCCCATCCAATTACTAACCAAAGCGGACTCTGCTTAGTTTCCAAAATGTGACAAGATCACTTTCCTGGGCTATCCAGGTCAGGGCACAGGGCAGGAAATGGAGACTGGAAAAGAGCAGCTTACATGAGGTTAAACGGACACTGTATTATTTTGTTGGGGGGGAGGCGGAATTCACTGGACTGATAAAGCAAGCGTGAAAGCAACCACTGATAAGCGATTAGGGGTAACTGCAGTTCTTTCCCAACCGGAAGCTCTCTCACACACACAATATTTGAAGGCTGAAACACTTCTGATTTTTGCATACAGAGTTTGTATTTTTACTTTAAAATTACCAAAAGCAAAACACAAAATTTTGGCAATCTGACCACACTGAAGTGTTTCTGACAACTAAAATTTTTGCTTGCAATATGTAATAAAATTAGAAGTAAAATAAATAGCCAATTTTCAAATTTCTACAGAAGATTGCCTTAGAAATGCATGAATTATTTTGAGAGGTATATTTGGATACTCACTTTGTGGTGCAAAGGGCTTTGGCAGAGAACCCGAGTTTGTGGCTTTTAGTATAAAGGGTGCATCCTACACACAAGCATATATTTCTGGCAATATGCTTACATCTCTTCCTTTCCTTATTTAAGCCATTTATAACTCTACTTTCCACTTGGCCACAAAATGGCTTATGGCACAGAGATGACCATAAAACTGTGTCACAAATAACAGACTAACAAAAACAAACAGGCAGGCAACCACGACTGGAATCTGTTAACTAAATGGTTCCAGATGCCCTTTGAAAGTAAACTGTCTTGTGATGGGCGGGAACTTCACAGCCTTGGTGCCACCCCCAAAGGCTTCGTCTTGGGTGAAAAACAGTTTGGAACAGGCACGTGGGTTCAGGCAAAATCCAGAAAAAGAAACAAAACCATGTAATACTTTTGAATGAGGCCAACCCAAATTACACAAAAATCGAGCAAACTTTTGAGTTCTTCAGAATGAAAAACGGGGGAGGACAAAAGTAAAATTTCCGGGTCGGGATTGTAAGACCCGGTCATGCCATCCTTTGAGGTGGAATGCTGGCAGGTCCGGTCTCTCCTTTACTGACTAAGAGACAACACAAAGCAGAGCTGCACAGAAGACCTAAGCAACTAGCAGGCTTTGACAGGTGAGACCTGCTCTCGAAGTAGCCAGTCCTGAACCTGTTAGGGCTTCAAGGAGCCGGTTCTGACCTTTAAATTTGGACCAGGAAGAAACTGAGTGCCAATGCAGTTGTTTTCAAATCAGAGAACTCTCTCCCAGGTGTTGCCTGTCTACCTACCCCCATTAGCAGCCTGGCAGCTGCTTTCCAAAGAAGCTAGAACAAAAGGTGAACCATGACAAACTAACTATGCAAACTAATTAACATGTAAATAAATACCTTGTAGCAAACGTTCTTATATCAAAATGTTTTGTAAAGTCTTTATAAAGTGCAAAATTATACAATTACTTATGATTACCTTGCTGGAAGCTGGCTTGTAACAATGATGTTATGGTTTAGTTGTGCACAAATGTGTGATTTCTGATGCATGTGTTGTATATATGATATTGTGTTCTATGTATTTAATAAGAAACGAACTTTATACACTACATTTAAAAACTTTTTTATTTTTGAATTCACAGCCTATTTCAGGTATCTCTTTATTGGAAATCCTTAGTTAGTGTTCACAGTTTTGGTCTCTTTTGCTAGTTCTTTGTCGTGCATATCATATCGTCAATCTCATTTTCCTGGCAGGCTACCGGGAACAAGCACTTTAGTAATTGTATACTTTTGCACTTTATAAAGACTTTACAAAATATTATGATATAAGAATGTTTGCTACATGGTATTTATTTACATGTTAACGAGTCTGTGTAGTTAGTTTGTCATGGTTCTTCTTTCGTTCTAGTCTTTCCCATGATTCTCTCTCTGCATTGTATTGCTTTCCAAACAGCAGCCATTTGACACTGTGGCTCGAATGTCTCCAGACACAAGGTCAAGAAGGAAGCATCCAATCTTTTCCATACCTGTGTCCGAGTTCGTGGGCCACAGTGAATGCCAGGGGAAGCCCCGAGTCTTCATTGATGTTACAGCTCCGGTGCGGCTGGCACATGCCCGAGACATAAGACAAGCCCAGTGTCTCGCATGGATGGTTCATGGCAGCACAAATGTCTTTCCTTTCCCAGTGGGGTAGAAACACACAGATAACAAAGAAATGGTTACAATTAGGGCTGTGCACGGGTGGGGAGATTCGGAATACCCCCAAATCTGAAGCAGCAAGCCACTTCAGATTTGGGGTTCGGGAATCGCTTTGGTATGCTCCGTTAAGATTCGGAGCATACTAAAGCAAGGGGGGAAACTCCCCCCCCACCCCCACCCTCCCTGGGGCAACCCCTCTAACCCCCATCCCCTGGGAAGACCCTTCCAGCCCCCAACCACTTACCTGGCGGCGGGAGGGTCATCAGCTGCTGCCGCCGCCATAGCAGCAGCAGTGACAGCACAAGGCAGTGCGGCCTGGAGTCAGCCGGCTCCTCTGCCACCACTGCGCCACCGCCTGAGCCTGTGGGGTGGTGGGGAAGGCCGGAGCCTCCTCCTCCAGCCCTTCCTGCCCCTCAAATGGCCGCGGCACGCCAGTGGCATGGCAGCCATTTGAAGGGCAGGAAGAGCTTTCTCCACCTCCTCCGGCCCTTCCTGCCCCTCAAATGGCCGCTGCGCCACCGGTGCACCGCAGCCATTTGAGGGGCAGGAAGAGCCAGAGGAGGCGGCTCCGGCCTTTCCCACCACCCTGCAGGCTTGGGCAGTGACACAGCGGCGGCAGAGGAGCCGGCCTGGAGCCACCACACGGTAGGTGGGGGGGAGGTGGGAGGGTTGATGTTTAAAGGGCCCTGCCGCTGTTTGCAAGCAACAGTGGGGCCCTTTAAACAAGCCACAAAGCTTTCCAAATGCTTCGGAAAGCTTTGCTTTGGTATTCCAAAGCTGGCCCCGCTTCGGGAATACTGAAGCTTGCCGAATCAGGTCCCGAAGCGAAACCCGAATAGCACAGTCCTAGTTACAATCATTAGCAGGCTGCCTAAAGCTGAGCCAGGCTGACAGTGCAGCTGCAAACTGTCTGCAAACTGAAGTGAGGAGAAAGGGTTGGAGATCTCTATCAGAACCATACCAATTGTTTCTCAAATGATGTAATGGTTCAAGTCCAGTAGCACTTTAAAGACCAACCAGATTTCTAGATGATAAGCTTTTGAGAGTCAAGCTCCCTTTGTCAGATATAAGTCCTTCTGTCCCAGTCAGAAGGTGGGAAGGGTGCTACAAAGAAGGGAGTCAAGATGCAAAGGTACAATTCAGCTTGATTACAGCAGGTGAGAAGTGCTTAGGAAACTATCTTCAAAGAAAGTCCTGGCTTTAAAATGAGCTTGATGGGCCATGATCTGCCAGAACATTCTCCTATGGAAGCCCCACTTCGAAACAGATGCTGCTGAGATTCTCAACCTATTCTTTGTTAGAAAATATATATGCCACCTCTCTGAATACCTGCCTGAAGCACTTTGCAAAGTCAAAACAATAAAATCATGAGAAGTGAGCTGTGGCTTACGAAAGCTCATACCCTGCCACAAATTTTGTTAGTCTTATGGGTGCTACTGGACTCTTTTTTCTACTGCTACAGACAGACTAACATGGCTACCCTTCTTGATCAATAAAATCATAAAAGCAGTCATGAAATGATTAATATTAGGAAAGTTTTGGAGGGTAAGGGTAAGTGTAAGGCTAAGTGGCGATACCTTGTTAGGAGGACAGCTATGTCATGGTGCAGCGGGTGAGTGTCCCCTTTCACATTGATGGCTTTCTGCCACTTGCAAAAACTTCGCAGAGTGTTGTCTGCATGGTGGGTGATTTTCAGGTCCTCCTGTAGAAGTAGAAGTTCCAATACTCTCATTTAGTAAATGCTTGGGTAATATTGCTGCATTCTTGTTCAATGTCAGAGATCAAGATGCGTATTTTTTTTTGCACTCTCATCACCTAACTCCACGCTGAGCTGGATAGTCCAGGTGAGCCTGATCTCGTTGGATCCCGTTGGATCTCCAAAGCTAAGTAGGATCAGCCTCGGTTAGTAATTGAATGGGACATGTCCAACGAAGACTGGGGTTGCAGAGACAAGCAATGGCAAACCACCTCTGTTAGTCACTTGCCATGAAAGCCCCACCAGGGGTCACCATAAGTCAGCTATGACTTGAGGACACTCTCCACCACCTCACCTAACCCCAACTACCCAGATTTTGGAATTATCTGTAATACTGGCCGTTTTCACACTGCTTACTGGCCACAGAACATTGCACCAAGCTCCCGGAACGGCAGCGTCTTCCTGGCGCGAAATCGCACCAGGAAGACACTGCTGTTCCGAGAGCTTGGCATGATGTTCCATGGCTGGTAAGCAGTGTGAAAACTGCCACTGTGAAATGCTTCAGATCCCACCAAGAACTAGAAGCTTCCCAAAACTCTTTGCTAGGTCAGGGATCGTGAATATAGGCCTTATGGCTGTGGCCTGGAGACCAGTTGTAATTCCGGGAGATCTCCAGCCACTACCTGGAGGCTGGCAACCCTATGGCGAAGGCTACCACGGAAACTGTGGATTACTGTCACAAAATCAGGCCATTTCACAGACTGAAAAGCCGGAATGCCTGAAAGCACCCCAGTAGAACTGGGGACTTTCTCATGCAGGCACTGGGTCACTTCTGTTTCTTGCACAGTGCTGGCATAAAGAGCAAACACACCAGCCATTTTTTCTTCTGCTTACCTCCTCCTCTTCTAGAAAGATAAGACGCACGATGGAAATGTGGATTGGGTTCCCAATGCTGGCGTCATGGAATAAACCAGCTACCTGCACAAAAACAAAATTATGAAAAAGACAGTTCTGCAAACAGCTGTATCCCCCTAAGACACTTCACAGGACATGGAGATGAGGCACGCTGGATCCTGGTGGCTCAGCAGAAATGAATAATGGGGGGGGGGGCAGGAATCCAGCCCATGGTTTGTGTTAGGGTTTTTTTTTATCTGCTACCACTAACCCATATATATATGGGTTTTTTTATAGCAGAAGAAAAATGGGTTTATTTCTTACACGGAATAACCCAACACATTCTCCATTTCTAGGGGCCAAGCTACAAGTGACGAATGACACTTGAACAGCAACTAAACAGACTCACATGTATTCCTCCCTGTTCACTTGCACGCCGCTTGATCATGTAGTGATCGAGTGGAGTGCAAGTGAACAGGGAGGAATACATGTGAGTCTGTTCACTTGCCGTTCAAGTGTAACTCGTCACTTCTAGCTTGGCCCTAGGAGACATGTGTAAACACCAGTAGCATTGGAGGGCCTTATATACCCTTCAGTATTGTTTACAGAATAATTGCTATTTGTTGACAGAATAAATGATCAAAGGTTAGGATGAAAACCTTGTAAAAATGATGCATACACCTTGTCAGACTGACGCAGAATGATGTATTTTCCCAGAGAATATGACACCTAACAAGCTTGAGTGACAAATGAATTCTACAGACACTTGAGAAGCTGGAGCCATGTATCTGATATATTCCTTGGGAAGGAATTCATTCAAGGTTGAAATCTTATTTAATTAGAATAACCAAAACAACAAAATGTTTACACATTGCTCAGTGACTCGTCTCATTCACTGGTGACATATATAACAAGCAGGATATTTCAGAAGAAGGAATGTGACACTCAGAGCAAGGCTTTACTATTTGTTTACAGATTTATGTGTGCTGGTAGCTTGAATGTATGCTCAGAATAAGATTTTATGAAATGGGGCCTAAAAATTCCCTAACAGCTTGGTGTTTTAGTTTGGGACTGCTTTCATCTGCCCTGCCAAATTCCTACAGCCAAGCTCCCACCGGTACTCACCATATTCATGACAGTCAGGACGTATTTCTCAACATTCTCGCTGCCGTGATACTCCACCATCTTGGTGTCAGCAACCACTAAGGTCTCCACCCACTTCTCCTTGCTGACAGAGCGCTGCTTAATCTGGTGCTTCCTCTGCTGCTTCTGCTCCCACCTCTCTCTCCGTTTCTCAGACTTCTTGAGGCTTTCTTGAAATTTAAGAAGAGAGGCTGTGAGATGTCTGGAACCAGAATGGCTTCAACAGGGACCTGAGATCATCCATATCCTCCTCCTACTCCAGAACTGAGATCTGTACTCTTTCTCCTTCTCTCCTTCCTTCTCCATCTCATCCCCTTTTGCCTCTCCTGGCAGGGACCTGCTCAAGCCCCATCCAAGGCTGGTGTCATGGCCCAGTCTGGACTCAGTGAGGATGAGGTCTCCTCTGAAGGAGAGGAGCCTTGTGTAGCCAGCCAAGACTCCTCAGGAGGAGTTCTGTGTAGCCAGCCCTAGCCCTGACTCAGCAGAAGCCGGTGATCAGGAGCAACAGCTGGTGGCCGATCAGAGCTTACAGACAGCAGCTGAGGCACCAGCGCCCTCTGGCCCCAATACCACAGGGGAAGCTCAGCCAGGGACATCCAAGGCTACAGGTGCAGTGCAGCCAAGGGCCTCCACCCCCCCAGGTTCACTCACACCCAAAGAACACTACAGACAAGGCCAGTGATTGGAACTGCAGGAGAGACGGCGCAGTGCTCATCTCCTGAGCCAATGCCAGCTGCTAGAGAGCGATGATGAGTAGCGTCAGGATGGAGTCCCAGCAGCGGTTGAAAACCACGCCTGGCTATAAAAGCCAATCTGGACACACCCCTGGTGTTTACCTTGTGCTCTGACTATGGACTAGACCTGGCATTTGAATCTTGAACTCTCCTTTGGCTTCGCGTTAGTGCTTGGACTATCAGCTTGGGCGGACCCAGCCCATGACAGCTGGGACCGAAGGGAAGGACTGCTTTGCCTCTTGCAGTGACCCTCTGCATGAGGCAACATAAAGCATCACTAATGCCCTTGAAGATGCTTTGGAAGCGCCAGTGGTGAAGAACGCAGCAGCCAGATTGCAGGCAAGGGCTTATTTATTTATTGAATTAAATTTATATTCCGCTCTTCCCACAAGCGGGCTCAGAGTGGATCACGACAATATAATAAATACAGTAATAAAACATAGCAGCATAAAATATAAAATCATCAAGCAATAATACAGTATGTTAAAACAGCCATGCACATATTGCACCACCCGTTCAGACTAAACAAACCCATGGGGCAGGGTGGCCAGCTACCAGATGGAAATAGAGACCGGGGGCAGGGGCGGGGGGACACATAGTATTCCAGTATCAAGAAAACTGCCCTGACTGCCGATTTGTTTCCATTCCCAGTCCAAGGTGCTGACTTAGCTCTTGAAAGCTGTACTTGCCTGGGACTTGAGTATTTGAAGGACTGCTTCTGTACATTCTTGTGCATCGCTGTCACAAGTCTTTGCTTCACCTTCCCTTGATATTAATTGCTCTTTGCTTACTTATGCTGCTTTAAGAGCACAGTCCTGGATCCAGGAGCCAAAAGTGCATTCTGCAGATGTATCTTAGGATTAACTCCACCAACTGCAGGAGCAGCTGAATGCTGAAGCTGCCCTCAGAATTGTACAGCCTGACTGATTTATTATTATTATGGGGTGTATAGATTTTGTATTTTTTTATGTGCTACCCCAAGAACCTTTGGGTTTGGGGGAATGGAAAGAAATTTTAAAAATAAAATTAACAGCAGTAACAGCAGCCTCACGGATCACCAGTGGTGCAAAACAGTCAAGCGGGCAGATTAAAAGTTCTGAATTTTACTTGAGAAAAATAATAAATAAAGGAATTCTTTGAAAAAACACTGGCTTCTCATGGAAAAGGGCTTCTTGTAAAAGAATGTCATCCATTCCTAATCAGGGTGTTGGCCACATTTACAGGGCAATCCTAAGAAGAGTAACGGAAATATAAACCAAAATTAAGCACGAACCAGGCTGGTTCGTGGTTCGCGAACCGGCGGTTCATCAGATCCCATTTCTGACGAACCACCACAAACTTTAGGCTGGTTTGCTTGGTTTGTTTTTTGGTTCGTCACTGCAGACAGCCTGGTGCCAATCAATCAGTTTCCTAGGCAATAGTGGATGGACTTCCTGCAGACCTTCTGCTGACCCGGAAGTGATGATTTTCTGACCTGGATGTGACGTTTCCATGAACCAAACGAACCGGTTCGCAAACCAGGGGCAGGTTCGTGAAAGTTCGTGGTTCATGAAATTTGATGAACCATGAACCACATGGTTTGGTTTTTTTCCGGTTCGTGCCCATCTCTACTGTTAGATCTACTGGGCAGGGCAATCGAAATCCACCAAGGACATCACACAGTTTGCTCTGAAGTCTCCACAATGGCAATGCAGATGAAGGACAGTGGCACCAGGAAGGAGCAATGTGGGACAGCTTGCCCTCGGGGGAAGAGACTGGTGTGACTGTACCATTTTGCACAAAAATCTCCATTCTTACAGCTCTCAAATCACATCTACAAGCATTGCAAGCTAAAAAAACCCCAACACACCTACTCAGCAATTCTGAAAATGCTTCTCAAAACCATGCCAAAAGGTTTAGTCTTTAGTCTTTGCAGTCTTTCAGACCACTTGATGTGTAAATAAATGGGTGACCTTTAAAACAGTGTCACAACTATCTCATTCAGGAGAAAGCTTCTGGCACAGCCCTAAGTTCCCGTTTTGTCTTGCATAGTTATCCACCTGAACCCAGCCCTGCTTTGCTGCTGTCTAGATCGGATCTCGCCAAACTCTGTTAGGATCTCAGTCTGTGAGATCCTCTGTGATGGCTCCAGCCTTATAGAATGGCCTGCCTGATGAGAATAGGAAGGCTCCCAACTCTCCTGGCCTTCCATAGACTATGCAAAACTGAATTATGCAGGGGAGCTTTTTTACCCAGGATGCTTTGGACTATGGACTATACTACTGGCCCTGTCTATTGGTGTAAGTATGCTCTTATTATGTAATTTCTGCATTGATGAACATGTCCTTTTTGAAATGCTTATGCTTTGTTTCAGGTTGGTTGCAGCTCTGTTTCAGATTTCTGCAATCCAAACCCTATCGTGCTGTTCTATCGGATATCCCGTGCTATTGATTGTATTTGACTTACCCTCTGTAATTCATCATGAGTATCAGTGAGAAAGGCAGACTATGAATAACTTAAATCAGGGCTCATTTTGAGGGAGAACGCACAGGAACGCAGTTCCGGCAGTTCCCCAAAGAGGTCACATGTCAGGTGGCCCCGCCCACCTGACTCTCGGCCATTTTGGGCTCATTTCAACCTGGATTGGGGCTGAAACGGCCTGGATAGGGCTTCTGACAGGTGGTGGATCACTCTCCCACTCAGCAGCGGCCTGATTCTGACCATTTTGGGCCCCTTTTCGGCCATTTTCAGCCCCTTTTTGCCATTTTGGGCCCAATTTCGGCCCTGAATGGTCAGGATTGGGTCCAAAACAGCAAGGATAGGTGATGTCAGGGGTGTGGCATATGCTAATGAGTTATGCTAATGAATTATGCTAATGAGTTCCTCCAGCTCTTTTTCTACGAAATGACCCCTGACTTAAATAAATAAAAGCCTATGCTCAGCAAGAACCACCTCACCATGGGGGTTGGGACAAGAGTCATGCTTTTAAAACACAGGGAAGAAGACTGCAGGTAAATCTTCGGAAGCTCTCTTCTTTGGCAACTGTTCAGCTCGCAAATTAGGAGACAAAATTACCTTGCACTCCACACATCCTGACAATTCCAGGCTTGGCGTTTGCCACAGCGATCAGCTCTTCTGACTCATACTCTGGAACGTTGCGTCTATATATCTTGTGCGGCTGGGCTGTATTCTCCCTGGGTTTGCTTGCAGATAGCGGTTCAATAAAGAAGTCTTTGTTAGCCAGCCGGAAGATGCCTTTCTGGAGAGGGCGAGAAGACCGCATGAGACCTCCCGTCTTGAATTTGTACCCTAAATGACGGCTTGCTTTGCTTCAGCCCCGTTGGATCAAATCAGGAAAAAGTAAAGAACAAATCCAAGCACAGAGACGCAAGGCCAAACTGTATCCATCATGCCCAGTCCGGCCACATTGCCTTCTCCAGTCCGGGATGTGCTTTAGCAGGGCTCATTTTGAGGGGGAATGCACAGGAACGCAGTTCTGGCAGTTCCCCAAAGAGGTCACATGTCAGGTGGCCCTACCCACCTGACTCTCAGCCATTTTGGGGGCTGGATTGGGGCCAAAACAGCCCGGATTGAGCCTCTGATGGGTGGTGGGTCACTCTCTCGCTCAGCAGCAGCCCAATCCTGACCATTTTGGGCCTCTTTTCAGCCCCATTTTGCCATTTGGGGCCCAATTTTGGCCCTAAATGGCCAGGATTGGGTCCAAAACAGCCAGAACAGGTGATGTCAGGAGGTGTGGCCAGGATTGGGTCCAAAACAGCCAGAACAGGTGATGTCAGGAGGTGTGGCATATGCAAATCAGTTATGCTAATGACACACTTCTGGTGATGTCAAGGGGCATGGCATATGCTAATGAGTTATGCTAATAGTTCCTCCAGCTCTTTTTCTATGAAATGACCCCTGTGCTTTAGTTAACAAGCCATCCAGGTTGACTGACTACGCAGTAAGGAGTCTTTAAAAGAAGTTCTTAAAAACCGAGGAGGAACCTTTCAACATACTTTCTCTCTCCAGTTAGGGTTGCCAGCATTTTCACAGGCCCTGCTCCAGTGCCTTTAACAGCCTCACATGCAGGTGAAGCTTTTCCTTTACTTGAATAGATTGAATAGGTTGCCAAGAACAGGTTCACCTACTGCATTTCTACTTCGTAGACTGATATTAAAGGCACAGCAGGAAGGCCAATAAAGAATTTGGCAACCCAATTCCAAACATTAGGAATGTTTTTTTTCTGGGAGTCATACACCTAAACAAGCAGGAACTTGGGGGGGGGGGACAGCCAAAATCAGTCCTTTGGATCTACTAAGAGCCAAGCTACAAGTGACGCCTGACACAGGTGGGACACTTATCAGCTTCCCTCAAGTTTTGATGGGAAATGTAGGCGTCCTGGTTTTACAGCTTGGCTCTCCATTACAGCTGCAAGACCAGGATGCCTCCATTTCCCATCAAAACTTGAGGGGAGCTGACAAGTGTCCAACCTGTGTCAGGTGTCACTTGTAGCTTGGCTCTAAGAGGTGATAGATGACAGACATGAGACAATGGCCGTTTCCACACACGTTGAATAATGCACTTTTAATGTGCTTTAGTTATCCTTTAGAAGTGGATTTTGTGTTTCACACACGAAAACCCAGTTCCAAATGATCACTAAAGAGCATTGAAAGTGCATTATCCAACGTGGAAGCAGCCAATAACTCTTATTGGCTCTAAATTATTTTTGTATTTGTAATACAGCAATCAACTTTGTTCTTTCCTTTTGTAAGTGGATAACTTGAATTGCTGCTATATGCCAATAAAGGCTAACTTGACTTGACTTGAACTCTTATTGGCCCTCTTCTATGTTTTCTGTCTTGTATGTGTTTATTGAATTGTTTCTATACTCTTTTAAATGTTTTTTTAAAATTTAAATAGTTTAAAACGTTTAATTTTTTTAGTGTTTTAATATTTGCAACCTTGGGGACTCTATTTTGGGAAGAAAGGTAGCATACAAATGTTTTAAATAAATAAATAAAATGATAAACAGGATTCTGGAACAGAATAAATATTTCCAGGATCAGCCCCAGTCATAGTTATGGGTATTTTTCTCAGTGGGAGGTATAAAAGCAGGAGGAATCCTCTAAAGTCTGTGGGAAAGGAACTATATTTTGTATGAACTGTTCTGCAACAATATATTTTTAAGCATTTTCTAAAAATGAAATGCATTTCTAAAAAATTAACCTGAAAAGGATATGCCTCACACAACAGAAAAAATAACAAGTGCTGCATCAGATGCTGGACAAAAATAAGCTACCAAAATAATGTCAGAACAATTAATAAGTCTTGATTGATTGATTAGATTTGAACAGGCCTAGAGCAGATAACATCAATATTAAAATTTATGATAAAATTTGCTTTAAAAACCATAAACAAACATACCTTTACAATAAAATTTGCTTTAAAAACCATAAATAAACATGCAACTCAGTAAAGAAACAGCTCTAGATGGTGACCCAAATTTCCAACCCAACCCAAACATTCTATGAGGTTGGAGATGGAGGAGCAGCAGGGGTCCAGCTGGTGGAAAAAAATCTGGGTGGGGATTGCACTACACTACCCCCCCCCCCCCGCCCAACAGGAGACTGGTTGGAAGGCTCGCTCATAGCCCAGCCCCAACCATATGCCTGGCAGAACATCTCTGTCTTACAAGATAATAAATCTTGTTGAGCCTGGGTTTCAGCAGGCAGAGAGTTCCACCAGGCTGCTGCCAGGATTGAGAAGGATCTGGCTGTGGTTGAGGCCAGGTGAGCCTCCCTGGGACCAGGGACCACCACAGATTTTTATCGGCTGATCAGAGCACTCTGGGGCATATATGGTGAGAGGCGGTCCCAGGATTTTATCATGAATCTGAGAGACGTGTGCCCTGGCAGTTCCAAACTATAAACCCTGCGGAACCCAAGGCACTTACCAGCCCATCACATGTGCTGAGAGCAGCCAGTCCACTCTCCTGTCCCTCATTCTGAACAGACCCAACCATGTGACAGGAGTTCTGGTTGTAACCCTGGATCTTGGCATGAGCTATACTTCCATATCGCCTCTCAGTCACAAATCCAGGAGCCAGAAGGTGGCTGTTAAGACTCAGGTTGAATCTTAGCTCTTGTCCCCTGTGGTACAGTTTGTAGAATGACTGTAGGAGGTTCTGAGAAGAAATGGCCCTTTTGGAGAGCAAACGGTGAGATAAGTTGTAGGAGAGAAAGGAGCCCCTCTCGTTCACCTTGAGGGGGTGAACAATGTCGTAGTCCGGTTCTTTTGTGTGAATGGACTCTGCACCTGCAGCAAAAAATATGAGAATGATTAGCCTGAAAGAGAAAGCTCTGGTGTCCAAGGGAATAACGGGAAAGGACATAACTGCTAGAATTTAGATCTGGACAAAGCACCTCACTGGGCCACCAAATGCAATCAGAAGTTCAAGAACTGCTGGAGGGAGGGGGATGACTTTGCTATGTGCCACTTTCAAGTTTTGAAGATTAACAGTGCAATCCTAAGAAGAGTTACTCCAGTCTAAACCCACTGAAGTCAATGGGCTTAAACTGGAGTAAACCTTTTTAGGATTACACTGTTAGTGTTGAAGACCACTGGTCTCTCTAGGTGGGGACCTCTTACACCAGGACGCTCAAATGTAGGGAGAGGCAATGTTAGTTGGGAAGCGCAGTTGAAAAGGGCAGAGTTGAAGGTTCTGTCAAGTTCACCTTTCTACACCAGGTTAGTTTAAAAAGAGGGGCTGAGATTGCTCCTCAGAGGGTTTGTTAATTTCATCTTTGCTGGAAGGGGAGGTGAAGATGAAATTAACAAACCCTTTGATGAGCAGATCTCTGCCTGCTCTGCCTTTTGCAGAGTGGTGAAATTGACACACTTGCCTTTCTAGCGTGTCCTGAACTTGTGCCTCCCCCGCCCCCGCACCTTGAGCAGGGGGATTTGCACCTCCAGCTCCCCCAGTTCTGATCCTTATCAGCCTAGAGGAGGCTTGGCAGCATCCTGGCGCCTCCTGATTGCAATGGCAGATGCCCCCTCCCCCAGTTCCTTCTGGGTCAGGTATTTGTGCAGCCAGCTGATCACAAAGGGAGCCTCATTATCCAGTCTAGAGGGTCTCCTCGGGCGCCAGAGAGGACCCGGACTGGCTACAAACATGCTGGACGCCAGGAAGAAGAGAAGGGAGGAGAGAAGAGGCATGCCGAAGCTGCAGAGACCGGGGCATGTCCCAAAGCCAACTGCAGCCGAGCGAGGCGAGCAGGCAGGCACCGGGCGCGGGGGGAGGAGGATTCTGCTTGCTTTATGGCGGCGGCGGCGGGAGGGATGCATCTACATTGTTCCAAGGACGGGGCTCCTCCGTGCATTGCACAAGGCACCCGCTCGGAGTCCCGCTGCCAGGGCTGCCGCCGCCCGTGCCGAGTCCAGGGGGAGCGCTCGGAAACCGGGCTCCCGCCACGGCCGTCCCCTCGCCTCCCTGCCCGCCCGCCTTCCGCTCACCTCGGCAGCCGCCCAGCCCGGCCACGAGGGCGGCCAAGCCCAGCAGGCGGAGGGCCATGCCGGCCGGCCGGTCCCGGGGGCGCTCCCGCCGCCTCAGGCTCCGCGCGAGGGCCAGCCCATCCTCGCCCGGGGAAGCGCCGCCGCGCGCCTCGCTCGCCGGAGCCGCCGGGAGGAGCCTCGCCTCGCCTCGAGGGCCGCCCAAGCAAGCCCCTGCCCCCGGGAGGGGGCGCCCGGCGGCGCTCCGGTGCCAATGGCAAGCGAGCCCGGAGGGAGGGAGGGAGGGAGGGGAGAGCGGCTCCCGAAAGGGGACTCGGGCCAAGTGGGTCTTTTTGCAGTTTGAAAGCCCAGCCGCGGAGCAAGCGTTGCAATCAGCGCTTGGGCTGCACAAAGGAGGAAATCGGATGGGGGGGGGGGAGAAAGAGGAGGGGGCTCCAGACCGCAGAGATGCTCTTGCTGGTATCTGGGGAGAGCCACAGGGTTGCCAACTCTAGCTTGAGAAATTCCTGGAGATTTTGAGGGTCGCGCCTGCAGGGGGCAAAATTGAGGAGAGGAGGGACCTCAGCAAGATATAATGGCATAAAGTCCAACTTCCAAAGGAGCCATTTTCTCCAGGGGAGCGGATCTCCATTATCTGGAGATTATCTGCAATTCCGGGAGATCTCCAGTCACCATCTGGAGATTGGCAACCCCTGGTGGCCAGGAATGACACCTCTCTACCCTCGAGGGCAGGAGACCATGTGTGGAGGCAGCTGGTCAGCAGGATAGTGGCTGGGCTCTGGTTCAGCCTCTCCACATCTGAAAGCAAAGTCGCTTTCCTCATTCCCTCGTTGGGATTCTGCTTTAATTAATTCAATTTATTAGATTTCTTGCCCGCCCTCCCCACGAGTGGGCTCAGGGCCAGTTACAACATTATATAGTGATACAATGAACTAAAACAACAATACACAATAAAGGATAAAATACACCATTTCATAATTCCAATACAAAAGTTAAAACCACAATCTAAGATGCAGCAGGGAATGGTTCATCATAATACATCCCACACACCAATATCGTCTCTGACCGGACAGTTTGCCCACGCCTCAACCACCACCGTAGGCTTGGCAGGACATCTCCGTCTTACAGGCTCGGCAGAACTGTAGCAAGTCCCCAGGGCCCTAGTCTCTATGGAGAGAGAGTTCCACCAGGCTGGAGCCAGGGCTGAAAAGGCCCTGCCCCTGGTTGAGGCTCGGCAAATGTCCTTGGGGCCAGGGATCACCAGAAGGTGTTCATTGGCAGAATGAAGTGCCCTCTGGAGAATGTATGGCAAAGAGGCGGACCTGCAGGTATGTTGTTCTCAGTCCATTAGCACACACACACCACATTGTTTCTCTACTGCTTGGCCTGTTGCTGGTCAAAAGATGAACTTTGCCTTCTTGCCAGCGCCCTCTGAAGTGGTATGTGCTATGCCCTAATGGGTGGGGGGGACATCTGCATCAACATGCCTCTGGTGGCACCCTCAAGGGGGGAGGCATGTTAGCATACTGCTCCTCAACTGGTGGCATCCCATTTGCCTAGATTCTGGCAATGAAGGGCATTCTAGTGCTACTACGGATTTTCATGTTTGCCCTCTCTGGACTACACCCCCTCCCATATTTATTTATTCATTTATTTATTTATAGTCCACCTTTCTGAGACTCAAGGCAGATTACACCGTGTGAGATTAGTACAGTCAATATCAAGGTCATTTCCAGAAACAATACCATAGGGTAAATAGATACAAGTTCACAAAGACATCGCATTAGCAGGAATCCAATATAGAGGTGAAGAAATGCTGGAACAGGACATAAGCAATTCCAGGGCTGACATTAGACAACAAGAAACACAGGTAGCTCATAGGACCACATATTTTAAAAAAACAGATAGCACATAAGGCAACATAGTGGTGAATTCTATGGTCCTTAATTCATTAGCAAAGTATCTGAAACCTGTCCCTACAATACAAAAGCCTTTTTTAATAATTCGGTTTTGCATCATTTGCAGAAAGCGAGGAGAGTGGGGGCTCTCCTGACCTCCTCAGGCACTTCTGGGACACAGGGCTGGATCAAGGGGGGCAGGGGGGGTAGTCTGCCCCCGGTGCTGCCAGGTAGGGGGTGCCAGGAGCAGCTGCCAGCTGCCAGGAGCACGCAGGCGGCAGTGCGGGCAACCTCCCAGCCCCCCGTGCTGCCCTTCGCCTGCCCCACAGGACAGGGGGAGGCCGGCTTGCTGCGTGCCCCCTGTCCTGCAGGGCTGGCAAAAGGCAGTGTGTGGGGCTGCAAGGCCGCCCACACCATTCGCCTGCCCCGCAGGACAGGGGGTGGCCAGCCGCCCCCTGTCCTGCAGGGAGGCGAATGGCACGGGCAGCTTCCCAGCTCCGCACGCTGCCTCCACCGGTGCACCGCGTGGGCAGCATGCTCCGCCCTGCGTGATGATGTCACAGAAGTGACGTCATCATGCTGCACTGGGAGCACGTGCGCGAGGGGTCGGGCTAGAGTTGCCTGGGTACCAGCAACCCTAGATCCAGCCCTAGTGGGACAGTGCCCTCAGACAAAAAGGTGGCACAAAATGCCTCATGATTGTGGAGATTTTCCAGTGTGTTCCTTCCCTTTGCCAGCTCCCCTTTTTTGGCCTGCATATCCTGCTCAGTATTCTTCTAACAATCAGTAATCCAGAAAGCATTTTTGATCTCTTGATTATATGCTATGAACTTCCTTCCATGGTATTGTTTTTTGAGTGGCATCCTTTTCTGACTTCAGTTGTGCGCATAAAAGCTGCATAGAAATGCCAGTGTGGAAGACTTCTTGTCCTTGAAGCTCCTCCTCAGCTTGGGCTGGATCTGCAGGGCCTGGCTTGGGAAGGGGCCAAGAGGCAGGCAGGGAACAAGGGAGGAGGGAGGGCAACCATGGTGCCAGCAACAGCCAAATGCAGCAGGTTTGCTTGGCTTTTCGGTAACTCTGAATCTCTGTTCCTAGGCATCCATTAGGAGCAGTACTAAGGAAGAAACGGGAACAAGACACAGTACGAACCACAGCTCACAAGCTGAGTGCCAGCTTTGGTTTATAGCTTGACAAACTACCCATAGTTTGTTGGGGGCCAGCATTCACATGTTGTGGCAAGCTGGGTTTTAATCAGTGATGTCTCAACGAAGCCAATGCTCTTAGCTTACTGAGCCCATTGTTAAATCCCATCTTGGCATAAGTGTGACATCTGGTGGAGAAAGAGATGGCTGCTTTTTTTTCAAGGTCGTTTCAAAACTGCTATCATGCTAGTAATATGAGTACCGAGTGGTTCTGCATGATGCGCTTTTGGTTCTGCTTGCCGAGCTGGAAGAGGGTTGTCTGTTTCTTTTGGCTGACTCACCGTCTATCTGTGTAAGACCTCTTTGAAGACGTGGGACAGATAAGATAATAAACTGGCCTACTGTACAATGTTTGTGTAACGCTTTTGCAGAACATTAAAGTCTAACTTATCATTGGATGTGAGCTTTTGTGAGTCACAGCTCACTTCGTTAGATACAAATAGGCTGTGGCTTATGAAAGGTTATGCCACGATTTATTTGTTAGCCTGAGCTGCATGCAGGACTTTTTATTATTTTGGCTGCAGCATGCATGTGCGCACATAGAATTATTTGGCTTAATGGGAGATTACTGATATACATTAAAACAGTGTTTTTGAAACTGTAATGTGCAGTGTTAAGAGCTGTAGGGAGATTAAATTTTGCTTTTAATTGTGGAATTTCCTTGACTTCTGAAAAGGAACGTCACTTATTCCTGCAAGATGGCTTGAGCAATTAAGCATTTTTAACAGGGTCTTATATTTGCTGTGTACCTACAGCTTCTCTTGGCCTTTCAGTCCTCTTCCTTTGCATGCTGGAATAGGTCATTAATGTTTAGGTCTGTATGCGGCAGTGATCAGCTGGTTGCACACCAGTCCCCTTCAAACTGCATTCAGACACCACAGCAAACCTTGGTTTGTCCACAAGAGGTCCAGCCGTATCTTGTTTTTGTGCCTTCTCCTCCCCTTATGCCTCGAAGGTAATTTGTTGAAGGCAATTTGTTTGCAATACATTCTACAGAATTAAAAATACAAGTTTAAAAGTACATACATGCAGTCTGGGAAGTTCAGCAGATTTACCTGGGGTTATTCTTACCTTCTGGGAATGTAAGGAAGGCAGTAGGAAAAGAGGAAGACCTAAAATAAGATGCCTTGACTCAGTAAAAGAAGTTGTGTCCTCTGGTTTGCAGGATCTGAGCAAGTCTGTTAATGAAAAGACATTTTATTTATTTATTTATATCATGTATAGTCCACCTTTCTCACAGAGACTCAAGGCGGATTACATAGCGTGAGATTAGTACAATCAGTATTAAGGACATTTCCAAACAGTGTCAAGGACATTTCCATAAACAATGTCTTAGGATAAATAAATACAAGTTTACAGAGACAGAGCATTAGCAAGGATCCAATACAGAGTTGAAGAATTGCTGAAACAGAACATAATAAACTCTAGGACTGACCGTAGACTTTTCCTCCCCTTGTTGTATTTGAGGGCAGGAATGTGAAATAGGCCATCTGAGTTATGATTTTATGATATGATTTTAATTGTATTTATATACAGTAATTATGTATTTTATGAATGCTGTACCCCGCCCTGAGCCCACTTGTGGGGAGGGCGGGCTAAATGCCAAATAAAGTAAAGTAAGTAAAAGACAACATGAAGTACAGGTAGTATATGGGAGTACAAATTTAAAGCAACAGATAATACATACGGAGGTAATACGTGATACGTAAGGATAATATTTTGGAGATCGTTCATTCATAGGGTTGCCATAGGTTGGAGATGACTTGATGGCACATAACACACACATTCTTACCTTGACAAGGTGTCTGCCAAAACATTTTCATGGCCCTTGATGTGCAGACCAAAATCAAAATCTTGTAATATTAGACTCCACCTCAGGAGCTTCTCATTGTTTCCTTTGGTGTTGTGGAGCCAACGTAATGGTGAGTAGCGAGGTGGGGGGGGCACGATTGGGTGCTGGGGAGGGGAGGCTGGAAGGAGTGGGAGGGGATTGACTGTGTCCTGTAATCCTCTCGACCTAGGGTTCCAGGTCCCCCAAAGCCCAAACTAGGGGACAGGGCAGCATGTGCACTGGTGGTGCCCATGCAGGGGCCTTCACTTCATGACATTATTCCCAACATGTCAAGGAAGTCCTCTGGAATGTGTGGGAGCATGCTGTGGGGCTCCTGGGCCAATTCCCTGTGCCTTCCCCCCCTGTCAGCCAGGTGAGAGGTAGCGGGGGGGTAGAGGCTGGGAGTGGGCGATCCTCCTCCCCTGCCGCGGAACTGGTAACCCTATTGTCTCAACCATTTCTAGGGTTGCCAGCCTCCAGGAGGTAGCTGGAGATCTCCCAGAATTACAACTGATCCCAGGCAACAAAGACCAGTTCTACTGGAGAAAATGGCTGCTTTGAAGGGTGATCTTTATGGTATTATACCCCAGTGAGGCCCCACCCCTCCACAAACCCTGGCCCCTCCATACCTAGACCTGGCAGCACTAACCATTTGGGAGGGACTGTGTGAGTGTGTGGGGGTTAACTTTTCCCTTTCCACGGGCACCTATGGGCTACGCTGGCTTTTTTCAAGGCATAACTTTCAGCCACTGTTGGAGGGGGTTGTTCCTGAGCTGGAGCAGCTTACGGAGCCACCTAACTTGCAACCTACTCCCTGGCCTGGCCACTCTTATGCAGGTGCAGGGGTTTACATCCACGGCCCACGGGCAGGCCAGTGCCCAGAACATCTTTGGGGAGCTGTGCTGGAGTAACTCTGGCTTATGCATCAGTATTAGGGCTAGTTGGCTCCCTGAGCTAGGGTTGCCAGCTCCAAGTTGGGAAATTCCTGGAGATCTGGGGAGTGAAATCTGGAGAAACCTGGAGTAAGTGGGGTTTGGGGAGGGAAAGGACCTTGGCATGGCATAATTCCATAGAGTCCACTCCCCAAAGTAGCCATTTTCTCCAGGTGAACTGCTCTCTGTGGCCTGGAGACCAGTTGTAATTCCGGGAGATCTCCAGCCACTACCTGGAGGCTGGCAGCCCTACTCTGAGCCTCCCCCCCACTCAGGATTGTGCTCTGTCTCAAAATTTCCAACTCTTTATTTACACTTTTTGAAAATCCTTGATTTCCTGAACCTGAGGGCAAAACTGCCTGTTCCTCAGATTTTACAGCTTTTATTTTCCCTGGTAGCCATTTTGTCCACACTTCTACCCCAGAATTTTCACCTTTTTCACTTCTGAGAGAAAAATTTCTTTAAAGAGTTTCCTAATCCCAAGGAATGAGTGTTGTCAGGGTCCCCCAGGGCCAAAGTGGGGTTGCAGTCTGGAGCGGTTGCGGGGTACTTGAAGATGGCTATCATATTACTTCTCTTCGCCAGGCTAAACGTACCCAATTCCTTCAGTGTAGCGAGTAGGGTTGCCAGCCTCCAGGTAGTGGCTGGAGATCTGGAATTACAACTGGTCTCCAGGCCACAGAGATCAGTTCACCTGAAGAAAATGGCTACTTTGGGGGGTGGACTCTATGGAATTATGCCATGCCAAGGTCCTTTCCCTCCCCAAACCCCCCTTTCTCCAGGTTTCTCCAGGTCTCATCCCCCAGATCTTCCGGAATTTCCCAACTTGGAGCTGGTAACCCTAGTAGCAAGTGTTTGCAGGCTCTGGCCTAGCTTGAAACATGCTGGCTCAGCTAATCAACAACACCTGCAAGTGGTCTCTGAGCCAAGCTACATGTGACGCCTGACACAGGTTGGACACTTGTCAGCTTCCCTCAAGTTTTGATGGGAAATGTAGGCATCCTGGTCTTGCAGTTGTAATGGAGAGCCAAGCTGTAAAACCAGGACGCCTACATTTCCCATCAAAACTTGAGGTAAGCTGACAAGTGTCCAACCTCTGTAAGGCGTCACTTGTAGCTTGGCTCTCTGACTCTCTAGTGAAGCAGCCTTGAAGACCAGTCTCAGTGAGTCCTGTCTACTGTCTCTGAATCTTTTCACAGAACTAATGCTAATTAGCAGCTTTGCCCTGATGGGTTCCTGAGTTGCCTGGCGATACACTGAGGGCTAGATGTCTTCTCAGTACGCATCCCCACCTGCCAACTGAATGTAGCATTTTGTGCCTTTTGATTAATTGGGTTCTGGCTCATGAAAGCTCACACTGCAATGAATTCTTTAGTCTTTAAGATGCCTCAAGACTTCGTGTCATTCCGTCTTCATCATTTGTTGCTACCATACTGCTTCTCACAATGTCAAGTGCAATGCCCTTCATTTAGAAATAACGAGGGGGGGGGGCAAAGTCACTTAGAGATCACTCTAGAACTCTTGCTGACTAGTTGGAAGCGTGCTATGTGATAAGGTGCATTTTAAATACCAGTAAATTTAGGATTGGGTGGGGGGAGACACTCCTTGAAGGTGTTGAGCCAGATTGGTGTAGTGGTTAAGAGCATGGGACTCTAACTGGGTTTGACTTCCCACTCCTCCACTTGAAGCCAGCTAGGTGCCCATGGGTCAGTCACAGCTTCTAGGAGCTCCCTCAGCGCCACCCACCTCACAGGGTGTTTGTTGTGCGGATAATAATGGCATACTTCGTAAACTGCTCTGAGTGGGTGTTAAGTTGTCCTGAAGGGCAATATATAAATTGAATGTTATTATTATTATTAATCAAATGCTGCATAAGCATGTGTGAAAAAGCACCTGGAATTCTTTGACAAGGGAGGGGTTCGAAGGGAGGTGCTAACTCCAATTTAATCTCCTGGGTAAGGTTACCAACCCCAGTTTGGGAATTTCTTGGAGACTTGGGTGTGGAACTTGGGGAGAGCAGTGGAGTGTAGGTTCTGGCTTGTCTAGAGAACAGTTGTCACAAGAGGACTTTTATTGCTTTGATATGAACATCTGGTTGTAATCTGCTCTGAGCCTGCTTGCGCGGCGAGCGGAATAGAAATCTTAATTAAATAAATAAATAATTTGAGGCATCCCTGGCCACCAAAAACCCATTCTTAATTAGTAAGGATTTTCCTTCTTCAACTGCTGAGACTTCTAGGCTATTGAGCAATCCAGACAGATGGGTTACATACAGGGCCGCTAGATTTTTGGCTGCTGTTGTAGAAATATGGAAACCTCCTAAAGTTACGGCATAAACATGAATATTATGTGTGCAGTTTTTATTAATTGCTTAAACATAAACTCTCAGTGGCTGTTTGAGACCACTGGGTCGAAAGAACCATAACAGAAAAGAAAGCGAGTAATAAGTTTGGGAATTTCTTGGATTTGAGCGTGGAAATCGGGGAGGCCAGGGGATCTTAGGTTCTGCTTGTCTAGAAAACAGTTGATACGAGATGACTTTTACTGCTTTGATATGAAGTTCTGAGTAATCATTTGAGGCATCCCTGCCTTCCAAAAACCCATTCCCTTCCTTCCCCCCCCCCAAAGCAGTGGCTTTTGGTAGGGAGATTCTGCCGCCGAGACCCTCCAGGGCATTGCAGTCCTTGAAGGCGTGTTTGTATTTGGGGCCATTTATATCCCGCCCTCCCCGCCAGCAGGCTCAGGGCGGCTCACAACAACGACGAATCCTCGCTAGGCCAAAGGCGAAGGCGCGGCGGGACGGCAGGGCTGCTGCGGCGCGCCTGGTGGCAACCGATGATGCGGCGGGGCCGCGGCCGCCCTCTGGAGGGGTCAAGGCGGCGCCGCCTCAGCAGGCAGCAGTTCCGCGGCGGCGGCGGCAGGGGGCGTCCTCGGCGTGCCCCGCGTCCTCCGGCCGACTCGCGCGTCGGGTTGGGGACGCAGGTGGGGGGCGGGGCGGTAGGCGAGGGAGACCGACGCGCGGGCTTGCCAACGCGCCGGGAGCAGCCCGCCCGGGAGGCTCTCAGTTCCCGGGCTGTGGGTTGGCTCCACGCCGGCCTTCTTCCCCCGTCCCCGCGGCAGGAGAGAGGGCCCCGCGGCCCCGACGCGGGGGAAGCGGCCAGAGGCCCGCCTGGAGTTGGGAGCCGCGGCGCTCTCCCGCTTCCCTCAGGAGCGGGGAAGAGCAAAGGCGGGCAACAGCGGTGGGGAAGGGGGGGAGAACAGCGGGAAGAGCGCGGAAGACTACATTGCCCAGCATGCCTCGGGCGGAGGGGGGCGCCGCGGCGCATGCGTGGAGCGGCGCCTTTTTGCCATAATGCGGCGACGGCGGCGGCGCAGCTGAGAGGCTCCCGCCGGGAGGGGGAGGGGAGGCCGTGGCTTATAAATGGCGCCCAAGCAGGACCCGAAGCCCAAATTCCAAGAGGGTGAGGCGGGAGGGGCGGTGCGGGAGGGTCCCCGTGGCGCCCTCCGCGCCTGCGCACGGCCTCCCCCTCCCCGACGAGCGCGGGGCTCCCCTCAGCCCGGGCCCCGGGAGGGCCCTTAGGCGACCTGGGGCGGGGCGGGCCGAGCCGCGGGACGCCGCCTGGGCCGCGCTTCCTGGGCGCCCCTTCAGCCGCGGGAGGCGAGGCAGGGCGGGGCCGGGTGGAGGCGCAGCCGCCCGCTGAAGGGTTTCTCTCTCCCTGCAGGCGAGCGGGTGCTGTGCTTTCATGGGCCGCTCCTGTACGAAGCCAAGGTAGGTGGCTGACACGCGTTCGCTCGGTTGGGGCTTCACGTGTCAGTGTGCGCGGCCCCTGGTCGGAGCCCGGCTGGAGCCCCCACCCCACCCCCGGTGCCACCGCCCCTTCGCTGCGGCCGCCAGGGAGAGCCACCTGACCAGCGGTTCTCTCCTTCCTTCCTTCCTTCCTTCCTTCCTTCCTTCTAGTGTGTGAAGGTGGCCATCAAGGACAAGCAGGTGAAATACTTCATCCACTACAGCGGCTGGAATAAGAAGTGAGTGCCCTTTCCTTCCTGCCAGGGCGTGGGGGGGGACCACCCTGGCCCCCTGTTGAGAAAGAGGATGTCTGTTTGTACCTGTGCAAGTCTAGTCACAAGGCTGATGGATTTCCATTCTGTAGGGCTAAATGTGGTGCTTTCCCTGGAGATCGATCAAGATGGGTAGCCATGTTCGTCTGTCTGGAGCAGTAGAAAAGAGCAGTAGCACCTATAAGATTAACAAAATTGGTGGTAGGGTATGAGCTTTTGTGAGTCACAGCTCACTTGATCTGCCTACCTGGGCTCATTTAGATGGTCACCTAGGAAGCCAGAGGTGGAGTGATGCCAACTCCAGCCTTGTCACTGCCCAGCCGGCTTTATGCATTGGTGTCTGGAGGCACTCCAGCAGGCTGTCTTCCTACAACCCTCTCCCACAGTGGGCCAGGGTGGTGGAGGAAAATGAAATCCTGCTGTCAAGTTACAATTGACTTATGGCAACCCCTCATGGGGTTTTCATGGTAAGAGTCTAGCCGAGGCGGTTTGCCATTGCCTGCCTTTGCAACCCTGGTCTTTGTTGGAGGTCTCCTATCCAATTACTGACTAAGGCCAACTCTGCTTAGCTTCTGAGATCTAACAAGATCTGACTCTCCAAGTCACAGTAAGGGGGCGGGGGGCCGCCTAGGATACCTCAAATACTTCACCTGGCCTGGCTTACCCTTAGTGGGGTTCTTAAGCCCATATGCAAGGGATGGAGGAAGGAAGGAGCATTGCTCTGTATGTGCACCATATCCAAGCACAGTTCTTCCTCCACTCTGCCCCACCCAGTGGGATAAAAAAGCCACAGAGTTGGGAAAGAGGCCGTGGAGAACAGTGGATGCTGACTAGCTAAGCCAGCCCTAGAAATTTACTATTATGACAGATTCATCATCCCAAACTCTGGGCAGAATGCCTGGGCCGTACAAACTTGCAAATGATACAGACTCTGCATTCTTCACTTTTGCTGGAGAAAAGAATGCTGCTTCTGTAATAGGCGGATTGCTTATGGGTCTGTGGCAAAGCATGTTGCCAAAGCAGAGTTTACTCTGTGGAGTCCTCTGTGGAGCCAACTGGGCATAAACTCCAAAAATTCTTTCCTTCGCTTTTCAGCTGGGATGAATGGGTTCCAGAGAGCAGAGTGCTCAAATACGTCGACACCAATCTGCAGAAGCAGAAAGAACTTCAAAAGGCCAATCAGTAAGTGTTATCTGTTAGTAGCAAGCTTGTCAGAAGCATATACCTTGTATGCTGCAGTTCTGGCTCTTGCTGCACTTTTGTGCAAAGGAATGAACTAGGAGGCAGCAGGGGAAATTCTGCTGCTCTGTCTTGAAGACATGGAGAAAATGAACCCCATTGCCATCACCTGACTTCTCTGAATTCTCCCAGGCTTCTCGGGAACAAGGTATCCATCTTTACAATGGGAAAAGTACGACTTAGTCTCTGGGAGTTGTTGGTACATCCTGTTCTGCACACCTTGCATATTCTCAAAACTGTCCAGGGGCAAGGAGAGCTGGGAATGACCCTGTGGTCCCTGTGCCCACCCGGTTCTCTGTATGCCAGTTTAGATCCTGTTGAATTCAAAGACATCGAAGGAGACTGGTGCTTCAGGGGCGTGGAGGAAGTCTGTTGTATTACTAAACCTGTAAAGTTTCAAAGGTTCCATTTTTAGATGGTTGTTGTGGGTTTTCCGGGCTGTATTGCCGTGGTCTTGGCATTGTAGTTCCTGACGTTTCGCCAGCAGCTGTGGCTGGCATCTTCAGAGGTGTAGCACCAAAAGACAGAGATCTCTCAGAAGACAGAGATCTCACCAAAAGACTGAGAGATCTCTGTCTTTTGGTGCTACACCTCTGAAGATGCCAGCCACAGCTGCTGGTGAAACGTCAGGAACTACAATGCCAAGACCACGGCAATACAGCCCGGAAAACCCACAACAACCATCGTTCTCTGGCCGTGAAAGCCTTCGACAATACATCGTTCCATTTTTAATTAAGGATAAGTTACGATCACATGCCTGGTGAGCAAAATACAAAATTCCACAAATCATGTCCTTTGTGTCTCCTTCCTCAGTACAGTACATGTTTTCTACATTCATTCACATTAAAGAGTCCATACTTGACTTCAGTTTAACACATTTTGCTCACTGCTGTTCTGTGTTTTGAGATCTTTGCTAAGACTTCATTTGGTAATGGAGTGTTATATCTTGTATAATACTATGTCACATGCTGTATTTCCCTCAACCAAGTGCAGTGATAACAGCAACTGCCTTCTCAAGTGTCTTGTATGTTTCCTCAACCATTAGGTAATAATCATGAAGATAATGATAAAAATGGGTCAGATGGAATAACGAAGTGGCTTATTATATGGCATTTGTATAACAGTCTTGCAGAATTTTAAAGACTAATTTATACTAGGAGCTTTTGTGAGCCGCTATTATAGATACAAATCCGTTCTGGCTTCTGAAAAGCATATGCCACAGTTGATTAGATTGGGGTGCCACAGGACTGTTTTCATTTTGGCTGCAGTATACTTAGGTGAATAATTTGGCTTTATGGAAGATGCACTTTAAAGCAATGTTTTCCAAACCTTAATGTGCAGTATGGAGAGTTGTAAGAAGATTGCATGTTGCTTCTAATTGTAGAATTTCCATGGAAAAGAATGTCACTTATTGCTGCAGGATAGTTTGTGCAATTAAGCATTTTCCGCAGGATCTCTTATTTGTGTACTTGCAGCTTCTCGTTCTTTCAGTCCCCTTCCTTTGTATGTTGAGATAGGACACTAATGTTTAGCTCTTTATGGGGTAGTGGCCAGCTTGGTTGCACACCAATGCCTTTCTTTTCCTATAAGCTTTCATTTTGGTTAGGAATAGGCATACATTAAAATTCACTTAAGATGCTTCAAATAAAGGTGTTTAGGACAGACAGATTTGTGTGTTCCCTACCCCTTGTCTCTTGTGACCCACAGGAAGGAAACAAATGTAGATTAGTCGAGGGGCCCACCCCCCCGACACCATGACTGATTAGAATTACTTGATGTTTTGGATCTCTGCATGTAGTGCAGGGGGGGAGAGGGAGGAATGCATTAGCAAGTGAATAATTAGCTTCATGCCCATCACAAATGGATTGATTTGTGATATCTGAGTTGAGCTTACGAGTGACAGGCTGTACATGGAAAGAAAGGTATAATGCTGATGGGTGGAGGATGACGAGTAGGGGCAAAAAGGCAGTGGTATTGGGGCAAATAATCTGTCACCATGAGGTGACACCCAAATTGGTAACAAGAGGTAGACAAGGTGTGTCTGATAGTAATGCACAGGTAGAATGTTGCTCTTTTATTCATCCAGTGGCTAGTCATGGAACTGTAGCATCATGAGAGTACACTATAATGCTTCTTAGCTCCTTCCCAGGGATCTAGAAAGGTGTGGTTATGCTTCTAATCTTTTTGCTGAACTTGTTTTTCAAGGGAACAGTATGCAGAAGGAAAGATGAGAGGTGCTGCTCCAGGCAAGAAAACGTCTGGTCTTCAGCAGAAAAATGTTGAAGTGTAAGAAACTGTCTGTCTCTCTCTTTCTCTTTTTCTTCAAGGACAAAGATCTGAGAATCCTGGCAAGCCTATTTGCAAAGCTCAAAATTATGCATGTGGGAATGTTGTTAGCTTTGGAAAATGTAGCTGATCTTTTTTTAGTCACTTCAGTAATCAGTGCATCAGGTTTAGTCTGTGAAGGTCTGGGTTAAGGTGAAGTCCACAAATGCTTTGCAAGTGAGCTTTGTGAGCCACAGTGGTCTCACCATTATGTTCCAATTCCTTATATAGATAAACTTCTTACATCCCTTCAACTTCAGTAGGACTTCAGCAGTTAACTGTTGTACAGCATTGTGAGCTCTCAAGGTACAAGCTTCCTCCACCAGTTCATCTAAGGAGTAGCCACCTCAAATTCAGAGCCTCTGGCTCATTTTTGAAGAAGCTGATTTCCAAACGCATCTCTACAGCTCTGAATTGAAGGGTGTAGTGGCTAAGCAGATTTCCTCAAGTTGGATGTTGAGGGTCATAAATCCCCCAATTAGACTGTTACAATTCCAGAGGGCTGCAAAGTTCTTGAGTGTTCTCTTGCTCGCTAAGAAGCCCCACTGAGCAAACAAGTGGCAAGAGGTTATAATTTCAAAGAGCTAGCTGATCCTTAATGATTTGAGTACGTTGCTTGGTGTGGGTGGGGGTAGGGCTGCTGGACTTAACTTGCCTTATTTTAACTCTCTGCTCCTGTGGAGGAATAGATGGAATATGCTAATTCTGAGTCCAGCTGGTCTTTTCATGCATAACGGGAGGGGGAAATCGAAATAATATGGGCCAAGCCAAATTATGCAGCCTCCCAGGATATATTGAATAGGGCTGTAACTTTGAAGCTTAACTGCATTCTCTTCAAGGCTCCGCACGTCAGGTCTGACACTCTCCTTAACTCAACCCCCATTGTACCTAGATTTTTCAGACGAGATGGAGCGCATACAGTTTGCAGTTTGGAGACCCCTGCAATATCGACGCGGTGAGTTAAGGATGGATTGTCACACCAGGATCTTCATCCTGAAACCCAGATTTCATTGCGTAGTTGCTTACCGTGTCTCTTGCAATATGATGTGGTTGTACCGGGGCAACATGATACCCTCCCTGGTGCTATCTGGAGGAAAAGTATGCATTTCCTAACTTATCAAAACCTGTTCTTCTGGGCTTCTCATTAACGGGAAAAGGTTTTTTTTAGGAGGACTATTCCCTGTCCTTTGTTGCACATCTGCCAGTAGTTCTTAGTCTGGCTGAATTCGGTGCTCTTGGGGTTGTAATACTTAGAAGCCTTGAAGTCACAGGAGGCAACAGGATTTTCTTTTTCAGCAGGTGTAATTGGGAGGCTCAGTTTTTGCTGTTCAAGGTACTGGAGGAGGAGGGCTTGACCACATTTGGATGACCCACAGTTGTGTGATGACAGTAATCACAGTATTGCTCAGGGGTTTTAAGACTTGGCTGAAAGCGTATGTCTTTTCTCCTTTTTCTCAGATGTTGAACTGGTGTTGGGAATGACAAGGGAATTTTTCTGTAAATCATATCTATTTTTTAGGAGTGCCGGTTGTACTATTGACAGTACAGTCTTACACAGCGGCAGTCCAGTTTAAGCACATTGATTTAAGTGAGCTTAGTCTGGACTGATTAATGGCATAGGATTGCACACCTAATGTACTTGTATGCCATACTCTCCATTTAAAAAAATTCTGAAGGTGGCTGAAATTTATGATCTCTGTAGTGGCAGCTGGGCAGGAAATATGCAGTTTATTAACTTTTCAGAAGAAGTTGTCATTTTCAAATCTTTTCTTGCAAACAACAAAGTAGCTTCTTTAATGTCCACCTATCAACCTCTTGACTAGCATGCCTTGAAGTAATGGACCTGATCAGCCCTGGAAATGAGTGTGGAGTAGTTTGGTTAAATGGCTGTTGGCTAACTTTCTAATCGTGTTTGTACTTGAGCTTGAAAGGATGAAATGGGGATATAAGAGAGTAGGATGGCTGAATTTCCTTACATTTGCAATAATGTCATCTTCTCTTTTGACAGGAAAACAAAAAAGAACAAACAGAAAAGTAAGACTTTTAATTTTTTAATGTGTCCATCTACTGAGTGCCATTAGATTTTCAATATTTAACCAACCTTGCACGGAGCTTCTATAGCAGAAGTAACTAGGAAAGCACGCAAGTGGCTTGTTAATTGAAACTGTACACCTGGTTTGAAAAGCTGTTTGCAGTCAATTTCAAGTAGAGAAAGTGTTCATAGTGTTGCTTTAGAAATATTGGCCGAGGACCAGTGGGTGTCCCCCTCTCTTCCACCTAAGACCACCACTTTCTCTGGGACTGCCCTCGGCCACGTGCTATGCCCATATGTGTGCCGATATACGGACTCCCGACTGTTTATTCAAGTAGCTTATGGATACAGTGTCTGGACCATTTTAATGACTGTTTAAAGATTATTACTGATTTTAATAGTTTTATGACTAATTTATTGTATTTTATGAATATTGTGAGCTGCCCTCAGCCCATTTGTGGGGAAGGTGGGGTATAAATAAAATAAAAATAAATAAATAAACAAATATACTTGTGATAAAAAAATCTAGTTCATATGTGGTATTTTGGCACTGGGGTCTGGGGCATCTTTGCTTAAAACATAAAACTCTGAATTGTTTGTTGGTTGTTGTGGGTTTTCCGGGCTGTATTGCCGTGGTCTTGGCATTGTAGTTCCTGACGTTTCGCCAGCAGCTGTGGCTGGCATCTTCAGAGGTGTAGCACCAAAAGACAGATCTCTGTAGCACCAAAAGACAGATCTCTGTCTTTTGGTGCTACACCTCTGAAGATGCCAGCCACAGCTGCTGGCGAAACGTCAGGAACTACAATGCCAAGACCACGGCAATACAGCCTGGAAAACCCACAACAACCATCGTTCTCCGGCCGTGAAAGCCTTCGACAATACATCTGAATTGTTTCTTCCCTACAAACCTGGGTTCCAAACTCCCACTTGTCCAGGTGTCAATATTTGGCTGTCACAGCAAAGCGGAGCTTTCAGTTGTATTACACATGTGTGGGCGGGGGGGGGGAGGTGAATCATGGAAGTACAGTAGACATGTCCATGCCTGCCATGAACAAACAGACGTGTGTGATGACATCTGAATGTAGCCTGTATATGTGAAGATTCCTTACCTCTCCAGACTCTGGAGGAATCTCATAAATACGTCCTACAGAGATGAAACTTTACCCACTGTGCTAATGTCCGTTTGTCCTTCCATCCCTGAACAAAAAGCATTCCAATGCAATACCCCTTCTAGGCAGTGGCAAGACTCTGGGACCAAATTGGTACCTGTAAGGTGGCTGCATCATATGCCTTACGGTTCACAGTCTACTAAGCTTTCTTAAGCTATTAAGGCTGCCGATATTTTATTTATTTACATTATTGATAGTCTGCTACGACTCACTGAGACTCATGGTGGATTATACAGTGCAAGTCTAAGCAATCAACAGGAAGGGTCATCCAGTAAGCAGCGTAATAGAATTTGGATTATGGAAAAATTAAAACCAATTAAATCTGGAACAAAGTTGAAACAAAGCATAAACGTTAACATGTCCTCCTAAACGGTGCAGAAATTACATAACAGGATTATACTTGGAGCAACAGATTGTCCATACTATATGCAGTAGTATAGTCCCCAGTCTTAAAGCTTTTTTGAAGGAAAAAAAAACATATTCAGATGTATTGTAGCAACTAGAAGAGTGCCCACCTATGTGCAAGAGGTGGCACGCCTTTTCTAAGATGGTGCTGCCATTCAGTTTCTGAAAATATTTGTATTAATAACCTATAAATGTAGTGTCTATCAACATACTTTTTAGTTGACTAAAAATGTTCTAAATGAACCTGATTGAGCAATGGGCACTCAAAACTGCCCTTAAAGTGGCTCTAAGCAATAGCAGCCTAGTTCCCATCCACGGCATTATACTGGCTATTCTGAATGGCTTGTTGGACATTCGGGACCATCTGAGGTTTGACCTTGGCTTCTGGTTCTGAACAGTCTTTCCTTTCTCACTTTACTCTTCTGAGTAAAGTAAGAGAGGGTTAATACATAAACTGCAGACAGGTTGATTTCTTACAAGTTGCCCGAATTCTCATGGCCTGAACAAAAAATTTGGCTAAAATGAGTAAATTTTCTACTCTTGCTAGCAGTTTAGATTCAGTCTAGTGTAATGTGTTCTGATCTGTATAGTTCCTTAGGCTGGCTAATCTGTGAAACCTGTTGGCTAAAAAGAAATGATGATGATGTGATAGTTTGCGTATGTGTGTTTAGATCCTGGAATTGGGGAAGGCAGCAGTACCAGTGAAAACCCTCAGCCTCCCAGGAAGAAGCGGGCTCGAGTAGATCCCACAGTTGAAAGTGTAAGAATTTGCAACATCTGGGGATTTAGATCTAGCCTGTCTTGTCATACTGTAATTGCTACTTTTGTAAGATTGCCATGGGAAAAAAGTGTGCGCAGTGACTTTTGGTCCACCCCAGCCTCTGGATAAAATCACAAGGGAAGTGGCTACGTGTGTAGCAAACTGATGAAATAACTTCTCAGGGCCTGGGCTAACCTGTGGTCTCCTTGGCTGTCTGGGAAAAATTTATAGCTTTATACCTGCCAGTGGTTCCCAGCCGTTCTGAGTGTGAGGACTGCTTTATAACATCAAAAAAATTGCAGCGTTTAAAAAGCGGTAATACATATATTTGCAAGGCGTATTATTTATTTGGTCGACAGAAGGCGTGTTTGCTTATTTATTGTACTTAGTCATTTTATGAGATGGCTAGTGCTGTTTTGCAGCGCTCAGAGATTGGAAGTCTGGTAGAAGGGTAGACCGTACAGCCCAAAGGCAGTATAAAAAAGCTTCATATGTCTGTATAATAATAGAAAGTCCAGTAGCACCTTTTAAGACTAACCAACTTTATTGAGGCATAAGCTTTCGAGAACCACAGCTCTCTTTGTCAGATGCATCTCAATAAAGTTGGTCAGTCTTATAGGTGCTACTGGACTTTTTACTATTTTGCAACTTCTAACACAGCTAACTCTGGCTATATGTTTGTGTAGTTCAAAGTTACTGGTATAGCTGTCTGCAATGACCTCTTTGCTAACAGTTAGCAGTTAGTCGGTACTCAGGGGAATTCTCTTGGGACTGGTTTTCAGTCCTTGACAGAACAATTGGTGGATGCTTATTTGTTTTGATTTTAATCCTGTGTTTCAGTGGTAAATTGGCTCCCAAAGGAACTCACAGTTACCAGAATCTATAATGATTATAGTGCGGTGTCCCTCATGGAGAGAATGATCAATTATGCTGGGTCCAGGCATGATCAAGGGCTGCCTTTCTGCTCCCCCAGGATCTTAGGGGTGGCACTTCCTCTCGTGAGGAGCAGTTCTCCTCATGAGTAAGCAGGGAGTCCTAACTTGGCTGGTGGATGCTTGGGGGACCTCTGGCTGTGACTGGCAGCTGATCCAGTTGTGGAGACGTGGCTTCATTGTGGCAAGCAGGCTGGCAGTTGAAGCCCAGCTGCCCCACACAGAGATGCGAGGGTACGGCTGCCATGGAAGCGAGTTGGGTGGGTGGGGGGCACAGGCCTGCCTGAGCTAGCTGGATTCAGAGTGATTCCACATACGTTGGATAGTGCACTTCCAATCCTCTTTATAGATCATTTGGAACGGATTTTTTTTGTGTGCGGAACAAAGAATCCACCTCAAACAATTGATAAAGTGCATTGAAAGTGCATTATCCAATGTGTGCGGAATCAGCCATAGACTCCTTGCGATAACTCTGTGATGCCACCCCCGAGCCCTGAACCACAGCCTGGGAGCCACTCTTCTAAGCTGTAATTGTCTGGCTTAATTGGCACAGAGTGCGCAGATGACAATGGAGCTTCAAGCCACAGGAAATGCGTCACTTTGCCTTCATCCTTCCGAAAGGCCCAAATTAGCTGTGGGTGCTGCTTTGCTTTAGATTCTGGCTGTTTACTTGGTTGTGTGCAAGGTCTGTTGGTGTCACTCTCTGCTGTGTTCCTTGGGGTCTCCCTAGCCTGTAGTGGTTCTCAGTACTGTGGGCAAGGGTTCTGCATTCTCTGATGCCTCCGTGTGTCTGGTCATGGGGCAAGAGAAGACGCGGCCTCTCTTGGCTTGCGTGCTTCCTTTTCTTAGTCCAGGAAATGTATGCTTGCGCTGAAACTTGCACCTTCTGAATGTGAGATTTATAACTTTGCGTCCTTGACTACTCAGGAAGAAACTTTTATGAACAGAGTTGAAGTAAAGGTGAAAATACCAGAGGAGCTGAAACCGTGGCTTGTAGATGATTGGGATCTGATCACGCGACAAAAGCAGGTAACAGCGTGCCCCTAAAGTATTTAAATAACCTTTAGTGGGCTTACTTATTTCTTTTTAGTTGCACGTAAGCCACTTCGAGCATCTTTGGAGAACGCAGGATAGAATTAAACAATTGCACCATGAAGGAATCCGTCTGGGCAAGCAAGTAGGTTGTGGAGCAGAAGTTGACAGTGCTTCAGTTTTCTCCCTCTTATCCAGGCCATTCCTCTTTACAGGCACATCCACTGCCTCACCTGGTGCTGAAGAGGAAAGAGTGTTGTGTTATCAGGATTCAGACGCTTCATTTTAACTCTTCAGACTTCTCCCCGCAGTTTACAGGGCTTAATAGTTTTCTCACCTGGGAAGGGGATGGTCTAATTACTGGGCGGGCTCCTACCCAAATCATGACAGCAGTGCAGGTTTCACGGTGCTGTTGATGTATATTCCCCAGAGCAAAATCCCAGTGGAGTGCTTGAAAAATAGAGGCAATGCGTTGTGTAGGTGTTGAATAATAGGAAGGGTAGAATAGAGCCTTGGGGAACCCCACAGCATAGATACCATAGGTTTGAGTATCTATGCCCCCACACCACTGCCTTGATTGCATGATAGGGATGGAGTTAAGGAAGTGCAGAGCCTCTGATTCCCATCTCTGCCATTGTTTCCATATGGATACTGCAGTCAGTGGTATTAAAAGCTGCCAAGAAGTCAGAGACGGTCCTTCCCTGCCAAGGCCGTTTCTCGGACCAACAAGACCACTTTCATTTCAAAGTTGGACCTGTTTCAGGTTAAGATAGGTCCAAACAAATCTGCTTATCCACAAAAGCCTGGACTTGTCTACCTACCACTCACTTGAGCCTCTTGCCCAGAAAGGGGATTACTTCTTACTAGATAATAGTATCTGGAATCAAGTATGGCCTCTTTAGGCATCACAGCCTTTTAATGTCTAATAATGGGGCTTAAAACTCTGATGTCTTGTCTTTATTTTCTTTTTTGGCTAGAGGCCTGGCATTAAAAAGCACAAATGACTTGATCCTTAGGTCAAGATATAAAACAAATTCATCACCATCTTGGCAGATAGTTGCTTTCCCCAATCTCTTTGTGTTGACTCAGAGTGTCTGTGGTCTTCTTCAGCTCTTCTATCTTCCTGCCAAGAAGAACGTTGACTCCATTTTAGAGGACTATGCAAACTACAAGAAGTCCCGAGGAAACACCGATAACAAGTGAGGAGGAGGGGTAATTCATGTAAACAGTGTTAGGTTTAGAGCCTCCGAGCTACGGCTCACGATTGCCACCAGGAAGCACCTGGGGGTGGTGATGGTAATCCCTGAACGAGAATAATTTTAATGACATTCTTTCTTCCTTCATGTTGTTGGCTGCGATGTGACTTCTGCAAAGTTGCTGGCTAACTTTCTGTGTCTTTTTTCATGTGCACCTAGAGAATACGCTGTTAACGAAGTTGTCGCGGGCATCAAAGAATACTTCAATGTAATGCTTGGCACTCAACTGCTGTATAAATTTGAGAGACCACAGTACGCAGAGATCTTAGCAGATCACCCGGATGCACCCATGTCACAGGTTTATGGAGCCCCACACCTCCTCCGGTTGTTTGGTATGTGTGGGGCAAAAGGTTAAAAGGTGCTGCTCGCAAAAGTCTGTAACATATTGTTGTTTGTTTATAGCCCGCCTTGCTCACTGAGATCCAAGGCAAATTACATATTACAAGTGAATACAACATAATCAATAGCTAGGACATTCACAGAGCAAAAATACAATATCATCAACAGGCCATTCAGTGAAATCAGATACAGTAGTGTATGGCAGCTGCAACTTTGAAAACTAGCATAAAGCCAAACACGTAGATGAAACCATTCTGAATTAAAGCATACGCAATTAACACGACATCTTTCGCAATGTCAGACTACCCAGTAGGAGCATATTTACATCAGCAGACAGTGCCCAATAGCCTAATCCGCAGTCCCTGTCCTGTACTAAGGTATCTCTTTGAGATAATCCCTGTGACACTGCCCTATAATCTGAGTAGAAAGCCCTTCTGAATAATTCAGTTTTACATAGCCAGGAGAGTGGGAGATTTTGTGACTTCCTCGGGCCGGTCATTCCACAAGGTGTGAGCTGCCACAGAGAACGCGTGCATAAGGGCAGTTGCTGATTTAGCCCCAACTGCAGGTTGGTATCAGCAGAAGGCCCTGCAGAGGATGTGATCTTCTGCATTTGGAGTTTGCAATGAGATCTGGAGAATATGAAGTCACTGCCGGGTGACATTCTAGGAATCTCTACAATCTTTATGGTCTTTGCACCTGTGCGAATTTGTGAATGCTTTTGTGTGAAGAACAGCCCTTTCAAATGCCGGTGGAAGCTTCTGCCTCTCTGGCTAATTTGAATGATGCATGGAGGTGTTCTCCTTGTGAATAGGCCCTGTTTTATCACGTGTATGCTACTTACGTTCTTTAGGTCCCGCTTTTTCAAGATAGCAAACAAAAGTTGCACAAAGCGTCTGAAGTCAATAAAAACCAAGCGAGCACAGTAAGCATAATCTGATTAAAAAGACAAGCACTGTGCAGACTCACCAGTGTAATGTGTGCGTAGTGGCAGAATTAGGAGCTCATGTGATTGAAGTGAGGTCTTGTGAATTTGCCACAGAGGTGGGATTCCTTCACAAGTGGTTTGTGGTAGTGCTTGGATATTGGAAACCTCTGGAACCAAGAAATGAACTTGGTGGTGGGAATATATTTTGTTGTTCGCAAGAGTGTGTTACGTATAGTTATTTATGTATTTAATACATGAGTTACGATATTCATGGTATTTACTACTCAGCAGTAAGTCCTTCGTGGAAGATCATCCCATCGCCTCTTGGGGATCAGTATCACTTGCCCAATGAAGGTTTATAACCCTCAATTTTCCTCTTCATGCTACTTTTGTGTGTGCATCTTCCAAAATCTCCTGTTTCCTTGGCTTGAAGCCAGGAAGCGTTCCGGGGCTTTCCTTGAGGACTCAGAAAGGCGTTAGACTGGATAAGACGAGTCTTCTTTAAAAAATGTCTTGTGCAACCCGCATGACACGATGCTTTCACACCTTAATTAGATTAATAGAGGGAGTATTTTCAGTCCTATAAATGCTTCATTTAACATCTTTAAAAAGTTGTTGTTGTTGCTGTTACAGTCCGAATCGGAGCGATGCTTGCTTACACGCCTCTTGATGAGAAGAGCTTGGCCTTGCTTTTGAACTACTTGCATGACTTCTTAAAGTATGTATACCAGATGTTCTTGACTTCTTTTGAGTGAAGTGGTGTGTTTTATATCAGTCTCTTGTTCTGTGTGAGCAGTTGTGCATTCACGTTGAGCCATGCCCACGTCCAACGCCCTCATGTCTGTCTAATTCTATCACCCGTTTATGTGTTTGATGCCCTTAATATGGAGAAGTAAAAGCCACATCTGTGTGCAAGAACTGAGGTATGGAGGTGTGCTGGATTAAGACCTTTGGCCCTAAGCTCCATGGGCTTTTCAGTGAACTCCTATTTCCTAGAATCAGCCTTCCTGTTTTTAATCTTTTACATGAAGTATGCTGGCAGTGCTAATGAGCACTGTGCCATAGAACAGCCCCTCTTTCCCCCCCCCCCCCAGTTGCTTCACTGCTGAGCTCTCGATCCACTTGGAGTCCTTTCCTTTTGGATTTTTCTGTAGGTGTCCAAAGTGAAGATCACACTATTTCATGTTAGTGTTTTTTGAGTGGTGATGGTTTAGTTTCTACCCAAGAATCTGTGCGTACAGAAATGTGAACTTTTTGGATAAAGATGGGGTAGACCTCTTCTATTTACTTAGGGCATTTCTTATCTATCTTTTCTCCCCAGTGAGGCTTACAAAACTACCAACACAATTTAAGTGAACTGAAGATGATGTAAGCAACCACCACCCATCCGGGGGCCATTTCAGCAATATCCAGGGCTGGCCTTGGCTCCACTAAGTTAATTTCACAAGGCCGTTGGCTGTGAGCCCAGGGCTTTAGGGCTCCTGCCTCTGGTTGCACTCAGGCTTATAAGTGGCCCCTGCAGGAGGAAACAAAAACTCAGCCTAGGTCTTAAATGGTTGACAGGCACCTTCCTAAGGATTGCTTTTTCCTTGCTGTGCTTTTTTCTCTATGAAGTTGAACCTGAAGGGATACACCAGCTACACCACAGGGCAAGTAGAAACAGTCCTGGGGGAGCTGCTGTTTTCCCCAGCTGCAAGAAGCACCTGACATTGCCTTGACTTTATCTCACTTCTTCAGAATGCCAGAACAATGGTGTGCGTAGTTAAGGGGCTAAGGTGAGACGGAGGTGGGTAAGGAGAGCTGCCCCTTCCTCATGAGTAGAAGGTATCCTTGCGTGGGTTACTCCACCCACTTTAACAGCAGCGCTAGACTGTTCTGAGAGTGCCTTTCCTTAGTCAGAGGGAGGAGGCCCCCTTGTTCCAGTTCTGCTTGCCTTAGAGTCAGGTGGCTTCCTTCCACCATCCCTTCCCCAGAATTATCTAGACTGCAGAGAATCTGGGAGCTGGGCCACACCCACAGCATCTGGAGCTGCTACCGGCACGTTTGGCAAGGGAAGGTCCTCTGCTGCCTACAGCTTGCTGCTGCTCAACACAAACAGGTGGAGCATGGGAGGAGACTTGTTCTGTAGACCACACTGGTACTGGGGCAAAGCAGGAATGGAAAGAAGAGCCTTGTTCGATCTGTCAGCTGAAGCACAGCAGGCAGTGGTGGAGGCCCTTTTCCTAGACCAATGGCAGAGTTGTTGGGCAGAGCTTCCAGATTTAGCATCAAAACATAGGCAATGGCAACTTTGTATGTGCCCTGATGGCCGTTTTAGGCCAGTGCCACTCACAGGACTGTTGCTAGGCAGGCATATGCTCTCATAACCAACTCTCATTGAGTGGTTGGTGAGTCCTTGCGCACTCCTTAAGGACCTTAGGGTTGAATTAGTGGGAGAAGTCCAAAGTCCTAAGCATGTCAGAATTGTTCCTTGCCTGTCTTCCACCCATGTGAGTATTAAATAACCCAACCTAGGGGCTATGGCAAGGGAAGACTGAAGCATTTGATGGGAAGGAGGACCCCATTGGGGGTGTGCACCAAAAAATTTCCAGATAATCTGAGTCCAGGTTTCAAGGATTTAAAAAAAAATCCAGGATCCTTGATACCACGGTCAGATTCTCTGATCAGGTGTGGGGTTGGGGCGTTTTTAAACAAGTCTCCACCAAATTTGCAGGAAATGTACTCCTGACGGTCCTCTAAAGACTGCCCAAACTTCTGGAGGATTCGACCCCAGGGTCCATTTCTATGAGCCCCCTGAACCAAGCCGCCTTCAGCTATTCTCCGTTGTTTCTTATAGGTGAAACTTTTCCAAGATGCTTAAACTCTGCGGCTTCCCCTCCCCTTGCTTGAGATTCTCTGGTTACTCCCTTGCAAGCTTATTGTTGAACCAAAGAATCCCAATGAGAATCTCTTTACTGATGCTGGGGGGTTGAGGCTTGCGCTGCTGCAGAGTTTGAAGGGCCACTGGCATTAGCTTGAAGAAGCTCTTTTGGGATGGGGACAAAATGGGATGAGAATCCGCTCTTTTCTGCTGCCTCCTTCCCCGCCCCACCATCCTTGCCCTGCTCTCCTGCAGTGGCGCAGAGCTTGGTTCCATTCACGCAGCTGCCCTCTTCCTGTTACTGCGGCTGCCTACGGTTGGATAATCCAGGCCAGTGAGGCTGAGTGCCTGGATCTGATCTGGAGTTCAGGCGCGGATCCGTCTTAACTGGATTAAGCTGGATCTGCATAGATCTGGCTTTTAAGCCAGTTGCTGAACCCGGATTGCACACACCTAAACCCTGTCGCTTGGGCCGAATCTCAGGGCTCTGCTACTTAGAGGACTTTCTCCCTAAAACTGTACCTGCCCTGCAGTAGGGGCTAAAGAGCCGCATCAGAGTCACAGGACAAGAGTTCTCTAAACCAAGAAGCCTTTCCTGATGTTCAACTGACTTAACATCAGTTATCCAGAACCACTTTGAGATGCTCCGAGAAGTATTACCATCACTGGAAAAGGTTTTATACCATACCTAACTAAGCCGTGGCCACGTTTACAATTCCCTGGTAGATGCTCAGATCTCTGGGACTTTAGTCTGGAAAGAATTATTCATTTAGAAATCCCTAGGGCAAGAAAAGCTATCCTTCCCAAACACATTGTACATTTCTCTTTTTGCTGGCTGTCCTATCCTCTGGCTGAATGCCATGCAACCGGGGCCTGAAAGATCCACCTCAACTCTGTAAACCCTATTTAAAAAACAAAAATAACCCCCCTGCCTTCATGGCAAGTTCTAGCTTCTGTTTCCCCTCAGTTTTCTGTCTGGGCTGTGGCAGTATATGGTTGGTAAAATGTGGTTTGGATGCTGCTGCTGTTAGGTGGATTTGTAATTGGTTGATAAATGGTACCCACAGAGTGCTTGTTCCTTATCCTCTTGGAAAGGAGTGACAAGTGGAGTGCCTCAGGGATCTGTCCTGGACCCTGTGTTGTTCAACATCTTTATAAATGACTTGGATGAACGAGTAAAGGGAATTTGCAGGCTTGTTAGATTTGCAGGCAATACTAAATTGGGTGGGGTAGCGAATACAGAAGAAGATAAAATCAAGATTCAGGATAAGCTTGATAGGCTGGAAAATTGGGCTAAACTAAAAATGAATTTCAACAGATCCAAACGTAAAATTCTGCATTTAAATAGGAAAAAAAATCAAATGCATAATTACAGGGATGGGCGAGACTTGTCTTGGAAGTAGTACATGTGAGAAGGATCTAGGAATCTTACAGTGTGATCCTAAGTGGAGTTAACTCCAGTCTAAGTTCATTGAAATCAGTGAGCTTCGACTGAAGTAACTCTGCTTAGGATTGTGCTGTTAGTAGACAGCATGCTGGCCATGAGTCAGCAGTGTGATGTGATAGCTAAAAAGGTAAATGCAGTTTTGGGCTACATCAACAGAAGTATAGTAACTGGATCACATGAAGTCATAGTATCAATTTACTCTGGTTAGACCTCGCTTGGAGTACAGTACTCAGTTTTGGGCACTACAGCTTCAGAAGTATGTTGACAAGCTGGAAGAGATTCAGAGGAAGGCAGCAAAGATGGTGAGGGGCTTGGAGACCAAGTCCTTTGAGGAACGAAGTTGGGTATGTAAATCCTGAAGAGGAGATGACTGAGGGGTGATAGGACAGCCATTTAAAGGACTGTCACATAGAGGATGAGTGGAGTTGTTTTCTGTTGCCTCAGAGGGTCCGCCCGGAACCAATGAATTAATAAATTAAAAGAGTTTTCAGCTAAATGTTAGGAAGAACTTCGTGATGGTTAGAGAAGTTCCTTCAAGTAGGCTTGCCTTTAGAGGTTTTTAACCAGTGGTTGGATGGCAGTTTGTCAGCATTGCTGATTCTGTGACTTTAGGTAGATTGTGAGAAGGAGGGCAGGAAGAGAGGAGCCAGGGCTCAGCTCTCCCAAGGGTTGCAAGAGGTGACCATGTGATACCTCTGGAGACAGCCTGTATCTTGGTGATGTCAGAGCTAGGGGTATGCACTAAAAGTTTGTTGGTATTTTTTTGGATTCAGATGCCTGGAATACAGTATATGTTTGACATCTCCCATGTTCAGGTCCAAAAATACTGGCATAGTATGATTCAAGTTTTATTCGGAATTCGAAATATATTCAGCTCCATTATTCTTTATGGGGGAATATTTCTAGGGGGCTTACAGGGCCATTTTTCAAGCAAACAACACCAAAATCACAGGGAACCTAGACCAACCTGTCCACTAAAGACCTCTACTCAAGTTTTAGTCTGTTGGGTCAAGGGGTCCAATTCTGTGGGCCTCGGAATAGGTGCCCCAGCCACTTGCCATTATTTCCCGTGGAGGGAAAAACCATTATCCAATGCTTTCTCCAGGGCAAAGACAGAAGTCTCAAAAGAACCTTAGCCAAACAAACAGGAGCAACCACACTGGCCAACCTTCACAATGAAAACAGAACTAACAAAGCCCACCAGAACTGATGCCGAACCAGAGAATCCCCTTAGAAGCAAACCGAAGCAAGGGAAACTTTTACAAGCCCAAGAGAACCAGTATCACTCAAAAGATGCCAGGGCCAATGCAACTTCCAACAGAAACAACATCAAACCAGAGAATCCCAGCATCCAAACTGGCAAGCCAGATCTGGGAGTGGCACATGGCAAGTAAACAAGAGTGACACAGACACACACAGTAACACTGCCTGCCTCCCTTCCCCCTTCCCCTGTAGCCTGGGAAACCTGCAAAAAAAAGGGGGAGGGGAGCTGCTGCAACCTTTATTGCAGTCTCAGGTATTCCTGAATATATTTGGATATATCTGAATAATATCAAACAGGATTTTTGGGGTATAATTTTAAATCGGTCTGAATCACACAGCCCTAGTCAGAGCCTTGGAGGGGTGTGTGTGGACTCAGTGCCAGGTTTAGGGCAAATGCAGAACTCAGAACATGAAAGCACACATCAGTGTGCTAGTGGAATAAGGTCTCATTTCCTCCAGGAACCAACCTGACTGCTACTTTGGGCAGCCCCATTTCCTTTTTGCAAAGGCCCACCAAGTACAAGGAGCACTATCCAGCTAGGTGGAGGTGTTCAGTGAAGTCCAGAAGAGAGTTGGTGGATCAGTAACTATTTCATATTGCTGGTGAACAAAGGTGCCCAGAGTCCTGAAAATATTTCCACCCGAATAGCAGGCACTCGAATGAACAACCAGTGAGATCCAAGGGTGGTTGTACAAATGTCCTCTGTCCCTTTCTTCTGAACAGAACCTTAGGAGTGCTGTCAAAACTGATCTGTTCTAATGGTTCCTTGTGGGCCAAGAAGTCCCTGGTTCTCAAGCCAGTCTCCCCAAATATATTCTCCCAATTAGCTGCAGTCTCCTTTAGACAGCCGTTCAGTTACTTGAACCCTGCCTGCCTCTGTTTCTCTGCCTGAAAACTGAATAGTGTTATCTAAGAGACTTGAACACACCTGATCCCATAAATCTTGTCTGATTATATTACGTGTCCACCAAAGTCAGTACTGTCTCCTCTGCCCAAGTCCCTGGAGAGCCACTGCCAGACTGAGATCTTTCTCCTCACCTGCTATCTGATCCTTAACTGGAGATGATAGGGACTGAACCTGGGCCTCACCTTATGCATGCAAAGCAGGTGCTTTACCATTGAGGCACAGCCCCTCCTCAATTGGGCTGTTCCAGTAGTGGATATGTTCTTGGTATCAAGAGAAGAATCCATTACTGTATTTTCAAACTTCACTCATACTTCGTTTTTCTCTCCAGTGAGTATCCAAGGTAGCTTACAACGTTCTCCCTTTCTCCATTTTATCCTTACAACAGCAACCTTGTGAGGTAGGTTAGGCTGAGTGTGTGTGTGACTGGTGCAAGTTTACTTGGTAAGCTTCCATGGCAGAGAGGGGATTCAAACCGGGCTCCCAGATCCTGGTCTGACATTAACCACTGCAACACACTTACCACCCTAGGACTTAGGGTGTCACCTACTTTATATGGGGATGCACTCCCCTTGAAGAAACGAACCTGTAGGTTGAGGGTGCTCTTGGATCCAGGCCTATTGCTGGATAAGCAGGTGGCAGCTGCGGCCAGGGTACCTTTTACCAGCCACCTGCAGCCTTTCCTGGGCAGGAAAGATCTGGCCGCTGTGGTCCATGCCTTAGTTACATCTAGCTTAGATTACTATAACATGTTTTGTGTGGGATTGCTCTTGAAACATTTTCGGAAGCTTCTGCAGCCAGGATGCTGAGTGATGTGGGTTGTAGGGAACTTATCGCTCCAGTCCTGGCTCATCTACACTGGCTTCCAGTTTTTTTTCCGGGCACAATTCAAGGTGTCAATACTGATATTTAAAGCCCTTTTGGGGCCAACACACCTGAAGGACCACTTACTTCCTTATGAACCTGTCAGACCACTGTAGTCATCTTTGGAGGCCCTGCTTCTGGTGCCTCTGCCCTCTGAGACTAGGCAGGTAGCAACCTGGGAGAAGGCCTTTTCAGCCATGCCACCAAGACTATGGAACTCTCTCCAGAAAGATTTGCCTGCCCCTTCTGTGGCTGTCTTCTGCCAGTGAGTGAAGACTTTTTTGCCTTAGCATTCCCTTGATTATCCCTCTTCCGTCCCCAGTGCTTTAACTGTTATTTTTTAATCCTTTGTTTTCATTTTAAATTCTTGTATTAAATTGTTTTAATGATGTATTTTTGTGTTGGGTTTAATGTTTTTTTTAAGATGAAATTTTAATTTGTATGTTTTAATTGGCTAGCCGCCTTGGTGGCCAAATGAGGGCAGAAAGGTGGAGTAAAAATCTTGTAATAAATAAACCCTATATGAAATATTTGGAATGCCTTTAGTGCAATAAAAAAGGACCAGGTACTCCTCTGCAGGCATTAAAGAGTTGTTAGACTTACTGGTTTTGGGAATGGAGCAAGAGACTAATTCTGAAATAATAAGTGTCTGCCATATCTGCAGTTGCCAGAGCTTTTCTTCTCTTCGTTTTCTGCAACAAGCCTCGTTGAATCTCTGTCTCAATCAGGATCCTTCTAAATGGGCTTTCTGATTGCTCTTGTCTCTGGCAGATGGATTTTAGACTTAAGGGTATCTTAAGAAGGAAGGGTGTTTGAACGTTGTAGAACAGTAGAGTTACTCTTAGGCCAGACCAGAGATGTGAAAGCATAGAAAAAACTAGGGGAGAGGAGATGGGAAGGTGTTTTTTTTTTCTTTTGCTGGGACTCTTGTTTTTTTGATAGGAAAATTAGGAGATTTGAATTAAATTCTCATTAAATACTTTCTTCTAAATTGGCAAGATCATTTTAAAAATGAGATCTTTCCATTTATAGCATGAACACGTAAAGTTTTTTCCACTTTTTCTGATGAAAATTTTGAGGACTACTAAAAGAAAAAGAATTCACTCTAGAATGAGTGAAATGTGCTAAAACGGCATAGGGTGCAGCAGTATGCTGCTCTCACTTCAGTACTGGGTATATTTGCAGTTTTTCTTGTAGAAAACATAATACATTTATGCCTAAGCTCCATAAATGTGCCAATTAATATAATTTTATGTGCTATGTTAAAAATTATGCATTTTATATTAAAGCAGCGCAATAGGTTTAGGCGATAGTAAAGTAAGTATTGTATATATTCCATCCCCACCCCCATCCCAATTTGTTTCATGGCTTTAAAACTTCTAGAAATGTTAATTTCTGTGTCTCGCTATGCATATTGTTTGCCAGTGGCACGTCCATTATGAATTAAATCACCTTGTGCCCAAGGGTTGCACTTCTCCAAACGAGCTGGTCTATTGGATGGTTTATTAGAGACATGCTTAACAATGGAAATCAGGCCTCTGACATGTAGTGCCTTTGCCTGGCTTGGAGAATCCAGCTGAGGCTGTGGTGGAGTAGGCCGGATCTGGCCACAGTCACCCTACTCATGTTCAGATCGCACCTAGATTGGGTTACTGTAGAGCACTATATGTACAGTCCACTAGAAGACTGGTGCGCACATTCCAACGAGACTGAAAATGAGTTCTGGCCAATGGGGGTGTCCCTCGCCAGTCATCGTCTGCACTGGCCCTGTGCTTCTGGGCTCATTTATTTTGAACTGCTTTTCTTAGTTCCCTCAGAAGCCACTGAGATGAAAGTAGGGGGGAAGTTTTGAAGTTCCGCCACGTGGCTGACTAGGCCAGCCTCTAGTTTTGCTGTTTAGACCTCTCCAGTCTGACTTTCTCTTCTCTGTTCAGGTACCTCGCAAAGAATTCTTCCATGTTGTTCAGTGCAAGTGACTATGAGGTTGCACCTCCCGAATATCACCGGAAAGCAGTGTAAGCTTCTTGCTGTAGCGTGCGTGTCACTGGAAGGGATCCTTGGATTTCTGCAGCTGTTGTGCCCAGTTCTCAGTTTGTCCACTGTCCCTGTCTTGCATACGTCTCTGCAGAGTAGACGTGAATGTGTCAAGTGAATAGTGAGTGTTTCTTCAGATGGAACTGACCACCCAACTTGGAAGGACATTATCTTCAGTTCTGAGATATCTCCAAAAGGAAAGCCTTATGGAATACTTCAAGGAATTGTTTGGTGTTGAAACAGAAATGCAACAGACACTTCATAGTTTGAGCTCCTGCATGCTTCTTGGTCCCTTGTTCCGGAAACCAAATATTACTTGAACAGTGATGGTGATTGCTAACACACACACACACCCCTTTGGGGAAAAAAAAAACTTTGCCAACAGAGAGGGAGGACCAAACAAAGTAGAGTACTTGCTACTGGGGTGGGGCATGTTCTGTCTACATTCTTGGTGTTGGATCGATAAAGTGTGTGCTGGTTTAAGTGTATGTGTTTTGCCTTCATAGCAGAAGAATTGTTGGGGAGGGGGGGTTGTTTGGACTTGAATGCACCTTCTAACATAGGACAAATTCACATCTCATATACCTTTCCTGAAACATTGTTTTGTTGCGAGGGGATGTTTGCTGATCTCCAAATAAACTTTTGTATTTCAACTGTTAAAACATGTTGACCCATGTATTGGCTGCTTGAAGAGTTTTTGTCATATAAAGTGAAGATTTCTTTGGTGGTGGAGGCTCCATCAAGTCATAGCTGACTTATGGTGACCCCTGGAGGGCTTTTCATGGCAAGAGACCAACAGAGGAGGTTTGCCATTGCCTGTCTTTGCCACCCTGGTCTTTGTTGGAGGTCTCCCATCCAATGACTAACCAAGGCGGACCCTGCTTAGCTTCTGAGATCTGACATGATTGGGCTTGCCTGGGCTATCCAGGTTAGGGAAAGTTTTTTAAATTCTTTCTAAATATCAAACCTCAGGGTGGAGTTCCCATCAGCAAGGCCGTTGAAACCACCTGAGGCACACGGGAGAATATTTGCTTTTAAAAAAAATCGAATTGTCCTTGGAATACTGAGAGGAATTAAGTCCAGGGCTTTTTTTCAGCTGGAACACAGTAAAATGGAGTTCCAGAACCTCTTGAAAATGGTCACATGGCTGGTGGCCCCGCCCCCTGATCTCCAGACAGAGAGGAGTTTAGATCGCCCTCAACTCCCCTCTGTCTGGAGATCAGGGAGCGGGGCCACCAGCCATGTGACCATTTTCGCTGAGGGCAACCCACTGAGTTCCACCACCTCTTTCCCCAGAAAAAAAGCCCTGATTAAGTCTATTATGGGGAAGGGAGGTGGTGAGTCTGTGGAAGCTGCTTTAATACCCTGGTGAGGGAGTTTTAGGTTGGCAGGTGGGATTTCCCAGTCTCATCTCCCTGCAATTCTCACAGCCCCCCTCCCATTTGTGCATTGTTTACATAACAGTTACAATGTACATGGTGTTTTATCATTATAGCCTGAGCTTGTTCTGTAAATTTCAGGGGCGGATGTAGGGCATGGGAGGGGTGGGCAATGGAGAGGAAAGAATTTAGGCAAAATAAACTGGGTTGGGTTTAATCAAGGAGTAAGAGCGTAAGTAGAGATTCTCCAGTGCACAGAATGTTGTCTTTTCATCCTGGTAGTCCAAAACACGGCAGCCCTTGTGTTCCGTAGCAATCTTCTGAGCTTCAGTATAGAAAATGCCTGCTCTAGAAACGGGCAGAGGCCAGCATTTCTTCTCTTTCCCCATGCTATAAGCTCACAGTTTCTCAGTCTGTCTTCTTCAACTGGCTGCTTGCTTGAGGCCCCAAATAGATGTGCATTTTTTTAAATAAAAAAGGGAGGGAAGATTGGGGCCCTGATGCTTTAACCTTTCCCTGCCATGATTTCCCAGATTTTAAATGCACTCGTAGACTGCCTGGAGGGAGAAGGAGGGGTTTTAAAATCTGGAAAAATAAGAATCAGAGAGGGTTAAAGACCTTTCGATCTGACCCGTCTTTCCCACCTCTATGGTTGTCATTGGCATTTGTGCGACTGAGGCATGTCCCACCTTTCTAGTGGCATTCTGAGTTACGGGAGCAGTTCCAGTGACTTCTCAGCCAGACGCAAAGCATGAATGTACCTCTCATCTCTGTTGAAGCACACAATGGGTTTTAGTATCTTGATTCCAGTTGTGTTCCACACTGTACAACCTTGGCAGGGCCCACTCATGCAGCAGAGCCTGTAGATGGCAGATGCCATTTTTGAAACGGTCCGGGCTATTGCATGCTGTCTTGTTCTGTGGATAAGAAAACCCTCTCCAACTAACTTGCTGAGGGCTTAACGTCAAATGAGGATTTGTGCAACTTCAAGATTGTAAATAGGATCAAGCTTGTTTGGCATTAGATATCGTAGTGGAGCCATCTTCAATAGCTTCCAATTGATTTCTTGTTAAAGTTGCTCGTTTTGACCTTTAGGTTCTGGGGCCAGGTCTTTCAAGGACCAGTTTTGGTTTCCCAGTTGGTCAGTGGTACAAAAGATGATCACAAAGGACACCTTGGTGATGACACAGAAGGTTTGCCAAGACTGCCTTAGAAGTCCATTTCTCCTGGCCTTTTGACACTAGCTCAAGATGGTTTTAACGGATTTGACTGGGAGCTTTTGAGCAGAGAACTTGGAAGGTTTTCAGATCCAAGTTAGAATGTAACTAAGAACTGGGCTCCAAGGTTTCCAGCTAAGATCTTCCATCTCTAAACGGCAGAGGGGTTAGAGCCTGAGAGGAGGCAGCTTGTTAACAGTTCAAAGTTCATTCTTGGGGGTCCCTTTGAATTGTCTGGAAACAAGGGTCTGAGGGTCTCTTTCCATGAGAATTACTTAGAGTAGAGCTTATGCAAATTCATGATTAACTAGGTGGAGCACATGTTACTCCCATTCTGCAGTTACTCCACTGGCTACGCGTCAATTATTAGACTCAGTTCAAGATTTTGGCTGTCTCACACACAGCTCTTCATGGCCTTGATCCCATGTACTTACGGGACAGCCTCTCCCTATGCTCTGCCATGGCAGCTTTGCTCATCTGAACAGGATCTTCTACGGTCCCAACATGCAAAATCAACAGCTGCCTATATTTATACATTCTCTGTTGTGGACCCCACCTTATGGAATAGCCTTCCTGAAGAAGTCAGGAAAGCTCCCGCTCTCGGCTTTGCCCAAACTACGCAAAACAAAATTATTCAGGAAGGCTTTTCATACGCAAGTAATAATGTTGTACTCTAAGGAAATGGTTCGATGAGATACTTTGGTAAAGGGATAGGGACTGTAGACTATACTACTGTGTAACATCTGTTGCTGCAAGTATGCTTCCATTGAGTAGTTTGTGTCTTAAATTGCTTACAGTTTGTTTCAGCTTTATTTCAGCTCTATCGGAGTTCTGCGTGTTTTCAAATTTTCAATTTACTGTTATTGAATGTTCATCCACGGTCTTCCTGTGCAGTCCCACATGGGACTGCGCACGCGCAGGCCTGCCGATACCGGAGATTTTTATAGCTCAAAGCCACCAGGGGGCGCTCTCGCCTTCCACCGCGCATGCGCGGCCATTTTCCCGCCTAAATGGACTATAGAAGGCGGAGCGCCCCACACATACCCTCAGTTTCCTTTTCGCTGCCGATAGATGAGGTTTTTGGCTCTTCTACTCGTTCGCGATGTCGGATACTGCTCTGTTCAAACGATGCGTCTCCTGTAATCGAAAGATGACCAGGTCAGACGGCCATTCTAATTGCCTTTATTGCCTCGGGGAAACCCATAATACCCAGGCCTGTAAACATTGCCGTGCCTTTACTTCGAAGGCCAGGGCGGAGAGGGCGGACCGTTTGCACGCCTCGCTTTGGCAACGTGCTATGTCTGTTGTGGACCCTCCGGCGAAGGCACCTCCATCTGCTGCGCCTGGATCCACTCCTCGGCCGGCCGAAACCGTGAGCTCGAGGACCCCTCGCGCCTTACCTTCCCCGAGTCATTCGGAGTCGAGACCGAGAGATCGCTCGTCCTCCTCGGTTCGGAGCGCGTCGGAACCAGCACCATCGGTTCCGAAGCTCCCTCGGAGCCGACCACCCTCGACTTCATCTGCCGCACCAGCCTTGGATCGAGCTGCGTCTCGGAGTCGGACACCTTCGGTGTCGAGACCGACGCCTCCACCGTCTCAGGGTGCAGTCGCTTCGGAAACAGCGGGAGAACCATCCGCTCCGTCCGACTCTGACAAAAAGAAGAAGAAGAGAAAACATTCTTCTAAGAGGGACAAGGCGGTTCTGGAGCAGTTACTCTCCTCTCCGTTGCCGACCGCTTCGGGTGCGCTTGGTTCCGACCCACCGGAGAAGAGGCGTAAGGATCCCGACCCGGTTCCTGCCCTGGCGACCTCCTCTCAGGAAGACCCGGTTCCGATGGAGAAGCCCCCGACCCCTACGGGACGTCCGCAATCGACCTCCCATGAATCTGGATCCATCAGATCGGGTCGGAGTTATCGGAGTGGATCGGACCGTCGATACAGCCCGTACCCGACTCGGAGCCGATCGAGGGAGCGATACAGCAGTGGGGGCCGGGCGGCCTCGTACTATCTGGGGGATAGCCCACTCCGATCAGACCGCTCTTTTCGGAGGGACTCGATTTCTCCTTCCTTTCGGATCCGATCCTATGGCGACTCTCGTGGAACCCCACACCTTTCTGAGGTCAGCTACCATCAGGACCGACTGAGGATTTATGAGTCCCCTCTTTCGGATTCACCTGATGCTGAACTTGGCCCGGCGGAAGAACCTTCGCCGACGGACGACTTCAGGGCCTACAATGAATTGCTTCAGCGAATGGCTAAGGCGCTGGATTTGGAAACGACCTCTACGGAGTCGAAGTTTACTGATAAGATCTACCAGCATATCTACTCGGGCTCCACGCCTTCCGTAGCCTTTCCGCTGATCGACGGTTTTGTGGAGTTATGGAAGAAGCTCAATGTCAAGCCTGCTTCTATCCCCGCCACTAACCGGAAAGTGGAAGGCCTTTATCGCACGAAGGACGAGAACCATCCCTTCTTGACGATCCATCCGCCTCCTTCCTCCTTGGTCACTGAGGAGATGCAGGCAAGAGGCAAACAGGGTTCCATGTCGGCTCCTACTGACAAGGACAGTAGAAAAATCGATACCCTGGGGAGAAAATTGTATACCTCTGCCGCATTCGCCATCAAAGTGGCTAACTATGCGGCTATGATGTCGGCTTACCAGCTCTTCCTGTGGAAGAAAGTGGCAGCTTTCCTCCCCAAACTCCCTGAGGATCAGCGGACCCTCCTGCGTGTCATTCAAGAGGAGGCCACCCGCCTCTCAAGACACCAGATTAATACGAGCAGGAGTTTGTCTGATACATCCGCACGTTCCTTGCTCTCTTCAGTGGTTCTGCGATGATTTGCGTGGCTCCGCACGACTGCTCTCCCGCCCGAGACGAGGAACAAAGTGGAGGACTTACCTTTTGAAGGGACGCTCCTTTTTTCTGAGAAGACGGATGAGTATCTGTCAAAAAAGAGAACGGATCGTCTCACGGCACGGTCCTATGGCGTTTTGCACCAGGCTCCTCAGCATCCTGCGAGGCCTTACTTCAGGTCTTCTCATCGGGGCAGATCATATCGGTACCAGCCTTATCAGGGGTATTCGTATCAGTCTCAGAGGAATTACCAGAGCCCTCAACAGTCCTTTTCCAGGCGCAGACAAGGTCACCGTCCCAAGCCTGGTTCTCAGCAACAACAGGCTAAGGACGCCCCCCACGCCCAGAAGCAATTCTGACAATTACAGGGACCTGAGCCTATGTTTGGGTTCAGGCTACATGCTTACTGGAGGGAGTGGCTGTCCATCGGTTCTGATGTTTGGGTTTCTGATATTGTTCAGTATGGTTATAAAGTTGAGTTCGTGAGTTTACCTTACCTGCGTCTCCCTGTCTTTTCTTCAGGACCTCCTCATACGGAGATCTTAACTGAATTGGCCACCCTGATTCAGAAGGGTGCAATTGAAGAGGTGCCCCGTGATCCTGCCCCCTTCGGGTTTTACTCTAACCTGTTTCTGGTGGAAAAGAAAGATGGTGGTCTTCGACCCATTTTGGACCTACGGGCCCTTAATAAACTGATAAAAATTCGAAAATTTAAAATGGTCACTTTGCAAATGGTTCTGACCCTTTTACCTAGACACTTCTGGTTTGCTGTCCTTGATTTGAAGGACGCTTATTTCCATATCTCCATTTTTCCCGAACACAAGAAGTATTTACGTTTTACTTATGATGGTAAAATTTACCAGTATCGGGTTTTACCCTTTGGTTTAGCTACTGCTCCTAGGGTCTTTACGAAATGTATAGCTGTGGTGGTGGCCCATCTGAGGTTACAGGGCTGTCGAATTTTCCCGTACCTGGATGACTGGCTCCTGGTCGGAAGTTCTGCTGATGACGTGTTTACCCAAGTATCCCTGACTTTAGATTTATGTCTTAGGTTAGGTCTTTTCGTTAATCAGAAGAAGTCAAAATTGACCCCAGTACGGTCTGTACAATTTATAGGGGTAGTCTTGGATGGGATCAAGAATGCTGGCTTCCTGCCCTCTGACAGGGCGGCCAGGATTAAGGGCATGGTCCTTCGGCTGCAGCGCTGCCGTTTTCAATCAGCTCATTTTATCCAGACTCTCTTGGGATGTTTGGCCTCTACTACGGCTGTGGTTCCGTTCGCCAGGCTGTTCATGCGGCCATTGCAAATGTGGTTTAATGCCAGTTTTTCTCCCAACTCTGATTCCCAGAACAAACGTTTATCAGTCCCTAGACGGGTGGTGGCCTCGTTAGAATGGTGGCTTGCAGATGCGAATCTATTTAAGGGTGTGGAATTTGGCTATCGTCAAACTCACTTGTCCGTAACCACTGATGCTTCCCTGTTGGGTTGGGGAGCTCACTGTGAGGGTGCTTATGCTCACGGCACATGGTCTCAGGCCGAACGCTCGGAACATATTAATCTCCTTGAGCTTAGGGCTATTTCAAATGCACTGATCTCCTTTTCAGATACCGTGCGCAACAAATCAGTGCAAGTGTTGACGGACAACACGACTGCAATGTTTTATGTCAACAAACAGGGTGGCACGGCATCGGCGACCCTTTGTACCGAGGCGATGAAGCTGTGGACTTGGGCCATACAGAACTCGGTATGGCTGAGAGCGGTACACATCCCGGGGGTCGAGAATCTCCAAGCAGATCAGCTGAGCAGACTACACCGGGATGTTCACGAGTGGTCTCTTCGGGACAAGTACCTCGTTCCGATCTTCTCGATGTGGGGTTTCCCGGAACTGGACCTCTTTGCCACACTGGACAATCGCAAGGCCCATCGCTATTGCTCCAGGGGGGGTCTAGGCCCCGGGTCCGATGGGGATGCATTTCAAGTCGAGTGGTCGGGTCCTCTGTGTTATGCATTTCCCCCATTCCCCCTGTTGGCCAGGGTTCTGAGCAAAATCCAAGGGGAGGGGGCGACGGTCATACTGATAGCCCCTTTTTGGCCGAGACAACCTTGGTTTCACACTCTCCTTCGATTGCAGTCGCAGTCGATCAGATTGCCACTCGTTCCGGACCTTCTGTCCTGGGACGGGGTTTTGCATCACGACATTCAACGACTCAAACTGACGGCGTGGCTGATAATTCACAATCGGGGTTTTCTGAAGCTGTAGCTCATGTTTTATTGAATGCTAGACGCCTTTCCACGAGACAGTCCTACGCATTCAAATGGGAACGCTTTTCTGGGTGGTGCCGCAGCCGGAATCTGGACCCTTTCTCTTCCTCCTTGCCTGAGGTTTTGGAATTCCTTTGGGAGATTAAATTAGGGGGTTTGGCCAATAGTTCTGTTAAGGTATATTTGGCAGCAATTTCGGCATTCCATCCTCCTATAGACGAGAAATCAGTCTTCTCCCACTACACTTCGAAATTGTTTCTCCGGGGACTGAATAATTTGTACCCCCCTGTTCGGGCTATTGTCCCTCAGTGGTCTTTACCGCTAGTCTTGACTAGATTGATGTCTAAACCTTTTGAACCTCTAGCTACCTGTCCTTTACGCTACCTTACTTTGAAGGTGGCTTTCTTGGTGGCGATCACTTCAGCCAGAAGGGTGGGGGAATTGGCTGCGCTTTCGTCAGAACCCCCCTATTTGAAGTTTCATGCAGACAAGGTGGTCTTACGGACTAAAGTTGACTTTTTACCTAAGGTGGTGTCTCAGTTTCATTTGTCTCAGGACATTACCTTACCTGTTTTTTTCCCGATGCAGTCTTCTGATGCGGAGAGGGCCCTCCATTCGTTGGACGTGCGCAGGGCTCTTCTCTTTTACTTGGATCGTACCAAGCCTTTTCGTTTGGATTCTAATTTGTTTGTCTGTTTTGCAGGAAAAAGAGGGGAAAGAAAGCGACATCTCAGTCTATTGCGAGATGGGTTGTTCAAACAGTTTTAACATGTTATGATTCTGCCCATTTACCTTGTCCTTTAGAGGTGCATGCCCATTCCACTAGGTCCTTGGCGTCATCTGCGGCTCTGCTGAGAGGTGTTCCTCTGCATGACATCTGTAGAGCGGCGACGTGGGCTTCAGCGGATACCTTTATCAAGCATTATGCGCTGGACGTCCTGGACCGGAAGGAGACTGCAGTGGGCACCGCAGTGTTGCATTCTATTTTTGAGTGACTGTACTGTGGCACCTCCACCCAGGTATTAAGCTTTATAATCTCCCATGTGGGACTGCACAGGAAGACCGTGGATGAAAAACAGGTTTCGCTTACCGTAACTGTTGTTCATCTAGGTCTTCCGTGCAGGCACACATGCCCTCCCTCCTTCCTCGCTGTATGGTGAAAATTGAGAGTAGTACGGCGGCGAAAGGGGAACTGAGGGTATGTGTGGGGCGCTCCGCCTTCTATAGTCCATTTAGGCGGGAAAATGGCCGCGCATGCGCGGTGGAAGGCGAGAGCGCCCCCTGGTGGCTTTGAGCTATAAAAATCTCCGGTATCGGCAGGCCTGCGCGTGCGCAGTCCCATGTGTGCCTGCACGGAAGACCTAGATGAACAACAGTTACGGTAAGCGAAACCTGTTTTTCCAGCTGTTGATCATATTGACTTACACTGTAATCCACCTTGAGTCTCAGTAAGAAAGGCGGACTATAAATCATGTTAATAAACTATTGGACAAGAGCGCACAAGAGGCATTGAAGCAACATGCAAAGACAGCCAAGAGGAAGATAAAACAAGATCCGTTAGAGAATTGCTAAGCTTTCATCCTTTCCCTCTTTCATGTGAAAGACTCAAGCATTCAACATGGTTTCCAAATATGCAGATAATACCATAAACATTAAAACAACAGATTCAAACAAAACAGCGCAACAGAAGGTCAGTTTCCATCAAATTCCGCTTTAATCTCTTTTTTTCCTAACGATTGCTAGACTTGGCACTTCTCTAGGCAGCCTCTTCCAAAGGACTGAATTGATGCCGGGAAAGCCTGAGTAAAAGCTGAAACTGTCCCAATTTCCTTGGCATTCGCACTGTAAGCAGCCCCTGTTGTGCTGAGTGAAGTTGTGCTCAAAGGCTCACACTAGGACGGATTATCCAGCAAGCAAGCAGGTCCCAAGCCGTTAAGAACTTCAAAGGTTAAAACCAGCACTTTGAACTGAATTCAGAAAGAATCCAGCAGCTACTGCAGATGTTTAAAAGATCTGACCAATCTGGCCGAATTCGCTAGCTCCCCTCAGCAACATCTGTGTTCAGTACGCTTTGAAGTTTGAGCTGTCTTCAAAGGCAGCCCCGCATAGAGTGTACATTATAGTAATCTAGTCTCAGGTTTACATAACGGAAGCGTTAGACCTCAGACCTCAGAGATGGGAACAGGTCCGAGAGAAACATCGGCCGTTTTCACACTGCTTACCGGCCATGGAACATAATGCTGAGCTCCTGAAATGACAGCGGCTTCCAGGTGCGATTTTGCCGGGAAGATGCTGTCGTTCCCGGAACTCGGTGCAATGTTCCGTGGCCGGTAAGCAGTGTGAAAATGGCCATCTTCAGAAACTGGGTGCATTCGGAGGGTGCTTTTTTTCTTATTTCCAATGCAGCAGGAATAAAGCAAGACAAGACAGTGTGTATGTGTGGCTTTCTTCTCGCTGTTCCTGAGACAATCTGGTTTTGCTCTGTGCCTGTAATCAGCTGGCCGCTAACAGCATAATTCTAAGCAGCTCCAACCTTTTGAAGTCCACGGGCTTAGAAGGATGAAACTCCACTTGGATGGCATTGTAAGGCTTCGGGGAACCATCATAGCTGAGGAAAGACAGCACGTTTATTTGCTTTTACAACCGGTCTCTACTGCGCACTGCTGCCTGGCTGTGTCTGTTATGTTGTAACACTTATCTTGTGTGTTTACCTTCTACAAATAGCTGCTCTCGAAAAACAAGCTTATAAACTGTTCATTCTTTCCTATCTCCCACCAAAATGATGGTGGAGTTACAGCACCTTTCCATCGAGGAAACGCTGAAGCGTCTCACGCTTTTTAGATTACCAAAAAGGCAACTGAAGGGTATAATGATAGAAGACTCTTCGAGTCTGCATGATGTAAGGAAAATGCGTGGAACAACTTTTGTTCCTCTTCTGCAATGGATCGTCCTATGAAACTGATTGGCAGTAGATTAAAGGACAGACGAAAGGAAGTACGTGACTTGACAATGGCTGTTGGGTCCCAGACCAAAACTACCATGTGCCATGGTTTAACTTGGCTGAGTTGTCTTCTCTTGATCTCAGATAGAGAAGAGTGGGGGTTAAGGACCAATGGATTCCACTTCCTCTGCCCTAGCTCTACTCCCTTTCGTGTTGGGACTCAGAGCTGGTATATTTTCCTTTAAAGGCTCTAGCAATGCCTGGGGCATGCCCAGTGTCCTCCTATCCAGAACTCGGATATTGCCAAGCCTGTGAGGGACCAATACCAGCCTTGACGGGGCCCCCCACCTGCTGCTCCCCTTCCCTGCCCCAAAGGAGGCGCCATCATCTGCTTGTCAGACAACTCATGGTTAAAGGGCCAGCTGTCACAGACATGTTCATCTTTATAGGTTGCACCTGTGTCCCCATGGGGTCTGGTCGATGCTGACTTTAGTGCTGTGGGGTGCCAAGAAGCTCTGGTTTTACCCCTCCCAACAAGGGGGCTAGACAGATTTAAGGATAAGTCTGTTATTGGATATTAGCCACAGCAGATGAAGAGTGTCCCCCCATGGTACTCAATAAATCTCAATCTCAAAGAGGAATATAGATTATTTCAATCAATGCAAAAAGTGAAAACGTGCTAAAGTGCTAATAATACAATCCGTCTACTTCATAAATATCTAATGCTACATACAATGAATAAATAACATTGAGTTATAATGGCTGAGATACAGAATGTCAATACATATGATCACGTGCCAGCCACAGTCACAGCTGGTTAAAGGAAGTATGCAAAAATAACTTTAATTGTTTTGGCATTAACAGCTGGTATTTCTTGTGTTTTTCAATTGTTAATGCCAAAACATTAAAAAACGACTTACCTCAGATCCAGGAAGACGCAGTAAATCGGAGAATCTTCCTATCCTGAAGTAGGAGAGAAGAAACAACAGTTATTTTGTCGATATATAACAGATATTTTGCATACTTTATGTTCCTTTAACCAGCTGTGATTGTGGCTGGCGTGTTATCATATGTATCATTCTGTATCTCAGCCATCATAACTCATGTTACTTATTCACTATTTACTCATTGTATGTAGAATTAGATATTTATGAAGTAGACTGATAGTATTAGTAGCACTTTAGCAAGTTTGCACTTTTTGCATTGATCGAAATAATCTATATTCCTATTTGAGACTAAGATTTATTGAGTACCATGGGGGGATACCCTTTTAATCTGATTTGTTTCCACAGTAGCTTCTGGTTGGTGGTTTTTTATTAGCCACAGCGGCCGAATGGAAGCTCCGGGTTCAGAGGCAGAATGGCTGCAAATGTCAGGTGCTAGGCAGAAGTCTGTGGGGAAGAGCTGTTGGCTGTGGTCCCTGCCTTTGGGCTTCCCTGTCGCAGCAGACTGGCCACTGCTGGAAACCACTGAACCACTGGGCAGATCCATCAGGGTTCCTCTTCGGTCCATGCCCTTCTGAAAGTGACATAACTGGAACGGAGCCACCTGTGCTGCAGATTGGGATCATAGCTCAGGGCCAAACTACACGTGACGAATGACACAGGTTGGACACTTGTCAGCTTCCCTCAAGTTTTGATGGGAAATGTAGGCAGCTTGGCGGAATGTTGGACAAGTGACAGTCGAAAAGCCCATTGGACAGCAGTCGGAGAACCAAGCTGCAAGATCAGGACGCCTACATTTCCCATCAAAACTTGAGGGAAGCTGACAAGTGTCCAACCTGTGTCAGGCGTCACTTGTAGCTTGACCCTCAGTCTAGCTGCTAAGGCAGAATTGGGCATAAATGTCCACCCAAAGTTTCCATGGGAAACATGTCTACATGAAGGCATGAAACTGTTTTCTGGAGAAAAACATTGAGAAAAACCAAGCAACTCTGTGAGAACAGTAGAGTCTCAGACCAAGGCAGTCATCTGATTTCACACTGGGATTCAGACCCTCTGCACGGCTGTTATGAGGTGACAGGCTTGTCGGGTCCTAACCTGGAGTTGCCCAATGAGGATTTAAAACTCTACAATGAACGGAGACGAAGTTGTTCAGCAAAGTGACCTGCTTGCTATTCAAACTGCTGGTTCCAGCGTTTTGAGTTCTTCCCTCAGAGTCCGTTGGAACTGCTGGAGACTTCCCTGAAAAGCTCACTGGGTACCTCAGTGGGCCCCTGCCCAAAACTAACTTAAGCAGTTGCGAAAATGCTCATTCTCTCTGGATTTGCTTGTAGTAGCCCAAACTGTGGACAGTGTTGGACTTAACAGTTGGGGAATGTCTGTGAAGCTCAATATTGAATCAAAATGGCATTGTGTTTACACACCACTTCTTTTGGTATTATCAATAATACAGAAAGTACGAGGTTATTTTTTCTAAGCGAGTCAAGCATAATCTGAACATTCAAAACGACTACAATTCTTTGCCAAAAATGTAAGTTATCTGCCACATTTTAAATGTACTGAGTTTTGTTCTAGCTCTAAATCAGGAATATGAGCCTAACTCCTGTGCCAACTAGAAAAGAGCAAGAGTCCAGTAGCACCTATAAGAATAACTACATTTGTGGTAGGGTATGAGCTTTCGTGAGCCACAGCTCACTTCTTTTATATCTGAAGAAGTGAACTGTGACTCATGAAAGCTCATACCCTACCACAAATGTTGTTAGTCTTATAGATGCTACTGGACTCTTGCAACAGAAGATACAGAAGAAGTGAGCTGTGGCTCACAAAAGCTCATACCCTACCACAAATGTTGTTAGTCTTACAGGTGCTACTGGACTCTGGCAACAGAAGAGACAGAAGAAGTGAGCTGTGGCTCACGAAAGCTCATACCCTACCACAAATGTTGTTAGTCTTATAGGGGCTACTGGACTCTTACTCTTTTCTACTGGTACAGACAGAATAACTTGGCTATGTATCTTGATCTGTCTCTTGTACCAAGAACGTTTAGGTGGCATTGCCAAGTGCAGTCCAGTGCCTGAATGCAGGACATGGGGTGGCAGGCTGAAGTGCCCTCAAACCTTTGCCTAACTACCAGCACAACTGGCTTTGCCTGCCTGCTGCATTCCTGGGAGCTCCATAGCCAATCAAACATCACAATTATGTGCCTCAACAACACCTCTGTGTTAACCAGGCAGGGGCAACACCCTCACGGTGGCATTCCTGCTGTTTATGAAAGAGGTTCATGTCCTACCTTGGCAGCATGCCATGACTATAAAGAATATGTCACCTTCACTTTGGTGCCCATCTGCTTCCCAGCAGAGACTTTCCATGGGGCCCAGTGAGCAGGAACGTGTGTATGGAAACCAGCTGCTTCTCGGGAGAAGGGTAACAATCCTGCGTTGGTGTCAATGATTTGGAGAGCCACACTGGAATGTACGTGCATGTAAATGCATCTGAGTGGGACTGGGAAGTGAGTTCAAATCTCCACTCAACCACGGAGCTTACGTGGGTTACTTTGGGTTCAGTTGTTGAGGCTGTTTTGAGGATGATATAGGGGAGGGGAGAACTGTGCCTGCCGCCCTGCGTAGCCTGCGAAAAGGCAGAATAAAATGCGATAGACATAACAAGCTTCCACTAGGAAAAGTTTTGGAAGTTGGGGCTGTGACTCTACGAGCCACGCCTGCAACACCCCAACTACGTAGCGATTGGAGCAGGCACTACAAAGACAGCCATGTGCGGGCCCAAGCCCATGACACGGTGCTTGCCTGGAACCCAGAGCGCCCAGCCAGTTTGCTAAGCATCAACAAGCTCTTTGTGGACCCAGGGCTTCATTTCTCAGTGTGAAATCCTTGCCCTTGGGCTTCCAGAAGAATAGATTGCCAAGAGACATATGCGCAATCCAGCAGTGTGATGAGTGGTGCACAGCTCAGTCTGTGTAGCTGTCTGACCCTTTGCATCCCGGGATACCTTTTGTTACGCAGAGCCCCTTCGATATCCCATCCAGCCCAATGTTTCCTAGGCCGGCTGTCATTGGTTTTCTTCACCAGGACATCTGATTGTCCTCCCCCTCCTGCTTCACCTAGATTACTATTTACAAAGTAGGTATAGCAGCAATGACCACGTACTAGCCTTGCTAACAGTCACAATGTATGTACTAATACAATACATAAACTCAACACACAGTAAAATGCATGTACAATGAACAATTATCAATGCAATAAACAATACAATTAATTCTACACTTCACTTGTGGAAAACCATTCATACAATTGCTAAAATGCAGGTACCTCAAGATAATAAAGTGCTGGTGCTACCAATTGCTACATGAATTCATTGCACACATAACTATTAAAGTGCAAGCGCATAGTAACAACCCAGCATATTTCTATTCCACAGGTCCTGGATAGCAAAAGTCCAATTAGACTTTTTACTGTGTATTGAGTGTATGTATTGTATTAGTAAATACATTGTGATTGTTAGCAAGGCTAGTACGTGGTCATTGCTGCTATACCTACTTTGTAAATACCTCTCTTTATTCTCTTTTTTTGCTGCTCACGTAGATTAATGGCACAGATTCATGGTAACTGGTTTGGGGATGAGGAGAGAGGTTTTTAAGCATTGGGAACCTCATGCTGTAGTGCTAACATCATGAGCTGGATGTAAACCCTGATGCAGGATGGTTTTGGAGAACCCTCTGCCTCCTTCCCATTGTGACATCCAAGATGAGAACAGGTGAGAACAGGTGTAAGTGAACCAGCCTCAACATTTATGGATCGGTGCACGTTGTGGAACGAGTTCAAATGAAGCTTCCCATCTCTTGTTTCTGGAAGCTTTATGGCAAATGGCAGAGCCACGGCGGCAGCTTTCTCCATTGTCAGCTTTCATGCTGGGCATAGCTACCTATACCTGTAATGTTTCCACCTGTCAAACAGGTTCAAAGGCACAGGAGACTTGCAAGAAGAAAAAGGTGGAATTCCTGTTGAATAATTGCCGCTGTTGTAAGTCTGCATGGCTTGGGGGAGTGGGAGGAGAAGAGCCCTCCCGCAGTGTAGGCTGGGTGGCTGCCTGCATGGAATGGAGGTGAACGAGGAGGAGCAGATTCACCTGTGGGTTATACCATGTGATCACCGATTCTCACCTGTCCTAAGTAGTAATTAAAACGATTTGGCTTCAAGATGGTGGCATTAAAAAGTCAGTAGTAGGGCATGCATAGGACCTCAGGCATGTTCCTCAGTAAGTTTCTGTATGCTTAGAGGGAGGGGCCCTCTGCATGCTGAAGGTCCCAGGTTCTATCCCCGGCATCTCCAGGTAAAAGGATCAGGCAGCAGGTGATGTGAAAGACTTCTATTGAAGACCTGGGAGAGTTGTTGCTATTCTGAATAGACAAAACTGACTTTATGGGCTGGGGCTCAACGGGAGAGCCTCTGCTTTGCACTCCGAAGGTCCCAGGTTCAATTCCCAACATTTCCAGCTAAAAGAGTCAGGCCGTAAATGACGTGAAAGATGGCTGCCTGAAGCCCTGGGCAGGTGCCGTAAGCCTGAGTAGGTCCTTCATGGACCGAGGGTCTGATTCAATGTAAGGTGGCAGCCGGTGTTCATATTCCTTTGCTGAATGTCAATTTGTACCTATCAGTTTTTGTCAGACTGGGCTCTTCTCTTTTCAAAGCATTAACTCCTGAGACCCAGTGCGGTGTAGTGTTTAGAGCAGTATTTCCCAATCTTTCTTTCCATGGAGGAACCCCTCGAATAATTTTTCAAGTCCTGAGGAACCCCTCCCAATGAAAACTTTTAACAGGATAGAAAAAAGTTGATGGTGGGGAGTGCAATTCAATTACTGCTAAATTATGGTTATTCTTAGTTGTTCGTTTATAGTTTGCCTTTCTCACTGAGACAATTGTTAGAAAAGTGCAAGTGTCCAGTAGCACATATAAGACTCACAAAATTTGTGGTAGGATATGAGCTTTCATGACTCACCGCTCACTTTTTTTTCTGTATTAAAATTTTCTTTATTTAAACTCAAAACTACACACACCACAACACAATAAACAACAAACATAGAGAACAAGAAAAAACACACCGTTCTAAACATAACGCACTAACAATACATATATCTATAAAATTAAGAGGAAAAGAAAAAAGAAAACACCCCCCCCAAAATTACACTACAAGTTGAGTTCCAATTTTCTCTGCAACAAGTATATATCATTTCTAGAGTCCCACTTATTCTAAGTTAGTCACAAAACCCGTCTTTTTTCTATTGTTCCTGTTTCTTAATCCATAAATCCAGATATCACCAAATCCTTGTTATCCATTTCATGCAAAAAGTCCATTAACAGTTTCCATTAAGTCAAGAAGTTAACTAATGTCCTTTCTCTAATTAATGCAGTAAGTTTTGCCATTAACGCAAACTCCAAAACTTTTGTCAACCATTCCTCCACAGTAGGCAATGTTGTCGTTTTCCACTTTTGTGCATAAAGTACTCTTGCTGCTGTAATAAAGTATAAAAACAGTGTTCTAAAACTTTTTTCCAACGGACTGTCCATTATTCCCAACAGAAAAGTGAGTTGTGACTCCTGAAAGCTCATACCCTACCACCAATTTTGTTTAGTTTCATTTGCTCTTTTCTACTGCTTCAGACAGACTAACACAGCTACCCATCTTGATCTAGGACAATTATTGTCATTTATATTATCCATGCTCCGTAACAGTACGAAACAAACACAGACACAATACCACTAAATATAACATTAAACACTGCAATATATGAGGGATATTTGGATTTTTTGTGGAATTTCATATTTTTTTTACTTATTCCATGATTTCTTGCAGAACTCTAACCCTGTGTTTCCCAACAAGGGTTCTGAAGGACATCATGTCCTGCAGAACCCTGGTTGGGAAACACTGTGTCAGAGTATCAGACTAGAATTTGGGAGATCAAATTGAATTCTCACTCTGTCACTGAAGTTTGTTGGGTGACACACTCTTAGCCTAGCCAACCTCACAGGCTTGTGAGGTTAAAAAGTAGAGGAGAACTATGTCAGCCGCTTGGGGTCCCTACAGGGAATTAAGGAAGGGTATAAATGAAGTAAGTAAATATAAACACATGCAGCAGAGGTTGAAGTCCACAAGGGACTCCTCTAGGAGGTACGAAGCTGCAGCTTGAGAGGTTCCAGCCTGTCCCTAGCAGAGCTCTACCTAGGGGAGCACTTCATCGAGATGAGATCTTTCCTTCCCGGCGCCACGGCTTTTCTAACTTCAGCGAAGAAGATTCCCATGGGCTTTCCATCCAGCTCCTAGGAAGACTTCAGGCAATGTGTAGATTTTGACCCCAAAGGAGCATGCCACGGATATTTGGCAGTGTGTGTCAGATGGCAGGTTGGGATGCAGGGCGTCAGGCACTGCCTTATTTGTATTTGCTCCGTTAATGGAGTTGCATGTCGGACGAGGAAAAACAACTGAGGAAAGAGACGGGAGAACAGTCTGGTATGTTCTTGATTATCCCCCCGCCCTTCGCTCAAAAACTACAAATAGGCTGGGGGGAAACAAGCGGCCCCACCAGTGCGATGCTACTTTTAAAATGATAAATATCACGTCTGCAACCTGCTATAATTTTAGGTCACCCACAAGCATGACCTGAATTCTGAGCATGGGGGCATCAGGGCAGGTATAAAATTAGAGGCATTATTTTCAGAATGTGGCAGGTCCGTAGAGTATAGAATGAGGCGTGTAATTTGGAGGGTTGCTTGATTTTTTTTAATGTTCTGTCAACTGCATAAGGATTCAAATTTTGCTGGAACTCTTGCAGATGCCAAATGCAGGGCTACCCAACCCTGCCGATGCTGGTATAACTTCACACACACACCCCTCAGTATGTATCCTGTTTTTGCTCAGCAGAGAAGAATAAATTGAAGATCCCATGCCAGAGCACAGAACTACAGCAATGACATTGGGGTCCACAGCAGCCCTAACCCCAAGCCAGCCACGAATTATGGTGTCATGCCAAGACTGGAAATCCACAGTTCGGGGGAAAGATTATAAGCAAAGAGTACTGAACAAATATTTATAAATAGAGAATAAAGTGCAAAATGTTCAGGTGGTATGCTAGATTGGCAATACAATCTTATCCAATAAATACATTCATTATATTCCAGAAAATACCCACATGTAACAATAAATAGTCTACAGCAGAATAAATGTCCATGTACAAAAATATATGTTACAAAATGGAAGCAATGGGCAGAAAGTTCATGAAAGTCAAAAGGACATAAGTCCAACTGCACATATCAGAGTCATGCTTCTCTCTGTTCTCTTCTAGATGCGTGGAAAGGAGGTGCTCCCGAAAGGAATGTGCAAATCCAACAGGTAAGTATGTGGCGATATAATTCTGTCTTGCTGTTTTCTCTTTACAGGTGGACCCAAATCATGCAGGAAAAAATACCTTCATGGACCCAAGGGGCCGGCTATTTTAAACTTGTTTCGTTTACATAACTTCATCAGGGGTCATCTGACCCACCATGTGTCACCAGACACGCTTGAAAGCTCCTGTGGCATGAAAGCTGAGGCAGCCGTGGCTCCTGACATTGGCCAAATGTAGATACCTCAGAGAGAGGAGGGAACACAGCGTCTGTCACCTGTCACTGTAGGGTTGCCAGGTCCAGGTTGGGAAATTCCTGGAGATTTGGGGGGTGGAGCCTGGAGAGGGCGAGGTTTGGGGAGGGAAGGGGCCTCAGAATGCCATAGAGTCCACCCTTCACAGCAGCCATTTTCTCCAGGGGAACTGATCTCTGTCACCTGGAGATCAGTTGTAATTCCTGGAGATCTCCAGCCACCACCTGGAGGCTGGCAGCCCTATGTCACTGTGAGCAAGGCTCAGTTAGGAACAAGTGAAACCCTGATTATTTTGTAATTTATGTAGAAAGTTTGAAGCGACTCACAACTCAAGCAATACAACAAAACCGAAACTGCCATTCATAACACAGGAACCAGGTCAGAAGCAGACTGTAAGAACCACTGGAAAAGATGGAAACTGGCAGCCTGGCTAAAAATAAATGTTTTGGCTTGGTTCCTACAGGAGAGTAGGGAGGGCATTCTAAAGGCAAGGGGCCACCACTGAAAATGCCCTGTCACTACCTTCCTCACCTCTGCAGGTGGGAGCAGAGCAAGCATTTGTGCACAGCTTGGGAGCAAGATCTTGCCTGGTGGGCTGGACAAAGGTAGGATGTCCAAAAGCACTTCCACGCTGGAGTTTGGGTCTTGATGTGGGTTCACCAGGAGTAGCTCTTTTCCAGGGAAAGGGGAGGCAGACACCGATCGTGCCACCAGAAAACACACAGCAGCACAGCCCCAAAACTTTCCCTTTCAGCTCCACAACAGCTTGCTGGGGGTGAACACCTTGAGCCAAACGTTCGGGGAATGCAAAGCAGGAAGGCAAAGCACCCTCTTCCGCCCAGCAAGAGCTGCAAAAGAGAATACAGCCCACACCTTGGCCACTAAGGGGCAGTCTCCCAACCATGCACCCAACAGTACACAGGAACGAGAGGCAGCTGGGATGGTCCCACGAGCCATATGGACTGGGGCAGGGAAGTCGTTCAAGAAAGGCATTGCACGGTGGGAAGATGTGGTTGGGACATGCCCAGGATTCTCAGTTCCAGCACTGGGGGAGTGAGCTAGCAGTCAGCCCAGGAAGGCGCTCCAGACACAGCCACTGGCGTGGGCCTCCCTTGCTGAGTGGCTGCCTCCTATACCCAGGGCTTTTTTTCAGCAGGAACGCAGTGGGACGGAGTTCCGGCACCTCTTGAAAATGGTCACATGGCTGGTGGCCCCGCCCCCTGATCTCCAAACAGAGGTGAGTTGAGATTGCCCACCGCTGAGCGGTGCAGAGGGTGATCTCAATTCCCCTCTGCCTGGAGATCAGGGGGCGGGGCCACTAGCCATGTGACCTTTTTTGCTGAGGGCGATTTAAACTTTAACGCCCCTTTTGTTACAGCTGACACAAAGTGACATCATTGTGCGTTCCTGGGAGCGTGCGTGCACTTTACGCGTGCGCATGTGGTACCAGGGGTACCACCTCCCACCAGGAGTTGCTTCCTGTGCTGGCAGCCCACTGAGTTCCACCACCTCTTTTCCCAGAAAAAAAGCCCTGGATATACCAATCTTTTGGGCCAACACTCCTTTGCTGTGTTCCTGACACTCACAATCGCCATAACTCTTGCACTTTGTCTGCCTACTCCCCCCTGCCAAAAGCTGGCTTATTTGATACTATGCGTGATAGTACCCCTTGCAAGAGCTTGTACGCACAAGCACTAGATGCCCCTCTCTGTGCAGAGTGAGTGAGTGAGTGAGTGTGTGTGTGTGTGTGTGTGAGAACCCTGTCTATCAAATCCAATCAGACAGACACCCACATTTACTGAACAGCTTCAAACATGCGAGCAGCAAATTGGAGGAAAGGGATTGCCAACACTTTTGTTCTGGCAAGGTTCCTGTGCTTTTGCAGTGGGCACTAACAGGCGCAGGAAGAGTACTCTGTGTTAGCGCATGTATGTGAGATGGATGTTAAGCAGCATGCAGTGGTGCAGGGTCCGGGCCGCAAAGTAAGAGCAGCCAGATGCATGCTGGCCACTGCTGCTTGTATTGCAGACGCTGGGCGCTGTGCTGTGAATGGGGTTCAATCCCCTCTGATCAGGGGTCATTTTGTAGAAAAAGAGCTGGAGGAACTCATTAGCATATGCCACACCCCTTGATATCACCGGAAGTGTATCATTAGCATGACTGATTTGCATTTGCCACTCCCCCTGACATCACCTATCCTGGCTGTTTTGGACCCAATCCTGGCCATTCAGGGCCGAAAAGGGGCCCAAAATGGTCAGGACTGGGCTACTGCTGAGCGAGAGAGTGATCCACCACCCGTCAGAGGCCCGATACGGGCCGTTTCGGCCCCAATCCAGGCTGAAACGGGCCCAAAATGGCCAAGAGTAAGGTGGGCGGGGCCACCTGACATGTGACTTCTATGGGGAACTACCGGAACTGCGTTCCTGTGCGTTCCCCCTCGAAATGAGCCCTGCCTCTGATACTGCCTAACTCTTCTGAGTTTATATGGAGGATGGCTCATTTTAATCCATCTGATCTGGCACTGTAGATCTATGCCACGGTAACCTCAAGGCTATATTGGTTGTGGTGGAAAATGCCCTCAAGTCATAGTTGGCTTGTGGCAACTCCTGGTGGGGTTTTCCTGGCAAGAGAGTAACAGCAGTGGTTTGTCATTGCCTGCCTCTGCATACCGGTTTCCCATCCAACTACTAACCAGGCCTAACACTGCCCTACTTAGGTGGTGGAGTGGAGAGTGCTCTCAAGTCATAGTTGACTTATGGCAACTCCTAGTGGAGTCTTCATGGCAAGAGACGAACAAAGGTGGTTTACCACTGCCTGCTTCTGCAACCCTGGTCTTCCTTGGAGGGCTGCCATCCGATTACTAACCAAAGATGATCCTTAGCTTTGGAGATCTGATGAGACCAGGCTCTCTCCAGGTCTAAAATGAAATCCTGTCCTCAAGTCATAGTTGACTTATGGCGACCCCTGGTGGGGTTTTCATGACAAGAGACAACAGAGGTGGTTTGCCATTGCCTGCCTCTGCAAACCCTGGTCTTTGCTGGAGGTCTCCCATCCAACTGCTAACCAAGGCCAACCCTGCTTAGCTTCTGAGATCTGATGAGATCAGGCACATCACCTGAGCTGTTCAGTTCACAGTCAAGGCTATTCTGTACTGTATATTACTTGCAAGTGTCCTAGAAGGTAACCTGGAAACTTCAGCTGGTTCAGAATGCTGCAGCTCCTTAACTATCCGAAGCTGGGGCAGTGAGCAAAGTACACCCATTCTGCAGTTACTCCATTGGTTACAGATTAACTCATGGGGTCCAATTCAAGACGCTGGTTATTACCTTCAAAGCCCTTCATGGCCTGGGACATATTCCAGCAGGAATGCTGCTCCTAGTATCCTCCACTTCCTTCACGGGAGCAAAGCTGCCTGATGGTGCCTTCGGGCAAAGGGGTAAGATTATCAGCTGCCTATTGATTTTCCTTTTTTTATTGTGGCTCCCACCCAGTTGAATGGCCTGCCTGAGGAGACCAGGAAGGTCCCCATAATTCTGTTCTTCCAGGGGATGTGCAAAATGGAACAGCATTTTTGCAAAGGGGACAGGGCTGTAGTTTTACAGCGCCACCCTAAGCAGTTACACCCTTCTGAGCACATTGACTTCTTACGTCTGTAATTTTTCACACCATTTCCAGTGCATTGATTTACACATGACATTGTTTTATTGAGTAGTTCTCCAACGGCGTGTTCCTGTTTTATCGCATCATATATTGTACTGCTGTTGTTTTTACATCGCTCTTAATTTTGCAATCCAGTTGTCATGTACTGTGTGTATTATGCTGTTTTTCTGTAAGCCCCTAATCGTGTGATTCCTCTGGAGTCCCAGTGAGAAAGGTGGACTACAAGGGAATAAATAACTTAATTCTATATTTGCATTAGTTACAGAGGCTGCTGGCAGGGCTGGGTCCATTTGCCAATAGTCTGCCAATCTGCACAATAAAAAGAACGAGATTGAATGCAGCCTTGAATGCCCAGAACCCAAAGGCCGGAGAAGCTCTGCAACATCGTGGTCTTTTTTGTTTTTATGTATTTGATGCCAAGCAGATCTTCTCATTCCACAACACCTCCTCCTCCCCGCTGCATCAGACCAGAGCGTTCCAGCCCAGTATTCACTTCGAGGAGATAGAACTGCCTTTTGCAAAGTCCTTGGCCTACCTCAATTCAGTCAGAGATCCTTTTGGGGGCATCTTTCAAGTGGAGCGGGCAGAGTTTGAGCCTGGGCCCCTCCACAGGCTGAATCCTGCCCCTTGGGCAAGGCCCTGCCCCAAGCTAATTCTTCCAAGGAGGGCAGCCACCCTCCTTAGCTTCCACACCTGCTCTTCAAAGGCCCCAGCTTTCAAGGCGCTGCGCCCCCTCCCACGAAGCCATTCTGGGTTTTTTGTTTGTGAGGAGCCCAAGCTGCTTGTGCAAAGTTGCCAATCTCCCGGTGGGGTCTAGAGAGCTCCTGGAATCACAACAGACCTCCAGACTACACAGATCCGTTCCCCAGAGGAAACTGCTGCTTTGGAGGGTGGGCTCTATGGAACTGTGATGAGCTCTCTTACCAAGCCAGTCTCTCTTGTCCCCTGACAACACGTGTCTACACAGGCTCTCACGCACCTAGAGTTGTCAACCTCCAGGTGGGGCCAGATCTCCCGTAATTAGGACTTTTTTTCAGATGACACATATCAGTTCCCCTGGAGGAAAAGGCTATATTGGGGGATCTATTTATTTGTAACCCGAATGCTTCACTCTATATATTTTAATGCCAATAATGGACTAATAATTTTTTTAAAATTAAATTATATGGGAGGGTGGACTCTATGGCATTTTACCCCTCTGAGATCTCTCCCTTACGCAGGCTTCACCCTCCAAAACTCCAGGAATTTCCCAACCGGGAGCTGGCAACCCTTTGCGCACCACGTGAGAATCTACCAGACCTTTAGAGGCCGGCAGTGGGCTCGGCTCGGGCAAAGGCCCGGCGCTTCGGGGTCGCCTAGCCGACGCTGCCCCGAACGAGGATGGCGGGCCGGAGGCGGCGCTGCCCCCCGAAAGCCACGTGGCGCGAGAGGAGGGCACTTTAGTTCCGCGCAGCGCCGAGCACCCGGGGGGGGCGTGGCGCCTTCCCACGTGCCGGCGAGGGGGGCGCGGCCGCCCGTCCCAAACAAGCAGGCGGAGGAAGTCCCGCCTCGAGGATCAGAACTCGGTTGTGATTGGCTGCGGCGGCAGCCCCGCCGTACCCCGATTGGGCCCCCGCGCTGAGGGGCGAGGCGGCCGGGGCAGGCGGCTGGGCGGCGGAGCGGGCGGCCGGAGTCGAGTCGCGCCGCGGCTGCGGCGGCATGAAGAGCCTCAAGTCCCGCCTAAGGAGGCCGGAAGCGGCGCTGGGCGGAGGCGGGAGCGTCGGAAGCGGCCTCGGCGGGGTGAGCGGGGCAGGGGGCGCGGGGTCCGGCAGTGCCTGAGGCGATGGAGGGGGGCGCGGCCGGCCGGCGGCTTCGGGAGCGACGGGGCCTGAGGCGGCCTCTCACCGGCCCCGCTCCCTTCGGCTTGTGTCGGTCTCGTGGCCGGCGGCGCTTGGAAGGCGGGCAGCGTCCCTCGCCTCGCAGCCCTGTGGCTTTGAAGCGAAGCGCCCGCCCGGCCGTTCTTTCCATGGGGAGAGACTCACAGAGGAGGTTTGCCGTTGCCTGCCTCGGCATCCCTGGCCTTGCTTGGAGGTCTCCCGCCCAGTTACTAATCAAGGTTGACCCTGCTTAACTTCGGAGATCTGATGGCTCACCTGGACTATCCAGGTCGGGGTATGGATTCCCCGTATTTTAATTAAATTACCTTCACTGTACTAAACAATAATATATTCCCCTTCTCTGTTGGTGGATAGACACTCAAGGAGTACAGTGGGTCTCTCTATGCAAGATATCCTACACGTGATGCTGAAGTGAGTTACTTTCTGTGTGTGGTCTTATATTCAAGTACTCTGTGTCTCCCTAGTGGGGCAAGTGCATCCACAAGTGTAAGATCGTTCACTTGATCCTACATGTAAGACGTCTTGTGAAGAGAGACTCCCAAGCATATACTCAGGCACCCCATATGCACCCGTTTTCACATGTGTTTATCACTTCTTCCCCACCTCTTGCCACCACACACACTGTGGGATACGCCCAGCTCTTGCCTTTCTGTCTCATCCATACGCCCACCCTTTGCTTGCAACCAGGGCTGCTGTCTGAGTCTCTCTACACAAGATATCTTACAGGCATCTGATGAAGAGAACTTGATTCTCGAAAGCTTATGCTATAATAAAATTGGTTAGTCTTAAAGGTGCTACTGGACTCTTTTTGATTTTGCTACTACAGACTAACACGGCTAACTCCTCAGGATTTATATTCAGGTGGACTCCCTAGCAGTGCATGTGTATCCACAATGGGAGAACAAGTGTGAGACCTTTCACTTGAGTGTCCCCATGTGAGATATCTTGTGTAGAGATGCAGAGGAGTTAGCCGTGTTAGTCTGTGGTAGCAAAATCAAAAAGAGTCCAGTAGCACCTTTAAGACTAACCAATTTTATTGTAGCATAAGCTTTCGAGAATCAAGTTCTCTTCGTCAGTCTCTGTATCAGGCATCTGACGAAGAGAACTTGATTCTCGAAAGCTTATGCTACAATAAAATTGGTTAGTCTTAAAGGTGCTACTGGACGATTTTTGATCTTGTGTAGAGAAACTCCAATGTGTGTGGCCAAGTGTCTCTCCACCATATTTTCCCTTAAAGAAATAAAGACTCCTTATTCGCTGCTTGAGATCACTGGATCAAAGGAGTTTGAAAGAAAGGAAAGAATTTGCTCTTGTTTATTTCTGAGGTGCAGGTTTTGTGTCATATGGGTTGGCCTGGATGGAGACGTGGGGGGGGGGGCTTAAAGTTAAGTCCCACTTGCTTGAAACAGAAGTGGGGCAGACTCTGGGTTGCTCCAAGCGAGTCTTTGAGGGATGGATCTTGAAATGCAGGAAGCACTGGGGGAGAAAAGTAATTATGTGGAATGGAGAATTTCTGGTTGTGGAAAGATGAGGGGGGGCACTGACTAGTTAGGCTCGACCAGCATCACCTGTGCTAAATGAGAACAACCCCCCCCCCCCGGCCTACCAGTGCGGCGAGTGGGAGGTAGTAGCACCACTGGTGCTTGTCTTTCAGGCACCTGCTGTCCTTGCAGCTGGCCTGATGCTCTTCAGATAAGTAACAGAGGAACTGCAGGAGGCTTTGCTGATTCTTCAAAAGAATCCAAATCAAGGAGTACTTTTTTGTTAGTGCCAAGCTACGCATCGCAAAGGGGTCGCAAGCTCTTTCCCCTCATTCTCAGACTTTTCTTTAGGCTAGATGTAAGGCCACAGGGGAAGAGAAGCAGAAAAGGTAAAATGCCCCCGTCTGTGGAATGGAGAGATGCTGACTGTATGAGAACAACTCACTCTGGTTGTATAGCTTACAGGTTACTTCATGTCTGGAGGTGTTGGGAGCTCTGGCACTGGACTGGCCTTTTGGCATGTGAAAGACAAAAAAAATTGGAGATGCCTCTTGTGGCTGCAGCCTTAGATGTGCTTTTGCTCCTTGTCACATTCATTCATCTTTTCCCTTTGTCACCCAGCATGGTAGTAGCAAAATGGAGCAGCACAAAACTCTCATAAAAATGAGAATGGGATACTGTGCAAAACCTATCAAGGTGTGCATTAAACCAAAAATGTAACTTGAGATAAAGTTTATGTTGTGTCTTAGTAAGTGCAGAGAAACAAAAGCAACATGTGGTGTGATTTTAGTGCTTCCTTAACTAATTAAGTGCATCAGGAGGGGCGATGCAAGATTTTGATGTGTCCATGATATATATTATTCCTTGGCTCTGTAATTATATTTGAAGCGCAATCAGTTCTTTCTCAAATATTGTGCATTCTTTTGATTCCAAAATGTGTTATGGATCAGCAGATATACCCTGGAAGTTGCTTTATTTGTGCTGTCTGACCTTGATTTAAAAAAATCAAGGAATACAAGCATTGAGACAAATTGAGCCATGATAGGTAGGTCTTAATATTGTCATTCCTTATGAAGAGGTAAATATAAATGGAAAGAAAATGTGACTGTTCAGCAGTTTATAGCCAAAAGGCTTTTTGACCTTATACGTGCACAGGGAGAAAGTTTGTGGAGGTTTGGATGTTTTAAATAAATAATAAGTGAGCCGTTTCCCTTAAAAATATTAATTGATGTGAGATCTGGGCCATGTATGTACTAGATACAAAAATGGCAGAAAGACTTCGGGCATGAACTTAGAAGTGTTGGAATTATGTAAGTGAGCATGTGGGTGTGTTTATATTAAAGGATTTTTCTCAATAAATCTACAACTTGGACAACTTTTTTAAGTTGATCAGTCAGTGGCATCTCCCCGCCTCCTTTGAGTCTGTTGAAAATAAATCTGATGTGATTGGTGATGAGGGTTATGATGGTTTTATTTAATGAAAAAGGCAGGTTTTTAACATATGAGGTGGAGTCATTGACCTCATGTTTTCTAGAAAATGGTTCAAAAAACAATAATGGCCGTATGGAAGACCAAAAACTTGTTACTACCTTTTATGGCATCAGTTCAAGCATTTGGGGGTGAGTTAGTGCTTAGTCTTCTAACAACACCCAGTATTGTATTTGCCAGCGATTGGAAATACCTGCCTAGAAAGAAAGGATGCTTGATAAAGTTATGTGAGGCAATGAATATAATAAGATTAATAGCTTTGCAGCATGCCAAGCATTGTTTATGAATGCATTGGCAGCTATTGTGTTTATATGAAACAAGAGTTGTCTGGGAATTGAATCTGAAATTAAGATGGTGTGTTGCATGTGTTTTGTGTTTATATTTAGTATTTATTACTTTATTGGTTTATGTATTCATATAATTTATGAATTTGCTATGTTTATTGTTTCATGTAAAATAATAATAATAACAACAAGTTCTATAGCAGGTTAATGTGTTTGTGGTTTATGCCTGCATTTTTGACTCTGAACATGTTAATTTGTCCTTGAGTGGTTTATTTGTGTTTGTGTTTTAAAAGATATATTTGTGTTAAAATTTTTATAGCTTGCCTTTCTGTCTTTGTTCGATAGTTTACAAAATAACATCAAAGTATAAAAATACAATATCAGTGACTAAGAACAAGGTCTGTAATCTAACATGTTGTATTTCTAGGCAGACACTTAATTAAACCACTCCTGAGATGATTTCCACAAGTTTAAATCTACAAAAAACGAGCTGGTATGGATTTCTAAGTGTGAGGCAGAATTTCAGGGAATTTCCCCTCAGCCATTAAGAAAATGCTCACGGAGTGGATAAGCATTATGGCTAAAAATAAAAGGTAAAGTATTGGTTGGCTTGTCACTTGGACTTTTAGGAGTTTGGTTATAAAGCAGCTACAATTAGAATGCAGCTCCATCTCGTAGCATTTATTTGCTGAGGGGGTGGCAAAAATCAACAAGTAGTTTGTCCCCCACTCCCTCCCTAAGTTCTGTTACCCTATATACCTATGAGGGTCATTTATAGTGCATTTTTACCCCCCCCCCATTATATTTTCTTATTTGCAGGAGCTCCTTTGTGTGATAGCTGCCTGAATTTATATAGCCTGCCCTATATAAATAACTTGCAAAGAAATAAACAACTGCCTTCACAATCTTTTCTTCAAATGAAACCTCCTGTTTTGATTGAAATGGCAAAGCAAACAAGGAGGGATAAGGGAAGGACATGTTTGGAAGGGTTTGTGCAACAAATTGAGGGTGTACGTTTTGAAGAGGAGATTGTGGTAGGATAAACAAATCATTTGGTGTGGGCAGGAAGGCAGGAAGATTGGAAATATTCGTCTGTCAACCGAGGAGCAAAGCAATTTCTCTTGTTGCGTAACAAGAGTAGCTTGAGCGATGACTTCAACTTAGCGTTTGCTTTAGAATAAGGATATAAATCAAGGAGTCAGCACTCTGGATGGATCCCTCAGATGAAGGGTGGATGCGGAAAAATGTGCATAGGAACTGCAAAATAGAAATGGGCGAGAGTTCTGTTTCGTGAGAGCTGAGGATGAGTTTGAGATCTGTGCGGGCAGAATTAAGACGTGAGTAGAGCCTGCTACACGAGACCAGTGGTCATGTCCAGTATCCTGTTTCGCAGCCAGTCAGTTGACCTGGAGGGCCAAACACAGAGGGCTTAGAGGCCGAAGCATTCCCCCAGTACTGCCTCCTAGCACTGGATTTCAGGCTTGCTTCCTCTGTCTACGAAGGTTATTTTTATTCATTCTCTGATGGACCTCTCCTCCACGAATCTTTCTCACCTTCTTGTGGCTGTCTGTGCTGTTGTGGCCATCACTACATCCAGTGGCGATGGATTCTGCAGTTTAATTATTTGTTAAATAAAGAACTAGAACCTTCCACCTCGATCCTATTTTCCAACAACTTTATTGTTTGCCCCTGAATTGTAGTATTGCCGGAAAGAGGGGAAAGGCTCTATCTACTTTCTCTACTGCATTGTTTTATAAACCTCTCTCATGTCTCCCCTTAGCTATCTTTTATTCTAGACTGAAAAGTCCCAGACTTTCCAGCCTGTTCTCATAGGAAAGGTGCTCTGACCCCCGAATCATCTTGGTTGCCTTCTGTACTTTTCCCAGCTCTGCAATGTCCTTTTTGAGCAATGGTGACCAAACTGCGTGCAGTATTCCAAATGAGGCTGGCTCTGGAAGGCAGCTCCAGCCCATTTCTATTCCTTGCTGCTCTCTGGTTGCGATCCCACACAGTTTTAGACTGGAAAGTTGAAATTAACAACCTTCGCAAAGATGAAATGATCAAACTCTCCGAGGAGTGATCTCAGCCTGCTCTGTCTTTTAAAACTATGCTTCCCGGCTAACATTGTGTCTCTCTACACTTGCCGAACACATGCTTAGGTGTCTTGTGTAGAGAGAGACTCAGTTTCTTCCTGTTCAGAGCCTGTCAGCAAATGTGAGAGTCAGAGAGATCTCTTTATCGTCTTTTTGTTCCACCTTTCTTTCAAGGAGCTCAGAAGAGTGTACACGGGTCTCCTGTCCTCGTTTTATCCTCTAAACAGCTATGTAAGGTGTTGTTTTAGAAACTTTATGTGCCATCTCTCCTGACACCTGCTTGAGATGGCTTGAAGTAAAAACAATATAATAAAATCAGGCCTTACGCTATTAAATAGGCACAACAGTATGTGATTCATTTGCAAAAGCTGTAAGAATCACAAGCAGCAATCTAAAATGATACTCAAAAAGCATGAGCAGCCGTTAATAAAAATAGCTTAAAAAGCAGGTAGGGCAAGCTGTGAGAGGGTGATTGGCCTACTCAGCTTTGTGGCAGAATGGGGACCCAGGTCCAGTGCTGCTGATCCTTTGAGATGAAGACTGGGAAGCTGAAGGCACATGGCAGTGCCGACGGTGGAAGGTGGGGCTGTGCAATTGGAAGCATTCTGGGGCAAGCCCTCCTAGTTGCTGCAACAGCAACGGCACTCAGCTTTAACCACGAGTGTAGCCTGAAATAGTTGTCTGCTCCTTAAAGCTGGATTTTTTGGGCCGTTGAGGACGTTTTAGCCAAAGGCAGGCACTTTCCTTTCTGAGCAGTTTTCCACTGGCAACTGCAGCGTTTTATTCAGAAAACTAGTTCAGTGGATGTCTCTGTGCAGGATCTGCTGCTGCCTTGACACAGTGGAAGGGAGGGGTCCTTGGAGTGAATTTTTCCTCCTTAGCCTGTTGTCACCTGTTAGCCTGTTGTCACCTGTGCCCTACTCTTGTAGGGGATGGAGCGTGCTGCTGTAGCCACTTTGCATTGGAAGTTGGCAGTACTGTGAGCAAACCAGGCCTCGTTGTGTGTAAATGAATTTATGGCCACAACAGATCAAACCATTCTTTGATGGAGAAATGTAAAAATAGAATCGAGAGCTGTTGCTATTCTTGCCCCTTGCAACCAGTTTAGTCCTTTGTTTCCTGTGTTTCTGGTTCCTTCGGTGTTGAAGAAGCCGAGCGCTTGCTGTCTCAGATGAATGCAGGCTTTGCTTCTGGTGTGTTTGCACTTTGCATTGCCATGGCTTCTCAGGGACATTACCTTGACTGGAAACACGGCTATCTCCCCAACAGTGCTGATCACAGCAGCCATCTTCAAATGTGGTTGCTTCTGCCATCTAGTCAGGGCATATGAGTTTGAATCAGGGCATGTCAGCACAATGAAACAGGCTTCCTTGCTTTGCATTTATCGCAGGGCAGTATAGAGGCAGTTGACCCCATATGGTGCTCAACCGAAAGGTGGCCCTTCTTTTAAACAGATAAATAAAGTGAGAACGTGGTACAGGGAGTTACTGCTCCAGCTGCTGGAGTTAATTGCACATTAAAACCAGCAATGTCTGAAACTTTCAAATTGATCATTACTATTATTTTTTTAAATTTTATACTTCATTTTTTGCAAACTACCTCTGTTAGTCTCTTGCCATGAGAACCCCACCAGGGGTCCCCATAAGTCAACTATGACTTGAGGGCACTCTCCACCACACTTCATTTCTATCCCACCATCTTCCTGAGTGGCAGCCCAAAGCAGCTGGCATCATTCTCCCGTCCTCCATCTTTTCCTCACAACAACCCGTTGAGGTAGGTTAGGCTGAGAGTATGTGACTGGCCCAAGGTCACCCAGCCAGCTTCCATGGCAGAGCGGGGAATCAACCCTGGGTCTCCCAGATCCTAGTCTGACACAACAGTCACAACACTGATAACTAGGGCTTCTTTTCAGGGGGAACGCGGGGGAACAGAGTTCCGGAACCTCCTGAAAATGGTCACATGGCTTGTGGCCCTGCCCCCTGATCTCCAGACAGAGGGGAGTTTAGATTGCCCTCTGTACCGCCAAAGCGGCGCGGAGGGCAATCTCAGCTCCCCTCTGTCTGGAGATCAGGAGGCGGGGCCACAAGCCATGTGACCATTTTCTCTGAGGACAACCCACTGAGTTCCACCACCTCTTTCCCCAGAAAAAAAGCCCTGCTGATAACTGATGACAACTGGACATTTCTTGTAATCCCCGTTCGCAATGAAATGTTTCATTTAGTCACTAACACCCATGGGAATCGGGGGCTGCGTGAAAGGCAGTAGTATATGGGCAATTAAACTACCCCCCTCCCACTTTTCAAAGCAGTGATGATGACCATAGCTGGCCTAGCTTGTTCCAAATTCTAGAGTATTCGGATGGCTCAGGGGTAACTTCCCTGCTGCATAAAGGAGCCACTTGCTAAATCATTACCTCTGCTTGGAAGAACTGAGGCAGGCCTCCAGACAGACAACAGAATTAAAGCCTGCTTGGCAAATTCAGAGTGGGCATCAATTGATCCTCAGCATTATAAGGCTAGCTACTTGTGCGTTAGCATCCTGCCACCCTCTAGTCTACATCAGGTGGTGTGATATATTTGTGTGATACATTGAATCAGATTTTTGCAATTTTTGTGGGTTTTTTTGTATTGGACACCTACCTGCTGTGCTTGTAGGGCACATACCAGACTTTTTTTTTGGATGTGGGGGGTGTTCTTTTGATTCATTGAAGAGATCAGGGTTTAAATGCCCCCCCTTTTTTCTCACCCTTTTGGGTTGTTTGATGTGGTTACTATATTGTTTACAGGGCTTCAGTTTATAGAAGCCACTTCTAAATAGCTGAGAAGTCTGTGCTCTTCTTTTTTTGAGAAGCATGCCTTACTAGATTGTTTACTGTTTTCCTTTTAGTAGGGATGTTACGCAACTTTATCTGAGGAGGGGAAAATGTGCATTTTAAATGGAATGCTATTAATGGGTAAATAAGTTAAGACTTGTCTGTACAGGGCGGAAGAATAAATCTAAAACTGTTGTGTAACAAATCCATCACTCTCCCCTTGGTTATCGAACCAGGAGTCTGCATTGAGACCGTGACTCTCCAAATCAAATACAGATTTACTTGACCCTGATGTGAAGCTTCAAATTCAGATAGTTTGTGCTAGTAATGTGTCAGTTGAGTAGGAAAGTGTTACAGCTTGGTTAAAACACAAGTGCGTCCAAGTCTCCTCGCTAAGCTCTGTTGGCTTCAAGATGAAATGGATGTTTCTATCTTGTTTGTTAATTTTATAACCAGAAAGGGTGTTCACATGCTAACGCAAATTCTGGATGCAATTACAAAATTAATTTTAAAAAGATAGATGGAATTTTGTTTGTGTAGGCATATGGTATGTGTAGAGGTTGCATGTGGGGTCTTGTGCATGGATTGTAGCTTGCCAGAGCACACAGTTGCATAAACATGCAACTCCCTTTTCCTGTAGCAGAGTAGGAGTGTGTGAAACTTCCCCTGTTATTGCTCTTGGGTGTTCCCTTGGAATCATTTTTCCTTGCTAGAGTTTTTTTTAAAGCACTAGGAATAATAAACTGTTCTTATTAATAACTCCTTTCTGTGTAAGGCCAAGGCTCTAAAGCTTAAGTGCTCTTTAAGAGGGGGCAATAAATTGAGAGCACTTCCAGCTAAATGAGAAGCAATAGGCTAGCTAGTGCTCTCTAGCTGCTGTTAGTTCCTTTCCTCCCACACATAAGAGGGCAAGGTCACTTTTCCTCCTGTGATGCTTTAATCTGTCTGGAATGTTCTCTTGCTAAATCGTGGTTTAAGGCTAATGAATTCTAAGCTGTGCTCAAAAAGCATTTCCCAAATATCAAATGAAAAGCAGCCCTCAAATAGTCTCTTTCGGGGACTTACTTTTTTTTTCATGTTCAAAGAAAATTCTCTTGACTCTCTCAGGAAACTAGCTAAAAAGGGTTTTACTTCATTCTCAGGGCCAGACAGCTTTCCCCCCCTGTATATGTAAGTAAATTTTCCTCTTGTCTGATTGGCTAGTAACCTTTTTCTTTGAATTCCGTTATGGAAATAAAACATGAAAAATGAAATAACATCAGAGAAAAAGTATCTACAAAAATCAATGTCTGTTTATGTGTTCTTACATCTTTCTTGTATCTGTTCAGTAAGATTAGTGGTTTCAACACAACACACTTCTTTAATAGTTCTGAAAGGACTGATGCCATGACTAAGCCATTGAAGTTTTGGTTAGTATCAGGACATTCCAAATTGAATTAAAACAAAACAATTGGCTCACTCTAGCTTTCTAACATATGATGGGTCTAGCTGAAGCTTATAATTTACCATCATTTCAATTATACAGATGATTTCCCCCCCAGAATTCCAGTTTTGGAAAACAGTCAACCATATATTGAGGAAGCGCTCTCCAACAAATCCTTATGGTTGGATAGATAATTTTTTTAATGTGAACTATAGAAAGCTTATAAAACAATTATTTCTAATTAATACAAGTGAATGAACTAGACCACACAGAATCTGAAGTCTAAATTTTCAACATTTCTCCACTTCGATTTAAAAACGTTTCTTTAACGATTTATTGTAGAAAAGAATGTGCTAAATTATATGCGCCCCCCTCACCCAGTTGGTGCGATGTTTCGGGCTTGGGTGTCACCAATACGCAGATGACACCCAGATATACCTGTTGATGGACGGCCGGCCTGGATCGGCCTCAGATGTTCTCCCTCTGAGGCAGGAGGACATCTGTGGGTGTTTCCCACCGTCCTATCAGGGAGGCAGGAAGTTGAAACTTCTTCCTCTTGTAGGTGGGACCACCCCCTGGTCTTCAGTTCTTTTCCTGCCTCAGGGGAGAGCAGTTCTAGTTTAGGTTAGCTCTGCTACCTATACTTTCACTTTCTTTTTCTATCCTTTACCTTACTTCTGTCCGTATCTTGGAGAGAGAAAGTCTTCTCTGGTGGACCAAGGACTCAAACCTCGGCCAGGGCAAGAGTTTTCTATTGCATCATCCGACGCAGATTTTCACGGACGCCAGCCTGTTGGGATGGGGCGCGATCCTAGACGGGATCCCAGTCCAAGGACGCTGGTCAGAGAAGGAGAGGAAACTCCCTATAAATGTCCTAGAGATGAAGGCTGTCCTGAGGGCATTGCATCACTTCGGCGGACAGATCTTTCGCTGCCACGTCTTGATCCGCACGGACAATATAGCTACCAAAGCATACATCAACAAACAGGGAGGGACCAGGTCATCAGGTCTCCAAAGAGAAGCCAACCAGATCCTGATATGGGCGGAGAGAAACCTCTCTTCCATTCGAGCAGAGCACATCTGGGGAACTCTCAACACCCGGGCAGACTGGCTGAGCAGGGAGACCCTGCACCCGGGAGAGTGGACCCTCAAGAGGGACGTCTTTCTCCTACTGACGGACTACTTCGGAACTCCGAAGGTAGACTTGTTCGCCTCTCATCAGAACGCTCAGTTACCGAGATTTTACTCAAGGTTCTTCCATCCCAGAGCAGAGGGAGTAGACGCTCTCACATGCCCATGGCCAAGGACCCTTCTATACGCCTTCCCGCCGTTATCGACGATACCCAAGCTACTTCAACGGATCCGGGAGCAAGGGGCAACTGTGATTCTAGTGGCACCGTGGTGGCCCAGGCGTCCCTGGTTTTCCGATCTACGATTGATGTCAGTGGCATCCCCGGTACGTCTGCCAATATCCGCGGATCTGTTGCACCAGGGCCCTATCTGTCATCCCCACCCAGAATGGTGGTCACTGACAGGGTGGAAATTGAGAGGCGACGTCTCCAGCGACAGGGCTACGCGCCAAAGATCATAGATACCATCCTGGCTTCCAGAAAAGGCTCCACAATCAGGGTCTACAATTGTGCATGGAAAGCTTTCCACAGATGGTGCCGACATAAGGGGGTGGATTCCCTAGGTCCCTCTCTAAATTCCGTCCTGGGTTTTCTGCAGGAGGGGCTAGACAGGGGACTACGACCAGCGACACTGAGAAAACAAATAGCGGCAATTGGTACTGTCGTTCAGGAGATTGACGGCATTCCCCTCGCGTCTCATCAACACATCAAGAGATTTCTCAGAGGGGCCACCCTGCTCAACCCTCCAGTGGTGCATCGTTTCCCGACCTGGCGTCTGAACGTCGTGTTATCAGCACTCACCAAGCCGCCATTTGAGCCTATCAAGGACATTGCTCTGAAATGGCTGAGACTTAAAACCATTTTCCTGGTGGCAATAACTTCGGCGCGCAGGATATCGGAGCTTGGCGCTCTGTCTATTAGGCCAGATCTGTGCATCTTCCACAAGGAGAAGGTGGTGTTACGGACTGATCCGTCCTTCTTACCAAAGGCTTACTCCACCTTCCATCGGGCACAGGAGATCAACCTGCCGTCCTTTTGCCCCAACCCTAGTCATCCCAGGGAAAGAGAGTGGCACAATTTGGATGTCCGTCGGGCCATTAAGTCTTACATAATACAGACTGAAAAGATTCGCCAGACGGATTCCTTGTTCATAAATGTGTCACCGCCAAAACTAGGTCAGCGCATGTCGTCCTCGGCCATCGCCTATAACATCAAGTTGTGCATTCGGGAAGCCTACAAAGCCCTCAAGCTGGACATCCCTCCGGGAATTACAGCACATTCAGCGAGGAGTGCAGCCACCAACGCAGCGCTCAGACGTAACGCATTGATTGACGACATCTGCAAAGCTGCCACCTGGACAACTATATCCACGTTCATTAAACACTATCAACTGCACACGTACGCGTCGGCAGACGCGGCCTTCGGTCGGAGAGTTCTACAACATGTGGTCGAAGACGAAGATACGATCCCGCCCGGTCGATGAAGGACTGCTTTGGGAGCACCCACAGATGTCCTCCTGCCTCAGAGGGAGAATGGGCCTTTGGACACTTACCGTGAAGGGTCCTTCTCCTCTGAGGACAGGAGGACATCTGGCCCTCCCAGGATCTTCGTCTACTATCAAGACCACCGACCTCATACCAGTATTTTCTGATCCCACTGTGATTCTCTGTATGTGTGATTTTTCATCTGTTCCTAGTTGCCACTCTTTGGCACGTTGTGTTTTATCTTCTCTGTTTTCAGTTATTAACAAGTTGATATAGTTATAGATTACAGTTTATATGAAGGAGTCAACACTGCTGAGGGGAGTCACCCGAACTGAAGACCAGGGGGTGGTCCCACCTACAAGAGGAAGAAGTTTCAACTTCCTGCTTCCCTGATAGGACGGTGGGAAACACCCACAGATGTCCTCCTGTCCTCAGAGGAGAAGGACCCTTCACGGTAAGTGTCCAAAGGCCCATTCTGGAGCATGATTTTGAAACAGTGGCTGGATGGTTGAGGCAAAGTCGGCTGAAACTAAACCCTGCGAAGATGGAGATCCTATACTTGAGTCGCAGAAACATAGATTCGGGACCTCGGCTTCCTATACTCGATGGGGCAGTGCTTATACTGGCCTCGAGAGTTAGGAGCCTGGGGGTGATCCTGGATGCCTCCCTGATCATGGGGGCCCAGGTCACCGCAGTTGCCAAGTCTTCTTTTTTCTACCTTCGACAGACCAGGCAGCTTGCCCCTTTTGTCCCGCGACTTGACTACAGTGGCCCAGGCAATGGTCACCTCTAGGTTAGACTACTGTAACACGCTCTATGCTGGGCTTCCCTTGAACCTGATCTGATGGTTACAGCTGGTGCAGAATGCAGTGGCGCGGGTCATCACAGGAACGCCAAGATGTGCGCATATAACTCTGGAATTGCGTCAGCTGCACTGGTTACCGGTGGAGTACCGAATCAGGTTCAAGGTTTTGGTGTTAACCTATAAAGCCCTATGTGGCCTGGGACCAGCGTATCTGCCAGACCGCCTCTCCCCATATGAACCCCGGAGGCCTCTTCGCTCTAATGGTAAACATCTGTTGAAGGTCCCTGGCCCCAGGGAGGCCCGCCTGGCATTGACCAGGGCTAGGGCTTTTTCGGCCCTGGCCCCAGCCTGGTGGAATGCTCTGTCTAATGAGACCAGGGCCTGGCAGGACTTATCATCTCTCCACCGGGCCTGTAAGACAGAGCTGCTCCGCCAGGCCTGTGGTTGATGCTAGGTGAAGCTCCTCCTGTCTGGTTAAGTACGGGTTGTGCCCTCCCCACTGGTAACATCCTCTATCTGTTGAATATTCCCTAATGCTCTAGTGCTGACTAAAGGGTATGTATATATATAGTTATTTTATCGTGCCGCTGTGTATATGTGTATACATATATATGTGTGTGCATTTTAACCTTTGGATGTTTTATAATTTGTAGTTTTAAATTGTATGAATTATACGAATTATCTATGTAATTTTAAATTTGTGTGTATATTGTGATCTGCCCTGAGCCTGCTGGTGTAGGGAGGGAGGAATATGAATCTAATAAATTAAATTCTAGCTGGATTTTGCACCTTTTTCTTCAATAGTGTAATTGGATGCTGTGCCAAAGTACTCTTGTGGCTCATCTGCATTACCAAGATAATTGTGATCTCTGCCTAGTCCAGGCACACATTTTTGGAATGCAGTTACTGTTTTGGTATAATCAAAAGGTAGGTGTTGGCAAATTGGAGTTATTTGCCATAGGCAAAAACCATTACAATATATCACAAGCCTGAAATCTTGCCGTGAAGTATATTGTGCTAAGGCTGTTCCTTGAGCTTTCAGTGTAATGATTTCTTGCATAGCTGGTTTTTTGTCATCTGTTGGAGTACACACAAACTCAACAACTTGTTCTTCATGAGTGTGTCATACTTTGGTTCCACTGAGTGATTTCTGCTTCAGTGTAGCATATAATGCTTCTGTTTTGATTTCCATCTTTGCGTGTTTGCTTCTGTTGCATCCATTTTTTTTCCTGGCCTCACAATTATTAGCTTCTCCAGCATGCAGTACCACCATGAGTAAAATGCACGTATTAACTTCTTATTCCTTTTGCATTGATTACCTCTCATCTCCATGTCGTCTGCCATTTCATATTCCAGGAGACCATAGAACTTCTGGAAATCACAATGGAATTTTCTGAAGGATGGTACCTCGCCTTGGGATGAGCAAAGGCACAGCCTATTTCCACATCCCTTAGTGAGATTTAGAAGGGCCCCGTGGCGCAGAGTGGTAAGCTGCAGTACTTTAGCCCAAGCTCTGCTCTCGACCTGAGTTCGATCCTGGCGGAAGCTGGGTTCAAATAGCCGGCTCAAGGTTGACTCAGCCTTCCGTCCTTCCGAGGTTGGTAAAATGAGTACCCAGTTTCCTGGGGGTAAAGTGTAGATTACTGGGGAAGGCAATGGCAAACCACCCCGTTAAAAGTCTGCCAAGAAAACATCATGGTGCGACGTCCCCCCATGGGTCAGTAATGACTCGGTGCTTGCACAGGGGACTACCTTTACCTTTTTTCTAGTGAGATTTAAAGAGAAAGTGAGAAAGAATGAAAAAAAGATTTAACAAGGTTGAAACAGAGCGGGCATATTCCATGAGCAGACAAATTACCTGTATATTGAAATGTTCTGATACTGATTGTAGAGAGACACTATGTAATCTGCCTTGAGTCTCAGTGAAAAAGGCAGACTATAAATGATGTAAAATAAATAAAACTTAACAGGCCCTTCACACACTCTTAAAGTTCTTGCTAAGGGCATTCTAGGCTGTTGCGGGTTTTCCTGGCACGGCACTCACAGAGCCAACAGCCGTTTGGCAAGCCCAGAATTCAAGGGTGTGTGGGCAAATGCTGGCTCAGATGTACCCAGTGCCTTCCCAGTTCACACTTCTGGCAAGCTCAGGTTTCAAATATCTGCACAGTACAGAAAGAGACAACTGAAATAGCTAGAAGTTTGGAGCTTTTCCCCTATGAGAATGCTCGGGAGTTTGAGCTTTTTATTGTACAGAAAAGACGCTGCATGTGTGGTGGGAAGAGACTATCCTCTTTTTCTCCCCCTCCCCCATTCAGCACCCAGTTAAATTAGACAGTAGATAAAAGACACGGAAAAGGAAGTTGTTAGGTTGTGGAATTTACTGCCACAGATGTAGTGAAAACCTCCAACTTAAGTGGCTTTAAAAAAGAATTAAACCACTTCATGGAATTGGAGCAGTTAGCCATGACGTCTAAAAAGGACTTCCATGTTGAGTGACAGCAAGCCTTTGAATGCGCAGGGGGGGAGGTTTACAACAATAAAAGGAAACTCGGCCTCTGTGACCTGCTTGTAAATGTGCGGGGTGGTGGTGGTGGATTTGGTCAGGTGTTGTGGGAACCAAGATGCTGGAATGATAAATCATGACTTCTCTCTTACAGTTTGGTTCTAACTCTGGGATTTATCTTTTTGTGGGGCTACTTAATTTTAGGGCTCAGTATCTTTGGTTATGTGCTATGCCAGCCACGTATGCACCCGCAGCTCGACTCTGCAGTGCTGAAACATGGTGTAGAGTTAATGAATCTGCTGTGGTTGTTAAGTGAAAACCAGTGCTTGTTTAATGCTGTTGTGGAGATGCTGCCCAGAAAATGGTTTTTATTTTAGTAGTTTTTCTGGGTGCCTGATGTGAGCCGCATGATTAATGTTTAGGAACACAGGATGGCTTGAGAGCTTTCTCTCCCCCTTTCTACCCCTCATTTTTATGTGGCTGTCTTGTGCCATCGGGGAAGATCTCTAGATGTGTTCTGCTGGAGAAACCCATACTTGAAACCCATAGTTGAGTTAGCAGCAGTAGCTGCTGCTTGTTGTGGAAACTCAAGACTACTAATATGTCCATGTGCAGAAAGAGGTGTGTCTGGATTGAGGGCCGGACTGACTGCTCACATGGTTGTCCACACGTGGTATAGGCAGGGTTGGGCAGGTGACACCTTTTGAAATACATTCCGTATGCTTGTGAGGTTTGAAAACTTGTGCCAGTGCAAATAGTACACATATTTATTGTTGTAGCCATGGGCCATAACATCTGAACCCCACAGCACAGTACATTTCATTACAGGTTAGACAGGCCATCGTAACAAAATACAAATAGCACAATTAATTTCGGTTGCAGTTAGACAGTCCATCATAACAAAATTTAAGTTAATAAAAATTTGAAATAATCGGTACAAATAAATACAATAAAACCTGGAATAAAATATATTTATAATTTAGCGTGTGGAAGCTAAAAGTCTTGTAGGGGCAGCTGGGATTAGTCTCTTCCTTATGTTTGTTGATAGAAAGATAAAAGCAGCCCCCTTAAAAGTAACATCTGGAATGGCATCAGCCAGTAAAAGCTCTGTGGATTCCTCCTCTGAACCAGAGGAATTTGTGAGGAGTGGGTTCAGAAATTTGTTTCTCATGAGTTCATAAAAGAGGCAGTGTAAAATATAGCAAACATTGTCTTCCCTCTCATTGGAACCGCAAGGGCAAAGGCGCTGAGCTTCTGGTGTTTTTTGATATCTACCCTGGGTATATGCTGATAGCATGGACTGGAAATGCACTTGGGTAAATGCCTTCCTTAAATGAACGTTAGAAAGATCAGCTAGGCAACATGAAATAAATTTATTTTTCTTAAACCTAGGAGTGGCATACCTGGCTAACATCACGTAAAGCATCCTTACCAAAAATCCACTCCAATATTTTGCCTGAATCCCAGTACTTTTCTGTCTCTAGAGAGGGCAGGGAATACAGATGTAAAATAGGTGATAGTAGTTTAGACCACCGGTTCACGTCACTATAATACTGCCAGAGGAGTTAGCCGTGTTAGTCTGTAGTAGCAAAGCCAAAGAGTCCAGTAGCACTGATCCAATTATCAGAAGCTACTGATTGCATCTACTCCCCCATCCCATCCCTCACCACCTATATATCTGACCAGTTTCTTCTTACCCTCCATGCATCTGACGAAGAGAACTGTGATTCTTGAAAGCTTATACTATGGTAAAGTTGGCTAGTCTTAAGGTGCTGCTGGACTATAATACTGGAAACTGTATTTTACCAAATCGTCACCCAGGGTGCTGTCAAACTTTTTATAATATTTTAATAACTTCCAATGCACATCATATTCCAATGCACATAATATTTTAATAACTTCCAATGCACAATGTAATTGATGTTCCAGTCTTAAGTGAGATGTGGGGGTTCCCTGAGGGAGGCCCAAGATTTTCCTCAGAAGGGTGTTCTGGATAATTTCTAATTGCTTTAAAAAAATTTCATTCCACCCCCAAATTTCTGCCTCATATAAAAGTTACACTATCACTGTGCCAGTGGGATTAATTGGGCACCCTTTGAGTAAAAGAATTTTAAAATAATACCCATAGTGTGTCGCACAGTTGACAGAGTAGTATTAAGGTGAGCCTCCCATGACTGGAACCCCTGGAAAACTATGCCTAGGTATTTAAAGGAGGAACATTACTCTATTTCGTGGGTGTTAACTGACCATTTGTGCCTAAGACGGTTGTTGCCAAAGACAACAATTTTTTGTTTTGTTGTAGTTGATTCATCATTCCTTCCTATCACAGTAGTCCGTCAGGCTGGATGACAACCTTCTAAGACCAATTTGGTAAATGTCATTGGCATACAGTAAAGCGGAGATTTTCTGACCAGCCAATGAGGGGGAAAAGAAGTTCTGAGAATTCATGACCTGAACAAAATCATTGATATAAAAACTGAACAAAAACGGGGCCAGCAAGCAACCTTGTTTGACGCCTTTTCTTAATGGAATGGAATCCATAAGGGAACCATATGGATCCATTCTTACCTAACTGAAATTTAGAATGTAGTTCTCTCAAAAGCCTGAGGAGTCTTCTATCAATATTTGTTTTGGCCAGTTTGCTCCAAAGTCTTGAGCGGTTGATGGAGTCAAAAGCTGAAGAGAGATCAACAAAAGCAACATAGAGGTGCCTTCTGCTATTACTAGGGTATTTGTGAATCAAAGCTTTCAAGGTTAGGCAATGATTCAAGGTTAGGCAATATGGCCCTTACGGAAATCAGCTCTTTCAGAGTAAAAAAGATTTATTGAGTCAGCCCAATCTTACAATTTAAACAAGAGACAAACTGATGTGCAGAAAGAGGTGTGTCTGGATTGAGGGCTGGACTGACTCTGCTCACATGGTTATCCACATGTGGTATAGGTAGGGTTGGGCAGCTGACACCTTTTGAAATACAGTCTGTATGCTTGTGAGGTTTGAAAACTTATGCCGATGTTTGTTGGCAGAAGAATTGCTAGTACTGCCCAAGACTTGTCCAGGCCAGCAGGCAAGAAGAAGTGAGACTGAAACAAATAACATGTTGGGGGTGGGGATTGGGCCGTAGTTTTTAGCCAGAAAAACAAATAAGTTTGCGGGGAGGGGGAGAATCAGGCAATTTTTTTAGCCAGAAAATGCAGCTTGAAACTCTCTGGAATACCAAGTAAGCTGGAGAGACGAGGGATGTAACATTTCTGGAATTTTTGATGCTGTGGAATAAAAACAGCAACCTCCCCACACTGGAAAGTAGCTATTTTGGGGGACATGAAAATAAGAAAGCATTGTATTTTATCAGACCTATTTTTACTACTTCAATAACATAAATATATAATTTATAATTTATCATATAAAATTGTATTACTTGGCATATCTGTGGAATTTTATATCAGCAGTATTGTGAAAATGCCCAGTTCTTGAGAAAGAGCTGCAAGCTACGTGACCTTAGTTTTTGCTGTGGAAGAAAGAGGAAAAATTAAAGTTGAAAATAGAAAACAACTTTTCTAGTCAGCAAGACTGTTATTGGGACAAAACTGTCATACAGTAGGATTAGCATCATAACTGGATATTGAGTCAAACTTAATACTGAAAACTCCAAACTCTTCAATAGTTATCCTATTCATTGTAGGATATTTACTATGAACAAAATTAGTCACATTAAAACAATGAGCATATATTCCGTGTACTTCTGGTGGTGTAGATTGCTTTACATAAATCTTTATACTACACATTTTAAGTCAATAACTCCCTGTTCCAGAAGAGAAAACATTTTGTAAGAGTTTTTTTTTTCTTCAAGAGATTCCCCTGTATTTACAGTTCTTCCATTGGAAAAATTGGGTGAAACAAAGGAATCAAAACCTGTATCAAGATTTAACAGCCACTGCTCATGGAGCACTAGCACTTTAATTCTCCATTCTCTGTACTATCAAATCGTTCTTGTTAGATTTGGCCAATTTGTTATCTTGAAAGGAAGTTGGTATTAAACCAACATTGTTAAATGGTTCTGTGTGATGTGTGTCAGGGGTCTGCCAGAGGTAGCTCTCTCGCTGTGCAGAGTACCTTGTGTATTCCATAGAAGATGCAGAAAAGATCATAGAAAAGACCTACTTTGAGCTTTTTTTAAAAAGCTTTTATTTCATAGGATTTTTCTCTGGGCTGCATAGTTGATAGTTTCTGGTGATCACTTGGGAGTAGCTTGGGATATTTTTCATTACTCAGACATATTCCTTGCCAACTTAAGTTTGGTGTAGTGGTTAGGAGCGGTGGGACTCTAATCTGGAGAACCAGGTTTGATTCCCCACTCCTTTGCTTGTAGCCAGCTGGGTAACTTTGGGTCAGTCCCAGCTCTCCGGAGTTCTCTCAGCCCCACCCACCTCACAGGGTGATTGTTGTGGGGACAATAATGACATACTTTGTAAACCGCTCTGAGTGGGCATTAAGTTGTCCTGAAGGGCAGTATATAAATCGAATGTTATTTTATTGTTATTATTAAATCCCATGGTAGTTTGGGGGGTTCTGTAAAAACAAATGTTGTTGAAGTCCATAAAGCATTCATGTAATATGTTGAAGATTATGGCAGGATTTGTTCACATGTTCATCTATCTTTCCTCACGTCCGGTCAGATTCCCATAAACTATGCAAACGTCATCATCTTGGGTTTTTATTAAACTTATAAACATGATGTATAAACATATTAACGCATGTGTCAGTTATACAAAGTATATGTAGGTGGGCAGCACAATCCTGAGACCTTCCATGTGCCCCCCCCCCCGGTGCTTGGCAAGGCATGCGAGGTTGCAGCAGGAGGTGCACGCCCCTCTGTTTCCTTTACAACTCTGCCAGCAGCCCCCAGTGGCTGCGCTGCCTCCATGACAAGCATGCGAGTGGCAAGCAAAGGCACAGCCAATGTGCGGGCCATGATCCCTGCCTCCCGTTGACATCACCATCCCCCACCCCTGGAGAGCAGGGGGACCACATGCCCTCATGGTCACGGCATCTGCATCGAGGCACATGGCCAAGGGGAAGCCATCCAGGTGAAGGGGAGCCCTGGTGCCATTGGGGCAGGCCCTGATGCTCCCAGCTGGGCCATCAGCTCCCCCACCCCCATAGGTGGTCCCCCCGGTGACAACAGCAGATGCTGCTCCCCAGTGGAGAGCAGGTGCTCGGTGGCAGAAAGATCCTCCTGAGAGCATGCGTGCCATGGCCCAAAGAAGCACCCATCCCAGGAGGTGCTCTGTGCATGGGTGGGAGGAGCTGCCTGGCTGAGTGGTAGGCAGGGCACACACACCCCCTCCGAAGTGCAGCAAAGGTGAGGGGTGTGTGGGGCAGCTGCCCCTTTGCAGGGAAGGGACTTGCTGGAAGGACCCACCAGGATGGCCCCAGAGCACTCCGCGGGACTGGCCAGTGGGTGCACCCCCTGGTGGATAGGGTGGGGACCACAACCTGCCTGAGCATGAGCTGCACTCACCAGCAGGGTGGCCGCCTGGCTGGGGGACCTCGCGGTGTGCCCCAGACCACCCCTGCAGGTGGGGGGGGGGACACGGGAAGGGGTGCTGGTGGGGGGCCATGAGCTGCAGCTGTGAGCTACCCAAGCAGCCCCTCAATGCATGCCTGGCCCTCGCATGTCTCAGCCAGCAGATCCCCTGGGCAGTCTGGTGCTGCCGTCACAAATGTGGCATGGCCAGCCATGCACTCAGCCTCCCTCCACTCCCAGCAAGTCTCCAGCCACTCCCTCTCGATCGCAAAACCTTTTTTTTTTCATGTCACCTTTTTCTTTTTCCAGTGGAAAAATTGGCACTTCGGGGCAACACTGGGGGACGGAAAGAAAACTCCAGTGCAATATTTTCTTTTGGTTTTAGTGGAATGCTTTCTAATAGAAAGTTTTAAGAACTCAAAATATAGTACATTATCTTACATAAACATCTTCATATAACATTACAGAGTAATTGCTGTGTTGTATAGACAGGGATATATTGTTTAAATGTGATTTTGCCCACTTAATTTATGCTGTGTCAAATAAGTTATTAAAAGCATTGAATGTTTTCAATGCTAAAAGGTTTATTTCTGTCTGAAACAGTCACCGTAGGACTAGCAGCATATTTGGGTACAGTTTCTGTACAAACAGTACTTTTGTTTACTACAAAATGTGTGTGCATGTGACCTATATTAGAGGGCAAATAATAAGGTATATGTGCTAAGGTAACATAGGGTGTAGCAGTTTGCACAAACTTTTATGGAATTTGTAAGTAAAAATATGTGAAGTGGTATAATTTTATATGCAAATATATAAGCAATGCATTTTTTGTTAAAGAACTAAAATATGTTACGCTTGAAATATGTTAGGCTTGATATATCCCATCTAGGTCTTAGAGCCAATAGGCTATTCGACCAGCAAAAGACAGCAATATAACTAAAAAGTTATTGCTGTTCAATATGCATTAAAAACAAATTGTGTTTTAATTGCAGCAGGCATATATTTACACACATCTAATGTTATATTAAAATCCAGGTCCTCTAACAGAGTTATTAAATGATAGTTAGAAGAACGAAAAGGCTTCTTATTCAAATGAGGATCCAAAATTTTTCTTCTCAGATCTGAATAAATGACACAAAAAAAGGAAGAAATGCTCAATAGTTTCTACTGGAGGCTTATCACAGATATAAACTCTAGATCCCCTTTCTTGGCCTATAAATTGTCTGTGTAAGACAGCAAGCTAAAGTTAATTCATTCTTGCAGATATATTCTTGGCTTTCATAGATATCTCTTTAGTGTGCAAAGCCCAAGAAAGTGAATGTTGGATTAGGCTTGATAAGAAAGTAGTTTCGTTTGTTTCACTTTTCCTGGAAATGTCTGTGATCTCCCCCAAAACCACTTTTTCTGGGAACATCTGTGGTTCTCCCCCACCCCAAAACCCATCTACTGTTTTTCCCTATAGCTTCAACATTTTCTGAAATTCTCCAAGTGGTGAAGCCCCCTCACCATCTCAAAATGACATAGCTGGACAGCTTTGTGCAGTCTAAATCTGAGCAGGTAGTGGTTGGTATATGATCATGGCTTTGCAGAAATGTCTACTGCTATCACATTATTCATCTGCCATTGTACAGAAAATCAAATCAAGGGTGTGACCAACCAAATGAGTTGGCCCTATCATGTTTTTGTACCGTCATGGTTGTTGTAGCTGCCAAGAAGTCTGACTGTTGTGGGGATAATAACAACATACTTTGTAAACTGCTCCGAGTGGGTGTTAAGTTATCCTGAAGGGTGGTATATAAATCAAATAGTGTTGTCATTATTATTATTATAGCCAGGGCTTTTTTTCAACTGGAACGCGGTGGAACAGAGTTCCGGCACCTCTTGAAAATGGTCACATGGCTGGTGGCCCCGCCCCCTGATCTCCAGGCAGAGGGGAGTTTAGATTGCCCTCCACGCCGCTCTGCAGCATGGAGGGCAATCTAAACTCCCCTCTGCAGATCAGGGGGTGGGGCCACCAGCCACCGAGGGCGATTTAAACTTTAAAAAACTCCCCCCTTGTTCCAGCTGACCCAAAGTGATGTCATTGTGTGGTCTTGAGTTCCACCACCTCTTTTCCCAGAAAAAAAAGCCCTGATTATAGCATTGTGTAAATGTTGCCTTAACTGGTAGCAGTTGCAGGCCAAAGTTGGTGCTTTATGAGCTATTCAGAAGTCTTGAAAATGCAAGATGGTGCTTCTGTAGTCATCCTTTTTTTATTGGAGGGTTAGTATTCTGAGGTAGCCTGTTCTCTTTTCACATTTGGCAAGGGGAGTCACTTTCCATTGATCAACAAGTGAGAATGAAAGCCTTTTAAGGTGGATACAGTTGTCTTTTTCATAGGCTGAGTAGAGATGCTAAGAATAGCCAGTCTTTGGTCCTAACTGTTTTCTCCCCACAATGTAACATGACAAGAATGGAGCCTTGTGGAATGAAATAAAAAGAAATTTGTCCCGATCTTCAAACCCTGTGTTTGGGCTTGCTGCTCGTGCAATTCCAAACCTCTTAAAAGTAGAATCTATAAATAATCTTTATTACGGAGAGCTCCCAAGCTTCTCATTCTCTGCGTTCACGGTGGCTGTATGCCCTTTCCGCTGTCTCTGCTAATTTAAGAGCATCCTGTTTCATTTCATCCTTCATCCCGAGCTGCAAGAACAATCTATGTTCTTGGTACGAGACATACCCTGAAAGCCGCCTTTACCACTGGTTGCTGTAGTGCATTGCTCTTTGATATGAAATACTCTCCCTTCTAATCCTTAAATTGGCGTGGCTTAGCCTTTAAAGTATTAAGGGGCTTGTTAGATGCATTATAAGCTTATACAAAACACTTATCTGCACTGAATGTGGCAATTGAGTATTCTGTAGATACATTCCGGTTCTTGAACTTTAACAATCCTAGAATTTTCACGGACGTTCAAGCCTTCCCTTTCTCATTGACATGTGCCAACTTCTACTGCAAACTGTGTATGTCCCATGGTGATTTCCGTCCTCTAAAACAGTACAGTGAGAACCGTATCAACTAAACTTTAAAATCAAGTTGAAGTAACATATTTGTAAAATTGGTACATGGTGTATTTGATCAGATCTTAGAGGATAGTTTTAGGTGGGGATCTGTGTTGGTGTGCACTAGAACAGCAGGATTTGAGTCCAGTGGCACCTTAGGGGCCAACAAGATTTTCAGAGCATAAGCTTTCAAGAGTCAGAGCTCTCCCTTCTTTAGACATGAGATCTCAGAGGGTAGCTAGCTGATTTTACAGGCCCCAACTTAAAAGGCCCAACCCAAGTGTTCACCAATCTCACTTCTTGATTGGAAGGGACTCTTAAGCTGGAAATAAACTTTCTTATTTGTTAAGAACTTTCAATCTGTAGCTCTGATTCTTTTAACAATTCGCTTATTGTCTTCGTGTCAGCATTTATACTGAGCCAGGGTTTGTACACGTGATTCACATGTTGCATTTTAAGTCTTAATTTAAAAAAAAAACAATGAATTTACAGTATTTCACTCGGTATTGGTCCATTTTGTTTTTTTAAAAAGCACCTAGAAATTTCAGGTTATTTTAAGGAACTGTCTTAAGGATCTGCATGTGAAAGATATGTACACCCAGCTATATTCTGACCAGAATGAAACCACCTTCCCCATTATTGCTATAATCTAGCAATAATTGAGCTGCTGTGTAGCACGGTTAAGTGGTTTGGCTACGAATCAGCACTCTAGTGGTTTGAATCCCTCTACTATCATGAGCTCAGTAGGTGGCCTTGGGTAAGCCACCCCCCTCAGCCTCGGCTCCCCAGCTGCATTGTGGGGATAACAATAACACTAACTTGTTCACTGCTCCAGGTGAGGCACTAATCTGTCTAGAAGAGTGGTATATAAGCACAGTTATTATTATACTATGTATGTATGTATGTATGTATGTATTAGTCTTATAGTCCACTCTCCCCGCAATGCAGGCTCAGAGTGGATCACAACCTGATTAAAACGCAATACAATATACAATAAATAACATAGCTAAAAGTAATTTAAAACGGGCTGCAAAACTGAAACAGACAGCGGGTTTCACAGTCCTGCAAGATCACTATAGTAGTCACATCAGTCTTAATCCCATTGTCACCTGCAGTGTTGTTTGGAAGATGCTTTGCTAGTGTTGTGTTGGTTCTTATAAAGCTGAAAGGGAGACTTGGGAGACGGGGTGGTGGTCTGATTTGCTGACAGAGTTGCAGTTTCCTTTGCCTGATAATTCCTCATAGGCCCATACGACGGAAGAATAGGGTCTAGAATGATTTAGTGATATGTCGCAAGGTCTGAGCAGGATGTAAAACTTCTAATGACCAATATAACATTGAAAATGGTTAGTAGTTCTGTCCAGGCAGCCAGGGCTTGCTTTTTTCACAGCTCAGTGAAGGCACCTTGCCCTGACTGGCTGTAGTGGGAGGGATCCTACTAGCTTCTCTGCTCAGTTGCCCCTCCTCTCTGTGGGAACCCACCGTCTCACATCACTTTTGTGCACATGGGTCGGTGATGGTGGTCAACTGTGGAAAAGCTGTTAAGAGAGAGCCCACTGTGTATGTGCTCCTAATTGCTAGCTCCCCCATATAAGCCCGCTGCAAAGGGCATACATCAAGTGGGTGGTAATTAGGATAAAGTTGGATGGTTTCATTGTTAATTGACACTTTACAAAAAAAAAAAACCCTTCCAAGTCTCCAGTGGTGCATAGAAGAACTTCTTTCCAGAAAAAACTAGATTTTCTCTGAAAACAATGAAGGTAAATGTAAAATGCAGCTGGTGCCTGAGGGTGGAGGAATTGATGCTTCAAAGTAGGTCAGAAGAACACATTTTTATTTATCACCGTGGAGCAAATTAATTTTTTCCTGAACTTTTAGCAATAGAAACCCTGAGTTGTCTTGCAGCCAGAATTCCACGTAATCTAACTTGCTATATGAAATTTCTTTACACATCCTGGTTTCATTTTTACTAGAATGTTGCTTTCATGTGGGAAGTTTCTTGGATTGCTGCTGCTTTCCTGGAATGTGTACTTCTTAAGAGGGTTCGCTCTAATGTTAGAGCAGAGATGTGGCTTTGAAGTACAGGAAGAAGTGGAAATGCCTTTAATTGTGCAAAATGACCCCCACTCATAAGCCACTGCGCCTGCTATTTTACAGAAGCCAAAAGAGAGAATCGGAGGATGATTAGCCATGTGCGCCGGCAGATCCAAGGTCAACAGTTCATTTTTGCCTCCAGTACTTCATTTTGCGAATACGCAGGAATCTTAATGCCAGTGTTTGGACATTAGTATATACCTAGGTTTTAGAAAACTGTTCTGTGCAAGTTTAGTAGTCCAGACTTGAATGTCTGCCTCTATCTGAGATCTGTCTTCACACCTGAACCATGTGGAATGGTTTCCCAGGGTTGTGTTCTATGCCAGGTGGGGAGACTAACCATTGAGGAACTGTCAGTAGTTGTTCCCAGCTTTGCATATTCAAACAATGCCCAAATGTCCTGGAAGCAACACAAAACCTTATTTGGGCAAGCATTTTGGGGGCTGAAGATGAGCATTTAAAAACAAACAAACATTAATGTTGCTGAGCCTCAGAGGAGGGGGGCTGGAATTGAAGAACTGTCCTGCCATAGGCCTTCACTCTGTCTCCCCCAGAGGGCCCTGAACGACTGTTTGGGAATTCTTTGCAGCTTTCCAAGGAAGGGCCTTCTCAGCAAACTGTATTTTCAGCCCTGAGCCCGTTGCCAGCAATCCTGAGGGGTCCAGCATATTTTTTGGATCACATTTGTCTCTTTCCTACCAAATGACCCCAAGCTTGTGTCATTGGAGTCACTGAAGAGCGCATCTTCCTTGTTTAAATTTGAAAACGGGAAAGAGGACCCCGCACCTCCAGCCCCATTAATCATTACGTTGTCTGTTTAACATTTTGACAAGCCTGCGTGGGGCTTCTCAGCTAGCCCGCGGGAGACAGCCTGGCAACAGAAGTAAGCTGAAACCTGCTTGCTTTCAGAATGGGGCTCACGCTTGTAAAAAGAGATTTCTTTTTATTTTAAAAAAGTAAAGGCACGCGGATCTTCTAAATTAACTTCTGAGATGCTTTTTTCAAAATAGACTCTTGCATTCCTCTTGCTGTGTAGTCGGAACTTTGGTAGGCACAGTCGGGTGATCACAGAGCCCCGGCCAGCTGTACGCTGTTGGTAGCAGACCGGTTACAGCAGTTCTGTTGGTATTTATAATGCCCTTTTCTGCAGTGGCTGAGAGGTGCACCCAGGAAAGTGTTGGTTCAAAGCTAATTAGGCACAGCCTATTTGCTGCCTTGGTTGGTTGGCAGAGCGTGTCGCCCGCTGGTGGTCGGATCAGTTTGTGCATTCTTGCATTGCTGGCTGCCGGCAACCGTAATCTATTACTCAACAGATGAGCATGCATGAATGTATTATTAGCTATTTCTTTCAGTCACTTGGCTATCAAGTACCGGGCAACCAAAAAATAGCTCTGGAGTGGTGTGCGACTGTCTGCATATTGTTTACAGGATATTTTGGAGCTGGGCATTATTTACTGTGTCTGAGCCTATGCGGCAGTAGTCAGTCCTCGGTACAGAAACAAAAACCATGTTGCTGTAGGGTGCCAGGCAGGGGCAGCCAGAGCAGCTGGCAGGCACACCGGGAGCGACGGTCGTGCTTGGCAGAGGCTGTCTTGCAAAGCCGTCCAGCCTTTCCGACAGTGATGAAGTCTGAAGAAGACCCTGAAGATGGAGGAAACATGGCTGGGGATCCAAGTTAAGAGAAGGATGGCCCAAGTGGAACATAGAAGGGTGGGGAAGTTCTAGTTTACAACCAAGGGCCTGCTTGGACTCCGGCTGCTTCCTGGGCTCCCGAATGTCAAATGCATTGTTTGTTCTTAGTAGCACCGACTTTGGAGCTCTAGGATGAGTTGCTGGTTTTCCTGTGCTCTGAAAAACACAGTAGGTATTGCATACGTAGCGGCAAACTTCGGTAACCTGTGGGCAGAGCCACCTTTGCTCCAGAATGTATTGTTCCTTCCTGGTGGTCTTAATGGCAATGGCTTATGTGCGATAGGATTACTTCCGCAAATAATTTGGAAAGTGTTCGTTATTAACAGCTGCTTTATCCAATAGACGACTGTATTTCTAGATCGCAGAGCTTTACATGGAAAGGCTTTTGAAAACTAAAATCTGGGAGCCTTAACTCTGACCGATCCACTGCGTGCAGCCTGTTGGGATTGCATTTTGGAAGGAGATCATTGTTATGATTACGATGTATGTATGATGTGGGTCAGTAAATAGTGAACGATGGGTTCTTGACGGCGCATGGGGGACATGAGGCTTTTCACTAAAGAAAATATTCCTCCCTCTGGAGTTAAAAATGTGAAGAACGTTTAAGAGGGCTGGAAAACATCTTTCAGTCTATACAGCGCAAGTACTAGGGTGGTGTCTGTGATCTGTACAGGTATTAAATAGAAACACTTGTTAATGGAAACGGGCCACTCCGACCGAGAATCCTGGGCTGGTTGTTAGCAACGTGAACTCGCAGAGGCTTGGAGACGGCAGAGGAGGAAATAATGTGTTCATTTTTTTGGTGAATGTGTACTTGTGTTATGATTTCATCGTCCTGAAAAAAAACTCTTAAAGTAAGCCTTGGGAGAAATTGAACCTTTTGGGCAGATGTGTGGTCCCAATTCTGTTTGCTGAGGTAGTGGGAGAGGGGGAGAAAAGAGGGCACTTGCGAGAAGGGTTGACCTTTCCTGCACTTGCTTATTCTTCCTGCAAATGAATTCGGAGGTAATCCCCCCCTTCAAAATCTGGTCGCTGTTCTGTCTTTTGAGCACAGAAGGGGAAGAAAATGTCTTACATGACCCAGAAGACCTTTTTGCAGCAGGTGGGGAGAGGTTCAAGCGTGGCCTGCTGACCCTTTGCAAATGCCTACATCCCCTGTGTTAGAGTTATGACGAAACAGGGGGCTCCTAAGCCCTTATTTCTCTAGTGCATCAACAAGTTTGTCCCTTAACGATGGAATGTTTTAATGCCTATGGCTATAAAAAGGACTTTGTCACATTTGCGGTTCTTTCTAGTTGACAAATTGTGTGCTTTGCAGGAATTTAGAAAAGAAAGGGCAAAGACTAGGACCTAGGAGGGCTGTGAGATGAAAGAAGGCTCCCCCCCACCCATGCCACCATAATCCTGCAGAGGCCAGAATTAGCCTGTGCGTAATCATATACAGTTCCATTGGCTTCTTTTTTTTTTGCTGTTTTTACAAAAACTTTCCACGTGTGCAGCAGAGTCCTGCTGGGGCACTTGGATATTATAGAGAGTGCAGCATAATGGGTGGGCTGAAGATACCGTTGAAGATACAGCACAATTCCTTAATCAGGAGGCAGAGGGAAGAGTCGTCAGCTCCCTATTATTACACTGCACCTAGAACGTTTGCTATTTAATATTTTTAGATAATTATTCAACTTCCCATGAGTCTCCCCCATAGTGCAGTCACATAATCCTGCTGAGCTCCCTGGGGCTTCCAGCTCCCCTTTCCTGCAACCTCTGCTGTCCGGTATTACCCGTGCTGTTGTCCTGACTACATAGATTCAAAGTTAGGTGAGCAGGGAGCTGCTCCTCCTAACGCTTAGTCAGATCTGTACAGTATAGCAAGGGATATTTTACCTTATCTGCTGTGTGCCGTAGGCAAGAGTGTGGGAGGGAGTTTAGGGTTGGAAATCATGTGCGTTCTGTCCCCTCAGAGATTTATTCATTTACTTATCTCTCTGTCTCTCACACACACACACACACACACACACCCCACCCACACACCCCAGGATAATGTGAGCTGGAGAGCTCTGCTAAGAGGAGGGGAGTGCAGTTAATTAGAATCATCGGAAACATCTTTTCTTCTCCAAATGAAACCCTTCCCTGTATTTTGGCTTTGGAGAGGCAGAATTAGGGTTAGGACAATTGGCCCATAAGGACTGTATCTTCTGATTCTGATTTCTCCCTACAGTCTACAGGAAACAATTAAACTGTTAAGCAGGGCTGTTTCCAGACGGCTTACCTTCTGCCGCTCCATGCTGCAATGTTGCGGCTCGTGCCGGAGAAAACGCGAAATAGTGTGTTTTCTCGCGCAAGTTTTGCACAACATCGTGCAAAACTCGCGCGAGAAAACGCGATATTTTGTGTTCACCCCAGCACAAGCCACGGCGTTACAGCATGGAGTGGCAGAAGGTAAGCCGTCTGGAAACGGCCCAGGTCAAATGGGCTGTCCCCCCCCCCACCATACTTAATTGTTGTTCAATTGCACATTGGGATTAAATTATCTTTCCTGCAAATTTGTGAGCAGTCCTGTGAGCATGCAGCGACCTGGATAGTTCGGTTTCTCTGCCCTGCGGAGGAGGCATCAAGTTGGAGTGATGGGACCATCCTTGAGTAAAACTAAGGCCTGGTCTGTCTGTGCAGCAAACTGAGATAGTAGAATGGATGGTAATGCTCGAAAAGTTGCAGTTCATAGGTGTTTTTTTTTTTTTAATAAAATACTCCTTGATATCAAAGTATACAGTAAATTAGCACAGTAGGGATAAGATGTATTAAAACTTACCCTGATTGGCTGGTTTAACTCTATGGTCCGGGTACAATATCCCTCAGTGTTTCTTCTGTTTATCAGTCCTGACCAACTGCAGAAGGTGCAGATCCAATCTCTGCTTTTGCATAATACTAATGCAAAAGCAGGACATTATACATCGAAGGTGCTGATTTGCTTTGTGGTGGGACACAGGAAAGGAAGGAAGAAGTTCCCCCATATCTCAGGGGCGCTTTCTGTTCTCTTTCCAAACATTGTTCCGGGTACATCTGCCGGGCAGCGATCATGTATATTGATTTTGTGTGCGTGTCCAGAGAAAAGCATGCTTATTTGGTTATTTTATTTCCTGCTTTTCCTCATTGTGGGTGCTTAAAGCAGCTTGCTGCTTCATTCTCCCCTCCTCTGCCTTATCCCCACAACTACCTAATGAGATAGGTTAGGTTATGAGATTGTGACAGGCCCAAGGTCACCCATCAAGCTTCTGTGCCAGAACGAGGATTTGAACCTGATTGTCCAGGTCTGAGTCAGACACTAACCAGTGCACCAGCTCTAAACACATACTTGGTGAAACGAAAAGCCTACTTACTGCTTAATGTCCACATTGAACAAAAGTAGGGTGTGATATGGTCTAAATGCCTCTGTGCCCGGAAGCTCCTTACTCATCTTCATATTGAAGTATAAATAAGCCCGGAGGGCTTGAGGTGGGAGTCTCAAAACCAACACATTAATCAAAGGTGAGCCCCATCCTTTGAAAAACCTCTGATTTAAATAAACATCTGCAAAGTTCTTAACAGAAAGGAGGATGGGGTGAGGAGGAAACTTCTGCCTGAAATCCTGGTCTGGCTTGGAACCAGTTTTTGTTGTCAAAAAGGAAGAAATGCAGACAGCTGTAGAAGGCCTTCTAGAGTTCCCTTCTAGGAAGGCACCAAGGAGACTGACTGACCTCCAAGCAATCCACATGAGGACACTCGGAAAAGATCTTTTGATTGTACTGGTTTATATTCCAGCATATCTCTCTGGTTTAATAGGACTTGCCTTGTATAGGGATATAGAATTCTAGAAGTTGTCTTTTATCCTTAAGAACATTCAGAGAGAGATGCAAAAACGTGTACTTTTGCTTTTCAGAGTGCAGTGCTTTGATAGTTAATTTGCCTTTTGTTTTTTCTTAAGTACTTTCCCTCTTAATCAAGTTATAAAATTGAACAATGAGCAATGCTGGTTTTCGATTTGTTGGTAGAACCTTCCATATTTATTACCCATCACCTTCTATTATGAATCTTTCAGCAGAGTTTTTGTCTTTTAAGGGGCATTCCCTTCTAAACTGCATGGCAGATGTAGGTGGGACGCTTTTCCTTCCCTTTATCAATAACGTCTTGTGGGATGTCACTTCCCAGTGTTTCTTTTAGATTTCGTTCACTGAGCACTAAATACACTTGCTCTGTATTCCTCAAACAGCTGACTGCAGACTGGAACAAATACGATGATCGGTTAATGAAGGCAGCTGAGCGGGGTGATGTGGAGAAAATCGCATCTGTTCTTTCAAAAAAGGGGGTGAATCCCACTAAATTGGATGTGGAAGGGAGATCGGCGTAAGTACAAAGCTGTTGATACTTCTGTCCTGGGGAAGCACTCTTTTCTGGGTGTGCATGGGTGGGGGGGTGGGGGTCTATTCCACCTCTTTTTGAAAGCCCCCTCTAAATGGAGGCAGTTGAAAACAGCCTGTTTGGCACAAGCTATAACTCTGCATATGCTGGCAAGATAATTGATGATGCATTCTGTAACTCTCACTGTTTATTTCTGCCTAGATAGGAAAAAGAGTAACTGTTTTTATAACGCACGCATGAAGACTTCTCTCAGTATTTCTTAATACAATAAACCTTTAAAGTAGCTTGATAGGTTTCTGGTTTAAAAAGTGTTTTGCAGATATCCGTGTTTCTTCTGCTGAGCTTCAGATTGAAAGATTGAGAGAAAGTTGCGTGAGCATTCCAGACCTTCACAAGTCAACCCTTCTGTTTAAGACAGAGCACGTGGTACCAAAAAGTTGTATCTTAAGATACCAGCCTTAAATTCTGCTTTCACATAATGGTAAAAGTGTTCTGCAGTCCCTCGTATTGTGAGTTCTTGTAACTTAGAGTCTGTGCATCTAACACTTCCTTGGCTCTTTCAGCCCCAGTTATCTTCCTCTGTAGGCTACAGGGGTGGGGGTGGGAGGCACACCATAGGGTATGTGACCACCTAGCTGCATGCTGACCTCTGCTGCTCTTATATGAGATTAGAGAGAATGGTGTGATGGCCTGTATATGGGGGCGGGGGTGGGGAAAATGGCTCAAGGCTGACAAAATTCCAGTGGCACCTTAAACACTAACAACAGCATTTATTTCAGTATAAACTTTCATGTGTCACTGCTCACTACTTTGGATATGTATGGAAATCAAGCTGAAAATCCTTATGGGGCAAGCTACATATGTGAAGAAGTAAGCAGTGACTCAGGAAATCTCGGTTAGACGTAAAGGCTGTTCGTGTTTCAGGTACACTGGACTTTTACTTCATTTTTTTATGGCAGACTAACATGGCTACTCCTTTGCAGTCATTAACGTTAACAGGCAGAGGATGGAGAGAGAGAGAGAGAGAGAGAGAGACACGCAGGTTTAGGGAGTGCCCTGTGGTGGTAGAGAGTGCCCTCAAGTCGTAGCTGACTTATGGCAACCCCTGGCAGGGTTTTCACGGCATGAGACCATCAGAGATGGTTTGCCATTGCCTGCCTCTGCAACCCTGGTCTTCGTCAGAAGTCTCCCATCCGATTACTAACCAAGGCCGACCCTGCTTAGCTTCTGAGATCAGTCTCACCTGGGCTATTCAGGCTGGGGCATGGCGCGCCCTAAGGTCCACAAAAGAAAGCATGCAAGATGCACGTCAGTTCCACATTTTTGAATAAGCCTGCATGTGATTTAGCCGGGTATAAAATGAATGAAATGAATCTACAACGTTTATGAGCAGAACAAGTCTGGGGCTTTGAGAACACTTGAATAGTTTGCTGGCTTTTCTTTTGGCAAAGTATGCATTAGATCATACTTTGCAACTTAATACCAGCTTTTCAAGACACCGGTTGCTAGAATTAAAACGTTACAGTCTAAATTTATACATCTTACTGAAGGTGGGCCCATCTAGTGGTCTTTACGTTGTTATTTTAACTCTGTAATCTGCTTTGAGTCTCAGCAAGAAAGTAGGATGATAAACACACAGTAAACACCTAAATCTACAGAAGAGGAGGGTTAGGACTGGAAGACTAAGGAAAAGGCTTTGATGCACAGAGGCGAAACTGTCCGTGAGCCCAATATAACTGTTTACACTTTTCACATGATGTGAAACTTAATGGGGGCACCTTAACATACATATGATTTTTGTTCAGATGCATACAATGTTGTTTTTCATTGTAGAGCTTCCTTGTTTTTTGTTTTATTTTATAAAGGAAATTCACTTGAACCCTCCCTTGAGAGGTGGACAGCAAAAATCCACCTTCCCAGTATTTCTAGTATCGAGCGCTGATACGGTGCTTTAAGATTCTGAAAACATTTTGCCTATCTTGCCAGTGATCTTTACCTCTGAGTATGCAGGGATGTGTCTCACCACTAGCCTTGAGACTTTACTCAGCCCTTGTATATCTGGAGCGAGAGGAAGGGCTTCTGCATCTGCCTTTCCCCTCCCTCCTTGGCATGAGGCACATCAGCTCAAGGGCGTGTGATTGGTGAAGTGCCTGCAGGAGAGCAGGCTGGTTGTGGAGAAAGGGAGAAAAATAGCCCCACCCTGTGTGACTTTTTTCTGTGGGGTTGCTATTGTGGTGGTGGATTTACTCTCTTCAGTGTTCATAGATCCGGAGGAGTTAGCCATGTTAGTCTGTAGTAGCAAGATAGTAAAGAGTCCAGTAGCACCTTTAAGGATAACTAACTTTACTGTAGCATAAGCTTTCGAGAACCACACTTCTGGCCAGTTTCTTTTTACCCTCCATGCATCTGACAAAGAGAACTATGGTCTCTTCTGTGTGGCCAGCTTTCTGTCTTCACAACAGCCTCCTGGATGCTGAGGTGAGAGCACAGAGGCTGGGGAACAGGGCAAGGGAAGTTGTAGGAGAGGATGGGCTCTTCATCCCTGGCTCGCAGCTTACTCTCCAGTCCCTCTTGTGGCAGCTGCTTCAAGGTGGGAACCCCCTGCCCACCAAAAACCCTACTGGACAGTGGCCTTGCCTAGTTTCATGAAGCATAGGGCAGAGAACAGTGCTCAGATGGGCCACAGGTGGCTCCTAAGCCACTGAATGAGTATCACTTCCCAAGCATGTTTTATACTGATGGACAAATTTTCTTGATTTTATTAGGCATCTTCAGAATCTTGAGTGTTGTTTGCTTAAACTATGTAGCTACTCCTGCAGTTTTTCAATGCAAAGAAATTCTTCCCTGGAATTTGAGAAGTGTGGATTTATTCTCATTCATAGCCCAAGATTGTTTCCAGATTTGTTTTTATTTTAGAAAAATTGATATTTTTAAAAAAGGATTAAAAAAATTAAAAGAATACAATTTATTTTCAATTCATGTCCTTCCAGCCTTCTTCCACACCCGTTCATCCATTTGAAGGTATAACTGTAGCTTTAGTACCCCATGTTTTCATTCCTTTTCTATCTTCCCAGTAAGTGCAAGACAGGAGGAACACATCTGGACACATTCATCTAAGCATAGTTTATTTTTAAAAATCCATTGGTATTTAAAAGGAAGCCCACAGTGAATGGGAGGGCCTGCTCTTGCTAGATGGTGTGATACACAATATTATCTAAAAACGATCCTTTACTGGAAAACTGAGTGTTTTGTGAGGTTTTTTTTTTTGCTTATATTCAGCTTGTGTTGACATGAATAGATCACGTTTTTTGCTTTCCGTGTGTGTGTGTGTGTGTGTGTGTGTGTGAGAGAGAGAGAGAGAGAGAGAGAGAGCGAGAGAGAGAGAGAGAGAGAGAAAGAAAGAGAAAGAAAGAAAGAAAGAAAGGAAAGAAAGAAAGAAAGAAAGAAAGAAAGAAAGAAAGAAAGAGAAAGTTTGCTTGGAAGGGTTGTTGGGAGACCGGAAGAAAAGGGCTTGGCCTTTCCCATATGGTTCATATTACTTGTGTGATGTCTGCTTCTCTTTCAGGTCCCTTTTTTTGTTCCCATACCTGCCATCCCACATGATAGAGGAGGGGAGAAGAGAAATTTTGTAGTAATTTCAGAACTTTCTGAATATCCAAGGCTAAGAAGCTTTGAATAGTAGTCTCAGGTTACCACACAGTACTTGGCTTGGCCTTAAATCATAAGTGATGAGAGCTTCTACTATTAAGAGTTCTTCCTCAGGATGTGTATTGAATGGTGTGTAGTGAACAATTCTGTTTAGGTAGTTCTCACTCGCGTAGTGTGATCCTCCCAGGCTGCAATCAGGAAAACAGTCCAGAGCGTTTCTTGTTGATTTGTACTGGATCATAGAAATTGGTAGCTACTGTATTGCTAAGCAGGCTTAGATGGAAATGAGCTGAGACGACACCAAGGAACCAAAATGGGGTAATGGGCCGTCTCAGCTTGGCCACGAATAGGCCACCAAGATCTTTCTGCCCTGGATTTGTTCTGTAGAAATAATAGTGGCCTACTCTATCAATCTGCTGTAAAGATTAGTGAGAGTTACATAACTCATGACTGAAAATTTCAGCAGTAGACTGAGGCTGTAGCTGCAGTTAAACCTGTATTGCTAGTTCTTCCCTTTTGAGGTGAGTCTGAGTTCATGTCTCTTCACATCCCCTCCATTCATTGTGATCAGTGTACCCAGTAATCTTACTTCCCTCCTCCCTTCTTGTTTAGATTCCATGTTGTAGCTTCAAAGGGGAATCTTGAATGTCTGAATACCATTCTTGTACATGGAGTTGACATTGTAGCTACTGATGCAGCAGGTACGGCTCTTCATTCAAAATGTACTGATAATTTTGCTGGTGCTCCTAAATGAGCTTACAGAATATTTGGCAGGTTGAACTGTTTTATCAAAGGTACCGAGTAAATGTAAAAAGTCCTGGCCCTAAGCAAACTTCTGAAAACTTGCGAAGATGCTTTTTAGTGTTTTGTGGCTTTGTGAACCTGTTGTGTACCCTGATGCAGTGGTTGTTGGAGTCTGGGGGTGGGGTTTGGGTTGATTGAGGGGGGGGTTTTGCAGCAAATGGAAACAAGGGAGTGGTAAAAGGATGTAAATAAGCATCTGGTTGACGGTTTGAGCCAGTCTTTTTCTATAAAACAGTATGTCCTAAGAGGTATAGGTATCACTTACAGAGCCACCTGTGTACATTTGTGTGCGTTTAGGTCTCCGGTATTTATTTCTTGAACATTGTGGCATGCTGTTTTATGACTCCCCATTTTCCTTGTCACTTTATTCCTGCTAGGGAGGAATGCTCTGCACCTGGCTGCCAAATACGGGCATGCGCTCTGCCTGCAAAAACTATTACAGGTACTGAATGCGTGACAATTTGTTCAGCGTTAAATGTATAAGAATTAATGATCAGAAACATTCTTGCTTCCGACACACCGATGAGGAAAAGTATAAAGCATCCGTCAAAATAAAGCAGAATGTGAAACAGTTTTAAAATGGTCCCGGGGCAGAAATGCAGTTAGTAGATTCAACCACAGATATTAAGCCGTTGCTATTTATCATCTACTTCATTTTATCACCCCCAAACCCTGTGAGGTAGGTTCCATTGCAGCATGAGGATTTGAACCTGCTTCCATCATATTCTAGCCCAGTGGATGCTCTAACCACTAGAGATGGGCACGAACTGAAATACGAACCAAAATTAAACACGAACCAGACCGGTTTGTGGTTCGCGAACTGCGGTTCATCAGATCCCATTTCTGACGAACCGCCACGAACTTTAGGTTGGTTCATTTGGTTTGTTTTTTTGGTTCGTGACTGCAGACAGCCTGGTGCCAATCAATCAGTTTCCTAGGCAACAGGGGATGGACTTCCTGCGGACCTTCTTCTGGCCTGGAAGTGACCTTCTGCTGACCCGGAAGTGATTACTTTCTGACCTGGATGTGCTGGTTTCACGAACCAAACAAACCGGTTCGTGAACCAGGGGCAGGTTTGTGAAAGTTCGTGGTTTGTGGTTCGTGAAATTTGACGAACCACGAACTGCATGGTTTGTTTTTTTCCGATTCGTGCCCATCTCTGCTAACCACTACACTAACATTAAATAACAATTCTCTCCAGACTGTGATCTAGTAGAGCCAAACAATAAACCAAAAGCAGAACAGCACGAGCAAGACTTTGCCTGGTTTCTGAACACGTGCTCAGAAGGGGGCAGGCAGACATCAGAGGGCATTAGAGGGGCAAGCCTAGGGCTCTTTGTTAGCCAGGGCAGACGTCATCAGGGATGCCTCTGCTCACGTGAAGCGTTTCTCTATTAAGACCCATCGAGTGCTTGAGCTCCAAATTTGTAAGTTAGCTGCTGTTACCATATGAAGGTCTGGCTTGGCTTGTATAAAAAAAAAATTAATGTGACCGAATTGCGATTAAACACTTTGTGAAATACTTGTGTAATAAGACAGCTGCTCTTGTGAGTCTAAATGATGTCCTCTTTAAATATGCCCCCTGAGATACTAAAACGCGCCTGGCTTTTTCTGACAGTACAACTGCCCAACAGAAAATGTGGACCTGCAGGGTCGAACTGCTCTCCATGATGCAGGTAAAGATGTTTTTCCATTGTGCCCCTTGCCCGCAACACCATGAGCAAGCCCCTGGTTTGTAGCCAGCTTTGAAAATAGCCACTTGCCTAGTTGCCCGTGGCAAGCCAGAATCTCTGTCCAGTGTTGGGACAGAAAGAAGATGGCTTCTCTTATTTCAGGTCATGAGTGTGCTAGATAAGTTGCTAACCACTTTGGTGGACCACGTTCCTGTGAACTTCTTTGCAGGGCTGGTATTAAAGTGGTGGGTGTTATCTGCTGAGTAGAATCTCGACAAAACTGCTGTATTTTCTATTTTTAAAAAAGCTGTGTATTCAGCATTAGTTAGAAATAATGGGCTTAGATCTGCTCTTTTAGTGGTGTCACTTTTCTATGATGAAAGGACAACAGCAGGGAAAGTATTAGTGGAACAGATCTGCAGGATACCATGCAAGGATGTTGTAACAAAGCAGAGCGGATTGTCTTTTTACTAAAGCAATATAGTGGCTGAGATTTGGCGTCCAGCAAATAGCCTGCCAGTAGTGAACTGTCCCCTTTGCTGACCATGGTCCTCTGTTTCTCTAAGCCATGTCCGACTGCCCCTCTAGCATCCAGCTGCTGTGTGATCATGGAGCCTCAGTGAATGCCAAAGATGGAGTAAGTCTTGCCTGTACCCCTTCAGAGTCTTCCTGCTTTGGCCAAACCCCTTGCACTCTTTCCTTCATGTTTTCCTCCCCTTCTTCTCTCTAGGATGGAAGGACGCCACTGGTGCTGGCCACTCAGATGTGTCGTCCAATAATATGTCAACTTCTGCTAGACAGAGGTGGTGATGTCAATGCGAGAGACAAGCAGAACCGGTAATGCATCTGTCACGTAGAACTTTCTTGCTGCACTTCTGGCTGAGTGGGTTTTTTTCTTCAGAACCCCCATGAAGCTAATCGCAGCTGTCTTGCCTTTGGTCTTTTCATCTGCAGGACTGCTCTGATGTTAGGTTGTGAATATGGCTGCAAGGATGCTGTGGAAGTTTTGCTCAGGAACGGTGCGGATATCACGTTGGTTGACGCCCTTGGCCATGACTGTTCTTACTACGCACGGATTGGTGACAGCGTTGACATTTTGCAGCTCATAAAAGTTGTGTTTGAGGAGTCCAGCAAAAGTACGTCACCTTTCCTTTTACTTGGGGAGGGAGCAGTAAAGCGAGGAACTTACTTCGCTCCTTACTGCTCACAGGAGTCTAGATGGGTATGGGAGTCCAGGGATAGGGAGCTTTGGAGGGTGTGGTCAGCTTGAAGCCTTACCCCTGGTCCCTTGCCTGCTGTAGTCTGGGCTCTGTCCCTTCTATTGTTGGAGGAGATGGGTGAAGGGATCCTTGATGGCTGGAATCTATACTGCATAAACCAAAAAAGAGAAGTATCTTTTAATTTGTCGGGTGCTCTTAAGGGATTCCGTAGCTTTCCTTCTGTGTGCATGTGTGTGTTCCCTTCTCCCTTTTAAAAACCTGAACATGTGTGTGGTATTATACATAAAGTGCTAATCGTGCAAATTGTCAGTCATGTTTTTTCAGCTTGTTCAGAGTAAGTTAACAGTCCAGTTCTCAGAATGAACTTGGGTGATGAATGAATGTGATTTTCTTTTTAGTGAGCTATGAAGTTATGAAGAAAGGGCAGCCTGTATTAAAGGTAAGGATTCTGTATTTTCTGTCTCTTTGCTTTGTTGTGGTTTAAGCAGTGATTCTGCCATCCCTGGAAGGCCTTATTTCCTGCCATCCGTTCCGTAGAGGTGGTTGTGCCCTTCCTAAAAAGCAGACCGTGTCCTGTGTCCGTATCCCCACTTCCTGAGTGTAGCTCCGCCTACTTGCCTGCATGGGTCTTGTGTTATTCTGCAGCTGCCTAATATGAACGTGACAACTGAAAGTCTGTCGCTATTCCTGACGGAAAGTTAATGCTGGTATTTTTGCTTGTGGACAAAGAGCTTGCTTCAGTTCTGTTCATTAACACTGTAGGTGACCAACATGTTGCCAAAATGGAGTCTGCCCAGTGCCCCGGAGGAAGCAGGCTTCAAGCCCTATCAGAGGGAACACCGGAACGTACAGGTGAAGAAAGGAATTTAACTTTCCTGAACGTCTCTCTCAAATGAGAGGGTCCTAAAAAACTTCACTTCCTGAGATGAGGGGTCTCAGCTGGCACCCTAGGCCAAACTCTAGACCTACTAGCAGGGCTTCCCTGACCAGAGTCCTGTTGGTGGTATGCCCAAGAAGATACAAGGGAATTCTGGCATGGTTCCCACTTCTAATTCTGTGGGGGAGAGGCTGGGTAAGGGGGTATAGGGTGTCTTTGTTACTTCCCATGCTTGTCTTGAGAAGTGTGGCCTGGTCCCTAGCAAAGCAGAATGAGCTGGTTGGGTTGAGCAGTTCAGCTCTTAGCATATCCAAGCCACTCTGCACATCCTAACACAGTCTATTGATGCCTTGTCTTGGTGAAAAGGCTCTTGATTTCACAGCACTGCTTAAAAGGCCTGGCTGTAGAGAGGCTGAAGAGTTGGTTTTCCAGCTGTCAACAGGCTTGAGTTAAGCTGCAGCCCTGAAGTGCTGATAGCCCCTAAGTGTTACGGACAAGGGAAGCTGGATATGCCTGGCTATGTGCAGCGAGTATGGAAGGGTGCCTGCTAGTGGCAGGAACCAGGCGAAAATTTGCTTAGATAAGGTTTGCTTGTGTCTAGAGATTGCTTTAATGCTGTGCTTGGTAAGTGGTCCAGATTCTGACACATCCGTTCTTGTTTGAAGGAATTGGAAAGGGAGAATGAAGACTTGAAAGGCAGACTGAGAGAGATCCAGCAGGAACACCGAATCCTACTTGAGAGAATCAATGGGCTACAGCTGCAGCTGAACGAGGTAAAGCCCAGGTTGCGACGAAGCAACTGGCAGTGGCTCATGTCGCTCTGCTCCCTGGGCATAACCTAGGAGGCTCTGCTCGGCTGCCATCATGGAAGTGTTGTGTAGTCTGGGTTTGTGGGTGGTGGCCATTATTGCCCTTCTGGGGTTGAGGCTCGCCACTGGCATCCTGGGAGAAGCAGGACTGGGCCCAGAAAACCCTCCAAGGAGCAATTCTGTTCCACTCTGATGCTGAGGAGGATGTGGAAATGGGGCAGGACGTGCTGCAGCTCTACTGTTGGAGAGATTCTGAGCGTGAAGGCTACTTGGCGGTGCAGAACATAAAAATCTGACTCTGCGCGTCTAACCAGCACCTCTTTGTGGCGTTAGTGCTATCACGGAGAGCAGAGGGCCTGTACATTTACTTGGATTTTCAGCCAGCTCCATCATTGAGATCTGGACTATGTTAACAGTGTGTAAAAACTGCTGAAGAATGATTGCTTCTGCTTTTTGCACTCCAAAAGACCGCTCACAAAGCCAAGAAATCAGTTGGTGCATTGGGCAGGAAGAGCTCCATTTTCTGGGCATGGAGCAGGGGTCACGGGGGCAGTTGGAGGGGTAGTTGTGAAGTCCCTGCATTGTGCAGGGGGTTGGACTAGATGACCCTAGAGGTCCCTTCCAACCCTATGATTCTATGAAGACCGCGTGCCACTTCTTGGGGGGTGGCTTGCAGTTTAGTGGGTTTTCTTTTCCTGCCCACGTCTAGGAGAAGGTAGAAAATATGAACATCCTTTTTCAGACACGAGTGCCTTGGAAACGCATAATTTAATTTGGGGCGCTGTGTGTTTTGTATTGCAGGAACAAATGGTTGCTGATGATCTTGAAAGTGAGGTGAGGAGAGAATTCAATTTTACATTTTCCATCCTGAATTATTTGTTGTGAAATCTGAACTTGGGGGGGGGGGGGGATTTCTGTCTCCTTCTCCTCAAGTGGTTTGATCTGAGGAAGTGATTCCCCCCCCCCCCTGATTTTGGAGCCCTTTCCTTTGGGGCCAGTTCTGGTATATAATCCTAGGCACGCACAGTACTTCCATTAAAATTGATTTGCACAAGGTAGGGTGGGGCTTGGTACTTAAATGCTGCCAGGTGTATCTCACACGGCATTCTCATGCCTGTTTTCAGAAGGATGAACTTGGGAGGCTCCTGACAGCAAAGGAGAAGCAGCAGGAAGAAAGCTTGCGAGCTCTTGAGGCTCTGAAGTCAAAGCTGAGATTCTATGAGGTGTGTTCCTTTCGTGGGGAAGGAAGCAGCTACTCCTGGCAGCTCTTTCCAGAGTCAGCGGGTGAAAGATGGTGGCAGGAAGGGCTCAGTGAAAATCTTCCTCGCTCTGAGTCCTGTGGGAACAGGTCCCACTTCCGTTTCTTTCCACGTGGCTTTGTGCCGGTGGATATTCCCAGTGGATTGCTCTGTCTACAGGGATTGTAAATGCAACTTGCTATTTTGGGATCTGTTCTGAAACCCCATCTGTTTTGCAACCAGCTAATCATCTCCGCTGCCTGATCAACTCTTGTCTTACGCCTTCGTGTTTTTATTTCAGAGTGACCATGCAGTGCCTGGAAGTGTTCTTGGAAACAGTGAGTAACCTTCTGGATACCTAGAATAGCGTTCAGACACTGAGGTTTGTCATTGTGGTGGGCCGTTCTACTCTGCTTCATTGTTTCCACTTGTGGCCGCTTAGTGTTAAAACTCATAATTGTAGGCCTGGGTAACGCGCCAGCACTCCCAGTCCATTATCACCTGCAAAAGGGAGGAGGCCCTGTCAGTTGGAATACCAATTGGTGCTCCTTTGATGGGCCAGTGCACACTGAACACATAAATACAAACATGTGGAACAATTGGCCCATTTCGCTCATTATTCTCTCCTCTGAATGGTGCTGGCTGGCTGTGGTCTTCTGCAGAGAGATGCATTTGCTACCTAATAGTGCTTAGTGGGAGGTCCTGTCGATGAAACTTGGCACCTTCTGCCTCTGAGCCACAGCTGGTCCTGTTACTTGGCTTCCTTCGTTTCTGATCATTTATGTTCTTATAACCCTCTGAAACACAGTGCCAGGAGTCAGCATCACGGGAAGGCCCTGGCCGCTTTGCTTGATCTGTTTGGCCCTTCGGCTGCTGAATGAAACAGCCTGCTGAAGTAGATGGACCACTGGTCTGACCCAGCAGGGCTGCTTTTATATTTGCTCTCCTGAAATTATTAATCTGCGTTCTCCTTCACATTTTGGAATCCTGGCAGTTGGCTGAATTCATTTGAAAGGCGTGAAACGGGTTGTGGCTGTGGGAAGACTGGTTTTGTACGGTTAAAGAAGAGATAAAGTTGCATTGCATCTAGACAGAAGTGCAGTTAGGTGGTGCAAAGTGGCCTGGATGTAGTTTTGCCGCACACAAAGAAAAGCTTGGCTAGCCGGCTGCTTTGGCTTTACTCAAGCAGTTTGCAGTCCCCTTCCGTAGCCAGTTTAGTCCAGCAGAGAGTTTAGTTCGACACAGGAAGTCGCTGAACTGTGGGATAATGTGACAGAAGAGGGTGTATGTATATATGTATGTACACACTCTGAATTATTTGTTCCTGTAAATGAATAATTCCCGACTTTCCAAGTCAGTAGACTAGCTATCGAAAGATCTGGCCAGCTGGGCAGCACATGAAATTCCTCCAAGACCTGTTCACTTCCTTCCTGCTAATATTCCGTTTCCTGGGCTGTCCTGAGGCCCAGGGCCTTTCATCCTCAGCACTGAGGATGCTCGTGGATTCAGTCTGTCTAGCACCCTTTTGCCCCATACTTCTTTCAAGGAGATCAGGGGGATTTATCTGGCTCTCCTCCATTTAACCTTCACAACCACCCTGTGAGGTAGAGAGAACCAGAGGAGTTAGCTGTGTTAGTTTGTAGTCGCAAAATAGAGAAGAGTCCAGTAGCACCTTTAAGACTAATCAACTTTATTGTAGCGTGGGCTTTCGAGAACCACAGCTCTCTTTGTCAGATGCATGGGGGATATGAAGAAACCGGCCAGAAATATATAGGTGGTGAGAGGAGTGGGGAGAGGATGCAGGGAGTGAGAAATATTTCAATAACAAAATCCAATGGGAAGTTGCTGAATTGGAATTCATACATAAATTTGACTCAGTCAGTCTTGGATTGAATAGAGACTCTGGATGGTTATCGCATTACCAGAAGTAACTGCCTTCAGGCGTTCCATTCAGATTCAGCAATGGAGGGAAGGGGTCACACCCATCCTGGATTCTACCTCTTTCATGACATTTGCAACTGATTTACATTTACATGGCCCTCACTGCCTGCACCCTTTCCCTCCCTCCCCTCACAACCTATATATTTCTGGCCAGTTTCTTCATACCCTTCATGCATCTGACGAAGAGAGCTGTGGTTCTCATAAGCTTATGCTACAATAAAGTTGGCTACTCTTGAAGGTGCTACTGGACTCTTTACTACTTGTGAGGTAGGTTATGTTAAGTGTATGTGACTGGCCTGAGGTTACCAAGCATGCCTCATGATGATGTGGGGATTACAGCATGGGTCACTGATTGCCACACCACACTGGCTTTCTGAATTCTGTGATGCCACAGTTGCTTTGGTGAATGACCAGTGTCTCATAAACTTTAAGCGTCTGTTAGTGTGAGTTGAGCCCTGATCTGGATAGCCCAGGTGATCCTCATCTGGTCAGATCTCAGAAGCTCAGCCTTGGTTAGCAATTGGATGGGAAACCTCCAGGAAAGACCAGGGCTGCAGAGGCAGGCAATGGCAAACCACCTCTGTTAATCTCTTGCCATGAAAACCCCACCAGGGGTTGCCAGAAGTCAGCTATGACTTGAGGGCAAGATTTCATTTGCCTTGACCTGGATAGGCCAGGTAAGCCTAATCTTGTTAGATCTCAGAAGCTAAGTAGGGTCGGCCTTAGTTAGCAGTTGGATGGGAGACCTCCAGCAAAGACCAGGGTTGCAGAGGCAGGCAATGGCAAACCACCTCTGTTGGTCTCTTGCCATGAAAACCCCACCAGGGGTCACCATAAGACAGCTGTGACTTCAGGGCACTCTCCACTCCCGTGTGAGTTGAGCTGCTGCATTTTAAAAGAATGGAGCACTTAAACTTCGTATTTATTCACTGTCTGATTTGAAAATGTTCATTTTGTCTTTCTGAAGGGAAAGAAGAAGTTCTGCTTAAGCAGGGTTCAGGATATTCTGTGGAACAACAGGTAATGCATTCTGGTGGCGCAGTCCTACACTTTGACAATATCATCTGCAGCATTGCTACTGGTGCAAGACGGCTGGCTTTGCAGCTCTGCTCGTATTGGTGTGTCACTCACTTGGTGCTCACTTGGTGCCCTCGTGAGGCTTCAGGAGGCATGTCTCAGTTCCCTTGTTGCCTCTGATTCCTTGAACAGTGAGGAATTGGCCGATTGACACAGTTACCATGCACAGCTGGCTCCTTTGCAGTAGTATAGATGTATTCCAAACAGAAATTGGCTTGTGAAAATGTGGGCCAGTGGGGCAAGAGGAATGAATGTTAAGATACTGATCTTTCCTGGCTAGAGATTTTATTTATTTTACAGCCCGCCTTTTTCATTGAGAATCAAGGTGGATCACACAGTGTAAGTCAGTGCAGTCAAATAGCATGATAGCATAAGTCATCTAATAAGCAATGCAATTAGGACTAGGATCACAAAAATTATAAATAATGCAAAAAAGTATCAGACATAAGGTGTCAAACAACGCAGAGAATGGAGTTACTGCATTAGAACGCAGTGCAGTAAGATCAGCATAATATAGACACCAAAAGCATTGCTATAGATTCCTTTTATAAAAGCACTTTTCTGACCTGTTCTGTTACCCTACAGCCCCGATCCCGTTCCTTTACAGTTCTGTTTTACACAGTTTGCAAAACGTTGCAAGTGCCTTCCTGCATTTTAGGCAGGCTGTTTCACAAGGTGGGGGCCACAACAAAAAATGAACCAGCAGATAAATTGGGCTCGGGCTGAAATTTGCTATGGCTGTGCTGAAGCAATAAAGGATTGATCGAAATAATATAGCTTAAAATTTTAAAAAAACAACCTTGGCGTGGAGGAAAGGCATTTGGTGTGGAGAAAAGGTTCATCTAACCCTTTCTTGACACTTTAAAATGTCTGAGGTGGCTACTGTCTGCTCCAGCTTGTAGTGGTTCTTCCAGGGTCTCATGTAAGGTTTCTTGCAAGCTCTGTTACGCAAGATTCGTTGTTTTAAACTGGAAACGCCGGGGGTTGAATTGTAAGCGTCTGTGTGTCGTCTACAAGCTCTTCTACCTAGCTGTGGAAGCTTCTTATAACAGCAGCAGCAGCAACCTTTATTGGCATTACATCCATGTTAACCAAAACACTCGACGCAACCAGAACTCAGTCTACAAATACACAACTCGCCTCATAGATGCAAGATACAAAAATTTAGCTACAGTTTCGATAACTTTTTGGTTCTGAGTAGCCAGTAGGAAGATAACCTTACATTTATCAGATTTTCCAATTTGCTCTCTCAACAACGGGTCAATGGGTGTGGGACGTATATCACAGTAATAAGTACAATACAAAAAAACATGTCCCAGGGTTTCTATGTCTCGCTGAGCACAAGTGCATAACCTGTTAGCATATGGCGTTTTATGGAATCTCCCATAAAGTATCAAGGAAGCTTCTTATATTTTACATAAACCATTTTAAAAGGCATAGCTTTGGCAGAAGCTACTGAATGGAAAACTAACTCAAACTGTATTTATTTTTGCCTAAAGCACGGATCTGCTGCCTCGGTATCCACTAACTTGCAGAGCAGGTCGATGGTGAGACCTTTGGAACTCTCAAGCCCCAGCCATTCTTCTTCCTCGGAGGTCGAGCCCCTTAAACGAGAGCTGAGCAATCTACGCAGCCATTACGAGGCGGCCAAAGGCGAAACGAGCAGGCTGCAGCTGGAGCTGGCCCACAAAACAGCAGAGTGCCGAGCCTTGGCCTCTGAGTGCGAGAGGACCAAGCAGGAGTCTGACCGGCAGATCAAGCAACTCGAAGACGCTCTAAAGGATGTTCAGAAGAGGATGTTTGACTCGGAAGGGAAGGTGAAGCAGATGCAGACGCACTTCCTGGCTTTGAAGGATCACCTGACCAGCGAAGCGGCTGCAGGCAGCAGCAGGATGGCAGAGGAGCTGAAGGCCCAGCTGAAAGACATGAAGGCCAAATACGAGGGGGCCTCTGCTGAAGTGGGCAAGCTGAGGAACCAGCTGAAGCAGAACGAGCTCTTGGTCGAAGAGTTCAGGAGAGATGAAGGGAGGCTGGTGGAGGAGAACAAGAGGTTGCAGAAGGAATTAGGCATGTCGAGGGTGGAACTTGAGAGAAAGGAGAAGAGGCTTCTGGAGGCCGAAGGCCAGCTGAAAGAGTCAGCAGCAAAGTTTCAGAAAATAAAGAGTTCACTTTCCAGTGAAATCGATGAGAGGGCCTGGAAGTTAGCAGAGATGGAGGGAGAGCGCGAGAAACTGCGTGAAGAGACGGGGATGCTAAGGGCAGAGCTCGAGAGGCAGAAAGCACAGCTTGCCCAGTCCGTGAAGCCGGAGGAGCACAAGCACCTGAGGAGCAGGTATGAGCAGAGAACCCAGGAATTAGAGAGGGCACACTCGGACCTGATGCTGCAGAGCCAGGCCTTGCAGAAGGAGCTGGAGAGAAAGAACGCTGAGACTGGCCTGCTGAAAGAGCAAATAGACACACTTCATAGCGAGATGAAGAGCCAGTACGTGCCTTTGAAGGCGGCAGAAGAACTGAAGAAAGCAAACAACAGGGCGCTTGGGGAGCTGAAAGGAAAGCTTGTGGAAGCCACTGAAAAGTGTCACGGGTACCAAGCAGAGGTGGAGAAGCTGCTGGCGGAAAAGGTCTGCTTAAAGGAGAACCTGAATCAACTCCAGGCCGCTTACATCCCACCAGAAAAGCACGAGGAGCAGATGGAAACCTTGAAATCCACTATCGCTGACCTGAAAAAGCAGCTTGCTGAGCTTGGCCAGAAATGGGAAGAGGAGAGAGCCAAGGCACGCCAGCTTACAGCTGAAAATGCTTCTCTTCAAAAGAAGATGAAGGAGCAGTATGTGCCAGTTTCGACTCATGAGGAAAGCAAGCTGGCATTGAACGGCATGCTGGAAAAAACAGGACAGGAATTATTGGATCTGAAAGAGAAGATGGAAGGTATCAAGCAAGAATTTGTGAAAGGGAACGAAGAGAATGGCGTGTTGAAAAGGAAGCTCAGAGTCCTGCAGAACCAGATTCAAGAGGAATATGTAAGCAAGAGAGATCATGACGACAGGGTTTATGCTCTGAAGAGAAACGCTCAAGAGCTCCAGGAAGGCAACTCCGAAATTCTGGGGAAATACCAAGCGAAGCAAGAAGAGGTGTCACAGCTGCATGCTGAGATTGAAGCCCAGAAAAAAGAGCTGGACATGATCCAGGAGTGCATCAAGTCCAAATACGCCCCCCTTGCCAGTTTGGAAGACAAGGAACGGACCTTTGAGGCCACGATCCAAGAGCTGCAGAGTCAATTGCTGGAACAAGGAAAGCAATGCAGAGAACAAGAGGAGGAGGCAAAGAAATGCCATGGTGAGAATGAAAAGTTGCGCGCCGGGATTTTGTCGATCCAAAACGACCTGCAGCGGAATTACATCCTGGCTGAGAAGGCACATGAAATGGAAAGGGCCTTTACAAGCAAGATGGACGACCTGAACAAGGAGCTTCAGGAGCTCCAGCAGAAGTTTGCAGAAATCCAATGTGAAAAAGAGCGGCTCCAGGAAGAAAGTGCCAGGCAGCGATTGGAGGCCCTTGAGGTCCAGAGCCGTCTCCAGGGCCAGTACGTTCCAGTGGAGGAGGTGGAAGCCTTAAAGCAGATCCTCGGGGGCACCATTGAGGAGCTCAAAGGAGAGCTGGGCAGCAAGACGGCAAGTTGGCAGCAAGAGCTTCAGAAAACCCAGGAGCTGCAGCAGGAGTTGGCCTGCCTAAGTGCCGCGTCAGTGCCTTTGGCGGAGCACACACGAATCAAAGAAGCCGGAGAGAGAGAGGCAGCCGTTGCAAAAGCCGCCTTGAGAGAGAAGGAAGAGGAGAGCCAGAGGAGAAGGGAGGAAGTCTCCAAGCTGCAGGCTGAAGTCCTAAGCACAAAAGAAGCACTGAAGGCTTTAAAAAGTCGAGAGCTGGTTGCGCTCTCTGAGCACGAGGCTGCGAAAAGCAACCTGGAAGCTCAAGTCAGCAGCATGGCGGAGGAGCTGGCAGGCTTAAATGTGAAGTTTGAGGCGATGCAGGAAGAGGCTCTGCGGTCCAAAACGGAGGACCTGCCCACCAGGGAGGAGAAGGAAGAGCTGCAAACTAGGAGCTTCAGCATTGAGCAGGAGATAAAGGACCAGAAGGAGAGATGCGACAAGTCCCTGACCACCATCACGGAGCTGCAGAGAAGGATCCAGGAATCTGCAAAGCAGGTGGAAGCCAAGGATAATAAGGTCAGTGGAGCTGGACTCGGGTGGGTGAGTAGGAAACTGAGTGTGAGCAAGTAAAATCTTTGTGGGCTGTAAATGAGAATGGAGGGGGTTGTGTGTGAGCAAAGGGATCCCTCCTCCCCTGGAGCTGACCTCTGAGAGAGCAATGAACTCATGAACCCAAGCTGACTTGTGCAGAAGCAAGTTTGGTTGTCTTGGGGGTGGGAGGATTGTGGCCAAAAATACCCACATCTCTGGCTTGTCTCCCACCCTTTGGCTGTAGTTTCCAGCGCACGTTAAACCCCTTCAAAACATACTTTTTGGCTACCACTGAAGCTAATACCCGTGGTATCGGGAGGGGGAAGCGCTTGCCTAAGACCGTGCAGGCGCAGCCACCTCCCGACTTGGCTAATAAAATGCATTTGCTGTATATCACGAATGGCGGTATAAGGTATGCTCCTGGTTTTTGCAAAATACATTCTTTTGGTATTCCAGTGTCGTTGGTTCTGGGCAATCCTGGCTCCTTTCCAGGCTTGGAAGGTGGATTGGAGATTCGAGACCTTCTCTCATGGCATATGGTTGCCTTCAGAGAAAAAGAAAAGAGCCCTTCTGTGGGTATTCCATGATCAAGTACAAGAGTTTGGGCTGAATTCTCAGCACTGTCGGCCTGGCTGGATAGAGAGCAGGAAGCAAAACAGTCACCCCTTTCTACTGTGATGGCAAGAGTATCCAGAAAAGGAAACTCAATAGATAGTGTTCGAAATGAAACATCAGTAGCACACGAACGCAAGATCCTTTCACTTTCTGATAGACCATAGTACACAGCATATCAGTTTTGAGGACAGAGGCACTGGCAAATTCTTTACAACTTTGTGAAACTATTTTGAGCTTAGTAACAAATCTGGTGAGCTACTAGCAAAGCTGCTGTTATAGGAATAGCGGAGAAAACAACTAATTCATCTGGAAAAAGGTAGAATGAATATTTTGCAAGATTATTTGAGGGCATAGAAACGTTATTGTTCAAGTTACCCTTCTGCAGAGCCAATTAGGAGCGAACGCTCTAAATTGATTATACTGAAGTCCTCCTAAGAGTATGTCCAGATGCTTGGAGCTCCAAACCCAGTGGAGAGAATTCAAACATTGCTGATCAATTAAATCTCCAGGCTTTAATGTTCCTGCAAAACATTATAAAAAGTTGCCATGGTATCAGAGTATTTATTTAATCACATTTCTAGACCGCCCTCCCCATCAGATGGGCTCAGGGCAGTTTAACAACAGCTTAAAACAGTAAAAACATTATAAAAACATTAAAACATCATATCAAAACAATTAAAATTGGCGGGTATAAAATATTAAAATACAGCATTGTCCTGCCTGGGTGGTGGAAGGTCTGGAAAAATAGATTGAGTTGGTATACTTTCAGTTGTATACTTTCAGTAACAAGAGTTTATTTTAAAATATACTGAATTAAGAGAATGCCTTTCTTATCTCCTTTAACTTTTTTTAAAACAGCAGTTGTCTTATTCAGTAGTGGGTGACATTTCTCTTTGATACAAAGGTAATTGATTTAGGATCTTAGATCTGGTCATCAGTGATAATGTGATATTGCATTAAGCCATGAAATTGAGTAGCATTAGACCTCAAGTTTTTTCTAAGAATAGATATTATCCTGGATCTTGTAGAACATTTTTACTGACAGAAGGGATTCTTCTTTTCCTCCACTTTAGCCCCAGATGCTCCTCTTTCAAAAAACTGATAAAAAGATCATGTCCAAAACACATAGAAAAGGTTAGCATTTAATTAGCAGTCCTGGAAAGTGTACACATCCTAATATCCTAATGTCAGCCAAACATCTAGATGTCCCAGACTTGAAACCTTTCTGTACTGAGAGTTGTGTTAATGGTGGCTTCCCCTATGTGTCTTTTGAGAGGGGAGCACACAGTGTAGATCCAGCTTTCTAGGATGCTGACTGTTGGATCCAATAATTAAATGTTGACCTTTTTGTGTGTTTTGGACATGTCCTTTTTTCATAATATTTGGAAATCACTTTGACTATTGAAAGACTGCGCTGGCTTACGGAGCTTCACATAGGATCCTAAACTGCCCTTCTAGTGTGTTTAAAGAATGCTACTGTAGATAATAATCTTGCGTTGAATAAATAGACGTTTTTTCCTGCAAATGGGGAATCCAAGCCGTGATTTAATTCCAATTTGTAGGGAAGAAGAAACAAACGTAACTTTCTCTGAGCTGTGTCTGAACAGAATAACAAGCCAGGATGTCTCCTGTGTGGGCAGAGGAGGGGGGCAGGAGCAGGCGAGCGTGGCTGTGAGCCAGAGTTGTGCCTGTCATGAATCATGTCTGAATGTGGCCACAGTTACGGGAACAGGATCTCCCAGGCAAACACATGGGAAAGTGGATTTTATTTATATGAACAATGTCCTAAACGTTCCTCCTCTGAAGCATGGAGTCTCTTCCCAGAGAGAGACAGATTTGTGCAGTAGAAGGAAGCCATTAGAACAAACACACCCAATACTATCTACAACCGTATTGCTTGTTTTCTTTATTGTAATTGGTACTTTGAACAGTATTTTTCCCATCGGAGGGGGAAAAGCTAAAATAGGTAATGCTGAAGGATCAATTGGGGCGAACGTTTGACCTCTTGCAGTGTTTCTCTTCCAGATAACGGAGCTCCTCAGCGATGTGGAACGGCTGAAACAGGCCCTTAACGGCCTTTCTCAGCTGACATACAGCAGTCCCATTCCAACAAAGAGGCAGAACCAGCAGGCAGAAGTGCTCCAGAGCCAGGTGAAGAGCCTGCAGCAGCAGCTGGCTGTGAGTAGTGAAGTGCTTGGATGTAGCTAACACAAGATCGCCAGGGCCCCTGTGCCTAGAAGCGGTGGAGGGGGGGGGGCAGGGGGAGAGTTTTGCCTCTGTGAACGTTACATTTCTGTTTTAGTACTAAAAAAGCAGAGGGAGTGATGTGAGCATGAACGTGTACTCTGCTTGAGTGTGAGTGGTGGGGAAAGCCCCACCGAGGAACCTGCTAGAACAAATAAAGAGTGTACAGTGAGGAGTATATATAGAAGTGCCGATAAAAATAAAGTGCTGGAACTATTTCTAACAACACATCATAAACACTTCATCATAACCCAAACCTTACTAGTACAAATACAATAAATATAATAAATACGATTGCCCGATGATGGCCAATTGTATACTCTTTGAGTGTTTTGGATTTATTCCAGCAGGTTCCTTGATGGGGCTTTCCCCCCCCTTTGGTTGTAGCTTGGATTTGTACCAAGGTTGCCTCTTTTTGTTGGTCAGCTGAGTGTGAGTGGTAGGCAAGGCCTGCTGAAATCTTAGGAGTGTGTAAGTCTTGGGGGGGTGGCTGCGGTGGGGGAGCAGAAGCGGGGGGGGGGGGGAACAGGTGTCCCAGTACCTTCCGTGACATCTCGTTCATCCCCAAAGCAAAGTGCACTCTGTTGATGATTGAACCATGGTCCTGTCTCATAGGATGCCGAGAGGCAGCATCAGGAAGTCATCTCAATATATCGGACTCACCTTCTTAGTGCTGTTCAGGTGGGTGTTCTTGTTTTTCCGCATCCCAAGGAATGTGGTGGCTTGCTGAGGCTGGTCTTCCACCTTGGTGCGTCTCTGGGTGCTTCCTGGAAGTCTCCAAGGAAGGATATTCTGTAGGCATCGTGTGGTGCCCTGGGAAGCAGCGCAGTAGGCTGGGGTGGGCAATCGTTTTGGCCTGAGACTCAGATGTGGCCACTTTCCAGCTCTGCTGCTCTTAGCGGCCCTGGAATTATTTGAGAGTTTCCAGCTTGCAATCTGCTGCTGCTGCTGGGAGCTGATTGCAACAAAAGCCGCTCGAGGGCCGGATGAAAAGCACCTGTAGTGTAGGATGGATGGTTGTGGGGCACAGGCTGTAATTTGCTACCTGGGGTCTAAGTGAAAGCCACATTGAATAGATGCTCTTTAGCAGAATCATCTCTGGACAAAAGCATGCGGGGAACTGAGAGTGTAGAAGTGCCAGGGGAACAGCGTGCGCTGAAGCTCTCTTAATTTTGCAGGGTCACATGGATGAAGATGTTCAAGCTGCCTTGCTCCAGATCATCCGCATGCGGCAGGGCCTTGTTTGCTAGCGGGGTCGTTGCTGCTGCTGAGTCCGGAGGCAGTCGTACAAATGTACTAACCTTTCAGGGCTTCTTTCTTACTTAAGCTCTTCCGGCCACCATTGTGGAAGCACTCCTTCCCACTTTTGTCAAGAGTGTGGGGGGTTAAAAACTATATATTTTTTTAACAAGCAAAAAAGGGCTATTGTTCACTTACAGAGCTTTTTTGATTTTCCTGTTCGGAATGCAATAGTCGATCGCTTTTATTTTCGGGTAGTCAAAATGATGACACGAGCCAAGTTCTGACATGTCAGATTGACCACATAAAACTAAAATAAGACTCTGCCCTCTTCCCCTTTCTTTGCCTCAACAAATTCAGTTCCTTCTTGTTGAGAAATGCAAAATATGAGCAAGCACAGGAGTCCCGAACCAAAGTCACTGTAGCCAAATTCTGTACTTTTGGTTTTCAGGGTGGATTTTTTTTTTTTTAAGACTGCATTTCGGTGGCTGTGTCAAGTTGATTGTATCTGTAGCAGTGGCAAGCAGAAAACTACCAAAGGCAGCTGCTTGTGGCACATCGTGTCTTGTGGCTTGGCTGGCCGAGTTACACCTTTCTAAGGAGCGGTGCCTTTTTATTGCTCTCTCCGTGAAAGAACTCCATGAAACACTAACTGTTGTATTTTTTTTTTTAACGAGAGATGCGTTTTTCACAAATTCTTTGTTTTTCTGATTATGTGTTTCAGAAATAGCAGGACTGGAATAATTGCAAATGAAAAGCTGTTACCTTATCTCTAACTGCAGCAGCCCAACACTGTGCTAAAGAATTCTCTTTAAATGGGGGGTGGGGGGGGGACTTTTACTGAAGTATAAAAGCAGCAGTTGGAACAGTCTCAAAAGAACTTTCCCAAGAAACAACTGGCACACAGGCACAGCTCTGGGGCTTTGCAGGGAGGAAAGTGAAAAAATTGCTACCTGCTGAGATGTGTGTGGCTTAGCAGAAATCAGTGCCAAGGAGGAGGCTGTGTTTTGGGGGTGGGGGGAAAGACCCACCGGTAGGTGAAAGCACATGCAGGTAAATCTACCCTCAGCAGAGGTTTCCCTGTGAAACGGAGGCCGCTCCTCGTGATGTTTCTTGCTACCTCTTGTGTGTGATCGAGGCTCTGGCGAGTGGTTGCCTGAAACACTTAGGGCACGATCCCAGCTGGGCCTCTCGCCTGTGCTGGTCTCTTGAAGTTGCGTTCTCGTGCGATGCTTGTGCAGGACGGTGCTTCTGAGCAGGATTGTGCCCTTAGATGTTTTTGCATGCCAAAAATGCGCCTAGTTATTCTGAATGTCCCTTAATAGGCCTTTCCATGAGCCCCACGCAGCTGCCATTTGGTCAATAGCAGCAGCCGACAAGGCTCTCTTTGGGTTTCGAACACTATATTTTGTATATTATGTATTATAATACATGATGCTGGCTTTTATTTATGCGAGGAAATGCGTAGCTAGGAAGGAGAGAGCTGGCTCACTGTGTTGTAGGAGAAACATCACAGAGCTGGTATACATATAATAATTCCAAAGACTAACACTAAATCCTGGATTTCTGGAAAAGCCAAAGCTTTTAAAGGGGGCCCTGCTTTAGAAATGCTGACTTCCTCATTTTAGTGCCCTGAGTAGGGTGTTATGCTGCAAATAACCACCAGGCCAAAAAAAGTGTTCCTGCCCAAAGGCTGTTCTGGCCAAACGGGCTCATGCATTCTCACGGATTGGCGCTGGAAAAGGAATCCTGGATCTGCGCATAGGGATCCATCTTACTTACCATGCCTGCACCTGAATCCAGAGAGGCTTGCTCGATAAGTACCTGCAAGCAGGCTGAGAACCTCGCTGTGAAGCGAGTTAATCCCACAAGTGCCACTCTCCCTTCGTTGCCAGCTTCTGGACTTGCAAGTAATGGAGGGAACTACCAAGACCAACATGGACTAGATGTCAAATGCAAACCAAACCTGACCTCAGAACTCAATGGGGGATGCTTCCCTCCTTGCAGTATCTCAGAGGGAGGCCTTGTCTACCACCCCTAGAGGGTCATCCTTGCGATGAATGGCCAATCCCCCACTTCCTCAGCACCTGTCTTGAAATTGGGCAGGGCGGGTGGGGGGAAGAGCCTTAAAAGTTCTGCAGTTTTCTAGGGAACGCTTCCAGCTCTGACAGCCGGTCACTGCCTCTTCCCGAAGGTAGTCTGGCATGCAACTGACTTGCCAAGCATACATCTTTCTCTGACCAGCACTTTGCTATCTGGTGGTTTTGATATACTAACACTAACACCGTGGTCACTGTAACTTTTCTCCCATGGGAAGACATTTTGCGTATTTTTATTCTCTTCCCTGTATTACATATCAATAAAAGATTTTATCCTCTCTGCTATTGCTGAGTTTGTGTCACTTTATGCTGGTTTTTTTGAGGGGTATGTGTGTGAAGAAGTGAAGGCTTCCTTGGGTGGCATTTAAGGCTCATCACAGAGGAAGCCTTGTGGGACCTTTGGGACTCCTAGGGGGAACCTTTCAGAAAGGACAAAAGCTGCCTGGAAATAGTGTGCAGTGGGAGCAGACCGGCAAACCTTCTGATATGGTTGGCTCTAGTTCCAGGACGGCAGGCTGGAGAAGGCGCTCTCACACTTAATTGCTGTTTATGTGGGTATTTTTGTTTAAGCAATTAAGGGAAGCTGTTGCTTGTCCCTCCTGCAGCCAATCCATGGTCACAGTTTCATAAGGTCAGCCCAAGAAACCCGTGTGTGCAGTTTTCACTTAATTCTGGGGGTCTTGCTCCAAAAGGACCAAAGGATACATGTGCTTTTGGAATAACACTGGGTTATCTGTGGGATGGGGCGTTCCTGTTACATTCCAGATGGGGAGGGAAGCTGAACCCCAGTCTTAAATTTCCACCGTCTGGTTAAATTGTCACAGTGCCTTGATGGATTACTTAATGGTTTTCTGTTTAACCTCCTTTAATCCAGGTCTTGATCAACAGTCTGCTTGGAGGGAAACTTTGATCCTATACCTCTGGATTCTGATTGGCTTAATAAAGGAACTCCCTGACGACAGGAAAATCCATAAATATGTTAGCTTGGATTGGAGTTTCATGTCAAGACTCTGGTTATCGATAGGCCCTCTCAGGCTGTACTAAGATGCTCCATCTTGGACCTATTTATTCCCTGGTGTCAGGTCCAGTGTATATCTAAACTGTACTGACTCCATTTTCTAATGCTTCTAGTGTTTGAGTATTCTCTTCCCAGGTGCACCAGTTCCCAGGCAGCATTCCCACCGGAGGAGACTGTTTTGTCTAACACCGTTCCACCAAGCATTGGCCTTGGAGGAGAGCAGCTTCCCAGGACTGAGAGATGTTGTTTTGAGAACTGTGGGGGGAGGCTGATCCAGATGGGTATTGTTACTCTGTATCTTATGCTTGCTCTTCATTGGTAACAATGATCATGTACCATCCTGATTCTCCTATTCAGGACAGTGGACTATAATGGACCTTTTCTGCAGTAAAGTTTCCTTTTCCAAACAATGGACTTGTGTTTGCTTCTAAAGGGAACCCTGTAGTGAGTGCCTTATTTAGCCACAGTCTGACATTTTGTTACAATCAACCTGAGCAACCCGTGCAAGCCCAAGACTCCCAGGAGCTGGGAGCAACCGGGAACGGAACCGGAGCCGCCACTTCCACCCCGCCTCTCATCGACCTCAGTACTCGGGCCGAGACCGAAGCCAACCTCGGGGCAAGGCCGAAAGCGACTGCTCTCCCTTTGATTTCGGTACCCACCCCGTCGGAGTGGGGAGCCAGACCCCGAGAAACCAGAGAGCGTCGGGCAGGTGGACTTCATCCACTAGTTTCGATGGAAGGGCGCCGAAGCCTAGGAACCGTCCCGGAGCTAGACAGCAGCCAACCATGGCGATATTGGAACAGGACGTCCGAACAGGCGGAGGGGGACACGTCTCGCCGCGGCGCCCTGAGTTGGGATTACTCCGAACTTGTTTCGTGGAAAGAGCCAACGGAGGTCCCTGAACAAAGTTGGGAGCAGATACAAGGTCGCACCTATGCGGTGGATACCAGCATCTCGGCCGTGACGGGTATGGCCAAGGGAATCCTAGCTGCGAGATCGAGAGTCGTCCAAGGGGACCCTCCTCCTTGGGGCCCCTTGTCCCCGGTGAGTGCAACGAATGAAGCTTCCATAAGCGAGCAACCGGGGGCAAGTCGAATGCAACAGCTAGAAGCTAAACTGATGGATATGGAAGAAAGTTTGGCCCATGCCATCCATTTAATTTCGGCAATGGGAGCAGGGGAAAGACTGTCCGCTGAAGAGATGGCGGTACAGATAGCTACCCTTCAAAGTGTTATCTCCTATCCGATGGAGAATGTCCAGCAGCGGCCGTTACCTACCGGCGAAGGGGACACCCATCCGGGCGAGACGGGAGAGCAACCCAAGGAACTTCCAGCACAGCAGGAAATTCCACCGAGCAAGGGAGACCCGGTTGAGCCACCCGGAGAGACCCCCACCGAACTTCCTAACCAGACAGGAGATGTGCCGCCAGACGGGACTCCCGCTGAGAGGCCTACGGAAGGGGAAGAAAAGCCCAGGGATACACCGGTGAGACCCCCTCTTACTTCTTCTATAACGGTCCGGCCGGACCAAGAGGGAGCACACGCGGCTCCCTCTGAGGAGGGAGCCCCTCGTCAACCGCGAGACATTGTCCCCGCCGGGCAACCTACGGGGGACGGTCTAACAGCGCCAAGAGGCCAGCCGCTTCCCAGATTAACAACACCCGGAGGGGCAAGCCCGCGCGGCCTTCCACCGGTTCAACCCTCGCCGCTGCGGCCTCTCTCACCTCGACCGCAGCTCATATTATTGCAGCAGCCCCAGGACCAGCCCGTTTTACCACCCCCGAACCAACCGGGACGGCCTGCACCACTACGACACCTTCAACCCCCTCCTCAGCGGCCGATTTCCACTCTCTCACACCAACCTCCTCCACCTCGACAGCTGCCACTAACGCCTCCCGTGTTACCGGCCAGACCGAGACTGCCGCCTCCTGCTCGCCTGCCACTACAGCCTCCGGCCCAACCAAGACCAACCCCGACACAGCAACCACGGCAACCTCCGCCCGCACAACCAGCCCAACCCCAGCCGGCACTGCCGGTTCAACCGCCACCCGTACAGCCGGCACCGTTGCCCCGACCGAGACTCCAGTTACCTCCTCCTGTGCCTCAGGCGCAACTAAGACTGCCAATGGACTTTTACCCAGCGCCTGCTCCGAGACAAGAACTCCCGATGGGCTGGGTGAAGCTGGAAGCTACCTTCGATGGGGATCCATCCAAATTGGGATTTTTCTTAGTCCAAGTGGTACAGTTTTTCAACCGTTGGGGGCACCTCTTCGGCAGTGAGGCCAGTCAAATCGAACATCTTGGATCTCGTTTACAGGGCAAAGCAGCAGATTGGTATGTAGGACTATACAATGTCGGGGCCCCAGAACTTGATACTCTCCAGGGGTTAGTGGATGCTATCCGAGCGCAATATGAAGACCCCTTAGAAGAAACCAGGGCCCGAACAGAATTGCAAGCCATCAAACAAGGCAGCATGTCAGCAAGAGACTATGTCACAAAATTCCGGCAATTAGCAGCCAAGTGCCCTAGGTGTGAGGAGTCCACCAAAATTATTCTGTTCAAACAAGGCCTTAACCCGAGACTTTTGGACAGAGCCCTCATGCAAGACAATCCCCCCACGTTGTTAGGGTGGATCCAACTTGTTTGCGAAGTAGAAAATCGCATGCTGGAAGTCCGTTTGGTTGAACAACAACAACAAACGGGACAAAGAAGGACATTGACATTACAAAGGGGAACACGGGGAGCTAGCTACGCCACCCGTGGAGCGAGAGATGCTAGATGGCAACAAGGGCTGTGTTTGCAATGCGGACAAGCTGGTCACTTTGCAGCACAATGCCCTTACCGGCCTGTGCAAAGACCTCCGCTCCAATTACGGCGTCCAACCCTTGCTCCGTTTCCTACGCTCCAACGCCCGACTCCAGCACCCCGAGCAAATAGAGGCCGCGGCGCTTCCCAAAGGCCAGCCTCGGAGAGAGGGCTGGAAGCGGAAGAAGTCATGGAATACGATCCCGCTTCCCCAACCGCAGAAGCTAATCCAGAAAGTCCCCAGTCGGGAAACGAAATGGATCTGTCGTGAAAGGACCCAAACGACAGATCCGTCCTAAGCCCGTCCCTGCACGGAACCGGCCGCCTGGGTCCATCTTATTCATGCCAGTGACTCTAATCAACCCAGAGAGGAAGATGCATATTCGGGTGCAAGCTCTCATTGACTCGGGCTGCTCAAGAGACATCATTGCCCCTGCTCTAGTCAATGGACTAGTCCTACCAACTCGGGATCTACAAAACCCAGTAATCTTTGAGCAAATGGATGGTACCAACATGAATCCTGTAACAACTGAAACCATCCCAGTGATCACAGGCATGGGACAACATTGGGAGAAGAGGTCTTTTGTCATCAGCTCGACTGCCAAGTACCCGTTAATTTTAGGCAGCAAATGGCTGTGTGATCACAATCCCTACATAGACTGGGCACAAGGATGTATTACCTTCAGTCATACCAACTGCAAAAATCACCGTTGGAATCAAAACTGGGGCGAAGATCCGACTCATAAAGAAAAGGCCCTTCTCACCCAAGAAGAAGTCAACCAAATACCCGAACCGTACTGGCCTTTTCTAAATGCTTTCTCTGAAGAGGAAGCAGATACTCTACCCCCGCACCGACGAACGGACTGTGCGGTAGAAATTTTACCCGGAGCCTCACTGCCCAAAGGACGACTTTATCCCATGAGTCTCCATGAACGCGAAGAGCTCCGGAAATTCATCGACACCAACCTCCAACGAGGGTTCATCCGCCCAGCCGCTAGCCCCCACGCCGCGCCAGTCCTCTTCGTAAAAAAGAAGGATGGGGGACTTCGACTGTGCACAGACTTCCGAGGCTTGAATGCAGTGTCCACCAACAACGCCTATCCTATACCGCTCATCCGAGACCTTCTCAACGTCGTGGCCCAAGGTAAGATCTTTACGAAATTAGATCTAAAAGATGCTTACTTCCACGTTCGTATCAAGGCAGGGGATGAGTGGAAAACCGCTTTCAATACGCCCCTCGGACAATATGAATACTTAGTTATGCCTTTTGGTTTGACGGGAGCCCCGTCCGTATTCATGTCCATGATAAACGAAGTTCTACACGAATTTCTGTACAAAGGGGTGGTAGTGTACCTTGATGATGTGTTAATTTACTCAGACACCGAGGAAGAACATGTTCAAACGGTTCAAAAAGTTTTAGCCACCCTGATGAAGAATAAGCTGCCCATCAAACTGTCCAAATGTGAATTCCATAAAACCGAACTCACTTACCTCGGGTATTGTATCTCCCAAGAAGGCCTGAAAATGGATCCAGCCAAAATACAGGCGATCCAGGACTGGCAGAAACCCACCACCCGTAAAGAACTGCAATCCTTCCTGGGTTTTGCCAACTTCTATAGAGACTTCATAGCAAATTTCGCCCAAATCACGCTCCCTTTAACAGACTTGCTGAAAACCAAAGATAAAGGGGACCAAGCTAAAAAACCCTCTGCCAAACTGCAATGGACCCCTGATTGCCAAACGGCCTTCGATTGTCTGGAAAAGCAATTTGTAACGGAACCCATCCTCTCCCACCCAAACGCACAATCCCCTTTCGTAGTACAGGTTGACGCCAGCGATACGGCGATAGGGGGGGTTTTACTGCAGAAGGGGGAGGATGGCAGGCTGCGGCCGTGTGCTTTCTTGTCTAGAAAATTTTCGGAGGCGGAAAGGAATTGGAATGTGTGGGAGAAGGAGGCCTTTGCCGTAAAAGCGGCCCTTACTAACTGGAGACATTGGCTGGAGGGGGCGCGATACCCTTTCGAGGTCTGGACGGATCATAAAAATCTGGAGGCCCTCCGAAGCCCACGCAGACTGAATGCCAAGCAATTGCGATGGGCGGAATTCTTTTCCAAATTCAACTTCACTCTAAATTATCTCCCAGGCAAAACTAACTTTTTGGCAGACGCCCTATCGCGCATGCCCCAACATAAGAGCAAACGGGAGGAGACTGTCGACACTGTCTTCTCGCCTACGCAACTTGGAGGCGTGGTGACTACTCGCAGCCGTGCCAAGCAGCCCCTCCCGGCCAACCAAGAGTGGAAATCGAAACTTAAAACTGAGGTGGAGAAGGAGGGGGATAAGGCTCCGCGAAGCAAACTAACCCAAACCCCACAAGGGGATTGGCTAGCCGGGAGCAAATTTTATGTCCCAGACAGCCTCAGACTGGAAGTTTTGCAGCGCTGTCATGACGCTCCCACTGCTGGACATTATGGGTATCTGAAAACTTTACACCTAATCCAAAGACAATTCTGGTGGCCGGGCATGCGCAAAGACATTTCCCAATACGTTAGTTCCTGTCCTATTTGCCTCAGCGCCAAAACCAGAAAAGGGAAGCCTCCGGGTCTCCTGCAACCATTGGAAACGCCAAACAAACCCTGGGAAATAATATCTATGGACTTTATCACTGATCTACCTATCTCAAAAGGACATAATTGCATTTTAGTGGTGGTAGATCTGTTCTCCAAACAAGCTCATTTTATCCCCTGTACTGCTATACCCTCCGCTCGAAAACTAGCAGATTTGTTTCTAAAACACATCGTAAAATTACATTCTTTTCCGTCCAAGGTGATTTCGGATCGCGGCGGACAGTTCGTTGCCAACTTCTGGCGGGAGCTTTTGAAAATGTTGAATATTGAACAAGGCATCAGTTCAAGCCACCACCCACAAACCGACGGGCAATCCGAAAAAACAAACCAAATTTTAGAACAGTTTCTTCGTTGCTACATTAATTTTCAACAAGATAATTGGGTGGACCTTCTCCCTCTGGCCGAGTTCTCTTATAACAACAGTGTACACGCTTCAACGGGGGAGGCCCCCTTCAAAATTGTCTACGGGACTCACTTCAATCCCTTCCCGTTGGATGCCCCCCCTCTCCATTCCTCTAAATCGCCAGATGTATCTTCGTGGTGGGGGGAGGCGGCGCAGCAATGGGATCTTATTAAGAAGCACCTTGACAAAGCCAAACTGGATTACAAAAAATACGCAGACCGCCATCGTGCGGCCGAATGGGAATTACAACCTGGAGATCATGTGTATATTTCCACTAAAAATCTAAGACTTGCTCAGACCAGCCGCAAACTCGCTCTGAAATTCCTAGGACCTTTTCCTGTGCGCAAGATAATAAATAAAGTGACTGTTGCTGTAACTCTGCCCAAGAACCTGCGCCATGTGCATGATACGTTCCATGTCAGTCTTCTAAAAAGAGCTCCCACCGACAACAAATGGCACGTCAGAGCTCCACCCATTCCAACGTTGATTGACGACCAAACACACTATGAGGTACAACAAATCTTGGACTCTAAACTCAAACGAAATCAGCTTTTTTACCTCATTAGGTGGAAGGACTTTGATTCTGGTTACGATGAATGGGTGAACTCTGCACATGTTCATGCTCCTAGATTAACCAAAGCTTTTCATACTCGCTATCCATATAAGCCAGGGGGGGATTTGTTTTAAGGGGGGCAGAATGTCAGGTCCAGTGTATATCTAAACTGTACTGACTCCATTTTCTAATGCTTCTAGTGTTTGAGTATTCTCTTCCCAGGTGCACCAGTTCCCAGGCAGCATTCCCACCGGAGGAGACTGTTTTGTCTAACACCGTTCCACCAAGCATTGGCCTTGGAGGAGAGCAGCTTCCCAGGACTGAGAGATGTTGTTTTGAGAACTGTGGGGGGAGGCTGATCCAGATGGGTATTGTTACTCTGTATCTTATGCTTGCTCTTCATTGGTAACAATGATCATGTACCATCCTGATTCTCCTATTCAGGACAGTGGACTATAATGGACCTTTTCTGCAGTAAAGTTTCCTTTTCCAAACAATGGACTTGTGTTTGCTTCTAAAGGGAACCCTGTAGTGAGTGCCTTATTTAGCCACAGTCTGACACCTGGAAGGCAAACCTAGATCTCATCATTAGGCTTAACTAGCAGTTAATCTTTTGTTTCTTACTGATAAACGTTCCACCTAGTTTCTACTTGTAGCTAGACTGTTCTTAAGTGTCTTATATTTTCTAAGATTTATGTTTAGCTATTAAAGTGTTAGTTCACCCAGGATCTTTGGAGGTACGGTTTACTAAGACTTCTTGGGAAGGATCTTGCCCACGTTTTGCCACAGACTGCTTTGCTACTAATGAGGGAGCCAGCGTTGACGGACTGCTCAGAACAACGCCGGGTGGCATGTCCTACCAAGGAAGACTCCCAAATCGGCAGACCTCACCCTTGGTCCTCTGGTAACTCAAGAGTGCAAGGCTGAACTGGCAGCCAGAGGATGCTGAGAGCCAAGGGGAGTTTGTGACAGTTGCCTTCAGATGCCAACAAACACTTTCTGAGTTGCATAATAAGGCCTGGTGCATCTTCGGTCTCGTTTGTGTCTTGACAAAGGAGCTTTGATTCATGAAAGCCTATACTCTGGGAAATGTTGGTGCTGCTGGATTTGAATATTGTTGTTCTGCTGCAGGCTAACACGGCTGCTCCCTTGAAACATTTCAGATACCAAGCAATTGCATTTCCCTTGGAACTGCAGTTTGCCACTTTTAAGCTCAATCTTTCAGGGAAAGGCTGTGTTTTTGTGAAGATGGTGGGGTGAGTGTAATGTTGCATCCAACAGGCTCTTGAGTGGATTAGATACTTGAGAGCCTCTTGCAATGGTCAGATAGGGCCAAATCTCTGTAAATACCATAGACCTGCAACTCCATAATACAAGTATTTCTCCTCTCCAAGTCAGGTAGATGTCTGGGTGCAGGCTTATAAACTGAAAATCCAGACAATGTTGAGAAGCTGTTAGTCAACCATGTTGCTGGTCCAGGCTTAAGGAGTCAAATTATTCTGAACAGGGCAGTACTGACACTTTGTGGGTTTTTTAGACCTTCAGATAGGAGCCCAGGTGTCCTTCCTTGCATATAGCTAGATAGCCCCTTCTTTCAGCTTTAGCTGAAGCACTGAACTCTGTTCCTTGATCAGCAGGGTCCATGCATGGACTGTGACAATTCCTTAGATTGAACTATTGCAGTGATCTCTATGCGAGGCTGCTGTTGGTTCAGATAGCAGCAGCTAGACTGCTAGTTGTGGATTCACAGGAATCTTTCTCTAGAATTAAAACAGGAGTCGCTAACATAGCATCTGTGGCTACCATGGCAGCCTTGGACACCTTTCCTGGTGTTTTAAAAAAGTGAGCAGAGCAAGTGGGCCTTTTGGCCATCAGGGCTTCTGATTGGCCATTGAAGATCTGATGGACTCTAGATTTTTTTTTTTAAAGTTGCTTTGGTGGCAGCAACATAAGGATCTACCCTGTGTGACTGAAGGTAAGCTGTCTATATGCAAGAAAAATAGAAGAGTTCAGTAGCACCTTTTAAGACTACCCACATTACTGTAGCATAAGCTTTCGAGAACCACAGCTCTCTTTGTCAGATGCAAGAAAATGCTTTTAAACGATGCTATAACAACAACAACATTCGATTTATATACCACCCTACAGAATAACTTAACACCCACTCAGAGCGGTTTACAAAGTATGTCATTATTATTATCCTCACAACAAAACATCCTGTGAAGTGGGTGGGGCTGAGAGAGCTAGAAGCTGTGACCGAAGGTCACCCAGCTGGCTTCAAGTGGAGGAGTGGGGAATCAAACCCAGTTATCCAGATTAGAGTCCTGCACTCTAACCACTACACAAAACTGCTTGTTTTAAAAGGCATCCTGTTAAACTAGAGCTTTTGCCTGAAATTCTGAAGAGTTACTATTAGTTCTGCCTAACCTCACTCCATGACCTTTTGCGGTTAGCTCAGCCTCCCATGGCAGCCATTTTGTTATTGCACCCTCTACCCTTCGTTAGAATTCCAAGAGTGTCTGTGGGCTTAGGTGGGGAGGTCCTGTACTTAACAGAACAAAGCTGGTTGCCCTGGTTCTGCACCCATTTCAAAGCGCTAAACACTGCAACTAGGACTGTTCACTGTTGTTAGAACCTGCCTGACACCTTTGGTCATCAACTGAAGGCCTTCTCTCTGGTTCTCCTTTCTCCCCTTCAGACGTGAGCTCTGCAGTGACTAGAAACAGGGCCTGTGGGGTAGTATCTCCTTTCCCTTTGGCATCCTGTCAGTTGCCTGCCCCTTTTCAAGCACTGATTAATTGTTCTTATTTACCCAGGAAACGGCCTTAACCGGGATAGCCCAGGTGAGCCTGATCTGGTCAGATCTCAGAAGCTAAGCAGGGTCGGCCTTGGTTAGTAATTAGATGGGAGACCTCCAACAAGACAGGTATTGACAAACCATCTCTGTCAGTCTCTTGCCATGAAAACGCCACGGGGTTGCCATAAGTCAGCTCTGACTTGAGGGCACTCTCCAACGCACACCCACGGGAGGAAAGGGTTGGGTCTGCTCCCTGCAGCTAAACTGCCCAAACTATATTGTGAGAGGAGCAGGGACTGCTACAGGTCAAAGAGCACCAGATGAAATGCAAGCAAACCAAACTCTTGAGGCAAAAAGAAATCCAAGCTGGCATGGCTCTAGAGCAGGGGTGGCCAAACTGCGGTTCGGGAGCCACATGTGACTCTTCTAAACATACTGTGCGGCCCCTAGAGGTCTCTCTAGTATCGCTGTGGCCATATAGTTTCGTTTAGTTTATTTCCCTCCCCTTCTTTCTTTCCCTGTCTTTCCCGCCCTCCCTTCTTTCTGTGTCCTTTTCCTTTTCTTCCTTCTTTCTTTCCATGACTTTCATATTTTTAATAAAAATGTTGGGGGGACTTTTGTGATGTCACTTCCAAGTCAAAGGACAGGTGATGGCTCTTTCCAAGCTCCACCCCTTCCGATGATACCACGTCCAGCATACTTCACCAAAACCCCACCCCTTCCTGTAATGTCACTTTCAGGATACTCCCCCAAACCTGCCTCTTCATCTGAAGTCACTTCAATAAATCATGTCTTGCGGCTCTCAAACATCTGATGTTTATTTTATGCGGCTCTTAACGTTAAGCAAGTTTGGCCACCGAGTGGAAGAAAGAGGAAGAAAGTGGGCTTGATGTGAGAAATAACACTACCATGAACAGCACTGCAAACTAAAGTGATTTTCAGTGTAGAGGGGAAGGGGTTTTGCTCAGCTGCCTTAGTATTTAATAGATCTACTAATCAAAGTCTTTGCCCCTCTGCTCTGCTATAGGCAAGCTTAATGTTGAGGGGAAGGCTCTACTTCTGTTCCCACCTTTGCACATGTAAGGAAGGGCAGGATGTGTTGTGGCCCCCTCCCTTGGGATCCTATCATTCAGATGACCTGGAGGAGCTAGAGACCAATCTGCAGGGGGGCGGGGAACTCTGAGGTTCAGGGGACACCCAAAGTGCTGGTAGTTATTGTTATTATTGTTAAAAATGAATCACTTCTTAAGATATATTCTTGACATCCCTTTTATTTCTCTTTGCTTTCTTTTTCCGTGGTAGCCTTTTTGAGTATGGCACCAAAGAATGTAAACGTGGGCAATTTCCAGGTGAGCTCACCCAGGTAAAGAAGTAGAAGAACTTGTTTTTTAAATCCCAAATGTGGGTCTGTTTGCAAAATTTTAAATTTTGTATTTAAGGTTTTCTCCAACTATCCTTGAAATCCTAAAGCACAAAAACAGTCATAAATGGACCGATGGACTTCAGTAAGTTAACGGTCAATATCAATTACCTGTTGTTGGTTTTTTGCTCTCTTCCATTTTGCATCTTAAACTGAGTGCTGAAAGTTGCAAAATAGTTCAGATTGTAAAAATGAACCATTTTCAACATGTGCAAAATGGTATCCTATCAAACACTCTTGGCTGAGTACTTAACCAAGCATAGTGGATGTACCATGCACCTGAAGAAGTGAGCTCTGCCGCATGAAAATTCACGCTGAAATTTGTCTATGTGCTACAGGACTCCTGTGTAATTCCTTTTAGCCGATTGATAGTTTGTTGCTGCAGGACAATTCTAGGGATGGAAAAAATGGTCCTGGAAAAGAGCTCTACCCCCTCTCCCTGAAGGAAAAGCCTGCCCAGCCAGCCCTGTGCCTTGCCTAGCTTGGCCAGGTGGGTCGTTCTGTGCGCCCTTCCTATGCTGCACAGGGTGAGACCGAGCATGTCCATCCTGTCACCATGCAGGTTGAGAGCTATTGGCTCGCGATGGTGGTGGATTACATTCACCCTGCATGGGGTGAGGGGTGTCCCTGGCAGCGGGCCGTCTCCCAGGCCATTGGCCCACTGGGACTTCTCCGTGTGGCCAACTCATCCTAGGCAATTTATTGTGTGAGTTTGCTGCTTATCAGGCAAAACTCTTTAGACCTGCTGATTTAAAATACTCATCTTGCGGAAAGTGGCCGTGTGGTCTGCGTTAGCTGCTTTGATGTGATGAGCTGAGCATATGTTGAAAATGTGGTTCTCTCTGTCCTGGAAAACCATTGTGCAAAATCTTTAGGGAGCCTGTTTTCCAGGTAGGCAGGTGAGACATGCAGCAGGCATGTGGCTGCCCTTAGCTGTAGATAGCAAAGCAGAGGAGCAGGTGAGATGAGATACTGTTCAGAAGGCAGTCGCTAGTTCCAAACTGCATAAAGGAACAGCTGGAGGGATAAGTAAAGCAAAGATGGATGAAGGAGTAAAGCGAAAAACATGCAATGGCCAACAGAGGGCATTCTTTGTACACCAAAAGGGAGGGAAGAAATACGGGAAAGGAGATGCCTAGAGGAATTAACGTGCCTCCGTAAAAGCTGTGGCACGAGGCCCGGCTTGAAGCACGTGGGCAGCTTTTTCTCTCCGCTTTCATTTCCAAACTTCCTTGAAGGGTTGTGCAAAATTCTGGGCTGACCTGACGGCTATAAACAGTTGGCTAGGGCAACAAAACGTCTGGCCTGCCAATCAAATGTGAGATCCCTCCAAGCACTGCACTCCAAAGTTCCTTGCTATGTTGCAGAAGAGAATACCGGTAGGAGGTCCAACTACCTTTGTGAAACAGCCATCAGTCCAACAGCTTTGTGAAACATCTATCAAATCTAATGTTAAAAACTTAGATTCCAAATCAGAACTCCACTGTGGCCAAAAGCTCATTTTGAACACTGATTTCCATGTTCAGCTCTTTCTCTTCAAACACACTATTGTCTGTGCGCACTCTGAAAATGTGAATAATTTTACTCTCTGACCATGGAAGCATCGTCTGTGATTCCTTTTTCTGATCTTCACTTCAGCCTTCTCTCTTTGGTACCTTTGTTGTTTCTTTTCCACAGGATTTTAACCACTGAGAGAGAGAGAGAGAGAGAGAGAGAGAGAGAGAGAGAGAGAGAGAGAGAGAGAGACACTCTCTCTCTCTCTCTCTCTCTTTGGGGAACAGTGTTGCCATATAATGTAAAGTAGTCATTCCCTTGGCTGGTGCCCAAAAGGATTGCGCTAGCCTTTGTTTCCTGTCTTGCTGCGTGGAATTCAGAGGCTGGCGATAGCAAAAAAACATGTGCAATACTGTACTTCTTACTATTTATTAAATTTATAGCCCACCCTCCCCACGAATGGGATCAGGAAGGATTACAACATACAAATAAAAATACATTGATAAAACAGTAACATCGAATACTCATAAAAATCAGATTCAGCGGCATAAAAACACGCTCTACACCAAGTTCCTAGTATCCCAGGACTGGATTCCGTTCCCCCTTCCCTGCAGTCCGTACTTACCCAGATAAGGATAAAACAGGTTGGTGACATGGCTTTAATGTCAACCTTCAGAGACCTATATGTGATCAGTTTCCATTTAATCCAAGGATTGAGTGGAACCCCAACACAGCAAAAACAGATTTTAAAGATTTTAATATCCTTAAAAGTTCACTGTATTCAGCAAGCAAACTCTTGAGACCGGAAACTGCCCAAAGTTTTCCATTTCTTCTTCAAACACTTACGGCCATGGGCTAAGCTGAAACAGGACCACTGCACTTAATCATAACGTATAATAACATTCAATTTATATACTGCCCTTCAAGATGACTTAACACCCACTCAGAGCAGTTTACAGAGTTTGCTCTCCGGGGGCAACATTTAGCCACTGAAGAAAAGGTGAAAAACTTTTTTAGTTTTTTGATGGGTTAAGCTGTTAGCTGTGACTGCAAAAACCTGATGATCAGAGGTACTTTGAAATTCCTGGCTTTGTTACTTTCTCCTTAAGACTTTAAAATATAGTTTATTGGACAGATTCTAGTGATAAACTGATTTTTCACTCTTGTACAAAATTCTTACCATGGTGCTGTTTGCAGTCCTATAGCTGAAACTCAGCTTTGAGATACAACCGACATAAAGCTATGCTGAAAGAGTGGGACACCAGTGTAAATGCTGAATCTCTTCCTATTCTCCACAGGTAGGGACGCCTCTCTAGGAATAGTTGACCCTGCATTTAAGCAAGATGCCTACGTTTGGGCATATATTGAAGCAACAATATTTCTCACTTACCTTTTCATCGACTGGGTAATAATCATGTCTTTACAAGTGCAAGTAATGGAAAGCTGCATACAGAGGTGATCCATTTTGAAGTTTTAATGGAAATAATTAGAATAGCAAGGGGCTGTTGTCCAAAAATTTACAATTGGCTTTTAATTTTGGAAGAACACTTAGGAAAAACTTTCAAAAGCAGATGATATGGTTACAGTGGCCTATTGTGAAGTCCAGTTGGGGAACGACTTGCCCAGAGGGTGAAAACTGGCTAGAGTCAATAAGAGAGCCAATGGCGACGAGGATGAGTCAGATGGGTCTTGGAGCCAAGCTACAAGTGACACCTTACACAGGTTGGACACTTGTCAGCTTACCTCAAGTTTTGATGGGAAATGTAGGCGTCCTGGTTTTACAGCTTGGCTCTCCATTACAACTGCAAGACCAGGATGCTGACATTTCCCATCAAAACTTGAGGGAAGCTGACAACTGTCCAACCTGTGTCAGGTGTCACTTGTAGCTTAGTTCTCGATAATGCAGATTACGGCTAGTTTGGTTAAGGCTGATTGAACACGTGAGTGCACTGTTTGCAGAGGGCCTGTTTTTCTCCCAAAGGTACATGTGTTCAAGGGAAGGATATCTTTTGATTTCCAACTTGACTCTTTAAATATTTTTCCTGGGGACTTTGGTAGCTTTGTGCAGAAATAACATTGGAAAGTGGTTAGGCATTTATTGGCAACAGCAAAAGTGTCATACGAAACTGGTGTCATATAAAACCGCCATCCTTTGGGAGTTGGTTGGCTGAGGGCCAAACTGAATGTGGACATGTGAGTGCTGCTGCTGCCATCTTGGTCAGAGTTGACTTATGGCAACCCCTGGTGGGGTTTTCATGGCAAGAGACTATCAGAGATGGTTTGCCATTGCCTGCCTCTGCGACCCTGGTCTTCGTTGGAGGTCTCCCATCCAATCACTATCCAAGGCCAACCCTGCTTAGCTTCTGAGATCGGACCAGATCAGGGTCACCTGGGCTATCCAGGTCTGGGCTCCACCATCTTAAAGAGGGTTAAAAATGCTGCAATGGCCAGCAGTTCACAGGGCTGAGGTGCTCTTCTCTCCCCCACCCCCCATGCACCTTTTCAAGTACCAAAGGCATCGGCAAGACTGACTCAGCCTGCTGTGTTGCAGGATATTCATTGGGCCCTTGTAGCATTTTTAAAATCTCTTTAAAATAGTGGTGTTGTCCATTGGTTGGACCCACGGTTGCACTCATGTCTCATTTGGCCCTCGGAGATAGTCAAAAGAACAGAACATTGTTGGTTATGGTACTCTTTAATCAATGTGAACTAGGTTTGAAGGGCGTGTGTTTTTTGGGCAAAATGACCATTGTAATTGATTTGATTGCTCATCTATGCAGTAAGACGGGTAAAATAGGTGGGTTACACAAAAAGCAGGAAGTTACTGTCTACCAGTGGCAGAAGCCAACATTCTGCCTTAAACTCTGCTTGTTCTTCTGCTACCCACGCATTGGTTGCTGGCAGTATTTTATGGGGGGTATGGGGAGGAGTGATGCTCTGTGTTTTGAGTGGCTGGCATGCTATATCATCAACCCGGTGACTGACTGGGACTAGATTTCCTTTTGAAGCTTCTTTTTCACACAAATTGGGGGACAGGGAGTAAGAGAAGCACTCACCAAGAAAAGTGTGTGCTATTAGGACAGGGCCTGAAGTTATTTTCTTCCATAGCACCCTGCCTTTCTCTTCCACCAGCAACCTGAATAGCCCTGACCCTAGCCGAGTTCCTCTGGGCTTGGGAGCTAAGCAGGGTTAGCCATGGTCAGTATTGGATAGGAGAGCACCAAGGAAGACCAGGGTTCCTAAGCAGAGGCAGGCAGTGGCTGACCACCTCTGCTTGCCTCTTGCTCAGATTCCCCAGTGGGTGCGGTTGTCATGAATCAGTTGCGACTTCGTGGCACGTTCGTCTTCGTTTCCCCCAAAGCGGCTTTCAATGCTCTTCTCTCCTGCATTTTAAGCGCACAACAACCCTGTGAAGGAGATGAGGCTGAACGTGTGCGACTGGCCCAAGGTCACCCAGCGAGCTTCCATGGCAGAGTGGGGATATGAACCTGGGTCTCCAGATCCTAGTCTGACACTCTAACCATAATGCCACATTATATTGTCGAAGGCTTTCACGGCCGGAGAACAATGGTTGTTGTGGATTTTCCGGGCTGTATAGCCGTGGTCTTGGCATTGTACTTCCTGACGTTTCACCATCTTCAGAGGTGTAGCACCAAAAGACAGAGATCTCTGTCTTTTGGTGCTACACCTCTGAAGATGCCAGTCTCAGCTGCTGGCGAAACGTCAGGAACTACAGTGCCAAGACCACGGCTATACAGCCCGGAAAATCCACAACAACCATAATGCTACACTGGCTCTCTGTAGCAGGCTGCTATGCCACCATAATGACTGGTCGCACCAAAGCCGGCAGTGGCTCTGCAGTGGCCTCTCTCATTCTCTACTCTGCCCAGGGGAGCTGCTACCGTGTTTCTAACCCGACTGCTCTTTTGTTCCAGAAGGTCTGATTAGAAGATGCTGTGAGTTAACCTCGAGCATCAACTCCTAGTAGGAATGGTGGATAAAAGTGTTAGAGTTTGCGTCATTGGCAAAACTTACTTCACTGATGAGGGAAAAGACATTAGTTACATTTTTGACTGAATGGAAACGGTTTATAGACTTTTTACAGGAAATGGATAATAAGGACTTTATGACATCTGGATTTATGGATTAAGAATCATGAACAATAGAAAAAAGAGAGCTCTTATGTTTAACTTAGAATAAGTGGGACTCTGAATATGATCCATATTTATGGCGGAGAAAATTGGAACTCAATCTGTAGTTTAGTTTAAGGGTTTTTTTTCTTTTTTTCGTTTTTCACTTGTTTATGTATTGTTAGTGTGGCTTCTTTTTAGAATTGTTTTTTATCTTCTGTTTGTTGTCTGTAGCTTTTATGTTATGGTTTATAGTCTAAATAAAGAAAAATCCCAGAGCATCAACCCCTAGTTACGCTGTGCTCCAAGCCAAGTTTCCTCCCAGGGGGACAGACAGTATTCCTGAGATCAGGTTTGGACTCTGCATGACTTTTTATGGCCCTGAATGTGTACTGGGGAGAAGGGGGAAGTAAATCCCTGAAATGGTCAAAAATTGTGCAACTCTGTGCACGCGCATGCAGTATAAATGAGTTCTGCTGGTGCTGGAGATGAGTCAGGAACGATGAGAAATATTGATGATGCCCCCTCCATCAACCTCCCCCCTCCCTGGCCTGCTTAGCCCCTTTCATCCCATGGCTTGGCAGGGGCCCTAGGGAGCAGATGTGTGATAAGACTTCTCTGGCTGAAAGAGGAGAGGTCGAGCGGTGGTTATTGGCCAATAACTAATTGGTCCCCCCGCCCCAGGTCCAAAGGGATAGTATACCTCTGCTGAGAAGGGATATGCGCAAGAATTTGACTTGAGATGAAACTTGGTTCCTTTAAACCTTTTGACCGTTTCAATATTATGTTCTGAGTTGCACTCAGAGGATGCTTCCCTTGGCTTAAATGGGAAGTACCATTCTCTGGGCGTCTTCTGTTTCCCATCTGATTGGGATGACATTCTCCAGCGTCCTATCCTTTCCCTATGTGGTCTGCATCCCAGCTTCATGTCGGTAAGTCAGAGCTTCTCCAGTTGACAGGCAACTAAAATGCCCAGCTTCCAAAGGGTCTGGGAGGAGGAAGAGAATGTTTCAAGCAGCCGAATGCACAGGCATCCAGATAATCCTGTTCATTGTGAAGATGGGCTACATATTCTGGCGGGACAAAGGTCCTATCAGGTCAGAGCCAATTTGATGTAGTGGTTAAGAGCAGCAGGACTCTAATCTGGAGAGTTGGGTGTGATTCCCCACTCTGCTTGAAGCCAGCTGGGTGACCCTGGGTCAGTCACAGCTCTTTCTGAGCTCTCGCAGCCCCACCCACCTCACGGAGTGTTGTGGGGATAATAATAACACCCTTTGTAAACCACTCTGAGTGGGTGTTAAGTTGTCCTAAAGGGCGGTATATAAATCTATTATGTTGTTGTTATGTATCTACTGAGATGCTCTCTTCCCTCACTCTGCCTTCCTTACCTTCACCCACCTGGTGAAATGGAGCATTAAAGATGGCGTAGGGAAATGGGGCTGCTGTTTAAAAAGCCCAAGGCAAAGGGAGGAGCAGCCACGCACACCCCCCATGACAAAATTCATGTTCAGATGTGGCCTATTGGCTTACCTACTGAAAGTCAGAGATAATGCCTTTCAGTTTACTTACCCATTCAAGGTTTAACAATCAGGACTTGTTTGATTTTGATTAGTTACTTTCTGAATACACATCTTGACTGAATAGTAAACACGGGAGGCAAACAGGGAAGGGCAGTTACCTTCCTACCCTACCCGGGAACTGGCTGTTGCTGAGCGTGGCCTTCGGGGCTCCCTGAGCCTTGGGCCGTTCTCAAGACCTGTGCAAAGGCAGGGGGGAGGGTTTCCTGCACCTATCGAACCACGCTACAAATTACTTCTGCCTTCCTTGGCATGAGAAGCCTCCTCTGGAGCAGTCTGTTTTGAAGCTGTGATCCTAGCCAACTTTGCTCAGCTAACTCAAGCTGAGCCAGGGAGGTCTGATGGGATTTGCACCACAGAGTGTAGCAGCCTCGGGCGAACTGCTTGCTTTGGATTATTCAGGCCTTGTCTGGTGCAGGGGGGGAAACCTGCTCTCCTCCACTTACTTTTTTCAGTTAACATCTCTTGCCCCCCCCCCCGCCCCACAGCTGGCACTTGGCAGCTTAGCTCATAGAGCAGCCGCCACCCACAGGGAAGATTTCCTGATGTTCCAGGGTGGGGGAAAAGCGCACCTTCAAAGAGATGGTTCTAGATAACCATGATTGCAATGCTCTTCTCCAGGTCTGCCTTGTCTTGTTCATGCAGGAATGAAATGGTGTTACCTGTGGAAGGGCTATGTGCCCAGGGCGCCTTTCGCTGTTCCAGGCAGCTGATCCATGTGCTGTTTGTGCATCTCACCGGGCTGGGGCTGGACTAGGTTGATTGCTTCCAGCAGAGGCGTGGGCGGGGTTTTCTGTACCCAAATAAGGTGTTTGCATTGAGCCAGTTCTAAATTGGCTTCGGATACCATCGCCCCATCTGTGAGTCTCTCTACACAAGACATCTGACACGTGAAGAACACGTGTTGGGAGATGCAATGATAGCCAGGAAGGGTAGTTTAAAAAGACAGAGCCGGCAGCAGGGCAAAGGCTTTGCTATACACTGGAGATGTGTGAAGGGGCTGTGAAAGGCCAGAAAGGAAACTTCAGCCCATTATAACATCTCTGGGTCCAAGCCCGGCTCTGGAAGGCAGCTCCAGTCCATTTCCATTCCTTGCTGCCCTCTGGTTGCGACCCCCCACAGTTTTAGACTGGAGAGGTGAAATTGACAGAGCTTTCCAGGAGGCGAAGATGAAATGAACAAACCCTCTGAAGAGCGATCTCCACCGGCTCTGACTTTTTAAACTACGTTTCCCAGCTAACATTGTGTCTCCCTACACTCGACAAACACGTGCGTCTCATGTAGAGAGACTTTATGTGTCTGCAACTAGCTGGCAGGATCCAATCCTTGAACCTATGTGCTGATGCCTAGCATGAAAGATCTTAAAAATGTGGATGAAAGGCCTCTCAGCTAATGCAAAAATTGCAGACACAGCAGGAACCAGAGGATGCAGGCGAAGCAACAGGACTGTGCCTTGCAAGAGGTGGGGTTTGCTGCTGGAGTTTAGCATCCTGAAAAATCCCAGCTTGTTGTGGGGGGGGGGCAAGCCTTTGTAGCTGCAGCAAGCCCGGACAGATCAAGCAAGTTCCTGGTGAAATCTTGGTGCGGGGAGGGGAAATGGCTGTGATGAAGGCTTCTGGGCTTGGAAAGTCTTTGCGCTTTCTCAATAGCTGGCATCAGCAGTGTGCAATCTGCAAGCGGAGGAGGGACTCTGTGTGGTTATGCTTAAATTGGGGCACACACATTCAGGTTGCCTGATTGGACTCCTGGCAGTTCTCCATTGCTGGCCCAGCCAACATTTTGGCATGCAGGGCCTTGAGCCTTTGAAAGCAAGGATCATTTGGGAGCTGCTTTCTCACCCTGATGGGGAGGGCTGGAATTATTGCTGGGCTGGCTGAGTTCAGGACAAAGCCCAGACAGAAGCTCTGCTTTGTGAGAACAGCTGGTCCCATTTCTCCTTTCTGGTGGAAAATGACAAGTAGTCCCTGCCTGCTGCTCGCCCTGGACTGCTAGAGAAATAGCAGCAGTGCTTTTTTTTTTAGCTGGAACATGGTGGAACGGAGTTCCGGCACCTCTTGAAAATGGCCACATGGCTGGTGGTCCTGCCCTCTGATCTCCAGACAGAGGGGAGTTTAGATTGCCCTCCGCGCTGCAGTGTGGAGGGCAATCTAAACTCCCCTCTGGAGATCAGGGGGCGGGGCCACCAGCCATGTGGCCATTTTCTCCAAGGATGACCCACTGAGTTCCACCACCTCTTTTCCCAGAAAAAAAGCCCTGCATAGCAGAAGTACTAAAAACAGCTTCCACCATAGAAGAAAGGATTGAAAAGTTGCATAAAGAGAGTATCAAGGCACATATGGAGACGCAGGGGGTTGCTGAGACAGGTCACACATGTCCCAAAGAGCGGCTGCGGATATCTTGCAACATTGCAGAGTTTCTTCCAACACGCACTTGTTTCATGGGTGCAGTCCTGAATATATTGCCAGCCCAAGCAGTCCCTTGTGAGGTTTGTGCACTTTGGCTGGCCCTGAAGGTAAGAGGCTGAGCTCTCCCTTGCAGACCTGTCCCAGTGCGAAGAGGAACCGAACTGCCCGGAATAGTTATGGGCTTCCCATCCTTCCCCAACCCACTCTGGCCATGTGAACTCCCGCATAGTATGTGCCTGCCTGGCCCTTTGAACTGGGGCTCTCGACTTCCCTACCAGTAATTTGGAAGTAAGCAATTTGTAGGGACTGGTGCCAACCTTGTTCTGAAACTGCTCCTCTAGCCTGGGGGAGGAGGGGGCTCAGCTTTGGAAAGTGGACTGATAGGATATCACCCTGCTGCCTCCACAATAGCAGTGTTGATGGCCCTTTGGGGCACCAGGGCACCCCTTCATGGCCCCCAAGGGACAGAGCTGGTGCCTTCCAATCTGCCTCTTGAGGAAGTGGTCTTTGCTAGGAGCAGTGTGGGTTGCCCCCAGCATAATGCCACACGTTGGCACATTGAGTTGCACCTGATGCCCTCAGCTGGCATTCCCATCAGGCTTTGAAGTCACCGAATGAGTTGGTACAGGGCGGTGACGGAGGGGCTGAACTGCAACCCCACAAGCTCAGGCTGAATTCACAAGGTGCTTTTGATCGTTTGCCCCCTCCCCAGCCCATAAATTTACAAGGAAAACACTAAAAGAAACAAAACACTCAAAGAAACAAAACACTAGAACACTGAAAGGAGCAACACTAAAAAAACCAAAAAGCACACTGTATAAATGCCAAGGGGCAGGGCTTTTTTCAGCCGAAACGTGGTGGAACAGCATTTCGGCACCTCTCCAATATGATCACGTGCTTCAGGAAACCCAAAGCAGGAAAAAAAGCTGGGGGGTATAAATGCCCCTTTCCGTGCCACTTTGAAGCAGCATGGAACCCCGCTGGCTCGCCTCAGCTGCCTGGCAGGGAAGTCCCCCCCCCCAAGCAGCTGAAGCTGGGGTTTAAATGCCCCTTTTTGTGCCACTGTGCAGCAGCACACAAAGGGGCATTTAAACCCCACTGGCGCGCCTCAGCAGCCTGGCAGGGAAGTCCCCCCAAGCAGCTGAAGCTGGGGTTTAAATGCCCCTTTTTGTGCCACTGTGCAGCAGCACAGAAAGGGACATTTAAACCCCACTGGCTCACCTCAGCTGCGTGGCAGGGAAGTCCCTGCCAAGCAGCTGAAGTGCAGGGGTTTAAAATTTAAAGAGCCCCTTGCCATGGAGCTCTGTGCGTTGATGTCACTTCCTGGAAGTGACATCTTCGCGCTGTCCCAGGAGCGCACATGTGTGTAGTGGCAGGGTAGCCACCTCCTGTGGGCCCCAGGTGCTGGCAACCGCTACCCTGAGTTCCACCACCCGTTTCCCCAGAAAAAAAGCCCTGCCAAGGGGTAAGGTTAAGTTTGTCCCCATTTGGACTAGGAGGCAACTCACCTTAATTATTATTAGTTTTATTTACATTATTATAGTCTGCTTTCTCAGTGAGACTCGTGGCAGATTACACAGGGTAAGTCAATATGGTCAATTGCTGAGACATTCAGTAAACGATACAACAGGGTATGGACTGGAAAAATTTGAAAACAAGCAGAACTCTAAAACATAGCTGAAACAATGCTGAGGCAAAACATATGCAATTTAAAATCACATATTAAACAATCTGGAATTGACCCAGTAGGAGCATAGTTACAGCAACAGACAGTATACAGTAGTATAGTCTACGGTCCCTATCCTTTTACTAAAGCATCTCTCTGAGCCATTTCCTTACAGCCCAGCCCTATGACCTGTGTGAAAAAAGCCCCCCTGAATAATTCAGTCTTGGATAGCAAGATGTGAGTCTAGAGACCAACAAGATTTTCAGGGTATAAGCTTTCAGGAGTCAAAGCTCCCTTCTTCAGCTAGCTGGTATTTTTCAGCAAGTCAAGAGAATGACTCTCCAAGCAGCTTTTCAGGCAGGCCATTTCATAAAGGGGGGGGGGGGCACCACAGAGAATGTATCTGTACAGGCAGCTGTTGACTTGGCACATCTGCAGGTCGGCACCTACAGAAGGTTCAGTTCAGATAAGAAAAGCTGCTGTGGTGACACGTAGGGAGAAAGGTGGTCCCATAGATATGAGGGGCCAAGAGCATGAAAAGCTTTATGTGTGTGAGCCAAAACCTTGAACTGAGCTTGGTAACCAATGGAGTAAATGTCAAATGGGAGTAATACACACACACTGTGTTGCTGGTAGCCATATTTGAGAGTGGTTTTTCTCCCACTAAGACTGTGACCTGAGGGTTTTTAACTTTCCCATTTTGGGTTGCAGACTCTTGTTTATTTTAACAGAGCCAGCTGTGAATAACTCATCAAAGTAGCACATCGCTATGCAGTTGTTAACAGTACAAAACTAAATATACCGGGCCAGGATTTCACAGAGATTCAGCAAGGCATGTTGGGTGGCTGGGAGTGACACAAATGCTCCTCCTCCTTCTATGATGGCATAGGAAGCCGGACTCTGTCCTTTGTAGGCATTGCTGTGTCCCTAGGGCAGATTTGTACATGTTACAGGTACAGTCCAGGTTAGCAGCTGGCGTCCCTCTTCCCCCTTGGTAGGGGGCCTGTATTGCTGGCTTGGTTTGTCCGAAGCACTTGGTTGTTTGGACACACTGGGGTTGTGAGCTTCTTGCTCTCTCTTTCTGGTTGTGACAAGGCCGGTGTGATGACTAGGACAAGGACCCCACTCAGATGTGTGGGGAGCCCTTTCCCCACGTGGTTTCCCTTCCCAGCCACGGGAAGCTCCTTTAGGCTCTGGTGGTCTTTTTGCTGAACTCTAATCTCTGTTTTTGGTGGCAAGCTCCAGTCCTCTCCCAGGCTCAACACGCCTTAAATAGCAGAGTAACTTTCATCACCACTCTCTTTCCCTGCCCCCCCCACCCGCCCAAAGGAACACAAAATGAAAGGATGCATTCCAGCGCCCCCCCCCTTTCCATTTTCGCAACAAATTGGGTGGGTGCTCTCAGGTTTCTGTATTCTGGGCAGCCAGCCAAGACCTGTGTGAAAGTTGGATAGTATGTAATTGTCAATGTAAATTGCAGCTTTAGAGAAGCTACTCTGATTGTAAAACGATCTGCCACTCCTGTTAATTGGTGCCAAGAACAAGGAGGAGGGGAACTCCTCTTCTGCCAGCTTCACAACTTCGGATAAGTGTGTGTGTGTGTGGGGTGGGGGGGCAGTGTGGTGTGGTGGTTAGCATGTTGGAATAGGATCTGGGAGACCCAAGTTTGAATCACCATTCTGACCTAGAAGGTCACTGGTTGACCTTGGGCCTGTCATACACGCTCAGCCAGACCTACCTCACAGGGTTGCTGTGAGGATAAAAGGACAACTATGTGTGCCATTATGGGTCCCCGATGGGGAGAAAGGCAGGGTGTAACAAATCTCAGAGCCCTTCCCCTCTTAATCCCAGAGAGATGGTGGTCGTTGTTGGTGTGGGGATATAGAGGTCATCCAGTCAAGCCCCCAATCTTTCTCTGTGTTGCAAAAGCATTGTTGGGTGTGGCAAGGTTGTAGAAGACAGCAACATGTCCACTTGGCAGGAAACCACTGAAAGCACCATCTAACCAAATGATTGCATCAAGGTAGAAGTTTTATAATAGCTTCCTTCCTCTTACAATTGAGAGGTTTGGAGGCGAGGGGGTTACCTAATGAGAAGCCAAGTAGTTAAAAAAAAATTAACAAAGTAGTTTTAAGATTTGAAAAAATTACAAATCCCAAGGCCGTCTTTTGTTTTAGCATTCTTCTTCATGCTTGGAGGGCAGCAGCTTCGCTCAGTTTAATCCAAGGACCCTAGGACCCTGGAGACACACTCTGGGGAAATCAGGTGTTTAACAATTTAGGGAAGTACAAGTCAGAATTCTTTTAAGGGGCTTTGGGGGGATTATTGCCTTTTGGTGGAATTTGCTTATAAATTCCTTGATTCTTTACATCCTCATTTAGAATTCCAAATCAAGAACAAGATCCATTTAATGTTTTATTAAAACCAACCCAAATGACAGAAAACATGATGCAAACTTTTGCACTTGCCAGAATTCTTCATCAGGCTGGATACGTCAAAAGACAGAGGAGCGGAGAACAGATTGTTCTTGCCATAATGTTAACAGCCTGACCTTAGGCATCCTTTGTAAAAGAAAGGAGGTCTATAAAGAGCATCTTTCCCACGAGCTCCAGGAAGTCCACAGACAGGGCCAAAAGGCAGCAACCCTTGTGTGTGTTCTGTCTCCTCCATCTCTGCCACACAACTAGCACCCAGCGGCAGTCACTGCCTGCCTCTGAATATGGAGGCTCCATTTAGCCATACACGTTGCTCCATGACTTTTTACGATCTCTTTTTAAAGCCTTCTCAGCCAATGGCGGTCACCCGATCTTGTGGCGGAGAATTCCATGCATTAGTTACCTGTTGTGTGAAGAAATCCTGGATCTACCACCGATGGATTTGATTATGTGACCTCCCCCCCCCCCCGAAACAGTATTCACTCACTTCTTTTTCTGCATTGTGCATAAATTTTTAAACCCCTGTTGTGCCCCCGAGCTCATCCTTTTTCTTAACTAAAATACTACATGGGCTTTAGTCTTTCTTTGCAGGGTAAGTGCTCAATCCCCTTATATTTTGGTATTTACTTACTTTATTTATACCCTGCTTTTCTCCCCTATTGGTACCCAAAGCAGCTTTCTCCATTCTTTTCTCCTTCATTTTCTCCTTACAACAACCCTGTGAGGTAGGTTAGGCAGAGAGTTGTGACTGGCCCAAGGTCACCCAGCAAGCTTCCGTGGCTGAGCAGGGATTCGAACCTGGTCTCCCAGATCCTGCTCTGACATTCTACACCATTACACCACAGCGGGTAGCCCTGTTCTTCACCTTTCCCAACACTGCACTATCCTCTTCAAGATGTAGGTGTAGGCCCGGATCTGAAGCATGCCTGAGATTATATTCCCAGCACAGAACTTGCATTGCAAATACGGAGATGGGCCCAGAATTGATGATCGTCTGGGAGGAATGAAGAGTTTCCTAGTAAACCCAGTAAGATGAAACAGGCCTTCTAGGTTGCAGATCAGTGTGGATACAAAGAAAGAAACACACACAAAAAATTTCTCCTCATACTAGAGAACCCAGCCCCCACCCCCCAGTGGGGGCGGGAGATTTCCTGCCCCCACTCTCCACCCCCTGCCATCACACACCTGGCTGGCAGAGGGGAAAGGTGGGGAATAGGCCTTCCAGGCATGCTCCTGGGGCGGTGTGACAGTGTTGCTGATGTTGTTGAGCTGCCCTGGGAGAGCTCCTGTGCTTTGCAGTGGGCCGATTTGCCCCTGTTTGGGGCCCAAATCGGCCTGCTGTGAAGCATGGGAGCACTCCCGGCCCTGCATGATGATGTCACTTCCTGGAAGTGGCATCATTGCTCTGCCTGGGAGCGCTCCCGTGCTTCGTGCATGCAAAGATGTAAAAAAGGTGAATGCAGGGTCCCCCCCTCCTGGTAGGAGGATAAAGGGACCTGGCCATAGGGTTGCCAACTCTTGGTTGGAAAATACCTGGAGATTTTGGAATTAAGCCTGGAGAGTGCTGGTTTTGGGGAGGGAGCTCAGCATGGTACAATGCCATAGAGTCCACTCTCCAAAGCAGACCTTTTCTCCAGGTGAACTGACCTCTGTAGCCTGGAGATCAGTTGTAATTCCAGATCTCCAGCCACCACCTGGAGGCTGGCAACCCTACCTTATCTCAGATTGGCTCAGGCTCTTCAAATTCTCAAGCAGAGGCTTTCCACACTACCTTCTACTTGATCCTTTTAATTGGAGGTGCTGCTAGAGCTTGAAGCTGGAACTTCTGCATGCCGATGCCAATTTACTACTGAGCCAAGGCCCCTCCTGGCAAATTGACTGGCAAGAGAGAGGCAAGGAGCCGTCAGCCAAGATGGAGCTCAGTTAGATGACTGTGGGTGCTGAGCTTCCTTCCTCTCTTGACTCTCCGGGTGCCCACCTCTTGGAGCAGGGACACGACGACCCTGTGTCTCGGGCCTCATCCTTCTCCCTTTATCAAACTGCTGATGGCCAATTTGGCATCTGCCTCTGGTAGGCCCACCAGAGGTAGGGTTGCCAGTCCCTCTTAACCTCCTGAGGGAGGGGGGAACTGGCTCCTTGTACTTAACTTTTGTGGTGGGGGGTGCGTGCTGCACTCCCACAAGTGTGATGACATCATTTCTAGGAAATGACGTCATCACGTGGCCCCTAGGAGCATGCCCATGCTCTGCAGGGGCTTGGATTGGGGCCGCTGGGGAGTGCAGGAGTGCTTTTGCGCTCTGCAGCAGCCCAAAATGAGTCCATTTTGGGCCCGTTTTGGTGTAGATCGGGCCTGTTTGGACCCAGATTGGGGCTGCTGTGGAGCGCAGTAGCATTCCTGTGTTCCACAGTGGCCCCAAACAGGCCTGATCCACACCAAAACAGGCCCCAAACAAGCCCGATTTGGGCTGAAAGAGGCCTGTTTTGGGCCACTGCGGAGCGTGGGAGTGCTCCCACGCTCTGCAGCAGCCCCAATCCGGCCCAAAACAGGCCCGATTCAGGCGGCTGCTGCACATAGGAGCGTGCAGCATAGAAGGGGTGGCCGTTAAGTAGGGGCGGGGGATCCCCCACTGGGGGTCTGGCATCCCTAATCAAAGGGCTAATTGCTGACGTCAAGTCGGTACTAATATAAGACCATGAGAGTTTGCTGACCGCCCAAATGACATGGGAATGGGAGATGGCACTGAGGAAGTGAGAATGTCGTCTCAGCAGCTGGTTTGGGGCCAGCTGATCAGAAGGGGAGGGAAGTGTGTTGGTTGGGTTGGCAGCGCTGCTGTGAGAATGCTTCTTGATGCGGTGTCTGTAGTTCTGGCCGCATCTAACCACTAGGAGCTGCACGTGGTTTTACTTCAGCTGCATGGAGTTGAACAATAGAGAAACGGAGGAGGAACAAGAGAGCAGGCAAGGTGAGAAAGGCTTTGTTGCTTCAGGAGGTGCTGTCAAGATCAAGAGCAACCCTACGGGGGCATAAATACCCATCCAAACAGGTTGCAAGAAATAATAAAATCTAGAGCACCATTCAGTTGAAAGGGCGTAGCAAGAAGTCGGGGCTCTCTGGTGGGTTCAAAGGTGCCTCGGCACAGATAAATATTGCCTTCTTTATAAGTCCCCTCGAGGCACTAAGTTGCTTGCCATAATGTTAACACTCTTGATTCTTCCCATCTGAGCTGGGGAGAAAAACAATCAAAATTCTGCCCCAAGAAAAGGTGATTTCTGCAGTGTACATTATTCAAATGATCCAAACTTGCATATATTTTATTATGTTGCATAATTCTGGTTTTGCTAGTTGTAGGGAGGGGGAATGCAGAGGCAAGGAAGCCCAAGATCCTGTGGTCAGATGGAATCCATACTTACACTGCCGGCGCTAGGGTCTCTGGCGCCTGCGGCAACCCCCTGTGTGCACGCACCACGGACTGCGCGACATCATCGTGCGATGATATCATCGCGCAGCGCAAGCCGGGGCATTCACCGGCGGATGGCTGGGGTGGCGGGCGGAGGCTGCTCCGCGCTCCGCACGCCATCCTGGCAGCGGCTCGTGGCTGCTGCGCCTGGCTGGAGGTGTGTGGCGGCGGCGGCGGCACAGGGCTGGCTGGCTGCAGCAGCTGCGGGCCAGCCACACTAGCTCCGCGGGGCGTGCCTCTGCCCCTGACACCCCCTCTGGCGCCTCTCCAGGGCCCTTGCGCCTGAGGCCACCGCCTACCTGGCCTCTATGGGCACGCCGGCCCTGCATACTTAGTCCCTCCCACAAAGAAATCTCGCCAGAACTAGCCCATGAACTTGAAATATGTTCTCAGACAGGACTGGAACCCTTTCTTTCTTTCTTTCTTTCTTTCTTTCTTTCTTTCTTTCTTTCTTTCTTTCTTTCTTTCTTTCTTTCTTTCTTTCTTTCTTTCTTTCTTTCTTTCTTTCTTTCTTTCTTTCTTTCTTTCTTTCATGAGGTATCAGATTCTGTGGCTTTACTGGGCTTGCATAGAATCAAGGAATATATACACGGCTGGGATTCTTATGGGGAACCATGACAGACAACAAGCTGTCCCTCAATGAAAACAAAACGAGAAAAAAACAAGTCTGTATCGGATGTACTGATAGTTAAATTTATTCTATATGTATATGTACATGAAGTATAGATTGTATGTGGATATAACGCATACATCAGTACAATAAAAACAAAGCAAAACGACAAGCTGTCCTGCCCCTGAAACAACTCCTGCCTCACTGCTGTCCATGTCCTCCTTGCTCACCACAGAACTTACCTTACAGCAGCAAACCCAAAACCTATATACCAACTCCCCCAACAATACCTTATAACTGAGGGGGAGGTTTAAATGATAAAAGAGCCTGGTTCCCCAAAATCTTAAGAGGCTGCGTGGATTCCCTCAGATTACATATAGGTGCCTGTCGGGAGGCTTCTCTTGGGACCATCTGGGACTTCAGCTGGGGAAAGGCAACAGAAACATAATAATAAATAGATGGTGGAATATTCAGCTGAGAGGAATGGAGGCTTTGGTCTCTGCCACTGAGAGGTTCCTGGGAGCCCATGGGCTTTTAATTCTGTCCCCCAGGCTGTTCAACCCGTACATGAAGCCACCGGGAGAGGTGGCCTAGGGATTTGAGGTGAGGGGTCCTTTATATACTACTACTACTACTACTACTACTACTACTACTACTACTACTACTACAACAACAGCAACAACAACAGCAACAACAACAACAGTTTATTAGCCAGAGGCCATCACATTCTTGAAATCAATTCAAAATTACATGATTGCACATCTGTGAGACACGCCATTTTAAAATAAATATTTAAAAGGTACATATTTCAACAAATTACCACCTTTAAAAATTTACTTATAAAATTGATCAGTCCTAAAAGCATCATTATTTGGCAACAATATAAACTTAAAATATCCAGGCAATCATTAAAATTGTAGCTTACTATAATTTACATAATATAAATACCTAAAATTCAAATGGTCTTTTATATACTCATGATATGGAGGCTCCGCATTAGTCTGCCATGGCTTTGTCAATTTTAATGGACAATCCACGTGCTCTCACGGTGAGTTTCTGTCTCTCCTCTCACTCCTATCTCAGTCCTGTGTTTTTTTGCCTTCCTCCCAACTCGTGAAAAAAATGAATTGCTCCAACCCAGTCTCATCCACTCCAACCAAGAGCCTTGTCTGTCTCTGTGGGTATAAGGAATCATAGGATCATATAGTTGGAAGGGACCTCCAGGGTCATCTAGTCCAACCCCCTGCACAATGCAGGAAATTCACATCTCCCCCCCCCCCCACACACACATACACCCAGTGACCCCTGCTCCATGACCAGAAGATGGCAAAAAACCTCCAGAATCCCTGGCCTAACTAGCCAGGAGAAGATTGCTTCCTGACCCCAAAGTGGTGCTCTGCATTACTCTGGGTGTGTAAGAAAGACCCGTCCTGCTCTGCTTCTCATGATTTGCCTAGTTTCACAGAACAAAGGGCATTTCTACTAGGAACACCAATTTTGAAGATAATGAACTAATTTTGCCCTGGGCTTTTTCCGGTATATGCTTTGTTATTGTTGCAACCTCTCTCTGGTGGTTTCCACACAAGGGCACGTTCAAATAAACTGGAAGGAAGAAACACAACTCGAAGCAACAGCAGCCCTGAGGATTCTTCACAGCACTGGACAGGGCAGGCCGGAGCCACAATTGTCTTTTAAGTTTCAAAATTGCTCCAAGTCAGGTCGGGAAATTAAAGAAGACAGGAGCACAACAGGGAAAACACTGCAACAGGTGGTCAACCATGTTGTTGCAGTGTGAATGAATGCTGGAAATCTCAGGTTAAATGACTAGGGTGGAAGCAAGTTTTCTTTTGCTGACATCTGTGTTTATAGCAAAAATAGGGCGTGGCTGACATGCATACATGTTGTCTGCTTCTTATTAAGTATATGTATTGTAGTAGAGAGCTCATCGTCAATGTGAAGTCTGATAGTTGAGGGATGCGCTGTAAATTGACACCCTTGACTTCAATGGATTTAAAAGGGTGTAACTCAGCTAAAGACTGCGCTGGTAGTGGTCCTTTAGCTACTTCTAGTAGGAATATGAGACAAATTATCCAGGCTCTAGATTGTTGAAAATAATGTTAATGATAACTTTTGGCTAAACTGTTAGACAAAACGTTAAATGCATCTCTTCCCAACTACCCTGTGATTTACTTTAAAATTGATATCTGCCCTTTCTATATTTTTCCCTCAAATCAAATCAACTGAGTTTATTGTCTATAGCCCTAGGCTGTCACAATTCACCAAACATTGACTAATAAACAATTAAATCCCTTATCACAGTTTGTATAGGTTACTAAAATTAATTAAAACAATACAGTATGCCAAACTATCCCAGGAGTCACGAAACAGCCTCATTCAGTACCACCTTAGATCTTATCTTTTTGGCTGCGAGTGCGAACTGAGAGACTCTATAGGACACATGATTATCAGTGTCAGATAACAAAAACACAATCTTCTCGATTTCAGAGTATGTGCATGTCACTGAAAGGATTCTAGCCAAAAATTTAGCTCTGGGTACACTATATAATGGACAATGAAGTAGGTAGCGGGAAAGGTTCTCCACTGTAGGTAATCCACAAATGCAGGTGCGATGTTCCATAGGGGTGTGAGAATAACGCCCTGCCAAAAGAGCTGTCTTGCATCATCTGAAAGCGCAGAGCAGTGAAAGATACTCTGAGGTTGTAATGAGAAATACTGGCTAGGTAGGGAGATCTTAAATGGTCAAACTTGATTAGTTTATACCAAGGAGCTGCCTTAGCTTTTGATATTGATAGCCAATCCATCACTGCATCTGACTTGTAGATCCACTCCTTAAGTGGGAGGTTGTTGGCTGAGACCCCTAACAGGTCATCCGGGATGGTATGCCTTTGGCAAATGGTGGATAGAGAGTCAGGCTGTGTGGGGTCTTTGGATAGGAAGTAATTTACTGATTGGCAACTTAAGGAGTCAGAACTGGAAAATTTGATCCTTTACCAGTATTTTAAAACTGCAAGGTGTACCCGCTTTCTAAGGGAGGGGAGTCCTGTTTTGGCCCTCATCAGGGCGGCAGGAGTGCCTTTGGGTAAAGCCAAAATCCGTCTCAAGAATTGGTTTTGGATTATCTCAAGGCTGGTTAGAATGTCTTCCTTCCAACCCCACACTTCAGCTCCTTATAGGAGGCGAGGGACTACCTTGCTCTTAATTTCAGTGCTGGATCTATCAGTCGACCCCCCACCCCCTTTGTATAAAAGAAATGTATGATTGACCCTACAATCCTTGATGCTGAGGATTTAACCGATGCAAGATGTATCTTCCAATTCAGAGTCTCTTTAAAGGTTACGCCTAGCTATTTAAAGGAGCTGCACTGTTGGATTGGGTTGCCAAGGACTCATAAGATTATTTATTTATTTACTTCTCTTCAGTGGGGACCCAAAGTGGCTAACATGGTTTATACAAAATAATAAAAGTAATAACAACATTAAACCAGCAACACAAGTTGTATTGTTATGCACCAAAAGCATGAGAAAGGTAGACAATGTTGATTTGAGGCCTCTAAGATGATAGCGGGAGCCCGATGGATATTTCTGGGGTTTCCAACATAACAACAACAACATTCTGTTTCTATACTGCCCTTTAGGACAACTTAACACCCACTCAGAGTGGTTTACAAAGTATGTTATAATTATCCCCACAACAATCACCCTGTGAGGTGGGTGGGGCTGAGAGAGCTCTGAGAGAGCTGCGACTGACCCAAGGTCACCCAGCTGGCTTCAAGCGGAGGAGTGGGGAATCAAACCTGGCTCTCCAGATTAGAGTCCTGCCACTCTTAATCACTATGCCAAACTGACACTAAACAGCATCAGTATCAATGAAAATGGGGTTTATAATGTGAAATTATTGGCTGACATTGCAGCTGGCAATCTTCAATTCCAGATTCCCCAAATTATTCCAATAAAGAGCCGGCCCTGCACGATTCTCTTTATAATAGTTCCTGGGTGGTTCCAATTCACAAACTATTAAGAAGAGTTGGTGTTTTAGTGCGTCCTTTGAGAAAAGAAAACCCTGCTTATCACAGGAGTTCCAAAGGGGAAACATCAAGAGAATTTAAGCACGAATCACGTTTCCTGGGTGGCCCCATCATTTTTCTCTTTGAATTATCCCCCAAGTGAGGATACTTGTTAGAACAAACATCAACTGTTTTATTTTTTAAAATTATAATTTAAAATAAAACAGGTTACAGAGATATAAGAAAGAAAACACACAAAGCAAATTTTTTATAAAATACATTACCAATCAAATCCCCTTCCGTCCTGCCTCCCTGGACATATGAAACTCTTCACCGTCAACTGATAATATCGATACTATTTCCAATAATACAATTGCTGGTTCCATTCTTTGTATCGCTTTTGCCCATTAAAGATCTACTACTGTTTTAAAAGCCTTTCGTATTCTGTATTTATTATTTGTATTTATTTATTTATATCCTGCCTTTCTTCCAAAGGGGCCCCCAAAAGTGTCTTACATCATTCTCCTCTCCTATGTTTTATTCTCACAACAGCCCTGTGAGGTAGGTTAGGCCGAGAGAGTGACCTTCTTTCACATCACCCCCTACTTAATCTGTTCCACTGGAGATGCTGGGGGATTGAACCTGGGACCTTTTGCATGCCAAACTGAGGTTCTGCTGTACCACTGCCCCTCCCCTCTAACGTAGTTTGCTAATGGTAGGCAAGAGACACTCAATTTCCTCTGGTTGAACTAGAAGGGCAGTCAATTAATTTGGTTTTGACGTAGTCTTTAATTGTGGTGGAACCATGTCCCTGATGGCTGCTTTTGATGGATTGTGTTTGTAGCATTGTGACAGTCTTGGCCCTGCAACGAAGCACGCCCGCCTGTCTGAATCGACTGGCTCCTGGGTGAAAACGGTGCTTGAGCTCCGGCGAATGAACCCTCCTGCACATTGTGGTGCTAATTTGCTGCCAGGAAGCCACTCACAATTGTTGACAAAATCTCTTTCCAGGGCCAACTGGAACAGCCGGCCCACTCCAGTCCTCCTTGAAGGTGCCAACTCCTCCACCCCTCCGCGTCCGTTGTGGTGCCGAGGCATCGCTTCACAGAGACTGCTGATAAATATTTGGTGTAATGACACCATATAAATAGACAGGGCACAAAAGATTGTTGATTTTGGAGCTGTTTCTGGAGTGAAGAAGCAGGGGCTGGGCCGGCCGGTCTTTCTTCCGGGTGCGAGAAGCCTCTCCGTGTGGATGGGAGCAGCTGCAGCACCCCTTGAAAGGAGGAGAAAGAGGCCGTCTGGCGGAGCAAAGTGCCAACTGCCTCATGTCTCTTTTCTTTGGTGAATAATTGAATCCTAACCAACAAAGTACTAGCTTGTGTGCCATAAAAACCACCTGTCCTCGCAGGGAAAACAAGGCCTTAGCTTTGGATTAATCTCTCTTTCCCAGTTCCTTCTTTCCTTGCACAAATAATTCCAGGCAGGCTTCTGAAAAGTCTTTGTGAAGGCTTGGTTCAAGAGGTAACCAATTAACGGTTTAATTAAACAAACAAAAGGAGTGGTGCTGTTTAGTTTCAGTGAGAAAGGTGGGTGATAGATAGATAGATAGATAGATAGATAGATAGATAGATAGATAGATAGATAGATAGATAGATAGATAGATAGATAGATAGATGTGACTTTTTTCACATGGAGAACACTTGATCGTTTTCACAGTTTTTCCTGGGAACTGAAGTCCGAGTGTCCTTCCCCTCTCTGTTAGAATTGCTGCCTGAAGAGCCAGAGAAAGCCAGCAGCAGCAGCAGCTTTTGCAAATCATTCCTCCAGTCACAAGCCTGCTCTCAACGATCTTTGGGGGCGGGCAGCTGCAACTTTCTCCCTGGGCGTCCTGTTCGGCTTCACCGACATGTCAGCTTTCTCCAGAGCAGCTCCCCGGGAGCAAGACACCCAGGGAGAAAGTTGCAGCTGCCCGCCCCCAAAGATCGTTGAGAGCAGGCTTGTGACTGGAGGAACGATTTGCAAAAGCTGCTGCTGCTGCCGGCTTTCTCTGGTTCTTCAGGCAGTGATTCTAACAGAGAGGGGAAGGACACTCGGACTTCCCAGGAAAACTTGCAAAAATGATCAAGTGTTCTCCACGTGAAAAAAGTCACTTGTAGCTTGGCAGATAGACAGACAGACAGACAGACAGTTATCTCCTCAATGAGCCTTAAGTATTAGCAGGGCTTTTTTCTGGGAAAAGAGGTAGCAGAACTCAGTGGGTTGCCCTCGAAGAAAATGGTCACATGGCTGATGGCCCCACCCCCTGATCTCTAGACAGAGGGCAATCTCAACTCCCCTCTGTCTGGAGATCAGGGGGCGGGGCCACCAGCCATGTGACCATTTTCAGGAGGTTCCGGAATGCCGTTCCACCACGTTCCAGCTGAAAAAAAGCCATGATTAGGAAATGGTTCTTTTGAAGCATCTCTCAGGACATGGTGAGTGTGACAACTGCTCCTCACCCTACAGCTGAAGGGAGGGCAAAGGTTAGGGTTGCCAGCTCTGGACTGGGAAATTCCTGGAAGGTTAGGCTGTGTGGTTGGCCCAAGATCACCTAAAGATCTTCCATGACGGAGTGGGGATTCCAGCCTGGGTTTCTCATATCCTACTCTAGCCATTGACTTATACGACAATACACCAGCTCTCAGTGTTCTTTCTAAGGAAAGAATATCTGCAGCTCTTCTAAAAAGTCTGTGCGGTCCCAAAATTTCCCACAGTGATTGGTGCTTAATCCCAGATACTCTTGAATCTCCTCTACTCAGACGTATTATTTTGCAGGTTTTATTCATGAATTAACAGAATCGACAGTGTTTGCTGCGTTCTCAGCTTCCCTGGTGGCACATTGGCAGCTTTTCAGAAAAAAATCTGGCCCATCGGCTGAACAGCCATTTTTTAATTAGCTGTTTTACAGAACGAAGCAGTGACAGAGAGAGACAGGATGCGAAATGGAAGATTTATTAAAGTTTTAACGATGCCTTTTCACTCTTTAAATTGAGGATCTGAAATGCAGCCATTTTGAAGTGAAATAGATGGCTTCTTGCAAATGGTTCGATACAGAGAAAAGAATCAAGGGAAGGAGATTTGAACCCAGAATGGCCTACCTGAAGAGGTCAGGAAAGCCCCTGCTCTCCTAGCTTTCTGCAAACTGCATAACTGACTTATTCAAGAGGGCTTTTTACTCAGATTGGAGGGCCGTACTGTAAGGAGGTGGTCTCAAAGACATGCTTCACTAAAGATGTATAGGGACCATAGTCTTCACCACTGTGTACTATTATGTATTATCTGTTGCTTTAAGTATGATCCTACTCAGGGCTTTTTTTTCTGGGAAAAGAGATGGTGGAACTCAGTGGGTTGCCCTTGGAGAAAATGGTCACATGGCTGGTGGCCCCGCTACCTGATCTCCAGACAGAGGGGAGTTGAGATTGCCCTCTGTGCCGCTCGGTGGCACGGAAGGCAATCTCAACTCCCCTCTGTCTGGAGATCAGGGGGCGGGGCCACCAGCCATGTGACTATTTTCAAGAGGTTCCAGAACTCCGTTTCACTGCGTTCCCGCTGAAAAAAAGCCCTGATCCTACTGTTTAATATGTCAGTCTTGAATTTCTTCAACTCTTCTTTAATATGTCAGTCTTAGAATTTCTTCAACTCTGTATTGGATTTCTGCTGATTTTATGTCTTTGCTCATTTCTGTTTCTATACCCTATTGCCAGGGCTGTATTATTCATAAGGCTTAAGCCTAGGGACCCCACAGGGACTAGGGGCTTGTCAATTTTTTTTTTGCTGAGGCACTGTTACCTGTGCCCTAGCGCTCCAGTGGTTAAAGGTACTTTACAATACATGTTCATATATATTTATCCACATATATATTCTCATAAGTATATCTGAATAGAATTCTTCAGGAGACCCTCAAAATGTATATGGGGCTATGTATTACTGTCTAGTACCCACCGTACCAGGGTCAGGCTGTCAGCTGTAGTGGGGTGAAAGACTGAAGTGCCAGAGGGGGCCCGAAATACCTGAAAGCCGAGGGGCCAGGCCATGGGTTAATATGGCCCTGCGTATTGCATTGTTTATTGAACTATCCTTGAAACTGACACTACTAATCTCACACTATGTAATCTGCCTTGAGCCTCAGCAAGAAAGACAGAGTATAAATGACATAAATAAAATAAAAGCTTCCAGACCAGGCAAAGAGGGACATCTCACAATTACAAAGTCTGGTTCTAGTAAAAGGGAAAAAATACATTCCCCCCCGCCCAGTGTCCAGGCATGCTGAGAGCCAAACTACAAGTGATGCCTGACACAGGTTGGACACTTGTCAGCTTCCCTCAAGTTTTGATGGGAAATATAGGCGTCCTGGTCTTGCAGCTCGGCTCTCTGACTGCTGTCCAATGGACTTTTCAACTGTCACTTGTCAAACATTCTGCCAAGCTGCCTACATTTCCCATCAAAACTTGAGGGAAGCTGACAAGTGTCCAACCTGTGTCATTCATCAGTTGTAGTTTGGCTCTGAGTCACCTCTGTTCCAACAAGGAAGCGCCCTGAGCTATACGCTTTCCCTCAGCTCTTGGCTGCTTCTACAACAGATGCCTACCAGCATGTTCTAAGATGTCCATCACTCATGTAATAACAACAACAACAATAATAATAAACATTTGATTTATATACCGCCCTTCAAAATGACTTAACACCCACTCAGAGTGGTTTACAAAGTATTTTATTATTATCCTCGCAACAATCACCCTGTGAGGTGGGTGGGGCTGAGAGGGCTCTGAGAGAGCTGCGACTGACCCAAGGTCACCCAGCTGGCTTCAAGTGGAGAAGTAGGGAATCAAACCCGGTTTTCCAGATTAGAGTCCCGCGCTCTTAACCACTACACCAAACTGTTGCTGTATTGCTTTATTCATGGGTGACTTCTTGAAAGTTTGAGGGGAATATTTTATATGCAGTTAAAATCATTGGGACGTTGAGGAAATGGATACAGGACAAACATATCCTTCTTCTTTTCCCAGAACTCTAGCTATGAAGATTCCTAGGGTGCCAAGATTAAAACAATGGGCAAAATTCATTCAACGGAAAGCTTATGGTATCCGATGCCAACATTATATCAGATGCTACAGTTTAGAGGCCCTCGTTGGACTGTGTTTTATTGTTTTAATGTTTTATATGGTTTTAATTGTATTTTGTAGTATTTTATGGTATTTATATATTGTTGGGATTGTTGTAGTATGATGTTGTGACCCGTCCTGAGCCCACTTGCAGGGAATGTGGTATATAAACCCAATATATAAATAAATATAAATAAATAAATGGTGATGTGAAGTTTCAGCAGGCCTACTTACAGAGGAAGGGTTACTTTACTTTGAAATGGTAGGAGTGTTAGCACACTCAGGCCGATTCTGCATGGCTTACCTGAAGCCGGGATGTTGCAGAACATGCTGGAAAAAATGCAGAAGATCGCATTTTCTTGCGCGAGTTTTGCGCAACATTGCACAAAACTTGCGTGAGAAAACACGATCTTCCATGTTTTTTTCTGGCATGTTCCGCAATGTCCCAGCTTCAGGTAAGCTGTGTGGAATCAGCCTCATTCAAGCCAGAATGAGTGTACTAACACTTGAGCTGTGCCCTTAATATCCCTCCAGAAAACTGGGCATATTCTGGAAACCAAAACACCAGTTGGTTCCTCAATATTTGCTCTTTGGCATCTTTAACAGAAAATGCAGGCTTGGGAGACCAGCGGATTTAGTCAAATGGAATCTGGTGATTTTGGAGGGTTCTAGCAGGGATTGGTTAGTGTGGTGCCGATGGAGAACTTTCCCATTTACACTTCGCTTCACAGCAGTTAACCTTTCTGTACGTTTCCTTCTCCCATCTTTTCACTTTTAATGGCCAAGAATAGCGCTCTTTCCTGTCCCCCTTTGCCAGTGCCAGCAGACCACCTTGCCATCAAAACTGTTTTCTTTATGGCAGGCTGGGCAAAGAAGAGCCTACAGGACCCAAAAGGTCTCTGTGCTATCCAGCAGCTACTCAGAAGTAAGCGTTTCTTACTTGCTGCTAGAGATATAGTTCCTTAAGGGAGCAACTAGCTCTTTCTGAAGTGGGCAGCATCCTGTCTTTTCTGGATGCAGTTCTGTGCGGATTCCAATGTTCAGAGCTGAGTTATGCAACTGACCTTGCTTTGCTTTGCAGTCTGTTAATTAGGCCTGGCCTGTAATTAGCACAATGGTATATGAGATCTTCCCAGAAGTGCCATCTCTGCCTCCTGCAGTCTCTAGTATTTAATAGATAATTGCTACTTTTTTTCTTTTTCCTTTCTATCTCTTCTTTTCTTTAGAAAAAAATTACACTCATTCCTTTTCGTTTTAATTCCAGTGGGGCATCAGAGCAACAGATTGGCCTGTCTGAAAACACTTCTACATACATGCTGCGTTAAGTGACAGTTCAGGGCAACTGGAGAAGAATATGAAGAGAGATGCAGATAGCATTTGATGAAAGAGATTGTTTTTACCATATCAGGAGACAGAAACTGCTTGAAAGAAGGAAAAGCCACAGAACTCAGTGAGGTTCCTTTCTCTTGCACGCTTAAACCGTTTTGAGCGCAAATCAGCTTTGAATATTGGAATCCTCGTAGAACTGCAGAAGACAAGCTGGTGGGGAAAGCTGATATTTTGGAGGGGATTGATTTGCTGTCAACAGATGCAATTCAGCTACATCTAGCAATTAATGAAAACGGTTGGGAGTCTTATCCCTGGACGTTGCTGACCTCACCACACAGATTCAAATTGGCTGTAACTCCTTGTAACGCAATCTAGATAAGGGTTGCTCTTGAAAAGCACTTGGAAGGAACAGGTAGTGCAAAATGTGGCTTCCAACTTGGAAAGGCTGATATCATCCTGTTATGCTGGCCACTGATACGTTTCGATTTCAGTTGATTCTTACCATTCAAGCCCTGGATAGCCTGGGATCTACAGGCCTTAGGGACTGTCTCTCTCTGCCCCTGAATTTGCTGGTGGTTCTTTGAACTACAGTTCCCCAACCATGACCCACTTGCAAGCCTTCTAGATTGTGGCTGCCACGCTCTGAAACAACCTTCCAAATCAGGTGTGGCGGAATGGGCGCTGGCTCTCAGTCCGGGCAACTGAGCCGCCGTCAATGGCCTGCTAGCCCCGCTATCCGCCTCCCACCGTCCCTGGTGGGCGTGGCTCACACTCTCCATGGCTGCCACCACTCACTGATTTGTACACCGCCTGACTGAGGGGCAGTGAGACCCCTCCGGCTGAATTTCCATACTGGGAAGTGAATTACCTGATCTCTGGTTGGGCCCTGGAGAATTGGCAACCCACCAAGGTCTGGCCTGATCAGTTTCTCCCAGGCTCCCTCCCTTCCTGTAGCGTGCCAAGTGGGGGGGTTTACGTAGTCAGAGCACCACAAGTTTCTTTATATTCAAAAAAGTATAATTTAATAACTATATACAGAGCACTATATACAAGCAGGTAAAGGCAGAACACATAGGGGTAGGACCCCCCCCCCACTGTTCAGAACTCATAGGGCAGAAAATCAAACTGAAGAGAACCGCCGTCTGCTTTCCCTACCACACTGTTCCCTACTCTGCCTTAAGGGGGGGGGTCTAAGGGAAGGTTCTCCCTTTTATTTCCTTTCTGCTGCCTCCCAGGCCCTCCACGTTGGGGCCTAGGCACCTGGTCTCACCCAGCAGCAGGAGCCTCTCCTTCTTCAACCAAGAAAGCAACTCATCCCTCCAAGATGGGCTGGGTATCTTTTTATAGAGGCTGCCCCACCCCTTATTTTCCCGCACTTTCTTGGCCTGGGGCAGCTGGGAGCTGTAGTCCAGGAAGAAGGGCGTCCCCCACCAAGACTCCTGCAGGCCCCTCCCTGGCCCTACAGCCCATTAAACCTCATGGGGAACTTTTTTTTCTCTTTAAAACAGATTAACTGCAACCAGCACTCATTTCACCCTTGGTAACCATTTCGTTACACCAGGTATAAAAATGCTCCTTCGGACAGGCTTTTGGAGATAGACTCAAAATTGTGCTCTTTCTTCCTAGATTGAGCAATTATTCATTTTTCGCCGATACGGTTTTTCTTTTTGGGGTTATTTTGTCACTGCCGTTAATGTCTGAGAGTGAATTGCTGTTGATGGTATAATGAAAGGTTAAAAAATGCTCTTAGGAAAAACACATCTGCAGGTGAGCGATAAAAGCCATAGTGGTGCATCCCAGGAAGAAGGAAAGACGAGTTTATGGCGATCTATGAGCTAACCAAAGGGAGACTGAATCCCAGCTTCAGTTTGCCATTTGGTCAGGCTGTTGGATGGATGGATGCAAAGAAGCGGAGATCAAAATATTTCCAGTAAATAACGTCATGCTGTCTCTGTTAAAACTAACCGCCTCCCCAAATTTTACAGAAATAAATGGAGGACCAGGCAGAAGTTAAGGCCTCCATTTGCGTTCAGCAGAATCAAAGACTGCCAGGACTTATTATTGTTATTATTAATTATTATTATTTATGTCATTTATAGTCCACCTTTCTCATTGAGACTCAAGGTGGATTACACAGTGTGAGATTGGTACAGTCAGTATAAGGAACTTTTCCATAAACATTGCCATAGGGTAAATAGAAACAAGTTCACAAAGACATAGCACTAGCAGGAATCCAATACAACATACTGGTGAAGTCTCTGGGTCCTGACTCATTGGCGGATCCTCTGAGATCCCCTCCCGACAACACAGCCCTCCAATCTGAGTAAAGCCTTTTGAAAAATTCGGGTTTGCATCATTTGCAGAAAGCCAGGAAGGGGGGGGGCTCTCCTGACCTCCTCAGGCAGGCCGTTCCACAGGGCAGGGGCCTCCCCAGAGAAAGCCCATGTAGGGGCTGCTCTTGATTTTACCGATGTGCAGGGTGGCACCTGCAAGAGACCCTGTTCAGAAGAGCAAAGCTGTCGTAGAGGAGCATAGGGAGGGAAGCGGTCCCGTAGGTATGCAATGCTTTGTAGCCGCAATAATATAATCAAAAGATAGTTCTAATTTTGTAAACTATATGGGGGGGGGGGTAGTGTGCAAAGACAGTGAACCCTTTTGTCCACTGGGGGGGCAGCCACAGGGGAGGGCCGCTTCCTTCCTGCCCTACTTGTGGGCTTCCTGGCAGCACACACAAACTCACATGATGCTGCCACAATGAATCAGACTGTCGAGATCAATTTTATCTACTCAAACTGGCAGCGGTTTCCCAGTGTCTCAGGCTCGGGTCTCTTACGTCATTTACCATCTGATCCTTTTAGCTGGAGATGCCGAGGATTGAACCGGCGCTCTTCTTTGTGCCAAGCAGACGCTCTACCACTGAGCCTTAGCCCCTCTACACCTGGCTAACATTCCCGAGAAACTCAACCCTGGTCGTTTCCACACACGTTGAATAATGCACTTTCAATGCACTTTAGTTATCCTTTAGAAGTGGATTTTGTGTTTCACACATGAAAACCCAGTTCCAAATGATCACTAAAGAGCATTGAAAGTGCATTATCCAACGTGTGTGGAAGCAGCCCCTCTATTAGATAGACCCCCAGCAGGGCTCTCCTTGTGCCCCTAGGCCAGGCATTGTTAGAACTGCATTCTCTTCAATATCACAAAGTCTCTGAATGTATCTTTCTTTTTTATATATACATAAGTTTTTATTTCAGTTAATAAACTCACAAACATAAAACATAGGCTATAATTGTACAATCATCTAAATAATATCTACGATCATCTGTTACTTCCATAGTCTACAATCATCTAGATCACACGTATTACATAAACAAAACCATCTAAATCATACAAAAAACCCATACAAGATAAACTACTATCATTTAAATCATATAGTCACCAGTTAAATAATTATATCGAACTTGCTGCTGAAGAAGTGAGCTGTGACTCACAAAAGCTCATATTCTACCACCAATTTTGTTATTCTTATAGGTGCTGCTGGACTCTTGGTATCTGAAGAAGTGAGTTGTGATTCACGAAAGCTCATATCCTACCACAAATTTTGTTAGTTTTATATGTGCTAATGGACTCTTGGTATCTGAAGAAGTGTGCTGTGAGTCACGAAAGCGCCTACTCTACCACAAATTATGTTAGTCTTATAGGAGCTACAGGATTCTTGCTCTCTTCTACTGTAACATTCTAGCAGTATCTGAAGAAGCGTGGGTGTATCTTTCACATTGCACAGTGGTCCCATTTGGGTGGGGAAATAACTTGGGTTGACCCCAAAGAGAGATCCTTGCTGAATAAGCAACGCCTTTTCCAACTGGTTGGTGATAATTTTGCTGCTGGGGAGATTATCCAACGTCTCACCCTTCACAGGTACCAGCATGGGCAGGGCAGGTATTTTATTGGACTGACTCGGTGTAGTGTGTGCCTGTTTTTGAGCCACACAGAGTTCTTCATGGAATGGCTGCAAACTCTCAGCTGTATCCATATTTTGCGACTGCATTTCATTCTCAAATGTTTTTCAAGGGCTTCTTCAAACCAGAGGGGTCTGTGATTGGCTACCATTGTTTAGATATGGCTTTAATTCCAGTGGGGATGAATCTCCAGGCTGAATTTTGCTTTGAAAAGGAAAAAAGTACCTTTCCTTTCCATGTCTTTTCTCCTCTTTTGATCCTTGAATCCACACTGGCCAACTCAGCCTGGGAAATGAAATTAATTCTCTTGGCCTTGTTCTTCCAAGTGGAAGTTCCGCCATGAATTATTGAAACAGTGTTATTTATGCAGTTTGATATATTAATTCTAGGAAAGCAATTAAAGTTATGCTTAACTTGCTGATCAGCAAGGGCTGCCCTGAAACTCCGCCTCTTGTGAGTTTCTCTCCCCCCCCCAATCAGGCAAATAAAATAGTTTGTTTATTTAATTAAAATATTTATAGTCTGCTTCCCCACAACATCCATCAAGGCACCTTTATTAAAGAACAGGACACAGCAAACCTAGGCAATGTGGCACTGATGGGCAGCTTCTATGAAGAATCAGCACCTCAGCTGTACAGCCACTACAATCAACCAAGCAGGCTCTTCGGGGCTTTCTCCCCGCCAAATGACTGTCCTACCACTTTTTTGCCAGGTTCTAGCTGCTGACGATCAGGGACTGGTTGATCAAATAAAATAAAATAAAATCCTGCCCTCAGGTCATAGCCGATTTATGGTGACCCGCCTAGTGGGGTTTTCATGGCAAGAGACTAACAGAGGTGGTTTGCCATTGCCTGCCTCTGCAATCCTGGTCTTTGCTGGAGGTCTCCTATCCAATTACTAACCAAGGCGGACCCTGCTTAGCTTCTGAGATCTGATGAGATCAGGCTCACCTGGGCTATCCAGGTCAGAGCTTCATAGCCCCTATCTGATCTTTTTAAAATGGGAGATGCCGAGGACCTTCTGCGTGCAAAGAAGATACTCTGCTCCCTTGCAGTGCCTTTAGGTTTGTTGGAGGACTGGGGAAACACTTCTGTGGATCGGGCCTTTGGGCTACTGAATGGTGAATGTGTCTGACCTCTTTCTGTCTGCTGAATTTTCTCCTGTTGTATTGCTATAAGAACAACAACAACATTCGATTTATATACCGCCCTTTAGGACAATTTAATGCCCACTCAGAGTGGTTTACAATGTAATTATTATCCCCACAACAAAACACCCTGTGAGGTGGGTGGGGCTGAGAGAGCTCCGAGAGAGCTGTGACTAGCCCAAGGTCACCCAGCTGGCTTCAAGAGGAGGAGTGGGAAATCAAACCCGGCTCTCCAGATTAGAGTCCCGTCCTCTTAACCACTACACCAAACTGGAGTATAGTATTTTTATACTCCATATTTTAAGATTTTATGATGGTGTAAACTGCGTAAACAGTTACTTCACGTACTAAAAAAGTAGAAAATAACTTACTTTAATAAATAAAAGCAAACAGACCTATAGAAAGAGACAGAGGTGCTGAAGTCCTTTAAGGGTCTAAGAATAATAAGAATTCAATTTATACAGCTATTGTATTCCAAGAAACACTCTTTATTAGAAAGATAAAATGGATGGTTATGATTATGAAAATACAGTATCATGGGCACAAGATATGCAGCGGGGTAAGGTGCTAGCCTACTGTTCATATCTGGTACTGTGGTGCCAGGCTGGACTGATATACCATTGAGATAGATCAAGATGGGTAGCTGTGTTTGTCTGCAGCAGTAGAAAAGAGCAAGAGTCCAGTAGCACCTATAAGATGAACAAAATTCGTGGTAGGATATGAGCTTTCATGAGTCACAGCTCGCTTCTTCAGATACCAAGAGTCCAGTAGCACCTAGAAGACGAACAAAATTTGCTGTAGGGTATGAGCTTTCATGAGAGAGAGAGAGAGAGAGAGAGAGAGAGAGAGAGAGAGAGAGAGAAACTAAGGCACAAAGAGGGACACTCTTCTGTCCCTCTTGGTGTCCGTCAGAGCAGTACTTTTCAGCACTATGTGGTGGTCTTCTCACCATGAGCAATCTTCAGAAAACATCCAACGATCATGAATAAGATAAAACATTAATAACTAAACACAAATCCTTGAAAGCAAAGGTGCTTGGGATCAGTAGTTTTAGGTTAGTATAAAACGTGAAAAGGTATTTTGCTAGCTTAGGGAGAATTTCCTTTCCTTTCCTTTCCTTTCCTTTCCTTTCCTTTCCTTTCCTTTCCTTTCCTTTCCTTTCCTGGGAAAGATCTGAGATGGAGCAACCGTGTCTGGTCTTGACTCTATTTTACCCTCAGTCATGATTGGGAACTCCACTCAGGCAAACATATTTTCCCATACTCAAGGAATTCCCTTTTTAAGCAAGTCAGAATTGAAGGGTGCAGGCTCAAAGCTTCCCTCCAAGCCTGCTTTTGACCAATCGCTGCAGAAATCTGGATAAAGGAAGTTTTAAAGTGTCTAGGAGGAACCAGTAATGATTCATCATGCCCCCCTCACTGCAACTTGGCCGATGGTGGAAATTGAGGCTGGAATTCAGTTTCCTTTCCCAGCTCAATCAATCACTCTCCACCTGTCTATCCCTTCCTGGGACAGAACTTCAAGATATAATTGCCCCATCCCCAGGAAAAAGCCATGTTATTCCAAGGCTGTATTTATCCTTCCATAACAGCCACCGCTATCCTTCAGCAGTTGGACCTTCAGACCTGGTATGCTTGGCAACCATCAATCTTCTTCAGCAGTGGAGCTGAGCTGGTTGGCCACATGGTTGTTGATTTCCCTCTGGAGAAACAAACTCGGAGATAAGCTATACTTTAAAAAGATGCTTTTCCATCTCCACCACGCAAGATGTTTCTCAGAAGCGAGAATCCCTGTGATGATGCAGCCGAGCAGCTACAGTACACAAATCCTTCTCCGTTATTCTCTTTGTTCCTTCCCCGCCTGCAAATACTGCTCAGGTTCTGTGGCTTTTTTCTTTCATCTCTTCCTTCCCCCGCTCCGGTCTTTTCCCCACGGCTGCTCTACCTTGGTAAGCACAGATAACTTCTCCCCTTTCCAGAAAACGTGTAAATATCTCACTGTTGCGTTGTGCAGAGAGACTACGTAACTGAAAGGAACCTGTTTGCTAAAATTTCAGCTGCTTTGTGGCTGTGGAATTTGTACACGTTGCCAGCATGGAATCCTTGAGGGGTATGACTGGACCTGGTGGCAGTCCTTTTGCTAGATGACAACCTTGTCACCTGAATTGAGGAGAAGGGGAAGGGAAGCCCTCCGGCAACCCTACACTGTTTTTTATTTCTTTAGAATAGATTGTTTCCCACAGAGAATGGCTGGAGAGATTTGCCAGTAGAATCCTCAAGGAAGTGTACACTTTTGTATCCAGATATACCAAGAGGTTGCCATCTGTGCTTGTACGAGAACAGCATCTATGCATTTCATTCTTCCCTCTTTTTAGCCCTTTCGTTGCTTTACTGATTCACCATTTTTTGGATACAGGGTGGTTTAGACCATTTACATCCCAGCAGGTTCATTTTAACAAGTCTTTTTTAGCTCCTGTAACAGTGATGTTGAACAGTGATGGTGTTTTCCTTTTTTTGTGTGTGGGGAAAAATGGATACGTGGTCCTTTTTATAGTGCCCATGCGAGAGTTACCACCAGAATAGGTAACTCCTGAGGTTTTCATTACAGAGAACAGCTATTTCTTGTCTACAGGAGAGGTGTGAAAGTTTATAATAATAACCAGGGGTCATTTCGTAGAAAAAGAGCTGGAGGAACTTATTAGCACAACTCATTAGCATAACTAATTAGCATATGCCACGCCCCTTGCCATCACTGGAAGTGTGTCGTTAGCATAACTGATTTGCATATTCCACACCCCTGACATCACCTATCCTGGCTGTTTTGGACCCAATTCTGGCCATTCAGGGCCAAAATTGAGCCCAAAATGGCAAAAAGGGGCTGGAAATGGCCAAAACGTGGCCCAAAATGGTCAGGATCGGGCCACTGTTGAGTGGGAGAGTGATCCACCACCCATCAGAGGCCTGTTCCGGGCCATTTTGGCCCCAATCCAGGCTGAAACGGGCCCAAAATTGCCAAGAGTCAGGTGGGCGGGGCCACCTGACATGTGACCTCTTTGGGGAAGTGCCAGAACTGCGTTCCTGCGCATTCCCCCTTGAAATGAGCCCTGATAATAACACACTTTGTAAACTGCTCTGATTGGGTGTCCTGAAAGGTGGTATATAAATCAAATGTTGTTGTTGTTGTTGTTGTTGTTGTTGTTATTTACAGATGGAAATGTGTATCCTCATGTTAATGTGGGGAAAAATGGATACGTGGTCCTTTTTATAGTGCCCATGCATTAGTTACCAGAATAGGTAACTCCTGAGGTTTTCTTTACAGAGAACAGCTATTTCTTGTCTACAGGAGAGATGTGAAAGTTTACAGGGTGGAGTTGCCCACATTTGAATAGGAAGCCTGAGGCTTTCTGTGGAGCTCTCCATATCACAGAATGAACTGCGCAGAGCATTATTTTCCAGAGATGTGCATTTAGGAAGCAACAAGTCACGATTTGATCCAACCGCAGTCTGTTCATTCTCTTTGGAAGGATGACAAATCAGAATGAAATTTCCTAAGACCTTTGGATCTGAACAAAGTAGCTGGTTTTCTGGTGACATTGCAAGGCCTGTGGCTGTACTCTGCTTTCCATTTCCCCATAACATCTTTGAGTTTTCAGGGACAGTGAGAGGTAAGATAGGGGAAGTGAAGGGACAGAATGACTCAACAGATCTGTTCCTGATAGGCACATTACCCAACCGTAATACTTAGCCCATGTTCATACCGCATGGCATTTCTCTACAAGGTCTCTCTCCCAAACATATTGCAGGCTTGGAGAGGGCTAGATGTTCTATAGGCTAGATATTCCTTGACTTAGTTACTCCAAATGCTTTGTTCTATCTGATACGAAAAGGCTGGAAAGTTTCTGTTTCAGTAGAGGCAGAGGTTTCAGTCTTGTCTAATTCCTACCCACTCAAGCCCACCTTGAACAGGCTTTTCTGATGTCTTCTAGAGGAGCTTGGAAAGGCCTTCTTGGTCATGACACCAAAATGATCGAATTCTCTCTTTAGGAGGTTTCTTTCTCCCCTTGATCATTGTTTTCCACCAGTGGGTGTTTTGTTTGGCGTTCCCTCATTGACGATTCATCCCATTTATGTGTTTGTTTTTGATTAATTTTTGTTTTTAATTGTTTTGTGTGTGTGTGTGTGTAATGTAGATGTATCCATATATGTATACATGGATGTATACATGGATGTATACATATATGTATGGATGTATTTTTACAGCTTGTTTTAATGTTTTGATTATTTGCTGCCTTGGGGAACCCTGTGTTAGCTGGAAAGGCAGCATAAAAAGCTTTAAATAAATAAAAAGGGTGGAAGGATGTGCCACTTGGTTGGAAGGCAGACAAAGAGCTAGAGGCGGGTACTCTTCTGCTCCATATAGGCAGTCACTCAACTTTGCTGAGCAGAGGCTAAAGCAGGGCTCATTTTGAGGGGGGATGCGTAGGAACGCAGTTCCGGAAGTTCTCCAAAGAGGTCACATGTCAGGTGGCCCCGCCCACCTGATTTTTGGTCATTTGGGGCCCATTTTGGCCTGGATTGGGCCCAAAATGGCCAGGATTGGGCCTAAAACAGCCAAGATTGATCCCAAAACGGCCAGGATCGGGCATCTTATGGGGGGTGGATCACTCTCCCCCTCAGTAGCAGCCCAATTCTGACCATTTTGGTCCCCCTTTCTGCTGTTTTCAGCCCTTTTTTGCCATTTTGGGCCCAATTTCGGCCCTGAATACCCAGGATTGGGTACAAAACAGCCAGGATAGGTGATGTCAGAGGGTGTGGCATATGCAAATCAGTTATGCCAATGACACACTTCCGGTGATGGCAGGGGCGTGGCATATGCTGATGAGTTATACAAATGTGTTATGCTAATGAGTTCCTGCAGCTCTTTTTCTACAAAATGAACCCTGGGCTAAAGCTTCCACCCTCTTAACCAAATAAATGCATGCAGGATGAGGGAAGAGAAGAATTGGATCTCTCTCCATGAGTCTCTTTCCCTTCCTCTGGCAGCAGCCCTGGAAGGCTAAGTATGTCCTAGTCTACCCATTCACATGGAAAGAGGTATATGGGGGGGGGGCGGAGGGGTGGTCCGCTTTTTTAAGGCACCAGTGGACCTTACTTGGCTATGCCAGTTGTTCTTTGAAGCATTTCCCTATTCATCCAGCTTTTTAAGTAAGAAGTTCAGTGGTCTCTTGAATGGGGGTTCTTTGTCCAAGCTACCTGAAATTGGAGTGGCAAAATCCGTCCAGAGATTTCTTGGAATTTTATCCCTTTTCACTGGGAGACAAAAACCAGTTTGGTGTAGTGGTTAAGAGTGGCAGGACTCTAATCTGGAGAGCCAGGTTTGATTCCCTGCTCCTCCTCTTGAAGCCAGCTGGGCAACCTTGGGTCAGACACAGCTTCTTGGAGCTCTCTCAGCTCCACCTACCACACAGGGTGACTGTTGTGAAGATAATAATAACACGCGTCGTAAAGTGCTCTGATTGGATGTTAAGTTGTCCTGAAGGGCGGTATAGAAATCGAATGTTATTGTTATTATTGTTGCTGTTGTTATTTACAGATGGAAATGTGTTTCCTCTGGAAACCCATGTTGATGTCTCTTTAACACAATTGCTTGAAATTAAAGAATCCAAACCACATTTTTAACAGACAAAACAAGCTGAATGTGACTGATATTCTCAGGCACATCCCTTAGGATTTTCCTCCACTGCCTCCGATAGACTGATGGTCTGTGTTCATCTTGCTTGCCTGTGCTTGGCTGAGCCCTGGATCCTTCTTGTCTTTCTCCTTCCTCCTCCCCTCTCATCTGACCCAGCCTTCGGTCAGCTTTGCCCTTGAACTAGGTAGGGGTGGACAAGCCCTCCAGCCGCCTTCCCAAGGGAACTGTCTGGGCTCCCAAGCTGATGCTTGGAGTCAACAAGGTGACACTTACCTGGTGGCTAAACCAGACCAAGCCACCACTTTGCCTCCCCACAGTATGCAAGACTCCCTACCTGTAGCTGGACAAACAACAGCTTGTGCTATATATGCTTTTTATGTTTGAACATATGGAACTGTCTTATACTGGACGAGACTATACGTTCATCAAGGTCAGATAAAACATATTATAAACCAGTTGCTTGGTGTTGGTCCCCAAAAATACGTTATCAAATATTTTACCAAGTAATATCACAAAAATACATCAAAACCTTAAAAAATATATGGTGACAGCAGCAAGAGTAGTATATGCAACAAAGCAGCAGGGAAAAATCCTGTCCAGATATGACAGAATGGACGAATAAACCGATGCATATGTGTCAATGGCAAAATTAACATATGCACAATAGACACATTTTAGAATTTCAGAAAAAATGGAAAGTTTTTTTCATTGTGCTAAAAATTAAGAAGAACTAAGAAAACAATGATCAGCAAAATGGATTAATGATCAAATTTGTAATTTAATATAATGTAAGCCCTGACCCGGATAACCCAGGTGAGCCTGATCTCGTCAGACCTTGGAAGCTAAGCAGGGTCGGCCTTGGTTAGTAATTGGATGGGAGACCTCCAAGGAAGACCAGGGTTGCAGAGACAGGCAATGGCAAGCCACCTTTGATAGTCTCTTGCCATGAAAACCCCACTGGGGGTCGCCATAAGTCAGCTATGACATGAGGGCACTCTCTACCTCCATTCTAATATAAGTATGTAAGGAGCTAGAGGGGAGAAATATTTTGTAGTTTATATATTCTGTTATTTATAGTTATCTTTGATTTATATAACCATGTTAAAGATTTCTTTTTCAATATTGTTTTTTATCACTATGATTTTCTTATTATTGGTTTTGCAAATAAAACATATTATAAATCATTCTAAAAGGTCAGTACTGCCTCCTTTGGCTCTCTGGGGTCTCACATAGGGGTCTTTCACATCTTCTACTGCCCAGTTCCATTTAACTGGAGATATTGAGGATTAAACCTGAGCAGGGCTTTTTTTCTGGGAAAAGAGGTCGTGGAACTCAGTAGTGGAACTCAAGACCGCACAATGACATCACTTTGTGTCAGCTGGAACAAGGGGGGAGTTTTTTAAAAGTTTAAATTGCCCTTGGCGAAAATGGTCACATGGCCAGTGGCCCCGCCCCCTTACATCTAAACTCCCCTCTGTCTGGAGATCAGGGGGCGGGGCCACTGGTCATGTGACCATTTTTAAGAGGAGCCGAAACTCCGTTCCATTGCGTTCCAGCTGAAAAAAAGCCCTGAACCTGAGACTTTCTGCATGCAGAGCAGATGCTGTGCCCCTGAGCTATGACCTCACCCTATGTGCTTCAGTTATGTATTTATCAATATTTATTTAAATCCATTTAATTTTTCTTTCACCTCCTGTGTGAACATTTGAGGGCAGCCTGCCTGAAAAGTGTTAATTTCTAGAGGCCAGTATATTGATTTATGATCAAATGAAAGCGGAGGGTGGGGAGAAGTTCCATAGCAGAAGAAAAAGAATATTTCATTTCCCCCTCCCTTTTTAAAGAAGCTAAGGAAGATGGTTTCTCTCTGGGTAGGTGTTGCAGAATCTTTCATGTAAAAAATGGAATCCAAAATGAGCGGAAACTCTCGCCGGGGCTAGGGAGATCCTTGTAACCCTCAATTAATATTGATACGGGCATTGATCTGTACAGTTTATTAATGGGCCCGCCCTGCCAGGGGAGATGTTCTGAGATACAGCTGCATCCCATAACAAGCCACTCTGTCCGTTCTGGGCTGCGTAGGCCCCCTCCTCTGCTCCCAGCCAATTTATAATTGGTCTGACTTGTTACTGTTCAAACGCCCGCAGGGCCAATTAGCTTGCCATCTTTTTGACCCCTGGTTTCTATGGTGTGAGGAGCCCAAAGGCTTGCTGAGAAAAGGGGGAATTAAAAAAAAGCAGCCGCAGCGAAAGGCCTGCGTATCACTCGGGCTCCCTGATTAACAATCCTGTCAGGGTTAGCGCAAGCCTGAAACATTAATGCAGGTGGCAGCTTGGGGGGCTTTTTTATGCTTCCTATTAATCTTTAATGATAGCGTCGGTCACCGAGGCTCTTTTATCTTGTCAGATAAATGTATGGTTAACAAGCTAATGAGACTTCCAAAGCTTGCTTGCAGCCATCGAGGGCATGCGGTGACCTCTGGCCCTTATTGCGAGAAGAGGCGTTTGGGTTGGGGGCGATCACCATCAGTTGTGAATGGCTGGAGAACTGATGGATGGGTTAAGCTGTGAGCTGGGGTCAGCCGGGTCCCTTGGCTCAGGAAGGCAACGGCAGTTTTATTACAGGCAGGATCCGGTGGGCATGTAATTAGATGTAGCGGGCTGCTGCTTTATTAATAAGTAATTGTCGCTGTGGGTTCGCAAGTCTCTTCCACTGGTAATTGAGGGCGCGTTGATGTGGCTTTATTTATTAATTAATGCAGGATGTATATTCCCGCTTATGGCAGGGAACAGCTTCCGAGGCTGCTTTTGCTGATGCGAAGGGGACCGTAAACCATCGCACAGGAAATCCTCGCAGCTTCACGGAGTGTGCACGTGTGGCTCATTAACGTCACAACGTTCAGGGCTCCTAAATAGTGCACAGAGACATTTTGTGGGATTTCTGTTATTGCAGTGCAATCTACTGAGACTGGAGGGGTTGGTGCGGCAAAGACAAAGGCCGAATCCATTGGGGTCCGGTAAAAAAAAAGGTAAAGGTAGTCCCCTGTGCAAGCACCGAATCATTACTGACCCACGGGGGGACGTTGCATCACGGCATTTTCTTGGCAGACCTTTTTTTATGAGGTGGTTTGCCATTGCCTTCCCCAGTCATCTACACTTTACCCCTAGGAAACTGGGTACTCATTTTACCGACCTCAGAAGGATGGAAGGCTGAGTTGACCTTGAGCCGGTTACCTGAACCCGGCTTCCGCCAGGATCGAACTCAGGTCGTGAGCAGAGTTTGGGCTGCAGTACTGCTGCTTACCACTCTGCGCCACGGGGCTCTTAGTTTTGGGGTCCAAGAAATGTTTATATTTTATCCTTTTGATTACCTTTGGTATATATTTTTTAGACGTTTTCTCCTTTCGTTCTACTATGTAATTGCCAGGTAAATTCTGATTAAATCATTTCTAATGTTTCTGGTTATGTCTGTGTGTGGATTTATCTTCATGATGGTATTTTGCCTTTCTATTTTGGGACCCCATCAGCTATGATATCAATGCTGCTTCCTCATTAATCTCTTTGTTTCTTCTGCTCCTTATAGAAAGTTGTTTTGACCTCCTAAAGAACCTGGTACAGATGCTTGGAGTATCTGAAATCTTAGACTGTGGCAGCATATAGTTTGTACAGCTTTTTAAAACCCTTGGCACGAAAGCCAGAAGGAATTCGGACTGGCGAGCATTCTGCACGTAGAGGCTTGGAGTTCCCTATCAGAGAAGATCTCAACCAGGGTGTCAGGTCTGTTGCCCACAGTCCCTCCATACTGTTACACAATTTTGGATAGAATGTTGCAATAGCCTCGTGCACCTGTTCCCTTGTTGCTTTCCAGATTCCAGTACGGCGGGGACCTTATCTCGGATGGCTTGCCACAGCGGCCTTGGGACAGCTCCCTCCTGATACTCCCGTCCTGCTACTGATTACGTTTCTGCTGTATGGGCTAAGAGGGTGGGGGACATGTAGAAGGGTAGTTATAGGGCATCGTGTACTCAATGCGTCATTCTTAACAAAGAACCTGTGTTCAGCCAGACTCCTTTACTTGCTTCTGTGTATCCCATGGACATATGTATGGCGAAGCCTAGATACCGCAATAAAACCCATTTACTCAAGAGCCTGGATTTCTTGCTGCAAGTGTTGGGAGTCAGCTTCAACATATCCTGTCTTCCATAGACTGACACAGGGGCTTGACAATTGCAGCCCTCACTCTAGTCCCCCCGCCCCCCAGCACCCATTATTCACTCTGGTTCCTGCACATGAAGGTTCCATACTGCTCCACAGGGAGAACCAGAATTCCTGGAGCTATGAACATACAATCAGGCTCTCACAGAATTTTTAAATTACTTTAAAATCGTGGCAGTGTCGCTGTGATGGGCCGGCCACAAGGATGCCGTCACAGCTGGCTTGGCCCTAAGACAGACAGTTGGCCATCCCAGGACCTTTCCTAGTCTGGTTATTTGAAGCCCTCTTCACGGGAGATGCCAGGAGGACCTGCATGCCATGCAGATGCTCCGCCACTAGCTACAGGTCCGAGAGGAGCCATATGTTCCTTTTGCTTTTGTCCACGAGGTCCAGGCTGGGGTAGGCTGGAGTTGTGGGCATCGTGCACCAACCTGTCCAGCAGATAAGCATTTCCCCCCCCCCCTCCTCTCTGCTCTCTTTTTGGAGAAGTGTTACTTAAGCAACAGTGCCAATTAAGGGCATTCAGAAATGAAAACGCCCACGCAAGGTGGGCGAGAGTTCTCCCCGAAGGGCTGCTGCATTGTGTTCATGTTAATTGGCCTCCACACATCTCAGCCCCATTGCGGAGGTGCCCTTTAGGGGAGAATATTCACAATATTGTAATGAGATCCAGGGGAAGAAAATGCCTAAAATAAAAAAAGGCAGGAAGAAAAGCAGCCAACAGCACACAGCTCCTCTTATCTGAGAGATTTGGAATTCATATCATGGACCGGCTGCATTGTCCCTTCACAACTGGTGAATACAAATCTCCATTTTTTTTTTAAGGAAGAGGAATTGCATCCATTGAGTAGGAAAGGTCACTGTGAGCCGGCAGAGAATGTGCTCTGCTTTGGATCCCAGGGCAGTTAGGCACATTGAGGGCATTGTTTATTGTGCATATTTGTACTGTGTTTATTGCTTTAAAAAGCCTTTTTGTAATCTTCCTTGAACCTCAGAGAGAAAGGGAGAACATGATGAAGTAAATAAGCTGTCGTCTATCCAGATGAACATATGAACCTGCCGTTGGTCTGTCTAACTCAATATTGGGTCTATTTGGATTGGCAACAATTATTTCTCTAGAATCTCAGGCAGAGAAAAGTCTGTCCCAACAATCCCAGGAGTGATGTCATTTGTGCCACCCTGGGAGCGTGCCCAGGAGGCCTGTTCCTGTGCCTTCCTCCCCCACCAGCCAGGTAAGTGGAGGAGGGAGGTAGAGGGTGAAAGCGGGGCATCCCCTGCTCCCCCAGGGAATGGGCTCCCTAATGCAACCCATTCCTACAGTTCCCTCTCTGAGTTGTATTTTTACATACATTTCAGAGAGATCTTTAGGCCCCACGTGGACTGGCAACCCACTCCAACATGAAGACATTTTCACAGTGAGGAATTTGTGTTACATGCAGTCAGGGCCGTAGCGTGGGTTGCCAGCACCCGGGGCGACTCCAGTCAAGTGGTGCCCAATCAGGGGGCGCATGTGCCCCCAGGACCACACAGGGCTCCCATCTGCTAGCCTGGCTAGGGAGAGAAGGCTGCTAATCCCAGCTCGGGCAGGAGGCTGGGGGGTGCTGCCCAGTGAGGAGCTCTCTCCTCCTTCGCTGGCGAGGTGAGCTGAGGGGAGGAGGGCAAGCTTGCCTGCTGCTCGGTGAAGTTCTCAGGTGGCGGAGGTGAGAGGAGCGTGGCGGGGACAGGGCTGCGGGTGGAAGGCGGACCGCCCCTGCCTCATGCTTGCGCATAAGGCACTCTCTGCCTGGCTCTGCCGGCATCTGTGCTGGGGACGCAGCAGGCAAATCAAGGAAGGGGCATGAGCCGAGGGGTGGGGAGGGCTGGGAAGCACCGCGGGCTGCGCTGCCTCCTGCCTGGCCCAGCCTCCACGCTGAGCATCGCTGTACCAGGTGCCCACGCCACTGCCACCGCCAGCTCCACGTACTCCTAGCCAGCAACCTCCCCCACCCTCTCTTTGGCAGTGCCAGGGGCAAGCGACCCCCCTGCCCCCCCGAATCTGGCCCTGCATGCCGTGGGGACAGAATATTGCCTGGATGCAATTCAGTTGTTGTTGGTCTTTTGGGCCCATCTTGGTTTGAGCAAACATTTTGATTCTACCAAATAAGAACACAAATCAATAATGTTTAGCTGAAAGCAGCAAACGGCCTAAATGCCTTTCACAGCTTGTTCCCATTTTGCTTGGAATCGTCTGTTTGTTTCTGCCATTAAGATCTGATTATTTTCCTTGTTCCATTAGTCTTCATTTTACTAATTATTTGTTTAATCTTGTGAATCCCTTGTTAGGGGAGAGAGAACATGGAGGTGGTTAACAAGAGTTTCTCATTCTTCTGAAGTTGCTTCAAGAGCGGCTTTTCTTCCTTTTATTTGTGGTGGATTGTTAGCGGGTTATGCCAAACAACTTCTGAAAGCCTGGATGTTATTGAGCACTCAGTAATTTGGAAGGATGTGACCAGGGCTTTTTTCCAGCTGGAACGCGGTGGAATGGAGTTCCAGCACCTCTTGAAAATGGTCAAGTGGCGCGGAAGGCAATCGAAATTCCCCTCTGTCTGGAGTTCAGGGGGTGGAGCCACCGGCCATGTGACCATTTTCGCCAAGGGCAATTTAAACTTTTAAAAAACTCTCCCCTTGTTCCAGCTGACCCAAAGTGACGTCATTGTGCGGTCCTGAGTTCCACCACTGAGTTCCTCCACCTCTTTTCCCAGAAAAAAAGCCCTGGATGTGACAATGTTTCATTTACGTTCCTTAAGGAAGATGGTGTGTGCAGGAGGTTAATACAAAACAAGATTTGGGTTTTCTAGCGCTTTAGAGTGTAGGGAAATTCTGACCACACTCTTTTTGTTGCTGTTCTGACTTCCTACATTGCCTTGAAGCAGTATTTCCTGGCACAGGAGCAAAAGTCATATGGGGAACAGAAGAACTGAGTCCTTGAGTAACATTCCGGTACCAATTAGAGGGCAATCGACCAAGGCTGAGACGCCATGCCCTCCAAACATGACATGCTCCAAACATGACGTGCCTGTCCTGTCTCTCCCACCATACATTCATCCAGGGATCCAATTTGTGTCTACCCATCTGTCTAGATGACAAAGTAATCAATACGATGCTGCCTTTCTCTCACCAGAGAAACACTTCTCTTACTTATATCTCATCTGAAATATCAAGATGCTGAAAGGATGGTGTTCAGCTCAAAATATGAAAAAATTAGGAGGATTGTCTTTGGGACGTACCTTTGGTATGTGCATAGATATCAAATACTGGTTCTAGAAACAGGTTGAAAACCAGTTTTCTTGTTTTAAATTAGAAGTCCACAGATGTGGGCTGAGTCCGCACACGTTGGATAATGCACTTTCAATGCACTTTATCAATCGTTTGAGGTGGATTTTTTGTTCTGCACATGAAAAAATCCGTTCCAAATGATTTATAAAGAGGATTGGAAGTGCATTATCCAACGTGTGCGGAATCAGCCGTGGTGGAGTATGCCAAAGTGAAATGGAAAGGTGTGTGAGAGAAGTGCTTCGTTCAGTGGCTTCAACCAGCCACTGCAGTGGCTTCGACAAGCCATCAGTCACCAAGGGTAACCCAAGGACCTGCCTATGCATTTTGCCACCCTCCACAGCTGTACACATCATGCACTGAGAAGTGTGTCCCAGGATTCTCAGCAGAGGAAACTAATTACAGTTTGGTGTAGTGATTAAGAGCGGCAGGACTCTAATCTGGAGAACCGGGTTTGATTCCCCACTCCTCCACTTGAAGCCAGCTGGGTCAGTCACAGCTCTCTCAGAGCTCTCTCAGCCCCACCCACCTCACAGGGGGATTGTTGTGGGGATAATAATGATACACTTTGTAAACTGCTCTGAGTGGGTGTTAAGTTGTCCCGAAGGGCAGTATATAAGCACAATGTTCTTGTTATTATTATTATTATTAGCGTATTCAGTCTTCTATGTGCATGGGGCAGGGAGGGCAAAAGCTTCCACATTGGGCAGGCCTGGAAAAAGATTGGGAGTCAAGAAGAACTCTGAGCAGGAGTCTTAAGCTATGTCATTTTAAGAGGCTCAGTACAATAAAAATAATACTTGATTATTCAGACATAAAGACATATAAATTAGGGCTTCCATTTACCCATGCTAGTGGATAAACTTTTGCTATTAGCCCCAACCTCCCAATTTGGAAAGATCAGGCAGTGGGAGAAAAATGGCTGCCATTAAAACGATGCTCTAGGATTTCCCCTCCTAGTCTCTATGGCTTAACTAACTATACACTCTAGGCTTTCCCTCTTTCTCTCCAGGAGTACCTCCTGACCTAGCTTCCCTTTGTTTGCTGAACCAGGAACTATTCTCAGATCTCCCCTCAAAAGCATTTTTTTAAAATGTACTGATAACAAAAATCTAAGAATAGTTTTATTCTAGTCCTACAAATCCATTCTCTGTGGTGACCGCACCTCCCAACCACTCTTTGTTCTCTCGTATGAAGGGGAAGATCACTTTCTCTGGATGGACGAAGTTCTCCCTCTTGGTTCTGGACTGAATCAGGGTTTTCATCCTCCTTCGACGGGATAATAATAACATATTTTGTAAACCACTCTGAGTGGGCGTTAAGTTGTCCTGAAGGGCGGTATATAAATAGAATGTTATTATTATTAATGTTATTATTATTGTACCTGCCACTGGTTCCGTCTTCTCATAGTTGTTGTCTTGAGATGTTGCTTTCTGGTAAGCTCAAGTCAGAACCTCTTTGGAGTGACTATCCAGTAAGAGCATGGCATGTGTGCCTTTTCACAGATGGTTCTTTTATCACGAACCCAAACAACTTCACTGGGTTCTAAGTCGAGATGGGCATGACCTGAAATACGAACCAAAATTAAGCACGAACCAGGCTGGTTTGTGGTTCGTGAACCAGTTCGTCAGATCCCATTTCTGACAAACCGCCATGAACTTTTAGGCTGGTTCATTTGTTTCGTTTTTTGGTTCGTCACTGCAGACAGCCTGGCGCCAATCAATCAGTTTCCTAGGCAACAGGGGATGGACTTCCTGCAGACCTTCTGTTGACCCGGAAGTGAACTTCTGCTGTCCCGGAAGTGACCTTCTGCTGACCCAGAAGTGATGATTTTCTGACCTGGATGTGACGTTTTCACGAACCAAATGAACCGGTTCGCGAACCAGGGCCAGGTTCGTGAAAGTTCGTGGTCCATGAAATTTGACGAACCACGAACCGCATGGTTCGGTTTTTCCCAGTTCATGCCCATCTCTAGTTCTAAGTCTTCTCACAATCAAGCCCCATGATATGTGTCATCATTCCTCTTTTATCGTTATCTTCAATGGCTTTCCCACTTACTCAGTTCTTCAGTGTTTGGTTTCTGATGAGAAGGGGCTGATGTGAGGCCTTTGGTAGAGTTGTCCAGATAGGACAGTCCATTAGCAGTTCTGCAAGTCTGTATCCAGTTGAGAGAGGGATAGCTCTGTATTCCATTTTATTTACTTATTTATGGTACTTATAGTCCGCTTTTCTCACTGCAATCCAAAGTGTCAGCTCTTTAACTGCATCTTTACCTTTTTGACAGCTGTCCCAATGAAGATGTTGATAATTGCAGAAAAGTACCGGCTGGATATTAGGAAAAACTTTTTCACGGGCAGAGTAGTTCAAAGGTGGAATCAGCTGCCTAGGGAGGTGCTGAGCTCCCCTTCACTAGCAGTTTTCAAGAAGAGGCTGGATGAATACTTGTCAGAGATGCTTTAGGCTCATCCTGCATTGGGCCGGGGGTTGGACTAGAAGGTCTGTATGGCCCCTTCCAACTCTATGATTCTGTGATTCTATGAAATAAATTGTTATGTAGGCCCCAGAAATCTAATTAAAGGATTCCATGTTTGGGCCGTTAGCAGGGTCTATCGTTTGGCATAGGAAGCGTGATTATAGGTGGTTGTGAGCTGGTTCTACTGGCTGGTGTGTGTACGGGAGAGAAAATAGCAAATCATACACTTGCTTTATATTAAGAAAATAAGTAAAGGATTTTTATTGTAGGAACTCCATACTCTGATAGGAAAGGAGGAGAGACAGATCGTAACTGCCTATCTAGTCTAAGGATGGACATGGATGCTAGGACAAGTCCTGCACCCATGTTGCCAGGATGGAGGGAGGAGAAGGGAGAGAGATGTTGCCTGGAACAATGCCAGGAAGAGAAGGGGTAAGAGGGAGGAAGTCAGGAGAAGGAAATCCTGAGAATAGCAATCTGCATATTAAAGGACAATCAGAGCAGTAAACAGAGTGCTCTGACCTCTCTAACTTTCTAACTCTTTGGTTTGTCCCCCTCTGAAACCTGAGGAAAGGGAAAATGCTGAATTCTCCTCTTCCAACAGACGTTACTCTGGGCGCCGTGATCTATGGCAAAGACCAAGACTAGAGGGTTGCCCAGAGCATCACCCTTAGCCCTAAAAGGGGGTTTGTGCCACTGGGCCCCACTGATAGCAGGAAGAGAGGAGACAATTTCCTCCTCTCACCGTGATTATAAATAGGAGAACCATTAGTGGTTCTGTCTGTCTGGGCCTGGCTGAGCAGCAGCTTCAAGACCGGGCTGGGAGTGATTTAATTCCTTCTATTTTTTATCCTCCTCCTGTCAGGCCCCAAGCTGTTGCTTCCTTAGCTTCTTTAAACCAGCCCTGGTTCTCAGCAGGCCCTTCTGCCTTCCGCTCTCCATCAGCCTGCTCTCTGGGACTGGGCTCGGGTGCAGCCAGGAGTACCTTTCTTTTTCACCCACTTCTGCGCTCATGTGACCAAAGGCTTCTCTTCGCCTCCTTCCTCCTCCCTGTCTCGAAAGCTGGCAAGCGCGTCCCTTTGATTCTGCCAGCCTCCACTCTGCAACTTGCGCTCAAGGCTAGGAAGGATGAATATTTCATGCCCTGCGCCTGCATTTTTGATGATAGCTGGCAGCCCTGCAATTTTTCATCAGCCTGGGGTGTTTGTCTGCTCCTGTGATCACCCGCCTCAGCCACGGGTCTATCATTTTATGAATTAATAAAGACGATCGTGGATAATCCAGTAGAGTTCTATGGAAAAGATTGCTTAGCAGGATTTTAATGGGCACGGTGGGGAATTTAAGCTTCGGTTTGCTGTTCTGCTCCTTGTCTTCCTTGTCTCCTTTTAGTTGAGGGGTTTTGTTGGGGTGTGTGTGTGTGTAGCGATGAGATATAAGTTTGCAGAGTAGCAGAGTCTGATATTAGCCCAATGGAAATAAGTAGACAGACTTCTGTGGTTCTAGCTCTATAAAAATACTTTACTACATAATAGGGTAAAAAGGGTACATTGGGTAGGAAAAACAACAAACAGTTCCTGACTACATCTTGATGTCTCAGCTAGGTCCTAGAGAGAGAAAAGCTTAGATTGCAAAGAGACGTGGACTGAGCTTAGACTGCATGGTCTAGTGAAGTAGTAGTGGTAGCAGACGACTGAACAAAGAGCAATAAAACCTTTGTACACGTTGCTAGCTAATTGCTCCCCAATAAACTGGCTCATCCAATAGACGTTCCTGGATTCCCTCATTAAGACTAAAGACACCTACTTTCTCCGGCGGGAACTTCTCTCAAAGCCTAAGTGGTCCTATGCCAGGGCCGGATTGAGGGGAGGCAGGGGGGGTAGTCTGCCCCTGGTGCTGCCAGGGAGGGGGTGCCGAGAGCAGCTGCCAGCTGCCGGGAGCACGTGGGCGGCAGCTTGGGCAGCCTCCCAGCCCCCCATGCTGCCTTTCGCCTGCCCCACAGGACAGGGGGCAGCCGGCTTGCTGGCCACCCCCTGTCTTGCGGAGAGGTGAATAGCGTGGGTGGCTTCCCAGCCCCGCATGCTTCCTCCGCCGGTGCACCGCACAGGTGGCACGCTCCACCCTGTGTGATGACATCACAGAAGCTACTGCCCTGCGCCTACAATACTGCAAGGGAACCTGCTTTCTTCTCCCAATTGAACATACAAGCTGCCAATTTGTCGTGTTTGTCTGGAGAACACACTCAAGCAAATAGGGTGTGTGCGTATGCATACATACCTTCTCCAGAACCTTGAAAGTTCTCCTTGTTTTAACAGGACAGCTCGCATGCTCATTATTGAATAATTCAGTGCCTTGCTAATGTCTGCAGATAGCATCCACACACCCCCGCCCCCCCCAATAATCTTGTTCTGCCCACTTGGGAAAACTTCAGCATGCCTTTGCTCCGAGGACAGAATATACGGATAAAAGATAATTGCTTGACTTGACTCTGCCGTTGAGATGAAAATAAGATTTAAATTATTCACTCCAGCTTAAAGGTTAGTTGAAGGTTATTTCAGAGGATAAAGAACGATTGCTTTTTGTGACGTTGCTGGTCAAGAAAAGGTTGGGTTGAAAAAACTTAATTTGTGCCTGGGGCAGAGGCATGTGGTGGTGAATCAACGGAAAGGCCACTCCAAATATTTTAAGCTGGGAAAAGTCAATTATTTATAAGAAAATGATAGCCCGCTCACGTCCAGACAAGTACATGCACACACACACAAAGTGCCTTGGTGTATATGTTTTTCTTCACTGCATTTGTGAACCACTCTGACTGGGTGTTAAGTTGTCCTGAAGGGCGGTATATAAATCAAATGTTGTTGTTGTTATTATTATTTTCTAAGAATGGCTCTTGGATTGCACACTTTTGGGTGGGGGCATAAAAAAATGAAACTATTGCTTGTTTTGAAGTGAAATGGGTTCCTTAGTCATTCTCTTTTTCAACACACTTCAAGCAAAATATCTTCAAAGAAAGGCATGTACGTCGTGGACACTTTCAGCTAAGCGCTACACAAATGATGGTGATGATCAGGGCTTTTTTTCAGGGGGAACGCAGGGGAATGGAGTTATGGAATGTCTTGAAAATGGTCACATGGCTGGTGGCCCCGCCCCCTGATCTCCAGACAGAGGGGAGTTGAGATTGCCCTCCGCGCCGCTCAGTGGCGCGGAGGGCGATCTTAACTCCCCTCTGTCTGGAGATCAGGGGGCGGGGCCACCAGCCATGTGACCATTTTCTCTGAGGGCAACCCACTGAGTTCCGCCACCTCTTTTCCCAGAAAAAAAGCCCTGGTGATGATGATAGATCCAGAGGAATTAGCTATGTTAGTCTGTAGTTGCAAAGTAGTAAAAAGTCCAGTAGCACCTTTAAGACTAACCAACTTTATTGAGGCATAAGCTTTCGAGAACCACAGTTCTCTTCATCAGATGCATTGTCAGCTTTCGAGAACCATAGCTCTCTTTGTTCTCGATGAAGCTGATGATGCATCTGACGAAGAGAGCTGTGGTTCTCGAAAGCTGACGATGCATCTGATGAAGAGAACTGTGGTTCTCGAAAGCTTATGCCTCAATAAAGTTGGTTAGTCTTAAAGGTGCTACTGGACTTTTGATGATGATGATGATGATTTAGTTGCAGGCAAATGTGAGCAAAAGGTTTGATTTCCAGTACAAAATATGTTAAGTAAAGTTTACAAGGCTTTCTGCACTTAATTGTTGGCCGAATAGATGATGGAGGAAACCAAGTTACCATTAAGGCCCAAACAGATGTGAAACTAAGAAATCCATGCACAGGTAATTCCAGGGGTTTTTAAAGGCAGAAACTGTGTGGGACCCCCCATGTGAATCGGAGCCTGAGCCAAGCTACAAGTGACGCCTGACACAGGTTGGACACTTGTCAGCTTCCCTCAAGTTTTGATGGGAAATGTAGGCATCCTGGTCTTGCAGCTTACAGAAGTTTACAGAGCGGCAGTCTATGGGAGGGAGAACATGTAGTCGGGAGGGGAGTGCAAGTGTTGGGCTCTTGCCGGGCACCCCCCTTCCTCTCCGCTGTGTGTGAGTGTGTGTGTGTGTATGGGGGGGGGGGGGTTCTGTAAAATTCAATTAAATGGAGAGCCAAGCTGTAAGACCAGGACGTCTACATTTCCCATCAAAACTTGAGGGAAGCTGACAAGTGTCCAACCTGTGTCAGGCGTCACTTGTAGCTTGGCTCGTAGTGTGATGGGGGAGAGAGAGGGAGAGGAACGCTCTTCCCTTTGCAAGCCATTCCAGTGATGTATGTGCGTGTGTGTGTGTGTCCATATGCCCCCCCCTGCTTTCCCAATTCAACATGCAACCCCAGAGGGGCAGAAGGAAGAGGGATTGTGTTTGCAGTGGCAAAAAGATGGCTAGAGGAGCTAGAGTCTTGAGTGAAAGAAGGCCAAAGGAGGTGGGGGGATTACTAATAAAGAAGAACGCATAAAAGGCTCAGAAGCAGCAGAAGGGCCAAGAGGCCAGCCCGTCCTTTGCCGTCATGGCGCTGATCCGCTACCTGTTGGGCAGGGTGACAGGAAAGCAAACACCTTCACATTCTTTGGCACATTTAGTAGGAACACCCACTTCCACTCTTGTATTTCCCTGCTAGGCTGCAGCTAAATCAGCAGAGATCAAGGCAGCCCCCCTCCACGAGTCTCTTGTCGTTTTCTGTCCTTTGCTCTGTTTTGAGATGTGTCTGTAAGACAGGGCGGGTGCCTTTGATAGCTCTTTGATAGTCGGGGAGCCTGCACTGAACCTTATAGCCGCAGGGCAGCTTTCCAACCTGACCGTTTCTCCTGTTAACCTGCCTGTCTTGGAGCAAACCCTTTCTTTCAGTCAGTTGCAGAATGTTGCTGCGTCTTGTGTTATTTTTCCCTGGTGGTGATGGGTGGAGAACAGAGAAGTTCAGAAGAGCAGGTCCTCAAAATGAACTGGAGCCAAAGAGTTTGCTGCTACCAGACAGACCATTCTTTTTGCAAGAAGGAACCGGGGAGACATCAGCCATTTTAGCTGAGGATCCATTCATTACCTGTGCCGCAAGAGCTGGAAGGTGCTGGAAGAATAGAGCCTCCCAGGCATAGGTGGGGATCCTGAAGGGTCAGGATGGAGCCAAGCAGGCACAACCTGGTTGAGCGGGGGGCAGGTCAGGGTTAAGTGGTCTGTAGTGGCCCTGTCAAGAGTTCCTGGGACATTCGCATGACAGAGATCGTAGTTCATTGTTATCTGCCTCCAGCACTTGCTGATACGTTGGTGCTGAACATGCAGGTTCCATTCACAAACCATGATTTGGTCTAAACTTTTAAAGAAGTTATCTTCCTCAATGGCCATTTTGTTATAATGAATCCCACAGGTTAACTGGAAAATGAATGGAGCTAATTCTTTCAAAGCCATCTGACAGCAATGCTGATTCCGTGGACCTAGGCAGATCATGAGATGGAGGGCAGGAAGGGTTACATCCCCAGTGCTTCGTTCACATGGCCCCTTCTTACATGCCCAGGGTAAGGGCCGAGCACCACCTTAGGGTCAGGTAGCAATCTTCCCCAGACCAGTTCAGCTAGAGGTGTTTTGCTATCTGCTGAGCAAGGAGCAGGGGTCACTGGGTGAGGCAGGGGGGAGGTCATTGTGAATTTCTTGCATTGTGCAGGGGGTTAGACTAGATGACTCTGGAGGCCCCTTCCAACCCTACGATTCTATGCTTGGAGCCTTCAGTGCAAACTGAAGAGTCCTACTGCTTAGCCATCTCATACTTGCCCATTTGGCCTTCCTTCCCACAATAACATTTTATATTCAGTCATGTCAGAAATAATTAGAAGGGAATTAGTTTGATCTGTAGCCCACCGTCTCCAATTCTTGCGCCACCGGTACTTTCTGCCATCTTCCCTCTGAAGCCTTGTACTGATTCTTGAACTTCTCAGCCTTAAGGTGGGGCAAGGGTCCTTTTCCCAGATGTGGTGGTGGTGGTGGTGGTGGTGGGGTGTGTGAAACTGGCAGTGGGATGAAGAGGAGGGTGTGGTTTGATGCCCAGGATTTTTCTCCCATAAAGAGAAGTTGACAACTTCTGTGGTGCCAACAGATTTCCTGCCCCTATAAACACCTATAAGCTCACTGTCCGAAACTAACTGCAGGTCTTGCTTGCTGACTTCAGCCTGAATTTCCTCCATCTTCCTCCCTCCTCTGCTTTTGTCTGACTCTACCATGGCCTCCTTATTTTCAGCAGAAGGGGTTGTTTGTCTTTCCTTCGAAAAGGGAGAGGGTTTCCCAGCACACATCTTGTGTAAATTGGCATTTTATTTATATTGACAGCTTTGCATCTGTGTCCCAGCTCGGCAGCAAGGCTCTCCCATAATCAAGGAGAGCCTTTTGCTTTTGTCTCTGTGGACATGGCTGCGGACAAGGTCAGTTTTAATAGTCTCAACCAGCCAGTGGTAATCAATAGAAGTACTTTCCACATCTCAGCCTATATTTTTGGTCATTTCACAGGACAGTTTCATTTGGAATTTCTGTGATGAGCTTTTCTGGGCTGTAACCCCTGGGGGCTGGTGGGGGTCTTTTTATGGGTACCCGCAAAACCATTCTACTCCTGATCAATACGTCCTTAACAAATTCTGCCTCGAAAACAAGGCATCCAATTTTGCTGGTTAGCCTCCCTTGGGGCTCATTGATGAAGCCTTAATAGGTGGATCCGTCTGCTTCGCTGGCCACAGCATCCATTTTGCAAATGAACGATGGGTATGGTGTGGCCCTGTGGTTTTTTTTTAAAGGCTTCCAAAGAAGGTGAAATCTTCCCAAAGCATTCCAACCCTCTTCATGTAGCAAAAGGAAGGAAATGGGGCATTTTGGAGCCTGAACTAAACTAATAGGAAACTGTTGTTCAAGGATTTATTGGGGTGCTCTGCTGTAAGGTGCTGAGGATCTCAGATGAGGGATTTTGGTAGTGGTGTTTTTGCACTTACTCTGCCTTCCAGGCTTGCTGCCTGGCTCCAGCACCATTGACCTTATAAAGCTTGATCAGGCCATTTAGTGTGGGGGTCTCTGGCTGGAATTCAGGGTGACCGGCTCTCAGACTGCCTATCTGCTTAGCTGACACTGCTTAGCTGCATAGCTGACACTGTAATATACAAAATGAGTATAATACATAATTCAAAATTCTAGGCAAAAATTCACTTGTGAAACACAGCCACCAACGCTGGCAAAAATTACAACATCATATTACTACGGAACTTTTTTTAAAAAAGAAATTTTTATTTTATTAGTAAGATTAAAAGCCCAGTAGAAAGGGCGAAGAAATAAAAGAAAAAAGTAAAGAAAAAATACAAAAAAGGACAAAAAATAGAAATACACCTATCATATTTTAACAAACATCATACTTATAGTTTTGAGATCTCCAAAATTTACCTTTTCCAATACTGCCCCCCTTCTATTTATTTTTCCCAAATTTATCTTCTTGAAAATCAAATTGACAAATCATCAGTTCATTTTTCCTTGTCTCACGCAGAAAGTCAATAAGGGGTTTCCAGTTAACTATAAAAACAGACAATGTTTTATCTCTGATCCAAGCTGTAAGTTTAGCCATCTCCAATAACTCCATCATTTTCATAATCTAGTCCTCAATTGAAGGCAATACTGTACTTTTCCATTTTTGTGCATATAAAAGCCTAGCCACCATGGTCATATATAGAAATAATATACCATGTTGATTTTCCCACTCTTTAGCCACTAATCCCAGCAAAAGGGCTTCTGGTTTAAATTGTATATTGATCTTCAACATTTTTATATTATCATCAGGGCTTTTTTTCAGCTGGAACGTGGGAACCTCTTGAAAATGGCCACGTGGCTGGTGGCCCTGCCCCCTGATCTCCAGACAGAGGGGAGTTTAGATCGCCCTCCCCGCCACTGGAGTGGCATGGAGGGTGATCTAAACTCCCCTCTGTCTGGAAATCAGGGGGCGGGGCCACCAGCCATGTGACCATTTCCGCCAAGGGTGATTTAAACTTTTAAAAACTTCCCTCTTGTTCCAGCTGACCCAAAGTGATGTCATTGGTCATGGGAGCGTACGCGCACTTTGCGTGTGCGCATGTGGTACCAGGGGCACCACCTCCCGCCAAGAGTTGCCCCCTGTGCTGGCAACCTACTGAGTTCCACCATCTCTTCCTAGAAAAAAAGCCCTGATTATCATATGAATTTGTGACCAAAATTTTTTAGCTTTAGGGCAAGTCCAATCACAACAGAAATCTTCAAGTGACTTAGTGCAAATACAAAGTCACTTTAAGAGGTTCGTTTTACTATGATGTAATTTTTGCCAGTGTTGGTTATCTTGTTTCAAAAGTAAATTTTTGTCTAGAATTTTGAATTATATATTATACTTATTTGATATATTACAGTGTCTGTAATTTGAATCCTTAGTTATGGCAGGATTTCTACTTTTTTGGTTAACTTGTTACCGTAACTCCCTTTTTGGTTTTGTGGCTGCTGGTCACTGCAGGGATAAGTTGGCCACAAGTCTGCCTGGCTCACGAGGCTGCATGTTCAGTTGCCTACATGTTTTTGATGGCAAAAATGTGAGTATCTCCTTGCCTTTACCACCATTCCTGTTATGGATGTATGACTAGACTGAGAGCCAAGCTACAAGTGATGAATGGCACAGGTTGGAAACTTGTCAGCAAAACTTGAGGGAAGCTGACAAGTGTCCAACCTGTCCCATGGGAAATGTAGGCGTCCTGGTCTTGCAGCTTGGCCCTCCGACTGCTGTCCAATGGACTCTTCAACTGTCACTTGTCCAACATTCCGCCAAGTTGCCTACATTTCCCATCAAAACTTAAGGGAAGTTGACAAGTGTCCAACCTGTGTCATTTGTCACTTGTAGTTTGGCCCTGAAGGGGTTTGTTTGCTTGTTTGTTTATTGTGAAATATCGATGAATTGCCTTTCCCCAAACGTGGGGTCAAGACAGTTCACAAGCTATGCAACAGCATGTACATTAAAAGCCAGAAAAGCAGGACTTCATCATGAGAGAGCATGGCCCCAACCCAACTCAAGAACAAGAAAAGGCCCTTTGCAATAGTCCCTTTATGTGCCTGCCTTAATATGGGCAAGGACGGCCAGACTTCACCCTCATTGGAAGGCCATTCCAGAGTACTGGAGCCCCTGAAGAAAAAGCTCTAACCCTGGAATGGACCACCACACATGGAACTTGTGAGCAGTTGGGTGACCTTGGGTGGTTTTCTGGAGAGACAGCATGCATATCAACAAACAAACAAACAAACAAACAAACAAACAAACAAACAAACAAACAAACAAACAAACAAACAAACAAACAAACAAACAAACAAACAAACAAACAAACAAACAAACAAACAAACAAACAAACAAACAAACAAACAAACAAACAAACAAAAATATTGTGCATTGCCATAGGCAGGCCACTGAAAATCCGCTGTGCTGGTGTATATGGACTGCATTTGTGCCTGTGCAGTTGATGGTACGCCTCATTCTGGTACATGCGCAACACTCAACCAACCAACCAATCAATCAGTCTTTATTAAAACAGTCCTAGACCAGCATAAAACGTAACAGCATTCTTATTCTCAAGAGAGCAAAGGTAAAAGATCATTAGGTCCCAGATTATTAAAAATTTTACACAAAATTAAATGTAATATCAGCATTTCATCACATATTTTTGTACTTAAGTGATGGATTTTGTAAGCTGCTGCGAAAAACTTCACACTACACGCTGTAACCTTTGAGTTTTCATCTATTAACAGCATTCTGGTATACTCAAATTCTGAGTGGCCAGGGTGCCTATTGATTACAGGAGAAACAAACTTAATGCGAATTTCTGGATAATAGGGGCAATATAATAAAACATGTTCTATAGTTTCAATTTCCCCTATACCACAAGGACACAACCTATCTTCCATCCAAACCTTTTTGGAAGAATTGCAGAGAGGAGGGCTTGACGTTAGAGATGGGCATGAACAGAAAAAAACCTGAACATGATGTTCGTTGTTCATTGCCATCCATGAACAGGGACTCATGAACAACCACGAACATGGCCCTGTTCATGAACATGTTCATGGTTGGCTGTTCGTGGGGGCCAGCAGGCTCTCCTCAGCCATCATCCAAGTCAAGATCCCTACCGCACCACTCCCAGAAACCTTACCTGAGCAGGCAGCAGGAAAGGTACCAGTAATAAATAATAGCTTGGCCCAGAGCCTGGCAGCAGCCCTGGGACTTGAAGGGGTTGATCCCTATCTCACCACACACAAAGAAAATTCAAGCTCCCTTGCACTCTCTCTATGAAAATGCCAACAGCAACACTCTCCCTCTCCACTGTCTGCAAAGTCAGAGCTGGGAGCCCCCCTCCCCCCTGGTCTTTGCTCCCTCGTAACAAATTTGGAGCTCCACACTTGAAAGGAAGACCTGCCTATCAAGCTAAATTGGGCTTAGATTGGGATTTCCAGGGCAACAGCAGGAGTTCAGACAGAGTTCAGACAATCCCTGCCTAAATTGCCAAGGGAATTGATTGCAGGTGCCAGACTGTCTGGCTTGACGAACAGCAACGAACGAGGCTTGCAACGACCACCTGTTCGTTTAGAATGGGGCCTCACAGAACAGCTTGTTCACAAACAGCAGGTTGGGCCGTTCGTGGCTTTTTTTTGTTCGTATTGCTATTCGTGCCCATCTCTACTTGACATCTTGCAAGTGAGAATGCCCTCCTATGACTGGGTACCTCCAATTGAGATAGATAAGTGGTTGAAACACTGTGACTACAGGATCCCACTACAGTGCCCAGGTAAGCAGCAAATCAAGGACGCTTGATTCCACAGCTCTTCTGCAAGGGAGGGCAGGCTGCTCACATTCAAGTTACGCCCTGTCCACCATGGGGAAGGCTCATGTGCACAAATGCTGGGCAAGGGCCGGCAGTGAATGCCCGCAGGTGGTGCTGCCCAACGCACAGCAAGCTCGCAGCCCTTTCAGGAGAGCGCATGAAAAGGTGCATGCACAATTGTCCATTTCTGTCCTCCATAACGGGGATAGTCATTTCATGGGAGATTGTTCTACAATCCTCAGGATTTCCCATGGGAAGACATGACAGAGTGTGTAGTGCAAAAAAGCCCTTGGAACCAAACGCACAGTCAGAATTCATCTCCATTCATTCCTCCAGATGAAGGTGCTCAGGACCATCAGTCTGTCAGAGGAAACCCCGTTCATCCAAGCCCGAGTCTTGCTTCCCCTGCATTACTTCCTTGACTTTGGTATGCTGCAGGTAAACACCTGCAGCCTCCTTGTGCAAAGACTCCCCACCACTGCTCGTGTCAACAATTTTATGTTTAAAACAGCACACTGGGAGAGGGCTACATCCCCCTTTCTGGCGTGTGGCTGCTGTGCATGTAACAGCATCATATAATTAACAGTCAAGATCATTTACATAGCCGCTTAGCTAATTTTCATAATGTTTTCTTTATTATCAGAGGAAGAAATTAACCCAAGAATTTATTTACATACCAGTCTCAAACAGTAACAGCTTGCTAATTGCCTGTTAGGTGATTAATAAGCTTACAGCAGATGCTAATGAATCAAGGACTCTGTGTTTCAAAGGTGCTTCATGCGGCAGGATTGTGTTTTGGCAGCTTAATTAGCGCAATAATTATGTACTTGTTGCTCCTTCTTTCAAGCAAATACTGTCAAATGCTTAAAAGATTAAAGTGAATTATATCGCCCAGCACTAGCAATAGCGAGGGATTCTGCTGCTACGAACTTTTCTGGGTCGTCCAAATATAGGAAGGGACTGAAAGCTTCGGAGGGCCGTTAGTGAATTCTGCCATCTGCACATGCCATATTACGTTGGCCCTTTATGACTGCAAAGTTTCCACCTCCAAGTTCGTGAAAATCAAAACCAAAATATGATGGGATTAGATTTTTAATGACGAGATCCTGAATGTATAGTAGGGATACCAGGTCTCCCGACCCTCCCAGTGGGAGGGCAGGGGACCCAACGCTTACCTCTTTGGCATCCCCGGGTGCTTCCAGGAAGTGATGTCATTGCACGGGCATGGAAGCATGTGCGCCCTTCTCAGCGAGCTGATTTGGGCCCCAAACAGACCTGATTTGGCCCGTTCAGAGCCAAAATCAGCCCGCTGAGAAGTGCAAGAGCATTCTTAGGGGTGGCGCGATGATGTCACTCCTGGAGGTTGCACCACCCCAGGAGAGTACGGGGGCAGCGTTCCCCCACCTTTCCTCCCCTGCTGGCTGGGTGAGTAGAGGCGGGGGTGGGTGAGTGGGAGCGGGGAATGGCATTCCGAATGCATATTGATTTTCTTTTATTGACCTCCTGCTTTCTGAGCTTTTAAGAGTGATCATAAATCCAGAGGAGTCAGCTGTGTTAGTCTATAGTCGCAAAATAGTAAGGAGTCTAGTAGCACCTTTAAGACTAACCAACTTTACTGTAGCATCAGCTTTCGAGAACTACAGCTCTCTTAGTCAGACATCTGATGAAGAGAGCGGTGGTTCTCGAAAGCTTATGCGTTCTTTGGTTTTTTCTGACCACCAGCCATTAAAAATCTGTCCCCCAAAGGTAAACCAAACAGAGCTGAAGTTTTTCTCTGTGCAGGGGGATATTTTAAACAAACTAGCAAAGTGTAGCTCCTGCGCGAGGGCCTTCCCAGAACCAAGGCATGAAGCTGCCTTTCTGTCGGACCATTGAGCCCCACCGAAAAGTGGATTTCTGTTCCTCAGAGCTAGCAGTACTTCAACAGGCATAAAGGACAGCCCCGTCTGTTCTGACTCCTGCAGCCATCCCAGGCCAGGAGGCATCCAGTTGTCTGCTTTAGGAAACAGAATGTGGGTGCACATGGATCCTTGATCCTGTCTGTAAAGAAAAAAGGATATGTTTAAGAGTATGGGAAGCCCTTTAGAGAGCTGGTTTGGAGGCTTCCTTGGCTGGAGAAATTCCCTCCCTTTTTGGAGAGGCTTTTCGCTTTTGCTAGCAGTAAGTTACGTATGCTCTGTCCTTGAGTCGAGATAAGCTGTTCTTGCTGGCTAATTGGTAATTAACTTCGCACCTGTAGATTGGGGTCGTGTGCTGCACACTTGTCACACGTCCCTCTTTGCATTTGTCAGGTGGTGGGGTCAGGCCTGCCTCACTATGGTTCCAGCATGAACCAATATAAACTGGCTGTTAACCAACATGGAGAAGCTTGTGGTGGGCGTCTATCTCAGACCTCTGCCCGCGCTCTTTTCCTTTGCTTCTGGCTCTATCTGATGAGAAGGACTGAAGCTCCATCTTTTGCTCTGACTATTTTGGGGACCCTTCACCAGGGATTTTTGCTTGCTATGCTTGAGAAACCAACTTGCTTTGCCTCCTAAGAATTCAGTGTGGTATGTAGAGCGTACTGCTGTAGATCTTTTTTTGTTTGGGCTCACTTTGGGTCTTATGTGTGATAACTTTGCACCTTGAATTAATAAACCTTTCTATTTTTACTTTGTGTGGGTTATTAAGACTCTGAAGCCTCACTGCTATAAAACCTTTGTTGAACTCACCCTATGTGTGCTTGAGATCCACCTACCAAACAACTGTTCTTTGGCTGTGAACTCTGCCTGCAAGCTTACCCTTGCAAGGTAGACTTTGCTCTGGCTAAATTCCCTAATAGGCTCTGGAGCTTTACTCCCTAACTCCTTAGCCTAGGGATAGACTGGGGAGCTGGTGGCAGCTTATCTGGTTTGTTATTTGCAACAGGACCTTCCAGGCAGCCTGTGTCCCTTCCCCTTAGCTGGGCTGGGCCCCAGGGGTCTGGAACTCCTTGACACTGTCTATCAGAGCTTTCCTGCATGTGTGCCTGTGTCTGTGCTGGAGACAGTTCTGCACTGGTGCCAGGGACCTCCATCGGGTGCTTCTTGGATTTTCTGCGGCCAGGCTTCCTGCCTAGACAATGTAGCCAAAATGAGGTCACAGAGCAGGGCAGCCTTGTTAAAAACGATCCTTTCAGTAGCAACAACCTGCTGTAATCCTCTGGGCCTCTGTTCCCTCTGTATCAGGCACCTGGCCAGTGAGTTACTGGAGCTTTCGTTGCACTCTCTCTGCCCTGCTGAAAGCAGACCTTTCCAGAGGGAATCTTCAAAACACGCCTTCCGCTCCCGTCTCCATTGTGACCCAGCCGTTCCAAGAACTTGGCATCCAGTCCGCTGGAGACGCATCGCAGCTTTGTCGCTGCCAACACGTTTAGCACGTGCTTGAAGGCAGGCGCTCCATTAGGAGTCTGTGGCATTTAAAAAACTATTCCATGGGCTCGCTTGAGTTTATTAGGAATGTATGAGTCGCTTTTGACATGCTTCCCAAAAGTTCAGGTCAACCAAATAAATCTCTGACTCAAGATCAAAGAATTAAATGTTATTGTGGGAAATGCCAACCCCGCTGTGTAATGAAAACAGGAACTCCTTTTCATGAATATTAGGAATAATCAGGCATTTGAGCACCATTCTTCCTGCCGGGCTCTCTTTTTCAGCAAAACTCCTTTCCCCCAAATGTTCTGCTGATAGCATTTTTTTTTTTAAAGCCTGGCACCGTCGGTTCCCTGCTGTGGCAGAGGGAGACCAGGCAGTCAATCTCTCATCTCGAGTCATTAATTTTAAAGTGTTGGCCAGTGTCTGCAAAATTTTAAGGGTACAAAAATGAATGTTGACAAATCTTTTGAGGAATAGACTAAAACAATGGGAATCAATTAAGGGAAATAGCTGGCAGTTATATTTTAGAATCCAAATTATGCAATTTATATATAGGAGGAATATATAGGAGGCATTTTTAGAAAGTGGGTGTGCATAGAATGTCCCAAGAAATCTCAGCCAGCAACTTCATACACTAATGTTCAGGATGTGCCTGAATATGCAGCTCTAACTGGTGTCTTGCGTGTGCGAATGAGCAATGTGGCCACGTCACATGTTCAGGTGTGAGGCATAGAATGAGAGCCAAGCTACAAGTGACACCTGACACGAGGCGGACACGAGTCAGGTTCCCAAAAGTCTTGATAGGAAGTGTAGGCCTTTTCTGACTAGTCACAGAGGCCAGAAGGGGTGCACTGCTGCTGGCGGGCGACGCAGGCACGGGGCTTGCAAGGTGCAGGAAGCTTCCTGCACTGCTGCTGGTGGGAGCGCTCCCAACTGTCCTGGCTGCCGGCAGCTTTGCCAGCCTCCGGTAAAACGGCATAAGGGGGCTTGGAGTGGCGGCAACTGCCAGGGGCTCCCTCGGGTGGGCAGAAGGTGAGCTCCCTGTACCCCGCCGCTGGCGGGCTTTGCTTGTAATAAACGTTTGTTGTAAATACTAGCCATCTCTAAGCAGGCACTCTCCCTCCAACTCTGCAGTTTGGACGGGTTTTATGTTGTTAACTATGTGAATTCCTTTGGTAAACTCCAGCCCCCAGTGGCTGGGAAGGAACTGAGCTGTGCTTATTAGAAAAGACGCCTACACTTCCCATCAAAACTTTCGGGAACCTGACTTGTGTGCACCTTGTGTCAGGTGTCACTTGTAGCTTGGCTTTCAGACAGACGTAGAGGATGGATCTAACATGTTTCATGTCAAAGAATAGGCTATGGCTGTTGTTTAGCCCCTGCTAGTCTGTTGGGCTGTTTCATTTGCCGGATGTTACATGGTAGGGTCATGGCATCTCAGTTATATACATATTTTACTTTTGGCTTTAAATTGGCTTTATGATTGTTTTATAATGTTCTGCTTTTTAACTGTTAGCTGTCTTTGTGGTCGTGATTAGGTAGAAAGTTGGAACATAAATTCTGTAAAGAATAAATAAATATAATAACATAATATAATAACATTCGCTTTATATACCGCCCTTCAGGACAACTTAATGCCCACTCAGAGCAGTTTACAAAGTATTATTATTACCCCACAACAATCACCCTGTGTGGTGGGTGGGGCTGAGAGAGCTCCAGAGAACTGTGACTCGCCCAAGGTCACCCAGCTGGCTTCAAGTGGAGGAGTGGGGAATCAAACCCGGCTCTCCAGATTAGAGTCCCGTGCTCTTAGCCACTACACCAAACTGGCTAGATCTAGCTTGGAGAGCCAGTGTGGTGCATTGGCTAGCATGTGGACTAGTATCTGGGACTAGTATCAGGTTCGAATTCTTGTTCCGCCATGGAAGCTTGCTGGGTGAGCTTGAGAATCTCAGTCTAACTTACCTCTCAGGGTTGTTGTGGGGATAAAATGAATGAGATGAGAATAATGTAAGCTGCTTTGGGTCCCCATCAGGGAGAAAGGTGGGGTATAAATGAAGTAAATTACAATAACAATTACAATAACAACAACATTCAATTTATATAGCACCCTTCAGGGCAACTTAACACCCACTCAGAGCGGTTTACAGAGTATGTTATTATTATTCCCCACAACAAAACACCCTGTGGGGTGGGTGGGGCTGAGAGAGCTCTGAGAAGCTGTGACTGACCCAAGGTCACCCAGCTGGCTTCAAGTAGAGGAGTGGGGGATCAAACCTGGCTCTCCAGATTAGAGTCCTGCCGCTCCTAACCATTACACCAAGCTAGTTAATGAAAAACTACCACAGGATTGAAATATGTTCTCAAAATGGCTACACGCAAATGAATGTACCCAGTCCAGAGAGCCTCCAGGCAGCAGCTGGACTGACCATTGCTGTACAGAGAGCTCTTGACTTCTTCCCACAGTAAATTGAATATTGGCTCTGCTTTTTGATGGCAAGTGCCAATTTTTGGACTCTGTTGCTTTGCCTACAAATCCTCCTTGTGTTTCATTTGTAAGGAATGACTTCTCTCCAAGCTGATGTGTGCGAATGAAGAGAACACTAGTTTCTAATGCTGAGGACAGATTGCACAGAATGACAGATGTGATTTCACAACATCATAGTAGATGGTTGGTGCTGGTATGGATGGATCATGAATCTGGGAGTGCACTCCGGAAGGGGGGGTGAGTGGGGGCTAAGGGGACTGTAACAACAGACAAGCATATACTCCTGGCTGGAGCTGGGGCAGGAGGATGGATGAAATCTCTCTCCTCAGCCCAACCTGTGGGATTATGCGGAACTACATTTGCCAAGCCCGTTCACTCAAGCCCTCTTTGGAACAGGAGAATATTCATAGAGAGTTGCCGTTTGGAATAAAGAAACCAAGAGGCACCTCTTGCCATCTCCCCAGAGGCCAAGTCTCCTCCGTGTAGAACAAAGGGTTGCATTTTCCCACAGCCACAGTCCTGTTTCTACTTAGAAGAGGCATTAGAAAAGGAATCTGAAGTGTGCATAATTGTGTTACTTTTTGCTTCCTAGCCTTCCGAGTGAATAATTATTCAGCTTTGAATCCCTACCACTGGAAGGCTCAGAGCCTTTGTACGCAAGACTTCTTACAAGAGGACGCTCAAGTGTAGGGAGGTGCAATGTTAGCTGGGAAGAGCAGTTCAAAAAGACAGAGCCAAAGGCTCTGTCAGTTTCACTGTATGGAGCTGGCAGAGCTCTCTCCTGTTTGTTAATTTCATCTTAGCTGCCCCAAGGCTCTGTCAATTTCACCTTCCCTTTGGGGAGGCGGAGATGAAATTAACAAACCCTCTGAGGAGCAATCTCTGCCAGCTCTGGAGAGGTGAAACTGACAGAACCTTTGGCTCTGTCTTTTTGAACTAAGCTTCCCGGCTAACATTGCATCTCTCTACACTTGAGCGTCCTCATGTAAGAGGTCTCGTGAACAGAGACTCTCATTCCGCTGGCAAAGGAACAGGAAGATCCCCCTCTGGGGTTCTTCCTGCCACTGAAACAGGGCTAACGTGATAGAGCAGAACGTGACCGGTGTAAACAACGGGCCATGGCCTTGTTAAGGCAAGCAGGCCGTGCCTTCCTGACCTGCCATCTTGAATCGTTTTCGGGTCAGTGGAATGGATGTAAACCTGTCGCCACTTCTGCCTAGACAAAGCTGGCCTTGATCCTTACCTGGCCGCTTAAACAGAGACATCTGGAGGGCTGCTTTGAGCTGATTGTGATGTGGTGCGGCTCCTGATGAACTGTGTGAACACGGAAGCCGGGCAGTCTGTTAATGAGCGTGTGAACACAAGCGAAATGAATGTGATACATAAGCCTGTCGCTGGCTATAGGAGAGGGAACCCCATGCACTCCCCCTCCTGCTTCCTTCCCCTTCATGCTTCCCCTGCAAGCACCACCTCTTTCCATCGCTGAGATCTTCATTCTGCCATGGACTCTCTGATCCTGCTCTCTGCTTTATGAGCCACCATCCCCTTTTAAAAGAGCTGTTCATTTTTATGGTAATGTTAAATTTATTCAGCTGCTCCCAACAGCTAGGAGATAATTGGGCAAGCCTTGCCTTTTATTTGTGTGGAGGGCAGAGGAACCCTTTGGGACAGCATGGGGTACAATTTGCATAGCCAAATGAGTCTCAGCCCCTTCCTTACGGAGAGGTGTCCATCTCTCCAAAACGCCTACCCTAATTGGGATCTTTTGCTCATGGGTGGGGCACGGAGGGCACCAATTAGCCAGGCGGCTGGAGGGAAAACGAGGAAAATTCATAATTGGCACGAACAGAAATGTTTTTCTAAAATGCCGCAGCATGATTTCTGCTCCATGGTGGAAATGTCACTTAATTTAGTTTGACATGAAGATTTCTTTATGCTACTTCACCCTGCAGGGGAGAATATAAATCTCCCCCTCCAGGCAAATTCTAGTTTGCTATAAAATCTCTCCTCCCAATTTGATTTACAGGGAGGCCAAATTTTCCAAGTGTTTCTCATTGTGGCTGGGCTAATGACGGCCAAGAAGGTTCTGAAATGAGGCTGCATCAGAATCTGGAGACATGGGGAAAAAACAGCCTGGTGTGTTAAGAGTGCGCGCGCATGCATGCATGTTTGGGTCAGTTTCCGGAAAAAGAAAGGGACAAAGCTGTGCTTCCACCTCACACTAGATTTGTGTGAGTGTGTGTATTCATGCTATACAGCTTATGCTCTGTGTACTTTGCTAAGGGCTGAAGCCAGCTGGGATTGCACAGCTGCTCCACTTGGGCTGCTAAGCAGGGACGCCTGTGTTCAGAGACCTGGGGAGTGCATTATGTACGTCAAGAACAGGATCTTCCGTGCAGGGCTGAACAGAGGGGGCCCGGCGGGTCTCCAAGTGTCAGTCTCTTTATTGCATTCTGTCTGGGCTGGGAGATAATTCGCCTGCTCAGGCTAACGTATCTTGTGCTTGACCTTGGGGTTTGTTCCATGAGTCACGTCTCCTCCGGGAATTCATCATAACTGGTTTAGCAAAAGTGTAAATTTGTTAAATTCCACAACTGTTACGGTGGCCCATAAAAACTAAGGAGGTGTCCTTGCCTGTATATCCCGGCCTGCCCTTGCTGTTTGCACAATGTAATGGTAACATGTCATTTTGCTCTCCAGCACAAAACATCTGGACCTTGAAGGTGCCAGAAAGGGGAGCGAGGGAATGAGAGAGACCGCCCATAGATGGGGGGAGGGAGAGAATGAGCCACTGAAGATGATGAGATCTGACCCTTGTTCCGTATTTAGTGGACAAAGCCAAAGACTCTCGGAGGAAAGCAATCTCCTGTAGATCAATTGTGGGCCTCTTGGCAAACCTCTCTTTGTATGCCTGAAAGATTAGTAAATTTTATCCTAATTAAAATTTAAGAAAAGCCAAGACAGGAGCAGAGACTATTTAACTGGCGTACAGCTTGCAATTCAATTTCCTGCTGAGAGCAGTGCCCAATATTGACATCCACTTGATTGGATTTTTTTTCTCTCTCTCTCTCCAGCAATCTTATTATTTTGTAATCATGAATAACAACAAGGGAAATTAGACTTTTAGAAAGGATTTTCGTTGCTGAACTGAAGTACAAAGCCCCAGAACATTAATTCACCACCTTAAACTTGATTACATCCGATTCTGCTATTAAATTCCTTGGGGGTGGTTATGTAGAACTCTACTGACATCCTAAACCAGGAGGAATCTCCCCTCCACAAATCCAGAAAAAAATCCTTAACATTGTGAAGGAATGGACTTACGAGACATTCCAATTCCTTTGGGTTGTTCTTCCGGAGATCAGAAAATCCCACAGCTGTCCCAAGTGCTGCCGCTTTTCCTTGTGAGTTACAAAAACAAACTGGGTAAGAGCCATGGATTCTATCGATGAAGGAAAGCATACCCCTGAGCATGTGCAAAGAGCCAGTTGATGCCCTGCAGTGCTGAGGTGCAGGTTAAGGTAGCAGAGTGGCAGGGGGGAGGCTGGGGCAGCTCCGGGATGCTCCATGTACCAGCCTTGAACATGCTGCTCCAACCGTCTCTTGTCGATTATCTCGTTTTTTCTGGTGCAGTGCATAGCCACTCCCACTTCGGCCCATAATGCTTGCAGATGCACTCCTTCCCCACCATGATCTTGCAAACCCTGCTCAGCCTCCAAGACAGTCCAACAAAGCACGCAAAGCCTTTTTGTTGGGACTAATGGAAAAACAGTTGGACAATAATGATGGTGCCTTGTTTTTATATATGACAATGGTGGCAAGGCTTTTATATGCGCAAAAATGGAAAAGTACAGAATTCAATGGATGACTGGCTTGTAAAAATGATGGCGTTCACTGAGATGGCTTTGATGAGAGAGAAAACATTGTCTACATTTATAATGAATTGGAAACCCCTTATTGACTTTCTGTGTGCAAAAGAAAAAAATGATTTGTGGATTTAACTTATAAGAGGATAAATTTGGGAAAAGTAAACAAAAGGGGAGGATTTATAGAAAAGGTGATGTATTAATAAGTCTACAAACATATTTTTGTAATGATGTTATATATGTCATAGAGAAAATTGGGTGGTTTATTATATATGTATTATTTCTTTTCCCCCTACTTATTTCCTGTTTCTTTGTTTTCTCTCTCTTTTCCCTTTCTCTCTTCTTATATATATTTTCTTTTTTTCTTTCTCCCCCCCATATTATTGGGATTTTAAACTTTTAATTAAAACAATTTATTTTTTTTTAAAATGCCTGCTTCTCTCCCTTCCTTCCCTCTTGCCAATGGCTCCCTTCCTACTCTTTTTCTTTCACTACGTTCCTCACGTTTCTTTCTTCACTTTCCCACCCCTCCAGCTTTCCATCCTTCCCAGTGCAGAAGTTACCCACCTACCCCACCTCAATTGCGTCCCTCGAGAAAACGTGATCTGATCTACTTCTGGATGTTAACTTTTGACTGGCAGCTGCCCATGCTGCTCTACCTCCCCACCCATCTAGCAGAGAGAAACACCCTGAATCTTGTTGGTCTCTAAGGTGCCACTGGACCCAAATCTTCCTATTCCTATTATATCTTCATAGAATGAAGGAGTTTTACAGAGTCACAGGGCTTAATTCTTTGTGGTGACCAGGGGTAATTTCATAGAAAAAGAGCTGGAGGAACTCATTAGCATATCTCATTAGCATATGTCACACCCCTTACCATCATCGGAAGAGTGTCATCATTAGCATAACTGATTTGCATATGCCACACACCCCTGACATCACCTATCCTGGCTGTTTTGGACCCAATCCTGGCCATTCAGGGCCGAAATTGGGCCCAAAATGGCAAAAAGGGGCCCAAAATGGTCAGGATCAGGATGCTGCTGAGTGGGAGAGTGATCCACTATCCATCAGAGGCCCAATCCGAATTGGGCCCAAAATGGCTGAAAGAGGCCCAAAATGGCCAGGATCAGACCCAAAATGGCTGGGATTCAGCTGCTGCCAGATGGGGAAGTGTTCCCCCGCCTGGCACCGACCCAATCCAGGTGGTTTTGGCCCTGATCCCAGCAGAAACAGGCCCAAAATGGCCGAAAGTCAGGTGGGCGGGGCCACCTGACATGTGACCTCTTTTGAGAACTGCTGGAACTGCGTTCCTGTGCGTTCCCCCTCAAAATGAGCCCTGGTGGTGACAGAATCATCATCCCATCTGAGATGAGACAAGAAATACTGGGAAAACTTCAAGATGGTCATCTGCGTTTTGCCTCTGTGCTTATTTCGGAGTCATGCTCCCATTTAAACGCATGTGAGGTCTCCCAATAGTCGCACTGTGAGCACATCATGTCTCTGATGCGCAGGTGCTTTCTGTACGCAGCTTTGGACAGGAAGGAGCAAACTGGCCTTTGGACCTCTCCGTTGCTGAACTTGTTCTCAAAAAGCCAAGCAGGTTCTCTCATGTTTCTTTCTAGATGTTTTTAAGAACCCATCAATTGGCCATCAGTCAAGATTGTCAGACTGTTGCCGCAAGTCAAGCTCGTAGACACAAGAACATTTTTAGTGTGAGGCTTGTTGACCGTCATGAAGTGGTTAAGTGTACTGGGGAGACAGCAGAAGCGCTGCACAGGACCCCTCGTGGGGTGATTAGACCCCCCCCCCCAAAATCACAGCAATTTCTCACTGCCATAAAACCAGGAATCTACTGCAGCAAGTTCTAGCATCGGTTACTTTCAAAGAGAAGCCCACGATCCTTTGGGAAGCCCCAAGAGGCAGCCGTGTTCCAGATGATCCCAAAGATTCCCCGTATTGTCCGCTATGTTTGTGTGTAAATAAATGTGAGGCTGTTTTTCCTTTTTTTTAAGCCACTTGGATTGTCTTTAAAAGCCTTAAGAGACCTGGCAGCGGTTTGCCTTATGTCAAATTCTTGGCATTTCCTAATGTGGCTTCATGGAGTTGCACATTTTCTGTAACTGGACTCGAGTAATTGTATGTTTCTCTCTAAATGATTAATGGGCTGAATTGAAAAGTGCTGGGGAGAATTTTTTTTTCTTAAATAAAAAGCCTGCCTGCTGCATACTTGGGAAATGGAATGTTAGCGGGGTGTCCAGCGGTTTGAAACCGCCGCACAAATATTTATGACTTGGCAGTCCTGCAAGGGAGAACTGTGCGGTCTCTAAATGGAAACGGAGCAGACTTTGGCAGTCAAGGACGATTGCGGTTCGGATCGCGTGGTGCTTGTAATCAGGATTATTTGCGCAAAAGAGTCAAGACATCATCTGCGTCACAACGGACTTCAGTCAGGGTGAGAACAGATGTAACTTTAGGAAGAGAATTAGGGACAATTCGGAAGCGACTCTGTGGTGGTCACGGGAAAGAGATCTAGACCTACGGCCAGCGTCAGCGCACTCTGCGCTGCTGGAACCCAGAACCTCTGGTAGGGCCCACTGTTGCTGACTCGCCATGTGACTCCCCTCTCACCTGTCTGTGCTCTTCCCTACACATTTGCTGGCAAGAGGCCAACCATAGAATCATAGCATCATTGAATCATAGGGTTGGAAGGGATCTCCAGGGTCATCTAGTCCAACCCCCTGCACAATGCAGGAAATTCACAACTACCTCCCCTCCTGACCCCAAAGTGGTGATCGGTCTTACCCTGGGCATGTAAGAAGGGGCCACGAGAACTAAGCACTGATGGAACCCTTCCTGCCCTCCCTCCCATGATCTGCCTGGGTTCACAGAATCAGCATTGCTGACATATGGCCATCTAGCATCTGCTTAAAATCCTCCAAAGAAGGAAAGCCCACCACCACCCAGCTTCCCACCATGGAGGGGGAAGTGCATGCAGGTGGTGTACAACAATGGCACCCCTGAAGGGCGTAGCAACTAAATAGGCAGTGTACTGTTGTGGAAAGGGCATGAATGTAGCTTGGGCAGCTCTGAGTGCAAACGATGGGAGGATATGTAGGGAGGTGGAAGGATGCGCAGTCTGGTGGAGGCTTGCGGGTGGGTGGAACGAAAGGGAGGCATGAGGGGGACCTGGGGGGTGGGTGAAAGGGGGCCTCTGCCTGCCCACGGCATCCCAAAACCTGGAGCCAGCACTGGCTTTACCTCAGGGGAAAGATTTTCTGCAGCTCTTACAGAGAGCCAGTTTGGTGTAGTGATTAAGAGCATCAGGACTCTAATCTGGAGAGCCAGGTTTGATTCCCCACTCCTCTGCTTGAAGCCAGCTGGGTGATCTTGGGTCAGTCACAGCTTCTCAGAGCTCTCTCAGCCCCACCCACCTCACAGGGTGATTATTGTTGGGGGGAAATAATAACATACTTTGTAAACCATTCTGAGTGGGTGTTAAGTTGTCCTGAAGGGTGGTATATAAATCAAATATTGTTATTATTATTATTACAGGGTGATTGTTGTGAGGATAATAGTAACACACTTTGTAAACTGCTCTGAGTGGGTATTAAGTTGTCCTGAAGGGTGGTATATAACTGGAATACTCTTACTCTTACTCTTACTCTTACTCTTACTCTTACTCTTACTCTTACTCTTACTCTTACTCTTACTCTTACTATTTCCATTTGAGTGGGGAGACTTGAGGACATTTCCAGTTGGCCTGTGGCTGTGATGACCCTAGATTTTAAGAGGTGAGCCAGAAGCAGGGTCAGATCTTGAGGGCAGCAGTGGAGCATTTTCTAGCACCTCCAGCTTAGCAAATGACGCCTTGCCTCAGCAATATCACAAACAGCACTGTCATTCCCCCCTGTGCAGTTCACGCAGCTGTGGAATAGAAGACTTCATGTGCATGTCCCACTTCTTCTAGAGTAGGGCCCCCACTGAGAGTCTCTCTACACAAGACATCTTACACGAGGACACTCAAGTGACTTACTTTCTGTGTGGTCTTACATTCAAGTGTATTCTGTGAGTTGCTCTACATGAGACATCTGACACGAGAATGCTCAAGTGTAGGGAGATGTGATGTTAGCTGGGAAGCATAGTTTCAAGAAAACGGACCCAAAGGCTCTGTCAATTTTACTTCTCTACAAAAAGCAGTAGCGATTGCTCCTCAGAGGTGCCATTTCCACACTACTCACCTTCAATCAGAACGCCGTGGAACATTGCGAAAAAAACACAGAAGATAGAATTTTCTCGTGCGAGTTTTGTGCGACATTGCACAAAACTTGCGTGAGAAAACGCTATCTTCCGGGTTTTGTTCACAACGTTCTGCGGCATTCTGATTGAAGGTGAGTAGTATGGAAACGACCAGGGTTTGTTAATTTCATCTTCACCTCCCCTAAGGCTCTGTCAGTTTCGCCTCCCCTTTTAAAACTATACTTCTGGCTAACATTGCATCTCCTGATGCAATTGAGTGTTCTTGCATAAGATGTCTCGTGTAGAGAGAGACTCAAGTCTCTGCAGCATGTGTATCCATAATGGGAGCATAAGTGTAAGATCTTTCACTTGATCCCACTTGTGTAAGGTGTCTTGTGCAGAGAGACTCTCAGGGTAGCTCGTCTAAGGGCCAAGCTTCACGTGACGAATGACACAGGTTGGACACTAGTCAGCTTCCCTCAAGTTTTCATGGGAAATGTAGGCATCCTGGTCTTGCAACTCGGCTCTCCGACTGCTGTCCAATGGACTTTTCAACTGTCACTTGTCCAACATTCCGCCAAGCTGCCTACATTTCCCATCAAAACTTGAGGGAAGCTGGCAAGTGTCCAACCTGTGTCATTCGTCACTTGTAGCTTGGCTCTTAGTTCTGTCCCCCAAAACCCTGGTCAGAGAATGTTCGGGAGGTCAGCAAACAGGGGAGTCCTTGTAGCTGGTTCCCTGCTCAAGCCATTGTGTTTAATAATTGACCAGTTTATGCTTCCTGTGCCAGAATTCATTGTGGGATCCTAACAAGAGACCTTCAGTACTGAACTCCAAAACATCCCCTTTCGCTGCTCATTAATGTTCGCCCCCCTCCACCTCCCCAGTACAGGGCAACCTGACCCTTCCCTCTCTGCCAGACTCTCTGGGCCTCTATTTGTGTTGTAAATAATTACAGGCTGCCGGCTTTTCCTTCCACACCCACACAAAGGAATCCCACCTATTAATCATTCCACTATTATTACTATTATTATGAAGGAGGAACCTGCTTTTGGAACACAACGTGTGACACATTTATGCTATCTCGATTTCAAGCAGGGTAATTTCCCAGCTCTAGCACACAGCAGACAAAGGGGCTGTTACAAATCCATCAGGGCAAACAGATCCAGTAAACCAATTGCTCAAACTGGGGTCTGTCTTGAGAACAGGCTGGTTCCATGCAGGCATGGGAAAAGCACCCACCACTACAAAGGCAGGAGCAGGGCATGGAAATGCCAGGGAGTGGCCACTGAACTTTGGCATAGTGGGTAAGAGTGGCAGGACTTTAATCTGGAGAGCCAGGTTTGATTCCCCACTCCTCTGCTTGAAGCCAGCTGGGTGACCTTGGGTCAGTCACAGCTTCTCAGAGCTCTCTCAGCTCCACCTACCTCACAGGGTGATTGTTGTAAGGATAATAATAACACACTTTGTAAACTGCTCTGAGTGGGTGTTAAGTTGTCCTGAAGGGCGGTATATAAATCGAATGTTGTTGTTGTTGTTGTTATAGTTGTTGTTATTGTCCACATGTTGCTTGCTGCCGGTGCCTCCCCCACACCACCGTCTCCCAGGGCTCATTTCGAGGGGGAACGCACAGGAACGTAGTTCTGGCAGTTCCCCAAAGAGGTCACATGTCAGGTGGCCCCATCCACCTGCCTCTCAGCCATTTTGGGCCCGTTTCGGCCTGGATTGGGGTCGAAACAGCCTGGATCAGGCCTCTGATGGGTGGTGGACCATTCTCCCGCTCATCAGCAGCCCGATCCTGACCATTTTGGGACCCTTTTCAGCCATTTTCAGCCCCTTTAGCCATTTTGGGCCCAATTTCGGCCCTGAATGGCCAGGATTGGGTCCAAAACAGCCAGAATAGGTGATGTCAGGGGGTGTGGCATATGCAAATCAGTTATACTAATGACACACTTCTGGTGATGGCAAGAGGCGTGGCATATGCTAATGAGTTATGCTAATGAGTTATGCTAATGAGTTCCTCCAGCTCTTTTTCTACGAAATGACCCCTGCTGTCTCCCTTTCCCTCTGACAAATATGCCACCCCCCCATGGCCCAGCAATCACTCCCCTGGTTCCATCTGAGCATTGTTCACACTGGGGAAAATCTCCACTTGGAATGATTCTCAGGCCAGCGATTTCTCTCAGCTCCCCAGTCGGAATGACCTCATCCTTTGGTATACTGATATATTGTTATAGATTGGATAGGTTTTGATAAGATGAAATTGGTTAAATATCAGTAGAATGCATGATATGGAACTTGGGCAAAATAGTCAAGCTAGACAGAAACGGTCTGTATAGAAGTCCTTTCACGTGACAAACTTGTGTAATTCGTATTGTTTAGTTCGGCTCTGAGATAGAGCAGTTAGAATGTACAGGGAGACCACTTGTTTTGACCTTTAGTTGATCTAAAATTGAATATTGTGTAGGGAAAAGATTGTCTTTAGTTTGAGAAGACACACAGGGAATAGGAGATATAATATTGATGAACTCTGATTAAGGCATGTTCTGTGTACTCTGTATTTTATTATTACAACTCTTGTAGTGCAAAATCTTAATGTTCCTCTGACCCTGTTATTCCCTTTGTTCTGAAAATAAAAAAAAATTAAAAAGAAGAAGAAGGAATGACTGCATCCTCCTTCCATCCCTTTTTACTGAAGCCTGCACTTTGGAGGCTGAAGGTAGGTGAGGCAGAGAAAACTGAAGCAAGCACAGAATGCCACCCAAAGGTGATGGTTTTGATCCCAGCCCTGGCCACAAGCTGACTGCTTTCCCGAGGACATCCATTTGCTTCACATTGCAAGATAATTTCTTACCATAAAAAGATTATGACATGGAAGAACGAAGGAAGGTGAGGAAATAAAGAAGGCTTCCAAGTCACGGCTGGCACAAGCGGGCATGGCTGCCTCCAGACCAGAATGCTATGTGCCAACTCTGCGGGCAAAGAAATGGATCTGGGACTGGATCTTGCTAGCCATTCTGGAAAAGCAAGTTCAGCCATGCGAGGCTGATCCATTTGGATCAGATCCATGCAGGGAAAGAAGAAGGGGGTAAACCCTTCCACTCCACCACAGTGTAGCTAATGAAAAGACACACACCTTCCCGCCATTAGCTCTTTGAAGATAGGTACCATCTTTTTTCCTTTAAAGGGTTAAGGGGGGGGGTTCAGTTAGCAAAACAGTGAGAGCCAAGCTACAAGTGACGCCTGACACAGGTTGGACACTTGTCAGCTTCCCTCAAGTTTTGATGGGAAATGTAGGCATCCTGGTCTTGCAGCTGTAATGGAGAGCCAAGCTGTAAAACCAGGACGCCTTCATTTCCCATCAAAGCTTGAGGGAAGCTGACAAGTGTCCAACCTGTGTAAGGCATCACTTGTAGCTTGGCTCTGAGAGGCATAAGGGTTGAAACACTCGTTCCCTTCTCTGTGCAGCTTTCCCCCCAATTACCTCCTCCCATGTCTGTGAAATTTCTCTTTAATGTTTTTTCTCCTTTGACCCAAGGTCGCTTCAGCCTCAGTCTTTCTTTCTTGACTTAAGTACTTACTAGAATTATATGGAAGAGATATGCTCATGGTCCCCACCTAGAATAAACATTCGTGAAATGCTGCAAGTCATAAATAGGGAAGCAGCAAAATAATCCTGTTGCAGAGAGAGGCATAATTTCAGCCTCTGAGGATGCCCCAGAGACTGTCCGGGGTGGCCCACCTGGCTTTGCTATTTATATAAAAACAAACAAGGCTATCACACAAGCATCGATTTCCTCAACTGCAGGAATGATTCACCCTTCTAAGGGACATTTTGTGGCGGAAATGAAAACCTCCTGTTTGATAGCAAGTGGAAAGAGCCAAGTCCAAACATGGCAGGAATTTTTGGCTGTCTGGGTGCCTTATAGGTGCTGCTGTTGAAACCACACGGGGATCTCGCTGCAAGCAACGTCAAGTGCTTTCAAGCCTGCTGTGTTTTGCCCTTAAGGCCACCCTAGGAGGTAGGACAGTGGGGCAATTTATTCCCTTTGAGAACTGACGCTTGGGGAGAGCCGCTTGCCCAAGCCCCCAGCAGGGAGGTCTGTAGCAAAAAAAGGGGGTCCTACATCTATTTGTAAAGTGTAGCTTGGGTCCACCCACCCTCTAACCAGTTGCGTCCCCGATTTTTATTTATTTTATTACATTTGTGATCTGCTCTCCCTGAAAACCCGGCTCAGAGCGGATCACAGAAGAAATATAAAACAGGCGGCATAATAATTAAAACACTTCAGTAAAAACATCGTGGCATGCTTACTGCACAGTCCCTCTATATACAAGAAACCCATGGGGTGGGTGGCAAGCTGCTTGATGTTGCACAGACCAGAGGGGATCATATCCCCCCTGGGAGGAGGCCAATTGAGGGAGGAGGATGCTCGCCTCAACCACCGTATGCCTGGCGGAACAACTCTGTCTTGCAGGCCTGGTGGAAAGATAGTAAATCCTGCCAGGTCTGAATCTCTACAGACAGAGAGTTCCACCAGGTTGGTGCCAGGGCCGAAAAGGCCTTGGTCGAGGCGAGACGAACCTCCCTGGGTTCGAGGACCACCAGCAGATGTTGGTCTGCCGAACAAAGGGCTTTCTGGGGAACATCTGGCAAGAGGCAATCCTACAGGTATACTTAACCCAGTCCACTAAGAGCTTTAAAGTTCAGTACCAAGACCTTGAACCTAATCTGGAATTCCACTGGGAGCCAGTGCAGATGGCACAAAACTAATGTTATATATGACCGAAAGGCCTTCTGTACATCTGGTCTTAGACCTCAAATGCACTTCTAGCAGCCCAGGCAGGTGGGGAAGGGAAGGGACTGGCGTGCAAAGGCAAGCTGGCTGTCTCGCAATTGTGCACTGAGGAGCAAGGCTGTTCACGCACATAGGTGCGTGATGGGTGTTGGGTACTTCTCCTGCCTCTATAAGAAACCAAGCATTATAAAGAATAGAAATCTGGACTTCCCCGTGGGCCTCTTTCCACCGGTGGGGCATTTCTCTTCAGCTTCCCCCTCCTTCTGCAGCCCCCAAAACCCCACTCAAATGCTGCTCCTTGGGGAAAGAAGGCCCTAGGAAAAGCAGGGGGTAGAGGTCTGCAGTGGGAGGGGGCGTTGATGACAATTGCTCTCCCTTCTACCTTTGGAAATTGTTTGTGGGCTGCACACCTATAAATATTCAAAGACTGTTCCCCTCTTGTGTGTTTTTAACCTAGGAACTCTAAAAAATGTAGCGAAGGTCTAGAAATCACTGAAAAAGGATAATAAGAACTCAAATAAAACTTCAGTTCCCCAGTTTTTTGTGGGTAGAGGAGAGGCATGACACTTAAATCAGTTTGAAATGGCTCCAAACCAGCTTAAATATCAGTGGAATGTCCTTCTGGAATTATCCTTGGACAGGGCAGTCGGGGAGGATTCCTTGGGCAACCCCGAAGTCCCCGTTTCCTCCAACTGTTTCTCTCTGTTGTTTGAGAAGACATTTGGAGACCACTTTTCATCTTCTTGCCACAAAGAATGACATGGATGATAGAGTGGAAGACTTGATTTCTCCCTTCGTGGCCCAGGAGGGAGAAACGAAGGCTCTTGGCTTGAATGAAAGGACAGCTCGCCAGCTGCCAGTAGAGACATCCATGGGCTTTGACCACGAGGCCTGACTTGTGCCCAAATGGCAGCTGTCATGAAATCAGGAGTCATTTTGTAGAAAAAGAGCTGGAGGAACTCATTAGCATATGCCACACCCCTTGACATCACCAGAAGTGTTCCATTAGCATAACTGATTTGCATATGCCACACCCCCTGACATCGCCTATCCTGGCTGTTTTGGACCCAATCAAGGCCATTCAGGGCCGAATTTGGGCTCAGACTGGCAAAAAGGGGCTGAAAAGGGGCCCAAAAGGGGGTTGAAAAGGGGCCGAAAAGGGGCACCAAATGGTCAGGATCGGGCCGCTGCTGAGCAGGAGAGTGATCTACCACCTGTCAGAGGCCTGATCCAGGCCGTTTCGGCCCCAATCCAGGACGAAACGGGCCCAAAATGGCTGAGTCAGGTGGGCGGGGCCACCTGTCATGTGACCTCTTTGGGGAACTGCCGGAACTGCATTCCTGCACGTTCCCCCTCGAAATGAGCCCTGCATGAAATAATAATAAAAACTGTACTTATATACTGCTCTTCTAGACAGATTAGTGCCTCACTCAGAGTGGTGAACAAGTTAGTGTTATTATTATCCCCTCAATACTGCTGGGGAGCTGGGGCTGAGAGGAGTGGCTTCCCCAAGGCCACATACTGAGCTCATGGCAGCAGTGGGATTCGAACAAGCAGAGTGCTGATTCGCAGCTGAACCACTTAACCACTGTACTACAGCAGCTCTCCCCTTGCTTATTGAGAGTTGACTCTGTGATTGAATTAGATGATTTTTTCAAAGGAACGACATGCTGATCAGTTTCATTCCAGTAAATCTGTAATTTACATTTAATTCTGAGTAACCTTTCCAGGGTTGCTGAGGTGTGAAAGAATTTAATGACACAATGCTACATTTTTGAAGACGCCATTCATATTCATTAGATTGGCACATTAGCAAGCCGGCCTGTAGCCGCTGCTCTGCTATCTCTGGGCTTTTATGGCCCTAGTTGATGGGAGAGTAACAGCGCAATGCGGAGGCCCAGCCAGCAAGCACCAAGTTGCACATGGTGGTCGAGAAGAAAAGAAGGGCACATTTGAATTGAAGTTGCATGGGAGCCTGCTGTTGTGACTACCAGTCGAGGTGCATTGGGAGAGGGTTGTACCGGTCTTGGAAAGAATTGCAAGGACCAAGACTGTCTATTTCTAAGGACCATTAGGTGGGGTGAGGCAGCTGGCAGATTTTGGCAAATGCTGACGGACAGAAAATTGTGGTGTAACTTTTTGACTGTGGTGGGAACGGTATTACACAGGGCTTTTTTTCAGCGGGAATGCGGTGGAATGGAGTTCTGGCACCTCTTAAAAATGGTCACATGGCCGGTGGCCCCGCCCCCTGATATCTAGACAGAGGGGAGTTTAGATTGCCCTCCATGCCGCCGAGCGGAGAGCCATCTAAACTCCCCTCTGTCTGGAGATCAGGGGGCGGGGCCACCGGCCATGTGACCATTTTCGCAGAGGGCAATTTAAACTTTAAAAAACTCCCCCCTTGTTCCAGCTGACCCAAAGTGACATCATTGTGTGGTCTTGAGTTCCACCACTGAGTTCCACCACCTCTTTTCCCAGAAAAAAAGTCCTGGTATTACACCATGTCTGCTGAGTCTCTTTTGCTCCAGTTGCTGAAAGGGGGCCCTAATTTAATGTTCTCTGTATGTGTGAACAAATTGGGTGGGGCTTTGTGGCTCTCACTTTGTGGAATGGCCCACCTGAGGAGGACAGGAAGGCTCCCAACTTTTATCATTTTGCAGAATGTGCCAAACAGAAATGATCAGAAGGGCATTCTTATCAAGGGATTAGAATTATAATATATTGTAACAGCTCAGGAGGATGCTTTTATTAGGAAACAAGTGGAGACTTGCGACTGGCACCTCATTTACCCCTATATCCCCCCCAATACTAATAATGTAATAATGATAACATTTGATTTATATACCACCTTTCAGGACAACTTAATGCCCACTCAGAGTGGTTTACAAACTATCGCTTTATTATCCCCACAACAACAATCACCCTGTGAGGTGGGTGGGGCTGAGAGAGCTCTGAGAGAGCTGAGACTGACCCAAGGTCGCCCAGCTGGCTTCAAGTGGAGGAGTGCGGAATCAAACCCAGTTTTCCAGATTAGAGTCCTGCACTCTTAACCACTACACCAAACTGTCTCTCTTTCCAGTCCCTGAAAGCCGCATAGCCTCTCCCCTTTCCCTGCTTCTTTCTCTCCTTCCCATCCACCAGCCAACCCTTCTTTATTAGCCACCCATCTGCAGCTTTCCTTCCTTCCCCTCCACCTGGCAGCCTCTCCCTGGTAAAAGGCTTGCCGAGCTGCGTGGTGGTCTCCAGCACCGAGCTGGGTCCAGTTGTGTGGTGTCTGCCAGCACCAGGCCAGGTCAGGCCCAGTTGCCTGGGGGCTTCTGCTAGTGCCAGGCTGGCCCCAGGGACATATTGGCTGCCTCTGCCACACTGAGCCAAGGGGCACGGCGGCTACAGCTGGGCCAAACTCAGAGGTGTGATGGTGGCTGCCACCAGCTAGGCTGACTGTTGTGCGTATTGAGTTTCTAGTAGTTCCTACTGAACCTGCCCTTGACAATTTCTCCTCCGTCAGGACACGAGACAGTTGAGGGTGGGGGCAGGACATTTTTCAAGGCTCCCATTCCATATCTGCTCTCCCCCAGGCTTTGATTTAGAGAAACCAAGGCTCTGGTTTGGCAATATTGTTGTGGTTGCCTAGCAACCCCAAACAGCCACGGAGTGTTCTGGGCATTCTTAAACTACTATTTTTCTTAAACCTACTATACTATTCTTCTATTTTGGGGAGTTTGAATCCCCCAATGTGTTTTTTTTTCATTTCAGATTTTTCTGCAACCGTAGTACTTTCTTCAGGTTTGTTGAGAAATCCCCCTGGTCTGTCCCGAGCTCGTTTGCAGTTTTATTAAACTCATCCTCCATGGCAGAGTTTAGAAATAGATATTTTGATGATAGGATTGTAGTTTATTGCGATGTCTACTGTACTGCTCCATCCTCTACCCTGTAATCTACTTTCTGCATCGTTGTATCTAAAGCTTTATAGCAGATTTGTTTGCTTTATTTTCCAAGTTTGTCTTCCTAGTTCTGTCTACCTGATGGCTCATACTGGCTGATTCCGCACAAGTTGGATAATGCACTTTCAATGCACTTTATCAATCGTTTGAGGTGGATTTTTTGTTCCGCCCACAAAAAAATCCATTCCAAATGATCTATAAAGAGGATTGGAAGTGCATTATCCAACGTGTGTGGAATCACTCACTGTTTGATTGATCCCCTCCCCTACACTTTTGTAATCTGCCTTGAGTATGAGTGTGAAAGAGGGGCTATAAATGAAGTACATAATGAAATAGATAAGGGGACTTAGGGGAAATGCAGTATAAATTGTGTGCAGCAATATGGGGGCATTGCCCCCTCCAGCACCACCTAGACCAGGGGCACAGACCTGGAACCATCCCTAAAATAACAATGGAAAGGGAGTCGGGCAAATAGTTTCCCAGAGAGTGGGCGAAAAGCTAGGCATCTGTTTGCTTAGTGACAGATCTGGTGGAAGGGCCCGTTTACAGTTTTGCCATGACCCTGTAGGGCCTGCAGCTGAACATGTTAAAGTGCTGCATATGGCCTGGCTGGCAGGAGAGAAGAAAACCAGAGGCACCTGGTGCTTCCACGCAGCCAGGATGCCTGGGGAACTCTTGTTGCCGCAGTGAATGCAGAGAAATTTGGAGTGGCAGCACTCGCTCAGCACTTCCCCCTGCATTTCCCTTCCTTTCATCCACATTCCTCTATTACAGAAGGGTTTTTAAAAAAACGGACAGAGCAGCACTAAGCTGCAAGGATAAGTCAAGATTTGAGCCCAGTAGCTCCTTAAAGATCAACTGGATTTCCTGGATAAGTCAATTACCCACTGTAAGGCACAACCATAGGTCACTTACATTTGGTCATTGACATATCAATATAGTTTAAAATCAGTTATGAACATATTGCTGTAGCTTAATCCTATACCAAAATTAGTGATTTTTTTTTTTTAAAAAAAAAAGCCTTTTGGTGGTGTGGGGTGATGGTGTCTGCAAGCAGCCGGGGCGAGGAAAATGTCACCAGGACGTGCAAGACCTGAAAATGCTGTTATCTGTTCTGAGCCTATTCACGGGGAGGGCGGGATACAAATACGATAAAATAAAATAAAATAAATAAAAAATGCACAGGTGTCTGCAGGTGTTTTACACAGATCTTTCCAAAAACTAGGAAAGATTGGGACTAAGCAGGAGAAAACTTGGATGAGGAACAATTAGGGGATGAGAATGGCAGTACTAGTAAAAAAAGCAAAAAAACCCCCCCTGCAAAGCCCAACTCCAGTATGGATGCCAAACAGGAGAAAAATCGCAGTATAGAAGCAACTGGTGGGGGTGGTGGAGAGTGCGCTCAAGTCAACCCTGACGGGGTTTTCATGGCGAGAGACTATGAACCAAGCTACAAGAGATGAAATACACGAGGAGGAGCACGTGAAGGGAGTCGCAATGTTAGCCGGGAAGCTGAGTTTTAAAAGAGATCGGAAGGCTTTGTCAATTTCCCCTCTCTACACAGCCAGGGAGATGGCTGCTCAGAGGGTTTTGTTAATTTCCTCTTTATCTCCACAAAGCTCTGTCAGTTTCACCTCCTCTTCTAAGAGATGAAGAGGAAATAAACAAATCCACTGAGCAGATAACCCTGGCTCTGTAGAGAGGGGAAATTGACAAAACCTTATCACAACAACAACAACAACAACAACAACAACAACAACAACAACAACAACAACAACAACAACAACAACTGCACTTATATACCGCTCTCTAGACAGATTAGTGCCTCACCCGGAGCGGTGAACAAGTTAGTGTTATTATTATCCCCACAATGCAGCTGGGGAGCTGGGGCTGAGAAGAGTGGCTTCCCCAAGTCCACCCACCAAGCTCATGGCAGGAGTGGGATTCCAATCAGTAGAGAGCTGATTCGCAGCCGAACCACTTAACCACTCTTAAAACTCAGCTTCCCCGCTAACATTGCGGCTCCCTTCATATGCTCCTCCTTGTGTAGTTCGTCTGTTGTAGCTAAGCATTAACAGAGGTGGTTTACCATTGCCTGCCTCTGCAACCCTGGTCTTTGTTGGAAGTCTCCCATCTGACCCTGTTTAGCTTCTGAGATCGGATGAAATCTGGCTCAGGGCTCTAGTAAGGTCAGGGCTCTCCTTTAGATATCGCGTTCTATATTGAATGCGTTGCCCTGTCCTTATTTCATTATTTCTCTGCCTGCGCAATCCAGAATTATCGCATTGCTCGTTGTATTGTGTTGCTTTGTCTTTATTGCGTTGTTTTATTACTGTAATCTGCCTTGTATCTCAGCGAGAGAGGCAGATGATAAAAAAGTTGAGAGGTTGCTCTGAGTTGTCTTAACATTTTTGTCCTGCAGGAGATTTCAGCACTGGCGTTTTTTTCACATGGAGCTGCTTGCTTCCTTCTAGCCACCTGACGGAGAGATGTTACGTTAACAGGTTTTCATCCTCGAGTCCCCCACCCCACCGAAAGTGTTCTAACAGATGAAATGAGCGTGTTTAGGTCTGCCAAACAGAATCGCTTCCTTCCATCTCTGTGCTGAATATAGCATTCCTTCATGTTCTTGTTGCTAAAATATGATTTTCAAGCAGCACGGAACCCATTGTACATCAGCAGTTGATATACGATCAACACTTTGGGGCAATTGTGTTTAAAGCTGTTTGTGGCTTGTGACAGAAGAGCCCTGCTGTTTGGTACGCTGCAGATTTTGAACAGGAAGCAACTGGCTGGTGACAATTTTTGCAAATGGTGCTAAATATTTCAGGGGGTGACGACGCGTTTGGGAACATCACATTCTTGAGCTGCGAAAATTTACTTGGGAAGCCAGGGACAAATGTTCTCAAATCAGGTGTCAAAAAAGAATGAAACTGGCTTTGAAATCGCGTCGAGAACTTTTCGGAGTTGTTTTACATGCGCTGAACTCGTACTGGGAAGCAAGTTATTTTTTTCTCTTGCTAAAATAAATCTAGATGGTGTTTCTAAAATGAAAGCAGCTATGCAATGGGGAAGAGGCTGGAAAAGTGAAGTTTCCATAAGCCTGGAGCTTACTAAGGGCCAAGCTACAAGTGACAAATGACATTTGAACGGCAAGTGGATCGAGTGGAGAGCAAGTGGAGGGCAAGTGAACAGGGAGGAATACACTTGCCATTCAAGTGTCATTCGTCACTTGTAGTTTGGCCCTAAGCCATGGCTGTTTCCACACGTCCTTAAAGGGACAGCCCACTCACCAAATGCTGGCGGCTTTTCCCCTTGAATCCAGATGTCTCCATTTTCAAAATGGTTTGCAGGCTCTTGGGCTTCCATTTTTTTGGTGCTGAAAAAACAGAAGCCAAAGAGCCTGCAGCCATTTTGAAAATGGAGACATCTGGAGTCAAGGGGAAAAGCCGCCAGCATTTGGTGAGTGGGCCGTCCCTTTAAGGATGGGTGGAAACAGCCCATGCCTAGATAGCAATCTGCATGGTCCCAAGGCGTGCACTGAAGGCACCTGATATAGCAGCCTGTTGAAGCTAAGCAGGGCTGGGTCTGGCCAGTTTCAGGATGAGAGTGACCTGGTGCCACCCTGACTTCCCCAGCAAAAGGCAGCAAATGGGTGCCTGCAGTGCCAGTGGGTTTCCATGTTTTTATAACACTGAAACTTGGACGGGGTGGGCACCCAATGAAGGGGATGAGTAATAAATTCAAGGCCAACGCAAAGCGGTACGGCTCTTCTTCCCTCAGCAAGGAATTTAATTGTGGCATTCACTCCCAATGGATGTAGTAATGGCTCCGAGCATAGATGGCTTTAAGAAGAAATTAGATTCCCAGAAGACAGGTTCATCTGTGGTTGCTAGCTATGGTGACTAAAGGGAAACTCCATATTCAGAGGCAGCTGGTTGGCTCTCATGTGGAACAGGATGCCAGACTATACAAACCTCTGGTCTGGTCCAGCAGGGGCACTTCTTAAATTCTTAAGAAAGATACCACTCTGTATTGTCGAAGGCTTTCACGGCCGGAGAACGATGGTTGTTGGGGGTTTTCCGGGCTGTATTGCCGTGGTCTTGGCATTGTAGTTCCTGACGTTTCGCCAGCAGCTGTGGCTGGCATCTTCAGAGGTGTAGCACCAAAAGATAGAGATCTCTCAGTGTCACAGTGTGAAAAAGATGTAGGTCATTTGTATCTACTCAGGAGGGGTGGGGTTGAGCTCAACCCCACCCCTCCTGAGTAGATACAAATGACCTACATCTTTTTCACACTGTGACACTGAGAGATCTCTATCTTTTGGTGCTACACCTCTGAAGATGCCAGCCACAGCTGCTGGCGAAACGTCAGGAACTACAATGCCAAGACCACGGCAATACAGCCCGGAAAACCCCCAACAACCAAGATACCACTCTGTTCGTCTATATTTAATTTATTTTCATTATTTATAGTTTGCCTTTCTCACTGAGACTCAAGGCAGATTACAGTCTGTATAGTCAATCTCAAGCACATTTCCCAAGATATCTTCCAATCTTTTGGCTGGAGGCAGATGATAGCTTTTTTGGAAGTCCGTTTCCAAGCATCCAAAGGTTGGAACTTGTAGGCCATCTATTTCAAAGCAAGAAACCCAAATCCAAATCCCTGACGGATGGCTGTGGGCAGCCTTGGCTTGAAGCACATCAGGGAGGGAGGGGCCTCCACCCTCGGAAACTATTTCTGTGGTCAAACTGCTCTTACTGATAGGAAGGTCCTCCCACTGTTTTCCTTTGTACCTCTGGATCACATCTGTGTTCTCTTTTTTTAAATTTATTTACGTTATTTATAGTCAGCCTTTCTTGTTGAGATTCAAGGTGGGTTACACAGTGTGAGTCGGTACAGAGGCAATGGGGCATCCATTCATGATGGGGCTCTTCTGGAACGTTTACCCAAGCAAGCCCATTACTGAGAATGCCATCACATCTTTTTTCAGGCCATACACAAAAGCAAATATATTCAGTGTGTTTACAGATTCTGCCCCCCGCAAGCTTATCTTTGTCCAAGTGAAGAGATTATAAGATTGTACATTAGGAATTGCCCTGACCTGGATAGTCTGGGCAAGCCTGATCTCATCAGATCTCAGAAGCTAAGCAGGGTTGGCCTTGGTTAGTTAATGGGATGTTAGTAATTCTGGTCCAAGAAGACCAGAATTGCAGAGGCAAGCAACGGCAACCACCTCTGTTAGTCTCTTGCCATGAAACCCCCAGAAGGGGTCGCCATTTATCAGCTATGATTTGACGGCACTTTCCACTGCCACATTAGAAACCAAAGACATTCTCTTCAATATTAATCAAGGTAATTTTTTGCATCCATTACTTTCTTCTCTGTCTGGAATTACAGTTGTGTGTGACATTGCAGTTGAAGAGCACTGATTCGGAGCTCTGCAGTCTTGACTGAAAGATTTCCTGGCTTCCTCTTCCCGTTGCTGACCTTCTGGTGTTTCAGTGCTGGGACTTCCTTGCTTGCCGATCGGTGGAGAAATATCACTGCTTCTGATTTGTCTTTCTCATTTCTAGCAAACGGGCCGTTTCCACACTACTTACCTTCATCTGGAACGCTGTGGAATGTTGCAAAAAACCTGCGGAAGATAGCGTCTTCTCGTGCGAGTTTTGCGCGACATCGTGCAAAACTCACACAAGAAGACGCTATCTTCCGCAGTTTTTTTGTGATGTTCTGCAGCATTCCGGATGAGGGTAAGTAGTGTGGAAACAGCCAGGGTTTGCAGGGGGTGTTTTTTAAAAAAATTCAAGGCCTGCAAAACTTTGTTGATCAAAAGCATTTGTGTAACAACAGATATAAGCAACGCCTTTCTCCAAACACTTTGCACTTTTCTTGAAAAAGATTAAGTTAATAGTTTTTAACTATGATCCCATGTCATAATTAATGATCTGTCCAATTGGTGGATATAATGTGATATAGCTAACCTTGGAGTTCTGGATTATTCTACATTTTGCCAGCGCTGTGTGTTGTGTTGTGTGTCTCTTGTGGGCCTCCTTGTGGCTCTGCTGTAGTTCCAGGGTCTGGAAGTCACTTGCCAGCCAGATCAACTTCGATACCAAACAGCAAGCGGAAGAGAAAGGGGTAAAGATGCTCAACGATCCCCAAAGTTTACAAAGAGTCAAATATTTAAATGATTAAATAAACATAAAGTTATACACGGTTGACATCACTGTAACATACAAAGATAGTCAAAGATATATTAATTTGTAGGCAAGCCGCTCAAAGTCCAATAGAAGTAATCTTCCACGTTGTAGCGAAGATACGTAGTGACAGGTGAGTCCACAAAAATAATCAACTGCTCTGTTCTCCTTCCAATAGGTATATAGCAAAAAATGAATGAAAGTGGAATCCGTACTCCCCCACCCAACAACCTGGGCCGGCTGTTGCCCGTTGTTTCGTGTGCAACACCTCTTCAGGGGTGGCAAAACAAAATCACCTGTGGTTATGCAGTCACCTACAGTTTATACAAAATTCTCCATTAAACAATGTTATTTGCAACTCTGTGTCCCATTATGGTCTCCATAATGATAATACTCACCATTATACAAGCACAGTCCAATACAGTCAAATGCACAAGTTTGCAAAATCAAAGTACAGTCAAGACGGCGGCCAAGCGCCGATCTCCCCTAGACGCCCATCTTTTAAAGCCTCGACGCCTAACAATTCTTAAAGAAACAGTATCGTGATTTACAAATTTTTGGAACTCCGTGAATACAGAAGATATTGCAAATACAGGACAAATAAATATGAATATAAGTGCTCAGAGGAAAAAAGGACATATTTATTTCTTTGTTTAAACCATGAAGTTTCAAGGATCGTAACAGGTGTATCCAGTAACACTCCTTTTGGAGTAAAACTTTCTGTAATGGTCTAGAGGAAACTGTTAATCCTGAAAATAATACCATAACTCTGAACTCGTCCTCCTTGTGTTGCTTTCATGAAAAATGCTCAACAAGGGAGGGGGGATCCCTAATGCCATTTCTAATGCGTGGCATATGCTCCAACATCCGCACTTTCAGCGGTCTGGAGGTGCTGCCCACATAGTAAAGATTAGTTACAAATGATAAGATATACAACGCCAGATGATTGGCAGGTAACCAAATCCCTCCATTTGCCAATGTGGCTGATTCCGCACACGTTGGATAATGCACTTTCAATGCACTTTATCAATCGTTTGAGGTGGATTTTTTGTTCCGCACATGAAAAAATCCATTCCAAATGATCTATAAAGAGGATTGGAAGTGCATTATCCAACGTGTGCGGAATCACTCTATGTCAGTCCCAGGAATGGAGACACTAGCCCCAGTGACAATCATAGAGCAGATGCGGCAGTGGCCACATTTAAAAAGACCGGCAGGAAAATGAGTCCTGCCGTCACATGTCTTTAAGTCAGAATGCACCAGTATATCCTTTAAATTCCTGGTGCGTCGAAAACCTACTACGAGAGGTGACTCACAACCCTTAATTCCGCTAACAATAAACCAATGTTTATGGATTACATGACGGATCTTATGAAATAAAGGTGTATAGTCCAAAATCCAATGAAGATGACAACTCTGATCTCTAGATCTTTGAGTAAACAATTTCTCCCTGGGTATTTGAGATACCTGGTGTGCAGCCCTGTAAAGAGTGTGGGTGGGATAGCCTCTGTTATAAAAGGCGTGCATCATGTTCCTAGAATCTCTTTCAAAATCATTTTTGAATGAAGAATTGCGCCTGATGCGACGTAGCTGGTTAAAAGGGATATTTTGTTTAAGGGACCTGGGATGGGGTGAATTGTAGCTTAAGCATGAATTACGATCAACTTCAGCACTGCACAAACCAAAGATAATTTCAGAGTGTTTACAAGTCTTAAGGAACATCCTAGAGTGTGAAGTAACCTCATGTACAGTTGTGAAAAAAAAAAGATTTTGTATCACTTGTGTTTTGTTACATTTCCCCCCTCTGGTTCAAAATTAGACAGCCACCCCTTGCTCCTCTCGAAATGTGCAGTTGTCATTTCAAAACGATGTGAAGACTGCAGGCTTCTTTTAATGAAAAAACATCCCTCCCAAGCAGACATATTCAATTTAGAAACTATAGTTTAGAAGGATTCCAGTAATGGTGTGTAATTTGTACTAGAAATGGCTACAGAAGTCAAAGATCAAATCACCAACTCGCAACCCTTAAATAAAGTGGCAAGATCATAAATAGAAGCTGGCAAAGGTCTCCCCGTATAGCTTCTAAAATAACCTTGGGTACATTTTCTGACTCTGCAAATTCGTTCCTGGGCTTGGACACTTCCCTAATGTTGTTTTGCAAAAAAAAAAAAAAAGAGAGAAACTTTCTTTGGCCTGATGATGCCTTCAGTTGCAGATGTGCAAAACCTTTAAAAACAGAACATCAAACCCAAATTCTGGCTAACACCTAATGAACAGCAGTTATTTCCGACAGAAAATAATATGCTTTACTTAAAAGATATTCTCAGAGTGGGTTTTATTTAAGTTTTAACACCGTTTGCCAGAAGAACAGAGAAGAGTCAGCTAGATAAAACCGCACCCTGCTCCCTCTACCGCCTGTTGACTCAGCTATGTACATGTTGAGGTTTGCTAGTGCGCTTCTTCCTCCCCACAACAACCGCACCACTTTTCAGACAAAGGTGCAGAGGAAGAGAGAAACCAGTCCAAGTTCTGTCTATCACTTAGATGCTGCTAACCACACAAGAAGCTGTTTCGTGACTTCTGTCAATTCGAGATAAGTCTTGAGCTTTTCGTTTCCTGGCACTTGGGGAAACAGACGGCCTGCAGTGGATGGAGAAGCGGTGTGCAGAGGAGGTGGCAAAGAAAGGGCAGGGGAAGGTCAGGCTCGGCCACTCTGGGAAACAAATCCTGTACATAGATCCAGAGAAGTTAGCTGTGTTAGTCTGTAGTAGCGAAATAGTAGAGTCCAGTAGCACCTTTAAGACTAACCAACTTTACTGTAGCATAAGCTTTCGAGAGTCACAGTTGTCTTCATAAGATGCAATCCTGTACATGTGATGTGGACGTGCGCTCTAGGATACAGTTGCAGAGTTTAATAGTGTGGAGGAAATAAGCAGACAGGCCCCTGTGTTGTTTAGCTCTAGAAAAATACTTTTACCACATATCAGGAAAAAGGGTACATTTGGTGAGAAAATAAAAAAATAGCTATCTATTTACATCTTGATGGTTAACTAGAACAGGATAGACTAAACTGAAGACTAGGCAAAGACTGAATGACAAGCAATAAAACCTTAGTATCAAAAATAAAATATTTTTTTGTTGTAGCCATGGGCCATAACATCTTAACCCCATAGCACAGTACATTCCAGTACCAGTTAGACAGACCATCATAACAAAATACAAGTTAATAAAATTTAAAATATCTGTACAAATAAATAAAACAATAAAACCCTGGGATAATAATTTGGCTAAAATTCTTGTGGAAGCGAAAAGTCTTGTAGGGGCAGCTGGGATTCGTCTCTTCCTTATGTTTGTTGATAGAAAGATAAAAGCAGCCACCTTAAAAGTAACATCTGAGATGGCATTAGCCAGTAAGAATGGATTCCTCCACTGAATCAGAGAAATTTGTGAGGAGTAGGTTCAAGAAATTTGTTTCTAATGAGCTCATAAAAGGGGCAGCGTAGAATGTAGTGAACAATGTCTTCCGCCTCATTAGAACCGCAAGGGCAAAGGCGCTGAGCCGCTGGTATTTTTTGATATCTAAAAATATCTTTTGATACTAAAACTTTAGTTTACGTTGCTAGTTAATTGCCCCCCAACAAACAGGTTCATCCAATAGACGAGCCCAGATTCCTTCATTAAGACTAAAGACTCCCCTTTCTATGGCGGGAAGTTTTATTAGAGGCCTAAGTGGTTCCATGCTAACTAGCTATCAGGGCCAAGCTACACATGACGAATGACACTTGAACGGCAAGTGGATTGAGTGGAGGGCAAGTGAACAGGGAGAAATACACTTGCTGTTCAAGTGTCATTCGTCACTTGTAGCTTGGCCCTAAGACTAAACAAACAGAACAATTTAACTCTTTCATGACTGAATGTAGGACACTTGCTAAAATCCCCAATAAGTGGCTGGTCTTCTCAGATGTCTTTCAAAACACCCTTGTGCGGTAGATCCGGCCATCACCTTCTTAATCTGCTACCTGCTTCACTTTGCCTCACGGTATACTCAGGGAAGAAGTAAATCTTTCAACCGTCAAGTGGGGCCCAAAGTCCTCATAGAATTACAGTTATCTTCAGACTACAGAGAGAAGTTCCCCTGGAGGAAACGGCAGCTTTGGAGGGTGGACCGTACGGCATCACACCGCACTCAAGTCCCTCCCCATCCTAAACCCTGCCCTTCCCGGGCTCCACCACACCCAAATCTTCAGGAATTTCCCAACCCAAAGTTGGCAATCATAATTGATAGCCAGGGTCACACCATCTCCAAAGACAGCCTGCGGAGCAGTGTCACAGCTGTGAGAAAGCAGGAAATGAAACCAGAGGGGCTCGCAGGAGCCACCAAGCCGCCTGCATGATCAGCTAAAACACAGAGGAAGCAGCAGACCGATTGCCGTGGTTTTCCACTCTCTGGTCTGTCCGTGGGTGTTTCTTACAATAGTGTGCTTGGCCTTGTCTTCACCCTTTAGCAGCTCTTTTGGGTTCCTATGTTACTTCTGCATTTCTCCTCCCCCATATCTTTGAGATCTGAAGGAGAATTGCCTTGCTCTAGGTAACTTCTATTTGAGAAATCAGAGCCTCTTGCTTGGGGCAGGGTGGGAGAGGCACGGGGCATTCTTGGTGGTGGCACCACAACCTTTGCTGGGGCGCTCCCCAGACCTCTTCTCCAGTTAATTTTCAGCATTCGCTGAAGATTCTGTTGTTTTAATCTGAACTTCGTGGCTGTGTATCATCTGTAAGATTTTTTTGCTGCAGTTTTTACTAATGTTGAAACCTTTTAAAATGTGCTTCTTTTCGATTATTTAAGGGCTTGGGGTGGCTTTTACATGTGGGGGTGTGCCTCTGCTAAAAAAAAAATTGATGGGCCCTGAGTCCCTGCGGTAGGGTTGCCAGCTCCACGTTGAGAAATTCCTGGAGATCTAGGAGGTTAAACCTGGAGAAACCTGGAGAAAGTGGGGTTTGGGGAGGGAAAGGACCTTGGCATGGCATAATTCCATAGAGTCCATCCCCCAAAGTAGCCATTTTCTCCAGGTGAACTGTTCTCTGTGGCCTGGAGACCAGTTGTAATTCCAGGAGATCTCCAGCCACTACCTGGGGGCTGGCAACCCTAGTCCAAGTCCCTGTGGGGGCCCTTGGCTTCGGCTTAGTCAGCCTTATGAATAATACGGCCATCTGCAGCCCTACCACGATTAATTCGTGCTGCATTTCTGGGCCATTGCCCCATCAAGGTCACTGCCGAAGCACCCTTGCTTTTTAAAAAGAGGGGCTTCCCAAGACAGGTCCTCAGACCACCCAACAAACCAATGGTGGCTGAACCTCACCCCATAGTTCTTCCTCAAATAGGATCAACCGCAGTACAACCTTCTGCAACACACATTCATCCGGGGCATGCCATTCAGAGTTGAGGGGGTGGATTCTGGTGGTGTCCATTTTGCCTGGGTCTCCTCCAGGACCGAGGGTGCCTTGCCTCTCTTTGATCCCGACACAGAAGAACTCAGCGAAGACTGTGAGCGGGACCACAAGTGATGCCTGACACAGGTTGGACACTCGCCAGCTCCCCTCAAGTTTTGATGGGAAATGTAGGCATCCTAGTCTTGCAGCTTGACTCTCTGACTTCTGTCCAACGGACTTTTCAACTGTCACTTGTCCAACATTCCGCCAAGCTGCCTACATTCCCCATCAAAACTTGAGGGGAGCTGGCAAGTGTCCAACCTGTGCCAGTCGTCACTTGTGGTCCCGCTCTGTGTGACTCTGGCCTACGGGCTACCTATGCAAGCGGTTGTGTAGATAGCAGCGCAGTGAGTTCCATGGGGAAGCAGCAGCGGGCATTCCATTGAGGCTGCTAAGTTCCTACCTGCCATCCATCCTACAGAAGCCAACGATGGAGGACGACGACCAACTTAGACATTACAGTGGCCAAGAGTCCAACACCACTTTAGAGGAATATTTAACCATTTAAAAATTGCTACAAGGGCCCAGTCATTCCTGATCAGGCCTGCAGCACAGCAGCGATAAGCGATCTTGTGTCCCCCAACCTCCCACCCCATCCTTTTTGAAGTGCCAAAACAGCGGCGGGACCTACTGAATTGCTACCTTTCTCAACCCAACATTCTGAGACATTCTGAACCAGGGGAGTGGCTTTCAGTTTCTGAATATACTGCGGCTACAGGAATGAGGGGTTTTTTCCCTTTTGCCAGGGACATGTGCTCTTCCTATAGAAGCTGTGCTCGCTGGGTCTAGGGGCTAAGTGTGTTTCCTCCTGCATTTGCTTCTTGTCTCTCTCGGTCTGCTGAATACGAAAGGTGATTGCTAGAAAGCTACTCTCTCTGCGAGCGTCTGTACATGAGACATCTGACATGGGAAGAACACGTTTCAGGAGATGCAATGGTAGCTGGGAAGGGTAGTTTAAAAAGACAGAGCTGGCGGAAGGGCAAAGGCTTAGCTATACATTGGAGCTGCGTGAAGGGGCTGTGAAATGCCAGGAGGGAAACTTCAGCCCGTTATAACCTCTCCAGGTCCAAGTCCGGCTCTGGAAGGCAGCTTCAGCCCATTTCCGTTCCCTGCTGCCCTCTGGTTGCCATCCCACACAGTTTTAGACTGTGTGAAATTGACAGGAGGCGAAGAGAAAATTAACAAACCCTCTGAGGAGCGATCTCCGCTGGCTCGGTCATTTTAAACTATGCTTCCTGGTTAACATTACATCCCCCTACACTTGGTGAACACCTGCCGAGGTGCCTTGTGTAGAGACACTCTGAGTACTATGATAAAATGGGATAAAGGCATCTATCAGAGCTCACTAGAAGATCATTAAGAACGGGTCTCGGAAGAGTTCTGTAACAGTTTCATAATACGCTTGAGTACAATGTTTAACAGGCAACGTACAATGCAGGTGAAGTGGTGCTGAAGAGCAGGTGGCAAATGGGCAACTGGGAACGGTTGGAGACAAACAATCAGACTGATGGCCTCCAAGTAGGATATTGGCAGCAGAGACTCAGAGGCTGGTACCGATCCAGCAGCACGGATGGAAGAAGAGGGCCAGGCTGATCGTGGGGGTTTTCTGCAGTGCCAGGCCCAAGCAATGCACAGCGGCAGCTAATGGGTGTGCTTCTCTTGTGCAACATGACACATCTATGAGGTTCACCAGGAGCGACCCCAACAAGGAACATGGGGGGGGGCGACGGTTAAAGATTTATTTTATTTATTTCCGATTTCTATTCCTCCCTCCCCGCAAGTGGGCTCAGGGCAGATAACAACATATTAAAAATACAATTTTAAAAATTCATGTACATTAAAAACAACACATTTTAAACAAGATGGTGGACAGCCTTCACGGGGAGGGTTAAGATTTATACACCCCATTTTTCCAGGCCAGCCTCAGCCATATGCCTGGCGGAACAACTCTGGCTTGCAGGCCCGGCGGAAGGATAGTAGGTCCTGCCGGGCCTTGGTTTCAGCAGACAGAGTGTTCCACCCGGTGGGAGCCTGGTCAGATTAGCTGAAGCACACCTCAAGAGTTGTAGGGTCCCTAGTAGGCATACTGGTCCCCCCTTTGGTGCTTCCGGCCGTCCTTCCCTCGTTGTGTCCTGTGTGTAGGAGGGGTCGTGGTGATGTCACAGGGGTGTACCAGCATCCCTGTGGGATGATTGGCCACTTCCATGCAAGGCTGATAGAGGGTGTTGTCAGCATGCTGGTCTGCGATTGGAGGGTGTGGGCAGTGGTTGTACGGACTCCAGTTGCTATGCGCTCTGCTCCTAGGAGCTGAGTCTGATTTTTCAAAAATTCTGTTCTCTGGCAAGATTGCATAGGAGACTAACAGTGCAATCCTAAACAGAGTTACTCCGTTCTAAGCCCATTGATTTCAATGGGCTTAGACTGGAGTAACTTTACTTAGGATTGCACTGTAAGAGCCAGTGTACTGCCTTGGCTAGAGGGCTGGACTAGGAGCTGGGAGGCCCAGGTTCGAATCCTTGCTCTGCAATGGAACCTTGCTGGTTGACATTGGGCCAGTTGCGCACTTTCAGCCTCACCTACCTTGTGGGGTTGTTGTGAGGATAAAATGGAGAATGTTGTTAGACCCTTTGGGTCCTCACTGGGAGAAAACTGAGGTACAAATGAAGTAAAATAAATAAAATAATACTGACTAAGAGCTAAGCTACAAGTGACGTCTGACACAGGTTGGACACTTGTCAGCTTCCCTCAAGTTTTGATGGGAAATGTAGGCGTCCTGGCCTTGCAGCTGTAATGGAGAGCCAAGCTGTAAAACCAGGACGCCTACATTTCCCATCAAAACTTGAGGGAAGCTGACAAGTGTCCAACCCGTGTCAGGCGTCACTTGTAGCTTGGCTCTAAGAGTGCTGGCAGCGCACCAGCATTGGTGAGGTATCCATCTCCAGGGCTTAGGGCAGCCCTTGTTAGTCACTGCGCCCTTGTGGCAAAATGCCTTCTGCCCCAGAGTAACACAATGCCAGAGAAGGGAGTGGGGGAATGAATGGAGGGCTGCCCGCGATCCTCCCTCTTTCCCTAATCTAAGGACAGGAGAGTCTCCAGTGGCTATGTGATGCTGCACTCCCTTTCCAAAGCCAGCTCAGGGCTGAAGGCAGCGATCTAGGGGAGACTAACAGTGCAATCCTAAACAGAGTTTAGAGAGCACATATCCACAGGAAGTGTTACACCCTCTCCAATCCAAGGCCCCCAGGAAACTCCCACTCGATACAATTAGAGCCACCAGTTGACGATGGCCCAGTGTACAAGGGGTTGGCCGTCAGAACTGCCTAACAGGGTTTGCAGGGATGAGATTGGAGTGCCCATGGTTCCAGAACACCCCCCTTCCCCCTCCCCCCCCGGGTGTCTTCTCCCATGTAACCAATTGTAACCAATTTGCAGCTCCATGGTTGGAAGGAAGACCTGCCGATCAAGGTAAACTGGGCTTCAATTCGGGTTTCCAGGGTGACAGAAGGAGTGCAGACAGAGTTCAGGCATTCCCCCAGCTCTGTTTCCAAGGGAATTGATTGATGGTGCCTGTCTGTCTGGCTTCACGAACCGCGGGCGAACGCAACGAACCGGGCTTCCAACGAACGCTGGTTCGTTGGCCATGGACCCTCACGAACCGCCGGATCGCAAACAGACGATCAGGTGGTTCGTGGGTTTTTTGGTTCATAATGCGGTTTGTGCCCATGTCTAACTTATAGCCCTCCCTGCAAGCAGGCTCAGGGCAGGTCACAACAGAAATCTATAATACAGTGAACGGGTAAAAACTTAAAAGCGTAAAATTTAAAAAGCACACAATAAAAATACAAAGTTTCAATCAACATAATTTATATTTATTTATTTATTTATGTCATTTATAATCTGCCTTTCTCACTACGACTCAAGGCAGATTACGTAGTGTGAGATTAGCACAATCAATATCAAGGATATTTCCATAAACAATACCATAGGGTCAATAAATGCAGGTTTACAAAGACATAGCATTAGCAAGAATCTGATACAGAGTTGAAGAAATGTTGAAACAGAACATATGCAATTCTAGGGCTGACATTAGACAACATGAAGCACAGGTCATTTCCTAGAAAAAGAGCTGGAGGAACTCATTAGCATAACTCATTAGCAAATGCCACGCCTCTTGCCATCACCAGAAGTGTGTCATTAGTATAAATGATTTGCATATGCCACACCCCCTGACATCACCTATTCTGTCTGTTTTGGACCCAATCCTGGCCATTCAGGGCTGAAATTGGGCCCAAAATGGCAAAAAGGGTTTGAAAATGGCTGAAAAGGGGCCCCAAATGGTCAGGGTCGGGCTGCTGCTGAACAGGAGAGTGATCCACCACCCATCAGAGGCCCGATCCAGGCCATTTCGGCCCCGATCCAGGCCGAAACGGGCCCCAAATGGTACATGTCTCTGCACCAACCACCCCTTCAGAGCTTTCTGCTCAACTGCCCTCTCTGCTATCAGACGCAGAAAGAAATTCTTTTTGGTATACTCCGCAACAGTCAGATTCCCTTCCCATCCTCAAAATGTACAGAGGTGGATATCTGGGCATTTCTCACTACTCACAGGGACACAGATGCGCTCTGCACAGGGCACCAGCATGCTGCATCAGGGGGCGTCTCCTGGGCCATGCAGCACAGCCGGGCACCAAAATGCGTGGCAGCCACACCTCGCCTAGGCACTGGCAGCACTTTCCATGGAAGCCGGCACGGGGAGACGAGCAGAGGTCTGAGAACCAGCTTTCCCTAAGTTTGCAGGCAACATTGTAATTATTCATCAAATGACAGGGTGTTGTTGCCGACAGCACCATATGACAGATGTGAGGCTCTGCGGTGCTGGTTAAGCAGAGCATTGCTAGCAAACTAAATCACAACTCGATTAGAAGAACGTAAAATCAAATCTGTGTGTGCTGATTCTTGAATGCAGGCAAGCCCACAACCTGCTCTTTCTTTTCTCAGGTAAGTGAGTACAAATGCTTTCTCTACCAATAAAATGCACATTTATGTGGGCTAATATGCCTAAGGATATCGGTCCTCTTTGATCCAATGGACTCTGGCTTGCAACCTTCTCCCAATCCAAACATCTTATAACAACAACATTCGATTTATATACCGCCCTTCAAGACAACTTAACGTCCACTCAGAGTGGTTTACAAAGTATGTTATTATTATCCCCACAACAATCACCTTGTGAGGTGGGTGGGGCTGAGAGAGTTCTGAAAAGCTGTGACAGACCCAAGGTCACCCAGCTGGCTTCAAGTGGAGGAGTGGGGAATCAAACCCGATTCTCCAGATTAGAGTCCTGCCACTCTTAAACACTACACCAAATTGGCTCTTCTGATTTCTTTTCTGCAGTTTTTTCTTGTTAAAAGGGAAATTGTGGCTGACAATCATTTGACACAGCATGGGGCAGAAAATCTGGTTTGAAGCTATCATGGTTTAGTCACATCAGGAGAAGACAAGACTCAGAGCCAAACTACACGAGGTGCCTGGCACGTGTTCTTCATGTGTTGGGTCCCGCAAGGTTTCCTGGGTAGTGTAGTCTTGCAAAGAACAGCCATTCAATGTGATTCTCCACCAGGGAAAGAGCAATGGGAGGGATTCTGTTTCGGTTTCTTGCAAAAAGCCTTGGCTCAGATTTTCCTCTGGAACTCAGGGCGGGTGGTGGTGGTGGTGGACATAACAGGAGGCAGGAAATCCAGGGTGTCCTTTTGCAAGAGAGAGAGGGAGAGAATCCCCTCCCTGCTCCTCTCCGTGGCAGAGAATTGCATTGTGGATTCTCTTTATCACTTGCAAAAACCACCCTGGATTTCCTGCCTCCTGTTATGTCTACCCCCACCCCTGAGCTCCCAGAGGAAAATCCAAGCGGAGGCTTTTTGCAAGAGACAAAGAGAGAATCCTCCCCTTTGCTCTTCCCTTACTGGAGAATCGCATGTTTGTCTTCGCATGCGCAAAATACATGTGCACTCCAGCCCCTGCACAACGGCATCACTCCTGGGAGTGATGTAATCATGCCAGCCACAGGAGCACTCCTGTGCTTTGTGTGGGGCTGATTCAACCTGTTGGGGCCCAAAATTGGCCCCAAGTGAAACATGGGAGCGCTCCCGCGGCCGGCATGTCACTTCCAGGCGTGATGTCGTTGTGCCCCTTGGGAGTGTGCATGCCGGGCATTCTCCTGAGGAGCCTGCTGGAGGTGGGCAACCTCCAGGGGCTTGGCACCTCCTGCTGATTGTTAGAGAATCAGTGGGCAAGGCTGTGAAGCCCTGGGAGTTGGCCCACCACTGGCGGGCACCTGGGAACTCTACCTTGAGTGGGTCAAATTAGAAGCTATTCTACCTAGAGGTCATTGCAAGTGGCTTGTCTACAGCCAGCTGACTCCAATGGGGCACGTTTGTAGCATAGACCAGTTCCTTGCCCTTCATCAAGGGGTTGGAGGATGATCCCATAATCCCAGGCTGCTGCTGAGGTCTCAGATGCAGCCTAAAAAGAAGGAGGGCATTAGCATCCTTGGCGTGCACACACAGGCAGCTTGCCTGATGTGGCTCTTCTCCATCTTTCAAAGACCCTCACCCCAAAGGCTTGCCTTAAGCATGGCTGAGCATCATTAAGAATGTAAAAACAGCCCTGCCAGATCAGACTGGTGGTCCATCTACTCCAGCATTCTGTATCACACTGTGGCCAACCAGTTATCCTTAGCACAGAGGTCAAGGCCTTCTTGATGTTGCCTCCTGGCACTGATATTCAGAAGTCCACTGCCTCTGAATGTGGAGATTCCATTTAGCCTCCATAGCTAGCAGCCACTGATAGACTTATCCTCCATGAAGCTAACCTCCTTTTAAAGCTGTCTGTGCCTCTGGCCATCACTATATCCCTGGCAACGAATTCCACATTTTAATTACTCATTGTGTAAAGAAGTATATCCTTTTGTTTTGCCTGAATCTACTGCCCATCGGCTTTGTGGGATGCCCTCCAATTCTAGTATATAGGCAGAGGAAGAAAATTTTCTCTCTGGGCATTTCCGAACTCTCAATTTATTCCTGATTTTCTTAGCAGTCAGTCTCCAAGCACTGGAATTGATTTAGGCAGTTTTATGGTGGGGGAGAATGCCCTCAAGTCATCGCTGACTTATGGCAACCCCTGGTGGGGTTTTCATGGCAAGAGACTAACAGAGGCGGTTTGCCATTGTGTGCCTCTACAACTCTGGTCTTTGCTGGAGGTCTCCCATCCAATTACTAACCAAGGCCGGCAGACGTGCGCGGCACCTTGAGTGCTGCCGGGCCATGGAGAACGGCAATAAGCAGATTTAAGGTGAAAGCCTGTAAGTAAGCGAATCCCTTCTGATTCTTAAGCGTATGCGAAGGATTGGTGGGAGCTGAAGCTAAGAAGGCGCGGATTTCTTCCCCCTTTACCAAGTTTCGGAACTCAGTTGGCGTCCCCCCCCCCCAAGATGGCGACGAAAAAGCAGAGCCCAGCAATGAGTAAATCGGTGATGGCGACGTTACAGGGGAAGGGGGAAACTTTGGAAGAGTTGGTGAGATGAGCAGTTTTCGATGCTGTGCAGCCCTTTGTAGCGAAACTGAATGAAATGGGGCAAAAGCTTGATTCAGTGGAGAGCGAGGTGAAAGCCGTTAAAGAAACAGCGACCGGAGCAGAGCAGTCTGCGCACGAGAACGCAGTACTCATGAAAGCAACAAGTAAGGAAGTGAAGCTTTTGGAGAATCAATTAATAGGATTGCAAGTGGACCGTGCCCAAACGGTACTGCGTCTTCAGAATGTAAAAGAGAAGGAAAATGAAAATTTAAAAGATGTGGTGTCTGGACTTTTGGCGACATTCGCAGAGGCAACTAAAGAAGAGTTAAAAAGCGACATCTTGGTGGTCCGGCGGACATCTTCAAAGTATGTAATGAAGCGGCAGCTGCCTCGCGAGATTATTATTGACTTTTCATCTAGGAAGACTCGGGACACCATCTTATATAATTCGTAAAATGTGGACTTGGATTATTTGGGCAACAAGGTTAAAATTTTGAAGGATGTTCCATTTTTGGCTCGTAAAAGAAGATTCAAGTATAAAGGACTTGCGGCTTTCTTGAGGAAATGCGATGTGAAATATAAATGGTTGTTTCCAGAAGGCGTTTTGTTTAGTTATAAGGATCAAACTTATAAGATTACATCGGAAGCCCAGCTGACAGATTTTTTGTTCAACCATCAGGAGTTCCATCAAGATGAACGTTTAAAGTCTGAAGGGGAAAGTGGGGGGGAGGAGAGAGCGGGCACAGCTGCTCCAGCTGCACAGAGAGAATTGAGACCGAGATGCAAGGGGGGGGGGGCGGAAGAAGATCTGATCCTGAATATGGCTTGTACTGTATAAGATCTACTAATCTGATCGCATGTTAGAAAGTTAACTTTTAAGAAAATTTGCAGCATGAAGGGAATACAAGAGATGTAGTGTAGTGTTTATTGTTTGTATGCTGCTTTTCCCTTCTTCCCAGTCCCCCTCCCCTTTCCCCCCCCTTCTTTCCCCTGTAATTTTGTAGTTTTTTGTAGTTTTCTATGTTAGATATTAAAAATAAAAAAATTTCAAAAAAAAAATTACAAACCAAGGCCGACTCTGCTTAGCTTCTGAGATCTGACGGTATCGGGCTCACCTGGGTTATCCAGAGTAAGTTTATTTTCTTCTGCGCATGTCTTAAATAATCAGGATTTTCAAGTTGAGGGTGTTGTCATCCGAGGCATCATTGGTGACGTTGCAGGACACCCTCCCCCCTCTATTTTTTATGCATGCTTATATCCAGGGCTTTTTTTCTGGGAAAAGAGGTGGTGGAACTCAGGACTGCACAATAACGTCACTTTGGGTCAGCTGGAACAAGGGGGGAGTTTTTTAAAGTTTAAATCACCCTTGCCGAAAATGGTCACATGGCCGGTGGCCCCGCCCCCTGATCTCCAGACAGAGGGGAGTTTAGATTGCCCTCCGCACAGCTCGGCGGCGCAGAGGGCAATCTAAATTTCCCTCTATCTGGAGATCAGGGGGCGGGGCCACCGGCCATGTGACTATTTTCTAGAGGTGCCGGAACTCCGTTCCACTGCGTTCCAGCTGAAAAAAAGCTCTGCTTATATCAGTAGATAAATAGATGGATATAAAGGCTGAATTTTTTTTTAGAAGATTGAAAACAAACACATGGAGACGTTTTTGCATGGGAAAACCTAAAAAGAGAGTAGCTTTACCACTCATGCCTAAGTTTCCCCTGTCCAAACCAGACAGCCCTGCCTGGGCTGACCCAGAGCCAGGAGGCAGAGTCTGGCACCAGCGGGGCAAACCAACCTCTGTTGGGACGGAGCCCAGAGCAGCGACAGCTATGTGCTTTTCAAACCATGCTGCTTTTTCTGGCACGGTAAGTGGCCACTCCCCTCCCCTGGGCCACCAGGGCTTTCGCAATTTTTAAAAAACAAATGATCAGTTTTGTATCGATAGACAACCTAATATTGTAATAAAAGATGTCGTGGGTTCTCTTAATGTAGCACAGATCGGAGCCTAAGAGGGTGTTGCTTGGCTAGCACCCCCCTCGGAGATGAGATTGGAACCCAGAGCTCTACATTTTCTTAGTAGCGATAACAGTAACAGCTGACACCAATTATGTGCTTTAAAAAAATTAGCCTTTTTCTTTGCTGAGATATAAGGGAAAAAACTCAGAAGGGGCTAGAGTTTCTTGTATTCTTAAATGAAAGCCACAAATCCAGAGATCCTGCTGCATCTTTGATTACAAAATTAGGTCAATCTATAGATATGAAATTGATGGTTAAAAAAGATTAAAACAAATCCAGGAAGAGGAGGAAGGAAGGTGGGGGGAGGAGTTGCTGGACAATGAACATCCAGTCATCAAAAATTGGGTTAGAGGTGGGGAAGGGGAATGGGTAGGACGAACAAAAGTAAAAGAAATGATCTGCGTGACGAAAAAAATCAACTCAAAATTGGCTTCCAGAAAAAGATGAAATAAAAGAACCAGAAAAAAAAAACCCCAGGGGAAAACTAAAGAACTCAAAGTAAAAACTAAAGGGGGGAATATATAGAACTCAGGGGATAAATCAAAGCAGTATGGGGCCAGAACCAGTGGGGAAAAAACCATGCAGAAAACCTCCCTGTCCAGTCTTTCTACCCCACGCATAATTTTATAAACCTGTATCCTGCCCCCTTACTCTTTTCTAAACCGAAAAGACCAAGACTCTTCAGCCGTTCCTCGTAGGAATCATGTGCCAAACCCCAAATCATCTTGCTTGCCTTCTGTACTTTTTCCAGCTCCACAATGTCCTTTTTCTGAGACAGTGACCAGAACAGCACACAATATTGCAAATGAGGCCACGCTATAGATCTGCAGGGCTTTTTTTCTGGGAAAAGAGGTGGCGGAACTCAGTGGTGGAACTCAGGACTGCACAATGACGTCACTTCGGGTCAGCTGGAACAAGGGGGGAGTTTTTTAAAGTTTAAATCGCCCCGGGGGGGGGGAAGGTCACATGGCCAGTGGCCCCGCCCCCTGATCTCCAGACTGAGGGGAGTTGAGATTGCCCTCCACGCAGCAGCGTGGAGGGCAATCTAAACTCCCCTCTGTCTGGAGATCAGGGGGTGGGGCCACCGGCCATGTGGCCATTTTCAAGAGGTGCCGGAACTCCGTTCCACCGCATTCCCGTTGAAAAAAAGCCCTGGATCTATACAGGGACATTGTAATATTGGCTGTTTTGTTTTCAGTCCCTTTCCAAATAATTCCCAGCAGGGAGTTTGCCTTTTCCACTGGTGTGCTACACTGGGTTGACCCTTCCATTACACTATCTGTCTCACTTACATACAGTGCTGTCCTAAGAAGAGTTATTCCAGTCTAAGCCAACTGAAATCAATGGGCTTAGATTGGAGTAACTCTGTTTAGGATTGCACTGATAGTCTCCCAGAAGGGCACATTGAAACTTGGGGTCTGCAATCTCTACTTGTGGGCTGGGCTGGGGTCAGGCATTCAAACATGCATGAAAACGTCAAGGCAATGTGGGAGAGCTGTTCAGTTTTTTGCAGAGTCTCCAGAGCTTATCTGTACACTGCAGTCAGTTGTCAGCTACGCCCAGATGAGATCATGCGCCTTTCTCCACACCACTGTGAAATGTAACACAGGGCTCCACTGTTTACCAGGAACATTTATGTCACTGGTTTGACATGAGCCTCGCCAGATAGCCATCTGCAGGCCGCAAATGATGTGTTTGGCCTTGAGCATGCTTTGCATGGGAGCCTTCCGTGCGCCAGTGAGCTTCCCGCACATGATCGGTGTCAGCTGTTACGGTTATTGCTGCTAAGAAAATGTCCTGGGAGTGCTGGGTTCCAGTCTGGTCTCTGTGGGTGGGGCTAGCTAAGCCACACCCTCTTAGGCTCCCTGCATAGAAGGCATAATACAAGGGTTATAGGAAGGCTCCTTACCCACAGGGAGCACATGGGCAAAATGCTTGAGGCCTGGATGATGTGCGTGGTTGGCAGAACACAGGAAGCTGACTGTGGCCAGTGGAGGCTGCCAAATCTGGTTCGAGACACATGTGGGAAGATGCCTTTGAACTTTCTCCTCCACGTAGTTAAGCTACTTCTGCTGAGCATGGTGTTGGTTCCCTACAAGCTGAAACCAGTTTGTTATTTTTGTGGTTAACCCCAAATAAATGCTGGGAACTGTCATTGTGCAAGAAGGGCTAGTCATTTCTAACCAGGAGAGGTTGAAATGTGTGTTAAAGCAGTGTGTGTGTGTGGCGGGTTAGGGTGGCTGCCTTGTTTCAGACCGGTAGAGTTTAAATCATTTTGATGCGGCGCTAATAAAGACGTCAGAATTTTGTAAGACAAACGCACCTCAGGCAGAACTATATTTGAAACGTTTGCCTTGCATTAAAATATATATATATCAGCCCCCCAGACTAAGGTTGCCAGTCTCCAGGTGAGGGCTGGAGTTCTCCTGGAATTACAAATGATTTCCTGATGACAGAGATCAGTTTTCTTCTGGAGTTTCAGAGGACAGGATGTATGGTATACCATAGAGTCTAGGAGAAACAGAAGTCCCTCCCCGGATATTTCTCCCAAATTTCCAAGAATTTCCCAAGCCAGAGTTGGCAAGCTACCACCACTCCACCCTAGGACAAACTGCAGGTCCTGTGACATGGTGAAGAGTCCAGAAAATGATGACAGTTCTTCTGTGCCTTGTAGAAGGTTGAATTTTAGAGCTGCTGCTACAAGAAAGTCTGGGGACTGGAAATAATTTTTAAGAGGGTTGAATTATTGGAAAGAGGTTCACTTCCTATGGGTATACACACATTTCCTTATATATTACTAGTGCATCTATTTAAGCATGTTTCATAGGGGTTTGTCTGTGTGTGTGTATGATATGCGCGGTCATGTTGCCTCCAACCTATGGCGACCCTATGAAGGAAAGACCGAGAAGACAAGATTCTCTGGAAAAGTCAATAATACTAGGAAAAGTGGAAGGCAGTAGGAAAACAGGGAGACCTCAAATGAGATGGCTTGACTTAGTCAAAGAAGCCACATCCTCCAGTTTGCAGGATCTGAGCACATCTGTTAACGATAGGACAGGTTTTCGAAAGAGTACAAAAACCTGTGAAACCTGTTTGACCAAAGATGGAAGTGGAATGAGTGTAGAAAGCAAGAGCCACAATCTGTCACTACAACCATCTTCGGCTCCCTGAAAAAATTACTGTTTGACTCCTGCCTGCCTCCAGCCTCACCGTGTCCCTCCCAGGTCACCAACCACCTTTGAGCAATGTTAAAAAAAAGAAAAAAGAACTGGGTCAATTGATTTTGGGTCCTCACATTCCAATGAGCCACATATCAGCCTCCTTTTCAACACCTCATGTCTCCAGCTTGCCCTTCCATTTTCCTATTATGCAGGGCTTTTTTTCAGGGAAAAGAGGTGGTGGAACTCAGTGGGTTGCCAGCACAGGGGGCAACTCTTGGTGGGAGGTAGTGCCCCTGGTACCACATGTGTGCGCGCAAAGTGTGCGCATGCTCCCAGGACCGCACAATGACATCACTTTGGGTCAGCTGGAACAAGGGGGGAGTTTTTTTTAAAGTTTAAATCACCCTCGGCGAAAATGGTCACATGGCTGGTGGCCCCGCCCCCTGATCTCCAGACAGAGGGGAGTTTAGATTGCCCTCTGCCCGGCGTGGAGGGCAATCTAAACTCCCCTCTGTCTGGAGATCAGGGGGCGGGGCCACCAGCCATGTGACCATTTTCAAGAGGTGCCGGAACTCCGTTCCACTGCATTCCAGCTGGAAAAAAGCCCTGCTATTATGTGAGGAGGGGAAAGAAATGATCTAATCAATCAGGCACTCAGAGATTCAGGAGACGGAGGTGATTATACTCTTATGAGGAAGCAAATGGCTATGGATCCAGTTAGAGAGCAGCCCAGGAAAACCATCAGGCTTTCCCTTCAGAAATCATCTGGCTTTATATATATTTTCAGCTGCGCAAGAAACCAGTGAGCTGCTCCTCAGAGTGTCAAATTCGCTTTTTTTTTTTTTTGTTTGGGACGGGAAAGTGGATGAAATAGCTTGGCAAGGCCTCAGTATCGCTTTGCAGGGTCAGACCACAAATCCATCCATTGGGCTGGAACACTGTCCAGTGCCTCTGGGGAGTTCACAGCCATCAACTTAGAAAATGTCTGTGGTGCCTCTGCAGAGACAGGGTTGAACAGCACAATACTTTGGCATTATGGGTTTAAATTTAGAATACCTTATTATTATGGACTGGAGCAAGATGTGCTCTTCTGTACGAGTAATGAGGTCAAATGCTCCAGGAATGTCCTAGTCCATGTTTAAGGGCGTCTGAGCTTTCTTAAAACCTTGTGGCTGGGAGTTCCAGAATCTAAATGCATTGTATGCTTGCTCAGGACCTAGCGCTTGTGGCTTTCACCAGATGACCCTGAGAGAGAGCAAGAGACAGAAATTCCTTTCTTTTTGTCCATGCGCCATAGTCCACAACTTCCTAAACATCTTACAAATCTCCCTTAAGTCTTCCCCTAAGGAAAAAAGTATCCTACCTCCATTCACTTTAGTTGTCCTTTCCTTTAAGTGCATACCTGCCTACATTTTGCTTGGCCGATAGCCATTGGTTTTGCTTTCCCCACATTCCAAAAACTGTGATTGGTGACTTTTTGTGCCTGCTTAATGGTGCAGGAAACACACTCTGCATGTGCTTTGCCCGTTCCAAAACTGACTACTGTTTCAACGGCTGAATCCTTGTGGATCTTCATGTAATCTAATCAAGAGAAGTAGATTACAACAGCCCTGCCACCCCTCTTCTTCCCCTGGCAGGCTCTTATTTTTAAGAAACCCTTCCGTCAAAATATAGTGGTGTTTGTAACAGCCTTGCTCCAACCCTTTGGGAGCCTGTGGTTTTTGCCGTAAAGCCTCCATTTGATTGTGGGATTCTAATTAGTGACTTCCATCCCATAATTATATACTATTTAGATTTTGGCCTTTCATTTCCAGGAGCCAGAGCACTGGGTTTGTGCTCAGGATCACAAGGCGAGGGAGGGGCATTTTTTGGAGATTCCAACCTCCGCCTTGTAGAAGAAAAATAGTAAAGAGTCGAGTAGCACCTTTAAGACGGACCAAATTTATTGTAGCATAAGCTTTAGAGAGCCACAGCTCTCTTTGTCAGGTGCATCAATGCATCAGACGAAGAGAGCTGTGGTTCTCAAAAGCTTATGCTAAAATAAAGTTGGTTAGTCTTAAAGGTGCTACTCAACTCTTTACTATTTTGCAACTATAGACTAACATGGCTAACTCCTCTGGATCTTGTAGAAGAAACTTATCCTGTCTGTAAGAGTCCAGAACCTGCTTCTCCTATCCTGAAGGGCTAGGCTGGGAAAAATGGACCCCCTGGAAACGGCTTCCAAATTTTATCCTGGCGGACCCCCCTAGTAACTGGCTAGTATCCCCTGGGTTTTCCATATGGGACGTCCTGAAAGGGAAAGGTGAGGCGATGGGGCTCCTTCCAGAACTGAACGAAGTGGGTTTCAAATCTACACTGTTGACTTTTGGAGCCTGGTGCACAGGTTGATATAAAATTATACCAAAATAATGATATTCAATTGCCAATTAAAAACCAATACAAAAAGCCATTGCCCAGGGAAAGTGGCTGATATGTGGGCAGGAAAATCTAAATTTTCCCACCCACACGACAGCTATCCAAGTTTCACTGTGATCTTTGTCAAAACTTTGTAGCAAAGCAAGTTTGAGAAAGATCAGAGAAAAGCCAGGAAATCCTGGTAACATGCCTGCACCACAATCCTGTGCGGAACTGGGAAGAAAATATACTTCCCAATAGTGTAAAACCTGGGGCAGGTAACCCCTGTAGTGGTCTCTTCCCCTCTTTCCCCTCTCCACGCTGAGATCTGGATACACATTTTCTCATTGGTCCCTTTGGAAAGGATGGTTAATTACAGTCTTAACACCGTGTTGTGTTAAAGAATATACTGTGACCTTATCCATTCTCATCTTCAGCAGGAATTCAAGAGTGACTCCCAGCCTGGAAGCCCCTTTATTTCTTAGGTTCTCTCGTCTGCACACTAGGAATTGCGGAGGACCAAAACTCTATGACCACTCCATGGGATGGGGGCTGCTCACCCACTTCACCTCACCTCCAGGCTGTCTTTCACTATACCAGGAGCGAAGGGGTGCTCTCCCGGTCACCATTGACATCCCCCAGGCCTGTGCATTCTCATTAAATAAGCTGGTATTTGCCATAGCTCATTATTCTGCCCTAATGAAATGGTGAGTAATTGAGAAATTCTGCTGTGGGTCTCGCCAGCCCTAAAAGGTTGAGCTGACCCACAAGGAATGCACTTGCGTTTCTTTGTCTTGCTTGAGGTACGTTGCATTGATTTAATGAGACTCCCGGGAACAGAGCCGAGTTTTCTAATTATATCTTGTAGAGGAAAAGAATCAGATACGCATATAAATTGACATATTGTCTGCTCAAGATAACATGATAGTCGATTTTCATACTGTTTGGCCTAGAAAGAGCTGAGCACCAAGAAAGATCATATTTAGGCCAATCTTTGAGTGGTTCTTTTACAAGTTTTATTCATCAGGAAAGCTCCCATTCTCTTGGCTCCCACAAACTATGCAAAACTGAGTTATTCAGGAGGGCTTTGGGCTCTGGAAATTGGTCTATCCTGTAAGAAATGGATCGAACAGATCTCTTGGTTAAAGAGACAGGGCCTGCAGACTACTGCTAGGTATTATATGTTCTGCGTCATTTAATAAGTTCATGTAAAATTGCTTAAGTTTTGTTTCTGCAGTGTTTCATATCTGTGGCCATTTCCACACACTTTAAAAGGGACGGCACACAAATTGAACGCTAGTGACAGCTCCGTTTGCAAAATGGATGTGGGTCATTTGGCTTCTGTTTTTTTGGTGCCTTTTCTGGGACCACAGAAAGTGCATTCCCAAAAAAGGTGCCAAAAGAACGGAAGCCAAATGGCCCCCAACTATTTTGCAAATGGAGACATCTGGATTCATCAGGAAAAGCCGCTAGTGTTCGATGAGTGGGCTGTCCCTCTAAGGGCATGTGAAAACGGCCTGTATTTGTTTCTGTGCTTGTTTTTGAATATCTGCAATCTACGCCCCTTTGTATTGTTCATTGGCTGTCCTAGACGTTGATTGTATTGACTTGTACTGTGTAATCTGCCTTGTGTCACAGCCAGAAAGACAGTCTACAAATAAATAAATAATAAATATCACCACGCTGCCAAACCGAGGTTTTGAAATTCCACCATATGCCCCACTCCCTTCCTGGACTGGATTATTCAAGTCAAACAAACAAACACCACCTCCCAACATAGGGATTATATACCCAGCTCAGGGTATATAATCCCTACTAGGGTTGCCAGCTCCAAGTTGGGAAATTCCTGGAGATTTGGGGGGGGTGAAACCTGGAGAAAGTGGGATTTGGGGAGGGAAAGGACCTTGGCATGGCATAATTCCATAGAGTCCACCCCCCAAAATAGCCATTTTCTCCAGGTGAACTGAACTCTGTGGCCTGGAGACCAGTTGTAATTCCGGGAGATCTCCAGCCACTATCTGGAGGCTGGCAACCCTAATCCCTACATATATTCTCAAAACAAAATGCTGGCTTTCGGTTACACAGCTCAGGTCTAGCCAAGTTTACAGCCGCTTGCAAGACAGTTCTGGTTTTGCCAGAGTGCTCTAAGCCTAGCAAAACTTATCTGGGGGAGGGAAAGAGAGCTCCATGGAGTGGTAGGTGGAAGCATTAGGAGGGCTGGCCTAGTAAACATTGTTGGCCTAGCAAACATGGTTTCTGCTTTCATTCTATTCCCCCCCTCCCCTGCAGGGCCCACCGCGACTTGAACTCCACTAAAGACCATATTGATCAGGTTGGCTGTCTTCCTTGAAATGCTTGAAAATAACTAGGCACCCGAGAACAGCTCTGTTGAGGTGGGCCGCTCAATAAATATTATGAGAAAACGGAAAGATAATTATGACCTCAATTACAGGATGCGTATTTCATCAGGGGCCCTTTGCCTGGAGATGGAAGCACTTAAGCCTTAATGGTTAGGGATGATGTTGAAGATTCAGAGGCCCGGCACCTGTCTCCTGCAAGAGGGCCGGCTATCCATTTGATCACAAAGTGCATTTCTTAATGGCACCTTGATGGCCTCTTCTCTGGCAGGTGGGATGGAACTCTTGTGCGGATTCAGGGAGTGATTAATGTACAAGGGAATGTAGACCAGGAAGCTCGGGTTATTAGATGGGCAGGACGCACAGGTTGCCCAAGCGCAATTCCATCTGGCGCGCAGCCCTAATATCCATCCAGAGTCGGGGAGGAATGCTTGGCTGCTTCCCCACATATATTTCACTTGCTGCCTGGTGGGAGAACTTCTCCTTAAACAAAGGCGTCGTCTGCACTATGGGAAGAGCGTGTTTCACAAACACAGCAAGGCACTTGGGGCTCAAACCCCTTGAGTGCCGGACCTTGGACAGGTGCATCGTTTGGACTTTGGACGTGAGAAGTCCAGATTCAGTTCCTGGTGGTAGAACAAGCACATGCAGAAGGACAAAGAAACCGTGCCTAGCAGACCCTTCCAAAGGCAGAGAACAGGACTTGGCTCACTTCCGTGCAACCGTTGCCCCCAGTCTTCTTTTCTCTAAGCATGGACACTTCCTTCGATCTTTGTTTTCCCAGACCCCCAACCATCTTTGTTCACTTCCTCAGAACCTGTTCCAATTTGTCTACATCTTTCTTAAAGTACGGTGCCCAGAACTGGCCACAGATGAGGCCTGGCTAGCATGAAGTAGAAAGAACAACAACCTCTTGTGACTTACCATGCTTCTCTTAACATAGCCTAAAATCACATTAGCCCTTTTTGCAGCTGCATCACAATGCTGGCTCACATTCATCTCACCACTTGTGAGGTCCTTTGCACACGTACGGCTGTCAAGGTAGGTATCCCCCACCATCCACTTGTGCATTTGAATCCTTTTCCCGAAATGTGAACTTGGCAGTCTCTGATGAATTTCATTTTGCTATATGTCTTTATTTTACTTCATTTATATTCCACCTTTCTCCGCAGTGGGGACCCAAGGAGACTTACATCGTTCTCCTGTCCTCCATTTTCCCCTCACAACAACTTTGTGAGGTAGGTCCAGGGCTGGATCGAGCGGGGGACAGAGGGGTAGTCTGCCCCCGGCGCCACTAAGGAGGGGGTGCCAGGCGCAGCTGCCAGCCACCGGGAGTGCGTGGGCGGCCTCCCAGCGTGGGGGGCTGGGAGGCTGCCTGTGCCATTTGTCTGCCCCACAGGACAGAGGGCAGCGAATGGCGCAGGCAGCTTCTGAGCCCAGCCTCGCGCTGCCTCCACCAACTTGTGGTGTGCCGGGGCTCCCGGCTTGCTGCACAGGTGGCACACTCCTCCCTGCATGATGACATCACGGAAGTGACATCATCATGCAGCGCCGGGAGTACGTGCACGCTATGCGTGCGCATGAGGGGCCAGTCTTGGGTTGCCCTGGGCGTCGGCAACCCTAGATCTAGCCCCTGGGTAGGTCAGGCTGAGTGGGACAGGCTTAAGGTCACCTTGCAAGCTTCCATAGCAGAGCGGGGGTTCAAATCGAGTCTCCCAGATCCAGCACTCTAACCACTACACAAGACTGCCTGCTTCCCACACTGGCCGTTTCACCCCACTTTCTAAGCTGTTACATACCCTGGAAATCTAGTTGGTCTTTAAGATGCTACTGGACTTGCCTCTTGCTCTTGAACTGCAGACCAACATGGCTACCCGCCGGAAACTCCTCTAAGACATTTGCCATCCTTCCATTCCTGATACTTTTTATCAGACACTGATGAAGCCTCCAGCGCCCCACAAAAGACTTCGCTCCAGGCTGGTGAAGTGCCGTTCGTAAGCACTCTTCTCTCCAGTCAGTCCTGAATCCACCTAATTGTACCTAACCTTGTATTTTGTCAGCATGGAGATTTCCACATAGGGACTCACTTGTGTTTCCCTGTTGCTGCTGCAGCTGCCAACACAGCGCAATGGCAAAGATGCTTCAACATGGCAGAATAGCAAAGAGTCCAGTAGCCCCTTTAAGACTGTCCAATTTTATTGTAGTATAAGCTTTCGAGAGCCACAGCTCTTTGTCAGATGCAACTTTATTGTAGCATAAGCTTTCGAGAGCCACAGCTCTCTTTGTCAGATGCAACTTTATTGTAGCATAAGCTTTCGAGAGCCACAGCTCTCTTTGTCAGATGCAACTTTATTGTTGCATAAGCTTTCGAGAGCCACTGCTCTCTTTGTCAGATGCAACTTTATTGTAGCATAAGCTTTCGAGAGCCACAGCTCTCTTTGTCAGATGCAACTTTATTGTAGCATAAGCTTTCGAGAGCCACAGCTCTCTTTGTCAGATGCAACTTTATTGTTGCATAAGCTTTCGAGAGCCACTGCTCTCTTTGTCAGATGCAACTTTATTGTAGCATAAGCTTTCGAGAGCCACAGCTCTCTTTGTCAGATGCAACTTTATTGTAGCATAAGCTTTCGAGAGCCGCAACTCTCTTTGTCAGATGCAACTTTATTGTAGCATAAGCTTTCGAGAGCCACAGCTCTCTTTGTCAGATGCAACTTTATTGTAGCATAAATTTTCGAGAACCACAGCTCTCTTTGTCAGATGCAACTTTATTGTAGCATAAGCTTTCGAGAGCCACAGCTCTCTTTGTCAGATGCAACTTTATTGTAGCATAAGCTTTCGAGAGCCACAGCTCTCTTTGTCAGATGCAACTTTATTGTTGCATAAGCTTTCGAGAGCCACAGCTCTCTTTGTCAGATGCAACTTTATTGTAGCATAAGCTTTCGAGAGCCACAGCTCTCTTTGTCAGATGCAATTTTATTGTAGCATAAGCTTTCGAGAGCCACAGCTCTCTTTGTCAGATGCAACTTTATTGTAGCATAAGCTTTCGAGAGCCACAGCTCTCTTTGTCAGATGCAACTTTATTGTAGCATAAGCTTTCGAGAGCCACAGCTCTCTTTGTCAGATGCAACTTTATTGTAGCATAAGCTTTCGAGAGCCACAGCTCTCTTTGTCAGATGCAACTTTATTGTAGCATAAGCTTTCGAGAGCCACAGCTCTCTTTGTCAGATGCAACTTTATTGTAGCATAAGCTTTCGAGAGCCACTGCTCTCTTTGTCAGATGCAACTTTATTGTAGCATAAGCTTTCGAGAACCACAACTCTTTTCATCAGATGCATCTGACGAAAAGAGCTGTGGTTCTCGAAAGCTTTGTCTAGAACAGCGAATAGTTAGTTAATTGAGTGCGCCTGGTGTTTGTGCTCGATTAGGCGGCTCCTCCTCCTGGCTTGAATAAAAGGATGGGGTAGACTGTTGGAGGAGGAAGCTGAACCACAGGAGCGCCTAGGTTAAGGAATTATCTGTCTAGTGAGTTTTGTTTTCGCTAAGATTAGACTAAGCTTTTTTTTATTATTGCCATTGCTTCTGCCTCGAGAGTGGGCACTGTTATCTTCTAACCACTCTCTTGATTTAATAAATAATTACCTTGCCTGTGTCTCAAGTATCTGACTGCTGTGCGCAAAGTCCTCCAGACTAGGAACCCAGAGACCAGTGAGTCTCACATAAAACAAGCGGGGCACACTCCTCTTAGAAGGCTTCTGGGACACTCTGTGGCTGTTAGCAGCACCAGAACCAGGCCCAGAGGGTTTGCCTACTCTTTACAAGTTTATGCTACAATAAAGTTGCATCTGACAAAGAAAGCTGTGGTTCTCAAAAGCTTATGTTACAATAAAGTTGGTTAGCCTTAAAGGTGTTACAGGACTCTTTACTATTTTGCTGCTATAAACATGGCTAACTTCTCTGGATCTACATCCCTGAAGTCCTCTGCCCCAGTCCCCCAGTACCGGCCGCCTAAATTGGCAACTGTTATTTGGTTATAATGACATAACAGTCTCAGTCTCAGGCTCTCTCAATTCCCAGTTTTCATTTTTTTAAAAAAGTTTCTAGCCCCTTTTGTTGCAAAGGGAAAAAAGCAAGTCTCTCTAGCTCCTTTTGTCTCTAGCCTGTTTTCTAATCTCTTTCCCCTTATAGCTCCATAACAAAAGGGGAGACTTGCTTTTTTTAAAAAAATGAAAGCTAGGAATTCAGAGAATGTGGTACACAAATTGTGATATCATTATAACGATATTACCAGCCTATGTTGAGCTTTCCATTTGATCAAGAATCCCAGTGTTATGTGGTTATTTCCACCCCAAATTCTCAGTACATTAGTGAAGTTAAAGATACTCATCCGCCATCCCTTTCAGCACCTCCTGAAAGAAGAAGTCTTATGCAAGGCATGTTGGGTATTTTGCAGAGTTTGCCTCCCAACAGAAATCAGGGTAGCTGAAATATCCCATTATTACTAATTCTTACTTCTTTGAAACATCTGGAATTTGTTTCCAGAAAAGCGTCATCCAACGTTCACTCTGCAGTTGATTCCAGACGCAATGTTGCTTCCATTTCTTTCACAGGTTCAGTCTCCACTGTCTCCAGTTAAAAGGAGAACCTTGGAAGCAGATGCTGACGAAGACCGTTCTCTGCTTGAGGCCATGGAAGATGACTCTGAGCTAAAAGGACACGTATTCTGACATGGTATAAGGCAGCTTCCAATATGCAATGCTCCATCAGATTGCAAGTAAGAGATGATGGGCTCAAATGTATTCCTATACAAGCAAATAAAACCCACAGCCCCTGATACAGCACGCTTTAGAAAAGAGGCCTTGCCCCCTCCTTGACACAGAATCACCAAATCATAGAATCATTGGACTGGAAGGAACTCCAAGGGTCATCTAGTCCAACCCCTTGCACAAGGCCGGAAATTCACAGCCACTTTCCACCCCCCCCCAGTGACCCCTGCCCAAAACCTCCAGGAGCCCTGCTTAATCTGGCCTGGGGGCAAATTCCTTCCTGATCCCAAAGTGGCGACATGGCCCAGGGCACAAAAGAAAGGGCCACAATAGCTGAACACTGGCTCATCCCTCCCTGCCCTCCCTCTCGTGACATGGTAGCTGTCTATGCACAAAGAAATGAGGATTTCTTTTATTTTTGAAAGCATTAAAATATGTCATCCTTCCCCCTCGCTCTGGATTGCACCACGGTTATCTGGGGATTTTAAGTATGTTGTTGGGCACTTGAATTCTGCTGGTGTTATAACTGGTGTTTTCATCTGAAAAGGATCGATATGGATGAGCTGAGATGAAGAAAAAACATCACCCCCTCCCACCCCTGCAAATGGAAGTTATATTTTCCTCACTTCCTTCTTGGGTCCTGGTGATCAGACGTGTGCTGTACTCCGAACTCAGTTCCAGGACCATGGGGTCTAGGGTTGCCAGCTCCAGGTTGGGAAATTCCTGGAGATTTGGGAGCTGGAGCCTGGAGAGGATGGGGTATGAGGAGGAGAGGGACCTCGGAGAGGTATAATGCCATAGAGTCCACCCTCCAAACCAGCCATTTTTTCCAGGGGAACTGATCTCTGTCACCTGGCGATCAGTTGAAATTTCAGGAGATCTCCAGCCCCCACCTGGAGGCTGCAAATAATGAGGGAAAGGTCTGTAATATATGATCCAAAAAGAAGGGGACAACCAGTCCAAACAGACCACAACTGTGTTCACCAAAACCGATTTATATGATAGAATATTTCCACAGGCAAAGCTCAATATGTTCAATCAAAATCAATGTACACTCAAAGAATCCAAGCCAACTTTCTTATCTCTTTCAGGCTATAATTCAGGAAATTTCAAACCCGCAAAAATTATGTGCGGTAAAGCTGTCTTGCCCTGCCGTGCTACCCCGAGGGGAGCTCCCGGCAGGAGGTTGGCAATGGGTATGCTGGCCTTGGTATTTTCCTGTTTCGCTGTAACCCGCTTCTTCACAGCCTGTTACCATGTGCCATGGGTTGCTCTCAAAAAGCTTGGAAATCTTGTTGGTTAAAGCTCCCTTTGTCAGATAATGGGAGGGTGAATATTTTCATGTGGAAATATTCTATCATATAAATCGGTTTCGGTGAACACAGTTGTGGTCTGTTTGGACTGGTTCCCACCTGGAGGCTGGCAGCCCTAGTGGGGTCCAATTAGGATCAGGCCCATGGTGCAGATCAGGCCCATAGTGTGTGGCAGAGGGTCTTTAGCCTTCTGCCTGCACCCTTTCCCCAACCTGAAATGGTCCCAGGAGGGTGCTATTTGCCCCATGGGAGAAACGTACGTGCCACCCGCAAGTACTTGTGGGTTCCCTGACTGGGCAAATCGTGCCCCCCTTGGCTGTTTAGAGTAGGGAAAATGGTGGGGGAGAGGCTGAAGCCCCGTCTCCCTGCATGCCAAGGTTCTGATCCGCACGGGGCTCCCATTTCTAGGAAATGAGTTCTGAGCAGAGAACTCACAGCACACATCTGATTGGCAGGACCTGGGGAGGATGCAAGGGAAATGTAACATGCTGTGAGGCCCTCGGCAGATCCGCCGGAACAAGTTCGGCACTTCAGGATGAAGCCTGAGATCAGTCCAAGTCAGATGACAGTAAATGCTGTTCCCAGATCCTTCCACTTCCACTAGTCGGCATTCGGTTGCCCATATGTTCCCTTCAAGATGGCAAGACCCCCCCCTCGCTAAGCATACAAGCCCCTCCCACCCTGCTATAAATAGATGCTCCAGACCTGCTTTGCGCCTGCCAGCAATCTGTCTGCACTGTAATGCTCACATAATTACCACTGAGAGTCTAAAAGCACATTTGGGGGTTGCGGAAAAAGGGTGAGAGGGGAATGAATAATCCCCCTCCCCATCTGCTTCCCCTCTCCCTTCCAATGAACCCATTTGTAAGCAGCATAATCCTTGGAATTTGTAAACTTTGGAGGCATTTCTTAGAGGCTATAATTGCTTGAGTCCCCCCCCCCCCCGCCAACAATTGCAAAGGAAACAAGGGCGGTGCCTGAAACTCATCCCCGGAGCAGGCGCATTCTACAGACCGAAATGACAGCTGTCAGGCAAGCTGTGTGCAGATTCTTTCTCTCTTTCCTCTTTTTTTGTTTGCAGATGTTTGGGTAGGGTTGAGTTGCAACTGGGTGATGCCAGAAGCAAAACTCTCTGCAGGGTTCTCTGACATCTCAAGAGCACCTTCTCTGACAACTTTATCTGATAGATCCGAGTGTTAAGGGGATACTCTGATGTGCAGCACAGATTCCTTTTGTGATCCTTCCAGAGTTGTCAGGAGTAGAAGTGGGAAGGGATGGAAAACCAGCAATGGCAGTTATTCATTTGTCAGAACGCGGGAGGTGATTGACATTAAAAGACAATGATTCATATCCGAAGAAAACACACTTGACTCACTGCTCCATCTAACTTGCTCAATGAGGGCCAAGCTAGAAGTGACTAATGACACTTGAACGGCAAGTGAACAGGCTCACATGTAATCCTCCCTGTTCACTTGCGCTCCACTTGATCACGTAGTGGACCACTCGCGCTCGAGTGGAGCGCAAGTGAACAGGGAGGATTACATGTGAGCCTGTTCACTTGCCGTTCAAGTGTCATTAGTCACTTCTAGCTTGGCCCTGAGTTTCAACAGAAGATAAAGGGGACTACACTAAGGAACCCAAGACCCTGAGAAGACCTGAGGGGGAAACATCCAGCAGTTTCCAGATAGTAAATATTTTTCAGGACCTGGGAGAGCTCCAGAGGAAGTTTCATGTTGTCTCCAGACAGTGGTGGTTAACATCCAGTTTTATGTAACTTCACTTCAGCTTCTTTTAAAAACAAAATGCAATCCTACGAGGCCGCAGTCTGGTACAGAGCACGGGCCGATGCGGGAGAGGTGGCTGAACTCTTCCCCCTCAGGCTGTTTCTTTTCTCAGAGCCAAACTACAAGTGACGTCTTACACAGGTTGGACACTAGTCGGCTTCCCTCAAGTTTTGATGGGAAATGTAGGCATCCTGGTCTTGCAGCTGTAATGGAGAGCCAAGCTGTAAAACCAGGGCGCCTACATTTCCCATCAAAACTTGAGGGAAGCTGACAAGTGTCCAACCTGTGTAAGGCGTCACTTGTAGTTTGGCTCTCAGATCTGCCCTTCTTTTCTCAGATGCTTGGCCTCCCCATATTGTTCTTGGGGTGTTTGTTTAGAAAGTAACTAATCCACAAATAGGCCATTTTTTTTCTGGCAGTGCTGTGATATCTGATGCTACACCCTGCTTTCAGATTTCATTTCCCTGTGCTGTCTTGAAGTTTCTTTTACCTCCAGGGTGTCAAAGGCAGGAGAGAGTGATTTACTACAGCTTTCCCCAACCTGTAGGTCCACACCCCAAAGTGGGTTATGATATGAAACCTGTGAAAGGGGAGCCTAAGCTTTGGTGCATTACTGTTTTTTAAAATGGGCCACCACACCCAGTAAATTTGGACTAAAGGGTCACTGTACCAAAGAGGCTGGAAACCACTGACTTAGTAGATATGTGCCTGTCCAGCATGCCTTCCAAACAGAATGCTTAGTCTACATTTATACCTCACAATGTTCTCCTTGATTGCTTTTCTTTGCATAATATAGGGTACTTTGAGTCCTCATTGGGTAGAAAGACAGGTTAGAAATTGAACGAATGAACAAACGAACAAATGAATGAATGAACGAACAAACAAACAAACGAAGGAATGAACAAACAAACAAACGAATGGTGTTTCTTCCATTCACATTGCTGGATCACAGACTTTGGAGTTCTCCATCAATACAAGCAGAAGTGCTGCGTTTAGTGCCTTTTGCCTCTTTTGTTTTAAAATGTCCTCCTCGCCATCCTCTCTCCTGGTAGCAGGATGGTCAGAGGGGGAAAAAATCTTCAGCACAAATCCACAGGCCCACTCTTAAGGTCGTCAGGACCGGGAGCTTGATCTCATCAGATCTCAGAAGCTAAGCAGGGTCAGCCTTGGTTAGTAATTGGATGGGAGACCTTCAGCGAAGACCAAGGTTGTAGAGGCAGGCCGTGGCAAACCACCTCTGTTAGTCTCTTGCCATGAAAACTCCACCAGGGGTCCCCATAAGTCAGCTATGACTTGAGGGCACTCTCCACCACTCTTAAGGTCAAATGTTAACAACCTGTAAAACAGGGAAACATTTACCTTTTTGTCAGCAGCTTGGCAGGAAGGATCCATTGGGTGAGGACTGCAATCCCTGAGGAGTTCAGCAACTGGAGTGGAGGTTACAGATGGCAATTGCCTTCCCTCTGAAACAAATCTCAGTTCTGGCCAGACTCTGGTGCCACCCTTTCCCTCTCCACTCTGAAGACTTCCCTGGTGCTCTTCTCACCGCCAGGTTCTTTCCTGTGCCCAGCGCCTCATAAATGGGGCAGAACCCTCATGCTCCCTGCCTGAACCCAACCTGGAAACTGGAAAGCCCGCTCTGGCCTTTTGCCAGGATGCCAAGACTCTCCTCCGTCTGGCCTCACTTTCTTCCCTGTGTGATTCGGTTTGTGTCCTCATTTTCTATTCCACAGATGAACATCATAATTAAAATCTGATTTGTGGCACACGCAATAAAAACGCAGCGTGATGAGCCAGCTAATGAGCTCGAGCAGAGCTTACTTGAGTTGGGATCACAGCTCCTGCAGAGGCTTCGCTTCCTGCTAGGAAACCGGCCCTTATGATACTTGTGCACACACCCTGCAGCTGGAAAGACACAAGAGCCCTGCCAGGAAGGAAAGTAGCAGCTCCCAAAAAGAACTCCCGCTTGCCACTTGCAAAAGAAAACTTTGTTTCCGGTCCTAGCACGCCTGCTGAATGGAAAAAAAACGGAGGAGACAAACAGGGGACTCCACTGAAGGCAATAACAGGTCTTCCTGTTTCCCTACAGACCCTGCCTCTGGGGAGGCAGCATTTCAAGGTAGTTTCCATCTCCTCAGCACCAAGGTACGGCTCACAAACATGACAACATGCCCCAGTGGGATGTTGCAGCCAAACAAGATTCTTGCTACTCTCTGGGAAGCAGCTTTTGCTCAAACCAGCCCAAGCCTCTTTGGAGCTCCCTGCCTTTCCTGTGGGCAGCCTTTGCCGTTGGCCCATTTCAACGATAACAGTGATAACAGCTGACCGCACATCATTAGTGGAACAGTTGAGTCTTTCTGAAGGCTGTTATTAGGCAACCAATATATTTTGGCATGGAGAACCAGAACAACATTGTGGTAAGAGAGTCAGACTAGGATCTGGTAGACTGTCGATGCTTGCCCTAGGCCCACCTGCACACGGGTGAAGACTCCTCAGAATTCTCCTCAGAAAAGGGTAAAGAGTCCAGTAGCACCTTTAAGACTAACCAACTTTATTGTAGCGTAAGCTTTTGAGAACCACACCTCTCTTCGTCAGATGCATGAGATGAAAAGAGCTGTGGTTCTTGAAAGCTTATGCTACAATAAAATTGGGTAGTCTTAAAGGGCTCCTGGACTCTTTACTAGTTTGCAACTGCAGATGAACACGGCTAACTCCTCTGGATCTCAGAAAAGGGGCCTCTCAGGCTTTACGCCATGCGTGCACCCCAGAAGTGCCCGGGGGAGACCCCCTGCTTCCTCTCCAACAGCAGCCTCCTTTTCAAGTTCCCTTAGAACTAGCAGACCAGAAATCCCTAAGTAGACCTGGCCACCTCCTGTACCTCCATTCCTTCCCCCTTGGAACGGAGAAGGCAGAGGCCAGAGCTAAATCCTGCATCAGGTGGAGGAATACAGGCTTGGCAACTTGGGTCTCCCACACACTAGCTTCTCATAGGAGAAAGATGTAACTCTTTAGATTTTTGCAGGACCAGGGACCTAGCCCAGGCTACAGGAAAGGGCGGGGCTCTCAGTTCCCTACACTATCCTCCAGGTAAGCGCCAACCTCGGCTGGTTCAACGCCTCTTTTTAACCAGCTTGTGCTTTAGGCCAGAGAGTAACTAATTGCTGAGCTGTAGCTTTCTAGGGCCTGCATGCCTTTTGAGGAGTTCTCTAGTCTCCAACTTCCGCTGTTGCCTTGATCTGCAGAACCTGCCATGCTTGTTTCCTGCCTACGGTTCTTGAACCTCGCTGCCAACTGGCCAGAACAGTACAGAGAGCCAGGTTTGAATCCCGCCATAGATGGAGGCTTGCTGGGTGACTGTGACAGGCAGCTCCTAGTTCCGCCCTCCAGACCTCACAGCAAAGCCTAGCCTGTTGGGTGAGTATGCAAATACTCAGCAGCATCAGCCAATGAGAGGCTGTGGAACCTCCAGGTGCGAGTGAGAAGGAGGGAAAGTTGGCTTTCATCTCAGATAAGACTTAGGAACGGATAGCCCAGGTGAGCCTGATTTTGTCAGATCTCAGAAGCTAAGCAGGGTCGGCCTTGGTTAGTAATTGGATGGGAGATCTCCAGCAAAGACCAGGGTTGCAGAGGCAGGCAAGGGCAAACCTTCTGTGTTCATCTCTTGCCATGAAAACCCCACTAGGGGTCGCCATAAATCAGCTTTGACTTGAGGGCTCTGTCCACCACCAAGGCTTGGGAAAGCAAGGGAGAAAAAGGGGAAACTGCCAGAAGGTTAGTGAGGGAGTTAAGCTTTGCCCAGGGAAGGAAAAGCACTCAGACATCTATAATATAGGTGCATATAGGTACCGACTGTATAGGTACTAGGGCTCAGGGGCTGGAGAGGCAGGAACAGGCCTGGCGTGTACATGGAGGTGGTGCCGGCAGCTGCCTTGAGTGCTTAACTCTAGAGGAGGTGCTGTGCTGGCCCCCAATGACCCCCCCCAACCCGGAAGCTGGCTGTGTCCCAGCTCGCCTCTCTGTCCCTTTGCCCCTGCTGCCCGCCTCGGCTCCCAGCAAGCCGGGAGCCCAGGTGGCGCGGCAGCAAGCAGGGACGCAGGCCACCTCCCTGCCCCTTCACCGCTGCTGCCTGCCTCAGGTGAGGGGGCCACTCCTGCACGATGATGTCAGAAGTGATGTCATTGCGCAGGGCTGGAGCGAGTGCGCGCTTTGTGCGTGTGCATGGGACAAGAGGCACAAGTAGCTATCTCGCCACAGGCACCAGAAACCCTGGCGCCCGCCCTAGGCAGGAATAAGCATGTATCCCTTGTTAACATTAGGGACTTGTAAGGGAACTGAGTGAAATATCCCAAGAGACAGACTAACTCTATTTCAGTATGCTGAGATCCTTGAGTCTACTAAGCAGTTCTCAGTGAAATCATTCTCTCTGTCTCTCTCTGTCTCTCTCTCTCTCTCTGGCAGGAATGGCCTGTCAGTTCAGTGAAACTGTTGGTGTGGGAAATTGCAACTGTTCGAAAGCAGAGATTAGGCTATATATTGCCATAAATAACTAATAACGTGTTACATTCTTTGCCTTGCTTACCAAACCACTACGAAATAAACCCTTCTAAGCACTTACTCCTTTTGTTGTGAAACTAAAGTGTTGGTGTGAATCGCTCTGAGGGGAGGGACGAGGGGGAAATAGTGAAAACTATCCCAAACTCTTATTCTACCATCCCAGCTTCCTCTATGATAGCAGCACACAACCCCACACAGTTATTTTTAAAGATTACCTCACTGACCACTCACAACCCAGGCTGTTATACAATCAACTTGGTCACTGCTATTGGAAGGTGTAATGGTAGAGGGTAGTGCCGTGTGGAGTAAGTGCCCAGCTGTCACAGAAACCTTGGGCCATCGCTCTCTTTTTCTGCCTAACCTACCTTACAGGGTTGTTGTGAGTAAAAAAATGGAGGAGAGGAGAATTATGCAAGCCATTTTGGGCCCCCATTAGGGACAAAGGTGAAGTATAAATTTAAAAAAATAGGATGGATGGAGGGCATTATTTCACACACTTTTTGGGTCCTCAAATCTTGGGTGGAAATAATCTACCAAACGTATTGATCTGTTCATTTCTAGAGAAAGCAAATCCCTAATAGTAGCAGGGTGTGATTCTGGCGCAGCCAGGGCCCCATCTGCATTTCCTTTGAAAGGTTCTTCAGAGAGAATCCAATGACTTTCGGTGATACTTTCTCCTCTGTTAATGGCGGCTTTAGCCATTACGTTTAATTGTTAATTTAAACCTCCTGGAAGGAGGCAGGCAGGAAGGCTCCGCAAGCTACAATTGCTATTCAGTGGAACGAAACAGTTCTGTCTGGATCTTTGCCAGTTTTATTTTGCTGACTGGCTGGGATTCTGGCATTGACAAGGGAGTCCCCTCTGGAAGCTCTGTGCTTCACCGCCTGAGGCCAACCCTCTCGTAGACCTTCTTTCCTTCTGCTGAGGCTGGAGTGAACTGCACTGGCCCTGACCCACTTTTACTGAGTTGCAAGCAGTTCTCTCGCTCCTCTGAAATCTCTGTTAGGTGTATATCAAATGTAAGCAGGGCTTTTTTTCAGCAGGAACGCGGTGGAATGGAGTTCCGGCACCTCTTGAAAATGGTCACATGGCCGGTGGCCCCGCCCCCTGATCTCCAGACAGAGGGGAGTTGAGATTGCCCTCCGTGCTGCTGAGGCAACCCACTGAGTTCCACCACCTCTTTTCCCTGAAAAAAAACCCCTGAATGTAAGCGTCCTGTTTGTAGCGTCCTTCTGGGTTTGCCATGGAACAAAAACCTGAGCAATCCTCATGGTTGACAACTCCAAAGGTAGGAACTGTGAACAGCTCAAGCTCAAGACGCTATTGGTGTTTCACCAATTGGACTGGGAAAGATGGCCCTCTTTTTAGGAGGGCCTGCAGGATATACAAGTTCTAAGCGGGGAGTTTGAGCTATTGAGTGCAGTTTGACTCTAAAAACAGCGCCTGCTGGTTTTTGAAATGCTGTGTTTTCTTGATGCTGGTGAGTGTTTCTTGTATTTGGACGCTGGAAAAAAAACCCTAAAAAAACCCTAAAAACCCTGCTGCTTTTTAGATGGTTGTCATCTTTGTTATTCTGTTTTCAGGTATGCGGTTGAGAGTTTTTCCAGGAGTATAGAACTCTGGCTGAAAGCGATGTGAGGATATGAGCCTTTCCCACTGAGCTGCAAAAGGAAGCAAGACTACAGCTATTTATTATTTATTTTATTTATATCATTTATAGTCCACCTTTCCCCCTGAGACTCAAGGCGGATTACACAGTGTGAGATTAGTACAGTCAATATCAAGGACATTTCCATAAACAATGCCATAGGGTAAGTAAATACAAGTTTACAAAGACATAACATTAGCAAGAATCCAATGCAGAGTTGAAGAAATGCTGAAACAGAGCATAAGCAATTCTAGGACTGACATTAGTCAACATGAAGCACAGGTAGCTCACAGGAGCACATATATAAACCAACAGATAGTATGTAAGGTAACATAGTAATGAAATCTATGGTCCCTAAGTCCAGGGCTGGATCTAGGGTTGCCAGCACCCAGGGCAACCCAAGTTTGGCATTCCCCTGCGCATGTGTAGCGCGCGCGTGCTCCTGGCACAGCGTGATGATATCACTTCTATGATGTCATCACTCAGGGCCCCCGGAGGCGTGCTGCCCATGCGGCAAGCCAGCCACCCCGGCACATGGTGCATCGTGGAGCTGGCGGCTGCAGCGCAGGTGGCTGAGCGTAGGGCTGGGAGGCTGCCCACGTTGTTCGCCTGCCCCTCTGACAGGCGGCTGGCGTGCCATGCGCTCCCTGTCCTGCAAGCATGACAAGCCAGCTGCCCCGTCGCTGGGGCAGGCGAACTGCGCGGGCGCCCTCCCAGCCCTCCACTCAGCCGCCTGTGCTGCTGCCACCAGCTCCGGTGCGCTCCTGGCTGGCAGCCGCGCATTGCTCCCCCTCTTTGGCAGCGCCGAGGGCAGGGTACCCCCCTGCCCCCCATCAATCCAGCCCTGCCTAAGTCATTAGTGAAGCATCTGAGACCCCCCTCCCTAGAATACAGCCCTCCTTCAAAACGTGTACAGTCGCTGCATCTGAAGTCCTTGCCTCTATGGCTCAGAAGTACGAGCGTGTCATATATGAAGGCATGGAAGCATCTTCTCTCACAGGATAGTGGTTTTTAAAGTTTCCAAGCTCCCAGGGAAATTGTTGCAGATGGGTTTGATTTCAATATAAGGCTTGGTGTGTTTTAGGTTATTTTAAACTTTTTATGCTCTTACTGAGCTTTTAATAGTTTATCAATTGTTACAACTTTTTTAGTGTTTATGTTCTTATTATGTAAGCCACATAATAAGCATGCTGAATGATAGGTGGTATAGAAATAGTCTCATATGTATGTATGTATGTATATGTACATAAAAGGCAAACTGTATTGGCGACGACTCACTTTTTATCCTGGTGCAGGCGTATTGCTGACAACTCTGGCCTCAAGGCTGCTATGACACACCTGCTTTCTGCTGGGAGGAGTGCTCAGACCGTCCACTGGGCCCCCTCACAGCAGCAAGTGGGTGCTTTGCAGTGGCCCCCAAGCGAGGGAGGCAGGACACTGAGGGGAAGAAGATCAGAATACAAATTAATCTTCACGCGGGTGCATTGCAGGGAGGGGGTCTGCAGAACTGATGGCCTAAACACTCCTCCCCACGCCTCCCCTCAGCGCCCTCCTGTTCTGGCCTCCAGGCCGCTGCAAAGCACCCACTTGCTGCTGGGAGGGGGCCCACCAAATCAGTTTTCTTTTTCTTTTGTTTAAGAAAACACCCCAAAGGTGGGAGGTCGGCCTCCCACCTTTGGGGTGGGGAAGGTTCTCCCCACCACTGCACCTTGTTAATTTGTTTTATTATTTGTATATTGATTTTAGTTTTTGTTTTTATCAATTTTAACTGTTCACCGCCCAGAGCCCCTGGGATGGGCGGTATATAAATTGAATAAATAAAATAAAATAAAAAATAATAGCTTTTTATTAGTTTTCTCATATAGGAATAGGGGAGGACAAGGGAAAAAGTAGAGAGGGAATATCAAATATATATCATAGAGTCTGCTCGAGTTAGAATTCTACTTATCTATGTCCTTTCAACATAACATTTCATCAAACATTTAACTGTGATTATTGATAATACATTACAGTAGTGTCTTCATATAGTTACTACATTCAAGTCAGTATACTTATTTTTATCCATTCATAGAATGGTGTCCATGGGGCTGCAAAATCTTCTTCTATTTGTCCTTCCGTTAATGAAGTTAGTTTGTCCATTTCTGCATTTCCCATTATCTTCGCTATCAATTCTTCTTCTCGGGGTATTATTGCTCTTTTCCGGAAGGATGCCAATAGAGTTCTTGTTGCTGTTACTCCATGGATTATAAAATATTTCTGATCTTTTCCAATTTCTTCTGGTACACAATTTAACAACAACATCTCAGGTTTAAAAGGGATTGTACATTGTAAAAATTGTTGTAACAGGTTATGCACCATTATCCAGAATTTGAGGACTTCTTTACATGTCCACCACATATGATAAAATGTTCCTGTGTGTTTCACACATTTCCAACACTTGTTTGACATATTTTTATACATTTTAGCTAGCCTATCTGGTGCCAAATCAGTTTTCTAGAGCCGGTTGTATTTTTTCACGCAACGAGCGTTGTTGCTAGTTATATATAAAGCTCAGAGTAGGTCCCCACACCCTAATGTGTGGCTCTGGGGGGGGGGGAGCAGTTGCAGTGGAAGATATCCAGGCTCCTGCCTCTGGAATTATTAAGTAGGAAAAGGCATGTGCAGCTAGGTCAGTGCGCCCTCTCTGTTCTTTCCTCATCCCACTTATTAAGTGAACAAGATGATCTCACTAAGTTTCCAGTTTGCTGACTGAGACAATTAACTAGACGTGGGGGGAGTGCTTATGACGGGTAGATCCGCAGGAAAAGTCTAACCCACAAGAAACAGTTGAGAGAGTCAGCCGTCTGTCTGACCGCCAACGTTTGCAAGACTAGCAGCAGGATGGGTGCGATTAGACGGACTCAAATTGTATTCTTAATAGACACGCGAAGAGAGATGAGAAATACCTTTTCAAGCTATGCAACCAGCTCATTGCATACTGGCAGGTGTGTGAGCACCTTGGAGTCAACCGCCCATGCGATGATGTGCTTTAAACGTATTCCAATTACTGTCTAATATTTTCATAATACATTTTTCACGCCTTGTGAGAATAATGGAAGAGAACTAATCTTTCCTGCCTGACTCATGGAGAAAAACATGATGGGCCGCGCGGTGGCTTTGTTGGGTGAGAATGCCTGGGGAGCCAGCGGCCCCACGAATGCAAGAGAGCCACCTACCTTTGACGCTCTTTGTAAAGCAACTGTTCTTGCTGCAATATACTGTGGTGGGCCATGTGCCGAGGGGTAATTTGCCACAGTGTCAATGTAGCCCCTTGGGAGGAAAGCAGGCATTGGTAATGGTCCACCACAAAGTGGGAGAAGAATTCAGCCGCTCCCATTCTTCCATGGGTTTCTGGCTGGGAGCAGACGTAAGGTGCGCGCTGACAAGAGTTCTGTCCCACGGTTCCATTCCCGTCCTTTTCCAGCATGACTCAGACTGCTTAATAGAATGTATTTATTTATGTGCTTTATTTATAGCCCGCCTTTTTCCACTGAGGCTGAAGGCAGGGTTACCAATCAGAATGAAACAATGTACTTATACAGCAAAGACATCCAATGAATATTGCAATAGATCAGAACTCAAAGACAATGCAAACATCAAACTGCCTAAGGCAAAGAATGCTATAGGTGCCCCTACGTGCTACCTACAGTCATAGATCCAGAGGAGTTAGCCGTGTTAGTCTGCAGTGGCAAAATAGTAAAGAGTCCAGTAGCACCCTTAAGACTAACTAACTTTATTGTAGCAAAAGCTTTTGAGAACCTCGGCTCTCTTCACTGGATGCATCTAACAAAGAGAGCTGTGGTTCTCAAAAGCTTTTTGCTACAATAAAGTTGGTTAGTCTTAAAGGCGCTACTGGACTCTTTACTATGTGCGACCTGTGCTTCATGTTGTCTAATGTCAGTCCCAAAATTGTTTATGTTCTGTTTCAGTCTTTTTAAACTCTGTATCGGGTTCTTACTAATGCTATGTCTTATATTTATTTATCCAAAGGCATTGTGTATGGAAATGTCCTTGATATTAACTGAACTAATCTCCCAATGTGTAATCCACCTTGAGTCTCAGTGAGAAAGGTGGATTATAAATGACATAAATAAATAACAAATCATGTAGTAAGTGGAATTACAAAGGTGGAAGACAATGCAGAAAAAGCAAGGTGGTACGCCCACAAGTTAAACACGAAGGCAGCATTCTTTCCCCATTGCTTCTGTCCAGCCTCAAGCATTCCAAGGTGTTCTATCACTGATCATGGCTAATAGCTACACAGCTTGCTCCTGGGAGCACCCAACCTGGATGGAGACGCAGTATGCAGACAACCTCTGTGCAAGGTGAGCGAATCCACCCCAAGCAAGCTCAGCTATTTCCTCACTGATTGTTACGGAAGATTCCTTGTTCTTAATTATCTCATTAGCTTTCGGTGTGCTGAAGTAGGGAAGGATTTGCAATTAGGCCTCGCGGTTGTGACGCACATTTAGCTGCTTTGCTAGCATACAGCAGAGTTGGTGGCAGAATGGAATCTGTTGGTTTTTGGAGAAGAGGGATGATGCGGTGAGAGCTGTATATCCAGTGAATATGACAGATGGAACTGATAGTAATGTCAAAGAAGAACGGGTTGGGCTGGCCGCAGGCAAAGGACTGACGTGCATGTTCAGATGATAAGATACCCCAGAGCTTCTGAAGGCACAGGATACTCGACAACTTCTAAGAGACACCTGAAGAAGAGAGCCGTGATTCTCGAAAGCTTATGCTACAGTAAAGTTGGTTAGTGTTAAAGGTGCTACTGGACTCTTTCCTATTTTGCTACTACAGACTAACACGGCTAACTCCTCTGGATCTAAGAGGCAGTGATTCTCAACTGGAAGGCTTAAGAAAAAAGTGACAAACAATTTGAAGAAAGAGGGATTTTTCTTCTCTCATTCTATTAAAATGTGGGGCTTACTGGCAGCCTCTTCAGGACCGAGCAAAGAAATAACCCATCGTGCATATGGCATTTAGTGTCACACACGATACAGCAGCAGCCACAAGTCTGGGTGGAGTTTTTAAGAGGAGTGAAAGCAAAAAGGACCCTCTGTGGACAGCGGCACTAAACGTCCACAGGAGACTTGCCCCATTTCCTCTGTTATTGATTCCAAACCCCAGTTCTGCCAGACAGCTCTGCAGGGCTTGGCCATCCATTAGGCACACCTATGCGATGGCCTGCCAGATGCAGACAGCTGCCAAAAACAGCTCTGTCGCCAACCCGCCTATCTGCCCACTGTGTTGAGAAAGTGCCACCCAGCCCCAACGGGCAGCCTGGGGTAAACATACTTCTTCCCTCCTTCACTCAGTGGGGCGGGCCTCTGTCTTCTTCCCTCTCTTGCAAGGAGCAGGGCTGTGGGCAGACCGGGGTACTTTTCCAGGCTGTTTTTTATCTCCCAACCTGCCTCTGTTTGAGTCATGGTGCCACAGGCCTGGCCCTGGTGAAAGTGGCATAGGTTGGGGTGACCTTCCCACAGTACAGGGGGATGAAGCAGATGGCAGTAGCTTTCCTGATGGGCTTGCCAACTGCAGCTTTGGAAACTCCAGGAGATTTGGGGGTGGTGGTTCATGTTGGGATGGCAGAGCTCGGCAGAGATGCAACATCTTAGAGCCAACCTACAAGTGACGCCTGACACAGGTTGGACACTTGTCAGCTTCCCTCACGTTTTGATGGGAAATGTAGGCATCCTAGTCTTGCAGATTGGCTCTCCAACTGCTGTCCAATGGACTTTTCAACTGTCACTTGTCCTACATTCCGCCAAGCGGCCTACATTTCCCGCCAAAACTTGAGGGAAGCTGACAAGTGTCCAACCTGTGTCAGGCGTCACTTGTAGTTTGGCTCTTAGATTCTACCCTCAGAAGCTGCCTCATTTATCCATGGGGAACTCATCTCTGTAGTCTAGAGATCAGTTGTAATTTGGGGAGAACTCCAGGTTCCACCTGGTGTTTGGCTTCATCATTTCCCATGGTGTGGCAGGCAGGGTGGTGGGTGGCAGTTCCCCACAGCATGGGGGGATGGCGAGGTCATTTGCCTAGGACACCAAAAATCCTTAAATCAGCCCTGTACCTCTGCCAGTCTTCAACACACTTCTCTTTGTCAGAGTCCAATGGGTTATTTCGTAGAAAAAGAGCTGGAGGAACTCATTAGCATAACTCATTAGCATATGCCACACCCCTTGCCATCACCGGAAGTGTGTCATTAGCATAACTGGTTTGCATATGCCACACCCCCTGACATCACCTGTCCTGGCTGCTTTGAACCCAATCTTGGCCATTCAGACCCGAAATTGGGACCAAAATGGCAGAAAGGGGCTGAAAATGGCCGAAAAGGGGCCCAAAATGGTCAGGATCGGGACCCTGCCAAGTGGGAGAGTGATCCACCACCCGTCAGAGGCCCGATCTAGGCCATTTCGGCCCCAATCCAGGCTGAAACAGGCCCAAAATGGCCAAGAGTCAGGTGGGCGGGGCCACCTGACATGTGACCTCTTTGGGGAACTGCCGGAACTGTGTTCCGGCGCGTTCTTCCTCAAAATGAGCCCTGGTTATTTGGATTCCACCCAGTAATAATTCACAAGAGAAGACAGCTGCAAAACCCAATGGGTGACCCATGCATAATTTTCATTTTAGGTACCTGGCACTGATCTGCTCCTTTTTGCAAACACCAATTAGTTCTTTCATCTACACCCTCTTAGGCCAAGTGGATAAATATTCTCCTGCTGCGTGGGTGCTACTAACTGGATGATAGGTTCAGTTAATGGCTACAGGACAGCAGGGTCCTTTTTTGTTTATTTAGGATTGCACCATGCAACTGGGCCATAGAGGAGGAGTTGGCAGGAGGGAATAGAGGAAAGGGGGACAATGGTGGGTGGGAGAAACATGATGGGGGAGGGAAATTAGATGAGCCAGGAAAATGAGATGCCTCCAGAAATCCTTGTGTGTCCCCACTTGTCTGTACTAATATCGTCCCTGGTACTGAAGTCAGAACGACTGGTCTGTTGTTTTCTGGATTCTCCTTTTTGAAGATTGGGATGTTTGCCCTTCTCCAGCCTCTAAGATGGCACCACACCAGTCTGCCAGCATGGTTAAGAGTCCGGGTGACCTTGGGTCAGTCAGAGCTTCTAGGAGCTCTCTCAGCCCCACCCACCTCACAGGGTGTTTTGTTGTGGGGATAATAATAACACTTTGTAAACCGCTCTGAGTGGGCGTTAAGTTGTCCTGAAGGGCAGTATATAAATCAAATGTTCTTGTTGTTATTCAAATTTCACACAACACAATCAATAACAAATAAAGATCACATGTTATCATTGATTGGCCTTGCTGATACAAGTTTCCACCAGAGACCTAAGTATCAGCCAGGTATCAGTGTAAAATGTACGCTGATCCAAGTAACGCCGTCTTTTGCAGTTCTGTAGGTGTTATACCAGAAATCTGCAGTTTTCCCATATAAGTTGCAAAGCTTTTCGAAATAGTTTTGAATCGTTTTTCGAAATAGTCCCGGTGACAATGGGGACTACTGTTGCATTCTTCTTCCACAGTCGGGTGGTTTCTATTGCCACATATTTAATTGCCACATATTAAATATCATATTTAAATGATATTTAATCATTTTTTCTTGTTCTTTTTCTTCGACTCTGGCATCCTCTGGAATTGCAATGTCAATTATCCAAAGTTTTCGATTTTTTTCCACAACTGTTATGTCTGGTGTATTATGTTCAAGGTGCTATTGCTATTGCTATTGCTATTCCTTCAGTGCCAGAAGACTCAGGCTTAGTTAAGGGGATCACTTATCAGCACCTTCTAAACTTCCCATTTGCTCTACTTTTCTGGTGGTGGCATAATTCCCTTTTTGGGGAGGAGATGGAGATCTGACCATTCTAGCATTCTCTTTGCCACCTGCTCCTCACCGAGCAATGGGCATATTCGGTTCCCTGCCTCTTCCTTTGAACACACCTGGAAAAGCCCTCTTTGCTGTTCTCGGCGTCCCCTACCAGCCTCTGTCATTTCGAGCTTGACCTTTCCCAATCTAAAGCTACCTAGCATTTCTCTTATTTAAAGTTTTTGAAGTTAAAAGCATTATTCGTCTGGCTATGTTCACCTTTGGCTTTCCACAAGATCAAGAATTCCACAATTAGGCATGCTATTTTTATCTCTTCAGAGGCATCCACGCTTAGTGAAAATTATCTCCCGACAGACACTGGCAGTTCTAGCTGTGCTTGACAGTCTCAGCCATTCCCACGTGGATGTTCAGGGAGGGATAATGATCAGAGGTCTGGACGGGAATCAGCAGGCTATCGGTTACATTCTCGATTCATGCAGTGAAGATGGAGTGCGCTTCACAAGCACGTCGCTGTCTCTGTACTGCTGTCACTAGAAAGTCACCAACCACCACAGTCATGCACCTTCTTTTCCTGCAAGGTGCTGAGAGTCTTCTGTCTCGTGCACCACAGGCTCCCCCATCCCCCATGCCCTCAAGTCATAGCTGACTTATGGCGACCCCTGGTGGGGTTTTCACGACAGAAGACTAACAGAGGTGGTTTGCCACTGCCTGCCTCTGCAGCCCTGGTCTTCCTTGGAAGTCTCTCATCCAATTACTAACCAAGGCCGACCCAGCTTCTGAGATGTAACAAGCTCAGGCTCACCTGGATTACCCAGGTCAGGGTCCCTCCCTCCCTAACAGGCAGAGCCTTTTTCTTTAAATGGTTTTTCCCATATAGATCCATGAAAGTTCCTTATGTTTCTATTAATGACTGGTAGATTGTGTTCGTAGATTGTACGTTGCTTGTTGTAATACAGTCAAGAAATGGCTTCCACTTACTATAAAATTCTGTTGTCTTTTCTTTGCCTGATGATTGTTGAAGTCTTTCTGTAATTTTTTCCATAATCATTTGGTCCCACACGTTACTAAGCCATTGGTCTATATCTGGTGCTGCCTTAGCATTCCATTTTATTGTGATTATTGTTTTTGCTGCTACAAGTAAGACTACTGATGATGAGTTCTTTTCTAATTTGTGGTTGCCTTTTCTTCTTTGATTTCCGTCATGCGCACTCCCAGGCTCGCGCAATGACATCACTTCTAGTGACATCATTGTGCGGGTTGCGGCCACCACCTTCTGCAGCAGCTGCCTGCCCTGCAACAGCCAGCTGGGCCACTGCAGGAAGGCTGGCTTGGTGCCCAGCAAGCCAGCCGCCCCATCAGTGCGCAGGCAGTACAAGCGGTCTTCCCATGCATGTGGCGCAGTCTCTGCTGCAGCCAGTCAGCCTACTGCAGGAAGGCTGGCTCTGCACCCAGCAAGCCGGCTGCTCCGTCAGTGCGCAGGCGGTGGTGGGCGGCCTCCCCAAGAGCATGGCACAGCCGTCTATGCTGCTGCAGTCACCCACACCGCTGCAGCCAGCTCAGCCCACTGCAGGAAGGCCGACTTGATGCCCAGCGAGCTGGCCACCCTGTCAGCGGCAGTGTGGGCCGCTTCCCCAAGGGGTCAGTGCAGTCTCTTGCGCCCCTACGAATTTTGCGCCTGGGGCAACCGCCCCACTGGCCTTCCCACACTACGCCACTGGGAAAAGATGCTCTAAGACACTGCTCCTTAGAATGCGAAGGAAACAAGCAACACAGACTCCAGTCTCTAGACTGATGTTGCAAAACCGAAGTTCCCAGTTCTTTCCCGTGTGGGTGTGGATGAACTTGCCATGCCTGCCATGGTCTAATGCATATAATATCTAGAACAATGCTGGTCCTTAACAGAAACAAGGGCTTGGGTGGCATCTGCCTTTTGTTTCCCAATCTCCAGGTACAGTGACTGATCTCCCAACCACAAAAGGGAAATGTTTCTTGTGTTTGTCAGGCGGGCCAAAGACGTTTTGTCCTTCCCAGAAGCTGCCACGCATGACGCAAGGACCCAGGAAGAGTTCCCTGCGCCCTCCCGTTCGTGTTGTGGGAAATGGATTTAACGAGAAAGATTTTATATACCTTTCTGTGCCTTTCAGTGTTATGCACTTTTACTATTCTCAGGAGCTAAAGCAGAACTTGTAACGCAACTTGCAAGAAAATGAAACTTGAAACAAAAGACCAAAGAAGAATGTACGTAAATCACCGTGAAATGTAAGATCAAAGCACTGTGACGCTTGCTGTCAGTAGATTGTGCTCAATACATTTGATGAGCACCTGTTTGATTCCTGATACCTGTTACTTACGTGATACAGAAATCCCCTTTGTAGAACTATCTATGCAAAATGTTGCAATAAAAGTAAGCTAGGATTGCAATGCGGCAACAGTCATAGAATGCATAGACTGGCATTCAGGACGCAGGAGATTTTATTCTGTGTAGCATCCTTTCTGCGCATGGATTGCCCCAGAGGGATCTGGGCAATTGTGGGAAAGGTTGTTCCCTGAGTTCAGAAGAGAGAAACTTCCCTTAAATCATTACTAAAGTAATTAGTTTCTTAGTTCTAGATGTAAAGCTTTACAAAAGTCATCAATATCCCTGAAGCTATGAAAACCAAACTTCTGAACTCCAAAGCTCTGACATGGCAGTTCTGGGTCAAGCCTGCTTTTCATCACAGCAAAGTGGTTTTCATAAGTTTCAGCTTGTGACAGATGAGGTGCTAGAGGAACACACCAAAGTAGGGGTGTAATCTATTAGTCATTACACAAAGCAGCCTGTGGGTTTTGGTAACTACTGAAATGTACTGAAGTCTGTTTGAAAAGCACCATGTAAATCTCAAAGATTAATTTTGCTGTGGCGCAATGCCAAGCAAAAACTTATGTGTCGGGAGGGGCAGACGGACAGTTTGACATGGCATCGAGAGCGTGCAGTTTGAAAAGTAACAGAAAATAGTTCCAGGAAGTCTTTGTGTTGGACTTGATTAGCAGAGATTAATTAATGCGCAGTCCAGTATAAGAAGACAGACTCCAGTGTTTTAGCTCTAGAAAAATGCTTTGCTACATATATAGGACAAAGGGTGCGTTTGGAGAGAAAATAAAGAAAGCTAGCTGTCTCCTACATCTTGAAGGTCAGACTAGAACACAATACACTCCTTTCTGGAGGCTCTTAAGATTTTAACAGTGAAATCCTAAACATAGTTACTCCAGTCTAAGACCAATAGATAATCCTAGATCCTAGTTACCAATAAATAATCCTAGATCTCTTCATTAAGCATAAAGATCCCCCTTTTTATGGCAGGAACTTTTACTCCATAGCTAAGAGGTCCTATGCAAACCAGCTGACTAACTAAATGAACAGAACAACAGTGCAAGACTAAACGTAGGACCCTTGCTAAAATCCTAACACTTTGGCTAACTAAAAACAATTTTCCATGTCTGCGAAGGTTTTAGACACCCAGCTGCGAACAGAAGTGAGCTGATTATGGCTGAGGCTCTGGAACAGATTTCTAACCATCATTGACTTCTCATAAAACCTGCACTAATAAAAGTATATCTTACTAAAGAAAACTGCCCACATCAACGAAATCAATTTGTAATGTTCCTGATATTGACTGTACTCAGGGCTCATTTCGAGGGGGGATGCACAGGAACGCAGTTCCAGCAGTTCCCCAAAGAGGTCACATGTCAGGTGGCCCCGCCCACCTGACTCTCGGCCATTTTGGGCCTGTTTCGGCCTGGATTTTGGGCCCGTTTCCAGGAAGTGACATCATCATGCTACGCATGCCCCCCCCCCAGCATGCCCACACTCTGCCGGGGCTCGCATTGGGGGCTGCTATGGAGCGCAGGAATGCTCCTGCACTCCACAGCAACCCAAAACGCGCCTGCGGATCGGGCCCGTTTTGAGGTGCCGCAGAGTGCAGGAGCGCTCCTGTGCTCTGCAGCGGCTCAAAATGGCCCAATCCGTGGGAGCACGCAGTTCCGCAGGGGAGTGCGCACGGAGGGTGCGCCCCCCCGCTGGCCAGGTAATTGGGGTAGGGTGTGGGGGGGCGAGGGCAAGGGATCCCGCACCCCCACCGGAGGTCTGGTACCCCTATTTAAGGCCAGGGCCGTATTCTTCATAAGGCTGACTAGGCCGAAGCCTAGGGGCCCCACAGGGACTAGAGTGCTGTTACCTGTGCCCTAAGGCTCCAATGGTTAAAGGCACTTTACACTCTGCGCTGTAGCAGTATGTGTATATATATATTTAGCTGTGTATATATATATATATATATATATATATATATATATATATATATATATATATATATATATATACTCTCCTAAGTATATATGAATAGAATTCTTCAGGAGACCCTCAAAATGGATATAGGGCCATGTACTGTGGTCTAGTTCCCCCCATATGAGGGTCAAGCTGTCAGCTGTAGTGGGGTGAAAGACTGAAGTGCCAGAAGGGGCCAGAAATACTTGAAAGCTTAGGGGCCCGGCCATGGGTTAATACAGCCCTGTTCAAAGGATGAGGTATGTAGGGTTGCCAGCTGCAAGTTGGGAAATTCCTGGAGATCTGGGAGGATGAAACCTGGAGAAAGTGGGATTTGGGGAGGGAAAGGACTTTGGCATGGCATAATTCCATGGAGTCCACCCCCCAAAGTAGCCATTTTCTCCAGGTCAACGGTTCTCTGTGGCCTGGAGATCAGTTGTAATTCCGGGAGATCTCCAGCCACTACCTGGAGGCTGGCAACCCTAGAGGCATCCCATCCATTTCCTCTTCCTTCCCAGCTTTAATTTCTCATAGCAATGGTTAAACCTTCCCCCAGTATTTTCCCCAGTATTGACTAAGGCCAACTTAGCTGGCACACTTGTTTCCATTTCCCTATACAAACCAGCCCTTTTGAGGAAGCAGACTGTTTTCTTGAACACATCTGGAGCTGGTATGTTTTCCCTCTGGTATAAAACTTCTTTCTGCCGGCCTCAGCAGCCTCCGACGAGGCACTTCACAGCACTGGATGATTCTGCAGTTTGATCTCGTGTCTTTTTTCATCTTCTCCTGCTGCGCTTTCACTTCTTGGACGAACAGCTCTACTTCTTCTGAGGGGATTTCCACAGTGTGTAGGATGCACGATGCAGGATGAGTCACAAAGAAAGCCTAAAAAACATTCTGAGTAAGCCCTAAGCCAGTTCAGGAGCACGCTAGAGGTTTCCTTCCAAGTCATTAGGCAAGATTTGTATTCCTGGTCTAAGTGGGAAAGAGAGCTACCCACAGAGTGTTGCTCAAAAGCTGCACAGGAGGAAGTCAAGTGAGTTCTGGTGTATTTTGGTGGAATGGCTTGGGAACTGCATGTAATTTTTTTTCAAGGTTCTGGAGGCCGAATGTGCTGGGGAGGGGGACCCATTTGAGAGAAATTTTGAGCATTTGAATTCATGCCGCCCCCTAGGTACAGGATTCATATGAGCACAGTGCCCCCTTCAGAAATAATTAATTCCCCCTCCATAAATTCTGAGCTCTTTTTAAAACAGTACATATTTAATAGTTTCTGCTGTCCAGATATAAGGGGGAAAGTGCAGTCGTGTTTCCATAGAACTGCCTGTGAAGAAATAGAAAAATCAAAAAGAGTCCAGTAGCACCTTTAAGACTAACCAATTTTATTGTAGCATAAGCTTTCGAGAATCAAGTTCTCTTCGTCAGATGCCTGATCCAGACAACCAGTGGTGTTCTGTTGTTAGTTCCTTTAGGTTTGTCCTGGAGCAGACTGTTTCTGGGTACTAGTCTGGCCCTGTTGATTTGTATGTGGCCAGTTTGGATCAGGCATCTGACGAAGAGAACTGTGATTCTCGAAAGCTTATGCTACAATAAAATTGGTTAGTCTTAAAGGTGCTACTGGACTCTTTTTGATTTTGCTACTACAGACTAACACGGCTAGCTCCTCTGGATCTGTGAAGAAATAGGGGAGCTATAACTTGATTGGATCAGTTAACCCCTTTCTGACCAAATTTATTCTCATCTTCTTTGTCTCATCCTTTCCCCTACTTTGGGCCTTCTGATTTTTGCTCCTGTGTTACCCTCTTCTTCAAAGTCCATAATGACAAGCGAGAACTTTGGACAGAAAATTGGAGTGAGGTTTACTCTATTTGAGGGTTACTCCCTCTGTTTGCAATAGGTAATTAGCCTCAGGAGTCGGTGAGCTATGGACGGGGGGCGGGGGATAGAAAACTGAATCTGCATTTTCTTTCATCTTGATGCTATCTGGTTTTCAGCAAGAGGCAGTTGGCGCAGTGGGGAAATTAATTTTAATTCAACTCTGAGACCCCTACGCGTTTCACATATGCTTCATCAGGGTGATATGTAAAATATTTTACCGTTCAGATTGTGATATTTTATGGATCCCCCTGCTAAAAGCATATGCAAAATGCACTGGGGAAATTAATTTCCTCACTGCAACATTTCTTGTTTTTGTTCTGTGCTTGAAGCAGTTGTCCTTTTCTTGCTGCTGGTATCTGGTTGTAATAATCAATTCCACCCCCGTATATCCACCCCTGTAAACTTCCCTTTGCAAAAGACAGCATGGCTCTGAGCATGGACAGAATGCCTTTTACTCACTAATGAATAACCGTGCTGTCATGCTTGTATCCCCAGCCTGAAAAAGAGCTAAAGGCCCGAAGGAGTCCTACAGGGCAGAAGGCCAAAGGGCTGAGGAGGCAAAATATCCAGACGGGCTTAAACCTCATCACTTCTCATAGCAGGAAAACAAAGTACCAGGAGGCAATAAACAAATTTAAGTCAGGGATAATCCTTCCTCTGAATGCAGAGTCTACAAATACTCTCCACGTGTATAAAGTGTGTTTCTCTCCGTGTGCAATAACTGCACACATCTACCAACATAGTATTAGGGGATAATTTCTAGGTTGGAAGGAGCAATTTGCAAGTGGGTGTAACTCGAAAATCTCCCATTTTAGTAATTAAGGAACTGATTAATCTCCCTACCTCAGATTCTCCAGCAGATTTAAATCCTACCCTGGTTTTATGCCCCGAAACATCTCTTGAGAGACGACACAAAGGAATAATCTTCAGCAAGCCTACTCAGGTCTATTCAATTAGACCTACTTCCAGGAAAGTGTTTTTAGGATTATACGAATAGGAACACTAACTAAATCATCAAAAGACTCATAGCAGGATGCGCTCTGACATGGATAGCCCAGGTGAGCCTGATCTCATCAGATCTCAGAAGCTAAGCAGGGTCGGCCTTGGTTAGTAGTCGGATGGGAGACCTCCAATCAGGGTTGCAGAGGCAGGCAATGGCAAACCACCCCTGTTAGTCTCTTGCCATGAAAACTCCACCAGGGGTCACCATAAGTCAGTTATGACTTGAGGGCAGTCTCCACCACCATCACATGATTATAAGCAAATCACTTCTTCCTGGATAGTGGGTGGCGTGTCATATTGCATATATATATATATATATATTGTAATTCTTCTGTGAATGCTGACTTGTGGTAGCTACTCACATGCAAACTGAAGATGGGAAAGAATAATAAACAAAGGAGCCTGCTGCTCAGGATTAGAGATGGGCATGAACTGGGAAAAAAACTAACCATGCAGTTCGTGGTTCGTCAAATTTCACGAACCACGAACTTTAGCAAACCAGCTCATTTGGTTCATGAAAACATCACAGCCAGGGTCAGAAAACCACCACTTCCAGGTCAGCAGAAGGTCACTTCCGGGAGAGCAGAAGGTCTGTAGGAAGTCCATCCCCTGTTGCCTAGGAAACTGATTGATTGGCTGTCTGCAGTTATGAACCAAAAAACGAACCAAAGAACCAGCCTAAAGTTCATGGCGGTTCGTCAGAAATGGGATCTGATGAACCGCGGTTTGCAAACCACGAACAAGCCTGGTTCATGCTTCATTTTGATTCATATTTCAGTTCGTGCCCATCTCTACTCAGGATACTAAACTCCCCCCCCTCTCGAAATCAAGCAGTTGCTTGGAACGCCATCTATGGGGGATGCTCTAGCTTTGGATTTCCTGTAGTGGGCAAAGGGTTGGACTAGATGGTCTTGGGAGACCCATTCTGACTCGATGGTCTGGGATACATCAAGGATGGGGGTGTGGCAGGTGGCCTCCCTCCTCGGGACTTGGAGCAGCTTGGACACAGCCCAGAAGGTCCTCTGCTGCTGACAAAGGACGCATTTATACAGCAACAAGGAGGAGGAGGAGGATTGCGTCCAGCAGATTATTATTTCCAAGGCTTATGCAACTCGGCAAAGGACACCAAATTGCAGAGTTTGGAGCCTGGAGTCCTTTCTCTAGCTTGTATTTTCAGGAAGCTGGCCACGGAAAGGGTGGATTTGAAGGAGCCCGCTGGTGCCTTGTGCCGGGATCTGGTGCAATTTCACACCGCTATGCAGAGGAGCCCAGCTTTTCATTTCAGCATCTATGTGTTTTCAGACCTTTGAAAACCATACGATGCATACATTCAATGGGCCCCTTGTGCCCAAGGACACTAAGCCAATTCCTTCGTATCAGGTTTGATTCCTATTTACTACGTTACCTTTACATAAGGGCAAGTGGCAGGGGCTGAGATTTTATTCCGGGGTGGTGGCAAGCAGCAGAAAAGAACTCTCCATCACAAGCTGTCACAAGCCATTGCAAGTGGGGGAAAGGGTTGCTGAAAATCCCAACCCCCCTCCCCGAGTTCTGAGTGATGCCCCTCAAGTCTTGTAGGTTGCTCCCTGGAGGTCTGTTAGGGTTTCCAACTACAGACTGGAATATTCCTGGAGAATTGGGGGTGGAGCCAGGATTGGGGAAGGGGAGGGGCCTCTGAAGGGTATAATGCTGTAGCACCCACCCTTCAAAGCAGCTGTTTTCCCTGCCTGGGACTGAACTTTGTAGTCAGGAGATGAGTTGTAAGTACAGGAGATCTCCAGGCCCCACCTTGAGGATGGCAACCCTAGAGCCCATATGCTCCCCATTTAGTATCACTGTTCTAGGTCATTCATAAACCAGCTCTGTTTTGTGGCTGGGATGGATTTTTCTTCATAGAATCATAGATCATAGAATCATAGAGTTGGAAGGTACCTCCAGGGTCATCTAGTCTAACCCCCTACATAATGCAGGAAATTCACAATTACATTTCCACCCCCAGTGACCCCTGCTCCATGGCCAGAAGATGGTAAAAAAACCCTCCAGGATCTCTGGCCAAACTGGCCTAGAGAAAATTGCTTCCTGTCCCTAAAGCAGCGAATGGCATTACCCTGGGCCGTGTAAGAAGGGGCCATGAGAACTAAGCACTGATGTAACCCTTCCTGCCCTCCCTCTCGTGATCTGCCCAGGTTCACAGAATCAGCATTGCTGTCAGATGGCCGTCAAGCCTCTGCTTAAAAACCTCCAAAGAAGGTGAGCCCACCACCTCCCGAGGAAGCCTGTCCCACTGAGGGACCGCTTTAACTGTCAGGAAGTTCTTCCTAATGTTTAGCCAAAAACTCCTTTGATTTAATTTCAGCCTTTTGGTTCTGGTCCAACCTTCTGGGGCAGTGGAAACCAACTCTGCACCGTCCTCTATATGACAGCCCTTTGAGTACTTGAAGATGGTTCTCATATATCACCTCTCAGTCGTCTCCTCTCCAGGCTAAACATTCCAAGCTCCTTCAACCTTTCCTCGTAGGACTTGGTCTCCAGACCCCTCACCCATCATAGGTTTGCAAAGTCCTCTATGCAAAAAAAAAAAAAAAATTGCATACCCTGACCGATATTTTAAAAATTACCCTATAAAACCACTCTAGTGGCTGGTTTGCAGTCCTTTTTGCTTGAGAAATGAAGTGATAATGGTGGTCTTGCCCTTCCACAAGAGTGTGGCATTCCAAGTGCAGATCCGCACTCAAACACAGAACTTCTTCACTGATAATTTGTCCAAACAACAAGGAAGAGCTGCTGGTGAAAGAGCAAGGACTTGGATCCAGTGGGGAGTAAGTACAGACCGGCTTCTCCCTCCCTTCTGGAGGTTTACTCACATCCGTCACTATTTCCACAAGCTCTAAGTAAACTTATATTTGGGGCTTTCCTTCAGAAAGGGAGAATGCCTTGTTTATCGAGAGAAGGCTCAGTTCCTCTGGTACAACACTTTGGGGCTGGGCCTGCCTCTTTTCCCCAGGGGTCTTGGCACACTTTATGGGGAATGTGAGAGCAGAGCTTGGTCTCTCTCAGCGAAGACATGGGCCGTTTCCACACTACTCACCTTCATCTGGAATGCTGCAGAACGTCGTGGAAGACAGTGTCTTCTCGCTCGAGTTTTGCACGACATCGCACAAGAAGGCACTATCTTCTGTGTTTTTTCTGCGACCTTCCGCAGCGTTCCCGATGAAGGTGAGTAGTGTGGAAACGGCCCTGCTCTCTGCAAACATGCAGCCACACAACCAATTAACTCGGCAATGTGTAACGCGGCCTTACATACTCAAACTCCAACTACTTTGAACCTGATAGTTTGCCCAATGTGGGGGAAGTTCAGCAAAGACCTAATATAGACTCATCCAGGGGGGAAAAATTGAGAGAAGCTTGTAAATTGTTTAACAGAGTGATCCGGGGAGGCACATACTCTTAGATGTCAAAAATCCAATCCAATACATTGTTGGCTTGACAACTAATTTCCCCTGGCCGAATGACTTTTTGGGGAGGAGGTGAGACAGAGCTAAATGGCATCTCGTGTTGTGTCCTTAAGCCTGCGGTGACCATACAAGTCCTTATGGCCCGGGAATCCTTGGATCTCCTGCCTGCCTGCCCCTCTATTAGAATCCCACTGGGCTAATGAGACCTCTGCCCTGGGACCACCTCCTATGCTTTGGCCTACGGTGTTTGCCCCTTGACGTCCCACAGCAACTCTGAGCCTCTGAGGATTCGGAGGAGCCATTTCAGGGGGGGGCACACCTGAACTTAGCAGCAGCTTCACTGGAGGGGGGAGAGGCAATTGGGAGAGGGGAAGGGTGGGCCCTGAACACTGTTTCTTTTACACTCCACGTTTCATATTAATGAATTGGTGCAAGCCACCCCACTTTGTGTGTGTATGTGTCTCTCCCCTCTGTTCTAGGTGATGTTAGCAGCCACTCAAAGAAATCCAACACAGGGTGATAATAGTCCTATTCATTCTGAGGGCAGCAGTGCCCTCCAAAAATTGTGTAGGCTTGCATGTGGGGTCCTGTTCACCCCCAAGTGAGGAAGAATTAGCATGAAGCAACAGAAGGGAGAAGGGAAGCCACCTCGTAGGCCTTTCAGGTATCCTTTGCATGGACACCTGACTTAGGAGTCTGCAGGCTTCCTGATAATATCAGCATCAACATCATCGTCATCAACAATGACAACAACGACAATAATAATAGATTTATACACCGCCCTTCAGGACAACACCCACTTAGAGTGGTTTACAAAGTGTGTTATTATCAGGGACCGTTTCGTAGAAAAACAGCTGCAAGAACTCATTAGCACATGCCACGCCCCTTGAAATCACCAGAAGTGTGTCATTAGCATAGTTGATTTGATTGGGCCCAAAATGGCCGGGATTCAGCCACTGCAAGTGTTCCCTCACCTCGCAGTGGCCCAATCAGGGCCGTTTTGGCCCTAATCCAGGCCAAAAAGGGCCCAAAATGGCCATTTTGGGCACGTTTGGGCCTGGATTGGGGCCGAAATGGCTGGGACTCGGTCTGTGCCGGGTGGGGGAGACTTCCCCCACATGGCACCAACCCCATCCAGGTTGTTTCGGACCCAATCCCAACAGAAATGGGCCCAAAATGGCCAAAAGTGGCCATTTTGGGACCTTTTGGGCCAGGATCGGGGCTGAAGTGGCCCAGATCAGATTGGTGCCAAGCGGGGGAGGGTTCCCCCACCCAGCACTGACACGATTCTGGCCGTTTCGGCTCCAATTGAGGCTGAAAGGGACCACAATGGCTGAAAGTCAGGTGGGCGGGACCTGTTGGGGGACTTGCCGGAACAGTGTTCCGGCGTCTTCCCCCTCAAAATGAGCCCTGGTTATTATTCTCCTCACAACAATCACCCTGTGAGGTAGGCGGGGCTGAGAGAGCTCTGAGAGAGCTGTGACTGACCCAAGGTCACCCAGCTGGATTCAAGGGGAGGAGCAGGGAATCAAACCTAATTCCTAACCACAACATCCAACGGAGAAGAATTCTGCTTTTCCTTGAAGCTTTCAGAAGCAGACTAAATGTTTGTGGAAATTCGCTTTATCTCTACAATTTATTCTGGGCGCAGATCTCTTCCCTTGGAGCCGTGCAGGGATTCAGCCAGAGCACCGCCGGACACCCATCAGCCACTAGAAGCCAAGCCAGTCTGGCAGGTTCCACGCCTACAATGATTCGATTGGAACAGGTCATGTGACACACCCTGACTTTTGTCAGAACCTCCCAGGAAAGGTCTGGTCCTTTTGATCTAAGAAGCTCCGATCACTTCTGTTCCAAAGTGCCTTCGTTTATTAATCAGGGAAATATGACGGGAAGCGTTCCTTGATCTTATCTGCATTCTCAGATCCAGCCGCCCAGACTGAGGACGTGTAAATCTGCACAAGGGTTGTGTTGTGTATGGGAATAATGGCTCCTGCTTTCCTAGTTGCTTCTTCCTGCCCTGCCCTTTGATTAGGACATTTGATTAGGCCTCCATGACTCTGGGAGAAATTACTTCTGGGTATGATGTGACCAAAGCCACAGAGCAGGCATGAAGAGACAGCGGCCTCAAGGCAGAACAGGAATGCTAGCCCATCCTGAACAACCAAGGGACGTCAGTAGTAGTAGTAGTAGTAGTAGTAGTAGTAGTAGTAGTAGTAGTAGTAGTAGTAGTAGTAATAATAATATTCAATTTATATACCACCCTTCAGGACAACTTAACACCCACTCAGAGTGGTTTACAAAGTATGTCATTCTCCTCACAACAATCACCCTATGAGGTCGGTGGGGCTGAGAGAGCTCTGAGAGAGCTGTGACTGACCCAAGGTCACCTAGCTGGCTTCAAGCAGAGGAGTGGGGAAGCAAACCCGGTTCTCCAGATTACATTCCTGCCACTTGTAACCACTCCACCAAACTGGCACCCACCCCTCACGGAGGAAACTTTTTATGGTCAGAGTCCCCTCCGGGGCCAGTCGCAGGGCTCAGCCCCCAAAGGGATCAGAATATTTATTTACGACCTTTATGTCCTGCCTTTCTGCCCAGTCAGGGCCACCAACGTATAAACAATGTATCTGAACATGCACAGAGTACCTTTGGGACATTCATCTGTGATGCTGGCCATATTCACTACCCTAATGCCAGGAGGCAGTGGTGTTGGTGATACCAGGCACCCCTTTTCTTTGATGCCTCATGGTGCCAAATCTAGTGCCCTACAGGCCCAAGGAGGGCTAAGGACATGCTCTTCAAAAAGCCACAGGCCAGCCAGCTGCTCAGCTACAGCTGGCCCTTCAACAGGTAGCCCTTGGCCATCAGCTGTGTGGTGGCTCCCCTCTTGGGGAGGGGAAAGAAGCGGGGCAAGTGAGAGATTATGCCAAAGCTGCCATTTGTCTCTCCTGGGCTTGGCCACTCCCCACGGGGCTCTTGGGTAGAGGGAGGCTACTGTATTGTTACTGTATGTTATGATTTTAATGCTGTTTTTATTGTAATTTATTTATGCTGTAATCTGCTCTGAGCTTGTTTACAGGGGGAGTAGATAATAAATGTTGTTGTTGTTGTTGTTGTTATTATTATTATTATTGCAAAAGCCCCGGTGCGCAGAGTGGTAAGCTGCAGTACTGCAGCCCAAGCTCTGCTCATGACCTGAGTTCGATCCTGGAGGAAGCCGGGTTCAGTTAGCAGGCTCAAGGTTGACTCAGCCTTTCCATCCTTCCAAAGTCGGTAAAATGAGTACCCAGTTTCCTGGGGGTAAAGTGTAGATGACTGGGGAAGGCAAAGGCAAGCCACCCCGTAACAAAATGTCTGCCAGGAAAACGTTGTGATGAGACATCCCCCCATGGGTCAGTAATGACTCGGTGCTTGCGCAGGGGACTACCTTTACCTATTATTATTGATAATGATAATAATAGACACACCCCAGCGCTTCCAGAGTCCTGAGGGAGGAGGCACCACTAGCTCTGGTGTAAAGCATGGGGGAATGGGATGCTGCTTGAGCCCTGCCCCTTCTCCACCTGAGGCCAAGGAAGGGCTTTTGACGGTGTACGATGACCCGACAAAAGGTGAGCACACAAACCAGTCATTGCAAACTTTTAGCCCCATTTTCAGGACACAGGGAGAGCTGCGAGTGTCATGGTGGCTGTCGGCATTTGACTTGCCTCAATAGCTTTCTGCAGGGCTAGGAGGGCCATTTGGTCCGGGCCTTACATTTACACAAATACACTGAGACGATGTCTTACTGTTCTGCTGGTCCCTTCCAAGAGGGAGTGCTCAGATCTAACCCCTCTTTTCGGTGTCTTTCTTCTTTTCAAATCCAGGGGGCGAGGGGGAGAAAAACAAAAGGTCTTAAGCTAATCTGGAAGGCCAGAACTATCCCTTTCAAGAGGACACTTAAAAACCGGCTCTTAAGGTAGCTGACTAAGCTCTGGAAAGGCCGTGGCTGCATTCACGCTGAAAGGAAGGTGGGTTTTGCTCTGGATAGGCTGTGCAAGCTATCCCCGCAGGGCCTTGGAAAGTCCTGCCAGCTTTCCCAGCAAAGGATGTGGGTCACCGAGGGAAACGGGGGCCGCCAACGAGGCCAAGTACGGGGAGGGAGTCCTTTGGCTCAGAAGACCGCTCCACTTTCAAAAACCGGGTTCTCAAAAACAAAATGAAAGCAACGCAAGTTGTGAACAAATTGGCTAACCAGACTGCTCAATCCATTTGTTTTTGAAGGTTGCTGTTTTTTAAAAAGAGGGTTACTTGAGCTTACTGAGCAAATAGATGGTATTGCTACTGCACAGTAATAATTCAAGAGGGCTGCAAACAGCACCTCCGTTACCTCCCACTGGGTAATGTTTACAGAGGCGGCAACAAAGTCCAGAACATTCAACCAGTTCTTTCGGGCTCATCTTAACATAGTCCACCCATTTCGCCTGCCCCTTTACAGCAGCGGTTACCGAAGCCCAGAATATCTAAGCCTCATCTTCCTTGGAAGGAGGTCCCACTTAAGCTAGGGGGTCAAACTGGACCGAAGAGATCCCAGAGATGTGAAGGGGAGGATGCAATGAAGCTCTATTTCCCCCTCTTCTAACACAGAGACAGCGTGATGTAGTGGTTAGAGTGTTGGATTGGGACCTGGGAGATGCATGTATGAATGCCTGCGTGGCCATGGAAGCCTGTTGGGTGCCCTTGAGTCCATCACATGCTCCGCCTAACTTATCTCACAGGGTCGTTTTAGTTGGAGATGCTCCAGGGCCAGCTACACACCCAGGCTCTTGGGTTGCCAACCTCCAGGTGGTGGCTGGAGATCTCTCGGAGTTACAACTGATCTCCAGGCGACAGCGATCAGTTCCCTTAAGGAAAATAGCTGCTCTGGAGGGTGGTCGCTATGGAATTATACCCTGCAGCGGTCCCTCCTGGCGACACCCCCGTAAGCTCCAGGAATTTCCCAACCTGGAGCTAGCAACCCTGTGCCCAGCAGGTGCTCTACCGCGGAGCCACGGCTCCTCTCCCTCGTTCAACGGGACTTATTCGAGAGTAAGCTGGCAGAGGCCCGTCGCCTGCCAAGACCAGGCTCTGCTGCAGCACGCTGACCCGTCCGCAGCCAGATGCTCAGCCCCCCGTCCGGAAACGGCTGAAATGCCAATATTGCGGGCGGCGTTGAGAGAGAGATGCCCTGGAGATGCCACTGAGTTAGAGCTCCGTGTGACCTCTGGGCAGGGCTAGCCGCTGCCCTTTCGGGATCCCGCCGCTTCTCCGCTTCGCCCGCAGGTTCTGCTGCTCCCACGTGGGCAGGTTCCCCGGCGCTCAGCTTAGCGTCCAATCGCCGGGCACTCTGCAGCAGCCAATACCTTCCCGTCTTCGCTGGAACGTCACCAGCCCCAACGTATCCAGTTAGAAGGGGAGCAGGGCGGGGGCGTGGCCTGCCCCCGACTTGGAGGGGCTCGGAATTCGCCGGCGGCGGCGAACAAAGGGCGGCGGCGCACTTCCAGACCCCCCATTCGTGTTGGCCGCGCCTTATTTGCAAGGAGCAAAAAAGACCCCAATGCAAAGTGAGAGGGGGAGGGGCGCTCCCCCCTCCCCACGAGTATCTCAACGTGGTTCGATGCGAATCCCTTTGATGAGTATCTTCAAAGAGCCGGTTTAGGGGGCAGGGGAAGCGGCTGGCGCACAAACAAACACCATGTGACTCTACCTTTGCTTGCGTTAAATGGATACGTTTCATTACTTCCAGGGAAACAAGTCTTTTTTTTTTAAGTTTCCCTTTGAAACATGAAATCTCTGCCCCGATTTCTTTTTTTTTTTTAATTGCACGGCTTCTTCTTACCACATGGTAGTGACAGATTGTTTGAGCTGGAAGGAGAAGCCATTCAGAGCTAATTAAGCGGCCCTTCCAAGCAGGATTTGCCAGCGCCAGCCTGAGAAAAGCAACCGATTTGTCAGCGCTAGGCTCCGACGGTGCCGCGTGGCTTTGACGGACAGACTCCCGAGCTGGAGTGGCAGCTGGGACCCGTTCTGGCCAATGGGAACAAACAAAACGCTCGGCTCTTCCCCGATTGGCCAAGCTTGCGTCTTTTCCCGACGCTGTTCGCGCGCGCGGCCTCGCCCCCCTGCTTTGCACAGCCGGACCCCACGTGGGGTAAGGGGAAGAGGGCGGGCTCTTTCCGTGACGTAGACCCAGGGAAGCCATTTTGTGCTTAATAGGCGCTTGCCCGGGAGGGTGCCTGTGGTGCCTCTGTCTGAGCCGTGCTCGGGCTACGCTTCCTCTTGCAAGTGCTATCTTCCAACGCACTGGCTTCTCCCGGGGAAAAATGAGAAGGGGCACAGCGGACTAATAAAGGGGACCCCCCCTTGCCAGGGCAGCGTGGGAAAGGCTGTTTTTTCCCTCCCCGACTTGTGCTCTCTGCTACCCTATTTACAAGTCAGCCCGGGCAGCTGCGTGCAGAAACTCGGCACCGCTGTACGAGGCGGGTTCACGTGCGCAAACGGCTTCAGGCTAGGTCCAAGCTGGGGTGACGGAACAGGCCCCGAGAGGCAGGAGGGCGCAAGCATCTCCTCCGCGGCCAGACGCGGAGAGGAAGGCGCAGGGGAGCCGCCGGGCTCCCTGGCTGTCTCCCCCTTGGTCTGCGGGCGCTCCCTCCTCCCGCACCTTTGATCGGCGCTCAATTGTGCGCTGTGAAAAACATTAAACTGACACCAGCGACTCGGCTTGTTACACAGCTTTTAATTGCCGGGCGGAAGCGCTTGCGAGGGAAAAACTCCCCGTTCACACGACCTGCCGGCCGGGGACGACGACAGCCTGCGGCCAGGGCGAGCCAGCGGTCCGATCCCCGGCCCCGTGAGCCGAGAAGTACTGAAGCCGGGAGAGCCCCGACTGCCCGGCGGCCGTCGAGTGGCCAACTAAGCGGGCTGACCCGTACGGGCCTCCCTGGCCAGGCTGCGTCCACAGAGCGTCGGAAGCCCCGGGCTGCCCGGTCCTTCACGCCCCGCCTGGGCGCTCTGCTGCTTGCCCGTCCCGCGGCCCGGAGCGAGGCGGGGGGCGGGGGCTGCTCGGAAGGAAGCGCGGAGGAAGGAAGCGGCCGCCCCGGCGCTCCTCGGGCTCCCGACGGCAGGGGGCGCCGCGCGGCTCCGCCCGCCCGCCAATCGCCTGCCCCGCCGCCCGTCCCCCACGTGGGCTCCCTTCGCCCGGATTGGCCGCGCGGCGCCTGCCTGCCTCCCGCCCGGCCCTTCCTGCCTTTCTCTCTCCGGCCTGCCCGCCCGACGCCCCTCCCCTGCGCGGAGCTCCGGCTGCTGCTCGTCGCGACTTCTCCGGGCGCCGCTTCGCCCGCGCGGCCTCGCTGGGGGGGCTCCGCCGCTCCGCTCCGAAGGCGCCCCCGTGCTCCCCGTCCGCCGGCCGCTCTCGGGAGGGATCCTCGGAGCCGCTCCGGGGAATCGGCTGCCCTCGGCGGCCTCCCTCCGCCTCGCCTCGCCGGCCGCCCGCGGGCGGGGGCTGTAGGATGCCCGGGCGGGGCCGCTCGCCACCGCCTGCCGCCGCCCACCGGGGGGAAGCCCGGCCGCCGCGCCCGGAGCAGCAGCAGCAGCAGGAGGCGGCGCTGCCTCGGGCCCCCGGCGGCTGCTGGTGAAGGTGCTGCGCGGCTGGCCGCCGCCTTTGTCCCGCTCGAGGAGGAGCCCGGCCATGTATCCCCAAGGGCGGCACCCGGTGAGTGAGTGAGTGTGAGCGGCGCCCCGTCGGGGCTCGCGTGGGGAGGGGGATCGCTCTGCTCTGCTCCGGGGGCTTTGGGGTCGCGGGGGCTTGGCGGTGCTTCAAGGGGCTTTTCTCCCCCCCCTCCAGGCACCCCACCAGCCTGGCCAGCCCGGCTTCAAATTCACCGTTGCCGAGTCCTGCGATCGGATCAAAGACGAGTTCCAGTTCTTGCAGGCGCAGTACCACAGGTAAGGCCAGCCTCTTTCCCTCGGTGTGTGTGTGTGTGTGTGTTTGTTTCCCGGGGGGGGGGGCACTTCGGAACAATGCTCTCCGGCCGGGACTGCTGCAGCTGCCCCGGCCCAGAACAGGGACTCCTTTCCCCTGCCTGGATCAGCCAAGGAGAAGCTTTAACCTCTCCCCATACCTTTCAGTTTGCTCGCTCAGTTGTTTAGTTTGCTAACAACATCTGATCAAGCCTCTTGCCAGGCGTTTAAAGGCGCTCCCTCCAAATCCTCCTTTCTTTGGGAATCAATCCCATTGGTTGCGCATGGTTTTTCCTTCTAGCCCCAATGTTCTTATGCTGTGCTGAAGGAACATGACATGTGCAGAAAGTGTTCAGGGCTCGCGCATTCTAGGCCTCCTTCGCCGTGTCATGGCAGTCTGTGTATGCTCAGAAGATTCAAAATGGTGGGTGATTGTTTCCCCCAAAGCAGTGATCTTACTGACTTTTTTTAAAAAGCATCTGCCCTGGTTTCGTTTGGAGGCATTTAAAGAAATCCCCCCATAAAATTACAAATTGCAATTGTTATACAATTCATGAAATGAAACGCTGTTTTGTTTTTTTCATGAAGGATCACTCTCATTTTGAAATAATTCAAGTTCTCTGTCTTTAGGTGAATGAATGGATTGTAATATTTTGCCTGAATGGATTGTAATATTTTGCCTGAAACAAATTGTAGGGTGTAACTTGGAATCTGGAGATATTTGACAGCCTGGCGAGTGAAATCTCCTTTCTCGTAGCTAGGACTTAATTTGAGCAACTTCCATACCGGTCTTAATCCCTGAAACTGTTTGTAATGTCATCACCTGTGAACAACGTGGAAGGAAAAGTCAGTGCCTTTTGAGTGTGTACAGAAATTGTTACCTTTTCGCCTGAGCAAGGAGAATAAAGCATGTTAAGCTAAAACTAACCGGAAGGGCTTAATCCCCCCCCCATAGCCATGTGTGTGCTTGAGGGATATCTGTAATGTGGCACGCTGTCTGATTTGCACCTCTCCATCTCTTTTCTTCCTAGTCTTAAAGTAGAATACGATAAGCTTGCAAACGAAAAGACAGAAATGCAGCGCCATTACGTTATGGTAAGAGAGTTCAACGTCCCGCTTGGCTGTGGAACCTGCTGGTAGCCCTAGGGCATCATGGAGTTTTGGGGGGGGGGGCGGAGAGTGGTTTTGGGAGGGGGGATTTAAGTGTTGAAATGGGCCTGAACTATCTGAAATCTCCAAATTTGCTCAGCTGCTTTGGAAATACACCACGAAACCCAACTTTCCATGTCTTATGCATGGAACGCAAGCAGCAGGAACCTGGCAGTGGCTGACAGGTGCGCTGCGATTTGTCTTTGATATCCCTGGTTCTGTTGTTGGAGTGCTCTTGCCAGCTTTGATTTCGATGCCCCGAGGGTGACCCAAGAGGCTTGGTTCTTGCTGCCCCCAAGACCCCAAGGGGATTTGAAACGCTCCTTTGGCATTGCTAAAGTTAATGCTTTCCTTTGGGCGAGGGGTGAGGTGGGCTGTGATGCTCACACTCTTGTGCAGTCTCTTTTGCCTGGTCCTTGGATGTTGTGTGGCTCTTGAGTTCTTTGGTCTCCTAGACAATTTGATGTGTGTTGAATTTTGAGCGTCCAGAGAACACCCAGAGTTTCCATGTTGACATTAAGTGCAAGGACTCTTTTTTTTAATTTTTAAACCATCGTTTCTCAGATCCAAACTTTTCTTCCTGTGGAACCTCCCAGAAAGCTGGGAGTCTGACTGCTCTGTAGGATCGGCAGTGCGAGGGTTAATTTGGTCCTGCCGCAAACATCACCGGTGGGAATTAAGGCCTGGTGGTTGTGTAAAGGCTTAATCACCGAGGTGGTGGCGTGTGGTCTTGGCCCACCTCGCCCCAGCGGCTCTTGGCAAGGATCCCTGCGTGCGGCTGTCGCTGCTCCGGGCACTCTGTGGCTCATCGTTTGGGTGGGGCCGGCAGTGTGAGAAGCAGGGCCAGGTACGCCAAATTAAAAGGGCTTTCAGCACCCTTTTTTGTGGGGCGCTCCTCTTCCTCCTCCTGCTTTTGGCTGCCCTAAATGTTTGGGTTGTGGCTGAGGGCGCCCAAGATGGGAAACTCCTTATGTGGGGCTGGCCTCACGCGTATTTGGTGCTGTGTATTGCGACACCCGAACCCTGTGAAACACTCTGGGCATACCCTCTTCCTCCAGAACCTCCACTGGATTAGTGCTGCTCAGGATGGCTGGTTCTCCTGCGCAAGAAACGGATCTTTTTGGCTGTGTAGCGCATGCAGCGTGAGCATCCTGGTTTGACTTCAGGGGTATCTGTTTTTCAGGCTCTGCTACAGAACTGTGTAATCTGCAAGGCGGCGGGGGGGGGGGGTGACTTGGAAGTTCCTTCCCCCCCCATATTTGGGGCTTACTTACAAGTAAGGGTGTTTGGGATTGAGATGAAAGGGCGATTCACACAGATGTAGCTTGGCACTTGGCTCCATCCCCTGCTTGGGAGCATGCCCGACCTGTGCTGTGTCTTTGGGAATCAGCCCTACAAATGCTCTCCTTGTTATGCAGTGAAGTCCTGTGGACTTCCTGGCTTGCACAGCTGTGTCCTGGCCACCACAGAGCACTAGCTCTTCGAATTCACACGTAACTGTGTGAAGTGCACCGGCCCATTTAATCTGCAGCTGGCGGTAGGTCTTGAACTCGCATCTTGAGTGCAGAGCGTTCACAGACCTGCTGCTTGAAGCTCATTCTGTGTGTGCGGCTCAGTAGGCCCCTGAGCTATTGGGTGGGGAGGGGAATGACGTTGCCAAAACCTGCCATCCTCTTCCTGGGCCCTATGTAGGCAGTTTACGTCCAAGGTCTTATCTTGCTCGCCTGAGAAGCTTTCAGCCAGGGGCAGGTGTCAAAGCACCTTCATCTTGTTAAAGAAGTACAAGTCAAGCATGGCAGGCACTTTCTAGCTACAGTTCCGGAGTTGTTGTTAATAGGAAGCTATTATGAACCAAGATTTGGTCTGCTTTACCATTGAATTCAGGCTCCAGGATGTGAGCTTCCAAACGTTTCTTTTAACAAAGAACTTTCCTTTTATTTTTCAGTACTATGAAATGTCTTACGGTTTGAACATAGAAATGCACAAACAGGTGAGTGTCTTCGTGTTAAAGGACGCATACAGATGTGCGCGTTGTCTTCTTCTCACTTGGTATTCTAGGACATTTTTAAAAAATCTGTTACTAGGAAAGGAAATGTGTCCTGTTTTTCACACTCCGGTGGGACGCTTCCTCCCACGCTGAATTCAGAGGTGTATTTTAAGCTTTGGAGATTTTATGTGGGTTAAATATATATGTATCGTATTCATTATTATTTACTGTGTTGGGATTGTATCATGTGCTGTGTTTTTGGAGCGGATGCAATAAAATATTTGGTGAATTCCCAAGCGGCGAAATGATAAAACTTGGAAGTGGTTATATGTTAAATGGGCGCTGACGGGTACGCAGAGTCTTGCGGTAGTTTTGAGGCTTTAATTTTGGTTCCGTTCTGGCAGCACACCAGTAAACGTAAGCACTGCGTTTTCTAGCCTTTAAGAGTTGTATGTAGGGACATTTCACGCTTGTGTTTGGGATCCTGGTAATGTGTAGTTCCCACTTGCTCCGTCAGTTACCCCTGGTCCCCCTGCAATGTGATCGAGTCTGCCATACCAGTTTTGTTGTGACTTGTGATGTTGTACACCCAGGGGCTGGAAGAACCCCAGGCTTGAGGAAATTTTGTGCTGGCAGTTGGGTGCCGTGAGTTGTCACAAGGGAGCTGCCCCTAAGTAAGGAGCTTTAACATTTTTATTTTTTAAAATAAGTTGGACTTCAGTCTCAGAACAGTGCCCGGCCAAAGATAGGAAGAGGGATGCTGCAAAGTAATGGTTACTCCTCTGGATCTAGGCCCAAGAAGAGAGGTCACGTGTAAGCTTACCCTGCTTAGGGCCAAGGACAAGGTGACATTTTTAAAAAGGCACACTTGCAGTGCAATCCTAAACAGTCACTCTTGTCTAAGCCCATTGAAATCAATTGGATTAGACTGGAGTAACTCTGCTCAGGATTGCACTATTGGACAACCTACAGATTGGTGTCTTGGTGGTCCAGCCCTTTAAGCACAAAAATTTGTTGTGTTTGTTCAGTGCCATAGTGAGAGGGTAAAAGGTGCCTCCTCCTTATGTGTCGGGGCTGTGGGTTTAAGATGCCCCTTCCCTGAGGAGGCAAGCCAAGAGTTAACTTTCCCCTCCCCAAGGAGGGCGACCGCGTGAAACGACTGGAGCAGCCCCCCTATTTTTTCTGTCTAGCAACTCCAGCGCTTCTCTAATGGCCCCTTCAGCCCAAAGCAAAACTGGAGCAGAGCTTTTTGCAAAGATGGCCTCCTTTGATAAGCTGAAACCAATCGAGCCTCCGGCTGGGGCACATGATGGTAAAACTTCAAGGAATGAAGCTGCCGTTGAGGTCAGGCCTGCTGAGTTGCGTTCTGCCGCTTGCTGGTATTTTGTCGACGTGGTCCCCCCCCCCCTCCCCGGCCCTTTTGCTAGATCCTGCTTGCTTGCTGTGTGGCAGCCAGACTCTCGCATGCACCCCTGCCCCCCTCTCCGCCCTCAGGGGGCAATCACATAAATGAATCTTGCCAGCCAGAAAAGAGAAGGGTTGCCGAAGCGATTCCCGTGTAGGGAGCCTTCGTTGTTTGATTTGTTTCTGGGCCTGCTCTGCCGAATGGCTCCCTGGTTGGATTGAATGATCTGTCTCCATTTGCCGAGGTCTGTCTTAGCTTCCCTAAAAGACTTACGGGTTAACCGTTAAAGCACTTTCCTTGCTACGAGAGTGGGAGGATCCTGGGGAGGAGGCAGCATAAGAGAGACGTGTGCGGCCACGATTCCCTTTTTCCCCACATTGGATGCAAAGTGAGCTTCTCTTTCCATCTCTGGCTTCCTGTGTCGGACGGGTTCCCTTGCTTGTCTGTGCTGCAGTTTAAGGCTTTGGTGGAGGGGCAACTATCGGTTGTTCGTTTTAATTGTTTGTTTGTCTTTTATGGTGGAGATGGAATTCTGGAGGCTTGTTCAGTGAACTCAGAGGAGCTGCTTGGGTGGTAAGAGAGACTCTCTAATCTGTCCTGGCTCGGCTTGGCTTTTGCTGGAAGGTTTTGTTAGGATTGAGTGAATTAGCTGTGTGGTACGTGAACATTTGGGGACTTTGCTTCTTTGGTGAAGGGTGTAGATTGATGGGGAACATTTGGGGTGACCGTAGAGAGGTCGGTGAGGCTGGCAGTCTTAAGCCAGCTCTTCCTTGTGCCTCATGGAGTTAGGGCCCTGAGTGCGAAGGTTACCCATATCTGAGAGTGAATGTGAAAGGGACACAGAAATTGTTGAGATTCATAGGTTTAAGTTTATCCATAGGTTTAAGTATCTGCAGATCAGGGCCATTTGGCTGTTAGTATGTATGGAGTTGCGCCATCTGGCAGTATTTAACTGTTCTGAAATTGTCTAGATGTTTCTGCTGCCGGGAGGAAAACTCAAATGAAGATATCAAAGTGGAATAGTGCCAGTTTATTTATTTGCTTCATTTATATGCCTTGTTTCTTCATGATTTGAACCCAAAGCAGCGTACTTATTCTTTCCTGCTCTGTTTTACCCTCACAGTAACCCTACGAGGTAGGTTAGGCTGAGGATGTTCGACTGGACGAGGATCTCACAGATCCTTGTCCAGCACTGTAACCACTACACCGTGCTGTCAAGCGGCTGCTGTGTTTCCTCCCCTGCCCTTTTTGCTTCTGCATCTTGAATAGATTCCAGACAGTGAGAGGCAGGAGCCCCTGACTCAACACTGAGTTCCACTGCCTTTTGTTGAGTTGTGAGTTCAGGATCTACCTGATAACACTGCTTCTGTCCTGGACTGAACATTTTTGTGCAGGTGGTGGCAGAAGTTTTGACCTTAGAAGACCGAGCTGGTTTGGGGCCAGAGCTGCCTCCCCAGCTCAGTGATATTGACAGCTGCTTGGAGCAGGGCCCTTTCAGTGGTGGCGCCTTGCACTTCCCTTCGACTCATTGCAGGTGTGTTGAAGATCAAGGCTTCTCTGTTACAACTGAACTGCAGGGAATAACTTTAATTGTACTTTGCTGTGCTTTGGGGGGGTAGGCTTTTATATGTTTTGATGGATGTGGACAGCTTTTACGTTTGTTTTTAGTCTCCTGGTTGTTGTAAAAGTGGGGCAGACATGATTAACAGGGTGGCTGTGAAGGCTTTCATTCATTCCGTTAAACCTGGGGCTGTATTCCCATTTTGGGGTTCCTAACCGTCACGCTACAGTAAAGTTGGTTAGTCTTAAAGGTACTACTGGGCTCTTTTCTATTTTGCCACTACAGACTAACACGGCTGACTCCTCTGGACCTAACCTTCATGTTACTGCTTGTAACGGTTACTCAAGATGGTCTCTTAATCCAATGCTGATACAAATGCTAGTTTATTAACTGCCGTTGTGTGAATTCTGAATAACATCCCAAGATCACAGAAGAATTGGGGTGGGGGAGTAGGAGCAGCAAGATAGTTTGACAGATTTGGCTCTGGCTGGTGTGCCAGGCACATGGCCATCTGTTTATTTCTATGCTTGACCACAGGAGAGGGGCAAGCTTGCTGTGAATTGAGCACACGTGTGTCAGAGACCTGCAGATAGTGCACGCAGAAGGAAGGAGTGGGTGTTGACTTGTGCAGTACCTGATAGCGCTCTTGGAGAGCGGTTTGCCTTGAGCCCAGCTGGAAGAGTGTAGTCGCAACTGGTGGCTTGCTTTATTCTCCAGCCTGTTTACAGAAGCGTCCAGTGTCTGAGGAAGCATTTGTGTGCGCATCTCTCTTGTGGACATACAAATAAGGGTTCGATGTATTGTCGAAGGCTTTCACGGCCGGAGAACGATGGTTGTTGTGGGTTTTCCGGGCTGTATTGCCATGGTCTTGGCATACAATGCCAAGGCCACGGCAATACAGCCCGGAAAACCCACAACAACCAAATAAGGGTTCATTCACATCTTTACGTTTTAGCATGCACCCCAAACTGTGAAGCTCGCGTGCAGGTGGGAACTGCGTGAATCCTACAGAATCGCTTGTGGGGGATCAGGCTGTGTGTGGTTAGTGCTTCTCGATGAGTAGCCTGGACTGCCAGGGTGTGCGACTTTATTGTAACTTAAAAGATTGCTCACGGGAGTGTTTATCAGGTTCCAGCCAGGGAGACAGTTGCGAGATTTATGTATTTATGTTGTATTAAAATACAGGAGGATGTATGGTATATGCAGCCATTAGTCTTTTTCCAGATTCACAGGAAATAAAAAAGGGATGTTGTATTTGGGAGTGGGATGATCATAACCGTTTGCACAAATTGCCTTTTTTAAACGTAAGAGCTGGTTGAAGAAACTCCGCACAGGCAGCCTTGAGGCAAGACACTTCCCCACCCTCCGTCCTTGTCTCCCCGCTTGCTGAGATTTTCCCCAAATAAATCCTAGGCACTCATCGTGATACGGACGTTCTGTATGCCTGGCCCCTCTGCAGCACACAGTTCCACTGAGCGGAAGACTTGGATGGTGCCTGCTGGTTTCGTTCCCCCCAGATCAATTTGCCGAGCCAGACTCAGTGGTGGTGCTTTGCTTTTAAGTGTGTGGATCACGTGGCAGGATCTTGGGGGCTGCCGTGGCAGGTCAGCATTTCTCTGCAGTCAAGCCATGCACGGTGCCCATAAAGAAGTACTTGCCAGTCCACGCTGCAGAAGAATTGGGGCAGGCTGTCTTTTGCACAGTTCCCCAAAGGGATTGATGCTACTGCTGAGTAGTCCTCCGGGTGGCTCAGTCTTCTCCTGGACCCTTCCGGCCCTGGATGCTGCTTGTCTTCGAGAATGCAGGTTCCAAGGCTTCCTAGCCCTGGGGATTTGGCTGGTTCTCCCTTGTCTGCTTCAGCGTGGCCATTGGAGTGGCCTGCTTTTCTGGAATGCAGCAGGAAGATAAACAGTGACGCGTTTGGCAGGACGGAGAGTCTCCCGAGTGGATCCATACACGCGGAGTAACCAGAATCAACAACGTGCCTTGGATTTTGGGATGTGGTGAGCTGCATCCGCAAGGCTGAGAGCATACATCCTCAAGGCTGAAAAGGAAGGGCTTCCTTCTTGATGTGAACTGGGTTGCAGGAGTCGTAGCAGCAGATGAAGATGCAGAGAAAGCGCGGTGGATGAGGTCAGGACTTTGACAGCTGCTCTGGAAGCACTGCTTGTCAAGGGAGATGCGAGGATCTCTGTGGGGGGCAGCATTCATGAGAGAGACGCTCTCTGCCTCCCGGAACCTGGTATGCTTCCAGGCTAGCAGGCCTCTTCAGAAACACACCAGGGAGTCCTTGGTTAATACATGAGGAGGCGGCTCAGACCCTTCAGAGACAGCCAGAACGCCTGCCTTTCCATGCCTCCGCACCCCCATATCTCTGGAATCTCCTGGCTTGGCATTCTTAATTTTTTAATCTCAGGAACTGGCCTCATTTGCCTTGTGTTGTTGGTAAATCCATAATAACGGGTTGTGCCCACACGCATACCCCGCCCTGCGTCTCATTCTCATTGGCAGCGCACTCCAGCCTTGCTAATAACGATTTGCAGCCGCAAATAGCTTTCAACATGCCATTGAGAGTCTGGCTGAAGAGAGCCCTTGACGAAGTGCTAGACAGCTGGAAGTGCCCCTAATCGTCTCCCCGAGTGAGAACTGCCGAGGCTCAAGGGCCTTATTTTCATCTGCACGCCGAGACAATATTCTGCTTTCAACAAATGCTAGGAGCACTTGGGTAGCTGGCCTGATTTCTCTCCTCCAGCCCTTTAAGGCTTGCGGGGAAGGGGGAACATGCAGCAGCCAGAAGTATTTTCTCTTGATTGTGAAAAGGAGTCGGGTGCAGAATTGCTCAGGTCTTAAAGAAATACACAAACTTGCAGAGAAGGAGCAGACGCAGGTTGGTCCCTTCATACCACTTAGGGCACGCCGAAGCAGATGCGTCCCCTCCTGGCCTTGTGGGGCAGCTCAATAAAGAGTCTCTCTACACGAAAGTTTGAAGCAGCGAATAAACCTGGAAGATGCTTGCTGTATTGTTTGAGAAAAGAGACAGAAAAACGACGGATGCCAAGAATCGGGAAAGGTAATCAAATACTCTATAAAGAACAAGAAATGAAAGCGCAAATAGATTCCGTTTTTACAAAGCTTTATACACTTGAGCGTCCCTTCTTGCTCGATAAAGAGTGAGACACCTTACACAAGGACGCTTAAGCGTGGGGAGATGCAATGTTAGCCGGGAAGCGTAGTTTAAAAAGGCAGAGGCAAAGGCTCTGTCAATTTCACCCCTCTACACAAGAGTGGTTTAAAAAGGCAGAGCCTGCAGAGATTGCTCCTCAGAGGGTTTGTTAATTTCATCTCCTCTCCAAAGGTTCTGTCAATTTCACCTCCCCTTCCAAGTGGCAACTATGAAATTAACAAACCCTCTGAGAAACTATCTCCACTGGTGAAATTGACGTCTCTATCTTCTAAAACTACTCTTCCCAGCTAACATTGCGTCTCCCTACACTGGAGCGTCCTCGTGTAAGATGTCTCGTGTAGAGAGACTGAAAGGCTCTTGGGTTTCTGCTTACCTGGGCCAGCAAGGAAGAGAGAAAAGTGTCTGAGACAGAACAAATAAATATAAACTGGCAGAGCAGGATAGGTGGTCAGTCACTGGGTGTAGTGGGTCATGGCTCTGCAGTTCTGTCCTGTGAGATTTGGGCATGGAGCGGTGGCATTTTATTTGCACGTGTGTAGGCTTAAGATTCTGGGGCTGGAGTGGGACGCAACAGCTAGCAGATGCATGCTCAGCTTGGGGAGGCTGTGGGGTCTGTTCTTGAAGCTTCGCAGGGTTAAGCGAGCCCTCCCCGAGACACTCGAGGCCACAGGTGGGGGCTCGGACTCCCTTGCCTTCAATTGCTGTGGTTCTGTCTCCAGAGTGAAAGTCATGTTTTGTGTCTGGTAGATCCCCACTGTGTTTCGTTTTATCCTGGGGCCACAGCAGACACGTGCGGGGAGTTTTGTGCCTGGATCTCCCAACACTTCTTTCTTAAGACGGCAGTTCTTAGTTGTACAGTGTACAATAATAACACTGACTTGTTAACCAGTCTGAGCGAGGCACTAATCTGTCCAGAAGAGCGGTATATAAGCACAAGGTGGTGGTGGTTGTTTGTTGTTGTTAAGCATGGGGCTCTGACTTAGATGGAGCCTGGGGGCTTGGGGGGAAGCTAATCCTTTCCCAACCCAGTTTTTCCAATTGGAAATGACTCTGGGGAGCAGTTATTTTAGCCACGGGACAAATAGGGTCTCCCAAGGGCCGTTTCAGTTCGGGAAAATGGTGTGAGTCAGGAGCTTAACTCCCCTTGTGCTGCAGTCCCAGTCTGAATTGTGCCTGAGAGCCGGTAGCTTTGGGCATGAATGCTCCAATCCAGTATGGCTCTGACCTCTTGGGAGCTGCTTAAAGCGGCCGTTGTGCCAGACCCCTTCTTCAGTATTGCATCCTCCACGCAACACAAAACTTTCTGCCTCTGCATGTTGCTGAGCTCCACTGAGCCTTTCGCTGCTGCATGTCAGGCAGGATTCCAGTCCTGGCCCTTGAGGCAGGTGCTGCCGTGTAGGGCTGGGATGCTTTTTAAGCAGCAGCCGTTTGTGTCTCTTGGGCCTTGGTTTTGCTCCTGTGTGTCCCTGCACAGAATTGGTGTGTGTGTGTGCATGTGTGTGGTGTGGGTGTGTGTCTTTGAGAGCAGCCAACTGCTGAGTTACTTCTCCCCACTGATCCTCATTGCTTGATGCCAATGTGGCCAAACAACTTGCCGGTATGGGCGTGCCAGAATCTTGCTACATCTGTGCAGGCTTAGTGTGTCGGAGAGGTGGGTGTTGTGCTGTGTAACTCGAGGCCGCAGGTGGGAGCTCGGTCTCCCTTGCCTTCTAGTGCTGCGGTTCTGTCTCCAGAGTGAAAATTGTCCTTTGTGTCTGGGAGATCCCTGCCCCGTTTTGCTATATCTTGGGGCCACAGCAGACGTGTACTGGGAGTTTTGTGCCTGGACCTCCCAGCAATTCTTTTTTAAGAACTCAAGTTCTTCGTTGTACCGTGAATAATAACAACACTCACAGCTGAGGACCTTGGCCACAAGCAGAGTCATATGGGCAGGGTTTTTTTTTATTGTGTTTCCACCAGCCTTTTAAGGACTGTTGAGGGACAGGCCAAGGTGAAGGCAGTCTGGGGTGCGGTCATATTGCTTGACGGGCTTCAGGGCTGGCTCTGCACCTTCCTCCTTGACGGCAGAGCCAGGTGGGGGTGCACCGGCAGACTCCTAGCCCGACACACTCCAGGGGCTGGGGGTCCAGACCTGAAGCAGCCCAGCAAACTACGTCAGAAGCCCACGGTGGTGGAAGGGCATGTCCAGCAACAGTGTGGGCCTGGAGCTGCTCGGCAGCACTGCTTTTGGGCTCGCCTCTGCAAGGAAGCTGGCCCAAAGGGAGGCCTGCCTGCCTGCCTGATGCTGGAGTGGCCTGGATCCTCGACCTGCTCTCTCCCCTTGCTTCCCCCTTGCTCGCTCGCTCGCTGCCTGCGCCTCTTTCCCAGCCCGGAAATTCATCTGCCTGTGGGTTTTTATCCGGTGTTAATTTGCAGAGCCAATCTGATTGGTGGCCCCAAAGGGCGGCCAGCATGGGTAATATGATTGATTTTACAGCCAGTTGCGGTCTGGCTAAGGAGCAATTTGCATATTGTTCTAATGGAGATTAGGTTGGGTTGCCGTGGAAACCAGAGGGCGATGAATTGAGGTGGGGGGGGGGCTCTTGCTGTGATGAATGGGGCGATGTTCCTTTAAGGAGCCCAAGGCGCCCGTCTCCGTTCCCAGCAAGACAGCCAGACCTTTGTTAAAGCTTAAACAGGAGGGGGGGGGGAGATTTTTGATTTTTTTTTTTGATTCCCCAAATTTGTTAACACGAACAAATGATTTTTAAGTGGGTTATTGAATTGACTGTTAAACCGCCAATGTAAGGTTGGGGGTGTGTGTGCTAAATCTTTCTTGCCACACTGGAAAAAAAATTGCCTTGCCTTGCACAGTGTGTGTGTTTGAACTTTTGTGTTGCTTTCATTTTAAGATTGCTGGCCTCGCCTTTCGGTATAGTTTCATATGGAAGCTCGCTTCCCAAATCCTTGGTCAAAAACAAAAGACTCCTTTAAGTGCAAGCTGCTGCAGGAGGGGCACCAGCCTGGGGTGTTGGTCTGTCAGTTTGGGCTTCCACGTGTTGCTTCCGATAAAATTCTTAATTACGATCTTTGATCTTGTATGTTACCGGGTCAGGGACGCCTGTGTCATCAAGGGAACTCCCGTGCTTTTCCCCAGTGCTTCGAGTGCTTTCTTGGGCCAGCTGGGCTCAACTACACTTGCTGGCTGTTAGTTGCTGCCATCTTCCCTGGCCCACCTGGGACAGCCATCTCCGTGTCCTCAGCTGCAGAGGGCCCTTCCCCTGGCCCTCCCCCATCTTTTCAGGCATGCCCCATGGAAGGGACTCTACTGCTGGAGCCAAGAGCCTTGGTGTCTGGGTGCCTCAGAACTGGGTTTTCTGTGGCCTGTGTGCACAGTCTTGAGTGCATTCTAATGTGCTTGGCACATCCTGGTCTGGGAGCCAGTTTGGTGAAGTGGTTAAGAGAGGCAGGACTCTAATCCGGAGAGCCAGGTTTGATTCCCCACTCCTCCGCTTGAAACCAGCTGGGTGACCTTGGGTCAGTCACAGCTCTCTCAGTGCTCTCTCAGCCCTACCCTCTTTCAGAGCTCTCTCAGTCCCATCCACTTAACAGGGTGATTGTCGTGAGGATAATAACATACTTTGAAAACCTCTGTGAGTGGGCATTGAGTTGTCTTGAAGGGTGGTATATAAACTGAGTGTTGTTGTTGTTATTAAAAAGGACCACAGTTGTATTTTTTGAGATTTCAAATACAACAATGCTAGGCATTAAAAAAAAAAGGCAAAGCTTTTGAGAATGGTTCAGGTGCAGAATTGCTTCCTCCCAGAATCCGTTAGGGTGATGATGGTGGCGAGAATTGCCTGTCCTGTAGGGCCAGGTTCTGATGCGCTGTCCAGCTTGCTCCACCTTTGGTCAGGCCAGTAGAAGAGGCCAGCTAAGAGGGCGGCCACGATTCCTGGCTCTGCGTTGGGGTTGGCAGTTCCAGCCCCGTAGCCGAAAGCATCGTGTTGAACAGGGCAGCGTGGCGTCGGGTTTTCTGCAACCGATACTATTGTTCCGTGGGAGGGAACGATGTGGTTTTTTGCAGTGTCGATGGTGTTCCTGGGTTCTTTTCCCATCCCAAACTGGCAAGACAGGAGTATTGCCTTGGATTTTATCACTGGAAATGCAAGCTCTGGCTGAAGTGGCCAAACACAAGTGTGTGGAGAGAGCTGCTTCTTGACCCATTGAATCACACATTGGCGGGTGGGGTGGGGGTGGCGCTCAGCTTTCTTGAGAACAAGCTTCTCTGCGTTACCGAAGTGCAGCCTCGTAGCCTTTGATCCTGTTCCAGTACGTGGTTTCGAGCTTCTTCCATTGTCGCTCTCGTTTCTGGACCTCTTCACTGATGATCGGATCTTGTTTAAGTTGGAACACCCCACTGTTTTAACAGCTGACCTGACCAGGGACAGGTGGTCTGTTGACCCCTCAAGTAGAAAAACTCTCTGTGGCTCTCTGTTCTGCAAGACGACAGACAGGGCAGGTTGTGTCCCGAGTAAACTGTGCCTCATTGTGTATGTGGCATCAATAGCTGTGTGCATAGCCCCAGGTCCTCATCGCCCCAAGTTGTTGAAATTGCAGCCGTGGGGACTTCAACGGGCATTGCCCGTCAGCTTCAGGCTTTGTTGAAGAAACGAAATCCTACCCTCAAGTCATAGTTGACTTACGGCAACCCCTAGCGGGAGCAGGGACTCCAATTTCCATACTTGTTCATTAAGTCTTATATTTTCATTTTTCTTCACCTTAAAAAAATGGCATTCCTTTTCATGTGGTGGTGGTGAGTGCCCTCTAGTCATAGCTGGCTTATGGCGACCCCTGGTGGGGTTTTCATGGCAAGAGACTAACAGTTAGTTTGCCATTGCCTGCCTCTGCAACCCTGGTCTTCATTGGAGGTCTCCCATCCAATTACTAGCCTAGGTCAACCCTGCTTAGCTTCTGAGATCTGACAAGAACAGGCTCTCCTGGGCTATCCAGTTCAGGGTCAAACTTCATTAGGGGGAGAACTAAAGGTTGGAAACTCAAGTTTTCTTTGTAAAACAAAGCGGGGACTTTTGCAGTTGCATGAAGGCCCAGAACAGCCAACCGCGGAGTGTTGTTTGTTGATGTGAGCATCTCAGGATGCCCTGCACTCTGAAATGCAGCAGCCCTCCCGGGCCTTGAGTGTGAAAAGGTTTCCCAAACGCCTGCACCCTGCAATTTTTTTTAAAACCAGGAGATGCCATGCATTGTGTTCTGCCACTGAGCCACCTTGTGGGTCCTCCGTGAGATCCCCATGTCCTGGCCTCTCTGGTAAAGGTCAAGGTAGTCCCCTGTGCAAACACCGAGTCATTACTGACCCACGGAGGGACGTCGCATCACGACGTTTTCTTGGCAGACTTTTTTTTACGGGGTGGTTTGCCATTGCCTTCCCCAGTCATCTGCACTTTACCCCCAGGAAACTGGGTGCTCATTTTACCGACCTTGGAAGGATGGAAAGGCTGAGTCAACCTTGAGCTGGCCACCTGAACCCAGCTTCCTCCGGGATCAAACTCAGGTTGTGAGCAGAGCATGGACTGCAGTACTGCCGCTTACCGCTCTGTGCCACGGGGCTTCCTCCTGGCTTCTCTGATTGCAGGGAATTCTCTGGGATAGACACTGCCACGCTTGGCTGCTGCGTGTAGAGAGTAGCAGTGCCCAGCTATTTACTGACCCTTCCAGTTTGGATATAAAAGGCTTCCCCCTGGTGCGCAGAGTGGTAAGCCGCAGTGCTGCAGCCCAAGCTCTGCTCTCAACCTGAGTTCGATCCTGGCGGAAGCCGGGTTCAGGTAGCCGGCTCAAGGGTGACTCAGCCTTTCCATCCTTCCAAAGTTGGTAAAATGAGTCCCCAGTTTCCTGGGGGTAAAGTGTAGATAACTGGGGAAGGCAATGGCAAACCACCCTGTAACAAAAAGTCTGCCAAGAAAACATCATGATGCAGCGTCCCCCCCATGGGTCAGTAATGACTCGGTGCTTGCACAGGGGACTACCTTTACCTTATATCCTAACACTATAATCAGATATGCCTGTGGAAGTGTTGGAGATGTGCTGTATTTCTTAGTCACATTTTAACCTCAGTTTTTGTTGTCTTTTTTAGGCACCTCTAGACTGTGGGATCAAGGGGGGGGCTGTCCCAGGGAAGGGCGAAGCTTGTCCTTTGGCCCCGGGTGGCAGTCTTTGCCAGCGCTTTCAATAAGAAGGCCGTCTGTCCTGTGTTCCGGGTTGCTGCCGAGTTGTCTGTGCTTCTTCTGCATTATGGTAACTGAGTGATACTAAACGGGTTCTCTCCTCTCTCCCTTCTAGACAGAGATCGCTAAAAGGCTGAACACGATACTTGCCCAGATCATGCCATTTCTCTCGCAAGAGGTAAGAGGCTGCTGGATGGTTGTTGGAAGTGGGCAAAATGGAAGCTGGGTGTGGCACAGTGCCGGGGCTTGGGCTGATTCCGCACACGTTGGATAATGCACTTCCGATCCTCTTTAGAGAGCATTTGGAACGGAATTTTTCGTGTGCGAAACAAAAAATCCACTTCCAAACGATTGCTAAAGTGCATTGAAAGTGCATTATCCAACGTGTGCGGAAGGCGTCTGCACAGAGAGGAATGCCGCTCGGAAGCGCTTCCCGTCTCCTCAAAAGCCTGCTTCCGTTGGCTCTTGAGGCATGTTGACTTTAAAGCGATCGCATCTCCCCACCTCACCTAAGGCCAGCAGGGCGCTTACCTGGAAGGGGCAGCTTTCCCCTCTGAGGGTGCAGGCCGCTTCTCCTGCTCTGCCATCACGAGGCCTTGCTTGGGTTCATTTTTCTGCTTCTTCCCTTGGGTCAGTTTGAGGGCTGTGCACAAGTTACAGAGCGGAATCTTAAAGGGACAGACAAGTGAAGAATGTGGAAGCGCAGGAGAGCGTTTGGTCGCTCTTTGGGATTTCAGGGGAGTTGCAAGACTCTCTGTTCTTCTAGACGTTCCTCAGCTATCTTGCTTCGGTGTCAGCCCAAGCATGCTTTTGTGAGATCCAATCAATGGTTCCCACAAATTCTCCAGGAACTGGACAAGCGCTTCTGGAGTTTTTCGTTTTTGCAGCGGGAAGCCTGGGACAGCAGAGACTTGGCCATGAGATTTCAAAATGGCTCCCCAGCATGTTCGTGTGCAGGAAATTTTGGGAGGGGGGCGCTTTTTCCTATCCGATTGGATTGCATTATGCTGCCTTCGGAGTGGCTGCTAGGTGGATAGCTCTGGCTGCTCCCTGGCAGTGTTGCTGCCCTGGCGCCCCCCCCCCCCAGTTTTCCCCAAAAGCACCCACTGGGTCACTAGTGGCAAGGAAGCTTTTTCTCCTGGCAATTGCCTTTCAAGGCAGAAAGCATCCCCCTTTTGCCCCTTCTTTTGAGATACCTAGTTGCGTAAGTTTTTAAAAAAATTGACATGAGATTTGCTACTGACCTGTAAGGGAGCTTTTCCAAATCCAACAGCTAGAGAATTTGTCTGGGCATGTGCGGAGTTACTCAGAAGTAAGTCCCTCTGGGGTTAATAAGGCTTATTTCCCAGTATCTGTGCCCTGGATTGCAGCCTTATGCTGAGTCCAGCCAGCCCAGCATGTCTCAGAGTCTTACCCAAAGTGCATTCTCTGGTGTGCTGCCAGAGATCCTTTCTCCTGGAGATGCCAGCGTATGAAGATGGGCAGGGCTGGTGCCAGCATTTCTGGTGTCTGAGGTGAGATACCTGCTCATTGCTGTGCCACTGGGGCAGCTGACTTGCCGGGAGCCGAGCCAAGGCGGGCAGCAGTGGCGAAGGGGCGGAGAGGCAAGCGGGGCAGCCTGCTTCCCCACTCGCCTCCCCGCTCGCTGCTGTGCTGCCGGGGTGCCCGGCTCGCCAGGTGCTGAGCCGAGGCGGGCAGCAGTGGCAAAGGGGCGGAGAGGCGAGTGGGGCATCCAGCTTCCCCGCTCGCCTCCCTGCTTGCTGCTGCACTGCTGGGGCGCCCAGCTTGCTGGGACCCGAGCCGAAGTGAGCAGCAGCAGGGAAGGGGTGGAGAGGTGAGCGGGGACGGCACCTCCTTCTAAGTCCAGCGTTCGCAGCGGCTGCCCCCACCGCCTCAATGGACATGCCGGCCCTGAAGATGGGGCCCTTCTGCTTGCCAAGCATATACTCCATAGCTCAGCTATTTGTGCCGCGCACCCCACAAATCTGGAAAAAAGTCCCGCCAAAAAAGCGTTAGTCTTTAAGGCGCTATGTTGTACAGTATTTGAGCTTCTATAAAAACTATAGATCTGCTGACAAAAATAAATATTAGGAATTTGGAAGGCTGGTCAAAGATGCATAATTTATCATAGCTTAAAAGTAAAGTCTGTGTTTTGTGTGTGTGTTAATATAGATAAGACTGAAGTACTGAAGATAACGAGTGCGAATGACTAAGTTTAAAGTTTGTGGTTAACACAGTGTAAGGTCCAACTAATCCAGAAATTCTTACTTCTATAGGTAGTATTGTAGTTAGGGTTGGCCAGTGCAGCTGGCTAATAGGAATAAAAATTGACTACCATGCGTGGCTACTATTTTGGACACCCAGTTTTCCCAATAAAAAAAATAAGTTGTCCATCCACAGAAGAGATGTTGTAAAGGGCAAGCAAGTTCTAAAGCTGCACTTGCTGAGCTATTGAGTGTGTCAATTTCCCTTTTCCTTTTATGTGCCTCTAAGGATATATCTCTGCCGCAAAAGGGCTTAATCGTCTTAGCTTCCCTGCAAGGGGCTCTGGGAATTGTGGTTTGGGGCGTGAGCTGAGAATTGACTGTGCAAAGATTCTCTGGTGTGCCTTACAGGGTTACGGTGCCTCCAGTTCCATTGGGGGCAGAAACCTTGACATCTGGACTGTTACGTCCTTGCAAACAGGGGGGCTTAATCCGTTTTATCCTTCATGTGCTTTTCTGCAGCACCAACAGCAAGTGGCTCAGGCTGTTGAGCGTGCCAAACAAGTCACCATGACCGAGCTGAACGCCATCATCGGGGTACGTGGAGTTCCCAATCTGCCTCTCACCGTGTGTATATCCCTTTATTCCTATCATAAACTGTAAACTGAGACAGTCTTGCCCTCTGCAATGGTTTCTAAGAAGGGCAGCAGTTGCAAAAACACCACAAGCTAAAACTGGAATTTTCCCTGGCCAAAAGTTTGCCGGGTCTCCAGAGGGCTGTTGACCAAAATGCCTGGTTTCGATTACTCCGAGCAGATGTGAAAGGCTTTTTCGGTGCAGGCTTCTGGTTATCTCAGGGTGCCAAGTTTTCCGCGAGCTCTTTGATCTTAGCCACACAAATAAGGGTTCCTCCGCCCTCGTATTTTACCTTCCAGACTTCTCTTTGTGATGGCACAGGATGGCCTTACAGGATTGGCAAAGTCACACTCCAGGGAGATTCTGTTTCTAAAGAATAGACTGGGTTCAATATATTGTCAAAGGCTTTCTCGGCCGGAGAACAATGGTTGTTGTGGATTTTCCGGGCTGTATAGCCGGGCGAAACGTCAGGAACTACAATGCCAAGACCACGGCTATACAGCCCGGAAAATCCACAACAACCATTAGACTGGGTTCAGTCCACTGTGTAACGGGACAGTTGCCCATGTCTAAAACCAAGTTTCAACTTGCCAGGAGAAAGATGGATCTCTCTCCGGGGAAGCTGAAAGCAGTTAGTCTTTAGACCTGTCAAACAGATAAGTTCTTTGAACCAGCTGTTTGTCAGTACATTTATTTATATAGGGTTCAATATTGCTTTGCAACTCCCCATCAAACACACAGACACCAATCTAGAGTTTATTTCACTTTATTGAAAATACACCCTAGTTTTTTAATGAAGCAAGTAATCAAAATATAAATGGCTATTAATATGAATCCTATAACAACATAACATAGAAAGGCAATAAGAAATAAGTTCACTAACATTTCTCAATAAATCCTAGGTTTAACATTGCTCAAAGTTTCTATGAAATACATAGGTAGAAATAATTTCTCACCTAGATTCTCCCAAGAGATCTCTTCCATCAGTACCCTGTTTATTCTTTCTGTGTTTGCAATTATATACCTAATCATATGCAAATATTTAGGGTCTATTCACATGATAGCACAAACAAATATTGATTGGTTTGACACTTTGCTGAATATTCATAATTTCATAGTACAGCCTTCCAATTAGTTAAAAAATTATGTCATAGTCAGAACTGCAAAAAAAAACTATAAATCTCTAACAAGTGTCAAGAAAAGTTAAGTTGGGCGATCACCATTGGTTGAATCTCTGATAGAGGAACATCAATCTCGGTAGAGTCCACTATTTTAATTAATTGTCAAAGGATGAAAGCACACCTGCTGAATTACCTTACACATAGAAAAAATACACTGAAAGTTCATGCAAAGTTTAAAAGTTCATCTAGAAAGTATAGAAGCTAGGCCTAGTATTGTTCAGTATTGATCACTGGCATATGATTTTAATCTATATTGGCATAACAACTGGATGGATCCCTTCCTTAGAGGCATGGGAAGCAGATGGTCCGGTGGCCTTCCTAGTCTTTCCCCTTGACCAGCTCTGGCTTCTCCAAGGTCTCAGAAGAGGCCCCAAATCTGGGGCGCTTTTATGGGCGAGATAAAACCCCGGTCCTTCTGTTTATCGCTGAGTTTCTTCGTACTTGGCAGGTATCGTCAGCACTGTGACCCAGAATTAGAGATGGGGTGGAGTCCTAATTCATCACTATTGGTGAGCTGAATCGGAAGGACATGGGGGTCAAGAGCAAACGTCCCTCCCACACTCAAACTTCTCCCAGCTGGGGGTGTAGATGCTGCCCCTAAATTGGGGAGGAAAGAAAGTCGCCACGATCCACCTTGGCCACAGAGACCTGCTCATGAGAGCTTGCTGTGTGGCACTGCATAGGTTACATTCTATGCCACCATTCCATGCCCGTCATTGGGACTAGAAGAGAATTAACAGGGTAAAGCGCTTTTTCGCAGGACAGTTTGAATCTTGCAAAAATCATTTTCTTGAGTGGCCCCCGGCGCCTGCTGCTCAGCAGATCAGCAGAGCAACGGGTAGGGGAGTTTCTTTTAAAATTCTCCGTAGGCTGGAATGTTTTGGGGTTCCATCTCTCCTCTTTCATCTTAAAAAATTGGTCTTAAATTGCAAGCCCTTCTTTGGCCAGGACGAGGGCAGGTCTGTCTCTGTTTTATTGTTGAAGTGAAATGTGCTGTTAGATTTGGGGATGTTGCAGGTCTTACAGGCCCTCAGTGGATTTTACTGCTTGGTAGAACTTAGCGGTTCTGCGCTTGCGCTGTTCTGCTTCGGAGTTGCTCAAGATGTTTTCCCAGTTGCTTCAAACCAAATAGCTCATTGTTTGAGAGATGCAAACCCACATTTGGTTGTGTAGACGGGTGGGGGACAGCGAGTGCTCTCCTAATTCAAGGTGGGGGTCGTTGAGCTATTAGCCTGAATACTATATATTGCTCTATGTATTGCAACTGTAGTTCTTTATGATGCTGCAAAAATGCCATTGGTTACTTGGTGCTTCTGTTGCAGAAGTTGGGGGGGGGCATTAGCGTAAGAGCTAGTGTGGTGTAATGATTCGAGTGTTGGACTAGGATCTGGGATGACCAGGATTGAATCCCCGCTCTGCCATAGAAGGTTGCTGGGTGACCTTGGGCCAGTCACACACAATTCTCAGCCTAACCTACCTCACAGGGTTGCAGTGAGGATAAATGGAGTCGAGGAGAATAAGAGCCAAGCTACAAGTGACGCCTGACACAGGTTGGACGCTTGTCAGCTTCCCTCAAGTTTTGATGGGAAACGTAGGCATCCTGGTCTTGCAGCTTGCAGAAGTTTACAGAGCGGCAGTCTATGGGAAGGAGAACATGCGGTCGGGAGGGGAGTGCTGGCATCGAGCTCTTGCCAGGTGCCCCCCTTCCCCTCCACTGTATGTGTGGGTGTGTGGGGGGGCGTTCTGTAAACTTTAATTAAATGGAGAGCCAACCTGTATGACCAGGACGCCTACGTTTCCCATCAAAACTTCCAACCTGTGTCAGGCGTCACTTGTAGCTTGGCTCTCAGTCACTTTGGGTCTCCACTGGGGGAAAAAGATGGGGCATAAAGTAAATTAAAAACAAGGCTTTAACACTGCATTCTGGTTTTGATGGTGTTCCGTAATGGTCCATGCTCTCTCTAACATGGCACCTTTGAATCATGGAGACGCTTGACTCCAAAAGCAACTTGGCTAGTTTCCTTTCGCCATCCCTGCCCCCCTCTTTGCTTTATATTGAACAGACTCCTCCTGCCTTCTCCCCCATGAATTGTTATCGGCCCCTCACATGTGGTTTGGGTTTGCCACCGCAACACTAGAGTTTGCTTTTTTCGAATGGCTCTGTTGCGACCGCCTTTTGGCGCTGGAGAACTTCAGTGTGCAGATCAAAGGGTTGGTGGGAAAATGTGCTGTTGTGTCGTGCCCTTCCTGCAGGCAACGGAATGTGTGGACATGTGGAAATACTTTGAAGGATGCAGGAATGCGCTGAGTGTGTGTGTGTGTGTGTGTGTGTGTGTGTGAGAGAGAGAGAGAGAGAAAGAGGTGCGTGCGTGTCCCATTCCCTAGCCTTTGAAATGCAATTAAGACGATTGCAATCAAGACAATTGCCTTGTTGCACCTTCAGTTTCACAAAATTGCACCACCTTGCACCTTCAGTTTCACAAATGCGTAGTGCGGTGTCCTTCTAGCAAGGTGAGAGCAGGGATTCCCATGTGGGCTTCGGAAGGGTGGCGCACCCACCACCACCCTTGCGCCTGCACGACTTGTTCATATGAATTTTACTTGTGGAGAGCTCATCCCCACATCTTTTCAAGACACACACTCCCTCCCCAAGAGCAGCAGGACTCTAATTTGGAGAGCCAGGTTTGATTCCTCACTCCTTCGTTTGAAGCCAACCGGGTGACCTTAGGTCAGTCTCAGCTCTTTCGGAGCCCTCTCAGCCTCACCCACCTCACAGGCTTACTGTTGCGGGGATAATAATAACATACTTTGTAAACCGCTCTGAGTAGGCCTTAAGTTGTCCTGAAGGGCAGTATCTAAATTTGTTGCTGTTGTTGCTATTCAGAAACTGTACCGAAGCTGTCGGCTCACAACCCATTTGAAAGCCTCAATTTGGCTGGTAGGGCATGGATGGAAGAAAATGGTGTTCTTCTGTGCTCATGGGAGGGGGTTCCCGATTTGCCTTTTACGGGTCACCAATGAGGGGTGGAGTGCAAATCAGACAGCTTTGGGACTAGCAGCCCTTGAAGGGAACTTCTTCCTTGTTTGGTGTGAGAGGGAGCATGACAGGAGCATGTCAGGGGAAAGCCACGCTCTCTCTTCCCAACACTCACAGTGTGATGTGGCTCATTGCAAGTTTCCTGTGGGCATTGTACAGCCACGGTACTTTTAAATGGCACCCAACTGCCTACCTTACAGCGGGAGAAACTGCCAGATAAGCAACCCAGCCGGGCTTTGCTTTGTAGACATTTCTGAGGCTTTGGGGCTTGCTGGCAGGATTTCTGTTGCGGGTGCAAAATAGAAAAGAGTCCAGTAGATCCTCTGGATCTGTTGCAGGTGGTGTGTGCGAAAGGCCTTGGGAAGGTATCGGGCCGCTTCTGGGGCTCTTTGGCAGCTTAAGAAAGTGGCAGGACTTGGTTGAAATAAGTGAGGGCTGCCACCCTCCTTGCCAAGATGGAGCGCCACCCTCTCTGGGCAAGAAGCCAGCAGTTTAGTGGCCCCACTGGCCAAAGCGGCACAGAAGAGGAACTCTGGGACTCCTCTTCACACAGCGGCCTGCGAAATGGAAGGAAATCCACGGTGGAGTTTTTGTTTTGTTAAGCGGTCAAGGGAAGCGGCCAAGAAATGTGTGTCTTCGGGTTAGCAAGAGGCCTCGGGGAAGAGAAGGGCGGAATCCCCTTTTGCTCAACTCTCTTGCTACCCTGGGCAATAAGTAGTATTGGAGATCTCTGTGAAGAGCTGCCATGTTTTTATAGCTTAAATAAATGATGTAACTTGACACACTGGCTCGCTTTGCCTCGTTTACAAAGATCCAGGGGTCATTTCGTGGAAAAAGAGCTGGAGGAACTCATTAGCATAGTTCATTAGCATATGCCACAACCCTTGACATCACTGGAAATGTGTCATTGGCATAACTGATTTGCATATGCCACACCCCCTGACCACCTGTCCTGGCTGTTTTGGACCCAATCCTGGCCATTCAGTGCCGAAATTGGGCCCAAAATGGCAAAAGGGGGCTGAAAATGGCCGAAAAGTGGCCCAAAATAGTCAGGATTGGGCCGCTGCTGAACGGGAGAGTGATCCACCACCCGTCAGAGGCCCGATCCAGGCCATTTCGGCCCCAATCCAGGATGAAACGGGCCCAAAATGGCCGAGTCAGGTGGGCGGGGCCACCTGACATGTGACCTCTTTGGAGAACAGCTGGAACTGTGTTCCGGCGCGTTCCCCCTCGAAATGAGCCCTGCAAAGATCCCATGCGGAGCGTTTGGCAATCCTGTTCTTTCCCAGCATTTGACCTGTGTGGGTTTTGCCGAGCGTAGCTGGCACGTTTTCACAGTGCTCTCTGCAGCCACGAGGACTAGAAACTTGCTTTGCAATGAGAAGTTGAATGTTTCAGGGTTAGATCCCACCCACCCCCCGAACGCTTTGCAAAACACAGGCAGCCCGCTTGAAGGCAATGGAGGTGGTCTCTGAAGGATTGGTGCCTCCCAGTGGATTCCTAAATGAGATTTGCCCCCGTTTGCTTCAGTGCCCAGTTGACAAAAAGTGAAGAGCTGCACTGGCGGAAGGGGGAATGAAAGCAAGGGGCAAAAAGCATAACGCTGCTGGTGCCCTGAAGAGAAAGAGAACACTGCACATGTTAATAATAAAAATATTATATATGAGACCTGACCCCTTTCGCTATGGCTACCTCAGGGGATCTGCTAGTGAATTGTTTACTGAACCTGTCTGCTAAAACCCTGTAAGAACGCTGGTTTTACCCGACAGGTTCAGGAGACAAACTAATAACTAGCAGATTGCCTGCAGAACTCTTGGAACCGCAAGTGTTTCTTTGTAGGGTCACAATAATTTTATTACTAAAATACTTCTTATCATCGCTTCCCTTCGTTGCACAAGTAGAGTCTCCCACTCAGGGCTTTTTTTCTGGGAAAAGAGGTGGTGGAACTCACTTTGGGTCAGCTGAAACAAGGGGGGAGTTTTTTAAAGTTTAAATCACCCTTGGTGAAAATGGACACATGGTTGGTGGCCCTGCCCCCTGATCTCCAGACAGAGGGGAGTTGAGATTGCCCTCCGCGCCGCTTGGCGGCGCGGAGGGCAATCTGAACTCCCCTCTGTCTGGAGATCAGGGGGCGGGGCCACCAACCATGTGACCATTTTCAAGAGGTGCCGGAACTCCGTTCCACCGCGTTCCTGCTGGAAAAAAACCCTGCTCCCACTCCAGTTTTCAGGTCCCAGCTGGCCCACCTGGAAGCCCGAAGAACCTCTTCTCGGATCACCTCCCTGGTTCCTCGGATGCTGGCTGTCCCCTCTCACTGCTGCTCCTCTTTTCTGCTCTTGCGCCTCCACCTCTGTTTAGTTCTCTGCTGCAGAATCACCCCCCCCCCTTTTGTGGTTCTGAGCATTTATTTGGTTTTTAATTGACAACATATCCCCCGCCTTTCCGTCCTCATCAGGGCCACCAAGCCAGAGGATAGATTCAAAACATACCCAATAGCACCACATCTTAAAAAACGTTAATAGAACCAAACAAAACCGCAGCATTAAAACAATTAGAACCAAGGCTAGAGCATAAAAACGGCAATGAGAGCATGTCAGGTTCCTTCCCTTATCCCTAGGCTGGTGGTCTGGATCCAGCTCATACTCCCCAAGCGCTTCGTGGCCTTGTCCTCGGCTCCTCCAGCCCTCTCATAGGGGCTCAGTTCTCCCCACTTCGCCCTGTCCCCGAGATCTGGCATTCCCTTCTGGAACCTGCGGCCAGCTCGGGGCGCAGTTCCTCCTGCAAGCCCTCCTCCTTTCCCGAGGACGTGTAGAGGTGGAGATGCTGCTTCTCCTCCTGTACAGCACCCCCTTCCCCACGCAGCCCCCCACTTTTGTTCTCCAGACCTTCAGGATGAGCCCTAAGCTTGATGGGGAAGGGACAGGTCTGCTGGTGTCCTTTTTTGGCACTCTCCTCTGCAGCAATAATCAGGGTAGAGAAGAAATTGCGCCATGCACCAGTGAAGGGTACCTTTGTCCCCAGCCTGCTGCCTTCCTGCCGTCCTTATCCCCCTGCGCCCGTCACGCTCCTGGGCTTGCTGAGTCCCACTCACCTGATGCCACACATTAGGATGTGGTGGCTGTGCAGCACCTTATAGCCTTCCACCTTCGGGAAAGATTCTGGCTCGCCGTCATTTTGCTAGGGCTTCTGCCCAAAGGGTAGGTGCTTGTCAGAGCAGTCCCGAGAGAGCCCCTCTTTGGAGCAGCCGGCACCCCTTTCGATTGGAGCTCACGGGCCAAGCTTCCAGCCCTCTTCTCAGGCAGGACTAGCAGCTTGAGCAGCAGTGGGTACAGTTTCTGCAGTGGGTCGAGTTTATTCAGCCTCCCTGCTTTGCTGATTCCCTCGCAGACGCAGACGGATTCTTTCTTGGATTAAGGCTCCTAAAAGTGGAAATACACATTGTGAATTGCCTGGGGAGGCTCAAGTGCAGAATTTTATGTGTGGTCCTCAATTCACGTGCAGGCTGTTCTTGCTTGACGCGTGTGCATGCCGCTTTCACGGGAGCTCCCGTTGTGTGATTGCATGTGCAAGTGAGTCCGGAGGGCAAAGCTCCAATTCAGCTCTGTTTTCATCCCTGAGAACAAGTACAGCAAAGGTGCGCATAGGGCACAGATCCGAGCATCGGCTGACCCGCCTGCCAAGCCGATGAACCACACGCCCCCTCAGACTCCTGCTGAGGGGGGGAACCATGGGATGACAGTCAGTGGGATGCCAGGTGGGTGTACACCCCTGTGTGGATCATCCCCTGTCACCTGGGAGTGAGGCGGACTGACAGCCCCCATCTGGGCATGCACCGGCCATTCCTCACTCCCCAGACCCCTTATGGGGATCCCCATAATAGGGAAACTGAGCCTGAGGGTAGGCTCCTTTGGCTTGCTGATTTGTATTTCTTTAAGATGTGAGGAAGTGTCAAGATCTGCATTTCAATGAATGGATGTGTGAGGTGGGGGGAAACGGATCCTTTTAGCAGTTGAGGAGGAACTGATATCGCATGTGTGAATGTATTCATGCAAAGCAAATTGGAGCGTGACTGTGAGCGAGTGCATGGAAAGTTGGAGGCGGGACATGTGAAATTAGGTTCACTTGAGCAAACCTAGGTACTTAGTAATGTGTATTTTCACTCTAATGTCCTAAAGGGGCAGTCCCCACTGGGTGGTCACCCTGCCAGTCTTCTGAGGTGGTTCTTCTTCTGAACTTTGGCCACATTGTTCACACTTAGTTTTGAGAGCCATCCAAGGAGCTGTCGGTCGCTCCCCGCTCCGGTCACCCCCAGAGTTTGCAAAGTGTTCAGCCTGCTTCCCTGCTTGGATGATAAAATGGGTAGTTTGCTTTCTGGCTTTGATGATGGGGTGTTATGCCAGTTGTGCCACGGTGGCGGGCCGGAAAGCAGAGCGGCAAAGAAAAAATAAGCAAACTCCCTGTTAAAAGAGGAAGAGCAACCACTGTTTAAGAGTAAAATGCAAATCCTCGTGCATCGTTGGGCATATTTCTCTGAGGAGCACGGGGAAGTGGTGCAGCTCTCTCGTTTCTGGTGCACCCAGCATATTTAAGTATAAATATCGAAATAAATGTCCCTCTGCAGTACCCCCCTCCCCCATGCAGTGGGAAAAGATCAGTCTCCTTTGCAGTCACTGTGGCACATGGGTACTGGAGTCACAAGTGTAAGGGAACCTGCCTAGCACTCCTAAGGGCAGAACCCAAATGACGGGGGCTGTTGTCTTCTCCCCTCCCCAACCCTGTTGCCTATCCCCAAGCTTGAGCATAGTTAATGCTGTGCTGTGGGGCCACTGATTCACCAGGCTCCCATGAAAACAGCCCTGGATTCATTTCGGACCTCTGGAAATGATTAACAGGCTTGACTCCACACAATGCAAGTGGAGAACTTCAAGCGACGAACAATTAAATCGGGTCAAAAAGCCAGGAAGCAGGATGAATGTAATCCAATTAAACTCGCTCCGTGTTCCCATATATTCCTCCGCCAGATTTTCTTGCCTAGCGTTGTGACCCCCCCCCCTCCTGCCTTCATGGAACACAGCGTGCCCTTGGTTTTTCGCTGTGTGTTGAGTAATGGACAGCTGAACGTGTGGTTGAAACCCCGCCTTTATCCTGAGACTGGTCCCTGATTGCAACTGTGCAGTGAATGTGTGTTGACTCTTTCTTACAAACAGTTAAACGCATGTACATGCAGGACGCATGTGCATTCGCTGCAGCGTGTGAACAGGGCTTAGTTCTGTGGCGCATAATAGAAGAGTCTGCTCTTGCCTGCTGTGCGGCCTTTGTCTGGGTGAGGGGTTGGTCGTTCCCTCCCGCCTGCTTTCCAAACGGCTCACTTGAACTCCGCGAGGGTGGGGCGTGACTCAGCAGTCAGGCGGAATGCCTCTGATCTTTGCACCCTTACTCAGCACAAATGCGGCATAATTATTTGTCGTATTTTTCTTGAGCTTGCTGGGTGCTTAGTGGGAACAGCCCTGTAAATTGAGGCTGCTGTATTACCCCGTGGTGGGGTGTGTGTGTGTGAGAGGCTGGTACTGAAAAGTGTCTCTCACCTAATTGCCTCCCCTCTCCCAGTTCATGACTAAGTTGAAAGTTGAGCCAGGGCTGGTTTGCAGCCGCTAGATCAAATCAAGCCTGAATTCTCCCTAGAAGCTTAAATGACAAAACCGAGGCTGTCGTACTTCGGTCACATCATGGGAAGACAAGACTCTCTGGAAACGTTAGTATTGCTAGGAAAAGAGGAAGACCTCAAACGAGATGGCTTGACTCAGTCAAAGAAGCCACGTCCTCCAGTTTGCAGGATCCGAACAAGTCTGTTAATGATAGGACGTTTTGGAGGTCTTTCATTCATAGGGTCACCATAGGTCAGAGGTGACTTGATAGCACATAACACACACACACATTCTGCGCCACCGTGCCCCCCTCCCCCCCCCGGCAGGTGTGCCCATTCATCTCAGTGCCAATGTAAAGCATTGCTCTTTATGCTCTTTAACCCCTTGCCTCGTCCTTGGCCCACCTCGGCCTGCAGAGTGCTGTGTGAACTAATTGATCCTTGTGAAGTGATCTTGTTCAATCTGTTGACAGTGGCTCGGGGGGAGGCAGGCTTGTCTGCGGTCTCTGTCCCAGGCCACCATCGTAGCAATAGTGCGTTTTATTCCTTGTTGGAAAAGCAGTGGGTGTGCGCACATGTCCACTGGGGCGTTGCTTTAGCTGGAACCTTCCACTTGCCGGCAAAGCTAGCCAGCGCATGACTTGGTGCGTTCAGACTTGGTGTGTGTGTCAGACTTGAAGATCTCTTTGCAGATGGCAAGACACTCTGCACGTGTTCAGAGCTCTCTTGCTGTGTGTTCTTCACGGCAAGGCCTCTTTCATTACTGTGGGCCGGAATTAAGTTCTTGGGTCAGAGTAAGCGTTGGTGAATTTTGGCTTGGGGAGGCTTGCCGGTAGAATATACGCGGAAGGGGAATGCATGAATCGATGAATGTTTTGCAAAGGCATGAGGGATGAATTGCCAGAGTCTATTCTCCATGGGTCAAGTTGGGCTCAGAAACTACCCAGGAGTCATTTTGAGGGGGAATGCGCTGGAACACAGTTCCGGCAGTTCCCCAAAGAGGTCACATGACAGGTGGTCCCACCCACCTGAGTCTCAGCCATTTTGGGCCCTTTTTGGCCTGGATTGGGGCTGAAATGGCCTGGATTGGGCCTCTGACAGGTGGTGGATCACTCTCCCACACAGCAGCGGCCCGACCCTGACCATTTTGGGCCCCTTTGCGGCCATTTTCAGCCCCTTTTTGCCATTTTGGGCCCAATTTTTTTTGCCGTTTTGGGCCCAATTTATACACCCCAATTTTGGGGGTGTATAAAACCCTCCCTGTGAAGGCTGTCCGCCGTCCTATTTTCAATGTGTTGTTTTTAATGAACATGAATTTTTAATTGTATTTTAATTGTATTTTTAATATGTTGTTATCCGCCCTGAGCCCACTCGCGGGGAGGGCGGAATACAAATTTGAAATAAATAAATAAATAAAAATAAATAAATTTCGGCCCTGAATGGCCAGGATTGGGTCCAAAACAGCCAGGATAGGTGATGTCAGGGGGTGTGGCATATGCAAATCAGTTATACTAATAACACTTCTGGCGATGGCAAGAGGCGTGGCCTATGCTAATGAGTTATGCTAATGAGTTCCTCCAGCTCTTTTTCTACTAAATGACTCCTGCAACTACCTCTCTGCATGCTGACCCAGGACTGGGGGGGGGGGGAATCATAGCCTAGAGGTGCTCTTCCCCTTGGAGCTGTGGCGCTGCAGGGAATCTGTGCAGGCCCCTTGCCCTAATGGCAACCTGCCTACCCTTTTTTGCTGATGACTAGCTTCGGGTTTGTGCCCATTTTCCCCGCCAACATGAATTTCTTGACTAGGATCTGAAAGAGGCTAAATAGTTGGATTGTTTGAGCCGCCACGTGTTTGAAGAACAGAAACCCTAGCGCCTCTTCTGACGATTTCTCCCTCCTTCTGCCCCGTATTGAAAGTTTCTCCACCTACCCAAGGCTCTCATTACCCCACTGATGTTTCTTTCAGTAGAAGATCCGAGACCGTCTCATGTGGGGAAAAAAGAGTTCCACTAAAGCTGCCATGAAATCTTGCACAAATGTAAAATTGCGATGCATTTTGAAACGTTGAGACTTGAACGTTTTTAATTTTGCAAGGTCTTTAAATCCTTAAGTAGCGTCGGTGCAGCTTAAAGCTGTACGGTTAATTCACAGCTGTATCAAGGCCAGTAATGTCGCAACGCTCTCCTTAAAACCTCTGTGTCCGTATCAACGGTGATTTGTAACAGCCAGGTTAAGGAACATAAGCTTTCATGTTTGTAAATCCGTTGCGGTTATTGCACTTTCCGTCCCCAGAACCTTTTGGCTCCAGCTTTCTCTCCCTCTTCCCTTCCTGATGGAACTGGGCCGGGTGGGGTGCTGCGTGCTGGGCTGGGACTCCCTGCCACTTCTGACCCCTGCCTCTCTTGCAGCAGCAGCAGCTCCAGGCTCAGCACCTCTCCCACGCTGCCCACGGGCCCCCGGTGCAGCTGCCGCCTCACCCGTCAGGTCTGCAGCCGCCAGGGATTCCTCCCGTCACGGGAAGCAGCTCGGGGCTGCTGGCGCTGGGGGCCCTTGGCAGCCAGGCGCACCTGACCGTGAAAGATGAGAAGAACCACCATGACCTGGACCACCGAGGTGAGGATGCGGCGAGCCACAGGAGCCCGGTTTTCATACCTGTTGTGACCCCTTTGGGCAGAAAGGGCCCTCCAAAGCGCGGTGCAGGGACGTAGGAGTGGCTTCCTCCGAAGGGCTCGCCGTGGTCTCTTCTGGGGATTTCATCTTGGTCTCGTCTCTTTTAAGATTCCAGTCTTCTTCTGCCTTATCCAGGAACGTGACTCACAAAGTCCTCTGGAGGCCCTGATGGAAGAACGAGGGGAGGCGGGTTGCTCCTTTCTCGATTGGAACAGAAACGTAGAAGCAGTTTGCATTTTGCCCTTTTCCATCTTTGCGTCTTGGGCACTTTTCCTTGAGGCACTTTGTTTGGGCGTGTAATTGTGCCCTCCCCTCCCAAGCTGCTGTCTCTGGGCCAAGATTCCTCCTTGAGAACAAAGAATGGAAAGGGCAGCAGTTTTTTTATCAAGTCAAGCCAGAGATCTCAACCTGCAAAGGAACTATTTGAATTGTTCTATTTTAAAGGGTTTTTTTCCCTTCTCTCCCCCCCCCCCCGTCCTTTTTGTGTTCCCTTGAACTTGGCTGCCATCTTCTCTGGGCTTTATCCTGGAAAGATCGTGACTCCAGCGCAGTAAGTTCTGTTTTCATTCCCTTTGCTTCTGCTGTTTGCAATGTTTTAATTGTGTTATGTTTTTTCAGTCTTTTGAAGCCGGCTTCCTGGTTCTTGCCCTTCTGCGTTAGGCACTTAGAAATGGAGAAAAAAAACGGCTTGTGGGTTTTGGATTCTCTTTGTGTTTTGCTTGGATTGCGCCAGGTTACGGGTGACCATCTTTCTTGGCTGAGCCTGAGGCCCTTTGGTGTAGGGAGGTGTGACATCCAAGCAGAGGAGGGGGGTGGAGAGAGAAATTCCGTAGCTCTTTGAGAAGTGATTTCATTCCTGGCAGCTGCTCGATTGTCTTGGGTCATCTAATCTTTAGGGATGACCTGGTTTATAGTCAGGCAGTTAACCAGCCGACTAAAGGCTTTGACATCTGTCTGCACATGTGAGGGTGCCACTGGTTTTCAATTGGTCCCGTCTGAATTTTCCGAGTTTCTACCCTTTTCAGTCTGAAACGGCTTCTCGCAAACTCACCTGCATTGTCAATTTACAATGAGAGATTATGGGATTTAAAATATATACGTATCGTCTCTGCCTCAGCAATATTTTCTGCTTTCCAAATGCGGGGATGGGGCTGATCTCCCCCCCCCCCCCGGCCAGATTCTCCCTTTTGTATTTCCTTGCTGCGTCTCTGCAGCGGTATCGAAGAAATGGAGGGGTTTGTTGGAAGCATGCCTGAATCGGTGCCTCCAAAGGAGAGGCTTCGAGTGCGTCTCTTGGGATCTGCAAACCGTTTTGGCGTGACTGGAAGGGGAAGAAAGGAGAAGAAAAGAGCTGGCGATAGCCAAAGCAGCTTAATGGGAATGCAGGCGAAACATGACCTGCTCGACTTGCTCCTATTCAGACAAGAAAGAGAGGCCGAGGGGCTGAGAATAGCAGAGGGACTGGAGGGCGGGGGAGGCGGAGAAGAACAGCCTGAATGTTGAGCAGAGCTTGTAAGCGCTGATAGACTGACAACGGCAGGAGAGCTGCTTTGTGATGTCGAAGCGCCTTTCTGGGCCCTCTTGCTGGTTCCCCTTTGCTGCTTTGGACTAGCAAGGGAGGGCCTGATGGGCGTCTTAAACTCAAGCAGCCTCAGTCTTGACTTAAGGTCAGGCTGTGAGCCCTGGCCTGTGTGTAAAGGTATCAAGGCAGGCGTCGGTTCCTTAGGTGGCTTTGGGGCATATCCTTCTTTCTTGTCCACATTCCCCCTGCAAGAACAGTACTTGTGTGTGAAAGAGGGCTGTGCCTTCAGTTTGGTGCAGTGGTTAAGAGCAGCAAGACTCTAATCTAGGGAACCAGGTTTGATTCCCCACTCCTCCGCTTGAAGCCAGTTGGGTGACCTTGGGTCAGTCACAGCTCTCTCAGAGCTCTCTCAGCCCCACCCGCCTCACAGGGTGATGGTTGTGGGGATAATAATGACATACTTTGTAAACTGCTCTGAGTGAGCGTTAAGTTGTCCTGAAGGGCGGTATATAAATCAAATGTTGTTGTGTTGTTGTTGTTGTTGTTGTTGTTGTTAATAATAATAATAATATCGGCCTACTTGGTTAAGGCCGTTGTGAGGGTTGCAAAAAGAAATGCCTTTGCTTATTTCCCAGAGCTGTCCATAAGGAGCGGGGGGACGTTGTAGTCCCTTCCTCTTGGGAAGGTTGGTGTCATCTAGGGAAGGGTGAGAGAGAGGCAGGGCTGACCTGCACTGTGGAGGACCTTTATCTCTACAGCCAGAGTATCTTCTCCTTGTCTGCAGAAGGGTTAACAGGGGCAATACAGTTACTTTTCTCTGTACAGGCAGCCCCATGTGCCTGAGATAGTTCGAGCCCCATTTGATGACGAGGCATGCACCCACAGCCGCTCAAGCAGAATAGAATCAGAACCCATCTCTTGCAGGGACAGAAGCACCCCTTGTTTCCCCCACCGACCTCTTAATTTTATATCCTGCCAGCCTCTTACAAACGGAGCACTTACAACCTTCCGCACCTTTTCTGTTGCAGAATAACTCCATCTCCCCGTCGGAGAGTTTGAGAGCGAGTGAGAAGCACAGAAGCTCTGCAGACTACGGTCTCGACTCCAAGAAGCGGAAAGCAGAGGAGAAAGACAGCCTGAGCCGATATGTAAGCCTGCCGGGCACGGGGTGGTCCCTTTCCAGCTAGGGGTCTGGCATGAGGGTCCGAAGGCAGGGCGGGCAGTAGCTGGCCCAATGACAGGTCAGTGCTTGGCTTTTCGTTTCAGGACAGCGATGGAGACAAGAGTGATGACCTTGTGGTAGATGTCTCCAATGAGGTAGGCTCAGAAAGAGCAACAAAGGAAGAGACCCCCGTTACAGAATCAGAAGCAGTCGTGTCTCTTTCTTTAACTTGCCCGACCTGCAAAAATCTGAGGTTTTTGCTCCTTTTGATGCAGAAGTTGGGTTTTTTGTAGAGCAATCAAGCGGGTGGAATGCTGGTATCTCCCCTGACATTGGGTGGTGTTTGGAACTCCCTGCTGAGTGTGGCCAACCGTCACTTCCTTCTGTTCCTCAGGATCCCGCCACCCCACGAGTAAGCCCTGCTCATTCGCCTCCAGAAAATGGAATAGACAAAGCCCGGGGGTTGAAAAAGGACGCCCCCAACAGCCCCGCCTCGGTTGCCTCCTCCAGCAGCACGCCTTCATCCAAGACAAAAGATCTAGGCCACGTAAGTGCCGGAGTCACTGCAGATGGAGCACGGAACTCCGTTGGGGATGCATGAAGGGTGGGCATCGTGAGCAACACAGGCTAGGTGCATGAACAGAGGTGGGCGATAGAATCTGGGTGGTGATCTGTTGGACCCAGTTGTTCTGGAAGGGTCTGGTGGCAGTAGAGGGGTTCTTGTTTCCATTCATTTGAAGTCCAGAAAGACATTTGGATGCCTGATCCTTTTTTACCCATTTATCCTGTGTCTTGGTTCCCCATCTGTATAATGGAGGGGAGCTTTTCTGCTACCAGGAAATTATTGTTGTATATAGAGGGGTATTGGCAGGGCTCATTTTGAGGGGGAATGCACAGAAACGCAGTTCCGGCAGTTCCCCAAAGAGGTCACATGTCAGGTGGCCCCGCCCACCTGACTCTCAGCCATTTTGGGCCCGTTTTGGCCTGGATTGGGGCCAAAATGGCCCAGATTGGGCCTCTGACGGGTGGTGGATCACTCTCTCACTCAGCAGCAGCCCGATCCTGACCATTTTGGGCCCTTTTCGGCCATTTTCGGCTCCTTTTTGCCATTTTGAGCCCAATTTCAGCCCTGAATGGCCAGGATTGGGTCCCAAAAAGCCAAGATAGGTGATGTCAGGGGGTGTGGCATATGCAAATCAGTTATGCTAATGACACATTTCTGGTTATGTCAAGGGGTGTGGCATGTGCTATTGAGTTATGCTAATGAGTTCCTCTAGCTCTTTTTCTACGAAATGACCCCTGGGTATTGGACATAGAATCCATGTCAAAAGTTTCCCAGGGAGACACTTCACTGGACAGAATTAGCTCTGATACAACTTCATGGGGAACCTGGTGCAAAACCGAACGTTGAATATTTTTGCTGCATTCTCTATCGATTGTGCCCATTTGGCTACTGCAGAATGTGAAGCTTCCGAAATAGCGTGGATGCCATTTAGACCATTTCTTTAACTATCTTGGCTTGCTCTTCCAGTCCTTTCTCTGTCATGGAAATCACACTCAAAGGATGAAAAGGAATGGATTTTCCTCAGTCCCCATTTTAAGTACGGGGTATGTGTGATTTGAAGGTGGAAGTCATGCGATGCAATTTTTTAAAAAACTTCTAAGGATTCTTAATGAAGTCCATATTCCTTACCTACCAGTATGCCTTGTGTGATGATTTACGAATAATTTAAAATCAGATTCATTTTGGAATGGAAGTGAGTCTCAGAATTGGATTCCCAGGATGGAAAAGCCGCAGCTGTGGTTTCGCCGCTTGCAAAAAGTGACCCCCTAACTTGAGATTGTTCTAATGCTGATGCCGAATTCCCTTTTCACCAGAACGATAAGTCCTCCACCCCTGGGCTGAAATCAACCACTCCCACCCCAAGGAACGATGCGCCTACGCCGGGGACAAGTACGACTCCGGGGCTGCGGCCGATGCCAGGCAAGCCAACTGGAATGGATCCTTTGGGTACGTAGCACCCATGTCGGAGATGGCTCTGGATACTTGTGAGTTGCGATTGCGCCCAAGACTGAAGGGCGTTGTATCCGCTCATCCCAAAGCCCAGTCTGGAGAGACGATCATTCTTGTAGGTGGCAAGTAGGGGCAGCTGTACGAATGTGAAAGGTTGGTTGTGTTGGTTGCTCGGTTGCGCAAAACGAATATCCCCCTCCCTCTCTTTCCAGCATCTGCCCTGAGGACGCCCATCTCAATAGCGGGTTCTTACGCCACCCCATTTGCCATGATGGGGCATCATGAAATGAATGGCTCCCTCGCCAGCCCTGGGGCTTACACGGGTCTTCACAGCATCCCACCCCAGATGGCTGCTGCTGCCGCCGCCGCCTATGGCCGCTCTCCTATGGTGAGCTTTGGAGCTGTACGTAGACCTTTTAGCTCCTCTTTCATATGGGGGGGGAGAGGGGGCAGGGAGTGGGGGAGCAGCACGAGTTCCCTATAGTGGCCCACTTGCCTCCAGCCTCTAAAGCAGAATTGAAATGGTGGAAAGCATTTGGGGGAAGGATCTGGGAGGGGGAGTTTATTTTGCAGAGGAAGGAGAATCAGCGGGAGGCAGCTGTTTTGAAAAGGAAACGTTGGTTCTCTTGACAACTGTGGAAATACCATATTCCACCAGATTCCAAGTGCGCCGCGTGCCTTCCAGTTCAGAAAAGGCTGAGTCACCATAAAAATTCTAGGGCAGGGTGAGCGAGACCTTTTGCTGTCCACCTGCCACCACCGGGAATGGTGCATGCATGCTCAGTAAAGAACAAGGGAACGGGGGTCCACCCATTCATAAATAAGCACCTGGGGGTGTATAGTGAGGTGGTGGTGGTGGTGAGAGACCCTTGCCAAGGCTTGTTGCCTCTTCACAGTAGGGCAATGTGTGTATTGTTTACACTGATGGAAAAATCCCAAAGTAGCTGTAAGGCCGGGAGGGGGGAATGCTTGGATGTGATTCAAAGCCCCAATCAGCAGAGTTCTGCAGCCCCACGATGGAGCAGGCTTCGATTAGGTGAAGTCCTCTCTGGCTGCAAATAAAAGTTTTCAAAGGCTCAGGGGAAAGATCCAAGAGCTGCTCTGTCTCTCAGGCAGTAGGGAAGCTGGCAGTGACATGGGCTTGCTCCTTGGAGGGGTTTCAGTGTACCCATTGCTACTTTGAAGTTATTTTTTACAAACAGGTACGGCTCCCTGCAGTTCCTATGGGGCAGGGTTGTCTTCTTGGTGTGTATGTTACGCGAGCTAAAGTCTTTGGAATGTTTTGGTTTGCACTTAACATTGTTCCTTTCGTCTGGTTCCAGGTTGGCTTTGACCCGCATCCGCCCATGAGAGCCCCGGTCCTGCCCACCAGCCTGGCCTCCATTCCCGGTGGCAAGCCGTAAGCTATCCTTTGACCTTCCCCCTTGAAGCTTCACGTATTCCTGCTTTAGGAAAACCCTCTTTGTGGTGTCAAACTCTTTGGGGTGTTATGGTTGCAAATGGCAAAGACAGCAGAGATGGTGTTGTTGGGGGGGGGGCGTCCCAAACCAGACAGTGTTCCTTCCAAGCAAGCAGGGGTGGGTTGGCCATTAAAGCCTCTGGGACTTCTCCCGGGCCAGCCCACATAGGGGAGAGCTTGGGAAGAGGTGGCTTGCTAGGCAAGCAGACTGCCCCTCCCTCCTTTGGGGGGTGGGGACAGGGCAGGCCGAAGGCGTGGGCTGTTTTCCCTGCCCAGACGTGCCCGCAAGCAAGCGAGAAGGACATTCAGTGGTGGGAAAAAGAGGAATAGATGTTACACAGGGTGGGAGCTGTGTGTCTACGGCAGAAAGGAAGGAGGTATATGGTGGCCCTTCCTGTGAGTGATGCTCCACGGCACTGTGCGTGTTGAGCGCATGACACCCTGGTTTAATCCCAAGGTCTTTGCCCAGGCAGCTATTGCCAAGGCAGACTGGCAGGAGCTGAGACCTCGGTCCCGGCTTGGGATAAAGTGGTCCCTCGCCTGCTTCCTCCATGGTCATGCTTTTCTTGTCGTCATTCTCCCCCCTCTTGCAGGGCCTACTCATTTCACGTGAGTGCTGATGGGCAGATGCAGCCGGTCCCTTTCCCGCACGACGCCCTCGCCGGCCCCGGCATCCCCCGGCATGCCCGTCAGATCAATACGCTGAGCCACGGCGAGGTGGTGTGCGCCGTGACCATCAGCAACCCAACCCGGCACGTCTACACGGGCGGGAAGGGGTGTGTGAAGATCTGGGACATCAGCCAGCCTGGCAGCAAGAGCCCCGTCTCGCAGCTGGATTGCTTGGTGAGTGGAAGAGCCAGGCACGCTGGCCCCCCCTCCCCACTTCCATAATGAGCGTCCTACCCTTTGGGGGGGATGTGGGAGGCGGGTCCTCCCCAAGCATCAACTGGAGACCCAAGTTCACAACTGTCTTTCGGGCCTCTCTTTGGCCGTGGCAACCTGGCCGCAAGAGCAGTTAATTTCGTCTAATGAACAGCTTGTTGGATGTTCCGCTCACGTTTGATATTCGCACCGCATGTTACCTGAGCCCCCCCTTGCAGTGACCCCGCAAGATTGGTCAGGCAGGGAAAGTAGCAACCCTTTCGGTGAAGGATTTCAACCTGGTTGCCCGTGCCCCAAGCCTTTTAATGCCGGCAAGCCCTGCTGTTGCACGTTAGATCAGTCTCTGAACTCCTGCCCCACAATCTGTGTTTGTATCCAGCAGGGGTCATTTTGTAGAGCTGGAGGAACTCATTAGCATAACTCATTAGCATAACTTATTAGCATATGCCACACCTTTTGCCATCACCAGAAGTGTGTCATTAGTATAACTGATTTGCGTATGCCACACCCCCTGACATCACCTATTCTGGCTGTTTTGGACCAATCCTGGCCATTCAGGGCTGAAATTGAGCCCAAAATGGCAAAAGGGGCTGAAAATGCCCGAAAAAGGCCCCAAATGGTCAGGATCAGGCCGCTGCTGAGTGGGAGAGTGATCCACCACCCGTCAGAGACCCGATCCGGGCTGCTTCGGCCCCAATCCAGGCCAAAACGGGCCCAAAATGGCCGAGAGTCAGGTGGGTGGGGCCACCTGACACGTGACCTCTTTGGGGAACTGCCGGAACTGTGTTCCGGCGCGTTCCCCCTCGAACTGAGCCCTGCTACCCAGAGCCCTTTTTGTGACCGGGAAGTTCTGCTTCCCTTCTGAGGCGTGCCAAAGTTACAAGGGAGAGTTGTGAATCGGAGGGCCCTGTGGTAGGGCTCATGGTTTCTCTTTCCCCACCTGCAGAACAGAGACAACTACATCCGCTCCTGCAAGCTCCTCCCAGACGGGCGCACGCTCATTGTGGGCGGGGAGGCCAGCACGCTCACCATCTGGGACCTGGCCTCCCCGACCCCTAGGATCAAGGCCGAGTTGACCTCTTCTGCCCCTGCCTGCTATGCATTGGCCATCAGCCCGGATGCCAAAGTCTGTTTTTCTTGCTGCAGTGATGGGAACATCGCAGTGTGGGATCTCCACAACCAAACCCTGGTCAGGTGAGCTTCCCCAGGGGGGATGCAGAAGGGACGGTTGGTTTGCCGACAGTGGGATCAAAGGGGGTTCTGTTGGCGCTGCTAGGACTGTCCTTGGTGGAATGAAATGATGAGCCGTGAGACAAAAAGTTCTGAACTGCACTGGACACTGGCCCATACTATGGCGTGGTGGTGGAGAGTGCCGTCAAGTCGTAGCTGACTTACGGCGACCCCGGCAGGGTTTCCACGGCAAGAGACTAACAGAGGTGGTCTGCCATTGCCTGCCCCTGCAACCCTGGTCTTCGTTGGTGGTCTCCCATCCAATTACTAACCAAGGCTGACCCTACTTAGTTTCTGAGATCTGACTAGATGAGGGTCACCAGGACTATCCAGATCAGGGTCTGTACTGTGGTACGGAGAGAGAAAGAGGCAGTTCTGCCCCTTCTCTCTGGTTCATCCTTTGTCTGAGCTGGACTGCAAGACAGAGTTGAAGCCCCCCGACCCCAAACTTGCCTTCATTGTTTTCACTTGCAGTCTTGAGTTCGGGTCGTCTGAAATGTGATTACTCCCACGTTTCCTACAACTTAGCCCAATCAAAAGAAAAGGGTCTTTCAAATCAAGACAAAAGATGCAATGAAAAATAACGCTTGGTTTTGCTTCCTTCCAGGCAATTCCAAGGTCACACTGATGGAGCCAGCTGCATCGACATTTCACACGACGGCACCAAACTGTGGACGGGAGGCTTAGACAACACAGTGCGCTCCTGGGACCTCCGGGAAGGGAGGCAGCTTCAGCAGCACGACTTCACCTCGCAGGTAAGCCTCGGAAGTGCCTCATGTGGCTGCTAAAGTCGCATAGAGGCCATCCTGAACAAGCACGTTGTAGTGGGATGGCTTTGGTGGAAAGCTTCTGACGTCCTCTGGCACAGTTGGTGACATTTTTCGATTTTCTGGGGAAATCTCACAGGCAGGGCTCATGTCGAGGGGGAACCGCACAGGAACGCAGTTCTGGCAATTCCCCAAAGAGGTCACATCTCAGGTGGCCCCACCCACCTTACTTTCGGCCATTTTGGGCCCGTTTCGGCCTGGATTGGGGCCGAAACGGCCTGGATCAGGTCTCTGATGGGTGGTGGATCACTCTCCCGCTCATCAGCGGCCCGATCCTGACCATTTTGGGCCCATTTTCTCAGCCCCTTTTTGCCATTTTGGGCCCAATTTCGGCCCTGAATGGCCAGGATTGGGTCCAAAACAGCCAGGACAGGTGATATCAGGGGGTGTGGCATATTTATTTATTTACTTACTTAGATTTATAGTCCGCCCTCCCCAACCAAGTGGGCTCAGGGCGGATTACAACAAATGAGTTATGCTAATGACACACTTCCAGCAATGGCAAGAGGCGTGGCATATGCTAATGAGTTATGCTAATGAGTTCCTCCAGCTCTTTTTCTTTGAAATGGCCCCTGCTCACAGGGAAACACAACACAATGAAGGCTTCGTCTTGGAGATTATCCTTGGATGCTCATTCTGTGGCGCCTCGCCTGAAGGCACTGAGGCTATGGATGGGCTTGTGGGTGATCAGGCACATGTGGATGTTCCATGAGCCGCTCTGGAGGAAGAAATTGTGGGATCTTTTTGTGGCAGTGGCAGAAGACCAGGAAGGTGCTTTTCTACCCATCAAGACCCCGGCTGGAAACATGCCCCTGGAAAACGCCATGCTCTGGGTTTTATGCCCCTAGCTTCGGGCTGCAACAGACCCACCAGGCAACGAGGTTTTGAGCTGGCACTTCTGTAGCCAGCACTGCAAGGGCCGTGATCTGGCAAAGAGTGCTTGGAAGGCAGGGGATTAAATAGATGTGAAACTGTCTCTGGTATAAGGAATAGCTGCTAAGCCTGAGAAAAGGGCGAGCCACAGGCTCTTTCTCCCAGTGTAGTTTGGTGTAGTGGTTAAGAGCGGCAGGACTCTAATCTGGAGAGGCAGGTTTGGTTCCTCACTCCTCCACTTGAAGCCAGCTGGGTGACCTTGAGTCAGTCACAGCTTCTCGGAGCTCTCTCAGCCCCACCCACCTCACAGGGTGTTTTGTTGTGGGGATAGTAATCGCATAATTTGTAAACCACTCTGAGTGAGTGTTAAGTCATCCCGAAGGGCGGTCTATAAATCGAATGTTGTTGTTGTTATTTTCTGACTGTGTTGGAAACATCAGGTTCAGCACTCCGCCCATAGCTGAGTATCACGCATAAAACCAAACAAGGGAGTTCTTGCTGGAGCAGGTCCATGGCTCAGTGGTACAGCACCTCCTTTGCATTCAGAAGGGGCTGAGCGCAGCCCCTGGCATCTCTTGAAAGGTGCCTGGGGCGAGGAAAGCTCCCTCCCCTTCCCCTCTACTGGAGACCCTGGAGATTTATCCTGGTTCAGTCCCAGGGGCCAGGGGAAAGACTCTTCCTCAGCCCTAGGAAAAGTGTGCCCTTCGGCACAGGACCAAAGCGAAGGGTCTAAGCTTTGACTTGGCACGCGATGGTTTGGTTGGCTTCGGTAATGTGTTCGGGTCTCTCGGTGTGGATCTCCGCTTAAGCCAGACTCATCCTGTTTCTTGCGTTTATTGTGCTCTTGAATGCTTTTCAGGTTCTTCTGTTCTTGCTCCCAGACATGACATTGGGTGGGCTTCTCTGCCCGTGCTCTGGAGACGCTCCACTTCACCACCCGGCTTCTTCTTTCTCACAGATCTTCTCTCTGGGGTACTGCCCGACAGGGGAGTGGCTCGCCGTGGGCATGGAGAGCAGCAATGTGGAGGTTCTACACCACACCAAGCCCGACAAATACCAGCTCCACCTTCACGAGAGCTGCGTCCTCTCCCTGAAGTTCGCCTATTGTGGTGAGTAGTCCTGAGTCCCACACAGACTGTGCAAGATGTCCCAGGGAGCTCCGTCCTTCTTGGGGGAGCGTCCAGGGCTGATGCTGTCCTTGCTGAAGGACCAGGAAGGCCAGTCTCCAGTTCAGTGGGGATTGGGGGGGCAGAGCCATGAGCGAGGTCTGCCGCTTGAGAGCGGGTGATTGGTGTCGTGGTTAAGAGCGGCAGGACTCTAATCTGGAGAGCCAGGTTTGATTCCCCACTCCTCCACTTGAAGCCAGTTGGGTGACCTTGGGTCAGTCACAGCTCTCTCAGAGCTCTCTCAGCCCCACCCACCTCACAGGGTGATTGTCGTGGGGATAATAATAACATACTTTGTAAACTGCTTGAGTGAGCATTAAGTTGTCCTGAAGGGTGGTATATAAATCGAAAGTGGTTGTTATTGGCCAGCCGATCGGCAGCGAGGGGCTTCTGGCTACTGAAGTGGCTAGTGCCACTTGCAATGTGCACTGATCGGCCTCAGTGCATCGTAAGGTGTCATTGCTGTGGAGGCGGGGGGGGGAGCCTTAGTTCACCCAGATATTTCTCTGGGGGGGCAGCCTTGGGTGGGGAAGGTGCATGGAGTTTTTATTATTTCTTTATGTCATTTATAGTCTACCTTTCTCACTGAGACTCAAGGGGGATAACAGTGCGAGAAGAGTACAGTCAATATCAAGGACATTTCAGTAAATAATTCCATAGGGTCAATAAATGCACGTTTACAACATAGCATTAGCAAGTATCCGATAGAGAGTTAGCGGCAGCTGCGGAGACTGTGTCAAAAGGGGAACATAGACCCACAATTCCGATTTCTTACATTGGCTGAGGTTAAGTGATACACAAGATTGGGTTTTTCCAGATGCAATTGTGAAAAAACCCCAATGGGATCAGCATCTGCTTCTGTCCCAGCTCAGCCGGCAGCTGCAGTGTTGGTTGTTGCCTCCTTGGGGAAACTGACTCTGATTTGTACTTACAGGGAAGTGGTTTGTGAGTACTGGCAAAGACAACCTCCTCAATGCCTGGAGGACTCCTTACGGAGCAAGCATATTCCAGGTAAGAGTCAAGGCCAGATAGGGGAGGCCTGGGGCGGGGGGAGACTGAACTCCCAAGGCTGTGGAGCAGCACATATAGGCTCAGAAGAAGGCCCCGCCAGCAAGCTGCTTTGAGCAGTGCTTCATCTGAGGGCAAGGTGAGGCGATAGCCCTGGAAAGCATGTTTCCAAGCATGTGCAAAGTGCCTCGCTCTGACTGGCTCTGCCTGCACACCTCTGGAATAAGCAGGTTGGATTACCTGTCTTGAGCAAAAGAAATGTGGATGGAGGAAATCTGTCCCGGGGCAGCAGATACAGAAGGTTCCCCCGTCCCTACTGGCTTGGTGGTGGGGAGTAACCGGGGGGGGGTTGGCACACCTGGCTACCTCCTCCTGGCCCTAGCTCTCCAGGTGATCCCTGCAGCTGGTAGGGAGGAGTTGAGAGAACAGAGGCCCCCCCGGGACCATTGCCGCGTCAACATAACTGCTGTTGTGGATGTATTATTTATCGGCTCCATCTGCGTATCTGGCACTTTGCAGAGTAATGTGGCACCCGATACGCCCGCCTGCGTCTCTATTCTCTTCTATCGCTAATAAATGGCATAGAAAAAAAAATGCAATTGAATGTTGCTGAAATGGAAAGACGTAAAATGGAATGTCCCTCTTTTGTTCCCTCCCCTTCTAGTCGAAAGAATCTTCCTCAGTCTTAAGTTGTGACATTTCGGCAGATGACAAATATATCGTGACAGGCTCGGGGGACAAGAAGGCCACTGTGTACGAGGTGATCTATTGAACTGGGCGCTTCTGCCAGGCCGTTGCACTCAGAGAAGGCTGCTGGCAAGAAGGTGGACCTCTGGCGGGTACAAAGGACGCGAAAGGGGGATGCCCAGGCGTTCCTGGCCTGCGCTCTGCGGAATTGCATAACCCTCCTGTGGTTTTTCCCATCGTGATCTTGGAGAGTCACTCTGGATTTGGATCCCTTTGGAGCTGGATGGCCAAGTCTGTCTGCTGCAGGGATTTTCCTAAGGCTTCCTGATGGTCCCCCGCGCCCCTGGATTTTCACTTTTTGATTCACATGCTTGTGATTAGAGGAATTGCCTTCAGCAGAAACGTGCTCTTTTGTTCTCTCCGTAAGACTTGTGGGAATTGTAAATAGCTGATACGTTTAATAGGGTGAGGGACACTTTCTGGTACCCCGGCTGTGTATTTTCTTTTTCTTTGGTCTGCTGTAATTATATTCATTGGTGTTTTTTGGGAGGGGGGGTGGCCATCCTTTTTCCTCCCCTGCCCACCCTCCAAGCTTCTGTTCGGGGATAGTCCCTGTGGATCTACCGCTTATTATCCGATGAACTCTTTTAACTGCTGTTCCTGTGAATTGTCTGCTCTGTCGTCTTGAGACTCAAATGCTGTGATGGGCTGGAGATTGGAGTACGGTTGGATCTTTCACCTGATGGCAGCTCGGACAGAATAGTCAAATTCTTCTGTGGTTTTTTTGGGTTGGTTTTTTTTTTTTTGGAACACTTTTGGTTTTGGAGCAAGCAAGAAGTCCACGTCCCGTTGGATTTCTGACAACGTCCATCATCACCTTTGGGCCGAAATGCTGAACGCAACGTTTCAACAATTGCTCAGGGAGCCGAGAGAAAAAAAAAATAATAGCAACTTGTGTGGGATTTTTTTTTTACTTCAGTGAAAGTAAAATAATAGATATAATAACATTTAAATTCAGGTTTTGGGTTTTCTTTTTAAAACAAAGTTTACTAACATCTGGTTTCTGTACGGTGGGGACCGGGGGTGCAGTTGAGTCGGGTTTTCTGTGGCTTTGGCAATCTATCTTTCAGCCTTCGGGCACAAAAAGAAGTTGGGGTGGGGGGAAGAGACCCGTCTTTTGGCATTTTTGTATTAAAGGAGTAAATAAAATTTAAACACGGGAAATCTACATATTTGTGTAGCAGAAGATCCTGCCCTGTAATGTAGCATACGAAAGAGATTTTTTATACCACATTTTTATGGATTATTTTTTAATTTTTGATTTTGATCTGGTTTAAAAAAAAAAAAGAACAATCTAACTACGGCTTAGAGGTGGAAAAAACTGCCTGTTTTTATTAAAGGCTATGCCGGTGCGTAAAGGAAGACGGCGTGCAGAACTTATTTACGTTTCCTTTCTCACGTTTGGGGGAGGCCTGCTTGCGTTGGGGGTGAGGATTGGCGAAAGATGAGGGGGATCTTTACAAACCGATGGGTGTGTTTGTCTGTGTGTTTGTGTGTGTGTGTGTGGTGGAGTGAATCTCTGGTCGGATCGGAGTGCCAAAGAAGCCAGGAGACTTTCACACTGAAAAGAATGCTGCTTGCTCTGTATTGTACATGATGAAAGCATTGCTTTTCCTGCCCTGGTGGTTTCCCCATCGAGCTCCTGGTCCCTGAAACTGGATAGAGGGAAACCTGTAAGGGGTGGAATTTCCTCCTCTCCCCAGACTCTTAAGGGGACGGTGCTGTGTTTCTTGCTTGGCCTAAGAGTCCTTCAGATTCCTCATCTCAGGCAGCTCTCTTGGCTACCTGTTGGACCGGACCAACCCTTGCTTTGCAGCCAGGCAGTGTGGCTGTTGTGTCCCTCGCAAGGGAGCCCATCCCTAGACATGTGGCTTGTGCAAGAAATGTCCGGAGGAGCCTTGATGCGCGTGAGAATTCCTCCCCTCCGGTGAGTCTAATGGGAGCGGGGGGAGAACCCATCCTCGTGTCTCTCATGCAGGGAATGTGCCCGGACTCCTTTGAGGAAGTAATGCACGAGTGGGGGGCATTGGGGTTATTGCAAGGTTTTGGAAACGGCGGGTGCTTCAGGCAAACACCAGTTCTTGCATATGCGCCGTGGTGGGGGCGGGAAGGGGTGCACAAAGTTTTTTCTACATGATCCAGCTGTGCAATTTTTTATTCATCCCAGCTATCAAAAAGCAGAATCGCTGAAGTAGGTTCTGCTTCAGTCGCAGAATCTTTGTTAAGCTTTACCTATAATTCAGAAGGGCTGCCCAGGCTGTCGGCTTTTCACAGGCTGCATTTTCTTTCACATGCGCGCTCGTGTGTGTTTCTCTCCCTCCTCCTCCTCTCCATGGTTGCTGTCTGGAGGCTTCTCAGGCAACAGGCTGCGGTCTTATTGGGACTGCAGTTGGCTAGCTCAGAGGTGTGTGTTTTGCTTGGAAATGCAGCACCTTCACAGAGGAGACATTGTTGAGTCTTGTCCATGACTCCTTCATCGTCTTGGGCTAGGCAACGGTTGGACGTCTGATTCCTGCCCTGGCTGAGAAAGGATGCTGGACTTGACTGAGCCTGGGGCTGGTCCAGCAAGCCACGTTATGGCTGCACCTTGCACGGAAAGGATTGTGCTTCAACACTCCCCTCCCTAGGTATTTCCACCACTCCCAGTTATCCCGTCCTTTTGGGGTTTTCTGCTACGGTATACCCAACTACTTGGGTATAACCACACACGTGGGTCTTACGCAACTGGCTAGAAGATACCAAAGCAGCTCAACCCATATGGGACCATCTCAACTGGAGTGGGATTTGGGCTTGGAGGCCCTGGAATGATGGGACCTGGAAGAGGTTGTATGAGGCAGTGAACTTGCTGTCATCAAAGGGTGCATAATGGTTCCTTACTCATAGCAAACTTGGATGCTGGGGAGGAAGCTCAACTAGAACCCTCCTCCTCCCTAGCAACACAGAGGGGGAGCATGCTCAGTCTGGCTGCCTGAAATAGTACAGGCTAGAATTGAGTTGACCGTCCTCGTATGTACAAGGGCTTGGCCAATGGCAAGCAGCGGTCTCCAGTGCATCGCTTTATCTGGCCTAGTTCCTCCGTGCCTTAAGATGCCTCCCTTCTAATGCTGTGTGTTCACTGTTGACACCTCTGTGGTTTGTTTTTTTGAGGGCTTCTGTCCCAAACCTTACAGAAAACTTGGTAGCAGAATTACATTTGGCTGTCAAATGACAGCTTTCCTGTGAAAAGGAGAAGAAAAAAAAATTAAATCGAATGAAGTGACTGGGAAAATGGCTTTATCGTTCCGTGAGCTTACTTATGGGATGTACTGATGATCTCGCAGTGGGAGACCTCTGGCAGCCACAGAGCACTTTTCAAGAGCAGGGGACATGCGCTCTGTCACCTGAGGTTTTGCTGTGAGAGAGAGGGAGGAAAAGGGCAAAAGTGACGGACGTAACAGGCTGAGTTTCCAATAAATGTACCGCAATAAATGGTTTAAGTGCCTATTGAAATCTGGTTTTAAGCCAAATGCAGTGAGATGTACCCCCCCCCCAAGGACCTTAGTTGTAACCCCCCCCCCCCGAATCTGACACATACAAAAAAAAATGGGTTTGCATTAGAGCTTGTAGGCTGGGAATGGGCTGTCCTTATGGGCATGTGTTGGGATGATCGTCTTCTTCCAGTTCCTGTAAGCTTTTTGCCCTGAATTCCTTTCAGCCCTAACCTTTCCAAAAGGTGCTGAACATGAAGAATGCTACATCTACGGATAATCAAAATCCATCTTCCATCTAGTGCTGTTTCAAGGGCCGGCCTGCCTGCGCCTGGCTCCCTCGGTCTGTTTTCTGCACTTTTGGAAAGCTTCAGCCGCTGCTGCCTTTTCTGGCATTCACTGGATAGCTGCTTGTGCCATTTTTTCAACGGAAAAAATGACAGAAGGGTGGAGTAAAATGTGTATTGGGGCTTCCGAGTTTTAGAAGATGGTTTGGGATTCCTCAGAAAGGAATGCAGGCAGGCCGCTGGCTCTCTTCCTCCGCTTTTCACTTGCCTTCTTGTGCCAGAGACTCATTATACGTTTTGCTGCCTGCCTGGGATGGTAGAAGTTGGAGGGGTAACGCTTGTCAAGCACCTGAGAAACTACAATGCTTGGAGGGGGGGGGTCTCCATCTTGAGGCAAAGTTCTGCCGTTCAAACCTAATTCCCTTTATGCTTTTTTATATTAGTTAACAACCAAGCACCAGTGCCAGGCAGTTGTAGCATGGACCCCCGCGCCCCGCCGCACCGTCACTGATTTTATAGACGGCACCTGGACTCTTCTGCGCTGAGCCAGAAGGAATTGTGTTCGTGGGACTTCCAGCGCCTCCGCATTCTACCAGTCGACCCACTTCCACTTGGCTGCATCTGCTGAGTCACGGGGGCAGGAAATAACGACACGGGCTCCTCACGCTCCAGCTGCTGAGATCTAGAAGCGCCGCTCGGCCGGCTGTTTTCTCAGACGACTTCTCCAAGCTTCCGTCCTCCCGGGCTCTCAAAAAGCAAACGAAAGTGGGCCTTCTGGGATGCTTCCCGTCCAACCTGCCGAACACGGACGAATCCCTCCTTTAACTGCAGCTGCAGCGTGGTGGCCCTCTTGGGATCCTGGCCTCCTGCTGGGCAGCTGCCATGCCGGGAATGTCTGCGCAGCCTCGAATGCCCTGCTTGAGCACCGCCCTCCACTCGGCTGCGGTGGCACCTCAACTCTGCCCTGGCTCCCCAAACAGATGGCGGGAGGCGGCTCGGCGAATGCTGTCAGCTGCTGCGTCTCTAGTCGCTGACAGGGAGTGTGAAATGTTCCTGGACTCCCCCGCCCTTCGCCTGTTCGGCTGCTCTCTCCCACCCGTTTTTAATTACTGTAATTGAGTTATAATGAGCGATTGCACGTTCCCATTGTCTGCAATGGCGGGGAAAACGTCTCTTTGTCACTGACTCCATCCAGCACCCTCCCTATTTGTTTTCTGTGGCGGAAGGCTGCTGACACTTTGGGATGGCAGAATGAAGAGGGTCTGTGCTGCCTCCTTCCCTTCCACGAAGGGCAGCGGCAGTGCCCCCCTAACCTCGATGCTGAATGTCTTACCCAGTTTTCAACGCTTGGGTGGAGTGCGAGGTTTTGCTGATCACAAGGGGACTGCATCAGACAACCCATCTCTAGGAGCACTTCCAGATGTTTGGTGCTTCGTATTTATTCTTGGAAATATAAAGGACTGACTTGTACAGCACTGGAGCAGAACCTACGTCTTTTTAGCATGCACAGATTCTGAATCATCCTAGCCATTTCTCTGTAGAAAAGAATCCTGCGCCAACAGATCAAGAAGCCCGTGATTTTCTGGGACCGCTTCGGAATGCGGGGTGGGGGAGTTGCATTCCATTTTTTCTAAAAAAAAATTTAAAATTCCCCCGCACATAAAATCAGCATGTCAGAGAAAACTGCAGCTGTGTATTGTTTTTCTACGTGGAATGAATTTTCATTTTCAGACATTTTCAAGCAGGCTTATCCCTTTCTCAAGGGAGAGAATCGTATAAACGGTGCTTTTCATAGGGCAAGCGAGATGGTTTCAGCACTGTGAGGTGCATAATCAGAGAGATGCAGAGGAGTTAGCCCTATTAGTCTGTAGATGCAAAATAGCAGAGTCCAGTAGCACCTTTAAGACTAACCAACTTTATTGTAGCATAAGCTTTTGAGAGCCACAGCTCTCTTTGTCAGATGCAACTTTATTGTAGCATAAGCTTTTGAGAACCACAGCTCTCTTTGTCAGATGCAACTTTATTGTAGCATAAGCTTTCGAGAACCACAGCACCCTTCGTCACATGCTTCTGACGATGCAACCAATAAAGTTGGTTAGTCTTAAAGGTGCTACTGGACTCTTTACTATCATCAGAGAGAGAAACTGCAGGTTGCAGACCCCACACTGAACATCTCTGCAGTGCCTGTGAAGAAATGCATCCCAATTCTACCAGCAGACGGGTCAGCCTGAGAAGGTTTTTGGGGTGGTGGTAGGGAGAAATAGTTTAGGACAACTATGTCTGTTTTGGCTTTTTAAAAAAGCTCCTGAGTTAGCAATATTAAAAACTGCATTTTTCCTACACACATATCGCCGTATGTTTCACGCTTCCTTGTTAAGGCAAACCCTTCAACTATTTCAAAACAAAAGCGTCCAGCTTTTCATTGGCTTCCAAAAGACTCCTAAACCCTTTCGCCAAGAGCTGTTAGAACAGGCAGGCACGATCCTTTGCTATTTCTCAAGAAGAAAAACAAGGTGGGGAGAGCATGCCGGAGCGCTTGCATGGGTAGCTGGCTTGTTTCCAAAGAAGCAGCGAGAGGTTTGAGAAACATTTTCCCTGACTTTGTAAGATGAAAAGCAGAAGCCGGACCAGGTTTCCTTTCTCAGCTTCTCATGCTGCTTCTGAAGAAAAGGCCTGAGGTCTTGTTGGCTGGGTTTGCAGAGAGAGAGAGTGTCTTTGGGAAGGGGGGCGGGTTAAGGGTCTGTGTTGTAGTACAGGGGCGGATTGTCCCTTTAATTTGGGGGACTGGCAGTGTTGGCAGTGCCATAGCCCTGGTCTCCTTGGAGCCCTTCAGCGATGAAGGTCATGAACTGGCTTCTTCCGCAGTGCCGATATGAAGATCCTCTCTGAGTCCTGCTGGACTTGGCCTACGCCTTGTCTGTTTTAATGGCCCGATCTGTCCCTCGGGTGAGAAACACAATTATGTAAAACATTCTCCCGCTGCCGTCACAATTTTAATCCTAGCGTCTCACAAATTGTGTTTTTTTTCCCTCCCAGACTAAGAATGAGTTCTTGTTTGGGGTCCAAGGGCAGTGGCCGGCACAAAGTCTCTTGCACCTGTGATGACGTTCTGAGCACACCCACGTTTTTAAAATCCAGATCTAAACTCCCAAGCGTCCCAAGTTCTCCATTTTTAACACCTCATTTTGAGATTTTGGGGCACCTGCTGCTGATCTGCTAAGCGTCAACGCTGTCAAGCTCTGCATTTGCGCCCTGTTGTCCTAAAATGACACGCGCCTGCGTTCTTCATGGCGAAGGCTGTAAGAAAGTCTGAATTTGGGGGCTGTAGGCTGAGGATGCTCGAATGCTTCCTGAACAGCTAGACAGAGCGTGCTTGGATTATTTATAACCACCTGATTATGAGGAAGGCTTTGACTTGCTTTCAACTTGGTCTCTGGCAGGGCGAGGAATTTTTAAAGTCTGTGCATTTCTAAAAACGCTGGGTTTCAAAGGCAGATAAAGATCAAAGCTAGGAAGGTCGCCACAGCAAATGTAATATCGCAAATGAGATGAAAGGAGGAACAGAGCTGTGGGTATCCTCCTCAGCTCTTCTGCAGCTGGCCGGGGGGGGGGTGGCTCTCCCTCCCCATGTTACAGGATGGGGGGGGAGTGGTCAAACTGGGAAATTGACTCACTTCACAGGCTGTTCTCAGCAGGGCTCCTTGTCCCTGCAAATCAGGGGCTGCTCTTCTGTATGTACCAAAGTTTCCACTCTAGGAAGGTGCTAGTTTGAGGAAGGGTAAAGAGAATGGGAGCTGAGAAAGGACTTGGCACTCTCTGTTTCTCTGCCCAGGCTAGGGGAAGAACTTCTCTCCTGGCTTGGTGATTCATCCCCCGCTCTGATAGATAGCTGGAGAGGAGATCAACTACGTGTTTCCCAGATTCTTGAAGTCTTGACTAGCTGTTGCAAACTTACCAGGAGTCTCCGTGCAACCACAGCTGGGTTCTCTTCTCATGCCAGGCACCCAAGATTAAATGCTCTGTTTCTGAGGGGTGGGAGGGAATCTTCATTGTGGAGACCAGCTTGTTCCTGGTCAAGGTAGGTTTTGGCATCTAGGCTAGCCCATGGCTACTTCCCTCTCCCTTCTGCTTCAATCACCAGCTTTTGGCAAACCACTTGCCCTGGTGGGCTGCCTCCATCGCAGATCAGCCTTTGCTGATTACAGACCTAGTTTCTCCTGCAATTGTCCCAGTGGTCCATTTCAAATGGCCTTCTGGGCAGATAGGGGAAAACCTCCGCATGCCAGGGCTGAGCTGGGAGAAGAAGCTGTGCGGAAGGTAATGAAGGCAAGTCAGCCCAAAGCAACCGCCTGTCAAAACATCTGAGACATAGAGCTCAAATGGATCCGAATTCTCTTACCTGCCCACCTGCTTTAGGAGAGTTAGCACCAACTGCTTTCTGGACTGTGCCCTTTCAGATGGCAAGGGGAGCTCATGTGATTGAATGCCCCTTCATACCCTCCCCCAAATTCTCTACAATTGGAAAACTGGCTTGAAGGGAAGACCAAGCTATAGCCCTTCTCCCCCATGTCGTATTTCTACATACAGGGAATTGCATTGCCAAGAGGATCCAGAGGAGTTAGCCGTGTTAGTCTATAGTAGCAAAATAGTAAAGAGTCCAGTAGCACCTTTAAGACTAACCAACTTTATAGTAGCATAAGCTTTTGAGAGCCACAGCTGTCTTCGTCAGATGCATCGTCGGCTTTCGAGAACCACAGCTTCCTTTGTCAGATGCAGCTTTCGAGAACCACAGCTCTCTTCGTCAGATGCATCGTCAGCTTTTGAGAACCACAGCTTTCTTTGTCAGATGCATCTGACGAAGAGAGCTGTCGTTCTCGAAAGCTGACAATGCATCTGACGAAGAGAGCTGTGGTTCTCAAAAGCTTATGTTATTATAAAGTTGGTTAGTCTTAAAGGTGTTACTGGACTCTCTACTATATTGTCAAGAGGAGCATTCAATCCCATGAGTTCCCCAGATGTAAGTTGGATCCTGCTGCAGTTCCTCACTGCACCTGCTGTGCATGGAGACTCGGCCTTGGCTATGATCTGCCAAATCTGTGCTTGTGCATCTTACATTGCCACACTTTCGTGGTGTTCCCTTCTCAAACATTCCAGGCTGCTTCATCTACACAGGGGAAGCCATAAGCAACTGTGACTTGATGTCCCAAACTCTTCTTGACAAGCGTGCCCAATAATTCTCTGAGCTCACCCATGTTTGCGGCTTGTGTGGGCAAAGCGTACTTCTCGGTCATGCTCCATTCCTCCTCTGCAGGAGGCAAGCCCAGGTTTTGCTGGATGCCCTTGTTCCCAAAGTCTTGAGAGGCTCCAGGGCAGCCTTAAGAATATTTGATTGAAAGGTAAATTGCAGATGTTCTCTACTCATGGTGTCCATTCCCTTGGGTGAGGGGAGCGCGGCGCTCTTCTAAGGTTCTGGCTGTTCTCCAGTAGTTGCTCAGCTGCAAATAACCAGTTGAGCAGAATTCTCGAGGTGCAAAAGCAAGACCACAGCCGGCTGAGCAAATCACTGAACGCAGCTGCTGGTCAGAAACTGCCCGCTCTTCTTTTCCCGTTGGCTTTCGAGGCTTGCTTTTCTTTCTGTGGCCAAAACAGAACACCAAAACCCACTCCTTTATGCTCCGCTTGAGCCCTTGCTCTGGCCAGAGGGTGTAATGGACTCTGGAGGCCTGATGGAGACCCATTCTAGCAAGTGGGCTCCTCCTGCCAGTGCTTCCCCTTTGTCTTTTTCGATTGGATCACATTAGAAGTTCCGAGCGTAGATCTCTCTCTTGGAGTCTGGTGAAATTTTCAGGGGGCTGGTTTAGACTGAGGCCAGCAGGCACGTTTGGGCTGAAAAGTTTCATCCGTTAGATGAATTGGTTAAAAACTTTTTGTTCAGTTGAAAAGTTGCTTCTAAAGGTGGGCAGTGAGTTAATTCTTAATCCACGCACTTGCAAAAATCATGGCTGGTGTTGCGCGGCATTCTCCCTTCTCTGCACAGGAGGACAAGCTGTTTCTGAGATAATGCCTGTTGTAAACCGACTTCTAGAATTTTTTTTTTTCCTCTTTAGAATTACTTTATTCCTGAGCAAACAGAATCAGTGCGTTGACCTTGATTACATAACAACTGTAATATTTAACAGAGGGTAGATAATGTATGAAGCTGCCTTATGCTGATCCAATCTGTTGGTCCTTTCAGTCCCGGACTGTTGGAGTCGTAGTCAGTGAGGGCTCGATCACCCTGGAAGTGCTATGGAATGAATAGCGGGCCATGTGTATTTTGAGTTTATGGTGTACTGGTTTTATCCTTCGTCTACATCTTGTTTTTACATTTGGTTTTATGTGGCTAACTTTTAAAAAACGTGCTTTGGGGCTGATTACTTATCTATCATAGCTGCAGTGTTAATGTTTGTTTTAAGTGTCTTACGTTACGGATATTTTATTGTGGCTTATGGGCTCTGTTGGTTAATTATTAGGAATCAGGTTGCTGAGAGTGTAGGATACAAATGCTCTGGATGGAAGAATGGTACCTCTGAGTTATAGGCCCTTTCCCTTTAGGACAATGCTCCCTCTTTCCCCTAGACCCATGGTCTTTTCTTGGAAATGAACCTCTCACATTCAAGGCAAAAATTGTTTGGATTCCTGAAATACTGGAACACGGCCAGTGGCATTTATAAGGCAAGGTATTATTATTATGTATTATTACTTATATACTTATAGGGATAGTGGTTGCTGTAGAGGACTACTCCATTAAGGTGGCGGCTGTGGGCTTTAGGTTAATTGGGGGAAGCAGCTGTATGGGCATGTCTGCATCACCCTGTGCAGAGATTCCTCCCTACCACTAGAGGTGCTGTGGGCCCATCCCTGGCAGCCTCAGAGCAGCAGCAGAACCTAGGCATGATGGGCTGTTTCAGGCACCTCTGGAGAATATTTATTTTTTAAAAAATTATGCCCCCTTTCCAGCCAAATAGGGTCCCCGAAGTATCAAACATTAGAAGATTTAAAACATTCAAACAATATTTAAAATGTATATATAACATTTAAAAGAACAAGAGTTCAGTAGCACCTGTAAGACTAACAAAATTTGTGGAAAGGTATGAGCTTTCGTGAGTCACAGCTCACTTCTTCAGATACCGTGACTCACGAAAGGTCATACCTTACCACAAATTTTGTTAGTCTTAAAGGAGCTACTGGACTCTTGCTTTTTTCTTCTACTACAGACTGACTAACACGGCTACCCATATTGATCTATATAACATTTAACTATGCAATAAAATATACAGCCATACAAACACACAACTAGGGAAGAGGGCCAATTAAGAGTTTGCTGGGAGTACATGGCCCTGGGCCGTTTCCACATTGTTTACCTTAATCCGGAACGCCAAGACAAAAATGCAGAAGATAGCGTCATCTCGCACGAGTTTTGTGCGATGTCGCACAGACTTGCACAAGAAAACGTTATCTTCTGCGTTTTTTTCACAACATTCCGGATAAAGGTAAGTAGTGTGGAAACGGCCCAGATAAAACGAAAAAGTCTTCACCTACTGGCAGAAGGCAATGACAGAGGTCAGCCAATGGTCAGTTTAGGAACTTCATGTAGCCCCAGGTCAGACTGCCATGAGCCAGCCTGGTTGCAGGATGGACTGGGCTGCCTGCCTAAAGGGAAAGGATTGTTGTGCCATTTTGCTTACAGCATACAATGTATTATTATTGTTGTTGTTGTTAACATTCGATTTATATACCACCTTTCAGGACAACTTAATGCCCACTCAGAGCAGTCTACAAAGTGTGTTGTTATCATCCTTACAACAATCACCCTGTGAGGTGGGTGGGGCTGAGAGAGCTCTGAGAGAGCTGTGACTAACCCAAGGTCACCCAGCTGGCTTCAAGCGGAGGAACAGGGAATCAAACCTGGCTCTCCAGATTAGAGTCCTGCCGCACTTAACCACCTCACCAAACTGGTTCTCATTATGAATTATGTATTGTGAAAGCATTTCTTTACGCAAGTATATTTTGTAAAATTTCATTCTTCGTGCCATATGATCTAGTGAACGCAGTGAAAAAAGAAGCTCTGGGCAGCTCTTGGGATTTCTTTTTTTATTATTATTATATTTTTAAATCATTTTTCCCAATAAGGGATTTCTTTTTATTGTATACAGGATGACAGTGCTTTGCATTCGTCCATTGCTTGATCATTCTTCACATGTATTCCTTACAACAGACCTGTGAACTCCAGCCTCCATTATTGCAGGGTGTGGCTGAAGGTGTGGCTTGCCTTAAGGCCAGCTGGTGAGATTTGAACTCAGGTCTTCCCAGGGCTTTTTTTCCAGGGGCAACATGGGGGACCGGAGTTCCGGCACCTCTTGAAAATACTCGGCAACAGTGCTTGAAAATAATACGATTTCAAAGAATCCCGTGTGTTTCTTCCTCATTTCCCTCTTGAGAGTTCCGCCACCTCTTTTCCCAGAAAAAAACCCCTAGGTCTTCCTAAGATCACTGCTTGTACTTTTTTAGCCAGTGTGCTACATCTTCAAGAATAGAAAGTGGAGAGAAGGGGAAATTGGGTATGCAGTGAAATAAGGACACCACTTTGACAGAATGTATTTGCTTTAGATGCACACCGGGTGTGTGGGGACCTATTCACGCGCCTTGCCCCAGGCTCCAGAACCCAGCTGCTTCCCTGAATGGAACAGGAGAAGTGATTTGTTCACAGGACAAGCAAGCGGTTGGTTTTGAATGGAGATTCTGCTGGTGTATTAAGGAAAACAAACAATTGCAGCGGAGCGAAATTTCTTCTGGCAATGTAATTGCGGCTTCTTTTTTTCTTGGGACTAAGCCTGGAAGCCAAGCCACTGAGCGGCTGGGCACAAAAAGCCTCAGTTTTAGACGTTTTGTTTTTCTTGGCCTTTTGTTTCATCCTCTTTTTTGGTTTATTTTATTTATCGCTTATTTGGTGTGAGCCATGTGGGGTAGCCTAGTTGGTACGAGACATTTGGTGTTTTTTTAGCAGACTCAAGTGGCACTAAGGGAAATGGCAGCAACAATTGAATTTCTGCCTGGGAGAAGCAGGGCTCATTTCAAGGGGGAACACGCAGGATCACAGTTCTGGTAGTTTCCCAAAGAGGTCACATGTCAGGTGGCCACGCCCACCTGTCATTTTGGGCCTGTTTCAGCCTGGATTGGGGCCAAAATGGCCCAGATCAGGCCACTGACGGGTGGTGGATCACTCTCCCACTCAGCAGCGGCCCGATCCTGACCATTTTGGGCCCCTTTTTGGCCATTTTCAGCCCCTTTTGCCATTTTGGGCCCAATTTTGGCCCTGAATGGCCAGGATTGGGGCTAAAACAGCCAGGATAGGTGATGTCAGGGGGTGTGGCATATGCAAATCAGTTATGCTAATGACACACTTCCGGTAATGGCAAGGGGTGTGGCATATGCTAATGAGCTATGCTAATGAGTTCCTGCAGCTCTTTTTCTACGAAATGGCCATGACAAGCCCAGAGGCCATCTCAGTACACCAGCCTGCAGCACCACCACAAACTTTTAAAGCAAACACATGGTTCAAAGGCTGTACAGAAATGCTCTCCATTAGTAACGCTTCAGAAAAATCCAAAATGAATTTTGTGAAAATATAGCAGTTCTCATGAGGTCAGACACCACTCCAAGATGTCATTTGGCCACAGCAGAGTTGAGCAGAAATGCCAAGTGTAGAATCGTGCCCTGGGGTCTGACCTCTACCTCCCACTCCCCAAATGCAGAGTCTGGACTTAGCCTAATGGAAATGTTCTGCTGCTACCACCCCAGGATTCTTGAAAGCAAAAAGCATATGCTTCTATGGCATCCATCTCCAGGTAGAAGTTAAGGATGCCAACTTCAGGTTTGGAAATTCCTGGAGATTTGGGGGAGGAGCCTGGAGAGGATGGGATTTGGTGAAGGGAGGGACCTCAGTGTGATATATGTCATAGAGGTCACCTTCCAAAGCAGCCGTTTTCTCCAGGGGAACTCATCTCTGTAGTCGGGAGATCAGTTGTAATTCTGGGCGCTCTCCAGGCAGTTGGCAACCTTGGTAGAAGCACACAGCAGCCCTTATTGAGCAGGCCAGGGCACCATTCCAATGGGGTGGGAGAGTTACAGCAAAGTTGCAAGGTCTGTTTTGGAAAATATTTCCATATTAAAAACGTAAGGAAAATTCAGAGCGTGTAATAACCAGAAGGTGATGTGCTGTTGTGTGGAATTTTAGAAGTATACATATTTGGGCTTTGGATGAGGAAACAGGAAACAGCACGTCATCTTGGAGGGCAGGGTCCCTCGAACGTGGCGATGGCATGTGGCAGTCCAAACTTTATTTTGGGTGCAGGGAGCAGAAGGCTGTTATAGTTACTTATTCAAATCCCTTCCGAATGCAAGGTCCTTGGAAACCACCTAATAGAAGCTCCTTGCACCAAAACCAGTGTTTAGACTGGGCATCAGTGCTTGCTTATTGCAGAGGACCGCCTGTAGAATGCGAGGTTGTATGATTTGGGATGGTCCAAATATTGTTTGGGAGGCAGCTTCCCCCATTTCTGCATGTCCTTTTTCCCTGGGGCTGCCTCACTTTGGAGCTGCTAGCGTAAGAACTGGGCTTTGGATCAGAGAATAGCACCTGTCTTAGGGGACAGGGTTCCTTTAATGCTGGAGTGTATGGCATGTACTGGTCCAACCTTTACTTAAGGTTACAGAGCCTTTCAATTATCCTCAATATTTGTGGTTTGCTTCGTGAACAGGAAATGAGAATAAGGAACTGGGAGCCAACTTGAGTCTCGTTGGACGGAGAGAATTTCCTCCTGTCTTGAAAAAAGAGAATTCAAAGCATATGTAAATAATTGCTACAGATTCGGAGAGGGCTACAATATTACAGTCCCTTTTTGAAAAGTTTTGGATGGATGCATGGAATACAGGGCTTATCGGGGGCAAGGCAAAGTTGCTTAAGAGTCCTGATCCAATGATCACTGGCCAGAAACAGGTAGAATAGCTGATACCCCCTCTAGCATTGGACAAGTGGTCCCTCCAAGTGCCTCTTGTTGGGCTTTAGGGCATTGCTCTGTCTAACCCAGTGCCCTTGGGCCCAAATTGTGAGGGGTAGAGGGAAGGAATGACGCCCGCCTTGCCTGTAGCAAAGTCCTTGGCCTGGCATCTATGCAGAGGAAGCAGGGGGCTGATTTTGTGCCCCAAAACTTTAGAACGGAGTCCAGAAGTCCTTTGCAGCACATCTGCAGACGATGGGAGCGAGTTAGCAAATTGATTCAAACCCTGATGAAATTTTCTTGGGTCTCCTCGAGTCAGATAATGCAGCAGTGGAAGATGGGCAGGGGCTCTAATTTCAGGCAGGTTGGAAATGGCTCCCTGTTTTGGTTTCCTCTCGAAGAAGGGAAGTCCGTCCTTCATTCTCCCAGCCTGGGTTCATCTTCAGCTGCAAAGCGGGCACTCACTTGTTGCCTGGCATGGCGACTTGTTTACTGGCAAGATGCATGCGTTTAATAAGCTGCTTGGCATGCTTGAACGGGGCCTGAGAAAACTGACGCTAGCCATTGTAGCCGGGTCCCTCTGGAGTGTTCTTGAAGAGGGTCACCTGTTCTGCTAGCAATCCCCCCCTCCCTCGCCACCATCACCAATGGACAGAGGGTGGCTGCCAGGGACCAAAGCTCTTAGCCAGGCCTTCATTGTCAACTCTGAAATGTTTAGGAATCAGCCGTTTAATGAGAACAAAAGAAATTAATTGGTGGTTTAGGCCTAATGAGACTGCTGTGCAAATTAACAATCCTCATCAGCAGAAACAAACAGACTGCTTACATGAAATGCTATGGCGCATTGAACTGCCGAAAGCTTTTGCAGAGATGATAAATAGGAGGTCAGGAGAGACCATCTGTGCTTTTTCTCCCCCCAGGGAGAGGCAGTGAGGAATGAGGCTTAACGCGGAACGGAAAAATAGACGGCAATAACAGCAGACATTCTCTGTTTTATTCATTGTGGCTCTGCTTGACACTGCCGATAAAGGAGGGGGGGCCCCACTCGCATTTGCATCTGAAAAGAGCCAGGCCACGGTCTGTACACTTGAGAAGCCAAAGCGCGGTCTGATTTCAAGGGATGTTTAGCCCCTATTCAGGGGCTCACAAAGCCCAGGCCCCTGAAAATCAGGGTTTGGCCTGCCAGCTTACGGCAGGAGGCACAGGAGCGGCTGGGCTGCCACTGGGTTCATTTGTTCCCTCTGTTTACTTAAGGCCTACTCCAGTTCCCACCGTGGATTCCTCTTTCAAGGCCTGGCTTACTTATGCTCTCACGCTGCGGGGAGGGATGAGGAGAAGAAAGGCCCCGTCTGATCTTTTAATAATCAAAGCAATTAGAATAATCCTTTCAGGGCTGACTGTGGGATTATTTCTTCCTGTCTTTGGAGTTTCGTCCTCATTTTGGTCTCATAAAATGTGGAAAAAGCACTTCAAAAGATACCACTGCACTCCCCCCCCCCAACCTTGTAATGTTCTCAGATGTTTTCTACTCGCATGGCAACCGCAGGGAAGGGCACCCAAGGAACCTTGCGGGTCCTCTCTGCCTTTTGCTCCCCGGGTCTGTTGAAGGCAAGCGGGGAGGCCTCGGAGAGGTGGCTTGCTGGGCTTGTTCCACGGCTGGGCCGGTTGTTGCCAAAGGAAGTGGAGGCCGTGGAGCTAATGAGAGGCCACCGGCGATGGCAAAATGCACCCCTCTCTGTAGGAAGCAGAAATCTCAGTGGAGGAACCTCAGGTTCTTGCTGCTTTGTAAACAGTGGATGAAACAGGACTGTTAAGCCCTGCTGAGAGGAGAGGGCAAACTGACACCATTTGTAGACAGTCGAGGGTGAAGAAGTAATGCTTGTTTTACTGAGGTCTTGGCACTTCTCATCCGACATTTGGCAAAAGCACAGAGCGTAGCCTTTTCTTTCTGATATGGGACCTTGAGCCCAGAGTTCAGGCACCAAACAGAAGTAATAAATAATAATAACATTTGGTTTATATACTGCCCTTCAGGACAACTTAACACCCACTCAGAGCACTTTACAAAGTGTGTTATTCTCCTCACGACAATCACCTTGTGAGGTGGGTAAGGCTGAGAGAGCTCTGAGAGAGCTGTGACTAGGGTTGTTAGCTTAGGGTTGCCAGGTCCAGCCTGGGAAATTCCTGGAGATTTTGGGGGTGGAGTCTGGAGGAGGCGGGGTTTGGAGAGGGGAGGGGTCTCAGAATGGCATAATGTCATAGAGTCTACCCTCCAAAGCAGCTATTTTCTCCAGGTGAACTGATCTCTGTCACCAGGAGATCAGTTGTAATTCCAGGAGATCTCCAACCACCACCTGGAGACTGGCAACACTATGTTAGCTCCAGGTTGGGAAATTCCTGGAGATTTGAGGGCTGACGCTTGGAGAAGGCAGGCTTTGGGAAAGGAAAACACCTCAACATGATATAATTCTGTAGAGTCCTCCCTCCAAAGCAACCATTTTCTCCAGGTCTCTATGGCCTGGAGATCAGTTGTAATTCCAGGAGATCTTCAGCCACCACCTGGAGGCTGGCAACCCTAGCTGTGACTGACCCAAGGCCACCCAGCTGGCTTCAAATGGAGGAGTGGGAAATCAAACCCGGCTCTTCAGATTAGAGTCCCGCACTCTTAACCACTACACCAAAGTAGCTTGAGGGTGCAAAATTTCAAAGGGTGCGATGTGACAGGCAGAAAATTTCCTCCAATGGGGCAATTTCTTGGTGTTTCATCTGAAGTTCATGATTCTTCAAGAATAGTTCAGGGAAAAAGAATAATAAAGGGATAATGCTGGGAACCCGTGGCCTGGTTTCCTCCAGCATAACTGAGGTGTTTGTTCTTTTAACCTGCCTTGGATCATTATTATACCTCCTCCTTATGGTACCCTAAACTTTTACCTCAGGAGGGCCCTGATCACAACAACCAACACTCCTCTTCCCACCCGTTGAGCTTCAGGTGTTCTCTACCTAGGTTTTACCTTGAGAACTCCTTCCCTTTGGGGGTTTAAATCTCACCACTAACCCCACCTGTGGCATTTTATTCCCTTGGTGTGACCTAGATATTGCTGCATCCATGTCTTGCGCAGTGTTCCCAAAAGATGTTCATTGCCATCAAAGGTTTTCACCACAGATCTCTTTGGTTTAGCTGGTATTGTAAGAAGGTTTAAGTTATACATGACAGTATGACAGAATGGCCAGTATGTGAGAGTGGCTGTGAAATAAAAAAGGGATTCTATATTCCATTTTGTTTAAGCAGAAGTGGAATTTATTTATAAGTACATGGGTGTGACTGTATTGATACGCGCATTGGTTTCAGAATAGTTCTTCAGCTTGGTGGTTTCAAAATAGTTTTATATTCTTAAAGGTATATTCTCAGGCCCAGTCACGAAGAAGAATTTCCCGCACAGTTTTTCACTCACAGAATAATTCTCTCATCTATACAGACTCTTTCAGACTTCCACACAGATTGCCTGACCTAGACAGAATATCTAAACTAGACAGTTCCCCAACTGAGTATTCTCTTTTCCTCAGTTTTCTGAACTATAAAAACTGCAGTTTACTCCACCCCTCCCCAGGGTACAGCTACTGTCCACGTCATCCTGGCACATGCGCGATGATGTCACTTCTGGGAGTGACATCATTGCGCCAGCCGCACAAACACTCCTGTGCTCTACGCAGGGCCAATTCAACCCATTTGGAGCCAAAGTTGGCCCCAAATGAAGCACAGGGGAGGTGATGTCGTCGTGTGCCCCAGGAATGTGCACACTGTGCATGTTCCTGAGGTGCCCGCTGGTGGTGGGTGACCTCTGGGGGGCTTAGCCTCCCCATGCCAATCGCTGGTAGATTGGCGGGCAAGGTGGCAAACCCCTGGGAGTTTGCCCGCCACTGGCAGGCACCTGAGAACCCTAAGCACATGTCATTCACCGTCTAGTCCCCTCCTTACATCAGAAACCTGCACTTCTAACCACAGTAGCACTCCTTCAAAAGCCCACATTAATACACAGCAATAAAACACACACATTTATTTACATGGCAAAATATTACAACGGTGTGGCTGGTGTGTTTGTAGGCTGCAGTATGTCTTTTATGAGCAGCTTTCATGAAGAACACCAGAGAAAACAACCAAAGTGAGATTATGCCAAGTACCCAAAGGGGAACGGAGTCCTTTCCGCCAGCCAGTTGGTGGTTTATTTGCTGGCAGGGCCCGGGGTCTCCAGTCTTCATTAGCCAAAGCCTTGGCCTTGACCCCTCCTGGCCTGTTCTCTGGCAGATAGAATCCCATCACCGCTCATTTGGCCAGCAGGTTGGCCCACTAATCCGTACATATTGATTTGCTGCTCGCTGAGTAATCTAAATGTCAGTGCAATGCCCCAGGCAGATGCATATCGACCCTGAGGCTGCAGAGAAGCGAAAACTCCCAAAGGGGTGTGTGGGGAGGAGTTAAGTGAGAAAAGGGGAATTAGGGGAGTGCATTCATGTCTCTTTAAATCTAAAACTGAGCAATCTGAAATGTCCTGCCCTGGCACAAGGAAGGAGTGGTGCTCCCCAAATCCACTAGCTATTCCTGGTTGTGAGTGTGATTTTCTCTCCCAGGGCAACAGAGAGGGGTGTGTGTGTGTGTGTTTAGGTGCAGAAGTGATCTAGCTGCTTCTGTTGGATCTTGTTGGAGAGCAGAGTGCGGGAGGAAGGTTCTGTATTTACAGAGGTCTTGAGTGTTGCTTCTCTTTCACAATTGGGGGGTGTCATATATGGCCCCTGCATATCTGCCATGAATGTATATGGGCTCTGCCTCTGGTCTCTGAGAGTATGGGAAGTTCTTTATTGCTGCAATGCCAGTAGGTTATCTCGCAAATGTTTACTTTCTCTTTCTCGCTCTGCAGAGTCAGTGTCCTTGACTGGCAGCTGAAACTGGCTCGAAATGTATCCTTCTTGAGAACCAAAGATAAGTTCATCTTTCTCACTGTCTGCTCTAAAACAATGTCTCACTCCAAACCCCCTCTATTAATGGTTCTCTTTCCCAAAGCGGGAATATTCCCTATAACTAACAATGCTAGCCCCACATACTTCACTTCTGCCAATTTCACTGTCTAAGCACTTTGTACTTACTGGATCTCTAATAAAGTCACTTCAACTGGAACACCTGTGTGTTAACTTTGGAGAACTTGGGGATTTAACTGCCAGGGACTGACAGGGGTGTTGTCTTCAGCATTTTTAAGAGTGCAAAGCACTTCACATTACTGTGAAATGTATCCTTACAATAGCCCTGTAAGGTTGGTTCTATTGCAGATAATGAGGTGAGACCAAGGCTGAGCGATAACAGCTTGCCCTTGTGAGAGTGGCTGAGGAGAATTTTGAAGTCGCTGTTCTCTTAGTCACAAATCCTGCTCCACCACTACCAGTTTCCTGTTGAGTCACATATGAATTAGACTGGGTGTATGAAGTGCCAACTTACGGTGACCCCATAGGGCAGGTGTCCCCGACCTTTTTAAACATGCAGCCTCCTTTGCAATTCTGACACAATGTGATGGGTGCAGCCACAAAATGGCTGCTGCAAAGCCAGCCGCAATCTGGCTCCTGCAGCATGTCTTCAGTCACACAGTGAAGGTCCCCGTGTTGCAGGAGCAGCTGCTGCCAAGCAACATTTTAAAAAATCTGCACAGCCAATTATCTGCGGCCAGTCAGAAGCCTTACCGGGCCAAAGAGCCACCTGGCCCTGTCTACTAGGTGCTGGGAAAGGTGGTGGCAGGTGCCATGGTGCCCAGGGGCACCATGTTGGGGACACCGTCATAGAGTTTTCAAGGCAAGAGACAAATAGAAGTGGCTTGCCATTGCCTGCCCCTACGTGGCAGCTTGTATATTAAAAAGTTCAGTCAACTTGCGTGCCCAGGACAGTCTGATCATGTTGCATGTTGTATTCTACTCCTGCCTGTCCTGGATGTGCTGTTTGCAGGGTTCTCACTATAGCTGAGTCCACATGAAAATTGCCTTACCCTGAATCAGTCCATCAAGGTCTGTATTGCCTATTTAGACTGGCGATAGCTCTCTAGGGTTGCCAGATTGCCCCCCCCCCCCAATACTGGACCGGGGTCCTGGCGGCCATGCGGCACGGAGGGCAATCTAAACTCCCCTCTGTCTGGAGATCAGGAAGCGGGGCCACCAGCCATGTGACCATTTTTGCTGAGGGTGATTTAAACTTAAACCCCCCCCCCCCCGTTCCAGATGACCCAAAGTAACATCATTGTGTGGTCCTGAGTTCCACCACCTCTTTTCCCAGAAAAAAAGCCCTGCTCATATCAAAGTTATGAATAGAGCTTGCATCACTCCTAAAAAGGGGGGTGGAACGCCAAACCTCCCAAAGCCTGTTAGCAGCCAGCCCTTCTCCTGGCCTGTGGCTTTGTAGTGAGTTCAACACAAGGTCAGCTCTTGCACTTTGATCAACTGCAGCAGCAGCAGCTCTGATGTAACAGGAACCCAAAGAAGCATAGTGTGGAATACAACAAACCACACACAAAGGGCAAGCAGGAAGCCTCACCCCCAAAGGGGTGACCCTTGCAAACTTTCAGGAGTGTGAGCAAAAGACCCTCAGTCCTTTGTGGCAAGAATGCCCAGACTGTAGTGGGCAAAAACCTTTGTAACAACCAGTTTGATTTGCCTAATTGGAAAGACCTCTTTCTGTTTCCCAAAGGATTGGGGTCCTACAAAGAAAGTCAAAAGGGATGAGCTAGGCATGGACCCAGGGAAGGAGTAACGGGATGTACTTTATCTCCACCCCTGCCCCTTTCCCTTTTGGGGAAATAGGGTCTCCAAGCTATATTAAAAGATAGGACGAGCTTTCCACAAGATGCATTCCCAAACTTTTATGGCAACCAAAAAAAGAGTAGAAACTTTGATTGTAAAGCAAGGGATGTTATAGTCGGAATGCATGGTGCTAGAAGGTAAACTTGTAAGATCCACTGCAATCGACCATTGCGGTATAAAATCTTGGCCATGAAGAACTTGTGCTAGAAGAATGTGTGCATGTGCGCCGGTTTATACTGCCTCTAGAACTCTTTCCTCGGTCATTTGCCAGTGGGGTTCCTGCGTAGAACTTGGCAGACCAAATCCCTTGTGAGTTGATGGGGCGGAATCTTATGATTCTTAACATGTCGCAGTCAAAGGACTTAGTCCATGAACGACAGATCATTTGTAACTTTCTACATCTATCTCTATAAAGACAAGTGTCCTGACTGACTCATCAATGCCCAACCCAAGCTCCTGGACCTAGAAACGTTAAATTTGGGGAGAACATTCCTTTTGTGATGTAGAGGCTTACTAAGAATGGATTTTAAGAAATTTGCCCCCTAAGGGGGGAAAAAGGGGTAAAATGTGTTTTCCCAAAGGGATATAGCTTCCCTGTGTGGCTGGCAGGCTGCTGCCTTCTTGTGCCCCCACCCACTGCCAGCTCGGCCACTTTTCCCTGATTGGACCAACCTTCCAAGGTCACTTGCATATGTGGCCTGATTGGTCCACACTCACCCCCCACCCCGCCTTCATTCTAAACAGTCTGCAGTTGCTATTGGGAGTCATTGAATGTGTCTTGAGGTAAAATGCACCTCCCAGTCGTCCCCTCAAAGTTCCCTAAGGTTGCCAATCTCCCTGTGGGGCCCAGCTTTCCTGTGTGGCTGGCAGGCTCCTGCCTGCTTGCACCCCCCCCCCCTCTGATTGGTCAGCTGTGGAACTCTTGTGTTCTGAGGTAAAAATCAGGTAAAGGAAACTGCAGGCAGTTGAAGAAAGGCGGTAACTGGGTTTAAAGTAGTTAAATTCCATAGCGAAGGACAGGTATCAAGGTAGTATTTTGATATATCCAGTATAGATTCATGAGAGGGCAAAGCAGGACAAAACAGCCTCTTAAAATTAGTCATCACCAAAATCTTTGGATGCCTTGCAAAGTCATCCCCTTGGGTCCTCAAAAGAGTTTGGGGTCTCAGCAATACTTATGACATTGAAGACTGACTCATCAGCATCTGTTCTGGAGAGGTTTTAATGGTAACAATTCTGATTTACAGTGCAAAGGTTGTTCCCAAAGAAGATGGCTGAGAAGAGCATGAAGAAGGACCCTGACCTGAATAGCCCAGGTGAGCCTGGTTTTGACCCATCTCAGAAGCTCAGCAGGGTCAGCCTTGGTTAGGGGTTGGATAGGAGACTTCTAACGAAGACCAGGGATGCAGAGGAAGGCAATGGCAAACCACCTCTGTTAGTGTCTTGCCTTGAAAACCCCGCCAGGAGTCGCTGGAAGTCAGCTATGACTTGACAGCACTCAGCTAGTGCTGTTGAAGCACCTCAGAAAGAAAGAAAAATCCAATTGGGGGAACCATTTAGCTAAACCTGACCCACAAGGTGCTGGCTGACAGATCATGCTCAGTCTTAACTGTTTCTTTTTAAACTGATATATCTTGATCAAGCCAGCTAACCTCTTGCCATGTAAGCCCCACCAGGGGTCACCATCAGTCAGCTATGACTTGAGGGCACTCTCCACCACCACATGAAAAAGAGTTCCAATTTTTTTAAAAGGTGAAAAAAGAAAAGAAAATATAAGACTTATTAATGAACAAGTATGGAAACTGGAGTCCTTGCCTGGTTTGCTGAAGAGGAAGCCACATCAGACATCAAAAGATGATAGGGGAATACTTCCAGAAATGTGGCTCATGAGCAGAGCACCAAGAGAGAGGCAAAGGGAAGGGCCTTTATCTGGGCACAGACGGCATGAAACTGCCTTGGTGCGAAGTCCAAGCTGTGCTTGAGCTGTGCTTGGAGGATCACAATTGCAGGTGTTCACCCTAACTGGCTTCTCCAGAGGGCAGCCACTTCACAGGATCCAATCCAGGTGACACAAAGACAGGGGCTGCTGCCTTGCTCCTTTTAAAAAGCTGTCCAACAGGCTTAAGCTACAAGTGACAAAAGGCAATCTACTGGACAAAGATCTTGCCAGTGACTCCTGAGTAAATCTAGGAGGTCCTCTTATGGATTTAAACTTGGTGAAACAGGAAGCAGAGAGTTGTAATAAAGAGATGTCAACAGTGGTGGGGGTGTCTGTAGGGATCCATATTCATACAAGTGTAATTTATAGGGTTGCCAGCTCCGGGTTGGGAAATTCCTGGAGATTTGTGGGGGGTGGAGCCTGGAGAGGATGGGGTTTGGGGAGGGGAGGGGAGAGACCTCAGCTGGCCATAGAGTCTTCTTCCAAGGCAGCCATTTTCTGCGGGAGAACTGACCTCTGTTGCCTGGAGATAAATAGAATTCTGGGAGATCTTCAGCCACCGCCTGGAGGTTGGCAACTCTAGCTATTGAATTTGTTCATAAATGATCCGGAATTATGGGGTGAGGAATGTAGGTTGTGCTGAAGTTTGGAGATGACACGAGATTATTCAGAATGGTGAAAACCAAAGCCGTGAAGAGCTCCAGGAAGAGCTCGATAAAGCGGGAACATGAGCAACTATCTGGCAAATAGATGCAGAGGAGTTAGCTGTGTTAGTCTGTAGCAGCAAAAACAAAAAGAGTCCAGTAGCACCTTTAAGACTAACCAACTTTATTGTAGCATAAGCTTTTGAGAATCACAGTTCTCTTCGTCAGATGCATCTGACGAAGAGAACGGTGATTCTCGAAAGCTTATGCTACAATAAATGCACTGGGGCAAATTTTTCTAATTTTATCTAGGCTGATGGGTTCTGAACTGGCCAAGAGTGAATGGGAAAGAGTTCTTGGTCTTACAGTAGATAGCTTGATGGAAGTAGTAAAGAGTCCAGTAGCACCTTTAAGACTAACCAACTTTATTGTAGCATAGGCTTTCGAGAACCACAGCTCTCTTGGTCAGCTGCATCGTCAGCTTTTGAGAACCACAGCTCTCTTCATCAGATGCTACAATACAGTTGGTTAGTCTTAAAGGTGCTACTGGACTCTTTACTATTTTGCAACTACAGACTAACATGGCTAACTCCTCTGGGTTGATGAAAATACCGACTCAGTGTATAGTAAAAGGGCAAAGTTCATTCTAGGGATTATTAGGAAATGAATTGAAAATAAAATAGCATACATTGTAGTTGCCTAGTATAGCGCTGTGATGCAGCCTGCTTTGGAATCCTGCGTGATCTGCTTGCTATAGCTGAAAAACGACATTGCAGAGTTGGGGGAAGTACAAAAAAGGGCTACCAGAATGACTAAGGGGTTCGGGAGCACCTTTCCGATAACTTTTCAATTTGGAAAAGGAAGTGACTAAGGGGGTCCTGAGAGAATTTTATAAAATGCTGCATGGGGTAGAGAGAATGAACATAGAGACCTTTTTGTCCTTCTCCTGAAATACTAGAACTTGGGGGCAGCAAAAAGAATGAATGAGCACTAGATTTAGGATAGACACAAGGAAATACTGCTACATTTGAAGAGTAATCAGCTCAAGGAGTTCTCCGTCGGTGGTTGTAGTAACGGTCAAGAGCACAACATGCTGGACTAGACGAACCACTGGTCTAATCCATCTTGACACCTCCTCTTAAGTTCTTACAGCCTAATCAGTAAAGGAGCCCAATTTGACTGCTAAAACTTCTCAGTAATAACTCCCCCTTCTGTTTTGTTTACTTTGTGCATAGATTGGCCCCAGTTGCAAGCACCTATTGCCTTCAAACCCAGTAAAGGGTTTATGTGGATGGTCACATAATTACTGAGATCAGAGCGAGTATTTTGTGTCAAAATCAAAAAGAGTCCAGTAGCACCTTTAAGACTAACCAATTTTATTGTAGCATAAGCTTTCGAGAATCCAGTTCTCTTCGTCAGATGCCTGATACAGAGACTGTGTCACAGTCTGTTGTCATCTGAGAAATGCAGAACGATTGAACATGAAGTCAGTTTTTGGTGGCTTAGAATACTTGTAGAAAAGAGCAAGAGTCCAGTAGCACCTTTAAGACTGACAAAATTTGTGGAGGGTATGAGCTTTCATGAGTCACACAGCTCACTTCTTCAGATATCTGGTGTTTTCAAATATCTGGTATCTGAAGAAGTGAGCTGTGACTCATGAAAGCTCATACCCTCAACAAATTTTGTTAGTCTTACAGGTGCTACTAGACCTGCTCTTGTTAGTCTTACAGGTGCTACTAGACCTGCTCTTGTTAGTCTTACAGGTGCTACTAGATCTTGCTCTTTTCTACTGCAGCAGACAGAATAACACAGATACCCAGCTTGATATATCTACTTAGAATACTTGGTGAGTCAGAGGTTTATGATTTCCTCCATTGCTCATGGTGGAAAACAAAACTCCTGGAATCTTGGCTGCCAAAGGACAGGACACGTGATTAATGAGATCCGGCAGATTTATTTGGTGCTACTCTCCAACATCATATTTGTGAAGCAGACAGTTGTCAAACGCACTAAGCTGCTAAAAGCAGGGCCTTTTGTGTTGATCAAGAGCCCAGATGTAATTAACATGTTGGCTCGGTGGCTTGCATAACGCTGAGCGTGAGTAGAAATCCGCTGACTTCTCGCGGCTGGTTACAATTTTTGGTTCAGCTGTAGGCAAGCCGAACAAGTGCATATGTTAAAGAGGAGGTGGAGAACTCTGTGAGTGTTGAAAGATATGATTGTGGGAGCTCTTTCTCTGTCTGTAATTGGAAAGCCTTCCCTTCCAAACAAGTTGAGGTCACAAAGTTTGTTCTTCCCAGCTCTCCAACTCCCCCCCCCCCCCCCGCTGCAGCACTCTTCTAATCTCTGCTGGAAAATCTGATTTGGGATGTAATTTGCATAGCCTGTCTCATGATTTCATTTAATCTGCGCAATCCTCTTAGAGGGCAGAACAGCATAAGTTATCCCAGGGAGCATGGCGTGTTCGGAGGTACAAATCCATCCATTAGTCCAGTAACTCATTAACTCTTTATAAACGTTCACAGTAATTCTGAATACCCACTGAAATATGGAGAAGCTCCGAGGGTTTTGTTGAATTCTGGGGGAAAGCAGATTTTGCAGGGTTATTTTGAAACCCGCAGAAATCGAAAATACGGGTGGTTAGTTTTTTGCTAGACACAAGGAGGGAATTACAAGGAAGTGCGTTGCAGTTTAGGTGATACCTTACGGGGAGAAGAGTTGCTTTAGTGAATATGGTCTTCGTTAAGGGATTTTGGGGGGGATTTTTTTGTTCAGGGATTTTAATAATTTTCTATTTCAGATTTCAAATGTGGCACGCTTACATTGGTGATGCTGGATTTCTGACATCGGTCCGATTGAGCTGGCTATGAATGGTCAGATCTGCTTGCCAAGGACAGCTGAGGGGACAAGTGGGAGATCCCAGCCAGGGTTTTTTTTCTGGGAAAAGAGGTGGTGGAACTCAGTGGGTTGCCCTCGGAGAAAATGGTCACATGGCTGGTGGCCCTGCCCCCTGATCTCCAGACAGAGGGGAGTTGAGATTGCCCTCCGCGCCACCATCTAAACTCCCTTCTGTCTGGATATCAGGGGGTGGATCCACCGGCCATGTGACCATTTTCAAGAAGTTCCAGAACTCCATTCCACCGCATTCCAGCTGAAAAAAAGCCCTGATCCCAGCACTACACATGGATTATTTTGTATGGGTTTGATATGTCTCATAGGAAGTATAGTATATAATTTATAATTTAGACACTCTATTACATTTAGCAGTGTCAGGGAATTGGTAGTTTGAAGATTTTCTCTAAGATCACATGATCTTAGTTCTGGTTTGGCCTGCTGCACAAGATGTTTTAGTAGCTATTCATAGTAAAGTTGCATTAAGCTGTTCCTCGCCCTTGTAGTCTTTGTCAGAATGAAATACCACAGAAAGGATAACTGGATTTAGGCTGCCAGCTTTGGCTTGGGGAATTCGTGGAGATTTTGGGATGGATCCTGGAGAAGGGAAGGAGCTTGGTAGGGGTGCAATACCATAGCATAGAGTCTAACCTCCATAGCTGCCATTTTCTGTTGGGCTAAGTTGCAACAGTGTCCCTTGCTTCAGTTTGGTGCGGGTGGGATGGATGTGATTCTCTGATGTGATGTTGGTCCCCTTCCTTCACTTTGGTCCTGGAGGGATTCCATTCCTGTGATTCAGTTTGGTTCTATTGGGCTTTCTCTGGGATGAGGTCGGCTTTCATTTGGGAGAGAGCCTTGCCATGGCAGCCTTGCCCCAGTGTGTTTCGGCAATGGGAGTCAGCTTTGACTCCCCCCCCCCAAAGAAACAATAGAGTGACTGGTGGCACCCAGTCTAGGGGCTCATAGAATTGTTTCCCAGGGTCCAATCTTCCTGAAACTTTAGGGGTCCTTAGAGGACAGCCAGGAGGAGGTCCCCTGAAAAGTTGTGGTGTTTTCAGGAAAAATGCCCCCCAGCCCCCCAGATAGCTCCTAGATATCCCCCCCCCCCAGTCTGAAGATCAGTTGTAACTTGGGAAGAAGTTACTCTGCCCGGAGGTGCTTCCGTTTCCTTTGTAACTTTAAGCAGTCCAAAAGGCAGGCCTTTTAGAAAAAAGCAAATGAACTCATCGAGTAAGATCTAATACAGACAGGATTGTTATTATCCCACGTTAAATGGATTGGCACTGTTGAGATTCCAGCTCCAGCCTGAGAAAGCGTCACATGGCCACTTTTGAGTTGTCCCCTCCTGCCTCCATAGTTCTTAATTGCCCTGGTTTTTCTGCCTCCCAAAGAAGCACAGAAAAGCCGGCAAGCCGAATGCTTTCCCAGGGACTTGTTATGATCAAGGAACTCCTCTAAATTCCACAAAGTATTACAACCCCAATTTCAATATCCTTGAAGGTTCTTTATAATTCAATAAATGGGATTTCTTAACCCAGAGCCAGTCCGGGTGTCTCTTCTAATGCATGCTTGGATTAAGCCGTTCAAGCTCACGGCCCTTTAATCTTTTGGAACACATGTTGAGAAGACGGAAAAGCAATTTTGCTTAGGAAAATGAGGGCAGTTTGTTCTGTACATGCTCCCCCCCCCCTCTGTTTCTTGCTGGCTGCATGGTGGGGTGGCGGAGATGCAGCTTCAGGCCCAGCCACTCTTCTGAAATGGGCTGTGCAGAAAGGAGTCCACTTGTGCCTTCTCTGCACCAAAACTGCCGCAATGTCTGAACTGACTTCCAGTCTGGGATGCTCAGAATCAAGGCTAGTTGGGATGCACCACCTCCCCTTCTGCCCCCCTCCAGGCAGCTTGAAAGGTTACATAAAGGTAAAAATCAGTCATTTTTTGATTGAGCACTTTTGGTGGCAGCCCAGGCAATGCTACCCTGTGCTTGGAAGGTAATGCTGCATGTTACTGAATTGGGCCCCTGACTACCAAGGGAGCCTGGAAGGGAGGGGAAAGCTTGCAGGCCACCACTGGAGACTGGGGTTGCCCGGTGGCTATGGTGCAATGTGCTGGTTGGATCCAGGCTTGCCTGCCAGCCCCTTCCTGTCTATGGCTGCTCTTGTGGCTGCCTTCGGCTACCTGGCACAATTCAGCTTGACTGGTGGAAAAAAGGAAGCCTAGAGAAGCCCACCCCTCCTGCACACACAATAAGACCTTGTGTTGTGGGGTGTGGTGGGGGCCTCCCTACTTTCGATCCTAACTGGTCAAGATTACCAACCTCTACATGAGAACTGGAGTTCTCCCAGGATCTTATATTCTAATAGCCAAGCGTGACCCCATTTGCAGATATTTAAATCTGTGGATCGGGACCACTTGCTCAGAAGGGAGATTTTTCTCCAAACTCGGAGAACCCTCAGGTTTGCAGAAAAATATGAATCCTTAAAAAGAAGGAGGAGGACCATAAGATTTCAACAAAGAGAAAATACCAAAAAAATCTAGAAAATACCCCTCAGCCTACCTGAGCCCAGCTTTGCTGTCTCAACAGAAGTGGCAGTGGCTCCCCCATCCCATGTGCCCCCAGCACTGTGGCAAAGCTGGGGGCTGCTGGGCTGGGGGGCGGCTGCAGAGAATCTGGAGTCAAATGGGCTAGTGGGGGAGGATGGCACCCTCCCCCCTATGATTCTTGCAGGTCCTTGCTGGTTCTATTTCCAGGCTTCAGAGGTTAGGTCCACCTGAGAAAATGGCAGCTCTCTTTGGGGGATAGATTATTACGGCACCCCGTCCTCACTGAGCTATTGTCCCTTCCTTGGCTCTGCCCGCAAATCTCCAGGAATTTCCCAAACTGTTGTTGGAAAGCCTGGGCTGGTAAGGGTGAGAAGACACTTAATGTCAGGCTTGGATCTGTTGGGGAAAGGGGTTGAAAATAGTTTATATTCAGAGTTGCAATGGGTCTTGAATCAATAGAGTGTTGGATGCTTTGTTTGCTTTTAAGAAAGTTTACTTCTAAAGGAAAAAGTTCACGGGGTTGCTACAAAACAAAGAAATCCATCCCCTATATCTTTACACTATGGAGTACAAACTTAGACCACCCCAGTAATGAAGTATCTCCTTCTTCTTGACCTTAGAGAGAGGACATCACCTGACCAATTGACCAATAGTAGTTTACAAACACATCTCAGTTTTCTTAGGTTTTGAGTTAGATTAAGCTATTGGCTTTGTGCCGTGTTTCCCTTCCAGGTCGATACATGCAATAGCACACTGAGTAAACACATTAACCCAGGGGTCATTTCGTAGAAAAAGAGCGGGAGGAACTCATTAGCATAACTCATTAGCATATGCCACACCCACTGACATCACCTATCCTGGCTGTTTTGGACCCAATCCTGGCCATTCAGGGCCGAAATTGGGCCCAAAATGGCAAAAAGGGGCTGGAAATGGCTGAAAAGGGGCCCCAAATGGTCAGGATTGGGCCGCTGCTGAGTGGGAGAGTGATCTACCACCCGTCAGAGGCCCGATCCGGGCTGTTTCAGCCCCAATCCAGGCTGAAATGGGCCCAAAATGGTCGAGAGTCAGGTGGGTGGGGCCACCTGACATGTGACCTCTTTGGGGAACTGCCAGAACTGTGTTCCTGTGCGTTCCCCCTCGAAATGAGCCCTGCGTTAACCTCATGATGACGGAATGTCAGAACTTGCAGCCTATATCCCAACAGGATCTTGGCTGGGGGGCTGAAAGGCAGGCTGGTATTCTTTGCATCCATTGCAATCCCATTCCTAAATCTGCTCAGAGAGGAGTCCCTTGTATCTGAGAAAGCATGCTCTAGGCAACAAACTCTTATGCTGGAATAAAATGTTAGCACTTTTATTTATTAGTATACTTCATTTATACCTGGCCTTTCTCCCACACATAGACCCAGCGATCTAGATCATTCTTCCCTTCTCCATTTGGTCCACAGAACTCTGTGAGGTAGGTTCGTCTTGAGATTGTGTGATGCCCTAAGGTCATTCTGTACAGGGTAGGCATTTGAACCTGGGTTTGTGACACGTTAAACACTGCACTGCACCTGCTCTTTATGGAGCCACCAAGCTCTTGTTTATTCCCCCCCCCCATTTCTAAAAGTCTGGATTGAAAGCAGAGCTGCTGCTATCTCATACTGCTGTTTCTAAATCCAGGAACAAAAGCCATGTAAATGCCTTTGATTAAGACCAAGCCAATAATAATTTTTAAAAAAACCACAGCAGGGGTGTACTTCTGATCTTGGATTTTGCTGTGGACCAACGCGGTTACTCCCCAGCTTTTTGATGTTCCTAAAGCATCCATTTATTTTAGTCTTTTATTGGTATAAAAAGGAAAAGATCAGTACGCATCGAAGCAATGCAGCTGGTAATTCTGTGCTCAGTCAGGACGAGTCCCATTTTGGAGGGGGGCGTGTTTCCTAAAGACCACCGTGCTCAGCTCTTGCTTGGCTTGTTGTCTCTTGAAAAGTTAAAAGTCTAGAGTGAGATTCACCAGGTGGCCTTTTTTTCCTTTCAGGTGCCTTCTAATTGTGCTAATTAACTCCAAGGTAGATTTTTCCTCACTCCAGCCTCCCTGTTCTGCCTTCAGATGCCAAAACAAATCTTGCCATAATTATCAGCAATCCTTTTCATTACTAGCTGCCTAATTATCCTATTAATAGCTCATCCTAAGAGACTGTATTCCTTGGCAGACAAATATTTGTTTTTAAATTAGCAAACACAAAAGACAAACCGCTCTGTTTGCCGAAGGATTTTTGAAATGCAAAATGGTTCACATTGACTGGGGGTGAAGCATATAATCCGAGAAAAGACAAATACTTTAATCTGTGGGAAGCCTTTTGTCTCCTCTGAGTAGGTTGGACAACAAGCAGGGGTGGAGATGGGGGGTGTCTTTAAATATGGTAGCACATCAGCATATATTAGCCAGCGTTTGACTCGTATTTTACTCTAAAGCAACTGGGAAAAATTAAATTGGGGGAGGGATTAGACTTCTCCAGTGAACCATGTGGACAGAAATGTGAAGAGGGTGCTCTGCTAGCCAGTTAAATTTAAATGCTGATCCCTGAAACGCTTTGGAGTAATCGCACAGGCCTCTTTGATGAAAGAAAGATAGAGACGCTCATTTACTGGAGCAAGTCTCTTGTTATCTTCGGACTGTGTAGACAGGCAAATTTTAAATTCTGAATGGTGCCAGTACACAATAGCTGTTTGCAGGGCTCATTTCGAGGGGGAACGCGCAGGAACACAGTTCTGGCAGTTCCCCAAAGAGGTCACATGTCAGGTGGCCCCACCCACCTGACTCTCGGCCATTTTGGGTCTGTTTCGGCCTGGATTGGGGCCAAAACAGCCCGGATTGGGCCTCTGATGGGTGGTGGATCACTCTCCCACTCAGCAGCGGCCTGATCCTGACCATTTGGGGCCCCTTTTCAGCCATTTTCAGCCCCCTTTTGCCATTTTGGGCCCAATTTCGGCCCTGAATGGCCAGGATTGGGTCCAAATCAGCCAGGATAGGCGATCCCAGGGGGTGTGGCATATGCAAATCAGTTATACTAATGACACACTTCTGGTGATGGCAAGAGGCGTGGCATATGCTAATGAGTTATGCTAATGAGTTCCTCCAGCTCTTTTTCTACAAAATGACCCCTGGCTGTTTGTAAGTGTCAGAAAAGAAGTCCTAACGGAAAGGGTGGAGAATTGTTCTAGATGTGATTCCGTTAACCTGAGGAACTCAATGCCATGTGATGGTATGGTGCAGGCTGGAAAGGTCAGGCAGCTCGGAGGAAATCACTTGTGCCAAGAAACAATTTTGCATTCAGACTCAAATATGCAAGTGACTACATGTACGCAAGTCTCCTTTTCTGGGGAAATGCGTGCTTCAGGACAGATCATCCAAAATGCTGGGATGTTTTTGACAAAGGAGGCTGTGGTAAGAGAAGCAGCAGGAGAATTCTGCGCATGAAGTCCCAGCTTTGTTTTTTTTTAAATTAATAATTTTTTTTATTGGATGGGTCAATATATAATCAGATTAAAACACAAATACAATCCATTTCAACTCCCACAAGTATATTTGCCCACCCCCTCCCCTCCCCCTTTTCAATGTTGACTTCCAACAGCACTCGAACCCCCCGCTATTAATATCACATTATTTCTATATTATAGTTGTTCTTATCTTGTTATTGGTAAAGATCTTAACTATATCATTAAAACCCTTCAAAAGACCATAATTGTCCCTTAACATCCCATTTCTTTTCCATATATTTTTCCAGCTTTTTCCAATCTCCCAAAAATGTTTTTGGTTCTTGATCCTTCGAGTTTCTTGTTAGTTTGTCCATTTCAGCCATATACAACAATTTGTTTGTCCATTCTTCAGTTTCAGGTATTTCTTCTTTCTTCGAGTATTGAGCATATAATATTCTTGCTGCTGTTATCATATAATATAGCAATGTCTTGTCCTTTCTATTAACATCTTCTAAGTGCAAAGATAATAACAGCATTTCTGGATTTTTAACAACATTATACTGGAATATCAAAGACATCTCAGCACATATTTTAGCCCCAAAGTCTCTAGCCTTACGGCAAGTCCACCACATATGAAACAGAGAACCTTCATGCTCCTTACATTTCCAACACTTATTAGATAGCTGCTTATTAGCTATGGCTAATTTTTTCGGTGTTAAATACCATCTATATAACATTTTATAGCCATTCTCTCTAATACTGGTACATGTTGATATTTTTAACGTATTTTTCCACAATTGTTCCCATGCTTCCATCATTATTTCATTGTTACAGTTTATTGCCCACTTTACCATTTGTACCTTGACTGTTTCATCTTCTGTGAACCATTTCAATAACAATTTATACATTTGAAGTCCCAGCTTTGGGCAAAAAGTGGGGGAAGCAAACAGATTCTCAGGATATCCTGATATCTCCAGTTGCTGAAGTGAAGATGGGTAACGACTCAAGCATCTCTATGCGGAACCAACCCTTAAATAGACAGAAGGGGGTCATTAGAAGAATTGAGTGGGGGGGCGTGTTTTGAGATTACTCAAGGAAGGCCCTGATCCTGCCGATGAGGCCTGAAGCGCTGTGCCTCTGACTGCATCTGAAGTTGGGTTGGGTCTCAAGTGTTTGTTCTGAGGTCAGAATTTAAGCTTGTGGTCTCCTTTATATGCAAATGGATACAAATCACTTTCCAACAGCCTCCTTGAAACACAAACTCTAAGCCTCTCCAAGTCGCAGAACCTGTTCTTCACCACCTTCCACTTCGGTTCGGTAACTCAGAGAAACGGGATGAATCCTTTGCCTCTGTTTTCACCGTGGAAAAATGCAGCGGAAGGGTGTCTGAAGAACTGAGTCAAATTGCTAATGCTATGTCTTTTAAACTTGCATCTGTTTAAACTTGTATTGAAATGTACTTGATGCTGATTGTATTAACCTCATACTGGCTGATCCCGCACACGTTGGATAATGCACTTTCAATGCACTTTATCAATTGTTTGAGGTGGATTTTTTGTTCCGCACATGAAAAAATCCGTTCCAAATGATCTATAAAGAAGATTGGAAGTGCATTATCCAACGTGTGCGGAATCAGCCTATGTGTAATCCGCCTTGAGTCTCAGGAGGACTATAAATGCCGTAAATAAAAAATAAAAATAAATTGAAGTGATGAAAGAGAAATTTTAGAACTACTAGGCAAACTGAAAAGTAAGTCTGCTGGTCTGGGTTAGGGATCCCAGCTGCCCACTGGTAGACAATCTCCTGGCAGTTTACTTGCTTGTGACTGGTGGAAGGTTTTGGGCCATCCAGATGTCACCCATCACCCCAGGAACACACACAGAGAGCCAAGCTACAAGTGACGCCTGACACAGGTTGGACACTTGTCAGCTTCCCTCAAGTTTTGACGGGAAATGTAGGCATCCTGGTCTTGCAGCTGTAATGGAGAGCCAAGCTGTAAAACCAGGATGCCTACATTTCCCATCAAAACTTGAGGGAAGCTGACAAGTGTCCAACCTGTGTCAGGCGTCACTTGTACCTTGGCTCAGAGTGTGCCAAGAGGACACTCCACCATCACTTCCAGATGAAAGAAGTGGAGGAATGTTAGGAAAGGGAATCAACAGGGCTTTTTTTCAGGGGGAACGCAGGGGAACAGAGTTCCGGAACCTCTTGAAAATGGTCACATGGCCGGTGGCCCCGCCCCCTGATCTCCGGACAGAGTTTAGATTGCCCTCTGCGCCACGCTGAAGTGGCGCGGAGGGCAATCTCAACTCCCCTCTGTCTGGAGATCAGGGGGCGGGGCCACCAGCCATGTGACCATTTTCTCTGAGGGCCTCCCACTGAGTTCCACCACCACTTTTCCCAGAAAAAAAGCCCTGGGAATCAATATAACATGGCCAGTATTGTAATGCCCTTGCATGAAGCTATGGCACGGCTTCGTTTGAAATATGTGCAGTGCTCGTCACTGCATCGCAAAAAGGTTGTTGCAGAGTTGGAAAAAGCACAGAAGAGGACAAGCAGGTGGGTGGGAACACTTTTCCTATGAGAAAAGGCTGAAGAGTCTGGGAGTTTTCAATTTAGAAAAATAATGGCCGAGGAAGGGCATGATAGAGGTGTTATGTATGGAGTGGATAGTGGGGACGTTTTCTTCAGTTTCCCATAATACTAGAAGTTGGTGGCACCCAATGAAGTTGTTGGGGAAACAGATCCAGGACAAACAAAAGGAATACTTATTTACTCAACAAGTAATTAAACTATGGAATTCACTGCCATGGGGGTAGTGATGGCTATAAGCAGTGATAGAGTTAAAAGGAGATAATAACAACAACATTTGATTGTAACATTTGAAGGAGATAATAACAACATGACTTAACACCCACTCAGAGCGGTTTACAAAGTATGTTGTTATTATTCCCACAACAAAATGAGACAGATTTATGGAGGATCGATATACCAGTGGCTACTAGCCACATTCGGAGGCAGTAAATCACAGAATACCGGTACTGGGAGGCCACATCAAGGGAAGGCCACAGCCTCTATGCATTGTTGTTGGCCCTTCAGAGTAACTGGTTGGACAGTGAGCAAGATCCCAGGAGCACCTATAAGACTAACAAAATTTGTGGTAGGGTATGAGCTTTCGTGAGTCACCACTCACTTCTTCAGATACCTCGCGTTCTCTGAGCATGCTTCTCTTCACATGCGCTTTCCCGCACTTGATGATGACGTCACTTCCAGGAAGTGTTGTCATCATGCCGGCCATGTTATTTCCCCCCTCCCTCTAGGCAAGCTGCAGCCCTGCGTGCCACATCACATGGCATCCAACATTAGAAGAGCTTGTCCAAGTCAATGTGATGGGATGAGGATAGAAAAGCACCATTGTATGGTCCTTTGGATTTATGCCTGCCTCCTATTTGGGTAAATCTGATTTTCCCCATCTATCTATGTTCATGCGCAGGGCTAATTCTGGTCCATTTGGGACCAAAATTGGTTGGACACTGGGAAACAGGAAGCTGGAGTAGATGGACCACAGGCCTGATCCAGCAGTTCTTATGTTCTTCTCTATTCTTTTTGCAAAAGAACATTAGAGGAGGGAGGAACTGTGAATGCTACCCCTAAATTAATAGCCAGCCCCAGAAGAATTTAGCTGGTTCAGTGGCCTGGCTCAACTTTATGGGGGAAGCTATCACCACCCCATTTGAGGGCTCTTTTGAGTCTCATCCCAAGTTCAATTGCTTCTCTGCCTCGCTCATCCCCTGGAGAAAAACGGGGCCAGCCATATCTACAGCTTTCAAGTGCTCTGTTACGCTGTGGGTGATGTGTGCAAACTCTGGAGTGATTAGCCGGAAAAGTTAATTATTTACTGTGTAAGTTTAGGCTTTGGTGTCTGCGTGACCCTTATCAGCTGTATCTCAGTACAGAGCCCTGTTCAAGTATAATTTTCCATCTGACAAACCAGGAAAAGGTGGGGGCAAAGGGAGAGCAAAAAGAAACAACAGGAAGAGCTCTTATGCTCACAGATCTCTCATTACTAGCAGGCGCCTGGAGGCACATCTCAGCTGAAAAACCAGAAGGTGGCTTATGATTAGGATGTAGGGTTGCCACCCCCTCCCAGCAGGGGGTGGAACTGACACGCACCTCATGTCCTGCGCATGCTTCTCTTCACGTGCACGCTCCTGCACTTGCGTGATGATGTCACTTCTGGGAAGTGTTATCATCACCAGCCGTGGTTGTGCTCCCACGCTTTGCACAGGGCTAATTCTGGTCCATTCGGGGCCAAAACTGGCCTCAACAAAATGTGGGAGCATGCCTGTGGCCAGCGTGATGACGCCAGTGACCGGCAGGCAAGAAGGTAAACCACTGGGAGATTGCTCACCACCGGCAGGCATCTCAGATCTTTATTAGGATGGCCCTGAATGCATTCCATTTTCACTTTTAAATTTAAAATCAACTATTTTGGGTGGGGTAGCAATTCCACCCCTCACCCTCATGCAACTTGCATATTTACTGTTTTCCAGGGCTTTGATGCCCTACTTGGACACCATTTTTTAAAATCCCTTTACTTCCTGTTTCCTGGATTAACTTTGTGGGTGATGCCACCTGAACAAGATGAATGCTGGTCCGGCGCCAGGGTTTCTGGTGCCTGAGGCTGGGGACGGGGGCAGCTTCAGGACAGCTCCTGGCCCTATGCACATGTGCATGTCCTCCCAGCCCTCCTGTTCCATTGCTCCATGTGCCGTCCTGGATGCCTGCCACGCCTGGCCCATGGCTGCTGCTCCCGGCTGGGGCCATGTGCTGGCAGCGGTGGCAGCAGCGTGGGAGAGCTGGGAGGCTGCAGAAGCTGCAGGCCAGGCATGGCAGGTGGCCAGGGAAGCACGTGGGCAGCTTCCCATCCCTCCTGGTCAGCCACCCATGCGCTGCTGCTGCCAGCTTTGTGGCACTCACCACTGGCCCTGGCCCCGGCGCCCCCCTCTGGCACCTCAGCACTGAAGACAGTTGCTGGGCTTGCCTCAATGGAGTCACCAGCCCTGGATGAATGGAGATGGTATCATACTGCTGTGTAGCCAACCAGGTTGGGTTATGCACTGAGAGCAAATGAAGCTAACTGAAAGTGAGAGGAAAAGTTGGCAAAGCAAGCAACCTGACAAGATCTTCATACACTTTTCTTTCCAATGGTGGTCCAAAGTAGCTTATGTCAGCATTCTTGCCTCCTCTTTTTTTAATTCTCTTTTTAATGTTTAAATTTTTATTTTATTGTGGAAAAATTAAAAAAGAGAATAGAAAGAAAAATACATATAACTAATAAAGGCCTGGAGTGGCCTATACAAAGTGACCTACAAAAGAAAATCCTTACGGTTTTCCCCCTATGACACTTCACTTTTCACATCAATCAGCTTGTGGTCTAATTAATTTCCTTTTTCCTTTAAAAAAATATGTGTGTGTGTGTGTTATATAGGAGCCCCGTGGCACAGAGTGGTAAGCTGTAGTACTGCAGTCAAAGCTCTGCTCATGACCTGAGTTCGATCCTAGCAGAAGCCAGGTTCAGGTCGCCGGCTCAAGGTTTTCCTGGGGGTAAAGTGTAGATGACTGGGGAAGGCAATGGCAAACCACTCCATAAAAAGTCTGCCAAGAAAACATCGTGATGTGATGTCCCCCTATGGGTCAGCAATGACTCGGTGCTTGCACAGGGGACTACCTTTACTAACTTACATATATATATATATATTAGCTCATCTCTTTAACATCCCAGCTCCACATTTTAACATAACCTAGTCATTAATTCATTTTTCTTCTCCAGTCACAGAGAGAGTCATCAAGGGCTGCCAATTTGCTATGTATACAAACAATATTTTTATATCTCTTTATAACTGTAAATCTGGCAATCTCAATTAGAGCCCATATCATTCAAATCCATTATCAGTGGATATTATCAGTGGACAAGCCACTTTAACATTTCCCCATGACATTAAAAAGAAAAAAATACTCTATTCCCCTTTCCCCCTGTCATATTTTCCAACGTATACAATTCTGGTCTAAACTAAAAATTGATCTTTCAAATACATGTTTGTTTTTTTAATTCTCACAACAATGCTATGAGGTAGGTTAGCCTGAGGGCCAAGCTACACATGACGAATGACACTTGAACGGCAAGTGTATTTCTCCCTGTTCACTTGCCCTCCACTCAATCCACTTGCCGTTCAAGTGTCATTCGTCATGTGTAGCTTGGCCGAGTGTGTGTGTGACCTGCTCAAGGTTCCCCAGTGACCTTCTGTGGTAGAGTGCGGATTTGAATTTAGGGCTCCTAGTTTCTTGTCAGGCTGTGGTGGCTCTACTCAAAAAGAGTATAGGAAAACTGTCAGGAAAGACTGGTGGGGTTTTTTGGGAGCCTGCCAAAATGTTTGCCAAGCCATGTGAAAAGCTTCAGTTCATCCATATTTGTAACTGTTACATACAGCTGTGAAGAAATGTCCTCCTCATTAGAAATCACCTCAGTAATTCAACCAAAAAGAGAAAACCCACTGTAACTTTCTAACTAACATGGTTCTACTAAATGTAATGAATCAAAATTCCAATGTACATCCAAAGATTCTGGAGCAAGCAACACATATAACAGTCACATCATTTATAGAGCAGTTGTGTAAACCACAGAAATGTCTACTGTCATGCAAATAAAAGTTAATTCTACTATATAAAAGGCAAGCCGTATTGGCGACAACTCATTTTTTATCCCCGCACAGGCACACTCGCAGACTCCTCTGTGGGGATAAAAATTGAGTCATTGGAAACACGGCTTGCCTTCCTGCTGCCACGGCAGCCTCCTTGGGGCCTCCAGAGGCCAAGGAGGGCCCAGCATGGTGGTGGGAAGGCCTGGTGTGGCAACCTGGCCCTCTGGAGGTCCAGGATCCAACGTGGTGGCAGGAAGGTCAGGCATGGCAACCTGGTCCTCCGAAGACCCAGGAGGGCCTGCCACGGTGGCATGGCCCTCCAGGTGCAGTTTTCTAGAGCCCATTGTTTACACATGTATAAGTTTACACAATTGGTTTGGTTACTACTAGTGTACAAATAATGAATCACTAAGTTAAGGGTCAGTTTCATACTACTAAAAATTCAAAATATTGCTAAAGTATATAAAGTAAGTCCAATCAAGTATCTAGTGCAATCATTATCTTCAGTGCTGTTGATTCTCGTTCTCTTTTTCTCTGGTTTCTTTTTCTTGTAGCGGAGAAAATGTCCTCACGGTCCCACCTAACGAGGAGCCAGCTTGTCCCCTTGTTTCAAAGATTCCTTATCAAGAATATGGGTATGCTGATAACAACCCAATCTGAAACTTCGCACCAGCTGGGCAAGGGAAAGCATGTAGATGTTAAATAACATCTGGGAGAGTATCACCCCCCTGGGGGATGCCACACACCAATGGGTGACACGATGACTTCTCTTCCCAGAGCCCCACCCTCTGTTTCCGACCGTGGAGAAAAGAGACTAGCCACTGTAAAGTGGTCCCACATATCCCCACATGGGCGATTCAGTTGGCCAACAGATCACAGTCGACCATGTTGAATGCTGCTATAAGATCCAATATCACCAGCACCAACCCACCTCGATCCAGGTGTCTGTGATGATCGTCTGTGAGGGCAACCAATGCTGTCTTCATTCCAAGGCCAGGGTGGAAGCCAGGATGGAATGGATCCAGGACAGAGGAATCCTTCAGGAATACCTGCAGCTGTTCCATCACTACCTACTCAATCACCTTATGTAGAAATAGGAGGTTTGAGACCTACCAGTAACTGGCTGGGTCAGTGGGGTCCAAAGATGGTTTCTTCAGGAGCGATCATACCATCACTTCCTTCAACGCTCGAGGAAAGACCCCGGAGCTCTGGGAAAGGGTAAGAATGGCCTCCAAGGAAGCCTGAAGCCCATCAGCGCTGGCCTTCACCAGCCATGACAGGCAGGGATTCAGAGGGCAGGAGGTAGGCTTCAACCTCTGCAGGTTGCGCAAAACAATCAGATGTCGTGGCACTCCAAAATTTTTGGAAATTTTAAAAATATGGAGCCAGTATTGTATAGTGGTTAGAGAGTTGGAGACACCCAGGTTTAATCCCTTCTCTGCTATGGAAACTAGCCATGGTTTCCTGGTAAGTGTTGGGCCAGTCACACATTCTCAGCCTAACATATCTCACAGGGTTGTTGTGTATGAAGATTAAACGGAGAAGGGGAGAATGTTGTAAGCCGGTTTGTGTCCGTTGAGGAGAAAAGTGGGGTATAAATTAAGTAGTCTTTTCCTGGAAACATTTAGAGCTATATGCAATACTTACTGTATCTTTTATCAAACATAAATTTATTTTATTGCTTTAACAACATAACATGCGTCATTTACAACATGATATATAATATTTGTACTATTTGGCATGTTTACAAAAGTTAAAACTATAAAGGCCTGATCAAAGCAAAATTGTGAGTACAGTTAGAAGAGAGAGGCCGTTTCCACACGTCTCACCTGTCTGCGAAACATCGCGCAAAAGACCCAAAAGACAGCGTCTTCTCGTGTGAAATCGCACCAGGAAGACGCGGTTTTGCGTAAAACTCCCGGATAACAGCATCTTCCTGGCGTGATTTCGCGTGAGAAGACGCTGTCTTCCGGGTCTTTTGTGTGATGTTCCACAGGCAGGTAAGACATGGAAACGGCCAGAGTTGCCAACTGCAGTGCCTTCTGCTACCTTAGCGCATGTATGTTAGTTTTTGCCATCAGAGCATTAAGAAAACAAATTTCATAGGAGTTCTTTTAGAGTTCTCCCAGAAACGGAAAACAAATCCCAGACTAAAAGCTCAGATTTTCACTCTTTCTGGGACTTCAATTTCTGCTTCTTCTTCATCGTTTCTTCAATTGGGTGAGGAACAGCATGGGGCTTTGTGGGCCGTCTAGGCTGCAGTTAGGTTTCCTTTTTATTTCAGAGGGGAAGCAGTGTTAGTCTGTAGCAGGCAGGGCTTTTTTTCAGCAGGAACGTGGGGAAACGGAGTTCCGGAACCTCTTGAAAATGGTCACATGGCTGGTGGCCCCGCCCCCTGATCTCCAGACAGAGGGGAGTTGAGATTGCCCTCCACGCTGCTCGGTGGCGCATAGGGCAATCTCAACTCCCCTCTGTCTGGAGATCAGGGGGCGGGGCCACCAGCCATGTGACCATTTTCTCCGAGGGCGACCCACTGAGTTCCACCACCTCTTTTCCCAGAAAAAAAGCCCTGGTAGCAGGACAATAAATAGGAGTCCAGTGGCACTTAAAAGACTAACCAAACATATTCCTGCATCACAGAATAAATTTCGTTAGTTTGTACGGTGCCATTGGACTCCCATTTTATAGTTGTTTTGTTAAGAAGATCAATAAAATTTACAAGTAGGGTACCCACAACGACTTGTGGGGGCTTCTCATTTCCTCCCTCTCACATTTTATCTTGCCCTTCCCTGGCAGCCCCCATAGCCTCTCTCCTTTTCCCGCTTCCATTTCTCCTTTCCACCCACCAGCCATCCAATCTTCATCTGCCCCTGTTTTCAGCTTTCCCTCCCCATGAAAGCTCAAAACATCTCTGGAAATGACCCTCTCACCTACTTTTTACTGACAGAAAACAAGGCTTGAAGGCTGACAATACTGTTGAGGCTATGGGTGCTTTTCTCATTTGGAAGGGTGGGTTAATCCCCTGTTTTATTTTATTTTACTTTTATTTTATTTTAGATTTCAGATGTTTCTGCAAACCTGAGCCTTATCTGCCTTGTCTGTTCATGACCTCAATCTTTAGATTTAAGTATCCACAGATTTGGCCATGCTGAGAATTAGATAGGTCAATAATTGAAACAAAAAGAGTACTTGGCCAAAGGCTACTGAATAAGGCTCATGTCTGGCTGAGTGGGTAATCTGAATTGAGTCCAGCATGCCAAACATTCCACCACTCTGGACTGCAGCTGTGTTTGTGTTCCCATTACAACCCCCCCCCCAGGTCCCTTCTCGTAACCCTGTCTCCCCGCAGTAGTAAAGAGTATTATGCATCATAGAAGGTCTAGGATGACGAGTCACCTTTCAGGTGAGTTTTCAAAGGGGCAGTAACTGAAGCCCATCATGAAATATTGATCAGGGAACCAAATATCCCTCCCCTCAACAGGGAAAAGGTAGGGTGCTCTTGGCATCTACAACACCCAAGAAACTTTGTCAGAGGCAGAAACTCCAAGCAAAGGATGTTCTGCAGATTTCTCAGCAGTGGGACGTTGTCTGCAGGCAGAGCTGGCCTCTTTTTGAAAGTACACTAACAGCAGGGATTTTTTTTAGCTGGAACACGGTGGAACGGAGTTCCAGAACCTCTTGAAAATGGTCACATGGCTGGTGGCCCCGCCCCCTGATCTCCAGACAGAGGGGAGTTTAGATTGCTCTGTGCACTGCTGGCGTGGAAGGCAATCTAAACTCCCCTCTGTCTGGAGATCGGGGGGGGGGACCAGCCATGTGACCATTTTCACCGAGGGTGATTTAAACTTTTAAAAACTCCCCCCCCCCCCGTTCCAGCTGACCCAAAGTGATGTCATTGGCCCTGGGAGCATGCGTGCACTTTGTGCGCGCACATGTGGTACCATAGGCACCACCTCCTACCAAGAGTTGCCCCCTGTGCTGGCAACCCACTGAGTTCCACCATCTCTTTTCCCAGAAAAAAAGCCCTGACTAACAGTGCAATCCTAAGAAGAGTTACTCCAGTCTAAGCTTGTTGAAATGAATGGGCTTAGACTGGAGTAACTCTTCTTAGGATTTCTCTGGAAGTATGTATGAACCTACACTTCCCCTCACTCAGATACAACAACAACAACAACATCTGATTTACATACTGCCCTTTAGGACAACTTAATGCCACACTCAGAGTGGTTTACAAAGTATGTTATTATTATCCTCATGACAATCACCCTGTGAGGTGGATGGGGCTGAGAGAGCTCTGAAAGAGCTGTAACTGACCCAAGGTCACCCAGCTGGCTTCAAGCAGAGAAGTGGGGAATCAAACCTGGCTCTTCAGATTAGAGTCCTGCCGCTCTTAACCACAACACCAAACTTGCTCTCCAAATTCTGGCTGTATATGTTTCCTTCTAAAGTTCCTGCCAGAAAACCAGTTGTATTTTCCGTATACAACCCCAAACTCCCTAGGTCCTTGGACAAGGCCAAATAATTGCACTAGCCGCAGAGATTAATGCAAGCAACTGGCAAACTAAACGTGTTCTTAAAATGCCGCAAGAGCCCTATCCTGCTCAGGTGGGTGACGTGGTACCCTGCACCTTTTAAAGTGCTGAAACAGTTGTGGGTGGCCCCAAGTGGGGCCCTTGCAGCATTTTAAAAACACTTTAAAATGGCAATGTCGACCGTGTGTTTCCCACACATTTGCCTCATGTTTAGTTCAGCTCCAATTGAGCAGGTCGAGGCAATCTGGTGCTAAAATACCAGCAAAGGGAAACTGCAGTGGAAAACGAAAGCTGTCACACAGGGCTGCAGCCTGATAGGTTTCCTTGCCCAGGATGGATTCTGAAGCACATAGCATAAGGTTTCGAGAACCACAGCTCTCTTTGTCAGATGCATCTGATGATGCATCTGACGAAGAGAGCTGTGGTTCTCGAAAGCTTATGCTACAATAAAGTTGGTTGGTCTTAAAGGTGCTACTGGACTGTTTATTATTTTGCAACCAGGGCCGGCGCGCCCATGGAGGCCAGGTAGGCGGTGGCCTCGGGCGCGCGGGCACTGGAGGGGCGCTGGAGGGGGTGTTGGGGGCAGGGCCGCCTGTAGCTACTGCTGCAGCCAGCCAGCCAGCCAGCCCCTTGCTGCTGCCACCGCCGCCACACACCTCAGCCGGGCGCAGCCTCTGTGTGCCGTTCGAGCAGCAGCTCGCGGCTTCTGCGCCCAGCTGGGGCGCGCGGCGGCGGCAGCACGGAGCTGGCTGGTGGGCTGCAGCAGCAGCTGTAGCCAGCCACACCAGTTCAGCTGCGCACTCCTCCGCCCCAGCCGGGCGCAGAAGCCGCGAGCTGCTGCTGGGGCGGCGCACGGAGCAGCCTCCGCGCGCCGCTACAGCAGCAGCCCGCAGCTTCTGCACTCGGCTGGGGCATGTGGCGGCGGCGGCACGGGGCTGCCTGGCTGGCTACAGCTACTGCTGCAGCCAGCCACGCCAGCTCAGCTGCGCGCTCCTCCGCCCCAGCCGAGCGCAGAAGCTGTGAGCTGCTGCTGGGGCAGCGCACGGAGCAGCCTCCACGCGCTGCTCCAGCAGCAGCCCGCAGCTTCTGCGCTCGGCGGTCCGCACGCAGCCCAGCCCCCCTGTGGTGCGTGATGACGTCTGTGATGACGTCATCACGCCTCCCGTGGGGCGCGTGCGCGCCCGCCGCCGCAGGCGCTGAAACCTCTGGCGCCGGCCCTGTTTGCAACTACAGACGTAACACGGCTAACTCCTCTAGATCTAAAGCCCACAAGGGGCTGTCACCTCCTTTGGATCCTGGACAGCTGGATCTCATCCTGTCTACGTATGTATTTCAAGTTCTCTCCTGCCCCTTCTTTCTGGCTGGAGGTACATGCCAGGAGTTCAGGACAATATTACGGAACCAGCAAATCTATAATACTGTCCCATTTTAAGAGTCGGTCTGTCTACCTTATCCTCCTGAGGTTGAGAAGTGAAAACTCTGGAAATCTTGAAGCCACATTGTGGGGGAAATTGTCTTGGAGCTTTCTCTTCTTTAAATTTTCTGAGGAAAATTGAAATAGCCTGTATTTGGAGTTATGGCTATATATCCTTTTAGTAGGTGTGGGCTCTTATTTCCTCCATCTTACGTGCCTCTTCTGGCAGGTGTCTCTGGCTTCAAGGTCAATGTAGATGTTTGCACCTCCCCCTGTTCGGTCAGTTTTTGGCTTTTCCCCAAAAACCCACAACCCTCACACCTCCAGCACAAAGGTTTACACCTTTGACCCCTTCCTTGGGCCCCTTTCTCAAGCTCTGACATCAGATGCTTTGACCAGCCAGCCCTATGCTGGGGTGTGTGTGTTATCCCATGGGCTTGGAGGCATCACAGGGGCTTCCAGGAGGAATGAGGAAGGTGGAGGCTGGGGGAAGAGCTGTGGCTCAGGAACCAGGCAGTAGGTGGTGTGAAAGACCTTGGCCCAAGACTTTGGAGAACAGCTGCCCATCTGAGTAGCAGGACTGAACCTGAGGGACTGATGGTCCGATTGGGGATAAGGCTGCTACACAGGTAGCAGCTGGTTGGGAATTATGCCTTAAAGGCAATCCCAGGAAACCGCTAGAGGAGGGAGGGAAAGGGGCAGAGAATCCAGGTGGAAGACTAAGAGCGGAACTACAAGTGACAAAAGGCACAGGTTGGACACTTGTCATCTTCCCTCAAGTTTTGATGGGAAATGTAGGCATCCTAGTCTTGCAGCTTGGCTCTCTGACTGCTGTCCAATGGACTTTTCAACTGTCACTTGTCCAACATTCTGCCAAGCTGCCTACATTTCCCATCAAAACTTGAGGGTAGCTGACAAGTGTCCAATCTGTGCCTTTTGTCACTTGTAGTTCTGCTCTCAGTGGCCTTCTCTGGATATGGAGCAAGCCCAGGGCTCATTTCGAGGGGGAACGAGCAGGAACGCAGTTCCGGCAGTTCCCCAAAGAGGTCACATGTCAAGTGGCCCTGCCCACCTGACTCTCGGCCATTTTGGGCCCGTTTCATCCTGGATTGGGGCCAAAATGGCCTGGATCGGGCCTCTGACAGGTGGTGGATCACTCTCCCGCTCAGCAGGGGCCCGATCCTGACCATTTTGGGCCCCTTTTCGGCCATTTCCAGCCCCTTTTTGCCATTTTGGGCCCAATTTCGGCCCTGAATGGCCAGGATTGGGTTCAAAACAGCTAGGACAGGTGATGTCAAGGGGTGTGGCATATGCAAATCAGTTATGCCAATGACACATTTCCGGTGATGTCAAGGGGCGTGGCATATGCTAATGAGCTATGCTAAGGAGTTCCTCCAGCTCTTTTTCTACGAAATGACCCCTGAGCAAGCCTACATGGTTTGAGGGAAAGGAATGGATCACTTTGGGGTTTTTTAATGTTCCTGGGCTTGTTTTAATGGCTTATTTTATTTTTTAAACTTATTTTTACTGTAAACTGCCTCCAGCACGACTCTGAGGAGGTGGCATCAAAACCTCTTAAATTAAATTTACAGCGGTGCGAACTGGCTGCAATAATAGTCCCATGATCTATTGTTTTTTAAAGCATTCTACTTGTCATTTTGAAAGAGGAAATCATTAGAGATTTTCCCTCCCTCCCAATTTTTTACCCTTTTAGGCCTCAGGGGGAAATGGAAAACGGACTTCCGGTTTGGGATTCATGGAGGTCTAACGCAGCTCCATTTGTGGAGCTGACCGGATTGCCGTTTTAACCGGCCGGAGGGGTGAAAATAACCCGCGGCCGACTGCTCTCAGGCGGGGAGCAGGCAAAGAACGCTCAAGACCCTAGGGTGAGTTAGATCTCGGACGAGGGGGGGCTCTACACAAGGAGTCTCCCCCCTGATCCTTGAGGTCCCACCTTGCGACGGGTCGGCTATAATCTCTGCGGCAATTTTGGGGCCAATTCGGCTGGCATAAGACCTACATACCCAAGCTTCGATCGGGGAGGGAAGTCGAGAGGAGAATTTAAGATCGAAACAGCGATTACAACCCGAGAAAGCTGGAGAGAAGGTAAAGATCGCTATCTCTTGAAACGGGACAGATTGACAAAAACAGAGAGGAAAGAAAGTAGACTTTTAAACTGCAACAGACTAGTGAAAAGGAGGTGAAGACTCGGCAGGAGTTGTATTTTAAAAGAGACTAAGTTTAAAGAAGTTATTACAAAAATCGGACTATTGTTTTGAATACCTGTGGTTTTGGAGCTGTGGGAAAAAGACACCATCGCGAGACCTGCTGTGGGAAGACGGGAGACAGGAAGTGCGTAACAACAATAGAGTGGCTGGAGGGAAGCGGCCCTTACCAAAGGACAGGAAGTGGGGAATCGCCATCTTTGAAAGTGGAAGGGTCGTGGCTTCAACGGAAGAGGAAGTAGGCCATCTTGGATTATAATAACATAGAGAAACCATAGAGAAAAGACGCCCGACATTTTGGATATAAAAAATTAATTTTGGCAAAGATTGGGACATTTAAAAAAAAGGAAAACGTTTAATTATACGCCACGGAGCTGAGGAAGAGAGCAGATTCGTGGGAGCGAGCTAAAGCAAGCCCCACGATGTCGAAAAAAGAGTGGCAATCGGCAATAGAAAACTTGGACAAAAAACTTATAGACATGATGAAAGAACTTAAGGACACGAAATTGGAGCTTATTAAAGAGGTCAAGGAAGTTACACAGACAGTAAAGTCGGAGCTGTCAGAAGTGAAAAAAGGTGTGGAAACGATTAGCAGTGAATTACAAGGAACGCAGCAGAGAGTTAAAACAGTAGAAGACGCGATGGAGAATTTAATAGACACGCAACAAACAGAGATGAGGCTGGTGAAGGGGAGGATGTCAGTTGCAGAAACTAAACACATGGAGAAGCAGCTTCGTTTTCGTGGTCTGCCAGAAGTGGAAGGGAAGTCAGCGCAAGAACAGATGACTGAGGTGTTGGCTGATTACCTGGGGAAGGAGGAGGAGGAAATTGTGGCTATCCTAGATGTGGCGTATCGTGTGAACTCGAGAATTGCAACCCAGAGGAAACTACCAAGGGATGTGATTGTGCAGTTTACAACTAGAAATATGAAAGAGAGGATTGTGACCAAACAATTTCAAGATCCATTGGAGATTGATGGCAAGACGATTATTATAATGAAGGAACTGCCCAGATCAGTGTTATTGGACAGGAAAAAATATAGAGTGCTAATTCAGACTTTGAAGGACATGAATATCAGATACAGATGGGAGTTACCGGAAGGAGTGTCCTTTGAGTTTGGAGGGGCAAAAAAACGTATCAGATCTGAGCGGGAGATGGAGAGATTTATCAAGGACAATGAAAAAGACTTACCAACAAAACCATGAATATGGAGTGTAAAGTATTATCTTGGAATATAAATGGACTAAACTCACCGAATAAGAGAAAAAATATTTTTCATTGGCTACTAAAACAAAAATGTGATATTGTTTGTTTGCAGGAGACCCACATTAGAAAACAGGATGTAAAATATTTAAAATCTGGAAAATTGGGCAAAGAATTTGTAGCGGCTTCCAACAAGAAAAAAAGAGGAGTGGTGTTGTATATAAAAGAGGAGCTGCAGCCAAAATTTGTTATGAGAGATGTGGAAGCTAGATTTGTAGCAGTGGAATGTAATTGGAACTTAAAGAGAGTGTTGGTAGTCGGACTTTATGCACCTAACGGTGCAAAGGAAAGCTTCTTTGAGGACTTAAGGAAGCACCTAGACGATCTTGTATATGACCAGATAATTCTTGCTGGAGATTTCAATGGAGTGACAGATTTGGAATTAGACAAAAAGACTACAAAAGCACAAAAGAAAAGAGGACTATTGCCAAAGCTTTTTTTTGAGTTGACTCAACAAGAGACTCTCGAAGACGTATGGAGGAGAGAATATCCTAAAACCAAACAGTTTACTTTTTATTCTGCAAGGCATCTTACATTATCAAGAATTGATATGATCTGGGCCTCAAAGGACTTAGCGCTATGGACTAAGGAGGTAGAAATAATGCCGATGGTAGGCTCAGATCACAACCCAATTATGTGGAAATTTGGAAAAAGGAGAAAAAGGAAAGCCTGGAGAATAAATGAGGACCTGTTACAGGAAAGTGAGAATATGGAAACATTGAGAAGAGAGACTAAGTTTTTTATACAATACAACGTGAATAAAGAAGTACCAACCAGTAAAGTTTGGGACGCGTACAAGGCGGTTGTAAGGGGCATACTAATGGACTTAAATGGTAGAGCAAGGAAAAAGAAAGAGGAGAAAAGACAAGAGATTGAGGAGAAAATAAAGGCCAAAGAAGTACAGTTAAAAAAGAGACCAGGGAAAAAGAAAATACATCAGGAAATCAAAATTCTTCAAGAACAGTTAACAGCAATGAGTAACAAAGAATTGGAGTGGAACCTTAAAAGACTGAATCAAAAAGCTTTTGAGGGTGCTAATAAACCTGGGAAATATTTGGCATGGCAATTAAAGAAGAAAAGGGAAAAGAAAATAATAAATAAAATTTGTGAAGAAAACAAAACGTATTTGGAGCAGACTACCATTAGCAGAGCCTTTTATAAATTTTACGCTAAGCTGTATAATAAAAAAGAAGTAAACAAAGAATCAATAGCATCATATTTGGAGAAAACCAAACTTCCAGAGATCTCGGAAGCTTGGAGAAATAAGTTGAACAGTGAAGTAACTGATGAGGAAATAAATATGGCAATACAATCCGCAAATCTAGGAAAGGCGCCAGGGCCAGATGGACTTACGGCTAAATTTTATAAGACAATGGCCAATGAACTGGCACCATTCCTAAAAGAGGTGATGAACGGAGTTTTTAGGGATCAAAGAATTCCAGACACTTGGAGCGAAGCGAATATATCATTGATCCCAAAAGAGGGCCAAGATCTGACTAGCGTGAAAAATTATAGGCCTATATCACTACTCAATAATGACTATAAAATTTTTGCGAAGATATTGGCGGAGAGATTGAAGGGGTGGCTCTCGGAAGTCATAGAGGAGGAACAAGCAGGCTTTTTGCCAGACAGACAAATAAGAGACAACTTAAGGACAGTGATCAATGCTATTGAATACTACGACAAGCGTTGTGACAAAGAGGTTGGTTTCTTCTTTGTAGACGCTGAAAAAGCGTTTGACAATTTAAACTGGGATTTTATGTTTGCCACTATGGAAAAGCTACAACTGGGAGAAAGATTCGTCAGAGCAATCAAGGAAATCTATAGAGACCAGACTGCAGCAATTGTAGTGAATGATGAATTGACCAAAAAATTGACGATTAGTAAAGGAACAAGACAAGGTTGCCCGTTATCTCCATTGTTGTTCATTTTAGTATTGGAGATTCTGATGATACAAATTCGACAAGATGAGGAAATACGAGGAATAAAAATAAAGGACTACTCATATAAGGTCAGAGCATTTGCAGACGACATAATGTTAATTGTAGAAGACCCACTGGAGAACATGCCAAAAGTGATAGGCAAGATCAAGGAATTTGGAGATTTGGCAGGTTTCTTCATTAACAAAAAGAAGTCAAAGATATTATGCAAAAACATGACTAAGCAGAAACAACAATTGTTAATGGAAACAACGGATTGTGAAGTAACTAGTAAGGTGAAATACTTGGGAGTTGAGCTGACTGCAAAAAATATAGATTTGTTCAAGAATAATTATGAAAAATTATGGACTCAGATAGAGAGAGACTTGATCAAATGGAATAGATTGAACCTGTCATGGTTGGGCAGGATTGCAGCAGTTAAGATGAATGTGTTACCAAGAGTAATGTTTTTGTTACAGACAATACCAATCATCAGAGACTCTAAACAATTTGAAAAATGGCAGAGGAAAATATCAGATTTTGTTTGGGCAGGCAAGAAGCCTCGAGTGAAAGTAAAAGTTTTACAAGATGCAAAGGAGAGAGGCGGAATGCAACTGCCCAATCTGAGACTTTACCATGATGCAATCTGCCTAGTTTGGTTAAAAGAGTGGATGACATTAAAGAATAAGAAACTATTAGCCCTAGAGGGATATAAAAAAATTTTTGGATGGCACGCATACCTATGGCATGACAAAGTAAAGGTCAACTCGATGTTCCTGCATCATTTTGTAAGGAGAAGTCTATTTACAATCTGGAAGAAGTATAGAACTTACTTACAAGAAGGAACCCCCTTGTGGGTGGTTCCATATGAGGTGATAGATCCGAGAGCTGTGGATAATGAACAACAATGTTTAACGTATAAAGAAATAACTAAGATTGAAGTATCTAAACTTAGAATAAAGACGCAAGAGGAACTATCACCTAACTATGACTGGTTTCAGTATAGACAGATTAGAGACTTATACAACTCAGACTTTGCAAAAGGGGGCATACGAACAGAGAACTCGGAACTAGAGCAGACCCTTCTTAAAGAAGACAAGAAAAGAATATCCAAGGTATACCAAGTATTGCTGAAATGGTATACTGAGGATGAGATAGTTAAAACACAGATGGTGAAATGGGCTATAAATTTCAATAAAGAAATAACAATGGAGGCATGGGAATACTTGTGGAAAACTACAATGAAGACAACGACATGTATTAATATTAAAGAGAACATTTTCAAAATGATCTATCGTTGGTACATGACACCAAAGAAGATTGCGCTAGGGAATTTGAATACTTCTAATAAATGCTGGAAATGTAAGAAACATGAGGGCTCCCTCTATCATATGTGGTGGTCGTGTGAGGTAGCTAGGCAGTTCTGGGGGGAAATAATAAGAGAAATGAGTGAAATTTTACAGTTTCAAATAAATAAGAACCCAGAACTCCTGCTGCTAAACTTGGGAATGGAGGGAATTCCAGCCCATCATAGGACGTTGATTTTTTATATGACTGCAGCAGCTAGACTTTTGTATGCGCAGAAATGGAAAGTACAAGAAGTACCAACTATTGAAGATTGGATCTACAAATTGCTGTATATGGCTGAAATGGACAAGATGACAAGAAAACTGAGAGATCTGGACTCAGGGCAGTTCAGTACAGACTGGGAGAAGCTGAAACAATACCTGGAGAAGAAATGGGAGGTGGGAGGAAAACTGTGGCAGTTTGAGAACTACTGAAATATAATAAAAGTATAAAAGAGAGGGGTGACTTTACCGGGGGAGGAAGAGAAATGTGAATTTATAAGCAGTTAGATTAATTGATTGAGATATATATAGATATGTATAGGTCAATTGATAGAGAATAATTAATGATAAGGTTTAAACATGAGGATTGACTAACTAACAATATTTTCTTTCTTTGACAAGATTTATATGCACCAAACTGAATGTATAGAAGAGTTAAATTGATTGAGTATCTGAGGAGTTATATAGAATTACCATAAAAAGTTGAAATGAGTAATATATAGAGAACAAATCAAATTGTTTGATTTAAATGTGGGAAATTTTTATGGTTTATGATATATAGGTTTATATAGAATTATTCAAAACTGGAAAATGGGATAAATTGTTATCTAAAGACGTATAGTTTGGGTGTATAATAATTAAAGGAGTTAATGATGCACTGCTTAATATAATGGAGAATGTATATCTGTTTTAGACAGAGGAATTTAATAGAAGTAAGGGAAAAGGGACAGAGGGTGGGAAAGCTGTTGGAAGTCAACAAAAGGGGGGGAAAGGGAGGGGGTTAGAAACGAAAAATTAGGGGAAAATTGATTGTAATGTAAAAATAAAAATGTTCTAACCCAATAAAAAATTTTTCAAAAAAAAAAAAAGGGGGAAATGGAAAACAAAACCGTTTTTTAATGTACTTTATCTGCATGGAGAATAGACTACGGGTTGGGCTGGCTACAACTGGGAGCAGAGCCAAAGATTAAGGAAGGCCTGGATCTTCAAGAGAATTACCATCCAAAATGGGTAAAAGTCTTGTGTTTGAGGAACCTGCAATTTTCTTCTGGGAAAGAACTGTTCCTGTGCCCCTTCTTGGCTTCTCCTTGCAAAGAGGGATGCCTTTATGACAATAACAGCAAAAACAGGAAGCCAAAGGAAAGGAACGAATTCTGCCATGCAGGCCTATAAAAGGTAGTGCCGGCAATGTCATCCTATTGGCAGGTGAGAATTAAAAAGGGATAAGTAAGGTCAGGGGTCATTTTGTAGAAAAAGAGCTGGAGGACCTCGATAGCATAACTCATTAGCATATGCCACACCCCTTGCCAGTGCCGGAAGTGTGTCATTAGCATAACTGATTTGCATATGCCACACCCCCTGACATCACCTATCCTGGCCGTTTTGTACCCAATCCTGGCCATTCAGGGCTGAAATTGGGCCCAAAATGGTAAAAAAATGCTGAAAATGGCCGAAAAGGGGCCCAAAATGGTCTGGACCGGGCCGCTGCTGAGCAGGAGTGTGATCTACCACCCGTCAGAGGCCCGATCTGGGCCGTTTCGGCCCCAATCCAGGCCGAAGGGCCCAAAGTGGCTGAGAGTCGGGTGGGCGGGGCCACCTGACATGTGACCTCATTGGGGACCTGCCGGAACTGCGTCCCTGCGTGTTCCCCCTCAAAATGATCTCTGAGTAAGGTAGCAGAGTTTGATATTAACGCATTGGAAATAAGTAGACAGACTTCTGCGGTTTTAGCTCTATAAAAATACTTTACTGCATAACAGAGAAAAAGGGTACATTTGGTGAGAAAATAAAGAATAGCTAACTACATTTTGATGGCCAGACTAGGAGCTTAGAGAGAGAAACTTAAGAGACTAAGACTGAGCAAGACTTAGAGTGACTGAAACAAAGAGCAATAAAACCTTCGTATATGTTGCTAGCTAATTGCCCCCCAATAAACTGGCTCATCCAATAGACAATCCTAGATTCCTTCATTAAGACTAAAGACTCCCCTTTCTACGGAGGGAACTTTTACTGGAGGCCTAAGTGGTCCTACGCTAACTAGCTATCTGACTAAACAAACAGAATAACAATTTAACTCTTTCACGACTGAGCATAGGACACTTGCAAAAATCCCAACACATCCACTTAGGGTTGCCAGCCTCCAGGCAGTGGCTGGAGATCTCCTGGAATTACAACTGGTCTCCAGGCCACAGAGATCAGTTCGCCAGGAGCAAATGGCTACTTTGGGGGGTGGACTCTATGGAATTATGCCATGCCACGGTCCTTTCCCTCCCCAAACCCCACTTTCTCCAGGTTTCTCCCCCCAGAGCTCCAGGAATTTCCCAACTTGGAGCTGGCAACCCACTATGGACACATTTTGCTCTTTGCAAGTGCAGGAGAAGAAGAACTGTCTCAAGTTGTCAGTGCAGAAAAGAGAGGCTGTTGGCCAACTGCTGTGCCATGCAGCGTGGTTCCTTTCCTTGGCTCCCTGACTCGCAATCCCACAACAACACCGTCAAAGCGCAAGGCCCTGACTGTGCAAGAAAGACCCCGGCTATGAAGAAGGACCCATTTGCGGCTGGGTACTGAGGTACGTTTTCACCTCCAGCCCCACCAGAAGCCAGATGGCCTGGCTGGGGAAGGCTTCTGCCTGTGGGTGTCAGTTGACTTGGCTTCTGAGAAGCCAAGCACATGTGAAAGGAAAACATCTGGAAGGGCCATGTGGTGTCGACAGGAGGCTGGGCCGTTGCTAGCAAGCTGAGGGCTCATCACAGCCAAGGCCTCCAAACAACGGAGGATAAATTATTCAAAACAGAGGCATTTGTGGCACTGGGGGTGGCGGCGAATTGCAACCATGGCTTTGATTAAAAATCCAGCCAGTAATGAATATTCAAGAGCCCGTAGCACCTCAGCGCCATGCATGTGTCAAACTTACCACAATTAAGCAATGGAGAACTTTAATAAATATTCCCAGATTGGGAAATGAAACCATCATATTACCCCCTTAACTTCTCTGGCGCCGTCCTTTCTACACCCCCCCCATCAGAACGAGGATCGCTCGCACCCAGAATCTACGCAAAGGGGAGGCGTGTACCGAAAAGGCAAGTGCCATTTCCATTTTGCATTGTGACTCAGCAGCCATTTAATTATTTTAATTAGCCTTAATTAGTGGCAAATTTACAATGATATGCTTGATACCTGGCATTAAATCTTTCATGCATAAATGTTTTGTTAAAATGCGGCTGGAAAAGAAGAGCCAAGTGGCTCGTTGCCAGCAATTAGTGCCGAATGTTCTGCCGAAGGATTACCGCTCAGCTCTGATTCATTGTGACAGGCAGTGCCCCCCACCAAAGTTAACAGCTTTTTAAAAAACGAAAAAAGATGCACACGCTGGTTTGTTTTTTTACCACTGTCGTGGCTGGTTTTGCATTGCCTAATTTTAAAAAAGGCAGAAGTAGCTACGGGTACTGGTCCGCAGCCACAATATTAGCACTTGGAAGTGGCCATGATTCCCTTCCGATTTATTCTAGGGATTCCAACTTATCCTCGCTTTCTTTTCTATTTGCCTAAACAGGCAGCTGAACGCTGACCTGGATAGCCCAGGTGAGCCTGATCTCATCAGATCTCAGAAGCTAAGCAGGGGCAGCCTTGGTTAGTATTTGGATGGGAGATGTCTAAACAAGACCAGGGTTGCAGAGGCAGGCAATGGCGAACCACCTCTGTTAGTCTCTTGCCACAAAAACCTTGCTGGGGGTGGGGTTGCCATAAGTCAGCTATGACTTGAGGGCACTTTCCCCCACCAGGTATGCATGCAGGTCCTGTCCTGGATAGCTACAACAAAGGGAATGCCCCCGTGGTATACAGTAAATAACACTAACAAATATATAAATGAAATTTATAAAGTGCAAAAGTGCAAGGTGCTATAATACAATAAATAAATAACAATTTTATAAATAGTTGTTAAATATATCAGTAAATAATATTATCATAAACGATGACCAAGATGATACAATTCACAATCCATAATCATATACATGTAAGAGAAAATTCTCATCCTGATATATTTAACAACTAATTACTGATATATTTAAATTGCTATTTATTTATTGTATTATAGCACCTTGCCCTTTTGAACGTTATAAATTTCATTTATGTACTTCTTAGTGTTATTTACTGTATACCAAGGGGGCATTCCCTTTGTTATAGCTGTATTAGACTATGGTATAGAATCACAGAATCACAGTGTTGGAAGGGGCCATACAGACCATCTAGTCCAACCCCCGGCCCAGTGCAGGATCAGCCTAAAGCATCTCTGACAAATATCCATCCAGCCTCTTCTTGAAAACTGCCAGTGAGGGGGAGCTCACCACTTCCCTAGGCAGCTGGTTCCACTTTTGAACTTCTCTGACTGTGAAAAAGTTCTTCCTAATATCCAGCCAGTACCTTTGTGCATGTAATTTAAGCCCATTGATTCAGGTCCTACCCTCTGCTGCCAACTGGAACAGCTCCATGCCCTCCTCCAAATGACAGCCTTTCAAATTCTTAAAGAGAGCAATCATGTCCCCCCTCAATCTCCTCCAAACTAAACATTCCCAAGGCTCTCAGCCTTTCCTTGTAGGGCTCAGTCTCCAGACCCCTGATCATCCTCGTCGCTCTCCTCTGCACCCTCTTGATTTTGTCCACATCCTTTTTGAAGTGAGGCCTCCAGAACTGCACACAGTACGCCAGGTGCAGCCTGACCAAGGCAGTATAGAGAGGGACTATGACCTGCGATTTCGATGCTATGGCCCCTTTGATACAACCCAGGATTGAATTGGCCTTTTTTGCCACCACATCACACTAACTGCTCATATTTAGTTTACAGTCCACTCTTACCCCAAGATTTCTTGGTAGTTTCTCTTTCTTTGGTATTTCTGTCCTGGATAGACCAGGTGAGCTTGATCTCATCAGATCTCAGAAGCTAAGCAGGGTCGGTCTTGGTTAGCAATTGGATGGGAGACCTCCAGCAAAGGCCAGGGTTGCAGAGGCAGGCAATGGCAAACCACCTCTGTTGTCTCTTGCCATGAAAACCCCACCAGGAGTTGCTGGAAGTCAGCTATGACTTGACAGCACTCAGCTAGTGCTGTTGAAGCGCCCCAGAAAGAAAAAAAATCTAGTTAGGCGGAACCATTTAGCTAAACCTGGCCCTCAAGGTGCTGGCTGTCAGATCATGCTCAGTCTTAACTGTTTTTTTTTAAAAATCGATATATCTTGATCAAGTCAGCTAACAAAATCGAAGTTGCGTAAGGAGTGATGAAATCAGAGGAGTTAATGATGGCCACAGCATGGACACCTTTAAAAGGGGATTAGATAGTCATGGAGGATAGCTCTGTCAGTGGCTAATAGCTACGGAGACTAAAGGGAACCTCCATTTTCAATGGCAGTGAACCTCTGAATACCAGTGGCAGGAGGCAAAATCAAGGGTAGGCCTCAGCCTGCATGCACTGTTAGCAACCAGTTAGCCACTGTGTGAGACAGAACGCTGGAGTAGATGGACCACTCATCTGATCCAGCAGAGCTCTTCTAATGTTCAGTACAAAACAGAAGTCCTCCATTCCTTCTTCTACTGCTGACAGCCAGAGAAGGGGGTGTGTATGCCTCGGTGCCGGCAACGGGCAGAGCAGGCTGTTTTGTGGTGCGCTGCATTTAGAGCAGGAACATTTCAAAGAGAAACTCCCATCCGAATGTTAGCTTTCTAGGTGGAAATTTGGGTTCAGATTTCCGATGCTCAAATGGGCATATAAAACCCCAAAGCTCTTGGAATGCGAGTTATGAATTTGGTTTCAAGTTCTAAATTGATCATAAACTTCTAGAGTAGATATCAGTCACGAAAACATCATCTGTCAAAATTTGGTGACAGACTGCTGCCTCCTGTGAGGCTGCCCTGGCTTATGCCTACCTATATGGCTATCACTGCCCTCTGGCTACACATCTTGGCTTGGAGAACCTCCTAGAACTTTGGCTCTGCAAGACAGTTCTAGCCCTCATTCACATCATACTGGAATGACGTGGGTGCATATAGTCCTGGCAGAGTGTGCCAGCAACAGACAAAGGGAGCTGAGTGGACTATGCTCCAGCCCTCGGTCCTAGGGAGGCAGGAGAATATGCACAGCGTTTGCAGGGTCCCCGAGTGGGAGGTGGTGACTGGGGCTGCTGCAAGCACTCCTGGCTGGGTTGGAAGGAGGAGGGAGTGCTGAGCACCACTGCTGTATGGCAAAGCGGGCATGCGGGGGGCTGGCTGCTGCTTCCTGGCTGCCCTCCTCAATATGGTCCTCAACTTCAGCAGAGTGGTGGTGGGGGGATTCTCTCCCTCTTCTAGGGTTGCCACGTCCCGCTATCCTTCTGCCGGGAGGGTTGGGACCTGGCACTTACCTTTTTTTTAAATTCCTTGCACATGCTTCAGCGCCAACGTGATGATGTCACTTCCGTAAATGGACCCAATTGGCTATGTGCCAAGCACAGGAGCACTCCCGCGGCTGGCCCGATGATGTCACTTACAGAAGTAATGTCGCTGTGCTGGGTGGGACATGGCGCACACTCCTGTGATGTCTGCTGGTGATGGGCAAGCTCCGGGAGCTTACCCACTCCTGCCAATCGCCCAGTGATCAGCGGACAAGGGGGCAAATCCCCGGGAGTTTGCCCATCAGCGGTGGGCACCTGGAAACCCTACCCTCTTCTCCCTGGCTGAGAATCACATCGAGCAGCTATTCTTTCTGACTACACCTCCCATGGAAACTTGTGGCAAACCGACACATGAAGAACATGTGTCGTATGTATTGTATAGTTTCGCTCTGAGCATAACCACATGGATTAATTCAATGATACAACTGTAAAATCTCCAAAGGAGCTGGATGTGAGGCCAACGAACCCTTACCTTTCCATTAGAATAAAGCAACTGATTATAATTTTGTTTCTTCTCTAATGAAAGGTCAAAAGCCAAACATTTTGAGAAGGGTTGCATCACTGCAGAAATCCCAGCTGCCAGTGCCACATCAGAAGAGACACCGAAGAAGACGTTGAGCTTTCAGCATGGTGCCAAACCTATTTCTGTAGGCTTCCTAGGCTTTTGCTCTAGGAAGTAGAAACCAGCAATCAGCTGGTGGAGAAAACTTCTAACAGTTAATTTTTTTTACCTGCCTATGGTTGCCTAGCAGTATGGCCAAACTCTTTGAAGAAGGCCGCTCCTATTTTGCACCAGCGTGCCCCACCTTTCCTCATTAGCAGATAGAAATAAGATCCTGGGTACCTAGTGCACCTAACCAGGTGGCTGTAGGAAAAACAGAAATGCAATCTGGTTTGTATGTTTTGTCCCCGGGAGGGGAGGCAGTTTGAATGTCCACCAAGGAAGCTGCCAAGAAATGCGGAATGCAGTTTTAAGAAAGCATGCCAGTCAGGTAACCACACACTAGGTAGCATGGGAGCCAGTGAATCTATTGATAAAGAAGAAAAGTCCTCAGGAGCCAGCAAGAGCAGAAATGGGGGAAGTGGATTCTTCAGTTAGGAAGCCTCTACACGAGGACCTCTTACACACAGATGCTCAAGTGAAGAGAGACGCAATGTTAGCTGGGAAGCTGAGTTTTAAAAGACAGATCGGAAAAGGAAGCTGAAGTTGGTTCCCAGTTCCTTATTCGCAGTTCCTAGTTCCTTATTTGCAGACCAGGGCCATTTTCACACTAATAACCTGCTTCCGTAACGCTGCGAAACGTCGCACAAAAAACGTGGAAGATAGCGTCTTCTCGCAAGAGTTTTGCGTGATATCACGCAAAACTCTCGCGAGAAGACGCTATCTTCCGCATTTTTTGCATGACATTTCGCAACGTTACAGAAGCAGGTTAGTAGTGTGAAAACAGCCCAGTTCCCAGTTCCTTATTCACAGTTCCTAGTTCCTTATTTGCAGAGCAAAACACAAATGTTGAGGGACATTGAAAAGCTCTGTACCTCAAAACAAAGACTGTAGGAGCACATATCATACACCTCCGTATTCAGCAAACTGCCCTCTAAAGTGGACATATACTGGGTCCTCCTACTAAGCCCAGTTCTTGAGTTAACAGCTTCAAAGTAGGGTGGCCCCAGAACAAATCAATAAGCAGAAAGCTGCACTTAAAAAAATCTTTGGGTCACCCCCAAATCACACAGCTCAGCAGTCCAGAGAATGTCCCCTACCCCAAAATAAAATTCCCCCAATATTTGTGTTTTGATCTGCGAATAAGGAACTAGGAACTGCGAATTGGGAACTGGGAACCAACTTCGGCTTTGTGATTGGAAGGCTTTGTTAATTTCTCCTCAGAGGGTTTGTTTATTTCCTCTTTGGCTCCCTGAAGGCTTTGTCTCCCTTCCATCCAAACTAGGAACTAATGCAAGGGGGCAGAAAACAGCCCCCAGGAAAGTCACCACAATGTCAGCCTCCTATGGGGGGATTCACTCTGCCCAGGAACGGTGGTTTTAGAGTGCCTCCCCGCCTTCACCACACCTGGTAGTATTATTCACTAGCTTCTTTCACTCCAGTGAAATGTTAATTCAAAGCAAGAGAGAAATCTCTTTCGTGTGATTGAAAGACAAGCCGTTTTCACACTGCTTACCGTCCACGGAACATCGTGCCGAGCTCCCGGAACGGCAGCGTCTTCCTGGCGCAATTGTTCTCGTGCGAAATCGCGCCAGGAAGACGCTGCCGTTCCAGGAGCTTGGCACAATGTTCCGTGGATGGCAAGCAGTGTGAAAACGGCCACTGTGTGTCTTGACTCGGTTCACCGCTGACCGGTTAAGTAAGGATGTGCTTTTCTAAAGTTTATTTTGCTCAGAGATAAGGGGACAGGAGAGCTTGAAATGGGGTGTGTGTGTGTGTGTTGTTTTAAATCGGCTGCTGCAGGAGCTGGCTTTCGTGCAGACTTTTATGCAAGAAGCTGCTCCTCTGTCCAGTTACACAAAAAGTCGGAAGAAGTGTCACAGACCCTTTGTGGCACCCAAAGTGTTCTTTCTTGCCTACGAAGATCGCTTCTCAGAGGGTTTATTTCCTTTTCGCCTTCCCTTCTGCAGAAAGGTGGAACTGACAGTGCCTTCCGATCTGTCTTTCAAAACTCAGCTTCCCAGCTAACATCGCATCTCTCTCTTCACTCGAGCGTCCACATGTCAGAGGTCTTATGTAGAGAGACTCACAGAGATCGATTTTCCTGCCCTTCTGGTCACCCTCAGCAGAGCAGCGTGGCTGTTGACTGTCTGTCTGGCAGGCCTGTTTCTCTGCTGTCGCCCGCAAGTGCTGGGAACGATCACCGTCAATCTGCAGCATGAGGCTAAATGTACAGCTGTCGGGTCAAGAGCTCCGGTTCATTCCCTGGCCCTTTTTACAGCCTTCGTCTTGGCAGTGCCAAATGTCAAGTAATTTTATAGGAAAGCAAGGGTGCCTTGAAACACGGAAGCACCTGCAAGTTAAACCGGCAAGATACAGAGCAGCTTTCTCTGACGGAAGTGGTAGCGGGAGGGGGCTGGAGAAGTCAGAGTACAGGAGGACGGGTGCCCCAAGCAGAGCCACGGTCTGCCCCTAGGGTTGCCAACTCCAGATTTGGAAATTCCTGGAGATTTGTGGGTGGAGCTTGGGGAGGGTGGGGTTTTCTTGAGGGACCTCAGGGGTTTTTAGTCCACCTCCCAGAGCAGCCATCTCTCCAAGTCTGGAGATCAGGGGTAATTCTGGGACATCTCCAGGCCCCACCTAGAGGTTGGCAACCCTGCCTGCCATAATGCCCCCCCCCAGCAAGTCATATGATCCTATCATGCCCAACTTCCTGATAGGTAACTTGCAGGTCCTGCTGAGTAACTTGCTTTCTGGGTACTTGCAGGGCCAGCTAGTTCATTAGGCACACCTAGCTGATCACTTACCGGGACAGAGACAAATCCAGCCCTTTCACTGCTCCACCCCACCTGCCTTCGGAACTGGGTTTGCCACCCCAAGTGGCAGCTCTGGGTCGTGCCCCTCTTCCCAGCGGGCTACCCGAAGTGGGCCTGGCTGCTTCCCTTTCTTCCTCTGTTGGGGGTGGGCCCTCTTCCTCCTTCCCTCCCCCGCCCCCTTTTCATAGGCCCTTTTTGCCTCCCATTCCATACCGGTTGGGAGGTCTGGCATCGCAGAGAAAACTCCCCCCTTGTTCCAGCTGGCCCAAAGTGATGTCATTGTGCGGTCCTGGGAGCGAGCGTGCATATGGTACCAGGGGCACCACCTCCAGCTCGGAGTTGCCCCCCGTGTTGGCAACCCACAGAGTTCCCCCACCTCTTTTCCCAGAAAAAAAGCCCTGGTTTTTAGGGCATGGATGGCTTTATCAGTGCCTTGGCTCTTGTCTTAAACAGAACGTTTTTGACCCAAGAGTTAAATCTGAGTAGAGCCCCCTGCTCTTGTTTAAAGGCATGCCCACTGAACATGGAAGCACTGCACGCACGGACACACATCCATGCTGCTGTTGGTGTGCCTCATTGGAACTGTTCGTATTTTAGGGGAGATTCACGTTCTCCTAGAATATCCATCAGACAAATAACAGAACTCCAATTTTGCTTTTCCTTGCATGCCGGACTGGCTGTGTCAGAACAAATGAATCCAGGAAGGAGAAGCTCAGGAGGGGGGTCCGTGTTGTTCCACGCACACAAGAGTGTCCTGATTTTCATCTGTCAAATGCTGGCAGTGGTACGATGCATGTTTGTTTTGCAGGCCGGGTCTAGCCAACTGGCAGAGCAGAGCGCACCATCCAGACATGATATAGATTCTCCAGGACAGCGCAGTGCAAGGCCAGACACAAACCACTGGGGATTCTCCCAGCCACGCTTGCTTCACTCTAACAGAAATGGAACGGAACTGCCATTGGCTATGACAAAGTCGGGGGAAGAGGAAGGGGACAAGAACGATTGCTCTGTTCCTCATGAAACAGTAAGAAAGCACAAGCGAAGGGGTGTGGGAGAAGTACATCATGTATTGTTTCTTCCAAACAGAATTTCATGTTGCATTAGGGATCCGATCAAGCTGTTAAAAAAGAAGTATAAAATGAAATTCTGGATTCAAGCCCAGAAAACAGAGACTTCTGTGCTTCAAGAAATAAATATCTGAAACTGGGAGCTCCTCAGAGTCTCTCCCCACAAAAAACCTACTCCATCACTGTACTTAGAGACTATTTTTGCAAACCCTTATAGACACCTAAAAAGGACCTCCATGTCTGCAGGCAGAAAACTGACTGAAATGTGATGGATCAAGATGAGTAGCCATGTTTGTCTGTAGAAGTAGAAAAGAGCAAGAGTCCAGTAGATCCTAAAAGACTAACTTCTTCAGATACAGCTAGAATGTGAGTGATAAGGACAGATGGACTCACATTTTAGCTGTATCTGAAGAAGTGAGCTGTGGCTCACGAAAGCTCCTCCCCTGCCACAAATTTTGTTAGTCTTATAGATGCAACTGGACTCTTGATCTTTTCTACTGCTAAAATGTGATGGACAACGATGAACACGTGAATGTGGTTGCAGTGATAGTGTGCTGGGCGTTTGGATCAAACTGGGTTTGCTGGGACTGCAGAGCAATTCCATTTTGTGCCTGCCCCTCCCGCTCTGCCCAGACGCGATACACTCATGCACAGAGAGTAAGTTGTGCCTTGCTTGCTTGCCGTAGGACATAAAATATTGTTGTGTTAGGTGGGCAAAGCAATTTCTTAACTCTGAGCCTTAATGGACCATGCGAGTCCATGAGAGTCTCATACATTTTCTGCTGCTTTATTGTGAAAAGGCTTCTGGAAGGCAGAGTACGTAGAAACCCAGCTCTTACCTGAAGGCCTGTTGCTGGTGGTGAAGCACAGCAAGAGGAAAGTACAGTGGACACACACACAGGCATACTGTTCTGATTAGATGGTTTTTGCAGTAACTTTAATATATTTTTTAAATGCCCTGCTCACATTTTTATACAATAGCGCATTAGATAAAGCAGAAATGCAATTAGAACTTGGCAGGGTCTGAGCAACCTGGGTTCACGTTCGACCTATGTAGTGCCCTTAGGTAAGTCACGTCTCGGAGAGTCTTTCTACACAAAACGCCAGGGCACGTGTCCGTCAAGTGTTGGGAGACACAATATTAGCTGGGAAGCATAGTTTTGAAAGACAGAGCAGGCGGAGATCACTCCAGGGGGGATGGATACTCTCACAGCCCTCCACCGCCTCTAGCATGCTGGACTCTCTCCCCTTCCGGAGCTTTAAGCCGCCCTTGCTGCTTAAAACTGTGAATTAACTGAGCCTTGGCAGGGCAAAGGCTCTGGAAGGGGAGATGCCAGAGGTGGTGGAGGGCTGTGAATCTGTCCCCTCTGGAGTGATCTCCGCAGTCTCTGTCATTTAAAACTACACTTCCCAGCTAACATTGCATCTAAAGAACATGTGTCAAAAGTACTGTGTAGAAAGACTCTTAGTCTCTATCCAATGGAAACAAGGACCTGTCTCAGAGCTGTGCTATATACACTCAGTAAAGTCTGCAAGACCCTTTGCAAATCAGGTTGTTGCTTTCCTGGGAAGGCTTTAAAGGGCAATGTGGCCAGGTATAATTTTTAGAACTGAAACAACTAGTAAATGCAGAAGTTGTTGCAGCGAAGAGAAAACCCACTCAGCAGACATCTTGCCAATGCCCTGTTCGGTATTGCTCCGCAGTATTAGCCTATCTAATCCCTTTTGGATTTTGGAAATATATGGTGTGCCTTGAGTTCAGATTTCATTTAGATAAATGTTTGCCTGCATACTAATTGCTGTTTGTTATTTAGAACGTATTTGTTGGGGCCAACGAACAGGAGACAGATACGGATCAGGCCGTTGTGAAACCTCAACAGACATGTTTGACAAACAATTAGGTTTTAATACAGCGCAAGGAACCTGTTATGTTGAAATGAAATTATTACTCTGGTCTTCGGAAAGAGCCAGGAAGTATTTAGTAAATGCCTTGGGAACCAGGGCTTTTGTTTTCTAAAATAATTTTGTTTCTTATCAGATTCCACATCCTTTCAAAAATCCATCCAATCTCCATCTCTAACTTGTAATTTGTACCCTCTAAAATTCTCCTGTCCTGCAATATTAAAAAATATTTTAATCTTTCCACTTGGGTGGCTGATAAGTCTTGCCTCAGCAAATTGCAATAAGTTACGCGAGACTTTGAAACACCTGTGATTTCCTGCCCTGGTAGGATACAGATTTGATTGGTCAGTTTTTCCATTACAAAGACTTTTTTAATTAGAAGTTTTACATAATAAAAGGACAATACATGAAACAGTTACACAAGACTAGCCAAACAAACAAACAAACAAAAAACCCCTAAGGACTAACTGACAAACACAAATAGCAACACACACAGACAAAACTAAAAAGGAGCATAGAAAAAAACCCTATATAAACTGGTGGCTGCTAGTGATTTGGGGTAGCGAAGGAAATCAGGTGTGTGTGGGAGAGTTCAGTCCTTTGTAATAAGATGCCATAGCAAAGACTTCCGAAACCTCTCTGAGCCAGCCAGAGAAGGGGCTGGTGGTCCTGCGATCACTTTGCCATACAGGTTCATGTCGGCTTCAAGCAGCAACCTGGTGGTCTGATGTTCTGGCAGCCAAGGCCGTGTGCTCTTGGGTGTAGAAATTGGGTGTGGGGCAGATCAAGATGGGTAGCCGTGTTAGTCTGTCTGTAGCAACAGAAAAGAGCAAGAGTCCAGTAGCACCTATAAGACCAGGGCCGGATCAAGGGGGGCAGGGGGTAGTCTGCCCCCGGCACTGCCAGGGAGGGGGCGCTGGGAGCAGCTGCCAGCTGCCGGGAGCGCACGGGCGGCAGTGCGGGCAGCCTCGCAGCCCCCCCCCACTGCCTTTCACTTGCCCCACAGGACAGGGGGCAGCTGGCTTGCCGTGCGCCCCCTGTCCTGCAAGGCAGGCAAAGGGCAGCGCGGCCGCCTGCACCATTCTTCCTGTCCTGCGAGGCAGGCAAATGGCGCAGGTGGCCTCACAGCCCCCCCCCCCCGCTGCCTTTTGCCTGCCCTGCAGGACAGGGGGTGCATGGCAAGCCGGCTGCCCCCTGTCCTGTGGGGCAGGCGAAAGGCAGCGTGGGGGGCTGTGAGGCTGCCCATGCCATTTGCCTGCAGGGAGGCGACTGGCGCGGGTGGCTTCCCAGCCCCGCACGCTGCCTCCGCCGCTCCGCCTTGCATGATTACATCACCAAAATGATGTCATCATGCAGCGCTGGGAATGCATGTGAGCGCGGTGCGTGCACACGCAAGGTGTCGGACTAGGGTTGCCCTGGGCGCCGGCAACCCTAGATCTAGCCCTGTATAAGACTAACAATATTTGTGGTAGGGTATGAACTTGCGTGAGTCACAACTTGCGTGTGACTCACGAAAACTCATACCCTACCACAAATTTTGTAACTCACAAAAGTTCATACCCTACCACAAATTTTGTTAATCTTATAGGTGCTACTGGACTCTGGGTGTGTGGGTGAGAATTCAGTCCTTTGGATTGACAGGCATGGAGCTCCTGGATTGGCCTGGTTGGGTGCCAGGTCTTCTGTGCTTACCCATTCAACCAGGTGGTACTGCTTTGTTAGTCTAGTGACCCTCAGGGATCGCAGCTTGAATAATTCCTGGTCTTAGGTCTGGATTCAGGTGAAATCACCCACAGCCTTGTGCCTGCAAAGAGAAGACAGGACTGCAAACTCAGTAAACCTCTATCTTCCATGGTTTCTTCTCAGAATTTCAGTTGCAGGTTCCTTCCAAATCAGGGCAAGAGAGCTTAGAACAGAACTTCAGGCACTGGGATAAGCGGCCCCAGATTTGCTCTGTCTACACAGACTTGGCGGTTAAAATCCCCATTCCCTTCCTGCTCCCTCCCTAATGGGGAAGCTGTTTTTCTCTGCGATAGATCATCTGTGTCCTGGGTGTTTGGAGCTGCTGTGTGCATGTCTTCGCCAAAGAGCATTTGATGTGTACTGAATGCATCTGGGAAGCCCATTCTTTGCTTGAGTCCGAGACTCTTGCCAGCCCGCTCTGCTTTGCTTTGACCCGTTAGAATGGAAGCCAGGTTGCTTGCTGTAAACAATAGCTCCCTTCATCCCTTTTGGATTCCATTCCCATGGTATGAAGGTCAGGAGAAAAAGCAGATTTATTAAGGCATAAACAAACTGTGCGGAATGCTTATGGTAATTTCACTTCCGTTCAAAATATCCACTATTTTTAAAACCTCCTTTAAACTGTCTTCCTTCTAATGAAAACTTGCATGAAATCTGTTAGCAAGGGATGTCTGCCGAGCCATGAATTATGCAGCAGATTCTCTGTTCTGTTATTGGGGGGAGGGGGGGTCTCTGGAGAGATTACTCTCTCTATTGTCTGCCCTGATGGGTCATTATGCACTCTGTGAATTTAATCTTTTAGGCTATCCAGCAGCACAGGGGGAGGAAAAATGTATGAATAACAATTTTCCTGTAATAACCTTCAGCTAACCTTTCAACCAGAGTGACTAATTCCACTCCTATTTTCACATCAATGGCAGAGTCAACGCCAAGCAATTGCCCCTTATCTGTTCCGCAGCCCACCCCTTTTAATTTGGGGGGAAAGATATTTAAGTACTTACTGAAGGCCAGAGGAATAAAGCAGGTCAGAAGTTCTGATGCACTTAGAGATCTGGATTCTTTATATCGCCTCCCACGCCACAACCCCGCCCCACCTGAGACATTCCTTTCCTTCTTGAGAGGCGCACCTGTTGCCTGCCCAAAGGAAACAGCCTTGAATCTGATCTCTCAGCTGGACGCCCGGCACATGATACCAACAATTCCTCTTGTGTAAACCTCAGGCCATGATCCATCTAGTCCAGCTTGAAACCCAGGAAGTGGAAGCAAAGAGGGCAGCCCGTTCTGTTATCTGTTCTCCAGCATCAAAGGGTATTTTGTCTCTGAACAAGGAATTTCCATTTATTCACTACCTAACTAAACAAGCAAGTGAGCAGCTGTCCAAGGTCAGCTTGCCTTTCTTGCCAGATAGAGTAACCATCCTCCATATAAGAGAGCGAATTCTTGGGAGAAGAGGAACGAGTCTTGTGCTGCACAAAAGCCTAGGGCTGGAGGAATTCTCTTTTAAAATTTTAGAATATTTTAAAATTTTAAAATTAAAACCAGCAGTCATTTTTTAAACTCAGGCCTGCCCCGGTAACATATGCAGGAGGGGGGTGGCTTTTTTCTCCAGTAAAAGGGGCAGGGGGTGCTAACGCCTCCCTCTCCTGTAGTAATCTGTTTTCTCCTTTGCTGGGTCAACTTGCGTTGAGATCGTACGTGTGTTTGACTCATTTTACTCCTTGGGATTCCTTGGGATTTTTGTTCTGAGTCTTTGATCGCCTTAGGTTCCATTTTTGAAATTCCTGGTTTCATTTGGCAGCATTGGCTTTGGTTTCAGTGGGAAACACATTCCAACCTGGCTTTTCCCCCCCTCTCTCCCAAACGTCCGTCAGACCCGAGAAAGTCTCTCCATTTTACAGGTCATTAAAATTTGACCTCGTGTAACAGAGACATGGACTTTCTCCCTCATCCTTTCCCTGCTGCTTGAGGTAGGTGCAGATGGGAACCATTCTTTTAAAAGAAAGACCTTTTTCTCGCAGGGGATACAAGCAGGGCTTTTTTTCAGGAGGAACGCGGGGGAACGGAGTTCTGGAACCTCTTGAAAATGGTCACATGGCTGGTGACCCCGCCCCCTGATCTCCAGACAGAGGGGAGTCTAGATTGCCCTCCACACAGCTCCAGTGGTGTGGAGGGCAATCTCAACTCCCCTCTGTCTGGAGATTAGGGGGCAGGGCCACCAGCCATGTGACCATTTTCTCTGAGGGCAACCCACTGAGTTCCTGGATGCAAGTAAAACTTTCTCTTTTGTCTGAAGGCACCAGGCTTAAGGAGTGAGTGGGCAAACTTACGGCAACCTCTGCCTCTATTCCCTAGCACACCCCTCCTTCTTCCACTGGGTACAATAAAGCAATTCTCTGCTCTTGGAATAAGGTAACACTAGATAGTTGCAGAGGCCTAGGCGAAAAGTGCCCCATTGATAGATACTAGGGTTGCCAGCCTCCAGGTCATGACTGGAGATCTCCTGGAATTACAACAGGTCTCCAGGCCACAGAGATCAGTTCACCTGGAGAAAATGGCTACTTTGGGGGGTGGACTCTATGGAATTATGCCATGCCAAGGTATTTCCCTCCCCAAACCCCTTTCTCCAGGTTTCTCCAGGTTTCACCCTCTAGATCTCCAGGAATTTCCCAACCCTAATAGATACACAGAAAGAATATACTGTGTGGACATGGGCTAAGTGTTCCAATTGGCATGTGGGCATTTCAGGCACAGACCTTTTGAGTCACAGCCACGATTCTTCCCCCTCTGGAAATGGAAATGGAAACCCTGAACCGAAAGAGAATACAATCCTACCCACAATAGCCACTAGATGTGCCCTAGTTGGTTCCTTACTGAAAAGTGGAGGAATGTTTTCCCTTGAAGAGTATGTTGGGACTAGATTTTGACTTTCTGAATGGACATTCCTCTCTAATACCAGCTTGGCAGAGGGGAAAGCACTTGTTTGTGTGTATAAAAAGCTGCAATGAGAATTCTGCTCCCTTGACTTTACTCTGGAAACAGAGTTTTGTTTGGGGACAGAATCAGACACCTTTTTTAAAAAGGGTCTGAAGGTAAGCTGAAGGGTGTGAAGGTAAACTTAAATACGTGTAATTTTTAAAAAGGAAAAACAGAACTAAACTGAGCAAATGACAACCCCACAATGGGAAGCCCCAAGCGCTGAGCCCATGTGACTGTCACTGTCATGTCTGTCACCCATCCATGCCATTATTTTCAGCTGATGTGTTGCTATGAACCATTGTTCTGTGCTGTGCCCTGGTATCATATTGCCTGTGCCATAACTTGCCTTGTCTTCACAGGCCTGCTGTATCCAGAGTGTATCTCTTGTGCTTTGAAGCTCGGTGTCTCTGACCTTGCAAACCTGCTAGTTCTCAGGGGGGAGAAGAATACCGTGTTTCATTCTTAATCTATTGCCTCTCTCCTGTCTAGACGAAGCATGTAAACTATTGAGGGAGTTCTCAGGACAGCTTCGCGCCAAAAGTTATGTTTTCCTGTTGGGAGGGGGGATATGTACTTGAGACCTATATGAACCATAGTTTTACAGATCTTGTTATTCCTGTCAACTTCTGATCAACCTGTGGACATATCTATGAACATGATTTGATTCCTTGAATAAAGCCTTTTCAACCAGTACGGGGATTTATCTGCCATAGCCTGTCATCCATAGACCTGCACACCAGTTTCACTGGAGTTTGCACAGAGATCCACACAAGCCTTGTCAAAAGCTGCACACAACAGTGGCACAGCTTGCTGGACTGTGCATTATGTCAACACAACTTGTTTCTCCTCAGCATTTTAGGGTGTGCACTAGCTTCGACAGAGATATGGAGCTTCATCTATTAAAATGCATTATGGAAAGGCCAACCTCTGAAAAGCTTAGGTGATTTGAAGATGGCTTAAGGTAAATAAGGTAACATGCTCGTTCAACTGGTTCCCCTGGGCCCGTCAAAAGCGTGCAGCTGGCCTTGGTTCAGAATCAGACCCTATTTAAACAAACTGGCTACTTGGATCATGTCTAGATTGGCTCTGGGCTGTCAGCTCCTGGGCTCCTAGCACTGAATGCTACCCCATACAAAAACCTTCCCTCAGTATAGAAAACTGCACATACCCTTAGTTAGAAGAAGCTTGGCCGATTCCAGACGGCCCCCCGCATCCCGAAACGTCACGCGGAAAACGCGAAATATCGCGAAATAGCTATCACTTCCAAACGATAGCTAAAGTGCATTGAAAGTGCATTATCCAACATGTGCGGAATCAGCTAGTTGGCCATCTCAGGGCAGAGGAAGTCAGGTGCCCATATAGCAGGTTCTGCAGGAAATCCATCATTGGATCTCCTGATGTTTTTTATTCTGAAATGCAACTGTGGCCTGCCAATTTTTTCAGAGTAGCAGTGGGCGGAAGAGATATTCAACCAATCCCCGTTATTTTTTCCAAGTTAAAATCACCTCTGAGGTTCACTTCGGCGGGGGGAATGTATCGCTATATTTTTAAGAGAAGAAACAAGACAGCCATGGGGTGTGTGATTTTTATTGGGGAAAGGGTTGAACACGCATATAGCCACAAACTCCACTGCAGCTGTAAAGAAATTGGCAGCCTCTTGCCGTGAAATTTCAGAATATAAAATACAGGGAGGACCAATTCTGAGTCTCCCCCACAAGCTGCCATTTTGCCCTCTGACATAAGAAGCTCTTGCTCGTTTGCCAACTGGCAAACTGTCGCGGAGAGCATGAATGGGGGCCATTGTGTTCAGGCGCATTTTACAAGGCCGTAAAGAAAAAGGGAATCGGAGTTCAGAACTGAACCCACTAGAATTAATGTGTGTCTGAGTCTTACTTGGCAGGAAAGCTAACTTCCTCTCCTTCCAAAGGGTTGAATTTCCCCTTAAGGGCTTGTAGCACATCTCAAACTTTCCAAGAATGATTTTCTTGGATGGTTCACGTGCAACATGCACCTACTTTCTTCCCTTCAAAGAGCAGTCTACTCATGCGATCCACTTAGCTCGGGAGCTGGAAGAATCTGGCTCATGGCCAAGTGGACTTTTGTCCCTTGTAATCTGCGTCTTGTGCATTTAAGGCTGCCAGAACTGCTGCGTCTTCCATCTATGACTCTTCCGTGTAACCTTATTAGCGGCTGTTGTGTGTCGGGAAGGCAGTGGGAAGTCCTGCATGAAACGCAGAGCCCCGCAAGAGAACTAGTAAACTGATTTGCGCTGACTCCTTGCACACTGTGTCTTTTAAAAACCACCGAACACTGATAAAAACAGTTATTCAGATTTTTTTTGTTAAGAGAAGAGGAAGTCAAACAAAACCACGGGGAGCAGTTTGGATACCATTCTAACTTTCTGTTCAGTTTATTTGTTCAAGCCAAAGGTCACCACAGGATTCTTGTTTCAAATCTTCCGGGAGAGTGGGAAAGTTTACCTGGTTCCACGGAGAATACAGGTTTTCTGAAAGAGCAAGAGAAGTTGTATCTATGAGCTCGAACCTTTTGAAATAGGAATGCGTGTGTTTAAAACATTTATCTCTCACCTTTCTGTCCACCAAGGCCCTGAAGGCAGTTAGTAACAAATGTATTGAAGAAACAAGTCACATTAGCAACAAGGGACTCTTAAAAGTAGGACTCAAAGGCTTTCAAAAGAGTAAAATAATCAAGAGTCCAGTAGCCCCTTTAAGACTAACCAACTTTATTGTAGCATAAGCTTTTTAGTCTTAAAGGGGCGACTGGACTCTTGACTATTGTGCAACTATAGACTAACACGGCTAACTCCTCTGGATCTATGACCATCAAAAGAGCAAAGTCATCTATAACAAGCACTGAAGAGTAGTGCAGGAGGCAATTTTAGAGTCCAGATACCATCATGGAGAGGGCCACCATAACCACCCACCAGGCCTCAGACTGTGAGGGATAAGGGGCAGGGCCTCAGGTGATGCCTTATATCCAGGGCTTTTTTTCTAGGAAAAGAGGTGGTGGAACTCAGGACTGCACAATGATGTCACTTTGGGTCAGCTGGAACAAGGGGGGAGTTTTTAAAAGTTTAAATTGCCCTGTGTGAAAATGGTCACATGGCCAGTGGCCCCGCCCCCTGATCTCCAGACAGAGGGGAGTTTAGATTGCCCTCCGTGCCACGGAGTGGCGTAGAGGGCAATCTCAACTCCCCTCTGTCTGGAGATCAGGGGGTGGGGCCACCGGCCATGTGACCATTTTCAAGAGGTGCCGGAACTCCGTTCCACCACGTTCCAGCTGAAAAAAAGCCCTGCTTATATAAGAGGGAGGCTCTTCAGACTGTCCAGGGCTTTAGAGGTCAAAACTAGCACCTTACATTAGTTTCAGAAACAAACTGAAAGTCAGTGCTGATGAGACAGAGTTATGTATGTCATCAACAGCCCTCATTTACTACTCTAGCAGCTCCATTTTGGAGCCACTGAATGCTCCAAACAATCTTCAAGGGCAGCTCCATGCAGCACACACTGTGGTAGTCCAGCTTGGGTGCTACTGAGGCGTGTGTGACAGTGACCAGATCCAGCCTTTCTGAAAAAGGGTGCAGCTGGAATACTCCCCTCCCCAAGGTGCTGGAAGGTGCTCCTTCCGCCGCTCTCATCCGCTGAGCAGTTCCAGGAGCATCCCTAAACCATTCCATTCGTGGCTTTCTTAATTGTTTAATCTGATAAAGAAACAATAAAAACAACCACAACCCTGACTCTGCCATCCTAAGCAGAGCTGCATCCTTTTCAGGGGTCTGAAGGTGCTTCCGTTTGGACTCTACCACTGTCTGCCCCACAGCATTGTGCATGCACTAATAAGGAAAAGAAGAGAAACATTTTGTCAGCCCTGAGAAAGGATGAAAACAGAGACAATGACTTGGGGCAACTTGGGGCCTTCGAGGAAAGAGCGAGCATGCGGAGAAGCAGGTGTACCGATCCAATCTGCCAAATGATGGCCACCAGAAATGGGCCCCCGGAAGGCAATTTCAGAGAGAAAGATGGAATGGGCGCAGCCGTGTGGGTCCTCTGCCACCCTCACAACCTGTCCCTCTGGTGCGAAGCATCCGCATTCCCATCAGCCTTGCAAAGTGCTCTTATTAATTTGTAAAAATGCCGAAAGATGGCAAGAGTCTAATAATTAACTGGAGCAGCAACCCCCCCCCCCACTGCTAAAAGAATACCCCCAGAGGTGCCTTGTCTCTTCATCAAGCTTCTCAGAGCACATGGGCGAAGGGCTGTAAAGAAAATGAATCATCTCTCTTTGCCCCAGGCAGAAAACAGGCGAGAGCTCCCTGGCGGCATCTAGGAGATGCTGATCGCTGCAGGTAAACACAGGTCAGCTAGTCTTGATCTTTGAGGCCCACCTCCAGTGTTGCCACTCAAAGCCGATTCTCTTATCGCTTCTCGGCAGGCAGGGCCCCAGGGAGCACCAGGTGACTTTTGCTGGCTGCATTTGAATTGAAGCAGTAGCTTTGGGGTGCTGGTATCGGGTAGCACCTGCTAGAATGTGCTGGCTGTTGAGATCCTGGGAGGTGCAAAGAAGCGATGGAAGACTCGAAGGGTTGGCAGCAAGAAGAGCACCAGCGTTCTTAGAAACTGATCTAGGAGTCCGGCACCTCCACCCCACATGTCTGCAAGCTGGTAAAGGGCAGGAGAGGAAAGGGGATTTCAGGACAGCCTGGACAATGGAGGGTTCTTTGGAGAATAGGCCTGCCCCTAATCCCAGCTCTAGCTTTTTTCAGAGAGTAGAAGGTGGCTTGAAAAGGGGATTACTGTTTATGGCATAGATGCAGAGGAGTTAGCCGTGTTAGTCTGTGGTAGCAAAATCAAAAAGAGTCCAGTAGCACCTTTAAGACTAACCAATGTTATTGTAGCATAAGCTTTCGAAAATCAAGTTCTCTTCGTCAGATGCATGGTACAGAAACTGGTCAAATATAGAAGGGGGGGGAGGAGAGAGAAGATGCAGTTAGGGGGGGGAGGGGGAGGGTGCAACCAAAACATTCCTTTGCTAGTATATGTAAACATCTCCTTTTGGTGTGTGGATCAGTTGGCTTCAAAGGAGTTTGCCCTGTTAGTTTGTAGCAGCCAAACAGCTTTCAGGGACCACAGATCTCTTTGTCAGATGCATCTGGCAGGGAGAGCTGTGGTTATCGAAGGCTCATACTGCATTGGAAATGGATGGTCTAGCTGTTTGGCTGCTACAAACTAACAGGGCAAACTCCTTTGAAGCCAACTGATCCACACACCAAAAGGAGATGTTTACATATACTAGCAAAGGGATGTTTTGGTTGCACCCTCCCCCTCCCCCCCTAATTGCCTCTTCTCTCTCCTCCCCTTCTCCTTCCTCCTCTTCTATATTTGACCAGTCTCTGTAACATGCATCTGACGAAGAGAACTTGATTCTCTAAAGCTTATGCTACAATAAAATTGGTTAGTCTTAAAGGTGCTACTGGACTCTTTTTGTTTATGGCATGTATGTTCATTCTGCTTTTGATTGTGATAAACAGGTCCGATAGGTTTTGTACCATTTCAAAAACCTGCAAAGTCTAATGGACACGATGGAACTATGGGTCAAAATACATGCAAATTCTCTTAAAAACTAAACTATCACCTGTCTTCAGTCTACATAACACCCACAGCAATAGCAGTGAAATCTTAATGATGATTACAGCTAAGCTAACCCTATCAGTGGCAAAATAAGAATTTAATAACAGAGCCTTTTTTTTTTGCCACTCCCTGGACCCATCCCATTAGCAAATCTTTGTTTCCTTGTTCTTTGTCCGCTGTTCATGCCCCCAGGGCCAGAGTTTGGGGCAGGATCCCAAGGCAGCCAAAGGCCAGGGGAGCCTTTGTCTTTACGCACCCCTGCATGGCCAGCTTTGGTGGGCTCATGTGTTTGTCACCATACACAAAACCCACTCGGACATTCTCCACAACCCGCAGCAGTTCATCTTTATTTATTTAACATCGTTTATACCCCACCCCACCTTTATTGCCGATTGCACAAATCAGGGTCTTTACTTAGGATTTTTGTTTGCAGATCCACAGACAGGAAAAGGGAGAAATTGCTTTCCAGAGCTGTGCATCAAAAAGGAAGGGAAAACCTCCTTAGCAAGCGCTTGCTTCTTGCTACCGAACATCCACGCTATTGAGATGTTGTGTTAGCCAAGTCCACGCAAGAGATGTTTCACTTGCCTCACTTAGGACCATCTCAAATGTTAACCGCCTCTTAAGTGTGTGAGTGACTGGGTGGGTGCTCCTAGCGTCGCCAAGTCCCCCAGGCTTGAAATTGGGGGCAAGGGGGGGCTTTGGAGAGGTGTTCCACATTGTGCCAAGAATGACGTCATTCTCAGCATGACAAGGAAGTTCTCCAGAGTGCGCTGTGGGGCTCCCAGGCCAATCTCTGCACGTTCTCCACCCCAGGAGAGAGGTGGCCGGCGGTGGAGGCTGGGAGCAGGGGATCCTTTGCCCCCACTGGGGGAATGGGATCCCTAGATGCTCTTTATGGATTCCACGGGCATTCTATGAATCCCAAGGACTTCAAGTTGTTACAGATGTAACCAAAAGCACGTTACAGACTCAGTACAAATTATCAAAGGGGCCACAATTCAAATCCTCTATGGAGGTTGGAAATTAACTAGAATTGCAAAGGAGGCTCCGTTGACAACCCTGCACAGTAATGTAATGTAGGCTAAAAGAGACTGGCTGACTCCAAGTAACCCAGCAATTGCCAGCTCCAGGTTGGGAAATTCCTGGAATTTGGGAGGCAGAGCCTGGAGACGGTAGGGTTTGAGGAGAAGAGGGACCTCAGTGAGGTATAATGCCATATTCACCTTCCAAAATAGCCATTTTTTCCAGGGGAACAGATCTCTGTTACACATGCAACAAGCTGGATATCTCAGAAGAAGGAATGTGACACTTAGAGCAAGGCTTTATTACTTGTTTACAGATTTCTGTGTGCTGGTAGCTTGAACGTATGCTCAGAATAAGATTTTATGAAATAGGGCCTAAAAACGCCCTAACTTTCCCTGCTTTTCCTGTGGTCATTCAATGGAGAGGGACATTATGCAGCCCCCAATACCTACAGCACTCATCGCAATCATGCGCCCAGAACTTCCCAGAAGCAGGTTCAGGTTCTCTGGTGCCCTGAGAGGGTTGCTAGGCTAGCGCAGAGAGACCGCTTCTGGTGACTTTGGGAACAGACACTTGGCAGGCCACCCTGAAGGTTCACCTGGGAGCTGAGAGTGACCAGGTGCTTCCTCCGTCTGCTGCCCCTTTAATGTCCAGATCGAAATGAAAATGAGGGGGCTGATCCATTGCCACACAGTTTGGTGGGAAGGGCAGCAAGACCCTCCCTTTGCTGACACGATGCAGAGATCTGCCATCAGCTCTGCATTCACAATTAGTCAGGGCCGTTAGCACATCGCAGCGGACCAGATGGTGGGCGCTCGGAAGTGTTTTCAGAGCCTCATTTGATTACGCATGAATGTCTCGTCGGCCGAGCTGATATTTTCATTAAGCACACTCCACAAAGCATTACAGCCTATTGTCACGTCCTTCTGCATGGCTGGTTTCTGACACTCCGACTGCGAGGTTACATTCATATTGTCTGAGCCGAGCCTTCCTTTCACCAATGGCTGCCACAGCCCTTGCTAGCAAACCCACTTCCTCCCTTTCTGTGAACAGTGGGCATGGCTGATTGAATTCCTCTGGGAAGGTTCAGACAAGCAGGAAGGGCTGTGGCTCAGTGGGCGAGTCCAGGCACAGTGCAATGACATCACTTCCGGGAGTGATGTCATCACACAGGCCCCAAGAGTGTTCCCGAGCTTTGCACCGGCCAATTGGGCTCCAAACGGGCTGAGAGAGAAACACGGAAGTGCTCCTGGGGCCTGCAGGACGGCATCAGTCCCGGAAGTAGGGTTGCCTGGTCCAGATTCGGAAATTCCTGGAAATTTGGGGGTGAAGCCTGGAGAGGGTGGGATTTGGGAAGGGGAGGGGCCTCAGTGGGATATAATGCCAGAGATTTCACCCTTCAGAGCAGCCGTTTTCTCCAGGGGAACTGGTCTTCGTTGCCTGGTGATCAGTTGTAATTCTGGGAAACCCTACCCAGAAGTGACATCATCATGCCTTGCCAGGAGCCTGTGCATGAGCTTTGCATGCTCCTGGGAGAATAAGATTTTATGAAATGGGGCCTAAAAATTCCCTACTTTTCCTGTGGTCATTCAAGTCCCACGTGCCAAGTCCCGTCCCCCGCTTCCACCAGGAGGGTAAGGGGCCTGGCAACCCTCGTGATGCATCTCTGTGTGCAGCTCAGAGTCTGGCCTCGCCTCATCCATTACAGAACAGCCCTTCTGCCCCAGCCACAGATCCTGGTGCATGTTCCATGTGCAGAAGGCACCCAGGGCCTAGACTCAGCACAGATACCTGCTGAGTTATGACCCTAACTCCTGAAGACCTGTGAATCAGGGCCTAAGCCCTTCTGCTGTCTGCTTATTTTTAAGGCCTTGGGCAATTCATTTACTCCAAGTGTCCTTTTTGCAATCATGCCTGCCCAGGGCTCATTTTGAAGGGGGACGTGCAGGAACGCAGTTCTGGCAGTTCCCCAAAGAGGTCACATGTCAGGTGGCCCCGCCCACCTGACTCTCGGCCATTTTGGGCCTGTTTCGTCCTGGATTGGGGCCAAAACGGCCTGGATCGGGCCTCTGATGGGTAGTGGATCACTCTCCTGCTCAGCAGCGGCCTGATCCTGACCATTTTGGGCCCCTTTTTGGCCATTTTCAGCCCCTTTTTGCCATTTTGGGCCCAATTTCGGCCCTGAATGGCCAGGATTGGGTCCAAAACAGCCAGGACAGGTGATGTCAAGGGGTGTGGCATATGCAAATCAGTTATGCCAATGACACGCTTCCAGTGATGTCAAGGGGCATGGCATATGCTAATGAGCTATGCTAATGAGTTCCTCCAGCTCTTTTTCTACGAAATGACCCGTGCCTGCCCATTGCTTAGACTGAGGACAGGCCAAATTTCACCCCTGGTTATTCCACATGCCCCTGTTGTTATTTAATGCCTTGATGGCATTCATTTCCATCTGTTACTCTGCACCCCACCCCACCCAGCACTCAGAACCGATTAGAATAACCTTAATAGCCTTTATAGAATCACTATCATGATGAAAATTCATCATGGTAAAACAACCAGTGTCTATAAAACTTCACTTTAAAATCTATTGCTGAAGTGTGCGCATAACTGGAGGGTTGTGAGCCACAGATCTTGAAGAAGGGGTCGCTTCTTCATGAGTACCAATGGGCTATAGCAGTTTGAGTGTTGGACTAGGATCTCGGAGACCCAGGTTCAAACCTCCACTTGGCCATGGAAACCTGCTAGGTGACCTTAGGCCAGGCACCTACTTGCGGCATAGCCTACCTCGCAGGGTGGTTGTGAGGATAAAATACAGGAGAGGAGAATTATGTAAGCCTCTTTGGGTCCCCATTGAGGAGAAAGGCGAGGCATAAATGAAGTGACGGGAGGCAGCCAGAACGCAGCAAATAACACATTCTCTGTGTGGGGTTGTATCACTGCAAAGCCACGCAAGACTCAGCAGTCCTCATGTGGAACACCCAGAAATGGTTGCTCTTGACACTCCAGCACTGTGAATTTCAGCTTTTCCAGTGATGATATTCCACAGAAGATCTTCCCCTCCGTGTCCACATAATTTCTCTTATCGTTTCACCCTCTTCCCTCACTATCTACCATTGTGTTTCTGCCACCGGACAAAGAGATGTCTAATTAGCTACAAACCGCCAGCTAACTTTTATCACACGGAGCTCTCCTCTGCGCAAAAGGCTGTCTGGGCCTTTTCAAAAAACATTTTTTCTTAATTCCAAAAGCGCCCTCGTCATCTGCCAACAGCCTGAACAATCTGTAAAGTAATGAGGTGCTACTGATGATCTTAGACAGTCCTCGACGAAGCGGTAATTGCCTCCTCAGCTGTTGCAGCTCATTACGCAAGGCTGGCATGCCGCAGGCCCATCCAACCTTCACTTCTCGGAGCAAGTCCGTCCAAAACATGGCAGCCCTCTCTCACACTCACAGAATGGAGAGACCCTCGTTCAGGAGACGTTTTAACCGGGTTCTTCCATGGCTGCAGGGTAATATTTTATACCTACAACCAGGGCTTTTTTTCAGGGGGAATACAGGGGGACGGAGTTCTGGAACCTCTTGAAAATGGTCACATGGCTGGTGGCCCCGCTCCCTGATCTCCAGACAGAGGGGAGTTTAGATTGCCCTCCGCACCGCTCAATGGCCACCAGCCATGTGACCATTTTCTCCGAGGGCAACCCACTGAGTTCCACCACCTCTTTTCCCAGAAAAAAAGCCCTGCCTACAACCTCAAAGTTCCTGTGAAAACCAGTCAAGGCAGGGATCCAGCCAGCTTCCTCCCTGCTTCCCATCTGGTCGGTATAACATGTCCATGATTTTTCTTTCCAAGATGCGGCAGCTGTGAGGGACCCAGATAAGATCCTTAAAGATAAAGATGTCTGTCTGGGAACCAAGATCAAGATAATCCAAACTATGCTATTCCCCATTGCTATGTATGGATGTGAAAGCTGGACAGTGAAGAAAGCAGACAGGAAGAAAATAGATTCATTTGAAATGTGGTGCTGGAGGAGAGTTTTGCAGACTCCATGGATGGCCAAAAAGACAAATAAGTGGATAGGAAAAGAGGAAGACCAAAAATGAGATGGCTTGGCTCAAGAAGAGAAGCCACATCCTCCAGTTTGCAGGATCTGAGCAAGTCTGTTAATGATAAAACGTTTTGGAGGACTTTCATTCATAGGGTCAACATAGATCAGAGGCGACTTGATGGCACATAACACACACACACACAAACACACACACACACACGGTAGGCACCCAGCATCAGCATATTTCCTATTCAGAAAGTGTAAATAAGCAAAAAGTGAGGAGCGAGAGCAGCAGGGGAGGGGGTTCACTGGTGGTCCAAAGCCGAAGTTGTGTCTGGGTCACAAAGGTGGCTTGGTACCTCTTCTGCACAAATTAAAACCAGGTTGATGACGCTGGTCGGATAGCTGGGGAAAGCCCTCAGATGCATCCTTCCCAGCAGTTTCTGAATACCAGGGGAAGTCACAGTTTTCATCTTCCTGTCCCTGGGAAATAAGGCTGCCAGGGCCCAGGTGGTGGCTGGAGGTCTCCCAGAATTACAACTCTTCTCCAGGCAACAGTTCCCCTTGAGAAAATGGCTGCCCTAGAAGGTATACTGTAGCTGCTGTAGCACAGTGGTGAAGTGGTTAGGCTGCGAATCAGCACTCTGCTGGTTCAATTCCCACTCCTGCCGTGAGCTCAGTAAGAAGCCTTGGGTAAGCCACTCCTCTCGGTCCCACCTCCCCAGATGTATTGTGGGGATAATAATAACACGAATTTGTTGACCGCTCTGGGTGGGGCACTAATCTGTCTAGAAGGGCAGTATATAAGAGCAGTTGCTATTATTATTATTATACTCTATGGCATTATACTCAGCTGAGGTCCTACCGCTCCCCAAGCCCCACCCTCCCCAGGCTCCACCCCCAAATCTCCAGGAATTTCCCAACCTGGAGCTGGCAACTCTAACCACAGCCTCTGTGTTGCCTTTTGCACGGAGATGCTGGGATGCCTGGAGAGCAGGCTGTTGCCTCCACTCAGGGGAGTTTCGGTTCTCTTTCCTTGGTTTTTCACCTAACAGCACGATATACAGTCCTCTGGTCAGGTCCAGGTCTGCCCTGAGGACCGTCAGTCAGATGTAGGCCTCCTGCTTATCCACCCCAGAATTTCAACCCCCCAAGGAATTGAGGAGCAGGAGAAAAAAATGGCTGCCGGGTAGGAATTTCCTCATGATCTCGTCAGTTCTCAGAAGCCAAGCAGGGTCGGCCTTGGTTAGCAATTGGATGGGAGACCTCTAACAAAGACCAGGGTTACAGAAGCAGGCCACCAGAGGTCGCCATAAGTCAGCTATGACTTGAGGGCATTCTCCACCACCAAAAACCATATACACTAAAGGAGGCTGCCTTGAACGTTGCCCAGAAATGACACAATTCCACCCTCCCCAGGTTCTGCCCCCCAAATCTCCTGTCATTTTGTGAGGGTGTGTTGGGCACCCTAGGCAGGAGTGCCGTTGTCCCCACTAGGAGCTCAATTGCCAGGCATGTGGGGCCTGATTTGGTTGAGGACTGCAGCATGTGGAGAGAGGGGGCCTTTCCTCACTGCTGTTTTCCCAACCCCAAATCACCTCAGGGAAGCACTCTCTGCCCCACTGGAAAAACTTCTTTGTACACGTAGTTGTGAGTTGTCTGTATGATTGTAGATTATAATCATATTCAATGTTTTTTTTCAGCAGGAATACGGTGGAACAGAGTTCCGGAGCCTCTTGAAAATGGTCACATGGCCAGTGGCCCCGCCCCCTGATCTCTATCTGGAGATCAGGGGGCGGGGCCACTGGCCATATGACCATTTTCACCAAGGGTGATTTAAACTTTAAAAAACTCTCCCCTTGTTCTAGCTGCCCCAAAGTGACATCATTGTGCGGTCCTGAGTTCCACCACCTCTTTTCCCAGAAAAAAAAGCCCTGATCGTATTAATAACAACAACGTTCAATTTATATACTGCCCTTCAGGACAACTTAACACCCACTCAGAGTGGTTTACAAAGTGTATCATTATTGTCCCCACAACAATCACCCTATGAAGAGGGTAGGGCTGAGAGAGCTCTGAAAGAGCTGTGACTGACCCAAGGTCACCCAGCTGACTTCAAGCGGAGGAGTGGGGAATCAAACCCGGCTCTCCAGATTAGATTTCAGCTGCTCTTAGCCACTACACCAAACTGGCTCTGATTAGATTGCTCTTATCTCATGGCTTTTAGTTGAATGTGTAATCTGCCTTGAGTCTCAGCAAGAAAGATGGAGTACAAATGAAGTAATTTAGTAAATTCAGAATCCCCGGTGGAGCAAACAGGGGGGCAGTTTCGCAGAATGGAAGTCAGAAGTCCCTTCTTCTCACTTGCTGTGATCCTGATCCAAATTCTTCCTTTTGTGTCCCCTGAGTAAAGCAGGCATCCAGGGCCCTTTATGAGAAACGGAGAGGATGCCTGGGAGAAACGACGTAACTTTTTCTAACTTCTCATTCCAAGCTCCTACTAGGATTTCTGAAGAGTTGCCATTCAAGTTCTCAAAATCCACCAGGGCATTCTGGAATCTGTTTGGATGCATTTGTCTCCTCCATTGGGCCAGTTTAAACTGGCCTCTGCCTTTGCAGGTGTGGGGAAGGCACACCTGTGCCTGTAGTACATGGTGGGTCTTCAACCTTGTTGAGTTGGTGGGCATTTCTTAAAAATTTTGCACCATTAAGTGTCCCACACAGTCACAGACACTGATTGTGATAGGAAATGAAGCCAAAATATTGGCATGTTCCAAGGAAGTAGCTGTTTCCAGATAGATGGTCCCTGCCTTTGGAGGGTAAGGAAGAGGGTGGGCATGGTTTGCCACTCAGGGGCAACTGCTGGGCATCTCAGAGTCTCTTTACAATGAGATACCTCTGCACGTGTTCGTCAAGTGTAAAATGTAGGAGACACAATGTTAGCCGGGAAATGTAGTTTAAAAAGACAGATCTGGCGGAGATCACTCCTCAGAGAGTTTGTTAATTTCATCTTTGCCTTCCAGAAGGCTCTGTCAATTTCACCTCTCCAGTTTAAAACTGTGTGGCATCCCAATCAGAGGGCAGCGAGGAATGGAAATGGGCTGGAGCTGCCTTTCAGAGCCAGGCTTGGACCTGGAGAGGTTATAATGGGCTAAAGTTTCCCTTCTGATGTCTCACAGCCCCTTCACACAGCACCAGTATATAGCAAAGCCTTTTGCCCTGCCACCAGCTCTGTCTTTTAAAACTACCCTTCCCAGCTACCATTGCATCTCCTGACACGTGTTCTTCACGTGTCAGATGTCTCGTGTAGAGAGACTCCTCGTGTAGGCCAGTGTGGTGAAGTAGTTAGAATGCTCAAATAGGTTCTGGAAGACCCGGGTTCAATTCCCCGCCATGCCATGGAAGCTTGCTAAGTGACTTCAGGCCATCACAGATGCTTAGCCTAACCTATAACACAGGGTTGTTGTGGGGGGAGAAATGGAGACGAGGAGGAGGACGCAAGCTGCTTTGGATGCCCACTGGGGAGAAAGGCAGGGTATAAATGAAGTAAAAATAATAATAAACTACAGATCCTTGCTTGAGGCCATGGCAGTTAAACAGGCTTAGAAGATGTTCCCGGGCGTCAGTGTCGCTGTGTTGGAGTGTTGTTGTCACAAGATCAATTGCACTGCAGCTGTCTCTCTGTTCCTCAGCTCCCCCCTTCCCTGGTGCTTTCTCCGACAACGGCTGCAGCAACTTTATGGCTGATTGACTCAGAGAAACAAACCCTCACCCCGCCGGCCAGCCAGCCAGCCAGCCAGCCATGCTCCATGGCTCAGAAGGGATTTGCCTGGGCCGGCTTGGGACCAAAAGTTAATTGCAGCCTCACAATGGGGGAAAGGCAAGGCGCTCCTTCCTCAATGACAGTCCTGCCTGATTATTAACACAGCCCTTGTGGCTGCTGGTAAAGAAAGAGGGGAACTAATGAAGAAATTTCCATATAATTAGCCCTGCCTGGAGTTTTAATCAGGCAGCCGTTTGCTCAGTGAAACCTGTTTACATGTTTGCTGTCATTCAAGAAATGTGTTAATTAGGCAAACAGTATTAATGATAAGCTGCTTGTCAGGGAATTTAAACAGGAGCGGAAGGGAATGACAGCTCTGATCGGAGGAAAGAGAACCGAGGGGTGGGAATGCGCCGGCGCCCAGAGGTCATCTAGTCCAGCCTGGCAGTGCTGCGTGTCAAGGGTGAACCTGACAACAGAAGGAGCACATCTGGCAGCACTACGGCCCCAAGAGGACCACATTCCCTGGCCCAGTCCTGCCTGGGTTGGCGCATAGATTCAGACAAACCAGACAGGCTTGGCAGCTGACCGTCCCGTTAAAATATGGCTTGCCCTTGGAGCACAGATTGAGGGTTCTGCTATGAGCCAATGGGCCTCCGAGGTGGACCCAGAGGCTGTGGGGGGTGGTGGTCCAGTTTTGTTTTTGCAAGAGGCAAGTATTAACCCATACATGTCCACACACCCACTGCTTTTTAAAAACTCTGGTTCAGATTTGCTAGACTTGTTTCCCCCACCCCCCAGCAGTGCCCCTCATCTGAGGGTTAGTGTCCCCTGATTTCCCTTTCCCTAGTAGCAGAAGAATAAGAGCCCCGTGGCGCAGAGTGGTAAGCTGCAGTACTGCAGTCCAAGCTCTACTCATGACCTGAGTTCGATCCCAGCAGAAGCCAGATTCATGTAGCCGGCTCAAGATTGCCTCAGCCTTCCATCTTTCCCAGGTCGGTGAAATGAGTACCCAGTGTCCTGGGGATAAAGTGTAGATGACTGGGGAAGGCAATGGCAAACCACCCTGTAACAAAAAGTCTGCCAAGAAAACATCGTGATGTGACGTCTCCCTATGGGTCAGGAATGACTCGGTGCTTGCACAGGGGACTACCTTTACCTTGTGGCAGAACCACACATGGGCAGTGCACGCCTAAGCAGTTTGACTCATCAGTAGGTCCCATTTTATTCAGAAGAGCATCAGAAGAGTCCAGCTAGAGCAGACCAGTGGGCCATCTAGTCCAGCATCCTGTCTGAGAGTCTCTCTACATGAGACATCTGACACGTGAAGAACGCGTGTTGGGAGATGCAATGGTAGCCGGGAAGCGCAGTTCAAAAAGACAGAGCCGGAGCCAGGGCAAAGGCTTTGCTCTACACTGGAGATGTGTGACGGAGCTGTGAAATGCCAGAAAGGAAAATTCATCCCATTATAAGCTCTCCAGGTCTAAGCTCGGCTATGGAATGTAGCTCCAGCCCATTTCCATTCCTGGCTTGTGATCCCACACAGTTTTGGACTGGAGAGGTGAAATTGACAGAGCCTTCTGGGAGGCGAAGATGAAATTAACAGACTCTCTGAGGCGTGATCTTTGCGATCTCTGTCTTTTGTAAACTACGTTTCCCAGCTAACATTGTGTCTCTCCCTACCCTTGACGAACATGCACTGAGGCATCTTGTGTAGAGAGAGACTTTCACACAGCAGCCAGCCAGTTGCCCTTAAGGGCCAAACAAACTCGGTTTGATTCCCCACTCCTCCGCTTCAAGCCAGCTGGGTGACCTTGGGTCAGTCACAGCTCCCTCAGAGCTCTCTCAGCCCCACCCATCTCACAGGATGATTGTTGTGAGGATGATAATAACTGGCTTTGGAAATTGCTGTAAGTAGGTGTTAAATTGTTCTGAAGGGCATTGTATAAATCGAATGTTGTTGTTATTATTATTTCAATATCAGCTGTCAGTGGGGCTTACTTGTAGGAAAGTGTTCTTAGCCTTGAACCCTACACGTGGCTCCATGATCATTTAAAAGAAGCAAACAAACAAACTGAATGTGTGAAGCTGCACCTCCCCAGCCCTTGTTCCCCCCACCCGATTGCATAGCATTTATGTGTGCTAACATGTCGCCTCCAACCCATGGCGACCCTGTGAATGAAAGACCTCCAAAACATCCTATCATTAACAGACTTGCTCAGATCTTGCAAACTGGAAGACGTGGCTTCTTTTATTGAGTCCAGCCACCTCGCTTTGGGCCTTCCTAAGACGGCGGTGGCTGCCTGGTTTCCAGGAGGGAGAAAGTGGAACATCTCTCTTTCCCTGTCTGTATATCAACATGGGCATGCAGAAGAGACGGCCCTTGCCTCGAACAAGTAAGAAGGAAAGAAAAGAGGAGCCACAGCACTTGTATAGAGTCCCAGCCCACCCCACAGCAATGATTTGCCATTGGAGAGAATTCAGCTTCGTTTCAATAACCATATTCGAAATCGAGATCGAATACGTTTATTGGCATAACAGCATATACATGCTCAGTCAGCAAGGAGACAAAAAGAAACCTCCATTACCCCACTCTCCTCTTCGATGCACAACAAAGAAATTTAGCCACAGACTCAATAATCTCATGGCAATAACCATATGAACAAACGCACATTTTTCCTTTCAGGGTCTGATGCCTGAAGGCATTTAGTAATAATAGAAACCTACCTGCCAAGATTGTTGTACAGACTGTAATACAGGTGATCAGCCTAAAGTGCTACAGTGCCTTTGCGTGATCTAAGCGGGCTGGCTTCCCAATACATGAGGGGAGGTTACCGTGGGAACCTGGGTTTAGAGAAGGCAGTGGGAAGAGGGGAGGGCTTTCCCTTCTCCCAGGACTGACTACAGTGTGCTGTGAATAGGCCTAGGGATCACCCTCTTTTGCAGAAGGGAACCCTTTGGAGGCTCACCAAGAAGTGTCATGAGGCCCAAAGGTCTGACAAGGGCTTGCTTTGGAGGGCAAAAGGTTCCTCCGCTAACCAGCCGAATGGCCAGCTGGCTTCCCCATTTTCTTTGGGCTTGTGTGCCGAGCAAATGGGCTTGCGCCTCTCCATCATTATCTGCATGTTCTAATTAGGTTTTATAGCCCTGAGCTCTGGAGAGGAGGCTTGCAAGGCCATTTGTTATTTCTTAACGATGTTCTCGCTTCCACAATTACAGCGAGGAGGGATGGCTGTGTACAGACATAAAGGGCAACTAATTTTGTTAAATGCAACCCTTGATCTTCCTCTCGTCTTGCAGAGATGAGGAAAAAAAATAAAATAAAAAAGCCTCTCTCTCCTCACTCACAGGAATCCTTGTGCTGTGTTTGTCACAACAAACTACTTAACAAGAAATTTAATCACTTCACATATGACTCACTGAAAAATTGGCAGGCACTTTCAATTAAAACAAAATCCCACCATCTTGTCAAATAGACAGCCTGAATATCTCTGTGATCTTTGTGGTAGGGAAAAAAATAAACACTTTTTAACTGTTAAATATGCAATGTGTATTCTTTGGCAAGAGGCCTGTGCATGATGTATATTTAGGCATTTAAAAATTTAAGTGAATTCAACATGTACACACGCAGGCACATCTTTAGAACCCTCCAAAGTCTGCAGTGTGTCTCTTCTGCGTTCCACTATATGTGCGTGCATTTCCTGGGCTTCAAGATGGAATTGGAAACATTTATGAAGACTTCTATTTTTCATTGTGGTGGTGCCTGAGTGCCACTTCATAGGCTCCGTTTGATCTTGCAAACAGTAAAGCCATTTGTGCAAATACTTTCCCATATCTGATTTTTTTTAAGATTATGGTTGAACGTCCACAGATCTTAGAGTATTGTTTCCGGAAGTCTCTCTAACCTGAGACATCTTACATGGGGACGTTCAAGCGTAGGGAGATGTAAAGTTAGCCAGGAAGTGTAGTTTGAAAAGACACAGCCTGGGGAGATCGCTCCTCAGAGGCTTTAATTTTATTTTCCCCTCCTGGAAAGGGGGGTGAAATTGACAGAGCCTTCAGGAGGAGAAGATGAAATTAACAAACCCTCTGAGGAGCAATCTCCGTCGGCTCTGTCTTTTTAAACTACCTTTGAGTAAGGAGATTAAATTGACAGAGCCTTCACAGATCGCTTCTCAGAGGGTTTGTTAATTTCATCTTTGCCTCCCGGAAGGCTCTATCAATTTCATCTCTCTACCGGAGGGTAGTGTAGAGAGAAAAAAAGAGAAGATGAAATTAACAAACCCTCTGGTCCAGCACTGAAGGATAGGGTTTTTTTTTTTAATTTAAAGAGATGAGCAAAACGTGATTCATGTGGTATGAGCATGACCTCAGGTGATCAATGGTATGTGTTGGAAATTAGCAGAGTTAATGCAAAGATTGTGCGTTGGAATTAATGAGAACAGACACACACACCAGTGTGTGTGTCTGTTCTCATTAATTCAAATTCAAATAAAACTTCAGTATGTGGCATCACTTAATTGCCCCCCAATAAACAGGTTGCCCAATAGAAACTCCTAATTCGACTTCATTATGCTTAGAGACTCCCCTTTCTATGGCAGGAAACCAAATTCGAGGCCTAAGTGGTTGCATGCAAATAAGTTTACTAATTAAGTAACACAGTTTAACTCTTTCATGACTGAAATGGAAACACTTGCTAAAATCCCGACAGTATGACATCATTCTCTTTCCCTTATGGCAGCGGTGGGCAATTGTTTTGGCTCGGGGGCCACTTTGTGGGAGCGGAGGTTAGCGGAGGGCCGCACCTTTTAAAATGATTGCATTCATTAGTTAACTTTGCATTTCAGAAAAGGTATAAATTGTATCATAAAAATCAATAAATATAAATTAAATAAAATAGTGGTAGTTTTATTCAATTTATTTATTGTGCTAATTTCATATCATCTATAGCTGCAAATCTCGGTTCAAGGCAGATTTTTCTGATTGTCTTGGAGGGCCACAAAAAACTCTGTAGCGGGCAGCATGTGGCCCACGGGCCGCAATTTGCCCACCCCTGCCTTATGGCAATTTTATCCATAGAAGTTCTGAGATATTCATTGATAGCCATGAAGGTGGCTGAACCGGGTCCAAGGTACATCGAGCTCAGTGTCCTATTTCTCCTGGGTTATTTCCCCACAAAGTTTCACGAGGGTCTGAGAGGCCCCTCTTAAAATCCCCATGGAAACTTGCTAGGTGACACGCTCTCGGCCTAACCTACCTCACGGAAGATCTGTGTGGAAAATGATTCTGTTTGACTGAGTTGGTGAATAATATACTGTTGAGATGATGTCATTATTTTGGAAACCACCAAGCTTAAGAATGATTCTGAAATGAATACGCTTATCCAAACTCCGCCACCATCGCGCTTATGTTCTTATAAATAAATTCTACTTTTGTTTAAGAAAAGAACGATGTGTTTGTATCTCACAGCCACCCTCGTGTGCCGATTGTTCTGTCAAACTGTTACAAAGAAGCCTTCTTATATTATCTATTAAATAAAGATAAAACCCTTTGGTGGCAACAGAAACCTATCTGAGGAGCCGAAGGGTTGGTTTACACTTAAGCAACGTTGCCATATTGGCTGGAGAAAAGAGAATCTCTAGATCCTTAAATCTTGGGGCTTTTAACTGTTTCTTGGAATTTCATAAGAATTGGTGGATATAACTTTTCTAAGTTATTTGAATATATTGTTTGCTTCAGTTACTGTCCCTTAAGAGGAGAGACATTCTAAGCCTCCTTGAGCATCTGTGAAGGAAAAGTGGCTGATAAATATTTTTAAACAAATAAACTCAAAGAAAGGCAGCTAATAAATATTTTAAATAAATAAAGATCAAGATTGGTAGCCGTGTCAGTCTGTCTGTAGCAGTAGAAAAGAGCAAGATTCCAGTAGCGCCTATAAGACTAACAAAATTTGTGGTAGTGTATGAGCTTTTGTGAGTCACAGCTCACTTCTTCAGATACCAAGAGTCCAGTAGCACCTATAAGACTAACAACATTTGTAGTAGGGTATGAGCTTTCGTGAGTCACAGATCACTTCTTCAGATCTTAAATTTAGGATGGGAACATTGATGTTTAACAGGGCAACAGACAGTGGCTTCTTGTATAGAAAATTAACACCGATATTGATAACAACGCACTGCCTCCCAATGCACTATGACCTTTCTGTGCTTTCCCTCCTCACAATATATATACCTTTAAAATTTATGCTTCTTCTGACAGAACATGTTCAAAGAGAAGATGACAATGAGTTATTGTTGGATACCAGCTATCTTCACTGTAGGAACGATCTTGCGGGGTTTCATATTGAGCTTCTTCTACTGTTTCCCAGCTTGCTAATGTATTTGGCGCAAAGTTAATTTGAATCACGTTTTGCTCTTTGGGGCACCCATTTAGCTGTTGCTCAGAATTGTAGTGGCCTGTCGATCTAAGAAGGGTGACTGATATGGGGCACCTCTGTCGCAACCAAGCTGAGGGGGAAAGGCACAGACTGCCCAGTAACCCAAGGGAGAAAGACTCACAATTGCCTAGGTAGACTGCCACCAGCTCCTTTGGCTATCCCAAGGCAAAGGAGAAAAGGGGCACTCCAAAGCCTATAAGGGATTTAACAAACAGAAGTCTACCTTGCAATGGTAGTTTGCAAGTAGAATTCTCAAAACAGAACGTTATTACAGGTAGGTGGTTCACAAACATTCACAAGGTGAGTTCAACAGAATGATTTGTAGTTTGAGACTTCAAATCACTAACTAGGATTGCCAGGCCCCCTCAACCTCCCGGTGGGGGATAGCAGCCTGGCACTTACCTTGGGGGAGAGGGCATGAGTGTGCGCAAAGCGTATGCACCCCCCCCACAAGCGTGATGATGTCACTGCAGGAGGGACGTCATCACGCGGCCCCTGGGAGGGCACCCAGGCTCCGCAGGGGCTCAAAACAGGCCTGATTTGCACTGAAATGGGCCTGTTTTGAGGTGCTGTAGAGTGCAGAAGTGCTCCTGCATTCCACAGCGCCCCAAAATGGGCCCCTTCTGCCACGGATCAGGCCCATTTTTGGGCACTGCGGAGCTCAGGAGTGCTCCTGCACTCCACAGCGCCTCAAAACGGGCCTAATTTGCGCTGAAATGGGCCCGTTTTGGGGCACTGCGAGCGCTCCTGCATTCCACAAAGCCTGAAAATGGGCCTGTTTTGCCACGGATTGGGCCCGTTTTCGGGCACTGCAGAGCACAGGAGCACTCCTGCGCTCTGCAGCAGCCCCAATCCAGGCCAAAACGGGCCCGATCCCGGTGGCTGCTGCACACAGGAGCGTGCAGCGCTGTGGGGGAGTGTGCAGGAAAGGTGTGCTCCCCCGCTCATTAGGTAAATGGGGGTGGGGTGGGGAGCGAGGGTGGGGAATCCCCCGCCCCCACCGGGGTCTGGCTAACCTATCACTAACCCACACGAAGATGAAATATAATTATTTTATTTAAGTGCAAGTTTCTAAAATACAAGACAGAATGTGGGGAATACAACAATAAACCCTAGAGCATTAAGCTCTTATCTAATACATACCACAGTAATTCAAGTTGGTATTGAAGGTGTAGGAGTCACAACTTTGGTCAAGAGTCAAAGTAGTTAGGCAACACAGCAAATCAAACAGATGGGAGCCTCAGCACCCATCCAGTGTGAGCCAGACGTGAAGCAAGGGGCGAGTTGCAGTTATCTGTTACTGAAACCCACCACAAACTTAGAGCTCCATTTCTGAGTAGCCAAATTTATGCCAGTTGAAACCAGAGTGACCCAGGCCTGGACAGCTGATCAGGTTACAACTGCTGACATCACCTGAAAAGTAGGTATCTACATGAAGAGGGAGGGATGTGACAAGTTTGTAGTCCTTGGTGCACACCCCAGTCCTGCAGGTGCAAATTGTTTTCCAATTAACTCAGGAAGAGCTTAGCCATGGAGGCTCGACTAGGTACCAGCTAAAACGTCTTATCTTATCTCAAGGACAGAGGCTGAGAAAAACGAAAGCAACTTCATTCCCAGAGAAAGAGAGAGAGAGAGAGAGAGAGAGAGAGAGAGCTCTCTGGCAGAGAGCGGTGTGTGTGCGGAGAAAGAATTTTGCTTGCAAGAGGCAGGAAAGTCTCTTGAACCAAAGTTTCAAAAAGGTGGCTTCATGTCCAAGTTAGACCATGGCATTTTTCCTTTACAGTGACCTACTCTAATGGCAATGCATGATTTTGGAAGACGCTGAATCAATTCTTACATCCTCCTGTGAATTCACAAAATGGGCGGCTTTGGGGATAGCAGCAGCTTGCTTTCTGTCCTAGGAAACTCTCAGGGCCAAACTACACGTGACGAATGACACAGGTTGGACACTTGTCAGCTTCCCTCAAGTTTTGATGGGAAATGTAGGCAGCTTGGCGGAATGTTGGACAAGTGACAGATGAAAAGTCCATTGGACAGCAGTCGGAGAGCCAAGCTGCAAGACCAGGATGCCTACATTTCCCATCAAAACTTGAGGGAAGCTGACAAGTGTCCAACCTGTGTCAGGCGTCACTTGTAGCTTGGCCCTCAGTTATTCTCATGAACCCTGGCTGTGCTGTAAGAACAAACTGTGGGTGGGGGTAGGGTTCAGTGGCCAAATTGTACTTGACTTATTGACAAACAGCGTCAATAGGATTAGACTGCAATAACTCTGTTTAGGATTACACTGGAAATTTCAGAGTGTTTCTTACAGTGGCTTTGGCTAGCCAGAAGCTTCCAAGCAAATGGCGGTGCTGGCCAGCTATCCCTGGCTTGTGGCTCTGCATCTGGAAAGCAGAGCTCTACTGCTTCTGAATCTGGAGGTTCCATTCCTAGCCACTGATAGGATCTAACGTCCATGAAATAATTTTCATTTCCCCCCCCCCAAAGCTCAAAGAGACAAAAACAGTCATCTGTGATATCACCATGATGGAGGAAATAGGAGGGTGTAAACCAGGTAACCAAACTCCACTTGCATAGAGCATCTGGGAAATGGAAATAAAAGCCGGAGAAGCATCTCCGGCCTCCTAAATTAATGAGGCGTCCAGATGTTTTTTTCTTGCTTCAATTAACTTACAACTTCATCAGCAGGTTATGCTTTGGCCAGGTTTCTCTCTGAACCATTTCCAAGCCAACAGCCCCACAGATAACAAGAAGGGGAAATCTTTCTGGAAAAGACAGCAAAGACCCGTGTCCAAACGCTGCCTCCTGCTTTTCCGCCCTCCAGCATAGGCACAGAGGCTGGAGAATCTAATAACCCAACCCGTTTAAAAACGTACTAAAAACAGAAAATTTATGTAGCATGACCAAACTTGAATTATACATTACAGCACTATAATTGATTTTTTAGAAGGGAGATTAAATTTATTTTATGCCTCACTAACGAACAGCTAGATTTACCTAATTGCTTGGAGTGCAGAGTTAGTATGATTCATTAAACCTCGCACTTGCTTGGGTATATTACCCAGTGACTAACCGTGCTTGCTTGGAGCAATTAAGCTGGAAAAAGAAGGGCTAGCCTCTCCGGGGATGAAGGCCAATTGTGGGGTGGGCTGGGGGGGGGGCTCATATCCAAGGAAATTGATGCTGTCTCGAAGTGCACTCTTTCGTGTGGAAGCAGTCTAGCAACAGAGAATGGATGGGACAATGTTGGGGAGGGGGAAGAAATAAAAAAGGAGCAAAAAGCTTTTCTGTTTTAGCCATTTTTTTCATTTTTATCAAGTGTAACACCTCCACTGTTTGAATCAAACCACAATGCTGACAGCAACAGAGCAGGAACTGATGCTGTGAAAAGCAAAGAGTTACTGGGCGGCAGGGCTTTTTTCCAGCAGGAACGTGGTGGAACGGAGTTCTGGCACCTCTTAAAAATGGTCACATGGCCGGTGGCCCCGCCCCCTGATCTCCAGATAGAGGGAAATTTAGATTGCCCTCTGCGCCGCCGAGCTGTGCGGAGGGCAATCTAAACTCCCCTCTGTCTGGAGATCAGGGGGCGGGGCCACCGGCCATGTGACCATTTTCACCAAGGGCAATTTAAACTTTAAAAAACTCCCCCCTTGTTCCAGCTGACCCAAAGTGATGTCATTGTGAGGTCTTGAGTTCCACCACCTCTTTTCCCAGAAAAAAAGCCCTGCTGGGCGGGATTCTGGAAACAATGAATAATTATATTGCAAAAATGCATTACAAAAACACAGGTAGCAGTTCTGCAAAGGCAATCTGTGTGTGTTGAGAGAAATAATCGTATCCGCTGGCATTGACAAATGAAAAAAAAATCTCTTGTAGTATTAGTATTTCATACATGTGAAGGAATTCCGGTCTAAGCCCATATCATGTTCTTCTCTCCGCAGAGGATCAGTCAATGGCATAGAGCTGGTCCAATGGCTCTGATAGTAGTAGTGATTCTCGTCTCTGTTTACTGGGATACTGTTTAGCAATCTCAGGAGTCAGGACTGGAAGGATGCCAAAGGGTGATCCACTCCAGTGGGCCATTTGAATTCGCAGGGCTTGCAAAAGCAGGTAAAACAATAAAAACTTTCATCAAAGAGAGACTGATGGAGCCCATTGAGGAACAAAGGGGAAATGAGCTTGGGTCCCGCCTTGCAAACTCTTATAGAGTTCTTTGAGTAGGTTAACAAGCAGATAAGGGTGACACGGTAGACATTATGGCTTACTCCAGAGCAGGGGTTTTTTTTCTGGGAAAAGAGGTGGTGGAACTCAGTGATGGAACTCAGGACCACACAATGATGTCACTTTGGGTCAGCTGGAACAAGGGGGGAGTTTTTTAAAGTTTAAATCGCCCTTGGCGAAAATGGTCACATGGCCGGTGGCCCCGCCCCCTGATCTCCAGACAGAGGGGAGTTTAGATTGCCCTCCGTGCCATGGGGCATGGAGGGCAAGCTAAACTTCCCTCTGTCTGGAGATCAGGGGGCGGGGCCACTGGCCATGTGACCATTTTCAAGAGGTGCCGGAACTCCATTCCACTGCGTTCCTGCTGAAAAAAAGCCCTGCTCCAGAGTCAACTCTGCAGTCATGGGCTAAGAGAATGGGTCCTCTTAAATGACAGGAAACAAACAGTGTACTCCTAAACTGAGGTACTCCATTCTAAGCCTATTTAAATCAATGGGTTTAGAATGGAGTAACTTCATTTAGGATTGCCCTGAAAGAGTAGGACTAATTTGACAATTCTCCCAGAGGAGGGAAATGAGCAGCAGAGCCCCACAAGGATCAATATCGGTTTGGGACTGGTTCTATTTAATTTGCTCATCGGTGAGTTGAAATTGAGGGTGAGCCGTCTGTAGTAGCCAAGTTTTCAGATGATACCAAATAGGTAGGATGGTGAAAACCAAGGCAGATGGTGAAGAGCTCCAGGAGGATTTCCACGAATTGTATGGGTGGGCAACACTGTGGCAAATGAAGTTTGCTGTTGGTAAGTGTGAAGTGATGCACAACAGAATAAAAAAATTAAGTATATGCTGATGGGGTCTGAACTGGCTGAGACCAAAACTGAAAGAGTTCTTGGGGTTGTAGTGGAAAGCTCAATGAAAATGCAAACCAGTGTGCAATGGTGATGAACTGGGACTGGGACCTGCATACCTGTGGGACCGCCTCTTCCATTACATCCCCCGCAGGGTGTTGCGCTCTGAAGGCAAGCAACTCCTGGTGGTCCCTGCCCGAAGGAATCTGTCTGGCCTCAACCAGGGCCAGGGCTTTTTTGCCCTGGCCCCAGCCTGGTGGAATGCTTTCCCACTAGAGATCCGGGCCCTGTGGGACCTGTTACAGTTCCGCAGGGCCTGTAAAATGGAGATGTTCCACCAGGCCTTTGGCTGAGTGCCAGCGGGTGTCCTCCTTCTTCCATCTAAGACCAGGGCTTTTTTTCTGGGAAAACAGGTGGTGGAACTTAGTGGGTTGCTCTCGGAGAAAATGGTCACATGGCTGGTGGCCCCGCCCCCTGATCTCCAGACAGAGGGGAGTTGAGATTGCCCTCCGCGCCGCTCCAGCGGCATGGAGGGCAATCTCAACTCCCCTCTGTCTGGAGATCAGGGGGCGGGGCCACCACCCATGTGACCATTTTCAAGAGGTTCTGGAACTCCGTTCCCCTGCGTTCCTGCTGAAAAAAAAGCCCTGTCTAAGACCACCACTTTTTCTGGGGCTGCCCTCGGCCATCTGCTGTGCCCATATACAGACTCCCAATATTTGTTTAAATAACCTGCTCCTGGACTATTTTAATGACTTTTAAAAAATTATTATTGATTTTATGGTTTTGTGACTTTTAATGTATTTTTTAAATGTTGTTAGCCACTCTGAACCCATCTGTGGGGAGGGTGAGGTATAAATCAAATCAAGTAAACAAATAAATAAAAAAAATAAAAATGCAAATTACCATGCTGGGAATGATAAGGAAAGGGACTGAAAATAAAATGGCCAGTGTTGTAATGCCCATAGCCAGGGCTTTTTTTCTGGGAAAAGAGGTGGTGGAACTCAGTGGGTTGCCCTCGGAGAAAATGGTCACATGGCTGGTGGCCCCGCCCCCTGATCTCCAGACAGAGGGGAGTTTAGATTGCCCTCGGAGGTCAATCTAAACTCCCCTCTGTCTGGAGATCAGGGGGCGGGGCCACCAGCCATGTGACCATTTTCAAGAGGTTCCGGAACTCCGTTCCCCCGTGTTCCCCCTGAAAAAAAGCCCTGCCCATAGCTAAAACTATGTTGTGGCCTCCTTAGGAATACTTTGTGCAGTTCTGGTTGCTGTATCTCAAAATGGATATTGCACTGCTGGAAAAAAGTACAGAAAGGGGCAACTAGAAAGACTACAAGGTTTTGAGCACCTTTCCTGTGAGGAAAGGCTCATGAATCTTGGACTTAACCCAGAAGAAAGATGGCTAAAGGGAGACATGAATTATGCACGGGGTCAAGGAAGTGGATAGAGAAGCTTCATTGGGGCACCCAATGAAGTTGATGGGCAGTAGATCCAGGACAGACAAAGGGAAATACTCCACAAGGGTTACATCAGTGCTTAGTTCTCATGGCCCCTTCTTACGTGCCCAGGGTAATGCCAACTGCCACTTGGGGGTCAGGAAGCAATTTTCCCCAGGCCAATTTGGCTAGAGATCCTGACAGTGTGTTGCCATCTTCTGAGCATGGAGTTTGTGGTCACTGGGTCACATGGTCACTGGGTGTGTGTGTGTGTGGAGGGGGAGGTACTTGTGAATTTCCTGCATTGTGCAGGGGTTGGACTAGATGATCTTGGAGGTACCCTTCTAACCCTATGATTCTTATTGACAGGGCAGGCTGCTGGGTCTACAACAAGAAGAAAAGTAAGATCATTGGGAATGCTTAGCAGATAGATTTGCTAACTGAACTAAGATGCCTTACTCTGATCTGAGGGTATCTATTGCGGACCACTTTTCAGGTTTTTCGACAGCAACGTAAGCAAGCGATGCCCAGTTTTCCTTGAAAGGTCTCGGGATAGCTTGACATGTCCAGCGGAACTTGAACAATAAAGATCCAGCCCCCCATTTACATGGGATTCTATAGATGCCATTCTGTTTGCAGAGCTTCAAACAATATGACTCATGGCAGAAGCTTCTACAAAAGGGCTGTGGATGAATTTGTGTAGGAAATCAGGCGGCTGCGTTGGCAGGAAAAGTGGGAACAAGCGTAATCGAAACTCTGCCTTTCTTTTTTGAAAAAAACAAAAACACCCAATATTGAACTCATACTAATGAGGGCATTTATTGTGGAAATGGAGTGGGCTGTCAATACAAGCTCATTAGAATTTTGTCTGTTTGGATCACATCCCTTGGCTTGATATCTACGAAGCGATCAACACATAGAGGTGTAAAGCTCTAGTCATTGCGCTTAGTAATCCTTGTCTCCTTTGCTATGCAAAGAGTGATGAATGGCAATGTGGGGGAAATGTCTTGGCACTTGGAAAAACGCCATTAAGCATCACAAGCCTGGTGTATTTATACGCTCGGGAATGACAAGCCCATTCAAACTATCAGGGGCTACAAGGACCAAAGGAGTGGCCCCGTTGCACCAAGACACTTCCTGATTATCTGTATGTAGACGGGTCCTGGGAGCTAGCATTTTACTCTCCAGGGCTGCGTCCGCCAGATTTGTTTGTACCTACTGGCAAGCAGGCAGGGCTGCAGCCTGGTCTAGGCTCCGCAATGTGACTGGCAGCTAAGCTGCAGTACTGCAGCCCAAGCTCTGCTCACGACCTGAGTTCGATCCTGGCGAAAGCTGGGTTCAGGTAGCCTGCTCAAGGTTGACTCAGCCTTCCATCCTTCCGAGGTCAGTAAAATGAGTACCCGGTTTCCTGGGGGTAAAGTGTAGATGACTGGGGAAGGCAAAGGCAAACCACCCCGTAAGAAGTCTGCCAAGAAAATGTCGTCGTGATGCGACATCCCCCCATGGGTCAGTAATGACTCGGTGCTTGCACAGGGGACTACCTTTACCTTTACTGGCAGGCAGGCAGGGCTGCAGCCTGGTCTAAAGCTTCCCAATGGGACTGGCAGCTCACCTGCTTTTGCAGACTGAGGTGCGGGAAACAGAGATGGAAGCCAAAGCGCCATGTCCAATAATAACCATGCACACACCCCAAAGCAGATGAAGCGCAGGAGCTCGGCATCTTAGATATTAGTTTTTACTTAAAAGCAGCCCCAAGGGAACTCAAAATGGGACAGCCAAGGTCACCTCAACTTTTAAAGCCCAGCGTCAATTACAGTGATCCTTGTGTATTTGTGCAAGAGCCTGCCCATTCATGCACAACAATAACAACAATATCTGATTTATATACTGCCCTTCAGGACAGCTTAATGCTCACTCAGAATGATTTACAATGTTATTATTATCCTCCCCAAAATCACTCTGTGAGGTGGGTGGGTTTGAGAGAGCTCTAAGAGAACTGTGACTGACCTAAAGTCACCCAGCTGGCTTCAAGCAGAGGAGTGGGGAAACAAACCCGGTTCTCCAGATTAGAGTCCTGCCGTTCTTAATCACGACACCAAACTGGCCTAAAGTCGAGGGGGGAGGAATCCCTTTCAAGTGAAAAATACTGCAGCACGTGAGTGAGGGGAGCTGAGTCCTCCGCCCTCCTACACCTCATCTCCCGGATGTTTCTCTCGGCACACATCCAAGATCGAAAAATTTGAGAGCGAACCAAGGGCAATAAGGCAAAGTCACATTTTCTTTGTGTGTGCACATGAACAAATGTGTATAGCGCGTCGTTCCCCTTGCCTGTGCATGCCATATCTTTATAAAACACTCCACCCACCACTTGTTTGAGCCTCCTGGAAGGAAAGGTGGAAAAAGTCACATGGCTACGTTGTCGCTGTCCTACTAAGTGCCTTGCCTAGATAGTGCCTGTTGTCATGTATTATTGGTTGTTGCTTTTTCTTGTTGTTATAAATTCTGATAAGCCTTTGCTGGAATCCTGAAACTTGGCCAGCAGGGTCCCTTGGGCAAAGGGAACAATCCACTACGATTTCATCCATATTTTCTTGGAGAAGGAAAAAATTACTGTTAGAAATGTGTTTCCTCTTGAAACCAATGGAAATCGATACCAAATCAATTAGCGAATACAAATAGGTTTAATACCAAGAGTAGAGCCCTGAATCCAGTTATTTTTTTAAAAGACCAAAGGACCAATTTGGAGTCCCAAAAATGTGTTTTGCCTTCCCCAGTTTGTTCTCTCTTATTAGAACGCAGTAGAACTGTGTGTATTGTTTCCTCAAATATTTCATGCATATTTTTTTGTGTTAAGGAGCTTGGGGAAGTGTTCAGACTGTTCACTTGGAGACACAAGAAGGGCACCCTTTCAGAAGACAAAATATTTCCCCCAGCCCTTCCTTGCTTTCACTTTTTTTCCAGTGCTGTGCACAGCTGTTTTCAGCATCTGGTTCATCACCATTTTAAAAGGCTTCTCTTTCCTGAAGCAATGCCTGGAGGAAATCAGGAGATCCCACGGAGAGTCTTATGACATCACAATGTCACGCAGCAGCCAATCAGCTATGGCTCTGCAACACCATTCTCCAGGGCTAATGAAACCAATAGCAGGCCTTGGCCATTTCCACGTCTCCAGCTCCCGGAAAATAGCGCAAAATTTATGGAACGATGCGCCTTCATGGCGTGATTTTCCATCATGACTTTGCTTCATGGTGCGTTTTCTGATGTTGTGCCACGAAGCAAAGTCATGTCGGGAAATCGCGCCATGAAGGCGCATTGTTCCGTAAGTTTTGCGTTATTTTTCAGGAGGGGGAGAAGACATGTGGAAACGGCCCTTCTGTCCTCTTCCTGAATGGCCCCTGGGGAAGGAGAGAAGGGATCTAGAACTCGAGCTGATGCACCCCATCTTGCAGTGAGATAAGGGCTGTTTTCACACTGCTTACTGGCCACAGAACATCGCGCCAAGCTCCCGGAACGACAGTGTCTTCAGTTCTCACGTGAAATCATGCCAGGAAGACGCTGTCGTTCCGGGAGCTTGGCGCGATGTTCCGTGGCTGGTAAGCAGCGTGAAAACGGCCAAGGTTGCTAGCTCCAGGTTGGGAAATTCCTGGAGATTTGGAGGGTGTAGCCTGCGGAGACCAGGGTTTAAGGACCTCAGCTGGGTATAATGCTATAGAGTCCACCCTCCAAAGCAGCCATTTTCTCGGGGAACTGATTTCTGTTGCCTGGAGATCAGTTGTAATTCTAGGAGATCTCCAGTCACTATCTGGAGGCTGAGAACCCTACTTTGGGGTAACTACTGGAGAGGCCGTTTTGTGCAGTAGTTAGAGTGCAGGACTAGGACTAGAACAACCTATGATTAAAGGCTTGCTTTTCCACTGGGTGACCATAAACCCATTGCTGTCTCTCAACCTAATGAGGATAAAAGGAAGGAGAAGAGAAGAAGAACCCTGAATTCCTTAGGGGCAAGCGGAGATGGAAATTTAAGGAATACATCAGGGCATCTCTTTGAGCCTTAGGATGAGATAAACTGGGGCATTCAAGAGTTGAGTCCTGTCAGGGCCAGCGCGTCCATGGAGGCGGTGCTGGCAGCTGCCTTGAGCACTGACCGGGGGCAGGGATGCATGCCGTGGAGCAGGCGGTGGCAGCGCTGGCGGCTGAGTGGGAGGGCTGGGAAGCAGCCCGTGTGCCATCCTGGCTGCCTGCTGTGCCTGGCCCACAGCTGAGCTGTTGCAGCCTCCCAGCCCTCCTGCTCAGCTGCCCTGCGCTGCCGCCGCCACCAGCATGCGCTCCCGCTGGGTGCAGCAGCTGCAGGCCAGACAGCCAGGGTGGCAGGTGGAGCAACTGAGTGGGAGTGCTGGGAGGACACATGCGTGCCAGCCCGGCCGCCTGCCACGCCTGGCCTGCAGTTGCTGTGCCCAGCCAGGAGTGTGTGCTAGTGGCGGCAGTGCAGGGCAATCGAAGAGGCAGCCTCCCAGCCCTTCCACTCAGTTGCCGCTGCCGCAGCCAGCACACAGCTGTGGGCCAGCCAGGTGTGGCAGGCGGCTGGGGCGGTGCAGGGCAACTGAGCAGGAGGGCTGGGAGGCCACCCGTGCCCCATCCCAGCTGCCTGCCATGCCATTGGGGCAGCCAGCTCACAGCGGCACGCCCTGTGTGATGACATCACGTGCAATGACATCATCATGCAGTCTGGGCGTGTGCACATGGGAACAGGTATCTGGCCTCAGGCGCCAGAAACTCTGGCACTGGCACTGAGTCCCATGGCACCTTACAGACCAACAAGAACTTCAGACTGAGAGCTTTCGAGAGTCAGAGTTCCCTTCGTCAGATATAAGTATCTGAAGAAGGGAGCTCTGACTCTCGAAAGCTTCCACCCTGAAAATCCTGGTGCCATGGGAATCAATTCCTGCAGCTCTACTACAGACCAACATGGCTACCCACCTTAAGCCTTCGAGTTAATTGAAAGGATCCTCCAAAAGAGGCCACCTTTTGACGAATGAAATGGCTCTTTCATGAAATGGGACCACACACGGACAAAAGAATCCTGAGTTGGGGGCTGCAGTAAACAGGGGAATCAGGAGAGAATGAGTGGGACAGCTGGAAGGATCCAACCCAAATTGTTTAGTCACAGGTTTCTAAAACAGAGCAAGCCAAAAAGAATGAACATTCTGTGCACAGAACGCAGAGTGTTACATGATGTCTAGTTTGATGCATGAGATAAGTGTTACTTACAATCCACCCGCCAACTGCAGACTTAGCTGGGCACAATCTCTGATTGCAACCCCCTTCGTCAAAACAAGCCCGCACCAGAGCTGCAAAAAGCAATCACTTTGTAGCTTAACCTTGTGTTACTTGCGCGACACACGCACATCGTCTCTGAAGCTTTTAATCAGAACAACAAACGAGGCATTCAAAGCAAGCTGGGCCGATGCACAAAGGGCTTGTCTGCTTGCTGAGCCCCTGAAATGCTTGAACGTGTTCCCCATCCTTGGAAATCCGACCTGGGGGTGACTTTCTGTAGAAGCAGTGGGGCGGGGGGACTGCGGCTGGGGAACTTTGAATGGGCAGGATTCCCAAATGAGACATGCTCCAAAGTGCAAAGAAGGACTTTTTGTAGGAAAATATAGCAGACTTTGTGCAAAGATTGCACATTGGAAGTAATGAGAATAGATTGACAAACACACACTCCAGTGTAGCTCTGTAAAATTACTTTACTAAAGGATAAAAATTAGGGTTACATTTGGAGAAAATAATAAATTGCTAAACTGATTACATCTTGCTAGATAAATGTCTTAGAGTAGAGACAAGAAGAAGTGAAGTGAAGAAGGAGAGTGAAGTGAAGTGAACAAAGAGCAATAAAACTTCAGTATATAGCATCAATTAATTGCCCCCAATAAACTAACTGCCCAATACAAAATACTAATCTTACTTCATTATGCTTAGTGACTCCCCTTTCTATGGTGGGAATCTTATTCGAAGCTCTAATGGTTACATTCAAAGTATGTTTACTAATTAAGTAGGTAACACAGTTTAACTCTTTCATGACTGAAATGAAAACACTTGCTAAATTCCCACACTTTTCCCATTGTCAGCCCAGACAACCCCCCTGCTTATGCCTTGGACAAATGCAGGCACTTTGGAGGAATGGAAGTGCCCATCTAGATCCCCATTCTGTCTTCCAGGCTAAACCAACTTGCAGTCTGCCCTCCCTCCCTTTTCATAGCAGCGATCTAAGTCTGCCCCCCTGCAGCTGGTGCCAGCATTAAGGTGCAAACCAGCATTTCACAGAATGCTGGAAATTCTCAGTGAAGCGGAGCAACGCAAGGCCTCTATTGTCATTCCCTTGGAATGCCACACTCCCTCGGGTGCCTGCTCAATCTGGAGATTGCTGCAGAGGTTTCCAAGAGCACGCTCAGGTTCAGAACCCGTGTCGCCAACAAAAGCAGCTTGGGGTGGACGAGAAGGAACCTCAGATACACACGCCCCTTTACTTAGCAGTGTTGTGTGAGGGACCTTGCATTCGGGAGTGGTCTGAGCCATGCTGCATCTGAGACAGCTGCCGTGGGCCCCATATTGGGTGGGGAGGAGCATACCAGCCCAGGAACCTCTGCCACCACTCTGCAACCAACTGCCCCAACCAGGACCGGATCGAGGGGGACAGGGGGGTAGCTTGCCCCTGGTGCTGTCAAGGAGGGTGGGCTGGACATGGCTGCCAGCCGCCGGGAGCACACTGTGGCTTGCCGCATGGGAGGCTGAGCGCAGGGTTGGGAGGCCCTCGCCTGCCCCACTGATGGGGCGGCTGGCTTGCCGCGTGCGCAGGACCTCCCAGCCCTGCGCTCAGCCACCCACACGGCAAGCCAGCCGCCATAGTGCCGCCACCAGCTCCGCAGTGCACCGGCACTGGGGCGGCCAGCTTGCCGTGCAGGCGGCACGGGGCAGCAGGGCAGGCGAACTGCACAAGGGCCTCCTAGCCCTGCGCTCAGCCTTCCACGCAGCAAAGCCGTCCGCCCCAGCACATACCCGCACTGCCGCTGCCACCGGGCACTTGGGCGGCCAGTGTGCCACAGAGCAGCACGTCTCCCTCCCCTGTGTGATGACATCACGGAAGTGACGTCATCATGCAGTGCCGGGAGCGCGTGTGCGCACTGTGCGCACACGCAGACAACCAGACAACGGCTGCACCGGGCACCAGCAACCCTAGATCCACCCCTGGCCCCAACCTCTTCCTCCACTATCCCCATAACAGCCTTGGGAAGTAGAGCTGGAATCAGGGTGGAATTGTCCTCACTTTTTTTCTTTGGCAGCAGAGCCATGTGCCTTCTTTGTATTCAAAGAGGGTCAGCAGACCTGCACCAGTTCTTGTGGCTTGTTGTTCTTTTCCCCTCTTAAGACAAGCAGGGCTTTTTGTTAGTGAATTTTGGGGTAGCCCTCTTATTTCCCATTAAAACTCATCAATCTGGCCTGCTCGAAGCCTGTGAGACGATCCTTCTTACACTCTTACGTTTTGCATTTCTGTTCCTGAAATTATTATTATAACATAATAACATGGAGGCCATGAGAAAAGCACAGCAAGCTTGCTTCCACTATATACGGAAGGTTAAGGATTGTTTACCTCTGCAGATATTCAGCCCTGGCCTTGGGCATTCACTCCCAGTTATGTTATGAAATGAATGGTGCCATTCAGGATTTTTTTTACTATATTCCTTTGAAATGCTGGCTGATCAGATCATGTATCTCAACTTGATTGTTTGTAAGAATTGGCTGTTTGCTTACAGAACTGTACGAGATCTTATGAACTGCATACCATTTTTTCTGCGTCGATTGAAAGGTATAAAATACAGGTGTTTTCCTGTATGCCTTCAGTTACCAAATTGACTGCACCAGGCTTATTGCTAAATAAACCTTTTTCTTCTATGGTCGCCAAGTTCAAATGCCTCAATTTGTTTCTCAAACTAGTAGAAATTTACAATCGGCGAAGGGTGTTGGTTTACTTTCGCCAATATTTCCGGCTCTCCTTGTCATGCAATTAGCCAACAAAATACAATCATCCAATTCCCTGTGAGCATCTTGCTAAACAGCTGGAGCTGAGCAACTCAGCGATGCCTCCCGCAAAATCGCTAGGTAGGATTTATCCCTTATGAAGTGGCTTTAGCGTGAGATCAGGTACTCATCCTGGCTGTCTGGACAACAGCCCTGTGAAGTAGGCACGCTTTGGATGGTTGTTTCCATTCCCTAATAATGTACAGCAAGTAACCGTAAGCATCTAAATGCTTCAAGGCATTCACTGGGGGAAGCCTGATATTCCTATCAGTAGACCTGGAACCAGCATTCCAGGCAACAGACTGAGCCGTAAATTGTGACCTAAAAGCACGCTTGTTTCCCTCCTTTCCTTGACAGGACTACTGGAAAAGAGGAGACAGCTACCAGGTGCTGCCAGGTGGTGAGACGGGAGAAACATCTGGTCGCTTGGAGCCAACATCTCACCCGGCTGGTGTTTCCTCTCCATCAGAACCAGCTCAGACTAGATGCTTGTTCCAGGATTCAGCGTCCCTGAAGAGAACATCCCATTTGGGGCCGTTGTTTTCAACTCTCCCTGGGCGCTAGGGCTGCTGTTGGGGGAGAATCAGGGAGATGAAGGTGCCTGGGGTAAGTGTCATGTCCAGACAGACTCTCACAACTATCATGGGTGGAGGGGGGAGAGAGGGAGTGAAGGATAGAACCTGCAGCAGTTTGCAAGGCCCGAAGCCACAGACTGTGCTCCGGAGACCCACCACAGTCTCAGGTGAGCCAACAGCTGCCAAAACGGAATCCAAACTAGTCTTTTTTTACTATGTAGCTGAAAGATACATATACTAAGAGCCCCGTGGCGCAGAGTGGTAAGTTGCAGTACTGCAGCTCAAGCTCTGCTCACAACCTGAGTTCGATCCCAGTGGAAATCGGGTTCAGGTAGCCGGCTCAAGGTTGACTCAGCCTTCCATCCTTCCGAGGTCGGTAAAATGAGTAGCCAGTGTCATGGGGGTAAAGTATAGATGACTGGGGAAGGCAATGGCAAACCACCCCATAAAAAGTCTGGCAAGAAAAAATCATAGTGTGACATCCCGCCATGGGTCAGTAATGACCGGGTGCTTACACAGGGGACTACCTTTACCTTTTAGCTGAAAGATAAATTTTTTCTTAAGATGCTGGATATAAAATGGCGAGTATAATGTCATTTTAACATAAATAAGTGAGGGGAATGGAGAGGAGAAATATTATGTAGTTTTAATCATCTGCTATTGTTGGGATTTTAACAAGTGTCCTACGTTCAGTCATGAAAGAGTTAAATTGTTGTTCCGTTTGTTTAGTTAGAGCAGAACCACAAGTGACAAAAGGCACAGATTGGACACTTGTCAGCTTCCCTCAAGTTTTGATGGGAAATGTAGGCCGCTTGGCGGAATGTTGGACAAGTGACAGTTGAAAAGGCGATTGGACAGCAGTCAGAGAGTGAAGCTGCGAGACCAGGACGCCTACATTTCCCATCAAAACTTGAGGGAAGCTGACAAGTGTCCAATCTGTGCCTTTTGTCACTTGTGGTTCTGCTCCTAGATAGCTAGTTAGAATAGGACCACTTAGACCTGGAGTAAAAGTTCCCACCATAGAAAGGGGAGTCTTAATGAAAGGATCTAGGATTGTCTATTGGATTAACCAGTTTATTGGGGACAATTAACTAGCTACATATACTAAGGTTTTATTGCTCTTTCTTCACTCTGTCTCTCAGTGTTTGTCTCAGTCTGCAGTTTAGTCTATCCTAGTGTCAAGATGTAGTTAGTTAGCTATTCTTTTTTTTCTCACCAAATGTACCCTTTCCCCTGATATATAGTAAAAGTATTTTCTAGAGTAAAAACCACAGAAGTCTGTCTATTTCCATTGCACTAATATTGAACTCTGCAACTTTAAACCCCTAACAATGCTATATATTCTGCTTTTAATATTATGTCTATTCTTTAATGTTGCTGTTTGTTGTATTATGTTTTAATACTTTATTGCATATTTTGTTTTTGATATTGTTTACTGTCTAATGTTACTTTCTGTTTCTCTTGATATGTTTTTACAGTCTGACGCTATCTTCTGTTTTAATAAAATAATTAAAACATCATCATCATCATCATCATCAACAACAACAACAAAAACACTAATCCTCCCCTGGACATTAATTCACACTGCCTCTCGAAGCCAGCCTTGGAATTACACCCTTGACACCCTTTTTTCTCCCTGGACATTTTCAAGCTCTGTCCTCTAAAGGTTTATAGCTTTTTAATTAGGAACATCTTTTTACTACTAGTAGCACAAATCAATACACACCTCCTGTTTCCAGTAAGTGTCAGATAGGCTTTCAGCATATCTGCCATGCATCAGGTGTGTTGTAATTGTATTGTGCCTCTGAGTACATGCAAAGTAAAACCAGCATTTTGTTGCTAACTGCTTATCTTCCAGGCAAGGTGTTTTGGTTACCAGTTCCTGCTGAAGCCTGAGAACCTGACCTTGGACTTAACACTGAGACTGAGCAGAGCTCCTCCCCCCCCCACCTTCTTCCCAGGCAATGTGCTCCAAAACCTCCAACAGCCTCTCCTTCCTACAGAGAGACAGGGGTGGAGACAGTGGCCGTTTCCACACGGCTTACCTTTTGCCGGGATGCAGCGTGTTCTCGCACGAAATCATGCGATAACAGTGTGATCTCATGCGATAACAGCATCTTCCTGGCGCGATTTCGCGCGAGAACACGCTGCATCCCGGCAAAAGGTAAGCTGTGTGAAAATGGCCGGTGTCCTATAATTTACCCTGCTTTACTACCTTTAGGCATTCCGGTCAATTCCATTGCTACAGCTTCTTGAACTGATATCGTTCCTTAATAAAATAATAAAAAATAATAATAAAATAAAATCATCTTTAACTCATACACCAGAGTGATGCAGTGAAGTAATTGGGGAAGTACCTGGCAAGACCTGACAGTAAGGTTTAGAGGTTCCTCTCTAAACCTCTTGTTTGCCTGTCGCTCGGCTCTTCCTTTTCCTATCTTAAACGCAAAGCAATCCCAGCCAAGTAATTGATGAATCAGTCATATTAAACCAATACTCTTGAGCAGAAGATTGAACGTATTCTGAGACTATCCATGCTGAGTAAGAAGTCAGATAATCTTGTTCTGAAATTGATGCTCCACATGGGACAGCATTCGGTTGACAACTCTCAAAGGGGGGCGGTATGGGGAGGAAACACTGGGCATCACAAAGATGGCTGACTCTGAGGGGGGGGAGAAGTTTTTTCTCTACTCCAAGTGGAATTTCAGTACCTGCCTCAAGTTCCCACACAGTTCCTTCAACTGATAATCCATAGATTATTTATAATGACTGGAAAGGTCTTCCTTTGAAAATCGACAAATGGTTTTTGTGATCAGGTAGATATCTGAAGGGCTTTTTATATAAGTTGTTGACTCTTCTTGAGGTCCTTTATGATGGAAAAGTAGGAAGCAAATATTTTTAAAATAACAATAACAACAACAACATTCAATTTATATACCAAACCTTCAGGACAACTTAACACCCACTCAGAGTGGTTTACAAAGTATGTCATTATTATCCCCACAACAGACACCCTGGCCGTTTCCACACATCCTCCAAAGAGCGCCCCACTCACCGAACACTGGTGGCTTTTCCATGGGATTTCTGATGTCTCCAATTCCAAAATGGATGCAGGCAATTTTGCTTCCATTTTTACGGCGCCACAAAAACTGCCTGCATATGTTTTAGAAATGGCAAAATCAGAAATCCCGTGGAAAAGCTGTCAGCATTTGCTGAGTGGTGCGCTCTTTTGAGAACATGTGGAAACTTCCCTTGTGAGGTAGATGCAGCGGAGAGAGCTCTAAGAGAGCTGTGACTGACCCAAAGTCACTACTAATCGAAGGTGAGTAATTTGGGAAAAGGTGGGAATTTTTAAAAAGGATTTTGGAAGCGAAACTCAATTTCCTGCGGCCTTCTTTGTGGTCTGGGCTGCCCAACTTTCAGCAGTTTATTTGACCTTCCCCTCCTCAGTTCAAAACCACTTGCTGCTGCTTTCCCAGCCCTGCCGTGACTGTTGCAGGCAGATTTGAAACGTGGTGCTGGGGAAAAAAACCAGGAGATTGCGACAGAGCAGAGGTGCACTCGTTGTCCAGCTGCTATCTTGTGTAATGTCCTTTCCTAGGTATGAAGATCTGCAGGTCTGAACACACCGCAAAAGAGTGGGCAGCAGCGGGAAAAGGTGGTGTTACCTGCCCCATCCCCCTCAATGTAAGTGCAGGCTGTTGTGCACGGTGAGAAACGAGTGCCACAGATTATTCCAACCAGCCTGTACTTTGTGTTCTTCCCCACCCACCCCCCATCAATATGGGAGTGACGAATCAATGCTTATGCGTGGTTGGAATGTCCCAAGGTCTGTCTGGAACATCATGTGCTACCCTAAAGAAGCGGGGAGTCTTTGAGGAACCCGAATGTACCCACAGGTCTCCCATGATTAATTGCCAAAAAGAAGAGTCACAGAGTTGAGCACTGCTCATTTCCACGGTGTATGTTTCCCAAAAACTTCTTTGTCATCACAGTCTCTCTACACGAGACGCCTGGGTGTGTGTTCGTCAAGTGCCGGGAGGTGCAATATTAGCTGGGAAGTGTAGTTTTAAAATACAGAGCTGGCAGAGATCGCGCCAGAGGGGATGAATTCTCTTATAGCCCTCTCTGCCTCTGGCATGCCAGACTGTCTCCACTTCCAGAGCCTTTGCCATGCTGCCCTCGCTACTTAAAACTTTGAATTAACCAAGCCATGGCTCCAGGAGGGGAGACAGTCCAGCACTCCAAAGGCGGCAGAGGGCTGTGAGAGACTCTGTCCCCTCTGGAGTGATCTCTGCCAGCTCTGTCTTTTAAAACTACGCTTCCTGGCTAACATTGCGCCTCCCAACACGTGAAGAACACGTGTCAGAAGTCTTGTGTAGAGCGACTTAAAGTGATTTACCAGAGTTCGGCGAGCATTTCACACATGCTCAGAGATCTTCCATATTGCACCATGGATGGCTTCTGGAGTTCCCTGGCCACTTCTGGAGACTGGATGCGGGAGCCGAAGGACCTTTCCTTTGGTCCAGCAAGATAATTCTGGTGGTTTTACATTTGCGACGTCTCTGATTTGAGTCTCAGCAGGTCAGCAGCTACAGAGTTTAGACCAGGAAGGGATTGCATTTTGTACCACCACATAGACTCTTCTTGGTCTTAGGAATTCCCTTGTCATGGCTCATCCATTATCTGGGAAGGGTTATGCACACAAAGAGTTCCAGGTTACTCTGGGTACGCCTGATTCAGGTGTAGGCGTGCATTTAAGAAGCCTGAGGCATCTAGTTAATCTAGTTAATCACCTGGCAAGAGGAACACCTCACATTTTTTGTTCTTTATAGATACTGTCCTTGTGAAAATATTCATAAACAATCTTGCATCCATTTTCTCTTTTTATTAAAACCTATTTACATTTTTAAACACCAACTAACTTAAGATAATGTGATAATTAAAGGAAAACAAACACTTGAGCCCATTAATGATTTCTTACCAAAAGTAGGAAAGAGTCCAGGAGCAGCTTTAAGACTAACCAACTTTACCGTAGCATAAGCTTTCGAGAATCACAGTTCTCTTCATCAGATGCATCTGATAAAGAGAGTTGTGGTTCTCGAAAGCTTATGCTACAGTAAAGTTGGTTAGTCTTAAAGGTGCTCCTGGACTCTTCTATTTTGCTACTACAGACTAACATGGCTAACTCCTCTGGATCTCTTTAAAAAGTGGATCACAAGGTAAGGATTCCCTTCTGGGAAGAACCTGATAATCAATTCAGACTCCAATATTTATATTTTTCAAAATAATCTTCTGGCAATTGGTAGCGGTCCCACCTGATAGGTCTCATATGCTTAGCTAAGGAATGATCTTGTAACTTCAAACACTGTATGAAATTATCTATACTCCTATATTTTCTAAAACATATTAATGCCACATTAATACAAGTAATAGACTTCATCTTTGAACTATATCTGCAAGGTCTTACAAACAATTTGGCATGTTTAGCTGACCGATCAGGCCAGCCCCAATTTCAGCCTGCAGAAGCATCTTCCACAATCCTTTTAGTTGAGACGGGTATCTGCTCACCTATGTTTCTGGCTATATTCATTACAAGAGACTTGGGACCCCTTTACGGGTTGGGGACAGATTAAAATGGCTCCTTTGAAGTGATGCCAGCAGCTATGGCTATGTGGAGATTTACATCCAAGGTCTACTTGGATTCAAACTGGAGAGGCACTTTGGTGCAGTGGTTAAGAGCGTAAGAGCGCGGGACTCTAATCTGGAGAGCCGGGTTTGATTCCCCACTCCTCCACTTGAAGCCAGCTGGGTGACCTTGGCTCAGTCACAGCTCTCTGGAGCGCTCTCCAGAGTTGTGGGGATAATAATAACACCCTTTGTAAACCGCTCTGAGTGGGCATTAAGTTGTCCTGAAGGGCGGTATATAAATCGGTTGTTGTTGTTGTTACTACGACTACTGGTTGACTAGTCTCCAGGTCAGGATATTACACTGGTGTGATCCAACCTTACAGAAGGGTTACTATTCCTAAAAGTGTTATTCTGGGAAACCTTTTCACCCACTACCTAGTGACAAACCTGCACCTGCTCCTGGAAGTGCTCTGACAGGATCTGTGGTTCGCCAAAGAATACGTGTGCATGATGTGAGTGATTAAACAGAACTTTCCCCCCCACGTTTGAGTGCTAATTAAACCATCTGAAGTGTACACCTAAAGAAATGGGCTATAAATTGCAATAGAGACATAACAATGGAGGCATGGGAACACTTGTGGAAAAATACATTGAAGATATCGACTTGTACCAATATCAAAGAAAATGTCTATAAGATGATATATAGATGGTACCTAACGCCGAAGAAAACAGCATATGGGAACAACAAAATGTCAGACAAGTGTTGGAAATGTAAAAGCCATGAAGGTTCATTATATCATATGTGGTGGACCTGTGAGGTAGCAAAGCAGTTCTGGGGAGATATTACAGAAGCTATGACTGAAATTTTACAAATCCCAATAAATAAGAACCCAGAACTACTGTTGTTAAATTTGAAATTAGAAGAGATTCCCAGGCAACAAAGAACTTTATTATTCTATATGACAACAGCGGCAAGAATTTTATATGCTCAGAAATGGAAGACGCAAGAAGTACCATCTATTGAAAATTGGATTCAAAAATTGCTGTACATGGCAGAAATGGACAAAATGACGAGAAAGTTGAGAGAACAGAATCCAGAAGAATTTTTTAATGACTGGGGGAAGTTAAAACAGTATTTGGAAAAGAAGTGGGACGTAAAGGGAGAATTATGGTTGTTAGGTAACTATTAAGCTTACAGAAAGGAAGAGATACTGATCTTTACAAAAGAAGAGGGGAGAAAAGTTAGAAATATAATGTAATTGATAGTTTGATGTTAGGTTTTGCTTAATTCAATATATATTATCTATCTCAGTAGCGTATTAAGACAGTTAAGAAAAGGAGATATAAGTAGTAGGTTTAGACAGCGGGTTGGAAAACTGTTGGAGGTCTTAGATTAAGGGGGGAGAAGGGGGGAGAATATGGAAATGAGGGTTTCAATTGAAAATCTGTAATATTAATCTTTACTCACCCAATAAAAATTTCTTTAAAAAAAATGAAGTGTACACCTAAGAACAGTAAGGTGTGAATTGTCAGACATCATGGCTTTGGGATTCACTCCCTCTGGATGTTGCTGCCACAAAATAGGCGTAATTACTGGTATGGAGGGGAGGAAGCCCTCGGCAAATGATGCCCACCAAGTCAGACTTTTCAAAATGGCCCCTCAGCCACAGTCTTTGGCAGAACCACTATGTGGTAAATGTCTTCTGGGGCCTAGTTGCTTCCAGAGGTCACCACCAGCCTGGGCCAGTTTTGCTTTTCAAAATGGCCTCTCAGCCGCCAGTCTTCGGCAGAACCACTATGCGGTAAATGTCTTCTGGGGCCTAGTTGCTTCCAGAGCTCAGCACCAGCCTGGGACAGTTTTGCATTGCCTTTGAAAGGCACATTCTGGCATTAGGCCTTGGACTTCCCTGTTCTGACTTGGAGCTTAATGGCGCTTTCATCAGCCTCCTTTGAAATGCAGCCAGTGGCTGTGGAAGCTCTCATGGGCATGTGTCTGCACAGTGCTGAACTGTGATGGATTGCCCAGTTTGGGGCAGGGAGGGGTGCATGTTCATGTGCCAAGTCCAAGCCGAGGAGACACCCTGATAGCACTTCTGGCAGGGACTGGAGCTCCTCAAAAGGACAGAATTGCACATTGGCACAGACCACGTCCTTTGTAGAAGGGCCCTTGCCACATGGGGAAAAGCCCGAGGGCTGTTCTATTAAAGTAAAATTGGTTTCTAGTTACCAAGGAACCAACGGGCCAGTCACTCTTCCCAACTCCTTTGCTTTCATTGGCCAGAATGCAGGAAGGCAGTGGGGGCGTGAATCCTGCTTGTCTGTCCCGTCCCCCCCCCCCATCTCTCCAGGGCGAAAGAGAAGGTTTGAAAAGAAGGCAAAAAACTGAAAATCAAGGGAGGGGTTGGGAATGTCCCAGAGGGCCAGGGTCAACCCCCCTCCCCGTAACTACTGTCCTTGTTCTTCCTCGTGAATAAAAAGCCTGCTGAATGTGCCCCCCTGATCCTACCCCCACAAAAGCATCAATCTTCCTATCATACAGAACCAAGTTTCCATTTTCAAAGAGGAAAGATGCTGGGGCTTTTCCTTGCCCCAGAGACTCCCCCTTCTGGATTCAAAGCTCTCCGTCATCCCTGAGGCGTGAGGCTGGTGGGGTTGTTCAGTAGTGAGCAAAAGGCATTTTGCACATGGGCAGTGGCGCTCTGTTTCTCATTCCATCAAAGCAGAGGGCTGAATCATGGAATTGAAAACTAGCTCTGGAAGGCAGCTCTGGCTCAAAGCTGGGTCCGATCCAATCCTTCTTATGCAATGGACCTGTCTAGACAAATTGCCACCAGGTTTCTGACAGCAGTTTCAGCTCTTGCACACAGGTGCAGCAGATGGTAATTGACAGGAATAGGAACAAAAAGTGGCCCCGCCCCTCCACTCTTTCAGAGCAGGTCACCTGGCATCAGGGCTTTTTTTCAGCCGGAATGCGGTGGAACGGAGTTCCGGAACCTCTTGAAAATGATCATATGGCTGGTGGCCCCGCCCCCTGATCTGCAGACAGAGGGGAGTTTAGATTGCCCTCTGCCCCACTGAGCTGTGCGGAGGGCAATTACTTGTTGAGTAAAGAAGTATTTCCTTTTAGCCTGTCCTGGGCCATTTCCACACTACTTACCTTCATCCAGAATGCCGCAGAACGTTGCAAAAAATCCACGGAAGATAGCGTCATCTCGTGCAAAACTCGCATGAGAAGACGCTATCTTCTGTGGTTTTTTCGCAATGTTCCACGGCGTTCTGGATGAAGGTAAGTAGTGTAGAAACGGCCCTGAACTTATTACCCCATCAACTTCATTGTGTGTCCCAGAGTTCTAGTATAATGGAGTGGGACAAAAAGCACACTCTATCCGCTATCTCCACCCCGTGCACAATCACGTCCCCGATTTGAAATCTTTTTCTAGACGGGAAAGTCCCAGATTCTACATCCTTTCTTCATACAAAAGGTGCTCCAACCTCGTAACCAACCTCATAACCATTTTGCTTGAAGCAACTCGCACCTTCTCCTTTGACTCTTCCGTATTATCTTACCAATCTTGAGCATAAGAAAGCATTTACCAAAGCACAGTTGGATACCTTAAAACTGGCAATGGTAAGAGGCCATTAGAATGCAATCCCATATAAAGAATGTGTCTGTATTTGCAATCAGAATTCTACTGAAGATTTGGGCCATGTGGTCTTCTATTGCCCAAGATTTGTATTAGAACATGAAAGATATCTTAGGGATATTTTATTACAATATCCTCGGAGAGCGGATAATGATACATTAATTACATTACTTGCCGGCAAAAGCAAATGGATAGTGCTGCAAATGGCACAGTTTGTTGCGAGGGTGATAAAGGCCTTATCAGAACCATCTACTGTTATGGTGGCTGATGGGTAATCTTACGTATTTTGCCAACTATCTGACTGAATCGCTTGAACCGATGTTGGTTTTAGCTTAAATTTTGTTGTGATCCTAATGATTGTTTTTAAATTGTTATGTTTATTGGGCTTTTTACTGTTACTGTGATTGTTGTATTATAATTCTGATGTTGCTGGTGTCAATTGCTAATGTTGTGAGCTTTTGCAATAAAGCTGATGATGATGAAGTCTGGGGCCCAGAGGAGGGGAGGGCAAGACAATGCTCCCTGAAGAGACTACTAGCAGCAGACCCCACACACACGTTTCCAAATCTTCATTCCGTCCACTTGTATGGATAAGCTCATGGTTTCTCCTGTCCCTACATTGTATGGGACACTTTCCACGACCATGGTGACATTCACTTAGAATCTTAGAGCCAAGCTACAAGTGACTTTTTTTACGCGTAGAACACTTGATCGTTTTCGCAAGTTTTCCTGGGAACTGAAGTCCAAGTGTCCTTCCCCTCTCTGTTAGAATCGCTGCCTGAAGAGCCAGAGAAAGCTGGCTGCAGCAGCAGCTTTTGCAAATCCAGAGCAGCTCCCCGGGAGTAAGACGCCCAGGGAGAAAACTGCATCTGCCCGCCCTCAAAGATCGTTGAGAGCAGGCTTGTGACTGGAGGAACAATTTGCAAAAGCTGCTGCTGCAGCCGGCTTTCTCCGGCTCTTCAGGCAGCGATTCTAACAGAGAGGGGAAGGACACTGGGACTTCAGTTCCCAGGAAAACTTGCAAAAACGATCAAGTGTTCTACGTTTGAAAAAAGTCACTTGTAGCTTGACTCATGGAAACACAGAATTGGAAGGGACCTTACAGACCATCTAGTCCAACCCCCTGTCCAATGCAGGAACAGCCTAAAGCATCCCCAGCTTCTCACATTCAATCTACATGTCTGCTGCTGACGATTTCCTTCTACACAATTTAATTACTTTTGAGCATTCCATGACCTCACCGTAGCTGAGCCAATGGCTCACAAACAGAGGGGCTGGCAAAGAGGGAAACCACAAATCTGTTATGAGATGCTGAAATCACTGGATTAACCCAGCAATAAAACTGAGAAACGTGCTCTCTAAATAGCAAAGTCTGCAGTGTGAATTTGCTATGCATATTTACATGAAAACATAACCAGGTTCAGCACTTAAAATTCTTCCGGTGAAACAGTTATCCTGTTCCAAGTTCTAAAATCACTTGCCAATTCCAAAAAAGAATAAAAAAAGAAAACGAAAGAGGAAAAAAGTATTTAAAACAATAGATTGATTTCCTCCTTTGTGTGGGTATTTTTTTCTTTCTGGCTTATCATCAGAACATTGCTAAGGGGGAGGGGAACCCCCCACTTAACTTCTCACAACATTTTCCAGTGGTGTGGTATCTGCAAGCAATTGAACTCCTCTTTTGCAATCTCTAGAAAATACGATCTCGGGCGGAGAGCCAATTTACTGCCTCTTCTTAGGTTGCAAAAGCAGAAGATTAACTCATTAGCAAATCTGTTCAACTTCCTTCCCTGCGCTCCAGTTGCCAGTACTTGGGACATATTTCGATCTACTGTCAGCATCCTTAAGGGGAAAGAGGTTCTTTGCCAGCATTCAGGGTCATGGGAGGTTTACACACATGGTCTCTTTTGTGCTTTGTTAAGCATTGACGAGGGAGGACAGTGTTCAGGGAAGACATTTTCCCAGGGCAGATCGCTTCTTGACCTTGACTGGACCGACTGCTAAGGGCTTTCTCCAGGGGTTGTGCTTGTTAGCAGACCTGCCACGCATAGAGGAGGCACTGCCTTGCTTCTGGTGACGTCCCTGCGTTTGGCGACGAGGGAAATTTGCAAGGAAGCTTTGGTTCTCCCGGAGCCTCAGTCGCATGGGACAATGTTGCCCTTTGGCTGCCCTGATATTCCTGTGGAAGCACAGCTGCATCCCCACAATTCCTGAATGAAAAGATCCATTCCCAGTGGTGCTGCACAAGGGTAAGAGGATCAGAAATCAGAGGTAAGCTGGTTGCTCCTGGAGTCCCAAGAGCAGACATCCTGGATAATAAGCCACAGCGAAAGACAACAACAACAACAATAACATTTGATTTATATACTGTCCTTCAGGACACTCAGAGCAGTTTACAAAGTATGTTATTATTATCCCCACAACAATCACCCTGTGAGGTGAGTGGGGCTGAGAGAGCTCTGAGAGAGCTGTGAGTGACCCAAGGTCACCCAGCTAGCTTCAAGCAGAGGAGTGGGGAATCAAACCTGGTTCTCCAGATTAGAGTCCTGCTACTCTTAACCACGACACCAAACTGACTCCATTACTTTCATTTCTCTGTGTCATCCTGGGAGTGATGGGGCTTTGCACAGGAGGTGGAGGAAAGTGCTGTCAAGCTGTAGCTGATTCATAGTGACCCCACAGGGTTTTCCAGGCAAGAGATGTTCCAAGGTGGCTTGCCATTGCCTGCTTCTGCATAGTCACCCTGGACTTCCTTGTTGGCCTCCATCCAAGTTTCGTTCCTGAGATCTGGTGGGATCAGGCTAGTCTTTGCACAAAGAGCCCCCGGGTTTTCTTCTCTCACTCTTGGAATGCCTTGCCCATCATATTCTCCTCAACTTGGGGTGGGATTACAAAGCCAGAGTCCCTCAATGGTCCATATAATTGCACTGTCCTTCCCTGCTTCCTGCCTCACCCTCAGGAGTTGGCCAAGCTTTGCTTCCAGGGCACTCTCTGAAGTACCCCGCCCTTAAGCAGAGGTCAGGGGGGAACACAGACATTCATTAGCATGTGAACAGTGCACATTGTCTGGGAGGCATGTCACGGGGGAGGCAGGGCAGGCAAGCAGCCAGACATTCAATGGGGCCTTTCAAGTTTGTACCAAAAGGCAAGGTTACAACCCGCCTGGCTCTCTGCCCTCTTGAGCATGCTCTTCCAGGCCTGGAAGGCACAGAAAGCTGCCTGGCACACAGAACCCAAGACAGTCCAAGTTCCCCAGACGCTCTGGCAGTGAAGGGTCTTTCCCAGCCCTGTTGCCTGAATCTCTGTCACTTGAGGTGTGTATGTGGTGGGGAGATAGCACTGTGCATGTGTTCTACCACTGGGCTGGGGGGGGTCTCCACAGCCTCACGTCCCCTTCCCAGCTGGCTAGGGGGGGTTGACTGAGACAGGCGGAGTGAGAAAAGAAGAGAGCTGCAGCTTCCCCGTGGCTATAAGTGAGGGATTTTGTCCTCATTAAGGCTCATTGTGAGGTTGGAAAGAGAGGGATGAGTGAGTGAGGTGACTGGTTGATGACTGAGAGTGTAGGTGGAGTTGAGAAGTGTGAATGGAGAGAAACCTGATTGAACAGTAGCTGTACTCTAGGGGTGGAGTGAACTGCAGTTATTAGTTAATGGGCAGAGAAATAAAATTGAGTCTGGGCAAAGCAGGCAACCTGTGTGCATGCCTGAGAAATTCTATGTATATCTGAATGAGAGATTGGTCTATATAAATCAGACAAGTTGTGTGGAGAAGCCTGAATGAATCTAAGAGCCGAACTCCATGATACAAATGACACGTGAACAACATGTGAACAGACTTACACGTGTCTCCCCATTGCTTTCCTGTACACTCACCAGCACGGCCAGACTGCACTTGAGCCCGTGTCCGTGCTTCTTCTGCGCTCCTCCAAGACGCAGGAATGGTATCCCATCATGCACCGCCAGTTTGCGCATGCTTGAACTGTCCCCTGTAACTGTCCTGTTCCCTATTGCCTTTCTGTGCGGGAAGAGGGAAGCGGAAGCAAAACAGAATCACCGCTCTGCAACGGCGACTCGATGTGGACACATGGACACATCAATGTAAACAGGTTTTTTGCTGACACATGCACAGAGCAGAGCCACAGACATGAGTTCATCTGGGGTAAAAGAGATACGGAAAGGTGAGGGGAAAAACTGAATCTGGCCACTCGCATAGACTCGTGTAATTCGTCTCGTCTCGTTCGGCTCTAAGTCTGTGTGGAATTTATTCTCTTAAAGAAGACCTGTGTGGAAAATTATGTTGTGTGACTGAGCCTATGTAAAGAAACTTTAAGAACAGATAATTATCTTTGAAATGATCAAGCTTAAGAAATACTGTGAAACCAATATGCTTCATATAACAAGTTTATTGGGGGGGGGGTTGTTCACCCTTCTGCACGTGAGTTGTTTTTCTACCCCACCCCACCCCAGAATATATGTGATTTCTCTATATCCCATTCCTATCCTCAGGGCCACATAGTCCCACAAAGGAGCCTAACGCTTGGGCACATTCTTCAGGGAGAAAATTTAATTAACTAGTTTGGAATTTAATTCCTGGTGGCAGAGGGTGTAAGAACAAGAGGGTTTAAGGCAAAATCTAACTACATGAGAGAAAGGGAGTCGTGACACTTGGCCTCTGTGCCCTGTTTGTCAGCCCTCCAGGGTTTGGCTGCTGTATGAAAAAGGGTCCTGGACTAGCTAGAGGGAGTGTTGCTTGATCCAGCAGGCGCCTCTTAGCTTCCTCTGTTCACACCACTTCTGGGCAGGGTCAAAGCAGAACTTCTGGGTGAAGCAGTTTTTTCTTCCTTGTGCTGCCCCAAGCTGCCTCTTCAGAAGCACTGCCAGAGAGCCAGCCCTGTTGGCCATGGCTACTGGAAGTATGCCTTTGCCGTTCAATGGTGTTTCCTAGTATTATTTTATTGTATTGATTATAACTATTTTGATGTGATTTCCATCTGCTGGAGTCAACATTAAAGAATGAATGAATATTTTGAATATCTCTAGCCAGTTTCTTCATACCCTCCCATGCATCTGATGAAGAGAGCTGTGGCTCTTGAAAGCTTATGCTACAATAAAGTTGGTTAGTCTTAAAGGTGCTACTGGACTCTTTACTATTTTGCAACTACAAACTAACATGCCTAACTCCTCTAGATCTATGAATATTTTGAGACTGAGAACGGGGTGGTTTGCTAAAAGAAGGGAAAGCACGGCATGGGCCCTTACCATCTCCCCCTTTGGGCAGTCCAGAGGTGGGCCACCATGGCAAAGGTTCACGCTGCCTTCACCACTCTCTGCAACCCTTTGATCCTGATGAGAGGAAAATGTGACCTTGTCCTCCCCACCCCCCCACATACAAGCACAAGATTTCCTCTTTTTTCAACAAACTCCCAAGTTCAAAGAAGCAGATCGAAAACAGGCCTGGGGAACACGTGTGAGCACTCCAGCTTCAATTAATATCCAGGGGGGGGGGTTCTATCGTCAAATTTAGCAGGAAGAGTTATGGGGACATTTCCGGCCCGAGAAGAGAAGTTTACTGCTATGTGTCATCAAGAAACCTTTTAAACAGACCTGATCAAAGTGCCCTTTGTCAGCGTCTAATGAATTAATGGAGGACAGATGGGGGGGGGGGATGTGAGCTTGTGATCTTAAGCAAGCAAGGTGGGTGGGAGGGAATTGGCTGCACTTACTCCAGAGGGAGCTGGTTTGCTTGTTGCTGAAATCGAGGCTTCAGATCAATTCCCTGGGCTGATTTCTCACGTACACTCAAAACTCTACAGGAGAAACTCCTCTATTGTTGGTTGGTTTGTTGGTTAAAGAAAAAGGGAGCGCGATCCCTTCATTCAGTCGGGGTACCCAAATGGGCTCAATCACAAAAAGGCTAGCTTATTTAAAACACTTTTGTGACAACATACACTCACAGCAATATTAATCCTTCAACCAAGCAAAAACCTGAGAGGAACAATGTTCACTGGGAACAAAAGTCCAGTTGTGTGACATATTGCACAGCGAAAGTAGTCTTGGGGTGTGTGGGTCAGGGTAGGTCAGTAACTTTTCTTGTCCTTCCCATGGAAATTTTCTATGACAACTGATTTCCTTAATGTGTGAGGAATGCTACAGAGAAAGCTGTGTGCATGTGCACACAGACACAATTTCTTTACCTACCTAAACAATCACATGGTTCTTGGAGAAATTACTAGAAGTTGACTTCAAACACTACACAGTTGTGCCAACTGGATTTCCCTCTCTCTCATGCACCACAGTTATTATCTCAGGAAAGGAAAGGTTTTTTTCCCCCAAGGCTAATAACAGGGCAAAACTAAGACAGGTGAGTACATGAGTTAAACCTAGGGTTGCCAGCTCCAAGTTGAGAAATTCCTGGAGACCTGGGGGGGTGAAACCTGGAGAAACCTGGAGAAAGTGGGGTTTGGGGAGGGAAAGGACCTTGGCATGGCATAATTCCATAGAGTCCACCCCCAAAAGTAACCATTTTCTCCAGGTGAACTGATCTCTGTGGCCTGGAGATCAGTTGTAATTCCGGGAGATCTCCAGCCACTACCTGGAGGCTGGCAACCCTAGTTAAACCTCACCTCACACACCACAGCCCCAGTCAAAAAATATTATAAAGTATTGGGAGAAACTGATCCTGGAATCGCCTCTGTTTCGAATGTGTAGTAGAATTGTCATGCTGGAGCCTGGAAATCTCCCAGAACTACATGGCTGCTTTAGACGGTGGCGTCTCTCTGTGGCACTGTACCCCACTGAGGCTCCTCATCTCACCTCACCAAACTCTTCCCTCTTCAGGCTTCACAACCAAACCTCCATGAATTTCCCAACCCCCACGAGGTCAACTCAAGTGTGTGGAGAATGTCGTGTGATGAAATACTCCTATTCACACTGCAGCTTATGGTGCCCTGGCAAGCAAAGGTGGTCTTTGGTATTAGAATCATAAGGTTGGAAGGGACCTCTACAGTCATCTAGTTCAACCCCCTGCACAATGCAGGAAATTCACAACTACCTACTCTACACACACGCACCCAGTGACCCGTGCTTCAGAAAATGGCAAAACACCTCCAGGACCCCTAGCCAAACTCTCCTGGGGAAAATGGCTACCTGACCCCAAAGTGGCAATCGGCCTTACCCTGGGCATGTAAGAAGGGACAGCAAGAACCAAGCACTGATGTAACCCATTCTGCCCTCTCCCTCATGATCTGCCCACATTCACAGAATCAGCATTGCTGTCAGAGGGCCATCTAGCCTCTGCTTAAAAACCTCCAAAGAAGGAGAGCCCACGACCTCAGGTGGAAGCCTGTTCCACTGAGGGACTGTTCTAACTGTTAGGTATTTTTCCTAATGTTTAGCCGAAAACAATTTTGATTTAATTTCAACCCGTTGGTTCTGTTCCAACCTTCTGGAGCAGCGGAAAACAACTCCACACCATCCTCTATAGGACAGCCCTTCAAGTACTTGAGGATGGTTCTCATATATCACCTCTCAGTCGTTTCCTCTCCAGGCTAAACATTCTGAGCTCCTTCAACCTTCCCTCATAGGACTCGGTCTCCAGACCCCTCACCATCTCCGTTGCCCTCCTCTGGACACGCTCCAGCTTGTCTATATCCTAGCTGGTGTTGGTCCCGAAAACAACACCGACCCCTTCTGGAAAACAGGACCCCCAAAGCGAATGGCACAAAGGAGGCCTGGATCTTGTGCAGAGAAGTCCTATTCCTGCCATGCATTCATTGAGTTGAAAGAGCCCTCTTTGTACGTGAGGGAGCCAGAAAGAGAAAGGCCTGGGGAAGGGGGAGAAAACCACAAACGTCTCTTCTATTCTACGTTAAGTAAACAAATTTAGAAGCTGCCTTGGAGGGACTCCATTCTCCCATCTGGTTTGAAAGAAAGAACCTTCCTTTTTACCCCTCCCCCTGCCCCCTCTTTCTTTACAGTTGTTTGCGAAAAAATGTTTTCAGGTTAGAATCTGGCAAGGACTCCACCCGGTTAGAAACCGCTAAGTTTCCTTTGAGGTTAACAACTCAGGAAAATGTCCACATTTCAGACAAAGGTCGGAGGCTTGTTTGCTTCCCCCATCTGGTAGCCAGCCTGTTCTGTGGAAATTAAAGATATACATATGCAAATATGCACTGCCTGCCTCCAAGATCGAAAAGGTTTTTATGAGGCAGCCACAGCCACAAAAGGGTTTTTTTTTTTTAAGTGCTGACAGGACACAGCGAACTCCTATTTGTTCTGCATGTTGGGAAATGCAGCTGCCCTCGTGGAAAGGTGGGGTAGCCCCTCAAAGACTCCCTCCAGCCTGTTGTATCTTTTTTTAAAAAAATAAACAAACCGATAGCCCGATCATCTTGGTTTCTACTCAGGTCTTCTTGGTTCACCACAGCGCCTCGGCAGACCATTAATTCTCAAACCTCACTAAGCGCTTAAGCGCCCATCCCCAGAAATTGTGACAGATGTGCCACGAGAGAATAACAAATTAGGATCGGACCTGAATCACTGCCCATCTTTAATAGAATTAATCCAACTGTGACAATTTATGACACTTGATCATAACTTGAAATGCTCCGATCCGATTTTTGTGTGTGCCTCGCTGCCTTCTCGTTTCGTCAGGCTGGGAGGACCAAGAAGCTCCACAGAGAAGTGCCTGAACAGGGTGTCAGCTTCCCAGAAGGGCTGACAGAAAGGGCTGACTCAGCCATCATTTCTATGCATCACATTTTCACTTTCCCGACAATCCCTGCACCAGCCCATAGTTTTTGATTCTATATAAGCACGAGGGGCGGTGGCTGGAGACAGGAACCAAAGCTTCCACCCCCACCCCCCATTAATGGCAGCTTGCCGGAGGTGGGGCCCAGGCAAAGTTGAAAGGTTCAGACACACACACACGCCCCAAAACCAGACAAGACCGTGACGAGGAAGGATAAGATCATCTCTTGAGGGGAGAGAAAACTGCTGATTTAGGATGTGAAATTGCTCAATGGCTTTCATGTCAAAACATCCCTGATATAACCTCCCAGATGATATTATCCCTAGCTGGAAAAAAAGTCTTGTCCTATGACTCACCTCCCACCGATAGGAGACAGAGTCGCCCAACCCCATGTATCCCATATGGGACCTCTTGCCCAACTTCCTCCAAAGAGACTACTGAGGCAGCAGGAAGCGGCACTCCTGGACTCCGCTCAGCCTCACCCCCAAGATCCAGGGACCCACCCAGCTCAGGAGCCCCTCAACCACCCTGACACCTCAAGCGCACAGAAAATGGTGGGCCCAAGTTAGGGATTCTAGCTGCTGGCCAGTGGCAGGCAGTCTCCCGGTGGTTTACCTGTTTGCCTGCCTATTGTGCTGGTCTGCAGTAGAACAACAGGAACTGAGTCCAGTAGCACCAACATGATTTTTAGGATATAAGTTTTCGTGAATCAAAGCTCCTGTATCTGAAGAAGTGAGCTTTAACGTTCAAAAGCTTAAACCCTGCAAATCTTGTTGGTCTCTAAAGCTGCTGTAGCACAGTGGTTAAGTGGTTCAACTGCGAACCAGCACTCTGCTGGTTCGAATCCCACTCCTGCCATGAGCTCAGTAGGTGGCCTTGGGTAAGCCACTCCTCTCAGCCCCAGCTCCCCAGCTGTACTGTGGGGATAATAATAACAGTAACTTGTTCACCGCTCTGGGTGAGGCATTAATCTGTCTAGAAGAGCGGTATATAAGTGCAGTTGTTGTTGTTAAAGTGCCACTGGGTTCAATCCTGCTGTCTGTACAACGTGGCTTATGAAGGAAAAGAGATCCTAATGTGTGAAGTAATCCAGTCAAGAGGCAGACTATGGGTGAAGCTACAAGTGACGAATGACACTTGAACGGCAAGTGTATTTCTCCCTGTTCACTTGCACTCCACTCAGGGCCAAGCTACACATGACGAATGACACTTGAACGGCAAGTGTATTTCTCCCTGTTCACTTGCACTCCACTCAGGGCCAAGCTACACATGACGAATGACACTTGAACGGCAAGTGTATTTCTCCCTGTTCACTTGCACTCCACTCAGGGCCAAGCTACACGTGACGAATGACACTTGAACGGCAAGTGTATTTCTCCCTGTTCACTTGTACTCCACTCAGGGCCAAGCTACACGTGACGAATGACACTTGAACGGCAAGTGTATTTCTCCCTGTTCACTTGCACTCCACTCAGGGCCAAGCTACACGTGACGAATGACACTTGAACGGCAAGTGTATTTCTCCCTGTTCACTTGCACTCCACTCAGGGCCAAGCTACACGTGACGAATGACACTTGAACGGCAAGTGTATTTCTCCCTGTTCACTTGCACTCCACTCAGGGCCAAGCTACACGTGACGAATGACACTTGAACGGCAAGTGTATTTCTCCCTGTTCACTTGCACTCCACTCAGGGCCAAGCTACACGTGACGAATGACACTTGAACGGCAAGTGTATTTCTCCCTGTTCAGTTGCACTCCACTCAGGGCCAAGCTACACATGACGAATGACACTTGAACGGCAAGTGTATTTCTCCCTGTTCACTTGCACTCCACTCAGGGCCAAGCTACACGTGACGAATGACACTTGAACGGCAAGTGTATTTCTCCCTGTTCACTTGCACTCCACTCAGGGCCAAGCTACACATGACGAATGACACTTGAACGGCAAGTGTATTTCTCCCTGTTCACTTGCACTCCACTCAGGGCCAAGCTACACGTGACGAATGACACTTGAACGGCAAGTGTATTTCTCCCTGTTCACTTGCCCTCCACTCAATCCACTTGCCGTTCAAGTGTCATTCATCATGTGTAGCTTGGCCCTCAGTCCACTTGCCGTTCAAGTGTCATTCGTCACTTGTAGCTTGGTCCTGAGTCAGATTCGAAGATGCTCTGTTTTTGTCACATCGTGTGACTAAGCGCAGGCTCACTGCTGGGGAATTGGCCAGAGTCGTCAACTTTTCCTGCCAGTCAGAATTAGCTGCAAATCTTCACAAAATCCAAATAGATGCTCCAATGCCTCATGGGAAGGGGGAGGGGGGATTTGGGTTGTCTGCCGTCTCTCTGCAACTCCTGTTCATGCCTTTCATATTCTTCAGATTGCCGCAAGGCATTATGTAGATTACCTGACAGGGTACATTTTCGAAATCATCTTCCCAGAAGCCATTTTCATTTCTTAACCTCTTGTTCATGTTTTTTGAGCCCGCGGGCCTGTGGGGGGGGGGGCTGGAAGGACTTGTACACTTACATCAAGATCTCTCAAGCGAGTGTGTTTGAAAAACCCTGAGAAGAGAAAAGCTGTGACTCCGCTGACGTGGGAGGGGGGAACAGTAGGAAAAGAAGACCGGAGGCCTTTCCCATCTTGACACATCAAAGGACAGATCCGGACGAGGACACATTCTTTTGCCTCAGAGAGGGTCTCTGCACTTTGATATTTTCCTGTCTCTCTGTGTATGTTCACCACAGATTGAAGTGCCCTCAAGCGTCAGAGCTGTTTCCTCTAAAATATATATCGGCAGCGGACACCTCGGCGATCTCTCTCCCTCTGTCTTCCCACCCCACCCCACCGTCTCGTGTACTTGGAATGAAGGGGTGGAGGGAATCCGTATCAGATTTGCAGATGACACAAAACTGGGCGGGGTGGCCATCGGCTAACACCTTAGAAGACAGAAATGGAATTCCACACGACTTCCATAGGCTGGAAAGCTGGGCTGAAACTAGCAAAACGAGATTCAGCCGAGACCAAAGCAAAGTTCTGCGTTTAGGCAGAAAGAATCCAAGGGACAGGGTGGGTGAGATATTTGGCTCAGCAGTAAGACTTGTGACAAAGATCTCAAGGCTTCTGTTAATATTCAGCTGAACGTGAATTGGCAGAATGGTACGGCTACCGGTGGTCTTGGCTATAAGGCAATGAGGGAGCTACCCCAGGCCCTGTGATGGAGGAGCAGGGCATGCTGCTTGCTGCTGCTCTCTTTGCCGTCATTGCAGTTACAACTTGAGAGGAGGCAATGAAGGACAGAGGCTGGGGGAGTCCCAGTGGGGTGGGTGGCCATATAACCAGGCCATGATGCCCAGCCATGATGCCCAGCCAGGGCCAAGCACAAGGGAGGGAGAAAGGGATGCTCACTTACTCCACCCTGGGCATCTGAGCAAGAAAGCTGGGCTGCTGCCTTGCCATTTTGTGGCTTGCTGACACCTGCAGCTCAGTGTTCGAAGCACAAGGGAGGGAGTGGTGGTGTGCCCGCATGCTCACCTGTGCAGCCAGCCCCGCCTCAGGTAGTTGAGCAAGACAGGTGTCCTGGGCAGTAGCCCGTACCGTCTTGTCATCCATCAGTACCTGCAGCTCCACATGCAAAGCATAAGAGGGGAAGGAGCACTGGTGCGGATTCTGCTGTCAGCCTCTTCCTCCACTCTGCTTTGGGTGCCATACTGTAGACGAAAGGAGTTGGCGAGAGAAACAAAGGAGCTGTGCTGGGTGGCTGTCCCCCCTCAACAGGTCACTATGGCCCTAGTCTTAAGTCATTCCCTTTTTCTTCTTCAGTGGGTAGGATGTGGGGTGCCGGGCTACCAGGGCTCATTTCGAGGGGGAACGCGCAGGAATGCAGTTCCGGCAGTTCCCCAAAGAGGTCACATGTCAGGTGGCCCCGCCCACTTGACCCTTGGCCATTTTGGGCCCATTTCAGCCTGGATTGGGGCCGAAACAGCCCGGATCAGGCCTTTGACAGGTGGTGGATCACTCTCCCGCTCATCAGCGGCCCGATCCTGACCATTTTGGGCCCCTTTTCAGCCATTTTCAGCCCCTTTTTGCCATTTTGGGCCCAATTTCAGCCCTGAACAGCCAGGATTGGGTCCAAAACAGCCAGGATAGGTGATGTCAAGGGGTGTGGTATATGCAAATCAGTTATGCTAATGACACACTGCCGGTGATGGCAAGGGGTGTGGCATATGCTAATGAGTTATGCTAATGAGTTCCTCCAACTCTTTTTCTACGAAATGACCCCTGCACACTACTTACCTTCATCTGGAATGCTGCAGAACGTTGCGGAAGAACGTAGAAGATAGTGTCTTCTCGTACGAGTTTTGCACAACATCGCGCAAAACTTGCGCAAGAAGACGCTATCTTCCACTTTTTCTTCGCAACGTTCCGCAGCGTTCCGGATGAAGGTAAGTTGTGTGGAAACGGCCCTTGATTTTGCTCAGGATCCCAAATTTACTTAGATTGCTCTGTGACGCTGCTACAAAAAAGGCTAATACAATTTTAAGCTGCGTTGAGGACATCCAAGTCACAAGAAGAAATAGTTACACTTTCCTCTAGGAGTACTTTGGCAGCCTTGAGCCAGAAGGCTTGTGGTCCCAGTGGACTGACACCTTGAGATGGAAGAGTAGAAGAAAACGCTCAGATGCTGGCAGGAATTTCTTGCAACAATACCAGAAATTATTGTTGATAATTCAGAGTTTATGGAGCCGGACGTCAGAGGCTGGTGAGAGGCAACAGTTCGACATGGTTGTGCAGAGATGGGGTCACCCTGACCCTCAATTCCTATGTCATGTTCTCGGGTTTTGCAGATTTTTAAAGCACCAGAAAAATGTACGCTTGTTTTTCGTCCCAAGGACAACACCGGTCAGGCGTGGGCTTTGCCATTCTACCTTCAATTCTCTTTTAAAAGCCAGACTGAAGCAGAACAATAGTTTTTTGATGGTTTATCATGTCCCCAATCTTTGGAAGGCCTCTTGTTCCTCAGCCCTTTGATGTCTGAGCACTCATTTAATGGACTGCAGATATTGATTTTAAATCAGAGAAATGTTTGCAACAATTATCTGGAGATGTACCACACAGTCATGGGCAGATTATAAAAAGAAGTTAGCATTGTTCATGGTTAACCCCCAAATCACTTGGGTTGTCCCGTGCTAGAGAGGAAAGCATGGCCACAAAAGTCAGCTTTAAGCAGCTCTGAATAGGTTTTTGCAAGTTCTCTTGGAGCCCATCAGAATCACAGAGGCCCTAACAAAAAGCATGCAATCCCTACTAGGGTTGCTAGCCTCCAGGTAGTAGCTGGAGATCTCCTGGAATCAGGGCTGGATTGAGGGAGGGCAGGGGGGTTAGTCTGCCCCTGGCGCCACCAAGGAGGGGGCGCCGGGCGCAGCTGCCAGCTTCCGGGAGTGCGCGGGCAGCAGCACAGGCGGCCTCCCCCCCCCAAGCTGCCTTTCGCCTGCCCCGCAGGATGGGGTGGCCGGCTTGCCGCACACCCCCTGTCCTGAGGGGCAGGCAAAAGGCAGTGCAGGGGGTTGGGAGGCTGCCCGTGCCATTTGCCTGCCCCGCAGGATAGGGGGTGGCCGGCTTGCCACATGTCCCCTGTCCTGCGGGGCAGGCAAAAGGCAGCATGGGTGGCTTCCCAGCCCCCCATGCTGCCTCCGCCAACTCCGTGGCACGCCAGGGCATCCGGCTTGCCACATGAGTGGCACGCTCCGCCCTGAGTGATGATGTCATGGAAGTGACATCATCATGCAGCGCCAGGAGCGCGCGTGCACTGCGCGCGCACACATGAGGAGCCGTACTTGGGTTGCCCTGGGCGCCAGCAATCCTAGGTCTGGCCCTGCCCAGAACTACAACTGGTCTCCAGGCCAGAGATCAGTTCACCTGGAGAAAATGGCTACTTTGGGGGATGGACTCTATGGAATTATGCCATGCCAAGGTCCTTTCCCTCCCCATACCCCACTTTCTCCAGGTTTCTCCAGGTTTCACCCCCAAGATCTCCAGGAATTTCCCAACTTGGAGCAGGCAACCCTTATCCCTACACAGCCCTCTGGTTCTGGAAGCCGAGCCTTTGCGTTCACCTTGCCACAGACTGGAGCGTGAAGGCAGGAATACGGGCAACCTCTGACATCTTTTGTTGATCAGGAGTCAATAGACGATGTGATGGGAGCCAGATGTTCCACTAGCAACACGAAGGCATCCTAACTTAGAAGGAAGAAGGAAACCTGGTGAGAACGCACAAAAGCCCTGGAGGCTCTTCCTTTCTTCCTTTCTATTTAAAAAAAGAAATCCATTTCCTTGGATTTAGAATGAATTTTACAGAGTAGAGTAGCATAATGGAAGAGGTTTGTTGCAAATCCTGGAGCCATAAAGGCTGGGCTTGGGGGCAGAATAAAGACCCTGATTTCCTGAAACGGGTAATGTCTGCCAGTACGCAAAGACTAGCTGGAACAGATTCCAAAGATTTTAATTGTAAACAGGGCTGGACTTCAATGGAGTAGCTATATAAAGGGTGCTTATAAATGAGGCCATACGCTGTACCCATCACAGGCATGCTGGGAATTCAGTGGAAGTTGAACAGTTCATGTCTTTTACCACTGTGGAGTCATGTCAGTCACCCACCCTGGCTAATGTCTTTGGGACCCAAATTCCGAGGCCGGGTGCTCAACGCACTGCAACAAGCACAGGAGGTGCCTAATACCACGCAAGCCATGCACTGCAGTTTCAGAGTTTGCCTTTACAAGAGGCGCATATCTAGAATGTCAAAGTTTATTTGGTCATTTCTCAGCCACCTTTCCAGCAGAACAGATAATTCTGTCCAGGGTCTTTTTGGAGATTAGACACAGAGTTTTGGAACCTTCCATCTCTAGCTTCTTGCCAGTTTTCTATATTATTTCAACTCACCAGGAATTTCTGCTATATTCAGGGCTCATTTCGAGGGGGAAGAGGTCACATGTCAGGTGACCCCGCCCACCTGACCTACGGCCATTTGGGGCCCGTTTCAGCCTGAATTGGGGCCGAAACGGCCTGGATTGGGCCTCTGACGGGTGGTGGATAACTCTTCCACTAAGCAGAGGCCTGATCCTGACCATTTTGGGCCCCTTTTCAGCCATTTTCAGCCCCCTTTTGCCATTTTGAGCCCAATTTCGTCCCTGAATGGCCAGGATTGGGTCCAAAACAGCCAGGATAGGTGATGTCAGGGGGTAGGGCATATGCAAATCAGTTATGCTAATGACACACGCCCGGTGCTGGCAAGGGGTGTGGCATATGCTAATGAGGTATGCTAATGAGTTCCTCCAGCTCTTTTTCTACGAAATGACCCCTGACTATATTAAGATAAGGCGCCCATCCTCTACACACACCGCAGGAGAAGAAAAACCGTTTCCACTTTACCAGGGCCGTTTCCACACGGCTTACCTTATTCTGCAAAATAGCGAAATCTCGCGCGAAATCTCGCGAGAAGACGCTGTTATCGCACGAGAAGACGCGATAACAGCATCTTCTCGCGACATTTCGCGCGAGATTTCGCTATTTTGCAGAATAAGGTAAGCCGTGTGGAAACGGCCCAGGAGAGCTTGTGGGTGCTGTTGCTTGGGCCGCGTAGATTCAGTTTGGTTCACCTTGCTCTGCAAATCAAGCCCCTGCTCAGCGAGGGCTTGTGTTCACTGTGTGTCATCGGGTGCACTCACCCTGAATGCTTTAAACTATTGCCCAGACACTCTGTTGACAGAAGCCGCACAGCAACACTTCTTATTCACCTTCCTTCCTTTGTCCTCTCAAACCTCCTTCACTAGCTGGGAATAACTCAGAAAGGGGGGGGGGGATGTCTGTTGCTGTTTAATAAGCCCAAGTTTCGCTAACGTCACCTCATCCTAAAGCATTCCCCTTTGAACCTGGGCCAGAGGAACACAGGCTATTTGGTCAGGCTTGGCTCTTCCTTCATTGACAGCCCTTGGCAACAATTTTCCAGGAAAATAGTCGGAGACCTTTAACAAAGCTACATCCTCTTTAATTTCCACAGAACAAAAGATAAGAGAGCGGGCTGTTAGGCCAATGGCACCATGCCCCAAACCTCTCAATGAACTTACTGATCTGTTCCCCATAGGTATTAATTATGACATTGGAAACAAAATGGAACCTTGCCGAATCTCACAGGCCAAAAGCTGGGGAGAAGAAGAGCACCACATTTAGGGGCCTGCATTCTAGAATGAGCCAGAAGGAAGCGAAACAACAGCACTGGTCCAGCTTAGGAAACCCAGGAGGAAAGCTGGGCTGGTGGTATAGAACCTCCAGCCCTTCTGCCAATTTCCTGAGGTAAATCATCTGCTAATATGATCACAGGGCTGCTTCATGGCTAAAACTAGGCCGTAAACCAGATTGATATGGATTATTTGGATTCTTCTTGCCAAAGAAACCCAGGGGTTGGGCATCTTGACCATTCTGCTCAACAATGAAATATCAGAGGCTGGCTTAAAGTCATTCAAGTGATCAGAAGCACCAGGAAAGGGGGTTATTTTTTAAAAGTGGCACTTCCTTAAGTGTCACATGAATCATCCCCTCCATCAAGGAGTATTTACAACCTCCGTTGTCGAGAAGAATCAAGGATCAAGGGTGCAGGTTTGCGGCCTGACTCTTGCTTACAAACACCAGAAGTACATTGCCAAGGGAAATCAAGGTTCCTCTGGCTGAATATTCTTCACAAGGATCCCACCATGCAGTTGGCACTAGAAAATTGGGCAGTGGCTAGCAAGGGCGGCAAGTAGAGGTGGGCACGGTCCGCAAAACGGACCTAAATTTGACCAGTCCAGCCTGGTTCATGGTTCGCAAACATGTGGTTTGTGGGACTCACGTTTTTTCACGACCTTTAGTCCATTTGGGCTGGTAGGTCAGTCTGTGGTCCATGAGTCCAGGCATCCTGGTGCCGATCTACCAGTTCCCTAGGCAATGGAATGGACATTTGTGGACCTTCTGCAGCCCTTGGAACACACCAATCCTAGCCCTCCAAAGCTCGATAGGCAGCTCTGGCTGCCAACCAGAGAGCTCCCATTCTTCTCTATGCAAGCAAGGAGCGAGAATTAATTCCCTAGGCAATGGCTGGGAAGGTGTCTGTGTGGTGAGTGAGGGGGCTCTTCCCCCACCCTTTTGTGTTTGATTTTACTTCATTGCAAATGTTGGGTGCTGCAAGCCAATGCAAGTCAATTGTCATCTGCGGCTCCCAGTATCTACTGGAAGTTTCCTGGGGGTGGCTGCTTTGGGGGGGGGGGTTAACTTGGACCTCCTAAAGGCAATCTTGGCCAAACTTGGAGGGTGGCTGGAGGAGAGGCTGCTGAAGCCTCGTTGCGAGTTTGGCATCTCTGAGTGCAAAGGGGGTGGTCCTAGGGCCCCTGGAAGTGACAGACCACGGACCGACGAACCGGTCTGTGAACGGGGTGGGTAAGTGAAAAGTTCGTGGTCCATGGTCCATGAAACGTGATGGCCCATGGGCCGATGGTCCATGGGACTTTTCCAGTCCATGCCTACCTCTAGTGGCAAGTTATACATTTTATCCACCTCTGGACGACTGGACCAGCTCTGTGTCACTGCTCTTTCTTTCTCTTTATTAAATGTTTGTACACACGTTTATTCTCTCTCTTTCTCATCGTTACCATTTACTATCTTTAGAGGTGGCACACAAGCACACTCCAGAGTGTAATTAGGTATGCATGCGCTGCTGCCCAACTCTCTCCAAGTTTTGTTTGACTTCTTAATTATTCAGAAGGGTATTGCTCCAGCTGTAACCCCGATTAATTTGCTTTTCATAACCCGTATCAGCTTTGCTGTGCGGCTTGTATCATTAACACTCTGTTCCAATTGCGTTTGCTGTTGCTGAGACTTGCCAAAGTGAAACAGATCCCAGGGTTCTTACATTTCCACAAAGATGACTTGTTTTTCCTGCATAGCTTGAGAGCCTTCTCGACATGGACTGCTAAAAAAATTAGGCCCAAAGGTGTGGCTTAGGGTGCTCAGCTGACCCAATGTGAGTTGATTAAGTTGAAGAATAGATCTGGGAGATTTGGAAGACCTGCAGCCAATGGCCTTGGCTCCTACCCAGTCATTAACGGATGTTTCGACCTTCTGCCCTTTTGCCACCTGTTGCCCCTTGACTTCCAAAATTTCAGGGATTCCAGACCTTGAACCTGGAAATGATCCAGCTATTAAACATGTGTCCTACTCTTTTTCCATGGTTCTACCTTCCCTTATGTTATCTTCCCAACAGCTCTATGTTTTCTTTATTAATCAGAAAACACCCCATGAATGAGCCCACCATTTCCCTATTTGATCCAAATTCCTTATGGAGCTACAAACTTAGAGGCAAACTACACAATATGAACGGCATGTGAATGGCACGTGAATGGACTTACACATGTCGCCACGTGTTTTGTGTTGCACACTTGCCTGAGCTGCCAGACTGTGCCTCATCCCGTGTCCACACGGGCACGGGTTTCCTCCTCACCATGACAAGAATCACAAATGGTATCCCATCATGCATTACTGCCCTCTAGCTACCACACTTGATTACTCCAGCGGGAGAACGAGAAGTGGAAAAAGGAAGACAACAGATAAAGGCCTCTCTATAATGCCAACTTGTTGAATCTGGGCCGCGCACTTGCCTCTGCGGCTACACAGCAAACTGGGGAACTGTAGACACATGCCCAGTCTGGGACTTGTGCCCATTCCAGGACTGACAGACATGCGAAGGTGGGATTTTTGACACTTGCTTGGTCGTGTGCCGTTTGTATCGTGTAGTTTGCCTCTTAGGCCTTTTACAATAGAGAGAGAATCCGCTATGCGATTCTCCACCGGGGAGAAGAGCGATGGGGGAGATTCTCTCTCTCTTGTAAAAAGCCACCATGGATTTTCTGTCTCCTGTTATGCCCCCCCTGGAGGAAAACCCAAGGTGAGGCTTTTTGAAAGAGAGGGAGAATCCCTCCCATTGCTCTTCTGCCAGCAGAGAATCGCACCAAGCGGCTGTTCTTTGTAAGACTACACTACCCATGGAACCTTGCGGGACCCAACATGTGAAGAACATGTGTCTTGTGGCTTATGTAGTTTGGATGTTAGTTTAGTAAGCTTGCTGGGATCATTGATGAGCCCGTCACAGGACCAAAAGGAGACAGATGAGCCAAGCTACAAGTGACGCCTGACACAGGTTGGACACTTGTCAGCTTCCCTCAAGTTTTGATGGGAAATGTAGGCGTCCTGGTCTTGCAGCTGTAATGGAGACCCAAGCTGTAAAACCAGGATGCCTACATTTCCCATCAAAACTTGAGGGAAGCTGACAAGTGTCCAACCTGTGTCAGGCGTCACTTGTAGCTTGACTGAGTGGTGCAAGAAAGACCACTGCAATTGGCAGGCAGTATGAAGCCTCTAGATTGGCCAGGCCTAGTATAAATACTGGGAGTCTGTCTCTCTGCCCTGCTGGTTCAAAGAGATGTGTTTTCCACGTGCTTTAATTCTGGCTAAAGCCACTCCCCTGAAAAACCCCAAATCCGAGGACTTCCAGCTGTAGATTCGTGGATGTCTGACCTGGACTCAATACAGTCTGTGCCACTACTGCCATTTGAGCAGCACTACACAGGTTTGGTCATCTGCTGGTATCACACTCACAGAGCAGAGCATCAAACTCAGAGCCAAGCTACAAGTGATGCCTGACACAGGTTGGACACTTGTCAGCTTCCCTCAAGTTTTGATGGGAAATGTAGGCGTCCTGGTCTTGCAGCTATAATGGCGAGCCAAGCTGTAAAACCAGGACACCTACATTTCCCATCAAAACTTGAGGGAAGCTGACAAGTGTCCAACCTGTGTCAGGCGTCACTTGTAGCTTGGCTCTAAGTTGAAAGAAAGCGTAAGGGAAACAGGGAAACTGGAATGTTTGTCCAGTCTTGGCTTCTAAGAGGAATTCAAGACACCTTGAATTGCAATACTTTTTTCCATCCGGGATAAACTGTTTAACCCAGCTTTTTCTAATTAAACTCTCTTTCAATTGAACTGGAGCTAAATACATTTTGAAAACTTGCAAAAATAACTATGTTAAGAAAAATGTCACTTTCTAATTCTTACTAGATACGGTGAGCTTTTTTCCTCTCTGTTACTTGTTTGTTGGTTGGTCTCAGTTTCCAGTTGTTTAAATGGTGGTGGTGGAGATTGCTGCCAAGTCATAGCTGGTTTGTGATGACCCTTGGAGGCGTTTTCATGGCAAGTTTGTTTAAATATTATTGATTAAATCTAAAATCAGAATAGACTTTCCAGTGAAAGCTGACTTTTATGAAGTTCAGTTAATTACTTGTAAGAATTGGAATGCTGGATGGGAAAAACACAATAAAAACCCTTTCCAAACATCAGTTGACAGTAAACAGATGGTTAGAGGCACTTCCTTATAAACTGGAAATATTATGGTTTTGCAGGTTTCATTAAAAAGCCACAGCTTCAAAACATCTTTAAAAGTTTGTCCCTACAGAGCAGGCAGTCTTAATAGGAAAAGGGAAAGATTCAGAATGCCTGAAAGGAGTTGGCATAAGAAGTTTTCCAAGAAACACTCTACAATTTTTAGCAAAAAGCAGATAGTATCCCAAAGTTTCAGTTTTTAAATGCCGAGCCTCAGTCTTTGCAACTGCACCGTGAAGTTCTCGCTCCATGCCAAAAATCCAAGGAAAGGAGATATAACCGGGTCATTGATGAGTGTTTCCATCTTTGCAAGTTTTGTACACTGGGTAACTTTTAAAATAATATTTTGAGCTTGGCTCAATTAGGACAAAATTGAATCATGTGTTAACACAACACCAAGAATTTGATTTCTGTGGTTCAGGCGGAGGGCTGGCACAGTCAGCTTTTTGGTGTAAACCAAAAAACCACTACTTGAGAACAGCCAGGCCTCTGGAATGTATACACAAAAACCCACTTCCTCACAGGGCTTAAATATGTTTTTTTCTTTGCCGACCTGATTTTCTCACAGCTTTGTGAGAAAATCGAGAATGCCGTCCGTTTCAGGATAGGGTTCCGGCCCGTGCAGGGACGTCTGCAGGATGTTCTCAGAGTGGGGAGGGATGGTCTTGAGGATGCAACAAACCCCAAGACTGCACATCTGGAATTGGAGCAAACTATCAAGCAGGAGAAAGAGTGTCCAGAGGCAGCCAGGAATGGGATGACCAGGGCTCATTTCGAGGGGGAACGTGCAGGAACGCAGTTCAGGTAGTTCCCCAAGAGGTCACATGTCAGGTGGCCCCACCCACCTGACTCTCGGCCATTTTGGGCCCGTTTCAGCCTGGATTGAGGCTGAAACGGCCCGGATCAGGCCTCTGACGGGTGCTGGATCACTCTCCCACTCAGCAATAGCCCGATCCTGACCATTTGGGGCCTCTTTTCATCCATTTTCAGCCCCTTTTTGCCATTTTGGACCCAATTTTGGCCCTGAATGGCAAAGATTGGGTCCAAAGCCAGGATAGGTGATGTCAGGGGGTGTGGCATATGCAAATCAGTTATGCTAATGAGTTCCTCCAGCTCTTTTTCTACAAAATGACCCCTGGGGATGATGGACAAGACCTGGAAGTTAAACCTCAGCATCTTCTCCAACATTGCCCAGCCAGCCCTCTGTGCACCAGACTGCCTTGCAGTAGCTGAGCGGCCCCTTGGCTGACAATAGCCTTCGTTTCCTGTTTGCCACCCTAATGTCGTCTCCTCTTCATCACCCTCTTCTTCAACAACATCTCTTTTTTTTAGCCACCAGGGTCTCAGCCTCAAGTACCAGGAAACTTTTCCATATTGTCAGGGCCAAGATTATGGGCACTAGGTAAGCAGAACCTGGGACAGAGAACCAGGAGCAAGGAACAGGGTCTAAGGGTGGTCCCAGAGCCAAAAGCCAGAAGAGGGCTACATGTGCAGCCCCTAACAGTGCAAATAATGCCCCCTGGGCCATTTTCAGTTAGGAAAACACCAAGAGGACTCCCACATATGCAAACTGCTGTCCTGATCCAAATCAATAAAACAACATTTGATTTATATACCACCCTTTGGGACAACTTAATGCCACACTCAGAGCGGTTTACAAGGTGTGTTATTATTATCCTCACGCCAATCACCCTGTGAGGTGGGTGGGGCTGAAAGTGCTCTGAGAAAGCCATGACTGACCCAAGGTCAACCAGCTGGCTTCAAGCAGAGGAGTGGGAAACCAAACCCGGCTCTCCAGATTAGAGTCCTGCCACTCTCAACCACTACACCAATCAAGGGCCATTTCCACATGGCTTACCTTATTCTGTAAAATAGCGAAATCTTGCACGAAATCTCGCGAGAAGACGCTGTTATCACGTCTTCTCACGTGATAACAGTGTCTTGTTGCGAGATTTCGCTATTTTGCAGAATAAGGTAAGCTGTGTGGAAACGGCCAAGGTTAGGGATCCCATTCTCCCAGTGGGGGTGGGGGTTCCCCTGCTCCCAGCCTCTGCCCACAGCTACCCCTCACCTGGCCAGCAGGGGAAAAGGCATGGGGAATGGGCCCAGAAGACCCACAATCTAGTGTTGGGCCCAATTTTTATCAAATCAGCCCTGTGTGGGGGCCTTAACTTCCTTGTCGTGCTGGGAATGATGTCATTCCTGGCATGACTAGGAAGTGCTTGGGAGTGCACATGTGCTTTGTGCACGTGCAAGGTAAGTACTCCTGAGGGGCTCACCCCCAACCCCCCTATTCCTCCGGTTTGGGCTCTGGGGGATCTGGAATCCCTAGATCAGGTGCTTGGCAGACAGGTTCTCCAATCCTAAATGTCAGCATGAAAGCCAGATTGGGAGAACTCATAACTTATACATATGCCTTTTGGGGGCTATAGATTTTTGCACCTCCCCTTTGGTATTGTTACTGTCCCAGAGGTTTATCATAAGACTATACATATGATTTACAAACACATCAGCAGGGTGGACTCCTCTATGGATAACATCATTGTCTGGGGTTCGACTAAAGCGGAGCATGATCAATGGCTTTGGGATGTTTTAAATGTTACAAGGGTAGCAAATCTAAAGCTGAATCGGTAAAAAGGAGCTTATATTTGTAGGAGATGTTATTTCTGCTCAGGAGGTGAAACCGGACAAAAAGAAGGTGATCACTATCGACAGAATGCGATGTCCACCATCCAAGAAAGATGTTCAGATTTTTTTTTTTGTGGACGGTCAATTATCTTGGAAAATTTAACCCCCTTCTGTTTACAACAACGACACATCTCCGCAGACTTTTGGAACAGAAAAATGAATGGTGCTGGGATGTGGCACAAGACGAATCCTGGCCTGTGTTGAAGTACCTCCTCATTCCATACCCTGTGTTAAAGTTCCATGACCCAAACAAGCCAAAATTCTATGACTGAAACAAAATTTCTGCGGATACTTCCCAAACTGACTTGGGTGCAGTCCTCTTATAAAAGCATAATGAATGTTGGCAACCTGTGGCAGATGCATTCAGGTCTCTCACTGAAGCAGAAACTAGATATGCACGAATTGAGAAGGAACTCCTTGATATCTTGTTTGCTTGTGAATGATTCCGTCTATATACTTATGGACAGTTAAATGCTTTGAAGATACATTAGCAATACCTTTGCAAAGAGTAATGAGTGAAATATAAGCGAGAAAGCATATGCCACCAACTTGGCAAGAAGTGAATATAACTTTAGTACACACATTACCACAATCACATTGACCAATCTCACTATTAAATGTAGATTATAAAATTTTTACAACAATAATGTCTAAGAGGTTAAGAAAATGTATTCCAGACCTAATTCATGAAGATCCAACGGGATTTGTTCCAAAGAATACCATTGGATCTTCATTAATTAGGTCTGGAATACATTTTCTTAACCAAATTGATATATGAAAGATAACATCAGATATCTATTGACTGCAATTATTCAAGGAGAAAAGGAGAAAAAAACGGCATTTATGTTTTTGGATACAGAGAAAGCTTTTGATAATGTGTCTTGGTTATTTTTAATGAAAGTACTACAAAATAATCTGGGAGCAATATGTGATGGGTAGGATTATGTATAATCCATTCTTTGAGGACTAACGTACGGTAGTTCCCTTATTTGAGTATGATAAAATATGGAAACCAGTTTTGGATTTTATATATGCTAAAGGTGTAATTCCTTCGATGAAACAAAGTTTAGATGTTTGTCTATTGCGGTTCTTGGGTTTGTAACAGATTGTGAAGTGTAGTTTCTTTTATTGCTTTCCATGCTTTAATTTTATGATTTTTTCCTCTCTGTATCTCATTGTTTTATGGTTCCCTTTGGTTTGTATAATTGTTTATATGATTAAATAATAATAATAGGATAAATATAATTATCAAAAAGATCTGGACAAGCATTATTGAAGATTTACAAAGATGCAAAGAATTGAAAATTTTGTGGTTAGGAAGAACTTCTGCTGTCAAAATAAGCATATTAACAAAGTTGAATTTTCTGTTTCAAATATTACCAATTCATATAAATGAAAAGACCTTAAAAATGGCAAATATGATAAATAATTTTATATGGAGTGGGAAGAAACCAAGAATAAGATTTAAAATATTACAGGATGGAAAAAAGAGGAGGTTTAGCTGTACCAAACAGCAAATTGTACCACAAGCAGTCACGCTAGTCTGAGGTCGCACTCTTTAACATCGCACAAAACTCACAGAACAAGGGTGTTTTCATGGCTCGATTTCTGATGTCACCCCATCGTGATTCTGTTTTTGTGGTGCGATGATGTCAGAAATCACGCCATGAAGACGCCCTTGTTCCGTGAGTTTTGCGCGATGTTAAAGAGTGTGAAAACAGCCTGCATATCATATTGGATTATAAATCCAAATAGACAGAACATGAAACTGGAGATAATTGATACTAAAGAAGGAATCTATAATTATTTATGGACTGAGAAATCATTTAAAAATATTCAAAGGCAAAATGGCACTCATATTTTGAGGGATGGACTATTAAGAATATGGTTTCAGTGCAGAAATAGAAGTCTGCCAACCTCGCCATTGATATCTCTAACTGATGCCTATTGTGACATTAGTATTAGAAACGAAATTAATTATATAAATTATGGAAATATGATGGATAAACAAGGGAAAATAAAATCATGGCAAGAAATTCAAGATGAAGGTGAAGGAGCCCAAAGAGCAGGATGCGCTTTTTTATTTTTTAAAGCAAAGCATTGAGTGTTGATATGTCCTTCTGAATGCCAGAAGCTCCAAACCTAAGAGATTGACCATTTCCACACTACTCACCTTCATCTGGAACGCTGTGGAATGTCGTGAAAAAAACTCAGAAGATAGTGTCTTCTCGCACGAGTTTTGCACGACTGTGCAAAACTCACGCAAGAATACACTATCTTCCATGTTTTTTGCGCGATGTTCCACAGCATTCCGGATGAAGGTGAGTAGTGTGGAAACGGCCATTTTCAAAGGTCTCTCTTAGTCAGGCTGAGGACAGAGAGGAAGGCAGTTGGAAAGAGAGTGTACCATTCATGGCCTTTCCTTGTTTCGCTACCTACATTTCTTTTTATGGGGAGAAGCTCAAGATTGACCCTGGCTCCTTCAGCATGGAAAACATGCACTTGACTTAGAGTTGCAAGGTCTCTGTCTTGGTGTTCAGACAGGTTGGGAGGCTCACATTCATTCATCAGGTGACCCTCAGGGAGAAGACAGAGTTCTCATGAAGTTGGAACTGGTATGTGTCTAGCTTGGTGTGGTATACCACCTCTCGATGGCAAAGCACACCCCTGTGGGGCAGTATGAAGCAGAGCATCTCTAGAGGGCATCCAGGGAACACTCCACACACACACACACATTCAAGAGCACAATAAATAAGAGAAATAGGATCAGTTTGACTTTTTAAAAAAATGTGGAGTTCCACAACAACAGGCATCACTGGAGACCAGGTCTGTAAGGAAGCTGTCGGTGGTCGGGTTGCCAGGCCTCCTCAACCTCTGGGTGGGGGATAGGGGCCTGGCACTTACCTTGGAAGAGAGAGGGGCACGCACCCCCACAGGCATGATGATGTCACTTCAGAAGTGGGCTCAAAACGGGCTTGATCCGCGCTAAAACGGGCCCATTTTTGAGGCGCCGCGGAACACAGGAGCGTGTGCTCTGCAGGGCCTGAAAATGGGCCCATTCTGCTGTGGATCAGGCCCGTTTTGAGGCGCTGCAGAGCTCAGGAGAGCTCCTGCGTTCCGCAGCACCTGAAAATGGGCCCGTTTCAGTGCAGATCGGGCCTGTTTTTGAGGCACTGCGGAGCGCAGGAGCGCTCTCCAGCGCCTGAAAACAGGCCCGATTCACAGCAGAATGGGCCCATTTGGGGGCACTGCAGAGCGTAGGAGCTCTCCTGCGTTCCACAGCCCCCGAAAATGAGCCTGTTTTGCCACGGATCAGACCCATTTTCAGGTGCTGCAGTGTGCAAGAGCACTCCCATGCTCCGCAGAGGCCCTGATCCGGGCCAAAACGGGCACAATCCTGGTAGCTGCTGCGCACAGGAGCGCACCACGCCATGGGGGAGCCCACAGGGAAGGTGAGCAGCCCCCCCCCCCAGTTAGGTAACTGGGGGCAGGGTGGGGGGAGCAGCGGCGGGGGATCCCCCGCCCCTACTGGGGATCTGGGATCCCTAGTCCGTGCCCTGCATGGTCCACGTCAGCTCAGGCTCTCTCTTTCTTCTGCTGTCTTGGAGTGGATACTGTCACCTGTGGCACTTCAGTGTCCTTCTCTTGCAAATTTTAGAGAGGTAGCCATGTCAGGCTGTTACAATAAAATAAGAAAGAACCTTATGGAACCTTAAAGACAAATGCATTCATGGTGGCAGAAGAGGGTTCTAGTCCAAGGAAGTTTAAGCCATAATTGATCTGGTAGCTTTTGAAGGTGCCGCAAGTTCCTCTTTTGTTTGTTTGGCATTTCTTACTAAAATTATTCTGCAACAACTGAAAATGAAAAGGAGGTGGTGAATGAATGCTCTGTTTGCAAAACATCAATGCAATAAAAATTGAAATTCAGAACTGAGAAAAGCCCCCCAGCTCTAAAAGGCATACATTTAAACAATATTCTGGGAGGGGAAAGAAGACATGTCAAAATCCTATAATGCAAGTTTCTGAAAGGGAACGCAATACTGGGAAAAGAATTTCGAAAGGCAACGCAACATTATGTTTTCAATATGACTCTTCCCTCTCAGCTCAAGAGCTGAACTGGAAAAGAGCAAAGAGAATTATTCATAAGGAATCGGCGTGATTGCCTGACAGCAAAAGCACTCCGGAGAACTGCAACATTTCGTGCGGGGAACCCTTTTCTCCCAAAATTCTGCACTGTGATAGCATCTAATTACAAATTTCAGTAGGGTTTTTAAAAAGGAAAATCTGTTTAGAGATATTAATGTGAAGCTAACAGCCACCTTGGCACCCTGCCCATTAAACAATTTATCTTACATATAAATAGCATCATTAACCTAAGCAGCAGACATGGCATACCAGCTGGATGGCTTTTAGCAGGGAAGCAAATCAATCTTAGAGGAAAAAGTTTAAAACCTATCTGTGGAATTGCCTCCTTATAAATCATGCAGGGCATGGAGGCTTCCCTATTCAGGCCTCGCTAGCTACATTCACCAGTATGAGAAAGACATTCCTGGTCTGTGCCAGAAATAATGAAAGCAGATGCCATACCCCTATAGTGGAGGAAGGCCTTTGGCTTGCAGAATTTCTCCCAGGATAGTTTTTTCTTGGGGGGGGGGGGTGTTTTTCAGCTTGCATGGTAGACCACGGGCCTAGCCGTGTTTGCTGTGCACAGAAGGGCTTGCTTTATTCAGTGCCAGGTTCCAGAAAGAAGAAGAAAAAGCTCCTAGCTTTCTTGTGAATGAATTGGTGCATTGCTGTTGCACACACAAGCACCAAATCAGGTCCTGCCACAAGTGAATGTCTGTGCCAGAAATAATGAAAGCAGATGCCATGCCCCTAATCTATAGTGGAGGAAGGCATTTGGCATGCGGAATTTCTCCCAGGATAGTTTCTTCTTGGGTGTGTGTGTCTTTTTAAGCTTGCATGGTAGCCTAGCCGTGTTTGCTGTGCACAGAAGGGGAGAAATGGGCTTGCTTTATTCCGTGCCAAGACTCAGGTCGCTTCAGGTTCCAGAAAGAAAAAAAAAAGCTCCTAGCTTTCTTGTGAATGAATTGGTGCATTGCTCCAAATCAGGTCCTGCACCAAATCAGGTCCTGCCACAAGTGAATGCGCGCCTCGCCTGACTCCTAAGGAGGTGTGCATTCAATTACAGTTTCCAGGCAAGGAATGTATTGGAGATCTGCATTTCACCCCATGGCCATCTGGCTCTAAACAGGAGATGAAGTTTCATTATTCTAATCCCAGTCCGAGTGGATGGATGAAGCAGGTCCCCCCCCCCCTCCATTCCTCACGTGGTGGAACAAGGCTGTCTGAAGAGGTCCCACACGAGCAGTGGAGCTACCATTCACTGAGAAATAGTGCTTCTAGAAGAAACCATTGACTTCAAAGCCCATTTGGGCAGTATAATGCTTTTTACTGCTGATATGAGCAGGGCCGTCGTCACACGGGCATCTGTTCCGTTAAATTTACAGCATATAGCGTCATCGCTGATATCGGCACAGTAACGTTTCTTTGGGTCACCTCGCGTTTCTTCACGCTCCCAGCTGTCCACACCTAAGCGCTCTGTTCCGTTCTCTCTAATGGGCGCAGAAGCAGCTCCTCCCCCCCCCTTTTAATTTTTTTTTGGCGTTTAATTCCGCTATAATGGAATAACAACGTAATTTTAAAAAAATGGAAAATGACTGAACATGGCCATTTTTAGCGAGGTGTGGTTTTGGGTTAAAATAAAAATTTCTCTAATGGCAATTCAGTCATTTTTACTTGTTTTCTTCAGCAGAAAATTTTCATTGTGTGATGTTGTTATAGCGATATAAGGATATTATTACAAAAAAAACCCAGGAGTTGCGGGAGAAATGGATTCTGGGATTGAGGAGAGAAAAAAAGGGTGGGCCTATGGCGTGGCGAGGCGAAAAACATCGATGTGAGGCATTCACACTGAGGCGCAAAATATCGCGACTATCAAGCACAAAGCAGAAGAGAGAAAATCGCATCCGTGTTGGAATAAGGTGGGTGTTTGCCGGGAAATTGCGCCATTTTCGTGCTAAATAGAAGCCCGTGTGACGACGGCCCAGTTCTGAAATTCCTCATCTATTATACCCAAAGTCCTGCAGCGTGTCTGTAAAAGGGCTAGAGAATTAGAACCTCTCCACGTCACTCCCATGTTTCTCTTTCTGAAGAAGAAATCTCCTTTGTAGCCAAATGTGACTCTTTTATTTTCACCATAGATTCAAAGGAGAGACACCCTCCATGCTGAACTGAAAGGCACCATGGTCTGATGTGCTGAGGACACAGGTGGAGCACTGTTCTCTCCCTCGTCTTTCTAATGCAAGTCCTTGGTGGTGCCTGACATCAGCCAGTGGAATGACAATCATGAGAAATGGAATGCCAGATGGGTTGCCTTGGAACCTGGACCCAGCTGGGCCGGGACAGTCATGTGTCTTATTTCCAAAGACAGGGGCTGCGTCAAGGGAGGGGGAATCAGCAATGACCTCTATTGTGCAAGGAGAAGTGACTTTGGCTCAGGGATGCGGAGAGCTTTAATGTGAACGTGATTACCAGTTCAACTTATCTGGGTCAACCCCCCCCCCCATTTACATGTGAGTCACTGGATCACTTTGCTGTTCAACGCAAGCGTTGCATCGAGCAGCTTTGTGATTGGACATTCGCCCTTTGTGCTCCAGGGTCATGGTAGACTCATAGCTTAGTAAATCCATTTGTAACCTCTCGATAGCATCTGGAGGTTGCTTTTGTATTTGTCCGGAACAAAATATTTCTGATCACTGGAGAAGAAACGAAATATCCCCAGGGTAATGAAAACCCTGCTGGGGGTGGCCATAAGTCAGCGATGACTTGATGGCACTCTCCACCACCACCACAACCTGTTAGTTGAGCAAAGAATCATTTGCACTTTGCCTATCTTTCTTCCTGGGCTTTGGAGGCCACTACGTTGTGAGTGAGATGGTTTTGCTGCTTTCGTGATCATAATGGAGATGGGACAACTTACCATTGGATTAGGTGATAACTAAAGGAAACCTCCAGGTTAGACTACTGTAACTCGCTCTACGCAGGGCTGCCCTTGAGCTTGATCCGGAAACTTCAACAGGTCCAGAATGCTGCTGCTCGTATCCTAACTGGAGCTTCGTGTAGGACACACATTACGCCTATCTTGCAGCGGCTTCACTGGCTCCCAGTAGAATTCTGGATCCAGTTCAAAGTGTAGGTTTTGACCTATAAAGCCCTAAATGGACTAGGACCGGCATACCTAAGGGACCATCTCTCCCTGTATGTGCACCAGAGAGCACTTCATTCATCAGGAAAACATCTACTGGTGGTCCCTGGCCCTAGGGAGGCTCGGCTGGCCTCTACCAGGGCCAGGGTCTTTTCGGTCCTGGCCCCAACCTGCTGGAACTCTCTGTCTGAGGACACTTGGGCCCGCCAGGATGTTGTATCATTTAGGCAGGCCTGTAAGACAGAGATGTTCCGCCAGGCATATGGTGGAGGCTAATTTTAGCCCATCATTGCTGAGCCTTCCACCGGTCTCCCTCTACATGGGGTATGGAGAGTCCACTCCCGCTGGTTGCCCCGAAAGGGGCACAGTATTTTATTTGTTTTTATAATTGATTTTAAGGTGTATTTTAATCAATGTTGTACCTCGCCCTGAGCCCGCTTGCGGGGAGGGTGGGTTAAAAATAAAATAAAATAAAATAAAATAAAATAAAATAAAATAAAATAATAAATAAATAAATAAATAACCTTCAAATACCTTGGCAATACATCCCTGAATATTGGATGCTGCGGAGGAACAACTGAGCGGGGAGTTCTCACCATCATACCCTGCTTGCTGGCTTCCCAAGGATGCCTCTGGCTGGTCCCTCTTGGAAACCCGATTCTGGGCCCCTCTGCCCAACCCAGTCAGGCAACTCTTATTCCAGCTTGGAAAGGGACCAATCGCAAAACACAGATGTGCAAATATGTTTATTTCTATATGCCTGAGTCTTTTTGTTCCTTCATCATTTAAACAATTGGCAGAGCATGGCAAAGTGGCAGCGATGAGTGGAGAGGTTACTGTACGCTTGTGCATGACTGCATGTGCGTAAAGCAACCAGGGAGCTGGTTCAAGCTCTTTATGAGCAACCCAAACTGCCTGCTGAACAAGTGGATCCCTGGCTTGCAACGGACAAGCAGGACATGAACAGAATTGGCGCTGGCCATCCACTCACAGTTAAATCACTGTGTCCAATCACAATGAGCACAAACCCACTTCAAACCATATTTTTTGATGTGGCAAACCACTGTTTGCAAATTCAGCCCTCTCTTTATTCTTGAACTGTAATAGAGCAAAGTCTAAGCTAAATCCCGGAGTCAAGCACTCCAAAACACAGAGCCACACGCAGGGGCCATTTTGTAGAAAAAGAGCTGCAGGAACTCATTAGCATAACTCATTTGCATATGCCACACCCCTTGACATCACTGGAAGTGTGTCATTAGCATAACTGATTTGCATATGCCTCACCCCCTGACATCACCTATCCTAGCTATTTTGGACCCAATCCTGGTTATTCAGGGCTGAAATTGGGCCCAAAATGGCAAAAAGGGGCTGAAAATGGCCCCAAAGGGGCCCAAAATGGTCAGTATTGGGCTCCTGCTGAGCGGGAGAGTGATCCACCACCCATCAGAGGCCTGATCCTGGCCATTTCAGGACCAATCCTGGCTGTTTTGGGTATGATCCTGGCCATTTTGGGCCCGAATTGGGCCATTTCGGCACCGATCCAGGCCGAAATGGGCCCCAAATGGCCAAAAACCAGGTGAGCAGGGCCACCTGTCATGTGACCTTTTTGGAGAACTACCAGAACTGCATTCCTGCGCATTCCCCTTCAAAATGAGCCTGGCCACACAGCATCCTGAAACTCCTCTGGGGTAGCCGTGTTAGGGTGCAGCGACTAAGACAATAACCTTCTGGTCCCTTTGAGAGACAACACTGAAGCTTTGGTGAGCTAGAGTAGCGCCTCTCAAACTATCTGATATGGTGGACCAGCCTTTCTTTTCCAGTCTTCCAGAGACCAGTGCCATATTTGTGCCCTATCGTTATTGTATTTGCATAAACACGTAGCACACCAAATCTGAAAAACTAACTTTTCCCTGTATTAATTGGACTGGGAGTGTGCATAGAAAGTGCATTGAAGATTGACTGAAAGGATATGTGTCTGTGGAGATAATATGAAAAGACTATAATGACTAAAATGTTTTTTAATTGTTTTAAACCCCCAACGGATAAAGTTATTAACAAAAAATAATTTTAAAAGGAGTAGGTAATATTAAATTGGAGACATAGCAATTTTGAAAATACAAAAAAATACAGACCGCTCTTACTGGGTGCATCACAACCACCCCCACCCCCAATACCATCAGGCTTTGGAGACTGGACTGCAGCAAAGGGAACTCAGCAATGCCCAGCCCAAACCCCTGGGCCTAGAAACATGAAATTTGGGGATAACATTCCTTTCATGATGTAAACACCCACTAAGAAGGGATTTTAAGAAATTCGCCCCCTAAGGGGGTAAAAAGGGGTAAAATTTGTTTTCCCAAAGGGATACAGCTTCCCTATGCGGCTGGCAGATTGCTGCCTGCTTGCGCCTCTTCCCACTGCCAGCTCGGCCACTCTTCCCTGACTGGGCCAGCCTTTCAAGGTCATTTGCATATGCAAGTAGATTGGGGCTCACATTCCACACCTCATTCCACCCCCCCCCAGACAGTTGGAACACAGAGGTCAAATTGCATATGCGGCCTGATTGGTCCTCACCCCCCACATTCTAATCAGCATGCAGTTGCTATTGGGAGATATTGAATATGTCCTGAAGTAAAATGCACCTCCCAATCTTCCCCTAAAATTTCACTAGGGTTGCCACCTCAAAAAAAAAAAACCCTCACACAAACCAAAAAATGTTACATAACCATAAGTATTAGAACTGGAGTTAAAGTAGTTAAATACCGTGGTGAAGCACAGGTATCAAGCTAGTGTGCAATAAGTCCAACAGCACATATTCATAAATGTTCTTTTCTGAAATATGTTTTTTTCTTTTCGCAGGTGCGTGGAAGAAAATGTTTGTGAAGAAACACCAGAAACCACAGATAAGTAGTGTCAAGATGTTACTAATCTCTTAAATTCTTTTCAGATGGAATCAAAACACAATGAAGAAGACCCCAGCGACCCCAGCCTGCTCCCTAAGGATCAACAAGGATCGCCCCACCTTACTCCTCAAGGCTGAAACCCCATATTTTGCCCTATGAGCCTCCATCAGGGGCACCCTTTCAGTCAGGATGACCACTGTAGCTACTGCCCCCAAGGCCAGGCGGAGATGGGCCAGAAGCCTTCACGCCAAGAGAGACCCTCGACTAGCCCCCGCAACTGGACCCCGACAGCCTACCCCCCAAGAAAGGTGACCCTTGCCCCTATCAGCCTCCCATTCCTGCCTGAGAAACACCTACACCAAATGAGCCCCCCCCACCCCAGAGAAGAGAGATCCTCCAACCTTCACTCCACCAACAACGCCTCAAGTACTTCCATCCCCCGAAGAGACAGAAAAGCCTCCGAAGTAAGGGAGTCTTTCTCCTGCATGCCTGATTACCACTTTGATCTAGAGTAGCCTTTGTGACTTGAAGACTGTGCCAACTTGAAGGAGTTGGTTCTCTGAGACGGTTCAGTTATATTTTCCAGACGAACACCTCTGCATTCAATGCCCCCGCCCCCATGACTGAACCAGTGGGAGCCAGTGGACAAGATCCTGGCGCCGGGAACCCTCCTACTCCCCGCTCCTTTCCTGCAAGGGAAGGCTCTGGTCCGATTCGACCCTGGTGGGCCCGGGCCAGGGGCGCAGCTTCCTCCTCTCTTTCAGAAGGTGTGCGCACGAGAGAGGCCTTTGCATTCTCGTTGTGTGTCTGCACATTCTTCAGAGGGAAATCACACACTCACAAAGCTTCCCCTTGAGCTGACAAGTCAGTTAGTGAAATGACAGTTTACGATAGGGTTCCACGGCAAAAAGTCTCTCCCTTCCCTCTTTGTCTGAAGAGAAATGCTGTCTAGCCATATATTAGCACATCAACGACTTCTTTTTCAGGTATAAGCAGTAATTTCACTTGGGGTGAGAAAGAATCCCTGGGAAACGAGAAGAGGGGAGGGTTCTCACTGCAGGCGAGGAGAGGCTTTTTTCGATGTGCAAAACAGATCCCCCAACGAGACTTGAGCTCGAACCTCACATCATTAGCACGCTCTTTTCTTCTGCAGTTCATCGGCCTACCTGCCTGCTTCCCCAGCTAGCAGGCTCCCCTTAGAGCACAGCTCCTCTTTTGCAATGAACCATAAATTACAGGCTGACAGCTTTAATTTGTCCAAAGTACGCCTGGTTGCTTCTGGCAAAAGCAGCCAGCTACTATAATAAGGTCAATATATATTCATTGTCGCATCGCTCGATGTGTCACAGAACATGGTGTGTGTGTGCGCATGTATGTGCAGGCACACACCCAATGTAGTTCTTTCTTTGGGCCTGCAAAGTCAGCATTTGTCCCATTGGTGGTCAGGCATGGTGGGAACTGTGGTGGGCTTGAAGCAACCCCCTTTGGTATCTATCTAGGCCGATTCCAGACGGCCCTCCGCATCGCGAAACGTTGCGCGTCGTCGCACATCATCGCGCAGAAAATGTGAAATATCGTGTTTTCTCGCGCGAGTTTTGCGCGACGTCGCGCAAAACTCGCACAAGAAAATGCGATATTTCGCGTTTTCTGCGCGATGATGCGCGACGATGCGCGACATTTCGCGATGCGGAGGGCCGTCTGGAATCGGCCCTAATCAAGAGATACCTTTGACACTTGCCATTTTGAAAAGAATGTATGTTTTTGTCACTTTCAAGGATAGGTTTTCTTTTGCAGAACTGCAGTGAGCCTTTAGTAGGTTAAAAAAGACCACATGCAATGTTTCTGATGGATGAAGGATGCTCCAAAATTTTGCTTATGAGAATGGAGAATGGGGCCTTTTTCATTAGGCTTGTCATTCGTCCGCAAGTGGTGAGTAAGCCCCTATTCTTGGCCCCAAGAACTCGAGGAGAAGAAAAATACATCAGAAAATAGCCTCAACGTTGATAGTCCAGGAATTTCCCATCTGTCTATGGTCTTTACCGTAGAGATTGGAGAAATTCCTAGAGGGTCACTGAGAAGTGATGTCACATCCTTGTCTAGCATACCTACAAGACCGCCTCTCTCCCTATGTCCCTCCACGATAGCTTCACTCATCTGAACAGGGTCTCTTTCAGGTGCCAGCCTGTACATGGGTAAAATCAACAGCAGCCCGTACACGGGCTTTCTCTGTGGTGGCTCCTACCCTATGGAAGGGCCTGCTTGAGGAGGTCAGGAGAGCCCCCACCCTCCTGGCTTTCCACAAACAAAGCAAAACTGAATTATTCAAAAAGGCCTTTTTTCTCAGCTAGGAGGGTGGTATTGTAGGAAAGGGATACCAGATGTTTCGCTAATGAGTTAGAAACCATAGATTTCACCATTATGTTGCCTTACATATTATCTGTTGCTTTAAATATGTACTCCTATATCCTACCTGTGCTTTATGCTGTTCAATGTAAGTCCTAGAATGGATTATGTTGTTTCAGCAATTCCTCAACCCCATACTGGATCCTTGCTAATACTATCTCTTTGTAAACTTATTCTTTCACCCCATGACATTGTTTATGGAAATGTTCTTGACACTGTATGGAAATGCCTGCCCTTGCCCTTGCCACTAATTGTACTAATATCTCACTATGTAATCCGCCTTGAGTCTTAGTGAGAAAGGCGGACTATAAATAACATAAATAAATAAATTTGCCAGGGGGCTGCTGGCAGCCCTATTGCTTATGAACAGTAGGTAACAAGTTAGGTTCCCAGGTGCCCACTAGTGGTGGGCAAACTCCCAGAAGTTTGTGCCATTGCCTGCCAATCACTTCCTGAAGAGACGCCGTCATCGTCAGCCGCGGGAGTGCATCCTGCAGCCAGTGCAAAGACGTCAGTTCCGGAAGTGATGTCATTGTATTGGGGCCCAGGAGTGCACATGCGAAGATCAAGCCTCCAGTAAGTACTGGGTCCTGCCCCCTCCCACCGGAAGCCAAAAGTACCTGCCAACAAACCTTAGTAACAAACCAAACCATCTCAAAATGCTGTGTTATCTTCCTTGAGCCTCAGTAAGAAAGGCAGACTATAAACAAAGCAAATAAACAAACTGTTGCAAACAATAGAACACAAACAAAGCTGGCTCAGGAAAAATCTACACATGAGGTGGACAGTCCCAAAATACCACTTGTACACACGTTCCCATGCTAACTAAATGGAGCCTGAGCTATGAAGAATTTCCCTTATTGAAACAAAATGGGACAGTCCCTTAGGATCTGACTTTTTTCAATGGGGAAACAGTTCCACAGCTGTAGGGCATCCACCAAGTATGCCTCTCTGCAGGTCCTCAGCACATGCTGGGAATCTGTTTAAAAAAAAAAAGCATGAGACCGTGTGATCAGGAAGATCACGCTGCATCTCCCTGCATGCAACCCTTCGCCATGTTCTGCAGCTATGTTCTCCTCCTTAAAGTGCCCTTCCATAGAGCCACAGCTTTCCCCTCTGGAACGGCTCGGCAGAGTGGCTTCCGAGGGTGCCTTCACTGGTCCCAGATAGAGCAGAACCACAAGTGACAAAAGGCACAGATTGGACACTTGTCAGCTTCCCTCAAGTTTTGATGGGAAATGTAGGCATCCTGGTCTTGCAGCTTGACTCTCTGACTGCTGTCCAATGGACTTTTCAACTGTCACTTGTCCAGCATTCTGTCAAGCTGCCTACATTTCCCATCAAAACTTGAGGGAAGCTGACAAGTGTCCAATCTGTGCCTTTTGTCACTAGTAGTTCCGCTCTTAGAGAAAGGCATGCAAATCAGTCTTATTCCAGAGAGCATATGGCAGAGGGGAAATTGTTGCAGCCGATTTGGCTGTGCACCTTCTAATCCTGTGCCTTTGTTAAGCCTGTGGGGTTTTTTAGTGTGTGTTTTAAATCCGGAATAAGGCAGCTTCGTATATTCATATGTTCAAGTGCCTCGTTGATCTCAGTTATCAAGAACATTCACACTGCTCAACGGGCCACAATGTTTGCAAGTCTCTTGCAAAAAGATCCTAAAGAGGCTCCAGCCCCAACCGAGGGTCAAGGGCAGGGCTTTTTTTCAGCTGGAACGCGGTGGAACGGCGTTCCAGAACCTCTTGAAAATGGTCACATGGCTGGTGGCCCCGCCCCCTAATCTCCAGACAGAGGGGAGTTTAGATTGCCCTCTGCGCGGCGTGGAGGGCAATCTCAACTCGCCTCTGCCTGGAGATCAGGGGGCGGGGCCACCAGCCATGTGACCATTTTCTCCGAGGGCAACCCACTGAGTTCCACCACCTCTTTTCCCAGAAAAAAAGCCCTGGTCAAGGGAAATTGAAAACTTGATGGTGAAAAGCAGATCACCAAACAAGAATCAACAGGGGACACACTGACCCAGAAATTCCGTCCTTCGCCTTAACTCCAGGTGTGTGGGCATTGCTCGTGGTTAGCCCGTGAGTGTATGGGGTGGGGGAGATAGCACTCATCCTGTGCTCAGACACTGGGATGCCACATCTTTCAGGCTGAGGGCCCAGCTACACATGACAAATGACACTTGAACGGCAAGTGGATTGAGTGGAGGGCAAGTGAACAGGGAGAAATACACTTGCTGTTCAAGTGTCATTCGTCATGTGTAGCTTGGCCCTGAGTTTAAGGCTCCACTCCAGAAGATCATAGGGTTGGAAGGGACCTCCAGGGTCATCTAGTCCAACCTCCTGCACAATGCAGGAAAGTCACAACGACCTCCCCCCACTCCACACCCCCAGTGACCCCTGGTCCATGCCCAGGAGATGGCAAAACACCATCAGGATCCCTAGCCAAACTGGCCAGGGGAAAATTGCTTCCTGACCCTCTGGCTGTGTAAGAAGGGGCCACGAGAACTAAGCACTGATGTAACCCTCCCTCTCATGACCTGCCCAGGTTCACAGAATCAGCATGGCTGTCAGGTGGCCATCCAGCCTCTGCTTTAAAACCTCCAAAGAAGGAGAGCCCACCACCTCCCGAGGAAGCCTGTTCCACTGAGGGACCGCTCTGTCAGGAAGTTCTTCCTAATGTTTAGCCGAAAGCACTTTTGATTTAATTTTCAACCCATGGATTCTGGTCCAATCAGATGTGCCTCTGTGGTTCTCCACCCAGGAGTTGTTCAGTGGCTCTCAATTTGCCATGGCTGAAACATTTTGACTATACGGGAATACTAATATGAAGGAAAAGGGCAGCCAAATCCAGTCTGGGAAGAACGGAGCTCAGATCCAGACATAATATTGGATCACCCCAAGATATCCTTGGAATAAATTGAATAAAACAACTATTTGCATTGGGGGTGGAGGGGAACCTGATTCCATGATCTCACTCTTGTGGACATTTTCATAAGACGCATATTAAAGAGGCAAGATTAGATCACATTTCTATGCAATCACAAGCGTTTAAAAAGCAATAACCATTTTTCTCCATAAGACGGTTGGCGATGATAAATGGGATGTAATTTCATGGGCGGCATTTCAATTTCCCAAAGTATTAGCATCATCCCCCAAACGCCACTTCAGAGATGGATTCCTTCTGGCAGCCTCCATTTCTCTCTATTTCAGAATTCGTCGGGAGAAAACCGGGCATAAACTTAATGGCTCAGATTGAGGTCTGGAGGAATCCATCGGCCCGGAGAATCGACGTCATCTACCTTTGTCATCAACTAGGTTGGTGTAATCCAGTTTGAATTGGATTTCAGTGATGGATTGGAAATTCTGCAATGAAAGAGCCTCAAGGAAATGGTGGGTGGGCTTATTGGAAGAAATCCTAGCCCCACTTGCATGAGCCCTGCTGTGGCTCAGTGGTAGAACATCTGCTTGGCATACAAAAGGTCTGAGGTTCAATCCAGAGCATCTCCAGTTAAGTATCAGGTCACAGGTGATATGAAAGATTTCCACCTGAGACCCCGGAGAGCTGCCGCCAGTCTGAGTAGACAATACTGACTTTGATGTAATTCAGTATAAGTAAGCTTCATGTGCACATTAAACCATATGGTTTTGGGGATGCATGTTAGCAATGTGGTTTCCCTGCCACGAGAAAAACGTCTGTAGATTCAAGACCTGATGATCACTCTGGAATGGGATGTCTACTATGGAATCCGCAATGGACCCCAGAAATTTTGCTGAATTCCAGACTTGATGTTGGAAGTAGAAATCTGGCCATCTTGCTGCTGCCAGAAGGTCTCTTTTTGAGGTGGGGTGGCCAGAACTGCACACACAGAGATGTTCTTTCTTACCATTAGGCGCAGAAGGCTGCAAGGGGCAGAATTTAGATATGTGGGGTGGTGGTGAACAGAGGACTAGCTCCTTTGGCTCCTGTTTGTTGGCTCTGCAAAGAAAAAGAAAGGAAAAGGGGGGCAGCCAGGGGTGCAAGGCAGTATGCCCCTGTAGGCCTCAGTGTTGGGAAGGAAGGAAGTTATATCACTCCCACCCTTCCTCACCTGTCAGGTTGCTTGGGCTCTTCCTGTTCTCTCTGGGCGCTTCCATAGGAGAGCAGCCCACTCTGACCGTCTCCTCCACGGCCACGGGCTGCAACGCCTTACATACTCCAGGCCACTCCCCCAAGGCCCATCCCCCAGTTCCCCATTGGCCCTCTTCTTGGGGCTCCTCCCACCCTCCCTGTTGGGAATTCAGCCCTCTGCCCATACACGGCAGGGGCATACACGGCAGCTGTGAGAGCATTGCGGCGGTCCCGGCACCTCTCCCTGGTGGTCGTGCAGTACTCCGAATTTGCCCTATGCCTCCCGGGGGCTACCTCTTGACAGGTGCCATTCCTTTCAATGCTGGGGAGAGCTCGAGGCCTTGGATGAAGAGTGGGAGCTTGGGGTGTTGGCAAGATGTGCCCATTTGGCGCGAGGCCAAGGTAAAGTATGGTAGGGAGGAGAAGGCCAGAGGAAGAGATGGCCCCAATCTCCGGTCAGGTGCCATTCAGGACAGTATACAAATCATGGAGCCCAATCTATCATAAAATTATCTTGCCGCAAGCCTCAGAGTAATGAATAGGAGCTTCCCGAGAGCAACGTCACGAGCGTGCATAATGTTTTATGTATGCGTACGCATCCAGTGCTTTCTCTGTCCTAGGCAGGCCTCATACAAATCAAGCACTTTCTCTGTCTGTAATGATATACTATTGAAAATACATTAAGGGGCCATCAGACCAGCAGTGGAGTCAGATAATACCGAAGGGCATTTCCATTCTCGGAAAGCGCTTCCCTCGTAGATCAGAATGCCTTTGTTCTACTGCTGCTCCAGTGCAAAGCATCAAACTGCCTGCTCCATCACACATCAAAGCTCCCACTGGGTTGCTTGCAAAGGGACCCCTGATCAGTCCCAACCTGGTGCCCCACTGCCCTTTTGGCAGGCCCCCAGGAATTATTATTATTTATTATATTTATATCCCGCCCTCCCCGCAAGCGGGCTCAGGGCGGGTTACAACAGAAGATAAAATATACAAGATAAAATCACAATAAATTAACACAGCTTTCTAATAAAACATCCAGTTGAACACTAGCTTGGGGGGGGGGCAAGAGCATATCCGTCTTCCTTGCAAGCTCCATACCAACCTAGAAGAGGTAGGAAGCTGAGCCCTACGTAGCCCCGATGCCCCAGCAGCTCAGCAGGGAAAGAAGCAGGGCAAGGAGGTGCAGGATGAGAGGGCACCAGCTCAGACCTCCCAAGCCCCTTGAGAACCCCCCCCACACACACACCAATTGCTCAGGGGCCCCCTCCCTGTCCCAGGCAGCTCCAGTCCTCAGGGAATCTCAACCTGCTGTGCAAGATGGTTGTTGTGGGTTTTCCGGGCTGTATTGCCGTGGTCTTGGCATTGTAGTTCCTGACGTTTCGCCAGCAGCTGTGGCTGGCATCTTCAGAGGTGTAGCACCAAAAGACAGAGATCTCTCAGTGTCACAGTGTTCTCCAGCCATGAAAGCCTTCGACAATACTGCTGTGCAAGGATTCAATATACCCAAAAAGACAACTTCCAACCTTTACTTATTTATTATCTGTGTCATTTATAGTCTGCCTTTTTCACTGAGACTCAAGGCAGATTACACAGTGTGAGATTAGTACAGTCAATATCAAGGGCATTTCCATAAACAATGCCACGGGGTAAATAAACACATCGCATTAGCAAGAATCCAATGCAGAGTTGAAGAAATGCTGAAACAGAGCACAAGCCATTCGAGGGCGGATATTAGCTCACAGGAGCACATGTTTAAAACAATAGATAGTACATAAGGCAACATGGTGGTGAAGTCTATGGTCCTTAACTCATTAGTGGAGCATCTGAGAGCCCCTCCCTACAATACATAGGCCGTTTTGAATAATTCGGTTTTGCATTGTTTGCGGAAAGCTAGGAGAGTGGCGGTTCTCCTGACCTTCTCAGGCAGGCCGTTCCACAGGGTAGGGGCCACCGCAGAGAAAGCCTGTGTCCGGGCTGCTGTTGATTTCACCCACGTGCAGGCTGGCACCTGCAAGAGACCCGTCACCAAGACCAATCTCTTAAAAAGGACTGGATGCACCACACACACACACACACACACACACACACACACACACACACACACACACACACACACACACACACACACACACACACACACACACACACACACACACACACACCTTTTGCTTCCCCATTCAGCAGCCCAGCACCCATTCTGTTCCCTTCCTGCCCCTCTAGGCGTTGTCTTTCTCCCCTTTTCTCATTTTCCCAGGCCCTCCACCATCCAGAGGGCTGGGCATTCTTTGCTGTGCCTCCCTGTTGGGATTTTTACAAGTGTCATTCTCTTCAGTTGTAAAAGAGTTCATTTGTTCGTGTTAAGTTAGAGACAACTAGTTTGCATGAGACCAGGGCCGATTCCAGACGGGCACAAATAGAGCGAGTGCTTTCGCTTTTTCAGCGACCTCACTCGTAAAAACCCGCAATTTCCCGTCCCAGCTTACCTGCGGTCCATGGTGCTCAGTTGCGCTCTATAAGCGGACGGTGTGAATGCGGTATTGCGGGTTTGCACACTTCTGGACGCTTCGTCGCTGCGGAGAGGCCCTCCCCTTTCCCTCCTTCCTTTGCCGGCCAGCCGGCAACAATATTCCCTTAATTTTTTTTTAAAAAACGGGTGCCATTTGCGCAGTTGCACGTTTGCACACATCAAACTGCGCAAATGTGCACAAATGCACAAACGCACAAAAGCGCACAAAAGTCAATGCTACATATTCACATACTTGCACATTTGCGCATTTGCGCAAAACACGTAAAAAAATTTTTTTAAAAAAAACCGAAATGCGAACCAATGAAGGCCCCCGACGTCAACTGTGACGGGGAGGAAACAACCAATCCCGGGTACCTCAGTTGGCCGTGCGAACATCCGGAAGCGGGACGGCACGGCATGCTGCGAGACAAAGCGGATGGAGACAAAAGTGAACGCGTGGCCGGTAAGCGATTATTTCCGCAGAAAAACCGCAATTTCTGGCCATCTGGAATCAGCCCAGCTAGCTGTCCAGTTGTTTTTCCAGCCAAGGTAAAAGGGGAATAACAGGGGTAAAAGGGGAGTTGCATGTTTATTGAACAGATCTAGGATTGATTATTGGCTGACCAGTTTTATTGGGGTGGGGGCAGTTGACATTCTTTCCTATTCTCAGGACACCATTGCTCTCCAGTTAGCTAGACCGTTACCTTTAGACCATCAGGATGTAAAGAGGTAGGAACTAAGTTAGCTATTATTTATTTTATCTCCAATTTACCCTGTTTTTCCCTGTACACAGTAAACATTGATTCTAGAAGCTAAAACACACATGTCTATAATTCTTTATTTGCTGCGCATATTCTACTCTGCAACAAGACTTATCCAACACTTCCTCTTTGCAGCAGTCCCCAAACATGATGCGCCAGCCACTGGTTGGAGGGGGTCAGCGCTCAAACTAGCAAGTTATTGGGTTTCAAAGCTGGCATGATGTAAGAAATAGGTCTTCCTCGATGGAGTTTCACATGAGTAGGTGTGCCAGCTACCTCTGGAGCACTTGTTTGTCTGAGTGTCTCTTTGGGAAGACAGCCAGCGGGCAAACCCTTTCGAGGTGCGTAATCAGTTCAGTGTTTACTCACAGAGTTGCTGCACAAACACCTAGCGATGGAGAAATTAAACACACACAGCCTCTAAAGGCGGCATCATCAGCTTAAATTCAAAGGGCAATTAGACGAGTCAAAAAATCTAGCAGAAAGACAGATTGTCAAGCAGCAGCTTGGTGTCAACCGAAAGGCAGGTTAGCTTTGAAAGATAACCATGTGAGCGGCAATTCATGCCCCCGGCCTTAACAGTTACCGAAACCCAACATGGCAAATGGCCTCAAGAGAAACAAACAGGAAAGTTGACGCTCCTCAAGACATTTAAATCTGAACCTATGAATGCAAAACACCTCAAGGGCAAGGGTGGGAACCAAAAACATAACGCATCCCATTCACTCACAAGTAATTGGCACAAATTTAAAAGAGAACCAGTCTGGCAGCAGAGATGATGTGAAAGTCCTCCAAGGAGTCAGGTACTCCAAAGCCTTTCTGTGTCAGCCAGCAGGCTTTTTGCTTTGCATTTTTCACAAGGACCTGACAGGTGAGAGCCAGAAGGGAAACTGGAGATTTCAAGACAACTTAACAGACAACGGAGCTCCTCTGGTTGCTGAGGGAGACTGAGGTTTATTATTAATGACACCGAAGCAAGAAAAATAACAATCCTGATTAATATGGGGGAGGCAGCATGCTGTGAAGCTTAGAGAAAACTGGCAAGGTTTATATCTGGGAATCTACCAGTTTCCAGCTTCCATTTTAAAAAGTACGTCTCTAGCCCTTTCCATTGGGAAGTTACAAGGGGAAATGTGCAGCCTGCATGCTTTGCCTTGTAACTTAGCAAGGAAAACAGTTACAGAATTGGTTTTTTAATGAAAGCTGAGTATTGCAATATATGGTTATAACATTATTACACTATCGTGATCTGCCAAGTACTGATTTAAAAGACAGCCTGACAATAATCCCTCTGGTGGTAGGGCGGGGTTAAGGTAACAGCACGGATGTACACAGGCTTTCTCTGCAGTGGCCCCTACCCTGTGGAACTGCCTGCCTGAGGAGGTCAGGAGAGCCCCCACCCTCCTGGCTTTCCTCAAATGCTGCAAAACCAAATTATTCAAAAAGGCTTTTGTATTGTAGCGAGGGGCTTCTCAGATGCTTCACTAATGAGTTAAAGGTCATAGACTTCACCACTATGTTGCCTTATGTACTATCTATTGTTTTAAATAGGTGTTCCTATGAGTGACCTGTGCTTCATGAGGTCAAATGTCAGCCCTAGAATTGCTTATGTTCTGTTTCAGCATTTCTCCAACTCTGTATTGGATTCTTGCTAACGCTATGTCTTTGTAAACTTGTGTTTATTTCCCTATGGAATTGTTTATGGTATTGACTGTGCTAACCTCACACTCTGTAATCCACCTTGAGTCTCAGTGAGAAAGGAGGACTATAAATGACATAAATAATAATAACAATAATATGTGTGTGTGTGAGGGGGGAATGCACTGCCCCCAAAGTAGCGTTGCCATTCTCTCTTGGCATGCAAGGAGTACCCAAGAGAGTCAAAACAAATGGGACAGAAATGTTGGTTGATCATTGTTCTATCTAGTAAATTAGTGGATGTTACCTGCTCATTTTAATATGATCTATGTAACTTTTAATTTATTAATTATATGTACTTTAGAACTGGTCTTTGAGCCTAATAAATTATATTTCTGTAAAAAAAAAAGAAATGTTAGATTGGCAAGTGCCATCTCTTCCAGGGGCATCGTGCTTGAGGGGCTCCCAAAATCCTGGAGCAGGCGGGGGTGGGTGGGTGGGCAGAAGACCCAGTGAAATAGAAATGATTAATTCTTTCAAACAGAATTCAATTTGCTGACAAACCTGGAATTTCTACTGGGTTGCAAATCATGTTCGCCAAATTAACTGATGGCTCTCGAGCAGAGAGTTCAAAGGAAAGAAAGCGAGCTAATTATAAAGTTGGAGAGATTTATTGTCAGGTAATGAGTGTGTGTTCAAGAGTGTTGGAAGATCAATGACTTTCACATGGACCCCAGGCTCCTCCCCCACAAGTAACACCAGGCCACAGTTGCCGCAGCTGACATCTTCCCCATTTCCCCTTCCCACACAGACATCTTCCTCATATGTAGGGTTCCCAGGTACCCAGCAGTGGTGGGCAATTGCCTGGGGTTCCTGCCTCTGTCTGCCTCTTGCTGGCAGGAGGAGGCAGGCTGCTGGAGATTGCCTGCCATTAGCATGCTGGCTGGGGAAAGGTCCGCATGGTGAAGAGATGCCTTTATGTCCTCTCCCTGTCCTCAAGGGCTCCCTCGTTCCACTCGTTTCTCCCTTCAGGACATGAGGATGATGAGCAAAAAAATAACCCCTCCTCAGAAAAGACTGGGCAGTCTTCTATTGCAGATATGCTTTCCCTTTTTAGCTCTACAAAGAAAAGGACTAGAACAGGGGTCCCCAGCCTTTTCAAGCCTGTGGGCCCTTTTGGAATTTTGAGGAGGGGTGAATATGACCCCCAAATGGCTGCTGCAGAAGGTGGAGTGGGACACAAGACCTCCCTCCTTACTTTGCAAAAGAATTGCAGAAATTGGAATAAAAAGAAATGAAGGAAAGCACGAGGGGGAGGAAGGAAGGAAGAGAAGGGGAAATAAAAAGAAAAGGCAGAAGTGGGAATGAAATGACAAGCCTGCGTGCTTCTCAGACCACCCGAGCGTCCAGTAGATGTGCCTCTATTATAGCCATGGAAAAGCCTTTCAGCCAATAACAAGCCCTGTCTTACAGTGGCCCTGCCCACCTCTGAAAAGCTCAGCAGGCAGGAGTGGGGAGTACGTGTGGGCACTGCGGCGCCCACAGGCACCATGTTGGGGAACCCTGTGCTAGAGATTTGCTTTTTTTAAAAAAAATGAAAGCTGGAAATGGAGAGGAGCTAGAAGATAGTAATTGGATAGGACACCTCCAAAGAAGACCTGGGCCGATTCCAGACGACTAACCAGAAGGCGCTTCATGCCGCCATGTTCCGGATCGCGACGGGGAAAACGCGATATTTCGCGTTTTCCCCGTCGCGATCCGGAACATGGCGGCATGAAGCGCCTTCCGGTTAGTCGTCTGGAATCGGCCCAGGGTTGCAGAGGCAGGCAATGGCAAGCTGCCTCTGTTAGTCTCTTGCCATGAAAACCCCACCAGGGTTCACCACTCAGCCCACCACCCAGGAGATAGATTGTTATAAAATGATTATGCGATAGCGATTTGTTGACTACCAATTAAACCAGAAACATAAAAGCTTTGCATCCCCGGTGATGGGGGCAGTCGTTGCTAGAGATCTGGGGCAGGGGAACTGTGGGGCACTCGCCATGGGGAGGCCCCATAGCCGCTGCACCTAATCTAGCAGTCATGGCAGCCACCGCACCATTACATATAAGTAATAAGGAGAGAAGAAATAATTTTAAATCATATGTTATATCTTTTGCTCTTTACTCTCAGGTAACCGATTTTTATTTTGTTTGTACTACTCTATGCACTGTTTATTACTCTTTTGTTGTTTATCATCCATAACAATGTAAAATCGTGCATGGTTTACTATCGTTAAGGTTACCACAGTACTGTCCACACTTTGTTCTTCTTTTAAATAATTTTTAAAACTTTTTTTTAAAAAAAATTCCAAGATTGGCTGCTGCACAGAGGACAGCCATTGTCTGTCTGTGAAAGTTGGGGGAGGGATTCTTTGTGCTCGCTCTGAAGAAGGCTAGGGGGTCGTCAGCTCCACCTGGGCCCAGGTATGATGGAGGGGCCCCTAGCAGCTTCCTCAGCTTTCCTTGTTGATCCTTTTAGGTTGTCTATGAGGGCTGTGAATGGGGGACAATGGAGCTCTAGTTTATTTATTTTATTTATTTTATTTTATTCAATTTATATTCTGCCCTCCCTGCATCAGCAGGCTCAGGGCAGATTACAATCGGTATAGTAATTTAAAATACATATAGCTTTAAAACCAATAAAATCACATAAATATTTAAAACACACAACAGCAGACTTCTCCAAAAACCATCACCCAACCATCTCCAAAAGTATTTAACAGGCTGGGTGGTAGATACTTCTAGTAGGGGGAACGTTTACGTCTAGTTGGCCAGCGGGGAGACCCAACCAGCATCAACCATACGCCTAGCGGAACAGCTCTGTCTTGCAGGCCTGGTGGAAGGGTAACAAATCCGGCCGGGCCCTGGTCTCTTTAGACAGAGCGTTCCACCAGGTTGGAGCCAGGACCAAAAAGGCCCTGGCTCTGGTCAGGGACCATTAACAGCTGTTTGCCGCTGGATCGAAGTATCCTCCGGGGCTCATATCGGGAGAGGCGGTCCTGCAGATACGCCAGACCCAGTTCGCATAGGGCTTTATAGTTGCATTATAACCTGGAAGGGCCATTATTAAACCACAGCCTCTTTCAAGAATTGTTATCCAAATCATTTCCAAGGGGAAGACTTTTCTTTTCCAGCTGGCATCCCTCCGTGGTGGAGTTTTTAAGGGATTTAGAAGCTGTCGACTTCCACCCTATTCAAAGCGTTTCTCGAATCCGGTTGACCCATTTGCTGTTAGGATCTCCTTGGCAGTTTGCATTCTCCTGTTTCTCTGCAAGCCCGAACCTGCCTCCGTCCCTAAACACCTGCAAGCGTTGCCAAACGTGCAAAGACCGGCTGCCTCCTGAGGCAGCCTAAAAATGCTGTGCATGTCCCTACCACATGTGCTAAGAGCCTGGCGGGACTCCTTGGCTGCAAAGGGTTGCCTCCGAGAGGCACGTGTCTCATTTCACACACGATTCATGTGGAGCAGCCGCAGCCAGGCTTGTCACGATCCAGAAGCTGGGTGGTCTGGAAGCGTGATTCAGATGGCACCTCTCAGGGATGGCCTCCAAAATATTGTCGAAGGCTTTCACGGCCGGATAACGATGGTGGTTGTGGGTTTTCCGGGCTGTATTGCCGTGGTCTTGGCATTGTAGTTCCTGACTTTTCGCCAGCAGCTGTGACTGGCATCTTCAGAGGTGTAGCACCAAAAGATAGAGATCTCTCAGTGTCACAGTGTGGAGAAGATTTTGGCAGGTAATTTATATCTACTCAGGAAGGTGGGTTCGGGCTGAGTCATCCTGTAAGAGTTTCCCAGGGTGTGGAATGCCAATGGAGGGAGGCTTCACTGTATCCTGAGGAGGTTCTTTTGCATATCAAGCACCAATCCATATGCAGGAACGTCAGGAACTACAATGCCAAGACCACGGCTATACAGCCCGGAAAACCCACAACAACCATGGCCTCCAAAGTTTCTTCCTCTGTGGCCAGTTACCTCTTTGGGCCTGAGCCTACTGGGCTCCTGTCTTGCGGCTCTCTTTCCTCCTGCAAGGACAGAACTCCTCCAGGCTAACCGCAGAAACCCTCTCGTCGCCAGGGAGAGGCCTGTTCTGTGAGCAGACAGCGGGCCCTCCTTGCAAAGCTAACCAGAGAGGTGTGTCGATGGGACTTGAGTCCCTGGCACGTAGCTGGCGTGCCTTGCTTTTTTACCCGCCGCAAAGAATGCTCATCTCTCGTCTCAGCCATCTATAAATAGCTCGAGGAAGAATCCTACATAGGCAGAGTTGGACTTCTCCACTTTCTCAGGCGGAGGAGCCAAGCATGCTCAAGAGACGCCACTCAGAATGCCTTTCCGGTGCCAAGTTTCTTCTCTCTCCGAGCTTGAGTAGGTACTGCTGCTGCCATTCAAGCCCTAACTTGGCAGCTGCAGTGTAAGCAGTATTATCAAGCCAATTTTTTCAGGCTAGGGGAGGTTACCCGATATTCAGAAACCAGGTCTTTGTAAGGTCATAAACAAGGCACCCTGAGCAGCTTAGCTGAGATGAACTCCAAGGTGACAATCCCTTGGAGGAGGAAAAAGTGGTACTGGATGTATTCTTAAGAGGAAGGCATTTTCTTGGGTTACCTCGATGCTTTTTGTACTTCCAGAATGAACTGCACTTCTTGTGGCCATTCCTGGAACACATCCTTCGGCTAGAAATGCGCATCGGCAGTTTTCCTCACGCGAAGCCCAGTGACCTTTGTGCAAACACTCACCCCCATCACAGGGCTACAGCCTGAGGAAAGAACAGAGCAACAGCCCTCTTCTGAACAAATATAACGCGAAAGAGAAATTCTTGTAATTGCATGAGGAACTTTCTCAGATGTGAGCTCCCGTCTACAGGAAACCAATAGCGTGCCCCAGAAATCTCAATGGTTTGACTTTTCCATGGCCAGGCCAATTAAGACTTGGAGCCAAGCTACAAGAGATGAATTACATGAGGAGGAGCATGTGAATGGAGTCGAAAAGTTAGCCGGGAAGCTGAGTTTTAAAAGAGATCGGAAGGCTTTGTCAATTTCCCCTCCCTACAAAGCCAGGGAGATCCCTGCTCAGAGGGTTTGTTAATTTCCTCTTGGACTCCCTAGGGCTCTGTCAGTTTCACTTCCCCTTCTAGGAGGCAAAGAGGAAACCCTCTGACCAGGGATCTCCCTGGCTCTGTAGAGAGGGGAAACTGACAAAGCCCATCGCTTTTAAAACTCAGCTTCCCGGCTAACATTGCGACTCCCTTCACGTGCTCCTCCTCATGTCATTCGTCTCTTATAGCTTGGCTCTTGTTTGCATGTCAGTTTAGTGCAAGCATCAGCCGCAAAGGACGGACTCTCCTTGAGGGGAAAAGGGCTCTTTGTCAATTTTCCTCCACTTCCCTTCCCATAGGCAGATGGCACATTCTTATGGGCTTTAGAGAATACAGCGCCAAAGAGATGTTTACAAATTGCACAATCTTTGTTTGCAGGCAAGAGGAGGACTTTGTGGCGTCTTCAAAAAGCATTGGTTGTTGTGGGTTTTCCGGGCTGTATTGCCGTGGTCTTGGCATTGTAGTTCCTGACGTTTCGCCAGCAGCTGTGGCTGGCATCTTCAGAGACAGAGATCTCTCGGAGTCACAGTTGTGTCACGCTGTGACACTGAGAGAGATCTCTGTCTTTTGGTGCTACACCTCTGAAGATGCCAGCCACAGCTGCTGGCGAAACGTCAGGAACTACAATGCCAAGACCACGGCAATACAGCCCGGAAAACCCACAACAACCATCGTTCTCCGGCCGTGAAAGCCTTCGACAATACTTCAAAAAGCATCTTCAGTGGCAGTAATATCCAATCTATGTGAGCAGGTTTTTTTCCTAAACTGCAGTGACAATCTTTAGTGTAGCTTACTTGCATTGGAAGTACTTACACAAGCTTTAAAAATAATGAATCTGTGTGGTGTGAAAAATTGTTTTCAAATCTTTAAGGAACCATCCCTCATTCCATTGCCTCTGTCAGCCTTCCTGGGACCATACCATTTAGCTGTGCCCCTCCTAGAACAACTCGCTATAGCTGGTCCTTATAGAGGAAGTTATATAATAATAACAATAATAATAACATTCGATTTATATACCGCCCTTCAGGACAACTTAATGCCCACTCAGAGTGGTTTACAAAGTATGTCATTATTATCCCCACAACAAAACACCCAGTGAGGTGGGTAGGGCTGAGAGAGCTCTGAGAGAGCTGTGATTAGCCCAAGGTCACCCAGCTGGCTTCAAGTGGAGGAGTGGGGAATCAAACCCGGCTTGCCAGATTAGAGTCCCGCACTCTTAACCACTATACCAAACTGCCTATAAGTTATCTAAACGTTAGTATCCGATTTTTTAAAAAAATTATCTTCCCTTTCTGCCTCCTTTTTGTGTATATACTCATTTCAGTCCTTAGAAGCATAGGAAAAAGGCTGGCATATAAATATTTTAAATAAATTCCGTATATAAATATATTGCAATGATGTAACCCTTATATTCAAGCCAAGAGCAAGGTTCATAGAATCGTAGGGTTGGAAGGGACCTCCAGGGTCATCTAGTCCAACCCCCTGCACAATGCAGGAAATTCACAACTACCTCCCCCCTCCCATACCCCAGTGACCCTTGCTCCATGCCCAGAAGATGGCAAAACACCGTCAAGATCCCCAGCCAAAGTGGCCTGGGCAAAATGGCTTCCTGAGCCCAAAGTGGCAGTCAGCATTACCCAGGGCATGCAAGAAGGGGCCACAAGAACTAAGCACTGATGTAACCCTTCCTGCCCTCCCTCTCATGAGTCATGACCTGCCTAGGTTCACAGAATCAGCATTGCTATCGGGTGGCCATTTAGCCTCTGCTTAAAAACCTCCAAAAAAGGAGAGCCCACTACCTCCTGAGGAAGCCTGTTCCACTGAGGTTCACTGTCTCTTGTTCCAAGCCTTACCTCAAAAATCATGGGATATTTAAATATTGAGCATTTCCTCCCACCTTGGTAGCATAAAGCAAATCTATTTAACTAAAATGGAGAATATACAACATAAACAGGACCAGATGTTAAAATGTTACCTGAGTTCGCAATAGCAAGACGCCAGCCCTGAGTCTGATAATTTGGGTTGGCCTTTCAAGTCAGGGCCTTAATTCACAGTTCCAGTCGGAATTAAGGTTGCAAATTGGGACTCAAGAAACTCATGGAGATTGAAGGAGTGCCGGTGGAGTTTGGAGAGCAAAGAGAGATCAGTGGAGATGTGATGTGCTAGAATCCACTGAAGCAGCTATTTTGTGTAAGAGAATCATGTGTGTAGTAAGGAGATTAGTTGTAATTTCAGGAGAACTGCAGTAGGAGTTCTGGTGGTAATGTTGCAAAGGGTGGAAACAGGGCTTTTTTTCAGCAGGAACACGGTGGAACGGAATTCCAGAACCGCTTGAAAATGGTCACATGGCTGGTGGCCCCGCCCCCTGATCTCCAGACAGAGGTAGATTGCTCTTGGAGGGCAATCTAAACTCCCTTCTGCCTGGAGATCAGGGGACGGGGCCACCGGCCATGTGACCATTTTCTCCGAGGGCAACCCACTGAGTTCCACCGCCTCTTTTCCCAGAAAAAAAGCCCTGGGTGGAAACATTACTGGTAGTGAAGGATAATTTGTGGGAGGATTCCTGAATGATGCTGGGGTGAACTTCGTTATCCCCAGTGAATGATTTCAGTAGAAGTTAAAAAAAATGTAATATCAAAGCCTAGGTTGTGAGCTGTCGGAAATTTAGCAGGATCAGCTCTGGTTAATACTTGGATGGGAGACCGAAAGGAAGCTTAGGGTATCTCTACAGAGACAGGTGATGGCAACATACCTCTGTTCATCCTTGCTTAGAAAATGCTACAGGGTAGCCGTAAGCTGACTGCAACTCGAGAGCACTTTCCACCAAAGGTGGCGATGGAGTTGAATTTTGTTGCATTAGTGAACCTATGCAGATCATGAGAGGGAGGGCAGGAAAGGTTACATCTGTGCTTAGTTCTCGTGGCCCCTTCTTACATGCCCAGGGTAATGCTGATCGCCGCTTTTGGGTCAGGAAGCAATTTTCCCAAGGCCACTTTAGCTAGGAGTCCTGGTGTTTTGCTATCTTCTGGGCATGGAGGTGGTCACTGGTGGTGTGTGTGTGTGGGGAGGAGTAATTGTGATTTTCCTGCGTTGTGCAGGGGGTTGGACTAGATGACCCTGGAGATCCCTTCCAACCCTCTGATTCTATGATTCTAATAAAGTCCATTAGCCTCCTGAAATCATCTTCAGTAGAAGTGTTAGGCAAGACAGGCCTATACTAAACTAGTAAGATAACAATGACTGAAGAAAAGAAGCTCAAAAGAAGCTTGGCAGAAGTTATTGCTTTCCTACTTCCTCCTTCTACCTTTGCACTCATCTACGTCAACGACTTACCTCTATCTAGCGCCCTACTGACATCTCCCCAAACTTCTCCCGCCTGAACTTTTCTTCTCCTCACCTCTTGAGGTCTGGGTGGCAACATGTGCCATCACAGCAGTACAGCAACCAGTCACAACAACCAAAAATATAGACATTTTAGCTTCACCGTTGACCCAGTGGTTGTTACAAAGCAAATGTTGAAATCCCCTTAAGTATGCAGATTAGATGACTTTGCCTTCTTAGCCTTTCCACTTTGCCACTAGAGGGCTGCGATATTTATATTTCCCACACATTTCCACTGTCAACTGCACTTAACGCAATGGCAGGAAGGCAGTATAGATAGACATCAAATACAGAAATATCCTTCCTTTCACTATTTAGATACCAAAGAAAAGCCACTTGAAGCCAGCGGGGTGACTTTGTAATAACAACAACAACATTCGATTTATATATTGCCCTTCAGGATGACTTAACACCCACTCAGAGCGGTTTACAAACTATGTTATTATTATCCCCACAACAAAACACCCTGTGAGGTGGGTAGGGCTGAGTGAGCTAGAAGCTGTGACTGACCCAAGGTCACCCAGCTGGCTTCAAGTGGAGGAGTGAGGAATCAAACCTGGTTCTCCAGATTAGAGTCCCACGCTCTTAACCACTACACCAAACTGGCTCTCAGTCACAGCTCTCTCAGAGCTCTCTCAGTCCCACCCACTTCACAGGGCGATTGTTATGGGGATAATAATAACATTGTAAACTGCTCTGAGTGGGTGTGTTAAGTTGTCCTGAAGGGCAGTATATAAATCAAAAGTTGTTGTTGTTGTTGTTAAATGCAGTGCAGGAATTGTGTGGAGGGAGTCAAGAGTACAATCTGTCTGATACATTCACTGCAGTCATTGATCTAGCAAACAACCAGAGTGATGCAGTAGTCAATGTGTTAGACTAGGATCTGGGAGATCCAGGTTCGAATCTCCAGTCTGCCATGGAAACTAATCTACCTGACAGGGCTGTTGTAAGGATAAAATGGAGGAGGATAGAACAATGTAAACCACTTTGCATTTTATTAGGGAGAAAGGCAGGGTATAAAATATGTGAATAAGTAAATACTTGGCTCATTTCGAGGGGGAACATGCAGGAATGTAGCTCTGGTAGTTCCCCAAAGAGGTCACATGTCAGGTAGCCCCACCCACCTGACTCTCAGCCATTTTGGGCCCGTTTTGGCCTGGATTGGGGCCGAAATGGCCCGGATTGGGCCTCTGATGGGTGGTGTATCACTCTCCCGCTCAGCAGTGGCCCGATCCTGACCATTTTGGGCCCCTTTTTGGCCATTTTCAGCCCCTTTTTGCCATTTGGGGTCCAATTTTGGCTCTAAATGGCCAGGATTGGGTCCAAAACAACCAGGATAGGTGATGGCAGGGTGTGTGGCATATGCAAATCAGTTATGCTAATGATACGTTTCCGGTAATGGCAAGGGGTGTGGCATATGCTAATGAGCTATGCTAATGAGTTATGCCAATAAGTTCCTCCAGCTCTTTTTCTACGAAATGACCCCTGAGTAAATAAATAAATAAATCCCAAAGAACTGGGAGTCTTCTGTTCTATGTCAACTGTTGAGGAAAATCACTGGGAATTCCTTGTCTTTCTCTGCTAGCTACAAAACCATTCAAAACCAACCCACCTCTCTCAAGCAATCGGAATGGTATGAGATGGCTAAAATGTGTTATAGGCTGCAGAGGCAGGTGCGTTTGGCGTACCTCCCCTGGGCAGCTGAGTACAGCATCCCGTGCTTTTCGGATTTGGCTCTGGCCATTATATATGATAAAGGGCATGGATCGACTGCAAGGGAGTTAGCAGGAAAGTTACAGGCACAACACAAATATTCTCTTTTTAAAATATTTTATTAACATTTTTAAACTTAGTTATAAAACATAAAAAGGGGGAAAAGACATACTAAAAGAGAAAGCAAAAGAAGAAAAAGCAAAAAAGAGAAAAAGAAGAAAAATTGTATGACCAGGAATACATACCATTTTCTTTTTTTAAAGGTATAGCAATGTTACCTATTATATACTAACTGGAGATGGGCAGAGACTGGAAAACGGACCAAAATTTTGCACAAACTGGGCTGGTTCAGCGTTTGCAACTGGTGGGTCATGGATGGCCCGTTTTCCATGGACCCACGGACTTTTCCTCGGTCTGTAAGTCCATGGTCCATTAAAGCTTTCTGGCCCTGGAGCACTTTTACATTTAAATCCCCCCCTTGCTCCTGCTGACCAGTGGCTGGTCAGTCAACTGGAGCGAGGGGTGGTTAGAGTGCTTCCAGCGCTGCTTCTGGCGCCATGGGCCAGCTGGATTTTAAAGGGCAGCAGGGAAAGGGCCCTTTAGTCGCCAGCTGGCCGTGGAGGGGGGATCCCCCCTGTGTGGGCCACATGAAGCCCGGAAAGGGCCATTTCCCTGCTGCACAAGTGGTAGGGAAAGGTCCCTTTAAACGTCAGCTGGCTCACGGGGGGATCCCTCCAGTCAGCTGGAGCAAAGGGGGATTAAAGCACTCCCTGGGCTGGCTCAGACCAACGAACCAGTGGGTTCACGAACCGGTGTTGGACCATGAAAAGTTCGTGGTCTGTGAAACGCCATGGACCACGGACCCACAGCCCTTAGGTGTTTCCCGGTCCATGCCCACCTCTAATATTCTCAACTCTAAAATTACCGTAAATAACGACTTCTCCTTTCCATCTAGACGTTCTTTCCCTCTCCCTAATCTTCAAAAGCACAAATCATTAGTTCATCAAATATTCTCAAGAGCATCTGCATATTTTATTTGGGGAAAGAACCTAATTGGCCTATATGAAAATGAGGCCATGTGAAAAATCAGTTGGGTGCTGGAATAGCTGCCATGGTACCTGCTGTCCTTCTTCATGCATGGAAGGGAGTGCTTGAGGATGGCACCAGGTGTTTGCAAGGAGCTTCTTCTAGTCCCTCTTGGGGATTTGATCACCTTGATGACTGCTGAAGATTTTATCCTGTATAAAGACAGAGCCTCCAACAGCCAGAGATGGAATTACAAAAAGCTCAAGCTGTATACACAGAGCCAGCCACCTGCCGCCCCAATTGTGTAATAATAACCATTCCTTTTGATGATGATGAGTTAGGTATTTAAAAGCCTCATGACTCAATTTGGGTCTGACTCAGCAGCACACAAGGAGTGGACCCGATCCAGAAAGCCCTGGTGTCAGTAATGTCCCAGGATAAGCACAGAACTTTGGGACAAGCTTATAGTTGGAGGCAGGGGTCATTTCGTAGAAAAAGAGCTGGAGGAACTCATTAGCATAACTCATTAGCATAACTCATTAGCATATGCCACGCCCCTTGCCATCACCGGACGTGTGTCATTAGTATTGCTGATTTGCCTATGCCACACCCCCTGGGATCGCCTATTCTGGCTGTTTTGGACCCAATCCTGGCCATTCAGGGCTGAAATTGGGCCCCAAATGGCAAAAGGGGCTGAAAATGGCTGAAAAGGGGCCCAAAATGGTCAGGATTGGGCCGCTGATGAGCGGGAGAGTGATCCACCACCCGTCAGAGGCCCAATCTGGGCCGTTTCGGCCCCAATCCAGGCCAAAATGGGCCCAAAATGGCCGAGAGTCAGGTGGGCGGGGCCACCTGTCATGTGACCTCTTTGGGGAACTACTGGAACTGCATTCCTGTGTGTTCCCCCTCAAAATGAGCCCTGGTTGGAGGGGGGGGCATTGAGACCACGAAGAAAGTGACGTGTTGAGAAGCTGGGAGCACCTGAAAAATTTCAGAGCTAGAAAAAAATGCTGGTGAAGGCGATATCGAGGATTGCAGAGTTCTCCATTAGTACTAAGGCTGATTTTTAAAAAATTCCACAAGTGGTACAGCTGGAGAAAGAACACTGTTCTTGTGTGATGAAAACTACAATCAGTGTTTGGGAAAGAAAAGTCCTCTGTTGGTTTCATTCTTCTCTTTTTGGCAGGAAACTGAAGTATCGGAGGAGAGGCAGAGTCAGTTAGTTGGGACCTGATGGTGGGGTGGAGATTGCTAAGCATCCATTTAATCCCTAATGCCTTTGGCCAAGATCATCAGGAGCTTTGGAGTGGGTTATCACCAATGCCCTGATGAACTCGTGGGCACTCAATGACATCGCTGAGCAGTCGGGTTAGAACGGATAAAAGGAAGTACGTCTTCACCCCAAGAATGATTGACACATGGAATTCACTGCCACAGGAGGTGGTGGCAGCTTCAAGCATAGACAGCTCCAAGAGGGGATTGGATCAACATATGGAGCAGAGGTCCATCAGTGGCTGTTAGCCACAACGTATAGATGGAACTCTCTGTCTAGGGCAATGATGCTCTGTATTCTTGGTGTTTGGGGGGGGCGATTAGTGGGAGGGCTTCTAGTGTCCCTTCCCCACTAGCAGACCTCCTGAGAACACCTGGTTTTTGGCCACTGTGTGACACAGAGTGTTGGAGTGGATGGGCCATTGGCCTGATCCAACATGGCTTCTCTTATGTTCTTATGACACCCAGGATTATCCAAGCCGCTGGAGGCAGCTGTGGAGTTCCTTCCTGAGCCATTGCCTTGAGGCGGTGGCCAAGCTTAATCCAGACAAGACTGAGGAGACATTGGTTCGGCAGGCAGAATGTTTGGCTGATGTCACTCTTCCGGACTTAGATGGGCTTCGTCTTTCTATAGCAGATCAAGTTAAGCGCTTGAGGGTGTCTCCCGGATCTGGCCTTGTAAATGGATAAAAAGGTCACTGCTGTTCCTGGGAGAGCCTTCTTTCTGTTACATCTAGCTCATAAGTTGGGCCCCTTATTTAGACTCGGCTGACCATACTCCAGACTGGACTACTGCACTACGCGGGGCTGCCCTTGAAGGCTCCTTGGAAGCTCCGATTGGTGCCACTTGGAACATATAATTCCAGGGCTGCATCAACTGCCCTCGGTGTCTGTTTTTTCAAGGCCCTCAACTCAAAGTGCCGATTATTTTCTCCAGTTAGGTTCTTGCAGGGCTCATTTCGAGCGGGAATGCACAGGAACACAGTTCCAGCAGTTCCCCAAAGAGTTCACATGTCAGGTGGCCCCGCCTATCTGACTCTCGGCCATTTGGGGCCTGTTTTGTCCTGGACTGAGGCCAAAATGGCCCGGATCGGGCCTCTGACGGGTGGTGGATCACACTCCTGTTCAGCAGCAGCCCAGTCCTGACCATTTTGGGCTCCTTTTCGGCCATTTTCAGCCCCTTTTTGCCATTTTGGGCCCAATTTCGGCCCTGAATGGCCAGGATTGGGTCCAAAGCAGCTAGGATGGGTGATGTCAGGAGGTGTGGCATATGCAAATCAGTTATGCTAATGACATACTTCTGGTGATGTCAGGGGGTGTAGCATATGCTAATGAGGTATACTGATAAGTTATGCTAATGAGTTCCTCTAGCTCTTTTTCTACGAAATGACCCCTGGGTTCTTGGGGATCAAAATTCTTGGGCATAATCATGTATTTGTTTTTCTTTGTTTTCATGCCATTCTATTTGTTAAAGTGGTGCCTTCTCTTTCTGCTTGCTTTTTTGCCCCTTTTTATGCCAGGAAATCGCCTACAATAGGAGTTGGACTTCTGGTACCTCTTCGAACAGAAAGCCTCCCCTTGCGAGGCTGGTATTTACCTTCCCGTTCATCTACTGCATTTAATGAGAGAACTTAAACAGTTATATGAGCTTTTGATTAAACCAGTCCCAGCTGAAGCTGCTCCATGTCCGCCTGGCTTGCGCTGATGGATGCCCTTTTCATTTGGAAAAGAAGATCCAGTAATCTTGGGTATCTTAAGCTCCAACATCAACACAGGCTGTTCTCTCCAAGGGTCAGGGCAGGGAAACTAAACAAGGTTTGCTTGCTTTACAGACACCCATCAGGCAGGACTTTTTTCTGTTTAGAAATGCAACATAGTTTGGAAGAGCTAAATTGGGCCCGCCATGCACACAGGCCCCTTCACACACACTGCAAGAGCTTCAGAGGCACAGAGAGGCGTTTGAAACCCTTCCAGGCTCCTTCAAGACACTCTGCTGGGTCGAGAAGTGGACCCCAAAGATCCATGCGACGCCATAGGAGCGGGAGCTTGAATCAACTGATCTCACAGACGGAGATGAGCGGTTTATGTGTCTGATCTTCCATCCCCTCTCCATGGCACATTTTGAAACCATCTTCAAACCGTAAGTGTTACACAGAACTGTGCCCCTTTGCCCCCAACCCGATCTGAGACAAAGGAATGAGACGAACAAGGGCTGGAAAAGTTGATTTATATATTGCAATATAGAGAACACGATCTCAAATCAGGGCCCCATGTGTTCTAGTAAGACAAAGAAATGCCTGATCTTTTATACCTTTTGCTTACATCACTAAGAGCATCATTTTACATGCAGAGGAGTTAGCCGTGTTAGTCTGTGATAGCAAAATCAAAAAGAGTCCAGTAGCACCTTTAAGACTAACCAATTTTATTGTAGCATAAGCTTTCGAGAATCACAGCTCTCTTCGTCAGATGCCTGATACAGAGACTGGTCAAATACAGAAGAGCAGGAGAGAGAAGAGGCAATTAGGGGAAGGAAGGGGGAGGGAGCAATCAAAACATTCCTTTGCTAGTATATGTAAACATCTCCTTTTGGTGTGTGTATCAGTTGGCTTCAAAGGAGTTTGCCCTGTTAGTTTGTAGAAGCCAAACAGCTAGACCATCCAATTCCAATGCAGTATGGGCCTTCGATAACCACAGCTCTCCCTGCCAGATGCATCTGACAAAGAGATCTGTGGTTCCCGAAAGCCCACGCCAGGTACCACTGAGCTCCCCCAGACCCCACCTCTGTAAAGGAAATCTGTTACCTGTGGTAATGTGATAACCATTCATAGTCCCCTATTCAGTCCCAGCTTGACAGAGTCAAATTTGCATATGAATTCCAGTTCAGCAGCCTCCCGTTGGATTTTGTTTTTGAAAAGTTTCTGTTGAACTACAGTGACCTTTAAGTCTTTGATGGAATGTCCTGGTAGATTGAAGTGTTCTCCCACTGGTTTCTGGACGTTTCCATTTCTAATGTCAGATTTGTGTCCATTTATTCTTTTGCGTAGAGGTTGGCTGGTTTGTCCAATGTACAGAGCAGAAGGACATTGTTGGCACATGAGGTTAATTATTGGTTTTCACATACACCTGACCACCTATGTATCCACTGTATACCCACCTATACCCACTGTATACCCACCCACTGATTGGTTTTGTTCACACAGTTATTCTTGTGAGATTTCTGCAAGCGGTCTGGGTGCAGCCTGGCTTCACCCCACCAGGGTGCAATATAAGCATTGCAATATAAGCATAGGAAGTTCACTCCAGAAGGAAAAGTGACCCCTCCCCACATACACAAGGAGAGAAGAAGCTGTGATGCTTGTGTTAGCTCTGCTCCAATTTTGAATTTTTGCAGGGGAAGCACAGCAAACAAGCACGCGCACAGAAATGTTTCCTTTTTTGTTTTGTTTTGTTAGTTTTAGATAGGAAATAGGAAATGTTGTCAGGTCGGGATCCAGACCTCTCACCATTCCAAGGGGAAGATCCAAATCTCTTTGCAGCTTCTGCTACACTGGACAATTCAACAGTGATCCAAATGGAGAGTATGCACCTCACTTCCGGTTGGGAAGAGAGGAAGGAAAAGGAAATCAGGGAGGCAAGAGAACATGAAGAAAAGATGCTGCGCTTACAAATGGAAGGAGAACGTTTACAAAACTTGAGAGAGGAAAAAGCACATGAGACACTAGAGATGGGCACGAACTGGGAAAAAACCGAACCACGCAGTTCATGGTGCATCACATTTCACGAACCATGAACTTTCACAAACCTGCCCCAGTTCACGAATTGGTTCGTTTTGGTTTGTGAAAAGGTCACTTCCGGGTCAGCAGAAAGCCACTTCCAGGTCAGCAGAAGGTCTACAGGAAGTCCATCCCCTGTTGCCTAGGAAACTGATTAATCGGCGCCAGGCTGTCTGCAGTGACAAACCAAGAAACGAACCAAACAAACCAGCCTAAAGTTCGTGGTGGGTCGTCAGAAACGGGCTCTGATGAACCGTTTGTTCGCAAACCATGAACCGGCCTGGTTCGTGCTGAAATTTGGTTCATATTTCGGTTCATATTTCGGTTCTCTAGTTGGAACTTGCTAAGGCAAACGCAGCCTTGCCGAACATGGGAGGGAACCCATCGATAGAACCCCGGCATTTCCCCAATATACAAAGGATAGAGATATAGAGACCTTCTTTACTTCCTTTGAACGTGCCTGTCAGGACTTCCATATTCCTTCCCCCCCCCCTTTAAGACTAACCAGCTTTATTGTAGCATAAGCTTTCTTTCTTTTTTTTCGAAAGGTCTTTTTAAAAAATTTCATGAGGTACATACATTCTGAGATTACAAGAGGACTGAAAGAAGTCTACAGAGACATGGCCGAGATGGAATATGGGGATTATGACCTTCTTAAAAAGAAAGTGATGGTGCACTCTGGAAGCCCAGCTGTCTCTGTGACCTTTGATGTGGCTTCCAAGGGTCCAGAGAGGCTTCACATAAGTGCCCTGTTGGTTGTGTAAGCTTGCTGTGCTAAACCATTGTTTTCAGAACGGGTCTCCTGTGCCCATCCCACCACCAAGATAGCCCACTGCCCTGTCAGCTGGGCCCTCCTGCTGCCCCCAGGGTTGCCAGCACCCCAGTTCCAGTGTCATCTCCCTGGAATACCACTTGTGCACGTGTGCGTCAAAGGGAAGCTTGGGGGCAGGGGCAGTTTGAGCAATGGTGAACACCAAGGCAAGGGAAGGGAGGATACTGGCAGAATGCCTTCACAGGCCCTGTATGCAAGCTCCAGTTCAACCTCCAAGCAGTCTGAACAAGCTCTCTGACCACTGCTGCTGAACCCCTCCTCATTTCCATCTCCGTGCATGCAGGGCTCAAACCCCCAGTAAGTCTTGACTTGGTGGCCTGAGAAGGGATCTAAGGCAGGCGTCGGACCTGACTGCTACCACTGGGTTTTGACCCTCTGCAACGAAAGCTCTTGACCCAGAACAAGCTAAGGGCTGCTTCCTGGTTTCTGCCGAAAGCTTCCAGGACAGACTTGACTGTTGGCTTGAACGCCTAGAAGGGCTTTCCTTGCTGCTGGACACAGGCTGCCTTTTCCTTGCTCCGCCCCCCCGATGAACCACCCCACGTATGATTCTCTCAATGGGACCAAGAGGGGCGGCTCAGCAGGGCTTTGCTGGGCGCATTATTTCTGCCTGTCCTTGGCCAACCAATTGCAGGGCTAGCAACGACTGTACTCGAGTTGCCCGTCTGGGACACTGAGCGGGCTGGGCTGTCAAACACAATCCAACTGAACACACACTCTGCCACACAGAGGGACTGCACCTGCTTGCAATTTCCACCCCCCACCCCCCATTTCGACAAGGTTTCTGAAAACTTGCACAGTAATTTACAATGAAGACATAGGAGCGGTGACATTTACGGCAGGCCTCAGACTCATTAAAACAGCCTCGTTGCCTCATTAATTCCATTTTTCAGAGATTATGTTCATATTTATGCACCAGCTCATGCATTTCCCATTCTGCTTTCCCCGGTGCCAAGGGAAAGTGTCTCAAAGATGCCTCCAGATAAGCAATCCCAGTGACCTAGAAGCAAAATAATTATTTTTTCCCCACTGCTAGTCTCCTCTCGCCCACTCAAGATAAATAAAAATGAATGCACTGACATTTGTCAAGCGAGATTCATTATTCCAGACAGTATTCCCCTCCCGCACTAACGGTGCTGTAAATGAGCTTCATCGGTGGCCAGGCCCAGGACAGTGAAATGTAACGGCAGGCACCGGTGAGAATTGCAACCGCTCTGTCCAAAAACCGCACCAGGACTCAAGAGCCATCACTGTTGTGTGAAGCCCCATCAGTGGAGCCAAAGATGCTAAAATGTACCAAGGAAAAAGCTCAAGCAGACACCCAACCACCTTGCTCAGTCATTCACAGGACCGGGGGCAGCGCCAGGGTTACTGGCGCCCGCAGCTGCCCCTACGTGTAGCTGCACGTAGTGCGCCCCCCCCCCGGACTGCGTGATGATGTCACCCCGTGATGACATCATCACGCAGCAAAGCTGGCCCCATTGGCTGGCGGGTGGCTGGGATGGCGCGCAGAGGCTGCCCGCGCTCTGCATGCCACCCCGGACGCCTGCCGTGCCTGGCCTGTGGCTGCTGCGCCCAGCCGGGGGTGTGTGGTGGCAGCAGTGCAGGGCTGGCAGGGGCAGCAGCTGCAGGCCAGGCACACCAGCTCTGTTGCACACGCCTCTGCCCCTGGCACCCCCTCCAGCGCCCCCTCCAGCCCCCGCCTCACTGCTTCAATGGTGGCGCCGGCCCTGCACAGGACATGCCTGCAAAGGGCAGCTTAGGAATATGGGCCGGGCATAGGGTTGCCAGCTTCAGGTTGGGAAATTCCTGGAGATTTGGGGGGTGGGCCCTGAAGTGGGTGGGGTTTAGGGAGGGGAGGGAGCTCAGCAGGGTATAATGCCATAGAGTCCACCTTCCAAAGCAGCCATTTTCTCCAGGGGAACTGATGTCTGTCAGCTGGAGATCAGTTGTAATTTTGGGCGACCAGCTACCACCTGGAGCCTGGCCGGAGATCTCCCGAAATTGTTAGACTGGAATCTTTCTGTTGGAACGGAAGTCAGAAACCGATGTTACATATTTCTATTGTTATTGGATGTTATGAATTGTAATAGGATGTTGGTGGATCATTGTGAATGTAATTGCTATTTTGCACCTGCACCTTATATAAACACTTATAGATCCACATTTATAAATTGTAATTCTTTAATTGCTCTTTAAGCGTCGCTGAAGTGAAATGTTTATTCCCTACTAAGCGTTTATTGCGGGGGATTCTCTTCTTTTTTGTTATCTATAATTGCCGTAATACTCCTTTGTTTTGTACCACCTGGAGCCTGGCAACCCTAACTGGGTAACAGCCTGATGGGTACTGGGAAGATACACCATAAGGGTGCAGGAAGACACATTTCTGGCCCAAGTGTGCACAGTGTGGGGCAACAAGATGAGTGTCAAATATGGGCCTGTGAAGATGAGAACGAGGTAGCTATTCATGAGGCATGGCGGTGTGGCACGTGCAAGCGGTGGGGGAAAGGGACGCCAATCAAAAAACCCGCTGTTCTATCACTCGTCCAGGCTGCAGGTATAAAAGGGTGTCTAAAAGTCTGGCCATCACTCGTGAGCTTGAAAATGTACCCTAAAATCCCCCCAGACCACTGCAACCCAGAATTTGCGGGCCGGGGGATTCTGCCATTGCCTCGTGTTTTCCTTTCTATACCCTTTCCAAGTGCCCCGTTCGGCGGCAGAGCGCACCAATACTCATAGCTACGCAAATAGCAACCCCTTGTCTGCATTGTTTGCTGAGCTAATATTGACTCTCCCGCCTGACACAACTACCACCGAGTTTGGCTGTTCACAATGATGTTTGACTAGCATTAGAACAGCGCTGCGATCACATTGAGCACAACGGGAAAAACCATCCGTCAGCCAGAAAGAGGCTAAGGACATAATGGAAGCTGGGGAGGACCGAAGGGGGGGGCGGCAGACGGGGGTCAAGTACGGCTTTTGAATTTAATGCGGGCGCTTCTCCCCTGCGATTCAAAGAAGCCAAGGTTATCGGGCGCTCGTGCAGTGTACACAGTCGGCGGGGGAGCAGCAAAGGTGGGGGAGCTGCTCAGGGGTGATGCTTTGCATCTAGGTGAGGCTGGCTTCAGCTTTGGTGGGGCTTAGGGCAAGCTGCCCTCCGGTGGTCAATCCTACACGTTTAACCAGAAGTAGAGGTAGGTAAAGGTAGTCCCCTGTGCAAGCACCGAGTCATTACTGACCCATGGGGGGACGTTGAATCACGACGTTTTCTTGGCAGACTTTTTGTTACAGGGTGGTACGCCATTGCCTTCCCCAGTCATCTACACTTTACCCCCAGGAAACTGGGGACTCATTTTACCGACCTCGGAAGGATGGAAAGGCTGAGTCAACCTTGAGCCGGCTACCTGAACCCAACTTCCGCCAGGATCGAACTCAGGTCGTGAGCAGAGCTTGGACTGAAGTACTGCAGCTTACCACTCTGCGCCACGGGGCTCCTACCAGAAGTAAGACCTTCTGTATTTTACAGGATTCATACTCAAGCAAGCATGCACAGGATTGCAGACTGGACTGAAGGGAGTTTGGTTTCCTTTGAGCCAGAAAGGTTATACTGGGGCGGGGGGGAACATGTCAGCCTTGTTCGTTAAATGCATGTTATGTTCAACAACTGAGTTACTGAGCAAGAGTCCAGTAGCACCTATAAGACTAATAAAATTTGTGGTAGGGTATGCGCTTTCGTGAGTCACAGCTCACTTCTTCCGATACAGCTAGAATGTGAGTCCATCTCACATTACTCCGCTCACGTTCTAGCTGTATCGGAAGAAGTGAACTGTGACTCATGCCTGGCACCGTCTCTTTGGCAGCAGCCGTGGGCTGACTTATGGCGACCCCTGGTGGGATTTTCATGGCAAGAGACTAACAGAGGTGGTTTGCTGTTGCCTGCCTCTGCAACCCTGGTCTTTGTTGGAGGTCTCCCATCCAATTACTAACCAAGGTTGACCCTGCTTAGCTTCTGAGATCTGACGAGATCAGGCTCCCCTGGGCTATCCAGGTCTGGGTGCTGAGTAATTTATTTCATTTGTATTCCACTGTTCTCGCCAGTGAGGACTCACAGTGGCTTACATCATTCTCCCGTTCACCATTTTATCCTCATATCAACTCTGGCAAGGCAAGTCAGTCTAAGAGTGTGCCATAGGCTTTCCAGGTTCCGACATGGCTGGAGATCTCCGACCGCCTGCCATCGCTGCCTGCTGCCATTCACCTGGACAGCGGGAGGCGACTGGCTGGCAAAACAGAGTTGTGTGTGATCATTGCCCTGATGTGATGACACTTCTTCCAGTGCGACCTACAAGTGACATCTTCGTGTTGAGGGTGACACTCGGCAAGTGCTAGAGCATCGCCTTGGCATGATGATGTCACTTCCGGGTTGTGCTGGAAGTTACATCATCGCATCGTGGAAGATGATCCCCACCACTCCATATGGTCCTTGCTCCCGTATATCCTGCTGGTTGCCCAACCAACTTCCATGGCAGAGTAGGGATTTGAACCTGGAACTCTTAGATGCTGGTCTGACACTCTAACCACTTCACCACAATGGCAACACCAACAATGGCACCAGCAAAGGCAACACAGAAACTGGCTTTGCTGGAAGCCTCCAAGGCCACCCCCTGGCAGCAGCCTGAGTTGGTGGGCACTACCCCATTCGCCCTAACAGCCGGCTTCAAGGATGAACTGACCAAAATGAGCCTAATGCTGAGCATCGATGACAGGCACAAAAATGTTCCCTTCCATTGCCATGACTCTGTCTGGGTGTAGTGCAGCGGGCGTGTCCTTTTCTCCTGCTTCTCCATTCCAACCAAAACTCTCCTACGTTGTGTTCAGCAGAGGATTTTAAGCCACGGATTGGGGCCCTCAGATGGGCCCCTGAAGAGCTGCCAAAGGGTCTGCTGCCCATACACATGCAGAGAGAAAGGGCACCATGAGAAAAACACATCCAGCTCCTTCCGCTTTTCTTCATAGGGCCCATTCCCCAGACCTTCAATCTTTCCTTGTAGGACCCATTTTCTGGCCCCCAGCCTCGTTTATTAATTGCCCGCCTCTGAGCCCATTCTGATTTGTCTACATATTTTCTAAAGTGCCGTGTCCAGAACTGGCCACAGATGAGGTCTGGATGGCAAGAAGTAGATGGGAACTTTTACTTCTTTTGACTTGGATGCCACATTTCTCTTAACACAAGCTAAAATTACATTCACCCTTTGTGCATCACAATGCCAGATCATGTTCGCCATGGGAGCGGCCACAATTGCATGGCCCTCTTCTGCTACCAAAGTAGGTATTCCCCCATCTTCCATCTGTGCATTTGATTCCTTTTGCCTCAATACAGAACTTAGCATTGGTCTCTGATGAATTTCATCTTACTAGTTGCGGCCCTGCTTTCCCACCTGTGAGGGCCAATTTGAATTCCATTTCAGTCTCCTCACGGGTGAGCTATCCTCTCAAGTTTTGGGCCATCTACAAATCTGATAAAGTTTTCCTCCACCCAGCGATTATTGATAAAAATGTCAGGGCAATGGCCCAAGGCCCGGCCCACTTGATGCTTCCTTCCAAACTGATAAAGCATCTTTGATGAACACACAAACATTCACTAATTAATCTTAATACTGCCCACTTGATTTCAGTGTTTTACAACATTCACCTTATGCCTGGTGATCAGGTCTCCCCTGCACAGGGAGAAATCTGCAAGTTTGGAGGTCGAGGAAGTGGAGATCCAAGGATAATTGCTGGCTTTTGTCATCTCAGTGGAGAAAAGCTATTTGTTTTTTTCCTGCTCACAAAATCCAGGGTGCAACTGGGCACTGAAAGCAGATCTGTTTGCTTGCCAGTACAAAGCACAGGAACACTGGTAGGAACAGACCTTAAAATTATGGCCTGAAACACCATCTCTCTGTCCCCCCCTGCCCACAACCCTTTTGTATTGTAACATGCAGCCTGGTGAACTCAAAAGCTTGCTTGTGTCACTTGGGTCGGTCCTAATAAGAGACATTACATAGATTGTGGTTTGTTCTTTGTACATTAGTTAGTCTTACAGGTTTTACGCTTGTGTTTTACATCGATTGCACGCCAGCCAATTTCACATTGAATCACCCCCCCCCCCACACACACACACATTTTTGTTTCATCTCTCTTCCAGGCGTCTTGGACTTCTTTTCTCAAAACAGCCATAATGGTCATCCGGTACCTTATGCCCTATGAAGTGTCCGGTAGATATGCTTTACCAGGGGTTATTCTATGTGGCTGCTGTATTTTAATGCCCTGCAACTTTGTGTTTTTTTCCTGCATCAATTCGGTTGGCAAGCTCTCTTTGGCCGGAATGGAAATATGGGGTAGAAATATTTTAATCAATGAATAAACTGCTCTCAGGACACAGTAATCACCCTGAACCCAGAGGGACTTACTTCTGAGCAAATACCAGCAGGGCTAGGTTTGGGCTTTTCAGCTCCTCCAGTAAGAACAGCAGCTCACCGCTGCCTGATTTTGACAGTCAGAATTTGGAACAATTAGAACAGCCGGGAATAATAAATTGCAAATGCTAATAAATTGCTTGGCGGTATTGGGAGATGCAGGACAGGAGAATCAAGCCCACCTCCTTAAGCTGGAATAGGTTTTGAGTACAAAAATATCCTTCTTTCTGTGACTGCAGATCCACGTACACAAATTTCTGATTGGGCAATTGAGAAATCTGCTCTATGGAAGTGAGGTTTTGAACAAGACACCAGCTCAGGAGACCAAAACAAAAACCCAAATCCATCCACTTTCCTCTTGCGCCATCTTCTGTTTGAATTTCTCAATTGCAACGTCAGCGAATGGAACACATGGAACCCCCAGAGCAAAGGACTCTCCCCCAGTTATCCCGATAGGCCCATCACTGGATTCTTAATGCCCTGTCCACTTTTTGACTGTGGAAATCCATTGGACTATCAGATTCACCTTACAATCGTATACAGAGTCAACCCCCATGGAGGCCAATAGGCTTAGAAGGGTGTGATTCCACTTAGGACCAGGGCTTTTTTTCAGCCGGAATGCGGTGGAACGGTGTTCCGGAACCTCTTGAAAATGGTCACATGGCTGGTGGCCCCGCCCCCTGATCTCCAGACAGAGGGGAGTTCAGATTGCCCTCCACGCCGCCGAGCGGCGTGGAGGGCAATCTCAACTCCCCTCTGTCTGGAGATCAGGGGGCGGGGCCACCAGCCATGTGACCATTTTCTCCGAGGGCAACCCATGAGTGCCGCCACCTCTTTTCCCAGAAAAAAAGCCCTGCTTAGGACAGTGTGATCTTTCTGGTTGTCAGATGACGCAGCAGCTTCCAGAGCACAGAGTCTTGCCCAGTCAGGTCTGTCAGGAGGAAGAGCACCGCCTGACTGGGCAGGGCTCCTGGTCTCTGCATGCAGAAGGAAAAGCTCTCTTGTTCTTGAGCCATTGGCGAGGAGGATTGGCCTTGCTCATCCCTCTCCCATGAGCTGTCACAGCAGAGTGAGCCATTACCCTGCAAAACCTGATAAGCTCCCCTTTCAGGAGCTGCACTGGGAAACGGTCAGGTTTGTTCCCTGAGCCCAGCTGCGTGGAGGATTACTTAGCAGCACAGTCCACCATAACTACAGTCCAAACCAGGCAGTACGTTTGGACACAAGTCCGGGAAATTTGATTTCTCTGCATCCAGATGGCAGCTGTGGGGAAGTGATTTCCCAAGAGTTGTAGGGCCGAGTTCAGATCAGAACTGCGGTGCAGGAGCAGGGCCGTATCAACCCACAGCCAGGCCCCCAGGCTTTCAGGTATTTCGGGCCCCCTCTAGCACTTCAATCTTTCACCCCACTACAGCTGACAGCCTGACCCTGGTACAGTAGGTACTAGACTGCAGTACATAGCTCTATATCCAACTGTTTTGGCTGGTCCCAATGGCCCGTGGGAACGTTCAAGCACATTCTCCCACCGTTAGTTGTCAATTTTCAAGGCTGTATGGCCATGGTCTTGGCATTGTAGTTCCTGACATTTCACCAGCAGCTGTGACTGGCATCTTCAGAGGTGTAGCACCAAAAGACGGAGATGTCTCAGTGTCAATGAGAACCCGGAAAATACAGCCCGGAAAATCGACAACAACTAACCTTCTCCGGCCGTGAAAGCCCTCGACAATATAACATTCTCCCACCCAGGGTTTTTTTTTCTGGGAAAAGAGGTGGCGGAATTCTCAAGAGGGAAATGAGGAGGAAACACATGGGAATCGATTCTTTGAAATAATATTATTTTCAAGCACTATTTCCAAGTATTTTCAAGAGGTGCTGGAACTCCGTTCCACCACATTCGCCCTGAAAAAAAGCCCTGCTCCCACCTTTTATTACTCTTGCCAGAATATTGGAATAGAGATATGGACAAAAAAGGAACCAGTAAGCAATATGATGTTAAAGTAATGTATATAAATAAATATATAGTATACTTGTGAGAGAATATATATGGATAAATATATATGTATAAGTATTGATACAGCGCAGTGCAGAGCCCTACGGCGCAGGTAACAGTGCCTCAGCAAAAAAAATTGACAGGCCCCTAGACCCTGCGGGGCCCCTAGGCTTCAGCCTAGTCAGCTTTATGAATAATATGGCCCTGTGCAGGAGGGGAAGGGGCTGCTTCAGCTTCTCTCCCCAAGAGGTTTTTCTGACCCTAAACGGTCTTGAGCGGAGACTAACAAGTTTGGCCAGACAACTTGAGTAGAAGGAGCCAAGCAAGTGACCCCAAAGCCCTCAGTTCAGATCTCGCGCGGTTCTCTCAGCCTCAGGGATTGCTAATCGTACTGGCCTACTTTATAGGGCTGGTTAAGGATTATTGGGATCATTGTAAACGACCGAATGCTTGTTTCAAGATCAGCAGAAAAACAACTGGGATCACAGTGTACAAACCCAAAGACAAACAATGACTGTGATTTATGGCTACTATATTTATACTTAGTAAAAATTACATATGATCCTTACATATTACATAGATGAGGGAAAGTATCGTAACGAATAATGTGATCTTGAATCAAAAATGGTTCTCTCAGCCTCGCTAATCATACTGGCCTACTGTACAGGGCTAGTGTAAGGGTTATCAGTATTGTTGTGAACGACCCTGAATGCTTGATTCAAGATAAACTCATTATTAAAATTAGCTTAACTCTGTAGAGGAGAAGGGAGTCAGAACCCAATTCATTCCTAACAGGAGCTACCCAACACACACATCTCATCAAAGAGCATGTGCTGGTGGATTGGGCCCACAGGCAGCATCTTAGGGAAAAGGGGCAAAAGAGGGTTTCTCTCCCCCTGTATGTATGTATCAGACCTAATTAAGCTCTCCTTGGTAGCCCTTGAATGAAAATCACTCTTTGAGTCTCTCTAAATGAGATGCCTTGTTGCATGTTCGTCAAGTGTAGGGAGACGCAATGTTCGCCGGGAAGCGTAGTTTTAAAAGACAGAGCAGGTGGAGATCACTCCCCAGAGGGTTTGTTAATTTCATCTTTGCCTCCTGGAAGGCTCTGTCAATTTCACCTCTCCAGCCTAAAACTGTGTGGGATCCCAACCAAAGGGCAGCAAGGAATGGAAATGGGCTGGAGCTGCCTTCCTGAACCGGGCTTGGACCTGGAGAGATTATAGCGAACTGAAGTTTCTCTTCTGGCATTTCACATGCCCTTCACACAGCTCCAGCAAAGCCTTTGCCCTGCTGCCAGCTCTGCCTTTTTAAACTACCCTTCCCAGCTAACATTGCATCTCCTGACAGGTGTTCTTCACGTGTCAGATGTCTCGTGTAGAGAGACTCTCCTTTTTACAATTATTCTGACGTTTATCTCAAGAGAGAGAGATTTGGTTACCAAAACATGTTGGGGAAAGCATGGCCCAGCAGATCCCAATTATTGGGGGGATTCTCCAACCTTTCTTCTTTACAAAATGCGATCAGTTAAACATAACCTGAGCTACTCCAAACGGCCTCTAAACAAACTGCCCACGAAAGGAATTGCTATCCTAAGGATACACCTGTACAAGACAACCATCTGTCAACCCTCAGGGGGAACCAGAAGAGATCTAACCCTTTTATGCAAGTTGGGTTTTAGAAGGTGTGTGCAAAGGTACCCAAGAAGAGGAAGAAGCAAAAAGAGCCATGAGGGGGCAAGGGGGAGGAAGGCTGTCTACAGATAGCACAAACACACCCATAAACAAGAGCCGCCCGTTCAGTTCAGGACTAATGAGGACGTTCTATTTGTGAGCTTACATTCAAATGGCTGTAAGTGGATGCTGTCACTCACTCCTTGCACTTGACCTACAATAGCCATTCCCCTCCCTTCCGTGATCCAATCCAACAGGGTAGCTGCTTAGGTATTTATCACCATTTAATCCTGGCATATGTGCATCTCTCCAGCATTCACAACAGCCCCATAAGGTAGGTTAAACTGCAAGACAGTTGCCGGACCAAGATTACCCCTGCAAGTTTCATAGTGGGGATGGGAACGGGGGCCTCCGAAATCCTAGTCTTTATGTCCTCTGTAATTGGTCTTGAGCAGGGAAAGCAGCATGGGATGGCCCAGTCTCGTCAGATGGGGGAAACTAAGTAGGGTTGATTCTTGGATAGGGGATCACCAAGGCAGAGGAAGGCAAAGGCGCACCACTTCTGGCTTGTCTCGAAAGCCCCTTGCTGTGGCTGCCATTGGTCAGTTGCGACTCGATGGCTCATGTGTATGCAGGGCTCATTTTGAGGGGGAACGCGCTGGAATGCAGTTGCGGCAGTTCCCCAAAGAGGTCACATGTCAGGTGGCCCCGCCCACCTGACTCTCGGACATTTTGGGCCCGTTTCGTCCTGGATTGGGGCCAAAACGGCTCGGACCGGGCCTCTGACAGGTGGTGGATCACTCTTCTGCTCCACAGCGGCCAGATCCTGACCATTTTGGGGCCCCTTTTTTGGCCATCTTCAGCCCTTTTTGGCCATTTTGGGCCCAATTTCAGCCCTGAATGGCCAGGATTGGGTCCAAAACAGCCAGGATAAGTGATGCCAGGGGTGTGTGGCATATGCAAATCAGTTATGCTAATGAGTTCCTCCAGCTCTTTTTCTACAAAATGACCCTTGAGTGTATGTAATCTGCCTTAAGTAGCATTGAAAAAGGCAGCCTACAAATAAGCTAAATAATTAAATAAATTACCAACCACCAGGGCTTTTTTTCAGCCAGAACGCGGTGGAACAGAGTTCTGGAACCTCTTGGAAATGATCACATGGCTGGTGGCCCCGCCCCTGATCTCCTAAACTCCCCTCTGTCTGGAGATCAGGGGGTGGGGCCACTAGCCATGTGGCCATTTTAGCTGAGGGCGATTTAAATTTTAAAAAAACTCCTCCCCTTGTTCCAGGTGACTCAAAGTGACATCATTGCGCGGTCCTGGAAGCGTGCGTGCACTTTGCGCATGCGCATGCGGTACCAGGGGCACCGCCTCCCACCAGGAGCTGGCAACACCCTGCATTCCACCACCTCTTTTTCCAGAAAAAAAGCCCTGCCAACCACTACAGACTGCTTCCTACTGGTAGGACAGGGCCTTTGACCTGGGAAGGGAAGCATGGAAAGAGAGTGTGGGTGGATGGGTTGCCTTTTAGGGTCAGGTTGTTCCCTTCAATGACAGTGACATCCGAGGGCTTCACAACCACTACAGCCTGTATAAACACAACCTCAAACCCAAGGTCAGGCAGAGTTGTGCTGGCTTAATGGCATGGAGATGTTCTGTTTTTTAAATGACAACAGTCTGTGTTAACACAACTTATGCAAATCCCCCCTCCTTTTTTTTTCAAAGGTGGCGCAATAAAGACACTGTTTGTTTTCTGTTCCTTCCATCAGCTAGAATTATACATTCTGTTTGCTCAGAGTTAACCATTAAGCGAGAGCATTCTCAGCACAAAATGTCTGTTCAAATGCCTTTTATACTTAAAAAAAAAAAAAGCACCGAGAGTCAGTAAAAGTTTGGGCAAATATTGGCTTTGGCAGAGTTTGCTGTTTGTATCAGGAAACTGATTGGTGTTATTGATTGACAGATGGGACCCAGTGTTTAGACAGGGAGTCCCTCTATTGGATTCTCAGAGGTGTTTCGGCAAACAGGTCTAATGCTGAGCAAACAGAGGGATCGCACGAAGTACCGGCTTGTGTGAGCAGAGTAAACGGAAGGGCTCCGCAAACAGCTCAGGAGGAATGTCGCCAACCTTCGCCTAACCTTTGATGTAGTCACTGATCCTTCAGAAGGTGGCCAACAAAAAAAAAAAGAGAGTTTGAACAGGGAGTGAATGGACTTTGAGAGGGATCAGACGCATGCAAACACCGGAGAATGCAAATGTTATCTGTGCGAGCTGGCCTGGAGGGCTCTTTGGAATTTATCTTCCCCTAAAGCCTGAAATCCATGAGGCAATAAAAATTAACTGCAGCTTTTTGGAAGGCAGCCTCCCGTCCTCCTGTGTGCCGCCCCCTTCCCTGAATCAGGCTGGCCTCTCTGAACTCTTCTAAGCCACAGGGAAGCACTTGAAGTAACCCTTCCAGGGGGAGGCTGAGGCTAGGATGGGGAGGGGGTGTCTCTCCAGGGGTGGCCTGCCTCTTCCTTTCTAAAATGTGAGGTTCTAGATCCAGCCTAGAGGAGCCCCACCAGAAAGCCATTTTGGGAAAGACGGCTGAGCAGGAAATTCTGTCAACCCAAATATGGGCCAGTTGATAGCCTCCAAAGAAACACCACCAAAGGTTCCCGCAATTCCATGAATCCACAGGGAAGAGCTCTTTCCTGAATGCCTCCCCCCAAATCCAAGTGACTAGCACCAGTGCTCCTCTCCGGGCAGCTGTGGGGGAAGAGAAGGAGCCTCGGCAGTTATGGAGCGACAGTACAAGAGACAGCGCTTATAGCAGAGCGCCCCCAATAAGGCATGGATTTCCGAGGTTGGTTGTACACCATTTTCTCTCTTGTTTGTAGATGTAATAACAGCTTAGTGAATTCAGTGGTCCAATTCTTCTGAAATGAGCATACTCAAAGAGGAGATGCTTGACCAAACTGGTTCAAGAAGAAAATCCAGGCTTGGTCAAAGACCGACGGAGTCTCTCTGCAGAAGACATCTTACACAGGGACGCTCAAGTGATTAATTTTCTGTGTGGTCACAGGCCTTCTTCGGGGGCTGCCCTCGGCCATCCGCTATGCCCGTATACAGACTCCCAATATTTGTTTAAATAACCTGCTCCTGGACTATTTTAATGACTTAAAAAATTATCGATTTTATGTTTTTGTGACTTTTAATGTATTTTTAAAATGTTGTTAGCCGCCCTGAGCCCATCTGTGGGGAGGAAGGGGTATAAATGAAATTAAATACATAAATATTCAAGTGTATTCTGTCTCCCTAGCAATGCCTGTGTATCCACAATGGGAGAACAAGTGTAAGACGTCTTGTGCAGAGAGACTCCGAGAGAGTTACTGCAAGAGGGCTTTTCCTACTTGTACTGTGGTTGGCTGGGACATGCACAAGAGCAAGAACCTGGGATACCTGCCCACTTTTCACGTGGACCTTCACTGCATGGGGGAGAGGGTTCCCCCAACGCTGTAGAGGATGAGGAGGCCATGCGAGCGCCCTTGTTCCAATGCCACCACTTCCTCTCTCCTATTGAAAATGGGTTGCACTTTCAACTACGGCAGCGATGCCTCGCATTTGCTATCAATTAGGTTGTACTTGCAAATCATAATGGTTTCTACAGGGAGAGATTAAACTGCCCCTGTTGATAGACGAGTGAACCATCAATAAGAATGGGGGGGGCATCTGTTGCTTGAGGGACCCCCTGCTGCTTGAAGAGTCAGGGCTGTGCTTGACTGGGAAACAATTTGGGGTCCTCCTGTCCGTTCAGGAGTTGCCAGCAATAAAAAGCGTATAGTGTGGAGAGCAGAGCTAGCAAGTAAGTCATCATACATCACAAATCAGTCAAGGGTGGAAAAGTCAAATGAAGGATCCTTCCATTATTTCCAGTGTTCCTCCTTCCAGCTCTCGAGAGAAGTTTCCAAACTGCAGCTCCTGCCAAGTGTAAGAAACCCCGAGCGGCATTAGCGGTCTGGCTCAGAGCACTCAAAGAGCCTGGAGACACTCCCCCGCCCCTTGAAGCGCCCCTCCAGAAAGCACAACTGACTTCTCCGCAGGTTCCCAGCTAGTTAACAAGAAGGACAACAGCACCTCATACAATCCAAGAGCCCTGATTAAAATGACCATTACTTTGGAAAGATCAACATTGTTTACATAAGGAAACAGCCTGTTTAAGTGGCATTCAAATCAAAATTATTTGATCAATCGGTGATTGCAGTTCATGAAGCTGGAAAGGGAACCTTGATAAGACGCACTCCCCCATGCCAAGAACACGGGAACAGCAGGATTCTACATTGTACCTGAGGATTAATAAGTGACTTATGCATACATGAAAGGCTTCGCCACCCTTTCCAACTGGCTATTGTCTCGGCTGTAAAGGAAACGGTAGGTAGACCCAATGGAGCCCCATTCATTAAGTTTAAGCACTTTGGGGGCAACCTCCAGGAGTTGTCTCCATAACACAGTCCTTTCGAAAACACAAGTTTGGCTCTTGCTGAAAAGAAGCCTCCAATCTCAGAGTCTCTCTGCACAAGACATCTTACACAAGTAGGATCAAGTGAAAGATTTTACACTTGTTCTCGCATTGTGGATGCACCACACTGCTAGGGAGACAGAGCGGTGGTGGTGGAGAGTGCCATCAAGTCATAACTGATTTATGGCGACCTCTGGTGGGGTTTTCATGGCAAGAGACTCACAGAGGTGGTTTGCCATTGCCTGCCTCTGCAACTCTGGTCTTCGTTGGGGGTCTCCCATCCCATTACTAACCAAGGCCGACCTCGCTTAGCTTCTGAGATCTAACAAGATCAGGCTCACCTGGGCTACCCAGGTCAGTACAATTGAATATACTGAAATACCGAATATACCGAATATACCGAAAGTAAGTCACTTGAGTGTCCCCACGTAAGGTGCCTTGTGTAGAGAGGCTCTCCTGCGTTACTCCACATTTCTGAAAAGCAGGCCTACCAAGCTAAGGCAACAGAAACAGCTAAGCAATGGCACTGCGGCGTTCAGAAGCCGCCACCCACTTTCTCCACTGCAAAACGTGGCCCTATTTTTATTGCATCACTATTGTCAGATTCTAACGATGAGGAAAGCCGTCTCCTGAGCATGCTTGCAATGGGGTCATCCCTGCACCGGGGCTGGGGCAAGCTTTGAACTTCCTGCAGTTATTGAGATGATAGAGGAGGTGAGAATGCGAGCCAGAGGGTAGTGGGTTGAGGCTCTGTCCGCAGTGTTTTAGGACAGCCTGCCCCACTGGAAGCAGGGCTGCTAACAAGCCTGGAAAAAAATATCCCGTCCATTTAATAGTGGCTTAATGTGCGGAGAGAGGCAGCTGAAGCTTTTCATGGCATGGAGGTACATAACGTTGCCTGGTAAATAGTATCCTATTAAGCCACTATTGCAGAAACAGGAAACAACAAAGGGCGGCCCCGGTACCAATTTAAAGCAAAAACGACAAAACCGGGACTCCACAATGTTAAGAGCCAAAGTGTGATCTAATTTTCTGTATTATAAAGTGCAAACAGTGCAATAAATACAAACATGGATACAGAATACGTTATACAAAATTTTTAGAAGTGCAATAGTACAGAGTCCAAACATTTACACATATATCACAATACTTCTGTTGTCCGGAATAATCAGAAAAATTTTAAAGTAATTAGACGATCCAACTTTATGGACTGTGAATATATAAGTACTGTGCACAACTCCCTACCTACCGGCTCCCTTGAAATATTGGCAACTGGCACTTTAAAAAAAATTTTCTGATTATTCCGGACAACAGATGTCGCATCATGATGTTTTCTTGGCAGACTTTTGTTATGGGGTGGTTTGCCATTGCCTTCCCCAGTCATCTACACTTTACCCCCAGGAAACTGGGTACTCATTTTCAGGGCTCATTTCAAGGGGGAATGCGCAGGAACGCAGTTCCGGCAGTTCCCCAAAGAGGTCACATGTCAGGGGCCCCCACTCACCTCTCAGCCATTTTGGGCCCATTTCAGCCTGGATTGGGGCCGAAACGGCCTGGATCGGGCCTCTGACAGGTAGTGGATTACTCTCCCGCTCAACAGCAGCCCGATCCTGACCATTTTGGGCCCCTTTTTGGCCATTTTCAGCCCACTTTTGCCATTTTGGGCCCAATTTCGGCCCTGAATGGCCAGGATTGGGTCCAAAACAGTCAGGATAGGTGATGTCAGGGGGTGTGGCTTATGCAAATCAGTTATGCTAATGGAACACTTCTGGTGATGTCAAGGGGCATGGCATATGCTAATGAGTGATGCTAATGAGTTATGCTAATGAGTTCCTCAAGCTCTTTTTCTACGAAATGACCCTTGCTCATTTTACCAACCTCAGAAGGATGGAAGGCTGAGTCAACCTTGAGCCAGCTACCTGAACCCGGCTTCCGCCAGGATCGAACTCAGGTTGTGAGCAGAGCTTGGGCTGCAGTACTGCTGCTTACCACTCTGTGCCGTGGGGCTCTTCCTGTGGTATTAGCTCTAGAGAAATACTTTTACTACATATCAAGGGAAAGGGTACATTTGGTGAGAAAATAAAAAATAGCTGACTGACTCCTACATCTTGACGGTCAGACTAGAACACGATACAATCTGAACAAAGACTGAACAAAGAGCAAGGAATCCCTAGTATATGTTGCTAGTTAATTGCCCCCCAATAAACTGGTTCGTCCAATAGACAACCCTAATCCCTTAATTAAGCATAATACTTCCCCCTTTTTTGGCAGGAACTCTTACTCTATTCAAACTCCCTATTTAACTAAACAAACCGAAACACAATTTGACCCTTTCATGACTGAAGTGAATGACACTAAAAATCCAAACCCTATCACACCTTCAAGCCCAGTTTGAGAGTTTCCCAGAAGGGCTGGAGCCAAGGCAGAGCCAGTGGTTAAGCAGGCAAATCAGATTTGTCCCACTAAGGTAGTGGGGTTGTTTGGAAACTGAGGGCCAAGCTACACATGATGAATGACACTTGAACGGCAAGTGGATTGAGTGGAGGGCAAGTGAACAGGGAGAAATACACTTGCCGTTCAAGTGCCATTTGTCATGTGTAGCTTGGCCCTAAGCTTTTTCGTTTGTGACAGTACATCTCATATTAACAGCATGAAAGTAAGGATTTGGGGTGGGTGGGTTCTAGTTACATCAGGAGTCAAGGTTGGTCAGTTCCCTCCCCCATCCTGCCCCCAATTTCGCTGCAAATGCCACCCACCTGACTTGCTCAGTTCAGCCCATCTAATTCCCCCCCACCTTGACCATTTTTGCCCCTACTGTGCTTCAAGGGTAGATACGGGCTTCTGGCAGCCTCAATTTGGGCTAGCTTCTACAGCACTGAAAAAGAAGAGTGGCGGCTCTTTCTCACTCTCTCTAGGACCCAGCGGCAAAGAGGCTCAACCTGCAAGAAGCGTCTAATGACCTCACTTCATGACTCCTCCCTAGCATTGCCAACTCTGGGATGGGAAATTCCTGGAGATTTTGGGGAGGGGAGTTTGGAGAGGAAGCTCAGCAGGTTACAATGCCATACAGTCCACCCTCCAAAGCAGCCATTTTCTCCAGGGAAACTGGAGATCAGTTGAAATTCCAGGAGATCTCCAGGTCCCACCTGGAGGCTGGCAACCCTACTCCCCTACCAGCTCCTCTTACCATGAGCAAAGTTTAGCCAAGCTGAGGAAGTGCATATAGGAAATTGTTCCATGCCTGACAATTGAACTGCAGTGAACTTTCATTTCTTCAGAGTTGGTTTAGAACAAAAATTGCAAACATATAGTCCTATTAAATGTTATTTCATAATATTTATTCATTGTGGGGGACTTTTGGCAGTAATTTTAAAGCCCCTTTTTAACGCATGGGTTCATTTAATTTACTGTCTGCCCCAGTCCTTTGGGTAAAATCTAACTGTTCGGTTCTAAATCCTGTATAAATTGGCATCGTTCTCAACATTCCCTGTTGTTGTCGGGATTGTTTCCAAACTGAAGACAGCGCAAAGTCTTGAATGAATTCCTTCTAAATTAAGTTTAGATCAGCCATGCCTTTATGATAAAAAACATCATGTGTTTTTAAATGAGGACCCTTGCAAACAGAAACGTTAAAAAGAAAAGAGAGGTGCAGAGAAACAAAGAGAAGCCAGCAAAAGGTGTTGACCAACGAGGCTAGCAAGCATTACCCACCACCAAGCATGCTATGTGGGACTTTTTTTCTGAGAAGAGATGGTGGAACTCAGTAGTGGAACTCAGGACCGCACAATGACGTCACTTTGGGTCAGCTGGAACAAGGGGGGAGTTTTTTAAAGTTTAAATTGCCCTGGGCAAAAATGGTCACATGGCTGGTGGCCCCGCCCCCTGATCTCCAGGCAGAGGGGGGGTTAGATTGCCCTCCATGCCACTTGGCGCGGAGGACAATCTAAACTCCCCTCTGTCTGGAGATCAGGGGGCGGGGCCACTGGCCATGTGACCATTTTCAAGCAGTGCCGGAACGTTCCACCACGTTCCCGCTGAAAAAAAGCCCTGATGCTAGGGAACAAAAGCCCAGCAAGCCCAGCAAATGTGGGGAGCCAGAGCCAGAGAAGAAACGAAGGGCCGGCATCCTGGCCACAGCTGAATGTTCCAGAAGAGGTTCTCAGATGGAGCCGTTGGGTCCCAGGATCTCGAGGAGCAGGGCTAGAGCCAAGAAGGAGGCACCACATGGTTGAAAGGAATTAACATTATTTTTTATCATACACATTTTTATTTCAGCCAATAAACTCAAAACATAGGCTACAATCATAAAATCATCTAAGTCCTACATCTACAACCATCCACTACAGTCATTTTCTACAATCCTCTAAGTCATACGCATTCTATAAACACAATCATATAAATAATACAAAAAGCCCATACGAGATAAACTGGTGGTGGTGGAGAGTGCCCTCAAGTCATAGCTGACTTATGGCGACCCATGGTGAGATTTTCATGGCAAGAGACAAACAGAGGGGGCTTGCCATTGCCTGCCTCTGCAACCCAGGTCTTTGTTGGAGGTCTCCCATCCAATTACTAGCCAAGGTTGACTTTGCTTAGCTTCTGAGATCTGATGAGATTGGTCTCACCTACATTATCCAGGGCAGGGCAAAAGAAACTACTATCATTTAACTCATATAGTCATCAATCAAATCATGTATCTATATAGAATTTGCTTATATGTCCTTAATTTTCCACTTCTATTTAAATATCTTTATTCTATCTTTTCCGTCTATCTTCATATCTAATAATAATTTTATTACAAACATATACTGCCAAATTCTTCTCCCCACTTTATCCTTTATGACATTTTCTGTTTTAATTTAAATTTATTCTTAATTATTCTTAGTTTTCAGCTACGTAATCAAAAAATACTTTCCATTTTTCTTGAAATTCTGAGATCGGCCTGTTGTGTATATAAGATGTTCGTTTTGCCATTGCCGCATATTCGTATAATTTGTTCTTCCATTCATTCAGATCTGGACCTCTTTCTGCCTTCCAATTTGCTGCAAATATTACTTTTGCCACCAAGGAATGAACATTTTCATCTGGAAGAGGATTGGAGTTCACAGCAGCAAAGATGGTTGTAATTTAAGGAAAACGAAAAATGCCTATTGTTGAACTGGGTTAAAAGTTAATATTTTAGAATGTTGAATAAAAAATGCTGAGTAGCAGAAATCTAAGAAAAATGGAAGAATGGTTACTGTTGAAGTGGATCAGTTTTGAAGTCAAAATTTTAGAATGCTGAATAGAAAATGCCGAGTACATATAAGTAATAAGGAGAGAAGAAATAGTTTATAGTCATATGTTATACCTTTTGCTCTTTATTTTCATGTAACCGATCTTTATTTTGTTTGTATTAGTCTATTCACTTTTTATCACTCTTTTGTTGTTTATAATCCATAACAATGTAAAATTGTGCATGGTTTACTATTTTTAAGGTTACTATAATACTGCCACTCTGTTCTTCTTTTTAAATAAAATTATTTTTTTTAAAATTTAAAAACAGCAAAGATGGATGGGAGTGACAGTAGGCAGCTCCTCGGGAGCCACAATGCAACTTCAGCAAGAAAGAACAAAATACTGGGCTTGGGTCCCACTCCTGAGAAATGTAGCTACAGTGACTACAAGGCACTTATTTACAGTATTTATACCCTCCCTTCCTCTCCAATGGGGACCCAAAACACCTTGCATTTGAATCAGCGGCTTCAGCTTTGGCTCCTGCTTCAAAGCAGATGTTCCGGTAAGACTAACAACATTTGTGGTAGGGTATGTGCTTTTGTGAGTCACAGCTTCAGTATCTGGTACTGAAGAAGTGAGCTGTGACTCGGGAAAGCTCATACCCTACCACAAATTTTGTTAGTCTTATAGGTGCTACTGGACTCTTGCTCTTTTCTACTGCTACGGACAGACTAACACAGCTACCCTTTTTAAAGAAGATGTTGTATGGAGAGAATTTTTCTGTGCATGTGGCTACATGGTGAGAAGTTAAAAGCTGGTATCACAAGTAGAGATGGGCACGAACTGGAAAAAAAACCGAACCATGTGGTTCGTGGTTTGTCAAATTTCACGAACCACGAACTTTCACGAACCTGCCCCTGGTTTGCGAACCAGTTTGTTTGGTTTGTGAAAACGGCACATCCGGGTAAGAAAATCACCACTTCCGGGTCAGCGGAAGGTCACATCCGAGCCAACAGAAGTTCACTTCCGGGTCAGCAGAAGGTTGGCAGGAAGTCCATCCCCTGTGGCCTAGGAAACAGATTGATTGGCACCAGGCTGTCTGCAGTGACGAACCTAAAAACAAACCAAACGAACCAGCCTAAAAGTTCATGGCGATTCATCAGAAATGGGATTTAATGAACCATGGTTTGTGAACCACGAACTGGCCTCATTCATGCTTAATTTTGGTTCGTATTTTGGTTCGTGCCCATCTCTAATCACAAGTGATCCCCCTCTCCACCCCTTATTAAACAAACTTAAGTGTTGCCAGCCTTCAAAGGAGTCGGGTGCAACTAAAGTGGTCCTACCTCTGCACTCTCCTTCCCTCACTGTCTTACAAAGGAAGCTCTCCTTCAGCACTCCATGTTTATTTGCAGTAATATGACTTGTTTCTAGATGGGTTCCCTGCAGTAATGAGCAAGAAGCCAGCGGTTTCGAAATCCCCCATCCCCCTTTATCTTTGGAGTGAGCTGTTTTTGTGTATTTCTTTAAAACCAAATTAATATTTAGAACTTTCCAGCGAGAATGAAAGGCTGTTTCATCTAGCAAAGAATGGCTGGCATGGGGGCTTAGAAAGCATTTATGTTTTTACTCTAAGGGAGCAATGCCTCCCTTGGAAGTGAAACTACTTCCACCTTGAAGCAACTCTGGCATCCTTTTGAATTTGCTATGTGCAAATTGAGGAACTCCTAACGAGCCAGCAGCCATTGTAGGCAGAAAGCAGAAAGCCAATTAACTGTCTTTAAAATGATGTGTTCATTAGCATGAAAATAAAGCAAAACTTTTCGAAGATAATTGCATTTTTTTTGGATGAGAGGAAAGGTATTTCTGATCTGTGACTGTCTCATAAATATGCATTAGTGTATAAATCATTTTAAAGGCATGTTTCCCTTAATGAGGTATATACCCCTCAAATGTGTAAAATATCTTAGAGAGCGACAAGAACCCCGAAGAAGCCCCTTCCCACAGCAAAGGAGCTGCAGAACGGTTCTCGCCCCAGTGATGCCCAACCCCCCCTATGCTGCTGGAATGTGAAGATGGAAGAAAGTGTATGTGGTGGGGAGGGGGCATGTGGCTAAAAGGGACAGGCTTCTATAGAAGGCTTTCCTGCCCTGGAACTAGGGTTACCAAGGTCCAGGTGGTGGCTGGAGAACTCCTAGAATTACAACTGATTCCCAGGCCACAAACATCAGTTCCCCTGGAGAAAATGGCTTGTTTGGAGGGTGGCCTCTATGGCATTATACCTTGCTGAGGTCCCTCTCTTCCCAAAACCCTGCCCCCTCTCCAGGCTCCACCCCCCCCCCCAAATATCCAGGAATTTCCCATGCTGGGGCTGGCTACCCTATCTGGAGCTCTGATAGTATGACATTGTGCCAACCAGGGCTTTTTTTCTGGGAAAAGAGGTGGTGGAACTCAGTGGAGGAACTCAAGACCGCACAATGACGTCACTTTGGGTCAGCTGGAACAAGGGGGGAGGTTTTTAAAGTTTAAATTGCCCTCGGCGAAAATGGTCACATGGCCGGTGGCCCCACCCCCTGATCTCGGCGGCACAGAGGGCAATCTAAACTCCCCTCTGTCTGGAGATCAGGGGGCGGGGCCTCTGGCCATGTGACCATTTTTAATTGGTGCCAGAACTCCATTCCACCGCATTCCTGCTAAAAAAAGCCAATGTGCCAACCATATGGCTGTTGCCAAATAAAAAGCTTCCGCTGAAGAGCGCCAAATGATGGCCCCATCTGCCCCTCTGCCCTCCCCCAACAATAGCAGAGACTAAGGGCCCAACTAAAAGGATGCAGGTGATTATGGTTCCTCTGCAAGCCTTGCCTACCTTGCAGGCTTGTGCGGGGATAGCTAGCTTGGAGCTCCTTTGAAGAAAGGCAGGAGAATCTGGGAGTTTCAGATTAGAAAAATGGTGGCTGGGGCGGGGAGGAGGTATGTAGAGGTTGATAAAATTATGCATGGGGTAGAAAAAGTAAGAGAGAACTTTTTCTTTCCCATACTACTAGACCTTGGGGGCACCCAGTGAAATTGTGGAGAAATGGGATCAGAACAGAGAGAAGGAAATACTACTTTACTCAGTGAGTAATTAAATTGTGGAATTCACTGCCAGTGCATGTACGATGGCCACAGGCACAAATGATTCAAGCCCTCTTCAATGAAAAGGGGCTTAGACAGATTCATGGAGGATGGAGAGGTCCATCAATGGCTACTCTCTAAGGTGAGTTAAGAGAACTTCCATATCCAGGGGCAGTCAACCTCTGAAAGCCAGTGTTAGGGGGCAGCAGCAGAGGAGAGCCTCAGGCTCCATGCCCTGTTTTTTGACCCTCTGGGGCCACTGGTTGGCCACTGTGTGAAATAGGATGCTGGACTAGATGGACAAATAGTCTGGCCCCTCTCTTACGTTCATAGGAGATGGAAGGGTAGGATAAGAAATGAACCAAGAGTATAGAAAGTCTGGATCTCAGGCACCAGGGCAGCCAGGAGAGGTATGCTTTCTCCTGATCTTGGCACCTGGGCAATGGGTAACTTTGGACAAATAAGATACCCATCAGGAACCTCGACTCCTATATGTGGCTGAAGGGCCTTAAATTTATGTTAAGTTCGAGGTTGAAAGACATTTTTTATAAAATGATGCATAGATGATATCTATCACTGGGAAAGTTAGCAAAAATGTATAAGAAGTTTTCATATAAATACTGGAAATGCAACAGCCAGAGGGAACATTTTACCATTTATAGTGGACATGAAACAAAGCTAAAAAAATTTGGATACAAATATACACAATTGTCCAGAAGATTTTAAAGATTAGTATACAAATGAAACCGGAGGCATTCCTTCTGGGATTAATGGACAAACAGTTAGAAGCTACTCATGGTACACTCTTTTTGTCTATACAGCCATTTGGGGCCGGTTTTGTCCCAATTCTGGCCGGAAATGGCCAGGATCAGGCCACTGTTAGGCAGGGAAGGGTTCAGCCGCACAGCAGCAGCCTGTTCCAGGCTGATCCAGGCCATTTCAGGCCCAATTCGGTCCGATTCTGGCCTGAAACAGCCAAGATCGGACCACTGCCGGGCAGGGGAGTGCTCTCCCACGTGGCAGGGGCATGTTCCAGGCCAATTTCAGCCCAAATTGGGCCCCTTGTGGAGCACGGGAGCACTCCCAGGGTGGCCACGGCCTGAGGGATGACGCCACTTCCTGGAAGCACATGTGTATAGGACCCAGTGAGTTCCACCACCTCTTTTCCCAGAAAAAAAACCCTGATTCAGGGGTAGGGCAGTTTAGAAATCAAAATTATAAGTAAAGAAATAAATAATACCCTGGACCCAGATTTCAAGAACTGTTGACCAGTCTCAAATGTTCCACCGTGGAGCAAGATGACTGAACGAGTGGCGACTGGCCGCCTTCCCTTTTTCCTGGATGAGGCAAATTATTTAGATCCCTTCCAATCTGGTTTTGGCCACAGCATGAACTGCAGGAGTTTGCCATTCCGTCTCAGTCCTTTCCTACTGGAATGACAGCTGAGGTTAGTAATGAGCAGTGCATGGGCTTGAACCCAGATGGTGGTGTAGGGAGGAAGGAGGCAACTGGCAGGCCTACACCTATTACCCCTACCAACAGGAGGGTTTGTGTCAAGCAATCCCTGCAAACATTGCTGCAGGGGCTTGGCTTACCCTGGCCACCAGCATCTCTTCAGGGCGGGCACTCACTAGGAACTCCCCAAAGTTAAAGGGCTGATAATCCCCAAAAGGCCTTTTTCAAAACACATCTGAGTCCCAGAAACTGCCATTACATATTAGTCTGATTTATCAATTGGACTGTCCTTAGGACATGTTTTCAATCAAGGAGCAAATTCAGAGCATAATAAAATATCGCGCAAATGTTTACGTCAATTCTGTCCTGACTTTAAAAAGAGGTTGGTTGTTATTATTTGTTGTGGGCACTGCCCAAGTGGTTAGCTGGCAAAGCCTCTGAAAATAAGAGTTGTGGAGGAAGAGAAATCACATTTTCCTGTAGGATATATTCCACGCTGAGCAGTTGGTTTATTTTTCCCAGACCTAGCCCAGATTCCGTCATCTCCCTTGCCTAAAAAATCCCATATGTGGCCAGAATGTTCAAACATACAGGTGAAGGAGACATATGCAAGGGGCAAATCTATCAGAATTAAAGGAGATGGGGAAGGCTGGCCAGGTGCGTGTGTGCGCCTGGAGGGGATTGGGTGCAAGCCAGAAGGCATCGTAAAGAATTTATTAGATGTGTTGGGTGGTGCCAGCTAAGTTTAATATGAATCTGCATCAGATGAAACCATCTAGTTCTCCATAATGAATATTTAATTGTGCACAGATCAAGCCCTTTCTGCCGAGGTAATTAAAAGCTTACTTGTTCCTCCAAATTACAGGTTCCCCGTGACCTGCTGAGCAAAGAAGATTGAATGTTAACTGCTGACACTGCGTTATTAGATGAGGATTAAGGCCAATTGCCTTCCTCCTTCCTAGCTAATAGTTCTGAAGATCTCTTGTCTTATTGGCCCACGGGGAGAGGAAGAATCCCTTCCCTTGCTGCCCCATGGAAGGAGAGCTCTTCAGCATATGAAATCAAAGGGTCAACGAGAGCATCAAATCTTGAAAAAAACATGGGCAATAGTGGTTAATACAGCCCTGATTTTGTGCAAAGTCAAGGATTATAGAATAAGATGCAGTGGGAACCAGGACTCAGATGTGTTTTAAACAGCTGCCTATACACCAGCATTCTCTGTGGCAGGCCCTACCCTGTGGAACGGCCTGCCTGAGGAGGTCAGGAAAGCCCCCACTCTCCTGGCTTTCCGGGAAAGATGCAAAACCGAATTATTCAAAAAGGATTTTTACTCAGGTAGGAGGGCTGTGTTGAAGGGAGAAGATCTCAGATGATCCGTTAATGAGTTAGGAACCACAGACTTCACCACTATGTTGCCTGACATCCTATCTGTTGCTTTAAGTATGTGTTCCTATGTGCTACTTGCGCTTCAAGTATGATCCTACTGGGTAGCTCTATGTTGTCTGATGTCCATCCTAGAATTGCTTATGCTCTGTTTCAGTATTTCTTCAACTCAGAATGGGATTCTTGCTAATGCTATGTCTTTGTAAACTTGTATTCATTTACCCTACGGCATCGTTTATGGAAATGTCCTTGATACTGATTGTCCTAATTTCACACTATGTAATCTGCCTTGAGTCTCAGTGAGAAAGGCAGACTATAAATGACATCATCATCAACAACAATAATAATAATATAAATCAATGGAGGGAAAATGTTGATGGTTATTTGCTTACACAAAAGTTGCATGTTTAAAGGCAGGTGAACTTGAGAAGATCAGCTAAGAGGAGGGGAAGGCAAGCAAAGGGATCGGCCATTGCTTTTCTGTCCAGCCTGTAGGTTTCTCAGGGGTATCTATCTGGCTTCGGTGGAAACAGAACGCCAGATAAGATGGACCCACCTTGATCTTCTTCATCAGGTACTCCTAGTGACATGTTGTTTTTAGTGCAGAAAGTTGTGTATTTTTTTTCTGTAACTGGCTGCCTAAAGGAATTCTTTTTTTAAAACTGAACTGTCCTTGGATGAGAAAAGTTGGGCGAGTTTATTTGAACAGTGGTGTCAATCCACAGAACTGTAAATCGCAACTTGATCTCTATTAGGCGAACGGCCCAATGAGCAAAACAGCAACAGTTCATGGCAGAACACATCCTGCCTTGAGTCTCAGTGAGAAAGGCAGGCAATAAATGAAGAAAATAAATAATAAACAGACCATGGTGCAACCCAAAGACCACAAATTGACATCTAGTGACAGAAGGAAACATTAGCTCTCTGAAGGCCCGAGAAGAGAAGAGCGAAGCTTCCAAAATGGTTGCTCCTTCCCAAACGAATCACGGTAAGGCAGAACAAACTTCTCTTATTGTAGGAGAAGAACATGGGTATAATTTCCAGTTACACAGAATCATGCAAGACAAAGAACAAAACATCAAAACCTCCAGAGGAAAACTGGTTTTAAAATCAACCACATGCTTTTAATCGTAGGAAGCAAATTGCCTGTGTGAGAATGGCAGTCAAACGCCTATCTTGTCTTATATCTAATTCTGAAACTTGGATCCCAGCACGCAGACCAAAAATCCACACAATGAGGCCACGTTAGGCAGAGGAGACGTTTCTACAACCTTGAAGGAGCCACTTCTCATATTTCCTAGATCTGAAAACACTGTGTTGTTTTTCTGGTGTCTCAAAATGGGAAATTCCCAAACTGTTTAATCAGTTACTTCCTGCAGCGCAAGAGCTGCTTCCATGTGGTTCCTTCTACAGTCGAATGGCAAGATCCTATGGACCGACAGGCACCACAGCGGGCACCTCGAGGGAGTCTCCCTGTGGTAAGGAGCTGAATTATTCCGGACTGGACACCATCCCCTCCCCCTCCAGTTCCAAACATTAAGATAATGTGAACGTTGTTTGGCCACCATGGATTGCGGAGTACTTTGTGGAAAAGAACAATTTAAGGTGATGTCTGTCCAGTACTGCAAACCCTGTTATCTTATGTATGCTAACGTTAATGCTGGTCACATAGCATAATTAAGATATGAATTCTGATTTCTAAGCCAAGCGCCGCTTTCTCAAGGTCAAAAAACAAGTCCAGACCCCAGCATTATCTCCTGCGTCATACAACTGATTGCTTCATCTGCATAAGGAATGAAACATAATTAATATTTGCCATGCACAGTCAACTGCAAACCGTCTCCCTTCCCCCAGCTCCTCTCTACTAATCTGTTAGCAGCATCTGGCCAGCTGCACATTGCAATACATGCACAATCCTCCTGCGACCAGAGATAAACCTCTGTTGTCAGCCAGGCTGGAAGGCACAGAGCGGCTTCACTGGAATCCATGACCTTACTTTGGACCCATTTGCTTAATTAAGAGAAAATGGTTTTTCACTAGATCGAGTGGTTAATGAGTAACACCAGAGGAGTAGCCTAAGGAGGAAGGTTTGCAAGCGAAGAAATGGAGCAAAGGGACTAATTGTCCCCTCCACCCAAAATTACTCTGGGACTGAAAGCGAGAAGGTTCATAATCCTATTCATAGACAGCAATGCTCTTTGCAAGCAGAGCTCCTTTCCATAACACATACAAGTTATTTGCTCCATTTCTACAATCTCCAAATGATGTAGAAAGAGGACTAATTTTGATCCCGCCAACCACAGGTAGGAAAGGCAGTGGACCGCGTGTGCACAAAGCAGCCATTCATCAAGGGGCCTCCAAAGCCTGGTTCCCCCAACTATGAGCAGCAGAGCTTCTGAGCAGATCAGCCTGGCTTTGCAGAAGACCTTGTCCAGTTAGCCCTCTGCCTTTCAGTACAAGGACAGAAAGCTCCAGGACATCCTCCCATACCTAACTGGGAAAATTCACCAAGAGGTGATTTTTTTCAGGATAGTCTAATGAATATGTTCATGCTTCTGAAAACAAATATTCCAGGTAACCAAATCTTTCTGGGAATCATGCACTCACAACATCTGCCAAATGTTGCCCCTCCCACTGCCTGGAAGACTCAAGCCAGATAGCGAGGCACCAGGATAACTAGTCAATCTCTGTCAGAAATCTCTGTCAATCTCTGTCAGAAACTAGTCAATCTCTGTCAATCTCTGTCAGAAATAATTTGGCCTTGTAATATTTACAGTACTTCAAAATGGGACTGGTTTGCAATGGATCTTGATTCGCACTATCTGAATGCACATTCCTCGTGTTTGGAATGCTTCTTTCCACCAATAAGTCTCTCCTAAGGTAAAGGTACTCCCCTGTGCAAGCACTGAGTCATTACTGACCCATGGGGGGATGTTGCATCACAACATTTTCTTGCCAGACTTTTTATGGGATGGTTTGCCATTGCCTTCCCCAGTCATTTACACTTTACCCCCAGGAAACTGGGGACTCATTTTCCCGACCTCGGAAGGATGAAAGGCTGAGTCAACCTTGAGCCGGCTACCTGAACCCAGCTTCCGCCGGGATCAAACTCAGGTCATCACACCAGGCCAGGGACACTGAAAAGACCTGTCAGTTAGAAGCTGCCAGCAACTGGGAGAGGACTAACATCTGGGAGGCTCTCCTCCCATCTCTAGCAAATTACTATTCCACCTTCTCCGTGTTCTGTGGGGCTGCAGATACATCAAAAGAAGTCAAAACCTGTGAAATGTTGCAGACGTTTTCAGGTGGGTTGGTCTAGAGTAGAAGAGCAAGATTCGAGACTAGTTGCAGCTTAGAGACCGACTAGATTTCCAGGGCATCACCTTTCAAGAGCCTTTGTGCCTCTCCCTTGATGGGTCCACCAAGACAAGAATCCCCAAACCCTCCTCTTTAGCAGCAGCTCCGAAGGGGTCTGCGGGGAGCATGCATAAGCACGTGTGTTTCAGGGCATCCATTTGTGTGAATTGTTCTCTCTCATGCACACACATTTTTTAAAAAAAAAACCTGGCATCACACTGACATCTTCTGGTAGAAACTCCTCACTACAAAGCTGAAGGATCAGGAAGTGAGTGGAGCAAGCAAGCATGCTGTTTTCCCTAACAGGCGGGAAGTCTGGGATCAGTTTCCTTTGAAAAGGTACTTTTGGGTTCACCGCGACGCAGGTGCAGAACCTGCACTTCCAGCGACCTGGGATTTGTCTCTGGGCCATGCAGACATGCACGCCTCGCTGGGCCCATCAATTAAAACAGTCTATAGATCCCCAAGCGAGGGCCCCGACCTGGTGGAACTCTCTTGTCCCCAAGATCTTCCATCCTTCCAGCGGGCCTGCAAGACAGAGATGTTCCGCCAGGCATTTGGTTGAGGCCAACATTAAATCCATCAAATAAGTCTCCCTGCCGGCCTCCCACCTGGGGGGGGGGCTATATGGTCATTTGCCCTCCACATACGAGCAGCTGCAGGATATCAATCCACATCTTCACCCTTGAGCGGGTGAATTGTTGAAGTGCTGTATTGTAAGGTTTGCGATTTTATTGTATGCCTGTGTTTTTATTTTGTTATAACCCGCCCTGAGCACACATGCGAGGAGGGCGGGCTATACATTAAATAATAATAATAATTTTTAAAAAGCTACAGATGCAGAGGAGTTAGCCGTGTTAGTCTGTGGTAGCAAAATCAAAAAGAGTCCAGTAGCACCTTTAAGACTAACCAATTTTATTGTAGCATAAGCTTTCGAGAATCAAGTTCTCTTCGTCAGATGCATGATACAGAGACTGGTCAAATACAAGAGGTGGGAGGAGGAGGAGAGAGAAGAGCAATTAGGGGGGGGGAAGGGGGAGGGAGCAACCAAAACATTCCTTTGCTAGTATATGTAAACATCTCCTTTTGGTGTGTGGATCAGTTGGCTTCAAAGGAGTTTGCCCTGTTAGTTTGTAGCAGCCAAACAGCTAGACCATCCAATTCCAATGCAGTATGAGCCTTCGATAACCGCAGCTCTCCCTGCCAGATGCATCTGACAAAGAGATCTGTGGTCCCCGAAAGCCCACGCCAGGTGCCGCTGAGCTCCCCCAGACCGCACCTCTGTAAAGGAAATCTGTTACCTGTGATAATGTGATAACCATTCATAGTCCCTATTCAGTCCCAGCTTGACAGAGTCAAATTTGCATATGAATTCCAGTTCAGCAGCCTCCGGTTGGATTTTGTTTTTGAAAGGTTTCTGTTGAACTACAGCGACCTTTAAGTCTTTGATGGAATGTCCTGGTAGATTGAAGTGTTCTCCCACTGGTTTCTGGGCGTTTCCATTTCTAATGTCAGATTTGTGTCCATTTATTCTTTTGCGTGACCAGTCTCTGTATCATGCATCTGACGAAGAGAACTTGATTCTCGAAAGCTTATGCTACAATAAAATTGGTTAGTCTTAAAGGTGCTACTGGACTCTTTGATTTTAAAAAGCTACAGGATCTTGCTCATGTTTCCCACACAAGGGAATTCTCATCCTCTCTTGAGCGAAGGGCTATGGTTGCTCATTATTATTATTATCCTCAACAACACTGACAATGGTAACTAATATTCCCCTGCTGTTGGGGAACAGAGAAATATGGGAGTTCAAATCTCTGTCTGCTGCTGGATAGCGTGTTCAAAACACACAAAGCATACAGGAGGCAGCATTCCTGGGCACTTGGAGCTTAGCAAAACTGCAGTAATTGTTTTCGTGCTCAGAGCAGAGATCTTGTAATGCCCAGCAGACGTTATTTGAGGTAAGGCCCACTGAACCAAAGAGGACTACCCTCAGAATAAGAATACCGAGCAGCTCATTGCAAGACTATAGATCTTAGTAACGGAACACCTACTTTTGCCATGGGACAGAGCGTTACGGAATTGTTATGGGGAATCAAGGCAGGGCAGAACTATGGCAGCTTTGCTGAGAGTTAGCAGGGCAGAGGAATGGGAAAAGGATCCGTTGGTCTCTAAGAAAGGCTCACGCTGATTCAAATCAGCTGCCCAACGCACATCTGTTCTTCCGCTCCTGAGTCTAGCCCTTTTCCTCCCCGTCAGGGGGTTGATTCTGTCCCCTCCCCGCCTACTTCAGGGGCAAAGGCAATTGATCTGGCCACGCTGATCCATGCTTCTATAACCTCATGGTTGGATGACTGCAACACTCTCTACGTGGGGCTGCCCCTGAAGCCAGTCTGGAAACTACAGCTGCTCCATGTCTGTTGTATATGCTCACTGAAAAGCCCTTCAATGGTTTCACTCTTTCCTCTCAATACACAGTTTCCACTGGAGGTGCAGAATCAATTGGGATTTATCTCGTGGAGTGCCACAGATCTCTGTTCCCTCACCCATGCGGGTGTGTATGAGGCTACTGAATAAGATCACCCAGAGCTTTGGAAGCCATCAATACACAGATGACACCCAGCTCTGTATTTCATTATCCAAGCCTCCAGATGCGTTCATCTTAGTTCTAAACAGGTGGCTAAGGCAGAACAAACTGGAGATGAATCCAGACAAAACAGGTAATGCTGGTTGGGAAGGCTAATGTCCCAGAGGGACTGCGTCCACCTGTCCTGGATGGAGTGAATCAGGCTTTCTCAGAGCAGGTCAGGAGCTTGGAGGTACTCATGGAACGAGCCTTGCTCTTTGAAAAGCCGTTGGCATGGTGGTCCAGAGTGCCTTTTATCAGCTGCATCTGGTGTGCCAACTCTCTCACTAGCTGGACTCCGCTGATCTGGCCACACTGATCCATGTTTCTATAACCTCATGGTTGGATGACTGCAATACTCTCTACGTGGGGCTGCCCCTGAAGCCAACCTGGAAACTACAACTGGTCCAGAATGTAGCAACCTGATTATTGTCCTGCCAGGGACATGTCCCCCACCTGGAAACAGCCATATTGGCTGCCAGTTTGTTTCCAAGTTCCATACATGGTGCTGACCATGACCTTCAAAGCTTTTCATGACCATTTGAAAGACCACCTCCTTCCGTACGTTCCGATGTGCCAGCTATGATCCTCAGGCAGCCACCTGTGGGCTGTTCCACCACTTCAGGTGGTCCACTTGGCATCGACCAGAGCCTGGGCCTTTTCCACTGTGGCCCCTGCTTTGTGAAATGGCTTCCTTGAGGCGAGGGGAGTCCCTGAGCAGGCACTGCAAGGCTTATTTGCCATGGCTTTTGAGGGGGTGGGAAGAGAGGGAGAGATTTTTATATTGGTTTTAATTTCGAGATTTTAAAATCATTTTGTAATTTTCCTTGAATGTGGAAAGGGCGTAAATGCTTCAATAAAATAAAATTAGCTGCCCTTTAAGATCAGACAGTTTAGCCAAGCCAGTGGGGCAAGGAAGCAAGGAGGGGGCAGGCAGCCCCTTCCATTCAGAGGCAGCCAGATAACAAGGCAAACATGCAGAACAAAGGAGGGGATCTCCAGAGCATATTTGATCACAGGCCTCGCAGAGCCAGCTGGAGGGACATGCGATCGTGGTTGTTGAAATCACTTAGCAGCTGTCGTGTTACCAGAGAACAAAACCAAGGTGTTCCAAAGTCAATATTTTTACAAGCCATCAGCAGGGCAAAGGACCAGAGCGCCACAGCAAAAGGCAAGGCTCCGTGCCAAGTTTAAGGTGATTTTGATCCACATTTGGGGCATAGGGGAGAGAGGCAGGGCACCATCCTCCACCGATTGGCCAGCAGACATTTCCCACCCACTTTTTTGCTTAAAAGTTTTGGGTTGAATCCTAAAATATTTTGGGTGGGGGGAGAAGAGACCCAATGGCCAGAACTGAGCTCCCATAAATAAAAGAATGCTTGTGTGAATTGGCCACTTCCGTTTCCTGCAAAGATTCCTTCAAACATACACAACTGCAGGGCACTATTAAAAAAAACAAAGCAATAGTAATGGGTTGTGTGTCTGAGCAGCGTCTGCCTCTCCCTCCCCTCAACAGAATACTTGTAACTCAGGAGCAATTGGGAGAATATTTGGATACTGCAACTGGTTTTCTTAGTGTTATTCCCACTATATGAGAAATGGGGCCATTGATGTCCAGCACGCTAGCCGAGATTTGCCTGTGTGTGCTTGCAACTTACTTCCCTGATTTTTTTTTTAAAAGCCTAATTTAAGAACTTTGCAGACTGCAAAAAGCTTGCATTCTGTTAACAAAAGGAATTAGGCAGACTTGTCTTGGACCAATGGAACTGCCTGATAGAATCGCCATTAATGAAGACCATTCAGCAAAAGCAAAAAACCAGCCAGGACACACAGGCAAGGGTTAGATCACGAGTAGCCGTTTTAGTCTACCTGCAGCAGTAGAAAAGATCAAGAGGCTAATAGCACCTATAAGACTAACAAAATTTGTGATAGGGTATGAGCTGGATCTGAAGAAGTGAGCTGTGACTCACGAAAGCTCCTACCCGACCACAAATTTTGTTAAGTCGTATAGGTGCTACTAGAATCTTGATCTTTTCTACGGAGACAAGGGGATCGGCTTTCGGAGGGGGGGGGGGGAGGGAAAGGTCAAAATGAGACCAAGTGGACAAGTCAAAATTAGGCTGTACCCAGGAAGCCATGTGAACATTTCACTCGTGTTCCCTCATCCGAGTTCTGCTCTTTCACAAGCCAACAGGCTGCTGTTGTGATGTTCCTGTACCAGTCAGCACTTCAGTCCAGCTGACCATCCACACCCACACCCACCGAACATCTGCACACATACAGCGCCAGACCTCCCCAGGGGCTCTTTTTGTCCCTGCTTTGCTCTCATCTAATATGCTGGCCTCCAGCTTCACTTTTATCTCAACTGCAACTTCACCATGTTGACATGGTTAGAAACAGTGATGTCAATAAGTTTGTTACGTATATTTGGACATGGATCCAGAGGAGTCAGCCGTGTTAGTCTGCGGCTGCAAAATAGTAGAGCCCAGCAATTCATCTGACGAAGAGAGCTGTAGTTCTCAAAAGCTTATGCTACAATAACGTTGGTTAGTCTTAAAGGTGCTACTGGACTCTTTATTTGTATTTGGAGTGTTGCTTGCTTTGGAGATGGAAATGATTTGGGAGAAGCTGAGGTACTCCACGGGGAAGGGATGCTGCTCCCTTGTAAGGGCCGTCTCATCTGGACTGGGCAGAACTTTTCAGCACCAGGCCTCACTTACACCAGAGGGACAAAGGTCTCAGTTGGTTTTGACAGAACCCAACTGGGTCATAAAAATACAAATACATGCAGCTGCCTCAGTCTCTTCTGAATACACCCAACAACCCTGTACGGCCGTCTGTGTGTCCCCTTTACCCTTTCCTATCGCAATTCAACTAAAACAACTGTACCTCTGCAGCTCAGTTTTGAGAAATGGGTCCCATTACTGGAGGCTGCTGGAGTCAGGCCTCCCCAAAAAGCAGCTTCCTAACAGTGGGGCATTTTGCTTGCGAGCTGAAAGCGCGATGCACAAACAGAAAAGGAATTCAAGTTTGTCCCTGACCTTGTTGACACATACCTAAGGAAGCCAGCCTCATATTTTAGGCATGTGTTGGGGGCAGGGTGGGGGAGAGACTCGAGACCTCAGCCTCACTCCAACCAAGGGAGTGACAAGAGATAACCAGCCTTAGTAGCAGTCAATTATGTGCTTAGCTGTGCCTTACAAGACCCTTTGCAAGGTAAACACTTCTGCTATACCAGCACTCAGGCAAGCTAGGCAGATCTCGGAAAGGTGACTTCAGCCCTGTGCAATGTCACCCAGAGAAGGGGACTCCGGCCTTGATCAGGAAAGCGGGGGGCTGCTTCTTCCCTTGTGATTCTGCTCGCTTCTGGTGGAAGTCACCTTGGCAAGGCAAAACACTCCTAACCACAAACCCAGTGGCGGAAGCAGCTCTGCCAGCTTCTTCTAGAAAGGGCAAAGGCTGCTGCTCAACCACAACTTGTTAGGGCTTTAAAAAAAACCATCCTGCCAGCAGAAAAGCCTCGTGTCAGAAGGAAGCTCCTTGTGCTAGAGGGATGTGCTGAGCCGGGTGGTACAATACCTCCTGCTGTTTGCATGAGGAAGACCAATTGTAGCCCATCTTTGTCAGTCAGGACAGGAAAAGGGGCTCCTGTTGTAGGATATAACGTTTAACAGTCAGGTGTAGACAACCCCAAGTGTGTGAATCCAAGTACAGGCGGCCATGCAAATTGGGGGAGGAAGGAGAAAGCGTGCTGTTCCTGCAGCGCAGCGTCGTTCTGGGAGGACACCCTTCCCTGCCTGCTGTGGGTGGCCGAGGAGACACTCCCTGCTTTAACTCCTTCCAGAAGATTGGCTTCCTCCAACACTTCCAGGAAACACGTTCTCTGAAAAGAGGATGCAGGTTGGCTCTGACCCTTGCCGGGAGGGCGCCAGACAGGTGAGGAGACGGACAGCAAAATATTGTGCATTAAGTCTTTATTTGTCATTTGAGACTTAAGAAGCGACGAGTCCTTTTGCTCTGCACTGCACGTTGCGCCAGAGGTAATAAATGGGCAAAAGGAAGCCAGCTCCTGGGGATCCGACGTCCCCACAGCTCGGAGGGGTTGGGGACAAGGTCCTCCTCCACCCCCCGAAGAGCCACGCTCCTGCTTCATGGGCAGCACTTTCGCCCCACGAGAAGCTCAGGCGGGAGCTGTTCCTAATCAAGGCCGCAATCCTAACCTAGCACCCAGACATCCTAAAACACTTCAAGAGAGCTAAATAAATAGCAGCATACTTTGATACAGAGTCTCTTTTAAAAAGACATGGGAAGGCAAGAGGAAAAGAAGGTTGTGCTACGTAGAACACGAATGGGTCGTGAGGGGCAGCTTTACAAGGCGGTGGAGTCGAGAGGTAAGAGTAGAAGCAGGCCGTCTTCCTTAAGTGCCGAGGCGTAGAGCGAGGCCAGATGTCGTTTCTGTGAGCCACTGCTGGGTATAGCCGGCTAGGAAGCCCGGAAAGATCCTTTGGACAAAGGAGCAGCTCTAACAAGCGCCTCACGGTCTCCTGCGCCTACAAAGAGAGAGAAAGATTGCGCTTGGAATAATCATCCCTCACAAGCAGCGTAGGAAGCAACTGGGAAAGTGCACTTCCGCTCAATGCAAAACTCACCCAATGCTCCTCCACCCCCCCTCCCCTAAAACCCTCTTCTTGCCAACAGGAAGCAACAGCTTCTGCCCTTGGATCTTGGGAGAACTGGTGCCCAAATGCAGAACTCTCCCCTGCAGGGAACACTGGTTTCCAACTCTCTTTCCCCCTCCCAGCAGTTCATCTAATGACATCACAGAAGGTAAACCAATAGCTGGCTAAAAAGGGAACACACAGGGAGCAGCCAGTTCTTTGCATCCACATGAACAATGCATCTGTGGTTAGGGGCTTGGCAGGGGCAGGAGCCAGCATCCCAAGAATCGCTTTTTGAGGAGAAGCAAACAAAACTCTTGTTTGTATAGCGGTAAATCTACCTTTACTTATTTCATTAATATACCCCTGCTTTTCTCTCCAATGGAGACCCCAAAACAGCTTACATTATTCTCCTTGCCTCAGTTTTATCCTCATAACCGCCCCCTGTGAGAGAGGTCAGGCTGTGTGTGACTAGCCCAAGGTTCCATAGGCAACCCGGCATGGCAGAGTGGGGATTCGAACCTGGGTCTCTCAGATCCTAGTCCGACACTCTAACCGGTACACACAACACTAGTTCTCTAGACCTGCAAGAGTGAGCAATGCTTAGATCATATGGGAATGGGGAAGTCTCCGGTGGCCCCCCCGTACAACTCCTTGCCCCTCCTCAAAGCTCAGGAACAGATCTGCCTAGCAGACTCCAGAAGCCAGATTTCTGCCTTTTAAATAAAACAACCAAATAACTAGTGTGTGTGTGTGTGTGTGTGTGTTTTTACCTCTGATGTCCCTTCCTGCCTGTTAACTGCCTTGTAAAACTGCCAGTTTTCCAGATTGCTTCCACAGTGTGGCCGGCACCTATCTGCAAGAGGCCAAACCTTGATATTTACTTCTCTTATCTTTAGAAGGTTTTTTTTTAATCCTGCAATCTCCAATATCTGCCTAAGATGTATAAACACCATTTGAAATAAAAATATAACAATTAAAATCATTCAAAATTCTTAACACACTAAACCAGCAGAACTGCCATAATTAGAAGAAAGAACAGGGCAAGGAGATAAAATTCAGTTACAAGCCTGCACAAACATTATTTTATCACTGTACAGTGTATCACGGTATAATGTTGTAACCCGCCCTGAGCCCATTTTTGGGGAAGGCGGGCAAGAAATCCAACTAATTTAATTAACAAAAAGTTTTTAGTTTGGCACCCAAAAGCTGGCAACACGGGTGCCAAATGGACCTAAAGATGGAAGACATTCCAAAGACAGGGTGCCACCACCAAGAAAGCCCTGTCTTTAGTTGACATTTGCCTCACCTCTGCAGGTGCAAGTGCAGAAAGCAGGCTTTGGGGAAGGTTCGTAACAAGCGAGCAGGACAGAAGGGGAGGAGGTAGTCCTGTGGGTACCCTTGGTCTCTCAGCCCATCAAGAATAAGGACCAGCACTGTGTATTGAGCCTCACTCCAAACCCACAGCTGATCGCTCCAGTGTCACATGGTCAGCTACCCCCATCATAGGAGTAGTGGGATCTCCTAACTTTTTGTGGAACCTCCCAACTTCTTGCAACTGAAGAATGCACAATCATTTTGTGATCGGTCCCATCTCCATGGCAGCTATTTTGCTGTGGTGCCTGCGACCTGTTCTCAAAATTCTAGAAGTGCCCACAGGCTTGACAAGGTTGGAGATCCCTGGCAAACAGCATAACTGCCGCAGGGCAAAGCAGCAGCTCTCCCCGCCCCACACCACTTTCTGAAAGCAGCCAGCTAAGGGTGGAGCCCTGACCTCCAACACAGCTAACCACTCCGAAAGAAGCTGTGGCCCGTGATACCAATAGCCGCCAAAGAGCCCAAGAGAATGAGCAGGGATGCATTCCCTGTCAATCAGGGCAGCCGAGGCCGACGGTCTTGAGGGACACCAAGCTCCTCGCTTTTGATGATGCTCGCTGGCTCAGTCAAGATCCTAGGGGTGATACTGGATGCAGTACTATTACTGAAGAAGCAAGTTAATGCAGCTGCCGCAAAAGGCATTCTACCAGCTTTGTTGAGCCTGGAAGATGCCCCCTACCTTTGACTTGGCGGATCCAGCCAAGTGGATCCTCACTGTGGTTACCCTGAGGCAAGACTGTTGTAATGCACTCTATGTGGGTCTACCCTTAAAGACAACTTGGAAGCTCCATACGGCAAAATGCCTGGTTGCTATTAGGCACCGGACAGGACCCAGATTGTAACGGAAATATGGATTAAATCACAACATACTCTAGTTATGCACATAAATTCTAGCAAACTTTGTATGAATGTCAATGTAGTTGGATAGCGGGTTGCATAAAGCAGAACCGTTTCTTTTCTCTTTTGATAACCCATTAAAGATAGTCAGGCAATGGTAGATTAATGAATCCTTAATTGCTAGAATGGACCACTAGTAATCTGCTCATCTTAATTTTTTTTTTAAATTGGGTTGAACATGCAAATACAAAATACAATGATAAACAGCGATATATCAAGTACAGTCTTTGGGATAACACTTGTTAGATTAACTATATACATTGCTTTTATTGAACTTACTAAAATCCTATATAGTATGACTATTATGCTATAGATAAAGAAGATGTTGGCATAGCTGGTTTGGAGTTTGAAGATCCTCATCTTAACTTTTTGACAACCTTTAAAGATTTATAGAGTCTATCATGCACCTGACCATTAACATCACACTTTGCTTTAATAAAATGTAACATGATTGAAAAGAATCAGCTATATCTAAGACCAATCGTATTTTTTATTGTCACATGTAAAAGTATATGCCAGTTAGTATAAAAGATGTCACCCACATATGAAATTAGGATTTTGACAAACGAAATCCCATGAAGAGTATTTAGCTGAGAGATGTGTGTGTTTGTGTGTGTTGAGAATTCAATGCATTTCATAGTAGACTAGGATGACCAGATTTTAAATTATTCTTAGAATTGAGAAATGTAATAATTACTTTTTACTGCATGTATACATTCATTAATTATTGGTTTCACAATAAGCCTTTGTGGTTTAGTATCTTGCTTAACTGAAGATATTAGAGTTTATTTCAATAAAGTATCAAGATTAAAGGAAGTCTCTGTGTGCCTTGACGGAAAGGGTTAAATAAGAACTTACAAAATAAACTGTAATAAGAAGCAGGTTTTTTTCTAAAGAAAAACCTCTGCTTTTAGGCCTGATTTGAAGTTTCTGAGCTTAACCAGAATTTGAGATATAAATCTCAGGAACTGGACGGTTTAGAGCTTTAATGTGGCAGATAAAATTATTCTGTTTCAAGACGTCACACCCGTTCCACAGACACTCCCATCAGTTTCTGAGTCCAATTCAAGATTCTGGTTATTACCAACCAAGCCCTGAATGGCCTTGGACCCACATACCTGCGGGACCACCTCTCCTGCAAAGCTCTCCTGACAGCTTTGCTCATCCGAGCAAAAGCCCTCTGAAGGTGCCAGTGGGCAAGATTGGCAAAACTATAGTTGAATGGAAAACCCCAGGAAGACATGGGGACAGACGTAGCCCGTTGCAATGATTATTGAAGGCATCTCCTGCATTTACTGTATTGCCTTTACCTGGCAATTTCACTTTCTGTATTGTTTACCTTTGTCTTAGATCAGTGGTTCCCAATCAGGGGGCTGGGGACCCCAGCACAGGGGTGGGGGTGGGTGGGGAGTATTGCAAGGGAATCCATATATATACTAAGCACTGTCATTTTGATCTTTTTATTGCTATGTATTTTCTTAGTCAACGGATATAAATAGCTCAACTACTGTCTTGTGGGGGCCTGCAACATTTTTTGGTTTTAAAAAGAGATCCTCATATTCTAAAAGGTTGGGAACCACTGCCTTGGATAGCTTTTGTTCACATTGTTTTCCAATTCTTTATTCCTAGTCCTATTGCATGTCTTTGCTGTCTTGATTTATATCGTGTAATCTGCCTTCGGTCACAGTGAGAAAGGTGGACTATAAAGTAAACAAATTCCATCCTGAATTCAAGACAGAATCTGGATTGAAATGGGCCTGGATTCCCATCTCCTTCAAGATGGCCTGATTTATATCCTGTAATATGCCTTTGGCCACAGTGAAAAAGGTGGACTATAAAGTAAACAAATTCCATCCCAACTCCAAGCCAGAATCTGGATTGAAATGGGCCTGGATTCCCATCTCCTTCAAGATGGCCTGAAGCTGCGTAGCCACTACATGCTCAAGCAGCAGAAACAGAACACTGGCCAAAGGACATTCATCATTTCGGTCGCTGAGGTCCAGGAAAGCCACATGCAAGAGGGGTTTCACACTGAAGGTGGCCAGCAGCTCCTCCCCTTCATCAGCCCTCACCGAGAGAAAAGTCATCCATAAAAATCTGACAACATCCCAAGATTAAACTTAACGGCCAAGCCTGAATTGATGTCAATCTGCGAAGTGCCTCCTGAGCAAGGGATGGTGAGCCCATCCATTTTGCCTTACCTTCCTATCGTACTGAGAAAGAGACTTACTTGGGCTGAGCGTGATGCTGGTATCCAGGTCCAAGGTTGGAGCCTGCCTTCATTTCCACTGCAACGGAACACTGCAAAGAAACGTATGCGAGTTTGCGCGTGCAGCCTGGGGTCAAGAGGCAGCTCTGCAGCACACACGCACCTCAGTTAAGCTTAACACACACAGACACACACAGACACACACACCGTTCCTCAAACTTACTCGTGTTTCTACATCGGTCCATTCCGACTCTGCAGCGTCATTTGGTGGAGGATCCGAGGGAGATGATCGGCGCTTTCGACTAGAAGCAGCAGAGAACAGTTAGAGCCCAACGATGGTTCAGTACCAGCCATTGTTAGGGACTTAATTGGTCCACAGACTCCTGTGCCAACCTTCTGCCTAAAAGCGGCTAGCTGACAAGGGGCAGGCAGAACACCCACCAAGACAAGCAGGTTGCTTAGGACCAGATTTGGGTGTTCACCGTGTCTTATGATTTCAAAGGGCAAGAGGGTCATTTTATTAGATATATTTTTTTCCCTTTATGAGATGCTTATTCCTTTTTGGGAAAAGGACAATATATTTAATCCCAAGTGAACAGAACACACCACTGGGAGATGGTTGTCCTGGACTTGGTTTTCCCCATCAGGGATCTACATGCCGGGCCAGACTCACCCGGTTGGTGATTCCTGTTTCAGGGTTTCAATCTCTGTAAAGTGGACTGCCTGGCCACCTCCTCTGGTCTTATAAACATCACCCTAGAAGCAAAACACAGTTAAACTTTTCGCTGCGTAGATCACTGAAGTGGGAAGTCACTTTGGTATTTCCAGTTTGTTCAGATGTTGCAGACCAGGCCCAAAGGAAAAGTTCTCTTCTCTGAACATCCAGCTAAGCTGTGCCTTAGAGAAGACAGTCTAGCCAAAAACCAAGCCTGCATACTCCCACCACATCTTGTGTCCTTCATCACGCACCTACATACAATATCTTTTGGCATAATCCTGCCACAGTTACCACCCCAGCAACAATCCCAGGGGCTTTTGACAAATGATTAATGGCACAAGAACGGCTGCTGCTTTGGAGCCATTATCTCAGTCCTCATGGCCAAAGTCTACTTGAGAGGGACTTTGTTAGTTCTCTTCTACAAAGAAGTCGAACATTTGCATCCTTTAATTTCCCCATCTGAAAGAACCTGCGCTTCTCCTTTCCCCCACAAAACCTTTCAACCCTCAGAGCCCTGCCTAAAAAATCCCTTTTACCTTGATCAACTTCGTCTCAATCTCCCCGTCGGAAGCCAGCTCCTGGTGGGTCAGCATGTACTTGTCACACTTGGCCAGGGCTTTCTCGCTGGCAGAGGCCACCGTGATGGCATGGGGGACTTGTGGCTGCATGACCGTTTCTGTCTGTATGTTGGAGGACGGCTTGTGATCCACCCATCTCTCCCCAGCTGAGCGAGAGCGCCTGTGCCTGAGGCGAACTGGCGGAGCGTTCTAGATCAGACCGCAGAGACAATGGGAAGAGCCACAGGTGAGCAGCTACAGAGTTCTCCCAAGCTCAGAAATGCATCTTTAGCGGCCTCCCTAAATCACATCACCAAGTTACTAAATAATACAAAAAAAGTCAATAAATGTCCCTTGATTCTCAGCACAAAACTGGAAGGCAAAAATAGGGTCATTCTTGCCAACATGAGTGAATTTCTAGCACAGGGCAGGGGAGAAAGATAATCACACCAAAACCATACTGAGTTTGAAGAGACTACTGGCTGCCTCATACACACTATGGGGTCCTGGGCACGAAAGATGTGACATCATCCATAGGAAAATTTTGGATTACACTCATTCTTGTTCCAAAGAACTCTATAACCAACCAACTAACACAGATTGTTTTTAAACAGCCACTAAATTTAACAGATTTACCAAGGCATTTGTTTCTATGGACTGTAGCCCACTGCACTGGAGACAGGACATGTGCCCTCCCCCTCATTGGCAAGCAGGCACCAGAAAGGAAAAAAATCGGAAAGAAGTGGGCCAAAAAGCCATGGCGTTCAAGGGATCCCACTTGACATTTCTACACAAAGCTCCACCGTTTCCCAGGTGAGAAAAGAGATCACCTGGAAGGGCAGCAACAGGCAAGGACTTCGCTAAGGATCTCTGTGCTCACTTGATATGCAACACAGCTTTGTGACAAACCGTCAGGCTTGTGTGTCAGGGCCCTGCCACTTATTTTTTGGCACAGCACTTTCTTTTTATTAATTCATTCCTTGTTTCAGGTCGCAGGATCAATGCCTGCTACTACTATTCACAATAGTTCATTTTGATCCCAGGAGATCTCTACCAAGGTGCTAAGAGATACCAAGAGAGGTTTTTTTGTTTTAAAGACTTGACTGGATTTGGGCAAACGGACGCCTCAGCTGTTGCTATTGACAAGTTTCAACTTTAAGCTATAATGAGCTGTCCAAGGCGGCCACAGCCTGGGCACCAATGGGGCAGGCTGTTCCCCAAAGGACCCAGCAGGCGCACAAACCACTGGGCTACCCTCAAAGGGAGGAAGGCAGCTTCTCTAAGGGGATTGAAATCAGACTTCCCAGATTCTTCCTTTCCCCTGGCCATGTACCCTCTAAGGGCCAAGTGGTAGTCTAAGGAATTGTGCTGTAGAGGACTTTTGTGTCTGCGTGTGAGCAGTGCAGGGCTGGTGAAGAGAGAAAGAAAGAATGACCACAAGAAGATCAGAGCTCTGTCACCAATCAGGAAGCCATTCAAAGGTCCAATGAGCCTCTCTTGTGCCACTGAGCCCCGCCACCTCTGGCCTAGCGAACAGCAGGTTCATTACAGCCCAACATCATAAGCAGCAGGTGCAGAAAGGCCACTTCCCCCCCTAGTTTTAAGCAATACTCTATCATACGAAATAAGAAGAAGACCTGTGAGGATTCATGGGGGAAAAGGACATCCTATCCTCCCCTTCTGTCCTCATCCCTGCAGTCGCTGATAAGCGCCCCCCCCCCCCATACACACACACAGGCCAAAGGATGGGAGGAACTTGGGCGGAAAGTGCACTCCCTGTGCTTTCTACACCAATCCCCTCCCATCAGCTGGCCAGCAGCAGGCAGAGAGATTTGGAGCATAAAGCATGTGGGGGAGTCTATAAAGATCTGCTTTCTGTTCCCAACCCAGATTGGGCCAATAGTAACAGGATGGTGGACAAACTTGGTGCACCCCAATGGCACCCCATTCCCCAGTTGCCATTTCTGCTTCCTCCATCCTTCCTCACCTGCTGCCGCCACCATTTTCGCCACCCACCTGCACAGCAGCTGCTAAGCAACACCGCCTGGCTCCCCTCGCGCCCCCCCCCCGCCGCCCCAGTAGGTGGTGTCTGCCACCTTGCCTTTTCTCCCTGGAGGTAGGTAGCGAGTTCTTTTTCTTTAACCTGAATAATCTGGGGTGATGTTTAAAATTCCCCATTTTCTTTTAACTTTGACCAGGCAACAATGGCCGGTATCCCAATGGATGGGTCTGCCAGGTGGCTATCCCCACATAGCAAAGCTACACGTGGCCCAGACACAACTTCATCCATCCCATCAGCTACGCTTTCCAACAAAAGTCATGCTTGTTCAACTGGGCAATACAACAGTAACAGGCAGCGTCAGGCTGCTCTGCTCTCATACGACACAGGCAGACACAAAAGGACCTCTCTGCTTTGCGGCCATGATAGACCTGACTGAGATGTCAAGGAAGATCTTCACAAACGGAGAGCCTGTCTGGAAGTGGTAGCCAACATGCTCAGGTGTGCACTGGAGGCAGCTCCCCAATGGAAGGACTCTTGGTTAAACTACGAATCTTCAACCATAATGAGAGTAAAGTGCCAAGCTGACATTTTACAATGTAAGAAAAACAAGAGGCAACATAAAGAAGAGCCCTTCTGGGCCAGACCAGGGGGCCATCAAGAGCAGCATTCTGGTTCCCACAGCAACCGGCTAGTTGTTCTACATACAAGATGGTTTGGATTTTTTTTTTTAAGTCAAGTGATTCAACTGAAGCCACCTAATCTCAAATACATCACAGTTTAATTCTGGCCAGGCAAATCAAAAATAAGAGCTAGCCACGGCTACATCTAGGCAATGATTGCACGTGTAAAAGCCTGTTTTTCTGAGTGCAAAATTCATGCAGCAGCCTGCTTATCAGACCCTGTTCAACAGGAAAGAGCAGAGGGACTCGTGGCATCTATCCAACGGGGACCAGCAAGCCTGAAGAGAGGACAGCGTAGAGCGAGGAGCCACACTCATGCCTTACATTACCAGAGAGACAAACACAGACAGACAGAATGTGTATGTGAAGGACGTACACATGTATGAGAGCACAGAGGCCAAATCTGGAGGCAGCTCAAACCAACTGCAGCCCCCCAAAGCCCCGCCTGCATCCCAGCTCAAAGGCCAGCCTGCGCACTGGAGTTAAGGATCTTCTTGGAACTCCTGCAGAACAGCCGTTCCCAGGGAACGAGAAGACAATTCTGCCTCTAAGGCCCTGGGGCCTCTTCTGCTACTCTTTGGGGCCTGACTCTGCACCTACGCACTGCTGGGAGTAGCTGTAACCCTGCGACAGAGTCCCTCTCCTACCTCTAGCACCTCTCTATCGCTGGGGAACTCAAGGGCTCCGGTCCAGTGCATCCCCCGCCTTCTGTCTGCCATGGCACAGGGCCTGGCTTGCTCTGGCTCCTGCAGCCTAGTCCTGGCTCGGGGTGTGCCGCCACTGACGCCACTGAGATGCTTGCTGCTGTAGGCAGGCCTCCTCTGCTCCCATTCCGAGATGCAGGAGGCCACGGAAATGCTGTCGCACGAGTTAGAGCGCCTGTGCAGCTGTGGCTCACTTGCGGCAGGCGGGTGAGCAGGGAGTTGAGTGACACAGTTACTAGAAAACTGAAGAGAGGTGAAGTTAGGGAACAAGGCACAGGGAAAGGCAGGCAAGACAAAACCAACACAGCCAGGAGACTCTTGGAGGGCAGAAGCAGGCTGCAGACCCCCACGTTCTTCCAGCCTGGGTTTAGAAGACTCATGGCAGGGAAGGGGTGAGGGAAACCTGCTTCCAGGTATTTAGAGAGGGGGGGCAGGCTGGCAAGAACAGAGACCCACACACAGGATGGGCTCCCTGCAGCCTCACAACCAAGGATAATGCCCAGCCACAACACACACCCCCACTCTCACACAATGATTTAGCCAGACGCCCAAGAGACTTCAAAGCTACCTACGGGGACCGGTGGAGGCGACAGCGATCGTGGCAGGACTTTCTCCCGATCCTTTTCCCGAGAAGGCCTCTCTGGCTTGCCACTCTTGGGTTCCGTGACGATTGCTTTCAGCTGCTTCAGCTTCTCATCTTTCACCCAGAGTTTGTTCTGCATCTCGAGCTGCTTGGCTGCCACTCGCCGCTCCTGCAAGGGACAATGGAAGAGTAGAAGCTCACCTTTGAAAGTTTGCCAGCCACATGTATCATACGTGCAGTGAATTGTTACGAACTAGAAGGCGAGAGAACCACCATTGCAGAATGGCAAGTCAGACTTATGGCGACGGTCCCACCAAATGCACAGAACTGGGTGTTTGGGCCCTGGGCAACCCTTCCCGTCTGCTTCAGGAAGCAACCACCCCCAGCAAAAAACAGTGGGAAATATTGGTGGTTGTTGTGGGTTTTCCGGGCTGTATTGCCGTGGTCTTGGCATTGCAGTTCCTGATGTTTCGCCAGCAGCTGTGGCTGGCATCTTCAGAGGTGTGGCACCAAAAGACAGATCTCAGTGTCACAGTATGTAAAAGGTCATTACACACATTACAAATCTTTTCCACACTGTGACACTGAGAGATCTCTGTCTTTTGGTGCTACACCTCTGAAGATGCCAGCCACAGCTGCTGGCGAAACGTCAGGAACTGCAATGCCAAGACCACGGCTATACAGCCTGGAAAATCCGCAACAACCATCGCTCTCCAGCCGTGAAAGCCTTCAACAATATAAGTGGGAAATATTTTCCCAGGTTTCAGGAGTTTTTTTCTTTCCCAGGAGGATGAGACTGAGGCTATGCTCAAAGGAGGTAAACTTTCCCCCTGGGGTATCCCCAGGAGCAGTGGTTGGGCTGCAAATCAGCACTCTGCTAGTTCTGCTACTGCCACGAACTCTGCAGGTGGCCTTGGGTGGGCCTCTTCTCTCAGCCCCAGGTCCTCAAGCGGTATCATGGGGTTAATAACAACACTGACTTTGTTCACCACTCTAAGCGTGGCACTAATCTGTCCAGAAGGGTGGTGTATAAGCACACTGTTGTTATTACTACGTCTACTACTACTACTACTAGGGACTGACAGCGGAAGGGAGATGTCAGCATCTCAGTTCTCTGTGCTACCTTTCGCCAGCTGTCTTGGCAAGCTGTAGTATTACATTGCGTCAGGCAACTTGGCAGGGCCAGACCGACTCAATGCTCAAGGGGAAATCAAATCTGCGCCTCATTCCTTCTCCAAAACACTTGCAGAACGGGTCTGCGTTGTGCTCTCTGCTTTACTGGGTCCTTTCTCCCTGAATGTTGGGAAGCTGGGAGAAATGGCGCTGCCCAGAAGGCCGTGTGGAGAGTGTGCACCAATTCTTTCCCCACTGTAACGGGAAGGGGAGCGTGCTGAGGGCGGGCTGCAGGCAGTTCCATTAGTTTCTCAAGAGGCAAACAGGAATGAAAGAAACACCCCAAAGAGCTAGACAGGTTGGAAGGCAGTTTTAGAATTCGCAAGGAGCTCAATAGTTCTGTCCCTTAACCTAAAATGCAAAGACAAAACCTGTAACATTTCTCCAGAAGAGGGACTTCAAGCTAGCTGGCCCTACCTTCAATGTAGTTAGAAGAAAAGGCCCTTTCCTACCCACTCTCCTTCAGACCACACACTTGATTCCCCAGTATCACTCCAGCATGGTGGAATTACTAACAGGGAAAAAAACTGGGAGGATCTTGTGATGGGCAGGTGAATACCACATAGGGCGTGAACTTATTTTCTCCTCTTACAGCCTGGGCTTGCGAATCAAATCAAAGGGCAATGGTACCTCAAGCCTTGGCTCGTGGCCTAGAGACTGTGTTAGCCAGTTCAGTGACTTAGACCCCACTTTGGATGTTCTTGTTTTGTTTATTCAACTTCTAATATTTAAACTGATTGTGTTGTAATTTGGATGTTTCTATAAGTTGCTTTGGCTCCCTCACTATAATGCCTCCTAGAAAGGGGGAGCGCTCACTTTTCCATCAGAAAAGCTTCACCATGGATGCCTTTCCCTCAGCACTCGAGGTTCCAAAGCCCAGCTTACACAGAAGCCCCCCGCGACTTACACATTCCTTCTCCCACTTCATCGTGGTCTCCGTCACCATGCCCTGCAGCCGGTTTTCAAGCCGACGTTTCTCAGAAGCCTGTCGCTGCAGCTTCTGGCTCCTGGTGTCCAACTCCAGCTGCAGGTTGCGCTTCTCCTCTTCATAAATGGCCGTGGTTTTCTCCAAGATGTCAATCTGTTGGGACAAGCGGCAGCTAGCAACAAGGGGCTTTGAGGGTGCTACCGTCTACATTCTAACGGATGCTGCGACAGATATCCTCTATGGATAGTAGCCATTGTCAGTTCAGTATAAGCATTTCCAGTGAACCCAGCTTCTAGAATGGTAAGAGGTGCATTCGGTCTCCAGGTGATTTCTGAGCAAGGGGACAGACAGTCACCGTTTATACAAGGCAAGGCCACCGAACACAAACCTTATATTCCAGAGTTTTGGCTTTCTTCTCCAGCCGCTCGATCTCTGTTTTTTGTCCTACTATCGCTTTGTCTTTTTCAGCCATTTTCACCTGAGTGTAGTTCTCCCTGGAAGCAAGGCTGGCATCAAGTTCCTGCAGCATACCCTTCACAAAAAGCACTGCAACGCAAGGGGGGCACTGATTAGCCAGACTGGTAGTGGAATTACCCCGGCTCAGGCCAGTTACCACCCTCCAGTCTGCACTCACATCTGTAAAATGGGGAGAAGTGTAGAAACTGAACATGGATTTTACAAAACAGATAAAAATGTCAGAGTTTCTTTTGGCAGCACAGCTGACACAAGCCAGGCCAGGTTCAGTGCTTTGGTCTCATCAACTTCATCACTGGGACATGATTAACTCTCTCCCTCAAAAGTCTAGGGGGACTGAAATGTACGATTTCTGGCCAAATAGGGAATTATCCAGACCTGTACAGAGAGTACCAGTTGGAGAGAATTCCTCCCAATGCCAGAAACACGCTGGGAAACAAAACCCAGATCGCATCATCTGCATGTGCAAAACACAGATCACATCTGGTTAGAGGGCCATCTTCTGCTCCAATGGCCATCAGCAAGAGGGTAAGCTGGTCCACGTAGTCCAGATTTTCTGAAAAACACTCCAATTGTGCCATCCCCAAGAGAGCAACCAGGCTATCACAGACATCTATTTTGGGCACTGCTGAACACAGCCTATGAGGGACTACCATTTTTGTTGAACTCTTCTGTGAGTATCTGACGGATACTATGGCGCTTCTCAAGCACTTCAATCAGTCGAGGAAGGGTCTGGTCGTCATTGATGTCTAGGAGTTCACAGGAGGGCATCGGAGGAAAGCTCTGCAAGAGTGCCTCCGTGACAGACCGCTCTCGATCTGCAAGAGAAAATGCAGGCTGCATGGGTTTGTGCCTCCCACCTTAGCCACAGGCTGAGCTGTCAGTGCCCATCACGTTCTTGCTTCCCCTCCCAGCCGCACATATTTATTCCCAAATGCCCACCCACGTAGAAGTGGCACTGCACCACTTCAAGAATAAGAGATACACCTTCAGTGTTGAGCCACTGCCAAGAACCCTCAACATCAGCTCTCATTCGAACATGATGCTCCAATCTGATGGCACACTTACAAGGTGACAACTACCAAGTACCAGATGTTGCTGGCACCACTCTGGGCTAAATTATACATGATGCTGCAACCTTGTCCCAGGATAGCCTGATGGCCAACTGAGAAGAGCCTAAGTCAGCGCTTGAGATATAGAAAGCGTCTTGGGACTTACCACCATCTATTGGGCCACCTCGGATTTCCAGCTGCCGTGAAAGCTCCTCTCTGAAGGCCTGATTCTTAAACCGGCGGCCGGGGGTTAACCCACACAGAGGCTTGTCAAGAGGTCTTGCCACCTCTACTTCTTGGGTTATCTCTGCAAACCGCATCACTTGCTGTAAGAAAATAATGTGTGGGTTCATTTGCCACACTGAAAAGCAAACTTGTGGGCCAATTAATGGGGCACACCCTTGCTTAGCTGTATTAGAAGTTCTGGGTCCCGCAGAGGGATTCTTACTTCCTACGCAACTGAAGTGCCATGCTTCCACACATGCTGGAGCTGAGCATTTGCTGTCAAGGACATCATGCAACCACACTGATGCCTACAGGAATTAGCTCAGAAGACTTCAGGATCCTTCACCAGATACAGGGACACAGTCTTCCCAAAAAGCTACCCTAACCCCACACATAGCACCGATTTTTAAGTGTACCTTAATATTAAAGGTGCCCACCCCCAATCATAGGAATTCAACCCCTTGCAATTACCAAACTCTCATCGTAGTCTTCAGCCCTTGGGTTCACACAGACAATCATCCGTACTTTTCCTTCTCCGTCAAAGTAATTCTTGAAAAGATGGGTCAGTTTGGAGTCTCGATAGGGGACCATCTAAAGAAATTGTGTTTTTTTTTTAGTAAGCACCAAACAGTAAGAGTAAAGACCACACAAAAGTCACACAAAAGCCATGCCACACACCTTGTTAGTTCCATAGGTTTGGTTCTCCCGCAGAGCCTCTATGCAAGTCCTTAACGTCATCAATGACTGATTAATATTCCCTGCAAGGAAGGACAGCTGTTAGAATCAAGGACCATGCTTGTCTCCCTTCCCCTTTCGGGGACCCTGGTTTCCACTTGTACACTTTAGGGATTCCAGGGCAGACGGCTGGCACTTGGCTTTTGCTCCAGGCAAAAGGGGCACAACTGGATGCCAACAAACCAGCCCCCCACAGCACTTGCCTGCTTCACGTAATCGGCTGCCTTCCGCTTTGGTTCTGTTTGTCCTTTCACTTCCTGCCAGGTCAACCAAAGAAAGCTGGCTCAAGGTTATCAGTTCCCTCTCCTGGGAGAGAAAAGTGGAAAACAAACTTGTGTTTTTAATTGAGAACCACTCTTCAATCCTTTCTCCCTCTCTGCCAAAACAGTTTTGTTATCTGCAAACTGGAAATAGTAGCACCTTGCCCAAGGCTTGGTGAGCGGACATACAGTGCCACACGTGACATCCTAGTCATCAAACTAGTTTGTGTTATGCGTGGGATGGGGTGGCATGCAGGGAATGAGGATAAGTGCTCATGAGCCCCTCTTCATTTCACCTGTAAAACATTGTCTCCATCCGCATCCAGCGGAGCCTGGGCCAATTTAATTAGAAACACACTATGCGAACGGCTGGATTCACGATTGAGTTGAGTGTTGGCAATGCGTCTCTTCTTCTGGCCTGTTAACAAAAATGTTTAATGTGAACCTGAAGAGGGGACTGAGGAGAAGACGGCTAGTGTCTTTTTTTATTTGAATTTTTTTTTATTTTTAATATCTAAAACAGAAATCTACAAAAAACCTACAAAAGTACTAGGAAAGGGGAAAAGGGAAAGAAGAAAGAAAAGGGGAAGGAAGGCTGGAAAAAAAGGGGGGGTTACATACAAACAATAAACACTACACTACAATGTTTTCCCTTCATACTGCCATGGTTAAAAATTTAAGCCTTCATAAAGTAATGATGGAGTGGTTGACCTTGCAAAATACAAAATACAACCCATATTAAATTTTCTCCCCCCCCCCCCGGGCCTCGGACGCAGTTCTCTCTGAGCAGCTACAGCCACTGCGCTCACTGCCTCCCCCCTCCCTTCAGGCTTCGAGTCTTCTTCATTTTGCATGGTATCTTGCCCGAATTCTTGATTTTTGTCCACAAAATCCCTTAGCTGATCCTCTGAGTTTATCTTGTAGGCTTGATCTTTATAATTAAACCAAATTCCTTCCGGAAATAGCCATTTATACTTTATTCCTCATTCCCTCAGGAGAGCTGCGAGCTTTTTGTACTTAAATCTTCTTTTCCGAACTAGAAATGGAACGTCCTTCAGTATCTTGACTTTATTTCCCAGAAAGTCCAAGTCCGCATTATATGAGTTAAATAGGATAGTGTCTCGGACCTTCCTGGATGAAAACTCAATAAAAATCTCGCGAGGCAGCTGCCGCTTCATTGCATATTTTGAAGAAGCCCGGCGGACTTCCAAAATGGCGCTTTTCACCTCTTCCTTAGTTGCCCTCGCGGGTGACGCCAATAATTCCCCGAGGCAAGCTCCCTTAGATCCTCGTTTTCCTCCTCTTTAACATTCTGGAGACGCAAAACAGTCTGTGTTCGTTCCACTTGCAGCCCGATCAGCTGGTTTTCGACCAGCTTCAGCTCCTTGTTCGTTGCTCTCATGAGTGATGCATTTTCCCGAGCAGACTTCTCTGCCCCCCCCACTGCTTCCTTAATGGCTTTCACATCGCTCTCAATTAAGCCCACCCTTTGATCTGTTTCATCCAGCTTGTCAACAAAGGGTTTTATGGCTTCGATGACCGATCTTTTCACCAATTCCTCGAGCGACTCCGCTTTTCCCTGCAGGGCAGCCGAGATCGACTTGCCCAAAGCGGGACTCTGCTTTCTCGCTGCCATTTTAGGGGGGGGGGGGACCGCCAACCTTCTGAAACTCAGCGAGGGGGAAGAAATCCGAGTCTTCTTAACTTCAGATCCCACCACTCGTTCGTATACGCTTGTAATAACAGAAGGGATTCGCTTACTTACAGGCTTCCGCCTAGTCCTGTTCTTTGCCGTTTTCCGTGGCCCGGCAGCACACAAGGTGCCGCGCACGTCTGCCGGCCTCCATGGGGACAAACGGGCAATTTACCCCCTGCCTCGATTTGCCAGAGGGCTCTTCCCACAGCGTCCCGGACCCTGACTCCCTCCCTGGGAGTCCTGGGGGCTAATCTTTGCAGATCAGCTGCCCGGTCAGGCTGCTCGGACGTTTCCTTTCGGACCTGCGGAGAGGAGCGTCCGACATGGCCGTGAAAACGAAACCGAAATCCGAGAAGATGGTTAGTGTCACTGTGCCTAATGCACATGTACGGTATTTCATGTCATTTCTCAGACTTATATCACACCCTCTCTGCAAGCAGGCTCAGGATGGGTAACAACACTAAAAGATAGATATAATTTACAATAAAACAATTTACATTAAAACAATTTTTAAAACCAACAGTTATCAACAGTTACAAACACAAAGAGGCGTCTGCGATCAGATTCAGTTTAAGGCTGAATATGCCATAAAGCAGCTGGCAGATTAAAATTCATATCCTGGGCAGGGGTGGTGGGAATTGGGCAGTCAGGAGAGACAAATTGCCTCAGCCAAAGGCCTGGCGGAACAGCTCCTTTTTACAGACCCTAGGGAACTGCCGCAGATCTTGCAGGGCCCTATCTAAACCAAAAGAGCATTCCACCAGGCCAGTGCCAGGGCCAAGAAAGCTCCGGCCCTGGTCGAGGCCAGGCGAACGTCCCTCGAGCCAGGGACCAACAGCAACTGCTTGTCTGCAGAATGCAGAGCCCTCCAAGGGACATCTGGGAAGAGGCAGTCCCGCTGGTACGGTCACCCGCAGAGTAGCACACAGTCCAGAGCGGGAAAAACAGCATAACAGGATAGCCAAAAATATCCAGAAAGCAGGACACCTCTTCTGAAGAAAGACTGAAGAATTTGTGACTCTGGAGTTTTAAAAAGCCAACTAAGTGGAGATTTGCATCAATGGGGTAAAGACACTGATTTTTTCCCTCCTTCTCCACCAATACTGGAACTCAGGATCGCCCAGGGAACTTCTCAGTAGGTAATGCGAGGCAGACAAATACCACTTAATCACCCTGCCACTCCTCCAGTGTGCCCACCTGTCAATCCTGTGGGTATCATTAGGCTGAGAACGGACAGACCTAAAGAGGAGATCTGAACCAACCGCCCCAGCCCGCTGCATCAAGATAAAATGTCACCGACACAAAATGCAGAGACAGCCACTGGCCTAGACAGCTTTCAAAGAGAAATATATGGCCAGGGCTTTTTTTCTGCAAAAAGAGGTGGTGGAACTCAGGACTCAGTGTTCCACACTGGAGCGGCGCGGAGGGCAATCTCAACTCCCCTCTGTCTGGAGATCAGGGGGCGGGGCCACCGGCCATGTGACCATTTTCAAGAGGTGCCGGAACTCCATTCCACCGTGTTCCAGCTGAAGAAAAGCCCTGTGTATGGCCTCTCAGTGGCACACAGTCACTAAGAGATTCATGTTCCCTTTTACAGATTAGCTGAACAGAAAACAAACAGCAGGTGTCTGTTGCTTTTCTGCTCTGCTTATGACTCTGTAGAAGCACGGCAATGAACTAGAAGGGGTTCCGTCCACCAGGACCACAAAGATCTTCACCACATGCTTAATGCCCAAAGCCACCCCTTCATTCTGTTGAAGGCACACAGCAGGAAAGTTCTTACCTCTCCAGAAAACTTCAAAAGCTTCCTCTGTGGACTTCACTTCCACTTCTGTGCATCCTGCGACATACATGTTGTGATTCTGATCCTCACGGAGTATTTTGGACTGTGGAGGCCTGCAATGGGTAGGATCCCAATGTAGTCCGTCGCCAGCACCACATGTATTTTGAGACAATTACAGCGCAAGCTACCAGACAGCATTAACAGTCAGGCAAGCTGCAAGGGCTCCAGGAGGGTTAGCCACAAGTCATATTTTACATTTAAGAGGGAGGCGTTCACTCTGCCATGCGCAAACCATCGAGAGCAAAAGCCTCAGCGTGAGAGAAGCAGAGAGCAAAGAAATTCACAACAGGAAAAAAAACAGCAGCTCACTAGTTATCTCTACTACTACTAAGAGGGGAAGAGTCTGTGCACATACATAAAGTCAACGTTTCGCAGCGGGGTGCCACAGCCGTTCCACCTACCAAAGGAACACAGTTAAAGGGTTATACTCATCACCCTTCCCCTTTCCTCCCAGTTAGCATAACAAAGTGGAGAACATTTTCTAAAGATCATCATAAACCAAATGGCTGTATTTGTGCTCTGAAAAGCTATTTCTGCATTTTGCTAGATCTGGCCAAGTATGTGGCCTATTTAGGAGCTACTTGCCTTATCTATTGTCAGCCAGCAAACTACCAGCTGGACAAGATTTTGTTTCCAGTTAAGCTATGCCAACCTCCGGAGCAAGCAACACTCAATGTTTCTACATGACCTTGGGAAAAACAATTTCCCAAACACTCCAAAACAGCAAGAATCAGTTGGGTACATATGAAAGCTGGATCGAGCACCCTGCTGAAGAAGGCTGACTCACTTTGGCTTGATGGGTTCAAAAGGGGCTTCATCCAGTAGATCATAGATGTAGTTGTTATAAATCTCGATGTAAGAGACAAATACGCTGTAAACATTGTCTTCATCGACTTCTTCCAGTTTGCAGTTATCTTGAACGTTGATCATGTCAGCAATTTCTGGGTCGATCTGCCGCCTGCTTAAAAACAACAACGTGCAACGTCAAGACGACACAGCAACAGCATCGCCCCTTCTCTGCTCCGAGAGCAACTTACTTGCCAGATGGAGTTTTTGGAACCGGCAAAGCTTCCCTCTTCTGGCGTTCAAGCAAGGCATCAACTTCACATTGTACCTCGACCCCATTCTTCTCATCAAGCTTAAAAACCTGAAAGCAAGTACATCACACCATAATGGGGGAGATTTTCCAAGATCTCTGCCTCACAGTGTGGAAGCAAAGGTCGCAGCAAAGCAAGGATCTCAGGCTGCAGGGACTCTGTATATTGCACTGAAAGATTTGAAGACAAAAGTTGTACCGCTCTAAAGAAATGGTTAGTAAGATTTGGCCGACTAAATGCAATAGACTTTCAGGTTGCTCACCTGCCCCTAAGAATAGTCTGCATTGTGAAATATCTAATAACATAATAATAACATTCGATTTATATACCGCCCTTCAGGACAACTTAATGCCCACTCAGAGCAGTTTACAAAGTATGTCATTATTATCCTCACAACAAAACACCCTGTGAGGTGGGTGGGGCTGAGAGAGCTCCAGAGAACTGTGACTAGCCCAAGGTCACCCAGCTGGCTTCAAGCGGAGGAGTGGGGAATCAAACCCGGCTCTCCATATTAGAGTCCTGTGCTCTTAACCACTACCCCAAACTGGCTCTCAAATCTAGCACAACGCATGCCTGTCAGTCAGATTTGGTGCCAGTTGCCAAATGTCAAGATCTGAAAGCAAGAAACTTACATATCGCTTGGCCTGGAACAGTCCTATGCTGTTGAAGATCATGTCTAAACACCGGGGAAGAAGTCCACCGTCGCCCGGGGAGCCCGTCATCGTGTGGGTTTTCCCACTCCCTGTAACTCCATATGTAAACAGGAGACCTAGGAGTCAAGGAGAAAGTCAACGCCAGTATTTGAGAAAACTTCATATGAGCCAACTACGATAAAAAGCTCTACTGCAGATCAACAAGGCTTCCCACCTGAAAAATAAAAAGTACTCTCATGTCCCTGCAAGCATTTTCCATCCATACCCTCTAACTGCAGGAAGATTGCTGGCTGTAGCCGTTAGTACCACAGAATTAATACCTCGTAAGGAACAGGAACATATTGTGGATCTGAGAGGTACAAGTGCAAAAATAAAACAACTCCCTGGGCAGACCAAGTTTGAAGCAGGCTTACAAAACCACAAGGAATGTCCGTAGGACTGGGAGAAATGTCCCCAATAGATGACGCCCATGAGGAACAGCCGAACGGAGAAGAGAAGGGAGCATACTTTATTACGAAGACTCCAAAGAGTAATGCTTTAGGAATGAGCCTTTGGGGCTGTGCTCTGAACTGTGTTGACCAATTGACTGGAAAGCTTGCCTTGTTGGGGGAAAGGCAAATTACAAACTGAACATCACCGCTTACGCGCATTCCTTTCAAGGCGAGCAAACCACACAACAATTTATTTCCTTCCAACTAGATATTCTGATTTTCTTTTCAAATTCATTCTGCCATAACAGCATTCTGTATCGATACTGAATGAAGCCAGTCCTCAACAGCCCTAGCAGGCAGTGCGTTCAAGGGAAAAAAAGAGAAGGTGTGTGCGAGTTGGTCGTGGCCCATAGCATCAAATCATTCCAGCAATCAGAGCATACCATTTTTTCCATGGATGAGGTCTTCAACGAGAGGTCTAGCAACCGTATCAAAAACCCATTTTTGAGAGACGTTGGTTCCAAACACTTCTTTAAATGAATACTGGACCTGAAGAGAAAGGCAACAAGTTGTCGCGAGGCAAAAGGACGCAGGCATTTGGTTACAGTTCGCTTGTTTCGGCAAGTTAGGCAGGCCATGCCGCAACGTTGCTGCTGTTCTATAAAGCTGTCTATCCGGCAGCTCTTCCTAGTCCAAGTCATGAAGACAATAGAGGCACTTGTAGCATAGTGGTTAAGTGGTTTGGCTGCAAGTTAGCACTCTGCTGGCACTAATCCCACTACTGCCCTGAGCTCAGTAGGAGGCTTTGGGAAAGCCAGTCCTCTCAGCCCCAGCTCCCCAGCAATACTGTGGGGATAATAACACTGGCTTGTTCACTGCTCTGAGTGGGGCACTAATCTGTCTAGAAGAGCGCTATATAAGTGCAGTCGTTATTATCATCATCACCACCACCACCACCACCACCACCACCACCACCTCATGGCCCTTGCCACCCCTGCCACGGATTGTCACTACCTGCAGTAGGGTACCATCTCACAGCCAATGAGCTAAGCTCCAGCAATATCCAGCTGTGGGCCTTTTCCAACACCCTTATCTGCAACAGCAGGCTTGGGGACCTGCGCAAGATATATAACCTGTCTCCCGAGGCAAAGGCAGCTTTCTACTCAAGGATTCAGCAGATCCAGACTTGTAAAATCCTCAGTTCGGCAGTTTTGAACTTCTAGGTATTCTCAGCACACCTCACCTCTTTATACTCCCCATTGCGGCTGCTGCGGTATCCATCAGGCGGGTGAACCTGGACTGTCGTGCTACTGATCACTTCGATGCAGCACTCTTGATCCGGCACTGGGCGCACCCGGCAGTACACCTGAGCGGTGAAAACCACAATGCTTAGAAAGCCAAGTAATAATTTACAAGGTTAGAGCCTTGTTAAGCATAGGAAAACAAAGCTTGTCTTTTCCCTCCATTCAAATAAAACAAGTAGGATTAGCTTCTAGGTATGTTCAGGACTGGGGACAGGGGGCAGTCGGAAAGGCAATCCGAAACAGCCATTTTTTAAAAAAATGCAGTGAAAAACACTGGCCTCCTAAGAGAATACTTAATGTAAAACATATTCTCCTTATGAAACTAGAAAATAAGGCAGTCCCGATTCAGTTTTTTAACCAGATGGTTAAAGCCTTCAGTCTTCGGTAAGCCTTGAGAATGCTATTTGCATTATCAAGCTGAGCTTACGGTTGCTGTCAGAGAAGTATTCTCATGCAAGCAGGAAGACATGCTGTGCAAAATGTTTTTGGTTTGATTTATATCCACCCTTCAGGACAACTTAACGCCCACTCAGAGTGGTTTACAAAGTAGTAGTAGTATCAGCAGCAGCAGCAGCAGCAGCAGCAACAACAACAACAGATTTATATACCGCCCTTCAGGATGACTTAACACCCACTCAGAGCAGTTTACAAAGTATGTTATTATTAGCCCCACAACAATCCCCCTGTGAGGTGGGTGGGGCTGAGAGAGCTCCAAGAAGCTGTGACCCAAGATCACCCAGCTTGCTTCAAGTGGAGAATCAAACCTGGTTCTCCAGATTAGAGTCCTGCTGCTCTTAACCACTACACCAAACTGGTTCTCTAATATCAACAGGGAGAGAAAAAGCTGGAGCAACAGGCAAAAGGGAATTAGTCCTGCCCCCACTTACCCCAACAGGGTCCTTCAGACTGTTGCTGGATACTTTCTTCAGCACATTCCGCCTGGGGGGTTTAATTCTACTGGGAGTAAAGAATCAAAAGTCAGACAGTCACCACATGTGACTGCTCTGAAACCGGCATGACAAGGCAGAAGAGAGTCCGGAACAAGCCTTGTGAATCTCTGCCCCCGTGGTGGCCCTCCGCAAGAGGGCCACCACGGCTGCTGACAGCAGTTAAAGGAGATTGTGTATGACAATGAAGTGTGTTCAATTTCACACCATAAACAATCACACAAATATCCCAAATGCAACCCTCCCCCTCTCATGACATCTGACTTGGTGTTGAGGATCCCAAGTGGATCATTCTGGGGAATTTCAACATCCAACAGAGAGGTCACATTCAGGACTTCCTGGCTGCCATGGAGACTATGGGACTGCCCCAGCTTGTTATGGGCTCAATACATGAAAAACGTCCTATGATGAATTGTCTTTTTTAATAGAGCAGAGTGGGGAGGTCAGATTAAGGCCGTTATCATAGTCAGATCACTGCCTGATAGAGGCACTGTTGATAACATCCCCTCCACTCCACAAGGGCTCTGACCAAACTTGAACAGCCCCACCCTGGAAGACCAGTTGATTCAATTGTCTTCCAAAAATGCTCTTGGTGTTTTGGGACCCTAATAACTGCTCAGAGGCCCTGGTACAGGCCTAGGACGACAGACAGGAAAAACACAGAGCTGCTCTCCAGGATCCTCTCCTGCTTGGGCCTTGCTTCCCTGATTTATGAAGGAGCTGAGGGAATTAATGAGGGTCTTAAAGGGCCATCGTGGAGGCCCATCGTGCTATGGCTGAAAAATCATTTCTTTCCTTGCTGCTTCCTTACATCAATTAAGCCATGCTGCTGCAACCTTAAGACTAGATTAGTGCAACATACTACAAACTGAGATGTTCTGAAACACATCCCGGGATACAACCGATGAAGAACACAACTTTTTACTAAAGCTCAGCACTGTAAACGTTACATAGGTCTTAGAACCCCTGCACAGGCTTCCTTTTTCTTTCAGAGCTCAATTTAGGGTGCTGGCTTTCTCCCATTATTCCTTATATGGCCTGTGACCCACATGTCTACACAGCTGCCTCTCCCAGTATGCCAATATGAGCATGCAAGTTCTCTTTACCATCCCCACCCTCAGCACAGCAAAGACCAGTGACCCATTTAAGAACTTTTCCAGGAAGAGGTCTGAAACAGGCTTCTAATGGAGCAAGCAACACTCTCTCATGCCCTTTCCTGCCACCCCATCTTTGCAAAACATTCTTTTAAAATTCATTTTAACTGGAGATTCTGAATCCAGTAGTAAAACTTCCAGAAGCAGTTTTTAGACAACTAGTGTTTTAATTGAGTGGTCTGGTCCTGTTTTCTTCACTACCTTGGGTTCACTTGAATGAAGGAAAGGCAGCTTAGTACCATTTTAATAAATCCATATATTAACCTATATTCAGTCTTTCTTCTTAACGGGGAACCCAAAGTCTGCTGCATTTTAACAACCCTGTGAGATCGCAGTAGAAATGAGTGGGCGTCCAGAAGCACCGCTAACAACATTTGTGGTAGGGTATGAGCTTTCTTAAGTCACAGCTCTCTTCTTCACAAGTGAACTGTGACTCACAAAAGCTCACACCCCACAACGAATTTTGTTAGTCTTAGAGGTGCTACTGGACTTCTGGTATCTGAAAACGTGAGCTGTGACTCATGAAAGCCCATACCCTACCACAATTTTTGTTAGTCTGACAAGTGCTACAGGACTCCTGCTCTTTTCTACTGCTACAGACAGACGAACACAGCTGCCCATCTTGACCTACTAGGTAGGTTAGGCTGAGTGACTACTCTGAGCTCACCCAGCAAGACCCCATTGCATAGCGGGGACTCGAAATGGGTATCCCAGGTAAACAAAGCCACAGCCAAGCACGACCAGCAGATTTCCCACAATAGCCTTTTATTCTGAATTATTTTAACGCAGCCTCTACACGGGGAACCTGCCACACGCAGCTCCCAAAATAAAACATCATTAAAAAAACCCCAATATTAAAAGTTCTTAATTGAGAATCCAGCATCAAACCCCCAGCCAAAGCATACAAGCACCCAGTGGCAGTGCGTTCCACAGGCACTACTAAGAAGTGGTGGTTGGTATGACGTTCTACAGCCTTAAGGCGGAGGAAAAGGAGGAGGCCGCCGCTCCGGTGCTCGCCCCAGGCACAGCGGCCGCCGCGGACCCTCCCCTCGGCCGGAGCCCGCGTGGGGAGGGGAGGAACTCCGCCGCCTTCCCTTCCCGCCACTCACGCCGCCGCCTTCATCCCGCCTCGGACTTCGGCGCCGTCCCGCTGGTTGCCTCACGCCGGAGGGATTCGGTTTGAACGCTCCCTCCCGCTTCCCGGCATCCGCTGCGCGGCCTGCTATTTTTCAAATCCGACCAATCACGGTGGATGGAGCGCAAGGGGCGGGGCCAGTAGCATCGCCGCGCGCTTTCTTTTCCCCCGACAAGAGTTTGTGGTGCGTCGTGTTGATGTCATAAAAGCGCGCAGGGGGGAAAGGATGGAAGCGTCTTTCTGTTGCCACGGCAACGCTTCTTGATCTGATGCTTTGGTGCCCGCGACCAGACCCGAGGAGATAAAACTAGGAAAGAACGGAATAAAAAGAAAGGGATGAAGGTAGTCCTAAAGATCACATTTCTCCCCACCGTAGTCTTTCCGCCTAGCTTATCTCACAGGGTTGTTAGGAGAGAACTATATTTATTTATCCTTGAGCAGAGGTCATTTCGTAGGAAAAGAGCTGGAGGAACGCATTAGCATAAGCCACACCTCTTGCCATCACCAGAAGTGGTATTAGTATAACTGATTTGCATACGCCACACCCCCTGATATCACCTATCCTGGATGTTTTGGACCTGATCTTGGCCATTCAGGGCCGAAATTGGGCCCAAAATGGCTGAAAATGGCCAAAAAGGGGCACAAAATTGTCAGGATCAAGCCGCTGCTGAGTGGGAGAGTGATCCACTACCCGCCAGAGGCCCAATACGGGCCGTTTCGGCCCCAATCCAGGCCGAAATGGGCCCCAAATGGCCAAGTCAGGTGGGTGGGGCCACCTGACGTGACCTCTGGGGAACTGCTGGAATTGTGTTCCTGTGCATTCCGCCTCGAAATGAGCCCTGTCCTTGAGTCACACAGACTGAGAGCAGGCTGGGGGAAAAGAAAGCTGAAACGGTTGACAGCCTCCAGGTAGTGGCTGGAGATCTCCCGGAATTGTAACTGATCTCCCGATGACAGAGATCAGTTCCCCTGGAGAAAATGGCTGCGCTGGATGATGGATTTTATGGCATTATACCCTGTTGAGGTTCCTCACTTCCACAAATCCTGTCTTCTCCAGGCTTCACCCCCAAATCTCCAGGAATTTCCCAATCCAGAGTTGGCAACCCTACCTATATTGGGGCCTGGATCTCTTCTGGAATTAGAATGGATACCCAGGCTATAGAGATCAGTCCACCTGTAGAAAATCATGGGTGCTTTGGCAGGTGAACTCTATGGCATTATACCATGCTGAGAGTCCTTTCCCAGGCAGCACCCCACATCTCTACGTTTCCTAACCCAGAGACTGCAACCCTATGTGGTCATCTCTAGCCTTGGTGGCAAAGCCTCAGAGCTGCCATCCTGAGGGACAGATCAGGGTAACTGCCTTGTGCCCTGTGTGTAGACTTCCCCTAGAGATACATATCTGACCCCTGGTTGGAAACAGGAGCTGCACAAAATGCATTTCAGTCTGGTCTGGCACAGTTCTTATGTCTGAATGTGCAGTTGACCTTGGAGGAGATACAACCAAGGCTGGGGACTGAGAGCAGGTCAGTTGTGTTGGAAATAGCAATGTCTGGTGTACTGCAGCAGCAAGAAGGAAGAAGAGCCTTCTATGCAGGGGGCAGCAAGGATCACTTAGTTAGGATAGTGAGAGCAGCATCTCTCTTGATTCCTGGGGTCATTTCCTTGTCTTGTCTCCTATTGGGCTAAACAGGGCAAAATCCTGCTTCTTCTCTCTCCTGCCACACTTCTCTCTGCAAGATGTAGTCAGATAGCAAGGAATCTCTCTCTCCTCTTCACTCTCAAGTATGTATTTCCTCAACCTTTTTGCCTCTTTAATCAGCACAGCGTAACTTAACTGCATTATTTGCACTCAGCTATCAAGTTGAAGGACCAGAGACTTCTCCTCTCTCTACCCTCCTGTGCTGCCCTCCTCTCTCTACCCTCCTGAATTCACACAGGAATGGTTCACCTTTCTCTCTGTCCACAGACCGAGGTTTCTGAACACAGCAGGTGACAGCAAAAGGATCTGAAAGCTGCTCCCTCCTCCTCTCCCCACTCTCTAGCCATCTCTCTCTTTCCCACCTCAACCTGCCACCTCCTCTGGTGAAGGTGAACCCTTCAAATCTTGGGGGGCTGAGAGGGTGAAAGTGTCGCAGCTACCAACCCTCCAATGGGTTGGTTGGTGGACTGGTTCAGGGAGCCAGAGACAATACCAGCCTGGAACCAAAGATGTGGCTCTTGTGTTAGTATTTGTGGTAAGCTAAGGTGGATGGATCTTTTCAAGACTACTAGTTATCCCTAAATTGACTTTATTTTTCCACTGTTACTGAAAAGTGACTGTGTGACATTTCAGCAGAAGCTATGTACAAAAATATGGGTGTATACAAACAATTTTCAAGAAGTTTGATAACTTTTCATTGCAAGTTTGTGTATTAGAAAACCATGTACAAATGCTACAGAAATATTACATCCAGGTATGCTTGGCAGCACCATGCCTTCCCAAGTAGAGTGAAAATACTTGAAAGGGTCCTGGGACCTCTTTGGCATGTATCAGACTGTGAACTCTGACAGCAGAAATTAGCTCCACTTGATCAATGGCCATTGGTGCAGTAGTTACAGCTGTTGCAAATGTCGGTGTTTGGTTTTCTATGAAAGTCTCCAGATATCAAGTCCTAAGGTATGCTAAATGGTCAAGATCAAATGATAGGAAAAACTGCAGTACAAAATCTCACTAATAAAAATCCCGATTGAGTAATTTCTCAAAGAATAGTTTCAACAACTTTATCACAGTGTAATTATTAGCACCTGATAAGTACTAATGCATGTTAACAAAAGTATAGTTATTTTAAAAAATTTAGTCCGCGTGTTTCTTTTCTCTCCTGGAGAACTTTGGCATGGAATAGAGAGTCATTGAGAAAGCAGCAATGATGAGGAGGCTGATGGTGAAGGAAGCCACCGTTGGGCCGACTGTCTGAGAGAAGGAAGGAATTGGTGAAGAAGCCAGCAGCTGGTCACGACGGTCTGTCATGTCTGTAAGGAGTGCTTCCATTTGGAAGTGTGTCCCTGTGATCCCACAGATGTGGAAAAGCTGATGGCTGTGCCCTGGAGGAAAAAGAAAAAACACAACATTCAGCAGGCCCTTGGACTCTTGAAAAACACCACGAGGAACATCTTCCGTTCAAGCCGTTTTGAACTGATGTGCGGGAGAATGTGCTCTTCCAGGGCTCCCATGTAGGTGCGCTTGGCATGTACAGAGAGTGAGTTCCTGTCGGGTGCCCAGGGACATGAGAAGAGATCGTCGACTTCGTAGCGGTACAGTGCAGCCATGGCATAAAAGAGCAACATTTATTTAAAAGTGAAAACTGAATATCGGGCACCTACGAATGCAGAGATTTTGGAAATGTGATGGTTAAAATTGCTAACAACTTCAAGAGAAGAAAAAGATGGAAAAGCCTACAAATTCATTTACTTGAACTGCACTCTTTTGTTGCATAGTTTAGAAGAGGGTTCATCAGTACATGTTAGATATATCCATGGCTAAGCCACTTTTTTAATGCTTCAAGGTATTTTTATCGGGAAACAGAATATAGTATTAAAAGTTTGTTTACCAGCAGTATGTTTACATTCTCTGGGTGTCTGAAAGACTATAGACAAAATAAGGAACGTCCTTCCTTTCATTCTAGGATAAGCTGCTCAAGTTCAGCATCGCAGCATTTATTTACTTTCCTTCTTTTCAGGGCTTTTTTTCTGGGAAAAGAGGTGGTGGAACTCAGGACCCCACAATGACGTCACTTTGGGTCAGCTGGAACAAGGGGGGAGTTTTTAAAAGTTTAAATCGCCCTCAGCGAAAATGGTCACGTGGCCGGTGGCCCCGCCCCCTGATCTCCAGACAGAGGGGAGTTTAGATTGCCCTCCGCGCCTCTGTCTGGAGATCAGGGGGCGGGGCCACCGGCCATGTGACCATTTTCAAGAGGTGCCGGAACTCCGTTCCACCGCGTTCTAGCTGAAAAAAAGCCCTGCTTCTTTCTACCCCAAAGTGGCCAGGGTGGCTCTTAAAATATTTTAAAGTATAAAAACAATCACAACATTTCCTAATTGCAACAAAAGCCTAGCGAAACACTCTCTTCAGATGCAACATCTAGCACAATTTCACATCCCTTATAAGTGTCCCATTTTGTTACTCCCACGGGTTATGACTGCCAATGAAACAAACCAAACACTGCGCAGTCTGCATTGGTTTCAATGGCACTTGCAGGGGGGATCGTGTCCTATTTTTTGCTCTCACCAATATAGTCAAAGAGTCCTGGTATCAGCCGCTCTGGCAAGTGCGTAGCAAAGATGAAGCAGGTAAGGAAGGCAAACACAGTATGCCTGTAGTGGATGGAGAGGACGCTGTCCGCACAGCCTCTTATGGCACATAAGTAGAGCTGTGGAAAGGGAACATTTTTAAGATATAGCAGCAAAGAAATGATGGGCACAGAGTTAGCACAGTTAGAGTGACAAATTAAGATATGGGAGATCTGGATTCAAATGTTCACAGTGCTGAATAATTTGGGGCCAGTCACATTCTTTCAGCCTAACCTACATTACAGGCTTGTTATGAGGGTAAACAATGGAGAAGGAAAAGCTATTGTGAGCATCTTCACAGTACAGCAGAATAAAAATGTTCTAACAGATACAGAAAAGTGGCATTGAGTGAGGTTATACCAGCAATGCCTTCAGCTTCTTCCACTGGAAAAACCCATATGCACAAGATTAATGTGCGCATAGGTGTACATACAATATTTTGAGAGAGATTTTTCAACATCACTGTACATATGTTTATTTTAAGTTCAGTGGAAAGTACCACTTAGTAAGTCTGCAGCAATGATCTCTAAATTACAGATTAATTCTTTCATTTCAAGTGTGTTTTGTCAAATATTTAGATCTACATTTCTAGCCCATCCCATGCCCAAAGTTCCAGTCTTTCAAAATATGCATTACAGTAACCAACACACCAATATGTATTCACAAACAGCCCATCTGGAGGGAAATTGCTGTAAATTCATACCCTGTAGAAAAGTGGCAGGCTGTCAAACATATAAGGATACGCAAAGGCTAAAGTGCGAATCGCTTTGGTGTACCTGGGCCGCTCTGCTTCAGTGAACCTGAACAACAACAAAAAAATCCAAGTAAACTGGCAAAGAACAAGAATTTGGCTTGCAGAATGCCTGGTGGTTGGTGTGTGGGTTGGTGTTTGTGCCTCATGTTAGCAAAGCAACCGGGTACCACCAAAAGGGAAGCAGTTCCAATAACTTTTAATAACCAAAGTGGGTTCTTGAAAGTTACGCTCAAATATACAAAAAAGTTGGAACTGGCTAAAGTAAGAGTGGCAGCCATTGCCCGTTCTCTGAGAGCCAAGCTACAAGTGACGCCTTACACAGGTTGGACACTTGTCAGCTTCCCTCAAGTTTTGATGGGAAATGTAGGCATCCTGGTTTTACAGCTTGGCTCTCCATTACAGCTGCAAGACCAGGATGCCTACATTTCCCATCGAAACTTGAGGGAAGCTGACAAGTGTCCAACCTGTGTCAGGCATCACTTGTAGCTTGGCTCTGAGTTGCACACTGCTAAGGCAAGACCAGAAAGCCCAATGAGCACCTGTTTGTGTTCAAATCACTGCTTTGGCAACAGTCCTTTAAATGCAAAATATGCCCACACTGTCCAGGTTTACCCCTGTCCCTTCTTGGACCACACCAAAGCTTCACTTTTGGCTGAGATGGTTCTGAAATCTTTGTACAACTGAGAAGAGTTTATACAGTCAGGGAGAATCAGAGCAGAAGCAGCCAATCAAAACATTTGGAATGAGAATAAATTGTCTGAAGCTATTAACTTTTGTTATTGTTGCCCCCACTTTCTGACCGCACAACAGTATTAAGGAGTGCCTTGACAGATGAATGGTCCAGATGTGTTGCATGCTGGGACCATCTTCAAGGCAGTTCAAAACTCCTGCACCATAAGAAGATTCTCCATGTTGACTGCAAACCAAAGAGCTTCCTTGACCTCCTGACGCCAGGCTTTGGAGTTACTCAACATATGCACTGCATAAACACAATTGTGCTATAGTCATTAAATTCACTGGGGACAAGTCAAAATGTGGCAGCCCTGACTCTGCCTATGACAAAAAAAGGATTATGGAAATGTCCTTGATATTGACTGTACTAATCTTAAACTGTGTAATCCGCCTTGAGTCTCAGTGAGAAAAGCGGGCTCTAAATGACATAAATAAATATTTCCAATGCGTCGGACTACAGCTACACAGAACTGCTGACCTTTTACTGTTGTGATTTATTTATTTATTAAAATATATCACGCCTTTCCTCGCGGCTCAAGGCAGACTGCAAGCTGCTATTAAAACATCACGGCTCTCATTCCTCTGTAGATGCGATTACATTGTGTCGTGTGGCAATAAACCAAGATAAATTTGCACTTCACACTGTGGCCACCAAGTCACACATTAAATCGGAAGGTTGCTTCACTGTTCAGCGCGTGCAATCTGCTTCGGAATATGCACATCTGCCAGAATGAACTGCAGGAGGAGGGTATGTGGATGCTAGTCGAGGCTCTTGGGCCGTCGTCACACGGGGTTTTATTTAGCGCTAAAATGGCGCTATTTCCCGGCAAACACCCACCTTATTCCAACACTGTAGCGATTTTCCCTCTTCTGCTTTGTGCTTGATAGTCGCGCTATATTGTGCCTCAGTGTGAATGCCTCACATCGATGTATTTCGCCTCGCAACGTCCTATGCCCTCCCTTCAATCCCAGGATCCATTTCTTCCTGTGACTCCCCTTTTTAAAAATTTTATTATGTCCTTATAACGCCATAACACAATGCAAACTTTCTGCTGAAGTAAAAATGACTCAATCGCCATGGCAGAGTCTTCAGCGATGGGGATCACCGGGCAAAGGGCTATTTATCTAATTTCAACGTTGGAAAAACAAAAGGGTCATAATGTTTTGCTCTAATGGAATGTTTATATGCTGTTATTCCGTTATAGCGTAATTAAACGCCAGAATAATAAAAGGGGGGGGGAGCTGCTTCTGCACGGTTAGAGAGAACAGAACAGACTGCTTCGGTGTGGACAGCTGGTGGCGCGAAGAGCCGTTAGGTGACCCAAAGAAACGTTACTGTGCCGATAACAGGTAGGACGCTATATGCTGTAAATTTAACGGAAGAGATGCCCGTGTGACGACGGCCTTGGTTACAGATATCCAGTAAATACAAAAGTGATATGTACATCTCTTAACAAGCCGAGTTATTTTTTTTAAGGGCATCTTCTCCCCTGTGGTGTCTGAGCTTAACTTGGTGCTTTAAAAGCAATGTCCAGGCTACAGAAATTTTGCTTGGGTGCACAGACTCTTTTCTAAATTCCCAACTCCCCTTAGTAAAACTGATGGTGGTCTTGCACACACACACCAAGATCCATTCATAGCGACTATTTTCCCTTGTGTTACTCTAAACCACCAGGTACATGGATGTGTTTCAACACAACAAGCAGTGTCTGACAACTGCTGAACTATTTTACATACTTCATGGGGGAGATGCCTCTCTGTAGTGTGACTGGTGAGGTTCTCGCTGAAATATTTTCCTCAGGGCTTTTTTCAGCTGGAACGTGGTGGAATGGAGTTCCGGAACCTCTTGAAAATGGTCACATGGCTGGTGGCCCCACCTCCTGATCTCCAGACAGAGGGGAGTTGAGATTGCCCTCTGCCGAGGGCAATCTGAACTCCCCTCTGTCTGGAGATCAGGGGGCGGGGCCACCAGCCATGTGACCATTTTCTCCGAGGGCAACCCACTGAGTTCCACCACCTCTTTCCCCAGAAAAAAAACCCTGATTTTCCCCAACCTGCTTTCCCAAGTTCCCGAGCTCTCCATGGCACTTCGGCAAGAAAGTTCTACAATACCTAGAATAGCAGGAAAGGCTTGTGCTCAGAACCGCGTTAAGCACAGCAGTGAAGACGTAGCAATGGTGGAAGGTGCTGCCGATCCATTCGTCTGGGAAAATGTAAGCAGAGTAAGCAATCGCAGAACCTGAAAATACACAAAAGGCATGCCCCAGTCAGGCTACGTGGGCTTCCACCCCAATTGCATACTTGTGGTTCCGCCAGCCAACATAGTCTACAATCAACTCTGCGCATATATGCTTTTCACTTAAGGTTTTTGAGACCTCAAACACCAACAAGATTCCTCTAACAGGAAAGGAACATTAAACAGCAAGAGCTGTTGTTTGGAGAGGAGGCCGGACAGGGCAGAGGCCAACATTCCTGCTCAATGAAAGCAACTGGATTCCATTCCTCAGAACAGCCAACACCTCTGATGTCCCGGCTGTTTCCAAAGATGCAGCGGGGCACCTCCTCCAAAGAAAGGGGAAGATCAACTGTTACATAATTCCTTTGGGGAAACATCTTTTTAAAAATAAAAGGAACCATACATTTTTAAAGGCCAGTGTGGTCACTTTGACACGCCTCTCAAAACTGATAAGGAGCTTTATATTTTGCTTTCTCACCATACGTAAGGTCAAATAATAACTAAGCACAAGAAGCAGGGCTCATTTCGAGGGGGAACACGCAGGAACGCAGTTCCCCAAAGAGGTCACATGTCAGGTGGCCCTGTCCACCTGACTCGGCCATTTTGGGCTCGTTTCAGCCTGGATTGGGGACGAAACGGCCCGGGAGGTGGATCACTCTCCCACTCAGCAGCGGTCTGATCCTGACCATTTTGGGCGCCTTTTCAGCCATTTTCAGCCCCTTTTTGCCATTTTGGGCCCAATTTTGGCCCTGAATGGTCAGGATTGGGTCCAAAACAGCCGGGATAGGTGATGTTAGGGGGTGTGGCATATGCAAATCAGTTATGCGAATGACACACTCCTGGTGATGGCAAGGGGCGTGGCATATGCTAATACATTACGCTAATGAGTTCCTCCAGCTCTTTTTCTACGAATTGACCCCTGACAAGAAGTATTCTTCTTCTGAGGATGCTGTCACAGACATTACATAAAATGAGTTTATGACACTCGGACAATTGCATCTCATGTAACATTCAGCATCTCAGTTTGTAGAGAAAAACACATTTCCTATGCTTTGCAACGTCAAAGTTAGGAAAAGGCCCTAAAGAACACCGGAGCACATTCACAGCACCCTCACCTAGGCTGTATAAGGAAAGAGAACCATAATCAAAGAAATAGCAGATGTGCCTTGCTTGGCTGGACATGGTGCTGAAGGTGTGAGCTAAGCTGGATGCCAGCGGGTAACTGCAGCACGTGACCATATAGGTGAGAAAGGGCCAGGTGTAGGGGTCGTTCCAGACGTCCCAGGAACAGAGCAAGACGAAGAGCTTCCATAGGAAGTACCTGAAATGCAGAACAGCCAGTCAGCCCTGTTCTTTGACAACTTCTGTCCAAAAGGGCTGGGGTATGTTTCTTAGGGCACAAGAGAGCCAGCATGGTGCAGAGCAGGGCTTTTTTTCAGTGGGAATGCAGTGGAACAGAGTTCCGGCACCTCACGTCAGGTGGCCCCACCTCCTGTTCCTGTCTCCTCCCATGCGCAGCCCAATGTGTCCAGCTCTTTAGCTTCGGGCAAAGAGCAACACTTTTCTTGCTGCTTGCAAGTGGCAAGAAAAGTGTTGCTTTCAAAGCCCACTGCTTTTCAGCTGATGGGAGGGGAATCCCCCATCAGCTGGAAACAAACCCACAAGCCTTGAAAGCAGTGACACTGCTTTCAAACGCCCGCTTGCTTTTTTCAGCTGAGGGGGAGAATGAGGAGGTCCCTCCTCTTCCTCCCCCTCAGCTGAAAAAGGCGGTAGGGTGTTTGAAAGCAGCAACGTTTTTCTTCCGTGCGTTTCTCCCTCATTTTCCTTTGAAGAGTTCCACCACCTCTTTTCCCAGAAAAAAAGCCCTGGGGCAGAGGTTAGAGTGTCAGGTGAGGAACTGGGAGACCCCACTCTTCCATGGACGCTCACTGAATGAGCTTGGGCCAGTCTCTCGACCTAACCTACCTCACTGGGTTGTTGTGAAGATAAAATAAAGGAGGGGAGAACAATGTGGTAAGATGCCTTGGGTAACCATTGGAGGCAGAAAACTGGGAGGAAAAATATATAAATATGTTTAGATAAAGAGGAACCCTGATTCCTTATGGTTATACTGACATGGAGTCAGGGCTCATTTCGAGGGAGAACACGCAGGAACGCAGTTCCGGCAGTTCCCCAAAGAGGTCACATGTCAGGTGGCTCCACCCACCTGACTCTCGGCCATTTTGGGCCCGTTTCAGCCTGGATTGGGGCCGAAAAGGTCCAGATCGGGCCTCTGACGGTTGGAAGATACCTCTCCCACTCAGTAGCAGCCCGATCCTGACCGTCTTGGGCTCTTTTTCAGCCATTTTCAGCCCCTTTTTGCCATTTTCGGCCCAATTTCAGCCCTGAATGGCCAGGATTGGGTCCAAAACAGCCAGGATAGGTGATGTCAGGGGGTGTGGCATATGCAAAACCAGTTATGCTAATGACACACTTCCGGTGATGGCAAGGGGTGTGGCATATGCTAATGAGTTATGCTAATGAGTTCCTCCAGCTCTTTTTCTACGAAATGACCCCTGCATGGAGTAATATAATGAACAAAAACAGGACTTTGAATCAATTGAAGACTTCAGGAGGTGGTGTGGGGATATACTGACCTATGAGCTTCCTTAGCCCACTTGTGATCATGAGTAGAAGGCATTTGTGTGAGTGTCGCAACTGTGATAAGAGACACCTTAAACTCCATGCCCACTCCATTTGTATGTGTACAGTTACCCTCAGTAGTAGGATTAACAGCTTTAGAGTTTGAATTAATTCCCCTATTCATATAACTTGCTCATGTGTACACATAGGAGTGGCCATGTGGCTGAAAAGCTCAACCACCAATCTATCAAAAGCCAGTAAAGCCTACCCTCTCTGCCTGCAACAAAGCCTTGCCATTTCACCAACCTTCAGTGGCTTACTTTTAGAGTAGGTTTAGGGTGGAGGTAGTGGAAAGAAGCAATAGAAAGGTTAAGCCGCACCTCTTCTGGGCATCCCTTTATAGTGAGAAACTCAAGGACTGAGATTGGGGGTGGCACTAACAATATCATTGGAGGTGGAAGAATAGTCCCCTGGAAAGCCCCAAAGAAGGACGTGTAGTGTGCAAAGCGCACAGCGGCACCACAGAGGTTCAGGATAATGGTGGCGCAGCCCCAAAAGCCCGCGGAGGCCTCAAGACCAGTAGCAAGATGGGGAGGGGAGTTGTTTAGATATGTTACAAACACACCAAGAAGGGAGGAAGTGCGTCCATATATTGACAGTTTCATTTGTCATTTGGAAGGCACTGAAGATGCAATCCGTCGCAGAACTCCTTGGGTGACGATACCCAAACAGGATGCCCTGCTCGCGGAAAACCTGCAAAAGGACCAATAATTCCTGATGAGTTTAGACTGACCTAAGCCTTTGTGGCTTACATCTTCTCATGACACTGTGTCTGATGTGCTGAACAGGAATTTGGGAGGTGATACATGGAACATGTCGAAGATGTCACCTCTAGAGATGGTTTAAAGTTTTTAAAAAATCTCTGGTGTGGCCAGCCAGCTGTACCAAGATTGAGCCCCCTTTGCTCTCCAAATGGCCACCAGGTGTCTCTACCACCCCAGCTATCGAGACAGCCAATAAAGCACAGTCTAATTGCCCTTCCTCTGGACACATTTTGCATCCAAATACCAATGTTCTCTTGACCTAAATGTCTCCCCACCCTCCTTACTTAGGTCTACAGGTTACATCTTGTGCATCTCAGTGGGCCACATTTACACAAACGCAGCTGGGTCAGTCCAATGAGTTTTGTGACATCTTAAATAACAACAACATTCAATTCATATAGCGCCCTTCAGGACAACTTAATGCCCATTCAGAGCGTTTTACAAAATATGTCGTTATTATCTCCGCAACAAAACACCCTGTGAGGTGGGTGGGGCTGAGAGAGCTCTGAAAGAGCTGTGACTAGACCAAGGTCACCCAGCTGGCTTCAAGCAGAGGAACGGGGAATCAAACCCGGCTCTCCAGATTAGAGTCCCGCACTCTTAACCACTACACCCAACTGAACAAAACATTTGGGAGGGCCGCAATCCACTTTGCCGGATGCATTCAGAGGTCACCTAAGGTTGCCATCGGGCCAGTATTCTACCGGCATGACTTTCTCTCCCCTTTTGGCATGTTGCCAGATGCCATTTTAAAAAATGATAATGGGGGGAATAGAAGAGGGGCGCACTTTTAACTGTTTAGCGCCTTTTAAGGCAAAGGAATTTGCTGAGCTGGACTTCTAAGGCCTTTACGACATTAGGCCTGCAGCCAATTCAACTGTTATTCGCAGCCCAAGCTATTCTGTGTCTCAAAAGCAACGTGGCTACTTCTGCTTCCCTTTCCTTCCTCATATTTCTTTAGCCAGAGAGTGGAGGGGAAAAAAAAACATGTACCGTGCACTTCAACCTCAAACACTTGAACCCTTAGTTCCTCTCTTAGATTTGTCTGCTCTGTCCCTGGGCACACAGGCTCAATTCCTTGACCTCCCTTAGCTATACAGTCCTACCCCAGGTGGGCCAGGGAACCAGAGAGAGAGTTACTTTCTGTGGTAAAGCTAGCAGCCATGCCCAGCCTCCACAGTTTCAGACGCGCTAATGAATTCTCATTCAGCAGCTTCACGCTGGAGTCTGCCTTTGGAACCATTCTCGGACTGTGGTCCAGGATGCCCTGGGGGACTGGAAGGCTCCCCCACCTGTTTCTCTGTGCAACACTTGTGTTTGACTGAGGAGAAAGCCTCCCTCTTTTCTACAGGAGCCTCCTCCTTAGTGGCCTAGCTGTGCAGCAGACAGCTAGCACAACAGAGGTCCCTTCTTTCTTGGGAACTGGCAGCAAGGAAAGCAAAATGCGATCCCAACAAGCATCAGTTTGGAACTCCGCTGCAATAAACAGCACCAGAACAGCATAGATGGAAAAAAATGGGGGTCTTGAATCGCTGCCTGACTGCTGTGGTCTAACGGCCGAAAGCAAGCAAATTAAAGAAAGTAACAAGTTTTTCAGACTGTAAGCTTCTGCCTGAAGAAGGGAGCCTTGACTCTCGAAAGTTTATACTCTGAAAATCTTGTTGGTCTCTAAGGTGCCACTGGACTCAAATCCTGCTGTTCTACTGTAGACCAACACAGATACCCACCTAGAAGAAACTGAACCCGGACAAGACATAAGTGATGCAGGGAAGGCGGAGCTCTTGAGGGGCACTGTGCTTTGATGGGGTCCAGCTGACCCTGTCTGACTCATGAAAAGCCTAGGGGTTATATTGGATCCAGCACTGCTCCCAACGTAACATGGAAGATGGCCCCCTACCTCAACATGGCTGATCTGGCCACCTGGATTCATGCCACGGAAACATCGAGGCTAGACTACTGTAAAGCATCATGCATAGTTCTCCCCTCAAAACCAACCCAGAGACACCAGTTGGTGCAGAACGCCGTAGCTTGGCTATTACTAGGAACTAGACAGAGCATGCGTATTATTTCTGTTCTGCAGTCATGCCATTAGCTATCCATCAGTTATCAGGCTCAATTCGAGGTATTGACCATTGCATGCAAAGCCCATCCTGGCTTTGGTCCCTCGTGTCTCTGGGACCACCTGTCTCCTTATACTCTACTACAGCAGCTTTGTTCATCTGAATGGAGACTTTTACAGGTGCCACCTTGCAAATGGGTAGAATCAACAACTGTCCATCCACATACATTTTCCACTGGGGTCCCCGTCGTAAGAAACGGCCTGCCTGATGAATGTAGGAGGGTCGTCGTCACTCTCTTGGCTTTCTCTGTGTAAAACTGGGTTACTCGGGAGGGCTTTCTAACACAGGTAGGAGGGCTGTGCTATAAGGAAAGGGTACCTGAGAGATGCTTGTTAAGGGGACAGGGTTGCAGACTAAACTGCCTGCCCTTTGTGTCCTTTCTGCATTATATCATGTTAAATTTGCTTATGCTTTGTTTCAGCATTGTTTTTCAGTTCTATATCAGATTGTGCTTGTATTCAAATTTTCGCAATCCATACCTGACTGTATTGTTTTTAAACATTTACTCATATTGACCCATAGATCCAGAGGAGTTAGCCGTGTTAGTCTGTAGTAGCAAAATCAAAAAGAGTCCAGTAGCACCTTTAAGACTAACCAATTTTATTGTAGCATAAGCTTTCGAGAATCACGTTCTCTTCGTCAGATGCATGGAGGGCAGAAAGAAACTCGCCCTCCCCTCTATAATTGGCCAGTTTCTTTCTGCCCTCCATGCATCTGACGAAGAGAACGTGATTCTCGAAAGCTTATGCTACAATAAAATTGGTTAGTCTTAAAGGTGCTACTGGACTCTTTTTCATATTGACCCATACTGTGTAATCTACCCTGAGTCTCAGTGAGGAAGGAAAACTATAAATAAATAATTTTTAAAAAAACTAATGCCCAGGTATTTTATAGAGCGATCAAGATGAGTAGCCATGTTAGTCTATCTGTCGCAGTCAAAAAGAGCAAGAGTCCAGTAGCTCCTTTAAGAGCCAAGCTACAAGTGACGCCTGACACAGGTTGGACACTCGTCAGCTTCCCTCAAGTTTTGATGGGAAATGTAGGCTTCCTGGTTTTACAGCTTGGCTCTCCATTACAGCTGCAAGACCAGGGTGCCTACATTTCCCATCAAAACTTGAGGGAAGCTGACAAGTGTCCAACCTGTGTCAGGCATCACTTGTAGCTTGGCTCTTAGACTAACAAAATTTGTGGTAGGGTATGAGCTGTGGCTCACGGAAACTCATACCCTTCCACAAATTTTGTTAGTCTTATAGGTGCTATTGGACCCTTGCTCTTTTCTATAGGTATTTTATGCGCTCAAGCAGCATATTCAAGAGATTCCATGCTTACGTACTTTGGGAACTTGATTAATGCTGAGGAGTCGGGGAAGCTTGAGGCTCAACATAGTCAGGAATTGTGTGGGGTCTTAGCAGCCGGCGACAAGCTTGGAGTTCACTCTTCCCCTGGGCCTTTGTTTCGAGTTGGCCTTCCTTACGCCCTTGGGACACCTTCCCTCATCTCTTACTGCTGAGGCCCTGAGATGTTTTCTGAGGGAGAAAGATAACAAACAAGTGTCAGCAACGTTACTATAGGAATTAATATTATCAAAAGACGGCTTGCTCCAGCTCAGCACAGGAAACAGCCAGTATTATGGTCTGGACAAGAGAGGAATTTGGTACTCTAGCAGAAAATCTATCCCCCCCCCCCGCCTCAAACACACACTACTCATCAAGGGGCACAACTCACCTGAAAGTTCTCTTGTGCCAAACTTCACTATAACGAACAGAATCCATATGGAAGCACTCTGAGACTTTCCCAGGTGAGCAAACAGGTGACATCCCATGCAGCTCAGAGAGTGGAGTGGGAGAATCCGGTTGGCCAGATCTGTGCACCCTGAACGTGTGGCTTTATGCATAGCAAGAGATGGCTGGAAAGGGGTATTTCTGTGCCGAAATTTTCGAATATGCTCCTTAACAGCCCAACTCATTTGCTAAGAGGCCCATAAAAATACTTTAGACTACCAATGAAAAATCAAATGAAATTTCCAAGGTTTAGTCGACAACTTTTAATTACTTACTTACTTGATTTATACCCTTCATTCATACGCTGCCTTCAGTGGGGATCCAAGCAGCTCACGTCATTCTTCTCTCTTCTATTTTATCCTTTAACTAAGGCTAAATTATTTCACGGTACTTAAAAGAGTTCTGGGCCCAGTCTGATGTTAGTATCTGAGCTATGCTGTTTGTTGGTGGTGTTCTTATTACATTTTTATAACACTTTGTAACCCGACTTGAGGTTTTTTTTGTTAAGGAGAGTTTTAAAATGTCATGAATAAATAGCTAAAATATTTGCAGGAAATCTGTTTGCTAAAGTGACCACTTCCTTTCTTGCATCTCCCCAGGAGCACCTGCAGCACCCTGCCTCAGCGCACTTTCCATGTGCCATGCTGAGCAGCAAGAGCACATGAGCGGCCACCACAACAGAGCCCTGGACTCTGAAGCCCAGGCAAGACTCACCAGAACTTATCCTGGCTGTTTTGGACCCAATCCTGGCCATTCAGGGTCGAAATTGGGCCCAAAATGGCAAAAGGGGGCTGAAAACGGCCGAAAAGGGGCCCAAAATGGTCAGGATCGGGCCTCTGCTGAGCAGAAGACTGATCCACCACCCATCAGAGGCCCGATCCAGGCCGTTTGGGGACCAATCCTGGCTGTTTTAGGCCTGATCCTGGACATTTTGGGCCAAATCCAGGCTGAAACGGGGCCAAAATGGCCAAAAATCAGGTGGGCGGGGCCACCTGACATGTGACCTCTTTGGAGAACTACCGGGACTGCGTTCCTGCACGTTCCCCCTCGAAATGAGCCCTGCCCCCACCTCTGCCCCAGTGGCTGGGATCACTTTGGGAAGAAAGCTTTGTTTTTTGCTAGGTGAGGGGCTGGTACCAAACTTTCAGATCAGGAAAGCAGCAATAAATAGATGACAAGGAGGTCACAAAAAAGGCTCACCAGAAAGGGTTCGTGGCATTCTGTCCCCCAGCCCCGCTCCTTTCCTACCCCAGATGAAAATCCAGCACAGCTGTCTTACTTACTGCAGTTCCTTGGGACTGGGTGAACGACAGATTCAAGACGACAAACAATCATGTTATATTTACCGCAAGCTACTCAAATATTTTCTTGTGTTGTTCTTCCCTGTGAACAGCCACCCGAACTTGAGTGGGATTCTGCTAGGCACCTGCAGTCCCTGAGCGCCTGGCAGGAATGGACTTGGAAGAGAGGTACTGATCCACCCCAGAGAGAATCCCTGAGCCGTGGGAGAACCTGCATTGCTCAGCCATGCCCCACAACTATCAAAAACTTCCCCTCCTTGCCTGTCATTCTGTTCTGCACCATCTCTCCTTGCAACAGAGGCCAACAAATTATTTCCCGGGGGTGGGGAGGTTGGCTCGCAGTGCTGCCAGCCATGTTAAAACTCAACATTGAGGTAGCACATGTCAGGGCACATCAGTGGAGCATAAAAGGCAGGCATTATTAATTTCCCCTCATCTACCAGTGGGGACTGTAGGTAAGAGAACAGTGGCTGGCCTCACTTTCCAGGTTGAAGAGAGAGATCTGAAGCAGGAACTTGCCCAGCTCCAAGCCCAGATTCTCAGCCACTCGGCCGCCTCACTTCCACAAACGCCGTGCTCTTTCCCTCACATCAAACCCTTGCAGGCTCCCCCTTCCCCTTGGCTGCAGGCAGAGGAACACATACCTGCCCTGTTCCATTCAGCAAGAGGCACCCTGGAGGGGCATCCTTCTCCCCTGGCTTTTCTCTGCAGACCAGCTTGCAAATCTCTCCCCTTGCTGGCTTCTTCGGGTGCTTATCTCCAGACACCAGCATGCATGCAAGCTCTTGCAGAGGGTGGGAATTCACCCGAGCCACAGCAAACTAGAACCACACCCGCTTCTGCAGAAACAAGTTTTTTTTTTCCTGAAGGAACCTTTCTGCCTGGCTGCCGAGGACCCTGGCCAGTATCTGTCTGTCTCTCTTGCCTAGAGCAGTCTGGCCAACTGGCCTGCCCTCCAGAGGGGAAGTGGCATGCCGGGCATCTCTTGCTGGGCAACTCCCAAATGGCACCTGCCGAAAGACTCCAAAACCCTGGGCAGATATCGGAGCTGTTAATGAGTAACTTTTTTACAACTTGCCCGTTTGTTTGGGAGGTAGCTCAACCACGAGAACTGAGATTAAGCCACGCAGTGGGCAGCGATCCGTGCAGGGCATGAAAGGTGAAGGGGACAAAACATGTGCGGATCTTGCACAGGAGAACTGGGTTTGGCTAGCTCTGTGATGATTTGGGGGCTGCAACCTCCTCTCCAGCCAGCCCCCTGGGAGCTGGAGGAGACGCGCATTCTGATCAGCTCACTCCCCCCAAACTCTTCAAGCTGAGCATGCCCTATAGGGCCTCCTGAACCCTCACGAGATTCCCTCACAAGCATCGAGGCACCATTTTGGTGTAGTAATAATAATAACATTCGATTTATATGCCGCCCTTCAGGACAACTTAATGCCCACTCAGAGCGGTTTACAAAGTGTTATTATTACCCCACAGCAATCACCCGGTGAGGTGGGTGGGGCTGAGAGAGCTCCAGAGAACTGTGACTCGCCCAAGGTCACCCAGCTGGCTTCAAGTGGAGGAGTGGGGAATCAAACCTGGCTCTCCAGATTAGAGTCCCGTGCTCTTAACCACTACACCAAACTGGCTGTAGTGGTTAAGAGCATGGGACTCTAATCTGGAGAACCGGGTTTGATTCCTCCACGGTGATTGTCATGAGGTTAATAATAACACACTTTGTAAACCCCTCTGAGTAGGTGTTAAGTTGTCCTGAAGGGCACAGTAGTTGAGCGGTTCAGCTGCAAATCAGCACTCTGCTGGTTCAAATCCCACTCTTGCCATGAGCTCAGTAGGTGGCCTTGGGTGAGCCGCTCCTCTCAGCCCCAGCTCCCCAGCTGGATTGTGGGGATAATAATAACACTAACTTGTTCATCACTCTGGGTGAGACACTAATCTGTCGAGAAGAGTGGTATATAAGTGCTGTTGTTGTTGTTGTTTTTATTATTCAAATTACACACAACACAATAATAAATAAATGGCCAATCAATGATAACATCATCATCATCATCATCAATCAATCAATTCCCAGTCTAAAGAAAAACCCAAGTGGGCAGACCAAGGCAGGTCCCCATTGAGTCAAGCAGAGAGTGCATCTGCCGGCAGCCAGACTGATGCCTTCATGAAGACCAGAGAGGCTTTCCCTATGGCATGCATCTGCCAGCATCCGGTGCCCACAGGTATAATGCCTCTGAACATGGAGGTGACCTCTTGGCTGCTTGTGGCTATGTCGAGCCCTGGCTCCTCCCAAGCTTTGCCGATGCTGCAGAACACATCTTGGGATGGGGCCGAGGGAGTGGCAAAAACAAAACCAGCCAACATAGTTGGGCTGTGTGTAACTAGGGCTGTATTTTGCAGGCGCACAACAAGAGGTTGCCCCGGGGAACACAGCAAGGTCAGAATTTCCATGGCAGGCATCCAAGGGGTCAGTGACTCGACAAACAATGCCAGCCATCCTGGAGTTGAAGCGGCTGCACCCCGTGACTCACTAGCGAAGGTATCTTGCGGAGCGAGCAAGAGAGCTTTTAATGTTTAAACCTAGGAGCACTTTATATATTACAAAAACTCTATACCAAGGTCATGTCTATGGAGGAAAGTGCAGCAAAGTCTGTCAGTTCCAACAATCCTACATGCGCAGCATTCTGTCTGCATGGCTGTGCTGGGAACTTAAGTTGCCCACTTTCAAAAATGGCAGCAGTTTAGGATGCGCTTCTGAAGATCAGCTGCTATTGCCTGTATATTGCAGATGGGAAGCTGTAGGCAAGTGACTCGCTCTCAGCTTCTTGTCTGCAATCTAGGGGCAATGGTACAACCACCCTGTAAAGTAGGTCAGATCAGGGCTGTATTAACCCATGGCCGGGCCCCCAGGCTTTCAGGTATTTCGGGCCCCCTTCGGCGCTTCAATCTTTCACTCCACTACAGCTGACAGCCCGACCCAGGAACGGTAGTTATGAGACCGCAGAACATAGCCCTCTATCCATCTTGAGGGTCTCTTGAAGAATTCTATTCACAATTTTAAAATATTTTTATTGCGCGAGAAGAACTCTTCAGGAAACCACATTTTCGGGGGTATCATTGTTCAATACTGTAATATTTTGAAGTAAACAAAATTATTATTTGTTGAAAGTATATAATTTAGGAATAATTTTTTTAATATGAGATAATTTGTTTCCCTTCAATAAGGAAGCAGTTAACTATCTTATGAATAGAGGTTATATAAGAGAACGAATTAATTGTAATTTATGTGGGGGTGTGCCTCAGCAAAAAAAATTGACGGGCTCCTAGCCCTTGCGGGCCCCTAGGCTTCGGCCTAGACAGCCTTATGAATAACACAACCCTGGCTCAAGTTGGGATCACAACCAAAGAAGCATTTTGAACACTAGCACCATTGGTTGTTATGGATGGCAGACGGTCCCTCTGAAGGTCCCAATCTTTTTGCTTTAAAGGAAGTTGAAAAATAACTTTTTTGCTGTCTTTGCATTCTCCTGTTTTGGCACAGAGAAGCACACGTGAAATTTTGGCTGGATGGCAGATATTTGGGCCAGCTGACACTGAAGAGGGAAGCGGAGCCCAACAGAGCGGCCTCCTACAGGCATTCGCCCGCAGTGTGTTTGGTGACGTTTCGTGTGCCAAATAACCTGGTGCCTGTCATTTGGTGGGGGGGGGAGCGCTATTCCCCACCACAACGTTCAGCTTCATTGTACTTCCTCCTTGATACTTAAATTCCTGGTTTCCTTGCCCACAAAACCTCCACGTACAGAACCACGCCCAGGCCAAAGCCCAAATAAGTTGTTTTTAATGCTATGATACTTCTCTACAAGCAAATAAGATGGGAATGCCCCTGAACATGTACAGAGTGCTTTGATTCGCTCCTCCTATGATTAGGTCAGAGATAGAGTGTGTTGTTTCCTAGCAGGCAGAGACCATTCCAAAATGAAGCCCTGGATCGATTCACTAGTCAAAGCCTCCCCTACCTACCTGACGGAAGAAAGCCCTTAGGCCTGTCTCTCATGGAGTTCAGATTAGATTCACACAACCAGGGGTTACTCTGGGTGTTCAGGAGAAACCATCAGCACCCTTGCTTAAATCCTCTGCTGGAGACATGAAATCTGAATTGCTCTAAACTGACCGTGCGGAATGGGCCCTAGTTTTTTCTGCCAATTTAATTTTTTTAGAACAACAATACTTCAATGCTGTTGTTTAAAAGCACTTTTTAAAAACCTTGCAATGTTGGAGGAGAGCCAAGGCAGCAATCTCTAGGGCTGATGACTAATGGAAGAGAAGACAGACAGTAAAAGTCTCTGTGACTCTAGTCAGCCACAAAGCAGCAGGGGCGGTGGCAGAGATGGCGAGAGGTTGCCCAGGCTGGCTTCGTTGTCTCCAGCTGTTTTTTTTTATATCCAGCTGCAACATGCCTGGTCTCTTTGCCTCACTACAGCTGTCACCTCTGCCCCCCAACCACAGGGCCAAGCTAGAAGTGACAGCTTCCCTGGGTTTAAACCTGTGTAGACTGACACTATTTTCAACTGATTTGTAGTTTTTTTTAACAAAGAGCCATGAGATCCACCCTGTAGGACAGACCAGCAGTGGGGCAGCCCTAGTTGAGTGGGCTTGCTGACCGCCAGCTCGCCTGTGGAAGATGCAGGAGGAAGACAGCAACCCAGTTGCCCCTCTCCACACCACTCCAATCATAAGGCGGATGCTGCCTGCCCGTGTCCCCTTGCCTAGCTTAGCACTGAATTCATGTGTAGAGAGGGGAAGGCTCAGACTCAGCTTTGGGCACTTCTTGGCAAAGGGGCCAAGGAGAGAGATGGCAGGGCAGGAGCACTAGAAACTAGAGGGGCACAAGAAACTAGAGGCATCTAGCCCCCCCCATCCCAGCTCGTTCCAGTATTTTCCCCCAAGATTATATTATATACTATACACCATACACTATATACACTATACTATCAAGATGGGTAGCTGTGTTAGTCTCTCTCTACACAAGACACCTCAGCACATGTCTGTCAAGTGTAGGGAGATGCAATCTTAGCCAGGAAACGTAGTTTAAAAAGATAGAGCCCACGAAGATCGCTCCTCAGAGGGTTTGTTAATTTCATCTTCACATCTTCACCTCTCCAGTCTAAAACTGTGTGGGACCTTTCCTGGCTAACATTGCCTCTCCTGACACATGTTCTTCACATGTCCGATGTTGAAAGCGTCTTAGTCTGTCTATAGCAGTAGAAAAGAGCAAGAGTCCAGTAGCACTTATAAGACTAGTCTTACAGGTGCTACTGGCCTCTTGCTCTATACTCCACTCCCAGTTTGGAAAATTTCGTGAACTCATCACTGTCAACATTCACAGGATGCTGTACCGGGTTTGTAAGCTAGGCAGAATCTGTGCTTCCATTTGGGCACTTTCACAATGCACCCCTCCCACCCCTTTCCAGGACAGTTGCGTGGTCATGACTCACTCTGTGCTTTTCCTGAGGAACACACTGACACTGCTTTTCAAAAGAAAGAAAAACAAGGCAGCCCATAATACAAAATCTGTTCATTTTTGTACACAGTGAGGATTGCCAAGTGACACCCCCCCCCCCCCCGGCACAGTAAACTGCTTGGACATCTCTTGCACCTTGAGTACATCCAGTGGGTATCGTTAACAGCAGGGAGACAGCAGTAGGGCTCGCTAGCCAAGTTGCCATCTTCCTCTTATGAAAGGAGGCGTGAACAGGAAGAAAGCTGTGGTGGTGATGCGCAGAGGGCTGAGGGGCAATTCCTCCCCCCCCCCCAGCATGCTGGGGTGAGGCAGCAAGGCCAGATCTCCAGGCGAGCTGTGTGACCAGCAAGCCTGCACAATTAGGGGGTGCCCTGCTGTGTGCCTGTTCTGGAGGGGGGCCTTGCGGCTCTGTGTTAAAAAAAAAAACACCCACAAATCAATTAAAATGGTGTCAGCAGACATGGGTTTAAACCCAGGGAAGCTGTCACTTTCTAGCTTGGCTCTACAGCCACGGCGGCCTCTGCACCAGCAGGGGCAGTACTTGGGCTGCAAGAAAGAAGAAAATGACAGCGAGGCAGGATCTCTGGTGCACAGATTTCTCCCCAGGTTGCTGTATAAAGGGAAGTCAGGCCAGGCGCTTTGTCACAGGCACCATCGCAGGTGCACAGTGTGCATTGCAGAGAGTCCTTGGGGAAATTACACACTGAAACCAGCCACTGTTTTCATAAGTCAGGATATTTAGCAATCTCCTCTCTCTAAGTTTATTACTAAATGGGCAGAGGAGCCAGGAAAGGGCAAGGCCTTACTTGCAACTGCCCCGTAAACAAACTCCAGTAAAATCCAAGAAGCAGAACCGCAGTACAGCAACCTGTTGGCCAATGGCAAAGAGATGGCGGAATGTTAGCAATCCTTTACTAGAGGGACTTCAAGAGTTTTTGCCCAGCTAACCAGCAGGGATTATATAACAGTAAACACGTAAAGTCAAGAACAGCCAAGAGGCTTCATTTGGCAGTGCCCTGGGGGAAAAAATTTTTTTGACCTCTGAATTAAAATTTGCCCGTACTCATTTTTAGTTTCAAAGGAAAAGGTTGACACTTTCCCTTGCAAGAAAGGAAGCTTGGGGGGCAGAGCAGGCAGGGACTTATTGGGGCTGATCAGAAGGACTGGCCAACCACAGAAGGCGCTGCAGCCTTCCTGACAAAGATTTTGTGTCTCCAGAGTAGTGCCCTGACCTGGATAGCCCAGGTGAGCCTGATCTTGTCAGATTTCAGAAGCTAATCAGGGTTGGCCTTGGTTAGTAATTGGGTGGGAGACCTCCAGCGAAGACCAGGGTTGCAGAGGCAGGCAGGCAATGGCAAACCACCTCTGTTAGTCTCTTGCCATGCAAACCTCGCCAGGGGCCGCCATGAGTCAGCTATGACTTGAGGGCACTCTCCACCACCACCTCCAGAGTAGTAGAAATTCAGGCAGCGCAGCTTTTTCCTGAAGAGAAACCAGATCTGTTGAATTTCTGCATGTTACAAGGCGGATAAAAGTATGCATTGCCAGAAGAAAACCAAAAGTAGGTTTCCTTCCAGCCCATTTGCCTTGAATGGGATAGAAAGCAGAGACCTCACCAACTGGGTTTGGGATCCTCCAAGCATTTTATCTTCAGAAGTGGATTTACATTGCCCAAACTATTTGCAACCCACCTTTCACCTCCACAGAATGCCCAAGGTGGCGCCTCCTCTGAGGTTCCAGAAAAGACCCCCTGGGCTTCCTTAGGTAGCTTGTCCTGATGTCACATAAGAATTAAAGCCTTAATAGGTTTGTTGTGACAAGGTTTATTGTGCCTTGGCCAATGCAAACTACCGCAAAGAGCAAATTGCAGAGCCCACTGCCACCGAATCTCGGTGCCTAAAACTAATACATCTCCCCCTCCCTTTCAAAGGACACCAACCAACCCCTGGCTCTAGGGAAGGGTCATGGAGGCCACATCGCTGCTCAGAAAAACTGGGCACCATCTTTCCAGAGCTCCCAAGGTATTCATCCTTCAGACTCTAAGGAAAGTGACCAAACATGTTTGAGCATGTGGAAACGGAGGGCTGCTCTGTACAATCAGGAACTGCCTTAATTAAATAAAATAAAAAAACTTTTAGCAGCCTGCAAGACAGGAACAGCATGAAATCAAACATAACAAAACCAGGACAAACAGCCCAGTCGAAAACCTCACCTTTGTTCCCAGTTAAAACAACTGTGATTAGTTTATTCCTGCTACAACAGAGAGGAACTTGTCTTTAAGCCTCTTGCTGACCCAAAAGTGCCAGAGGAATGAAAAGGGCGGTTTCTTAAGAAAGCCTGAGGGCCAAGCTTCAAGTGACGAATGACACTTGAACGGCAAGCAAACAGACTCACGTGTATTCCTCCTTGTTCACTTGCACTCCACTTGACGTGATAAAGTGGAGCGCAAGTGGAGCGTAAGTGAACAGGGAGGAATACACAAGTCTGTTCACTTGCCGTTCAAGTGTCATTCGTCACTTGTAGCTTGGCCCTACGTCTACAGTCCAAAGTGGCTCCTTTGACATTGGTGGACCAAGAAAGAGCCATTAGAAAGCCAGATGCACCCAATTTGCCCACTTCCCCAAACTCAAGATACGGCATGCTTTGTAGGTCTCAGGTCATCAAGAAACAGCACTCATGGGCAGAGAGACCCTTGCGTCCAAGGATTAACCGCAAGGCTTGCTTTGTGATACTTCGAAGGAAAGGCTAAAGGACCACCCCCTCAATTCTTTCCCGTTGTTGCTTGTGCTCTCTGCTCTGCACGTGCCCCCTCTGTGGGCGGAGGAATAGCCCACACCTCTTCTGCAGGTCTGGTCAGTTGGGGGACCCAAAAGGGAGTGTGCCACATGGAGCTAGCCAGGCTGTTCCAATGCCCGCTTTCCCTCTTGTAGTGGGAGCTGCCCTTCTGGCCCACTAGGACTCCTCTGTGCTTATTCCTACCCTTCCCAAATGCTGGTTTTAAAGTAAGTCTCTCCACGTTTTGATTTTGCACTAGATAGATATCTGCAGTGGCTTAAGCTGAGGTCCAGACCTTCACAGAACTCTCTTTTCCAAAGTTGCTAGGACGCTCACTGCAGTGGGAGACCTTCCCTCCCCTACCACTGGCTTTTTGCACTGCCACCCAGTGGGGAAAGGGTTAAGCCTAGAGTTTGGGGTGAATACTAGAGTATTATCCCTACATGATGGCAATGTCACCAGCAAGCCACTCCCTTCCAGTAAGTTGAGTCTCCTTCCAGTTGCCACCCACAGACTGACAATCCACCTCTCTAATTTGAAACCATATAGGTCATGGAGGCACAGACCTTCTCCGCACAAGTTACTTGTCCTGGGTTTGGTGCTGGGAGGCTATAGCCCACCCTCTTGCCCCACTCACCTGGCTGGTGGGGGGGAAAGGTAGGGGAACGGGCTTCCCAGGGAAAACAGGGTTGTACATACCTGTAACTATTGGGTTTTTTTCCCCTCAAGTTTTTTGAATATATATTTATTTTATTTTATATATAAAGAAGTACAAGAACAGTCAACACTATACATAGATATACATAGAAACCAAATAGTTAACATCTAACTAGGCAATCTGAATGATTATATATACAAAGATATGTCACCAACACCATAGAGATTTATGCAGTTTGATTGAGGGTGTTCTTACAAGCTAAGTAGAACATCAAAACAGTCTTTAGATTTAACACGTTTTTTAGTATAATCGTCTGTTGACAAATATTCTAAAACCGGAAACCAAAATTCAATAAACTGCGATTTGTAGTTTGGGTTTTCACGTTGTTTGGTGTAATCAGTCAATTTAGCTAAAATAAATAAATCCCAGATCTTTAGTAACCAGTTAGATATGGTTGGGCACTTCTCACTTTTCCAGGGTGCCGCAAGAACAGATTTACCTGTTGCCAACAGTTGAGCTATTAATGCTTTTCTTTCCTTCGGAATGGTAACTATTGTTAATTGCCACCGACAATAGAAGAGAACTGAAGGAAAGGGCCATTTCTTGCCGTTAGTCATGTGACTGATTAGGCAGGAAAATGGGTCTCAACGTGACTTGAGGGAAACGGCCCCTAACAGAGCCTTAAAGAAGCGTTGAAGAATTTCTCCGGTCGGCAGGCCTGCGCATGCGCTGTCCCATGTGTGCCTGCACAGAAGAACGATGATGAACACTCCTGTCATGGAGCAACAATATCATTTCCAGGAACGAAGTTATTGCACTGTGCCTGGGGTGCACACAAAGTTAAGGTTGCCAGATCCAGGTTGACATTCCTGGAGATTTGGGGAGTGGAGTCTGTAATAGGTGGGATTTGGGGAGGGGAGGGACCTCATCTGGATATAATGCCATAGAGTCCACCCTCCAAAGCAGCCATTTTCTCCAGAAGAAATGAGCTCTATGGCCTGGAGATTAGTTGTAATTCTGGGAGTTCTCCAGTCACCACCTGGAGGCTGGCAACCCTATGCAAAGTGCTTCGACAAGTGCATGCCGGGTTCCTCACCCCTCCTGCCCAAAGAGTAAAGGGACTGGGCAACCCTAGTTGCCAGCCTCCAGGTAGGGCCTGACATTCTCCTGGAATTACAATTCGTCTGTTGACTACAGACATCAGCTGTCCTAGAGGAATTGGCAGTTTTGGAGGATGGGATCTGGGACCATACTCCTGCCCGGCTCCCCAGACTGTTCTTCCCAGGCAGGAATTCCCCAGACCAGAACTGGCAATCCTAGAAAGATCACAGCCAAGCCTGGATGTCTGCTATGTAGGTGGGAAAGATGGGATTTCCCCAGTCCCAACCACAAGGCAACTATGTTTCCCTGCTCTGTCCCTCAGCAGTCACTCTCTCCTCCTGCCACCAGGGAAGCATTGTTTGTTTTTGTTATAGAGATATGTTTTTCCCCTTATACCTCCATAACAAAAAGGGCTAGAGATATTTTTTTAAAGGAAAGCCAGGAATTCAGAGATACACATATTGTAATGTTACAAAGATATAGTGATATCCAATTGCCATTTAAAAAAAAAATTTAAAAGCCCCATGGCAAGTGGGAGGAGGGCAACCGCTGCCAGCTGGTTGGGGCAGGGAAAATATGGGGAAACCTACCATGTGGCAGCCCCACTGCCATGTAGTGCTTCAGCAAACCCAATAACTGTTTGGGTTTGCTGTGGATGATGTAAATTACTGAGGAGGAATGCAGAAAAGCAGGTCTAATTTCCGTCTCTGAACTTTTCTCACACAAACATCCATGTTAAATGTAAATTAGAGGCCTTTCCTGTGGGCCACTTCCTTCTCTTGCCTAGTCAGATTGAATAAATAGCCAGGGGCGGCAATGGAAGCTTCTAGAGATGGAAAATGGAGGAGTTTGGGGGAAGTAAAGGGCTTCCCTGTCCTATCAGTTAATTTATAGACCATCTTTCGACTAAAAAAGCCCTCCAGGTAGCTTACGGCATGTTTAGTACTTACAATGCAATAAATATAAACCAATAAAACTACCTCAAGAACATCAACTAACAGTTTCAACCCTACACACAACTTTTACACACTGCATCACAGTCAACATGGCAGATCCAAAGCAACGTCCCTTTAGTCCTGCGAATCGGCCATGATCACAGGAATGCTGAATTCTTTAGCTACTGTCCGTAATTCCAAAAGAAAAGGAAGGACAGGACAGCCGATGACAACCAGCCAAATGTGAGAAAGCAGCTAACCAATCAAAGGCCAGACACATACTCACGGCAGGATTCACAGGTGGGTTTTCGGTGTGATAACTAAGGGCCAAGCTACAAGTGACGAATGACACCTGAACGGCAAGTGAACAGACTCACGTGTATTCCTCCCTGTTCACTTGCCCTCCACTTGAAGTGGACACTTGCTGTTCAAGTGTGATTCGTCACTTGTAGCTTGGCTCACAGTGATACAGCAAAAGAGTGCCCCATCACAAAGGAGCGCAGTTGCAATATCCATTAAAACGCATTTTGAAAGAAAAAAAACCCCGCCCTACGACCCTTTGCATTGCATTAAAAAGTGTTATAGGTTTACTATTCAATGCATTAGAAATAAAACACATCCCAGGATTAAAATAGCCCCCACCTCTGCAAAGTATGCAGTTCAGGAACTGGCGGAGGGGGCAACACTGTACCTCAGCTGGAGTGATGCACTCCCTCAGAGCGGACTGGCTGTTCTGCAAACGCTCTCCTGCAAAAAAGCCATCCCTGTCCCGGCCCAACTTCACCCTGCATGCCCCTTCCCTTCCCCGCCCTGCCTTGCTCAAATAGGAGGGCCTGTTCTTATCAGGCATTTCCATGCATCAAAAACTGGCAACTGTTCCTGGAACCACCTATGAACGGCAGCTAAATACAGAAGCAAACTGGAATTGCACAACTGCGAAGCAGCTCGCTTCTGTGGCGTCTCGGGGCGGGGGAGCGCCAGCAGGTGCAAAATCACACACGTACCCAACAGCAAGATACAGTAGCCATCGCTGTGCAGCACCAGACAAAACTCTTTCTCACCTCTACAGCAGCGGCATTGCATTGGGTCAGCTCCATAAAAAAACAAAACTTAAAGGTTGCCAGATTAGGGTTGGTAAATTCCTGGAAATTTTGAGGGTAGAGCCTGGGGTGGGCAGAGCTTGGGAGGGGACAGAGCTCAGCATAGTATAATGCCATAGAGCCCACCCTCCAAAGCAGCCATTTTCACCAGGGGAACTGATCTCTGTGGCCTGGAGTTCAGTTATAATTCCAGGAGCTCTCCAGCTACCACGTAGGGTTGCCAGACCCTTCCCCACTCCCAGTGCGGGTGGGGTGGGGGGAGAGATCTGGCACTTACATCATGCTGCTCACTTGTCCTTTGCATTTGTGCTCCTGACACATGCGCCATGACGTCACTTCTGGGAGTGACATCATCGTGCCAACCCCACGAATGCTCCTGCGCTCCACATGGAGCCGCTCTGGCCCATTTGAGGCCAAAATTGGCCCCAAAGAAAGTGTGGGAGCACGTGACTGGCTGGTGCAATGATGTGACTCCCGGAAATGATGTCGTTGCTCCCTCCAGGAGCACGTGCACCATGCGTGTTCCCAGGGTACTTGCAGGTGGTGTGCAACCTCCGGGAGGGCTTTCCACGTCCTGCCGGTCACGGGTGGATTGATGGGCAAGGAGGCAAACCCCTGGGAGTTTGCCCACCACTGGTGGGCACCTGGAAATCCTAGCAGCGATCTTACTTGAAAACTTCAGGTGTAAAGAGAAAGAGATGCAAGCAGTGAGTAGAGAAAAAGCAACTCATTGTATACATCTGGATATTTTTTATCTTCTCCCCTCCTCCCTGCCCCAGGAAAGGAGGCTCACAGAAGTTCTCACCAACACAACAGTCCAGCGATGATACAACCAACGCCTTTGCAGAACAAAGCGTTGCACAAGTCAGACTCTGGTCTGGCTTGAGAGCAGCTCTTGAGACTCCGTCCCACCTCCCCCATTAAACCTCGGCGTGGGGGAGAGATGCAGCCAGCTGCCAGCTCCCCAAACCTATTCGTGTTTGCAATGGGAGGTTGTATTGAAGCTCTCTTTTTAAATGTGTTGCAAATACTTGCTAACTTAATCACTAATTAACTGAAGATTTTAAGCATAATGGATAGTCGAAGTGTAAACAACTGAAAGCAAGTATTTCCAGTTCGGCCTCAGAGACGATGGTTTTGCCTCGCAAAAGTGGAAAAAAAACCACGGCTTCTGTACTTGGCCTCTAGTAAACTGAACAGGTCGCAGCGTTAAAAACAAAAATGAAAGCCAACCAAAACGATGAACCCACGAAAAGCTGCTTTGGGTCTGTCCAGGTCACAACTGTCTGCTTTGGCTGACAGTGGCTCTCCCAGGCCTCAGGTGGAGGTGATCAATGTATTTTTTTCCTCAGGCAAAAGCAAACCAATGCCATTCTTACCATGCATCTGACGAAGAGAACTTGATTCTCGAAAGCTTATGCTACAATAAAATTGGTTAGTCTTAAAGGTGCTACTGGACTCTTTTTGATTTTTTGCTAAAAGCCTGTTCCCCAGACGGGCAGCCTGCATAAGTCAGAATTTGGGCAGACGTCAATTTGAAGTATGTACATCCTGCCTTTCCACAATGCCGAAGGAGGCTTACAAAGCAGACACGCACAATTAAAAACATAATTAATGCACATAAATCAACACACATCAAGTTAAAGCTCCAACTTGTGCAACAAACATCACCTGCTAGGGACATTCATTAGTTACTTCCGCCAAGCGTGCTTCAAAATAATTCCACTTTGCGCCTTTTACAGAAGAGAGGGAGGGCAAGAGCTTTCCCAAACAGGTCTGATGGGCGATTCCAGTCACTGAAAATGATTGTGCACGAGCTGTGGTTGAGTGGACCTCCCAAAGAGAGGAGACTCCCAAAAGCGAGGTGGAGGGTTACCTTAGCTGGCACACGGGATCATATGGAAAAAGGCAGCCCATTAGACAGGTGGGTCCCAAAGGTGCCTTGCTAGGGTTGCCAGTACAAAGCCCCGTGGCGCAGAGTGGTAAGCAGCAGAACTGCAGCCCAAGCTCTGCTCACGACCTGAGTTCGATCCTGGCAGAAGCCGGGTTCAGGTGGCCGGCTCAAGGTTGACTCAGCCTTCCATCCTTCCGAGGTTGGTAAAATGAGTACCCAGTTTCCTGGGGGTAAAGTGTAGATGACTGGGGAAGGCAATGGCAAACCACCCCGTAACAAAAAGCTTGCCAAGAAAACGTCGTGATGCGACATCCCCCCATGGGTCAGTAGTGACTCGGTGCTTGCACAGGGGACTTACCTTTACCTTTAGGGTTGCCAGGTTCCTATACCCTCCCAGCAGGGGCTTGGCATTTACCTCATGCCTTCGGTGTGACTTCTTCATGCACACACACTCCCAGTGCTTGTGTGATGATGCCACTTCTTTGTGTGATGATGTCACTTCTGGAAGTGACTGACTTCTGGAAGTGACATCGACACACCGGCCACAGGAGCGATCCTGTGCTCCGTGCAGGGCCGATTCTTTGAGAACCAGCCCGTTTGGGGCTGATTTCAGCGCCAAACGAACCACAGGAGCACTTCTGCAGCTAGTGCAACGACGACATTTTCAGAAGTGATGTCGTCATGTCTGCTGGGAGCATGTGCGCCGTGCATGTTCCCGGAGTGCCTACTTTTGGCGGGCGACCTGTGTGTGGCTGAAAACCTCCCACTGGCCACTGGCTGGTAAACCACTGGGAGATTGCCTGCCACCGGTGGGCAGCTGGGGGTCCCCGCTCGACCCCGCAGCCCTGAAGTCCAAGAAGCTGCGGCCACTCACCATCTCTCTTCTGAGCCACAGCAGAGAAGGCAGAAATTCTGGTGAGCTCAGGGGCGTGGTCCTCTAACGAACAAGACTAGCATCAGGCTACACGTGTGTGCTCAAAAATGGCCACATAAATCTTAGATTCACCCCAGTCAATTGACCATTGGCCTTGTGCCTCAATTCAGGTTAAGGATGCTGAGAATTTCAATACAACATGCATACCTGGTCTGAGCTCCATCAGTGACTCGAGAGGCCACCTCCCAATCAGACCAGTGTTTCCTGCGAATCATCTTTACCTCTATGTCGAACAGCTTCTCACCTATGCAGCACCTGCTTGTGCTACAGGTGATAGTCAGGTTGTGCCTTGACAATAAGACATGGATTTATTTATTATTTTATTTATTTCGAACCCGCCTTCCCCGCAAGCGGGCTCAGGGCTAGGTACAACATTGATTAAAATACAACTTAAAATCAATCAGCAACAGATAAATTACTGTACCCCTTTCGGGACAGATAAAATACTGTACCCCTCCCTCTCCATACCCCTTGTAGAGGGAGACCAGTGGAAGGCTCAGCAATAATGGGCTAAAATTAGCCTCCACCATATGCCTGGCGGAACATCTCCGTCTTACAGGCCCGCCTGAAGGAGACAAGATCCTGGCGGGCCCGAGTGTCCTCAGACAGAGAGTTCCATCAGGTTGGGGCCAGGACCGAAAAGGCCCTGGCCCTGCTTGATGCCAGCCGAGCCTCCCTAGGGCCAGGGACCACCAGATGATGTTTTCCGGTTGAACGAAGTGCTCTCTGGGGCACATACAGGGAGAGACGGTCCCTTAGGCATGCTGGTCCCAGTCCGTTTAGGGCTTTATAGGTCCAAACCAACACCAATTTGAGTTGCCCTTTCTGGCTGCTTTCGGTACGTGCACAAGCTGCAAATGAAATATTCTGAATTACCCAAGAAGAGGCAGGGATCCCCCAAGGTCGGGTCAGGTCATTTTATCAAGCACAGCATCACCTGCAGTTCACCCCCCCCCCTTTGTGCTTGCGCAGTCAAGCGCATCCTTTGGATAACCTCCCAGAAGAGACGTTTCCTGCTTTTTGTGCCTGTGCACTCATTGGCTGCATCAGCTCCCCATGGGGGAGAAAAGCAAGATATAAATAAAACAATAATAAAGTCGGCAGCAGTTACAAGAACTGTCTACAAGATTAGCTTGATTCAGGCCACAAGTTCAGACCACAAGCAGACTGGGAGGACAAAACAGCCCTGTGAAGGACCCCGCCTTACCCCTCCCCTGCCATGCCCCCCTGATGGAGGAGGGGGCATGGCAGGGGAGGGCCTGAGCCTGCTGTGTGGCAGTGCAATTTGCCAGGACTAATCCAGTCACTCCTGGCCTGGCTGGGCCTGGGAAGAGGGTTTAGCAAAGTCCATTGGCCCACCAGAACCTTGCCAGGTAACCATAATGGCCAATCCATCCCTGCTTTAGGGCAGACACCAAAGTCACACAGAGACACCTAAGTAGTAAGCCTCAACTGGTGAAAAAAAACTAAAATAGCATGTTTTTCCTTCTAACAATGTGCCTTTTATCAGCTGGAGGTGGTAGCAGATAGGTTGCATGGGTAGCAACTGTGAGAAAGCAGACTATAAATGTGCACGTGGGCAAACCCAAACAGCTCAGTGAATGAGTGGCTCCCTGATTCAGACTATCAAACAGGACACCGGCTCAGTAACCTGCCGATTCAGCAGTTCCGATTCAAATGCATCTTTGAAAAGTGCTATAAAGGGATTCGCTCCTGCCCGTTACTAAGTCTCTCTACACCAGAGCTCTTACACGGGGAAGTGAACTGTTCTAACGTAGAGTCTCTCTATATGAGACCTCTTTACACAAGGACGTTCAAGTGAAGGGAGACGCAATGTTAGCCGAGAAGCGTAGTTTAAATTTCACCTCTCTACAGGAGAGTAGTTTAAAAGGACAGCTCCTCAGAGGGTTTGTTAATTTCATCTTTGCCTCCCAGGTGAAACTGACAGAGCCTTCTAGGAGGCAAAGGTGAAATTAACAAACCTTCAAAGGAAAGATCTCAGCTGGCTCTGTCTTTTTAAACTAGGCTTCCCGGATAACATTGCGTCTCCCTTCACTTGAACGTCCTTGTGTAAGAGGTCTCATATACAGAGAACAATTCACTTCCCCTTTTACCTCTTTACTGTACCTCCACTGAAGTTAACCAGTTTGTTCATTGAGTCTGATTTATAGGTGATGCACACAGACAGGAAAGGGGGAAAGGAGATTTTATTTGAATACAATTAAGCAGGGGGGAACAGAAGGAAGAGGAGGAGGAGAATGCTCCCCAAACCTTTTGCTGCTTCTCATAAGCAGGACCCAGAATTATTCAGCCTTACATGGTGGCAACTGCCATAAACTTCCCTGGAAAATTCAACAGGCAAGCCCCCCGGTATATTATCAACTCATCCCCTGCCTTATAAATACACAGCACATACAGTTTATATGGATGCCAGAATTCAGAAAATGCCAGGCTTCGTGATCTACAGAAGCTGCTCACATTAGGAAAGAGCTATTTATCCTTTGGCTATTGAAGGGAAGGAACTGTGCACAGTCCTGAAGCCGAACCTCCTCTAATGGGCTACAGAGTTGTCAATCTATACCTGGCGATCCCGAGCGTACGCTTTTGCAGGATGAGAGCGGGAAACAGCTTCCGAGTCTTCTACCTCTTCAACACCTGTCCTCCTTTGGTGAAAACAAGCAGGCAGCCAAATCAATCATTGACATGCTAGAAAAACCTCAGGCGCCTGCCTTTCCCTGCATCTGGGCACGCCCAAGCAGGCCTGGCTCACAGCAGTCCGCCCTCTCCAGGGCTGTCTGCCCAAGGTGAGCAGCCAAGGAAGGTGAAAAGCCAAGGAAGCAGCTTGTTAGTTGGGGTGGGGGGAAGCATCTTCAATGCCAAGTGCTGGTCATAACCTTTAAAGCCCTTCGCAGCCCAGAACCCACATCCCTCAAGAACTGTCACTTCCTGGGCGCCAACACCACTGCCTGTGTGTTCCCTGGCTAAAGGGAACATCAACAAGAGCTGGAGAAGTATCTGAAGAAGTGAGCTGTGACAGCGGTGTAGTGTGGGTTGAGTGCGCCCTGGGCAAGGCAAGTATTGGGGCTTTTTTTGCTCTATATCACGCTCCTGGGCCCACCCGATGACGTCACTTCCGGGGATGTCATCACGCAGGGCGCGCCACCCCCCTCTGCTGCAGCGGCTCGTGCCTCCGCAGCCAGCTCGGTGGCTGCAGGAAGACCAGCTCGGCACTCAGCGAGCTGGCCACCCGTCAGCGCGCAGGCGGTGTGGGTAGCCTCCCCACGAGCACGGCACAGGAGAAACTCAGATAGAGGAGAAACTCTGATAGAGGATGGAGAGAAGGCAGAAAGGGTCAGTGCCTATTTTGCTTCAGTTTTCTCCATGAAGGAGAGAACAGGTCCACCTAGAGATGGTAGTAGGCAAGGCATGACATCACGGATGCTGGTTGGCATGGGCAAAGAAGTTGAGAAGCACTTCGCTGCACTGGATGTGTACAAATCCCCAGGCCAGATGGGGTGCGCCCGAGAATGCACTGTATTGCTCCAAGAGCCTCCAGGGTACTTAGAACACCCCTAATTTTGGACCCCTAGGTGTTCCCGCTAGCCACCGAGGGCAAATTGGACCCCCCAATGAGGGTTTTCCTAAATGCCCTTTTTTGCATGCACGGCATTGGCGCTGTTTCATTTCCAAGCACCAGGTGGTGCTGGTGTTCAGTCCATTCCCTCTGGATCATTCAAAAGGCAGCTGCGGAGCTTTGAAAGCGTCGCCTGGCTTCTTGGAAATGGCACCAATTTCACAAGCAATCCTAAAATTAATTGCAAGCTTAACGTAAGAAATAACACAAGTTAAAAGAAAAAGGAATACAAAGACCGTGCAAAAAAACAGGAGCCAAGCGGGCCGCTCAAAAATTATGATAAAAGAGTAATACTTCCTATAAAACAAATGAAATTACAACAAATTTGAACAATTTGCTACCAGGACAGGCTCTGCTTTGGCCCCAATTTTCTTAGCTGCCAATGCAAAGAGGTCAGCCAGCTTCACATGTCAGCTAGATGCCTGGAGGTCATCAAGCAGATGCAAAAATCGCCCCTTCGAGCTGCAACTAAGGCAGCTCTAAGCCGAGTGGCACATTTCTGCTAATTAATTGCACCCAGGTCATTTGCCACTGCAAAACCAAGCCACACCGCAGGCCGGTGTGTCGGGGGAGCCCCTGTTGGCACACAGGGAGGGCTGGAGCGGGGCAGGCCCCAAATCACTCAGGGCTACGACCCTCTCCACTTTGGAGAAGAGCCCCCCCCCCTTTAGGCAGCAGCACGAGACACCCAAACTGCCCGAAGCAGCTTTTGATTGCCCAGCGGTTCGCATTTTGCAACCCAGCCTAGCTGGGGGCAAGTGCCCCCTCCACCGCTTCTCCGTCCACTTTAAAAGCAGCAGGCCTCAGTGATCCAGGCAGATTTTAAGGCATTGCGCCCTCTTTTGGGGGAGTGGCGTTGAGTCTGCGGCCACAAAGCCATTTCAGTATCTGCACTGTACCCAAGCGTCTGCAAGCGGTCTTTCCCTCTCCCGCCCCTGTCCTTGCAAGAGGTAGCAGCACCATGACAGCTTGCCCACCTTACCTTGCCTCCCAGAGTGGCACTCGCTAGGCCCCGTGCCATCCTCCCGGGCCACAGACTGGTCTGTCCCTGCAGCCAGGCGGGACAGTTTGACCAGGCCAACGCCTCTGCTGCCTTGGCCTCCTTTAGTAAGCTGCTGCATAGCTAGTTTACTGCTGCAGCGAGGAGGGCAGGTCGCTCCTGCCCTGTCAGCAGTCGGATTCAGCTTCCCAAAAAAGGCAGGGCTGAATGCCGGGGACTAAGTGGCCCTTTAAATAGCTCCCCCCCCTCCCCGCCTCTCCCTCTTGTCATTGTAGAGGTGGTGGGATCGGCCCAGGCTATTTGTTTTATCTGAGCCAGGAGGGAAGCTTGAGGATGACTCTGAAGGCCCTGCTGCAGACTGGCCACAACAAAAGAGGTCCGGGCATCTGGCAGGAGCTTGGCAGCGCCCCGCAAGAGCAGCCTGCCCAGCATCTACCTGCAAGGCCCCAGCTCTGCAAGCACCATCCTTGCCCAGATTCGCCACCTGCAAATGCTGATCCAGCTGGGGGGCTGAGCAACCCCACCCCACAACCAAAATCCAACCTTGACCAATAATGAAGGGGGAACGTCTAATCAGGCCTTCTCAAATAAGTAGACAGAAGCAGCTCCCCGTACGGCTAGAACAGGAGAATGCTCTGAGACCCAGTGTCCACCCTGAGGCCCCACCATATGGAGAGTTCCACGTTTCCCCAAACACAGAGATCAGGAAGGGAGAGGCGGCGGCTGGCACGGGAGGGGAGGCGCAGCAGCCTGGGCCTTTTGAACGGTGCTGCAGGGAGTCCAGTGCGCAGTATGAATATTTCATTCACACTACGCAGCTCAGCTTCAATTAAATGCCTGGCAGCCGCTGCAGAAGGCCTTGGGCAAGAGCGTGCTGATGCAAAGCAGCTTTCGGTGCCTTAGCTGGAATTTACAGGAAGAGAAGCAGCCGGAGTAGCTTGCGTCCAAACGGGCCGGGGCTCCAGCATCAGCTCAGAAGGCTACGGGCATGCAAAACTTGTACATGCAGCCTCCCACCAGGGAATAGCCTCTACCTCCATCTGCCAACCAGGCTGCAGAGCATGCTGGGGTGGGGTGGGGAGAAGCAGTTGCACACAATTTGCAACAGGAATTGGCAGATCATCTTGGGAGCGGCCTGGCCTTCCTCTCGAACTCTTAAAACCCCCTTTGTTTAGACAGGCCTTTCAAATACATCCTGGGGGCGGGGGGGGGGCACATAACCTCTCCGAACACCCAGAACTTTGGCAACTGCCAACTATGTGTCATGCTCAGAACGCTTCCGGGAATGGGTTTGAGGGGTGCTAAATGCCCAATATGGAGGGCATTGCCAGGAGTGTGTGGGGGGGGGGGAGGGCAGATATTTTGCTGAGATGGCCTGGAGAAAGAGGCAGCCAAGCAATGAATCAGGGAGACTAGGAGGGGGCACAAGGGAGGGCAAAGGCAGGTACTGGAGGAGGGCAAGAGAAAAGCCTTCCCCCCTCCAGGCTGGAGCTAAAAAGAGGTTCTTTGCTTTGGCATCTGGGGTCTCCTGCAGAGTCAAGCTTAACCCTCTTGGACGGATTCCTGTCCCTGAGATATTTTAATACCTTTAACCATCCACAAAGCAGCATGCCAGCTTCCACATTCTCCAGAAGCTGCGGGTTAACAGGACCGGAGGCGCCTTTTCGGCATCCACTGGAGAACGCCCAGCAGATCTGAACAGATCAAAGCGGTACTGGGTCGATCCAGTGTTAAGTTGCCCCTCTGGCCCGCCGGTAAAGAGGGAGAACGGCACGGTCCACCTGAGAATATAAAAACTGGGAGCTGAGTGCTTGTCGCTAACACCAAAGAGCCGTTAAAAGGGGCGGTGGTATCCCCCCCCCCACTGAATTAACAGACATGAAGAGTAATTGAGTTGACTCGGGAGGCATAGAGCCATTGGAAGCCAAATTGGATAACGTTACCTGGTAATGGGCAAGCCCAGGCCCTTTTCTTTCAGCGGCTGGCTGCAACTTGCCAGGCGTGGGCCAGCTCATCAGGCGCTTGGCACTCCCTGGCTTGCGCTGGGCCTGCATTGCTGATCAATAGCAAAAGGAGAGCCCTTCCTTGCCTCAGCTGGCCTCCCCGCCTGTCACTGGGGACTTGGAAACAAAGGCCTCCGGCGCAACACCTGGCCAGCTCCTGACATTCAGGGCTGGCCGGTCTGTTCGGGTGGTTTGTCTCTGTCAGGACTCCAAGCTGGAACGACGACAACAACAAAAAGGATTCACAAAGTGGTTTAAAAAGCTAGTAGAACAAAGGTACAGAGTCAGCGACACCCAACTGCTGATGAGTAGAGAGGCACAGTTCCTCCACAACCCGCACTCAGCTTCACAAGACTTGGAAGGGAAAAGCCCTCTTCTGTCCACACCCCTTAGCATCTTGAGGGCAGGGGCCTGCCTGCTTTGCTCTCACTCGGACGTGTTTTATGCATTCATATAGTTGCCTCCAGTTTACCTGCAGAGCTCCGCTTTGCAACAGGGGAAATTTCTACAATGCTTTTGGACATTTCCAAGGACCTGGAAAATTAAGTTTTGGCTGCCTGTTTTCACATTGCTTTCCTTCCGTGGTGCATTATGAAGTTGAAGCGACAGCCCTCCTTCCAGCAGCTAGAAATAATGCACAGTTTTAAAACTATTTGTGGACTTTCTATGCCCACAGAGTGTGAAAATGCCATAAGGATCCACCAAAACCCAAAATTCTCAATCAAAACTTGGATGCAGAAACACATCTGTGCACTGTCCATTACTGTCATATATTACGTTGTATCAGTTGCTTATGTTTTGTTTCCTCGTTGTTTCAGCTCTATCAGATGTCTGCTTCTTTTCAGATTTCTGCAGTCTGGACCCTATTTGTTGAATGCCCCAGCTACTGATTGTATTGAACTACATTCTGTAATCCACCTTGATTCTCAGTGATAAAGGCGGACTATAAACAAAGTCCCATAAAAATCAAAACAGAACTTTTAAACCCTTAGAATGGCACAGCTGAAAAGAGGTTCCTGGAAGACTTCTGGGTCTAAACAGCCAACCCTTTCTGCTGGAGAAACGGAGGGGGGACAAGGTTTATTTTGCATTTTCAAAAGCCTCACTGGGTTTCACTCTGTTGTATCTCTTGGCCTCCTTTATTTTAGTCCTGTTTTTAATGGGAACAACAAAGACCGCAGTACCATCCAACCCCACCCCCTCCGACACACACACTTTAGGTGCCTCTCATCTTAGCTTCATTTTCTAGGCTGCCCCTCGGATGTGTCCAAAGCACACCTGAAATGCATGTGGGGAGATTCTCTTCCCAGTTGCCTCTCTGCTACCTGCCACAGCAGTGGCTGCTTGCAGTAAAGTAGGCGGAGAGAGAGCAAGAGTCTCTTCCCATCTCCCTTGGAACCCACAAACTGTCTCACTCAGATTGCTGAGTGCCAAGGCAAGGCCTGGGTAGCCAAAACAGACGCCAAGCAAATCAAATCGATGCACATCTTTCACTTCCCTTTCCTCACTTCTTTGGCACTGCAAGGGATTTTTCTTTTTGGCCATGACCAGGGCTTCTTTTCTGGGGAAAGAGGTGGTGGAACTCAGTGGGTTGCCCTCGGAAAAAATGGTCACATGGCTGGTGGCCCCGCCCCCTGATCTCCAGACAGAGGGGAGTTGAGATTGCCCTGTCCGGAGATCAGGGGGCGGGGCCACCAGCCATGTGACCATTTTCAAGAGGTGCCGGAACTCTGTTCCACTGCGTTCCTGCTGAAAAAAAGCCCTGGCCATGACTGAACAGCTGTGGGGGTGGAGGGTACCCAAATAAAAAGGGCAGGGCATCACTGGGCCCTACGAATTCTGCAGACCTATGGGAAGGTTTGCATCACAGGGACGCTAAACACACACACTCATTGCAAGGGGAGTTCTGCAGAGGAGGGGCAAGACATGAGTTCTTTGAGGACCATATTTTGGGGGGAACTTTCCAGAAGATTCTCCCCAAGGTTCCATGTTCTACAAGGTCTGGAGACCTCACATCCCTCCCCCTGCCAGCAGCCTCACAGCATCCCCAAGGATCAGTCCAAGCTCAGCTGAAAGGCCTATTCCATGCATTATGCAACTACATTCACCAGGATGCCAGAAGCCAATCTCTGTTCTGCTCCTGCAGATGCATTTCCAAAACACACTGATGCAGGGGATTATTTTAATCCTACTGACTTCATTTATATTCCACCTTTGTCCCCACTGGGCACCCAAGGTCGTTTATATAATTCTCCCCCCCCCTTCAATTTTATCCTCACAACCTCCGTGTGCGATAGGTTAGGCTGAGAGTATGTAACTGTCCCCAGGTCACCCAGCAAGCTTCCATGGTACAGTGGGAATTTGAACCCGGGTCCCCAGATCCTAGTCTGACACTCTAACCCCTACAACCATACGGCTCTTTGTGCGCTTCAATGTTGTGGCAGTGGGAGTCTGCCTGGTTCCTTGCAAGCAACAGCTTTAGCGTGTGTCTGTGTGTCTGCAAGCGTGCAGATCTGGGGAACACCAATGAGGGACCCCAAGGCGCAGAGCAAGCGGGAGGAAGTGAGAAAGGGAAGAGGCCACAGTGTGGAACATTTCAAAGGGAGGAGCCAAATGGGGAACAGGAGGCTGAAGTGCTGTCTTTCCTCCTTAGGGGGTTGGCAGAGTGAGAAGTGAATCCCAGCCACTGGAACTGGGAAAAGCCCAACAGCCAAGAAGGTGGCAGCATGGCTGGCTAGGATCTGGTTCTATGGGGTTGTGGGGAACTAGGCTGGTTCTCAGTGGTGCAACTTTGGATCTGGGCCTCGCACAAGGGGCTTTTGCCTGGAGACGGGGCTATCCCGCTAGGAGACATGCTGTCTTCAGGGCCAACTCAAGGCCAAAATCTACCTGTAGATGGATCCCTACTGAGACTTCTAGCCACTTGGTAGCCCCCAGACAGTCTGCCAACAATGCTCCTCTGCCCCAGGACAGGCAGACTGTAACAGACACCAACAAGAGGTGTGTGCAAAGCAGGGGTCATTCCGTAGAAAAAGAGCTGGAGATTAGCATAGCTCATTAGCATATGTCACACACCCCTTGACACCGCCCGAAGTGTGTCATTGGCATAACTGATTTGCATATGCCACACACCCCTGACATCACCTATCCTGGCTGTTTTGGACCCAATCCAGGCCATTCAGGGCTGAAAATGGTCAGGATCGGGCCACTGCTGAGCGGGAGAGTGATCCACCACCCATCAGAGGCCCGATCCGGGCTGTTTTGGCCCCAATCCAGGCTGAAACGGGCCCAAAATGGCCGAGAGTCAGGTGGGCAGGGCCACCTGACATGCGACCTCTTTGGGGAACTGCCAGAACTGCGTTCCAGCGCGTTCCCCCTCAAAATGAGCCCTGGTGCAAAGTAATCCATTCCTGGCCACCTGGAAGGCCAAGACCATCATCCTTCTTGGGGGGGTTAAGGAGCTCCTTCTATTTTCTAGTGAGGGCCGTGGCATGCTACAGAGGCAGGCTATTTAACATGCAAGCAATGCCACGCCATTCATGCAAGCTATCAATCACTCTCAGCAGATGGCAAATGTATCTCCTTTCGCCACAAATTGAGCAGCAAACATTCAAATTCATCACCAAGACAACATATTTAAATTCCCTTCTATTTTCCATACAGACCTTCTTAACAAATTGCCAAGTAATGAGAATCAATATTGTCATCCAAAGACCAAGCAGGGAAAAAGGCAGAGATGCTGGAGCGCTCGTCGGGGAAACAGGTTGCAGATGCTGGAACCGGCTGAATCTGGCTGAAGTCCAGGCAGCATTTGGCAGTTTCGTTCCACAGCCTCTGTGGGTCACTTCACCATGCACAAGAGGTGGGAGCAAAGGGCACTTTGGGCTTCCAGGGGTGGGCAATCTGTGCTAGTGGAAGTGCTTGTGGGCTGAGATACAGCATTGCGGGGCCGACGCTTCCGTGGGCTCCCAGGCTTCAGCAAACAGGAAGCAAAGCCATGCCAAGGCACAGGTGCAGCAAGCGTGCTTTATAATTGGCTAGCGGCAGATGCCTTTGCCACAACAGCTACTGCAATCAGACATTCAGCTGTTCTTCTCACTCACCTTATACCAGACGCTTCCTAAAGGCTTCTGTTAGTATTGAATCTTGGTTGTTTGAAGACACTTCTGCAGTGTCCTGATACTAACAGTAGCCACTGGATTGGGCATAGCTTGTAGACTCCAGTTGGTGTAGAAAGCCACATCTTGGTTATTATCAGGAGCTAAGCAAAGCATGCATATCACTCCCGTTCTGTAGTCACTCCATTGGCTACCCATCTGATGGTGTCAATACTTGCCTTTTAAGGCTTTCTGGGCCTAGGGCCCAAAGGTCTGAACAGCGGCCCGCTTGTCATACCAGTCTATGCAACAACCACACCCAAGACGCCTTGCTGATCTTGCAAAGGTTAGCAAGAATGGCCGTATTAAGTCTCCCTTTGGAGTAACTGCTGTATTAAGGAATGACCCCCAAGAGGAAGTTAGGCGGTTCCTCAAGCCATTCCTACACAAGCCCATCCCTCTATCATGAAAGCATTCCAATTCTGTCAAATGCATTTATGCCGTAGAACAGTAAGGGCTCAGTAAGTTGTCTCATCTGATGTCTGAATAGATCTTTTCTAAAAAGCGCGTTTCTCTCCTTCCCATTAGGCTGGGGGGGGGGGGCAGGACTGGAGCCTGTCTTAGTGGAGAATTAAGCACACCGAATTACACTTGTAAGATTAAAAACTTTTTATTTTACAATTTTATAAAGCAGCTTTACATGAAGCACAAAGGTTGGTCGGTTTACTTTAATAGTCTTTCTTATAGATATATAAACATAATAGGTTCCTTCCCACTGCAAAAAATCATGACCTGCTGTATATAAAACTAACCTGTGCACATTGTGCTTAACCCACAAAGTCTGTACAGCTTTACAAAGGACTTACTGCCCACCAAAAAGGCATCTTGTAAACAATTTATTGCATATTTAACACATGGTGTAAATCCCATATGTAAAAGGAAAACAAAAAACGACGTGAGAACCATGACAAGGCGGGCAAAAGAGAGCAGCTTCCCGGTCAGTGAACGTCTTGCGAGGGCAGGGAAGAAAACGGCCAGCGCTGCCCCCGTCAGCAGTTGTGCTTGTGTCTCACGGAACTGTGTCTCCTAACATGCACAGTGCCCCTTGTGAGAAAACACTGCTGTGTAGTGATGTGACGGAGAAGGTGGAAGCCAACCACAAGGCATCGGGTTAGCGCTTCGATGACCCAATGCACACCAGCGTCCGCCCTATTACAACCCGCCCCCCCTTTAAATAAAGAACGTGCAAGAAACAACTCCTTGGAATTCTATCACCAGCCATGGCTGGCCACCTCAGACACACACACACACTCCCAAGGGCAGACAGATCCCCAAAGTTAAATCGGCTGAGAGCATGCCGAGGCTCCCCCCACCCCAATTAATAGCCCCCTTTGAGCTAACCAGGATTCAGCAGCAATGTTAACACAAGCCATGGTTACCAGAGCTTTCAAAACCTTGGGCTAAACCTTCTGTTAGCACTGCACCATGGTTAACTATGAACAGGGATAGGAGCAGGAACACATGTGAAAGGAAAGGTGAGGTATACATGAAATGACAGCGTGTTTCCAATCTAACCGTGTTTAAGAGATCCGGAACGTTATGGGAGATACCTCAAGGAGCAAACATTCACAATCCCCTTTTTGCAGAAGATAAGCCCCCAATCACAACAAGCCTGTGGGAGAGTATGCTTCTTCCCCTCTCGATCACCTTTATCCACCAGCCACTCACCCAGCTGCCACACGTCTGCTGCCAACAATCCAGTTAACCATGGCGAGAAGCCCGTACTTAACACAATCGTCAGTGCAACCCAAGGCAGCAGGTCAAGGAGACAGAACAAGGCCCCCAAGATTCAAACAGAACAGAGCTAGCTCTTCCAACCTGCTACACCCCTGGCAATCTGAGGCCAAGATGCAGGCAAAAACCTTACACGCCTGGAAGCCCTGGGGATGCTGAGGTGAATCACAGAACCACCAATGCCACAACGGAACTGTCATTTCTGATTGCAACAGAAAGCTACAGTCATTTGGTTAAGGCACTAACTTTTCGCCAAAGTGGTACTTCCAAAACCTGCTGCTCCAAGTCCAGTGGGCTGCACTTTGCAAGAAGAATAAAGGGAACGTGAGTCTTGTGGAAGGGGCAATGCTTCTTAGAAAACCCTCTTTTCTCAGCACTTAGGTATCATTACCAAGGATAGACTTCCAAGGCTCACATCTGCTTTTGCCACCCATCTGCGGCCCTTCGGGCAATTGTTCAACACACACTGGCAGGAACAGAAAAAGTGACGCAGTCCAAGACTCCTGGGTTCCAAGGACTCTCCTTCTCTTTTCCAAAATTCTCCTGCTTCTCAAAGGAAAACCGCCGTTCTCTTTGCAGTATGGACCCTTTCCACCCTCATTTCTCTAACTACGACTTCCTTCACAAACAATATGCTGAATCACCTCTACATGAAGGACACCACAGATTGCTGTCTCAAGACTTGGAGAGACAGAACTGCCAAGTTGCTCACTAGATGCCAAGGAAGTTAACTTTTTCTCTCAAACCGGTATAGGGCAGGGGCCTAAAAGTGTCACCAACTTGAAATAGTTTTCTACCCTGGCATGAAGAAACCATATACTAAGGCAAAAGATGGGAAATCTTCTGGGAGCCATTCGAAAAGCTCACTCACTTCTCCAAGCTCGATGCAGATGCTGCAATTCTGACACATCTTTTGAATACAGCTGCCTCAATGGCCTGAATCCCGCTGAATGTTTCCACCGATAGCACTATCAACACAGCATGATTTCTTCACCTTCTCCCTTCTGCTGGGGCCCAAAGAGCCCATTGAGATTTTGCTTTATGGGGGGAGGGGGCAGGATACAGCAAGAGGTGAGTTGGGGGATCTGAGGTGGGAAGGGGGGAATCAGCAAAAATAATTTCGCCCCTCCCTCTACAGAAAACCTTTGAGAGATCCACCCATGTCCTTACAGAGTAACGTGGGCGATTCTGCAATTGGTAGCATAAGGAATGAATAATTGCCAACAATGAATATCTAACTTGGCTGAAACGCATCTAGAGTTTGTGCTTTGGTGACCAGCCAGGTGGTTTGCAGAAGAAACAACCAATGGCAATGAAAGGGCACTATATATCGGCGAGGCACACTTCACTTGCCCCTCACTGGGAAGGGCATCCTTCACAAATTTTTGAGCAGTTTATGCCTGCCAGTTTATACCCTTTTCAGCAGTTTATACCTGCCATCTGCTTGGATTTCTCAAACATCTGCTTTCTCGGAGGCTGGGAATCAAGTGGGAGTGGCCAAATGCAGGGCATCTGACAGGATGGGAGAAAGGGAAGGAATTTTCCAGGCAGCCCCATAACCCTTTCTAAGCAAACTCTCACCCCAAGTCTCCAAACGACCTCATTAATGGGAGGGTTCCATGGAATGGCTTGGAGCATCACAAGAGGCTTTCCCCAGGCACATCTGCAGCTGGACATGGAGGCATCGACTGAGATACATGGGAACTGCACATGCCTGTGCTTGCAGAAGCCCAATGGGCCAGCCTTCACCATGATTAACACTGGTCCAAGCCAAATGGATGAAGAAGCCAGGGCAGTCGGGTTTAGATCAGGGGCAGAAGGCCGAAAGGGAATGACTCCCAGGCAAGCAACCACAAGAGTCCGGCTCACTTCCCTAGGGATAAGAAAAATAAAATGCAAAGGAGCACTTGCAAGATCTAAATGCTGCAGAAAAACTCCTCAATGCTCATCCTAACTCCACCTGTAAATCAAGGTTTGTCTGTTTGTAACACTATCACAGAGGAAAGAGAAGATAAAGCTTAAAACTGGGCCAATGGAACCAGCTGGAGACCGGGCGGCCACCTTTTGTGCAGTCGGCTGTGGTTGTGCTTAGAGAGCAAGTGCTCCGGCTCGACAACGGGCAAGTTCCATCGAGCACATAGAGTGGGGAACTGCACAAGGACACGGATGGGCTCTTTGGCAGTTCTTGCTGTTGGTGGGGCTTCCACAGAGCTTCACGGGGAATCCCGAAGGGCATTACAATTTCCCCATTGATACATCTTCAAAGAAACGAAGCATTTAAAGTACTTGATTATTTTTAAACAAATAGCTTTGAAATTTCCATAGAAGGAAACGAACGTATTAAAAAAAAAACTTCTTCCCTCAAAAAGAGGGATGCTGTCTACTCTCTGGGATCCAAGTAGGCAAAGGTGTCTTCTAGAAAATAATATTGTTTTTTCAACTCTGCTGCAAACAGAAAGAGTTCTATTGTTTTTATTTTAAAGAGGCCATATTCTAATTTCCCTGGCAGACACTGTATTATGAAAGCCATCTGTATGTTCCTTTTTCTCCTAAATAAGGGAAGGAACCCTCATGAGGACACACACATTATGCTGGAGGGTCACAACGGATCACTGTGGAGAAGATTTGTAAACAAGTTAACAGGGTAATCCTAACACAGAGTATCTCCAGTTCAAACCCACCGTGAGCTTAAACTGAAACAACTCTGCCTATGACAGCACCGCAGGCTTGGGTCCCACCCTCTGCTCGGCAATCCCACCTTCCCATGCTCAAGTATTTATCCACTGGAATGCAATTGGTTAAAAAGATGGGTTTTAAGGACCACTTCTTTGAAACAGAGCCTGCTTTCAAAAGCCAGGACATACACACGCACACACCACCTTTTCAACTATTCCTTAGCTTAGTTCAAAAGATGGCAATTCATCAGCAGAGCGGTCGAGGGGAAACATCGTTTTGGTTCTCAGCTCTGCTCAATTGTGCTTGGCCCTGCTGCCTTTCAGGTAGCTCTTCCACCGCTTGACGAACTCTTTGAATACGGGGGACTCGTCTATCGTGCTGAGCAGCTGAAGCTGGTTGATGTGGGTGGTGTGGTAGTCCCACCGGGCCAAATTGGGAGACGTGCCGAGCATGAAGTGACGAAGGTCATAGATGGTTCCCGAACCCGTGTCATAGAGCGGAAGCATGGCCTTGAGGGACTCCATGCCCCGGTCATACAGAAGCTTTGCCTCTTTTCCTAACTTCTCCCCTGCAGTTTCCTTTAAGTCGTACAGTCCGATCAGGGAGTACATGAACCCATTTAAAACAAAGGAGCTCGGAGAAGTGGGATACTCCTCGTACCAGTCATGTTTGTTCATGAAGACGGCCTTCACGCCGTGTTGCTCTGACGAGAGCTTGTAAGGTGCTGTCGCTCGCAAAGCCGAATTGAGGAACGCGTGGTCCTTTGTCAACAGGAAGGCTCTGACTAGGGTTGAGATAGCTTGTCCTTGTGCCATAGCAGAATACCAACCCGGGTCCAAAGACTTAAAGCCCTCCCCCAGCTTCCGAGTCACCATGATTGGCCACCCGCCCTTCTCATCCTGATTCCTCACCAGCCAATCGCTAGCAGCAAAAAAGGCTGCCATGTGGGCTGTGGTTGAGATGGTGACATTGTCAATAAACCCCTTTCCCTTCACCACCAGCCTCACCACCCTTCTGGGCATGATTTTGGTCTGCTTGACCGCTTTTGTGTTTGAGAGGCCAACCCCCTTCCTTAGGTCCGTCACAAGGTCTCGGGTGACCGTGCTCCAGCTAGTCCTGGGCCCGATGCCATAGGAAATGCTTTTATCTTTAAAAGCGATCAGCTGAGAGTTTGTGATATAGTGCACTGTGAAGAGCTGGTTCTTCTCGGTCGTCTCCAGGACCACGGAAATGCTGCCGTTCGTTACGAATTTGAGGTCAAAAGAAATAATGAAGTCCCTCGAGTTTCCAAGCTGCAGAGAGGCGCCCTCAGAATTTTCTAAAGGGCAATAAAAAGAAGAGGGTGCCATTTGTTAGAAAGTCAAACAAGGATATTTTTTTTTAGTCCATGTATCGATGACAACACGTCAAGAAAGCTATTCCCCTTAGCCTGCCTGCCAAACCAAATGCACATTCTAGGGGCTTTCAACCCAATTAACATTTCAATCGGCTCATTACTGCTAATTAACAACATCCCTACTGGATCAAGCCCAAAGCTCTCCCCTCCCCCACCCCAGCTTCCACCCAGAGAAGGAGGGTATTACCAACCAGAAATTGGAGACACGAACATGTGTGAGCGCACAGACGCACGTTCTTGTTGTATCCGGCTGGACAGGGCAACGCTACTGGCTTTCAGCACCAGAAGCAAGAGCAAGAAGCACCTCCACACAAGAGCCAGCGGCCGGTCTGCCAGAAGCCACTCTCTGCTTTTTTGGGATGCCGCGAGGTTGGCTGGGGCCAGTGAGACCAGAGCAGCCGCCACACTCACCTTGATCGTTTTGGATCAAAGTTAGCAGGCAGGGCAAGGACCAGAACAAGGTGCCACGCAGCATAACAGAAGCCTGTGCAGAAGAACATCCCCAGGAAGGCGGCATCAGCAATTCTGAAAGCCAACACCTACTCCCGGAGGGCAGCATGTCGGCACCCCCTAAGCCCACCATGGGCAGACCTGAAGATCTCTCTGCCACCAACAAAGGGAGAGTGGAGCATGTCAGAAAGGCACAGCAAAGAGCCCTGCACATAGGCCCGTCTGTCTGTCACAAAGGCACAAGATTCCTCTGCCGCCTGGTCTTGGAGACCCAGGCCTAAGGTGCTGGCTAAAATCACTTCATTGTCTTTTAAAGTAATGGACTCATTAATCCTAATGGCTATTGATTAGTTGGAGGAAATGCATTAGGCCCCTACTAATGAGGCTGTCTGGATACAAAGCGGGAGGGGACACGTCACGCATAAAACATTACATTTGAGCTAGGAAAAAGTCTGTCCCTTTCAGCTTGAAACAAAAACGGGAAGAACGGGAAGCAAACACTATGCATTTGTGTTCCTTAAGAGGGCCAGAAACATTTTCCTCATCAGTTCTCTGTGTCTGATTCCCCACTCCTCCTCTTGAAGCCAGCTGGGTGACCTTGGGTCCGTCACAGCTTCTCAGAACGTTCTCAGCCCCCACCCACCTCACAGGGTGACTGTTGTCAGGATAATAACAACACTTTGTAAACCGCTTTTGAGTGGGTGTTAAGTTGTCCTGAAGGGCGGTATACAAATTGAATGTTGTTGTTGTTGTTGCTGTTGTTATTAAGAGCAATAGTAGCTCCTCCCCACTGTAGCTGGTGACCAGGGAAAGGAGGCTGGCTTGCCCAACACCATCTTGCAAACTCATGGAAGAGATAAGTGGATATGGAAAACTTCTGGATATGGAAAACTTCTGGAAATTTTGAAGGCATGAAAAAAAAATGGTTTACTCAAATGGAAATTTGGGGAAAGACTGAAATATATGGCATAATTGCTTTCCTCTCAAAGCTAAACTTATTCTACTGCTTTAACATTAAATGCAGCATTTATAATTTATTTAGCATCTAAAATCATATTATATAGTATATTTATGGGTTTTAAATATATACATTGCCCTGGTTTTCTATGAGCTGAACTGCAAGTCTATTCAATGCAAATGGCTGCACTGTGCGCTACCTTGTATCATCATGTACCTTACTTTTTGCTGAGAGGCTGGTTAACCCTGTTCCCTGAGCTGTGGCCCTGCGTGGCCAGTGGCCTGAGAGTTGGACCTGAAGAAAGATTCTGACCTGGACCAGGTCAATTTTCTATAGTCTGAATGAAATCTGGGGAGAGTCCTGTCGTTAAGGACTGGGAGTTAACCCCTTCTGAGAGCCAGTTTGGTGTAGTGGTTAAGAGCGCAGGACTCTATTCTGGAGAGCCGCGTTTGATTCCCCACTCCTCCACTTGAAGCCAGCTGGGTGACCTTGGGCTAGTCACAGCCCTCTGCAGCTCTCTCAGCCCCACCCACCTCACAGGGTGTTTTGTTGTGGGGATAATAATGACATACTTTGTAAACCGCTCTGAGTGGGCGTTAAGTCATCCTGAAGGGCGGTTTATAAATCGAATGTTATTATTAATGTTATTATTATTCTGCCACCTATCTTCTTTCCTGGAAAAAAGGCATGGCCTTCTTTTTATTCTTGGTTTCTATAAGGCTATCATTCAAGGTATCTGTCATGTCTGTACCCCTACATCCATGTCATTGTTCTATGTGGTGAACTCTTGCTAATGCTGTACCTTCATTTCATTTTGCAAGAAAGGAGTGGTCCTAATAGAGAAAGGAATGACCTAATATCCTGCCTCTAGGAATCATGAGAGAAGGAGAACCCAAGCATCAGGATATCCCCCTCTCCTCAAATGAGAAAGTGAAAACTTCTTGGAAAAAGAACCCCTCACACACACTCACATTCATAGGCTCTAGAGGCAAGATTTATACAGGGATGAGCTGGCTCACAATTGCAGTACCCACACTACAACACAACCAAGAGTCCCTAACACCTCTGTGCCCTCATCTCGTCTCGTCAGATACCTCTCTCGTTCCCTGCACAAGCACACACTCACACTCTTCCTCCTCTATTGTTCGTGTCTTTGTGCTTTTGCCCCATGACTGGAGCAGCCACCTTTGCCCCCTCTCTCTCCCCCATCCCTTTAACAAAATCATTCCTGGACTACCCTGGCTTCACAATAGCCATATGCACTGGACCATTTTTTACTCCGCTTATCTTTTCAGTGGGACCCAAAAGGGGTGTGAAAAAAGAGTAACTACGTCCCGGGCTGGTGGTCCTGGATCCCTTGAATGGGCCTGCTCAATCCGGGCCATCGGCAGCAAGTTACGTGCTAAGAGCCAAGCTTCTGACTGTGAATGATGGCTGAGTAGCCAAGCCAGCCCTCTCAACTGAGTAACAGGCCCATGATGGAAGTCGCATCATGTTATTACCTCACTGGTGTGAAGGCCAGGATTTCAGAAGCAGCAGACAGGAAACAAAAGCTAAGAACCAGAGGGTATGGCCATGGTGAGGAACAAGCCAACGGTCCCAACCACAGAGGAATTTTCACCACCAGTATGGGCTCACCTTGCTATTCTGCTGCTCTTCTCCGCATTAACAAAAGCAACACCTGGGACTAATTAAACTAATCAGTAAACGGTAAGTCACAAAAGTCTTCTTATATTTCTAAGTGCCCAGTGCAATAAATATCATTAATTACTTATGTTACAAAGTTATCAATTCATATACAAAAATACATTTCCATCAAATTCAGAGATAAATATACGGATGTTATACAAAGACAGTATCCTTCCAATAGAGTCTCTCAGTGATTGAGAAAAAGTCTCTTGAATGCCGTAGTTAAACCTTTGTTCTTCTCTTAAACACCGCTAAGCTAAGCACTGGAGACTCCCGCGTAGTTCACTGTTCCGTTGGTGTGCAAAAGTAAAGATGGTGTATCTTTAAATCCCTTCTTCAGGTGAAGAGCAGGAAACGAGTGACCAGGGTCTTGGCTTCCTAACACAAAGCCATGAGCAAAAGGTGGGACGTCAACGTATCTTAAACAGACCAAAATTATTTCTTATTCTGTTCTTTTGAGTAGGTGGACTCCAAAGGACGGGAAAAGGACCTCAAAGGGCCCCAGCCCTACAAGCTGCCAGCTAGATCATTCAGCTTGGTTCATACCACATAAAATTCCTCAGGGGCCAACCTCGCCTCCACCCATATAAGTGACTTTCTATAAATAAAAGGATTTATATTTGTCAAAATCTTGTTTGTTCTTTGATGCTATCCCTCAATAACAAAAAATCAACTGGAAATCAATACACTCACCACAAACAATCTGCTATAATTCTCATGTGCTGCTCAAACGCACCTCCAGGACGGTCATAGTAAAGGTTCCCACCCCCCGGAAGATTTAAATACAAACACGCAGAAGCCCTAAGTTACATTTAAAGAAACAGCATACACAAGCATGTACAGTGTTCCATTCATAAAAAGCAAGATAAACTGTATTCAGAATTTAAACCCCTGGGCTGCAAACTCCCCAATTGATGTATCCGTTGCGCCTCGTGTCTTAATAAATCTGTTTGAATGGTATGCTGTCCTCCTTTGGTTGAAACGTAGAGGACTGTAAATTTGAATTCCGTTTCTTTAGTATGATTCGCGCTAAAATGCTCAACAAGTGGTGCCTCCATGACACGGTTTCTTATTCTAGACAAATGTTCTAAAATGTATGTAACATGCCCTGTGCGTATCCGCATTTTAGAACATTTGATGTCCCACCTTTTGCTCATGGCTTCGAATTAGGAAGCTGAGACCTAGTCACTTGTTTCCTGCTCTTCGCCTGAAGAAGGGATTTAAAGATACCCCACCTTTACTTTTGCACACCAACGGAACAGTGAACTACGCGGGAGTCTCCAGTGCTTAGCTTAGCGGTGTTTAAGAGAAGAACAAACGTTTAACTACGTCATTCAAGAGACTTTTTCTCAATCACTGAGAGACTCTATTGGAAGGATACGGTCTTTGTATAATATCTGTATATTTATCTCTGAATTTGATGGAAATTCGTATTTTTGTATATGAACTGATAACTTTGTACCGTAAGTAATTAATGGTATTTATTGCACTTTGAAATATAAGAAGACTTTTGTGACTTACCGTTTACTGATTAGTTTAATTAGTCCCAGGTGTTGCTTTTGTTAATGATTCCATTGTCTCTTGGGAACGCCTCTCGGTTTAGTCTGCTGTTCTCAGCAAGCAAACTAAAAGAGGCAGGCAGGAGGCATGGACACCTTGCTCTCCCTGCAGCAGCTTGGTCCTCTCTTGAGACCCATGTCAGAGCCCCTTCCCAACCCACTGGCATAAACGATCAAAGCAAGGACTTTGCTATTTTTACGCTCTCTACAGAACTTGGCATGCTGTGGGCACTAAACAAATGTGCTGTAGGAAAAAAGCAAGAGTCCAGTAGCACCTATCAGACTAAAAAAATGTGTGGTAGGGTAGGAGCTTTCGTGAGTCACCGCTCACTCCTTCAGAGGAAAAAGTGCTGAACCAGGTTTTGCAAGTAGAACAGTCAAGCCATTCGTCTTTCCCAAAGCAAAGCTGCCCAACTTCCCTCGCAGAGATGATAAATCACTGACCATCTGGAGAAAGACTGGAGATATGAACCCATAAATTTAGAAAAATAACACTTGCTCCCTTTCGCTGACCTACCTGGGACCACAAAATGCTTGACGTTTGTGAACCTGGACTTGTCAGGCAAGGTGGTGACGGAGCAGCCTTTCGGCACAGTCCAGTCACCTGGCTGGCTGCTTTGGTCCCTCTCCTCCGCTGTCTCGTACACCTCCACATGGGGCGGCTTCTCAGTCAGATTCTTGCTGTAGTGGCTGAGTCCATACTGAGCGATCTGGATGGGGTAGAAATAGCCTTGAGGCCCCCACTGGGTGGATAACGGCACACCTAGGACAGCACAGGGAAGGAGAGAAGACACAACGTGAACTGCCACAAGAACCACAGAACGCCGTGCAGGAGCGGACGGAGGCAACTCCCTCTGGCCTAGTCCTGTTTCATTACACAGGAGTACTTGTGGCTCATTCTGACTAAGTGCATTAACTCTTTGCCTTTAAGGCACTAAAATATAAAGCTACCTTACACACTGGCCCCATCCAGCTCAGGATCTGCTTACCCTGGCTCTCCAGTGAGGTTTCCCAAGATCCTTTTAACTCGTTAAGTATGTCAGCCGCCCTGTGTTCCTTAGAGGAAAGACAGGTTAAAAGAAGTGTTTTAGCACGGTGCCTGATGGGCCATGAAGTAGGCTCCAGATATGTCTCCAGGCCATGCTGAAGGAGAGGCGTCGCCACTGAAAGCCGTGGCTCTGGTTACCACCCACCTTGCCTCTGCAGGCAGGGGCACAGAGAGCAGGGCTTGGAAAGAGGATCTTCTTAACTGGCAGGCTACATGGGACAGGACAGAATCTCTTTCTCTCTCTAGGAAGGATGGGCAGAAGAGAAGCAAGAAGGTAATAAACAGGGCTTTTTTTCTGGGAAAAGAGGTGGTGGAACTCAGTGGGTTGCTCTCAGAGAAAATGGTCACATGGCTGGTGGCCCCGCCCCCTGATCTCCAGACAGAGGGGAGTTGAGATTGCCCTCCGCGCCACTGAGCGGCAAGGAGGGCAATCTCAACTCCCCTCTGCCTGGAGATCAGGGGGCGGGGCCACCAGCCATGTGACCATTTTCAAGACATTCCGGAACTCCGTTCCCCCACGTTCCCCCTGAAAAAAAGCCCTGGCAAAACACTGCCGTTCAAGTTCACTTCAAGCCCTGTACACAACAAGCCAAGGCAGCTGGAAAATCCCAAGTGAGAAGCACAAGCATGAATACAGAAGCAGGGACGGAAGAATTCTAGGCCCTTGAACCGCTGGATGTTGTCTTGTATTGTATTCTGGGTTTTACTGATGTTTTGTCTGATTTTAAATGAATATGTTTATGTTATATTATATGTGTTGTGCTTCGCTTTGAGCCCGTTTGCAGGGAGAGCGGATTAGAAATGCAATAAATAAATAAACAAACAAACAAACAAACAAATAAATAAAAATGCTCGACTGGGTAGCGTGATGTAGGCTGAGAATCTGGGAAACTGGATTCAACCTCAAACCCGCCCCCCTCCAAAAGGTGGTCACTGGCAGACCTGAGTCAGCTGCTCCTTCAAACCTCATCTACCTTACAGGGTGGTTGTGACATAATGGGGAAGAGAAAACCAGGTCTAACATCCTGAGCTCCTTGGAGAAAGGGCAGGCCATACAGAAACTGTATCCTTGCATAGAAGTGGGATCTAAATATTTGCAAACTCTTCACAGCCCTGCCTATGGGGAATTTGGAATGCTTCTTATAGTCGCCTATTTTAAAGGCAAACTGTGACTGTATCAACATCAGATTGACATTTCAGTGTCTTTTTTTTTTTTTTCTGCTACAGACTGTAGAATACAGGTAGCTCAGGTAAGAACCAGAGAAGCTAACCTTCAACCCCACTGATGCACTTCACTCTGTCCCGGACTTCCACATTGTAGCCTTCAAAGGACATGAAGACTCCATCTGGATGGTAAGGGGCTCTCTGGGCGTATACTTTGGAGTAGCTGTGGGAGAACTCAAACCGGTCATAGCCGTCATACTGGGCAATTTTCCCATAGACTTCAAAGTACTTTTCCACCCACGAAAACGGCAGGAAGACCTCGCCACCCTCCCGCCGGCCCTTGATGGTGTGCTCATCGTTGATCAGGCAGTCGATCTCCTCGTACTTCAGCCCCAAGAGTTTGTTCCCATGGAAGCTGCCACCACCGACTACAGGGGGAGCTTTCTGCTGCTCCTGGGGCGAGGCCTCCTCGCTCTGTTGCTTGGCTAGGCTGTTCACATCATTGTTGCTCTCCGACGCCGCTGCTCGCTTGTCCAGTCCGTCCACCCGGAAGGCACCGTTTGGGTCACGCAGGAACAGTGCTGTTCTATCGCTGGAGCATCTATTCCACAGCAGGACCGTGACCAGAGTGAAGAGAACACAGATGATGATCAAAGTCTTATAGGTGACCCGAGCCGCCAAGCAACGCATATTCACATCATACCTAAAAAAGAAAAAAAGAGGATAATTTTTTTTTAAAAAAAGTCCAAGTACATGAGATGGCTATTTCTCTGATCCTGCAGAAAGTTATGGGAAGGTAATGACCAGCACTCAGTCTAGGAACATGGCTCCTGCCATCCCCAGCCACAGGCAGAATTGCAAGTTTACCCGGAGAGGGGTGTGTGTGTCAATGAAAAGATGAATAAGTGGCAAACTTTGCTCCCCTGCCTGTCTCCAGATTACCTTACCGGTCTCCACCTTCCCCTGAGAAAGGCAGCTATGGGAGAGTGCCGGATGTGGTCTTGCGTAGTAGTGGGAAGGAGGTTCACCAGCCGTAGCCAGCACTCCGCACAAATAAATGGTACAATGGAACGTTCCCCCACCCCAACCTGGGTCCTCTACATCTCATGCAGCTTCCATTCTAAACTGATGGGCATTTCTTGGCTGACGGTCCATCTGGAATGGGCTCCCTGAAAGCCACCGATACTCACTACAACTGGTCGGACCAGCTGCTAAGATGCACGCAGCATGCATGGCTTAAGTCTCCAGCTGTCTTCCACCAATGAAGAAATGGCATTTGTACGTACTGGCCACCAAAAATGTCACTGAACTGTTTCTTCAAGATTGTGTGGGTTTTATCCTCAGCCCTTTTGGAGTTTTATTAAGAGCTAGGTATGGGGCAGAGGAATGGAGGACGGGCAGAATGCACTTCAGGAATCGAACCACAAGGGGAAAGGTGGACTATAAAACACGTAGGGGGGAGGTTTTTCTTTCCAAGAGATAACTGGCAGCTATCTTAGGTATTAACCTTTGGGGTTTATCTGTCTTACCCCCAGCCAGCAAAATGTTTTGGTCTGTTAGGATCCTTAAGAAATTGGCTTCTCTTACAACAAAATAGCAAAATGTGGCATTCAGCCATTACAGTGCTACTACAAAGAGCAGAAAGATGTACAATCTGCACATCCGTAAATGTTGAAAAAGCAACAGGAGGCCTGTGAATCGTTTGGTCATTATTTTGGAATCATGTTGTCAAATAAATTCAGGTTTTCAAATGTGGGTTTTAAAAAATACCAATATTCAAAAGACCTGAAAGCCAGCAGGGTGACTTTGGGTCAGGCACAGCTTCTTGGAGCTCTCTCAGCCCCACCCGCCTCACAGGGTGATTGTTGTGGGTATAACAATAACGTATTTTGTAAACTGCTCTGAGTGGGTGTTAAGTTGTCCTGAAGGGCGGTATATTAATCGAATGTTGTTACGTTATTAAGAGAAAGCGAAATTATTTAGTTGCATTTTTTTAAGAAATGCCAGCAAGAGCAAACTCTCTCTCCACTTCAACAAAGTCTGAAAAAACTCATGTTATTTAGAACAACCTCAGCAAATACATTGCTCCTCCACCCCTTTACCAAAGGTAAAAGTCACTTCACTAGCAAACTGGTTCTCCTACTATACCAACATTCTTTAAATTCTGTTAAGCTATTACAGGAAGGGGAGAACTGCCAGAACTCAATATATATCCACATGCCCATTACTACACATTTTTAGAACAAGTTATTAAGCGCCATTTTATGGTGGAAGAGAGACCTCCACAAATCCCACAATTAAGGTTAATCAGAGTGTCTACAGCACTGTCAAAACACTTGAGGATAGAGCCTTCCTACCACGGAGTTAGCCTGGGCAAACTCTCCAGTCCATTTGTCTGGTACTTGTGAAGATTCATTATTAACTACTGCTCACCTTCCTTAAGCCTTCCCGATCCCACACAAGCTCTGACTATCCCCACAGGCATCAAAAGGGATTTTCTTATCCTCACAGCCTGCAGAGAGTTGCGAAGAGGCCATATGCAAAGGCAACGGAGGTCCTTGCATCAAACTGGGGGAATTTCTAATTCAACAAGTTGGGGGTATACTATAAACCTGTGAACAGCTCAGAAAAGCTCCCGACAAATTAAGACCCGCAGTTTGTGTTTGAAGAAAATGCAAGATTCTAATTTTCATGACTGCAAAGAGAGTCAGAAGTAGGGAGGCAGTGAAAAGGCCGGAAGCTACTGCCCCCACTCACTACCCCGCAGATAGCAAGATGAGAATTATGCGTAATAGTAGAAACGGAAGAATTATGCAAATTAATACATACAGACCACAGAATTTAGTTGACCTGGATGCAAAATTTTATTTTAGTTTTACTATAGTGCAAAGCCTCCATACAACATACCTTCTCCGGCGTCTTCAAAAGTTAAGTAGCCCACAATGCCATTCTAAATAGGCTACTCAATTCTATTCAAGTCCTATTCAATGGAACTTACTCCCCAGAAAGCATTCTTAAGAGCAGCACTGCAAATCTCTCAAAGAACCCCTGCTAAGAAGACAAGATTCTATGGTAAAGTCAATAATGCTAGGAAAAGTGGAAGGCAGTAGGAAAAAAGGAAGACGTAAAACGAGATGGCTGGACTCAATAAAAGAAGCCACGTCCTCCAGTTTTGCAGAACTTGCACAAGTCTGTTACTGATAGGACATTTCGGAAGTCTTTCATTCATAGGGTTGCCATAGGTCGGAAGCAACTTGATGGCACGTAACACAACACACACCCCAAAGCAATGATGCCCAGGGTATCTCAAACAGAGACAAAGCTTGTATCAGCAGGACTGTTGCCCCCCCCCCCTTGTTCTTTGGTGCTCACAAAAGAAGATTAAAAAGGTAGGAAAGATTACTTCAGTGGATTCCCCCTGACTTGCTTCCCATATGAGTTCTCTGCTTTTCATCATACTGTTTGTTTGGTTTTTTTGGAACACCTATGACTTCTGCTCCTTTACCACACTATAAGCCCAACTTTCTTTGGGGGCTTGATTTCAGAAAAGCTGGTAGCAACCTGCCTCAGCAGGTTGAAAGAAGAGGGAAACAGAAGCCCTCTGCAGATTCTCTTTACAGGAAATAGCCATGAAAGCAACAGGCAGTGCACTGTTTCTCAACTGGTCTGACCCCAAAGTGGAAGGGAAATATACGCTTTTATGCCAGTGGTGAGTGCAGAGGTTGCGTTTCAGTCTTGGGAAGGACATCAGAACTGTGTTTTCAGACACAGTTGTAAATTCTGAAAGACCTGATCAGAGGCTGACTTTCCAACATTAGTACTAATATCCCAAGAGGGGCTAGACTCCCTCCATCCAGCAACGAGAACAGTCCGCATGGTAAGTATCAGCATTCCACACTCTGCCGAGTGGAGGAGAAAATCCAGGCTAGAAGGCAGATAAGCCATAACCATATCCTGGACAGGCCAGGGGGAATGGAGCCTTGTTGAAGCACTCTTCACCCCAAAAAAGCCTTGGCAGATGTGTAGGTATTTATGTGGTGGCAGCGAAAGAGAGAGGAGAGCCAAGTTGCTACTTGACCAGTTTTGTCTAGGTGCCTGAGGGTCAACATGGTGTTTGTCTGAAGGTGTGGCCTTCTTGTGAAAATGCTGCAAACAGCCTCCTACTAGCAGGCAAAGACTGTCGTGCCTTTTTTTTTAATAAAAATTTGTATTGGGTGAGTTTACATACTAATTAACATACATTCTATTAACCCCTATATTCTTGTTTCCCCCACCCACTCCCTCCCCCCTTTTCTGGTAGACTTCCAACAGCTTTCCAACCCATTATTTAACTATATCCATTATTCTAACTAATACATTATCCAACATAAAAATTATCTTTTCTTATACTATTATTATCATCTTCTAACTTTGTTGTTACCATCGATAAAGACCTATCTCCCCCCTTAATAATGATCCAATAACCGTATTTTTTCCTTAACGTCCCATTTCTTTTCCAAATATCTTTTAAATTTCCCCCAGTCAGTAACAAATTCTTCTGAATCTTGCTCTATTTTCCTTATCAATTTGTCCATCTCCGCCATGTACAGCAATTTCTGTATCCAATCTTCTGTGGTCGGTATCTCTTGGGTTTTCCACAATTGTGCATATAACATCCTTGCTGCCGTTGTCATATATGGGTCGCAAAATCTTCTAAATTTATACATAGCAATAACAACTCTGGGTTCTTACTCACTTTTTTCTGTAATATATCTGACATAACATCAACAATATTCCCCCAAAATTGCATAGCTTTTTCACATGACCACCATATATGATAAAACGACCCTTCATGCTTTTTATACTTCCAACATTTATCTGACATTTGGCTATTCCCATAAGCTAATTTCTTAGGTGTTAAATACCATCTATAAAGCAAAGACGGTCGTGCCTGATTATGTTTGTGTCGTGAGGCTTGTGTTCATTTGAATGGAAAGCTGGCGGCATTCTAAGAGGCTCCTGTGAATCTCGAGTCCGCCTGAACGGTGGGTTAAAAGGGGTGAAAGAAGCAGGCACCAGGCTCGGAGGACTTCCTTTCATCTTTCCTAGCCACAGAAGGGATTGCACTTCCCTTGCCTTTTGTCTCCACTGCTATATTGTTACACGAGCAGACTCCAAAAATAGCTTCTCGTCCTCCAACCGTAAGTTTAACTTTGAGGAAGAATCCATGCATACCGCTGTCTGACGCTGACACCCATCCCCATGGCGTGTGAAGAAAAATGCACATCGAAATTGGAACTGAGAAAACATGAAGCTGCCTGGGGGGATTCTGAGTGGGTAGGGAGACAAGGAAGAGCCTTGCAATCTACTAGGAAGCTTGCAAGATGGTTTCCAGCCAAGGAAGGGAAGTCCTGGGGACTATGGAGCTGACTGTTGGGGCACTGAGCACCATCTGAGGAGGAAACTGATTCGGAAACATTTCTTTCATTTATACCCCACCTTTCTCCACCATGGGGACCCTAAGCGGCTTGCAACATTCGCCCTCCTCCATTTTATCCAGCAACACCCCTGTGAGAAGGAAGAGCCCCGTGGCGCAGAGTGGTAAGCTGCAGTACTGCAGCCCAAGCTCTGCTCATGACCTGAGTTCGATCCCGGAGGAAGCCGGGTTCAGGTAACCAACTCAAGGTTGACTCAGCCTTTCCATCCTTCCAAAGTCGGTAAAATGAGTACCCAGTTTCCTGGGGGTAAAGTGTAGATGACTGGGGAAGGCAAAGGCAAGCCACCCCGTAACAAAATGTCTGCCAGGAAAACGTGATGCGACATCCCCCTATGGGTCAGTAATAACTCAGTGCATGCACCTTTACCTTTTTTACCCCTGTGAGGTAGGATAGGCCCTCAATATGAAAAGTACTAGATGGCTGCTTTACGTCAAGTTCCCCTCCATATCTATCAGAGGAAACTTTGCACTGTGACACATAGGCTGATTCCACACATGTTGGATAATGCACTTCCAATCCTCTTTATAGATCATTTGGAACGGATTTTTGCGAGTGCAGAACAAAAAATCCACCTCAAACGATTGATAAAGTGCATTGAAAGCGCATTATCCAATGTGTGCAGAATCAGCCACAGACTGACTGCATGTCCCTTATTGCAGCAACAACCAAAAACGCAGAGCGATAGTTTCTCATCAATCTGTTTTCTGCCCTTTGCATTTCACTTTTTTTTCTATCAGTAAGATAACAATGACAAGTGTCCTAAAATATCTGCCACTCCTAACTTGTAGTTTGCTATTCACGTATCAATGACAGTGGACTCAAAACTAATGTTTCTGTCAAAAGTAAGTGAATGAATTATTTTAAAACAGATTTATTACAGGACTTGCCAGGAGACAATGCAAATCATGGATCTTCTGATGCTTTCCAGAGTTCACTGCAGCCTCTGCATAAACACCTCTGTCTGATTTTAGCCTTGGTTTTACGCAAAGAGCCTTCTAATTAAAACACAGGGTAATATAACATTTTATGGGCAGAAACCCCCCTCAGTTCATTTATGGAAGGCAATTTATTTCAATATGTAATGAAGCAATTTGATTTTGGCAATGAGGAGCGCCAAGGCTCCAAAGACATTCTTCAGTGCAAGTCAAGAAAATTAAGAAAAACTAAATCTAAAAAGCCAGAGGCGGAGGCTGCTGCCTTATGAATTACGCTGGCAAGCTAAGAAGTGTCATGAGTTACTGCCGTACCTGCGTGCCTTACGCCGAGACTGTCAGAATGAGTCAAACACCGCAGCCACTGCTGGTGTAGTTGCTTTACGTTGCAGAAAAACGAAAAATTGAAATTACCCCCCCTCCCCTTTATGGAGTGTTGTATGAGTACCACAGGAAAGCTCAGGGTTGGGCTTTGCTTTACACAGCCTCTTTACCAGCAGCACACCACTGAGTCTGTGGAGGAAAGCCGTGCATCTATGCACCCTAAACCCCTCCTGCAGCCAAAATAATAACAACAACAACAACATTCGATTTATATACAGCCCTTCAGGACAACTTAACACCGACTCAGAGCAGTTTACAAAATGTGTTATTATTATCCTCACAACAATCACCCTGTGAGGAAGGTGGGCCTGAGAGAGCTCCGAGAAGCTGTGCCTGACCCAAAGTCACCCAGCTGGCTTTCAAGTCTTTTGAATACTGGTATTTCTTAAAACCCACATTTGAAAACCTGCGTTTATTTGACAACATGATCCCAAAATAACGACCAAAAGATTCAACATTTCTCTTAAGTAGTTCAGTAAAGCGTAGTTTCAGCTGTCAATTCAGGAGAAAAACAAATCACCTCCGCATAAAGATTAGAGATTTCTGCCAGACTGAGATAAGGCACATGCTGATTTTCAAAATTCTTCACCAACTTAATCTATTTTAAAACATATGCCGAGGGCACCAACGGCCCCTTTCTTGGCTGGTGCCGCGACATCTCTGGAGTGCTTTGCCAAGACAGGCTCGCCCTCCTTGCTCTCGCTAGGCAGCCACAGATGTACCTTGGGAAGGCCCTTTGGATTTGAACTCGCAGCTGCTTATTCTTGTGGGTCTCTTGGACTCTCTGCCATCTTACCTTACGTGCATTTTTATATGGAGGCAGCTGCTCTTTCCTGCCTTTGGCCGTTATTGCATAAACTGCCGGATGATCCTATGGGAAGGGCTGCCATGAAGACTTAGAGAAAAGGTTGCAACAGCCTTGCTCAGCACCAGCACATCAGCCTTGCCTTAGCTGCTTGTGAAGAAGGTGCCTAGCTGAGGAGAACGCAATTAAAGAATTTCTGGTGGGTAGCCATGTTAATCTGTAGCAGCAGAACAAAACTCGAGTCCAGTAGCACCTTCCAGACCAAAAAAAAAAAATAATCTCAGGGTATAAACTTTCATGAATTACAGTTCGCTTCGTCAGATGGTTAGTATCTGGACAAAATGAGCTTCCACCCATAGGAAATTTGGTTGATCTTGAAGGTGCTACTGGATTCAAGTTTTGTCCCGTTAAAGACCATGCTATAATGCATCTCCACACAAAGTAATATTGGCTTCAGTCTGCACCCGATGATGTCAGAAGGCAAGTGCCTGAATCAAACAAACACAACGGAAATGTTAATGTTTTCTGTGTGAGAGCGTATTTCTATACCAAACAGCACAGGTTTCATTATGTGGTAAGCCAAAGTATCCCCATGATGTTGCCACAGCCAAAATGCCCACAAGCTGCTTTGTAAGACTCACACCTGCCCTCCCATTACAGTGGCTGGCAAAGATGGAGCTCTTGGAGCGCTCCAGGAAGGCTAACAAATGGCATGGGATGTGCCTGCCCTACATGTGCCTTTGGCAAGAAAAAACAACAACGTGGGTTCTGAAGGTTCTGAACCAATAAAGTCGTGTCATTGTGTTTGTGGCTTCTCGGACTTCCTGTCTGTGCTACATGTGCCTTTAGCAAGATAATTAAAGCAATTTGCAGGATTGCTCAGGGCTGGCTTCAATATGATGCCGTCAGTAGCGTTATGATGCAAACTGCAGTGACCAGACAGTGGCAAGAATGGCGCAGGGAAAATAAAATTATAGGCTGGCTTCATATCAACCCCTGCAGCATTAAAAAAGCTGCCCTTCTCTTAGAAAACAGATTTGAATATGCAAACACTTTAACAGTTTATCTTCAAATTAATCTTCCTTTTAATCGCTTTACTGTTTAGCATCCTGTCCTAAATTCTGTCCTGGTTTTTTTTTATTATTTAACCAATGCCTGCCGTTGTGATTCCGCCCAAATACAACTGAATGGAGCTCAGATAATTGAATCTACGTCACGGCTCTCCATGCTGGCCGACTTTTCACAGCAGATTTACTATTTAATTACATCTGTTAGTCACATTCCATCTGTGTAGCGTTTGAAAGGCACAATCTACTGTGTTGCTCAGCTAAACAACAGCGTACCCAGAAATATTTTCTGCAAAAAAAATTCCTTCGGGTACCTTAGTTCTAAAAGTGAAAAGATAAAATAACAGTAGTTGATGAAACATACTTAATTTTTCCTGTATGTTAATAACATTAACAACAACATTTGATTTATATACCGCCCTTCAGGACAACTTAACATCCACTCAGAGCGGTTTGCAAAGTATGTTATCATTATCCCCACAACAATCACCCTGTGAGGTGGGTGGGGATGAGAGAGAGCTCTGAAAGAGCTGTGACTGACCCAAGGTCACCCAGCTGGCTTCAAGTGGAGGAGCAGGGAATCAACTCCGGTTCTCCAGATTAGAGTCCTGCCGCTCTTAACCACTACACCAAACTGGCTCACAATGTTCCCAACACCATTGATTTACTTCATTCATTTATACCTTGCCTTTGTCTGTAATGAGGACTCGAAGCAGCTTTCATTGCTCTCTTCTAGGGTTAGGCATTTTATCCTCACAACAACCCTGTTAGGCTGTGAGTGCATGACTGGCTCAAGGTCATCCAGCAAGTTTCCATAGCAGAGTGGGGGATTCAGACCTGGGTCTGTTAGATTCTAGTCTGACACGCTTAACTAGTACGCTACACTCTCTCTATTATACCAAAACATGCACTACAAACCAGAGATTTCCATGCCGGATCCTCAGCTAGGTCTGTTCACAGCTTTTCCCTTGAGCACAAAGCCTCCGTTTATGTTACTTGCTCACATTCCTTGTTACACAAAAGTCCCCAAACTCGGGGCATTCTGCATTCCCAAACATCCACATGCCAAGTCTGCCAGGGAATCTCAGTGTATTCTTGGCTTTGTGGTTGCAAAGAGACTACACCTACGGAAAGCTTGGATACCCAAGAGAAGTGTGAGTGGATATATTTTGCCATGTTTGCTGCCCTCTTCCGCAGTATCTACTCTCGAGGAACAAGGTCTGGGGGTGGTGGTGAGTGAGCTGCCATAGGTGGTGATGATGTTGGAGGTTACAGTCCAGAATCTTAAACCAGTACATGTTGCTCCAGGCCAGAAACACAATTTGATCCAAAGAAGGGGTGACAACAAAGAGCCACCACCCAAATTCCCTCTATCATTTAGGTCCATACATAGTTATTTTGCTCCTGACCAAGCATTCTGGCTGCACCATTAAAAAAAAGAAAAAGATGGCGCCCTCACTCCCACCAATACTGGACACATTTCTGCTTCACTAAAATTACAAACTGACATATTAGGACTGAAGTGTGTAAACATGAAGTCCATGAAAAATTGCTTTGAAGGCATCTTAAAAGCTATATTGTTGGAACATTTTTACGAAGTCCAAGTCCAGGGGTGGGTTTTTTCATTGTCTTTCATTTCAGTTTTAACACCCACAGCTCTAAGTCTGACTCATCTCTTTCTCTCTCTCTCTCTCTCTCTCTCACACACACACACACAAAGGTACACAACAGCTACCCCAGTTCTGCTGCCAAGCAACACATTTCAGCTAGAGCCACAGAGAGACTCTAGGGAAAGGTAGCTCTGGGCAAAAGAGACAGGCAAGGAGTAGAAAGCAAGCTACGGCCAAAGAATTGTGTTCTTTGAAACCAGCTGAAATCTCCTTTATTTGATGCCCTTCTCCCTCTTCAGAACCTGCCACTGTGTGTGTGTGTGGAAACGGAGCATGAGGAAATGGCCGTCGTAATTATGAGCCCATTTAGCATACAGACTAATAAATCTACTTGCTCTCCAGATGGATTAGACTATTAAACCCCCTCTGCTAATGGCACGAACAATAACACCGAACTCTGCCAGCTGCTCGCAAAGCCATTACGAGCCCCCCTTGAAACAGCCAGAGCACCACATTGTTGCTTTACAGATTGATGAAGGAAGTGGCAACACAACATTTCAGCAGTCCCTCCCTCCTCCCATCACCTACACACCAGCCCTATGCACAGCCCCTTTGTCCTGGGCATTACGCTGCCGCAAACCCCTAGCGCCTGGCCCACCCAAGGGTCAAATCATTCCAAGGGATGAAAGCACAACCACAAAATATTTCCACTTAGAGAGAAACCTGCACATATATTGCGGTTCCGGTTGGGAGTTATAGCTTCTGAGGTTTCTCCAAGACCATACTTTTATTGAGAGGTGCAAACATAAGGCCAGTGAATGAACTGCGTAGGATAGCGACCAACCAGCACAGCATGAAGATACATCAGCGTAATGCGCCGCTGACATCCTCCTGGGGTGAATAGCCACACCAGTACAGTCGCCAGAAGTGGGAAGCATGGAGTGGGGGGGAGTATACTGGCAGAGGAAAGAGACTTCACTGGCGTTCTAACCCCGCCCCCATTGTGCTGGCATAACATTAACAACGGCAAAAACACTGGCGGAACTGTAAAATTACCTCTGAAATCTGTGGGTGGGAGTACCCATACACTTCTGCCTACACTAGCCAAAGTATGGCTTAGGATCCCAATTAAATCTCCAGCCAATCACAGCTCACCTAAGCCCCATTAAATCCCACCTGTACATAAATAAATGCTCTTTGTTGTATTATCTCCTGCTTCAGAAGCAACACAAACAATTACCTCACAACAGCAAACTCCAAGGCCTTTACGCTTGCTATCATAAGACCATCTAGCAACCAAGGGGAAAGTTTACATTTCAAAACAAACCTAGTTCCCAAAGTTATAGAAGGATGTGTGGGTTCCCTCCATCAGGTGGAAAGGCCTGTCACAGGCAGCTTTGCCTATTCATGCAACGAGACCATGCTGTCGCTCAAGTGAACCCTGGTAAAGGTGGAGACGTTGCCTGGTAGAATGGGCTTGAAGCGCAGTAAGCAGCAGTTGACATGCTACCGAGCAACAAAGCTTGATCATCTCTGTGAATGGCTGAAATGCTGTGGGGGCACACTGTGCCCTGTGAAAGTCCCTCCAGAGCGTAAAGGAAGATTTAAGAACAGCATTCCAGAAGAATTTGGTTTCATGTCAAAATGAATGTACTGCCACGGAGGGCAGAGTCTGTTTGGCATCAGAAAAAGTGTTATCGGGGTGCGAACTATGTCCTGATTAAGATGAAGTCTGGAGACTACCGTAAGCAGGGAGTGAGATCTCGGGACCTCGGGCCAGTGTAAAGGTAAGGAAGACTGGTCAGGGACACCCGCAAACAATTCACTGATGTTATGGCAACGAGGGAAGAGATGGGAGATTACGCACCAGTAGAAGGCTGAAGGTTTGTTTCATTAGCTGGGAGACTGTTAGAGACTCCAGGAAGGAATAGAAGGAAACAGATACACGAGAGGAGGGAGGCAAAGCAGCCCCTTGAAAAATCACTTAACTAAAGGTTGGGAAGAAAAACAGCAGCCCTGTGTTGGAGAACAGGCCAAGATGGCCTTTCCCCCCTCAGAGCGTACCTAATGGCAGTTCACAGAATCATTCAACATAAAGCTGGAAGGGACAACATGAGTCATCTAGTCCAACCCCCGAGCATAAAGAAGGAAATTCACAGCTATTCCTCCCCCAGTGATCCTGCTAAATGCCCAGAGGAAGGCAAAAAAAACCCTCCAGGATTCTTGGACAAGCTGGCCTGGAGGAAAATTCTTTCCCGAGCCCAAAGCAGCAGACAGCATTGTCCTGGGCACATAGCAAAGGGCCATGAGAGCCAAGCACTGGCTCATCCCTTCCTGCCCCTCCCTCTCACAATCTGCAAATGTTCAGACTGAGTCACAGAATTAGCATTGCTGCTATGGCCATGTAAGCCTCTGCTTAAAAACCTCCAAGGGAGGAGAGCCCACCACCTCCTGAGGAAGCCAGTTCCACTGAGGGACTGGTCTGTCAGGAAGTTCTTCCTAACATTTAGCTGAAAATTCTTTGGGCTTTTAATATTAACCTACTGGTTCTGGTCTGACCCTCTGGGGCAACAGGAAACAACTCCACTCCATCCTCTATGTGACAGCCCTTCAAATATTGGAAGATACACCCGATTGCAAAATACACCCAATTGCTTCAACCTTTCCTCATAGGCCTTGATCTCCAGACCCCCTCACCATCTTTGTGCCCTCCTTTGGACATGTTCCAGCTTGTCAATATCCTTGTTGAACTGTGGTAACCAAAACTAACACACTACTCCAAATGAGGTTTAACCAGAGCAAAGTGATACTATTATTTCACTTTTTCTGGATACTACACGCCTGTTGATGCAGCCCAAAACTGCATTTGGACTAGAGTCCAAAACTGAAGGAGTGTGACAGTTAATGGGGACCCCACCTCAAAAACCTGCAGAACCATGAAGTGAAAGGCTTCCTAGAATTTACAGTGGGGACTAGGGGTGTGCAAGAAGCAACACTTGGCTTCAAGCAGAGGAGTGGGGAATCAAACCTGGCTCTCCAGATTAGAGTCCTGCCACTCGTAACCACTACACCTAACTTTTAGTTTTGTCGGAACTTGTGTAAAATACTGTTAGTTTCCAGCAGTAATGAACACTGGAGTAAATTATTCTGTTTTCATTTTGAGACAAAGTAAATAAATAATAAAAAATAAATGTTATTTGTAGTCTGGCTTTCTCAGGAGCATTAACAACAATCTTCAGTGCAGGCGAAACGAGGTCTGAATATTCTTTTAATGTGAAGAGACAAAGATTAGGCTGAGATTAATCGCATCTGAAACAGGCAGTTAACAAACAGCTCAAGGGCAAGGAACACGCAGATACAACCACTGACAAAAATATCAGCAGTGTTGTCTCATTAAGGTGGAAGGCCCTTTCAGCTACACCTCTGACTGCATCCTTGCCATACCAGTAACAGAAGCTTTTCCTGAAAAGATGGTTTCAAGTCATAAAGCCATGAACAGTATGAGGCGGCATCAGAAGAATCTGCAGTCTGTTTCAGCATCTTCAGGGGAAAGGAATCTGTCCCAAGAAGAAGATGATCATTTGCTTCTCTGCAAGACAAGACTGGCTGGCTTCTTTGCAAATTTACCCATCACAGCTGGTAAGCCTGATTTACCTCGTGTGTTCTTAAAAAGTCCTTGCAAATCTAGCCCTATTAGACAAAGGCAGCACTACCTTCTGCTACCTGGAGCAGCTGCCACACTATTAGGAGGAATTACTCAACACTGGCAGCTGTTCCTCACTCAGCTAACTAAGCTTAGTGCCTGGGCCTTGAACGGCCTCATTAATGGCATTGCCTGGAATATCCATGCATACCACAACCCAAGCAACAGCTGTTATTTAATGGGAAGGCACAGGATGGGGGAACTGGAGCATAACTGCAGGGTCCACTCTGTCTCTTGCAGGTGGAATTTAGCTAACACGCATGGGAACTACTTAGGAGTTCAATATCATCTTCATATTGCCTTGTTCATATGAGGCGAAATGGCTTGCCTCTGTGACTTTGCAGCTTCCCCTGCTGCTTCCAAGAATGAAGAGACATGAAAAGCAGTGGCTCATTCACACTGGGTTTGCTAACCCCCGTTTCCTTAAGAACATGGAAACTGCAAGCTGGAGCCCATCCTGCTCATGGGAAATCTTTACCGTCTACCTTGGAATGAGTTAATGAACTCTCAAGGCCCCTGCCCCTCCAGATTCCAGTGACAGGTATTACCCTGAAACTTGCTGGAAAACGTATGGCCTGAAGCACAGACACAATACCCAGGGGGCTACGGCAGAGGCCAGCAGAGAACAGCTCAGATTTGAGTTAACAGTCCAAAGGTAGAAAACTTTCAGGTGTGATAGCAGCAGGTGGCTGGTCCGGCCCCTGCACTCCTACGTTTGGCTGATGCATTACAGACCCAGAATATTAGACCACGCAAAGCTCTCTCAGTCTTTCTACTCCCTGATGAAGTAGCCCAGACACACCAAGGACAAGGACCAAATCTCAACTCAGCCACGAACTCACCAACTGGGCTGAGGGCAAAGCCTCTCTCAACCCCCCCACCCCCACCCAATACATATTCCTGCAAAACAGGGAAGATACTGGCCTATTGTTACAGGGCCATTCCACTGTAAGGATTACTGAGATGAAGTATTTTCTGCGCTTGGATACTACATAAATGCTCCTGTACTAAAAAGTCAATTTGTCAGACTTTTGCTATTTTTATATATCACATTTTAACTGATCTCAAATCTATTTTCATGCACTGTTACCTGCCTTGAGGCTCAGGAGGAAGAAGCAAAATGACTTTTGAAAAAGCAAGCATGTTGGTGGTGGGAAGCGCCATCATGTCGCAGCTGACTTATGGCAATCCCACAGGCGTTTTCCAAGCAAAGCACATTCAGAGCTGGTTTGCCATTGCCTGCCTCTGTTTAACTACCCTGGTTTTTCTGGTGGTCTCCAATCCAAGTACTAAATAGGGCTGATCCTACTTAGCTTTGGGCTAGTTTGGGCCATTTAGGTGAGGGCACTCACAGGTTTACCGCCTCTGAATGCAGAGGTTCCCTTTAGCACTATGTCTACTAGCCACTGATGGACCCATCCTTCATCCATTTGTCTAATCCCCTTTTACCCCAATGCATTTAATATGCAGTCAGCGTAGTGTAGTAACTGGAGTCTCGGACTAGGATCGGGAAGGCCCCAGTTCAAATCCCGGCTATGCCATGAAGTTTGCTGGATGACTTGGGGTGTGTCGTACACAGTCTAGTCTAACAAGGTTGCAAAATGATAAAATGAGGAAGGACGAACCATATACTCCTTTGAAGAAACAGTAGGGTAAAAATAAGATGCTGTTGGCATCCAAGGATCCTCTTTAAGAAAACAGGACTGGGGTGGGGGAAGCTACTGGAAGCTTAAAAATACTGCAGGGTCCCCCCCCCCTTAAGCACACGGGCTCTCCTGGCCGCAAAAACCTGCCGCTAGATCAAGGATGAGCATTTGTGCACCAACAATTCTTAGAACTCTCTACTAGATACCAACTGCATTATTTATATTGATTTTTATATTACGGCATGATTTGCTGCTGCAGTAATTGCAAAAGTTTCGGGAATAATTAAAACCATTCCCAATTTTCCACCAGCAAAGGAATGATTATTTTTCATGACTGTCATTTTAACAAAACGGCAATTGTAAGTCATACCATTGCCAGAAATCAAAAAGGCAGGGGAATCAAGAGCTCCCTGCCATGAGACATTTCCCACACGTCTTTTAAACACTGCAACAGCTGAAGATCTCCAAATACTCCTTTGCAATCCAGGAAGAATTTTGTTTGTTTCTCTCTCTCTCAAAAAACGTAGCCTTAAGAAAGAAAGAAAACTGCATGACTAGAAAGTATGCACCTTCCATTTTAAAAACCATGTGGCCCAAAGTCAGATATGGTTGCAGCCTGTGGGTGTAACACACCGCATGAAGTTCAATTTCCCCCCCAGCTTGCAGCCATGGGTAACTGTGATTAAAGGGGAAGGCTGACCGGGTGGGAGGGAAAGGACAAGTGTTTCCAAAGAGTAAAAGAGTTTGAGGGTGATCATTTTCAGTAGGAAACGGTGGGGGGGGGGAATGAAACTGCCCCTGTTCTTGTGATTTTCCCCTTCCAATTGAAGCTCATGCTACTGCCATCTGGGAAAAATACACACAACATGTAACCCCCTCCTCATCCACCTTTACTGAAGAGGATGGGGCGGAGTGTCACAGTGGCTGCCAGGCACACATGGTAGCTAGCCGCACATCACCTACCCATCTCCAAGTTGCCAGGTGTGAAAGAATGAAGTTGCATCTGCAGAACAGGGTGGGACTGGGGGCTTGGTTCTCTACTCCCAGTTGCAAAAATACAGGAAAAACTATGAGTGCATTTTGCCCTCCTTTATTGACAGCTTCTGTAGTTTCTACTGTTTGGACATCCTTAAAACACTTTATTCCAATAAGCTGTTCCTAGTTCAAAGGAGGTACACTTGCAGATACCAGAAGACAAAAGTGATACATAAATTCAGTCAGCCTACCAAAGGAATCCCCTAGTCTACTATAAAATGAGCCTATCAACAAGAGGGCAATGTTATCAGAAACTGTGCAAGTTTCTCATGTTCCACAATCGGTAGGGCTTTATCATTATGATTTCTATAGTTAAGAAAGCTAACATCATGCCGGTTTGCCTCACCATTTAAGTATGCCTGCCCTCCACATATACAAAGCTACGAAGCCAGGAATAACTTCCACAGGGAGTTATTTTGATCAGTTGCCAACTAGTTAGGAGGGTAGGGTCCAGGCATGCTGGAACAGAGTTGGAAACACAACCTTAGCATACTATGGTTGGACATATTGGTAAGCAGAGAACCCTGGACCAGACACACCCAGTCGTTCCAACAGCAACTCTAGTGCAGCAGAAAAGAATTTTACTCACTTCAGCGTTTAACCGCTTGCTGAAGGCAAACCACCTGAAGGCACTTTCAGTTGTGGGTTTGGTTCAATCCACATACTGATTTGAACAAACGGTGTGGTGTGGCGTAGTGGTTAGAGTGTTAGACCAGGATCTGGCGGTCCCAGGTTCGAATCCCTGCTCTGCCACAGAGGCTTGCTGGGTGACCTTAGGCCATCACACTCTCTCAGCCTAACCTACCTCACAGAGTTGTTAGGAGAAAATGAGAGAGAGGAGAACGCAAGCTGGTTGGGGTCTCCAACGGGGAGGAAAGACTGGGTATAAATAAAATCAATAAATAATAAAATAATAAACACAATATGCACTCACTTCGTTTTTCCTTGGCTTTTTGCCCACCCAGCATTAGAAGGCCAACTTTTCTAATCCAGGTCTTCTCAGGCCAATAGTCCAAGCCTGACCTAGCAGGCGTTTAAATCTTAAACTACAAAGCAAAGACACAAAGATCCAAACCTCGTGGAAGAAACCAGATCAAAGGCAAGGCCACCAGTTTGTCCCTTTGAATGATGGCAGCATTCGCATCTCTATTGTGAGTCTCTCTTGCCAGAGCGAGGGGGGATTATTAACTGTTGTGTTGACCAACAGCCTGTCAGGGATACAGGAATAACTCCTAGTGCCTTCTGTCCTCCTCTGCCGAGAGCTTCTGTGATTTCTAGTGTTTTGACACCCCTAATACTCTTTATTCCAATAAGCTGTTCGTAGTTCAGAGGCAGTCCACTTGCCAGTGTTCCCATAAAGACAATACCTTCAGGGACTTCGCCAGAGTATATCATCCTAAAGCTGAGTGACAAGTTGCCTTGGTCCACACTTCACTCGTTCCCAGGAGAATTTCAACAAGCTAGTTGCGCCAAAAGAAGCAGGCAAGCTTCAAAGCCTCTGGGATGCGTGAGCAGAATAAATTAGTCTGCAGGAACTTTCAGGGCAAAAAAACTGACAGTTTGAAAGCAAACCATATAAAGAATGCAGCAGACACCTGCCTGAAACTAACGCCACAGGAGCCACCTTTTTGGTAGTAGGCAGGTGACTCTGATCGTGGCGGGGCAAAAATTAATTCCATTTCAGAAGTACCAGGCCCAGATCTCAAAGGGACAGGTTTCCAAGGATCCTGGGGTGGAGGTAGTGACGAGAATATCAGTATTTTTCAAGATGGGAAGGAAATCGAAAACAGACAATCTTGCCCTGATGTAGGGCTCGTTGGAGCCAATGATCATCTTCAGATACTGAGGTCAAGGGGACTGTTGTCCGTCAACAAAAGAGGGAGAGCTGCAGATCAGGACCAGGATCTGCTGCAGGGCCCTCAAGGATTCCCGTCTCCACTATCGGATCCGAGAATTTTTCACATCGGATCTGAGAGATCAGAGTCACCATCTGTCGGATTCACGCCCACGGTCGAAACCTACACGAAGCCTTCCCATTCAAGTATGGCGTTGGTGATATAGTGGTGACCATAGCTACCTTCCAAACAGTTAACCTGGGTTCAATTCCCAGCCAATGCAAACAAACAACCAAAACCCCTCTTAGGTCCCATGGCACAACAATATGGAAACAGAGCTCGGTTTCCCTTTATGGAGATCTTTGAATTTTCTCTGAACGTTATGTCTAAGACACAAGTCTTGAACTTGTTTTTCATTGGATCTGAAGATGGATAACAGGAACCCCCTTGAAGATATAATCTGCCCAACTCGAAGCCTGGCAAATTCTTTCAGGAATAAAAAGTTGCCTGCCCTTTCCCTCAGCCGTTTAGTAAAAACACCCCTCTCCATGGGCATGGGCCATCCAGTTTGTGGGCTCAACTTGCAGGGCTTCAGTGCCGCCAGAACCACCTGCTCTCGAACAACCCAATGCTCAGAATTTTTTTTCTGCTCCATTCTTAAGGTGTGCCTCTCCCAAAGGCACCTCAAAGTCTGGAGCAAAGCCTTCACAGCATTCCCCGACTAACAATGCAAGCCCCGGCACTTCACAGGACGGGGCTGTTTTAGAAGTGTGCCCATTAACACGACATGACTTTGCTCCCTGACATATTGGTGCTCTTTAGCGTGCCACTCTCTCCCCATGGCAGGGCCCTGAAAGAGGGTGATGTGGCACTTCACAAAAAACTGCAAGAGGAACAAATAATGCTAGGCAGGCAGTCGTGTGGAGATTTTGGCAGATCAAGCAGTTAGCAGTCCATACGGAAGTTTCCAGGCGCCTCTTTTCCTACACATTTAGCAATTGCGTTGCTTATGCTTTTTTGTGATGAACGGAGAGGGGAAATAAGGAACGCATTCTAAGTTGTTTTCACAGAGCGTTCTATAAGCCCGGGGGAGGGGGGGGGACCTGAAAGTTAACAGAGCAGTGGAAGAAAGCAGCAGAAAGGCCAAAAAAACCCAGGGAAACACAAGATCTAGGAGCAACCAGTAGTCACAGATGACAGAATCCAAGCTCATGGAAACGCCTTTTGTTTCTGTGGCAAACAAACTGTATTTGGACTGTACCAGGAGGAAAGTCACCTGATCAAAAGCTCTTGTCTACATATCACGAAGCCACCCCAGACATGGAATACGAACCTATCGGAATGGTAGCACTGCATGCGTAATGGGGCTAAGGGCCTACTTCAGACAGGACTCTGGGTTAGCGCGACGCTATATACTGAAGTTCTTGCCTGCCCATCAGCACATTTAAATCATGTCCTAGTGCCAGAGAGAAGAACTCTAGACTTTCTCTTTAACATGCTGACTCTGTCTGGGCAAAGATTCTCCCCATGGTAAAATATTTGGTCTGGTAATCCCACCACCACCAGACATACATACATGGTCTATGGTGATAAGTTTTACTTCCTTTGCTCTCTCGTGTGAATCAGCCTCAAGGGTCTGCCACATGGCTTTGAAAGTAAAGGAATTCATATAAGCACCTACAGCCTGCAGGAGCCCATTAGTACATACTCTGCTCCCAACAGCCCACACTAGGGATGGGTGGGGAACTGCCCTGCACACTAGAAGTTCTATTTCCAGATTAGGGAAGAGATTGGAGCCCAGGTATCGAAAATGGGATCAATCAAGTACCTTTCTGCCCCAGTAGGAATGAAAAAGGAACATGAAGTCAACATTCTGGTCTTTGTGACCGTACTGATCTAGGCACCCACCTGAACCAAGACAAAGCAAAGAATGTTCATATTTCTCAGTGACAGCAGACTACTCAGTGGAATGTCATGAGGAATTAAAGATCTAAATAAGTTTTTCACATGACATATAAGAGTCATAACCCAGTCATAACCCAGTCGTGACATATAAGAGTCATAACCCAGTCATTGGGCCCAACTGTATTGACCCAGAGCCTCTCATCCCCCGTCCCTGCTGGTTCTCCAAACCGCAGAGGACCCCTAGGAGTCTCTAAGAGCGCTGGTCATTAGTTTGAAGCACTCCTGCTTCTGGGTTCTTTTTGGAGTGTGTGTACCTCCTTAGCAAGCAACACTGGACACAGACTGGTAAAGTATAAACGGAATTTATTATAAAGAGAACATTGGAGTGTGTGCTAGACAGAAACTGCTCATAAAAGCATTTAGGCAGGGCAAAAACAAATAACAGCTTGCTAATCTATGTTCTATCTGTGCAAAATACTACTTTGCTGGCTAGCTGTCTAAACATTCTCTGAGTTGGTGCCAAGGCTGGTTGTTCTTACCAAAGTCCATCCATGGCAGCTCACTCTAGGCATGCTGGAGTTGGCATGGAGTTAGGAGCCCTCTCCTTGTGTAGCTGGTAGTGATTACAAGGTAGCATAACTGGTCAAGATTGGAATAATCTAGAGAGAAAGATAGCTTGCCTAGAAACAGTGAGGCTTCTTCAAAGTGATGGGGGCCATCAGCTCACCCAAGGAACCAATCAGGGCTCGTTACTTAATTGGACATTACCTCAGTGTGAAAGCTTAGGGAGTATGGCTAGAGCTGAGAGCAGCGCTAGGCACTGAGCTTCTCAAGGCCACTTCCTCAGGAAACGATAGGAATGCAGGTAAAGCCAGTTATCAGCGGCTGTGCCTCTTTCAGCAAACAGGCCTAGAAAGATCTCTTGCAGGCATGAAGCCTGAACCAAAGTTTTACTCTGAATATGGTGGGACAGGGTCTGCTCCTTACACCAACAGCCTGTGAATATAGCCCCACACGGTGAGAGGCCTCCAGGTGACTGCAGTAGTTAGCAGTTCCAGTAGTTCCTACAGCCTGTTGTTGATGAACTCCTGCCAGGCCTTTAGCACTGAACTGACTCTCCCTCCTCTCCAGCAGAACCTGTTTGGAGGTCACTGAGTGATTGACTTATCCTGCAGGCTTGTTTGGAAGGGCCTGGGGAAGCCTGAGCCAGCCCTGGCTGCTTGGGAAAAGTGCACTGGTTTAAGCCAGATTGGTCTACCTGACCTGAAATCTCACACAGCCTGAACGGAGGCTTGGAAAAGTGACGGCAGAGTCAGGCCCTCCTTGGGTCTCTCATCCTCCTTCCTCAAGGCCCAGGGAAAAGCCTTTTCCTGAGCTGTTGATAAGAACCTCCTTAAGAGAATCCTCAAAGAGGGCCAGGATTGATGTGGATGCAGCACCTACTTGCCCATGTTTGAGTCACGTTGTTGCCTGAATGAAGACGGACGCAGCCTTTGCCCTGGCAGAGAATGGAAGAGAATCAAGGCGGGTATCTGCTATGGAAGAAGCCGTGAGTGGCACCTCCAGTCAGCCCACCCTTTAAGATGCTTATAGCCTGGGCTGAAAACCTCCGCTAACAAGTCTCTTGCCCAGAGGACTGAAGGTGCTGGGAAGGCTCCAATCGCCGGGGTTTGTTCTGTTCATTTTTCTCATCCTATGGAATTCTGGGGCCTCCCTCCCCATCCTTTGGGGGTGCAGCACTGGACATCAGGGCAGCCAACAGCGCATCTGCTAATGGAGCACATGAAGTACCATGCTCTAATTAGGGAATGTGTAGTATTTCTTTGCAAACTGGGGACCCCTGCCAGAGAAGACCAGAGAATCTGATGCTGCCCTTTATTTGGTATCCTTCAGAGAGATTCTCGTGGTCAAGTGTCCCTGTACAGCGAGGGCCATTGGCATGGAATAAGAGTCAATTCTCCTCACAGGTGACACCCCTTGAGAAGCCCAGGAAGTTTGGGATTTGGTGACCCCTGTCCCAACTCCCATGAGACGAGATGGTCCGTAGCTGCACCTAACTTGCTTTTAAGAACAATATCAACATGTCCTTGTGCATGGTAGTAATAACAACAACAGAGTGCTTACATACTGCCCTTCTGAACAAATTAGTGTCGCACTCAGAGCGGTGAACAAAGTCGGTGTTGTTCTCCCCACAATACAGCTGGGGCTGTGAGGAGTGGCTTACTCACGGCCACCTGCAGAGTTCATGGCAGTAGTGGGAGTCGAACTAGCCAAGTGCTGTTTCGCAGTCCGACCACCTAACCACTACGCTACAGCAACACACACATTTCAATTCCAGTTAATCTACTGTTGCCATGTGCTAGGCAGAGTATTTATCAACAGCACCCAATCTCTTCCTTCACCATGTTATCCAATTCGCTGTCATTTAAAATATATTAAAAGCTGCAAATATAGAAATCGGGGGGGGGGGGGGAATGAATAATTCATGACTGCCAAAAATAAGGTACAAAAACGACTGATGTTTTATAATCATCACTCCTTTGGCTCACTAACCTCACCACCTCGACTCCCAGTGCTAAACTCCGGGTAATCAAAGCCTCCAATACAGTCCCTGCAACAGCAAAATGATTTTCAGAAGCTCCTTTACAGTAATGTTCAACACCATACATCATTTTTTAAAAAGGCACATGCCAATACAGAAGCCTATGAATAAGACTGCTTTCCCTCAGCAGGATTCAATCTCACCTGCTTCTAAATATGTATAACGCCAGAATATTAAAGCTTGCTAGGTTGCCATTAGTCTTCCTGCATTTTAATTTCATCTTCTCCTTGCAATTCACATCTGCAAATACTTTCACGCTGAAAAAAACACCAACATTCCAATTTAGAACTGAAAACTTGCAAAGGCGCCATAAGCGCAGTGCCAAAGTTCCCTGATGTTTACATTTAATACATAGCAGCAAAAAAATTGCTCTATGAAGAGCATACACATTTACCTTTTCTTCTCTCTTTTTTTTTACTTGCAGGTTAATTTTAAAAAATATACTGTTTATTAAGTCTGATAAATGTTGGCAAGTCTGATAGATTTAGTTCCCTTGAGCATCCGAAGCAAAATAATAACGAGAGAAAAATTCCAGAATCTTGGCTGAACCGAACTTGGACAGGAGAGACCACAATGTTTCATAAGTCGTTTTTGCAAGCAATGATACCCTCTTCTGCTTGCCTTAGTCAAGCTCTTAAGAGTAGGAACACTTTTAAAATGAAAATGTAGGATGCAGTTGCACAAGATCTCACAGGGAACAGACAGTATATTGATTCGGAACACCAAATTAAACAAAAAAGGCCTTTGTTCCTGAACGATGCAGTAATACTTATAAAAAGAAAATCAGGATGACTTAAATTGAAAAGTACACTTCATCAGGAAATTAAGATTAAACAGCTTGTTTGTCAATTTCATTTCTTCCTACCAGAGCTGCATTGCTATTAAAGTGTCAATGTGGAGGGGAACCAGACAGACACCTCAAACAAACTCTGCCTTGCTTTATTTTGGCTCCCCAGACTATTTTGGGTGTTCTTTCTGAAAGCAGCAGACAGATCTCAAAACAAGACAAGAAATTTGTGAACCAGGTTACTCTTGCAGAAAGAGACATGCCCAAAACTTCTGCAACTTCTAAGACCCTCAAATTAATTTCATACAATCATAAAAAACGTGTTTTTTTACTTTTAAGGAAATATTAATTCACTATATCATGGCTCAATCAGTAATGAAATAATAAATGCTTCACAGAAGGTTACAGTTAAGAAACTGAACATGGCTATTCATGCCTTGACTGAAAATGGTTCAGTGAGGAGGGGCGGGGGGGGGGGGGAGAAAACAAACACATTTGGTAATTGCACGCTGTCAGGTACCAGGAATTGCTGCTTACTTTGATCTGGGGTTTGATCAGTTAGCACTTCAAGTCACGACAGCTCTTTAAAAGATTTTTTTTTAATCATGCCTCCTCTCCTCCCCCACAACGAGTCTGCTTATTGAGGAAACAGGGATATTACCAAAAATATTTCGAATAAAACAGACCCTCAGCGCCAAGAGTCAGAGGTGAAACCACCCCTTCTCTATACTCCAAAGTATGATCACATAGGCTCAGACCCCATGATAAGTAGCCCTCCTTTTCTCAGTTCTCTGGGCCAGTGACCAGCACAACTCCTTCCAGATAAGCAAGGTTTAAGCCCCGTGCAGCTGCAAAGTTCTGAAAACGGAACGAGCCTTAATTATTTCAAGGGCAAGAGACCACCACATGCTTTCAACTCCAAGCTTCCTTGTTTGGCTGCAAAGGACAGAAGTTCAGTTACCGATTGTATTGAGACATACCTTAAGTCAAAAGGAGGCCTCTAAACGTTAATGCATCTCAAAATCCAAGCTCTTCTTAAAATGACTTCAAACAACCACCTGGAAGATAAAAATAAAGATAATTAAGACCCCCCCCTTGAAATGTGTTCTGCTGTATGTAGGAACTCCTGCTCAGAAAGGCTGCCTGATGATAAATTTAAAGACTTGACACAGAGACTCAAAAGAGGATCAAGAGCATCAGTGCCATTTCCTCCAGGCGGTTGCAAAGGAGTTTAATCTTCTTGGCCCGCCACAATCCTACCTAATTGAAGAGTTAATCCTGACAGCTGCCCAGTGGTGTCATAAGAAGCACAGCTTTCATTAAACGCAAAGCTGGCGTCAAATCCCCCCCCACCCCCATATTTAAAGGATTCTTGCTTTAAAGCAACCACTACGAAGTTCCACTCGAGAGCCTGCATTAGACAAGAACGGAGATTTAAATGGGGAAAAAGCCAAAAAAAGACAGTGCCGGGATGTCCCAACAGTCACATTTCTTCATCTTTCTAGATCAGGAAGAGACAAAGCCTGAAAAGCGTTACTTTATTTTAATTTTTTAAATCAGATCCCAAGTAAAAGAGTTCTTCCTCTGCAGTGGCGGGCTCCTTAGAAAGATTCCAATTAAGATTTTACATAACATGCATATTTCTCATGAAGGCCAAACACAAAGTAAAGACAGGGGAGGGGGTGTTTCATATGTCAGTATCACAGTGGAAAGAAGTCTCTAAGATGCTCCAATGCAACAGAAACACAGATAAAATGCAACGAAGTTTTAGAACTGCACAAAACTACAAACTTTTAATTTCAAAATATTTAAACGTTGTCATTTTGGTACTTATTTATTAAGAACCAATAAAATGGAAGTGGGGAGCTGCATCCCTTCCTATTCTGGATGATATTTGGGTCTTTTTTTTTATGCATGAGATATGCAGAGCTTTGCACAGTGGCTCTTATTTCACACTTCGATTCCAATAACAAAAACCTTCTTCTATTAAAATGCCCTTCATAAATTCGGGGCGGGGGGAGGGACAAGAGTGTCTTTGAAACAACTTTCCATTCCAACGGAGAATTTGCAGTCTTCTTCCGATCAGCCTACCCTCTCCAGGAGGCAAGACTGCTGTACAGAATAGTTCTTCAATCTGAACAGGGAGAATTTCTCATTTTGAATAAATACGCCTTATGTACCATCTGCAACAAGACACACATTTCTTTTAAAGGGCCATTAAATATAATGCTTAATTGGACCCAGGCCTATCATTCTCCAATATCCCTCTTGTTAGAGGCTTAAATTAATACACAAAGACAGCTTCAATAATTCAGAACTTACTCTGCTATAGATGCAACAGGCCTGTCAGAATCCTTATGCAATACAGTCAGCAAATTTCTTCAGTCTCTGAGCCTTTGCACAGATTTAAATCTGTTCCTTGCTTTCTGAATACCGATAAGTGAAGTTCTCTTTTCTCCTCTTTAAAGGATTAAACATACCCCCACACAGGCATCTTTATTAGTGAATCACACACCATTAAACTGTCAGATTTTCTTCCACAGCTCTTAAAGATACAGTCATCAGAACGTTACATTTTCACAGCATTTCTTTTAATTCAGACGAGGGTGGGGTCAACAAAGAACCAACTCACAGCTTTTTTCCACCAGCTGCCTGTTGGAAGGGGGGGAGTAGAAGGGAGAAGAGAATACGTATGTGACTACGTACATATTATAATATATATTACATATTGTATATTGTAATATAGACTCACTAAAACAAGTTTTTTTAAAAAAAACAGATGCAATTCTTGAAGAAACTTATCCACGCTCCAGCAGCATCAGCCATCCCTATGTCTCAGCAGTTCCAAAGTTAACCTGAGATAGTCACTTCTGACATCAGTCCCAAAGATCTACCTTCCACCAAGAGGTTCCTGAATGCTGTAGATTTCTTAGTAAGTTGGAGTTAACATGCTCCTCTCCCTGCGGCAGAGGTCCAATCAATTCCAGGGACATCAGACAGGATTCAGTGACCAGCACCAGGTGTACTGACAAGCCAGCCCTTCCACAACAACTCTCCGAGGCTTTTCTATGTAGCTAGAGTCAGCTTCAGGCAAAGAGGTCATTAAGGCAGAAGTGAGCATGTGTCACCTTTGCAGGAAAATGACAGGGAAAAGTCACTACACAGTGATCATTTCTTAGGTAATGCTCAGGATAGAAGAGAAAAGCTTCCGGCAAAGGCTCAAGTAGCATTAGAAATAGGAGTAGAAAGCAAGAATGGCAGCCTCAAGGCCCTGCACAGATCCGCTCCTTAGACTGTTTGCATTATTAGGATGGAAAGGGATACTTCAAGTACGTTACTATCACTTATCATCTTCCCTAATGGGTATTAAGGGAAGGACAATGAGGCTTTTAAAATGATGATCAGCTGCCTTAAATCAAATATTTGCCACATTCATCAACATTTCAAGCAGGGACAGAAAAACACTTTTTAAATTCCTAGTAACCTGCTTCATCCTCTCCCTGAACAATGTAATTATCCTCTTTTTCCTTCCCATATACCCCGCCCCCATTTCTCTGTACCCCGCTTCACTCTATTTCATTTTCACCTGATTGAGGAAAGGAGGAGACGACAGTTCTGTTCTAACCCAATTAAGATGCCAATTTTATACGCGATCCAATTCACAGCACTATGCGCAAACCCTTAATGCCAAAGGAAACCCAGCGTCTGGCATTTTAATTGGAAGGCAGCAACCCTGGAAAAGTGTTTAAGCCTGCAAGGCCAAGGCCATGGAGAGACAGCCAGGGCATAATCCACCAGGGACTTCTCGTGCATGCATCCTGATCATTTCAGAGGAGCAAGAGCAGGAGAAAGATTCCCAGTGAATAACCAATGGCTATGTAACAAATTACAGCACTATTGATGGAGACATGGATGTTTGTCTTTTATCAACTCAAGTTCAGATTCAAATTGTCATCCAAGTCAGCTCCTCTACCAGAAACGTGTTCCATTTCTTTCCTTGAGCCTGTAAGGCCCGAGCTTCACATATGCCTCAACTAGTTCCTTTACAATCTCATACTAACAATGGAAAATTTAGGATAGAGTTCAAAGAATTCCATCTCAACAATGTAAACCCAAAACAAGCCACTGATACTAAATGGAGAAGTTATGACACTGAAGTCATTAATTCACTAAAAATTAACCTCATGACCAAGTAGAAATAAATGGGGTTCCAACTGCAACCAGGCAATGCTAGTAACTGGAAATATAAGAAAGCTCCAACGAACCTATACATTGTCTAGAGGTCACCTGAACTAACATGACCCAATCAGGTTTAGGTAGGACTCCAGGCCAGGTCAGCTGGCACGTATTAGGAAAACCAACAGCTTCCCAGGCCTGCTATGCTAACACACACGTGTGGTGCTGTAGGATTTGAGTCCAGTGGTTGGTATGGGTTTTCCTTGTTTTAACTCTTCCCATCAAAGTGTGCAAAGAATTCTTTTAGAGTTTAAAAATCATCTTTATTGAAATAAAGGCTAATATTTTTAATTAAACATGATACTAAAATGTAAAGGATGATTAGAACAAAACCTTTAAGTAATGAACAAGTACATGCAACAAGGATTAACTTTAACATCTCCCAAATAAACCGAAGATAGATTTAAAATCAGATCTACTACGAAACACACTGGATTTTCAATAAGCACACATACAGATGTATTTCTCACCTATTTTATTTATTTATTTTGACTTATACCCTGCAAGCAGGATCAGGGCAGTTTCCAACAATATTCTAATAAAAATACAATAAAAAACACTAATACCACTTAACTCAGATGACATGAAAAAAAGTTCAGGCGCCACTAATCAAATCAGGCTAGATCTTCATGATATTCCCTTCGTCAAAACCCTAATCTCTTATTTGGGTTAGCATCTTTTATAGTAATTAGCATGTGCTATAAAATCTTTCACATGTGACAACAATATAAAAATATGATTGAAAATCCAAAGAACCAGCTAAATCTAAAACCAATCATGGGACATTCTATCAAGCCAGAAGCGATACCATGTTACAGATAACATGCAATATAAGCTTCATCAATCTTTAGAAGGTGATGACAAAGTGAGCCGATCATCATTGCTCCATTCTAGCAATTAAAGAATCATTTATCCACTACTGTCCACTACTTTTAATTGGCTGTCAAAGATAAAAGGAACATCTGTTGACAAACTACATTAAAGTTCGTACACAGTTCACTAGAATACATGTGTATAATTAGAGTATATTATGATCTAATCCATATTCCCCTTACAGCTGGGAAAGCAGAAATCCTGAAGGACATTGTGCTTCACACTTTCGATGGGGTTCAAGTGACCCTGCCTGACTCAGTTTAGAGCCCAGGGGTCATATTGGATCCAGCACTGCTTTTAAAGAAGCAACCAAACGCAGCCACAAAAAAGGCCTTCTCCCAACTCAGACTAGCTTGGAGGATGGCCCCCTACCTTGACATGGCCGATCTGGCCATCTGGATTCACGCCATGGTAGCAGAGACTAGACTACTGTACTGCACTCTACACAGGTCTCCCCTCAAAGACAACTCGGAGACTCCAGATAGGAAACAAGCTGCAGAGTTCTGCAACTATCAGGAAATAGGTAAAGCATGCATATGACTCTCATTCTGCAGTCACTCCATTGGCTACCCATCAGTTAGCAGGCTCAGTTCAACATTTTGACTATCCCATAGAAAGCCCTTCATGACCTCGGTCCCTGCAGGACCACCTCTTCTCCAATGCTCTCCTACGGCAGCTTCGCTTATTTGGACGGGGCTTTCTGCAGATACCATCCTGCACTTGCGCAAAATCTGCAGCTACCTGTACAGGTGCTTTCTTTGTGGCAGGCTCCACCTTCTGGGATGGCCTGCCTGAGGAGGTCAGGAAAACTCTGACTCTCCTGGCTTTCCACAAACTATCCAAAACTGAATTATTCAGGAGGGATTTTTTTATGCAGGCAAAAGGCTATGCTGTAAGTGGCAGGCAATTGCAAGCCACCTTTGTTAATAAGCCTCTTGCCTTGAAAACTCTACAGGCTTGCCATACGTCAGCTGCAACTTGATGGTACTTTACACACACGAGCAGCTTTTCTCCCCATGGGCAAAAAGACAGGAGAAAGAGCATTATAGAAAGAGCGTTACAAGTGCCTTCTGCTCACCACCAGTCCCCTGTACATAATGTGAAGTCATACACTGCTCTAGCTTGCGTTAAGAGGAAAACCAGGGCTGAGGCAGACACCGTACTAGGCATTTTGGTTCTCTGAGCTGGGTCGCAACGGAGCCGTTATTGAAGCACATCCTTTGAGCGGCCCCAAAAAACAGCAAAAGGTGGCAAGTCGTCGGTACTGATTTGAATGACATTTTGCTTATGGTGGCTTGTTTTACGGCAAGCAACATTCCTCAGGGAGGGGTTCCAAGAGGTGCTGGAAACTGGAGATCAATACTAAAGACTATGCATGAATCAGTACCCAAAAAAATTTACGGCACTTTCCAGAAATCCACTTTCCTTTAACAGACAGTCTCCAGCTCCTTTCTTTTCCCCAGCAGGAAACTGATGAAGGGGAAATAAGTTTTAATCAAAGGGTTTTTTTTTTGGAGGTTTTAAAGAAGTGGGATGCTGACACGCCTGAAATTAACAGAAAAACACTAGCCATTTCATCTTACATCGGACCTTTTTTTTAAAAAAAAAAGAGGTGTATTTAATATAGTATATAAAGTTCCAGAAATAGCACTTTGATTTTTCAAACACTTCAGCTGCTAGCTAAAACCATGAATTAATTAACACCCTAACTCAAAAAAGCCATACATTTTAAACACAGCACTGGGGTTATTTTTCTTCCTGTTTCTCTCCCCTCTGCAGCAGCCAGAGACCAAAAAAAAAAAATCCAAGCAGGAAAAGGATCCTGAATTTTCAATTCTTCGTTTAAAATAACCAATGTTGTACAGCTATGGCTCATGCTGAGCAATTCGCGTTTTAAGTGAGTGTGTAACGGCTTGATGGCGATGTCTTGTCCCGTTTTTATTCAGCCTCTTTTCCATTGAAATCCATGAAGTGGCAATACACCGGGGATCCATCCACGCAATGGAAAAACCCAGCCTCACAGGCTTTCCAATCAGACCCTGAGAATTCACAGACAAGAACCGTGGTGACGTGGAAGCCCAGGAAAGAAAATGAAAAGATTCAGGGGAAAATTCAAGCTGTTACATATTTCTCTACCCGGGGGTTTTCAACTCTTTCCAGCAGAAAAAGGGGAGATTGGGACTGCACCAAAAACCTCTATGATTCTTTCAGAATAAGTGAAATGCTTTAAGGCCAAGTTTTACTCAAACTGTGTAGTGTGAAGTTTTGTTTTTAAATGCACGAATCTATAGAATTAGATAACCCAATTATTTTCACATTTCAAAACACACATGGTTCTCCTTTTATCTTTACAACAATCCTGTGAGTAACAGATGTTAAGAATAAAAAACCGTTTCCTGCTTGGCATCATTTTCTCAGAGAGAAAAATGGAGGATTTGGGGGAACAGCGCAAAAAGCATTCCCCCCCCCCTCCTTTTGGAATGTCTAAAATGCTTTGGAAGACAAAGTTGTATTCTCTCAAAATGTGTTGTATGAAAATTCTTTTGCAAAATGATAATGCGATTTTGGAAATGATTAATATACTATAATGGCTCAGTGATGATAAATTAAAGAGTTCAGTGTTCTATGTTATAACATTTAACTTGATATCCAAATAAGTTGCTAGTTCTATGAGATTGTTTCTGTCCAAAAAAGCTCTTGTTTGAGACATTTGTTTTCTACTTTCAACTTGTATAATATTTTCCTACCACACAGATGGCAAAAATTAAGATACATATGCTAAGGTAACATTGGAGCAAGCAGTTTGCAGATCTCTTGAATTCTGGATATAGTTGTAAACTATAGTTGAAAACTAAGCCATTTATACTTTTAAATTCCATATATATGTCAATTTGTACAATTTTATACACTAAGTTACAAATGATGCATTTCATTTTGTTAAAGCAGCAAGATAAGTTTAGGTTTGAGAGGAAAATATTGCATGTTTTTCACTTTATCTTAAAATTTCCATTTTTGTAAATGGAATTTCTCACAGCTTCAAAATAACTTCTCACAGCTTCAAAATTTCCAGACACATTGCATCTCTACCTGTGAGGCAGGTAGCTGAATTGGTCTGCAGCAGAACAGCAAGAAATGAGTTCAGTGGCACCTTAGAGACCATCAAGATTTTCAGAGTATAAACTGACTCTCAAAGCTTATACCTGAAAATCTTGTTGGTCTCTAAGATGCCACTGGACTCAGATTCTGTGGGGTAGGCAAGGCTTGGAAAAACTGACTGGCCCAAGGTTTCTAGCGAGCCCTATGGCTAACTGGAGATTTGAACCTGGTCCCCCTTGTTCCAGTCCAACATTCTAAGCACCGTAACAGAATGGATCACGGGCTTTATAAAATTTAAAAGAATTAGGAAAGCCAAGATCTCAAAGCAGATGCAACTATTTAGCTAGTAAGCAGCAATGGTGGAAAGTCAAGATTATTCTAATAAATGTGCTTCATGGTTTCTCCCCTGAGAAAGCACAGGGTGTCGAACCTGCAAAGATCCATTTGGTTATGTGTGCACAGAAAGAGTTTATTTTAACTCAAAGCTCAGCAGTAGAACACTAACATATATAGGTTCGACAGGCCTTCAGGAAGCATGGCTAGGAAAGACTCTGCCTGAAGCCTGTCAGTATACATAATATGGGTCTGGGTGCCTGATGTCCGATAATGCTATTTTTTATGTTTCAAGGGACTGTATCCACAGGAGAATTTGATTTCCCTTAACATATGAGAATGTATGAAACTCCCTTAATACAGAGTCAGAAAACTGAGCTAGCTAGTTTAGTATTGTCTAGGCTCAACAAATCCCAGGGGTCAGGTCATCAAATCGCCTAGAAATATCATCATGGTGCCTTGTAATTCTGCAAGTAATCTTAATGCAGCATCTCTCGGCAATCCTCAGTGGAAGTACAAAGCTCATTTTATCATGTTTGCGTCAGAATCTGTTCTATTGAAGGGCAAAGAGAAACGTGCATGATGTTCTCAAAATTGTTTATATGCAAATTTTAGTTTTCACCATTCAGTGGCGACAGATGAATTTGTTTCTTAACCATTTGCTTCCTCTGGTGTCCCCAATATTCAATTAAGTGAAGCTTTCTAAAATCAATAACAAAATTATAAGAAATTGGAGAGAAGTTAGACTGGAGCTAGAGGTTAGCTTTTTGTTGTGGTGATAGTTGTCACAGCATTAATAAAATTACAAGAAACTGTGCACAGAGGTTAGGGTGAGATCATAGTACCAATAATTGGAAAATGTGGTCATTAAGACATGAAACTGCAAAGGCTGAAATTGAGTCTGGTCCTAAATTTTTCAGCTGGCTCAGAAATCTGAAGAGTATTTGTAACGGCTTGATCTCTGTTTTGAGATCTTGCCGTCTGAGATCCTGGCAGTGTCAGAGATTGAACCTCGGGCTTTAGTAGCATACAATCAGTTATGCTACTACCTATCAAAAGCCACTAGCAAGGAAGTTGTTGCTTTCCTGACCCTGCCCGTGGCATCTGTTGGCTACTATGGAAAACGGGATGCTGTCTTAGATGGACCTTTGCTCTGGTCTGGCATGGCTTTTATAGCCTCTGACCAAAAATCAAAATTGGAGCTGCAATATTCATGAACAGGGACAAACTCCAAAGTAAAATGATAGTTTAAAAAAAAAATCACTGTTTTTCACCTAGGCAACTTACAGTTGTCTTAAATTCTGCTAATGGCTGTGGGTTTTATTTTGCTGGCTATAGAACAACACAGCATCAAGAAATCTCACACGGCATTCCTTCTGGGTTTCACCTTTGCCAGACAGAGATACAGATTCTGCAGCTCCTCCATGCTTAAGTTTGCTTTGCCTTGGGTGATGAAAATTGCCAGTATTAGCCAAGTACTTCGGCAGACCACTGTTACTTGCAATTCAAAACAATGCACTGTTAGAAGAACAGCAGGGCTCCCACTAAGAAAAGAGAATTTACAGGTGCAGCCCGGGCATATTCCCTTCCAGAAGCCACAAAGCTCTTTTTGAAAATTTACAACAAAGCATCACACAGCAAAAGCTTGTTCTGAGTATACCTTGAGCCAGTAGTAGAAGTCTACCTATCCATACTTTTTAATTGCAGAGACGATGTTACCAAGTTTGGGATATTTTGGCAAGGACCAGGCAGTAGCCAGAAAGAAGAAAGAGGTGAGAGAATATATTTACTTTCCTTATTTCTCAAGTTATATTAGAGGGCAGGCTTCGGAAGCATGGGGAAGAACAGGGCATAAAAAACCCACCCGTTGCCTCCAGAAGCCTTACTCCACAACTCCATTGCCTCCTCTATAAAAATGACTGCAGGGGGCAAAGGGAAGGCAGCAGTCAGTCCCAGAATATGCAACATCCTGATGACCGACAGCCATTTGGACACACAGTTTTACCAGGATTCCTTTAGTTCACCAAACATCACCAGGAAGAATAGCAACATTCCAACCACCTCTAACTAAGGAGAGATTAACATTATACAATGCATCTTTTAAATATGAATTTAAGAACTGTCTAACACACTAAAGGGAACAGACAAGAATAAAGATGTGCCTGTCCAGCCTGCTGCCAGGCAACAGTCCAGACCAATACTGGATTAGCCAAGTTCATCCTCAAGTGAAGCAATCCTATAGCAACTCTTGAATACTTTCAAAATATTACAGCTGCTGAGACCCTTGTTCTGCTGAGCTGAACAGATAAGCGGATTTGTTCTTTAAAAACCTAATTCCAGAGGAACACTGCCTAGAAACACTGCATTTTTAACAAATCCTCAGCCAAAAAGCATCTCCAATGGAAATGCACCTCTATGACACCCTAACAGAGAAAGGCTTCAGAAGCACTGATTTTAACCACTACAACATCTGATGCAAGGGGGAAAGTGAAGGCATTAGATGTTTTTGAAGGGTAACCCTATTAACCTTCCATCTCCATTGTGCCTGCCCAATACCAGCATAGTGGAAAGGGGAGACCGGCAGCAGTAAAGCACCCACTTAATATTTGAAGCTAGTTTTGCTCTGATGATTTCTGACAATGTTGCTTGGATGCCCCCCCTCTCAAAAAATGCCATTATCCCATACAAAGAAGCACTGATAAAATAATCATGACTTTAAAATAACTGACCTACTTTATACAGCCACCATCCACATAGTACATTAATTATTGTGCCAACAGGACAGGTCTCTGCACTGGGCTGGATGCAAAAGCAGCCTCGTAAACCCAATCAGAGTTGGGAGCCAGCTGGCAGGGCCAGTTACAATTTAATTCACAAGATGGTGCAGAGACCTGGGGTGTGAAAACCCCAGTTGCCAGTACAGGGCCTCTCCAGTTCACCACAGCTGGGGAGAAGCTTTGCAAAGAGATACTAAATACGGTTGCTTTCTACCCTACCTCCAAATGCTCATGTGGCCCATATAGGGCAGTTCTGCCTAATAGCCACCCCTTCATCCTACAGAGAATTAAAGGCCAGGCTGAAAGGAGGAAATTGCAAAAGCCAACAAAACGCAGAGTTGCTTTGGTTCTGGTTTATAACAAGCTATAGCCCAGCACTGGATGAAAGGAGCAGGGCCAACAGCACATTTTGCCCAAAATTCCAAGTTCAAATCCCAGGAAATGGTTTTGGAATCATTATGCATGCGTGTGTTGGCTGAGCGTAATCTATTTTTCTTTCACATCTCAGGTTTCCTTTTTTAAAAATGCAGAGAAAAGAAAGTAGGGATTAGGCCTAAGTATACTGCATAAGGTACAGACAGCAGGGAGGGACAGCAGCTAGGAGGAAGCACAAACAAGCGGATGATCAGGGAACGGGTACCCACAAGCTCGTGACCAATGGAAAGCGCCATCCAAGCAGATCAAGAGTTGCCCCAAATATTCAAACTTTTCTTGATAGTGGCAAGGCAAAGAAATTTCCTCTGAACGAGACGAGTAAATTCCCAGGATACTGAATTCCGCCCTGGATTCCGGCTTGCATGGCAAAGTCAAAGAGAAGAGCTGTCTGCCACAGAGTACTGGCACCACAGGAAAACCCAGCCAGGTTTGGCTTTATTCTGCTTCTCTGTAGGTAGGTCACAGAAAGAAGCAAATTTCTTAAAAGTTCATTTTCCCCTGCTGCTTCTAAGCTTGCCTGACATGAGCCAGAAAGATGTCGCCCCAATGCCATGCACCTTATCATCCAGAATATGGGTGTCTTCCTGGAGTTTCTATAGAGCAGGGGTGCCATGGCATCCACCAAGTGTTTTTAGGAAGTTGGCAAGGCCACTGGGGCTCTTGTGCAGCAGGGCTTTTGGTTGGTCACTGGAGATCTGATTGGATGTGCAGATTAAAATAATATTGTTTTGGCAGCAGCGGCCACCATAGTATTGCTTTTTATTCTCTCTCACTCTTCTTTCCCAGTGTTTTTTTTTAAATTGCCTCCCTTTTTTCTCTGTACTTGGGTGTGACTCTGCCTTCTGTGGCAGCCATTTTGTTGCTGAGCTCACCACCCTGTGTTAGAGTTGCAAAGGTGCCCACAAGCTAAAAAAGTTGGGACCCCCTGATATAGCGCTTAGGAGAGATGCAACTGGCTGCAGACTTACTTGATTCCCTGAACTGTACCACGGCTGTGCCTCTTGCTGGGAAGATAGTTTCAGGTATGCTGGTCTGCAACAGAACCGCAAGATTTGAGTCCAGTAGCACCTTGGAGACCAATAAGATTTTCAGGGTTAAGTGGTTCAGCTGCGAACCAACACTCTACTGGTTTGAATCCCACTCCTGCCATGAGGTCAGTAGGTGGCCTTGAGTAAGCTACTCCTCTCAGCTCCAGCTCCCCAGCTGCATTGTGGGGATCAGGGCTTTTTTTCAGCGGGAACGTGGTGGAACGCAGTTCCGGCACCTTTTGAAAACGGTCACATGGCCGGTGGCCCCGCCCCCTGATCTCCAGACAGAGGGGTGTTTAGATTGCCCTCCGCGCCGCTCATGCGGAGGGCAATCTAAACTCCCCTCTGTCTGGAGATCAGGGGGCGGGGCCACCGGCCATGTGACCATTTTTGCCAAGGGCAATTTAAACTTTTTTAAAAACTCCCCCCTTGTTCCAGCTGACCCAAAGTGATGTCATTGTGCGGTCTTGCGTTCCACCACTGAGTTCCACCACCTCTTTTCCCAGGAAAAAAGCCCTGGTGGGGATAACAACAACACTGACTTGTTCACCGCTCTGGGTGGGGCACTCATCTGTCTAGAAGAGCAGTATACAAGTGCAGTTATTATTATTATTATTTTGAGAGTCAATGGTATCTAAAGCAAGGAACTTCTGACGCACAGAAGCATAACACCTTAAAATCTTGTTCGGCTCCAAGGTGCTACTAGACTCTTACTGATCCCCCTTCAAGTGGTTAAAATTACACCAACATTTTCACCATTGCACAAAGGCAGAGGATAAATCCTGCTCCTCCTCCAGCACGCCTCAGCACTGTTGCCTATTTCTGACCCCAGACTGGCATACTTCCAACTGATGCCAGCATGGGACACAGTTGCTATTCTAAGAGTTTACCAATTGACCTAAAGATGATGCCCTGATACATTACCAGCAATATACTAAGACTGCTTTCTTGGGACCAGGGTTGGTTGCAAACACTTCATTTAAAGATTTGATCTTCAATAATAAAACTAAGAATTATTTTTTTTTAGAAAAGACAGTATTATTTTTTGCATGATTTAGCATTTTTATTTAATACAAGCTCCTATGTTAGCTTCTGGTCAAAACCCGGATAAAACTGAGATAGAGATCAAGTTCCAAAGACACTAACATATCTAGACTTTCTTGCATAAATCATATTGTGGGTTGAATAGCCTGAGGAAAGAACCGCACAGGAACAAACAGCCACTTAGGGGGAAGCGTAAGCTCTTCCCTGACCACTCCAATCTTGGACACAGCAATTTCTCTTTAATGGTCCAAGAACACCCTTTATTCTGATCCAGAGCACAAGGCAAAAGGTTAGACACCCACAGGGACACTCTGGCTACTGAAATCAGAAGGGAAAGATTCTGAAGCTCCCCTCATCTAGAACCAACCTTGAGGCAGCCCATAATAGCCTTACAAACAGCCCATCAGCACTCGCCTACGGGGAATCAAAAGGTACCTAACAAAGACATGTACGGACAGGTGAGCTAGCAAAAGAAGGAGCCAATAACTTTTATGGGTTTGTTTCCAAGGCTGATCTATAAGAACAAGTTGTTTACACCCATGTTGAGCCAAAACTTCCAAAAAGCCAAGAACAATATCCATATAATCTTCTGACAAGATCAATCCAATGACATATCAACAGCTGCCCATACACATGCATTCTCTGTGGTGGCTCCCACCTTATGGAATGACCTGCCTGAGGTGGTCAGGAAAGCTCCCACTCTCCTGGATTTTTGCAAACTACGCCAAACTGACTTATTCAAGAGGACTTCTTTTACACAGGTAATAGGGCAGTGCTGTAAGGAAATGGTTCTGAGACAGTTTGGTTAAAAAGATAGAGACTGTAGACTATACTACTGCATACTGTCTGCTGTAGTGTGTTTGCACTGGGCAGGTTTCACCTTGTTTAATATGTCCTGTCAAATTGCTTATTTATTGTTTCAGTGCTGTATTGGATTCTTGCTTGTTTTCAAACTTCTGCAACCCATATCCTATTGTATTGTTCACTGACTGTTTCAGCTGTTGATTGTATTGACTTATACTGTGTGATACTTAAATAAATAACAGCATGAAATAAATAACAGCATGCAAGCTTTCAAGTTCCCCAGATCGCTTTCTCAAGCCAGAGAAATAAAAAAATAAAATGGAAAAGGGCAGATTTTTTAGGTCATCATAATCTTAACACCCTCTTCAGCCCTGACCTAGACAGCCCAGGTAAGCCTGAAGTCATCAGTTCTCAGAAGCTAAGCAAGTCGGCCTTGGTTAGTAACTGGATGGGAAACCTCCAACGAAGACCAGGGTTGCAGGGACAGGCAATGGCAAACCATCCCTGTTAGTCACTTGCCATGAAAATTCCACCAGGTGTCACCATAAGTCAACTATGACTTGACGGCAGGATTTCATTTTCATTCATGCCAGAATATGGCTGAATTTTTTAGCAAGCAAAGAAGATTTAGGTTTCATGTTGCTGCTGGCCAGGGACCATAAAAGAAAAAGGCAATAAATATACTGGAACCCCATTCATGGAAAACATGACTAATAGCTGATTCTGGAGAAATTCCCTATGATGGCAGTTAAACCCTGGGGGGAAAAACCCATCTCATATGAAAAAGCAGAAGTCAGCAGGCAGAGGGCTAATGACAGGAGTGTGCCAATTTGACTGGGGGACTCTCCGCCTCAAAGATCACGGGATGATCTGGGCCAGTCACTCTTTCAACGAAGCTACCCACGGACAACCCTCATCTCCACCTGACACAAAATGCAACAGTGGTAGTCAGTCTGCAGTGGTCTCTAACTGAAATCACCTGAGCCGCCCACGGCACCTTACCAAGTATACCAGAAGATTCTCAAGAGGACATTTCAATAAAGTGAAGAATTACATCAACGTTCAACAAAGATACCCAGGGAGCACATCAGCCCGAGCAGATCAAACTGCTACGTAACTAGAATGCCATCTTTAAGGCTGGTCCACGGACTCCAACTATTCTGAGCTGGACAGTGACCTGCTGTCATGATCCTGGGCCTGTGGGCCTCGAGGGAGCCTGAGGCCTTACAGTACATTTCCAAGAGGCCTGACTGCCAATTCCCCTGCAAGCCTACATTTCCCAAGATCCTTCTCAGCTTCCGGATAGGAGTAAGGGAAATTGTAGGGAAAAGAAGGCCAATTGGCACCAAGGAGGCTGGCTATGGGAGAAATCTTATAAGCCCCACCCCCTTTTCAGGAGCTCAGTGGCAGAGAAGCAGCTACCAGTAGGAGAGGATCTCTCATTCAAGGGGGCTGGACCCAGGAAGGGCCAGGTATCGTAAGGACCAGTCAGGTAGCTGTGTTAGGAGGCTTTGTCGTTTTCTTGCTAACTCCTTTAAGCGTAATTTTGCCCTGCTTGTTGTTAAACTGTTTCCCACAAGCGTTTCTTTTCCCACCTGTTTAGTGATAGCTCCTGTTTAATAAAGCAGTTTGCTTTACTCTGTCCGGGTCCTCATTCCTTGAGCTCGACTGGTCACTTGGCCATACCCTCACCAGTTGTGGGGCTCTGCTTGGAAGAATGAAGGGAACAGGGCCGCTCTCTGCCCTCCCCTAGTTGAACTCCCAGACCAGAGTGGTAGCAGCCGGTAAGGCCCCCGCCTGCTGCAGGGCTGAAGGGAGCAGGAGGGAGAGTGGTGTGTGAGACTAGAAGGCTCCTGGGATGGGATGCTTTTACTGGACAGGTTCCCAAAAGGCCATGACACCTGCTTACTAGGCAGCTCTGACATCAGAGCTCCTTGTTTGCTCTTAGAAAATGTAAGGCAAGCAACGTAAGGAGACGTCCATTTTCTTTACTGGAATTACTTCAGAGTACAAGGTCTATGCAAGGCTGCCAAGTTGGTGCCGATGGAGGGACATTTCCTTTTCCACCTTAGCTCACAAGAAAGAAAACCTGACAACACCCAGAAGGAGGTGAGAAGAATCAGGAGACGGGGGCAGGGCATAAGTATCTCCACAAGAGAGAAGATTATGGGAAGAAAAGGCATTGTTTGATAGCACAGAAACTTGTGACAAACTTTAATGGAAACAACCAATCTATTTACACGGCGATGCAACATTCCCCTTGGAAAATAGCAAAACTATTTGATACTGCAGTCATTTAGGTAAGGTATTTTTCCTCTCTGATAAAAGCAGTTTATACGTTAAGAAGTGGTTTCATTCACTCCCGCACCAGATGAAGGTATCTTTTGCAGAGGATGGTGGGAAAGTGGGAAAGCAGAAATTTTCTTCTGCTGTGACCCAGGGAGAAGCTCAAAAGGAACCTGACAGACAGCTTTGACATTTTAGGTTTGCAACAGCAAAACTACTGCACAGAAATATCCAACAATTCTCTGCTATTTGTGCTATTCCCTGGGGTTCAAAGTGCACAGCATACAGTCAGCCTTCCACTTAGTTATGACAAGCACGTTAAGAAATCCAAAAAGCATCTTTTTCTCGTACCAATGATAAGAAATGGCTCTGTACATAAACCAGGTTTATTTGCATGCTAACATGGAACATAACAGACAACACAGAAGAGTACCTTGGTCATCAACCATACAAAACACTAAGAGAATAATCAGCTAAACCCTTTTAAATTAGCCTAAGAACTGAAGCAGTTGTCTTCTTCCTACTTCAAGAATAAGCATGAAAGGGGAAAAAAATCCAGACAGACACAAGCCCACTAAAGATCATATTCAGCAAGACGTCACAAAGGACTTTTTAACCTTGCCCCCTTCCTCCAATGTACTGAACTTGCCCCCAAGTCTTCTGGAACTGGGTGTCTCTCACCCCAAATCAGATCCAGTGCAGACGAAGAATCACAGCTTCCAAGGTACAACAGCAGCTCATCTTCTCCACCCCGCAAGAACACTACCACAGCTGGAGTTACTTGGAAACCTAGCCTTCAGGAGTCACACCCAGACTCCAAACAAATTAAAGCCTCATTTGCTCCAGAATGTAGCTGCCATAGCTTTGAGCTCTTGGCGACACTTCAAGCTGAAGATTTCAGAAACTGTTACAACTGAGCTTAAAATAACCAGCAAGGTTTTTTTTTTTAAAGGGGAATCTTATTTTACAGGGATAAATGTTGACAGAGCAGCTATTCAATGTTCAATATGTAGTCCGTGCCGCATCCCTGAAAGTCATTTCCGATAATCTTGAACATAAACATCTTCACACTATTTACAGATTGTGTCGACAGAAGAGCATACAGAACAGCAATACAAGGGGTTCATTTAATTTGCAAAGTACTGATACAATCCAGTATATCATCATTATTATTTATAGCCTACCTTTCTCACTGAGACTCAAGGAGGGTTACAAAATATGAAAAGCAATTCCATTAGAGAGCAAGAGCCTCTGCTGCAGCACTCCAATGCAGTAGGACTAGGATTTCAGAAATGGAAAACAATGCAAATGAAAAACGGTCTAAGGCAACAGAAACTATCTAAGGCATGGCATAACGAAGAAAGGTAGAGGACATTGCAGTAAAAAAGGAGGCAACACATACAATAAACATTGCAAAAGACTGCAAAGCTGTCTTATAGAAATGACATCCAGCGCCGTTCCATTATACTACTGGTCTATTCCTTTTGTAAAAATGCCCCTCACAAAACACAGGAAAGGGGTTTAACCTCAGTACAAAAATTAAAGCAGTTTAAGGTAAAGGTAAAGCAGTTTATACCCTACAAAAAACACGGCAGACAATGAGGAAATTTAAAGACTCAGCCTGCAGCCACGTGGAAAAAGACCCTGAAACTTTCTCTCTCAGATCTGCCCACCGGTGCACTCAGTGACCAGACCTTTAAAAGGCTCTTGGTGTGTGCTTCCAGGGACACCCTAGGCCACATTGCTCCTGACATAGCAGCAAAACTGACCCACCCAACCAGCAACCCACCAAGCTGAGACCAGCCCCACCAGAGGTTCAATAAAATCCCTGTTTTTACTGCCTGCTGAGAAAGGTTGGCACACCGGTCAAAAATTCCACAAAGCTCAGAAGGGTGTTGCAGCAGTAACATCTTACCTTTTTTAAATTTCAGGAGGATGTCTTTTGTTACCAAGGGCTTTCTGCCCCCTTGCCTGGCAACTGTGGGGTAGAGAAGAGGCAGACTTACCAGGGCAGCAAAGCTCCTCCTACTGGCCACCTGCTGTAACTGCAGATAGCACCAAAAAGGGAGACCGAGCCACTGCATACCATGGGCTTCAACAGGTATAACTTTGGTATAACTTTGTTAGGACTGCACCACAGCCACCTTAGCACAACGCTATCCTCTAAAAACTGACTTTTAAAAAAATGCTTTTTAAAAAATTTTTACAAACGCCTAAAACAAATAATTTTGAAATGGTTACGTTCACCAGAGTGCTGCAGAATAAAAGCTAGAGAAACTATTTAGGGAATTATTTACATTTCTAGAAACCTATCAGCAGTGAAAAGTTGAAATCGTTGTTTCAATATTTAACTAATTTGTCTTAGAAATCAGTGTAAGTTGCACTAAAGTTGATATTACACCGATCAACTAGAGATCGACAAAAAGATGAGAAACCAGTTTCCCAACTTGATCCATCCCGGGGGCTATCAACTGATTTAAATCTTACTCCATTTGGTTATTCATGCCAAAGGTGTAGTACAGAAAAGCAAGTACCAACTACCACACAAGAAAGGGGGGGAAAGTCTTCTTCCAGGTCCATTCTTTTGCAGTCAAACTTTAATTTGCATGCATTAATTTCTCACACTAGTTGCTTAAGGCTCATGCTCCTATTTGCACCGTATCATCAAGCTATGAAACTCATTGCCAGAAGATGTTGTGACAACCACCAGCACAGACGGCCTTTTTTCAAAGCGGACTTTTGAAAAAAATTACAGAAAACAATTAACTAGTGGGGCCAGTGTTGCATAGTGGTTAGAGTGTTGGACTAGGATCCGGGAGATTCAGGTTCGAATCCCCACTTTACCATGGAAGCCTTGTGCCAGTCACACACTCTGAAGCCTAACCCTACCATACAAAGTAGTTGTGAGAGTAAAAGTGAGGAGGAGGAGAATGATGTAAGCCGTTTTGGGTCCCCATTAAGGAGGAAGATTGGGTAAAAAAGTAAAATAAGCAATTTAGCTCTGGATATACCGCTGGGAACTACAGCCAACTTCCACCAAGTCATCCTTGAGAGCTACCTGGGACATTAGGCCGGTCACTCTTGGATACAGGAAGTGGAACCTTTGATCTAATCCAGCACAGCAATTCTTTCCCTTGCTCTGTATTATACAAGGCTACGAGCAGACCATTTTTGTATGCACCCTGTAGAAGAATCAATGGAAACTTAAATGTGCTCCCTTGCAGCTGGAAGGGACAGAAGTTCACCTGCAGTGAATGGCGGGGTGCGCACATGGACTCTCCCACCACATTGCTGGCTTGGCCCATGCTCATTCCATCTCAGCTGGGGAAAGGGGTGGTGGCAGGGAGCTGAGTAGTAATAGAAACTTACTTAAAATACATTTAATTTGAAGCTGCTAAACAGAATGCCTGCGCTCAGAAGTGGACAGTTCACAATCCAGTCAGACTCCTTATCCCGTGGAAGTGCCCTGAGAGGATCAGTATTGTAAACAGAAGCGCTATTGTCAAAGAATCGATTTGATAATAAAAAGAGCTAAGGGACAATTGTCTTGCAGAAAATTACTGCCAAGTGCTGCCAAACCCAGCGTTGCGCCTTTCTGGGCTATTGGCCAGCTGCTAATCATTGTGGGCCTCTGCTAATTTTAAGCTCTGCAAATCAACTGCACAACATCAGAGGCAGCCAGTACAAAGTTCTTCCTGTAGGGTCTTATTGAACACTGTGACATATTTTAGCTAACCTTTAGCAGTCTATAGAGGCTGTAATATGAAATACGTGAAAGAGCAACTGCTGACTACCTAGAGCAGGTCTCTCTGGTGAAGCAATATATAAATTCTCAAAATAAAAACAAAATATCAGAGTCATCCAACTACATTAATATGTTTTTCCTTCTGAAAATAAAGGAAAACTAATTTTATCTTAACATTAATACTCTTGCTAAAAATAGCCCAAGAAAAACAGACCAAAAACAAATAATACTTTAATGTTTCACAATCATGTGCCTGTGTGCTGTGCATCTCTGCACCAACACTTTACGGTTTAACATCAGCCAGGCAAGAGGAAATAAAAGAGAAGTCAGAAACAGACCAAGCCAGTATGATTTAAACAGGATTTAAGAAATTGGGCTTGGAAGGGCACATAGATGAAGGGGGCTGTTCTAGCATTGAAAGAAAGACAATGGCCACAGAACCAAGGGACTCAAGAGGATACTTAAGATAAAATACAACCTTTGGATCAAGAGAGGAGACAGTATGCTATTAAAGCCTTGGAGCTGGGCAGTGTGACTTTAGAATGTGCTCTGTATGAGAGAACTATATTTTTCTTTAAAGGGCTGTAATGCATGCTTTGGTGAAATTATAAAGAGACAGTGACACCCGGAAGACAACTTTTGAACTGAGATTCTAAACTGGCACTCTGTTAAGCAGAGCTATGCCCAACAAAGAACTGTATCCATGTAGTGAAACTACTGTACTGGTTTCTAAACAAGAACACCAGAAGCAGGGGAACAGATCGTTGCCAGGTTGGCACAACTTCTGGGAACCTCTCCTGGAGATTCTTGGGCATACTACCAGCTGTGCAAGAACTGGTCTTCAACCAACATGGATTTCCAAATCAGTGTCAGTTCAATTCACACCGAATGCCTCAGATTAGGTTTCCCACAGATCATCAGAATTGGACCAGCATGTCCTGTTACACGCTCTCTCTCAAAAAAAACCCCACACACCATATAGAACAATTGCACATTGCCAACCACACAGGATTCTAATGACAACTCTTAGCCACAGTATGCACTCTTGCTCATTTCTGAATTCTAGGTAGTACCGCTCTTTATATAAAGGATCTGAAAACCTGTGAACACTTACTTCTCCTACACACATTCACAGCTGCATACTTTCAAAGAAAAAAACTAAACACAATGACACTATGACAAAGTAGCAAAAACCAAACCACCATCCATGCTGCAGAACATTCAAGGCATTTCCAGCCGTGATTATATCACACAACAGCACTGCCACATTTAAAACACATTGATCTCTCCATCATGACATCCAGGACTCCCAAAAGAACCATTGGCGCCGCTCTAGTAATAGGTGCTAGATTAAGGCCAGAGACGCCGTCTTCCCTTCTCCTTGCCAGTGAGCTCACCCAACACTATTTTGCTGTGCCATCTCAATTCCAGGAAAGCAGGCACTGCACAAAGAACTATTCACAAACTTGCTCCCAGCCCAGAATGCACCTGCACAGCAGCCACACACAAAAGGCAAGGAAACTTTAGGCCAAGCACACGGAGTAAATACATAATGCCAAAGTTTGCAAGCAAAATGTCTCTCTCCAAAGGCTGATCTTCTCATATCTGGGTAAGCGAGAATTATGTCTCTGCAAACCTGCTCGCTATTCTCATGCAATTCCTCGCTTCATCAGTACCAGGGATGGTCCTTTTTGCACCATTTTTGCAATGCAGAAGTAAGCATCTGTTTGCCTCTATTGTTACACCTCTCTTCTCATTTACAAAACAAAAAATTGCCTTCTCAGTCCCAAATGCTAGACTTTCACAGTGTACCAGGCCTTGACAAACTTTCATTGGCACCAGCAGCTAGCACAAAAGCTTAGGAGCCACCCTCCTTAGATGTTTGTATTTTAATGACCTGATATTCTAATTATTGCTATCACAAAACCCAATCTTAACCTCTTCAAAGTTCCTTGCAATTTTATTAAACCAGTGATACAAGTATTCTGTATATAAATAATACAGGGCAGCCCATGTTATCATTACCATAACAAAAAACTAACCTCTACCCTTGCCTAACCTCCCCAATTTTTCATAATTCCACTATTGCTTAAAAATGCTCCACATTTCATTGACTAGTAGAGGCACTATAGGAAGCAGGCGGGTCAGAAGTGAATTCATCCTCTACTAGCAAGAGCTTCATACACTGAGAACAGAAATGACTGCCGAAAATATTAGGCACCACAGTGAAATTTTTAGGCGCAGTGACGACCTGGGATTTGTCGAACCATCAATGAAATGCAGATTTCACACACTAAAAGAAAGGATCAGAGAAACTGAAACTCAGCAAAGACAGAATGACAGATCCAACAGAGGCTTCAAAATCCCCAGACAAAAACATATCTGTTATTCCTCGGGTGCAACAGTTGTGAGAACCAGCTCAAGTCAGGCAAGGCGATAAGGGGCAAAATGAGAGGAATACTCCTGCTCCGACCCCAGCTTTGAAAGTTCCACTTTGGTGGCTTCTTCCTCTTCACTTTCATACAGGAATGAATGCCCCCCTGCAGGGACTCAACAGGTGTTGGCCCCCGAAGCCACATCACACTGCTCTTGGCCAGGCAGCTAACACAAAGATCCTGGAAAGGGCTCATTTATTGGGGGTGGCAGTGGAGGATCCCATGCCTTGAGCAGAGGCGGGGAGACAACCCGCCAAACCCTTCCCAGCACCAAACCAAAGGCAGCCCAAACTCTTTCGGAGCAATCAAGCAGGGTTGCCAGCCTCCAGGTGGCAGCTGGAGATCTCCCGGAATTTCGACTGGTCTCCAGGCCGTAGAGATCAGTTCTCCTGAAGAAAACGGCTGCTTTGGAGGGTGACCACTATGGCATTGTGCCATGCTGAAGCCTGTCCCTTCTCCAAACTCTACCCTCTCCAGGTGCCATCTCCAGGAATTTCCCAACCTGAAGGTGGCAACCCGAGTGCCATGGAGGCTTCAGCCCCTCAGCAACGCTGTGAGGAACCAATTCTTCCTCCTCTCACAAGACCCCCCAGGGCTTGTCAGAGGAGAAGGAAGGATCCCACCCTCAGGCTCCCGAGCCCCTTAGCCACCCCCTTGACCCTGTGGGGCTGAGAAGCGCAGTGCCCCCAGGTACGACCCCCTCAGAAGGGGGCTCAAATTCAAGGCGGGCGACAACCTCCCACTCCTGCCTCTGGGCAGAACACTGAGGGGAAGCACAGAACAGACCCCCCCCCACCCCACCCCGGGGGGCTGCTTGGCCTTCCCGAACAGAGAGGAGGGGCGCCCTCTTCTTCCTCCCACCCTTTCACCTTCCCTCAGCGGGCGGGAGGAGGGTCCGCTGCCAGCGCGGGTGCCCGCCCCACCCTCTTACCTGCGCGCGGCGCTCCGCGAACCACAGAATTCTCCCCCCTCCCTGGCGCGCCCGGACCTCGACAGGCGGCGAGAGAAACAGCGGCGAACGAACGGGCGCCGCGCGGGCAGCAACCTCGCCGAGCGTACCCCGCCTTCTTCCCGCGAGAGCCAAAGAGGCCGAGAGGGAGGGGGCGGGGACGCGGCCCGGGCTGTCGCCTCATCCATCAAGAGCCCGAGTCCGCCCAATGGCCGCTCCGCCCTATCGCTCCGCCTACGTCGCACGCGCTCGCCCAATCATAGCGCCGCTGGAGCTCCTGCCCAATCACAATCTGGTCCAGGGCTGGGAGGGAGGGAGCGGCGGGGCGGACAGAGCGCAGGAGCAGCGACCAATCGGGAGGAGGAAGGCTGCGACTCCGTCCAATCGCATTGTGCGAGGGCGTGGTCTTTTTCCCTCCGCACTGATTGCTCTGCCAAGAAAGAGCTTGGCGTTAAGGGCAAGGCGGGGGGTTAATTGAGAGATGAAATTGGGGCCAGGTAGGCGGGAGGCTCTTGGGAAGAAGCGCGCTGCGCTCGGGTCCCTCCTCCCCGGCTATGATTTGCATATGCAAAGTGCTTGTCGCCTTTGCGCAGAGGCTGCTGAGCTAAAAATAGCCTCGACAGTCAAATACGGGTCCTGGTTGCGGCTCTCGCCTGCAGGGTCGCCGGCCAAGAGGCAGAAGCGGTGCCCAGGTGCGCCTCAGTGCGCCTGTTCCTGGCTGTGCAGGTGGATTGTAAACCAGCTCGAGGGTGGATTATCTCTTGAGTGCAATATAGGCTAATTCCGCACATGTTGGATAATGCACTTTCAATGCACTTTATCGTTTGAGGTGGATTTTTTGTTCCGCCCACGAAAAAATCCATTCCAAATGATCTATAAAGAGGATTGGAAGTGCATTATCCAACGTGTGCGGAATCACTCATAGCTTGGGATGCGGAACACTTATTCGTGTTTTAAAATTGCATGCATGCCAATGAGAAGAATCAGTTAAAAAAAAGACTGAAATGCAGGAGCAGCGATTAAAACACCAACGATCAAGAAGCAAGAGTAGCGCAATTGCCATGCATCAAAGAAGTAGGGCAGCCGGAGAAAAACACAAATGGGAAAACAGGACTTTGCCTGGTGCTTGAAAAAGGGCAAAGTCAGGGGCAGGCAAACATCTCTCCAGCAGGAGTTCTATCCACGGACACAGCCACCAAGAGGTCGCTGCCTTTCCTAGATAACTATATTTTAGATATTCACCCACCACTTTTCTGCCCCAGCTATTTTAAAATAATTGCAGCTGAAAAAGCAGAAGAAAACTGAAAATACTCACTTCCAAATATTTTAAAAATCTGAAAGTGACTCTAGAGAAGCAATTTATATTCTCCGAAGATCTTTAACCTCCAGCTTGCCGTAGGTGTTTTTCTTCTTATAACAGTTCCTGAGCAATCTTGCTGTTACTAATAATTGGAAGGTTCTATTTGATTACTTCTGTGACTGTTAGTTTTGTGCAAACCTATGGTCAGACTCCAAGGGGTGCAAGCGGAAGAGAAATGACATCTCGTACCTGTTCCATGTGTTTTTTATGTGCAAGACCTGGAGCCAGAAACTGGCCCATATTTTGAGCACTGCAAGCCATCACCGTACAGCATCATTCTTTTATCTTCACAACTACCCTGTGTGGTAGGTTAGACCGAGAGACAGTGAGCAACCGGCCCAAAGTCACCCAGCGAGCTTCCGTAGCAGAACAGGTGTTCAGACCTGGGGCTCCTATATTTTATCTAGTGCAACACACCCTGGCTCCCTGCAGCACTTTTGAAGGTGGCTTATGACCATGCATGGAATAAATGCCCTTTCATCACCAGTTTGTTGGCATAAAAAAAATTGCAGGCTGCACCATATGGTTGCACCTGGGGGAGAGCAAGTTCCTTGCATGTGAACTGGATGTGCGTGAAACCCACCTCTGGCTTTCACTGAGCACAGCTTCATCTCCAAGCACTGTTTGTTTCAGGAAGGTTAAATTCTTGCCTTCCTACTTTACCCAACAAAGAGTGATAATGGAGCATTGACCTTTCACTGATTTTAAATTAACCAAGTGAGTAAAAAAAAACCAACCCTCAGTAAGTGTCCTAATTAAAGCATCATGTTAATTACCCACCATTAAGCCATTAAGAAGGGAAGTGTTTTGTATAGATGATTTCAGGTGCCGTTGATGTACCAAAAGCAGTTTTGAAGGTCAAATGCAACTTCATCAGCTTTACATTTTGTTAAAAATTTAACCCCCCCTCGCCCCCCCCGTCGCCTTTTCCACATAGATGGTTTCTATACAGCCACAGGCCACTGCTTTAGACAAATTATTATTAACTTTCCTCTCCCCACCCACAGACTGGAAACAAATGGCAACGCAAAAGCTGCAAGAAGATGCAGAGATAATGAAAGGCTATCACTTTATCAAAGTAGGAAAAGGTATGTCTAACCTCGGCTGCTGCAGCTCGTCATTTCCAAGCATTACAATTGCAAATTCATTCAAAACAGTAAGGAAGCTTCTAGCTTTCATTGCCAAACGGAAGAATTCACGCACAGGGCTGCCTTTGTACTCAACACTTTTCAAAAGAACTTCTCAGCAAGTGTGGCACATTTTTTATGTCATTAATTCTGTAGAAAACTAGAGCTCCCTCCTTCCCTTGGGTATCTTTGCGGGAAAGGCTTGCATCTCCCAGCTGACATGAGTTACTTTGTGAGAGCGAGAAGTGAGATATAATTGCAACAGAGAAAAGATTAATTTCCACCAGAACTAGCAAGAAACCCTGTAACAGTTGAGGACACAGCTTGAGATGAGGGTACATTGTGGACGGGGACTGACTCGCCCTGCCCTGATTGTTGGCCATTTCAGCACTGCCTTATTTTTGCACTTTTTTCACACCTTAATGGCATTTCTTGTGAACCTGCTCTCATGACGGACTGTTCTCAGGCTGCGGCAAATGTCTTGACTTGTGCATTTCCGTCGCACTTCCAGAAGTACACGTGCTGCAAAAAAAGCGGGGTTTTGGCCAGGGATGAGTTTTCATCACAGCTGATGTAAGCACATTCACACCCAACATTCATTTTTTAAAAAAAATCTCCCCGCATTCAGAATTGTGCTGTATCACTGTTTCCCTATGTAAGCTTGGGTCAATTCCCCTGCCTCAAGCAAGGCAGGGATAGGCTGTTAGTTTGCCAGCCGTTATCCACACAAGGAAGGAACCGTCATTTTCACAATATACTGTAAAACAAAATTCTGCGATGAATTTCCAGGGCTGTCTCCATTATCAATATCAGGAATATTCAATCAAGATTCCTTTCCAATGTGGCATTGCAATAGCGCAATAAGAAGCTAATATATTGTTTTAAATGATGGAAACTTCGGACTGGACTCGGAAAAGGCTAGGAGGATTGGTGTTCACAGAGCTCATTTCGAGGGGGAACGCACAGGAACGCAGTTCCGGCAGTTCCCCAAAGAGGTCACATGACAGGTGGCTCCGCCCACCTGACTCTCGGCCATTTTGGGCCCATTTCAGCCTGGATTGGGGCCGAAACGGCCTGGATCAGGCCTCTGACACGTGGTGGATCATTCTCTCACTCATCAGCGGCCCAATCCTGACCATTTTGGGCCCCTTTTCAGCCATTTTCAGCCCCTTTTTGCCATTTTGGGCCCAATTTTGTCCCTGAATGGCCAGGATTGGGTCCAAAACAGCCAGGATAGGTGATGTCAGGGGGTGTGGCATATGCAAATCAGCAATACTAATGATACACTTCCGGTGATGGCTAGAGGTGTGGCATATGCTAATGAGTTATGCTAATGAGTTGTGCTAATGAGTTCCTCCAGCTCTTTTTCTATGAAATGACCCCTGGGTGTTCGGAAGGAGGGGAAAGCGAGCTAGGAGGAGTGGCTGAATATGTGTGGCCGTTCTCTTAAGAAGAGCTTTTAAGCGTTCTCATGCAATCAAAAAAATGCATGAAAAACCCGTTTCCAAGCAGAAAAACCGGCAAATGTGCGTTCTCTGGTAAAGTGCAACAATAATGGGGAAATGACGGGATGTGGGTGGCTGGATTACGAGGACATACGTACTGATGTAAATAAAACGGCAGAATAGCAATGGTGTGCCGCTACAATAAAGATGTGTGGAAAAGGCTGTTGTCTTCCCTCACTGAACCAAAAGTGTGCCTAGGCCACCAAGGGATGTGGCCACATGGGAGAGCATCAACCTCCCATTGGCTTGGGGGATGCAGTGCATGCACTGGCTGCCATTTCTATGTAATCAGAAACAAAGCAGGGAAACCCCGGGTAGTCAAAGGCTACAAGAAACAATACCGGGAATATACAGTCAAAGAAATTTTTGATTTTTATAACAATATATTGGTGCAAAGTGTGCAAAAGTGCAAAGTGTCAACAATAAATACAATTTCATACAAGTAATAAATATATAATAAATACAAGGTAACAATTATACAAGGTAACAGTTGTTTGTCCGTGTTTTTGTAATATTCATAAAGAAACGTCTGGGTGAGAGCTGCAGTAGAGCCTTTTTAGGAATGTCGGCAGAAAGTCCCACAGGGAAGGGTGACCACAATCCAGATCAAATGAAAATATTGATGTGCCGATGGGATTATGCTTGCATATTATATCATTCCTGTTTTGTATACACAACTTCTTCCTGGGCACAGTTATTGGATGTACGCCTTCCTAATGGTCTTCAACAGGAACAGCTCACCACATGATATTTTCATTACTGGCATGAACCACCATTTCAGCGCAACGGACATGTAATAAGCAGGGTTTGCACAGGCGAACGTGCCGGTGGATAGCACCCCTCCAACTGAACCAGTTGCAAATAAACTTCTTTTGAGCTCCTGGAAACCAGACCCATTTGCTACATCTCCCAGATTGTACATTATTGCTGCTGTAAAAAGGACGAGCCCCACAGTTGCTTGCGCTACATCAGCTCTGTAGCTCTGTCAAAGCATTGATGGATGAAGGACCAACTTCACTCAAACTGACACTTCCCCCTGTCGTCTGCCTGCCATCGGTATTCCGCAAGGGTTTATCATTGTCAGTTTGTGATGTGCTGGATCCCGGTATCTGTTATTAACCTTTATGTTATGCCTCCAGCAAAGGAGAGAAAAAGGAGACGGGGATGCTGATCAAAGCACATCAATCAGGCCCACCAAGTGAAGTCTAACAGCAGGATCGGTTTTCTGGCTAATGGGGGAGCAGAAGTGGGCCGTGCTCTCTGACCTCCAGGCGTTGCTTCCAGACGACTGCAAAAAGTCAGTTCTGTGTTGAGTTTCTAACTCTCACCTGTGCTAGCCAAGTTGTGGCCACATCAGCAACTGAATGAGAAGCCCCAAAGTGAAGAGTTCAGGTTGTGTGCTTGCTATCACAATGCTAAGCAACGGATGTCTTCCCAGACAGAGGAGAAACAAAATGTGTGTTTTGCAAGAACTCCTAGAACTCACCTAATCTTCTCCTCTAGAGGTCTGTTGGGAGTAAAGCCTGACCTTGGCTTGGAACTTGCTAATTGGTTTAGTGGACATAAAGAGTCTCAGCCTCTCAATTGATCAGCTCGGGAAAGAGCTCCAACTTTCAATACCCGGCAGTAAAGAATAATAGAGTCGCTAATATTTTATTCCCCGCAATAAACTTAGAAATATAGAGCTGTATTCCAGTTTGGCCTCTTTGTACTCCCTGATTGGTAGGACCCCGTAAAACTAAATGCGCAGTTTATCACACGGAGTCAAGCCTGTCCCATCATCCTTAAGGGCCACTAAAGCACATGATAGGACTTGATGGGGGTAGCCCCCCGCCATGTCTGTCCCCTGCCACTGGTTAGTATCAATGGTACCCTGCCTGAAAACATTCAGGCAAAGAAAAAGGGGGATAGAGATAAGGCTATTGAAACTAAAACTGAAACTTAAAAAAGCCAAGAAAAAAGGTTGCGGAAGAAGGATATATCTGTTCTTAAAAAGCAGTGATAACAAAACTTTTAAGAAATGCATAGCATTCACATAATGTCAATAAAAATGTATAGAAGAGGCTAATTACGTTAGAATAAAACAAAAGACCAAGCATGTCAGCAAAATCTTCATCAGTGGTCCGCTGTTACCAAATAACCATACAATTTATGAAGAATATGTTATGCACATACAAGGATCCCGTAGCCACAATAAATGCCTTGGAAGCAATGCCTATAAGATACAGTAAAATTTCAAAATTGCTGGAATGCTATATCTGCCCCATTAAACCAAATAAATCAGTTTTCCTTTTACAAATCAATTAAAAATGACCTTTTAAAAAAGAAAACTTTATAATAAAAAAAATTTTGGACAACAAGGAGGCACCACTTTTTGGTATCTCAGATAATACACCACATGACCAAGATCACAGCTTCATCAGGTCCAGGACGGGACACAGGGAAACTGTCTGAACTGGAACATGGGATTTATTTCTGCCACCAAGGGTCCCTGCCATCATGTGCTAGAAGTGGAGTGGGCAACCAGCACCAGAGTGTGAAATGCGTTTCAAAAAGTTTTACCCTGTTGAAATCAATGGGCTTAGACTGGAGTAACTCTTTTTAGGATTGCTCTGTTAGCCTCTCCCAGCATTTATATCAGGCTTGGCCAATCCAAAGGCTTCATATTTCCTGCCAGTCGCAGGGGCTGATATTGCAGATTAGATTCCCAGGAGTTAGCCGTGTTAGTCTCTAGTTGCAAGATAGTAAAGAGTGGAGGCAAGCACGAACCAAAATATGAATCGAAGTTTGTAACAAACCGGACTGGTTCGTGATTTGTGGACCAGCAGCTCACGGGAGCTCATTCTCACAAACCATGACGAATTTTAGCCCAGTTCATTTGGTTCGTATTTTGGTTTGTCACTACAGACAGCCTGACGCCGATCAATCAGTTTCCTAGACAATGGGCGGGGGGACGGGGTGGACTCGCTGCACACCTTCTGCTGACCCAGAAGTGACATTTTCACAAACCAAACAAACTGGTTCATGAATTGGGGCAAGTTTGTGAAAGTCCCTGGTTCGTGAAACGTGACGAACCATGAATTGCATGTTTCAAAATTTTCCTAGTTCGTGCCCATCTCTAGTAAAGAGTCCAGTGGCACCTTTAAGACTAACCAGCTTTATTGTAGCATAAGCTTTCAAGAACCACAGCTCTCTTCGTCAGGTGCAGAGAGCTGTAGTTCTCGAAAGCTTATGCTACAATAAAGTTGGTTAGTTTTAAAGGTGCTACTGGACTCTTTACTATATTGCAGATTAGATATTCCAGAATCAGACTACGAGGTGCAAGACCCCAAATAGTGAGCACATGTGCGAATGGAGTCTGAACTGGCAAAGACTGAGAGGAAAGAGATCTTGGAGATGCAGTGGACTTAGGGTTGCCAGCTCTGGGTTGGGACATACCTGGAGATTTGAGGGGTTGGAGCTTAGGGAGAGCAGGGTTTGGGGAGGGGCTGCAGCTCAGTAGTTTATAATGCCATAGAGTCCCCTCTTCAAAGCAGCCATTTTCTCCAGGGGAATTGTTCTCTGTTGTCTGGAGATCAGTTGTAATCCCAGGAGATCTCCAGCCACCACCTGGAAGCTGGCAACCCTGGGACAGCTTGATAATACTCAGTTAGTGGCAGCAGTTTCAAAGGCAAACTCCACACTGGGAACTATTAGGAAAGGGCTTGAAAATAAAATGACCAATAGCATAATGCGTTTGTACAGGGCTCTGGTACGCTCTCGTTTGGAATACTGCATGCAACTTTCGTTACCATATCTCCAAAAGGACAATGCCAAGCTGGAAAAAGTACAGAAGAAGGCAACCAAGATGATTATGGGCTTGGAGGACCTCTTCTATGAGGGAAGGCTGAACAGCCTCGGACTTTTCAATTTAGAGAAAAGATGGTGTGGGGCATAAGTTTGCCAGGCGCATGCCTGGAATCCTCTGGAGATTGGAGGAGAGTGTATGGCGTATCTGCGGGACCACCTCTCCCCATATGAACCGCAGAGGGCTCTTTGCTCTAGTGATAAAGATCTGCTAAGGGTCCCTGGCCCCAGGGAGGCCTGCCTGGCATCGACCAGGGCCAGGGCCTTCTCGGTCCTGGCCCCAGCCTGGTGGAACGCTCTGGCTAATGAGACCAGGGCCTGGTAGGATTTGTTATCCTTTCGCCAGGCCTGCAAGACGGAGTCGTTCCTCCAGGCATATGGGCAGTGCTAGGCGGAGCCCCCTGGCTGGTAGACTGCAGAATGTGCCTTCCCTACTAGCAGTACCTCCATCTAGCACACAGTCCCCAGTATGATGCTCTAGAGATGGGTGAAGGTCGGTCAGTTGGTTGCTGTGCCATTATGATTATGTATATATATATGTATTTTTAACTGTGTAACTTTGACTGTTTTATGGTTTTAACTGGTATCAATTATTTGATGTGTTTTAATTGTATATGGTTGTAATCCGCCCTGAGCCTGCTGGTGTGGGGAGGGTGGAATATAATCGAATGAATGAATGAATGAATGAATGAATGAATGAATGAATGAATGAATGAATGAATGAATGAATGAATGAATAAGGGGAGAAAAAAGGATAGTCAATGTCACTTTCAGCTAAAACCCAGAAGTGACATTGTTGAGTGTCACATTTCACCACGGAGATTGGTGAAATCTTAGCGCATCGGTGACATCACTTCTGGGGTTTCTCTGGAAGTGATGTTGGGACGTCGATGACCTCTTTCCCCCTTCCCATTTCCTCCCTGCCACTTGCGGAAGCAGCAGCAGGGGCCAGGAGGAGGCAGCAAGAGATTGCTTACCATAGAAGGTAAGTTAACAAACCTAGGGGAACATGGCAGAGCTTTATACTGTTGTTTATGGGGTGAAGAAAATGAACAGAGGACATGGTATTCCTTTCTGGTAATACTAGAACTCAAAAGCACTTAAGTTAGTGTACAATAGAGACTTCTTTACTCAAGGTATTAAATTGTGGAATGCACTGCCGGTGGGTATATCGATGGCCACAAGCATGGACGGCTTTAAAAGGGGATTAGGCAGGTTTATGGAGGAGAGATCTAGCAGGGGCTGGTATCCATGGGTACTAAAAAGAACCTCCACATGCAGAAGCAGTAAACCTCTGAACCCCACTGTTAGGAGGCAACATCAGGAGGTGCCCTCTGTGCCCTGTTTGTTGGCACTTTACGGCAATGTACTACTGGTCTGATCCAGTACAGCTCTTCTTATGTTCACTCTAGGGTTGCCAGGCCCCCTTACTCTCCTAGTGGGAGGGGGGGGAACCTGGTACCTTATTCAGTGGCTGATTCTGCACACATTGGATAATGCACTTTCAATGCACTTTATCAATCATTTGAGGTGGATTTTTTGTTCTGCACACAAAAAAATCCGTTCCAAATGATCTGTAAAGAGGATTGGAAGTGCATTATCCAATGTGTGCGGAATCACTCAGTGTCTTTGCATGTTCACGTTGCGTGCAAGTGCTCCCGGGCCAGCACAATGATGTAAGTTCCTGGAAGCGATGTCATCATGCAGAGCCCAGGAGTGATCCCGTGCTTCGCAATGGACTGATTTGGGCCCCAAATCCCCACCATATCAAACCTATGTTCTCTAGGGTTACCAGGTGCCCACTGGTGGTGGGCAAACTCCTGGGGATTTGCCCCCTTAATCCGCCGATCGCTGAGTGATCGGCGGGAGGGGGCAAACTCCTAGAGCGTGCCCACCACTGGCACACACCACAGGAGCATGTGGCGTGCGTGCACTCCCACCCCTCGCGCTGGCTGCAGGAGCACCCCTGTGCTCTGATTTGGCCCCCAAATGGCCAAATTGGAGCACGGGAGCACTCCCACAGCCGGCGCAATGACATCACTTACAGAAGTGATGACACCACACACTTCCAGAAGTGACATCATCACACCGCCGACGGAGCGAGGGTAAGTTCCAGGCCCCTATCCTCCTGCTGAGAGGACAGAGGGACCTGGCAACCCTAATATTCTCCCTTTTTCTCTGCATTGAGAAAAGTGTACTTGATAATCACTGATCACTCAGTAAGCAGCCCGTAGAGAGACCCTGGCTTAATTCACATTAGCAGCAAAGATGAAGAGCAAAACAGATCTCCAGTGAAATATTATGACATTCACTTCAAACAGCATACCTACTCAGGAGGTAATCACAGGAGACAGTGGACAGTTCCAGCTTATTGACTGCTGCAGAGCTTTTAAAGGGCCTGTATTTTATTCAGCATTGTCCGTCACAACTTGACAGATATCTTTGGCAGGAAAGCAAATCTTAAGCCAAGAAGTCAGCTCACCAATCACTGATGTTCCAGGAAGTCAGAGCTGGCCAGTGGGCCACATCTTTGCTGGCCCACAGATTTGGTGTAGAAGTTAAGAGCGACAGGACTCTAATTTGGAGAACTGGGTTTGATTCCCCACTTCTCCACTTGAAGCCAACAGGGTGACCTTGGGTCAGTCACAACTCTTTGGAGCTCTCTCAGCCCCATCCACCTCACAGGGTGATTGTTGTGGGGATAATCCTAATATATAAAAGGTAAGTTGAATTGGCGACGACTCACTTTTTATTATCATGCGGGCACATTGCAGACGACTCAGGCCTCGAGGCCGCTGCGAAGCGCCCACTTGCCGCTGGGAGGGGGACCGCCAAATCAATGGCCTGCTAGTAATGGTATGCTAATAATAACATACTTTGCAAATGCTCTGACTGGGCGTTAAGTTGTCTTGAAGGTTGGTATATAAATCGAATGTTATTATTGAACTAGAATAGGGACAGAACGCCGCAGTTGCTGGACTCACATCTGTACAAACCGAAATGAACAGATATATTTCAGCTGCTGAATGGGCATAGCAGACAGTCTTCTTAGGAAGCGGACCGGCATCTTAACGCAGCGAGGGAAGCAACATTTCCAGAACCCTTGGGAAGCTTAAGGACTGGACAATGGGATATTCACCCAAACAGCTGCTTTCCCAACACAAAACAAAAGAGATTTCTTTTCAGGAAGGTGGGTTTCATTGCACGTGGCCAAAGGCTGTTACAAAATTAATCTAAGTAACAAATAAATTACATCAGATGGCAAATTACTTTTAAGTAATGCCTGTTGAAGAGAGGTTTCAGAGACATAATACTTCACCGTTCATTGCTCTGTCACTACGTATATGTCGTACATGATTTCCTAGACTTTTATGGTATGGGAGAAGATGGCTGCCATACCCTTTGAAAAACTGAGCGATGGCACACTCTGGAGCCAAGCAAAGGTGCAGGAAGAGTGCTCTTCTGCCCTCCAAGCAGCAGAGAGTCTGGTTTGCCCCATGCAGAGTTGCCACCAACCATCCTGATAGGAAAAGGCGGAGGAAGAGGTGCCCTCGTCTTCTGGTTTATGTCAAGAAGAAATGCCAGTAAAGGAAACAGGAGAGGGGAAGGAAGACTATTCCTGACCTTGCTGTTCTCCAGGATCTGTTCTCTGGTCTGGACCAGGGCTTTTTTTCAGCTGGAACGCGGTGGAACGGAGTTCCGGCACCTCTTGAAAATGGTCACATGGCTGGTGGCCCCGCCCCCTGATCTCCAGACAGAGGGGAGTTGAGATTGCCCTCTTGAAAATGGTCACATGGCTGGTGGCCCCGCCCCCTGATCTCCAGACAGAGGGGAGTTGAGATTGCCCTCCGCGCTGCTGCGCGGAGGGCAATCTAAACTCCCTCTGTCTGGAGATCAGGGGGCGGGGCCACCAGCCATGTGACCATTTTTGCCGAGGGCAATTTAAACTTTTAAAAACTCCCCCCTTGTTCCAGCTGACTCAGAGTGATGTCACTGGCCCTGGGAGCATGCATGCACTTTGTGCACACACATGTGGTACCAGGGGCACCACCTCCCGCCAAGAGTTGCCCCCTGTGCTGGCAACCCACTAAGGTCCACCACCTCTTTTTCCCAGAAAAAAAGCCCTGGTCTGGACCAAGGTTATGTGGGCTTCGCCAGACAGATTATCAGCTTCAGCTTCTTCCCAACTTCTCTTTCTCTGTTGCAAGGCAGCGGCATGTGACATGTCACATGTGATCACGCTGGTAATGAATACTGTTTATTGAGGAACTCATGACAAATTTGGATTTCACAGGAACAATGAAAGTTGCAAGGCAGTCTTTCCTAGAGATGTAGAAAGGAGAATTTCAGCCGGTGCAACTTTTCTCAGCCCTAAATGACAGGCCATGGCTTATCCTCTCTTTTATGCAGCTATTGAAAGCACAGGAGCCGTGCTGCCCTCGTTTGCATCCGGTTGTCCTAGAATGTCCACAGAATGTTGACAAACACCAGAGATCAGCCGTTCTTTTTGTTTTCCACCAATGTGCCAACACAAGCAACATCTCCTGAGCAAAACTGCCAAGATTATATCAACGGAATCAATACGAAATTTTGCAGCCAATGCTAATGACATTTCTAATTTTGGGTTTTTTTAAAAAAAAACAATGATGGGGGGGGGGACACGACTAGTTCAAACTGTTGGGCAGTCTAATTGAAAGCTAATGTTGCTCCTAAATTGAATTTCAAATGAATTTTACATCCATAGTTCATTTTGCTAATTCCGTTCCCTGCATCCTGTAATTAGGTGACAGTGACTGATCGCTTGAGTGAATAATATCTATGTAGAAGGACCACTTAGTAATAGAATATGTCACATGTGATCACACTGGTAATGAATACTGTTTATTGAGGAACTCATGACAAATTTGGATTTCACAGGAACAATGAAAGTGCTCTGACAGCAACACACAGGCTGATGGATCGTGGAAGGAAAGAAAGGGGTAATGTTACCGTTACAGTCCCGGGTTTGGTCTGGGTTGTATCTTTATCTTATCGTATCAGGAAGAAGCCAGTTATTTGATATATCTTACAATAGAATGGGCTAGAAATCATCTGTCGCCTTCTCCATTGCCTAGTAAGCCCCTCCTGCCTTTGGCTGAGCAGTTCTTGTGTACTGGAATATTCATGACCATTCCAATAACTACAGGAAAGAGCATGTTAGCAAGCTGTGCTGATTCTGTGAGGGAATGGAAAATCCAGTTTGGCTGGGAAGGAAAAAAAACCAGGAATGGGATTGTTAACCATTTTGCTCAGGCCAAGTTGACTGGGACCCTTGTCTCAGGCCCAGCTCCTGTCATGTAACTCTTCCATACAACTTATTTCTATGGATGCTGCAGCCATAGGATGCCAGCAAGCTCGTCAAGACACATGCTGCTTTCTTTCACACAACTGGCAAACGGCATCAGAAGGCAGCACCTGATATGGTTGCGAAAATGCCTTCTTCTGTGGCTGCAGGCGACATACATGACTCAGCCATTCTGTGCAGCAGATCTGAGAACTGTGATTCAGCTCTCACAAGGCAACCCATGTTTACCTGCCTGGTTTTAGATGCCAGTTTTTGTTTGTTCTGCACTCTGCTGTAGCCACCTTTTTGTTGGTCTTGAACCTGTACCATAACATAACAGCATCAAACTTTTCCTGACATGCTTGTGGAGGGGGCTAATGAGACAGATTTTTGCACCCATCCCTGCATCTTCAACGCCTTTTTAAAAGAGATATGGGATAAAATAGTGAGGCATGCCTCATTTCTCTGGGTAGTGAGAAATTTCCAGGGGTGGGTTGACCGGAGTGGGTTCCCTTTGAGCAGTGGAAACTTATGGCCCCCTGGAGGCTTGTGGTGTTATTGTAGTATTTGTTTTTAATAACATAACAATAACATTCCATTTATATACCCCCCTTCAGGACAACTTAATGCCCACTCTGAGCGGTTTACGAAGTGTGTTATTATTATCCTTACAACAATCACCCTGTGAGGTGGGTGGGGCTGAGAGAGCTCCAAGAAGCTGCGACTGGCCCAAGGTCACCCAGCTGGCTTCAAGCGGAAGAGTGGGGAATCAAACCTGGCTCTCCAGATTAGAAGCCTGCCATTCTTAACCACTATACCAAACTGTACAAACAGAGCTCAGGTGGAGGCAAAAGACAATGTGTGTGTGTTAGTGAGAGAGAGAGAGAGGGAGAGAGAGATTTTCATTTTCCATTCCTAGGCACTGCAACCATCTCTCATCAGTGCCTGCCCCCTCTGTCTATTCCAGAATCTTTTCGCAGACACCTGTCTTCTTTCTCCACTTTTCAGCTAGGAGCGGGGACTCACCTCTTCCAAGCCCTAATGGGCACCAAGCCAGAGCCATTTCCTGACACTCAAGGCCCACCAGGAGATATCTACAATTGTTAAGACACATCGCCATGCCTTCTGTCATGTAGGATCATAATCTGAGCCCATGGGAGTAGAAACGATGGAGCTGACTGTGTAGCCAGGAACGAGTTGGCAGAAGGACTAATCCAATTGGACTGCAATAAAATCTTTGTGCTGGGAAGCTTTGTGCTCTGCCATTAGCAGTTGCCATGTTACAGGCAGTCAGGAAGCCTATCTACAGGGGAAGGTGTCGTCTCCAGACTGAATCCAACCTCTGGTCCACTTTAATGGTAAGTTTGGATAGTCCTAGCAGTACAAATGTTTTAGTATGAGTCCAGGGGAAGCCTAACCAGTTTTGATGAGTGGTCCCCTGGCCTGACCCCTTCCTGTATCTCTCTTTCTTCTTCTCTCTCTCCGTGCTGTCTTTAACAAGAGTACAGACCGCCTCTCCCTCACCCCATACCTCTAATTATTTCCCTGCAAACCAGGTTGTCCCGAACTGTACTTAGAAATTGGCCCTTTTGGCTAACTGTGACTCTAAGAGCCAAGCTACACGTGACAAATGACACAGGTTGGACACTTGTCAGCTTCTCTCAAGTTTTGATGGGAAATGTAGGCATCCTGGTCTTGCAGCTTGGCTCTCCGACTGCTGTCCAACGGGCTTTCCAACTGTCACTTGTCCAACATTCCGCCAAGCTGCCTACATTTCCCATCAAAACTTGAGGGAAGCTGACAAGTGTCCAACCTGTGTCATTCGTCACTTGTAGTTTGGCCCTCAGAGGCCATGGAACTAAGCAATCCTGATTAGACTGAACGCAGTCGCTCCTGATACCAACAAGAGTAAGCATTCCTGGGCAGGAGCCATGTCTTCTGGTCACCTCCTTGATTTTGCAGGCCATATGCTGTCTGGGATTGCAGGAGACAGAGAGGCCATGTTCGATATCAAACTGAGACATAAGTAGGGCTGCCAGGTCCCCTGGTGTGTGTGTGGAGGGATCCTCTCTCCCAGCTTCTGCCCCCTGCGGCCACTCACCTGGCTGGTGGGGGAGAAAGCTCCAGGGAGTGGGTCCAGGAGGCAAAAAACCTCCCGGGCCAGCGTGCAGCAGGTGCAGTCCCCATGGGTGCAATGAATGACATCACTTCCGGCAGTGATGTCATCACACCCGGCAGTGAGCATGCTCCTGCCCTTCGCAGGGGCCCTGAAGTGACATCATTGCGGGTGCCGGGAACACATGCATGAGTGAGAGAATCAACAAGATAACTACCAGGTCTCCCCCACACCTCCCACTGGAAGGTTAAAGGGATACGGCAACCCTAAACATAAGGAAAGCCTGCAGGAACAGAGAAGCTGGCTGACAAAGATAGCCAGGTTCCCCTAGGGGGGCTGGACGTTCCCTTGACAATCCTTCTATGCTTTGGCTTCCTGAGGGTCATTGAAATTCAGGCCATGTTTTAAAGATCACAGTTTGCTGGGCAATAATTGACTTTTAGGACCATCAAGGAACCTGTTCTCTCTTACTTACTAGCTGGTTCCTGGATCCTACTTGCTACCCCAACCCCACAGTTAGTGTACTCTTGCTGAAACCACTTGGTCTCTTTTGGGCATCTCATGGACAGCAACAGGCTTCCATTGCACTGGACCCTTCCTTCTTCCTCTTGATTTCCATGCAGAATAGGAAAGGTATATCTTTGCTCCGTATCTTCTCCCCCACCTCACCCCAAATTTTCCAATGTACACTGCACCACACAGAGAGCTGGCATTCTGCTTCTCTATGCTAGTTAGAAAGACTAGTGTGGGCTTTCAGGGACCACAGTTCTCTTTGTCAGATGCATCTGGCAGGGAGAGCTGTGGTTATCGAAGGCTTATACTACATAGGAATTGGATGCTTTTACTGCTGCAAACTAACACGGCAAACTGACTCCACACCAAAAGATGTTTACGTTTACTAGCAAAGGAATGTTTTGGTTGCCTCCCCGCTAATTGCATCTTGTCCCCTTCTGATATATGTCCCCTTCTCTCCCCTCTCCACCCTCCTCTTCTGTATTTGACCAGTTTGTATCATGCATCTGACGAAGAGAACTTGATTCTCGAAAGCTTATGCTACAATAAAATTGGTTAGTCTTAAAGGTGCTACTGGACTCTTTTTGATTTTGCTACAACAGACTAACACGGCTAACTCCTCTGGATCTTTCACTCATCTTTTGTCCTGTTCCCCATTTCCCCCCACATTTTACACTTTAAGCTTAGAGGTAAGTCCTGCTCCGACTGGAATTGGGATTACTTTTGCTGATGTTTTCTAGGTGTTGCCAGGAAATAATTGCTTGTGCTTTTTTAAACTCAGGATAACTTCCTTCCCCCCATTTCTGATATAGTACCCCAGTCTCTCAATAAACTCAATAAAACCTTTAAATCTGTTTTTGTTTTCTGTATCTTGCCGAATCACACTCTTCACAATAGTAAAGAGTCCAGTAGCACCTTTAAGATTAACCAGCTTTACTGTAGCATAAGCTTTCGAGAACCACAACTCTCTTCATCAATGCAACTTTATTGTAGCATAAACTTTTGAGAACCACAGATCTCTTAATCAGATGCAACTTTATTGTAGCATAAGCTTTTGAGAACCACAGCTCTCTTCGTCAGATGCAACTTTACTGTAGCATAAGCTTTCGAGAACCACAGCTCTCTTCATCAGATGCAACTTTATTGTAGCATAAGCTTTCGAGAACCACAGCTCTCTTCATCAGATGCAACTTTATTTATTTTTTATTTATTTATGTCATTTATAGTCCGCCTTTCTCATTGAGACTCAAGGCGGATTACATAGTGTGAGATCAGTACAATCAGTACTTTATTGTAGCATAAGCTTTCGAGAACCACAGCTTTCTTCGTCAGATGCAACTTTACTGTAGCATAAGGTTTCGAGAACCATAGCTCTCTTCGTCAGATGCATCTGACAATGCATCTGATGAAGAGAGCTATGGTTCTCAAAAGCTTAGGCTACAATAAAGTTGGTTGGTCTTAAAGGTGCTACTGGACTCGTTACTATTTTGCAACTGCAGACTAACACGGCTAACTCCTCTGGATCTATGTCACTCTTCACAGTTGCTCACAGTCACCTCACTAGGTGAAGATCTCTATTCCTACTCCCTGCGCAAACAAGCAAGCGAATTCCCCGTACAGTCTGAATATGCACGTTCAGATGGTCGCAAGGTCGCAAGAAGCAGCAGTGCAATCATCGGAGATGCAAATACCTTCCTGTTGAAGCGAATGGCGGGAATGTGAGAATGGCTGTTTGAAAAGACACTGCTAGATCCCCGTGGCCAAAGCCCATCCACTTAGGATGCTGGTTCTGGGAGAGATCCAGGAGAATGGCGTTCTCCAGCATTTCCTGTCATTCTCCGCTCCAAAGGCAATATCTGATGAACTAGAGAGGTGGGAAAGCGGGAGCCAGCCGAGCATCTGCAGACAGGGAGGAGGAAATGCATTAATTTTTCATGGGCCCCAGCAGAGAGGAGAGGCGCTTGGCGTTCATCATGTCTGCACTGACCTTGAGGCAGTTTCTTTCTCCCTCCCAGGACTCTTGGCGACCATCTGCTTCATATTAGATGGTTTGTGAGGGAAGGCGGCTCGCTGTCAGAGAGGCGAGGCAAGACCTGGCGCGAGAGCAGGGCCTGCTGCCCAGCCCTTTGGCGCTCAAAGGCAGAAGCCAGCCTGAGCCCATAAAAGCCAACAGGAGCAGGGGCTCACGCCTGCTGGCTGGCATGCTCTTTCCCTCTCCCCTTGCCACTTTCTTTGCTCTCTCTCTTCCTGCCCAAATTTAGATTGGACGCTCTTCTGGGTAAGGACCTGTCACCTTTCGGTTTGTTTATGTCACTGGACAAAGTGCCACTGTGTTATCAGGATGCGACATAAACTTATGACTCACACTGGCGTTTATCATCTGCTGACGCACCAGCCGGGCAAGTTCTCACCTCTGGGTAACCTTCAGCCAGACCTTTCACCCCTTGGCCCCAGCCACGCATTTGGACACTAGAGAGAGCACAAGGGAAATCTTGTCAGATTGAATGTGACCGCCTAAACGCCTCGGAACGGGTTTTTTCTCATGCTCCTGTCAGGCTATGGGTGACAGGATATAGCAGACAGATCTCTGGCCCATTTGCAGTAAGACACAAGTACTTAAGTCAAATGGATTTCATTCAGAAATCAAATCAGTTCTATATAAAGGTCCATAGGTCTACTCAGAAGCAATGTAAGCGTCTAAGAGCCAAGCTACAAGTGAAAGCGCCAAGGTATTGTTTACAGTTGGGAGGAGGGAGAAAGGAGGAACCAAAGGGGTGAAAGAGAAGTGTCTCTCACATAATGTCTTTCCTGTCAATTTCTACTCATGCTGCTCAGAGCCAAGCTACAAGTGATGCCTGACACAGGTTGGACACTTGTCAGCTTCCCTCAAGTTGTGATGGGAAATGGAGGCGTCCTGGTTTTACAGCTTGGCTCGCCATTACCGCTGCAAGACTAGGATGCCTCCATTTCCCATCAAAACTTGAGGGAAGCTGACAAGTGTCCAACCTGTGTCAGGCATCACTTGTAGCTTGGCTCTGAGCAGCATGAGTAGAAATTGACAGGAAAGACATTATGTGAGAGACACTTCTCTTTTACCCCTTTGGTTCCTCCTTTCTCCCTCCTCCCAACTGTAAACAATACCTTGGCACTTTCTTTGTGTGAGAATGTTCCACATATTCGTGATATCTCGATGAGTTACTAAGAGCCAAAACACACGTTAAGAAATACCTAGGTTCAGCACGTGTTCTCTTACCTCAAGGTTTGCCGGGATCTGTAGGCGTCCTGGAAGCTTAAAGTTTAGCATTTACAGAGCGGCAGGAAGGGGAAGGGAAATACAGGCGCCTGTATTTCCCTTCCCCTTTTTGCTGCTCTGTAAATGCTAAACTTTAAGCTTCCAGGACGCCTACAGATCCAAGCAAACTTTGAGGTAAGAGAACAAGTTTAGCATTTACAGAGCAGCAGAAAGGGGAAGGGAAATACAGGCGCCTGTATTTCCCTCCCTGCTGCTCTGTAAATGCTAAACTTTAAGCTTCCAGGACGCCTACAGATCCCGGCAAACCTTGAGGTAAGAGAACACGTGCTGAACCTAGGTATTTCTTAACGTGTGTTTTGGCTCTAAGAGGCAAGACACAGCACCGTCTGAGAATAAACATCGGAAGCTGTTACAGTCCAGCAGATAAACACCTGTGAAAGCCTGAGAAAGAGAAGTTATGACACTAGCAAAGTGGTATTGAGCTAAAACAAAATACACTGAGTTCAGCAGAACAGAAACAAACTTGGCATGGATGGGGCTCAGACATGACATTCTGCCCCCCCAAAGATGGCCCCTCCCCTCCCCTCCAAACAAAGACAGGTGAGGGTCAGGAGAGACTGGAGGTGCCTTCTGAAGTGCCCTTTCTTGCTTTCATGCAACCGCCCTGTGCCTGCTGGTGTGGGGAGGGCGGAATATAAATCGAATAAATAAAATAAACCACGGCAGGGGGGCTGAGAGTTTGGTGGGAGCCGAGGGAGGAAAATGAGATGTTTAATCTTTCCTTTCACAATCAAAGCCCCTTTTGATGCTTTTAGCTCTTAGGAGAAAAGTTACGTGGTCTGATATCTGAGGAGGTAAAGAGTTGAGAGACTCTGACCTTGGCAACCCAGGTGAGCCTGATCTTGTCTCAGAAGCTAAGCAGGGTCGGCCTTGGTTAGTAATTGGATGGGAGACCTCCAATGAAGACTAGAGTTGCAGAGGCAGGCAAAGGCAAGACTACCTCTGTTAGTTAGTTTCTTGCCATGAAAACCCCACCAGGGGGTCGTCATATGTCAGCTATGACTTGACGGCACTCTCCACCACCAAACAATTGAGAGGGAGTGAGCACGCAACTTGGATTAGGAAGATATCCTATAGGAAAAGGTTTAAGGATCCCCTCCCTCCACATACTCTTGCTCCAATCACATTCAGAGCCACATGCCTGCTTGGAAGTCAGAGAGAAAACTGCCAGGTAGCACTCCCCATATTTCTTGTGCTACGTCTTGCTTAGAATAAGCAGATTTTTCTGCCACTGCTAACTTGCCTCACAGTTTCTGCTTAGCAGGGACCAACACCTTTTTGCAGAACAGAAAGCAGTTAGCGCAAGGAAGGGCTTTTGCGCAGGTGACAGACAGAAATCCAGTAAGACAGGTGGAGAAGTCCCAAAGGTATTTGTGCTCGCAGGTGGGTTCCAGGCCAGTTCCAGAGCATGCACACAACATCCTCTGTTCGCAAACATGGTTGTCATAATTGTCAAGAGAAGAAAATGCCAGTTGAATATTCAGTGTTGTGCGTGATGCACATTTCCTGTTTCTGCTAATACTTGTCACTGAAGCGCATGCCAGCCCATAAGCAAGCCCAGGAACCACCCCCACCATGTGAAAGCAGTTCACATTTGGAGGGGGGGGGGTCCTTCATGTTAAGTTTTCATGCTTTCTTTTTTCAGCTGGATGAGGGAATAAAACTGTTCTGAGCCACTGTGGGTTCCCATTAGAGAGGAAAACAGGGTGTAGCCAGGGCTTTTTTTCAGCGGGAATGCGGTGGAACGGAGTTCCGGCACCTCTTAAAAATGGTCACATGGCCGGTGGCCCCGCCCCCTGATCTCCAGACAGAGGGGAGTCTAGATTGCATGGAGTGGCACCGGAGTGGCACCGAGGGCAATCTAAACTCCCTCTGTCTGGAGATCAGGGGGCGGGGCCACCGGCCATGTGACCATTTTGGTCAAGGGTGATTTAAACTTCTAAAAACTCCCCCCTTGTTCAGTCCTGTGTTCCACCACTGAGTTCCACCACCTCTTTTCCCAGAAAAAAAAGCCCTGGGTGTAGCTATCTAAGCTAAGTAAAAATTTTAAAAACCGGGTGGTTCATCAGTTGCTGGCAGTTAATAATTCTCTTAAGGCAGTGCACTCAGGCAGGCTGAATGAATCTAAGCGTTCATTTTCCTCCCCCCACAATGGACCCTCCTACTCCTGAGTCAGCTTTCCCGCTGCAGACAGAAGATGTAACCCCAAAACTCTATAAATCTCACTCCAGTTTTTGCCCAATATTCTTACTGGTCAGCGTGGACATGTAAGATGAGAGAATCAAACAAGCAAAGAGCCCAGAGACAAAAGGTTATGGCACTCTTGCCTGGTGGCATCAGCTGCCAGCTGTTTTCAGGCCAGGACTTCGATGTGACATGGAGGGCAGCCCTTACAATACCATGCCACTCTCCTGTCCCTCGTTAATTAGGTGGTTTTCTAGGGACTTCCTCAAGGTTTTATGTGAAGGTGCTTGCTTGCCAAGGCTAATGAGAGAGTGACGTGTGAAATTGCATTTGGAGAGCCTGAGATAAGGCCTCTGTTGGCATTTTTGCCAGTTCTTGCGCTGAAAATGGAGACAGGAGACCCTTTCCAAGAGAGTGGGGAAGGCGGCATTGCCTATGGCATGCATTTTTCAAGTGGTCTAATGTCATCTCCAGTTTAACAGGTTTGCAAGTCTTTGGAACATTACAAAACCTACCAAACCTGTTGACCCTGACCTATGGTGGGATAAGTTGATTGAGCTATTTAGAAAATGTATATGTTGCCTCTAGTGATCTAGCATCCATGGAAATGGTGGTGGTGGTTAATGGTAGCCATGGGTAAGGGAAGGTTAAAGCAAGGAAAGTTTGCACATCCTGTTGCCATTATAGATATCTCTGTATTTGCAGCAGCAAGAAGAGCTACATGAAGAATTTCTCAAGCTGCTTCTTTAAACTGCCAAGGAGGCCCCGCCCCACTGAGATCCTTCAAAGAGGACCCAAAATCATGCCTGGCTGTACACAGAAAAGAAGAATGTTGGGAAGAGGGCTTGATTGGATTTTTTTCTTCCCTTTGCTGCTTGTTTTCTATGTGCAGGGAGTTTTTCTGTGTGTATGGCAAAGTACTCAGTCCCCTGCAACCCAGACCCAGACACAGGGTGGTCCCTTTCAGAGAGCACCAAGGCCTCATCTGCCTCCTTGGTTACACCTTTGGCCTTCATTGGGCCAGGGCTTTCTGGATCTAGTCCCTTCCCTTTGGGTTCCTGAATGTATAGTCGGGCTCATAGGGGTTTAGCTGCAGGATGGAGCTCCTAAAAAAGGGTGGGTGAGAAAGCTGCCTGCAGCCTGAAGCAAAAACAGCAGCTGGAACAACCACCCTTAGAGCCCCCACCACTAAAGCAAGGACTTCCCGGCCACTGGATTGGCTGGATAATGAATGGCCAGAGCCAGAGGCAAGTGGGAGCTGGCTGGCTTCATTCTGGCTGCTGCTCACACTGATGCCAGGAGCCATAAATCTTGAGGGGAGGCTGAGGCAAGAGGAAAAACAAAGGAGACTGTCTGGACAGCTAAAAATGACTGCAGGGGAAGGAAACCTGAGCAGGGAACCACATTGGCTCAGATGACGGGCCTTCCAGAGCTTGAATTTGATGACCTGATTGATATAAAAAGATCAGTCCAGAGCTAAACAAGGACCAGGAAAATCCCTGCTGTAAATCTCACCTTGCCATGGACTTAGCAGGCAATGCTAGGCAAGCAAAAGACCCCTGCTTTTCAAAAGTGCCCTACCTTGCTGGGCTGTTGTGTAAGATTACAGTCACAGTGCACTTTGAATTCTAAGTTCTTCTTTTAGGATGCTTTCTGTACCACCTGAAGCACATCCAGAAATGATCTGGAAACTAAAAAGCCTTTTGAGCAGCACTAGCTTGAAATGTCACTTTGCTAAATGGGATTTTGGAGGAAATTAGAATGCTGATGCGTACACTGTGGGCACGCTAATCTTATTCTTATTGAGGAAGACGGCCATCCAAATCTGGACAAAGCATGTTCATTCATTTATTTAACTTCTGGTCACATTATGACTCCTGTGGGGGGTGGGAATGACTGTACAGCCCCCCCCCATAACAGGAGATCAGTAGGGAGGCTCACCTGATGCATAGGGGACCAGCCTCAACCATATGCCTGGTGGAACATCTCTGTCTTTGAGGCCCACCAAAAGGATAAAAGATCTTGGTTTTATCGTCTCCTGGCTGGAGTGTGAAGGCTGTTGGGTCTTGGGAAAAGTGGCTTGGTAGATTGGAAGTTTTTCATGTGTGAGGAGGAAGGGGGATGCTCCCAAGTTAACAGCCACCAAGGCAAAACCCACATCAGGCTTTGAGTTTTCCCTTTAACATTTCTCTCTGTGCTGGTTACAGTCAAAAGAAAAAGGAGACTTGTTGCATCAGAACCCACTTCATCAGATGCATGAAGTATATCCCCAGTGGGCTGATTATATATAAGTACTAGAGGTTAAAAAAACGTATTCAGCACTGGGTCAAACCAGAAGCACACAGAGAGCCCCATGTTTGAAACTCCCAGATGTAAACCTTGTCTTCTGGTGCTCAGAGGCCCAATTCAAATTAGACCATGGCGTGCTGGGGGAGGGAGGAATTGAGCCTCCCCTCCATGTTGCTCTGTGATTGGCTGGGGTCGCTTTGGACCTTAGTTCTGTCGCTGTGTTTTCAGTTCCTAGGAGCCGAGTCTCTTTTGGCATTTCTTGGCTCTACTGAGATCCCATAGGAGGCCAATTAGCTTTCCCAGCTCCATGTTGGAATAGAAGTGAGGCACTTTAGCTCAGGTCTAAATTAGGTTTGAGCTGCCTGTGGCTATCCCACAGGGTACATGTGGCAAGTGTATATTTACACACTATACACACACACACTTTGTCAACTCTGACCAAGCTTCCACCTCAATAATGCTGCCGTCCTAAGCATACCTCTCGGAGCCCATTGAAGTCAAGGGTGTAACTCAGTTTAGGATTTGCACTGTAGTCCCATTAGGTAGGGTTGATTACTCTGGATTGGGAAGTTTCTGGAGATTTGGGGGTGGTGCCTGAAGATGGTGGGATTTGGGGAGGGAAAGGATCTCAGCAGGGTATAATGCCATAGAGTCCACGCTCTAAAGCTGCCATTTTCTCCAGGGAAACTGATCTCTGTAGGTTGGAGATCAGTTGTAATTCTGGGAGATCTCCAGGCTCCACCTGGAGGTTGGCAGCTCTCCCATTAAGTACTTCCAGGGCTCATTTCGAGGGGGAACACGCCGGAATGCAGTTCCGGCAGTTCCCCAAAGAGGTCACATGTCAGATGGCCCTGCCCACCTGACTCTTGGCCATTTTGGGCCCGTTTCAGCCTGGATTGGGGCCAAAATGGCCCGGATTGGGCCTCTGACGGGTGGTGGATCACTCTCCCACTCAGCAAGCGGCCCGATCCTGACCATTTGGGGCCCCTTTTGGGGTATTTTCAGCCCCTTTTTGCCATTTTGGGCCCAATTTCAGCCCTGAATGGCCAAGATCGGGTCCAAAACATCCAGGATAGGTGATGCCAGGGGGTGTGGCATATGCAGATCAGTTATGCTAATGACACACTTCTGGTGATGTCAAGGGGCGTGGCATATGCTAATGAGTTATGCCGATGAGTTATTCTAATGAGTTCCTCCAGCTCTTTTTCTACGAAATGACCCCTGAGTACTTCCATTGACTTTTGCAACCCAAGAAGATATTTGTGTAGGAAAAGATGGTGTTTTATTGCCATTGGGGTCGGAGGATCAGCTTTTCTCAAGGGTGTGAGCAGCGTTGAATGTCTTGTGCCAATACTGAAACAATTGTACAGGCATGATCCTTCCATTTTCAGGCCTGGAATAAGGCGGTAGCATTGACCTTTCAAACCCTAAACAGCCAGAATAACATACCTGGCCAAGAGCCTCTATTCTTCTATAATACCTTCCTGAGCATTGAGACCATTTGCAAGGGCATAGCAGGGCTTTCTCTGTGGTTGCCCCGGAGGTGTAGAATTTATTGCCCTGAGAGAGTCATTTGGCCCTTTTTTTACTGGCATTCTGTGAAAGCTTCTTTTTCCCTGGGGATTTTTAATCGACAGTTTTGATTTTAAACTGCTGGGGTATTTACATCCTGTTGTTTATACGGTCAACTTATTTGAATGGTGATTTTTTTAATAGTTATTTGCAAATTAAATATTGTGGTTTTAATGTAGTCATAATGGCTTTATGATTGTGGAATGTCTGATTGTGTAATCTGTCTGTGATACCCCATTTTGCAGAGGGTTTTTTCTGGGAAAAGAGGTGGTGGAACTCTCAAGAGGGAAATGAGGAAGAAACACACGGGATTCTTTGAAATCATATTATTTTCAAGCACTATTGCCGAGTATTTTCAAGAGGTGCCGGAACTCCGTTCCCCATGTTCCCCCTGAAAAAAAGCCCTGCCATTTTGAAATCCTTGGAAAGTGGCTAACAAATTGTTGGGATTGTAGCAAAGCGTTTCCGTTTCAGTCACGAAAAAGTTAAACTATTTGTGTTACTTGCATAATTAGTAAACTTACTCTGCATGTAACCATTAGGGTTTCTAGTAAAGATTCTGGCAGTAGAAAGGGGAGTCTATAAATAATGAAGCAGAATTAGGATTTCATTTTGGGCAACTTGTTTATTGGGGGGGGGTGCAATTAAGTGATGCTATATACTGAAGTTTTATTGCTCTTTGTTCACACACTCTCTCCTTTGTATCTAATCTTCTAGTCTTCAATCTTCTTTTCTAGCAAGATGTAGCCTATTAGCAATTTATTTTCTTCCAAAGGAACCTTAATTTTTATCCTCTTAGTAAAGTATTTTTACAGAGCTACACTGGAGTCTGTGTCAACTCTCATTACTTCCAATGCGCATAATCTCTGCTCATTTCCTTATACAAATCTGGTGGCTCAATAAACCAACCAAAGCAGCTAGAAGAATATGCTTGTCTCCACCGAAAGGATGGCTGGTCTTTCTTTCATAGCCTGGGAAGGCAAGCAGGAGAGGAGAGGGAGAGGAGGGACTCGGCCTTCTGCACCCCTGAGCTTTGCAGACGACCAGATCAATACACATCAGTGATGCATGGCGTCTTTGCTCCTTGGCAGAGGCTAGCCCCAGCTGTGGACAGGACAAGAAGTTCCCTTCTTCGCTACAACTTGTTAGGAGCTCTTCCCGTCTGGCAGGCAATGGATTTTCCCCACGCCCTGCTGCGGGCTTAGAACTGGAAGAGCGCTGCAATGTGCTATTGGCATGGTGATTGAAAGCAGGAGAAAATCACAAGCTCGAGTCTTAGGCAAGTCAGTATTTCAGCCTTCAGTGACAGAAAATTTAAGTCTTCCACTGTGTAAATCCTGAGCTGGGTCCTTCCTGGGCTGACAGGGCTACTTGCAAGAACAGAGATCTATACTCTCTTAGCCATTCATCTTAATTTGTAAAGGAGCAACAGGGAGTGTTTGATGGATTTAGACGTTCAAGTCCTGCAAGGCTTCTAAAAGCCCCTGAGCAGAGCCGATCAGATCCACAACAAGCCCTTTCCTTATAGCTGCCCTCCTTTGCTTGCCAAGGGCCACGACAACCCTGTGAGGTAGGTCAAGGAGAGTAATGGTGACTGGCCCAAAGTCTCCAAGCAAGCAGGAATCTGAACTGGGATCTTCCCAGTTCAAGTCTCATCTACACCTTACAGCCCCAGGCCTGCTGTCGTGGGTCTCTTTGGGGGTCGCGAGGCAGCAAATGCCATCATTTTCCTGTTTCCCCAGATTCTGTTGCCGGAGGTACACATGGAGGGGGGGGGGGAGCTTGCTGTTCCTGCGAAGAAGATGAAAGGGACTGGCAAGCAGGCTGATGGAATGAACCATGTGCTAATTGCAGTCCCTGGAACTGAGAAAGAGTGGGAAGCCGTGGAGGGAGGCAGGCAAATGAGTCACCAAGACAAGCTTCATGCGGGCAGCTTTTAAAAACGGTTGCCCATTCCAGACTCTTTGTCCCATCATCTAGATGAAGCCCAAGGGAAAAGCAGAGCTCCATGCATGAAGCCTAAGGCATTGTTCACACTGTCAACAGCAGGTCAGAAGGTAGCAGGGGCCGAAAGAAGAGCATCCGTGTCTGCGTCATTCTGCAGCGGGGCCTCGGGAGGAGGCCGTGCGTGGGCCACTGGGTGTGTGTGTGTGATGAGGAGCCTGTCCTGTTTGCTCCCCTCCCCATGTAGTGGCTGCCAATGAGAGATGCTCTTTTTGACGTCGCTTAGGGTGCAAGAAGTCACTGGTTTTCTAGCTGCATCTGATGAAACGAGCTTTGAATCATGAAAGCTTACAACACTCTGGAAAATTTGTCGGTCTTTAAGGTGCTGCTGGACTCAGTGTTTCATCAGCTTCACTGTGCTGGGAAGGAAGGCTTTCCCCACACATCAGGGGCAAGGGAGGGATGGGACATGGAAATGGCCCAGGATCAAACCAAGTGGTCCTTGCAACACCCCCCCAGATCAGGTTGGTACCTGGGCTTGCCTCCTCCCCCCTGCTGTTGCCAGCCAGCTCAAAACCAGGTTGCCCCTGACAAAATATTGCGCTGCTGGAATTTGGCTTGGCTTCCCCTTGGCCACCAGGCACCCTCCTGGCCAGTTAAAGAGCCAATTTGCCTTGGGATGGAGGTTGATGCATGTAGCGTGGAAATGTTGGTCCATACTCCCTGGTAGCTCAGGGGATGCTCAAGTCTGGCTCCAGTCCCAGAAGGTCCTGTGAAACAAGGATGTGCCCATCCCCTGTGAAAATGCAACAAGACTGGGTTGCTCTGCATCTGCCCAGAGGGGTACCCTTGCCCACAGGAGTAGGGGGTCTTGGCCCTCTCCATAGGCAATTCTCTCAAAGGACAAGTGGTGGCAGCAGGTACAAGAGAGAAGGAGCAAAAGCCCCTCTGAGGGTTGCAGGGGCACCACATGGGTGGCACGTGCCAGGTGGAGATTTGGACTGGGAGGGCAAGGAGGGACAGTGTCCATGCATCAGTGGGGCTGTTCTGCCCCAACATGTATAAACAGATGGTGGAGAGTGCCCTCAAGTCATAGCTGATTTATGGTGACCCCCCTGGTGGGGTTTCAACGGCAAGAGACCAACAGAGGTGGTTTGCCATTGCCACCTTCTGCCACCCTGGTCTTCATTGGAGGTCTCCCATCCAATTACTAACTTAGAGCCAAACTACAAGTGACATCTTACACAGGTTGGACACTAGTTGGCTTCCCTCAAGTTTTGATGGGAAATGTAGGCATCCTGGTCTTGCAGCTGTAATGGAGAGCCAAGCTATAAAACCAGGGCGCCTACATTTCCCATCAAAACTTGAGGGAAGCTGACAAGTGTCCAACCTGTGTAAGGCGTCACTTGTAGTTTGGCTCTAAGGTCGCCTCTGCTTAGCTTCTGAGATCTGATGAGATCAGGCTCACCTGGGCTATCCAGGTCAGGGTGTATAAACAGATACATGTCTTTAAAAACACACACTCGTGGCTGGCTTTGCCATAAAAAACAGTCTTCTCTGAACAATTCCCACCCCACCCCCCTTTTAAATAGAAGAGTCAGCATATTGCCTAGGTCCATCATAAAAGAAAGACGTATGCATCTGCTGGGAAATGTGGTTTTGCCGGAATAGTTGTGTTGGGATGCAATTGGTCTCTCGTGGGCCATCAATAATAAACAGAGATGCTGGGCTGGATCAGAAGAGCAGGGGGCCCTCGAGTTCCCCTCCCGTATTCTGCTTCCATCAGACTGAGGTTTGGGGCTAAATATCTTTAACTGAAGTCTTTATAATAAATATTTGCTAAGTGAAGCCTGGCCAAGGATTTTAACATAAGAGCATAAGAGCTAACCTGCTGACTCAGGCGAGTGGTCCATTTAATCCAGCATCCCCGTCTTGCACAGCGGCCAACCAGTTACCCTGGAGGGCCAACAGCGGGGCACGGAGGCTGAGGTCTTCCCCTAATTTCGCCTCTGGGTTTACTGCCTCTGAGCGTGGAGGTCACGTCAGTTACCGTGGCTAGCAGCCACTGATAGACCTACCCTCCATAAATCTGCCTAATCCCCCTTTTATAGCTGTCTACGCCTGCGGCCATCTCGACATCCTCTGACATCAAATCCCACATTTTAATCACTCCTTGTATAAAGAACGACTTCCTTTTGTTCATCTTGAATGTGCTACCTATCAGCTTCGTTGGATCACCTGGAGTGCTCTGTCCCCTTTCTCCACTCCAGGCGGAATTTTATAACTCTTCTCCCTTTCACGGCTATCCATCATTTCCTGTGCAATCAGGAATGCCGATACAAAAAGAGTCCAGTAGCACCTTTAAGACTAACCAACTTAGTTGTAGCATAAGCTTTCGAGAACCACAGCTCTCTTCGTCAGATGCAGCTCTCTTTGTCAGAGAGCTGTGGCTCTCGAAAGCTTATGCTACAATAAAGTTGGTCAGTCTTAAAGGTGCTACTGGACTCTTTACTATTTTGCAACTACAGACTAACACGGCTGACTCCTCTGGATTCAAAAAGTGTGCGTAGAAGTCATTGCTGTTTCCTGCGGCTGATCCTTCCTGCCGACAGAATAGTCCCTTGGCTGGTCCACAGGTAGCAGGATGGAGAATCGCCCAAGAAGGCTGTGCAGAGGAAGAAGCCCGCTGTTCAGTTGACCAGATTGTCAGGCCAACCTCACTTGTGGCCAGAATCATTGCGGAAAACCAGACAGAGAAGCTGTAGGACAGCAGAGGGAAGGGGTCCAGGTCCCTTCTCCAGTGGAGGGGCTGGCCAAGGTGTGCACCAAAGTCAATGCTTGGAGGGGTCAGAGCAGCTGCCGGCCCAGCTTTGAGGCTTTGGGGCCTGGGAGATTTTGGCAGTTGCCCACCCAGGTATTTGAGGCCAAATGAGATGTTTTTTCATCTTAACCAAAAAGAGTCCAGTAGCACCTTTAAGACTAACCAATTTTATTGTAGCATAAGCTTTCGAGAATCACAGTTCTCTTCGTCAGATGCATGGAGGGCAGAAAGAAACTGGTCAAATATAGAGGAGGAGAGAGGAGGGGAGGAGGAGATGAGGGATATAAACAACTCCTTTGATATGGAGATGCAAACAGCTCCTTTTGATGTGGGGATCAGTTTGTTTGTATAAAGGTTCAAAGGAGTTTGCCATGTTAGTCTGTAGTAGCAAAATCAAAAAGAGTCCAACACCACCACCAAGACCAACCAATTCCACTGCAGCACAAGCCTTTGAGAACCACAGCCCTCCCCGCCAGATGCATCTGACAAAGAGAACTGTGGTCCTCGAAAGCCCACGTCAGGTGCCACTGGACTCTCCCTGACCCCGCCTATGTAAATGAAATCAGTTACCAGTGATAATGAGATAACCATTCATAGTCCCTATTCAGTCCCAGCTTGACAGAGTCAAATTTACATATGAATTCCAGTTCAGCAGCCTCCGGTTGGATTTTGTTTTTGAAAGGTTTATGTTGAACTACAGCGACCTTTAAGTCTTTGATGGAATGTCCTGGTAGATTGAAGTGTTCTCCCACTGGTTTCTGGACGTTGCCATTTCTAATGTCAGATTTGTGTCCACTTATTCTTTTGCGTAGAGGTTGGCTGGTTTGTCCAATGTACAGAGCAGAAGGACATTGTTGGCACATGAGGGCATATATCAGATTGGAGGATGAGCAGCTGTAAGAGCCAAAGACAGTGTACTTGATGCCATTGGGTCCTGTAATTGTATTCCCTGGGTAGATATAGGGGCAGAGCTGGCATCTGGGTCTGTTGCAGGGCCTGGTACCTGTGCTGGTGACTTCATCTTAACAGCAGTGACGGCAGGAGGGCAGGCTGGACAGGAGCTAGGGCGGAGGTGGGAAGGGATTCAAATGCTCCTCCCCCCACCAGTTTCTCGACTTCAGGTGCCTCCTCTGTTATTTGACCTGCGGGGGAAGGAAGCAGCAGGCACCATGCAGGATCCCCTGGCTGGCAAAGGTGGAGGCTGCTGGCTGGGATGCGTCATCGCAAACTGATGCCATTTCCTTGCAAACCTCAAAAAAGAGAAAAAGGTGTTTTCCTGAGGAGGAGAGCGCTGCAAGTCACCCGGGCAGACATCTGCTTTGAGCTCCAGGTTGTCACACTGGAACATTGGCAGCCAAAGGAGATGAAAGGTCTCTAAGCAGGTGCAGAACAAATTTCCCTTGCCGCTGAGTGACTGCACGGGGTCTTGCCATACGTCCAGATGGATCCCTTGGCAAGCTAGCTCTGCTCTCTCCCAGACGGAAGGAGGAACCTGCCGGGGAAGGGCTGCTGGGGCTACAGCCAAAGCCATTGGGTGGCAGAACAAGCTCTGTCCCCCCGTTTGGGGCTCCTAGACTAGCCAACGTTGCTGAAAATTGTCACCATGCACAGCTGAGCTGTCTTCTCTGGGATCAGCATTAAAAAAATGGTTGGTCTGTGAGAAACTCCAAGTCCGGCCTCCCTGTTTCTATGAAGACCCTTACGGATCAAGATTTTAGTCTGTGAGGAAGGAGCGCCCTCTGGTGCCAAAGGAGCTGGATGCTGGCAAAGGAAAGGGGACATTTCTAAACCAAGGATTAATGCCGTGTCCTAAATGGACTCAGGTAACTGTAATCATTCTCAGTATTTGTATAGCACTTTGAGAGGTTCAAAAGTGTTTCACATATACATACTCTGGAGAACTGGAATGTGTGCACACTGTGTTGTGTCATTCTGGTTGGATCCAATGAGAGCTATTACGTGGCTTCTACTTTCAGACCTTGCTTCTGAGACAACTACCTACTTGTAGAAGACCTAGTACATAATCTGCACTTCAGATTCTTGTAATGTACACAGTGAGGTAAGGGAAGCCAGTAATGCAGGGCTGAAGTTCAACAGGCTTGCTGATTGCCACTTTGGAGTCAGGAAGGAATTTTTCTCCAGGCCAGATTGGTCAGGGATCCTAGAGGTTTTTTGCCTTCCTCTGGGCATAGAGCATGGTCATAGGCAGGGCTTTTTTTCAGCTGGAATGCGGTGGAACGGAGTTCTGGCACCTCTTGAAAATGGTCACATGGCTGGTGGCCCCGCCCCCTGATCTCCAGACAGAGGGGAGTTTAGATTGCCCTCCACACCGCTCCAGCACGCGGAGGGCAATCTAAACTCCCCTCTGTCTGGAGATCGGGGGCAGGGCCACCAGTCATGTGACCATTTTCTCTGAGGGCGATTTAAACTTTAAAAAACTTCCCCCTTGTTCCAGATGACCCAAAGTTACGTCATTGTGTGGTCCTGGGAGCATGTGCACACTTTGCGTACATGCATGTGGTATCGAGGGCACCACCACCCGCCAAGAGTTGCCCCCTGTGCTGGCAACCCACTGAGTTCCACCACCTCTTTTCCCAGAAAAAAAGCCCTGGTCATAGGGGAGGTAAGGCGGAAAGTAGCTGTGATTTTCCTGCATTGTGCAGAGGGGTGGACTAAATGACCCTTGGTGTTACTTCCAGCTTTGTTTCTATAGGCCACTTAGAGCCAAAACACACGAGAAGAAATACCTAGATTCAGCACGTGTTCTCTTACCTCAAGGTTTGCCGGGATCTGTAGGCGTCCTGGAAGCTTAAAGTAGGCGTCCTGGAAGCTTAAAGATCTGTAGGGGTCCTGGAAGCTTAAAGTCCTGGAAGCTTAAAGGATCTGTAAGCGTCCTGGAAGCTTAAAGGCGTCCTGGAAGCTTAAAGCTTAAAATACAGGCGCCTGTATTTCCCTTCCCCTTTTTGCTGCTCTGTAAATGCTAAACTTTAAGCTTCCAGGACGCCTACAGATCCCGGCAAACCTTGAGGTAAGAGAACACGTGCTGAACCTAGGTATTTCTTAACGTGTGTTTTGGCTCTAAGCAACTTCCCAGCAGTGGCAGAATTTGAACCCAGGACTTCTTGTTTTCCATCTCAGGCTGTTGGCCGTTGAGCCACTCCAAGCTCTCACTGGAAAGTTTTGGTGGAGGGGGTGGAAAGGAAATGTCCTTTTGAAACTAACTTGCTGAAAAATGGTTGCCAATCAACCCGCCCAAAAGGGATGTTGTGATCAGACATGCTGCATGGGAACCTTTTGTTCAGTCACCCGAAACAGGGAAGTGATTTTCACATCTGTCAAGCTTTGGAGCAGGTGAGGCTGTCTCGGCATTCACCTTGCTAGCACCTCCTTTTTATACCTTGACAAGCTGAAACTGGCTTTCTACATGGGTGTGCCTCCATTCCTCAAGTCAGTCCAAGTCTGACCGGAGGTAGGTGGGGCTGGAACACCTAGCAGAGAGCAGGGGGGGTGGGGGGGGAGGCAGGGGAGAGGGAAGGAAATGTTGGGGGAGCAACAGAGATCTTGTGGTGCTAACAGGCACAGTAATAAGCCCTAGCCTATCACTCAGGGCAAGGGGCTGGGGTGCCCAAAACAGCCGCCTGCCAATTTTCGCCTCTTGGTGGCATATCTTATTATTCACCAATGCCAGTTTAACACTGTAAGGATGACACTGGACTGACAAACTCCGCCAAATTTGGGTTTATTTTGCAGAGTATCTTGAAAACATGGTCTCCGAGTTGTACTACATTTCTAAACGCTGCACCTACAGAAGAGGATAGCAAAATTGCTTTACGAGGTCTTTTAGCAAAGGATACAGAATGGCAGCATAATGGATGGAGCCATCTACACAGCACACCTCTGCGCCCCACCTGGGCTTGCCACCTCAGCACGGGAAAGCCAGTGAGAAGCAAGAGGGACCCGCTTAAAAGTGTTCTTTGAAAAATCGGAAGTTGAACTCTTCACAGTGGGCTCTGATGACCTTGGCAAGAGCTGGAGAGCCACAGAAGAAGACATGGACTTTTCCTGCACGCTCCTCGGATAGTTTCTGAAAGATCTGGCATCAAACATCAGGGAGCAAAAAGAGAGGAGAAAACAGCAGAAATGTACAGCCACTTCTTGGACTTGTCTACACATTATAAAAAGAAGGCTTTGCCATGTGCCAAAAGATCTCCAAGACATGTTGGAGCATTCCCAGCTCAGACACTGCGGCCTTCCCCCCTCTCAACCAAACCAAAATGGTTGTGGAAGCTCCACCTCATCGATAACTCTGTATGCCTACAAAAGGGTCTTGTCACAGCCAAAATAAGAGCGGGCAAGTGCTGCATGTGGCCACCACACGGACACTGTTACCACGTGTGGCCATCGACATGCAAAGCCTGCATGCAATCCAAAGTGGTCCATAGCAATGTCGACCCTGTATAAACCCACTAGTTTTTCATTTCCTTGTCTAGATGCAACCGCAGAATCCCACAAAATCAGGGGTCATTTCATAGAAAAAGAGCTGCAGGAACTTATTAGCATAACGCATTAGCACAACTCATTAGCATATGGCACACCCCTTGACATCACCGGAAGTGTGTCATTAGCATGACTTATTTACATATGCCACACCCCCTGGTATCACCTATCCTGGCTGTTTTGGACCCAATCCTGGCCATTCAGGGCTGAAATTGGGCCCAAAATGGCAAAAAGGGGCTGAAAATGGCTGAAAGGGGGCCCAAAATGGTCAGAACTGGGCCGCTGCTAAGCGGGAGAGTGATCCACCAACCATCAGAGGCCTGATCCTAGCCATTTTGGGACCAATCCAGGCTGTTTTAGGCCCGATCCTGGACATTTGGGACCAAATCCAGGCCGAAACAGGCCCAAAATGGCCAAAAATCAGGTGGGCGGGGCCACCTGACATGTGACCTCTTTGGAGAACTACTGGAACTGCGTTCCTGCACGTTCCCCCTCAAAATGAGCCCTGCACAAAATACATTTCACCCCATGGAAGAAGAGGGAAGATAATGAGCTTTAAACTAGGAGCCGATGAAAGCCTTCGGGAAGGAGGTGTGGGCTTGACGGCAACCACACAGAAGCTGCCTGCACCACACGGGGGATTGCCGAATTGTGCCGGAAATCATCGCCATGATCTGGGGTCACTCAGATTCAGCGGTTCAAGCAAATATCAGAGTCCCAAGTGCCTCCTCTGACTCTGATACATTGGCCAGGGGGCATCTGTATTAAGACCGGTCTCTGCCCTGGCTTGCCCCTGTTGCTTTGGGTAGACTACCTGGTTCCAGTCAGGGCGTCCTGGCTGGGTTCTGGTCTTGAGTCCGGTGATGGAGTCCCTCTTTTCTTTTTTGGCCAGCAGATCTAATGCCATCTGGAGGCCGATGGCCTTCACATCGTTCTTGCTGAGAGCCGAGGTCATGAATAAGTGCATCTCCAGAAAGCAGCCTGTGCATCGGGAGGAGAGCAGAATGTTGGAACTTCAAGTTAATTGTAGCAGAGACTGGACAGGAGGTCTGGTCATGAGCCAGCTGAGACCACTTGGCAGGCCACGGCCATGGAACGTGGTTGCAAGGGGACTGTTTTTGTGCGGATTCAGACCAAGTATTTTCTAGCAGATGATTCCATCCCACTGTTTGGTCTTTTTATTTATTTTTAAATTTTATACTGTCTTGTTTATTTAGAAAAAATTGTGTGCTCACCTCTCCAGAGATCTGCTCAAAATACAATAAAACCATAAAAACAGCATGAAAATTAACAAGCCAGGAAAAAAATATAGCCAGAACATAAACAAGTATAAAATGTTTAGCTGCCTAAAATGATATCCATAAAATAGGTTAGAAGCAATCTGTGAACACAATTTCACCTGATGGAACTCCTCAGCTGAAATCTAGGTGGAAAGAAATGTTTGGTCTAAATGCCTAAAAGATAGAAAGCAAGCACTGAGTAAGTCTCAAGGCGGGGAGGGCATGCCACAGATGAAGCCACCACTGAAAAAGCCCTGTCTCTAGCCACCATCTACATCCCCTCTGCAGGTGTGTATGGGGGGGGGGTGCAGAGAGTAGGGCTTACGAGGAGGCTAAGTGGCAGGCTGGACAGTGCAGGAGACACAGTTTTGGAAAATGGAGGTGGTTGTGTTCTGCTTGGCCCTGGTTCGGTGTCGAGTTTGGGACGCAGCTGAGCGAGGATCCAAACACCTTGATCCCCTACCTTCAGGGTCTCTCTTGGCTTGATCAACTTCCAGCTTAGTCAACAGGCTTACAAACCACTCAAAGGATTTCTGATCCCGATTGATCCAGATGAAGTCAACCTAAAAAAAGAAGGGCTTGACACGTTCTGCTTTCTTTGGGAACTTCCAAGCCATCACCAAATGCCCCACGTTCGTTCTCACCTTCTGGAGCTTCATTTCCTGATTTTTAAAGGCTTCCCTCTGTATGGGGCACTGGCTGGAAGAGGCTTGCTGTCTCATATGATACCTAGGAGGGGAGAATACCGAATATTCTAGGGCATCTCTGCCAAGGCGCAGAAGGAGCCGCCAATGTCCTCCTCACTTCCAGCTGATATGAACAAACACCACCTGACACGACGGTTGGTTGCAGCTAGGAAAACTGAAAAACTATGTTTAAAAAGATTTTACCATTTTAGTTTTAAAATATTCTGGAAAAGGTTAAGCAAATGTGCAGCTCTATTATCGTTTTTTTAAAGTTGGTCCATTTTTTAAAATGGAAAAGGGAGAAAGGCACGATCAGAACTTTTCCAAAGATTTAAACACAACCCGTTGGAGATCAGGAGCTGTAGTGGATTGAGTGTTGATCTAACACCTGAGAGGCTGGCATTCAAATCCCTGCTCTTCCATGGAAGCTTGCTGGGTGACCTTGGGGGCCAATCGCTCTTCCTCAGCCGAGCCTAACCCACAGGGTTGTTGTGAGGGTGAAACAGAAGAGTAAGCCAACCTGTACATGATACTTTGCAAAATGGAAGCAAATGGGGTGATCCCAATTCCTGCCCCGATCAGCACTGCATGTTCTGAAGTGAAGATTCTTCGCGTGTGAGTCCCGTATGGACCATCAATGTAGCACTTAGGAGAGAGAAGGGAAGAGAGTGTTGCCTCTGAGGCTTGCACAAGGAAGATTTGCTTCTGTTCTTTGCAAAGCTAGCTTGTTTTTTCATGATTTGGCCTTGGTGACACTGCATGACTAACCTGATGGCACCCTGATTTAGCACAGAAAAGAAGTTCCAGTCTTACAGAGCAAACACGACAAAATGGACATTCCCCCCCCCCCCCCCCCGCCGCCTGTGGTTTTGCCCAAATGGCAGCTTTGGTTAGCTGTGTTCATTTTCTGGTTCCTGATTGTGAGTGTAAAGAAACTAAAAGAAGACTTGAAGGAAGGCTCAATTAAAGTTTAATTGCTCCAGGCACTACATTTTCATCAAGCTTCATTTTCAGTGTGAAATCTGCCATTCTGGAGGGGAAGAAAGAGTCCAGGGGGAAAAAATCGACTTCCTACTCAGTTGCCCATTTCACAACCATTGCCTCTGCAATCTGCAGCTCTTTTTTCCTTCAACACCATTCTTCAGAGCATGATCCCAACCAATTAGGGACCACATTGTGATTAGACAGCAAACCTCACTCCTGGCAAAGCCTTTCCTGAACCACATCAGCCTTGGCTCCTGTCCATCTCCAGCGCTGCTGGACACACTCCAAACTCTTGCTTCTCGTTTGTCTCCTGCCTCCCCCCACGCCCATCTCACATGGATGGTACATTTTCCGAGGTTGAAATCTCTTCATTTTCGTACAGTACCAGGCACAGTGCTAGCTGGTGTGGTGTAACGGTTAAGTAGTGGGACTCCAATGAAGCACTTCACTGGTTCAAATCTCGCTCCTGCCATGGACTCCCCAGGTGGCCTTGGGTAAGTCACTCTTCTCATCCCCAGCTGCATTGTGGGGCTAACAACTCTGCTTTTGTTCACCAATCTGAGAGAGCACTAAGAGCAGTACGCAAATGAACTGTTTTTATAATAGACAAATGTCAAAGAGAAACAACAGATTTTACCTTGATGTTGCAGTGTTGCCGGTTGTCATCTAGCTTGCCAAAAACCTGTGGCACAAAGATGCTCGTGTTAGAAATAGGGACATCGTATCGTTTTTCAAAAGAATCTCAAATGCCCAGCTTTTAGAAGCAACCTTGTGTACAAGGTCTGGTGCCAAAGTCCTTCTGGATTCATTGAGCTGGGCTTCTATCTGCCAAGCCTTGCAGTGATGAGGAAATGGAGACACTTTGTTTCTCATATGAATATCTGGAACAAACTGTCAGTCCTAGGGTGTCAATCCTTGGCAATTAGATCCCCAAGCCCCTCACAGTAAGGAGGCAAGTGCATTGGCCCCTGAACTGCATAATGACATCATCACGTGATGACGCCATCACACAGTAAAGCTGGGGCCATTGGCCAGCGGGTGGCTGGGGCAGTGTGAGGAGGCTGCCCACGCTCTGCATGCCGCCCTGGCCGCCTGCCGTCCCTGGCCCATGGCTGCTGTGCCCACCAGGGGGCTTGTGGCAGCAGCAGTGCGGGGCTGGCTGGCGGCAGCACGGGCCAGGCACGCCAGCTCCGTGGCGCACACCTCCACCCCCGGCACCCCCTCTGGCGCCCCCTTCGGCCCCATGGCCCCCACAGCCCCCACCTCACCGCCTCAATGGTGGTGCCGGCCCTGAGTCCTATGAGGAAAGGCTGAGGGCCTTGGGAATGTTTAGTTTGGAGAAGAGGAGATTGAGGGGGGGCATGATTGCTCTCTTTAAATATTTGAAAGGCTGTCATTTGGAGGAGGGCAGGGAGGTGTTCCACTTGGCAGCAAAGGATAGGACTCGAAGCAATGGGCTTAAATTACAGGCAGAAAGGTACCGGATGGATATTAGGAAAAACTTTTTCACGGTCAGAGTAGTTCAAAGGTGGAATCAGCTGCCTAGGGAGGTGGTGAGCTCCCCTCACTGGCAGTTTTCAAGAAGAGGCTGGATGAATATTTGTCAGAGACGCTTTAGGCTCATCCTGCATTGGGCAGGGGGTTGGACTAGAAGTTCTGTATGGCCCCTTCCAACTCTGTGATTCTGTGATTCTTACCAGGGGGTGCTATTTACCCTGTTAGGGAAACTTAGATACACCATTGGTATACATGGAGCTCCCGACAGGGTAGGCAGCACACCCTAGGGAAAATGGCGGGGGGAGGCATTACCTTATGCTGTCTGAATTGTTTTCTATATTTTGTCATCTGCCCTGAGTCTCAGAGAGAATGGCAGGATATAAACAAAGTAAATAAACACACACCTGATTGTGAGAACCTGGGGGGAAATGTAACATGTACTTATGCACCAAGGGTCAGCACAGATCTATGAGTGGATCTCCAAATATTTTCTTTCATGTTAAAAAGCAGCTGTGGTTGTGGAGAGGGGGGCTATTTGTATTCGGGCCACGGAGCAGTGGAAACAATCCAAACCAACCACCCCCACAGCTTCTTTTTAATAAGAAATAAAAGCACAGAAGATCCAGTCCCAGATTACTTTGACTCTGATCCCTGCATGGGTAGAAGAGTATGTGGATGGGTGGGGGTGTCTAGGGGAGGAATTATGCCTCACAATATTCTACATCTGTTTTCTTGTAGCAATAAAAAGCATTGATAGAATTCATGAGCTGTACAGGGAAATACCTTTTATATGAAAAGCTGGATTAGCCTGCTGTAGCTTCACAGTTGTGGTTTTGCACAAAGCCCAGTGTTAATTAAGGGTCTCTCTAGATGATACGTTGCTGCACAGGCATGCACTGGTTTTAACGTGCTCCCTGCAGTCACATATCAACTGAGAGGAACTGCTTCTTTTTTAAAAAGGAGAGCTCAAATAAGCTCAGAATGGTAGGGGAAGGCTCCAGCTTCCCTGTAATGCCATTTTCTCACTTGAAAACTGTGAGTGAGGGGAGTTATTTCACTGAATTTGTGGTTCATTGTGAAGAATCTATGCACAGATTCTCCATGCACGGAACAGCGAAGTCAGCATAATAAGACCCCTTTCACGCGCTGTATTTGTGCAGGGAAATGGCTTGGGGTAAGGCATCAATGCTCCCTCCCCTCGGGGTGTGGTTCTGAGCTTGTTTGAGCTCCCCCCTTTTTTTAAAGAAGCAGTTCCCTTCAGCTTCTCCCATCCAAAAAATATGTTTGGCAGCCGCAGAGAGAAAAAGAGGGAGAGAAACCTATGTGAATTACCACGTACAAATTCTTTATTGTATTGTCGAAGGCTTTCACGGCTGGAGAACGATGGTTGTTGTGGGTTTTCCGGGCTGTATTGCCGTGGTCTTGGCATTGTAGTTCCTGACGTTTCGCCAGCAGCTGTGGCTGGCATCTTCAGAGGTGTAGCACCAAAAGACAGAGATCTCTCAGTGTCACAGTGTGGAAAAGACAAGTTTACATCGGGACCACAAAGCGTAGCATCCAGACAAGAATAAAAGAATAAAAGACACTGCAGACTTGGACAACCTGAAAAATCAGCAGTGGCTGAACATAGCCTAACTCAAACAGGGCACAGTATCTTATTCCAGGACACCAAAATACTGGACAACACTTCCAACTACTTTGTCAGACTGCACAGGGAAGCCATTGAAATTCACAAGCATAAGCAAAACTTCAACAGGAAAGAAGAAACCTTAAGAATGAACAGAGCATGGGCTCCAGTTCTGAAAAACACCAGGCCAACAAAACACTCCACACCCGACAATAGCCCTGCAGAGAAGATTAGCACATCAAGCACCAATCCATATGCAAAAGAACCTCCTCGGGATACAGTGAAGCCTCCCGCCATTAGCATTCCACACCCTGGGAAACTCTTACAGGATGACTCAGCTCAACCCCACCCCTCCTGAGTAGATACAAATGACCTACATCTTTTCCACATTGTGACACTGAGAGATCTCTGTCTTTTGGTGCTACACCTCTGAAGATGCCAGCCACAGCTGCTGGCGAAACGTCAGGAACTACAATGCCAAGACCACGGCAATACAGCCCGGAAAACTCACAACAACCAAATTCTTTATTATTTCTTGGCAGAACCGATGCCGTGGACGTTTTTATGGTCACAGATCCTAAATAAGGCTTTTAGTCTTCCTAGAAATGATATAATTTATGCCTTTAACTTCAAAGTATATTACGCTTTTGATTATTTGAAGGGGAGAGAAAATCTTCTGTTCTATATTATGTCTGTTGGATATCCATCAGAAACGGTCAACCAAGGTTTCCTCAGTGCGAATGAAGGCCTCAAAATATTGTCTTCTGCCAGAAAGAGGAGGGAGGATCGTAGTTACAATTTGGAGACAGTCAGAGGTGGAAAGGAGAGAGTCTGGGACAAAAGCCACCCACTCTTTGGGAATCTGATGCAGGATTAGTGCTTTTGCTGCCTGCTAAAAGGGTACTCAATATGCTCCGCTTGTTTAATTGCTGCTATATCACATATTTGAAGGATATCCCAAATCTCCGGTGAACAAAGGAAACTAAATTCCCTGGAACTGTCCCTGTGGTTAATCAATGAAGCAAGGAGTATACAACTATGGGCTTTTCAAGGATTCTCTCTAAGGACTGGATGTGCCCTCATTTGCCAGGAAAAGCACCGCCTTTCTTCTCTGAATTGTGTGCTCACCTCCTCACACCTGCCAGTAACACCAGGACTGGCAGTCGCCCAGCTGGGACATGTGGTAGATGTATACGACAAGATCTCAATCATCTCGTCCTCATTGGTGGCCACAGATGGATCCAGGTCCGAGGAGCCCAGGAGACATTTCTGAAACAAAGTTCAAGCATATGCCTTCTACGGAGACACTAATCAAGGTCAGTATTCTACTCGGACTGGCAGTGGCTGTCCAGGATTTCGGGTAAAGGTCTTTCACATCATCTACTGACCCTTTTAACTGGAGACACTGCCGGGAATTGAATCTGAGACATTCTGTGTGCAAAGCAGAGGCTCTTTCCGTGAGCAACTGCTCCTTCCCACCTTGACATGCACCTGGCTTCATCTCTGCCTCTGCCCCCACCTGCGATTTGACAGGAATGGGGCCTGAGATTGCAAAAAGGCCAAGTGAAGCCTCCTTGTCTTGTTTCCTTTAGCTGGATAAACTCAAGCAACGAACCTTCAAACGTCTCCAAAGCATTCTCACCACCCAATACTTATCCCCTATCCCGCACCACTACCTGTTAATACCTAGCAGGAAAAGCCAAATATGACCCTGTAAACCAACAAACTGTTCCCAGGGGAAACAACACAGGCAAAAAGCCCTACAATCAACAAAAAAGTTTTTTGTAAAAATTTATCAATTTTATAAAGTGCAAAAGTGTATCAAAATATTTACAAAATGTTACAAACCACTCATAATACGATATCTATACAAAATTCATATACAATCTGTTTCAAATGGTGGAAAGAATGATTCAACACAAGTTAATTCATTCACAAGGAGTCCCTTTTCAGCGGTGCAAAAGCACTCTTCTAATAACATTGAAGCTAGAAATAGCCCAGAAGCCAACTCTATGGAGCAGAGAGTCTGTAGTAGAAAAATCGAAAAGAGTCCAGTAGCACCTTTAAGACTAACCAACTTTACTGTAGCGTAAGCTTTCGAGTATCACAGTTCTCTTCGTCAGATGTGCATCTGACGAAGAGAGCTGTGGTTCTTGAAAGCTTACGCTACAGTAAAGTTGGTTAGTCTTAAAGGTGCTATTGGACTCTTTTAGATTTTGCTACTGCAGACTAACACGGCTAACTCCTCTGGATGTAGACTTCAAGTTGTTCAGGTTGTCACAACAATGCTGTGAAGCTGTGGAAGGTCACGCCTACGGGTTCAGCTACAGTGTCCCTGCTCCGTAGAGTTGGCTTCTGGGCTATTTCTAAGTTGTGTTGAATCATTCTTTCCACCATTTGAAACAGATTGTATATGAATTTTGTATAGATATTGTATTATGAGTGGTTTGTAACATTTTGTAAATATTTTGATACACTTTTGCACTTTATAAAATTGTTAAATTTTTTACAGAAAACCTTTTTGTTGATTGTAGGGCTTTTTGCCTGTGTTGTTTCCCCTGGGAACAGTTTGTTGGTTTTCAGTCTGTAATCCCAGGGAGAGCCCTCTCGGTTTCTGAAATATGACCCTGCAGCAGTGATAGAATTTAAAATACAAACCTGCACCCATGTCTGGGACCAGCCCTTCTTCCTTGGATTTCTGGCCAGACACTCAGGGTTATTGTTGGAAAGTTTACAATGATGAACGAAGTACTCATACAACCGATTGGTCCACTGTCCCAGGGACCTTATATGCAGCCAGATGATCCCTTTGGAGACAGAACAGAACATTCCCCGATGAAGGCAAACCTCCTAGTCCTTCCAGCTGATGTGAGCCATTAGCCAGGAGCAAAGGACCTCATATTGTATTATGGCACCAATTTCCAAATTAGCAGCTACCTTCACTGCCTGCCTGGTGACACACGAGGATCTGGTGGTGATGAGAAGGCTAGAAGCAAGTTGAAAAAGGGCATCAAGTAGGACGAAAAGTTCTTGAATCAAGAAATCTCTGTTGGGGGATCCCATTTTAAAACATCCTGAAAAACACTGAATGTAATAGTTTGGAATAAACTCCTACTGCTGCCAGCAACAAAAATACTGTATTACTGCTGAGCAGTATACATGTTTTGAAACTAGTGCATTCAGAGGAAGACTTCCCCCCGCCCCATCTCTTAAGTACTGTGACGCCGTAACGGATAGGCAGGCGATCTCCTATTCCAAATTCTCCCCATGGTTTAAACTTTTCAAGGCCTGTGTTAGAGCGCCCTGTCAACATCCTCCCTCACAATCTCAGAACAGCCTTTACCTCAATTCGGTTCCAAACTCTGCCCACAGCGCTGCTAGCTGGGCGCTATGCCAAAACACCTCAAGCCCTCCGCTACTGTATTTGTGGTGCCCACGTTGTGGAGGATTTACCACATTACCTACTACCCTGCCCACTTTATGCTGAGCCAAGGAATAAATTCCTAGACGAGATTTTAATTGGTTTGAACTCCTCTTCAGACGCTGATAAATTGTTTTTTCTCCTGTCTGACTCTGCTGTATTTGTTTCTTATAGGGTCTCTCGGTTCGCCTTAGCAGCCAAGAAAATCCGGGCTAGAGTTGTTTCCAGAGACAGCAATGGTTTTATCTGACTGGTATTTTCTGCCTAGATCATTTTAGTCTTTTAATCTTTGTACATATGTTTACATGCTAGAGTGTTGTATGTGTTTTATTTGTATGGATTGTAATGGCCTTTAGCCACAAACAATAAACTTACCTTACCCTTAAGCACCAAAGCCTAAGCTTTGGTCTCTTTCAGTCTCTAAATCTGTGACTGGAATCCTGAATTTGTAAGTGAGTAAGTAAGTAAGTAAGTAAGTAAGTAAGTAAGTAAGTAAGTAAGTAAGTAAGTAAGTAAGAAAGTAAGAAAGAAAGAAAGAAAGAAAGAAAGAAAGAAAGAAAGAAAGAAAGAAAGAAAGAAAGAAAACAACTCAATCACTCTAGCCCTTATACCTCAACATAATATAGTGGTTAGTGTTTCAGACTAGAATCTGGGAGGGATCCGGGTTCAAATATCCACTCTGCTATGGAAGTTCACTGGGTGATCTTGGGCCTGTCACACACACGCAGGCTAACCTACCTCACAGGGTGGCTGTTATGAAGATAAAATGAAGAAGGGAAGAACAATGTTGCAAGCCACTTTGGGTCTCCACCGGGAGATAAGCATGGTACAAATAAATAAAATAAGTAAATAAAATTCAATTTTATGACAAACATACATCAAAAAAGCAAGCTTGGGGCATTAATTTTTTTAAAAAATATTAAATACAGCAGACTCCTGTATATATTCTGCAGCAATGCTGTTTTCTCAAAGAAAAGAAATAATTCCCCTTGAGATCAAGATTGCAAGTCCACAGGCCCCTTGGTCCTCCCCTCCTTTTGCTTTGCACAGCTGCTGATGTGTCAAGCCTTCCCCACCATTTCTTTCATCTGGCTGCTCTCTGGGCAGTTGAATACCTGGCTGTTCTGGAGCACTGCTGATGGTAAAGGGATGCCATTCGTACTTGGCTATGACTGGGATGTTCAGGTACACGTAGTCACCCGGTTTGTAGTGGAAAAACGGAGGTCTCTTGATCACTAGATGAGTCACCTGGGTTGGAAAACAAGGGCTGTTTCCACACAGCTTACCTTCCCTCGGAACGATCCAGAACATCGTGCAAAAAACGTGGAAGATCGCGTTTTCTCGCGCGAGATTTGCGCGACGTTGCGCGACGTCACGCAAATCTCACGCGAGAAAACGCGATCTTCCGCGGTTTTTGCGTGATGTTCCGGGTCGTTCCGAGGGAAGGTAAGCCGTGTGGAAACAGCCAAGGAGAGATTTGGTCATACGAAGTAAGGAGACTTCTGGAAACCCACGTCCTAGTTCTTGCCACATTCCTTAAACCAGCAGCTACCCTCTTCAGCACATTCCATAAACATATTCCCTCAACATTTTACCATTTTGTTCATTGGGGCAACCAACCTTAGAGGGCAAGAGGTTGACTTCCACTATGTGTAGCCCTCTGATGTGCATCAAGGCAACACCGACAATCTTCTCCACGAGGAACAGAAATCCAGGCACCACAAACCACTTCCAAAAATGAGGGCCGTGGACCGTTAACAAAGCCCAGATGAAGATATAAGAGAGGTGGGTCCAGTAGAAAACCTGTCAGTTACACAGAAGAGTGAAGACCTTGTCCGAGAGACCATGAAGCTGTTTCAGTCATAAAATTCAAGTGATCCCCAGGAGCCGGAGAACACATCACTCATTTGGGATAACTGAGCAAAGCGAAATCAGAGCTGCAAATGTGTCATACCCTGGTACTTTGAAAAGATTCTCTGATGAACAATATATATTAAAGGGTCTGTGTTATGTGCCATCAAGTTGTCTCTGACCTACGGCGACCCCATGAATGAAAGGACCTCCAAAAGTCCTATCATTAACAGATTTGCTCAGATCTTGCAAATGGAGGACATGCCTTCTTTTATTCAGTTAAGCCATCTTATTTTAGGTCTTCCTCTTTACCTACATGTATAATTTCTAAATGAGAGGCACGGGCTCATACCCACCTAGATGTCCCAACCAGACTGTGCTTTTTCAGACGTGAAGAAAAGGCGGTCTGCCCCCACCCCCAAAATACGCTTCTTTATTATAACTCCAGGGAACTGAAAATGGCTCTAGGGGTGAATATCATTTGTGGGTTCGCTCATCCTTTTCTTTTGTGTGCTTGGTGCTAATCACTGAACAAAGCGAAATCAGAGCTGCAAATGTGTCATACCCTGGTACTTTGAAAAGATTCTCTGATGAACAATATATATTAAAGGGTCTGTGTTATGTGCCATCAAGTTGTCTCTGACCTACGGCGACCCCATGAATGAAAGGACCTCCAAAAGTCCTATCATTAACAGATTTGCTCAGATCTTGCAAATGGAGGACATGCCTTCTTTTATTCAGTTAAGCCATCTTATTTTAGGTCTTCCTCTTTACCTACATGTATAATTTCTAAATGAGAGGCACGGGCTCATACCCACCTAGATGTCCCAACCAGACTGTGCTTTTTCAGACGTGAAGAAAAGGCGGTCTGCCCCCACCCCCAAAATACGCTTCTTTATTATAACTCCAGGGAACTGAAAATGGCTCTAGGGGTGAATATCATTTGTGGGTTCGCTCATCCTTTTCTTTTGTGTGCTTGGTGCTAATCGGAAAGCAAGTGAAATACATAAGGAGGGAAAAGTGGAGGCCAGTCCCGTTACCGCAAAGTGGCCGCTCTTGCGGATGAAGGGGCAGGAGCAGACAAACATCAGGCCAACGAGCAGCTGGAGGAGGAGGCCCGAGAGAGAGGCGGTACCATAGATCCAGCCGATCCCAGGTCGGGTTGTGAACAGGTATTCCCAAAGGCAATAGCTGTCTTGGGTCTGAGACATTCTTACTGCCATGGAAAGAAAGCCAGGAAGAGTCGATTCAGGCCACATCCCAGGCACGTTTCCCAGTATGAACATTCCATATTAAGATTTGATCCAGGACACCCGAACAGGTTGGGCAGAGGAGCATTTGTTACTCCTGAACCAAGGCCCATGCAGCCTTATAACCCAATTTTTTTGTCATTATGCTCATACTACGCTCAATTTATTTTTAAGATTTGAAACATACATCCACTAATTTAAAAGAGAGCCAGTTTGGCATAGTGGTTAAGAGCAGCAGGACTCTAATCTGGAGAGCCAGGTTTGATCCCCCACACCTCCGCTTGAAGCCAGCTGGGTGACCTTGGGCCAGTCACAGCTCTTTCAGAGCTCTCTCAGCCCCACCTCACAGGGTGATTGTTGTGGGGATAATAACAACATACTTTGTAAACTGCTCTGAGTGGGCATTAAGTTGTCCTGAAGGGCATTATGTACATCAAATGTTGTTGTTGTTATAAGAGATGGGAATTCTTTTTGAAAAAGACCCAGAGATTGGTGCTCACCAAAGTTGGCCACGTGAGCTCCAGTGTGAACGGCGGTCAGAGCTACCACTACATAGCCCACCAGCTGGTGCAGAAGGATATTCTGGTCCAAAGGCAGGACTCCAGCAACCCAGGTAGCCCGTAACCATGTCAGGCATCGGCGTAGCATCAGCACCTTCCAGGAAAAAGGAAATCATGGCAGAATTTACCTTGAGGAACCTCAGTGTTCAACAAGGGAGAAGCAGGCTTGGGTGCACCCTACTGGGGTCCTGGTTCGGTACTTCCTTTTGCATCTTGGAAGGTTTCTATCAACATTTTACTGCATTTCTGAGTTTCTTTAAAATTTCACCATTTTTCAAAAAGTGGAACATTTAGGAAGTCAAGATTCAATATTCAAACAGCCTGATCTGAATACTGATCACTGTGTTGGGAACAGGATTGGTTTCTAAATCCAAATATGCCCAAATGTCAGAAGATTCATGCAATAAAACTATCACAGCCCACAGGGCTATATTTGAAGACTACCTGGAAACATCAGCTGATCAAAGTACAGCAACCAGATTGTTGACTGAGACCTCCCTTTGAACTAGACCTGATGGGCACTGAAAGCTACCACTTCCTTTCCATTTGTTTCCATTCAAAAGTGTCAGTGAGGGTGGGAAGACCTGTGGGGGACCCCCACCGCAACCAGCCACTGGGTCTCTGCCTGGACTCCCCTCCTCACTGAATGCCTTGCCTTGCTGGGGTCGGGAACACCCCTCACATCACTTACCCGACCAGGACCAACCCAGAAGCAGCAGGATGGTGGGCAATGGGGTGGCACACTGGGGCTGAGAGCAGCTGGTTCAACCCAGAGAATGAGCCACAGCACACCAAGTATGAAGGTGGTATGGCCAAGGTGGGGATGCTAGGATCAATGCCATCTCTGCCAATGACCTGGGAGGGCTGGTGGGCAGTGCCTCTGATAGGCAGCAGGGAGTGAGAACCAGGGCAGGGTTACAAGACTGACTGGCCATAAAGGTGAGAGGAGGGGAAGAGAGAGCATGAGAGAGGCATAAGGGAGGGTGCAGGAGGAGAGAGGAGGAAAAAGAACAAGGGACAAGGGCCAGTTGCGGGTTCAGACAGCCCATAAAGCAGCCTTCCCTGCAGCTCTGAGTGGTATGAGCCCCTGGGCCCTTAACCACTCGGCCCCTTCCCAGCCAACTATGAGCACCCATCTTGCAGATGGACCAGATGGGCAGTGTGGGACTTGGCACAGATGCCAGGGACTCCCATGGAGGTGGGAGGTACAACCCCATCTGAGGACCAGTTGACGAGGGCAGTGGAAGAAGCCAAGGGCTGGCTCATTCAGCAGTTGGGAAAGCAACAGATAGAGCTGACAAGAGTGGCTGATAAAGAGACAGGCAGAAGCCCAGCAACAATGGTGGAAGTAAGTCCGTCAGATGTGGCACACCAATCCAGGGGGCGGCGGGACACTGCTCCCCACATCAGCCACCTGGACTCATCCCTTCCCCCAGATTGGGAAGATGGGGCCCAGGGATGACCGTGAGGCATTCTTGAATACCTTCAAAAGAGTTGCCTGGGCAGTAGGGTGGGACTAGGCTCAGTGGGCCACCATCCCCACGCCCTGTCTCACCGGCCTTACTCAGGAACTGGTGGAAACTTTATCAGGAGCTGCCACCGCCAATTAAGGCCATCATACTGAACATCACAGAAGACACCTATCACCAACGGTGGCCGATGGATCATACCCATGGACCTTGGGCCAGAAAGTCAAGGTGAACTCACTCTGGTGACTTAAACAGTCATGGAAAGTGCAACAGCCACAAAGGCTTTCAGAAAAGACATCCTCACCAAAAAGTAAAGGAGGAGGAGGAGGAAGAACACTGGACCTTCCCTGGATGAGGTCATTCCACAACAGCTGTAAAAGGCCCAGGTCTACCCAGAACAGGGCCCAACTCTCCAGTTACAATGGTGGGACTCTTATGGGGAAAGAAAGCATCTCAGATATGTGAGCCTTGTGCCGTGAACGATCTGAAGGGGTTTTGAAGGTAAAAACCAGCATCCTAAATGGGGGCCATCATCCCCATCACAGAACTACAGTTCCCAGGATTCCCTTGGGAGAGGGAAAGACTATTAAAAGCCAAGGTAAGCATGTGTGGATGGTCTGTCCTTCCTGTGTTTCTTCTCCCCAGGTTCTGGAAACAAGCACAGAGGAGTGGGTGTGATGTGGTATGGTAAGTGCAGCCATCAGCATCTTGCCTTGCTTAGGAAAGGCTAGTCAGCTGCCAAACCAAGGCTGGGCTGGTTCAACTATTCATAGCTGCATTTTCTGGGGCAAGACACTTGATGCAACTTCCCTAATCAGCCACTCAGAGATCTAGCTGGATGCACCTTAGGAGAGCCCAGGGGAATGCACGGGAGGAGGATGTCCTTATCTTCTGATGAAGAACGGTTCCTGTTTTGTGCGCTGAGCCTTTGGCCTCACTCACAAGGCTCTATAATCTTATCTGTTTGCACGTGATGGGCGTGCCACTCTACTTACAACTACGAATGTGCAGTTGAAGTTCAAGCACTGCCCACAGCCTTTAGCCAGCGTCAGCCAGATGCCAAATTCAGCATGCCTCAGCGCTGCACAGGTGAAGAGGAGGACGTTCAGGCACACATATCCACCCAGGAAAAGAAACTGGCTCCTGTTGTTCTGCCAATAGGCTGGGCTCAGGCAGCGTGGTGCGCCGCTCTTCCTTGGAGCTCGGCGGGGCTTCAGCCAGTTTGCAGCGCTACAAGAGAGGAGAATACGAAACATCCAGGGGCCATTGGATAGCCATAGCAATATGGGACGGATTCAGAAGCTCACCAATTTGGTGAAAAGGCACCTCTCCCCACGGCACATGCGCAGCAAGCTCACCCTTCTTCGTTGGCTAAGCCAAGCCAAGCGCCCGACCTCATGAACTGTTTTGCAGAATTTCCTGCAGACTTATATTGTATTTCGCTGTTGGCCATTACACGTTTACAGAATCACATGGTACAATAGTTAATAACAGGGCTTTTTTCTGGGAAAAGAGGTGGTGGAACTCAGCGGGTTGCCCTAGGAGAAAATGGTCACATGGCTGGTGGCCCCGCCCCCTGATCTCCAGACAGAGGGGAGTTGAGATTGCCCTCCGCGCCATGCGGAGATCAGGGGGCGGGGCCACCAACCATGTGACAGTTTTCAAGAGGTTCCGGAACTCCGTTCCACCGCTTTCCTGCTGAAAAAAAGCCCTGGTTAATAAAAACTTTAAAATCTAGAGGTAAAACTAACTTAAAATAGTTAAAAAATAAAATAGACTATTCCAACCAGAAGATCATAAAACCAGCCAAGAATTTTGCAGAATACTGATATTTCAGGGACCTGTAGGCCTGAAAAAGTTCCCTTTAGGGTCTCCTGGTGCCCACCCCGGCCTGACTTTTTTAACAAACCTAATGATCATAGGACTTCTGTTCTCCAACCACCTCTAAGCACAGAAGGTTCTGCCTTGCTGGCTTTTACACAGGGTCAAAATGGAAGTCAAAGAACATCCGTGCCCCGCCACCCTTGATTAAATGGAGTTTGTTTTGTGACCGATTGGAGGGGGGAATTATTTCTATATCCGCCAATTTTTCACAGATGAAAATAATGACAAACCTTATTGTTAAGTTCTCCATGACCTCTGGAAAACGCTCCAGTTCCCCTCTGAGCTCTTCAAAGGTGATGGATCCGCTCTTGTCAGTGTCCGCTGATTCAAAAAGAGCCACGGTGAGGTCATCTAGCTTCTCCTCTGGCAAAGATATTGAACTCTCCCTCAGGCATGATTTTAAGACAAGGCGCAACTCATCGGAGTCAATAGACCCACTGCCTGCAATGAAAGAGGATTTCCAGTTGACATGAAAGCAGGGCCGTATTAACCCATGGCTGGGCCTCTAGGCTTTCGGGTATTTTGGGGCCCCCTCTGGCACTTCAGTCTTTCACCCCACTACAGCTGACAGCCTGACCCTGGTACGGTAGGTACTAGACCACAGTACATGGTCCTATATCCATTTTGAGGGTCTCCTGAAGAATTCTATTCACAATTTTAAAAATATTTTTATTGCGCAAGTAGAACTCTTCAGGAAAGCACATTTTGGGGATATAATTGTTCAATTCTGTAATATTTTGAATAAACGTTTTATTATTTATTAAATATATATATATAATTTATGGATAATTGTTTTAATATAAGAGACCATTTATTTCCCTTCAATAAGGAAGCAGTTAATTATCTTATTATTAGAGTTTATATAAGAGAATCAATTAATTGGAATTTATGTGGGGGTGTGCCTCAGCAAAAAAAATTGACAGGCCCCCAGTCCCTGCAGGGCCCCTAAGCTTCGGCCTAGTCAGCCTTATGAATAATACGGCCCTGCATGAAAGAATTAACTGCCAGAGAACAGACTTAAAGCCTACCTGTTGTTCATTAATGTAACTGCGGAATTGCCCAACAAACTCATCTCTAAAGGATGAGTCAATTGTACATGAAGCAAACGGAAAAAAGTGTAGGTCTGAAGAAAGAACTGATACTGGAGCCAAAATGAAAATCTGCACAGATTCTGCGCCTCTTGAATTTCTGTCTGCCCTGAACAGCTGTTCTGAACTGATACTGGAGCCAAAATGAAATTCTGCACAAATTCTGCGCCTCTTGAATTTCTGTCTGCCCTGAACAGCTGTTCAACGTTCAGGATGTCAAGAGCTCAACTGTTCCAGGCTGCTGTGCAAAGCCAGGACAACTACAAGTTACCTTCTTGCAGTATTAGTAAGGGGCATAAGGAAAAGACTTTGCAGAAGAAAACCTTGTTTTGATAAAAGACAAACAAAGCATGTATGTAGTTTGAAATTTTACCGTCCACATCATAAACCTGGAAGAGGAACCGGAGCTTGTCTGTTTCACTTCCATGGATCAGCAGTTTCAGGGCTTCCAGGAGTTCATCCAAACTGATTGTGCCACTTCCGTCGGCGTCAAACAAAGCAAAGAACCGCTCAGCAAAAAAGGACTAGAGGAAGATGGGGAAAATATTGGCAACATAAACAGAGGTGATGGAAACCAGATCTTTATGTTCTCATTGCTCCATACTGTCCCTGGTCTTGCTTCAATTCAGCCTGGTAGGAAAGGAAGGAGCCAAATTCTTGAACAATTGGGCAAAGGCTTGACTGATGATTCAAATCAAGATATGACAGACCGTTCCCTCCACCCACATGTACTTTGCTGTGGGGTCATCTGTAGCTCACAGTTCCTCCAGCACCCAATACTCCTTTGCTTATCCAACCCAGGGGCAGAAAATACCTGGTGGGTGCTGTCCAGAAGGGCCACTGGTGGCCAGAACGGATCCAAGTTGAGCCACAGAAGGGGCTTGCCTTCCTCTGTGCTGCACAAACCACTCAGCACAACTTGCCTCTTGGCTATCTTAACAGCTCGATCCACCTCTTCCCATAAACGCCCACTTCTCCCCCTCAATCCAACAGACTTCCCCCGCTCTTGGGGCCCCCTCCATTTCTAGATTGCTCTTTGCCTTAGTCCTCCATTGCCTCTTTTGACCACTCAGCCCTCCAGATTTCACCTCTAGGGAGTACATGACAAGATGGGAAGCCCCTTGGTTGCCTTTATTCGCACACGAGCACCTAGTTTGACATCCTCCCCTACCAGCAAAACTTGCCTCCTTCAGCTTGAGAGCAGCTTTGAATTCTTCCAAGTCAATCTCTTGATCATCGCCAGCAATGTTCTCAAACTGCTTGGCCACCCACTCCAGCCATTGTGTGTCGTCCTCTAAATCCATGAGCCTAGGAAATCAGAAACTAGAACATTTGAGAAGGGATCTCTGCAGTCACCTCCCTGCTCTGGTTTCCGCTGTATATTCGACATTGATTGGGAGCCGTCTGGGGCCAGACATGCACCTGGAAAAACTGCTGTGAGCTACTCTAAACTCAAATCGGTATATAAATACTCATGAACAGGGTTTCCAACCGTCACACTGAACGAATTGGCTTGGGGGTGCCATGGAACCACCTATTGTGTGTGTCTGTGCTGTCAGGTTGCAATCAACTTATAGTGACCCCCCCCCCCCCCCCCCCGTCAAGGGATTTTCAAGGCAAATGAGGAACAGAGGTGGTTTGCCTTTGCCAGGGGTCATTTCTTAGAAAAAGAGCTGGAGGAACTCATTAGCATGACTCATTAGCATAATTCATTAGCACATGCCACACCCCTTACCATCACCAGAAGTGTGTCATTAGCATAGCTGATTTGCATGTGCCACATCCCCTGACATCACCTATCCTGGCTGTTTTGGACCCAATCCTGGCCATTCAGGACTGAAATTGTGCCCAAAATGGCAAAAAGGGGCTGAAAATGGTTAAAAAGGGCCCCAAAATTGTCAGGATCGGGCTGCTCCTGAGTGGGAGAGTGATCCACCACCTGTCAGAGGCCCGATCCAGGCTGTTTCGGCCCCAATCCGGGCTGAAATGGGCCCAAAATGGCCGAGAGTCAGGTGGGCAGGGCCACCTGACATGTGAACTCTTTGGGGAACTGCCGGAACTGTGTTCCTGTGCGTTCCCCCTCGAAATGAGCCCTGGCCATTGCCTTCCTCTGCAGAGCAACCCCCATCTTCCTCGGTGGTCTCCCATGCAAGTACCAACTCTGCTTAGCATCTGAGATCTGGCTATACCAAGCTGAACAAACTCTTATTGGGGAGGAGAGAAATGAAATTATGTGATCAGTTATTTGCTGCACCCTCTTTGTCAAAAACAGCCCAAGGCCTTTATTGTGCCTCAGGCACAAATCCATATGGCATCTCCCCATGGTGGTAAGAATGTGTTAAGCAATTGACAGTTTGCTCCTCTTTAAGCTTACTCCTGAGATGTTCTATCGCCTTTGGTTAATGGCTAGGCCATCCCTACTCTTGGCTCCTAGTTTCTTATTTAGAATATTTCTATCCCATCTCTCCAGAGATCTTGCCAGAGGCAGTTAACAAAATTGAAATAATAAATGATACAACTACATAACTGGATTAAAATTAATTATCAGCAACAAAACAATCAGTAAAGTTGGTGGTATAAAAAAACATTGCGAGCAAGTGGTAGAGAGGGGGTTAAAATTACTAGTAGAGGGTGAAAATGATCTTGTGACCTTGGGTATATATGAGATGAACAGGGTTTTGCTGGAAGTTACGTGCCTCTTGAGTGGCTGAAGTTTCACCTGGGCTGTTTTCACACGTCTTAACTGTGGCGTGATCACATCAGAAATCACACCACAAAACAGAGTTATGATGGGAAATCGTAACCACGAAACAGTCATGACGGGAAATCGCGCCATGAACATGTCGTCGTTCCATGAGTTTTGTGCTATTTTGCGCGATGGTTAAAATGTATGACAACAGCCATTGTGAGGGCTAGAGTCTCTCTGCACGATACATGAGGACGCTCAAGCGAAGGGAGACACAATGTTAGCTCAGCTGGGAGGCATAGTTTAAAAGCCGAAGTTCTCTGTTAATTTCCCATCTCCACAGGAGGGTGGTTTGAAAAGACAGAGCCTGATAGCTCCTCAAAGTGTTTGTTAATTTCATCTAATTAACAAATCCTGTGAGGAGCATCTTTGTCAGCTGTCTTTTTAAACTACCCTTCTGTAGAGAGGGGAACTAGACAGAGTCTTCTGTCTTTTTAAAATACATGTCCCTGCTAACATTGCATCCCCCTTCACTTGAGCATCCGAGGGTAAGAAGCATTGTGTAGAGAAATCTCTCCTGCCAGTCCAAGCAGCCTACTTTAGAGGGTTTAGTGGTCTAACTCAATATAACTCACAGGCTGCCTGGCCAACTCAATATAACTCACAGGCTGCCTGGCCAACTGGCTGCTGAGCAGTTTGTCATCTGGGGACATTTTAGGGAATTCTCTAACGCCACCAGCTTTTTGAACACCTTTCTTTGAGCCTTTCTCCTGATTGTAGCGCATTGTGGGCTAGGTTTGCTAGGCTGACACATAATGGGTGCTGCTGGGAAGCCGAGCTGGACTTTTGGGGTCCTAATATTTTATGAACTGGGGCAGTCCTATATAGAAGAATCACCAATAAACGCACAGCTGCCAAAAGAGTACAGAATAGGCTAACAACAACAACATTCGATTTATATACCGCTCTTCAGGACAACTTAACACCCACTCAGAGTGGTTTACAAAGTATGTCATTATTATCCCCACAACAATATCACCCTGTGAGGTGGGTAGAGCTGAGAGAGTTCCAAGAAGCTGTGACTGACCCAAGGTCGCCCATCTGGCTTCAAGTGGAGGAGTAGGGAATCAAACCCGGTTCTCCTGATTAGAGTCCCGTGCTCTTAACCACTACACCAAACTGGCTCTAGAGGCAGATTGTCCTTGAGCATGCCAGGACACGGCCTTTCTGGGCAAGTTCAAGGGGCTATCTGCCTCTGGCGATGAGTATCCCCAAGTCAGCAGTGCTGGCTGCGCCACGGGGCCTGCTCTGCTCAGATGACAACAGCTGAAGGTTGGCTCTCACCTTTGCTCTACGCAGGGCTTTTTTTCTGGGAAAAGAAGTGGTGGAACTCTGTGGGTTGCCCTCGGCGAAAATGGTCACATGGGTTGGTGGCCCCACCCCCTGATCTCCAGACAGAGGGGAGTTGAGATTGCCCTCCGCACCGCATGGCGGTTTCCACTGCTCCGTGGCCCGAATACAAATAGCCCCCCCCCTCTCCACAACCACAGCTGCTTTTTAACATGAAAGAAAATATTTGGACATCCACTCATAGATCTGTGCTGACCCTTGGTGCATAAATACATGTTACATTTCCCCCCAGATTCTCACAGTCAGGTGTGTGTTTATTTACTTTGTTTATATCCTGCCATTCTCTCTGAGACTCAGGGCGGATTACAAAACAAAGAAAACAATTCAGACAGCATAAGGTAATGCCCCCCCCCCCACCATTTTCCCTAGGGTGTGCTGCCTACCCTGTCGGGAGCTCCATGTATACCAATGGTGTATCTAAGTTTCCCTAACAGGGTAAATAGCACCCCCTGGTAAGAATCACAGAATCACAGTGTTGGAAGGGGCCATACAGACCTTCTAGTCCAACCCCCTGCCCAATGCAGGATGAGCCTAAAGCGTCTCTGACAAATATTCATCCAGCCTCTTCTTGAAAACTGCCAGTGAGGGGGAGCTCAGCACCTCCCTAGGCAGCTGATTCCACCTTTGAACTACTCTGCCCGTGAAAAAGTTTTTCCTAATATCCAGCCGGTACCTTTGTGCATGTAATTTAAGCCCATTGTTTTGGGTCCTACCCTCTGCTGCCAACTGGAACAGCTCCCTGCCCTCCTCCAAATGACAGCCTTTCAAATATTTAAAGAGAGCAATCATGCCCCCCCTCAATCTCCTCTTCTCCAAACTAAACATTCCCAAGGCATGGCGCAGAGGGCAATCTAAACTCCCCTGGAGATCAGGGGGCGGGGCCACCAGCCCATGTGACCCTTTTCAAGAGGTTCTGGAACTCCGTTCCACTGTGTTCCAGCTGAAAAAAAGCCCTGGCTCTATGCAACAGCAGCAGCGACCTCAGTGCCGAATCCCTCTGCTGGTTGGTGGTACCACACTTGTGAGGCCCTTAGCCACTTGGCACTGCCATCCTCAGACGAATCTGCTTAGAAAAAGCCTTGCTTCCTCACAGATTTGACCTGACCAGCCCATTTCAGTCTCTACCTTTAAAAATCCTTGTCAACTTTTCTGCTCCTTGATTCTCAGCGTGGGGCTAGCCACTCACCCTCTCGCCACACTGGATTTCAGGGCTCACAAATCAAAACCATTGACGTTATTCTTTTAACTTAATGGATTCATATTCATGAATCCTCCCAGCTTTAGAAAGATTGGGTCACATCCTGCCCAGCTCACCCTCAAAGTCACGCTGGGCCTTTGTCCAGTCATCAGAAACACGGGCGAGCGTCCTTTTTGTGACAGACCTTTTCAGTAACCTTTCAGCAAACCCTGCTTGTCAGGCAACACTGTGAGTGAGATAGCTCTTCCAAACTTGAGGGTGGGGTTGCTATGGGAATGTCAAGACCAGACAGCCATTTGCATTTTGCCCTTCAGGCAGCAGAAACAAATGCTAGATTCTTGTGTTAGCTTTGCATATGAAGGCAAGGCATTTGCACCGATGGGTATTTTAGTTCACTTGATGAATGGCGCAAAGGGGTGCAGTACGGGGAGTGTGCGGACGGGTCCTGGAATGGGAGACCCAGGTTCTAATCTGTGAAGCGCACTGAGTGGTCGGAGGGCTGCCTCTGTCTCGGCCTAACATACCCTGCAAGTTTGCCATGGCCACAAGTAAGATTTGTGGCATGTGGCATATTAAAAAGCACTTTGGAAGTCACGTATGTATAGATGAGCTAGTGAGTTAGGGACCACAGACTTCACCACTATGTTGCCGGGCCTGTAAGACAGAGATGTTCCGCCAGGCATATGGTGGAGGCTAGGTTGGGCCCCCACTGGCCACACTAAAGATCTGTCCACCACCCTACATATGAGCCAGGGCTTGAAAAAGCAGTATTTTATCATCTCCAACTGAAGAGCAGCTGTATTGTATAAAGTTGTTTTAATGTTATTTGTATACTGTTTTATCTGTTTTTAACTGTATTTATGTAATTTGAAATGTTGTACTCTGCCCTGAGCCCGCCTGGTGGGGAGGGCGGACTAAAAATCGAATATAATAATCACTTACATACTATCCGTTGCTCTAAATATGTGCTCCCATGAACTACCTGCGCTTCATGTTGTCGAATGTCAGCCCTAGAACGGCTTATGCTCTGTTTCAGCATTTCTTCAACTCTGCATTGGAGTCTTGCTAATGCTAGTCTTTGTAAAGTTGTGTTTATTTACCCCGTGGCATTGTTTATGGAAATGTCCTTGATATTGACTGTACTAATCTCACACGATTTATTATTATTATTTATTATTATTATTTTATCGTATTTATATTCCGCCCTCCCCGCAAGCAGGTATGTAATCCACCTTGAGTCTCAGTAAGAAAGGCGGACTATAAATGACATAAATAAATAAATCGGGGGACCAAAAGAATCTTAAAAGGTTATTCAATCTAACGCCCTTGCCCAGAGATCAGGTAATCCAGTTTTCCTACCCCGCAAAGAGTGATTCACACAATCCAAGTCCTAATGTGCTTCACAGCAGAGAGCACTTCTAATGCACTAAAGGGCCAGAAGAACAAACAGCTAGAAAAACAAATAAACACATTGGAGCAGAAGGCAAGCCCTCCCCTCCCATTGCATTACCTGGTGCTACTGTCCCACAGGCTTCTACGCCGAGTCCTATGGGCACCTCTTCCACAACACTTTAGGGAACCTCTTGTCCTTTCTGACTGAATTTAAAAAATGGATGAAATAAAATCTACTATATACGCAGAAAATCTTTCAAAGTGCAGACTCTTTGCCGGGATGTTTGTTGCTGATGAGCAGCCCATCGGACTGCCGGTGACAGGAGGCAGCTCCAGTTCAGGCAAGAACCCAGAAACAGGTGCTGCTGACAAGCTGTATGCAAAAAGGCACCTTTGGAGTCCCACGGGGCTGACCGTGGCACAGAATGCATGCACGGTGCCTTTTCTTTCTTGGAAAACATTTCATTTAGCCTTTCCAAAGCTGCTTTTCTCTTAGCATCATCTCGCCTAGCAGTTTTATTTAAGCTCCGTCTTCTAAGATGTTCCCTTCCTGTTTTGTCCGCAGTCTCTTCATGTATCGCACAGTTAACTTACCGGGGGGGGGGGTTAGGCACAATGCACAGGGCTGATTTGCACAATACCAAGTCTCAGTCATCACGAGGGCTTTGGATCACATGGGCGCCAGGAGTTCTATGCTTCCCAGGCGCGTGAAGCCCAATTCTGATCAGGACCATGATGCATATGGAGAAGGGACTTACGCCTCCCCCTCCACAGTGCCATATTCCCAACCTGAAATATCCCCAGGGACCTGCTGTTTGCCCCACTGGGCAACTTACATGTCAGCATCATTATACACAAGTTCCCCAGCGCAGCACAGAGCAGCTCCCAGAGGTTGTTTCCTGATCAGGAAAACAGTATCGTTCTTCTCCAAGTGGTCCCATCACAGGTGACGTCCAGAATCCTCGGGGCAGCCACAAGGATCTCTTATCATGTCAATTGGCCTGCAGTGATCAGGGGCAGACTGGCCCTTTAGGTAGGTTCCTGGACGGCTGTTTCCCTAGAGGGCCCCTGGTGGCCAAGGCAAGCTGAGCTGAGCCTCAAGAAATATTGCGGGAGCCGCTCGACTAGAACTGGGCGAGGATCAACAATAAGAAGGGGCTTGGAGTCACCTGTCACCTCCTCCCATGTCACCGCTGGCCAGATAGAAGCCAAGCAGCCCTATGGGGATGCTAGCCTGCCATGGGCCTCTCCCCTCAGCTTGCTCCTGGGGTGTTTTAACATCTGGGTCTGCCCCAGCAACGATGACCACAGACAGAGATGATTCCCCTCTCCTAAGATATAGAGAAATCTGTGTAGGATGGGCCTATCAATACACACAAAAAGGTAGGAATGGAGCCTCCACATTCAAGAGCGGGACAGTTCTGATAACCAGGCCACCAACAAAGAACTGCTATCACAACTCTGCCCATTTGTAAGCTTCCTAGAAGAATCTAGCCAGCCTGTGCTGGGAGCAGACTGTTTGGCGAGATGGGGAGGTGGAGTGGTCCCGCGGTAGAACACCTGTTTGGCATACACAAGGTGCCGGGTTCCCACATCAGCATTTCCAGTTAGGCAGGAGGTGCTATGAGAGACCCCTTCCAGAGACCCTGGAGAACTGCTGCTAGTCTGAGCTGATGGCCCAGCGATCTGATTCTGCAAAGGGCAGCTTCATGCGTGTAACCTTGGATCGGACCCAGCAACAAAACTCTGCTGTCCTCACGCTGTCAAGGCTACCCTAAAAGGGCAAGAGTTACTTCACTTTCTTTTCTTTACTTTTTCTTCATATGTAATAACTTGTATGCTTTTTTTCAGGATTTTTCTCCAATAATTTACCTAAACATACTGTCTGCCGATGTATGCCTCCTAGGGAGTTTCCATGTTGCTAAACATGCTGTGTAAATTAGTTATGCCTTGTTTCAGAAAGATTTCATCTCTGCTCTGCTTTATGCTTGTTTTTTCAAATTTCTGCTCCTGTACCCTATTGTATCTCTTTCACCGAACGTCCTAACTATTGTTGGTTGTTGTGGGTTTTCCGGGCGGTATTGCCGTGGTCTTGGCATTGTAGTTCCTGACGTTTCGCCAGCAGCTGTGGCTGGCATTTTCAGAGGTGTAGCACCAAATAAATAAACCACAGCTGCTGGCGAAACGTCAGGAACTACAATGCCAAGACCACGGCAATACCGCCCGGAAAACCCACAACAACCATCGTTCTCCAGCCGTGAAAGCCTTCGACGATACGTCCTAACTATTGTTCATTATTGTACTTTGCTCAGTGAATGTCCTAGCAGTTGATTATATTGTATTTTCACTTGCACTGTGCAATCCACCTTGGCTCTCAGTGAGAAAGGTGGACTATAAATAATTCCCACCGCCATTCCCACCGTTCAATGGTAAGCCTCTCAAAGATCAGTTCAAGAAGGGGATAAAAAATGAGAGAGGGCTTTATTTAAAAATAAAAATTTAATTCCAGACCTGAAAATGCCTACAACACCTACATGGCTATTACAAAGGGGGTATTTGATCAAATGTAAATTTGCTGAAAAATAGCGACACTGCCAGGAAACAAACGGGCCGTCTTAAGAGACTCTTTTGGCCTTCATGGCTTGGTTCACAAGCTCCATGTCTTCCTTCAATAGCTGCTTTAGGGCCCCTTTGCTCTGTGCTTCTTTGCTTCCACAGAAAACGCTCCTGATAGCATCAAGGACTGCGAGGGCTCTCTCAACAATATCCTCAGCCACTTTTTTATGGGCAGTATTATGCGTGTATGTCGTTAGCTGGGGACTAAAACCATACAGCAAGTTAATAAAGGCTTTTAACTTGCCCATTTTCACTTGTACATCTTCTACCTTTTTTGTTAAAGGCTCAAGCGGAGGTGATATTGATTGGACAATCACGGTTGGAACAGGCAAAGGTTCTGGAAGTGGCATAGGGGCCGTTTTCTCCTCTTGGGCAGGTGGAGGTGTTGAAGGCAAGAAATGATTCTCCTCCTGAAGTTTCTTCTCTGCTTCTACTGTTAGCTCCAGAGCCTGTTTAATGTAGATCTCTGCTGTTTGAATGTATTTATAGAGATTTCGGTCTTCTTTCACATAGGAAGGTGTACTTTTCAAGGTTTCGATTAGTTCTTCAATCAAGTCCAAGATGTCTTCGGCTGTAGGCTTCCTCTTATGTTCTTTCCCACCTTCACTTTGCTGACCCGCTGGTTTTTCCGTGAACGTATCAAGTATCCCATTTAATTTCTGAACGTTTTCTAGCGACTGCTCCAGGTTTGACAAGGCTCCATTTGTTAGCTGATCAAAGTCCTTAACTGTTTTTTTGGTAGTAGCCTTTTCTATAAAGAGTGAAAGACTGACCAGTGGTTTTCCTGTAGTAGTCTCAGTAGCCTCAGTGGTGTGCAGAGAAACAGATTCACTTGTGCTATCTTGTACTTCCCACAATGCTGTTGTGCTGGCAGGGGAAATTTGGTCGGCCGAGATAACTGTTTCTGATGTCTCCGCTTGTTCTTCCCTAGGTGTTGGCTTCAAACTTACCCAAACAGTTTCAACTGCTTCTGATTGGGAAGGCTCTATGACGGGTGTGATGACCACTGGTGGCTCGGTCGGTTGGGGGACTTGTGGTTCCAGTGTTGGAATATCTTTTACCATGTCTTGCAAAACACCCACAAGATCATCCAAAGTTTTCTCTTCTTCCTTAGCGTCTGCTGATTCTGTAAAACATGAAAACCATGAGCGAATGTCTCTCTTGCAAGCCCTCTCCTGTTCTGTAAGCCAACTCAATTTCTAGACCATGTCCGTTGCGGCGTATTGCAGCTAAAGTGTTACGTAAGGCTAAATGTTGGGTCTTGCTCTGCTTTATTCTGTATGTGTTTTGAACTGCTTGGTTCTTTCACTGTAGCTTTGTATTTACAAAATGTTGGGGGCCCATAAGGAATTGAAGAAGATCGGGAAATCTTCCTCCTCCACAATGAAACTGTGATATTGCTGAGCTCTGGGCCTGAATTATCTTCCTCCTCACCTAACCCTGACCTTCAGCCATCTAATACTGTAGCACAATGCCTACACTGCAGGGAAAAGAACTAGATCCAAAGTGTGCAGTACAAATGAGATAGGCACATTTTCCCTCCTTCGTTCCCATACACCATGTATGAAACAGGGAAGGGGTTGGGGAATGCCTGAGTCACAGAATGAGTCTTCTTGAGCACAATTTCTCTGCCCTCCCTCCTCTCACTTTGCCATGAATTAGCTTGGGCCAATCCCTCACAGCCTTTTCTCACAGGGCTGTTGTGAGTATAAAACAGGTAAGGGAGAACCATGCACATCGCTCCTTGGGAGAAGGGCAGAATAAAAACATACTTGACTCAGCCCCTTTTAGAGGTGATCATCCTTGGTGGGGTGCAATTAAGTAAAACTAGAGGAGGTGATTTTCCACTTATCCCGATTAATCTCGCCCCCCATGACACTTTTAAATTCAAAATGGTCAAAGCTCTTAAAAGTTTACAGCACCCTGAATGAGGTGGGGATTGGGGTCAAGGGACAGAAGCCTGTCATGATTGTCTCATCGTGTTCCCAGTAATTTCTCATCCTTTTTTGCACATTTCCCCTGGCTGTGTTCTCCTTGCAGGGCTTAGCTCATTTTAGCCACATTCTTCTTCTCAGGACCATGACTTTGGCTAATGGCATCTTGGTTCCTTCGCTGTGCTAGAGGTATGAATCTCCACACCCAGCTTCTTCTCCAAGCAGGAATCAGAAACTCATGGAAGGAGCAGTCCAGTCTCCAGGGGAGAAACGGTACCTTAACCCACCCATTCAAAATCCCATTGCACAGGAAATCCTTGGCATATTTCCTATGGGCCTTGAGAAGGGAGTGCCCCAATGGAGGTCCAGTGCATTAGAATTTCTTTATTTTGCAACTTCAGCTGTGTTCTCGAGCTCATTCTCTCTCCCCTCTCCCTGGATCCTGGATGAGCAGCCTCTCTTTCTAATGTAAATAAAGTTTGCTTTCCCCCCAAGCTGTGGCCACCTTGGTTACTCAATGAAATCCACAGCTGTAATTAGAGGCTGTGTGTGGCAAGGTATGGAAAAGGATGGCAGAGCGTCACCTATCCAGCTCTGCCTATGACAGTTAGGGGACAGGTTGGTGGCAGCAACCAGAGTGCATTTTGAGCATGCATGTGTGCATACATGTGCTGCTCCTGTTTTTTGGTGGCAAAGGATCAGGGGAGACTGGGGAAACAGGGTTGCAAGTTGGCGCTCCTCCCCTCTCCACTAGTATCTGACCCAATCACAACACGGTCTCATTGGCATGCCTCCTCCTCTGTTCCTGCACCCCTCCAGGATACCATAAACTATTTGGGGCTTCATCAAGCCAATTTCCCCTTCCCATCTCCCCCCCCCTTTTCTGTAACTGATACTCAACTGCTTGCAACGCTGCATGAATCCAGGAGGGCAAGAAACATGTTCAGCGGCCACTAGGCGTTTATTTCTCTTTTTCAAATTCAGAAGCCATTTTTTGCATACCTGGGGGGGTCCCGTGAGTATGCAGAAACTGCTTCGTTGTCTGTGGACAGTCCTGATTTATTGTCTTGCTGATAAAAAGGACCATCGACTTTGCTATTAGAAGAGCTGATGACGGGCTAGACCGGGTCCCAAAAACATTCTTCTCAGTCTCTACTGGGGCAGCTTTGTTTCCTTATTCCAGCTTGGCACCTTTAACTCTTTATTTTTAAGTTCACAAGTAGAAATGCATTGCCAGAACTGGGCAGCGCAACTGAACACATTCAATCCTGCTAAGGAACCTTAGCTTTTACAAGAGAAGTCTGGGGAGCTAAAGAGTGGGGCAGGGTCTTCTGAGAGGAGGGGAGGAGCCAATTAGAGAAAGGGGAGGGAAGAGGTAGGGAGTAGGAGCAGACAAGTCCTGCAGGAAAATGAGGTGTGAAGTAGAAACTACCCAGCTGAGGCCAAAAGCTGGAATAAGCCACTACAGAATTCCCAGGAAGGGAAAGGTTGCTGGCTGTGGGATTTTTCTGTTTGGAATTAATACTTCACCCAGAGTGGTAAAGTGACAAATACCTCCACTGCATTACCTGAGCAAGTTTCATAGTGAGAGAAATCAACCACCTTAAATGGTGTCCCCTTCCTATTCCTCCGCCCTTATAACTCTTGGTTGAAATAAGTGATGTTTGCTGGAAGATTTCAAAGTATTCCCAACAGAGAGTCATTGACATCTTCCTTCTTGCCAATGGTTTGGCTTGGACTGGGCCCAAGAAGTCCTTTGATTCAAAATTCCCTTTATTTAGTGCTGCCTATTGACCACACACCAACACAGATATATCTACGTATATGTGAAAAGGGTTCATAAAAATGTTTTGGTAAAGGGACAGTGACTGTAGACTACACTACTGCATACTGTATGTTGCTGTAAGTATGCACCTACTAGGTAATTTTTGCATTATTTAACATGTACAGTTAAATTGCTTCTGCTTTGTTTTAGTATTGTTTTAGCTCTGTATAAGATTTTTGCTTGTTTTTCAATTTTTCCTGCCATTCTAAAGTGAGTAATGCAGACTATACATTTTATAGATAAATATGATGGGTCTGTAGCCAGCTTATCATCTAGTTGACTTGCATGATACTCTAGGAGGTCAGCTACCCACTTAAATGCATCCCAGAACTGTCCATGAAACAAGGAAAGCCACTAGAAACATAACCTGGTGTGCAAGAGGCTTAATTGGCACACCTTTTATGCTGGAACAGAAAAGGAAAAGAGGGCAGAGCTTCACTAAACAGGCAACCAAGATGGTCCTGCTGATGCTCAGAACTTATGCCTTTTGCTTTAGAACATGGAAACAGAGACACAGGCCCACCCATGAATTGGTTCCTTGTACTTTAAGTAATTTTATTGCCAGGATCTTTTACAACTGACATGGAAAGGTAAAAGAAGAATTCTTACTCTGATCCTTGGGGCTTTCTTCTTCATTCGATGAAATCTGCACTGTAGCAGTTGGGTGCACAGATATCTGTAAAGGAAAGGGCCCTATTCACTGAAGTAGTCAGTTTCTCATCACTTGGCATAAATCTAAATTAAGTCAAAAAAAACACCTGGACAAAATAAATTGTTTTTAAAATTAGCAGAAATTCAAAACTATGGCCAAAGCTAGTTTACCTGTGCTCAGTACAAAGATGATTATTTTTTTTTACCTCTGCAGGGTGAATATGGAAAGTTACAAATGAAGAATCCACGTAGCCTGTAGCCCATTCACTTGCTTCGGGTACAGAACTGTTGTGTCAGTTATTTGCTAGCAAGCTCCAACTAAGTATTCATGCTTAGAAATCCTCATAGGTATCAATCAGTACCAAGAACAGAGTAGTCATCTACATGGCCTAATATGAGGACTGAGATGCCTTCTGAAAAGGTTCCAGACATTTCACTGGGTAACTGTGTCACATTTCTTATGATAGGGCAGGGCAAAAAGTGCAGACAGCATGACGATATTCCTTTCCCAACCAATGTGTAATCTGCCGTTAGTCTCAGCGGGCTAAGAATTAATAAAATAAAATAGGAATATTCTGACTAGTCTGCTGGGCAGATCCTGCAAAGATATTTCCATCTTCTAGCTTTGCCCAGGCTAAAACTATGGATGGGGCTGGGGGAGGTGGATACTGGGACAGAGGCACTGGGCTAGAGTTTCTGGTGCTTCAGTTGTTGGAGGAAGACTCAGTGCCTCAGACCCTCAGGTCTGCCCCTCCCAAGTCCAGCTCCACAAGCACATCTGGCCTGGCCAAGCCTGGGCGGAATAGGAGGCAAGCTATACCCATCTAGCCATGCCTACAGAGAGTTTTGTTGTCTGGCAACAGCTGAAGGCCCAAGCTCTGCAAAGTCTTGCCAATACAGTCTTCAAATGTCTCCTTAATGACTTTTTGCATTACCCGTGTGAACTTTGTTCCATCCCAGGAAATTGTGAAGGATGCTTTTAGGTCCTGGTGGGGTGGCATTCTGCCCTATCTATCCATTTTCAATTTTTATTGACACTGTCAATAAGGTGGTTTACATTTCTCACCCCTCCTCCATTTTCTCCCTACCACAATCCTGCAAGGTAAGTCCAGATGAGAATGACGGCCTCAAGGTCACCTAGTGAGCTTTATGGGTGAGTAAAAGCTGGAACCTAGGTCTGCAAGTTCCTAGTCCAAAACTCTGACCATTACAACCACAACTCAATGTTAGGAACGTTGCATAAAAAAGCACAGTGTCAGGATGAAGCAGAAAGGTTCTCTTCTGGTGGCCTTTGTGTTAATACACCCCAAGATCGTGTTCACCTTTTTTGCTGCTGCATCACACTGAGTGCTGATATTTAGTTTCCTATTCATCCATATCCCAAGATCTTGTTCACATACTCTGCTACCCAGTAGTATATCCCTCATCCAGTATTCATGCTTTGCATTTTTGTTACCCAGCTGGAGAACCTGGCACTGATCCATATAAAATAAAAGGAATCTTCTTGGGTGTTCAGTGATCCTCCTATCACTCATCCTCAAAAGCAACATGTCAAATAGATGGCATGCAGCAGGTTTAATATGGTTGCCGTAGGTAGCAGACTGAGCTAAGCAGCAAATGAAGTCAAGGGTTAAAGCAAGTACATGTATTTATAGTTAATTTGGAACATATTTGTTACAGTAAAAACGTAAGGCTAACTAACACACTTGAGAAGAGGGTTCAAGATCCAGCTCACCACTGGATGGATGTCCTCAATCTAGCCTCAATTTCTGAACCTTAATGTCCTATAGTGCAAAAATGGCAGCAGATGGTGGCTCTACAATCATTGTATACATGAAGGGAGGAGAACTTTGAATATGGCATCAATTTGTTCCCCCCTCCACACACCCACACATTGATGAGAATGTCCACATAACAGTTTGTGCACAGAGACCTACGGGTATTGCACAAGCATTACATCAGAAAACTGGGGTATTGTTATCATATGGTTTCTGTATATACCTCTGGCCACTAACCCATTCTGGCCTACGTATGGACAATCATACATGGAGAATGGGGAGAACCAGCAATAGCTACCATGAATCTCACTCACATCAATACGTGAGAATGTCTGCACAGACCTAGCGGCCCCTAGACTCTGTCAGGATTAATGAGGTGCTGAAAATACAGTGTCTTAACAAGAAATGAATTCATCTTAATTGCACTGGCAGAGAAAAATGAACGCTGAACCATTTATGCCTACTATCCTGTTCAGAAAATACCTTGCATAAACTTGGAAACATCAGGAATATAACCCATTTCGCGAGTCTTTAAAATAAAAAGGTACCTGCATTAGTTTAACATTTTCATAAGTATGCTGCACACCTAAAAACAGAGAGAGAGAAATGTAAAATCAAAATCTGTCACTTAGCATAATGTCTGGATTTTAATCAATTTTACAATGGTGACACAGGCCGAGGATGTCTTTCTGTATTTCATATCCAACATAAGTCTTGGGTGTAAGTTGAGATACACCAATCCCCACAAATAGCACATTTTTGGGCATGTGCCGTAAACTAAGTTTGCAGATCTCCACGTCACCTCTGCCAAACTCTCAAACTACTGACAGCTCAGCTGCAATCTCAACATGTGAAATCATTCACCAAGTCAATAGAAAACCACAACAAAATTGGCGACCCACATAATTCAGTTGTTCACATCATTCTCCAGAGACAGAACAAAAATAATTGTTCATACCACAAAGTTATTTTGAAATATGAACATTATTTTACAGAGAGAAACATGTTCCAGTGAGAGGTTCCAAGTGGGAATTTAAAAAAAAATCAGAATTTGACGCAGTGTTCTTTAAAACTGGAGATCCTGCCTAAAGAAATCTTAAATGCCATTTTAAGATTATTAGTTATTAACTAACAACCCTGAGATCCAGTCAGAACATTGATTTTACCTATATAAATAAAAAATAAAATTAGCTTTGATGTTCAGTTTCATTTTATATCTTTTCCAAGTACACATAAAAGAGACAGAATTTTGAAAAGCAGTGTGATTTGTTCTGTAATTTTAAGGCCTCTGGCAAATTCAAGTTACACGGGAAGCTCATTTGGCTTGGTTAAATAACCAGCAGAAAGTGTGTGCGGGGATGGGTGACGGGGGTGGGGGTGGGGTTGTTACAAAAAGAGGTTGGTGTAACAAAAATCAGTTAACCCAGAGTGGGCATGAGATACTCCCAGCCAACAGCACGTGTTAGTGAATAAATCATGTTATTTCATCCTCTAAGGGGTGCAATATAGGAGATGTTAGCACCTATAGTGGGGATCCCTGGCCCCTCTTAAGCCCTAACAGGTGCTTTCTTTTTGTGAATTCTAAATTTGTGAATTCTAATTTAGCATTTCCGTGTCAGATACTATTTTACTTGTAGGATCAAATGCAAAACTGTTGATTTAGAATTCATTCACAAATTCAAGACAATGTACCCCCCTCCCCGACTGGTGAAGAGGGAACTTTGACTCCTTACTCAGTATAAGTGCCCACATATCCCTCCCCTTATAAAAGTTCTGTTTCACTATCTGATTCCACCCTGCATTAGATCTGATGTTTATTTTATTCTACTGTTGTTGGCTGGGAGCGATTCATACTTACTACGGACAAACTGATTTCTTTTTTCATTAGATCTTAGTTTACACCAGCCTCTCTTTGGAGAATCCCCTCTTTCCCGGACACACACTCACATTTTCTGTTGGGCATTTAGTCAGGCCAAACAGAAGTACATTTCTATGCATCTGTGGAAGGGAGGTCTGACAAAATTAAGAGAAATGAGAAAAAAGTTGTCAGCCAAATGTTCCTTGAAAACTAACACCAGAGGCGTCCTATAAAACTTCTTCCTCAGAACAGAGGGAAACACATTGATAGGAATATCCATAGGAATGCCCACATGTCTTCCTTCAATGTCATCTGCTTGTTATGGCCCCTATGTATGTCTCCTGGAAGAAATGTCTATACTGCAAGTGGGGTGAATCGTTGCCCTGGGTGGGGAAACGTGACTTGATTTTAAAAGCCCAGTCTACACGGGACTGTAGGTACTTGATCTTACAGCCTTCTGTGCAATTGTTTCTCTCCAAAAGGAAATGTATCTAGACAATGGAATGAACACAAGACACTGACCACTGCAGATCTTTCTGGGGGGGGGGGACAGGGATTTAAACACAAATTCAAATAAATAAGGTCCCAAAACTATCATAAGGGGATTATGAACAGAACCAAGGAAAGGGTGACTAATAGCGCAGTCCTAAAAAGAATTACTCCAGCCTAAGCCCACTGAAATCAATGAGTTTAAACTGGAGTAGGATTGCAGAGTCTTGTGGAATTGTTTAAACAAAATTCCAGTTTGCAAAGTGCAATGCCTCGTCGGTGATTGCTTTCTGATCTGCTCGTTCTGGAGGAAGGCTGTAAAAAGAAGATGACCTAGATGGCCAAGAATAAGCAGCTATCATCTTTTCAAATTTCTTCTGCACTGTTACAAGATAACAGATCGCATTGGATGGAAAACAGATCAATGTTCTTCTCTGTATTCCTTGCCCAGAAATCTACTGGCTGCCGTGAAACATCAAGTAAGATTTTATAAAAGAACATGCGCTGACAAAGAGCAACTTTAACTTTTTGGATGGTTAAAGGAACTGCTCCATTCCTGTACCAAAAGCGACTTAGTTTTAATGGAAACTGCCTTTGAACTGAGGTGGTGCAAAGATTCAATGTCTTCAGGAAGTTGACACTTGCCCTTTTATACAAAGATGCCCATTTCCCTTGTCTCTCAGCTGACAAGCCGTTACATGGCTGCACTTAACCTCATAAATCTAGGGCAAGTGGACAGGTTCTGGAAACAACTTACACTTAAATTACCACCATCTGTGACTGAGAAAGAGAGATCAATTGCAATTTTCCTTCCTTGATGTGGTTTTGTCAGCTGAGACCAAACAGTGATGGGAAACCAAGAGTTTTATTTATTGAATTTATTAAAACGGTTTAACTTGCTTTTCCATACAGTTCAAAACAGCTTACAAAACTACATAAAATACGCAATTTATCAAAATTGCACAGAAATTATTAAGCTTAAAAAAGTCACAACAGACCAATCCAAAATTTAAACATGTAGAGTAGCAGAAATCATTAACTTTCAAGCAGCAAAACCCAAAACATTTCTTCGGCAAATCATCGATGGAAGTTAGTCAGTTAAAGCTATATTAAAATCAACGAAAATCACAAATAGGAAGTCAACTAAAAGCTGAAACGAAACAGAAAAGGAGGCAGGCACACCACAGACAGCGAGCAAGTGAGAGAGAGGTTTTTAAGAGAAGAGACTGTCCACAAGATACTTATTTATTTCATTTACACCCAGGGCTTTTTTTCAGCTGGAACGCGGGGGAACGGAGTTCCGGAACCTCTTGAAAATGGTCACATGGCTGGTGGCCCCGCCCCCTGATCTCCAGACAGAGGGGAGTTGAGATTGCCCTCTGCCGAGGGCATTCTCAACTCCCCTCTGTCTGGAGATCAGGGGGCGGGGCCACCAGCCATGTGACCATTTTCTCCGAGGGCAACCCACTGAGTTCCACCACCGCTTTTCCCAGAAAAAAAGCCCTGTTTATACCCATCCTTTCTCCCCATTGAGGACCCAAAGTGTCTTATATCATTCTCCTCCTGTTTTATCCTCACAACAACCTTGTGAGAAGGGTTAGACTGAGAGTCTGTGACTGGCCCAAGGTCACTGTCAGGTTCTGGCAGTTAGATCCCCATAATACTCCCCTGCACACACTCCAGGGTATGAGTTAAAGTTACTTTATTAGAGATCCATCAGCATCAGCAAACACAGACAAGGGTATTGGTAGAAGTGAGCGTAAAGGTTTGGAGGGGTTAATTATAGGGCAAGTTCCCGCCTGTAGGATATGGACGGTTAGGATTCTGGTGCGAAGGAGCCAGGGGGAGGGAAGGGCTTTTGAGATAGGAGCAAAGAAGAACTGGAGGAGAGAAGCAAACAATGACGTCATTTTAGTTCCCAGGCCCAAGCCGGCTCTCAAGGACACATTTCTCAAGCGGCTGAGAAAACGAAAGTAGACACCACAGCTGGCACCTGTAAGATAAACAACTCCCAGCCAAACAGGCCTCTGATCTGTACTCTCAGAGGATCAGTGCAGAGCACAGAATACAGAAAAATACTCATGGCAAATATGTAAACAGACATATATGACAGTCACCCAGCAAGCTTCCGTGGCAGAGCGAGGATCTGAACCTCGGTATTCCAGATCCTACTCTGACACTCTAAACCTCTACCTCATGCTGCCAGGTATGAAATCCTGATACTGGAGGAACCGATGAGAAGACTGGGCAGGGGAAAGAGCTACTGTCCCCTCCTGGCCGTTCTCCCTTCTCTTGGTCTGATGGGCAGCCTCTGCTTCACCCCACTTCAAAGTGGGCATTCAAACGTAGTCTCAGGCTATATTGAGTTTCAAAAGTCCCTTTGAATTATGCCCAGAAACAAACCAGAAGCCAATATACACCTTTTAGCACAGGGAGCATGTGATTGCTGCAGCATGTGCCATCAACACTAGGTTATCAAACTAGGGGGGTTATCAAAGGCAGCCTCACAATCAGCACATTACAGTAAATCCGAAGAGCCTGTAACATTTCTTCCCAGAAAAAGGAAGCCACACGGGCATCCAAATTCAGAGCAGAAAAGTCTCCATCTTATCTGGTAGAGCTTCCGTTTGTTCAGTCTCATCCAGCCTGCCTCTGCTTCCAGGCACCTATTTATCCACAAGCCCAACCTAACTCAAATACAAAGGAGAAAAAGTTGAACGTCACCAGCATACTGGTGGCCAAGGTATCATGTTGATGACATCAGACTGATGTCAGGTATCATGTTGATGACATCAGACTGATGGTCCCTCAGCCCAGGGCCCCTGACTACCTAAGCAACCTGTTTCATGCAGATATTAAGAAGCACAGGGGACAAAACAGAACCCTGCAGTACAAGCCACAGGGGGTTAACGTTGCTTGCAACGACCTTCTGGAATCTGGAATTCTGGAACCTAGGAGCAGAACCACTATAGTACAGTGCCATGACCTCCTGATCGGTGTTTTAGAAAGATACTAGGATTGAGGGTATCAAAAACTTCCTCCTAAACTTTCACTTGGGAATGTCCAAGACATCAAGTGCACATATAGAGATGGTTCTTCTCAGTGATAGCTTTGCAACCTTCCTCTGTGGATTTCCAAAAGGCCTAGCTTGAGCAAGTGAACACCACAAATTCTTCAGGGTGGATTATAATATGTGATTTATATACCGCCCTTCAGGATGACTTAACACCCACTCAGAGCACTTCACAAAGTATGCCATTATTATCCCCACACAACAACAATCATCCTGTGAGATGGGTGGGGCTGAGAGAGCTCCTAGAAGCTGTGACTGACTCAAGGTCACCCAGCTGGCTTCAAGTGGAGGAGTGGGGAATCAAACCCAGTTTTCCAGATTAGAGTCCCGCGCTCTTAACCACTACACCAAACTGGCTCTCGTGACAGAAGGCATGCTTGCAGTATTTATAATGGATATAAGACTTACTAGCCACAGTCAGGTGCAGAGGTAAGTGTGCTTAACCCACTGAAATAAACAGACTAAGGTGTACTTAACTCTGCAGTGGATTGACGGTCATTACGGACACAGTTAGTCCTTAGTTTCTTGTGTGTGAACAAACTTTAACCACTACATTCTATTTCAAAAATATGTCTGTTTCACTGAAAGTGCTGGGTAAAGGGGTTCTAGGAATTGTTAACCTGTTTTCCAGTAATTACGTGGAAATTATCTGGGCACACATGACCCATTTGATCCTTAATCCTTTCCAATTCCACTTGTTTTTGCCCCAAACACAAGAAACAGTAACAATTGTGAAATTGACTACCAGGGGATATAGGGAAGGCAGCTAGGCTGGTCAGATGGGAGATAGACAGGTGGCCATGTTAGTCTCTCTGTAGCAGTAGAAAAGAGCAAGAGTCCAGTAGTACCTATAAGACTAACATTTGTGGTAGGATATGAGCTTTCGTGAGTTACAGCTCACTTCTTCAGATACCACTTTTGAAGAAGTGAGCTGTGACTCACAAAAGCTCATACCCTACCACAAATGCTGTTAGTTTCATAGGTGCTACTGGACTCTTGCTCTTTTCTGCTGGTCTGATGGAGGGCAGGTCCAGCTGTGGCCACTAGCCAGGGCCAGTTAGAAACACTTATGTATTCAGAGGCAGCAAACAGCTGAATGTCACTGTCAAGGAGGCAAAATCTTATCAGGGCCTCGGTCTCTTAGGCTTGGTCGTCTAGGGCGACTGTTTTGGCCGAGGAGTGAAGCAGGACTGGCCAGGATGGACCACACTGGCCGGGCACCAAGAAGGCGGTGGCTTGACAAGCCGAGTCACACTGGGAGGCAGCCCGCCCCCCTAGGGTTGCCAGCTCCAGGTCGGGAAATTCCTGGAGTCTTGGGGAATGAAGCCCAGAGGGCAGGATTAGGGGAAGGGAGGGACCTCAGCAGGGTTTGCCAGGTTCAGGTTGGGAAATTCCTGGAGATTTTAGGGGTGGAGCCCGGAAAGAGTGGAGTTTGGAGAGGGCCGGGGCCTCAATGGAGTATGATGCCATAGAGTCTACCCTCCAAAGCAGCCATTTTCTCCAGAGGAATTGATCTCTGTTGCCTGGAGATCAGTTGAAATTCCGGGAGATCTCCAGCCACCACCTGGACACCGGGAACCCTAATATAATACTATCAATTCCACCCTCAAAAGCAGCCATTTTCTCCAGGGGGAACTGATCTCTGTGGCCTGGAGACCAGTTGTAATTCCAGGAGCTCTCCAGCCACTACCTGTTGGCTGGCAACCCCGGGTAGGGTTGCTAACTTCCAGGAAGTAGCAGATCTGTGGTCGCCAGGCCACAGAGATCAGTTCTCCTGGAGAAAATGGCTACTTTGCGGGGTGGACTCTATGCAATTATGCCATGCCATGGTCCTTTCCCTCCGCAAACCCCACTTTCTCCAGGTTTCACCCCCCCCCAGACCTCCAGGAATGTCCCACCTTGGAGCTGGCAACCCTACCCCCCCCCCCGCCTCCCAGGAAAGGCCAAGTTTTCAGAGACCCCCTCCCGCACTCACTCCGGGCCGGGGCTCCCGGATGGAGGAAGCCGAGCAGGGCCCAGAGCAGCAGGAGGAGGCGGCGGCGGCGCCGCCCCATCCTCGTCCCCGGCGGCTACAGCGGACGGGCGACGGCGGAGCTCCTCATGGCGCGGCGAGGCCCGGCGGGAGAAGCAACCGTCGCCGCCCCTCCCCCACCGCCGGCCTCCTCGCGCGGCCGACAGAAGCCTTTTTAGTGGGGGGGGGAGAAGGCCGCCTAAGGCCCCTCGTCGCCCCCCTCAGAAGGGCCTGCGCAGCTCGCTCGAGCCGCGTCCCCCCAGCCAGCCCCCGAGGAAGGGCGGGACCGGCCGCGCAGGCCTCCCTCGCCATGGCCGCTCTTTTGTGAGGAAGGGCGGCGGCCTCGCATTTGCGCCTCACAATCCCGGGAAACCCATGCGGCGGAGAGAACGGGCTTGGGGGTCCCACGGGGAAGTCAGGCACGCTCAGCCCAACCTCCTCACAGGGCTGCTGGGAGGATTTAAAAAAATGGAGAAGAGGGAAAGATATAAGGTCGTTTGGTGTTGCCGTTGAGACGAAAAGTGGGCCGTAAAATGTATGTGTGACCAGGCTACGGCGACCCTACGAATGAAAGACCTCCAAAATGTCCTATCGATAACAGAGCCAGAGGACTTGATTCTCGAAAGCTTATGCTACAATAAAATTGGTTAGTCTTAAAGGTGCTACTGGACTCTTTTTGATTTTGCTACTACAAACACGGCTAACTTCTCTGGATCTAGAGCCAGAGGAGTGAGCCGTGTTACTCTGTAGTAGCAAAATAGTAGAGTCCAGTAACACCTCTAAGACTAACCAACTTTATTGTGGCATAAGCTTTCGAGAACCACAGCTCTCTTCGTCATATCTGATGGAGAGAGCTGTGGTTCTTGAAAGCTTATCTACAATAAAGTCGGTTAGTCTTAAAGGTGCTACTGGACTCTTTACTATCAGCAACAGACTTGCTCAGATTCAGAAAACTGGAGGACACGGCTTCTTTGATTGAGTCAAGCCATCTCGTTTTTTAGGTCTTACATAAATCAAGTACACAGACAATAAACAAGCTGAACCCGCCCCAGTTGTTGGTCCTCAGCTCCTGCTAGCTCCGCCTTGGCACCCCTTCTTCTCCTGACAAGTTCTATTTGGTGAATTTAATTTTTTGGCACCCCTCCCCTGCCACTACAGACCCTCACAGCATTTACTAATTTGGAATATATCAGTTGCAAGGCAAAACTGCTAGCTTTCAGTATATTTCAGTTAACCTGATAGTGTTTGGTAACAGAACTGTCAAAATTAAATGTGGAAGGGAAGAAGAAAATGGGATGCCGTTTATTAACAGCAGTGCACTTGTACTTAAACAAGACCAATTTGGAAGAGCCTCATGTTTCCTATTTCCTGCTGGATTCAACTTCTAATAAAGAATTGTTTATTTTGTTTACACAGCCTCCCTTTTTTTAACACTGGATTGCTCCTCTAAGTACATTTTATGTTGCATAAAATAATGGCAACGCTTCAAAAAAGGGAACTTAAAAAAACACAAATAGGGACCCCAACTCTACAGTAATAAGATACACAACATCAGTTTATTGATAATAGCCACACTCTGAAAAAGGCCTGCTTTAATAGTTTTTACCAGAGCTGATTTGATGTGCTCTTTTAGGATCACCACAACAGGAAAAAATCTTCACTGTGAACATTGATAAAAGGCAAGAAGGTTTACAGTATTGCTCAGCATGCCTGACAGAGGCCCCAGTGAAATGGAAGGAAAGCAGGCAAGATGGAAGATGCACCCACAAGCTGCCTTTTGGAAGGTAAAAAGATGTCAGGCAGGATCCAGGAAGATTTCCCACCTAATCTCATGTATGTCCCCTCCTTACTACAAACCCTGCCTCACATGGCTTTTATCAAGACAAGTTCCATGATTCTTCACCATAGATTGAGGGGGGGGGGAGTCAAAAGGCACCCCTCCCTTCTGCATCAAAGAAAAGCTGATTGGATCCAACCTAGTATTGCCATCACTTTTGTTAGTGACTGTAATCATCTAAAAGGATTTGGAATTAATATATCCCTTGTTTTTCACACTGGTTATATTACACTGAGGTTTTGAAATGTTCTGTTAAATCCACACTGAAATACAATTAACTATTTTAAGAACCAGTTATTTGCGGCTATTTGAGCTCTATGTGGTGCTCATGTGATGCATGATTTGATCATAAAACCTGTATATAGTGTATTTTCATTATCTGGGTTTCTTTCAGCTGGATTTAGAAAACAAGTTATTTCCCATTATTCTTTTGCAGCTTGAAATGCATTAACAGTTGGGAAAGGGTAAATGCACTTGTGTTTGGGGATACCCAAGATACCATAGAAATATGTGCTCCTTTGCAATGGCTGCAACAGAAAAAAGAGGCATTTCAATTTCTCATTGAACTCTGCTGCAACCACACTCTTCCAAAAGCTGTTATTTGCATCACTGGCGGCAAGAAGGCAAAATAGCAATGAGACTGTACAAGACTTGCAATGCAGATACAACGTGAGACTAAGAAAACTCCCCCTCCCCACAATATGCCACATACACCAACAGTTAGGCAAATGCTTCATTTGCACTAACACGTTCCAGAGATTTAATGTCAAATACCAAGAGCTGTATTTTATATTTAAGTGTTCTAAATATTTAAGTATTTGTTCTCAACAGCTGAAGGGTTGTGAAAGCCTTCTGTGTGCTTAAAATCGACACAGAACAGCAATAATCTTGTGATATTGCATAACACTCTGCACAGTAGCTCCACAGTAGACAACCTTGGCACCAAATAGAGGAAATAAACACATCAGCGGCTTCTTGGCGAACAACATCATTCTTAGTAGAATTATATCCTTCTATGTTTACTGAAGTCAATAGGCTTAAAGCAGCGCAACTCTGCTTAGGATGGCTCTGCCGTCTTGGTATCATCAGTGATCTTTGCATCTAATCTACAGAGGCAAATCTTTTCTGCTTAAAATCAAGGTCACAATCTGCTCATTGTCAGCACAACACGGACTGAATATCTGCATACCCAAGTAATGTGTATTCATGAATAGGAAATACATTTAGACTCTTAACTCCCTTAGACCTGAAAAGATCTCAGATTGCTTAGGCTTTTTCGTCAATTGATCTGGCCACCTCTAAAGGAGAGGGACAAAAGCAAGGACCACCATCTTTACAGCTGGGTTTTAGTAAAGGATTAAGCATGGCTTTTGTTCAACTCTGAGAAAATCCCAAGAGCCTGCAATGTCTCCAGAATTCCCCTACTGCATTGTCTGGACGGGGGAATGCTGGGATAACACAATCCCTTGCTGCTGCCTGAACCGTCAGCAAAGTCCACTGTTGGAACTGTTTATGCTGCCAATTAAAGCTGTCAAAACACTGACATTACGCCACCAACTTAAAAAGCACAAAACACAACTTGAATAGGAATTGACTAAGCTAAGATACAAGAGATGAATGACACGTGGACGCACACGTGAAGGGAGTTGCAAGTTAGCCAGGAAGCTGAGTTTTAAGAGATCAGAAGGCTTTGTCAATTTCCCCTCTCTACAGAGCCAGCAAAGAGCTTCTCAGAGGGTTTGCTAATTTCTTCTTTGCCTCCCCAAGGCTCTGTCAGTTTCACCTCCCCTTCTAGGAGGTGAAGAGGAAATAAACCCTTTGTTGGCTCTGTAGAGAGGGGAAATTGACAGAGCCTTCCAATCTCTTTTAAAACTCAGCTTCCCAGCTAACATTGCGACTCCCTTCATGTGAGCGTCCTCCTGTAATTTGTCTCTTGTAGTTTAGCTCTCAGGGGCTGTGTGCATCCAGCCAGTATTTCCAGCACCAACTTACAGCGCTAAGCCACAAGTGAAAATACAGAAAGCAAGCCCTCTGCTAGAGCACAAAATGTTCACATTAAGGAAGACCGGACACTTCTTGTACCACTGAACCAAAGTCTGTCTGTCTCTCTCTCTAGACCTTCATGTTTAAGCATAACCTTGTTTCAAGATGGACACTTCAAGCCTCCACAAAAGAGGAGACGCTGATTGCTGTGGCAAAAAGAACAGTAAAACAGTCTCTCCAGTTTCAGCAGGCACAGCGTAGCATGCAGTGTGGTCCAGCAGCACCACCTCTCCTGATCCTTCATGTTTACGCCCTGGAATTCCTCCAAAGTGAGTTTGCAAGTGCCAAGCATTCCTCTTACAAATACTCCAGTGTCTAGCAGGAGGCCTCTTCTCGACTCCGAGGAACAGTGAAGAGATGCAGAGGAAGGGAGACCTCTATCCCGAAACAAGACACTAGCTCCACAAGGGTGCCAACAACAGGCAATCTCATCAGACCAATGATAAAAGGACTGCCTATTCTTATACCAGGCTGCCTTACACCTCCTCTGAACTTCAGACAGAAGCATGGTCGCTATAGATTGCGCCCTCCTGCAGTTGCTTCAACTTCCCAATTTTTTGTCACCACACAGAAAGGAAGCTTGCTAAAATAATCAGCAGACACGAGCATGTGCGCAGATGATGTGATCTTCCTGTAGCAATTCTCATTCCACAGCCCTCACATGCTCCCCCAATGTAAGCATCCCAGTCCACAAATGCTCCCCTTTATTCCATGCTCCAAAACATGCTCCACATTCACCCCCAATGTTACTAACTCAAAAAATATTTTCCTTTATTCGGATTGAAAGCAGCACAGGTTACCGACCACCAGGAATTCCACTTATTTGTTTCAAGGCCAAGCTATTCCTGCCCACAATAATCTCCCTGAATGTGACCACCATCAACTTTAAGGTAGTCTCTACTCCCCCCCCCCCGCCCCACTTCTTGCAGGTGCTTCTTTGGCATTTAGGCACCCGAGCCCCTTCCTTTAAGGGCCAAACTTGAAATTCTGCTGTATCTAAAAACTCTTTAACAGGCATCTCATCCAACCTCTTCATAAAAATTTCTTTAAAAAGTGATGCTCCATTCTTCCTTGACAGCTTGCTCCATTGCTCAATTCCTCCTATGAGGCTCCCCCCAATACAACTTCTTGAAGTTTACTATCAATGCTTTTTGTCTTGTCCTCACTAGACAGGAAAACAAATTATTCCCACTTCTCATTAAAACTGTTGGCATATCCAAATGTTAGAAGTCAAAACAGAGTGCAGAGTTTCTTCCGTTCTTCAAATAAGAGGGCCTGCAGTCAGACCACCTTTTCTTTTCCATCTCAGGCTGCACGTGGTTCCCTTGCATTCAAAGCCAGTCTGCTCCTTCCAGGAACCGAACCTCCCTGCAGCTGGGGAAAAAAATATTTGAAATCCTAGGAGACAGCATTGCATTTCTAGTTATGAAAGTAACCTGGCAGCCTGGATTTCGTTCTTCCTCCTTATCACCACCACAGTCCTAAGGAAACTTATTTTTCCAGCTCACGTTCAAATATACTTTTCAGTTTATTCCCTCAACATTTCTCAAAAGCATCCCCCCCCCCAAACTCTTATCCCATCCAAAAGTTCTAAGCCCCAACACCAACTCCAAAGCTAAACCGATGGCTCCATCCTCTCAGTTCGTAAGGATCCTGAAAACTCCGCCCGTCGAAATCCTTTAGCGGGCATTCCTACCCGACAGCGGGCTGATCTCCTCCCAGGCATTTCCCCCCAGCCAGCATCCCTCGAGCACCCCCAAGCGACCACCGACACCGTCCCCCTCCCTCGCGTCCCAATGCCTCCGCCCCTCCCCACGCCGCGCCTCCGGGGCCGCCTCCTTCGCCGCAAGCGCTCCCGCTCTCGCCCCAGTCCGTCGCCTTCCGCGGCCAGCCCCGACTGCGCCTCTGCTCGCTCCTTCCCAGCCGGGCAGTCCCCCTCGGCCGGCAGCACGGCGCTCTCCCATTGGCTCGCGCCTCCTCCATCGGGCTCCCATTGGCTGCCCTGGGCATCCCTCGAGCGCCAGTTGGCTCCCTTCGCCCGTCCGTCACGGGGCAACTTTTTCTCCGCCAGCGCCCGCCTTCGCAGCGATCAGGCTAGTGTGCGCGCTTGTTGGCCGCGTTGGGGGATTCCGAAGCGAGCTGGTTGAGCGCTCAAAGTCCCTCTTGCCTCGCGCGCTGGCTTTGGTCGGGGGGGCGGGAGGGGGGGCGCTTTGGCTTGCTCCGTCGGTGTCAATACAAAAGAGGGAGCCCAGCGCCGCTCCGGGAGACGGGGCCAGCCTCCTGCGGAATCAGGGACATGGACATGAAGAAAAGGATCCACTTAGAGCTGCGGAATAGGACGCCCTCCGACGTAAGCCAGTGCAAGATGGGGGGCGGGGGGGGGGTACGAGAGGGATGGAGGAGGGGAGGGCGCTTTGGAGAGGGGGGCTCGTTAGGGGCCCGCGGCAAGAGGAGCCAGTGGCCGCGGAGAGCGCCGTCCGTGCCAGCTGCCGTCGCGGGTGCCGCCGCTGCCCTTGAGGTGCCCACGCTGCGCGTGGCTGTGCGCGCATCCACATGGAGGGGGGGGGGTTGCCCGCAGGTGCACGCCTTCCCGTCTAACCGCCCCCCCCTCCCCGCCGGGGCGAAGAGAGCGAGAGATGCCCCCCTCCGTTTCTAGGGGCAAGCCCGCTTGTTTGGTTGCCCGGCCCGGTGGCGGCAAAAAAGAACGCCCGGGGAAGGGCGCCGGGCGAGCCCCTCAGAAGCAGGGCCCGTCGAGGCGGCGTTCGGCGCAGAGTTTGCCGCTCCGGGGCGGGCGAGCGATCGGCGGCTCCCGCGGCTGCTTGGCGGTGGCTCGGGCGAGGGTGACTGCGGACTCCATATTTGCAACTTTGGAGTGCTCCTCATGAACGCGCCCTTTCTCTCCCGCCCTCCCCCTGCTCGCCTCTCCCCTCCCCAGATGCTGCCAGGCTGAAGCGGAGTTGTTGTTTTTCGCGCGGGGGGGGGGCGGGGGAGAGTTTGCCTTCGAGCTCCGAAGCCTTCAAAAGCTGGAGCGGATGCAAATCTGCTGGCCGACCCCCCCCCCCTTTCCCTGCAGCTGCATCCACCGCCCGCTCAGGGGAGGGAAAGTGGGGAAAGGGCGCACCCCCCTCTCCCCCGACGGGGCCGGCTGGCTGCTGGGCTCTTGCTCCGCGGGCTCCCCAACGAATCCAAAACTTTGTCCCGGGAGGGCACCTCGCAGTTCCCCGGGCAAACCGACCTCCGCCTGGTTTCCTTCGAGGGCTCGGTCCTCCCTTCTCTCCCCCCCCCCCCTACCCTGAAGCTAACCCTCGCGCGCCGGGCCGAGTTGGGGGCACCCGGCTCGAGGCGCTGTATCCCGCCGGCTCCCCGCTAGGCCGGGAGGGGGGTGGAGAGTCGGAGCGGAAAGGTGATGGCTCCGGAACTGGAGTGCCGCAGCTCCCCTCTGCCGGGAAGCGGCCTGACCCCCAACCCCACCCCGTTTGCAAGAGCGGGCTGTTATGTAAGGCTTTAAAGCCCGCGCAGCGATGGGGGGGGGGGCTCCCTTCGGCAAGCGCCTTCCTTCGGCAAGCCCCCCCCCGCCCCGCCGACGAGAGGACGCGCCTTAGCCGCCCCCTCCCCGGTGCGGCCGGGCAGGCGGGCTCCCTTCTGCCGGAGGCGCTGGCCTCGCCTTCCCTTCGCCTGGCGCTGCCGCCGCCCCTGAGCTCCCTCCTGGCCGCCTCTCCCGACGGGGGCAGCGCCGCGCGCTGGCGGCGGAGCAGGGACGCGGCGCCATCTTCCCCTGCCGACTTGCAGCGGCGAGGAAAGGCTGGGTAGGGAAGGGAAGCCGAGGCGGGGCGGGGGCAGCCCCGGGGCGCCGCTTTCGCGCGCGGGGGGCGACGTTTGCGCGGGGGGCCGCGCCGGGCCGGCGCCCGGTTCGCGCCCAGGAGCTTGGCGGGCAGAGGGCGCTTCCCTTCCCTGAGGGAGGGGCCGCGAGCCTCCTGCGCCGCCCCCCCCCGCTCCCTAGCACGGCCGCTGAGGCGCCCGGGGAGCCGGCGGGGGTCCCCACCCGCTTGCCGGAGCTGCCATTTTGTCCCTGGCCTGGGCGGGAGCGACGCCCGGGAGGCGGGCGAGGACGGCGAGCCCCGTGTCCCGCGCTCGGCGGGCCCGGCTTTGCTCGAGCTGCCCTGAGGGGGGACGCGACGCGCGGCCCCGTCGGGGTTGCGCCGCGGGAGGAGGGGGCTTCGCGCCCGCGCTGTCGCCGGAGGCTCCAGGGGCCCGGGCGGCCTCGGCTTCCCTGGGCCGGCCGCCGTGGCGCTCTCCCGCGAAGGCGGGCGGGGGGACGTGTTTGTCTCAAGATGGCTTCGTGTTATGCTGGGACTTGTTGGGTTCGGAGCGTTCCCTCGTGGCAGGGGGCGCGGAAGATGGTGGCGCTAATTGCCCTCGGGGGAGGGCGCCCAGCAAAATGAACGCCAGGCTGGCCCTCGGGGGGGGGGGCGGGAAGCAGGGGATTTGGAAGCCGGAGGGGGGGGGCAGCTGCTCCCAAGCTGCTTTCTGAGGCTGGCCTTTAAATATATACTCTTCAGAGGCCCAGCTTTCCCAAGGAGAGGCTGCAAAGATGTATACTCTCTGTAGACGCACAGCTTCCCCATCCAAAGGTTGCATAGGTGTCCAGCACAAAACAGATCCATTTCATTGACGTTTGGAGTTGTCCATTTTGTTGTTCTTTCTGAGGCTGGTCTTTAAATATATATCCAGAGGAGTTAGCCGTGTTAGTCTAGTAGCAAAATCAAAAAGAGTCCAGTAGCACCTTTAAGACTAACCAATTTTATTGCAGCATAAGCTTTCGAGAATCAAGTTCTCTTCGTCAGATGAGAACTTGATTCTTGAAAGCTTATGCTGCAATAAAATTGGTTAGTCTTAAAGGTGCTACTGGACTCTTTTTGATTTAAAAATATAGTCTCTGTAAATGTATAGTCACAGCTTTCCCATTGAAAGGTTGTGAAGTTGGTGTTTTTTTCATCATATACCTTTATTGGCATAACAACAGTCACAATATTGATAAGGTATCCGATCCATAACATGTAAAAACTTTCAACTGTACAAATCCATTCAGGCTACTAATTAAAATAAGTTTAAGAACTTCCACAAGAAATTTAGCAACTGCTTCAGTAAGGTTGCAAAGGTATATACTCTCTTCAGAGGCACCGCTTTTCCATCAAAAGGTTGCAAAGGTGACCAGCACAAAACATCCATTTCATTGATGCTTGGAGTTGTCCATTTCGTTGTTCTTTCTGAGGCTGGTCTTTAAATATATAGTCTCTGTAAATATATAGTCACAGCTTTCCCACTGAAAGGTTGCAAAGGTTTATTTTTTTCATGATATACCTTTATTGGCATTACAACCATCACAATATTGATAAGGTATCCGATCCATAACATGTAAAAACTTTCGACTATACAAATCCATTCAGGCTACTAATTAAAATAAGTTTAAGAACTTCCACAAGAAATTTAGCAACTGCTTCAGTAAGGTTGCAAAGGTATATACTCTCTTTACAGGCACCGCTTTTCCATCAAAAGGTTGCAAAGGTGACCAGCACAAAACATCCATTTCATTGATGCTTGGAATGGTCCACTTTGTGTTGCTCTGATATATTTTCCTGGGAAGGCAGGGAAGTAGAACAGAAATCGTTCTTGTTGGGAAAAGAGCAGAGATTGGGGGGGGGGGGCTTGCTCTCCAGGAAGTTCTCTGGTGGAGACCTTGCTGAAATGAATGGGACAAGTCAAGCTGGCAGTCTTTATAATTTAGAATGGCGCAGGATGTCTTTGGTATTAACACCCAGCATCCTAGTGAACTTGAATTCTGTGTGTTGTTGGGTGCAGCCTAAATATTTCATTTAGCAGACGACCCCCCCCCCCTCTTCTGCCGGTAGATTTGCATTAGAATTCCATAGGCTTCTCTCAACAGGAGTTTTTTTCCCAATGTGTAGAAGGGCTTGATACACAGTAACAAAGTTGGTTGTGTTCAGCCTTTTAAAATAGGTCCTCCTGTAGGCTTGCATTGCATTCGTTCCATAGTAGTACGAGTGCATTTTGGACCTGGTGTGGGTACCTGAGACTCTGAACTCCGTCACTACGCTGTTTGTTTCAGAGCCAAAGAATCACTAATTCACTTTGTGGGGTGATGAACCCCTGCCCCCCCCCCAGCTTAGAGCTGTAGAGAAGGACTGGAGGTGAGTGGGATCATACCTACCAAATAGTAAACACTGTAGGGGCCACAAGGATAATTCTTAGCTGACCTCCTGAGTCTGGAATTAAGGACCATCCTTGACCATGAGAGGGGCTTGGTGTGTCCCTGAAGCTCAGTGCCACATCAGAGACAAGACGCACGCGCACACACAGACCTGCCGCCATGTTGGTATAGTGTTGCAGCAACTGCAGGTTCTTGGCTGGCTACCAAGGTCAGCCAAGATGATCTGTGCCCCAAATGGGCTGATCCTCAAGAGCGTGGGGTAGTGTTGCCTTCTTGGTACCAGATGGTAAAACATGTAAAGTTAAAGATATCTTAACACACCCCACCTTTCTTTCATAATGAGATCGGAGGAGGCTTGCATAGTTTCCGGGGGGGGGGGCATCTCTTCTCTGGCTGATGAGACCCAGATCTTTGCTTCATTCAAGGGTGTTTCCTCCTGGGCCTTCAGGCTGTGGCATTGATAGACTTGAAAGTTACCTGCTGTGCCTTGGTAATTAAGAGCCTGGCATAAATTCTACCATGATTGGTTTTTAATTATATTAATTTTAACAAATTATTTTATTTGGGGAAAAAAATAAGTCTCAGACACAATAGAAATAAAACATATGACAACAATAGTGAAAATCTACACATAAGCAAGCATCCATAAAAGGTTTCCAATATCAAAAAATAAGTCCATCCACACTGTATTCCATACTTTCGAGTAGAGATAAAGTTGTCAAATCCTCCATCCATTGAATTATGAGAGGTGGGCATTTGTCTCTTCAATATTGTAATAAAAGTCTTAGCTACAGCAAGGGCACGGAGGGTCCATTTTCATTGACCATCAGGTAGGTTCTCTTCTCCCTTATTTGTGTAATTCCTACGTAGGTGGCTCATGGCCTGTTGGCCCTGTTAAGTCACTAGAAGTGATCTTTCTTTTCCTCCCTCCCTTTCTCTTTCCATATCTTTCCTTCCTTTCTTTCTCTTCCTTTCTCTTTCCTTCTTTCCATGTCTTTCTTTCCTTCTTTCCTTTCTTCTCCCAGCGTTTCAGTGTAGTGGCCTTAAGCAGACCTGTTTGTGAAATCGGAGACCAGTACGCAAAAAGAAATCGGATCCGCATGACTTGAATTCAAATTCTAGGTCAGACATGGGGCAGATAATTTTCCTCACTGCAGTGCTGTGAGAATAAACGGAAAGGCAGTGGTGGTTCTTTGGAAAGTCTTCTCTCAAGACCTGGCCTCAGAGCAGCGTGTCTGCGTAAGTCCAGTTAAGCCATGCCTCTGGATGACAAGTCAGTGAAGCAAGCATTCGAGAGGTATACATGTGCCGGCTTCACTTACCCTTGGGATGGAGGAAGTATGGAGGGCCTCCAGCAAAGACACTCTCTATTTTTCAGTGTTGGCTCTTGCCCACGGGCAGTCTGTTTGCTTTCACTTTAGAACATTTCTGAATAAGACCTAACACAGAAGCAACCCTCCGTTCTGCTTAAGACTGTGGTCTTATTGGATTGTAACGGAATACATGCTCAAGGGGATTCCAGAGGGAAAACCACGTTAGTCTGCTATAGCAAAATAAAATGAGAGTCCAGGTGCATAAATGTGGTTAGCCTAAGGAACCATTGGGCTACTGATTTGTTCTGCTCCCCCCTGGAACCCTGAAGACTATCAGCATTTAACCCATTCATTCATGAGACAGAGCTCACTTCCTCAGGTGGCCCAAAGGGGGCAGTGTGATCCTTACAGCATCTTAGCAGAGAAGAAAGATAATACATCTTTAGAGATGTTGAAAGGAGATGAAGGTCATGTCTGCTTTGGAGGTTATCATTAACACAAGTTGCATAAAAGGTGAGCAGAGTTGTCTCCCTGTCCAACAGCTTCCTGCGGAAATGCTTTCTAGACAAATGGGGCTGGTTCAGCAGCATTCATGTACAGCCCACTGATCCGTAGCGTCCCAGCCAGACATCTCTGACCCTTGTAGGGAGTATTTGTAAACAGGCGACTTCAGAAAAGCACGAACCCTGCTTTTGAAGAGTTCTGTTGCTGGTGAGGGGAGGTCACTTCTCTTCTTGGATGAATGGATCCTACCTAGAGCTCCTCTTTGGCCATTCCTCTGTGGTTCTCTTCCACCACTAGAGCGGAGTAGCTCTGAGATGTCTGAATTCAGCTGTTAGCCAGAATGCTGGACTTCTCATTGGGGAAGATGCTGAACTGATGGAAGGGATGTGCTTGGAAGCTTTTTGCTCTTGTAAGCAATGCAGCACCATGCTTGGCAGGAGCTTACCATGTTTGGGAGAATCGGTGTCCAGGCAAAGGGGCCGAGGTTCTTTCAGTGCCTGCATGCCACCAAAGGTCCTGTGTGTCAAGGACTCTGGGGCTTAAGCCAGGAGCTTCACTGCCTGAGCTACCTGGGACTCAGCATCCACACTGTGATTGGCAGGCGCTGTGAAGGCAGACCTGATACAAGCGTGAAGAGTCCAGCTGCTGCCTTTCCTTGCAGACCTCCTGCCTCCTTCACCGTTTTCATTTCCAGAAACTGACCTCTGAGCCCCTTCAGATTTATGCCGGGGTTCTTCCATCCCCAGCCCGGCTTTCATATCGTCAATTGGAGGGCAAAGGGGTGTGTGTGCGGTATATTGCCATTTGCTGCTCACGCTGGTCAGGCAGGCTAGTGGCCGATGGCTAGAAATTTGCCCTGTGCTTCTGTACCTTTTAGCAGGGAATTCAATTTCTTGCCAACGTGCTATTGTTGTTCAGTTTTCTCTCCAATAACCTTCCTTTTGCTGAGACAGCAAGGAGTCGCTGGCTTTGCTGAATGCAGTCGTTCAGCCATCTGGCCCCTAAAGGCTCTGCTGATGGGAGGGAGGGAGGGGTTCCTTCGGTACTCCAGAGGGAGAATCACATTCCTGCCTGGTGGAGGGTTCTCTGCTGCAGGCTTAAAAAAAAACACATTGATGTGAATTCTACACTTTTCGCCTGGTAAGCAGAGCCTGCCCACAAGAGGTGACTTCTAGTTTGTTTGTGCTTGGCAAACAGAAAATGGGGGGGGGGGCTTTTTAGCTGCAACGGCAAAGTGTGGAATCCTTGTGCCCCCTCCCCAAAAGGGGTTAACTGCTAACTTTGAACGCAGCTGGAGTAAAACGTAGTCTTTAGTATGATTTATGCAGCCTTAATGAGGGATTGTGTCTTGGTGAAATCTTCGGGCACAACCCATCAAAAAGGTCTCCCATTCAGTCTCACACTGGAGACCTCCCCTCCCCCCTCGATCCAGGTGGGGAAAGGGAGCTGCCGATGGACTGTTTTGCTCCTGTGTTGGTGGTTACAAAAACAATGCCCACCATGCCTTTCTGCCTGACATGAAACAACCGAGAGTCTGGCTACGTTTCTTAAAGACCTTATTCAGCATACTGCATTTCCTTAACCTATTTAAAGCTCTTGGTGGTAGGTTAGGGAAAGATTGGTTCCTTGGGCTGATCGTAATCTGGTAATCTTTCCCAGGCCCTGTGGTTGGTAATGCTGGAGGGGAGTTGTTGGCCTCTTCCTACCAACACGCAATTCCTTGACACTGTGCAGTTTGCCAGCTCCTGTGCTATGGAATTTCCCACCATGGATCCCTTAAAATGCATGGGAGTTGCACAGGAGAAACCAGCAGCTCTGACGGTGGTGGAAAGTGCTGTTGAGTCATAACTGACTTACGGTGACCCCTGGTGGGGTTTTCGTGGCAAGAGACTAACAGAGGTGGTTTGTCATTTCCTGCCTGTACAATCCTGGTCTTCATTGGAGGTCTTCCATCCAAGGCTGACCCTGGTTAGCTTCCAAGATCCGAGAAGATCAGGCTTCCCTGGGCTATCCAGGTCAGGGCAGCCAACAAGTGTAGCCTTCTGTGATTCCTTCTGTGATTCCTATCAGCAGAGGACTTCAGTGGTTTTGAGTGCTGGTGCAGATTCGCTAAAACCACTCAATGCTGTGATGCCGGTGTAGAGCATTGCACCAAGATGGTGACGATCATCTCCCCCCTCCCCATCCCGCAGGGATATCACATAAGTAGGGAGTGCCCCAAAGGGGCGTTTAATAAAGTGCCATTGTCAAGGGTTAGCTAAGGCTGATTAATGTGCTTTGAGCCACATAGAAGACAGGAAACCAAACATAGAGTGAAAGCAGTTTTGTTACTTGCTTAGCCCACAGCTCAGAGAGAGTGCATCTGAGAATGTGCGGAGTGCATATCTGCACCCCGCTGAATAACCACAGCCATAGCTCAACATACCGGGGTGTGTAGTGCCAGCTTTCCAAGTGCTGTTCTTTGGAGTGCTGCTCCCATCTCAGAAATGGTTTCATTGACCCAGAGCCCAGCCCAAGGAGAGCTGTTTTCATATGTCTCCAAGAAATCGCTCAGATCGGCTTTAGCAAACCTTTAGGAAACAAAAAGCCCACACACAACTGGGAAGGTAGCCGTTCAAGCTCCGTGAGCATCTTCGCTTCAGGCTGTGTCTGCATCATGTTCAGACATTTCCATGCTTGCCTAGTGCATTGCTATCCCTCTTCCAACCTGATGTGATAGTTCTCCCCCTCTTTATCTTCACAACCCTATGAGGAGGGTTAGGCTGACGGAGCGCCACTTGTCCGAGGTGACCCGGCAACCTTTCAGCGGCACAGAGATTTGTCCCCGATCTTCCCAGGTCCTGTTTCAGAGTGCTGTGTCACACTGGCATCCTTACAGTTTTATTGAAAAATGAGACCCATGCCGTAGGACGGCTGCAATTCCTCTTTTCAGTTGCGTAACAATAACCCAGCCTCTTGCTTTTTGTTTTTCCTCTTTGAGAAGTACCAGCACAGCCGAGCTGTCAGACGTGTGATTTCTCAATCTACTTGAAACTGGCTGTGAGGAGGGTATACGGATAAGGGCCAAAGGGGTCTCCTTGAGTATCAGCCTCCCCCAGTCAAAAATGCCCTGCAGCATTTTTTTTTGACCTGGAGGAGATGGCATGGTGGGGAGAGATCCTTGTAGGTTGACCCCCTGTGCATGCATGGAACTGGGGAGGGGTGCGGAGTCATGCAATAATCGGGTTATTTTGAGAGGTCAAAAACGGGACACGAGCAGCAGTAGGGCACCCGCTAAAAGGTCACTGCCAGGCTGGGCTCAGACAGGCAGGAACAAAGGGTAGATTCAGATGGTGAAGCCATGTGGGAGTGGCATGGTGTGTGTGCGTGCGCAGAGCTGTTCGTCTCCAGTGCATTCCTTGGTTGACGTTTCTCAAAAGGCTGAAGGAAAGGTGGGACCCTCCTGGCCCCGGCAAAAGCAAACTTCCTGGATGGAGTTCAGGGCAGGTTGTAATGAAGATCTAGCGGAACCAGTTTAGAAAGTAGTTTTTGGTTGGGTGAAAGAGTAGTATGACAGGTAGGTGGTGCCAGGACGCAGCAGCCCTTACAAGGCCTGGTAGTTCGCCCTTTCAAGAGAGGCGGGCAGCAAGTATGAACTGTTGCCAAGCAAGGCGAGGGTCATCCTTGAATCCCGTCAACTTGGGCGCTGCGCCGGAGTCACACAGGCCACTGTTTTAGCCTCCCTCAGTGCAACTAGCACCAAACGAATCCTCCAAGGACAGGCTTAAGGAACCGACTGCGTTGATCAAGGAGAAGAGACCAGACGTGTACGTTCCCGCTCATTTCAGCATCAAATGTCTAGATGCGCTCTCATTTCCCTCTGAAAAAACTGGACAGGCGACAGAGCTGGGTTTTTTATCTTGATCCTAAGTAGGCTGACTTGAAAGCAAGTTCCATTAGGGCTTGCTTTAGAGAAACTTGCTTGGGGTCACAGCCTTTGATGGCAGAGTGAGAATAGCCAAGGAGCTCAACACTAATAAGACACTGTCCTCACAACAGCTCGATTAGGCTGAGAGAAAGAGCAATTGGCCACAGATTGCCCAATTCATGGTTTAAGCCAGGGGTTGAAAATCGAGGGTTTTTGTATTTACTTTTAGGGCTAAATCAAGACCTAGAAGTTCTAGAACCAGCTCCTGCAGTTTGCAAGTACAGAAAAAACCTGAATATTGTTAATTGTTCTGTGATTGCTACTGAGGGTTATTTGACACCTAACCTTTGTGTGTGTTTAATTTTTATCTCCAGGTTAAAGAACTTGTGCTTGACAACTGTAGGTCAAATGAAGGCAAAATCGAAGGTCTCACAGATGAGTTTGAAGAGCTGGAATTCTTAAGTACAATCAACGTAGGACTCGCCTCGGTGGCAAACTTACCAAAGTTAAACAAACTTAAGAAGGTAGGCAGATGCTCTGTTTAAAAGGACGTTGTGCCAAATATTCAGGCTTCCTTGTGACAAAATAATTAAAACCCAGTTTTGGGGCTCAACTTTCTCCCTCTCAGCTCGAGTTAAGTGACAACAGAATCTCGGGAGGGCTGGAAGTATTGGCGGAGAAATGTCCAAACCTCACACATCTAAATCTCAGTGGCAACAAAATCAAGGATCTCAGTACAATAGAACCTCTGGTAAGTGTGTGCAAAGTAAGCCAACAGCTCAAGAAGATGAACATTTGGGCTCCTGTGGTTTTGGGGCGGGAGATTGTGTTGCCTGTAACTTTTTGAGGCTTGCAGTGACCCTTCTTGCCTTTTGGGTCCCTCCTCAACTTCCTTCCTGTGGTGTTGTGCTATTGGGGGGGGGAATGTCTTTGTTGTCTAGTCCCACTATTTAGGGTCCCCCCATATGCCCCTCCGCAATTACTCTCATTCTTTGTATTGTCGAAGGCTTTCACGGCCGGAGAACGATGGTTGTTGGGGGTTTTCCGGGCTGTCTTGCCGTGGTCTTGGCATTGTAGTTCCTGACGTTTCGCCAGCAGCTGTGGCTGGCATCTTCAGAGGTGTAGCACCAAAAGACAGAGATCTATCAGTGTCGACACTGAGAGATCTCTGTCTTTTGGTGCTACACCTCTGAAGATGCCAGCCACAGCTGCTGGCGAAACGTCAGGAACTACAATGCCAAGACCACGGCAAGACAGCCCGGAAAACCCCCAACAACCATAACTCTCATTCTTTCTTTGCCCTCAGGCCAATGGGTTCACAGTTGACTTACGACTGCCCATTTTTCTTGCTTTCTGATTGAGGAAACGAGCCCCGTGGCGCAGAGTGGTAAGCTGCAGTACTGCAGCCCAAGCTCTGCTCACGACCTGAGTTCGATCCTGGCGGAAGCTGGGTTCAGGTAGCTGGCTTGAGGTTGACTCAGCCTTCCATCCTTCCGAGGTTGGTAAAATGAGTACCCAGTTTCCTGGGGCTAAAGTGTAGATGACTGGGGAAGGCAATGGCAAACCACCGCATAACAAAACATCACAATGCGACGTCCCCCCCATGGGTCAGTAATGACTCAGCGCTTGCACAGGGGACTACCTTTACCTTTTACCTCTGGCTGAGGAAGGCCATGGAAGGTGCAATAGAAATGCTGTTTTCTGCCCCTACCCCGAGAAATTTGTAATCGTAAACCCCCAGCTTTGCCAGCAATTACGTTCGTTTTGCTGGCATAAAACAAAATATATTAATACATGTAAAACATCCAGTCAAGTTTTTAAGCAACTGCAATAAAGAGACAGCAGTCTGCAATTCTTAAATGAACACAATTTTGTCAGACCTGAGCTCTGCTCACACCTCTCAGCCACTGTAAATGCTTTCATCCCTGAATATTGGAGGCTGGGAATACTTTCTTAAAAGCTCAAGCCACAGTGGATTTCCCCTCTCCTTTTCTCTCTCTCTCGCCTTGCTGTGATTGTGTAACCGAGGGTGTCTTGTTCTGGATAAAGCAGCTGGCTGGCCACAGCTCCCTCTGGCGGACAGCTGAAGGATGGAATGAGAGGATTCTCGGTGCAGCCATTCTTTCCGATGGGCGCTTGAGATTTTGTATGCTTTGAAGCTGACAGTTGTGCAAAATCTCCAAACATCCATGGTTCTCAGCTGGAATGCTACATTGGCTTAAGTCCCCTGGGAATCTTAATAATAATAACATTTGACTTAAGTACCGCGTTTCAGGACAACTTAATGCCACACTCAAACTCAAAGTGTGTTATTATTATCCTCACAACCACCACCCTATGAGGTGGTTGGGGCTGCAAGAGCTCTGAGAGCGCTGTGACTAACCCAGGGTCACCCAGCTGCCTTCAAGCGGAGGAGCGGGGAATCAAACCCAGTTCTCCAGATTAGAGTCCTGCCACTCTTAACCACTACACTGAACTGGCTCTCTTGCGGCATGGAAGCCAGAGTAGCATCCTATATTGGGCTTATTTGTTTGGTGAAATTTGCCTCTGGGTACAGAGTTCAACCCTTTCCTTTTGTCTTTCAGGAAAAGCTAGAAAACCTGAAGAGTTTAGATCTTTTCAATTGTGAGGTAACCAACTTGAATGACTACAGAGACAACGTCTTCAAACTCCTGCCTCAGCTCACGTACCTGGATGGCTACGACCGGGATGACAAAGAGGCCCCGGATTCGGACGCTGAAGGCTATGTGGAAGGCCTCGACGATGAAGAGGAGGAAGATGAAGATGGTATTGGTTACTTTTGCCCAGGGCTTTTTTTCTGGGAAAAGAGGTGGTGGAACTCAGTGGGTTGCCCTTGGAGAAAATGGTCACATGGCTGGTGGCCCCGCCCCCTGATCTCCAGGCAGAGGGGAGTGTAGATTGCTGGAGCGGCATGGAGGGCAATCTAAACTCCCCTCTGTCTGGAGATCAGGGGGCGGGGCCACCAGCCATGTGACCATTTTCAAGAGGTTCCGGAACTCCGTTCCACCGCGTTCCTGCTGAAAAAAAGCCCTGTTTTTGCCTTGTCAGTGGGGATATCATGACACTGACAAAACCGGGGCACCTCCGCCCACTGACAAGCAACACCAACTATTATGGGAGGCAGAATTAAAGTCTAATTCTTAAATATTTGTAAAAATATTTTGTAGATTCTTATCAAAGTTTTAAATACTTAAAGTGCAAAGTGCTCAGTGTGGATACATACAAGGGTTCTAATACATAATACCAATATTACACAATTCCAATATACTCAATCAACGACCATAATAATTCTTAATCGTTTTTAACAGTCCAGCTGGTGTAGATATCAATTATTATGTTGTTATTTCCATTTTCAGAGTGTAGACCATCCTCCAGGTGGAAAAGGAGCTGTGAGCCGTCTTCCAAGAGCAGCCTACGGGTCTTATGCCAGCTGCTTATCAATTCCCGTTTCACAAAATATTTTTACAAATATTTAAGAATTAGACTTTAATTCTGCCTCCCATAATAGTTGGTGTTGCTTGTCAGTGGGGATATCATGGCAGCTTACAAAGCGTAGGAGTCAGAGATTGGGGACTAGGGTCTGGGAGACCCTGGGTTGAATCCCCGCTTGGCCATGGAAGCTTGCTGGGTGGCCTTTGGCCAGTCGCTCGCTCAGCGTAACTTACCCCCCCCCCCTCCCATCCTCTGGAAAAGCACGAGGGAGAGAGTTGGAGGTTTCCGGGGAAGGAGAATAGATGAAAGTGTCTCTCCCCCTGCTTTAGTGGAAATTTAATGTGGGATCCAGCCCAGCGAAGAGGTCTAAAGCATAGGATTGCCGTAGTGAATTCTACGGGTGGCTTTTTAACAGAGATTAGAAGATGAGCCTCTCATCAGCTGTTAGGCATGACAGTGAAATGGAACCTCTGTGCAGAGGGCAGTATACTTGGGTGGTGGGGAGTGCCCTCAAGTCATAGCTGACCTATGGCGACCCTTGCTGGGGTTTTCATGGCAAGAGACTAAAGTGGTTTGCCATTGCCTGCCTTTGTAGCCCTGGTCTTCATTGGAGGTCTCCCATCCAGTTACTAACTCAAGGCCGATCCTGCTTAGCTTCTCAGATGTGACGAGATCAGGCTCACCTGGGCTATCCAGGTCAGGGCATACTTTGAGTAATAACAATAATAACATTCAATTTATATACCACCCTTCAGGACAACTTAATGCCCACTCAGAGCGGTTTACAAAGTGTGTTATTCTCATGACAATCACCCTGTAAGGTGAGTGGGGCTTAGAGAGCTCTGAGAGAGCTGTGACTGACCCAAGGTCACCCAGCTGGCTTCAAGGGGAGGAGCGGGGAATCAAACCCTGCTCTGCAGATTACAGTCCTGCCGCTCCTAACCACTGCACAAAACTGGCTCTTGGTACTGGATTATGAGGGACAAACAGATCATGTAGGGGTGCTCTTGAGCCCTGTTTGAAAGCTTGCAGATGTGTCTGTCTGGCTGCTGTTGGGAATGGCTTTCTAACCCAACCATTCTGAGGCAGTTTGGCATGCTGAAGCCTGTTGATTTCAATGGCCTTATGGGAGAAAAGCAGGGGAGTAAATAAAAACAAAAAGACGTACCCAACTTTGCCTGTCTGCGATAGTCGTCTTGGGCCCTTCAACTGGACTTGAGTTCATAAGAATGCCAAAAGGGCAGAGATGCTTGAGCAAGACATGAATGTTCTCAATTTGAAGAAGAAAGGAGGCCATTGACAGAAGAGAAAGTCTAGTCTGAAGTTCTCTCACAGATGAGTCGGTAGGTGAGTTAGGAACAGCAGCCTAAAATGCAGAAATGAAGCCGGTAGAATGCCGTCCCGTCACACCGTTTCCATACCGGGGGATAGCTTCCCACCAAGAAATTTCTGCATTCTGGGCTGCAGTTCCAAATGCAAAGGGACAATAAAGAAAGGCCTGTTGCAATCGTATGGAAGCCCAGTGGGAAACTTGAAACTCCAGCACTGGGCAGCCAACTGACCTCATGACATTGCCTGTTTTTTGTAGAAGAGGAATACGATGAAGATGCTCAGGTAGTAGAAGATGAAGATGAGGAGGAGGAAGAGGAGGAAGGAGAGGAGGAGGATGTAACTGGGGAAGAGGAGGTAAGAATTTGATGTTCGGCATTGATGTGAATTTCTGGTAGTAGAACAGCCATAAATTCCCCGCAAGGGGGGCGTGACTTACTGCCTTGCATATTTTACTTTGAACTTTACCCTCCTGTGTAGAAAGGTTTTTTCCCCCCACCCCACCCACTGATGTGGGTTTTTCTCTTTCAAAATCAAGTTTCTTAATAGCTTTGCTTGTTTGGCAGAATCCCGGATGAGGAGTAAGCATTCCTTTCCCACTTTCTCTCTGTCTTCTCTTCCTCAGGAGGATGAAGAAGGTTATAATGATGGTGAAGTAGACGATGAAGAGGAGGAGGAGGAAGCTGGTAAGGACAGATCTCAGATAAGAGGAATACTCCCCTCTTTGTTGGCACTTGAAGTGCTCTCTGATAAGGCACTCTCTACACAATACTTCTGACACGTGTTCTTCACATGTCAGGAGACGCAATGTTTGCTGGGAAGCGTAGTTTTAAATGATAGAGCTGGCAGAGGGGATGGATTCTCTCACAGTCCGCTGCCGCCTCTGGTGTGCCGGACTGTCTCCCCTTCCAGAGCCTTTGCCCTACCGAAGCTTGGTTAATTCAGAGTTTTAAGCAGTGAGGGCTAACATTGCGTCTCCCGATGCTTGACGAACACCAGTCTTGTGCGGGCCCTTCTGTTGCTAATTGCGGGGCTGTCGAATTTGGCCGTCACGTAGCCACAGTCTGGTTTGTGGGACTGGGTCCCCGCTCCCCCAACTGCAAAGATAAACACTGGCCTTGGCTCTGTCGTGCACATAGTTGCTAGCTTTGCCATGGGACTTGCGGGGGGGGGGGTGTCCTGTGCTCTCCAACAGCTGTGTAGAAAGGAGAATTTCATTCTCCCAACATGCATGTTCCAGGGAGCAACAAACAGCATTTGTCAAAATTTTTCCATATTGCAGAACTAGTTATTGTGGCTTGGCCAGCATGGGTCTGGCAACACCACAATCAGTGTTCCCTCTAAGCTTTGCAGTGTTGTGAGCTAAAAATCTACTTTGTGAGCCGAAACAACAACTTTCATTAAAGTTTTGAGTGCACCTCCTTTAAAAATAAAAATTACAATCAAATTGTTTTGATTACAATCAAAACAATTTAACAATAAAAGCCATTAGGTGAAAGGGCCACAAAAATCAGAGTATACTTCTGTATGAAAATGGATATGTCCATGCTGATTACAAAGGGGTAGTTGTATTAGTCTGTTGCTGCAAAATAAAGCAGACATGCAATGGCACCTTAAAGACTAGCACATTTATTTCAAGATGAGCTTTTGTGAGTCAATGCTTACTTCTTCAGCCTCCTTCTGCACCAAGGCCAAGTTAAATGGGGCCTTCACCATGGTGGCGGCTGAGATGCCACCTCTCCTCCGCCCTCTGGGGCTGAGGGGATCCTAGTGATTTCAGGCTTCATGGGTCAGGCCAGACCCGATCACTCAGCTCTGCTCTGTTCCCCAGCTAGAGAGCCAGCAGTGGCTGGAGGCGCTCTCTGGCATCACCCTGGGGGCCAAACCAGCCACAGCCAGGAAGGGAGGAGAGAAGTGGGATGAGGCTCGATCCCTGCTCCATCCCTATAGGGCCCACCTGCAGATGCTGGCTGACTGGGAGGGCGGGGCCGCCTGAGGGTTAGTATCTGTGAGCTACATCTGAGAAGCTGTAAGCGGAGGAGTCAGAAGCCGTGAGCGATTGCTCACGTGCTCACATTAGCGAGAACACTGACCACAATGTGTCTTTATCGGGGGAGGGGGGCAGGTACCACAGCAGCCCCATAACCCACTGTGTAATTCCTTTTGCAGTGGAAGAAAGGGGGGAGAAGAGAAAACGAGAGGCAGACGACGAAGGAGACGAAGAGGATTAAGCTCGAAATAACCTATTTTGGAAAAACAAAATTTCCTATTGTGATTTGACTGTTTCTACCCTATATTCCCCTGCCCCAGACTTCTCCCCCACTCCCCAGAGTGTAATGTTGCTGTGGGGTTGAGAGAGAAATGATATTTGGGTGGGCAAGGGAATTAAAATATCATTTAAAAAAAATCCCTGCCACTCCTCCTTTCTGTTTCTGAAGAACTTCCTTTTGTGTCTGTCTTCTGCTTCCCATTCCTGCAATAGCAAATATAAGGCAAGTGGTAAATTTTCTTTCTTTTTTTGGAGTGGAACACTTTTGGACAATATTGGGTTTTTTAGAAAAAAAAGTTTTTTAAAGGTGAGCAAGAAGATTTCCAAGGGTGATGCAAGAGGAGTCTGAACGGAGATGGTGGCGAGATCTCTTGGGTCCTTAGAACTGATGGCTTTTGCCAGTCTCTGAGCATATTATAAGTATTTCCCCCCTTCTCTTCTGGATGCAGCAAAAGCATTCCAGCCACAGCAGCCGGTGTGCAAACAGCATCTTGATATATCAAGTGTTTTCTTTGTTGCCTATTTGTGAATGACTGCCATTTCCAGAAAAACAAACTTCCCCGTGACTTCCCGTAGGCAACTTTTTACTTTACTGTTTGTAAATAGTGACCAAATATATATATATTTCCTTTGTTATTTTTATTTGGTTTGAGGGTGACTTTTCAAATCTCTGGTGGGTTCCCCCCAGACTTTACTCTCCCTCCCATCTTTTGGGGTGCAGAAAAGTGAGGAAAGAGCATCTTGCATGGGGCGAGGGTACAAGAGCCATGTTTTTCCGTGCATTTTAGTGGGGCGCGGGCAGGCGAACCCCACATCCCCAGTGGAGTGTGCCCTTGCCTTATTTAGAGTATGCAGAACAGTCTTCTGTAAACGGCAGTCATTAAAATATCTATAAATATCTATAAAAAGTGTTTTGAATTTCCTGAGTTAACTGGTGACCTGAATTTGACTGTTGTAATAAAAAAAGGAAATGTTTGAACCCTTTTAACTAAGGTGTGTTCTATTTTGGTCTGTAAAATATTATATATAAATATATTAACACTTCCTTGATATTTTAAGTGACGAGGCTCCGTTTTGACTTGTGTTCTCTAATACTCTGAAGATTTTTACAAACCTTTAAATACAGGGGGGACACGGGTGCATGTCTGGCCCAAGGCGATTTCTTTTCATACACTCAAGCACGGAATGCGATTACGAAAAGTTGTATTTTCTTACGTAGTTGGGAAGCCAGTGAAGTTGACTGCAAAGTACATAGCTGTATGTACAGTTTTAATTTCATATCCCTCTTCAGAAGTGGCACTAGAAGCAACTTCTATGTCCTAGTCAATATCTCATCTGTATATATATAGAAAACAAAAACATGCAACCTTCCATCTCTCCTCATGGAGCCAAACTTTTGCGTTTGATGTCTTGTTTGTCATTGAATTTCAATAAATCTCTTTTATACAATTTTTCCCCCCCTGTGGCTTATTGGAGGAAAAAAATGGGCCATGTGACGATCTAGTGCTCGCCTTCAAATCTTACTTGTTTTTAAAAAAAATAAGAATTGGTTCCTGATTATTCGTAGCAACGTTTTAAATAACACTGTATGCGTTTTTTCAACGGTATAGCCACAATAACTAAAGGCCAGCGATATAGACGGGGGCAATATACATCTGCGCACCAGGTCCCAGGGCAGCCTCACTACCAAAGACCGGGACTGGAGGCGTTGGGAAGGAGACCTGGATGCAGAAAGGCAAGTTTGGCAGCAGTGATGCACAGTTGTTTTCAAGGCCACTCTTAGGAGCGGTTGCAGGGGAGCAGAGGGAAATATAAAAGGCTCGGCCCAGGGCTGCAGTGAAAAGCTGTTTTGCTGGGTACTAGCGGTTTGCCGAGGACACGTTTTGAAAAGAGATGAGGAACCTGCCCAGAAAAAAATACCCACCCCCTCTTTCTCCAAGGCTTCTGGACTTCTCTTCCATGCTTGAACCCCCAAGGTCCCAATTCCCCTTACTTTGGATGAGCACCCCACCCGACACAGAAAGTAAAAGAAAACACCACCACCAACTGGCTTGGTATCTTTTAATTTTTATTTTGTCACTATTTGTGTGGCAGCATAAATAATAAGCGAGTGAAAGAGCGCTGGGGTGGAGCAGAAGGGGGTCAGGTTAGCATTAGGCACAGAACACCATGTAAACATTGCCAGGAGTGGGGGAGGAAAGAGATGCCTGGGGCCTTGCCGGTGCTCGAGGGACCGAGAATACGCACTTCTGGCAACCCGGGTGGAATTTGGAAGGAAAGCAGTGTGGTGTGCCAAGTGAGGGCGACACAGTGCCAAGATGGCTTAGCTGGACCAAAGAGGGAGCTTTCTGCAGGGGCAACTTTTCTCGATCCCACGTCTCTTCCGCTCGGCTCTCTAATGGGATGCAAGCCGTATCTGGTCATGATCCACAGCTCTGCTCTGTAGCAGTAATCCGTTGCTGAGCCCAAGCGTGGGTCTGGAGTTGTATCATTCGGAGATGTATTTGCTTGCAAGTGGTTTCTCAGGACACGCCACCCGCCCTGCTTGTTGAGCTTATCCCCCGAGATGGATCTACTAGGAATCTTCTGGGGCCTATGTCCTTGGATCAGCTTTGAGGAAGTTGCATTGATCAATGACACAGGCAATGTTTCCATGTGAACAATTTTTGTCTTACAGCAGGCTTGGGCCGTAAGTTTGGCATTCCATAGGGAATCCCCCTCTGTAAACCCAGGGCCTTGTACCTGCTAGGCAATTTTAATTGCCTGGATTCCACAGGACTGTATAGTAGGGAAGACAAAAGTACGTTGTGGAAGCTTCATTAGATTGGTGACCAGCAATGGAGAGAAATGTGAAGCGCACTCCACTGGCAGTAAGCCCTACCCTAAGAAAGGCAAAATCAAATTCCTTTGGGGATGTTTCGAGATGACAACTGCAAGTGCTCTAGGAATCCTAAATCTATTGGGAAACACAGGACAGCAGTCAGATGAATGTAACCATCTCATACGTTTATGTGGAACAGGCGTCAGTTGGGCTTAGTTGCAAACAAATGCTCCGAGCAGGGCTCATTTCGAGGGGAAACGCGCAGGAACGCAGTTCCGGCAGTTCCCCAAAGAAGTCACATGTCAGATGGCCCTGCCCACCTGACTCTTGGCTATTTTGGGCCCGTTTCGTCCTGGATTGGGGCTGAAATGGCCTGGATCGGGCCTCTGACGGGTGGTGGATCACTCCAGCAGCAACCTGAACCTGACCATTTTGGGCCCCTTTTGGGCCATTTTCAGCCCCTTTTGCCATTTTGGGCCCAATTTCGACCCTGAATGGCCAGGATTGGGTCCAAAACAGCCAGGATAGGTGATGTCAGGGGGTGTGGCATATGCAAATCAGTTATGCCAGTGACATTTCTGGTGATGGAAAGGGGCGTGGCATGTGCTAATGAGTTCCTCCAGCTCTTTTTCTACGAAATGATCCCTGGCTCCAAGTTAAGCGCATCCTTATTTCTCCAGCTGAACATAACTGGGCTTAAAATATAGTTAATTTGACACGGCTTGTTCAGCTGGTACATTCTCAATTTGTTACGAGCGGAGGTGCACCTTAGAGGCTGCTTTACCAAAAGTTAGTGGGTTGGATTCTATGAACTAGAAGCAGAAGGCATTTACAGAGAGACGTTTTCTCCCTTTTCCCTGTACCGTCCCTGCTAAATTTGGCTGGATAAAGTTTTTAGCTCACCTCCATTTCACATTTTAGGCTGTTGGCTGATCTTTAAAAAATGGGCTCCCACCATTCAGCCAAAGCTAGGCACAGATTTAAAAAACCCACTGATTTCAATGAAGAGAGTGAAACATCTTTAATATGGATATGTTTATATGATCCATGGTTAACATGGATATAAATTGGGTTTAGAGGATCATAATTATCCCCACGACAATCACCCTGTGAGGTGGGTGGGGCTGGTGGAGCTCCGGGCGGGGGGGGGGGGGGGGGCTGTGGCTGACCCAGGGTCACCTAGTTGGTTTCCAAACTGGCTGGGTGACCTTGGGCAGGTCATGGCTTCTCGGGGCATTCTTGGCCTCGCTCACCTCACAGGGTGATTGTCCTGAGGATAACAACAACACACTTTGTAAACCGCTCTGAGTGGGTGTTCTGAGGGGCAGTACATAAATTGAATGTTGTTATTGTTTACACTGAAGCAGACCCTTCCTTGGTCCTTGTTGTCCATCACTGTAGCCTAGACTGGCAGCTGCTCTCCAGGGTCTTTGGCCTTCCCCCATTCCCTCGTCCCTAAGGGACTGATCCTGGTAATTAAACCTGGGGCTTTCTGCATGCAAAGCAGGTGCTATATAACGCAATCAGATTCCCCCCCATGGGACTTGAGAGTTTCCGCTTGATTCTCATACTAAGTTTGTGGGTAAAACTTCTACAAGGGAGTAAGTGCAAGAGAGACACATTGCAGTGTCTCTAGGGGGAAAAAAACACCCCATTTGTATAGTACCTGAACAGCCAGGGTGAATGGTGAGACACCAGCACTACATGGGGCCAGCATCACCCACTGCAAAAGGAGAAATTCCTGGTGGAGCTCGGTGGTGTTCCTGCATGCTTGTGACCAGAGAGGAGCTGCTTCGCTACAGCACAGACAGGGCCAGCCTGTTTGTGAGAGCAACCAGTGGCCCGTTGGCAAGGGCACCAAGGAAACAGGGCAGTTTACGTCGTCTCCTGCCTCCATCACCCTCTCCAGCATCGCAAAAGACTTTCTTCTTGCACTGTGCAGACTTTGGGGGCTCTCCCCAGGAGAATTAATTCTTTGCTGATCCTTGTACTTTTGTTGAATTCCAGTTTTCTACCCAGTGTGTTTTGCATAGGAAACAAAAGAATACTAGTAAATAAGTCCAGTTGTTTTCCTTACGTGTGTGTACCTGCTCCCCCACCCCCAGGAAGTGTGACGTTTACATTAAGAGCCGTGCCCTTTGGTTAATGCCGCGACTTACTTTCAGCACTGAGAAACAAGATTATTCTACTTACTCCAAGAGAAACTCTGGGATATAAATAGAAGCCTCGTACTGTTTCATGCCGTCATTCTCAGCTATATCTTAGAGGGAGTGTCTTTTAGTGCTAGTTAAAGACTGTGCAAGAAGCACAGACTTCCAGTGAACCCAGGGCACGTCGCACAGTCTCTGGCTCATATCTTGTGTTAAGTGCAAGACAGAAGAATTAAAAGACTGGGTAGAAACAGAGAGTTTGTTTAGAAAAAGTCCTTTTAGAGTTCATTGTTCTTCGGGCAATTGCGCAAGTTTTTCAGCTCCAGTTGCAGCTGTCTAATTTTGATATCCTTCTGGGAAAGTTCACCTTTCAGCCGCCGGATCTCATCCTGTTGTCGGAAGAACATTCGGAGGAGCTGGAGGTGGGGGAGAAAGAGAGAGAAGTTCAAGGCTGCCCTGTCATTTATAGGATGAGGATAGCTTGGAGCACTGGTGCTACAACAATATGTATCTCTGTGGCATCTGACACCAGTAATGGAGACATGCCATTCTCCCCTCTTTGGTAAATGTGGCACTGTGCCATTTGCAAAGGCAAGCGTGGGAAGAGGTGTGCTTTCGACACTGTCCTCTTGGCCCTGCAAAGTCCATGAAGATGTCCTCTCAAAGCCTCAATGGCCTGCTCAAAAAATCAGAGTGATTATGAATAGAAAACAGAATCATAGGATCATCGAGTTTGAAGGGCCCTCCAGGGTCATCTAGTCCAACCCCCTGCACAATGCAGGAAATTCACAACTACCTCCCCTCCCACACTCTCCCAGCGACCCTTTCTCCACGCCCAGAAGATGGTAAAAAACCTCTAGGATCCTTGACCAGACTGGCCTGAAGAAAATTGCTTCCTGACCCCAAAGTGGCGATCGGCATTACTCTGGTCGTGTGAAAAAGGGCCATGAGAACTAAGCACTGATGCAACCCTTCCTGCCCTCCCTCTCATGATCTGCTTAGGTTCACAGCATTGCTGTCATATGGCCATCTAGCCTCTGCTTAAAAAAGACATGATGCTTTATGCACCACGTCTAAATGCACCATCAGCGCACAGAGAGATTTGGCATCTGCCGGGATCCGTGGCTTCAGGTGGGACCCACTGCTGCCGACTCCCTCCTCACGCATCTCCTCTGGTGCCTACACTTACACCCTTCCACTGCCTGCTTGTGAGTGCTTTGCCACCTCTGCTCCCAGCTGCATATGCTGCCTAGCGCTGCTGGAGAAGGACAAGTGGGTGGTGCACAACGCATCAGTATTCCTGGTGGCTGCGGCCACGGCACTCCCATTTGCACCCACCACTCAGCATCATCAGAGAAAGGGCAGGCAGGCAGTGTGAGCAGCTGTGACTGCTGGTGGCGGAAGAGCTTGTGAGTGGCAAAGGAAGGACATGCAGGCAGGTGGGGGCACATGGGTGGGAGGACAAAATGGCGAGCACAGCAATGGGTATGGGGGACCCTGAGCGCTCCCTGCCCAGGGCCCCCCCAAATCCTGGAACAGGCCCTGAAACTAGAGACAACTGTTATGTAATTCCTTACCTCATTCTCTGTTCGGGGGGGTACGTTTTCCAAGAGATCTATCCCATTCACGACAACACTCTTTTTCTCTCTTACAGGTGCCTTAAAAATGGCTTTGGATGTTTTCTTATAGCCTTCCTTTAAAGACATCAGTATGGGATCTTTAAAAGAAAAATGAGAGAGATGTCCAAGATGGTGCAAGAAACTCTCTCTGCCTTTTCCTCCTATCTCAGATTGTTACTTTTTAAAAGTCTGTTGGGTTCAGCACCAGGACTGAAACTTATTTGAGCCAGTTCTTGCTAGTCTGTACTGTTTGTACTAGCTGGGTAAATACTAGCTGTTGGAGGGCTAGAACAAACTGCCCAATCTGAGAAGTGCATTCCATGATTCTGGAGCATGCAAGTGGGACCAAGTCATCTTAATTTCCCTGACATCACAGCAGCTTACCCTGTTCTGCTCTTTAGTGCCACCAACATAGCTGGCCAGAAGGTGGTACTGCAGCTCCTTCAGCCTTCCAACCTATCTGGAAAAGCTAACAAGCCCCAGCTTGGTTCCTCATCCTATTTTTTAAACACTTTTCATCCCATTCTTGGGTTTAAATGGAAACCCTTTGTGTACTAGAACATAATTTTCAATATTGTTACATTTTTTTAAAAAATCCGCAAGGTGAAACATTCACAGAAGAAACCGTTCAGCATTTCCTTTTGAAGCTAATGTTCAAACAATAAATATCCAAATATCCCATTTGAAAATGTTTGGGATCTGCCACATAGTTTGAACTTCGGATCTGAAGGCGTGTATCCAATCAAACTCTACCAGAATGCATAAGGATTTCCTCTGCATTCCCTTCTCCCAGACGGGTTATGCATGGAGTTTCAGGCTATATCTGGGAAAAGACTTTGTGGGTCAGACAGGCTGCAGCGAGATGAGGAACTGGGCAAAACTGCCCCCCCCCGTCTTCTGCTTGTGTGTTCTGTGATTCCACGCATCATCTTCCCAGGAAGGGAAAGGAAAAGGGAAGGAGAAATACGGAAAAGGGAACACAGAGAAATTTGTGTCCGCCACTGCATTCCGCTAGCGGCTGGTTGGATACAACTCCAAACTCTGACAAGTTTAAAGATTACGGTTTTTATATCAGATCCTGAAGTTTCCTGAAATGAGCGGATACTCTTCACTCTTCAGCTCAGGTTAGGCATTTCTAAACGGCTGCACGGGGTGATGCGGTTCTGGCACTTTTACCCCTGTTGGTTCCGCTCAGCCATTCATCCGGATTGAGGGCTGGTTCTGTTCCTGGCGTCATGGGATAAATATCCTCTTGGTATGTTTCGGACTAAAATGACAGAAGAGAAAGGTATAGATGGCTATAAAGGGAGATCAGACAGATTCATGGAGCGCAGGTCTGTCGGTGGCTACTCACGATGCTGTCTAAAGGGAAACCTGCACGTTTAGAGGCAGCAAAGCTCTGAATCTCCGTGCTAGGGCAATCTCAAGGGAAGGCCGTGTCCCCTATGCCATTTGTGACTCTCCAGAATAACTAGTCGGCCACTTTGTGAAACAGCAAGCTGGACTAGATGGACCACCGGTCTGATCCAGCAGGGCTTTTATGTTGTTCTTATATTCCAGCTGCTCTGAAATAGTTAACCAGCAAAAGTCATTTTTTTAACACTACAGTAGGGGTGTGCAAAGGCACACCGTTTCAGTATTCTTGTTTTGGTTATTACTGAAACAAGAAACCGTTTCGGTAATCGCTAATACCGAAATGGCAAGCCGTTTCGGTATTCGCGATTCGGTAATCATTTCAGTATTTCGGCTTGTTTTGGTAATGCATTTCAATGGGAAAAAGCCTCCCCCAGGCTTCTCTGAAGCCTGGGGGAGGCATTTTCCCACCTAATCAAGCCAAACTTGGTGGGGACCTTCCCCTAACTCCTCTCTAACAACCCCCCAAGTTTCAGACAGTTTGGACTTTGGGGGGCCATGTTATGGGCCCCCAAACCAGGTCCCCCTATCCTCGCTTAAAAGGGAAAGGTTTTCGCTTGCTGCTGCTAATCTCTTATTTTGCGCTTGCTGCTGCTGGTCTTCATTATTTCCTATGGGGAAAAATGAAGAGGCAGGCTTGTCTTGCCAGGGGTGGCATTTTGCATGTAAAATGCCTCCAACCCTCAGGGGCCCTTCTCCCACCTTTCCCCCACCCCCCACCAAGGCTCAGCCTGCTCCCACTTGGGGGGCCTCCCAAAGTAGGTGCTCTTCCCCCCCCTTTCTCCATTATTTCCAGCTGGGAAATAACAGAGGCTTGTCTTGCCAGGGGTGGCATTTTGCATGCAAAATGCCCCCAACCCTCAGGGGCCCTTCTCCCACCTTTCCTCCCACCCCCCACCAAGGCCTCCCAAAGTAGGTGCTCTCAGCCCCCAAAGTCCACCCCCTACAGCCACACACATACCCAATTCCCCCCCCAGATGCCACACACAGACCCAGATCCCCACAATAGCCCCTCACAGACCCAAATCCACCCCAGTAGCCCCACACCCATAACCCCAGGAACAGGCTGGCCAGCCCTCTCCCTTTGTTCCCTATGCTGGGAACTTCTAAACTCTCTTTCCCAGGGCAATTCTGCACAGCCCAGGGGTGCCACAATGGTGGGCACACTTCTGAGCGCCAGCTGGTCCCTGTGAAAGAGCACCTGAACCACAGACACCCTCCCTCAAATTCCCCCACCACCTACAGAGATGGCTGGCCAGCCAGCCCCATTGTTCCCTATGATGGGAACCAACTGCACAACAAAGAATAAAACACGAACAACACAAAATAAAGTTTTTTAAAAATTATTTTCTCCCTTTCAAAGTACAAGTAGGCAAAGCATTATGACACATTACACCAGCAGTCCCCCACACAGAAAATTTAAAACACAACTCACTTAACGTCAGAGAATCACAAAACACGATTCCTGTCAAAAACACTTTATTTCTTGAACAGCTTTAGGATACACAGCAGGGGGGCGCACCAAAGGGCATGGCAGCAGTATCTTACACAAAAATAACACAACTCACTTAACATCAGAAAATCACCCCAAAATATTGCTGTCAAAAACATTTTTTTCTTTAACTGCTTTAGGTTACACAGTAGGAGGGCACAACAGGGCATGAAAGCAGTGTACTACACAAAATAATACAACCCACTTCACCGTTTTTGACAGCAATTGTGTTTGGGTGATTCTCTGATGTGAAGTCAGTTGTGTTATTTTTGTGTGTAATGTGTCATAATGCTTTGCCTACTTGTACTTTGAAAGTGAAAAAATATTTTTTTAAAAACTTTATTTTGTGTTGTTGCAGAGGCAGGCAATGGCAGACCACCTCTGTTAGTCTCTTGCCATGAAAACCCCACCAGGGGTCGCCATAAGTTAACTCTAACTTGAGGGCACTCCCCACCACCAAACAGCAAGAGCATGCACAAAAAAGAGCAGTTCTTTACCCCTGCAGAAGCTGAAGATTATCCGCAACAGACCCTCCCTCATTCTCAGAATGATGCTAACGTGGACTTTTTGACCAGTTGGGTGATCCCTCTCCCCGGTTTCTATTTGGAATGGAAATCATACCCAAACGTCCTCAGTTATATCAATTTCTCCCCCCCCCCAAGAGCCCGTGTTCCTGCAGCAGAGGCAGCTGCTCCATGTGTTTGCGGACAGAAAAGAGATAATCAAGGCAAGAAAAGGTTAACAGAGTCCTGGCCTTGCAGAGCATGACAGAGGAAGCCCGAGAGTGCAGAAAATGTACAAGCAGAGCTTTACACAAAATTTGAGTTTGCCTACAAAAGGTTGCTCAGAATTAGACATTTTAAAGGACTGATCTAGGGTTCCTTTCTGGAGGTGTCCTGTACTCACCCGCCTTGGGACAATCATGGAGATTGGCTCAATCAGCCCTTTTAAGGTAATGAGCTTGTAAAAGCGGAAGACCTCGCATGTGGACACATCCAGGCCGTGTTTTGGCATCACCCCTGCAAAAAGAGTTAAGGAAACGTGGCGTTTTTGTGTAAAGAGAGAGCCTTTCAGATGGCATCACCCCACAGCCGTTCTCTCTTCTTTTCTCCCCATAGATCTTCCCCTGGTAGGGTAGGAAGATCCCTCCCACCCCTGGGACCACAAAAGGAATCTAACAGTTTGAGAAATGCAGGCACTGGCAAGGAATGTTCATTAACATTCTGACTGGTGACAGGAAAGCCCAGCCACACAGTGGTGACTGTGACCCCGCTGTCAGAGAACTAGACTTTGTGTATTGTTACCTCTGCTGCATTTCCTCAGGGAAACTCCAGGCAGTATAAAGGGAAAGGGTTGTTCCAGGGGGAATCTCCCAGATGCTGGCCACATCCAGATTCACTAAGCTTCACCAAGAAGACGGCTTTGGGCACCAACAGACTCTATACTGGCCAAATGTGGCTGAGCGGGAAACCCAGGGGTTGGCAGGGCGGAGAGTGGGATACAGGCAGAGATAGTAAAGAGTCAGTAGCACTTTTAAATCTAACCTACCTTATTGTAGCATAAGCATTCGAGAACCACAGCTCTCTTCGTCATCTGACAATAGAGAGCTGTGGTTCTCGAAAGCTGATGCTACTGTAAAGTTGGTTCGTCTTAAAGGTGCTACTGGACTCTTTACTATTTTGCTGCTACAGACTAACATGGCTAACTCCTTTGGATATATGACCAGGCAGAGATAGGGAGGCTATGAGGGGCCTGATGCACTGTAGCTAGAAGAATGAGGAAGGGGTAGACTTGAGAGGTGCTGAGGGAAGGAGAGTTGGAGGAGAGGGTGCTGAAGAAAGGCAAGCCAGAAAGAGACCATTCCCACATCATGAGTCCAGGTCATATAGCACGACTCCCCCCCCCCCCTTACCGAGGCCTTTCTGTGGGGCCGGGGAGCGGAACTCCATGAGATAGGTGAGGTATGGCTTCTCTGTACTGATTTCGTAGTATCGGATATTGCCGTCTCCCTGGGGACAGAACAAGAACGGACTCTGGAATGGGCTGCGTCACACAAAGAACATCCTAAGTTACTTCTCAGCAACTCAGTCGGGCTTTCCTTAGGCTGACACTAGTAATGCATTTTATTTGTGCAATCCGGTTTTTCCTTACGCAGCATTATGAAATCTTTATCCTATTTCCATTTTACAGCTGAATCACTGAGGCAGGGTGAAGAATTTGCACTCAAAAGGTATAGACATTCATACATGTCTAACTGGTTGCAAGTGGGCCTGCATGCTTAGGATCTCCATTGCAAGATCCAAATTTTTAAAGCTATCATTTCAGAAGTCCTCTGATTAACCTCCCTGTTCAACTGAGAGCCAAGCTACAAGTGATGCCTGACACAGGTTGGACACTTGTCAGTTTACCTCAAGTTTTGATGGGAAATGTAGGCATCCTGGTTTTACAGCTTGGCTGTCCATTACAGCTGCAAGACCAGGATGCCTCCATTTCCCATCAAAACTTGAGGGAAGCTGACAAGTGTCCAACCTGTGTAAGACGTCACTTGTAGCTTGGCTCTGAAATTACTCAGATGGGGCTAGTTGCTTTGTTTCTAACTCGAACAGAGTAAATCTGGAGTAATATAGGATGTGCACAAATGCCATTTGGACTAGGCAGCTGAAGTACCAAGAAAAGATCAGGCTGCTCAAATGTCTGTGTTAGAAGCTGGTGACGGCAACACACCTTGCCAGCTAAGTACAACATGTGTGTATCGGCATCGTAGAAAGGGAACAGGAGCCCCGAGAGACCATCAATCTCCTCTTCTATTAAGGGCATGGAAAGATCTTCCTGGAAAAAGAAAAAGGGGGGTGTCAGCACCTTGAGATGTCCACCCTGCCTTATATGCCGCCTCGTCTAGGAGAGGCAGAATAAACTGCAAGCAGGAGCAAAATAAAAGAATCAACAAAGCCTATTAGAATCAAGAAATCTACTAAGATAAGCAATTACAAATTCAACTGTAGTTAACCATACAATCATAAACATCCATTAAAGATTCACATTTGCAGGCAGGCCGCTCCACAAAACTTTTTAACTTTTTCAGCCCAACAGGTGCAGTCCTCCTCTGTGATGTAGGAGTGTGTAGAAGTAAGTAGATCAGCCAAAGCAAACGGCACAAAATTATTATTCCTGCATTCCTTTTTTACAGGTATAGTGCCAACCTTTTCAGTCCAACAGGTGCAGTCCTTCACAGTGATGTGGGCGTTTGGTGATTGAAGGGGGCGGTGCCATGTCGGCCTCCCACCTTTGGGGTGGGGAAGGTTCTCCCCACCACTGCACCTTGTTAATTTGTTTTATTATTTGTATATTGATTTTAGTTTTTGTTTTTATCGATTTTAACTGTTCACCGCCCAGAGCCCCTGGGGATGGGCGGTATATAAATTGAATAAATAAATAAATAAATAAATAAATAGATCAGTCAAAGCCAAAAGTAAAGAGAAATGATTATTCCTGCATTCCTTTTTATACACGTATAGTGCTCCCCCACCCAACAACCTGGGCCGGCTATTGCCAGTTGTTTCGTGTGAAACGCCTCTTCAGGGACGGCAAACAAGATCACCTGTGTTCATAGCAACAGCTTCAAGCAACAGTTTCTTTCTTTTCTTTTTTTTTAATAAAACTTTTAAATTAACTTTATAACATACAACATACAAACCAGCAAATAGAATACTCGCTATAAAAGACAACCATAATACAACAGAAAGAAAAATATACCAAGTGAAGCTGAGCAATCTTCAACTATGATAGAACAATAGTAGCAATATAGCTTTGAGGAAAAACAGTACTATTATTTAACAAAACAAAACAACAACAAAAAAGATAGAAAGGAGGGAAGTTTATAGTACATTAAATAAATGATACTAGGGCTTTTTTTCTGGGAAAAGAGGTGGTGGAACTCAGTGGGTTGCTCTTGGAGAAAATGGTCACATGGCCGGTGGCCGCGCCCCCTGATCTCCAGACAGAGGGGAGTTTAGATCGCCGCGCAGAGGGCAATCTCAACTCCCCTCTGTCTGGAGATCAGGGGGCGGGGCCACCAGCCATGTGACCATTTTCAAGAGGTGCCGGAACTCCGTTCCACGGCGTTCCAGCTGAAAAAAAGCCCTGGAAAGGAGGGAAGTTTATACGTACATTAAATAAATGATACCAAGCTACTTAAAAACCTAAACTCAAGCAACAGTTTCGGTCCGTGGCTACTAACTCAGTGCCCTGATGGGTTTGGTGCGTGGATGTTCTTGGCTAAGTTCAGCTGGACGTGAGTGGGGGCCTGACTTCAGTTTGACAGGCTTATTAAATCTGCAATTCCAACACTTGGCTGAGCAAAGGTGTGCAACGAAGGGTTAAGACAGTCACTTCTGACTTCTGGCACGTTTCGAACATCTCTTTATCCACTGACCCATCTGCATTTCTACAGGTGAAGACTTCCACCCCTTTCAAGGTTCTGCTACCTCCTGGATGTACACACTTCTGCTTGAGGGGAAGCACACAAAAAGCCCAGATGGGGGGCCATGCAAATTTAAACTCATTTTTCTCCATTGCTCTCTAGCCAATTAAATCCCAGAACAGCAACCATCTCACAAAGAATCCTACAGCCCCGTAAAGACCAGACTTGTGTGGTGTAGTGGTTAGTGTTAGACTAGGATCTGGGAAACCCAGTTTCAGGTCCCCACTCTGCCACAGAAACTGGCTGGGCAAGTCCCTCTAGCTCAGCCTAACCTACCTCACAGGGTTGTTGTAGTGAGGATCAAAAGGAGGAGGGGAGAACGGTGTTGTGTGCTGCTTTGGACACCCACTGGAGAGAAAAGTGTGGTATAAATATCTAAAGAAATAAATCATGAGTGTTCGTTGGGAAGAGATTGCTTCTAGATTCCTGAGCATTCCAAACTGCGATCCCATCATATGGACAACTTCACAAAAGACAGCCCTTCAATAGCAATGCTCACAGCACAAGCGAAGCAATGCAGCCTACATCCTGCCCTTCTCGGTGGCAGAGAAAAATCTTCCCCTAACTCTGCTCAAGTTATACTCTGAACCTCCATTGCCTCTTGTCTGGCTCTCCCACTACCACACCACGCTTAAGAGCTTCCTGACTTGGTGAATTAATAATTGTATTTGTGTCCAAAAAGTCTTTGCTTTCTTACAGGTCCACCACATATGATAAAATTATCCTTCATCTTGAACACATTTCCAGATTAAAATACAATTGAAATCAGACAATCAGAGGGCCAGTTTGGTGTAGTGATTAAGAGCGGCAGGACTCTAATCTGGAGAGCCGGGTTTGATTCCTCACTCCTCCACTTGAAGCCAGCTGGGTGACCTTCTAGGAGCTCTCTCAGCCCCACCCACCTCACAGGGTGATTATTGTTGTGGGGATAATAATGACATACTTTGTAAACCGCTCTGAGTGGGTGATGTCATTTCAAAGGGCAGTATTATAAATCAAATGTTGTTAATAATGGATATTCAGTTGGAAAGAAGCTATGGAGTTTTGTTTTTATATATGATTACAGTAGTAAGACTATTATATGCACAAAATTGGAAGAGCCCAAAGGTGTTGGAATGAGCAAAGATGGCAAAACTTCAAATATCAGGGAGAAGACAATAAGTTTGTTGTAGAACAGAAACCCCTTACTGAATTTTTTATATGAAATAGACAATAATGATTTGATGAATTGTGGATTTATGGATTAAGGAATTTGGACATTAGAAAATGAAAATTTTTATTTTTAACACAGTGTAAGAGAAAATGTCCAAATACTAATACTTGTGGAGAAAATCGGAAGCTTCTTTTTAGTTTATATAGTTTTTCTTTACTCTTTATAATTATTCTTTCTTCTGTTTGTATGGTTTGTTATTTTTGTTTGTTAGCCAGTTTTTGTGTAACTGTATCTTTACGTTTTTTTATTAGATAAAACTCCTAATTTTTTTAAAAAAGCTTCCTGACCTGGTCCCAGAGGGCAATCTGCCTCGTGTTCCACCGTGAAACTCCAGTTGTGAGAAGGCGCTTTATATTCCCTAGGAAGACCACCCGGTTCACACGATGATTCTTGCAGTTTGCTTCCTGCAAAGATAAAGCAACACCGCAGCAGGAGGTCAGCTTTGGTTGGACCCAGCCACGCAATCTGTACACTCTTTAGTCCAAACCGAGGCTGGCAATGTATGTGGGCTCGGTTCTAAATACGCCGCTAGAAGTCATAGGACTCCAATCAAACGTCATCTGAGACAACATCTGATTGATTCAAGAGTCAATCGCCATCCCTGCCTTGATTTACTATTTATTTATTTATTACTTTCGACTTTTATTCCACCCTCCCCACACAGGCAGGCTCAGGGAGGATTACATCAAGTTAAAAACATTTATATAAAACTTACGCCTTAAAACAGTTTAAAAACAACAACAGCACAGCAATACAATATAAGTTTAAAAATGTACAAGATAGCAGCGATCAGCTAAACGGAGGCAATCAAACTGCTACTTAAAACTGCTACTTAAAAAACTGGATGGTTGATGCCTCTAGTAGGAAGGGATCATCTTCCCTTCTCCTCCTCTATTTAGGCCGGTGGAGGCCTAGCCTAGCCTCAACCATACGCCTGGTGAAACATCTCTGTCTTAGAGGCCTGGCGGAAGGACAGCAAATCCTGCCAGGCCCTGGTCTCATTAAACAGAGAGTTCCATCATGTTGGAGCCAGGACTGAAAAGGCCCTAGCACTGGTCGAGGCCAGGAGGTAGGGTTGCCAGTCTCCAGGTAGTGGCTGGAGATCTCCTGGAATTACAACTGGTCTCCAGGCCACAGAGATCAGTTCACCTGGAGAAAATGGCTACTTTGGGGGGTGGGTTCTATGAAACTATGCCCTGCCAAGGTCCTTTCCCTCCCCAAACCTCACTTTCTCCAGGTTTCAACCCCCAGATCTCCAGGAATTTCCCAACTTGGAGCTGGCAACCGTACCAGGCGGGCTTCCCTGGGGCCAGGGACCATCAATAGTTGTTTATCACCTGATCGGAGTGTCCTCTGGGGCACATACGGGGAGAGGATTACAGCACACAGTGAATTCCTTTCATTTTCTCAGGTTACATTTTGCTTTTCTGAAGGTAAAACTTTTGTTTGTGCATTGAAATATTTTTACCAAGCTATTAAGGTTTATGTATGGCTTATGCTTTTTCTGTGAACACTCCTCATATAGAAACTTGCTTATATAGAAAGTTCCATAAGATTACTTATGGAAAAGTTTATATTATCTGAAGAAGGGCAAGTACATTCTTAGCAATCGACTGCAACGTTTTAAAAAACCTTCCCATCCCACTCTCTGTCGCATCTCCTATGTAGGGTCTAATTTATACACCCAACATTAAAGAAATGAAACACTGGAGTGTGTAACTGAACAGATGAAGCAATCTTTAACTGAGCCAGAATAGTCACCATGCTAGATCAGTATTGCCTGTTCTCCAGAGAAACTTCTCTCCCAACACTTGAGTTTTGGTAAGTAGAATTGCCAGGGACTGAGGGCCAAGCTACACATGACGAATGACACTTGAACGGCAAGTGGATTGAGTGGAGGGCAAGTGAACAGGGAGAAATACACTTGCTGTTCAAGTGTCATTCGTCATGTGTAGCTTGGCCCTGAGACTTCTGTATGCAACACAGCTGCTCTACCAGTGAGACACTCGCCTGCTCAGTTAAGAAGAAACAACCACGCTGGCTGGAAATGCAGGCTAATACTATACACTTTGTATCTGATTTCTGTAATCCTAGTCCTAATTTGATGCTTATTCGATGTCTCATCCTTTCGATTGCATTGATTTCTACTGATAATCTGCCTTATGGTATTCCCCATTACTATGTATGGATGTGAAAGCTGGACAGTGAAGAAAGCGGACAGGAAGAAAATTGATTCATTTGAAATGTGGTGCTGGAGGACAGTTTTGCGGATACCATGAATGGCCAAAAAGACAGATTTGGCTGTCCTAGAAGCTAAAGTGACAAAGGTGAGGCTATCGTACTTTGGTCATATCATGAGAAGACAAGATTCTCTGGAAAAGTCAATAATGCTAAGAAAAGTGGAAGGCAGTAGGAAAAGAGGAAGCCCTAAAATGAGACGGCTTGACTCAATAAAAGAAGCCACGTCCTCCAGTTTGCAGGATCTGAGCAAGTCTGTTGATGATAGGACATTTTGGAGGTCTTTCATTCATAGGGTCACCATAGGTCGGAGGCGACTTGATGGCACATAACACACACGCAATCCACCTTTAGTGAAAAAGGTGTGCTATAAATAACATCAATCGAATTACTTGGAGGACTTTGCCAGACCGCGGCTCGATGACCCGCAGCTTCTTGTCTTTGCAAGTGGTGGCGAGCAAACTCCCATCGGTGTTGAAGGACATGCACAGGATGACGTCGGAGTGGCAATCGATCATCTTCACAGGCTCGCCGATGTCCAGGTTCCAGATGAGAACCTGAGAACAGAAGAACACAAAAAAGAGCCCTGCTGGATCAGCCCAGTGGTCCACCTAGGCCAGCATCCCGTCTCACACATTCGCCAGCCAGTTGCCCTGGAAGGCCAACAAACAGCACAGAAGCCAAGACCCTTCCCCTCATGGCCCCTTCTTACAGGCCCAGGCTAATGTGGATCGCCACTTTGGGGTCAGGAAGCAATTTTTCCCAGGCCAGTTTGGCTGGGGATCCTGACGGTGCTTTGCCATCTTCTAGGCATGGAGCAAGGGTCACTGGGGGTGAGGGGGAGGTAGCTGTGAATGTCCTGCTTTATGCAGGGGGTAGACTAGATGACCCTAGAGGTCCCTTCCAACCCTATGATTTATGATGTGGCCTCCGAGCAATGGCATTTGGAGGTCTGCTGCCTCTGCATATGGAGGTTGCATGGCTAGTAACCATTGATGGGCCTCTCCTCCACGCATCACTCTAAGCCCCTTTTAAAGGGGGGAGGCATCGCTCCATCCACTGGCAGAGAATTCCAGAATTTAATGACTTCTTGTGTAAAGAAGTATTTCCTTTTATCCATCCTGACTCTTTTGCCCATCATAGGGCATAGGGTACCCCTGAGTTCTAGTATTATGGGAGAAAAAGGAGGCAGACCACAGGCGAACCCCCTCCGCTGCTAGATTTTGGGCACACTGTTGGAACTATTCATCGCCTGCCTCTGCTGCTGTCCGAGGTCACGTAAGCAAAGGCTCCAATAAAGCAGCCAGATTCCAAAACAACGTTGCTGAAGGCAGCATCTCCATGAAAAGATTTTGCAAAAACCAAACGAGTCAACAGCCCCTGTTGACTCTCAGTCCCCAAAACAGAGAGGTTGGCAACGCAGCTTCTTCTTCCCAAAGATCAGCACCGCTGGTGGATCTCTTGTGGGGGGGGGGGACTTCCAAAGCCTTGTGGCTGTCACTAAGCAACCTGTTGCCTCTCTGGAAGAAGGCCTTCACAGCTGGAGCTACAGAATGCCCCAGAAAGACCCTTTCCAGTGCTTCAGCACAAGCCTTTACGCTGAACAGAATAAGACCGTCAGCACATCTAAGGCCTTGGGGCTGCTTTGAGTATTTATTTTCTTTCTTCCTTTTATTTACTTCATGGATACCCCGCCTTTCTCCCCAGTGGGGCCCAAAGCGGCTGCCATCCATCTCCTCACCTCCATTTTATTCTCGTGACAAAATTCATGTGAGGTAAAGTAAGCTGAGAGAGTGTGACTGGCCCTACGCCACCCACTGAGTTCGATGGCAGAGAGGGGATTTGAATCTAATAATAATAACATTCGGTTTATATACTGCCCTTCAGGATAACTTAATGTCCACTCAGAGTGGTTTACAAAGTGTGTTATTATTCTCACGACAATCACCCTGTGAGGTGGGTGGGGCTGAGAGAGCTCTGAAAGAACTGTGACTGACCCAAGGTCACCCAGCTGGCTTCAAGGGGAGGAGCGGGGAATCAAACCCTGCTCTCCAGATTACAGTCCTGCCGCTCCTAACCACTGCACAAAACTGGCTCTCAGTACTGGATTATGAGGGACAAACAGCTCAGGTAGGGGTGCTCTTGGGCCCTCTTTGAAAGCCTGCAGATGTGTCTGTCCGGCTGCTGTTGGGAATGGCTTTCTAACCCAACAAGACAACTCTAAGATGGCAGTCTGAGGCACCAAACTGGCTCTCCAGGGTCTCCCATGGCCTTATTTGACACCACTCAAATTTCACTGTGGCAGACCAGCTTTCCTGAAAGATAGCTTGCCCCCCAGTATGTGCAGCCTCTGGGGAAAGTGGGAAATGTTCTGGGGCTGGCCTTCCACATGTGCTTGGCCACAGCTTGGATGGCAGCAGCACACATGCCGAAACAGGCTGCAAGGGCCAGACTTTCTGTACCAGACCTGCAGCCGGGGTCAGATTCTGACCTGCAGCCGGGGTCAGATTCTGCCATGCCAAGGCTTTAAGCTCTATCAAGTTTAAGAGATCCCAAAGCAGTATCCAAAAAATGAAGAAGAAAAAACCCTCCCCTCAAGTCATAGCTGACTTATGGCGACCCCTGGTGGGGTTTTCATAGCAAGAGACTAACAGAGGTGGTCTGCCATTGCCTGCCTCTGCAACCCTGGTCTCTGTTGGAGGTCTCCCATCCAATTACTAACCGAGGCCAACCTTGCTTAGCTTCTGAGATCTGACAAGATCAGACCTCCAGGTCAGGGTATAAAACTTGCTATGTACTTATTTCAAAACTGAAGGGCCCTTCATAATCTGAGGCCACCAGCTGTTTCTTGATGAGCTTGTGTATAAATCTGGCTCTGCCTGGAGAGTTTGCTCAGCAGAAAAAAAATGGCTCTGGATATGCTGCCTGAGTCAGAAAGTTGCTCCACAAACCTAGTAGACACACAGGCCCTACAGGTCAAGGGTTGAGCACGTCAACTTTGCAGGCATAAAACACCAGGCTGATGCCCCAGCGCCTGTCCTGGAAGAGTTTCACGCACAGCTGGACAGAGCAGACCATACTTTGCAGGGAAAGAAGTAGCCTGACTCTGGATAGGGCAGTTTCATGGTGCACCATCCAGCCATCCCATTGCTCTTTCCATAAATAATTCTTTATTAAGCATTTGAGGTAAAGCTGGCCCATGCTCAAAAAGACACCCATCAGTACTGCTCCTCCCTTTGCACTGGGATATTCCTTAGGCTGTGGTTTGCATGTGAATTACAGAGGCTGGTATTCGCTAATAAGGAGGTAGAAGCGAGAACTTGTATAATGGCCTGTGCAATATGACTGAGGCAGAGAAACACCTTCTGCCCTTGGTGTGCACCAGGATACTTCTTCTTTTTTAATTAAAATTTTTATATAATTAAAAACAAACCTTAAAAAACTACAATTACACATACTAATAAACGGGTCATTTCGTAGAAAAAGAGCTGGAGGAACTCATTAGCATAACACATTAGCATATGCCACACCCCTTGCCATCACCGGAAGTGTGTCATTAGCATAACTGATTTGCATATGCCACACCCCCTGACATCACCTATCCTGGTTGTTTTGGACCCAATCCTGGCCATTCAGGGCCAAAATTGGGCTCAAAATGGCAAAAAGGGGCTGAAAATGGCCCAAAAGGCGCCCAAAATGGTCAGGATCAGGCCGCTGCTGAGTGGGAGAGTGATCCACCACCCGTCAGAGGCCCGATCCAGGCCATTTCGGCCCCATTCCAGGCTGAAATGGGCCCAAAATGGCTGAGAGTCAGGTGGGTGGGGCCACCTGACATGTGACCTCTGAGGAACTTGAAGAGCCAGGTCAGAATGGGCAGCCCCAGGTAGAGAGCTCCAGGTGACCAAAGAAACAAACCAAACAGGGAAGGAATGTTGCAGCACCCCAAGGTGGCCAAGACAGGTCGGTGCCTTTCATGAAGAAGAGGAGCCATCAACTACTCCATTAGGTGATGAATTATGGAAGCCACTGAAGAAGGAGCATGAACTCAGTATGTGGAAAACGCCTACCTGACCCCAGCAGTCCACCATGTTGTTAAAATAACAACAAACATACCCAAATTCGGCATGTTTGCACTGAATTTCCACCTTGGGGCTCTAAAGCCTTTTAACTACCATTCATCCCCGACTTTCAGAATCTTGGTGGAAAGCAGTTGGGTAAAATACTGGGAAGTAGCCCCTTCACCCCTCTGTCCCCAGAACTGCAATTTGCAGACCAACCTGGGAAGAGCAGATGAATCAAACTGCTTTAAACCTGCGCACCATTTGATCTTCTCAAAAAAGCACATGGCTTTTTTACAGGTCTGCCCTGCCAGGGAATCTTTGCCCCGCTCACCTTGTAGTCGTATCCCGCACTGAAGAGGATGTTGTTGGTGGTTGGGTGCCATTCAACAAGACCGACCCGCCGGCTGTGGCCGTAGAGCTCCAGGACCGCCTCTGTCATGTTGCGCTTCAACCCCCCGTCTGGGATTTCCCATATCCGAACCTGAAGGGGAAGGAAAGTGACAGGTTGTGGGGAAGTCGAAAGCTGCCCCATGCACGTCCATTCTCTGCTGTGGCCCCCACCTTGTGGAACGGCCTGCCCGAGGAGGTTAAGGCGGCTCCCACCCTTGTGGCATTTTGCAAACTATGTAAAATGGAACTGTAAAGGAAGGCGGTTTTAAAAAGTGATTTGGGCTGCTGGATAATGGAACGAGTCAGGAAAGTGCTTTTATATTCTTGATTGCAAGAATATAGTCTATATTCAAGAATATATAAGGCAAATTATATAAAGCAAGTTCTATATAGGTATGTGGACAGATGGCATGATTTGAATGACTTTATGTTTATGTTTAAATGTATATGTTTAGTTTATGTTTTATAGGGTGGTTTTTTATGCTTTAAGTAGATAACTGTAGCAGGAGATGTATTTATTTATTTACTTTATAGTCTGCTCAGCGGGCTCAGAGCGGATTAACATCATAGATACATAGATACAAGCAACAGTTAAAAACATTTAACAATGTTGGTCCTAGCAATCACAAAGTTCAGCATTTAACACAAACACGACTTTCAGAATCTTGGTGCATCTGACGAAGAGAACTGTGATTCTCGAAAGCTTATGCTACAATAAAATTGGTTAGTCTTAAAGGTGCTACTGGACTCTTTTTGATTTTAACACAAACACGGCAGCTCATAATTGCATCCTATGATCGTATGATTTAGGTGATTGTATGATTCTATTTTTGAGTTCATTAATTGAAATTTTAAAAAAAATTAAAGGAAAAAAAAGGGAAGTGCTTTTATAAAAGGTATCAGGACCGTGGACCTGCTTTTGGTATCTGCATTATGGCTGTCTTACGCTGTTCTTACTTCATTTGAATGCAGTAGTTCCGTTCACTGCATTGTTTGACATCTCCTGTCTGATCCTTCTTTGCATTGTTTCGCATCTTTGAAATCCGATGTCCTAATTGTATTGCTTATTAGAAGCCTAGTGCAACTTTACTGTGATTTATACTGTACCATCCGCCTGGGCTCTATGTGAGAAAGGCAGGCTATCAATCAAGTAAATAAATAAATGAACACTCGGACACCTGCCTGCAAAGAGCTTGTGCCTACACAAACGAGTAAGTCTTACAGGCACAAGGAATAGGTCCTTAAGATTCCCTGGTGGCTTGCTGCAGCAGACCCAACTCAACCACCTTCTGGAATTTGATGAAACATTACAGATCAAGTAATACTTGGCGAACATGGACATCACAGATGTTGACATGAAGTTAGTAAGCATCAACCCTTCACTGCAGGACAGCATTGTCCGCACATTGCAGAGATTGTACAACTTCATTCATATGCGGTCTTCGATAAATACTACAGAGAAGTCTAACTCAGGCCTGCCTTTCCTGTCTCCCCTGCTTCTCTCTTCCCACCCCATTGTTTAGAAAGGAAGATCAAGTGGAGCGCAAGTGAATGGCAAGTGAACAGGGAGGAATACACGTGAGTCTGTTCACTTGCCAGGCAAGTGTCATTCGTCACTTGTAGCTTGGCCCACAGCCAGCTGCCTCCTTCCAAATCCTGAGAAGAAATCATTTTGGAGACCTTCCTGAGAACCAGCATGGTTGGTCAGTCTCTTTTCAGCCCTGTCCTCAAGTCTGAGACACCCACAGAGGTCTGATCAGCACCGTCCCTGCAGGCCTTCTGTTCCCACTGGAAGGCATTTCTGTTTCGGAAACCCCTTGAGCTGAACTAATAGATCGTGGGGTGATTACTGTGATTTTGGTGCCCCTGATGTTTTTACTGGTTTTTACAGGATTTTTGTTTTAATTGTTCTAATTTAATTATGCAAATAATTATGTAATTTATTTAAATCACTGTATATTGTGGGTTTTGTAGTTAACTACGGGGGAGAAGGGCTCTTTCGCCAAAAAAGGTGCATACAAAAGCAGTAGGCAAGCAAACCAATAAAATCAGGGCTGCTTCCCCCTCCATGGAAGTTTGTCTCTGCTTTGGCTTCTGAACCGGAGCGCTTTTTTGGAACATCCGCACCACATCCTGTTCCCATAATCCTCTTTCCAAGTTTTCCCCCATCCTCAAATGCTCTTTCCCACACCTGCTTTAGGCCAATCTTTTTGGAAAGACTGCACCCCGACTGCATTAGCAAACTGTCTGGAAGGAATGGTGCACATTTTCCTGCTACGAAGGTCCAACCCATGTTGGTGGGATTTCCCCATTGTCAGTTCCTCGTGGGTAGAAAAGAAGGGAGGCCGCACCGAGGCTAAACGAAGGAAAGAAGGCAAATGGTGCAGAAGAAAAAGCCTTTAGAGTCACTCTGCTATAGTGTGTACATGGGAAAGACACTAAAAGGAATTTGGAAGTTCCCCCTGATGAAACTTTTGCAAAACACTAGGGGTCATGCAAACATTAAAGACTCTTCCCTTTGCCCTTTTCTCTTCGTAGTCCTTCATGGGTGCCGTTTCCCAAACTTTTTTTCTTTTCTTTTTTTGTTGCTGTCATGCCACAACAGGGCTTTTTGCAAGTTTTTAAAAAACAAAAATTACTATTGGTGTACAGGAGTATAAAGTCTGTTGTCTATTACCATTTCAAACTTTAGTTCCGGTATTCATTTTTAAAAACCCTTTTCCATTGCAGAGATATAAGAGGAAAGGACTGGGTCCTGTTTTAGCCCAACTGCCTGCAAAGGGGTGGGGAGGGAAAGCTGCAAGACAGCTGGAAGGGTGCTCTCCGTATGATGGCGCTGCGCAACGTATCTCTAACAATCTATCGCCGCTTTTCTATTTGAAAATTTAATAGTATCGTAAGAGCGCTATAGCACGGGCATGAAGAAAAGAACAAAAAATGGCCAGCAAGTTGCCACGGCAGCCATAATGCCCACGCCCTCCAAGAGCTGCCGCAGAACATGTGTGGAAGGAAGAAGTTAGGAAAAGTAGAGGGAAGCACACAGAAAACTCCTGTGTGGAAGCTGTTCACCAGTGTGCATGCCTCTGAACTTGCAGCAGCAGTGAAAGCGATGTGGAAGCCTTCCAAGAAAGAAACACCCATCCCAGGAGGCAATACCACAAAGCGCTATGAACATTTGGTCCCCTTGGAAAGTATCTTCTTTGTTCTATAGAGTCGTGATGTCTCTGGCCCTTGACAGCAATTCAGTAGCAAAAAGGTCTCTGCCCACACAGAGCTTGCTTGCTCTTCCTGGCACAGGATGACTGATAGAGAGAAAACGCAGACTTCAGGATTTGGAGCGGGCTGTCTTGGAGGTGGGATGTGACAGGACAGGCAGATCTTCCCACAGGAAGAGTGCCTGGATCTCAGAGCCAAGCTACAAGTGACGCCTTACACAGGTTGGACACTTGTCAGCTTCCCTCAAGTTTTGATGGGAAATGTAGGCGTCCTGGTTTTACAGCTTGGCTCTCCATTGCAGCTGCAAGACCAGGATGCCTACATTTCCCATCGAAACTTGAGGGAAGCTGACAAGTGTCCAACCTGTGTAAGGCGTCACTTGTAGCTTGGCTCTCAGCCTCTTCCTCCTCTCGTAGGGGCAAGGAAAGGGACCGCAACCTGGCCAGGACTTATTGCGGATGCCGAGTGATTTCTATGACAGATTGATGGTATGCACATCCAGAAATACTGGAAATTTAATACCAGATTATAACACCAATGAAGAGTTTTATGTGAGCACAGTTACCACGTCAAGGGATAATTCACATCACGCCACACAATACCGGAGATAATATCAGAGCAGAATTGATACATACTGGTTTCTGGACGTGTGGGTTTGTTTTTTGTAAAAGTGTGTATTATTGACCACTGAGGAAGGACCTTGGGCTGAAATGTGTATGGCCTCGTGTTGGTCATTTGACATGTTTTTCAACTGTATTTGGAAAATGCTACAGTTTACCTGAAGCTTAACCCTGACCTGGATAGCCCAGGTGAGCCTGATGTCATTGGATCTCAGAAGCTAAGCAGGGTTGGCCTTGGTTAGCAATTGGATGGGAGACCTCCAAGGAAGATGAGGGTTGCTGAGGCAGGCAATGGCAAACCACCTCTGTTAGTCTCTTGCCATGGAAACCTCACCAGGGGTCGCCATAAGCCAGCTATGACTTGACGGCACTCTTCACTACCACTCCATCTAAAGCTTGCTCTGATTTTTTATGTAGCCTGACATTCAGGCCCCATGCGTTTAATTTTATTATTGTGCACGCTGTATAATAAATATTTATTTTGAATATATTTTAATTGTTACAGCTTGACCCTTGTAGCATCTCCAGTCCTTCCTCCTCAACCGCACAGCCTGTCGAGTGAGCTGGGCTGATCACTCTTTCTCTGCCTAACCTGCCCTACAGGTTGTGGAGAGGATAAAATGTATGTATGTGGCTCATGAGAGAGCGGGCAGGAAGGGCTGCATCAGTGCTTCGCTCTCGTGGCCCCTTCTTACGTGCCCATTGGAAGACAGATTGCCACCTTGGGGTCAGGTAGCTATTTTCCCCAGGCCAGTTTGGCTAGGGATCCTGACGGTGTTTTGCCATCTTCTGGGCATGGAGCAAGGATTACTGGATGTGTGTGAAGAGGGAGATAGTTGTGAATTTCCTGCATTGTACAGGGGGTTGGACTAGATGACCCTGGAGGTCCCTTCCAACCCTATGATTCTATGAACTCCGTAGAGGAAGGCCAGTATCAAAATGTGACCAGAGAAAGAGATTAGCTTCATTAATGTATATACTGACACGTTCAACCTGTTTTAAGCACTGCAAACTTCAGGAAAACCAGTCTGACCAGAGACAATTGCGAGTGCCCCCCTCCCCCCACGCCGTACAGTGTCTTTCCTATTTTTGGCCGGAGGATGCTGGTTGTCAATGGGCTTGTTTGTCTGGACTTTGGGGGACGGGCACCTGTGGGGTTTGCTCACAAAGCCCACCAGCATCTCTGATCGCCATTCCCGCCCCGCCTTTCGATGCCTCAAGCAAGAAGAAGCTGCTGGTTGGGGGGGGGGGGGGCGCTCGCCGCTGATCTGCAGCAGAAGCTATAAAAAGAACCTTATGACAGCAATCAATGACATCATTTCAGTGGGAGGGGGAGCCACGGGCGGCGTCTTTACATCCAAGCACAGAAGTGGGAGGGACACAGCATCTTCTGCCCGCTGCAGAAGTTTTCACAACCCACCCTGAAAAGGGCTTTTTAGTTTAACAGAAGTCACTTTGGAAGATCATTGATATGGGATGGACGGGAAGCAGTGTAGGAAAAGGATCTATCAGCCACGATATCCACATGGAACCTCCCCGTCCAGCAGCAGTATACCTGGGATGGGCGATCACCTTCATGCCTGGTTCATGAGTGCCCAGAAACACATGCCTGGGCGCTGCTGGAAGCAGAACGCATGACTAGATGGTCTCCAGGTCCAATCCAGGACTTTCTAGAGAGCGGGAGATACACAATCAGTGATTTAAGTGGCACTTGTGGGAAACGGATACAACTTGTACCCCTTTCCTGTCTTTGCTAAGAGCAAACTGCTGACCAGCAGGTCTGCCTGCCCGAAACTGCCTTTGCTAAATGGCTCCTGCAAGCTGCTACACAACTGCGCAGACCTCTCTGTTTCCTGCCTCCTAATTACAGCTGGCCCATCCCATGTCAAGCTCGGCTCTCGGTCTTTAAATAAGGCGCAGAGTGCCTTCCCCTCTCCACGAGGGGATCATATCCATCCCTCACACATCTTGGGTGAGAGGGCAAGAGCTCTGCAGCCTTGCGCTCTGCCCCCCCCACCCGCCCCCATTGCCTGCAAAACTTGTGGGCTTCCTAGGAGGATTCTCCCAGACCCCTCCACACACAACCCCGTCTTTCTCCCCTTCACAACCGGCCCCGGAGAATTCCACCTCTCCTTTCTACAACTTTCCCAAGCTCTGGGCATCCTGGACATATTTTTCAAGAGAGACGGAGGATGGCCCATTCTGCAAAGGAGGGGCAACGGGCGACGGATTGGGAACTCTCCGCTGCGCTGCTGCATGCTTCCCCCTTTCCCTCGGTTCTGGCACAAGCATCCCCCTCCACCTGCATGCGCCAGTCTGTGCCGCCAAGCTCCACCCTCTCTCTGCTGCAGGGATGCCGCTGACCTTCTGAAGGTCAAGAGAGATTCACAGCGGCAGATCTACAAGAGAAAGGGGGAGAGGCTGGCCTGCCTCGCCTGGCCTTTCAGCAGCAAAGGTGAAAGGAAAAGGAGGCAGAGGGGAGGAAGGGGTCCAGAACAGCAAATCGCTTACCCTTAACCCCTAGCAAATGTCTAACAAGAAAGGGTTCTGGGAGCTACGGCTGAGTCACGTTTTTCCAAACCTATAGGGTTGCTACGAGGGCACCGGATCAGACATTTTGCAGGGCAAGATTCAGACTGGGACCACAGCTCATGAGGACAGTGGTCTTCAGTCCCCCCCCCCCCCCGCCATTGCTGTTTTCCTGACTTGAAATGGCCCTGGGTAGCTGCTATTTGCTTCCAAGGGAAAACTCAAATGCAGCTACCAGTGCTTGCTACGTTTCCCCACCAGGCTAAACAGTAACTCCCAGGCCCATTTCAGTCCAAGAGCCCGATGGGGATGCTGAAGCTCCCATGCATCACAGCCCCAATCCTAATCAGGGCTCGGTGCACCGGGGAATTGAGTTTTCCAGCTCAGAGCTACATGGAATCCGTTGACAGACCATGTGCCCACATGAACTTGGTCTTCTATGGGCCAAGCTACAAGTGACGAATGACACTTGAACGGCAAGTGAACAGGCTCACATGTATTCCTCCCTGTTCACTTGCGCTCCACTTGCACTCCACTTGATCACGTGCAAGTGGAGCGCAAGTGAACAGGGAGGAATACATGTGAGTCTGTTCGCTACGTGATCGAGGAGCGCAAGTTAACAGGGAGGAATTCATGTGAGTCTGTTCACTACGTGATCGAGTGGAGTGCAAGTGGACAGTAAGTGAACAGGGAGGAATACATGTGAGTCTGTTCACTACATGATCGAATGGAGTGCAAGTGAAGCGCCTACCAGCTCTCTAGCACTGGTCTCCATTTTAATTTTAATTTTATTTTTGCTGTGCTGCTGGAATCATTTCAAAGAGAATTCGTGCCTAAATCTTGTCTGGATACATGTTTGATACTCCTTGAATTTTCCTTTCTTGCCACACTGCCTGTGTGCGGTGCCAGGGATCTCCAGCCAGGGGTCTGGCACCCCACCTTTCTGGTGCTTTGCTTCTTGTGCCACACAGGTGGCTGGTGCATTTTGCAAGTGTGGGACAACAGTCAGGAGCGGCACATGTTCAAGCATGTGCTCCTCATCTGTGCGGACACATCACTCCAGCATAGCTGCGCATTTTCACTGCGTGTTTGTGTATAATGTTGGACATCTCCCTCTCCTTGCTCCCAGTGAATAATCACAACCATCCGTACCCACAATTTGCCAAATGAGAAAGCACATTTTCCTCTGCATGAATGAATAACCAGAAACATGTTCCTGGGCCATCAGGAACCACGGACCCAGGAGGGAAAGCCAACACATTGTTAACGTTACAGCAGCAAAAAGATGCTGCCTGATGCAACATGTCTGGCAGGGAAAGATGTTTGTTTGCTACTCAGCACCTTCCTTCATCTGACTTCTGTCTCAGAACTGCACAGTCTTGTTGGAACTGCCCCCGTCTGATTTAGGTCAAATCCACATTACTCATTCTAAGTTGCATGTTCCCCGCATTCCCCACGCAATCCCGAGTGCCGGTCACATTACCTCATTAAACAGACGCATTTCATTCGCATTTCTCCCGAATATGTGGTCACAGGTTTTCAACGGGAGTTTCACGGTGGCCGTGAACGGGCCAATGCGCAATTTATGCGTTTTTTTAAAACCCCCCCCCACTTCCTGTCTCTCCGGCCGTTCTGAGAGTTCCTATTGGCTGATTCAACTTGCAAGTGCTCCGTAGTCTGCAAAGACTGTTTTTGACTTCATAGCATTGGATTTATTGATTATGCTGTTTCTGAATCAAATCTGGTAGTTTGAAAAATCATTTTGGGGTGAATCCATCCTCAGAACGGACTCGCGAAACTTCCTTTTTAACTGGTTTTTTTTTTATATTACTGTAATATCGAAATTATGAAATATCGAAATAATGACACTCCAAGGAAGTGAAACTTCAGTAAAATTCAGGCACTGAACTGTCCTGCATAGGAAATGCCCACGAAAGCTTCCCACATGCTTCCAAATTTCCAAAAAAGAAACGGGAGAGAGCCATCAGTGCTGTCAGTGGGGGAAAGAGAGGCACCATTATCTTCAATGATGTTTCTTTATAAGGCAAGATCGAAATAATGGAAAAGTGTGCTAAAAAAAAATTTAAAAAAATGGGCGGGGAAAAAAGGTCCCGCCCAAAAAAGCGGTTTTCGAGCGGCCGTGTGACCGGAGGGACGCGCGAGAAAGACGGATTGGAAGCAGGAATGTGAACGAAGAGGAAAAAATCGCAGATTGGAGGCAAACGGAAGATATCCGATAAACATGCGGGTAATGGGTGAATGTGGATTCGACCTTAGAACGGCTTATTTTGTAGAGAAAGTGCTTTAGAGGACTCTTTGCAGGCAGAAGGAATGGCCCGCCTGGTCAGTGCTGCTTTGAAGCGCCACCTCTGCAGGTGGCCAGACGGTGCAGTTGAAATTTGGAACCCAGCAGAATCAGGTGACCCGGAAGCCAATGAGGTCCGTTCTGGACTTCTATTTATATATTGTTTAGCACATTTGCACCCCACCTCTTCCTGCTCGAGGAATCTAACAAGTGCAAAAGAAAGAAAACAATAAATAAAGGGGGGACGTGTTCCCCTCTGGTTCTGCTGCCTTATCAATCGACTACCCTGCCCCACAGATTTGTTGATACTGAAGGGCTGTGCAATATGCGCGCTGCTGTTTAAATGAATTTTATACTGATGTTTTTATTTTATGCTGCCCTGTTGATTTTATATCTTTTTGTTATAATCCGCTCCGAGCCTGCTTGCAGAGCAAGCGGAATATAAATCTAATGAATGAATGAATGAATGAATGAAAGAAAGAAAGAAAGAAAGAAAGAAAGAAAGAAAGAAAGAAAGAAAGAAAGAAAGAAAGAAAGAAAGAAAGAAAGACTTAAAGATCTTGATCCAGGACAATTTAATGCAGATTGGGAGAAAATGAAACAATATCTAGAAAAAAAATGGGACGTGGAAGGGGAACTGTGGCAGTTCGAGAATTATTGAAATGTAATAGAAGAAGAAGAGAGAAGTGACTTTACCGGGAAAGGGGGAATATAATTATAGAAATCTAAGCTACCATTGGGGTTATGATAAAAGTAAAAATGATAGAGTATTAAATAATAGATGTTTTACTATGGATATATAAGATATATAAGATTAAGCTAGCTAGATATTATGTACAATGTATAGTTTAAGTAAAGAGTATATAATAGATATTTGAGTATAACAGTTACCTTATAGACTTAAAATAAGCTCAGAACAAGAAAAAGTAAAAGATGGGTGTGTAATAGAATATTAGAGTTTAAGTTAATATTAGAATCAGGAGGATTGTGGAAAGTAAAGAGTTTAGATAATCGGAAAGTAAAATGGATGTAATGTTATATTTTTAATATCTTGATTGCTAATATATATGATTATGCTAGCATTATTTTAGGTAGAATATATGGTTTACCTGAGGCATTTAAAGGGAAACTTGTACCATAGAGATATAGAGATATTTTTAGTAGAGATTTAATAAGCTTAGAGAAAAGAGTATTAAGTGTGTGTTTAACAGGGTATATGAGATATTAAGTAATTAAGTAATAAAATAGACTAAGGGTTGGAAAACTGTCAGAAGTCAACTAAAAAGGGGGGAGGAAAGGGAGGGGGTTAGAAATAGACTTACAAGGGGGTAACGAATGTGCTGAATGATATTATAATCTAATCCAATAAAAAAAATTTAAAAAGAAAGAAAGAAAGAAAGAAAGAAAGAAAGAAAGAAAGAAAGAAAGAAAGAAAGAAAGAAAGAAAGAAAAGGCAAATTTGAAGAAGTAAATCAAGCAACTATTCAGAAGCAGCAATCTCCCGGTAAAATGTGTTAAAACCAGCTGCCAACACAACTCAGCAGCATAAACCAGACTAGAACATCAACGTAGACCATAAAAACATCAACAGGTGGAGAAAACAGACCAAGAACATTAAAATGAGGACATAAAATTTCAGTTAAAAGCACCAGGGTGGATCAACATGTTTTCCCTTAGTGAATTAAAATGTTTTCCTTTAGCCTAAACGCTAACAGAGTAGGTGCTAGGTGAGCATCAAGGGGGAAGACATTCCACAGATGGGGCTACCACCAACAAGCCCTTTTTCCGGTCACCGTTTGTCTCAATTCCACAAAGCAGGACTGCTGCAAACTGAATGAGATGAATAAAATATCTTAATAAATATAATGTTACTTCGGAAAATATACAGTACCTAATAAGTTTAATTCAATCTACAATGAAAATGCAATCATCTCCATAACATGTCTTGATTTCATACCTATAATAAAAGGCTGGCCACTGTCTGAAATACCTCTGTTTGCCCTTCTCATTCTTTGAGGGGAATAAATGCAATTTTTTGCCCTTTCTGCAATTAATTGTCCAGCAACTTAAGCCACCTTTCTCTTGGTGAGGGAAGCTGCAGGCCCCACCATCATCCAGCAACTAGTATCTTACCAAGTCTCTTTTTTTGCATCTTATCCCAGCCAGCCAGCCTCAATGGATGCTCAAGGGGTCTCCAAGAAAGAGTTAGCCAAATATCTGTTTCCTGATGCCTATAATGTCTCAGGATGAGCAGAGACAATTTCTCAGTAGTTGCTTTGACGGCTTTCTACTTACCGAGGTATCTTCCGAGCAGGATGCAATGATGTTTTCAACAAAAGGGTTCCACTTGATATCCAGCACATTGCCTTGATGGCCACAGACTTTGGGATAGTTTGGTTCAATCCGACCAGTCTGTTAAAAAAAATAATGTAAAAAAAAAAAAACAAGAAAAAAATGAAGTTAAAAACCATACAATTAAAGTGCGATGCCAATTGTTTGCTATGAAACTGCATAAGTCTATAGTTTAGAAACATTTTACTGACAATAGTTAGTGGATTCCTTTTTTAAAAAAAATCTGTTTTCAGGGGTGGGCAAATTGCGGCCCGCGGGCCACATGCGGCCCACTACAGAGTTTTTTGTGGCCCGCCAAGACAGTCAGAAAAATGCAGCTATAGATGATATGAAATTAGCACAATAAATAAATTGAATAAAACTACCACTATTTTATTTAATTTATATTTATTGATTTTTATGATACAATTTATACCTTTTCTGAAATGCAAAGTTAACTAATGAATGCAATCATTTTAAAAGGTGCGGCCCTCCGCTAACGTCCGCTCCCACAAAGTGGCCCCCGAGCCAAAACAATTGCCCACCCCTGGTTTAGATCATGATAAGGTCTTGAGAGAAATCTTATAAAACAACTTGCTATTTTCCTGATGTCCACCAGGAGGCAGTGTGAACCCTTCTGGACACCCCCCCCCCCCAATAAGGGATTTAAATGGGAAGAAACTGGCTTATGGGAGAGGCATGTTAGAATTCTCTGCAATTATTAAACATTCAGAGTTGCTTTGCTGGAAGAAGCTGAAAGTCCGTTTAATCTGATACAGAGCAACAGTCTGCAACGTCAGCAACCCAGATCCTGTGTGTGTGTGTGTTATATGCAGGGCTTTTTTCTGGGAAAAGAGGTGGTGGAACTCAGGACCGCACAATGACGTCACTTTGGGTCAGCTGGAATAAGGGGGGAGTTTTTAAGTTTAAATCGCCCTTGGTGAAAATGGCAATCTAAACTCCCCTCTGTCTGGAGATCAGGGGGCGGGGCCACTGGCCATGTGACCATTTTCAAGAGGTGCCGGAACTCCGTTCCACCGCGTTCCAGCTGAAAAAAGGCCCTGGTTATATGCTAACAAGTTGCTTCCAACACGGTGATGGTAGAGAGATGCACACTCCCCCCCCCACAAGTATTATCTTCTCGCCTCTATCCTGAGATTTTCTTGCTACATAACTGGCTCTCTAGAATAGGATCTCACCCCTACCGCTCAGCTAAACAAACCTCTGGACATTGCAGGCCTCCGTGTGAGCGGTCCAAGAATAAACTACCCTGGAGTCTTGCTATCCACGGTCCATTTTAACCTCATCTGATTCTGCCACTTTATTATGCCCTTGATTACCAGTGACGAGGGATCAAAGAGTGGAGGAGGCCTGTCTCCCTGCCCTGTTGGTGAGCTTCCCAGATGGGTTGAAGGGACCCACCATGTCAGGCTTCTCTTATGTTCTAAATCCTCCCAGCACCACAATGAAGAGATCCTGTTTTTGCTGTGGAATACGCCTTCAATGTAAATAGACATTTTCTGATTTGGCCTGGTTGGGGCATCTGACGACAGAAGAAAGTGCTACATTTATTTAGAAAGAGAGCCACCCCCTCTATGCTTTCCTGAAATATCAAATCCCAAAGGTACCCATGTTAAACAGGGATATATAAAACACATCCAGCTACATTTAAATTGTGAAAAGTGACTTGCAAGTGTAGAGACTCACCAGCAGGGGGCACTCGGGCCTCCCAGAATGAGTCCAGGCAGGCCAGTAACTCTCAATTTATTTTTTATTTATTTATTTTTATTTATTTTCGATTTTTATTCTCGCATTACAACTGCTCTATAAGCTTTTGCTTCTTTCCACTGATCTTGTTTCTGTGTCAGCATCAAATCCAGAGAAAGCGATTTCTTATGGCAGTTTTCTTGTGTGTAATGAATCACAACCTTTATCTCCGCAAATGTTTATTATTTAGTACAGCGTTCCCCAACTTTTTCGGCATCAAGGACCGGTTTTGTGGAGGACAATTTTTCCACGGACCAGGGTGGTGGTGGTGGTTTCGGGATGACACAATTGTGCACTATTTCTATTATCACATTATTATTATTATTATTATTATTATTATTATTATTATTATTATTATTATACATTATATAATGTTGCGGCGCAGCAGGCGGGGAAGCGGAGAGGCAAGCGGGGAAGCGTGCTGCCTCGCTGCTCGCCTTCCCGCCCCTTCACCGGCGCTGCTGTAGAGTAGACCACATTATGCCGCTGGTGCAGCCCGGTTGCTAACAGGCCACGGACCGGGACCAGTCCGTGGCTCCAGGGTTTGGGGACCCCTGGTTTAGTACATTTTGATCTTGCTCCTCCTCCAAGGAGCTCACTCTCGCCCCCTCTATTTTATCCTCAGAACAGCCCTGTGAAGTAGGTTAGGCTGAGAATGTGTCCAAGGTCCCAAGGTCACCCAGCCAGCTTCCGTGGCAGAGCAGGGATTTGAACTTGGCTCTCCCAGATCCTAGTCTGACACTCTAACCACTACATGGGACTGTCTTCATTTCCATTTGCACCCATGAGGATGTCCTGCTTTTGAGCTGGCCCAAGACCTGAACCTATGCCTCCAAGGTCAAAATCTAGCCCTCACCCCACAGCCAATGGTTGAGTTCCCTTGCAATATCCATGCAAAGCAAGCCTGGGTCCCCACTTCCCCACAAAGTATGCACCCATGCACCATTCGCTAACGTCAGGGCACCAACCCTCTTGGGTTTCTAGACTCCTGTGAAGTGTTTATTTCACAATGGCGTCTAAGACTCTCTAGCAGCATGCGGAAAATGTAAACGACGGGAAATGATGGAGGGTCTTTATTAAACAGAACAGAATGTGGTCGTTTCTTTCTCCAGAGAAAGCCAAAAATAATGGGAAGCATCTCTTGGGGAACAGAAAGAGAGAATCTCTGCCGACTTCATTCTGCACTCTGCTTCAGGACACCGGAACAGAGTTCGGCTGACCTCAGTGGAGACTATTTCAGCCACCCACTTCCAACAGCGCTTTCCTTGGCTGCATCTGCCGTCCTGACTTCTTGCCCCCCAAATGAGCCATTCAAGTGAGAAATGCCTGGCAGGGAGCAAAGAGGAGGCTGAGAGAAGGCTTCGGGGAAAAGCTTCTCAAACTGTGCAAGGCTGAAGCTGGTCCCCCATTTCTTCGCTGTAGTCCCTAGAGGCACCCCCAAATTATACAGCTGTAGACCCTGAGAACTATATTCTGCAAGGGAACACAGACTGTTCCCGAGGGCAACCCCTAGGTTCTAGGCCAAGGGCTTCAAAGACGAGTGGCCCCAAGAACTGCAAAGGAGGTACGGACAACTGGGAAACTGATGCAAATGCCGGTGTGGTGTGTACTGGTTAGTATGTTGGACTAGTATCTGAAAGAACCGGGTTCAGATTCCTGCTCTGCCGTGGAAGCTGGCTGTGGGTGACCTTGGGCCAGTCTCACACAACTTAAGCCTATCCTATCTCAGAGAGTTTATGTATGTATGTATGTATGTATGTCATTTATAATCTGGCTTTCTCGCTGAGAGTCAAGGCAGATTACACAGTACGAGCTTAGTATAATCAGTATCAAGTACATTTCCATAAACAATGTCATAGGGCAGGGGTGGGCAAATTGCGGCCCGCGGGCCACATGCGGCCCGCTACAGAGCCACATGCGGCCCGCCAAGACAGTCACCTACCGGGCGCCTGGCACCGAAAGTTAACTAATGAATGCAATCATTTTAAAAGGTGCGGCCCTCCGCTAACCTCCGCTCCCACAAAGTGGCCCCCGAGCCAAAACAATTGCCCACTCCTGCCATAGGGTAAATAGATACAAGTTTAAAAAGACAGAGCGTTAGCAAAGAATCCAGTACAAAATAGAAGAAAATACTGAGACAGAACATAATCACTTCTAGGATTGACATCAGAGAACTTAAAGCACAGGTGGTACATAGGAGTACATATTTAAAGCAACAGATAATGCGTCAGGCAACATAGTGGTGAAGCCTATGGTCCCTAACTCATTAGCGAAGCATCTGAGACCCCCCTCCCTAAAATACAGCCCTCCCATTCGAGTTGTAGAGAGGATAAAAATAGAAAAGAGGAGAATGATATAAGCTGTTTTGGGTCTCCACTGGGGAGAAAGGCAGGGGTGTAAGTGAAGTAAGTAAGTAAAATTGTGCCTGGCTGCCACCGCCCTTTCTGATTCTTTGGATATAGCCAACCATCTCCACCCAAATTCCAGTTGAGAGGACTGCTAGTCTCGCAATCTCACTTTGGGCGGAGAGATTCTGCTGACGAATATGCCACAGGGTTGTTTCCCTTCAGGGGTGCAGGGAATACGCTGGGGTCTTTGCTTCTGAAGGCAGAAATCAGCTGTGTGCAGCACCGAATGGTCAGCGCCAATGTCATCAATGCTCCTGCCCTCACCTCTAGTGAAGTACTGAAACTTTTTAAAAAATCGATTGTGCTTCTACAAAGAAACAGGCAGATAAACGTCTAAAGGAATCTCTCTCCTGATATGCCTTCTGAGCACAGCCTTCTGAAGGGGCTACCCTGCCAATGGGCAAGATCAATTGTGCCCTAGTTTGCTCTGTCCTTCCTCCCATCCGTGGGCGGTAATAAAACGAAATTGTTCAGGAGGACCCTTTGACAAAGGGACAATTTGGTGGCACTCTTTTACGCATTCTTCTTGCACTGTAACCCTATTTTGGCATTTCTTATGACTCTTGTCTTACACTATTTTTACCGCTTTGTTTTCTAACGCTGTAATCCAATCTTATTGCAATGTGTATTGTATCTTATGCTGTTCCTATTTGTTTGACATTCTGTAATCTGCCTCGAGCCCCGGAGAAAAAGGCAGACTATATAAATAAATAGTGCAGATAGCCACTGGGAAGTTCAGCCATTCCTCCCAAGTTCCAGCCTAGAAACACTATAATAGAGATGCAGGCAAGTAACAGACCAGTTTGCAGTTGAGTATTTAATGTGGCTCCATAAGACAGGTCTTTGGAAGGGCCTTCTCTGTTTTTCCTCAGCTATCTCATGCGGCCAGGGACTCGCACTCAGCACTTCAGCTGTTGCCTGGCCCTTCTACAAGATCAGAAAGATCTTTGTCAGAGCAGCAGGAATACCCGCTGCCCAGACATCCTTCCACCGATCCCTTTGAATCCTGCCAGCCAGAGAATGAGGCCCGTGGCAGCAGCGATGGAAACTGTGGCTCACCGAGTGATATGTTGAGCTGACTTCCTTGCCACAGCTGTGAGGAATGCCATTGCATTCTTCACTGAGAACAAACTCTGTGACAGCGTGCCTGCATCCGTGGCACATGCCACCAAGATGGAAGGAGAGAAAGGGCGCTCCTTCCCTGTGAGCTGGCCGCTGTTCATTGCATGGCTTGTTAGCCCTGGAAGAACACCTGTGGGCTTCCCTTCTTCCTTCTCCAATGCCAGCTCCATTGTCTCATTTTTATTCCTTATTTTGCTTGAAATGGACTTTTCCAAAGGCTGGGATAAAGGGCTGAAGCTATAGTAGTATTGCAATCACTACTTTTAAAGTCTCTGCTAGAACATGGCTGCTGACAGAGGAAAGTACATAGTGACAGCCATCATGGCATAGTGGTTAGAGTCTGGACAGCCTAGGATCTGGGAGACCTGGGTTCGAATTGCCACTCTGTCATGGGAAGCTTAGCGGACTTCCTTATGCCAGTCATACACATTTAGCCTAACCTATCTCACAGGGTTGTTGTGAGGCTAAGGCAGAGAAGAGGAGAATAATGTGAGCTGCTTTGGGTCCCCATCAGGGAGAAACACGGGGTATTAAATAAAGTAAAAAAATAGATCCAATTTCCCGTGTGGATTCTCTGTTGCCAATGCAAACATCTCTGCATTTGCAGCAGTAATGCATGCAAAACAGAGAATCTTCACCATGTTGAACCAGCCCCAATGATCCCGCCTGTCTCTTTGAAAGCCACCGGTGCACCTCCTGTCCTGTTCCTCCACCAGCCTCTTTGCCAGGCATGCTCTTCCCGGGATACTGGAAGGTCAAACTATGGAACATTGATTATATATTGATTTTTTATTATTATTTCATTTATACCCCGCCTTTCTCCCCAACGGGGATCCAAAACAGTTTACATCCTTGTAAACTGTTTACATGCCTTATACTGAGTCATATGCTTGATCAATCAATGTTAGTATTGTCTCGTCTGACTGGCAGCAACTCTCCAAGGTCTTAGATGACCATCTTTCACGTTGCTTCCTTTTAACTGGAAATGCCGCGGGGAGGGGGGTTATTTTCTTTGTTTATGGCCTACCTTTGTCACTGAGACTCAAGGTGGATTACAGAATACAAAATCAATCTTGTGCAATCAAACAGCACAAGACAACGAAAAACGATGCAAAAATGAATGATTCAAAAGGACTTTTTACTCCAACAGAAAGGCTGTATTGTAAGAAGGGGGTCTCAGATGCTTCACTAACAACTTAGGCACCAACTAGGCACTAACGACTAACCAACTTTACTGTAGCAGAAGCTTTTGAGAATCACAATTCTCTTCATCAGATGCATCGTCAGATGCGCATCTGATGAAGAGAATTGTGATTCTCGAAAGCTTATGCTACAGTAAAGTTGGTTAGTCTTAAAGGTGCTACTGGACTCTTTTTGACTTCGGCACCAGAGACTTCACCACTATGTTGCCTTACGACCTATCTGTTGCTTTAAGTATGTGCTCCTACATGCTACCTGTGCTTCAAGTATGATCCTACTGGATAGTTCTATATTGTCCAACGTCAGTCCTAGAATTGCTTAAGCTCTGTTTCACCATTTCAACTTTGTATTGCTTTTTTGCTTATGTTATGTCTTTGTAAACTTGCATTTATTCACCCTGTGGCATTGTTTATGGAAATGTCCTTGATACTGATTGTAGTAATCTCACACTACGTAATCCGCCTTGAGTCTCAGTGAGAGAGGTGAACAATGAATGAATGAATGAATGAATGAATGAATGAATGAATGAATGAATGAATGAATGAATGAATGAATGAATGAATGGTGCAATAGGATTACAGAATTACATAAAAATGAGAACAAACTAAGGCAAGGGTACTCTAAACTATACAGAAAGTGGAATTACGAGGCAAAGACGATGTGATAAAAGCCAGTGATACCTTCAGTAAAAGCAAAAGGAGGGGCTGTGGCTCAGGGGCAGAGCATCTGCTTAGCATGTAGAAGGCCCCAGGTTCAAGCCCCAACATCTCCAGCTAAAAAGACCAGGCAGCAGGTGATGTGAAAGATCTCCAGCTGAGACCCTGGAGCCAGTCTGAGTAGACAATACTGACTTAGATGGACTGAGGGTCTGAGTCAGGGGTGTGCATGCATGTCTAGTTCATGTGTGTTTGTCCCCCATCCCCATCTCTGCCACTAGCTGCTGTTAGTTTGTGCGGCTCACAGTGAAATTAATCCACAGACTCAGCCACGAGGCTTGAAAGTAACTTTATTTTTCCAGAATTGGGGAGGGGGGAGAGAAACCCACATTTTAAAGTAAAATATGTTTTTCTCTTTCTTTCCTCTATTTATAGAAAGCCACCCCAGCAGCAGAGGCGTGCACGGACAGAGCTCCATTTCCCCGTCAGCTGTCACGCAAACACTCACCCATTGTTACAGTCCAGGAAGGGAGTCCAGAAGAAGCCCCACGGGAGAAGCTCCCCCCCACACACACACATAGGAAAGGTCATGCCCATCACAGCACAATGGCGGCGGGGGGGGGGGGGATGCTTCTGCCTCTGGGCAAGTTCCCTCCTCCTCAACAGCCACTTGGTGAATCTGACGGGGTCATAAGACCAGTGGCCAGGCTATGACACAGCACTGGGGGGAGCCAGAAGCAGCCAGAAATCAAGTCAAGTGAGTGAGTGAGTGAGTGAGTGAGCGAGTTTGTGTGTGTGTGTTTGTGTGTGTGTGTGTGTGTGTGTGTGTGTGTGTGTGTGTGTGTGAGAGAGAGAGAGAGAGAGAGAGAGAGAGAGAGAGAGAGAGAGAGAGAGAGAGAGAGAGATTTAAGCTGGATGTAGCTGGCTCTTGGCCACATCCTCCAGGCCTCAAGCTCCTTTTCAGTCCAAAGTTTCCAAGCTTCCTCTTTGGACTCGGTTTCTGAACAAGCCTCCCTTCTTGAGCCACAGCTCCCTCTGAGCCACCCTTCCACCAGTGAGGGATAAGAGCTGGATCCCTTATGGGACAGCCTGGCCCGATCCGTGGAACTGGGCTGGACACGCTTCACCCCTCTTTCAGGGCCACCCCTGGCAGCTTCCTTTCCTTGCAGCTGCTGGTGCTGGACTGCATCTGCCCCCTGCATGTCCACAGGAGACCGACAAAGAGAAAGAAAGCTTTTGAAATAGACCTCAACTGGTTTTTTCCTCTGTGTTAAGATCTGTGTGTAGTGCTTAGCCAAGCAATCTCTCTGTGCAAAACCTTTGCCTTCGTACTCACCAGACGCCCAATGAGAGCCCAGTGAGCACCTCAGGGTGCCCCTCTCAAAGCAGGCCACTAAAATGGCAGACAGGGCCACTCCGTGGGTCGAGGAGAATGCTGTGTGCCTTCAGGGAATTCTGTGTCTCTCTACACAAGGCGCCTTGTCGCATGTTTGTCAAGTGTCCAGAGCAGAGCAGGCAAAGAGCAGAGAGTTTGTTAATTTCATCTTCCCCTCCCTGAAGGCTCTGTCAATTTCACCTCTCCAGTCTAAAACTGTGTGGGATCACAACCAGAGGGCAGCGAGGAATGGAAATGGGCTGGAGCTGCCTTCCAGAGCCGGGCTTGGACCCAGAGAAGTTATAATGGACTGAAGTTTCCCTTCTGGCCTTTCACAGACCCTTCACACAGCTCCAGTGTATAGAAAAGCCTTTGCCCTGCTGCTGGCTCTGTCTTTTTAAACTACCCTTCCCAGCTACCATTGCATCTCCCGACAGGTGTTCTTCACGAGTCAGATGTCTCATGTAGAGAGACTCACAGTCTGGAGCCAAACAAGGTTCACGTCATCTGAGTCTCTCTGAGCTGAGCGGCTCCCACGGCACTGCCTGCACAGCTGGTAGTGCCGCTGGAGCTCAGCTCGGCTTGCCAGGACAGTGGCCCTCCTGCAACCTTCCTGGCCAGTTAAATCTCTTTCTGCACCCAGCAATAGCCAGAGCTGGACTGCACTCGTGAATGGTTGCTATCGCGATGCCTAGCCTTGATCATGGGCATGGCAGCTGCCATGCTGAGCCAGACCCTTGGTCAGTCTGGTCTACTCTGGCAGCTTTGTTCCGGGGTCTCCGGTGGAGGGCTTCACTGGAGCTGCTGCCACGAATTAAACCTGGGATCTCCTACATGCCAAGCAGACGCTCTCCAGCTGCACGACAGCCCTTCCCCAAGCCTCCTTCCTTTCTCTGTAGGCCTGAAAATGTCCTCCGTAAAAATAAAACGCTCTCCACTTGCAAGCAGGATCTCTTTGTCAGTCTCCATAAAGGAAGTTGTCTGGATACCTGCCTTGATGCTTGTATGTCATAAAAAGTTGCTATGGGAACTGGAGAGCAAAATTGCATTTGACATCACTTGGCAGAGACAAGCAGCGCCTTGCAAAGTGAAAAGGAATCCACAATGCTACCCGGATTGACAGGAAGGGCCTCTCCCAGACGGGAGCTCAGAATCGCAGGGTGGAAAGTGCTTACCTTGCACTGTGGTGTCATGCACCCAGGGAAGGCTTGAGCCACTGACCTCCTCATGCGCTACCTTTGATGCTGATTTCAAGATGCAGAGTTCTTCCCTGTGGCCTCACTCACAAGACAGCCCTGCAGGGTAGGCCTCTCCTGTTCCTCTTCTGCAGATCTGTCCCCTGGAATGACCCCCACCCCCAGCAGCCTGGACAGAGTGGCCTCAGAATGGACTTGAATGGCCAGGCGACTCACAGTGGTTCCATTTGGTTGGGGACAAGGTAAGGGCCGTTTTCACACTGCTTACCGGCCACGGAACATCGCGCCAAGGTCCTGGAACGACAGCGTCTTCCGGGCACGATTTTGCACGAGAACTTGTGTTCTCAGGCAAAATCGTGCCAGGAAGATGCTGTCATTCCAGGAGCTTGGCACGATGTCCCGTGGCCGGTAAGCAATGTGAAAACGGCCAAGGTGATTCTTGCTGAACTGGAATACTCAGACATTTCCGACATGCCTCTCACTCGGACTATGATAACTTGTTTAGATTGCACTCCTTTGTCCGGACTGTGACGATTTTGTGGATGGCTGGACAGAGCCCCTCTCCCCTCTGGCTTTGCAGTCCTCCTCGGAGAGGAAAGAAACCAACTGGGGCCTGGGGAAGTTTGGAAAGGAGGCGCGGCTCCTTCTGCTGGGTGTTCAGCAATGCGGCCTTTGCGGCAACAGTGATAAGTGACAACCAGCTGGTGGGTGGGGGGCGGCTTATAGAAAGCAAAGCAGATGGAAAGATGTGGGGAAAGGAGAGCTAATGAGGATATCAGAAGGCGGTGGAGAGCCAGCCAGACAGAGGGGTGCCCCCGCCTCCTAGTCTGCTGTTGCCCAAAATGTCTGCGAATCCACTGCTGTCCTTTCAAGACAGGAGCCCAAAGGCAGACGAGCAGGGAAGAGTCCAGGCAAGGGTCAGAAGGTCGGCCGAGTGTATGTGTGCATGTGAGAAAGTGCGTGCATGCGTCGATGTGGGGGGCTGGTGTCTGCCCAAGGCACGAGGCTGGAATAGGACAAGACTTCCAGCTTTGGATATTCCCTCGCCAAGTTGCCCTCAGTCTGTTCACGGCTGATTCCAGGTTTGGGGGGTTCTGGCAAGATAGTGCAGGGGACCCCTCCTTCCTACCACCCCCAGTCTGCACCCCTTCCTATCTACCTATACACCCACAGGTCCTTCCCCTTGGGAGTCCTCCCGCTTCCCAGGATCCAAGTCATGCGCATCACCCACAGGCCTCTCCCCCAGTGACTCTGGGCAGCTGTGTGGGCAGTGGGGCAGTGGCAGAGGGCACTGTCAGAAGCTCTAGGCCTTGGCAGCTGCCCCACTTTGGGATACATGACACCACCCCTGAGAGCTAAGCTACAAGAGACGAATAACACCAAGAGGGGCACATGAAGGGAGTCACAATGTTAGCCGGGAAGCTGAGTTTTAAAAGAGATCGGAAGGCTTTGTCAATTTCCCTTCTCTACAGAGCCAGGGAGATCGCTGCTCAGAGGGTTTGTTAATTTCCTCTTTGCCTCCAGAAGGCTGTGTCAGTTTCACTTCCCCTTCTAGGAGGCAAAGAGGAAATTAACAAACCCTCTGAGAAGGGATCTCCCTGGCTCTGTAGGGAGGGGAAATTGACAAAGCCTTCTGATCTCTTTTAAAACTCAGCTTCCCGGCTAACATTACGACTCCCTTCATGTGCCCCTCTTCGTGTAATTCGTCTGTTGTAGCTTGGCTCTGAGTCTCTTTGTCAAACATGGGCTATTGCAAAGACACAAAAAAAGAATCGCCTGCACTCTCTGGGCATGCAACTTCCTAGTCAAGTTATCTGCCATCTGACTCCAAGGCAGATGATCATTCTCTGACTTTGTAGTTGCAATAGAAAAGAGCAAGAGTACAGAAGCACCTAGAAGACTAATCGTGCAATCCTAAACAGTTCCTCCAGTCTAAGCCCATTGATTTCAATGGACTGAGAATGGAGTAACTGTGATTAGGATTGCGCTGTAACAACATTTGTGATAGGGTAGGAGCTTTTGTGAGTCACCGCTCACTTCTTCAGATACAGCTAGGATGTGAGTCCATCTGTCCTTCTATCTCGGAGAGTGGAGTAATGTGAGATGGACTCGCATTCTAGCTATATCTGAAGAAGTGAGCTGTGAGTCACGAAAGCTCAGACCCCACCACAAATTTTGTTAGTCTTAAAGGTGCTACTGGACTCTTTTCTACTGCTACACAGACGACTTACCCATCTTGATCTATCTTTGTATTAATATTTTATGATTATTTTTTATTTCAATTGTTTTTTAAAATTTTATTCTGTTTTTAAATTTCATTCCATTTTAAGCCCTCCTTCCCCGTGAACAGGCCCAGGGCAGGTTACATCAAAAATAAATATGATTTAAAATCACAGTAAAATCAAACAATTATCATATCCATAAAATATACAGTCTGCAATCCCTGAGATGGCAGGTCCTCAACCTTAACATCCACCTGTTTATCGTAAACAGGGAAGAAGGGAAGGGAAAGAGGGGGCAACATTCGTGTTGGACAGATTCATATGGGGGGGGGTGAAATGATAACACAGCCCCCTCCCAATAGGAGACTGGTAGGGAGGCTCACCAGATAGTTAAAAGTTAGAAAGGTTGAAGGTCTGAGCACCAAGCAGGTGATGTCAGAGGAAAGGTGGGATGGGGAACACCCAACTGCTCGATTTTAGGAAGCCAGAAAGCTTAACCGTTTGGTTCGGCTAACAACAAACATGCTCCCATCTGGTGGTGTTATTAACAGTACAACCTATACACCATCAGAGGACAGATCAGATACTCTGTACACATCATCCATAATTGTTTCCGCCCCCCCCCCCCTAATCCTTTCAAATCTCTGCGCAGCTCCTACCGAATCAAAGCTCTCAGATATTCCAAGATCAGAATTTATTTAATGATTAAAATGGTTTGGGTATCTGGGGAAAGCTCTAAAGCGAGGTGTCCTCGCAAAAAGGGTCAAATGCTTCGACCAGAGGCAAGTAGCAAGCATCTTTGCATACACATTAAAGATACTTCTCCCTCTCTACCACGATGAACCAGAATTTAACTTGCTTCAAGCTGGGAACACAGTGTGCAAACAAAGCACTATCTTCTCCATTGACTCAACAGGGTGCAAATAAAACGTTTTCCACCAATAGCCATGCGTGGGGATATATACCAACACGTGTAAGAAACCTATATATGTCAATGCATTAATGGTGCAATTGGGGTGGAAGCAGGGAGGGGGAACCTGCAACGCAGCAAGCTCAGACAGGCTCCCTCTTGGCTGACAGTGGAAGCCCACTGGGAATTTTCCTAGGTATGCTGAAAACTTTGCAGTGCATTTGTCCGGCGGGGAAACTGAAGCCAGCTGAAGATGACCTGGGTGGAGCATCAACCCTTCCCTTCCTTCAAGGCAACTTAAAATCTGACCCTGCACAGAGGGGCAAGCCCTTGGCTCTTGGTCTGTAGCTTTTAGCCCAGTGTGTACCATGGTGGAAGAACCATCACCAGCTCGGGATAGACTTAGAATCATAGGTACCTCCAGGGTCATCTAGTCCAACTCCCTGCACACGGCAGGAAATTCACAACTACGTCCCCTGCCACACACACCCCACCCACCCTACACACACACCCACACCCACACACTCCCAGTGACCCCCTGCTCCATGCCCAGAAGATGGCAAAAGCTACAAGATGACTTATAGCCCAGTCCTTGCTGGGGGGGAGGCAGGGGAGGGGTCTTATGGGGTGTGTATCCGTTTTTGTAAATTTTATTTCTCTCCTTTTGTATGCTGCTTTGAATTGGAGGAAGGCGGGATAAAACAAACTCAATCAATAAAACAGCATTTTTGACAGTCACGATCACTGTAAAGCTGAGCTTCCAACCGGCTCGCTTCTCCTTTGCCTGCCTCAAGCGCCGTGCCAAGGAGCTTTCAAGTGGCACAGAAATGGTGGTGGTGGAGTTTTCCTTCGGTCTTGCAGCAGCCTCCGCACCTGCATAATAGGTGAAATCAGTTCTCCCCCAGGGGCGAGGTTGGGGCAGGTAATTAAATGGTGCCAGGGTGGCAAACTATAACTCTCATCAGACCAAGTGACAATGCGCATGTGCAAACTGCCGCAAATCCAGAAGACGGCAGCCAAGATTTAATGTTCTTCCTTCAGCCATTTTATCTGGCAGATTTCATGGGATTCCTTATTCTAGCAGGTGTTGTCCTTGTTTGATGGGCTGTGTTGAAACTGTTTCCCATGTTCTTCTCCAGTGCTCTTTTTATCTGGCGGCACCCCGGGATCTTCTACATCCTATATTAGCCCAACTTTCAGAGTTTTCTGATGATTTTAAGGTTCAGTTTCTGCTTGACAACCCAGATGGGGAAATAACTGAAACAGTAGCAAAGTTTCTCTACAGTGCCATGGCTATCCGCCCCGACAAGTAATATTCTATACTGATTTTGCTGTACTGCTGCCCTGTTCCTATCTGTGATTTTAATCTCATTCTGTATGGACTCATTTCTGTATTTAAAATCTTATATTTTTATATATGCCAATAACGGCTTGCTTGCTATTATTATTATTATCAGACCAAGTGACAATACGCCTGCACAAACTGCCGCAAACCCAGAAGACGGCAGCCATTCATGCTGATGTCTGACAGTTTCCGATGAACATCAAACTGTGTTCGTGGTTGTTAGAAACCAACGGGCGAACATGTTGCTGATCTAAAAGGTACATTTCTCTTACACAGGAATTTCAAAGGGAGGATTCAATGCAAAACTGCTGAATTAAAATTCATTCACAAATTCAAAACAATGTACTTGCAAGAGGTGAACAGGGACTTGGGATTCTTCACTCCTTACAGGTGCTAAAACCATGCATGTTCCACCCCCGACAGGTTAGCGACTTCTGCTACAGCCTTCCAACTTAATGTTGCATCTGCTTATTTCACTTCATCCTGCGTATGTGTTGACTATCCAATAATATCTGGGAGTGTCTCATATCTATTCTGAGTGAACTGATTACTCTTTGGATTGGATCTTGTTTCGAACTGACCTCTCTGGGCAACATTTCTCTGTCTACCACCACCTTTCTGTTTATATAAATCAGCCTTATGAATATACATGCCTCTTCTTCAGTGAGCCAGTTTGGTGTAGTGGTTAAGAGCAGCAGGACTCTAATCTGGAGAGCTGGGTTTGATTCCCCACTTCTCCGCTTGAAGCCAGCTGGGTGACCTTGGGCTAGTCACAGCTCTTCCAGAGCTCTCTCAGCCCCACCCACCTCACAGGGTGTTTTGTTGTTGGGATAATAATGACATACTTTAAACCGCTCAGAGTGGGCATTAAGTTGTCCTGAACAGCGGTATATAAACCGAATGTTGTTGTTGTTGTTATTGTTGTTGTTGTTGTTATTATGTTATTATTTAAATGACAAATGAGCTGACTTTTTAATGTGCATGCCCCTTGCTATTCCAGTTGCTAGTCCACCATATGTTTGCAAGTCGGGGTATGCCACTTTGGAGGGCAAACAGGTTGCATTTGGGCCAAGATGCATTAAATCTGCTCTGGTCTGATCCTGCTTCAGAACTCTTCCAATCCCTTCTTCTCCTGTACCTGAAACCCTATTTCATTTTCCCAATTAAGCCATTCGTTCATTCCCCAGATGTATTCCGCCCCCCCCCCCGAAGTTGCTTCTTTAATTGAATCGGCTGCAGATGGAGAGGGACTGACAATCAGCATTTTAATTGTCACGCACAGCTTGTTTCTTATTCATATTCCAAAAAACAAGGACATTTCTCTGAGCTGCAATTTACAACTACCCTCCCTTCTCTGTGCTGCGGAGTCTCTTGTCTGTAGTTATAGGAATACAACCACCCAGAATTTTCCCAGCATCTGTAGCCCTTCAGCTGTTAACCCCTTGTGGCCAGAACAGAGCACCAGAGGACAGGCGGCCGTCAGGTTAAATTTCTACCTTAGACAGTAAACCTCAAGACACTCCACAGCACTACATCAATCCAGCTAACTGATGGGGTGCATCTTTTCAAGCTGTTTTTATGGCATGTGTATAGCCAGAGGACCTGTTGTGAGGACACCTTTTGTAGATTGCTGCGAGTTGGTTTTTGCGTTGTTTTTATGCCCTGCATTGTTTTAAAGATCTGGTATGGCTTAACTATGAGCCGCCCTGAGCAGCTCTCTGGAGGGGCAGCACATACATTTTCTAAATAACTAAAGACTGGCGTCTTCCCCTGCTCTTGAAGCAAAGCTCTGTGGCCTGCAGAGCTCGGCCGGAGCAGTGCTACAGTCACCGGCTGATGCTACGGCTCCAGTGTTATGCGCGGAGCCAGAGAATGGAACCTGGGCTCATGAGCTTTTGTGGACTGTGTGCGCTCAGCTGCGTAGGGCTTCCTGAGAAAAGGACATGCAGCAACAAACCTTGCGACTAGCAGGCAGCACAAGACCGGGCTGGCTCGGCTGGGCCTCTGCCCCCATTTGTTGCCTTTGCTATTTCCCCACCAGAATTACCAGCCCCCCCATGGCAGACAACATTCTCTCCCAGGCGTCTTTTTTTTCTTTTAGTTGGACTTCGTGTGCTGAGTGGGAGTTTTTTGGCTTCTGGGAAGGACAGGGCTGGGGGTGGGAAGCAGGTTTTTATCATCAGCAGCTAAGATTTCTGATCTGCCAGCATGGGAACATATGCCTGGAGAATATGATGTACTGGAGGGTGGAAGAAAGTCGTTCCAGCAAAAGTCAGTGAGGATATAATCGCAAAGACGAGAGAGAGTTTAATCTACTCTCCTTAGTAGTTTCTAGGTTACTTTAATTTATTTCTGCTAAATATGGAAACCTATTAATTAGGGGGCTGCTCGTTTTGAGAGCTTCTCGTTGATTGCCGAGGAACTCTACGGTTCTCTCAACTTGTCCTCTAATGAGAACCGTGAAGCCCAATATGGCCCCAACTCACCTTGGGGAAATCTAGAGCTGGATATGGCTGGATTATCGACTGTTACGTGCCGTTTGGTTGATCCTAATAAAAAGGTATTAAGTGAGTTGTGGTCTTTTGGGGGGGTGGATTTTTCTTTTGGAATGGCTCATCTGACGACAATTTTGCTCTACTTTTCTGGATTATCAACTGCCCGTGTAGGGACTGTGTGCGATGGAAGAATTCAAAGCACTGAAATGTTCGGAAAGAAAATTAAGCCCCCCCCCCCATCCCATTCTGTTGGCTATGGCTATCCTCCAGAGCTGTAGCCACACACAGGCCCATCCGGTAGATGCGAGAAAGATTGCAAACTGCAAACATCACCGATGGGTGGGTTTGCATGCTCCCAGAACCCCAGTGGCCGAAGGGCAATTAAATGGCTTGGTGGTTAACACTGTACAAGCCAGACTTTCGAGTTTAATTTTTAATACATTTTGAGGAAATCCCAGAGGTAAATGTCTGTCTGCACCGTTATTTGTAGGAGAAGGGGGGGAGGCCAGATGTTTATATTTTCATTATACTGATACCATTTTTCACATCCTTGGCCTGGGCTACTGTCCGCATCAGTTGGAGAACGGCTGAGAAAACAAGGATGGTTTCTCCCAAACCAAAAGACCGGCAAGCTGGGAGGAACAAAAGTTTGCCCCAAGAATAACTGACCAAACAAAGAGCCACTTACTTGTTCCAGCGGAATGACAAGAAAGGAGCCCCCGCCAGCGCTTTCCGTTACTATGGCAAGGAATTTGGTGTTGACTGCACAGAAGTGGTTGTCATGGACGTTCTTGGTGATTGGGATCCCGTCGAAGCAGTGCTCTCGGTTGGCCGCTTTGCCGTACACATTTCGAAACTTGGAGCTGCGATACTGCGGCCGCCATGACATCTGCAGAGCAAACAGGCAGAGACGTTCAGCGATGTTTTACTGCAAAGAAAGTCTGACATCCCCAGGCTAAAGACCCCCAAAGGGACAGAAGACCAAGGTGTACTTAATCTCCGCCCCCCCACACACCCCCAAAAGTAGTAGTCTAGTAGCACCTTTAAGACTAACCAACTTTATTGTAGCGTAAGATTACGAGAACCACAGCTCTCTTCGTCAGATGCATGGGGGGTAAGAGGGTAAAGTGGGTTAGTCTTGAAGGTGCTACTGGACTCTTTACTATTTTGCAACTATAGACTAACATGGCTAACTCCTCTGGATCTACACCCAAGAAAGGCACCCATTCAATCTGGGGCCAAATTCACACTTGACTCACGTATAGAAGGCACTGCCAGAGAGAAAAGGGCTACCATGCACACGCTAGAGCTTCTTGGATCTATAGCCCTAACGAAGCAAAATAAAACAAAATATAAACAGCAAAGATTTGTTCCGTGGCCTGCTGGTGCCCTCAGTGACCACAAGAGTGGAGACGTGTGCTGGCCACTGCAGAGTTTGACGATAACAGCTCTGAAAATTGTTAACTTTGGTACTGCCAGTCAGAAAGGTCGAGGAGATGCCACCTCCCCCACCCTTGTTTTCAGAGACTGCTTTTCAGAGTTGAGGGGGGGCCTCGAGGGTTGTTCAATCCAGCCCCCAGTGAACAACAGCACCTCAGCACCCATGTCTGAAAAGGCCATCCTTAGAAACATGGCTTGATGTACAATCAAGAGAGAGATGTCCAGGGAATTCCCACTCATACATCCCAAACCCAAACATTGGTCCAAACTGCTCTTTCAAAGATGCAGGCATCCACCATGTCACCCTTAAAAGGAGGCTACGTGCCTGCCCCAAGCCACGACTTTATTATAATAATAATGAATGAATGATAAATTTATTGTTTGTGGCCAATGGCCATTACAATGATACAGATATAACATATAAAACACTCTAGCATGTAAACATATGTACAAATATTAAAAAAATGATCTAGGCAGAAAATGCCAGATAATAATAATATTATATACCACCAGGACAACTTAAAGTCCACTCAGAGCAGTTTACAAAGGGTGCTATTATTATCCTCATGACAATCACCCTGTAAGGTGGGCGGGGCTGAGAGAACTCTGAGAGAGCTGTGACTGACCCAAGGTCATCCAGCTGGCTTCAAGTGGAGGGGTGGGGAATCGGACCCAGTTCTCTAGATTAGAGTCCTGCTGCTCTTAAGTGACTGGCCTAAGGTCACCCAGCTGGCTTCAAGCGGAGGGGTGGGGAATCAGACCTGGCTCTCCAGATTAGAGTCCTGCTGCTCTTAACCACTGCGCCAAACTGGCTTCCAAAAACTTGCTCCAGAATACAGCGGCATAGGGCTTGCCACACAGAATTCTGCACTTTGATTTTACGTCAACTTCTAAGGCACCTGGTTAGTTTCCACACTCACTTCAGTGTGCCAAGTTTTTGCACTTGAAATCCCAAATGGTCAGGAACCAGAATATCTGAAATTCCTGACTCCTTAGATTATTGTTTAAAGCCCTGCCTCTCCCCACCAATGGAAGTGTAGTAGCTATGGGAGATGGGCCTTTCCTGTGGCCGTACCGGCTTTGTGGGGCTCCTTCCTGCCCTGAGCCCCATCGCTGGAAGGGTCCAGACATCAGGTGAAGACGCAGCCTGCTTCAGAAGGCATCTGGAACTACATGCCCCGGGACTTGGCTATGTTGTCTTTACCTTCAGGAATGTATTTTATTTTACTATGCATGTTCTTGCTGTAAGTTTCCTTGTGGATCATAAAGATGGATCAACGCGGAATCGGTATCAGATATACAGAGATAACGGAGGCCTGCTCAATAAAGTCAGCCACTGCACTCATTTTTTTCACATTTTGGCTGCTTGTGCTAAGATCCCACAGTTGCAAACGTCCTACTTTTGAATCTCTATTGCTTAGTGACAGGGAGAGAGATCACAACCCAGCCAAACTCTCTACAATATTCCCATTCTAAAGAGCGGACGCCAGCTATAAGAAACCCATGTGAATTTTCACAGCAATCAGCAGGGCTGGTGGTGGAAACGGGTCGGAGGGAAGGAAGGAGAGAAGGAAGGAGGGAGGGGGCTACCTCCCCTTATCCTTCTTGTGTTTCCTGTAAACAACTCCAGTCCTTTCATTCCTGGGAAATGCAAGTTAGCATGGGACTGCTTGCTAGGGCAGTCACAGCAGGCGCAGAAGCCATTCGCAGGCTGGGCGGGGGGAGTGTCTTTGCATGGGTCTCCTTCCACAGATGAATGGCTCAGTGAGGAGCCAAGAGGAAGAAAGTTCACACTGAGCAAAAGGGGCTCTTGGTGTCATGCGAGAGTCTCGAGACTGCAGCTCTCACACATCAAGGGAGCAATTGCCGGGGGGGGGGGGCTTGTGTGTTGCGGGGGAGTGAGTCATCATCCCTGCATGCCACAAACAAGAGGAAGGAAGGACCCTCTAGGACTATGACTGAGCACAGAACTTCCGTTGGGTTCCACGTTGGTATTGTACAGGCGAAATGTGACGTGTGCAACTCAGCCCCCTTATATCAAGTCATTTGATGATTTTCAGGAGAACTTCGCTCCGAGTCCCTTACTTTGGAAGAGTTGGGTTCTTCTCATTTTCAAGTATACAGACTGGGCTTCCTGTTGTTTTTGCATTTTCCTCCTGGGGATGGCAGTGTTGTTAGCGTTGCCAACCTCCAGGTGGGTCCTGCAAATCTCCCAGAATTACAGCCGTTCTCCGGATGACAGGGATCAGTTCTCCTGGAGAAAATGACTGCTTTGGAAGGTGGGATGTTTGCAGGGGTCATTTCGTAGAAAAAGAGCTGGAGGAACTCATTAGCCTAACTCATTAACATATGTTACGCCCCTTGACATCACCGGAAGTGTGTCATTAGCATAACTGATTTGCATATGCCACACCCCCTGACATCACCTATCCTGGCTGTTTTGGACCCAATTCTGGCCATTCAGGGCCAAAATTGGGCCCGAAATGGCAAAAAGGGGGCTGAAAATGGCCGAAAAGGGGCCCAAAATGGTCAGGATCGGACCACTGCTGAGTGGGAGAGTGATCCACCACCTGTCAGAGGCCCGATCCGGGCTGTTTTGGCCCCAATCCAGGCTGAAATGGGCCCAAAATGGCCGAGGGTCAGGTGGGCGGGGCCACCTGACATGTGACCTCTTTGGGGAACTGCTGGAACTGCATTCCTGCATGTTCCCCCTCAAAATGGGCCCTGGATGTTTGGCATTATACCCTGCTGAGGTTCCTCCCCAAATCTGCCCTTCACTCCCAAATCTCCACTAATTTCCTGGTCTGGAATTGGCAGCCCTGAGTGATGCTCACCAAAAGCATTCAGAAGCGACGGCAGTAAGAAGCGAGACACACAATCTTTCCCTTTACACACCATGGCTAGAAGCCACTGGCTAGGACCTCTCCTCCTTTAATCTGACCACCCCCCCCCCCTTTTAAAGCCATCTGTACGCATGGCTATTAATACATCCACTAGCCATGAATTCCATAATCTCATAAGTCATGGAAGAAAAAAAAAGAATCTGTTTTGCTCCTGAAACAACATAAATTCAGAGTTTCTCTACACAAGACATCTTACACGGGGACGCTCAAGCGTAGGGAGACGTAATGTTAGTTGGGAAGCCAAAGGCTCTGTCAATTTCACCTCTCTACAGGAGGGTAGAGGGGAGGTGAAATTGACAGAGCCTTTGGACAGGCAAAGATGAAATTAACAAACCCTCTGAGGTGAGATCTTCACTGGCTCTGTCTTTTTAAACTACCCTCCTGTAGAGAGGTGAAATTGACAGAGCCTTCAGGTCTATCTTTTAAAATTATACTTCCTAGATAACATTGTGTCTCCCTTCACTTGAGTGTCCCCATGTAAGGTGTCTCATGTAGAGAGACTCTAAACATTCCAGGCTAATGGATTTGCAGGTCTCCCCGCTCTGCACTCTTTCCACCCCCACTTCTATAGCTCGGCCCTGACAGACCCAACCCTTGAGTCTCACTGAGAAAGGTGGACTATAAATAACGTAAATAAAACATATGAATAAATATATCGTAACAGAATATTCATTGCTCTGCAAATGCAGAAAAGTAGCTATTGATTTCTCCACCATCCTTGGGCTTGCATGAAAAGAAAATATACTTGGATTTTGCTCTTTCATTAATTTTTCATTTTGCTGATGAGGCAACAATGGAAGATTTAGCTGAATTAACAATTGGTAGAAGCACAGCCCATTCAAAAAGATTACAGTATTTATTATTCAAATGAGTACCATTATAAATCATTTCTGCTCGGGGAAGGCTAACTGAACGCCAGTGATCCTAGACCAATGGAAACCATGGTTCCACATCACAGGGATTTGCTGACTCCAGGCTCATGGTATACCACAGAGTCAAGGGAAAATGGAAGTCCTAGAGTGGCATCCCATTGCCGCCCTGGGCACTGCCTACAAATTCCCAGGAATTTCTCAAGGCAGAGCTGGCTCACAGTCTGCCCTGCCTGTGAAACTGGCAGAGCCAAACAGCCCAACTTATTATAGAGCCAACCCATATGGTGTGACTCACGAAATCTCTGCAGTCCAGTCGGCTGCCAACTCCCAAAAGGCTGGCTCAGACGCACAGGAGAACAGCTGGGCCCCCAGCCCTTTTGTGGTTGACCCAGCAGGGCGGTATTTCAGCAAACGCAGCTTTTCCTCAACCCCCGCCCACAAACATGGCAAATGACACCCACTAAAATGGGCTCTCCCAAGTATTTTTTTTAAAAAGCATCAGCGCTCTTCTTCCCATGTCCAACAAAAGGGGTTTTCTAGCTTAAAAATATCCCCAATTCTGCCCGAGGAGAATCCAAGTCCTGAGACTTCTGAGAGCAGAAGAGAGATCTATCCAGGACCTTCCCGTCTGGCAAAGTTGCAAACATGTTCCAGATCTGGCACATGGAACCAAGATCATTCCGGGAGAGAGCGAGGCAGACAGAAGTTTGCCCTCACTTGACACAAAAGAGCCCGTCAATTAAAGTCTAAGTCAGTGGTCAGCAGTGGGTCACCAGAGGCCAAGTGTGGAAAAGATCTATTGCTTGGACTCATTTCTGAGCTATTCTCACTCTAGTAAACAAGAAATATTAACACCCAGTCGGAACCCTGCGAGGCAGAAATCCAGATTATCCCCCCTCCCCTGTAGCTGGCAAATCCCCCAGGAATCTGGGCTGTTTACAGTCGAAGGCTGCATGTTTGCTTCCTTTTAGAAATCCCTAAACCAAGCCCCAGATGGGAAGGCAGCATGGTATACCCTGATCTCTCTAAACAGGGTCAGCCAGGATCAGAATTTGGATGGAAACTTCTGAGGAGGACTGGGGGTGCTCTGCAAAGGAAGGCAAAGGCAAACCCCCTCTTCTCCTCACTTGATGGCACTCATGTACATATATAAACCAAGCCCAGAAAAGCTCAAACTCTGTAACCTGAACAAATTGTGCATATGAGCAGGGCTTTTTTTCTGAGAAAAGAGGTGGTGGAACTCGGTGGGTTGCCAGCACAGGGGGCAACTCTTGGCAGGAGGTGGTGCCCCTGGTACCACCTGTGCGCGCGCAAAGTGCACACATGCTCCCAGGGCCAATGACGTTACTTTGGGTCAGCTGGAACAAGGGGGAGTTTTTAAAAGTTTAAATCGCCCTCAGCAAAAATGGTCACATGGCTGGTGGCCCCGTCCCCTGATCTCCAGGCGCGGAGGTCAATCTCAACTCCCCTCTGTCTGGAGATCAGGGGGCGGGGCCACCAGCCATGTGACCATTTTCAAGAGGTTCCGGAACTCCGTTCCCCCGCGTTCCAGCTGAAAAAAGGCCCTGCATATGACACAAAGATGCATTTATTTCTTTTGCATGGTTTCTTCCTCCTAAAACATTAGTAGGGACCAATCAACCCCGCCCCCCATCTCTGACTGCTGCAAGTCCCACCCTGACTTCCTCCAGCTTCTCAAGGCAGATCTCAATATTACAAGGAGGATCCATCTGGCTTAGGCCAGAGTTGTAAAAACTAGAAGCCAGTTCAATGTTTTATAGCTGACATAAGAGTCAGGGCCCTGCCCTGGATAGCCCTGGTGATCCCGTCAGATCTCAGAAGCTAAGCAGGGTTGGCCTTGGTTAGTAATTGGATGGGAGACCTCCAACGGAGACCAAGGTTGCAGAGGCAGGCAATGGCAAACCACCTCTGTTAGTCTCTTGCCATAAAAACCCCACCAGGGGACACCAAATATCAGCTATGACTTAACTCCCCATAAGATTCAGGATGCCGATTTGGACACCTGATACCTATGGTGACGTTTGCCTATCAAAGCCAGAGCCCTTTGCATGTTTCATCTTCTTGCCCGAAACATTCAGCCACCATCCTGCCCCGCAGACACGGGAACTCCTTCCAAGTGGTTCTGAGCTGACCAACCCACTGAAAACAAGTTTGAGGGCCAAACAAAATCTGCCCAGCCCAATTGGAAGTGGCTGAGAAAACCATTTGGTTAGTGTTTTGCGAGACTAGAAATGCCTGGTACGCAGACAATTCTGTTAAGTGGCTCTCCACGTAGGGACTGCTCCCCTCCTCAAAGGACACACAGAAAACTGCAGTACCTCTGGGACTTGCCAGCAACTGCATGTTGTGGAGAACAGGCTGAATTCTACAGAACCATTCAAAAACGGTGGCAGCACTTTTGGGCAAGGAGTATTTCACTGACTTAACAGGTACTCTTGCACCAATGGAAGGCTCCTCACAGCGGGGAAAAGTGCCACCATCCATTCTGGATCCACAGTATCCAATCCCGGGTCTTGTGAGATCTCCCCGAGTCTAGAAAGCCCACTTCTGTCAAGTCCTGCGACAACGGGATAAACAATGCCTGCCAAACTTCTGGCTGTTATAAAGCCCTTCAAGGCACGCAGGTCTGGCATTTATTTCAAATGTTTCTAGCTCATGTTTCTCGTGAAGGACTCAGAGTGGAGTGGATCTCCCAATTCTAGGCACTGAAAGAAATACTGAACAACGGGAAGGCGAGAGAGCAGCAATTGTTGAGCTCTCACAATCCAAACCAACCTGGTGTTCTTCTCTCTTGGAGGGTCTGTTTCTTTTTAAGCAGTGCTTTCCCCTACATCCTTCTCAGCAGGTTTCTAGCGATTCTTAATGAATGGCTAATTAACAATGTTTTAAGAATTATATTTTTTTGTTCTCCTGCAAGATCTTTGGAGTTGCTGATATTAAAGAATGCACGTGTGATAATATTCTGTCGGGTGCATTTCATGGCTGCCAGATAGGGTCCACTCAAGTTTCGGGGTGAGGCAAACATCCCTTTCTGGCATTTGGTTCAGGCTCCGCTTTGTAGGAGTTGACAACTCCCTTGCCAGAGTTCTGCACTTTCAACTTCCCTTTTATCTTGATTGTTTTCTCGATTGCTTTCTAAGGTCCTTCCTTGTTTCCGCCTGGACAAAAAGGCCAGAGTGCTTTGTCTCCGGGGGAACACCTCAAGTCTCAGGAATGTTAATTAAGGGACGTAGGGGGAATTTCCAATTCTCCCTCCCCCTTGGCTGATCCTTTCACACACTCGGTCTTCTTGCAAGCACGGAAATGCTGGCATGGATTTTGCGTTTGACTACAGAGTATTTCTGCCTCCTGGATAACAGAGGCGACAGGGAACACGCCACGCTTATTGAAAAAGCGTTTCCTTTCTTATGGCTCTGAGTTCCCAGAGGAAGAACTGCTCCTGGTTTTTCCCTGTCTCTAGCCCCTCTCTCCAGATGCCATAACAGGACACTCCCTGCAAGTAATAGCAAGGACTAGTTTCCCACCACCACCACCCCCCTAGCAACTGCCTCTGCCTTCATCTCTTCCATTGGCTGAGGCCAACACCAGTCCAAAGGCAGACCTTTGGCATGCAGCCTCTGGAGATAATGGGAAGGTCCCAGTGGATTTGATCCCATGCGCCTTCCACTTTTCAGCAGGAAAAAAGAGGGATGCATCAGGTGGCAGGAAAAGGAGAATAATCAAAGAGAATGTAGGGAGGACAGACCCGTTGGATAGTAGCGGGACAAAGATGTCATCTGAACAAATTCCCTAGAATAAACGTTCCTGAATGTTGGCTGCTGCGGAATAAAACGCTAGGCTGGGCAGCCCTTCTGAGTTGGTTGGACCTGCTTTATAGTCCTCCATTCGATCCCAGGAAAGACTCCAAGGCAGGCTGAAGCCCCGCCCAGTCACCTTCATCCCTTTCCCTGTAAAAATCAGACATCGAAGTCACGGTCCAGCTTCTTCCTGTCGAGGCACTGGAGTCCCATCTTGCTCTCAGGCTTGATACCGTTCCAGGTCCCCACATTCTCCCTTCAGCGCTCAGACTTTCGCCTCTCACCTCTTAGGGACACTGCTGTCATTTTCATATTGCCATTTGCTCAAAACTCGCCTCCAACCGGGCTCTAAAATCTTCATTCAGTTCAGTTGGATTTTGCTTTGGGCAGAGGGCATATAACTTAGACAGGATCATAAAACTTTTCTTTCCGGCAACTGCACACAGAAGATTTTCCATTTGCAGCTCACCTCCAAGGCTCCCCATTTCTAACACCCCTCACAGAAGTCTGAATCCGAGGATCAGTTGTGCTTTTAAGAGCCGTACAACAAATTCAGCAGAAAAACCACATCGCCCTTGGTCTCCTGCAGGTGCCACCCTGCACATGGGTGAAATCAACAGCCGCCTGTACATGTGCATTCTCTGTGGTGGCCCCTGCGCTCTGGAATGGCTTGCCTGAGGAAGTCCGGAGAGCCCCCACTTTCCTGGCCTTCTGCAAACGATGCAAAACTGAATTGTTCCAAACAGATAGGAGGGCTGTATTGCAGGGAGATGATCTCAAAGAGGTCCTTCACTAAGGAGTTAAGGACCATAGACTTGACCACTATGTGGCCTTACGTACTATCTATTGCTTTAAGTATGACCCTACTAGGTAGTTCTGTGTTGTTTAACATCAGTCCTAGAATTGCTTATGTTCCGTTTCAGCATTTCTTCAGTTCTGCATTGGATTCTTGCTAATGCTACGTCTTTGTAAACTTGCATTTATTTACCCTATGGCATCGTTTATTGAAATGTCCTTGATACTGACTGTGCTAATTTCGTTCTATGTAATCCACCTGGAGTCTCAGTGAGAAACGTGGGCTGTAAATGGCATAAATAAATAAAATGGATAAAACCAGTGGCTCATCAAGGTCAGTCTCATCCACCGTGACCGGCAGTCTCAGGCCAAGGTCTTTCTCATCACCTCCTACTGGACCCCTTTAACTAGAGACGCTGCCGGGGACTGAACCGGGGATCTTCTGTAGCATTCCCTGTTATAGCAGCACTTTCCTGGGGCAAAGCTGCACTTGTAGATTTCTTGTTTTAATGTAATTTTTGAAAGACTCTGATTATCCGTTTAAAAAGGTAGTTACGAGCCACTGCCGGGGACATACACCCAAAACCAAGCCAGACACAAATGAGGCGGTGGGAACTGCGGCTTGGATGAGGCCCCCAAACTGCGCCATTTAGCTTGGGGAGGAGCTGCAGAGATTTCTGGGCCGAACTCTCCTTTCAGGCAGCCCTCCACAGAAACCTTTCAGATACCGAGAGCTGGACATGGGACAGCTGCTTCCTCCCCACAGAGGACGCTGTATCCTCCAAAAGAGCACTCTACGAATCGATAAGGCCTAAATTATTCATTGTTCGAGGCCTCCGGCTTTCCAGCAAGGGCAGCCCAGAGCATGGCTAGGCCTTCCTGCCACGGCAAAGGAAAAAGAGAGGCTCAGCATGCTAGAAAGAGAGATTTGCTGCTGTCTGGCTTCTCTCCGAGGCTGCAAGGCCCACGGAAATACTTTGGAGTCTGGAACTGAGAATTCAGATTTGGAGGGCATCCTGCGGTTGAAGCAAAGTCATTTTCCATCAGGAGGGGAGATCAATACTGTCTGCGTGTGGCCTTTGGCGTATTGATTGCCTGTTAAACCAATGAGCAGGGACGAAGGGGAACGACTCACGTGAGTCAAATTTGCAGTGGGCCATCAACAGAAAGAAAGAGCTGCAGGGACAGGTCAAGTCTGTGCCTTGTTTCTGGCGGCTCAAATATGCCCATCTCACCCCGTTGCCAATGTTGGTCCATGGCTCCAGCTGGATTAAGCCAGTCCTTCAACCAGCCAAACGGCCAGAGACCAACTGTGAAATCTGCCCAGGGTTGGGCTGTGCCATCTGCCCACCCCAAGTGCAAATCTCCTGCCTATTGCCAACAGTTTCTGATCCTTAGCCTTAATGGAAACTCACAGCCGAGGAAAGTTCAGCGGGAGAAATTCTTCAGCCTCTCACCACTGAATAACGCTACAACTGTCTTCTCAGAGCTAAGCTACAAGAGAGGAGGAAAACGTGAAGGGAGTCGGGGAAGCTGAGTTTTAAAAGAGATCGGAAGGCTTTGTCAATTTCCCCTCTCTAGGGGAGCCAGGGAGATCCCTGCTCCTCTTCGCCACTTAGAAGGGGAGGTGAAATTGACAGAACCTCAAAAATGCTGTGTCTTAGTGAAAAGGTGAGGTGCTGTGGGATGGCCGATGCTTCTGGGTTATCTTTAAGGGAAGCCACGCATACATGGAACATCGTAGTAATCCGGCCTCAGTATTACGGCAGCATAGATCCATGCGGCCACATCAGGCGACTCTACCTAGCAGCTGATTCTGCACACCAGACATAGTTGAGAAAGAGCACTTTCAGCAGCGGCAGCTTTCTTCTCCATCAGCACAGCTAGAAACAACATGGTGCGTCTTGTGAAAAGGCGTTGAACCAACGAAATCCAATACAATCGCTTAGGGTCCCGTTGGAACGCAGAGCCCCGCTTGTAAATATCAAGACGGCTTCTCAGAACACCCACAGAAAACCTCCATAAATTCAGTTGGGTATCATTTCCTGACTTCTTTCTTACAATGATGGGATACCACAGAAAAGCAGAAAGTCATTTGGATGGAAGGAAGACGAATGTTCTCAAGACTTTTCTCTTTGTTCTGTGTTCCAGTAAGGAAGAGAGATCTTCCAAATACAGCCCCCAAATACACACACATTAGGACCAATCAATGCTTCCACTTAAAGCATGCTAAGTGAGCCAAAAAGAAACCTGCGCACAGGCAAGAAAAATTGGTACCTGGTTAAATAAGAGTTAGAACACAGAACAGCTCTACTGGATCTGACTAGTCAATCTAGACTAGCGTCCGGTTTCACATGATGGCTAAAACAAGAGCCCTGAAGGGCCAATAAACAGAAGTGCTAGCTAGCACTCACAGACATACGATTTTTCATGGAGTTTCTTACCCGTCTCCAGGTTAACAGTTTCAACAGCTTAGCAATAGCAACCCAGAGCCTAACAGTGCAATCCTAAGCAGAGTTACACCAGTCTATGTCCACTGATTTCAATGGGCTTAGACTGGAGTAACTCTTCTTAGGATTGCACTGTGAATGCTGGCAGCGTTTGCAAGCCATATTTTAGGACCAGCCTATACCTCCTGTTTTCAGTAGCAGGCTTTCTTTATTTTAGATATTTATACCCCACTTTTCTACCCCAAGGGGGACCCAAAACAGTTTCAGCATTGTTCTCCCCTCCATTTTATCTTCACAACAAACCTGTGAGCAAGGTTGGGATGAGAGAGACTAGCCCAAGACTCAGGATAGGTAGCCGTGTTAGTCTGTCTGTAGCAGTAGAAAAGAGCAAGAATCCAGTAGCACCCATAAGACTTAACAAAATTAGTGGTAGGATGTGAGCTTTCCTGAGTCACAGCTCACTTCTTCAGAAAGTGAGCCTGTAATTCACAAAAGCTCATACCCTACCACAAATTTTGTTAGTCTTATAGGTGCTACTGAACTCTTGCTCTTTTCTACTGGCCCAAGACTGAAGAACTTCTACGGCAGAGTGGAGATTCAAAAACCTGTCTCTCCCAGATCCTGAAATCTGAGCAACAGTAACATAGAAGTGTCTGATTAAACGGCTTTTAGTATTGCCCAAACCTGAAATTATCATATAGAACATGCCAAATAAAAATCCAAGATAGAAGACTGATTTGGGTTGTTAAGCCTCTCCAGGCCTCTGTGGAATTATTCAGAAGTGGGATGGAGGGAAAAGGTATTCACTGGCTGCTCAGAACAGGCTTACGCTGGGCCCCACCCTACCTAGTCAATTGCCATTTTTGCAGGAAAATGTCACATTAGATGAATCAGGCTTATTGGCAGGGAACTGAAGGGCAGGCACCCGTGGCGTTGGATCTGCCTCTCAGCAGACAGAAATCACTCTCCATCCCACCACATTATTATCCCAGGGGAGAGACAGCTTTTCAGCTTCTACTTTCGGCATTATAATTACGCGCTGCCACCCACTTGCCTTTCAAACAGGTGGGAAAGTAATTCCGACATAAATAGCTGTCAGGCCGGGAACCATTAGTGAAAATTGCACAGTGGGCCTCTGCCGCTTCTATTCATCATCTCAACCAGAGCAGAAGGTATCAGGAACTTCCAGCCTGACTGCTTCGGTGCAGTTTCTAGGCTGGTGGTGAACCAAGTGTTCATGTTGACAAGTTAATAAAACCATCATCAAATTTCCAAATAAATGGTCTCCAACCTGGCTTTTGGAGCAAAAGTTGGTGGGCAGGTGCTAAATGTGAGCGAAGAATCTTCAGTTCATATCCAGAGAATTATAATACACTGCCTTTTCCCATCTTCGGCAAGCCAGGCAGCTTGCCCCCTCTCTCTCAACCCATGACCTAACGACAGTGATCCATGCAATGGTCACCTCCAGATTAGATTACTGTAACTCGCTCTACGCAGGGCTTCCCTTGGGTCTGATCCAGAAACTGCGGTGGGTCCAAAATGCTGCTGCTCGTGTCCTGACAGGAATTTCTTCCAGGGCACATGTGACTCCAACTCTGCGGCAGCTGCATTGGCTCCCCGTGGAATTCCGGATCAGGTTCAAGGTTTTGGTTCTGACCTATAAAGCCCTAAATGGACTGGGACCAACATACCTGAGGGACCGCCTCTTCCTGTATGTACCTCCGAGGGCTCTTAGGTCTGCAGGCAAACACCTACTGGTGGTCCCTGGCCCCAGGGAGGCTTGGCTGGCATCACGCAGGGCCAGGGCATTTTCTGTCCTGGCCCCAACCTTTGGAACTCTCTGTCGGAAGACATTTGGGCCCGCCAAGATCTTGTATCTTTTCGACAGGCCTGCAAGACAGAGACGTTCTGCCAGGCATATGGTTGAGGCCAGCACGGGATCCATCTAATTAGCCTCCCTGCTGGTCTCCTACCAATGGGGGCGGTGTATGGTTCATCTACGCCCCCCTTCATGCTATGCTTGGGGAGTTAAGAGTTTCACCAAACCACGCCTCCACCCTTTTCTTCCTTGGTATATGGTGGGCAGGGAAACGGGGAAGGGTGCCCCATCTGGAATACTGAAATTCATGTTTGTACTGAGAAGTTATTTTATTGTTTTTATCCATTGTAATTTATTTATGACTGTAACCCGCCCTGAGCCTGCTTGTGGGGAGGGCGGGCTAAAAATCTAATCAATCAAATCAATCAAATCACTTCTCTGCCTATCGAATGTGAAGGAGCAGGTTTGGGGTGGGGGGAGCTCTGGCCTTACCCCAACAAGAGGCAGCTCTCCGAGGCAATCAGCACCCTTCCCAAAGCGATTCAAAGTCTAAGGAACACCAAACTTTGGAAACGTTGTTTTTTTGCAGAGGGTTAGAAGTAACTGAAGGACAGACGGTTGCTCGTGGTGTGTTATGTCCAGACCATTTTTGATCCAACGGGGTTTGTGGGTTTTTTTACATGGGCACAGCAATCTGAGGGACCAGTGGAGTAAAAGGAAGTACAATTCTGCACAGAGCTGTTCCAATCCAAGCTCCTTGATTTGAATGGGCTCGGGTGCGCATAAGGTGCTGTCAAGCCACAGCTGATTTACGGCGACCTTGTAGCGTTTTCAAGGCAAGATGTGGTTTGCCGATGCCCACCTCTGCAGAGCAGCCCAGAACTCCCTTGGTGATCTCCGTCACGTACTAACCAGGGCTGATATTGTTGTGCGTCCGAGATCCAATGTGGTCGGGCCGGTCTGAACGGACTGAGACTACAGTAACTCTGCATAAGGCTGCACTGCTAATGGGCAGGCCTAAGATGACTCACACCCCTCTGAGACAGAAGTCTTAGAACTGCATTGGCAGCCTCTCAAACAACAGTCACTTTTCATCCAGCGCAACTTAAGCAAACTCATCTCAAGCACGTAAGTTAGCGTTGCCAGGTCCCCTTACCCTCCCAGCGGGAGGGGCGGGACCCGGCACTTACCTCATGCCGTGGTTGTGTTTCTCTTCGCATGCATGTGCTCCTGGCATGGGCGTGATGACATCACTTCTGGGAAGTGACGTCATCACGCCGGCTGCAGGTGTGCTCCCACGCTTTGCACAGGGCTAATTCAGGGGCCAAAACTGACCCCAGGGAAGCAGAGGAGCAGGCCTTCAGGAAGTGATGTTGTCACACCCTCCAGGAATGCGTGCACTGCGTGAGCTCCTGGGATACCTGCCGGTGATGGGCAACCTCTGGGGGGCTTGCCACCTCCTGCTGGTTGCTGGCGGATCAGTGGCAAACCCCAAGGAGTTTGCGTGCCACTGGTGGGGACTCGGAAACCCTAATATGAGTAGTTTAACCAAAATTAGGCGGCCACTACACCAGGGCTCACAGTCATGTAACCCCACTGAAATCTTCCTGCGCACTCAAAACAACAAATTAACAGCATAGTAATATCCTTTGGGGGGGGAAAGCTTTGGTCACAGCAGAAGTAACTGTTTGAAATAATATCAAACGCTTTAAAACCTACCGTGCCGCCTGCTCCCACAACATCCATAGTAATGCCACCTGACCGATAAAATATGGCAATAATTCCTCCTGCCTGTGATAATGCTTGCGCATGAGCCCATGTAGGGAAGGCCCCAGTCAACACAGGTAAGCAATAGGAGGCACTCAAAGGAGAAAAGGTAAGGTCCCAGACAAAAAGACTCTCCTCTTAAATTTCAAACATATAACAGCAATTTTATACTAAGATGTAAATGTGCAAAAGTGCCCTCAATCATAAATATACAAAATATTATTCCGATTACATATATCACAGTCAGTCCTTTCTAGAGTTAACGTATACGAACTGCTGTAGAAACATATTGTCACTTTGGTAACGACTATACTGTCATATAGACTGGTGTACTGGGACATTTGGTTTTGTATTCATTTCCAGATTTACTGGTTATGTAAGTGTTTATTTAAGAATGTGGATTCTGGTTGCCTTGTATTTTTGAAAAATTGGTACTAGTAACAATATCTGTGCGTTTAGAAAGGACTGGCTGTGATATATGTAATCGGAATAATATTTTGTATATTTATGATTGAGGGCACTTTTGCACATTTACATCTTAGTATAAAATTGCTGTTATATGTTTGAAATTTAAGAGGAGAGTCTTTTTGTCTGGGACCAATCAACATAGGACAACGGCACCTGGACCCCGCTGCTAACCCCCCCCCCATGTCCATGGGCTGCTGTGAACAGCGTTCTGCCCGCTTCTTGTCAGGGGCCTCCACAGCCCAATGAGTGAAAGGGCTACACGTGATGCCACCGCAAAGATGCTGAAGGCAGCTTCCAAGTTGACACAGAACAATACATAGAATTACACCTTGATAAAGCAACTGATAACCACAGTGGGGAGGGAATCCCATTGTCCTCATTGCCCCATCTTTGGTGGCTGCCTTCCCTTCTTCAGAAGACACGGCAGTCACAGCACAGCCTCCAAGAAAGGTGATGTGGCTCTCTCTTCCTCCACGGCTGAGACAGTGGCTAAGCCCACAGTCACTCAGCGAGTTTCAAAGCTCAGTGGGGATTCGAACTCGTATCTTCCCTTCTCCGAGACCAACACTCTAACCACTATACTATACAGGGTCTCCCCAGGCATTGGTCTGAACCCAAACCCAGCCAGCAAAAGAGCCAGGGCCGGGGATGACAGCCTGCAAACAACCTCTGCGGACATGCAAAGCAGCTCACGATTAAATTACAATTTAAAAGTTACAGTCCTGATGTGTCAGGTGGGCAGCCCCGTCGGTCTGCAGCGGAAGAGCAGGACTCAGGTCCTGTAGCCCCTTAAAGACCAACACCCGGGATATCTAGTACTGACGTAACTATAACAATAATTAATACTAAAATGCAGCAGCAGCGATTAGAACAACACAAATTAAGAGGCAAGAGCAGCACAGTTTCCATTAACCAAAGGGCATCAGGAGAGAAACAAAACCTCTCACCCCCCAAGATTAGACTTCAACGTGGCTCCTGAAATATATAACAATGACGGTGCCAGGCAAACGTCCCCTGGGAAGGAGTTCCATGAATGGGTGCAACCACTAAGAAGGCCTTCTCTGATACCTGCAATTTTTAGTTTATATTTAGATATCAATACCTTGCTTTTCTCCCTCATGGTGCCAAAGCAGCTCACGCCATCAGCCTTCCCTCCGTCAAGAACACAGACAGTGCATGCAATGTTTTGCCCCAGTCTGTAGCTGGCACTCCAGTGGCAAAGCTGTGAGCAAGTGCCTCCAGCAGCTGGCATTGCTCTGCTCCAGGAGGTCTCGGAGTGCTCTCCACCTTGACCTTGGGCAGCTCTGATGTTCTACCATTACTGGATCCAGACCCTGCTGGATTCCTGCCTTCTGCTGCAGAGGGGTAGGGGGGGCCAAGCATTTTGCCCTTGCTTTCAACCAGAGTCTGTAAGTTGGCTCTCTGGCAGGAGAAACACTCAGCTGATGATGAGTCGAGATTGGCGCCTGACAGAGTCAGGAAAGGAGTGTAACTAAGAGTCTCTCTACACGAGGTGCCTCGGTGCGTGTTGGTCAAGTGTACGGAGAAGCCATGTTAGCTGGGAAGCGTAGTTTTAAAAGACAGAGCAGGCAGAGATCGCTGCTCAGAGGGTTTGTTAATTTCATCTTCGTCTCCCCAAAGGCTCTGTCAATATCACCTCCCCAGTCTAAAACTGTGTGGGATAGCAATTAGCAGGCAGCGAGGAATGGAAATGGGCTGGAGCTGCCTTCCAGAGCCAGGTTTGGAACTGGAGAGGTTAGAATGGGCTGAAGTTTCCCTTCTGGCATTTCACAGTCCTTTCACGTAGCTCCAGTGTAGAGCAAAGCCTTTGCCCAGCTGCCATCTCTGTCTTTTTAAACTACTCTTCCCAGCTACCATTGCATCTCCTGACACGTGTTCTTCACATGTCAAAGGTCTTGCATAGAGAGAGACTAAATTCTACTCCTCTCTGCCATGTCCCCAGGACCCCCCTCCCTGGCCACACTGGCAGAGCCTTCATGGAGCAAGGGGTTCAGGGGCAGGGCTTTCCCATCCAGAGGGCATAAGTTGGGGGTGGAGCAATGTGGATGTCCATGCCGGGTTTTAGAAACGTAGAAACACAGAGCTGGAAGAGATCCTGAGGGTCATCTAGTCCAACCCCCTGCACAATGCAGGGAATTCACAGCTACCTCCCGAGGTGCGTTTGGGGCTTAAGAGTATTCCCAGCCCTGAGAACAGCTCTGTGAACCAGCCCTCCCTGGCAGAAAGGATGGGCATGTGCTGGCTGCCCTGCAGCAGAGCCACTCTGGAGCTCATTGTGCAGAACAGTCTTGGTTTCTCGCTGCCTGACAGTTGCTCAGCGTCTGAAAAGGGTTCCCAGCGGAGCAGGAGAAGGATGGACGCTTGCTGAAAAGCTGCTTTGTGTGCATGATGCCAAGGGGCTCCTTGTGTTTGAGAGGGCCAAGCACGCACCCGGCCATGTGACGGGAGGGAGACAGCCATCATTCAACGATAGCTGCAAGAAAGGCAATGCAAACCGCAAGCCGAGGTCGGTCATTTGGCCAAGCTCCCCAAGTGACTGCTCGGGGGGGGACAACACGGCAGGCACGGAAGGAGGGCAGGAGAGAGACCTGTCGCAGCAACTCCAGCTGGGTCCAAGCCAAGGCCCTGTGGGGCTAGTGGTGGTGCAGCCCCATAAGGGGAGGGGTGCACCTTGCTTGGGGTGCCCGAATACCTCCGTTAAGAGCTACCACTGCTAAGGACAAGAGGTGGGGTGGCATGGACCTGCTTGCCCTTGGGCTCGTTCTCCAGGCCCGACCAAGGGCTACTGCAGAAGACAAGACCATGTCACCCCTCGGGCTGGATTAGCCAGGATCAAAGGAAGGAAGCCCTAAGGCGGCAGATCCCACGGCCCTCTGCCAATCCCTGAAGACGCTGGATAGGCCCTAGAAGTTGCCAGGAGCTTTCAGAAGAGCAGAGTCAGGCCAAACGGACTGGAGTTGACACCCAACAGGGGGCAACTCTTGGCGGGAGGTGGTGCCCCTGGTACCACATATGCATGCGCAAAGTGCACGGATGCTCCCAAGGCCAATGATGTCACTTTGGGTCAGCTGGAACAAGGGGGGAGTTTTTAAAAGTTTATTTTTATAAATGTTTTATTGATTCTCCATACAAATAGAAAATAAGAAAAAAGGAGAAAAAAGAGTGAGAGAGGGAAGCAAGAGGAAAGAGAGGGGAAAAATACACACAGAATTCATTAGGCTTGCTTATATCAACATTCCAGTTCTCCACATCTCATACTTTATCCTAATACATAGTTGACTGTGATTTTTGATATTTCATATCATATTGCCTTACTATGTTTTAGTCTCTCTATATTTATCTTTAATCCATTTGTAGAAGGGAGTCCATGGCACAAAAAAGTCTTCCTCCATTTGCCCTTTCATTAATGAAGTTAGCTTATCCATTTCCGCCCTGGGTGAAAATGGTCACATGGCTGGTGGCCCTGGTCCATGCCGAGTGGTGCAGAGGGCAATCTAAACTCCCCTCTGTCTGGAGGTCAGGGGGCGGGGCCACTAGCCATGTGACCATTTTCAAGAGCCTCCGGAACTCCGTCCCCCCGCGTTCCAGCTGAAAAAAAGTCCTGGTTTCAGAATACGAAAGCATCTCTGCTCAGTACTGCAAAAGGGCAACTGAGTCAGGGAGAGCAACTGGGCCCTAAGGCACTAGGAAGACGCAGCATGGGACTTTCTGTGCAATCCTGAGCACAGTTAAGGCCTTCTAAGCCCCCTTACTTCTGCAGAAGGACGTAACTCTATTTAGGATTGCACCTAATGATGTTCAGTGCAGCCTCATGAGCAGAGCAGGACAGCTGCTGCCCTTCCATTCTGGACTCTGGACACAAAGGAACTCCATTGCTGAGGGAAAGAGATCATGCATCCTCTTTGCCTGGACCAAACAACACCAAGAATCCAGCTGGCAGGCCATGGGAATTCACAGCACTCCTCTTGCCAAAATAGTAAAGAGTCCAGTAGCACCTTTAAGACTAACCAACTTTATTGTAGCATAAGCTTTCGAGAACCACAGCTCTCTTGGTCAGCTGCATCATCAGCTTTCGAGAACCACAGCTCTCTTGGTCAGATGCATCATCAGCTTTCAAGAACCACAGCTCTCTTGGTCAGCTGCATCGTCAGCTTTTGAGAACCACAGCTCTCTTCATCAGATGCATCTGATGGAGAGAACTGTGGTTCTTGAAAGCTGATGATGCAGCTGACCAAGAGAGCTGTGGTTCTCGAAAGCTGATGATGCATCTGACCATGAGAGCTGTGGTTCTTGAAAACTTATGCTACAATAAAGTTGGTTCTTCTTAAGGGTGCTACTGGACTCTTTACTACTTTGCAACTACAGACTAACACGGCTAACTCCTATGGATCAATGACCTCTTGACAAAGCATCTCCTCAGGGTGCCCCACTTTGTGTTAAATCCTAAAAACATGTTACTATATATCTTACCGAGTAACATGGCAAAAATACATCACAATCTATTTAAATGTATGGTGATAGTGGTGAGAGTAGTATAATGCAACAAGAAAGGCAGAATCCTGTCCAGATTTGACAGAATGGATTAATAAACTATATGAATGGCAAAATTAACATCTTATATACATAATAGGCCAATCCAAGAATTTCAGGAAAAATTGAAATCTTTTTTTAAATTATGTAGCTGAAAATTAAGAGAAACTATGAACAATTATCAGTACAATGGATTAATTAAATTAGTAATTTCAAACGTTGAATATAAAATGTTGAATGTAGTGTATTTTAATGCAAGTAAGTAAAGGGCGGGAGGGGGAAAACACCCTGCCGTTTATACATTCTGTTGTTTATAGTTGCCTCTGACATATAATTATGTTATGTAATTCCTTGTTTCCTTTTTCTATCATTTCTTACTACTATTTTGTTTTTCCAAAATAAAATATATTAAAAATAAAAAGGTGTCCCGTCCCCATTGATATCAGGTGGCCAGCTAAAGAGAGAGAGACAAGCCAGGCACGTCTGACTTGGTGGGGGGCAAAGTGGAGTCTTCCGTTCTAGGGGAGGAAAAACCACATAATCACTGCTGGACTGAAAGCAATCTCTTGCTCTCCCCCCCCCACAAAGGGGAGAATTTTATCCGGTTAGATTCACAGCCAGCGGCAACTCACTGGCCTTTGCCCACTGCCAAGCGGTGCCCACCGCTGGCTGATTTTGCTGTCTGTTGTGTATCAGAGTTGCTTTCAGACCAGCGGAGAAAAGCTCCTTCTGGGATTGTTTGTCCCCTGCTTACATTATAAGCTGATCAATGAGAGAAAAAGCTTTTGAGAGGCCAAAAAGAAGTGTTTTTTTTAAAAAAATCTGGCTTGATGCAGTGAACAGACTGGCCTGTTCCAGAAGGATTATCTTATTGCCACCAGGAGGGAAACTTGCCGGAGGAGACAGAAAAATAGAGTTGGTGCAAACAGACCGCTTATCTGCATCTCTTGAATTCAGATTGGGGCAGCCGCTTTAAAAAGCACCATGTGCTTGGGAGGATTGGCAGGAAATGGAGAGGACTTATTTATTCCTCCCAAATGGTGGAAAGAAGGCAAGATAGAAATTGGGGGAATAAATAAACACCCCATGGCAGTTAAAAAACTCCCAGGCTGCTCCTGCCACGCACATTTCCCCCACGTAGTTTACTGACTTCTTTTGTCTATATGCTGCTTGTCTTCCCAACTAGGACCCAAAGCAGCTTACAGCATTCTCTTCCATTTTATCCCTGAGAGGTTGGTTAGGCTGAGAGCACGTGATTGGCCCAAGGTCCCCCAGCATGCAGAGCAGGGATTTGAACCTGGGTCTCCCATATTATAGTCCTTGGAAAGACACACACAGACCACGGTGATGGAAGTTTGAAATGCCAAATTGTATGCCCTCCAAGGCTTCTCAAGAGGGAAAAGGTACACTTGTTTAATGGTCGGGATTAGAGATGGGCACGAACCGGGGAAAAACCGAACCATGCAGTTCGTGGTTCGTCAAATTTCATGAACCACAAACTTTCACGAACCTGCCCCTGGTTCGCGAACCGGTTCATTTGGTTCGTGAAAACGTCACATCCAGGTCAGAAAATCATCACTTCCAGGTCAGCAGAAGGTCACTTCTGGGTCAGCAGAAGGTCTGCAGGAAGTCCATCCCGTGTTGCCTAGGAAACTGATTAACTGGCACCAGGCTGGCTGCAGTCATGAACCAAAAAACGAACCAGCCTAAAAGTGTGTGGCAGTTCATCAGAAATGGGATCTGACGAACCATGGTTCACGAACCACAAACTGGCTTGGTTCGTGCTTAATTTTGGTTCGTATTTCGGTCCATGCCCATCTCTAGTTGGGATTTGGAGAGTGGAGAGTGCCCTCAAGTCATAGTTGACTTTGGGCGACCCCTAGTGGGGCTTCCATGGCAAGAGACTAACAGAGGTGACTTGCCATTGCCTGCCTCTGCAACCCCGGTCTTCGTTGGAGGTCTCCCATCCAATTACTAACCAAGGCCGACCCTGCTTAGCTTCTGAGATCTGACAAGCTCAAGCTCACATGGGCTATCCAGATCAGGGAGAATTTAGGGTTGGCTTATAGAACAGTTGCTCTCTATTGCCATACAGTAAATATCCTGTGTGTTTTGGTTGGAAGGCCTGAGCTCAGAACACATTCAGCCTCAAGAGTTATATTCTGGAAATATAAAGCTCACATATATAACAGGGCCCCTGAGCAGGTACAGAGTATCTTTCCCTCAGCATTGGATATGTAGAAGGAGGCCCACACACCAGTGATTCAAGCCCAGCAGGTGCTGTTCCAAACTCACGTGACCTGAGGCGAGCCACCTTCTAGAAATCAAGCACTGCTTTGCGCCCTCCGTTGCCCCAGAAGAGAGGACAACAAATTCCTCAGGGATTTGTGATGTGACAGCCAGATGCTCCACCAGCAGGAAGCAGACGTGACCCAGTCTCCAAACCCCACCCTAGCTTGAAAGTCTCTGCAACCAGGCCTGCTGTTTCTTCCACGTGAGCACATGGCCTCGAGTGACCAAGGGACCACACAAAGGAGGCGTCTTCTGGCATGCTGAGTGTTATCACCAGGGCTTTTTTTTTCAGGGGGAACGCAGGGGAACGGAGTTCCAGAACCTCTTGAAAATTGTCACGTGGCTGGTGGCCCCGCCCCCTGATCTCAAGGCAGAGGCGAGTTTAGACTGCCCTCCGCGCCGCTTGGCCATGCTGCGGGAAAACTTTGGGGTGTGCAAGAAAAGGCTGAAGCAGTTGAGAGACATCCAAGAGATTTACAAAATCAAGCATGGGGTGGAAAAAGAGAATATTTTTCACTCTCTCTATATTTTGGGCTCACCCTATGACATTAACCAGCAGTAGATGCAGGAGAGACCCTTCCCCCAAGCCCCATAATCCAAAATTAACCTGTAGAATTTACTGCCACAAGGTGTGGCTGTGCTTAACACGACGAGATTGGCCCTAGTGGCTAAGAGTGGATTCGTTCGGTATTATCCCCGTCTCTTTATTAACATGCCCCTGGCCCGGTTTTGGAATCAGCTAAAAGCTCAACCGGACTTCTTATCATTCAGCGTGAGCAGAATTTACCTCTCTGCCCTCCATTTCTGCCTGTCTGCGTAATCATTGAACGTCAACCTTGAGGTTCCTGAAAATGGCGTAGAGGCATAGACTATATTCACGCTATGTCCCTTGTTCCATTTACATGTTCCACTTTTCAAAGTGCTTCACTTAAAATTACCCTTCGCTAGTCTCCCTGAATGCCCTGACCTGGATAGCCCAGGTGAGCCTGATCTCATCAGCTCGCGGAAACTAAGCAGGGTCGGCCTCGGTTAGTAATTGGATGGGAGACCTCCAGCGAAGACCAGGGTTGCAGAGGCAGGCAATGGCAAACCGCCTCTGTTAGTCTCTTGCCTTGGAAGCCCCACTAGGGGTCGCCAGAAGTCAGCTATGACTGGACGGCACTCTCCACTACTTCAATCTCCCTGAATAGCACTTCACAAGCCCGTGCTTTAAGGGTTCGCTTTGGGCAGGTCTAGGAAGTAAAAACGGCCCTGGGGCAAGCCAAGTGGAGGGACCCCTGCTGTGCTACAAGTCAGCACTGGAAGGGCTCACCTAGTGCATCCCCCCCCCAACTGAAAGCAGCCCAGGAGACCATTGGTGAGCTGGCTCCACTTACTGGGGCTGGTGAGAGGGATGGGCCAAGCAGGGCCTGAGGTTCAGCAGAGTTGCGGGGGCTCAGCTCCGCTTGCCCCTGGCCCCTTGGGAAATTCCCCTGCAAGTTAAATAGCCAATGCTGCCCCAGCTTCAGGGTGGATCAGGGTCTTATCACAACCCAGGGGCAAGGTGAGGGACCCCTGTAGCACTGCCAGAGCTTAGCTTGGCATCCCCTTGCGAGAACCCACCAGGATTTCCTTAGAAACTCAGAGACCAGCCTGCCTCTGGATTGCAGGACCCCAGAGAATCTAGACACCTTCCATCCATCCTTGACTGCTTCGCTGCTTCAAGGGCAGGACTCAGTAGTTCATATCTCCCTCTTCCCCTCCCTTCCTGATGCCAGCAGGAATATCTCCAAGCAAGAGGCAGAACGGGCAAAATGTACTCGGTACCATCTGGGGCCGCACAAAAAGCTTGAACTGGGACTTTGAGACAAACAGACACATACACACACACACACAAAACCTTTAGCAATACCTTTCTATTGCATTGTCTTATGGTTGATTCATGCATAATACCTGCGATGAAGTCAGCCAACTGCAGGCCAGCAAGCATTCAGTATTCAAGAGACATCAAGTATGAAGTGGCCTGAACCGTCTAAGGAGGGAATGGCTCCTGCCAGATTCTCTAGTATTCTTATAGCTTGGGAAAGGGACAGCGCAAAATGGTATTCTCAACTCCCTCGCGCACCCTCCTGCTCCTGGGCTCTTATTTATTTGCTTTGACTTAAAAAGAGAGAGCACGTAAAGACCGATGCCAAATCCTCGGCGAGATCTGAGATTCTGAGCTTGAGCCATTGTGTGTAGAAGAGAGGAATATGAATGGCCATCAGCCCGATTCTGATCAATCAGCTCCTTCCCTTGAAACTAAGTAGTGTGTTTATTCCAGCTGAAAAAATGTGCAAATTAGCAGAGGCACAAAGCCCGTGTGTGTGTGTGTACAAACTGATTTGCAACTGCTTAAAAATTTAGAGAGGAATATGAGACCTTGGCTGTGCAAGACAGGCACCGGTTTGCTGTTTCATTCGATTCGTAAGCCACACACTTCCTTTTTAATATTTCACAACAGAGGGGAGAGATTGGACAGCTAATGCTATTATTGTTGCGCACAGATAATCTTAAGAGAAATCATTTTTAATTACTCCCCCACCCCACCATCACTGCTTCCCTGCAGGTCTCTTACTCAAGCAATATGCAGTGGACTGTTCTATTCTTCTGTCCCAAAGTTGATCCTTTATGGGGAGGGCACTGGGGCAGAGTTCTGGTACACTGGCGTGGGTTGTCCACCCAGCCCCCAAATGGGATCAGACAGATTAATCATTACGCTGCAAATGCAACAGCATAAGGCGTAAGGCTCATTAGGGTTTCTACTGCGACGCACTTATCCGGCAGCTCCCCCATGCACAAGCTCCCCTGCTGTCCTTCCATCTAGATAAGACAGATGTGGACACCTTCCTCAGCCCAGCTCACCTCCTCCATCCCGGTCACCTTCGTCACCATCGCCGAAGCGCACAAACCCCAGTGTAACTGTGTCACTTGCACAGCCCCTGGAACACTGACTTCTGTGCTCCAGAGCTCCTGAGCCAGTCTTGGGCTCAGACCCCAGCCAGTGCAACTCCCCAGCCGAAGGGGCTGAGGATGGGAAAACAGCCCGCCCCCTCCCTTCTTGGCGCAGGCTTGGTGGATTTCCTCCACTCCTGGACAATGTTTGCATTTTATTCCCTTCCCTTCCTGACCATCCCTCTTGTAGATGTTGTGAGAAGGCCTGCAAGGATATCCCATGACCTCATCCTCACTTCTGAAGCTGCTCCCTCCGCTCCAGTTGGCTTAGAATTAACTCAGCACTTATTTAAATGAGCTGGATTTGCATACTTGCAAATCAATCCCAAGCTGGCCAAAGAGGTTTTCGAGTCAAGACGTTCAAATGCCGTGCGTGCTGGGGGAGGTGGGGGTGGAGAACGCAGCAAGGGAGACAATGAGTGGATGGTTGGCTGGAGATGTTTTCTGGGTGACAGCTGTGGGCAGCTAGCAAGTGCCAAGATGGGATTCTCTCTTCCGCCTATCTGGTGCAAGGTTGCCCGGTTGCCCCCAATTCTGCAGCCTTTGGCACTGAGTGGACCGTTCCTCCACTTTCCTCAGCCAAGCTGGGGCACGGCATGGGTTGTTTTGTGCACTGAACACCCACAAGGTCAGAGATGCTCGGCTAGAACACACACCTTGCATCGAAAGGCATGAAAACAAAAAATCTCCTCCCAGGGACTTTGCTTTTGGACTGCACAGAAGCGAGCCAAGGATTGTCCTTTGGAAAGGAACACAGCAGACCCAAGACAAAAACGTTGCCAGCCAGCAAAAAGCATCATCCCACACAGCCCAAGTGGCTGGGGCAGCCATCGTGGCCGAGAGGTTGTTGCAGAGTTCCAGGTAGCTGCCACACAGGGGGCCAAATACCCAAACACGACCTCCGGCCTCACAGAAATAGCCTTCTTTCATGTATGGAGCATGTTTGCATGGATCAGGGCCCTTTGGTGCTTAGTGGCTGTGAGCCAGGAAGCTCCCATTTCAAATCTTCCCTCTGCTGTGAACTCAGTAGGTGGCCTTAGGAGCACACCACGGTTTTCTCAGTCCTCTGCCCCTTATTTGTACTACAGCATGACACTGGCCTGCCTTACAGGGCCGTTGGACAGATTAATATAGAGATAATTTCCACGCCAACTATGATCATCACTAGTGCTGACCTAAGTAGACCAATCCAGGTACTAAAAGGTGTTCACTCCAACAGAACAACTCCCCACCCATCCCCAAAATTGGTGATCTGCAGAGGGCCAAATAGCTCAGCTTCCAACTTCATCCAAGAAAGGACGCACATTTATTTCACATGTTTATTTGTGTTGCGCGGCATTTCCCCCCCTCCAAAGTGCTGCCCTTCTAACCTTCATGCACTGGGTCTGTGACAGAGTTAATGAGGATAATCGGTAACCCAGTTCCTATAGCAACGCTATGACTTGGCAGCCGAATGCACAACCACGCTCAGAACGTGGCCTTCTGCATCTCCAACCTGAGCAGAGCCGTGGCTCAGTGGTAGAGCACCTGCTTGGCCTGCAGAAGGTTAGCAAGCAGAAGAATTCAAGACCACCTAACGACAACCACTTCACTTGTAAACATTCATATATTCAATACAATAAATATAAATTGCCAATATTTGTGCAAATCATACAATATTCAATACCCATTCATTATTCAATGTTGTATCAATACATTTATACAGTCTTCATTGCAAGACCCATAAAGTGCCAGAGAAGCAATATAAGTGGCCAGGGAAGCACTATAGGTCATGCAGCCTTCGCTCGATGTAGCATCTGACATTAATGCAATTGATGGTTTAAGTGCAAGTCAAAAGTGGATGAAGGAAACGTCGGAGTGTATATATACCATCTTTGAAAAAGGGATTCCAGAAACAGGATTCTTCACCGGCTTTCCCGTCAGATGGATATTGCTCTTCTCATGATTCATGACCTATAGTGCTTCCGTGGCACTTTATGGGTCTTGCAACGAAGACTGTATATATGTATTGATGCAACATTGAATAATGAATGGGTATTGAATATTGTATGATCTACACAAATATTGGCAATTTATATTTATTGTATTGAATATATGAATGTTTAAAATTGAAGTGGTTGTCGTTAGGTGGTCTTGAATTCTACTGCAGAAGGTGCCAGGTTCAATCCCCGGCAGATTCTCCTGTTAAAAAAGGAGTCGGGTAGTGGGTGAAATAAAAGATCTTTCTCTCTGAGATCCTGGAGAGCTGTGGCCGGTTAGACTAGACAAAACTACTTGATAGACTGAGATTCAAGTGTAGTAGCACCTTAAAGAGTTTCCAGGATAGAAGTTTTCAAGAGTCAAGCTCCCTTCATCAGATACAAGAAGGCATGCGGATCCGAGCCTTTTTATCCCTGTCAAAAGTAGTAAGAAGTAAGATAAGATGCGGAGGTTCCGTGTGAAATGCAAGTAGTTTTGATTAGAGCCTGATAGACCAAGGGCCTCATCCAGAAGATGGCAGCTTCATGTGCTTCTGTGTGTGTCTAAGGAAGGTCCACAATCCACATGACACAGCACAGGCAGCCACTCTGGTAGCAGGACAAGGGAAGGCATCTCTTCTCCACCAGTGGGAGGCCCCAGAAAGAGCTACGGCCTGGCTCAGTACAAGCACTTCCAGAGGTTCATCTAGCTCAGGAGGTCTCACAGTAACCTTCCCATGCATTGCAGCCAAGTGGTGAAATGGCACGACTAGGGTTGCCAGTTCTAGGTTGGGATACTCCTGGAGATTTGGGGCTGCTACCTGGGGAGGGCAGGGTTTGGGGAGGGGAGGGACCTCAGCAAAGTATAATGCAATAGAGATCACAACCCAAATCAGCCATTTTCTTCACGGGAACTGATTTCTGTTGCCTGGAGAGCGGTTGTAATTCCAGGAGATCTCCAGCCACCACCTGGAGGCTGGCAACCCTAGCTCGAGGATTTCTGTTGTTGTCTATAGTATACCATAGAGTATGCCCTCCAAAGCTGCCATATCCTCCACGGGCCCACGGATCTCTGTAATCTGCAGATCAGCTGTAATTCCAGGAGAACTGCAGGCCGCCTCACTTGTGTCCAGGCCCCAAGGCTAACAAATTTCTGCCAGTGTAGATCTCCCCTACTGTTAGGGAGGATTTTTTTAAAATAGTACTCTGCTTCCAATTTATAAGTTCCCTACCACCACTAACCCATATATATTTCAAGACACCAAACACGTTGAATACAGAGGAAAAATTGGTTTATGTCTTACATGGAATAACCCCAGACTCTGCCTCCATTAGGGGGATACATGTATATAGACTAGTAGCAGTGGAGGGCCTTATATACCTTTCAGTACTGATTGTTTACAGAATAATTGCTATTTGTTTACAGAATAAAAGATCAGAGGTTAGGATGAAATCCTGTCAAAATGATGCATTTTCTCAGAGAACATGGCATCTGACAAGTTTGAATGATAAATGAATTATACAAACAATTGAGAAGCTGGAGCCCTGTATCTGATATTTTCCTTGGGAAGGAATTCATTCAAGGTTAAATCTTACTTTATTTAATTAGAATAACCAAAACAACAGTATGTTTATATGTTGCCCAGTGACCTGTCTCACCCAGAGACAGGATCTTAACACTAGAACAAGGCCTTTCTTTACTTGTTTACATTCTTCTGTGTGCTGGTAGATAGAATGTATGCTCAGAATAAGATTTTATGAAATGGGGCCTAAAAATTCCCTAACACCTATACTAGCCAGTATCTTGCTTAGAGCTGCTCTAGCACTGTGGTTAAGTGGTTTGGCTGTGAACCAGCACTTTATTAGTTCGAACCCCACTACTGCCATAAACTCAGTAGGTGGCCTCGGGTAAGCCAGTCCTCTCAGCCCAGCTCCCCAGAGGTATTGTGAGGATAACAACACTAACTTGTTCATTGCTCTGGGTGGGGCATTAATCTGTCTAGAAGAGCGGTATATAAGGGCAGTTATAATTATTATTGTTATTGTTGTTATATGAATGGAATATGGTTTGCAATTCGTTTGGTTGCACAAGCAACTCTTTGCAATTTAAGTCAACCCTTTCACATTCGTCCATGCACTTACTAAAGGCTGAAAAGGAGAGAAACAGCCAATATGGGGCCAATGCCATCCAATCTTGCAGTGACTGAATGGCTTCTTCCACAAGCCCAGCTGGGGATCTGGGCCTCACCGAAATCAGAACAAGTCAAGCGTTGATACGTTTAGCAGCTGGCAACAGGAAGAAAAATGTCCTTCCCCTTTGAAAAAAAGTTCTCTTTTGGAAACGGTTTGGTAAACTGTGCTAATGATCCACTCATTCAAAAAAAAAGCGTGCGCAGTCTGGCAAGTGAAACTGCTGCTGTGGCAACGCAGGAGGCAGGAAAGGGTTAACATTACGGCCAGCACTGAAGACCTTCCTTTGAACGGATTGGTTCAAAACTGGGCATGTAAAAAACCAAACAGGGGAAAATATAAGATGAAAAGGGGATGGTGAACCACTAAGGATATTGTCTCCCAAGCCAAATGTAACATTCACAGCATGCTTATAAGGCGCCCCAAGGCTGGAGGGCGGAGGAGTGGAGACAGGTGACAATTTCTTTCCAGGCTTTTGAAGGCGGTATGAAGAAGACTGTCGCTCTCCCAGGTATTCAACTTTTGCCTTTTGGCAAACAGGATTAGCAAGTTATCAGCCTGATCGGACACTAGAGTAGGGAAGAACAAACATGCATGGAAGTCACAGTGCTTAAATCAGCACCAGCTTGCTAAGCACACACACACACACACACACAATTATTTGCCTCTAGCCACAGTGACCTTATTTTCAAGGGCATCCACAAAGCAACCACATATAATCTGACAGATGCCCTTCCAAGATCATGTCCAAGAGAGTCATTCCAGCACTTCCTGATTGATATGCAGCAAGGGACCATGGGGCACGGCTCTCGGAAAGCACAGCACATCAGCTAGGGATAGTAAAATGTTTTTCCCGGCTACAGTCTGTTGTATTCCCAAAGACCACAAAGTAAATTACAGGGAGCAGATCTTAGTGGATATTACACATTTCACACTCCAAGGCCACACCGTACCCCAAAGCTGCTGTTTATAGCACGCTGGCACTTGGAGACTGAAACATGTGGATACAGTAAAAAACACATGGCAAGCCACGTCAAAAGCATTGTGAGAGAGAGGAAATGGAGGGGAAGGCGGAAGGGCAGAGGGGGCAGTCACCCAAGTATTCTTCCCCAACACCTGCAGAAGACAAATGCCTTTGGGAACTGCAGGATCGACCCCAGTCCCTTTCCTTTGGGACAGAACTCTACCAATTTGCAAAAAACTAAACCCAGAGCATGCAGGGAGAGACGAGCGCATGACAACCGCATGGGATCCATGTCAGTTCCCACATGGAATGTGCACTTCAGCTGGCTGCATTAGACGAAGCCAAAATTTAGAGTGGAAAGGAGCAAGAATCCAGTAACACCTCTAAGACTAACAAAATTTGTGGTAGGGCGTGAGCTTCCGTGAGTCACAGCTCACTTCTTCAGGTATCTGACGAAAGCTCATACCACTACTACAGACAAACACAGCTAGCCATCTTGATCTATCTCCAAAATTTACAGTACACACATGAATGGATGGAGCTGCCTTGTACTGCCCTTGGTCCATCTAGGTCAGTATTGCCCTCTCAGACTGGCAGAGGCTTGCCAGGGTCTCAGGCTTTCTTATCACGTTCCACCTGGTCCTTTTAATGGGAGATGCCAGGTAATGAACGGGGTAGGGGGCCTTCGGCTCTGCCCCTGAACCACAGCCCCTCCTCGCAGTAGCCTTCTAGACATTTCCCATTTTCCCTGCTTGCGCGCACATCCCCAGTTAACCCCAGGCAACGCCATTTCCTTTCTCCCTTCTACACATAAAAGTTCATAATAAAATCTGAACAGCCCTGGAGAGAGGAAGGAGAATTGTTCTGCCCTGTGAAATATTCTGCCCAGAATGTATGGGGAGGCATAAACGCCCTGTGGAATCTGGGTTCTAATCTCTGCCCGTGTCTAAGAGCTAAGCTACAAGAGACGAATTACACGAGGACGCACACGTGAAGGGAGTCACAATGCTAGCCAGGAAGCCAAGTTTTCAAAGAGATTGGAAGGTTCTGTCAATTGCCCCTCTCTTCAAAGCCAGCAAAGATCCTTTCTCAGAGGGTTTGCTAATTTCCTCTTTGCCTCCCCAAGGCTCTGTCAGTTTTACCTCCCCTTCCAGGAGGCAAAGAGGAAATAAACAAACTCTCTGAGGAGTGAACTTTGCTGGCTCTGAAGAGAGGGGAAATTGACAAGAGCCTTCCTATCTCATTGAAAACTCGGCTTCCTGGTTAGCAGAGCCAGTTTGGTGTCATGGTTAAAAGCACGGGACTCTAATCTGGAAAACCCCCACTCCTCCACTTGAAGCCAGCTGGGTGACCTTGGGTCAGTCACAGCTCTTCCAGAGCTCTCTCAGCCCCACCAACCTCACAGGGTGTTTTGTTGTGTGGATAATAATGACATACTTTGTAAACCGCTCTGAGCGGGCATTAAGTTGTCCTGAAGGGTGGTATATAAATCAAATGTTGTTATTACTTTTATTATTATCTGTCTTTTAAAACTCAGCTTCCCAGCTAACATTGCAACTCCCTTCACGTGAACGTCCTCGTGTAATTCGTCTCGTGTAGTTTAGCCCTCAGGTATAGAGAAAGCTGAACAGAGGCCTTTCTCCACGCAGTCCCTCCCCCACTTTTGCTATACAGCGAAAGGCTGTATAGCAAAAAGGCCTCTCCCAGCTGAATGGGAGTGCATTGATTCTCTTCCCAGGGAGAATGCTGTCGCCCCAGGAGACAGTGTGCCTATTCTCTGAAAATTCACAATGGTCCAGTCAGGGCCAATGAAAGAGGGGCAAGAAGTGAAGGATTGTACCAGGTCCCCTAAGCACAAAGTCCTGCCCTCAGTGCCATAGGCAGGCAGGTGCTGAGACAGGGAGCGGAGTTGCGATTTGTACCTCGCACACAGATCTGTGCATTATCACCTCAAACCAACTCTGGTTGCTCGAAAAACCTCCTAGCTATGTACACCTTTAAGCTTCATCGTTGTCTCTAGGCCTGGCCTTCTGGGAACAGGTTCTGTACCAAACCCCGTCACCAGTAGAATCTCCAGGTGGACACACCCTCAGGCTCAATATACAGAAATCAAGCAAGGCAGGTGTGGTAGAAACATTCAGATGGAAGCAAGAGACCGCCCCATCCATCGCCCGCCATTCAAATTCACAGCTGGAAGAGTTAGGCTGAGAGTCCATGGCCTGGAGAAAGTCACAGATGTGCGACATTACCAATATCTTTGGGAGGGGCCACAGCTCAGTGGCAGAGTATCTGCTTGGCATGCAGAAAGCCCCAAGTTCAATCCTCGGTGCTGGAGAGTGCCCCCAAGTCATAGCTGACTGATGGCAACCCCTGGTGTGGCTTTCATGGCAAGAGACTCACAGAGGTGGTTTGCCATTGCCTGCCTCTGCAACCCTGGTCTTCGTTGGAGGCCTCCCATCCAATTACTAACCAAGGCTGACCCTACTTAGCTTCTCAGATGTGATGAGATCAGCTCACCTGGGCTATCCAGGTCAGGGTTCAACCCCCGGCATCTCCCGACAAAAAGACCACAAAGTCATTTGATGTGTAAGACCTCAACTTGAAACTTTGCAGAGCACCTGCCAGTCTGAGTGGACAATACCGACCTTGACAGCTCAGTGGTCTGATTCAATCTAAGATAGCTTCAAGTGTGTGCTCACAGGTGAACACACAAGTTCAAATCCTTATAGCTGGAGTGAGTGCAGAAAGAGTAAACTTTCTACACGGTCTGAACTGTCCATGCACTGGCCTGCATCAGTCAAGAAACCAAAGGAATTGAAGTCAGCTGATTAGATAGACATATTGAGATATTAAAGAGTCCAGTAGCAGCTTTAGGACTAACCAACTTTATTGTAGTGTAAGCTTTCGAGAACCACAGCTCTCTTTGTCAGATGCATCTGACAAAGAGAGCTGTGGTTCTCGAAAGCTTACGCTACAATAAAGTTGGTTAGTCCTAAAGCTGCTACTGGACTCTTTTCTATTTTGCAACTACAGACTAACACGGCTGACTCCTCTGGACATTGAGCTATTAACAAGGTAGTCCTAAACAGAATCACTCCCTTCTAAGCTCCCTGAGCTCTGATCTAAGTAGCCCAGGCTAGCCCAATCTCATCAGATCTCAGAAGCTAAGCAGGGTTAGCTTTGGTTAGTAACTGGATGGGAGACCACCAAGGAAAATCAGGGTGACTATGCAGGGGCAGGCAATGGCAAACCACCTCTGTTAGTTTCTTGCCTTGAAAACCCCAGCAGGGGTCGCCGTAAGCCAGCTATGACTTGATGGCACTTTCCACCACCAACTCCCTGAGTTCAATGGGCTTAGAAAGGCATAACTCTCTTTAGGATTGTCCTGCAAGTACTGCATCATATCCATGGAACTACATTGTGGAGCTGTAAAGGAGAATGCTTCTTAGGACATAGGGGTTAAGCCACGTCTGCCTCGAGCAGGACTCCAGAGCAGTAGCACCTAAAAGCCCCAAACAAACAACCTCCTTCCTTCCATAAGGAGAGATCCAGCAAAGCAATGGCTCACTCCTCATGGGAGTAAAAGGGAGGAGCATCTTGCCCCTAAGGCTTGCTTCTCGAGCTTCTGGCCTGCAAAGGAAGAGCATAGCATGCTATCTGTTTTCTCAACAAGAGACCAGTCTACTTTTTAAAATTTATTGCCGGATCTTGGCCACAGGCAGAGAATCACCACTGCCCGTCATCCGTGCGAGATGCATGGCCGCCTGATCGTCTCTAGTCAAAAGCCTTTATCAGAAAGAAAAATTATTCTTTGCACTTGAAAAGGAAAGCTGACCTGCCTAAGGCTGTAGATATGTTGGGTTTTTTTTTAAATGATGCTGTTAGATCAGCTCAGTGAGCAGATAGACATTGATGGATTCGTACAACTATGGGGCAGACCGTGATGTCACATGCGCGGTTTCTCTGAATACATTTTCCATTCACGTGAGTCACGGTATGGATCCCCACGGTAACAAATCCGATTTGACATAACTCGGCAAGCCTCTTTGTTCCATCTGATTCCATCTGACGTGGGGGCAACATGGGCCAGATGATTTGGTGGTGGGCCCGGAGCAGAGTTCTTGTCTTTGGATTCCAAATGTGTTCAACTATGTCAAAGCAAAGGCCCGGTTTGGAGCCGCTTCTCATCCCAATGACTTGCATGTGTGAATGGACTGCACATGCAAAGATATAACACTGCAGGCTTTTCAAGATAGAAAAGAGCAAGAGCACAGGAGCACCTAGAAGACTAACAAACTTTGTGGTAGGGCATGAGCTTTTGGGAGTCACAGCTCACTTCTTCAGATAACAAGAGTCCAGTAGCACCTGTAAAACTAACAAAATTTGTGGTAGGGGATGAGCTTGCGTGAGTCACAGCTCACTTCTTCAGATACACCTAGAACGTGAGCCCATCTGTCCTTATATCTCAGAGAGTGGAGAAATGTGAGATGGACTCACATTCAAGCAGTATCTGAAGAAGTGAGCTGTGACTCAAGCAAGCTCATCCCCTACCACAAATTTTGTTAGTCTTACAGGTGCTACTGGACTCTTGCTCTTTTCTACTGACACAGACTTTTCCTTTATCTTCTCCCGTCACCTCCAAGCCAGTGCTTTTCAGTTGGGCTGCCAGTCCAGCATACTGAGTCAGAGTGCAGAAAAACCAAGCCGTGGGTGTGAACCCACCCTGGTGAGAAACACCTGCATGTGTGAACTTGATGGCGCTTGAAGCCATGGAACAGTTCTGGGGTAGCCTTTCAACGAGGGCAAATCAACGCTTGGTGTTGTAAGATATGAACATGCACGGGAGAGCTAGTCTCTTCCCCTCCCCTCTAGGAGGTTTTGCCAACCCAACAGTGGGTTGAAATCTGTAGTTTGTATGAGCCAATCTGCGAATTGTCCTTCAGCCTCCCCCATTCTCGCGTTGCCATACCAACCATCCCTCCCAACAGCCGTGTTTCCCTCGGCAAAGTGGAAACCGACTCCTTTCTTTTCCTCCCCCCCCACCCCCAAATGCTGCTCTTTCCTAGGAGATGCAGGACCGTCCACGGTGTCACAGACTTCTTTTTATGCCCTTCAGAGAAATCCGCAGCTGGAGAGTGAGGCGCCTGAGGGATCGTGGATGAACTCAGGGGCAGGCGGCCTGTTCTCCTCACCCCTTCCCAGCCCCGGAAAGATCTGCTTCACAGATCTGTGGGTTTCCGCAGCAGCCATCTCGACCCTGTCAGCTCTGCCTGACGCCCGAATTCAGGAACAGCCTGAGGGGAAGCTGTCAGGCAGACTGGCCGCTGAATGGAGCATTTGATAAGGTCGAGTTGGAGGCGGGGAGGGGGAAAGAGAAAAGATCGTGGAAGGAAACCGCTGCTGTTGGGAAGATGGAATTGTAGAAGAAAAGCCACGAGGGTGCAAATCTTTCTGGAAAAAATCCAGGAGCTCTTCCCCTAATTCCTCCAGCGTGAGCAGGAGGCGAATTAGCTCTGTCCCATCCTGGAAAATATCTGTGGGTATGAAGGCGAGGCTGGAGAGGAGGATTTGCACTGCTGACCAGGCCCAGAAAATCTGTGTCTAGAAGGAATATGACAGCAGAGCAGCCACACGGATATCAGGCATAATCCTGCACCTCCCCCCACCGTCCCCCCAATGGTCCACATTTTCCTACCCCCATTCATGTCACACGAACATGTTAGAATTATCGGGGTGGGGGAGGGAAAGATACTCTGCACATGGTCTGGGGCCATTTCATCTAGCCTTTCCTATAACAGCTGCCCAGAATGGACTCTGGAGAGCCCAGAAGCACCCGGGCTCTGCAGAGAGCATTCAGCGGCTCCATATATGGCATGACGTGGATCGCACATGCAGGATAAATAATCAGATGGTTCTTGCTGGAACCTCTCCCCTCCCGCAACCAACACAGCCGCTGCCATTTTTTAACTTCGGAGATCTCCTCTAATGAGCTTCCGCCGCAGCCGTTCTTTTGTGGTAGGAGATTCCAGGTAACGCCAGGTATTTTTAGCACCTGCACTGTCATCCCACGGCCAAAGCTGGATTAGGCAGCACTGACATCAGTGGCACCTCGACCTCCTTTCACCCAAGGGAAGTGTTGCAGTGACAGCCAACGGATGCCCACCCAAGTACTTTTTGTTGTGTGCCCATTTGGTTCAGAAAATCAAAATCACAGTGAGATGCTACTGGGGACATCGAGGGCCATTCGTCGTCTCCTTCTTTTCTGTACCCAACCGGGTCTATGCCAAGCGGCCAGCAGTAGCAGCAGCAGCAGCACAGGAGCAGGGGATGGGTGACGTTGGGCACGTCTGGTTCAGTGCCCCCGGACAGCTCTGGGCTACGCTGCTTGCTTTGCCCCTGGGACTTTCTGATGGGCCAACCCACCCCTGGCAATGGTTCATAAACCCTCCCCTCTCAAGCCACAATGCTGTGTGCAGTACTTTGTAAGGAAGACCCATGGGACTCAGTGAGCCTTCTAAATAAGATGCTAAGAGCAGACCGGCTATAAAAGTGTTTTCAGTTAAGGAACTTGCCATACTCCAGTGCACCAAGCAGCAGCCTGTCTGGATAAATATGAACTCAAGAATCACCGTTTAGAAAAAAAAAAAGTAAGCACCTGTATTTTTAGCTTTTCATTTTGTGCATTCAGAGTTAGATGGTGCCTTATAACCTCAAGGAGAAAAAGCGTTCCCAGAGGTCCGCCTGGGAAGGAAAGAGTTAATGCTTGCACAACATTTTGGAAAAGAAAAACAACATGGAAAATGACCACTTCTATTCAACAAGGAAATCCTTACAAGTCAGCCTATGAAATGCCTCCCTGGGTTTGGCATTGCAAACGGGGAAAGGAATCAGGGCCCTTCTTCATACAGAAGGATTGCATCTCTACTCACGAGCAAGACTTAGGGTATAGTGCACTGGGAAGTTCTCCTGCACAAATAAAGAGGAGATGTGCAAGAATGATCAGAGCATCATAAACCTTTGGGATGGAAGGAGATGTGAATGACCAGGCACGTCCAGCGAGCCGAAAGGAACACAGCACACCTCTTGAGAGGCAGCTCATCTCATCCTCCCACCCCTAGCTCCCACAGGCCAGAAAGCAAGTCCGATAGGTCAGGCTCCAAAATCAACACGCACCCTTCCTGCAGGCCTGTTAAGCCATTCTCTTTGGCTGGGAGTTATTTTAATTTCACACACACACACACACAGAGGACAAGATGAGACACAAGTTTAAATACATCAATCTGTCTTTGCATTCCTCAATTCGGAGCTTTCCATTTTCCAAATCAGGCTAATTTGGGCAATTCTCTATGCCTTCTTGGGGAACAAACACTGCGTGATGTGTATTATATTTACAGATGAGTGATGATGAGTGATTTACATATGAGATTGCCACTCTAAAAAACTGTGACAATTATGTTGGCCCTCCCCACAGGCTTTTCACCTTAGGAGGAACCCTTCAAAGTCATTCCAAAGGGTGCACTGGGCAAAAGAGCTTGAGCAATTGTATCTCACGTGGGATGCAGCAGGTGTCTCCCCCTGGACAATCCAGTCTGACCCACAGATGCACATTATAGATGCACACAGGCCTTAAGCGCATGATTCTGGCAAGGGGTGCTGGGTCCTTCTCACGGGCAGGGGAACCCCTCGATCCTACCGGGGTGCTGCCCTGGAGGGTACCCATTACCCAACATCTGGGGAACAGCTCAGCCAAACCTGTCAAGGCTTCTCGGTTTCTCTCGAGTAGACCGACCGGCTCCATTTATTGCCTCCCCCCCGCCCCCCCGCCCCCCCGCAGCCTTCCTCCAAGCAGCTGGAGCGGCTCAGGCGGTTCTGGCCTCCGCTGTGTTATTATCCTCACAACAACCCTGCGGGGCGAGCGCGCCCGAGAAAGAGCGCGGCCGCTTTCCACCCTCGGGCCGGCCACCCTCCCTGGGGAGAAGCTCCGCTCCGATCGAGGCCCCGGGGAGCCAGGCAGCGCGGAAAGCCGGGCACTGATGGCCGGGGACCTCGGCCGAGGCGCCGCACCGAGGCCGGCGAAGGCGCCGTCGCGGAGCAGCCGGGGAGGTCGGAAGACGCGCGGCGCCTCCACCGAGGCGCATCCCGGAGACGGCGGGGTGGAAATGCCCCAATGCACCGTCGGGGGAACCAGCGACCAAAGCGCGCCCTCCGAGGGGCGCCGAGCGGCGCTTCCCACGTGCGGCGAGGCTGCAAGGGACGCGCGCCCGGGCGCCCCTCTCCCCTCGCCCGCCTTCCACCTGTGGAGACCGCCCGGGCATCGCCCCAGGCGGCCGCCCCTGGTCCGCAGCGCAAAGGGTTAAAACTGCAGCAGATCTACTGCGCAATCTGCGCCCCTGCCCGGGCAAGCCCGGCCCCTCCCGGCGCAGCGCGGCCGAGCCGAGCACAGCCAAGCCGGGCTGCAGGCAGAAGGCAGAGCCGCGCCGCCGCCCGCCCTCGCCTTCCCCGGGCTTACCTTAGTGACAGTCATGCAGGCGCCCGGGGAGGAGTGCGCGCTCGGCAGAAGACGCGCGGCCGGCCGGCCGGGCGGGCGGGAGGGCTGCTGCCTGCCTGCCCCCGATTCAAACCAGAAACGGACGGGCGAGGAGCGGCCGCGGATTGGAGGGGCCGGAGCCGGAGCCGCCCGCGAACGCCGCTGCCGCCGCCGCCGCGCCTGGAGTCTCCCCGCAGAGCGCGCGGCGTCAGCGCTTCCAGGAAGCGCCAAGGACCACCCTCCGCCTTCGCCTCCCGCCTCCGCCTCCGCCCCGCCTCCCGCGCCCTCCGCCAGCCGCGCCAGCCGCATGCGGGCCCGGGGCTGCGGCCGAGCCGGCCGGGCGTCCAGCCCCGCCCGGCGCCGGGGAAGCCACCTGCGCGCCTGCGAGGGAGCCCTCCGCCCTGCGGGCTCCAGGCCCGCGAGGAGAGGCCGGCCCGCGGCCACGTGTCCGTGCCCCCGTGCCTTCTCCAGGCTCGCAGCAGAATCGGCGTGTGAGTTAGAAAGCGGGTTGCTGCGAGAAGAGCGCGCGTGTGAATGCGCCGGCACGGCCCCGCGATTGCAACCCGCTAGAATCCTGTGCCTTCGCTTTTCCGAACAGGGTATAGCGCACATGGGCTGTCTCTGTGGTGGCCCCTGCCTGAGGAGGTCAAGAGAACGCCCCCCCCATCTCCTGTCTTTCCGCAAACCATGCAAAAGTGGATTATTCAAAAAGGATTTTGTATTGTAAGGAAAGGGGGGGGGTGTCTCAGATCTCTGCTGCTGAGTTAGGAGCCATAAACCTCACCACTATGTTATATTGGATTCCTGCTAGTGAACTTGTATCTATTTACCCTATGGCGTTGTTTATGGAAATATCCTTGATATTGGTTGTACTGATCTCACACTGTGTAATCCACCTTGAGTCTCAGTGAGGAAGGCAGACTATAAATGACATACATACGTATATATATATAGGGCTTTTTTCTGGGAAAAGAGGTGGTGGAACTCAGTGGGCAACTCTTGGCGGGAGGTGGTGCCCCTGGTACCACGTGCACGCGCAAAGTGCACACGCGTGCTCCCAGGGCCAATGATGTCACTTTGGGTCAGCTGGAACAAGGGAGTTTTTAAAAGTTTAAATCACCCTCGGTGAAAATGGTCATATGGCTGGTGGCCCTGCCCCCTGATCTCCAGACAGAGGGGAGTTTAGATTGCACTCCGCGCTGCGGCACAGAGGGCAATCTAAACTCCGCTCTGTCTGAAGATCAGGGGGCAGGGCCACCAGCCATATGACCATTTTCAAGAGGTGCTGGAACTCCGTTCCACCGCGTTCGAGCTGAAAAAAAGCCCTACGTACATACGTACGTACATACATACATACATACATACATACATACATGAGAGGGCAGGCATTTAGAGGAGCCTTGACTCGCAACCTAATTGGCAGAATCCGAGGGTTGGGTACAAAGAGTGAGAGGAGCCAAATCCCTGTGGAAGGAGCTGGTTGTTGGAGTCAAGTGTGCCGCCTTTCCTGCGGGATGGAGTTAGACCAGCTAGCTAGTTTCCAAGCAGCACTGATTGCCCAACCTGTTTCAGGACAGCCCTCCAAGCCTGGCTCAAGGTGTGCCTGGATCCACGTATGCCTGGCTCAAGCATGGCAGCTTGGTTCATGGTGCAGCAGTTCTGCCCATGCCCAGGCTGAGAGGGGCGGGGCTAATGGCTTCAAAGACCCTGCTGCTGTTTGGCCCTGTTTGAAAGCTGGCACCTTAGCCTGGTCTCAGCGAGCAAGTCTGCTCTTGCCAGTTAAAAGCTAAGGGAGCAGTCCTAAGAACATCTCTTCAGATTTCCCATTCTATTCAATGGGGCTTCCTGGAAACTGTTCCAAGAATTGCAGCCTTGAGAGTCTCTCTATACAAGATATCTTACACAGGGACGCTCAAGGGAAAGATCTTACACTTGTTCTCCCATTGTGGATACACACGCACTGCTAGGGAGACAGAGGGCCAAGCTAGAAGTGACGAATTATACTTGAATGGCAAGTGAACAGACTCAATGTGTATTCCTCCCTGTTCGCTTGCACTCCACTTGCACTCTGCTCAATCACTACGTGCAAGTAGAATGCAAATGAACAGGGAGGAATACATGTGAGTCTATTCACTTGCCATTCACGAGTAATTCGTCACTTCTAGCTTGGCCGAGTATACTTGAATGTAAGACCACACAGAAAGGAAGTTACTTGAGTGTCCCATGTGAGATGTCTTGTGTACAGAGACTCATCAGCTCAGTGGAGAGCCTCCATGATCAGAGGGGACGAACTATGGGAGGCTGCGCTGTTGCATCTGCTTCATTCTTTCTCTTTGAAAAGAGATCTAGCCTGCCATGCTTCTGGGCCCAATTTCCCCTTGGCGCCCTGATCCAGCAGGGCCGATTTATATGCAGCCCCCTTTGGAAGGGACTTACGGAACCTGGATCAGGAGTCCCCATTTCTAGCTTTGGTCACTTCTGACTAGGGAGTCCGGTTGAAAGCAGTTTCATTATTTTGGGCTGCAGGATTCGGTAGCTTTGTTTTGCAAAAGCTTCTTATCTCCCCCCCCCCCACCAAAGTCCAGGTTCAATCTTGCATCAAATGGGAGGGAGACAGAGAGTGCTTTTTGGCTTGCCCGCCAGGAGGCTGTGCCAAATTCCCAGTGCCAACTCCTGAAGGGTACAGACTGTGTTCTTTGTTGCCCATTATCAGGGGAGCTGTTCTCCTTTCTCTGGGGAATGCAGTGCACCTTGCTCGGGAGGCACCTGATGGAGTCGAATTACTCAACCAGCACCTTGCAGGGTATTCAGGAAGACAAAAGGCCAAGACAGCAGAGCAAAATGTTCTTGTACACCAGACTTTCTCTTTGCTCAAAGACATCCTTGGGCCTCAGAGTAGCTTAATTAAGTGTCTAGTTTAAAAATATAATCATAAAAAACAAAAATGCAAAAGCACAAAGAAGCATATTTCTCTGTTGGCTGGAATGAAGTCGCACCGAAGTTAGTTCTTGATTGAAAAGAGAAATCTTACTTGCAACATTTTTCAACCCTTCTTTCTTGTTGACAATCTCAGGACCCTGAAATATCACAATCGGGACTTCTTGTGCTGCATTTCCAAATGTCCCAACCCAATATGGTGAGGCTTGAGTTCTTCCAGCCTCACCTCAGCATATTCCTCCCTGGAGCTGATGAAATTCCTGCCTTCAGATCACGGTTTGAAAAAGTGTAACTTAGAGCCGAAACAGACGTGACGAGATACCTAGGTTCAACTCGTGTTCTCTTACAAAGTGTAGGCGTCCTTGCAGCTTAAAGTTTAGCATTTACAGAGCAGCAGGGAGGGAAGTGCAGGCGTGGGGCGCCTTTCCTCCTGCTCTCGAGGTGCATCGCGGCATTTTCCCTTCCCCACTTACACGGAGTATCACTTCATCTCCCCCCTCCCTCACCCGGCCTGGTCCCTGCAGAATGATGCCTGGCTGCACCAGGAGAGCCGGGAGGAAAGGCTCCCAGAGCATCTCCCCCCCTCGCTCGGCTGGCCCCTGCCCAAAGCCCCATGGCCCAGAGCTGCATAGCCGGGCGTGCTCTGCCTTTACCCCGATCGCATGGACCGTCGCTCCATCCACCCCTTGCCCAGCCCCCGCAGAGCGACGGCGAGCTATGCAGCTCCGAGCCGCACGGCTTCAGGTGGGGGCCAGGTGAGCGGGGGGGAGATGCAGCAGTGCTCTGGGCACCTTTCCTCCTGCTCTCCCCATGCAGCCTGGCGTCGCTCTGCGGGGGCTGGGCGAGGGCATCGCTGCATCTTCCCCCTCGTTCGCCTGGCCCCCACCTGAAGCCGCGCAGCTTGGAGCTGCATAAACTTTAAGCTGCAAGGACGCCTACACTTCCCGACAAACGTTGAGGTAAGAGAACACGAGTTGAACCTAGGTATCTCGTCACGTCTGTTTTGGCTCTTAGAGTCTCCCTACAGAAGACATTTTACACAGGGTTAGTCAAGTGCAGGGAGATGCAATGTTCGCCAGGAAGCGTAGTTTAAAAAGAGCCAGCAGAGATCACTCCTCAGAATGTTTGTTAATTTCATCTTTGCCTCCCCAAAGGGGAGGTGAAATTGACAGGACCTTTAGGGAGGGAAAGATGAAATTAACAAACCCTCTGAGGAGTGATCTCCCCTGGCTCTGTCTTTTTAAACTACGCTTCTCAGCTAACATTATGTCTCCCTACACTTGGGCATCCCCGTGTAAGATGTCTCATGTACAGAGACTCTTAGTAATGTTCTGCTTTGGATGATCAACTAGCCACAGTTAGTTTACTTAAACCATGGTTTCCAGTACAGTACAGAATGTGACAGACTACATTTTCCATAGAAAAGTCCTTTGGGTGTTGTTTTTAATAATACATAATTTACTCTTTTACAATGTATGTCATTTTGGAAGAATAACAAAGGGACTTATACATTTTTGTAAATAAAAAAGATTGGGTTGAGTAACTTTGAGGAGGCGTTGATGATGGAAGTCAAGCTTCAATGACACAACTTCAGAGACAGGAGATATAAAATCGGTTATTGGGCTTGTGCTAAGTAAAACTTGCCTGGGATGGGTGGTTTGGCCGGTGCCCAGCTGCTACAAATACAGCAAATTAAAAAAGAGAGAGCGAGCGGTGATTGTATCAGTACCGGAATCTGAAATTCTCGATGCCAGAAATAGAGAGGAATCTCTCTCTGTCTGTGTTTTCAGTTCCTGTTCAGCTCTGCGATAAACAAAGGGGCTTCTTTTATCCAAGAGGGCAGATCCAAGCCTATCTTTGCTGAACTGTTTCATAAAACGTTACTAGATCGGAGAGGAAGGAAACATCAAGAGAATTACTTTCTTTGGAAAAGAAAAGTTCCTCTTCTGATGAAGATATAGCTCTGTTTCGAAAGCTGGAAGGTTTTTGTCAGACAGGTCTGAAATTGTCCAAAAAGTTCATCTTCGATTGCAGTCCCTTGTGGCGGTAAACCCTGGATGACAGCGCATACCTTGGCCCGGAGGGACTGAGCTGAGATAGGCAGTGCCTAAGTAAAGCTTGTTCACAGCCCAGCCCTAGGCAGATTTTCTTAGAAGTAAACCCCATTGAGTTCAGTAAGACTTAATCCTACACAGGGCTTTTTTTCTGGGAAAAGAGGTGGTGGAACTCAGGAACACACAATGATGTCACTTTGGGTCAGCTGGAACAAGGGGGGAGTTTATTAAAGTTTACATTGCCCTTGGTGAAAATGGTCACATGGCTGGTGGCCCTGCTCCCTGATCTCCAGATGGGGGAGTTTAGCCAGTGGCGCAGAGGGCAATCTAAACTCCCCTCTGTCTGGAGATCAGGGGGCGGGGTCACCGGCCATGTGACCATTTTCAAGAGGTGCCGGAACTCCGTTCCACCACGTTCCTGCTGAAAAAAAGCCCTGATCCTACATAACTGCACAGGATCAGAACTTACCCTCTCTCTGGGAAGAACAGAAAAGAGGAGCAGCAGCTGTGTCCCCCTAGCAATCCATCCAGTCCTGAGCAAAGAAGGTATTTGTGGTTTACCCCGAGAAACGGCTGCTTCCATTATGGATTTCAATGGACCACATGACAAATGGCTTCCTCCCAATGGCTGAGGACCGGATTGAGGGCAGCAGCAGCAACTCCTGTTTTTCCTCAGTGGGCTGAGGGGACAGTGAAGGTAAACAACAAGGACCAATGAATTGCCAATGAATCCTGGAAGTGAGCCAGGCTGGGAGGAAAATGCCTGAAGCACTGGGATGCCGGGAAGTCTGGAAGGGGAGGTCAAATATCTTCTGAACACCCTCTTTTCAGGGAAAATTAAACACACACACCTTGTGGCACAGAGTGGTAAGTGGCAGTACTGCAGCCCGAGCTCTGCTCACAACCTGAGTTCGATCCTGGTGGAAGCCGGGTTCAGGTAGCCAGCTCAAGGTAGACTCAGCCTTCCATCCTTCCGAGGTCAGTAAAATGAGTACCCAGTTTCCTGCGGGTAAAATGTAGATGACTGGGGAAGGCAACGGCAAACCACCCCATAACAAAAAGTCTGCCAAGAAAACGTTGTGATGTGACGTCCCCCCATGGGTCAGTAATGGCTCGGTGCTTGCACAGGGGACTACCATTACCTTTTTTTTATATATACACTCCAGCTCTGCTGTAAAGGTGAACAAGGCAGGTGAGTGGAAAATCCTGGCTCCTCATCCATGCCTTGACTCTTAAGACTTCTTCACAGCATGTGAGAAAAGAGGCAGGAGTGGCATTAAGGAAGGGGGGAGGAAAAGGTACCCGGCATCAGGAATCTCCATAGGGCCTACAACTGAGGTGGTAGAAACAGGAAAGGAAGAGAGAGTCTTAGGGCCAAGCTAGAAGTGATGAATTATACTTGAATGGCAAGTGAGCAGACTCGCATGTATTCCTCCCTGTTAACTTGCACTCCACTTGCACTCCACTCAATCACATAGTGAACAGACTCGCATGTATTCCTCCCTGTTCACTTGCGCTCCACTTGCACTCCACTCGATCACGTAGTGAACAGACTCAAATGTGTTCCTCCCTGTTCACTTGCGCTCCACTTGCACTCCACTCGATCACGTAGTGAACTGACTCGCATTTATTCCTCCCGGTTCACTTGCGCTCCACTTGCACTCCACTCGATCACGTAGTGAACAGACTCACATGTATTCCTCCCTGTTCACTTGTGCTCCACTTGCACTCCACTCGATCACTACGTGATCAAGAGAAGGGCAAGTGGAGTGCAAAATAACAGGGAGGAATACATGTGAGTGATCACTATGTGATCGAGTGGAGTGCAAGTGAACAGGGAGGAATACATGTGAGTCTGTTCACTTGCCATTCAAGTGTAATTTGTCACTTCTAGCTTGGCCCTCAGAAGGCGGCAGCTGCTGTGTTGCCAAGGGCAAACTGGCTCTTAAACTTCCCGGGAAAGTTCCTGACAGGCCCCGGAAGTGGAGGGCTGAGCCAAATGTTGCCAGCGGTACTGGCAGCCTCACAGGGCCCGCTTGGCCTTGCTTGCTCCTAGGAGATTTGAGCATTGAAATCTGTCCCCCTCTGTAGCCAAAAGGTGGGTGGAGGTTGTATGCAGGAAGAGGATTAACACCATCTTACCTGTACTGTCACATCACTGTACCCGCCCACAATGACAATTTCCCTTTTCCTCATTGTTACCTTTAAACATACAAATTAGGGTCTTTCGTTTTAGAAGACGTTTTTTCATTTCTTAAATTGCATACGTGCAGGAAATGACAAATTGGACTGGAAGCCTGCAGTTACCATGGCACTACTGAGATAGCATTTGCGCTCACAACGGCATCTTCCACAGAAGCCCTCTTCAGATGACGTAAGGCACATAAAAATCAGTGGGGATAGAGTGGAGTAGGCACAAGTGTGCTGGCCCCACCTACATACAGTCACCAGTGCCTGACTGTGGCAAGGAGAGCCTGCCAGCTGCTAGCCCCATCTACCAAACTCATGTGCTGCCTGACATGGTGATGTGCTGTGCCCAGTGGCTGCAAAAGAGTGGTGCTCACCTTCTGCCGGCTACCAGGCCTGCCCTCAAGAGAGGAGTAGCTGCAGCAGCAAAATGGAGGGTGTGTTTGTGTTCCACTACTTCTTGTCCTGTGCATGAAGAGAAACATGTTTCAGAATGTTTAATTCCTTGGCCACAAAGGCATGGGCGTGGTTGGGTTCAATTTTTGAGTTGCCTGTTTTGTGTGCAAGTTATTTTCTATTGTAAGATGGTTGCCACATATATCATTTACACTAACAACAACAACATTCTATTTATATACCACCCTTCAGGACAACTTAACGTCCATTCAGAGCCGTTTACAAAGTATGTCATTATTATCCCCACAACAACAATCACCCTGTGAGGTGGGTGGGGCTGAGAGAGCTCTGAGAGAGCTGTGAGTAACCCAAGGTCACCCAACTGGCTTCAAGCAGAGGAGTGGGGAATCAAACCTGGCTCTCCAGATTAGAGTCCTGCTGCTCTTAACCACTACACCAATCTGGCACTGTATCGTTCTCTGTGGTATTGTGTGTACATTGACAGCAGGAAAATTGTACACATATGGAACAGTTTCACACGGGGTGAACAGTGTTTTCTATAGCTAGGGATGTTCAAATTTTATGTTTCAAGGATTGGTGATCCCAATGGTGGAAAGACATCTAAGTCCAACCCCAGCATTTCTGCAATGGACCCCCCACTCTATTTGTGGCATACTGTTGCTGACGTGGGGAACTAATGGGGTTGGTGGTTTTCTCTCGGGGTAAGTGACTAGATTGGATGGCCTTTGGGTTCCTTCCAGCTCTTTAACAAGCACACCACTGTACCAAATCCCCTGTTTATTCATTTCTTTTCCCTTTCCAGTAGGGAATAGTTGGTTTTGAATTTGCATGAGGTCAAGGGGGAATTTCAATGGCTAGTAGCCAGAAAAAAACCCACAAAAGTTTATTTTTTAGACAACAAAAGGAAAGGAGAATAGAGTTGTTACTAGGCATCGGAGAAAATAGTCAGTAGATATCATGGAACCAAAATCGCAGACATGAGAAGAAAGAAAACCAGCATTTGATGAATAATTTAAATGTTGTCAAAAGGAGCATTGTAAAAAAGAGAGAGATGCAGAATGATACGGAAAAATGATTGAAAATAGATTTGCAGTCATAGAAAGGAGCATTGAAATATATGACAAAAGAAGGGGGAATTTAAAAAAAGATTTATTGGCTCACAGTAATGTACGCCAAAGTCTAACAAATACAATTAAAAGCCAAAAGTAAGCCATTCACTCCTTTAAGAGAAAATTAGTGGTTGCAGCGCCAACAAATCTGGGTTATTGATTAAAAGGCCTTTTTACTCTCCTTTGCCTCTTTCAGGACCTGTGGCTACGAACAGGGGCTGTTTCCACTACTTACCTTCATCCGAAATGCTGCGGAACGTCGCAAAAAACCCATGCAAGATAGCGCCTGCTTGCGTGAGTTTTGCGCGACATTGTGCAAAACTCGCGCGAGAAGACACTATCTTCCGCGTTTTTTTCGCGATGTTCCGCAGCTTTCCGGATGAAGGTAAGTAGTGTAGAAATGGCCTGAGTAACGCTTTTAGGAGGATTCCAGACACTGCCAAGGAAGACTTTTACAATACCTAAGGGTCCGTCTCCCCGTATGTACCCCAGAGAGCATTAAGATCAGCAAATAAGAACTTACTAGTGGCCCCTGGCCCCAGGGAGGCCCGGCTAGCCTCGACCAGGGCCAGGGCATTTTCAGTCCCGGCCCCAACCTGGTGGAACTCTCTGTCGGAGGACTCCCAGTCCCGCCAGGATCTTACATCCTTTCGGTGGGCCTGTAAGATAGAGATGTTCCGCCAGGTGTATGGTTAAGGCCAGTTTTTTATTATTTAGAAGCCTTTCTACTGGTCTCCCGCAAGGGCAGCAATGTAATAATCTGCCCCCTATAAGTGCAGTCACCAGATTATTATAAACGGTGGTCCCACCCCACCCTTTTGTTCTGCTTTGTTTTCTATCATGATTGGGGAAATTGGAGGGGGCTTGCCATCTGTTTTGTATGTATTTGTGGTGTTTTTTGGTTTTTAAATGTATTTTATACGTCTTAATGCTCATTGAGCATTTTACTGTAACCCACCCTGAGCCTGTTCACGGGGAGGGAGGGCTAGAAATAGAATCAATCAATCAATAAATCAATCTCCTTTCTACTAGGAGAAGGCAGGGTAATGAGAAATGTATGCTCTTTGAAATAGTTTAAAGAATTGTCCCTTTAACGACTATTCAACCCAACAAGACCAGAGATGTCATGGTAAAATATGTCTCCTACAAAATGAAGTCATAGGTAATCAAACTATTTTAGGAGGCAAATTCAAAGATTAAAGATATAGAACCTACAGTCTTTAGCAGATCTCAGTCCTTGGATCTTAAAAGTGGGGGGAAAATGGATTTGACAGTGGTGAAATTTTAAGGCCTATAAAGGTTACACTTGGGGCTTTTTTTCTGGGAAAAGAGGTGATGGAACTCAGTGGTGGATCTCAGGACCGCACAATGACATCACTTTGGGTCAGCTGGAATGAGGGGGGAGCTTTTTAAAGTTTAAATGACCCTCGGTGAAAATGGTCACATTGCTGATGGCCCCGCCCCCTGATCTCCAGACAGAGGGGAGTTTAGATTGCCCTCTGCGCCACTGGAGCGGCGCAGAGGGCAATCTAAACTCCCCTCTGTCTGGAGATCAGGAAGCAGGGGCACCGGCCATGTGACCATTTTCAAGAGGTGCCGGAACTCCGTTCCACCACGTTCCAGCTGAAAAAAAGTCCTGGCTACACTGACTTGGATAGCCTAGGCTAGCCTGATATTGTCAGATCTTAGAAGCCAAGCAGGATTGGTCATGGTTGGGATGGATGGGAGACCACCAAGGGAGTCCAGGACTGCAACACAGAGACAGGTAATGGCAAACCACCTCTGAACAACTCTTGCGTTAGAAACCCTATGAGGTCGCCATAAGTTGGCTGAGGCTCGACGGCACTTTACACACACACAAGAAGGTTGAGGTGGAGATTTGCTTTCAAACTATTGATTGTCCCTGCGAAGGTAAAGTATTTGTAATCATGAATAAGGTTACATATTTTTAAAAGAGTCAGTAATGAAGAATTACCCAGAAAGAGATGATGAGGATAAGAGAAAAAGGATTGCACAAAAAAGATAAAGTCCATGAGCAGTGTAATAAAAGGAGAAAATGAATGAATACTGATAGAGATCTCGAAAGCTGATAAATTTTGTTTGCAAGACAAAGGAGAAATTTGGAAATTAGTGTAATTCAGCCAATGATCAAGAAATATCAAGGATTATCAAAGGCCATAAAGTCTCATTTGAAAAGAACGGTGTGATTCAGGAATGTGTAGAATTTAAGATTTTCAAGTATTTATTGGTACATGTTTTCCTTTTTCATAACTATCAGTCTTTTAAATATTTTTCTTCCTTTTTCTTTCCTATTCTTTTCCTCTCCTTCCCCCACCCTTTTGATTTTCTTCTATGATTTCTTTTTATTTTCTCTTGCTGAGAGCCAGTGTAGTGTAGTGGCTAGCATGTCAGACTAGGATTTAGGAGATCCAGGTTCGAATTCCCACTCTGCCATAGAAACTTGCTGGATGACCTTGGGTCAGTCACACCCTCTTAGCCTAGCCTACCTCACAGGGTGGTTGTGAGCAGGGCTTTTTTTCAGCCAGAACGTGGTGGAACAGAGTTCTGGCACCTCTAGAAAATGGTCACATGGCCAGTGGTCCTGCCCCCTGATCTCCAGACAGAGGGGAGTTTAGATTGCCCTCTGCACCAGTGGCGCGGAGGGCAATCTAAACTTCCCTTTAGATTGCCTAAGTCTTCCTTGATGACCTAAAGCCCGGAAGAAGCCGAGTGGCAAACATAATGATCAAGACTGCTGAAATAGCCAGGTTTTCTGAAGGCCATGGTTTCCATCTAGTGTGGTGGCTAGAAATTATTAATAGAACTCCGAGCGTAACTACAGGCAAGAGTCTCTGGCAGACTGCTCCCTATGGCAGTACTTTTGGACTGGTTCCCGCAGAGGTTTGAACTTGGAAAATGTTACACTGGAACCAAAAATCTTCCTGCAGTTCTATTCCAGGAAGTTTCTGTGGTCAGGATATTGGATTCCTGAAAAATCCTTATGAATTTGGAGTACTCCTATAGCATTTTTCCACTGGAATTATTCCAGAAGCTCCATAATGGAAGAAAACTGCCTCAGAAGAGAAATGCTATTGTAGGGTGGAGTTTGCACTATCAATAGATGCTTATCTTTCGTCAGTTACTTGGATTCAAACAGGTTGCTCGCATCCACACGGCAAGGATTCTCTGTTTTGCTTTCACTGAAATGCACGTGAATGTGCATTGGCAACGGAGCTTAAATTTGGAGTTTTCTGCACAACTTTTCTCTGTCTGTCTGCTGCCATTTTTCCTGCCTCCCCACCCCCCACTGCACTCACATTACTGATGTAAAAAGAATGTCCACCCCAAACTGTTTGGTTGCATGGTGGAGAAAATGGCAGATACAAGAGACTGGCAGAAGGAAAAAAGGTGCTGGTGGGTGGGATCTTTGAAAATGCAAAGCTTCCTGTCAAGATGGTGTGATTATTTGCAGTATTAGGAGATACTACTTCGAGGATGGGGAAGGGACAGCTGGAACGTGATTAGATTACAGCATTACATGGATGTTAAAAGAAATGGCTCTACTTGAGGAACCATTAGAGTCAATAGAACAACTAATGTACCATCGTAAAGAATATGGCTCGATGACCGGAATGAAGATTAATTATCAGAAAACAAAAATGATAGCTAAAAATATGGCAATGCCTCAAAATATGGAATTAATTAGACGGACTGGATTTCAGCAAGAGAAGAAAGTAAAATATTTAGGGGTATACTTAACAACAAAGTGTAGTTCGTTAATGAAAGATTATGGGAAGTTGCTTCAAGAGATCAAAAAGGATCTAGAAAGATAGAAAGGACTTCATCTCTCGCTCTTGGGAAGAATTGCAACTGTCAAAATGAATATACTACCACGAATTATATTTCTGTACCAAACTATCCCGATATGTATTAACAAATCCCTTTTTGAAGAGCTAAATAAGGCAGTGTCCAAATTCGTTTGGCAATGGAAGAAACCAAGAATTAAATTGAAAACACTTCAAGATGTGAAAGAAAATGCAGGTTTTGCTTTACCGGACTGGAAAATGTATCATAAAGTGTGTTGCTTAGTATAGGCAAGAGAGTGGATACTCTTAGAAAATCAAAGACTTTGGGCAATAGAAGGGCCTGATTTGCAGTTGGGACGGCATGCTTTTCTATGGTGCAGGAAAACAAAGGGTCACAAATGTTGTAAGAACCATTGGATTAGAAAGTCCCTTATATCAGTATGTGAAAGAACTGTACCACAGATTTACTCTAAACCTCCACAATGGGTATCACCTTTAGAAGCGTTCTCACAACCTAATGTATTCTCAGTAGACAGGTTGATTAGGTATAAAGACTTATTAGATGATGAAGGAAGATTCAAAACAAAAGAAGAATTACAGAAACAAGGCTTCAATTTAGATTGGTGGTCAAGGACCCAGGTACAGGGCTGGATCTACGGTTGCCGGCGCCCAGGGCAACTGAAGACTGGCCACCTGCATGCACCCATTGTGCACGCGCACTCCTGGCACTACGTGATGACGTCACTTCCATGATGTCATCATGCAGGGCGGCGCATGCGCGTACCACCCCGCGACAAGCCGGCGCGTGCCATCCCGTGGTAGTGGAGTGCGAGTGGCTGGAAGGCCACCCGTGCCATTCGCCTGCCCTGCAGGACAGGGGGCACACGGCAAGCACGCCCCCTGTCCTGCTGCCCGCGTGCTCCTGGGGCTGGCAGCTGCGCCTGGCGCCACCTCTTTGGCAGCTACCCCCCCTGCCCCCCGTCAATCCGGTCCCGCCCAGGTAGACTCTAGGTATAATAAAGATTAAAAAATGGGAGGTTTCCACTTAGAGCAAAATACTTTTGAAAAACTGTTATGTGATTTGAATGAAAAGCTTATTAAAAAGATGTATATATTTCTAATGCAAATGAAGACAAAAAATGAGGTAGAAGAATATAAGAACAAATGGACACAAAATTTAGGATATAGTATAGGTCCAATGCAATGGAATAAGGTATGGAAAGTGAATGTTAAAATAACCAAGTCAGTGTCATTTAAAGAGAACTTATATAAAATATTCTATAGATGGTATTTAACACCGGATAGACTGCCAAAATGTATACAAATGTATCTAATAACTGCTGGAAGTGTGAGAAACATAAGGGAACATTTTATCATATGTGGTGGTCTTGCAAAGAGGTACATAAATTTTGGATAATGGTTCATAGACTTTTACAAACAATTTTCCAGATTGTAATTCCATTGAAACCTGAAATATTCTTATTAATCTGTATACCAGAAGATTTGGACAAAGATCAGAAATATTTTATTATACATGCTGTGACTGCAGCAAGAATTCTACTGACGTTTTATTGGAAAAGACCAGTAATACCCCAGCAGGAGTTAATAGTGAAGATAACAGAGAATGCGGAACTAGACAAACTAATTTTATTAATGAAAGGACAAATAGAAGAAGACTTTGCTGCACCATGGACCCCCTTTGAGAACTGGATGAGAAACAAATATAAAGATTCGAATGTAGTAATTACATGAAGGCAATATTGTAATTTCTTACTAGCAATCACAGTTAAGTGATGAACAGTGCAGAAAACGTGGATAAGCAGAATGCTGTTTCAAGCAGGAAAAAAAGAAAAGAAATAGCTCCAGTTTGGTAGCCAAAGCAGTGAAGAACATCCATGTGGAATCAGCCTACAATGTCGTTCCTTGCTGGTCTGGAACGTGCACTTGATGTTTGAGAGCTGTTGTAGTCAGAGGTGGGCACACACACAAAAATCAGCTCAATCGGGATCCGGGTATCAGGTGGTGTTGGAGAGTGCTCTCAAGTCATAGCTGATTCATGGCGACCCCTGGTGGGGTTTTCATGGCAAGAGACGAACAGAGGGGGTTTGCCATTGCCTGCCTCTGCAACCCTGCTTTGTTGGAGGTCTCCCATACAATTACTAACCAAGGCTGACCCTGCTTAGCTTCTGAGATCTGATGAGAACAGGCTTACTTGGGCCACCCAAGTCAGGGCCCAGGTATCAGAGATAAAAATTCAGTATCCCTGAAATCTGGGTCAGATTTTCTAATTTGGTTCAGCAAAATTAGAAACCCCAAATTTATCTGGCCATTATTCCCTATGGGGAAAACTATTCAAGGGGCTGAGGAGGGCATTTTCTAAGGGAACTCTATCGAATTTGCAGAGAATCTACTCCTTCCTGTCCATTAAAGACTTCCTCTCCAGGTTCAGGAAGATTGGACCCAGGGCTCCAATTCTATGGGCCGCTGAACAAGGTGCTCCCAGCCACACTCTCCATTGTTTCCTACAGGGGAAACATTTCCAGGCAAAGAGAAACCTTGAGCAAAGGCAACACTTGGCCAAAAGCCAGTCTCAATCAAAGTCCCACTCCCAATGCGAGCTGAACCAACAAAACTCCTCAGAACCAAAGTATAGCAAGGGAACCAATGTCAAACCAGAGTATCCTAATGTCTAACCAGAGAATCCCAAACGGAAGCAAGGGGGGGATGAAGTTCACCGGACAAGCTGTGGAACTTAAAAGGTGGCCAGCAAGGGCTAGAACTCAGGAGCCAGGATGGGAATCCAATTATGTCCCTGGCTGGGAAAAGCAGGCAGCAGAGGTGGAGCGGCAGGAAGAGGGCAGTGGTACAAAGTGGCTTGAAGCGCCGAGACAATCCCAATGAGTCTGCAGCAAGAGATGGCCACCAGGTCAATGGAGGACAGGAGGCAGCAGGCAGAGAGGATGGGAGGGGAACCAGCTGGTAGCATGGGGAGCTGTGAGGGCACAGGCCGAGGGAGACGGTCTTGCTTCCCACCCACCCCATGTCTGAAAAGAAAAAAAACACTTGGAGAAGGCTGCCTGCAGTGTTTGCCAGATTAAACTAATAGACTCAGTTTAATCTAGCCCATGGGTAATTGGTCTCCCAGGTCTGATCTGGGATCCTCTAATTTGAACCAGGGCCGATTCCAGACGGCCCTCCCCATTGCGAAACGTCACGTGTTGTCGCGCGTCGTCGCGCAGAAAACGCGCGACGTCGCGCGAAACTCGCGTGAGAAAACGCGATATTTCGCGTTTTCTGCATGACGACGTGCAACGTTTCGCAATGGGGAGGGCCGTCTGGAATCGGCCCAGATGGGCACAAATAGAGCGAGTGCTTTCGCTTTTTCAGCGACCTCACTCGTAAAAACCCGCAGTTTCCCGTCCCGGCTTACCTGCGGCCCATGGCGCTCGGTTGCGCTCTATAAGCGGACGGTGTGAACGCGGTATTGCGGGTTTGCACACTTCTGGACGCTTCATCGCCACGGAGAGGCCCTCCCCTTTCCCTCCTTCCTTTGCTGGCCAGCCAGCAACAATATTACCTTAATTTTTTTTTTTAAACTGGGCACCATTTGCGCAGTCGCACGCTTGTGCACATCGAACTGTGCAAATGTGCACAAATGCACAAAAGCGCACAAAAGTCGACGCTGCATATTCGCATACCTGCGCGTTTGTGCATTTGCGCAAAACACGTAAAATTTTTTTTTAAAAAAACCGAAATGTGAACCAATGAAGGCCCCCGACGTCAACTGTGATGGGGAGGAAACAACCAATCCCGGGTACCTCAGTTGGCCATGCGAGCACCCGGAAGCGGGACGGCACGGCACGCTGCGAGACAAAGCGGATGGAGACAAAAGTGAACACGTGGCCGGTAAGCGATTATTTCCGCAGAAAAACTGCAATTTCTGGCCATCTGGAATCGGCCCAGCATTGCCAGATTATGCCAAATCGCACACCCCTAGTTGTAATGCTGCATTCTGCCACTAGGCAGCAGCGTAATGTTGCATGTATCTCTCTTGCATCTGAGAAATGTTTAGTTTTCAATACACAATTGATTTTTGCACCCACTGTGTCCAGATGATCAAGAAGAAGCAGTTTCCCTGAAGGGGGTCCCAACTCAAGACCAACAGATTCCACAAAAATCACACATACCACAAAACAATGGCTATACAGGCCATTAAAAATCTGATGGCATTAGACAAACTTGTCGCATATGACTTTACAGGCAGTGCAGAAGATGATGTACGTCGAGAAAACACTGGTCATCTGAATTCACTTAAAGATGTTGCTGGAACCTGCTATGAAGGCTTCTTTATCTCTTAGCTGCTTCAAACACTGGTTTTCAGAATGGTCACAGAGAGGAGCCCCGCATTCACTCCTTTTGGAAATGGTTCTGTAGATGCAATCCTATGCAGAGGTACTCAAGTGTAAACCCATTGATTTCGGTAGGCTGGAATAACTCTGTGTAGGATTGCACTGTAGAAAAGTCTGGAGCAGAAGTTGCCAAACTTTTTTAAAATGACAGCTACTTCTGAGAAAATAGCAATATCCTGGGTGACTTTTCCAGTCCCCCTCACCTTTCCAGCATGTTGTCAAGTTTTGTTGTGTCCTAGAAACAATGTGGATTAGGATGGAAGAGCACCACAACTGAAGATCCCAGTTCAGGAGCATGGAGGACAATCTTATGAACTAAAAAGAAAGCCTAGAACCAGGGCTCATTTTGAGGGGGAACGCGCCGGAATGCAGTTCCGGCAGTTCCCCAAAGAGGTCACATGTCAGGTGGCCCCGCCCTACTGACTCTCAGCCATTTGGGCCCATTTCAGCCTGGAATGGGGACGAAACGGCCCGGATTGGGCCTCTGACGGGTGGTGGATCACTCTCCCGCTCAGCAGTGGCCCAATCCTGACCATTTGGGGCCCCTTTTCGGCCATTTTCAGCCCCTTTTTGCCATTTTGGGCCCAATTTCGGCCCTGAATGTCCAGGATTGGGTCCAAAACAGTCAGGATAGGTGATGTCAGGGTGTGTGGCATATGCAAATCAGTTATGCTAATGACACACTTCTGGTGATGCCAAGGGGTGTGGCATATGCTAATGCATTATGCTAATGAGTTATGCTAATAAGTTCCTCTCGCTCTTTTTCTACAAAATGACCCCTGCCTAGAACAGATTTTTTCCCCTGGGTTTTCTAGAGGATGCATGAGCTGTTGTCAAGCCACTGGCAAACCACTTTTCGTTCATGAGCTATCTATTGGAGACCCCTGCCATGGAGTGGAGTTAGCTGCACAGCAGATTCCTGCCAAGGGGCCCAGAGTTTCTGCGAAGGGCACTAGTAAGTCATGGGCGGGGGGACCGTGTTTTTCCAAAAAGAAAAAAGTTCCATGCTAGAAAAAAAATTATGCATTCGGGATACGATCATGTTTGTATTTGCTCATCTCGCAGGGCACATTCTGGCCAAAGACAAGCCCTTTCCAATGCAAATGCTTTTTGCCCACATTAATCGCGGAAAGCCTTTAGAGGCATCACAGGAGATAAGCTGCAGATTAAAGCAGGTGGAGCAGGGAATGCAGCGCAGCAGTCCTTAGCTGCACTCGCAAGCGTGCTGATGCGGAGAAATCATACCATTTGCCACTTTCCACATCTCCCCCCAGAAGCAAACCAGACGACTGTGACTGAGCAAAAAACTGCAGTGGCAACACCTCTCTCCTGGCTGCAGTGTACTAAAACATTCCTTTGCAAAAAGGTGTGCCCAGAACACCTCCACATCCCGCATGAATGTGGAGCTGCCCACAGTGCCCTCTTATGGCTTTGAGTATGGATTTATTTCCGAGACGTGCAGCAAAGCTCTCGAAGCATCGTTTGCAGTGCGTGGAAGCCACTGCAGAGGACACTGATCCGCATGTATCTTAGGATCTGCATCGTAAAATCGACATCAAGCCTGCTTCCTGGGTACTGAGAATCCTTCCTGACTGTGATCTACTCCTCAGCTTACTTTGGAAAGAAAATTGAGAAAGGAACCCCCCAAAACATCTCACTTGGAGCTATTCAGATGCATGCCTGTGTTGTTGTTACACACACACCCCTCACCACCACACATACACACTAATTTGGCCACCTTGCAAAGTCAAGCATCAGTATCTGGCCATTTGCGCTTCTCAGATTGTCAACTTATTTTTCTGGCTGTGCTCCTATGCTTAACATCACTAAGGCATTTCCTTGTGGGCCACAGCCCTGGAGACGGTTGGCAACCTGCAGCACTGGGAGTGGCGCTGGCACCCCTGTCGGGCTCTTTCACACTCAGCAATGAGAGGTGATGGCATCTGGGGGGGGCACACTGGTGCATCCCCACTTGATGCCTGTGGGAGCCACATGGCTGGGCTTGTTCACAGGTTATTGAAGAGCCTGATCCATTCCTGGGACCCCAGCCTTCATCAAGATGGACGGCATTAAAATTTAGGAGGTCAGCTCAGACTCTTTAAGAAATGGAGAGGATCTGCCCTAGATCCCCGCTGCGCCAGCAAGAATAACTAAGCACATCCTGTGGGGTGAGAGGGCCGGATACTCGGCTGGTGAGGGCCCCTTTCCTGTCATTGTGGCTGATTGTGCTTCTTTGAACCAGCTTGGAGTTATCTGCAGATGAACTTGGAAGAGCACAGGCAGGATTCCATGAATACCAGGATTCTGGCAGGGAAGGAACTCAGCTCGCGAGGGTTGGCCCCCTCCTCTCTCTGTCTGGCTGGGTGGAAGTCAGCGCACTCACTGGGCCAAAGCAGAATTTCACACCCATTCAAAATTCAGAAACACGTCAGAAAATTCCAATTTCAAAACAGTCTTGTCAGAATTTGATTGGAGGTGAATTTTTGCATTTTGGCAATGACTTGGAAGGCCATCGCAGACCATCTTGCGCAAGTCAGCCCTCCGGATGTATTTCCCCACTTTAAATACCCCCAAACCCAGCAGCACAGCAAAAGCAAAGGACTGCAATTCACATTTCAGTTGCGGTTTTTATATGAATATTGGAACTGAGACAAAAACGATTTTGAGAACAGAGTCTCTGTTCTCGGTTGCAGCATTCACAGTTTCAGGCCCTGAGCTTATGGAAGACTTCACGCACGTAGGTTTCTCTTCTTTGGCTTCGAAACTGGAGCACTTGGGGGGAGTTTCCACATGATGTCATGCTGTAATTGTCCCATTTCCAGGTTTTCCCAGTCCTCAATACAGTCTCTTATCCAAACACTTCTATCATCTTTTTGGAAACAAAAAACAGGTTAGCACATTGTTTGGAAGGAATGGTGTGTCTTTTTCTGCCCTGCAAATGTCCCACCCACATTGGTAACTTTCCCCCAGCATTTGTTTCCACTGCGTGATTAACAACAACAACAACAACAACAACAACAACAACATATGGTTTATATACCGCCCTTCAGGATGACTTAACACGCACTAAGAGTGGTTTACAAAGTATGTCACTATTATCTCCACAACAAAACACCCTGTGAAGTAGGTGGGGCTGAGAGAGCTAGAAGCTGTGACTGACCCAAGGTCACCCAGCTGGCTTCAAGTGGAGGAGTGGGGAATCGAACCCAGTCCTCCAGATTGAGTCCCGCACTCTTAACCACTACACCAAACTGGCTAGTGGGTTTGAAAGTTTGTATTAAAACTTTATTCATTGCTTTATTTGTTTGTTTATTTATAGTCCGCATTTCTCACTGATACTCAAGATGGATTACATATGGCTAGGACATCCAATAAACAATACCATAGGGTTTAAACTTGCAGAAAAAAATTGAAAAATAAGCTAAAATCTGTTACACGGCTAAAACAATGGTGAAACAAAGTATAAGCAATTTAACATGACATGTTGAACGATGCAGAAATTACTTAGCAACAGCAACAGTATTTTTTGTATGTATGTATGTATGTATGTATGTATGTATGTATGTATGTATGTATGTATGTATGTATGTATGTCATTTATGGTCCTCCGCCTCACTGAGACTCAAGGTAGATTACACAGTGTGAGATTAGTACAGTTAATATCAAGAACATTTCCATAAACGATGCCATAGGGCAAATAAATATAAGTTTACAAAGAGCAGGAATCTAACACAACACTGTGGTGAATTCTATGGTTCCTAACTCTTTAGCGGATCATCTGAGATTCCCTCCCTACAATACAGCCCTCCTATCTGAGTAAAAAGTTTTTTTGAATAATTCAGTTTTGCATCTTTTGCGGAAAGCCAGGAGAGTGGGGGCTCTCTTGACTTCCTCAGGCAGGCCGTTCCACAGGGTAGGGGCCACCACAGATAAAGCCCGTGTATGGGCTGCTGTTGATTTCAGCCAGGTGCAGGCTGGCACCTGTTCAGATGAGCGAAGCTGCTGAGGAGGAGCACAGGGAGAGAGGCAGTCCCGTAGGTATGCCAGACCAAGGCCATGAAGAGCTTCGTAAGTGTTAAATACAAACTGTGAACACAAAATAGAAAAGAGTCCAGTAGCACCTTTAAGACTAACCAACTTTACTGTAGCATAAGCTTTCGAGAATCACAGGTCTCTTTTCTATGATGCATCTGACGAAGAGAGCTGTGATTCTTGAAAGCTTATGCTACAGTAAAGTTGGTTAGTCTTAAAGGTGCTACTGGACTCTTTTCTATTTTCCTACTACAGACTAACACAGCTGACTCCTCTGGGTCTGTGTACACAAAGTATCTTTATGAACCATTTTCTTACAGTACAACCATCCTATCCATATAAAAAAGGTCTCTTGAACAATTCAGTTTTGTGTAGTTTGTGGAAAGCCTGGTGAGTGACAGCTCTCCTAACTTCATCGGGCAGGCCATTGCGTGGTAGGGGCCACAATGGAGCATGCGTGCGTACAGGTGGTGTTGATTTGGACCATTTGCAAGGTGGCACTTGGAGAAGGCCCTGTTCAGATGAGCAAAGCTGCCACGGTGGAGCATAGGAAGAGAGGTGCTCCTGTAGATACGAGGGACCAAGGCTATGAAAGACTCTGCATGTGATAGCTGCCAGTACCTTGAATTGAGCCTGGTAACTGACGGCAGCCAGTGGAGCAATTACAAAATGGGAGTAATATTCATGCTTTGCCTAATTACTGATACTGACTGGTGGCATTTGGCATCAACTGGAGTCTCCTAGTGGACCTCGAGGGGAGATCTATGTAGTGTGCATTACAGTAGTCTAGTCTCGATGTTTTATATATGGTTCTATAATAGTATAATAGTCTATTGCCAGTGATCTCTTTTGAGTTTTAATAGAATCCTTATAGTGCTATCGTACGTGCATGAAAAACCAAATGAATGGGGTGTGGTGAGTTGCTATGGCAGCTGTGACAAGCGTGTCTTAAGAGTCGCCATGGAGTCACTGCAGAGCACACATGGAGTTGGGGAAAGGAGAAAGTGAGCAGGAAATTCCCATGGGTGGAAACTCCGTCACCAGTATACCTGACTCTGCATTCATGATGGTGATGAAGGCAACTCAGGGCCAAGCTACACGTAACGAATGACACAGGTTGGACACTTGTCAGCTTCCCTCAAGTTTTGATGGGAAATGTAGGTGTCCTGGTCTTGCAGCTTGGCTCTCCGACTGCTGTCCAATGGACTTTTCAACTGTCACTTGTCCAACATTCCGCCAAGCTGCCTACATTTCCCATCAAAACTTGAGGGAAGCTGGCAAGTGTCCAACCGCTGTCATTCATCACTTGTAGTTTGGCCCTCAGAGCACTGCATGGAAATGCTCTTTGCAAGCTTGGCCTCCTCTGCCATCTGGGCTTATCTCTAGTGCTGCAGACGTTGAAAGTACTGTCAGCAGCATTTTTACCATATGCACATTTAGAAGGCAGAATTTACCTGCCCTTAGCACAGGGATCAGTGACTATTCCCTCCCTCCCTCCCGTCCGTCCGTCCGTCCGTCCGTCCGTCCTTCCTTCCTTCCTTCCTTCCTTCCTTCCTTCCTTCCTTCCTTCCTTCCTTGGTCTCTAAAGACGAAGAGGATCATATTCTGTATAGTCTGTGCTTCAAGCCCTTCTGTTGCCCATCCATACGCTTGTTTATCTGCAGTGCATCTGCGTGGGGTGAGGGGGGAGAAAGCTGCAATGGATGTGAGCAATTAAGACACAGAGATCAGTACTCTTGGAGCCAGTCTGTCTGGCCTGGCTTGCATGCACCCTTTCCCCTGGAAGTCAGGTTCTTAACTGGGCTGTGAAGCTTTAGAGCTGTATGTAGAGGTCTCTGTTATAGATGCATTCCCCCCCCCCTCTTGGATTCCTTTCCGTGTGCTTCCGGGAGATCTCTTAAAACCACAGGGAAGAACGGGCCCAGTGGAGCCTGAGCTGAGCTTTCTAGGACTCATGCCTGAGTGCCTTTTTTCTTCTCCGGGCCCCTGATTCAGAGTGCTGGACTACTCGAAGGTTTGGGATGTTCCTATGTGCCAGTGCTGCCTGTGGTAGCTGGGTACCAAACCCAGTTTCCTGAGAATCCCAGTTTTCAAGCAGCTGGGACTTATGAAACCACTGCTAAATGTGTGGCATTGCTGGCGAGCTGAGAGTCTCTCTACATGTTACTAAGTAGCTAGGGATGCTCAAATGAACCTCATTTCACGTCTCCCCTCTCCAGCTTTCCATGCACTCAATCTCACCGTCACACATCAATTTGCTCCGCATCAAGTGTTTGATAGCAGTTCCTCCTCAACTGCTAAAAGTATCAATTTCCCCCACATCCATTCATTGAAATGCAGATCTTGACATTTTCTCACGTTTCTTTAAGAAATGCAGATTGGCAATTCAAAGGAGCCTACAGTACTTGTTCTTGCAGCAAAAACAGAGCAGAATTGACTCTTTGCTGTCCGGAATCACTTGCCGATGCAGTCACACAAAGGGAGCTCCCGTGAAATCGACATTCTCGTGTAATGAGCAAGAAGAGCCTCAATGTGAATTGAGGACTACACATATAATCCTGCACTCGAGCATCCCTAGGTACTTAGTAACGTGTAGGGAGAGTCTCACAGGTCAGGAGGCTGGCTGAAGAAGGCTTCCTATGGCCACATGGCTCCTTGCCCAGCCCAGTGAGCAGTAAGAAACGGTATCAGTTCTGTGAAAGAAGCACAACTCTCCAGCATCTCAGGCAGAGGTCCTTCACATCCCATACCATCTGATCTTCTTTTTAGCTGGAGATGCCAGAAATTGAATGTTCTGCATCCCTAGCAGATGCTCGGCCACTGTAGTTCTGCCACCCAACGTTCAGTTTTCAAATGGGAACTGGAAGTGAGGGGTGTGGGTCACAATAGTCTTTCGGTGCCTCCAATGTGACTTATGCCATCATGTGTCAGCAATGCCCCTCCTTTCTCTGCATTGGACAAACTGGCCAGTCCCTTTGACAAAGAATTAATGGATATAAGTCTGACATCAGAAACCAAAACATTCAAAAACCAGTGTGGGGACATTTTAACCTTCCAGGACATTCAGTTGCTGACCTAAAAGTAGCAGTTCTCCTGTAGAGGAATTTCAAAGGGAGATTAGAAAGAGTGACTGCTGAGTTGCAACTGATAACGAAGCTCAAGACAATGCATCCACCTGGACTGAATCGAGACTTAGGCTTCCTGCCTCATTACCAATGCTAATTTCTCCACCCCCACCACCCCTCTGCATACCCCACCCAATTTAATCACGCCTGCTATTGTCATTCACTGGCTATTATCATTCAGCTTCTGTAATCACTCCACTCTCCAAGATATAAGGACAGATGGACTCACATGCTAGTTGTATCTGAAGAAGTGAGCTGCGACTCAAGAAAGCTCATACCCTCCCACAAATTTTGTTAGTTTTGTAGGTGCTACTGGACTCTTGCTCTTTTCTACTGCTACAGAGAGACTAACACAGCTACCCATCTTGATCTTGCCTCTGCGATTCAGGCTAGCTGACAACCCTCCGGGCTGCTGCTGCCCGGGCCTTGTGGCTGGGCTTAATCCCTTGATTCGCCTGGGGATCTCTGCTTTGCAGGCATGCACTTCCTACTGCTCAGAGCTTCGGTCTTGTGGCTGTGGTCTGCTGGTGACTTCTACCCCTGCTGGGTTTCTTCAACAGCAAAAGCCAAAAAGAGATGCTTGAGCAGTGACTGCCTAGGAAGGTTCACTCCACACATCAACGGCCTCCTTAATCAAACCAGATGCACGAAAATTGCCCTTCCAGCCAAGCTCTATTGAGCGGTTGGCGTTTTTGTTTAAGGCAGGATGTTGCTTCCTTTGTCGAAACTGTTAGTAAGAGCCCAGCGCCTTCATCTTGCCGTCTCCTGTAGCTCCTGCAATAAGACTGTCATCTGGTTCGAATTAAACTGGATCTCATCCCTGTTTGCTTTGGGAGCGACAAGAGAAGCCCAGAGTCGTTTCTACTGGTGCCAAGTATGAACTGAATGCAGTGAACAAACACCGCCTCAATGGGTCTCAGAAGATGTGGGTGGGGGGATAGCTGCACTCTTTGGGGAAAGAGGAGGGAGAAAGCTCTTCATTTTAAAAAACCCAGCAGATCAATGGTCTGATCGGAACAGATCGCCTTTCTCAACCCAGGAGAGCTCCTAGCCAAAAATCTTGCGATTCCGGCATCGTAGCAGTTTCCTACCCCACTGGAGACTGTTGGTGGCAGCAGTTTTTAATTCTCATATCATCAAGAAAAGGACAAAAGCTTTTCACTTTCTTTAATTTGCCATGTGCAAACTGTGTAGGGTCTGGCGCAACATCTGGATTCCAAAGCATCTTCTCTGCACATGGAAGAAGAAAGAGGAAATAAAGGAGCAGAAGAGATGCAAGAGTCCAAGGGATGACCCACTGCGACCTTCCCAGGATCCATGTAGTCCAGCATCCTCTTTCCAGCAGTGACCAACCAGATTTATCTATTTTGAATATTTTATATGCTGTTTCCCCTGTTAAAAAGGCCTTCCTAGAAGATACTTCTGAGCAGGGCTTTTTTTCTGGGAAAAGAAGTGGTGGAACTCAGGACCACACAATGACATTAGTTTGGGTCAGCTGGAACAAGGGGGGAGTTTTTTAAAGTTTAAATCGCCCTCGGCAAAAACGGTCACATGGCCGGTGGCCCCGCCTCCTGATCTCCAGACAGAGGGGAGTTTAGATTGCCCTCTGCACCGCCGGCCCAGAGGGCAATCTAAACTCCCCTCTGTCTGGAGATCAGGGGGCGGGGCCACCGGCCATGTGACCATTTTCAAGCGGTGCCGGAACACCTTTCCACCACGTTCCAGCTGAAAAAAAGCCCTGCTTCTGAGAACCCACAAGCAAAGTATAAAGGCCCACCTGTTTCCTTTGTCAGCAAAACCTGGTTTTCCGCTGCCTCAAAACATGGATGCTCCATTTAGCTCTCACTACTAACGGCTAGTGAAAGATTTCTCTATACGAACCAAACGAAAGCCTCCGGAGATGAAGAAAGATTTCTATGATTAAGAGAGCATTTTAAGGCTTCTTAAATGATTTGAGTTAGAAGAAAATTGATGATGGTGGTGATAAGTCAGAGAAAGAGCAAGTCCCCCTTAATGATTATGGAGGGGAGGGGGAGAATCTAAGAGCCAAGCTACAAGTGACGCCTGACACAGGTTGGACACTTGTCAGCTTCCCTCAAGTTTTGATGGGAAATGTAGGCGTCCTGGTTTTACAGCTTGGCTCTCCATTACAGCTGCAAGACCAGGATGCCTACATTTCCCATCAAAACTTGAGGGAAGCTGACAAGTGTCCAATCTGTGTCAGGCATCACTTGTAGCTTGGCTCTAAGAAAAGCCCTGCGGGGATTGCCCAAAGTTCCATCCAGTCCAGCTTCCTGTTTCCGATAGTGATCAGCCAAATGCTCATGGGAAGATGGTAAACAACATGAAGGCAAATGTCCTCTGCTCTGTTGCCGTCAATTAAGTGGTATTAGAGGCATAAGAGTTATGGGCAGCCCCATCCTCTATTAATTGGTCTGAATCCATGTCATAAAACCATCTGAGCTGTTACAGCTTCTGCTCGTAGATCCAGAGGAGTTAGCTGTGTTAATCTGCAGTAGCAAAACAGCAAAGAGTCCAGTAACACCTTTAAGACTAACCCACTTGATTGTAGCATAAGCTTTCGAGAGCCACAGCTCTCTTCATCATCTGACAATAGACAGCTGTGGCTCTCAAAAGCTTATGCTACAATCAAGTGGGTTAGTCTTAAAGGTGCTACCGGACTCTTTGCTATTTAGCTTCTGCTAGCGAATCTCGCCCGTTCATCTTGTGTTGTGTGAAGCAACACATCCCTTTAGTCTGTTCTAAACCGAGCTCCGGTGTGACGACAGGAGAAGAGGATTTGCATTTCTTCACATCTGTCCGAACCTCTATCGTGCCCCCCATGTTTGCAAGGTGAACGGGAGTTTATGCTCCAAATCCACTGGGAATTTTTTTTTAAAAAAAGGGAAGTCTTTGATAGTGAAGGAAGAGGCAGGCAGAGAGAGGCAGTGAGGGTTGAAATGCAGGAATAAAAAGCAAAAGTTGTGATGGTTGACGCATCTTTCATACAACATAGAAATGGGTCGCTCTAACTAGGGCAGGTTGTACAAAGGAAGTTGTGGGAAGGAAAGTTGTACGAGTAAAGCCTGGGCTGCACAAGCATTCACTGCCAGAGTTGGATCTGCATCTTTCAGAAAGGCTCCTGCCTGGCCAAGTGGGAAGGAAAAGAAGTCTCAAGTTTTCAGTCCTTGGTAAGGCAAGTGTGCCCTCTAGTGGCCGAACTATGCATGAGACATTGGTGGGGCTGATTGGTGAATCATTCTTAAATATAGTTTCAGGTGGGTTGCTATTAGGGATGCCAGATCCCCGCCCCTGCCCCCCACACCCCACCCCCACTTACCTGGCCAGCAGGGGGGTGCACACCTTCAATGTGCACTCCCCTGAGGTGCTGCACACTCCCATGCACAGCAACTGCCTGGATTGGGCCCATTTTGGCTTGGATTGGGGCCACTGCGGAGCGCCGGAGTGCTCCTGCCCTCCACCGCAGCCCAGAAAATGTCTGTTTTGGCCCAAACTGGGCCCATTTTGGGCCACTGTGGAGCGCAGGAGCACTTCCACGCTCCACAGTGCCTCAAAACGGGACCGATCCACACCAAAACAGGCTCAAAACAAGCCCGATTTGGGCCAAAATGGGAGCATTTTGGGCCACTGTGGAGGGCCGGAGCGCTCCCGCACTCCACAGTGGCCCCAATCCGAGCCCCTGTGAAGCGAGGATGCACTCCCGGGGGGGGGGGGCGTGATGACGTCACTTCCCAGAAGCGACGTCATTGCGCTTGCGCCCCCCCCAACACACACCACAGGTAAGTGCTAGGCCCCAATCCCCCGCTGGGAGGTTGAGGGGGCCTAGCAACCCTAGTTGCTATGTTGGTCTGTAGCAGAAGAGCAAGATCTGAGTCCAATGGCACCTTAAAGACCAGTAAAATTTCTGGAGTATGAGCTTGTGAGAGCGACGAAGGGCGCTCTGACTCTTGAAAACTCCTACCCTGGAAATCTAGTTGGTCTTTAAGGTGCTACTAGGCCTGAATCTTGCCATTCTTTAAATATGTAACCGAGGGCACAAAGCTGTACGAAAAGATTGGGGATCTCTCTGCATCTCTAAAAGGTAAATTGCATGTGTGTGCTGCCTTGATTCGGATTTAGGACTCACAGGAAGGGGAGAGGGGACTTAACCTTTAAAGCCCCCTTCAGCATCACTAATCAAAACTTACTCTGTTATTAGAATTTTAAAAGGGAGGGGGAGGTGTGTCCCTTAAAGGCGTTGAAAATGCTACAAACAGCACAGGCAGCCTGGCTTTGATCAGTGAAACGAAGCAGGCGTTGGAGGGGCTTCCTCACACCTCCCTGATCTGAATTGGACCTATGCACACACCCCGTTTGCTTTTCATAGACAGGTGGAGAGCCACAACATTTGTCTGTTTGTGCCCTGAGGGATCTCTCCAAGAAGCTGCAAGAGACAGCCCAGAATGAAGTAACATACACATGTAGCAGGTCAGTTTTTAAACTTTTGCCACTTAGAGCCAAGCTACAAGTGACATTTTTCACGTGGAGAACACTTGATTGTTTTCGCAAGTTTTCCTGGGAAGTGAAGTCCGAGTGTCCTTCCCCTCTCTGTTAGGATCGCTGCCTGAAGAGCCAGAGAAAGGCGGCAGCAACAGCAGCTTTTGCAAATCGTTCCTCCAGTCACAATCCTGCTGGACAAGAGGACTCCCAACGGTCATTTGGGGGCGGGCAGCTGCTACTTTCTCCCTGGGTGTCCTGCTCCTGGGGAGCTGCTCTGGAGAAAGCCGCCTCGTCGGTGAAGCTCCAGCCACAGCGACAGCAGAAGAATCTGCCGCTGCTCCAACATGCCTTTCCCCTGCTCCTGAGCTCCTAGATCAGCAGTCTACTCACCCAGAGGTGGAGTAGACCTCAATCTTATGGACTGAGGTCTTCTCACTCACTTCATCACCCATCCACACTCCCAAAACAGCCTGGCATTGCAGCCCACCAGTTCCCCCAGGGCATCCATATGATGCTGGATTTTGCTGCAACGTCTCACGCTGACATCGCCTGACTTGCAGATTTGGTCCCGATGTTGAGAGTGTCTCAGGCTCTCCTTCCTTGGCAAGACCTCTCGAGCTATCAGCTTGCTGCAATTCCAGACACAGAGACCAGGATCTCTACAACCATGCAAATATAGACGATTGTGATGCACTTTATATGGGTCTGCCCTTGAAGTCAACTCAGGGCCAAGCTACAAGTGATGAATGACACAGGTTGGACACTTTTCAGCTTCCCTCAAGTTTTGATGGGAAATGTAGGCGTCCTGGTCTTGCAGCTTGGCTCTCCAACTGCTGTCCAATGGACTTTTCAACTGTCACTTGTCCAGCATTCCGCCAAGCTGCCTACATTTCCCATCAAAACTTGAGGGAAGCTGACAAGTGTACAACCTATGTCATTCGTCACTTGTAGTTTGGCCCTCAGAGACTTCAATAGGTACAGAATGCTGCAGCTCAGTTACTATCAGAAGCTACTGAACTAAGCATATTACTCTCTTTCTGTGGTCAAACCACTGGCTGCCCATCAGTTACCAGTCTCAATTCAAAGTGTTGGCTCAGTCCCTTGTATCTACAGGACTGCCTCTCTTCCTATAATAATAATTACAGGGTGCTTATATACCATCCTTTCGGACAGAGCGGTGAACAAAGTCACTGTTATTATCATCCCCTAAGAGGAATGGCTTATGCAAGGTCGTCTGCAGAGCTCACGGCAGAAGTGGGACTCGAACCAGCAGAGTGCTGATTCGCAACCCAACCACTTAACCACTACGCTACAGCAGCTCTTCCTATGCTCTGCCATGGCAGCTTTGAGCATCTGAACAGGGCCTTCTGTGCTTGCCGAGATTAACAATTGCCCACGCACAGGCTTTCTCTGTTGTGTCACCCCCCACCCATGGAATGGGCTGCCTAAGGAAGTCCGGCTACCTCCTGTGCGCCTATCATTCCTCAAACTATGTTGAGCAGATTTGTTCAGAATGGTTTTTCGATATAAGTAATAGGGAATGGTTCAGGAAGGCCCTTTTCAAAAGAAAGGGACTGTGGACTATATATCTAAGCCATATTACCTTATTGTCATTGCATTGTTAACTATTGATATAATGCTATTTTTCTGTATCGTATATACACTCTGCATCGTGCCTTATATGCTACGTTTATTCAGATTTCTGCAATCCTAGTCCTTGTCTTGTAATCCTATGCATACTGCCTTGCTTATTAAATGTCTCCTCCTATGGATTGTATTGATTTAATTTACATGCTGTAATCCACTTTGAGTGTCAGTGAGAAAGACGGAATTCGGGCCGTTCACACATTCTTATACTAACCTACCTCACAGGGTTCTTGTGAAGATAAAATGGAGGAGAGGAGAAGTTTATTAGTGGCTTTGGGTCCCTGTTAGGGGGAAAGTGGGATGTAAATGAAGTAAATAAATATAGAACGACAATGGAAAAGAAAGACAGCATTGAAAAGACATCAATGGGCTTGTGAACGAATGTCCTAGAACAGGAGACTAATCTTTCCTATAGACCCGTTCCCAATTTGCTCGTATTCTGTGCCACATATTTGCTTGCTTGGGTTACCCAAAAGAAGCAAAATATTAATAAGAAGAGAAGGGAAGAGACCCCAGGCTGGCGCACACACATTTTGCCTGTGTGTTCTTCAGTCTCCAAACCAGGTGTCTGGAGGGTCAGCCCCTCGAGAGGTCCACTGTAGAAGATGCTCACCGTTGGAGCGTGATATAAAAGAACACAAAATAAGAGTCTAGCGAGACATTAAAGACCAACAAAATTTATTCCAGTATCAATTTTCATCAGCTAGAGATCACTTTATCAGAAGTATTGGAGGGTACCTACGTTAGGTTGATACTTCTATATTCACAACAGAAAGGAGAAGGAGAAGTTACAAAGATAAACCATTTTAGACCATGAGCTAATAAAAAGAATGACCATTTCACTTAGAGTGGGTGAAGTTACAGAAGCCTATGCAAAAGACAGATGGGCGGATGGACAGACGGACAGACAGAGGGGTTTGCTAAGCTAGCAAGCCCCCCCCCCTCCTACCGTAGAGAATAATTTAATGTCCAACCATCTGCCTGCAAGGTAAATACAATATGGCTATATGGAACCACCACCTTTAGACATTTACTTAATAAACCAATCTTTAAATAAAATAAAATAAAATTGATCAGTCCTATATGGAATCAAAGCAAATCCTGATTCATCTCCAGCAATAAGAGAATATCCTTTTACATTCTTGAAATCAGAAGTTGAATACATTTTTTTTCCTGAAAGAAAAAAGGCCTTCCTAGAGCCATATGGGCAATTGAAGGGAGTGTAATGACTGGATATATTCCCATTCCGATTAGATGTTAGAAGCTCTTCTTTGAATTCGGCCCAGTCATATGGTGAACACATTGGAGGGAAGCGCATGAGCTCAGACAGACAGTGACAGGCAGCAGCGATTCCATTCATATGACTCCAGAAACAAAGAATGGCAAGGGAGAACCTTTTCCAGATCCTCTCTGTTTCTAATGCAATACATAGACGCACACGTGGTCATTACCTGCTTGTTGTGGGTAGCCCCAACGCCTTTATTTCTGTTTGCGGGGGGATGCCATTTTCTGAGCAATATAAGATAGTTTGGCATCTGGCACAGTGGTTTGGAAGATGAGTTATCTGCTGGAAATCCCTGTTTCGAAGACGGATTGGGCAGGGAAAACGGTCCAGTAGCAAGATCCAGCCACGTACCATGTCGGAGGAGGGACTAGCAGGGCCATTGGCATCAATTCTGGCTGGGTCTGAGCCAAGCAGCCCCCTGAAGAACTGCCAGCACCGCTGGGGTCCAACACACCTTACCAGGGCTTTTTCTCTGGGAAAAGAGGTGGTGGAACTCAGTGGGTTGCCAGCACAGGGGGCAACTCCTGGCGGGAGGGGGTGCCTCTGGTATCACATGCGCACTAGCAAAGTGCATGCACGCTTCCAGGACCACGCAATGATGTCACTTTGGGTGAACTGGAACAAGGGGAGGAGTGCTTTAAAATTTAAATAGCCCTTGGTGAAAATGGTCACATGGCTGGTGGCCCCGCCCCCTGATCTCCAGACAGAGGGGAGTTTAGATTGCCCTTCGCACTGTGGCACGGAGGGCGATCTAAACTCTCCTCTGTATGGAGATCAGGGGGCGGGGCCACCAGCCATGTGACCATTTTCAAGAGGTGCCGGAACTCCGTCCCACCGCGTTCCGGCTGAAAAAAAGCCCTGTACCTTACTATAGGTAAACAAGTGAGGGGGATTCCGTACCTCAAACGTCAACTGCTGCAACCCCCTCTCTGAGGAACCTGGGGGCACAGACCCATTTCCGGCTGACAACCAGCCACTGCCTTAACAGACATGACTCCTTCTGCCTTGTATGATCAGAGTCCCATAAAGCAGTCCACCAAAAGGCAGAAAGAGTTCCAGTCCATCTTCCTACAAGGACCAAAACAAAAAGAGAAGATCACAGTAAATAACCTAAGCAATAAGCATGCGGCGCCATGACCAACTAAGAAAAATTTCTGCACCAATAGAGTATATTGAGAACTATCTTATTTAGTAGTACTTTCATTAACTAACTTAACGAAACAATTTTTTTAAAAATTGATGAAGAGAGCTGTGGCTCTCGAAAGCTTATGCTACAATAAAGTTGGTTAGCCTTAAAGGTGCTACTGGACTCTAATATTTTATATAAAGAATGTACTGATAAGCAGAGTTGTTCAAAGAACAGTTCTGTTTGACAGGCCTTACTAATTGCTGAAAGCTATCCAAGAGTAAACGATAACTCCTTCTTTTGAGATAGTAGGATCTTTAGTAAGGAGGGGATAGAGAGTCCATTACACTTTCACACAGCCAAAGCTGTGGATAATTGGATAATGCGCTTTCAATGCTCTTTAGCAATCATCTGGAACTGGGTTTTCATGTGTGAAACAAAAAATCCACCTGCAAAGGGTTGTTTAAGTGTATTGAAAGTGCATTATCCCACGTGTGTGGAAACTGTGGAGACCAAAGAATGCATAAAATGAGAAAACGGCAGAATGTGCTAATCCAGGCAGACGGGCTGCTCCCTGCATGGTACGCCCAGAGAGATTGCCTCACAGGCTTTTTGCTCAGGAAGGGCCCCCTTAATTAGCCCTTTGATTTTAATGCAGCTGTCCTCTCTGCCCCAGAAAAGCAGGAAGGATGGACGAAGGCCTTGATGCTGGAGGCCAGAAAATATTTTCCGGGGAAAAGCCTTTGACCTGTTTTCCACAAGGGGGCGTTTGCAGCTTGCTGCCGCGACAGGCGTCTGCCTCTACGCATCTGGATTGTGAGCCCCAGATCCAGAAGTGCTTCAATGTGGCTTTGGGGCTGAGCTCATCAGGGCTGCAAGCCAACACAAATCATCTCCTCCATTCTTCTAGAGTTCTGCCGACTCTGAAATCAGCATCTTGCTCCAGATGACCCCCTCCCTCCCCTCTTCCATGCCAGTAAAGAAGGAGCTCCTAGTCTGGGCCTGCAAAATAAGCCGTAAAAGATTTTTTTTTCCCCCATAGGAAAAAAACAACAACTGTGCAGATCAAATAATGCGTGCCCGAGACAGGCTGCCAAATGCTACAGAGGGGAGACCAGTCCTCTTGCCCTGGCTTAATGTTTCTAACAGATCCCAATCAGTTCGTGCGGCCAAAAATGCGGTAATTTAGAGCTCTCCTAAATGTCTTTCAGGTGCAAGGAGAAGGCAGAAACTGGGATCCGCTGCCGCTTCCCCTCGTTCGATGAAAGGAATATTGCTCAGGACTTGGAAAACTATTGAGATGTTGAAGATGAGGAGGAGGAAGAGTCTGGCCAAGCCCTCGCGCTTTTCCAATATATATTAGATTCACACGCAGAAAGACTCCTTGACCAAGATATCCGAAGCTTTGCGTGTTACCGGAAGCCGAGACTGTTGCCTCCTGCGTGCCAATGCATTCTCTGCTCGTTCCACACTTTCTTTAAGTCCAAATGGGCGAAAGTCCTGGGGTATGTTAAAGACTACAGTTTTTATCCTAGGATAACTTTTGGGGGCTTCATTGGATGTATGTAGTGGGGCCTCACTAAATAGACATTATATATGAGATTAGGGGCGGGGGGAAGTATTGTGAACAGCAGGTTTAAGGGGCCACGGAAAGCAGGAAGTGCAACAGAGTGGGATGTAAGTAAAATCCACATGTTCACAAGAGCATCAGTTCTTGGTAGCGGGCTGATACTTGCAATGGCTAAGGAAGGGGAAGAAGCAAGATCATCTACAGGTAGCAGAGGAGTTAGCCTGTGGTTAGTCTGTGGTAGCAAAATCAGAAAGAGTCCAGTAGCACCTTTAAGACTAACCAATTTTATTGTAGCATAAGCTTTCGAGAATCAAGTTCTCTTCGTCAGATGCATGGTACAAACTGGTCCACTCTCCTCTTCTGTATTTGACCAGTTTGTATCATGCATCTGACGAAGAGAACTTGATTCTCGAAAGCTTATGCTACAATAAAATTGGTTAGTCTTAAAGGTGCTACTGGACTCTTTTTGATTCATCTACAGGTAAAATTCCTTTGCTCTAAACACAGCACAAGGCTGCGGATTGGTGGCTACCAGAGACAGGGCCTTGTGCTGTGGTTTCTTCCCGCCAAAATCTGCAGCTCCTGAGAGAGACTGCTTCCAACACGCCTCTTCCCACTCAAAAGCCTCCCTTTGAGAGAGCCAGTTTGGTGTAGAGGTTAAGAATGGCCAGACTCTAATCTGGGTTTGGGTCTTGAACAGGCCCAAAATTTCTCTTTTTCCTGAGCTTGGAAAAAGGGGAGGGTTGCCCACATATCTCTGATTGAGTGAGGGAGTTATAACAACAACAAGAACAACAACATTGGATTTATATACTGCCCCTCAGGACACCTTAAGGCCCACTCAGAGCAGTTTTAGAAAGTGTTATTATTATTCTCACAACAATCACCCTGTGAGGTGGGTGGGGCTGAGAGAGCTCCAGAGAGCTGTGACTGACCCAAGGCCACCCAGCTGGCTTCAAGAGGAGGAGCAGGGAATCAAACCCAGTTCTTTCAAGAGACTGGATGCTAAGGTAACCAGAGAAAGAGAGTGGCATGTTTCTCTCTCTCTCTCAGGTTGCCTTTATTCCTGGTGAGCAAGATGAGATTATGCAGAAATACACCCAAATTCGACCCTTCTCTCCGGATCTCAATTTCTGTATTGTAGATAGCCTGAAACTCATATTTTGGGCCACATGTATAAGACAATGCAGTGAAAATAGGTGATGCCTACAATAGTCCTTGCAGTGGGCTACAATCCTGTTCCGTTACAAAGGTGTCCTCCTGGGCTGTTCCATTCTACTACAGTTAAAATATTTTTTAAAATGTCTTCTTGAATATTATGGTTTTGCACGAGCCACCAGTGAGAATGTACATGGACGGGCAGCTGCCAATATTACACATTTGCACAACGGCACCTTCAGAAGGCTTTGCTCGCATGAGCAAAGCTGTCATGGTGGGACATAGCAGGGTAGGTGGTCCTGCTGGTGTGTGGGTCCAAGGCTATTCAGGGCTTTGTGTGTGGTAACCTAAATCTTGAACAGAACTTCATAACTGATCAGTAACAAATATGGGATGTCGTCATTATGACTATTGCGGGTAAGAGAGATTGGAAGAGGAAAATGCCTCCAAACTGCAGTCAACCTGAATAGCCAAAGGGCTCAAGATAGAACCTAGAGTCTGAATGCACAATATGGGTGTAAGGGTGGCAAGGTTGAATTGATGTGGTTGCGGGGGGGGGGGGGGGGTATAAGATACCTGAGTGTGCCCCTTTCCTCTGTAGGACCCTCAGTAAAATTTGAATTTGATCCATTATTACTTGTGTGGATTAGAGATGGGCATGAACCGAAATACTACCAACCCCCCCCAACCCCCCATGAAACAGGCTGGTTCGGGGTTCCCGAACCAGGGTTCGTGGAAGCTTCTTTTCTGGAACTTCCATGAACTTTATACTGGTTCGTTGGGTTGTATTTACAGGGGCAGTTTAAATGGCCATTTCCCTAGGGAAATGACCATTTAAACAGCCCCTTTAAGGGACTTACAAGGGCAGGTCCCTTTAAACTATCAGCTGGCAGGCAGCAGGGGGGATCCCTCCCTGCCGCCTGCCAGCTGATAGTTTAAAGGAACCTGTCAAGGCAGGTCCCTTTAAACTGCCTAAACCCCAGCCCCCCTACCCCCTCACCCCCCAGCCCCACACTTACCTTGAGGACTCCTGCGGACGCCCCTCCTGTGAGGGGCGGCAAGGCCGTTTTCAGCTTCCTCCGCCCCTGCGCAGGCCCTTTAAAGTGTTAAATGCCCTTTCCCTGCTGCTGCTAAGCAGCCAGAAAGGGGCATTTAAACCCCATGTACCACGAACTGGGTCGTAACTGGCCCCAGTTCTGTGCCAGTTTGTGATTTTTGGTCCATTAAAATCCATGAACCACGAATCACATGGTTCGGGGTTTTTTTCGGGCTGTGCCCATGTCTTGTGTGGGTAACTAGAGATCTTTCATTGAACTTCACAAACTTGGAGGAGCAGAAACCCAAGAACAGAAGGGTCCTCCTTTGCCCTCACCCACTGTCATACACAATCCAAACAAAATGTGTATTTATATTGTTAATTGCTTAGAGTGGTGTTGCGCACAGCCGCTGACTGAGATGTGCCACTTATGGGATGTGTAAGAGATTGGATTTTTGAATGTGGTAAGTTGTGGAAATGATTTTTATTACAGTGGATATAATGGGATTCGTATTAATATATTTATTAAGAGCACATTTGCTATTACAGAGACTATCGGGGTGGATCTCATCGTTGCCTCTGAAGACGTCTACAGACGAAACATGAGGTCTTAATAGCCGGCCCCTTATTGGGCATCTTCTGTGCCCCCGACGTTTTTGGTTCCACCTGTAAAGAAGAAGAAAACGGAGTTATAGACTGTTTTGACATCAGTAGAGACTTACCTTTAACATGGATATCTTTCCTGGAGCTTTCTTCCTCAGCGCACCTAAAAAAGAAGAAGTTCACTTTACCTTTAAATTGTACTTGTGTTGATCTATAGTTGATTGTATGCGGCCGTTATTCATTAGATATTTCTTATGAATTTGATATATTTGTATTATTGTCTGTTCCACCTTGGCCATGGATTCTGGAATGTTCATTGTATTTTTGTATGAACTCTTAGAATATTTATGAATATTTATAGAAGCACCAAGTCACTTGAGATATCGGATGGTTAGCATTTATAAACTTCAACGTTGATTCTTTTTCATTGGGTCTTTGCTACCCTTATTCCTCCAGTTGTGGTTCTGCCACCCCCTGGGTTTATATCATGAAAGGTGGAATAAACGAAAATCGTGTTCCCTTTGTAAAAGTGCCCTGCTGATCCATTCCATTATACTACAGGCTTATTCTTTGAAAATATGTGTCCATTGGCAGTGTAGATGAATACGCCTACATTGATTGGAGCCTCGCAATCTCCTGGGTCGACAGGCTTAGGAATGCAAAACTCTGCCGAGGATGGCAAAGGCTGTCTCATCAGGCACATTGTGGATAAGGTTCAGCCCGAGATGTTCTCACCAATGCATTGTGCAACACGAAGCCACTTTCTGCATCACTGCCCTTGCTTGACCTGGTTCTGCATCTATTGTTTCCTAGCTTGATTCTGCACTTATCATTCCCAGGCTTGGGTCCGTCAAGAGCAACCAAGTCTCTCTACACGAGACATCTTACACGAGGACACTCAAGGGTAGGGAGACGTAATGTTAGCCAGGAAGCATAGTTTAAAAAGACAGCTCCAAAGTCTCTGTCAATTTCACCTCTCTACACAGAGCAGGCAGAGATCACTCCTCAGAGGGTTTGTTCATTTCATCTTCACCTCCCCAAAGGCTTTGTCAGTTTCTAAGATGAAATTAACAAACCGTCTGAGGAGTGATCTCTGCCGGCTCTGTGTAGAGAGGTGAAGCCTTTGGCTCTGTCTTTTTAAACTACACTTCCCAGCTAACATTGTGTCTCCCTACACTTGAGCTTCCTTGCGTAAGATGTCTCGTGTAGAGAGACTGTCTTATATACAAAGCTGCAGAGATGAGTACATTTGAGAAGTCTCTACAGTCAATGCCATTGATTTCCTTTTGTTTGTTTCCTTTCAGGAAGATTCGAAGTGACTGTTACCTTCCTTCTCAACATGTTCAGTTAAGCAGTCGACAAAGTTGCTTTTTGATGTTCTGTGACTTTATGAGCTGCCGGCTTGGCACGTTTGCACCCGTGTCAGGATTTCGGTGGCTTTGCTGTTTGCATTTGGGACTAAATAATGTGTGGAGCTTTACAGGGATTAAACTGGAAGAACCAAATCTCTCTGTCTCTCTACACGAGACTTTGGAGCTGTCCTTTTAAACTATGCTTCCTGGCTAACATTACTCTCTCTGTCGGGGAGCAGATGGCTCTACAAAAGGAGTCATTTCTCCAGACAAACAAATGGGGGAAGCAAAACTACAGTTCGGCAAACAGCTTCTGTGAGGCAAGAGATAAAACCTTCATAATTGCAACCATACAATGCACAGTTTAACATCTACATAAAGTATTTTTATGGGAACATTTCCTAGGAGTCAGATTCTGTTTTTTTAAATAGAATAATTTATTCCTTTTTGCAGAGCAAAAGGGCATCACCTGTGCTTTGGATTCTCATGACTGCTGTTGTTGATATACAGGACGCAGGGCTTTTTTTCTGGAAAAAGAGGTGGTGGAACTCAGTGGGAGGCCAGCACAAGGGGCAACTCTTGGCAGAAGGTAGTGCCCCCGGCACCACATGCATGTGTGCAAAGTGCGTTCACGCTCCCAGGACCACACAATGACGTCACTTTGGGTCAGCTGGAACAAGGGGGGAGTTTTTTTAAGTTTAAATCGTCCTCGGCGAAAATGGTCACATGGCTGGTAGCCCCGCCCCCTGATCTCCAGACAGAGGGAGTTTAGATTGCCCTCCACGCTGCTTCAGCAGCGCTGAGGGTTATCTAAACTCCCCTCTGTCTGGAGATCAGGGGGCGGGGCCACCAGCCATGTGACCGTTTTCAAGAGGTGCTGGAAGTCCGTTCCACCGCATTCCAGCTGAAAAAAAGCCCTGTACAGGAGGAATCGAGGGGTGATTGGCTCGTCCAAAAGGATGCTCAGTTTTTATACCAATGAACTTTGGGGTTTCTTCCTTTGAGCGATAAGGTTTTCTTTTTTAAGTGAGTCACTTCTCCATTTGAAAAGGTCTACTTACGTTTTATAGAGTGCCGCGGCCGCTTCTGACTCAGTAATGCAACACTTGGAATATTCAAAGGCTGACCTAAGCCGACTTCTTCCATGGATGTGGGTGGCTTTCCACTATTTGGTGGTGGTTGTGGCTCCTCGTGCCATTTCTATACCAGTTTTTGAAAAATCTCTTTTGTAATGTGGCAACTTGTTGACTGGATGTTCGCTAGAGTATTCACAAGCCCCGTTGAGGACCGCTTGTGCGCCAGAGAATGCAACCAGTCAAAAAGTAGAAGCATCTAGCAGGGTGATGCTAGTAATAACAACAACAACATTTGATGTATATACTGCCCTTTAGGACAACTTAATGCCCACTCAGAGTGGTTTACAAAGTATGTTATTGTTATCCCCACAACAACAATCACCCTGTGAGATGGGTGGGGCTGAGAGAGCTCCGAAGAGCTGGGACTGACCCAAGGTCACCCAGCTGGCTTCTTGCAGAGGAGTGGGGAATCAGATCTGGCTCTCCAGATTAGAGTCCTGCCATGCTTAACCACAACTAGTAGTTAGTGGCCATAAATTTACAGGCTTTCTTTAAGCTTGCTTGCTTTCCCAGACTTGCTTTAATCGTTTACATTTACTAAAACAACACAGTGGTCTATTCCAGATAATGTTAGAAGGAATGGCTCCTTCTGAATAGAACCAGGAAGGCATTGATTTTCCAAAGGACTCTTGGAATTCTGTGCAATATCACAAAATGGCTGCCGTATGAGCAGAGGCCAATCCTGTCCTTTTTATTATGACCAGGGCCGGATCTAGGGTTGCTGGCGCCCAGGGCAACCCAAGTATGGCCCCCTGTGCATGCGCGCAGTGCGCGCACTCCTGGCGATACGTGATGATGCCACTTCTGTGACATCATCATGCAGGGCAGAGTGTGCCACCCCGCAGCACACTGGCTGCCCCAGCGTGCCACGGAGCAGGCGGCAGCAGTGTGGGTGGCTGGGAGTCTGCCCATGCCATTCGCCTGCCCTGCTGAGGGGGCGGCCGGCTTGCCACGTGCCCCCTGTCCTGCGGGGCAGGTGAATGGCACAGGTGGCCTCCCAGCCACCCACACTGCCGCTGCCAGCTCCGCGGCTCACCGGGGTAGCCGGCTTGCCTCACAGGCGACACGCTGACAGGGTGGCAGACTTGCCGCACACCCCCTGCTCTCGGGGCAGGCGAATGGCGTGCGCGGGCTTTCAGCCCTCTGCTCAGCCACCTGCTCACTCCCGGGGGCTGGCAGCTGCGCCCAGTGCCCCCTCTTTGATAGTGCTGGGGGCAGACTACCCCCCTGCCCCCCCCCATCGATCCAGCCCTGATTATGACACTCCTCTGACCAAAGGTCTTGAGCAAAACAATACAGTTACAAATATAAAATACAAGGCAATCAGCATTAAAACAAAACATTACAGATTGAAATCAATCTCTGCCATGGCTTAAAGGAACCACAAGTGCTAAGAATTTGGCAACAGAATGCGTTATTTCTCAGTTAATACCTGCCAACCGAAAATAAATCATGTAAGATTCAAGAGGCAGCCGATATTTGCTCAGGATATGTGCAGTCCAGAAGTCTCTGAGTGGCGTCCGTTGGTCACAGAATTAGATGAGATGATCTCTGGACTCTATTACTCCCAATGTGCAGCAGCCATAATGATCAGAACATGGAGTCTTTATGAAGCTCCCCTAAGCTCGGCAGTCGGCAGAACATTCAGTCTACCTAGCATAAAAGGACACCCATGGCCAGGAGTTGTGAGGAGGTTTAAATAAGAGGGAAAGTTCAAAGGGGGAAGATTCCCCATTGCAAAGGTTTAAATAGGAGGGAAAGTTCAAAGGGGGAAGAATCCCCCATTGCAAAGGTAGAATGTATGCACCATGCACAAACCCCTGTGCTGGCATGATCAAACTCAATTATCCTTTTCCAAACCAACCGTACAGCTTCAGTATAGTCCATATCCTTAATCACAGCAGGAGAGAAGCCAAGAAACTCTAATTGATTGTCTCCATTTTCTCTGTGCACTTCCAGAGGGGTCTTGCTTAAGTAGATAAAAGTGTTCCCCACTCCGTTATTGGGCATTTACAAAAAGGCCTTCAGTCTTAAGTTTAAGGACCCTTTATGCTGAGGCCAGTTCAAACAGAGGGAAGTTCCGAGCCAAGAGCTGCCCTATAATGGAAGCAGCTCTTTCTGAATGGGTGCTGCTTGTAGACGCCCTCCTGGGTTCTTCCAAAGAATTTCCTGCTCCAGGGAGGTAGAAGCAGGGCTTTTTTTCAGCTGGAACACGGCGGAACGGAGTTCCGGCACCTCTTAAAAATGGTCACATGGCCGGTGGCCCCGCCCCCTGATCTCCAGACAGAGGGGAGTTTAGATTGCCCTCCACACCGCTCCAGCACGCGGAGGGCAATCTCAACTCCCCTCTGTCTGGAGATCAGGGGGCGGGGCCACCGGCCATGTGACCATTTTCACCGAGGGCGATTTAAACTTTAAAAAACTCCCCCCTTCTTCCAGCTGACCCAAAGTGATGTCATTGTGCGGTCCTGAGTTCCACCACTGAGTTCCACCATCTCTTTTCCCAGAAAAAAAGCCCTGGGTCAAAGAAAGCCAGATGGGAATTCTAGAAAACGCTAAAGCAATGTTGCTTATCGGGTAACCCCTAGGGATTGTCATCCCAAAAAAGAGAAAGAGAGAATCCGCCTCCTAAGAGCGTCCAAGAGCTGGGGCAAACTACCTGTACGGAGAGCCACAGTGAGTACCAGGAGCCAGATGGATCCCCATCCGAAAGGAAGCTTGGAATTAAGGTGGCTCCATTAGCTGCATCCCTGGGAAGGACTGGAGGGGGGGAGGGGAAGATCACTGAGGAACAGGATGCCTTGCTAGGCTGGAAAAAAGGAGGGACCCGTACAAGGTACCCCAAAATGAATTTCCTTGTGTCCCAATGCATTTGGAGATTTATTCTCTTCAGCAGGGGTAGTGCTTAAAGCCCGTGCCCCACCCACCCCCAAATCCTTGCAAGTTCCTGAAGTCAAACGTTCTGATTTTAGCTCCAGGAAATGCAGGAGGTACAGATATCCAGATGTAATTCTTGCAACATGCTAAGCCAAGCTGTGCAGGTATTACCCCTTCCAAACACACACACACACACACACACACACACACACACACACACACACACACACACGTGTGTGCACGCGCACACGCACCTCTAATGAGCACCATATGGGCTCTCCATGCTGGATTTCCCTTTGATTTGACAAGGATATCTCACCTTGTTGTCAAAGTCTGCCAGAAGGGATTCTGTCAATTCTCTTAAGGCATATCCATGCCCCTATCTGGTGCCTGGCATTGGCCCATTGTTTTTGCTGCTTTCAGTTACATCACGATTTATCAACCTCTTAGGAATTCTCCAGCTCGTTTGTGTGATTCCCGAAAAAGACAAGGTCAGTTATTTGGAACCTTGGCTGGGTTCAAATGCCAAAATTCGGAAACAGTATTATAGGGATCATTCTCTTCTTTCCACTGGAACAGGTTCCCAATGGGGGCCTTTCAAAAGGAGCCAAACCTTCAGCTATAGGCTTCTGCAAAAAAGTTTTATGATGAACGTGAGCGCCCAAGTGTTTAGCCGACTCCCCTGCAGATTTCTTGGCCAACCTGGAAATCTGTGTCTTAAAAATAGGCCTGCTAAAGGTATTTCTAGTATTTGTCACAAAGAGTTAGCAAGGTATTCATTTCATGGCGCATGCTAGACAGGCCTGTAAAAGTTTGGCAAAAAAACCCGCTGTGGAAATACATCTGTTTTGGGGGCTTTTGTGTTCCTTATTGGAAGGTCAGGAACATGGGAGACATTCTTCAGCGGGAGAATGCGTTGGCTTGATTGTTGTTCACAGGACTCTTTTTCTGGGAAAAGAGGTGGTGGAACTCAGTGGGTTGCCAGCACAAGGGGCAACTCTTGGCAGAAGGTAGTGCCCCTGGCACCACATGTGCATGTGCAAAGTGCGCACATGCTCCCAGGACTGCATAATGATGTCGCTTTGGGTCAGCTGGAACAAGGGGGCACTTTTTAAAGTTTAAACGGCCCTCGGCGAAAATGGTCACATGGCTGGGGACCCCGCCCCCTGATCTCCAGACAGAGGGGAGTTTAGATTGCCCTCCGCGCCACTGGCAATGCGGAGGGCAATCTAAACTCCCCTCTGTCTGGAGATCAGGGGCAGGGCCACCAGCCATGTGACTGTTTTCAAGAGGTGCCGGAACTCTGTTCCACTGCGTTCCAGCTGAAAAAAAGCCCTGATTGTTCAGCATATGAACATTTCATCCCAGAAAGAAGCAGACCGTGAAGTCCCTACTATATGGCAAGAAAATCACAGCAGGAGCAGGTGTTGGCTTGGAGACAAGACCTGGAGTGTTCAGACTCTATTCTGGGGAACTCTCAAAAGCTCATCAGGGGCTGAATGCTTGAAGCTGCTTTATATTGAGTCTCAGAGCATTTGATCCGTCCAGGTCAATATTGTCTAACTGGTAGTGGTTTTTCACGATCACAGACTGAAATCTTTCCCACCACCGACTACCTGATTGTTTTGGCTGGATCCAGAGGAGTCAGCCATGTTCGTCTGTAGTTGCAAAATAGTAAAGAGTCCAGTAGCACCTTTAAGACTAACCAACTTTATTGGAGCATAAGTTTTCAAGAACCACAGCTCTCTTCGTCAGATGCATCTGACGAAGAGAGCTGTGGTTCTTGAAAGCTTATGCTCCAATAAAGTTGGTTAGTCTTTCGGCTGTCACTGAGCCATGGTCCCTCACCATATATTATCAACGAGATCTAGGTCTTTGATGGCAAAGAAGCTGAAAAGCATATGTCTATCCCTGACAGTTTGGGGTGTAAAGCTGCCACCGTATTTGAGTGGTCCAAGCCCATATCATTGATGACATCCCGACTCATAGAAACGAAGCACTTTACCTCGCTTCAAGGGAAAGTTCCACTTCTGATTTACTAACATCGACCCATCATTCAAGTCACATGATCAGGGCCAGAAAAACAGGTGGTAACCAACTGTTCTAGGGTGTACTTGTCTGAAGCCTGATCCCTGCAGGTGACTGATGGAAAGTATACAGCCTTAGGGGGAGAGATGTAACCACAAGACAGGCTCCACAGGTCGGCTGAAGGCTACAAAAGAGTTTCTCTGGTTAGCTTTCAGGCTAGAAGGACTACAATTTATATATTTGCGATTAGCATTTTAAAGGGTTAAGGTTGTGTTTTTATGGGAGGTGTCTTTTCCCCTTTAAAATATTGATGGTGATGGAGAATGCCCTCAAGTCAGAGTTCACTTATGGCAACGCCTAGTGGGGTTTTCATGGCAAGAGACTAACAGAGGTGGTTTGCCAATGCCTGCCTCTGCAACTCTGCATGCAAAGACTGCAGTGCCTCCAGCCTTCGCTGGAGGTCTCCCATCCAATTACTAACCAAGGCCAACCCTGCTTAGCTTCTGAGAGCTGAGGAGATCAGGCTCACCTGGGCTATCCAGGTCAGGGCCTGCATGCATACGTAGTGGTGGAGAGTGCCCTCAAGTCATAGCTGACTGATAGCAACCCCCAGGTAGGGTTTTCATGGCAAGAGACCAACAGAGGTGGTTTGCCATTGCCTGCGTCTGCAACTTGGGTATTCGTTGGAGGTCTCCCATCCAATTACTGACCAAGGCTGACTCTGCTTAGCTTCTGAGATCTGATGAGATCAGCACTCTACTGTAAAAATCCTCATGTTGTTCCCTGACAATGGAGCCTAAAATGTGCAGCCGCAAGAAGTAGCCCCCAACTTGGGGACACAGCCATGTATCCCTGAATTTGTATCCAGAACAAGCCAATATTCTGTGACCCTCAACTTCTAAACATAAAGGCTCCATTGAGCTAGCCTAGCTTCTACTAACTAGATGAAGATAGGTAGCCCTGTTAGTCTGTCTGTAGCAGTAGAAAAGAGCAAGAGTCCAGTAGCACCTGTAAAACTAACAACATTTGTGGTAGGGGATGAGCTTCCATGAGCCACAGCTCACTTCTTCAGACCCCAAGCCAGGCAAGACAAGAGAGACCACTTAGAAGGTCACAGCTAAGACCGTAACGTTCTCTAAAAGCAGTCATTTCCATTGAGAATCTGCACCTCGCAGTGCTGTTGTCTCTGTAGGAAGAAAGAGAGACAACTTTCCATTCACACATAAATATATCAGGGGTGTGTATGTCTATTTTAAAACGAAAATGGAGCATGTGGGTGAGGGCAGGTAAACATGTAGCACTTCATAGCTCACGGCAGCTCAGAGAGCTTCTGCCTTCCCTCCCCAGCTGTTTTCCCACTTGGTCCCTTTCTTGGGCTTCTTGCATCTTCAGTCACAGGAGCCCAGGACATAGGAACCTGAGAAAGAGGCAAACAGGCCGCCCCCTCACAGGAGGGAAAGCAGAGTCCCTCTTACCCCAAATTGTGTTAGTCTTATAGGTGCTACTGGACTCTTGCTCTTTTCTACTTCTAGTAACTAAGCAGCCTGCACTCCGTATCTTTAGACCAAACTGAATTAGATGCTTGGAGTTCAGCAATTTTTTAGATAAAAGCTGGCAGTCAATTTGGATTGGTACCATGACAGAGGGAGAGAAAATTTAATCCTTCTCCCTATGCCCTTTTCCCCACCTGAAATGGACCCACAGTCCCGCAGTTTCTTCTGTTGGGCACACCAGCCGATCTCTCATGACAGGGGCTCACACCTTTGCCCCATCCAGGTAAGTCGCACTGCTTGGAGGTTCACAGTCTAATCCTTTTGGAAAGTCATTAACACGAGTGTGCAAAGGATATCCCCATATGTGATGCACACTGAATCATGCAGTGTGGAGAGGGGCTGTTGTTTGCTTTTGGGTACTCGTCAAGTTGGCTGTTTTGTTTCTGGGAAATCAGGGCTGGGTAGGAGAGAAGCTGTTCTGAGCATGGCATAATAATCCTCCATTGCCACAAAGACTGGCTCAAAAGACTGGTGGTTTTTGAAGGGGTAACTAAAGCTGGTGTTTGGGGCACAAAGCCCTCCTCCCAGCCCTGACTTCAGTTGCCGTGAGTCTCTTTCCTCCATCACGCAGTGGAAAAGAGCAAGAGTCCAGTAACACCTATAAAACTAACAAAATTTGTGGTAGGGTATGAGTTTTCGTGAGCCACAGCTCACTTCTTCAGATACCAAGAGTCCAGTAGCACCTAGAAAACTAACAAAATTTGTGGTAGAGTATGAGCTTTTGTGACAGCTTACTTCTTCAGATATCAAGAGTCCAGTAACACCTATAAAACTAACATAATTTGTGGTAGGGTATGATCTTGTGTGAGTCACTGCTCACTTCTTCAGATACCAAGAGTCCAGTAGCTCCTATAAGACTAACAAAATTTGTGGTAGGGTATGAGACCCAGCTCACTTCTTCATCCTCTGCCAGGGGCAGAACAGTTTCCCACAGTCGCCAGCAATGCCCCTTGGCCTGGCAGGCAGGTTGCAGAGGTTCCTATAGTATTTCGTCCCCGTGGTAGACTGCCTCTCAGCATGGAGGTTCCATTGAACTCTCATGGCTGATAGGAGAGGCACCCATGAGCAGAGCAGGAATGAAGCAGGTAAAACTCGATGGGGGCTAAGGGGAATGGCTGGGCAGGGCTGGGGGGGGCTTCCACGTTCTGGACCCCCCCCCCCGGCAATGGAAACGTGGCTGGCTGCCTCTTTCTCTCTCCTCCGCCAGTTGCAGCCCCTGCTGGGGAGCCGCGCCGGAGCGGCCTCTCTTGCCCCCCGACGGGCAGGGGCGTCGCGGCTGGCGCGGTGGCCCCTAAAGGGTGTCGCGGCGCGGCGCTGCCTCCTCCCGCCTCTCCCCTCCCACTTCCTCTCAAGGAGCCGCGGCTGTCAGGAGCGGGGAGAGACTCGGGGGCGAGGCGCGGAGCCGGGCGCAGAGCGGGGCTCCCAGGCTGGCGCCGTGCCTGCGGCGGAGGGTCGCGCTCGGCTGCCCCCAGCGCTCCCATGGACTTCCCCCGAGGGCTGGCCGTCGCCTGGGCGCTGAGCCTCCTGGCAGGTAAGGCCGGCCTGGAGCTCGCCTCGGAGACCGGTCGCGGAAAGTTCCTCCCGGGGCGCCGGCGGTGCCTGCCCGGGAGCTTTGCAGAACGTGGGGGCGGAAGCGCGCTTGCAAAGCTGGGGCGGGAGGAGAGCAGGGTTGCCAGCTCCAGGTTGGGAAATTCCTGGAGTTTGGGGGGTAGCATTTGGGGAGAGGAGGGACCTCATCAATGTATAATGCTATAGAGATCACCCTCCAACGCAGCCCTTTTCTCTGTGACCTGGAGATCATTTGCAATTCCAGGAGATCTTCAGCCACTGCCTGGAGGTTGGCAACCCTAGGAGACAGCGACCCCGTTGCTTCGCTTTGGGGCAAGCAGCGGGGCTTCGTCTGCAAAGACGGCTCCTTCTGGCCCTTTCCGCCCCGAGCCGCCTGGGTGCCCGTTCGGGGGCTCGGAGCTGCCGTCTGCCCCCCACGTACGCGGAGCTCCAAGCAGCAGCTTGAGTTACAGGGCAGGAGGAGGCGGGAGGGCGACGGCTCCCCTTTATTGGCCCCGTTCCTGCAACTTGGAGGTTCTGTTACGCGGCGAGCGGGTCCGCTGCAAGGAGGCATTTCTTGCCTCGGTTGTATTTGACGCCTTTCCCAGCCAGGATCCAGCCCAGACGCAACCTGGAACGGTTAAAGGGAGCTTTCTCGGCCCGGCTCCAGAACAAATGGTAGGCAGCGATCCTGGAGGGGAAGGGGCTGCGGAGGAAGGGATCGTGCTGGGATCGTCCGAACTCCAACAAAATCCCGAACAGTTGACGGGAGCCGAAGCCAGGCGAGGTGTGGCTTCTGGAGGGAACTCTGGGAATGCGCCTTACACGTGGACAAGCGCGGAGTGTTTTGCCTGCAGCCCGGCCGAGCCGCAGAGGGTTCCCTTTGCCTCCTGCCAGGGCGTTGCATTGCCCTGGCGGGACATTTCTCTGCGGCCCAAAACAGATCCGCTTGCGTTTTTTCATTCGGTGCGGGCTTTGCGCAGATGCTGCAAAACCTGCCGCTGAAACTCATCCCGACCTTAAATTCACAGTTTATTTAATTCCTCAGTTTGATAGTGGTTGACCAGATCTGAACCTGACTCTACAGGAGACGTCTGACAGTAAAGAACATGTGTTAGGAGATGCAATGTTAGCCAGAAGGGTAGTTTAAAAAGACAGAGCTGGGAGCAGGACAAAGGCTTTGCTGTACACTGGAGCTGTGTGAAGGAGCTGGTGAATGCCAGAAGGGAAACTTGAGCTCATTATAACCTCTCCAGGTCCAAGCCCGGCTCTGGAAGGCAGTTTTAGATTGGAGAGATGAAACTGACAGAGCCTTTGGAGAAGCCAGGATGAAATTAACAAACTCTCTGAGGAGCAATCTCTGCCGGCTCTGTCTTTTTAAACTATGCTTCCCAGCTATCATTGCATCTCCCTACACTTGATGAGCATGTGCTGAGGCAGCTCGTGCAGAGAGAAGAGCGTAGGTTTAGCTGCAGGGCTGGCCGGCCCTCGAACTCCCAGGAACTTGCCTGGCAGATCACTGCTCTGGAAGGCACCCAGAGGCCCAACCTGCTCTGGCCCCAGGATTAGCAGGGGCCTGGGTGGAGCAGAGGCAGTTCTCCTGTTTGTAGCTGGAGTGCAGTCTTTATGATGAAGAGGAAGAGGCAGTGGGAGCCACCAAAGGTAGTGGCTGCTTCCTCCTTGCCTGTTTGCAGGGGACCAGCTGCACCCAGGCCACCCTCTTTGCAAGGGGTAAGGGTTGCATTTGTTTGCATTGGGAGCATTAAGATAGCAGGGCCTTGCCTGAGCCACTACAGCCAAGCAACGTCACAAAACCGGGCCAGAAGAGATGCATGACATGACATGAGCTGGTCATGTGCCATGGGGTCAGTCATGTTACATGGAATCCAGGATCTTTTTGCGTCACCATCGGCTTCCGATATGTCTTGGATTGCATAAGGCAATCTGCAGGTAGAGAAGGGAGGGCAAGAATCCTGGTGGTAAGAGGAGGGTCTTGCTGCTGAACTGGTTCTTAGACTCAGTGATGTTCCGGCCCTCAACCTGTGAAGGCACCTACAGGTCATCTAATCGGACCTCTTATAATGGGAAGTGGACGTTGTCAGTGATAACCTCAGAACTTTCAGAAGGATGTGCTAAAAATGTATTCGGTTTTGGTTAATTTTAGGGTTTTTAAAGATACTTTAAGTTATAGTTATTGGTGGAGAGTGCCCTCAAGTCATAGTTGACTTACAGTCCCTAATGGGGTTTTCATGGCAAGAGACTTAGAGCCAAGCTACAAGTGACGCCTGACACAGGTTGGACACTTGTCAGCTTCCCTCAAGTTTTGATGGGAAATGTAGGCATCTTGGTCTTAAAGCTTGACTCTCCATTTAATTGAACTTTACAGAACACCCCCCCAACACCCAGCGGAGGGGAAGTGGTGCCCCCGGTGAGAGCCCGATGTCTGCACTCCCCTCCCGACCGCATGTTCTCCCTCCTGTAGACTGCCGCTCTGTAAACTTCAATTAAATGGAGAGCAAAGCTGCAAGACCAGGACGCCTACATTTCCCATCAAAACTTGAGGGAAGCTGACAAGTGTCCAACCTGTGTCAGGCGTCACTTGTAGCTTGGCTCTAACAGAGGTGGTTTGCCACTGCCTGCCTCTGCAACCCTGGTCTGTTGTAGGTCTCCCATCCAATTGCTAACCAAGGCCGACCCTGCTTAGCTTCTGAGATCTGAGATCAGGTTCACCTGGACTATCCAGGTAAAGGCAATTATATAATTATTACATATGCATTCCCATTGATTTCAAGGGGAAATGCATGTCGAGCTATGACCCTCCCCCATCCAACTGGGATTCAGTTCTCACTCACCCAAGGGATCCTCCCTGTCAAATCCTTACCCAAATGGTCACCAAAGCTTCCCCATTTGGTATGCAGTTAAAATTTTCACTTGTGCAGGAGGCAAAGGCAAAAGTCCAAGAGAACAGGTTGTAGGACACGTTTACATTTAAAGCAGAGGCTGGAGTCTGTTTTCACATGGAGGTGAAGGGAACTAAACCTTACCTGCCTTTGCATGACTCTTGTTGATGTTCTCTGGTGCTTGAAGGATTTGCCCCTGAGGGCCTAGCAGCATGGGATGTGAACTGGATCGAGGATCCCCCCCCCCCCCGCATCTGACTCGCAGTTACATATACCATCAGGGGACTCACCTTAGAAACCTCTTCATCCCTTGGTGTAGCTTGGAGCTCTGCGAGGCAGCAGGAGGAAGGACTCTGCTTTCCCTCCTGTGAGGGGGCGGCCTGTTTGCCCCTTTCTCAGGTTCCTACATCCTGGGCTCCTGTGACTGAAGATACAAGAAGCTCAAGAAAGGGGCCAAGAGGGAAGACAGCTGGGGAGGGAAGGCAGAAGCTCTCTGAGCTGCCGTGAGCTATGAAGTGCTACATGTTTACCTGCCCTCACCCACATGCTCCATTTTCGTTTTAAAATAGACATGCACACCCCTGATATATTTATGTGTGAATGGAAAGTTGTCTCTCTTTCTTCCTACAGAGACAACAGCACTGCGAGGTGCAGATTCTCAATGGAAATGACTGCTTTTAGAGAACGTTACGGTCTTAGCTGTGACCTTCTAAGTGGTCTCTCATGTCTTAGCTGGTTTGGTTTTGGCCTGTCTTGTGTTTCTAATTAACATGCACACACATTAAGGCACACCTATTGGTTGGGGAGGGCAAAGTGTGGCATTTGTGCCATGTCAACTGGGGGGATATATAACAACAACAGTAACTGCACTTATATACCGCTCTTCTAGACAGATTAGTTCCTCACCCAGAGCGGTGAACAAGTTCGTGTTATTATTATCCCTACAATACAGCTGGGGAGCTGGGGCTGAGAGGAATGGCTTCCCCAAGGCCACCTACTGAGCTCATGGCAATAGCGGGATTTGAACCAGTAGAGTGCTGGTTCGCAGCCAAACCACTTAACCATTGTGCTACAGTGGCCAAAGGAGAACAACACAGCTTCTGTACCTTTAATTATGGAACGGAAGAGACCATTTTTAAAACATGGACACAGGAAGCAGGCTTATACTGAATCAGACTTGGTCCATCACAGTCAGTATTGTCTACTCAAACTGGCAGCAGCTCTCCAAACTGAGAGCCAGTTTGGCGTAGTGCTTAAGAGCGGCAGGACTCTAATCTGGAGAGCCAGGTTTGATTCCCCATTCCTCCACTTGAAGCCAGCTGGGTGACCTTGGGTCAGTCACAGCTCTCTCAGAGCTCTCTCAGCCCCACCCACCTCACAGGGTGATTATTGTAATCCGCTCTGATTGGGCGTCAAGTTGTTCTGAAGGGTGGCATATAAATTGAAAGTTGTTGTTAGGGTCTCAGGCAGAAGTCTTTCACATCAGCTGGTTCTTTTACCTAGACGTGCCAGGGATTGACCCTGGGACCTTCCACATGCCAAGCAGATGTTCTTTCACTGAGCCACAGCCCTTCCTGCGCCTATGCAGGTGCTTCTCTTCTACACAGTTATGAAAGGTGCAGCAGAGGCCATCCTCCTTTGTCACTTTCTTTGGAATTGGCTAATGGCTTTGCTCCCCCGGAGCAGCAGAATATCTCCTTTGGTCACTGCCTGCTGAACATGGACGTGTATTTAGACAGAGGGCCAACTTGGACATGAGACAGGGAAATCCACCAATAGATCTTTTCAGCATTTGTTAACAGCATGTGGCTCTGTTGCAAGGCCCTGATTCAAATGAGGGCCACAGTGCTGGGGAAGAAGGGGAACAGAGGCGGAGGCTTGGACTGCAACCAACCCCGTGTTCTTGGAAGAGAAAAGAGACAGGCAAAGAGAGGATGCCTGCCTGCCCCTGGTCATGCCACGATTCTGATCAGCATTGGGGTCCTGTGTGGTACAATTTGACTTTGCAAAACCCTGGGAAGATACTCTCATGGCTCTCCCAACATTGTGTCTGTTTTGGCACAGCCACTGGGCAGAAGGGTGCTGGTGGACAGTGCCCTCAAATCATAGCTGACTTAGGGCGACCCCGGTGGGGTTTTCATGGCAAGAGACTAACAGAAGTGGCTTGCCATTGCCTGGCTCTGCAACCCTGGTCTTCCCTGGAGGTCTCCCATCCAATTACTAATCGAGGCTGACCCTGCTTAGCTTTCGAGATGTGACAAGATCAGGCTCACCTGGGCTATTCAGGAGGTAACAAGAGGCCTGTAACCAGTTCAAAATGAGGAGTTTACCACTTAGCCCCCCAACATTCTTCACCATTATGGTTGGGGCAAGCCACACATGCATGCTTTACTTTTCAGAAATCTCTTCAGCTTTAAGATGCTACATTTATTACAAACAAATCAGAACGATACATCAGCATAAATTAATCTCTGCAGAATTGCCTTAGGAGCTTTAAAATTGCTGATCTGTCAATTCATTGTCCAGTAACTATGTGTTTCCACAATTTATGTGGTTCTTCAGTACTTGCAATATGTTTCTTGTTGTCAAGGAGTTGCTATAGTGATTTGTGCGTATTTTAGTTCCAAGAATTAGATTTATAAGAGAAGTGTTCCTCATTTTTGAGCTTGGTTCTATTAATTTAGGGGCTTCCCCAAAAATGTCCCACATTTTTTTTTAAAAAAAGACTCCATCTCAAGTTCAAGAAGGGGAGATGACGTTTTATTGTAAATTAAAACTCGGATTAATTGGAACTGGAATTTGTTGAGTGAATTCATGCCTTTTAAGATTGTTGCAAATACCTCTTTGTGTTTATTGGTTTGTTCATTTGTCTGAACTGGTTTTGCCCCCAAACTCTCTACTAAAGCCTGGTGAGACTTTGCTCTTCTGCTATTTGCTTCCGAGATCGAAGGACCAGGAATTTATGGAGAGGAGGATCCTGAATTGGGGATTCTGGCAATCTGTGGCTGCTCCTTGGTGGTTCACCAGCAGAGGGCACCACTGGCCTGTTATCTGCTGTGGCACCACTAATACCACTGTCCAAAGGTGGTATTGCACATGCCAGCTCAAAAGGTGTCAGATGCTTGAAAGTGTGTCAAAAGTGTTCCATCTATCCCTACGGAAAACCTCAGAATTGGATCGAACACCTGAGCCTGAATTCCTTTTGGTCTGCATCAAGACTAACCTGCCTGCCCGAACTTTTTTTGGCTTTGGCCTCCCAGACTGACACGACTGTGAAATATGTTAAGAATGGCCGAGTCCTTTGTAAATAGAAAAGCAGTGTTAGAAATGACACGTGGATAGTGCCAATGCGGTTTACGATTCCTGAGTAAGCTCCTCCCAGGATTTTCAGCTGCGTAAGATCATAAGAGCGGCATCTGACCAGTGGCCCATTTAGTCCAGCACATTGATTCACACAGTGGTCGGCCTGTGCATGCATGTGCACAAAGGGCCAACTACAGGATGCACAAGCTGAGGTCTTCTCCTAATATTATCTCATAGCACTAGGTTTCAAAAGTTTACTGCCTCTGAATATGGAGGTTCTCCATATGGAACAATCAGCCCCCCTGACTGTTTCAGCACATGAAAAAGCACATGGAGGGGACAAGCTCACATGATTCTGCAGTGCTGCCTTCATGGCAATTTTTAAATGGATAAATTCTCCTCTACAATACTGTCAGCGGCCTGGGTTGGACCCGTGGCTGCCGTAACGTCTAGTTTGGTTCTCAGAGAGGGCCGCCCTGTGATTCGGGGATGCCCAAAGAGAAAGAAGCTGCAGCAAGTGGCTTCTAAACCGACTACAAAAGCAATTCAAATGATCTTCTCCAGCTTCCCACCCAATATTGTTTTCCAAATTATTTTTCCCCATTTCCAAACTCAGATTCGACATGCTTCAAATTACATAGCTGACTGAAGAGATATGAAGCTTTCTACATTGGCAAGGAGTGCGAGCCAGAACATGTGACCTCTGGTCAGATTATTTATGGCTCCGAAGTCACTTCTGATAAGACAGTGAATTTGGGTCTCTCTGGGAGTTGTCCTTCATGACCTTTCCCATGGTCATTGTGAAGGGACCTCTTCTCAATAAAACAAGCAAGTGTGGTGTAGTGGCTAGAGTGTCGGGCTAGGATCTGAGAGAACCAAGTTCAAATCTCCACTCTGCCATGAAAGCTCATTGGGTGACCTTGGGGCCAGTCACACACTCTCAGCTTAATATCCCTCACAGGGTTTGTTGTGAGGAAAAAATAAAGAAGAGGGGGGTGATGTAAGCCACTTTGGGTTCCCAGCAAGAAAGACGGGATAATAATAATAACATTCGATTTATATACTGCCCTTCAGGACAACTTAATGCCCACTCAGAGCAGTTTACAAAGTGTGTTATTATTATCCTCAGGACGATCACCCTATGAGGTGAGTGGGGCTAAGAGAGCTCCAGAGAGCCGTGACTAGCCCAAGGTCACCCAGCTGGCTTCAAGTGGAGGAGTGGGGAATCAAACCCAATTCTCCAGATTAGAGTCCCGCTGCTCTTAACCACTTCACCAACCTGGCTCTTGAAGAGAACCTGAAGAGGGGAAAGGGAGATTTCCCCAGGCATCTGCCCCTTACATGAGCTGAGGTGGATGGGCCCGAATTTTACCTGGGAGATGGCGGGCCGGAAGAGAGAGATTAGGCACCAGAGAAGAATATTCCTGGATACCCAAAAATGTCATTCCATCCAGAAGCAGGCATGGGAGCCCAGAAAATTCAGCTATTAAAACAAATTCTAATAATAATAGTAATAATAACAACAACAACATTCGATTTATATACTGCCCTTCAGGATGACTTAACACCCACTCAGAGCGGTTTACAAAGTATGCTATTATTATCCCCACAACAAAACACCCTGTGAGGTGGGTGGGGCTGAGAGAGCGCCTAGAAGCTGTGACTGACCCAAGGTCACCCCGCTGGCTACAAGTGGAGGAGTGAGGAATCAAACCTGGTTCTCCAGATTACAGTCCTGCTGCTCTTAACCACTACTCCAAACTGGCTCAAACTGGATATAAATGAAGTAAAATAAATACAAAATAAGATGCCTGTTCCCTAGCTAAGTCCAGCCTAAATTTAGCACACTTTCCCCTTCCCGCCATTTGTTCTACTAAACCCTCCCCTTTAGCCACTGTGGTGCGGCGGTTAGAGTGTTAGACTACAATCTGGGAGATTCAGGTTCAAACCCCCACTCTGCCATGGAAGCTGGCTGGGTGACCTTGGGCCACTCACAGCCTGTCAGCTAAACTTACCTCACAGTGTTGTTGTTGTGAGGAAAAATTAAAGGAAAGGAGAATGATGTAAGGTGCTTGGGGTCCGCGTTTATCCTCACAACAACCCTGTGAGGTAGGCTAGGCAGAGGGTATGTGATTGGTCCAAGGTCACCCAGCAGGCTTCCACAGCTGAGTGGGGACTGAAACGTGCACCACCCAGATGCTAGTCCAATATTCTCGACCACTACCCCACACTTAGGGCTGCCAGCTCCGGGATTGGAAATTCCTGGAGATTTGGGGGGTGGAGCCTGGAGAGGGCAGGGTTTGAGAGGGGATCTCAGTGGGGTATAATGCCATAGAATCCACCCTCCAAAGCAGCCATTTTCTCTAGGGGAACTGATCTCTATGCCCTGCAGATGTAATCCCAGGAGATCTCCAGCCATCACCTGGAGGTTGGCTGCTCTACTCACACTGGCTCACCCTGCAACTCCCAGAGGTCCCCTGTCCTTCAACCAGGCTGCCCCCATCCATATACAGCCAGAAAGTCAACTGAGAAAGTGCCGGTCTCTCCCTGCGTTCTCAGCATGAGCTGCAAATCTGATACAAATTCCCTCCCTTCTTGCCTCGAAGCCAAGTCTCTTCAGCTTTGATAAAGACCAGACGCCCTCCGGGGCTCTTTTATTTCCACTGTACTACATGACTGCAATTATACACTGCAGCAGACAGCTGACTGAACATTCCTTTTTATCACTTTGTCTGCTTATAACAAGCTGAGCGATGCAGGGGAGGGCAATATTATTCCTGGATAACCCCAATCAGATGAAAGTTGGGGCTTTAGGGAGCTGGGGAGTCCCTGGTTCAAATTGCGGCGCCGGCTCCCACCCGGGAAGCTGTCGGCCAGTTGCCGTTTTCCCCAAGTTGGCAATGCAGTGTGATAATCCCGGAATATAATCCTATGGCCGCTTTAAGCATTCCTGAAATTGTGCATATGATATGAGGCACTTTGCATATCCAGAAGCATCATTTGAATGTTGGAGTGTGGTTGATGTTCAAAGAGGCCTGAGCAAGAAAACCACACACATTTGGAGCGCTGAGCTTCAAAACCAGACCGTTGTGACAGAGCAACATGCAAGGGTCAGCTATGCTCTATCGCAGGACAATTATGTGGCCCGTGCGTATCTAAAATTCCCATGGCTTTAAAAACCGGGCAGGACAAACTGCTGCAGAACCCAATGAATCCAGCTCGAAACGGACAGAGCAGAATCTTAAGCAACGTACAACAGGGTGGGAGCATTGCAAGCTGATGCTGGGAAGGAGAGAATTTACCAGCATGTCCCAGTTTCCTCTGGCGAAATGTTGAAGGGAATGAAAATAGTGCTACTGCCTTCAGGTGTGAGGTAGGGTTAGAGATCCTCCTGGACGCCTCATCCAAGGATAACCAGATGGGCCAGGCACCACCCTGGGGAAAGATCAGGGGCTCAGAGGAAACCTGGTACCACTGGGCTCCTCTCAGTCCAAGCGCCCAAAGCTTCAGTCAAAAGGCCCGCCCCTGAAGGATGAATGCCATAACAGCAGCTTCTGGAGCTTGGGGCAGGTCAAACCCAATCCATCAGCGTCCAGAAACTGGCAGTTTGGAGCTGAGCCTGGAAGAGCAGGCCCTTCAATTTAGGGACAAGCTACAAGTGATGCCTGACACAGGTTGGACCCTTGTCAGCTTCCCTCAAGTTTTGATGGGAAATGTAGGCAGCTTGGCAGAATGTTGGACAAGTGACAGTTGAAAAGTCCATTGGACAGCAGTCGGAGAGCCAAGCTGCAAGACCAGGACGCCTACATTTCCCATCAAAACTTGAGGGAAGCTGACCAGTGTCCAACCTGGGTCATTCGTCACTTGTAGCTTGGCCCTGAGGCCCGATCTCGGACCTCCAGTCCCTGGAGTTCTCCCATCACCACCCGGGGCCCGTTATTTTTTCAGGCCTGTACAAACTTGTAAAATGCGCTCCCCACACACCACAATCCCTCATCCCGTACATTACAATCTCGTGAACCATGAGAAAAGTTTGGTTTTTTAACGGAATATTCTACATTTCTGAAAAATGCCAGCTTCTATTACTGTTGTTTAATAATACCCAGTCTGGCAGTGCTATCCTAAGCAGAGTTGCTCCTGTCTAACCCACTGAAATAGATAGTCTTAGACTGGAGTAATTTGGCTTAAGATTGCACTGTGAGAGTCCTACAAGTTTGCTAAATATTTTGTAACTAAGTGTTTTTTTATCTTGTCAATATCTTTAAAAAAAAAAAATCTAATGGGCCAAAGTGGCTACCGGGCCAAATCCCTGCCCAAGCTTGGCTTGCTAACCTCCAGGAGATGGCTGGGGATCTCCTAGAATTACAACTGGCCTCCAGGCAACAGAGATCAGTCCCCCTGGAGAAAGTGGCAGCCTTGGAAGGTGGACGCTATGGCATTAGACCTAGCGGACATTTATCCTCTCTTCAAACCCCGCTTTCCTCAGGCTCCATCCCCCAAATCTCTAGGAGTTTCCCAACCCAGAGGTGGCAAAACTAACCCAAACACATATAGTGCTTTGCAGGATCGGGGCTCAGAAGCCCAGCAACAGGTGTTGGTGCTTCTTCCTCTGCTCAACGTTCATCTGGGTTAAGCAGACAATCTTGCAGTTTCGGCCATTTTGCTTGACCAGTGGGTTTCTGGGGGACCTGTGAGTCCTGATCCACTTAGGATGTGACCAGCTGCTGTGCAGATTCCTGCTTCTGAGTACGGTTGCCAAGTGTCCAGTTTTCACCTGGACAGTCTGGTATTCTGGAGGATTGTGTGATAAAAACGTTTCCCCCAAACTGGACACCCTTTCCCCCCTCCCCTCTTTCCTCCTTCACCTGCAGGGCACCACAGCCAGCTGGAGGAGGGGCCAGTCAACCCAGACTCCCGGGCGTCTGCATGTCACTTCCTGCGGTGATATCATCGCACTGCCCCGGGAGTTTGCATGTGCTGTATACGTGCACATTGTACAAACAAAAAAGGAAGTCTCCCCCTGCCCTCTCCCTAGTTTTAATCCTGACCCCATCTGGCAACCCTACTCTTGAGGAGTTTGTAGTTCACCTCTGGCTATTGCTGTTGAAGACAAAACAGGTGCCTTACGATTGCCTGTCTCAGACATCTGTTGCTTGCCATTGAGGGAACTGGGGAGCCGCTAATGGTGTTAACTTCTCCCTACAATTCAGGGACAATCACAAGAAGCCCCATGGGCAACAGGCACACCTGGGTGTAGTGGGAAGGGAGGATAAGAGGCAGAGGGGGGCCAGTCAACAAGGCTTGATAGCTTGAGAATGTGACAGGCTTGCCGCCTCATGTACAGGGCCAGCACCAGGGTTTCTGGCGTCTGAGGCCGGGGGCAGCTTCAGGTCTGTTGCTGCACCCATGTGCGAGCACAGAGCACATGCATGCCTGGACTGCATGGTGACATCACTACGTGTGACATCATCACGCAGCATACTGCTGCCAGCCGGCCCCGTTGGCGCGTCAGGTGGCTGGGATAGCGCGTGGGTGGCCCCCCAGCCCTCCCGCTTGGCTGCCCCACGCCACCCCAGCTGTCTGTCACAACTGGCCTGCAGCTGTGTAATGATGGCTGCTTGGGGCAGCTGGGCAAGAGGGCTGGGAGGCTGCCCACTCAGACTGCCCCACACTGCCACTGCTGGTGCACACTCCCAGCCAGACACAGTCGGTGGCTGGGGAGACACGCGTGTGCCCTCCCAACCCTCCTGCTCTGTTGTTCCGTGCGCTGCCCCGAACGCCTGCCACGCCTGGCTCACATCTGCTGCGCCCAGCCGGGGGCGCGTGTTGGCAGCGGCGGCAGCATGGGGTGGGAGGGCTAGGAGGCTGCAGCAGCTGCGGGCCAGGCCCAGCAGGCGGCTGGGGCGGCTTGCGGGTGGCTCCCATCCCTCCTGTTCAGCCACCAGCGCTGCCGCCACCAGCTCCACGGGGCGCTCCCCCACCCCCGGCACCCTCTCCGGCATCTCAGTGCTGGAGGCAGTTGCTGGACCTGCCTCAATGGATGCACCGGCCCTGCTCATGTAGCACGGGACCATGGCAAGTGGAGAAGAGCTAATGGGTGCCGAGGCCAGCTCTTTCTTCAGATAGCAAGCCTGACGAGTGGCCATGGAGACCTGCCATGGTACCCCCTCCTAATTTGCTAACTCTTTTCACATTTCCCAAGCTCCAGCTAGTCACTTATTTTTACTTAGCTATTTATCCCCCGTCTTTCTCCACAATGGGGAATCCAAAACAGATAGCAATATCGTTCTCCCCTCCTCTGTTTTATCCTCACAGCAACCCTGTGAGGTGGGTTGGGCTGGGAGAGACTGGCTCAAGGTCACACAGAAAGCTCCCATGGCAGAGTGGGGATTTGAACCTGGCTCTCCCAGATCCTAGCCCTGTACTCTAACCACTGCACATACAGCCTCTTATGATGAGATCTGCACCATTTGGGCTGTGACTTTTCCAGTCTTGATACAGCAGTTGGTTTTCTCTGCAATGGTCACATCTTTTCTATGAAACAGATCCAGCTGTTGGCTGCCTGTTGGATGGCTAAAGAAGGCCTGAGCAAGCGCCAGCTGCCGTGGATCAGAAAGCCCCACGGCTGCCTCAGCATTCCATTCAGAAGGCAACCTCTGCTGTCATTAAATAATCCTAATAATGCATCTTACAAAAATATGATACACCCCAGATTTTTTAGATTCTCTGGAGATAATTCTGATGCTGCTCCAGACAGGAGGGGAGTAGGACATGGACAAAATGAAAAAGGCCTTATTTGCCAGCCACAAAATTCCTGTCTATAACAAAAAAAATCTAACTCAAAATATGACCACAGATCCTTCCTTTTCAGGCTATGGGCAGGGCTTTTTTTCAGGGGGAACGCGGTGGAATGGAGTTCCGGAATCTCTTGAAAATGGTCACATGGCTGGTGGCCCCGCCCCCAGATCTCCAGACAGAGGGGAGTTGAGATTGCCCTCCGCGCCACTCCAGCAATCTACACTCCCCTCTGTCTGGAGATCAGGGGGCGGGGCCACCGGCCATGTGACCATTTTCCCCGAGGGCAACCCACTGAGTTCCACCACCTCTTTTCCCAGAAAAAAAGCCCTAACTATGAGAGTTATCCTTTTTACAGTACACCAAAATTACTTTGTGTACAGAAGAACAAGCTTTGAAACCATGAACAGTGCATTAAAGAAATCAAAGCCAGGTAGCAATCTGGCTATTTGTGCGTGCATGCATGCGTGAATGTATGTGCATGTGTGTGTGTGTGAGAGAGAGATCTTTCCCTGCCAAGATGTGATCCTCGGTCTCAATTGAACCTTGGGGAAAACGGATGGAACTTGCCAGTTCTTGGAAAGCGACTTTATTTACATTCCAGCTCTTTCACAACAACAGTAAACTATCTCTGTGCGGAAAGCCAAATTTCACATGCCCTATTAAAGAGGGCTTTCCCTCTTTTAAGTGGTCAGGAAATATAATCCTCCTAACAGAGCCTTTATCTCCCGGTTTGTGGAGCTTTCCTACGCTATGGAATGGAACTGATGTACGCTCTTCTACAGCAACTGCCCAGCTCTTGGCCATTTAGTGTTCACACATTAACTTCATTCACGAGTCAGGGTAGCGTAGACAGAGTGGTCTGGCAACTAGAGACCTGGGCTTTTAGACCTGGGGGATGCTTTCATGCTCCATATTTAAACCGTGCTGAATCTGGTTGTCCTGTCCCGGCTTCCCTCAAGTAATCCTTTGCTTGTAGCTTGTTGAGTGTGTTGAAACCACATTTCTTTAATGCAGTTTAGAATCGGGGTTCTAAAACCTCTGCAGAGTCTTTCCAGAGCTTTCTAGAGCTCTAGAAGTAGAAAGAAGGGGCATTGCTTTCTCCTGCCACGCTTGCTTTGGAGTTCTTGAGCGTTCTTGTACCATCTGAAATGGTACCGTCCAGTCACTGCTAACCTGGCCTTCTGGACTGGTTTAAAGATCTACCTGTTTCAGAGATTCTTCAGTATTCTGAGGAGCTGCTATATTGGCAGTGCTGGAAATAAGTGGATCCCTTATGTGCTGTGAATGTTCGAAAGACTTTATGTCCTAAACTTATATTGTGCAAAACCTTGAGGATTTGGAAGACGGTTGAAAGCCAGTAACAAAATTCTACTAAAATAAAACTACCCACCCTTCTACAGAAAGCCAATGACTCGTGGGCCACAGACCACACTGTATACTCCATCTACATCCTGCCTTTTGGAGAACATATGCAGGGTCCAGGAAGAGGGCTGGGCCCTTTTCTTCTAGCATCTAGCTCCAAATGTGTTGGCTGTGACATGCTCACATGGAGAAAAAACTACCCTTAGCTCTTTCAGTTCTGACTGACGAGGAAGGTAGGAAATTGGATACGATCCGGGCTTTTTTTCAGCTGGAACGTGGTAGAATGGAGTTCCGGCACCTCTTGAAAATAGTCACATGGCGATTCGGTTTCGTTTTCGCGGCCATGTCGGACGCTCCTCTTGGCAGGTCCGAGAAGAAGCGGCCGAGCAGCCTGACCGGGCGGCTGATCTGCAAAGGTTAGCCCCCAGGGCTCCCAGGCAGGAAGTCTGGGTCTGGGACGCGGCGGGAAGAGCCCTCTGGCAAATCGAGGCAGGGGGTAAATTGCCCGTTTGTCCCTATGGAGGCCAGCAGACGTGCGCGGCACCTCGCGTGCTGCCAGGCCACGGAAAATGGCAAAGAACAGGACTAGGCGGAAGCCTGTAAGTAAGCGAATCCCTTCTGTCACTACAAGCGTATGTGAAGGAGTGGTGGGATCTGAAGTTTAGAAGATTCGGATTTTTCCCCCCTCGCAGAGTCTCGGAAGATTGGCGGTCCCCCCCCCCTAAAATGGCAGCGAAAAAACAGAGTCCTGCTCTGGGCAAGTCAGTTTCGGCTGCCCTGCAGGGAAGAGGCGAGTCGCTCGAGGAATTGGTGAAAAGATCAGTTATCGAAGCCATAAAACCCTTTGTTGACAAGCTGAATGCTACAGATCAAAGGGTGGGCTTAATTGAGAGCGATGTGAAAGCCATCAAGGAAGTAGCGGGGGGGGCAGAGAAGTCTGCTCGGGAAAATGCGTCACTTATGAGAGCAACGAACAAGGAGCTAAAGTTGGTGGAAAACCAGCTGATTGGGCTGCAAGTGGAGCGAGCACAGACCATTTTGCGTCTCCAGAATGTTAAAGAGGAGGAAAACGAGGATTTAAGGGATCTTGCCTCGGAACTTTTAGCGACACCCGCGAGGGCAACTAAAGAAGAAGTAAAAAGCGCCATTTTGGGAGCCCGTTGGGCATCTTCAAAATATGCAATGAAGCGGCAGCTGCCTCGCGAGATTGTTATTGAGTTTTCATCTAGGAGGGTCAGGGACATCATCCTATATAACTCATATAATGCGGACTTGGACTTTCTGGGAAATAAAGTCAAGATATTGAAGGATGTTCCATTTTTAGTTCGGAAGAGAAGAATTAAGTATAAGAGGCTGGCAGCTCTTTTGAGGGAACATGGCATAAAGTACAAATGGCTTTTTCCGGAAGGAATCGGGTTTAGTTATAAAGATCAAGCTTACAAGATTAATTCGGAAGATCAGCTAAGGGATTTTGTGGACAAAAATCAAGAATTTGGGCAAGACACCAAGCAAAAAGAAGAAGATTCGAAGCCTGAAGGGAGGGGGGAGGCAATGAGCGCTGCGGCTGTAGCTGCTCAGAGAGAACTGCATCCGAGGCCCAGGGTGGGGGGGAGATTTAATTTGAACTGTATTTTGTATTTTGTAAGATTAACCATTCCATCATTACTTTATTAAGCTTTTTTTCAATTATGGCAGTATGAAGGGAAAGCATTGAAGTGTAGTGTTTAGTGTTTGTATGTTGCCTTCCCCTTTCTTCCACCCCCCCTTCCCCCTCTCCTTTTTTTTTCTCCTTCTTTTCCTCCCCTTGTACTATTGTAGTTTTTTTGTAGTTTACTGTTTTAGATGTTAAAAATAAAAAATTATTAAAAAAAAGAAAAAAAGAAAATAGTCACATGGCCGGTGGCCCCGCCCCCTGATCTCCAGGCAGAGGGGAGTTTCGATTGCCCTCCATGCCGCTGCGCGGAGGGCAATCGAAACTGCCCTCTGTCTGGAGATCAGGGGGCGGGGCCACCAGCCATGTGACCATTTTCACCAAGGGCGATTTAAACTTTAAAAAACTCCTCCCTTCTTCCAGCTGACCCAAAGTGATGTTATTGTGTGGTCCTGAGTTCCACCACCTCTTTTCCCAGAAAAAAAGCCCTGGATATGATTGTTCAAAAAGGTTGTTCTTTGCCCTGCATAGATTGTGTTTCCAGGTATGGCACGAAAGCAATAGTTTTTTGTCAGTTTTATCCTGACTGTTTTTCCAAAAGAAACAAACCCTTAGCTAAGCAATTTCAGGCTCCGAAGTTTTGCTTATCCACGCAAATGCACCATTTAACAGATATACAAGGCAATTCCAAACAGAGTCGCACAGCATATCTGCTATGCAGTGCATGGTGCGTTTGTCCATTGAAGTCAATGGGTGTAGAAGGTTATAACTGTGCTTAGGGTGGCACTGTAAGAGTGCAATCCTGGGCAGTTCCTCCAGGAATCAAGTTCCTCCCATAGGAATCAATGGACTTAGGTTGAAGGAAGGAGTTTTGGCCCCATCTATTGGCTCTTTTTGATTAATCTGTCGGAAAGCTAAGCTACAATTGACACCAGACACGTTTTTTTTAACATGTTGGGTTCACAATGTTACCTGGGAACTGTAGTTGAAAACAGAGTTATGTCCCTAGCATGGGGAGACAGGAGAGGGGAAGAGCTTTTCAGTTTTCAAAGACAGCTGCGTGAGATCGATGGGGGAAAGGAACTTTGTGATTGTTTTCTTGCAATCTCAACAAAGAGATGATATACCAGCTCTTTCCCTCTCCTGCCTCCCTGGGCTAGGGACAGGGTCCTGTATTCCTCTGTGTTCCGCTACTTTGACTTGCCAATCTGCATTTCTTTAAGGTGTGAGAAAGTGTCAAGATTTGCATTTCAATGAATGGATGAGGGGGAAACTGGGATACTTTTAGCAGTTGAGGAGGAACTGATATCGGACGCATGAATGAATTCACATGGAGCAAATTGAAGTGTGACTGTGTGAGCGAGTGCATGGAAAGTTGGAGGGAGGAGATGTGAAATGAGGTTCACTTGAGCATCCCTAGGTACTTAGTAACGTGTATTTCCACCCATACAGAGCTTTTTTTCAGCCGGAATGCGGTGGAACGGAGTTCCGGCACCTCTTGAAAAATGGTCACATGGCCAGTGGCCCCACCTCCTGATCTCCAGACAAAGGGGAGGGCAATTTAAACTCCCCTCTATCTGGAGATAAGGGGGTGGGGCCACTGGCCACGTGACCATTTTCATCAAGGGCAATTTAAACTTTAAAAAAACTCCCCCCTTGTTCCAGCTGACCCAAAGTGACGTCATTGTGCGGTCCTGAGTTCCACCACTGAGTTCCACCACCTCTTTTCCCAGAAAAAAAACCCTGCGCCCACAGTTAAATGAGTTCCATGGGCATCCCTTGAGAGCTGGCTTTCTGTTCAATCCGATGATCCCTTTCCCTCCAATCTCACTTTAAATTTGGATTTGTAAGCTGCTTTGTACCACAAAAAGGTAGGGTATAAATATTTTAGTAAACAAAATTGCCTGGAAGGCTTGAGAGAGAATTCCTGTATATACAATGTGTTTGAAAGGGAATAGGAGTGCACCCATCTCATGGTAGGTGCAGCACCTACACCTGTTCAAGGACTACCGCTGTAAGTTCATGCTCTGAACTATTGTTCCTGTGTGGCACACCCATGGGTGCTGCGCTGATGAGCAGTGAGTGCATGGGCAAGCAGGGCAAGCACATAAAATTATGAGTTAGGCTGGCTCCTTCTGCAGGTGTTGGCTCTATATCTTTGTGCCAGGGTTTAGCAGCGGCTGTCTTTATGTTGATTTAGGTGGATTTTAGAAGTCCTCCACCAGGCTGAGAATGTCTCTAGCAGGTTGTTGCTGGGGACGTGACTCTGTTTTTACGCGTTGCTATTTTTATGAGCTTCTGGTCCCAGTTCAGAATCCCGGTTTTAAGCCCTAAATGGCTCAGCATATACTCAAGCCACCTTGTCCAATACAGACCTAACCATACACAGAGAGTATTGGCAGAAGCTGACCTTATCATGTAGGTTGGACAGCCTGGAACAGGGGTGCCGTGACTTCGGAGAGTCATTCCAAGAAAGCCCTGCCTTGTGTCCCCTTTGCCAAAGTACAGGATGGCTTTTTGGAGTTTCTGGGCTTCAGGTTGTTCTGTCCATTATATTTGATCCAGTACTTGCTGCTCTGCATTTTTTCTTTCTCTTCTGTTGTGTTTAATATTGTGGATTTAATTATTCTTATGAATAGTATTCCAGTTGGATTCTTACTGGAAGGAAGAGTGGGGTAGAAATGTTACAGTCAATAAGTCACTTTGCAACTCATTGTACAGGGAAGAGCAAGCTAAAAATATTCCGAATTAACAAACCAAGGCATTTTTTAAAAATATGATCCAGAGGAGTTAGCCGTGTTAGTCTGTAGTAGCAAAATCAAAAAGAGTCCAGTAGCACCTTTAAGACTAACCAACTTTATTGTAGCATAAGCTTTCGAGAATCACAGTTCTCTTTGTCAGATGCATGGAGGGCAAAAAGAAACTGGTCAGATATAGAGGAGGAGAGGGGAGGGCGGAGTAGATGCAAACAGCTCCTTCTGATATGGAGATGCAAACAGCTCCTTCTGATATGGAGATCAGTTTGCTTCTGTTCTGATCTCCATATCAGAACTGTGATTCTCGAAAGCTTATGCTACAATAAAGTTGGTTAGTCTTAAAGGTGCTACTGGACTCTTTTTGATTAAAAAATATGCAGTATTTCAGATTAAGGGCCAACGGTGGTGCAAATGGAATGTGGGGAAAGGAATTTCCAGCTGGGGCAAGAGCTCTGGGGAAGGGAAGAGTCCCACAGTATTGAGGCTGTTGGGATTTTAGCAAGTGTCCTATGTTCAGTCATGAAAGAGTTAAATTGTTACTCTGTTTGTTTAGACAGATAGCCAGTTAGCATAGGACCGCTTAGGCTTCAAAGTTCCCGCCATAGAAAGGGGAGTCTTTAGTCTTAATGAAGGAATCTAGAATTGTCTATTGGATGAGCAAGTTTATTGGGGGCAATTAGCTAGCAACATATACTAAGGTTTTATTGCTTTTTGTTCAGTGTGTCGAAAAGCCAAGCTACAAGTGATGAATGACACTTGAACGGCAAGTGAACAGACTTACATGTATTCCTCCCTGTTCACTTGCGCTCCACTTGCCCTTCACTCGATTGAGTGGAGGGCAAGTAGAGCGCAAGTGAACAGGGAGGAATACATGTGAGGCCCAAGCTACAAGTGATGAATGACACTTGAAGGGCAAGTGGATCGAGTGGAGAGCAAGCGGAGGGCATGTGAACAGGGAAGAATACACTTGCCGTTCAAGTGTCATTTGACACTTGTAGTTTGGCCCTGTTCACTTGCCCTCCGCTCAATCCACTTGCCGTTCAAGTGTCATTCGTCACTTGTAGCTTGGCCCTCAGTCTGTTCACTTGCCGTTGAAGTGTCATTCGTCACTTGTAGCTTGGCCCTAAGTCTCAGTTCTAAGACTATCACAGTCTTTCTCTCTAGCCATCAAGATGTAGCTAGTTAGTTAGATATTCTTTATTTTCTTACCAAATGTATCCTTTTGCCCTGTTATGTATAACAACAACAACAATATTCGATTTATATACCGCCCTTCAAGATGACTTAACACCCACTCAGAGCGGTTTACAAAGTATGTTATTATTATCCCCACAATAAAACACCCTGTGAGGTGGGTTGGGCTGAGAGAGCTCTGAGAGAGCTGTGACTGACCCAAGGTCACTCAGCTGGCTTCAAGTAGAGGAGTGGGGGATCAAACCTGGCTCTCCAGATTAGAGTCCCGTGCTCTTAACCACTACACCAAACTGGCGTAGTAAATTATTTTTATAAAGCTAAAGTCATAGAAGTCTGTCTACTTGTTTCCAGTGCTCTAATATTAAACTCTACTTTCTTTCCAATTTAATCTCACCCAGCCAACAGAAGCCTCAGTCTACATTGGGAAGTGGGCAGCTTTTTTGCGGGGGGGGGGTGTAATTATCATGTCTGCCGCAGAACTCTTAAGGGGTGCGGTGTTTAGCTGTTCCCTGCACAACTGAATTCCATTTTTGCTTCTCAGGATTCTCCGACGCCTTCAACATTGACACAAAGAGGCCCCGAATTATACCTGGCTCTAAAGAAGCGTATTTTGGCTATACAGTTCAGCAGCACGAGATCAATGGGAAGAAATGGTAAATGAATAACTTATGGCTCTTAACACCACATTTGCATGCTGCAGTATCAGTTTCCTGTGTAAATGGCAGAAAGCCTGTCTTTGACGGTGTCTAGAATGCTGCTCTAAAGTAACAGCCCACACACAGAATTTAGGTATCCAGGTTTCTGTTCTCAGATATGGCATAAGAAATGCTTTAAACCCCTGAAATACAGAGGCAAAGCTGGCTGGCTTTAACGTGGACAAGGACCTTCCCGAGGGCCTGGACAGAACTTGGGGAAACAGTACCGGGAGGGGCAAGTATATCATGGGGTGTCTATGGTAGGGCCGGATCTAGGGTTGCTGGCGCCTGGGGCAACCCTAGTCTGACCTTGCGTCATTTTGGTGACATTATCACGCAGGGCGGCGGAAGCAGCGTGTGGGGCTGGGAAGCCACCCATGCCATTCGCCTGCCCCGCAGGACAGGGGGCGACCGGCTGCCCCCTCTCCTGCAGGGCAGGCGACTGGCGTGGGTGGCCGCGCTGCCTTTTGCCTGCCCTGCAGGACAGGGGGTGCGCGGCAAGCCGGCTGCCCCCCGTCCCGCGGGGCAGGCGAAAGGCAGTGCGGGGGGCTGCGAGGCTGCCCAAGCTGCTGCCCGCGCGCTCCGGCAGCTGGCAGCTGCTCCCGGCGCCCCTTCCCTGGTGGCGCCAGGGGCAGACTACCCCCCTGCCCCCCCTCGATCCGGCCCTGGTCTATGGACCTGTTTACTGGGTAAATCGGGCAATCTGTGTTGACTTCGTGTGATTCTCTCAGCCTCCCTTTGGCCATCAGAGCAGTGTGGTCAGCAAGAGAGAAGCTGCTTGTAGGGACAGGATGTGCAGAATGGGACTCCCCAGGAGATTTATGGGACCATTGAGTCCTCCCCCCCATTCAAATATCACAAGAAATTTGTTTGCTCATGACAGATGCGCCTTCGCTTGCATGTTCCTTCCCTCCTCCACTTGCCTGCAGAGTAAGTTTGAAGCTTTCCTGGTTTGGAATCCTGGACTCCACTTCTGCTTGCCCTGAAATTTCACTACACAGGGCCAAGCTACACGTGACGAATGACACTTGAACGGCAAGTGTATTTCTCCCTGTTCACTTGCCCTCCACTCAATCCACTTGCCATTCAAGTGTCGTTCGTCACTTGTAGCTTGGCCCAGACACCTGGGGAAACCAGGGCTTGTCTGCTCTCCACAATGGGGGATGCTAGCCTGCAGCAGTGCGCCAGGTTCATGCCCGTCTAGAAAAGAGGTCTGTTTGTGTCATCTGAATGCAACCCGGGTCTCTTTGGCAAGGTTCTCACAGCTCTGAAAAATGTGAGGTACAACTTCGTGTGCAATGTACCTGAGGCCTGATTCACATGTGGATCAGAATAGCTCATTTCTGTTGATGGCAGCCATGCGCTTCCAAAGACCCTCCCCCCCCGCCAAAGCAATCCCTACAAGTCTGCTGGCCTCCACTAACACAATTTCACAGGGCCCTGAGGTCTTTTATGGGAACGAAAAAGCCCCACTCCACAAGGTCTATAGATCATTAGATCCAGATAGCTGATGACTTAATGTCTCAGCTAAGAAATGTTGACTCTGAGGAGATATGAAGTTTTATATGGAGCATTACAGTATGTTGGAGGCCACACAGAAAGTCAAGAATCAGCAGGGAACATTATTGTAATCGCAAAGGTACAGTTGGAGAAACCTTGAACCTGTACGGTCTTCTCCTAAGAAGTAAAATAAAACCGTTCTTGCTACGAGGCTGAATTCCAGTACAATTTTGCTCTTGGCTCACATGATCTTGGAGATCCTGTGGATGGGCTCTGGTGCAAGGTGGCTGACCCAGATCATGCACTGAGATTGACAGAATGATGCTTGATATCTCCGTGCCCTCTGTCACTCTTCATGTCAGCATGGGGAGGGGCTGTGGCTCAGTGTGGTCGTATTGGGGATATTTGTTAGTTGTTGTAGAAAAGTTGCACAGTCAGGAAAACATGCAATCACAAATGGTGGAATACTTGCCAGGCTAGTAAATTGCAAAAGGTTAAATTTTTATGGAAGCTTGTACTTTTGTAGCAGCAGAAGAAAACCATAGAAACCTCATCTAAATAGCGCTATCTCCTGTTACTAGTGTTGCTACTCCAGGTGCACATGAGTGGGGGTTTGGGTGTGCCTCTTGCAAGCTTGCACCGGAGAGTTCTGCCCAACCATCTTGCTTCTTGTAAGACCAGCAGGAGAGGGAAAAAAGAACACAGAGCACAGAAAGAGGAGTCAGAGTCAGATAGAAGCTTCGATAGCAGACAAAGTAAAGGTAAAGATAGTCCCCTGTGCAAACACCGAGTCATTACTCACCCATGGGGGGATGTCGCATCATGACGTTTTCTTGGCAGACTTTTTACCGGGTGGTTTGCCATTGCCTTCCCCAGTCATCTACACTTTGCTCCCAGGAAAGTGGGTACTCATTTTACCGACCTCGGAAGGATGGAATGCTGAGTCAACCTTGAGCTGGCTACCTGAACCCGGTTTCCTCTAGAATCGAACTCAGGTCGTGAGCAGAGCTTGGGCTGCAGTACTGCAGCTTACCACTCTGCGCCACAGGGCTCCTCCCAAGAAGTAAAATAAAACTATTCTTGCTAAGAGGCTGAACTCCAGTACTCTTTTGCTCTTCTTGGCTCACATGATCTTGGAGATCTTGCGGATGGGCTCTGGTGCAAGGAGGCCGACCCAGATCATGCACTGAGATTGACAGAATAATACTTGAGATCTCTGTGCCCTCTGTCACACTTCATGTCAGCATGGGGAGGGACTGTGGCAGACAAAGAGAGGCCTTATAAAAATACACAATCTGCTTCTAATGTAAAGGGAGAAATAGCACCTCCTGGTGTCCAGGCATGGTGCTTCTGATTCAACAGGTAGAGCCTCTGCTTGCCATCAAGGTGGTCTCAGGTTCGATCCCCGGCATCTCCAGTTAAAAAGGACCAGATGGAAAGTCCTCTACCTGAGACCCTGAAGAGCCACTGCCAGTCTGAGTAGACAATATTGATCTTGATGGACCAAGGGCCTGATTCAGTATAAGGAAGTTTCATGTATTCGACATGTCCTTGGTTAGACTCCTGGACAGATGCTGTTGCCAGATCATCGCTGCTACTTGCAGAGGCAGCTGTTTGCCAAGGGACTCTAGTAGGGGGCATTCACACATGCAAATCCTCATTTGTGTTTGCACTCACCAAGTATCAGCTAGGAGTGTGTGAATCTTAGATGTCTTCCGTTCTCCTCTAATGCCTAAAATAGATGCTTCAAAATAAAATAAGTAGCGAAAGGGCTTTTTTTTAAACCCCAAAAGATATTGTAAAGCCACCGTGACTCACACAAGTTAAAAGATGACTCATTGAACAAACAAATCTCCGGTACTACAAACCCGACAGACATACATTGCACTACCCAAGAATCCAGTGGCCTGAGGGCTGCGGTGCCCGGCAGTGGAAAGCACAAATAAGCAAAACCACAACTTGACGTGAAGGGAGAAAGCGAACGACAGTTTCTGAATGACACCCTACAAGGATTCCAAAATTCCGGTGAGAGGCGCTGGAGGAGGAGAAGGCGCATCGAGCCACCCGGCGACATTCTCAGAAGCGCTGGGCTGCCTGGCAAAGGCTCATCGAATATTAATGCTTCCCAGCGTTGGCAGGCGCCCAGGTATTTAAAGAGGAATTTAAGCTCCCGTAGCATATTGGAGTATTTGCTAAGTGTATATTTCTTCTTCCAAAACAGCTAACTCAGACAGTTATACAAAACACCACGGGCGTCCTGGACCTCTTCCTCAAGTGTGTCTGGGAAGGCTTCAAAAAGAGGCTTGCAGGGTGCTCCCGTTTTTAGGATGGGTGGCTGGAGCAGCCTTCTAGCCTTGGATGTTCTCCGTCTACAGCCAGATGATGGTGATTGCCGCCACCATTTCCCCAGTGCGTTCCCCAGCCTTTCTCCTTTTGCTGCCTCAAGGCATTTCAGGGTTGTGTACCTGGCCTTTTCTCCCACGCCACATGACCATCCAAGGGAGGGTATCTATTTATTTATTTACTTCATTTATATGCTGCCTCTCTCCCCAATGGGGTCCCAAGTTCCACTGTTGCTTTTAGTTGCCTTGTTCTGTGCAACTTCATTGAGACCTCTGCAACAGCAATAAATGCTTTTAACATTTCCACATGCGCCTTGGCAACATTGTGGGTAGATATGTGTTGATATTAGAGCTGTTTCCACACGCTCTTAAAGGGACAGCCCACTGGCAGCTTTTCCCCAGGAATCCAGACGTCTCTGTTTGCAAAATGGCTACAGGCTGTTTGGCTTCCATTTTTTTGGTGCCTTTTCTGGGAACGCACTTTCCACGGTCACAAAAAAGGCACCGAAAAAACGGAAGCCAAACAACCTGCAAACATTTTGCAAACGGAGACGTCACCAGCATTCTGTGAATAGGCCATCCCTTTAAGGGCATATGGAAATGGCCTAGTTTTAAACTTTTGAAATATCTCATTTCTTTATGTTACTTTTAAACTCTGCTTTCCTGCTATACAGGTCAAAAAAGCATCTAACAATTATTTTTTAAAATGTCAAGCGCAATTAAAATTAGAGTCCCTGCTGACAAACCAACAGAAGAGAACAAAAAATGGGAGCAGTGGGAAGCATGGAAGTAAATACTCTAATAAATACTTTGATTTAGCCCAAATACTCTCTCAGGGAGAACCGGCTTGAGTAGGAACAAGAACTGGAGCAGACGTCTTTCAAGGGAGCATTCAAGATCTCTGTTAGGGTTGTCAAATTCCAGGATGGAAATTCCTGGGAATTTGAGAGCAGAGTCTGGGGAGGACGGAGTATAGGGAGAAGAGGAACCTCGGCAGGGTATAATACCATAGAGGCCACCCTCCGAGCAGCCATTTTCTCCAGAGGAACTGACCTCTGTCATCAGGAAGTCGGTTATAATTCTAGGAAATCTCCAGGCTTTACCCAACTGTAATTTCTATGCCACCCCAAAAGATGCCCTATGCAGCCCTCTGCCTTACCTTGGACACTGTTGGATTAGACCGCAGGACAGGGCTTCTGTGGGTGTTTTTAGCATGTTTATTTATTGATTTAAATTTATAACCCGCTCTCCCTGCAAGCAGGCTCAGACCAGGTAACAACAATCGAAAAATCACATGAAAATCCGTTAAATATATTAGTTACATTAAAACCATAAAAATCAGTGCAAGAGGCAGCAACTTTTACCAGCAACCCATATGCTGAATCCGATCTAATACATCCCCTGGTATGGGTGATGGCATGCCTGTTAGGTGGGTTGGCAGACGATCGGGAGGAGGGGACTGCATTCGCCTCTCGACAGGAGACCGGCAGAAAAAGGACCCTACCCAGCCCCAACCTCAACCATATACCTGGCGGAACATCTCTGTCTTACAGGCCTGGTGAAAAGATAGTAAATCCTGCTGGGCCCTGGTTTCCACCAACAGTGAGTTCCACCAGGTGGGTGCCAGGACCGAAAAGGCCCTGACCCTGTTTGAGGCCAGGTGAGCATCCTTGGGGCTGGGGACCACCAACAGCTGTTTATCAGTTGACCTAAGTACCCTCTGGGGAACATATGGCATGTTGCAGAGCTTCATACAGGAGAGGGCAGGACATTAGGTGCCGATTGAGGGCTTTAAAGGTCAAAACCCCACTTCATTCTGGGCCTCCGAACCAATAGGGAAGCCGTGTCATAATTTCAAAATTGGGATCACCGGCCAAAGCACTTTCCTCCTTCCCTTCAAACTGTTGTGAGTCTTTTTCTCTGTCTACCTGCGCTGTGTGTCGATGTGCAGGTGTGTCAGCTTGGGCATGCAGGCACTGGCTGTGCACATCGAAATGTTCGCTCAGGGCTGCTTCTGGGTAGGTGGCCAAATGTGACAGATGTGGGGGGGGGGATTTCAGTGGAACAGTGCTAGTGGAAAGTCTGCAAAGCAAAGAACTAAACCCAAAGCACAAGAGACAAAAATAATTCTCCCTACTCTAAAATACGGCCAGTGCATTAGATCATCCTTTGCTTTCATTGTCTTTCCAGATCTGCAATTTAAGCTCATTCTTTCCTAATTTAGTGCCCTTGGCTCTCTTCAAAATGAGCACACACTTTGGCTCCTATTCCACCTTAAAAAAAAATCTCTGGCTATTGGAACGATAGGCTTTCATTAGACCAGGTTGCCTGCTATTTTTTGTTCAACTGTTGGAATATTCTGTGAGTTTTTATCAGGGAGCTGCTTTTTCAATTACATGATACGCTGCCTTTTGTATTGAAAAAAAATTCTTAGGCTTTTTTCATCTCTGTACTCTTTTTCTCACTGTGTACCACTTTGGAAGCTTGTTGTCAGTCGAAAAGATGGCATGGAAAGTTAAAACAACTATAAAACACCTGGTGGCTACAATTGCAGGGAAAGGGGGGGTGGATTCTCCATGAATAACCAACTGGTGCATGTTTGTTTATTATTGTTGTCAGGGGTCATTTCGTACAAAAAGAGCTGGAGGAACTCATTAGCATAACTCATTAGCATATGCCACGCCTCTTGCCATCACCGGAAGTGTGTCATTAGTATAACAGATTTGCATATGCCACACCCCCTGACATCACCTATCCTGGCTGTTTTGGACCCAGTCCTGGCCATTCAGGGCTGAAATTGGGCCCAAAATGGCGAAAAGGGGCTGAAAATGGCTGAAAAGGGGCCCAAAATGGTTAGGATCGGGCTGCTGATGAGCGGGAGAGTGATCCACCACCCATCAGAGGCCCGATCCTGGCCGTTTTGGCCCTAAATCCAGGCCGAAACAGGCTCAAAATGGCCGAGTCAGGTGGGCGGGGCCACCTGATATGTGACCTCTTTGGGGAACTGCCGGAACTGCATTCCTGTGCATTCCCCCTCAAAATGAGCCCTGATTGTTGTTGTTATTTATAGTCTGCTTTCAGACCCGAGCCCCAAGGCAAATTATGTTGTATAAGTCAATATGAACATCGGCTGAGGCATTCAATAAACAATACAGTGGCGTAGGATAGCAGAAATGTGTAAACAAGCAGAAATCCAATACAGAACTGAACAACAACAAAACCCCCAAAATACTGCTGAAACAAAACATAACAGCATTGAACTATCCAGTAGGAGAATATTTACAGAGTGTCTACAGTCACCAATGCATCTCTCTCAGCCATTTCCTTCTAGCACAGCCCTGTCAGCTGTGTAAGAAAGCCCTCCTGAATAATCCAGTTTTGTACAGTTTGTGGAAATCCAGGAGAATGGGAACTCTCCTTCCTCCTCCGGCAGGCCATTCCATAATGTGGGGGGCACCACAGAGAATGCGCATGCACGGACAGTTGTTGATTTCCTTCCTTGCAAAGAGGAGGGAAGCTTTTCAGTCCTATTGACTGACACTCTGTAATTCACCTTGAGTTTAAGCGAGAAAAGTAGACTGTACATAACGTAAATAAATCCTAATTTTAAGAAACCAGTATTTTCACCCCAAACTGCTAGAGTTAGGGGCCATAGACTTCATCACTATATTGCCTTACATATTATTTGATGCTTTAAATATGTACTCCTATGTACCACCAGTGCTCCATGTTGTCTAATGTTCGTCCTAGAATTGATTATGTTCTGCTTCAGTATTTTTTCGACTCTGTATTGGATTCTTGGTAATGCTATGTCTTTTAAACTTGTATCTATTTACCCTATGGCATTGTTTATGGAAATGTCCTTAATACTGTATTGAAATGTCCTTGGTACTGATGGTACTAATCTCATACTGGGTAATCCGCCTTGAGTCTCAGTGAGAAAGGCGGACTATAAATGACATAAATAAATAAATAAAAATAAATAGAGCAGGATTTAATGGAAATGCTAGAATAAATTGATGTCTGTGAAAAATCACAACATGCGCTGGGAGAAGACAGGGGCAAGCGACATGGGCAAAAAGCAGGTACGCGCATGAAGTCAGACTAATGGTTCTAACATGTACTGGGGCAGTGATTCTCCCAGACCCATTGGTCTTTCCAACTCCCAAGGTCCTTTAAATGGAAATACCAAGGAACTGCGCTTGAAATCTCCTGCGTGTAAAACTCAGGGGAAGTTCTTAGAACTTCTGCTAACTCCTCTTAACTGGTTCCAGGGAAACGATTCCTCGTTATATAGTTTGGCGATTAGTCTGTCTAGGAAGCGAAGCTGAGACGAGAACCTGTATTTTCCAAAGCTCTGATTTAGTTCCCTGGGCTTTGGCCGTGGTGGCTCTTTGTAGGACACTGGCCAATAGCCCCTTTACTGACTCCAATAGTCAAGATGAAACCTGTTGTTTTCTAGGGTTCCTTAAACTTTCCATGGCCTTTCTTTTCTGTTTCTACGACTTGATTTGGATTTCCTTCTGCCCGGTGACGGTGCTTCTCCGCAGCGGCAGGAAAAGGATCAGGCTGCGTGATTTCCGGTCCTCTCTTCCTGCGCTTCCATTTCACATGTATGCTTCTAAATGCTGAATTTGCTGCTATATAATTCAGGCTGGGCTTTTCTTTCCCCCCTAAAAGCTAACCCAATTGCAGACGTTGTCATCAGATATTTTTCAACAGCCGACTTTTCCTTCTGCAAATGACGTCTCCTCCCAGGCTCAGAGCAGATGGTGAAAAAGAAAGCCATCCTGACCCCAGACGGGTGAGGGAACATGGTCCCAAATGTGCTTCTGTAGTTTTAATGCCAAGAAGGCCTGCCAAGATTAGATTACCACCCCAGCCGTACGAACTATAAAGACTTCTACAGCCTTGGACTGCTGAGCGTCACTTCTCTGGGCTGCTTCATACATTGCTTAGTAGGGTTGCCAGCTCCAGGTTGGGAAATTCCTCGAGATTTGGGGAGTGGAGCCTGGAGAGGGCAGGATTTGGGAAGAGGAGGGATCTCTGCAGGATATAATCCCATAAAGTTCATCCTCCAAAGCAGCCATTTCCTCCAGGGGAACCGAGGAGATCAACTGTAATTCCAAGAGATCTCCAGCCACCACCTGGAGGCTGGCAACCCTAGTGACACACCTGGCTCTAGCATGCACGAAGTTGCAGCCAGTTGTAGGTTTCGGCCATCTTCATTGTTCAAGGATATTGTAAAGAGTCAGGGGCCTTGAGTCAAAGGGGATTCTGGTAGCCAGACATAGGAATCTGTGCCAGCTTCCCAAAAGATGGAGGCATTGGCATGTTCTGTGCTGAATTTGGGCATGAACAGAGCAGCACCTTGTTCAGTCATGGTCAGGTGACTCAAGCGAACCAAGAGCGTTTCATCTGGCACTATACCTGGCTCATCTTCAGGCTTACTATCTGAAGAAGTGAGCTGTGACTCACGAAAGCTCATCCCCTACCCCAAATTTTGCTAGTCTTATAGGTGCTACTGGACTCTTGCTCTTTTCTACTACCTCAGTGAAGATTAAGCTGCTATCAGACTGGCCCTACTTGGTTGTCCACTCTGCTTTCTCTGCCTTCAGGTTGTCACCTCGATTTGTTGTCAAAAGTCCAGCCTAGCAGTTTAATCTTCCTCTTCAAGCCCCATTCTTTGTATACTTTCCTGCAGAGGTGAGGTGGGTGGCAAATATAGACGGGGCTTTCTCAGTGCTGGCACCTTGTCTTTGGAAAGATCTTCCTCCTTCAGGCCTGCCTGGGCACTTGCCTTACATTTGTTTACATGCCTATCTAAAACACTTCCCTTTACCCAGATTTTTCATTGAAATGTTATCCCATCTTTTGTTGCTGGTTCTTATATGGCCTGCATACTGCTCTTCTTATTTTTTAATCTTTACTTTATTTATATTTCACCTTTCTCCTCAACGGGGACCGAAATGGCTTAAATCATTCTCTCCTCGATTTTGTGCTCACCACCACCCTGTGAGGCAAGTTAGGCTGAGAGTGTTTGACTAGCCCAAGATCATCTAGCAGACCTTCCGTGGCAGAGTGGGGATTCGAACCTGGGTCTCCTAGTCCAACACTGTAACCACTACACCACATTGGCTTTTATTGACTTCTGCTTTTAACTTTTGCAATTACTTGTGTCTTTCTGCCCCTTCATGGGGTTTTATGAATATTTTTATGGCTATCTTTTACAGATTTAAAAAAATGATTGTTTATTGTTTGTTCCTCACTTTGTTAGCCACCTCTAGCATGTCTCTGGAGAGATGGTCTTTTAGTCTCCTAAATAAACAAAAATCATCATGACTGAAATCTCTGAGTCTCGCTACATGAGACGCGTTGGCGTTGGCGTCTACATGAGACGCGTTGTTCGTCAAGTGTAGGGAGATGCAATGTTAGCCGGGAAGGGTAGTTTTAAAAAACAGAGCTGGTGGAGATCGCTCCTCAGAGGGTTTGTCAATTTCATCTTTGCCTTCCCAAAGTCTCTGTCAATTTCACCTCTCCAGTCTAAAACTGTGTGGGATGGCAACCAGAGGCCAGCAAGGAATGGAAATGGGCTGGAGCTGCCTTCCAGAGCTGGGCTTAGACCTTGAGAGGTTATAATGGGCTGAAGTTTCCCTTCTGGCCTTTCACAGCCCCTTCACGCAGCTCCAGTGTATAGCAAAGCCTTTGCCCTGCTGCCGGCTCTGTCTTTTTAAACTACCCTTCCCAGCTACCATTGCATCTCCCGACACGTGTTCTTCACATGTCAGATGTCTCATGTACAGAGACTCCCAGTCTGTGCTCCTTTTAGAATAGGACTGGAAAAAGACACAGAGCTAGACAGGGGAGAAAAATCCTTCTTTATTTTTATGGCTTTCATTATTCTCCAGTACCCGCCAAATAATACCTGTCACGGCCTCTTGTCTCTCTCGTCCTTAAACCAACCCTGTAAGTCAGCTTTGAGGCCGCCTAGCAAGCTTCACGCTGAGCAGGAATTTAAAGGCAATTTAAACAGCCTGATTTACCACTGCTGCGTGGTTAGTTTCCACGTGAATTGGAAGAGGCTGGAAGTGAATCTCCACATACTTGGGAAACTGGAGCCCAAGAATAGACTTGTCCTTCAGGCATGCTGAAATGAGAAGAAAGGGGGAAGAGACTGGGCAGGTGGGAGCTGCCAGTCTTTGGAGATTTACAGCAATAACTTTACTGCTCTGGAAAAGCAGTTAGTAGCTTACCCCCTTCCCGATCTTTCTTGGATCCAGGGCTTATGTTTTCTGGCTGGTAGCTGGATGCTGGGTTTATGTTTGGGGGGTGGGGTAGAGGCTACATAGATAGCAGGCATCCTTTTCAAGGGGGCAAATTGGGTGGGCATATCTGTACCCCTTCTATAAAACCAATTTTTCAGCTGGAACTCAGTGGAACGGAGTTCCGGAACTGCTTGAAAATGGTCACATGGCCGGTGGCCCTGCCTCGTGATCTCCAGACAGAGGGGAGTTTAGATCTCCCTCTGCTCTGGTGTGGAGGGCAATCTAAACTGCCCTCTGTCTGTAGATAAGGGGGCAGGGCCATCGGCCATGTGACCATTTTCATGGAGGGCGATTTAAACTTTAAAAAACTCCCCCCCCCCAGTTCCAGCTGACCCAAAGTGATGTCATTGTGCAGTCCTGGGAACATGTGCGCAGTTTGCGCATGTGGTACCAGGGGCACCCCCTCCCGCCAGGAGTTGCCCCCTGTGATGGCAACCCACTGAGTTCCACCACCTCTTTTCCCAGAAAAAAAACCCCTGCCAATTTTATTAGATTGTTCAGGAGTGTGGTTTGTAGCCTAGCTTCATGTTAAGCAAAACCTTGTTATAGGTTCCTTTGGGACAACACCCCTGCAACCGGGGGGAGGGGTTAAGGTTGCCATGTCCCCCTAGCAACCGGTGGGAGAGAGATCGGGCAGCAGGCACTCATTGGTGAGACCTGGAAGCAATGGCATTGATTGCACCAGGGCTGATTCTTTCAGAATTGGCCCAAAGCATAGCATTTTTGACGTCATTGGCTGGGGATACAACACGTTCACGCCCATTTCCCTAGCTTCTTTGCTAGGGCAAAGGCAGGCAATCTCTGGACAACTTGCCTTCTCCTGCCAATTCACCAGTGACTGGTGGACAAAGACTGCAGTTGCTGAGAGGTTCCCCTCCTTTTCGGTGGAACCTGGCAAACCTTTGTCTACCACCTTGGGTTTTTAGGGCCAAACATGATGCCATGTGATCATCATTGTAGCAAGATGCAGGGACTCAATTGAGACATGTTACAGAGGCCTAAGTGTGGTTAGGATGGCCAAACATGGAAGAGGAGTCCTGCCTTCCCAACTTGAAATGGGACTGGGATGGCGCATGGAGCCTATCCGTACATGTGCAGCCGTATGTGGATATCACCCACATATCGGAGATGCTGCAGCCCAAACCTCCTGATGACTTCCTCCAGTGGCTTCATATAGATTGAATCTCAGCTGTAGAATAGATGAACAGAATTTGCCCCACCTGTCCAGAGGAGTTAGCCATGTTAGTCTGTAGTTGCAAAACAGTCAAGACGCCAGAGTCCAGTAGCACCTTTAAAACTTTATTGTAACATAAGCTTTTGAGAGCCACAGTTCTCTTCGTCAGATGCACGGAGGGCATGAAGACACTGACCAGAGATATATAGGTGGGGAGGGGAGGGGGGAGAAGGTGCAGCCAGTTTCTTCATACTCTCCGTGCATCTGACGAAGAGAGCTGTGGCTCTTGGAAGCTTATGCTACAATAAAGTTGGTTCGTCTTAAAGGTGCTACTGGACTCTACTGTTTTGTCCCACCTGCAGCTCTCCAGCTTGAAGAGAATGTGGCAGGTACATGCCCCATACCTTCTGCTTTTCCCACCTGCAGGCATGTGTGAGAGAGATGTAGAGGGCTTGCAAGGTTTCCTGTTCAAATTCTGAACTCACCTTAGCAGCCAAACGCTGAGCAGGCCGATTCCTCCATCCTCCCCTACCTTTGTGAAGCTAAGCAGCCCTTTCCTGATCAAAGTCTGCCATGTGGCTTTGCTGGCTTTCCTTTTCTCCATCTCCCTGCTGACATATGGAAGTGATTGGAAAGATTTACCGAGCCTGTGACGACTTCCCTTCAGGTCTTCTGAGACAATCCCCTGATGGAAGGAAATCACACGTGAGCTGTGGGTGGAAATACACTTTACTAAGCAGCTAGGGACGCTCAAGTGCAGGACTGTATGTGTAGTCCTCAATTCACGTGCAGGCTGTTCTTGCTCAGCGCACGTGAATGCCACTTTCACAGGAGCTCCCTTTGTGTGACTGCATCTGCAAGTGATTCTGGAGTGCAGAGGGCGGAGTGCCAGTTCAGCTCTGTTTTCGCAGAGAGAGCAAGTACCGTAGGCTCATTTGACTTGCCAATTTGCATTTCTTTAAGGTGTGAGAAAGTGTCGAGATCTGCATTTCCATGAATGGATGTGGGGGGAAATGGGATACTTTTAGTAGTTGAGGAGGAACTGATATTGAATGTGTGAATGTATTCACATGAAACAAATTGAAGTGTGACTGTGCAAGCAAGTGCAAGGAAAGTTGGAGGGGGGACATGTGAAATGAGGTTCACTTGAGTATCCCTAGGAAAGATGTCTTATGTAGAGAGATCCTGTGGTTTGCCGTTCTAAGCCCTCACCTTCACAGGGCAGGGGGAGTTAATATTCATTAATATTACCACATGGCCCTAATTATATATATTTATTTTGAATGAGTTTCAGTTGATCGCTTAAGAAGGGACACTGTGGTTCTTTTGGATACCGCAGGGGCTTTTGTCTTTTCATTGTCAAGAAGTTCTAAGTCAGGGAAAATGTTTGGATGTCCCAAAATATTGCACATATGGAAGTTAAAATAATTGCACATAAATGAACATACATGCCTGGATTTTAAAAAAAACCTGCAAAATCTTCTTTCACTCAACATTTTCAAGGTTTTGTAAGTGCCTCCTTCACTCTGCCCCCCCCCCCAAATGTCATAGCAGGGACCATTTTTCACAAGATGCAAAAATGTGTGCAAAAGTTCACCCACATACCAAGCCAGCTCAGCATGAATCAAAATATAGAGGAAAGCAAATGCTTGCCAAATAACTAAATAACTCTGCTTTGAATTTAATTTCAAATTAAGGGAGCAAAAGAAATTCCCATCTGTATGTTCCCATACATTCTTTTTTCCTCTGTGGAAATGCTGACGGTTCAACTGAATGGACTTTATCTCATTAAGCTACAGTGTCATTGTGCTTTGGACATCTGCAACAAACCGCAGTTCCTATCCAGAGAAGAGCTCTGAGGCTTTGCTTCGGTAGTCAATGCAAGATGATGCTGTCCAACAGGTTGAGACTAAGCAAAAACTGTTCTATGTATTGTCGAAGGCTTTCACGGCCGGAGAACGATGGTTGTTGGGGGTTTTCCGGGCTGTATTGCCGTGGTCTTGGCATTGTAGTTCCTGACGTTTCGCCAGCAGCTGTGGCTGGCATCTTCAGAGGTGTAGCACCAAAAGACAGAGATCTCTCAGTGAGAGAGATCTCTGTCTTTTGGTGCTACACCTCTGAAGATGCCAGCCACAGCTGCTGGCGAAACGTCAGGAACTACAATGCCAAGACCACGGCAATACAGCCCGGAAAACCCCCAACAACCAAAAACTGTTCTGCTGGCCATTTTTGCAATCCTGTGCAGGGACTCACTGCAATTCTTGCCTCGTTGCATGGGTGGTATGTTCAGGGAATGCACGGGTGCCTGTTTGAAGAAGATGATTTAGTACAACAAAGGCTGTTTTCACACATCTTTAACGTCGCACAAATCTCATGGAACAAAGGTGTCCTCATGGTGCGATTTCTGACGCCACCCCGTCATGATTCCTTTTTCGTGGCACGATGTCAGGAATTGCACCATGAAGACACCCACGTTCCGTGAGTTTTGCGCAATGTTAAAGACATGTGAAAATGGTACAAAACAGCTACTTGTGTGTGTGTGTGAGGGGGGGTTGTCTGCACTGTCCTGAAATTTTGTCATCGTTCCTTGAATCAGTTGACAGCGAGACGGCACAAAGCACATTTGGTATTGCCAAGTAGTAAATTATATGGGAAGTCGCTTGGAGCATGCTATGCAATTAGAATGCTCCTGCCCGTCACCAAAGCCACAGTCACAGAGAACATCTGTGGAAATTACAGTGGTGTCCCATCTGTGACACCACATCTGTGGAAACTGCACTGCGAGAGGGTGCTTGATGTGAAACAGGAAGTAAACCCTCGTGCTGGCTCAGGAAAAGAAAGCAAGGTCATGTCGTGGCATGTTAGAGATTAAAGAGAATATTCCCACAGGGTTTCTCCTGGTTGGGGATTTTCCCTCCATTCTGTAGAGTTTTGTAAACAAAGCTGTGAAGAATGGGATGATCACCAACTAGGTCATCTTAAGGGGTCAGGGCCTTGACAAGGAAGATCTCTCTGGAAATGGCTTTGCGCTGGATCCTCGGCAGAAAACTCTCTATATCTTAAAAACTGGAAAGGATTTAAAAGGAAGAAGGAGGGGCTTTACTGTGCTGTCCTAAACCCACTGAAGTTAGTGGGCTTAGACTGTAGTAACTCTTCATAGGATTGCAACGTTAGCAAGTGGATGGTGCCCACACCTGGCTGTGGACAGGTTCAAGCTGAATGCTGCATTGAAGGACCTTCCTAGGGCTGTAGGGTTGCCAACCTTGGGTTGGGAAATTCCAGGAGATTTGGGGGAGGGAGGGGTTCAGGGAGGGGAGGAACCTCAGTGGGTAGGGATGCCAGTCCCCCTCCAGGAGCAGGGATACCCCGCTCCCACCCTCCACCCCCTACCCCCACTTACCTGGCTGGTGGGGGCACATTGCATGCACGCAGCAGCCCAAATCAAGCCCAATTCGACCGGATTCAGTCCGAATCGGGCCGGTGCAGGGTGCAGGAGTGCTCTTGCACTCCTCAGCAGCCAGATCCGTGTCGAATCAGGCCGCTGCATAACGGCCCATCGGGGGACCTGGCAACCCTATCAGCGAGGTATAATGCCATAAAGTCCACCATCCAAAGCAGCCATTTTCACCAGGGGAACTCATCTCTGTAGTCTGGAGATCAGCTGTAATTCTCGAAGATGTCCAGGCTGCGCTTGGAGTCTGGCAATCCTAAGGATTGCCAACCACCAAGTAGGGTCTGCAGTTGTGGAATTACAACTGATCAGCTTCCTTGGAGAAAACTGCAGCTTCAGAGGGTAGATTCTATATGGCATCACATCCCTGGGCCAAGCTATAAGTGACGAATTACACTTGACTGGCAAGTGAACAGACTCGCATGTATTCCTCCCTGTTCGCGTGCGCTCCACTTGCATTCCACTCGATCAGGTAGTGAACAGACTCACATGTATTCCTCCCTGTTCACTTGCACTATGTGATCGAGTGGAATGCAAGTGGAACGCAAGTGAACAGGGAGGAATACATGTGAGTCTGTTCACTTGCCATTCAAGGGTAATTCGTCACTTCTAGATTGGCCCCCTGTTGAATTCTCTCCCCTCTCCAAACTCCACCCTTCCCCAGCTCCGCCCCCAAATCTTCAGGAATTTCCCAACCCAGAGTTGGCAACCCTAGAGTGTGGTCACAATTGCAGAATCTGACTGCCAGTGGCGTCCTCTTCAGATAAACTACTTGACTGTGCAGAGCATTTCTCTCTCTCCTCTCTCTGGCATTACTCTGGGGCTGGCATTTCTCTCTCTCTCTCTCTCTCTCTCTCTCTCTCTCTCTCTCTCTCTGATTCGGACTAACCACTGACTTCCTCGCTTCTGAAATGGCAGGAACTCAATCCTCATCCATCAATTTTAACTATGTCTCCTAAACCCCATCAACCCAAACTTAATCCAGGCCCGAACAAGGAGAAATCAATGTGTTTTCCACATGACTTTGGTCTGGTTTCGCAGCTGAAACATGGTTTGTTAAATCTGTAATATAGAGAGGCCTGGAGAGTCCGTTCCCAATCTTGCTCCCCCCTCCAACATTTTGCAGACCTTTCATTTTGTGAAATGTCTCGCCGCCTTCTTCCCTCCCCTCCCCACCCATTACAGAAGTTTTTGCACTAATAGATCCGGGCGAAGAGAACTGCGGTTCTCGAAAGCTTACGCTGATAATGCTGCAAAAAGTGAAAAAGGCTATGAACAGACTGACAAAAGACATTTGCATTCTGGGGCAGGCAGGTCCAAAATCCAAAACCCCAGCACGGTCCTCGTAACAGAACCAGCTAAAATGGACCGTGTTGGATTGTGCTTTGTTTTGTGATTATGCATAGACTGAGTTCATTCACAACCAGAAAACTTTGTCTGAAGAAGAGGACTGTCTCAGGGCTAAGCTACAAGTGACGAATGACACTTGAACGGCAAGTGTATTTCTCCCTGTTCACTTGCCCTCCACTCAATCCACTTGCCGTTCAAGTGTCATTCGTCACTTGTAGCTTGGCCCTCATTTTCAACTGCTTTGTTTCAGGTGCTTTTATGCCCTGGCTTGCTTTTATTGGCTTCGATTTATGTTATTGACTTGTTTTATCGATGCTTTCGTTGTTTGTTTGTTTGATTTTTTGTTTATTTATTTATTATATTGGAGTTTTTAGTCCGCCCTCCCCACCAGGCGGGCTGAGGGTGGAGTACAACATTTCAATTTACATAAATAACAGTTAAAAACAGATAAAATGTTATGCAAATAACATTAAAACAACTTTATACAATAAATACAATACAGCTTCTCCTCAGATGGTGACAAGAAAATACAACATTTCAGGGCCTAGCTCATATATAGAATCATATATAGGGTGGTGGACAGATCTATAGTGTGGCCAGCGGGGGCTAGGGTTGCCATCCTCCAGGTAGTGGCTGGAGATCTCCCAGAATTACAACTGGTCTCCGGGCCACAGAGATCAGTTGACCTGGAGAAAATGGCTACTTTGGGGGGGGGGGGTGAACTCTATGGAATTATGCCATGGTCCTTTTCCTCCCCAAACCCCACTTTCTCCAGGTTTCTCCAGGTTTCACCCCCCCCCCCCCAGATCTCCAGGAATTTCCCAACTTGGAGCTGGCAACCCTAGTGGGAGCCCAACCTAGCCTCCACCATATGCCTGGCGAAACATCTCTGTCTTACAGGCCTGGTGGAAAGATAACAAATCCCACCGGGGCCCGGTTTCTTCAGACAGAGAGTTCCACCAGGTCGGTGCCAGGACCGAAAAGGCCCTGGCTCTGGTCAAGGCCAGGCGAGCCTCCCTTGAGCCAGGGACCACCAAGAGTTGTTTATTTATTGAGTGACGGATCCTCTGGGGTACATATGGGGAGAGGCGGTCCTGCAGATGGTTGTGGATCTGGATCTGTTATTGTGCTGAGCTGCCTGGAGAGGTGACATGCGCATTTTCTCAGTGAATAACAAACTAAATAACTAACTATATGGTAGCCTGAGTAACAGAAGCCCAAATTCCTCCAAGGAAAGGGGGAGAGAGAATTAAAAGGGGGCAGGATGACTCTAGGGTTGCCAAGCCCAGCTTAGGAAATTCCTGGAGATTTGGGGGCAGGACCTGGGATGGAGATGTTTTGTTAGGTGAGGTATCTCAGCGCAGATGTAGTTCCCTAGAGACTGTTCTCTAAAACCTTCATTTCCTCCAGGCAAAATGATTTATGTAGCCTGGACATCAGTTGGAATTCCAGGGGAGCTCTAGACCCCTCCTGGAGGTTTGGCCACACCGTTGCACATAATTTGTGGGTTTTATGTACATTCAAAGAAAATTCCTCTTGAGAATGGCAACGGGATGACTTCATAATTCTAATGGAATTGCCAGAGGGGAAGCTGTAGGCCTCCTTCTAAAGTTAATAATCTGGTTAAAATGTATATTATTCCATATATGGTAACACACTTTTTTAAAAAAAACCTTCCTATATGTGCAGTAGAACATAATATACCGGCTTTGGAATTCTCCAAAGAAAGAAAGTGTTCTTTTCTGACCAAATGCATAGAGTTTCAGAGGCAGATTCCAGCTGAGTAGCTGCTGTCTGGTTCTGGAGCAGAAATGAAGAGCGCCATTACAACTTCTGCATGCACACCCATTGCTGCAAAGCATGCAATGTCTTCTTGTGACAAGTTGCATGTTTGAATTGTTATCCTGGGTATAATTTTATGCCCTGACCTGGATGACACAGGCTGGCCCAGTTTTGTCAGATCTTAGAAAACAATTGAAAGAACTGTAGAGATCAGATGTACGTAATGACCAACTGCAAGTTGTTCAGCAGGTCGTTCCTTTTGTACTAGAAAAATGTCTTTAAAACTGCCTGTAAGCTTTATGTTCTTTGGTACTCTCAAGGCTCCTTTGAAAGCTGGGTACCCATATTGCAATATTCAATACAATCATTGAAAAGAAGCATTTGTCTGTCTCCTCCTTTTGCTCTGAAGAATCTGGGTAAGGGCAAAGGGGCACTTTTTGTGTAACGCTAAGCAGGGCCTTCCCTGATTAGTCCATGGATGGGAGACCACCAAGAAAGTCTAGGATTGCTACTCAGAGGAAAGCAATGGCAAACCACCCCTGAAATCTCTTGCCTTGAGAACCCTGAAGTCTCTTGTCATAAGCAGGCTGAAATTTGACTGCACTTTACACATACATACCATTTTGCAGATTGAACTTTCCCACCACTTCATCCGCAGGCAGTAGTTCACACAAACATAACACATCAAAATTTCTCTGTACTCACTGACTTCACAACTGAATGTGTACATGTGTTCCTTTCTCAATGAATTTCCTTGAAATGTCTTCTCAGAGAACTTGAATGAAAAGCATAGTGCTTGAGGCAGTCTATATATATATAAAGGCAAGTGTCCTGACAGACTCATCAACGCCCAGCCCAAACCCCTGGACCTAGAAACGTGAAATTTTGGGAGAACGTTCCTTTCATGATGTAAGCACCCACTAAGAAGGGATTTTAAGAAATTCGCCCCTTAAGTGGGTAAAAGTGATACAGGGGTAAAAGGGATACAGCTTCCCTGTGTGGCTAGCAGGCTGCTGCCTGCTTGTGCCCCCAGCCCACTGTCAGCTTGGCTACTCTTCCCTGATTGGGCCAGCATTTCAAGGTCATTTGCATATGCAGGCTGATTGAGGCTCACAATATTCCACACCTCATCCCCCCCCCCCAGAGACAGTTGGAACACAGAGGTCATTTGCATATGTGGCCTGATTGGTCCTCCTCACCCTCCACATTCTAAACAGTCTGCAGTTGCTATTGAGAGTCATTGAATGTGTCCTGAGGTCAAATGCACCTCCCAGTCTTCCCCTAAAAGTTTCCTAGGGTTGCCGAAACCAACCAAAAAAGAAAAAGAAAAACCAAAAACTGTTACATACCCGTAAGTATTATAACTGGATTTAAAGTAGTTAAATACCGCAGTGAAGTGCAGGTATCAAGCTAGTGTGACAATATAGGCATTAGATATGTGATGGCCTGTTAACAAATACAAATCTTCACTTGAGATTGCAGTTGTCTTGTGATTAACTATACCTGTGTCAGCCAAGTACTGACATAAGTGCACATATGTACTTTATACATACATACATTTCTACCCCACCTTTCTACCCAATAGGGACCCTAAATAGCTTACATAGTTCTCTTTTCCTCTGTTTTATCTTCACAACAACCCTGTGAGGTAGGTTAGGATCAGCGTGTGTGACCAGCCCACGGTCACCCAGCAAGCTTCCATTGCAGTGTGGGGATTTGAACTCTGAACTAGAGTGTGTGTGTTATGTGCCATCAAGTCACCTCTGACCTATGGCAACCCTATGAAGGAAAGTGTAGGGATATTTTCAATTTTGGTTAGCAGAGTAGCAGATAAGTGCATTGGATATAATGAGAACACACTCCAGTTTAGCTCTGTAAAATAGTTTACTTCATAAAGGATAAAAGGTTACATTGAAATAAAATAAGTATTGCCTAACTAGGCTACATCTTTGCTAGCTAGAGAGACTGGCTGAAGAAGACTGGAGACTGAAGAAGATTGATAGACTGAACAAAGAGCAATAACACTTCAATATATCTTTCTACTTAATTCCCCCCTCCCCTCCCCAATAAACTGGTTGCCCAATAGAGAATCCTAATTCTACTTCGTTAAGAATAGAGACTCCCCTTTCTATGGCGGGAATCCTCACTCAAAGCCTAAGTGGTTCCACGCAAATAGGTTTACTAACTAATTAACACAGTTTAACTCTTTTATGACTGAATGTAAACACTTGCTAATTCCCAACAGAAAGACCTCCAAAACATCCTATCATTAACAGACTTGCTCAGATCCTGCAAACTGGAGGACGTGGCTTCTTTTATTGAGTCCAGCCATCTCGATGTATTGTCGAAGGCTTTCACGGCCGGAGAACGATGGTTGTTGTGGGTTTTCCGGGCTGTATTGCCGTGGTCTTGGCATTGTAGTTCCTGACAGGATGACTCAGCTCAACCCCACCCCTCCTGAGTAGATACAAATGACCTACATCTTTTCCACACTGTGACACTGAGAGATCTCTGTCTTTTGGTGCTACACCTCTGAAGATGCCAGCCACAGCTGCTGGCGAAACATCAGGAACTACAATGCCAAGACCACGGCAATACAGCCCGGAAAACCCACAACAACCATCCAGCCATCTCGTTTTAGGTCTTCCTCTTTTCCTGCTGCCCTCCGCTTTTCCTAGCATTATAGACTTTTCCAGAGAATCTTGTCTTCTCATGATGTGACCAAAGTATGATAGCCTTAATCTTGTCACTTTAGCTTCTAGGGAGAATTCAGGCTTGATTTGATCTAGTACCCAGTTATTTGTATTTTTGACTGTCCGTGGGATAAGAGGGGCCAGGTAGAGGCTTGTCTAATATGGGAGATCCCTCCCAGGAGCCCTCTCGCCTCCCACAGCCCCCTTTCCTTCCTGCCCCTTCAGTCCTGGAGCAGGCAAGGGCCTTACTGGCTAGCACCTCTCAGTTCTGAAAGGTCAATTGGGGAGGGCCCAAAGTAACCTCACCCTCTTCTCCTTTCTCCCTTCAAGACAGCACCCCTCTACTGGTTAGGTGACCCATTGAGCTTGAGGACCCAGTCAACTTCTCCCCCCAGCTTGTTTCAGGAGAGCAAAAGGAAGTCTCACCCGGTTCCCTCCTTTCCAGTCCATGGGTATTCCTATTTTGAACTGCAGCTATCTTCCTATGCTGCTCCGTGTGGGAAGGAAGCCATAACGGAGGCCGTTCCTTTTTGGAGAGGTTTAACCCATAAATCACCACCTCTTGTTTCCACTTGAAGCCAGGGGGGTGCAAGCTGGCAGGAAATCTCTCCAGCTGCCTGGCTGTGAGGAAGGGATTTTTTTTTTTCCCTAGCAAAGGAAAACTTGCCCCGATTCCAAGCTGAGAATCTTTCGGTGGTTTTTACAGGGTTTCTAAAAATTGTCCCATTGAGTGATTAGTGAAAGAGTTTCTCCCGATTTAGTGGATGTTTGTCTTTTACTTCTTTGTTCATTCTATATCTTGCCCTAAAACTAACGATTTCTGCCATCGACAGTGTTGTTTTATAATCTGATGAACTGGATTAATAATGTTTGGAAATGTAATTCTTGCTCCCTTGAACTTCACCAGGAATCCAGAGCTAGATTCTGGGGCAGAGTTTATCTTTATCAAATCAATGTCAGTTTAGGCGGCAGGTTACACCTCTGTTTTCCTGCTAAGCCTCTTCAAACCTTTCCTCTCACTTTCATGAAACTCTGTTCCCTTGCCCAGACCCATCTTGAATAAATTAGCGGCTCTGAATAGGTTCTGCAGGAGATTAAGTGTTCTGCCGATTGCAAGAAAGAAACAAATTCTTTGTTTCTCCCTTCCAAAAATGCCTCCTTCTCTCTTGGTGTCTTTCACATTAATCAAAATATATTTTGGAAACAGGCTTTTTATTTTTAAAATGGTAACTGTATAGCTGCTTCCCTTTTGACTTTGTTATTTCAGTGATTAGGCGTAGAATGGAAAACCTTCGTGTCCTAGATTAAAACCAAAAATGCGCTGATGAAATTCAGGAGCTAGTGTGCTTTTGTTGATTTTACTTTTTACCTACAAAGACAAAAAGTTCCGTAAGAAGCTGTACCCTTTATAAGACAGCATCCGTCCAATGTGCCCTTGGGGGCAGAGGCCAGAAAGACCACCTTTTCCCCTCCAAAAAGTAGGTCTGAGCAAGAACTCAAGTCCTAGCCAGATGAATTTGGCTTCTGAGCCACAGATAGCATCATGGTCTAGGCACAGAACTCCTCAACCTTGACTCTCAGTGGGAGGAAACTAGACATGGGCATGAATGGGAAAAAAAACCCGAACACCCTGTTCATTGTTCGTTGCCATCCATGAACAACGAACATGGATGAACATGAACTATTCCCAGACATGTTCGTCGTTCATTGTTCGTGGAGGCCAGAACCCCCACACCACCCCCACTTAGCCCCCTCCCCTCAAACCCACTTACCTGGCCCTTTAAAGATCCCTTTAAACTATCAGCTGGCAGGTGGCAAGGGGGGGATTCCCTCCTGCCGCCTGCCAGCTGATAGTTTAAAGGGCCCTGTCCTGGCAAAAACAGCAGTGTCTGCTGGCAGCTAGTTTGAGGGGTTCCAAAAGTGACCTTCCCAATATCCAATACCCACCAAATTTGCAGGGGATATAGTCCTCACTGTCCTCTGAAGATCCCCCAAGTTTCAGAGAGATTGCACTCCGGGAAAGGCATGATCCATGGGTCTCCCTGTTGGCTGTCATTTTCTCTTCACAGTGGCAAAAACGGGACTTTCTGCTGGAAGCACTTTGAAGGGTTAAAGCCAGAAGGCAAGCCAGAAGGAGTTCAGACAGAGTTCAGTCCCTTCCTGCCTCCAGTTGCCAAGGGGATTGATTGCAGGTGCCAGACTGTCTGGCTTGACGAATGGCTGCAGAAGGCAACGAAGGAGGCTTGCAATGGCCACCTGTTCATTTAGAATGGGGTCTCATGAACAGCTTGTTCGAGAACAGCAGATTAGGCTGTTCGTGGGTTTTTTCTGTTTGTAATGCTGTTCGTGCCCATGTCTAGAGGAAACACACATTCCCCTGACCAATGGAACGCTGCTCATGCTAAAGATCAGATCAGTGTTTATTACGGCCATTGACCAGCATAACTAAGGACCAAACCACAAGAGACGAATTACACGTGTCTATGCGAGTGAATATAATCATGTCTGTTCCTACCGCCCATGTCCATCTTCCCTGAGGTGAGCACGTGTCTCGTAGTCCTAGTCCATGCACTTGTAGGCTATATGTGTAATCACAGTGACAAGTATCTGCAGGCAGCATCAGTGATTCACCGCTGTAGAGTGGCCACTTTTGTCTGCTTCCACTTCCCAACCAGGAGAAAGGATGGGGGTGGATGGGGAAGAGGAGGGTGAAAGAGGGAAAAGGGATCTTTTGCGGGAGGTCTGAAGAGAAATGCAAAGGTTGTGATGGAGTGGCAAAGACCAGTGGGAAACTGGAGGGGTAGGAATTGGCTATGGGTGCAAAATGTTGTGTCTGCTTATGATAATAGAGGTGCATGGAATTAGCTTCTTTTGAAAGCAATAATAGTAAAGCAGCCACACCAGGGATAGTCTGTCCCTTTCTTGCAAAGCACTTCATTCTAAGAGTCTGTCTACGCAAGACATCTTACACAGGGAAGCTCAAGTGAAAGATCTTACACTGGATCTCCTGTTGTGGATACACACGCACCACTAGGGATACAGATTGGGGTACCATTCCCCCTGGGCCGTGGGATCTCCTGCTCCCACCCTCCTCCCGCCCATACTTACTTGGCTAGCAAGAGGGCACACTTCCTGGGGTGCCCCCTGGGTGGCACGACACACGCCCAGGCAGCACATATGTGCCTCCATGCCCACAGTGGCCCAATTCATGCTCCACAGTGGGCCTGATTCAGACTGAATCACGCCCTGCAGTGGGCTGATTCAGGCCCCTGGTGAGCACAGGAGCACTCCCATACTGCCCCTCGACCTGCTCAATGACATCCGTTCCTGCAAGTGACATCATCTCACAAGCCAGGAGCACACACATGCACTGTGAGCATGCACAGGCAGGAAACCAAGAACACAGTGCAGTAACTTCCAGGCCCCTGATCTCCCACCAGAGGAGTCGGGAGACCTGACAACCCTAGAGACAGAGTACGCTTGCATATAGGACAACACAGAAAGTAAGACACTTGAGTGTCCCCATGTAAGAAGTCTTGTGGAGAGAGACTCTAAGGCACAAGGGAATGGATACCTGTTGTCAGGATCTGCCACGGGCACAGCTGTGCTGGTCACCAGTGCACTTGCCCTTGTCCTTGGGAAACTTTCAGGGATCATGCAGGTTCTCGTTCTGTGGAAGGAGGGGGGTATACATCACCCTCGCTCCCTCTCAATCCACTTGCAGGCCTGCTCAACCTGACAGAGCCCCGGCTGCCTCCCCACACTTCTTGCCTTCTAAAGCCACCAGGCTTGCTCTTCCTCCTCTCTTGTATCTTCCTTGCTCTTCCTCCTTCCAGCTTCTCTCTCTCATTCTCCTAACTCCACCAAGTTCCTACACAACCCACTTCATCCTCCTTCTCCCATTTCCTTCTCCTAACTCATCACCACACCCTGTGGGAGAACTTCCCTTATATACCTTTACCCATTCCCGGCTCCACCTGCCTACCCTGCCCCCAGCCCTCTAGCCAGGGCCCTGGCTGTCCTAGGCAGCCACACCTGTGCCTCCTTTGCTGGCTGCCAGGCTTTCTCTGCTGATTGCCTCAGGCAGCCCCACCTGTGGTTGCTTTGCTCCTAGCCTCACCTGGTTCTGGCTAATCCCTTCTAGCCTGCCTGCAGGCTTAAGCGCAGACCTTTGCTGCCTTTCCTTCACTGCCGGTAAGGTTGCTGGCTGGCTTGCTGCTAGCTGGCTGTCCCTGCTTCTTGAGCCTTCTCTCTCTGGTCGAGTCCCTTCCCAGTTGTCCTCACTTTCCCTACCTGGGCTCCTAGCCTCCCACCAAAGGCTGGCTTCCACCTGCCCCGTCTAACCCTCTGAGGCTTGGGTGCTTCTTTCCCTCCCTCTGGTGCTAGTGGGTTCTGAACCTGGGTGTCCATTGGGGTGGCTGGGTAGCTGTCTCCACGCTGTCTCCTGTCCCTTCCTCCCAGTAAGTCCAGGGGCTGAGCCTCTGCCCCCAAACACCCATCAAAAGTCTGTGGTTACATCCAGTATTTTAATAATGCTGCTCGGCAAACCTAAATGTTTTCTGCCCAGTTCCAAGCGCATCATAACTCAAAAGGCATTCAAAGCATTAAGCAATGACTCATTTGAGCTCAGAGCTATGAAGAGAACCAAAACTCATAACAGACATGGCAGAATGAATGTGGCAAAATTCTAAAATGAATGAAAGCCGCATTTTTCTCTTTTGTCTTTTGGACAATGGCATGGTGTTTTCCATTGAGGCTGAATTTTGACTGGGCCTCATGGAAACCTGGCAGCTAGGAAAATATTTTCGCAGTTACAGGGTGGATGTGATGATTTGTTTGTGCAGATGTCTGAATGCAGTGACTACTGTTCCAAGGAGCTCACCCCGTTAGGTCTTGCCGCTGGTTTGTTGAAATGTCTCTTCATACTTCCATGATTGGTTGGAGGTGTAATTATCAATCTGCAACTAGGGTACCTAATTCAGTTGTTATCACTGTAGCAAAGTGACACCTGTGTTGGGCTTACAAGTTGTCAATAGCGAAGCAGTTCTAACTATTGCTTCTGAAGACAAAATATTCCCTAATACAGAGATATATGAAGTAGGACTATCCATCTTGTAGGACAGGACTTCAAAAATGGGCCAATCTCACAGCCTCAAAAGGAACCAAAAGACTCTCAGTTACCACTATCTACAGGGAGGTGAGACATTTCAAAAAGATATTGGCAGAGGAAATAGCTCCAGGTAGATAAAGGGAAGGCTGTAGTGTTGTGAACCTCCAGGTAGGGCCTGGAGTAGGGTTGCCAGCCTCCAGATGGCAGCTGGAGGTCTCCCAGAATTACAACTGATCTCCAGGTGCCTAAAGTCAGTTCCCCTGGAGAAAATGGCTGCTTTGGAGGGTGCACTCTATGGCAGTATATTCTACTGAGGCCCCTCCCCTCCCCAGACCCCACCCTTTCTATGCTCCACCCCCCAAATCTCCAAGAATTTCCCAATCAGTTCCCTTGAAGGAAATGGCTCCTTTGGAGGATGGACTGTATGGCTCCCTACCCAAACCCCAATTTCTCCAGGCTCCACCTCCAAATCTCCAGGAATTTCCCAGCATGGAGTTGGCAAGCCCAGAAGGCTGCATAGCTACAGCATGTCCCGGTATGATCCAGCAGGAGTGGGGGTGGGAAGCAATGTCTAAAAGATTTTGAGAAGAATGGCATCAGATCAAAAGCATGGCTGTATGAAACTCCCAGTTTGCTCCCATCCCAGGTGGATGCACATATAATGTACATCTTTGCACACGTATGACTGTTGACCATAAATCTCCCAGAAGCACCCAAAACAGGTCCTGAGGAAGAAGAGGCATCATGCCTTGCAGGTTTCATATTTGGCCTGGCAAGTCCAGTTTCCTCCTGATTCATCCAGGCCTCCTTGCCTGGCCAATTTATATCTGGGGATGGAGGAGAAGATGGAAGAAGGGGATCCTGGCCTGGCCGCCATATATTCCCATTCCGGACTCAAAGCCCTTATCAGATACAGGAAGGTCCTTTCATCTAATCCACTATTAATATGTAATGTGAAGACTGGGTCTGCTTCCAAGAAACGACAGCCAGGAGACAACATTTCCTGCCCTCTTTGGTGATTGTTGTTTTAATCGGCTGATATTGTTCGGTCTCAAGACATTTGCTTCTTGCCAGCTTTCGATCTGGGTGAACTGGAAAAAAAACCCTCCACCGTTTCAAACAGGAATTAGTCACTGTTTAGAGTCCTGATGGTTGCCAGCTGTTGTGGGGAACTGTGGAACAAACTTAGTCCTGCTCCTTCTCTTTGGATGGGAGCAGAGAGAGAAAAAACTATCCCCCACTTCCCTTTGGGACTACAAAACTTTACAGCATTCTGAGACATGACAAGTGAATCAGCAGTTAGGGAATACATGAGACAAGGTTGTGTTTTTTTTTTAGTTTAGAAAATCTTATCATGGTTAGCATGATCCAGAGCTGTGGATGTGGGCCACTTAAATTGTTTTTGGCAGCCTTCACCAGCTTCCCATATTGGATCTGAAATTCCCCTTGGTTTAATGACAGTTTGGTTGGGAAATTGCTTCCACATGGACTCACTGTTTTATTGCAGTGAGTTTCCCACAGAGGAGTGCAATGGAGCACATGTCAGAATCTGGATCAGGAGCCAGACCTAGGGTGGTGAGAAGGGGACAAAGCTCGACGGCAGAGTTCCCATTTTGCACCTCTTTGCCAGCAGAAGGGCTAGATGGGTTGATGGTGTGTTGACTTAATATGTATTTTTACATGAGAACAATGACAAATGAGGCACCGGTCCAACATCCCCTTCAGTTCCTGCATTCAGTCCATAGGGGTCGCTAGATCATCATCTGGGGCAGGGTCCAATCCTAAACTTCTCTCTCCGCCTTTTTCTTATACGATTTAATAACAGGTAACTGTTTGTTAGAGTATCTTCAGGCACCCCCTCCCACACCTCTACTTTCATCAGGTCGACTTCCAGGGTTACTTTCAACACCTGAGGTTTTTCTACCTGACAGCTAGGTATGCCCTCTTTTGAGGGTTTGAGGTGACTTTTCCTGCTGCCTCGGCCGGCAATTGCTCCATGAAAATCTTGCTAGAAACTGTTCTTCTAACTAGGGTTGCCAACTCCAGGTTGGGAAATACCTGGAGATTTGGGGGCAAATATTACACCGCTATATTGTATCTGAGCGTATATATAGGTTCACTTTGATATCTATTCTATACATTTGTCTGTGCACTTTAGCCATTTAGCTAATATAACTACCTGGAGGTTGGCAACCCTACCTCTAACTGATGGCACGTAGCCATCAGCATGAGAGCTGGATGAAAACTTCCTGTGGGCTGGTCTGTTGAACTATGCCCACCTCCTGCTTTAGTCTGTCAGGATTTTATCCTGAAATCCTCTAAAATGTTTTCTTCCAGAAGACCTAAATGGCACAAACTCTTCCAAGTGGCTGATACCTTGTAAGGCAGAGTGAATCACAAAGAAAGGATGAATGAAACCATTTCGAAACTTCTGTTTGGTGTCGGACTTCACTATCAGGGCATCGAAATGTACTGTCTTTGCAAGTGGCCAAAAAAGATCTGGCAAAATCTTTGTTCCCTTCCAGGCTGGTGGTCGGAGCTCCCTATGAAACCAACGGACAGCAGAAGACTGGAGATGTCTACAAGTGTTCAGTGAATGTTGAAGCCAACAGCACCTGTTCCAAGCTCAATCTAGGTAAAGCCTCATGACCAAATGGACAAGGAATGTCTCTTCTATGCACCTCATGGAAATGACTAATTCTTTCACAAGGGCAGGCGTGCATGTCTCAGGGAGTCACAATGTTAGCAGGAAGCTGAGTTTTAAAAGAGATCGGAAGTCTTTGTCAATTTCACCTCTCTACAGAGTCAGGGAGATCCTGCTCAGAGGTTTTGTTAATTTCCTCTTTGCCTCCTAGAAGGGGAGGTGAAACTGACAGAGCCTTCCAGAGGCCAAGAGGAAATTAACAAACCTTCTGAGCAGGGATCTCCCTGGCTCTGTAGAGAGGGGAAATTGGCAAAGCCTTCTGATCTCTTTTAAAACTCAGCTTCCTGGCTAACATCGAGACTCCCTTCATGTGTGCATCCTCGTGTAATTCATTTCTTGTAGCTTAGCTCCCAGTCATTCTCTTGAGCAGATGTTATTAGTGGTTAATGTCAACTTACACCATTGGGAAGGGGATGTTGCAACCAACTCAGAACTATGGGAGGGGTGTCACTTTCTGGTAGATCATACATGCTATTTGGAAAAAGTTGTCAGGTTTTCTCCTGGGCACTGCTGTGTTGGGTGCCGGGGTACCTGGCTTTCACACCAGGATGCCACTAGGGACCATGCAGGGTCCCGCTTTGTGGAAGGAGGGGAGGTATACATCACCCATGCACCCTCTCAAGCCACCAGCAAGCCTGCTTAACCTAGCCCTGCTCCTGTGTCCACCTTCCTCCTTTGCTGCCTTCTTTCCTTGCTCACTCATTTTCTCCATCCAACCTCCAACAACTCCTACTCTACTCCTCCTATACAACCCACTCCACCCTCTAGATAGACTTCCCTTTTATCCTTTCAGCCTTTCTGTGCTCCACCTGTCAACCACGCCCTCCTCCTGCCCTCTAACCATGGCCCTGGCTGGCTCAAGCAGCTGCACCTATGTTTGCTCAGCTGGAAGCAATGGGCTGGCACACCTGTGTCTCCTTGGCTGGCTGCCAAGCTTCTCCTGCTGGGCTGACTGCTGGAGACAGGCACAGCTGTGTCTCCTTGGCTGACTGCCAAGCTTCTCATACAGAGTGTCTCAGGCAGCTTCACCTGGGGTTGTTTTGTTCCTGGTATCCCCTGGACTAGGCTATTGCCTTCTAGCTGGGCTGCAGTCTGGGGCATGGCTCTGAGCTGCTGTGGCTGCCTGTCCTCCCTGGCTGGTAAGGTTTCTGTTTGGTTAGCAGCTGGTTGGCTGTCCCCACTGCCTTGGCCCTCTCCCTCTGTTCTGGCCCCCTCTGGGTTGACCCCACTCTTCCTGCCTGGCCTCCTAGACTCCCACTGGAGGGTGGGACTAGCTGGCTTCCACCTGCCCCTTCTAACCTCTGAGGCTTGGGTGCTTCTTTCTCTCCCTCCCATGTAGGTAGGTTCTGGCCCTGGGTGTCTGCTGGGGCAACAGGGCAGCTGTCTCCCGTCCCCTCCTCCCAGCAAATCCAGGGGCTGCGCCTCAGACCCCAGACTCAAGTCTCAGGTTTGATTTGCCATGTCCAGTCCATATCCAGGGATTAAGCTGCACTGTCACTGGTTTAAATGAGTTAATTGTCTAACTCAAAAAAGAAGAAAAAAACCAGCTGTTATTTTTTGAAAAGAAAACGATCTCTTCAAACCCACAATCCCCCCACCCTCTGCTACAGCAGACCTTGGCTACGTTGACACCCCATTCTCTTTAAACTCCATGTCCAATTTCCCTCCAAGCTTGTGTGATGATTTCTGCCTTCTTAAGAAACATTCTCCCAAAACTAATTCCCATTTGCCTTTCTGTGATAGATCTCAAACATTTTAATGTACAAGTGAAATTCGCTTGGCCTGTTTTCACTGAGGAGGTCCCACAAAATAGGAAGAGACCAATATCATCTTGGCCTGCCTGATTAGCAGCTGATTCCCTTTCTAGAGTCCGTATTAATTTGGTTTGGGAATCTAATGTGTTGCAGCCAGTTAGCCACAATCCATTAGGACAATGAGTTAGTAATCATTCCATGGAGGAGGGAAAAGAGGGACCTGACAGTGTTTGAGTATTTTCTCCTATAAACCAAGTGTGTGAAATGTGTGCAATGTAAAGGTCTTAGAAAGCGTGCCATGCCAAGACTGATGCCTCCTTTTACTGCCCGCCTGACTTTGACGTTCTTTCCCCAAGGAAGAGTAACTCTTTCCAATGTGTCAGAACGCAAGGATAACATGCGTCTGGGTCTGAGCTTGACCACAAACCCCAAAGACAACAGCTTTCTGGTAAGCCATATGTTTGCATAATCCCTAGCCCCTTTCCATGTAAGCATTTTTTGTTCTCTTTCTGCTGGGCAGACTTCAGACCTGAGAGTAGATGCACTTTTAATCTAAATCCTGCAATATGGGCCCTTCTTTTGAACGTTTGACTGTATCTATTATCCTCTGTCTTCTTTCTCTTGTTTTTTCTGGTTGCTTCCTCAGTAGAAACTCTGCATGAAACAAAAATCATTCACTCAACTCCATTTTTATGGAGAATCTAGATAATACAATTGTTCATCTGTTGCATTCCAGCGTTTTCTGTGTTGTCGTTCCAACTACATTCAGATATGATTTGTGGTGGTTTTTTAAATCTACAATGCAAATTGCAATGTTTCACCACCCATGTGTAGAATGAAAAACTACTACTCAAAACTATTTTCCTTTTATTTTTTCCCCTCTTTACTTCTGATGCTTCCTGTTCTTAGCCTAGTTAATCACTATGATATTGTATTCCTTCATGGTGCTGGTATGTGGCATCCCTTTATCATTTCCTTTTCCCTGAGTAGAGGGGAGATGACTTACAGTGAAATCATATGATATTCCAATCTAAGCCCACTGAAATAAGTAAGTTTATTGAAGCCATTCTGGACACTTAAATATGGCTTTTTTTCTTCAGCTGCTCATTTTATTTTACTTTTATTATAGTCATTTTGTAATTGAGCAATTGTAACCGTTTAAAATATAAATGGAAGAATCCTTTTGCATTCATAAAGAAAAGCAGTAATTAAAGATGTCCCCCACCCTTCCAAGAAAGTGCAACAGTGCTAGGGTGCTGGGACTGAAAATGTACAGGAAGTAACTAATTAAACATGGAAATGTAGAAACTGTAAAGTCACAAGAATTTGGGCAGTAACACAATTAAAGGGGCAGTAGTAGCGGAAAGGAGGGCCTTTGCTGCTCAGGGCCTACTTCTGTGTAAGATCTTACAGTACTGAGAGATTTTGTGAGGAATAAAGTACTATAAGAAGTGCTGTGTGGAATCCTCATTTCAGTCGCACCTGTAGCTGGTTGCGGAAGGGAATCGTCCCACCTCTTCTCTTTCCTTGTTCTGTCTTTCACCTCCTCTTAAAGACAGCACCCTGCTCTTTAAAAAGTAGTTTTGGTGCAACCTACTTAAAAGAGTAGAGGGTGACCCACTTCTGGAACAGCACCCACTAGTGGCCAGTCAGAGGTCCATAGGTGACTTCATCTTTCTCCTTCATAATGACTTCTCTTGCCTTGCTGTCCCATTAATGCAACTTATGCCAGTTTGGTGTAGAGAGCCAGTTTGGTGTAGTGGTTAAGAGCGGCAGGACTCTAATCTGGAGAGCCAGGTTTGATTCCCCACTCCTCCACTTGAAGCCAGCTGGGTGACCGTGGGCTAATCACAGCTCTTTCAGAGCCCTCTCAGCCCCACCCACCTCACAGGGTGTTTTGTTGTGGGGATAATAATGACATACTTTGTAAACCGCTCTGAGTGGGTGTTAAGTAATCCTGAAGGGTGGTATATAAATCAAATGTGAAGATGATGATGATGATTCAGCTTTGTCCCAAGAGAGGAAAAGTTTCTATGCAAGAAGCAAACAAGGAAGCCATTCTGTACCATTCTGGTGCGTGTTGGTTTCTGGATAAAGCGTCTCAAAGAGGCTTCTGGCGTGCTCGAAAGATAAAGGTCCCAGGCGACAGTTGCAGCGGCACTCCTAAAACTTACCCCGACATCCCACTTTCTCCCATTTTTCCTCCCCTGCACACAGGCCTGCAGCCCTCTCTGGTCTCACGAGTGCGGAAGTTCTTACTACACCACAGGAATGTGCTCCAGGGTGAACTCCAACTTCAGATTCTCCAAGACGGTGGCTCCGGCACTCCAGCGTATGAGAAACAGTCTGTTCATCAGCCCTCGCTTGCTTGCTCGCTTGCATGCTCTGAGCCTTACAATGGAAGTCCGAGGGAACGTTGGGGCTCTGATCATTTCAGTCCCACTTGGGGAAAATCAGACCCCCATTGTGTGAAAGGCAGGAGGAGAGGGAGCCCCCCTGCCTGTCAACGTGGGTGGGAGGCCTTCTCAAGTGAAGGCGGCAGGAAAGCAGAAACACTTTCACCTTCCAGACAGCAGCAATAACAGAAAGCTGTGCTTTTGATCTGTGTCTTCCTGCTTCAGTTAGGGAAACAAAATAAAAGGAGCCGCAGAAACAGATGGGCTGGATTCTTGAACAGAAAAATCATGTTCGATTCCCTACCACTCTCTGCAGCATGTTCACTCTCTCACACACAGTCTCTCTACATGTTACTAAGTGCCCAGTGATGCTCAAATTAACCTCATTTCACGTGTGTCCCCCCCCCTCCAATTTTCCATGCACTCGCTCACACAGTCTCACTTCAATTTGCTCCATGTGAATTCATTCACGCGTTGGATATCAGCTGCTAAAGGTATCCCAGTTTCTCCACATCAGTTCATTCAAATGCAGATCTTAACACTTTCTCACACCTTAGAGAAATGCCAATTGACGATTCAAAGGAGCCTACAGTACTTGTTCTTGCAGCAAAAACAGAGCAGAATTGGCGCTTTGCCCTCCAGAATCAATTGCAGATGCAGTCACACAAAGGGAGCTCCCGTGAAAGCAGCATTCACATGTGCCAAGCAAAAACTGCCTCACATGAATTGAGAACTACACATACAATCCTGCACTTTGAGCATCCGTAGGTACCTATTAATGCGTAGAGACACTTACAGCATGCTTCAGTTGCCTTCACCTTTCTCAGGGTGTGTGTGTAGCTTAGGGATGTGAATTCTAGGTTGGGAAATTCCTGGATTTGGGGGAGAAGATTAGCAAGGGTAGATTTTGAGATGGAGAAAAAGTTCAGGAGGGATGTGATACTGCAGAGTCCACTCTGCCATTTCCTCCAGGGAACCTGATCTCTGTAGTCTAGAGATCAGTTGCAGTTCCAGGAGATCTCCAGGTCCCACCTGGAGGCTGGCAACCCTAGCTAGTAGCTCTTTTCCACTGGTGTTTGTCCTCAAGGAAGAATGCTGTGTTAGTCTGTCACAGTGTAGAAAAATAAAAGTCCAGTGGTGCCTTAAACACTGAGATTATTTATTCCAGCCTGAGCTACTGTGAGTCAGTGCTCACTGCTTTAGACAGATACACGAAGAGAAAACTGGACTGGGAAATCTTATGGGGAAGGTTAATGGGGGGAGAGTCCACGCTCTGCTCACGACCTGAGTTCGATCCCGGCGGAAGCCGGGTTTAGGTAGCCGGCTCAAGGTTGACTCAGCCTTCCATCTTTCCGAGGTCGGTGAAATGAGTACCCAGTTTCCTGGGGATAAAGGGTAGATGACTGGGGAAGGCAATGGCAAACCACCCCGTAAAAAGTCTGCCAAGAAAACGTCGTGATGCGATGTCCCCCCCATGGGTCAGTAATGACTCGGTGCTTGCCCCTTTACCTAATGGGGGGAGAAGGCGCCAAGGCTTGGTGTGAACTTCATGCATCTTTCAAGTGTAAATTCGCAATGAAAGGGGAAAGGGGATGATTTGATGTCAAAAGGTTAGGTGTGAATCCTGTCCTAAATCAACAGAATTAGCAGTCACACGTAATGGATGGAGAGAGAAGTCAGAGCCAGCTCAAACAGATAAGCAGATAGCTTGAAGGTCAACTGATATTCTCCTGCCGATATCAGTCAATTTTCAGACTTACCAATGTCCCCCTATCCCGTGACTGGCCCCGTAAGATTTCCCAGAATGATTTTCTCTTCGCGTATCTATCTGAAGAAGCAAACTGTGGCTCATGAAAGCTCGTATTGAAATGATTGTTGACAGCCTTTCGGGTGATATTGGGTTTTGGATTTTATTTTGCTCCATAAAGAAGCCAGCTGGGCCCACGGCCACAGCTGCAGCGAGCCGTCCAAGCTCACTCTTGCTCTGCTCATTCCAGCCCAGCCACATTGAATGTGGCCAGTCCATGTGCCAGTCCCTTGCTGACAGTGGTGGCAGCTCTGCCTTCCGAGAAGCACAGCCTGTGCCACTTAGGAGGCAGGGCAGGCAGCGGGGTCCAGGGCAGAGAACGGGGCCAGCATCCACGTTGGGGCAGTTGCTGAGCTGCACATTTCCTGTTAATAAAGCCGAGCTTCTTCCAGAGCTCCTGCAGGAGGAGGAATGGATGACTTTAGAATGGTTTTTAAAGTCTGCAATACAGATATAGATAGGGCCAAGCTACACATGACGAATGACACTTGAATGGCAAGTGGATTGAGTGGAGGGCAAGTGAACAGGGAGAAATACACTTGCCGTTCAGGTGTCATTCGTCACTTGTAGCTTGGCCCTCAGTCTCAATGAAGGCAACATTTGAAGGATTGGGAGAGGAGAGAATCAAGTTGCCAACTCTGGCTTCGGAAATTTTTGGACATTTGGAGGCTTTGCCTGGGAAGGTGGAGTATGAGAAGGCCTTGATAAGGTTGTGATGCTGTAAAGTCTGCCCTCTAAATCTTCTATTTATCCCAAAGGACAGATTCCAGTAGTCTGGAAAATAGAAATTGGCTAAATAGTCAAGAGTCCAGTAGCACCTTTAAGACTAAACAACTTTATTGTAGCATCAGCTTTCGAGAACCCACAGCTCTCTTCATCAGATGCATCTGATGAAGAGAGCTGTGGTTCTCGAAAGCTGACGATGCATCTGATGAAGAGAGCTGTGGTTCTTGAAAGCTTATGCTACAATAAAGTTGGTTAGTCTTAAAGGTGCTACTGGACTCTTGATTATTTTGCAATTACAGACTAACATGGCTAATTCCTCTGGATCTATGGAAATTGGCTATAATTTCTGGAGTGCTCCAGACTCTGTCTAGAGATTGGCAACAACCTTAGGAGTCAGACTGCCCTTCAACTCTTCCAGTCGGAGGGTGGAACTTGGCAGGTCTCCTCTACTTCCCACAAGTAGCCAAGATCTCGCAATGATCTCTTGCCCGTCCTGTCACAGGATGCCAGACGTACATGGATATAATTATCGTGCTGGACGGATCCAACAGCATCTATCCTTGGGTGGAAGTCCAGCATTTCCTGATAAACATCTTGAAGAAGTTTTATATCGGTCCAGGCCAAATACAGGTGAGAAAACGTGGGGGATTTCTCTCCTTTCAGCACATCTCTCTGCCTCGTTGGACAGCTTTCCCTGGATGATGTGCTGCGAAGTCTTTCTCTCTTGCCAGCGCACTATGCTCCACCCCCCAGGAATAATCTTTCTGTTTCAAAGGCAGGCCAAGAGAGTCAATTTGAACACATCTGGACTGCTCCCTAGGCTGTGACTACTGCAGTGTGTCCCTCTTGGAGCCAGAGGTCACCGATAGCATAGTGGACAGAGTTATCTTGTTTCACAGTGCTAGAACCTGGCTTGTCCCTTGCCGTGACAATTTGGCCTTTTTTCTTCATCCAGATGGGGCTGGCTTGTAAAAGACGCTTTCCCCGCTAAACAGTTTGTTTTTTGTAACCTAGGTTGGAGTTGTGCAATATGGGGAGAACGTAGTGCATGAGTTTCACTTGAACGACTACAGGTCTGTGAAAGACGTGGTGGCCGCTGCAAGCCATATCGAGCAGAGGGGAGGCACGGAAACCCGAACCGCATTTGGGATTGAGTTTGCACGGTAAGCAGCACATGGTGTACAGGTCCATCCCCTCCCCAAACTCTGTCCTCCCCAGATTACACCCCCAAATCTCTAGGAATTTCCCAAACTGAAGTTGGCAACTCTGGCTGGGATACTTGAAGGACTATCTCCTCCCACAGTGTCCAGCCTACCAGTTAAGATTTACCTCCCAAGCTCTTCTCTCTGTGCCGCCTCCTGCAGATGCCATGCAGGTGGCATCTAGAGACAAGGCATTTCCAGTGGTGGCACCTCACCATTGAGATGGCCTTCCCATTGTAGCTTGCCTGGCAGGGCCAGATCGAGGGGGGCAGGGGGGGTAGTCTGTCCCCAGCGCTGCCAGAGAGGGGGTGCCGGGAGCAGCTGCCAGCTGCTGGAAGCACACGGGCAGCAGCATGGGCAGCCTCCCAGCCCCCCGCGCTGCCTTTTGCCTGCCCTGCAGGACAGGGGGCAGCCGGACGCCCCCTCTCCTGCAGGGTAGGCAAAAGGCAGCACGGCTGCCCACGCCATTCGCCTGCCCCGCAGGACAGGGGGCAGTCAGCCGCCCCCTGTCCTGCGGGGCAGGCGAATGGAGCGGGCAGCTTCCCAGCCCCGCACGCTGCCTCCGCTACTCTGCCCTGTGTGATGACATCACTGAAATGATGTCATCACGCCGGCAACCCTAGATCCAGCCCTGTTGCCTGGCACCTATATTACTTTCCTTTGGATGCCAGACCAAAACATTTCTCTTTTATTTAGGCTTTTAAGTAAGGTGCTTTATCTTTTTTAGTCTACTTTGAATCTGAGGACTAGAGGCAGGCACAGACTGGAAAACAGACCAGAATTTTGCATGGACCAGCTGATTCAGTGTTCATGAACTGGCGGGTTGTGGGATGCCCATTTTCTATGGACCCACAGACTTCACCGGTCTGTTGGCCCGTGGTCCGTTAAAGCCACTCAGTGCCACTGGAAAGTGGTGCTGGGAGCGTTTTAACATTTAAATCCCTCCTTGCTCCAGCTGACTGGTGGCCCACCAGTCAGCTGTAGTGTGTGTGGGGGGGTAGAGTGCTCCAGCTCCGGCCTGGACCGACAAACCGGTTGGTTCGTGAACCAGGCTGGACTGTGAAAAGTTCATGGTATGTGGTCCATGAAATGCCACGGACCATGGACCCACAGCCCGTGGGTTTTTCTCATTCTGTACCTACCTCTACCGAGGACTTTTAAAAATATATATCATTGTAGACTACTCTGTTTGTTTTATGTGGCTTTTAAACCTCAGCATGTTTTTACTGACCTGTCTTTATTTGCTTGTCATGTGGTGGGAGGTGGTGGAATCTCCTTCTGTGGAGGTTTTAAGCAGATGCTAGATGGCCATCTGTCAGCAACGCTGATTCTATGACTTGGTCTGAAATTGGTAGATCCTGAGAGGAAGGGCAGGAAGGGGTGCACCAGTGCTTGGCTCTTGTCCTTTCGAAGGTGCCCAGGGCAATGCTGATTGCCACTTTGGGGTCCAGAAGGAATTTTCCTGCAGACCGGCTTGTCCAGGGATCCTGGAGGGGTTTTTTTTGCCTTCTTTTGGGCACTGGCAGGGGGGCAGCTCTGAATTTCCTGCCTCGTCCCTAACCCTAATCCTTACAGTTCCATATTTCTGTGCTTCTGTGTTTTTATTGTTGTGAACTGCCTCAAACAGGTTCTGAAAATACATACTCTCTAAATAAATAAATATTCAAAGTGATCGTCCCTAATATCCATTATCCTAAACCCTTTTCAGACTTCCACCTCAGAATGCCGGACTGTCCACAGGGCAGGAGAGGTGATGCTGCCCACACTCACAAGCTGTGTGCATTTAACGAAAGTCTGGAACAGTCTATGCACATACAAGGCCCCTCTCTGCACCCTGGTTTTACAGCAGTAAATGCTTTGGACAGTGGCCTCACAAGCCCAAGAAAAAGGACTGGGGTATAAGGAAGCTTTAGTCTGGTGGGAGAAGCAGAATGCAACTACTTAGAAGATAATAGGGGCGAAAGATTTACGCGAACTGAAGAGAAACCAGAGGGAGCAGTTAATATGAAAATAGATTTATTGTCGAAGGCTTTCACAGCCGGAGAATGTTAGTTGTAGATTTTCCAGGCTGTATGGCCGTGGTCTCCAAGACAACAGCCATACAGCCCAGAAAGTCTGCAAAAACTAATGAAAATAGATTAATTATAATATAGAGACCTTAAAAGTGTTGAGCATGTGTGTGTTATGTGCCGTCAAGTCACCTCTGACCTATGGTGACCCTATGAATGAAAGACCTCCAAAACATCCTCTCATTAACAGACTTGCTGAGATCCTGCAAACTGAAGAACGTGGCTTCTTTTATTGAGCCAAGCCATCTTGTTTTAGGTCGTTCTCTTTTCCTACTGCCTTCCACTTTTCCTAGCATTATTGACTTTTCTGGAAAATCTTGTCTTCTCATGATGTGACCAAAGTACGATAGCCTCAGTTTTGTCATTTGAGCTTCTAGGGAAGATTCAGGCTTCATTTGATCTAGTGCCCACTTATTTGTCTTTTTGACTGTCCATGGAGTCTGCAAAACTCTCCTCCAGCACCACATTTCAAATGAATCAATTTTCTTCCTGTCAGCTTTCTTCATTGTCCAGCTCTCACATCCATACATAGTAATGGGGAATACCATAGTTTGGATTATCTTGATCTTGGTTCCCAGAGAGAGATCTTAATCTTTAAGGATCTTTTCTAGCTCCCTCACACAACTGCTCTTCCGAGTCTCAATCTTCTTCTGATATCTTCATTGCAGTCTCCCTTTTGGTTGGTGATTGAGACATAAAATATGAAATAGATGACAGATTAAAGATTGTTGATATGAAATTATAGGTATAAGTAAATAAGGAGAGGGAGAGGAGAAACGTTCCATAAGTTAGTTGTGTTGCTGCATATTATGAATATACTTTTCTGTTGTAGTTCAGATTTAGTATTTTATATTTTGTATAAGTTTCTATGCACTTTCTTTTTTTTTTTTGAAAAAATTTTTATTGGGTTAGAATCCGTTATTTTTACATTTACATTCAATTTTCCCCAAATTTTTCATTTCTAACCCCCTCCCTTTCCCCCCCTTTTGTTGACTTCCAACAGTTTTCCAACCCTTTGTCCCTTTTCCCTTACTTCTATTAAATTTCTCTATCTAAAACAAATACATATTCTCCATTATACTAAGCAGTACATCCTTAACTAATTTTCTTATTGTATACCCAAACTGTAAGTCTTTGTTTCCATCTTGGATAAACAATTTATCCCATTTTCCAATTTTGAATATTTCTATATATCATAAACCTATATATCATAAACCATAAAAATCTTACACATTTAAATCAAACAATTTGACTTATTCTCTATGTATTACTCATTCTATCTTTTTATGGTAATTCTATATAACTCTCGTCACATAGTCAATCAATTTGACTCGTCTATACATTCAGTTTGGTGCATTATACAAATCTTATCAAAGAAAGAAAATATTGTTGATTACTCAATCCGTATATTTAATCCTTATCCTTAATTATTTTCTATCAATATTCTATTTATTAACCAATATATATCTATATATATATCAATCTGTTAATCTAACTGCTTATAAATTCACATTTATCTCTTCCCCCCCCCGGTAAAGTCACCCCCCTCTACATTTTATTATACTTCAGTAGTTCTCAAACTGCCACAGTTTTCCTCCCACCTCCCATTTCTTCTCCAGATATTGTTTCAGCTTCTCCCAATCTGTGTTAAACTGCCCTGAGTCCAGATTTCTCAGTTTTCTTGTCATCTTGTCCATTTCTGCCATGTACAGCAATTTGTAGGTCCAATCTTCAATAGTTGGCACTTCTTGTACTTTCCATTTTTGCGCATACAAAAGTCTAGCTGCTGCAGTCATATAAAAAATCAACGTCCTATGATGGGCTGGAATTCCCTCCATTCCCAAGTTTAGTAGCAGGAGTTCTGGGTTCTTATTTATTTGAAATTGTAAAATTTCACTCATTTCTCTTATTATTTCCCCCCAGTACTGCCTAGCTACCTCACACGACCACCACATATGATAGAGGGAGCCCTCATGCTTCCTACATTTCCAGCATTTATTAGAAGTGTTCAAATTCCCTAGCGCAATCTTCTTTGGTGTCATGTACCAACGATAAATCATTTTATAGATATTCTCTTTAATATTTGTACATGTCGTTGTCTTCATTGTAGTCTTCCACAAGTATTCCCATGCCTCCATTGTTATCTCTTTGTTAAAATTTATAGCCCATTTCACCATTTGTGTTTTAACTGTCTCATCCTCAGTATACCATTTCAACAGTACTTGGTATACCTTGGATATTCTTTTCTTGTCCTCTTTAAGAAGGGTCTGCTCTAGTTCCGAATTCTCTATTCGTATACCTCCCTTTACAGAGTCCGAGTTATACAAATCTCTGATCTGTCTATACTGGAACCAGTCGTAATTCGGTGATAGTTCCTCTTGCGTCTTTATTCTAAGTTTAGATGCTTCTATTTTAGTTATTTCTTTATAAGTCAAACATTGTCTTTCGTTATCAACAGCTCTCGGGTCTATCACCTCATATGGAACCACCCACCAAGGAGTTCCTTCTTGTAGATAAATTCTGTACTTCTTCCAGATTGTGTATAGACTTCTCCGTACAAAATGGTGCAGGAACATCGAGTTGACCTTTACTTTGTCATGCCATAGGTATGCATGCCATCCAAATATTTTTTTATATCCCTCTAGGGCTAATAGTTTCTTGTTCTTTAATGTCATCCACTCTTTCAACCAAACTAGGCAGATTGCATCGTGGTAAAGTCTCAGGTTGGGCAGTTGCATTCCGCCTCTTTCCTTTGCCTCTTGTAAAACTTTCATTTTCACTCGAGGCTTCTTGCCTGCCCATACAAAATCTGATATTTTCCTCTGCCATTTTTCAAATTGTTTAGAGTCTCTGATGATTGGTATTGTCTGTAGCAAAAACATCACTCTTGGTAACACATTCATTTTAACCGCTGCAATCCTACCCAACCATGACAGATTGAGCCTATTCCATTTAATCAAGTCTCTCTCAATCTGAATCCACAATTTTTCATAATTATTCTTGAACAAATCTATATTCTTTGCAGTCAGTTCAATTCCCAAATATTTCACCTTACTTGTTACTTCACAATCCGTTGTTTCCATTAACAATTGTTGTTTCTGCTTAGTCATGTTTTTGCATAGTATCTTTGACTTCTTTTTGTTAATGAAGAAACCTGCCAAGTCTCCAAACTCCTTGATCTTATCTATCACTTTTGGCATGTTCTCCAGTGGGTCCTCTACAATTAACATTATGTCATCCGCAAATGCTCTGACCTTGTATGAATAGTCCTTTATTTTTATTCCTCGAATTTCCTCGTCTTGTCGTATTTGTATCATCAGAATCTCCAATACTAAAATGAACAACAGTGGAGACAACGGGCAACCTTGTCTTGTTCCTTTGCTTATAGTCAATTTCTTGGTCAATTCATCATTCACCACAATTGCTGCAGTCTGGTCTCTGTAAATTTCCTTAATTGCTCTGATGAATCTTTCTCCTAATTGTAGCTTTTCCATAGTGGCAAACATAAAGTCCCAGTTTAAGTTGTCAAATGCCTTTTCAGCGTCAACAAAGAAGAAACCAACCTCTTTATCACAACGCTTATCATAATATTCAATAGCATCAATCACTGTCCTTAAATTATCTCTTATTTGTCTGTCTGGCAGAAAGCCTGCTTGCTCCTCCTCTATAACTTCCGAAAGCCACCCCTTCAGTCTCTCCGCCAGTATCTTCGCAAAGATTTTATAATCATTGTTGAGTAACGATATAGGTCTGTAATTTTTCACACTAGTCAAGTCTTGGCCCTCTTTTAGGATCAATGATATGTTCGCTTCAGACCAAGTGTCTGGAATCCTTTGATCCCTTAAAACTCCATTGATCACCTCCTTTAGGAATGGTGCCAGCTCATTGGCCATAGTCTTATAAAATTTAGCTGTAAGTCCGTCTGGCCCTGGCGCCTTTCCTAAATTTGCAGATTGTATTGCCTTACTTATTTCCTCATCCGTTACTTCACTGTTCAGTTTATTTCTCCAAGCGTCCGAGATTTCTGGAAGTGTCATTTTCTCCAGATATGACGCTATTGAATCTTTATTTACTTCTTTCTTATTATACAGTTTAGCGTAGAATTTATAAAAGGCTCTACTAATGGTATTCTGTTCCAAATACATTTTATCATCTTCACAAATTTTATTTATTGTTTTCTTTTCCCTTCTCTTCTTCAGTTGCCATGCCAGGTACTTCCCAGGTTTATTTGCACCCTCAAATGCTTTTTGATTCAGCCTTTTGAGATTCCACTCCAATTCTTTATTACTCATTGCTGTTAGCTGTTCTTGCAATATTTTAATTTCCTGGTATAATTTCTTTTTCCCTGGTCTCTTTTTTAACTGTATTTCCTTAGCTTTTATTTTCTCCTCAATCTCTTGTCTCTTCTCCTCTTTCTTCTTTCTTGCTCTACCATTTAAGTCCATTAGTATACCCCTTATAACCGCCTTATAAGCATCCCAAACTTTATCAGTTGGTACTTCTTTATTCACGTTATATTGTATGAAAAACTTTGTCTCTCTTCTCAATATTTCCATATTCTCTTTTTCCTGTAACAAATCCTCATTTATTCTCCATGCTTTCCTTTTCCTCCTTTTCCCCAGCTTCCACATAATTGGGTTGTGATCTGAGCCTACCATCGGCATTATTTCTACATCTTTAGTCCATAACGCCAAATCTTTTGAGGCCCAGATCATGTCAATTCTTGATAATGTGGAGTGCCTTGCAGAATAAAAAGTAAACTGTCTGCTTTTAGGATACTCTCTCCTCCATACATCTTCAAGAGTCTCTTGTTGAATCAGCTCAAAAAAAAGCTTTGGTAATAGTCCTCTTTTCTTTTGTGCCATTGTAGTCTTTTTATCCAGTTCCAAATCTGTCACTCCATTGAAGTCTCCAGCAAGAATTATCTGGTCATATGAAAGATCATCTAAATGCTTCCTCAAATCCTCAAAGAAGCTCTCTTTTGCACCGTTGGGTGCATAGATTCCGACTACCAACACTCTCTTTAAATTCCAAGTACATTCCACTGCTACAAATCTGGCTTCCACATCTTTCATTATGAATTTTGGTTGCAGCTCCTCTTTTACATACAACACCACTCCTCTTTTTTTCTTACTTGAGGCCGCTACAAAGTCTTTGCCCAATTTTCCCAGTTTTAGATATTTTACATCCTGTTTTCGAATATGAGTCTCTTGCAAACAAACAATATCACATTTTTGTTTTAGTAGCCAGTGAAAAATATTTTTTCTCTTATTCGGTGAATTTAGTCCATTTACATTCCAAGATAACACTTTACACTCCATATTCATAATCTTGTTGGTAAGTCTTTTTCATTGTCCCTTATAAATCGCTCCATCTCCCGCTCAGATCTGATACGCTTTTTGGCGCCTCCAAATTCGAAGGACAAACCCTCTGGGAGCTCCCATCTGTACCTGATTTTCATGTCCTTCAGCATCTGGATTAGCGCTTTATATTTTTTCCGATCTAGTAACACTGATCTGGGTAGTTCCTTCATTATAATGATTGTCTTGCCATCGATCTCCAATGGATCTTGAAACTGTTTAGTCACAATCTTCTCTTTCATATTTCTTGTTGTAAATTGTACAATCACGTCTCTTGGTACTTTTCTCTGGGTTGCAATTCTCGAGTTCACACGATATGCCACATCTAGGATAGCCACAACATCCTCCTCCTCCTTCCCCAGGTATTCAGCTAACACCTCCGTCATCTGCTCTTGCGCTGTCTTTCCTTCCATTTCCGGCAGGCCGCGAAATCTGAGCTGCTTCTCCATATGTCTACTTTCCGCAACCGCCATCCTTCCCCTCATCAACCTCATCTCTGTTTGTTGCGTATCTGCTAAGTTCTCCATCGCTCCTTCTACTGTTTTAACTCTCTGCTGCGTCCCTTGTAATTCACTTTGTATTGTTTCCATACCTTTCTTCACTTCTGACAGCTCCGATTTTACTTCTGACAGCTCCGATTTTACTGTCTGTTTAACCTCTTTGATCAGCTCCAATTTCATGTCTTTAAATTCTTTAATCACCTCCAAAAGTTTTTTATCCAGGTTTTCTATTGCCAATTGCCACTCTTTCTTCGACATCGTGGGGCTTGCTTTAGCTCGCTCCCACGAATCCGCTCTCTTCCTTAGCTCCGTGGCGTTAAATTTAGTACCTTTTTTATTTCAAATGTCCCGGTCTTCTTGCATAAATTAATTTTAAAGGGTCCAAAATGTCGGGCGTCTTTTCTCTATGGTCTCTCTATGATTTTATAATCCAATATGGCCTACTTCCTTTTCTGCTGAAGCCGCGACCCTTCCCCTCTCAAAGATGGCGATTCCCTTCTTCCTGCCCTCCAGCAAGGGCCGCTTCTCTCCAGCCGCTCTATTGTTGTTACGCACTTCCTGTCTCCCGTCTTCCCACAGCAGGTCTCGCGATGGTGTCTTTTTCTCACAGCTCCAAAGCCACAGGTATTCAAAACAATAATCCGATTTCTTTAATAACTTCTTTAAACTTAGTCTCTTTTCTAATACAACTCCTGCCGGAGCTTCCCCTCTTTTTCGCTAGTCTGTTGCAGTTTAAAAGTCTACTTTTTTTCCTCTCTGTTTTTATCAATCTGTCCCGTATCGGAAGATAGTGATCTTTACCTTCCCTTCACTTTCCTCGGGTTGTAATCGCTGTTTCGATTTCAAGTTCTCCTTTCCACTTCTTCCCCCAATCGAAGCTTGGGTATGTAGGTCTTATGCCAGCCGAATTGGCCCCAAAACTGCCGCAGAGATTGTAGCCGACCCGTCGCAAGGTGGGACCTCAAGGATCGGGAGGGGACCCGTTATGTAGAGCCCCCCCTCGTCCGAGATCTAACTCACCCTAGGGTCTTGAGCGTTCTTTGCCTGCTCTCCGCCTGAGAGCAGTCGGCCGCGGGCTATTTTCACCCCGCCAGCCGCTTAAAACGGCAGTCCGGTCAGCTCCACAAATGGAGCTGCGTTAGACCTCCATGAATCCCCAAGCTGGAAGTCCCCAGTTTCTATGCACTTTCTATTGCTATTTGTACATTTCCTTTCAAATAGAATTCTAAAAAATTAAAACAGAAGAAGATAACTAGGGGAGATCTCATGGGAAGTCCCACCCACCACTATTCATTCATTCATTCATTCATTCATTCATTCATTCATTCATTCATTCATTCATTCATTCATTCATTCATTCATTCATTCATTCTCTTTATGGGGACTCAAAGCAGCTTACGTTGTACTCCTGTCCTCCACTTCATCCTCACAACAACTCTGTGATGTAGGCTAGGCTGAGAGTGTGTGATTGGCCCAAGGCTACTCAGCAAGCTTCTGTGGCAGCGGGAGGATTTGAACAGGGATCTCTCAAATCCTAGTCTAACCACTATACCACACTGGCTCTTGAGTTTCATGGCGGAAGAATGCTGGCTACACATGCAAAGAATGCATAAACATTCATTTCATTCCAACAAATGAGTTCTGGGTTTCTGGCTATCTCTCTTCTTCCTTTAATTCCTCCATATATATTCCCAAGGAGAAGAAGGACATGGCAGCTTTTCAAAAATTCTCTCCAGAAACAGCAAGACCAATGATTCAAACCAGTTTTATGGAGCTCTTCTTCAAGTGACGTTTGCATTTCCTCTGCCAGGTAACCAGGGCTTTTTTTCAGCTGGAACACGGTGGAACGGAGTTCCGGCACCTCTTGAAAAAGTTCACATGGCCGGTGGCTGTGCCCCCTGATCTCCAGACAGAGGGGAGTTCAGATTGCCCTCCATGACACAGAGGGCAATCTAAACTCCCCTCTGTCTGGAGATCAGGGGACGGAGCCACCAGCCATGTGACCATTTTCGCCAAGGGTGATTTAAACTTTTAAAAACTCCCCCCTTATTCCAGCTGACCCAAAGTGATGTCATTGTGCAGTCCTGAGTTCCACCACCTCTTTTCCCAGAAAAAAGCCCTGCAGGTAACTAGTGGGGAATGATGTGTTAACTTAAACTTCTGCGTTTCTTGAATTTCAGTTCAGAAGCATTCCAGAAAGGTGGGCGGAAGGGAGCCAAGAAAGTGATGATTGTCATAACAGATGGAGAGTCTCACGACAGCCAAGATCTGGAAAAAGTGATTGAAGATAGCGAGAAAGATAACGTCACCAGATACGCAGTGGCAGTAAGTCACTTTTGAGTGTGAGCGTCTGTTTTTGCTTGAATTACACTGAAATGAATGTCCAGGTTAGCCTATGCACGGGTGAAATGGTTGTCCTCGGTGACTTTTAAACTTCTTATCTTCAGAGAATGTTTCCTACATGCATTTGGGCCCCGAGTAACTCCTGAGTGCCTGACATGGAATCTTTGTGCTTTGTTGGGGATTCTGGAACGCATTAAGACACTCTTGTTGCTACTCTGCAACAGCACAGTTTTGTTGTGGGCGTGCAAGCGGTTTTGCACACCCACAGTTTTGTAGCGGGGAATGTAAAATTTCTTCTCATCCAGGATACCTTCCAAGGAAAGGCAAGTTAGAGCACTATGACTGCAGAAGTTCTTTGTGGTCGGCTATAGTGCCCTGTGCCCTGATCTGGATGGCCCAGGCCAGCTCGATTTTGTCATATCTCAGAAGCTAAGCAGAACCAACTCTGGTTAATTCTTGGATGGGAAGGAAATCCAGAGAGGCAGTTAATGGCAAACCATCTCTGTTCATCTCTTCCCTTGAAAACCCCTTGATGGGGTAACCATAAGTCAGACATGACTTGAGGCCATTCGTTATATACTGCCACTGCTGACCTGACAGCCACTTCCCGGTTCCCCAAAGAAAGCGTGATGGTTTCTTAGCAACTGCAGGACATGTGTCCTAACCCTTTCCGGATCAGAGAGTTTCCTTCCCTCTTCTGCCTCTAGACCGTCAGTGATGTATTCAACTGGAGCTGATAGCGGTGATCAGAGTGAGCAGGCGATGGGGCTCCTCCATGCACTTCCAGTCCAGGAAGGCATCTTTCTGCCACTGCCAGCTCCTCCCTTAGAGCCCGGCTGCTCAGGCAGTCAACAATGCCAGGCTTCGACAGGACAGGAGCGGCGGAGAAGGGAAAGGGGCTAGCTGGCTGGACCCGTGACCACTTTCTCCTCCTCTGCCAGGCAAGCTCCTCGCCCCAGCCACACTCCTGCTTTAATTACATTTCTCCTGGACAGTCCAAGAAAATACCAGACTGTCTGGGTGAAAACCGGACAACTGGCAACCTTATCCAGACACCCATCTGCTGACCAGAAGGAAGAGAGAGGCACACATCTGATCGGAGGGGGGATGTGTTTAACTGGCCCCCAAATCTTTTTGCAGGTCACACCTGAGTACAGGCCTGCCCCAGGCAAATGGCTTGCATACCTGGGCTGGAACAGCAACTCCAGTGCTCCGTGTATCAGCCCCAGGTTCAGTCGCTGGCAAGTCTGTGCAGCAGGATCTCAGATTGGGGGCCTCACTACCTGCTGCATGGTTCTCATGTCTGCCTCTGTCCCGTCTCCACATGTCTTGTCAGGCATGCACTGGGAGTTCTATGCTGAAGCTTAATTCCCCAGCCAATGGGGGTCTGATTCGGGTCAAGAACATGCTGCAGGCAGAGGGCCCTTAAACCGTCCCTCCCTGCAGTGTTTTCCCAACCTGAAATGGCCCCAGAGAGCTGCTGCTTGCCTCACCGAAGAAACCTACATGTAACCCATCAGCGCATATAAGTTTCCGCAGCAGGGCAAATAGTGCCCCCCCCTGGGTTATTGTTCAGGAAAGGGCTAAGTCTCCTCTCCCTGTGCAGTGCAGTCCCAGTCCAAATCACCCCACGTGTGCCTGAGAATCGAGTTTCAGCATGGAACTTGCAGCAGACATCTGACAGGACCCCCAAGGAAACAGGCTGAGAGTGGGCACACAAGTGCTTTAACATGGAGTTGATCCATGCAGAATGGCCTGAAGAATCTGATTCCCACCCTTCCATCTTTCTAAATTTTGTGGCATTCCTCCTGATGAAGAGTTCTGTCATTCTCCAAAGCTTGCACAATGTTATAATAATAACATTCGATTTATATACCGCCCTTCAGGACAACTTAATGCCCACTCAGAGCAGTTTACAAAGCATGTCATTATTATCCCCACAACAATAATCTCCCTGTGAGGTGGGTGGGGCTGAGAGAGCTCCAGAGAACTGCGACTAGCTCAAGGTCACCCAGCTGGCTTCAGGTGGAGAAGTGGGGAATCAAACCCGGCTCTCCAGATTAGAGTCCCGTGCTCTTAACCACTACACCAAACTGGCTCTCAGTGTCAATTTGGTCGGTCGTTAGTGTCAATTTGGTCGGTCCTCATAAAAGGTGTTATATAGATTTCGTTCTGGGTTTTGCTTTAAGTAACTAAGCTGGGAGAAATTCTCTGCCTGAGACCCTAGTGTAGCTGTCCATCAGATACATGCTTAGATGCACCCTACAGTGGGGTTGGGACACTGCAGCTGGTTGGGCATCAGATCCTGTGACGGTTTGCACTGGAAAGCCCCGTCCCTCCTTGCATGTTTTCGATAAATGTGTTTTATTCAGCAGGAAAATCCTGAGGCTTAGATTTCTGCTTTCCAAACGCAGGTTCTTGGTTACTACAATAGAAGGGGAATCAATCCCGAAGCCTTTCTGAAAGAAATAAAATTTATAGCGAGCGATCCTGATGAGAAGCATTTCTTCAACGTCACCGATGAAGCTGCTCTGAAAGATATCGTCGACGCTCTTGGAGAAAGGATTTTCAGTTTGGAAGGTGAGCAGTCTTGAAGTCTGTCTCTCCCAGGGCCATCTGCTGCTCCGGTTTGTTTGCCCTGCTTTGTTAGGAAGGCCTAGCTGAGTCCTGTGGATGGCTAGATTTCACAGGAGCTATAGGCATGGGGTAGCCACTAGGCAGTGGCAGCAGAGGTGGGGGCAACTCCATAAGGCCTTCTGGGCATCAATGGTCGAGAGAGAGAAGTGTGGGGTAGGGCTGCCAGTGGACCTAACACTGTTCACTGTAGGGTTGCCAGCTCCAGGTTGAGAAATTCCTGGAGATTTGAGGAGAGGAACTTGGAGAGGGTGGGATTTGGGGAGGGAACTCAGCTGTGTATAATGCCATAGAGTCCAGGCTCCAAAGCAGTCATTTTCTCCAGGGGAACTGATCTCTGTTGGCTTGGGGATCAGTTGTAATTCCAAGAGATCTCCAGCCACCACCTGGAAGCTGGCAAGCCTAGTTCATTGGGAGGTTCCTTACACGTATCATGGTACAGTGCATGCTCTGTACCACACTACTTGCACAGTGCGGATTGACAAGCAGTGTTAGGCCATTGAAGGGCTGGCTTCCTTCTTGCAACTGAGGGACAGGAACTGAGCAGAGCGGGTGGGAGTGCCAGCAACCCAAGATGTAACTAGTAGTCAAATGTATCTGCGCATGAATAAAGCTAGATTTGGTCTCGATTGTCCATTGGAGGTATTTTGCTGTAGACCTCCAGAGGAAGAAGCAGGGCTTTTTTTCAGCTGGAACGCGGTGGAATGGAGTTCCGGAACCTCTTGAAAATTGTCACATGGCTGGTGGCCCCGCCCCCTGATCTCCAGACAGAGGGGAGTTTAGATTGCCCTCCACACCGCATGGAGGCAAGGAGGGCTATCTAAACTCCCCTCTGTCTGGAGATCAGGGGGCGGGGCCACCAGCCATGTGACCATTTTCTCCAAGGGCAACCCACTGAGTTCCACCACCTCTTTTCCCAGAAAAAAAGCTCTAGGAAGAAGGATATCTGAAAGATTCTGTTTCTGGATGCTGGGGAATCGAGATAGGGGTCAGGTGCTAATAATATAAACATAAACATACATTTCAGATCTATCTTGATTAAAGCACCTGTAGGCTTATTTGTTTCAGTGGGAGAATTAATCAATGGCCCTATCTCTTAGTGAATTCAGTGGAATTTTAGAATACTTAACGTGGGAGGATTGTATCTTAGAATGAAGATTACTAACTCGGTTTCTCAGAAATGTGGCTTTAAGGTCCCAATGTGCATTCCAGAAGTTGCCCAAATCCAGAGATTTATGTGTGCACAGACACACACATAGATCCCTTACACACATGCTGGTGTCCTCATGCATTCCGTTGCAGTGAGCAGAGGGACTGGCCTTCTTCCACTGGAAAGAATGAAGAAGCCACTGCAGGTGGTGAAATTCCATGCACGTGCCAGAATTCCCTCCTTGGAAGAGATGGGGTGTGAATTAAGTGCAAGTTTGTTCCAGCTCTTAAAAGAAATCATATTAAGTCTGATTAATCAGATTTCCCGCCCTCCTTCAGAGATATAAATTTGCCAATTTGGAGGGGCCTCCTCTGCCAAGTGACCTGCAAATAGGGTTTCCAACCTCCTGGAGACCTCCTAGATTTACAATGCATCTCCGGATGATAGAGATGATTTCCCCTGGGGAGAATAGCTGCTTTAGAAGATGGAGTCTATGGCATTATCCCTGCTCCCCCCCCCCCAAACTTTGCCTTCCCCAGGCTCCATCCCAAATCTCCAGGAATTTGCTGGCAACTTTACATGCTGGAGGGGGGAGCAGATGAGCTGGACACTTAGCCATCCCTTGTACCGAGTTACAGTGGGACTCTGTCTGCAGTTTGTGTTGGGGCTGCTCCCAGCAGCTCTGATCCAGAAAGACCTGTAGGGTCGTGTTTGGAGTGACTGGTAGTCACCCCCAAATGGGGCTGTGCTTACCGTTTCCGTCACTTGGGCCACTTTCGCATTGCTTTCCAGCCACGGAACATCGCGCCGAACTCCCAGAACGACAGCGTCTTCCTGGCACAATTTTGCACCAGGAAGACGCTGTTGTTCCAGGAGCTGAGAGCGATGTTCCGTGGCTGGTAAGCAATGTGAAAACGGCCTTGCAGTGGGGGGTTACCCCAGCATGACATTGCACCCGTGTATTGTTGCTACGCACACATTTTCTGCACGGTGCAGGATTACCCTGCCACCACCCCAGACAGGCCCAATGGTTATTGAAAGAGGGAGGGCTGTTGAGCTGACAGCCAGGAGGTGAATGTGACGGGGGGAGGCTGGGGCAATGGTTTCAGTCCGTGGTGAGACGGGGGATCCCCCTCCCTTGCTTACCTGTAAAGGGAGAGCTGTGGGTGGCTGCAAATGGTATCTGTAAGCTACACTGTGGCTACAAAGCATCCAGGGTGCCAGGCCAGCATCTCTCTGTGTAGGGGAAGCTGTTTTGTTTTTTCTTAAGTTTCTCCTTCCACTAGTGTTTGTGCTAGCATGACTTCACATCTCATTGAAGGGGGGACATGGGCTGGAGGACTTGGGATGCTGCTCCCCCAGCCTGCCCTAGCACTGCCCATTTCTAGTCCTTACACCAGTGTAGCTTTGCCACTGTTGGAGTGACATCTGGGCTTTCTGCCAGCATTGCTCCCAATTAATGGGCCTGGGACTTAATGTATGTGTGTCTGTGCCACCTTTCTCCCCAGTATGCACGTAAGACAGCATACAACTTTGTTCACCCTCCATTCTATTCTCACACAACAACCTTGTGAGTAGGTTAGACTGAGAGAGTGACTTTCCCAAGGCTACCTAACGAGCTTCCATGGCTGAGTAGCGATTCGAACCCAGGTCTCCCACATCCTAGTCCAAAACTCTGCCCAATATGCCATGCTATATTTTGCAGATTTTCCTTAAGATTGTGCCATTAATACCCCCAAATTATTAAGGAAGGTTCATTCTTTCCTTCTCCATGCAGTAGCTGACCCTTTCCCCCTAAGTGTGCCTAATAAAAATTTTAATGCCTCTTTGTTGTTTCTAGGCACCAACAAGAATGAAATATCCTTTGGCCTTGAAATGTCCCAGACAGGATTTTCATCACACATTGTGGAAGTGAGTGAAGAATGCTTTTGTTTTTCTCTTTTCCGCCTTTGATTCATGAGTCTTTGGCATGTGGTTGATGTTTGTGAGCCTGGAAACCTTTTGGTTTTTAATGTATGACTCCATCAGAAAGCCCATGTATGGTAAGAGAAGATACCTGGATTATTCATATATCAAGAGCTGGAGGCCACTCAAAATTTTCAACTTCTTTGTGGGCTGGGAGAGTTAATTTCCTGATGCAATTGGAAAGAAAAGCCCAGAGCGATGCTCCAGAAATTCCCAGAAACTCTCAAATATGTTCTTTATGGAAAGTGATCCTGAAAAATGCTTCTCTCGTTTATTTTTGGGAATGTGTTGTCTGAAAATTGAGCTGGGAGCCGTACTTTTGGGCCAGGTTTGTGCCTGACAAAATGCCAGCGCAGCCACGGCTTTCCAGGGCCAGCACTAAAGCAAGATTGGGTAAGGCGGCAGGTTGAGTGACGGTCTATTAAATGACAGGAATGGTTTGCGACCACAGCTTGCCCCCGAAATCTTGGACTGGCTCTGGATCTTGAATTCTCAATGTATGTGACTCTTGCTGGTTGTATTCTGCCTTTGACTATAAACAGAATGAGGGAATAAAATGCACATTCCAGAAAGAGTCTGAATGGGATTTTAAAGAAACTCATACCCACTTTTTACTGCAATAGTACAAAATGTCTATTTTGTCTACGGCTTGAAGACACTCAGCGGGTCCAGCTTGATCCTTAGACCCCCTGTGCTTGACAAGGACAAATCTGTTGAATATCTGTCAGCCTTTCTGCTGTCAAAGGTGCAGAGGAACCCTGTCCTGGAAGGAAAAGTGATGATTCCGCTGCTGCTGCTGGGTCCTGCTTGGCCCAGAAGCTTTGAACTGAAAGTGATTTACTTTGCTACTTCCACAAGGACAAGAATTTTTTTCTTCTTCAAAGTTGTCCTGCCAAATCTGACAAGTCTGGAGTAGTTGGCAGGTCTTAGAATATTTCACTTGCCGACTTGGCAAAGGTTTCCTTCCACATGCCCAAAGCCTTTTTAAATACTGGATACTTTCCTAAGTATCACTAAAACACAGATTATAGTAAAATGTGCGGAACTGTTGTGGGTGACCGTATCAAATGCAATGCCAATGAATAAATGTCAAGGGAAATTCCTGCAGAGGGAAATTAATTGTATGGGACAGTCAGAGAATAGCTAGAAGCATCCTCCTAATTTTCTTGAAATCCTTGTTTGTCCTCCGATTAATTTCCTGTAATCCTCAAGATTTCTGCAAATCTTACCAGGCGATAGAAAAGTTGTACATGTCATTTTCCTTTAGAACGTCTGAGAGAGTGCAAGAGAGAGAGAGAGAATAAGACATTTGAAAACATTTAAGTAAAAGTTCCAAATCCACCCACCCCAATTATTACTAAATTCTAGAGCAAGATTTAGGGCCAGTAACAAATTAAAGATCAGCTTGGTGCTACTGGACCCAAATCTTGCTCTTCTTTTACAGATCAACATGGCTACCCACATGAAACTAATCAATTCTAACAGCTCTTAACATTAATCTCTTGTTACTGGATACATGCATTCAGTCATTAGGTAATCAAAAGCCCAAATATCCCATTTTTTAGTAACCACTAATCTGAACTGGAAGACTAAGGGTAACATTTTGAAACTTTCTCATCTGGTAGTTGTTCTGGCTCTTGCCTTAGAATTCACAGAGGTCAAAGGAGGGATGGAGATGGAGGGGAGAATGCTTCAGCAGACATGATAAGGGTGTTTACCAATCAGCAGAGTTACACACTAATGGTGTAGACTTCAGGACTAAAGGAACTGCTTCCGACACAGCTAGCCCTAAATCTTGCCGCTCTCTGGTTCTACAGCAAAATTGCCCGGACTGCTGAAGTTTGGATCTAGGTGGGTAGAAAGCTGTTCCTTAAACTCAGAACTTGACCTTAAGGGGTACAGTGCAGGAAGGGGTGTGAAAATTTGGGGAGGGGGGTAGAGTTGGTGTTGGGGAATGCATACTTCATGTCACACACTGTCCAGGATACTGTTTGGGGTCCTGCCCCTTTCACATCTTAAAGAATTCCAGGATGTCTTTTTATGTAAATAATTAGGATTGGAGGAAAGGCTTTAAACATAATTAATCCTAATTAATCTCCCTGCTGGGCCTCTTTGAAGCTACAAAGTGGCTGGAGCTTTTAACAGTTTAAAGCATCTTAAATCAATAGTGTTGAATGTATACTTCATGGTGCACATCCCATAACCCTAACCAAAATACTATAAGCTAGTAAGTGTTTGAGCAGGCTACCCCGCACCCCTTTGCTCAACCATGCTCAATATTCTGTGACTCTTAGAAGGCAATGACCATGTTTAGTCCTCATTAGATTGTTGGGGGTGCCTTTCAAACAGATATTATTCTGCATACCTGGAGAACCCCCAAGACCGTTTTCACACTGCTTACCGGCCTCAGAACATCACACCGAGCTCCCGGAACAACAGCATCTTCCTGGTGTGATTTCGCATGAGAAGTTCTCACGCGAAATCATGCCAGGAAGACGCTGTTGTTCCAGGAGCTCGGTGCGATGTTCCGTAGCCAGTAAGCAGTGTGAAAATGGCCCAAGTATGCAGAATCCTTTCTCTTGTCTGGTAATGCTTCCTCCCAACTGCTAAGTCATCAATTCTGCTGTCAGAGTATGCAATGTATATCTAATTAACAGCAATAATGATAATGATACATACGTTGGGTTGAAAACAGTCTCTCTTGCACGTATCCAGGTATGTTAGGAATTGCAAATGCCAGGTTGATTCCTGGTCTCTGTGTTGTTGCTGTTATTTATTGACTACCACTACTACTTTTTACCATGGGCAGGATGGGGTTTTGCTTGGAGCCGTAGGTGCTTATGACTGGAACGGAGCAGTGCTCAAGGAGACAAGCAGTGGCAAAGTTGTTCCCCACCGAGAATCCTATCTCCAAGAATTTCCAGAGGAGCTGAAGAATCATGGAGCCTACCTAGGTAAGCATAGGCATGAGAAAATGCCGGGCAAGGAGCCACCTTTTCCAATTGGTACCTATACCACATGGTACAGTAGTGCCTGCTGTACAGTTGCTTAGGGAGATGTGGCCTCTGGCTCATCGCCGCAGAACCAGTTCTGTTGGGTTCCATGAATGGAGCTTCTGCACTGGACTGTGACCAAAAACAAGAGCTCCTTTCTGTAGACCATCTGTATGTTCGGCGAGTTTGCAAGTTATGCTGGTCCCCCCCAACTTGGGGAGTAGAACAACTCTACATAACCCGAAAACTTGTTCCTTTGTTTCTACCAACCTTCTTTAATCTTGTTCTGTTTTAGCTCTTACCTGTTTCGGAACTGGATCAAAATATCAATCAATCTCACAGCTCATGGGCTCATGACTTCCTTCCTGCCCGCCCCGTTTTGCCCATCGTTACAAAGCTATCTCAAATGGCGTTCTTTGTCCAAAACAGGCAGATACATTATCAATCTGCAGAATTCATTCCGATGGTAGAATTCGGATCACGGGGAGTGTCTTTTGGTATAAAAGTAAAGCCTCTCTGTCTGTGGGCGAGTCCTTCTGCCTCATACACCTGTTTCTGTTTGTGTGCTGCAGGTTACACCGTCACCTCAGTGGTGTCAACGAGACATGGCCGGATTTATGTTGCGGGAGCCCCCCGGTTTAACCATACAGGGAAAGTGATTGTTTTCACAATGCATACTGACCGGAATCTCTCAATTCACCAGTCGTTGAAAGGGGAACAGGTAAAGAAGGGCTGGTGCTTGTGGATGGGTGGGGCTACCAGATGGTTTAGTAGTTTGCAAGGTAGCAGAATATCTTAATCGTTCTGCTGGTGCCGTAAAAGATGGAGAATTTCGTTTTACAAGTAGTGCCTTCGAAGAGTGCGTCTGTGCTTCCACCAAATTTACAAGCAGAGCACAGAATTTGGCACCCAGAGAATCTCTAAAAAAAGGTCTATTTTATGACTGCGGAGTTAAGCTTAAACAGATGTAGGCAAGTTTCTGAAATGGCAATGAGTTCCGTAGGCTGGGGATAAATGTGTAATTACAGCCACTGATTTTCCAAGTAAGCACTGAAACTTTTTAAAAAGCCATTGACTCATATTCAACCCTCCATGGTGTTGAGTTTCTTTCAGTCCCCTTTCAGTCCCCAGAAAGTCCATTCCAAGGGTCACAGAATCCATGCCAAAAGATAGCTGTATGGGTTGGTGGGCTGGAGTGAGGAGGGCCCAGGGGATGAAACTGATTCCTTTCCTCAGGGGAACAGTGCTTTTGAAAGAGAAAGCAGTGGCAATTTCACCCCCTTGTCCTTCTGCACTCGAGCCCCCCAACTTGCAAGGCTGTTTTTCTGCACTGATCCCATGACTCTAGGAATGATCTTTCTGCATATTTGAAGAAGAACGCAAGAAAGCTCTGTCTACCGTGCACAGAGTGGTAAAATATGGCCATCAATGGGGGTAGTGGTTTCCATAACTAAATGTTCATGTTGTGAGAAAGCAGGGCTCATTTCGAGGGGGAACTCGCAGGAACGCAGTTCCAGCAGTTCCCAAAGAGGTCACATGTCAGGGCCGTTTCCAGACGGCCCCCCGCCTCGCGAAACGTCGCGCGTTGTCGCGCAGAAAACGCGAAATATCGCGTTTTCTCGCGCGAGTTTTGCGCGATGTCGTGCAAAACTCGCGCGAGAAAACGCGATATTTCGCATTTTCTGCGCAACGACGCGCGACGTTTCGCGAGGCGGGGGGGCCGTCTGGAAACGGCCCAGGTGGTCCCACCAACCTGACTCTTGGCCATTTTGGGCCCGTTTCGACCTGGATTGGGGCCGAAACAGCCTGGATTGGGCCTCTGATGGGTGGTGGATCACTCTCGCGCTCATCAGCGGCCCGATCCTGACCATTTTGGGCCCCTTTTCAGCCATTTTCAGCCCCTTTTTGCCATTTTGGGCCCAATTTTGGCCCAAATGGCCAGGATTGGGTCCAAAACAGTCAGGATAGGTGATGTCAGGGGTGTGTGGCATACGTAAATCAGTTATGTTAATGACACGCTTCCGGTGGTGGCAAGGGGCGTGGCATATGCTAACGAGTTATGCTAACGAGTTCCTCCAGCCCTTTTTCTGCGAAATGACCCCTGTGAGAAAGCAATCCCTTTTGCTGGCCTTAAACCGGCTACCTGTCAGATGCAGTTTTTGATTTTTGAGAAGAGAAACTTGAGCAAGCCACGTGAGACTTCCAGTCACCCAACAGCAATTCCAGATCATCTCGAGACGCAATTTTGTCCGCGCAGGAATGTCGCTCTGGAAACCAGCCAAGAATCTGTGGGCTGGTAGATTGTCCTTAACTTGATACAAATACGCGCAAATCCCAGTGTAAATAAATGAATCCTGGCCGTAGACGTTGAGCAAAAATGTGACCAGTCAGAAGAAAGTAACGTCAAACGGAGAGGAAACAAATATGATCCTTAATCTTCTAGGATCAAAGGTTTTAATCTGTAATTTTTTTCCCGGGAGAGATGTCTAGACAAGGAGATGATAAATTGCTTCTTTTAGAAATTCCTGTCATTCCAGATGCCACTAACTTCTTGGAGGCAGATAAAAATATAGGATCACAGCTCATTCCATATACATATTCTCCCCCCACCCCCGTTTCTTTCTGTTTCAGATTGGCGCCTATTTTGGAAGTGAAATCAGTTCTGCAGATGTTAATGGCGACGGGGTCACCGATATTCTCTTGGTTGGAGCACCCATGTATTTCAGCGAAGGGAGAGAGAGGGGAAAGGTGTACGTCTATATTCTAAGAGAGGTAACTCCCTTGGTTTGGGGCCAACAATCTGGCATGTCGCACATGTCAATCAATGGCCTCAGTGAGACATACGGACAGGTTTTGTGCCCCCACAGAGCTTTGATTTGGAAAATTCTTGCATTATCTTTTAGGTTTGCAAGTGCTCTCCCTTCAGGGATGCGCACCTGACCATGCATTCCCAAGGGGAAGAGTTATGCCTTCCCACTCAGTTCTCTACCGCCTGTGGCGCTGGTAGCAGAGTTAGGGAACCCCTCTTCAGAAATGAACACGTGAAGCTGCCTTGTACCGAATCAGACATTCAGTCCATCAGGGTCAATATTTTCTACTCCAGACTGGCAACGGCTCTTCAGGGCCTCAGGCAGAAGTCTTTCACAGGAATTGAACCTGGGACTTTCGGCATAGCATGCAGATGCTCTTCCGCCGAGCCTTGCCCTAGCTAACTGCGGATTCACACATTACAGAATACATAGGTTGGGTCTGTGGTCCTCAGCCTGCATCAGACGTAACACAGTTTGGTTCATCTTACAGGTCCTCCTCAATTTGAATCAATAACTTCCTTTCTTTGTCAGAGGGAAGTATTATCTCTCTGTCCCCACCACAATCCACGTTCACTGCTCTGTACTTGTCACACGGCATGTGCCCTCCCTACTTTTTATTTCATTTTTTATTTTATTTTTGCTTCATTTTTATCCTTATTTCCATTATTGCTGACTTTCTAGAACTGATCTTGTATTGTAATAAACTTGGCTGGCTGGCTGGCTGATTCAGGACCACAGCATGAGTAGAGAAGGGACTTCAGCCTTCCAAACTGCACCATTTTCCCAACCTGAAACAGTTGGGGGGTGATGCCTGGGGACTTCCCAGTGTTCCCTGGGATACATGCAGGTTTACCAACAGACCAAATAGTGCCCCCGGGACTGTTTCAAGAACACACATGACCATTGGGGCCAAGAGTAGGCGGGAAGATAGATGGCCTGGGCAGGAAGACCTGTGCTTCAACTGCTATGTCCATGAAAGTGGCCAACTATCTTGCGAGCATAGCAAGAAATCTGTAGTTTCTCCTGAAGAAAATCTCCCCAGCAGGTGACCTTTCTCCAGAGGGCATCAAACGCATGGCTTTTGTATTCAGGGATGAGTCCTTAAAACTCCAGATTCAGCAGGGGCGTGATAACCTTTTTTTCTTCTGGAGTCCAGACTGTGAGGTAAGAGCTTAAAAATAAACCTTCTTTGAAAGAAAGGGGAAACAATCTTCTTCTCGTATTGGTCATCGTCAACAGAGCTTGCACAAGACTTTGGCACAGAAGGTGAAGCCGAGTGCCTGCTGGCCAGGAAGCGGTAACCGTAGCTCCATCATTCCTCGGGCACTGAGTTTGTTCCTTATGTGGCTGAAAAAAAAATCTTCTGGAGTGTGACCAAGAATGTGAGGAAGGGCAGGGTGCAGCCGAAAGGCTGCTGGTTCTCTTTGCCCTTCTCAATTCCCTCGGAGATCTTTCTGGTGCTGCTGAATATTTCACTTTTCCCTTTGCTTGCCTTGACCTCCTGGAACTGCTATAGTACCTCCTTCTTGAGCCAGTTTGGTGTAGTGGTTAAGAGCGGCAGGACTCTAATCTGGAGAACCAGGTTTGATTCCCCACTCCTCCACTTGAAGCCAGCTGGGTGACCTTGGGCTAGTCACAGCTCTTTCAGAGCTCTTTCAGCCCCACCTACCTCACAGGGTGATTGTTGTGGGGATAATTATAACATACTTTGTAAACTGCTCTGAGTGGGTATTAAGTTGTCCTGAAGGGCGGTATATAAATTGAATGTTATATCCTCCTCCTCCTCCTCCTCCTCATGGCACTCCTTCCCACATGACATTTGTCTTGCTCCCCTATCATCTCACAGCAACTGAGACCTTCTTGCAGGTAGATCTGCAGGTCTAGCCTGGCAGATCTTTCCAGGGCCTCCGTCCCCGCCGGTTTCTGTTTCCTCCACGTGTCTTGTTACTTTAGATTGCACAGACTTTTCAGGCCTTCAGATGTTGGCTGCAACAGAAGCTCCATTGGAGTACGTGAGTTTGCATCAACAAGCCCAAATGAGTGGGCTTTCACACTGTAGCCAGTTATCGCTATGGAGGGCCAATAAACCAGTTGTAGATAAGCCAAGATGAGCCTAGAGTTGCCTCCCTGCACTGGGATTCAAAGATTTGCTGCCTCTGAGAATGGAGGCTCCTTTTAGTCCCCGTGGCTAGCAGCCCCTGAATCTGTGCAATCCCCTTATGAAGTCATCTACGCTTATAGCCATCGCTACATCAATTGGCAGTGAATTCCACCGCTTAATTACTCGTAGAGTCAAGAAGTATTTTCAGATTGTTGGCTGAAAAGATGCCACGAGACGTGAACTTCCCTCTGATTTCATACATGAGTATTTTTCTTCAGTGAGTTATTGCAGAGTCCGTGGAGGTACCCTGCTCTCTTATGCTACCCTAGTGTGTCCCATGCTTTGGAAGAGGCTGGCCTTCATGGCATTCCTCCCTCCCAACCTGATCCCTTGTGAGAGAGAGGCAGTGGCATTCCCACTTAGGGTTTTCCTTGCCGAGTGGGCTGTGGAGCTGTCTAGGGGATATCTTTGGAGTGCCCGCGCACCTTTCCCTAAGCATCTTCCTTTGAAAAACGAAATGCATTTGCAAGCGGGGATTTGAACTCACATCTGCAGAGCTCCCCAGAGGTTAGAAGCTACAGAGCTCTTAGTGGACACACCCGCACCCTTTGCAGCAGAGAGAGCTCTGTTTCCTTGGGAGCATCCTTTGTTGTTTTCTCTGGAGAGGGCAAAGTGATGTCACTGTTGGTCGGCTCCTTCCATTTATGGCTGACACAGCATCTTCCTAGACACACCACTTGGTGATTGCTGGGCGTGGACTTCACCACAGTTGCTATTCCAGGGCCTGCAACCTTTAACAATTCAGAGCAAGAGGTCAGTATAAGAAAACCCATCTGCAAAACTGAAACCATGTAGCTGAAGAAGTGAGCTGTGGCTCACAAAAGCTCATACCCTACCCTACTGAAACCATGTAATTTAATATTACATGTTGATTAATAATCATTTCCTGCAGTCAAATACTGGCTGTTACAAGTCCTTCATTAGAAAATGGTGCACACAAACTCTCATAATAAATCATAGATACACAAAAGCACCTGGCACAGTTAGTTTGGTGCGCTGGCAGAAATCTGCTCATGATTGGCACTTGAATTTCTGGCAGCTGTTCACTTCTCTTTGCAAAGCATCTCTTATGAAGCCCACAAGTCCCATAATAAACATCTTTGTTTTTCCTTACCTTCACATACTGGTTATCCCATCTAACTCTTCAATATATCTCAACTTAAGGATTTTTAAGAGCTATATTTGCCTCTAGAGCCATAGGTTGCAGACTCCTGTGCTAGGTTCCCAGTTCCTTCAAGCTGGGTCTTGGTTAAAATATTAGATTTGTTAAATAGTAAAGAGTCCAGTAGCACCTTTAAGACTAACCAACTTTACTGTAGCATAAGCTTTTGAGCACCACAGCTCTCTTTGTCAGATGCATCATTGTCCGGGGTCTGAGGCTCAGCTCCCGGACTTACCAGGAGAAGAGGATGGGAGGCAGTTGTGGGACAGCCACCCAGCCACCCCAACTGGCACCCAGGATCAGAGCAGACCAACAACAGAAGGGGGAAGGAGGCATCCCCGCCACAGGAGGGCAAAGAAGTGCCCAAGCCTCAGAGAGTCAGGCAAGGCAGGTAGAAGCCAGCTAGCCTCACCCTCTGGTGGGAAGGTAGGGGGCCGAGCAGGGAGAGTGAGGACCCCCAGGAGGGAAGTAGACCTGAGGGAAGAGACGCAGGAAGCAAAGGCAGTCAGCCAGCAGCCTTATCAGACAGGGAGAAGAGGCAGCCAAGGCAGCACAGTGCCATGCCCCAGCCTGCAGGCCAGCTAGAAGGCAGTAGCCTGGCCCAGCAGAAGCTAGGAGCAAAACAATCTCAGGTGAAACTGCCTGAGGCAATCTGCAAGAAAAGCTTGGCAGCCAGCCAAGGATGCACAGGTGTACCTGCCCCAATCAGCCAGCAGAGCAAGCCCAGGTGCAACTGCCTGAGTCGGCCAGGGCCATGGATAGAGTGCAGGAGGGGGCATGGCTGACAGGTGGAGCAGGGAAGAGATGAAGGGATAAAAGGGAAGCCCACCCACAGGGAGTGGTGGGTTGTGTAGGGGCATGGTGGAGTTTGTAGAGAGTGAGAAGCTGGAAGAAGTAGGAGTGAGAGAGATGAAGAATAGGAGGAAGCCCAAAGGAGGCGAGGAGGGCAGGGGCTTTGAAAGGGGAGGAGAAAGGGGAGGCAGCCAGGACTCTGTCAGGTTGAGCAGGCCTGCAAGTGAACTGAGAGGGAGCGAGGGTGATGTATACCCCCCTCCTTCCACTAGAGCAAAAGCCTGCACTGTCCCTGACGGCTTCCCAGAATCAAGGTCAGGCGTGCCGGCGCCCAGCATAGTGGCGCTCATGGCGGAGGCTGACAATCATGTTGGTTAGTAAAGTTGGTTAGTCTTAAAGGTGTTACTGGACTCTTTACTATTTTGCTACTATGTGGTTAACTCCTCTTGATTTGTTAAAGTAACCTTTCTCCTTTGAAAATGTTCTGGCCTGGCTATGTTGGTGATGTACTGGCACCAGTGGCATGCCAGTATCTGGTGCTTAGGTGTGGTGTAGTGGTTAGAGCATCTGAGAGACCCAGGTTCAAATCTCCACTCTGCTGTAGAAGCTTCCTGGTTGTCCTTGGGCCAGCCACTCTCGCCTAATCTAGCCTACCTCACAGGGTTGTTGTGAGGATAAAATGGAGGTGGGGAGAAGGATGTAATCCACTTTGGGACCTCTTTGGGGAGAAAGGTGGGCCATAAATGCAGTAAATAAATCAGAATGGCGCTACAGCCAGTTTTTGCTTGGGAGGAGAGCATGTTGTCAAAGAGCTGTGCTGCGTGTGCATGTTTTTCTTTCCAATCTATTTTCCTTCTTCCTTTTTGTGCTTTCTCCCAAGGACCAATTTATTGCCAATGGGACTCTGGAAGACTTGCCAAGCTATCAGAACTCCCGCTTTGGCTCCTGCATAGCATCTGTCCCAGACTTGGATCAGGATTCTTACAGTGATGTTGTTGTGGGCGCCCCTCTGGAAGATGAGCACCAGGGAGCGATCTACATATTCCACGGCTACAAGGAAAACCTTCTACGGAAATATAAGCAGGTAGAGATGATCTCAGAAGCAGAGGAAGGGGTTGTAGCCTAGCGGTAGGGAAGATGCTTTACATCAGGGCTTTTTTTCAGCTGGGACACGGTGGAACGTAGTTCCGGCACCTCTTGAAAATGGTCACATGACCGGCGGCCCCGCCCCCTGATCTCCAGACAGAGGGGAGTTTAGGTTGTCCTCTGCGCCAGTGCGCGGAGGGCAATCTAAACTCCCCTCTGTCTGGAGATCAGGGGGCGGGGCCACCAGCCATGTGACCATTTTCACCAAGGGCGATTTAAACTTTAAACCCCTCCCTTGTTGCAGCTAACCCAAAGTGATGTCATTGCGTGGCTCTGAGTTCCACCACTGAGTTCCACCATCTCTTTTCCCAGAAAAAAGCCCTGCTTTTCATGCATAAGGACCCAGATTCCAGTGCTGGCTTTCACAGAAATGGTCTAGTTAACCAACCGAACTGCACCAGATGGTCCAGTGCTCTGACGCCATAAGACGCAATCTCATACATCTACATTTTCAACAAATTAAGTCACAGTTTAGGTATAAGCTGCCCTGACCTGGATAGCCCAAGCAGGGTCAGCCTTGGTTAGTAATTGAATGGGAGACCTCCAGTGAAGACCAGGGTTGCAGAGGCAGGCAATGGCAACCCACCTCTGTTAGTCTTTTGCCATGTAAACTCCACCAGGAGTCGCTATAAGTCAGCTATGACTTGAGGGCACTCTCCTCCTCCTCTTCCTCCTCCTCAGGTATATAGCACTTTGCACCAGGAAAAAAAAATACTTTTACAACACTCAAACAGGGAGTGCAAATGTATCCCTTGTTCAGCTGCCCATAGCCATTCTCTTTTACACATGCTCTGTGCACATATGCAAATGTATTTTAGCCGCATATTCTTTGTGGTGGGATATGCTCCTGGAAGAATGTTGATGGGCGCCCCTTCTGCCATTTTTCAGAGAATTGCAGCAGCAGATCTCTCTCCAGGACTGATGTATTTTGGGTGCAGCATCCACGGGCAACTGGATCTGAACGAAGATGGGCTCATAGACCTGGCCGTTGGCTCCCTTGGAAATGCCGTGCTGTTATGGTTGGTTATAGTGAATTTCAGGGTGGCTAGAGTAGCATGTGATTGCAGAAACGAGTTGATTCTCCAATCATATCAAGGCGTGCTGTTGTAAAAGAGGCTCAAACTGAAAGGCAGAGCAAGCCTGGGAGTATTTGCACAGAAGAGAGTCCCACTGGGAGCTCAGCTGGTACAGTGAATCAGCTGGGATCTCTGAGGCCCGGAGTTTCAACCCTGCACCTACAACACCCTGTAGGTAGCTTGATTGCAACAAGATAAGGGCTGTGAAGGGCTTTGAACAGTGTAAGAGCTGTATAAAAGCTTTTTCATTCAATGGGACTTACAGTGTAAGCGCTGTGTAAAAGCTTTTTCGTTCAATGGGACTTACAGTGTAAGCGCTGTATAAAAGCTTTTTCGTTCAATGGGACTTACAGTGTAAGCGCTGTATAAAAGCTTTTTCGTTCAATGGGACTTACAGTGTAAGCGCTGTATAAAAGCTTTTTCGTTCAATGGGACTTACAGTGTAAGCGCTGTATAAAAGCTTTTTCGTTCAATGGGACTTACAGTGTAAGCGCTGTATAAAAGCTTTTTCGTTCAATGGGACTTACTCAAGTATGAGGACTTAACTAGAAGAGAGCCTGAGAGAGTAAGGACAGGGTCTCACTTTTTAAAAAGGCAAATATCAATCATGCAGAGCCCTGCTATGGACTGAGACCATCGTCTCAGGGTTGCCAACCTTTTGGACTCTGCTTTGGGGAACCTTTGGGATTCTGACACAGGGTGGTAGGTGCAATAAGTAAATGGCTGCTGCAGGAGGTGGTGCCAGCAACAAAATAACAGGGAGTGGGGTTATGCATAACTCTCACGGTAATTCTTTGGCATTTCAGGCAGAAGCCCTATTTAACAAGATGCTTTTTAATCTGCACAGCCAATCAGATCTCCACTGGCCAATCAGAAGCCCCGACCCGGCCCTGCCTACTTTCTATAAATATTTGAAGCACCAGGAAAGGTGTTGGTGGGTGCTGCGGTGCCCATGGGTGCCACGTTGGGGATCTCTGCCATAGTCTTTAAGGTAGTTGAATGCTCCTGCCCTGTTTTGCCGAAACGAATCCCTCCCTGGTGTTACTGTTACCAGCACTTAGCCCTTGTTAGCACTAACCATGGTTTGTTTCTTGAACCCTGTTCAAGATCCCAAGCACACAGTGAAACCATGGTTGTGCGTGCCAAGTGAAACCCTTCATTGATTTAAGAAAGATATATTCTGCCGTTCTGTCATATAAATATCAAGGCAGCACTGATGCTACTTGCATTCCCTCACGTTCAGGCAGCCCGGAGCTTCAGGGAAACTGCCTTAACCATGATTTGTTCTGTGCTGATTAGCGTGGCTAATGTAGAATTATTAGGGGGTACCATAGAGTTTTGGAAAATTCCTAGAGTGTTGCATAACTTCATGATGTCACTTCCAAGTCTGAAATCGAAAGTGGTATTGCAGTGCCTCATGACTTGATCATTGAGAAGGCTGTGCCAGGGATCATGAGACCCATGTGGACAAAAGCCACATAAGATGGCGGCTACACTGAAGAGGAGAGGCAGAAAAGATTGAGCAGAGCAGCTGATGGGATCTGGCCCTTACAGCATTTAGCAAATCCTCAGCCCCAGCTTTAGGTCTTCAGATGTACAAATAACTGTGCTCAAAGAAAGCAAGACATGGCAACGTCTATAGAGAACCTCGTTCCCTGCCCAGTTTCAGCAGACTTTGCCTTTTCTCTGTAAGGTCCCGCAGTGTGGTCCACATCAAAGCCAGCATCCGGTTTGAGCCGCTCAAGATCAACATCTTCAACAAGGACTGCACCCGAAACGGAAAGGACGCCACTTGTCTGTCTGCGCTGGTTTGCTTCACTGCCATTTTCCTGTCGGCACACTTCCAGACAGCAAGTGTTGGTGAGTGACCATTGCCTGGCCTTCTGTCAGGGTGTGCGCTTCCCGCAAGGTGGCCTGTGCCCCAGGAAAAAGGTGTGAATTTCTAAGACAGCCTTTCCCTGGATGCCCAGACGTTAAGAAAGGTCTTATCTCTCGCTGAGGCAAAACACGTGACATTGTTTTAAGCTTTGGCTTCACAGGTCATAACAGCTGGGGTAGCTAAATGTGTGCTCTGTGAGGTCCTGGATTCAAGTCTTGCCTCAGCCATTAATTGGCCTTCAGGAATCACCGCCCACCCACTCTCATCTCTGCCGTCTGAGGGTTGTAATACTGGCCTGCCTTGGTTTGAAGTCTGGACTCCACAGATACACTATGAATAGGCCCTGGTCCTTTCTTCCACAGTCCTCCCCACCCCACAACCAGGGGAAAGTTGTGAGTCCTCCCTCGGTGTTTTGATTACTTAAGAACTTAAACGCTTTTCAGAGTGGCAACAGCAGAAGTCCTGTCTGCCTACCAGATGGGTGTTGGAAGAGACAGAATTCCGGATGGGCAAAGAAAGACGGGATTAATTCTATCTTAATCTCCCCCATCTTTACACTTTAGGCAACCCTGTGGGAACACACCGGGTGAGAAAGAGAGGGTTGTTTCTAAAATATGTGTTTGGATCTTGCGATGGTTTTCATTTCTAGTCTTAATTGTTGCACGTGGAAAGAACTTGAACCAATTGTCAAATTGTTTCAGTACTGAATTACAACGTCACCATTGATGAACGCCGATACGTCCCACGCGCCTATCTGGATGAAAATGGAGACCGGCATGCTCACAAGGTGACCACATTGTTTGCAGGACACGAACAGTGTGACCGGCTGGATTTCCACGTGATGGTAAGAGCTTCAGTGGTTTCCTTGTAGACAACTTTATTTTTTAATCCTGCAGTTACAAAACAATGACTTCTGTATCTATCTAGTAAAGAGTCCCATAGCACCTTTAAGACTAACCAACTTTATTGCAGCATAAGCTTTCGAGAGCCACAGGTCTCTTCGTCAGGTGCCCCTGACGAAGAGAGCATGCATCTGACGAAGAGAGCTGTGGCTCTCGAAAGCTCATGCTACAATAAAGTTGGTTAGTCTTAAAGGTGCTACTGGGCTCTCTACTATTATGCTTCTACAGTCTAACGCAGCGAACTCCTCTGGATATGTATCTATCTAAATGAACAAAAAAAAAGTCTTTGTGGCAAGTTACTCGGTCGGATCCAAACTTAGATTTTTGCTACCGGGAGACACTTTTTTGTCAGTGCCTGCCCTTCCCACCAGCATCTCACTCTCTCTCTGAAATGCTGCTTCCGGCGGAGGACAGGGGGCCACTCAGGGGTCTGCAACAGGAAGAGGGAATGAGCAGAAATTGCATTTTACCTTCCATTAGTGTAAACATTTAGTCTGGATCCAACCTAATATTTATAGCCCACCACGGAGCCATAGAAAGGGCCTCGACTCAGGGGCAGAGCATCTGCTTGAGCTGCACAACGTTCCAAGTTCAGTCTCTGGCATCTCCAGCTGAAACGGCCACGTTCTAGGTGATGTGAAAGACCCAAGACCCTGGAGAGCTCCTGCCTGTCCGAGAAGACAATATTTAGCTTGCTAGACCAAAGGGCTGATTCAGTAGAAAGCAGCTTGAGGTGTTAAATGTGGTATTATTTATTACTGTCTGTCTGGCTAGTAAAGCCACTAAAGCGACAAGTCCACAGAAATGTTTGCAATCTAATGTGCCCCAACATGTCTACATTTAATCATTGGTGGCCGGGAGAAGGTTAAAAGAACCAGCTTGACTGATCAGGCATTGACCCGTGATTATGCTGCAGGAATGGTTAATGTGACTTGAGGTTGTAGTATTGCAAGACAGGCCTCCGGGTCATGAGAATATTTCCCCGATAATCCGTGTCCATCGGATCTCATCTTGAGTGCTGTGGCCAGTTCTGCTGCACTTTAAGAAAGATGTGGGCAACCTGGAATGGATTCAGGTGGGAAAGGGCTGGGAAGCAGAACCTAGGAGGAAAACGCTTTAAGGTACAGCCTCTAGTTGGTTGTGCTCTAGCTTTGGCTTTCTGAACTGAGTAGTAAAGAGTTCAGCAGCACCTTTAAAACTAATCAACTTTATTGTAGCATAAGCTTTTGAGAACCACAACTCTCTTCGTCAGATGCATCTTAAAGGTGCTACTGGACTCTACTATTTTGCAACTACAGGCTAACTGTTCTGGATCTATGAACTGAGTAGGCGATTGGTCTATCAAACCCCTTCCAAATTTAAGCCCCCATGACTATAGTGGTGCATGAATGATCACTTGACAAGCAGGGTTTTTTTCTGGGAAAAGAGGTGGTGGAACTCAGGACTGCACAATGATGTCACTTTGGGTCATCTGGAACAAGGGAGGAGTTTTTTAAAGTTTAAATCGTCCTTGGCAAAAATGGTCACAGGGCCGGCGGCCCTGCCCCCTGATCTCCACACAGAGGTGAGTTTAGATTGCCCTCCTCACCGCTTGAGCGGCACAGAGGGCAATCTAAATTCCCTTCTCTCTGGAGATCAGGGGGTGGAGCCACCGGCCATGTGACCATTTTCAAGAGGTGCCAGAACTCCATTCCACTGCATTCCAGCTGAAAAAAAGCCCTGCTGACAAGTCAAATCAAATGTGCTTTGTATAGACTTTTCTGTTCAGGCTTTACTTCCTGTGTTCATAGACCCGGCTCAAAACTGAGCCAGATTGAATCAGATTACCGGCTCCTTTTCTAGGATACAGCAGATTACGTGAAGCCCGTGACTTTCTCTGTTGACTATGGCCTCAATGATCCAGACAGCGGCCCAGTGATGGATGATGGGTGGCCGACCTCACTGAAAGTTGCTGTGAGTAACAGTTATTAGACTTGAGTAAAGGCAGCTTCAGCCTTGAAAGTGATTCATATTCCATGACCTCATGGAGAAGCCCACAGGTCTCCAACCTTTTTGAGCCTTTGGAATTCTGACAGTGGTAATTGCAACGACAAAATGGCTGCCTCCGGAGGCAGAGTCAGCCACAAAATGTCAGAGAGAAAGGTCATGCATACACCAGTTTAGTGTCGTGGTTAAGAGTGACAGGGCTCTAATCTGGAGAACCGGGTTTGATTCCCCACTCCTCCGCTTGAAGCCAGCTGGGTGACCTTGGGTTACTCACAGCTCTCTCAGAGCTCTCTCAGCCCCACCCATCTCACAGGGTGATTGTTGTGAGGATAATAATAACACACTTTGCAAACCGCTCTGAGTGGACATTGAGGGCCAAGCTACAAGTGATGAATGACACTTGAATGGCAAGTGAACAGACTTACATGTATTCCTCCCTGTTCACTTGCCCTCCACTCAGTCATGTAGTGGGAGGGCAAGTGAACAGGGAGGAATACAAGTGAGTCTGTTCACTTGCCGTTTAAGTGTCATTTGTCACTTGTAGCTTGGCCCTAAGTTATCCTGAAGAGTAGTATATAAATCTCCACTCCTCCACTTGAAACCAGCTGGGTGACCTTGGGTCAGTCACAGCTCTTTCAGAGCTCTCTCTCAGCCCCACCTGCCTCACAAGGTGTTTGTTGTGGGGATAATAACAACATACTTTGGAAACCACTCTGAGTGGGCATTAAGTTGTCCTGAACGCCAGTATATAAATCGAATGTTATTATTATTATTATTAAATGTTATTACTATTAACTCTAGCAGTTACTCTTCAGCATTTTAGGCAAAAGCTCTGTTTAAAAGGATACTTTTTTATATTGAACATACTGTTTAAAAACATTTTCTTGCATACACTCAACTTTCCTGCAGTCCTGCAGTGAAGATCTTTGTGCCGTGGTGGCAGCTGCTGCTAAATTTCCTTTTTGAAAATCACACAATCAGATGTGCTTTTGTGATATTACTCGGTAAAATATATAATAATGTATTTAATGTTATGTTATTAAATATGTTAGTAACAATATATTTCTTAAAAGAATGTTGAATTGCAATTGGGGTTGCCCATAAATGCCCCAGGTGCCCACTTGGTAGCGACCCATCGTGTCTTCTTCTTTGTCAAAACTGAAGACTCCAGTTCTTTCTCTCTCTTTCCTACAGGTGCCTTTCTGGAACGGGTGTAACGAGGATGAACACTGTATCCCAAATCTGGTCCTTGATGCTAAAACCGACCTTCCAAGTGCCATGTGAGTAGATAGTCCAGGAGAAGGTACCCAGTTCAGCAGGGCATGATGATGTTGAAAGAGAGGGCTCTGGGAAATCAACTTGCAGAGAATGTGAGGAGCAGTTCTCTTGAATTTCAGGACTGCAATCTTTCTCTTTGCTTCAGAATTGGCATCAGAAGCCTGTTCTCTATGAGTCTTTCTACACGAGACTGTGTTCGTCAAGTGTAGGGAGAAGCAATGTTAGCTGGGAAGCATAGTTTTAAAAGACAGAGCAGGCAGAGATCGCTCCTCAGAAGGTTTGTTAATTTCATCTTCGCCTCCTCTGTCAGTTTCATCTCTCCAGTCTAAAACTGTGTGGGATCTCAACCAGAGGGCAGCGAGGAATGGAAATGGGCTGGAGCTGCCTTTCAGAGCCAGCCTTGGACCTGGAGAGGATACAATGGGCTGAAGTTCCTCATCTGGCATTTCACAGTCCCTTCACACAGCTCCGGTGTATAGCAAAGCCTTTGCCCTGCCACCGGCTCTATCTTTTTAAACTACCCTTCCTGGCTAACATTGCATCTCCCAACATGTTCTTCAACTGTCAGATGTCTCGTGTAAAGAGACTCAATGAAAAACTTGGGGACGAGGAGGGGGGGTAAACTGACGAATGGCCTCTCAAATGACCCCCCCCGAGTTTTATCAGAAGAAGGTCATGCCAGATTTGAATGTCCTTTCTCCACTTTATAGCCCCTCATACGAGCCCATCTGGCACAATTATCCTGCCCCAGCTCAGGCCATTGCTTGGTCCTGCCTTGCACAATCAAGACATTCCTGGAGGATTGTGGGAAATTCCTTTGCACTCAGCTTTGACATTTGCTCTTTCCATAGGGAGTATTGCAGACGCCTCCTGCGAAAGTCCCATTCGGATTGCTCGGCCTACACGCTGTCCTTTGATACCTCCATTTTTGTCATAGAGAGTTCCAGGAGGCGGGTGGCGGTAGAAGCGACGCTGGAGAACCGTGGGGAAAACGCGTATAACACCGTTCTAAACATTTCCTTCTCACGAAACCTGCAGTTTGCAAGCTTAATCCAGAAGGTATGGAATTTCTCTGTCACAGGGAATGAATCATTGCATGGGAAAACAAGCCCGTTAGATCGAGCGCTGGGCCTTGGGCAGAACTGCATGTTATGCCGCAACGTGTGTAATGAAAAGCCTACAAGCTCTTCCCCCAAACAGCATTTCAAGAGCAGGGCCAGATCGACGGGGGGGCAGAGGGGGTAGTCTGCCCCTGGCGTCGCCAAAGAGGGGGCGCCGGGCACAGTTGCCAGCCCCAGGAGCGCGCCTGGGGAAAGGCAAACGGCGCGGGCGGCCTCCCAGCCACCCGCGCTGCCTTTTGCCTTTCCCGCAGGACAAGGGGCACATGGCAAGCCGGCCGCCTCTTGTCCTGCGGGGCAGGTGAACGGCGCGGGCAGCCTCCGAGCCACTTGTGCTGCCGCGAGCTCCGTGGCATGCCGGGACAGCCGGCTTGCTGCAGGGGCGGGGGGGCGCCCCAGCATGATGACGTCACAGGAGTGCCGTCATCACGCAGCGCCAGGAGCATGCACGTGCGCTATGCGCGCGCGTGTAGAGCCTAACTATGGTTGCCCTGGGCGCTGGCAACCGTAGATCCGGCCCTGTTCAAGAGGAGGCACTTTGCATCAGAGATGTGTTCATGAGCGTGTGGACTACTTCCCCTACCAGCCACGTTCCTCCTGCAGCTCCTCCTACCAGCTGTTTTCCACCCATAGGCCTCCAGACATATATTTCCCTCGAAAGGAGGGAGGATGTAGGGGGCGGGGGGAGAAAAGATGAAACACACACACCCGGCTCCTCTGCGGCCAGTTGCCACCTTCCAAAGTGGCGATTGTGTTTTTAATGGGAGCATCTCACCTTGCTCAGTTCTGTAGGTGAGCTGGTCTCCGATCAACCTTCCTTCCTCTTCTCTCCCAGAGCAGCTTTCATCGTTCTCTTCAGTTCCATTTTATCCTTACAACAACCCTGTGAGGTAGGTTAGGCTGAGGGTGTGTGGCTGCAGCCCAGGGACACCCAGTGAGCTTCCATGGCAGAGTGGGGATTTGAACTGGGGTCTCCCGGACCCTAGTCTAACACTCAGACCATTAGGGTAGTTTCAGGTGGGTAGCTGTTTTGGTCTGCAATAGAAGAACTGGGTTCAGGTCCAGGAGCAGCTTAAAGACCAACGAGATCTTGAGAGTCAAGTTCTCTTCATCAGATACAAGATATTCAAACGGCTAGTGTAACAACTCAAACCACCTTCTTTGGCTTGTCTTATAACTGAAGCCTATAAATGGGTCTGGTAAAAATACAACCAGGCAGGGCTCATTTTGAGGGGGAACGTGCTGGAGGTCACATGTCAGGCGGCCCTGCCCACCTGATTTTTGGCCATTTGGGGTCCGTTTTGGCCTGCATTGGGGCCAAAACGGCCTGGATCGGGCCTCTGACGGGTGGTGGATCACTCTCCTGCTCAGCAGCGGCCTGATCCTGACCATTTGGGGCCCTTTTTGTCCATTTTCAGCCCCTTTTTGCCATTTGGGGCCCAATTTCGGCCCTGAATGGCCAGGATTGGGTCCAAAACTGCCAGGACAGGTGATGTCAGGGGGTGTGGCATATGCAAATCAATTATGCTAATAGAACACTTCTGGTGCTGGCAAGGGGCGTGGCATATGCTAATGGGTTTTGGTAATGAGTTCCTGCAGTTCTTTTTCTACAAAATGACCCCTGCGAACAGGAAGCATATGGACCTTGGGTGTGCCTTTGCCCTTCTTTCCCACAATCTCTTGCTAGCCCTCAGTTCAGCTGAGTCCTGTCAGCAGTTTTCCCCCCACAATCTCTGCCTCTGCTTTCTGGATCTCAGCTGTAGACCAAATGTTTTAATTCATCATTAACTTTCACTGCCAGAATCTCCTTACACAAGACATCTTATATAGGAGCACTCAAATGTAGGGAGATTCAATGTGAGCTGGGAAGCCTAGTTTAAAAAGAGCCAAAGGCTCAATTTCACCTCTTTACAGAGCCGGCAGAGATCGGTCCTGAGAGGGTTTGTTAATTTCATCTTCTCCTTAGGGAAGGGGAGGTGAAACTGACAGAGCCTTCTAGGAGACGAAGACGAAATTAACAAACCCTCCAAGGAGCAATCTCTGCCAGCTCTGTGTAGAGAGGTGAAATTGAACTATGCTTCCTGGCTAACATTGAGTCTCCCTACATTTGAGCATCTTTGTGTAAGATGTCTCGTGTACAGAGACTCTCAGTGTGACACTGGTTTTAGAAAAGGGCTTGGTGGATGTGAATAAGGTGTCACTAGCTATTAGCTTTGGTACTGAAGTGGAACCTACAAGCTCTGATGCTATATACCTGATGCTATGCATCCTGTGTGTTGGGACAAACTCCAGGGGACAAAACGTTCCTTTCTTGCTCTGCTTATGAGTGCCCAAAAGCATCTGGCTGTAAACAGTATACTGAACTGGATAGTCTAGGTATGATCCAGCACATGCCATTCCTATGTGAACGTGCCCTAGGATTGCCTCGTGGTTAAGCATTTGGGTTGGCTCTCCAAGGAGCTGCTTTGCACTGACCCTAATCTTGATAAATAAATTGTTATGTAGGCCCCAAAGACCTAATTAAAGGATTCGATGTTTGGGCTGTTAGCAGAGTCTATCATTTGGCATAGGAAGCATGATTATAGGTGGTTGTAAGCTGGTTCTGCTGGCTGGTGTGTGTGCAGGAATGAAAATAATAAAGCATACACTTGCTTTATATTTAGGAAAGAAATGAGAGTTGTTTAACGTAGGAACTCCATACTTTGATAGGAGAGGAGGAGAGATAGATCCTAACTACTTATCTAGTCTAAGGATGGACATGGATTCCAGGACAAGTCCTGCATCCGTGGTTCCAAGATGGAGGGAGGAGAACGGAGAGAGGTGTTGCCTGGAACAATGCCAGGAAGAGAAGAGGAAAGAGGGAGGAAGTCAGGAGGAGGCATTCCCGAGAATAGCAATCTACATATCAAAGGACAGTCAGAGCAGTAGTAAACAGTAACCAGAGTGCCCCAACCGCTCTATCTTTCTAACTCTTTGGTTTGTCCCCCTCTGAAACTTGAGGAAAGGGACCCTGCGTAATCCTCCTCTTCCAACAGATCTGAGCAGATGGTTCTTATGAGGAGAGCAGCTCTTGGACATCAAAAACAGACTTTGTGGCGGAGCACTTGGGGGGGGCCCAAGGTCCATCTCCTCTTTGGTCCTTTAAGTTTTCGTCTCCTTCTGTTTTTGGAATGCAGAAGTATTTCCTGCCTCTTCTGAAATTCTCAGCAAGGGCCTTGATGGCAGACAGACTAATTGAGCAATATGGGACCATTAAAAAAAGTAGTCCCCATTTCTACTCCTGCTGTTGGTTCTATAAATGCACATCTTAGAGGGTGTGTGTGTGTGTGTGTGTGTGTGTGTGTGTGTGTGTGTGTGTGTGTGTGTGTGTGTGTGTGTGTGTGTGTGTGTGTGTGTGTGTGTGTCTGAGAGCCATGTGGTCCAATAGGAAGAGAGCAGGGCTCACTCAGAGCCCAGACCATGTTGTGGATTTATGGTAACCGCTGGCAAAATAATTATGGTTATTTTCTGTGATACTGCTGTACCTCATATGGCTTTTGTGAAAGTGAGGAAAAGAAAAATGATAAAACCCTTTACAACTTAAAAATGCTAAGCAGTTCTACATAATGCCCCCAAGAATCTGGTGTCTAAAGCACCTATACCTAGCAGAAAGTCAGACACGTTGAAGTAGCTTGAATTCTTCCTGAGAAAAAACTGTGTCACTCAAAAGTCTACATATAAATGGGATTGAACTGTTGCCCATCAGAATACTAGAAGAGCTTCTGCTAGGATGAGTTAATCCCCAAGGAGGTAAAATGTGCCCCTTTATCTATTTGGTGATATTGAGTAGGAAATTTATCTTGTGTGCAAAATAGTAAAGAGTCCAGTAGCACCTTCAAGACTAACCAACTTATTTGCATCATAAGCTTTCGAGAACCACAGCTCTCTTTGTCAGATGCATGCTGTGAGCTGTGGTTCTCGAAAGCTTATGCTACAAGTAAGTTGGTTAGTCTTAAAGGTGTTACTGGACTCTACTATTTTGCAACTACAGATTAACACGGCTAACTCCTCTGGATTTTGTGTGCAAAGCAACCCTTAGCCACTTCAGCATTTTTACACGTGCATGATGGATACAAAGTGCCTTCCAGATGGAGGCCCATTGAAATGGACTGTGGGCTCCCCACCCCTGCCAAACCAGTGGGATTTCTCTTTGCACAAGGAAGAAAGTTTTCTCTTCTTTACATAGCAGACACTGGTGCTTTACCCCACTGTTTCCCATATATCCTCTTGCTGTGTCATAGTGCGCTTGAGCTAGGGGCCTGAATATCTGCTTGCGCAGGCGCAACTGTTCCGTGCCCCCCTCCAAAAGGGAATAACTGTTCCCAGCTATTCAAATGAAGATGTATTTGATCCACCCCGCCCCTTCTCCTCATGGTGTTCAAAGTTCAAATCCAACGCTTTGCTCTGAAGCTGCCTGCACACTTGCGGCCAAGTTTCCGTCCGAGGTGAATTTTTCCTGCTGAATTATTATTCCTTTGCAATGGAGGGGCTGAAACTGGAAAGCGCACCACAGTTTTGAGACGGACCAGCTGATGCCCCTGCAGATCCCCTACCCTGGATGGAACGGGGAAGGCCCTGGGGACTTGCCAAGCATCTGCTCAACACGCAGGGGACGCAAAGCACTCTGCTGACAGCCAGCCTGAGAAACCAGCTAGCATCTGGGAACGCTTTGTTTAAAAAAAAAAAGTGTCTCTGATTTATAATTTTTATACGGCAGCGTCCACGTCAGCTCCTTTGCCATCTTGCATCTGGTGCGCCTGGCTATTGGTTGGGGCTCCTTTTTCAGCCCCCTCCCCAAGTGAGTGTGTACGGCTGCCTCCCATAGGGGTGCCAGGAGCAATGAGGCATTTTGTCACCCCAAGGAAGTGTCAGGTCTTGCCAGATACTTCCCAAAACACTTCACTGCATCACGGGAGTAAATGAGTTAAAGTTGGTTTTATTAAAGAAGAATACCAGTATCAAGATGCTATGACAGGAGCATTGGTTGAAGTGAGTCAAGGTAGCAATGCAAGGTTAATTATAGGTCAAAGGCTCCGCCCCCCCAGTGGGAACGAAAGTCCCTTAGGATTTTGGCATGCAGAGCCTGGAAAGAGGGGAGGAGGGAAAGGATGAGCTGTGCTCAGTCACTTAGGAGTTTGGTGCAGTCTCTGCTGAAACTTCAAGGCCACGTTCTCAGGCCTGCCAGGAAATGGTAACCAAAACACCTGGAAGATAAGCAGCTAGCAACTATTCAGCAAAACAGGTTTCCCTCTGCATGTTCTCAGAGGTACACTACACGCTGCAGCAAGAAATCCATAACACATGACGAGAGCCAGATCGAGGGGGGCAGGGGGGTAGTCTGCCCCCAGTGCCGCCAGAGAGGGGGCGCTGGGAGCAGCTGCCAGCTGCTGGGAGTGCGCAGGCGGCAGTGCGGGCAGCCTTGCAGCCTCCCACGCTGCCTTTCGCCTGCTCCGCAGGACAGGGGGTGGCCGGCTTGCCGCACACCCCCTGTCCTGCAGGGCAGGCAAAAGGCAGCATGGCTGCCTGCACCATTCGTCTGCCCCACAGGACAGGGGGCGGCCAGCAGGGCATGCCCCCTCTCCTGCAGGGCAGGCAAAAGGCAGCGCGACCGCCCATGCCATTCGCCTGCCTCACAGCCCCCCCGCGCTGCCTTTTGCCTGCCCTGCAAGAGAGGGTGCGCATGGCAAGCTGGCCGCCCCCTGTCCTGCAGGGCAGGTGAAAGGCAGCACAGGGGGCCGCGCGTGCTATTCGCCTGCGGGGAGGCGAATGGCATGGCCATCTTCCCAGCCCCACACGCTGCCTCCGCCGCTCCGTGCCTGCGTGATGATGTCACTGAAATGATGTCATCACGCAGCGCCGGGAGCGCATGCGCACGTGAAAGGTCAGACTAGCGTTGCCCTGGGTGCCAGCAACCCTAGATCCAGCCCTGCACATGACAGATATACTGGATGCGTACCTGACAGGAAGGCGTGCCCACATCCCCTCCTGGGCTGAGACCGCTGCCAGCTGTGCCCGAGCAAAGCCCTGCCAAACTGCTAGTCTTGAACTAGCCAGTGGTGTAGCAGGCTTGGAAAGAGAGGCCTGCCCCCTCCCTTGCCACTGATGGCTGGGAGCAGGATCCTGTTGGCAGACTTCTCATTGGGCTGACCAGACAACACATCTCCAGATGACAGCAATCAGTTCCCAAAGAGGAAATAGCTTTGGACAGAGTATACTCCCAGAATATACTCTTAGGCATGTTACGGGAGAAATGAAAGTCCTGGAGGGACATCACATTCTCTCCAAACTGCGCTCTCCCCAGGCAACAAACCAAATCAGGAATTTCCAAAGGCAGAGTGGATAACCTGACTCCAAGGGGTCTGGGAAAGGTCCCGCTTTTTCTGCTGAGGGTGCATTTGTGTCTGTCCAGCTCTCCCCTCCCCCCCCCTTTGTGCTTTGCTGTGTCCTTTCAGTGCCACTCTTGTTATTTAGCATGCCAGGTGCTGGGCAGGAGATCACAGAGATCTTGTTCCCCCAAGATCCCCCTGCAGTTTTTGATACTATGGGCTTTCCTTTCCTTTCCTTTCCTTTCCTTTCCTTTCCTTTCCTTTCCTTTCCTTTCCTTTCCTTTCCTTTCCTTTCCTTTCCTTTCTTTTCCTTAGAAGCTCATTCATTCATTCATTCATTCATTAATCTTGAGCAGTGGAAAATACTTATTCCTTATCTTTTTTGGATGCAAGGTCTAAAAGGACTGAGACATAGAGCTAAGCTACAAGAGATGAATTACACGAGGAGGAGCACATGAAGGGAGTCACAATGTTAGCCGGGAAGCTGAGTTTTAAAAGAGATTGGAAGCTTTGTCAATTTCCCCTCTCTACAGAGCCAGGGAGATCCCTGCTCAGAGGGTTTATTTCCTCTTAGCCTCCTAGAAGGGGAGGTGAAACTGACAGAGCCTTTGGGAGGCAAAGAGGGAATAAACAAACCCTCTGAGCAGTCATCTCCCTGGATCTGTAGAGAGGGGAAAATAACAAAACCTTCCGATCTCTTTTAAAACTCAGCTTCCCGGCTAACATTGCAACTCCCTTCACATGCTGCTCCTCGTGTAATTCGTCTCTTGTAGCTTGGCTCATAGAGTGTCTCTACACGAGATGCCTGGGTGTGTGTTCATCAAGTGTAGGGAGACGCAATGTTCGCCGGTAAGCGTAGGTTAAAAAGACACGTCCCAAAGGCTCAGTCAATTTCACCTCTCCAGTCTAAAACTGTGTGGGATCGCAACCACAGGGCAGCGATGAATGGAAATGGGCTGGAGCTGCCCTCCAGAGCCGGGCTTGAGCCTGGAAAGTTTATAACAGGCTGAAGTTTCCCTTCTGGCCTTTCACAGCCCCTTCACACAGCTCCAGAGTGACGCAAAACCTTTGCCCTGCCACTGGCTCTGTCTCTTTAAACTACCCTTTCCCAGCCACCGTTGCATCTCCTGACACGTGTTCTTCACATGTCAGATGTCTCATGGAGACAGACTTGTATTTTGCAATTGCTAAGGTAAATTTGGGCCATGGTAGCTCATTGGGTTGGAACATCAGGTTTGGAGGGGGCTGTCTGTACTGTGGGAGTGCAGCTGGGTGGGGGGAGAGGAGCTCTCTGTGTGCTGGTGGCCCTCTGCTGTGTCTGTTCTTTTCATCAGAGCCAGGCCGGGGGTGGGGGGACATACTGACCAGGTACTTGAAGGGAGAGGTGAGAGTTTGGAGGCCAGAATCCAAATATTTGCCTGCACGGGCCAGCTGCAGCTTTGCAGAGGCATTTTAAGGCTCAGAAGGTTAATGGGAAGAAAGGGTTAAAATGCACTCTTCTCCCCACCGCCAACCCTGCCAACTCCACCCATTCTACAAGGTTGGGTGGAGCCTGTGCCTGCAAATTAGTGTTTTTAAAAAAACATGAAACATCTGCTGCACAATCCTTTGCCAATATACTTAAATAGGCTCTAAAATCCACTGCGGAGGGACTCCCGTTAACAGGGCTGAAGTGACGGTGGCCAGAGACAGGGCCCTTTCAGTGGTTAACATTGAAATCCTAAGCAGAGATACTCCAGTCTAATCAATGGGCTTAGACTGGAGTAACTCTGCTTAGGATTTCACTATAATTTTTTAAAAACTTTTCTGTAAGCCACTGTTTAGGAAAAGTGGGGCATATATATATTTAAATGCTGTTTGTTGGTGTCTGATGCCACCGTCTCATGGGCATGGCTTGGGTTGTGATGCCCATGCAACCCCAGAGGTGGCGATGCTGAGGCAGGCGCACCAGTTGTTGCGCCAAGCCTAAACCGGGGGTCAATGGAGCACCAGTTAATAATCATTGTATTTGCATCTTGCCATTCTTAACTGGCAAACTGCCCAGACATGGCTAGGATGCACCCTCCATATGCAGAGGCAGTCTTCTTCATCATACCTGGTACACCTACCCAAGGGAAGGTGTCGCCTTCATGTCCTTGCTGACTTCCCAGAAGGGACATCCGCCTGGCCGCTGTTGGCAACAGAACGTGGGGCCTTCTTAAGCTGAACTTGGCAAGGCATTTCTTACACTATTACGTTCTGCAGCTCATTGCTTTATTTCTCGATTACTTCCAGCATCTCTTTTGCCCCGGAAACAGCCTCCCTCCATCCCTGTGGCAAATGAGAGTGCGTTGACAGGGTGTGGAAGCTTTCCACTGTGTGCTTTGGACAGGAAGGGCTCTTGATCCAACTTTATTAGTGAATGTGATGAGCTGGCGGCCGGAGCGGCCTCGTCCACTGAACATCGAGTGACTCTCTTGTGTTGGTTTCCAAAGCGGTGCCAGTGGAAAATTGCAGGAAAGATTGCCCACCAAACAGGAAAACTGAAAAAAAAGCCTCTTTCTTTTTTGACGGATTACTACAAACTAACCAAAGGAATACATTAGGAGCAGGGCTGAAGCAAACACAGAAGCCAAGGCCTAAAGTAAATATTTTGCCCCCTTATAAAAACTGATTTGAATTTCCTGGCTGTTCTTAATGTTTTTGTAAAGAAATCTCCTGTAACAACAGAGGCTGTCTAACTATAGGGAAGCCCACCCATTGGGGAGTGTGTGGCTCTTGGGAGGACATGTCTGGTCCAGGGAACGGCGGAAAACATCTCATTTGAGAATCATAGACTCGTAGAGTCGGAAGGGGCCTTACAGACCATCTAGTCCAACCACCGGCCCAATGCAGGAGCAGCCTAAAGCATCCCTGACAAGTATCCATCCAGACGCTCCTTGAAGACTGCCAACGAGGGGGAACCCACCACATCTCTAGGCAGTCGATTCCACTGCTGAATTACTTTTTTAACATGAAGAATTTTTTTCTAATGTCCAGCCGGTACCTCCCTCTTGTAGTTTAAACCCATTGTTTCGAGTTCTATCTGTTGCCAACAGGAACAGCTCCCTTCCCTCCCCTAAATGATCAGTCTTCCTCTTTTCCTACTGCCTTCAGCATTTCCTAGCATTATTGTCCTTTCCAGTGAGTCTGAGAGCGAAGCTTCAAGAGACAAATTACACGAGGAGGAGCACATGAAGGGAGTCGCAATGTTAGCCAGGAAGATGAGTTTAAAAAGAGATTGGAAGGCTTTGTTGATTTTCCCTCTCTACAGAGCCAGGAAGATGGGTGCTCAGAGGGTTTTGTTAATTTCCTCTTTGCCTCCCAAAGGCTCTGTCAGTTTCACCTCCCCTTCTAAGAGGCGAAGAGGAAATTAACAAACCCTCTGAGCAGGGATCTCCCTGGCTCTGTAGAGAGGGGAAATTGTCAAAGCTTTCCAATCTCTTCTAAAACTCAGCTGCTCGGCTAACATTGCGAGTCCCTTCACGTGCTCCTCCTCGTGTAATTTGTCTCTTGTAGCTTAGCTCTTATGTTTCTCATGGTGTAAGCAAATTAGTAATTTTAACTTTTTTTAAAAAATAAGATTTTATTAATACAATAATACATTCATAACATGATAAGAACGAGAACAACTAAGGTGATGTGCGAAAGCCATTAACAACCATACATCTAAAAACTTTTCTCAAGAAAGGGTAGACGCAGGTCTATAAAGTAGGTATTCAGAGTGGTTCCTATGAATTATTTAAATAAATCTCGACCAAGAAGAATTATAAATCCAGATTAATAATCGATTGGTATGGAAGCTTTGTTAATAACAGGTCATTATTTGGCAGAAAGTCCAGAAATGGTTTCCATTTTGCATAGAAATTTGTTGTGCAGTAATTTAAACTTCTAAGGAGAGTTTGGGCTTGATTGGATCTAGAACCCACTTATTTGACTTTTTGGCAGTCCATGGTATCCATAAAACTCTCCTGCAACACCACATCTCAAATGAAGGGCTTAGGAGACTTTTTTGTGGTCTCAATTTTGTAACTATTTTCCCATATATTTCAGGATGACCTGGACATCAACATCGAATGCATGTCTGAAGAAAAGCATCCAAACAGGAGGGTTTGTAATGTCAGCTATCCGTTCTTCCGTGCAAAAGCAAAGGTAAGACTAAAGAGGAACAAAAGAACTTGTGGAATAAGCATCAGTTAGATGGGAGAAGGAAGGGACCGTGGCAGCCTGGGCTCCCAGCCTGCTTTGAAACCACTGAGAGCCAAGCTATATGTGACGCCTGACACAGGTTGGACACTTGTCAGCTTCCCTCAAGTTTTGATGGGAAATGTAGGCGTCCTGGTCTTACAGCTTGGCTCTCCCTTTAATTGAAATTTACAGACCCCCCCCCCCACACACACACCTAGTGAAGGGGAAGGGGGGCGCTCGGCGAGAGCTCGACGCCTGCACTCCCCTCCCGACCGCATGGTCTCCCTCCCATAGACTGCCACTCTGTAAACTTCAATTAAATGGAGAGCCAAGCTGCAAGACCAGGATGCCTACATTTCCCATCAAAACTTGAGGGAAGCTGACAAGTGTCCAACCTGTGTCAGGCGTCACTTGGCCCCAAGTGAGAAAGCTTCAGCCAGGATGTGGGCACCATAGCTGAGTCTGGGGGGGGGGGGGGGCGGTTGAGGCATCATGTGGAAAACTAGGAATTGGTGTCATAGAGCAGATCATACTAGGAGAAGATTCTATGGCTGGTGGGCAAAGGGAACAGAGGAAGGGTTTAAGGTACACCTTCAAGAAGAGGCCTAGGCAAGGAATTTCGAAGAGGAGCTGTTGACCTCTTCCTGGAAAGGCTGAGGTCAAGCACAGAAGTGCCAAAATTGTGGTTCCAGATGTGAAGCTTGAAAAAGAAAGAGAGGGGTTTGTGTTCTGTGTCACGGCCACTGGCTTCCCTCTGGATTCCATCTTGTTGCTTAACATCCGCATGAAACTCCTGGGGAACATTTGGAGCAAAGGGCCATCCATCTGCTGATGAGTCAGGAATCCGATGTCTCAATTCGGTCTAGGTAGATACATTGTCTTGAGCTTCGTTATCAGTTGCAGTTCAGCAGTCTCTCTGAGCACCCTTCAGTGCTGGCAATTCTGAGCTGTTTCCTTGGGACACGGGTGTGCATGGGTGTGCTTGTGGGCAAGGCTGCTGGGTGGTGCTGGTAGCAAGCAGGCAACGATCTTAAGCAGGTGTGACCAAGCATGCCCTGGAAGGAACAGCCCTCCTCTGAGCAGAAAACCTTCCTTGCGCTGCCTCGCTTAATTCCATTTGCTTTCCCAGTGCCACATGCAGAGTTAAGGGTCCCCCTCCTGGAATAATCTCAATGCTAATATTTGCTTTGCAGAGGTGCTCAGAAGCCCAAAGGGGAATGCACCTGCCAGCTAAGGACTTTCAGCTGTCAAACAAATCTGAGAGGTGGGGCGCGGGGTCAAATGGGAGGAAGGCTGCCTCCAAAGCCTTTTACTCTAATCCTTCTTGGAGCAGTTTAATGGCGGCTTTTTGAGCGGCTGCTGGTAATTTACCACAAAAGATTCCTTTGCTGATGCATGAGTCAACTTTTTCCTGTTTTGCTGTGTGAGGGGAGAGAAGAATTATATGGGTTTCGCTGTCTGCTGTTTTCAGTAAGGATACTGTCTGTCCCCCACCAGATGCTTGGAGCTGTCAGACTTCCCCTCCCCATTAACGCTGACAAGGGGCTGAGCTTCGGGGAGATACGAAAGTGTGAAGGTTGCAGAGGTTTATGGGCTTTGTCCGATAAACTCCCCATTTCCTTTTATGGCTTGTTTTTATACTAAGGATAGTTCATTTCAGTTAATGGTACTGACATTCCAAAAGTCCAGATCCAGATGTGGCTATAATTTCGAATGTCATAACGTATCCCTGAGATGAAGTAACTAGGAGTATATTTTCCTGTCCTTAGTCATTCTTTGCAACTGTTTTTTTACCCCTCATAACCCTGTCAGGTAAGACCAAACGGCAAGGAATTGAAATTTAAAAATAAGAGAGAGGGGTGCTTATAGATTTATGGGATCAGATAAGTTTATTATTTTTGTGCTTCTTATGCCTTAGCGCTAGACATCTGTGGTGGTTTTGTTTGCCAGCAATCCAAGTATTGATCAGAAGGGCTGGCAGTGCAGCTCTTAAGGGTCACAGATACTCTTGCACAGGGCTTTTTTTCTGGGAAAAGAGGTGGTGGAACTCAGCGGGTTGCCCTCAGAGAAAATGGTCACATGGCTGGCGGCCCCGCCCCCTGATCTCCAGACAGAGGGGAGTTGAGATTGCCCTCAACTCCTCTCAGTGCGGAGGGCAATCTCAACTCCCCTCTGTCTGGAGATCAGGGGGCGGGGCCACCGGCCATGTGACCATTTTCAAGAGGTTCCGGAACTCCGTTCCCCCGCGTTCCCGCTGAAAAAAAGCCCTGCTCTTGCAATTCAGGTAGCTAGAGAATAAACACACACACACATTTGTCTCACATTTTAAGGACAAGCTGTCTCCGTCACAGACTTACTAAAAATTAAGATACTACTCTGTCTGCAGCAGTAGAAAAGAGAAAGAGTCCAGTAGCAGCTGTAAGACTACCAAAAGTTGTGGTAGGATATGAAGTATCTGAAGAAGTGAGCTGTGTCTCATGAAAACTCATACCCTACCACAAATTTTGATAGTTTTATAGCTGCTACTGGACTCTTGGTATCTGAAGAAGTGAGCTGTCACTCACAAAAACTCATACCCTACCACAAATTTTGTTAGTCGTGTAGGTGCTACTGGGCTCTTGCTCTTTTCTACTGTTACTAAAGATTGCATTTGGGCTGCTATTTGGGGTTCAGGGTCAAAGAAAGTGGTAAATTTCAATGACCTCTTCTCCCTCCTTCTGTCTATACTGGTGGTGTAAACACCTCATGCATCTGTTGAAGTGGGCTCTGGCCCCAAAAGCTTCCAACCAACATAAACATGTTCATCTTTAAGGTGCCTTGGAGTTCTTTGTTGTCATATATTCCCCATTTAGTTGTCCTCTGAAGTCTTCTTTGGGATGAAGTGGGCTATAAATGTAAATAAATTTCACTGGGGGCTGGGGGAATGTCCTTCCCTACACTTCATTCTGCTGCTCTGGCTCTATGCTTCCACGCTGAAGAGCTCAGGGAAAGCTGTCATCTTGCTCAGGCTTGCCTGCAGCCATCCAGTGAGTTCTGGCTGAGCAGCGACTGAGACTGAGTCTCTCTACACAGGACATCGTACACAGAGATGCTCAAGTGTAGGGAGATGCAATGTTAGCTAGGAAGCGTAGTTTAAAAAGACAGAATTGGCAGAGATCACTCCTCAGAGGGTTTGTTCATTTCATCTTCGCCTCTGGAAGTGAAACTGACAGAGCCTTTAGGGAGGCAAAGATGAAATTGACTAACTCTTTGAGGAGTGATCTTCACCGCCTCTGTCTTTTTAAACTACGCTTCTCGACTAACATTGCATCTCCCTACACTTGAACATCCCCATGTAAGATGTCTCGTACAGAGAGACTCTCAGCTCTGCTCATTTAAACCCAGTTATGCTGTCTGCAGTGAGACCACATCGTCCAGGGTTGTCTGGAGAAATCCATTCATCTCACAGACACAAACGCTGACACCCCACACACACACACCCCAAAAGCAACCACTTTGCTGTGCAAAACCTAGTCCAGACTCCATGTTATTTCCATTTTCTTTAGTTTAAACATTTACACGCCTCCTCTCTGCAGTCACAGCCGAGGCACAAACAGGCACTGATAATATAGGGAGGTTCCGGGGAGTAGAGTTGGTTATCTGGCCATCCAAAGGACCGCTGCAGGGATTCAGCAGAACAGAAGGGGCTGGCATTACCCGCGGGACCAGCACCACCACTGGCAAAGTCCGAGTCAAGCTGCTGCTGCATTACTAGGCTTGGACTGGATCCAGTTGGCAGCACGGCAGGGGGTAAATGGGCATACCTTGCTAGGCATGATGAGACATTTTGACCCGTCCCTGCAAAAGAACATACTGTGCCAGGCTCAATGAACTTACCTATCATATTTCTATCTGACGCATCCTCCAAGGGGCTCGAGGTAGGGCAGACGTTTGTCCCTTTCCTCCTATTTTATCCTCACATCAACCCTGTGAGGTAGGCAAGTTAAGAGAGGGTGAATAATCCAGGAGTCCATCTCGAATGAGTCGGGATTTGAACTCGAGTCTCTCCAGCCATGATCACGTGGCCTTTGATCTGACTCAGTCAAAGGCATCTTCATCTTTTCCCTAATGACCTCCAGAGACACGGAGAGGCTGAAGATCTGGATCTGCGTTTGGCAGCTAGACTTTTCTTTAAACAGAGAATGTTTCACTGAGCTGCTATGTGTGATAAACCTATGGGAAATAATTTATCTTACAAGGATTAGAGGCTGGAAAGACAGACAAGCAGACTTCTGTTTTCAAAGAAGCAGGACTGGAGGGGAAGGCGAGATTCCCAGCTTCAAAATGATGAGATTGGAGCTCTTGCTTGGCAAGGAATTGACAATGATGGATTTGATCTCATCCCGCTGCTAGAATTTAGCCCTTGCAATAAAAACAGCCTCATGTCCTTTGGGGCTGTAAAATCCTATCGTGGTGCATCTGTATGGCCCTGAATGCTTACCATTTTGCCAAGACAAAGACAAGTGGAAAATGGAAAATGCAGCTGGCGAGCCCAATGAGAATGTTAATATTATCATCAGCTGTGCGCAGGCCTCTAGGGCAGAGACTTTTAGAAAAAGTGTGCCTCCTGCCGAAAGGTCATTGCAATATACTGAGGTTAAGCATCTTCTGGGGCCCTTGTTTTGATGGCATCTGAGTCCGTTGGCCAATACCACCATATTGCTCAGCCCTGTGAAATATTTTCTTCAGTGCCATCAAAAAAAGAAAGAAAGAAAAGAAACGTAACATTGTTGGGGTGATTGACAGAACTTTTGGAATAGCGGCTTAGTTCAGATTGCCTTGATGGAGATTTGAAATATGGCAACGTGGGAACATATTCCTCATGTATCTGACTCTAGATGCTGATGCGTGGGTGTGCACAATTCTTACACACCGCTCCTTCCTCGAAGAGGCTCACACTTTTAGTGGAAAAGTGATAAATGCATACAATAAACTGAACAGGTAGAGCAAGATGCCCATAGCGTAGCCTAATAAAACCCTATTTGAATGACATGAGCGCAAACATCAACTGGGAATGTAGACTTAAAAGTGATTTCAAAGTCATTCCTGCTGCTGCCAGCTCCGCGGCACACCGGGCGCTTGGGCGGCCAGCATGCTGCGCGGGTGGCACGCCCCACCCCTGCATGATGACGGCACTTTGTGATGTCATCATGCACTGCTGGGAGTGTGTGCACGCGCATGCGCATGCGTGCATGCACACACACATGGAGGCTGAAACAAGGTTTGCACCGGGCACCGGCAACCCTAGATCCAGCCCTGCTAACCACTCCACCACACTGGCTCTGCTAGTCCTGTAGGTGCTTTGGAAGAAACAATGCCAGTCTTATATAAAACTGCCCTCTATATTTTTTAATTTTTAAAAAAATTATAAACTTTATTTAAAAGAGGGAAAAAAACATTTCAAAGTGCATAAAGAATCTTGAATAGAATACAGAGTAATAGATTTAAGCTACAACAAAAAAATAAGCAAATTATATAACAGCACAGCTAAATTTCATAATACTACCTCTCCTCAATTACTTATACCCAAAGCTTTGTCCTCAACATTCTATATTCAATGATATACACCACATTTTATATTCAACATTTTTAAGATCTTAGTTTTATAATTGATCTATATCCATGTTAACTATTCCTGATTTTTCTTAATTTCCAGCTACATATTCAAATAAATCTCTCCATTTTCCCTAGAATTCCTGTGCTGGTCTGTTGTGCATATAAGAAGTTAATTTAGCCATAGAGGTGCATTCATACAATTTATTCCATTTTTGAGATGCAGCTAGGGCGATGGATGCAAGAATGTGCACTTCTATCTTTTCCTAGGGCAGAACTGGACAGCTGCCTAGATGCTTTAGGTTGATCTTAGATGCTTTAGGCTGATCCTGCACTGGGCAGGGGGTTGGACTAGATGGTCTGTATGACCCCTTCCAACTCTATGATTCTATGAACCCCTGACTCTCTTTCAGCCACAGCAGAAAGAAAGAGGGGCAGATTGGCCCCTGAGCATACTATATGAATTCCCCATGGGCTACTGCTGCTCAGGAGGGCTGCACTGGTAGCCAGAAGTTAGCCAAGCCATGGCCCGGGGCCTCCGGCAAGCTTGCGTCCAGCGAATGGTGCAGAAATCAGCCATGGGCTTACTTGCTCTTCAGCCACCTCTGGCTGGCTTGCATCTGAGCCCCCCATGCCACTGTGCTTGCTCCTCTCGGGCCTGGCTTGCCTCGCTCCCAGGCCAGGCTCAACACACAGGACTTTGGGAGGCTTGTGGCAAATAGGTTGACGGGGAGGATCTGGGGCAGAGGGGATGCACTGTTTTTTGCAATCTGCTGCTCACACCAAATGACGGTTGGAAATGATGTTTGTTTTAAAACGCTCAAATCTGTTTTTAATTTCTACAGGTGGCTTTTCGCCTGGATTTTGAATTCAGCAAGACTGTTTTTCTCCAAAACTTAGAGATCTTTCTTACGGCCAGCAGGTTGGCTACAACTTTATTTCATTCCTTTCCTTTAGTATCTATTCATCAAAATGATTTACTTAATAGACAGCTCAGCCTGCCCGCTTTCCTTCCAGCTGTTGAGGTGCTACTGTTGACACTGCCGTCCCTTTCCCAGGCTATTTTCCTCTCTAACTCCTTTAAAATCAACTCATGTCAGGGCATAGAGATTATATTTATTTAACTACATACTCCATCCAACCCCAAAGAGAACCACACTCACAAATGTGAATATCTCAGCCTTCTGTCTGCTCACCCCCGACCTCTAGGGGGAGCCAGACAAAGAAGTCTTCAGCAATGCTGACAAGAAATACGACTGTTGGGCCATCCTAGAGGATGCTCTGGGCAGCTGTAAACTACCGCCCTGAGCTTTGCCAGGGGAAAGGGAGAACCACCAGAAGCCCTAGTCTTTAAAGCACGGGCCCCATAGGGTTGCCAGCTCTAGCTAGAGAAATTCCTGGAGATCTTGGGAGTGGGGCCTGGGTAGGATGGGGTTTTGGGAGGGGAGGTTGCTCAGCTGCTTTTAATGCTATAGAGTCCACCTTCCAAGGCAGCCATTTTCTCCAGAGGAACAGATCTTTGTCACCTGGAGATCAGTTGTCTTTGCGGGAGATCTCTGGCTTTCACCTGGAGACTGGCAACCCTAACCCCCAACCATGTTGAGTCTGAGGTATCTCTTCTGGAATTCTGAGAGGCAGTGGACAGCACCACAAAATGGCTGACTTGCAAGCTTGATCCAATCACAAAATTGTTGGGAGGTTCCACGACATGTTAGAAGGTTCCAAGCCAAGGCTTTTCCTATGACAGAGGAAGGCAGCTGTTTCCAAATGGGCAATACCTCCTGAACACTTCTCAAGTACTTTCTGCTCCACTGAAGCAGAAGAAAGCAGGACTTGCGGGAGGAAGCGAGTGGGCCCCAAGAAACACATTGGTGGCCACTGCATTGGAGATCTCTGCCTAAAAGTTTCAAGATGGGTAGCCGTGTTAGTCTGTCCGTAGCAGTAGAAAAAAGCACGAGTCCAGGAGTATCTATAAGACTAACAAAATTTGTGGTAGGCTATGACCTTTCATGGGCTACAGCCCACGTCTTCACATACAGCTAGAATGTGAGTCCATCTGCCCTTATATCTTGGAGACTGGAGTGATTTCAGAAGCCAAATGTCAGTCCCTGTCAGGTAGATCCCTCAAGCCCATCTGTAGTGAACACACGTTGGTTCCATAAGAAGTAGCTTTATTAGAAACCACACAGTTCAGGTCTGCACTCCATCACGGAGTTTGACAGAAGTGGCCATTCAAATCAGGCAATCTCTGTTATACTTCATTTTCCCGTGCTTCAAACAACACTTAGAGTTTTGGCGCGCAAGCTTACACAAGTTCGGTGAGAATCAACTTAGTTATGGCCAGGGCTTTTTTTCTGGGAAAAGAGGTGGTGGAACTCTCAAGAGGGAAATGAGGGAGAAACACACAGCCCCCCCTTACAAAACGGCCATTTCCTCCATGGGAACTCCTCTCTGTCTGGAGACAAGGGGGAGGAGCCACCCGAGGTTCCAGATCTCCATTCCACGGCATTCCCACTGTAAAAAAAGCCCTGGTTATGACTATGAATCAGATAGATAACAACTTATTCCCAGCATCTGGAGAGAGTAGCTGAAACTGGCATTTAGACACTTCAAGGTTACGGCTAGCCGAGACTCACATATTTCTCTAAGATAAGGGAGAGGCCCTTGCTTGGGCCCTCGGTAACATCTGCACTACAGTTATGCAGGAAGAGAAAGAGAGAGTGCTTGTTAATTAATACACATTAATACAGTAGCATGACTTTAGCGTAATGTCAGCAACACAATCCTGGCATGTATGTAGACAGACAGACATGACACCAAATGATAATAGCCCCTTTCATTACATAGTCACAGAGGTCACTCACAGTAATTTCAAATCAGAATGAAGAAAGCCTTCGTGCAAGGCACTGTTAGTGCAAGGAACTCCACAAGATATAGTAATCGCCTTGATGGTTTTGAAAAAGGCCCAGACAGATTAATGAAGGAAGATATTAGCCAAAGTGGGGTGGAAGAGCAGGGGTGGCCCGCTGCCTTCCTGCCCCGCTTGAGAGCATCTTCTAACCTGTTGAATTTCCGGGTGAATGAATTGAACGTATTACTATTTATTGTATTTTTGGCCATCTTACCCATTTTGGGACTATTGCAGTTTTGTATACGTCTTAGATATTTATTATACTATTTCTTAGAATTTGATATATTACCAGTAGCACTTTGCACTTTTTTACCGATTAAATTATTACATTGTATTACTATATTTCCCAGTTGTGGGATTCCATTCTTGGTTTAGATGAGGGCATCTTGTAGGCATTTGGATGGGCACTGCAAAGAACAGAATGTAGAATGGGATGGACCCAACTTGGTCTGATCCAGTGAGGCTCTTCTGCCACGTGTTCGTCAAATATAATCGGGAATGGTCGCCAGGAAGCTGGGAATGTTCACTGGGAAGTGTAGTTTTAAAAAAACAGAGCCCGTGGAGATTGATCCTCAGATTTAGAGGAAATTTGTTAATTTCCTCTTTGCCTCCCCAAAGGCTCTGTCAATTTCACCTCTCCAGTCGAAAATTGTGCGTGATGGCAACCAGAGGGCAGCGAGGAATGGAAATGGGCTGGAGCTGCCTTCCAGAACCAGGCTTGGAGCTGGAAAGGTTACAATGGGCTGAAGTTTCCCTTCTGGCCTTTCACAGCCCCTTCACACAGCTCCACCATATAGCAAAGCCTTTGCCCTGCTGCCGGGTCTGTCTTTTTAAACTACCCTTCCCGGCTAAGATTGCATCTCCTGACACATGTTCTTCACGTGTCAGATGTCTCGTGTAGAGAGATTCTCAGGGTCTTTCCACATGAGACAAAATACACTTGAATTCAAGTGTATTTTGTAATTCGAGCGTATTTGAGAGTAATTCAAGTGTATTTTGTCTCATGTGATTTGACCCGCAGTTTCTTCAAAGAATTATGACCACAGAAGGAATAGGAGGTTAGGAGAGGGAGGGTGCAAACAGGCCCTGCAATGAATTTCTTTTCCAAATTGTACCCTGGAGATTTACCAGGAGGTTTTCCTTGTGAAAGGCTGGTTGGTACCTTTTCCTCTGGACACCCTCCACACCAAAGGCAGCAAAGGACTGTTCAAATTGCCTGTCGTGTTAGTCCAGCTGTGTCCCTAGTTATTCACACATTGGGCCATGAGCCAGAATAGGAATCTTTTGTCCATGTGAATTAAAACTGGATATGCTTATAAATCCAAGGAAAATGCTATGTCGAGAGAGGTTATAAGGCTATTAATTCCTCTCATCACTGCCCCCACACACGCACCATGCAACAACGCCTTCTTGTATAATTTGAGCCCTCTTAGTAAAACTTGGCTGTCTGTGCTCCAGGAGACCCCGGGTTTTATAGAAGCTAAACTTACTTGGGGCTGTTAGAAAATCCACCAAGCTGTGCTTGTAAATCAGAGCCTCACCCCTGTCGTCATTTGTAATACACGGGTTGTGCAGTTGCCAAACCCCCTTGAGGAATGGAAAACTCTCGCTTTCTATACCCTTCAATCAGACACTTTTAAAATGCAAATATTCGAAATCCAGAACACTTTCCTAAGCCTGGGTAGCTCGCGGGGCTGCGAACAAGAAGGCAATTGCAACATGCCATTGATCTTCAGAAGGTGGCCTCAGCCAGACACAGAATCCAGGCACTATTAAAAACAGCAAAGCGGGGGGGAGAGAGAGCTTGTGGGGGCAATGCTCGTTCATTTTAGTGGGGCTTGAGTAGAAGAACGTGCTGGTGGCTTGTGTCCAATGGGAGCAGGAGACCCTTTGGATTTACTGCCTCTGGTGCCAAGCTGTTTTGGGCCAGCCCTGACTCTGCTGGTTCTTGGGGTGGGGCCTCTATGAGGTAAGTGGAACTCCAATCCGAACCAGGGCCCTTTTCACACTACTTACGTGCTTCCGGAACATCGCGAAATGTAGTGCAAAAAATGCGGAAGATAGCATCTTCTCGTGAGAGTTTTGCACGACATCGCGCAAAACTCGCATGACATCGCGCAACTCTCACGAGAAGATGCTATCTTCCACGTTTTTTGCACTACATTTCACGATGTTCCGGAAGCACGTAAGTAGTGTGAAAAGGGCCCTGGATTTGTGGGAGGAAGCCACAAATGCGTCTTACTGTGATGTTGGAGGAGAGTTTTATGGATCCGACAGACCTCCAAAAAAACCCCCAAGTAAATGGGTTCTAGATCCAATCAGGCCCAGATTCTCCCTAGAAGCTAAAACGATGAAACTGAGGCTTTCGTACATTAATCACATCAAAAGAAAACAAGACTCCCTGGGAAAAGACTAGATGCTAGAAAAGGTAGCAAGTAGTAGGAAAAGAAGACCCCAAATGAGATAGATTAATTCCAAAGCCATGGCCTTGATAGGATGTTTTTGAGGTTGTTAATTCATAAGGGCACCATAAGTCAGAAGTATCTTTCTGGCACATAACATACACTTCCAAGCAAGCATATGGGAGCTAAATTGTTGGAAGAGGAGGGTTCAGTGCTGTCCCTTTCCTCAGGTTTCAGAGGGGGACAAACCAAAGAGTTTACTGTTTGCTGTTTACTGTTTACTGCTCTGACTATCCTTTGATATGTAGATCAACTACCTATGCAGATCTTCTCACTCTTCTCTTCCTGACTTTGTTCCGGATACCATCTCTTTCCCCTTCCGTCCCTCCATCTTGCAACCATGGATGCAGGACTTGTCCTAGCATCCATGCCCATCCTTAGGCTCCATAAGTAGTTAGGAGCCATCTCTCTTCCTTTCTTATCAGAGTATGGAGTTTCTATAATAAAGAACTCTTATTTCCTTTCTAGGTATACGCCAGTGTATTCTTTGTTATTTTCTCTCCTGCACACACACCAGTCAGCAGAACCAGCTCACAACCACCTATAATCATGCTTCCACTGCTAAATGATAAACTCTGCTAACGGCCTAAACATGGAACCCTTTAATTAGGTTTCTGGGGCCAACAGGTAGAGGGCAGTAGGAGAAAAGGAAGACCCCAAATGAGATGGATTAATTCAATAATGGAAGCCACGCCCTTGATAGGACGTTTTGGAGGTTGTTAATTCATAAGGGCACCGTAAGTCAGAAGTAACTTGCTGGTGCGTAACACACACTTCCAAGCAAGCACGCTTAAGCCAAATCTCGTTCAGGGAAACAGCCGTGAATGTGTACAAAATTTAGCATATTATGAAAACGTTCCCCAAACTGGGCATGTAGGAGCGCAGCAAAAATAGAGCAGTGCCAAAATTTGCAGTAGCAGCCACTGGAAAAAAAAAACACCCTGGTTTCTCTTTGCTTCACTTTGGAGAGGATTAACTCTTTGCACAGTTTATGAATTATGTGGTGTCAGCCAGAAATTCCCTTTTGTACATCTAAATCTCCCAGCAAGCTAATAGAGTGTTGGCAAGCGGTGGGGGAAAATTCTGCCGCCTGCCAAAGTAGCCATGAGCCTAAGTGAGCGGGATTGCTGTCCTTGGGAAAGGGAGCCATGCCAGCCTAGGCATTAATTCTGCAAAGGAAAAGCTGATCTATGTGCAGGGCTAACAGTGCATCATCTAAGTCAGCCAAGCCATGTGACAACGGAAGTAGATGAATATACTGCACACACACACACCCCATTCTAACACAATTTTGAAGCTCAGCAGTCAGATTTATTTGCCAGCTTTGTAGCACATGTCCAGGATATTAATTGTCTGCAGCAGTTCAACAAAGCAGTTCATCAAAGCAGTTCAAACCTCTTCTGGTTCATCTGTGTTCCAGCGACAGCGAGGAACAGGAAGGCACCAAAGATGACAATTCGGCTCTCTTGAAGCTTCAGCTGAAGTATGAAACCGACCTGCTTTTCACCAGGTATTTGGGGTGACAATAAAGTGTAAGGGGATAAACAGGAACCTTCAGGGGCTCTAGTCCACAAGAGCATGTGCCGGGATGGTTTTTTCCAATAGTCCTTTAGGAGCCCCCTCTTCAATTCTGTTTCGACAGGACTCACACTAGCTGCCCCTTTAGAAGGACTGGATATTATGATTCACAGAATCACAGAGTTGGAAGGGGCTATACAGAACTTCTAGTCCAACCCCCTGCCCAATGCAGGATGAGCCTAAAGCATCTCTGACATATATTCATCCAGACTCTTCTTGAAAACTGCCAGTGAGGGGGAGCTCACCACCTCCCTAGGCAGCTGATTCCACCTTTGAACTACTCTGATCGTGAAAAAGTTTTTCCTAATATCCATCCAGTACCTTTCTGCCTGTAATTTAAGCCCATTGCTTCGAGTCCTATCCTCTGCTGCCAACTGGAACAGCTCCCTGCCCTCCTCCAAATGACAGCCTTTCAAACATTTAAAGAGAGCAATCATATCCCCCCTCAACCTCCTCTTCTCTAAACTAAACATTCCCAAGGCCCTCAGCCTTTCCTCATAGGGCTCAGTCTCCAGACCCCTGATCATCCTCATCGCTCTCCTCTGCACCCTCTCAATTTTGTCCACATCGTTTTTGAAGTGAGATTTATTCTTGCTAGGTTTTTGCAGGCGTCTTCCCTCCGGTCATGGGAGAGTTAAGCTGATGTTTGCATTAGCTAATGATAGCAAGTTTAGCATAGGGCCAATTAGGAGTAGACTAGAGTAAACCATTCCGCTAGAGAGGGGGAGGTATTATTTTCATTGAGGTGATCCTAAAACTGACTATTGGCTTATCAATATATTGAGGGCAATTAAGCTTTCCTGCACATAACCCAGGGGTCCGCTATAGTTAGTTACAGAGATGAAAGAGGAGAGAGAGAAAGTAGCGAGGCAAGAGAGAAAGAAGGAACAAGATGGAGTTTAGTTAGGCTGTTACTGAAAAATAACTTTTTCTATCCATGTACCCTTTACCCTAATTTTGTAGTAAAATCTTTTTTTTTTAGAAGCTAAACACACACATGACTATGGCTCCCTTATTCTGCGCCATTCTTATTTGCTCTGCTAAATCAGTTTTTCCCTATGGTTCTAGTGAACATCCTGGAGAGGGAGGGAGGGAGGGTGTGTGTTGTGTGCGTGTGCGTGTGCGTGTGCGTGTGCGTGTGAGTGAGTGAGTGAGTGAGTGAGTGAGTGAGTGAGTGAGTGAGTGAGTGAGTGAGTGAGTGAGTGAGTGAGTGAGTGAGAAAAAGGAAAGGGTCCACACCTGCCTTGCCTTTAGCCATAGCAGGAGTCCATTCAGCCCTGGGGGGTAGGGGTGGGTGGGAATCAGACTGAGCAGCTTCTCCTTTGCTCCTTTGTTCAGGAGTTCCAGCCAGGACTACTTTGAGATCCAGTCGAACAATTCGCTGGACAAAGAGGACAGCGTTGGGCCACCTTTTAATTGCACTTTTAAGGTAATGCCGCTCAAGGCTCAAAACATCAAAGGAATGGGGAAGGGGGTGGAGCTTGCAGAAGGGTGACGATCTGGCGCTTTGTGCCAACTCTTTCAGCTCCAGAATCTGGGCCTCTTTCCTGTTGATGGGCTGGCTGTCAAAATCACGGTCCCCGTGGCCACACGAGGAGGGAACCGCCTACTGCAGCTGCTAGATTTCAAGGTAACAGAGGAGGTGGATGGACTCATATTTGGTTTGAAGCAGCTGTACTTTTTTTTTAACAAAAGAAAGCTGGCCTTCCGCTTCGCTTAAGGAGAGTGATACCAAACCGCATTTTCCTCTCAGAAATGGTTCGGCAAGCACCCTCATTCCCTCAGCAACCTTGGAGACGCATGATGTGCCCGCCATCATTGCATTCAGGCTTTCCTTGGCCCCTGCAAGCCAAGGGCAGCCCAGGCTAGGCTGAGGCACCATAGTGTCATGGCGCATGCCTTTTACTAAGAGTTACCAGGGAAAGATGCAGGGCTGTTACACTTTAAGCCTGGGGCACATGATACAAAGCCCTTGGACACTACGAGATGCTTAGGTCAGACAGGCACCTGCATTTCCATGCTCGGATCCTAGGTGCACATGGACCCAGTTCCGATCAGGACCATGACACATGGGGAGAAGGTACTTAAGCCTTCTCTGTTGCCAGGGCCTTTTTCTGGGAAAAGAGGTGGTGGAACTCAGGACTGCACAATGACGTCACTTTGGGTCAGCTGGAACAAGGGGGGAGTTTTTTAAAGTTTAAATTGCCCTCGGCGAAAATGGTCACATGGCTGGTGGCCCCGCCCCCTGATCTCCAGACAGAGGGGAGTTTAGATTGCCCTCCGCGTGCTGGAGCGGTGTGGAGGGCAATCTAAACTCCCCTCTGTCTGGAGATCAGGGGGCGGGGCCACCGGCCATGTGACCATTTTCAAGAGGTGCCAGAACTCCGTTCCACCGCGTTCCAGCTGAAAAAAAGCCCTGACTGTTGCACATTTTTCCGGTCCTGAAATGGCCCTGGGACTGTGCCATTTGCCCCATTAAAGAAATTTACATGCAGCAATCAGTACATGTAAGTTTCTCCAGCAGTCGAATTTTAAAGTTGGTTTATTTAATTTATTTATTTATTTACTTCATTTATGTCCTGACCTGGATAGCCCCGGTGAGCCTGATCTGGTCAGATCTCAGAAGCTAAGCAGGGTCCACCTTGGTTAGTAATTGGATGGGAGGCCTCCAATGAAGACCAGGGTTGCAGAGGCATTCAATGGCAAACCACCTCTGTGAGTCTCTTGCCATGAAAACCCCACCAGGGGTCTCCATAAGTCAACTCTGACATGAGGGCACTCTCCACCACCATTTCATTTATACCCCTCCTTTCTCCCCCAGTGGGGGCCCAAGGTGCTTTATATACCGCCCTTCAGGGCGACTTAACACCCACTCAGAGCGGTTTACAAAGTAATAAAAATAATTACATTTGATTTATATACCGCCCTTCAGGATGACTTAACACCCACTCAGAATGGTTTACAAAGTATGTCATTATTATCCCCACAACAAAACACCCTGTGAGGTGGGTGGGGCTGAGAGAGCTCCAAGAAGCTGTGACTGATCCAAGGTCACGCAGCTGGCTTCAAGTGGAGGAGTGGGGAATCAAACCCGGTTCTCCTGGTCAAAGTCCCGCGCTCTTAACCACTACACCAAACTGGCTTCCACACCAAAAGCAACCCTGTAAGGTAGGCTAGGCTGAAAGCGTGTGACTGACCCAAAGTCACCCGGCTTGCTTCCATAGAAGAGTGAGGATTCAAATCTGGATCTCTGAGATTCTGTCCACTACACCAAACTCCCAGAACTTGTCTCTGTAAAGTCCGTGTGGGGGACGCATGGACTTTGTCACGTGTGAATGGTTCTCTGTAGCAACTGCACATCTCTTGTAACTGGGATGCCTGTGGGTCCAGAAGATGGTAGGGAACAAGTCAGCAAAGCAGGCTACCCGTTTTAAAGTAAATGCACACCTAAGTTCCTGATTACTTCTAAAAGGCATGAGGGGAAAACCCAGTGAAGCAAAAAGTGTCTCTGACCATACCAGGCTGTGAAGATCATAACCTTAGAAAACGCAAGTTTAAGAACCTGGCTTTAGTGCTTTTCCTGGCACGTGCCCCAAAATAGCACCTTTGCCTGGCACAGACATTCTCCTTCCCAGATGCTGGATAATCTCTTGGTTTCCTATCACCTGCAAAGTCCCTGTCACCCTCCATTCCTGTTAATGATCATCTTTTTGCTTCTGTGGACTTAATTAGCCAACCGTTTGGCTCTCAAAGGTGCCCCAGGGCCTCCTTTCCCTTCCGCACGCCGTTAGGTGGCGAAGTGAAAGACGGCAAGAGGCAGTGGAAGAAATCCAGCCTCCCACTAGCATTTAACGATGGTTTGCAAGACACAAAGAAATGTTCCTTCCTAGCTAGAGGGCAGCTGCTGGAACCTGAGTGCCTATAAAGTCACAGAACATGTTTCACTGGCTGCCTTTTAATGGAAGTTCAGGGCTGACCTTGCCTTCCGACCTTCAGTCTTGCAGTGTCAGGACTTCATTTATTTCATTTATCCCCAGCTTGTACTCCCCTCCATTTTATCCTCACAACAACCCTGATAGGTTGAGTGTGCGACTGGTCCAAGGTCTCTTGAGGGATATCATTGAAGTTATGCTCCACAGAAAGGTGCCCGGCTTTTTCGCAAGATCCCAAATAAGAGTCTCTCTACACAAGACCTCTTCCACGAGGACGCTCAAATGTAGGGAGACGCAATGTTAGCCAGGAAATGTAGTTTAAAAAGACAGAGCCGGCAGAGATTGCTCCTCAGAGGGATTGTTAATTTCATCTTCGCCTTTTCAAAAGGGAGGTGAAATTGACAGCCTTAGGGGAGGCGAAGATCAAATTAACAAACCCTCTGAGGAGCGATCTTCGCCAGCTCCGTCTTTTTAAACTACGGTTGCATCTCTTACACTTGAGCATCTTTGTGTAAGAGGTCTCGTGCAGAGAGACTCTGAGATAGCAGGTTTGTTCTTTTCATTTCATTGACTCTCCCGTTCCCAACGAATTGTTTCCGTCTCTATTACAGGAAACCACAATCTGCACCATTGGGGGCAACAACACAGATTATCGAAGGACACCTTCTGATGAAGATTTGGGCCGCCATCCTCAGCTGGTAGGCAGAGTCCACCACCTTCCCCATAGCTGGCAAAGGAGGGGGCTAAATTGGAGTGACTGTTTTGGATGATGACTTGGTCAAGGGGTCCAGCGCTGATGATAAACTTGGGAAGTGTACAACAGAACCTCAGGGCATTCCCCAGTCACAGGACACTATCTGCGCAATGCTTCCTTTCTAGGACAGCAAAAACTTGCTACCCTATGGTTTCCCCAGTGCCGGAAGCAGAGTGGTTATGGGCCAATTCATGTGATCTTGTACGTCTTTAAGACACTGCTGCACTCTTGCTGTTATTTGATGCTATTTATCTTCATGTCATAAGAAAACTTCAGCTGTCCAGTGTCTATAAGTTAAACCTCTATTAAAAGGGCAGGGCATTTTTTCTTCAGGCCTCTTGGCAACCCAGGGCCAGACTAGCTTACTGGTCAGAGAGCGACCAGAAGACTCTGTTATGGTTTCCTGGGCCTGACCTTCCCATTGCCAGTATGGTGTAGTGGTTAAGAACGGCAGGACTCTAATCTGGACAGCCGGGTTTGATTCCTCACTTCTCCGCTTGAAGCCAGCTGAGTGACCTTGGGTTAGTCACAGCTCTCTCAGAGCTCTCTCAGCCCTACCCACTTCACAGGGCGATTGTTGTTGGAGTGAAAATAACACACTTTGTAAACTGCTCTGTGTGGGTGTTAAGATGTCGTGAAGGGCAGTGTATACATTGAATGTTGTTGTTGTTGTTATCACCATCTTTATTATTATTCTTCTCCGACCTGACCTCAGTTGTGGTTGGTAGGAAGCCAAAGTGCACAATAACAGCCAGTGACTTTCCAGTGGTCTCCATGCACGTAGCTTAGGGTTCATGTTGGGAAATTTCTAGCCATTTCAGGGGTAGAATCTGAGGAAGGCAGGATTTGAGGAGGGGAGAGAGCTAAGCAGGGTACAATGCCACCGAGTCCATCCTTCAAAGCCGCCATTTCCCCCAGGGAAACTGATCTCTGTTGCCCGAAGATCAGTTTTCATTCCAGGAGCTCTTCACGCCCCACCTGGACGTTGGCAACCTTCGCCTAGCTAGTTCAGTCTTTCCCTCAGTCCTTAGGGGGTTCCCTCATACAGGAGAGGGGCATCCAGATTGCTCACTGTGCCCCACCCACAAGACTCTCCTCTCTGCTTTTCAGAACCACAGTAATTCTGATGTGATCTTGATAGACTGCCCGGTGAAACTGGCTGCCGGCGAAGAAGTCCGTTTCCGCTTGCATGGACATCTGTGGATGAAGTCACTCCGAGCTGTACGGGCGGGTCTGCAAACTGGGCGTCTTCCTTTAGCATCCAGGAGATTGCTACACTCGGCATTGCCGAGTCCTTGCCGCCTGGGCCCGACTTTCTCCTTCCCTGCCAATTTGTTCAGCTGCTCATTTCCCCCCGCCCATTCCCAGCCAAAACCCATCCCAGACCTTGTACTTAGCTGTGAAACGTGGCCTTTTTTCATCTTCTTAGTGCCCTAACCCAAATTGCTTAATTATGACAACTTGTGGATACATTGGGCCAAGCCCAGAACAGCTGCATCTCCTTTCACACTAAGAGGAACAACAATTTCACCACTTGGCTGGTTTAAAATAGAATGGATGGGGAAAGTGGCACTACCAGTGGAAAGGACCGATATGAAGGCAACTTACAGAGTCTCTCTATATGAAACATCTTGGCACGTGTTCGTCAAGTGTAGGGAGACGCAGTGTTAGCCAGGAAGCATAGTTTTAAAAGAAAGAGCTGGCGGAGATCGAGATCACTCCTCAGAGGGTTTGTTAATTTTGTCTTCACCTCCCGGAAGGCTCTGTCAATTTCAATGTTAGCTGGGAAGCACAGTTTAAAAAGACAGAGCAGGCAGAGATCGCTTCTCAGAGGGTTTGTTAATTTCATTTTCACCTCCTCTGTCAATTTCACCTAAAACTGTGGGATTGCAACCAGAGGGCAGTGAGGAATGGAAATGGGCTGGAGCTGCCTTCCAGAGCTGGGCTTGGACCTGGAGAGGTTATAACGGGCTGAAGTTTCTCTTCTGGTGTTTCACAGCCCCTTCACGCAGCTCCAGTGTAAAGCAAAGCCTTTGCCCAGCCACCAGCTCTGTCTTTTTAAACTACCCTTCCCAGATACCATTGCATTTCCCAAGACACGTTCTTCATCTGTCAGATGTTTCATATAGAGAGACTCACAGTTGGCCTGTGGTCTGCTGCAATTAACTCCAGAGAGGTAGCCATGTTACTCTATCATAGCAAAATAAAACAGAAGTCCAGGGACAACTTAATAAATAATAATAATAAATGTTGTTAGTCTTTATAACATAATAACTGTTGTTAGTCTTTATTAATAAATGTAACCAACAAATCTTTAAGGTGCCACCTAAAGTAGTGTTGGAATGAGTAACAGCCACCAATATAACAACAAGAATCAAGCCAGCTGAGGCTACAGGCCTCACAGTATTGCTGGGCATTATTTCCAAGGTGTGGGGCAGGGGCAAGGATATATTCCGGCTCTTCTCAGCCCTGTAGCAAAGGGGGGCAGCTAAAACTGCCTTCTCAAGGAATGCCACTTGCTCTGACCAGGGGGCAGGCCTGACCTGGACACACCTTTTGCCAAACTCTCTCCAGCCTTCTGCTATTATTAAGAGGCTTTTGTTTATGAGACAAGATTGTTCTCCCTTCAGCAGCCTTCAAGACAAAGGGGACTGAACGGGAAGAGACAGAACGGATAGTTCTGCCTTGGGTCAACAACTGATGGCCCATTGTGTCTTTTCAGATGATGATTCTATGCAGGGCTTTTTTTCAGTTGGAACGTGGTGGAACGGAGTTCTGGCACCTCTTAAAAATGGTCACATGGCCAGTGGCCCCACCCCCTGACCTTCAGACAGAGGAGAGTTTAGATTGCCCTCCACACCACCGAGTGGTGCAGAGGGCAATCTACATGCCACCGAGTGGTGCAGAGGGCAATCTAAACTCCCCTCTGTCTGGAGATCAGGGGGCGGTGCCACTAGCCATGTGACCATTTTTGCCCAGGGCATTTTAAACTTTAAAAAACTCCCCCCTTATTCCAGCTGACCCAAAGTGGCGTCATTGTGCGGTCCTGAGTTCCACCACTGAGTCCCACCACCTCTTTTCCCAGAAAAAAAGCCCTGGTTCTATGCCCAATTAATAAAGTGATGTGGGAGGGCAACAAGAGGCACCTCCCACCCCTGTCATTCATCCCTGGTCAACCTATCATGTTAGACAGTGGCGCATTTTAAAACTAATTTTGAAGTTAAGGCAAACAAGATATGGATGCTCCAGTACAAGGGGTATCGAGGCAATGTTGGCTTCCCTGCCCAAATTAATTTTGGTTGTGCACACCTCCCATGTTCCATGGAGTAACTGGGAAAAGGATAAACCACACTGCTGAGGTTTTTCACCTAAGGGAATGTGCTGGGTGTCTGTCCCACTACTCTCTTCCACCACATTGTAAATTGCTCTCTCTTGTCCTCTGCAGCTGAAGTTCAAGTCCCTGAGATTCATGATCCGCGCAGCCTTGCAGCGGGGATTCCGCAGCGCCTTTGTCTTCAGAGAAGAGGAACCCAGCAGGCAGGTAGGAGTTGGAGCAGGTTTGCCACTCATATTTTTTTTATTCCTGGTGGTCCTAAGATGACAGGGCTGAGCTGAGCAAGCTAGGGTTGCCAAGAACCTGGGGAGGGCAGATGTCCTGTCCCTTTAACAGGGACTTAATGTGTGGAAATGAGGTGGTGAAAGTTTTCATAGCAGGAAGCTAAATACCATTTCCTGATAAGGAATAGCCCATTAAGCCCAAATTCTGCTCACGACCTGAGTTCAATCCTGGCAGAAGCCAAGTTCAGGTGGCCGGCTCAAGGTTGACTCAGCCTTCCATCCTTCCAAGGTTGGTAAAATGAGTACCCAGTTTCCTGGCAGTAAAGTGTAGATGACTGGGGAAGGCAATGGCAAACCACCCCATAAAAAGTCTGCCAGGAAAATGTCATGATGTGACGTCCCCCCCATCGGTGCTTGCACAGGGGACAGGACTTTTTTTTCTCCAGGCAGTTGGCAACCTGAACCAAGTCTGATATAGTGAGGATCTGGGCAGGGGGAGAGTGGGTGTGATGTGGTATGTCAAGTCAATGTCCCTGTAGCTCTTTCCTCTGGAAAGGACATGGTTCATTCACTCCGTTGTTTCAGAGAATCCATGCATTTTCGACAACAAACCGCAGCATTCCAATGTTTTCTGTGTTCTCACACCATATGGGGTGAGATCTGATCGGCGGAGATTTTTCTGACTGCATACACAATTGCAGAAATTGCCTGTCTAGCCTGGACTAGTCAGGGGCTACTGGACGTTGCATGAAGCAGTCTGTAATGCCCCGATATCCATGCTCTCTTGTGCGTGAAACTGCCCTGTCCTGATTTTTTAAAATGAGAGAGAGTTATACACAGGGCTTTTTTTCAGCTGGAACGCGGTGGAATGGAGTTCCGGAACCTCTTGAAAATGATCACATGGCTGGTGGCCCCGCCCCCTGATCTCCAGACAGAAGGGAGTTTAGATCGCCCTCTGCACTGCTCTGGAGATCAGGGGGCGGGGCCACCAGCCATGTGACCATTTTCGCCTAGGGCGATTTAAACTTTTTAAAAAAAAACTTGTTCCAGCTGACCCAAAGTGACATCATTGGCCCTGGGAGCATGTGTGCACTCTGCACGCGCACATGTGGTACCAGGGGCACCACCTCCCGCCAAGAGTTGCCCCCTGTGCTGGCAACCCACTTTGTTCCACCACCTCTTTTCCCAGAAAAAAAGCCCTGGTTATACACAATCATTGTTGCATGCCTTTGCAATTAAAAAAATCTGTCCCCCTTCCCCTCCACCGAGCAACATGCAATGAGCCAGAAAAAAATGGGCTGGACGACCCAACTCCACCCAATCCACACACACACCCCAGCTTAGCTTGCAGGACTCGGCCAATATGTCTTGACAGCCACAGCTGCAACTGCTTGCCCTTTGGCCAATCTTCTGGCCACACCCTCCTCGTGTCTCCAGGCAAAAAAACCCCAAGCCTTGGCACCCTCCATTGCAGCCCTTGGAAGGAGCCAGGCTGGCAGAATCTTAGAAGGAAATAGCTTGTTGCACAGCAGCAAGATGCGTCTGCCCAGGCTGTGGGAAGGGGCCGGTGCTGCTTGGCAGGCTGGCTAGAAGTTCCACAGTGCATGAGGAAAGCCCCCCCCTCTCCCCCCCTCCCCACAACACACTGCTGCTGATGTGCTAGCTTGAACAGGGAGGGGCCTTTATTTTCATCCCACTCTTCCCAACAGCAAACAAAATGAAGTGGGAGGGATCCCGTGCCAAATTTTTAATCATCAGAGAAAGATTTCCTTCAAGAACGATTTCTCCATCTCCATCCAAAAATGTCATTCTTTCCCAAAGGAAGTCTCTCCCGCTCTCTCTCTATTTAGCAGAAGAAAATCCATAGGGCTTAGAAGTCACGTGATACAGCCCAATAGACAAAATGTCCATTTATCCTTGCTTAGGATTGCTCAGGCCAGCTCTTTTGCTGTGGGACGGCACTGTGAGAACGGAGAATATCAGCCAAGTGGCATTTGGACCCACAAGAACAATTCTATTGCATTCAACTGCTCAAGGAGCTTCCCGGTGAAAGGGGCTTGTTGGCTTGACCCCGAGCTCCACAGCTAGGCCGTAGGAGATGCTGGAAGGGTAAAGGCAGAAGGTGTATGAGGCAGTCCCTGTGCTGAAGCCAAGCTACATCTGGCCAGAGCCTCGTGGGTGGGATGTGCCATGCAGAACTCCCCATACAGCTGAACACCATATTGCTTGCACAGCCAGTTTTTCCCAGCTGCTCGCCAACTGTCTCTAGGAACCTGGCCATTCAATTGGCACCTGGGGAGCAGGACGTCATTTCTGGCTTTCTTCAGGACTTTCAAAACCACTGGCTAGCTGTGCTCTTTAAGACTTTGGAAACTCTTGGGACCTGGTATTTTGCATGACCTGCAAGGGAAATACAGAGCTGGCTCTGGCAATCCAAACTAGCACATGTAACTTAAATCTGCCACAAAAATCTCTGCCTTTCCTACATACCTATTGTGTCATCTTCCCTTCCAAGACTCAGGACCATTCCCCTTTCCAAACCTTCTTCTGAAAAGTCCTTGTAGCTGCCCAGGCCTTCTCCAGTATCAGCCAGTGGCAGCCCAAATGTGCCTGCTCTTCCATTCTGTGACTTTCGTTCAAGGCAGCCGAAGGCTCCATCAACTGCCCTGCCCTAAGCATGTTCCCATCCGCACAGATGACAAGAACAGAAGCTGTGCCTATTTCAGCCAGTTACAATAAATAACTTGACAGGCTAGAGTATAGCTGCCAAGTAGGTTTCTACCTCCAGCATCTTCAAAATACACTTTTACAGAAAGGAAGAATATAAATTATCAACATGAATAAATAAGTGATGGGGACCAGAGTGGTTTTGGGGCAGACTTGTTCTGGAAGAACAGGAAAAAAATTGTTAAATTCATATATGTGTGCATATGCATGCATGAGCGCGCACGCACACAATGCACAAACCCCCCACAAAGAGAAAGGTGGTGCCTTGTAGAGTTCCGTGACAGACATGCTCTTCTAGGAAGTCGTCAAACACCACGAAGAGTGGAGTATTGGTGCCCTCTAGTGGTGGCAGCCAACAACTGCCAGGAGAGCATGTATGTCTTACACACGCTGTAGAAGAGTCAAGCATGAATCCATATCCTGCTAGAACTCCCGGCTGATTCTGCACACATTGGATAATGCACTTTATCAATCGTTTGAGGTGTATTTTTTGTTCCGCACAAACGGTCTATATATCTATATATCTATATCTATATCTTGATCTATAAGGAAGATTGGAAGTGCATTATCCAACGTGTGCGGAATCACTCAAAATCTCTTAATCCTGGAGAAGATCGAGATGGATAGCCTTGCTAGTCTGTCTGCAGCAGTAGGAAAAAGAAGAGTCCAGTAGCACCTATAAGACTAACAACATTTGTAGTAGGGTATGAGCTTTCGTGAGACACAGCACTCTTCTTCAGATACCAAGAGTCCAGTAGCACCAAGAAGACTAACAACATTTGTGGTAGGGTATGAGCTTTCCTGAGTCACAGCTCACTTCTGCCCAGATATCTGGCATCTGAAGAAGTGAGCTGTGACTCACGAAAGCTCATACCCTACCACAAATGTTGTTAGTCTTCTAGGTGCGACTGGACTCTTGCTGTTGTGTCTTGGAGAAGAGTTTTTCCATTGGAAGAGTTCACTGCTGATGCCCTGCTTTATTTCTCTTGCAGATTACGTTTGAAATCTCCAAGATAGAGGAGTCTCACATCCCCATTTGGATTATCATTGGGAGTACGCTTGGCGGTCTCTTGCTGCTGGCGCTCCTTGTGCTAGCCCTGTGGAAGGTAACAGCGGCCAGTTTGCTATACTGAGCAGGGGCAGGGCCACTGTGTCGAGATGCAGGCATCTACCATACCCAGGCAGGAAGAGGGAGCAGGGAGGTTCCCGTGTTATGCTTATGTCTTGCAGCTTCTCCCGTGAACTGACTGTATTCACTAGTGGTGGGAAAGGAGTCTGTGTGGCCTTGGAGGCTTTATCCATCCTTGTACAGATAGTTCCCAGCAGGGGGAGAAATACTAGCCTGGGATGGATGGATGTATCTATGCTTTGGTGGCACTTTATTTCTGACAATGACTATCATAAGACAGCCATCGTAAGATTCTGATGATACTAGACTCTTCCAATAAAGCTTTACAAATCCTGTGGAGACTTTTGAAACGTGTCTTGGCCAATCATTACACACTGCATAATAACCCCCCACCACGACTGCCCTGAGGGAAAGAACGGGAGTCGTTTAGCAACATTCAGGTTTTTAAACTTGATAGCTGGTTTGGTGGTGGTCGAGAGTGCCCTCAAGTCATAGCTGACTTATCTCCTCACCCCCCACCCCCGCAGAGTGTTTTCATAGTAAGAGACTAACAGAGGTGGTTTGCTGTTGCCTGCCTCCACAACCCTGGTCTTCATTGGAGATCTCCTATCCAGGAGTCATTTTGAAGGGGAACGCGCCAGAACGCAGTTCCGGCAGTTCCCCAAAGAGGTCACGACAGGTGGCCCCGCCCACCTGACTCAGCCATTTTGGGCCCGTTTCGGCCCCAATCCGGGCCGAAACGGTCCAGATCGGGCATCTGACGGGTGATGGATCACTCTCCAACTCAGCAGTGGCCCGATCCTGACCGTTTTGGGCCCCTTTTCTGCCATTACCAGCCCCTTTTTGCCATTTTGGGCCCAATTTCAGTCCTGAATGGCCACGATTGGGTTAAAAACAGCCAGGATGGGTGATGTCAGGGGGTGTGGCATATGCAAATCAGTTATGCTAATGACACACTTCTGGTGATGACAAGGGGCATGGCATACGCTAATGAGTTCTTCCAGCTCTTTTTCTATGAAATGACCCCTACTCCCATCCAATTACTAACCAAGGCTGACCCTGTTTAGCTTCTTAGATCTGATGAGATCAGGCTCAACTGGGCTATCCTGGTCAGGGCGATAGCTGGTTTATGGTCCTCTTATTTGAACTGAGCAGAATGAAGTTTTGGTCAGCAAGTTAGTGAAATGCAAACTAGATGGCAGCTGTATTAGGTGGTTCGACAGCTGGCTACCAAACTGTACTCTTGTCTGCTCACCGATAGAACGTCATTAGCCTGGAGGTCGGTCTCAAGTGGGGGGCCGCAGGGCCCTCCCCTGGGCCAGGTACCCTTAAGTGTTTTTATCAGTGACTTGGATAAAGAAGGGGAGGGACTCCTTACTCGGATACAGCTGATGAACTCTGGTCAGGATAGCTAAAATCTTAAGACAGAAACAAAATCCAAAGTGATCTTGATAGGCTGGAAAGGTGGGCTAAAACAAAATGAAATTCATCAGACAGCAATGCCAAGTTCTGCATTTAAGCCAAAGCAATACACAGATAAACAGTGGGGGATACTTACCTCGACAGTGGTATCTGTGAAAAGGACGTCAAGATTGTAGTTGCTTACGAGAGGAACAGAAGCCGCCATTGTGCTGCAGCTGCACGAAGGGTGAATGTGATTTGAGGCTGTGTTAACTGAAGTCACGATAATATACAACCAATAAAAGAATCCAAGTTACGAGAAGTGTCCCCCTCTCCTTTATGCTAGCCAGACCTCATCTGTGGCCAGTTCTGAGTACCACAGTTTAAGAGAAGAAAAGACAATTACTTGTTCTCTGCTGCTCCACCAGGCAAGATTAGGTAAAATAAGTTACAGCTATGGTTTAAGTTACAGGAGGGGAGATTTTGGCTGAACATGAGGACAAACTTTCTGTCCATAAGTTATGACTTGACCATGGAGCCACTTGTGGGCTCTTTCTCACTGGAGGGCCTCAAGCAGAGGCTGGGATGATCTGGAAACAAAGCGCTGAACAATAGGTTGCTATATGGCGTGTGATAAAAAAGCTTTCCCCAACTCTCTGGTTGTAGAGACTGAGCCATGAGACACTCATAGCTAGATCCGGCACCTCTTGAAAATGGTCACATGGTTTGTGGCCCCGCCCCCTGATCTCCAAACAGAGGGGAGTTTAGATTGCCCTGCGCTGCTTGGCGTGGAGGGCAATCTAAACTCCCCTCTGTCTGGAGATCAGGGGGTGGGGCCACCAGCCATGTGACCACTTTCGCCAAGGGCAATTTAAACTTTAAAAAACTCCCCCCTTGTTCCAGTTGACCCAAAGTGACATCATTGTGTGGTCTGAGTTCCATCACTGAGTTCCACCTCCCCTTTTCCCAGAAAAAAAGCCCTGCGGATCACAATAAATCAAACAACAAAATGTACCTTTTAAGACAATAGATCAAGATGGGTAGCCGTGTTAGTCTGTCCATAGCAGCAGAAAAGAGCAAGAGTCCAGTAGCACTTATAAGACTAACAACATTTGTGGTAGGGTATGAGCTTTCGTGAGTCAGAGCTCACTTTTTCAGGTACAGCTAGAATGTGTGCAGAAATTTCTTAGATTCACAGTCCGGGAATCTCGCAGAGCAGAACTGGGGTACAGCTCACATTCGAGCTGTATCCGAAGAAGTGAGCTCTGACTCATGAAAGCTCACACCTTACCGCAAATCTCGTTAGTCTTACAGGTGCTACTGAACTTTTGCTCCTTTCTACTTTTCAAGCAATGTCAGATTTGTGTTTTTTTAAAAATCAGTCATTAAAACGGCCCTGTACCAGTCCTGGCAAACAATAACAACCGCTCTCAATGGGCCTTTGACCTCTATTAATGGAAATCTTTGAAATAACCATGGGACTCTCCCACCCCCATCCCCGTTTTGTTCCTACAGCTCGGCTTTTTCAAAAGCACCAACCGCAAGAGAGACCCAGCACAAGACCAGAACTCCAAAGACTTGGACTGAGACTGCCAGTTCCCAGCGGGTGAAATCTGTTACACCTCACAGCCAAGTTGGGATTGGGGTGAAGGTCTCTATTTTCATCGAAAACACTCCCCACTTCTCTCTTGAAAGCAACCAAACTGACCCCAAGGGGCTAGTGGCCACAGAAAGACTCCGCCAGCTAAAGGTACTTCAAACTGGTTTGAACTGCTTCTTTCTGCCTAAGACATTGGAGAGATGAGTATTACACTGCAGGAATTCTAGATGACTGTCAAACCTCTGGAAACAGTTCTGTATCTTTCTACAACACAATTGTTCCTCATGTTTGAGAACTCTCATTTTCCGCTTACATCCTCACTGGGCAAAACTTTGCGTCCAAAAGAAGAGGAAAACTTACCTCCAGAGTCTCACCCCCCACCCCAGCAGCTGTAGCAGCAAACGTGGAATGAATCTTCAGAGGGTTTTTATATAGCTATGGACCATCCAGGGCCTCAAAGGAGAAAGAGACAGATTGGGACATTCTGTTCACATTGCCTTCCAAGAGCGGAGATGCCAATTGTAGCATGCATCCAGACAAATGGAATTACATTTCTGAAGCAGCACAGCATTCCAATAATTTGCGGTCTCTGCAGAGTTGATGCTTGGATAACAGGGATTTAATGGAGCTTGGGAGACTGGCTACGGTGACAACGAAGAGACGTGGTCAATTGTCAGAAGTTTTGCATGGAATCACAGCAACAAGCATCTTTGTGAGAGACTAGGGCTGATTCCACACACGTTGGATAATGCACTTTCAATGAACTTTATCAATCGTTTGAGGTGGATTTTTTGTTCCACACACAAAAACATCCGTTCCAAATGACCTATAAAGAGGATTGGAAGTGCATTATCCAACGTGTGCAGAATGTTTACTCCTGTACCTGATGCATCGGACACTAAGCTTGCTGGAGCTCAAAGACCTGCAAAGCTCGGTCCAGACACACATCCACACACCTCCCTGCCTCTCCCATTTCCTAAATGAAGCAGTTGAAGATCAAGATGTTTTATGCACTGAACACAGATACGGACCGTCGAAAGCACCTTAATGCAAGCCTTCAATCCTCAGCTGTATATAATTATTCTGAAAACGTTTACCTTTCTTTTTTTAAGGGTGAAAAGATTTTTAAAAACATAACCAGCTTGAAGTTTTTTCCCCCAGAACTTGTGTAATTTCCAAAAAACAACAGAAAAAAAAACAGTGTATAATGTGTATATACTTTTGTATGATGGAAAGGTTTTAACGTGACCAGTTTTCCCTTTTGCATAATAATTATTTATGCTATTAATTTTAATGACTGAAAATTGCGGGGAGGGTGGAATCTGTCCAGCCAAATGCAATATATGTAAATTACTATGGGGAGGGTTTGGACATTAAAAAAATTTTTAATGGACAGTTTGGTGCCTCCTTGGTTCTTTACGCTGTTTTTAAAAAGGAATTTGGAATCTTGCTGGAGAAAATTCCCCATCACCCCCAAAAGTGTTAAAACCCAACAGAAGGATAACTATGGTTCCTTGGCCAAGGAGCCCTGCTCCTTTTTAGAGATTTTTGTCAGCTCGGGGACATTTGAGTTTAACAGCAACTGTTGGTATTGTCTGTATAAAACTGCTCTCCCAGAAAGGAATACAGAGTCCAAAGGGGATGCCAGTCAATTGGATTGGATTCAGTAGCTGTGTTTTACTCCATGAAGGCCAACCCCTTCGCGGATACTTCCTTGGTCTGGCCACGGGGCAAGAGGGCTCATGCCTTAGACTGCAAGACTCGAAAGTCTGCATCGACCTTCCTTCAGTGTCCTTCCTCCTCTCTGCTAGTCATAACATGCTTTATTTGCCTCCTGCAGCTGGCTAGCTGGCTCTGCTCAGCAACAAGGCTGCGGGGGAAGCTTCCCCCACCCGTGCCAAAGGCAAGTGACATCTGCCTAAATCAAGCAAACTGCCCCCAGCCTGACTTCCTGTGGTCCTGTCCAATCTTGTTTGACTGGGTTTCTTTCTAGACAGGTGCCGGCCAGATTACAATAGAAAAAACCCTTCCAGGCACCCACATCCCTCCAGTTTTTAAATTCAAAACATGCTTGGGGAGGGCTGGAAAAAAAACCCTTCTCTTGCAGGTGACCAGGGCTGTTTGGATGAAGCACCTCCCCCCAGCACAGATTCTACCAAATGGACAGGAAAGGAACCCTTTCTGGGTCTTATATGGGCGGGATGGATTGAACTGTGTTCAGTGCCAGCTAAACCCATGCAGAAGACATGTGCTGCGTCTCACCAGGGGATAACTTCCTTTTCCTGTATTTGGTGCATAACCAAATGCAAAAGAATGCTTTATTTGCCCCCCAGCCTTTAGCAAGCCATTTTCCTGAAAGCATTTAGCACTTGCGGATGCTCAACTCAGCACTTTCAAAGTTGCCAAAGTCAGACACTATGGCAACCAGGCATCGACCCCTGAGAAAACCCAAAGGGAGTCTGGCCACCTTGAAAGAATCCTGCCCTGTAAACGAGGCCAGGCCATGAGCTAGCATTAAAAACCAGTTCTTCTCGAGGCAGTCAGCAGTGCCTTTTCAAGATGGGAACAGCCCTCTCTGAGAACAACACTGACCAGTAGACTTAATCACTCTAGTCCAAAGAACATCAAATAGGCTGAGGAAAGTGGGCAGGGCAAGCTTTTTCACCCTCTCCCATAATTCTGGAATGGGCAGTTGATGGCCAAGGACAGACCAAAGAAAATACTTATTTACTCAATGAGTAACTAAACTGTTGAATTCACTGCTAGTGGAGGTAGCAAGAGCTGCAAGCACAGATGGCTTTAAAAGATTCAAACAGATTCATAGAGGAGGCAGCCATCAACGCTTAAAATTGCTAAAGACAGACAAGAAACAAAAGTAAAAGGTGACCGAAGTAGAATCAGATTTCTAAATGCAGCTTTTCGGTGACTTGCCCACAGAGACAAAGATCTATTATAATAACCAGTGCAAGGAAACAGAACAACAAATAAGGAAGGACAGGAGATCTGTTCCACAAGGATACAGGAAATCAAAGGGAAATTCAAGCCGCAGCCAGGGATGCTGAAAGATCAATACAGTAAGGAAAGATCAAAGGAAAGATGGAAACAATTCACTGAAGTATACAGAACAGATGAAAAGATGGCAGATTCCTTCAAAGAAAGTTCTTTCGATGAAGAGCCTACAGTCTTCGAAAGTGAAATGAAAGCTGTGCTCAAAACAATTGGGAGAACAAAATCTCCTGGCGTAGATGGGATATTAAGAGAGCTATTTCAAGCTTAAGAAACTGAGTCTGTCTAAACTTTAACAAGAATGTCTACAAAACTGGGAAACAAAACAACGGCCCACAGACTGGAAATGCTCAATCTACATTCAAATTCAAAAAAAGGAGACACCAAGGACTGCAGCAACTATCAGACCATTGCATTAATTTCCTATGCAAGCAAAGTCATGCTCAAAATTCTGCAGATTCTTACCATATATGGAAAGAGAAATGTCGTATGTTCAAGCTGGATTCAGAAAAGGAAGAGGCATTAGAGATCACATTGCAAATTTACAATGGTTAATAGAGCACACCACCCTGATTTGGATAGCCCAAGTGAGCCTGATCTCGTCAGATCTCAGCTTAGTAGGGTCAGCCTTAGTTAGTAATTGGATGGGAAACCTCTAACAAAGACCAGGGTTGCAGAGGCAGGCAATGGCAAACCACCTCTGTTAGTCTCTTGCCTTGAAAACCCCACCGGAGGTTGCTATGACTTGAGGGCACTCTCCTCCAATAGAGCACACCAAATAATTTCAGAAGAAAATCGGCCTGTTTTATAGATTACAGCAAAGCTTTCCACTGTGTGGATCATGAAATGCTATGCATGGTGTTAGAAGAAACGGGAGTGCCACAACATTTGATTGTGTCGATGCACAACCTCTAAGCACAACTGGCTAGTGTTAGGACAGAATATGGGAAAACAGAATGGTTTCCATTGGCAAAGGTGTCAGACAAGGATGCATATTATGTCCCTATATGTTCAATCTATATGCAGAACATATTAGACTTAGATGAAAATGGAATGGAAATTGGTAGAGGAAACATTAACGATTTGAGATAAGCAGATGACACCACATTACTGGCAGAAAATAGTGAAGACTTGAAATGACCACAGATGAAGGTTAAAGGAGAAAATGCCAAAGCAGGATTACGGCTGAACATCAAAAAGACAAGAATAATGACTTCTGAGGAATTACACAATTTTAAGGTTGACTGAAGAAATTGAAATTGTTCAAGATTTTCTATTCTTGGCTCAATCATTAACTGAATGGGAGAGTGCGACCCAAAAATCAGTAGGAGACTGAAACTTGGAAGGGCTGCTGAGAAGGAATTAGAAAAGATCCTTAAGAATAAGGATATCTCTCCGGAGACCAAGATCAAGATAATCCACACTATGGTATTCCCCGTTACTGTGTATAGATGTGAAAGCTGGACAATTAAAAAAAAGGCGACAGGAAGAAAATTGAGTCATTTGAAATGTGGTGCTGGAGGAGAGTTTTACAGATACCATCGGCAGCCAAAAAGAAAAATAAGCAGGCTCTAGATCAAATAAAGCCTGAATTCTCCTTACAAAATGATTAAACTGAGGCTACCGTACTTTGGTCACATCACGCAAAGAAAACAGTCAAGATGATAATGCTAGGAAAGGTGAAAGGTGGTAGAAAAACAGGAATACCTAAAACGAGGGCTTGACTCAATAAAGGAAGCCACAGCCTCCAGTCTGCAAGATCTGAACAAGGTTGTTAAGCACAGGACGTTTGGGATGTCAATTCATAAGGTCGCTGTAAGTCAGAAGCGACTTAACGGCACATAACACACACACAGGTCCATCGAGAACTCCTAGCCAGGGTGAATAAAGGGAGCCTCCATTTACAGAGGCAGCAAACGTTTGATCTGAGTGCTAAAAGACAACGTTGGGGAGGACCTTGCCCTCTATTCTCTACTTGTTGGCTCTGCAGGACAACCAGTTTGCTTGCTGTGTGAAAAGAGGACGCTGGACTAGATGGACCGCTGGTCTGATCCAGCAGGGCTCCACTGACGGTCTACCTTGCACCCATGAATTAAAATTAAATACTAAAAATATGAATTAGAGGTAATTTGGGGGGGGGGGCTCTTTAGCCCCTTGAAACAAAGCAACATTTCCTCGTTTCAGAACTGGATGTCCATGTTCACAAGACAGAAGGAACTCTTGGCCATTTTCAAAAGCTCTCCCCCATGCAAACATTTCTGCCCCACCCAAGATCCCTGCAAAACAGAAACTACAGCAGCACAGAAGAAACAGAGAGCAACTTTAAACACCAGACTCTTTGGTGCATGGGAGGACTAGAAGGCTTTGACACTCAGTTTCACTGAAGGATGAGTGCAGAAGTGCAAGTTTAGCTGAACACCATTGTCCACACACCGGTTCAAGCCTTACCAGAGACATCCCAAATGGGTTTCTCGCCTTAATTTCAAACTAGCAAGTTTTTAAAACTAAAACACAATGGCATGGAGCCCTCACTCCACGTTTCTGCCCTGGACAAACTTCCACCGAGGACAACGACAAATTGCTTTGCAGTGCGACAAATCAGAACTGAGCTAATTTCACATTCAAGATTTTATTTGTAATACAAAGAAACATGTCTGTGACCAGAACAACCCTTTTTAGAACTTTCCGATCCATTTTCAGGATATGACTGCAGAACATTCTTTCACCATCTGATGGTTAAAAACTGGCATTGAAAAGGGGGGGGGGTGTCCTGTAACCTCTCAAAAATTGACATTCGGCTGCTGAAGCTTCTGGCAAGGAGAGACATTGCTCACAGGCCAAACATTCTTCAGTCACGGTACTGATTACTTTTCGTTAAAATAAAATCAACCTTCATAGAAGATGATTGGATCTTTGTGGTGTGTCGGAGGGGGAATCAATTTTCTCAAAAACTCCGTAATGAAAGGAATGAAAAGGTGGAAACCTATTTCAGGGTGCGGAACTGCAAATACAGCCCTTTCTTCGTCCCCGGTCCTTCCCGACCAATGTTTAACATTATATATCTTAAAAGAGACGATCTACCCCTTTGAAATCATTCATGAAGGGCAACTGATTGGAAGACACGAGGAAAATGCAGTAACATCTCAGATGTGGGTTTCAGAGTTAGCATTAATCACAATGCTTTACCTTATCCAGAAAAACAAAGGCCAAGGCATCTGTGCGCACGACCTACTTTTTAAAAAGTAATTTAAATAAAGAGAGAGCAGGTATTGCCTATTTTTTAAAAAAAATTCTTTCCAACACACCTGAACTTCATCCAGCATTTTCCTTTGTTTGTAGGGAGTGATCAGCTTGACTTTCATTTCAAGCAGAAATTATTTTTTAAAAAATTACTGACAACTTCAGTAGGGAACTGAAAGGCATTTAAAAATAGGCTGGTGAGGAGCAAATTTCCCTGGACTGCTTTGCATTGTTGTAGTAAAATCCCAGCAATAAGGCCATGCTGAATTCTGTTGTCACTTCTCCTTCCCTCCCTGTTTTCCATACTGCTGCACAGATAACATGCTGGCTCAGTCGGCTAAACACAAACATCGTTGCAGGAAGCTGCTTAAAGCATTCTCAGCTGTCATCAATAAAACCCACGTGCATCACAGGACCGAAATAATTTTACACCAATTCTAATGAGGAGTTTGACTATTTTGCCAAATGGAATTGTGGAAACCAGATGACAAGCTTCCCAATTAAAGCACATTGGTCTATTTGTGAGACAGACGCGTGTGTGCGTGCGTGCGTGTGTGTACACACCCACACTGCGGCCATACCAAGTGCAGATGAAAGAAGGGAGGAGAAAAGGGAATTCAAAAACTCCACCTGGTATTTATTGACTAGAGTTTGACCCTTCACCAGGGCCTAAGGGAGCACCTCCAGCTAGGGGTGGCCTAGTGGAATTCTACAAATTCTTCCAGCGTCTTGGGGATCTGGTTGTGATAGCTGATGTGATACATCCTCACTGCTCGAGCGGCCAGGCACTTCAGACTCAGCTTCATCTGAGTTTTCAGGAGTATTTCGGACACCCCGGTGGTGCTTTTGTCCAAAGGAGTCTTCTTCTGCTTGTTCGTCATATCCGTGTGAGCGCCGGCCTCAGCCAGGCTGATGATGATAGAGTGCAATGTCAAAAAATCACTGATAGGCCTGTTGTACTGGACAATGATGTGCAACGGGGTGTTCCCCTCGTGGTCAACAGCGTTGACGTCAGCGCCGCAGTCCAAGAGGAGTTTGGTGACTAGAGCGTTGGGGAAGCTGCAGACGTCATTGGTATGGAAGTCGTCCACGGGTGTACTGGAGTTGACGGCATGGTGCAGCAAGCTAGACCCATCTCGCGTCCTCGGGTCCAGATGGATCAAGTTATAAATCTGCTTGTTAATCCGCGACTGCTCTTCATCCCTACACTGGGTCTTGGTGGAGATGCACACCAAATACAAAAAGGTGAAGATATTGCATTCATAGTTGTCCATGGCTGTGTGGAGCTCGGCATCCTGAGAATTTTTGACCCGTGCCATCCCTTGCTCGATCTCCAAGACGCTACACCTCAAGACGCTCTCAATGTCCTTGGCTTTCACTGGCTCGTTCAAGTGTATCATCTGCGAAAAGACTTGAGCAAATCGAAGGAGGTCCTTATGAGTATTTCGATTGCCTTTCTGCCGTAAATGCAAGGCATGAAGCCAGAGTTTGATACACTGTTCAAACTGCATGTTATCGGCATAAACGGCACCACGGTAAATAATGGGGTGCGAGACATCAATGTTGTCTGAGCCCAAAATTCGCTCTCGGACAATGAGGCCCTCCATGTGTAGGGCGTCTCGGTCCTGACGAATGGATTCCAATTCCTGAGGAGTCCGGCACTCAGTCCTATTGCCATAGGCTTCTATCTGTGGCAGGATCTCCTTCTCTATAATGTTCTCACTGTCTCTATACCGCTCGAGCATGGCTAAATACAAATACTGATAGGTCTTTATTATGTCATAGTTTTCTCGGTCGTTGGCAAACGAGGCACCCAAAAGCTCCAGTGCTTCTATCCGGCTCTTGCGGTCGCAGTCAGCATGCGCCAGAAGCAGTTCGACAACATCAGCTTTACAGCTTTCTGCAGCCACTTTTAAAGGCGTCATGCCATGGCCGTTCACCATCATAGCGGACTTCCACTTCACCAGCTCACGGACAATCTCCAGATGGCCGGCCTCGGCTGCAAAGTGCAATGCTGTCGCGCCACAGTGTGCTTTGGCATTAGGGTCAGCATGCTGCTCCAGAAGGTAGTGTACCACATCCACGTGGCCCTTGTAAGCCGCAATCATAAGGCAAGTGTTGTCGTACTTGTTGGCGATGCTGATGTTGGCATTGTTCTCCACCAGGTACTTCACAATGTCGAGCCTCCCATCAAAGCACGCAGCACGCAGCGGAGTTGAGTTTGTCACGGTCGTGTGGTTGACGTTCGCTCCGTGGCTCACCAGAAGCTTTACAACTTCAAAATGACCAGCTCCGGCCGCACACCACAGTGCTGTTGCGCCATCGATGACATAGCTATGGGAAAAGGGAGATATGGTGCGTTAAAACAGGTATAAGGAAATCGTTGCACAACGAGCAAATAAACAGCCACTGGCTCATTTCAAGAAAGGGAGGGGCTGCAGGAGCGGAGTGGGACTGTGCAAGTTGGACACGTTATGAGTTTCTGAGCCTGGAGGGAAGCTCAAAGTCTAATATATTTTCAAAGGGAAGTGATTGACAGTCCACTTGTATGATGTCACCTGTAAGAGAAGTAAGATTCATCTCAGCCCAACAACTGACAATAGCGATTTAGCAACCCTACCAGAAGACACTGTAAGATTTAAACTCCCAACAAGCAAAACAGGGTACAATTTTTAAAGGGCTCATTAGCCATCCTGGATAGCTAAGGGGTAGGATCCAATCTCAATTTCAATCTCTCTCATACACACACACAAGAAATTTGGAGAAACTCTTGTCATGGTTTGAAAACATCTGAATACAAGTATACTGAAAAAGAAGGTGACTGTTACCCCTTACCCTGCCCACCTGGAACAAAGTGGGCGAAAGGCAACTTTCTTAAACCAACAGCCTCTCACACATGACATAACCCCACAGCAGTCATGCCTCCCCAACATTTATGCAAACTTGAAATTGGCATCCACACTCTTGCAATACCTTCCTGCCCCCAGTGCCATTTAGACCAATGCAAGCATTCAGTCAGGCCACAGCACACTGGGGGATAACATTTTTCTAGTTCCCCTCCCCAGTGGGGTGGCAAGCCAACGGTCCCAACCAACAAAGCTATTACAAAAAGCTAAGCAGAAAACTGTAGCTTTAAGAATCATGCTTAGGAAGAGTTCTTGATAGGACGTGTTTGGACATTCAGTCAGGAACACGTAACAAGAGATATACTGGCCATTTCCACACACGTTGAATAATGCACTTTCAATGCACTTTCGCAATCCTTTGGAAGTGGATTTTTTGTTCCACACATGGAAAATCAGTTTCAAATGTTCACTAAAGAGTATTGAAAGTGGATTATCCAACATGTGTGGAAGCAGCCTCTGTCTCCTCTACAGGCTGGATAAAAATCAATTATTTTTTTTAAAAAAATTAAAATGAATTTTTAAAATTTAAATGTTTTTTTAAAAATTTAAATCAGATTTTTAAAAATAATTTCTGAGGAAAAAATCTATCTAAAGACAGTTTTCTATTTAAGATAACATTATAGTCCAAAGGTTATTCATCATGAAATAAGATTTAGTTTTTAATTATGTAGCATGAGGCTGTATATTCATGCAGTGTTTAAATTTTTGGTAAACTAATTCCATTCATCCATTCACAGTGTCATGCTCCTCCAGAGGTTTCTGTAAGATTATTGGGCAGTTTTTCTATCTAGAAGATATTTTCACAGATGCTTGATTTTACAGTTCTCAAAACTGTGAATTTGTGTCTGCAGGGATCACGTCTCTCCTTCACAGCAAAAAGGTTGTAAAATTAACATACTGAGTTGAGAAAAAGACCTTAATCCCATTGTTCCTTTGCAAATCTACGTACACAGAATCAACCTCTTACCTCTTAAGTGCTAAGTTTCAAAAAATTCAATGAATAGAAGATTGCTGGGAGTGGAATTGATCTGCACAAGAAGCCAAGTGTGAGGAGTCTATGTAGAAAATTACAAGCGATTTAAATCATGATTTAAATTGATTCGATTCAAATCAAATCTACCCTGCTCCTCTGAATTTATTATTTTCCACTCCTCTGTCACTGTCTACTTTAAGAGCGGTAGGAGCTGGAAAACGTTGGTTCTGGAGTCTTCCCCAGTGACTCAAGCACGGAGGCTAGATCTCACACCATTTTCCAACCTCTCCTCAACTGCCTAAGATCGACAAGTGATATATACTGAGGTTAGGGGGAGCACACCAGCATACTTACATTTTAGGTTCAATTCTGAACAGCCACTGCGGTACTAGGTGTACCTTACTTGAGGGGTTTGCCCACAAAAGGCCCATTTCATTCAACAGAGCGGAAAACCAAGAACCTTAAGCACAACTAAGACAACCCTATCCATTCTCTCCAATGGAACCGTTGGCTTCTCATCTTTAACTGAGATATTCCATTCTGCGTGATCTGTTCCCAAAGAAATACTTCCTACGTAAAATTCTAAAACACTTTTGGAATTAAATAAAAAGAATATTTGCTCTCATATATAATCTAACAAGACTTTCCTGCCTATCTTAAATGTTTATTTAAAACATAGAAAACGTCGTAAAGTGACGTCCCCCCCCATGGGTCAGTAATGACTCGGTGCTTGCACAGGGGACTAACTTTACCTTTACTTTTTCCCCCAACTTAGAGGAACTCGGAGCAGCTTACAATATAAAACAGAAACATAAAAATACAGCAAAAACACAGTGGCTAAACAAAAGCCACCCTAAAAATAAACAGTCTTCAGCTGCCTCTTAAAGACAGAGAATGAGGGGGCCGAGCACACTTCCCTGGGGAAGCTGTTCTATAATTGCGGGGCTGCCACAAGAGAGAGCGGGCATGAGAGAGGGCTGAAAAGGCCCTCTCTCGTGCATCCACCAACCAAACTTCTTTGGTTGATGGGACAACCACAGGCCTCCCCCTGTGATCTTAACTCTTGTGGAGGTACGCATGTAAGAAGATGGTCCTTTAGATACCCCTGACCCAAGCCGTAAAGGTAAAGGTAGTCCCCTGTGCAAGCACTGAGTCATTACTGACCCATGGGGGAATGTCACATCACATTTTCTTGGCAGACTTTTTATGGGGTGGTTTGCCATTGCCTTCCCCAGTCATCTACACTTTACCCCCAGGAAACTGGGTACTCATTTTACCAACCTCGGAAGGATGGAAGGCTGAGTCAACCTTGAGCCGGCTACCTGAACCCGGCTTCTGCCGGGATCGAACTCAGGTCGTGAGCAGAGCTTGGACTGCAGTACTGCAGCTTACCACTCTGCGCCACAGGGCTCTTTAAAAGACAGGAGCACCTTGAAATGGGCTCAGGAGCAGATCAGTAGTCAGTGTAATTGCTGTAATATCAGGGTCACATGTTCCCAATAGCTGGCACTGATTAATAGTCTAGCTACAGCGTTCTGCATTAGCTGCAACTTCCGGACACTCTTCAAGGGTAGCCCCAAGTAGAGTGCATTGCAGTAGACCAGTCAAGATGTAACTAAGGCATGGATCACAATGACTGAACCGGGAATCAAAAAGAGTCCAGTAGCACCTTTAAGACTAACCAACTTTATTGTATCATAAGCTTTCGAGAATCACAGTTCTCTTCGTCAGATGCATCTGATGAAGAGAACTGTGATTCTCGAAAGCTTATGCTACAATAAAGTTGGTTAGTCTTAAAGGTGCTACTGGACTCTTTTTGATTTTGCTACTACAGACTAACACGGCTAACTCCTCTGCATCTATGAACCAGGAATGAGCACAGTGGACAAACCAGCCAAAGCTGGGAAAACTTACTCGGACCCACCTCAGCCACGTGGCTTTCCAAGGTGACTACTACATAAAACAGTACTTCCAAGTTGCAAACCTGAGTTTTCAAGGAGAATGCAATCCCATCCAAGATGGGAGAGCTCTCATGTCTCTGGTCTTGCTTTCTACTAACCCAGAAAACTTCAGTCTCGTCTGGATTAAGTTTCAGCTTGTTTTGTTCACCCTCATTCAGTCTGTTAATGACTCCAAGCACCAGTTCAGAACATCAACAGCATCCTCTGAATTAGATGGGAAAGAAAGGTAGAGCTGGATATCACCTGCATATTGGTGACACTGCAGCCCAAACTTCCTAATGAACTCTCTCGGTAGCTTCATGTAAATATATGTAAATAGCATGGGAGTCCCTGGGGAACTCCATAGGCCAATGGTCACGGAGCAGAACAGGAGTCCCCCAGTACCGCCTTCTGAGGCTAGTCATACAGAGAGGACTCGAACCACCATAACACAGTGCCCCTTAGTCACAGAGCCAAGATGTGACTCAGTAGGATACTGTGGCCAATGGTATCGAAGCCCACTGAGAGATCCAGCAAGACAAACAGTATCACACTCACCCCCTGTTTAGTTCTCAGTACAGATCCTCAACCAAGATGACCGATGCAATCTCGGACCCAAATCCCAGCCTGAATACACCACAGAACCTGCATATTATACCATTATACCTAGCAGTCCATTGGAACCAGAAGAACAGTCTGTTCAGTGGGTCGGTCTGTGCCCCCTCCTTGATGGTATGTGCCACAGCACCTGGCAACTCAGCTTATCAATGATGTCACAGAAAGAAATTGTCAGATATATAAGGCAAAAGCCCCTAAACCAACAGAAGAAAAGCACCCGGTAACAAGGAGGAATTACGCATGGGAACTTCTGAGCCTTCAGTCCACTTGCGAAGCTTAAAAGAAAGATGAAGAAAACCACGCTAAGAACTCTAGAATTGGTTTTTAAGCCCTCCTGAGAATCTGGAAGACAAAAAGTGAAATAAGACCTCAATTAACTGCTGCAGAGAGCTGCTGTAGCAGAGTGGTTAAGTGATTCGGCTGCAAATCAGCACTCTACTGGTTCGAATCCCACTACTGCCATAAGCTCAGTAGGTGGCCTTGGGGAAGCCACTCCTCTCAGCCCCAGCTGTATTGTGGGGATAATAAGAACACTGACATGTTCACGGCTCTGGGTGAGGCACTCATCTGTCTAGAAGAGCAGTATATAAGCGCAGTTGTTATTATTAATTACTTTTACTGCCATGACTGGAAAAGCAGGCAGAGGGAGCCACAATCTAACAAATATACAGGTGAGAACTCTGGTCCATTTTTTCCTGAAAGGCTGCAAACTTTTGTTCCCTTGCTTTTGAAAATTAAGACCATTCATGCCTCTAATACCCACACACACTGAATTCAATGTGACCATGATCTCAAATGACCCAGTGGGTATCATCTGACAGTAGACTCTTTCTTATGACTTATGACTGTTCCTGCCACAGCAAATGTGTTTGTCTTTAAAGGTATCATGGGACTCTGTTTTTCCCTGTGAGAAACATGACCATCCGCAGACTTTTCTGCAGGCTATTAAGTTGGAGAAATAAACATTCCAATCCCTCAGCGTTGTGAGTCTCCCATTTGAAAAACAGGTGACCAAAAACCTACAAAGACCAGACACGTGCTGGAGAGTGGCATGTGACAGCGGTATACTTTTGTGTGCTTTCTCCTGCAACCTGTTGGCAGGACACACTAGGACAAGGCATCGGAAGACAGTTGTTCTGTGTTGTGATTCAGCATGGTCACATTACAGACATTGATCCACGGAACAGGTAGAGGAACCGGATGAATGGTCTTGCCTCACAGTTGTTGACATGACCAGATGGCCTTTGGGTTCCTCTCCAGTTTTATGATTCTTGACTGTTTACAAAACCAGCATGTTCCAATCAAATCAACATTCGGACATACCTACTGTACACTGTCCACTTAGAGAGGCTGCCATACCACCACCCTGAACGTGTGAATCCAAGGGCACCCGTCATGTACTAGGTTTCTCTTCTCTGAACAGCGATGCCCAAGCCAAGCCACACGACTGCTGCGTCCTAGCCCACCTGTACGTACCCATCAAAACGGACAGTGCCGGTCTGCTGCGTCTGCACACGGTAATGCTCCAGGAGCAGGCGCACGACTTTGACGTGCCCGTTGCGGGCGGCGATGATGAGCGGTGTGGATCGCTGCCCGCCCTGGTGGGTGACGTAGCCCAGCAGGTAGCGGATGTCGCTCTCAGAGCGGTTCAGGAGGAGGGCGGCCAGGGTCAGCACCCGCCCTTCGCTGGCGGCCTTGTACACGTAGCCAGCCAGGCTCTCCATGGCCGCCTTCTCCTCCAGGGTCCTCCAAGGCCTCCAGCCGCTCTCCCCAGCCGGTGCCAGGGCCAAGCCGGGCGCCGCCTCCTCCTCCTCCTCCGTGGCGCCGCTGCAGGGAGGGGCATGCGGGCCGACCCCCGTGGGGCCAGCGGGGGCACCGGGGCTTCTCGTCGTCCTGCCGTTCCCTGCTTCCACCCACGGGAATCAGGCAGGCCGGATCAGGCCCAGGGGCCGGCCTCTGCCAGCCGAGAGCCCCATGCCTGCCACGGCGGGAGCCTCTGCCCCCGCCGGGCTCCCACCTCGGCCTGGGAAGGCTGGCAGGGCGCGGGAAGGGGCTCCCCGGGCGGTCACAGGCCCCGCGCGGAAGAGCCGGCCGCCCACCGGCGAACACGGGGACCGGGAGGGCCCCAGGGGAGGGGAGAAGGGGGAAGGCTGAGGGGGCAAAGGCCCACCTACGCGTCCCCGGAAGCGACTGCAGGGCGCCAAGGAAGGCGAGCAGGAGACCGCTTGACACCGCTACGGGTCCCCGCAAGGCTCACGGCACGTCACCCGCGGCTCCGGCGCAGAACGAGGAGGAGGCGCTCGCTACGGGACGCCCGAGGTGCCCTTCCCAGCGCGTCCGGCCGGCTTTCGCGTTCCTCCGCCGCTCCAACCTCAGGCGCGGATCCCGGAAGCGGAAGCGAGTTTGGGCGCCGGTTTGAGTCCGAGTAGGAAACTGCTCCTCCGCGAAGAATCGTTCCGGAGCGAAACAGAACCGGAAAAGGGAAGCCCTCGGCTCGCTTCGCGCCGCAGAGCCGCGCTGGGAAAAGGTCCACGGGCTGCAGCCAGCGCGGGGCAGGAGGAAAGACCGGCGAGCTCTGGGTTCAAATCCCTCCTCGGCTGCTCCGAAGCGCACCCGGACCATCCCTCTCGCTCAGCCTCGCCTACCTCTCAGAGTTGTTGGAAGGATAAAATGATTAGGGGCTCCGTGGACTCTGTCCTGGAGAATTGGATCATTTGTATCCCGCTTTTCTCAGAAAGGCTTCCAACGTCGTTCTTCTCCCCTCCCCCATTTTAGCCTCACAACAACAACCTTGTGAGGGAGACAGATCAAGATGGGTAGCCCAGTAGTCCGTCTGTAGCAGTAAAAAAAAACAGGACCCCAGTAGCATCTATAATAAGACTAACGTAGTTTGTGGTAGAATATGAAGAAGTGAGCTGTGACTAATGAAAGCTCATCCCCTACCACAAATTTTGTGAGTCTTATAGGTGCTACTGGACTCTTGCTCTTTTCGGCTGCTACAGGTAGACTAACAAGACTACACATCCTGAACAAAATTTGTTAATAGATGCAGAGAAGTTAGCCGTGTTAGTCTGTGGTAGCAAAATCAAAAAGAGTCCAGTAGCACCTTTAAGACTAACCAATTTTATTTTAGCATAAGCTTTCGAGAATCAAGTTCTCTTCGTCAGATGCCTGATACAGAGACTGGACAAACATAGAAGAGCAGAGGGAAGAGGCAATTAGGGGGGGAGGGGGAGGGAGCAATCAAAACATTCCTTTGCTAGTATATGTAAACATCTCCTTTTGGTGTGTGTCTCAGTTGGCTTCAAAGGAGTTTGCCCTGTTAGTTTGTAGAAGCCAAACAGCTAGACCATCCAATTCCAATGCAGTATGGGCCTTCGATAACCACAGCTCTCCTTGTCAGATGCATCTGACAAAGAGATCTGTGGTTCCCGAAAGCCCACGCCAGGTACCACTGAGCTCCCCCAGACCCCACCTCTGTAAAGGAAATCTGTTACCTGTGGTAATGTGATAACCATTCATAGTCCCTATTCAGTCCCAGCTTGACAGAGTCAAATTTGCATATGAATTCCAGTTCAGCAGCCTCCCGTTGGATTTTGTTTTTGAAAGGTTTCTGTTGAACTACAGTGACCTTTAAGTCTTTGATGGAATGTCCTGGTAGGTTGAAGTGTTCTCCCACTGGTTTCTGGACGTTTCCATTTCTAATGTCAGATTTGTGTCCATTTATTCTTTTGCGTAGAGGTTGGCTGGTTTGTCCAATGTACAGAGCAGAAGGACATTGTTGGCACATGAGGGCATATATCAGATTGGAGGATGAGCAGCTGTAAGAGCCAGAGACAGTGTAGTTGATGCCATTGGGTCCTGTAATTGTATTCCCTGGGTAGATATAGGGGCAGAGCTGGCATCTGGGTCTGTTGCAGGGCCTGGTACCTGTGCTGGTGACTCTGCTGGCTGATTCATGGTTGTGAGTGAGAAGTCGTTTAAGGTTGGGGGGCTGTCTGTAGGCAAGGAAAGGTCTTCCACCCAGGGCTTCTGAGAGAGAGGTATCATTTTCCAGGATGGGTTGTAGCTCACTGATGATACGTTGGATGGGTTTGAGCTGGGAGCTATAGGTGACAACCAGTGGTGTTCTGTTATTAGTTCCTTTAGGTTTGTCCTGGAGTAGGCTGTTTCTGGGTACTAGTCTGGCCCTGTTGATTTGTTTCTTCACTTCATTTGGTGGGTACTGTAGTCCCAAAAATGCTTGTTGTAAATCTCTTAAGTGTGAGTCTCGGTCGAGAGCATTGGAGCAGATACGGTTGTAACGTAAGGCTTGGCTGTAGACAATAGACCGAGTGGTATGTTTAGGGTGGTAGCTGGAGGCATGTAGATATGAGTATCGGTCTGTTGGTTTCCGGTATAAAGTGGTATTTATTCGTCCATTATGTAGTTGTACAGTGGTGTCCAGGAAGTGTACCTGTTGTGTAGAGTGGTCCAGGCTTAGGTTGATAGTAGGGTGAAAGTTATTGAAGTCTTGATGAAATCAAATGTCTCAGGAAGAGACACTATCACAGTAGGAGTCTCAGGATACATGGACTCTATCCTCAGGCCCTATGCCACCAGCACACCCAGCTATTTACGGGACACCACTGACTTCCTCAGGAAAATACAGTCCATTGACAACCTACCTGATGACACCATCCTAGCAACCATGGATGTGGAGGCTTTATACACGAATATCCCACATGCGGATGGACTGCAAGCCATACGGAATATTATCCTGGACAAAACCACAGCACACCTCGCCACTGAACTTTGTCACTTCGTACTCACTCACAATTACTTCGAATTTGGTGACAACTTATATCTACAGATTAATGGCACAGCCATGGGCACACGCATGGCACCACAATATGCTAACATATTCATGGCGGACTTGGAACAACGCTTCCTCAGCTCCCATCCACTAGAACCACTACTATACTTAAGATTCCTGGATGACATCTTCATCATTTGGACCCATGGGAAGGAAGCTCTTGAGAGATTTCATCAAGACTTCAATAACTTTCACCCTACTATCAACCTAAGCCTGGACCACTCTACACAACAGGTACACTTCCTGGACACCACTGTACAACTACATAATGGACGAATAAATACCACTTTATACCGGAAACCAACAGACCGATACTCATATCTACATGCCTCCAGCTACCACCCTAAACATACCACTCGGTCTATTGTCTACAGCCAAGCCTTACGTTACAACCGTATCTGCTCCAATGCTCTCGACCGAGACTCACACTTAAGAGATTTACAACAAGCATTTTTGGGACTACAGTACCCACCAAATGAAGTGAAGAAACAAATCAACAGGGCCAGACTAGTACCCAGAAACAGCCTACTCCAGGACAAACCTAAAGGAACTAATAACAGAACACCACTGGTTGTCACCTATAGCTCCCAGCTCAAACCCATCCAACGTATCATCAGTGAGCTACAACCCATCCTGGAAAATGATACCTCTCTCTCAGAAGCCCTGGGTGGAAGACCTTTCCTTGCCTACAGACAGCCCCCCAACCTTAAACGACTTCTCACTCACAACCATGAATCAGCCAGCAGAGTCACCAGCACAGGTACCAGGCCCTGCAACAGACCCAGATGCCAGCTCTGCCCCTATATCTACCCAGGGAATACAATTACAGGACCCAATGGCATCAACTACACTGTCTCTGGCTCTTACAGCTGCTCATCCTCCAATCTGATATATGCCCTCATGTGCCAACAATGTCCTTCTGCTCTGTACATTGGACAAACCAGCCAACCTCTACGCAAAAGAATAAATGGACACAAATCTGACATTAGAAATGGAAACGTCCAGAAACCAGTGGGAGAACACTTCAACCTACCAGGACATTCCATCAAAGACTTAAAGGTCACTGTAGTTCAACAGAAACCTTTCAAAAACAAAATCCAACGGGAGGCTGCTGAACTGGAATTCATATGCAAATTTGACTCTGTCAAGCTGGGACTGAATAGGGACTATGAATGGTTATCACATTACCACAGGTAACAGATTTCCTTTACAGAGGTGGGGTCTGGGGGAGCTCAGTGGTACCTGGCGTGGGCTTTCGGGAACCACAGATCTCTTTGTCAGATGCATCTGGCAAGGAGAGCTGTGGTTATCGAAGGCCCATACTGCATTGGAATTGGATGGTCTAGCTGTTTGGCTTCTACAAACTAACAGGGCAAACTCCTTTGAAGCCAACTGAGACACACACCAAAAGGAGATGTTTACATATACTAGCAAAGGAATGTTTTGATTGCTCCCTCCCCCTCCCCCCCTAATTGCCTCTTCCCTCTGCTCTTCTGTGTTTGTCCAGTCTCTGTATCAGGCATCTGACGAAGAGAACTTGATTCTCGAAAGCTTATGCTAAAATAAAATTGGTTAGTCTTAAAGGTGCTACTGGACTCTTTAAAATTTGTTAAGATGTCTTCAGAAGCGAGCTGTGACTACAAAAGCTCATACCCTACCACAACTTTTGTTAGTTTTAAAGGTGCTACTGGACTCTTGGTATCTGAAGAAGTGAGCTGTGACTCACAAAAGCTCATACACTACCTTATATTTGATTAGTCTTTTAGGTGTTACTGTTAAGAGCGCGGGACTCTAATCTGGAAAGCCAGGTTTGATTCCCCACTCTGCCACTTGAAGCCAGCTGGGTGACCCTGGGTGAGTCACAGCTTCTAGGAGCTCTCTCAGCCCCACCCACCTCACAGGGTGATTGTCATGAGGATAAAAATAACACACTTTGTAAACTGCTCTGAGTGGGCATTAAGTTGTTCTGTAGTGCAGTATATAAATCGAATAATAATAATACTGTACTTCATTGCTGGACCTTTCTCAGAGCCAGTTTGGTGTAGTGGTTAAGAGCAGCAGGACTCTAATCTGGAGAGCCAGGTTTGATTCCCTTCTCCACTTGAAGCCAACTGGTTGACCTTGAGCTAGTCATGGCTCTCTGGAGCTCTCTCAGCCCCACTCACCTCACAGGGTGATTGTTGTGGGGATAATAATAACATACTTTGTAAACCACTCTGAGTGGGTATGAAGTTGTCCTGAAGGGTGGTATATAAGTCAAATGTTATGGACTCGTGCTCTTTTCTACCTGTGAGGGAGGTTATGCTGGGAGTAAGGGACTTAACCATGGTCACCCAGAGAGTTCCATGGCACATCGCAAATCGAACCCAGGCCTCCCAGGTCCTTGTCTGTCACTCTGATGACTACACCCACCTGGTTCATAGTATGGTTTTGCCTGGGTTGCAGTATCTTGAGTTGGTGGTTCTCAGGGTCCCCCTTCCAGCCCCCCAGAGATGCTGCCTTGCTAATTTTCTGTTATCTTGCAGGACGGCCCATTCGTTCACTCCTGAAGTAGGGCTACAGAATTATCCATCCTTAGAAGAAGATGCCTATAGTATCTCTGCCTGAGGCCCTGCATTGGGTTGGCTGCCTTCCAGTCAGGAGGCGTTCTGAACCGAAGGCAGCTCAGTCTTGGGCATCTGTGCTCCAGAAGCGTGTCTCCAATCTTTATAATTGGTTTCTTATGAAGATTTATACCCCAATTTCAATAAATGAAAACACTAGAAATGTGACTTCTGAGGAAGTATGGCTCTTTGCTGGCAGCGGGTCAGATAGGAAAAAAGCTGGAGGAAATGTGATGTGAAAGTCCTCCGGTGTACCTGTTGGCACTGTTATCACAGGGTGCTTGGGGGAGAGAGTGCTCCCAGTGTCACCAATCTGGCAAAGTGTTATTTGACTCACAAAAACGTACAGCCTGGAAAACGTTGGTCTTTAAGGTACTGCCGGACTCAAACTGTTCAGTCAGCAGTTGTAACCTTAATTTAGAAGGTGTACCGCCACAGAACATCTGAAAACGAGCTTCAGAAGAAAGCGTGTAGTAGATGAACCTTGGAAAGGTCTTGCTGGTGTTTTCCATTTCATTGTACCGCAGTGTGAACTGCATTAACATCTGCCCCTGTTTTCTCCAACCAATTGTTGGATGGGATTTGATATCCCTTCAATAGATTCTTTCTTCTGTGGAAATGGAACAGGGACAGTGTCCCTGTTTCTCTCCCCCCGCCCCCCGTTCTTGTCTTGCTGTAGGCATTCTCTTTCCAGTAGCTCTTGGGGGAAGGGACCCCCCTATTGTCACGACTAGTCATTTGCTAGAGGCAGTTGACATGATCTGTAATGTGACCCAGCTAATTGGACACAAGGCCAGTTTGGTGCAATTGTTTTGTGGTGGTTTCAGTAACAGCAGAATTAATAGTTAATTTAAAGTCAGGCAACTGGAGCCACTGCCACCTGTGGAAACTGTAGAGGGGCAATTCCATGCATTATGCATCGGAGGAATGGCCTAATTCTGTTACCTGGAGCACATGAAAGAGGCAGCAGCAGACTATTCATTCCCCCTCCTGCAAATAAGCCTAAACACATGCAACTGCATTTGGGAACATTCTTCTCCCTTGATTCCCTAGATTATTTGATTGTGATTGTCCACGAACAGTTAACCAACCAGTCAAATTCTCATGTGGGCACACAGAAAAGTTACACAACACAGCACAGCCTAAGCACAGATTTACCACTCACACTTCTGATAGACTGAGATTGCAGTTCCTCTTTGCCGTAAAATGCTACTTATCATCACAATCCAGAATGCCCCAAATCTAAAACAAGAACCACTATGTGCAGGCAAACAGAGTTGAATGTGGCTCATCAAAGTTTTGATCCAGATCAGCTGTATCAACCTCAGACAATGTGGAGTGGGTCAGTTCACTCTCTAATGGCCTGAGCAAGTCATCTCTCCCGTGCCCCTGTAGTGCCCCCCAGCCCCGGCAACTATGTTGTCATGCTCAATACCATCAGGACATAGGGATGGGGAACCCAGAAGCTGGGGCAGAGACAGTCCAAGAAGTTCACAGTGCAATTCTAAACAGAACGACATAGGCTGATTCCACACACGTTGGATAATGCACTTCCAATCCTCTTTATAGATCATTTGGAACGGATTTTTTTGTGTGCGGAACAAAAAATCCACCTCAAACAATTGATAAAGTGCATTGAAAGTGCATTATCCAACGTGTGTGAAATCAGCCAAAGGGTAGTATTTCCCAATCTGGGTTCCACAGAAACCTGGAGTTCCCAAGGACATTGTCAGGGATTCCGTGAGAAATCATGGAATAAATAAATAAATTCAAAAATACCATGAAATATCCCTCGAAATATCATGGTTATTAAGGTTATGTAAGGTCTCTCTCACACACACTAACATGCCCCTTACAAATAAATTTTCTTGACAATAATTGAGCAACGATTTTTATTTATGTCATTTATAGTCTGTCTCACTGAGACTCAAGGCAGATTATATAGTGTGAGATTAGTACAGTCAGTATCAACAATGCCATAGGGATAATAAATACAAGTTTACAAAGACATAGAATTAGCAAGAATCCAATACAGAATTGAAGAAATGCTGAAATAGAGTACAAGCAATTCTAGGGCTGACATTAAACAACATGAAGCATAGGTAGCACATATTTAAAGCAACAGATTGTATGTAAGGCAATATAGGGGTGAAGTTTACGGTTTCTAACTCATTAGCGAAGCATCTGAGACCCCCCTCCCTACAATACAGCCCTCCTATCAGTACTGAGTCCCTGCCATCAACTTTTTCTGGCCTGTAAACATTTTCATAGGTAGGGGTGCCTCAAGATTTGAAAAATTAATTTAGAGGTTCCTCATTGGGGAAAAAAAGTTGGGAAACATTGCCAAAGAGATTAGGAGAAACATAAATCCTAGAATGACACCACAGCCCCCTTGAGCTGCTTCTCTCAAATTCCACTCTTCTCAGGAACACCCCCCCCCCCCCCCGCTGCCGCCAAATGCTCTGGAATTTGCAGCGCTGAGCTGCCAGTCCTTGGGCCTCTCATGTGTTTTCATTTGTGCTCATTATTAGAGTTACTGCTGTGGCTGTATTACAGTCAATAATTGCATGTATTTTAATTCCTTCTGTATACACTTGTATTTGGATAATGGTTTGAAAGAAAAAGGCATTCTTTCTTGGCTTTTATGTTTTTGCAGCACAGTGCCTGAATGATGGGGAACTCGGGAGGAGGTCCAAGTATTATGGCGCAGCTCAGACACACGCTTGGCATGCAGGAGGGGAGTGCAACCGCTGACCCAAGCCTTTTTAGAGGAGCTGGCATTGGGCCACCTGGGTGGCAGCAGGAATTACAAGGAAAGGGCAAGGACTGCTGGAGTCCCCTCCCTATTGTGGTGGGCCCCCTTTGCTACAGGAAGCTTACTAACCAGTCTGTAAGAGCTTTCTTCCACTCTGCGCTTGGGGGCAGGCATCTCAACCAAGGCATCCTATGCCCATTTTTGAACCCTCCTAGTCAAGGCAACTTCCGTGGCACCCCCTCCCCATAATCTCTGCCCCAGCTCTGCTCTTGTAAGGATCTGTACCAATTATTTGTAGAAAATATACTCCATTCTGGGGGGAATGAGTTTAATGGCAGGAACCTGCTTTTTAAATACAAGATAACAGTAACAAGGACACACAGCGTAGTGACAGCAATATAAACAAACCACTGTGAACACAAGCTAATTTGAACCAATATTTAAACAAAATACTTTATCTATCCTTTATAAACAGTGCAACCCGATTTGTTATAAAAACATTTACAAAATATCTACAAAATAGAAGTACTCTTACATAGAACCTTACAATAACCAGGTGCAATGAAATATAAAGTCCACAATATTGTTGATAGCAGATGCCTTAAATTATACATTCCAACTTCAAGAAAATATGCCTTCCGTTTTAAACTTCAATTTCAACTTCATGTATCAAAGGCAGATATTTTGTAAATGTGTTTAGAATAAGTGGGCTGCATTGTTTCTAAAGGATATATTATATAAAGCGTTTTGTTTAAATATTGGTTCAAATTAGCCTATGTTCGCAGTGGTTGTTTCTATTCCCCAGGCAAGGAGAGATTCCTGTTCCAAAGCAGCGTCCCCTCCTCGGATGTGGGGGGGGGGCTCTCTGCACCAGATTCTCCATCATAGGACCAGAGGAGTTAGCCATGTTAGTCTGTAGTTGCAAAACAGTAAAGAGTCCAGTAGGATCTTTAAGACTAACCAACTTTACTGCAACATAAGCTTTCGAGAACCACAGCTCTCTTCGTGCATGCATGTGACAAAGAGAGCTGTGGTTCTCGAAAGCTTATGCTACAATAAAGTTGGTTAGTCTTAAAGGGGCTACTGAACCCTTTACTATTTTCCATCAGAAGAGAAAACCAGTTGTGTCCTGGATCTTCAGACAGCAAACAAAACAGCCAAGGAGGGGGAAGCGCTTCTTCTGGGGCAGGAGTTCTGTTCCTCCCCACCCCTCCAGCCCCAATAGGCAGAATCCAGGCGCCAGACAGGCAAAAGGTTTTTAAGGGGGGGGGAGGCTTTCAATTGAGGCAGGGGTCCAGATCATACTCCCCCCAGAGCCTTTTAAAGCTGTAGCCTAAGGGAGCCAAGATGACAAGAAGTGAGCCGGGCCTGATCCCCTCCGCCATTGCTGAAGTGCAAGGGCAGCTGCAGTCCCTCCCAGCCGCGAGAAAGCGAAGGGACGAGGCCTTCTCTGTGTTGGCGCCTGCAGCCAAGGTTGCTGATCCCTAGAATTAACTTTTTAAAATAAGAAATCTGTGCTGCCCACCAACCCCCGACCTAGGTAGGACTCGGAGATCTCCCGGAATGACAGCTACGGAGGCCAGTCCCCCTGGAGAAGATGGCAGCTGGGGAGGGCAGACTCCATTGACTCGAGCTAACCTCCCCAAACTTCCCACCTCCCCATCTCAAGGGATTGTCCAGGTCGGAGTTGGCAATCCGGCCACCGCCCCAGAGGCGCCAAGAAGGGTTGCCAGCCTCCAGGTAGTGGCTGGAGATCTCCCGGAATTACAACTGGTCTCCAGGCCACAGAGATCAGTTGACCTGGCGAAAATGGCTACTTTTGGGGGTGGACTCTATGGAATTATGCCAGTCCTTTCGCTCCCCAAACCCCACTTTCTCCAGGTTTCTCTCCCCAGATCTCCAGGCATTTCCCAACTTGCAGCTGGCAAACCCAAGCGCCGAGCCCGCCTGCAGTTGCGCCCCTCTCTCTGCCTCCGTGGCCGGGCCCGGAGCATGTGCAGAGCGCCTCCCGCCTTCCCCGCCGCTCTTCCTTCTGCGCGCAGGGCGCCCGGGGCGCCTCCAGGCGGCGCGCTCTCGCTCCTCCTTCTCCCCGGCGCGGGGCGGGGCGCGGGCGAGGGCGGCCGCCGAGAAGCGCCGAGCAGGGCCCGGCGAGGCGAGGCGAGGCGGAGCGGGCAGCCGCGCTCATGCAGGGCTCGGCGCGGAGGCGCGCTGCGGCCGCGGGCTCCTCGCCGGGCAGGTGAGCGCCGGGCGGGCTGGCTGGGCTGGGCTGGGCGCTGCTTCCGAAGAGCCTCCGAGGTTCAGGCGGGCGATGCCCGGAGAGGAGAGGAGAGGCCGGCCGAAGCCAGGGTGGCGCTTGCTCGCCCGGAGGCGCAGCTCCTGGATCGCGGGGCGGAAGCGTTTGGGGTCGGAGCCTGTTCGGTCAAGGGAGCCAAATAAGACCGGAGGGCGGTGGCTCCCTTGGAGAAAGCTCAGATTCATCCTTGCAGAAGCTTTCCGGAGTCAGAGTGCCCTTCCCCAGGAAATAGTAAAGAGTCCAGTAGCCCCTTTTAAAACTAACCAACTTATTGTAGCATGAGCTTTCGAGAACCGCAGCTCTCTTCGTCAGATGTATCTGATGAAGAGAGTGGTGGTTCTCGAAAGCTCATGCTACAATAAAGTTGGGTAGTCTTAAAGGGGCTACTGGACTCTACTATTTTGCAACTACAGACTAACACGGCTAACTCCTCTGGATCTTCCTCAAGAAAGCTTCTACTGGGATCCATTTGGCTAGGCTTCAACCTGTTGTTGGACTCCGGTTGAATTTTGCTAGCCGAGACAAGAGGGATTGGCCTTTATTTTATTTATTTATTTATTTATTTTGACTTATATCATATATTTGACTCACCTTTGATGGAGGTGAGGCCTCCAGTGGGCTGGCAGGCTGCTAAAAAACCCAGGAGTTGCACTCTTACAGTGAGATCCTAAACAGCGTTACTCCCGTCTAAGCCCATTGAAATCAATGGGCATAGACTAGAGTAACTCTGCTTAGGATTTCACTCTTGGTCAGGCATTGCTGCGCCTCAGCAGTGAACGCCAGTACGCCTTTCCTTTGTCAAAGGGCATGTGGGGGGTAATGAAATCTTCCTGTCGTTGCAATTCCTGTGGCTCAGTTCTGTTCTCCTTTGGCAGGCATGGATCGTCCAAAGAGGAAGAGGTCTGCAGGAATTCCCAGTTCCATTTCGATTTGTGGTTCTACTTCACCCTGCAGAACTGGGTGCTGGACTTTGGCCGCCCGATTGCTATGGTGAGTGCTGAGATGGAGCATTTTGTTGGCCTCTGGTGTGAAGGTGAGGCAGAGGAATGGAGAAACAGAATTCTGTGCTAGGTGGTCTGGCTGCGATACTGGATTTTCCCAAAACTGAGAATCCCTTGTAAAATATTACATTCCAAAATGGTGTGTATGTGTGTTATGTGCTGTCAAGTTGCCTCCAACCTATGGTGACCCTATGAATGAAAGACCTCCGAAATGTCCTACCATTAACAGACTTGCTCAGATCTTGCAAACTGGAGGACGCGGCTTCGTTTATTGAGTCAAGCCATCTCATTTTTGGTCTTCCTCTTTTCCTACTGCCTTCCACTTTTCCTAGCGTTATTGACTTTGCCAGAGAATCTTGTCTTCTCATGATGTGACAAAAGTACGATAGCCTCAGTTTTATCATTTTAGCTTCTAGGGAGAATTCAGGCTTGATTTGATCTCAAACCTACTTATTTGTCTTTTTGACCATCTACGGTAGCCACAAAACTCTACTCCAGCACCACATTTCAAATGAATCAATTTTCTTCCTGTCAGCTTCCTTCACTGTCCAATTTTCACATCCATACATCGTAATGGGGAATGCCATTCTCTAGATTATCTTGATCTTGATTCCCAGAGAAACATCTTTATCTTTAAGGAGCTTATTTAGCCCCCTCACAGCTGCTTTTCCAAGTCTCAATCTCCTTCTGATTTCCTCGTTGCAGTCTCCCTGTTGGTCGATGATTGAGCCGAGGGGTCGAAAATCTTGGACAATCTCAATTTCCTTATTGTCAACTTTGAAATTGTGTAACTCCCTCAGTGGTCACTACTTTTGCCTTCTTGGTCAGGTGTAATCCTGCTTCCGCGCATTCTCCTTTAACCTTCACCAGTAGTTGTTTCAAGTCTTCACTATTATCTGCCGGTAACCTCATGGCATAGCGCCCACTTGATGAGATACACGTGATAGATCTGCAGTTGACAGGTGCGGGTGTGCGTAATGTGCACTCGCACAGTTACGGAGAAAAAAAGTAAACTGCAGGGTCAAAAGACATGCGAGTAGTATGAGATATTACTATATAATTCAAGGTAACCGTAGTAACTTTCAGAAGAATTGGTCACAGTCTTTCTGGTTTCATGGAACATCAGTTACTGTCTTACGTTTTATTTTTTTGAAAATGACAATAAAGTCATTTATTGTCTATAAAAGTCAATAAAGTGGTTGTTCCCCTGCAATACAGCACAACCAAAGGGTGTAACCTAGGAGTAATCCAGCTCACTCTATAGTTACAAACTCCTGGCACGGGATAGATCAACCGCGCATATAGTATGTATTTCCAGTTTTATAACACCCAGAAATGATTGTTCGTTGGAAAGAATAGCCAACTGGGTCTGATGGAAACGTGATACGGAGGAATGACTGTGTAGATTTATTATCAGCCCTTGAAAAAGCATTGTAACGCGAAACGGATATGGCCAATAATCTGTAGGGCATGGAATTTGGTTCATGAAGAAACGGAGCATGCAGCATGATTCTTTGAAGATTTTTTAAGGATTGACTACTCCAATATATCTACCTCAACATCTACAGCACTTACATCTTTCATGGACTTATGAATTGTTCATGTCTTCCCAGGATAATTCCATCAACTTTGTACATTGGCATCAGATACCAGATGAAATAATAATATATTCATATATTAGAGCTGAATGATTGTATTACTGTTTAATGGTTGTATATATTGATCCTTGGATTGCACTTTTAGCACTTTGCACTTTCTTATAAAATTGGAAATATATACTATATGCGTGGTTGATACATCCCTTGCCAGGAGTTTGTAACTATATCGTGTTCCCCGGCAATGACAACTCTTGTTAATCTGCACCTTGGTATTCTATTCCACCCCCACCTGCCTGCTGGTCAATGCAAATGGAGGGAGCTATTTGTAGGGCAGGGTTAGTTATTTATCTCTCCTAAATGCCACTGTTTCCCCTCACACCATTCTTCCTCAAAAACTCATACCTTGGAAATCTAGTTGATCTTTAAGGTGCTGTTGAACCCGGATCTTATTCTTCCTTCAGTCTCTCAAGAAAAGGACAGAACACAGAGTTTCCCCCCCCCCCCCAAGCTAGAGACTGGATCCTTTGCTGCCAAACGTTGATAGGGGGGAGTGGAATCCCGCCCCTTCCATTCAGGATGTGAAAGCAACATAGAGTTCGGGCCCCTCCGGAGCATGCAATTTTGGTCTGACCCCATACGAGGATAGACGCTGCCGTTGCTCCATTGGTGAAGTGGAATCACTTGTTCATATGTTCTTTCGTTGTCCTTTCCGTCAAGTCTATAGGGACAAGTTTATTTCCCTGCTCTTAGACAAACCAATTGCAGAGGCAAATAAGGTCTGCCTGGAGAAACTACTAATTGATGAAAATCCAACTATCTCCAGGCAAATAGCCAAATTCTGTTTGGTTAAATTCGATAATAAAAAGCTTAGCCATACTTAGTCTCTCTTGCTCTTTTTACAATTTTAACTATTTTAACGTCAGTGCTTTAAATATTAGAATTACTGTGGTTCCCAGAAAACTATATACATTTTAAGATAAGATTTTAAATGCTAAATGTATTTTTCTATGTCCATTACATTTTTATGCTGGATTTAACTATTCTGTTGATTGCACAGGATGTATTGCCATTGTTTTGGTCTGACCGCAAATAAATTCATTCATTCATTCAGGACAGAACACAGAGTTTTCCTCCCCAAGCTAGAGACTGGATCCTTTGCTGCCGGACGTTGTTAGGGGGGAGTGGAATCCCACCCCTTCCATTCAGGATGTGAAAGCAACATAGAGTTGGGGGCCCAGCCTGCCCTCCGGAGCATGCAATTTTGCTCTGGTTTCTGACATTTCCGCCACAGAAGCTTTCCCCCAGTTTTTGGTTTCGTTTGGCTGCTTCAGTTCGTCTTTCCATGAGGCTCACCTCAGTTCAGTACCTGAGCACATTGTTTATTTTTACATTTAATATTACATTCCCCCACCCAGGCACCTCAGCGTCTGAGCTGTCTCCATTTTGCCTGAATTTCTTCCCCAAAGCAAGAGTCCATTGCTGTATGCTTCCATGCCGGAATCTGGGTTACAGCTGGAAATCTTTTTTTTAAGTAAAAAAAAAATACCGCTGTGATTCTTAGCACCCAAAAATTCTACCCAGGTCTAGCTAGTGGGGCGTACTACCAGGAAGCCTCCCCTACTTATTATGGGCTGCCAGTCACTGCATCCCCAATCACTTTATATACATAAAAAAGATAACTACATCGTAAGTCATCTAAGTCATATCTCCACAATTTCAGTCATCAATAATCATCTGAATTGTATATGAATTTAAACACAACATCTAAATTCTATAAGAATTAAACATAGTGAATAAACATCTATACATTGAATCAAATGGTGTCGTTAACTAAATCATACTTATATAGAACTTGCCCATATATATTCCTAAATTTCCTACTTCTGTTTAAATATCTTTTCATCTATCATCATATTTTATAATAGTTATTCTTAATTATTCTTTTCTGTTCCTTCCATCAGATCTTGCTTCCGCTAGAATGGTTCCCGCTGAATAAGCCGAGTGCCGGAGACTATTTTCACATGGCTTACAACGTCATCACCCCTTTTCTTCTTCTGAAGGTATTGTCTGTTTTTGGAAGGTCCTGTTGGAAGATTAAGCCCCATACCTGAGCGGGAGGCAGGCTGACCTAATTCCCTCCAGCCCTTTGGCATAAAGATGCGAGCACGTCGTGTTCAACAACATTCCCAGTCCCAGATTGTGATGTGTTGTGCCCAACTTTAGCAACTTTGGCAAAAGGCCCATCTTAACAAACATAGGGAAACCTTTTCTCTTTACACTGCCTTATATAATTTGCTGGCTAAACTTGTCCCTCAATTTCCTGAAAAAGGTCGCTTTGGTAATTCCATAATCCGGAGTGGCACTAGGGGTTGTATCAGCAAGCGAGGGGACGCTGTGATTCTTCCAGACAGAACCACGAAAGGCCTAGAAGGGAACGCTGCATTGGTTGCCTCTGACAAATCACACTTTAAATCTTCCTGGCTAGTGAATTGCTTTGATGTGCAAAAAGTGGTTGGATTTTTGAGATACAGCAACCAAAATGTACGAAGAAGAAAGGGGGCCGCACCAAGGCAAAACGAAGAGATGATTGGTGCAGAGGAAAAGAATCAATAATAATAATCTTTAATAATTGTCTCTTCACCAATTGTCTTTTCATCTTCGTTTTGCCATGGGGTTGTACAATTATTAAAGATTCCTTTCCTCTGCATCAATTGTCTCTTCATCTTCGTTTAACCAGAAATGTATTCTAATATTCCAAATGTGGGCCCTCTGTATAAGAGCATTATAATTGGCTGTTTTATTTTCAAACCCTATCCTAATAATCCCCAACATGAAGTTTGCCTTTTTCACCGCTGCCTTACACTGAGTCGACATTTTCATCAAGCTTTCCACTAAAACCCCAAGTCTCAACCAATTCAGATGCATGAGCATATATTTAAAATTATCGTTCCAGTTTGCATCACTTTACACTGACCCACGTTGAATTTCATTTGCCACGTTGTCTCCCGCCTACCCAATTTGGAGAGGTCCTCTTACAGCTTTTCACAATCCATGTTGTTTTTCACCATCCCGAATAATTTGGTGTCATCTGCAAACTTGGCTCCTGTACTGCTCACCCTCAATTCCAAATAATTTATAAACAAATGCATTTTATCCTCACAACAACCCTGTGTGGTAGTTAGGCTGTGTGCAACTGGACTGAGTACTCGAAGTGAGCTTCCATGGCAAAGTCGGAATTAGAACCTGAGTCTTTCATACCCTAATCTGAAACTTTAACCACTACATCACCATCACATCCCCTAACATTTGCTCCTTTCTATCTGGGGCTGCTGAGGATTGAACCTGGGACCTTCGTCATGCAAAACAGATGCTCTTCCCCAAACCACAGCCATTGCCTCCCACTCAAAGAGATGCTTCACTAACAAGTTAGGGACCATAGACTTCGCCACTGTGTTGCTTTATGTACTATTTGCTGCTTTAAGTATGCACTTCTATGTGCTGCCTGTTGCTTTAAGTATGACCCTGCTGGGTAGTTCTATGTTGTCTAACGTCAGCCCTAGAATCGCTTATGCTGTTTCAGCATTTCTTCAACTGTGTACTGGATTTTTGCTACTATTATGTCTTTGTAAACTTGCATTTATGTACCCTATGGCATTGTTGATGGAAATGTCCTTGATATTGACTGTACTGATCTCACACTATGTAATCCACCTTGAGTCTCAGTGAGAAAGGCGGACTATAAAATGACATAAATAAAAATTACAGAGAGAGCCTCATCTCTTGCTAGGGAATGGTCATTGTAGGAGCAAAGCAGCCTAAATCCCCGGTCAATAGCTGGTTTCCTTGAGGCCCCCTTAAGTGAGGGTGAGCAATACCCCTCCCTGAGGACTTAGTTGGTCAGATGGAGCCATGTTTTCCAGACCTGTTGACTCCAGGCTGGTAGCTGGAGGGTCAAGTGGACCTCCCATGGGGGCAGAATTGGCCTCTGGGCACCTCTAGTTGCTGACACTTAATGTACAGTGAGGAGTCGGCAACTGGCCATACCGTCCAGGGGCTGTGTCTGGAAGATCTGGGCTCCAGATTAATTTTAATTAATTAATTTAATAACCCGGTTTAGAGGCTGTCTTGTGTTGGACTTCTGGCTGGGACCCAGCAGGTTTCAGAGGAGGTTGTTCAGGAATGGGCCGGCGGCACCAAACAAAGCATCCCTTTGGCACCAGAGGGAGCTCTTCTTGATGCAAAGGGTCTTCTTTGGCCAGAGAGAGTCCAGCTCCCCAAATGAAGAAGTAACCTAAGGCACGTGATTTATTCGAAGAACTGAATTGGGGCGGGGCATGTCCTGGATGTGGGGACGGGGCAGAGGCTCCGTTTTCCTTCTGGACCATTCAGCGCAGCTTTCCCTTGCAGCTCATCGAGCGGTCCCCCAAGGCCCTCCCCCGGTCCATGGTATACATCAGCATCATCACCTTCGTCATGGGAGCCAGCATGCACTTGGTGGGCGATTCCGTCAATCACCGGCTGATCTTCAGCGGCTATCAGCTCCACCTGTCAGTCCGAGAGAACCCCATCATCAAGAACCTCAAGCCCGAGACGCTGGTAAAAGGAGGCCGTGCCACTCTCTTCTTTCAGGGCCGTTTCTCTGCTGGGTCTGACACTCCCCTTTCGTTCCTTTCTAGATCGACTCCTTTGAACTGCTGTACTACTACGACGAATACCTCGGCCATTCCATGTGGTAAGCCCAGTGCAGGCTTATTCCTTTCGCTGCTGCTGGATTTGGGGCTTTTTTGGAGAGCCCCCCCTCCCCTTAATGTAGGGCTGTTTCACATGCAGTGCTTTAGCCAGGGAAGGCAGGCCCACGTTTGGGAAGACATGCACGTGAAGTGGTGCTTGCTCGGGGACACACAACTTGGAGAAGCCCCTGTCTTTTCTCTTGCCGTCCTTTGGCAAAAGGACACAGCGTGTGGCCGGGAGGCCTCCTGCCTCGGAAACTTGAGACTGTCTTCAGGCTCCACCTCCCCACTGACCTTGCTGTCGTTGCTCATCAACATAGCCTTTTGAATTAAAAAATAAATAAATCCGCAGGCTTCTGTTTTCCCTTGCTGATTCTTCTGTGGAAGTGCATTTTAAAGCCCGGCCCCTTCCCGTCACTTGCCTTCAGTTAACAGTATCAAACAAGCTGCCACCTTTGGTTTTGCCCAAATTGTGTGCTGACGTCAGGGCCACAATACTCCTGTCTCAAAAACATGCCAACCCAAAAGCTTTCAGTAGACAGCTGTGGCTGCTCATAAGGCGCCCACCAGGTGGCAACTGAGGACAAAATAAATACAGGGGGCTTTTAGGATCAAACAAAAATAGGAAGCTTCCATGTCAGGAGTGGGCATTCCCTGGACAGCATTGTGGCATTTATGCCTGGCTGACACCAACCTATAGTTTGGACCAGAGAGACTGCCAGCAGTCTGGTTCCTGGCCCATTGCTCACGGCTGCAGAAAGGCAGTGAAATGGCTGGACTGTCTAGACCTGGCCGTTAAGACACCAACCTATGAGAGAGAGAGAGGGGTGGGGTGGGGTGGGGTGTCTCCTTAAGTCATTTCTCATCTCCAGTTCCATATGGCTTCTTACTCTGCCTCTTTCCCCCATAACTCCAGAAGCTTTGGGGTCTGGTTTGGAGCTGTTCAGTTGGTAACCAGAGGCCCTTTGGTTCCTTTGGTTGTTGATGGCCATCTACTGTACTTAAACAAATACAGAGCATGCAAACCAGATGTGTCTCTGTAGCCCTTCAGAGCCACTTCAAGCTCTGGAGGGTGGGGGGGTGTTGCTGTGAGCTTCAAGCCCAGATCTCTGCTTTGGGATCCCTGTTGTGTGTCACACAGCAAGCACTGAATTTGCTTTACAGCAGGTTTGGATCAGTGTTGGCTTCCCTGGCCCGGTGTTAGGGATTCCAGCAGTCACAGTTGGTTGCATGGTCTAAACGGGCAGACGTGAGCTCAGCTGTTGCTCGTGCCCCACTTGAAATTGGCCTCTGGTTTGATGCTTTGGGTGATTAATCTGACCGTTAATGCTCAACAAGGTTATATAGCTTTGAGATACGCTTGTAAATGGCCGGGGAGAAAAAAAGAAGAGATTGACAATATATGTTTGGAATAAAATTATGCATAGGTATGAAGATAGAGGGGAAAGATAGAATAAAAATAGTTAAATAGAAGTGAAAAATTAAGAATATATATAAATAAGAGCTATATAGATACGTGATTTGATTGACAGCTATATGAATTAAATGAAAAAGAGTCCAGTAGCACCTTTAAGACTAACCAACTTTATTGTAGCATAAGCTTTCGAGAATCTCAGTTCTCTTCATCAGATGCATGATGAAGAGAACTGTGATTCTCGAAAGCTTATGCTACAATAAAGTTGGTTAGTCTTAAAGGTGCTACTGGACTCTTTTTGATTTTGCTACTACAGACTAACACGGCTAACTCCTCTGCATCTATGAATTAAATGGTAGCTGTTCATCTTTTATGTTTCCTTTGCATGACTTAGATGATTGTAGACAACTGTAGTAGTGGATGATTGTAATGAATAATAATAAGAAAAAGAAAATGGCAGGGGAAGTCCTGATAAAATCCCAGGCGAAGAAGAGAGGGAGATGAGGACCAGGGCCTGATGCTGTGGCTTCGTACCATGATGAGAGAACTTCCCTGTGGTCCCTTCTATCACGGCCTTGGCCCAACATACCCTATGTCCCTCCATGGCAGCTTCAGTCATCCGAACAGGGTCTCTTGCAGGTGCCAGCCTGCACATGGGCGAAACCAACAGCAGCCCACACACGGGCTTTCTCTGTGGTGGCCCCTACCCTGTGGAACGGTCTGCCTGAGGAGGTCAGGAGAGCCCCCACCCTCCTCGCTTTCCACAAACGATGCAAAACCAAGTTTTTCAAAAAGGCTTTTACTCAGATATGAGGATGGTATTGTAGGGAGGGGGTCTCAGATGCTTCGCTAATGAGTTAGGGACCCCAGACTTCACCACTGTGTTGCCTTGCATATTACCTGTTGCTTTGCATATTATTACTCCTATATACTACCTGTGCTTCATGTTGTCTAATGTCAGTCCTAGAATTGATTATGTTCTGTTTCAGCTATTCTGCAACCCCATATTGGATCCTTGCTAATGCTATGTCTTTGTAAACTTGTATTCATTTACCCTATGATGTCGTTTATGGAAATGTCCTTGACACTGTATGGAAATGCCTGCCCTCGTCCTTGCTACTGATTGTACTAATCTCACGCTATGTAATCCGCCTTGAGTCTCAGTGAGAAAGGCGGACTATAAATAAATAATACTGCTGCACCGAGAACCTCAAGAAGAGGCAACTCTCTCCTTCCGCTTCTCTTGTTTCCCTCCAATAGGTACATCCCCTTCTTCCTCATTCTGTGTATCTATTTTTCTGGCTGCTTCATTCCCAAGAAAGAGGAGCCAAGGATCCCGGTAGCAGCCGTGCTGCTTATTGGGCCCAGCAGCCTCTACTACTGGTAAGTGAAGCAGCTGCTTTGGAGAAGGCCAGGATGGCGCTGGATGCCTCTTCAGATAGGCGGTCGGAATTTGGGGATTCCAGCAGGAATTTGGATTTCCGTTAGAAACACAGAACTTGGCATAGTAGATCGGGGCCATTTCCACACACGTTGAATAATGCACTTTCAATGCACTTTCGTAATCCTTAAGAAGTGGATTTTTTGTTCCACACATGGAAAATCAATTTCAAATCTTCACTAAAGAGTATTGAAAGTGGATTATCCAACGTGTGTGGAAGCAGCCCTGGTTGAGGTGACATATCCAAAGCGCAGGGTCAGCCCAACGAGCTACAAATGAAATCTCCTTTCTTACGGGCTCTCCAGTACTGACTTCAAGTGGATTCCCTTTTCGGCATTGCTACTCCCCCAAAGACTTGGAGATGGTCTCTGAGGCCACCCACCGTAATTTATTTCCTTTGGATAAATTTAGTAAGCTTAGCCAATTAACACCGTTACCTGAAAGTGTCCTTGGCCCCTTATAAAAACGGAGATCTTCCATTTCCCCTGAATATTTCATTTAATTGGCATTGGATTTAAATAATAGGCCTACAGAAGGGACCGAGCCCACCCGGGCAGCAATTTTGTGGTGGCAACCCGCTGACCCTTTCTCAGAATTCCAGAAGTGACCACAAGCTCAGCAAGTGGAAGCCGCTGTCCAGGGCCGCAGTCAGAAATCCAAGATCTTGAACGGCAGATGTCCGAGCTTGAACCCCGGAATGCGTTTTCTAGTGTTGTGCCCCCAGCCCTTCCATCACCTTTCTGAGCCCCACAAGGAGATGCCTCTGTTACTTCTTAAGGAGAACGCTATTGAAACGAGAGGGTTATGCCTTTTTGTACCTCCTCTGACCCCGTTGCTCTTTCCCGCTACAGGTATCTTGTCACTGAAGGTCAAATCTTCATCCTCTTCATTTTCACCTTCTTCGCCATGATGGCTTTGGTGATGCACAAGAAGCGGAAGGGCTTGATCCTAGACAGTAACGGCCGTTTCCTCTTCTACTCGTTCATTATAACGCTGGTGTTGATTGCCCTGTGGGTAGGATGGCTCTGGAACGACAAGATCCTCCGGAAGAAATACCCGGGCATCATCTACATTCCCGAACCGTGGGCTTTTTATACTTTGCACCTGAATAATTTGCAGTCTCCAATGGAAGAGAACATTTAACTTTTTGGATACCTTTTGAAAACGTGCTCCGAGGGGCCCGTTCTGTTGGGAGCATTTTCTTTGCAAGCCCCGTTGAATAGAATAGGATTTGTACATGGGACGAGGAGGAACTTTTTCCTCCCTAATTCAATGGCTGATCCTGATGTGGCTTGATCCTTTGCAAGTTTACTTGTAAAGAAGTTATGCTGAGTGCTTTGGGGGTATAATCGATTAAGCCCGTATGGGGACGCAGCCTTTGTCATGGAGCGTTTGGGTTGTAGGGAGAATATTCACCATCTGTTATATTCTGCCATTGAATTTTAAAAGTCAGTTTGCTTGAACTTTGAGCTGTTGAGTATTCTTTGTGATTCCAGTCCTTCCAGCGTCGAAGGGAACCTTTTCAACGTGTCTGTAAACATCTCAGAAGCCAGCGTAAGGCCCCACAGACTTCCATTCTACAGGTGGGATTTGGTGCTAGTATCCCGCCCGCCACACACTTATTTCCTATTTCTCTTGCAATGGATAGCAGAATAAACTATGCAAAGATGGGCTTCTTTCACCTAGTTTGAAGCTTGGTGCGGGTCTTTTATAAATGCTAGAACAGGACAGGCCCTGTTGTGGGTTTTTTTCCAGCAACTCCATTGATGGGTTTTTGCTCTGCCGCTTCTGAAAACTCCAACAGAAAGTCGCCCCCATCTCTCCCCTTCTTCGTTTGCAAGCATGCCTACAGGTGCACGGGTAGATGTTGGGATCGCCACCCATTAGGGTTCAGTGTTGGACTTTGCCAGTGCAAGCACTCGAAGCATAAAACCCTTAAAGGCTCAAAATTGTTATCAGACCCCCTAAATGTATCTGTTTCTGAATTAGGTTCTGTATTGTCCACTGTAAGCACAGCGTTGCGGCCACTGATTCTGAATATGCTCTTCTGGTAACAGTTAACCTAACAACTTGGACTGAACCTGCCTTCCTCTAGATCAAACGAGTGCTGGTCAATTTATTGTCCATCCATTGATTCATTGTGTGAGAGAGGGTTAATTTAAAAGTCAGCGTTTTGAAATCTTGAAGATTGAGTAAAGCAGTTTAACCCCCCAAAAGAGCTGCTTTTCATTGGCTGAAAGGCTGTCAAATATTCCTCTTCCTACCTGAGGGAAGGAAGATCTAAATCATAGGAAACACTCCAGGGTTCAGCGAATTTGAGAGCCAGTATAGTATAGCAGATAGAGATACGGACTATGATCTGGGCGACCCAGGTTCAGTTCCTTGCTCTTCCATGGAAGCTCACTAGGTGACCTTAGCCCAGTCACAAACTCTCAGCTTAACTTATCTCACAAGATTAGTTGTAAGGAAAAATGGTGGAGAGGAGAAGGGCGTAAGCCATTTTGGGTCCCCTTTGGAGACAAAGATCCAGAGGAGTTAGCCATGTTAGTCTGTAGTAGCAAAATCGAAGAGTCCAGTAGCACCTTTAAGACTAACTTTACTGTAGTTGCATCTGACAAAGAGAACTGTGGTTCTCGAAAGCTTATGCTACAGTAAAGTTGGTTAGTCTTAAAGGTGCTACTAGACTCTTTTCGATTTTGGAGACAAAGGCACTGTAGCATGGAAGTAAAAAATATTTTTTTAAATTTTTTAATTAAAAACTTCTGTTATGACAACCTGTGAGCATCAAAATGCCCTCAGAAGCATGCAGATCATTGCCTAACTCGTGAAAACTGTTCATTGATCAATCAGTTAAAGATGTTTTGACCAGTTTAATGTTGCAGCCGTAGATGTAACCAGCGTCTACTCAAGTTTCTGGTTTGTGGATGCCGCAGTACAGTCTTCAGATTTACAGTTGTTTTCATGGTTTGCAACATAGTACTTTGATCAAACCCCCCACGCCCAGCAAGAGTTGGAGGCATTGGCTTAAATTCTTTGAACAAGTTCTGTATGCATTAGATAGTCTGACGCTGAGTTAGCTTCCTCTTCCACTAAAACTGCCATTTGTGCAAGATCAATGGTTCTAGCAAAAAAGGAAGTGCACAGACTATTTAATAGAAAAGAGTCCCGTAGCACCTTTAAGACTAACCAACTTTACTGTAGCATAAGCTTTCGAGAACCACAGCTCTCTTAATCAGATGCATCTGACGAAGAGAAATGTGGTTCTCGAAAGCTTATGCTACAGTAAAGTCGGTTAGTCTTAAAGGTGCTACGGGACTCTTCTATCTTGCTACTACAGACTAACATGGCTAATTCCTCTGGATCGAAGACTATTTAATGTGCATGGAACTCATAGGATCTAAGGCATACTTGGTTCTTTTTCCAGACAGCATCCCATAACTCCATAAGGAAACAACAGAGATGCGTGCAGGAAATGGTACCTTTCTCTCAAAAGGGAGCTGCAGTCAAGGGCCATGCTAAATGCTGGTTTAAAAAAAAAGCATTTCTGATTGCTAGAGAAATCCAGGGCTTCCTTGCACAGCGAGAGCTCTTTGTTCTGGTCGCTGGAGTCCCTTCTGTGCTTTTTACCTTCTTTCCCTCTCGCTACTCAGGTAGAAAACATTTCACTCCAAAGGCAGGAGAAAAGCATTTCTTCACTTGCGGATGTTAGGAATTCCATCACCGCCCCCACGTAGAATTCCTTCACCAGCTGCTACCTCGCCACGCCTTTGTATATCGTGTGCCTTTTCCAAGCGTGATCCAAACCGAAAGAATAAAAATTGGCTGGGGAAAAAAGTCTCTCTGGGTTGCATTTCTTTGTGAATTCGGACAAATCTCCGCTGTTTGGGCTGCCCCCTCACAGAAGCTGCTTCTGCAGGACTCCTTTTAGACGTTAAAACTGCTGTAGCAGAACTTGTCCACCTACTCATAGCTCACAGGGTAATTGAATCCCACAATATATCTTTTGTCAGAGCTACTCATTTATATCAACAGTCAACTTGAGTTCGAATGCCGACAGGAACAAGCCGTTCTTTGTGGCTATATTTGGGGGCGGGGGAGTCTCTGGAGAAACAGCCCCTGAATTCTAGAGGGTCCAATGGAGTCTAATCTGGAAACGGGGGGCCGTCTAGATGAATGCTTCAGTTGCAGAGTTGCCTGGTGTGCCAGGAGCAGGCATGTTAAAAGATGCTCTCTTTTTTTAAAAAAAAAAAAAGATTTTATTTAAAAAAATAATGTGAAAGTGAAAAATAGCAAGTGCATAATAAAAGATTATACAAATACTAGGTTGGCCATTGAATTGAGACTTGTACAGTCTATATAAACAATACATATAGAGTTGTTTTGAGACATACAAGCACTACATTTAAACTAACATGGAACTAATACAGGGATACAGTCAAAATTTGCCATACCTAAACATAGTTACATAATAGTTCTCAGGGCTTTTTTTTCTGGGAAAAGAGGTGGTGGAACTCAGGACCGCACAATAACGTCACTTTGGGTCAGCTGGAACAAGGGAGGAGTTTTTAAAAGTTTAAATCACCCTTGGTGAAAATGGTCACATGGCTGGTGGCCTTGCCCCCTGATTTTCAGACAGAGGGGAGTTTAGATCGCCCTCGGCACTGCTGAGCGGTGCAGAGGGAAAACTAAACTCCCCTCTGTCTGGAGATCAGGGGGCGGGGCCACCAGCCATGTGACCATTTTCAAGAGGTGCCGGAACTACGTTCCACCGCATTCCAGCTGGAAAAAAAAGCTCTGGTTCTCCTTCCATCTCCTTCCCGCTCCTTGGTTAATTTTGCCTATACAAACTATTACATCGGCTTTTTTGTTTTAATTCTTGTCTTTAAGTTAAGTTGCCTTAATTAAAGTTAGTTTCTACTAACTAACTAGTCAAAGAAATCCTTCCATTTCCCCCAAAATTCGGCCATTGGTCTGTTGTGTGTAAATAGATAGTTTAGCCATTGATGCATATTCATAAATCTTTTTTTTATTAGAAAATTTTTATTAGGTGAGAATATTAATATACAACTTTCAAATAGCATCTCATTATCCTTTCCCCCACCCTTTCCCTCCCCCCCTTTTCCAAGACTTCCAACAGCTTTCCAACCCTATAGCCTAATCATATTCATAAATCTTGTTCTCTTTTTGTTTTATCCGATGTTGCTTTTGCTACAGGTCTACCCGAACCCCCGTTTTAATTTATACGTGATGCAAAAATATTAAAAGTGTGTAAATACTGCAAGACAAATTTGGCCCAAGGAAACGACAAGGCAAGTGAAAAAAAGACTCGGGTTCAACGACCTTACGGAAAAAGCAAAATGGAGATTTTTCAAGTCAAACTACTGGGCTTGGAAAATTTAGTGGCATCCCACCCTAAGAAATGCAAACCAGTGTAGTTAATGCAGTCCTATGTGGCCTCTGTAAAGAGCCACTTTCAGATCAGCAAATGGACACGCTCCTTTGTTGGTGTCTTGGAATCCGTTTGAGATCAAGTATTTAGTCAGCCAAAGAATTCCAAAAGGGGAGGTGCCTAGAAAGGCAAATGCTGGAATTAGGCTGGGTACGTTTTCTACATTGTACTTGAAATTTTCTTTTACATGACAAGATGGAGCATTTCTGCAGCCCACCTGCTCTTTGGAGAGCAGCAGGTATTGCCACCGAAACGCGATCCATGCCATGGATCCTCTTGTATCCACACAACAAAGAGTATTTATTACACTTGTCGCTGTTCAGCTCCTCCCTTCGCGACTGGCAGACTTTAGCCTTCCAGCTAAACTGAAAGTCAGAAGTTGAAGACGCTGAGCGCGGGCTGGCCAAGAGACTCCACACCCTCCTGAGAAGGGTATAAAAGCCGGCAATGGTGAAGTGTTCTAATTTTTGTACAAGAGTGTGTGTGGGTGGGGGGGGGGTTGCTCTGAAGGGTGTCTTCATTTAACCTTTTGTCTTGTGTGTGCATTGCAGGCAAAATTCCTCTCCCACCACCAAATCAATGGTATGTACCTTTTAAAAAATGGCAGCAAAGTATATTCTAATATATGTTTATTTAACTGAACGTGCTGTTCCTGGGAAAACCTCAAGGCAGCTCCCACCCAGGCATTGCCCTTCAAACTGAATTTTACCATGGTGCGGCATTTGACCTTTATGCTTCTCCTGGTAGCACCAAGTCCTAGAGTTTCACTTTAGAATGGCTTTGTGGTTTTTATTCGATCTATCAGTAATGATTAAAAATACATAATGAAAACTTTTTGAGTTAAAGAAAAATGAGTTACTCTAAGAAACGGCTGCTGCATTTAACCATGGGATAGCTTTCAAGCCATAACATTCTTGCCTGGGGTTTTAATAACATGTCACAACATCAGTTTTATTGTTTTTATCTTTGCTGGCTTTGTTAGCATTATCAAAAAGAGTGTGATGCCTTGTTTCTGCGAAGTACTGGAACTCGACCTTTGAGATACCCGTGGAGCCATTCCAGAAACAAGAAGCAGAAATATGTCAGGCGGAGGAAGGCACAGTCAACCTAGGAGGGTGTTTTGATGGGGAAGATCCGGAGGAGTTAGCCGTGTTAGTCTGTAGTAGCAAAATAGTAAAGAGTCCAGTAGCACCTTTAAGACTAATGCTACAGTAAAGTTGGTTAGTCTTAAAGGTGCTACTGGACTCTACTATTTTGATGGGGCAGGTGGAATGTTAAGAGATAATATTTAAAATCGTCACATTAGATTGTTGTTATGTATCCTGAAGCTTGGGGATCAAAGAGGCGAATGCTTCCGCTTTTCTGGTACCATACATTGGAGCCTAGATCACCTGCAGGCACTAAGGAAGTTTGTGGGATGCGTGCCCTGGCCTCCACCTCCATGGGCCGCTACTTCCTGTTTGGGGGGAAATAACCCTTGTCTTCCCGTGCAGTATTGAAACTGGAGTCCTCCTTCTTTCCTGTCTAGAGTTCAAGGAATGTTTTTCCCTTTATGATAAGAAACACAAAGGCAAGATCAAGGCCAGTGACCTCATCACCGTCATGCGCTGCCTGGGGGCAAGCCCCACCCCAGGCGAGGTGGCAAAGCACCTTCAGGCGCATAAAGTGGGTAAGTCAAAGGAAAAGAATGGTCCACTGTTCATAACTACCCTCAAGAAAGGCAATCCTGGTAAGCTGACTATTGTAGGCGGTCACATACCAGAAGTTCAGAAGTGCCTGGATCTTTCCTCCCCCAACCAACAAAGACAAGAGAGGAGTTAAAGATGGGAGGGATAAAGGGGAAGGCAAAAGGCAAGGGTTAGGATCAGGCCTCACACTGAAAAAAAGCATTTAGCACTTTAAAAAAAGCTGTAGTTTGACTTTGCTAGAAAAAAATGGAATGTGTGTGCAGGAAGAAAAGCTGCAGAAAAGTCGGTAAAGATGCCGCTTTTTTCTGTGCAGAACGCAAAAAAAAGTCTGGGAAGAGTTTGGAGACTGAATCGGGGTATTTTGACAGTGCGTGCAGAACTCTGGAGAGAAATCGATACACTGTGGGTACAGAAACGATGAAAAAGTCCTGTCTTGGACCAGAGACAGACGGGGCGGGGGGGTAGAAGTTGAGGTTGGGGGTTCACACCTAGAGCTAGTTAGGCAGACAATGTGGAGATTCAGCACATAAAAGAAATTGGTAACAATAGGAGGATCTAGCTATGTGAGCCTGTAGGCACTTTTGGTATTTTGAAAATAGAGTATCTCCACAAAATGGCTGCTATGCATGCTGGGCCTAGTTCTCAGATATTAGGAGGTCCCAAGCCAAATGTCCACCTATGATGGAGGCAGCTGTCTCCAAATGGGAGTGTCCTACAGATAGAGGTTCAGAAAATGATGAACAGCATGGGGACTTTTTCTCTTCCTACTGTCAGACCTTGGGATCATCTAAGGAAATTGTCTGGTAGTAAATTCAGGAAGAAAATTCTTCACACAATGCATAATCGGTTTATGGAATTCTCTTTCTCAAGAACGGTACTTAAATTCAAGTGGGACCAGTCCATCAGCAGCTGGTAGATATGGTAGCTAAACAGAACTTAATGTTTAGAGACATTAAAACTTTTGAGTGCCAGTCTCTACACGAGACATCTGACGCATGAAGAACAAGTGTCAGGAGATGGGGTGGAAGGGTAGTTTAAAAAGAGAGACGGCGGCAGGGCAAAGGCTTTGCTATACGCTGGAGCTGTGTGAAATGCCAGAAGCGAAACTTCAGCCCATTATAACCTTTCCAGGTCCAGGCCCGGCTCTGGAAGGCAGCTCCAGCCCATTTCCATTCCTCACTGCCCTCTGATTGCAATCCCACACAGTTTTAGACAGGAGAGGTGAAATTGACAGAGCCTTCAGGGAGGCAAAGATGAAATTAACAAACCCTCTGAGCAGCGATCTCCGCCAGCTCTGTCCTTAAACTACGCTTCCCGGCTAACATTGCATCTCCCTCCACTTGACGAACATGCACCGAGGCATCTCATGTAGAGAGACTCAACCACTTGGAAAGAAACAGTAAGCCTTGCCTTCCTGTCACATTTGTGAGCATCTTGGACACATCTGGGTGGCTGTGGTTTTAACGCTGGATCATTGCTTCTTCCCTAAAGCAGCAGCCCTGGCTTTCTTCCTGTTCGTTGGAGTACAAGGTGTTTTAGAATTTAGATTCATCAATGTTTGGGTATGTAGGAAAAGCCCATTGAGAAACAGCTGCTTCGCTTGGAACCTCCAAATATCTGGCAACTGGACGCAGCCCTCATGTTGCCGTTTTGTTTCACTCGCTCCAAAAAACCCACAAGAGCCGTGAATTCATAATTTTGTGGCTTTTAGTTTTAAGAATAAGGTTCTGAGATCTCAAGATGAGTCACAGAAAAAAAAATTAATGAGACCACAAACTGATTGATAATAAAGAGGGAAGTGTAAGCGAAAAACTGTAATGGATTAATGATATGCCTATTATGTTTCTTACCTTTTTTACTTTGTAGATTGTGTTGTAGGCCATTCTTGGCCCTTTGTAGTTGCCTTCTTGCGATGTTTCACTTACTTTCTCTTGTTCTATCTTTTAACTTTTCCACCATAAAAATAAAAAATAAATTTCAAAAAAACCCACAAGAGCCCACAGGCTCCACGAGGTTAGGGGATTAGCCCTCGGTTCTGATCCAGCAACGCACATCTTGCGTTTGGCAGTTTTGTTTGGTAAAAGTTTTTGCGAGGACTGCGGCAGCTGATTCTGTTCCCTTCCGCTTCCAGGCAGCAACTCCGAGCTGGATTTTTCAACTTTCCTGACTATAATGTACAGGCAAATGCAGCAGGAAGACCCAGAGAATGAAATAATGCTGGCGATGCTAATGACGGATGAGCAGAAGACCGGCTTCATCCCAGTGGCAGAGCTGAAGGCAAAGCTGACCAGCCTCGGAGAAAAGCTGTCTGAGGAAGAAGGTGAGAGGCTCCCCCAGCGGCTTGGTGGCTTAGAGGCGAAGGGTCCTTTTTGGCCGAGTTGAAAGCTGTTTGAAAGTGAGATTGCAGCACCTGGCATGGGACACCTACCCCACATTTGCCTCTGGCAAACTGTTTCAAAGACCTGGGGCAAGTGAGAAGAACCGTATCGGTCAGGCACAGAGAGCAAACCGTCTCAAAGCATCCCCCCCCCCCGCCGCCCTTAAAAGCGATTGCCTGGTTCTAGGCTTGTTATTTAAAGCATCTCTGCTTAATCCCTAGGCGGGAAGAAGCTGCAGTCGTGTGGGGAGCTTGGAAAGTTTGCTAAACTATTATCAAACTTAGGGTGTTCCCTTTGCCTCTGTCCCCTTTTGAAAAGAGTGCTGCTGCAAAGGGAGTGCTTTAGCCCCTGGTTCCATTTCCAGTTCTTTTTCCTTGATAAGGAGGACTACCTGTAGTAGATAGGAACGCGAAAAATGCCTTTAATGTGTGTGTGGGGGGGAGATTAAGGGGTTAACAAGCTCTTCCCCAATACCCCATTCATTAAGATTTCTAAACACTCCTTTCTGCCTTCCCCTGGCATCAGGCCCTCCGAGATGCAGGTTTAGAATCCAGTCTAGATACCTAAATATCCAGTAAAACACAAATGGTTCCATTAGTGTGCAAACTGTTGCAGTGAACAACCTTCTGAAGGAAGCCAAAGTGGGACAAAACGGGCTTGTCAAGTACGAAGACCTGGTCAAGTCCATCACCCTTCCGCTTGCGGTGGACCACTGAGGGCCAGGATCGGGGCCATGCAGAGTCCTTTCGGTCACCTTTGGGATCTTCACCGTTTGCTTACCTTAAAAAATAAAACCTTTGCCTGCTGTAAGCCTCCCAGTTTAGAGATTGAGTTATTCTTCACACAGCCTAAGTCAAAAAGCTGTTCAGCTCTTGAGGGATCGAATTCCACCCAGCAGCAGTATGGTTTCAAAACAAAATGCAGGGTCAGGATTGACTGCATGGTTTTCCGGGTCGGGAGGGGCTAGAAAATGAAGGCTATTCTTCAGGCTATTGTCCCGTGGACTTGAAGGAAACACAACAGAATCTGCTATATGTATGCAGCTACTGAACCTGCTATGAGAGGTGCATTTTGTTATTGAACCTGAGGCACCTATTAATCGCCAAGCGTTACTAAGCAGTCAACTCTACAAACAGACCTGTCCCAACTTGTGCCATTCCAAGGCAAAGAAAACCCACCAGCCACTTGTTAGACAGCCATTCCACCTCCACGCAGGCAGTCCAAGGCAGATCAGGGCCCCAGCCACAGCACAGACCTGCTTTTAGCCCCAGTGGCTGTAATGGAGGTGAAGAACGCCTGCTTCTGCTTGGAGCTTGTATTTATTACCTGGAGGGATCTTCTATATAAATGCCTACATTATCCCCCCCAACACATAAAAGTACAACTCTGCTTTTCAGCAACTTACTTCAGAAGAGACAATGTAATAATGCTTTTTATTACATCTAAAGATGTTTTACATAAACAGGTAACATTCAATAGGGTAAACCATTTTTTTCCAATGCATGTAATAAATATTTTCACTTGGTACTTTTATACAAACTGACATTGATCTACTATACATTTCTTTTAAAAGCCACTTTTTAAAACTTGTTTGGCATGCTGTATGGAAAACTAAGAGAAAGTTTTAAGGCAATGAATCACAGATTTATGCTTATGGAATAACTTTATAGTTTTCTGTTTATATATACATTGTTTTCCCTTTTGTTAATTTGAACAATTAACAGCAGCACACAGCGGGGCCTCTCTGTAGAAATCTAAGCTCTCGTTGGAAGGAAAATAAGAACACAAGAAGAAACAACCCTTTCAATAAAGCGTTATGAAAAACATTGAAATGTTTAATGTAGTGAAAAAGGTAACCACGCCAAAAGAAAAAAGCAAATTAATTCAATGGAAGGTCTATCAGCAATAACATTCTCCAGAGGCTTATGGGTCTGTGTTTTGAGTAGGTAAAGAAGTGACTTTGGGACTTAGGAATGCCATTCTGAAAATACTGCTAGACAGTGCAACAATTGATTGAGTTTTAGGAAGGTATTATTTTTGGTTTTGCTTTTAGTTATTCTTAAAACTATGTACCCAGTAATGCCCACAGAAGTGATTGAAAAAAAAGTCATTCTACCCCCTGCTATACAAGTATCTTGCATCTGTGGGTATACATACCACACCTATGCAACTGACTGTACAAAATACATACACACATACAAGCAACACTCACACGTACACTCCCCTGTTGTAAATAAGGACCCCCAAAAACTGGCCAAATAAAGAAACTCCAAAATAAGTCACACGGAAACAAACTTGGCAATATATCAAATGTACACACTTGTGTGTGGGTTGTGTGTGTGTTTGTTTAAGCAACATGTTATGCTACATGGGATTTCTGATGAAACCAAAATTGAGTATTTTGCCAAGCAATGTTAGCTACCGTTGTTGGCTGCAGAACTGGCTCTTCTTCCAGGATCTTGTGTTACCCTGGGTAAATATGCCGTCAAGGAGCCCAAGAAACAGAGCACTTCATGAATCTCAAAAGTTCCTTGCTTGAGTTTATTATTACAGACTTAGGAGGAGACAAGTGAACACTAACCGGCTATGCCTTAGCTTTCAGGGCCCTGCTCTGGGCTGACCAACATTGATGATGAGTTAACTTCTCTCTTTCCAGAAGGTAAATATTCCTTGCAAATGCGCCCTCCAGTGGTGACAGTATTTCTTGTCTAAGGAGAAACTTGAGAGCTAGCAGCCTCACTGTGGCGTATCTCACAAAAATATTGGCTGTCCTTATTCAGTCAGCTTCACACTTGGTTTGGATAAGGTCAAGAGATCAAAACAACTATCTCAACAACAGCTGGTACCACTGGAAAAAAAAACTTGCAACGGCTATAGCGCAGTGTGCAGTTATACACACTTACATTGCAATACAGTTAAATAGATTTTAAAAGCGCTCGATTACAGCCAAAAGTATATCATCCCTTGGTTGTCTCATTCTGTGGGTAGAAAAAATATCTGGATTTACCATAGATTTAGCAGAAACAGCAGGTACAAAGCCTCAGATATGATGAGAACAATTCTACCATTCTCATTTCAACAACGTTGCTATCTTGTCTCTCTCCCTCTCTCAAACACACACACTTTTGCTTTTCAGTATTTCCACAGGTCCTTTGAATTGGCACGTAACTGGGTCACACCTCTAATGAAGTTCTATACTATATTTGTGCCAGGTTGTTTGCTTTTAAAAAGTAAGTTTTGATGCCACCAAGCTAAATTGAACTCAGAAAGGATTTCCTGTTCTCTACCCTTTTATTTAAATTTTACTAACATTTAATAAATTATAAACTGGCCAATGGTAAAGTATCAGCCAAACATGAATGGAATACACATGCATCAGACAGACACACATACACACAGATCTATAAATACATATATACACACACACATATACATATGAACAAATATTTTCAAAATTCAACTCAGCTTTTAAGTGGCAAAAGGGATACATTTACAAAAAAAGCACTGAAAAAAGTATGTGATCTCTGAATTTGTCGAAAAACTGAATGTGAATAAAAGAGGTTATTACTGCAAAATTCTGATGCAAGATTGCTTCGGAAAAAAAAAAGACACATGCCACCTTTTCCAGCTATGGTTCAAAGAACTATCAGACACAATTTTGATCAAATGGGTGGACAAAAAGTCTGCCTGGTTTCTTCTCCCTCCCTCCCAATTAATTTCTGATCTCTCTGTAAACTCAAGATTTTAAAACCTAGCTATTTAAAAAATCTCACACCAGAAAGCAAACGTGCACTCCAATGAAGGCTCTGGGATATATCAAAATTGCTCTTCCATACTTTCCTTTTCCTGTTTTTCATTGGGAAGATTCCCTTAAAAAACAAATAATTTCATGTCCGCTTGCAGGATTCATATTTAGCGAGAAAGGGGACAGTTTAAATAATCAGCCACTTTGAAAAGACACTTTTCTAAATCATGCATATTTTATGGTAGGAAAGTCCCCACAAACATTAAGGGGAATTAAATACAGCTTGCACAGCTCAACTATAAAATAAAAGGAAGAAAATGGCAGAGGCATTCACAAACTTCAAAGCCAGGCACAGTGGAAAGAATTTACACTCATCCAAAAATATTTCCATATTCCACAAGAATTGAAGCAAGAAAGGGAAGGACTTTTCAAATCGTGTTTTTTTTTAAAAACGAGTTTCCATTTGGTGTTGCTCAACTCTATGCATGCTTACTCAAAATCAAGTCCCACTAACTTTAAAAAAATCTTTCACTCAAGCAAAGGTGCACGGGATTGAACCCTGAGGCTCTAAGATCCTTCAGAAAGAAAGCTAATGCACTATTGATGAGAGAATCGATGCAAAACAGAATGATCTGAAATCACATTATTTCTTTTTGGTTTTGGTTATTGGCTTATTCTGATCCATTACAATTAAAAAAGAGAAAACAGGAAGAAATTAACTAAGTAATTTTCAAAAATCCCAGGGAAGGAAGATAGTTAGTTTAAACATTTGACAATTGTTGGACCACCTTTGGAAGGGAATCTTTAATATAAAAAAGTTGAAAGACCACCGGAAAGGTTCATCAACGCCTTTGTCTCATTAAGGGATCCCTAACGGCAAAGAGAGCTGGCACGTCTGACCTAGGAAAAGAACCAGATAGTACTCTAACAGGAGGAAGTCCAATGAAGAAAAATATGACGGTTCTGCACTAACTTTCAGAACTAGAAAACAAACATTCTGAAAAGCAACATCCAGCAGAGAACGCTGGGGTGGAGGATGGAGAGTGTAATTTATATAAATAGAAGAATTCAATTTGCGTTTAAATTACAGCAGAAACAAGAGAAGAGCCAATCTACGGGCACGAGACTCATTCTTTCCAATGAGGTTTGTGTGGAAAAACATTCCCAACAGATTGTGCCCTAAGGGGGGAGCAGTTCCTTCTAGTATCTTGGGTGCCATCTGTTTTCTTCGGAACTAAAAGTCCCCCTACAGGTTCAAAACTTCAAAACACTCCATTTCTTTTCCATTAGTATCACTGTAAAGAAATAAAAGGTTATGCGGTTAAAGGTCAAAACTTTAAAAAGAAAATGAACACTCCAGACAAACAGGGGGGGCGTAAAATCTTCTGTATCCAAAAAACTAGGTTGGGAGTTTTTGTTAATTTTTTTTTGTTTCTTTTACCAGTCAAACCATCTTCTGTTTATATACAAAAGTACAACTGAAAATATAGTTTTTTGTTCTCTGTACATGTCTTAATATTTTTCCCTACAAAAAGGAAAAGCTTATCTGCATTTCTAAACAAAAAATAAGGTAAAACGAAGCCCAAAATCTTTCCTCTAGCAAGTCCAGAGCCATTTCAGCAGAACTCAGTCCAAGGAGATAATGTCTGGCATGACACCAAAGAGTGATGTGGGCTCTGTGCTGCTTCGGTTGGCAACAGGGTGGCCGTGGTTCTCCCGGAGGCTGTTGGAGGACACGAGACTGCTGTTGCTACCGCTGTTACTGCCATTCGTAGCCGGGAGCGTGGCGCTCCCTCCTGCATTTAGCTGATCCAGAAACATCTGGGATGAAGGGTAGGAGAAAAAACGCGAGTGCAAGAGTTCTTGATCATCGGAGGCAGACACGGCTGCAGCCGCAGCAGCTAGAAGTGAAGTGCTGTAATGCTGGAACAGGAAGAAAAAAAAACAGGCAGCTGTGAAAGTACTACAGAAAGGCTGTTCACAACAAAAGTGTGGTACCAACGCATAGTTCTGCCATCATTTTACAAGAAGTTTAATTCAGAGAGTTTAATGTGCTTAAGCTTAATCCGGTTTCCCTCCCGCTCAAATTGGGTACGTCCGTGCTAGACACAAGAGTTTAAAACAATGAGACGATCAGCTTTCTAGGGTCACAGCCTGGGAAAGGTAGGCTGAGACTCATGGAGGACTGAGAGAATTATGGTTTCAGAAGATGTAAAAATAATGGCGAGAAAGGTGAACCCATTCTGTATGGGAAGACCCACATCATGAGGTCTAGCCAGCCAACACACACTTTTACTCTTTAACCATCTGCCTGAACCCAGTCTTTTTGACACTATCTTGTAATGTGAACTGTGAACAATTTCTAGATCTCCCTTATTATGAGTACCTATGCTGGAATAAATTATTCTAGTAATTTAATTTGTTCACCTTATTTGTTCCTTACTATCAACTGCTTACCTGATTGTCTCCTGACAAGAAAGGAAAGAAGTCCAACCCTGTGGAAAGCAACATTTAAAAAAAGGTCAATGGTCTCAAGTTGCAGTATTTCCCAAACCTCCCCCACAGGACAAAGAGCTTAAACCTGAGCGGCATGCATTTCAAGGCCAGATCAAGGCCTACGTGGTGGGGGGAGGCCAAGAGGCAGCAGTCCGTCCAATGGAGCCTTCATCATAAACTTGGAAATTTATTTTTCGATATATATTTTAGGGAACCGATCAGTTCCCGGTAAGGGGGGGGGGGCGGTGTGAAACCAAAAAAGCAAGACCACCACTTGGTAAATGCAATCTGTAAACCACACAATAAACTTGGTATCATCACCCTCTCTGCTTGTCCCCAATTTTCATACAACTATGGGAGGTGCTAACACTGGAAGAGGCTCAAGGTAATAGATGACCACACACCCCCAGTCAATTTCAGTCACAGCACGGCTGCATGTCCCCAGTCATCTGGTTCTACCCTAGGGACACATCTTTGTCTCCAAGTCTACAATTCTGAGCAAACAAATGTTTGCCAGAGAAAGGTTTATGCAACATCCCCCCCTGCTCACACAAATGCATCGTCCTAGTCTCCCACTGAACTAACTGCGTGTTCTTGTTCGTTCTCACACACACCATACACACACCACACACACCTAGTTGTTGGGGGAAAGATTCACACCGCTACATATAATATGTAGTTCGGTTGAGTGCCATTGATTTCTACTGAAAAGGGTTACTTCTGTGTTACTTCAAACACAGAAGATTTCAGGCTAGTAGTACTTGCCAACAGCTCTAGTGATAAAGGGCAGCAGGAGCAAGGCCTCTGTCAATCTGAGTCCAGTGGCAGGACTGAGCAGCTCTGTCTATCCCGTTACGCTCGACTAATGAGAGCCAGGAGCCCACCTTGGAGGTCATAAGGCATGGGTGTCATATGAAACGGGTGCCTGTACTCTTGTATAAGTGAGGTGTTTATATAGCTGGTGTCCACCGCTGGAAGGCTTGGAGTTCTTGAAACAGGAGATGCTTGGTGCTGGAGACTTAAAATGCTAAGAAGAAGGGGGGGAAAAATAAGTCTGAGTTTTAAAGCCACAAGGTATCTGGGAGAGCAGGCTGAATTCTACAGACATTCAAAGCAATGGATTTGCTATCAACCGTGTTTCCAAAAAGACGCCTCCTTCACATCAAGCTTAGCCGCAAATGTTTGCAGGGAGCCAGATCTTTTACTCAAGCATCAGAAATAACTCCTAGATTCCCTTCTTTTTTGGACCACATCTTTTGACCCGCACTTCCTGCTCCCCATTCAACTCCCCACATTTCTGCTGAACGTGGAAATTTACTAGAGACCAAGTTTGCCCTGCAGCAGCCAGCCACAGAGCCGGTAGCTTAAAAGCCACAAACACTTTTCTCTCCCAGCTTCATAGCTGACTTCGAAAGGGATGGTGTAACGCCCCCCCCCCCCCCAACTTTTTATGCCATAACTCTTCAGCTGTACCACATGACTTCATTTCTGCAACTGGGGGGAGATTTCACCTGGAGGCAATTTTTATTTGCCCGAGATAATCAGGCGAACAGCCAGTTGCAAGCCTCCTCTTTGATGGACGTGACTGCAATAATCATCTGATTAGGATACTGGAGAGGGCATTCCTAAAGGCTGCAGGTTCAACTCTCCGAGCTGACATGAGCCAAGGCCAATGGTCTGGATCTCCACGAACAGGGAACCTGAGCCAAAGGCAGCAATGGCAACACTCACTCAAGCAGCTTCACCAAAAAAAGGCTTGAGGTCAAAATAATTTTATCTTTACAGCCTGAGTTTTGAAGTGGGAAATTGCAGTGCTGCGTTATTTGCGAAACAAAAACACAATTATCTATTACACACAGAGAGATCAACTACACTGTGGCAAACTAACCATCTTACAGACAGTTTCAGGTGTGTCATCCCACAACGGCCCTAATAATTTGTCAGTCCAAAAGCCACACTTACTCAAGCCAATTATCTTAAATACTTACCAAAAAAAAAGGATTTCTTTGCCGTAAGAACCTCCTTTATCACTGTGATACCCCAATTGTTTTGATACCCCAATGCTATGTTTTTAAAAGGAACGGGTTTTATGACCCATGAATTGCCACTGAGCAGCAGCCAGCTCCAGAAACAAGTCACATGCGGCCAATACAGTTCCTGCAACCGCTGCCGCTTCCTCCATTTCCTCACCTCTTGTTGTTAATGGGTGATGCAGGGGACAGGGAAGGGCAGTTCCTCTTGACAGACGGTTCTTCCTCCTCTTCCTCAGAAGAGCTGTCAATGGTTAAGTCAATCACCTCGACTTTCTTATTCTTGTTTGACTGCTGATGCGAAGACACTTGATGGTCCACAGAAGAACTTAAACAGCCTAGAAAGGGACGAGCCAAACTGTGACATTCCAAACCTGAAGTGCAGCAATGCATTAAGAAGATGAATATAAGACGGCGCGCAATTACCAAACAAGCAAAATCACCAGTCAGAACAAAGGGAAGAAAGAAAGATGAGAAGGTAAGGGCTACTGTTCCGCAAACTGACTTGGCACTTACCTTCCACTCCGTTAAAAGATGACATCACCTCTTGGGTCTCTTTTTTTGATCTCATAGGTGCCCACGAACCATCTTCTTTGAACTGAATTTCATCACAATCTGTGCAATACTTCAAGATTTCCATGAACAACCTGTGAAAAGGTGAGGACGTATTAGGAAGATATAGGAACTTTAGATGCATCAGAGAAGAGTCAGCACCTGAAACCTAGGGCGAAAAAATTGCAGTGGTTTAAGATATGAATCTCATTTATTCTCTCACCAGAAATCACCACTAGGTAATTTTTAAAAAGTAGATCTGAACTTCAAATGTACACATGTGGGTAAGTGCCATGAAAAGACTTCACCCAGTGCAAGAGCAAGACAGAATGGAGCTCAAACACCCTGCTAAGGCCAAAAGTATCTTCAGACTGCACCCACTTCACTACCACTGCAAATTATGCAGTCAAGTTTCCCGCATTTGGGGAAACCGTACACCCAGAGTGCAACGAATGAGCCTCACCCTGGGAAATGCACCTTCGTGATCACGGTATCTCCCCCACTTCCTTATCCCAGCTTGTGTTTGACTTCCAAAAGTTACTCACCCGTCAATTATGAGGTGTTCGTAGGGGGCCTTCTTATCACACACAGGGCAGACCCATGTGGGCTTCTTCTCATTCATTTGAATATACAAAGTTGCATCAAAACATTGCAGGTGTGAACAGGTCAGGGACCTGCAAGGTATCGCCAGCCGCATTTTACCAAGCTTTAAAAAGAAAAAACAACTGTCAATAAAAACACTATTCTTTTTTTTGTACAAGAAATGCAGGAAAATGCTGTTGTGTTAAAAAAAAGGTATTTCTACTTAAAATAAGTATTTTTCAAAGCATGCAACTCTAGTGAAGCCAAGAGACCCAAGGCGCATCCGACAGCAGCAGGCTGCCACCTTCTGTCTGAACATAGGCATTCACCTTCCCCCAAAAGAGATCAATGTCACCAGCTCAGCTACTCCAAGGATATTCAATTAACTCACTATTCAAACCACCATTTGTTGCAAACATTCAAAAACTGGGTTTTTTGGGGGGGGGTGTCTTTGTACAATCAAAAATGCCTGGACTTGGATCATAACCAAACACTATGTCCATGTGTGGCCTGGCAGTGCTTCAGCCCCCGCTGTCCCCCTCACCCACCCCTTCAGCACCCACCCACCAGAAGGAAAAAAAAAAACGTTTTCTGCCTGGGGGGTGGGGAATCAGCTTACAAGACACACTGTCTTGTGTCTCTCCACTGTACTGAAAATAAAGCTGACCTTCGTTTTCAGCTATTTAAGCAAACCTTTAGCCTGGTACCCTGGGTGTGATTGTCAACTAATACACTAGGTGTGCTCACCAAGTGCGCTCAAAATGAAACTGACCAAAACATTAGTCTGTTTCACTTTCAACTCACTGGGAGAGCGCTGGTTATATGAGTTTGTATGGGAGTACAGCACCAAGGCTAGGAGCTCAAAATGAAATTGACCAAGGCTCTTTCGAATGAGGAGGTGCATACCTTTGGGGAATACAAAAGCAAAGAAGGAAAGGAAATGTTCCTAAAGCAGCGGAGAGCAAGTGAAGAGGAGGAAATGGAACAATGCCACCAACAATGCAAAAGTAGTACATTTCTGTATTTTGATTTCTGTATGTTTTTAATCCTTCCCTTCCAAGGATATATGAGAGTCGCTATTTTGTCCTTACAGCCCTATGAAATAGGTCAGCTGGCTCAGTGCACCCAGCAAGCTATGGCAGGGTAGGGAGATTTGAATCCACGTCTTCCAGGTCCTAATTTAACCGCTTCCAATCTGGCGGTTTTTAAAAGGGCCACCCCATGATGAGCCAGAGCATAGCAATCAAGCACACGTAATCAGCAGCCACCCAGCCAGCTGCTGTGAAGGTTGCCCTCGCACAGATACAAAACTGTTCATCTTAAATGGCAACCAAATCTTCAACACGATCAAGTAAGAGGCTCAACTTGACAAAAAAACGTGTTTCAAACAAAGTCTGTTTGAATGTTAATTGCAAAGTCTGCAGCATCTCTTGTGTTGCCTTGCCAGCTGCCGTAATCAAGACATTGGTGGGAACGGCGTTTAACACCAGAACGCAGCCCTATGGCAAAACCCATAAAATGCAGCACTACTTTGAGAGTCTCTGTGTTCACAGGTTTCATCTTTCAGAACCTCCTTCTCCTCCTGTGGAAATGGTCAACGCTAATGATTACATTGCAACGTTTTGTATCAAGCAAACCAGCTTGTATGTTCGCTTCCCTGCCTGCTCCTCATTTAAAATACCAACATGACAACACCAAATGGCAGGAAGACGAGGCCAACCAACAGCAGAAGGCAATATACGGAACAACTCTTTGGCAACCTTGCCACTAACCTTCATCCTTCTACCTGCCCCAACTGCATTTTCTCTCTGCTCTGAATTCCTCTCTTCTAGATAGCAGTACTTCCCTTTTCATTTGTGCTCTCTGTCCACATGACAGCTCCCATGAGAAGGAAGCAGGACTAGAGAGAGAGATCTTTGCTGTTCAGACCCAGAAGTTGCAAAACCACATGCTACCCCCGAGCACATGTAATACCTCGATAAAAGGGGAAAGTTTCAACCTGATAGGACCTTTAGCCTTCCCTATATTTATAGCTCTGTTAAGCATTCAATGGCAAGCTGCCATAACCATCATAATGGACGGATATGTCTGACAAATTCATAAGGTCATGCTCTCTGGTATATCCATGGAGGGACAAAGGAGAGAGCAGATGAACCGGCAAAACAAACAAAACCCGTGCAGGGTCTCTCCGTAAAAGCACAATTTTATACCCCCTTGTTTTCTTTTAGATGTTAGGGCTGCAAATGCTTTTCTTCATGGATACTTGGATTCAGGGCTTTTTTTCAGCAGGAACGCGGTGGAACGGAGTTCCGGAACCTCTTGAAAATGGTCACATGGCTGGTGGCCCCGCCCCCTGATCTCCAGACAGAGGGGAGTTGAGATTGCACTCGGAGAGCAATCTAAACTCCCCTCTGTCTGGAGATCAGGGGGTGGGGCCACCAGCCATGTGACCATTTTCTCCTAGGGCAACCCACTGAGTTCCGCCACCTCTTCTCCCAGAAAAAAAGCCCAGCTTGGATTTATAAAATAAGCATTTCTGCCATCGCTACAGAAAAACTCTACAGTTTCAGGAACATGAGCAGTAACAAATGGCAAAGATCGGCAGCCTTCATTCATACTGATTATTTTCCCTTGTCACAAGATGATGTAGCCAGTTACAAATTTCGGCCCGAAACAGGTCCATCATTTGTTCTGAGGATGGACAGATTTCTTAAAAGCTTAACAGGCAGAGCTCAGAGTATTTTTTTCCCCCCGAAAAACAAGAAAACTAAACACATACACAAACTGTGACCTATTAAGATATCAAAACTACACACTGCCAATAGCCAGGCCTTTAAAGAACTTGCGCCGTTTTCATGTTAGATATCAAACAAATAACTGGCCAGAGCTTTGAAAGATGTTGCCTGCCTTGACACTTTGGATTCGGCTTTAAACTTTTAATGCTAATTAATGCTAATTAATGCTAATGCTAATTAGATCTTCAAGTTGGCATCGATACAGAAATTAACCCACATTACAGAGAAGTTACTTTAGGGAAGTTCCACTTACTGGACATAGAAGAGAGACTCTCAAACTGGTTGTTGCTATTTCGCTGTCGGGATCAGCTGTCAGTTTTTCTTTGACTATAATAGAAACGCAAGAATAAAACAAAACAAAAGGAGAAGTACCATGAATACACACGCAGCAGCTCAAGCAGACTGAACAATGACACTAGCAAGATCTCTCAATAAGGGAAAACGTTAGTTGTTAGAAGGGGGCCAACAATACGGCCAGAAGCAAATGGCCTGCCACACTGTAAGTCTCCAGATCAGCTGCCCAACGGAGGAGCAGAAAGACCCCCCAAGCATTAGCGCCAACCATTCCCTGTGGGTAAAGAAGAACTAAGCTGGCAACCAATGGTCTATGGATTAAGAATACTTTGAGGTGAATGCACATGTAAGTCCTTAGGCAGTTTGTAAGTAAACTCAGTGGGGCAGACACTGTATTTTGGTTTGTATAAAGGTTTGTTTATTTTTAGATGTAAAAGACGTGTGCTTCTGAGAATAAAAAACAGTGGAGATAGACGCCCCTAACGAGGCGTTGGACGAAATCTGTGTTTCAGCCAGCCCCAGATTGGGCGAGTCTCTTCCATTCGACCGAGTGGCTATTGCGTCGAAGTGGATTTCAGTGAGGGGTACTTCTGCCCCCGTATGCACTGTCTACACACCTGATTTTTGGACTGTATGAGCTGCGTTCATGAAGATACTGAACAGACACTGGTTATTTTGCTTTGAAGGTTCATTCGGTATAAGTTTCTATTGTATTGTAGCAAGTTTGTATTATAAGCGTTTCTGAATATACAAAACTGCTGGATAAATATTGAATATAGCATATTTAACCCTTGCGGGTTTCCCTCTTTGATTGAATCGTTTGGCGGGGGTAGCCCTTTGTTTGCTAGTTGCTGACAACCAAAGGAGGGCACGAGCTCCCTAGATGGGAGGAGTGAGAGAGACTGAAGGCAAAAAAGAGGCTGTCTTGGGGGGAAGGGGAGAAGGGCTTAGCAGCAGCACACCAACCCACAATGCACCCACCCCCACACTTGGTCCCCAACTACTGTGATCACCAACAAAGCCTGGAAGCGTAGAACTCTTCAATTCAAGCCTCCATAGGCAGGTGCAGTTTCTCATTCTGCTAAGAAGCTATAGGGGTTGGCTCTATAACACTGGGGCTCATTTGACAGTGCAACTCTCTAAGAGTTTCCCCAGAGTGGAGAACGTGCACAGCCTGTCCCTTCCTCTAGAAACCTTTAACATTTCAAGTCTTCACCGCGTGCAAGCACAGCAGCTGTGTTCCCAGCTGCAGGAAAGAAACACTGCCCAGCCAGCCAGCCTGTACAATGCAAAGGTGTTTCTCTCTTTAACGTGTCTCTCTTTTTTAACAATAGGCATTAGCACATAGCAGACATACTTAGTGCTCTTGAATGGTCAGGATTCCTTATGCCTTTTGCTCGTAATCTCTGCAGCAACACTGTAGAAGACAGCTGTTTTACAAGGTAGACTGCCATAGAATAATTCTGGAGGGGGAAAACAGAGAAGATAAAATCAACTTCTATCGCCAAACAGCAATGTAACCCTTTTTCAGATTTTGAAAGCTATGGGTAAAATTCATTGGGGTAACCCCTTACACAATTCTGTTTCATATTAATAGAGTTTGTGCCTGAGGAATCGGGGACAACTTCGTGTACAAGACTGCCCAGGGTTGGTGACTCTACTTTACGGTGTCTCCATGCCTTCCTGGAAGGAAGATCTCAGAAGCTGGTGTTGGGGGACCACTGCTCCACCCCATAACCTTTTTGGTCTTTAGGGTGCTACAAGGTTCTATCTGCACACTGATAGCCATGAACCTGACATCCCCGTATCTTCACTTGGGGATGTTTCTTTGCCATCAGTATACAGATAACGCCCCAACTCTCTCTCTCTCTCTCTCTCTCTCTCTCTCTCTCTCTCTCTCTCTCTCTCTTATTTCAGTCTAACCCTGAATAAATCAGAGATCAATAAGGGAATGGATAGGGGCAAGCAAGTCGAACATTAATCCAGTGGAAGTCATGGTTAGGAACATGACTCGCATAGTGATGTTATTATAGCTTTTCACTACATGGAGTTGCACTACTTCTGAAAGTCCTACTTGAGAATATTCCAGGGTCCATTACTGCTCCCAGATAGCCTAAAAGTGGCTGCAGCTAAGTTGCCACCAGTAGTTCTTCCGGGACAGAAATATCCAGTGGGGCTACCTTTGAAGTGTGGTGGGAAACTGAAAGCCCCAAACGTGGCTGGCAGAGGCAAGCTGCCAGGAGAAGTAATTCCTAGTTTTCAGTTGCTTTTGCTGATTACCGCTTAGGGTTTAGCCCAATTCAAAGTGCTGGCTGTTACTTTTAAATCCTCAAATGCTTTGGGACCACTATCTCATGGAATGTTCCCTCATTCCATATAATCACAGCCAAAGATCTAGCTCCTGGAATCCTAGCCATGTGAAGGACAATGAGTAGCAAAGTTGGGGAGGGGGCTCCTTGGTACCAGGTCCCCATCCTTGAAATGCCCTCCTAAGAGAACCTTGCCTAGTAGCCTTTTCCTTAATGGTGCTCTACGAACTGCTGAAGATGGTCCTCTTGATGACAGCCTTTGGAATGCAAAGTGGTTTTTAAACTCCTGACATTAGAAATTTGCAGGAAGTATGAGTGGGTTATAAATGATTTTCAACAAAGTAAACAATAGGAGACAATGCTTAAAATCAATATGCAAAATAGTTGAGTAATACTAATTATGCTGATGTACTGCAGATAACAGGAAACAAATCAATTCGTCAAGAGCAAAAACAAGTCAATTTTCCCACATGAAGTTTAAAATTCATTTTTTAAGAAAGCAGAAAGGGCTAAGAAATTAGCAAATTTACGGCTATATGGTGAGTTTCATTACAATGAATCTGTAATGTACATGTTGCAGAGTATGTTCCAAATTTTGCGCTGCACAGGTGAAGAGTTCTAGTTGTGTACCTGCACAAAAGAATCTTGAGGGTGATCCATGTGGCTCTGTTGCTGCAAAAACAATCGTTTTGCGGCATTTGGACAATTAAGCATTATGGTACCACAAACTTTTTCTTGTTTATGGAATTAAGATGTATTATTTGGGGGGGGGGGGGGGGAATTGGTAATGCTCTTGATTTTCCTATAGGCATGTATTTATGATTATTTATTTACTTAATTTATACCCACCTTCCTTTTTCTCCAACTAGGATCCAAAGCAGCTTACATCATTCTCCTCCCCTCCAATTTACCCCACGCCAACCCTGAGACGTAGGTTAGGCTGAGTGTGTGTGACTGACCCAAAGTCACCCAGCAAGCTCCTATGGCAGAATGGGGATTCAAGCTTGGGCCTTCCAGACCTTCGTCCAACATGCGTCCAACTTGTATTAGAAGATGCTGGCTGATTCCGCACACATTGGATAATGCACTTTCAATGCACTTTATCAATCGTTTGAGGTGGATTTTTTGTTCCGCACACAAAAAAATCCGTTCCAAATGATCTATAAAGAGGATTGGAAGTGCATTATCCAACGTGTGCGGAATAGCTCACTGCTGCTGTCACCAACCTTCCGGTCCATTATGATGCTATAAACTTCATGAAGTTACGCAATAGTATCAGGACCACCTTTTCCAGTCCCTGTATGCTTGACTGGAATTAGAGAATCAACCTTCATATCCTTTTTCTACCCAGTTAACTAGGCCTCTCATATTCTCTACTTCTCTTACTTTTGTCGTTATACTGCAATTAGATTCCCTAATCAATCAGAGTAAAGATATGAAAGCAGCCACTGAGTTCAGTACTCATCACCCTCTGACACAGACCTAACAGCCAAGATTCTGCTCTACAGAAATGTTTCCAGGTAGTGGAATGATGTACGCTGCTTTAGGGAAAAGCAAGGTATAAAACACCTAAGATACATAAATAAATAGCCCCTTTCAGAGGCAAGCAAAAGGCACAAAGAGAGTCAGAGACTGTATTTCTTCCCACCATGACTGGTTGGTCAGAAACAAACCAAAGCTGAATGATCTCCCCAAAAAAGCATACCGTTCTGACGGGACTGCCGATCCCTGCCTCCAGGAGTGCACGCCCCATGCCCCACTGGCACGCCTAGCTTACATCTGCACTGATTCATTTGCTCTTCTTCTCCCTATCATCTGACCCTTTGAGGAAATACATTACTCACCCTTCCTATTTCTGCAGTCCACGAGACAATGATTGTGTTTGGTACCGTCGTGGAGAGCCGCACGAGTGAGGTGATATTGATTGGTCTGCTGGGTCGCTTTGGTTCAACCCCATTTTTGGTTGGTGGGAGATAGCCCTGGAACATTACCATAAGTCACTGTCACAGCTAGACTGGATGCAAAAAGCAACTTTTTAATCTTTTACCATTTGCTTTGCCTGCACAATAACCCTCAAAAGCAAGTGCTTCTTGCTCTTTTACAAATAAGGAACCGATGCTGGGATAAAGAGACCTGAATAAGGTCACAGCTTAGCATCTCTCCCCTTCCACACCATGCTGACATCTCCCATCAGGGATGGGAAAATCCACTCAGCCTCCCTTCTTCTCTCATACCATCCTGTTTTTCCCCTATCTCAGAGAGTGTAACAAGACAAGCAGTGGACAGTAATACTAATTTATGATGCATAAGTCCCTAGCAAGATCCCTAGCAAGGGTGGCCAAGTCCCGCTCTAGACACAAGTAGACTGGGAATGTGTGAACACAACTGACACATTTAAGTGGAACCCAGAGTGCAGCTCTCTTACCTCTTCCTGCATAGCATCTATTATACACCTTTGTACCACAAAAGCACCATTCACTCTCTGGTTTGAGGGGCGTGATTCAATTTAGCATTACTCTGATATCCCAACACACATGGGGCGGGGGGGGGGAGCATATTTAAATGAGAGTAGTCACATTCCTATCCCGTGATCCCTGGGATAGTTTGGCATACTGTATAGTTTTAATTAATTTTAGTAACTTATATAAACTGTGATAAGGGACTTAATTGTTGATTAGTCAATGTTTGGTGAATTGTGACGGCCTGTAGCTATAGACAATAAACTCTTTTGATTGATTACATTCCTAGAGATACTCACGGGTAAGCTACATGGTTTCCCGTTAACTTTCACGCAAAGATTTGGTGGGAAATGATCTTCCTGTGGGCAACTGGTTTCAGATAAGCAAAACCTAAAGGCGTGAACACAAATTTGGTCACATTGGGTATGAGATTCTGTACAAGTCCTTTAAGAATCTGAAAGGACATTTCATTTACTTGTTTGCGGTCAACGACCATTAAGAACCATTAATCTCAAATGACACACAGTTATCCTGAAGCAGATTGCTTTCTGGGTGGACCACAAGCAATGGATAATGAATTGGCGACCACTGGCATAGAAGCAAAATATGACATTCATTCATGCTCTGCTCCCCCTCTTATATATATAGTAAATAGAGTTTTTAAAAAAGTAAATAAACCAAAATAAACTCAACTAAATAATACCACCTTGGGGACATAAAGTTGGGTGGAAAGGTGGCATAACCAATATTTTAAATAAAATAAACTGTGGGGCTTTAATTATACAGGCCCATGAAATCTATGTAAACTTACTTTGCAAATGATTGCTATACTAATAAGGTATATCCCAAATTCAATATTTTGTCCTTTATAGAAAGGACAAACTGATAACAGAGTGTTCGTCAATGACCGTGGCAGAAATCTCAACACACAAGACTAGTCACAGCAGCTCATGAGAGAGGGACAAAGAGCCACATAGAAGACAAAAGTTCCATTTCCTGAATGGCAGAACTTTTTATAGTGATTCTCTTTACCCATGGCTCATTGCAACAAATCTTCAGGATGGTGTCATTACAATGGAGAAGAGTTCAGTAGCACCTTTAAGACTAACCAACTTTACTGTAGCATCTGAAGAAGAGAACTGTGATTCTCAAAAGCTTATGCTACAGTAAAGTTGGTTAGTCTTAAAGGTGCTACTGGACTCTTTACTATTTTTGCTACTACAGACTAACACGGCTAACTCCTCTGGATCTATATGACAATGGAGGAGACACTGATGAGTACGAAAAGGAAGGGGTGTGTGAGAGAGGCACCACTTTCCACCGAAATACATGGGAGGACACCATGGCAGTATGACTTCATATGTGTATCAGAGATCCATGAATCAAAGTGAACACACACTTGGAACACCGCAAACAAGGGCCAGGAAGACGCTTTGCTTAAAAGTTCTACCCCAACAGCTTCGAAAAACTGCACGTAACTGCTGTGACTAAGACCAAAGCCCCCAGACAGCCTGCAGGCTGCTTCTTCCTAGCCAAATTAAAAAACGACTGAGTTTCAGAGAGAAGACAGCCAACAGTTTCCTTTCTTGCCTCCTGTTCCCTCTTCCACCTCTGCCAGCTGCAGCAGCACTCCCATCTAATTAGTGCCGTGCCCACAGTCCATTTCTACAGCTTCAGTGACGCCACACACCAATGACATTCAGAGCTCCGTTATCAAAGTCTGCTGCTCAACAGAGCAGGAGCCTCTACTGTGGGTCTAGACAACTGCTGATCCCCAACAGAAGGGTCAGCTCCCAAGAGGCCCCGTCATGCAGGCAAAACCTTTCACAAATCACAGAATCAAAGTGATCACATGTCCCCCCTACACAATTTAATTATATCCCATGAATAAATATATGGCTGAGAAACTGACGGAGAGAAAGGAGGGGCTTAAGCTCATATTTTGCCCAAACTCCTGCTTTGAGGTTGTTATAATGGCATAATAGCTTATGGGCACAGCAGCCAATTAGCACTTTCAGTTAAGAAGTATCTAATCATCTAAGCATCTAAGTATCTAATCATCCCTTTTTTGGGGTGATTTGAATAGCTGATTTAAATCAATCCATTCATCCTGGGAAAGAGGAGTTAGAGAGAAAAGCTCAAGTGACTCAAGGGCTTGAAAGTTGAGGAACATGGCAGACCCCTGAGCAACTAATTTTATATCCCACTCTTCTCCCCAACAGGAACCCAAAACAACTTAATTAATCGTTGTTCCTCCGTCCCCCTCCATTTTATCCTAGCAACCAACTTATGAGACAGGTTAAGGCTGAGAAAGAGACTGGCCCAGACATCACCCAGAGAGCTTCCATGGCAAAATGAGGAATTCAAACCTCGGTTTCCCAGATCTTTGTCCAGTGCTCTAGCCAATAAAATGAGACTCAGGGCCTGTTCACTTGCCCTCCACAAAATCCACTTGCCATTCAAGTGTCATTCGTCATGTGTAGCTTGGCCCACATTTCGAGGGCTTCAGGCAAAACTGACTCAAGACCAGCCACGGGGCTTATGCAACCCACGCAAAACCACATAGTCCCTCCTTGGTACATGAGAGCATTCAGACACAAACACACTCAGGCCCAACTCCTCCCCCAGCAGTAAGGACAGGATTAATCAAAACAACCATCAATTTCTCTGCCTCAGGCAGTTTCATCTTCCATTTCCCTCTCGTCCTTGCTCCTTCCCAGGTTCAGCAGAACAAGAATAAAAATCAAGCAAAGAAAGCATACACACACACACAGTCCCAACAAGTATATAATACATGGAAGCTGCAAAATCCAGCTTTCCTTGCTACAAAACTCATTTCTAGTAACACTGGACTGCGGAATTAACTGTACCTCAGTTGGACCTGCACGGTGAAGTCACATTTGGTTCCAGAAATGTCCCTGGCAAAGATATAAGACACTGATTAAAGTTGGTACATTTAAAAAAAAACAGCTTGAACATTTGAAGCCTGAGAAGTTTAAAGAAGTGTCAATCTGCATTAACACACTTTCCAAACCTAAACACATTTCCCAAACAGATCAGCCTAATCAGGCACTGTACCCATCTCCACTCTGTGCAGTTCGCTCTGTTCATGCTCCCAAACTCCAAGTCCAATCCTTCACATCAGCACCGTTCAGAGGCAGATGTGGAGGACAAGCAGTGCAAGAAGGGCAGCACCTTGACGCCTGGTTTGTGAGCTTCCCCAATAGGACATCTGGCTGGCAAAACAGGAGATGGATCTGTGGTCCAATCCAAGCAGGGCTAGTTTTTCTGTTCACTGACAAGTCATGTCAGCTTCCTATGACTTGTATCACTTTGACTATGAAGTGAGACAAGGCATATTGGAGCTTCCACATAGCAGTTAGAACCCCAGAGCATAGGAGTACAGTCAGCAACTTCTTTTCTAATGGGCTTTCTGTGCACTGCTTTAGTAGGGGATACCCAGATTGCAAGACGGGCAACCAGAACCTGGAACACGACTCACCTGTCGTCCGCACACTCCCATCCCTCATAATAACCACAGCGCCCCCCCCCCCCAACGAGCACCTCCAGCCTTCCCAGCCTTGTATTTTCATTTCTACCCAATTCTCCTGGATTCCACCTTACTGCGTGCCTCTAAAGAAGCCTTAATGGTCATCGTATGTAGCTATCCACCCTAAAAAACGACCATACATCCAACAGAGAGATCTACTGCACTAAAAGGTGTTAAAGATCACAGCCACTTACATGGAACTGCTGATCTGCTGCACTTGCTGTGGTGTGAGGGCAAACGCAAAGCAGGTTTCTCGAAACCGCTGGCTGTTATCTGATGCTGTGGGAAAAGAAGATAGAGCGAGTGGGCACACGTGAACAAACGACATCATTCGATAAAGAGGAAGGCTCACCCGCTGCCCGCTGATCCTGGGAAGCGCTGGTGCCTTCATGAGAGTTGCCATGGCACATCTGAAAATCCATGAAGACTTAAAAGCCTGGCCTGTGTTTTTTTGTCTATCATCAAGGGGGAAGTGTACAACACAGCATCTCGTTCAGAGACAGACTCCCATTTGTCCAAAGAAACAGGACGCTATTTCTGTTTCGAAGACTTAAGAGCAAGTTTGCTAGGAACCATTTAAAAATGACATTTGGCACAGATCTGAAAACAGAGGACTCAAGAACTGTACGATGGAGTTAATCCCACAGAGAGCTTTGAAAAGGCAGCTGGAAATCTCAAAATATTGATATAACGTACGGCGTCTGGCCTGAAGCCGCCAGCTATCACCACCTAGACAGCAATATATAGCATCAGCATTTCAAAATCAGTTTGTTTGTTTAAAAAAATTTCACTCCATTAAGAGCATTTTGAGGGTGAAAAATTTCTTAGCTCATTCATTCACAGAGTGTCATTTTATTGGCATTTTATTCCAGCGCAAGACTTTAAGTACATATCAAGTCTAACAGTCTGAAGTTGCACAAGAGACTTTGTAGTATCAGGCAATAATGGGATATTTTAATTAAATATCACACACAAACACCCAGAAGCATAAAGACCTAAACATTTCACTGTTCACTGGTGGCATCAGAAGCAATGGCAATTATGACAAATAACATTATACATTGTCTCCATCCCATCAGTTAAAGAGTGCCTGTCAAATTTCTGCAGTCTGGCACGTTAAACATTCATCAAATCAATATACTAATGTTAAACTGTCAGCCATATCTGCAAACCATCCTTTTCTGAACACTTGTATGGCTCAACTGGGGGTGGGGAAACAACTCAAGAACTGTTTACCTGTTTACAAGGCTTCATGATGATACACGCTAACAAGTTTCCTTTTTTCATTTGCAAGCCAAAAGGGAGGCAGCTGTTACTTTGCCATCGTGGGCTCAAAATACTAACAAAAGAAACATCGTGGTCTCAGTGGAGAGGACTTTGGACTGTCCTGGGAGACCCAAATCAGACCTCAGTTCAGTCATAGACAAAATGGAGTATCTTGTATTGGTCACTTCATCCTCCCATTCTCTAGTACATAAAATGAGAATAATAGCTGCGCTCTCAAATTACCACCACCCCGCCGCAGCTCTTTCATAGCTACCCTTTGCAGAAGAGGAAAAAACTATTTTTACTTATTTAAAACATTTCTGTGTCACTTTTCTACCCAAATGGCAGCTGTAGCTGTAAACGTCTAAATGGCCAGGATGGAAAGCTATGCAGAAGTATGCTGTCAATTCTTCTCTTTGCTAGGTTTTTTTAAGGTTATGAAAATAGAGCAAATCACCAAACACACAAACATTTTGCTGTCAAGGTCACACACAACTTTATATGCAGGAGAGAATACAAGAATGCAAGACAGAGCAAATAACAAGTTCAGAAACCTTTAAGATAAATAATAGCAACCACAAAGCATTACTGCTTGCATCCCAAAAGACACAGGCTGCCCTTCTGCAAGCATACTTTATGGGAGAGCAAGTAGGTCTGATGCACACCAAAAGCAAGCGAACAAACTACACTTTTAAATGGAAGTAAAAGCAAAAATAGCCACCCGGATTGTAAGGTGGAATTTAATGACAGCCAAATAAATATGTAACTAAAAATGTATTTATTATTCATCAAGACTGTCAGGTCAGGACTAAAGAACCAGAATCATTCCCCGTGGGGAAATAATGCAGAAATCCTTTTAAGGAAAAAAAAGGTACTGCTTTTTGTACTCCTTCATGAAAATACAGATTTACACAAATTTAAGACTATTTCCCCCCCAAGTATGCCATCAAGAAAAGAGAGGGTCATTTTACATTCACAGAAAAAACTAGAGTTATATCCAGTAATTTTTTTAATGTAAAACATATTTGGGGGTTCATCTTATATTCAGGGTAATCTTCCTTTAGAGTAAACATGATATTTAAAAGCCAACAGAATTCCAACTGGTATAGAATATTAGGTATGAAGGAAGAAATAGATATCATTGCAGGATTTTCCCTCACAGCAACAAGCAAGAAACTTGTCTTGGCAGCAGTACATATGAAATGGATCTAGTAGATCATACACTGAACCTGAGTCAGAGGTGTGATGCTGAAGCTAAAAAGGCAAATGCGATTTTAGGCTGTATCAACAGAAGTATAGTGCCCAGATCACGCAAAGTGATGGTATCGCTTTACCCAACTCTAGTTAGATGTCACTTGACTGCATTCAGTTTAAGGAGGGCAACAAAGATGGTGAGGGGTCTGGAGATCAAGTCCTGTGAGGAAGGGTTGAACAAGCTGGGTAGGTTTAGCCTGGAGAGGTGGCAACTGATAGATGACATGATAGCCCTCTTCAAGTAGTCAAAGTGCTATCAAAGTGCTACCGCATACAGGATGGAGCAGAGTTGTTTTCTGTTGCCCCGGGGGGGGGGGGGGGTCAGACCAGAAACAATGGATTAAAATTAAAGCAAAAGAAGAACTTCCTGACAGAGTGGTTCATCAGTGGAACAGGCCTCCTCAGGAGGTTGTGGGCTCCCCTTCCTTGGAGATTCTTAAGAAGAGGCTAGATGGCCACCTGGCAGCGGTGATTCTATGACTCAATACGACTATACACAGATCGGGAGAGGGAGGGCATGAAGGGATTAGCCAGTGCTAGGCTCTTGTGGTCCTTTTTTATATGCCCAGGGTAATGCCAATCTCCACTTTGGAGTCAAGACAGAGTCTTCCTCCAGGCCAGACTGGCCAGGGATCCTGGAGATTTTTTGCCCTCCTCTGGTCATAGAGCAGCAGTCATGGGTATGTGCGTATGCGCTCATGCGAATGTGCGAGAGAGTGTGAGGGTGGGTATGAGAAAGAGGTAGCTGTGACTGTCCTGCATTGTGCAGAGGTTTGGACTAGATAACCCTTCCAGCTCTATGTTTCTATTTATGACGTATATCCCATGATGGGCCACACAAGTGGGCGCTAGCCCATTTAAGAGAGACCAGTTGGCCCTAAGACACCCAGCACAATCCATGGCTGGGTGAGGATTTAAGCCCATGTCACACTTATTTAGCTAACACATGGCACCTTGAAGACCGTGACATCTACTGTGACATAACCTTTGTAAGGTAAGAATCCGAAGAAGGGGCTGCGGCTCACAAAAGGCAACTTGTCGTTTTGGCAGAAGCAGACTAAAAAGGTTACTCTTTGGGAATCTGTGTAAACAGAGGAACTAGGGAAAGAGGATACACACACACACACACACACACACACACATTTATGTAAATTACATAATTCAGCATCAAGGTTAAGACTTATTTATAAACACAGGAGAAAAATGTCTGAAAACTTGTCATGAAAGGTTTAAAAAAGGAAGTTAAAAATCGTTCTGCCATGGTTAACTAAGGCTAGAAGAGATCCCCATATTTCCTTCAGCTTAAAAAATTATGTATTAATATGCCCTGCTCTCCCGTGGTAATAGCCGGTGTCTAAATATAGCAGCACAATCTTTCTCCGGTAAAATACTCCTTGCTGTGTTGGAAAAAGCTCTGATAAGCATTCAGGAATGTTCTCCCACTGTCTTTGATGGGCACGATGCTAGCCAGCCTGCATCAGACTGCGCCACAGCATTTTAATGGCCATCTAGATCAATTTATTCACTAAGAATCCATCCCCTCTAGCAAACTGGCCAGTGATAAATAAGTAACAGCTTACTGTGTTGACTAAAATGGATCTTGAAGAAACTATCCACCAGACAGGTTCATGGTACAATAAGCTCTGCCCTATTTAAAACAAGCAAGTGTCCTCCGTGAAAAGATAGCCTGTGCATAATTTTTAATAAGAAAATATTTCTCTTTTGCTTAGACACTTAGGTAGAAGCAGACATTTAGACTGGCCTTGACCAATTTTCTTTGGTTCTAGGAGCCAGACTTGTTTTTGAGTCTTCAGGATTTTAAATGACATTATTTACTAATTATCCCCGCTGCAAACCCTAATCCTAACCTTTTCTGTTTTATTAAAGCTATGACAAATGTGTTTCAGTATATAAATCAACAAGTGGGGCTCCACAAAAGTTGCAAAGGAGGGAATTTCCCCCTTCTCTCCCATTTCTCCCCCCTTCCTTTGCCCTAGTCCTCCCTTCAAAATTTCATTTTTTCCCAGAAACAAACCAGAAACACCCCTCTCCACTGTCCGGGGTCTGAGCCCCAGCCCCCAGACTTGACAAGAGGGAACAGCAGGGGACAAAAGGGTGGCAGCAACTCCACCCCCCAAGCCGGCAACCAGGGCCAGAACCTACCTACTCCATGGGGAAGGGGCAAAAGGCCAGTACCTCAGAGGGGTGGAGGGGGCAAGGAGAAACCAGCCAGCCCCACCCTCCAGGGGGAAGAGAGGGGGCTAAGCAGGCCGGAGGGAAAGGGACACAGCAGGGAGAAGGTGGGTCCAGCAGCAGCAGCAGCAACCCAAGCAGAGCCCTTACCTGGCAGGGAGAGGACGCCGCCGCTGCAGCCCAGAGCCACACCATGGCTAGAAGACAGCAGCCTGGCTCAGGAGTTGCTAGAAGCCAAGCCTCTCCAGGGGGGGCTGCCACAGGCATTCTGGGGGAGGAGATGGGTAACCCTGCCCAGCATTGCTGAGCAGGCAGCGCAGAAGCTGGCTAAGGCAGCTCCTCGTGAGCAGGGCCAGGCAAGCCCAATAGCACAGAGGCTGGCTGGGGCAGCTCCTCGTGAGCAAGGCCAGGCAAGCTCAATAGCACAGAGGCTGGCTGGGGCAGCTCCTCGGGAGCAAGGCCAGGCAAGCCCAATAGCACAAGGGCTGGCTGGGGCAGCTCCTCGTGAGCAAGGCCAAGGAGCCCTCAGCTGGGGATGGCTCGCACTCAACCCCACCCTGCCAGCATGGCAAAAGGGCCCAGGAGGGATTAGTGGTTGGAGGGAAACACCTGGAGGAATGCACAGCTGGGCCCAGTCAGGAGAGGGAACAAGCCTGGAAGGAGGGCGGGGTGGAGAAAGGAAACCCTATAAAGGGTGGCTGGGAAGAGCTCTGCGGTGGTGGGTGTGAGTGAGGAGTGATGATGTGGAGTGAGAGCAGTAGGATGCAAGGGTGGAGGCTTGGAGGAGAGTTCTGGAAGGAGGAGATGGAGGACACAGAGGGTAAGCAGGCCAGGTTGAGCAGGCCAGCGAGTGGACTGAGAGGGAGTCTGGGTGAGGTATACCGCCCCTCCTTCCACAGAGCAGGGTCCTGCAGAGTCCCTGGCCCCCCTGTGACGTCAGGAGCAGACCGCCCAGTGCCACGCCCAGCGGCAGCTGTGGCAAGCCCTGACAAGTTGGTGGCCCGTACGGGGAGAGACGTTCCGACGCAGGCGCCAGTCAAGGGGCGGCCTCCCAAGGCCGCCACCCCAGTGGAGCTCGGACTGTGGCTGGAGGAACGCCAGGATAGGATGTGGGGAAGGCTGGAGGCAGCCTACCCAGCTGCTCCAGCGGAACTAACACTGACAGCAGAGCCGCAGATGCAAGCCGGCGCGCTCACAGAGGCCTTGCCAAGGGTTTGCGCCTTCGTTTGGGAAAATAACCCACCGCCTGGCAAGCAGGTGCAGAGTCTATGCGCCACCGTGAGGATAGGCCGGCTGATCCTACAAGCCCTATTGGACTCTGGGAGTGCAGTCTCAGCAATTAAACCCCAGCTTCTCCCAGCTGCCACCCCAGTGCACCGCTGGATCCCGGTGACGGACGTGATGGGCCGCACCCAGCCGTACCCTACGGCCCTAATCACAATAGAGTACCTAGGGGTCTGCCACCAAATGGAAGTTGCCCGGGTAGCCCACCTACCCGTGCCAGTGCTGCTGGGAAGAGACGCCCCAGGGTTCTTCAGGCTCCTCAAGCAGGCAACGGAGAAATTGGGAAGAGACGCCCCCGGGAATGCCGGGCTGCTGTTGGAGGCGGCAGGGGAATTGGCAGGCCCTCAAGTTGCCACCGCTCTGCAAGTGGAGGAGGCCAACGACCCGGGCGAGGGTCCCTCTGTCAGACCAGGGGCAGAACCACAGGTTGAAGACCCAACGGGACCCCCGGCAGACCGCCCATTCCGCGATGCCCAAGGGGCAGATGAGTCCTTGCAGCGCTTGCGAGAGACAGCCGCTCGTGAGGAGGAGCAGGTGCGGGATGAACGGAGGTCCCAGCGGCTCCCTCGCATCGAGAAGCAAGGAGGGGTTTGGGTTCGCCTAGCTCGTGCCCCAAGTGGCCAGGGGGAGGTCCGCCAGCTATTGGTGCCGGCGGCCTACCGGGCCGAAGTCCTCCGCACGGCCCATGAGCATGCGTGGGCCGGGCATCTGGGGCACCACAAGACCCTGAAGAAGATCCTTGAACAGTTCTTCTGGCCCTCCGTGAATGCAGATGTGAAGGCCCACTGCCGCTCGTGTCCCACCTGCCAGCGGGTGGCAGCCCGCCGCCCACCGAAGGCCCCCCTCTCCCCGCTATCCGTCATGGAGACACCCTTCCAACGGATCGCGATGGACTTCATTGGACCGCTGCCACGCACACCCCGGGGCCATCGCTTTGCCCTGGTGATTGTGGACTATGCCACGCGGTTCCCCGAGGTCATCCCGCTGAAAACCATGCAGACCCCGGGGGTGGTCCGGGCCCTGTCCAAGTTTTTCGCGATGGTGGGGCTGCCAGATGAAATCCTGACGGATCGAGGGGGCCCGTTCCGTGCCACAGCCATGCGCCAACTCTGCCGGAATTTGGGGATCCGGCAGGTGTTCACCTCGGCTTACCACCCTCAAACAGATGGTTTGGCAGAGCGGCTGAACCAGACTGTCAAGGAGGCCCTGAAGAAGATGACACGGGACAAGCCTCACCAGTGGGACCTGTACATCGACCCGCTCATGTTCGCCCTCAGGGAGACCCCGCAGGCCTCCACTGGCTTCAGCCCATTCGAGCTGCTATATGGGCGCAAGCCACGAGGGATGCTCTCCCGGCTGACAGAACGCTGGGGGCCCCAGGCCAGCAACCCTGCGCCCACCCCACAGGAGTACGTGAGCCAGCTCCGTGATCGGGTGCAACAGTCCCAAGCCGAGGCGAACCGCAGACTGACTCGCACCCAGGCGAAGCAGAAAGCCGCCTACGACCGGGGTGCACGGATGAGGACTTTCCAGGCTGGAGAGAAGGTCCTGGTGCACCACTCGGTATTTCCCAGAGAGGGAGGGGACGCTTGGAGGGGCCCCTACCCGATTCGAAGGGTGCTGGGCCCCACTACCTATGAAGTCCAGTGCGGGGTCGGCCGACGTCGGCGGAAGACCCTGCATGTGAACCTCCTGAAGCAGTGGCACGAGCGCCCCGAAGAGGAGTGTGGCATGGCTGAGGACCCATTGGAGCTCCCTGACAGTGAGCTGCCGTGGACCTCTGAAGCCCCGGAGTTTGAGGCGCCCAAGGTGGACCCCCAGCTTGATCCAGCTCAACGGGCCCAGCTACGAGACCTCTGTGCACGGGTTCCCGGGGTCTTCTCCCGCAGGCCAGGCAGCACCAGCCTGATTCAACATGCCATCCCAACCAGCCCGGGGCAGACAGCCCGGGCTACCTGGCGCCCCATCCCCAGGAAGCGATGGGAGGCAGTGGAGAAGGAGACAAATGAGATGCTCCGGCTGGGTGTAATCGAACCCTCACGGAGTGCCTGGAGGAGCCCGATAGTCCTGGTTCCCAAGCCAGACGGGACCACCCGGTTTTGCATTGACTATCGCGAACTGAATAAGGTGGCCCAGTTCGACGCCTACCCCATGCCCCGAGCAGACGTGCTGGTGGACCACCTGGGGTCCGCCCGCTACCTGTCGGCCCTGGACTTAACAAAGGGCTACTGGCAGGTGCCCGTACGGCTAGAGGACCGGGAGAAGACGGCCTTTGCCACCCCCCAAGGCCTCTTCCAATTCAAGAAGATGCCGTTTGGCCTGCATGGGGCGGCGGCCACCTTTCAGCGGCTGGTGGACCAGGTGCTGGGAGAGTGCCGGGCGTACGCCATGGCATACATTGATGATATTATTATCTTCAGCCCCGACTGGCCCACCCACCTCCAACACCTGGAGGCCGTCTTAAGGGCCCTCCAACGAGCTGGGCTAAGGGCGAACCCGAAAAAGAGCCACCTGGGGTTCCAGGAACTCCAATACCTGGGCTTCGTGGTCGGGGGAGGACAAGTCAGGCCACCACCGGACAAGGTGGCCTCAATAGCCGACGCCCCACAGCCCAAGACCAAGAAGCAGGTTCGGAGATTCCTAGGACTGCTGGGGTATTATGGGCGGTTCATCCCCCACTTTGCCTCCCGAGCGGCGCCCCTGACGGACAGCTTAAGGAAGGGGCTGCCCAACCAAGTCCGGTGGACCCCAGAACTAGAGGCAGCTTTCAAAGACCTGCGTTCCGCCCTCTCTAACGCCACTGCCCTGTGGAACCCGGACTTTGACCGGCCCTTCACACTGGCCACAGACGCTTCGGACACCGGCCTCGGGGCTGTGCTGACCCAGGAACGTGACGGAGCAGACGTCCCGATTCTCTTCCTGAGTCGGAAGCTACAGCCCGCCGAGAAGCGCTATGCCACGGTGGAGCGGGAGGCCCTAGCGGTCAAGTGGGCGGTGGGGGCCCTGCAGTACTACCTGGCCAACAACCCCTTTATACTGCTGACGGACCATGCACCCCTGCAGTGGCTCCATCGCATGAAGGCACACAACCCCAGGGTGCTACGCTGGTACCTCTCCCTTCTACCCTTCCAATTTACCATCAAATACCGCCGGGGGGCACGGCATGTGGACGCAGACTATATGTCCCGCATGTTTGAGACTGAGCCAGACCCCCACAACTCAAAGCCAAGCGGGGGGGTGTGTCCGGGGTCTGAGCCCCAGCCCCCAGACTTGACAAGAGGGAACAGCAGGGGACAAAAGGGTGGCAGCAACTCCACCCCCCAAGCCGGCAACCAGGGCCAGAACCTACCTACTCCATGGGGAAGGGGCAAAAGGCCAGTACCTCAGAGGGGTGGAGGGGGCAAGGAGAAACCAGCCAGCCCCACCCTCCAGGGGGAAGAGAGGGGGCTAAGCAGGCCGGAGGGAAAGGGACACAGCAGGGAGAAGGTGGGTCCAGCAGCAGCAGCAGCAACCCAAGCAGAGCCCTTACCTGGCAGGGAGAGGACGCCGCCGCTGCAGCCCAGAGCCACACCATGGCTAGAAGACAGCAGCCTGGCTCAGGAGTTGCTAGAAGCCAAGCCTCTCCAGGGGGGGCTGCCACAGGCATTCTGGGGGAGGAGATGGGTAACCCTGCCCAGCATTGCTGAGCAGGCAGCGCAGAAGCTGGCTAAGGCAGCTCCTCGTGAGCAGGGCCAGGCAAGCCCAATAGCACAGAGGCTGGCTGGGGCAGCTCCTCGTGAGCAAGGCCAGGCAAGCTCAATAGCACAGAGGCTGGCTGGGGCAGCTCCTCGGGAGCAAGGCCAGGCAAGCCCAATAGCACAAGGGCTGGCTGGGGCAGCTCCTCGTGAGCAAGGCCAAGGAGCCCTCAGCTGGGGATGGCTCGCACTCAACCCCACCCTGCCAGCATGGCAAAAGGGCCCAGGAGGGATTAGTGGTTGGAGGGAAACACCTGGAGGAATGCACAGCTGGGCCCAGTCAGGAGAGGGAACAAGCCTGGAAGGAGGGCGGGGTGGAGAAAGGAAACCCTATAAAGGGTGGCTGGGAAGAGCTCTGCGGTGGTGGGTGTGAGTGAGGAGTGATGATGTGGAGTGAGAGCAGTAGGATGCAAGGGTGGAGGCTTGGAGGAGAGTTCTGGAAGGAGGAGATGGAGGACACAGAGGGTAAGCAGGCCAGGTTGAGCAGGCCAGCGAGTGGACTGAGAGGGAGTCTGGGTGAGGTATACCGCCCCTCCTTCCACAGAGCAGGGTCCTGCAGAGTCCCTGGCCCCCCTGTGACATCAGGAGCAGACCGCCCAGTGCCACGCCCAGCGGCAGCTGTGGCAAGCCCTGACATCCACCACCATGGATTCAAAATTTCTGAAAATTTTACATCTCTAGTTGGCACAGGCATTCCTCACTTCACACGCACCCCCATCTATACATGGCCCCAAACTGATGATTTTTTTAAAAACTGAATTCTGGGGCCATTGTTCAGGATTAGTATACGATATAGGGTAACCCTGGTTGAAATCACCATAAACAGGGGAAAAAGAGCTAACCTCTAACTCTACACTACATTATTTCCAAGTTTTCATAATTCCATTATTAACTGCATAGTGGAACCAACAGAAAAAAACAGCCGGATAAAAAATGAATTCATTCACCACCTGTTAATAGCATAAAGTTAAGTGTACATATAAACAATGACAAGAACTTCATGCACATTTTTAATGCCATACAGCAAAACATTCTGATGTGAAATTATAAATAAGATTTATAGTTCAACTAAGAATTGCCAAGCGATGCTACAGGAAAATCATTGCTGAAAATACAATGAAATTTTTAGGCACTATGGTGAGCCAGCACCTGGGATTTGTCAAGCTCTGATTTAGAAAGAGCACAATATAGTGCAAACTAGCAAAGTAAGAGATAAACTGACAAGATCGCAAGAACGCTGCATGTGGTATGCAGAATATATATATATATTTAAACATAGCTTGTAGCATGCCCATACCAATACTGACACAGACTCCAAGAGAAAGTGGCCACTTTTCATTTTACACAGATATGCAAACCAGTTTCAGTTTGTTCATTTCACTCATACCTCCATAGCCTTGGTGTAGTGGGGACAATGGCCCTCTACTCAGATACAGCTACTGTTATCTGCCATGGGCACTCTAGAAGGATCAGTTATATGTTGGACATTTCTATACATTCTGTTGAATGATGCCATAGTTCCTGCTTATAAAAATCTGTGCTTCTAAATGGATAGACATCAACTCTAAAAGCTAGCCAGAATTCCTTTAGGACATTAATGCAACACACAGTTATATTAAACTAGTAACAAAGTCCATTGCGGGAAAAAACAATGGGCTCTAAAAAGGAGAAGGCAGACAGACAGGCACTGCTTCTTCCTCTGTAACTGATCCTGGCGGGGTGAAGGCAAGTGACAGACATTGCCAGCTGCTCCACTGATCCAGGCCGCGTGAAGGGGGGAGGGCATTGCCACCTGCTCCACTCCTCATCCCAGCTAGGTAAAGGGGGTACGGGCATTGCCATCTGCTCTGCGCCTGAACCCAGCTGGGTGAAGGTGAGGGCGGGCATCACCACCTGCTCCACTCCTGATCCCGGCTGGGTGATGGCAGGGAATGGGCATTGCCACCTACTCTGCTGCTGGTCCCAGCTGGTCAAGGCGGGGGGCGGGCACTGCCACCTGCTCCACTCCTGATCCTGGCCTGGGCTTCCCATTGCAGCACGCTCTCAAGAGGGACAGGCTGCCTCTTCTTGGCTTCCCTCCATGGCAGCGCCCTCTGGAGGTGCAGCAGGGTAAGAAGTGAGTTGTCTGGAACACGGTTAACCTTTTATATAGTAGGATGTCAAAAGTGGGTATCATAAAGCAGTTCTTCAGAGGAGCTTTTGGTATAATACATCTATAAACATATATTTACAAATCTTACATGCTGCTTTTCACAATATTCCACAATGACAAAACAGCAGTGATGACACACAAAAATCAAATATAGGAATTATAAAACAGATTATGAAGCAGAGAGATAAATCTTGCCGAGGACTTAAAATCCAAATGAAAACTGAACGTTTTCACTATCCTTTGGACCACAAGAAAGTAAGCGGGGAGACCAGTTACTACACAGTCAATCTCAAAAAGGATCACAGGTACTGCTGGACAAATGTGGTGACCATGCACTTGATTTAATGAGCTCTGGGTATTCACGGAACGAGTCAGAGGCATACAGACAAGGCTTTCAGAGACCTGCTCAGGGCATCCTGCTGACATGTAGGCAGCTCCTGCTGTCAGGAAGAATGAGGGTCACAGTGTAGAAGAAGAGAAAAATGATCTCTCAGCTGGGACTCAATTCTCAGATGGTGAGCCTATATCCTTTCAAGCCAAGGGCATGCATGCCTTTGGGGACTTGGAACTCTGATCAGGAGTGTGCAATTTGGTATATCTGGTCCAAAAAATATACCCCAAAAAACCTGTTCGGTATTTTTCAGGTATATTCAGGAATTCCGAATAAATCCAGGATTCTCATATATACCGATAAATCTGTTCCTGAATATACCTGAAATTACTCAAAAATGGGCTGACCCAGAGGTTTAAAGGTAGCAGCAGCTTCTTTCTTTACCCCTTTGCGGGCAGGAGGAGGGAAGGGGGTAGTTCTAAGGAAAATGGTTCTGGATTCTGCCTGGTTTCTGTGAATGGCACTGATTCTGTTGCTTTACAAAAGTGTCGCTGGCTTCAATGGATTCTGCTGGGATTCTCTGGTTTGATGTTGGTCCTGTTGGGTTTTGTTGGCTCTTTTTGCAACTGGATGCTTTTGGCCAGTGTGGCTGCTCTTATGTGTTTGGCTAAGTCTCTTAAGCTTCTATCTTTGCCCTGGAGAAAGCACTGGATCCCCCCCCCAAAGGGAAACAATGGAGAGTAGCCAGAGGCACCTTGTTCAGGGGCCCACATAACTGGACCCTTGACCCCAATGACTAGAAATTTGGGTAGTCTTCAGAGAACAGGCAGCAGTAGCTCCGCTGCAATTTTGGTGTCGCTTGCTTGGAAAACTGCCCCTCTTAACCCCCAGGAAGATTCTCCCATAGAGAATAATGGAGTCAAATAAGCTCAGGGTCCCAAAAAACCCCAAATCCAAATACTAAACAACATTTTTGGACCCGAATGTCAGGAATACCAATATTTATGGCCTTCCTGATATCCAAACCTGAAAAATAATGTTATTTTTAGTGCACATCCCTAACTCTTAGAGTGGGAGATTTGACCCTGTGGAACGTAGAGAGATGAATTTTAATGTACTTTTTCTATTTGGCATGATATCTTGCTTGCCTGTGGCAACAGTTGCAGATGTTATGCACTGTCTAGACAGTCTGGTAGGCAGCAGCTGAAGAAGCTGGTGGTCATGTCCATGGTGGTACTAACGTTGAGATGCGTGGTCTTGGGAGAAAAAATAGGTTGCCAAACAGATGAGCTGTTGTAGCATAGTGGTTGGGTTGTGAATCAGCTCTCTGCTGGTTTGAATCCCACTACTGCCATGAGCTTAGCAGGTGGCCTTGGATAAGCCACTCCTCTCAGCCCCCGCTGTATTGTGGGGTAATAATAATGCTTTGTTCACTGCTCTGCAAGGGGGACTAATCTGTCTAGAAGAGCTGTATATAAAGCGCAGTTGTTGTTAAAGTCCAAGGTAGCATTCTCAGAAATGCTACCATTCCACAATCAGGGCCCTCTAGGCAGGTGGAGATTAGAGGTCTCAACACATGGATACGACTGTTGTTCAAGTAGTAATGGTTTAGATTTGTTGGCTACTTTAGGCAGCAAGGAAGGATCAGCTCTTAGGATCACTTTTCATTAAATATGCAGAGGCTCTGACAAATTAAAGAGTGCTCCCAACTCAAACATAAGATAACCACCATCAGAACTGACCTTAAACAATAAAAACTTCAAGTGCATTCTGATACACTCGAAGGGTGGAGAGGTAAGGGCCTGTAAAACGACATCAAGTTGCCAAGTTGGAAGTCTCTGAATGGCTGGAGGAAACAAGAGGGATGCACCCCTGAGAAAATGCTCTATATGAGGATGTCTAGATAATAGGAGTGCCTCAACGTAATGCAAGCAGCCAACAGTCTCTCTTAAGATGTTTGGACACCCTGTTCCACACCTGCGTGCAAAAAAAGCCATCACCTGTGGAAATGGGAGGTTCCTTCGGGTTCTTGAACTTTTTTCTCCAGCATCATCTTCCTCCTGGTGGTATCATAAATAAAAGTGGCTTTCTTTTTCTCCTTAGTCTCTATTAGGATGGTTCCAGCTTGTCACTGAATATCTTAACTTCCAAGAAAGACAGAAGAGGCCAGGTTTGTTTTTGAAGGGCTCTCTATTAGCCAAAGACTGTACCTTGCAACTATGGCAAAAGCCACAGCCTTGGAAGAGAATCCAAGGCTCTAAGCTGACTGTTTTCTGAAGGCCCTCTCTCAGCCTTCTCTTGCCCTTTAGGAACCTCCCCTAAGAGTTAGTCGGCAATGAGATCCCAAGTACACTCAGAGGTGACGTCTCATGCATCCTACAGACAACAAGCTTGCCTCTGCAATCTTCCAGTCATCTCAGTGGAAACCTTCACCGCCTTTGGGTGCCACACCCTCTGGTGCTAGGGCCACTGCGTAGTCATGGTTTCTTTGGCAAGGCACTGTCTCACATTTTGATGACATACAATATCGACCACCTTTCCAGCTCCTTTGTGGCATCTTTGCGCGGGGCCATGCTAATCTTCTCTGTATTGTTCCAATTTTAGTGTATGTGCTGCGGAAGTTAGCTCCTTTGTGATGTTCCAGCATCCCTCTGTATGAAGACAACTTTTTACTTCTTTCTCCTACAGCAGGGCTGCGCCTCTTCATGTCAAAGAAAACTACCCTGGGGTTGTGTGGATGCAAAATTCTACCAAGACCAGGCCTCCACAAGTCTGGGCCCCAGGTCACCACTGTGACCTGAAGTTTGCTAGTGGCACCTAAAGCTCAGGTGGCCCTCAGCTTGTAAACAATGCTACAGAGTTTCAAAAGAGGAAGAGGGAAAGGCGGAGTCAGCCCTTAAAAGGAATGCCCTGAAAAATTGCTAGCACAGAGCTAATACGTTGCTAGGATATGAGCCCTGCTACAAACAGCAAACAGAGCTCAATCTTCTTTGCTTTTGCTAGGAACTTCTGCTCTCTCCTGCCACAGCAGGGGAAAGCTGAAGGCAGGCGGGTGGCTATGTTTGGCGGGGTGGGCAAAGGTAAGAGACTTCCCCCCCACACACAAGGGTGGGAGCTGGGGACAGAGAAACCTGGCCTGGAGAGGAAGCAACAAGTCTTTCAGTCTTCAAGCCAACTTTCAGTGCTGCCTGAATAAATCAGAGCACAAACAAAGGAGATCATGAGCAGCTTTACATTCAGGCTTGTCGGACAGGATTATACACTGGATTATGATCCAGATTTACTGCATCACTGAAGTGAAGCCTCCTGTTTGAATCCTATTCACACACACACACACACAGCCCCAAGGACTTCATGCTTGAGATGAAAAAAGAATAGCTCTTTGGTATTATTTTTGGTATTATTCTTCCTTTACTTCCATTCTAGTTACACAGCATTCATAGTCGGCTTGCCTTACAACATTAGCTTAAACAAAAAAAGGCTTGATTTTGCAAACGCTTATGCTGTAATAGGGTTCTTACTGTTGGTAACAAAAACTTGACATGGCTACCCTAACGGAGTCCATTAACATAGGCCCATTTTGTTTACATTCAGCTGAATCAAATAGTGGGCTTTTATTACACACTGCAGTCAAAGTGCATGATGCTTTACAAAACACAAGAAGGCAAGTCCCTGCCCTAAGGAGCTTACAAAGAAGATGACAAAGACAGAGGAAAGAAGATGGAGATGGTGAAAAACTGGGGAAGAATTAATGAACTCAGAACAACGTTTATTGCATGCGGCCAAAGGCCAACACAACCAAGCAAACAAAGCATATGAGTAAAATATGAAAAATAAACAAAACTAATGTTAAAATATTTAAAAGGTTGTTAAAAAACATTAGCACCTTTGTTATACACAGGTGAAGGAGTCTCAACCATTAAGCACAGCTCGAGCCCAGATTTTTTTTAGCTGCAAGGGTGAACTGTGCTAGTCTAAGAGACAGATGGATCCAAATCGGAAAGGCGTGGGCTAGTTTTTCCACCACAAGTGAAAAATTATTGTATTTTAAGATTTCACCAAGAAATTTATTTCTGGGCTCTGTATACAAAGGGCAGAACAAAATATAGTGTGGATGGTCTTCAGGGACTGAAGCTCCACAAATACAAAAACAGGCATCAATTGGTAAAAAGAGATTTTGGATTGGTTCCACGGCCAAGGTCAGATGGTCATTCTAACCCTAGATGTCTGCACCCTACAGACGCTGTGGGATGACCTTACACTAGAACGGTTTCAAGGCTGGCGCAAATAAAAATCCTCCTTTTGAGGTGTAAAATTTAAAGATGGCCCCGGTAGTTCTCAAATGTGAGGATTTTGTTACCACCAAGGGGGCTTTCCGTGAGAGGGGTTCACTAAATGTCACACCGTAGATACTTAAAGGTTCTACATTGTTCAATGGGATCGCCACCTACTGACCATTTAAATCTTTGACGTCTCTTCCCAAAGACCATTTACTTTGGTGTAGGCAAAGCTGATGTTTAAGGTCTCGCCCTTACAGAAATTTATGTCCAAGTGACATATATGTGGGATTAGTTCCTGAAAGGGAGAACAAAGGGGTTGTGCAAAAGATACCAAGTTTTCCTGGGCTGCACCTCTTCAGGAAAACTTCCTCACATGCATTTTTGCACCCCGCTGGAAATTAGATGAGAAAGAAGCAACTCTGCACCTTATTCAGGAAGGCACTCCAGAGCCTTGGGCCCACCGCAGTAAAAGCCTGGCTCTTCACAACTGACCCATGTTCTTACCTCTTAGAGCAGGACCTGATCTGCTGAATTTATGGTTGCCATAATGTTCTGTCCCTTTAATAGAAGTTTTAACGTATTGAAATGGACTTCTGAAGTTTTTCAAGCACGGAAGTTAAAAACATCCCGAGTTAAATAACATCCCATTAACCTGATAAATAAATATCTTCTATTAAAGGGACAGGACATTTTTCTCCATGCCGCTTGGCAAACCCAGTTATAACTTAGAGGCAACATTCAACTTGCTTAACATGACTAAAAAATGTATTTGGTATGGATGGGTCTGGGCTCCTTAATTTTGGGGGTTGCTGCTAAATCCAAAGAAACTTTGTCAAGGTGTGACTTAGCCTATGTAATGTGTCTATAAAAATGAAGACAAGACTTTTCCACAGTATCACTGCAAGAATGGAGTAAACTGGTGAACACCAATGGCTTGGAAATTGGTTATCTCAAGCTGGAGACAAAGTGCCAGATAAAGAGAACATGGCTTCCACAAAATCTCCATCTTTCTGAGTAGTGGCACCTGCCTTGTGAAATGGCCTGCTAGACAAATTGCACGGCTGTTCTGTTCCAACTTGCCTTTACAAATTAACTCCAATTACTGCTGACTTTTTTTGGGAAGAACAGCTGTCTCTGCAGGAACTTGGGTTGCAAACCTCCAGGTAGGACCTGGAGAGCTCCTGGAATCGCAATTAATCTCCAGGCAACAGAGATCCGTTCCCCTGGAGAAAATGGCTGCTTTGGAGGGTGGGCTGTATAGCACTATATCCTGCTGAGGTCCACCCTCTTCCTAAATCCTGCCCTCCCCAAGGCTCCAACCCCCACCCCCCAAACTGTAGGAATTTCTCAATCCAAAACTGGCAACCCTACTAGGACTAATGAGGACTTACTTTGATTGGGCTCAATTATTTCTTTAGGTGTGAGTTTGGACAGTCTGAGCTGTCACTTATTTTATGGTTATTGCTTTGATTGCTTTGGCTAGAATTTTTTTAAAACAAAACTGGATCTAGCTAGATGTCTACCAGTACATGAAAACAGTCATATCCCAAACATCTATCACATGTTCACATCTGTTCTCATGCAATGTGACCCTTCCCCTCCCAAATGCACAACACCCAGACACAAGATACACAACTGATGCCATTTCTTAAAAAGGTACTCTTGTGTTGCCAACTGTTTAAAAATGTATTCCTTCTACAGTGGAGGGTACGGGTCTTTTCTACTGGTCACCAGCATTAAATTTCTAATGGTCTATCAACTGGACATGTGGATTTTCAGCGTATACAATTTTTCCTTAAGATCTGAAACAATTTTCATTTCAAAAAATGGAAAACAAATCCTGGCTGCCAGGAACAGGATACAATTAACATAATGGCCATATACTGTAATTACTTCCTCTTGAGCAAGCTGAGCTAGAGCAAACAAACTTGCCCAGTGCAACATGTTTCTACAGGTTTGCTTTCACTAGCTTAAGCCTCTAAAACCTAGCCCAGACTTGTAAATATATATCACTATAAGAAAATTCCTCAGAGCATCTGAGATTTATCCATACAGCAAACAAACGTCTTAACTTTTTCATACTGTAATTCATTCCCAAACTTATATTTTAAAGAAGATTCAAAACACATATGGATTTTTGTCTAGATAATTTGACCAATCAAAAACAAAAATCAGGTCAATTGTCATTTGAAATTTCAAAGTTTTGTCTTCTTTGTTACCAGATACCAGAGCTGGAAATCCAGTTCATCGTTCAGTCATTCAGAAACCTGAAAGACTCTTCCAGGCCCCTTGCCTAATGGGTAGCTATTTCCATTCAATGAAGAGTATTCCTTTAGCCTTGTGAAGCCATGATTACCACCTCTACTGAACATAAAGCCTTCCTCCAATTAAAGAGCCCCTTGAGTTGGAGGAAGGCTCTGTGGAAGATGGCTACGTCCACCCCAGTATAGGCAGATGCTGTACATCTGACAAGCAGTGCTTTTTTTCTGGGGGGACGCAGGGGGACGCATACCCCTAAACATTTTGTGAATCGAATGGGAGAAAGTAAAAATTTTAAAATGTTGGAATTCCCGCTAAACCATCTCCAAACGTATTATGGATGTTTATGTGATTTGTTAAGTTTTATGTAGCGTATGTTGGCAACAAAGATGTTATATTTAAACTCACTAGGAGCGCTGTTTGTCTTACAAAAAAAGGAACGTCTTTAAGCATTGAACACGCCGCCGAGATCGCTGGCATAATCGGTGATCGTTAGGGTGCAGACAAATACAAACAGGTCTCCTCTAAGCCACTTGGAGCTCTGGTAGTTGGAATCTAGTACAGTGATTGGTCAGTCTTGTTGCTACCCCCGATGGCGGCGACCAATTTGTGTATTTGTGTACATTTTGCACAAGGAGTTTGTCTACACCGAAACTCTTTGGTTGTGCACACGTGTCACTATAGAGGGGCTTGGTTGGCAATACCCATAATTCTCATCACCGACAGTCTTCTGACATCATTTCCTTTCATGGTGTTTCCTGAGTCTCAGATGGAAGCGAGTGTTTGATCTGTGAAGTAGTGTGGTGTTTTACTGATGAAAGTTTGGCGTATAACCTCATTGAGTGGCAGTATTTCAATATGAGTAGGAAAATTACTATTTTACATCATCACAGCCAGCAAAGAAGTGTAAAGTGAATGACTCTGTAAAAACAAAAGATGCGACAACGGTGTTGTGTGATACAGCGTCTGCTGTAGACAACGTGGAGAGTGGGCACACGGCTCCGTCTTCTGTTGACCACGTAAAGAGTGAGCATGTGCTTGGTAATTTTGTCCATTGACTGCATTTATTTTTTCCGATTTGAACTATAAAATGGTGATTTTCTTGAGTCAAACTGAGAGTACCCCTAAACATTTTTTTAGAAAAAAAGCACTGCTGACAAGTCAAAATTACTTCCAGCATTAACAACAGAGGAATAGCGCAAAAGCAGCTTAATATGCTTGCACGCAAACCAAAGCTTTAATAAATCCTTTTTTTAAAAAAGCACAGAACAAACATAGCTTCTCCAGAAAGCCTCTTGAAGGACCCAGAGAAGAATCTCATACACAAACATCATCCCTTTAAAATGATTTACTTCAGATGAATTTATAAGCTTGTATGGACAGTTAATGGAGCATCACCCTCTCAAAGGTGGGAGAAGCGAATGTTTTTAGCCCATTTTGCTTGGCACTCGTTAACACTAACAGACCCTATTGACAAAACCCCAAGAGAAGTCCTTTGAAAACAGCAGGCTGTTCAATCTTGTTCTGTGATAGGGAGGGAGAAACCCTGCCAACTGCAAGGGAGCGTACTGGATGTATTTTATACTTGCAAGAACTTGTGGGGGGGAAACCAGTAGACTTAAAGATGACTACTTCAAAGGGAAGCAGGTAACCTTTACTGCAGTACGCAATGAATATTCAGGAGGGCTGCAGATCCTTGTATAAAGCTTTCCTCAGTGCAAATTAGCTTAAATCAGAGAAGGGTGCTAGAAGTTGCTGTAGTTAAAGTAGCTATAAACTTTGCAATGGTTAAAGCAACTGTGCCCCAGATACCACGGTCCACTGAGTCAGGATTGCATACCCAGACTTCTCATTAGAAAACCAGGCCTGTCAACGGCCCTCCTGGGGCCAGACTGAACGTAAATCCCTCTAAGTTGGTTGCAGTCAACGTAACCATGGCCTTTTTATTAACTTTGTGAGCAAAGAATCAAGGGGAGAAGAGCTGAAAATGGTTTAGTAGTAAACAGATAATTTCCTGCTATTCTTAGCTTCAGAATCTAAGTCAGCCATCCTGTTCTCTTAGACATTAAAGAGTGGATTGATTGTCTTGCAAACAATCAAACTCCACTGTGCTTTTATACACGAAGGTGATAACATAATGCACAGCAATCAGTAAAGGCAGAAATTAGACGTAATAGATCTCTCCTCCTCCCTCATTAACATACATTTTATAAAGGTACGTGGAATTCAGACAGCAGGAGAGAAACACCATGCATTCCACAACACAGTCTCCCTCGCATCCTCACCTCGGTCAGTATCTAGCACTCCACCTTGAACTTTATATATTCTTGACCTGGCGATACAAGATTTATAGGCAAAGGAATAACAACTACTTAGATGCATTGTCCTGACTTTATTGCATACTGTTCTGGGGCAGAAATTTGAAGAAGTCACTCCATGTTGTTTTATCATCTCAGCGTTTATTGTGTGCTAAGCCAGGAATGTTTTATGTAATACATTGATGAGGTGCTGACTGTGAAATTATCATATCACTATCGAAGGCCTTTGGGCCACGACGTGTCCGGTTTTTTGGTTCTGTATACATGGCGATGAAAGGTACTATGGTAACTGTATATTAGTGAATGTATTATGTATATATACAAGATCTAGTACTTATACGTAGAACCATATCAAGGATGCTTTTAATCTAACTTTTGTATTTCTAATCAATTTACTAAATTTTGTACCGGTGTTTCTAATTCATATTTTTAGTTATATTCAATAATTTTACTTATATTCAAATATTCTTTTTCTTTTGTTCGAATCTCTCCAGAGAAAGAAAGCCAGACATCCTGCAGGCTGGCTGTAACCCAGACTGGAAGAGTCTGGTACACACATTCCAATCTTTAACCCACAAAAGAACGGACTACTGCAGCCACTCTCCCAAGCCTGCATTAGCCCTTTCCAACAACTCTGCGGGATGAACTGCTCCCTAAGAGCTGTCAAGTGGCGTAGAACACACAGAGGAAGACATAGCTCTAATGGAAACTCTGGAGTGCTACTGGCAGCAAGATGAACTGTCAGTCTGGCTCAAGTTACCAATCTGTCCCAAAGACTAACATAATTTATATGAGGGAAAGTGAACATCGTGTAAGCAAATAGCTGGTATACCAATTAGTAAAGCTAAATTAATGGATTCAAAGATTTCAAATGTGTATCACAGTTGATGACTATCAATAAGTAGCAATGCTTAAGTGGTTGGCCTACAGGCTGGAAGACCGAGATTCTAAACCCCAGTAATGAAACAGAGAATGACTCTAAGCCAGCCACAACTTCTCAGCCAAATATACATTACAGCAGGGCTCCCCCACCTTTTCGAGACTACAGTCACCTTTAGAATTCTGACATAGGAAGGTGGGCACAGCTACAACATGGTTGCCAAAAAATGGCAGATGCAGGAGGTGGCACCAGCCACGATGGCTGCCGTTGCTTACCTTCAGTCATATAGTGAAGATCCTTGTGCTATGGTGGCAGCAGCGGCCAAGGCAATGTTTTTAAAAACCTGCACATCCAAACAAATCTCCAATGACCAATCAGAAGCCCTGCTGGGCAATAGCCCCACTTGGCCCCCACTTTCTGCAAGCACTTGGTGAGCGCTAGGAAAGGTGTTGGTGGGTGCCTTGGTTGCCCATGGGCACCACCCTGCATTACAGGATTGTTAGGAGGATAAAATGGAGGAAGGGAAAACTATGTATGCCGCCCTGCGCTCTCTGATAAAATTGTGGCAGACTGATTTTAAAGGTGACCATTCGTTATCCCTCCTAATAAAAGGCAGTACCACAAATGCTAGATTTTGACAAAGCATTCATTTAGGACTTTTTAACTGATCATTGGAATGGATTATCTACTATAAATTTTTTATGACTGAACCTAGACCTTTGCAAAGAAGCACCATTGCATGTTATCCAAATGAACACTTCATTAAAACCACCTCTGGGGATGTGGCTACTAAAGTCACCCGCAGCGGTATAAAAACATGCAACTCACATAGCTGTAGTACAAGCAATGTTCTTTCTCTCTTTAGAATAAACCCTTTAGAAACAGGAGTACGTTCTTGGGGCCAAAACTTTGCATCAGATCATTCCTAAGGAGATAGGTGAAGGAGCTACGCAACCCTATTTCTTCACAACATCTTCTCTGGCTTAAAGACCTTTTATATTCCTGCCATCCGATGTACTACATTGGCATTTTTTTTTTAAAAAAAGATGCATTAAAACCTCACCTAGACTGGTTGGCTTTATCAATTCATCCAGCAAGTCGTAAAAGGGTAACTTCTGAAGCTTTATGTCTGGATGGACGGGGTGGAGTGCTGAGGTAAGGTGGGGCAGTTCCAGTTCATGTTTAGGTCCCAGGAGAGAAACGGGAAGCAATGGAGACGTCGCAGGGTGGCCGTCGTAACCGAGCTGTGGAATGGCAGAGGGCGACAAAGCGGCTGGCATGGAACTCGAATGAACGGAGGGGATGGACAGGTCTGCAGAAGTCATGATCTTCTGAGGGAAGCGGCGCCTGTACAGTTCCTTGATTTTCATTTGGACAGCAGGACTGCAGCCAGCCTTGAGCAAATGCAGGGCTTTTGTAAGGAGTTCGTGTTTGCGACCGTGCTTGTTCCTTCCCGCGTATCCCAGCAGCACTTGTAGCTCCGAAACTCGGAGGCTCATCACCATTTGCTTGAGGACAAATGAAAGCATAAAAGACAATTATTACTACTGCAGTGCCATCAGCACCCGCGGCGTTTTACATTTTATATTGTGGCTTCACTTAGGCTGTGAAGAAAGACTAGTCCAAGTTTATAAAAATGGGGGTTGAAACCAAGGGAGAAGTGGCACCGCAGAACTGCTCCCCGAAGCAACACCAGGAATAAGGGGCAGCAAGGAAGAATATTTGGAATCTTTTTCCAAGAGGTCTTCAGACGGATTCAGACTTTCCCGACTGGGTTTGCAGACTACTTTTGCTTCTACTTAAAATGACATGCACACTATATTCATGAATGTCTCCTCTGCAGCCTGTACTGAAGTTAGTGAGTGTGATACACGAACGTAATCTATGTTTTTTTTTTCCTTTTACAACATTTATGATCTGCCTTTTTGGCCTCAATGAGGGCCCTCAAGGCAGCTAACAAATTAAAAAGTACGTAATAAAATCCTATCTTAAAAACCATTAAAACCAGAGCTAAAATACATTGGCCAGGAAGGAGGGATTACTGAGGGAATGGTAATGAAGAAAAGGTTTCACCCATTGGTGGAAGATGGCAACAGAAGGGGATAGACAAATCATCCTCAGAGTTTTAGTGCCACTACCAAGAAGGCCCTTCCCTGGGTTGCCACCCACCTAATCTCAGAAAGTATGAACATCCAAAACAGGGCCTCCAAAGATGACCTTAGTGGTTAGCTAGATTCATAAGGATGCGGGCAGTCCTTCATTTATGTAGGTCCCATAGAGCATTAAAGGTCAGCACCAGCGCCATGAACTGTGCCAGTGCAGACAAGCCAAGACTGGAGTAACCAGGTACCTACCAGAAGTGTGTATAATGGAATTCCTGAGCTGAAAAGATACACAGAAATGATTTTTTGGAATGGTAACACAAATCCAAGATGCTTAGAAATAAAGAAACACCCTCCCCAAAAATATCAAGGGTTCCCACCCACCCCCCAGGTTCAGGGGTTTATCAGCCATGCAACAAGAGCATTTTTTTATTCTACTGATTTCCTGAACAATGGAGTTTCTCACTCCTAATCAAACCCTCACAAAGGAGGAGCGCAGACTTCCAACCAATCCCAAATTGCAGAGAGCTGCCGTTCTCCTTCCCTGTCCATTATGGGATGGAGAGGTGTTTTCCCTCTGAAAGTAGAACACCTGGGCTTGTTCAAGGGCCCGTAGAATTCAAACCCTTTGTCCAATCTCCTGGAAACTTGGAGGTTCTTTGCCGAACAGGCAGAAAAACCTCTCCTGCAATTTTGGGGACATTTCACTGGAGCTCTCCTCCTGTCTGTTGCTTGATGGCTATTTTAGGGATTAGTTGGGAGTTTAGTGCAGCTGCTCAGAGAGAGGGGGGCCTACTTTGGGGGGGGTCTGTAAAATCCTCCTCCTTTGTTCAAGCAGATTGAAGCTTGGGGGCGCCGGCTTTAGATTAGAGTGGAATGTGATCTGCGCAAATTTGGTGCCATCTTTATAAACTGCTGCCCTAGACCCTCACATATTCCCCATTGAAAATAAAGGTCCTGGAACTCCAGAACATTAAAAAAGCACATGGATCTGAATACAAAACGGTAATGTCCTACCCGGAAATAAGCAATCACGGGAAAAATTTCCTCCCTGAAGCCCAGATCCAGTTATAATAAAAATTTTCCTGCTGTACACCCCAGTGCCTACAACTCACTTCAGTCAACATCCTGGCAGCAGCTAGCTAACCACTCGAAGGTGGTAAAAGGCACTCCTGGCCACAGCTGCCCTCTGCTTATCCAGCAGTAGGCCCAGGTCCAAGAGCACTTCCAGATTATGGACCTGTTCCTTCAAGGGGGGTGCAACTTCATCCCACTCACCAGTAGCACTTCTGACTTCCCAGGATTAAGCTTCAGTTTACTAGCCTACATCCACTCCAAAACTGCCTCCTGACACCAGTTTTAGATTTCTATAGCCTCCCTGGGACCAACCAGAAGCACGTGATACAGCTGAGTGTCATCTGCATATTGGTGGATAACCCAGCCTAAGACACCAGGTGACCTCGCCCAGTGGTTTCATGTAGATGGTGAAGTGCGTAAGGGACAAGATGGAACCTTGTGAGACCCTGCAGGCCAAGAGACTGAACAGAAGTCCCTCAGCACCACCTTCTGTAACCCACCCTCCAGGTAGGACTGGAACCACTGCAAAATGGTGCGTCCCAATCTCAGCTCAGAAGGGTGCTCTGGAACGATACCATTATCAATGGTACTGAAAGTCACTCAAGAGGTCCAGGAGTTAGGCTTTCAGAAAGCAATATTAGGATCTCACAAGGTAAACTACCAAAGCCCTTTTTGGTTTGATGGATAATTGTTGTCCGGAGATCGAAAAATGGCTCTGTTAAAGAATATATTTACTTTTTAGAGAGACAAAGTATATTTAAGGATAGATATGCTTTTGACTACTAATGATTTAGTTATGAAGGCTTCGAAGGTAGAAATTTTTCCAAAGACTTTTTGATTATGCTGTGCTGGTTATATTAACATTTTTGATTAAAGACTGTGGATAAATACTTATTTACATAGAAATCTCTTACGGACTTTATGTTTGAAATAGATTGAGAAGAAAACAGAGCTGCACTTACCGTAACTGTTCACTGACGTTTTCTGCGCAGGCACACATGAGACTGCGCACATGCAGGCCTGCCAATCAGTAGGTTTTTCAAAGCTTAAGTCCACTAGGGGGCGCTTGCCTCATCAGTGCACATGTGTGGCTTTTCCTGCCAAAATGGCACTGGGAGGCGGCACCCCCCCCCCTCCAGTTTCTCCTGAGCCGCTGGTCCCTCAAAGGTAAGTATTGAAGAGCACAGCAGGTTAGGAGGGAGGGTATGTGTGCCTGCACAAAAGACGTCAATGAACAGCAGTTACAGTAAGTGCAACTCTGTTTTCATTGTCCGTCTTCTGTGCAGTCCCACATGGAAGACTACCAAGCTTTTTACCTGGAGGTGGGTGAGATCTTTATTGAAACCACGAACTAAGTATAGCCTGTCCCACAGCTATTCTCGTCTCTCCATCACGTCCAGGACATAGTGCTTCACAAATGTGTCTGATGAAGACCATGTGGCTGCACTGCAGATATTTCGTATAGGAACTCGCTTCAGGAATGCCACAGAAGATGCCTGGCCCCTTGGTGAATGAGCCTTCACTTCTAAAGGACAAAGTAAGTGAGCCATATCATAACACTGTCTAATGGTCGATGTCACCCACCATGCTATCAACTGAGCTGTAGCCCTAATCCCCTTCTTAGGCCCAGCATAACATTCGAATAAATGTTTGTCCTTTCTAAGTGCTGCAGTATGATGCGAATAAAATAGTAGAGCCCTGTGAACATATAAGGAGTGTAGTGCCCTCTCAGAGTCCGTAGATGGTGCAGGAAAAAAAAATCGGAACAACAATGTCCTGGGTTAAATTAAACTGATTTGCTACCCTTAGGCCTAAATTTAAGGTCCGTTTTCAGAACCACCTTCCCTTTCTAAATTTTCAAAAAGAGAGGGTTGGATCACAATGCTACCAGCTCACTCACTCTTCTACTAGAGGTCATGGCCACTAAAAAGGCAACCTTCATTAACAAAAATCTAAGATCACAATTAGCTAAAGGTTCGAACGGGGGTTGCATCAGCTCTGCCAGTACTAGCTGTAGAGACCACTGAGGAATTATTTCCTTAACATGTGGGAACATATTTTGAAGACCCTTCAGGAATAACTTGGTAATGCTATGGGGAAAACCTACCTTTCCATCGATTCTGGGGTGAAAAGCTGAAATGGCAGCTAGGTACACCTTGATGGATGAGTTAAGAGAGTCCATCATCCTTGAGAGATAGTAAAAATCCAATTTGTCTGAGATTTGACATTTAAAGGGTTCTAATCCTTTCTGATCCACCCAGTGACTAAAGCATTCCCACTTGAACGCATAGAACTTCCTAGTATTTTCCCTCCTAGCACTGAGTACGACCTCAGTTACTTTCTCAGAAAGGGCTCCTGTTACATTATGTGCCATGCTGTTAGCTTCAGTCTAGGTAGGTCGTGATACCATACACTTCTGTCTGTCAGCAGATCCGGTTCCAAACCAAAGTGATACAGAAAGCCCTGGGAAAGTTGCATCACATGCTCGAACCAGGGTTGTCTGGGCCAAAAGGGTATTATCAGAATATGTGGTCTGAATCTTGCTGACTGTTCTGGCAATCAAGGGAATGGGGGAGAAACGCATAAAAGAGGTGTCCCTCCCAGATCATCTGAAAGGCATCCCCTATGAGTTGTATCCTATCCTCCCCTGGAGCAAAATCTCAGAGCCTTCTGATTCCCTTCTTTTGCAAAGAGATCTATCTTGGGATGGCCCCAGCTCTTGAACACTGGTTTCAGGTAAACATCTGTTAGGGACCATTTGTGGTTCTTTGCATTCAGCCTGCTCAATTCGCGGCTCCAAGTATATGCACGGCCTGTGGGGAGATACCTCTTTCTACTGCCCATTCCCAAATAATCAATGCTTCTTTACACAGGATTCTGGAGGTGATGCCTCACTGTTTGTTCAAATAAAATACAGCCGTGCAATTGTCTGTCAACACTTGGACCTTATTTTGACTGATGGTATCTGAAAAGGCGATAAGGGCATAATGGATCATGCTTAGTTCCAAAACGCTAATATGTAATTGACTCTCGTGTCTTAACCATTTCCCATAGGTGCTCAGTGTACCACAGTGAGCCCCCCACCCCCACCCCCATCATGGAAGCATCAGTAGAGACAGTAATGTCTATCTGTTGTGAACCAAATTCTACATCCTTCAGTAGATTCCTGCCATCTTTCCACCAGCTCAAGGATCTAATCACTGCTCTCAGGATTGAATATCTCTTACTCAGATCTTGGGACTCAAAATCATGTACTGACAAAAGACACAACTGTAGTTTGCGCATGTGTAGTCTAGCCAAGGGGGTGACCAATGTAGTGCCTGCCATCAAACCCAAGAGGGTTTGAACATTCAAAACCGATTGAAACTTACAGCAGCTAAAATGCTCCACCATCCTCTTGATTCCATCTGACCTCTCCCGAGGTAAGAAGCCTCTAATCTTAGTGGTGTCCAAGACAGCCCCAATAAATTGCATCTTTCTGGATGGTGTAAGGGAAGACTTCTTGAAGTTTACAATTAGTCCCAAATTATTACAGGTATCAACCACTAGCTCTACATATCTCTGCAGGTATTCACAGGATGAGACTGTCAGGAGCAAGTCATCAAGACAGGGGTAGATGGAACATCCCTACTTCCTCAGGTAAGCTGCTACAAGTTCACCCATGCATTTCGTGAAGACCCTAAGGGTCGTAGAGAGGCCAAAGGGCAACACCTGGTACTGGAAAATGTTATTACAAATAAAACATAAGAAACTTCTATGAGATAGGTGGATTGTGATATGGAAATACGCATCCTTTAAGTCCAGTACCACAAACTATGTGGTATAGGTTAACAGCTGTAAAACCATATTAAGAGTCATCATCTTAAACTTTTTGGTGCATATGTGTTTGTTCAATGCCCTGAGATGGGCCTCACACCTCCATCTTTCTTATCTACCAAAAACATTTTGGAACAGAATCCCCACCAAGAGTCATCAAGGAGGAACTAGCTCCACTATTTCTGCTTGTAACTTATCCGAAGGGGAGTGAGAGGAAAAATCAGGGAGAGTCTGAACCGGGTAACGGGTAAACTCAACTTTATAATCAAATTTAACAATCTGTAAAACGCATTTGTCAGAGGTAACTTCTTCCCAAGCCAACGAAAAATTGTCCAGTTTATTCCCAAACATGACAGGTCATTCCAATTCCAGTCAGAACTGCTTCTGCCCTTGCACTTCCTTGGTCAAGGTCGCTTGCAAGTTGCTGGCTTTGCCAAGTGGTTATTGGACCGCCTCCTCTGGTATTGTCCCTGCTGCGACTGGGATTGTCTATATGAGTAATGAGAATACGGCTGGTAGCGATATGGTTTCCCTTTATAGGGTTGCTGTTACCTGTACTTGTACTATTGAGATGTTGGCTATCTGGGTGGAAGTACACCATAGAAATGTGCCGTTTGGCGATCTTTTCTCTTTTGAGAAAGGTAATCATCAGTTTTGGCTGAAAATAATGTTGCCCCTTCGAATGGAAGATCCTCAATCTTATTTCTTGTCTCCAAGGGTAGGGCTGTGGTATGCAGCCAAGCATGCCTTCTCAAAACCACAGAAGATACTATGTCGGCTGAACTGCATCCCACATTAATTTGCTGCTTCAAGGCCTCTTCCTGGATGACCATGACTAATATTTTTTGATCTGGTAATTTTTCAAGGAAAGATGTCTGTCGGTTCCATAGAAAATTTGATAAGCTCCCATGATAGCTGTGTGATTTGCTATTTTCACATTGAGAGCTGCAGAAGAGTACAGCTTCCTTCCCAATGAGTCCAACTTTTTGCTTTCTTTATCAACTGGAGCAGTACGGGATCCCTGCCTCTGGCGTGTTTGCATCTCTTCTGTCACCAGTGATGATGGAGGAGGGTGACTGAACAGAAAAATGCAAATGTCTTCCTTAGTCTTATAAAGACCTTCTGACTTTTTAGAAGTCGGATGGGTTGATCAGCTCCACTAGACCCTTGAGGATAAGGAAGGCCACATTAGAGGGGTTCCCTGAGTAGAGATGTTGCAGGATCTTGTCTTTCGGTTTGGGATCTACAGCTGAAACTTCCATTTCCACTGAGCACGCCATCTGTAGCATTTGCTCCATATATAGGCAATAGTCCTCACTGGGAGAGATTTGGCCAGTTCCCATTACTACTTCATCGGGGGAAGGGTCTGATGCCAGGCTGGGGCTCCTTTCCCTACCCCCCTCTGAGAGCTGGTAAGACAGTGCTGATTCAGGGATTTCATAGGGGGATCTAGACACTCTGTATTCTTTGAATGTGTCAAAGCCCGATGCAACTGAGTGCGTGCGATAGGGCTCTCCATGATCTAGACCATACTTTGATGGAGCCTGACGTGACCAAAATTGTCTATGAGAATAGTAGGAGTGCTGGTCCTCAGGATCAGATTGCCATTGCTGTTCAGGGGCAAAGCCCTTCTGCAGCTCTCATTCCTCAGTTGAAGAGTGATAAGATGGGGATCTTGAATGAAAGGATGATGTCCGAGGTCTGCTCCTGGAAACAACTGTTACTGGTTTGATATAAGACTTTAAATGTTTGGTCTTATGCTTAGCCTTCTTGCAAGGGGGTTGTGCAAACTCCGATGTTGTCACAGATCGATCCATAATCCTCGGATCCAAACTCTTCGGATCCATACATTTCAGATCCATACTTCTTGGATCCATATCCTTCAGATCCCACAACAGAGCTCTGAGCCTCTTGGCCCTTTCTGCTCTGGCCTTGGGGGTAAAATTTCAGCAGTGCTCACAAGTTTGCACAGTATGCGCTTTCCCCAGGCACTTGAGACAGATGGAATGGCTGTCTGTTTTAGACATCTTCATGGCGCAAGTCACACTCCTTTTAAAGAGAGCTTTATCAGCCATAATAAAAGGATGATCTCACAATTCTTTCTCTTTCCTCCTTCCTTCTAGGCATGAGCGGAACGAGCAGAACCTTGCTGGTTGGTGGCAAAAAAAGGAACTGGAGGGTGGGGGGGCGCCATGTCCCAGCGCTGTTTTGGCAAGAAAGCCGTGCATGCGCATTGGTGAAGCAAGCACCCCCTAGCAAACTTTGGCTTTGAAAAATCTACCGATCTTTGATTGGATTTGAAAAACCTGCAAAATGGGGCTTCCCAATCTCAGATCAGAAGGGTGCTCTGGAACAATACTACAATCAATGGTACTGAAAGTCACTCAAGAGCTCCAGGAGTTAGGCTTTCAGAAAGCAGTATTAGGATCTCACAAGGTAAACTATCAAAGCCCTTTTTTGATTTGATAGATAATTTGGGTCCAGTTGTCCAGTGATTAAAAATAGCTCTGTTAAAGAATATATTTTCTTTTTAGAAAGACAAAGTATATTTAAGAATAGATATGCTTTTGACTACTAATGATTTCGTTATGAAGGCTTCAAAGGTAGAAATTTTTCCGAAGACTTTTTGATTATGTTGTGCTGGTTATATTGACATTTTTGATTAAAGACTGTAGATAAATATTTATTTACATAGAAACCTCTTACCGTCTTTATGTTCGAAATAGATCAAGAAGAACTAATGATACGCTCTTTTGAAGATTAGAAAGGAGAGATAATTAACTGTTAAAGTTAAATTTAGTTTAGAATAAGTATCAGCTTTTGATTGCTTCAAATGGAAAATTGGTATATATTCCTACTAATTAGTTTTTCTCTCTCTTTATTTTCCTTGTACTCTGTTTTCTCCATTCCTCTTTCTGTTTTCTATACTTCTATCTAGTTCTTTTCATTTCCGTTGTAACTGTAGGTTTTATAATTATGTTAAAAATTTCAATAAAAGATATTATGTAAGAGGTTCAGGGGAGACTCAACAAGAGTTTGGCGACCAAGGATGTTTCAGTACCATAACCAGGCCAGAAGGGACCTGAAGAATTTGCCTCATCCAGGAAAGCTTGAAGCTGTCCAGCCACCACCTTCATTGGAGAGAAGTCAACAGTAATACTGTACAGTGTTAGTATTTGTGCTGTTGCTCAACTCACTGTTGGAAGGTCTCCCGTTTGTTCTGCCAGACTTTCAATGAGAAATAAAGCGTCCAGAAAGTTTGAAGCCAAGGGAGTGGGGAGGGGGAAGATACTTGTTTTTTTGCTCAGAAGTAAATGTAAACTTAAGGCACAATGAACATACATGTAATATTTATTTTCATGTCAAATGAAAACGTTACTGCTTTAAGGAACACAAGGAACGTGAATGCATCATGTACAACTTGAATAGCCCAGGTGAGCCTGATCTCATCAGACCTCAGAAACTAAGCAGGGTCAACCCTGGTTAGTAATTGGATGGGAGACCTCCAATGAAGACCAGGCTTGCAGAGGCAGGCAATGACAAACCACCTCTGTTAGTCGCCATGAAAATCCCACCAGGGGTCGCCATAAGTCAGCTATGACTTAAGGGCACTCTCCACCACCACAACTTAACACATAAATTTAAACTTTTGGTGTACAGAAATATAAATACCTTAGTTCTATTTAGATATATCCACTGTTTGATATGCTGGAATTAGCTACTGTACCTTAAAAATATCTCAGCTTATCTTTTTACTAGATAAGAAGGGATAAAAACCATAAACATAAAGTAAGACTTGGAAACAGTTTCTTACTCATTTAACACTTTTTATCAGAAGTAGAAGAAACAATAGCCTGTAGTACTGGAGGTGAAAATGAGGTTCATGTATGCATACCCCTCAAGAAACAATCATTCTTTCAAACTGCTTCTAGACTCCTCAGAAGTATATCAATATGCAGAGAGAGTAAATATTATAGTAACTGTGGACAAAAATCCTGTATCATGTCATTTCAACACATAATCCTTTAACACAGCACCCATAACATTTCTTCTCTAATCAGAATGAATTTCTGATTCTGATCTTTCTATTTTACTTCCACGGACTTGAAAGACCTGAAGGTTGGATGGAGATAAACAAGCTTCTCTACTTTTTCATGTGTTAGCTTTTTCTTGATTTGGTGAATATATTTCCAAACCTGTATGAGATTCTTTCACATACTGAGCAAGATGTTAAAATCTTAAACAGGCAAGAAGATTGTGGACTCAAACAACAAAAGCAATTTTCTCAGTGTGTAGCCTGTCTTATGTTGTTATTAGGAAGCAGCTGAGAACAAGCTTAGAAAAGCTTGTCTTTATCATTCTGAGAGAATTTTTCCCCTAGGCTTTTCCTTTTGCATTTGTATTTTACTTTTGCATTTGCTTTTCTTTTTGCTAGAGCTTCACATCTCCTGACTAAACCAAACATCCAAAAAGAAGTACAGTGTAGGGTTTCTCTTGAATTTTCACATAGAAAGTCTGGACTACTTTTTTGTAAAGTATAGAAGAAACACACCTACCCTCTACTCAATGACTACAGAGCACTCCCATTGCTCTCCGAATTTAGGAATGCTGCATGTGTTGAATTTCTGCCTGAACACCCCCCACCCAGACAACAAACACCACCAGGGTACTCATCGATATGTTTCTTATTTGTAATGTCTTTCTGCAAAGCAAAGAGCCAATCCCGCTCCTCACTGGAGTGGGAGATACTTCAAAAGCACCCAGGAGGTATCATCTTTGTGCCTACAAGGAGCAACCATTCAGAAACAGCTGCCCCCATTATAGGATGACACTGGGCTTGGAACCGTCCAACATTCCGACTGGCCTCGGCCTGCATGGCACGCCATTTTGTGGTGGTGTCCACTCGCCGTTCTCAAAATTCCCTGCAAGCTAAGGCAAATGCAGCAAAACGTCTGTAACCAAATTTGTACAGCATTTTCCTGAAATTTGCCCACCCCATCCAGATATTCTCTGTGCTAAATTTCGTATTTCCCAGAAAAATGAGACTGGAGATCACAAGTCTGAGATATTTTTCCTTGTCTAGATGTCTGATTACAGGATTGGGACTTTTAGCACTGTCAGAAGCAGAAAACTAGATAAAGTCAAAAGTAAGTTGGTGGTGAGCACTTTCTTTAGAATACCATCCCACCTAACAAGAATGCAGAAGAGGATGTACATCGTGCAATTCATTAAAAAAAAAATCACAGAGCACAAATCTAAAAAATATAGTGAGATCCTATGGATTGCCACGCCTAAAAAAGATTTCCCATAAAAAATGCCACATTCACCTTTTAAGAACAAAAAACAAAAACACTAGGTTTTATCACCTCCCGGAAGAGCCAAGCAGTTGTAACAACAATTCCAACAGTACTGCTGATTAATGTAATTACTTCCATGTTGTAAGTCACTTTGAAAAATTCTAAAGGTCTGTTGTGGGTTTTCCGGGCTGTATTGCCGTGGTCTTGGCATTGTAGTTCCTGATGTTTCGCCAGCAGCTGTGGCTGGCATCTTCAGAGGTGTAGCACCAAAAGACAGAGATCTCTCAGTGTCACAGTAAAGAGTCCAGTAGCACCTAAAAGAGTTCAGTAGCACCTTTAAGACTAACCAACTTATTTGTAACATAAGCTTTCGAGAACCACAGCTCTCTTCGTCAGATGCATCTGACAAAGAGAGCTGTAGTTCTCGAAAGCTTATGCTACAATAGAGGGCAAAACTCCCAAAGAAAGAAGTCAGCCAGAAACCAACAAAGCGCTCTGACACAACTGCCTTATTTCGTCCCTACTCTGTTTCACTACCTGATCCCAATAGGCCCAATGGTGCGAGGGATCCACGTCCTCCACAAGCAGCACCTCTGCTGCTCAGCTTCAGGGCATGAACACTTGGAACGTGCCTAGCAATGTAAGCCTATTGCAAAATTTACACAAGATGAGCTATAGAACAGTTTCCAAGGGGCGTGACTGCCGAGCCCAGTTGTCAGAAGCCCAGCCACCTTGACCACTAAGCATCCTGTGCTGGTGGCTGAGAATTTAAACGTTTCCTCAATTCTTTCCATGGCCTGAACACTTGTGAATATTAAATAATTTTTCCTGCCTTGATTCTGACCATTAGAAACCACAACCAGAATCATGATAATCTTTGCACTGCTCAATGGGTTATTCACAGTCTCTTGTTTTGTTCCCACTGCATCTAGTGTAAATGGTCTGCGAATTGCTTCCTTAGCTAGCCATGAAACTGGGGGAAACTCGAAGAGGTGGCTCTTCTAGACAGAACATCGCCCATGACTAAACATCACGCATTCCAGGTTTCGAAATTTCTACCCTGCTCTCCACCCCAAGACAGACAAATTTCCATATTGCTTTGATATCAAGCCCGGCCCACCTCCACCTTTTCGACAACACCACATTGACCTGTGTATGTGAGGCTTGACCCGAGGATCGGGTTGGTTTCCACTTCTGCTAAGTAAACCCAATTGGCTGTTTTGCTGATGACCTCATTTTCAAATGTATGGTTAAGCAAACACTTGTGCAATGTTTAAGAAAACAGAGCTGAAAAGAAGACAGGCCCTTTCCCAAATAATGCTAATTGGATCTGCTGGTTCTTTCAGTCTGGCTGCAATAATGCTTGTTTACACTCAGTCAAGGACTCATGAGCTAAATTCCACATTGCACTTGTAAATAAAGAACCTAATATTTCCAGTTTGGTGGCATAACTTTATTCAAACACTAATCCCTATGTGGTAGAAGCATGCATTATGTGCATAACCAGAGTGTCTTGATTTCTAGAAACTCACCCTACCACCCACACCACACCCCCATGCATCACACTCATCTTCTCCAGTGTGGCCAAGTCTTCTAGCTTCAGTTTCCTCTCTAGCACCATCTGTGCTATATCAGAATCCTTATTCTGTGAGTTATTTAAAGCACCCAGCCAAGACTTGCAGATCTCCTTATCTTCATTATCCAGTCCTCTGGGGAAGTGCTGCATTACCTTGTTTCCTCTTCCTCTGGCATAAAAAAGAACTTTGTGCCACCTGTGTAGTCACAAATGTTGAAAAGCACCCTGTGTCACGTCCAGCAGGTCTCCATCTAGGCCAGAATCCTGATCCCCCAGGGCAGCCAACCAGGTTCCTCCAGGAAACCCACAAGCAAGGCATGAGGGCAACACCCTTCCCATCAACAGTTGCCCGAAGTTTTGCCTTGGGCAAATCAAAAACTTACATCAAGAGGCCTCTTTCTGTAACAGAATGATATAACTTAACCAATTCCTGCAGAGCCTTGTTACCAGTATATAACAGCTTGGAAAGTACCCTTAAAATGTTTGGAGTGGGGTGGATTTGAGTAAAGAAGCCTAAGAAGTTCCGGGATTGGAGGCTGCCATCTAACTGTTCCCGTCCTACCCATGCTTTCCACGTACAACACCCAGAAGCAGAACACTTCTTGAGGCCCAAACAGGCAGCTACTGCACAAGACATCCTTGTTACATGGCTCTGTCCAAGCTGCAGAACAGATGAGGCTATAGGTGGTGGTGGTGAGTGTCCTCAAGTCATGGCAGACTTATGTCGACCCCTGGTGGGGTTTTCATGGCAAGAGACTAACAGGTGGTTGGCCATTGCCTGCCTCTGCAACCCTGGCCTTCATTGGAGGTCTCTCATCTAATTACTAGCCAAGGCCGACCCTGCTTAGCTTCTGAGACTGGACAAGATCAGGCTCACCTGGGCTATCCAGGTCAGGGTGAGGCTATAGGAAGTGGAAGCTATTCCTCCCAATAAGGAACGCTCGTTTGGCTGGAAGGGAGGGCATGTATAACCCAACAAGCAACATGGTAAACATTCCCATCATCAGAAGGGTTGTAGCTCAGTGGCAGAGCACATGCTTTACATGCAAGAGGTTTCATGTTCAATGGCTGGCACCTCCAGTCAAAGGACTTCAGGCAGGAAAGTTTGAGAGAGAGCTTGGAGAGCAGATGTTGGCCAGAGCAGACAATATTGAGCTAAACTAACCATTGGTCTGACTTGATATGAAAGATTATCACAACAGCATGCACTGCCATGGGGCTGGAGCAATGCATCCTTACTTGAACTCTACAGTGGGGGGGGGAGACAGCAAGGAAGCACATTCCTGGAGTGGATCTCTACCATAAATAAATTTAAATCTATTTTCCTTATTGGTATTCCTAATATGTACCTCAGATGTCTTTTAGCTTGCCACTTATTCTGCCAGTTTATCTCTCTGCCTTGGTAAGGGAAGATTTCAAGGATAATTTCGTTTCGTTAAAAAATCAAACTTTGTTGGCTCATCTTTGTTCCCAGTTATGAATACTTATATAGGTATTTAGGTGGATGAGAATTCAAGGGACCACTGGTTACTTCCTTCTCTTGCTTCCTATTATGAAGAATATGTCTGCCAAGTGTGGGACGTTTTTCCACACTGAATCCAGAAGAGTGGTTATAAGTGGCTCTCCACTGGCGTTTGTTTCAAGAGCTCTATAACCTGCACATACTTTGGGTGATTCAGGTAGTTGAGGGTGCAGAGCAACAAACAGCATGCAGGGTTCTTGTTTTTACATTCCTTAGCAGCTGAGTTGATTCTGTATTTACATGAAGTTTTCATCATGTAAATATCAAAGATATCCCAGGATGCTAAGCAGTTAGCATGCCTGCGCCTTGCTGCTAACTGGGCTTCTACAAACCCTACGTTTCTGAAAGCATTTTAGAGGGACCTTTCTTTCAGCCTCAAGGCTTCCCTGTTTCAGAGCGCAGCAATCGGGAAAGTGGCACACTCAGAGGGTGGGGATGCGCAAGCTAAGCAGGCGAGATTAGCATGATTAGAAAAGTCGTCACCCTGTTGGGGAATCTTACTGCACTATCATTTGGGCAGCTGCCAAACCACACTTGACACCTGAAGGGACACAGCCCCTTTACATGATTAAACTTCTCATTTGTAAAGGCAAGTTTGGCAGAAATCACAGCAACACTTTTGGGACAAAAACAACTGTTATTTTTGGCAAATGCTGCAAAGTGAGGAAAGCATGTGGAAAGCTGAGGAGTTTCCCCTAACAAACAGTAATCCCCTGCCAAAGAATCCATAGTGTCTTTGCACCACACAGTGGGAGTGAGAATCGAGGCAAAACCACCTGGTGTGATACAGACTCATAAGAGTGGCTTTGTTAGAGAAGACCAAAAATTAACTAATGAAACATTCCTGAAAACCTTTTATTTGGAGGGCAAAGGCCTTCCCTTTTTTCCCCACCTCATTTTCGTATCCTTAGTACTAAAGCTCCATTTAGTTATCACAACAGTTGATGGACCTATCCCTCTGCAAATTAACCCAGTCCTTTTTAAAGCCATCTATCTACTGGCATAGCCGCATTGCTAGACACTGTCAGCCCACAGCAGTGCAATGGAACTGCAATCAGGTACACAGTGCGAGCGAACCAGCCTGCCTGAAAAACTCCACCTTTGGCCGTCCCTATTCCTCACACAGGTCCTGCCCAAGAGCATACCACACCCCAGACATCATCGCTTCTACGTTCTAGTTTGCTAGAGACAGCTCAGTGACTTACAGTTACAGTACAGAAGTCATATAGGAACATGGCTACTCGCCTTGTATATAAATGCCTCTCTAGCAATGACAACGTGCATCTTTTAAAGGGTGCTCTACTCCAAAAGAGCTTACGCTGACCTTCTCCACAAAGGGGCTTTTTCATTGGTTCAGCTTCGATTCCCCTCCAGAGTTCTGCACACATGGTCAAAATACCCCAAATTCAGTCTCCAAATTATCTCCCAGACTTTTTTGCATTCTCCATGGAGTAAGGCTGCATCTGCCGCAGAACAGATCTTTCCTCAGCTTTTCTGCAGCTTTTCACCCTGTACACGTACCCCTGTGTTTTTTTCCAGAGAAGTCAAACCAGAGCTTTTTTGAAGAGCAAAACACTCTTTGGCATGAGGCCTGGCCCTGGCCCTGCCTTTCGACTTCTTTTATCTGCCTGCATCCTGATAGAATAACAACAAATCCATTTTTTCCCTGATTTTTTAAAAATAAATAGCAATGCTGTAACATTTTTTAAAAACTTAAAATGTTGCAACAATCAAAAAGTAACATTGCAACATTGGGACCTTGTAAAAAAAATGCAACTGCAAAATGTGGCAATATGGCTAACACAAAAACTTCTGCAGAGAGCTCTGAATCCTACCTGATAGGGTAAAGTTTCCCTCTGTGCTACCTGTACTTTTTACTCCATTCTTCTTTAGAATTCTTTAATTTTTTTTAAAAACATCAAGATTGCAACATTGGTGCCATAAACAACAACAAAAAACCTGCAAGTTTCCTCAGCCAAAGGCCGAGTTGGGCTGAGGACACTAAGGTGTCCTCAACTGATCAACTGATGAAACGGAGATGTTCTCCAGAACGTGTGCAGCAGAAAAAATAAACAGACATCACTTTAGTTGGACCCCCTCAAGTGCGGAATTAAAGAGGCCCAAAGCGGATCCAATCTGCACGATCAACTGTCCAGAAAACCTGGTGTACATGTGCATGCGGGAAACACCGCTACTTTATTTGGATTTACATTATTTATAGTCCACCTTTCTCACTGGGACTCAAGGTGGATTACGCACTGTAAGCCAATATGACCAGCAGCTGAGACATTCAATAAACAATGCACTAGGGTTTGCAAATGCAAATTTATAGAAATTTGAAACGAGCAGAACTGCAATACAGAATGCTAAAATAAGCACTAAGCAATAAAAACATGACAGTTTGGTGTAGTGGTTAAGAGCGTGGGACTCTAATCTGCAAAACCGGATTTTACTCCCATTCCTCCGCTTGAAGCCAGCTGGGTGACCTTTGGCTAGTCACAGCTCTCTAGAGCTCTCTCAGCCCCACCCACCTCACAGGGTGCTTGTAGTGGGGATAATAACATACTTTGTAAACCACTCTGAGTGAATGTTAAGTTGTCCTGAAGGGCGGTATGTACATCAAATGTTGTTATTATTATATATGAAACAATGCAGAAACTACCCAGTAGGAACATAAAATAGACAGAAAACAATAGTATAGTCTACAGTCCCTATCATTTTATCAAATGCATCTCTATAAACAACCCTCCTACCTGTGTAAAAAAAAAACCCTCTGAAGAATTCAGTTTTACACCGTTTGCAGAACACCAAGAGAGTAGGAGCACTCAAAAACTCATCAGGCAGGCCATTCCATAAGACGGGGCCACGATCAAGAATGCATGTGTATGGGCAGCTGCAAGTCGGCATCTGCAGAAGGCCCTCTTCAGATGAGCGACACTACCATGGCAGAGCACAGGGAGAGAGGAGGTCCTGCAGACAGACCCTGGTCCTGAAAGGCTTTATACATGATAGCCGAAACCTTGAATTAAGCCTGGTAACTGATGGGTAATCAATAAAGTGACTGCAGAATGAGACTGCATGCCCTATCTAGCTCCCCAGTAATAACTGAGCGGCAGTGTTTTGCACCAACTAGAGTTTCCAAGTTGTCCTCAACGGGAGACCTATGAAGAGTGCATTACAGTAGCCCAGTCTCAAAGTTACCGTGGTGTGCATTCAAGAGGCCACTCTGGATGTGTTAAGGTAGGGGGCCATCTTCCAGACTAGACTGAATTGGAAGGCCTATTTTGCAGCTTTATTAGATTGTTTCTCCAACAGTAATGCTGAGTCCAGTATAATCCCTAGGATGTTAACCAAGTCTTCAAGCATCAACTGAACCCTACTGAAAGTGAGGAGCGCAATGTCCTTCGATACTTCCAGCTTCCCAACATGCATCATTTCTGTCTTGTCTGGGTTCAGTATCAATCTGTTCAATTTCGCCATTTAACCACAGCTGTCAGGCAGCAACTCAAGGCCTCTACAACACCAAGGGATTTGGATAGAGAGGTATAGAACTGGGTGTCATCCACATGTAGATGACATCCAACTCCACAGCTATGAGTGATTTCTCCCAAGGTCTTACATAGAGGTTGAATAATGGGCGATAAAATTGTGTCCTGTGGAATCCCACAAGATAATTCCCACACCGAATATAGCTAGTCTCCAACAGCAACCTCTGACTCGGAGTCTGTTCCATGAGGATGATTTAAACCAATCCAAGGCATATCCCCCGATACCCACTCTGCCTCCAAATGTCTCAGTAGGATGGCATGATATACTGTATGAAAGGCTGAACACAGATCCAGGAGGAGCAACAAAAAAGTATGTCCTTTGTCTATATTCAGATGGAGGTCATCCACTAAAGCCACCAGAGCCATCTCTGTCCCATAGCTGGAAATCAGATTGAAAAGGGTCCAGAGAGCAAGAGTTACCCAAGACAATCTGGAGCTGGTCTGCAACTGCTCTCTCAATCACTTTGCCTAGAAAGGGCAGATTGGAGACTGGGCAACAATTTTATTTATTTGTTTGTTTGTTTGTTTGTTTATTTAATCGTATTTATATCCCGCCCTCCCCGCAAGCAGGCTCAGGGTGGATAACAACAATGGGCCCCATCATTTTTGTCTAAGGATGCTTTAAGTAACAGACAGATAACCACCTCTTGGTGTGGCTGAGGGAAAGCGCCTTCAGTTAGTGACTGATTTATGATCGACATCAAGGGCTCATTTATGTGGTTCTTACATGATTTTAGTAGCCAAGATGAGCAAGGATCCAGTGTACTAGCGGCCTTCACAGGTGTCAAAAGCCTATCACTATCCCTTGTCAATAAATTCGAAAAGCTTCACATTCCAAGCTCCAGCGCAGCCTCAACTCGGAATGCATTTGGAGTCTTTAAATCCCCCAGAGCATTTTGGAATCTGGGAGGATCCATGATCCTCCGTGGGCAGACCGTTTTAATGGGTGTCCCTTTTTTGCGAGGTGTCAGGGACATACTCACCTTTGCCTTCAATAGACCACGGTTTGGGCCAAATTTCCAAACCCAAAAGTAGACCTCCCCTCAAAGGCTCAGTGCAAAAGATTAATTCCAAGGCGCAGCCTCTTTCACGTCTTGGGCTAGTCACTATTTGAGAGAGGCACTGGGCAGCCAAGGAAGCTATAAAATTCTGTTGGGAAATCCTGGCCCTGTTGAGAAGCATTCAGCATGGATATTGAAGTCACACAGAACAACCAGTCTAGATGTCTCCAGCACCATGTCTGAGGGCACCTCAGCTGATTAACAGTGGTTGCTGGAGAACTAAACAGACAAGCAAATACCTAATATATCCTTGGCTCCCAATGTAATGTGCATACAGTCAATGCCAGCTAGAATAAAATGCCGTTAAAATAAAAACCTGTTAGTCTTTAAGGTGCCACAAGACCCTTCTTTACTTAAGAACACGGGAGAATCTCATCAAGTAACTCGATAAAAAAATTCACTTACAAGACATTATGTTCCATTTGACTAACATTTGCTCCATTATTCATTATTTTACAAGACAAACTAATGGAATTCCAGGTTCATGTTAAGGGCACCCAGAACTGCAATAAACAGTTCATGAAGAATAAGCGATCCTTCACTGTTTTATACATGTTGCCTTAAATCGCATTTGAAAAGCTTGCGATTTAAACTTGCTATTAGGAAGGAATTAGAAAAGCCATCAAGAGAAAGGAGAGCAAGAAAAATTCATAAACCCTCAGGTCCCTCAACCCAACAGGAAGTAACTTTCTTCATCCTCCTTACACTTCTGGAATGCTAAGCACCTTGGGCTGTAAAAGTCAAGTTGAAAGGAGGTGCAGTGATAAATACTACATGGCTTCTCCATCTTTGAGGAGGACACACTTCAATGAAGGGAAAGGTAGGATTGCTCCTTTCAGTCTACCTCTGCAAGGTACGGCAAGATAGAAAGAAAAAAGATAGATGTGTGGGGATAAGGGAACCACCGCCGTTTTTTTCCTTCCCAGCACAAGGACAAGGCATCTTCTTCCATTCAAGTAAAGTTTTACTACCCTAAAAGAGAACATGCCAATCTGTTCAACTATTTGGGCTGGATATCTCCAAGGAAAACTCTCAGGAGTGGAAGCAAAGGGCAGGAAGCTGGCTCAGGTGAGCCCCTCAGGGTTCAGGTTTGGGTTCGTACTGGCAGTGCTTTGAACAGAAAGTGGGTATGGAAGTAGGAGATCCCCACCCTTCCAAAAAGTCAGGGTGCCAAAGGCAGAAAGAAATGAAACTTCAGGGCACTTGGCCATTCCTCTCCAAGCAGCTACAGGAAGCCCTTAGGTTCAGACCACTTTACAAGTAACACTGGTCAGCACATGCAAATGTCTCTGAGGCTTCCCTAAAGGCAACAAACAAAATAAAACGTAGACCAGGGCGAGCCAAGGCAATCTACCAAGCCCAAAACTTTAGGTTAAATATTGGCTTTGATACTAAAAACAATTCTTCGCATTTTGATTCCTGAACTAAAAGCTTGAATTTTGTGGCAGCTATTGAAAGACGCCATCTTTGTCTTAAGGCAAAAGGTGTAAAAACCAGCCCATCTTATTTTCTTCCCCCATTCCTCCTTCAGGGTAGCCTCCCACTGTAGTGGAGGCAGCAGGGAACAAACACCTCCAAAGTAGCATCAGGCAGGCATGGGTACAGTTCTTTACAGTGATGTACTCTTGCAATCATTCTATATCAGGGGTGACCAAACTGCGGCTCGGGAGCCACATGTGGCTCTTCTAGACATATTGTGTGGCTCCCGGAGGTCTCTAAGTATTGCCATGGCCATACATTTTATTTCCCTCCCTTCCCTTCTTTCTTTCCATGTCTTTCCCTCCCACCCTTTCCTTCTTTCTTTCCATGACTTTCATATTTTCAGTAAAAATGTTGGGGTTGCCAGGTCTGACTCAGAAAATACCTGGGGACTTGGAGGGTGAAGCCTAGCAAGGATGTGACATCATTTTTGTGATGTCACTTCCAGCATACTGCACCAAAACCCCACCCCTTCATGTGATGTCACTTTCAGGACACTCCCTCAAACCCGCCTCTTCATCTGAAGTCACTTCAATGCATCATGACTTGCAGCTCTCAAACATCTGACGTTTATTCTATGTGGCTCTTACATTAAGCATGTTTGGCCACTTCTGTTCTATATGATACCTGGATGCATGACACAGACAGCACCGCTGTGGAAGAAATTTCTGCCATCCTTTCCACGAAAGGCACCATGCATTAATGCTTGGGTCTGGCACACTTGGGGGGGGGCAAGTCCTCTTACATTTGCTGCCCTAACTTGAATTCTAGAGTCTGCCGCACATTTCAGCACAATACGCCTAGGATTAGTTCATCTTTAAGCTTCATTTACAGTAAACGGCTGTAAAAGCAACAATATCCACATGCCTACAGATGTCAGGATGCAAGCCTGCATTACGCTGCCAGTGAAAACACATTCAAGATTTATTTACTGTCTGAACTTTATTGTTATTTTTGGTATTAAACAAAAGTCGTGGGATAACAGCCTTCTTTATTCTAGTGCTAAGAAGATCAAGTCATCTCTGCTGGCATTTCCAGCCTTTATTTCCCCTGCCGTACTGAGCCTTGCAGATGGAAGCCGTTTTACACTGCTTTTTGTTAGCCTAGTTTAAAGACAAGTAAAAGCAAAAAAAAAAAATCAGTGTTAGATACACACTTGCTGCATACCATGGAGAATTAAAAGAGACTATAAGAGACGAGACAGGACGGGGGGAGGGGGGGACAAAACATACTTACAGGGAGTTGGGAGAGGCTTGTTAGATTAATTTTCCTTTTGTTAATTAAAAAAAGAGCTTTTACCTTCATGTTTTCCCATCCATCCGGAAAAACATCACCGCTCTGGCAAACCACCACTAGAGTCCCTCAATCCATAAGTAATTTTCTGCACAACACTTACGTAAGTAGAAGTGCACGTTAGTGCTACTTTGCTTCGGAATATATAAAGCCCAAGATGTTTCATTTTAGTGTTTTCAATCTGACTTCTGCCTTACCTATGGAAACCATCTGTGGCAATGCAATGATCAGAATCGCAGGGGCGGGGGGTACTTTCAGCACACCCAACAGCTAAGAACACTTTCCTAGGAGTCAACCCCACTGTATAGGCCCAAGTACGATTCTGAGGAGACCTGCCCAGGACCTCTCTCTTGAGTGGATATGCTTGCCTGAATACGTTGGAGGCAAGAAGGAATAAAGAAAGAGATTATGGGGCATGGAAAAGTGAAATCCAAGAGAGGATCTGGGACAGGAGAAGCTGTGGAAAAGAATTTCATGAGCACATACAGGCGATGCGTTAACACAGAAGGTATGAACGGACTGCTGTAGTGTCTCTCAGAGGCTACTGAAAGGCTCCTAGAAAGAAAGCCAGTGTGGTTCAGTGGATAGAGTACCGGACTAAGAAAGCTGAAGGACTTCCATGTTCCATTGCAAAAGCGTTGGTCCTTCCTATGGCTCAACCGCAAATTATACCTTAACTGCCAAGCTTACTCAGGAGGCTTTGCTGAAAGAACCTCAAAAGCTTCTTGGAAGTCCACATATCTAATCTCTACCTAATAAGCCCTTTCTATGTGATTTTGGCTCACACGAAGAACTCCAAATTTGGTGAAGTAGGACTTCATGTAAGCCGTGCAGATTGATTCCTCGGCAAGATTTTCTCTTCCTATATTATTCCAGTTTTAATACTGGTAACCAATTTTCTTGAGACAGAATTTAGGCTAACAGGCCTGAAACTTCCCAATTCTCAGCATAATTTTTTAAATCTAGAAAAACAGCTGCCTTGCCTTAGAAGATCAGTGCCCAGAACTTCATTTCCTGTTGCTGCTTCAGATACCCTCTTAGGAAAAAAAAATGAAAATGTTTCACAATGAAGAAAACTGTAGACAACCCATATAAATTCTCTGCCATCGCCCCATCTTCTTTTAGCAATCCTCTAACATCTCAGCTATCTAACAGCACACTGGACAGGCTGCCTGCTTCTTACACATAAGACACTGATTTAAAGCTTTTAGCAATGAGCTCCTCAAATTCAACTTTTGATTTACCTTCTCATGTAACTTGCTTTGAGAACACTTGCACTAAAAGCAGTATATAAATAATTCCTAAACACTATAAAACATAAAAGCCAATACTTGAGCAAATAAGAGCACTGTACATAAACAGGGTTTGACCAAGGAAGGGATGAGGGTGGGGTGGCTGGCTGCTACTCAGAAACATACATTTGACTGAAGTCTGGGTCAAATAGCACCATCAAGACCAATTAGATTTCTAAGGTAAGAATGAGTTTTGGAGAGTCAAAACTCCCTTTGTCAGAAACGAGGAGTAAAAAAGGAAGGAGTCAGAGGGAAGGAGGGATATTGTAAATCAGAGTGTCAGGAAGCTAGATATACACATGCTGCAATTAGTCTGATACAGCAGGGGTGCAAAGTGCAGAAAATTAGCATCTGTAATGTGAGAAAAATCCTATGTCCCAAATCAAACCTGGGAGATTTATTGTTCCAAATTTGCAAATAAATTCAATTTCACCAATCCTATGTTGTAATTTTCCTTGTAAAGAGTCTCTACTTGAGAACTACTACTTTTAAGTCAGCAACAGAATGCCCTGGGGGATTTAAATGGTCTCCCACTGGATTCTGAATGTTGTGTTTTTTTATATCAGATTTATGTCCCTTGATTCTTGTGCAAAGGGACTGACTTGTTTGTCCAATATAGAGAGTTGAAAGGCATTGCTGACACTTGATGGCATATATAATATTGGAACATGAACAAGCGAATGAGCCTGAGATGATATGGCTGGTGTTGTTAGGTCCAGTGATTATGTTGTTGGGAGTGAATATGGGGACAGAGCTGGCATCTTGGTTTATTGCAGGCCTTGGTCCTAAAGTTTGTGTTCATATTGGGAAGTGCATTCTTGTGAGGGAGGACTTGTTTAAGGTTGGGGGGCTGTCTGTGGGCAAGAAAAGGTTTGCTTCATCGTCCAGCACAGGTTGCAGGTCATTAATGATGCATTGAACTGGTTTGCACTGGGAACTGTATGTGACTACCAATGATGTTTCGTTGAGGCTTCATTCTGTTTTTTTTACTACATCTGGTTTTCTTACTACATCTGCTGGCTACTGTAACTCCAGAAATCTGATATAGATCACGCAGGTAAGTATCTGTCAGAGGGACTGAAGCATATGTGGCTGTAGTGTAGAGCTTGGCTGTTGACTAGACATGGGCACGAATCAAAATATGAATAAAATTTTGTGACGAATCCGGCCTATTCGTGTATTACGAAAATGTGTTTCATGGGGCCACATTTTTCACAAAAATATGCCTTTTCACCCTCTTGCCCCTAAGCTCCCCGGAGCAGATCCTGAACAGATCCGCTCTGCTCAGCTTTTCCTTCAAGAATTTAAAGGCGAGGAAGGGCATGTCAGAGCAGCAGGAGGACAGGAAGGAAAAGTCAGCAAAGAGAACCTGAACAGAGGAAAACCCAAGCAGATCTGCTCTGGTTGACTTTTCTTCCAGCAGTGGCAGAAAGCAGGAGGCCAGGAGGGAAAGGTCAGCAAAGCAAGCCTGAAGAGAGCTACTTGGAGAGTGGCTGGAGGAGAGCCTGCTGAAGTCTCCCTGAGAGTTTGGCATCTCAGGGTATGAAGGGGGGCGTTGTAGGGCTCTGGGATCTGACAAATCACGATGCTAACAAATCATTTCATAAAACAGGACAATTTCGTGCAAGTCTGTGGAACATGATGAACCACAAAGCTCAGGGTTTATTTTTTCCCATTTCGTGTCCATCTCTACTGTTGATAACGGATCGTTTGCATTTGGGATGAAGACTGGAAGTGTGTAGAAATGTTTGGCAATCAGCGTGTCTTTGGCATAAGGTGGTTTTTATGCTTCCACCATGTATTTGTACAAGTAGTGTCTAGAAAATGTACTTCTTGTGTGGATTGATTCATATTCAGGTTGATGGTAGGGTGGAAGCTGCTGAAAGCCTGATGAAATTTCTCCAGTGCTTCTTTCCTATGTGTCCAGATGATTAAAATGTCTTCAATGAATCTCGAGCACAAGACTGTTAGCGAGTAGGAGCTGAGGAAGTGCTGCTCCAAGTCAGCCATGAAAATGTTGCCATATTGTGGTGCCATGTGGGTGCTCGTGGCCATACCACTGATCCGAAGAAATAAATCATCACCAAATCGGAAGTAGTTGTGGGTAAGGACAAACTGGCAGCGTTTGGTAGCACGATCAGCTGTGTTGCTGTTGATGGTGTTCCTAATGGCTTGTATTGTCTTTGTGGGGAATGTTGGAGTATAGAGATTAGGAGTATGCACCCAAAAAAACCACTGGGTAATCCAGATCCAGGTTTCAGGGATCCCCAATAAAGCCCAGGATCCCTGAAATTCAGGTAAAATTTTCTAATCTGGCTCGGCAAGATTAAAGAATATAAGATTTATCTCTGTGCTTGGCTTTAAACTTGTAGAAGAGCAAGATTCGGATCCAGTAGCACCTTAGAAATTAACTATCTTTCAAAGATAGTTGAATCAAAGCTCCCTTTGTCAGATACATGGAGCAGAAAAAGTAAGGAGTCTTTATAATCCAGGCAGGAGATGGGAGGGCTATTGCTAACCAGAGTGTCAGGAAGCTAGCTATAATATATGTTGCAATTAGTTTGATAGAACAAGGGTGCAAAGTACAGAAAATTGGCATCTGTAATGTGAGAAAAATCCTATGTCCCCATTCAAACCAGAGGGAGCCATTGTTCCAAATTTGCAAATAAACTCAATTTCAGTAATCCCACATTTTAATTTTCCTTTGAGGTTTCTCTGCTTGAGAACTACTACTTTTAAATCAGTGATGGAATGTCCTGGGAGATTAAAACTGTGATTTTTTAATATCAGATTTATGTCCATTCATTCTTTTGCAAAAGGACTGGCCTGTTTGTCCAGCAGAGAGAGTTGAAAAGCATTGCTAACACTTGACTCTGCGATGCAGATATCCTTCAGAATTGCTCTGTGCCTTTCCTAATTTGTGGGAAATATTCTACCTGAGGTTGTCATGTCATTAAACATCATATACGATATGACCCTCTCAAACATTTATGACCCTGTCAACTTTCTTTTACTTACATGAACAGTAGAAGCAAAGCACTGGAAAGAATCATGCTCTCTCACTGCAAGAAAAAGAGTGGCTGGCCACTTCCTTTTTTTTTTATAATTTTTTTATTTTCAATATCTAACATACAACTACTACATACATACATACCCTACAAAACAGTAACTACAAAAGACTACAATAGCACAAGGGGTAGGAAAGAGGAGAGAAAAAAGAGAGAGGGAGGGAGGGGTGGAGAAAAGGGGAAGGTACCCTACAAACACTAAACACTAAACACTACATTTCTGTTTTCCCTTCATACTGCCATTATTCAAAAGTTAAAGCTTTATATTATATTGATGGAGTGGTTGACCTTACTAAATGCAAATTACAATTTAATTTCAAGTTAGATTTTTCTTCCCCTCCTGGGTCCCGGACGGAGTTCTCTCTGCGCAACTGCAGCCGCAGTGCTCGTTTCCTCCCCCTCCCCCTCAGACTTCTCCTTTTCGTCTTGCTTGGTGCACTGGAATTCTGGGTTCCTGTCCTCAAAATCCCTTAGTTGATCTTCTGATAATATCTTAAAGGCTTGATCTTTATGGGTGAACCAGATTCCTTCCGGAAATAACCATTTGTACTTTATTCCACGTTCTCTCAGAAGAGCTGCGAACTTTTTATACTTAAAACGTCTTTTCCGGACTAGAAATGGGACGTCTTTCAATATCTTAATTTTGTTGCCCAAGAAGTCCAAATCCGCATTGTATGAATTGTATAGGATAGTGTCCCGGATCCTCTTAGATGAAAAATCGATGATGATCTCGCGCGGCAACTGACGCTTCATTGCATACTTTAAAGTAGCCCGACGGGCTTCCAAAATGGCGCTTTTAACTTCTTCTTTAGTTGCCCTCGCGGGTATCGCCAATAGTTCCGAGACAAGACCCCGTAAGTCCTCGTTTTCCTCCTCTTTCACATTCTGGAGGCGCAAAATTGTCTGTGTTCGTTCCACTTGTAGCCCGATCAACTGATTCTCCACCAGTTTAAGCTCTTTATTCGTAGCCTTCACGAGTGACGCACTTTCCCGAGCAGACTTCTCTGCCCCCCCCGCTGCTTCCTTGATGGTTTTCACTTCGCTCTCAATTAAGCCCACCCTTTGATCTGTTTCATTCAGCTTGTCAACAAAGGGTTTTATAGCTTCACCAACCGCCCTCCGTACAATTTCCTCCAGCAATTCTCCCTTTAAGGCAGCCGAAACTGACTTGCCAAGGGCAGGACTTTGTTTTTTTGTTGCCATTTGGGGGGGGGGGGCGCCAACCAAATTTTGAGACTCAGCAAAGGGGAAGAGTGAGCCTTCTTAGCTTCAGATCTCACCTCTCCTTCACGTACGCTTGTAATAACAGAAGGAATTCGCTTACTTGTAGGCTCTCGCCTAGTTCTGCTCTTTGCCGTTTCTCATGGCCCGGCAGCACTCAATGCGCCGCGCACGTCCGCGAGCCTCCATAGGGACAAACGGGCAATTAACCCCCCGCATTAATTCCGGGGGGCTCTTCCCGCAGCGTCCCGGACCGAGCCTCCCTCACTGGGAGTTTTGGGGGCTAATCTTCGCAGATCAGCCGCCCGGACAGGGTGCTCGGCCGCTTCCTCTCGAGCCAGCGAAGAGGAGCGTCCGACATGGCGGAGAAAACGAAACCGAATCCTAGTGGCTGGCCACTTCCTAGGAGAAAGCATCTAGGTGCCAGCAGGGCCTGGCAAGGCAATGGAAGGAGTAAAGTTCTACATAAAGTTCCATTTCCTCTTCTGAAATTAAATGCAACCATATTGGAGTTTCTGGGCAATTTTTCACTTAAGTGTTTGTAGAATCTAACAGCATCAAAGTTACTTTTCCAGAGTAGCTGTTTCTCAAACCAGATCATCAACACGGTTCCTAAGTCTGGAATCAGCTCCCCCACAGATGGATGGTCTATGTGACTGACTGTTCTAAGGTATAGCCATTTCTTGTACCTAGAAAGTTTGTCATGGTCAAACACACATAGCCTCTTAAATGAGAGGCCAGGGCTAATAAAAGTCTGCTGTTTCCTAATGCTTTCTCCTTTGGCTGCCTCCCCAATTTCTTCCTCTACCTCAAGGTCACCCTCAGAGTTTAGTCAGGAGGATAACAATGTTACTATAATCAGGGATGCAATTCTTTAACTTCTAGGGAATACTTTCCTGTTTCCTTTAGCAGTTCTCCTCTGAGGGAGCAGAGAGCTGTAACACTGACTTTTGGGGGTAATTAATTAAATGGGGAAAGATGCTTAAAAATAGACACCTTGACAAATTTCGCAGTAAACAATGGTCATACAGTCACCGAAAACACTAAACTCATCATTGGTATATTCACACATTACAACATATTAACTGTGAACAATGACTGTATCTTTGAAAATATGTAATATACACAGAAATTAGCAAATGAAGTAGAATTCATTCCTAAAACATTTATATTTAACACATTTTGAGCAGAATCTTATCTTTTAAAGAATTCACTAATTCCAAAAAAGAAAATAGTAGATGGACCTTTCAGCTCTCCACAAAATTTCCAGGTTTTCCTCTCGCAAAACTGAAAGAGTCCTCAAGGTGGGGGAAAAACCAGAACTCCCCCCCACCTCCATTTTTCCAGGGCTTCACTAATGAACCACAGTTTTGCATAATAACTGTGTCATTAACTCTGGACAAAAATAGTAACATGTAAATAAGATACCCTTGAAAACATGCCTATGGTATTCACTGGATTATATAATTTACAGATTATGGTTTGGATCCAATGTAGCATTTTTGTGGGCGGAAGGACATTCTTCCCTCCATAGTGCAGCCTGAGATAACGCTCAAAGGGGCCAGGATCTCAAGAACAGCATTTTGGGGCACCTTTCAGGCTGCAATGCAGGGAGAGTTGGGCTCTGCGAGCGGAAATCCTTTCACCTATGGAAGCACTGTGCCAAATCTAAGCCCGTATGCTATGGAAAATCTTCATACTTAATAGTTTTTAGAAAGCATTTTGAGTGAAGCAAAGCCTTGTCTAAAGCACTTTATTCATGCCAAGGGGAAAATATTCCACAGGGGTTGTTTCCATTTCCTTGAACTACCAATATTTCTGTTGGAAAAACAAAAAAAAGTCGGGGGGGGGGGGGCGCTCTGAATTTTTCTGGCCCTTCACATCTATACGCTTTTGAAGTAGATCTGCTTATCCAAAAACATTTCCTTGTGCCTAACTAAGCTCTTTCTCCTGACATTACCATCTATATTCACACACTGAGATCCCAAAGCTCTGCCTGTCCAGCTGGCCCAGTATGAAATAGTAAACATTTCTGAAAATGCCAGAAACCTAAACTTCATTGTCCCCTTTGGCAACTTAACACTGGGATTTTAACATCTCATATCCGTGTATCTCAATATTGCTGGTGCCAACGTCAGCAACCCTCTGCTGCATTACCAACCTATCTAAACAGCAGGCAACATCAGCAACTTTCACAGCAGGCAGGCAAGACACCATGCACATCAAAATCACCTCTACATATTTCTAATTATCAAAGCTTCCACTACGCAGGGCCCTTTAAGCCCCACTCCTGGTTGTGCCCCCTCAAAAGGATCTTTGCCGTTTTCCTCAGTATAACACCTGCCGACCATCTCGTTGTCCATGCAGATGCAGTTAGGGGGGGAGAGGGATGCAACCAAAACATTCCTTTGCTAGTAAATGTAAACATCTCCTCTTGGTATGGAGATTAATTGGCTTGTGTGAGGCTTCAAAGGAGTTTGCCGTGTTGGTTTGTAGCAGCAAAACAACCAGACCATCCAATGTTCCGAACGTTCAGGAACAATCCCAGACTGCAGGTCTCACCGGTGGTTAAAGTATTCATCTCTGTACAGGAAAATTCACTTTAAAAGTAATTCCAGTATATTATATTGGCACCCCTTAAGCAGCAGATACTTTTCAAATGTCTGCAGCGTTACCCTTCACAAAAGGGATACTCACTGCCCAACATCTGCATGGACAATACATGATTCCCTTAAAGAATTGCTGTGGTTCATATAACCCAAACCTCCACTTCTGGCAAGAATTCTGCTTTATACATCTAAATACCCTGCAGTCTTCAACCAAAATTTGCTGTAGCCAAATGCTGTTCCAGTACATACTGCAGCACTTCTTCCAAAGTAAACAGCAAAGAATCTGAAACCAAGAAGGAAACCCGATGCCTAATTGGGCAGTACAGCAAGGATACAATATGAAATCTTCCTACCCAGCAGCCCTTGTCTGAGAATGTAAGCAGTGCTAACCACTCACAAGCTAAAATTCAGAAAAATTATGAGAAACGCTTATGGCAAGGGTGTCAAACATACAGCCTGCGGGCCAGATCTGACCACTCTAGGGCTCTTATGAGACCTATGAGTAACTTGGGGGGGGGGGAGGCAGGAGGCTGCTCCAGGGTGCCAGCAGGGCGAGCGCAATGAGGGTGCTTTATTGCTCCCCACCCTTCTCCTTCCCAGCTTGAAACCTCCAAGGCTCCAGCGCCTCTATTGCCATGGCTGAGCTCAGTAACCCTGCTGCATGGTTGAGCTCAGTAACCTGGGACCCTCCTTCTCCACACAGCTAGGCAAGAGGTTCCCTCAGTCTCTTGCCTGCTCCTCTTCCTTCACTTTGTGCCACGAGGACCGCACAGGTGAGAGGCGGGGATGTGAGAATATCCTCCCCCAGCCTCCTGTCTTTCCTTTCTCACCTCCTGATTCCCTGCCACAGCCACCTTCCTATGCCTTCCCAAGAAGAAAACAGCAAGGCACAGAGAGAAAGAGGGAACACACAAAAAATCTGGAGCCCGGGAGGCAAAGTCAACAGCAGCATGTCGCTATTCTTGCCTTCTCACACTCGTCCACCTCTGGTGCGCCTTTTATTTTCAACACACAGAAAAGTTTCAGAAGGGGAGCTCTTGGCCTCTGGAGACTCGGGGAAGCAACAGTCACTGCAAACCTTCATTGGGCTTGCTTCTGAGTGAAGAATACACTGGGTTGCCAGAGAGGCGAATGTGACAACTTGGAACCTCTGGTCAGCTGCCTGAGTCCAAAAGATAGTTGACTTTAGAGCTGGGCAGCTCAGCTTGTATCCCAGGGAGGTATAAATTTGGGGACACGACATGGCACGACCGACTGACAGAGGGTGGATTCTATGGCATTATAAACCGCTGAGCTTCCTTCCCTCCCCCAACCTCACTCTTTCCACGTTCCACCCCCCAAATCTCCAGGAATTTCTCAACCTGGAATGACAATCATATTTATAGAACATCATCTGGGGAAACAGGTCCTTGCCCCAAGGACCTTACAATCTAAGAGGGCACAGGAGAGGGAAGAGAGGGGTGAAGGGAAGGAGACTGATTTGTTGTTACCAGCTTTTTGATTTGTGGACAGGGACTCGGGATAGTGCCAAAGAAAAGGTGGATTCCAAGGCGGGGGGGGGGGGGAGAAGGGACAGGATGCTGGTATTTTGGAAGGTAGTTACAAGTATAAGGGGCAGCAAGGGGAAAAAAGAGCAGAGATCTCTATGTGGAGAATTCACTCACTTTCCTGGCTTTGCTGATTCTGGCTTTTCTGTAAGAATGTTAATGTTTTAAGCATGTTTGTATTTTGAGCAAAAAGTAATATTAATTTAATTTGCCTGTGTCCCTCTTAAAGTTTGTATCTCCAGTACCTGGCATTAAATCTTATGGTATACATGACCCAGCCCAATAGTGACATTTATGTCAGATCCAGCCCTCATAACAAATGTGCTCGACATCCCTAGTTTAAGGGGGGGAACTGAATAGTGCTCTCAAAGAAGTTACCCAAATTAGTCAGCTACTCAGACTTAAGCATTTTGCATAATTTTGTGAGTAAGACTTTAGGGGGGAAAGAGTCTAAATGCAACAAAATACAAACAAATTACAAAGGAACACTTGTCAAACCACAAAGTTTATACCTTACAAAGTACAACGAAAACTGCAGTTCAAGTCACACTAGTTAAACACTAACATTGTTTCTGACCCAATAAAAGAAGCTGAACACCTACACCTGGTTTGTGGATCATCTGAAGACTTATCGTATACTGTAAGTGCACCTTTTTCCATAAACAGGTGAAAACAGAGGAAAGCAGTACACAACATGTGTTCTCTCACTGCCTGTCCAGAGAGAGCAGCAGGGTCTCCCCCAACATCACAAACTTGAAGCTCATTGCTACAGGACACAAGACCATGTCTCCTCTAAGCTCTCAGATGATGGCTGACCTCACTCCCCACCTCTACCCTGAGCTCAGATACAATCAGAAGTCAGTAAGGTGTGTCTGCTTTATGAGCTCCAGACTCAACATAGCATTGGGGAGAACTCTTCATTCCCCTCCTAGCCTGGAGAATTGCAGGGGCTCTCGCTCCCACTTCCGCTGACTTCAGAGAGATTCCAACACAGAAAATAAAACAGAAGTCCAGTGGCACCTTGAAGATGAACAACATTTTATCTGGCATAAGCTTCTGTGAGTCATCAAACGCAAAACGAATCCAATGCAGTGAGCTCCAATTCACAAAAGCCTTATGCTTTTTAAGTCTTTAAAAGTGCTACTGGAATCCTGTTTTATTCTGCTGCTGCAGACTAACTCTAGATGAGTTAGTCTGTGTATGAGTCTGTGTATCCAACACAGATACAAAGGTGATGCCTCTTCCAAAGCACTTCCTGCTCCAAAGAGAAAAAGGAAAGCCAGGACAGGCTTTTTGTTTGGGGGAAGGATGGACATCAGAAAACACATCACCGAGCACCACATCGATAAAACTCGTCTTACTGTTTCTTGGATTACTTTTTGGAAACCAGTGCTGGTGGAGTCTGACTAGGATCTGGATATCCCAGGTCCCAATCCCCACTCTGTCCTGGATGCTTGCTAGGTGATAGTTCTGCCCCGATTCATGGTTCACAGGGTAGTAAAATGGAACAGTTCGGGAGGATGTTTACATTTATAGTTTGTATCACCTGGTTTTTATGGCACTGTCTTCTATCTTTGTAATCTACTTTCCAGATTGTTTGTGGTATATCATGCCTTAAACATTTCGTCTGTTTTTTAGAATTCTGTAATCCTAGTCCTAGCACAATGCCTAATAATTTTGTGCTGTCTGATTGGTTTTGTATATTTTGTGATCTGCTTTAAGTCTCAGTGAGAAAGGGGGACTATAAATGAAGTAAATCAATCCTAGTTTTTACTGTTCAGGATCTCTTCTACTCTGCCCTTAACCAAACCACCTCAGTCTTTATTTCTCCATAGTTCCCTTCAGTCTCGCTGCTCTCCAGCTGCTTTGTTCTCCTTTTCCTCACATCCCCCTTCCTATCCATCCACCACTTTCTCCCTCCTCCAGAGATTTCCGTGACCTAATCACAGCCTCATCCATTCTGCACTTTGCTACCCTTTATAAGGGTGTGTAAGCTTATTAGACCCCATTTTTTCTTTACTCCCCTGTCACCTAACTGGCATATGCCTTGATCCTTTGCACCGCATAAAATCAAACCCTACTGACATCAATAGGCCTTACTTCCATGTAACACATTTAACACTATAGGGTGAAATCGATTCAGGCCTAGACATACAAAAGATTTTAAATGTAAAATATAGCTTAAAAAACATGCTTCCTGCAGCAGCCACCAGAAAATTCAGTTGCCCCCTTTTAAGCAAATGAGAGCTTTATTTTAAAATAAGTGTTTGAAGCCTTTGTTAGGCAATAGTTTCCAATGCAGCTACAAATAAAAATCTTACCCCTGTGTCCCTGTAAATATCATTGCTGAGAGTTCCTAACAATGTATAAAACCTTTCACAAACAAACATGTGCACACTATTCATATTTATGAGTGCATGGATTCTGCAATCTAATTTTTATTGGCAAACACACTGAAGTCCTGTGCACTGGATTATATTTACAGCAATATGCAGCTGCTTATTTGATCTTTTATTCATACTGGAGCTGCAAAGTTTGAAAATTACCTTGTTCAAAATGCATCCAAGAACTACGTTGCATTAAAAATTCTGAAAAAATATAAGTAGGAATATGTGAACTAGGGAACTGCATGATTAGAGCATGGCACCAACTAAACCTTCAACATTGTATAATATTTCAAATAAATATCTAAAACAAAAATATTTAAACCATAAATAAAAACTGAAATTCGCAGCTCATTTATTAAATTGCTTTGCCAGTGCTGTTGACATTATACAACTAGATTTCACCACTCAAAGGCTTAATCTCCTTTATCACTACCACTGAAATATGCTACCAAGCACCCTCCTGGTTAGATGCTTATACCCACCCAATCTAATATTAGTCTATTATTTCTGTTTTTAAGAGATTAGCTGGCACCTGCTAAATTTTGCAGAACATGATACAACTAGACATTTGGACTGTTGGCTTTGTTTCCACCACCATTTTCACTGAAACGATAAACTATATTTAACAAGCAACAGGATTCGTATTAATCCCCACAGGCACTTCCTTAAAATGAGAGAATGAAGATGGAAGACTCCTAGTATGGGTTTTCAATACCAGCTTCTGAGAACATCATCAAGAATGACAACTAAGAAGCATTAAACACACATCTCTGATCTATATATAAAAGTTATGATCACCAAGGATTGTATAGAGGAGGCATTAGCACAAAAATCACAACATAATACTCCAGAGTTAATTGTTCATTTATATGTCTTCCCATTAGTAAGGCCTTAAAATAGCTTATGCCGCCATTAAAAAAAATCACACTGAAGGGTAATTAGGAATGGGGAATTTACAGACCCATCAAAACACAATGCTGAATAAGCGATGCTAATATTTTCACAATCCATTTCATAAACTGATATTTATACCAGGCCATTCAGTCAGAACTTTTCTCCTGCCATTTAAATTCCCAACCCAGCACCGGAGCTACATTACATCTTAAAACACTGTACAGTATGAATAAAACATCGACGAAAGAGAAGGCTCTGATTTCACAGGAAAATACATGGTGAAACAGAACATCAGCTTTCCCCTGTAATTTAGTGATAATTAGCAACAAATTTCTACATATGCAGGTAATGGGGCCAACTGAAGTAGACGTTGACTTCTTTTGGGTTCCCAGAAGAAATTAGAAATGCAATCTTTGCATCTTCTAAAATTAGCTTTTGGAAATATAAATTGATGAAGCCATCAACGGGAGAGTGGGAAGTAGCAAACTCTCTCTGCGTCAGGTCGGCACCCAGCTCAGCTGAGAAGCCCCGCTCACTAAGGAACATTTGTACTGAAATCTTAATGTAATTGGCATGTGTGTGTGAATGCCTGCGCGTATTTTACATTTCTTGGAACGGCTTTGGGAGCTAATATGGGCTGAAAAGCAGGATAATATATAAGAACACTTATCAGCCAAAATTGGCTCTCGAAGTTCACAAGAATATAGTATATAAAAAATTGATCTTAAGAGGGAAAATAACTCAAGAGGTGAATGGATTTCAATTTAGACTAAAACACCAGCATCCATTATTTACTGTACAGGGAGTAGCAATATCAACTTAATATCAAAATGATCTTGCAGGACTTTTCCAGCTATTAGGCCTTCCAGCTAAATTCCAGACGATTTTCCTGGGAAATATCCTTGAAAATATTAATTACACAACTACAGCCATTCTGCTTTCTTTCTTTACTGTTTGCCCCATCCAACTTTGCAAATAGGATTTCTCAGTCACACAAACCAACCTGCAATCCCATCGTAACCCCAGAAACAGAAGGATTTGACATTAAAGTCACAGAAGAGTAGTTTTCATTTCACAATGCGCCAAAAGCAGGCAAGCTGAAAACAATGCACTCGGGCTTCAACAGGTGAAGACCTGGTCAAGTATGTCTGCCTATTAATGAAGACCTTCAGCAAATTAACTAGCTCTGGCAGCCAAAAGATTACCCTCCCAAGCAGAAAAAGAAAACTTTCTGAAGTCTGCCTGCTTCCCCACGCCAGATCTAGTAGCTTGCTTCCTTAAGTAGGACGGCGAAATTGAATGTGTTTCTCATCCAAAACCCAAAGGGTAGCAGCAAACGGAAGCTCTTAATTTCATTCAATTAATGTTTGAAATAGCTGTAAAAATCAAACACAAAAGTAAGTATTGGGGGGAATGCAAGAATAAGAGAAGGAAAATCAGCATCTAGACTGAAAAAATGAAAGAGGAAGGGACGAAGATATGGAGGTCTGGGTCCGATTACTGGAAATTAACACATTAGAATTTTTTTTTAAAATCCACAATCTCTTGAAAATAAGTTGCCATCCTTTAGATGTTTAGTAATTTTCTGAGGCCCTCAAATGATGTTTCATACACACAGTCCTTCTCTACACAAGAAAGGATGAAATGAAAGATGGAGGTGAACAAATCTGCACCATGTACATCAACACAGCTTTTAAAACATCTTTAGTAAACGTATCACCCCAGCCATTAAGAGACAGTTACTGATACTTTGCTGCCGTGTTAACTGTGCAAAGATTAATGCAAAGATTAATGCAGCAGCCCCAAGTGTGAAGGAAAACAGAAAGAAAACAGACCTTTTTTATGCTTACAACAAGCTGCTTGCATACATAGGCTTCCCTATGTACTAGGTTTTTCTTATGTCTCCGACTGCAAGACAAGCAAGATCTCATCCCCTCCCCCAACACCACAAAAGGCAATGGAGGTTATAAACAGGATCCATTCATCTTCACCTCACAAAGAGAGCTGCCATCATTGTATACACAAACACCAAAAGAGCAAATCACCTTTTTAAAAAGCCCAAATGAAAAAAAGATCCCTTTTCAGGAAAAAACAGTGCGTGTTAGCATCTTTTACTACATCTACAAATGAAGCTAATATAATAATCCTTTAGTCGATGAACTGTAACAAGAACACATTTGACCTGCCTTGTGGTAACTAAAGAAAAAGAGTATCACATGGGCTGCCTTGGGCCTTTCAAGGGAAGAGACAGAATATAAATATTTTAAACACTTTCTTTTTTGCCATCATGATTATCTCAAAAGCTCATACCCTGGAAATCTAGTTGGTCTTTAAGGTGCTACTGGACTCAAATCTTGCTCTTCCACTATGGACCAACACGGCAACCCACTTGAAACTGTCATCATGATTATAAAAATCTACAAGTTGCAGGAACAAACATCCCCCCAGTAATACAAGAAGACAGTTTGTCATTAGTTAACATTTAATATGTGGCTTTCATGGACGGGTTCTAGATGCTATGAAAACAAAAAAGGAAGTCATGCCTTAACACTGGAATGGTCCCTAAATGGTCCCTGGTTAATTTAGATAGTTATTACAAGACTTTCAGGCAGGGTTTTTTTTTTAATATACTTGCTTGGGATGAAGAATTGGTTGCAAACACATCCTACTGAGACTTTTAAACCCACTTTTTAGTCAGCTTCCCCCTGCCCCAAGCCCACTTTTTAGTAGAAGCTTTCCCATGCCCAGAGACAACACTAATAACAGAACAAAAAAGGGAACAGAAATACGATTAAGCACTTTCAGTTTCCCCTGTACTTAGAACAGGAAACCAAAGCGGTGGGCGTTTCCCTTCACTATCCCTTCCAGAAGTTTAGAGAGCTTTAATTTGCAATGAGAGAGTCCACAGTCAGCTCAGATAGTGAACTAAGAAAATTTGTTTAGCAGAAAGTTTAAGAATCCAAATCCCCCCCAACTTCCGACTGAGCCAACACTTCCTTTGCACGATCTATGATTTGAGTTAAAAATGTGCATTAAAAAAAAAACCTTGGGGAGGAGAAAAATGCACAACACCCCCCTCTGTATTTACATCCTTCCAGGGGCAGCTGCCTTAGTACACACCCAAAACCTGAGCCTCCTGTATATTGCAAGAATCTCTTTGGATGCGTTCAGCTTTGCAACCCAAACTTGGTGCTTGCAGAAGGGCAAGCCATGGACCATTCACGGGAACACCCAAAACAGTCTACAAAAAATCAGATCCCACGCTCCTAAAGTAAAAGTAGTGGGGGTGTTAGGGGATAGAAAAGGGGGGAAATGTCTAGTGTTTCGTTTTACTTCCCTTGCCCTTTGCACAGTTCAGGAGAACTCAAGTGTGGAAAGCTGGAGATCCTGGGAGGCAAGATGCCCCTCTGTTAGCCTGGAAGGAGGGGGAGAGAAAAGAGCCCGGCTCCACAGAAAGGGATTTAAGTTGGCACAAGCCGCCCGCTCCGTTGAGGAGGACCAACTTGCAGAGCATCCGAAAGAGCCTGAAGGCGACCCAGGAGCCGAACACCGGCTCGACCGGCGAGGGGTAAAAGGTCTCGGGGGTGGCGGGGAAGAGGTCAGGCCGAATTCCTGACAGACAACCGGGAGGGGAAAGGGGTGCTGAGGGGCAGAGCTGGGAAGGGGCTCCGTGGCTCTCGGCCCGGTGGGGCGCGGGTGGGCGGGCGGCCATTCTTCGCCACCGCAGCCCCCTCCCCCGGTTCCCCGGGCTGGGCGGCTCGGGGGAAAGCCCTCAGCGGCCAGCTCCCCCACCCCGGCTCCCGCACCTGAGGAGACTTCGCCCGGGAGGGAGAAAAGAGCGCTGCGCTACCCTCCCTTCCCCGGCCGGGCCCACCGCCCGCCGTTTCGTTCCCCTCAGCGGCCCTTCCCGCTGCCGCCGCCCGAGGGGAGGAAGAACGCGAGGGAAGAAAGAAGCCGCGCAAGGGAAGCGGGGGGGGGGGATTTGAAGCTGCGCCTTTACCTTTAGTTCCGCACTGTCCGCCATCTTGATTCGCGGGGCGCAGGCGCAGTGAACCCCGCCGGGAAGCCGCCGCCCCCCGTCCCCGCCCCGCACGTTGCGTTTGAATCCACGGCGCGCGGCCGCCATTTTGTCGGCCCCTCTTTAGGGCCGGTGGGGGGGGGGTTCGGAGGATAAGGGAGTGCCGCGTGCTAACGGTTCTTAGCTTCGTTTGTGAGCCCATCGCGGGATTCTCCTTCACATAGGACTCGTTTTGATCCCTCAGCATAGGATCTCTCTGTTTTTGTTTCTTTGTTCCGCTTTCAAAGGTTCTCTCTGTATTAATTTCTTATTATAGTGAGGATGAAAGACTCCTGAGCGTTGCCAACCCCCAGGTGGAGATCTCCTGGAATGACACCTGATCTCCAGGCTGTAGAGATCGGTTCCGTTGGAGAAAATTAAACCTCCACAGAGTTGGAATAGTGTGGTGAACATTAGGGTTGCCAGCTCCAATTTGGGAAATTCCTGGAGATCTGGGGGGTGAAACCTGGAGAAAGTGGGGTTTGGGGAGGGAAAGGACCTTGGTATGGCATAATTCCATAGAGTCTACTCTCCAAAGTAGTCATTTTCTCCAGGGGAACTGATCTCTGTGGCCTGGAGACCAGTTGTAATTCTGGGAGATCTCCAGCCACTACCCGGAGGCTGGCAACCCTATATCCCATGATGTTATTGCAGATGAGCCACTAGTTGGAAAAGGATATTTTAAAATTATTTACAACCTAATAGCTTTTCTGTAATTCTGAAGGCTTGATTTGGGATTGCATGGTCACCAAATATGGAATAATGTACCTCTCTCATTGCTACATCTCCAAGACAATGTGGAGTCAGTAGTTGATTTATATAAATATACATCAGTATATTTATATAAATATAAATCAATTATATAAATCAAATGATTTATATGCTGGCGGTATATAAAGAGAATGTTATTGTTATTACTATTCTTGATGGGATATAATACCTTCTATACATCATTTTGCACTACTTAACTGTGTTAAAAAATCCCTCCTGAATAGATCAAGATGGGTTGCAGTGTTCGTCTGTAACAGTAGAAAACAGCAAGACTCAGTAGCACTTATAAGACTAACAAAATTTGTGGTAGGGTGGTATGAGCATTCATGAGTCACAGCTCACTTCTTCAGATACCACTAGAATGTGAGTCCATCTCATATTACTCCACTCCAAGATGTAAGGACACATAGAACCTGTGGAACCCCACAAGGTATCTCCAACACTGAAGATAGCTGATCTCCCACTACAACCCTTTGAGTCCATTCCTCACACAGATTCCTAGGAAAAGCAGTGGTGAAAGTGGAATAGAATTGAAGGATTTCAGGGCAATAATTACCTATCCAGAGAGTAGAGCATGGCAGTCCACGGAGGAAGAGGGCTTCAAACGTCCAGCATTCTCAACCAGGAGAGAGTCTTAGGGTAGGTGACCCTAAGGGAGCAGGAAGCATGCACTGTTTGAATGAAGCGAGAGCCCTGATTCTTATAGGGCAAAATGTGTCACGAGGCTAGAGAGCCCCCTTAGCCATTGGAACAAAGACCATGAAGGCCATGTCCGAGGAATGACAAAAGTTTGATTACTCTTTGATTACTGCTGCCAGGGTGTGTTAAAGGAAATGCAAAATTTCTCCTGGTGTCTCACAAAGAGGCAATTTGCTAATGAATCTTCCTGGAGCTGAGTTGATGGATTGAGATGCATGTTCCCAGAGACAAATTAGCAACTTATCAGTGCTGATTGATTGCTCCTCGATCTTAGGGTGGGGATTTAATCACGGAAGGAGGGTATTGGAATGTGCTAAGTGGGTTGACTCAGCAAGACCCTTTCTTGTCACAGTCTCATGCCCACAGCTGGGGAGGCAGTAAAATTAATCACCTCCAGTCCTTGAGATTAGCATAAATATCCCATTGATGTCTTGATCTCCTGGGCAAGACTCAGCAACGCTCTGCCCAGCCAGCTTGGAATTTCCTCTTATGTAGTGGGTACAATTCAAGTGATTTTCAATAACTCTTTAACAGGAACATCACCACTCAAAGCACAAACATCAAAAAAGCAGTTATAGAACACTCAACTCCCCACCAAAAACACGCCCACAATAAAACTCAACCAATAGCAAACACCCGGTATCCAGAAACCCTATTCGCTAATAATTAGAGTGTAGAGAATCCTGATTGGCCGGCTCAACAACACAGCCAATCGGAATGCAGCTGTATGGAACCTTGCACGAAAGCCTTTTTGCTTAAAGCTCCCAGTACACTACACCCTCCCCCTTAAGTCAGGGTTGAACCCGGTGACAAATATAGTCCTTTAGATAGCAGGGTGCAGCCCGCTTCCTCTGAGAACACCGTAGTCCATTTCCCTCTGTGGTGTTGGCGCCGTGGCAAGGCTGGAACACAGTCCCGGAGAACTCCCCATAGCATTGTTTGTCTCTGGATGCGGAGTCATTGGCAGAGCTGGAACTGGCCGCACAGGAGTCCCTTCTGCGCTGGGTGCTGCCATGAGTTCTGGAGTGCTGGCTGCAGGGATGTCTCCATCTACCACTGCTCTTTCTGGCCATCTTCGTCTTAGCTGATCCAGATGGCAACGCAACTCCCAGCCGTCGGCCATGAGCACCCTATAAGACACTGGTCCAGTCGCTCTTTGCACTGATGCTGGCAACCAGGTTGGGCCATCGCCATAGTTCTGGGTGTAGACCAAATCTCCTGGTTGGAACGCTCTTCCCTCTCCTGTGGGTTGCTGTGGCTCTTCTGGTAACAGGTCCGGATGCAGTTTGTCGAGTGTGGTAGTGAGCCTTCTGTGCATCAGGAGTTCTGCTGGGCTGTGCCCTGTGGCAGAGTGGAGCATCACATGCTGCTGTAGTAAGAATGCAGTCAATCAAGCATGCCAGTCTCCCTGTGTGATCCTGCGGAAACTGTCCTTTGTTGTTCTCACCATTCACTCTGCCTGCCCATTGGTTGAAGGGTAAAATGGAGCAGACGTGATGTGCTGGATGACGTTATCAGCCAGGAACCGTTGGAACTCTGCCACTGTGAACTGGGCCCCGTTGTCAGACACAATAGTGTCTGGAAGTCCATGTGTTGCGAAGAGGCAACGGACTGCCCAAATGACAACGGCAGTGGACATTGTGGACACTGGAACAACCTCTAACCACTTGGAGAAGGAGTCCACCCTATCAGGAACACTTGTCCTTGGAATGGCCCTGTGAAATCGATGTGGAGGCAGGACCATGGCAAACGCGCTGACTCCCATGGGTGAACTGGAGCTTGGGCCAGGGCTGGACGCGACTCTTGGCATGGCTGGCAGGTACGGACCCACCCTTCAATTGCTTTGTCCATGCCAGGCCACCAGACGTAGCTGCGGGCGAGTGCCTTCATGCGCACGATGCCTGGGTGGCTGATGTGCAGTGCTTTGAGGACTAGCTGCCATCGCTTGGGCAGAATAACAACTTGGTTCCCCCACAGCAGGCAGCCCTTATGTACAGAAAGTTCATGCTGCTGGGAGCTGAATGGTTGGAACACCTCGGCCAAGCGATCCTCTAGCCAACCCCTCCACACCCAGTTGAGAACACGGGCCAAGGTATGGTCCTTGGCAGATTGCGCAGTGACATCAAAGGTGCGGATTGGTGGATGAGGCAGTTCTTCAAGCAGCAGGATGTGGTGGGCCAGTGCTGGGTCGATTGCAGTGTCTGGCAGTGGAAGGTGGCTGAGGGCATTTGCATGGCCTAAAGCCTTACCTGGGCGATGCTGTAGGTCATAGAAGTAGGCGGACAGGAACACATTCCAGCACAGCATCTGTGGCGACAGGATCTGCGGCATCTGCCGGTCTGGCACAAAGAGGCCCAACAGCAGCTTGTGATCTGTGATGATGACAAAGTTCCGGCCGTACAGGTAGTCATTGAACTTCTTGACTCCAGCGACGATGGCTATCGCCTATTTGTCAATCTGTGCGTAGTTGCGCTTTGCCGACGACAGTGTCCTGGAGAAGTGGGCAATAGGGGCCTCTCGCCCACAGGGCATCTTGTAGCTGCCTTCAAAGAAGGCATGGATTGCTATGCAGAGTCAGGAAATGATAAAACACTTCTGAATGTCATTTACCTTGAAAACTCCAGCAGTTGTTGACTCAAATTGACAGCACTTTCTCCCACCACCACCAATGGAAATGGTACATACCACCTGGTTTATACCATCTTTGAAAGTGGAATAATAGGTCTTTATTGCCCTTGAGTGTAATTATGCCTTGAATTGATATCAGTGAGATGTGTGTATGCTTTCAGGATTAATGCAGCTACGGTTACCAATCTCAAGATGGGGCCTGGAGTTCTCCGGTAATTATTAACTGATCTCCAGACTACAGGGATCAATTACCCTGGAGGAAATGGCGCCTTCAGAGTGCAGACACTATGGCAGCAGATCTCCGGTAAACTCCCTCCCCTACCCAGACACTGCCTCCAAAACTCCAAGAATTTCCTACTCTGGAGTTGGCAGCCTTAAAAGCAGCACAGTGCATAAAGCTCAGTATACCCACCATCCTTTATTGGGGCCTTTCATTAATTTATTTGTAGCCCGCCTTTAATCAGAAAACTCAAGTCAGCATATATGGGGCTGTCACTTGTGAGTGAGGGATAGTTGCTAGCTCATGTCAGGTTTTGAACCTAAGTCTCCCAAGACTAATACCCTATTTGCTAACTGAATTAAACTGTCTATGCACTGTACAGAGAAGCACAAGCCTGCACTGTATGATTATTAAACATTTGAAAGGGGATCAGCCACCGATGTGCCATGTGCTATACAGCCTTTGGAGGTTTCCCGAAGGCTCACCACTGTGTAACTTTTATTTGTATTGTTTAGGACTTCCGACATTTGATTCAGCTCTCATAGCTGTCCTTTTACTAGCAATTTAATTTGCTGCAAGTAATCAAGTTTAGATGTGCGCCACAGAAAGCTAACCTCTGAAGAACAAACCTCTGTGGAAGGCACCAAAGTGTCTGGGCCATTCCCCCCAGTCTAGTGGGCAAATCTTGAACCGGAGCAAATTCTCAACGTTCTGTTAATAGGAAGAATTGCATGGCCTGCTTGGCGATACTTTGGGTCTTAACATCTGTATTTCTTAGCTTTCTGATTTGTCCTTCACGCGATGCAAGAGACGTTGAAAGGTTTGCCATTAACGCTGCTGCTTCCCCACTGCAATTCACATAACCCACCCACCCCTCTTCTAACTGTCAGCATCCAGAGGGAACAGAAAGACCGGAATGAGTAGGAACAACAGCTGAGTCAGCAGGAGGCTTGGCAAGAGAACTTCAGTCACCACCAATGCCACCTCCGCCCCCGCTGCCCCTTGCTGCTTTCCGGAAAGAAAAGGGCCTGAGAGGGGAGAACCAAAGCTGGCTGTCAACAGCATCTCTTGTTTTAATGGTACGTCGCTATTGATCTGAATCGCAAGGCACTTTGGGAGCCATTGTGAACATATATAAAATAAATCAATAAATCCATGTGCTTACAAATAATCAATTTAAGTCAATATTACTTACTTCCAGGTAAATGCACGTAGAATCAGAAAAAGCTAGACCATCATGTACAGTATCCAGCTGTAAGGTAGTCTAGCGTACATAATGCAAACATCATTTCATAGTTACGTTTTCCCATCAAAAATCAATTGTATTCATTCGCCCACAGTGTATGTTACTGCTAGAATACGGCTCGCAGGTTCATTGTTCCATAGCCACAGGAGCTATGATTTCAACGGGCTTAGACTGGAGTAACTCTTCTTAGGGTGCACTATAAATCTATTTATTGACACATTTGTTACTGAGGATACCTCTTGATAAACACACATCCCTGGAGTTGGAGGCAAGGATGAGAAACAACAACTTCATCACAACCCTATGCATAGCATCCCCTAAAAAAAGCCGGCCTTATTGCTCTCAGCAGAAATTGCCTTGCCAAGATTTACCTTCCTTCCAAAAGGGCCCAGATCTCCCTGAAGTCCTTGTCAATCAATATACATTAACTTCAATTGTGACAGAAGGAAGGAATGTCTTTCCCTGTTGGGAAACTCTTGTAGAAGATGGGTTCCCTGGACAGAACCTGATAAATGTGGCTACTACTCAGGTATCTCCTGAGAACATCTAGACTGACCCACTAAGGGGGATTCTCTTCTAACACACTACTAGACGATTAGAGAAACAGCAAGGTGTAAATCCTGGAGAATATAGAAAACTATGTAGCAGACCATACAATCTGACACATAGGGAAAAGATTAAGAGAAATATCCCAGAGAAATGTACTGTACCGAATCAGAGGAGTTAGCCGTGTTAGTCTGTAGTAGCAAAATCAAAAAGAGTCCAGTAGCACCTTTAAGACTAACCAATTTTATTGTAGCATAAGCTTTCGAGAATCAAGTTCTCTTTATCAGATGCATCTGATGAAGAGAACTTGATTCTCGAAAGCTTATGCTACAATAAAATTGGTTAGTCTTAAAGGTGCTACTGTACTGTACCGAAGAAAGCCAAAAAAAGTCTTTATAAAAAGGAAGTTTAGAATAAAAGGGAGGGAGGAAGGGAAAAGGTACTCGTATTCAAAAGGGATAGAAAAAGGAGGCCAAACAAAATACAGGGGAAAGCATACAATATCACAGCACACACTTTCAAATAAAAGCAATAAACTTGGTCTAACTTAACTCATTACACTTTACCAAGTCTGTAGTAGAGCATGTGCAGAAACCCTTGCAGTCAGATGTCAGAAAGGTCTGTAACCTCTACCCACCATCCTGTGGTTACCAGATTCATATGAGACTTTTCTGCCTGGGCAGTTTTTACCATTTCTGGCACCGAACTGATTTGGGTTTTCTGATGACTTCCGTATGCTTACCTCCCCTTTCCGATTTTGATGCAGTGTTTTTGAGGCTTCTGTTTGATTTTTTTGCAACTACTTTTCCCCCAGTGTTTTTTCCCGAAGTGGCTTGGAGTCGGCTTTTTCAATCATGCAGAATTTTCCTTTCGGTTTATTTTTCCTCCACTCTCCGTCCTGCCCTCTTTCCTCTCCTTTGCTGGCCACCTGTCATTGATTCATTTCTCCATCCTCCTCTCAAGTCTACCCCCTCTCATTCCATCCTCCCCCCTCCTTTAGCAATATGCAGGGCTTTTTTTCTGGGAAAAAAGGTAGTAGAACTCAGTGGGTTGCCCTTGGAGAAAATGGTCACATGGCTGGTGGCCCCGCCCCCTGATCTCCAGACAGAGGTGAGTTTGGATTGCGGTGCAGAAAGCAATCTAAACTCCCCTCTGTCTGGAGATCAGGGGGCGGGGCCACCAGCCATGTGATCATTTTCAAGAGGTTCTGGAACTCCGTTCCACCGCGTTCCAGCTGATAAAAAGCCCTGGCAATATGCATCTTTTTTTGTTAAAAAAAAAAAAAGTTACAACACTCTTGATGTTGACTTACTGCACTGATAGTGCAATCCTAAGCAGAGTTACTCCAGTCTAAGCCCACTGAAGTAAATGGGCGTAGACTGGAGTAACTCTGCTTAAGATTGCACTGTGAAAGAATTATTTACTCCCCTGTAATGTTTTCCTCCACTGGTATGCATAGTGCCACATGTTCTATCCATTATCTCTTATGTCTTGAAGGAAGTCAATAAATACTAGAAGCACGACTCTTATATGTATCAGAGAGAGACTTTTTTTAAAAACCAAGAATAATAAAGTTATAACGTCACAACAACATAACGACAGGGCTTCTTGGATCTTTAGGTTTTCCAGGTTTTCTGACATAAACTGTCTATGCTGTTTGGGTAAATAATGTTTGGGGTTACCCTGCAAGATCATTGCACGTGCACGTTGGATTTGCCAGCACCATGTTGGGTTTCCTTTTCTTTCATTTCTCTCTTCTTCTTGGAGGAAGGATAGGGTAAGAAATGTACAAGGAAGTCCAGGAGCAGTTATATTGAGCTCTCCATTGATTGCAGTGGGTGTTTGTTTAGTTTTAATGGCTTGTTTTTATTATAACTTTATGCTTATGTGGGAAGCGGGTTCCTAAGGGAGGATAGAATTCAGGCTCGTTTAGTACTCCCTCGCTCTCCCAATTCTACTTTGTACACACAGGAAGCTGTCTTATATTGAATCAGAGCATTGACTAGGAAGGTCGGTCTTGTCTGTTCAGACTGGCAGAGATTCTCTGGGGTTTCGGCTGGAGATCTTTTCAATAACCATTACCTGAGCTTTTAAAAACTGCTGCAGCTGCCAAGGATTGAACCTGGGATCTTCTGTATGCAAAACAGAGGTTCTGTCCTTGAGTCATGCCCCCCCTTCCCCTTTGTAGACATTTTTAATGTGAAGCAGCAGCCTGAGAATACTGGAAATAAATAAACTCACCCATTCTTCCCCTTACACCATGAGAGCCAGTTTGGTGTAGTGGTTAAGAGCGGCAGGACTCTAATCTGGAGAGCCAGGTTTGATTCCCCACTCCTCCACTTGAAGCCAGCTAGGTGACCTTGGGTCAGTCACAGCTCTCTCAGAGCTCTCTCAGCCCCACCTCACAGGGTGTTTTGTTGTAGGGATAATAATGACATACTTTGTAAATCACTCTGAGTGGGCATTAAGTTGTCCTGAATGGCAGTTGTTGTTGTTGTTGTTGTTGTTGTTACTTATGCCGTCATAAAAAATTTTACCAATTGAAAGTTCCAACAGACACGAAAGGGACATGAAATGATCTATGGTACAAAAAGTGTTTGGATTAGTACAAGCTAGCAATGACATGTTCTCCAGCAAATGCCAGGATGTGGGACAATTCCCAATAATGACTTTGGATTCAGCAAGAGCGTGACTCTGCCAACCCAGCACAACAATGTAAAGTTCAAAAATAGCAGTATCCACCACAGCAAAAAAAAAAAAAAGCATACATATAATTTTCAGGTAATTACTACAATATAATTAGCAATGCTAGTTTTCCATCCCCTGCTTGAGATCAGCGCTGCTTCTTGTATCTTGGCTTTATGCCTAACACAGTGAGTGGGAACAAGTGAACGAAGGTGCAGAAGAAGCAGGCAGTTCTAGAGGGCTGGAAATCAAGAATGTAGGCCATGCTACACCAACGCTCCTGACCCTATGACTGCAGAAGTGTGTCCTTTGCATTTCACCAGCCTGAATGCTCTTAAAGAGAGAAGCATGCTGGCTGTCAATTTAATTACATTTTGATTAAACTGGAGGAGGTGGCAAGTTCTCGGATGACATGGCTTTCAAAGACAGAACAGCAAAAGAAAATGCAAAGGCAGGTTAGATAGGCAGACCTCCATCTCAGTAGGTGGCCCAAAGCAAGCCACTTTCCTTTAAGCCTAGCCTGGCTGATTGGGTTAATAACTATCACCGTATAAGAAATTATGGGGCACCCAAACCAGACAAACAGGTGATTTGACTTGGGAGTGTGCTTAATCACAGGCCATTTCCACACATCTTACCTGCCTGCGGAACATCACTCGAAAGACCCAGAAGACAGCGTCTTCTCGCGCGAAATTGCACCAGGAAGATGCTGTTACCAGGAGTTTTGCGCGAAGTCGCACAAAACTACCAGATAACAGCGTCTTCCTGGCGCGATTTCACGCTAGAAGATGCTGCCTTCCAGGTCTTTCGAGCGATGTTCCGCAGGCAGATAAGAAGTGTGGAAACGGCCCCAGTCGAGAAAAACATTGAGACACAGTGAACCTTCAGATAATAATAGCAACTTGATTCACAGCACAATACTAAGACCAGTCATTCAAGCATGATCTTTATGCTGGTGTGTGATACCAGCATTATTAGGTAGGTCCTCTGGTCTCCCAGTACACAGCAACAGCCTGCAGCGACACTCGCTAGTCATGAGTAGAGATGGGCTCGAACACCAATACAAACAAAAAAAAGCCACGAACAGCCCAATCTGCTGTTCACAAACAAGCTGTTAGTGAGGCCCCATTCTAAACGAACAGGTGGTTGTTGCAAGCCTCGTTCGTTGCTGTTCGTCTTGCTGTTCGTCAAGCCAGACAGTCTGGCACCTGCAATCAGTTCTCTTGGCAACTTAGGCAGGGATTGTCTGAACGCTGTTTGAACAACTGCTGTTGCCCTGGAAACCCCAATCTAAGCTCAATTTAGCTTAATAGACAGGTCTTCCTTTCAAGTGTGGAGTTCCAAATTTGTTACAAGGGAGCAAAGAGCATGGGGGTGGGGGGCTCCCAGCGCTGACTTTGCAGACAGTGGAGAGGGAGAGAGACAGTTGCTGTTGGCATTTTGATAGAGTGCATTGGAGCTTGAATTTTTTCAGTGTGTGGTGGGATTGGGATCTACCCCTTCAAGTTCTAGGGCTGCTGCCAGGCTCTGGTCCAAGCTATTATTTATTATTGGTACCTTTCCTGCTGCCTGCTCAGGTAAGGTTTCCAGGAGTGGTGTGGTAGGGATCTTGACTTGGATGATGGCTGGAGGAAAGCCTGCTGGCCCCTACGAACAGCCATCCACAAACATGTTCGTTAACAGTGCCATGTTCGTGGTTGTTCATGAGTCCCTGTTCATGGATGGCAACAAACAACGAACATCATGTTCATTTTTTTTCTGTTCATGCCCATCTCTAGTCATGAAGCAGCAAGCTGATGAGACACCTCAGTACCAGGCTATATGGAAGTATCCAAGCAATGCACAATGTGAAGGAACAAACCCACTGTAACAGAGTATTATCTGTGTTTTACTAAGGCTTCCATTATCTCAGACTAAAGATTTATCTTTACTCTTGGACAGCTTTCAGCAATTAGTTAAGACCTGCAAAACAGAACTTGCTCTTTGAACAAGTTTGTTTATCAGTACAACATTCATTTATGGGGTTCTTCTTGCAAAGCTTTTCCCCCATCAAGACACACAGAGTCCCTCTAAAGTTTATTTCTTTTTATTGAAATACACTCTAGTCATTTAAAGAAGCAAGATATCAAAACATATATGATTATGAACATAAATCCTACAAAGACGGAATACCAAAAAAAGCAATAAGAATTTGGTTTGCTAACATTTCTTAATTAACTCTTAAGTTTAAAACAATCAAATTTCTATGAAATGCATTAAGATTCCCATAGCAACGGTAAAATTCTCACCTAGGTCCTCATGCAATTTCTTCCAATCAAAACTCTGACATACAATCTGAGTTGGCATTTTTATAGTTTATCATGCAAAAATATAAGATCTTTTTCATGTGATAACATGGGGCAAATGAGTCAGTTCAGTCCCTGAGACAAATGTGATGTGGGGAAACGAATGTTCCCAAGCATTCTAGGGCCCAATTCATTTCAGTAGCATAGCACCATGGCTTTTTTTCAGCTGGAACGCAGTGGAACGGAGTTCCGGAACCTCTTGAAAATGGTCACATGGCTGGTGGCCCCGCCCCCTGATCTCCAGACAGAGGGGAGTTTAGATTGCCCTCCACGGCGCGCGGCACGGAGAGCAATCTAAACTCCCCTCTGTCTGGAGATCAGGGGGCGGGGCCACCAGCCATGTGACCATTTTCTCTGAGGGCAACCCATTGAGTTCCACCACCTCTTTTCCCAGAAAAAAAGTCCTGCATAGCACAATGGGAGAAGGAACCCCAGCCTCACCCCTGCACCACTTTCCTGAACTGGAACAGTCACAGTGGGGCAAATAGAGGTCCCTGTCCATTCCTGGCAGTTAGGTCCCCAAGTTCTCCACAGTTAACACACAGGTGTTCCAGCTGAAGTAACTTTATTAGAGATCCATTCAGTACAAGGTGCATAGACAATGGAAATTGGCAGAAGCGACGTAGGTAGGGCTAGCAGTGTTAGTTATAGGGCATATTCCCACCTTAATTTGGACCGTTAACCTGGGGTGGGGGCGGTTTTGGATTGAGACATTATTTAGAGGAATCAGTGAGAAAGATGGACTTATCTTTATTTCTCAGGAAGAGCACACCATGAGCCAGCTTCGGCTGGCTGTCAGGGACACTAGCTCAGCCGAGCGAGAAAGAGAAAGTAAACATTGCAAGATAACAGGCTCGGCGCAATAAAGAACTTCCCACACCCTCAGGAGCCATAGGCTGGACCCACATACATTCATGGCAGATATGCAGGAGGCATACATGACAGTCCCCCATGGCCATTTAGGCACTCTTGATGTTATGATGGGGCAAAGAGGCAATCACACAGGAGCAGCTGCCTATGAGGACAAGGTCATGAGTAGGTGAAGGAAGAGGTCTGACGGGGTGAGGGAGCAACCCCAAGCAGGTCTATTTGGAAGTAAATTCCATGTTACTCAATGGGGCTAACTCCCAGGAAAGGATTGCTGTCTAAGCATCATCCTTAGGGACTACAGATGACATTACAGTAACATATATTGGTTTCAGTTCAGCCATGGACAGCTGGCCGCACTGAGCAAGTTATCCTGTTTCAGGAACAGAGCTGGCAATACCACAGGGGCCATTGGGTTCAGATCCAACAAACAGTGGCTGATTCCGCACGGATTACATGACGCCGGGACGTTGTGGAACATGCCAGCAAAAATGCGGAAGATCGTAATCTTCCGCGGTTTTGCCGGCATGTTCCACAACGTCCCGCAACGTCCCGGCTTCAGGTAAGCCATGCAGAATCGGCCAGTGTTGCATGAGGAACCAGCAGGCAAGCCACACCCACTGGCACTGCCCCCTCTCTTTTGGGCTTGCTTCCGAGCTGCCTGTCCCTGCTGTGGTCTGGAAAGAACATTAGAATTTGTGTAGGTGTCTTGTGGAGCAGTGCAGAGTTATGTATTTTTTAAATAACTTTTTATTTATTCATTTTTGTATAACTTTTGCATAACTTTAACAATGTAGAAAATAAAACAAACAAGAACAGGATTCCAAACATTTTTGAAGCAACCATACAATTTGCAAGTGCAAGCATTCAATAAATGCAGCTATCAATATATTTCTTTGGTATTTCGTATTCCTCAATGGAATTCTCTGATGTAATTTAAGAAGGAATGCCATCTTTCCATAAAAAAAGATTTACATTCGGGGTTTTCTGAAGAAGTTATTTGTTCTGCTATCTTGTCTGAGATTAAAAGGTCCCAGACCTTCCTTATCGATTGCCAAATGGTAGGTAAAAAGGTAAAGGTAGTCCCCTGTGCAAGCACCGAGTCATTACTGACCCATGGGGGGAAGTCGCACCACTTTTTACGGGGTGGTTTGCCATTGCCTTCCCCAGCCATCTACACTTTACCCCCAGGAAACTGGGTACTCATTTTACCGACCTCGGAAGGATGGAAGGCTGAGTTGACCTTGAGCCGGCTACCTGAACCCAGCTTCCCCCGGGGATCAAACTCAGGTCGTAAGCAGAGCTTGGGCTGCAGTACTGCAACTTACCACTCTGCGCCACGGGGCTCTGTCATTTTCCCATTTCTGGGCTATGGTCATCTTTGCTGCAGTTAACAATGTTGAGACCAGATCTGTCCTGAAGATTGGCATCTTAGTTCCATGCCATAAATTAAGCAATATCACTTCAGGTTTATGGCTTATGGTATGTTCTATAATCTTCTCAATGATTTTAATAACCGACTCCCAGTACTTTGGGATTTTTGGACATGCCCACCAGCAGTGCAAAAACATGCTGGTTTGCCTGCAGTTTCCAACACCTGGGACCTTTATTGTTTTTACAATAATGGAGCTTTAACGGAGTTAGGTACCATCTTGGGTAAATTTTAAAAGTTCGAAGTTTTATATTTACAGACTTGGAGGTAGATATTTTAGACGCCCGGATTTGCTTCCATTGTTCTTCTGTTATTTCACCTCCACAGTCTTTTTGCCACGCCTTCTGAGGAGCAGTGATGACCTCCCATAGGTTTTGATTTAGCAGTTTAATACAAATAATAGGCCTTTTACATTGCTTAGGTCTGCTTTCATAAGGTTTTCGAATGGTATTAGAGCCCTATCTATTAAGGTCTTTATTTCTATGGTTGTTGGGGGTTTTCCGGGCTGTATTGCCGTGGTCTTGGCATTGTAGTTCCTGACGTTTCGCCAGCAGCTGTGGCTGGCATCTTCAGAGGTGTAGCACCAAAAGACAGAGATCTCTCAGTGTCACAGTGTGGAAAAGATGTAGGTCATTTGTATCTACTCAGGAGGGGTGGGGTTGAGCTGAGTCATTCTGTAAGAGTTTCCCAGGGTGTGGAATGCTAATGGCGGGAGGCTTCACTGTATCCTGAGGAGGTTCTTTTGCATATGGATTGGTGCTTGATGTGCTAATCTTCTCTGCAGGGCTATTGTCGGGTGTGGAGTGTTTTGTTGGCCTGGTGTTTTTCAGAACTGGAGCCCATGCTCTGTTCATTCTTAAGGTTTCTTCTTTCCTGTTGAAGTTTTGCTTATGCTTGTGAATTTCAATGGCTTCCCTGTGCAGTCTGACAAAGTAGTTGGAAGTGTTGTCCAGTATTTTGGTGTCCTGGAATAAGATACTGTGCCCTGTTTGAGTTAGGCTATGTTCAGCCACTGCTGATTTTTCAGGCTGTCCAAGTCTGCAGTGTCTTTCATGTTCTTTTATTCTTGTCTGGATGCTACGCTTTGTGGTCCCGATGTAAACTTGTCCACAGCTGCAGGGTATACGGTATACTCCTGCAGAGGTGAGGGGGTCTCTGCTGTCTTTTGCTGATCGTAGCATCTGTTGTATTTTTCGGGTGGGTCTGAATACTGCTTGAAGGTTATGCTTTTCCATAAGCTTTCCCATCTGATCAGTAATTCCTTTGATATATGGCAAAAACACTTTACCTGTAGGTGACTGTTTTTCCTTGGTTGTTTGATTCATCCTGGGTTTGATTGCTCTTCGGATTTCATTTCTGGAGTAGCCATTTGCCTGAAGTGCGTGGTTTAGATGATTAATTTCCTCATTGAGAAAGCGCGGCTCACATATCCGTCTTGCACGATCCACTAATGTTTTCATTATGCCTCTTTTCTGTCGGGGGTGGTGATTGGAGTTTTTGTGTAAGTACCGATCAGTGTGAGTTGGTTTCCTGTAGACCTTGTGACCTAACTGAAAGTTTGCTTTGCGGATGACCAAGGTATCCAGGAATGAGAGTTTTCCCTCACTTTCTTTCTCCATTGTGAATTGTATGTTCAGGTGGATGTTGTTGAGATGATTCAAGATTTTTCAAGACAGATTCAAGATGATTCAAGACAGATTTATCTCTGTCTTTTGGTGCTACACCTCTGAAGATGCCAGCCACAGCTGCTGGCGAAACGTCAGGAACTACAATGCCAAGACCACGGCAATACAGCCCGGAAAACCCCCAACAACCATCGTTCTCCGGCCGTGAAAGCCTTCGACAATACATCGAACACCTCTACGGGGAGGAAACATTCCAACAGACCCGAAGATTGGAAACACTTCGGAACAAGAAAGCACATCTACTCTGTTCTTTGACCTTTCTTCTACGCTGCAGGGACACAAGAACCATTCCATCTTTTCTCACAACTAAAAGAATCTTCAAAACCACACAGGCGAACCGCATTTATGACCGTCTAGAACAGGCCCTCTTACGTGAGAGAATCCACACTACCCGCAGAGAACTTGCTGCCACAGACAAGGAGCTATTTTGCTTGCATATCAACACCAGCCATAAAATGAGAAGTCAGGATTGGGACAAGGTCGATAATCTCACCTACAGGAAGATGGAACAAGTGTTTACCAACCACACATCCAGACAGAAGCAGAAGTTTAACAAACTACAGGAAAAAAGACAGACAAGCCCCATGCTCGACAATGCACGCATTGTCATCAATCTGACAGACCGTCATCTCTCACCAGAAGAAACCTCCATCTTGGCAAAGGGAGGAAACTTTGCAGTCACCCCCCACCAGAATTCCTGTGGAAGACATCATTGCAAATGTAGAAGCTGCCATTCGTCATCTACCTGAAGAGGAAGCTGAGGAAATAAGAGGAGAGACAGCCAGGATTCTACGAAAGGCAAAGCTTCCCACCAGCAATATAACACGCAAGGAGAGAAATGCCATCAAGACCCTCAATGCAGATCCAGACATCATCATTCTACCAGCTGATAAAGGCAATGCTACAGTGATCATGAAAACAGAGGAATACAAAAAGAAGATTAAGGAACTCCTGGACCCCTCCACCTACAAAAAACTAAAACGAGATCCCACTTGCAAAATCACCAGGCTAACAAATGCGCTGATCAAGAATTCCTCACTACATCCCGACACGCACAGAAAACTATGCAAGACTGAAGCACAGCCACCTAGACTATATGGACTCCCCAAAATACATAAGGATTCAGTCCCACTCCGACCCATTGTGAGTGCCATTGGTTCACCGACATATGAATTAGCTAGACATCTGGCAGATCTCCTGCAGGACCACATCGGGAAAACCTCGTCTTACATCAAAGATTCAGCAGATTTCATCAACAAAATCAGTTCTCTGAAACTCAATCCACAAGACATACTTGTCAGTTTTGATGTTGTATCCCTGTTTACCAAGGTTCCAGTAAAAGACACTATTGCACTGATTAATCAGATTTTCCCAGAGGATGTAACAGCCTTATTCCATCATTGTCTGACAACCAGTTACTTCCAATGGGACAACGAATTCTATGAACAGATGGATGGGGTGGCCATGGGGAGCCCACTCAGCCCAGTTATAGCAAACTTCTACATGGAACATTTTGAAAAAACAGCTCTAGAATCAGCACCCCACAAACCCAGTGTATGGTTCCGGTTTGTGGATGATACATTCATCATTTGGAGCCATGGGGAGGAAGAATTGAGGGAGTTTTTGAATCATCTCAACAACATCCACCTGAACATACAATTCACAATGGAGAAAGAAAGTGAGGGAAAACTCTCATTCCTGGATACCTTGGTCATCCGCAAAGCAAACTTTCAGTTAGGTCACAAGGTCTACAGGAAACCAACTCACACTGATCGGTACTTACACAAAAACTCCAATCACCACCCCCGACAGAAAAGAGGCATAATGAAAACATTAGTGGATCGTGCAAGACGGATATGTGAGCCGCGCTTTCTCAATGAGGAAATTAATCATCTAAACCACGCACTTCAGGCAAATGGCTACTCCAGAAATGAAATCCGAAGAGCAATCAAACCCAGGATGAATCAAACAACCAAGGAAAAACAGTCACCTACAGGTAAAGTGTTTTTGCCATATATCAAAGGAATTACTGATCAGATGGGAAAGCTTATGGAAAAGCATAACCTTCAAGCAGTATTCAGACCCACCCGAAAAATACAACAGATGCTACGATCAGCAAAAGACAGCAGAGACCCCCTCACCTCTGCAGGAGTATACCGTATACCCTGCAGCTGTGGACAAGTTTACATCGGGACCACAAAGCGTAGCATCCAGACAAGAATAAAAGAACATGAAAGACACTGCAGACTTGGACAGCCTGAAAAATCAGCAGTGGCTGAACATAGCCTAACTCAAACAGGGCACAGTATCTTATTCCAGGACACCAAAATACTGGACAACACTTCCAACTACTTTGTCAGACTGCACAGGGAAGCCATTGAAATTCACAAGCATAAGCAAAACTTCAACAGGAAAGAAGAAACCTTAAGAATGAACAGAGCATGGGCTCCAGTTCTGAAAAACACCAGGCCAACAAAACACTCCACACCCGACAATAGCCCTGCAGAGAAGATTAGCACATCAAGCACCAATCCATATGCAAAAGAACCTCCTCAGGATACAGTGAAGCCTCCCGCCATTAGCATTCCACACCCTGGGAAACTCTTACAGAATGACTCAGCTCAACCCCACCCCTCCTGAGTAGATACAAATGACCTACATCTTTTCCACACTGTGACACTGAGAGATCTCTGTCTTTTGGTGCTACACCTCTGAAGATGCCAGCCACAGCTGCTGGCGAAACGTCAGGAACTACAATGCCAAGACCACGGCAATACAGCCCGGAAAACCCCCAACAACCATCGTTCTCCGGCCGTGAAAGCCTTCGACAATACGTCTTTATTTCTGTTTGTTGTGCAAGATTGTGCAGCTGGTAGTATTGGTACCAAGGGATTTTTGTTTGGTATTCCAATTCAATCTGTGATTTTGATTTCAATTCGCCCTTTTGAAAGATATCTCTAGAAGCTTTAGCTGCCTTCCATATTTTATAAAATGCTTGGGTCTGACCTGGAGGGAACCAGCTCTGTCCCAGGAAAGACATTACTAGAGAGGTGCCTGGAGCCAGGAACGTCTGTGGTTTATCCCAAATTTGCAAACTGGATGTTATAAAAGGGTTACTGGTAATGTTGCTAGGTCTTTCTTTGGTTTTATTCCAAATTACGCCTTGTAAATTGTAGGGCTCAACATAGGTTTGCTCTGTTTGTAGCCATGCCAGATCTGTGCTAGTTGTAATGTAGGTTAAAAGATTTTTAAGCTGGGCAGCCTCATAATATTTAGTATGATTGGGGAGACTCAGTCCTCCCAGTTTTGTGGGCCTGGTTCAGATTTATGTATTTAACTTCATTTATACCTCCTCAATGGGGACCCAAAGCCGCTTACATTGCTCTCCTCTCCACCCTGTTATCCTCACAACCACCCTGTGAGGTAGGTCAGGCTGAGTGTGTGTGACTGCCTGGCCTAGGGTTGCCAGGTCCAGACTGGGAAATTCCTGGAGATTTGGGGGGTGGAGCCTGGAGAAGGTGGGTGTAATGGTATACAATGGTATAATGCCATAGAGTCCACCCTCTGAAACAGCCCTTTTCTCCAGGTGAACTGATCTCTGATCAGTTGTAATTCCGGGAGATCTCCAGCCACCACCTGGAGGCTGGCAACCCTAGCCTGGCCCATGGTCACCCAGCAATCTTCCATGACAGAGTAGGGATTCAAACTGGGGTCTCCCAAATCGTACTCCTACACTCTAGCACTGCACTATGCCACATCATCAAATGAGTGCCATCCTTTTTTCATGGGATAAAACTTCCCCAATCCCTGATTTCATGATGCAGACCATTCTTGTCAATGCATTTAATCCATGGCTGGATCAGAATCCAGGACCCCAACTTTACAGTCTCCTGGCTGTTCTCAGGATCCTAAAGCAACACCAATTTTTCCAGCTTGCCACACACACACACCAAAATTAAGACCGGTTCAAACATACTAGACGACAACCAAGCAAATGGATCCTGATGTCAGGATAGGAATGAGATAGATCAAGATGGGTAACCGTGTTAGTCTGTCTGTGGCAGTAGAAAAGAGCAAGAGTCCGGTAGCACCTATAATACTAACAGAATTTGTAGTAGAGTATGAGCTTTTGTGAGTCACAGCTCACTTCTTCAGATACAGCTAGAATGTGAGTCCATCTGTCTTTATACCTTGGAGAGTGAACTGATTACAGAAACTGAATGACAATAACTGGTGAATGACAATAGCAAGTGTGATTAAATAGGGTGGGGTATGCAGAGGGGTAGTGGGTACGGAGAAATTAGCATTGGTGATGAGACAGGAAGCCTTTGTCTTGATTCAGTCCAGGTGGATGCATTGTCTTGGGCTTCGTTATCAGTTGCATTTCAGCAGTCTCTCTTTCTAATCTCCCTTTGAAATTCCTCTGCAGGAGAACTGCTACTTTTAGGTCAGCAACTGAATCTCTTGGAAGGTTGAAATGTTCCCCCACTGGTTTTTGAATGTTGTGGTTTCTGATGTCTTTTGTCGAAGGGACTGGCCAGTTTGTCCAACGTAGAGGGTGGAAGAGCATTACTGAGACAAGATAGCAGTGAGATTTGCATAACAGCAATTAAAAAGAGAATGATAAAAAGATAATAATAGCATACTTTGTAAACCGCTCTGAGTGAGTATTAAGTTATCCTGAAGGGTAGTATATAAAGTGGTTGTTGTTGTTGTTTGTTGTTGTTGATATAAATTGGGAAAGAAAACTTCTGAAATGCCTTTCTAATGCTAACTTTGTAAACCATTCTGAGTGGATGTTAAGTTGTCCTGAAGGGCAGTATATAAATCTAATGTTGTTGTTATAGTTATTGTTATTGTTATTATAGAGGGAGGGCAGGAAGGGTTACATCAGTGCTTAGTTCTCATGACTCCTTCTTACATGCCCAGGGTAATGCTGATCACTACCTTGGGGCCAGGTAGCAATTTTCCCTAGGCCAGTTTGGCTAGGGATCCTGATGGTGTTTTGCCATCTTCTGGGCATGGAGCAGGGGTCACAGGGGGGGGGGGAGTAGTTGTGAATTTCCTGCATTGTGCAGGGGGCTGGACTAGATGACCCTAGAGGTACCTTCCAACGCTATGATTCTATGATAGGCCTGCTTAGTCTCCAGACACTAATCTGAGTCCCTGGATAGATGGGAGGGTCAACTGGTGACCATTTGTTTCACTAATTAACCAAAAGCAGTTATTGGTGTTGACTTAAGCCCAGCCTCTACATTCTCTGCAATGCAGTACATGGACTTGCCAAATCCAAGCAGAAAATGGTTGTTCCAATCCAGCTAAAGCTAATGGTTTCTAAATATACCATAAAGATATAAGAACGTAAGAAGAGCCCTGCTGGATCAGACCAGCGGTCCACCTAGTTCAGCATCCTGTCTCACATGTTCACCAGCCGGTTACTTTGGAGGGCTAACAGTAAGGCATGGAGGCCGAAGTAGGAATGCCAGACCCCCAGCGGGGAAGGGGGATCCCTCGTCACCACCTCCACACTCTGCCCCCACTTACCTGGCCAGCAAGGGGGTGCACACTTTCTGTGCATGCTCCCCTGCAGCAGCGCCTGGATCGGTCCCATTTTGGCCCGGATTGGGGCTGCTGCAGAGCATGGGAGTGCTCCAGTGCTCCACAGCGGCCCAAAACGGGTCCATTTCAGCCCGAGTGCATTTCTTGCACTCCACAGTGGCCCCAATCTGGGCCAAAACGGGCCTGAAACGAGCCCGATTTGGGCCGAAATGGGCCCGTTTTAGACCGCTGCAGAGCGCAGGAGCGCTCCCGTGCTCCACAGTGGCCCCAATCTGAGCCCCTGTGGCGTGTGGGCGTGCTCCCAGGGGGCTGCGTGATTATGTCACTTCCCAGAAGTGATGTCATCGCACTTGCAGGGGGCGCGCTTGCGGGAGCACACACACGCACTTCCCACCCCAAGAGGTAAGTGCAGGGAGCCAGTCCCCCGCTGGGAGATTAAGAGGGACTGGCAAGCCTAGGCCGAAGCCTTCCCTGGAAGTTCCCTCCCGGCCTTGGTCTTCAAAGGTTTACTACCTCCAGTGTGGAGGTTCTCTTTAGTCATCATGGGTAGCTGCCATTGAAGCAACAGACTATTGAGGTTCAACCAGCTATATTAATAACTTTAGCTGGAAGGGCCCACTGCATTTTTTACAATAAAGCAACTTACTAAGAAGCATATGTTCGAAGAATCACCCACACCTATCATAGCCACACACACCCCAAATATTTCAAGGGGAGTTTTGAGCATCATGTTATAATCAATCCGCAATTTCTCTCCAAGCCTGGCAAATTCCTCCCCTTTCATTTATTTTTTGTAATCTCCAGTTCCCTTCGCAAAGAACATTTTGTCTGTCCCCTTGCTGCCAAATACAAAAAGTCTCTTTCTCTCTCGTTTTGGGCCTGTCTCCTGTGGTGGCCTGACTGGATTTTTAACACGGACTGGATTTTTAACACGGACTGACCCAGCAAGGCTTGCACTGTGCAAAATACTGTCACGAAGTGTTGTTTTTTCCCTCCAAAATAATCTACAATGGTGTGTCCTCGGTTTCTGAGTGACAACAGAGGCAGGCAAAGAGAACAGAGGCGATCCCAAAGAGCAGCGAAGCTCGATTTGCTTTGACTTTCAACTGGCAACACCTTTTCAAAGACACCCTTTGCACTATTGCCTCGAAGCCTTACAGCTGTGCTCTGGTTTCATTGCACTTGTCCATTGTATACTCAGTTGTTAAAAGAACAAAACGTTCTGCCCTCTGAATAAATTTATGTGCATAAGAATGTATTCTTCTGCCAAGGAACAAACTTGCTTTAGGATCACTGGGAATTCTGCTTCCTGGGAGTTCTCCAGGTATTGGCCCCTTGATTGCAAGTTTGTCTTAGAGCCGTAAGGTTTATAAAATTAAATGTTGTATGAGTGTCTGCTGAATCCTGCAAGTGGGCTCCAGCCCCATGTTTGGGCTGCTGGGCCAGATCTGTGCGATCTGCCACAAATTTTCTGGCTACAGTATGTTTCACGCATCACATCTTGCTGCTTTCAGAATATACAGGGTCAAACGGCCGAATCCTATGACTTTACTCAGCCAAGCGCAGAGCCTTTTTCTATCTCATGGAGTCTTTCTCCAGCGAAAGAAGATCTTCTGGAGGAAGGTTCCTTCCACTGGAGGGAGCAGCAGGATACAATGCAATAATTCCCATTATTGGAGAGAGAAAATCCAGATGTAAAGAAATATTAAAGACAACTGATATTCTAACTGGGCATAAAGCTCCAGGGCATCTGAAGCAGCAATTCTTAACATGGGCTGTACAGCCCCCAAGAGGCAATCTGAAAACGGAGGTGGGGGATTCAGAACTTCAGGGGCAAATGGGAGGGGGCTGGGCTTTTCGGTGGCCCCTTCTCCCCACTTGGACTGGGCTCTGACTGCAAGTGAAAGAGAGCAGCCCACCCTGAAGATAAAACCCCAGATTTCTCCCCAGGCCCTTACAAAAGTGACATGCAGCAAAAGAGAGATTAAACCAATTCCATTCAGGAGTTTGCCAACAAGGCACAACAAGAGTCTTCTTGGTATGGATGACCGAGGTCCATGTATCACTTGCATCCACCATAAACATATATAAATAAAGTAGCCCTCTCTAAAGCGCTGTTTAGATGCCCTAATTCTTATGAGCCTCTTCTGTAAGCAGTCAGCCCGGCCTCCACCATCTTTAATAGCCATTTAATATGGCTATCTGTGATATAAAATCGCAAGGCCCTTGGATTTAAAATGGCAGTTTGGATTGCAGCTAGGGGAATTCCAGCTAACAGTTGCTGAGTCTCGCCCGGGAGACCCAGGTATGAATGGAATACCGCATGTAAATGCAGAGAGATCAGCAGTGATTAGTTTTGCAGTCTCCCCAGCCCCTAGAGGAATCCAGCACAAGAAAGGTCTCACAGAGTCACCCCACTTAACATATTCCTTTCCCTCCTTCCATGATGAGATCTCCTGTCCATGATTGAGGAGAAAATCAACTAGCATTCATAAGTGTTTATAATTCATTCCTGGGAAGGTACATTCCTCAACTAAATTAATCAACTAAGCTCCGGTGGACTTCATTAACAAACTGCCCCTTTTGTGCAGAGCCAGGACAAGTTTTGCATTCTCTTTCACATGCCTCAGCAGCTACTAATCAAGGTAATCAAACCTTTTGTTACTCCCAGGAACTGACCGTTGGAGTCTTTGTTCTAACAGCTAGGTGGGCTATTTCACCTCAGGGCACATTTTACCCTATAAGAGTAGTGCCCTTGCCCCATTCAAATTGTGCGTGCTTCCAGGACCCCTGCTTCCAGGACGCTGCTCCCTTAGAGTCTCTTCCTTAAGACTCTCTCTCTCTGTACACACTTAATGGATCCAAGGCGCTGTTCCCTTGAGGTTGCCCTAAGCCTCTTGCTCTTCTGGCTGAGAATGCTGGTGTTTGAAGCTGCCCCCTCCCCCCCCCATGGACTGGACTACTCTTCAGGATAGGTAGATATACCTTGCCCTCCTTCACTCTATTCCAGCTTCTATTCCACTCTATTCCGTTTTTACTCTTTACCCTAAGTGTATGTGCATGCATTTTCGTCTTTCAATAAAAGTACTGTTCTTTAAATTTAAAGCACCAGTCTCATTTGCTATAATTGGAAGGGACCCCATAAAAATTGATGGAAAAGATCCCGTAGTTACCAGCCTCTCGCATAGCCGCCTTCCTTGCTTGCTAATCCTCCCCACACACACACACACACACACACACACACACACACACAATTCTCTTACTTGCAAGGAGACCTATTCAGGTAACACTTCACCCCCTCAGATATGCCCAGAGTAGGGAGATCAGGGCAGGGGGGAAATAGCCACAACAGAATCACACCAATGGTGCTATGAATACTCGGAAGCAGGGCTCATTTCGAGGGGGAACGCACAGGAATGCAGTTCCAGCAGTTCCCCAAAAAGGTCACATGTCAGGTGGCCCCGCCCACCTGAGTCTCAGCCATTTTGGGCCCGTTTCAGCCTGGATTGGGGCCAAAATGGCCCGGATAGGGCCTCTGACGGGTGCTGGATCACTCTCCTGCTCAGTAGTGGCCCAATCCTGACCATTTTGGCCCCCTTTTTGGCCATTTTTGGCCCAATTTTGTCCCTGAATGTCCAGAATTGGGTCCAAAATAGCCAGGATAGGTGATGTCAGGGGGTGTGGCATATGCAAATCAGTTATGCTAATGACACACTTCTGGAGCTGTCAAGGGGCGTGGCATATGCTAATGATTGTGCTAATGAGTTATGCTAATGAGTTCCTTCAGCTCTGTGATGTAACTTCGCCAGCATAATACCCTGGGAATCAGCCCAAACTCATAAGGATTTGGCAAAACCCAGAATATCACATCAGCATCAGCAGCCAGTCCTAAAACACTTTAAACTGTTGCAAGTTGGAAGTGAAGTGCTGGCTGGAAAAGTTGTTGGGCCCCCCAGAAATCTGGCTGTTTTCTTGAAGACAGAAGGAAGCATTGTCTGGTCCAGACGACTGGTCTTCTCACAGAAACATTTTCTCCTCAACTTGCAGATATTTCTAATTGCTGATATCTGGAGTGCTGTGGACATATCCAAAGCATGTGGAGATAGTAACAAATCTCTCCTTGAGTAGAAGGAAATCCAAGATGCTGTACTGAGATAGCTTTGGGGTTCTGAAGGAACCAACATACAAACTGGACCAAAGGGTTCTTTGTGCTACATGGCAATTTGTTGCAGAAAAAAAACCCAAAGAGCCAATGACTAGCAGCCAGGAACCTCTGAAAGGCCTGATTTCTCCCTTCTTCCGTGTAATGTAAGACTTATGCATGACCTAATGCTGCAGCCTGTGATTTGAGCACACCCGCTACCTCCAGCATGTTCAGGACAATCTGTCCCACAAACAAATAGAAGTAAATAGTTTGTCGGTTAATTACAGCCAGCTCCTCTTTTATCGGCTCTCGGCTGTTACAGGACATGCGGTTATAGGCTGAACCTTTAAAAAATTAATTAAGAACTCGTAACAATGGGAAAATGGGTTTTGTTCCGCTAAGTTGTATTCCTTGGCTTTGTGAAGTTACAACACACCCCTCAAATGTAAATGCGCAGCCGAATGTATAAAATCAAAACTCCATCTGGATTGCATTCATTATCTGTAGCACTTGGAGTGTAATGAAAACCCTCAAGGTCAGTTTTTTCCTTTACTCCTATTAGGGTCCACCCTTTCCCTGGCTGCTCTTTTCTACCATTGCGTGCAATATGTGCAGTCTTCCCTGCCCCCACTGAATGGTTCCTCCCCACAGCTTTCCATAGTTAATGAAGCACATCTTCTTTACACGGGCACCTCTTTCTTCCACCAGGGCCCAACCTGTGCTTGTGTCTGTTATCAAATGGTTCACTATAGCATCACCTATAGCACTATAGCATCATGACACAAAAGAGAACCACCATCCCCACTCTCCTAGCTTTCTGCAAACGATGCAAAACTAAATTATTCAAAAAGGCTTTTGTATTGGAGGGAGACGTCCCAGATGCTCTGCTAATGAGTTAAGGACCCATAGACTTCACCCATCGACTTCACCACTATATTGCCCTACATACTATTTGTTGCTTTAAATATGTGCTCCTATGTAACCCCTAGAATTGTTTGTTCTGTTTCAGCATTTCTTCAACTCTGTATTGCTAGAATTACTTAGTAGTAGAGTCCAGTAGCACCTTTAAGACTAACCAACTTTATTGTAGCATACGCTTTCAAGAACCATAGTTCTCTTCATCATCTGACGAAGAGAACTGTGGTTCTCGAAAGCTTATGCTACAATAAAGTTGGTTAGTCTTAAAGATGCTACTGAACTCTTTACTATTTTGCGACTACAGACAAACACGGCTAACTCATCTAGAATTACTTATGCTCTGTTTCAGCATTTCTTCAGCTCCGTATTGGATTCTTGCCAATGTTATGTCTTTGTAAACTTGTGCTTATTTACCCTACGGCATTGTTTATGAAATTGTCCTTGATACTGACTGTACTACTCTCACACTGTATAATCTGCTTTGAGTCTCAGAAAGGCAGACCATAAATGACATAAATAAAATAAAAATAAATAAATAATTATACAGCGTTGCAGCACCAACAAAAGGATGGGGGATCTATCCAGAGAGAAAGCAAATTAAAAAGCAGAACCCACAAATGGGGGAATACCCAAACCCACAAAATGAACCACTCTTGCTGAAATTTGCAGTTTCCCAATTCAACCTACTCATTCCAGGCCATCCAGAAAGAAGACAAGTGATTACCATCACTTGCTTTGGTTTTATGAGTTACAGATGCTGTGATATGCCGAGTTGGAAGAGGGAAGAAGGAAATGCAGAGAGTGGCTGTCTCTGCTGTACAAGCAGATCACACAGCGACTGGGGCCGGAGGGGCAGAACTTGCCCTGTATCGTCCAAAAGATGTGTCCCAGGATCTTCCGAAGCATATAAGCGGCCCTAAGAAACACTAAAGGTGTGCCATCTTTCTTCATAGTTTGTAAAGAATGCATCTGTTGTCATTATATAATCATTCCATTAATTCTTGCAGTCATTCATTTTTATTTCCCTTCCTTTCATGGGGAAATATATACTGTCAGGCTGCAACAGCTTTGTTTCCTCTGCAATGTGGATGGAAACTTTCCAGGTATTATACCCTTTGTACAACAACATTCGATTTATATATCGCCCTTCAGGGCAACTTAACATCCACTCAGAGCAATTTAAAAAGTATGTTATTATTGGTTGTTGTGGGTTTTCCGGGCTGTATTGCCGTGGTCTTGGCATTGTAGTTCCTGACGTTTCGCCAGCACCTGTGGCTGGCATCTTCAGAGGTGTAGCACCAAAAGACAGAGATCTCTCAGTGTCACTACACCTCTGCTACACCTCTGAAGATGCCAGCCACAGCTGCTGGCAAAACGTCAGGAACTACAATGCCAAGACCACGGCAATACAGCCCGGAAAACCCACAACAACCATCGTTCTCCGGCCGTGAAAGTCTTCGACAATGTGTTATTATTATCCCCACAACAATCGCCCTGTGAGATGGGTGGGGCTGAGAGAGATCCTAGAAGCTGTGTCTGACCCAAGGTCAGCTGGCTTCAAGCGGAAGAGTGGGGAATCAAACCTGGCTCTTCAGATTAGAGTCCTCGAATATGGCTCAGGCCAGGGTCCTGATTAAACAGAGAATCCTAGATGTGGAAAGACAACATGATCTGATCAGAGTTGAGAACTATTTATTGGAAATAAGTATTACGAATAGGATTGCACCAATGCCCTATATAAATAGCTCGGAGAATCCTGATTATAGAAGAGCTTTTACTCTATTAAGATATGTCTTACCCTCTGCTGTCCTGGAAGGCAAATACAAGAAGACACCTTATGAAAAATGTTTGTGCCCTTGTGGAGATGGGAGTGTCGAGTCCCTATTACATGTTTTCTTTGAGTGTAAAATATATGATCATATTAGGGATATATATATTAAACCTATAATTGATAGTCTTCCGGGGAAAGAGAGAGAAAACTATATTACAATCATGTTAGCAGACAGGAATAGAGAAATGACGCTCCAAGTGGCCAGATATGGCTGGATGGTCATTTATAGGAGGAAATCCTGGCTTAGTGTGCAGAATCCTAGATAAGTATTGTTATAATTTGATAATATAAGGTAATTTGAATTTTAGGTATTTATATTATGTAAATTATAGTAAGCTACAATTTTAATGATTGCCTGGATATTTTAAGTTTATATTGTTGCCAAATAATTATGTTTTTAGGACTGATCAATTTTACAAGTAAATTTTAAAAGTGGTAATTGTTGAAATATGTACCTTTTAAATATTTATTTTAAAATGGCGTGTGTCTCGCTGATGTGCAATCATGTAATTTTGAATTGAGTTCAAGAATGTGATGGCCTCTGGCTAATAAACTTTGTTGTTGTTGTTGACTAGATTAGAGTCCTGCCACTCTTAACCACTACACCAAACCAGCTCGCAAGAAATCATCTCTGCCAAATATCAGAGAATTGGAGGAAGGGTCCCTGTTTTATAGCCACTTGAAGTTCTAATGGGGTAGAGCAAGCAGTAGTTTGCATTTGGTACACCAAAGCAGGCAGGCAGAGGTACCCAGAAAGGAGCCTTTGGCAGTCCTGTAACAGAGCAAGCAAGCAGAGGCTAGTGTCTGGAATGCACAGGGAGGCGAGAGTATTGCAGAGGCACCAGAGAGGCACGTGAGTTGTTCAAAAAGCAAGGCAAAAAGCAATGCAATAGAAGGGATAGAATAGGTATTGGGGAACCTCACCAAAAACACTTGTGCTAGAAGGAACCAGACACCTGGTGCACAAGACACCTTGTTCACTTGAGTAAGTGTATTCAATGCAAACCGTACAGAGGGAAGAAAACTTACAGTGTGCGTGCACATACACATACAACAGATGTACACAGCAATCATGTACAGGCAGAGCAAAGACTTTATTTTAGCCACTGAGACATAAGCAAATGTTGGAAAACGCAACCACTGAAAATGCACTCAGGCTCAGGCTAGAGGGAAGGTTTATATAAAATCTTTTTTAAAAAATAAGGTGTAATCAGTGGAAATATTGAAAAATGAAAGACCTACAGAAAGACCTATCTCTTGTTCCAAGATCTATTCGACTGCAGTGATGGGAAAGATTCCATGTCAGTTTCATTTCATCTCGGTGGGACTCTGAACTCTGCTCAGTCTCTCTACACCAGTTTTCTAAGCTCTACAGAAGCAAAAGGAAACAAATGCATCCATTCACTTGATGATGTTCCACCTGTTTTCATGATTCAAATGACAGAAACCAACAAGGCTGTTTTTGTTTTCTTTTGACAGGGTTCAATTAACCCTGGCAATTCTAGGGTTGACATTAGACCACATGAAACACAAGTAGCTCATAGGAGCACATATTTAAGACAACAGATAGCATGTAAGGCAATATAGTGGTGAAGTCTATGAAACGAGTGAGCTTCCATGCTGCTAAAATGCTATAGAAATTACTTACGCTTTATTTCAGATAAATTTCATCTCTGTGCTTGGCTTTATGCTTGTTTAATAATTTTTCTGCTCTCATTCCCTAATTTGTATCCTTTTCCCTGAATGTCCTAACTGTTGTCCATTATTCTACTCTGCTCAAGGAACGTTCTAGCTGTTCATGATAGTGTATATTCATTCCAGTGTTGCAATCCACCTTGGATCTCAGTGAGAAAGGCAGACTATAAATAAACGAATAAATAAAAGTGAACTTGTTATTCCAGAAGGCAGTTACATTTAATGACCCATGGTCCCTACTGAGATTTTTTTACTGGGTATGTGAATTTGATTAACCAAACGGGACTGCAACCAAGAAATCAGAAGGAAACTGAGACTTGGTAGTGCAGCCATAAAGGAACTAGAAAAGATCCTTAAGGATAAAGAATACGTTGCAGTGAACTAAGATCAAGATAATTCATACTATGTTATTCCCAATTACTCATAGAATCATAGAGTTGGAAGGGGCCATACAGACCATCTAGTCCAACCCCCTGCCCAGTGCAGGATCAGCCTAAAGCATCTCTGACAAAGATTCATCCAGCCTCTTCTTGAAAACTGCCAGTGAGGGGGAGATCACCACCTCCCTAGGCAGCTGATTCCGCTTTTGAACTACTCTGACCGTGAAAAAGTTCTTCCTAATATCCAGCCGGTACCTTTCTGCATGTAATTTAAGCCCATTGTTTTGGGTCCTACCCTCTGCTGCCAACTGGAACAGCTCCCTGCCCTCCTCCAAATGACAGCCTTTCAAATACTTAAAGAGAGCAATCATGTCCCCCCTCAATCTCCTCTTCTCCAAACTAAACATTCCCAAGGCCCTCAGCCTTTCCTCGTAGGGCTCAGTCTCTAGACCCCTGATCATCCTCGTCGCTCTCCTCTGCATCCTCTCAATTTTGGCCACATCCTTTTTGAAGTGAGGCCTCCAGAACTGCACACAATACTCCAGGTGTGGCCTGACCAAGGCAGTATAGAGAGGGGCTATGACCTCCTGCGATTTCGACGCTATGGCCCCTTTGATACAACCCAGGATTGAATTAGCCTTTTTTGCTACCGCATCACACTGACTGCTCATATTCAGTTTACAGTCCACTCTTACCCCAAGATCCCTTTCACATATACTACTGCCCAGAAGTGTATCCCCCATCCAGTATTTGTGCTTTCCCATTTTTGTGGCCCAGTATACTGTGCACTTGTCTTTGTTGAATTGCATCCTATTCACAGCTGCCCACTTCTCCAGAGTATTCAGGTCTTGTTGAATTTTAATTCTATCTACTTGGGTGTTTGCTACTCCTCCCAATTTGGTATCATCGGCAAATTTAATGAGCAGCCCTTCCACTCCTTCATCGAGCAGCCCTTCCACTCCTTCATCTTACTATGTAAGAATGTGAAAGTTGGGCAGTGAAGGAAGCCGAGAGGAGGAAAATTGATTCATTCCAAATGTGGCACTGGGAGGGGGAGAGAGATTTATGAATACCATGGATGGCCAAAAAAAACACTTTAGATCAAATGAAGCCTAAATTCTTCATAGAAACTAAAATGACGAAACTGAAACTATCACGCTTGGGTCACATCATAAGAAGATAGGACTCACTGGAAAAATAGTAATGTTAGACATGTTTGTTTATAATTATTACAGTCCTTAGACCAGACATACAAAAATAAACACGTATTTGAAACATTACATATTTTAGATTAAAAGTTTAAAAACAGTTTAAAATCAGATTCGCATCTAGGTATTGTAAGATTTTCTTATCCTGAGTATTGCCATACAAAAGCTGGCTGTTTTTTTTTTATTTTTATTTTAAAACATTACATTACAAATACAAGGCTGCTATAAAATACAATATTGCGAATCAGCTTACATTAACACTATTATAGTCTACAAGATAAGAGATAGTGTAACATGATTATAATATCCAGGGCTTTTTTCCTGGGAAAAGAGGTAGTGGGACTCAGTGGGTTGCCCTCGGAGAAAATCATCACATGGCTGGTGGCCCCGCCCCCTGATCTCCAGACAGAGGGGAGTGTAGATTGCCCTCCACGCCACTCAGCGGCACGGAGGGCAATCTAAACTCCCCTCTGTCTGGATATCAGGGGGTGGGGCCACCAGCCATGTGACCATTTTAAAGAGGTTCCGGAATTCCATTCCACCGCGTTCCTGCTGAAAAAAAGCCCTGATAATATCTAACAGCAGATGAAACATTAGTGATTACAGTGCAACGGATTCTTTTAGTTTAAAGATACAAAGGAAAGGTGCCTGGGAGGATGAATATCATTGCATGTTAAGTATTCAAAAAACGGGAACCATTTAGAGAAGAAAACAGTTTCCTTGGGGTAGTGTTGTGATTGATACAAGCTGTCATAGATTTTCTCTTGAATATAGTGATCCCATACTTTCAGCATCCAATTTTCAATTGTAAAGCTGGCTACTCGATACGTGATCTTTGCATCTTTATCAGATAAAAGAAACTCCAGTTTAGCTTTTTTGGAGAGGTCCAGATTTCCCCATAACAGCAGAATAATAAACTTATTGCATGCCAGTTTATAACATGGACATACCAAACACATATGTTCCAGATTCTCAACCTCCCTTGTCTGGCAAGTACAGAGCCTTTCAGTAAAGGGAACCTTCTTGTACTTGCTGTCTAGAAATGCTAGAAAAGGTGCAAAGCCATAGGAAAAGAGGAAAATCCAGCGTGAAGTAGATTGACACAATAAAGGAAGCCACAGCCTTCAGTTTGCAAGACCCAAGCAAGGCTGTCAGGGTCGATATTTTTGATTTCATTAATTCATAGGATCACCATGAAGTCCGAAGCAACTTGACAGCACACAGAGGTGAATTTAATAGGTTGGTTGGAGGATGGTTCACTGTATTGCATTGGGATTTTTATTGGTATTAGCCACTTGGGCCTCTGTTAGATCAAAACGAGAGATAAATATTTGAAATAAATGAATATTTTAATGACACATGCACACGGTCTTTTTTCCCATTCCCTTTGCCAACATTACAACGTTTTATCAGCTCCGTCGCAGTGCTGTACTCCAGCCTTCACGGAGCTTTTCCAGGAAGCAGGCGGGATGCAAGACCCTCGCCTTTCTCAGCTGGAGAGATTCTGAAGCATTCGAGTGATATGAACCTGGGACTTCTTGCCCTAAAAAGAAAAAATCCATTTGTACTCAGGATCTGTTTAAGGATGGGCAGAAATAACAAACTGATTCTGAACAAAAATAAAAATGGAAAACGTTTTGGCATCCACTTAAAGCGACATGTGGTTTGCAAGGGAGCCAGGGTGCAAAATAATATTTGTCCTGCCTTTTTCCCCCCTGAAGAATGCTGTAAAAGCACTCACCAGTTAACCCTTACAGTGCTGTTTGGAAGGCGATGCGATCACAGAAGACTGCAGCTAGGCATCCCGAGGGACTGGCTGCAAAGTGGTGTATTTGTGAAGAGCCAGAGGTGCAGACGCTGTACAGCAAGAAAGAAGAGACATTCAAGGCATTTGCTGGCAATAGGAATGGGGAAAAGCTTGCTAAATGGTCATTGAGAAGCAGCTATATCCAGGGCTTTTTTTCTGGGAAAAAGAGGTGGTGGAACTCAGTGGGTTGCCAGCAGAGGGGGTAACTTTTGGCAGGAGGTGGTGCCCCTGGTACCACATGTGTATGCGCAAAGTGCGCGCACACTCCCAGGACTGCACAATGACATCACTTTGGGTCAGCTGGAACAAGGGGGGAGTTTTAAAAAGTTTAAATCGCCCTTGGCGAAAATGGTCACATGGCTGGTGGCCCCGCCCCCTGAGGGGAGTTTAGATTGCCCTCTACACCAGCAGCACGGAGGGCAATCTAAACTCCCCTCTGTCTGGAGATCAGGGGGCGGGGCCACCGGCCATGTGACCATTTTCAAGAGGTTCCGGAACTCCATTCCACCACGTTCCAGCTGAAAAAAAGCCCTGGCTATATCAAAGCCAGGGTGTGGTTCAGGATGTGGAAGGCAGGCTGTGGGTCACAGTGAGGCTGGAGCATCATATTGTTTGCAAAGCACCTCAGGGACCAGGTGCTGTACATTTTAAAAGAACAAAGCCCGCCTACAGCTTGACACCGTGTTCTGGCCTGGTCGAGAAGAATGACTAAATGGCTCAAAGTAGATGGGATTCTGGGCATTAATTATAATAACATTTGATTTATATGCCGCCCTTCAGGCTAACTTTATGCCCACTCAGTGTGGTTTACAAAGTGTGTTATTATTATCCTCACAACAATCACCCTGTGAGGTGCGGGGGGGCTGAGAGAGCTCTGAGAGAGCCATGACAGACCCAAGATCACCTAGGTGGCTTCAAACAGAGGAGTGGGGAATCAAACCCAGCTCTCCATATTACAGTCCTGCTGCTCTTAACCACTATGCCAAACTGGTTCTCATTCTGGAAACAGCTCCCAGCGGGGCCATTTTCCCTTGAAAAATCAGGATAGGGACCACAAAGCAAGGGGAAGGTGAAATCCGGGGAGGGGGTGGTGAAGCCCCTTATCATTTTCCCAGTCTTAAGCAGCCCCAGGTCCCTATTTGCCTGCTACGGCAAAGACAGGTAGCAGGGCAAACTGTGGCTTCCTGGAGATTTACGGTTGGGAAAACAGCACAGCAGAAGCCTTTCCTCCAGCCCCCTTCTCTCCGGGTCGTATTGCACACCAGGCCCCTACGTGCCTGTTTGGTTTTTTTCAAAAAGAAGAAAATGCTGGGAGCTCTATTCACACAACTCTTGAAGGGCAGCTTCTGGAGAATTCATGGGCAAGATGGAGCTTTGAGGCACAAGTCAAGCTGCAAGGGGTCAGGCAGTACGTAGGTTGCAGTACCCCTTCTGGCCAGCTTCTTCAGCGGTGCCCATGAGCAGACGTTGGCCAATTGGCACTCCTCCTTCTGCCACTGTGGCTTGTGGAGAAAGAAGAGTTGGTTTTATAGCCCACACTACACTACCCGGAGGAGTCTCAGAGCAGCTTACAATCACTTTCCCTTTCTCTCCCCACAACAGATACCCTGGGAGAGCTGAGAGAGCTCTGAGAGAGCTGTAACTGGCCCAAGGTCACCCAGCTGGCTTCAAGCGGAGGAGTGGGGAATCAAACCTGGCTCTCCAGATTAGAGTCCTGCCGCTCCTAACCACTACACCGAACAGGCATAGAATGCCAGAGATCTCGGTTGCAGACTTGGATACTGAGCTCATGAGGGACTTGGTTAGAAGGCCAGTGCAGATGTTTACAGCTGCCTCACGAAGGCCATTCTAAATTGTTCACTGTGTGGCCTGACGCTGCATGGGGAGTTGTGCAAGCACTTGCTGTTTGAGTGGCACAGTGTCCTCTTATAGGATGGAGACCTACATGGTGAGCTGCTTTGCACTAATACCCCACTGCTATTTTCCCCTCCAGCTTGAGCCTCTGAGCACATTCAAGGAAGCCACATGCATTCAGACCAAAACTAATCAAAATTCGCAGAAAACAGTTTTGTTGACTTAGACAGTTTTTCATTTCCTTTGTTTCCTGTTTCTGTAACCTATTCCCACTACATTCCTCTCTGGTTGAATTGCTTTTCGTCTTTTGTAATCCACCTTGAGTCTCAGTGAGAAAGTGGGCTATAAATGAATATAACAACAATAATAAAACAGTAAAGAGTCCAGTAGCACCTTTAAGACAAACCAACTTTATTGTAGCATAAGCTTTCGGGAACCACAGCTCTCTTTGTCAGATGCAACCTGACAGTTGCATCTGATGAAGAGAGCTGTGGTTCTCGAAAGCTTATGCTACAATAAAGTTAGTTAGTCTTAAAGGTGCTACTGGACTCTTTACTATTTTGCAACTACAGACTAACATGGCTAACTCTCCTCTGGATCTCTGACCAATAAAAAAAACAGTCCCCTTTAATTTACTTATTGTAACTAGTGGATGGGGAAATAATAACATTCAATAATAATGACAGGCTGTTATTAATCCTCTACACATTCTATTCAAGATTAGACACAGGGTTGCAGCAACTAACTAAGAAGGTCCATGAAAAGAAAGACAAACAGCAAAACAAAAAGGTCCGGTGGCACCTTATAGACTAGCATCATTTATTTCAAAATGAGCTTTGAAGCGGTGACTCATGAACTCATACTAAAATAAATGATGTTCGTCTTCAAGGCACCACTGGACTTGTGTGTGATACAGCCGTGCTGAACAGATTGTCAGCCTTGGTTTCTACATAGTTTAATTATTATTTTTTAAAGTGGAGGGTAAGGGGAAACCAAAGGCCGCCTGTGGCCAGCAAGCACACATGGTCACTTTAGTTCAGTAGCAGAGTATATGCTTTGATTGCATGCAAAAGGCTCCAGAATCAATCTCTGAGGGCTCCCATAAAAGCAGTAAGAGCTTCTCGGCTTAAGAGTCTGAAGTTCTGCTGGCAGGCTAGACTGACCAAGAAAAAGGCACCACTGAGGCAGAACACGCACAAGAGATCATAACAGAGATCGTGTTCTTTTGTTGCTGACATTCACTTCATTAGGGCTAGTGCAGCAGGGATTCCTATTGAGTTCTGCCCTAAGAGAAGATGATCTAATGGAAAATATTATCATACCTCCAGCTTTTTTTTTCTGATCTGGAGAAACCGTGCCAATCCATCTGGCTGGCTCTAATTCATTGAGGGTGTACCTCCCTCTAGTGGGGAAGTGGAAAGCAGCACTCTTCCTTCTGCAGGCAACATAAGCCTATCAGGCCAGACCCTCTTCTATTATTTTTCCACCTTCCACCCATTTCCTGTTCCTGGGGCCTCCACCCTTCATTTTGCTACCTTGACTCTCTGCCCCTTGGCCTGTGACTAGCCAGTTTGGTGTAGTGGTTAAGAGCAGCAGGACTCTAATCTGGAGAGCCGGGTTTGATTCCCCACTCCTCGAAGCCAGCTGGGTGACCTTGGGCGAGTCACAGCTCTCTGGCGCTCTCTCAGCCCCACCCACCTCACAGGGTGTTTTGTTGTGGGGATAATAAGAAAGCTGTAACAAGGAGCAACCCTCAATAGATCAAAACCACAAAGCATATATAATATATGTATATACATATATTTTATGTACATATATTATACATGAGGTTGATCTTATAAAACTGTAGCACTTTGCACTTCTAGAACTGTTGCTTAATACACTTTTTGTAAGATATTTGCATAATTTCTTAATTGTAGGTTCCCTCTGCTTTTTTGCTTTGTGGGGATAAGAATGGCATACTTTGTAAACCGCTCTGAGTGGGTGTTAAGTCATCCCGAAGGGTGCTATATAAATTGAATGTTATTATGTTGTTATGATTATTAGCTCACCTGATCTGTCAGAAACTTCTGACCAGCCCTTGTCTTGGAGTTTCCAGATACAGTTGCCAGCCTCCAGGTGGGACCTGGAAAATCCTCGGGAATAGCAGCTGATCTATAGGCATCAGCTCCCTCTGGAGAGAAAGGTCACTTCAGCAGGTACAGCCCGCAGCATCACTTCCAGTTCAGTTTGTTTGCTTTCAGCCAACTGAGCATAGCTCTCAGGCAGCAACTGAAGGCCCCTACTGCATCACCAGGAGATTTGGATAGAGATATATACATCTGGGTGTCATCCACATATTGATAACACAACTGATTCCATAGCTACAAATTATTATTATTATTATTATTATTATTATATTCAAATTACACACAACACAATCAATAATAAATAAATATCACATGTTATCATTGATTGGCCATGCTGAGCTGATACAAGTTTCCGCCAGAGACCTAAGCATCAGCCAGGTATCGGTGTAAAATGGACGCTGTTCCAAGTAACGCCGTCTTTTGCAGTTCTGTAGGTATTACATCAGAAAGCTGCAGTTTTTCCATATAAGTTGCAAAATTTTTCGAAATAGTTCCCAGTGCCCCAATGACAACGGGGACTACTGTGGCCTTCTTCTTCCAGTCGGGTGGTTTCTATCGCCAGATCTCTATATTTAATCATTTTTTTCTTCTTCTTTTTCTTCGACTGGCATCCCCCGGAATTGTAATGTCTATTATCCAAACTTTTTGATTTTCCGCAACTGTTATGTCTGGTGTATTGTGTTCAAGGTGTCGATCAGTTTGTATTCTAAAATCCACAAGATCTTGATTGTTTTCTAACACCTTTTCCACCTGATGTTCCCATGAATTCTTTGATACTGGCAGATCATCATCATCTTCATTATCATCTTCATCATCATCTTCTTCTTCAAGACTTTACAGAAACCTGTGAGAAAAGACTGGGACCTGTGGAACCCTGCAAGATAACTCTCACCCAGAAGATAGCTGGTCTCCAACAGCAACCTTTTGAATCTGTTCCATGAGGAACAACATCCCCTGGTACTCGCTTCTGCCTCCAAACAACTCGGCAGGTTGGCATGATCTAGACCTGTCCTCAAAGGTTCAGTGTACAAGATCAAGTCCAAGCTGTGGCCTCTTGCAGCAGTTTGAGAGAGGCCCTGGGCGGCCAAGGAAGCGCTCAAATCCAGGGTGGGCCCTGACCATAACATTTGATAACAACATTCGATTTGTACACCGCCCTTCAGAACAACTTAACACCCACTCAGAGCGATTTACAAAGTGTGTTATTATTATCCTCACGACAATTCCCCTGTGAGGTGGGCAGGGCTGAGAGAGCTCTGAGAGAGCTGTGACTGACCCAAGATCACCCAGCGGTCTTCAAGCGGAGGAGCGGGGAATCAAACCCGGTTCTCCAGATTAGAGTTAGCTGGGATAGACACACCATATCATTTTCTTCCCGTTATGCAGGCCAGGTCAATTCCCTCTTCCTGGAACAGCCCAGCAAGGCGTGCCATTTTGTGCTTTACTGATCTAGCCCTGCATATTAGCAAAGAGATGGCAAAACTGGGGGGGCGCTATACTGTCTGCTCTCCAGACACTATGGAGATGGGCTGCTCTCATCTGCTCAATTACATTAGCAAGATGCACACCCTCTGCCTGTCTCCTTGCTCCTTATTTTATCATTTTTCTAGGGGAAAAGCCACTCAGACATCCTGCCCATTATTCTGCAGGAACAGAGATGTGCATTTTTTAAAAATTTCAAGAAATCACGATGCTGTAGGGATTTAGAGAAGGCGGAGCTGGCTACCCCGCCTTGATTTTTTCATTATCACCATCTCTCTTGGTGTTCTGCTCACCAGGTTAGAGGCAAGTCCCAGCAACAACAAGCCCCACAGCAAGTGCTTTCAGCTGACAGGCCAAAGTCAAAGTCCAGAACTTCGGTAACTTAATCCAGAAGCACAGTCCAGAGGTAGTTAACATATTCCAAAATCAAAGTCCAGGAGTAGTCCAAGTTTCAGGCAGCAAGAGTCCACGAGTTTAACAACACACAGCTCAAACAATTGGTAGCCTCACCAACACAACTATAGACAAATTAACCCCACGCTGACGCCAGCCTCACTGTAGCCTTACTTAGGGAATTTCTCTACATGTGCAGCTGGGTTCCTCCTTCGGCTCCTTTTTACAAGCTGAGTAGTCTCTCAGCTGAGCTATCTCCTGTACTCCTGAGGAGGATTGGGGCCCAGATCCTGTAACGATTTAGGCCTCTCCTGGCACTTCCTCAGCAGGTAGAAGGCCTTGGGCTGCCAGTCAAGCACTCCTGAGCCTGGCCCAGGCCTTTGCGCCTTCTCTGCTCCTGTGGTCTTTTGGAAGGCCATGGCAGGTCTAGGCTGGGATCTCCTGGCTTGAGGACCCTGCTGTCTCAGGGGGTGGCGCTGGTGCTGCCCCAGAAGCCCTTTTAGGGGGTTCTGAGGAATCTGTCTCATGGGGGGGGTCTTCCAAGGTGGGACTTGGGGGCAGGTTGTCCTCCTAATTTGATAGACTCAGGGCTTTTTTTCAGCTGGAACGCGGTGGAACAGAGTTCTGGAACCTCTTGAAAATGGTCACATGGCTGGTGGCCCCGCCCCCTGATCTCGAGACAGGGCAATCTCAACTCCCCTCTGTCTGGAGATCAGGGGGCGGGGCCACCAGCCATGTGACTATTTTCACCGAGGGCAACCCACTGAGTTCCACCACCTCTTTCCCCAGAAAGACTCATCTTCCGACTCAATACCAGGGCAGGCCATGATACACTGTAAGCGCCATGGGGAAAAAATCGGTGCTGGACAAGCATTCCCTGCATGGTGGCTGGTTACACTCAGGACCTGACCAAGTGACAGGAAGGAATTTGCCCCCATTTGGCTCAGTAAATGGGAAGAGGGTGGCCTCCCCCTGTAGAATGTGGTGTGGAATCACTCAAGTAAAATGAGTGATTCCAAGATACCTGCTCTTCAAAGACTTTTATCAGTGGTTCTGTGCTAGTGGTCCAGCTTGTGTGGTTGGGGGGGTGGAGCAGCTGTTGGATATGGTCCTTCAAGACAGCAGGAAGACCGAGTGTCTTCATATGAAATCTTCTTTGCTGGATCAGACCAAGTTCCATTGGATCCCACCTTCGGCTTCCAGCAGAAGACACCTAGATGTCTCTGGGTAGCCCTCAAGCAGAATATTGAGAGAAGAACTCCCCCTTAATGTTTGTTCCTACCTCCACTTCAATGTGGTGGCTAACAGAAGGGCCAGTTGCAGCCAGGGTTGTCACAGGCAATTTCGGTACTGACACCATGCAAGGACTTGGCTGGCTCCCAACTGTTGGTGGCTCGGGAGGGCACTGGTATCAGCTCCCGTGCCTTCACTGATGCAGGAGTGGCAGGACTCTAATCTGGAGAGCCAGGTTTGATTCCCCACTCCTCTGCTTGAAGCCAGCTGGGTGACCTTGGGTCAGTCACAGCTCTCTGAGCATTCTCAGCCTCACCCACCTCACAAGGTGATTGTCGTGAGGATAATAATAACACTCTTTGTAAACCGTTCTGACTGTGGCATTAAGTTGTCCTGAAGGGCAGTATATAAATCAAATGTTATTATTATTACATTCAGAGGATGGTACTGGCTCAGGGAGTGACAGGCATGTCTTCCTCAGGACAACCAAGTCTTCTGAATTGGCCCTGGCATAGCCATTGGCAGGTCTCAACTCCATGATCAGTTATATCTGATCAATAGCCTGAATCAACATCTCGGAAGAAAGCCAGCACCAAGACCCACAATCCCAGACTAGTTCTGAACCCTCTTCTACCCCTTCACCAACCTTGAATGTCTGGTAGTTCCAGAAAGAAGTTTTGCCTGCTAAAGTTCTTCTCCATTGTCTCTTAATTATGTAGAACTCCCATCTCTTGCTGGCTCTTCATTTTGTTTTCAGCGTCTTTCGTATCTCCCTCCAGCTACTGGAAGGCACTCGGAGCCGTCGCTTTCCCCTCATGCTGCTGCTGACATCTCATTCCCTCTAATTATTTCATATTGCACAGGGTAGATCAGTTTCATAATTTCTAGTATATTAAGCACTTAATACGTTGTGTCGTTTGAAGCCACATCTTACAGTCAGCAAAGTACATTTTAATGAGAGCTTAAGTGGTGTGAAAATACTAATCTCATCTAAGTGTTGGGTTGGGGGCTTTTAATTTTATTTTATTTTTAACTCCAATATGATCAGCTTTGACCCCCTGCGTGGAATATTGTTTGAGCAGGTGACAAGGTTTAAAGAAAGTTGGCACGAGTGCTTTAACAAAAGAGTTCATTGTAGCATAGAGGAGGGTTGCCAACTCTTTGACCACCTCCTGCGCAGATGACAGTGTCGATCAACATGTCAATAAAAGTCTTCTCTTGCTGATTTCTGCCATGTTTGTGCTCTTTAAGGACACAATAGCTAGCCAGGTGTGGGTTCATTTTAACCCTAAATCTCAAACATTGCTTGTGTGCTGGAGAACTCTTAAAATGGCTTGTGTGACCGTTACTTGTCATGTGAGAAGCTGCTCACTCAATGGCTTGGGAGCCGTATGCGGCTCTTTGACATGGCACCTTCTGAGCACCATTCCCCAATGCAGCACTCAGCCCACATTCCAAGCAAGTGGGCAAAGTCATGGCCTTAGTGAGGATCGTGGTTGGCAAGCGGTACCCACCTGGAAATAGCCACGGCTGGAGGGACAGAAGGGCGAGAGATCTACTGGCCCTGCGCTAGGGATGGAGGGAAAAGGGCCTGAAAATCCTGTGGATGCAGCTGAGGTTATAGTTACACATTTAATTGTATGTATCTGTTTGGTGGGGCGGCACACAGGATTGATGGTAATCAGGGCTTTTCTTCTGGGAAAAGAGGTGGTGGAACTCAGGACCGCACAATGACGTCACTTTGGGTCAGCTGGAACAAGGGGGGAGTTTTTTAAAGTTTAAATCGCCTTTGACGAAAATGGTCACATGGCCAGTGGCCCCGCCCCTGATCTCCAGACAGAGGGCAGTTTTGATTGCCCTCTGTGCCACTGCGTGGAGGGCAATCTAAACTCCCTTCTGTCTGGAGATCAGGGGGCGGTGCCATTGGCCATGTGACCATTTTCAAGTGGTGCCGGGACTCTGTTCCACCGCGTTCCTGCTGAAAAAAAGCCCTGACGGTAATCACAAAGCATGACTCTCTGTAAGCCACAGAGCGAGTACCACTGCAAGAAGCTGTGCTTACGGTGCCCAGGATTTCCAGTCTTCCTGGAAGTCTTTAACTAGAGTTAGATTTCAGCTCTGCGGAAACAGGTTTTCATCCAACATGAGAAACTAGACACCATGGCCTCATAGAGCCATCTTTTTTCTTTCTAGATTAGTGATTAAATTGTCAATGTTGCTATTTGAAGAACTGGCAGCATCTCAAAGGTATTGCTGTAACGAGCCCTGAGCCTGCTTGCGGGGAGGGTGGGATAGAACAAGACAGCTTGTCTGAATGCAGGAACCTGCACATGAGCAAGATGGCTTCTGGGTCAGATCGAGAAGGGAGCGGACCTTCAAGTTTACTAAGTTTATGTTGTTGTTTTTCTCGTCTTTGGCGAACTTCTCAGCACCAAAGCCTACAGCATCAAGTGTCGCCGTCTTCCACCTTGGTAATAGGGTTGGATTCTAACTCCAAAAGAAGGTTGACCCCACACACACGTACTCAAACTACCGCTATCAGTTTGTCATAATCCAGACTAGCACATGTCACAAAAGCAAAAACTTTTAACTATATTCAGAACTGATAACGCTATACTCTGATTAATAGGTATGTATATAATATTTTGAAACAAATAAAACTAAAATGTACTTTTCTACTTTTTTTCGTTCTATTTTCTTTAACCTAGCATAAGTGAAAATTTAAATGAGACTATCCTGCCCTGAATTCCGTACCTTTTTGGTTGCGAATCTTATGGAGCTCAAGGAAGTGGACGAGCTCCAACATAAACGAATAGGATCCAGCTACGAAAGGAGGATAAACGGACTATAGATGCTCGCGATTCTTATCTTAGCCACTAGATGGCAGGCTTGCGATAGGAAACTAAATTAACACATTCATCCCTCCAATAGGCACAGACTGTATTTTTTTGTAAATGACACTATATTTTTCGAATTAATGTTTCATTTTGCTTAATTAGACTTTCAGAAACTAATTAAAATAGATACCAGAAACCACAATCAGCAACAAATTGCATAATTATCAATAATTATGCACATTCCAATACTGTAGCGGTTGATGTTTCCAAGAGGTAACATTTCAACAGCATTAGAGCGGGAATAATGGTAGTAAGAGATGAGGTTTGCTCCTTACTCCCAAACTCTGTGGTTAGAAATGAAGAGCTCTTTGGGTGGGCAAATATAGAGTAAAATGACACCACCAAAAATGTAGGAAGCAAGAAGAGGGGCATTTTGCTCCAAAGGACTCTTGAGCCTTCCAAGCAGACAGAAATTTAACAGGTAAAACTTTTCCCAGCACAAAGCTGCCAAGATGGAGGATGGGGGCTACTGCTGGATTTCAGCCTATCCTGCAGCTGCTTAAAGGGAAAGAGTTGTCAGCCATATCCGTGAGTGTTTAACCTGTGGAACTCCATCCCACTAGGTGACAATGTTTTGGCTCAGAGAAAGCACCCTTTGCTTTAGCAGTGTGCCTCAAGGAGACTGGGCAAGAGACCAGCAGGGACCAGTGTTTTACAAAAGTTCTGTTCTTTTGAGTTCATTTCACTTTCCTTGAATTGGGATGAGCAGTTGGTTGGCATGCTTATATCTAATTCCATCCACCTGTTATGATTTCTTCCTTAACCATTTAAATGAGTAATTGCGTGGTGGTGGAGAGTGCCTTCAAGTCATAGCTGACTTATGGCAACCCCTGGTGGGGTTTTCATGGCAGGAGACTATCAGAGGTGATTTGCCATCGCCTGCCTCTGCAACCCTGGCCTTCATTGGAGGTCTCCCATCCAATTACTCACCAAGGTGTACCCTGCTTAGCTTCTGAGATCAGGCTCACCTGGGCTATCCAGGTCGGGGCAAATGAGTAATTAGAGATGGTCAGTTATGACACTGGAGTGGTTTCCCAGTTGGAAGGAAGGAAGGTCACCAAGACTTTAACATAAAGCAGCAGCTGGTCCCCTCATTGCTTGTTCAAGTCCTGAATAGACATGAAAAAGACCTCAAGGCAGAATGAGCTTCCCCTCCAGCGGCTACATGGCCACAATTTGGAGCCAGCATGGTGGAATGACTGGAGCGGCAGACGAGAATCTGGGAGAGCAGGGTTCGAATCCCCACTGTGCCATCCAAGCTTGGGCCCAGCCTAACCTACCTCACAGGGTAGGTTTGGAAGGGAAATGGATTCTTCATATGCACCAACTTCGTTGTATCTGCAGTCCCAGAATAGCCGTTTCAGAGTGTTTGACATCCTTGTCCACTCAAATGATCTTCTTGTTTTGCTTATCAATATCTGAAGCAAGCTAAGAAGGCTTTCCCCCCTCCTAATTTGGACTGTTGTCTCTAAGATAGAAGCCCTAAGGCCAGGATCTGGGAAAGCCAGGTTTAAATCCCCCCCTACCATAAAAACTCACTGGGTGGGCTTGGGCCAGTCACCCAGCCTAAGCTATTTACAGGATCCTTGTTGTGAGGATAAGGTTTGGGAAAGGAGAATGAGGATATAAGCTGTTGTGAGTTCCCATTGGGGAGAAAGGAGAGGCATAAATGTGAAAATAAAATGAAACAAAACAAAACACACAGGAGGATGTGGGGTCTCACCCTGGCCAGTCCCCTCGCTTTGAGAGACAGGGGTAAGAAATAGATCCAGAGGAGTTAGCCATGTTAGGCTGTAGTATGGCAACTGTGTTTTTAAATAGATCCAGTATTATAACTGGATTTAAAGTAGTTAAATACTGTAGCGAAGCATGGGTATCAAGCTAGTAAATAATAATTAAACTACGTAGGAACCAAGACTGACAATCTGTTCAGCACGGCTGTATGACACACAAGTCCAGTGGTGCCTTGAGGACCAACATCATTTATTTTACTAAGAGCGTTTGTGAGTCACCGCTCCAAAGCTCATTTTGAAATAAATGTAGTCTATAAGGTGCCACCAGACCTTTTTGTTTTACTGTTTGTCTTTCTTTTCCTGGACCTTCCTAGTTAGTTGTTGCAACCCTGTGTCTAATCTTGAATAGAATGTGTAGAGGATTAATAACAGTCTGTCATTATTTTTGAATGTCATTATTTCCCCATCCGCTAGTTAAAATAAGTAAATTAATGGGGACTATTTTTTTATTGGTCATAGATCCAGAGGAGTTAGCTGTGTCAGTCTGTAGTTGCAAAATAGTAGAGAGTCCAGTAGCACCTTTAAGACTAACCAACTTTATTGTAGCATAAGCTTTCGAGAACCACAGCTCTCTTCATCAAATGCATCTGACGCAGAGAGCTGTGGCTCTCAAAAGCTTATACTACAATAAAGTTGGTTGGTCTTACGTGCCCACAGCTACATGCTGGTGCTTCGAAGACCTAGAATTGCCTCTTTCTAAGTATGACTGCATGAATTGGCTGGAAATTGTGTTTGTTCAGACTTTTCTTAAACATGCTCCTCCTCTCTTTTACAAAAATATGGACTGGAAAGCCATTTTTAATTTAAAATATAAAGAGGTTACGATAACCCTATGGTGCAGGGAAAGCTTAGAACTAGGAGAAAAGCTCTCAGAGTCAATCCAGGGAAAAGCAGGAAAGGGGAAGAGAAAGCAAGGATAAACTGTTGACAGTTCTCAAGTATTTTCCAAAGAGCTCAACAAGGGGAGGGAGGACAGAGCCAGGAACAATTATTTGTAGCTATAATTTAGGTCAGACGTGAGGGGGGGAAAATCAGCTTTCCAACATTCCAGAGTCAGGCTGCTGTGGCAGACACCAAATTGAGTCTTGCGTCTCAAGTTTTCGTGGACCTCTGATGAAAAGAATTGAGGGGCCTTGAGCAAATGGGCTCCAAGGTGCCTCAAGGCTCTACATCGTTGTATTTTCGGACTCGGAAAATGCCAGCGGCTGTTGTGGGATCTCGGAGATTTCCAAACCGCCGTTAAAAAGCGAGGAGATATTAGACGGGAGGCTGGCTTAGATGACATCCTGCCCTCAAGTCATAGCTGACTTATGGCGACCCCTGGCGGGGTTTTCATGGCAAGAGACTAACAAGGGTCTTCATGGGTGCAAGCAGGGAGCTGGAGCTTTCCGTACCGTGGAGGTCGATCTCGCCTCCTGGGAACTGCTGCCGATCAAGCAGGTAGAAATGGTCCTGCCGGAGGAATCAGTTGCAACCCAGACTGGGTCACCCGGTTGGTCTCCTCGTCGCCAATTCCTCGGCCGGCCTGAGCAGCTCGCACTCCAGCCGGCCCAACACAGCTCCCTGCCCGCCCGCCCGCCCGCGCCCTTCCCAAGGCAACGCACCAGGCTGGCTAGCGGGGCTTGGTCCAACAGAGCCGGCGTCAGGGAGCGCCTCTTTGGCTCCTGCAGCTGCCAGGCCGGCGCCCAACAGCTCTCCAAGGCCAGAAGTCGCTCCCTCTGGCGCCCTCCGCTGACCCGAAGAGGAATCGCCAGAGCTTTGGGGCCCGCCGCTCACGTGTTCCTTCGAGGTCGTGTGAAAGAGGCGGGCAGGCGCTGCATTCAGGTAGCGGATCGGAATAAATCCAGCCCTCCAAGCGCCGAGATTTATTCAAAAGGAAACTCGCTCCCGGGGCCCCGAGAGGACTGGTGCCGGGGCGACAAGACAGGAAAGCTTCCCCGCTGGCTTCGGGGGCACATCTGAAGGGGTTGGACCGGCGGGAGCCGGGAGGTCTGAGATGAATCCAGGAGGCTGGGGGGATCTCCTGCCAGTGCCCCCCAGGATCGTCCCTCCCCCAGTCCACCCCCTTTCATTCCCCCAACAGAGCAGCTCAGAAGTCCTCGGGCAGGCCTGGCTTTGTTTAAAAGTTGGGTTTTATTAAAGAACCAAAATGAAAAGAAAAGTCACCTGACCCAGGATTCGAACTTGCTCGGGAGCGCCCCTTCCCCGGTCCGGTTCTTCTAGGTATCAGTGTCGGTGGTGGTTCCGGAGCCGCCCCCTCCCTCCCTCTCGCTTTAAAGTGCTGTTAAACATCGGCAGTTTGCAGGGGACGGTCGGGGGTGGGGCGCACAACATACAGAAGAAATAAATAAGGAAATAAATGGGGGGGGGGGAGTCAACGAAGACTGGACCGAGAGCAAAACCCAGGACAGCTCCAGCCATTGCACATAAGCCACTGGTCCGTGCCCCTCTCCACCCCAGGCTGAGCCGGGCAGAAGAGGCTCCAAAGGGGGAGGAGGGTGCCCCCGCAGGCCGGCCCAAGACTTCTCCCATCCCACGGCTCCCCGCCCTCCGGGAGGTTCTGATCCGCTTCTGGTCCCGATCCGATCGGCGGAGCGATCCGACGCGGCCTCTATTTACACGGCAGGCGAAGGGGAGCGCAGCTCACTCCGGATTCCCACGTCAGTCTATGTACACGTGTCTCCTTTCGGTTCGGAAATGGCTTGTGTCTTGCGGGCGCTTCTGCCCGGCCGAGGGTTTCTTGCGTGCCCGAGCCCCGAGCCCCTCCGACGGCCTCCTCTCACTGGGGCAGCAGCGGGGGCTTAAAGGAGCAGTTCCCGGTGCAGTGGCGGGGTGTCAGCATCTTGCACGAGAAATGGTGTAGCGCGTCGTGCGCCTCTGGAAGGGCGACAGCCAAGAGGGGGCTCAGTTCAGGTCGCCCCCCCCTTGCCTGTCTCCTCTACACCCCCTCCCAACCCCTCCAATGCCTGCCCAGAAGCCAAGCCGAAGCGAGAATCTTCCGTTGGAAACCACGGATTGACTCCGAAATGAGCACCTTTCGGGCCAGGAGTAAACCCAGTGCGGAAAGCAGGGACCTGTTCAAAACTTCGCCTCCCTCGCCCTCCCGGGTAGCTTCTTAAATTGGCCTACCAAGTATGTCTTGAATCATAAATCGTCAGGACGAAGACCACCCACTTTAAATGGTGGTCGTGCACCCCCCTCCCCCCCACACACACACACAAGGAAGTGCTACAGGTGCACTGTGTATAAATCACTTTGGGGGAGAAATCTGAAAGAAGGTAGGATAAAAGCACATCACAATGTTCGATTCTCTTAGCCCGGGAAACAAACATGTACCCAGTGCGCGCCTGCCTCTACAGGGCCGATGGAAGGATGACTAGAAGCGCGCTAAGGCTTTACAAAGCGCTGTATAAATACAAGGCTGCTTCCACACAGGTTGGATAATCCACTTTCAATGCTCTTTAGTGAACATTTGAAACTGATTTTCCATGTGTGGAACAAAAAATCCACTTCAAAAGGATTGCAAAAGTGCATTGAAAGTGCATTATTCAATGTGTGTGGAAATGGCCCAAATCGGAACTGATTTCTGAGCAGCCCCAGCCGTGACGCAGATGTGGTTAACAGCAACATCCACAGGCCCTCCTTGCAGGGGAGGCGAAGAGTGCTGAATAAAAACTAAGCTCCTCATCAAAAGACGGGGGTGGGGCTGATGGACCGGGGTCCCATGTCCCCAGATAACCAACCAACAACCAACCTTTTAGCTTCTGTTGAATGGCATAGCGAGCTTTCCTTTCTTGGTCCAGTTCGTTGCACAGGGTGTCTGGAAAGGAGAAGGATCGATAGAAGATGGGGGGGGGGGGCTGACCCTCCACCTCCGGTGAGAAGAGAATCTGTTGGGACTTACAAAACAATCCGGGGAAGCCAAAGTTTGAAGGGGGGGGGTCAAAATGCACCAGAATGACTAGCCAACCCCCAGGAAGGCAACAAATGGGGGGATACGTGCGTAATAGCTGCGGGGAAATAAAGGATGGGGGTCCTACCAGGCGTGGAAACTGACATACCCCCTTAGTGTGCGCCGGTGTGCCTGTGGCTTTAGCCAGCAGGAAGGAAGTTCAGACCCCGCTCCCCCCAGTCAGCCGAGCTGCTTTGCCAGGACAAGGGGAGCCGAGCCACCTCCCCGGGGTTTCTTACCCCGCACGATCTGCAGCTGTTGAACCATTTCCTCCCGGTAAGCCAGCTCCCTCTTCATCTGGTCTTGAAAGTTATCTGCAGGGATAGAAAGGCGGAGGTCAGGGAGCTCAGCCACCCTGGGAGGACCCGGGCAAGAAAGCCAGAGAGCCAGCCCAGCCCCAGGGAGTGGGCAACGGTGCAGGTCCGAGGTGTTTCTGACCAGCTACAGGCCGAATGAACGAGACACCTAGCAGTGGTGGGGTCCTGGGCTCACACCCTTCAAGATCGTCATTTTGCTCCCGGTAAGAGCGGCAGGAATCTAATCTGGAGAGCCAGGTTTGATTCCCCATTCCTCCGCTTGAAGCCAGCTGGGTGACCTTGGGTCAGTCACAGCTCTCTCAGAGCTCTCTCAGCCCCACTCACCTCACAGGGCGATTGCCCTGAGGATAATAATAGCACGCTTTGTAAACCGCTCTGAGTGGGCATTAAGTTGTCTTGAAGAGCCATCTAGCAATCGGATGTTATTATTATATTATTATTCCTTCCAGTTGTGCACCCCCGGCCTGGAGGCACCGGACTTTTTGGCAAGAAGAAAGGGAAATGGAGAGAACTCGTTTCCTTATTGAGGATCAGTTTTCCTTGCCTGAGTTCACCTGGAGCCCCTAAATATTGGAGAGGGGGATCAGAGACGATCTGGCGTCTGGAGTTCCGCTGCCGGGATCGCTCAGGGCGGAATTAGGACTGGACGAACGCCCGAGCCGGCTTCATTCAAAACTATTTTAAAAACTGATTGCTTTCGGTGAGAGAGAGAAGCGCGGCTGCGCGCACCCTGCTCTAAACGCTCTGGTCCGACAGCATCGAAATCAACATAGTTTAGATTCTGGTCAATTGCGCGAGATTAAAGGGAAATTCTTTCTATAGAGATGGAGCTCTGTTCGGTTCAGGGGCACAGCAACACAAGGGCAGAGAAAGGACTTGGAAGGAATTCCATCAGGGCGTTGGGACTGGCGGGGAAATTGTACCTATTTTTAAATCCATTATTTATATTTATAGTCCGCTTTTCTCAATGGGACTCAAGACAGATTGTAAGTACGATTTTTTTTAAAAAAACCTTTTCAGTCAATCAGTAAAGGGACTGCAAGATATGATAACAATATTTGAACCGAACACCAAAGACTCCTAGTAAAACAACATAACGCAGTTGGGCTGAGGTTGCAGGAAACCGGGAAAAGGAAACACGTAAGCAAACAAGTTTAAGGCGGTTTAAATCGTCTTGTCAATCAGACTCTTCATATTACTCCAGAATGCAGTAATGCCAGGCACATACATTTCAGAGACTGGGAAGAGTTAATCGATTGATCAATGAATTAATAATCGATCAGTTCATTCCCTTAGATACTGTAACCGACAACGGCACAGGTGAGGTTTTGGGGAGAACAAATTTAGTCTGTCCCTAGCGCTTGCTTTTCCTCTCAACTAAAATTTCGATTCTCTTTTGATAAAATCTTCCCCGTTCATTTTGAGATTGTCTAACCTGCTGCCCTCTACCCGGGAAAGCGACTTTCAGGGCGCAACGGATCGACAGAAATGCACTTTTGGTTAGGTAAACGTCTTCAGTACCATGGACAGTTCCAAGTAAATTTCCGGGTGCAAACCTACCCATTTTATTCATTTTGTTTTAATTTTTAATACTCGGAGCATTACATCGATATAAACTACAGTATCTGAAGTCTCTGTTTCGGAAGTGATTTAAGAGGGAACGCGCTAGGGGCGGGGGAGTAAATGCAGTTACCTTTGAGACTTTGGAAATCTCTTTCCAGTTTCTTCCTGAGTTCCATTTGCTCCAAGAGGAGTTTTTGCAACTCATCTGTTAGAAAAACAAAATTTTGAAATGAATTGGGTGTGTGAGAGAGAGAAAGGCAAAAAGCTTATTTTCCAGTGGACAAGGAGGACAATCACAAAGACACATTATACAATCAAACCCTGGTTAGGCATTTTTAAATATATATATATATATTTTAAAACGGAGTACATTTCAGTTGAAGAGGACGTTTTAAATTTGCCCCAAAGAATTCAATTGCTCTGGCAGCTCTAGGAGTCTCTTTTTAAAAAACAAGTAAGTAATTTAATCGAAAGATTACGCTAGAAGGAAGAAATTGGGATTATTTTTATCTGAAATCATTCTTTAGATTCTCTCCACGATCTGGGATCTTGCACTCGAAAAGCATGAAAAGTCCTTGTTACAACTCTAGTCCTATATGATGGCTCATATCTCAACGAAAAATCCACACACAGCCCGGAACGCTAAAGTCAGGGGAAAGTCACTTTGCCTTATAAAGGAGACAAACCTGGTGATGGAGAGATCTAGAAATTCACTCAGAAGAGTAAATCGTTCTAGAAGTATAAATGCTAACATCAAAGTCTATTTCAAACAGATGTCTTAGCAAACTATCCAGAAATATGTCTGAAGAAAGGGAGTGTAGTTAACTGGGGTGATTGGTGTTAGAGCCAGTGTTAAACAACGCTGCGGAATTAAACGAGCTGGTCAGAGAGGCAAAAGCTTTATTTGAGGAAGTTACATACTTGAGGGAAAAGGGGAGAGATAGATCCTAGCTATCTGACTACATCTTGCAGAGACAGAGAAGAAGTGTGGCAGGAGAGAGAAGAAGCAGGATATTGCCCTATTTAGCCCAATAGGAGACAAGACAAGGAAATGACCCCCAGGAAACAAGAGAGGTGCTACTCTCACTGTCCTAACTAAGTGATCCTTGCTGCCCCCTGCGTGGTAGGCTCTTCTTACTTCTTATTGTTATTTCTAACAATTGGTTGGTTAGAGAGAGTAGTGAAGGGCGGGGGACAGACTTTCTCAGCTAGGAACTCCTCTAGAATATTCTAGAAAGGGAACTCTGCCTCGATGGGCCCTTTGTAAAGCTTCCCGCGCTTCTGGCTCCTGTTTATGCGCGCTGCAGGTGGCTGCTGCCGCCTGGGTGCCTGGCTTCGTTTCCCAAGCTTTCCTTCACCCCGTCTCCCTGCAGTGCCCCGGCCTGCGGGCCTCCCCGGAGCCGCCCTTACCTCTTGCCAGATTCCCAATGTCTTTCTCCACCAGCTGAGTTCCGGAGACGTCGATGCTGACCACCTCCTCACCTGCGAATGGAAAAGAAGGCAGCGAGTGAGGGTCCAGCCTGGCTGGCATTGGAGGAGTCTGCCAAGGACAGCCGGGCCGGGAAGGAGCCCGGGACAGGAACCTCCACGCTGGGGAGACAGTCCCCCAGCGCCGCTCCGGAGAAGAGTCAATAAGGGAGCAGTTTCACACGACGTTTCGTGGCTAAGACGCCAGCTCTACCGCCAGCAAGAAGGCATCCTCTAACAACGCCCATCGAGTCCCTTCACACGTCCAGCGGGCAGCCTTCAGGTTTTCAGGCAGAATAACCATCAAGCGATGCGCCTGCACGTGTGAACTTTGCTTTGTCCAGCGTTTCCACCGCCCCCGCCCGTTACAATTGCATCCTGCCGCTTCTCTCCCTCCTAGGTCCTGCGGGGACCTTGAAAGGGAGCAGAGACGAACCCTTTCCCTCCACCTGCCTCTTTCTTTCTCCCTCTGTCCATAATCGCCTGTGCCTACATGACTGTCTTCCCCTCGCCAGCTCTTCGCCCCCCTCGATTATTTCCAAGGGCAGCTGCGCCGGGCCCAGGCAGCCTCGGTTCCTCGTCTGCGAAATGGGAACAAGGGCCAGCTCCCTGGCCGTGAGGAAGGCGGGGCCTAAGAAGGATCTCTGGAGCAATTCAATGCTGCTCCAAAACGGGTTAATATTTGGGATCCCATCCTAAACCGCCGGCTCCCTTTACACCCAGGAACCGAGAAGGCGGTATTGCTTCAATCTAAATATCCGGTTTTCTTCGCTTGTTGACTCTAGCATCAAGTGATGATGGCATGCTCTTGCGAACAGATCGCCAGAGATACAAACACTACAGAAAGGACTTTAATGTCACTGTCTCCCCTCCACACACAATGCTTTCAATTCCATAACGATCAAGAGAAGAGAATGGAAGAGATCCACCTTCTGGATCGGTTCCATAGTGCGATCCTGTTCACTCAGGCGGATTCCAGCGAGATTTCCTCCCACGTGCGCACAGAGTCGCAGCCATGGTTTTATTTAGAGGAGAAAGCCTCCCCAGATGTTTCCTAGGAGGAAGCCCCACTGAACTCCGAGGAGCTTACTTCTGAGTAAACGGGCCTGGGATCGGGCTGCTGCAGCTGTGTTGATGGCTCAGGTGCCAGAAAGGGTGCGCCTGGAGCAGAAGACAGAGCTGGAAATAGCCCGGTAAGCGGATCAAAGCTTTAGCCTTCTCCTTAACTACAGATCCGAGTTCAGGTCTGGCGGGCGGCCAAAGCCCCAGACCCGCAAGAATGAGACCTGACAGGCCGCAGCCCAACCCCACGGCTGCTTTGAGCAAAAGGCATCGCCCGAATTGCCCGGCGGCCTGGAAGGTGGGCAGCAAAGGCCGCCTGGCAAAGCCCTGCCAGGTGGAAAGGGCTTGATTTGTAACGGCCCTCTCTCGGCACTCATCCTGCCTCCACCCCGCCAGTTTTTAGGCGCCTTCCCTTGTTTTCCTGTTCTTCAGTTTGGCCTGGAGCGCTTAAAAACCGCCCAGGCAACTTGCCATCCAAAGCCCCCTGCTGAGAATCATTCTCTCTCTCTCTCTCTCTCTCTCTCTCTCTCTCTCTCTCTCTCTCTCTCTCTCTCTCTCTCTCTCTCTCTCTCTCTCTCTCTCTCTCTCACGACTTGGGGGCCGAGGCAGGGAGCCATTCCGATCTGTCGCCCATCAAGAGAGCTCCAGGGCACCCTTTGAGCCAAGCACCAGGAACCGGTGGAGGTGGGGAGGGGGGTGCAGAGCAGCTCCAATCCAACGAAAAAAGCTCTCCCAGACGCCCGATGCAGGCAACATAGCGCCGAGAAACTCATCATCCCTGGACAAGGGATATCATGTCCAGAGACAGGGCGGCAGCTCCCAGCGAAGAAGGGGATCCCGTTCCCACCGGGGCTGCCTGGCTCCCTGCAAAGGAGCGCGGGCCTGGCCTCCTAAGACCAGGCACAGCTCCGGTGAGTTCCCAGGATTGCGCGGGAGTGGGTGGCCAAGCCAGCCTGGCAAGCAGTGGGTGGCTTTACCTCGCTCGGCGTGGGCTGGGCTGGGCTGAGCGGCGTTCCTTTGGTCTTGATAGGATTTCTTGCCCTCCAAATCCTCAGCTGCGGAGTGATTGTCTTCCTTATCTGGGTCTTAGAACGAATAAACGGATTTTGAAGCACAAGCAACGAAAGTCTGAGCCTTAACTACAGAATTAAGGACGAAGCCCGCTTAGGGGCAGCCTAATCGCCTTGGGAGGAAAGGAGCTTGCGGCCTGGAAGGCTTTCCCGAGCCCTGGGAGGAGCAGCGACGACCCTGGAGCACCGTGCGGGGGGGGGGGGGGCACTGAAAGCGATCCTGAGCTGCCAGGGATCCAATTTGACCCTTTTGGGCAAAGGGGCAGATGCCGAGGCAGCAAAACCCCGATTTGGATGGGGGGGGGCGGGTTTCCTTTAAAAGTGCACCAGTCTTTTTATATATTTGCGACTGGTGCACCTATCCAAATTGCCATGTGCTTCCTTGGGATAATGAAAAAGGGAAAATCGGAGCGCAGCCTTGACAAGGACACAGGTGAGGGACGCGCAGGGTCCTTTGAAGAGTGTGCCGAAAGGGAAGGCCATCCCAAAGACTGGGAATCAAAACTCTGGGGACGTCCACGTGTATCCCTCCCCCTCCCCAAGTTCCCAGCTACTGATCGGCAGGCATGGCTGGCTGGTTACCGTTCCTCTCCGGGGTGCAGAGGTAAGTAGTGGTCGCCTGGAGAGCCAAGGCGGCGCTGCCTTTGAGAGCCTGGGGACGCTCCTCTCTTTCGGGGGGGTACACCTGCAAGAGAAAGGAGATGGCTCGGCGCCCAAACCCACTCACATCACCCTGTGACTCCTGCCCCAGCCGGAGAGATTTTTATACGCCCGCGGAAGAGGAGAAAACGCACCGACCCAACCCGGCTGCTTTTTCAGAAAACTGGAGGCAATGGGGGCGGGGGGCTCATCCATGCGGCGGAACCGGCCTCTTGGCCGGCGCAGAAAGAGCCGCCTCAGCTGCGATATTCTTAATTAGAGGGATAATTATGGGTGCTCGAGAGAAAATTGGTCCCCTTCAAAGCCATCGCTCGAACTCAAGAGCTTTTCCGAGCCTGCCAGCCCCTCTCTTCCCGTCACAGCCCCCGCTGCCCTTCTCCCGGCGACCCACACATTGTAGTTAAATCTGGTCAATGCGCGGGGGGGGGGACTCTTCCTTGGTAACCCGATTGCTCGGATCTCCCCGGGGCTGTGCTTAAACACAGGGGAGGTGAGTTCCGTGTCTAAACGCAAAGGTCGGAGGGGTGGGTGGATTTAAGGGGAATGATGAGGGAAGGGCAGACGGGCTGCTTTCGCTCACCACCGGAGCCTGTTGCAAGCGAGGGATCCCTTCTGCCCTTCCCAGTTTGGGTCAGAACCTTCCAGAGACCACCCCTCTACCAATGCCGAAGTTATCAAGGGGATATTAGCAGTGAACGCCTAAGGAGAGTTACTCCCGTCTAAGCCCATTGATTTCAATGGGCTTAAACAGGAGTAACTCTGCTTAGGCTTTCACTATAGGTTGCCCTTTTATACCCTCTCCTGCGCTTGCCAGCTTTATTTTTCGGGACGGGACACTGCTTCGTTGCCCACCCCTGCCCCCTCCCTGGAGCTGTTGGTCGAGATCCTGCCTCTCTTTGCCTGCCCGCCCTCCTGCTTCTTGCCACTCGATCCGCAGTCCACTTGGGCTGCCTTCCGTCCCTTAAGAGGGTTCCGTGCAGAGACATTTTCTTTGAAGGGGCTTTTTGGGAAGCCAATAACTGGCTCTAGGCAAGCCCACCCGGACCGTTCAGCACCTTTTTTGCGCTAGGGCGACCAGGCCAGAAGCCTTTCGGCTGCAAAGGTGGGCGGTGGGGGGGGGTGGCGAGTCCCCTGTGATTTTAATATTATTTGTGCAGATCGCGAGCGGCACATTGGAAAGAATGGCAGCGCGATCCTTCTCAGCTTACAGATTTCGATGGATTTAGAAACCTCCCCAGCCCGTTTTGCCGCTTGGGGCCGGGAGCTGTCCGTGGTGCTGAAACCAGCGCCTCCTCCGTGGACGAGGGGACCCTCGCCGAGCTCTGAAATCTCCGGCGCCTAAGGCTCCCGGGAGGAATATTTCGGAACTGAGGCTGCTGGTTAAACGTGCGCTCGCAAATAGCTTTCTTCTAACCCCGGAGCTGGAATCACGGAGCCGCAGGTGGCTCGGGGGTGGGTTTATTTGGCGGTCCGCCGCTGCCTGGACCCCATTTACAAAGCCAGAGGGCGCCTTTTGGGTCCCTTCAGGCTCGTGTTATTGCGAGATGATGCTAAAGGCGCGGGCTTGCCTAAAAGCATCGGGAAGGGATGAGACCGAGGGACACAGGGCAGCGATTCCAGCAAGGCGCAGGCCGCGGAGGCCGGCTCCAAGGCGAAACCTTCAAAGACTTTCTGTCCGTCCCAAAGCAATCCCACATCCTGTGGGGAAATCAGAGGCCCTGATCTGAAGCAGTCCAGGCAAGGGCCTCCTTAACACACAGGGAACTACCACCTCTCCAAACCTTCCGAGGCTGAAATCAAATTCCAGAAAGTTTTACTCCGGGTCTCAGCCCCCTGGCTCCCGGTCCATCCCAGGAACACAGTTGCTCCTTGTCTTTGAGGACTCTCGGTTCCAGGAAGCTAAGCACAATCCAGTTGTCAGGTTTCTAAAACACCCTGCCCACCCACCAAGTTCCGGGGACGTTCTCCATTGCTGGGCTTGGGACTCCCACCGGCACCCCGCAATGGACCCTCCACCAAACTTCCGAGGTCCGCTCAGGCTCCATCTCGCGCCGGAGAGATCCAGAGCGATGGCTGTGCCCCCTTTCCCCTCCCTGGCTCGCACCTCATAACCAGCCGTGCTGCTGCTCCGGGCCGGGCTGCCTTCAGGCTCCGGGGGCTTCTCGGCCGCTGCTTTCTCCACCGCGGGCAGGACGCTGCCGGGAGCCGCCAGGGACTCCTCGGGCCCGGGCAGGAGCAGCGGCGGCTGCGAGGGCGGCGGCGGCAGGGAGCCCTCCTCGGCGTCCTCCCCGGGGGCCTCTTCCTCCTCCTCGTCGTCGTCGTCTGGGAAGCGGTTGGACTCCACGTCGACCTCGGGCTCCTCCAGCGTGTCGTTGCCGGGGGAAAGGGACCGGTAGCTGGAGCTGCCCTCGCTGAGGAAGTCTGGGGAGAGGTAGCCGGGACAGCCGCGAGGGCCCCCGTAGGCCTCCCGGGTTCCGTAGAGTTTGGCAATGCTCTCGGCGTCCTTCACCACCGGGCGGAAGGCCGAGAGGTAGCTGCCCTTCCTGGGTAGGGGCAGCGGCGGCAGCAGGGCTTCGTCCCCGGAGCGCTCCTCTTCCCCAACGGCCGCGGCTCTGGAGAGGGCACTGGCGCAGCGCTCGCCCTCGGCGCCCCCGGAGCCGGAGCCCTCCTGCGGGGTGGCGCTGCCGCGCTCGCTGCCCGAGGGCTCAGAGCCCTCCAGCTCCACGTGGCCGTGGCCGTGGCCGTGCCCACGTAGCCCCAGCGGCTCGACGGCGGCGGCAGCGGCGGCAGCGGCTGCGGCTACTACCACAGCAGTGGCGGCGGCTTTGGCTTGGCTCTGGGCCGGGTAGGGCGGCACCGGGAGGCTCCCGGAGGCCGGCCAGAACATGGGGAAGGAGGGGTAGACGCCGCTGTCCTTGGCGGAGGCCCCGGGCTGCTGCTGCTGCTGGGGCTGGGGCGGGTGGGGGTGCGGAGGCCCCCAGAACATACCCGGGGGTAGCGCGCCGCCCTTGCCCGGCTCGCCCCCTCCAGCACCGCCCAGAGCCTCGTCCTGCTTCTTGGGGCACAGGCCGAAGGCGGCGGCCGGGAAGCCGTAGGGCGGCGGGAACAGAGGCGGCGGGAGCTTCTGCAGCATGCCGAAGCCCTTGCTGGGCACCGGGATGACCGGGTAGCTGCGCACTGCCGCGGCCGCCGGCCCGTGCGCCCCGGCGGGCAGGCCCAGAGCGCCGCGCTCGCCGGGCTGCTCCTCGGCGGCGGCGCAGCGCAGGCTCTTGTGAGCGGGGGCCAGCTCGGCGGCGGGCGGCGGCGGCGGGTGCAGGGCGCTCTTGGACCCCGGGGAGGCGGCCCCGTGGCCGGCGCCGTGCAGGGAGAAGGTCCTCTTGCGCGTGCCGCCGTTGAACATGGCCTTGACGTCCTCCCAGGCGTGGCTGAGGTCGTCGGTGGCCGTCTTGTCGCTGAGCTTGAGGTGGCGGCGCCAGGAGTTGAAGTTGGCGGCGTCGGGCTGCGTGTACTTGGCCTCGGGCGTGCGGTGCGAGTGGAAGATGAACTTGTTGGGCGAGAAGTACATGCTGCAGTAGCTGCACTTGATGCACTTGGCCCGCGAGCTGTTGTAGCGCGCCGGGATGAAGCTGCCGCGCGAGCCCCAGGCGCACTCGTGCACCACGTCGAAGGCGAAGTTCTCGGGCAGCTTGGGCGGCTTGTGCTCGCCCAGGAAGGACTTGCAGAGGCGCTCGGCTTCGCGCTTGGTGATCATGCCGCAGCGCCGCGACGAGATGGGCATGGCCCCCGCCCGCCGCAGGATCTCCAGCTGCACCGGGGTGCACTGCACGCACGTGATGCCCAGCGCGACCCGCCGGTTGTGGATCTCATTGTAGCTGTAGTTCTTGAGCAGCGTGTTGGAGATCTGCGCCAGGCACAGGCGCTCCTGCCCGTCGATCACCAGCGACACGATGGGCACGCCGTACAGGGACGTCTCCCCGACCTGGTTGGGCTTCAGCGGGCTGGACCCGGAGTAGGGCTGCAGCTCCTGCTTGGAGTGGGGCGAGGAGGAAGAGGAGGAGCCAGACTCGCGCCCGCTGCCCAGCTGGCTGGCCGCCGCCAGCGACTCCATGGCCGCCCAGGCCGACGAAACTCCTGCGGGGGAGAAAAGAGACAGGCGCTCAGAGGGCCAGAAAGCGACGCATTGCCGGGAGAGAGGCTGGAGGCCAGCGGGAGGCGGAGAGGCGCCCAGCCTGGGAAGCCTGGCTGGGAAAGATGTTGCAGCCGCCTGGCAGGGGAGTCTCCGGGCCTGGGAAGCGTGGATCCTCCCTAGCCTTCCCTTTTAGGGCGCCTGAGAGCGGGAGCCCCGGCTGAAAAGCCACAGCCATGGTGAACGCCATTAAATAACACCAGGAAGAGGAAAATGGTGTGCGCGCTGGGAGAACAATAATAAAGCCCCCGTTTGCCTCAACTGGCGGCCAAAGCCTGCCGGGTTGCCTGAACATATTGCCACCGAAGATCCAACGTCAAAAATATCAATTTTTTAAAACGTTTGCCTCCTCCCCCTTTCTTTTGTGGCTGCAGGTTTAACCCGAAGAAAGCAGCCAAATTTCTCTCCCGCTCCTTCTCTCTTTCTCTTCGGAAACAGCGCTTTGTTTTCCCTGTTTATAAGGCAGGGGAAAGGGTGCCTGTGTGTCTATAACAGTTGAATGAGAACCCAGCAGCGCTATTTAAAGGCTACAGGAGCTGCCCAGCCAGTCGGTAGCCCAAGTGGTGGCCCACAACAGGCAAGGTTTAAATAAAACTCGCTGCCTTTCTTAGCCTGGCCTAATCCTGCCCGACACGGTGCCCGATGCATTTAATCGAAAATGCCAGGTCTGTCCTCATCCCAAAGAATCCGCCCCCCCCCCTCAAAAGCAGCCAAGGACAGATCCAAAAACTTCCAAACAGCAGGGAAAGGGGACCCCCGTCCGGGTGCCTTTCCTTTCCCTCTTCGGGGCTTGGCAATTTTTAAATACAGTGGACGGAACCGGCTTGCATGTAGGAAATCCCAGGCCACCCCACCCCCTCCCCAAGATCTCTTCGAAAGCCTTTAAAGGAGATTAGGAGCAAGGCAGATTATTTAACCGGTGCGGTTCGCCTCTTCCAAAGCGTTAAAGAACCGAAGAGAGGAGGAAAGCGGAGGCGAAGGGCCGCGAGCCAAGCCAAGGCGCTTAGCGAAACAGGATCGCCCGGCTTAAGGAAGGAGCTTTCGAGGTAATTACACGCAAAAGGGGCTGCAAAGTTCCTCTGGCAAGGACCCCTCCAGCCGCTGTCCCGTCGCTGCGCCTCTCTCCCTCCCTTCCCAAATCCAACGAAAAGCATTTTCTAGCAGGAAACAAGGTTTTCAAAGAGAAGTCGATAAACACTCGCATTTCTTGAATTGTATTTCCAGGCTGCACAAGCAGGTTGTCGATTCCCCCCTTTCCAAATTGCTCGCTTCGCCCTTTTCCAAATTGAAATCGCTACACCCCCCTTTCCCCCCTATGGTGGCCGTTTTAAAAAGTGACCCAACCGAGCGCGCCTTCCTCGCCGGCATCTCAGCCTCGCCGCCTGGATTCTGAAAAGGCAAACGTGGCCGGATCGCAGCCCCGGGAAGGGGGAGAGGCGGAGATGCCGGGGCAAGGAAGGGAGAGCAAGCAGGGCCAAGCGGGAGCAAAGGCTCCGGCGCCCCAGCCGCTCGGTGCCAAAGCACGCCGGTGCCCAGTCCGGGCAGAGGCGCGCCCCAGGGAGGGGCGAAGAGGCTCCCCCAGCGTGGCTCTCCTCTGGGGGCCCAGGCGGCTTACCGTTGCCCGAGGGGAGGTGCCGGAAGGGGACTAGCAGCCCGGCGCGGCTGGGCTCATCGGGGCTGCGGAGCGGGCGCCTGCCCTGCGCCGCCGAGCTCGGCTTTGGAGAGGCAGGCGGGCGGCTGACCACATGGCTTCAAAAAAGGCGGGCGGGGGGAGCGAAAGGAGGATCCTGATCCCTCGCCGCCGCCGCCGAGCCGCTGACAGCGCCGAGGAGGAGGGCGGCACCCACTTAGCACCGCCAGCAGCCCGCGCCGGCCGCCTCCGGGGCTCCGGCGCGTGTCAATCATCCGGCGGCGCCAGTCAATCAAGGCGCGGACGGCGCTTCTTTAAGGCACGCCGGAGCGCCCGGGGGGAGGGAGGAGGAGGGAGCGGGCGCAGGAGTCGCCCCAGCGGGAGCAGGTAAGCCTCGGCGCGGGCCCGGCCACCCTGGCTGGGGAGGGCACCCCATGCCCAGTAGCCACCCCCCCCCCCAGCCCGTCTAGGGTTCCGCAGGGTTCTCCACCCTCCGGGTTGATTCACGGAAAAATGGGGGTTAGACGGGGCGGCTGGCCAAAGGGGCCCGGGCTCTGGGGCGCCTCCCCCTCGACTAGGACCCCCAAGTCCTCATCCCCCGCCCCAGAACAGGCCTGGAGGGGCAGGGCTGGGAGGCGGGGCGCCTGGCCAGGGCACCTTCTCCGGGAGGACCTGGAGGCCTACGCCGGTGGCAAATCGGAAGCTAGCTAGATCCCCCTCCAAGCGAGGCAAAGGCACGGATTCTGAGAGCAAGATCTGGGGGCAGTCGCTTCCCTCTTTGTAAGGCGATCGATGCAACGTCCTCGGCCGCAGGGCACGGTGGTGGAACCGGGCAAGGCTTTGCCAGTCTCTCAACCTGAACCGGGGGGGGGGCGTGAATCGCGTCTCCTCGGTGGCAGAGTAACAAACGAAGGGCCGGCCCCAGCTGAAGTGAGGAGGGCAACGGGGGGGGGGCCGCGGGAAGGGGGGCGATTGGCTAATCTATAGATCGAACCGCGTCCCACTCCAGCGCTCTCCGTTTGGTCCAGAGCTTTTAAGCAAGGGAAAGCTCTCTCTCTGCTAAATACGGGTGGATCATTTGAAAACTGGCTGCAAAGTTTTCGCTGGGAGGGAACATATAGTTAGTTAGAAAATCCTCTTCGTGCCTTTTTAAAAAAAATTGTGTCGACGTGACATTAGATACGCGTCATTTTCCACACGTGTAATATTAGTTACCTTTCTCTCCCTGGATTTTGATAGCTCGATGGAAGGTGGATTTAAGCGTTCCCGGCGAACACTTTTTTAAGGGGGGAAAACCCGTTGTGTCTGGATTTTTAATTTAGATTTTAATCTACACATCTGGGAGGGGGGAGTGTTTTCCGGACTATTATTTTACAAAGCCCAACCCCCCCGCTTGCGAAATGTGTCTTTCTCCCTCTCCTGGCTTCGCAACTCCCCAACACACATGCTAAAGAGTACTTGGTGGAAATCGGTGTGTGACTTCCAGTAGTTAGGAGGACCGGAGTTTCATCGCAGGAAGGCGTTTTTGGAAGTCAGCGGGAGGCCTCCACAAAACCTGTGTTTAGGCAGAGTATCAACCATCCAAGAAATACCAATATTGCCCCTGACAGACGTTTAGGGAAGGGAAGAAAACATTCTGGAAATGCTCTTGACAGTGGAGTTTACCAGATTTTTATTCTGACTACCACAATTTTAATTTTGATTATTTCCAAATGTACCCCCTCTTCCCTTCACCTCCTTTGTACCGAAATCTTACCCGGGTACTTTTCCGATGCTAAAATAAATAGATTTAAATTTTTTAAAATAAAATTTAAAAACTCCTCTTTCCTCAAGCTTCATTCCTCAGGCTGTTTTCTGGAAGCAACGTGGCATAAACTGCTCTTAATGGACGCGTTAATTAAACTGTAATTAATCATACTGTCCGGCCCCAAATTTGAGCAATTACCCTAATCAAACAGAAGTTAATAACGACCCAGGCACTCGCCCCGGGGCTAGTGCTTTGTGGAGAGACGGGCTCCCGTTCGCCTGGAAACAGCTTTCCCCTTTCGCCCCAACATATGTGTGACATATTAAAGCTAGTATTGTTATGAAAATGCTCTCGCCTACTTGAGATTTGATGTATCATTAAACGTGGTTTGTCCTTGAAAGAAAGCAGATTTGGGGGCATAAATCTCTTCCCAGGAATCTGATGGCGTTGGGGGAGGATTGAGGAAGTCTGTTTCTTGCGGGAAGGCCAGGATTCATTACGCTAGGGGAGGGGGTGTAGCTGGAGAAGCAGGCCTGGGGGTGGGGGAGGACACATTAATTTGAGAGAGTTCTACCGGTCCGCATTGGAGTTTCGACTTTTCTTAGGATGGAGGCAAAAAGGAGGCTTTCCTTCGCGCTTCCGATTTTAAAAGGGAGGAGGAGGTAGTGTTTTTTCCACGATCACAGAGCCCCCCCCCCGCCCTCCCCGCCCTCCTTCTCAAATCTAATTTCCCCTCTCCCTGCATCAGGGAGACAAAAGGTGAGCCGGAAAAATTCATGAAAGCGGCGAGGTAACCTTGCCCGGCTGGCTGAAGCTGGCGGCTCCCCTTTCCAAGAGTGAAGGGCTCGCCATAATTACAATGGGATTCGGTAATTATTCCTCGCCTTTTAATTATTTAAAGCAGACACACTGAATTCTGTATTGTGACCAATAAATGTTGCAACTCCGGATGGCCAGCGAGCTCCCCCCCCCCTTGCCCTTAATTAGACTTTACCCTTGCAAATGGCACAAAGCCCCTTTGCCTGGCACCCCCAGCCGCTCCTGAACCCCCGTATACCCAAGCTCTTGCCCCCCTCCAACGAAAATGTGTAGTTAAATATTTATTAGCGGTTATTACTGCGCCAACCGATTAGCCCGCCTGCTACCGAGGGCCGCCCGCGCTGGCAAGGAAGTTAAAAAGATGAACCCTTTTCATAAGAGGCAGGCAGAGCGCCTGCCGGGGGCGCGCGGGCCGCCCCCCGCGGAGACAGGCGCCTTATGCATGATTTTAATATGTGTGGATTTTTGAAAGACAAAAGTTAAGCTTTCGGTATTAATTTGACGGAATGGTTTTTTTTATTTATTCGAAGAGAGGACGTTCCTTCGGCTTTTTATATTATTTATTAGAATAATTCACGAGAGCTGCGCTGCTTTATGCAAGATCTCGATGCAAAAAAAAACCCAACCAACTCAAACAAGCAAAAACTGCGCCGCGTGGAGTTTAAATGAAATTTTAAATACTTACAAAGCGCCGTATTTAATCCGAGCGCTCCTCCCGCCGCGTCCTTCCTCTCCCCAACCCTCACCCACCCCCCCGCCCTTCGCCCCAGGCCTCTTAACCTCTGCAGAGCGGTGGATATTAGACCCGTCTGTTAGCCTAGAGTGTCAATTGCAAACGCAACCCCGGGAAAGGGGGGGGGAGGGCGCAGAGGGAGGGAAGTTGGCAACGCCGAAGGAAGTTAATGTTGCTTCCGGACGGAGGAACAGAGAAGTCAGAGTTTTCCTGAAAAGGATTAAAGAGAGTGGCCAAGAGTAGATTCAGTTCTCATCCTCCCAGCGACCGGATCCGGCCCTTTAGATTCGGGGGGATGGGGCGGCGGGCGAAGATACTCTAACCGTTTTTGGGGAAAGAATCCATGGCCCAAGCTCCCCAGTTTAAGAACCAGACGCTAGTTCCGTACTCCCGTTTAATTACAACCCTGTAAAATAAATAACTGTCCAGGGTCTCGACACAAAGGGTGAGGCAGGAGCGCCCCTTCAACTGTCCCAGGGAAAAGCTCGCTGGAACTGAATGTGAGAAGTCTAGGCGCCAGGGGGAGGGGGTCTCTAACCCTTCAGGTTTGCGACACCCCCCCTTCACTCATTTGGACTTGTGTCTTTTGGGTGCGAGGCGGGTCGAATCTTACTACTCAAATAAAACCACCCTCTCGGTCCAAGTCCCCGGCTTGATTAAAGCACAACAGTAAAGGCCTCACACAGTTGTCGACATTGGCCACCTTCGGCGAATGTTGCTAAATGGCCAGCAACGTCAATAGAGACTTGCACAGCGGGACCTTTTTGTCTCTTTGCTTAGTTGGTATTTATCATCATCATCTCACAGCAGAACCAGGAGTCCGGTCCAAAACACTCACAGCCCGCTAGCAGAGCCAGCTGGGCCAAACACCTCCCACCGCCCTCCCAGCGGCGCCAGTGTGCCCTGTCCCGAGTGCTAAAGCGACCTGGAGTCCGGCCTGGTTGATGGCTGCGGTCAGGGATTCTGTGAGTAAATGCAGGTTCTCGCCGCGCCACTCGGTTCAGGACCCTGGACAGCGCCAGGCGTTGCCCACGGCAGTTCCATCGCATTGCCGTGGGAGGCGCTGTTCGAAGTTAGTTGAGGTGCCCTACTTGCCCGTTCTCGGAGTGCTGGTCTTGTGGGGTGAAGGCAAGGCCATTCAGGGTCTCCTGCCCCCTCCCCTAAGAAAGGAAAGCTGTGAACTAGGCGCTGGTAGGCAGCAGCTCTTCAGACACACACGTGCCACGCGCAAGAGTGCCCAAGAAGTGTGAACTTGGCTGCCCGCCTCATCTCAGAGCATCCCATAACGTTGTCGTTTAGAGGCAAGTCTTGGAAAACCACAGAATCCAGGACAGGGCGCTGCCCCCATTCACCAACCAACCAGCCCCTAGAAAAACATTCCCTGCTCAGGAAGGGGGGAGGGCATTTATTGGCTTGTTTTCGTTTCCTTTCCCGACACTCAACCACAGCCCCAAATCATCTCATTTCCTAGGCTTTTTTCAGGATAAGTGGGGAGCGCGGGGGATTAAAGGGAGAAAGGAAACATGTTTGTTTGTTTGTTTGAAGTCACGGGGGCGGCCATTCAAAATCTTTCGTGACCTCAAGGCCCCTGGAGGGTTCGGGTTTCAGTTGCCAACGCTCTTCCCCGCGAAGCCAGCCCAAAGGCGGTGGGGACCAGTAGGCGTTAATAGCTATGGTTTGTGGCAGGTCCTTTGCCCAGTGCGAAGGGGGAGGGAAGGAGGACCAAGAAGGTGTCGGCTCCCCAGCTTCCTTTCCTTGCTTCTCTTGAGCTTCTTGCGATCCCATATCTTTTAACAGTTGAATTAACTGCAGTTTTTTTGTCAGTTAATTAGGTTTAATTTACATAATTAGTACAGTATAAAGAGTATTGGGGATAATCAGGAGGTACGTCTCGCTTACTGTGTAAACACGGATTCGGAATTAAAAATCAGATGTAATTAAGGCGTGTGCGCGCACGTGCGTGCGTGGCGGGTTTAATTGTAACAATTTCTAATTAACACTCAATGATCGCCCAATGCAAAGGGGGTTGGGGGGGCATATATATATTTTTTGTGGAGGGGTGAGAATGGGATGCGGGTTGTACTTCCCCACATTTTTTTCTTGTTGATTCGAAAAATGAATGCTTTGGACCCGGGAGGCTGGTCTTCCAAACCCTGGAGAGGACTGGGGAAGGTCTGGTTGAAGAATCTTGCACCGAGGAAGGAAGGAGGGAGAAGGGGAAAAAATACACCTATGGACTTTGCCTCTTGGACTGAGTTTTAAAAAGGTCTGTATTTAAAGAGGCCGCCTCTTCTCACAAAGATTGATTGCAATCGTCCTAAGGAACTCATTGCCAAAAGATGCGGCGATTGCAGCCGGCCTAGTGCATTTTGATATGGGACCGAAATGTTGTATGAAGGGAAGGCCAGAAAGCCAAAAATTAAAAAGGCACTTCAGTGTCCAAAGAGGCTCGACTACCTCTGGCCAGCTGGTGGGAAGGAAAGGCAAATGATGCCATGTTGCTAGTTTCTCTAACTAGTGAACCTCTCGAAAAAGTCTTATTTCGGTAGGCTGGCCTGACAAATGAATGAAAGAGAGGGGTACAATTAATTAGAAGGAAATGGAACCACGGGAAAATATAGGCAATGGGGAAGCGATGGACCTGCTAAGGTGATGGGGGGGGGGGGAGGCACGTGGAAGGCCAGGACGGGAGCAGTTTGCTGTTGACCATTTAATTTGTATTTTATTTATTATTTAGAGGGCTCCTAGCCACCTTTGAAGTCACAAGTTGGTGGCATTTGAATGGTTACATCACCACCCCAACCCCCGCTTCCTACCTCCCCCCATGGGCGAGAGTAAGTAGCGTACAAAACTGGGCAGCGGTAGGGTAATTTAAAGAAAATTGGTTTTGTTGCTTTTAAAAAAGTCAATCCGCGGCAAAAGAGGAGGAGCCTGTGACCTTGGCTTTGTTAGGGCAGATCAAGGGGCAACAATTAATTGGGAAGGTGGATGCTTTGAGATTTGGAGGGAGCGAGCAGAAGGGCTTTCCAAACTTATCCCTTCCTTAGTTGGCTCATTGGAGGAGGAGAGGTACCGGGGAATGGGGCCAATTCTGGCTTGGGGCAAGTCCACATTTTTCAAATCAGCCTGCCAGTTTAGCCAGGGGGAGTCCGAGGGAGACTGCTTTGATTCCCCCCACTGAACCTGCTGAACTCCAAGACAAGGCGAAAAGGAAGGGGGGCAGACCCAGAATGCCGGCTCCGTATACACCCAGATACTCCCGTGTATTAATCCGGAATCGGTGGTGGTCTCCTAGTGGCCAAGAATGCGGATCAGTCGCCGGAGCAGGTTTAGAAACGGTGTGCAAAAAAAGTCCACCTCTTTCTGATTTTGTTGGCGCCCAATAGGATGGGGTGGCAGAGGAAGGGGAGGGGGCTCCAATGCTGTGGATAGAGCGCGCAGCCTGAGGATTTCGGTGGGGCTGTTTTTCTAGATGCTCAAAGAGGGTGATGCGGCCACTTTGGAGGGCCTTTGGAGCCGAGCCCCCCTTTGCCCCCTCCCCACCCCTCCCACGTCCTTTTGCAGTCATTTGTCCAGGTTAAAACTCACAGCCCCGTGTCATCTCTTTATAAATATCTCTCTACGAGGAGGCGTCCAAGGCCCTTTCCCCCTTCTCCTTCCTGGAGGGGCTCGGAGGCACGAGATTGCCCCATAAATCACGGCGGTCTAATTCAGTGGAAGTTTAATAAACGCCTCCTATTGGAAACGAATGTTCCCCATTTAACAGTTGTATCAGCACCATATAAAACCATGACCCCAATAAATTTCATTTTAGCGGCCGATCAATCCCAGCCCTCTCGCTATCGATCCACGCCAGGGCCTCGCTGCCTCGCCGCCCGTCTTCTGCTTCCATTTTCGGGTGGGGGAAAATAGCCTTTCGATTGGACTCTTTATTAGGGAAAGATTGCTCCGAGAAGGCCGGAAAATTAAACGGTGACATTTTAATTACTGGACATTGATAAAAGGATCCGGGGGAGCGTTCTTTTCCGCGCCTCGCTTGGCGCAAGCGGAGGCCGCTAGAGACGTTCAGCACCCTGGACAGCGCCCTGGCCCGGCCGCCAGCATCGCCGGCGGGAAGCGGCTCCCTTACTCTGCTCCGCCCGCCCTTCGCTGGCAGCAGCACTCGGATATCTAGCCAGAACGCGGGGAGGGAAGCCCCCACCTCCAAGCACCCCCCCGTGAAATTCCTGGATTATTGACACAACACAAGGCTGCATTTTGCACAGTTCTTCTGCGCCCGATTCCTGCAGATGCATCAAGAGTCTCTCTCTTAACCCGCCCCCACCCCAGCCAAAGCACAAGTGTCTTTACAAGCGCATACTGGGGGGGGGGGGAGGGAGATACCAGCGCGGTTCTTTCCTGCACTTTTTCTAGCCCTCCTCCCCTCTGCCCGATTCCTCTCAATAGAAAAGGACGGTAAGTGATGGTTGCAGAATGAAATTTACACGATCAATAGACAAGACTTTATTGATTAGGTTAAAACAGCGCTTTCCTCGACAGCCGGGCTGGGCGAAAATGAGCTAAAAGGGAACAATTAACGCTTTGCTGGCCCCCCCTCTTCTTCTTGCCCCACTTACACCCTGGGAGATATGGAGGTGTTTACGGGAGGAGGCCCTAGGGAGAAGGAAAAGCCTTGGAGGAGGGGAAGGCTTCCCCACATCCTGCAAACTCTTCCACCACTGCAGCTGCTGCCAGGCTATGCTGGGGGGGGGGGGCGCTGCCTGTGGGTGCACACATAGAACCAGGATTTCACTTACCTGTCCTGGAGGTGGTTCATCTGGTTCGGCCTGGGTCTCTTTCTCTCTCTTTTTCATTCAGTCTGGACGTCGTGATGGAGCAAATGTGAGAACGACCCCCTCCCCAGCATAAAACCGTTTAAAAGCCCCAGACATTCATTTTCCATTAAAAAATCTCTTGGGCTGACTAGCCACTTATAAACCTTGAACTTTCTCTCCAGGATTCCAGCTCAGAACAGCTGCGCCAGTAGAAAAGCCAGGGTGAGTAGCACAGGTTTGTTCTTCAATAGCCAGGAAGGCTCAATCCATAAATCCTGTCATTAGAGCACACTTGTAGTTTATGACCCTACCCTTTAGTGAAGGTAAAGTCTCCACAGTCTGCACAAATCTTCAGCAATTGTACAGCCAGAATCTCACTCCTATAGAAATAACGCTAGGCTCTTGGGCTACCGTGCTGAGAAAGTAAAGGGCCTGAAGAACTCCGAAAACAAGTGTGTCGGCCTCCCTTTCAGAAGGGTAAGCAAAAGGACACCAGGCTTTTCTTCTGTTTGGAAAGGACAGAGTTTCCATCTGGGGACTGGTGCATATTCAGACAGAAACCTATCCAGGCTGTAGCAGGAATATGGATTCAATCACAAATGCTCAAGTTACGCACGTGTATGCTAGTGAACTGTGTATGAATTTCAATGTCGTTTGTTACAACCAATTAAAGTAGTTGGACTAATGGGAGATTGCTAGAATGGATCGATGATAACCTGCTCACTTTTTGGGGTCAACTTTTAAAGATTTATGAAGCTTATCATGCGCCTGTATCATAGCATCACACTTGGCTTTGGCTGAATGTCACATCATTGAAAACCTAAGCTAAATCCAAGACCAATCATATTTTTATATTATTGTCATGTGTGAAAGATCTTAAGAGATATCTTTATAGATAGCACATGTCAATTAGTATAAAAGATGTCTCCCAGATAAGAGATTCAGGTTTTGATTAAAGAAATCTCAAAAGAAGATGTAGGTGAGAAATATGTGTTGGTGCGTCTATTGAAAATCCAGTGTATTTCACAGTAGACTATGATCTGAATTTAAACTATTACTAGCATTAGATGTTAAGAGATTTTCTTTTTATTGCATGCATTTGTTCAGCAATTACAGGTTTCATTTTAATAATCTTCTATATTTTAGTATTTTGTTTAATTAAAAAGATTTAGAGTTTATTTCAATAAAGATTAAACTCTAAAAGAAGTCTCTGTGTGCCTTGATGGAAAGGGTTAAAAGAAGAAGAACCCATACAAAATTATTTGTAATAAGTAACAGGTTCTTTAAAGGAAGATCTTTGTCTTTAGACCTTATCTGAAGTTCCCTGAGCTGTTCCAAATTTGGGATATAAATCTAAGAACTGGAGGTTTGGAAGCTTTAATGAGGTATGGATAAAATATTTCATTACACAGCCTGTTTTCCATGGATTATATAACAATGGTCATAATAATACCTTACACCATAACTGTGCAAAACACTTCACGCACATCTGCTTAATAATTCTTAACAGTCCCATACGATTACCCCTTTAGAGCCACATGTTGTCTTTGTGGCAATATAGCTTGTTTAAGAACTGAACAGGACACTTAAAGAGTCACCTTTTTTTAAAGGCTATACTACAGTAGCTTCCAATGAAAATGAATGTATTCACATCAGCTAAGGGTTAACTAAGCATATGCAGCCTGTCTCTGCATCTCTTTATCAGTAGTAACAACCTCTGGCTGCCTTAGAAAACAGACTAGGTTATTCGGGGATGTACCATGATTTGTAAGGCCACCCTGGCTCTTGCCTATTCTGATTTGATTTGATTTGTGGGTCTAAATGCAACTCCAGCTACATTTTAGAGGGTTATTGTAGCGACACACAATTCTTTTTTTCATCACACTACAGATTGCTCTACAACTGTCTCAGAAGCAAAAGTGCAAACTTGGCCTATAGTGTGAATTCTGTGTGTAATAAAATAAAGAATCTAGGAAAGAGTTTTGAATGTAGTAAAGGTCTATCTGCTCTCATCCTGAGCCAAAAATACATTCAACAGCTTCCCAAAAATAGGTCTTAAGCAGGGCTTTTTTTTCAGCTGGAATGCAGTGGAACGGAGTTCCGGAACGTCTTGAAAATGGTCACATGGCTGGTGGCCCCGCCCCCTGATCTCCAGACAGAGAGGAGTTTAGATTGCCCTCCGTGCCGCTGAGCAGCGCGGAGGACAATCTAAACTCCCCTCTGTCTGGAGATCAGGGGGCGGGGCCACCAGCCATGTGACCATTTTCTCCGAGGGCAACCCACTGAGTTCCACCACCTCTTTTCCCAGAAAAAAAGCCCTGGTCTTAACTATTTGTTCAAAGGTCCACTCAAATCTACACCTGGCCAAGCCATGCCTGAACGATTAGAGTTGCATTGCTGACACTATAACAAAGTATTTTTATTTTATTTTTTTAAAAAAATATTTACATTATTTATAGTCCACCTTTCTCTCTAGGACTCAAGGCAGATAACACTGAGTATGTCATCACGATCAACAGGACGAAACCAACCCTTCCTTTATAACGTCAGTCTTTAAAATCTTGCATAATGTCTGTAGGGGGATTCTTTAAACATCACATGAAAGGTGTCATAAGGATAGATCAGTCCTGCAGCTAAGGAAAAATCCTCACCTAAAGAAGATTCTGCCAGTTGAGAGGGCTATTGCATATTCTGACTCTCCCATAGCAGTTTCCTCTCCCATAACAGTTTCCCATAGCCTGGCTTTCCCTTGGCCAGAAGAGACAGTTACTGGCTCCATTAGAGTGGCAGATGGCAAGCCGCCTCCACTCTCGAAACCTTCAAATTTGCAAAATATCTTTGGTTTTAAATTATCGAGTGAATTTCGGAAGCCACATACATTCCTTTATCTTTTTTTTGTTTAAAAAAAATATTTTCAGTAACAACTGAATACTCAAGTCTGCCCGATTGGTTTGTGATGATACGGTCAGCATGGAGATTTTGCGGAATGAGGAAAATTAAAGATTAATTTTACTATTTAGAAATAAGGGGAAATTATCTTTCTCTGTGTATCCCTTCCCTGTTGCACAGATAAATTGGGTTGTTCCCTGTTGGGAATGGTGAAGGAGAGATTTCACAAATCTGTTCTCTGGGATGCTCACTGGAGATTAGTTTCAAGTGGGTAGCTATGTTGGTCTACAGTAGAAGAGCAAGATTCTAGTCTAGTAGCACCAATATCAGGGTATAAGCTTTTGACTCTCAAAAGCTTATATTTTGGAAAATCTTGTTGGTCTAAGGTGCGACTGGACTCGAACCTTGCTCTTTCTGTGGATTAGTTACCTCTGATATCACCCTGTCAGATACTCACAATGGAGAGATAAAGAAGATTGACAGCAATTCCCTCCAAATGTTTCAATGCATGTCCTGAAATTACTGTCTTCTCACTGACAACTGATCTTTACAGCAGGGACAGGTTAAATCTGGCTCCCAGCCCAGCCCCCAAACCCAAGGGCCCTCACTCATGCACCTCTCCCCCACCCAGGCAAAAGACTACTCAACTTGACCCTTGTGAAGCACAACAGAGTTCTTGCCTTTACTGTGTTGCTCAGCTGTTTGCTTCTGTGCACCAGACAAAACACAAAATCACATGTGGCTGAGCGGACTCAAGGACAGCCTTTGACCAAGCTTCTGGTGCTATATAAATATATAAATAAAAAAATTCACAGGGGGAGGAAGTAGTTCAAGAATCCTTTGCCTCCATCATAGTGTGTCTGTGGGCCAGTCGCTTTGCCTTCCCCCCTCTGAGCAGTTCCAAACACGGCCTTTGTTAATCAGTTGTGGAGAGAGGCAGAAAATACCCAGTCTGAACCACAAGAGCAACAGGACAGGTGACACCAGTGACTATTCTCCATTTTTGTTCCTCAAGAGCCCAAATCGAGTATATTCCTGAAGTAACAGAAGCCTCTGGGGACAGCTGTGTGGAAATTCTAAATTTTGGGGTGGAATCCAGATTTTTCACTTAGTTCTACCAATCCCCCCCTTTCCCCCTGACCTTTTCTCCATACAGGTGCCACAATCTGGGCAAGATGCAGGGGTCACTGAGCGTGGGGGTGATAGTTGTGTATTTACTGCATTGTGCAGGGTGTTGGACTAGATGAATCTGGAGGTCCCTTCCAACTCTATGATTCTACGAATCCCTAGCATAGCTTTTTTTTTTTTGATGGTCAAAGGGGGCCCTTTTTTCCTTTCTCACCCATGGGGAAGCTGGCTGGATCCAACCCACTATTTGGATTGGCCAGATTAATTCAAAATATCAAGTGATAGCTGCACTTGTAACATGGTTAATGTCATGTGAAACTTTACCCCGAGGAGGACAATTTTGGCCCCAGCTGGAGGAGTTTGGGGTTTTGTTTTGTCTTTTGAAGCCACAGTTTGAGCGGTTCCAGGAATTGTTTTCTTTGCCAATAAATCCACACACCAAGAGAGCTTTCTCAAGCTGCTGTAGAGAAAACAAAGAATGACGCTTTGCCCTTGGCAAACTGACAGCAGGGTGCTTGGGAAAAAAAGAATGTAAGGAACAAAATTTTCCTCCTCAGAACCCTGCTCTTGAAAACAAGAATGCTAAATTGCAAGCATTTGGGGCATCAGGGGAGACACAACAGTCTATGTTTTTAAAAATAGAAAGTCTTTCTTGGGAGCAATTTTATTTTTTTTAAAAAAACCTGCAAAACTTCAACACATTTGGAACATGGACAACACTCCCGCAGCCTGATGCCAATCCAAAACACACATTTGTTTTGAGTAGTTCTACTGGTAGTCTGAACAAGCAGTAGATTATACTACAAGATCACCGGCATCTGATTAAAGGAGGACAAAGGGTGGGTTTGTATTAATTCATTCATGGTTAAAGGAAAAGTGGGAATTCTAATTCATGATAATGATTTACAGCAATAGCTGGTTTCACTACCGATACAATCTGAGGTTGAATATGCCTAATTTCCTGCTAAGCCTCCTCTTTAGATTGGTTATTTGGGACCATGGCCTATGATGGGACCTAGTTTTCTGTAGTGGTTAAGATTGGCAGGACTCTAATCTGGAGAGCCAGGTTTGATTCCCCACTCCTCTGCTTGAAGCCAGCTGGGTGACCTTGGGTCAGTTACAGCTCTTTCAGAGCCCTCTCAGCCCCACCCACTCACAGAGTAATTGTTGTGAGGATAATAATAACACACTTTGTAAAGTGCTCTGAGTGGGTGTTAAGTTGTCCTGAAGGGCGGTATGTAAATCAAACGTCATTGGTGTTATAATTATTATACTTGAAATTCTGAAAACCTTATTACAAAGATACAATTTGTTACAACAAGAACAGACGGGGGGAAGTAGGGCTTCTCCCCTCTCCCTGTGATCCGCTTGTCTTTGACTCACCGAAGTGTTGGGATGATTGAGAAGAGTTCCGTTTCATATTTTGATGAGGGATTAAAAACTTTAGGGAAGGGCAAGATTCTCAGCAAGGCTCAACAGCCTCTATGATATATCCAGTACGATATATAACGCCCCCCCCCCTGCTTCTTATAGGTATTGTGGAGACAAAACCCCATATGGTCTGAAAATGTACTGCGGGGGGGATCTCTCCCCAAACGAGGATGCTAAAGGCAAACAGGACAGGTGAACTCCCAAAAGCAAAAGTGAGGCATTACAGATTCTGAAATCGCTGGTAAGCAACGTTCAGCTATATTGTTAGATATAATTAAAAGTCTGTGAAGGGCTCTAAACTTTTCAGGCAGCTGGGTGTGGTTATAGTTGGAGACCGAGCTGAAATTGCAGCTACAGTGACGTTGGAGAGATTTCTGCGGCACGAGTAATTGAAGTGCAGGGCTTAGTTATGGCCATCTTTCAACACAAATCAGCCCTTCCAGGTACAAAGCCGCTCAAAGGTCATATAAATGCAGTTCTGTCCTGCTTGGCTGCCTCTCTTGGACAGGGGTAGCCTAGCCCATTACCTTAGCAGGGAAGTTCACAAGGAGATGGTGCTCTGCCAGGTTGCTGGTGGCCCCAGGAATGTTGGTAGTGCCCTAAGGATCCGGCTAGTACAGATGGGCTTGCCTGGCCCATCCCCCTAGTCTACCATTGGACAGGCCTGAGGGGTTGACCTTGGCCAGTTGCAACATGGGACAATGTCATATGCAAGTCTACACACATTAGCAAGGTCTGACGGAGCCACAAGGGTCATTCAGCATGGCTTGCCCTCCGAGCAGTTTTAATGTCCATTCCTGCTCTTTGTTACTACACCTGCACTTTAGCCATCTGCATAGCGTCCCAATGTCTTTTTTGAATTTTTTGCTAATTGCATGGTAATTATGGATCGCTACACATTACACCAACCATATGGAAACTTCTGGAAAACGAGTCCAGGTAGCGGCAACTTCACATTTGGAATAGGGATGCTGCAAATTTTTCTGCAAACGTGTTTAGCTGTTGAACTTGCCATGTTCAAAGGTGGCAATCAGATGCAAATCGCATACTCAGTCAGTTTGGTCGAGCACCTGCTGAACCAGTTTGCGATGGGCTTCCTTAAAGCTGCGCATGCATAAAGCTGCTGTTGATTTAAAATTATCAGCAGCCACTAGGATCACTAGCAGCTACTTCTTAGACAAAGGGAAGGGTGGGATTTTACTTAAAACACAGCAATTATTGAGGCTTGATTTATATGATTTGGGAGTGGTCTAATTGTCTATTTAAAAACAATAGCCTACTGAGCAGAGCAGTTTCACAGCAAGGTTTTGGAGGGGGTAGTAGAACTCAACTGGGGTGTGAGAAAGCGTGCATGCGCCAAAAGCCAATTACGCTATACTGAAACAACTTGCTGAACACTCAGGAAATATCAAACTGATTGTTGATAAATCCGGTCTCTGTTCATAACTGGCGAACAGGACACGAGCTGAATGGGAGGGTGTTCAAGCATCCCTAACTGGGAGTGGTATATGGTATACAAGACAGAGGTGCTTACCATGGCTTTCCTTAGGCCAGTAACAAGGAACAGGAATTTAATCATGGAGGTGTTTTAGAGCACAGCCCATTTTTCAGACGTGGCTAAACCCGGCCTCTTTCTTCTCTGACTCTCCAGCTCATCTAACACAGTTCTTGTTTTTTAATCCTTAAACATGCGAACACTTTGAGATTTTCTTCATGGTGATATAAGGTCACTGAAAGCTAATTTCTTCTTTGTTCTCCTTCCCTTTGAGTAAATTTAATAGCAGGAAGTTAAGTCTTGAAGCATCTTTGGCCTGCATGTTCTTAAGCAAAACATTTCACTTAAGATATGAGAAGGGATATCAAAGCAGTTATTATGATAGGTGTGCAGTATATTTAGAGCAGCAGGGAGATTAGTTTTCTCCAGTTACTCCAGGTGGTTGGTACAGGTGGTGCCTTCACTCTGACAACACAGGGCCCAGAGAGAGGCCCAACGATATTTCAAGCAGTTCTGCTGCTTAAGCAAAGCAGGTCTTGTGGGCTGACCAGATGGGCGACTACTTGGAAAGTATCAGGAAGGTGCTTCTGGAGAAAAGAAATTGGGATTTATGTACATTGCATTCCCTGTTACCTCTGCTGGTGGCACTGGGTTATGTGATCCTATCTGCAGGATTTCAGGAGAGAGAAACAGCAGCAGGCCAGTTCACAGATCTTAACAGGCAGGGGGGAAATGGGACCAATCTACATGGTGCTCAGAAATTGCTTCAAGCGTGTGTCTGATGGATACAATTTTTGTGTGTGTGGGTGCATCAATTTTTGCACAGTTTCTAAAGGATTAAGGCAGACAGGAAATGACTAAATGGCTAACGAATTACTGCCAAATCCAACAGGTCATTTTTACCCACCCCTTCATCTTCACTCTAAAGTTGCTAATTGACTTTTGCAGACTCTCCATCACTTAAAACATGCATAGACTATCAATAAGCAATTGAGGTCAATCTTGCTGTGTGGCTGAAAAATGGAAACCTTTGAAGGGGGGGCGGGTCAAAATCATACAATTCTTTTGACTGACTGGCCCAAATGATGAAAGAAAGAAAAAAGCACATTCTTTTAAACTGAATTTAAGATGTTTGATGCAGAGAAAGTTTATGCAAAGTACGAAGAGATAAATAAATGAAAAAGCTGTGTAGGCCCAGCTGGTTTGCAGGAAAGAAATTTGTCTCACTTTTAGAAAAAGCACCTGCAGCTACTGGTCACATTGAGTCATTCATTGTCCCGTTATCTGCCAGAGAGGTTGTGACATTGGAGCAATTAAGACAAACTTTAGCCTATAAGTTCATGCCTGCAATCTCTATCCTTCACCAGAAGATTGATGATCCCTCCAAGGAAGGAAGGAAAGTATTTTCCAGACTACCTCTGAAGTAACACTTAGGATTTGTAATTCTTTGGCAGAATTTTTTCACTGCACGGGGCTTGTGAGCTCCCGATTTTTGATGACCCGCTTCAGATTTTTAGTGACACTGCGCAACGCATATGCACAGACTGAAGTTGGCATTCTTCTGAAGAACCTACTTACATGGAGTAATAAAGGAACTGAGACCTTATAAATTCTACGTTCTAATGTGTAAAAAAAACCCCTAGCTATAAAATGACAGAAAAATGAGATTTGGGGAAAAGACTCGTATTAGGGGTGTTCAAAATAGCTAGAAACTTGGGAAGCATTTAGTGCATGGACAATGGAAATAACAGGTATGTTTTAGGATGGGGGGGGCAAGAAAAGCTTCCACTTGGACACAGCCACTGCTTTGAAGCAGCAGCCTCCAAACGAGGCACCCGAGGATGATTCAGTGCCTGTCAATGGGTTTCCTTGCTTCCTGGGGATCCAAACCAAAAGGTCCTGCCCAGAACCACCTCCCTCCAGACACCAACATACACATACAGGGACCTTTGGGTCACCCCCTACCAACTGACCAGGACTATCTGTGCTCATCCTGGGCAGGTGATTCACAGGCACAGCTACACACTCTTAGCTTGGCCATAAACACAGGTGTCTGGGCATGGCAGCTTCTTTCTGCGGGTACACAGGGAGCAAGCCCCCACTTCTTTCAGAAACGGAAAGACTTGGTGCAGGAGGTGCTTCAGAATAACTGAGGAGGCACTCCCCTTGCTTCTGCAGGGATGGTCAATTCAGAACCAGCTGTGTCCGTTAAGGATGTCGCGGCTGCTAAGTCTGCTTTAGGCCCTCCCCTCATTGTACAGCTAACAGTGGCTTGGAACCTGATATCATTTTATGATTATCCCACTCCATACGACAGTTGTTTCATGATTGGTCTTGCTCCCATAGCTGTCATTTTGTGGCAGTGGCTACTACCATTCTCCCCAAGTTCCAAATGTGTCTGCAAAGTTGGGTAGCCCTGCTTCGGCGTCATATTTCATAAGATGCAGCCTCTATGTCCCTCTTTATCACTGCTCTGAGTGGATGGCATTCCTCCTGGTAGTCATAAACCCAGGGCTCATTTCAAGGGGGAACGCACAGGAACGCAGTTCCGGCAGCTCCCCAAAGAGGTTACATGACAGGTGGCCCCGCCCACCTGACTCTCGGCCATTTGGGCCCATTTCGGCCTGGATTGGGGCCGAAACAGCCCGGATCGGGCCTCTGACAGGTGCTGGATCACTCTCCCATTCAGCAGCGGCCCGATCCTGACCATTTTGGGCCCAATTTCGGCCCTGAATGGCCAGGATTGGGTCCAAAATAGCCAGGATAGATGATGTCAGGGGGTGTGGCATGTGCAAATCAGTTATGCTAACAACACACTTCTGGTGATGTCAAAGGGCGTGGCATATGCTAATGAGTTATGCTAATGAGTTCCTCCAGCTCTTTTTCTACGAAATGACCCCTGCATAAACCATTTACCAGAAATGGAGACAAAACATACCCCTGGGAGTGGATCTGCACAGCAGATCACAAATGGCTCACCATGGGAAGCAGTTACCACGATGAGGCATTTCAAGCTACTGTCACATCGTGAAAAGTTGCCCATACTGCACACTGAAGAAAAGTCTGATGTAACACTGTGAGGTTGTGGGCGGGTCACCGTAAGTCAGCTATGACTTGAGGGCACTCCCCACCACCACACTTGTACTGAGTTGATAATTCCATCCTTTGCAGTACGGGCAGGGAGGGTGGCCGGCTCGTTGTGCCCCCGCTGAGCAAACACACTTGGAAACGGTCCAGGCCAGACGGACATGGCAGGAAAATGGCTATGTTCTTAGAGATCAAAATTAGTGATCGTTATGGGACCGCTTCCTTTCCTACTTGGATTAATAACGCACCGACCTACAATGAAGAAAAATATAGTACACACCCCTGTGACTGATACTTCTTACAGTATTTATTCTTTTGAGATCATTATTGTCATATTTTGTATGGCTGGCCGACTTTCATTTTATATCAATATCTAAAACGAAAAGCCAAAACAGATTTATCCTTCAGTCCACAGCCCAAAAAAAAAGAAGAAGTTTAAATTAATATGCAGGAATTAATCCATGCTGCTCACGAAGTTGTTTAAGCTAGCAAAGTAACAAAAATGTGTAAAAATACTCTGAATTCAAGAAATATACTGGAAGTTTAATAAAATATATAATAATAATAATATCTTAAGGTTGTAGCCTGTGGTGGGATGGACCATCCTCAGAGGGGGTTTCAGTTAGTCTCCAGAAGAATCATCCCAGAATAAAGAGCGGCCACCGCATGTACCCAAACACCGTCATCGGACACGCTGTTAACATGCCAAGTCTCCTACAGAAGTCCTTGTGGATTTTGGCCAGCACCAGTCTCTCTCTGTCGCCTGGACTTTCCTCCTCCCTTCTGCTCACTGTGATCCCTGCTGCTGCTGCTGCGAACGCCTCTCTTCCAACATCCGGCACACCCACATGGAGACGACCTCAGTATTGCCATCATTATACTGGACGATGAAGAGGTGGCCCTAAGAGAAGCAAAGGCAGACTCAGCCAAGAGGTTCAAGCATCTTAGGAACAGGGCTTTTTTTCAGCAGGAATGCGGTGGGACGGAGTTCCGGCACCTCTTGAAAATGGTCACATGGCCGGTGGCCCTGCCCCCTGATCTCCACCAGCCACCAGCCATGTGACTATTTTCGCCGAGGCCACCAGCCATGTGACTATTTTCGCCGAGGGCAATTTAAACTTTAAAAAACTCCTCCCTTGTTCCAGCTGACCCAAAGTGCGGTCCTGAGTTCCACCACCTCTTTTCCCAAAAAAAAAGCCCTGCTTAGGAACATACAAAACGGTCAGAGAACTGATCCGCTCAGGCTGATGCTCTAACAGGCAGCGGTTCAAGGGCTCAGGCAGGGCCTTTCTCAAGAGCCCATTACTTGAAATCTGCAGTACTTGAAGCATGTGCCATCGGCCTTGGGCTCCTCCTAATGTTAAGCGGCCTTAGCAGTCTCTTTTCTAGTGCAGCGTGATGTGCTCTATCTTGCTGTGGATCTCCGGTTCTTTCCTAGCCCCGTTACTGAAATCCTCTACCTGGAGATGCCAAAGGAACCTGGGGTCTTCTGCATGCGAAGTATGAGCTTCCATGGTCAAGGCCCACCTGAAGCTTTAGCCAGGGACAACACTCGTCTTTTTCTTTTTTCTTTAAAGGTGCAATTTGAGAAGGGAACAACTACACTCAGGCAAAGGGTGCACTGGCTGTTATGGACCAGTTGAAGGAAGATAGAGGTGGGCTTGAATTTCTCGTACCTGCCTCCCAGGGTTATATATCCTTGTCCTCCCAATATTGATTTAGTGGTACATCACTTTAACATTTCAGGGCTCAGGGGGATAGCGCAACGGCAGGAGGGGGGCTGGCCATTATTTCAACGTACAGCAACAGGGGAACAGAATTGAGAGCTACAAAGGAACACGGGAAGAAGTTCCTTTCCTCCTTGTCCAGACCACACGGGAGATCTCATAGAACAGGAGAGGTCTTTTGGACTTCCACAGTCATCTCACAGGCTAGACCACTCCTTCGAGGAAAAAAATAATAATAACAATAAAAAGGAATGATTCCCAGAAGCTTGCAGAAGTTACCAGATGCTTTATTTTGGGTTCTGTCATAGTACCATCATCAAGAGATGAATCAACTGTGAAAGGAGTGAATGAGTTTCAGCATGCGCAGAACCCCTAACCAGTGATGGATTTAGAGGCATCCCCCTGCTTTGGACTCACAAGCCGAAGTTTCTGGGACACAGGAAAGGGGCCCTGACAGTTCTCTTTTTCGGAGTCAACAACGGCACATGTGTTTGTGCAGGTCCGTCTGAGAGAGGCTGGCTTGTCTTAGGCTACTGGCTGGGAATTAGGGCTGAGTGGTGAACTGGGACCTTTCACTTCCCTGGACGGGTCTTGCATTCTGCTTACTGCAGTGTATCGAGCCTTGCAGTTTCCCACACTGCCGTACAGCCTTTCAGAGATGTGGCTCCACATAAGCAGCATAAGATCAAAGGACAACGCAGCAGAAGTCAAGATGAAGGTGCGAAGGAACCGTCACCCCAGCCTCCTCACCCGTAAGAGGGATCAGCTGGTTCTCCTGGCCTTTGCTCCCCAACAGCCATGTACAACAATCACAATCACGAAGGCGGACACCGTATGGAGCAAAGTTAGTCCATCAATCTTTGTTATGGCCCACCAGCCATACAGAAGCAGAACAAACAGCATTAATTAATTAATTGCCTAAAACCATAGATCTACAGATATCATTCATCCTAGCACCTTAGGCAATGAAAAGGGTTAGGGGTTATCAAGAAAATTATACACAGGACATTATCTCTGCCCGTATTTTCAGAGCAGAGGATGGAAACTTAGGTATAACTCTGTCTATAAGGAAAACGACACGCCCCTCTCTGTATCTTGTACTAGAAACACTCCACCATTCTGTTCATACCATGTTCATTTTTAAGAGCCGGTATTTGGCCAAGCAAGTCCCTTTTATGCCTAGCTGACATCACAGATCTTTTTAATAAACCCGTGTGAGGTTAAATTGCTCTGGATGATACAAAGTATTTTTAGGTCCAGTCTAAATTTCTCTGCCCCTGGCGTGGCCCAAGGCTCAGATTTGTCCCTCACCTGTTCCCATCTCCTGATCAGCACCACCCATCAGGTACAAAGCGCATGCTTCTCCCAACCCCACAATATTGGGTGCCCCCTCTCTACCCCAAGCTCCTTCCTTTCCTGCCCCAACACAATGGCTCCCCTCTCCTCTCCTCCTCCTTTGATTCTTGATTTAAACCCCCCAAAATTTGACAACTAGAATTAGGAAAAGTAAAAACTGGCACAATAGTTCTTTTTTTGCATTATTTTTCTGATTGCCAAACTTGGATATATTTGTCCGAGTTGAAATCTGCCACACCTCCCCCACCTGGTGCTTTCTCTTTGGCACCCTAGTTTCTTACAGTAATTACTCTTACTGATTTCACAGAATGCCAGGAGGTTAAATTCACTTAAGTGTTCGTAAAACTCCTGGCGATCCCTGGAGGAAAGGAACAAATGTTCTTATTCCCAATAAAATCTACAATTACCTGCCTGGCCTTTTAAATAAGCCAACCACAAACAAAACTGGCAAACAAGGGTCAAGGAAGAATCAAGAGAGAAACAAATCAAGGTCCCAGAGACAAAAGCAGAGCGCACGCACTGGGCCAGTAAAACCAGCCATTAAACAAAGTCAGTCGGTTTCTTCCATGAATCTCCTTTACAGCAGAGAACTCCCTGCTGTGGAAAAACCATCTCGCCTTCATGGGAAGGTCACTTGCCTTGCTCAGCTTCAGCCAGGGCAAGGGAGAGTCTGGGAATAAGATGGCAGCTAGCAGACGTGGCCTGGAAGAACAGGAGAGCAATTTGATTGTATGAGCTCTTCTGACAGGCAGTTGCCCCCAGCTCAACCTTAAATAAATTTCTTCTGTAGGCAGGAAGAGTCAGCTGTGTGAAAAGCCAGCTCCTTGGAATGAAGTGGCAGGCACCTGCTGCTTTGACAGACTCTGGTGGGTGGCAAACCCTGCAGAAGAGTTTTAGGAAGGCTTAGCTTCCAAATGTGCTTTTCCTTGCCACTTAGAATATCACTTGCTGTTCTACGTACAGATACAATAAAAAGTATGTACATCTACCAGAGTCCTGATCTGGATAGCCCAGGTGAGCCTGATCTCATCAGATTTCAGAAGCTAAGCAGGGTCGGCTTTGGCTACCAATTGGATGGGAAACCACAAAGAAGACCAGGGTTGCAGAGAAAGGCAACGGCAAACCACCTCTCTTAGGGCCAAGCTACACATGACGAATGACACTTGAACGGCAAGTGGATTGAGTGGAGGGCAAGTGAACAGGGAGAAATACACTTGCTGTTCAAGTGTCATTCGTCATGTGTAGCTTGGCCCTTAGTCTCCTGCCATGAAACCCTGCTAAGGGTTGCCATAAGTCAGCAATGATTTGAGGGCACTCTCCACCAGCACCAGCACCAGCACCACATCTACCAGGACAGGAAACAAACCCAACACTCATTTGAAAATCCAGGATAATATTTGCAAGAGTTACTCAATCACCTTCAGCCTGTTCTGGGAGGAAAGCAGCCCTGTAATACATAAATCTGGTACTGCATTGAAGGTGGTAGACACTGGTGAGACCAGTATTTTCCAACCAGGGTTCCATGGAACCCTAGGGTTTTGTAGGACATTGTCAGGAGTTCCACAAGAAATCGTGAACGAAATAAATGTTTTGAACTACCATGAAAATTTCCAAATATCCCTTGAAATACTGCAGTTATTAAGCTTATGTACGTTGATGTAGATAGATAGACACACATATAGATACATAGACTGATAAGCTCTTTACAAATAAATGTTCTTGACGATAATTCGGCCGTAACTGAATTCTGCTCCCCGCCATCAACTTTTTTTGACCTGCAAATGGTCTCGTAGGTGTTCCTCAGGATTTGAAAAGTTTTAAGAGTTCCTCCATGGGAAAAAGGTTAGGAAACAATGGACTAGACAATATGTCTAAACTATGAATATATTCTTCTTTCAAGGAGCTCAGGGGAACATATGTGGATCTTTCATTCCAACCTCATAAGAACTGTGTATAGAAGGCTAAAATTGAGAGACCCAAGATTCGAGTCCAGTAGCACCTTAAAGACCAACAAAATGTCAAGAGTCAAGCTCTGTCAAGGTATCTGATGAAAAGAGCTTTGACTCTTGAAAACATATACCATGGAAACCTTGTTGGTCTTTAAGGTGCTACTGGACTTGGGTCTCCCTCTTCTGCTGCAGACAAGCACAGCTACCCAACCAGAGAGGCCCAACATCTAGGAAACTTCTTGGCTGAGGTTTCTGTTTTTTTGTTTTAAAACCAAAGTATCTCCAATCCCAGCCTGGTATTTTAGCTGCTACACCACACCAGCTCTCTTGTCTAGATGATGGTGTTATACCAGCTAAATAGATGGGAACAGATGGTAGATCTTTTTCTAAGCAGAAACTTGAAACAATAGGCAAAGGTTGTGGGAATGAGAGAAGAGACATGAAAAGTTTTGCTCCGGCTAGACATTTGGAGGGTGATAGATTTTTGGCTGACATCACCAAATTCTGCAAGCTAGACTAGACCCAGGGGCAGCAAGAAGAGTCATGAAAAACAAGGGACTGGGCATGGGAAAACCCACGGCTGCCTGAACGGTAAAACTGAACGGCAAAACTGAATGCCAAAAAGTTCATCAAAGGTGAAAGACAAGTAGGACTGCTACCGGTATTGACAGACACGGATAAACGGGCTGAATGAAACCAACCAAAGAAAACCCAAGCCACCTCCCTCAGAAACGGAACTGGCAGTTTGGGCAGGTACAATGAAGTTCCAGGTTAGGAAGAGACAGAACCCGTTTGTCAACCAGACGTACTCATTCCTAAGAAAAAGAGAAATAAGGACAGCACACAAGTAGGAGATAAAGAGGATTAAGAAGAGAGTGGATTAGGTTCAAGGGAATGTTGGCCATTGTGCCTTTTGGCATCAATGGATGCACTTTAGAGTTGAGCCCCAAACCAACTGGCGACCTCCTGTGAGGCTTCAATATTCTCGCCGAGATTTCCTTTATATGGTAATATTGCATACATTTACAGGGAGTTTGGAACGCATTTCCTCTTGCTGTCAGCATTTCCCCTGACAAGAGTTGTCCGCTCATCAGGGTTAAGAATTTACTGCCGCAACAGACTGGCCAAATTCCGACTTTTCTTTCTGAAACTATTTATTTTGTGCGGAAAGCGTGCTGGAAAACTACAAACCCAGGGAGCACAACCTCTGCTCAGAGATCTTTCAAAGTGGTATCATCAGTCGCACGGCCTCAATCAAGAAAGCAGGTGAGAAAACAAAGCTCCCATTTTTGTATGCAGAGGGAAAACACGAAAAGCAAAGGTGCAGAAATACACATTCTTCGTGTTTGTCTATATTGCTCTCATTTGACATGGCCACTGCAGTTCTTACAATCACAGGAACAAAACAGGCCAATCCTTGAATACCAATTCAGTATCTCCACAAGAATCACACAACTATTATTTGGGCCACCCAGATTTAAGTACAGGACAAGACTGCTTTGCCATCATCTGGATTTTGCTCTTAGCTCATATTAGGATCACAACCAGGGCTGTGTTTTGGCCCAAGTACCTCCACTCAACCATGCTGAAACACTCTGGGGAAAGTTCACTCTTTCTGCTGTCACCGATTCAGCCGAGAAAGGTCAGGTCGGCTCAGCCAGGGGATGGAGACGGGTGAGTGTCAGCCAGCCTAATTCTCTGTGCCAACTCCGAAAATGAGATAAACAATGACAAACCGGGCTTTTTAAATGAACTTGTCACATCTCATTTTCTTGAGAAGGGCCACTTTTTAAAAAACGATTGGGCTTTTGCAGGAGGATTAACCCATTCGACGGCGAACTCCTCTTGGTGGATGGCGTTGCTTTGACTCTGTGGCTTGGCTTTGCAAGGACTGCCATATTTTGTCTTATAGATGTGCTGCCTTCTTAGCATACTGCAGGATCCCAACAGCTCAAGAGAGAGGGCTGGTATACCCGAGAACTGTATTTCCGTGTAAGTTCTGTTTCCTTCTCCGTTTGTGGGGGGGCTTTCAATTTAACCTGAACCTTAGAAACAAGGTGTCCCAACCATCCAACTGACGGCATCTGCAATCACGTTCCTCTCTCCTACCAGTCAGGAGACCTCTCTCAATGCAGGCAAAGACATTCTTCTGTTTAAAAACTTTCTGCAATTAGTCTAGTTTTATTTTTTTTATGTTATTTATAGTCTGCCTTTCTCACTAAGACTCAAGGCAGATTACAATCGGTCAATACCATCAATAGTAGGAACATTCAATAAACAATGCAACCGGATATGACATGTGGATTAATAATTCATCAAGTTTCTGCAGCCCAAATACTGGCTGCTGCAAAATTCTTTATTAGGAAATTCTATACGTCCAGCCTCACAATAAGTAATAAATGTATACTACTGTTTTAATGAATTGACATAAGTCTGTGTATGTTCTGCACTCGGATCACTCAACTGGTCGCATCTACCGCCTTCCTTTCTGTAAAACCTCTCTACCATTGCAGTCTTAAACAGAGTTAATGCTTCGAAGCCCACTGACTTCTGTGAACTAGAAGGGTGCGACTGCTTAAAATTGCACTGTAAAAAGCCCTTCCACCTTTGCCTGCCAGCCCCACATACTATATTCCAGCATCCCCCTACCCCTCTGATACAACTCAATTTAAATATTTTATTTTTAAAAAAATATTTTTAAATATTTTATTTTTTTCGAAGCACTATATTTGGTTCTGTATAGAGCCACATTTGGCTCTTCAGTCATAAGCTGTAGACTCCTGCTTACTCACACAGTAATTCATTATTCATTGAGCAAAAAAAATACTTTGTCCAGAAACAATTCCCCCCGCAGCTTAATTGGATGCTTGCCAGCTGTACTTCTATGGGAGAAGAACAGGGCTTTTTTCCAGTGGGAACACGGTGGAACGGAGTTCCGGAACCTCTTGAAAATGGTCACATGGCTGGTGGCCCCGCCCCCTGATCTCCAGACAGAAGGGAGTTTAGATTGCTCTCCGTGCAGCTCGGCCATCTATACTCCCCTCTGTCTGGAGATCAGGGGGTGGGGCCACCAGCCATGTGACCATTTTCTCTAAGGGCAGCCCACTGAGTTCCACCACCTCTTTTCCGAGAAAAAAAGCCCTGGAGAAGAAGAAAACATTCTCCCATTCCATTTTTCCCACCCCATGATTAATTTTATAAACCGCGATCATGTCTCCACTTAGTCGTCTTTTATATAAACTAAAAAAACAAACAAGCCCAGACTCCTTAGACTTTCTTTGTAGAGAAGCTGCTTCAGCTTCATGATAATTTTTGGTTTCTGTCTTTTGTATCTTTTCCAGCAGTACATTATCCTTTTCAAGATACCGTGACCAAAACTCTGTGCAGTATTCCAAATGAGGTCACACAAGACAAGATTTATATAGAGGCACTGTGACACTAGTACTTCCCCCCCGATTACATAGCATTTTAATATTTATTATTCTAATTTGGACCTTACTTTGACGGCATGTTTACAGAAGACAAAAGAGTGGTGTAGTGGTTAGCATGTTGGATTAGAATCGGGGAAACCTCAAATGGCCACTCTGCCATGGAAGCTTGCTGGACGACCTTGGGCAAGTCATGCTCTCTCAGCCTATCCTACCTCAAAGGGTTGCTGTGAGGATAAAATGCAGGAGAGGAGAATGATGTGAGCTTCTTTGGGTTCCCACTAGAGAGAAGGGTGGGGCATAAATGATGTAAACAAACAAACCCAAGTTGATTAAAACCTTTTAAGTACTTTATTAAAAAGCATAGTTGTTTATAATATAGCAAAATTGTAGCACATTTTTAAATAAAATTAAAAATGTTTATGAACAGCTTCCAAGAATCTATCAAGCCAAAGATAATCCAATAGCATTTCTATGGAGAAAAGCCTTTGCACCCTAAATGTCAGACAGATGAAAGGCAACAAATGCCAGTTTGGTGTAGTGGTTAAGAGCGGCAGGACTCTAATCTGAAGAGCCAGGTTTGATTCCCCGCTCCTCCATTTGAAGCCAGTGACCTTGGGTCAGTCACAGCTCTTTCAGAGCTCTCTCAGCCCCACCCACCTCACAGGGTGTTTTGTTGTGGGGATAATAATGGCATACATTGTAAACCGCTCTGAGTGGATGTTAAGTCATCCTGAAGGGCAGTATATAAATCGAATGTTATTATTATTATTATTAATTCTGGGGCCATTACACAGAAGGCTCTGTTCCTACTCAGAGAAAACACTACTTCCTTAAGTGAGACAACCTAGAACAGGCTTTTCCCATTTCACAGAAGACATAACTCAAAAGGTCACTGAATTCCCCCAAAGCTACTTGGCAATCAGTACATCTCTCCTTCTATTTACTCTTTCAATACCTACTATTACTATATCTCTCCTCAAGACTGGAGTTATTTGATTCCACCAACTCCACTCTCTGAAAGATGACCAGCAGCATTCATTATATTCCCAAGGATTTTGGAACTACTTTTACACCTCCTTCCTGACCATTTTAATGAAACCATTCTCACAGTGGCAAAATTTTGTGCTTCAATACGCAAAACAAAGGGCAGACAGTATAATATTTTAATAATTTTAGCACTGATAACGAGGCTCTGAATTCCTTACAGCACGTATTTACTCCTTTTGTGCATCCTTGACTTGTTTGCTACGTACTGGTTGATGACTGCAACAATAAACGGACTGACTGAACTAGCTGAGGTGTGTCTGTCTGTGTGTGTGTGTGTCTGTGCTGAAAGCAGGCTCAACGTCACGAATAAGCCACACGGGCATTCCATATTCTTAGACATGATAAGCAAAGGCAAAAATGGAGCAGACTCAGCCAAGCCATAAATCAGATCCAAGGGAACAATTGCTTTTTTTCATCCGAAATCAGTCCGAGGAAATCCTGCATTCAGAACAATAAAATAAAAGCAAAAGTTCCCAACTGTTGCACTTCGGAGGCGGCCTTATCAAGAAGGATTGTGGAACCCTCAGATGGCCCTTCAAATACAGTTTATTAGTGTGTGATATGAAAAGGGTGTTTTTATTGCATGATATAATGCAATGGGACCGTGGGCACTCGGCAGAAAGACCCTGCGCTCAGAAGTGTAATGAACCCAGAGCCCAACAAACATTATACTGTACATTAACCTATCATTAATGGCACATTAGGGCTGGGGGCATCGCACGCTTACTGGTCAGGACTCTGTGAGGACAACACGGGCTGGCAGAGAAATAGAGAAAGAAGCACACTGTCTGTGTGGGCTTAAAGCAAATAGAGAAAATAAATATTCTTCATGGCTACGGAGCCTTATTTGTAAAAAGATCTTCTCCCACTGCTTAGAGTGCAGTAGTAACACCGCTCTCCTTGATGAAAAAAACAATACTAGGTGCTTCATCTTGAGGTATTTAAAAAGGCCCTTTGGTGGTCTCCACATGAGAATACAACGTGGGTTTCTTCCACTGATGGAACATGGCAGCCTCTGTCTGAAACTTGCCTTGCATATACATGCGGGTTCATTTTTTTTTTTACCTGCTTCTATCTCTCTCCTGCCTTTCCTGTAATGCTAGGATTATAATAGCAGTTCATTCCCTATTTTATTCAATTCTGATCAGCAATCGATTGGCTGAACCTCAGCAGAAGAGTTCCTGAAACGGATCTTGCACAGTGTGCGATGGTCATCGGTTGGGCACCATGGCAAAAACAGCCTCCGTGGAAGCAAGGAAAGAGTCGACAACTGCACCCCTGGCAGACAGTGGAGCGGTTGGAGCCAAGTTCCTTCCCTGGTTAGCTATGAATAGCTTAGATGTCTCCTGCAGAAAACATCTGAGATACCCACTGATCTCAGAGACCTTCACAGGATGCTGCAAGCCTTTAGGGACTTGCAGCATCTTTATTTTGAGAAATGGCTGAAGAGTCCGGGGCTAACGGCTAAAAGGAGATATGAAAGAGGTTTGCAGAATTACACAAAGTGGACAGAGGGATCTTTTTCCTTTCTCTCCCATGGTACGAGAACTCAGGGGCACCCAATGAAGTTGTTTATAGACATAGGTTCAGGCCACACAAAAGGAAATACTTCCTTACTGAATGAGTAATTATATTATGGATTTCATTGCCAGTGGAAACAGTGATGGCTGCGAGCACTGAGAGCTTGGGACTTAGACCCATAGAGATGACGTCTATTGATGGCTATTTGCCATAGTGGCTGAAAGGAGCCTCCGCTGACAGAGGCAGCGAACCTCTGAAAACCAGTAGCAATGAGGAGTAGTAATGCCTGGTTTGTCTGGCCATCCAGACCAAGTGGTTGGCCACTGTGTGAAACAGGATGCTAGACTAGATGGACCAGTCTGATTCAGCTAGCTCTACTTATGGTTTTTACTGTCACCTTCCCCCTATATACTCCTGTTTTTAGGCCTCCTAAGTCTCTTCTCATTGAAATTTTCAAGATCCCCATCGCTTCTTCAATGCCACCAGATTCTCCCCAACACCAGTTCCCAATTGCACCTTTTGCCCTAGCCTTGTGCATCTAATTAACCCACACGGCCCAGACCACAACCAACACTGCGCACATGTTGAACAGTATTTGTAGCAGCAACTGAAAATGAACTTCTTGTACGATAACACAAGCGTTTGCATTTCTTTATCTGCTGGAAAGTTTTTGCTGTGCTCCCTCTCAACAACAAAGAAACAGGACAAGTGAAACGATTCCTTTTATTTGAATCAGCCAGCATTCAATAAAGTTGGAATGCAAGCTTTCGGGTTACACAAAACCCTTCAGCAGTCTGGATATTTGCAGGTTTTCAAACTACTAAATGAAAATGCTCTTAGAAATGGAAAAAGAGCAACTAAGGCACATCTGCCCACAGCCATTTTAAAATGGCAAATTTGGCTCGTTGCACACTTCTGTACCTTACCATACTCTGTAATTAAAATGTTCATTAACATACATGAGACAGAATGAGCTGGATTCCTACAGTTAGCTCCAGATGAAGCTGTGAGAGTTGCCATTTAAAAAATTCTCCCTTAAAACTGCTGCAAACATTAATCATCCCCACACTTCAAATGTTCTGATATCCACCTGGCTATACTATTAAAATAAAACTTGCTGCCCCAGGGAAATCCTACTTATTCTTAATTGTTTCGAGGCTTTGATGGGCTTTTAATCTAAGATTAATTTATGCAATTTTAAATAACTCTTCTTATGATTAATAAGCTTGAAAATTAAAAGGAGTCTAAAGCAATTATAATGAGCATTTGGTCATAACCTCATTAGGAGGAGGAGTGAAGGATACAACACTGGAATTCTTACAAGATTACAATTTAAGGTTACTTCCCAAGAAGTCAAATGCTGCTCTTCAAACTGGAAAGACAGATTAGCCTAGGTCAGGTGGGGGAAACTGCGGCTAACTGGATCATCATCATAATATTATACCAGGAGCTACAAAAGACTTATTTTGCAGGGAAAGCCAGCCTAGTTCAGGACACGGCAGACATGTAATTTCAGAAGTTTGTAGTTTCTTTGGGTGGCAATATCCCTAACGGCTTTCAAAAGAGCAAGTAACACTTTTTTTTGGAAGAGGGGCTGTTTCCCCTGGGCAAGTGTGGGACCAGAAAGCTGGGAGAGGCTTATCTGCTAACTGCCCCACTGCCAAGCAATGAGCCAGAAGCCCTGCTCCACCTGAAGCCAAGTTGGTCATGTTGCTTTCATCTATCAGAAGCCGCTATGGAAATCTGTTGGTCCATAGGTAGAAAGGTCCATAGGTAGAAAGCTTTATAATATAGATTTCATTAAAATTGTCACTGTTGTCAAGATCCCAGGCACTGGCTCCTCTTAGATCAGATGAATTCAGGGTAATTGGGGGGGGGGAGGGAGCAAGAAGAGAATAAAAGTCTTCAGATTTGGTAATTCTTAAAACTTTAGGGAACTGACATGTCCTTGAGTGAATGTACTGTGGACTGTCAGAATTAACAATCTTGGCTTCACACTGAAGTTTCTCAAGTCTTACAAGTGTGTACTTTTTTCAGCTGCTCAGTTCCATGAGCTGATTCAAAAAACAATGGCCTGGCCCCCAGCCTTCGAGTGCTCGGACTAGAAAAGCTTGGCTTGGAAATTCCACCATAGGATTCTGTTTAACAGTTATATAACACTTAAGAATATAACTATCACTGCAATCCCTGTAGGTTATACACACGATATGGAAGAAAACTGAAGCAGCAAGTTTGGTTTTTTTAAAAGATGTGTTTAACTCCCAGGACCACACAATGATGTCACTTTGGGTCAGCTGGAACAAGGGGGGAGTTTTTTAAAGTTTGTATCACCCTTGGCGAAAATGGTCACATGGCTGGTGGCCCCACCCCCTGATCTCCAGACAGAGGGGAGTTTAGACTGCCCTCCATGCTGCAGCATGGAGGGCAATCTAGACTCCCCTCCGTCTGGAGATCAGGGGGCGGGGCCACCAGCCATGTGACCATTTTCAAGAGGTGCCGGAACTCCGTTCCACCGCCTTCCAGCTGAAAAAAAACCCTGCCGATAAAGGTATCCATGCTTTCAGCCTGAGATTGAAACAAGTGGGGAGGAGGAAAAACCTGGAGACTGAAACAAGTAGGGGGAAGGAAAAACTGGTAGATAAGATCCACTGCCTTTCCTTGCACTATACAAACTCAGTCCCTTTTTTGTCTCCTCCCCACCCCAACAAGAACCTCTGCCCACTATACTCAGAATTCCTGTACTCTGTTGTCATGTTTTTCAACTGTTAGTAGTAAGTCCTTGGGGCAGAATTGACCACAAGATCTCACACATGATGCTAAAACGTATCAACAGTTGTGTTATAGAGCAGAGATGTCTGCTTCATTCAATTATATGTCACTATTGGTTTACAGAAATAAAAAGGTGTTTAACATCTCAAACAGTACCAAGCAAGCAGACAAACTTTTGACGCAGCCAGTATCCTTTTTTCAAAGGCCCCCTCCAAAAGATGAAATCTAGGCTTGAATATTCTTTGCAGTGGAAATCTCAGAGACCTTGGAGAAGTAAAACTGCAGCTTCAAAAAAAATCATGTTTAATTTAAAAATTAGAAAGTGGAGCAGGCCATGAACGCGGAGCTTGATTGAAACAAAATTTAAATTCCTGTCAAGCCCATTTAAACACAGGGGCCTTCATAGCCAATTAGTTGCTCCGTGTGAATGCTGGATAAACTTAGGCCTGGCCACTGCCAGGAGAGAGCAAGCCCACTGTGAAGTGCTGGGAAGGAAAAAAATTAAGTAAAATCAGGAATGTATGAAATATTTATCCACCCGGTTTATCACGATGGGGTTTGCAAAGTGTAAACGAGACAAAAAACGATTCCTTGTTGCCCTCCAATCAATCTGCCCCAAATGGTTTGGGGCATCTGTTTCTGGTAAATTTTGTTTACTATGGCAGATTTTGCCTTAATTGTCGTTGTTTATCTCCCTCCGTCCCTGGGGCCCTAGTCTCCCGATAACTAATATTTAACACTCATTCCACATCTAAAGCTACTTGGAATCCTCAACAGGTTTCGGGGGCTCTTAAAATTATTGAAACTGTGGAGGCAGGGGACAGAATTGCTTTGTGAGGGGAGCATTTTCTTCTCCACAACCAGCTGGGCCCAATCACCACCAGGGAGAGAGACAACAAAGGTGCTAAAAGGCTCTTTCACAATGGTGGTTCTGCTGCTGCCGGGAATTCGGGGGTGGGGGGATAAAAAAGACCTTTGATGGAGGTGGGGGGGAGGAGAATCAAAACAAGAGGGTTATGGCAATCTAGCCAAAGAAAGTTACTGTTATAATGAAATGCTGTCAATCAGCATGAAAATCCAATTAAGAACCATTTGGCGTAAGGTTTCTTAAGTAGAAATAGGTCCTCTATTTAGACAAAATTTTGTCAGCTCCATAAATTAGAAAATGCTACGTTTTTCAAAAAATAAAAACGATTGTGAGCGCCTCTTACAAATCTTATGTATACACTCATGCACGTTTCCTACAGTATAAAAATGCTTCATATCTGCATTATCTTCCTTGTTCTTCGATAATAATAATAACAACATTCAATTTATATATTGTCCTTCAGGACAACTTAATGCGCACTCAGAGCGTTTTACGAAGTATGTCATTAATAACGCCCCAACAAAACACCCTGTTAGGTGGGTGGGGCTGAGAGAGCTCCAGAGAGCCGTGACTAGCCCAAGGGCACCCGGCTGACTTCAAGTGGAGGAGTGGGGAATCAAACCCGGCTCTCCAGATTAGAGTCCCACGCTCTTAACCACTACACCAAACTGTTGGAACTATGGACCTAACTTGTGTAACCGAGGCTCTGCCAGCCCAAGAAGTCTCCTGCAAGGAACCTAAAGTTCACTGAGGAAGTTTTAAAGGGACAGGGTTGTATATTCCTTGATTAAAACTTTTCTGTAGTTCTGACATTTTCTAGGAAGAAATCAAGAGCTTTGTTATGGAGAGGGAAAACACCACTCTCCTCTCCCCCACCTCATTTATTATCTGCAAGATCATCCTGTTCCCTTTGAAAGACTATTTTTATCTGTTTAGACAAACTGTTAAGGGACTCGCACACAAATGATGTTCATTTCAGTGGGTCTTGTGTGGGAGGAGCTCCCAGGGGATCATGTCCTAGATTAACAAGTAAATGTTGACTTATCTGCCTGCTGTAACATTTCATGATTTCTGGACCATTTGAACACAGCATTCTGTCCAGCACATGCCACATGGCAAATGATTGGCCAAACTGTGGCCTCACATAGCCAGACCAACTTTCGGCCTTCCACGAGTTTGCGGTGGGGGGAGCTAACTGCATCATATGCTAAAAATCCATCTGGCTACTCAACAGAGTTTGCCACGTGGCCCACTATGCGTGCTGAACAGATTGCGCAGCTCTGACCAGTTTTGGGTCACGTGGATTAGATCTTGTGGATCAGCCAAAAATGGTGCAATAGCAGGCTCTTTTCCTGCTCTCTGATGAAATTAACTTTGGTGGTGCATGTTTCCACCAGCACAGGTAAAAGCAGGCCTGAAGGTTATCAGCTGATTTATTGTCACATAATTTATTAGATGGAGGCTTTTGAAAATGGGATTTGAAGAGAGAAGTTGTGCTCTGATCAGGGGTGGAACCAGGGTTTCTGGCACCGGTGGCTGCCCCTACATGCGTGCATACCCTGGACTGCGTGATGTTGTCACTGCGTGATGATGTCATCATGCAGCAAGCCAGCCCCATTGGCTGGCGGGTGGCTGGGACGGTGCGCGGAGGATGCCTGCGGTCCTAGTCAGGCGTGGTGGGTGGCTGGGGAGGTTCTGCACGCTGTCCCGGATGTCTGCCATGCCTGGGGGCATGTTGGTGGCGGCGTGTTGGTGGCAGTGGCAGCATGGGGCTGGCCGGCTGCAGCAGCTGAGGGGCAGGCATGCCAGCTCCGTGGCGCGTGCCTCCACCTTGGCACCCCTTCCGGTGGCACCTCGGTGCCCACCTCACCGCCTCAATGGTGGCGCCGGACCTGGCTCTGATAGCAAGCACAGTGCTAAGCCACCTATACCTAGGCAGCAAGTGCCCCATCACAAAGGGCATTCAGGCTCTCTTCTGGTTTGGAGGAGGAAAAAAACAGAGTTGTGGCCTGTAGTCAGGAATGGGGTGATAATTTCAACCCCCTGCGTTGTGCCTTCTAGTTCTGCATTCTACTTCCTGCCTCATCAGTGCGGACAGAAAAAGGGAAGGTAAAGCAGTGGAGGCCGTGCTCTCTTAAGAGCATACCTTGCTGCCTCCAGTCACTTGATAAATTGGCTTCTGCAATCCAGAAAGAGTGCTGCATTCCATTAGTTTTTGCTCTCTCCTGTAATTATAGAACAGCGCTGAAGAGTTTGAAACCGTGACTTGCCAGCACTGCAAATATCGTAGATTTAGTCACCAGCTTTTGCGGTCACACAGTTTATGCAACTACAAACTTTTAATGGAAGACGGGGGAAACATTACATCCTTTCTCTGGTGGGCCACAAAACTGTAAGGACATCCCAGTGGTTTTAAAAGAAGATAATAGCATCTGGCTGGCATGGGATCCCACTCTCTAAAAATATTAAAGGGAAGAAGGAAAAAATGAATGTGCAGTTGGTTAGAAATATATGATCCAATAGTACACGTATCTAATCAAAGGCTATATTTGGGATGTATTTGATCAGTTTGTTCTTAGGGATAGCTACAATTTGTAACAATATTTTTAGTTTGTGTTAAAATTAATAACATTTTTAAAATCATGTAGTCGGGTACAGATTCAGCAATCTCTATTTTGTTCAAGTTTCATTTTATTATTTTGGCAGATTTTTTTAAGGTTGGTAACCAACAGGGAACACGGGTCTGGGCTCACTAGACTGGGCACACTGCCCCCCGGCAACGGGGATGTGTTCTTTACCCTCTCCTCAATTCAGACTGGATACAACTGGAGGATGATGTCTGCCTTCAGTGATGTAGGAAGCCAATCAGTTTGGGCAGACGAACTTAGATGTTTACTATGAGATCCCTGACTAACTAGGGTCATGTAAAGAAGAATGGCCTTTGAAAGTGTAACAGAAAAAAAAAGCCCTTGAGCAGCAGCAAACTGAGGGAAAAGTGGCCACAAACTGATGTTTGCAAGACAGGATTTTTTTTTCATGGACCTTTTCACCCCCCCCCTCGTTTCAAAATACCAGTTTTTGCATAACCAATTGTATCTGGTAGAAATTTGCCGAAGTGAAGCGATAGATTTTTTTTCCAACTTAAAGAGGCCCAAGTCCGCTCATGTTCCACCAATGCAGTGTATGTTTGGGGAGAATCATGTAGTGGTACCTCTCTGGCTTTCTTGTGCACCAGGAGGCAGACCGGAAGTCCTCCGCTTTTCCTTCCTTTGCTGCTCTGCTTGATAGGAGCAGAGAGAAAGGGATGCTTCTTCCTGGAGATGCAGCACCCCCTATGTAGGTGGGGCTGAGAGTGAACAAAGGAGAGGCAGAGAGCAGAAGGGACAGGTCTTTTCTCTTCCGAGTCTTGTCTGGCGCAGGGAGAGCGGGGTTATGTTTCTGTCCCACCAGGGACATAACCAGACAGATTTTTCTTTCTCCCACTTCAGTCTTTCTGAAGGGAGTGGAGGCAGTCAAGTTGTGGGAGAAACTTAAGAAGCACTCTAAGACACCCTATTAACTTTCCAGCAGTAGTACGCTCTTCGCTAGGAAGCCTGCCAAGGGAACACAAGACAGTCTAAAAAACTCAAGCCATGCAAAAGCCTGAAAAACGGGGCCATCTTCTTAAACAATTCTCATAAGCAGGCCGGCACTACCGGGAGATGATTTCCATGTTAGCCTGCTTGCTGGAGCTCTCTCTGCCACTGAACAGCGACAACAGATAATAACCATTAGTAAATCAAACTCCTTGGCAATATCCAGCTGTGCCTTGCGCATTTACATACAGATAGAATGGGTATATGTTTTTAATATGTATGCGATAACGCACTTTCCCCACAGCTGAAGTGTGTCTTACAAAAGGAGGAGGCGAATGGGAATGGTATTGCCATGAGATAATAAAGTGACCTAGATAAAGTATTAGCCGGCGATTGATCTCAAACATGGGAAGGCTGCCTCTCTCTGACCTGGTTACTTACTATGCATAGATTCTATTAAATAGAGCTTAGGAATTGAAAGCTTCGAGAAAACGGTGCCACTGAGGCTGAGATCGGCACTGTCTGGGTTGGAGTCCGCAGAAGCAGAACCTTGCATCTCATAAGAATCAGAGAGCATAGAGCCACACCTGAAAAACCAGGCCTGCCTCAGATAAAAGCGAGTCTACTGTAAGGCCAAAGCTGGGGCTTTTTTAAATGGAGGTGAAGAAGCCAAATGCTTCAGGTAAATAATTCTTCTTGCTTCAGGTAAATAATTCTTCTGCCTTGTTGTATTTTTCTGAGAACTTTGGTGCAGGTGTTCACAATATTGAAACCAAGAGGGGCTCTTTTTGTTTAATTCAATGACCTTCTGTATCCAGGGCTTTTTTTCAGCAGGAACGCAGCGGAACGGAGTTCCAGAATCTCTTGAAAACGGTCACATGGCTGGTGGCCCCGCCCCCTGATCTCCAGACAGAGGGGAGTTGAGATTGCCCTCTGCGCCACCGAGCAATCTATACTCCCCTCTGTCTTTAGATCAGGGGGCGGGGCCACCAGCCATGTGACCATTTTCTCTGAGGGCAGCGCACTGAGTTCCACCACCTCTTTTCCCAGAAAAAAGCCCTGTCTGTATCTACTTACGTACATAAACTAGTGTAAAAATGGATATCTTTTACTGGTTCCTCCATGGAGGATGCAACTTCCAAAGCATTATGGAATGCAACATGTACTGAGGTGTAGTCTGACTTGCAACATGGAAACCTGGGTCATATCCTCGTTCCACCATGAAACTCTCCGGCTAACTGTGGGCCAACTGCCAGCTGGGACGGTAAGCAAATAAAGCAGGGTAACGGTCACTATGCTGCACTATTTGGAGGAGGAGGAAGATACAAATGTGGTAAAATAATAAATGGTGGAATAGGCACCGGGATGTCTGCGTGAGTTCTGTGGAGGGTTGACTGGCATTTAGACTGCCTCAGACAAATGGATCAAGAGGGATGAATCTTTCTGTTTGTCATGCAGAAGGAGCAACACTTCATACTCTTCGAAAGCACCTTTGGATCCTTTGGTTTCACTTACATAGAAAGAGGCAATAGGTATGCAGAAGGTCCTAGGTTCAATCTCCAGCATCTCCATCTAAAAGTATCATGGGGTAGGTGATCTGAAAGACCTCTGCTTGAGGTTCTGGAGGGCTGCTGCTAGTCTGAGGAGACAATACTGACCTTGATGGACAATGGTCCGATTAAGTATAAGGGAGCTTCATATGTTCAACAGAACATGGCTCGAGGGAGAACTTTAGCATGTCAAAGATGCTTTCCCGTGAAAGCAGTGTTCTCCTCTCCTTCCCTCTCCCCTTTCTCTTCAGTGGGACTCAGGCAGGAGAACTTCCCAGAGCTCATTCCTGGTAGAAATGATGACTCTCATTTTGATGGGAGCTGCATCAGGAGTGGATTATGGAATACTGAAGTATAATTAGTTAAAATCCTGGTTTTTAAAAATCATTTAATAATTTAAGAATTTAACAGAGCAGGAACAAACTGGAGGCTCAGCTATCGTCATCTTTAATTATACTGAATTGCCTGTACAATGCCAATATTTGAGACAGCTCATATTGCCGAAGTGGGAAAGATGTATTTTACCTTCCACTCCATCACTACAGATGACTTACCAATGGCCCAGGGAGCTCCTTTTATCCAGAAAGCTTTCAAAAGTCAGAACCTGCTACTTGCTCCACCAGCCAGATCACACTTACTGCTTCTCTCCAACAAACCTGATGGCTGTGGGATTCACTGGAGGATAAGACTATTTGCCAAGATAGGTAACTGGAGAACCTCCACATTCAAAGACAGTATATCATCACATGCCAGAAGATGGGAACAAACAATAAAGGAAGGCCCATCACATTCATGCCCTATTTGTGAGTACCCAGAGACAATGGACTAGAAGGACATGGATCTGAACCAACTTCTTAAGTTCTGTCATTTGAGCTGCCTGCTGATATGAACCTGTCAACTTTTTAAAAGAAAAACTTTCTAAAATATTGGTATTTGGCCACAGAGCTTTTACATCTACAAACAGTTTCAAATATCATATACATCCACTTCAGGCACATTTTAAAATGTTAATAACTGAACTGCAACTGGTAAAATTTTCAGCACCGCAATTAGTGTGGGCACCTTAAGAGGCTATTCAACAGGTCTCTTGATGTGTGGGAAATCCCGCCCTGGTACCAAGCATAAAGGTCCTCCTTGCTTAACCTTCTCCTGTAGACATTTATTTCACTTTAGTCCTGCAAAAACAACCCACCTGGGGGGGGGGGTCTGACAAGCAGCTGCTGTGCTCTAGATTTCTGACATAGCTGGGAATCACTTGGCCATGCTATTCCGTAAACAGAGATAGCTGAGCCTTCCCTATACATTTCCTTAACTGGGGGAAAGAGGGCTTGAGTAGTAAACGTGAACGGCTGCTTCAATAGCAATCAGAATTTGTTTAGTTCATTTGTAACCTGCCTTTCTCCCCCATGAGGATCCAAAGCAGCTTACCTCTTTCTTCTCTCCTTCATTTTATCCTCATAACAATCCTGATAGGTAGGTTATACTGAGGGTGTGTGACTCAGCAAGCTTCCAGGGCAGAACAGGGAGTAAAACCCGGGTCTCCCGGATCCTAATCTGACTCTCTAACCACCACACCACACTGGTTCTCAGTCTGAGGTCCGGAATAGAAGCAGGGCTGCTGTGCTACACAAGATGCTAGGGACATCTGAATTGGCTCCACTGGGACAACCTATGTATCTGGTACTGCTCATACAGCTAATCTACTGGGACAAGAGGGCTGTGGACCAGCAACACCTCCTCTTCTTCTGGTCTTGGGGCTACGGCATCAGCTGTCCCCCTCCATAGCCACTGGAACCTTCTAGTACCAAGTGGGCGAGGAAGCAATTGGGTTAGACGTCCAAGAAAAGCAACAGGGGAGAGAAACACATGAAATCTTTTTTTAAAGGTCTCTTTTTGAAGCAGTCATGCTTTTTTTAATTATTAAAGGGGGAAAAGAAAGATCCTGTCTTATGAGAAGCATCAGCCACCTTAGGGCAGGTAGTTGGAAAGATATATAACTCTTTGTCGCTGTTCCTCTCGGCATTCACCCCTTGGCCTCCGTCTTTATGACTTTACACCCTGGAGTGGTGTTATAGCTTCCAAATGCACACATATATACCGAGGGTTGGAAGTGCGCGCTGCAGATGTTTTATTTATGAGTGGCAGGCCTATTGCATCACGGAAAACATGCATTTACAAAGAGATACAGGTTTTATGAAACCCCATTCTGTTGGTTTAATAGTCAAGCTACCCAGCCATAGAATAATAACAACGCAGAAGGTAAATGCATCTTCCTCTCTAGAACCTGTTCCAAGTTCTCTCAGATGTGACTAAGTGCAGCAACCTTCCAACCATCAAAAGTTAATAAAAAAAGGTGGCAAATTAAGGCAGCCTCAACCCTCACTACCCGAAACAGAGAATGGACGGGCATGAAGAAAGTTTCCCCTCAAAGAACCAGGCAATTGCTTAAAGCGCTCTCTTTGGCATCAACTGAAATTGTGTGTTTCCATATTTAGATCCACATTCAAGCCTTTCGTGAATGGCCAAATACAGAGAGGAGGGAGACCGAGGCTGCAGATCCCGGAGAAGCCCAATGCAAGGTTTTTTTCTTGGGAACAGCGGGCCTCCTCCTTCCACCTCACCCGCTCTGCTGTACTGCCACCTGCTTGTGAAAGTCCTTCAGGTACAAAAGCAGTTTGCAGTTCAGCAGGAGCGGAGAGGGAAGCAAGGGCAAGCTGGGAAGGAAAGACTGCTCTGACAAGGGCCCCTCCCCTCAAAGGAAGGAGGTAAGGAGGGGGGGGCCAGTTAGCCCTGCTAGCTCCAGCAGCTTTGCCAGGCCTAGGAGTGGCCACCTGCATGCCGTGCATTCATATGTGGCTTGCCTTGACTGGCAGCCGCCTTCTCTGGGCAGCGAGTGGCCGTTTTACTTTTGGTTGGGTTGGCCCAAGTGAGGGGGGGGCAGGCCATCAGTCCATCAGGAAATTTCCTGCTGGCGATAATGACCTGTCTGCCCCCAGATGGGAGAAGTAGCCGATGTGTGAGAAACCGTCAGCCAAAAGCATCCTAGCAGACCAGGCCTAAGTACACAGAATTCTTTGACCCTTGGCCTCTGTTTCTTTATTTCTGGGGAACTCATAATCCATCATATCTCTCAGTCTTCGTTTCACCTGGGTAAAGAAAAAAAAAACTAAACTCACCTTCCACCTTTTGCTAGAGAAGAAAGTAATGCCTGGGAAAACGCATGTGGATTGTAGTGTTAAAAATAATAATTATTAGTGTTAAAAATAATAATAATTAATGTGGTTAGAAACAAAGGGCCACTTGTAAAAAAACTCAGTTGCTTAGCTGTAGCTGAGGTTCTTTGAGTGGTTGTTGGGGCAGTCAACATGACTGACATTTCTGCGCCCATACAGGACACTCCCTGGAATGTTCTAGAACTAAGTTTGTAAATTTTTGGCAGCCAGCTGCAAGTACATTGAAGTGGGACGAGCAGTGGAGCCACATCTTTCCACCCAGTTCTTCCCCAGAGCAACATAACAGGCAGAAATATACTCCACTGTGATGAAGGAAGGCTGCTTGCATGGCTGCACAGGTGACTACTCAAAGAACCACCGGTAAGCAAGCAGTTCTTTTTTGTGATCTCTGGGCAGGCACTACTGGGAGATGAACAATACTGGAAGTAGGAACAGGTGAGATCAAGAGACGAGGGATTCAGTTCTGACCTGTCGAAACTCCAGCCTGGGCATCTGGGGTGTAGTGTTTTACAGGGCTGCACGCTGTGCTCGGAAAAACTCACAAAAGTTCCTGATCATGCAATTGCTGTGACAGTTACAGCAGTTTTAACTGACCTCTACAAGAGGCAGGGCTTTTTTTCAGCTGGAACGCAGTGGAAGGGAGTTCTGGAACCTCTTGAAAATGGTCATATGGCTGGTGGCCCCGCCCCGATTTCCAGACAGAGGGGAGTTTAGATTGCCCTCCGCGCCATGTCGCGGAGGACAATCTAAACTCCCCTCTGTCTGGAGATCAGGGGGCAGGGCCACCAGCCATGTGACCATTTTCTCCGAGGGCAACCCACTGAGTTCCACCACCTCTTTTCCCAGAAAAAAAGCCCTGACAAGAGGTAAGGCAGCACCCAGTGACTGCCTACACAGGGGGCCACAAAGCGGAACAAAAACATTTTTGCTCATAGCCTCTGCAAGGCGGATTCCATCTCCCGCCTAATGTGAAAGTCTTGCCAAAACCTGAAGGACAATTTTGTCGTAAGAGGATTTTACCAACAAGTGTCGTAAACGCAGACACCAAGTTCGTTGAAACGGCTGCAAAGGTCAATAAAGTTCAGGTGCCATCAGAACAATTTCTAATACTCCGAGCCAGACCCTAGTATGAGACCGGAGTGAATGCCAGGGATTCCCCTCCCCCCCATTAAAATCTTCACGAAACAGAGCGAACCGTGACAGCGGAAGGAGGGAAGAAGTTATTTGCGTGTCTTGCTAGCATCTGCTGCTTGTCAGAGCTGGAAGCAAAATTTAGATTTAATGTTTGTCAACTTGTAAGGAAAACACAACCAACAAACTTTCGCATGTAATAAATTAGCAAAGTTTTATTGTTTGCATCTCAAGGAGGACTCACCATTAACTCCTCTGGAGCCGGTCTTTCCTTTGGTTGCTTTCTCATACTGGATATATAAAAAAAGAAAGAGATGCTGTATTAAAAAACCAACTATTTTCTTCATTCACTTAAAATGCAGAAGGTTTTTTTTTTTTAAATCACCAATAGTGGCCAACCAGTAATTTAAAAAATGGTTGTGTGTATACAGGGGTCATTTTGTAGAAAAAGAGCTGGAGGAACACATTAGCATAACTCATGAGCATATGCCACACCCCCTTGCCATCACCAGAAATGGGTCATTAGCATAACTGATTTGCATATGCCACACACCCTGACATCACCTATCTTGGCTCTTTTGGACCCAATCCTGGCCATTCAGGGCCGAAATTGGGCCCAAAATGGCAAAAAGGGGCTGAAAATGGCTGAAAAGGGGCCCAAAATGGTCAGGATCGGGCCACTGCTGAGTGGGAGAGTGATCCACCACCCGTCAGAGGCCCGATCCAGGCCATTTCGGCCCCAATTCAGGCCAAAACGGGCCCAAAATGGCCAAGAGTCAGGTGGGCGGGACTACCTGACATGTGACCTCTTTGGGGAACTGCTGGAACTGCGTTCCTGTGCGTTTCCCCTCGAAATGAGCCCTGTGTGTATAAAACATGAAGGATGGGTCTCACCCTCCGGTCCCAAGATGTCTGGGAGAAAGATGAGTGTATAAGTATTTTAAATAAATAAACAAACCATTGCTATTTTTCTTCTGCTTCAAAGCTTGTGCCACAAAGAAGTGATGACGCCATGTCTCCTCTTGTCCACACTGCTTGCTTTGGGTTACTTCCCACACTGCATGTACACTCAGGATGTTTTGAATGCACACATAAAAAATGTGCATCTGGTGGGTATCTCTCTCTCTCTCTCTCTCTCTCTCTCTTTCTCATATGCAACCCTTAAGGACTCTTGATTAGTGCCAACTCACTGCTGAATCTACTTGTCAGGGTGGCTTCTGAGTAATACAGAGAACGAACCTCTAAGAGCTCAATTGCAAATTATGTTCTGTCATTCATTTCCCATTTTTTCCCTCTTATGAGACTGACCCTGCCTGCAAGAGCTAGGCATCCTGCGAACTCACAGTTGCATCCTGTGAGCTCCAGGAGGAACATTTTAGTTTTCCTGATTAAGGAAGCTACACCAATCAAAGGTACATGGGTTCCATCCCTCCCATATGACAATGCTTACTATGGGAAGTATTTAAGGTCTCAAGTTTTCAAACACATTGTAATCCTTCCGACGTGCCTATAAAGATAGGACAGTGTTAAATCTATCCTCGACCGCAAATGAGAGGCTTAAGATAAGAGAACAGGAGCCTAAGACAAGAGCCACAGGCTCACAACTCACACTTTTAACCCTCATTTGGCTTGCTGAAATAACACCCCCCACAGACCCTTGTCACAAATTCCTGAGGAACAGCCACGTTAGATGCTTGTAGGCAGAACAAGAGTGGTCGGTAGCACTCTAAACACGGAAACGTTTACAGTGGCACAAACTCCTGCAAGGCAGAGCCCACTTCTTCAGGTGCACGAAGTATCAAACTCAGTTGGTAGATTTTTATACACACACACGGCACGAACAGGAGGATGGAGGCGGGTTGTGGCCAACAGGCCATGAGGCCCATCATAAACAGGCCGTTGGTTCAGAGCACACACAAACACAGATTTGGTCAGAAGAGCAAACAATCCACTCCCAATGGCTGGGAAATTGGGAGACTGAGATGAATAGAAGGACAATTACTTTCTGCAGTGAAATAGACAGTGGTTCCCAGTCTCTGCCGAGCCAGAGAGTGTCAAATCCACATCTGGATTCAAGCTCAGTAGCTTCTGGCTGGAGTTCCCCTTCAAACAGTGTTTTGCCACCCACGGAGTCTGTTCTTGAATGCTCAGGATGCAATGGTCCCCCACTGATGGCTGAAATGAGCCCATTTATTGACTTGCGCGGAGACTGTGTCCCTAATCATGTTTGAGCGTGCAGATGAGGCCTTGATGGCCCAGCGGATGCTGTTGGACCTGTGATTGTGTCCTTTGGTGGAGCCAGAAGCAGGGCTGGCACCAGGGTCTCTTGCAGAGCCCAGTCCTTGGGTTCCTGCCTCTATGGATGGTTCATTATGGCTAGTGAGTAGTGGCGTCAGGAACGGCCCACTGCTGCGGAGCGCCCCATGTTTGCTCCGCTACTCATGCTCCCAGCAGCACACACTGCCCAGTGCCACCGGGAAAGTGTTGTGGGCAGTGCAGGTAGCTGGGAGCATGGGGGTGGGTGGGAGGTCTCGCAAGCACACAGGGGAAGGATACACAGGCAAGTGGGAGGGAAGGAAGGTGTGAGCAGGGGTCTGGTGGTAGACGGAGGAGAGGGGGCCTGCTCTGCCCCAAGACATCTCCTTTCAAACCTGGAGCCAGCCCAGGCTCAGACAGACCCGCCCATCTTTGCTTACAGTGAGACAGTGTAATCTGAATTGTGCCACTCATGGATTAGATTCCACTTGCCAACAAATCAAGAGTTTGCAGAACACACCATCCCCTGAAAAGAGCTATGGCTGTACAGGACAAGAAGTCGCACCGTATGCGTTCTACCGGGTGCCAATGCTGCGCAAGCTCTGACTTCAATCAGAAATGACGGCATGGTGGCAGCAGCGGGAGCGCCCAGTGGATCGCTCCCCTAATAACCATGCATGGCCCCAACTGAGGGCTGCATTCTTGCAAGCCATTCAAAGCCGCCTTGGCAACACTCTTAATCTGACATTCCAAAGTAGCTGGATCTCATGGGAGAACAAGGCTATTATCTGCTATCATTCACGCTTCAGCCTGACATCTGTGGACATTTCTATAGAGGTTAGCCCTCCTACTGCCTCAATTAAAAAAATATAAAAACGATACGCTCTCCGATTAATCTCTGGGCAGAGACAGAAAGGTGCTGTCCCCTGCACCTCTGTTTTCAAGAGCAGGATAGATCACCAACAATTATGACTGTGACGTAAAAACTTTATCTAGCCAAAACTGGATCAGCCTTATAATAAACATGAACCTTTGTATTTATTATTTCAATTAACTGGAAAGTCACACTGTTAATTCTTTTATCAGAACACCACCCTTTGGGACATTGCCAGGAAAGGCTCTGTCATATTTTCTTTCGTCTGCATCATCTTAGCTTATCCAAATGATTCACCCTCTTAGATAACAATCCTAGGTGATCTTCTCAGAAGTAGATTCTGTTGACATCAATACAAACTTTTGCGCGCGCGCGCGTGTGCGCGCACACACACACACACACTGCAAATGTGGCATTTTCTGGGTGACAAGTGTTGATTGTGCACATCTATATATTTTAACGTTATCCTATCTGCACTATAGATAATCCAATCCTGCGGGGCACTGAGCATTCTTCCTCTTTACCAATTTTGAGAAAGAAAATGTTTCTAGCTTTCCCTTACAAAGGATCAGATCTTAGTTTGACTAAAAAGTGAAAGGATTGGACAGGCGTAAACTGATGTTCTTCCAATTATAACACAGCACCTCCTGCCCGCTATGCTAAATTATATCCACTGAGAAATTTGATCCAAATGTTTGTTTTGACAAAAAGAAGGATGGAAATCACTCTCTAGCCTTAATAAAGTTTTATCTTTCTCTCCTTGATCACTTTAGTGCCTGCTTATTAGCTTTTAATATAAATGAGGCATTAAAATACCTTCTTTCCTGTTCATTACAATCGCTTGCGTACAGATCTTTAAGCTTTTGGTGCTCAGGAGAGATCTTTTTTAAAAATAAATTCCTTTATTCCCCCAGTTAATTGAAGTGGTCTATTGAGCGAGGTGGCTGGTCTGGAAGGAACCAAACATGCCCTATGGTACAGTTTGAAATAACGATCCCACCATCAGGAAAACTCCTCTCAAAGAAGAGCTTCATAAAACCAGTTCTAAATGAAAAGCTGACAAATCAATCAAGTGCACAGTTTAGCCCATGTTAAAAGGAGAGACAGGGTTTAAAAATAAATAATATTAAAATGCTTGAATAATGGCTATAAATGTGATTATCTGTCATTCTTCTTCAAGCTATTTAAAATACAACAATAACAAAACAGAACCACACACAGCCAAATTCCTAGAGAATACACCCGGATCCCCAATCATTTATTAAACAAGGGAGGGGGGTAAAAATTCCCCCTCTGAAGTACTTTTATGACCCTTTGTGTAAATAACGTTTACATAATTTAAACAGTTTGCTCAGCTTTGCTGGCCCAGCTGCCCAAGGCCTCCGAGTCCCTGGCGTCTCTGGAAGGATGCAGAGGAAGCCATAAGGTCCTGTGGTACTGTGGAGTTAATGGCATGTATCATTTACATCGAGGGCACGGCACATTTGCAAACGAAGCTTACCATTGAGTGATGAAGTGTACAAACGGCTCGGAGAACTCCCCAACCGGAAGGACAGGCGATTCCTGCAATTGGGTTTGGATTGGGGAGAGGAGAAAGGCGGGGGGGCAGGTGGAGGGGGAGAAATAGAGGAGGAGACAAAAAAATCAGAAAGTGTGAGTTTCATTTGTTAATTGTGTAGCTGCTTCTAGATGGAAAACAAGTCATGAGGCTGATTTCAAAAACAGGCGCGCAGGAGGGAGGGGGACCCCAGAAATGGAAAGGGACGAAGTCTCAGGAACGTGTTAGGAATCCTGAATTTAGAAGTAATGAGTGTTATCCAATGGGTAAAAACATGTGGAAAAAAGACCAAGGGGAGGTAAAAAAGGGACAAAGATAGCCACAGGGCAGAAAAGAAGGTAGGGAGAGTGTAAATGAGAAATTAATGATTATTTAAGTAACACCCAAATGGTCTTGTAATTAACAAAGAGCCGGGAAATTATTCTTGTGCTGACCTTTGCTTCCTGCATCATAGTTGCTATTTATTTACACTTAGCAATCCCAAATCTTGTTAGATTTAAGGGGGAGAGGTGGGATTGGGGAGGGGGGGCTGGAAAGAGAATTGCAAAACATTCGAAAATTGTGAGTTGAGTCCAATTAACAAAACAAATCCATCAGAACAAAAAAGCTGCAAATACGTTTTAAGAATGCAAGAAACAGTCTGATTAATCAGGGAGGAACATTTCATCTGCAAAAGAGGAATTTGCGAATTGAGGACCTTCACTCCCCCTGAGTACCTCCCCCCCAAAGAATGACAGAGAGATTTGCCAGTGTTTATAGTGTAACTGCTCAGGATGTAATGAAATTGCACTGCGGAGTACTTTAACAGTCATCTCATTAGACCTACAGTTGGAACAAGAGAGCCACATAAAACAGGAGTCAGCTGCAAATGACTCTCTTCTCATCTATTCTCATTTGCTATTAAAAATACCTTTCGGCGGCTTTTGCTACCGTTTCTCTCCCTCCCCCATTTGTGTGTCCCCCCCCCATCCCTGAGTGCTTTGCAAAGTATGATGCATGCACCTATTTAAATTAACAAAGGAATGACTTATTTTAATCTTGTAGTGCTTTGGAGCGCTTTGGCCATTTGCAAGAGTCATACATCATCACATACAACCTTCCAGTGCTGCAGGCAAGAAACTCAGAGCGTGCAGCATTTGGTGGGAGCCAAACAATTTCTCTCGCACACAACTGTGTCAAATGCATGTGCGCTGTTCATTACGGAGGGTTGTGAGGGAAATAGCTTTGATGTGGGGGGGGAGTTTTTTTTAAAGAAAGAGGAGATGATGTTGATGATGATGATGATGATGATGATGATGAAAGCACCTCTGCAATACCCGTGCGTGTGTCATTATCAATGGCGGCAGGAAGATGCGGCCGCCGAGCTGCTGACGTGATTAGTAAATATACATATAATTGCAGCAGCCAATTATCAGAAAAATGAGAGTGGTAATTACAAGACAGAAAATTAACTAGAACTCTTATTAAGGCTTTGTTTCCAATTCAAACAATCGGAAATTGCAGCAAAATACAATTAAATCAAAAGTAACTGAAGAGGAAACAGCGACAGTATTGTGAGGCTCGCATTTGACGCACAGTTTGTGAATTCTCCTATGTAGGGAGGACTGCTTTGAACTAACACAGCTCAACGAGCAGAGGAGGAAGACACCACCGTTCTGCAGCTTGCCTACAAAAGGCTACAACAGAAGGAGCCTTCGATATACAACTGCCACTTCTTAGATAATAATCGAAGTCCTTCCCATAAGTTATCCAGGTAAAAGCCATATACGGCATGGCTGTCAGGACACTAGCCCAGAGCAGGTCTAGAACTGGCACCTTGAGGATGTCGCCCGAGCAAGTTCTGGTTGCAGCCCAAAGGAGGGACCCGCAAGACCAAACAGACAGCCACAAAGCTTCTGTATCCCAACTGGACAAAGTGAGTCAGCTGATACTCCCTGACCACTATCAATTAGAGAGCCGGGCCTGGACTGTATTGAAGCCGTTCTGGACACCGAAGACCATACTCGCTTCACCCCACCCTCACCTTCGCGGGAACTGTCTGAGATGGGCTGTGCATTTCAACCCCATTGGTTTTGCCAAAGGCCCCCTTATATTTGAACTGGGGATTTCACCGCCGTGGAGGAAACATGGGACATACAAAAGGTTTAATTTAAAAAATGCATCAGGAATGCCGCAGCAGTTTTTCCAAAGCTCCCTGCCACACACAGAGTTCTCCAAAAGTATCACTGCTTCCTTTTGATTCCCCCCTTCCTTTTAAAGAGATGGGAGGGCAGAGCCCAGAGGCAGCCCCCAGTCCTGCACCAATGGAAAAAGATTCAAACCAAACTGATTTGTAAACACACAGCCTAAGCACAGTAAAGGGTAAGGGGGGGTGTCTGTGTTTTGAGTGATGCCTTTGCCTGGTGAATAATGAACAGTTCAGGGAGGTCAACCCATTACAACAGAAGCTGTTTAATTATTAATTATGCACAATCTATGAGCAAAAGGACAAGTTCAGAATGTTTAATATGTGGGAAACTCCAACCAGGCCCTCGCTTGGCATTTTGCGATTAGCATTTGTCAGCAAGGTGCTCGAGCGGAACCGGAAAAGCAGAAGCAGAGAAGATTATCTGAGCAAGGGGGGAAGACAGGAAGAGTGACAGCTTTCCAAGTCCATCCCCGGTATTCCACCTGTGGAAGTGGAGAGCCCGCCAGGGTAAAGAGTTGATCCATTTGACCAAAGTTCATGGGAAGCAGGAGTCAAGTAGTCACCTGGTGGTGTTGGTAGTAGCATTATCGGGGTACTCCTAAATCCCTTGGAATGCTGCAGCAGCTGGGCTTGATCCACAAGTAATTCTCCAGAAACTCAGGATTTTGGTCCAGTGGTATCTTAGAGACCAACAAGACTTTCAGAGGTGTCAGGTGTCTGAAGAAAGGAGCTCTGACTCTTGAAAGCTTACACCAAGGTTCTCCAACGTGGTGCCCACGGGCACAATTGTACTCACCTACACCTTTTCTGGAGCCCGCCAAGTGCTTTTAGAAAGTGGGTGGGGATTTTATAAAGCATGGCTTCTGACTGGCCACTGGAGTACTGATTGGCTGTGCAGATTTTTAAAAAGACTGCTTTGGCAGAAAATGCTTCCACAGCACAAAGTTCTTCACTGTGGGACTGAAGGTAAGCTGTAGCAGTCATTTTGTGGCTGGCGCCATCTCCCACAGCACACGTTTTGTGGCAGCCATACTGTTGCTGCACCCACTAAACTGTGTCAGGATTCCAAATGGACCCACAGGCTCAAAAAGGTTGGGGATCCCTGGCTTACTTCCTGAAAATCTTGTTGATCTCTATGGTGCCACTGGACTAAAATCCTGCTATTCTACTGCAGACCAACACGGCTTACCCATCTAACTATCCAGAAACAATTTTTATTTTTATTTTATTTTTTTACTTCACTCCTACTCTGCCTTTTCCTCAATGGGCACCCAAGGCAGCTGTTCTCCTCTCCTCCCACAACCCTGTGAGTTAAGTTAGGTGGAGAGTGTAGGGCTGGCTGAAAGTCATGCACCTAAACTTCCACGGCAGAGTCGGGATTCAAATCGGAGTATCACAGATCTTCATCCAACTCTCTAACAACTACACCACACTGGTTCTTTTGAACGTAAAGGTAAAGGTAGTCCTTTACCCCTGTGCAAGCACCAAGTCATTACTGACCCATGGGGGGTGGGGGACGTTGCATCATGACATTTTCTTGGCAGACTTTTTACGGAGTGGTTTGCCTCTGCCTTCCCCAGGCATCTACACTTTATCCCTAGGAAACTGGGTACTCGTTTTACCGACCTCGGAAGGATGGAAGGCTGAGTCATCCTTGAGCCAGCTACCTGAACCCAGCTTCCGCCAGGATCAAACTCAGGTCGTGAGCAGAGCTTGGGCTGCAGTACTGCATCTTACCACTCTGCGCCACGGGGCTCTTTCTTTTGAGTGTACAAATACATACATTTCTCCATATCCATGACCTGCATTTTCCAGTCTGTAATATATAAGCCATTAATTTAAAACTCGCAGGAAGATGCAGGGATCCTGACAGATATTCCATTTATTTATTAGTTCACTCAATTGATACAGAACAGGTCAAATACTTCACGATGGTCTCGCAGCCATTCCCCCACGCCCACAGCAAAGCATTTTCTAGAATCTATTGAGAAACAATAGAAGAGTGTCGTTAACACTATATGTCGCTAACACTATATGCTTGTTGGGAAGGCACAGATCTTGAAAGACATTGTACTCCTCACTTTTGATGGAGTTCATCTGACCCTTGCAGATTCGGTTAAGAGCCTAGGGGTTATACTGGATCCAGCGCTACTACTAGAAAAACAAGTTAAGGCAGCTGCAAAAAAAATGCTTAGTACAATCTCACTCTAGCCTGGAAGATGGCTTCTTACCTTGACATGGCTGACCTGCCACCTGGATCCATGCTATGGTAACATCAAAACTTGACTATTGTAATGCACTATACATTGGTCTCCCATCTAAGTTAACTAGGAGGCTCCAATTCGTGCAAAAGGCTGCAGCTCAACTGTTAGCAAGAGCGAGCAGGAGCATGAACATCACTCTTATCCTACAGTCACTCCATTAGCTACCTATCAGTTACCGTGCTCAATTCAAGGTATTGGGTTATTACATACAAAGCTCTTCATGGCCTTCGCCCAGCATACCTATGGGACCGCCTCCCTCCCTATGTCCCTCCACGGCGGCATCGCTTATCTGAACAGGGTCTCTTGCAGGTGCCAGCCTGCACATGGGCGAAATCAACAGCAGCCCACACATGGACTTTCTCTGTGGTGGCCCCTACCCTGTGGAACGGCCTGCCTGAGGAGGTCAAGAGAGCCCCCACTCTCCTGGCTTTCCACAAACGATACAAAACCACATTATTCAAAAAGTTTTTTACTTTACTTTACTTACTCAGATAGGAGGGAAGAATTGTAGGGAGGAGGTCTCAGATGCTTCGCTAATGAGTTAGGGACCACAGATTTCACCACTATGTTGCCTTGCGTATTATCTGTTGCTTTGAATATGTACTCCTATGTACTACCTGCGCTTCATGTTATCTAATGTCAGTCCTAGAACTGATTATGTTCTGTTCCAGCAATTCTTCAACTCTGTATTGGATCCTTGCTAATGTGATGTCTTTGTAAAATCCTATGCCATTGTTTATGGAAATGTCCTTGACACTGTATGGAAATGTCCTTGATACTGACTGTACTAATCTTACACTATGTAATCCGCCTTGAGTCTCAGTGAGAAAGGCAGACTATAAATGATACAAATAAATAAACAAATAAATGTAAGACCTACAGTAAGGGTTCAACCCCAGGGCCAAATCCAGCACCCTCCCAGTTGCCAAAGCAGAGGCAAGAGAAGGGTATAGAGAGAATGGCGGCAGCAAAGGGCTTTGAAAGATAAGAATGGAAGCACAGTCATGCTGGATCAGACAAATGCCCTTCTTGTCTAGCACTCTGTTCCACAAGATGACTAACTAGATGCTGCTCAAACGTTTACAAGTGGGGCATGGAATCCAAAGCCTCTTACTGTTGTCCCCGCCTAGCACTGGTATTCAGAATGTAATTTCCTCTGACTGGGGAGGTTCCATTTAGCCATCACGGATGACAGCCATTGATGCACCTTGTTCTTTGGGGGGTGGGGTGGGCAAGGCCATCTACCCGTCTCTTTCTACTCTCTATTCTTCACTTCCTTCAGTAAAGCCTGTTACTGACAAAGGACTTTCGAAATCCTATCATTAGTGGGTGGGTACCAGCTAGCAAGCACTCTGATACCATCTCCATTCATGCACTGGGAGCCCTGCTAAGACAGCATTAAGAGATTTTACCGCTTCCTCTCTTCGGGAAGGATTCTGCCTGTACTTGGGGCTCATTCCACAATAACATGCCTGCTGTAAGAACCCTGTGCAAATGCAGAGAATCCTGGGTCACGTTCGAGGCCCACAGTCAGTTCATGCCAAGAACTGGCCAGATCTCACCTGTTGCTCATGCCAACCAAGAGGGTGGGCTTGCCACGCTGGAGATTCTTCTATACCTGCTCAGCATGGCGCGCACACTCCCTTCCCAGGAGGCCCGCCTGCTATGACTGAATTTCTAATCGAGAAGATTAGTATTAAAAATATTACAGATGATTGGGGAACTCCAGGTAAGCTTTGTGCTGAAACTATTTACAATCGCTGGGCTATTATTTTAACAGTGACTGATGCAGCCTTCTCTATCACCAGAGAATCCCATTTTTTGTCAGTTTTTTGTTCTTGCTGCAGAAAGTACAGCGGTGTTTTGCACAGTTCCTCTCTCGCAGCTTTAAATAGCGACGGCACAGTGGCATGAAGCGCCATCAGCACCTGACTCCACCGGAGGGACTTTGCTGGAAAAACTGAACCCATTTATTGTTCCCTTGCACCCCTCTGTAAAAGCCCCATGCATTCTTATTGCTTTCTTCATAAAATACCGCCGCAAATAATCAAGCATGACCGTTGACACCCGCAAGATTGAGTTTTTAGGAACCATTAAATGAGTTTGGCCTCTTGGGAAGGTTTGTTTCTCAGGTTGGTCTAAAGGTAATTATTCAGCTATTCCTACCTGTAGTTTTACCTTGTCCCCATATAGCCTTTGAATCATGCACATGGGTAAGGTCACAATTTCTGGCTCCAGTAAAGAGAACAGCAGAAAACATTTGGGGCAGGGCAGAAGCAATGATGGATAGATACATTCTGACACTTGACTCTCTTCCGTACATATACATTTAACAGCAGAGAGATGGAAATGTATACCGTACTCTGTCTTACACTCCCCCCCCTATAAAAACAAGTTAATGTTATTTTTGAAAATGCACCCTCCACATGGCAAAGTGGTGATTTTAACTTGCAATAGAAACAAGCCCAGGGAACAACAGTTACGTCAGTCTAATCCAGTATAACAGGCAGCAATCTTGAGACAGCCTATAGTTTTGTTGTCCACATCAGATCACTTTTGCTTCTAGATAATTTGCCGTAAAGGTATCACGTTTCAGTTTTTATCACTTACAGGACAACTCAGATGGCTTGTCAGAAGGCAAAGCTTCACCGTTACACAAAAGAAACGCACTTGCCTTCGAGAGTGGGTAGACTGCAAAGCACCAGTCAAGATCAAACGGAGACTGCAAGGTCTCCTGCCCTTTACATCACATGCAACCCAGACTAGAGATTTCCTCTCTAGGAAAAACATCACTGCTAAGGGTGACATAGACAGAAGAACTGACAAAAGGAGTGACAGCAAGGCACAGCGCTGAAGCTGTCCCCCTGCTCTGCCCTAGGAGACACCACTGGTTGCCCTGCCACTCCCCCCCCTGCCCGACCCACAGGCCCTTTGGATGGCAGGACTCTCATGCAAACGCCCAATTTGTCTGTTCCATCTCCACTCGGGTGGTCCAGGAGAGCACTCAGATGTTCCTAAATTACGGCTTAATGTTATTGCTGCTGTACCAAGTTGGGAAATATGCACCTATCACAGGCGCCAGGCCCAAAGAGCTGCAGGCTGAAAAAGAGGGGAGCAGTTGCTCCCCCACCCTGTGAGTTTAAGGACCTTCCCAGTCCTTTGCTACTCTCATGAAGTTGCCACAGAAGGGAAGCATTTGGCCTGAGATCATCAGTCTTAGAACACTAAACACTTCTAATAGCTAATGCTCGTGTTATCGCGAAGGCACTGAAAACAACAGCAGCTGCACCATAGCGGAGAGCAAACAGACCTTCTCTCATGAGGTCCTTATTTAGAAAGAGACATACACATTAGCACAATAAGTGGGGACTATTATTCTCCCCCAACAGGGCTGCATCTTAAAAAGAGCCAAGGGAGGGGAGCAGAAAGAGAATGAAGCAGGCGAGGGGGGTGGGCATAACAAAACAAGGCAGCTATCAAGCCAACATGCAAGGGAAAACGGTAGGGCACCCACCAGGGCCTGGCGAGAAACGGAAATCATCTTCTGCAGATAGCAGGGAATTGAAGAAACAGCATGGCGTTCATTACACCATTCTGCACAGAATGGCGCTCAGAAGCAGGTGGCACTCCTTAGAACTCATCCGCTCTCTTTCTTTTAAAAACAACAAGCTTATAGTCCTCATGGATGGGGAGAAAAACTTAAAATTTGTCTGACCTGCTGCTCAAGTTTTTATCTCTAGGCTGTCAGTATTTAAATAACGATCAAAGTTGACATTTCTCCCACTAGACATGCTCCAGGACAGCGTGCCTGTGCAGACATTCACACACTGCGTACAAGTTTTCCAGGACTCGGGGGGTGGGGGGGTGGGATGACCCTGGCTTCTGCAGGATGAGGCTTGATTAGTATGAAATGCTATTTGTACTGAAGGAACTCTTGAAGCCAGCAGCCTGGGTGAGGAGATGCTTCAAGGGGAATTTTTCAATTCAGCACAAAGTAATCTGGGAAGCGATCTTTGAGCAGCTATGCCCCAGAGCACCAACATGATGCCAACTCGCTTACTCGCCTCAAATCCCTCCTTCAAGCCTACCCTGAACAATTTCTTGGGCCCCCTCACCTGCCGAATCTGAGCTGAAATGTGTGTGACAGAAAGTATATATTCTGGCCTTGGTTTTCCTCCCCTTCCCTTGCTGCAAATTATAAAGTCCCTGGGGGCCAGGCCCCCACTTCTAGTACTCCAAACAGTGCCATGCACATGAATGGTACTTGAGAAATAAGCAGCCATGCAACATCAAGGTCACAGCTCAGCAACACAATTCACAGTTCATAACACAATGATTTGCATTGATGCAAACATACCCAATATGCTTCAAGAACTGACTCACCCAACTCATCCTGCTGGCTATGTTCATCAATTAAAAATCACTCCCCCCCAACACACACACACACAACAACAACAACATTCAATTTATAGACCGCCCTTCAGGACAACTTAACAATCACTCAGAGCGGTTTACAAAGTGTGTTGTTATTATCCTTGAGACAATCACCCTGTGAGGTGGGTGGGGCTGAGAGAGCGCCAAGAAGCTGTGACTGACCCAAGGTCACCCAGCTGGCTTCAAGCGGAGCAGTGGGGAATCAAACCCGGATCTCCACTGGTTAAGAGTCCTGCCACTCTTAACCACTACACCACACCGGCTTTCAACTTCTGTTCCAATTTTCAGGTTCTGTTACTTTTATTTATTTAATGTATTGTCGAAGGCTTTCACGGCCGGAGAACGATGGTTGTTGGGGGTTTTCCGGGCTGTATTGCCGTGGTCTTGGCATTGTAGTTCCTGACGTTTCGCCAGCAGCTGTGGCTGGCATCTTCAGAGGTGTAGCACCAAAAGACAGAGATCTCTCAGTGTCACAGTGTGGAAAAGATGTAGGTCATTTGTATCTACTCAGGAGGGGTGGGGTTGAGCTGAGTCATCCTGTAAGAGTTTCCCAGGGTGTGGAATGCTAATGGCGGGAGGCTTCACTGTATCCTGAGGAGGTTCTTTTGCATATGGATTGGTGCTTGATGTGCTAATCTTCTCTGCAGGGCTATTGTCGGTATAGAGTGTTTTGTTAGCCTGGTGTTTTTCAGAACTGGAAACCATGCTCTGTTCATTCTTAAGGTTTCTTCTTAGCTGTTTATTTATTTAATTTATGTATTTATTTATTTGTTTGTTATATTTTTAGTCCGCCCTCCCCGCCAGGCGGGCTCAGTTTAATTCCAGCTGCAGTCTGATTCATACAATGGTGATCCGATGAGCGCCATTTCCTATGTAACAGGAAAGACAGCAACTGAGTGGTAAGGAGGCCATCCAAGACGGGCCAGTCAGGTCTTGTTTCCCAGACACAGAACTGCACTTCAGCACCGTGGGGACAAAAAAAGAAGCCCAGAGGGTTAGGATAAAATGCATAGGATAAAAAGCCAGTGTAGCGGTTACAGCGTTAGATGTGGATGTGGGAGGCCCAGTTTCAAAACCTCACGCTGCCACGGAAGCTCACTAAGGTGACCTTGGGCCAGTCTCTCATGCACACGGATTAACCTACCTCACATTAGCCCAGTGCACATGACGTTCACTGAATGTGCAGGGAGGGACAGTGGGAGCGAGCATGCTGGCCTCACCCCTGCTTTGGTGTGACCACCTGGTCATCTGCAGGGGTGTCCCTGTGGAGGGCTGCGCGAAATCTCCCTCCTCGTGAGCAGCAATGCTAGCTTTGGAAGGTCATTGATGACGGGGAGGCAGAGTTCATAGAGCGACCCCTGCAGACAACCAGGTGGCGGCAGCGCCAGCATGCTCGCTCTTGCCCTCCCTCTCCCTCCGTTTGCCCTGGGCTAGGGTTCTTGGGAGGATAAAGTGGAGGAGAGCAGAATGACGTGTGTCAGTTTGGGTCCCTGTTGGGAAAAAAGGGCAGGGAAGAAATGAATGAAATAAAATAACTTTCCAGCTCTCTTGAGGAAGAAAGATACAGCCTGGGAAGAGAGGGAGACAAAAAAAACCCTGAACCTGATATGAATGTTTGGGTTCACACACATTAAATGCACTTGAATCAGATAATATAGCGTACATCTCAGCCTCTGACAACTAAATGGCCTGAGAGAGCCATCTGAGATAACTAGGATCCCAAGAAACACGAGTTCCGGACTCCACTTACACAAGGAGGGGGGGAGACAGATTCTCCCTGCTCCCAGCTTCCTAGGTGTCTTGCAATTCACAGGGTGCTCAGCTAAATTCAAGGGTTGGAACAAATCCATGTCATGCCAAAGACCATTCCCCACCATGTAAATGCACGGCTGCATTGTGCGTAGCGTGCTTCACACGAGCCCCAGAGCTCCCATTCTCCTAAGGAATCTCTGAATCACAGCAAGCAAAACCATATGTTCAGGATCTTTGGACAACGAGGATCTAAGCGACAAGGTCTCTACCATTTCGGCTTTCTCCCTTTGGCAAAGCCAAAACAAGATGCAGCATTCAAACGCGCTCTTGCTTACCATTCAACTCTAACCCCTTTTAACAAGGCCCCCTTTTGTGTGCCTTAAAACTGCACGAAAGCATGCCTCATTTAAAGGTAAAAACAACAGCTTTCGTCTCTTCCCATTACCACATCTGGCAAGGTGGAGAGGTGATCAATTAACACAAGGGCTCGAGGGCCTCTCTGCCGCCCAGAATTAAAAACAGACTTTCCTGGAACCGCGTCTCGTTTTTCCCAAGGATTTCCCAATAGGAAGAGTCAGAAAATGGCACCAGGCAGGACAAGGCCAGCCGACGCTCGACGGCTCCGAGCTGCAGAAGGCAACTTGTCTCGCAGTTGAGGATGTCAGGCCATTGTGCTTCATTAGGAAACAAAACATAAGCTTTCCAGTCCATTAGGAATGACTTTAGGAGTGAAAGCACATAAGACGGCGACTCACCTCATCAACAATGCACTGGAGTAACTGGAGAGGCTGTGATGGAAAGGAGAGGGTGGGGGGAGAGAGGAAGAGAAGTATTAAGCCATATGCAATATCTTTACAGTGGAGTAGAAAGCGGGGGGAAATCATTAATGCAATAAAACATAGCAAGATTAATCAACAGCAGCAAACTCTTATAAAAACATCGCGGCTCAGGATGTCCTATTATTTCTAATGGTACCTAATCTAATACAGGCAGTTAAAGGTTTGCATTTTCTGCAAAATGCAATTTGCTAAGTTTAAAACAAGGCATTCAAGCATGCAAAGGAAGCAGCCATCAGGAAAAAGAAAAGTGAATTTTTTTCCCAAACTCATAAAGCTTACCATTAAAGATCCCTGGTTTTTCTGAATCTGAAAAAAAAAAGGGGGGGGGGGAAGAGGCGGCAATATGTAATTAGCATGTCATAATCAAAATGACTCACTTGGACACATTATGATCACTGAGAGAAAATTATTGTATCGCTGGTGGCAATTTGTGGGCATGTGTTAACACAATTTACATAATGAAAATACACAAATGTTAATAGCTCGCTTCTCATTTATAGGCGAAAGTCAGCAGAATGTTAATTTCACACAACACTTTTTAGTACCCTCCAGGTTGTATTAGAATAGGGAGAAAAACCATAATCCATTTCAAAAGGCTGTTTACGATTCAGATATAAATAATGTTTTATATTGCTAGATTGTGAACACTGCGCTTAATGTTGCAATCATTGCTAATGTTATGAAGCTCACTCTTTTTAAATTAAAAACCGATTTATTTAAAATTGAAATTAAATCATAGTCAGAAATTAGAATTTTGGATTACTGCCAGTGTCTGCTTCCCCCACCCCCCCATGCCTTTTTAAGGAAACTTTAATTATGTGGCTGAACTATCTGCCTTGGAAAATAGTAGTTTACGCTTCACTTTTAAAAAATGTCTTAGGTGCCTCAAAAACATACACAGCTACTTCTGTTGATCAGAAACCAAACCGCTAATATTTTTAGTGTGACTGCAGAGTTTGGGAAACTTATCATTGGTCTGAAATTACTCACTTGCCCCTCCCACGGCTGCAATTCACTAATCTTCTATAGAGTAAAAAGGTAAAGGTAGTCCCCTGTGCAAGCACCGAGTCCTTACTGACCCATGGGGGGACGTCACATCACGACGTTTTCTTGGCAACTTTTTACGGGGTGGTTTGCCATTGCTTTCCCCAGTCATCTACACTTTACCCCCAGGAAACTGGGTACTCATTTTACCGACCTCGGAAGGATGGAAGGCTGAGTCAACTTGAGCCGGCTACCTGAACCTGGCTTCCGCCAGGATCGAACTCAGGTCGTGAGCAAAGCTTGGACTACAGTACTGTAGCTTACCACTCTGCGCCATGGGGCTCTTCTATAGAGTAGCACCATCAAATTCAGAGGGACTGCAGCAAATGGGTTCTGATGGGCAAGTTATCCGTTGCTTTTAACCCCAATGTGACCTGCCACTGGACCAGAGATGCAAGCAAACTGGATGGGTGGCGCTAGTGATGGGGTTCTCCTAGACGGATCTATCAGCTTCCGTGTGCCTCTACCCTTGGAAAATTAGAACTTTCCAGAAAGGCATTCAACTGCTGTGGTTGTTCTCCATGATATCACCATGTCTCTTCCATTTGGCAATATACTTCTTTGGATAAAAGGTCTTGGGCTCGCTCTCAGTTAACTTGGCCTGCCCCTTCGATTCAATATTCTCAGATGAGTTCTGCCAGGATGATGGATGGCTGCTTGTCTGCTGGCAGTTTCAGAAACTTTCCTTCCTTTCTGGCCGGCTAGAGGCATTATCCTCTAAGTAACTGTTTACACAGGTAGTAAAAATTGGGGACGGATAAAAGGGGATAGAATCTGAAAACTGCTTGACTGTTACTGAAGTTCTGCTGCAGTGTTCACCACTACAGTATTCTTCTGCAAAGGAAAGTAGAACACTTTAACTATTTTTTCCCTGTTTAGAAATGAGGACTCACTCAGATTCAATCTCTTTCTCTCTGCATGCACACAAGCATACGCACACAGAAATATATACACATGGCAACTTTGCAAAAAAAAAAAATGCTGGTGGACCCTCATTTTATTCACTGGGATTTATAACCTGTAAATTCAGCTTATCATATTTTGAAAAACAAAAATATAAAACAGTAACCAATAAATGCAGATTTTTGGAATACTGCCTATTAAAAATATTACCTACACATTAAAATACCAAAAGTAACTCCTTCCAAATCCCAATCAGATTAAAATCTCAAACCCAGCCCCCCGAATACCACTGTAACCCAATTATGAACTCTCTTAGGCAGGGACATGGTACTTCTGTGTTCTTTACAGCTTTTAGGGTACTGTTGGCATTAAGTATATCCGAAGTAGCAGAAGTGATACATTTAATTTAACAGAAGAGGTTTTCATAAAGGAACGATCATAATTGCGGCAGGAGAGGGCAGAAACTGACAAGTGAATCTGAAACTGTGATGTGCTTATGCGCAAGAGGGTCTGGAGAACCTCTGCAGATACATGCTTGAGAAATGCACTCCTGACGAATGCGCCCAACGAAGGCCTGCAGATGGTCTCAGGGGCAAAGGAAATGTAGTATAACCTTATGAGCCGGCAACCTCATACCCACAGTCTCTCAGTTACCAACAACTTTGTCTTTGCTGACCTCCATAGAAGGTGTATGCACACCATTCTGTCATGATAGATGACACGGCCTACATCTTTGGAGGGCGGGGCACAGTAAGGGACACAGAATGCAAGTGGAGCATGCGGTGTCCACATTGACTTTCAGCTACCTGAAATTTGGCGCTATTAAGATCCAGCATAACACAATATGCTCTTTGCATTTCAAGGACATATCTGGCTGACAACTTGTACTGAATATTTACCACATAAATGATGGCTAATTGGGTTTAGGAAGGGAAAGGATTTACCATTTTCATATCCCGGTTCAGTGGCAGTGCCCCTCCAAGTGGGATGCAGGGCCCCTCTCGCACATGGGCGGAGACAGGGAGGAAGAGTAACGGTCAGGAAACTGACATGGCCTGGTCCTCCTGGAGTAACAGCCCTTGAGCTGCATGAGCAGAACACAGCATCCTACAAATGGGTGTGGTAGGATTCTGCTCCCAGGAAGAAAAGAGACGGGTGGACTAGATGCCAGGACCTCTGAAGAAGAAATGGCTGAAACTTTTTGACCACCTGTGTACCACTAGCGAAGAAACAGTTCCACATGCCAAGCAGGATCAGGGATAGCCAATGAGCCCTAGACGTAAATAACTCCACTTGTACTCCTTCCAAATGGTATAAACCACTCGTGGGAGGTTGGGGGAATGGGAGCAAGTCAAGGAGTTTGCCAGCCATTCTGTACCAAACAGCGTGGGTGGGGATTTGCTGGGAGGAAAACCTGCACCCATTGCTCTGCTCATGCTGAACAAAACATAAGCATTGCAAACTACTGCAGACGTGAGTACTACTATACGACTATTACAGCACGTGAAAAATTCTCTATTGCCCCCACTAACTATTTGAAATCCCTCTACATTCACAAATGGGGAGATCCAGAAGGACATTTCTCCAGGTGCAAGAAGTCCCGGCGTCAATCACAGGCAAGCCCTTCCCACAGGGTCCTGTATGGCTCATCTTCAGCACTGGAATAAGCTACCTAACACGAATTTTAGGACACCCACTTGTGGAAGTTTTCAGAAGGCTGAGCAGGCACCTTTCAGAAGGTGCTTTAGTTAAAGATTACCCTCTCTCAGGAAATTAGGTTAGACTGACACAAGCCTCGGGAACTGATCTGGGGATCCAGGTGGATAAAATGGTACAACCAACCTTCATGAAGCAGATGACTCACAGCAGAGGGGCTGTGCCCCATCTACTGCTGCCCTCGCATGGACAGCCCCCACATCTCTGAAGAACACAGACCACTGGTCACTCAACAGTGGCTCTATGCTTTGAGGATCATCACTTGATGATCTCAGTTGCTCACCACAACCCACCACAACATAGGATGGAATACTGCAGAACAAATCTTGCAAATGCTGCAGTTAAGCACCAGAGACCTGCAGGGCTTGTTTGGGGTTTTTTGTACCAATGTGGTTACTTTTATGTAGGGCTTTTTTTCTGGGAAAAGAGGTGGTGGAACTCAGTGGGTTGCCAGCACAGAAATGGGGCAACTCTTGGCGGGAGGTGGTGCTCCTGGTACCACATGTGTGTGCGCAAAGTGCACGCATGCTCCTTGGGCCAATGGGTCACTTTGGGTCAACTGGAACAAGGGGGGAGTTTTTAAAAGTTTAAATCACCCTTGGCGAAAATGGTCACATGGCTGGTGGCCCCGCCCCCTGATCTCCAGACAGAGGGGAGTTTAGATTGCCCTCTGCGCCAAGTGGCGTGGAGGGCAATCTAAACTTCCCTCTGTCTGGAGATCAGGGAGCGGGGCGACCAGCCATGTGTCCATTTTCAAGAGGTTCCGGAACTCTGTTCCACTGCGTTCCAGCTGAAAAAAAGCCCTGCTTTTATGTTAATTGCAAGAAGAGAGGAGAGCCACAAACTGGGGCTGGAGGAACTCCACTCTGCCCAACACATGCCTTCTTCAAGAGCGACAGTTACAAGTCCTCTACCCTCAAGCTTTGGAATAACATGCTGCGTGGACCCATCAGTCGGATGCTTTGGAAATACTGGCGACCTGTAATTTTTGTCCCCAACGAAGCCACGTAGACTTGCATATTTGAACCAGGCCCCACTTTAGAGTTGTACTCACTTTTGGTGCCGTCCTCCTTTTTAGTTTTGCTTTTAACTTTACATGAGTGTAAAATTTTTCAAATGCACAGAGCATGCTGTGGCTGGTCTGAAGTGGCTGGTTTTGATCTCAATGTATTATCACAGCCCCTTCTTCATACATTTTGCATGAAGGTGGCTGTGCCGGTTACTTGGAACTGATTCAAAGCACTTAAGAAGACACTCAATTACTTCTTAACATTACCACTGAGCACAACGACAAGAGCTGCTCTTTCGCTGGCGTCTTGATGATGCAACGTCATTTGTAACTTATTCATTTTCTCAATTAAATACAGCTACTGTGCTTCTTTGCCATGCAAATACCACAGGGACTCTAGGAAAGTAAGATACATTTATTATCTTTTTTCACCTGTTCCGCATAGAATGTTTGTGAGACTGTGTCCCTCTCTTCACCCAGTAATTCTACTAGAAAATCTAAGTCCAACAACCGTCTTTCCCCCAAGCTCTCTCCTTTCCTTTTCATGATCTATGCAATTCTGGATTTCAAGGACGAACCTGCTTTATTTTTGTATGTTAAAATACTCTACCTCCCTCTACAAACCTCTGCTTTTTGGATCAAAGACAACAGTGGCTATTTTCTTCCTGCCAGTGAATAAAATACTCTCCATTTCTGCATTGGCATAGATGGAAAAGGAGCTCAACTTCTGCTCGAGACCTCTGTTGCCTTGCTATTTTCTCTCTGTGATCTGTGTTCTATGCTATTCTTAACCCCAGGTCAAGTGTGCTTCTCATAAAATCCCCATTATTTATTTTCAAGGTGGCAAACTACAGCCACCTCGACAAAGAAGAGGATAAACCAAGAAATATGGTAAAGGCTCTTTGGAAATTGTTTGAAAACAAGACATGCTTAACAGCTCTCAGAGGGTTTAGTTCTGAATATTATACTACCATCCTTGTTATTCTAGTTCCTGCAAACACTCCACACTGAAAAGATATGTTCTTTTAGACTCTGAAGTTTGAGAAACCACGCATAGTCAAGTATGCTAAGAATGGGAAATGCACAGTATTTCACTTCCCACCCCTTGGATTACTCTGGATTCATTGCATTTTCTGGCTAGAAGCTGGCCAGAAAAACACTCTCAGGCCAATGGAACCCTTACATTAGAAGCCTGGGAAAAGTGACCGCAAAGTAGGTGCAAATTATATTTAACTATTTCTATAGTCTTTCACTTATGCACAAAAAGACCGAGAGCATGTGGGGAGAATAGAAAAAATGTCCATTCCCAAAAATAAAGTTAATATCCCAAACAATTACAGTTTTTGTAGATGGGTAAGGTATCTGATCAGGCCACAAAAAATCCACACACATTTGGGTCTTTCAAAAACACAAGATAACAAAAACAACTTTCCAAAGTACTTCCTTGAAAACAAACAGCAATCCATTTCTAATCCTTTTTTTCTGCAAAGAGAACCACAGCTTACAAAGGCTAACAAATATTGTATGCGATAAAGGAGCCTTAATTATAATTTAGCATGCATGGTAGCATCGTTCTAGCATTAATATGTGAACAAGGTTTAATGGTTTTTATATGGTTCAATATTTGAAACATGCTGATGATAAACACAAAGTTTCACTTATTTTGAAACTGCTGCTGCTCTTCACAAAATAAATGAATGTTTAAATGACACTTCTGTCAATTGAAAAAGCAGAACTGTTTTCTATAAATCCAGTTAAACAAAATTCTAGACCCCACCCCTCTTCTGATAAATGGCTCTTGTGTTGAAATGAAAACCGTCCAAATTTGGTCGATATTATGGATTTACTTATGAGAAAAAGAACCTTGGACCTTGCTAATACCATAGAGCAGAAAGCAACAGCCTCCACTACAGCCAGTTAATTATCCAGCTCTTCAAGATGCAGCAAATGAATGAATTGCTTTCAAATGGAAGTCCTTGGATGAGGAGCAATCTCTCATACCCTTCAATGGCATTAGCAGGAATCATAATTAGGGAGGAATTTGTGCAGAAAAAAAAAATTCTTCCCTAGAAGGGGAAAAATGGCTTTTGAATTAGTAATCAAAAGACATTTGCAAAATGTTCTCTGATGCGATAGGAAGACAGAATCAGCTCATAAAGGGATATAGGTCACCTCGGGGCTTGTTTACTTTTCCAATCACTACCAATGGAGAAGTCTGGATTTCTATTAATCTGAATGAGAGGCACCAGGCACAGGTGGAGTCTTCCGTGCGTGCAAACCCTTTCCTCTGATGTCAAGACCTGCACTGTATACAGATTGCTGGTTGGCTACATTGGACAAACCAGCCAACCTCTGCGCAAAAGAATAAATGGACACAAATCTGACATTAAAAATGGCAACATCCAGAAACCAGTGGGAGAACACTTCAATCTACCAGGACATTCCATCAAGGACTTAAAGGTCCCAGTAGTTCAACAGAAACCTTTCAAAAACAAAATCCAACGGGAAGCTGCTGAATTGGAATTCATATGTAAATTTGACTCAGTCAGGCTGGGATTGAATAGAGACTATGAATGGTTATCTCATTACCAGAAGTAACTGACTTCCTTAACAGAAGCAAACTGATCTCCATATCAGAAGCTACTGTTTGCATCTCCTCCCCCCCCTCTCCACCTATATATCTGACCAGTTTCTTCTTGCCCTCCATGCATCTGACGAAGAGAACTGTGATTCTCGAAAGCTTATGCTACAATAAGGTTGGTTAGTCTTAAAGGTGCTACTGGACTCTTTTTGATTTTATTAGGGTCTAGCAGCTTAGGACTGAGTCACTAGAGTAAATTCTACATCCCTTGTGATAGAACGAGATGTCTGCGGGGCTCATTTTGCCACAGAGGTGATCAAGACAGTGGGAGTAAGTAGGAATTTGGAAATAGCAAAGAGCAGAAGAAGAACGACACGGCAGCGTCATTTTTCTGCAGGTGACACGTTGCACATGGACTGCCCAAACATATGCATCCTCTGCGGTAATCCCCACTTTATGAATGACCTACCCGAAGGGGTCAGGAAAGCTCCCACTCTTTTGGCTTTCCACGAACTGGAAAACTAAATTATTATGAGGGCTTTTTACACAGAGAGGAGGTCTGTACTATAAGGAAACTGTCTCAAAGAGATGCATCAGTAAACGGATAGGAAGTGACTACAGATTTTACTACTATTGCTGTAAGTATGATGGACTGTAGACTTTACTACTATTGCTGTAAGCGGGGCTTTTTTTCAGCTGGAATGTGGTGGAACAGAGTTCCGGCACCTCTTGAAAATGGTCACATGGCCGGTGGGAGTGCTGAGGGTGATTTAAACTTTTAAAAACTTGTTCCAGCTGACCCAAAGTGATGTCATTGTGCGGTCCTGAGTTCCACCACTGAGTTCCACCACCTCTTTTCCCAGAAAAAAAGCCCTGGCTGTAAGTATGATCCTACTGGATAGATCCTTTGTTGTTTAAGATGTCAGTCTTAGAATTATTAGTGTTCTGTTTCAGCATTTGGAGAAATGCTCTGTATTGGATTTCTGCTGGTTTTAAATCTTTGCAAATTTGCGTGTATATAGCCCGCTACATATTTATTGAGATGTCTTTGAAATTGACTTTGAAACTGACTCACACTGTGTGATCTGGGATCAAGAGCAGAAAAGATCATGGAAGGTGGCTGGTTTCTGGAAGATGGAGGAAAGTAGGGATAATGGTGGAATGGAGATGAGAAAGAGTGAGGGAAGGAGTGCACTTCTGCTGGAATGTCTCAAAAGACTGGGGAAAAGAGAAAGAGAAGAATTGGGCACGTAAATGGACCGTAATTATTAGAAAGTACAGTTTTATCACACTGTGGGCACCATATTGATAGTGCCCCCTGTGTGTCTGTGTGCTAATAGTGCTGCGCCAAGATGGCTCCACCTTCAGGCTCAGGGAACGCTGGGAAGGTTATCAAAAGTTGGAAAGAGAAGTCAACAGTCTAAAGCAGGGGTAGGGTATGTATGTGTCGGAAGGTTGAAATCCAGTAAGCGAAGCTGATGATGGTGGGGGAGAGTGCTATGCAGCACACACAAAATAAAAATAGGAGGAAATTAGAAAACAGATCAGCAGCAAAAGCAGGGCCAGGCAGGTACACGTAACCTGGGGGACATCTGGCGTTCCCCAGCTTGTTGCCGATGCTCTAATGAGACTGAAAGGTTTACTCTAACTCTTGTCTTTCTCTCACAAGCAGCATGAACCTATTTGTGAATGCCAATGGTAAAAAGAGGAGAGAATATGTAAGGTATGATGGGGCCCCCGAGAACCCCACTGATTTTAAGCGGACTAATGCCACAGTATCGAGGGTCACAATGAGATACCATTTGTGTAACCCCAGGGCTTTTTTGGGGGGGGAAAGAGGTGGTGGAACTCAGGGGGCTGCCCTCGGAGAAAATGGTCACATGGCTGGTGGCCCTGCCCCGTGATCTCCAGACAGAGGGGAGTTTAGATTGCCCTCTGCACCACCGAGGGCCATCTAAGCTCCCTTCTGTCTGGAGATCAGGGGGCGGGGCCACCAGCCATGTGACCATTTTCAAGAGGTTCCGGAACTCGGTTCTACCACGTTCAAGCTGAAAAAAAGCCCTGTGTAACCCTAACACATAGGATGAGAAGAAAGACCCAGGTGCCTCAATCCAGTGATACCATTTGAGTGCAAGCCGGTGATCTGGACACAGCCCCTCTGGTCCTCGTGAGAACAGAGGTGCTCCCACCCTGGTAGTGAATGGCTCTGCCTTTGCATCCAAACTCACAAGGGGTTCAGGGCTGATCTAAGACAGGATTCCCCTTTAATAAGGCTTTGGACTGCTGCCCTCCTTCATACAAATCAACCCAACAGAGGACCCTGCTGAACGGAAAGCTCTTTAACACGCTCTATTATTCACTTTTGTTTCCATCGTGCCTGGTGCCTCTACCCGGAGAGAAGCAATATGTCATCATTTTGCTAAGCTAACCGGCCTAACTGTCTTGTCCCTTTGAGTTAGGAAAGAGACAGCAACACTTCATCAAACCATTGGCAAAGGCCAGGTAGAAAACACTGGCAGACGAAATGGGAGCCAGCCAGGTTTGCAAAATCTGTGACTTTACTAGCTGTTCCAAGGAAGTGCGAGGGCCACAACAGTTGTCCCTTTCTGAAGGGGCAGAGCACTAAACCCCACCTCTGGCAGCCTCACCAGTTCTGCGTTATTGCAACTCATTGCAGTATGCTTGCCTGAGAAATGTCTGAAAAGGCATGCTTGCCATTTGCCATCTCTCTCCTCTTTTGGGAGTCTCCTCCCCCTCTTCTACTTATCAGGTTCCTGATTTGAAACAGATTTTTAACAGATAATCTTGCTCGTTATAACAATATCTTGCTTGCATTTTATTCAAATAATTCTTAAAAACAGCTTTAAAAGCCGTTTCGAACAAACATCAAGCTCACCATCAATCAAAGGCAAAAAAATTTCCGCTGGCGGTTGTATAAACATCAGATCAACTCACTGATGTCTTCAAGGATTTCAGACTGAACCATAAAAAACTCCATTAACTTCTGACAAAGAATGCAAATTAATCGCAACATGGGGTGAGATGAAATTAAAGGCTCTTTTCTAATCAATGACAAGGCAGGATGAAATATTTACTCCTTTTCTCTCCCTCCACTTGCCTGCGTTCAGGATTGCGCTCCCCGAGCTAAGACCCAAATGGAAGGAGTGGGCATACACTCGTCCGCACTAAGAGCTTCCCAGCCACGAAGCTCCTCACTTACGAGTTGCAGAGATCCCCCCACCACACATGCATCCCTCCCCCTCCAAATCTCAGGTGCACCCGATTTGTTATTCACACTCTCCCGTGCCAGTGGAAGAGGGTTGCGGGGGGAGGGGGAGAGAAAAGAAAAAGGCTGGCACAGACAGATGCACCAGGAACCTGAAATGACAGTTCTGCCCTCCGGAAGCGCGATCACTACAGAAAAATCTAGTACAGCCTCCAGGTGAAATGTCTGGTGCTCCATATGGAGCAGAGAAAATTAACAACAAGATGGAAATCTCACAAGCAGCAGGGAGCTAGAAGTTTTTTTTTTTTGGTTGAAAAAAATGAAATTTAAAGATGAAGGAGAAGTAATAAATTAATGGGGTGTGAAAACATTCAAAGCTTTACAATACCAGGGGCACTATTTGCTCAGAATTTTTTTCTAATGGTGTGGTGGGGGGATAGAAGCATTTTCTCCCCCCTACCAAACTTCAAGTCGTTTTGATGTAATTTATTAACAAAGATCTGCAAGTGTATCCAAAAATAGGGGAAACGATTTTTAGCCAGCTCTAGGATGATGAGTTTAAATACATTTCTTGGAACCCTCTTGCCGTCAGGAGGTAAAGCGTTGCCCTCGAACACTTCTGTGGTGGATTCATCCTGTCCCAGGCTGCAAAGTTTAAACCAACACGGAGTCTATTTACCAAGGAATGACTCCTTACATTTCTCAACAACTGCAGTCCAAGCAAGTCTCTGCCCTCCGTTACGCTATGATTTCATCAGGACAATTTGGGTTCTTGGGGAAAGAATCGGTATTGAGCTAATAGCTTCTTTGGGAACCTAGAAGCTACATTCTATAGTATGACTGATCCGGTTTGGTCCATACAACTTTGCAGAATCTTTTACCTTTCTATGATTTTTTTTTTTACCCAGCATCAGAGAAGCTGCCAAATCCATGTTACAATGAAGTATAGTTTTTGATGCAAGACTTGCATAATACTGTTATGTGGACAATACCATCTTTTGGTAGGAGGCAACTTGATTTCATGTCCACATATAATGCCATGGCACAAGCGCTTCAGTCCTGCGTGAGTAGATGTCTGTGTATTCACCATGAAATTCCCGTTAAGTTTGACAGACGGAAAGGATACACTTTTAGACCTTGTACTTCTTTCTAAATTTCACCTAAATCATTTTTTTCCTTTAAAAGTTATTTTAGAAGTAATGTATTTTTCCTTAATGGCAAATGAGTGATGATGATCACAATTAAAGGTTAATAAAAACATCAAGAGAATAAAAAATTTGCTGGATTGATCAAACTCTAAGCCTTTGCTTGTGTAAACACCTGGTAACAGCAGTGCCTAGTCTAATTATCACAATATTTCAATGTTTTCTCTGCAAACTGACACATTTATAAGTGAACCACAAATGAAAAAAAATCAAATAAAATCCACAGCTCGTCAAAACCCAAGTCCTGAAAAAGAACATGCTGAAATGAAAAACTTAACTTGCATAAGCAGTTGTTTTTCATGCTCAAGAACTAGGTAGAACTGTGTATACGATTTTTAAAAAATATCCATTAGGCAAATACTGTCTGAGCATCCCTACTGAAACAAATGGGAGCTGTTCCACACTGAGCACAGACTGTTATGCCCCCAGGAGTTACGATGAAGAGAAAAGCACAATTCCCAGTTTAGGGTTCCATGCTGTTTTAACCCCAACATGTCTTTGAGTTTGGTCCCATGAAGGATTTTTCTCATGCCCAAGAGGAATGGAGAGACATGCTCTGGTTCCAAGCAGAAGGACATGCTGGAACAGGGAGACCTGAAAATGCAGGTGCGTGACTGGAGAGAAGTGACCGTATTTGGAGGGTTTCCATCACAGCCAGACTGGTCATTAATTGAATTGGGCCCTGGGTGACTACTGGTCACTGGACTACAGTGCCCACCCAGCCCCAGTGGGAAACGCACCACTTGATCCTTATGAACAACTCAACAGACAGTGAAGTCCTGAGCAGAGTTACTCCAATCTAAGCCTGTTGAAATCAATGGGCTTAGACTGCTTAGGATTTCACTGAAAGCGTTGCCACGACTCGCATTAACCCCAAAGACAAAACTCTTGCAATGGTAACGCAATCTTGGATTTGAATATGTTTGTTTGTCCAAGCAGAAATGATTCTAGAACTCTGCTGTTTGACGGACTAAAATCCACGTCAAGTTGAGAGATCACAGCTTCCACGGTGTGTTTTGGCCCTAAAAACAGTTGCAGGCCAGGGCCAGTCTTAATCAGGGCCACAGTGCTGGGAATGGGAGGGATGTAACACTTCTGATAAAAAAGCACCCCCACAGCCCGTGTTATCCCTAGTAGTTAAAAAAAAGACACAATATGGTTGCCTACTAAGGCTGAAAGCAGCTCAGAGGCAGGTATTTATTTTTTCATTTGGAGAAAGAACATGGGAGAAGCTGTTTAAAAAGCTACTCTGTCCTAGAAAAGGACACGCCAAAACTCCACACCATTTCTTATCAGGACAGCCAAAGACTTCCCTTGGCATCTGGATGTTGGCCTTTTATTACATTGTCCACCTAATGATGCACACCTTCTGTAAAACCAGGTAACTAATTCACTTTTGAACATTCCTTCCTCTCCCCTCAGCAGTTTTTATACACCTTTTTCAAAAGGGTGATGCCAAAACGGATGTATATCTCACCTGTGTGATGGACTTCCCCCTCCCCTTCCCGAGACTGTCATAACCATGAGCTAGGGTTGCCAGGCCCCCTCAAGCTCCCAGCGGGGGATCGGGGCCTGGCTCTTACCTCTGTCCTGCTGGGGGGTGTGCGTGCGCGAAGCGCAATGACATCACTTCTGGGAAGTGATGTCATCATGCTGTGCACGCCCCCCCCAGCGCACCCACACTCTGCAGGGGCTCGCGTTGGGGGCTGCTGTGGAGCGTAGGAATGCTCCTGCACTCCACAGCGGCCCAAAACGCGCCCGTGGATTGGGCCCATTTTGAGGCGCTGTGGAGCGCAGAAGCGCTCCTGCACTCCGCAGCACCTCAAACGGGCCCATTTTGGTGCAGATCGGGCCCATTTTGAGCTGCTGTGGAGCGCGGGAGTGCTCCTGTGTGCTGCAGTGTCCCAAAACGGGCCCAATCTGTGGATCCATGGAGCACGCAGCTCCGCAGGGGAGCGTGCACGGAGGGTGTGTACCCCCCGCTGGCCAGGTAAGTGGGTGTGGGGGGCGAGGACGGGGGATCCCCCACCCCCACCAGGGGACTGGCACCCCTACCATGAGCTGGATTTGGATATACAGCACCAAGTCTGATGTTGCTTTCGCACAATTCAGACATATCATACAATCGATTGGCTAAACAGATACAAAATTCCTGGCTCCTTACAACATAAGGGGTTCCCAACCTTTTTGAGCCTGTGGGCACCTTCAGAGTTTTGAGAGTGTGTGCTGAGCACCATCCCAAAATGGCTTCTGCAGAAGTTGGATCCAAAACCAAAATGGCTTCCACAGGACGCAGAGCTGAACAAAAACTAACTTCTGCAGGGGGCAGGCTAAACTCAATTCTTCCTTCCTCACTTTGCAGAAGAATTACAGGAGGAGAATAAAAAGAAACAAAGAAAATCCTACGGGGAGGAAGGTAAGGGAGAAGGGGGAATAAACAGAAGCATAAAGAGGGAATGGAACCACATGTCTGCATGCTTACCAGTCCTCCTAATTCTCCAGCGGCTGCAGCTGCTATTGCAGCCGTGGAAAACCCTTTCATTTGAACGAGGGCAGCCAGTAACAAGCCCTGCTTTACCACAGCCCTACCTGCTTTCTGAAAAGCTGGTGCGCAGAAGGGGAAGAACGGGCGGGCACCATATTGCCCATGGGCACCACATTGGGGAACGCTGAACTACCCAAAACAGCAGCAAAATTAAGGGGAAGCACAAAAGCAGCCATAGTTCAAAGATTTCAACTGTCTCGTCGTTCTAGACTTATGTTGTTACAGTATCATATAAGACACACAATTCTTAAATTTAACTGTGACTTTCTAACAGCAGAAGATGGCCACACAGGAGGGCACTTTTTCAAAAGAGAGGGAAAGTTACAAAATAGGCTAAGAAAGAATGTACCTTTCACCTGTTAGCTACCTGCTGAAAAGCCATTTTTTTCTCAGCTAGATAATATTGTCCAAACAAAGAAATGACTATAAAAACTTGATTATCTGCTGAATCTTTCAGATCAGAACAGAGCATTTCTAAAAGGAGCTTGTAAACATAAGAGGGGACTAGGTCCCTTCCTATTATTCAATAACCAGGATGGTGAGGCATCTGCATAATATAACCATGCATAAATTAGTATGTGTTATTTGCATAATAATAGCAAGTTAATAGATGCTTAAAGAGCACAGACCAACACCATCTTTAAATCAGACATGGCTCCAGGCACTTTGGCCTGTATCAACCAGGAATTTAGGGGGGAAGTGGGTACAGCCCTCTGGGGAATGGCTCTTGTGCATGGCCCATTGAAATGACTCGGAGCTGTGCAAGACATCCCAAGCGCTCTTTGCGGAACTCGAACCCTTTTCAAAAGGAGGTTCTGGTAGACCGCATTCAGTGTTCAAAAGGACAAACACATTAGGAGAAACCCACAAACAACCATCCATGTTATTTGCTGGACATCTCATGCGATTCTTCTGGTAAAAGAGGAAGAATTTCTCAAAGAGTGATGTTAGTCTGTCATCCATTTGGAGACGGAGATATAGGAAGACATTTCACCATGTGAGCTACAATGGGCAACCTCAAGGGCAGGGCTTTTTTTCAGCTGGAACACAGTGGAACAGAGTTCCGGAACTTCTTGAAAATGGTCACATGGCTGGTGGCCCTGCCCCCTGATCTCCAGACAGAGGGGAGTTTAGATAACCCTCCGCAATGGCGTGGAGGGCAATCTAAACTCCCCTCTGTCTGGAGATCAGGGGGCAGGGCCACCAGCCATTTGACCCTTTTCTCCAAGGGCAACCCCCTGAGTTCCACCACTTCTTTTCCCAGAAAAAAAGCCCTGCTCATGGGGTACAAGCTCTTTGGTGTCAGAATCAAAAAAGGAAGATTCATTAGACCATATCCAACAGATTTTTCTCAGCACAAAGTGAGAGTCCTTAGTCACCCCAGGGCCATAGCACAACACACCTCCATGGCATCAACAAAATCTTCAAAAATCAAACAACTTCTGAATAAGGGTTAGCTGGCACCAGACTGACACCTGCTGAACCCTTCAGAAGTACAATCATTGTGATTCCATACACACAAAAACAAATTAGATACCTGTATAATCTTATTTATAATACATCTCTCTCTCTCTCTCACACACACACACACACACACACGCCATCCATATTTCTTCAGCACAGCTTGCAGCATTAAGTCACAATAAAACACTAAAAACAAGTAAACTTAACCAAAAGAGCAGAATAAAAACACTTCTAAACTCCATCAGATTAAGAACGGGAAGCTCCTCAAAATGCTGAGCCCAGCCTGCATAGAAAAGACAAAGAACCTTTTAAAACAGCAGTGGCCTAAGAGGAGGACAACTGATGAAACTCCATAGGGTAGAGGAGTTAAGAGACTTGGGAAAATAAAATGTATTCCCAACTGAAGCCAGACACTTCCTTGTTGGGAATGATGGAAAGTCAGTTGGAAAGAAGTTTTGGAACTTTTAAAAAATATATATATTTATATATGATCACGGCAGCAAGAGTACTGTATGCACAAAAATGGAAAACTCCAATATTGCCTACAATGGAGGAATGGTGGATATAGGCTTGGAGCTTGTGTCGATGGCAAAACTTACTTCACTGATTACAGAAAGGACATTATCTACATTTTTGGTCAAATGGAAACCGTTTATAGACTTTTTACATGAAACATATTCATTTGATGATATAACAACAACAACAACGTTTGATTTATATACTGCCCTTCAGGACAATGCCCACTTAGAGCAGTTTACAAAGTATGTCATTATTATCCCTGCAACAAAACTCCCTGTGAGGTGGGTGGGGCTGAGAGAGCTCTGAGAGAGCCATGACTAGCCCAAGGTCACCCAGCTGGCTTCAAGTGGAGGAGTGGGGAATCAAACCCGGCTCTCCAGATTAGAGTCCTGCACTCTTAACCACTATAGCAAACTGGTAGATTTAAGGATTAAGAATTATGAACAATAGAAAAAAGAGGGCTCTTATCTTTAACATAGAATAAGTGAGACTTTGAAAATGATATATATTTGTCATGGAGAAAATCAAAACCCAATTTGTAGTTTAGAGTTTTTTCCCCTATCTTTCCTTTTTGCATCTTCTTCTTCTTATTATTAGTTGCTTTCCCTGTTTGTTTTTTCATGTTTGTATGTATTGTTAGTTTGGTTCTTAGATTGTTGTCTTTTCTTATCTTTTATGTTTACAGTTTATTGTTTAAATAAATAAATTTACATACAAAAAAAAAGTATTCTCTTGCCCCTCTCCTTGCAAGACACCAATATCCAGTTGACCCGTTTTGTCTACGGAGATAAAAGTGCTTGCTTACGCCACTTGAGGAGCAGGTAGCAAAACTCATCAGGCTGCCACTTAAGTGCACACATTAACGGAGACAAAGTGGGCTGTGTACTCCTCCGCAGCAGCTCCTTCCTGGAGGGGCATCAGTGCTTCCCTCACAGACCAGCGATTGCACACTGGAGGGCATGAATCACCAAACGAACAGAAGGGAATGTGATATGGTAGCAAGAAGGTCTAATAATTGGGGTTAATCTCGCATCCATTTCTGGGTAAAGCTATTGCAAGGGTTCAAGTGGGCATAGGCTGGAGTTAGCAGTAAAAGCTACCATTACACCTTTCCTAATGCATGTAACAACTCAAAACCAGCATTATCGATCAAAGCCCCAGCTACATCGCCGCCCCAACCATCTGCAGTGCTAAAACTATACATTTTTCAAAATCTGAACAAACATATATATATATAGAGAGAGAGAGAGAGAGACTATCTCATTCTCATTCTTTTAAACAAACTATCTTTATCTCCCAAGTGCCATGCCTATCTATACACTCCCAAGCAGACAAAATAAATCTCAAGTTAAAACACCCACCACCACCAAAATCAATGTAGGTTTTAGACAACTGTGCAGATATCACTTTTTGATTTAATAGGGCAGCTTCCTTTGGACCAGGCTACCAGGCTCTCAATTGCTCTCTGCAACTTCATACATAGGAATGAATGCCACAGCGGCAGGCAGCAGTAATGAACATTCTTACCTGAGGATACGGGAACCTCCCGAGAGCAAGCTGGGAAAGGAAATAATATTTGTCTAGTTAGAAAGATTTGCACCAGGGGCTGGATGGGGGGGTGGGGAGAGAAGAGGCTTTCCTTGAGAGAGGGGGGAAATAACTCAAAAATTTCAATGCAATATAGAGCACAGAACAGAGACAGAAAGACATAGAAGCAAAAATAACATCTAAACAAGAACAGCTATTTTTAGAAAGGCCGATAACCAACAACGATCAGGTCTGTGAACATTTCCCTCTCTGTCCCTCCCAGCCCAAGAAAGAATAATATTCCATGCTCACAAATAAATGGTGGGAAAATGCAGTCGAAGGTTACATAAATTATCTATTTGGATTTCAATTAGGGAGGGAGTTTGATGAATTCAAGATGTCTGGATGAGTACCTGCAAGGAAAATGCTTATGACATTTTTCTCCTGCCCTTCCTCCAAAGAGCTCAGCAGCATCTCTCCATGTTAGAAATTCATGGGCGTGGCTACTCATGTACACGAGAGGCATTAAAACCTCGGGAGAGAGGAAGAAAGAGTAGTATGCAGAAAGGGCCAAGGCATGGAGAGTGCCAGGAACAGGAGTCAGCACAGGGTGTCCTTTCTTCTTCAGATTCAGCATCCGTAAAATCAAAGCATGGTAAGAACTAACTGGAAAGAACTACAGCCCTTTGATCTGATACTGGATCATCACATGAAAAGGGCAAGAAGTTTCTCTTACCACTCTGATTTCATGTAAAAGGTACAAGAAGATAGCAAATTCAAAGGAAAGGATCGCTCCCTCTTGGTGGGAGTCCATATAGTAATAATGTGGACTGCTAGTTCTACAGGTCTCTGGTCACACGACGAGAAGTCACATGCCCCAATGGGATGGCAGCACACCCTGTTTCTCCTCCAACACGGCTGTGGCTCTTTAGCCTGTGCTCAGACCTGGTGTTTGAACTCAAGGATAATTTTCCCCCCTCCTAATTCTTCACAAGAAGAATACCAGACTGTCTGGGTAAAAACTGGACAGCTGGTAACCCTGGTTGTAACCGGGGAGGGGGGGGGGAAGGAATATATTTTAACCTTGTTCTTTGGGATATGGTCAGAAAAAAGATTCGAGTCCAGTACCATCTTAAAGATCAATAAGGAGTTTCCAGGGTATAAGCTTTCAAGAACTCGGTTGGTCTTTAAGGTACTACTGGACTTGAACCTTGTTCATCTACTGCAGATGAACACAACCACCCACCAGGGCAGAAAAAAGAAATCTTTAACAATTACGGGTTAATGACTGACAAAATTCAACAGCAATCCATAGCTAGCATAACAGTTGTAATGTAAAGCAATGTAAATAAAGTTATGTTTATGAAGATAAATGTATGCAAATATTTATTCTGAATGCAGAACTGGATTTCATTCGTAGAGGAATTAGTATATTTGCACAGAGTATACACAAACTGGATTATTTTTTTGAAAAATATATTTGGATATTTGAATTTGTTTTATACAGAGAGAATTAAAACCCCTGAACACACCAGTAGAACCTGAACTGCAAGAAATCCAATTCTGTGGCTCCAAGAACCATTGTTCTATTGGGCTGAGTCCCCCTCTTCTCCCCCACCCCACGATTGTCAAGGTATTATAAATTAAGAAACTCACAAAAGAGTCTGTAATCTTCCCCGAAATAGCCTGCAGATATGTCACTGTACTAAATGTGTTTCAGATTTAATGAAGCTTTAATGTCCTTTTTAATTTTGCCTGTTTCAGTATCACCAGGGGTCGAGCGAGGCAATCAACACTCAAGAGGATGGTTTGGTTTAAAACTAGGAAAAACTCATTTGCTTATGAGTTGCACTGTATTTTCTTAATTAAATTTACTGAGTAAAATGGTTTTAAGTTCAGCCAACCAATGACCTCTGTATGTAGATTTAGATTTATAAATAGGCTAACAGCTAAAGCAAAGAAGCCAAAAAAAATCCCCACAAAAACAAACAGATTAGAGTTTTGCCAACAGGGGCCTTGAATCCCCACAACAGAAGCCATTTGAACATAAAATGATATATAATCCCCAGAGGAAAATTGAAAAGATAAATGCACACAAGTTAAGGCAGTCAATCAGAAGTCTCCCTGCTCCGCTGCAGGTTTGGGAACATCTTCCCATTACTCCTTTAGCTTTTGAATCCTCTTGACTTGACAAGTTAATAGAGCAATGTTTTAACACAGCGGAACTCCTCTTATCTGAATCTCAATTATCCAACTCACTTGATTATTCAAATTCAATAAGGAACGTAGAGGGAGAAGAACTGGCGGCAGCCAGGCACCCTTCTATCATGTCTGGATCCAGTTCCAGTGGAGAGAGATCCCCCTTCACTGTCCCACTGCCAACCCCCAGAAGGAGAAGAGGAAGCAACCGGGCTCCACCATGTCTAGACTCAAACCTCAATGAGACCCCCCTCCCCCAAGCACCTTTTAAATTATATTTTAATTAATACTTGTATTGATTTTCAATTGCTGCAAGGCAGTGTTTGTCTGAAAACAGGGGCCAAACTACAACAGATACATCTAGCCCCACCTCTGGCTTTGTAGCAGAACATCCTAGTGTAAACAAACCAACCTGCCGTATGAGTTGGCGCTGGCATACGGCCGCCATATCCTCGGTTGGTTGTCTGAAGCAATCCTGAACCTGCACTTGTTGCTGATGTGCGGAAAAGTAAAGAACGCTCCTGTTCAATGGAGTTACCTTGTACAGTCCAATTAAAGGGCCTCCAGCGTTGACCAAATACGATAATTTTGGACTTCTCAAAATTTAGGGAGAGCTTGTTCTTATCATGATAATTTAAGAAACGCATCAGCATCCTTTTCATCCCGACCTTTGAGAGTGAAAGGAGCACAGCGTCGTCGGCATACAACAATAACGGGATGCGTCTCATTTCCAGTTTAGGGAAGTGGCCATTGACAGAGCTCAAAAAGGGTGCCAAATCATTTAGAAAAAGATTGAACAGTAAAGGGGCCAGAGTACAGCCTTGTTTGACACCCAAAGTAATTGCAATCCTGGAAGTTAGATCTCCTTTCGAACATCTGATCGGACAGGTGGTTTCAGAGTAAAGTTTTTGTATCAAGTAAAGCAAACGCCTATCGTTCCCCATCAGGCTCAGTTTCTTCCACATAATATCCCTAGGCACTGAGTCAAACGCTCCCTTGAGATCTAAAAAGGCCGTGTATAGTTTAGGGCCTTTCCTTTTTCTATATTTATTTATTAGGACAACTCACACTCTTGTCCCCGAGGCTCACTGAGTGACCTTGGGCCACTTGCATACTCTCTCAGGCTAATCTACTACACAGAGTAGCTGTGAGGATAAAATGAAGGACGGGAGAAAATGCTGTAAGCCGCTTTGGGTTGCTATTATGGAGCAAAGCAGGGAATAAATATCCAAACAACAAACTTATGGCCAGTTGACAAAGTGCAAACAACCGGTCCGCCACTGCACTCGATCCAGTTTGGTGAAACTAGCCCATGAGCGTGCCCGGATGAGGCAAACCTGGAGAGTTTGTGCGAGAGAGAAAACTGTGAAGATGCAAGGTGGCTCAGCGTGCATGAAAATGGGGCACACACAGGGAAGCAAAACGGGCAAAGTTTTACCGGCATGGGTAGCAGCCGTAGCCCATTGATGGAGCACATCCCTTGCATGCTGAGAGGGACTTTGCTTTACCGCCGGCATCAATAATTTAAAGAAAAGGATCTCAGACTGGGGGCTGGGGCAATCTGCCCGAGATCCTGGAAAACTAGGCTGGAGAGACCAGTGGTCTGACACAACATAAGGCAGTTTGATGTATTTAAATATATCTGTAAAACGGGAATTATTTCTCAAAGGGTTGCTTTTACGAACAAATGACAAATCTGATTATGAAGCCATTTGCTGGGACTGGGAACAGCAGCAGCATACTTCTTTAAGGGTTTTAATATTTACAGGTAGGAGTTTTTCCTACAGTACTCTCCCCCAGAGCTTATATTAAAAATCATCCTTTAAAGAATTTCTCTCCCTCCTCTGCCATAAAACTAACCATGCCTCCAGCTATGCTGCTCAAAGATTGTCCAAGATTTATGTGGGTGCTGTAATTCTCTCCACATTATCCGAAGTATAAGTAACGGTCTGGAGAATGCTCCCTAAACTATTCAAGCCTTCCCAGGCAGTTGCTTAAAAGTCAAAAGTAATCAAAGGCTCCTTTAAGATTCCTGATAGGTTTAAGTAAGTGGGTTACACATCATGGAATACACACGTTGGTTTCAGGGCTTGTATCCTGTGTGATAGTCACATGTGAGTTATGGGCTTTCCTCAGTTCTTGCGTGGGTGATGCCCGGGTTAGACTGCAACTGTGGTGTGTGGGGAGGAGGGTCTCGAGTCCTCCATTTTCCTGACCTGACCTGAACTGTGTGTGGAGGACTACCTGGCCTTTTGGAGGGCTCCTCCCCCAAGTGTACAGTGGGTTCCCCAACAAGCCAAAAAGTGTACCTCCACAAACATTGCAAGTTGAGAAGGTTGAAGCCCCTTTGCCACAAGTGGTATGGCTGCAATCTGAATTGGTCACCACATGCACGGGAACAGAGGAAAACCCATGACAGGAGACAAGATGGGGATCTTTGTGCTCTGTGATGTGCGAATCAGTGTTGAGTCCAATGGGCCTCCAAATTCACACCCAACAATGGCTCTCCAAAGTGCAACCTGAAATATTTTCTTACAGGTGAAGGGACAATTTCTACAAGAATGTCCTGCTGCCTTTAAAAAGGAAATGAGCATGCAAGAGATAGTTAAGCATCAGACGAAGGTGGTGGAGGTGGAGAGTGCCCTCAAATCATACCTGACTTATGGATAGACATGGGCACGAACAGCATTACGAACAGAAAAAACCCACAAACAGCCCAATCTGCTGTTCGCGAGCAAGCTGTTCGTGAGGCACCATCCTAAACGAACAGGTGGTCGTTAAAAGCCCTGTTCGTTGCCTCTGGCAACCCTTCGGCAAATCAGACAGTCTGGCGCCTGCTGCAATCAATCCCCTTGGCAACCGGAGGCAGGGAGGGACTGAACTGTCTGAACGCCTTCTGGCTTTCCTTCTGGCTTTAACCCTTCAAAATACTTCCAGCAGAGAGTCCTGTTTTTGCCACTGTGAAGAGAAAATGACAGCCAACGGGGAGACCTGTGGATCATGCCTTTCCTGGAGTGCAATCTCTCTGAAACTTGGGGGGTCTTCAGAGGACAGTGAGGACTATGTCCCCTGCACATTTGGTGGGTATTGGACATTGGGAAGGTCAGTTTGTGGGGGGGGGGTTGGGGGGGGTTCTGGCCCCCACGAACAACAAACAACGAACATATCCGGGAACAGTCCATGTTCGTCCATGTTCATGGATGGCACCGGAAGACCAACAGGGTATTCGGGGGGGGGGGGGTTCCCGTTTGTGCCCATGTCTACTTATGGAGATGCCTGATGAGGTTTTCATGGCAAGAGACTAACAGAGGTGGTGTGCCATTGCCTGCCTCTGCAATACTGGACTTCTTTGTAGGTCTCCCATCCAATTACTAACCAAGGCCAGACCTGCTTAGCTTCTGAGATCTGATAAGATAAGGCTCACCTGGGCTATTCAGGTCAGGTAAGATTCTAATTTCTATACAGTTCAAGATTAGCAAGCATATATTTTGGTAACACAATATTATCTCTTGCACCCTTCTTGGATGTGGTTGTGTGGACTGACAACAATAAGCATTATTGTTTCTCGCTTGCAGACCGCAAACTGAGGCTGACCACAAGACAACTTAGGGAATCACCATATACAGAGGCAGCAAACTTCTGAACGCCAGTGCTAGGAGGTGACACCAGGGAAAGGCCCTGTTGGTTTGCCTCTGTGCTCTGTCTGGTTGGAGCTCATCCTACTTTTTATCCTACTCAACACTCATTTTTAGGTTTCTTAGCATGTGTGTCAGTTCTGGCAAAAAAAAGGGTCCAGAACTGAGCAAGAGGCCCTTTAGCACGAAGATCAACCATTTGGGCAAACATTTCCCAAACCCTTTCTCTTTTCTCATCCATCCTCTTGCATTTCCTCCTTTTCCTTTGTTATATAAAAAGGTAATGTTAAAGTTGATGTTGTCATGTTCATCTACACACTATGTGGCTCAGACACCTTACATTCAACTCCATGTTCAATATAAAGCTTCTCAAGAGTGTCAGGAAGCACCATCATATGACCTACTCTAATCTACAGGTGTCCAGTGGTCCTTTCTGCTGGTGCGCACTTTTTTGGCCAGATTTGGATAGTGGTCACAGGCTTTTACCCTGCTCAATACTCTTTTGGGTTTCTGGTCGAAGAGAAACCGTGGACCTAAGTTTCTGACAACAGCACATTCAGGAAGTAACAGAGGCAAGGACATTTTGAACTTTTTTAAAGCTACTCCCCCCCGCCCCCATCTTTAGATTACTCTGTACAACTTGCAAGTTGTTTTTTTTTAATTTACAGTTATACAGAAGAGCAGAGGATGACTTTATTTAGTCACATTCCATGTTTCTCAGCATAACTGCAAATTGAAAATAAGCACTTACGATGCTGCTTGTGATCGAGCTAAAGAAGGACTTTATAGTCTGAAATGTTCTAAAATTTGTTCTTAATTACTTTGTGCACATTTTACACAATTAAATTTCCATCTCAAGATTTTGCATTTAGATTGCTCACTGCAGTTAAACCCTCAATTTAGAGGAAAGCAGCCGCCAGTTTGGAACACTCAGACATTGAAAACTTAAAACACACACATACAAACAGAAATAAGAACCGGATTACCTGACACTCCTAAGGTAAGATTTCATTTCCAAGACCCATTTGTAGATTTCCGGAGACAAGGTTTAAAGTCGCCTTAACATTCTACTGGTACAGACCCTGATAAATATTAAATACTGCAAAAAGAAGCCCTATCGTTTTCCGTCCCTACCTACACCAATTCCACTGTCCTCTTATTGCAGAGTTTAAAAAAGAATCCAAGAGGATCTAACAGCAATTTCCCCATGTTAAAGTGCTTCGGAGGTTAAATTGGCAACAAAGAAGAAGACACAAACTACCTTGAAATAGGGTTCCAATTAAATGAGAAGGATTTAGTAAAGCAGGTCCAAAAGAGAAGGGGGAGGAGGAGGAGAGGAACAGAAGAGTTACAAATTAATTTAATCTTCTTCCTATAGTTTGCAGCTGCACTCCAAAGCATCCAGGGCTTAGAAATGAAGCAGCACCGAGCCACAGTGCAAAAGAAGTCCCCGTTTTTAATGTACAAGGCCATTAGCTGATAACCTGTGGAACACGCAACCCCTACAGAGGGTCACGAGTGCAAGTAACTGAGACAGATGAAGTGACCTGTACGTAATCTGGGAAGAAATGGTGGCAAGAGAGATTGAAACCCATGTTTAATTTACTTTCATTAAACAATAATAAAATTATACATCGCTGCTGAACTCAACATACTTTTTTTTCTTGCAAAAAATCACTGTACAGTTTTTTAGGCATGGCGATTCAGTTTTGGGAGGTGTCATGGATTAACCAGCTGGATTAGTTTAGAGAGCTGCAGCAGACCAGTCCAAATCAACATGTCCCGAGTAGGACTTTCCGGGGTCTGGGGGCAGCGGCGCCAGGGCTCTGCATAGCTTATTGGGCAGCCGAAGCAGGATCAATGATTAATAAATGCATCCAAAGGTGATCAATCTGAGTAATCTATTCAGGGGCGCCTTCTTGAGGGACCAAATTTTGCACTAAGGATGATGTGCCTGAGGACAGAGGTATGCTCCCATGGCTCCAGCTGATGGTTCACATTATGCACTTGAAGGCCCAAACAACAAGAGGCATTTCTTCATGATCTGGGTCAGGGCAACCCAGCCCATCTTATGAAGAAATGTCTCATGTTGTTTGGGCCTAAGCTAGGGTTGCCAGGTCCCGACACCCTCCTGGCACTTACCTTGCGCCGGTGGCATGCTCTTCTTTGCATGTGCACAATGATGCCCCTCCCAGAAGTGATGTTGTTGCGCTGGCCCTGGGAGCGCTCTCGAGCTCTGTGCAGGGCCAATTTGGCCCATCTGAGGCCAAAATCGGCCCCAAACGAAGTGCGGAAGCGCTCCTGCGGCCAGCACGAAAATGTGACTTCCAGGAGTGATGTTGCTGTGCCCCCTGGGAGCATGCGCACTACACGTGTTCCTAGGTGTCTGCCAGTGGTGGCTGACCTCCAGGGGCTTGCTACCTCCTGCCAATCACTGACGTATCGGCAGGCAAGGGTGCAAGCCCCCGAGAGTTTGCCTGCCACTGGCGGGCAGCGGGGAACTCTTGCTAAACCCCACACGTATACAGGGAAAGCATTACAGCCAGTGGATGAAGAGCCAGATCTTGTGCTGGCTTGGGCAGCACTCTGTTTCTTTCCGCCTATCTTCTCTCTCTGGGGGAGACTGAAGGAAAGGGGGGGCTTCGCTGCCATCTTGACGGAGACTTGGAGGAAAGGGCTTTTCCTTCTGTAAAAAAGGAGGTGGGGGGGCCAAGAAGTTTCTTGCTGGCTCGGACCCCTCTGCAATAATTAAAAAAACAGAAGCGACAATAAATAGTATATGTTTTATAATCAGTTTGGTTTATAGATGGATTTATAGGACAATTCTTCCCCCCCCTTCTGCTCTTACACTTCGCTGTTCAATTAATTGCTTTAGTTATTTCTCCAGAACAAAGCAGGCTTGCTGTTGCCCAGCAATGAATGCTAGAAAAGGGGTGGGGGGGGTGGGGGGTGGGGGTGGGGAGATACATTGAGGTCTCAACCTGAGGAAACTTTACCTAAACTTACACTTTATTGCAGCTTAGTCCACAATCTTCCCTTAATATAGGGTTGCCTCCCAATGCAGCAGGCGGATAAATCATCCTGGAATATTACTCTGGCTAAGTTTCACTGCAATTGGAGCATATGCGCTTCCAAGCCACTGAAGCAAAGGCCCATAAAATACACTAATTACGAGAAGTTATGGTCACTGGGTGATTGATAGCACTTTGCCAGGCAACTTCCTCGCTCCCAGCTTTTCTGATGGGCCTCACCCGCCATGGAGGCCATTATTAATTCATGACCGGGCCTTAGGCGCTGGAACCTTTACCTCCCGTTCTGCCACCAGGAAAGCCGGACACCAGCTTTTGGCATCACAATGCAGAAGTGGAATTTCATGCTGATGGTCTTCCCGTGACAAAAAAAAAAATTGTAACAGGAAAAAAAAATCATAATGCTCACACACGTTCTGTTGGGGAAAAAAATTCAGTTGGCCCAGAATGACATGGATAGATCACTAGGAATGTGGTACGCTAGTACCTTGACAGTGACATGGGCTTGCAGGAGTTTTCTAAGAATTATTAAAGGGAAATGGTTTTCACCTACTCAGTCTGATGTGGTCTAACCCCTACATAACTCAGACAGCTGGCAGCCTCCTCTGTGCCCCACCAGCATCTTTCAGACCATATCTAGCAGTGCTCTCTCACTGCCTTCGTGCCACATGGAGAAGCATCTTCTTCAGTGGCCACCAAGCACAGCAATTCTATTCTGCCTGAGATCTACAAAGTCCCTAGGTGATTAAGTGTTTCTTAAATGAGTAGCATTTATATTTAGAGTTTCATATTATTGTATGTTAGACTGTGTTCAGGGCTTTTTTTCAGCAGGAACGCGGTGGAATGGAGTTCCGGCACCTCTTGAAAATGGTCACATGGCTGGTGGCCCCGCCCCCTGATCTCCAAACAGACGGGAGTTTAGATTGCCCTGCGCTGCGCTGCGCTGCGCGGAGGGCAATCTCAACTCCCCACTGTCTGGAGATCAGGGGGCGGGGCCACTGGCCATGTGACCATTTTTGCCAAGGGCAATTTAAACTTTAAAAAACTCCCCCCTTGTTCCAGCTGACCCAAAGTGACATCATTGTGCAGCCCTGAGTTCCACCACTGAGTTCCACCACCTCTTTTCCCAGAAAAAAAGCCCTGTGTTTATAAATGTTTATAAAGATGTTATTCAGCCTGTATACAACACATCAAAAATGAGGATACATTATAAAGGCCAAATAATTAGGTGCTTCTGTCTACATGGAGCCACCTGCATGAATGTTATGAGTAAGAGATATGCCCTTCAATAATTCAAAGTAATAGAAAACAACTGACTGCAAAAAAGAAAGAAATTAGGGTCGTTCCCTTCTCCCCCTCCCCCCCGCCGCCCCGGCCAGCTGTCATCTCGGCACCTCACACTGGCCAAGTGTTGGCTCCAGGAAACAACGATCTCCCATTATTGGCAGCCTCGGCAGAAAGGCACAGTCCATTTTGCTTTCAGCAAAGCTTGTGCTAATTCTGAGCCATATAAAGAATTAGCACGATGGAGCTAATTTCCTCTCGGAAGATATTATTTCTTCCAGAAAGAAAGGCTTATGTGGTATCGCAAGATCATTTTGGGTGCTTATCCACCAAGAGTCCTTGCTAGGATTGGTGGCTGTAGGCATGTGCATATGCGCCATTGGACAACTGGGTGGTCAGGAGGACTGCCACTGCAAACGGAAGAGAGACGCAGTGGCCACAGAAGGGCAGGCCAAGGGACGGTGGCTCTGTGGGCCAGGAGCAACCTATGGGCTGCCTCTGGAGGCATAAGGGATTTATTATTATATTTTCATGTTTGCGGAAAACCTTTTCAGTCTGCTAGTTACTATTACAGAGTAATTTGCAGCTATCACCCTTCACATGGGTGGGTCTTTAGATACTTGGTTATGAAAGGGTGGTTTTTATTAGTCTAAGGAAGGTTGGAAATATGGTGCAGGGGGAAACAGTTAAAGCAATTTAAAACAAATCATACCGTAACTACTGGAATGTGCCCGGACCCATCTAATGTGTTCAATTAACAAGTACTTGAAATCTTCAGAGAAAGAATGAGAAAATAATGCTATTTTAAACAGGATGAGTTAATAGTGACCTTGTATCTTGCAGAGAGTTAAAGTTGAGTGATGTACAGCACGAACTTCCGGTACTGAACTGAAAGCCACCACTGGCCACCACGTCTCTATGGATTTATTTATTTATTTCCTTCATTTATAGCCCACCTTTACCAAAAGAGATCCATTGGAGCTTATAGCATAGTTCTTCTATGCTACACTTTATCCTCTTCAAGAACTCTTTGAGATAGGTTAGGCTGGGATTGGCCCCAGGTTACCCAGCAAGCTTGCATGGTAGAGTGAAGATTCGAATCCTAGACCTCCCAGATCCTAGTCTGACATGCTAACCATTACACAACTTTTGCCCACACCCCTGCACAATGAAGCCCTATTTGCACAGCGCTGGCAAAGGGAACCTGTTCAATTTAGCGTTGGGAGTGCCAAACAGGTCTGCACTGGTACTGAGAACCTCTATTACGGTAGCAGAATCTACTGGAGGTTAGAAAATACAGGGGGCCAGACTGAGAATCCCAGGTGATAGAAGCAGCACCGATAAATCTGTATAGGACTTTTCAGTATACAAAACTCTTTACAGTTCTTCTCCTGCTTATACCTCAGCTGCTTCCTCAGCTGGTTGGGACAATGAAATTTGCTAGAGAAATGCGAAATTCTGGCAACCAGAGAGGGATGCTGTCACTGGAAGAAGTTCAAGCAAAACGTCCCAAATAATCGTTGCAAGGATCTCTTGGGAGGTTTTACAGCACAATGCTAACAACCCTCGCCCCAGCATAATATTCCAGGACTCATATAACCAGATCCCAAGAGGTGTCTTAGCTCTCTCTTGCTTCGGTACAATTTGTCTTTCTAAAGAGTCCCACGAGGAAAAGGAAAACCCACCAACCACCATGTTTCCGTTTATGTTTTTCTTCAGGAAGAAAGGGCACTTGCTTTGGCCCAAACATTTCCCAAGCGGATAAGGCTTAATTTCAAAAGGCAAGGTTTCAGGGCTCTAATCTCCCTGGAAATCATACCCTTAGACCCAGAAGCCCCACAAAAGGCTGAGGTGTGGGGATGCTTGTTGAAGACACAGCTGGAGAACACATGGCGCTGCACACGGGTGATTCATCTAGCTCAATGCCGCCTGCTCCATGGTAGCAGTGGCTCCTCCAGCCTCGGGCACAGGTCTTTTAACTGGAGACATTCTGGGACGTTTGGCATGCGTTCTACCACTGGTCCCCCCAAGAACCTTCTGCTAAAATGTACTGAAGCAGTTTGCCAACCATTCTAAGCAGCTTCATCCTTTCATTTCACCTTTATTTAAATTCCCTGGGAGGAAATTCTCTTCTCTGCACATGGCCTATTTTTTCTTTTAATCTTCAGAATGGACTGGAATGGACTTAAGAGATGCCTTAAGAGAATTCTACTGTCCAAGACCGCTGTTTCAGTACTACTGACATGCTGTACCTGCAATGGTACTCAAACCAACCTTGGTTGGTTTTCTTCTGTCTCTTGAACACCCTTTGCCCCCAACTTCTTGACTTGTTTTCCCACTAATATACTTTGGGCTTTTGGCAGCAACTTGGTTCTTTACAAATATACCAGCACTCTCGACAACTTTTATTTTACCTGCAACATTTATAGCTTGAGAGCATTCTAAAGTGACACTTCCCAGTAGCAATGGCTGCCGCTCCCCACTGCTTCACTGCCCCAGAATGAAGAATTCCTAAACACGTAACACCCGCTTACTATTAATTTATCATGGAATCACCTACCACACAATTGCTGGGTGTTCATTTTTTTTTAACAATTTGTACAACATAGTGATTTTTTACAGTGAGGGAGCTTGAGTTCCAGATGCTGAGGACAAAGACCATCACAGCCTGCTTGTACAGGCTGAAGGTATTAGGCTAGATGAGACAGACCTTGGTCTGGTCCAATGTTCAATATATATCCAGACTCTATTGGTCTTGTTGATCAATAACAGCAGCACCAGGGATTCATATGACATCCTCTTCTTTATAGACTAACAGTGCAATCCTAAGCAGAGTTACTCCAGTCTAAGCCCACTGAAATCAAAGGACTTAGACTCAAGCAACTAATTATAAGGATAGAAACTAATTAATTTCATTTCTGGCAATAATTGTATAATGGAGATAATTTTATAATTGCAATGAAGTAATTTAAGTAAGGTGGGGAAATATATATTAATGTATAGATTATGTATTAAACTGATTGAATTGGTTTGGAGGTATATATGGGTCAAATTGGCTGACTATTTTTGGTGGATAGTTGCATAATGAAAGAATAATACAATTATATAATTAAAACAGTATGAAGATGAGATATGTAGAAAAAGAAATATATAGAGTATAAGTTAAATTGGTTGACTTATATTGAATGTACTGTTTATAGAAGCATCTAAAAATATGCTAAATGAGGGATAAATTGTTTGCCCCATATTGAAGATGAGATTATAAGATAGAGTATAGAGTACCAAAATTAGTTAAATGATTATTACCAAAAGAAAATATGCCAAGAATGTATTATTTAGTTATGTATTATTTAGTTGTTAAAGTAAGTAGGAAGACAGAAGGAGCACTGTGTTATATAGATAAGCTTAGAAGAAAGTGAAAGATTATGTTTGACAGATAGAATAAATTTAAAATGAGTAAGGGAAAAGGGACAAGGGGTTGGAAAACTGTTGGAAGTCAACAAAAGGGGGGGAAAGGGAGGGGGTTAGAATTGGAAAAATTAAAGGAAACTGATTGTAATGTACAATTTAATATCTAATCCAATAAAATTATTTTTTTAAAAAAAGGACTTAGACTCAAGTAAGTCTCCTTAGGATTGCATTGTTAAGTTGTTTCGGCTCCCTGGTTTCTGTCTTGGGGAGAGGCAGAAATGATGGTGATTTTTAACTCCTTATCACCCTTTGTATAAACAGGCCATTACACTCCATAACCATCAACAAAAAGTTGTTTTTTCAATGAAATATCAAATGTCCCAGAATTCCAAAACCAATGGAATCCCATTTTTCATCAACAGATTATGATGAAGTAATCCATTATAGTTTTGTATTTTATCTGTTAACACATGCATTTTGGCAAGATCCAAAACTTTTACCAACCATTCTAAAATCACTGGATTTGTAGCTTTCTTCCAGTGTTGAGCCCAGACAATCGGCACAGTAATTTTTTTCAAAACAGTTCAACATTGCCCAACAAAACACTTTCAAACATATTGGAAATGAATGTACTCGTATCAGATTTCCATTGATTTCCTGCAATTTGCCTTGTACCTCCAGCCATTTGACTCTAATATGCCTGAGCATAGGAACAAACCCACCAAATATGTCTCGAGTCTGCAGTCTTACCTTGACATTTCCAGTACTTATGGATATCCATCAGGAAAATCTTATTTAAACTTTGCAGCATTAAATATCACCAACATAATCTGAAACGGTGATTTTCTCTCAAGGCAGGACTAATAGACCTGTAAGTAACCACCAAGTCCCTGCCAGATATTTCATAACCTGCATCTCTAGCCCCAAGGACTTACTAGGTTCCCTAGTTTTTTGAACTCAGCAAGGCCATTGATAAACATACTAGAGACCAGGGCTTTTTTTCAGCTGGAACGCGGTGGAACGGAGTTCCGGCACCTCTTGAAAATTGTCACATGGCCGGTGGCCCCGCCCCCTGATCTCCAGACAGAGGGGAGTTTAGATTGCCCTCCGCGACAGTGGCACAGAGGGCAATCTAAACTCCCCTCTGTCTGGAGATCAGGGGGCGGGGCCACCAGCCATGTGACCATTTTCACTGAGGGTGATTTAAACTTTAAAAAACTCCCCACTTGTTCCAGCTGACCCAAAGTGACATCATTGCACGGTCCCTGAAGCATGTACGCACTTTGTGCGTGCACATGTGGTACCAGGGGCACCACTTCCCGCCAGGAGTTGCCCCCTGTGCTGGCAACCCATTGAGTTCCACCACCTCTTTTCCCAGAAAAAAAGCCCTGCTAGAGTCATAGATAAGCAAGCAACTTCAGTCCTCTGAAGCACATCTGAAGCCAAATGAACACCTTAAGTAGACTTCATCAAACCACTGTAGAACAATTTTTGTGAATCAAGATAACAACCACTGAACAAGCTTCTGCATGAAAATGCTGATTCAGGTTTAACTACAGTGACAGCAAAAAGCTACCTGTTCATATAAATTTTGCTTTGTCAGCCAGAAAGTGTTTAAATAAAATTGCAGCTTAATCCCTCTTGAAAATACACAATTTGCCTTGAAACCATCTTACAATAAGATGGAAGACTTTGCACTGAACTCGCTTATTTTAAGGACAGCAGAACTGGAGAAAAGACAGTGAACACTCAGGCATACCCTAATGTTCCAAGTTTGAAGGAAAGAGAACTGAAAGTAGAAAAAAATCAAACAGACTGTAGAATTTGAATGTTAAGTACAAAGCCTAGAGGAAGTGAATAGGCAAGCCCATTATGTTCCCTGCAGGGCCTTACGCTCTGGAGATAAGCAATTACTGGTGGTCCCCAGCCTGAGGGATGTTCCAGGGCCAGGGCCTTCTCGGCTCTGGCTCCATCTTGCTGGAACGCACTCCCACTGGAAATTCGGGCCCTGTGGGATCTGTTGCAGTTCCACAGGGCCTGTAAGACAGTGATTTTCTGCTAGGCCTTTGGTTGAAGACTGGTGTCCGTCCTCTTTCCCATCTTTTTTCCTGACTGCCATGCCCCGTTTTCTGTCCCACTCTGGTACCATTCCACAGTCAACCCTGCAGAATTTGAGCACATGCCTTTTATAGCGGCTTATGTATTTTAACAATGTCTGGAATTGAATGACTGATCTGGTGATAACTTTTATAGTTTTATGTGTTTTAAAGACTGTATTTATTGATGTTTTGTTGATGTTAGCCGCCCTGAGCCCGTTTGTGGGGAGGCCAGGATAGAAATCTAATAAAATAAAATAAATGTATACAGGGTCAATATGTGGAGGGACATGATGGCTCAGCAGTAAAGCAACCTGGCACGCAGGTTCAGTCCCTGGTTCAGTCCCTGGCACCTGCAGCTAGAAGAATCAGATAGCTGGTGATGTGAAAGACCCCTTCCTGAGACCCTGGAGAGCATCTGACAGTCAGAATGGACAAAACTGAGCCTGATAGATCAAGGGCCTGACTCAGCACAAGCAAGCAGACCCAATCCCTAAATGTTTGCCTCCTGTGGGAACTGCACCTACACGTGGTACCTGCGTAAGATCCATCCTTGTGATTGAGAACGTTGCGTTTTGAACAGGCTGGGTAGGCAAAGCAAATGATCAGGCGGCAGAGGCCAGAATGGGTTCAATTATTATCCTAGTGAAGACTGGCTAACAGAACTACATAGGTTTGCCAGCTCCAAGTTGGGAAATTCCTGGAGATCTGGGGGGTGAAACCTGGAGAAAGTGGGGTTTGGGGAGGGAAGGGACCTTGGCATGGCATAATTCCATAGAGTCCACCCCCCAAAGTAGCCATTTTCTCCAGGTGAACTGATCTGTGTGGCCTGGAGACTAGTTGTAATTCCGGGAGATCTCCAGCCATTACCTGGAGGCTGGCAACCCTAGAACTACAGCACAGACACAGCCCACTGCCATGCAGGACTGCATGTCCAGAACCCCTTGCTTCCTCTTCTCGACAGTAGCATGTTTGAGTTTACACAGAATGCCTGTCTCTTACATGAGTGAGCAACTTCAACCCATCCCAGCATATTTGGACCTAGAGAGCAGGACTGCCACTCAGATCTAGGGCCTAGCATGGCTCTGCTCTTCTGAAAAAGAACGTACCAGAAAGAACATACATACCTTCACTGCAATATGTTGGTCCTTTGCTAGCTCGTGCCTCGGTATATAAACAATCAGGCAAGGCCAAGGGCACAAAGGTCTGAATCAAGAGGGTAGCATTCAGAAATTCCAGTGTAAACTCTGGCTGCCCTCTTGGAATTCTGCCTGCCCCATGTTAGTGACAACAGAGTGTGATTTTAATGGCAACAACCTTGTGTGGCTTCCTAGAGCATCACCTTCACCTTTCTCAAGACATTTTCCTTCACTTTCCTCATTTAACACATCACTCAAACCACTTCAATAAAACTGCGATCATGTTGAAGAGAAGTCTCGGAGGAGCAGATGACACTCCAATTAACAAAGCACACCGAGACAATTTGTTCCACGCATCTGTCTCAGGAGACGGGCGCAGGCAGGGGTGGGGGGAGCTTGTGACAGTAGAGAAAAGGTGCAACCCTCGTGTTAAAGGACGGCGTGCCCAAGACCAATGCTGCTGGCACAAACCCTCTGGCACTGGGTTTTACCACATTCTCCACAGTAGTCATTTTATCTGGGGAAATCATGGCACAATTCAATGCTAACAAACAGGAAATAAAATGCCCTCCTTTTATCCTCACCATAACCCTATAAGGTAGGCTAGACCAAGACCAAGACTGCCCTAGGATCCCCATACAAGTTTCATGGCTGAGCCACACAAACCAGACCACATGCAGCCTTGCAGAGGGTATGCACAGACGTCCCCAATCTGACATGAATCATCAGGGAATGAAAATTCTGATGAATCATCAGGGAATGAAAATTCTGACATCAAGCCAGAAACACTCTAGGACAGGAGAATTCCTAGTTGTAACAGCAAGTCTAACACAAACAGTCCAAAAGAGAAGAAAGCCAGGCTTTTAAGCGGTTTGACAAAAACTGAGTGCCGCACTTGTCCCAAACCTTTAACTCCGAGAATGCCCCTTCTCGGTCACATATGAAACAGGCTCAACCTAACAGCTGGTGGCTCAAGTAGCACTTACGAATCCATGGAACTCAGCTTTCTAAGCTGCCTCTCCTAATTTTATTTATTTATAGCCCGCCTGTCTTGCTGAGACTCAAGACGGACTACCCAGTGTAAAACAATACAAGCAAAGAGCTTCCCTCCAACAAACAATGCAATAGGACTAGGATTCCCAAAATCAGAAATAATGCAAAAATGATGATAGGTCATAAACAATGCAAAAGTAACAGAATTACAAATGTAGAAAGTAATATAGAAAGAGGAACATACAGTAAACAGTGGGACGGATTACAATCCTGTCCCATTTAAAAAGCATTCTCCATTCCATTATACTAGTACAGCCTTAATTCCCTTTATAAAAATGCCCTCCTGAATAATTCCTACCAGAAAAGTAGTAAGTGAATGCATGAGGGGGGTTCTCCCCGCCCTCGGGTGAAATTTGCCCCTGCAGAATAAGTGGTTGTAAATGCAGCAAAAAAACGTTGTGGTAAGTTTTATGCCGCTTAGCGTGCAAAAGCAGAAGTACATCCACACTGTAACCTTAACCCCTATTCACATGATGAAAAACCCTCCACAATGCCACAGCCTTATAGGAGAATAGGGGGCATCTACTCTGACACCCAAACCTCTGGGAATGCCAATTGTGTTAGCTGCTCCTCAAAAAGCTTGAGCATGGAGGAGAGAAGTAAGATGAATGAGGCCTCCAGAGATCAGGCATCAGAACCCCCCCCCTTTGCCATTTCCCTCTGCAACTGCAGGGCTAGCTCTATTGCACATGGGGAATGTTTAACATGTCCAGGATGGAGCTCAGAATCATTTTAAGAAAGTCATAAATGCACCTACCTCCATAAAGGAAATCCCTAGGCTCCAAACATCAGAATGAATGCCGTACTGTTCTCCTGAAATTCTTTCTGGCTGTTAAAAAAAAAAAGAAAGAGAGAAGAGAAGGAAGCAGTTGAACCAACGAGATAAATCAGGCCGTGAAAGTAAAAGCAGAGATTCCGGGTGCCTACAGGCATTTCCTGTATATTTATGTACACATGAAAATTTTGCCATTTTTTCAGAACTGAAATGTGGAAAGTGAAAAATAAATGCATTTCTCATTCAAATGCTCCAGAAAATGAGGGCGGGGGCCAGAGGGTGTGTCTAAATGCAGAAAGCACATAAAGGGTCATACACCTTTTGGCATCCTGGGCAAAATATAACAACAACAACAATAAACAACGTTCGATTTACATACCGCCCTTCAGGACAACTAATGTTTGAACAGTTTGATGACTTGCTACCAGCCAGGACCTGAACACTCTAACTGGGCTCTGTGAGATAAGCCATTCATGAACTACACGGACTGTGATGAGACTGATGGGAGGGAGAGAAGTCAACCTTCATGGCAGCGCCGGTAAATCTGCATGAGGCGACTGTATCACAAGGCAGGATTTTACCGGTACAACTGGACAGAGCAACACTTGCTGCGGTATCTCTGCCTGCTAGCTCCACTTTCCCTTCTGCATCACATGGCAGTTGGGTGACGGAGGTGGTCACAGTCCTGTCCTCTACCCACAGTGCATGATGTAAGTCGGTAAAGTCCATGGAGGACTTCGTGCCACAATTCTGGCCGTGACTGGGTCAGATCTGACATACCTGCAGACATTATCCAATGCCCGTGTTTCAAAGGCTTTCAGCGACGACATATTGCCCATCCATTCCAGTCAAGCCAGCCATGCACCTCATGTTGGCTTCACCCTTCCCCTGTGGCCACAACGGATGCTGCTAGACAAACCCCAACGCCGTTACATACCTTCACACCCAACCAGTAGACTCCGTGCCCAAAGTCTTCCCCTGGTGCTCAAATTCCTCCTGTGTTCGCAAGCTCCCTTTCCCTACCTCTAGCATCAGGTCCCATTATCCTCTAGCAAGGGAGGTCAATTCCCCTCCATCTACTGCCCCTCTTAGGAATAACACCAGTCCTTGTTACAAGAACGTTTCGGTACTAATGTTTACAAGTGTGTGCTTTTCCCCGCCTCACTTTATCCTGGCAGCTTTTCTTCAAACACATCAAAATGCTGAGCCCCTTCCTTGCATCTCCTCACTCCCACGTTGGGCCAGCAGCTGAGATGTTTGTACAGCTGCAGTAAATAAACAAGGACGGATGCTGTAGCAAACCTGCTTGAGTTTAAATGTTCCCAAGCTAATGTGCATTGCGATCTGCAAATAAAAGAGGTTTGGCTCACACCAATTAGCAGCAAGTTTAATACTGTTTGAGACAGAAAGGGACACAAAATAGCCAGCTAGCTCTTTTACTCCAGAGCGGTGCTCTAAGTATCGCCAAGGTCAAGTACAGTGTGAAATGCAACAATAAAGAGACTCAACGAGACTCTCCTTCCCACTGCGCTGCTAATGCACCTGTCTAGTTCAGGCACCTTACACAACGGCTCCCCCTCCCCTTCCCCCTCTGTTCTCTAATAACCCAGAGGCCTTCAGAGAAAACAAACGCGCCCAAATTAGTGCCAGTCCACCGTTCCCGAGGATGCTGCCTCTCAGCCACTAATCCCAGGTCAGGAGCTTTTAGCGCCAAGTAAATGTTAACTAAAAAAAAACACAGGCACGAGGGCCTAAATGATCTTGAAGACTCAGCTGGGGGGAGATCCCATAAGCAGGCAAACCACTGCTAACCACCACCATCCAAATCCCAAAGCAGAACAAAGACCACGCTGGGATGCCAGGGACAAGGGCAAACTGGCTAGGACTCTTGGAGGGGGGGGGGCTGGAGGGAAACGTGCTGCTGGGAGAGCAGAGCACAGAGCTATGGTGTGGGCCTCAGCACGCACACAGCATCTTGTTCAAAACTGCACTGCTACTGTGCAGCCCAGCAGATGCTTGCGCAAGCACAAAAACCCATGGATTGATAGAATCATAGGGTTGGAAGGAACCTCAAGGGTCATCTAGTCCAACCCTCTGCACCATGCAGGAAATTCACAACTTCCTCCCCTTCCTCCACACACGTCCAATGACCCCTGCTCCTTGCCCAGAAGATGGCAAAACACCAACAGGATCCCTAGCCAAACTGGTCTAGGTAAAATTGCTACCTGGCCCCAAGGTGGTGGTCAGTTCCCCCTGACTTTTGGCACGCTTCCATCAGACAAGCTGCTGATCTGGAAGAGGTTGCCTAAGAGGCTTGAGACCAGGGCTGGCCCATCCACTCGGCAAACCTGGGCGATCACCAGGGGTGCCAGAGCTGGGGGAGAGCCAAAAGAGGCAGAGGGCCTCAGGCAGCCTCAGGGGTCCAGGAGGCAGGGCAGAGAGGGAGCTGAACCAGCCTCCTTCCTATGCATGTCTAGTCTACCACAGCTACTCAGAAGTAAGTCCTGCTATGTTTAAGCAGGTAAGCATGCTTAGGATTGAAGCCCTTGCAATGAGCCAGTTGACGTTTCATTATAATTGTGTCTGTATGTTGAATGGGGGGACAGACCAAAATAATAGTTCGCCTAGGGTGGCAAAACTCCTTGGGCTGGCCCTGTTTGAGGACAGGACCCTGATCCACCTGGCTGCAGGTTAGAAGAGGGAACCGGAAAGAGCATGACCTGGGAGCCATGTCTCAAAGAAATAAGAGTCTCTAGTCCTGGATATTCACTCCCATACTGCTAAAAAAAATCCCAAAAAAACAAACCTGCAAAACACTCACAAGTGTGGGCAAATGTTTCTGGGAGACACCAGCCAGCTCTCCTGCTTTCTAGAGGGACAAGAATCACTCTAGAAAGGGATTACCCAGTGCTAGAAGACAACATCAAGGGAGGGCCTTAGCCTCTTTACCTTGTTTTTTGGCCTTCGAGGATAACTGGTTGGCCACCGTGTGTAGAACAAGATTAGGAACCAGATGGCCTGATCCAGCAGGGATCTTTCTCATGTTCTTAATTCCTCTCTTTGTAGGTGGACTAGGACTGCAACTGTCAAGAAAGGGGAAATGTGTGACATCACTTCCAGCACCAACCTGGAAGTGATGTCACTGAGTTTTCAGGATGCTTTAGGATATTTTGTAACCTCTATGGTTTTTAGAGTGTCATGTAGCTTCTGAGTTTGCGCAGAAGTGACAGTGCGTCATTGGCACAACAATGCTTTCCCCATCCATTCCCCACCCCCCTGCACAACTTTGCTAAGTGGCAGCAGGAACAGCAGGAGGTCTTCCATGACACACCTAGGGTGGATAGAGACAACCTGAGAAGAGCCGGGATGAATCCTAATCTTGGGATATAAGCTGTCAACTTTTTGTGGATGCTTTCTCCTTTCTTAGGGTGTTTCCACAGTCCTAACAAGTATTCAGCAGCTGTGGGATCCCATTTGTGAAGAACACATACTGAGGCATGTCTGGGGCATTATAAATGACGCCTATATAGCATTCACGAGCTGAACATACCAGGCCACATGTGCACCAAGACAGCATGGGAGGGCAGGAAAAGCACAGAACGTAGCTTCTTGAGGACCTTGCTTTTCATTTCTCCTGGCAGCAAAAAGATGCTTGAAGGAGCAGCGGCAGGGCTTGCAACAAGCCAGCAATGGAGCAGGCTTTCAGCAATCAGAATGTAGACTTCGAAGACCTGCCACAATCCTTCCCCACTTCTCCACGACTAGCCAAAGTAGAATTATGGAAAAAATAGTAAAAGCTGCAAAATGCTTTGCACGCAGTAAGTGAAATCCCTTCATTTCTGACCTTTTGCAGAGAGCTTAGTCCACTTTTAGGCAAATGAAAGGAAGCGGGAGGATCTTGTGGCGCAGTGTCTACTAAAATCATTTGCTCCGGAGTGGACGCTCCTGAGAGCAAGTTGCCAGCAACACAGATGTTACCAGAACTGCTCTTTATTATAATGGGGAATTAGCTGTAGCAGTCTGTAACTATTAATATTAAGCGAGGATCATAACCTATGTTTACGGAGGTCCCGATCCCAGACACTCTAGTGAAAAAGAGGCAGACAAGGAGTAAGGTCCAAACACGTGTATTGAGTGTAGCGTAAGCCTAGCTTGCACAATCATACAAAGAACATACAAGGTCTAAGAAATACAGAGTAGGAAATACAGAGACGTTCGCATTAGCTGGTTCCCAATGATGATAGGGGGAATACTCACTTATCCTGGAGCGAAGCAGAGACACAGCAGCGAGGGTGGCCCAATGCCAGCACTGGGACCACAGACGGACAGCAAGGAAGTCTGGATAGGAATGGCCTGAGCACCGAGTGGTCTGGGAGACCAGCTTAAATACCCCAAAACGTACCCTGGGGCTGGTGCTGTACTTGGTGGTTCTCACAGTTTAAAACAAAGGTTCTAATGGGCTACTGAATGGCTTAGATGGGCCACTTTAGTAATCAGATTGTGATAAGTGACACCTCAGGAAGAGGGGACAAAAGAGGGAGGGGGAAATCCAAGTGGGCTGAAAGGATGTTCCAGCGGACAGGGCTTGTCCTGATGTCATCAGCTTTGGAATGCGGAGGTTTCTTTGAGATGCATTCTCTAAGTGCTTGGGATGGTCGGCACTTAGTTCCTTCTCCGGGGCGGCTCCTAAGATATGCAGAGCGGGGCGAGGGGCTCTCGCTGCGGACGTGGTGTGCCCGCTTCGCCGAAATGGCTTCTCAAAGCAGTCTCTTCCTCTGGGTCTTCTGGGTGCCTGAGAACATGGATGCCGGCTGGGCATAGCTGGGGCTGGATAGCAGGCTGCCCGGTAGCAAGGGCAAGCTCGGCGACCTACCCGCGGGAGGCTCCAGGCGGGAACTGACCAGGGAGCGCCTAGCCAGGCTCGCTGGAGGTTTCCCCGGCAGGCGCCCGGCTGCTAGCAGCGGCTTGGGCCCATATGAGGCAGGCCTCCATGGAGGCAGCGGGAACAACACTTTAAAACACAGTCCAAAGCAGGGAACAGGCACGGTCCGTGGCAGATGGCAAAGCAGGCACGGGGAACACAGTCCAAACGCACACTGGGAAGTCCAGACACAGGTCAGGGCAGGGCTGCCCAGAAAGAGAGTCCTTTGTGCAGTTACCCAAACATGGAGTCAGTAAACTACACAGTCTATTGCAGCAGCAGGGTATTTGACACGCAGGCAGGAAACTGACACGTGTATCAGAGCACACACGTGCAAAGCAGTCTTTGTGCAGCAGTGAAACAGTAATGCAGGAAACTCTAACACAGTTCATAGCAGGCTTCAAAGCAGGGGAGGGGGCCTACTTGGCAACAATTCCCCCCCTCGGAGACCCCGGGACGTCAGGCGCGCGGGTCTCCGAACTTGACTTCAAAGGCGAGGTGGTCGGCAATGTCCGGTGGTCGAGCTTCGAGCGAAGAAGGAGTGGGAAGGGAAGGAGGGGGAGGCGTCACTCAAAAATTTAGTTTGGAGAACCACCTAACCGAATAAGTGCACTTTAGATCAGCCAATGGGCTGCAGGTCTCTGGGTTCACACCAGGGGGTGTGCTAAGTGCAATCGTCAGAATAAATAGTAATAATTCATAGCAATAGTAATTCATAGTAGTAGGCAGCAATGATCAATTCATGCATATAAATAGCAATAATTCATAATTGTGTACATTGATTAATTCATGATTGAAGGTAATTCATACGGAATTCATGATGGGTTAAAAGCACTAAAAACCAGGAGCAATTCATATACATGGATCAATTCATGGATAATTAAAATCATAAATACATAGGATTAAAAGCAGGGACAATTAAAAGCAATTCATACAGGGTAAAGTGAAATGTGCCAGCATGGCATAATTCATTGAGGGTAGGCTAATTCATAAATGGTTAAAATCATAAATACATATATGTGATTAAAAGCAATAGTTCATGAAGTCAAAAGCAGCAAGAATAAAAGCAAGTGCGTGGAAACAATTCATGAGGGGTAGGCGGCGGAAGGGCTCATGGGGGCAGAAAAATACACTCTGCAATTAAAAACCAAATCAATATGGCTGGATTAAAATCAAATTCATAGACTAGAACTGCCTCGGCGGAGGGAGTCGGGTTAAAAAGGCAATTCCTAAGGTTAAAATCAAATTCATCGGGATGAAGTTCATGGGCGCACTTGCGGTAGATAGAGGGAGGGACTAGTTCGGGGCTAAATTCATGGGAGTGAAATTCATGAAAGCAATGCAAAGAAATTCATAAAACAATAGAGCTACACAGATCACAGACGGCTCAGTCCGCAGTACAGCTGCTGGACTGGGTTGCATATATATACAAGAACAAGCAAGCTTAGTTCATGTGTTCCAAAACACACTTCCACCCCCCCTTGCTGTCTGCATCAATCCGCAGAGCAGGGTCGGCAGGCGGCGAGAAGGGCTCCAGGCACACAGTTCTAGTCCTCATGGAGGTGGCGCTGCTGGCGGTCGTTCGTAGGCAGGCCGTGGGCTGGGAGACCGAGAGATATGTCCCCCCCTAGTCCACAAGAGGGCCTCGGAGCGGTGTCCGGCAGCAAAGCGTCCATGGGGCTGGTTCAGGATCCGTACACACAATAAAATCCAAGCATAGTTCATACCAGCACAAGCAATAAAACAAACACGGGTTAAAGGAGGGTGCCAAGAATAACCATTAGGGCAAGAGGAGGTCTGGGTTGTAATGGTCCAAACGGTAGGATAGTTGGAGTTGCTGGAGCTGTCGGCGGCTCCAACAGCCCAAATAGAGTAGTGAGGCACACAACAAAACTTGGAAGGCCAAAATCACAACGATCGGGTGCAAAGCCAAATTGTAAATTCCAGTGGCAGTGGGGCTCCAGCCAAAGAGGGTTTCCCACCACGAATGCTCGCCGGTGGTCTTAATCCGCTGGACCAGATCCAAAATCTCCTTTCCGTTGTGGGACACAACCAAAGCAGTGGTGTCCCCGTCCCTCTGGATGCTCTGGAGGGTGCGGTGGAGCTGCGGGTGTGCCAGGAGCTCGTGGATTAGCTCCAGACCGATGCCGAGGGAAACTGGCTTCACATAGCGATAGATGGAGGGTGCCACCAAGATCTCTTCTTGGGTCCAGACCGGTACCGTGTAGGTGAAGTCGCAGGCTGCCACCGAAGACAGGTTGCAAAAGCAGCGATTGACTCCCGGGATCACGGGCTTGAGCTGGAACGAGTTCAGGATCACAAAATCGCAGGCCGTTCGCACGCAGGCACATCCTTTCCCAAGGTAGACCACAGCGGAGCTGTTCTCCCGGACGACCTCGAAAGAGCATTCATTGAGGGTGTCGACTTGCGGGGCTACACAGGGGTGATGAGGTGCAAAGGCTTGGTCCTGGCAAATGAAGCCGGTCTGGTCTCGATGCTGGCACCCTTGGAGGCTGACGAGCTGCCATCCGGTCGGGGTTAAGCGGGCCCAATGGTCGGGGTGGCGGGCGTAGAGGACCTCGGTGTCGCTGACTTGGAGTCCCAGAGGCACGACTGGATACACATGGAATGACTCGTGTGCACTGGCCGTTAATAAAAATAATTTAAGCTCCTGGGTGGTCGGTGAGAATGAGGAATTTACGAGAGACCACCAGGATTCAAGCTCCAGTTCTATGGGTGACAATTTGGGCATGATCAATCTTTTAATTTCCAGGGGCAAATGCCCGTCCGTGGCTTGCCGAATTAGCCCCATGGCCACAGCCTGATTTAATTGTTGGGCTTGCATACATGCCATGGCTATTGACACGTTGCGTTCAAAAGACTGTGTCCCTTTGAGCAGCAGAGAAAAGTCTCTTTCAATTTGACTCTCCCAGTTAACTAAAATGGAGCTGATCTCGTGTTGCCCATTTGAAATGGAATTTAGGGACTGCACCACCGGTTTACCTAAGTCGGAGATGCTAGTCGTGACATGGGCAAACTTATTAGCGAGAGTCTCAATATTGACCGAATCCATGATTGCTAAGCCTCCGGCTGCAGGAGCAGTCCAGTCGGCAATGCTTCGTCTGGCACGCGAGAGAGAGGGGGAGGGATCGATCCACAGTTGTAGCCATGCATTCCAACCCTTGCTACCGGCCTCCAGATAGGGAGCGCACTGCGGCAGCCTCTGGGTTATATTTAACTCAGCTAAGTCTATGCGGATCTCTTTCAAAGACATTTGCGGGCGGACTAAAACTCTCTCTCGAATGTCAGTTTTCAAAACATGGGAGCCCACTATATGCGTGCCGCCTTGGCTTAATCGTCCATTGCTAACAATCAAAGGGTCAATTTGGATGGTGTGGGTCTCCTGGGTCCGGATCAGCAGGGAGTAATTGCCTGGTTCGTGAGTCAAATTTACAAAGAGCAGCCCAAGCCGGTGAAATTTCTCTACTAGGGGCTTGGTTTGGCATTCGGGCGTCTGCTGAACCAGTGTCCAATCGGGTGGGCCATGTTTGGCTAGGTCTTCCTCCTTTACAATCCAGGTCAGGTTCTCCCAGCGCTCTATAGCAAAGGAGAGAACTGCACCTGAAGGGGGCGTGATAGTGACTGATGCAGACTCAGTGGTAGTGGTGCCTAGTAGGATGGTCATTCTAAAGGGGTCTCCTGCCTTCCATACTGCGGCCGACACTAGAATAACTTCACAGTATGGTCCGAAAGCCTCAGAGACAAATGGCGAGGTTTCGAAATTGGCAGGGGTGGTATATTTGTCTACCACCGGGACTGCGGTGGGGGCTGGCCTTATGTGGGGGAGAAACATACATGGAATCGGAGCAAGTGGTGAAACCGTATCGGTAGGCGAGTAACAGACTAATTCTTGGGACAGAGTTTTTACTCCCACACATAAAATAACAAGCTCTGGGGGTCGGATCCACTGCTCTTCACAACTGCGGAAGTTAGTGCGATCCGTGGGGGTGGTCATATTGCTTTGCTGTACAACCTTGCAGACCATCATTTCATTTCCTGCTAGGGTATTGATACATCTCCAGTGGGGGTAGGGCATTAATTTAGACGGGCGTCCCTCTATTAGGGTGCCTGCCAGCACGAGCAAACACAGGGTAGCCAGGTGCCTCATCTCCTGGCCTTCTCTTTCCTTTGTGTTGAAAATATCCTGGGGAGACCTGCGGATATAAGTACAGGTTCCCTGAGTTTCTTGCAGCAAAATGAATGAAGTAAAGCAGGGAAAAAGAAGGGTGTTTTTCTGCCAGCACTCTTACTGATTGGGGCTCGAACGAGAAGTCCCAGAGCACTAAGCGAGCCTTCCAGCTTGTTGCTCTGGGGAGCTCCTGTGCGAAGGTTTCTTTCTAAAGCGTGTATATTTCAGAGGGTAACGTCTTTACGTCGGGCAAGGGTCGGCTGCGCGTTAGGCGGGATTATGCAAACTCGCCCCAGGGGTCCCTGGGTGCCTAGGCTATGTGGCCTTCAGGTGCCCCTTGCTCGGTGGCGGGCTGTTTTTATTTTGCGGGCTGAGAGCTATCGGTCCGGCTCGGCCTGGCCTTGCCGTTTTAAAAAGAAAAAAAAACTAGAGAGCGGCTTTCATTAACTATAAGGGTTGCTGCAGACGAGGGCCCTCGCTTTAATTTTCAAAAATAGGCCTTCGTCATATATTTGCAGGACAACCAATTTTTGGAGGGACTCCCTCGGGGGGCCCCGTTTTCTGGTTGAAAAAAAAAGGTACACTGGGCGGGCGAAAAAGAAAAATACACTGAGCGCAAAAAGAAAAATACACGGAGCTACACGGAGCACGAAGCATATGGGTGTGGGGTACTTTTAGGTTGCCCTTACTTGGGGTGCCTGGCAGGGCTTCATTATGACTTCAATATGTCTCCCCCCCTTCTTTTCCCTTGTGCGGTACGGGCAAGGGAAAAGATTACGTGGGGCGGGCGGCTGCTGGCGGAAAGGGCCGAAGTGGAGCCGAAGGTGCTCGGCAGCGTTTATCGAAAAGTGGCGGAGGCGGCCGAGATCTGCGGGCGCCACTGGGTCTGGGTTATTCGGGGGTCATTTTGGCGCGGGGGATCCTGGCTATGTAAATGAGGTACGCTGCCCCTTGCGCGTGGCGAACGTACCCCAATAACATATTCCAGAGGGTACATATTTACAGAATACTGGCGGGTCTTTTACTTTTGCACTAAAGCGTACTAAGTGGTGGCGCCGTATAGCAACTCACCATGACGGGTATGAACATTAGTAAAAGAGGGATGTTGGGCTATCTGGGGGACCTTTTCCAGGGGAGGCACGGCCCTCAAAGCCAAAGCCGACCATCATGCGAAAGCGTGGGTCTGGCAGGTGAGACCCCGAATCTACGTAGATGCGGGATCTTCACTAGCACGGCGGGTGAAATGTTTTCAAATACAGAGATCACCTTTATTGGTGTGTCTCCAATATTGGAAACGCATTCACTTTTGGGCTAAAGCCTCTCCAAACACTTTCACACAGCAAATCTCTTTTGCCTGTGCAATTTTTTTCCCGAACATGCGGCTTACAATCCAATTAAGAATCACTTTCGGTGGTGGTCCCATTTGGCTTTGATTGCCGTGTCTTTCCCAAGGGTCCCAACTGTGGGGCCCGCCTAATGAAGTTAAAGAATAGAACTGACAAGAAATAACAAAAACACTAAATGATTATATGAAACCAAGTTGGCTTTTTATATCTAATTTCAAAAGGGAATTGGGCTTCAGGTTTACACACACATAAAGTTAAGACTGCACAACGAAAAGGGACGGGGGCTGCAGGGACTTGAACTCAAGTCTCCTTAAGGTGGCTTTTCCACTCCTGGTTCCAATCCCATCCAAATTCTGACAGGGAACCAGTGATTACATTTATTTGGGCTTACTTCAGCCTGGGAGAGGACAAAAGGACGAACTGGGAGGAGGTCAGAGTCCTGGTCTGGCCAGTTTTTCCATTTCAATGAGGGGTGGGGGTATAGCGCTGAGTGGGAACAGTCTGTTTTAGATGCTGCTAGCAACTGGGATTCTTTCTGGAATTTGCTCACTTGCATTATTACATTCCTGACTGCACTTACTGCTGGAGGCTCTACCTTTTCATTAAGTTTTGGGCTTGAGCCTTTTAAAACATGGAAACAGATACACAAATGTCTCTGAATTAGCTCAAGCACTACTAAACCACACAGGCACAACATGAGGTTTTCTTCAGGGGTGTTAGTCAGGGAAGGCTGACAGAAAGCTATTTGGTGTGTAGTTGCAAGCACTGGATTCTCAAAGCAATTTAATTCTTTTAAAGGAACTGCATTTTTACTTTTATTTACCTGTTCTTCAGGGCCATTGCAAGAGGGCACAGTCACGGTGGTCTGTGTATAGCTTGGCTGGGGGCAGTCTATGGGAGCCAAGACAATTCCTTGGGGAATGACTTTTAAACTCTGCACATGCTCAGAGGCTAAAGTGAATTCTGGCTTCTTGGGCATGGGGGCTGAGGCAGAAATTGGAGGCAAAGGTGACTGACTACCTGTTTCACTGCCTTTGGCGGGGCGGGGTGCTGATTCAATCACTGATTGTTCCTCTAAAGTCTTTAATCTGGCCTCAGTGAGTCTCTGGGATTCCAGGAGATTTTGCATCAGGGTTTTTAAAGTGGCAGTTTCATTATTCTGGTTCTCCAGCAAAGTCTGCATGTTAAGGAATTTATTGTGGAGCTGCTCTTTCTCTATTGTGCAAGCATTTAATTTTTCTTTTAATTCCTCATTCTCTTTATTAAGATCATTTATTTTTAAATTCTGTTCCCTATTTACACTTATGAGTTCATGGATTTTATTTTGCAGCTCTGCCAGGTTTCTTTCAGAGGTGTCTGGCAAAGTTGGTGCTGGGTTCTGGGTGCGAATCACCCTTTGGAATCTTTCCTTCTCTCTTTTAAGTTCCAAGCTATTTTTAGTTCCCGGAGGTCGAAGGCTAGCCTCAACCTTTGGTTTTCTCCCACGGGCAGTTAAGTGGGGAGAAGCACGTGTGACCCCCGGGCATCCCTATTGGAAAAAGGGGTTCCCAGCTGGTGGCGGCTCTCCTCTTACTGTAGCCACTGGCTGTGCATGTTGGGGAGGGCCTTTCGCAAGGGTGTCTAGAAGGGCGGAGAGAAGAACTGAAGTGGGCTGCTGGTGGAAGAGCTCCATGTCTGCCCCATGATCCTTGAGCCGCTTCCAGAGTTCCCAGCGGAGTGAGTCCCTGGTTGGCGGCGGGCCGCCTAGGTCAGAGGGCTCCTCATGGTCCTTTGGCTGCGGTCTCCAGGAGTCAGCCTGACTTGGGGGAGGGTAGACCTGGTGATTGTAGGGGTGAGGTGTCCAAGGGGGCGGGGGCGCCGAGGGCAGTGCAGGTCTCCAGGGCTCAGAGGGTCCCTGTGGGGAGGAAGGGTAGTGACTGGGGGTGGGCGCAAAGGTTACTCCTGGACGGGAGTCCCTCTGGCTGCGGCCCCGAGTGAAGCTACCGCTTCTCCCACGCAAGATGCCACCTCTAGGCTCCGAGTACGAGCTATGCCCTTGGGGCCGATATTGGGAGTGGGGACCATGGTTGGCATACGTGACTGTGTTGATGGGCTCACTCTCTTTCCTATGGGGGGCCGGGGACTTCACATGGCGGATGGCGCCGGTTTCTCGCAACAGGCCAGCAATGCTTCTGATGCGAGCCTCCAGGTCTCCCCATGAGATGCTCCCGGGCTCTACTCCTGCTAGTGCTAGGCGGGTGGTACTATTGAGTCCATCTAAGACTGCTCTCCTGAATTCTAAGTCGTCGAAGTCCGGCATGTCGCTCAAATCTAAATCTACCTCGTCTGCTAGTTCAGCTAGGAGCTGTTTCCTGGCTAAATATGCCTCTGGATCCTCTCCGGGTTTTTGAGACTCTGCAATATACAGGGCTTTTAAACTCTTGGTGGGCCACAGGAAGGCGCACAACTCTTTCATGGCACCATACTGACTGCGAGTGGCTAGTCTCCGGTTAGAAATATATGCGTTGAGGGAGGTGACTATTTCGGGGCTGGCACAATGGCGAGCCAGCTGAGCTACATCGGAGCCACTGGCGGAGGGCTGGGACATGGTCACGTGTGCAAACCATTGTATAGCTGAGTCTCGGTTCAGGGGTCCCATGCGGTCCGCTATGGCTTGGAGCTCATCGGGCCTCCAATTGCGGGTTTCCTTAACGACCCGGTCTGTTTTCCTGCCATCCTCGTCCATGGATACAATTTCCTTAGTGGCTATTGGATGGAGGGGCTGTGGGGCTTCCTCGGGCTGGGGCGATTGAGATGCCCAGCTATCCTTACTATCTTCTGGGAGGGCCAAGAGGGCTGCGGGATGCACGGCGGAAATTACGGCCTGCTGCATCCCCAGGTGCTGTTTTAGGGCCTCTAGCTCCCTCTTACAAGCGGAATGATCAGCGGAGGTTACCTTAGAGTGATTGTGTTCTGCCATGAACTGGGCGGCATGGGTTAGCTTAGCGATTCTTTCCTGTCCTTCGATTACTGCATGCTCAGCCATGTCGGCACGAGCGGTGGCCGCCTCAGCCTTGTGCTGGGCGTCCTGGAGGGCGGTGGTTAATCCTTGTTTTTCCAATATGAAATTGACGCGTTCAGCGCGCCACTCAACTGCCTTTTCCTCATGGTCTCTTTCCTGTTCGGCTAGTTTGGCCCTGAGACTCTGTATTTCTAGGTGCAGGGCGTCCTGTTCTCGCTTTGCTTTTTCCTCTAGCTCCTTCCTCTCTTTGTCTTGGGCTAATCTGAGCCTCTCTATCTCCTGCTCACTATCTTCCTGCGCTATATGTAATTTATTTATCAGGGACACGCTGTCCTGTAGGGCAGTAAAAAGTGCCCAAGCTCCGTATCTGTCCTTCTTGCTCGACTTGGGTTTCTCTTTCTCACAAAAATCTTGAAAGGCACTTCTGACTATCTGGAGCGGGTCAGGTCCCTTGAAGGAACCGGCTTCCCAAGGGCAATCTCCCTTCTTCACTAGCCACTTCTCCAGGCGGGGCACGGTGGGGTTTGCCCGGTACATTTTTCTTTTTAGTTTAAGGCTGATCTCGGGGGAGGTTAAAAGAGTGGATCAGCGACACCAGGGGTGGGGCGATTAAAGCTGCTCAAGGGTTTTAACAACTTCTTCCTCTCTATGTCCCTTTTGGGAGGTTTATCCTTCCCTCAGGTCCTCAAGGGTTTTTACCAGGGGGTTTTAAGGTTCTACTTTTAGGGTTAAAGGGTATTTTAGGGTCCTACGCTCAATCCTTCTCCTCTGGGGGAGAGGGGAAAATTCCTATTCCCGTTTCAAGCTTGCCTACAAGCCACGGGACCAGGAAAAGTTTACTGGCTCAGAGGGTGCTCTCAAGCTCTCTAAGTCCAAGAACCAAAAACGCTCAGTGCTTCCAAGCCTCTGCTCAGAAGCTGCAAATGCTCTCAAGCTCTCTGCCCAAGAACTAAACTCAAAGTGTCCCCAGGCCTCGTGCTCAGAGACAAACGGTTAAACTGTCTCCAAGCCCTGACCAAAAGACTAAATGCGCTCAAGGACTGCCACTGCACGTCCCCAAGCAAAAGTGCTCAGGAGTAACACTTACTGTACTCCCAAGCGGAAAAGCGCTCAAGAGTTCGAACAACTCCCAAGCAGGGTTCGCCCACGAGTCTGACTTAAAACTCGCAAGCGGAAAGGCGCCCAAGAGTCTACCTTAAAACTCTTAAGCACGGTGCGGCCGGCTGCCGCGGGGCTTCAGGAACCTGGCTTCAGATTCCCAAAGCTAACTAACTAAACGGACTAACGATCCCTTCACGTTTCCTCCGGAGCGGGGATTGAAGCCTAAGTGCTGGCAGGAACGGGGTTTGGACGGACTTAGGAGAGACGGGGGAGGGCGGAAAAGAATTTTATATGTGCTGCTTCAGGATATATATAAATCTATAGAGCCTGCTTCTGGGATCCCACCCACATAGACGCGTTTAGGCGGCCCGGAAGGTGGCCAGGAACTTCACCAGTTCAGAGGTCCTCACCCACAGTACACCGGTTATAACGGCTGGAGGGCCTCGCGGTGCACCACAAAAGGCAAGTAGTCCAAAGCTGGCTGAAGGAGGAAATGGGGAAAAGCCAACCCACAAGATAGAATTGCTCGCTAGAGCCACACACACTCACACTTTTTAATTCCCTGAGCTAAATTGCACTCTTTACACAGAGGTCTGGAAAATTTTCCTCTAAGTCAGTTCGCCGAAAACACGCGTGTCGACTCACGTGTATTCACACGAACTGGGTTATGCCCGCATTCTCCACCAGTAAACTGTTACCAGAACTGCTCTTTATTATAATGGGGAATTAGCTGTAGCAGTCTGTAACTATTAATATTAAGCGAGGATCATAACCTATGTTTACGGAGGTCCCGATCCCAGACACTCTAGTGAAAAAGAGGCAGACAAGGAGTAAGGTCCAAACACGTGTATTGAGTGTAGCGTAAGCCTAGCTTGCACAATCATACAAAGAACATACAAGGTCTAAGAAATACAGAGTAGGAAATACAGAGACGTTCGCATTAGCTGGTTCCCAACGATGATAGGGGGAATACTCACTTATCCTGGAGCGAAGCAGAGACACAGCAGCGAGGGTGGCCCAATGCCAGCACTGGGACCACAGACGGACAGCAAGGAAGTCTGGATAGGAATGGCCTGAGCACCGAGTGGTCTGGGAGACCAGCTTAAATACCCCAAAACGTACCCTGGGGCTGGTGCTGTACTTGGTGGTTCTCACAGTTTAAAACAAAGGTTCTAATGGGCTACTGAATGGCTTAGATGGGCCACTTTAGTAATCAGATTGTGATAAGTGACACCTCAGGAAGAGGGGACAAAAGAGGGAGGGGGAAATCCAAGTGGGCTGAAAGGATGTTCCAGCGGACAGGGCTTGTCCTGATGTCATCAGCTTTGGAATGCGGAGGTTTCTTTGAGATGCATTCTCTAAGTGCTTGGGATGGTCGGCACTTAGTTCCTTCTCCGGGGCGGCTCCTAAGATATGCAGAGCGGGGCGAGGGGCTCTCGCTGCGGACGTGGTGTGCCCGCTTCGCCGAAATGGCTTCTCAAAGCAGTCTCTTCCTCTGGGTCTTCTGGGTGCCTGAGAACATGGATGCCGGCTGGGCATAGCTGGGGCTGGATAGCAGGCTGCCCGGTAGCAAGGGCAAGCTCGGCGACCTACCCGCGGGAGGCTCCAGGCGGGAACTGACCAGGGAGCGCCTAGCCAGGCTCGCTGGAGGTTTCCCTGGCAGGCGCCCGGCTGCTAGCAGCGGCTTGGGCCCATATGAGGCAGGCCTCCATGGAGGCAGCGGGAACAACACTTTAAAACACAGTCCAAAGCAGGGAACAGGCACGGTCCGTGGCAGATGGCAAAGCAGGCACGGGGAACACAGTCCAAACGCACACTGGGAAGTCCAGACACAGGTCAGGGCAGGGCTGCCCAGAAAGAGAGTCCTTTGTGCAGTTACCCAAACATGGAGTCAGTAAACTACACAGTCTATTGCAGCAGCAGGGTATTTGACACGCAGGCAGGAAACTGACACGTGTATCAGAGCACACACGTGCAAAGCAGTCTTTGTGCAGCAGTGAAACAGTAATGCAGGAAACTCTAACACAGTTCATAGCAGGCTTCAAAGCAGGGGAGGGGGCCTACTTGGCAACACAGATGCAGGGCATGAAACCCTCTATGCATTTTTACCTCTCGAGGCAACATTTCGGAGTCATTCCCGCACCAGTAGACAGCAGGGCAGCCAGGAGACACCTGATCTTTCACCAAAGACGTCCCTTTGTAAACATTATACAGCAGGGAGGTTTACATAGAGCGGGCCAGAGAAGAAATCACTTTAAACAATAAGGTACAGATGCTCTGGCAAGACGGAAAAACTGGTGCCCTGCTTTTTGGGAACGGAGGGCAGAGAAATAGCATATATTGTGTTTATCCGAGACGAGTTTCTCCTTGTACAAAATTAATGAAATGAAGTTTAGAGACATATGGAGCACTGACTCTATTAGCTGCATCTACTTTGTGTTACAAGCTCTTCTCAGACTGGTCTTGCTTGAGCTGAGTCAATTGGCTTCCATTGTTGGCATTTCATTCAGCCCCAGGTCAGCGCTCTGAACAATATAGACACTGTAAGGGGCCTACAAAACAGTTACATCTGCCCATTTCATCCCTGTTGCGCCAGATGGAATGGGATACTGTTCTGCCCCTCTCTCTTCATTCCTCATATTATATCATTTTTGGTTTTTTTTAGATTAAACTGAAATATCTGATGACTGGAAACAAACTCCTTCAAGAAGCAAAGCAGTCCAAACAGAAGAAATGATGAAATTATGTGCAGCTTTAATCCTCACTTTTTCAATTAACAGATGGATGAATCACAGTCATCCGTAAACAATAAGAAAAAAAGTAATTTCTTTAATGCACACCTGGGAAATAGATGTGTAATCGAGGTTTGTACATTAAAAGGAATAATACAATTTAATTATTACAGCTATTTCAAGCCATCAAGAAGAGGAGCTGGTTAGATAAAATAGTTCGTTTGAAGTCCCCCCCGCCTTCAAATCAGAGTGTTGTAGCTCTTTGAGATTAGAGAGGCAGCAATCAGCAGAGGCAGGCTATCAAACATAGTACATTCAAGCTCTTTTATACACTTCCCCTTCTTTACTTCTAGAGGTTAAATGATGTATACACCTTGGTCCAAAAAATACTAAGCAAATCAATGACTGGGAAAATAGCTAAGAACGCAATTTAAGATGCCTCATGTTCTCCCTGGGAGCAACACAGAGTGCAAGAAGCCTTCTTTCTCTATGCAGAACGAATGTAGCATTGAGGAGCCCAGCTTCAACGCCACTCCTGTGAGGGTGCATGGTCGGCCAGAAGTGCTGACATCACCACCAGCCCTCACCTAACGTACAGGAAGGGCTCGGGAATGGTGCATGGATGGTGATGGACACATCACTGGAGTGCATCCAACCTGAAAACAGGCACCACATCAAATCATGCCTATATCATACGCAGTTTCAAAATTGTCTTATTATATCCTCTTCTCTCAAAATATCATAGGGCTTTGTAGTCTGGACTTTGAGAACAGCAACTAAGTAGTCGATCTGGCCGCAGTTGCTAAAACCCTTCCCTTTCAGCTTATGATTCTTCCTGGTCGATTTCCAGAGTCCCCAATATCTGTGAAGCACGCATTTATTTGTTTATACCTCACCCTCCCCAGTTCAAAGGGGCTTACAACTGTTACACATTAAACACACTCTCAAGGAAACCTCAAAACGTTATACAATTATAGTAGATATTGAACAGTCCCCACCTAGGGTCAGATCAAAAAGGACCTTGTTACATGTCTGCTTTTTAATGCTAATGTAAGCATTACATGCTTACATTAAATATTCAGAGTGTGTATAGTCCTACAGGTTAGTGGTGGTATTTTGAATTGAGTCTAGAAAGAGACTGGGAGCCAATGAAATCCTTTAAAAATGGCAATAGGTGTTCCCTATGGCCACATCTTGGATCCTCTGAAGTTTCTAAATCATTTTCAAAGGTGACTCCATGTATAGCATAAAGGCGCCATCTGGAATTTTAAGAGCACGAATAACGGTGACAAATCGTCTCCGGTATTGCCAAAGTCATACAGGGCCTGGATTTTAACGAAATCGCCTTCAGAAGCCATTCCTCTACTCCAGAGCTCCCCTTTTGCTACCACATGGGCATTTTTCCTTGCAGGAAATCGTTGATTATGATGACTAGAGGTTTTTTCGGGGCCATTTCATGCTGGATCAAAGGAAACCTCTTTCAATCCAAACCAAAAGTGGAAATGCAGGCAGAGGATGCTCTGTTTGCAACCAATATAGAAAAAGGGTGGAGCCAAGCATCTTCAAAATGACAGGCTAAACTCGGCACTTCGTTCTCATCCCCCTGATAGGCCCTTTTTTCTTGTCCTAGATGAACTGGGAAAGAGAAATGGAAAGGAGGGTTGCCAAGCTGAGCGGGGACAGCATGATCTCTGTTACATCTGCTTCTGCACAGGTGTAAAGGAGTTAAGAATGACAGAGATGGGGATGAGATTAGCAGTGAATAGCATGGGGACAGGGCACATGGATGCCATTCTAGTCGGCTCCTAGTGTATTTGCTGCTGCTGCACCGCCCACCCCAGGTGGATGCAGCCCCTGTTAACTGAAGGACTCCACACCAAGTCTGCCCTGTCTAGTGAAGCAAACGGGCAAACTCTGAAGACAAGGGCATGCACCAGGCCGTTCTCTTATGATTCTGCATTTCAAAGTTCTATATCAAAACCCAGGGCTTTTTTTCAGCCAGAATGCGGTGGAACAGAGTTCCAGAACCTCTTGAAAATGGTCACATGGCTGGTGGCCCCGCCCCCTGATCTCCAGTCAGAGGGGAGTTTAGATTGCCCTCCGCACCACTGGAGCGGCATGGAGGGCAATCTAAACTCCCCTCTGTCTGGAGATCAGGGGGTGGGGCCACCGGCCATGTGACCATTTTCTCCGAGGGCAACCCACTGAGTTCCACCACCTCTTTTCTCAGAAAAAAAGCCCTGTCAAAACCTACTTACTAAAAAAATGTACATGGCAGTAAAATAACAAGCCACCAAGCAGTCCATCAAAGGCTTTTCGTTTGTCTCTACATAAAATGTACTTACCGCCATATAAGCATTTGTCCCAACATACGTCTTGGCAATGGAATTCACCAGCTATCAGACAAAACAGTCTGTTAGAACCATATAAAGATAATGTGGGAATAAAACGGGCAATTATTCCTCATTTAACCTACAATCATCCTATAGATAAATCAGCTAAAAATTATATAACAGGGTGGGAAGGGGGGCAGGGAAGAAAAGACAACAAATTTGTCTGTGAAGACATTAAAATGATTAAATCCTCCTTTCCCTTTGCACAAGAGCCCTAATTTAAAACAAACATAGCACTGCAAGTTTATGGCAGATAACCTTAAAGACAATTCCCATTTTAAGCAGGATGCTTAGAGCTTTTATACCACTACCAACTAGTTGGATATAAAAAGTCGATTGGAAGTAGGGTTTTTATTTTATTTTATTTTCCTCTAGCAAATCAGCTCTCCTCCCCCCACTGTCAGCTGGCTCAAGATGTGAATAAAGCCACCTTCATTATCAGGCTGGAATGAACACTAAATATGCTGGAGGAACAACAGACTTTGACAACGTCTAATGCGGCAGTGACCTTCTCTTTGGTCCTCGTGTTTGGCTGGGAGGAAAGGTGGCTGCAATTCAATTCAACACTACAGCAAGCTCATGGGTCAGTATCACAGAGGTTCTCAGGGGAAACCCAAAATGGAAATTAATTAAAATTTGTGCTGCACACTGTTGAAGCCCACCACTATTGTTGCTCCCAATATTAATTTTTACCGTGGGCCAGTCGGGCTCCCTAGGCGCTCCTCCCGTTCTGCCCTCCCTTTTGTTTGGTCCAAACGCTTTCAGAGCCAAGCTGCATATCAATGAAGTTTGCTATTCGTAAGTAGTAATTACAACATCAGCAGTTTTTACTGTCATTAAACAATGAACAATCATATTCTGATGAAGAAAAGTGGCCAGGAGATTAAAAGGATGAATCACACATTCCCAGTAGAGGTAAGGTTGTTGCAAGGGCCTCTGTTGGTCTCGTGGCAACTCCGGAAAGTGAAGCGAATTGGGGGGGTATTAAGGGGAGGGAAGGTTGGGGAAGTGGGATGAAACATACCTGCGTGCTAACCCCAAAATCACATAACTTGACCTGGCCTCTCGTGTTCACCAACATATTTGATGGTTTTACATCTGCATCAGATACAGGGAAAGAAAGGGAGCAAAGCGTTATGAAAAGCAAAAGAGTTTTTGCTTTTACATTAAATGTATCCTAATGAATGCAAGGCCCAGCAGATTGCTTTTGTTAATTCCTAGCTGAGTGTCCCGAGGGCCCAGGGTGGTGTCACAATATTTTTTGAAAAAGCAAGCCAGATAAAGCCTGTATTATGAACCATACACAGAAATACTGCATTCAGACCTGAATTCGAATTAACTTACAATTCACCACAGAAAGGGTCTACAACCAGTTTTATCTATGATACCATTTTCTGATTGCTTTAAATAAGTCCAAAGCCAGACAGAGATCATACAGTCCAGCACGTCCCTCCCAACCACAGGCAGCCATGTCCCCAGAAAGCTCTTCAAGCGAGCCCAGACACTGTTGTTTGTTTGCTGTATCCATTATGCAGTTATGCTACCTCTGTACATGGCAGCTCAATTCAGCCACCATGGATAACAGCCACAGATCCACCCAACACAAACTTGTCCAATCTTTTGTAAAAGGCATCTGTGGCAGTGAACTCTAGAAATAAAATCAACAACGAACAACAGCTATTATTATTATTTAGATCTTTATCCAGTCCAAGGTACACAGAGCAGCACCATTTTGACCTTTGTGTGGTAGGCACGTTATTATTTAACAGTTCCAGAAACAATGCCATGGGATAAATAGATACAAATTCACAAAGACATAGCATTAGCAGGAATCCAATACAACATAGTGATAAAGTCTATGGTTCCTAACTCATTAGCGGATCACCTGAGATCCTCTCCCTACAATTCAGCCCTCCTATCTGAATAAAAAGCCTTTTTGAGTAATTTGGTTTTGCATCATATGCGGAAAACCAGGAGAGTGGGGGCTCTCCTGACCTCCTCAGGCAGGCCATTCCACAGGGCAGGGGCCACCACAAAGAAAGCCCGTGTACAGGCTGCTGTTGATTTCACCCATGTGCAGGCTGGCACCTGCAAGAGATCCTATTTAGAAAAGCGAAGCTGCTGTGGAGGAGCATAGGGAGGGAGGTGGTCCCATAGGTATCCCATAGATAGGTTAGGATAAGAGATGGGTGAGACCAAGGACCCACAGAAGAAAGAGAGGGAAGAGTGGGAATCTGAACCCAGGTCTCCCCAATCATAATCAGCCACTCTGTATAACAACAACAACAACAACTGTGCTTATATACCGCTCTTCTAGACAGATTGGTGCCTCACCCCAAGTGGTGAACAAGTTAGTGTTATTATTACCTCTACAATACAGCTGGGGAGCTGGGGCTGAGAGGTGTGGCTTACCCAAGGCCACCTACTGAGATCATGGCAGTAGTGGGATTTGAACCAACAGAGTGCTGATTTGCAGCCAGACCACTTAATCACTGTGCTACAGCAGCTGTAACGGTGTACAGCAACAATTACAGCCGTGTAAGAAAACTGGCTGCATGGTGTGGACACTGCTTCCTTTGCCAGTCCTGAACCATAGTTGCTGTCAAAACTGTATTGTGACAGGTACCAGAGAGGTACGTAAATAGGACTGTAGCGTAATGGAATGGTTTAGGAGGATGCGTTCTTAAAGGGTACAGGATTGCAGTCTATTGTACTACATACTGTACGTACTGAATTTTGCGTAATATGTTTTCTGCATTGTTTATGGTATGCCATTTGTTAAACTGGCTTTTTTTGGTCTGCACTATCTAATTTTGTAATCCTAGTAGTTGGCTGCAACTTGACGGCATTTCCCAACACCATCAGTCCTATTGCATTGTCTTTTGGATGTCTTATTCTGTTTGCATCGTTTCTGTATTTTGTAATCAGCTTTCAGTCTCAGCAAGAAAGGGGGGGGGCGGTAATAAATGAAGTAAATAAAAAAAGAAACTCTGTGGCTTGGATCTTAAAGATACCTTTAATATAATGCCATGCATCAATGCTCCCTTGAGTTGCTTCCTCCCATCCACACACACAGTTCCTCATACTGTGTTGGAACTTGGAAGTCACTCCCAAAGTTACCTAAAGATCCAGATCTAAGAGCCAAAGCTACAAGTGACGAATGACACTTGTCTGGCAAGTGAACAAACTCAAGTGTATTCCTCCCTGTTCACTTGCCATTCACTTGCGCTCCACTTGATCCGGTGGAGCGCAAGTGAATGACAAGTGAACAGGGAGGAATACATGTGAGTCTGTTCACTTGCCAGGCAAGTGTAATTCGTCACTTGTAGCTTGGCTCTGACTAGATGGAAGGCATGGGGGCAGAGGAGCAAGAAATGTGGGGCGTGCACAATGGCCCCCACAAGCCCTTTGACCTAAGATTTTTCAAATGATATGCTTAATGCTTTTATCAGCCACACTGGGGACTTTATCAATCAGTTTTTTTTAAGAGGTAGTAAAATGTCTTTACTGGGAATTAACTGCTGTCCTCTTAGGCCTATTCCAGAAGCTACAAATCTGCTTCTGCAGTAGGATGAATTCTGGAATAGGAAGTCATCATGAGGTCTTAGCACAAACAGCAACTGGGAAACCAAACCGGGTAAAGAGAATACCCACCACCATTTTCCAGCTTTTAAAAGTCACGTATATATCCGGTCAATTCCTTTATTTAGACCAACTATTGTGTGCCTGTGTAATGTTCTCTCGGCGCATCTGTTTGTGATTAATATTTTCATTTTGTATGTGGAAGAATTTAAACAAGAGCCAAAATGGGTCATTATGTGCCCACCAGCACAAGTGCTTCCTTAATACAAATTATTTATACGAGATGAGCCTTGTGAAGGATGAACATTCCTTCTTTTCATTCCAGCTCCATCTCTGCTCGTTTTACCAGGCTGCTCAATGAATGGGGCGCAAACGCTCTTTTCTTGCCACTACCAGAACTGTCAAGGAGGGGGTCAGGATGCTGAATACAGAAGCATTTCAGCCACCTTATTCAAAAGTAAATAGATTAAAATAATCCATTTTATTCAAAATAATTCTCTCACACACACTCCAATTTTGATTGCCTTTGACAAATGTTAGAGTACAGTATTCCAAAGTTCAAGGAATCTGAACAATATAAATTCCAGTGTTAGATGTGAATTGCTAAGAGATTATCAATAGCACTAATTATTCTTATATACGCAAACACTTATTAGTGTTGTGTATGTGTTTTGTATATACATTATAGACACACATACACAAATTAGTGTTGGTCCCGGCCATTTACTCAATTAGTATTGATGCAAATCACTCTCTGTCTCTCTCTCTCCTAGTTACTACTCAATGCTGCTGGTTACTACTTGTTTGGAAATTATTGTTTATAAACTTGAGTGTGTGCACGCAAGCGGGCTCATTACGAGTTTAGATTATTGTCTCTAGTGGTACATCTGCTCTCATAGAAATTCGTGCTTGGGGCTCACAGTGGATATCTTCCAGTTCCACCTTCATGGCTATATATTTCAGGAGCTGATGGCAGAAATATTATAAGAAACATGGAGCTGCCAATGAAAAATGCAGCTCTGTGTCAAGCCTCCTTTCCCCTCATAAACAGTACAATCCTAAACAGAGTTACTCCAATGTAAGCCCATTGCACTATATATTATTTTGGTTTTGATGTTGTGTCTTTCCTGCTCCACATCACTGGCTGTTGCTCAAATATATTCAGTGTAATAGCCTCAAACTCAGGACTGCCATTTTCAGTAGCAGCCACGTTTTCAATATATGCAGCTCTGCTCTGAATGGAGATATGCCAGCTACACTTTTGGATCTGTACATAAGGCCAACCGAACCCTGGCAACTGGTGAGCCACTAGAAAAAGAACTGGCTAGATAGGCCAACAGCCAATCAGTCTTCAGCATTTGAACCATATAGGGGAACTACAGATGGAGGCCTTATTCAGTCATCATGGCTAACAGATATTTTCCTGATATAATGCTGACCTACTTCCTTTTTTTAAAAAATAAATTTTTATTGGGTGAGTTAATACATAAGTCATTTCATACATAATCTATTATCCCCCATATCCTAGTTTCCCCCACCCAGTCTCCCCCTTTTTCTTTGTAGACTTCCAACAGTTTTCCAACCCCTTATCTAATTATATCTACTATATATTGTTATATTACTTAAAATAAAATGTTATTTCTTAATACCATTCTCTTATCTTAAACTCACAAATATATATTCCCTCCGTAAAGATCAATTTACCCCCCCTTTAAAAATTCTCCAATATACATAATTTCCCTTTGACATCCCACTTCTTTTCCAAATACAATTTAAATTTCCCCCAGTTAATAAAGAATTCTTCAGACTCTTGTTCTCTCATTTTCTTTGTCAGCTTGTCCATCTCAGCCATATACAACAATTTTTGGATCCAATTTTCTATTGTTGGTATTTCTTGAGTCTTCCATAATTGTGCATATACCATCCTTGCCGCCATTGTCATGTAAAACATTAGCGTTCTATCTTGGATCGCAAACTCTTCTAAACTTATGCTTAGCAACAACAACTCTGGCTTTTTGTTCACTTTTTTCTGCAATATTTCTGACATAACCTCAACAATATTCCCCCAGAATTGTTTAGCCAGTTCACAAGTCCACCACATATGATAAAACGAACCTTCTTGTTTTTTACATTTCCAACATTTGTCTGACTATTCCCATAAGCTAATTTCTTAGGCGTTAAATACCATCTATATATCATTTTATCTACATTCTCCTTTATATTAGTACATGTTGATATTTTTAATGTGTTTTTCCACAAGTACTCCCATGCATCCATTGTGATGTCTCTATTACAATTTATAGCCCACTTTACCATTTGCACTTTAACTGTTTCATCCTCAGTAAACCACTTTAACAAAATTTTATACATTTTAGATATAATTTTTTCCCCTCTTGTAATAAACATTCTTCTAGTTGTATTGTCGAAGGCTTTCACGGCCGGAGAATGATGGCTGTTGTGGGTTTTGTATTTTTCGGGTGGGTCTGAATACTGCTTGAAAGTTATGCTTTTTCATAAGCTTTCCCATCTAATCAGTAATTCCTTTGATATATGGCAAAAACACTTTTCCTGTAGGAGACTGTTTGCCTGAAGTGTTAGGTCACAGGGTCTACAGGAAACCAACTCACACTGATCGGTACTTACACAAAAACTCCAATCACCACCCCCGACAGAAAAGAGGCATAATGAAAACATTAGTGGATCGTGCAAGACGGATATGTGAGCCGCACTTTCTCAATGAGGAAATTAATCATCTAAACCACGCACTTCAGGCAAATGGCTACTCCAGAAATGAAATCCGAAGAGCAATCAAACCCAGGATGAATCAAACAACCAAGGAAAAACAGTCTCCTACAGGAAAAGTGTTTTTGCCATATATCAAAGGAATTACTGATCAGATGGGAAAGCTTATGAAAAAGCATAACCTTCAAGCAGTATTCAGACCCACCCGAAAAATACAACAGACGCTACGATCAGCAAAAGACAGTAGAGACCCCCTCACCTCTGCAGGAGTATACCGTATACCCTGCAGCTGTGGACAAGTTTACATCGGGACCACAAAGCGTAGCATCCAGACAAGAATAAAAGAACATGAAAGACACTGCAGACTTGGACAACCTGAAAAATCAGCAGTGGCTGAACATAGCCTAACTCAAACAGGGCACAGTATCTTATTCCAGGACACCAAAATACTGGACAACACTTCCAACTACTTTGTCAGACTGCACAGGGAAGCCATTGAAATTCACAAGTATAAGCAAAACTTCAACAGGAAAGAAGAAACCTTAAGAATGAACAGAGCATGGTTTCCAGTTCTGAAAAACACCAGACTAACAAAACATTCTATCCCCGACAATAGCCCTGCAGAGAAGATTAGCACATCAAGCACCAATCCATATGCAAAAGAACCTCCTCAGGATACAGTGAAGCCTCCCGCCATTAGCATTCCACACCCTGGGAAACTCTTACAGGATGACTCAGCTCAACCCCACCCCTCCTGAGTAGATACAAATGACCTACATCTTTTCCACACTGTGACACTGAGAGATCTCTGTCTTTTGGTGCTACACCTCTGAAGATGCCAGCCACAGCTGCTGGCGAAACGTCAGGAACTACAATGCCAAGACCACGGCAATACAGCCCGGAAAACCCACAACAGCCATTCTTCTAGTTCCGAGTTTTTTGTTCTGAATCCTGATTTCCTGCGATCAGAGTCATACAAATCTTTAATTTGTCTATATCAGAACCACCCATAGTGGGTGGTTCCAATATAGAACCACCTCATTTGCTTTAATTATAACTGCGTTTTGCTCCAATTTCAAGATTTCTTTATAAGTCAACCACTCCTCGACATTATATTCCGTTTTCGGGTTAACAACTTCAGCCGGTACAATCCACAATGGGGTTTCTTCATTTAAGTATCTCTTATATTTTTGCCAAACAATAAATAAATTCCGTCTCACATAATGATGTAAAAACATAGCATCTGCCTTGACTTTATCATACCATAAATACGCATGCCATCCAAATATTTTTTTATAACCTTCCAACACCAGTAGTTTATGATTCTTTAATGTCATCCACTCCTTCAACCAAACTAAACAAATTGCTTCATGATATAGTCTCAAGTTAGGCAATTGTAATCCACCTCTTTCCTTGGCATCATACAAGATCTTCATTTTCACTCTTGGTTTCTTGCTTGCCCACACAAAATTTAATATCTTCCTCTGCCATTTTTCAAATTGCTCTTTATCTTTTACTATTGGTATTGTTTGCAGCAAAAACATCATCCTTGGCAGCACATTCATTTTAATCACTGCAATTCGACCTAACCGTGACAAGTTTAATTTGTTCCATTTAATCATATCACGATCTATCTGCTGCCACAACTTGTCATAGTTATTCTTAAACAAATCAATATTCTTCGCCGTGAGCTCAATCCCCAAATACTTTACTTTGTGTACTACCTCACAATTTGTAATTTCCATTAATTCTTGTTTTTGCTTAGTCATATTTTTACATAGCAACTTAGATTTGTTTCTATTAATGTAGAATCCAGCAAGATCTCCAAATTCTTTTATCTTGTTTAGCAACTTCGGCATATTTTGAATTGGATCTTCAATTATGACCATCACGTCATCAGCAAATGCTCTTACTTTAATTTCCATGCCTCTTATATTGTCATCGTCCCGTATTTGCCTTCATAGAATTTCTAATACCATTACAAACAACAACGGTGATAGTGGACATCCTTGTCTCGTGCCTTTTCTTATCTCCAATTTTTTTGTTAATTTGTTATTTACCACAATTGCTGCACATTGATCTTTATATATTGCTTTCACTGCATAAATAAATTCCTTGCCCATCTGCATTTTTCCATAATTGCAAACATAAAGTCCCAGTTCAAATTATCAAATGCCTTCTCTGCGTCCACAAAAAAAAAAAGCCAGCCTCCTTCTCTGGATGTTTTTCATAATACTCTACTGCATTAATTACCACTCTCAAATTGTCTTTAATTTGTCTATCTGGCAAGAAGCCTGCTTGTTCATCTGCAACAAATTCTATCAACCAGTCTTTTAATCTCTCTGCTAAAATCTTAGCAAAAATTATATAATCATTATTTATCAAAGATATTGGTCGATAGTTTTTCACATTAGCTAAGTCTTGCTCCTCCGTTGGTATCAGTGTTATATTCGCTTCATTCCACGTTTCTGGCAGTTCTTTTCCTTCCAATACTCCATTCATTACCTTTTGCAAAAATGGTGCAATGTCTTTGGCCATTATCTTGTAAAATTTCGCTGATATTCCGTCAGGTCCTGGTGCTTTCCCCAATTTTATTGCTTGTATTGCTTCGGTAATTTCCACATCTGAAATTTTAGCGTTTAGTCTTTCCTTCAATGTATTAGGTACATCTGGTAAATTTATCTCTTGCAGATATTGATCAATCTGGTTAATGTCTATAGGTTTCTTCTGGTATAAATTAGAATAAAATTTATAAAATTCCCTACTTATTGCTTGTTGATCAATTAGTTCCTTACCATCATCCACAATTCTACTTATTGATTTTTTCTCTCTTTTTTTCCAATTGCCATGCTAAATATTTTCCAGGTTTGTTGGCTCCTTCAAAAGTCTTTTGTCTTAATCTTTTCAATTCCCATTCCAGCTCTTTGTATTCCATTGCTTTTATTTGTTCTTGTAAAATTTTTATCTCCTGTTGCAGTTTCTTCTTCCCTGGTCTTTTCCTTAATTTTGATTTATCTTTTCTTGTATCTCCTTTAATTTCAATTCTTTATTTTTCTTATCTATAATATTTAAGTCAATCAATACTCCCCGGATAACTGCTTTGTATGCATCCCATACCTTCTGGATTGGCACACCTTGGTTCACATTAAACTGAATAAAATATTTGGTCTCTTTTTGAAGAACATCGAGATTAATTCTGTTTTGAAGAATGTCTTCATTCAGTTTCCATCTTAATTTCTTGGGTCTCATTCCAAACCTCCATAAAATAGGATTATGGTCTGAGCTTATTCTTGGCATTATTTCCACATCTTTTGTCTGTGTAGCTAATTCTTTAGACACCCAGATCATATCTATTCTTGATAGAGATTGGTGACTTGCTGAATAGTAGGTATATTGCTTCACTTTTACGTTGTATTTCCTCCAAATATCTTCCAAGTTTTCCTGTTTTTCCAATTGAAAAAAGGATTTAGGCAATCTTCCCATTTTATTTTTCGTAGCCTTCATTTTTTTATCCCATTGTAAATCCACAACACCATTAAAATCTCCAGCTAATATCACCTGGTCATAAGTCATTTGGTCTAATTGTGCCACTATTTCGTTAAAAAATTGTTCTTTTGATCCATTCGGTGCATAAATCCCCACAATTAAAGTTTTTTTGGAGTTCCAAATAAATTCTACAGCCAAATATCTGCCATCAGAGTCACTAATAACCTCTTTTGGCTGTAAGTCTTCTGTTATGTAAATTACAACTCCCCTCTTCTTTTGCTTTGCTAACACCACAAATTCCTTCCCCAATTTCTTATTTTTTAAATATTTAGCATCCTGATTTTTTATATGAGTCTCTTGCAAACAAATTATATTACAATGTTGTTTTGCCAGCCAATGAAATAAAGCCTTCCGTTTTGAAGGTGAATTAAGTCCATTTACATTCCACGATATTAATTTACATTCCATGTTCAAGATCTGGCTGGTTTTGGTAAGTCTTTTTTGTTTTCTGCCATAAAAACCTCCAAATCATGCCGTGATTTGATGACTCTTCACAAGGTTTGAAATTCAAAGCTCAGACCTTCCGGTATTTCCCATCTATACCTTATATTCAGGGTTTTTAGAATGTGAGTTAGATCCCTATATTTCTTCCTCTCCAACAAAATCTTCTTTGGTAATTCTTTTATGATTCTCACTCGCTTCCCCTCCATCGCTAGTGGGCTTTGAAACTGCTTGCTGATAATTTCTTCTTTCATTCTTTTTGTGTTTAACTGGACAATAATGTCCCTTGGCAGATCCTTTTGCAGTGCATAGCTTGAGTTAATTCTGCAGGCTATATCTAGGTTAGCTGCAATTTCCTCTGGTTGTCTGTTTAAAAATTCTGCTAGTATATCAGTAATTTGCTCCTGGGTTGATTTCGTCTTTGTTTCAGGAACGCCCCTAAATCTCAATTGTTTTTCCATACCTTTACATTCCTGTCATTTAACACTGAGGTCTCCACTTTAAGGCTTGTAGCTAAACGTTTTGTTTTTTTCTCTACCTCCTGAACTTTCTGTTGGGTAGCTTGGAGCTCCTTTTTAATCTCATTAATATTTTTTGCCAACTCTGCCACTTCAGATTTTATTGCTTCTTTAATGTCACTTAGCAAAGTCTGTCTTTACAAAGTCTTTACAAAGCTTCTTGTAAAGTCTGTTGTGATTTTTGTATGGACTCATTAAGCTCCTTGTTGCCCTGTTACTTTTTTGTCCAAATTTTCAATTGCCGTCTGCCAATTTTTTGACATTGTTGGGCTTGATTTACTACCTGCCCATGAGTCTGTCTCACTGCTCTCACACCTAAACAAGCTGTCCTCTCGCGATACTTCTGCTGTTCCCACACTTTCCCTCCGCGTCGCTATCTCCCCAGACCACAGGTATGTAAACAAAATTCTTTTTCAGTTCTTTTATGCCTTAACGATTTTTAAAGTCTCAAAAAATTTTCCGGATGGCTTTCATAAAACGTCTACTTTGTCTAGCCCTATTTTTCCACGTTTAAACTTTAGTCCTTAAGCCAAATTTGCGTCCATAGGGGGAGATAGTAATCTTTACCTCTTAAGTTTCTTCTCTGGGTTGTAATCACTGTTTCTTTTGCCAGTCCTGTTCAAATTTGTTCCTGAGGCTTGGGTACGACGATCTTATGCCAATTCGTTGACTCCAAAGCTGCTGCAGAGTTAGAAGCCACCCTTCTTTGAGGGGACCTCAAGGCAGGGGGAGAGTCCTTGATTCAGAACCCCCCCTGCCAAGATCACTCACTCTCGGGGTCACAAAACGTTCCTGCCCGTTCTTTGCCTGAAAGCGGGGGGCTGCGGGTGGTCGAGGCACCTCGCCAGCCAGAAAAACAGCAACTCGGATGGTCCAGCTCCTTGGACCACTTCAGCTCGCCATAACACCAAACCGGAAGTCCTAATGCTGACCTACTTCCTACTGCTGGTTTTATTGCTGATGTATAGAGCAGCACTTTCCCACCGAGGACCAAATTATTTAGTCCTGGGTGGGAGGGAGGTACAGTGGGGGAGGGAGGTGTCCAGTGGGGTGCCACAGGGCTTGATTTTGGGCCCGGTACTTTTCAATATTTTATCAATGAAGGGGTAAATGGGCTACTCATTAAATTTGCTGATGATATCAAATTGAGAGGAGTGGCAAACACCCAAGAAGATAGAGTTAAATTTCAACAAGACCTGAATACTCTGGAGAAGTGGGCGGTTGTGAACAGGATGCAATTCAACATAGGTAAGTGCACAGTATTATATCTCGGCCACAAAAATGTGAAGCACAAATACAGGATGGGGGATACAGTTCTGGATAGTAGTGTATGCGAAAGAGATCTTGCAGTAAGAGTGGACTGTAAACTAAATATGAGCAGTCAGTGTGATGCAGTGGCAAAAAAGGCAAACTCAGTCTTCGGTTGTATCAAAAGGGCCATTGCATCGAAATCACAGGAGGTCATAGTCCCTCTCTATACTGCCTTGGTCAGGCCGCACTTGAAGTACTGTGTGCAGTTCTGGAGGCCTCACTTCAAAAAGGATGAAGACAAAATTGAGGGTGTAGAAGAGAGCAATGAGAATGATCAGGGGTCTGGAGACTGAGCCCTATGAGGAAATGCTGAGAGACATGGGAATGTTTAGTTTGGAGAAGAGGAGATTGAGGGAGGACATGATTGCTCTCTTTAAATATCTGAAAGTCTGTCATTTGGAAGAGGGCAAGGAGCTGTTCCAGTCGGCAGCAGAGGATAGGACTCAGAGCAACAGGCTTAAATTACATGTAGAAAGGTACAAGCTGCGTATTAGGAAAAACTTTTTCATGATCAGAGTAGTTCAAAGGTCGAATTAGCTGCCTAGGGAAGTCGTGAGCTCCCCTTCACTGTCAGTTTTCAAGAAGAGGCTGGATTAATATTTGTCAGGGATGCTTTAGGCTCATCCTGCATTGGGCAGGGGGTTGGGCTAGAAGGTCTGTATGACCCAACTCTGTGATTTACTTGTTTCTGGGAAGCAGGGTGGATTGTGTGACTGCAAAGATGACTCCTTTAAAAAATCCATTAAAGGTAAGTCACCTGTTCCTCACAATCTCTGCATGGGCACGTCAATGTGAGACTAGCAAGATGACCTACCTGGTAATAGGGTGACACCAGGGGATCAAGAAGCAGAGTGCTGTATTGCTAAAAGTGGTACTCATTCTGGCCCAGACATCTAGAGCCAAAAGCAAACGGTTGGGACCAAACGGCCATTTCACAGCGTTTCGTTCTTCTTCACTTTGCATGAAAGAGGGTTCCCTACGTTGACTAATCTCATCTGGCTAAGTGGAGCCATGCCACAGTGACCAAGAGGTTAGACTATTGTTAACACACCATGTAGGGGACTGCCCTAAGACAACTTGGAAGCTTCAGCTGCTACAGAACACTGCAGCTCAACTACAATCAGGAACGAGTTGCAGTGTGCATAAAACACCTATTCTGCAGTCACTCCATTTGTTGTCAGTTAGTTTCTGGGGTCAATTTAAGATGCTGGTTATTAACTTATTACTGGACTGCATCACTGAAGATGCTTCACTATGAAAGCTTCCCTTACCTGAGCAAGGCGTTTTGAAGATGCTACCCTGAAAATAGGCGAGATCAGCAGGTGCTCATTCTGTTTTGTGGACTCCACCTGCTAAAAAGACCGGCCTGATCTGGTCAATAAGTGTCATGTATGTCAGCATCCATGCCATTATTGTAGTTTGCATCCATGCCTTCATTGTGTTATATGCCATTTTTGTATTCTGCATTTTATACTGAGAATAAGCACCCATGCCATCATTGTATTGTGCTGATACTACCTTCTAGAGAAACAAGCAGCCTCTTTCTTATCTCTAAGAAATATGCGCTTTCACTTCTGAGTGGCCTTGAAGATGTGTACTGAAATGTATCTTTTCACAGGAAGGAATGATTCCACTATGTACCCTAACTGCTTTGTTCCCATGTAACTTTTGGGTTTTCGCGCCTGAATGCAAAGGGGCGGGAGAATGTCCCTCTATATCAGTAGTCCTATTGTTTGACTAATTACTTCTGTCAACTTCTACCTATGAGTGCATACCTGAACTGAATAGATCTCTAAATAAAGTTGCTTCAACCAATGCACCTGCTTGCTTGCTGTGAGGGGCTTGGAGATCTAACTGCCAGGGACTGACACCCTAGGACTGACAATAAGGCTCCCACATTGCTATCATTTGGCAGAATATATAAAATAGAATTGGTTCAGGAGGACATTTTTATAAAAGGAATGTTGTTGTTGTACTCCGGAAATTTTTGACAGTTTTTATTGCATCGTTTGTAATTTTTGTAATCCACCTTGAGTTTCTCCAAGAAAGGCAGATTATAAATGAAGTAAAGAAATACATTCTGGTGGAAGGATGCTGTTGTAGAAAGCCGTAGGTACAGTGGTGACTGCCCAACAGAATACACTGGGAATTATAAGAAAGCCAGGCCATAGCACAGCTGAATGACTGCTGCAATTCAGTGGTTATATATGTAGGTGGAGACTAGCAGTGCAATCCTGTACAAGTCTACTCTGAAGCTAGTCCTGTTATGCTCAATGGAGCTTACTCCTAGGCCTTTTGAAAGAGGAGGGAAGACTGTCTGTAAGCCATAGCCTTAAATATAAGAATTCTCCACGATTCTGCTGCTGAAGCAGTTTTTAAAAATGCAAGGGGGGAAAGAGCCAATTTGCTCCTCAAAGCATAACCATTAGAGTCCCCTGCCTTGAAGTGTGTGGAACCATTCGCTACAGTATAAATGGTTCTGATGTGGTTCTGAGCAGGCCGAGAATCACACCAACATTCCATCTTGTCACCTATGCTCTTGAACTTGCAGAGATTTGTGAAAAACACCTAATTTCAGAGAGAACTGCTGTTTTTATTGCTTTTTAAATTACTGGGTCATTTTCTTATTGCTGGTTTTATTGCTGATTTTATGACTGATTACAGTTGTGCTGCTACTTGGCCATTTTTAAACTGTAGTTTTAATTGAGTTTCAATTTCTATTCTCCTTTGCCTGTAGTTGAAAGGTGGGACAGAAATTCCTTAACTAAACAGATCAATAAATAAAGCCATATCAGTTATGCCAGTTAATCAAAGCTCTTCTTCTAGAAGCAGAACTGCAATGTTCACTTACAAAGCATAAAGACAAACCCACAACTCACCTCTATGTAAAATCTTTAAGCTCCACAAATATGTAAGACCTTTAACAACCTGCAAGGACGGCAAGAAAAGAAAAATTATTAAAGATTTCATATCATAAACTGTTTTACTGTGATGTAAGAATTGCAAGTCCACCAGATTTTGTTTATATGTGAGAATGAGAACATGGACCCTAATTCTCCTGTTCCACCCCAGTGTTTTGTAATTAAAGACTGACTGCCTCTGGACAAGGAGGATGTGCTTTTGACTCTCATGACTAGTGGCCACGTTGCCCCAATCCTCCCCCCCCCCTACTTCTGTTCAACCTCTGGTAGCAAATTCGGAGTTTCTTAATGTTATTGTAGTGGTTTGGGGAAAGTAAACAGAATTGCACTTACACATAACGGGTGTTTGAATGGATGTCCGTGCAGTCACACATGGGGATTGCACAAATACAAGTCAGCTGGGAAAGGTTCAAGAGCTGATTGGACACAGCTCAGTGTCGTTTCCCACCTCTGGGTAATTTAAGGTGGAAGGAGCACAGCTGCTTCCCTCCTTCGTGACCCCTCTTGTCCAGCCCAGTGACTCTGATTCAGAGTACTCCGAGAAGAGCCTGAGGAGCCGAGGCCAGGGAACCAGCAGCACCAGCGGGATCTGAGAGTGCCTGACACTGCAGAGGCACCTGCTGACAACACTCGTAACACAAGAGGCCACCCTGCAAGGTAGTCCTTGCCACCAGCCCCTGAGATAACCACTAGGCATCTGCCAGGCAGGACATGCATCCAGTTCCATAACCCCCTAGGACCTTCTGCCACTCTGCAGGGATAGCAGTGCTGAAGGGGCGCAAAGGAGGCAAAGTGACAGACTGGCTGCGCACAACGTCCCTGCAGATCCAGGGTAGAGTGCTGGGAGTGATACTTCCTCACAGAGCCCAGCCCAGCCTCAAGTACCTGAACGCCTGCCAGCAGATATAATTGAGCCAGATCACTATTCAGCCTGTTTAGGCTGAGGCTTGAGAGGGCTTCGTTGCTGGATCTAGCTCCAGCTCCTTTATGCTCCTGAGCCTAGCTAGCAAAGCAGTTGGCCCTATTCCAGAGGAATCCAGATATGGTCAGGCTGAAAAGCATAGGACATCTCGGTCCTCTTGAGTCAACATGAAATCTCTCTCACAATCATGGTTGGAAGGTAAGTCTGCAGAGTGAGAAGGCGGCAGGGATACACAACGGCACAAGGGACCACTCCGTGAACATCATTCATAGGTAAGCACAGTCATGCTTTCAGCAGGCTGTTCTCTGTACAGTCCCACCCAGGAGATTAATAACCTCATTTACCAAATGGGTAGGGGCACAGGCTCTCAGCTGAGCAGTGCATACCATACTGTCTTGCTCACTTCTGCCTCTTTTTGGAGATTGACATCGAGAGAGCAGCATTTGATAAAAGTGGAGGCCAAAGACCACTTGGCAGCTTTGTATATATGTTCTCTGCTGGGACCCACTCAAGAAGGACATCTGAGGATGCCTGAGCCCCAGTGAAATGAGCATCAACTCACAACAGACACTGACCCTTTGAGAGAACATAACTCAGCCTTATCCAGAACATCATTCATTTGGGATAGAGACTGAGGCTCTGCGTTCCTTTTGAAGTCCATCGTGGCAGACGAAACAGTGAGAATCTATTTTGAATTCTTTAGTTCTTTGTAAATAAAACGATGAAACATAAGCCTTAAGAGTAGGAGGTTTGCTCTCATTTGGGGAAAAGACTGGTAAAACTATATACTGGTTAACACAGAACTGGGTAACCACTTTAGGTATGAATTCTCAGTTGGGTCTCAAGACCATTTTGTCACTGTTTATCTTTAAGAAAAGTGAGTTGAGACCAGGGCTCATTTCAAGGGGTAACGCACAGGATCGCAGTTCCAGCAGTTCCCCAAAGAGGTCACATGTCAGGTGGCCCCACCCACCTGGCTCTCGGCCATTTTGGGCCTGTTTTGGCCTGGATTGGGCCTCTGACGGGTGGTGGATCACTCTCCCACTCATCAGAGGCCCGATCCTGACCATTTTGGGCCCCTTTTCAGCCATTTTCAGCCCTTTTTTGCCATCTGGGACCCAATTTTGGCCCTGAATGGCCAGGATTGGGTCCAAAACCTCCAGAATAGGTGATGTCAGGGGCTGTGGCATATGCAAATCAGTTAAACTAATGACACACTTCTGGTGATGGCAAGAGGCATGGCATATGCTAATGAGTTATGCTAATGAGTTATGCTAATGAGTTCCTCAAGCTCTTTTTCTACGAAATGACCCCTGGTCGGGACATAAGTGACAGCAACTCAAGTGACTGTTTTTGCTGTAACGTTTCCTCGCTTCTATCATTATGTTTATTATGACTTCAGGAAAGAAATCATCTACATGTGTCTGAGTCATGCTGTGAGATGCCGAGATTTTGCATTGTAAGGAAAGAAAGGGTGCTGGCACAGGAGAATCTCCTGCGTCTGGGAAGTGGAAGAACCAGGGACAGGCCAGGAACATTAGAGTGCTGAATCAAAGTTGCCTGGGCCGGTGTAGTGCTATATGAATGCAACAGATATGGGTCTGTTTGATTTTGCACAGGACTCTGGATAACAGAAAAAAGGGAAGGGAGGCACGGAATAGGACTTCCTTCCAGATGATCTGGAATGTACCTTCCATGGAGAAAGACTACTGAGCTACAACTGAGCAAAATGTAGGGCATTTTGTTTTGAACTAAGTTGCAAAGAAGTCTTATTGGAAGAGATACTTATCCAGTACTGTCCATTCCTAATCCCGCCGCCCCATGGGCGAATAAGCTTAGTTTGCCTGTTATTCTGTTGTGTATGTTCACAAGATAGATGTGCTCAGGGCTTTTTTTCTGGGGAAAAGAGGTGGTGGAAGTCAGTGGTGGAACTCAGGACTGCACAATGATGTCACTTTGGGTCAGCTGGAACAAGGGGGGGAGTTTTTTACAGTTTAAATTGCCCTCAGTGAAAATGGTCACATGACGATTTGGGTCCTGATTCTGTAATATTGCTCTTCCCTAGTCGCACGTGACAACCCCCCAATCAACCCAATTCTTTTGTTGCTTAATCTTCTACTGTCTCATTTCTGTTGGATCAGCATTTCCACATAGAAAACCTTTCTAGCAAACTTTGCTGTTACCAGAGGCAAAGGAGATAAGTAGTGCCAGATCCAGCTGGTGACGATGATGGGCACAGGGAGGGCATTGATCACTATATGGTCACTTGACCTGGAGCCAGCTAATGGTGGTGTAGGCAGCATTGATGGGCAAGCCTGCACCTACTGTTGATGTTGTCCCCTAGGGCCAAGCCAGGCCATTTCTGTTGAGCTGCCAGCACTGTTGGTACTTGGCTTGATCTGCTCTCCAATCTTTCTGGGCACGGGCCCACTGGAAGCTTCCCTGTTAAGTTAAAAGCCCAACTTGACCCTGGATGCTCCTATTCATCTTCTCAACTCAGACCTGCCTCTGACAGAGTCTAGAAACCACAGCATTTTATTTTGGAAAACAAAGCCATTCTTCAGGATTCTGAAATATAATAAGCAAATGTTTTAGTCCTCATGGTGGTTGGAGATAATTTGAAAGCCAAGACTAGTGCCTTCTAATATTATAACAGAAGTGGAGTATGTGCAAGATGGAGTCCCTTCGCACACGAGGCAGTGGGGCCTCTTTGTTTTCTCTGCATATGTACATCAGGAAACTGGGCCACAACAGAGGCAACAGCATCACTCTGCTCATCAGAACAGGGGCAAACTGTTTGCATTGATTTTTAATTATGGATTTTTAACAACGAATAAAAGAATGCTCTACATCTAAAGGGACAAAGCCCACAATCCATCCAAGTTCATAAAATGCTTTTGTAGTAAGGCTTGCCTCTGAACGAGTGGTTATAAAAAGCACACAGTTAACCAAACAACAGATTGCTTTCCATTTCAACTTTTTCTTTATAAAAGGAGCGTTTTACAGCAACAAGTCCTACAATGCCCCATAACCCTTGTGCATTGATCAGAAATCACAGCTATTCACTGTCACTAAACGAGAGGCCATTTTCCAATTCAGAATGTAGACGAAAGGTATTAAGCATTATGTTAAAGAGATGCTGCACAGAATCTCTTTTGATTGAATACCCCAGAAGGTATTGCTGGCTTTCAGTAAAGTAGGTTTCACAACAATGACTTGACAAAGCCTTGACACAAAAAGTAGTTATATCTGCTGTCAATCACTCACTCTTAACAGTTTAAGTGCATATCTTTTGCTGGGAAAAACTTCAATCAACGTTAGCACTTAAAATACAGTATATGGTGTCACTCCTTTAGGAATGGAAAGGGAAGTAAACACGTGAAGTGGCCAGCAAAAGGTATCTTTGTAACAATTGGTAACCCAGATTTAGATCAAGCAAGAATGCTGGAGGGAATATCCTGGGCACATGTGGTTGTCAAGATCTCTTTTTTCGGCAGAGATCATCCAAGAACCAGTCTGTTGTAGATTCTATTCCAGTTTCCTCTCTTGAAAGAATCTGGGCTTAACAGTGCAATCATAAACAGTGTTAAGTCCACAGAAGTCAATGAGCTTCGAATGTTACAATTCTGCTTAGGAGGACTGCAGTGTAAGTAAAACTGGGTATGAATTCAGAGAAACCATTCCTTTGCACAAACATTTTCTCTTAAAATGTATTCCTAATAAAGTATGCTAGTGAATCTAGAGATTTTAAAGAAAAAAGAAAAAAAGGTGTTGAACTTGGAAAGCTGATATTTAATACTGTTTCTTTAGGATGCATCAGCAAGACATTTCCCTTGATATATCGGATATGCTTCCATGCATATCCTTAGTTATATGGGAATCTCCATCTGCAGACACCGCTGATGCAGTTTCTCTAAAATCTCATTTCCATTGCTAGCATTCCAAAATAATTTCTTTTATAGACATTTTTACACTCTTGAGGTAAAGGGGGTGCCAATTCTAACAGTAATAATCCAACTGAGTTTTGTCAGCATGGACAGGGTTCGAGTGGGAGAGCGGTTTCATCTTGCGCAGGAGGCATCCGTGTCAGAAACTTGGACTTTCTAATCAAAACTATATGCTTACGAGTTTTGGTAACACCCATATAGCAGTTCCCCACCAACACAAAGTGGCCCACAGCTTCTTCACATTCATCATACTGAACTGCAGCGTTAAGATTCAAATTACTTAAAACAATCCAAGTCATATTTCAAACTGTTTAAGACACGAATGCCATAGAAAATCTGACATTTTCGTAAATGTCAGATTTGTGCATATTTTCATTTCAGCTTTGCCACTGCCTCATTGTGCGGCTCTGGATGAGTTGCTTGCAAGATAGCTGTTATCAAGATGCATGGGGCATTGACAACGACAAAGAAGCCTGAGGTTACAACAGGCCAGATCAATTATTGTTAATAATATTGTACAAATATTCCAGACAGTGAAAATGAAACACTTCTACTCTCAGCTAAAAAAAAATAAACCAGTCAAGAGTTCTCACAGACTACAGGAAGCTACACGGGGCCTAAAAAACATGCCTATCTGGAACTGCTCCAAAGTGAGAGCATCAGAAGAAAAGATGTTCTTCCCACAGGCAGCTAAAGCGGGGAGCTAAAGCAGAGCTGCGAATTACAACGAAAGAGGCCTAAATAGCTGTCTGCGTTAGATTAAAGGACTTCAGTTGTCAGCTTGATGTATAATGAGTGTGGAAAACAGGCATTTAATTAAATGGTACATTACAGAATAACTTTGTTATGCTTTAAACCACTTAAAATTATCAAAGACCCGCTTCAATTTAGCAATTGTTCAGCAATACTCTACCCCATGACATTCAACCAAGACTTCATTCTTGTTGGCACCAGCTTAAAAATTATGATACATTCTCTCCCAAACTGGCAAATTAGGCTTGTTATCAGAATACGGACTGTCTGGAGAAGACAATGCCTATTTCTAGATCAGTGTATCTAACATTCCAATTACAGAAGTAATTTTGGGGTCTATTTTGGTGAGGGTTTTTTTTGGGGGGGGGGGAACAACACAGATAAATTTATAATATTACAAACAATACCAGAAGAATGAATGGAAGGGGATTTTCTTCCTCCTCATAAAATAGTAGAACTTGGAGTCCCCCGACAAAGTTGAATGACAGTATGCTAAGGACTCCCAATGAAAGTGCTTTAAATGGTCAACAAATTAATAGAACTTATTGCCACAAGACATGATGGAAACCACAACTCAGATAGTTTTTAAGAAAGATTAGATAAAAAAGATGGCTAGATGAACCCTCCATATGCAGAGGTAGTATATCTCCAAATATTAGGGATAACCAACAGAATAAAACCTTTAAGTCTGATTTGTGAACAGCCAGAGGCATCTAGCTGGCTGTTTCTGGAAACAGAAAGATGAATCAGTTGGATGTAGGCATGACCCTGCAATCGAATACTTACGGTCTTTAGTACTCGGCAGATGGGATATGTACCAGGTGGCAGAGGACAAAATTTATTTACTTGTGTAAGACTAAATTGGATAGTTGGGGGAAAGGAAGCATCTACTGCAACACAGCATTTTCAAAATGTAACACTATGAGTACTTTTCCACATCCCAATAATCTTTCTAAATATACTGTCGAAGGCTTTCACGGCCGGAGAACGATGGTTGTTGTGGATTTTTCAGGCTGTATAGCCGTGGTCTTGGCATTGTAGTTCCTGATGTTTCGCCAGCAGCTGAGAGATCTCTGTCTTTTGGTGCTACGCCACTGAAGATGCCAGCCACAGTTGCTGGCGAAACGTCAGGAACTACAATGCCAAGACCACGGCTATACAGCCCAGAAAATCCACAACTATCTTTCTAAACTTTATTAAATTCAGAAGCTGGTTTATAGCACTGGCAAAAATTAAATGTTTCATGGCTTGGTCTAACGGCATGAATTAAGATAAACATACTGCTACAACGTTAGCTTTTCTTTTGAATTTCACCTGTTGTTACTAATTGGGCACTTATGCAAAATGGAAAAGTATGATATATATATATTTCTAAGGGAGAAAAACAAGAATATCTAATAAGGTCCTGCAAACAAGGAAAATGAAGTAAGATTGAGTGTTCCTGATTTAACTCTCTACTATGAGGCAACACTAGGTGTTGCTTTAATGGGAGTAACATGCAGCCCAGATTACCAGTCATGGGTAGCTACTTAGCAAGATGTGCTTAGTTTACTCCTGTCAGCACTGTTGTGGATCTTGCCCAAAGGCAAAAGAAATGTCTTGCAGAGCATGAGACATTTTTGGATGTTTTTGGATACAGTGAGGAGATGGTTGTTGTGGGTTTTCCGGGCTGTATTGCCGTGGTCTTGGCATTGTAGTTCCTGACGTTTCGCCAGCAGCTGTGGCTGGCATCTTCAGAGGTGTAGCACCAAAAGACAGAGATCTCTCAGTGTCACTGAAAGCCCGGAAAACCCACAACAACCATCGTTCTCCGGCCGTGAAAGCCTTCAACAATACACAGTGAGGAGATTTCTCCGCCATTATATCCCTAAATCTTCATGAGGAGTTTATGCAGAATAGAAAATTAAGAGATTTTTGAACATACATGACTTGGAGTCTGCAAAATCTGCAGTTAGTATTATGATGGTAGAATAGTTCAACTTTGGTCCAATCCAGACAAACATCAGTAGAAATCTCTTTGCCACTTCCTCTTCTCTTTCTGCAGCCCACCTGCATCTCACAAAAAGGCTCCTGGAGATTGAGGGACCCTTGGGAACATTGTAGGGCACTGCCTGGGGGACTGCCATGTGAACAGGAAATCGCTACTCTTGAGCAAATGGAGCAGGAGCTTGCACCAGTGTAAGCAGGGAGAATTTCCAAGCCCCTTTCTCATTGCAGTAGCCTGTGCTGCATCCCAAGCCATTCTTGGGGGCTGAAACAGCTTTTTATGGGAGTCGAGCAAATAACGGGGATGCAAAGATCCCTCCTGTGGGTGGAGGGGAACTGTGATAGCCTGGATCCGACCAATTAAGTGGAGATCCCCACCGCCAATTGTCTGTATTTGTAAATTAGACACTGCCTAACACACTGCCAGGGGACTATTTATCATCAGATGGGAGGGACTTCAACTGAGCAGCAGAGTGCTTGCTTGGCATTGCAAAGGGTTCACAGCTTCAATTCTTAGCCTTAAAACCTGAGAAAGAGCAGCTGCCAGCCAGAGTACATCACACTGGGATAGATGGAGGAGGGTCTGAGTAATAGAAGGCTGCTCCAGATGTAAATGGAATCTCTTTGGGGAAGTCTGGATTTGTACAGGAAAGTTATGTCACAATGAAAGCACTGCCAAGATCAGAATTAACATCTTAATCAGTAATTACAATGGATCATGCAGTAACGATTAAAAGAAAGGGCAGAGCAATGTGCAAATGATAATTATATATGCATATTGAAATGTATTTATTTTGTTAATTTTGATGGGCGCAAAATCCAAGCCGTATGGAATTTAGCGACTGACGTGACAAAGGTAGCCCTTACCCCCCTGAATCTTCCACTTGTGCTGGCAGGTTGTGTGAAAGAAATGGTATTGGACTCCTGTATTGATTTTTATTGTGTCTACTAGAGAGGGGCATGAACCAGGAAAATGGTAGGTCATTGGAGTTTGTCGCATTTCACGAACCACAATCCAGCACGAAATTGCCCAGTTCGTGAACCAGTTCGTTTGGTTCGTGAAAACATCACTTCCGGGGCAGCAGAAAGCCCACCCTCAGCCCCACTGCCAAGGAAATTGACCGATCGGCGCCAGGCTGTCTGCAGTGATGAACTGAAAAATGAACCAAATAAACTGGGCTAAAAATCATAGAGGTTTGTCACGGGTTGTTATAAATGCTCTCTGATGAACCACTGGTTCGTGAGCAGAAAAATGGCCCGGTTCGCGACGAACTTTGGTTTGTTTTTCGGTTTGTGCCCATCTCTAGTGTCTATTCATTGAATATTCTATCCTAAGTATTTAAGGATATGTGTGCATATATATATATATATATATATATACATAAAATAAATTACAGTTAGAAATATACTTACAGCTACGGCTATTCTTCCAAGCACGTGTTCTGGAATTTTTCTATATACGTCCAAAGAGCCTCCTGTGGCAACAGACAAAGTCAATTTATTCCAGCATGAGCTTTCATGAGCCAGAGCATACTTCTTTAGATGCTATGAAGAAAAAATCATATACCATGTTTTTATAGGTGAGATTAAACAATAGCCTTGGTGTGAATCCTAAAATAAGACATTCATGTGTAATTCTCTGTGTAAGGGACTGGAAAGTATTAGGTTGTTACGCGGAATGGGTGGTGAAAGAGGTTAGAGGTTGCAGCCTCTCTTTCATGGGGCTGCAGATAAACAAAATTGTAATTAAATAAGCAACAATTCAGGGAGGAAGCAGCAGTCTGAAGCATGAGAAAATTAACTGACATAAGTGAAGGGTGTTATATTGCCACCCCAGCCCGTGCCACTGCACAACCCAAGAGATGGACGAGATCCTAGAGTCACACCTACCATGGGAGTGCTTATTTTCCTTCCCAAACAACGGATATTGGATGAAAAGGGAGGCTAAGCTGCAGAGGCAAACCAGCACAATGTGACTCTCTTTTGGAGATGGATTGAACTCTCTCTCACGCCATTCCAAACCAACCAGCAGCACCGTCTCTACCACTATGCTCTACCGTGGTTGCCTGGGCTTCCTGAACAGAAACTTTTAAAGGTTCCTCCATGTAAATCAGTCATATTGGCAACTGTCTGCTCCCACAAATTCTCTGTGGTGCCTCCCACCTTATGGAAGAACCTGCCTGGGAGGTCAAGAAGGGCCCCACAGTACTATCGTTCCTCAAAATGTACAAAATGGGAATGTTCAGGAAGACATTCTGTTAAGGGAATTGGTCTGCAGTGGGACAGAATGGCCCTGAAGGGCTCATTCACATGGGAGCAAGAAAGGGATACTGCATTGGTGGCAAAAAGTGCGGTCAAGTCACAACCATCTTACGGTGACCCTGCAGGGTTTTCAAGACAATAGACATTTGGAGATAGTTTCCCATTGCCTCCCTTTCTGTGACAACATGTGTGGTGACCCTGGACTTCCTTGGTTGTCTTCTATTCAAGTACTAGCCAAGGCCAAATCTGCTCAGCTTCCAGGACTGGGCTAGCCTGGGCTGTCCCGATCAGGGCATTGCATTGCCTATACCTTCACAACCCCACATTCTGCACTGCTTGCACTCTGTCAGTCTGAGCAGGTGGCTGCTCACATTAACATTTAATTTTGTATTCTCAGTCCTAGTGCATTCTTCAATTGCATTGTTCACTGTGTATCTTGTACTATGCGGTCACATTGTTTCTCACTTTGTTCAGTTTTGGACTCCTAGTCCTATCGTACAATCCATTCAATGGCCTATAACTGTTTGATTACATTTTTTCTCTGTGTACTCTATAACCCGCCCTGACCTGGCTAGCCCAGGTGAGCCTGATCTCATCAGATCTCAGAAGCTAAACAGCGTTGGCCTTGGTTAGTAATCGGATAGGAGACCTCCAATGAAGACCAGGGTTGCAGAGGCAAGCAATGGCAAACCATCTCTGTTAGCTTCCTGCCATGAAAACACCACCAGGGGTCGCCGTAAGTCAACTATGACTTGAGGGCGCTCTCCAACACCACTCTATAACCCACCTTGAGTCTCAGTGAAAAAGGTGGTCTAGAAGTAAACCAAACACACACTAAGGACAATGGGTAAGCTTCTTTAAAAGAAAATCTGTTTTGGTGACTGAAACATTAAAAGAGGGAACAGCTGTTTTGTCAGTGAAGACAGATTGTATGGAACTGGCAAGTATCAAACCACAGATAAACTAGCATTTATTTCTCTTCTATTTAAATTTTCAATAAAAGTCAGTGCAACTCCACTCAAGAAAATGTAACGTACTTAACATCAAGTAATCACACAACTCTTGCTTGCTTGATGCGTTAAGGCTTCTGAATGGTGGTGGTTGTTTTCCAAATATCTTCTTTAAAAATATACGTATCAGCACATTGCACTGTCTGTAGAAAGCGCTTTGTGTTCCTTTAGGATACGTGCTGAACAAACATTCCAATTGGTTTCCCAATTACACCTTTTTAAAGAGTCAAAGCTTTTTCAGAATACATAGCAGCACACTTCACTCACCATCCATGAATTCAGTACAAAGTGAAATCCTGTTTTCTACAAAAAAGGCACCATAAAAGCCTATGATATAGGATGAATCACACTGTAAAAAGAAAGAATAAGAGAATCTATTAATATGCTTCGAAGATAAATCACAAAATAGGAAAATTAAGATGTAAATGCTACACAACCATACCTTATAAAGAATTTCTAATTCGGACATTATCTGTTTCTGTAGTTCCAGTGTAATATCTAAAGGGATCACCTGAAAATGAGAATTAAAATATTATTTCTCCAGATAGAGAATCTTTATTTTTGTGCTTATTTATGTTATTTATTGTCCGCCTTTCTCACTGAGACTCAAGGCAGACTACATAGTGTTAGTTAGCACAGTCAGTTTCAAGGACATTTAAATAAACAATGTCATAGAGTCTATAAATGCAAATTTGCAAAGATTTAAAATCAGCAGAAATCCAATATATAGTTGAAGAAATGCTGAAAGAGCGTAAAAAGTTCTAAAACTTATATATTGATCCTGCTTTCCTCCCAAGCCTTTGCTGGGTATACTCAGCAAAATTTTCCTAGCAGGAGATCTGAAGCTGACTTAGTTGGCTTCTGATGGCTGCAAGTAGCCAATCAGATTGTGAACAGCTGAGAAGCTCATCTATTAACTGGCTACCTGACCACCACCACCGGCGAACAGGAAGAGAGCTGAATTGGCAGATGTTTCAGCATCCCTAGTGGCACCTTCCTTTGCCCCTCCAGTTCCAGTGACAACTGGCTACCATTCAGGCTACTGCTGGGGCAAATCAAGATAACTCACACTTCCTCTGACGTTGTTAACCCCTAAAACAAAGCTAATGACTAACTCTTGGCCGACATCTATCTTGACTGAACTATCTGGGAGTTGCCCTCTTCCCCACCTGCTGGTGAGTGGGCCAGGCTGAGAACCCCAGCTGTTGCCTCCCTAAGAGCCTGGGGAAGCCCTGCCCTTGTGTTGCAGGCTGCAACAGTTGATGATGATGTTGTGGCTGGATGCCCCTGGCCTGGCCGCACCTTCGCAGCGAGCCTCAGCTTCTGCCTTCCAGTTGCTGCTGCTCCAGCTGGTGCAGTGCCCCTCCCCCAATGAGCACTGCTGAGGGTGAGTGCTGTGTTCGGGCCCTGAGTGTAATGGCCCCCCCGAGGAGCTTCAGGGGGCATGGGCATGGCTCGGATGTCCTTGGTCTGGTCCATGCTGCTCTGCAGCATTGATGCCAAATATTTCGAAAACTAGATATCAGTTCTTTTTAAATTTTAATAAAAAGATATAGGCATCATTAAACAGAGTATAGAGTTACTAGCTTAGTACATATTTCTAGTTCTTGCTTTGTATTTATGGCACACCAAACTATTCTGGATCATGACTAATTAAAAGTGCTGGCCAATGGGGGCTGATTTTTGGGGGGGGGGGAGTTAGAATTCTGCCCCTGCATTTACATAATATTTAAATATGCATCTTGGATGCTTTCTTTAAGTGAGAAGTCCTGCTTGCTAACCAGAGATACCTTCGGGTCCTAAAGATCCAAGGATCTTTGGCTCTCAAAAGCTCATACCTGCTTGCTAACCAGAGATACCTTCGGGTCCTAAAGATCCAAGGATCTTTGGCTCTCAAAAGCTCATACCTTGGAAATCCAGTTAGTCTTTAAGGTACTATTGGATCGAGATCTTACTCTTTGACTGCACACCAATACAGCTACCCACTTGAAACTGGCCTACCTTGCCCACCAGTGCACAACGGAATCCATTTGCCTGGCAAAATATGCTTCTGGCCCCTAGCCAGCTCCCTGGAGAATAACATGGCGTCCATAAATACAGACAATGGCCATACAGAGGAGAAACTGTGTAAGTGCAGCACCTGCTCACTTCAAGAACGCAACTAGTAACCTGAAGTTCAAGTATGCTTTGCAGAATTAACACAACCTGCAGCCCATGGCAGCATGCATCTGATAGAAAAACACGTACACAAAAAGAAGGAACCCATTTCCTAGCCTACAATTTACAGTATTGACATCTGTCTAAGCGGGGAAAAAAGAGCATAACCAGTTTCTATCAAGAATTTGCTTTAGGGTTATTTATAAAAGCTCTCACTAAACTAAATTGTAACTGTAATAGAAAGGCTGCCAAGAAAACATTTAACACACTTCTCCAGATCAATAGTCATTTGCCAACAATATTCACTTAGATTTTTTTTCCTGGGTAGAAAGCTTAAAACAAAGTAACCTGCTGGAACACTATATCAATTTTCCCCATTAAAACAGAAACAAAATTTAACCCTCTATCATATCTAATAGAGATTACTTTTCTGGACTGACACGAAAGCTTGATCATGGGAGGAACACATGCAGAATATTGGCTGGATTTGACATCATGGAGAGAGGATGCTGCCTGCATCAGCTCACATGTGAAACGGAGACGGAAAGATTTTAAGCTGCTATGAAGTACAGGAATCCTGGTTTTTAAGAATGGATTTTAATAAAAGGATGGACGCTGTATCCATTTACTTGAAATGGCATTCATGTTGGCAGCTGCTCCAGACGGCAACATGTGCACGAGCCAAGGCTCACCACAGGGTTGGCTGCAGCCCCACAGTTACTCTCCACAGCACTACAAAAAAATTGTGACTGTAGCTGGCCATGTGGAATGTCTGCAGAGCAATTGTGAGGAGCCCCCGTTTTGCTTGAAGTAGGCTCGTGTTTCTAACAACGTGCATCTTAACCGTAATATTATTTAAGGGCATCAAAGAAGATGCAGGGAATTAAATTTCAGCCAAATCCTATGCAGAGTTAGGTGCACCTAAATTCATTCATTTCCGTAAGAAAATTCCACTGAACTCACTGCGGCTTGCTGAAAGGAACCATGTCTGGGATGATCATGTTAAATACAACTTCAGTTCTGGTCCCCAAATCACATAATTCTAATTACCCTGAACACAGAAGTATACGAGAGGACCCACTTCTGGGGCTTGCATTTATTATTTGCATTTATATCCAGATATTTAATATTTAGATTAATTTGCATGGGAGAGAATCAAGATGAGGAGTGTTAAGGAAGGGGCCTGGAGGGATAACAGGTCTTGGTGTTTGTCCTATTCCTAAATTTTTAACAGGTAACTTTGTGCCCTCTGCCTTACCTTAAAATGCAACAGCAATGACTTCCCTGTCTACAATCACTCCGACACAAAACATTTCAAGGGGAAAGGGTTAACCCTACAAGCAATACCTGAGCCCATTTTCTCCACTTCTCTCCTACACCTCCAGGACAAATAAGGATGAGTTGTCAAGTTAAATACAAGCAGTCAAGTGACTGAATTATAATTTACTCGGTGCTCAATTTAAATTAGTGAGAGGCTATTAAAATATACAGTATAGCGATGGCAATTCATCACCGGCTGTCATGGATGACTTCATCTATTTGCCGGAATGGTGTGCATACCACTAAAGGGAACGAGAGCAAAATCACAGGTCAAATTAAGCTGCAACTCCATTTTAATTCACTTATTTAATCTGTGGCGACATAATTGTCTTTTACAGTATGTACAACTCAGAGGAAATTTGGGAGTATGATAGTCAGTATACAAATGATTAATCAAATGGACCATTTAAATGCTAGGTTAAGAGCAGGGGAAATTCGTGGCTGCTGCAGAGCGGCATTCAGCCACAGTGTGTGTGATTCATGGAAGGGGCTACTTTCACCTCCTCTGGGAAGCTGCACACATTAGAAAGCGAGGCAAGGCAGGAAAGGGCTCGATGGCAGAGACCTCTGAGAAGGCACTGAGTCCACACAGCAACAATTTTGGTACATCTTTCTTCTTCCAGCTACTTCTGCCACATCTAGGCTACGAGGAATTCCTTGTTAAGACATAATGTTTTGAACCGAGAGGGGGTACAAAGCTGTCAGCCCCTCCTTTTTTGAAAACTTACTCCCATCTATTGCAGAGCCAGCCTTCGCACACTGGAGCAAAACAATTAAAAAGGATACCTCTACCTCCATTGTAAGCCACAGCAGCTCTCAAACGGGCAACCCTGGAAGCTGATCCAGAGTATCTTGCCATCTGGACCACCACATCATCACGCTAGGGGGACTGAGCAGCTGGTCCACTCACTGGTCCACCAATGCAGGTAGCCATGAGGTATGGGGCTAAAAAGCTGCTCAAGAGTCAAGCGATACAAACAGCAGGTGGGGTTTCTGCTTAGTCCGGTAGAGCCTCCGGTCATTGCCTGGCTTCTAAAATCCAAGAGGCTCAATCATGACTCTGGGAGAGATCTAGCTGTTCCCTCTACTTTACACCTGACCTGCCAACCTTATCAGCTCAAGGACAGCGGCTGCTTTGTCTCCAGACCACAAGCCCTCACAACTCTGTGGAGAGCTACACCTCTGTGACTCTACAGCTGTACAGTACGGGCGTAATTACTGTGTTGGGGCTACAGTCAATGTGCCGCACCTCAAACTTTTATCTGTTGATGCTGAAAGCCTTGCAGAGTTGTTTAAGCGGGCAGTTCCGGAATTTTAAAAAAATCAATCCAACTGAAGGCAACTTTAAGAACATTTTAAAAAATTAATTGCCCGAACGTCCATACGTTTTACAAATGGAAGAGAAGGATCCCACATGAAAGTGGGTCGGAAAGCCTCCATTTCAGCAGTCAACTGAACAAAGTAAAAATATGCTTCAGGGAACACTGAAGGTATCAACAGACCAGCTGGTGCAGCATGTTCCTCTGGTGACCACGATTATCCGTCATTTTATTACTGCCATCCAACTATAATTAGTTCTTCAACTGCGATGTCTTTCTGCTGTGCATACAAATTCTTCTCTGTGTATGGCCAAGCAAGGAGTGGTGCTAAGAGAGGATAAGGAGAACTCTGCCATGTTCATCATTACAAAAGTGTGATCTGTGACAGGTTTTGCACTGGCCTGGAAATGTATACAATCTACTAGAGAAACAGTTTTAAATTGCATTATTGCATATAATCGAAAAATGTAGAAAAATTATTTTAAAATGCAGATTTATAAAAGGGCTTACCTTGACTGCTAATATTTTCCCGTTGGGGACATGGCTTGCTCTGCATTTGGGGGAAAAATGTCAGTTAGGAGGATATCTGCATTTTGAAATGTAACGGTCTCAAGATTTGCAGCTAAAGCCAACTTAAGTGATCCTGCTTCTTCATTAACTGTAGTTTGTATGAAATAACTAGCACCATATCAGGCGTTCTTTCACTTTCCTAGCCTTCCGAGATGGGGCAGGTGGCCTTCTCTGGGATCGGATGGTACCTCAGCTTTCGATCCCGGGAGTTCAGCCTGATGCCACAGTTATTATAGCTTGAGCGCCGGGCCACTTTCCCAAGCTCTTAACAGGTAACACTGTGCCCTGGTTTCTGCTTTTGAAAACGGATTGCTGCACTGCATCAATAAATCTAATTCTTAAATCCACTCTCTCTCTCTCTCTCTCTCTCTCTCTCTCTCTCTCTCTCTCTCTCTGTGGGGTTAAAAACAAACCCAAAATAACAGAAGCAGCACTTACAGCTTTAAGAAACAAATGCTCTCAGTAGGCATTGCTAGGGAACAATACAGTACTGCCAGCCTTCAAGCCTTGGTTTCTTTCAGTAAAAGACAGAGGGAGGGGGCTGGGCCCTTTCCAGAGCTGCTTCAGCCTTTGAGGGAGGACTTATCGCTGGGGTCAAGCCTGGCAGCAACCACCGAGCGACTTGTTACCACACAGTTTGCATGACTCCCCAGGCTTGGCTGCTTGCTACTGTTCAACAGCAGCCACCCCATGAAAACCAGTTTCAGATTAGGATCTTGGAAGTCCAGGTTCAAATCACTACTCTGCCATAGAAGCTCACTGAGAGATCTTGGGCCAGTTACACATTCTCAGCCTAATTTGCCTTACAGGGTTGTTGTGAAGGTAAAAAGAAGAGAAAAATGATGTACGCTGCTTCGGGCCCCAACTGAGGACAAAGGTGGGGTATAAATGAAACAATAACCATAGTTGAAAATGGGTGGGAGGGCAGATAAAAGGTTGGTGGGTGGGTGAGTAAGATGGATGGACTCAAGGAAAGGTGTGGATAGGGGTTGCCAGGAAAAGGGGAAGAGGAAATAGAGTGGGAAATAGTCTGGGGAATAATGAGGTGCCCCCTGCAGGTCCTTGTGGGATTCCCAAGGTGCAACTGGGCCTGTCCTAATAGTCGACACTGCACAACTGGGCCATAGTTGTACTGGATAGAGGCTGCCGGGGGAGGGGGAAGGATGGAAAACTGAAGGCAGAGGGGCAGATAAAAGTAGGTCAGCAGGTGTGTGGGAAGGAGAGAAAGAAGCAGGAAAAGGGGAGCGGTCATGGGACCACCTATATAGTTAGGGAATATTGGTTTGTGAATCTTCTAGCACTGCAATACATGGAACATTGGCTGGGAGTGGGTGAAAAGGAGAGAAGGCGGCAGGAAAAGGAGAGAGGCTATAGAGACTTTCAGAGAAGGGAAAGCGAAAATAGTGGGGGAGCATAAAACGAGATACCCCTGTGACTCTTACCAGGCCCCTCGCTTGTTCTATACTAATGTTTGACTATTTGTATTATTTTTAGTGATGCTTTATTGTTATGTCATGATTTAAAAGGTTGCAAGTTGCCTTGAGGCCTTTTTTAATGTAAAAGTGACCTAAAAGAAACAAACCCAACACATATGTAAGCTAATTCTGCAGGACTTGTGTGACTGCCACCTGCCCCGGCTGAATACAGCCCATTAACCACGCACTGTGGCCCACCAACTGTTCAACAAGCCTGCCTGAGACTGCAAGAACAGGGAGACTATTCAGCACCTGGCAGACCAGAAGCCCAGACTGCATCTTTAGCAGCTTTATCCTAATATTTATATATATATATATATTTATTATATGTGTACATGAATATAGCAAAAACAGTATTTTTTTAAAAAAAACTTCCTAACCAAAGCAGCGTACAAAATATCCACCCCCCAAAGCAAAGAGTTGACCACTCACAAGCCCCTCAACAGAAAATCACTACCCCTGTTGTTACCTCTCATCCCCTCACTTTCCTGAACAGGGTCACTTATGACCAGGGCTTTTTTTCTGGAAAAAGAGATGGTGGAACTCAGTGGTGGAACTCAGGACCGCACAATGACATCACTTCGGGTTAGCTGGAACAAGGGGGGAGTTTTTTAAAGTTTAAATCGCCCTCGGCAAAAATGGTCACATGGCCGGTGGCCCCGCCCCCTGATCTCCAGACAGAGGGGAGTTTAGATTGCTGGCGCAGAGGGCAATCTAAACTCCCCTCTGTCTGGAGATCAGGGGGCGGGGCCACCGGCCATGTGACCATTTTCTAGAGGTGCCGGAACTCCGTTCCACCACGTTCCAGCTGAAAAAAAGCCCTGCTTATGACTATGAAAAAGAACGCTTCTCAGATCAGTCTTTCCAAAGCCACAACTATATCAGACTGAGGTCTCAGTGAGGAAGATACATCTTGATGGAAGCATTAGCAGATTTAGCACAGGCCCAAATTGCAGAGCGGGTTTCCACAGGGAAAGGAGCTTCCTCGTAATGGGTAAACATGAGACCTTGAAGTGAGTCTGGAAACAAGCTGGAAGTCAATGCAGTTGTTCCAGAGGAGGAATCACGCACAATCAATGGCCCCAAACCCATGAAAAGATGGATATCCAATTCAAGTTTTCAGGATACCTTCAAGGATAGCCCCATACAATGTGCATTACAGTAATCCAGCCTAGAGGGTATAGAAACCTGTACCAGGACAGCTAGTCAAAATGGGAGGACAGTTTTCGAATAAGGCAGAAATAATGAACGACGTTGCAAGTGGCAATGCCAACTTGCTCATCTAAAAGCAAAGGTGGTTCAGACAGACAGACATCCAGAACCGGCATTATCAGTTCCATCATCGAACATTCACATTTCCCAGTAGCATCACCTCAGTCTTGTCTAGATTCAATGTCTTTAGGTTTCCTTTTTCATTTGCAAAAAGGACTCTCTTTTTAAAGAAATCTGAGCTCAGGAGCTTTTCTAACCTGCAATATCCATGACAAATCTTAAAAAAGAGTATTTCGCACAAAACCACAAATGCACCCAAAGAATAAGTATTTTCTCCAACCCCATTTAGGAACAGCAAAGGGAAACCTTCTCCAAAATGGTAATGGAGAGGCTGACTCTGAAGGCAGACTCAATGAACGGAGAAGGGTAATGTGAACCAGAAGGTAACTAGGGATGAACCAGCAGTGGCAAAACATTTTGACTTTCAGATCAGCAGAAATGATAAGAAAACAAGCAGTTGAGATAGCATGCTTAACGTCTGTTAGTTTAATATGTACTGCGCTGGGCAGTTTGGCAACTTAATTAGCTTGTCAAGAAAGTCGATCCTCTCATGGAAGAAGAAGAAAAAAAGGAGGGGGGTGGTGGTCTCCTGTTTCCAAGTGAATTAAAAGGGGAAGACTTGATGATTTAATTATGATGCACGCCAATTCATCCGTGGAAGTTTGGGTTAAATTTCCAGCAAAGAGCAAATACCTGGTTTGGTTTACAGAGCATTGACAGTAGCAATTTAACATTTAATTATCACTAAGAAAGGAATCGCAAAATAGATTCCCTGCCCATGGGAGCAGGGCATCCTTTGGCTTCTGCAAGTGGCATGTTACCTGGAAGAAAGGAAATTTGTTTACTCTTGACCACCATGGCATCTCAATTGTCTTGACCTTCCCCCCAGCGCATGAATTGTAAAGTGATTAATGGAGTCTGAATGGGAGCTTTGGTTACACCAAAAGGAAACCGGATACCTCAGCAGTGTTTTAATTAACAGCTAACACTTCAAATTAGGCTGTAGCTGCTGCAGTAATTACCTGTCCCAATGAGTTTGCGGGGGAAACATTTTTTCCCTTGAACGCTAAGTAAATTAAAACCTGAAACTGGACATTCAAGTTATGGTTTGCACAAATAAGTGATGCGTTACCGGGTTCCTCTTCCCCCAAAGCTGTAGACTGGCAGCTGGGGGAAAAAATGACTAAAAGCAACTATTAATTAATGGGTCTGGGTTAAGGTGTCATATGAGAACCAGGGAGACCAACTCAGCCAGGATACTCATTGGGTGACCTTGCAAAGGTCACTCATTCCTAGCATAACCCACTCCATGAGGCTGTCCCTAGGAGAACCTGAAGGAGAGGAAGATGCCCCGAGTCCTTGGCAGAACGTTGAGATTAAACAAACACAGTAATCTCATTTTTAAAACATAACAACTCTCTCCGGTGAAAGACTGCCTGTTAGTAGCAACATTATGATTAGCGCTGATACACTTGCTAACTTGCTTTGACCAACTGCCCTGATCTAGAGCCCTGTGGACACAGGTGTTCTCGCACACAGCTCCTACGTGTCCTGGCTTCTCATTTCGTTCCAGAGCAGGCACTAACACCTCACATGCAATGGACTATCTGTGTCAATCAGCTCCCTCCAGTTAAGTGAACGGGAAGCAGGTGAGCTCCATGTGTACTTTCAGAGTCTTGTGTCTGCAGACATTTTTCAGATCATGGCAAATAATCAAGATGAGTTGCTTAAAAATATGTACTTGTCTTTATTTTTAGACTTGCTGCTGCCATATCATCATGTCCAAAGTAGCTCCCACGCTAGAATTACTAGGGATGCGGTGAATTTTTCTGTGAATATGAGCAAGCCTTATTGTGTTTGAAGGTATTGTTAAGATGTGAGCTGATCGCTTCATCTATCCAGTTCATGTCGAGTAGCCATGAATGCCTGCTCAACCGGTTTGCATTGGGTTTTCTCAAAACCAGGCATGAGCAAAGACAATTCAATCTGATCAGTGGCCATCAGCGACACTAAAGAATACGAAGATTAACATCAAATTGTATGATTTTATTGAAACACAGCATGTACTGATGACTATTTTATATGATTTGTGAATGATCTAATTGCCTATTTAAACAATTGTCTGCTGAGTGGGGCGGTTACTCAGAAGGGATGGTGGGGGTAGAAGAACTCAATTGGGCTATGTGAAAACATGCATATGCAAAAAGTAAGTTGCACTACACTGCACAGTTTAAGCGGTTCTCAACCTTTTTGAGCCTGTGGACAGCATTGAAATTCTGAAACAGGATGGTAGGCTCAAGCACAAAATGGATGCTGCGAGAGGAAGCCCACAGAGGAAGCCTAAGCACAGGGTCAAAGAAGGGTTACTAAACTACACTGGGAAAGAGAATAAAACCAATGGTTGTTATGGGTTTTCCGGGCTGTATTGCCGTGGTCTTGGCATTGTAGTTCCTGACGTTTTGCCAGCAGCTGTGGCTGGCATCTTCAGAGGTGTAGCACCAAAAGACAGAGATCTCTCAGTGTCACAGTGTGGAAAAGGTGTTGGCAGGTCATTTATATCTACTCAGGAGGGGTGGGGTTGAGCTGAGTCATCCTGTAAGAGTTTCCCAGGGTGTGGAATGCTAATGGCGGGAGGCTTTACTGTATCCTGAGGAGGTTCTTTTGCATATGGATTGGTGCTTGATGTGCTAATTTTCTCCGCAGGGCTATTGTCGGGTGTAGAGTGTTTTGTTAGTGTTTTGGTGCTACACCTCTGAAGATGCCAGCCACAGCTGCTGGCGAAACGTCAGGAACTACAATGCCAAGACCATGGCAATACAGCCCGGAAAACCCACAACAACCATCATTCTCCGGCTGTGAAAGCCTTCGACAATACATAGAATAAAACCAACTTTGCCACTGAAAGGACATTATTTAAATCTGCACAGCCAATCAGATCTCCAGTGGCCAATCACAAGCCCTACAAGAGCCCTATCTCCACCCCCTTTCTAAAAACACTTTGTAGGTACCAGAAAAGGTATCAATAGGTGCCATGACACCCACGGGCACCATGCTGGGGACTCCTGGCATAATTAGAAAGGAATACAGCAAAACAATGTGCCAAGCACCCACCAATATATCAATACACTATTGAACAGATGACTGAAAAATTAGGTCTCTGTTCACAACTGGCAAATATGAATTGAGCGGAACCTCTGGGTATTCCAGCATCTCTTAAGAATTACAGAAAAATCTAAACACGTAAAATTTAAAAACATAACCATAAACATCCAACATGGAACTTTCAAAATACCCCAGTTTACTACACAGCTACTCTCTACAACACCCTTAATGTAAATTTTTCAAAATTTAGGGAGGGAAGTAGGGGACCCTTCACACTTCATCTTGTAGAATAATCCATACACTTGGTGCCGTTTTAGATATGGCACATGCTCTAGCTATGGAGGACCAAACCAGCCTAAGTGAGGGCACCGGAGGCTGCCACTACTTCAAAGACCTCAACTGGCTATCACTTAACTTGCAAGCTGGTTAACTGAAGACAGCTAGTCAGTTATAGTTTACTGAAGCTCCCACACATGGTCCCTCTGTAGCAGATTGATTTATTTGTACCCCATTAGAGCTTCTAAGCTGTCTAGTTTGGAGATTTATATCTCATATTCTGGGTAAGCTTTCAGCTTCAGATAAGCTTTGAAAACAGAGATCATCCTTTGAGAATCTGCTTCCCAATACAAATAAATTGTGTGAATTCTTCCTATTTAACTCATTATTGCTTACTGAAATGAACCATAATCCTTTTAATTCAGCAAGCTACTAAAATATAATGGCATATTAAAATGAATCCAATGATTGATGAAAATACGCATGCAATAATAAGTAAATCTATTAACATCTCTCAATTAAAGCAATGAATGATTTAAAATCAGATCATACTTCGTCCTATTATGAAATGCAATGGAATTTCCAACATACATTTTTCATCTGAATCTTCTGCATGAGATTTCCTTCATTAAAATCCTAGTTTCTTATCTTAGTAACATCCTTTTATACTAAATTTATTTATGTCATTTATAGTCTGTCTTTCTCACTGAAACTCAAGGCGAATTACATAGTGTGAGATTAGCACAGTCGGTATCAAGGACATTAACATAAACAATGTCATAGGGTAAATAAATGCAAGTTTACAAAGACATAACATTAGCAAAAATCCAATACAGAGTTGAAGAAATGCTGAAACAGAGCATAAGCAATCCTAGGATTGACAACATAGAACTACCCAGCAGGGTCATACTTAAAGCAACATAGGAGCACATACTTAAAGCAATAGATAGGACATAAGGCAACATAGTGGTGAAGTCTATGATCCCTAACTCATTAGTGAAGCATTTCTTTGAGACCATTCACTATCTAGAAAGACATCTTTCTCTTACATGTGACAATAACACAAAAGTGTGATTGGTTTTAGATTTAGCCGATTCTTTAGATTTTCAGTCACATGATCTTTGGCCAAGCCAAATATGATGATATTGTATATCTACATGGATAAGACCCTACAAATCTTTAGAAGATGTTGAAAAGAGAGATAATGAGAATATACTTGTTTCTTCTTAACAATTAAAAAATGATTAATCTCTCCTTTTCCAACCGCTTTTAATTGGTTGGCAAAGATAAAAGAACATCTGTGTTTCCCCACAACTTTGCCAACAAACTACATTAAAGGTTATACAAAGTTCACTAGAACGCACATGTATAACGAGAGTATATGTGACAAAAATGGTATGTCTATGCCACCTCAGAACACAAATGCATCACTTCTAAATCAGAATGGCAAGTTGCTCCGTTTAAAACACTCCAAATCCATGTTAGCCACATTTAATCCCCTCTCCAATCTCCCTCGCTTATGCATTCAGAAAGATTAAAGAACAATAAAAGTGGGCAGTGCCCATTCTCTCTCCCAAAGATCTAATTCACACGACTGGCGCAGTCACACTCATGTTCTGTAAAATTGTAGCTAATATTCCCATCACCATTTCCCTAGTATATTAATTTTAAAATTGTATTGATTTAAAACACTTTCTCTTCCTTTTCTCTTGTAAAACAAGACTCAAAGTGGCTTACAATCTCACACAACTTCCTAAACCTCTATAGGACTGGTTCCTACGTCTTGGGATAAGACGCAGAAGCATTTCTTTTCTGACTTGAACAGGTGGGCTGAACAGGTGCAATGCACTTGGTGGAATGTTCAAACAGCATCACCTGTATAAATGACCTACAGGAAAGATCAGGGCTCGTTTGGAGGGGGAACGTGCCGGAACGGCGTTCTGGTAGAGCTAAAAAGTGGTCATGTGGGTTTTGGGCCCGCTCACGTGATTCCTTTTCCTCCCCTCTGCCTCCCCTCCAAAGGAGGATAAGCTGCTTCAATTCATTCTGCTGCTTTATTTTTATTCATGACTCGTGAGTGAGTGAGTGCGTGCGTGCAAGTTGGGCTACTGGGCCTGGATCGCCAAAGGACGGTAAGCTGCTTCAATTCATTCTGCTGCTTTATTTTCATTCGTGACTTGTGAGTGAGAGAAAGAGAGGGAGTGAGTGAGTGCAAGCTGGGCTACTGGGCCTGGATCGCCAAAGGAGGGTAAGCTGCCGCTTCAATTCATTCTGCTGCTTTATTTTCATTCTTGGCTTGTGAGTGAGAGAGAGAGAGAGAGAGAGAGAGGGAGTGAGTGAGTGCAAGCTGGGCTACTGGGCCTGGATCGCCAAAGGAGGGTAAGCTGCTTCAATTCATTCTGCTGCTTTATTTTCATTCGTGACTAGTGAGTGAGTGAGTGAGTGCGTCTGTGCAAGTAGGGCTGCTGGGGCTGGCTCTCCAAAGGAGGGTAAGCTGCTTTGAGTTCATTCTGCTTTATTTTCAGGAAATACCTGGAGATTTTTGGGGAAAGGTGCCTGAGGGGTGGGTGTTGCCTTCTGACACACTTCCGGTGATGTCAGGGGGTGTGGCAAATGCTAATAAGATATGCTAATGAGTAATGCTAATGAGTTCCTGCAGTTCTTTTTCTATGAAATGACCCCTGGGAAAGATATCTCTTTTGACCACCAGGCAAATGAACCGCAAAATTCTTTTGCTGAATTGTTACTATTCGTGTTCATTACACAGACTTCTACTTCTGTTTACAAAGAAAAGTTTTTAAGCAGGACTGTCTCAGTCATTTCAAATACTTTATTAGTCTTGACTATGAACAATACCCCAGCCGTCTGAATCCCTGAAGAGACCAATGTGGGCAAAGTCCTTTTTGTATAACTGTGAACAACCCTAACCCCACAGAAAACCCAAATCCTTCCCTGTAGAGACTGGAGGGCAATGTGCCCAGACCTGGTAAGATGGCTATTTCAGGCATGGAAAGACAAACTCTGTAATCAGATGAATGCACACATTACTTGAGCGAAGCCTTCAGCATTTCCTCCCGGAAGACTTGATGGAACAGGCTATTTATACATTGTACTAGCAAGATCAGCTCTCAGAAGAAGAAACCCAGAACACCAACCTCAGCAGGGAAGGCGGTGAAGAAAACCTTGTCAAATGGCATTGACTTTTATGGTTTCAAATCTTACAACACAACAAAGAGCCCATGAATAAAGAGAGTTTCTAGGGAGACAAGAAAGCCATCTTAAAAAGCATTGTTCGGAACCTTAAAACATCCCTGTACACTTACATGAGTGAGGAACCCCCTCACTCAAAGCACAGGAAAAGACACCAGAGGGGATTCTTGGCAGGCAGGCAGGCTGGCTAACTAAATATATGTATGATTAACAGAGAGGGGACAAGACTCAGTGAAGGGACTGAGACTTTTGCCTTATATAGAAGCAAACCAAGAACTCCGTTAAAGTCCAAACAAGAAGAAACCAGTATGAAAAGCCTGCTGAGGCTTTGTTCAGCCAGGACAGATAATCGTGTTGTCCCCAAAGTGATCTAGTAAATACGGAGAGTCACAAAAGCCCGTAACAAAATCAATGAAACGTGACGTGCTAACGAAATACTTATCAACCACTTACAAACCACTTATACTGTTACTGTCAAAAGCAGATAGCATTTTATGTATAGGTCTATGTGAAGACTGTGTGTACTGAGAAACATTGAATAACTTCTATCTGCTTTTGGAGGCGTCTCGTTTCGTTGCTTTTGTTACCAAAAGTGAAGTGTGCAAGTGAAAGCTAAACCTTGTTGAATGGGGTTGCTCTCCCTTTCAAAACCTGCTGCTACTCCAGAATTGCCAGCTGTGGCCAGAAGTGCCTTTAATCAGCTTTGGCTGGTTCCTCAACCATGTCTCCTCCTGGAGAGGAGAGAGCAAGCTATGGCTACTCATTAGTGCCACCCAGACTAGACTACTGTAACATGCTCACATGGAGCTGCCTTTGAAGTATATTCAGAATATGAAAAAATGTGATGGTCAGACTCCTGGTAGGGGCAAGGCACCGGGAACGTATTATACCTCTTTTTGATTCATTGGCACGGGCTTCTAGTTAATAACCTGGGCCAATTCACAGCGCTCAATGCTAATTTTAAAGCTCTAAACATGCTTGGACGTCGGCCTCTGAAGAATCACCTCGTTCCAAGCAGGCCTACTTGGATACCGAAATCATCAGAGGTCCACCTCCGTATGTCCCCAACCTCAGGGGTCCAGCAGAAGGCCAAGAGAGATTAAGCCATTTCACAAGTAGCATCACAGTTCTTGTCGCGCACAGGGCTGGGCTCAGCAGGCAGGAGGCCCACTGGTACTGCAGGGCAGAACACAACAGGCAGGAAGTCAGTAGTCCAGGAGTCAGGTCAGGTGTCAGAGCCAATATGTCAGTCAGAGAGAGGAGCAGGCAGAAGAGTAGTCAGAAAGCAGGCCGGGGTCAAAATCCAATCCAACAGCAGGGCAGGGCACAAGGCAGGGCAAGAGCGTCCAGGCGTAGAGCTCTGGTAGCAGGGAGTGGCGAGCTGAGTTGCTTCCACGCTTGGTTTCCTCGGCGTCTTCCTTTTATGCTGTCCTAATGAGGAACAGCTGTTGCCTCTCTCTCTAACAATTCAGTTCGGTGTTGCGCCTGTAAACGGGCGCTTCTTCGCCTATCCAACAGAGCTGACTTATCTCTATGCTTCCTCCTTTCAGCTGGCCCCAGGTGCTCAGGTTTCGCTTTTGCCCTGTGGGAGTCTTTGTCTCTTACAGCCTCTGTGGAGGTTTCTGGCTGTTCCTCATCCCTGACAGTCTCTGCAGAAGCTCCAGGCTGTTCTTGCTGAATTCCTCCTGGAGCAGCAGCAGTGGTTTCTGACTGCTCTTCCTCTCCAATAGCTTCTGCAGGGGCTTCTGGCTCTAGAGAAGACCCTTCTGGCCCTTCCTGCTCATCTTCTGAGGAGGACTCTGAAGCAATAGGTAAGGTGGCCAGCCGGGGCTGGGGCTGACTCATGACAGTTCTGGACTATTGTGCCCCCTCAGGGATCTGCAGCTGGTCCCTCCTTGCCAACCAATGTTTTAAGACTGTTTCCTTCAAGAAGGCCTTTTGCATTTGAGTGCCACTGTCAGGCCAGGAAACAGATTACTCGGTTGGTTATTGTCTCTTTTCGTTCCTTTGATCATTTCACCTTTTTCACCTCAACTAGCCGCATTTTAGCTGTCTAACAAGTTGCATTGGTTTGGTTTTCAGACTTAGTGAATGGTTGTCTTTGGTAACTGATTTTGTGCATTACTAGGATTTTTTTTCGCTGCTTTTATATGTTGTTATAAGGATTGCCGTGAGCTGCCCTAAACATTCTGTGAGTCAGAAGGGTGGCTATAAAGATCTTAGTCCAGTAGCACCTTTAAGACTGACCAACTTTACTGTAGCATTAGCTTTCGAGAATGACAGTTCTCTTCGTCAGATGTAGAACTGTGATTCTCGAAAGCTTATGCTACAGTAAAGTTGGTTAGTCTCAGGGGTCATTTCGTAGAAAAAGAGCTGCAGGAACTCATTCGCATAACACATTAGCATAACTCATTTGCATGTGCCACACACCTTGACATCACCAGAAGTGTGTCATTAGCATAACTGATTTGCATATGCCACACCCCCTGGCATCACCTATCCTGGCTGTTTTGGGCTGAATCCTGGCCATTCAGGGCTGAAATTTGGCCCAAAATGGCAAAAAGGGGCTGAAAATGGCCCAAATGGGCCCAAAATGGTCAGTATTGGGCTGCTGCTGAGTGGGAGAGTGATCCACCACCCATCAGAGGCCCAATCCTGGCCATTTTGGGACCAATCCTGGCTGTTTTGGCTATGATCCTGGCCATTTCGGACCCAAATTGGGCCGTTTCAGCCCCAATCCAGGCTGAAACGGGCCCAAAATGGCCAAAAATCAGGTGGACGGGGCCACCTGTCATGAGACCTTTTTGGAGAAATACCAGAACTGCGTTCCTGTGCGTTCCTCCTCAAAATGAGCCCTGGTTAGTCTTAAAGGTGCTACTGGACTCTTTTCTATTTTGCTTCTACAGACTAACACGGTTAACTCCTCTAGATCTATAAAGATCTTAAATATCAATACATTTAATTCTCATCTGTGGTCCCATCTGTTGATACTTAAATCTGCCGATCAGGGCCACACTGATGGAAACCTCCAGGTTTGCAGAAAAATCTGAAACTTTCACAAAAAGGGGTGGGTTAAAACTCATAAAGAGACCACCACTGCAGCGGGGGGGGGGGGCAGGAGCCTCCCCCTTCCCACACACATGGAAGTAATGACACTGGAGGCAAGTAGGTTTGCAAGGGAGGCTGGAAGCCTGCGCCACACTGGACGGGGCATTTGCCCTGCACGGCTTGTGATTGGCTACCAGAGACCACCTGACTGTACAGATTTTTTAAAATGTTGTTTTAGCAGCAACTGACACCACAGCACAAGGATCTTCACTGTGTGACTGAAGGTAAGATGTGTGTATGACGGAAAATATTTTAAAACATTTCCATTTAAAAAAGCATCTTGTTAAGCAGAGCTTCTGCATAATCTCACTGCCCTACATTTTGTGGTTGGCTCCACCTCCTGCAGCAGCCATTTTGTGGCTGAACACAAAACCATGTGTTAGAATTCAAAAGGTGCCAGCAGGCTGGCGAGTAGAGGGTTGGTATACAGGCAGAGCAGTGAGGAGGGTGCTGGTGGGCAAGGCAGCCAGGAGAGGGGTAAGTGGGAAGAATGCCAAGGGGGTGGACAAGCAGTGAGGAGGGGTGGTGGTGAGCTAAATGGCGAGATCAGACTAAGGTAAGAGGGTAAAGCGGGAGGGCAGACCAGAGTTAGGTGTAAGGGGGAAGGTGTATGGTTGATGGAAAAAGATGAGAGGAGAAGGAGGTGGAAGTGAGAACAAAGAGTACAGAAAAGTGTCTGGTGGGAGGGAGGTGTTCAGAAGACAAATCAGGGACTAGCGAGGGAATTGTCCCATGAGCTACTCACGGGTCCCCACTTGTTGATATATCTCATTTTCAACATGACCTCATCTGTGGATATTTAAATCTGGAAACTGGGAACAGACAAGCCAGATCTTGCAACAAACCTGTGAAAAACTCCAGGTTTGTAGAAAAATCTGAAACCTGAAAAAATGTGGGAAGGGGTTTAAAACCAACCCAAGATAGAAACACTACCTGTAGCTACAAGTAATGAATGCCTTCTGAGATCTCAGTGGTTATTGTGGGGGTTTCTAGGCAACCACAACAATATTGGAAGCTTTCAAGCTTTGGTTTCTGTCAGCAAAAGGCAGGGGTAGTAGGCAGGGCCTTCCCTAGGGCTATTTTGATCTTGCTGATTAACAATGCTTCCCTCCCCACTATTTCAGAAGAAGGATTTATCAAGGTCAGGCATCCACCAGGGGACTCACTACCACATGACTTGCATAACTTATGCAGGCCTAGCTCCGGCCATCTGGCAACTCACTATTATTCAACAGCAGCCCCCACACGAAAGCCAGAGTGGTGTAATGGTAAATAGTGTTAGACTAGAATCTGGAGAACACAGGTTCAAATCCTCTCTCTGCCATGAATGGGTGACCTTGGGCCAGTCACCCACTCTCAGCTTAACCAACCTCACAGGGTTGTTGTGATTATAAAATGGAGGAGAGGAATAGTAGCAGCTGCTTTGGGTCCCCATTAGAAGAAAGTATAAATGAATTAAATAAATAATAGAACCTGAAGACTGGGAGACAAAGAAGGCTGGTGGGAAGGAAGCAGGGAAAGGGGAGGGGATATGAGGCTTCCGGAAAGAGGAGAGAGGGAAATAGTGTAGAGAGGGATACAGGGGAGAATTAGGTGTCTTTTGCAAGTCCTTGCTGGTTCCCCACTTGTGTTCTCTCTATTATAGGATGTAACAGTACTGCAAGGCAGCTACTGACATGTTTATCACCATCAGTGATAAACCTCCATGGTAACAACGCCTAAATTTAAAACCTTTTTAAAAAATGAAGCAATGCCCCACTGATGTTGAAAAAAACCCCAACCCACTTGACACATCCTCACCCACAGTAAGTTCAATTTCTCTAAACATTATACATTGTGCAGTGATAGGATGGTCACCAGCTGCAAACGAAACGCTGCAAATTGCAAAACTGCATTCAGATTTGGTTTCAGGCCCTTTTTTTAGGCATGTGAGATTTAGCACTCTATTCTGTGCTAATGTCCAGAGTTTGGGAGTTTTAATGATGATGTTTTCACATACTGAAACAGCCATCTAAAAAGGAAGCAATTCCAATGGTTTCCAGGAAATTAGCACTGTGACTGTTGTTGCTGCCTGTAATAGGCAAGCCCATTAGCCTGGCTCGCTAGCTACTAAAAAGAGGGAATTCAGAAGTGAGCGGTGCTAATAAAGAGCAGCGTTCATTGGGGCTGTGCTCATCCAAAGCCCCGGCTCTATGCCAATCATTCTTCTGTCCAAAATCCCACCACAGATGCTTGAATGATGACCACAAAATGATTTGTTATTAACTTGAAGGCACCCTCTGGCCCACAGATGAAACGCTTGCGTCTAAAATGTAAACTCTTCCAACGACTCCATTGTGCTCCATGTGCGGAGAGTCCAGAAATGTGAAGAGTTCTGGGGCAACAGAACAACTGTCCATTTCAGACCGCAAGTATGGAATCGCCTTTTTAATGCTCCCTTGCATTAACGCACAGGCACGTATCCAGTAAATGGATATCCAGCACAACAAACAGAGGAATGGACTAGAACCTCCCTCCCTGCTGTACACCTAAAAATCTGCTGTGTGAAGCAGCTCACAACTCTTAAGTCAGCCAACCAGTGACACTTCATTTCCATCACACCACTGTTACTGCATGTGGTCCCTAGCCATGTAGCCATGTAAATATGGCTTTGCTCTTTAAACAGAACCCACATTCCCACTAACTGGCCTCAGGAACGTGATGTGCAGAAACCACATCTCTTCTGCAGCCCCTCAGTTGTAAAGTTGCTGGCTTGGATTTTAACGTGGGTTGGAGCAAGGCCTCCTGAAAGACGTGCCCTCAAAAGCTTCCTCAGGAACAATAGGTTTAACATATTGAGTCAAGAAATGGCCCACTTGGAAGCAGCGAGAACCTTCCTACAGGCTAATGAAGCACTAAAGCAAGCGGTTAAGGAATATACAGAGAACACAAATGGAATTAAAATGAGAAACTAGAAATTCAGAAAGATAAAATCAGAAATATTAACCCTGGGGCTTTCCACACAGGGTTTTTTTTTTTTTGGCAGTTCTGGCCCCATTTAGTTTATTCCCCTGATTTCCACATGCATTTTTTTTTGCCTTTAGTTTTCACAAGGGTTTTTTTTCTGGGAAAAGAGGTGGTGGAACTCAGTGGGTTGCCCTAGGAGAAAATGATCACATGGCTGGCAGCCTTGCCCCCTGATCTCCAGACAGAGGGGAGTTGAGATTGCCCCCCACGCCGCCGGCGCCGAGGGCAATCTAAACTCCCCTCTGCCTGGAGATCAGGGGGCGGGGCCACCAGCCATGTGACCATTTTCAAGAGGTTCCGGAACTCCGTTCCACCGTGTTCCCGCTGAAAAAAAGCCCTGGTTTTCACTTTGTCCCCCCCGCCCCCCCCCCCCCGCTGGTTTTCCAGTTCTTTTGGGACCACTATTACCTCAATCTTTTTTTTAAAAGCTGATTTTCAGTTGATTTCCCCCCCTTATGCATAATGTTTGTTTTGATTTTATCTGCCCTGCCCACTCCCACCCACTTTTCAATGATTGGCCATCATCAAACCACTCTCCTCCCCCCACTTTTCTTTCCCTCCCTTCTGGTTTTGTTGTCAATCTTTTTTTTGAATCGTCAATTTCATCTCACTTAATCAGTGCAGTAGGTTCTCTGAATTCCCAGCTCTCATTAAAAAGAAAAGTAAGTCTCTGACCCCTTCCATTCTGGAGATATGTCTCTTCCCTTCTATCTATACAAGGAAAAGGGCTAAAGGCTTACATTTTTTTAAAAAAATGAAAGCTGGAAATTCAGAGAACCTGCTGCACCTATTACTACAATAATAAGTCAATATAGCGATATGAAATTGATGATTTTTAAAAAAAAATTGCAAAAGCCCTGATGGCCCAGGTGGTGTTGGCCCCTTCTGGTGCCAGAAAAAGCAGCGTGGTTTGAAAAGCCCATCGCTTCTGATGCTATGGGCTCCATCCCAATAGAGGTTGGTTTGCCCTGTGAGTACCAGCCTCTGCCTCGTGGCTCTGCCCAGGCTGTGCTCTCTGGTTTGGACTGGGGCGGGGGGTCGATTTGTAGGGATAAATGAACAGTACTCACAATAAACAGTGAGTATGGTTCCACAGGCATCATTTTTGGGAACAATAATTTGTTCATAAATTATTAGGAATTAGAAATGAGCAGCGAGGACATCAAGTTTGCAGAAGAGACCAAGTTATTCCCAATGGTGAGAACAAAAGCAGATTATGAAGACATTCCCAAAGGATCTATTCAGATTGAGGGAATGGGTGACAATGTGGCAAATGAGATTCAATGGTAGTGGTATAAAGTGATATACACTGGAGCAACAAATCGGCTTTAAATACATATAGATGGGCGTTGAACTGGTAACTGACTGATGAGGAAAGAGCTGTTGGGGTCATGATGGATAGCTTGACCAAAATGTTGCGTTGGTATGCAACAGTGATGAAAAAGGCAAATTCCGTGTTGGGGTTTATTAGGGAATTGACTGAAAACAAAACAGTATCACAATATCACAGTATCACAAAACAGCATCTATGACGCAAACACATTTGGGGTCTCAGATGCTTCACTAATGAGTTAGGGACCACAGACGTCACCACTATGTTGGCTTACACACTATCTGTTGCTTTAAACATGTGCTCCTATGTGCTACCTATGTGTCATGTTGTCTAATGTCAGTCCTAGAATTGCTTATGTTCTGTTTCAGCATTTCCTCAATTCTGTATTGGATTCTTGCTAATGCTATGTCTTCCTAAAAACAGGGTTAACATACCTGTAACTTATGTTCATCGAGTTCTTCTGTGCCGACACACATGGGTACTGCGCACGCGCAGGCCAGCCGCCGGAAGATTCTTCACCGCTTTCCTAGCTCCGAAGGGGCCGTTTGCCGCGCGCCTCAGCGACCGTTTCCCGCCCAAACGGTCACATGCTCCTCCAGCGGCCAACGGCCCCTTCCCCCAGTTCTCCCTTGCCGCCGCTCATCCAACACACAGAGCCATAACTCCGACTAAGCAACTAAAACTATAGCCCAAAAGTACAGCAATCTGCGTTGGAGTTCACAGCGGGGCAGGAGGGAGGGTTGTGTGTCGGCACAGAAGAACTCGATGAACATAAGTTACAGGTATGTTAACCCTGTCTTCATCTTCGTTCTTCTGTGCCTCCACACATGGGAGAGTACCAAGCTTCACACAATAAGGAAGGTGGGGTGAAATCCAACTCAATTTTATTATACAGCAGAAAAAAGAGCAACAATATATACACACATATACAAGTGGAAACATACCAACCCCACAACATCGAACAAGTACATATACCCATACATATATATAATATACACTACATACAGAGACTCAGCCTTCCCCATTGGAGCAGATTAATAGCATACCCCTAGGGAAACAAGGAGTGGAGGACGGCTCTAGCTACAGCCACATCCTCATTGGCATTTACATCAACAGCGTAATGTCGTACAAAGGTATCAGCGGACGACCAAGTTGCAGCTCTGCAAATATTAGCTAAAGGTACACCCCTGAGCAGTGCCGAAGATGCCGCCTGGGACCGTGTGGAGTGAGCCCTGACACCCAACGGACAGTCCACCTTAGCCGTGGCGTAGGCCCTTACAATGGCTGTCACAATCCAACGGGACACCGTCTGAGAAGATGCCCTGCGGCCCTTATCCTTTGCCCCAAAACATACAAAAAGGTAGGGACTGTTCCTGAATACCCTTGTCCTTTCCAAATAAAAAGCCAGTGCCCTCCGCAGATCCAAACTGTGAAGGGCCTTTTCCCCTTTAGTAGAAGCTTCAGGGAAAAACACAGGCAGAGAAATCTCCTGCGAAAGGTGGAAGGTTGACACCACCTTGGGCAGGAACGAAAGACACGGTCGCAAGACCACCTTATTCGCATGAAAGCGAAGGAACGGGGGGTCCGCCCTAAGAGCAGCCAGTTCGCTGACCCGTCTGGCAGAAGTGATAGCCACGAGGAATACCACCTTGTAGGAGAGCAAGTCCAGAGCGCACGTAGCCAGAGGCTCAAAGGGGGGCAACATCAGTCTAGCCAGGACCAGGGAGAGAGACCACTGGGGCACAGGGGGTGACACAGGCGGGTAAAGATTAAGCATCCCCTTCAAAAACTGGCGGGACCGAGGGTGCGAAAAAACCGTGCAGCCATCTACCCGGTCGTGGAACGCAGAGATGGCCGCAAGGTGCACCTTCAGAGACGCCACACTAAGGCCCCAGTCCTTCAGAACACAAAGATAGTCCAGGACCATTCCTAAGGGGGTGCACAGAGGCTCTACCTTCCTAGAGGCGGCCCAAGCCTCAAACCTACTCCACTTCGACTCGTAGGTACGCCGGGTGGAGGGTTTCCTAGCGTTCAACAGGACCCTCTCGACTGGCTCAGAGAAGCCTAGGGACGGGGTCGAATCCGCCAAGCGGTCAGGTGTAGTTTCCTGGGCTCGTGGTGGAAGAGCTTCCCGTGCAGGAGGAGATCCCGCCGGGGCGGAAGGGCCAGGTAAGCACGGCCGGACATCTCCAGCAGCTTCGGGAACCAGAGCTGCCGTGGCCAGAACGGAGCCACTAAGATGCAGTCCGTGTTTTCCCTTTCCACCTTGCATAGCACTCTGGGTATGAGAGGGAAAGGCGGAAACATGTAATGTAGTCCCCGGGCCCAAGTAAATTGGAAGGCATCCCCAATAGAGAGGGGATCGCTCCCTGCCCGAGAACAAAAGATCTCGGCCTTGGTGTTCGCCGATGTCGCAAACACGTCTATGCTTGGGCGACCCAATTTCCGAAAGATCGGCCCAACGTACTTTGCGTTGAGCCCCCACTCGTGATTCAGCATGTGCACCCTGCTGAGGGTGTCCGCCTGTACATTGTCCGAGCCAGCCACATGAATGGCGCGAAGCGTCACCCCATTCCTGATCGCCCATTCCCAAATGAGCGTGGCCTCCCTGCAGAGGGTCATGGACACCGTGCCGCCCTGCTGGTTCAGGTAATACATGGCAGTAGTGTTGTCCGTCTGCACCAGCACCTGATGGTTCTGCAAGATCGCTGTGAATGACATAAGTGCAAAACGAACAGCCCTCAGTTCAAGCACGTTAATATGGAGACCCCTTTCTCTCTCAGACCACACATCCTGAACACATAGCTCCTCACAGAAAGCCCCCCACCCTTGTAGAGAGGCGTCCGTGGTCACCGAGAACTCAGGATGATGGAAACCAAATGGGGTCCCTTTAAACAAATTAACATCCGACAACCACCAGTCAAGAGAGGATATAATGGTCCTAGGGACAGAGAAGTTAGCAGTCGGAGGATGCTGTAAGGCATTGTACCTCCTTACAAACCAATTCTGGAGCGGGCGCATCCGCAGCCTCGCAAAAGGGACCACCGGGGTGGCAGCAGCCATATGCCCCAGCAAGCATTGAATCATGCGGACTGGTTGAAAACGGTTTCGCTTAAACAAGGACACCAGGCCCTTCAAGGACCGTGCCCGCTCTGGAGGCAATAAAGCCTTGGCCTCCAATGAGTTGAACACTGCCCCAATATAAGGCACAATACGACTAGGTGTCAGCTTAGATTTTTCAAAGTTCACCAGGAGGCCTAAGCGTTCGCAAGTGTCTAACACCAATGCCACATCTTGCAGCAGCTTAGCCTCCGAGCCCGCCGTTATAAGCCAATCATCGAGATAGGGGTAGATGGTACATCCCTGCTCTCGAAGAAAGGACACCACAGGGGCCACGCACTTGGTAAACACACGCGGGGCTGTGGAAAGGCCAAAGGGGAGAACCTTGTAACGGAATACCCGCTGCTTGTAAACGAAGCACAGAAATCTCTTGTGCTCCTCCAAGATCCCCACGTGGAAATAAGCGTCCTTTAAATCCAGGACAGCGAACCAATCCCCCCTCTTCAAAAGGGCAATTACAGCAGGCAGTGTGATCATCTTAAACTTGGTCACCCTTAAAAAGGCATTTAGGCCCCTAAGATCCAAAATGGGACGTAGACCCCCATCCTTCTTAGGGACCAGGAAGAACCGGGAAAAGAAACCCTTCTCAGACTCCACGAAGGGCACCTCTTCCACAGCACCCTTAGCCAAGAGGGACCTAATCTCATCCTCCAGCTCAACTAAGGTATTATTCACCGCCCTTAGTGGTGAAGTACACATCGGCAGTTCAGTGAATTCCAGCCCGTACCCCTTATCAACAATCGTTAAGACCCATGAGTCAGATGTTATTGACTCCCATTCAGACAAGAGAGGTCTGAGTCTGTCCGAAAAGTTCAGGGCTGCCGCAGGGCCGGGCCTTCAGAACTGCCTTCCAGCCCCTTGCGGATCTTTTTGCTGGGGCGGCGGTTGAGACGATCGGGGCTTAAACGGCCTACGCCTCCTGCCCTGGTGTTGCGCTGGGGTGTACTGGCGCTGCGAGGGAGGGTACTGCTGATAGAATGGACGGGGTTGATATCTGCTGCGGTACTGGTAGGGGTTATACCTTGACGAGTACCGAGGCTTGAACGTGGACCTGTCCGCCGGGGTGACCCCCAGGGAGCGTGCCGTCTGCCGGTCCTCCTCCTTCTTTTTAAGCGCCTCGTCGGTGGTGGTAGAGAAGAGGGAGTCACCCTCGAAGGGCAGACGTTCGATCTTGGCCTTCACCTCCTGCGGGAGGGCAGTCGACCGCAACCACGAGTGCCTCCTCAGAAGCACCGCTGACGCCATACCCCGAGCAGCCGTGTCAGCTGCATGACTCCCGGCATTCATTTGTTGCTTTGACAATCGTACTGCCTCCGTCTGCAGCAACGACACCACCGCCTTCTTGTCAGCTGGGAGGTCAGTGACATAGGTCGCCAGCTTCTCCCAGAGGTAGAGCTGATAGCCCGCCATGATCGTTTGATAATTGGCTATCCGGAGGGCTAAAGCAGCAACCGAATACTGACGCCTACCCAGTGCGTCCATCTTCTTTCCCTCCTTATCCGGCGGGACGGAGGAGGACCCCGACCTCTTGTGCTGAATCTCCTCGGCTATCAGGGATGACGGCGGAGGGTGCTTGATGAGAGACTGCCACGTCCCCTGTTTAATCTTATACATCTGTTCGATGCGTTTGGACGTGGCAGGCAGGTCAGATGGTGACTTCCAGACCTTGTCGATGATCTCCTCCAAGCCCTCCAACATAGGAAAACCTACTGTAGCCGGATTCTCCCCATAGATTCTGCACAACAACTTGTCCTTTGTCCTCGGGACCACAGAAGACACGTCAATCTCCAAGGCCTTGGACATGCGGGCCATTTGGTCTGCATAAATCCGCAGGTCCTCGAAGGGAGAGCTGGTGGAAGGGCCAACATTGTCGTCCGTGGATGGCTCGGAGAGCGACTCAGAGCGGTAGCCGGACCCCGCATCCTCGTCATCCTCATCAGAGGCCGGTGCTGACACTTCCCCTCCTGGAAAGGGTGGAGGCAACCACTCCCGACGGCCAGACGATGACGGCCCTGGATCCGATGACCTGAAGCCAGGTGGAGCCCCTTTCCACAGGCACCGATAGGCCTCCGGTAGACCTGAAGCCTGCTGGTGACGCGCAGCCACGGACCGCTCGGATCCGACCCGCTCGGATCTGACACTCCCCTCAGACCAACACCGCTGGCTACGGGCAGACTGTGCAGGCGACGGATCCCTAGTCGCCTCTCGGATCCGACGACGCGGAGCCGGGCTCGATTCCGGTGTTGGCGAACGCCGTCCACTCGACAGGACCACATAGGCCCCCGGATCCGGCATCTCTTCCTCGAGGAGGGGACGGTCAGGGGAGTCCAGGTGAGGCGATGGTGTAGGTGGAGACACCAGGACCACCTCTTCTGTAGACCGGCGCCGAGGGGACCGAGAGCGATGCTTGGTCTTCTTAGCCTTCTTCTTCGGAACCGACTCGGAGGAAGCTTTTGGAACCGATGCCCTCTTGGTCGACGCCTTCCGTGCAGCTTCTGGTCCCGGGACTGTCGCAGGCCCTTCGATCGACGCCGGGGCTGACCTTATCGGATCCGACTCGCTCGGTTCCGGCCTCGGAGCCGACCTCCCCGGTTCCGACCTCACCGACGCCGACTTGTGCAGAGACTTCGACGACCTCGCCACCGAGCTTGCCCTCGACGCCGGCTTGCCTGCCGGGCGGGATGTAGCCACCGATTTGGAAGAGGCCACCGAGCCCGCTCGAGACCGGTTCCCGGCATGGGTGGGGGTTCGGCCAGCCTTCTCCGCGGCCCCGGGTTTCTCCGCCTCGGAGGGCCCAGGGGCGTCCAAGACCCGCTGCCACAGTGAAGCCTTGAGGCGGGCGGACCGCTCCTGCCTGGCTTTATGCGTAAAACCCTGTCAGACCTTGCAAGTGGGGACTACATGTTCCTCCCCCAGGCAAAGCAGGCAAAGGCTATGCCCATCCGTTTGAGCCATTTTAGCACGGCACTGGGCGCAGTGCTTAAATAGGGCTGTAGAAGCCATTCCGAGGGGCAAACCAAAACGCGAAGTCAAAAAACAGTCCGGGTCAAATACACTACCAAGATCAGTCCGTCCAAATCACTAAGCAGAAGAGAAGTCAAATCCAGAGCCGAAGTCAAGTCACGAAAAAAGCAATCCAAAGACACAAATAAGCACGGAGCTACAAGCGAACGTTCTCCTCAAGCGGCGGCAAGAAGAGAACTGGGGGAAGGGGCCGTTGGCCGCTGGAGGAGCATGTGACCGTTTGGGCGGGAAACGGTCGCTGAGGCGCGCGGCAAACGGCCCCTTCGGAGCTAGGAAAGCGGTGAAGAATCTTCCGGCGGCTGGCCTGCGCGTGCGCAGTACCCATGTGTGGAGGCACAGAAGAACGAAGATGAACTTGTATTTATTTACCCTATGGCATTGTTTATGGAAATGTCCTTGATATTGACTGTACTAATCTCACACTGTGTAATCAGCCTTGAGTATCAGTGAGAAAGGCAGACTATAAATGACATACATACATACATACATACATATGCACAGTCCTGATCACTGTATCTCAAAAAGGCACTGTAGCACCAGAAAAGATACAAAGAAATAACAGCTTCCTGATAAGGAAAATCAATCCAACTAAGAACATTGGGACTTTTAAGTTTAGACAAAAGATGACCAAGGGGGAAACAACAGAGGTTAATAAAATTATACATGGCATGGGGAACGTGGAGCGAGAGAGAACTTTTCCTGCCTCTCTTATTAAACTAGAACGTGCCTGTTTGTGAACTGATCAGCTTCTTCAACTACCCCTGGTTCTCTTGTAAGCCAGAAAAGCATCTGCATGCTAAAAGGCTAACTGCAGATTTTAGCAGCTATACTTCTGTTTGTCCTTATAGTTCCCAGGAAGAAAGTCAATCAGGATACAGGTACTAAGAGCCAATCTGCGTGGCCAGGTTCCACCTAAGCTTACTGAGATAGCTTGAGAGTGTTCTAATTTAGTAAGCAATGTTAGCTCCCGCATGGGGTGGTCAAGCGTTCTGGATCAAATCCCTTACACGGTTGGAAGCAATAGTCTCTCTTTGCTCTTTACAAAATACTTGGCTTATTTTTAATCAAGAACAACTTAACTTTTTGCTGAATCTTCAAGAGGAGTGCACAAGTCAAAAAAACAAGTTTAATTTAAGAATCAACCCGTTTCTAATTAAACTGCCATAGGCAGCTGGTTGGATAAGTTTTAATCAGTTTCAGTCACCTATTGATTGGGATACTGAAGCTTAAAAAATTAAAAGTAAAAGTAAAAGATGATTGGGGAATTGCTGCATCTCAGAACAACAGTGCAGCCCTCGGTAAATAACTCCTCTTTTAACCATCAGCTAAATGAACACTTCAGTACCACAGCACAAAGTCTTCTGCAAAATTACTTTAACTAACAAGCAGAAATTTATCAGCTTCAGCCAAAATCAATGCTGAAATCAATTTGAACACTGGTTGTGTCTAAAGGGGCTCATTGGCAATTTAGGGAAATTACACCATGTAAATGTCTGTGCTTTAATTGAACAGTTTCATCAACTAGGCTGTGATTGCTGTCCATTCATTTATTTACTTTCGCTGCGGTACCAGTTCAGCAGGAGGAAGGGTTGTTTTTTTTTGTCGTCAGGGCTGGGAGGAGGCACTTCATCTTCATTTTATGCACTTTTGTGCATAACAGATTTTATGAGCCGGCCAGCCAACGGCTGGGGTCAATGGAAACAAGTGAACTGCAATCACTGGTCAGTCTTGGTTAACCTGTAACGATTGTCCACAGGAATTCAGTTGGGCTATAAGCAGACAACGATCGTTAACTGAAACTGAGAGGGTGACAATGGACAAGGGGGAACACGTAGTGGGGGGAAAGCCTAACAGTGTAGTGCCCAAAGCACAAAAACTAGAAAGACATGCACCCCAGATTTGTTAAACCAGCCTAATATCACATCAACAGTAAGATCTGCTCTACTGGACAAGACCAAAAAGTACATTTGGTCCAGCTTTCTCTGTGCAGGAATCAGCTGCGGAAGGTTTTGCTGAGCTGTGCTTCCTCCCAGCAGCTGACACTCAAGAGGTATTCTGAAAGAGTTGTCCTAAAAAAACGTCATCTAATCCTTCTTTAAAGCCACTTGACCATTGCCACATCTGTAAATTATACGTATTGTTCCTTCTAACATCCTGGTTTTAAAGAGCTTTAAATGGGCACAATTCCAGGGAGATTTCGGTTTTCCTTCTCTGCTCTTGCCTGGGCCTGGGTATGAGATATTTCTGGCTATGATCGCTAAATAGAACCTCCATGTTCAGATGCAGCATGGGGAGGGGGCAGATAACAGAGCAGACTTTTGGAAACAGAAAGCCGGATTAGATGGGAGTTTTGCTCAGATACAGAGCAAAGGAGATCACGGCAGCCACAGGAGCCTGCGTGGAGAAATATGCGCAAGACCTTATGAATGCTGAGATGGTGCCATTCGCGTGAGAAATATTATGTGTTATTTACCAGTGACACAATTTTATATGATACTAATAAGATGTTTTGGTGCTAAATAATTGAATGCCGCTCCTATTCAGCCACAAAAGTTAGACGGGGCATGGTGCATTATAAATCATGCTGTTAACGTATTTCACAGGAAATGAGGAAGCAGTTTTACAAAAATGCAGTCTCTCAGAGCACTGTAAACCAGCAATGGAGTTAAAAAATGTGGTAGGAAGGAAACCCACTTGCAATGCCATTTGGAGTTTCCAGTGAATTATTTTTCAAAAAAGCAATTTAAGTAAATACCCTAGATGCTGTGGTATACAAATATTTTCCAATATATAGCCAAGAGCCTGTATGCTTCATCATACCTGCTTTCAGAAAATATTTGAGGATGTGTGTATGTGTTTTAAAACAGGTTTTAAAACAGGTAGAGCAATAAATTCACTCTGTAACTACATTAGGCTAAATGCTAAAAACAACTCCGCACCTTTGTCTCCTGTGGGAATCGCATACGGTTCCTAATGTATAGGATTTCATAAGGGTATCAAGGAGGCAGGAAAGGGGAAACTTATTGCATGGTGGCTATTGAGTTCTACTAAATTAGATGATTGGGGAGGGGGTGATGTCTAAATCAGCTTTGGGGAGTGGGAGCTTCATTTGAAGGCACTCATCTCTCTCCTATTTTTCATTCCACCCTTTTCCCAAGGAGCTCGGGGCAATGTCTTTGGTGATTCTTATTCTACCTTATTTTATCCTCACAATAATTGTGTGAGGTGAGGATGAGAGGGCGATTCTTCCAAGGTTACCCAGTGGGCTTCATCCGAAACTGGATCTGACCACTGCATACCACCAGAAAATGTTTACATGCACAAATAATCTGCATAGTTGCTTTGCTAACTAAGCGCCTTATCTGTGCTGCATCCATCCGCATGGAGACTATACTCTTGTCCTTGCTGCTGCTGTGAATGCAGATGCCAAAGGACTTTGGGGGAAAAAAGAAATTAAAAATCGCTGGATCGCCATAACATTATAATACAACCATCTACTAGGACTCAGCTTTCATTTTGTTTAAAAGGAAGCCTCTAGCCTTTTCGTTGCAAAGTTGTAAGTGGAAATGTGTGGCCTGCCTACAGACTTACTTTTTAAAAATGGAAGCTGGGAACAAATACATTTTTGCAATAGGACGTTATAAACTTACTACATTATAGCGATCTGTCAACTATCATTTTAAAACCCAATAAAGCTCTGTCATGAGAAGAAGAAATGGCAGCTGAGGAGGCTGAGGTAAGGGAAATTGTGCTGATAGGGCAAGACCTGCACAAATGTATACCTTCTGGGTCCACACAGCTCCCAAAAGTGTTGCGACAGATCTTATTTATTTATTTATTTATTTATTTATTTATTTATTTATTTATTTATATTCCGCCCTCCACACACCTGCAGGCTCAGAGTGGATTACAACCATATACAATTAAAACACATTAAATAATTGATACCAGTTAAAACCATAAAACAGTCAAAGTCACACAGTTAAAAATACATATATATACACACATAATCATAACGGCACAGCAACTAACTGACCGACCTTCACCCATCTCTAGAGCATCATACTGAGGACTGTGTGCTAGATGGAGGTACTGCTAATAGAGAGGGCATATTCTGCAGCAAGGCATCTTTGCAGCAAGGCAGGGGAAAACAGGATGAATATAAGGTGACATTATATAGGTGCTCATAAAAATACCACTGCTGTGCAGAAGCCAAAACATCTGCAAAGAAACAGCTGTAGACTATGTGAACAGCACACAACTCAGAAGCACAACTGCTCACCATCCCTTAGTTTAAAAAAAAAGTAAGAAATAAACTTAACTGGAAGTCACACGGCTATAAACCACCTTTTCTTTAAACAAACAAACAAAAGCACGCACACGCATACACACTAAACATTTAGATTCAGCAAGTTCTCCCTAGAAATATTGCTATAAAAGTATTGATTTTTACCCAACTCAATTGACTGAAAAGTTGTTTGTATAGCACTATTGGCCTAGGCAATGCACTGGAACAATTCTGCTACACAGAGTAATCAAGTGCATTTCTGAAGTATAATTATACTGTCATAAAAATGAAGCCAAGATACCCTTCTCTTCAAGCAATAAACCCGGAGAGGCAATAAACCGCCCCCCACACACACAGACCCTCAGCCTCCAATAAAACGATGTCTTCCATAGAGCACACAGCCCCCTCCCCTCTCTTGCTCTTCCCTTGAGCCACGGTTAGCATGAAAGTGATCAATATCTCAATCTCCATAAACTATTTCAATAATAGTTAGTTCACCTGGAAACAGAAACTGAACGTTTCTGCTCAGCGACCTGGAACGTACCTTCTTGTTTGCTGAATGTGGGTAATATTTCATTGCCATAATGAATATGACTCAGTGCAGGGTTTTTGGAAGAGACACACATGCGTGCGCGCACAAACACACACACACACATACAAGCTTTCATTCCTCAGTTAGAAATCAATGCGTGGTGCACAGATTTCAGAAACAAGCTCACGGTACGGAAAGCTGGCAGCCAGAAAAACAAAAGAAAACTGCGAAAGCATTTGCAATTCATTTAATTTGACAACGCGCACCAATGAAGCATGAGCAGAAGCCATCTGCAATGAGAGCAGAATCGCGCCACCGATAAGCTTTTTAAAATGTGGTTATTTCAATCTGGCTGGTGCCACAGCACAAAAGGCAATGTGATGCAATGCAGAGTATAACTGGCCAGTCAGAAATAGAAACTTTCACTGGAAGATTACAACAGATACCGGATGTGGAATCAACATCCACAGCCAAATTCTCTTCAAGTAAAGCCGGCAGAGCCTTAGACAGCTTTCACACATGATGGTTTCCATCAACACACAAATGAAAGGGACTAAGAAAGTGGGTGCTGTTGTGGTGGAATGGACCCCGTGGCACCCTCATTCTACCACGGGGATACAGAATTTAACCCGCTGTCCAAGGTACTGAGCAGCTAGCCCGAATGAGGAGTTCACGTCTCCCTCCAGTTTTATTCCATCCCAATACAAATATTATACCTTTTCATTGCCACCTTCAGAATAAGAACCAGAGATCTGCATGATAAGGTATCTGCATTTTAGAGTCTCTATTTTTGCCTTATAAAATACTTTCCTTTTCCCGTTCCAAATTATCATGGGTGCAAGGGAAGCCTTGAGAATCTCACTTCAGAGAGTACTTCAGAACCAAGCAGGAGCCTCCCCAATTCGCTTTGTACCTGGCTAAGCACAGGCCTATTGGGCTTTTATGTAGGTGCAGACAGATCACCAAAACACTGCTTTCATATAAGAAAAAAAACCCTTTTTCTATTCTGAAGTCTTCTCAAGTCAACTCTTAAGTTCTCTTCTCCTCCCCTCCAAGAAATCTCTCCCTAGTTAACAGAGTTCTTCAACTAAACTCCAGACTCATAGTAGAAAATACTAGACTTTCTCTATGAGATTTCCAGGAATTCACAGAAAGAGGCTCTTTTGTTCCACTGGCTGCTATTCTTAGCATATGAAAAGCCATCCTTCAAACAGGCAGATCGAAATCTTGTGCCTACTCTTAGCTTAACCTCCGAGAATAACAAAGTGGAAAGCAAATATTTGGTCTGCAGAGCTGTGATTTTTGCATAGATCCTTGTGGATGAAGTTTACTTTCACCACACTTATCATAAAACAAAAGGGAACCACAGGTTATGTGGGACAAGGGTGTGCTCTTGAAAATGCAATTGCAAGTTCCCCCCTCCCTGAAAGTATCAATTACCCCATATTGTGACAACAATGTGTTTTCCTGGCCCAGGAACTAATGATGCAGAGCAGGAGCAGTTCAGCACAGGGCAAGGCAACACATTAGAGGGGATAACTTGACATGGGGGTGCTGTTTTCTAGACAGCGCCTTAACCTATGCATACAAACAGACAGCTCTACCCACCGACTGAAGATATTTCGCTATGCAATATCTTACCATAAGCAAACGAATATTCTTAATTCTAAGGACATGTAGTTTAAAACTATGTGCGTTTCCCAAGATATAGTAAAAACATGCATCTTGTCTATCAAATACAGTTCTTTCGAGAAGAAATCTTTCTCATTCCCTCTGGGCTTTCCATACGAAGCTTTATTTTAATCCCCGGTAGAATATTTTTCACACACTACAGCAAGCTATTAAGCATCAATGTTTGCATTACTGGAACTTAAATTTCTGCTCTATGCAAGAGACAAAGGTTGCTTTTGCACAAGTGAAAAGGGAAGTCTGAATCTTTGCTCACTGATTATAGAGATGCTCGGGATTTGGACAGTCCATATACGGCAACACGGGGTGAAACTGCCCCTAAATTGTGTGTCATCTGCCTGCATATTCCGAGTCTTAAAAATTCGATCTTTATTCTGCTCTGGCTCCAAGATGGCCATGGTGACATTCAGAGTACCCCTCAACTCCCCACCCCACCTCATGTTAGGTTGCTTAGAGTGAGAGATAGTAACTAGCCCAAGATTACACACCAAAGTTCATGGAACAGTAAGGATTTGAACAAGAGTCTCTATGGCCCTGTCCCAGTCTAATCAGTACATCAGTACTAATCAGAGAGCCCTGCCGCCACTGCCAGCACATGCCCCCGGCCGGGCGCAGCAGCTGTGGGCAGGTGTCTGCGGAGGCGCAGGGCAACCGAGCAGGAGAGCTCGGAAGCCACCCGCACACTGTCCCAGCCGCAGTGATCGGGCTGGTGGCATGCATGCACCCGTGGTGATGTCACACGTGATGTCATCACGCAGGCTGGTGCGTGTGCGTGTGCGCGTGCACGGGGGCAGCTGGCTGGCCGGCCGGTTGCGGGCACCGAAAACCCTGGCACCGCTGCTGACTGCATACTCTAACTGGCAACATGCCCCTGGGACTCGGGCAGTGAAAGGTGTTCAGCCACTAACTGAGATTCTCTATTGGACCTGCTGCAAGCAAGGCATAAACTCTGACACTGAGCTACAAGCCCATCCCATAAGACAACTGCAGCTCCCACAAATTCAACCAAAACTACTGGAATATCAGCAGCTCCAGTGGACGGGAAAGACTGGGAAGCAGTTAGCACTGAAGTGGTTAATTCTGGGTTGCTCAAATGACTCATTTAGCTCAGCAGACAAAGCAGATGCCTCAGAGAATTCACAAGCAGAACATCAGATTGGCATGAAACCTTCCGCACTTGGGAACCTGAGGAACTGTGTGTCACAAAAGGAAATCGAGTTTCTTGCTAACATAGTAACTGTCAAGAGAGCTAGTCTCTTTATAATCCATATAATCCATATAATCCATAATCCATGCTAATGGCCATCTGAATATCCTGAGGCAATGAGTTCCACAGGCCAGTTGTGACTATTTGCTGTTGATTGACTTCTCTTCCGTGTAAGGCTTCTATTCCCATGCACACTCATGAATTGCATCGGGTAGAAATGGATACCATGAACAGATTCTCGGCTTCACAAAGAATTTTTTATTGTCTTAAGTTTTGTACCTAACAACCAATGATTTTGAAAGGAGGGTGTTATTTAGTCAGGGGGACCACACAAGGTTGTTCACAGTCAGGGCTTTTTTTCTGGGAAAAGAGGTGGTGGAACTTCGACCGCACAATGATGTCACTTTGGGTCAGCTGGAACAAAGGGGGAGTTTTTTAAAGTTTAAATTGCCCTTGGCAAAAATGGTCACATGGCTGGTGGCCCCGCCCCCTGATCTCCAGACAGAGGGGAGTTTAGATTGCCCTCTGCACCGAGCAGCATGGAGGGCAATCTCAACTCCCCTCTGTCTGGAGATCAGGGGGTGGGGCCACTGGCTATGTGACCAATTTCAAGAGGTGCCGGAACTCCGTTCCACCGCATTCCTGCTGAAAAAAAGCCCTGTTCACAGTTCACCGTGCCCACTTTCTGGGCTTGAAACACAGCAGGCTGCTTCGCTCCAGAAATAGCTTGTCTGGGCTACAGTAAGCCACTTTCTGCGTCTCTTTCAGATGTGACAGGACCAATAAACAAGATATATAAACACAAGGGGTTATTTTTCAAGATCTACAGTAGATATGAAGGCAACTCCTAAAAACCTTAAATACAACAGACGCTTCAAGAATAAATGCCAGAAACCTTATGACATATTAAGGGGGGAAAGGGAGGGTGGATTTTCTTTCCCTAAAGTTGAAGCTGGAAGGATGTGTGCAAAACACTCACTTGTAGACTGTCCCGCCGTTGCCATGACCGAGGATGTCTCGATACCGTATGTCTTGTTCATTCATCTCCAGGAGGAAAAAGAAAAAACAAAAGAGGTGTCATGCAGTGGATGGAAGTGTCAAGGAAAAGCAACTCCAGGCCATAAACAACCAGCCCGCCTGGGTCATTTCAAGTTCAGCTGCAAGAACGAGGAGATCAATACAACATTTGCTGTCCAATTTATAAAAGACAATACCAAGGGACAAAGTGATGGAAAGTTTAATGACAATTTGTTTGCCTGGGTCATTTCATTAAAATTTGATAAAAGGTGTCAAAAATGGAATGATAACATAGCTCAAGAGGAGCAGGCAACAGACACCAAGAGGGGAAAGGGTCTTCGGTGAGCCTGGGTGGGGAGGAAGCCGGAAAGCTGCTCTGCCAACCCTCAGCCTGGCCTGGAAGACATGACCGGTAATTCAGATCTAGCACTGGGGAAGAGCCACCAGGAACAAGCTGTTCCAACTCACTGCAGAGAGAGCCAACTTAAGGGGCATCACTTCATGTCCCTGAGATCACAGACAAAGCAGCGCAAGCCATTCCCCTTAAGAGTCAGCTGCAGCATCATTTACTCCCTTCCCCAAAGGAAGTTGCCCCCTCCCCATAGTTATAATGAACTAGAGTCCAGTTATACCTGCACTGCCCCTCAGGGCTTTGTAAATCAAAACCAGCACTCTGAAGTATGACTCGAAGACTGCAATGAGCCCACACAGTCATCTGAGAAAACTGTGCAATGTAAAATAAAGGTAGTTTCACAAATGGACAACAGCAGCCTCTTTCAAACTGGGGACTGATCATCCTTGGGCGCCCCTGAGTTCCCCACACCCAACCGGTTGACACAGAGAGAGAGCTCACTTTCTGTTTTTTAGAAATAGGGGAAGGAAGATGCCAGCCACAGCTGCTGGCGAAACGTCAGGAACTACAATGCCAAGACCATGGCAATACAGACCGGAAAACCCACAACAACCATCGTTCTCCGGCCGTGAAAGCCTTCGACAATACAGGGGAAGGAAACTCTCTACCTCAAGGAGATGGGGCAGAATCCATTTCCCCCTCTTTCAAAGAGCGAGAGCTCATAGAATTGCTGCCTAACTTCCAGGTAACCTAAACAAATCCCTGAAAACACACCGGGGACCGCTGGGAACTCTACTTCTTTGAACACCACCTCCCATGTACCATGCTAATGCAACTATCATGATTACTTCAGATCTAAAACTGAAATGGCTTTTATTTTCTAATGCAAAGAATTTCACCCAGAAAGAGAGAGAGACAGATAGGACCGAACCTTCTGCATCCATAAAGAATAGCCTTTTTGATCTTGTGTTAGGAACCAATCAGGAAGTTCCTTGCCGTCTCCAGCCCAAAGTCTCTTCCAATGAAGGGGTGAGACTCATTAGAACTTGGGTCAAGGACTTTTGAGTGGTGGTGGTATAAAACTGCTGACCCTCCGAGTTCTGACCTTGTAGCCCATGTATGAACAATACAAATATTTTACTTGAGAGTCACTTCTAAACAGTCTCTCCCCCTTTTAAGCTCCCTGAAATCAGTGGTCTTAGACGGTGTAACTCTACTTGGGATCACACTGTTCAACTTTAACATGTACCTGACATGGCTCTCCCCATATTGCTCTGAGGTCACTAAAGGGTGAAGGTTTCCATTTGGATAAGGGGATAGTCTAGGGCAATGGAAAGCACCAGTGTGGGAGAGAAGAAGGCTTCAGGGCCTGAAAAAAATTAAACTGAAGTGAGGAACCCCTTGACAGTTGAAGTTAAAGAACCGATGGACTATGGCACAAGCACATCCATGTTATAAAACAGAAAAATCTGGCAGACTATTTTTGGGTGGAATAAAGAAGGCAGAGTTTAGAAATGAATCATGCTAGAATAACTTTAAAAAGTAATCTACTTGAAGGCCACAAAAGTGAAGCTTAAAATATTTTCTGCTGCACTACAACACAATGATTATTTATCCAGGGAAATATGTTTCCTTCGATAAACGTTCAGGTCTAAAGATTGGGCAATCTGTGATCATTAGAAGCACAATGGCAAAAAAGGAGACTTTATATAAATTGCCTGCTTTGTTTGCAGCAGTGAACTTGGTATATTGAAATTAATTAATACACAACAGCTAGCCATGAATCAAAATTAAGGTTTATTTTATGGTATTTTTTCCCTGAATGATTTTCTCTCATTTCAACACAATCAGGAAAAGAAAGAGCATTTGGAAAAATACTACCTATCCTGAACTGTTCTTTCCTTCACATAAGTATTGGAGGCCGATTAGCTGCTTTTGAGAAAATGAAACCTAGACTGGAGGGTCAATATACTGGTTAGAATGCCAGATTAGGACTTCGGTTTAAATCCTCACTCAGATGGGAAGCTCACTGGGTGACCTCTGGCCAGTTGTCCCCTCTCAGCCTAGCCTTCCTCACAAGGTTGTTTGAGGACAAAATGGGATGGAGGGGGGAAAGAACACACACAAAGCTGTTTTATACTGAATCAGGCCCCTGGTCCATCAAGGTCAGTCTTGTCTACTCACACTGGCAGCGGCTCCCCAGAGCAGAGGTCTTTCATATCACCTACTTTCATATTCTTTAACTAGCAACAAAGCCCGTTGTGTTTAACGATACAGTGGGCTCTAGTGGGACCTTGTGAGGGCATGCGCTGCCCCAGCAGCATTCCTATGCTCCACAGTGGGCCGATTTTGGCCTGAAACAGGCCAAAATCGGGCCTGTGTGGAGCGCAAGAGCACTCCAGAGCCCATCACACCACCCTGGCAGTGTTCCACTGCTCTGCACCAGCCTGATTCGGCCTTAAACAGGTGGAAATCAAGCCGGTGCAGAATGCATGAGCACTCCAGGGCCCATCGCGCCACCACAGCAGCGTTCCTGAGCTCTGCACTGGCCTGGTTTGGCCTCAAGTGGGTGGAAATCGGGCTGGTGCAGAGTGCAGCAGCACTCCACGGCCCATCACGCTGCCCCAGCAGCTTTCCTGCGCTCTGCACCAGCCTGATTTGGCCTCAAACAGGTGGAAATCGGGCTGGTGCAGAGCGCAGGAGCACTCCAGGGACTGTCGCACTGCCTGGGCAGCATTCCTGTGCTCTGCACTGGACCGATTTGGCCTCAAGCAGGTGGGAATTGGGCCTGTGCAGAGCACAGCAGCACTCCACAGCCCGTTGTGACACCCCAGTCTGCTCAGGGCATGCTGAGGGCCGGGCCAGCGTGGTGGGCCTCCCCAGTGCCTTGGCAGCTGTGGTGGCACGGTGCAACCTCCAGAGACTCTGAGGAGGCTGCTGCAATGACAGAGAAGGCTGGCGCACCGGGCCATGCTGGGCCTTCCCACAGCTGCTGCGGAGGCTTGGAAGGGCATGCTGGCCCTCCCTGCCCCCTCCTAAGCAAGCTGTATTGGCAACGACTCTTTATCCTCGCACAGGCCAGAGCGTGCCTGGGCAGGGATAAAAAGTGAATCGTCATCAATACGGCTTTTCTTTTATATAATAGGATGTAGAGGTGCCAGGGATTGAACCTGAGACCTTCTGCATGCAGAACAGATGCTCTACCACTGAGCCATGACCCCCTCCCCAAATGAAGCTGCCTTATACTGAGTCAGAACCTTGTTCTAACAAGGTCAGTCTTGTCTGTTCAGACTGGCAGCAGCTCTCTAGGGTCTCAGGTGGGGGTCTTTCACATCACCTACTGCCTGGTCCTTTTAAACCAGAGATTCCAGGGATTGAACCTGGGACCTTCTTCAAGCCAATCAGACTCTCTTCCACTGAGCCACTGCCCCTCCACAACTCCCCACTGTCCTCAAGCCAATTTCCCACTTTCCTGTTCTCTTCCTTTAGCAAACTCCTGCTGCAATCTCTGTTACTTACCTGGGGGGGGGGCGGGGGGCCCACGGTTACAACTCACAATATTTTTAGTTTTCTAGCCTTCAACTGTTGCAGATTTTTTGATTTGTGATGGAGGGGCACACATCACTACTGAGTATATGATTTCCTCTGAGTGAAGCAAAACATCTAGATGTTTCTGTCTTTGACTTCCCAAAATACTAAAAGAGTCCAGTAGCATCTTTAAGACTAACCAACTTTATTGTAGCATAAGCTTTCGAGAACCACAGCTCTCTTTGTCAGTGAGATCAACCCTTGCCTTCCCAGGAAGGGTCAACCTCACTGCAATTGGCTGCCAAAGGGGGTCATCTTGATGCCCCGAAACTGCTCTTGAAAGATACCAGGGGTCGACCCTGCAACCTTCTGCGGGCAAAGAAGAGGCCTTTAAACTGAGCCATGGCCCCTCCCTGTCCACTGCTTGGAGCTTGCTGGAGGAAGGGCAAAATAAAAATGTACAGACCAGACAGCACCTCCTGACATACCCCATGTGCTAACTGTGCTCTACAGATGACGTTCTCCATAGTTTGTTTGGAGTCAGTGCTATGGAATGGCCTGCCAGAAAGGGTGAGCAGGCTACCTTCATGGCTTGCTTTTGGGGAGAACGAGAGGATGTTTTGCACCAGAAAGCTTTTTGTGAAGGGTAAAATGAATTACTGGGGAAGGTGTGGCCGCTATCTTGTCTTAATGTAGATCACGTGTGGCAATTTTGCTATGCTGTTGCACAGAGGTTAGAGCTAGGGTCTGGGAGACCTGGATTTGAACCCCCACTATGCCACAGAAACTCACTGGGTGCGCTTGGGCCAGTCACGCACTCTCAGCCTAATCTTCTTCACAGACTTGTGAAGGAGAGGCGAATGATATAAGCCGCTTTGGGTCCCTGTTCTTGAAGTACATAAACTAATGTTTTTATCTTTCTACCGTAACTGGTTGTTGCTTATGTTAGCCACCTTGAGTCTTCTGAAAGGCAGCAGATAGACAGAATGTCCAAAGGTATCTCTCAAAGTGTTGCTGCCTCCGAGTCCCTGAAACGAACACCCAGAAATAAAATCTTAAGAGCACCATCTATACATGTCTTCTGGGGAAGAACAAATGGTGGAAGCCACTTGTCCCTATGCAATCACCAATAATTTCCACTGGAAAGTATCAAGTATGCAAAGCAACCGCGTGAAATGTTGGACCCCGATCCGTTTCATTCAGCTCTGCTGGCCTCGATTGTGGCTCTCTGTGGCTTCAGACAGAGCTCTTTCACAGCACTCCTCCCCCAGATCCTTTAACCGGAGACGCCAGGGATATACCCCTGGCATCCAAAGCATTCGCTCTACCCCTGAGCTGCAGCTTGCAAGGGGGAGAAAAAAAAATCCTCCCAGTGGCTTCTGATGTAGGTCACTTCATTTAATCTACCTTTGTTCAGAGTCATCAGAGGAGAAACACTTTGGATTTGCATCGCTGCAAATAGATTCACATCCACAACAAGAAGCAAATCCTTTGGGGAGCAGCCGTTTGTGGCTTAATTATGTGAGCTTCAATTCAAGAAGGGCCAGTAAAGTTTTCACAAGCACAATTGCTTGGGCTGTTGTTGCAAGAGTGTTTGCTCACCGCCAGCCCATTTCACCTGCATTTAGTCAAGCAGAGTAAAAGGAATGAGACACACACACATACACAAACACACGCCTCCTTTACTGTCTCCCTGGAACATTCCCTAGAGTGTAACTCCTTGAAAGTCTGCTATGCATGGAAATGATGAAGGGAGAGGAAAGAGACCGGGATGGAGCATATATAAGCCATCCTGGCCTAGGGTAGGAGATATTTTGATGCCCAAGGAAGAAAATTCAATGGCAACTTCCCCACCTCCATAAACAGAAACCAACAAACACTGGGCACAAGCTGCCAGGAAGTTCTCCACGCAACCTCCGTGGAAATGACGGGAAGCCACACTCTGCCACGCTGAATGGTGCCCCATATCTGCGGGCTAGAACAGTCTTCAGACAACATGGCTGCCTTACGTCATGCCTTTCTAAGGAAGCTGAGGCTGTTGTACAGAGATGCTGAGCCGTGCATGTTCCAGGTGACTCCTTACCCTGCCCTCCCACAAATTGCTGGGCTAGAGGTACAGGGGCGGGACGGTTCTGCAGGCAACATGCACACAACATTTCTACTGACCAATTAAATTAGGGCTGTCAGTGGAATATTTAATTGCAGCCTTCTTCTTCCAAGGATTTCTACTTTATAGTTTAGATGGTCAGGAACATCTCCCAACTGAGGACATCTTTCTTCTGCCTTTACTAAAAGAATAGATGCTCAAATAACTTGTGTGTGGCTTAGGCCAGCTCAGCACTGTGAAGCTAGAAAAACTCTACTTTACGGGCATCATGACTGGTTTATCAACTCAGACCACTACCCCAAAGACACCCAGAAAGTATCTATTGTATGTGGGAAACTAGAGGCCTCCATCCCTAGAGGCCAATACCCCAAAGATACCCAGAAAGTATCTATTGTACGTGAGAAACTAGAGGCCTCTATCAAATCATAACTTTGACTTTGCAGCAAGTCCCGGAATATTAATTTTTCTGAAAGCAACTCTGATTGGTGGCCCAGGTTAGGAGAACAAATGGAAAGTGAATCCAATTACGGATCAACAAACAAAACACTCTTTAGTTTGTTTCTGGTGGCTGAGACGGAATCAGCATGCATTTCTGATAAATCATTAGAAGCAAAAAAAAGGTCAATTAATCCTGATTTGATATGTAAAGCTCCTGTAGAAGTCCAGCCCTATCAGCTACACCTCCTCTTTGCCAATCGAAGCCCTAATGGCTTCAGAAAGCAGTCACACTCTGTGAGCAGACAATTGAAGAGATTTAGTAAATCCCACTTTATAGAGCACAGACTAATCGGAAAACACAAGCCAGTCAAATGTTTCTTATGAACTGTTGACACTACATCAATGCTGAATCAATTGGCGGCATTTGCTCTGAGTGACAGAAAAGAAATAAATATTTATATCACATAACCTATATCAATGAACCTAGGCAAAAAGCTATTTCTAGCCTGTCAATATTTGATTATCTTGAAGAATCGTGTCCCCTTTCCTTTAATGATTAATATGAATTCCTTATTAAACCTAAGTGGAGGCTATCAGGGAATGAATGTCTTTATTAATGCTTTCAAGCAGAAGGGCAAAACAAATGAAATAAAAAACATTCCCTGTGCTCAAGTTATACTAGGTGTAGCATAAACCACCAAACTGTTAAAAAGGAAACCCTCAGAAGTTATAACGAAAACATTTGACCAGCTTATTAATTTTGTGCCTTTGCGTACGAGAGAGCACTGAACAACAACACGGTCTCCGAGGGAACTTGAGGGTTTAGAGCCTGGACTTCGATGCAATTAAGAGTGATCAGATTGATCCAATTGATGAACAGAACTCATGCAGCCTGGACTGGCCAGAAAGGATGCCGGTTGCCCCCAGTGGAGAGCCCCACATCTGCTTCCATGCGCAGATGTAGCACTTGTGCAAAGGTGGCTTCCCGTCAACTCAATATGGGCGTAAATCTACATAGACATCCCTTTGCCCACATTAAGATAATTTCTCCACTAACATGAGATGAAGAACTTCATATGCACGGGGAACTCCACAGTCTGTCCTTTCACTGGGTTTCAGCCAAGAGCTCAATAAATGATAAAGGAGTACAGCTGTGCTTGGCAGAATTTCAGAACTAAGCTAGTCTTCACACTCTAGCAGTGCAATCCTAAGAAGAGCTGCTCCATCTTAAGCCCACTGAAATCAATAGGCTTAAACTGGAGTAACTCTGCTTAGGGTTGCACTGTAAAACGTCTCTTGCTTCCACACACAAACATTACCCCACCCCCATTCCTAAGAACTATACGTACCCGGGCTTTCCAAAATAACCTACGGGGAGAAGAAAGATGTTCTGTGCACATTTCCTTTTCTCAGCAACTCCATTAAGAGTATTTAAAATAATTTGTTCTCAGATAATGTGATGCTTTTTTAAAAAAAAAATCACACCTATCCCTCTTTTTCCATTCTTCAGAAAATCTCAAGTATTACCAAAAATGGGGGGCGGGGGCATCTAAAATTAAATTAATGAAAATATTGGGGGTGGCCAACAATTACATACATGTGTTTTATTTAAGATCAGAAGCAATTCTAGCATAGCCTTTCAGGAAAGAGTCAATGTTTAAAAAAATAAATTGAAATCCATATTCCTAAGTTTTATTTAAAGAATCCTGTCCGAGGATAATCAAGGCTGTGGTGCAGGTGACGCTGGCGAGACCACTCTCATCTATTAAGAGCAGAGTGTTACAGGTGATCGGCTGAAGGACAAGCGTGAAGACCAGCTTTTATCTTCTTGACACCCTCAACTACAACTACTTGATTCATGAAATGCCAATGAGACGGGGAGAGGTCACTGTGTGAAGGCACTGAATACGCATCTGAGATAATTAAGATTTCAGCCTTCGAAACATGGAAGGGAAGTGAACAGCAGTTAAGAAAATCAATAAGAGTCTTTTATTTGCAGTGACACAGATGTCTCAGTCAATAGTGTCTAATAGGCAAGCTTGATCGCAGTGGACAGGTGCCTGCCTCCAAGGCTATCAAAGGGCTTTCACCATGACAAACATTAAAACTTATTTATGTTGCTATTGAAGAATCCTGCTGCCTTACAGGTACTTGCATTTAGCGGTGTATATTTGAAGTCATTATGCCACTTTTGGCCTTCCCGTCTGTTGGAATCAAAGCTGTCCGGGAAGGACGTGCTCGGGAGTGTTTGTTTGCCCATCAATTGTGAGGCTATTGCATTCCACTGCCAATGCCAGGGGAGGGTAAAGGCGTTTTCTACAATTTTCCTTTTACAGAACAAAATATGAGGCTCCAAAAAACGCAACAATATGGCCTTCCACTATGTCCTCTGTTATTCAACACTGTTGAATGCGACTTGCATTTAAAGCCTATATGCAAAAGATCTAACAAGCCCGAAGTCCTACTTTGCTATTCAAAATTGATTAAGTCTTCTTCCCCTAAATTGAAGCAGCAGCAAAAACGATGGATGCGAAAGGCGCTTCAATCTATTCGGAGCTAAATCTGATTAGCGTGTTTTGAGAAAGGAGAAGCAAATTGGTGTGCCAATCCAAATCAATCAGCGCAGAGGCTCCTTCGCAATACCAGCTCTTTCACAGCATCCTCTTCTTTATTAAAAGAACACATTACTGGTAAGTGAACAGTAAGCATCTCTGAGGCTGTCTTACAACACAGGGCATTTCTGTATTCATGCAGAACCTCGCCTAGCCCACATCTGTCCCCAATCTAATGCACCTACCTGGCCATTTGCTAATATTTTCTTCAGTTCTGCAGAAGACTTCTTCAAACTGTAAAATTTGAAAGGACAAAAAAGTAAAGTGTTTTAATGATAGCACAACTACACTTTATTATATAGATTGCAACTTGCGCTGAGCTAAAAGAACACACACTTGTGTCCTGAAAAACAGAAAAGGGAGAGAAAAGAACGTGCAGAAAGTCCACGTGGTGTGGAAGAAAGAAAGTTTGGATGTGAGCACTTCATAAGGTTTTAAATGAATATTTCTAATTTACTGATACTTAACCAACAAGACCACATTAACAGGAGCTACAAAGAAATGCACCCGCAGAGCTCTCGCTTGTTTCAATGAATTTGCCAAGAACTTTCTGCAGGATTCAAGTCCTACAAAGTTAAGAGCTTAACAAGTTATTTAAACTCCACTGCCGCACTAAAATGCAATTCTGAGTCAAGACAACACTGAATTTGTAGAACGAGAAGGAAAGATATATTGTGGAAAGTCACAAGTGTCTTGCTCATCAATCAACACAAACAAAAAATGTCTATCTGGCATCTTTGTTCTTTAATAAGCCTCTTGACTGCAGGACAATTTTAAAGAGAGAGGAATTTTCTAAATGAAACACACAGTGATCTTGTCCTCTCTTCCGACCACAACTACTCTGAGAACATGAAATCAAATCAGACCGTCAAGGACTTCAAAACACGGCCTTCCACACGCAGAAAATGAAAGGCAATTAACTGCCCCATTAGATGTCAAGCCATTGTTTCTAGGACGCTCCTTCGGAACCATCTCAAAGTATGTTAAGAAAACAAATGCTCAGGGATGGGAGACAGCTTAGAAAAATATTACTGTTACACAGGGCTTTTTTCCTAGGAAAAAAGGTGGTGGAACTCAGTGGGTTGCCGTCGGAGAAAATGGTCACATGGCTGGTGGCCCCGCCCCCTGATCTCCAGACAGAGGGGAGTTGAGATTGCCCTCCGGAGGTCAATCTAAACTCCCCTCTGTCTGGAGATCAGGGGGCGGGGCCACCAGCCATGTGACCATTTTCAAGAGGTTCCGGAACTCCGTTCCACCGTGTTCCTGCTGAAAAAAAGCCCTGCTGTTACATATCAAATACTTAACAAAGAACATCCATAATACTTTTCTGGTAATCCTTCCTGTCTTCTTGGTAGGATGAAGTATAGATGTTCTCAGTTGTTTTTTGAGGCTTCTGGCTCCATTTACCAATCAAGCTCTGGACAGCATGAGCTCTGAATAGGACAGGCTTTTGTGTTTGGTTGGACAAACTACATAACGCTTTCAATGTAACCCCATGAAAATGCTTCTTGATTCCCTAACCAACTATGTATGTATGTATGTATGTATGTATGTATGTATGTATGTATGTATGTATGTATGTATGTATGTATGGCTCATTTCGAGGGGGAACGCACAGGAATGCAGTTCTGGCAGTTCCCCAAAGAGGTCACGTCAGGTGGCCCTGCCCACCTGACTCTCGGCCATTTTGGGTCCATTTTGGCCTGGATTGGAGCTGAAATGGCCTGGATCAGGCCTCTGACAGGTGGTGGATCACTCTTCTGCTCATGAGCGGCTCTATTCTGACCATTTTGGGCCCCTTTTCAGCCCCTTTTTGCCATTTTGGGCCCAAATTTGGCCCTGAATGGCCAGGATTGGGTCCAAAACAGCCAGAATAGGTGATGTCAGGGTGTGTGGCATATGCAAATCAGTTATACTAATGACACACTTCCGTTGATGGCAAGAAGTGTGGCGTATGCTAATGAGTTATGCTAATGAGTTCCTCCAGTTCTTTTTCTACGAAATGACCCCTGTATGTATGTATGTATGTATGTATGTATGTATGTATGCATGTATGTATGTATGTATGTATTTAATTATTGTCTACCTTTCTCACAGAGACAAGGCAGAGTATACAGTGCAAGGCAATAAAATCAACATGATGGGACATTCAATAAGCAATGTAATAGGACTAGAACTGCAGAAATCTAAAACCAAGCTTAAGTATCAATATGACACATACGATACAGAAATTACATAGCAGGACATTTTCAGGTGGGTAGCCATCTACAGTAGAAGTGCAGGATCCAATACCACCTTAAAGATTAACAAGATTTTCAGGATATAACTTTTTGAGAGTCAGAGCTTCCTTCATCAGATACATGGTATCTGACAAAGGTGCTACTGGACTCTAATCTTGCTGGTCTACACAGTAGGATCAATACATACAGCAAGAGATAGTATGTATTAGACACAGTTGTATAGCTCACAGTCCTTTCTCCTTCTTTAAAGCATCTTTTTGAACCATTCTGTTAGTCCTCTTACCTGTGCAAAAAAGCCTTCCTGAATAATTCAATTTTGCATAGTCTGTGGATGCAAGGGGAGCAGGCGCCTTCCTAACCAAATCTAGGCAGGCTATTCCGTAAGGTAGGGGCCGTAACAGAGAATGAAACTGTCCAGCTGTTAGTAGAACTAGTACACAAGTCAAATATTCCATAATGTTAAGAATGGTACTTTAGGGGGTGACAGCTTACTTTTAAAAAAAATGGTGTGAGGATATATTTTGTTACGGAGGGCTTTCTGCCCTCTTGCATGGCAGCTGTCAGGGGCGGGGGGGGGGACACCTAGCAGGGAGCCTAGCTCCTCTTACTGGCCACCTGCTGTAACTGCAGACAGATCCAAGCAGAAGGGCCTAGCACCCGCAACCACCTTAGCACAAAGACCCCTAACCACTAACTTTTTATTTTAATAGTTGCTGCTATTTTACTCTGGTTTATTTCTTTTTTTAAAATTTGAAACGGCAAGTTCACCCTAGCATTCCAGGACAAATGTGAATTGGTCACGTTTATAGAATCTTACCACCTAACACTGTTAAAACGATATATGTGGATTCATTACAGCCTTTTAAAACATTAATTTTATTGTTTTGCAACAGCAGACAAATACCTTATTTTTGTAATGAGCAGAAATACAAATCTGTTGAAGGCTGTTCCTAACGAAGTTTTACAAGATTTAACGGGTTAATTCACCGATTCTTTCTTGGACCATTCAGATGGCTAACCTTCACATTAAATGATGCTTATGGAAAAGACCTTCCCTCGCATGGCCAACAGAAGATCCAGTACTACCTCCCCAACCTCTTCTCCCTTCCAATGACTCCCTGCTCCTTTCTCTTAATACTGTTTTGGCCCCAATCCACTCTTTACCCATTTGGCTTCTAGAAACTACCAGCAAGTTTGATGTCCTTCAACGGAACATAATGAAGGCGTAACTTCTTGTCTATCCAGCCAGGCCTCCGCACTCATGACTCAGCTCTTCCTTCTCCCCATCCCAGCCCGAATCAAACAGGGGAAGCTGCCTTTTACCAAGTCAAACTCTTGGTCTACCAAGGTCAGGCTAGTCTCCTCTGACTGGCAATGCTTCCTGATCTGTTTAACCAGAGGTGCCAGGGATTGAACGTGGGACCTTCTCCATACCAAGCAGACCACCACTGAGCCCACCCCATCTTCTTCCAAGGTCGCAAAGCTTGTGCCATCGTTGATGTTTCTCTTTTCTCCAATGACAGCCAACCCATTCACCAATCCTGCCAATTCTTCCCTATCACCTTTCTCAAGGTCCACTCCTTTCTGCCTAAACTCCAGGCCACATCTGGAGAACCAAAACCTTCCACGGGCTTGATTGCATTAAAGTATCTTTTCCTTGTCACTTACTGCCCTCCACCCCCAACTCAACTATCTAGTAACTGGCAAGTGACGGTATAAGAGTTGCCGTTGAAGTGTGAAGAGATCAGATCACGGCAGGACAAAAAGAGTTGGTGATAATACATTACAGGGAAATATTCAGAAAGAGTGAACAGTCTGATCAAAATTTATGTGCAGAGTACTTCATACAGATTTGGTGGAGAGTGCCCTCAAGTCATAGCTGACTTTTGGCAACCCCTGGGGGTTTTCATGACAAGAGTCTATCAGAGGTGGTTCGCCATTGCCTGCCTCTGCGACCCTGGTCTTCACTGGAGATCTCCCATCCAATTACTGACCAAGGTCGACCCTGTTTAGCTTCTGAGATCTGACCAGATCAGGCTCACCTGGGCTTATATATAAGCCAGGTCACGGCTTATATAGAGTTACCCTCTTCATATTCAATACCCCTAAAAGCAACAACCCCATTTTACAGAGTAGAAACCATGGCTAGACAGTGACATGTGCAGCAAGATCCAGAAAGAAGAAGGTCATCCAAAGGAACTCACCACTCAAAGGCTACTTTCCACCGGCCACAAAAATCTTGCTGGAAACTAGTTAACCAAATCCCCAGGGCTTTTTTTCTGGGAAAAGAGGTGGTGGAACTCAGTGGGTTGCCCTCGGAGAAAATGGTCACATGGCTGGTGGCCCCGCCCCCTGATCTCCAGACAGAGGCGAATTGAGATTGCCCTCTGCGCCGCTCGGTGGCGTGGAGGGCAATCTCAACTCTCCTCTGTCTGAAGATCAGGGCGTGGGGCCACCAGCCATGTGACCATTTTCAAGAGGTTCCAGAACTCCGTTCCACCGTGTTCCTGCAGAAAAAAAGCCCTGCAAATCCCCCTCAAGTTAACCAGAATTTCCATTTCTGTTCATTCAAATGCAGAAATCACTTCTACAGTCCTGTTTTCATAAAACACACACACACTTTTCTCTTTGACTCTTACCTATTGCTTGGAAGGGAATCTGGGATGGCCGCACCGCTATTGTTAGCCGATCCTGCTCGTGTATTTACCTGCAGGCAGGAAAGGAATCTTTATCAGTTGCTTCTATTCAGAGGATATGGTTCTAATTAACCTGTAATTTGCCACGATTTTCTTATTTCTCTGGGAAGGTTAATTAGCTAGTTGTCCATGGTTGAAAATCCAGCCTCTATGTAGGTTACTGCATTGTATCACTGAAGAATCACGTTTTCAATTCGCTCTGCATTTGAAATGCTTGATTAAGTAATACAATCAAAAACCGGCACACAGTAAGATTTTCATTCGGTTCCTATTAAATACATATCTCTCCTCTCTGCAACCTTTTTGCATTAAGGTATCAATTATAAGTGTCTCAATGCACTAGAAAGGATAAAATATATGTTGCACTTTGCAAATCACACACTAAAATACAAGCAACATTACAAAGACACAAATATATTACTGAGTGATTGAGATGCACTTACACATGGACGAATCAATAATAAAAAACTAATACAACGTTCTTTCTTTGCCATGGACCTGTGAAACAACCCAAGAACATGGCTTCCTATTCAACTTCCAGGTTTCGAAGCCAGTGCGTGCAGAAGGTACATCAGAACGGTTTGTACCCTTTATAAGTTTATTTAAAAAATTTATTAGCAAAGGCAAGAAAGGAAGACGTTTCAGTCATTAATACTGGCAGCATGGGATAGTCAGACGCACAGTCAATGCTACACAGAAGGAATATTTCCACCATAACGTTGTTGTTTTTTAAATCTGCTTGTCAGAGCTCGGAAAAGTACAGTTTTATTTGACATTTCAATAAGTGGAACACAGCATTGCAAATCCATCTAAGTTTACTGAAACAATTATTGAAATTCCTACCTTCAGGCCATGTATGTTCCGTTTCCCAGGAGGCTTGCAGGCTGAAACAGTAATTGACTAAATTGTACAACACATCAGGGCCGTTTACAAATTTGCTCAAAATGAAATCTTTTTTTTTTTAAATGAGGTTGATACCAAAATTAGCAGAGAGAAATGATTGAAAAGTGGCTCTTAAGACCCAAAGTGGGAATTACGAAGCAGGTTTTCTGGACCTGCAGGAGAGAACATTTTTAAAACGATAAAAAAAGCAGATAACGATGAGCTATATAGAACGCTTCTGTTCTACATTCCAGTAACTTCTGGTGGTTTCATTTGTATTTTTCTGACAGATTTATTTTTGGGAGAGAGATTGCATTTGGTGGAGATAAACAAATGGGAGGAGATCAATGTTCCGGATTTTAAATTTTTTTACGTCATTTATACTCTGCCTTTCTCTCCAGTGAGGACCCAAAGTGGCCTGTATCATTCTCCCCTCCTCTATTTTGTCCTCACAACAACCCTGTGAGGTAGGTTAGGCTGAGAGAATGTAACTGGCCCAAAGTCACTCAGCAAGCTCTCACGGCAGAGCAGTGAATCGACCTGCGTCGCCCAGATCCTAGTCTGTCTCTCCAGCCGCTATACCACACTGGCTAAGATGAAAAGTCTGCGCTCCACACACTCTACACATTTTGTTCCACATGCCAAACTCAAAGCTAGAGACCAAACTTATTTATTTCATCCGCACAACAACTCTGTGCGGCAAGTTAGGCTGACAGGGTGTCCCAGCAAACTTCCAAGGCAGAGCGGGGATTCGAACCTGGGTCTCCCAGATCCTAGCCCAACACTCTCACCACTATAGCACACTGGCTGTCTTGAACATCTCAGGGCACCAAGGAGCAGATATGAAAGCATACACAGAGATTATCTCCTTGGTTATTTATACATAACTCCTGATAGGTTGCTAAGGTATCTAGGCTTAAAGACAATGCATTGTAGGACACAACAGAACTATTTCCTTAAAGCCTCTTGGACTCCATACTGAATCTTTCTTCCCTCCCCCCCCCCTTTTATGAAATAGACGTGCTTTTGTCAAATGTTAAAGCCACAAAGGCTTCCAGCTACACGTTACGGACAGTTCCCATTTTAAAACTACAGTGCCCGACAAATGGTATGTTAAAGGGCCCGTCAATTTTGATTGATTGTCTGGGGAAGGATGAATTTGATTTTTTTCCTCCTCTTCTCCCTTCGTTGGAAATACATGCATCTCACTCCTGCTTCTGACAGCAGGAAATAAAGCTATTTATTAGTCAAAGGGACACAGATGATAATTATTAAACACAGCAGACAGGATAAGTCCATGCTATTTAAGCTACATTAAGCATTACCATCCTATTCATAAACAAGAAATCCCGAGCTGCTGGTTTGAGAGCAAAAGGCGGGTAAGGAAATTTTAGAAGTCGTTAATGAAAATGAAATCAGATTCCAGACTTGGAGAGGGGGGGAGCAAGAATGGAAATTCATAGTTTTCATTAAGAGTGCTCATACATAACTGGGTAAATCTAAAATGCAGCACTGAGTTATTCTGGCACTCAGCACCCACCACGGGATCCTTAACTCATGAATATCCCAACCGGAAGGGACTGAGACCAGGCTTTGAGGTGTTCAGTTTGTTCTAGCTTCTCAGAAGTTTTCCCCAGTTAAGCAAAATTAAAGCAGACACATAAGCAGAATTTAAGGAGCTACAGGCCCTTAACAAGCCTGTCTGTTTTTAATGCATTTGACTTCCATGAGCAGATTTTGAAGCACTTTTGACAAAAAGGTGCTTCTCCTAATAAGCAGACTAACTGTGACTCAAGTCTGTACTTTGTAAAACAAGCTCCCTTAGAATCTGCCTTTAGTGAGGACATGCAAGAGTTAAGAAGCGGATGTGTTGGGAGACAATTCTTCAAATCTACTGGAATTTTATACTTGCCTAGACAGGAATGAAAAAATACTAGATAGTCTACTAAATCCAAGTTCTCTACCGCACAAATGATCTATAAACTGTCAGTACCGTCAGCCTCCTTTGGAGACATTAGCTCGTGTTAGGAATTCTGTTGGTTAATTGCCCAATTCAAACTTTGGAGATTTGTAAGTAATGAAAAGTCTAGAGTGTTTTAATTAGGAAGCTCGTGCTATGACTATTTGTACAGTGATTGGTTAACAGAGGAAGTTTAATTTTTAATTATTTCAATTAATTTATTACACAGAGATTTACTTAGAAAATTTAAAACTATCTCAGCCATTGCAGGCGGCCCTTTCAGAGACAGGAAAGGGGGAACTGCTGGAGCAGGTTAGGAAATCTATACCACATCTATATGCATAAATAAAACTCTGCAGCATCAGACAGGCAATAAAAAGAGCCCACAAGTAGAACTTCAGAGATTGTGCAGGCCTGCATTGCATCTCAGCACGAGTTCACACAGGTTGCACCGTTCTGAAATGTAAACAATTACATACAATGCAAACTCAGTCTTGCAAGTCTAACAGGCTGTTTGTTAACAATCACTACAGCTTTCCCGGAAAACAGATTTCTCTGCCCAGAATTAAAAGATAGATGCCATGTTATGCACCTCTAAACTTCCCAAAAAATTATCTTTTAAAATTTCTTTCCATGTCTTAACTAGAGATGGGCATGAACAGGGAAAAAACCGAACCATGCAGTTCGTGGTTTGTCAAATTTCACAAACCATGAACTTTCACAAACCTGCCCCTGGTTCACAAACCGGTTTGTTTGGTTCGTGAAAACATCACATCCGGGTCAGAAAACGATCACTTCCAGGTCAGCAGAAGGTCACTTCTGGGCCAGCAGAAGGTCACTTCTGGGTCAGCAGAAGGTCTGCAGGAAGACCATCCCCTGTTGCCTAGGAAACTGATTGATTGGCACCAGGTTGTCTGCAGTCATGAACCAAAAAACGAACCAAACAGACCAGCCTAAAAGTTCGTGGCGGTTTGTCAGAAATGGGATCTGATGAACCGCGGTTCGCGAACCACGAACCAGCCTAGTTCGTGCTTAATTTTGGTTCGTATTTCGGTTTGTAACCATCTCTAGTTTTAACCATTAAGAAGATAATGGAAGAATATAAAACAAGCAGAAGGGAGGCAATAGTGGAAAAGAAAATTTTGGAGAGACTGTAATTTTGCTTTAAAAAAAAAGTGTTGTAGAGAAGAATGGAAATGAAATATTATTGTTAAATAAAAAAAACTTCCAAAAAATATAGCTACTGGCTATTGCTGCCAGCAATAATTTTTTTAATACATTACCTCTTGGGTATATCTGCAGAGGCACGACTAACTGGCCATTTACTTGCTGCTCCAGTACTGTGGTGTAATACTGCAGAGGAGGAGAAAGAAAGATTACCCAGTAACTTTCAAAGGCCAGCAACTGTGCTTGGGCGGCTTGCCCAATTTGCAAATTCTAGAGGAGCCACATTAGTTGTAGCATAGACAATACATTAAATAGTCACTTATTCTTACAATTGCCACAAAACACTTTGATGTCTTTCTTGAACACAAAATGAGTCTTTGTTGATTTTTTAAGTAGAAGGACTTTGAACGCAGGCAGACCAGCCCATATTTTGTGCAAAGAATAATATTTATTCCTCCGCACTATACATCTGCAGTCAGCGCACATGAAGCTGCCTTATACTCAATCACTCCCTTGGTTCACCAAGGTCAGTATTGTCTACTCTGACTGGCAGCTGATCTCCAGGGTCTCAGGCTGAGGTCTTTCACATCACCTGATCCTTTTGTCTAGATCCAGAGGAGTTAGCCGCGTTAATCTGTAGTTGCAAAAGAGTAAAGAGTCCAGTAGCACCTTTAAGACTAACCAACTTCATTGTAGCATAAGCTTTTGAGAACCACAGCTCTCTTCATCAGATGCATCTCGAAAGGTTATGCTACAATAAAGTTGGTTAGTCTTAAAGGTGCTACTGGACTCTTTACTTTTATATAGAGATGCTGGTAAAAAATGAACCTGGGCTTGTGTGTCAAAGAGTCCTGAAATGTTATTACTAGGTTTAAACATGGAGAAAATGAATAGTAAAGATAGAGTATTGTTATACTATATGACAGTAACAGCAAGAACATTATATGCACAATACTGGAAACAAGAAGAATTACCAGAGGTGGAAGATTGGGTTCAAAAACTGTTGTACATGGCGGAAATGGACAAATTAACAAGGAAATTAGGAGAACAAGATCCAAAGGAATTTATTACGGACTGGGAGAAATTTAAAAATTATTTAGAAAAGAAATTGGATGTAAAAGGACAATTGTGGTCTCTCGATAATTATTAAGAATTAAGAATGAAGTAGTAAGAACTTTGCCTTTAATAATAGGGACAGACGAGATCTAGAGTTAACGATAAGAAATAAAGGGGTTATAGTGCTGTTGGGAGTCAATATAAAAAAGGGGGAGGGGGAGGGGGTGGGATGCATGTATTAAGATAATGGGGAATACTTGAAAAGATGTATACTGAATATGTGTTAACCCATCCAATAAAAACTTTTTTTTAAAAATGTACCTGGGCTCTTCTGCAGGCCAAGCATATTCTCTACCACTGAACCACAGTCCCTCCTGATATACCTGGGTTCAAATTTCTGGGCAGCTGTGTCTGAACATAATAAGTGTCTTGTTGGATTATGTCAAAAGTCTAATTCCAGTTCTGCTAGCAGGGAATTGAATGAGAGCCACTAGTAGCATTTTTTTAAAGGATTAAGCAAAGGATTAGGGTCTATGAATGTCTACTAGTCATGAAAGTTAAATGGAAATTTCTTCAGCAGCTGGAGACAAAGAGGAGAGGGCCGTCACTGGGGCATCACATCATCTGTTGTTGGATACAGAAGCCTGGACTAGTCTTTTGCTCTAATCAAGCAAAGCAATTCTTATGTTCAGACATGGCTGCCCAGAGGTTTCATTCCAGGTATGTCAGCAACTGTTCCACCTTGCTATATTCCACACTGGCACCCTCCTTTGGCCCTAGCCGGAAAGAACTTAGGAAAGCTTCTCCTTGCTATATCAGAGGGGTGTTACAAGGCCCCATACCAGTTTTCAAGCCACGACTCCCATTCACTTCATTGGGGCTTACACCAGAGAGGTTCCCAGTAGATTTGGTCCTATGTTGCTTTACACACACACACACACACAGACCCAAAAAAGAAATAATGTGGCCTTCCCCATTACTCAAACAGAGATGACAAGTAAATGAAATATCCATCATGTCAGCTGTCAACCTTTTGGGACAGCAATAACTGTTAACAAGTAGTCTGGAAAAATTGTCCAAAAAATGATTTGTCCTCCACATATGAGCACTGGAGGTTGCCATGGAAAGTTAAGATGCCAGTGGCTATTTGGAACATTGTTCAGGTATTCTTTTTAATGGAAAATTTGCCAGTTATTGATCCAAAACGTGTACCCCTTGCTTCTAGATGGCTGCAAGCAACTTTCCAATCAGTGGCTGTCAAAAAAATTACTGCCTTTTTATACCAAGAAAAGCCTGCAGTGGCCAAGCACTTCCACTGTCACGCCGCGCCTCTCTCTTAATTAACCACCAGGCACAATCAGAAATTCATTTTGATTATCTTCCTACAAGATTCCTTAAATGAGTAATTTTAAAAAAAAACTGTGTGTCCTAGCAAAGCACATTTATTACGATGAGACTTTCAAAACAGCTTGTGGCAAAATTTTGAAACAAATAACCTCCAAAGGTACGAAGGTCAGACGAAAAACTAAGCATTTTTTCCTGACCCACAAAAGCCTCTGCCAGAGTTAATCTCTATTATATAATTTATTTTTCAGCTTAAAAAAAAACTCTCAATTTTTATTTCTAGACGTTTGCACAGCAATATTCTTGGAAATATTTAACTCAGCCCTGCAAACACTCCAGAAAAATGCCCGACACTCATTATCAGAGCAGTCTCTCAAACTGCCCACGGGATGTTCCCTTATCAGGTGCCTTTTCCATTACGTAGTTCAGGCCTGAACAATATGCGGCCCACTATGTGGAATACAGCCACATACGGTGGCCGTTTTGACACTACTAACCTGCTTCCGTAACGTTGCGAAACATCGCGCGAAAAACGCGGAAGAGAGCGTCTTCTCACGAGAGTTTTGTGCAACATCGCGAGTGTTTTGTGCGACATCGCGCAAAACACTCGCAAGAAGACGCTCTCTTCTGCGTTTTTCGCATGATGTTTCGCAACGTTACAGAAGCAGGTTAGTAGTGTGAAAACGGCCTGTGCCTGTGGACCGCCCAGTGCTTGATGGGATCCTCAGTTTTATCTGTCCTCCGCGGTTTGATTGAACTGAGCACATTTCTATCCTGCCCTTTCTCCAAGGAACTCATGGAAACATACGTGGCTCTTCCCTCCTCCATTCTATGCTCTCTCCAAGCCTGTGAGCAAGGGGTAGGCATATTCAAGGAGAAGGGATCCATCAAGGGCTACTAGCCACAGTGAGCAAAAGGACCTTCCATATTCAGAGGCAGTAAACCTGTGAAAACCAACGGTAGGAGGCACTATCAGGGGAAGGCCTTTGCCTCTGTGCCGTTGGCCCTCCAGGGCAACTGGCTGGCTGCTGCGTGAAACAGGATGCTGGACAGGATGGAACATTAGTCTGATCCAGCTGGGCTCCTCTTACGTTCTTATGTGAGGCTGAGAGTGCGTAACTGGCCCAAAGTCACGCAGTGAGCTTCCTGGCAGAGTGGGGACTCAAACCCAGATATCCGCAGTTGTGTCCCCACACTACCCTACGCTGGCTGTCCAATATGGGACCTCAGCCATGCAAAGCACATGCTCCACAACTGAGCCAGGGCCGCTCCCCACCCTATTTCCCTTGTTTTCAGTAACAACTTGCAACGCAGCACGAAAGCGCTGGCAGCACCTGAGGAACCCCCCTCCAAAGCCGTCCTGCAGGCACTGAACTATCTGCAGAGTTGTGTCCACTGCCCGGTACAGAGTTTCTATGTGCATACACTTCCCCATTTACTGCAAAGGCAGAGGCGGTTTCGTGAAAGAGATGCAAAGCTGATGGAAGCAGCTTTAAACAGCAAACGGGGATGCATGTGTCAATGCTTCCGAAAGAAGACGATCGAGCCGACGGAACTTAATAAAAAACTCAGACCTGCTTTCAAGAATAACCATCCACCATTCTCTCTCCCAAAGAAAATACAGAAAAGACCGGCACCGAATATTACGTTACGCTATTTTGCTGGAAGTCGGTGTTAACGGCCACCCCGGCATTCATTTATAAAATGCAAAGGCCAAGTCATTTATAAAGTTATATACAAGTCATTGTGATTCAATAAGTAGCCTTGTTTTTGTATTTTTATAGTTATTAAAAAAAGACAACACATCTTTAAATTTTCCTACCACGCTGAGCCTGCAGCGAAAATATAACTCTTCTGAGAGGAGGGGTGAAAAGCCTCTGATAAAAGCAGGTTTTGCTTTGTTTTTTTAATTTTTTTTTAGAGCCGAGGGGTTCATTTTTAATGAGCCGTTACTTTAAGTACTGCATAAAAAAATTCAAGAAATTGATAGTCCATTTAGCTTGCCTATATCCAATGCAAAAGAGATTAGAATGCATTACTCTTAATGTTCATATGATATGATCTGTAAGTGTACACACTTTTAAAAAAAGAGGGCACGTTTCAAACTTTTATGCAACATTCCTACCACACTTTCAACTCATATCGGGAGGGACGGGGGACTACAAGTCCTGAGGCCTACTTTTCACCAACTGGATGTTACCATAAAGAGAAGAGAAAAACCCTGATTGATAGACCCCCACACATTTCTGTGGAAGCCACATGGAATAAAGAGTATATATTCTGCACATCTCCCATTCAGATCCAAGCAGAAGTTTGCTGGTGACTCTTAATCCAATTTGGCATAGGCTCTACCTACATAGGACAGCATGGCTTTCATTTCTTCATCACTTCGAACAGTAATCCGATCGCCATCCTCATCTTCATCTGAAAGAAAGAGGGGGGGAGGGCATATTTAAAGTTTTTAATTTAGGGGAGGAAAAAAACAAAGAATACCTACAGAGAGAATGGATCCAGAGGAGTTAACCATGTTAGTCAGTAGCAGCAAAATAGTAAAGAGCCCTGTAGCGCCTTTAAGACTAACCAACTTTATTATAGCATAAGCTTTTGAAAACCACAGCTCTCTTTGTCAGATGCATGCATGCATCTGACGAAGAGAGCTGTGGCTCTCGAAAGCTTATGCTACAATAAAGTTGGTTAGTCTTAAAGGTGCTACTGGACTCTACTATTTTACAGAGAGGATGGAAGCTTAACACATGAACGCTGTGCTGCAGCTGGATGCCTAGCAATAAAGAATACACAGTGGAGGACTCTAAAATATGGACAGAAGGATAAAGATGTGTTCTGAGCTGACTACTTCAAATGAGCATCAACATCAAATTTCTGTCCCACTGAATGGGGAGAGAGAACAGGGCAAAAGCCTCCTCCTGAAGTGCATCCCAGCACTTGAATTCAAATGAATTCTTAGACAGCAATAAAAAGCTGTACAATTCAAGGGTCGTAATGCAGCCATTAGTGTCTCCAATAGATGCTATCACTATAGGAGGTTAGATGCAGCACAAAACATTAGGGAGAAATTACAAACGATCAAAACAATTCAACACTGGAATAAATTACTTAGAAAAACTGGGATCTCTCTTTCCTTGAAGTTATCGAAAGAGAGCCGGCAAAGGCAACTATTGGTGATGTTTTATCTATGGTTAATCCCAGTTGAATCCAGATTAAATGGGCAATTTCCACTGATTCCCCCTTTACACTGCAGACTTCCCTCATTTTCTTCCTTGGGGTCTCCTATTCCCCAGGAGTACCACTTTGTAGAGATCAGCAGACTGCAGTGAGAGAGAGGAGGCAGGGAAGTTATTCTGCTGATAGAAAATTTAGTCTGGATCTAACCTCTAGCTTGTGGAAAGGAAAGAAACTCCAGTTTACCCAAGCTCCTGCATTTGAACATCATGACAAACTGGAAAATGGCAACATTTCAAACCTACATAAATTTGGGGATCACAATCTATCTGCAACTGGCATCCACACTATCAGAAGTCAAATTTGTTAGAAACATTTGACTGAAGGCTTCTCAAACAATCACATTTCTCACACAAGGAAAGAAGAGCAGGAGTACAAACCACACAAGAGCAGGAGTACAAAAACCCAGGTGTGTGTTTGTTGTGATGCCTGAATGAAGCCCTAGAGGATGGATTGGATCTTGATTCTGTCACTCTACAGTACTGTCCCTTTCACTTCCGAATAATTCTTGGCCTATTCGTTTATACCTTACTTTTCTCCCCGATGGGAACCCCAAATGGCATACACTGTCCTCCTCTCCTCCATTTTTATCCTCACCACAACCCTGTGAGGTAGGTCAGGCTGAGAATAAATGAATGGCCCAAGGTCGCCCAGTGGGCTTCCATGGCAGAGTGAGGATTTGAACCTGGGTCTCCTGGATTCCAGACTGAGACGCTGCCAACTATTCCACATTGGTGAGGTCATTAGAACAGCAACGGCAAAGAAAATTCTCAGCATAATTGGACTCCAATGGGGAGAAAGATAATGAAAATAAAAAATAGATGCCTTTATTTAAAAAAAAGGCCTTCCAAGAATATTTTACGGCAAGGGCGACAATTTGTAATAGCTGAGAAACTCACCAAGGCAACTGAAAAAGTTAGTACCTCATGACTACAGATTAGTTTTAAACACAAGTTAAGATAGAAATCCTGAGCAGGCATGTTGATTATTTATTTATTTATGTTATGCCATTTACGGATAACTCAGGTCTGTTCCATGCGGCTTACTACCAGGGATTGCTCCGACCGCCTTGGAAACTTCAGGTGAAGCTGAATGTCCTGTTCTTACCATACAAATATTTACAATAAAAAGACAAGACGGTTTGCTGCTATTAAAAGAAGCCAGGTCTGTTCAAGTGAGCACAATTTGCTGTTTGATCGGAAGGAAACACTTCTTGCTCCCCCTGCACCAGATACTGTAGCTGTCAGATTTAGTTGGAAATTTTTTTAAGAAAGTATTCTGGAATCTCCCTCAATGATTCCATGAAACGCAGAGGTTCAAAGGACGTTTCCCGAGATCCTCTGCTTGCCTAGAGCACTTCTGTGATCTTCCAGACCATTATGGAAGCAAACATAGAAGTAAAATGAAATAAAGCCTGGATTCTGCTAATGTCACATCCTTGCAAGACACCAAATAGAAGGCAGCAGATGGCAGCCAAATCTTCTGGAGCAATCTTTGCAAAAGACGCAGTGTGTCATGTACGCGCAAAACGGCAGCGTTTGGATAAAAGGGCAATAACAAACCATATGCTGTTAGCCATTTTATCTGTAGCAACACAGTGTACAACAGTGAAAGGCCCCATAAAGGTCCAATGGCGAGGGAGAACGGCAGCCCCAGGTAGAGGAGCCACAGAAGACACAGTGGAGATAGCAATAACTAAACAAACAGGAGAGGCAGCGGCTGTTGATGGCAATTAACTGCCTCCGAGAAAGCTATCAAGGAGCTGAGAAGATGTGTAAGCCAGTAAAATCCAGGCCTTCAGCACAAAAAGGATAACCTAGAAAGCAAGCAGCATCAATATGTGTGACATATTTTTGATGCCACTTAAATGGCAGGGGAAACAGTGTCATGCCGATGCGAAATGACAGGCTAAAGACAAAAAACTGGAAAACGCAGCAGCAGATGTTAGAGACGGGCCATGAAATCCATATTTTTCAGGCAGGTTCTACCCATGGTGCCAGCAATATGGGCCACTGCTCTGATTAGAATGCCTGCAACTGGTATGCAGAGTTCAGCAGAGGTTGATATGCGAGGGAGGAAGGCTGCAGACCAGAAAATTTGGTCTGTAGTGGGAGAGCACAAGTGGGCGGTACCTTAACTTGATCAAATCTGAATTCTTCAATCTGTGGTCTCCTTTCAGCAAAGGTCTCAACCCCCTCCAGCAACAACAATCCCCCTCTTCATTAGATTTAGATTTCTGTTTTAGTGAGGGAAGATAAGTTAAGTTATACTGTGGTTGAAGCCCTCTTGATATCTTTTAATTATTTATATGTAAACTAGATCCAGAGGAGTTAGCCGTGTTAGTCTGTAGTAGCAAAATCAAAAAGAGTCCAGTAGCACCTTTAAGACTAACCAATTTTATTGTAGCATAAGCTTTCGAGAATCACGTTCTCTTCGTCAGATGCATGGAGGGCAGAAGGAAACTGGCCAAATATAGAGGAGGAGGGGGGGGGGAAGGGGGGAAGGAGGAGAGGGGGGATGTAAACAACTCCTTTGATATGGAGATGCAGACAGCTCCTTTTGGTGTGGGGATCAGTTTGCTTGTGTAAAGATTCAAAGGAGTTTGCCGTGTTAGTCTGTAGTAGCAAAATCAAAAAGAGTTCAGCAGCACTGCAGCACAAGCCCTCGATAACCACAGTCCTCCCCGCCAGATGCATCTGACAAAGAGAACCGTGGTCCTCGAAAGCCCACGCCAGGTGCCACTGGACTCCCCCTGACCCCGCCTCTGTAAAGGAAATCAGTTACCTGTGATAATGAGATAACCATTCATAGTCCCTATTCAGTCCCAGCTTGACAGAGTCAAATTTGCATATTTTCATATGCTTTTATGATTTGCATATTTTCATATGCTTTTATGATTTGCATATTTTCATATGCTTTTATGATTTGTGAATCTTTGTTATATTGTGATTATGTTTTAAATGATGTAATCCGCCCTGAGCCTGTTCACGGGGAGAGCAGAATAGAAATGTAATGAAATAAATAAATAAATAGCAATAATATAATGTTTAAACTATATATATGCAAAACAGAATCCAACTATATATATACAAAATAGAAGCCAACACTGCTTTCCTTATGGAGCAGGGGAAGAAAGAGAGTGGCTTGCTTAAGTACGCCTACTGAATTTGGTGTAAGGGTTATGTTTAGTGTAGTGGTTAAGAGCGACAGGACTTTAATTTGGCGAATCAGGTTTGATTCCCCATGCCTCCGCTTGAAGACAGCTGGGTGACCTTGGGTCAGTCACAGCTCCCTCAGAGTTCTCTCAGCCCTACCCATTTCACGGGGCGATTGATGCTATGGGGATAATAATAACGCCCTTCGTAAACTGCTCTGAGTGGGCGTTAAGTTGTCCTGAAGAGCGGTATGTAAATTGAATGTTATTATTATTCATAGCTTGATAATGATAATGAGGAAGATGACGTTTACACCTGGGAATGCAGTTCATAGCTTATGCTCTTAACCACTACACTATGTAAGTGCTACCATCAGGACTTTGCTTTTGGGAGTCTGAGTTGCCCATAGATATTCTCCCACTAACAGAATGGTGTTTTGTATGTGGCGGGGGAGGGGCTGAATGTTTCCGCTCTTCCTTGAGAAAATGACATTGCGCGAATCGTCCTCTTGCCACCATTGATGTAACGCTCTGTGCTTTGTAATTCCACTCTTCTAAAAGCTGCCGATTTCTGCTTTTAATAATAGAAGCATCTGAAAATTAAAAACTCAGCCTACAAAGCCTCCAGGTACTTTATACTTTTCATTTAATTTGAGCAATATAATTGCAGTGCATACGAAGAGCACTGTAAGGTCATGCTGGTAATTAAAGCTATATTATAGAAATATGCGCTCACAAGATGTGATTAAATAATAAAATATTACTTAGCTCGGGATTGTCATTAAACTTGCATCCCTGTATAAATATTTAACTGTAACATATCTGAACACAAACAATATGTGGTTGTCATTTTTTTAAAATAAATAATGCCAGTACGAAGCCCTCTCCAGACAAGCCATACTCACATTCAAAGGCTGTAGTTGTGGCATCAGGCAGAACCTGACTGATCACATCCTGGGAGGGGAAAATTGGGAGGTACAGTTAGTTGTGTTTCTTACTCAAGATTTTCTACACAATAATTCATAAGCAGTTGCTTTTGCTAGCACATTATCCGTCTCTTCTCTCACGGCTAAGAAAGCAGAAAGTAAAAGCACAACCTAGTCTGTTTCAATATTTTCTTCTTTTGGAAAAGATCCGATTTCTAAAGGCATTTAAAGATCTGAGTTTGATGCTTGGTTTGATGTACACGACCCTAGCTCTTAGTAGGATTTTCACCTTCCCAGTATATTCACCTCACTGACCTGGGCTGCAACACTCCACATCCCTTAGACTGCTTAAACCTCACTGAAGTCAACTGAGTTCTAGTACCAAGCAACCCATGCGCAGGACTGCAGCTTTATTCTGCTTATTTATTATTGATGCTCATTTTTTATGTAGCTTTTCTCCCAAATTGGAACCCAAAGCAGTTTATCACATCATTTTCTCCTCCTCCATCTTATCCTCAGAACAACAACCTTGTCAGGTAGGTTAGGGCTGAGAGACTGTGACAGGCCCAAGGTCACCCGGTTAAGCTTCCAAGGCAGAGCAGAGATTCAAACCCAGTTGTCCCAAATCCCAGTTCAATACTCTAACCACTGTGCCACACAGGCTCTCTTTTTGCTAACTCGCATATATTCTTGTCTTCCTTCCCAACCCACTTCAGTAGTCTGTTAAACCTGAAGCACAGACTGCGTATAAACAAGGAGAGAAGAGAAATAACGTAATATTTTTACTGTGCCTACCTTCCCAAACACATGTACTTTCTGCTCATACTCACTTCTTGTGTACTTGTGGTGGGTCACCTTTTACTTTGCCCCATCCCATTCTGAGATTAGAAGTAACTATTCCTTATTCCCAATTACACAGCCAGCAAAAAAGTATTGAGGATACTGTCTTGGAAGAGAGTATGATTATCCCACTGTTTCTCTACTCCGGAACTATCAGTACTGTCTCTTTCACGTATCCCACCAAATATAACACCTTTCAGTAGCATTGCAATGTTGACGCTGCTGCTTGTCAGGAAGGAATAGGGACATAGCCAGCAGTAACCGAAAGGGAAATTGAAATATGAATACACATAGATCTACCTCCCTAGTTTCTTTTTATTTTAATATATATTTTTTATTTTTCCAAATAAAAAAGAAAAGTAGATAGATATAAGATAAAAGGAGCAAAAAGGTTTTCAGTACAATCTCAGTATGCTTGCTTATACCAACATTATAGCTCTCCAAGTCTTCTAAATAATCTCACTACAATTATAACTGTAAGTCCAGCTGTTTCATACATTATTGCCATCTTGTTGGATTCTATTCTGTACATTTATTATTTAACAAATGCGTAAAAGGGCTTCCAAGGTGTAAAAAAGTCCTCTTCTACTTGTCCATTCAATATGGAAGTTAATTTGTCCATTTCTGCAGTTTCCATTATCTTCTCTATTAGTTCCTCCTGTTTAGGTATTGCTTGTCGTTTCCAGTAGGACGCAAGTAAAATTCTAGCTGCAGTTACGTGAATAGTGAAATGCATCTGTTCTTTATTTATGTCCGACATACAATTTAACAAAAAACTCTCTGGTTTGAGAGCAATTGAAATTTGTAACACAGTTTGTATCAAGGCATGCACCATTATCCAATACTTACGCACCTCTTTACAGGACCACCACATATGAAAAAATGTCCCTGTATGTTTCCCACATTTCCAACATTTATTTGACACATTTTTATACATTTTCTTTTCCTAATTTCTTTTTAACGAACTCATATTCTATCGCCCCTTTTACAAAATCCATGCCAGTATTTGCTACGGAAGCTGTCAGATACTGTCGATCCGATGTCATTTTCCCTGGGGAAATTGGGTGCTCTTAAAATTCATGTTAAACTAATGTGAGTTGGCAAAGATTTTATTTAAAGATCTCTGTTGGAGAAGCAGCCCAGATCTACACTGTACTATTAAGCCTTCTAAACATACACTGAAACAGTGTGCACACATGCGGGCAGAAATCTATCCTTTTTACCAGCACTTTGCTGTTGTCACTACAAGTACAAAAGCATAGTGAAAGAGCATTAAAACATTGCTAATCACAAGCCCAATTTCGTCAGATCTCGGAAGCTAAGCAGGGTTGGCCTTGGTTAGTAACTAAATTGGAGACCTACAACCAGGTTTGCAGAGACAGGCAATGGCAAACCACCTCTGTTAGTCTCTTGCCTTGAAAACCCCAGCAGGGGTCGCCATAAGTCAGCTATAACTTGACAGCACTTTCTACCACCAACCCACCATTAACAATCCCCTAAATATCATGCCAACGATGCAGTACCCCAGGGCTCGACAAATCCCAGGTGCCAAGTCATCACGGCAGCTAAAAATGTTATTGTGCTGTCCAGTATTTTCAGCAATGTAATGTCTCTTAGCACTTCTCAGTCTAAGCAGAAAGCTTATTTATCATTTTGCATCAGAATGTTTTGTTGTATGACATAAAATAAATGAGCATGAAGTTCTAATCATTGCTCGTTTATTTGGAAACTTAAAGGTATACTTTTCCATGGTGGCGGATGAATTCATTTATTAACCAGTTGCTTTCTATATTATGCCAGTGCCAGGAGGCAGCATCAAGTGGAAGCCCTTGGCCTCTATGTCTTATTGTTGGGCCCTGTGAGGTACAGGATATGGACTAGAAGAACTGATAGTTTGGATCGGCAGTGCCATATTTATATTCTTATACTGACTCCAAGATTCAAGTTAATGGAGTTTTTCAAGCCGTAATGGGATTATGATAAACTGGGGAGAAGACAGGCTTGAATTAGAGGCTTGCTTTTTGCTATGATTATCACAACCAGGTGCATCGCTATTTTTATTTATATATTACAACACTTTTGTCATAGCTTCATTAAAATTCCAAGAAGATATGAAGAGGTTAGGATTAGGGTTTTGTGGTAGCAATAATTTTAAAATGTGGTCACTAAAACACAAAACCCTGATTCTTGAGCCTGGCTTCTACATTTTTGGAATGGCTCCTAGAACCAAATAACATTTGTCAAGGCTTGCCTGCAATATTCTAAGAAGGAAAACAACATCACAACCTGGAGCTCAGGGGTATATAAGCAAAAAAGGCCTAGCATTCAAAGTCCAAGCATATAGATAAGAACATCTCTTCTTTGGGGAAAAAAGAGTTGGTAGCTGTATTAGCCCATAGCAAAATCCATATACTACCCTTTTAAAAGACCCATCAAACAACACAACACATTGTGCAAGATTCCAAGCTCTCCAGAGCTCTTCATTGTAACTGCCAGCTCAGTGAAGAGACCTGGAGAGTTCAAAAGCTTGCACCATGTATTATTTTGCTTGGTCTTGGTAAAAGGTATTAGTTGGATGTTGTCTTTCCTTATGGCAAAAAGGATTATTTCATATTCTAGAGTAGCCCAGGGCTGCTCCAAGAGTAACTTGTCCCCAGCATGGAAACTGATCGCTGCATCAGGACCACTGAGCAATGTTAGAATGACGGTCTCTTTTCTTTTTTGCTATTTTGATATACAGCTCAAAAGATGCCACTATCCACTAGCTTCTTGGCCTATGGTGCTACATTGATAAAGGCACAGTCCGGTTTAAAAAGCTGTTTTGATTTGTTACTAGCATAACCCTTTAGCCACTGTTGTTCCCTTTGTTTCTTTACCAGCCCATACCAGCTTACTTACACCCCTGATTTTAGCAATACACCACATCCTCCAGTTTGCAGGATCTGACCAAGCCTGTTAACGATAGGATGTTTTGGAGGTCTTTCCTTCATTGGGTCACTATAGGTCAGAGCGACTTGACAGCACATCACACACACATACACACACCCCTCCTAAAATCACAGCAGGCAGCACAAAGCCTCCATGCCAGTCACCCAGCTCCAAAAGCACCCCTCAGTGCAAACTTGTGCTTAATTTGGTAGTAACTCTGCCCAGGATGGCACACCGCAATGCCATACTGTTAAAATTATGATCTATAAAACCTGTCCACTATAGGCAGCAGACACTGAAGGAAAAGGAGACAGGGCCTCAGAGAGACGGATGCCCAAGATTCTTTAATGCCAAATAAGTTAGCCCCATATTTATTTATTTTATTTTATTTATGTCATTTATAGTCCGCCTTTCTCACTGAGACGTAAGGCGGATTACACAGTGTGAGATTAGTACGGTCAGTATCAAGGAGATTTCCATAAACAATGCCATAGGGTAAATAAACACAATTTTACAAAGATATAGAATTAGCAAGACTCCAATACAGAGTTGGAGAAATGCTGAAACGGAACATAAGCAATTTTAAGACTGACATTAGACAACATGAAGCACAGGTAGCTCATAGAAGCACATATTTAAAACAACAGTGCGTAAGGCAACATAGTGGTGAAGTCCATGGTTTAAAACCCCATCATGGAGACAGCCAGTTTAGTGTAGTGGTTAAGAGTGTCAGGACTCTAATCTGGAGAGCCAGGTTTGATTCCCCACTCCTCTTCTTGAAGCCAGCTGGGTGACCTTGGGTCAGTCACAGCTCTCTCAGTCTCACCCACCTCACAGGGTGATTGTTGTGGGGATAATAATAATATACTTTGTAAACTGCTCTGAGTGAGTGTTGTCCTGAAGGGCAGTATATAAATATACCATTATCATCATCATCATCATCATCTAAAACAGGGGGGGGGAGCTAAAAACTGTCAGGGGGTGCAGAGCGACTGCCAGCATGTCTGAATTGCCTCTTAACAGTTGTTCTGAATGAATTAGCTTTAACTGAGTAGAAAAGAGCAAGAGTCCAGTAGCACCTATAACACTAACAAAATTTGTGGCAGGGTATGAGCTGTCGTGAGTCACAGCTCACTTCTTTAGCTCATATCCTACCACAACTTTTGTTAGTCTTATAGGTGCTACTGGACTCTTGCTCTTTTCTACTGTCACATTCGAGCGGTATCTAAAGAAGCGTGCTGTGACTCACAAAAGCTCACACACTACCCCAAATGATGTTAGTCTTATAGGTGCTCCTGGACTCTTGCTCTTTTCTACTGCTCCAGACAGACTAACACAGCTACCCCTCTTGTGAACTGAGTGCCTTTGTTTAAGTGGAGTCAACCCACAGCCCAGAGAACACACCAGAAATGCAACCCTAAAAATCGTGCCTGTGACCTGCATTCCCCCCAAGCCCCCTTGCCTCCTTTTTAATAATAACACTAACTTGTTCACAGCTCTGCACAAGGCACTAATTTGTCTAGAAGAGAGAGATATAAGCACAGTTATTATTACCATTATCTAGGGTTGCCAGCCTCCAGGTAGTGACTGGAGATCTCCTGGAATTACAACTGGTCTCCAGGCCACAGAGATCAATTCCCCTGGAGAAAATGGCTACTTTTGTGGGTGGACTCTATGGAATTACGCCATGCCAAGATCCTTTCCTTCCCCAAATCCCACTTCCTCCAGGTTTCACCCCCCAGATCTCAAGTTGGAGCTGGCAACCCTATCATTATCATCATCATTACTACTATTATTACTATTAACTTCAGACTTGTGTATAGGGTTGCCAGCTCCAGGTTAGGAAATTCCTGGAGATTTGGAGGGTGGAGAAACCTGGAGAAAGTGGGGTTTAGGGAGGGAAAGGACATTGGTATGACATGATTCCATAGAGCCCACCCCGCAAAGTAGCCATTTTCTCCAGGTGAACCCTCTGTGGCCTGGAGACCGGTTGTGGTTCCGGGAGATCTCCAGCCACGACCTGGAGGATGGCAACCCTGCTTGCGTACATGAGCGCCAGAGGCTGCTGTGGGGCGGGGACGGGGACGGACACCACGGAGGGGCCCCGGGGCGAGGCCGCGGCCCCTGGGGCCCGAGGAGAGCTCCCCGCCGCGCCGCGCCGCGCCGCCCCGACTCACCAGCACGTCCCTGAAGAGGAGCTGGGGCGCGGGGTGGACGGTCCAGTCCACGGCGCCGCCGTCCGGGATGCGGATGCGGATGACCAGCGCCGGGTTGGGAGGCTCCATGGCGGGGCTGGGGCCGGCGGTGGCGGCGGCGTCGCCCACGGCCAGCAGGAGCATCCCCGGAGGAGTCGCCAGGCCGGAGGGAGGCGCGGCTCGTCCCCTCACATGGCGGCGGAGGAAGGCCCGGCCCGGGCGCTGGAGTCGGCGGCCTGAGGGGCCGGCGCGGCCTTGCCTTCCGCAGCCGGGACTAGGCCGAGGCGGGCGTCGCGGCGCCGCTTTCCTTCCCCCGAGGCCGGAAAGGCTGAGGGGGCGGGCGGCAGGGAGAGGCGGCGCCACCGCCTGTGTGTGAGGGGAAGCGAGGGAGGCCGAAAGGAAAGGCCTCCCCTCAGGCAGGAGGGGTTGGAACCCGGCAGGGTTCCCCTCACGCCCCCCGACCCGACATCACCCGCAGAGGCGCCCCTCAGCTCGCCCTTATTCCCCCCCCCCAATAATAATAAAAGTTTTATTTTAAAAGAAAGTTCATAGGAACTTATATAAAATACAAAACGTTACATTGGAGCCACAACAGAAAAGTGTATTCAAAATGTGTAACTAGCATCTGACGAAGAGAGCTGTGGTTCTCGAAAGCTTATGCGACAGTAAAGTTGGTTGGTCTTAAAGGGGCTACTGGACTCTTTACTATTTTGCTACTACAGACTAACACGGCGAACTCCTTTGGGTTCCAATTGGGCAGAAAAGCAGGATATTAATAAAAAATGAGCATGCAATAATAAATAAGCAGGCTAACATGGCCAACTCCTCTACAATAGCTTATATAATAGTTCTCTTCCCCTCTCCTTGATTGCTTACACCCAAACTTTAATATCAATAATTTTTAATCAGTCATCTATTCCATGTTCAGGATTGTTAGCCTCCAGGTGGTGGCTGGAGAGCTCCCGGAATTACAACTGATCCAGGTGACAGAGGCCAGTTCCCCCTGGAGAAAATGGCTGCTTTGAAAGGTGGACTCTATTTTGTCTTTATATTATGATTTCTTTAGTTTAGTTTTGACCTAAGTAATCAAAGAAATCTTTCCATTTTTTTCAGAATTCTGATATTGGCCTATTGTGCACATTTTTTCATCCATTTCATCATACAGTTTTTGTGTGGTATTGCAGTAGAATTTTATAGATTTTTCCTAGTAAATACTTCTGGTCACCACTTATTAGTAATTCGAATTCTGTTTTTTTCTCTTAATTTGCCACCTTCTTTGAAAGTTTGTTCTTTATTTATGTCATTTATAGTCTGCCTTTCTCACTGAGACTCAAGGCAGATTACACATTGTGAAACCAGTACTGTCCAAGACCACGGCAATACAGCCCGGAAAACCCACAACAACCATCGTTCTCCGGCCGTGAAAGCCTTCGACAATACACCAGTACTGTCCGTTTCAAGGACATTTCCATAAACAATGCCATAGGGTAAATAAACACAATTTTACAAAGACATAACATTAGCAAGAATCCAATACAAAGTTGGAGAAATGCTGAAACAGAACATAAGCAATTTTAAGACTGACGTTAGACAACATGGAAGCACAGGTAGCTCATAGAAGCACATATTTAAAACAACAGATAGTGCGTAAGGCAACATAGTGGTGAAGTTGATGGTCCTTAACTCATTAGTGGAGCATCTGAGAGCCCCTCCTTACAAACGCCTTTTTGAATAATGCGGTTTTGCATCGTTTGTGGAAAGCTAGGAGAGTGGCGGTTCTCCTGACCTCAGGCAGGCCGTTCCACAGGGTAGGGGTCACCACAGAGAAAGCCTGTGTCCAGGCTGATTTCACCCATGTGCAGGGTGGCACCTGCAGGAGACCATGTGCAGATGAGCGAAGGTGCTGTGGAGGAACATAGGGAGGGAGGCATATGCTGGGCCAAAGCTGTGAAGAGCTTTGTATGTGATAACCAATACCTTGAATTATTTGATGATACATCAATCGGAATATTAGGGTCGCTCTTAGCAAATCGCCCTTATGAGTGTTAGCTGAGTGCAAACAGAGCAGAGAAATTACGCTGTGCTGATTAAAGAGGCAAAGAAGTTTATTTGAGGAAATACATATTTGATAGTGAAGAAGAGAGATAGAGATAGGTTCCTTGCTATCTGACTACATCTTGCAGAGAGAGTGAATAGATATGCACTCAGCTAACGAGGGCCACCCGTGGCTCTCTCCTTTGGGACATACAAGACACCTCTCTTAAAAAGAGGTTTGAAAAGGTTGAGGGAGTTTTGGTCTTTCCTTGCTGTGCCCCGCACACACCCTCCCCAAACTGCTATCCAAGTAGAGATTTGTTTTATTGTGAAGGGATATTCACCGGCTCCAAGCAAGTTACCCTAACACACACACCCTCCTTTTACCAGTGTCCTTTTATTAGTAGAAAAGAGCAAGAGTCCAGTAGCACCTATAAGACTAACCAAATTTGAGGTAGGGTATGAGGTTTTGTGAGTCACAGCTCATTTCTTCAGATACTTCTTCCTTTTATTATTCCTTTATTATCACTTTTTCCTTTTATTACAATCTTTCTTAAGCATTACATTGAAATGAAAATAAAGAGAAAAAAACATTAAGGGGATGAAACAGACAATAATATCTATTTTTCATGCTTAGATCTGGGGAGAAAACCAGATTTGCATAAAAATTATGTAGTTTTTTTCAGTGTGGCTACTCTTGGCCAAAATCTGACAAAGAGAACTGTAGTTCTTGAAAGCTTATGCTACAGTAAAGTTGGTTAGTCTTAAAAGTGTTACTGGACTCTTTACTATTTTGCTACTACAAACTAACACAGCTAACTCCTCTTCTTATCCAGGTTTGTGAGCAAAAGCACAAAAAATATGTAGGTTTTTTCAGTGTAGCTACTCTTGGCCAAAATTCCTTATCCAAGTCTGTGATGGGACAGCAGTAATCCAACTTTTCGTTGTTAATATTTTCCTTTCTAAAGCAGCTCAAACACTTGTGTAGCAACCAACAGTGTTTTCGGTCCCAATTTTCAGCTTCTTACTGGGGCTAGAAAATGGGAACATGGCTTCTTTGAAAAACCCCTTTTATTTATTTCCCGTTTATTTTCCATTTACTTTATTTACAGTCCTCCTTTCTACTCAAGGCGGGTTACAGTATATAAAGCAGTACAGTCAAGCAGCATAAGACAACCAACAAATAATATGTCCAAGAATTACAGAATTAGGGAACAATGCAAATAAGAAGCTGAGGTAAGGTATACTCTAAACAATGCAGATAGTGAATAATAATAAAATTAATAAGCCTTCAGTGGCACTGTTCTTTTCTGCCTCGTCCTCGTCCAGGCTTGGAAGCTTAGCCGGATGGGCTGTAGTTGTAGATTACACCTCCCAAAATCATTATAAAGTGCATAAACAGTCAGGAGCGCTAAATAGAATTATTTTGCTGTGTCCTAATACTAGGATTCATCCAGTGAAACTGATAGCCTTGGCAGTAGGGTTCAGAAAAAGGAAATACTTCTTTACCCAATAGGCAATTAATAATAACATCATAATATTAGATTTATATACCGCCCTTCAGGGCAACTTAATGCCCACTCAGAGCGGTTTACAAAGTATGTCATTATTTTCCCCACAATAATCGCCCTGTGAGGTGGGTGGAGCTGAGAGAACTCCAAAAAGCTGTGACTGACCCAAGGTCATTCAGCTGGCTTCAGGTGGAGGTGTGGGGAATCAAACTCGGTTCTCCAGATTAGAGCCCCGCTGCTCTTAACCACTACACCAAATTAACTTGTGGCAGTCATCTCTACAAGATGGGGTTGTGAATACTGGGATAGATCGCGTTTTAAAACGTGGGCAGACTCAAGGAGCATAGAACCAACAACTATCAACTGGTACAGATGGAACATCCATGTTCAGGAGTAGTAGTCATCTGAGCATGGCACGATGTGAGCAAACAGCAGGAAGAGACTGTACCACCAGCATACCCTGTACAAGTTAAAATGTATGCATGGATCAGGTCCTCCTGTGAAAACCATCCAGGAAGCATTTACAGTTCTATGTGTTCATATGGAACAGGCCACAGTCTTTATTATTCAAGGTAAATGACACGCTTCATAATTTAATTCTGCTTCATCGCATGTGGGGGATGGGGGCTGTCCTGCCAGCTGTATTTGATCTAATTCATGAAGCTCTTTGGCTTCCCCTCATTAAGATTCTAGGTTGCTGAGCATTTTTTTAAACATTTAATCCTTGAATGGCCATTAGCGGAGATAAATTATCTTTCTGTTCAATAACTTTACAATTTAAACTGGTACAGAAAAAAAATTAATAGTCTCATCTCATGACTATACTAGAAATAGTGACTGTCCACATGGACTTCAGTGCTGTTGAAATGAACTGTCTGCATGAAGTCCCTATATACCTCTCAATGAAGATTCATTTTCTATTAGGTTATAAAGAATAGGCTACAAAGCAATAGAAATTCTGTGGCCTTATACTTTCCCCCCTCCTAATATATATTTTTCATTCATAGATCTATGGGGAAAACCAACTCAACTACCAGATTTGCATAAAAATTATGCAGGGTTTTTTCAGTGTGGCTACTCTTGGCCAAAATTCCTTATTCAGGTTTGTATTGAGACAGCAGTAATCAAACTTCTGATTTTTAATATTTTCCTTTCTAAAGCAGCTCAAACACTTGTGCATCGAGCAACAGTGTTTTCTGCCCCACAGAGAATAAGCAATAAACCAGGAACCACTATTAGCAAAAGAAAGACGCCCCCCCAGCCCATAAAACAATAGCTCTGAGATTGACTTAGATTGCATACTCAACATCACTTAATGTCAGTGTGTTACCCCTTAAGACATTTATTGATTAATTTATTCAAAAGCGAGTGCCAAAGGAGTTTGTGTAGTGCAAAGGTTAAACAGATGAGAATCATGAATTAATTCTACCAGGACTCCAACGTACAATTTTCCAAATGTCATTCGTACATTCCAAGCCCCACTGATACAATGTTCTCATAGAATTGCAGGGCTGGTTTGCTTGATCTCTCCATAGCATCAAGAGGTAACTGGCATGAATGAATGAACCATCTCAGGATTTCGTTATCATCTCCAATAGTGCTTTGCAACAGATGCTGTTCATACGTCCAGCTATAAGTCATCAGATATGTATGCATGTGTGAGCCAACCTTCAGACCTGGAAAAAAACAAAAGGCCATGCACTGCAAACTGCTGCTATGATGCAGGATCAGTTATCCAATCAAACAGCACGCACAGAGCAACCTACGGCATTCAGACCACTGGGTGCCCCAATCAGAAGGTAGGTTGTTTTTTTAAAAAGTTGTTACTGAGCAAACGGCTTGAGATAATTCATGCTCGCGAGAAAATTCAATTGCTACAAAAGCAGAAAGGGAAAATGAAGCATCAAGCAGTCTGATCTAATGCAAAATTCCTTTCAACCACAGACATGAGCTGTGTTAGTCTGTAGTTGCAAAATAGTAAAGAGTCCAGTAGCACCTTTAAGACTAACCCACTTTATTGTAGCTGCAGAGGAGTTAGCCGTGTTAGTCTGTAGTAGCAAAATCAAAAAGAGTCCAGTAGCACCTTTAAGACTAACCAACTTTATTGTAGCATAAGCTTTCGAGAATCACAGTTCTCTTCGTCAGATGCATGGAGGGCAAGAAGAAACTGGTCAGATATATAGGTGGAGAGGGGAGGGAGGAGTAGATGCAAACAGTAGCTTCTGATATGGAGATCAGTTTGCTTCTGTTAAGGAAGTCAGTTACTTCTGATAATGAGATAACCATTCATTGGACAAACCAGCCAACCTCTGCGCAAAAGAATAAATGGACACAAATCTGATATTAAAAATGGCAACATCCAGAAACCAGTGGGAGAACACTTCAATCTACCAGGACATTCCATCAAGGACTTAAAAGTCACTGTAGTTCAACAGAAACTTTTCAAAAACAAAATCCAATGGGAAGCTGCTGAATTGGAATTCATATGTAAATTTGACTCAGTCAGGCTGGGATTGAATAGAGACTATGAATGGTTATCTCATTATCAGCAGTAACTGATTTCCTTAACAGAAGCAAACTGATCTCCATATCAGAAGCTACTGTTTGCATCTACTCCCCCCCCTCTCCACCTATATATCTGACCAGTTTCTTCTTGCCCTCCATGCATCTGACGAAGAGAACTGTGATTCTCGAAAGCTTATGCTACAATAAAGTTGGTTAGTCTTAAAGGTGCTACTGGACTCTTTATTGTAGCATAAGCTTTCGTGAACCACAGCTGTCTTCATCAGAGCTGACAAAGAGAGCTGTGTTTCTCTAAAGCTTATGCTGCAATAAAGTGGGTTAGTCTTAAAGGTGCTACTGGACTCTTTACTATTTTGCATACATGAGCCTAGATCCAAAGAGGCCTTGTGATGTTCTGTGTGTGCAGAGCAGCTCATGTTTCTGAAACAGCAGTTCAGCATGCTGAATGGTAGAACTCTTTTAAAATGGAAGAAAAGTTCAAAAACAGTTTGCAATATGGGATGTTGGTCTGGTGTTCAAAGAGGGAGGAAAAGTCACCGGGGGTACCCAGGCCTACAGTAGCTCTTTGGAATTCAGATCTTTTGGAATCCAGCATGGTTTGAGACAGATTTAATTCACTGTCCCCAAAGGAAATGTCATTACAACCATGCCAAATGTTCCCTTTCTGAATTGACATTTCCTGATATCCCTGAAGAAGTGACCCAAGGGGCTGGGGCCAGGGGCACCAAGAACGTGAGATCTCCTCCCCTACAAGATATTTTCATAACCTTATCAGTTGTTTCATTCAAAAAGGAACTTTCTGATACTCAAAATTACACTAAAGACACAGTTTGGACACTCTAGGAATAACTTTTCCTGTTCCCAGAGGGCCACGACTATTGAAAAACTCACCGATTACATTATCTGTACCAGGATACCTTTGTGCCCCCGCCCCTATTTATTTTAATGGAACATGCTGGAGATTCTGCCCCTTTCTCACAGAACAAAATGAAAAGGTGCTTAAACGCAATATATGCCACATTATTATTGAAAACATTCAGTGTGAAAGGTACAGATTGGACTACATTAACTATGTTGCTCAACCTCCCTCCACCCGCTTCGGGGGCTGTGTAATTGTTTTTGCCAACCTATAAATTTTTGAGTAACAACAAAATTATTGTGATTTTTCTTACTAAATTATTCATATATTACAAAGCACGTATGTAACAAAGACCATGAATCACAAGGCATATAATGACCATATCTTAATGTCATTTTTTCAAAAAAGAATTCAAATAGATTTATGTATTTGGGTTAACTAAGGCATATTGACTTTATAGTGTTCATAATTCCACTCCTTCCCCCTCCAAGCAAACAAATCCAAACCCCTTCATGTGTGGTTTTCTTAAAAGTGCAACATTTTAAAACATTTGAATGTTAACATTTAAACCTTTCTTAAACCTCAGGCTGTTGTTGTTAGGAACTGCTTTACATCATATTTTGCAGTTAGGTTCAATTAGAATTATTAATATTATTGAAAGAAAGGTTTTGTAATGAACTAGCTCAGAGCTCATAAACTGTGCTTAAAATGAGGCAAATGTCATTAAGATAACTCTTAGCGATGTGTACGCTACCTTGCTTGGAAACTGCAGCAAACACACAGTGTGAAGACTAGTTAGGTACCATTTTTCACTTCAGAATTGCTTTTCATATGAGTGAGTACATACACATTTGCGTTTTAAAGAGCAAATACTTCTCGTTTGAACTTTGCTGAACTGCACACAGCTGCTGGAACCTGCACACACTCAGCTAAAGTGCTCCTGGCCTGTTTGCAATTCCTCAAGAGACATTTAATAGCAATTTGACATGAATAAGTCTCGCATTACTGTGATTTCATTATTTTACAAAGTATACTACAATATATTTACTTTACTATTATGAAGTCTTAATGTAAATAATTAAGCTACATAAATCTACGCAGCACAACCACATGTTTGTGATAAATTATCCTGGCTAATTTAAACTGAATTTCTTCAGTTAGGTTCTCATTTTGTGATGAAGTACATGTACATTTACTTCATCTACGCATGCAGTTTCACTTTTTTCAGGTCATGGTAGCAGAATAAAGTGTTTTCTGAGATCAGATTTTGCTAATTCAACAAAGACCCAGAATTTAGACCTGGTCAATTAATCATAAGTGAAAATAAACACGTTACTGTATACTGTGTTTTTAGGAAGTTATTGTTCCTGCTTTCTATTCCAAAGAGTACCCTATAGATCTTGGCGATAGAATTCAGTGGGTTTTCTTCAGTAAACGAGTGCTTAAACTGCCCTGAACCACATGGAAAGGTGGGATATAAATGTTTTAATAAACATTTAATAAAATACCATTTGTCGTTTCGCAAAGAGGGCCAGTTCATCATTTTATTCCAAAGCGGGAAAGTCATTTGGTTCATCTTGCTATTTCTTGTACATTTGGCCTAGCCCTTAAATATGTGTGTGGACTAACCTGCAACTTGGCTTCACTTCTTTTTTTGTTACAAATCAGTAAGACCTTTACATATTGACATTAATAGGCATTAATGCAAGCAGGATGTTTCTTTTAACACAAATACACAAAACATCCAAGAAATCCAGACATTTGGATTAGTAAACTATACTTCTTGTACAAGCCTTCTGTTAATAACGCTTATTGTTGAGAAATCTCTAGTGGACAAAATTTGTCAAACACACAAAAGGTCTAAAAGTGAAATATAGTAATTAAGACTCACACTTTATTGATTGGGCAGCTTAAGTAATTTTTCATTAGTAATGTAAGATTTAATACATATAAGTAGTTAAAGATTCTTTCTTGGCACTAGCCATTAGCATGTAATTGAACTAGTAAAAAAAAGATCAGTTTAACCTATGCTGATTACCACCTTAACTTTGAAAGGCAATTAAGGACCTCAATCATTACAACAAGATTTGATTATGTGGCCTTTATTGGACATTGATCTTTCAGCAAAGCACAGTTACATTTTCCATTAATTTACAGTAACACAGTTTAACTCTGATACCTTAGACGGTTGACCTGGGTAAGATATCAGGCTAAGCACTCGTTTAAGTTAAGATGCACCCACTAGTCATTACTGTTTGAGAGGGGAATACCGAAAAAGAAAAGTAGATACCCATCAACCAGGTTTAGACTAAGGTTTCGGTTATCAGTATTCATTTCTCTGTGCTTAACAACAAAGTTCCCAGCCTTTAAAATGGGCTCTCTCTTTCTTTTAAACATCATCCTTATACAGAGTGAAAGAGATAATTAAAGCAAGCAGTACAAGACCATTCCTATTGTGTTTCAAAGGAGAATAGAGTAGATCATGTTTCTTGGAAGTTGAAAGGTCATGATGCGTTTCAGTCATCTTAAATGTACAAACTCGCAAATACAATTTAGAAGCAAGTTTAAGTAATAATTTCTTGCCCAGTGGACAAAGGGCTCAAGAGCAAGAAGCGTGCCTCGGATCTGCCCACATTCAGTGGGATTTTTAAAACTCTCATCTGAAAAGTAGTTTGCTATGTAGCATGGATTTGAAAAACGCAAGCTTGAATACCTCCGCTGGATACAGCTGTGGGCCGACTGACGCAACTGTTTCATGTCTGAAAACTTGCTAGTTTAGGGGTTCCCAACCATGTTATGCCTGTGGACACTTGGAATTTTGAGAATAGCTAGTGGGTGCCGCTACAAAATGACTGCCATAGTGCACCCTAAAGCTTAAGAGACCATCTGCGAGTCTCTGTGGGATTGGCTTAAAGCCAATACTGCAGATCCATTAGCCTGTGTACAAAGGATTTTATTTGAGGGAAGTATGAAAATATTCTGGTGCTGGAAGAGGGGTGAGTTTTCCTGGCTGAGACTGGAAAAGTGTAACTCCTCCATTCTCTTCCAGCTCTTCTCATACCTACTGTCCCTCTCCTCTCCTTCCGGCTTGTTGTGGAGCTCTGGTGGTAGTTTCAAGCAGATCCTTAATGAAGACAAACAGAGCTAAGCTGTGAGCTCAGGTGCCCATGACCCTTTCAGCTGCCACTGCTTCAGTCTGCAGGAGGCAGCTGTTATTTGCTCCCCCCTCCATCCTTTCATTGCTTGTAGCACACCTTGAAGCTGCCTGGGTAAGTTACATGGAGCAGAGGTGAAGTTCAAAAAGTCAGAGAAGGAAGAGGCAAAGGAAGGGGAAGAAAGGAATGAGAAAGGTGAGAAAATAAAGTAGAAAAGGAGGGGTTGTGGATAGGGCAATGGAGGACAAAGAGTAGCAAGGAACTGAATTTGAAAAGGGATGAGAAGTGTCAAAGGGGTCAGGGAAGCAGGAAACCAGGGGGTACCAGGCAATGCCTTCCGGATCACTGATGGAGGTATCAATGATCTTCTAGGCAGGAGAGCCACAGCAGCGGGCAAGAGCCCACACAGGCAGTATATTTGTTTTGGATCTCAAGAACTTGTAATGCTTTCTTAAAATTTGTATTTACTTGTGCAAAACAACGAGAAACCCCCCCCAAAAAGAACAACAATGGTGGCAAATCTATAAGCTTCTAAAAAAAGTCTCCAGATATCTAAAAATAAGTCCATACACAATTGCCGCTTATATGCAGTGTGTTCACAGGTTGATAATTTATAAGGTCCTCAGCCCAATGTTTTATGGGAAGGGGGCTTTTGTCTTTCCAATGCTCTAGTATAAGTTTAAGCAACTGCAAGGGCACGGAGGGTCCATTTCCGTTGACCACGTAGGTTCCAAGAGAAAGGTAAATAGTTTAAAATACATAAACATCTTTGAAAATAAATGATTATTCTAATACAAAATTAATATGAGTAACTTCCTCTCAAAAGGATTAAATAACATGTCAAAAGCACATGCTTAAGAGACAGATCTTATAACTTACAATGCCAACAACTGACATTGTACTTAATCCTTTACTAAAAAGGCGCAGGGGTGTTCAATAACAAATTTTTGTTGCATAAGTTGCAGCTTAAGATCCATTGCAGCAACAGGTATCGGGCTTAAAGCCATATCCCATTGCTTTGGCAGAATAGGGCAATCTTTCTTACTATTCCATTAATATCTAAGACTTTGCATATCATAAAATGTATAGAATGTATTTTTGTGGGAAGCTATAAAACCCAGAAACTCTGAAGCAGAAGATTTTTATTTATTTACTTACTTTTCTTTGCCATTCACTGTTCAAAATGGTTAACAATGAGTACATTAAAACTGGCAAGTAACCTAACATCTTGAAAACAATAACTAAACACTGCTAGAACCAATCAGGAAAAAGCCCATCTGAACAATACAGCCTTTCACTGCTGCCTGAACAAGATGTGCAAAGAGGCCGCCCCTGTCTTCCATTCTGGAAGGATGGGGCTGCTGTTGAAAGCAGTCTTCCTCTGGTAGTCACAGGTCTCTTACCAGGAGGCAAAAGAGAGCAAACCTTGTTACGAAGATCTTAAAAGTCTATCCAGGCTTGTATGGGGAAAGGCAGCAAGGTAGCCAGTACAGCTGCTGCAATATTACCCTCGTGGAGTAGTTCGACTTTCTTAGATGGGCTGCTGCATCCAGAACCAATGTGAAATCATGGATCATTTCCAGATGGCAAAAAAACAAAACAAACAGCGACCCCATTAAATAATGAGCAAGTTGTGAGACACCCCTGTGCCCTACCCTTGCCTATCGCTACTTGAGAGATGGGTCCACAAGGCTAGTGAAGTAAAAATAAAATATATTTCTGAATGGTTACTTCACCTTCTTCCTCCTGCTTTCCATGAATACTTCCTTGTTCCATGGCCAGTGAATGGGCACTCCTAATATAGGCCTCTGGAGGGTCCCGCCTCCCAAGTCTCCACCCCTTCCTGGATTCCTCAACCAATCCCAAGTGGAGCCGCATCAACTGACAGACCCTGACATTCTACACCCACCTTCCCGTGCAATGGGCTGGCCTTTTAATGAGCTGCAGTCTTCAGACTACTGCCTTAGTTGGCTTAGCCCATCCCCTTCTTGCTTGGGCTCTTCCACCACTGATGTTATCCAGCAGCAGCAGTCATTGGGTGGAGTCTCTGCCAAGAAAGCGGCTGCCTGGCATGCTTCTGTTGCTGTAGCAGGGCTCCTGCGGTCTGCCATGGCCCTGGGTGACTCTGGAGGATGCTTTGGGGCTGGACACATCTTTGGGTCAGCTTCATGTCCACCAGCTGGTATAGCAATCCTCAACGTGGCACCCACCAATGTGGTTCGTAGTACCTGCTTGGTACTCTGCTCCATGACTCCTCCTCTATCCATTTCCGAGTCTTTCATCCTGTTCATTCACTCCCTGCACCAACCTCAGCCAGGGAAGCCTACATTACCCTCCTAGCTCCTGACACATCCAGAATATCTTCATGAATATCTATATATATAAAGACAAACGTCCTACCTGACTCAACACCCAGCCCAAACCCCTGGACCTAGAAACATGAAATTTGGGGAGAACATTCCTTTCATGATATAAACACCCACTAAGAAGGGATTTTATGAAATCCACCCCCTAAGGGGGTAAAAAGGAGTAAAATGTGTTTTCCCAAAGGGATACAGCTTCCCTGTGCGGCTGGCAGGCTGCTGCCTGCTTGCACCCCCACCCACTGCCAGCTTGGCCATTCTTCCCTGATTGGGCCAGCCTTTCAAGGTTATTTGCATATGCAGGCTGATTGGGGCTCACAGCAGTCCACACCTTATCCTCCCACTGAGACAGTTGGAACACAGAGGTCATTTGCATATGCGGCCTGATTGGTCTTCACCCCCCACATTCTAAAGTCTGCAGTTGCTGTTGGGAGTCACTGAATGTGTCCTGAGGTAAAATGCACCTCCCAGTCTTCCCCTAAAAGTAATTAAACACCGTAGCAAAGCATGGGTATCAAGCTAGTATCAATTAAAATTGACTGGATAGACAGCACAATACTGGCTTCAAGGAGATTCCTCTGTCGGTCTCCAATTCTACAAAAGCCTTGCAGACAGTATCTAAGGCCACCCACTACAATTCATTTCAATCAGATAGTTAGTTCAGGCAATCATACTATTACTTAAAAATAGTCCTGCCTCTGGTTCAGAACCTGAAATAATCATCTTTTATTCCTGAACATTTTTGTCTGTCTGTCTGTCTGTCTGTCTGTCTGTCTGTCTGTCTGTGGAAGGATCTGGGAGACATCTAACACCCACCTCCCCAAAATGTAAACTCAAATATATTTAAATGGCAGATTCCCTTGGCTCCAGAGAAACAAAAATACTGAAATGTTCCCCGTGTCAGCCATTTTGTGGTGGTGCCCACTATCCTTTCTCTAAATCCCTGAAGTGCCCGCAGACTCAATAAAATTTGGGACCCTTGGCCTAAGCTAACCCACACTTGCTCCAAAGAATCTCCTAAGAGCACTAAATCTTTTTAAATGCATACAACAAAAGCCCACAGTAAAAATATGATAGGATTCTTCACAGTAAAAAAACCCAATGGAAATATCTGCCTTACAGAATTTACCAGATTACACGATTAAGTATCCTGTGCCATAGATGTCCATAGAAGGTGAGAGCAGCCTTTAGCTAACAGGAATTCTGAGATTGCCACTAACACTCCAACAAAAAAAGCAATCTTCCAGAAAAAGAACAAACCTCCTCTTTCAAACATTTAGTCAACAAAAGCCTTACATTTTTATGAATAACATACATTCCTTTAAGCACTTCAACAGGTCACACCCCAGTCCTAATGAATCCTACAACCAATATTATTATATCTGAACTCTGCCCTCAGCCATCTTACAAGTTCATCCTTCACCATGATCAACTCCAAAAGTGCAAGAGGTCTATTGATTTTCATGTAATAAAGGAAAATATTACATTTGCTTAATTGTTACACAGTGAGAGCACTGAGCAAGAAATCAAGTCTCTATTTAATGCTGCAAGCAGCACTGAATGGTATTGAATCAATAGGGTAGTTTGTCAAAGAGGTTCTCCGAGGAAGGTACCCCATCACCGTATGGACAAGGAGTCATGTTGCCTCCACTTATCGAAAAACAGGTAAGCAAAGTCAGCAGTCTCCATTATCAGAAATCAAATACACGGCAGCTAGTGTAGGGGCCACTCCAAGGAAAAGCTGTATTTATAGTGTGGTAATTAAAAACCATTTTATCAGTCTTGTGTTGAGACTAAACCTTTACAGCAAAGTATTGACAAAATCAGAAGCAATGAATGAGCAGTATTTGACTTTAAACTTACGAGCTGCACTCATTTAATTTTGCCCATTACTGGGAAAATCAGTTCTAGCCAATCTAGCAAAATGCTAATAGTCACTTTTATTATTAATGAAGCTTAATGTAACATGCCAGCTTCTCCATTGTGTAAACTATTTTTTTAATTTGTGTTAGAAATATTCTTTGTGTTGCCAAGTAGGCCCCCTCCCCTGCTTTAAAGCCTGCCATGGACTGTGTTAAAGTTTCCTGCATTGCTGTTTTACTGCTACACCAAAGATTGCTTTACAGGTGTGTGTGTGTTAATACACGTGTCAGTTTCCTGCCTGTGTGTCAATTACCTTGCTGCTGCTATAGACTGTGTAGTTTACTGACTCCATGTCTGGATAACTGCACAAAGGACTCTCTTTCTGGGCAACCCTGCCCTGACCTGTATCTGGACTTCCCAGTGTGCGTTTGGACTGTGTGCCCCGTGCCTGCAGTGCCATCTACCACGGACCGTGCCTGTTCTTTGCCTTGGACTGTGTTTTAAGTGTTGTTCCCCCTGCCTCCATGGAAGCCTGCCTCATATGGGTCCAAGCCGCTGCTAGCAGCCGGGCGCCTGCCGGGGAAACCTCCAGCGAGCCTGGCTAGGCGCTCCCTGGTCAGTTGCCGCCTGGAGCCTCCCGCGAGCCGGTCCCCGAGCTTGCCCTCGCTACCGGGCAGCCTGCTATCCAGCCCCAGCTATGCCCAGCCGGCATCCATGTTCTCAGGCAGCCAGAAGACCCTGGGAAGAAGACTGCTTTGGGAAGCCATTTCGGCGAAGCGGGCACACCACGTCCGCAGCGAGAGCCCCTCGCCCCGCTCTGCATATCTTAGGAGCCGCCCCGGAGAAGAACTAAGTGCCGACCATCCCAAGCACTTAGAGAATGCATCTCAAAGAAACCTCCGCATTCCAGAGCTGATGACATCAGGACAAGCCCTGTCCGCTGGAACATCCTTTCAGCCCACTTGGATTTCCCCCTCCCTCTTTTGTCCCCTCTTCTTGAGGTGTCACTTATCACAATCTGATTACCAAAGTGGCCCATCCAAGCCATTCAGTAGCCCATTAGACCCTTTGTTTTAATCTGTGAGAACCACCAAGTACAGCACCAGCCCCAGGGTACGTTGTGGGGTATTTAAGCCGGCCTCTCAGACCGCATGGGGCGTGTGCCATCCTATCCAGACTTCCTTGCTGTCCGTCTGTGGTTCCAGTGCTGGCATTGGACCACCCCCCTCGCTGCTGTGTCTCTGCTTCGCTTCAGGATAAGTGAGTATTCCCCCTATCATCGTTGGGAACCAGCTAATGCGAACGTCTCTGTATTTCCTACTCTGTATTTCTTAGATCTTGTATGTTCTCTTGTATGCTTGTGCAAGTTTAGGCTTACGCCACACTGAATACACGTGTTTGGAACCTATTTGTTGTCTGCCTCTTTTTCACTAGAGTGTCTGGGATCGGGACCTCCGTATACATAGGTTATGATCCGCGCTTAATTTTAAGTTACAGACTGCTACAGCTAATTCCCCATTATAATAAAGAGCAGTTCTGGTAACATTTGGTCCAAATATACTGGGATGTTTCTTCGATTACAAATTTATTTAGAGGTAAGCAAAACAAATACATTACCAAGAGACTGGGGGGAACCCCTTCACAAGTATCTGAAGAGGCATGCTCTTGCACTATTCCAGTGTACTTTCCCCACTTCTAATCTTAAGCTTTTAAAAAACAAATCCCCAATATTCGGGACGACCATTGCTAAAATAATAATTTAAAGCAAAATTCTCCATATACATTCTTAGATCTGTAAGCTAAACGTTTAGGCAGTCCAGTAAGAATTTGCTTATTATAAACTGAGTATTAATAGTCTCTGTCACAAATCTGAGACAACCTCGTCCCCGTATGCACTGTTTCAATGCACTAACCATGTATGTCAAACTTGACTATGGGCACAATTCAGCCAAAGTTAAGCACCCTGAAGTCTCACCGATTTCAGTGAGAGTCAAGTATGTCTTTTTTTTTCTGCCACTGTATAATGTAGCCACACTCCTACAACATCCTGACTTGGATTCTTTGACCTGATCCTAAACAGTTACACCCTTCTAAGCCCACCGAAGTCAATGAACTTAGAAGGGTATAACTCTGTTCAGGATTAACAGTACTTAACATGGGCTGCTTTGTTCCCAAACTATCAGGGCGCAATCCACTCCTAAGCCACTAAATTTAGCAATGTTCCAAATTGTACAAACATACAAAACACTATAATGAAGAGACACATGCCAGATATGTAAATTTTCAAAGCGCCTTCCCAAAATATATGGGTTTGAGACCTCTTTTTGCATAAAGATTCTTAAAAATCAAAGCCTCCCCAATAATCTTGATGGAAAGAGTTGCCTTTGGATTGCATTACACTGCAAATTAATCTGTTGCATGAGAAGAAACACACACATATTCAACAGATAAACAGAAATAATTCCCAATAATATACATTTTCATTATTGCACTTGGAGCTGCAATGAGTTACATACATAAACAGATTCAGGTATTTTCCCAGGGTCACTCATATGTCACTGCACAGCATACTTAATGTGTTTACAAGTTTCAAAATGGAAGGAAAGAAGTAACAGGGACATATCCTGAAATCTCCAAGCGTTATGAATACCCTGAAAACAGCAATTGAGCCTCGAGCCTGTTGCAAAAAACTGGCAAAATATGTTCTGCTTCAGCAAGTAATAACAGGATCTGTTCTTGAAAGATATTTAGTACATGGCATTTTCATCTTCTTTATTTAGGAAGTAAACAGTAACCGGGCCATAGCGGGTGTGAACAGTCTCTGTCACGGTGACAAGGAACCAGGAACCAATTCCATACAATAAAGTAGGAATACCTATAAAACACACAAAAGAACAGATCAAAAACAGACCAAGGCAGTATGTTTTAAGACAGTGGCTACATTATACCAAACATGGACAGAAAGGAAGCATAAAGTTCAAGAAACAGAATACAAACAAATGCTATCAAGACTGGAAGTTGTTGCACTGTAGCACTCTAGAAAAGTTAGGGAAATGCAATGCTGTGCTATAGTAGCTGCTGGTCTCCCTCTTCTGGCCTTCATGTTGCAAGAAGGGAGAGATATAGCCACCATAGTGCAAGGCTACATTACTTTAGAGTAACTATAAGGCTGAGTATATGGTTGAGTTAAAAGATATTATTTTGCCATTTTTCAGAAGCACCTTAGTTTCTTCTAAAGAAAGTGATGTTAAAGCATGTTAATTACACCAAGATACCTTTGAGCCCTTCTTTGAAGATCAGGGTTTTGTTCCTCTAGCAATCTCCTGTCTGCGATAGCACATGCTTATCTAGTTTACAAGATGCAAGCCTGGGTAATATTTTTTGCTCTCTTAAATTAATTTTTATTATTTATTTCACTTGTACTCCACCTTTCTCCCCAATAGCGACCCAGAGCCGCTTGCATCATTCTCCTGGCTTCTATTTTAACCTCACAACAACCCTGTGAGGTAGGCTAGGCAGAAAGTATATTGCTGGCCCAAGGTTACCCAGCCAACTTCCATGGCCAAGTGGGGACTCAAACGTGGGTCTCCCAGATTCATGCCTAGCACTCTAAACACTACACTATAGTGTCATTCATATTTGAACAAAGACTCCTGAGGGACTCCTCTAGAAGTTATTGAGGAGGATATGCTTTTAATCTGTATCGCTTATTTTTATTTACATATTTATACCCCACTTTTTTCTCCAATGGGGACTCAAAGCAGCTTACAACATCACTTTCCCTCCTTTTTTTCAATCCTAACAACCCTGTGGAGTAGGTTAGGCTGAGAAGGTATGACTGGTCAGAAGTCATCCAGCAACTTTCCAAGGCAGATACTCTCTCTACATGAGACAAATTATAGCAGGATGCTTGAGTGAAGGAAGATGCAATGTTAGCTGGGAAGCTGAGTTTTATAAGACAGATCAGAAGGCGCTCAGTTTCACCTCTCTAGAGCCTGCAAAGATCGCTCCTCAGAGGGTTTGTTTATTTCCTCTTGGCCTCTCTGTCAATTTCACCTCCCCTTAGGGGAGGTGAAGAGGAAATAAACAAACCCTCTGAGGAGGAGTGATCTTTGAGGGCTCTAGAGAGGTGACACTGACAGAGCTTTCAGGTCTGTTTTCTTAAACTACCCTTCCGGGCTAACATTGCCTCTCCCTTTATTCGACCGTCCTGGTGTGATTTCAGATCCAACACTCTAACCACTACACACCCTGGCACAGAAAAGTATTATCAGCTTTTTGTTGTTGTTGCACATATCGAGTATGAGACCAGTGCAATTCATCCCACTGAGAAACGGCAAAATATCCTTCAATGCTTGCACTGCCCGGTGGACAGAGGTGCATTGGGGGAGCCTGAAATATGAACCGGCTCCGGGGGTTCAACGGAAACGAGAGCCCGCGAAATCCGCTCGCCCTTTCAAGCGGGACCGGCGGCGGGGGCCGTGGAAGCCGCCTCGGCGCGCGGCTCACCCAGGTTGATGAGCTTGAGGGCCGTAAAGCAGCGGTCCTGCAGGGCCAGGTCCTGGCGGGGCGCCCGGGAGCAGTGGTACTTGATGAAGGGGAAGCAGCCCGTCCGCAGGACGTGGTAGTTGGCGCCCCGCACCTCCCAGTTGAAGTGGGAGAGCCCGAACTGGTCGTTGCGCACCGAGCTGTACTTGACGCAGTAGGAGGTCCAGTGGGGCAGGCCCCGCTGCAGCAGGTGCTGGCTCAGCACCTCCGAGGCCCTGGGCCGGGGCGCGCCGCCGCCCTCCGCGGGCAGCAGCAGGGCCAGCCTGAGGAACGCCTGGTGCAGCTTCTTCAGGGGGACCATGCCTGAGGAGCACGCAGGGAACGCCGCACGGCCCTGCCCGGCCTCCAGCGGCCCCTTTCCACACGGTCCCCCTCTCAACAGAAGGAGGCTGTCTCCAACCCCCCCCCCCGACCTTTCCCCCCGTTATTCAAAGGACACGCGTCTCGTCTGAATGTTTACACACATAAAGAACGTTTTCTTCCTCACTTTCAACACTTGCGCGCATGCGCAGCGGCCTTCAATTCTCCCGACCCCTGCACTGCGTCTGCGCGAAAGCCGGGGGGAGGGAGGCTGCGCGCGCCCGGCAATTTGTTTTGCGCGTGCGCGCTCCCGCTTTTGATTTCTGAGGCTTGTGGTGCAGGGCGCGAAAAGGAAGCTTGGGTGCCTGAGGGGGCTTCGCGGGGCTGCCTGAAAGGCTTCCTTCCCGCGAATATCCCACACCGTCATCGTTTTATATATATATATATATATATATATATATATATATAAATACCATTTATATATACACACACGCACCACACAATTAAACAATAGTAAAGAGCCCAGCAGCACCTTTAAGACTAACCAACTGTAGCATAAGCTTTTGAGAACCACAGCTCTCTTCGTCAGATCCGCATCTGCCGAAGAAAGCTGTGGTTCTTGAAAGCTTATGCTACAGCTGGTTAGTCAATGGTGCTACTGGACTCCTTACTATTTTGCAACTACAGACTCATACAACTAACTCCTGGATCTATTAAACAATAATAATACAATAATTGAGTGATGCCTTTTGAACTAGAAAATCGTTCAACTTCAAAGGAGGGGGACACAACAACACCCCACCCACTCCTTTCCTTGGATGTGATCATTTATCTGAGTAAAACTCACAGTTTTGAACCATTAAGCATCATCTGGGAGGGGAAAGAAGAGCAAATGGAAATGGGAGTAGAGTCCTCCCCCCCCCCCCGATAATTATGAACAATATTTCTAACTGCCATCTCAGACCAGCGAGCTGGAGAGCAAGATTGTGCTAATTAATCAATTACTACGCTCCAACGTAGCCTGTTTATGTGCTAGAATGTGCTACAGGCCACTCATTACTAATCAGTGGCAAGAACAAATTTTGACTCAACTTACCTTTTGATAATTAATAGAGCAGAGAGAGCTTTAAATGTGCTTTTGGAATTAGCTGAAGTGACAGGAGGAGGATGCTGGGAGGAGACTGGAAGATGCTGGTCTTCACTGCAGGGGTGTGGGGTTGCCCTGAAAGGAGGGAACGGTAGCCCTCTGGGCACTCAGATGTCATCAGCACCAAATATTTCTGCTGTAACCCCCAAAACCTGCCCGTAGTGAAGTAACATTGGAAGGAAAATGGAGCAGGAGGGACTAAAAATCTAAAGAGAGTCAAACCAACTGCCAAGGAGAATGGATGACATAAAAAGCGTCTTTGAAACCTCTTCCCTTGAAGAGGCATGGAATTAAATAAGATCCTGTTAAGCCTCTCCTAATGTGACATTTTTCTCCAGGCAGGTAACCACGAGCCAATGCAAGCTGCCAACTGCAACTCTTTTTAGTCACCTGTTTGCGTGTGTCAGAGTTCCACCCAGGCTTAGTTTGTACTGTGCTGTGCTCAGCTCCAGATCCTGTTTTTCGTGCTAGGTGTCAGTCCCAGAAGAACTTAAGAAGAGCCCTGCTGGAGTGGCCCATTTACTCCAGCATTCTGTCTCACAGTGTCCAACCAATTATTCTGTAGGGCCAACAACAGGGCTTAGAGGCTGAGGCCTTCCCCTAATTTTGCTTCCTGGCACTGGTATTGAGAGGTTTACTGCCTCTGAATATGAAGGTCACTTCAGTCACCAGGGCTAGTAGCCATTCATAGACCTATCTGTCTAAGCCCCTTTTAAAGCTGTCTCTGCCTGTGGCCCAGAAGCAGGCAATGGCACACCACCTCTATGAGTCTCTTGCCATAACTACCCCACCAGGGGTTGCCATAAGTCAGCTATGACTTGAGGTCGCTCTCTACTCTCTCTATGCCAGTGGCCATCACTACACCCTCTGGCAGATAATTTCACATTTTAATTACACATTGCATAAATAGTAGAAAAGAACAAGAGTCCAGTAGCACCTGTAAGACTAACAAAATTTGTGGTAGGATATGAGCTTTCGTGAGTCACAGCTCACTTCTTCAGCTATCTATCTGATCTATCTCATTGCATAAAGAAGTATTTCCTTTTGTCTGATCTGCATCTACTACCCCTCAACTTTGTTGGATGCCCTTGAATTAACTTAGGATATGAATATATTCATCCTTTGTTCAACAAGTTTCTACCCTGACAAATTTTATATAAGTTAAACATTCTGTTGATCCAAGCTTTTGTTTGATAACTGATTTTTTTTAATGAATTATTGATAATTTCTCCATTTTATGTTTTTATTATGACTGTTTAATTGATGCTGTAAACTGCCTTAGTGATGATCTACAATGATGAAAAAGCATGATAGGAATTTTAAAATAAATACATTTGCAAATAAACGCAAATAAATTTGCAAAGTAAGGAGGATAACTCTACCCACTAGCTATGTTTCCAGAAAATCTTACTCCAGTTCTGAAGGAATATACAACATATCCTCTTTCCTTCTGAATGGACCACTGAGAAATTTGTATTTTATTCATCGTAAGAAATAAAACTGCTGTTTGCGTTCCCAGACCTGCACACTTTCTAGATGCAATCCCCTGAGAGGTCTATGTACCCAAACTGGAGAAATTATTGCCACGCTCCACAACACAACCAACAAGGCCAAACTACTTTCAAAAATAAACACATTTGCATTTTATTGGAAGAATGAATCAATATCCCTTTAAGCCAAAGCAAAGAAATTGGATCTGATATAATTCCCAGTGAGAGTATGTCTTTGAGTCTGAAATTCAGATTGGCATGTGTACATCTTCAACCACGATGTTTTTCAAAAATCCAAAACACGATTTGTTCCATGACGAGTATTTATTGTTGCGTGGCTCTAAATTTCAAGATGTAGAAAAGTGATGTGGCTTGTGGAAAAGAGTGGATGTTTAACCTACAAGGAATAAATAAATTATACTTTAAGAAGATCATCTTTGAAGGAAGGAAATTTTCTCTTCAATGCCATCCTGTCTTGAAAGCAGAATATTTTCTAAGCGGTATGTTATCATTTATTGAACTAAGAGGCTCTAACGGTCATTTCTGAGAAATCTGAAAGCAGGTGTGTAACTGAAGAGATACATATCCTTCCGAAATTGTCACATGGTTGTAGAGAATTTTCTCCACTCATAACAATTTGTTTGTTTTATACCCTTTCTTCCCAGTAGGGACCCCAAAGTGGCTCATACTTCTTCTGTTCTCCATTTTATCCTCACAACAACCTCATAAGGTAGTTTAGGCTGAGAGGGTATGACTGGCCCAAGGTCAGCCAGACAGCTTTCATGGCAGAGTGGGAATTTGAACCTGGGCCTCCCAGATCCTAGCCTGACACTTTAACCACTACACCACCCTGGCTTTCAATTCTATGCATGCTTATTTTGTCCAGTGGGGGCTTACTCCTAGATAAGTGTGCACAGGATGAGCTAATGCACACGTACTTGAGAATAAGCTCCACTGAAAATAGTGGGACTTGCATCTGAGTATACCTGCATGGGATTGGATTTGTTACTCTAGTTAAACGTAATTTTGAAAAACCCAGACATGGCCCAACTCTGAGAAGCGGGCCTTTGACGTGTGAGCTGAGTCCTAAGACAGAGTCCTAGGAACTGGCTGCCTAGCCTCCCATGATGAAAGATGCAGGGGAGGATTAGGAGGAGTTTGTGTAAAAAAGATCCCCCCCCGACTTAACCCCCCCCCCATTTTAATGGGATCAGGACAGGATGGAGCCAATAAGCAGTTTGGGCTGTCTATCTCTTGCTTTGCTTTTCCTTATAGCTCTGATACTAACTGCAGTCTCATACAACTCGTCTTCTGCCTCCACTAACCTTTCAAATTGTTTTTTTTTTAATGGAAGGAAGAATTCTTATCAAAGGATATCGCAAAATCTACTATGACCATTTCCTGCAAAAACCCTCTTTAAATTAATATTTCATTGATGGGATTTCCTAGAAAACATTCAAATTGCTCAGTAATATTCCATGAAATCATTGACTGCTTAGTTTAAAATACATGAGATCATCTTTCCTCCGTCAGATTTGTAGGATATGAGGAAGATGAACTTTTCCAAGGAGACATGGAAAACCACAGAGAATCAAAATTGGAAACAAATTAGGTGTTAGTCTGTAGTCCTGTGGTACAAGCCCCAGGGTACGCATATCAAATGTTAACAGAAGCTAAAACAACTAACAGTGAAACTTTCAGCATTTTGGAATGATGTTACACTGGGCTTTTTTCCAGCTGGAACGCGGTGGAACGGCGTTCCGACACCTCTTGAAAACAGTCACATGGCTGGTAGCCCTGCCCCTTGATCTCCAGACAGAGGGAAGTTTAGATTGCCCTCTGTGCCACTGCACGAAGGGCAATCTAAACTCCCCTCTGTCTGGAGATCAGGGGGTGGGGCCACTGGTCATGTGACCATTTTCACCAAGGGCGATTTAAACTTTAAAAAACTCCCCCCTTGTTCCAGCTGACCCAAAGTGACATCATTGTGCGGTCCTGGGTTCCACCACCTCTTTTCCCAGAAAAAAAGCCCTGACGTTACTCATAGATCTTGAGAAGTTGGCAGCTACCAGTTTAGCAGATCTACGCATAAGGAACAGACTGAAGAATGTTACCATCCTCCTGACCCAGAGACGTCAATAAAAAGCCCCACTTCATTACGCCTTGTAAGCTCTGGTGTAGGCATCACTGGACTTGTGAATGATCGTTGCTTTGCAGAAGCGAGACTGTTGATAAGGGAAGGTGACTTTTAATTAAGGTTTTACTAACTATTTTGTCGGAGCCTGTGCTTTAGAGGCCTGCTGTTCTTCTTCTTCAAACTGTAGCTTGTTGTGCTCTGCAACTCCCAAGATTGTTTCAATATCTCGGACAGCTTCCTGTAACAGAGTCAAATTCGTTAAATAGTTTTTATGCTGCAAGGTGTCCTTCTAGATGCTCCTCCTACTTTACCAGATTAGATCAGCAGTATCAGGCACTTACAAACCAGGGAGGAACACTTTGCAGGAGTGGGCTGAGTAAGCTGCCAAATTTGGCAGGAGGCGGGCTCTGACTAGACATGGGCATGAACAGCATTACGAATGGAAAAAACCCACGAACAGCCCGTTCATCTGTTTGCGAACAAGCCGTTGCCTCGGTCGTTGCCTTCATCAAGCCAGACAGTCTGGGGCCTTTCAATCAATTCCCCTGGCAAGGGCAGGGACTGAACTCTGTCTGAACTCCTTCTGGCTTTCCTTCTGGCTTTAACCCTTCAAAGTACTCCCAGCAGAGAGTCCCGTTTTTTCCACTGTGAAGAGAAAATGACAACAAAGGGAAGGACCCGTGGATCATGCCTTTCCTGGGGTCCAATCTCTCTGAAACTTGGGGGGTCTTCGGCGAACAGTGAGGACTGTGTCCCCTGCAAATTTGGTGGGTATTGGACATTGGGAAGGTCAGTTTGTGGAGTGTTAAAAGGGCCTTGCCCCTTGCACGTGGCAAGAAAGGGCCCCTTAAACTATCAGCTGGCAGGCGGCAGGGGGAAATTCCCCCTGCCGCCTGCCAGCTGATAGTTTAAAGGGATCTTTAAGGGGCCACAAACAACGAACATGTTTGTGAACAAGGTCGTTTGTTACTGTTCGTTGTTCGTGGATGGCAATGAACAACAAACAGCTTGTTCGTTTTTTTTCCATTCGTGCCCATGTCTAGCTCTGACTAGCAGCTAAGGAGAGAAGGAGCGGAAGCCACAGGCTCAGTGACATTCCAGGTTGAGGCTTAAGGAGTTCCACTAGCACCTGCTATTGCTTGTTAACCTCAATTCACCCCTCTGACACTGCTGTGATTTCTTAAAGTTTCAAGGCCCAAATAGAAGAGTCCAGTAGCACCTTTAAGACTAACCAACTTTAGTGTAGCATACGCTTTCGAGAACCACAGCTCTCTTCATCAGATGCAACTGACAAACAGAACTGTGGTTCTCGAAAGCTTATGCTACACTAAAGTTGGTTAGTTAGTCTTAAAGGTGCTATTGGATTCTTTTCTATTCTGCTACTACAAACTAACACAGCTAACTCCTCTGGATCTTAGGTCCAAATAATAATTATGGCACTGCTATGAAACTTCATCCCAGATTATTCTACATCATGTGTGCGGTGTTTCTTTGGAGTGGTGGTGGTTCTGGGTCCTCTTTGAATAGGGAATGATCTTTTAGGATTAGGTCATGCTCATTCCTGATCTATGGGCGGTTTCTTCTTGGTGACTGGGTACTTGGGGGTTGACTCCAACAATACAGTTTCAAACGGAGGTCCTTTGCCTTTGAATAATTGTAGTAGGGCTCTCTATATTACCATGTACGTCCCTCAAAAATTCATAGGCAACATACAGGTGTCGTTTTTGGGTTTACAAGATACAGCCGATAAATGGATATCAAGTTTATTTATGCCATTTATTAATGTATGTTTTTAATATCTTCACAGTTTCCTTTTATAAATCAAGAAGTCTAGGCTTTAGGGAAGAGAATTTAGGCTTTAGGGAAGAGAATTAGCTGTCCAATTAGCTGTCCCACGAATAGACGAATTTTAATATGAAAATCTAATTTCCGTGGTAGCTAATGGCATCACTGGGGCGAGGACCTCCTTTTGAATATTCCAGTGGCTTCCAGCTGAAGCAAGTCTACATTACCACATCAAAAACGCTTACATTTAACTAACAGATTCACTGGGAATCTCACAATATTGACCCTCGTGCTGTAAAACCTGCACGGCTAAGAAGAGAACCTAGGTTGGTTTAGCACTTGTTTATAATGCAGCATGAGGTGTTTTCAGTCCTCGAACAGAAATTTAACTGGGATCGTTAGTTAATTAACACCTCACCTTAAAATTGGTCTCGGCATGCATATTAGGTGCTGATAATTCTTGATAGATGATGAAGAGATGGTGAGCAAAGGTCATGAGGACCCCCTGGAGATGTTCTCCAATTGTTCTGTTAATGATATCCAAACAAATGACTTTGCCAATGATTCCATTCGCATGCTTAAAAACAATCGCCCTCTCATTTGGGTCTGTCAGCCGGTGGAATTTAATGAGTATTTTCAATCTCATAAGGTGGCAATCTTCAGGGAGATATGAAAGATGAGTCTCCATTTTAACTTGTCAGGAGAAAGGATTTGTGTAATAAATAATTTTTATTAATCAAGTAGCAGAGAAGAGCTTTAGTGATTCTGAGCAAAATTCTGCGGCCTTTTCAAAACGGCTCTGGTTTTCCGAAATGTGACCTGCTTACCATTGGTGCAATGAAACACCATGTATTGCTAATACTGGAGAATGCTGTTGGAAACTTGTCCTTGGTAAGTTCCATTGTAATTAAAGAGAGCTGAACGACCATTCCAGCAAGATGTAGGCACGGCCTGTGGATTGTTCTGTGCTGAACAGGAGTACAGGGACCCCTTCACATACAAGTGAGTTGCTTGGCCTGTGGACATGCCTAGCTTGGTTCTGCTTCCTTACTCAAAACCATTTATACCAGGCTAAGGTTTTACAAGTGCTTGGGTATGGAAGATTAGCCCCCTAATATTGCCAGTCTTACAATTCTCTTTTGCAAACTTACAGCATTCCAAATCTGTGCCTCTTCTGCTCTTCAAAAATTGTAAAGATTGTGCCTTCTCTTTGCTGTGGATGCGGGAAAGAAAGGAATAAGCATCCTTATCATCAATAAAAGGTTTTAAATCAACAATAGCACTTGAAAGTATCTACCAAATGCCCTCTGTAATAAAACCATCTTACATGCCTTCCTGAAGGCAGCAAATAAAGCGCCCTCCACATCTCCTAACTAGGCCATTACAGGGAAATGGAACGACCACAGAAAAAGCCAGCGACTCATCTGTTGCCTTACAGATAATCCTAGGAGACTGTACCACCAAAAAAAGGATGTTTGAGGAATGTAACTGGTTCACTGGGATCTACTGGGAGGTTGAAAGTCTGAGGGCCCCAGGCTATGAGAGTTTTTAAGTTAATGACCAGCATTGTGAATTGGGACTGGAACCAAATAGGCAACCAGTACAGTTAACATGAGTTATATGCTCCAAGTGGTTGACCCCAGACAGGAGTCTTGCTACCATTTTTTTTTTACCAGTTGAAGCTTCTGAGATGTCTTCAAGGGCAGTCCTACATTAAGCATGTTACAGTAATCTGATATGGAGGTTACCAGGGCTTTTTTTCTGGGAAAAGAGGTGGTGGAACTCAGTGGGTTGCCCTCGGAGAAAATGGTCACATGGCTGGTGGCCCCACCTCCTGATATCCAGACAGAGGGGAGTTGAGATTGCCCTCCGTGCCGTGGTGTGGAGGGTGATCTAAACTCCCCTCTGTCTGGAGATCAGGGGGCGGGGCCACCAGCCATGTGACCATTTTCAAGAGGTTCCGGAACTCCGTTCCACCGTGTTCCAGCTGAAAAAAAGCCCTGGAGGTTACTAAGAACAGTAGTGCGGAACTGGAGGGACCCTGTTACTAGCTCCTTCTCACCGGGTGGAATATTTGGTGACTTACAAGATGGGGACCAGGATCCTGAGACCAACCCATGAGGCGGCAACCAGGGCACTTCCAAAAACCCTCTTCAAAGCCCCTGAAGAGCCCAAAGAAGCCAGATCATCTTGCTCCAATCTGCTCACCAGCTCAGAACACACCTTCTCAGAATCAGCTGCAGCTCCAATCTTGGCCTCACTAGGCAGATCAAGACCCCCAGCCTTCTGGAAGCATCCCTGCCCCATCAGAGCACCTGCATCCGTGGCTGATTCTTGAATTCCTAGAAATCTCTTCCTAGCTTGACCACACATACCCCTACAAGACTACTTAAGCCTCTCAGCCTTTGATGAAACAACATCCTAAACTCTTGCCACTGTCCTGTCAGTCTCTGGAGCCAGACCTGGCTGGCTTCAGCCTAGAGTAAGACAAATTATACAAAAAATATAAGAGGCACCTTCACCTATAACCACTATATACACAAGTAGAACTCTACACGTGAAGGGATATAGAGGGATCTATATAAATACAATTCTGGCAAATACACCAGATAAAGAATCAATTTCCACAATCTAGACTAATTAATAAATTCGTATTTCAATGTAACCAATCAGAAAATTCATACTCCCATAAAAATGGTCATAATCAGTATACAAACAAGTCCATAATCATAGTATACAAATGGTAAATGAATCATGTACAAGCGGTGCACTCTCTCCACGCTGCTATAAGTCCAATTAACTCAAAACCCTATGACAAGGGTAACTAGTAAAAGTCCACCGGAGAACATCCAACCGGTAAGTCTCCAAGATAAGTCTCCAAGGTTGCTTTTAGTTAATAATACTTTTATACACTTTCTCAGATGATAAAGGAGACACTGTGGACGCCTGAAAGGGCGTCCTTCGCCCAACAATCAGGGCCGGCGTCTGTAGCCTGTTGTTTTGTCTGAAGACCTCTTCTGGGGCGATTATAATTCCAGTTAAATGCTGTTAATAAATATCATGAAATGTAAAATCCTAGGACAGTATGAATCCTAGGACAATGCAAGAAATAAATAAATTTTCAATTACAAATATCCAAACATACCTGTGCATTCTTATATCCCTTCACGTGTGGAGTTCTACTTGTGTATATAGTAGAGTAAGACAAAGACAAAGGGTGGGGTATAAATCAAATCAATCAATTAAATAAATAAATAAATAAATAAATAAAGATCAACGTTCTTGCAATTGCCTACTATTCCTTTCCCAGCTATTTCATTTAAATCAAAAACACACAACCTTCCTACCTGGACATCATATCCGATCCCATGGGCCTTGCACATCTGGAGAAAAACATTGTAATAGATGATGGACAGGTTGGTGTGCATCATTGAATTGCTCATGACAACACAGCGACTGACTATGGAGACCTGGCATGAAAGAAAAAGTGGGAAAGAGCTGAACTTTGAGGAAGCGCTGGCTGATCGCTGGCTTGATGCAGAGAACATTTACACTCAGTCTTGAGAGGTTATTATAAGACCTGCCATGCTTTTTTGCTTCCCAAAACAAGCAAATTTGAGCTTTGGCATCATGAACACAGTAGGGAAATGCAATGTAGGGGAACAGAGTCAGGAGTCACTTATGGAATTTAAATACTGTTTACGCACACTTCACGTACAAGATTACATTACCCTGGCAGCTCTATAATCATGCGAACTCACTCTCGTTGACATCAATAGATAGAAGAGAGGGTGCTTTACGTCACTGCTAAAACAAAATGTGCTTAAAATAGGGATCTCCCTGCAATTTCAAGAGAAACTTGAAACTGTGCCATGCATAATCTGAAAGCTTTTAATGCACAAGACAAACATAGGCCGTTTCCACACACGTTGAATAATGCACTTTCAATACACTTTAGAAATCCTTTGGAAGTGGAATTTTTGTTTCACACACGAAAACCCAATTCCAAATGATCACTAAAAAGCATTGAAAGTGCATTATACAACGTATGTGGAAGCAGCCATAAACAAGTTAACATTTATCACTTTATTGAAACGCGTGTGATTTTGAAGCAAATAAAATTATCCTTTAAAACCTTCATGCTGTTTGAAACTTCAAGAAAGAGAGAATCTCCACAAAGTTTAATTTCGATTTCTCCTTGAGGGGAGGGGTCAAGAGCAGGATTGCTCTAATATTTTATTTATTTATTTTCGATTTTTATTCTGCCTTCCCCACATTTCCAGCAGGCTCAGGGTGGATTACAAAATTATTGCATTTACAGTGAAATCCTAAACAGAGTTACTCCAGGCTAAGCCCATTGATTTCAATGGGCTTAGACTGGAGTAAGTCTACTTAGGATTTCACTGTTAAAATCCATCCTTCTTCCAAGTTGCTCAGCGTTGCTTCCATGAGGAGAAATCCCATTTAATTTCTTCTGAGGAAGATTAGACTAAGAGACAACCATTAGTTGAACATCGCCCAATTAATGTGATAGTGGATTAGAGCTTTCAACCCAGTTCTCCCCAACTCAACTCTCTCCAATTGTTCTGAAATTATAACATCATCATGTGAACATTCTTTTATGATTTACTTTTGGTTAAGGCCTTCCCCATCCAATGCCAGGCACCCTGAAAAGTTATTCCCCTGGAATGGGGAAGCATTACATTAGAATTGGCTGATTATTTAATTTTTCAGACATGCATCTGTAAACATGATCCCAGAACTTGGAACTCGTGAAATAATTGTTTCCTTAACAGTGTGGTACTGGCAGGAATCTAAAGCAAAATGCTCAAATCGATACAGAGTTTTAGCCTCAGATGTGTTTTCTCACCTTTTATTTCTTAGCAAAGTGCTATTGATTGGACACTTTCAATAAAGAGGTAAATAATAATGTGTAAGCAAAACTGTGTTCTGCTTCTTGCAGAAATCTGGCGGCGGAAGAGCCAATAGTTTTCAAACCACCGTGTTTGAGATCTGCCAAATCATCTCAGGGGCAACCCACAAAGCAACTTCCATTTATTTCCATGGGGTACATGCAGAATCCTAAATGTGTAAATACACTCAGGGCAAAACTGGGGAGCACCATGCAGTTTGGATGAGGATTTTTTCCTATCAGTATTTCTTGATGTTCTGAATGACATCACTGGGTTATTTTAGGGTGCTAATGCAAAACCGAATTATTCAAAAAGGCTTTTGTATGGTAGGGAGGGGCTCTCAGATGCTTCGCTAATGAGTTAAGGGCCATCGATGTCGTGTACTGGCCCTAGCTTGAATAAAAGTTAGGCTTCCCTGACCCTGATTCTCATTGGAGGTTTCAGTTGGCAAGCACCCAATGGCCCGCTCTAAATAAAGGCCAATCACATTCTTGTAAATATATTATTTTGTAGATAGTTCATGCAAATGATGGTATCCTGGAAGGTTTGTTATTACTGGTTGATGGCTAAGCCAGGGGCGGAGCTTGTATGTATATATTGAGGGGTTCTGTTCTGCTGAATGTCTGTCTGTTCTGGTTGGCAATAAAGCACGTTGTTTGAGTTGAATCACTCTGGCTGAAATCATTCTGAGCTCCAGGCTCAGCACACAATAATAGACTTCACCACTATGTTGCCTTACGTATTACCTGTTGTCTTAAATATGTGCTCCTATGAGCTACTTGTGCTTCACGTTGTCTAATGTCAGCCCTAGAATTGCTTATGTTCTGTTTCAGCATTTCTTCAACTCTGTATTGGGTTCCTGCTAATGCTCTGTCTTTGTAAAATTGTGTTTATTTACCGTATGGTATTGTTATGGAAACGTCCTTGAAATTGACTGTACCGGTTTCACACTGTGTAATCCGCCTTGAGTCTCAGTGAGAAAGGCGGAGTATAAATTACATAAACAAAATCAGGGCTTTTTTTCAGCTGGAACGCAGGGGAACGGAGTTCCGGAACGACTTGAAAATGGTCACATGGCTGGTGGCCCCACCCCCTGAACTCCAGACAGAGGGGAGTTTAGATTGCCCTACGCACTGCTGGCATTGAGGTCAATCTAAACTCCCCTCTGTCTGGAGATCAGGGGGCGGGGGCACCGGCCATGTGACCATTTTCTCCGAGGGCAACCCACTGAGTTCTACCACCTCTTTTCCCAGAAAAAAAGCCCTGAATAATAAATAAATAATAAATAATGATCAGATCTAAGTGTTCAGAGGGGCTGTAGAAGTATTCCAGTACAATCCTAAGCAGAGTTACTCCAGTCTAAACCCCCTGAAATCAATGAACTTAGACTGGAGTAACTCTGTTTAGGATTGCACTGTTTGAGTCTAACCCTCAGAGCCAAAACAAAACAATGGTAGGGGTAGGCTAGCCTCCCTCCCTTTCTCCCCAGCCCACTACCCCAAGGGCTGTTTGTTGCATGCAGAGCCTGTTCCCAGGTGCTCCAGTCCTGCTGTTACTAAGCATGCAGTTTTGTGGGCACATGCGCAGTACTATATGGAAACAAAGCGTGCTGGAGATGAACGTTGGCAGCCACCGTAAGCAGCAGGGCCTCCAGTCTGGCTAGGGTCCTACTCTGTCTCTTATTTAGGGGTAATCCAGCCTAGGTTTCGAACAGAGTTTCCACACTGGGAAATCAGGTAGCCAAAGATTCCAACCATCTATTTTTGGCAACCAATAAAATAAATGAATGCTTGATAAAATAATCCAAGTAGCAGTTTAACAAGCGTAAATGCGAGTGCAGCGGCAATAACACAGAACTATTGTTTAAGCGCAGGCATCAGTTTGATGAGGTGCTTATTTCAGCTACCAAGCAGGCAAACACATGCATAATGAACTGCCGGATGAATTATTAATGTCTTGCTTATTTAGCCTCATCTGTCTCAAAGATAATGTATCCTAAGTATAATGAGTGATTGGTTTTGTACATAATTACAGTAGCAGCAGTATCCGGGAAATTTGCTCTTGCAAAGGAGATTTCTAAAAATAAAAACCATCACTCCCACTCGGTCACTGCTCCGTTTTATCAAAATCAAAATGAGCGGCCTAATGTACATGTAATAAATTCGCCGGGACGGAAGCATTATTAACATCATAATTTCACATAAAGTGTTTTTACTTAATCATTCATTACAGATCATGCGCTGTAAAAAGATTTGTCTCCTGTTTATTTCGCTGGACTTAAAAAAAAAGTATCTCTGATATGACGGCGTGTTTTCCATTGCCATCGACTGCCAGGCAAGCGAGAGTTGAAGGAATAAAAATGTATTGAGGGGTGGAAATTATATAGGCTGGGAATGACAAATTTATGTTAATCCTGACAGAATTTTAATTAAAAAGTTGCTACTTGATTACTTTTCATTTCTTAAACATGTACTACTGGGACTAATCATATCTAATCTACTCCTCTCCAGCTCAAAGTGGTGGCTTGACTTGAACAATAGCTCGGGAGCTCACTAGCCTATGGGTTACAAAGCTTTGACACTTTTTTGGAATGGTAGAACATCTCCTTCCAGTGATGGACAGAGGTTTCTGGACCATCTGATCATGTGTTAAAATGGTCGTTGCTGTGTAGGCAAGGGAAATCGTTTTTAAGAGGTCTCCAAATGTATTTTTCTGGGGAAAGCAAGCTACCACATTTGAAGTCAATCACCAATAAAAGTAATATTATCCTCTATATATTGTTGAAGGCTTTCACGGCCAGAGAACGATGGTTGTTGTGGATTTTCCGGGCTGTATAGTCGTGGTCTTGGCATTGTAGTTCCTGACATTTTGACAGCAGCTGTGACTGGCATCTTCAGAGGTGTAGCACCAAAAGACAGAGATCTCTCAGTGTCACAGTGTGGAGAAGAGACTTTAAGAATGAACAGAGCATGGTTTCCAGTCCTGAAAAACACCAGGCTAACAAAATACTCTGCATCTTACAATAGCCCTGCAGAGAAGATTAGCATATCAAATACCAATCCATATGCAAAAGAACCTCCTCAGGATACAGTGAAGCCTCCCTCCATTAGCATTCCACACCCTGGGAAACTCTTACAGGATGACTCAGCCCAAACCCACCTTCCTGAGTAGATATAAATTACCTGCCAACATCTTCTCCACACTGTGACACTGAGAGATCTCCGTCTTTTGGTGCTACACCTCTGAAGATGCCAGTCACAGCTGCTGGCGAAACGTCAGGAACTACAATACCAAGATCACGGTGATACAGCCCGAAAAATCCACAACAACCAATATTATCCTCTGTTCCAAAAGTGAAGGTAGGGAGGCATTCACAACAATCATTCCAAAGGCCCAAAACACTGAAGTCAAACAAAGTTAACAATGCCAAACCATTTTAAGCGGTCAGGGGGAACTGAGTCACTGAGTCTGAAGATGAGATAGCTAAATATTGTACCAGTTTCAAGTAGACACTTATTAAAGGATGCTACACTACTACAGAACAAATCTGTATTTGAAAACATTTCTAGTCTCAATATTCTTGTTATTTGGGGCAGTGTTAACGGCAGGCTTGTGACTTAAAATAAAGAGTTGGCTTTAAAAGTAATCAGATCTTGAAGCACCCCAGGGCAGCCTAAGGCATTTTGGTTTCCAGGGCAGGAAATGCAAATGACACCCCCTCATCCAACTTGCTAACATATGGCACAATGCCACCAGGATGCTGACTTGCACACGCCCCATGGAACTGAAAACAAACTGCAGAAGAGCAGTTATGTTAAGGTGTAGGTAAATGTACTTACATGTATTTAATAAGTTTAGTTATTTATTTAAAACATTAGCCACTTTTCTGCCTTGCGGGAACTCAAGGTGGCTTACAGCATCATGTTCATCAAGTGTAGGGAGATGCAATGTTAGCTGGGAAGCGTAGTTTAAAAAGACAGAGCAGGTGGATATGCTAATGAGTTCCTCCAGCTCTTTTTCTACAAAATGACCTGTTTGCAACAGAAGCACAAACGAAATGTGACCAGGATTCAAGCAAACAGAGGGTTTGTTAATTTCAGCTTCGCCTCCCAAAGGCTCTGTCAGTTTCACCTCTCCTGTCTAATACTGTGTGGGATGGCAACCAGAGGGCAGCAAGGAATGGAAATGGGCTGAAGCTGCCTTCTAGAGCCAGGATTGGACCTGGAGAGGTTATAATGGGCTGAAATCTCCCTTCTGGCATTTCACAGCCCCTTCACACAGCTCCAGTGTATAGCAAAACCCTTGCCCTGCCGCCAGTGCTGTATTTTTAAACTATTTATTTATTGTTTGACTTATATCCCGCCCTTCCCGCAAGTGGGCTACCCTTCCTGGCTAACATTGCATCCTCCGACATGTGTTCTTCACGTGTCAGATGTCTAGTGTAGAGACACTCTGGGTCTTAGAATAAAGCGACTAATTAAAAAACCCCAATTGGGTACTGCTTACAGTTTCAGGTTGTTCTTTTTGGACTTGCCAGAATTTTGGTTTCTTGGGAACAAGCTGCACTTCAAAGCGGCTCGACTGGCTATCCAGCCTCCCATTTGTTACATACAGCAAGACTTGTGTCAAAGCCAAGTGGTCACTGTAGTGCAAATCCAAATCTACAGCCCACACCTAATTCAAAACACAAGAAGAAAACGTAAGACAAGTTTTCATCACAGCTCTCAAACAACCACGAACAACAACAGCTGCAGGCATTCCTCCTGTAACTGCAGCATCTTTCTGAACTCAGACAGTCATCACTTAAATGGTCACGTTTTGGGTTAGCGGGGCCATGGCAAGTAAATCCCCAATAGTGGACAAATCATGCTGAAATGGTACAGCCCACAGACTGTAAATGGGTCTCAGTGTTTGTTTGTTTGTAAGCGAATGTGCAACTTGCCTCTTCTTTTGCATATTGTTTTAATTTGTAAATGGTTTGGAAGTCATTTGCAACCACAGGTGGCCCCGTCCTCCTGGCTCTCAGCCATTTTGGGCCCGTTTCGGCCTGGATTGGTCCCGAAACGGCCAAAATCGGGCCTCTGACGGGTGGTGGACCACTCTCCCGCTCAGCAGCAGCCCAATCCTGACCATTTTGGGCCCCTTTTGGGCCATTTTCAGCCCTTCTTTGCCATTTTGGGCCCAATTTTGGCACTGAATGGCCAGGATTGGGTCCAAAACAGCCAGGATAGGTGATGTCAGGGTGTGTGGCATATGCAAATCAGTTATGCTAATGACACACTTCCAGTGATGGCAAGGGGTGTGGCATATGCTAATGAGATATGCTAATGAGTTCCTCCAGCTCTTTTTCAATGAAAAAAACCGGTTTGCAACAGAAGCACAAACGGAATGTGACCAGGATTCAAGCAAACAGTTAAAAAGAAAACAACCAACAAGGGACTTGCAGCAGTGAAATAAACAGATGTGTCTATTTCATGGACAGGCAACACTGACAAGAATCTTAAAATACATATTGCCAATCATGAGGCAGCACACAGAGCTGATACGCTTCTTCCCTCAAGAAATGTCCTGTCTGTGCAGGGAATTCATCGTCTTGAAGAGGCTCGTAGGACCTACAGATGCTGGGAGCAGCCCCCACAGACCCACGCAGCGGCTCCAATGGAGCGCAGCAGCAGGGAAGTTCCCCAAGGAACATGGCTGTTGGTTTTCAGATGATTTGGGGTACAGTTTACTTATGTAAAATATTTACTTACCTGCCTTTCTTTCAAGATAACAACAATGTAAAAGATCAAGCTGGGTAACCGTGTTAGTCTGTCTGTAGCAGTAGAAAAGAGCAAGAGTCTGAAGAAGTGAGCTGAAGAAGGGAGCTGTGGCTCACGAAAGCTCATACCCTACCACCAATTTTGTTAGTCTTACAGGTGATACTGGACTCTTGCTCTTTTCTACAACAATGTAAAACGATTTGATAAAATCGTTTTTTCATTGTCCAGCTTTCACATCCATACATAGTAATAGGGAATTCCGTAGAATCTTGATCTTGGTCCCCAGAGACACTTCCTTATCCTAAAGGGTCTTTTCTAACTTCTTCAGGGCCGCCCCTCCAAGTCCCAATCTCTTTTGCTTTTGAACACTATTAAAATGAAATTAAATAAAACATTAAAACAACAAGTAGGTAACGTGAAAGACCTCTGCCTGAGACCCCAGAGAACTGTTGCCAGTCTTGAGTAGACAAGATTGACTTTGAAGGACCAAAGGTTGGATTCAGTGGAAGGCAGCTTCGTAGGTACAACACGCTGCGTTCTAGGAGTTCCTCCACTGACTCTCTGCAAAGACAGGTCTCTCAATTGTACTGTCAGATAGGGCTATGTAACTGAAACATATCTGCATAAGACTATTTACATTTATTTTGATTGCAAGTATACTTTTGCCTCTGAGCATGCACCACCTATCTGGAATATTTAACAGGCTAAAAAATGGCTGTTTGTCTGCCTTCTGGCGTGCCATGGAATGTTTATAAGCATTTTAACTTTTCATAAGAAAGGTGTCAGCAACAGAATATTAAGCAGTCCAGATTATTTAAGAGAAGTGAAATATGGAAGTGACAGAGAAAGAAGCTTCATACAGGGCCGAAGGACAGAAGGAGAGGCGGTGTGCTTTCGACCAAAAAAGAATATTAGGTGAGGAAACTTGGGAGTGCAACCTGTAGCACTAGAAAAGAGCAAGAGTCCAGTAGCACCTATAAGCCTAACACATTTGTGGAAGGGTATGAGCTTGTTTGAGTCACAGCTCACTTCTTCAGATACAGATGGACTCACATTCTAGCTGTATCTGAAGAAGCGAGCTGCGACTCTCGAAAGCTCATATCCTTCCACAAATTTTGTTAGGCTTATAGGTGCTACTGGACTCTTGCTCTTTTCTACTGCTGCCCATCTTGATCTAAAGAGCCTGTGGATAGAAAAAGCAAAGAGATTATGGATTATTTGAATGGCCAGCTACATCTTTGGCTGCAGGTTTCTGGATCTGACATTTTGTATATTAAAATCATGATCCTCAGCAATCTGTGCCAGAAATTAGATTATTTCAGCCAGGCTAGTATGGGCAATATGTGGATACTTGGGTGTAAAAAAATGCAAGGGAAATTTTGCAAAGAGCAGAAGTAAGGTCATCTCAATATGCTTGCCTTCCCCCATGTTCCTTTATTCTTGTGGCCTTGGATCTGGCCATGCCCCCAGTGTTCTCCATACACCAGTCTTATCTGTGTTCATCAGTCCTTTGAAACAAATCTTGCACTGAGCAACTTGAATAAGCCACTGAATGGTAAATGGCATCATTATAAGGCTATTAAGAGGTCAGGCAGTCAAGGCCTCTTGCTAAACTGGAGCTAATTTCTGAATCATATTCACAAAATAATGCCCTTTTTATAACAGCAAATAAATCACATCGGTAACAGTTGTTAATAACGAACTGCCAAGTATATGTTGTGCTGTTAAATATCCTATTTGTCAACTTAAATATTTCCCACTGCTGGAGGAAAATGCAAATCAGTTGCTGGTGGCCGCTTTCTTTGATACAATTCAACAAGAACATTTGCCAATTACCCGGCTTTCTTTCCTCCAACGCCCCCCAATCTGCTGTGTGGAGTGGCAAAAACCCATCTCCGGTCCTAACTTAGCATGCCACAGAGGCTTAAATGAGCTTCCTAGATCTGCTTATTTATTTATTTGACTGGACAATAGTCTTTAAGATAAGACATCGATCAGTGTCACTTTTCCTACAGAGATAAGTGGCCAAGGAGAAAGAGACATCTTTGTACGCCTGTGCTGCCCCTCCTCAAGAACTCATCCCTTTTGAGAATACTCCCCCCACCCTTGCCCACTTTTCTAGTGAGACAGAGAACCAGAAGTATGGAAAGCGAAATGTAGGGAGCTCGCAAGGCTATAATTTCCTATTCCCTTTGGGCTCTACAGCTTCAATCTCCAGCAGGTGGATGAAGACCCACAACTTGGTTGTTGTCTGACTTAAGCTTGGTCACAGCACCAACACTGCATACATACAGGGGGGTGGGCAATTAGAAAGCAAGTACTACATTGCATGGTCGGGTAAAGCGAATTCCAGGATTGGAAAAGGCTGAACACTATTAAAATGAAATTAGTCTCAAGTGGCGATGGTCCTTTCTGGAATGCTAAGGAGATCTATTTGGAAGTCAGTCATACTGGACACACAACCCAACCCAGTCCCTGGCAGGCAGGGCTTTTTTTCAGCTGGAACGCGGTGGAACGGAGTCCCGGAACCTCTTGAAAATGGTCACATGGCTGGTGGCCCCGCCTCCTGATCTCCAGACAGAGGGGAGTTTAGATTGCCCTCTGCGCCACTGGAGTGGAGTGGCGCAGAGGGCAATCTAAACTCCCCTCTGTCTGGAGATCAGGGGGTGGGGCCACCAGCCATGTGACCATTTTCGCTGAGGGTGATTTAAACTTTTAAAAACTCCCCCCTTGTTCCAGCTGACCGAAAGCGACGTCATTGGTCCTGGGAGCATGCACGCACTTTGCGCATGCACATGTGGTACCAGGGGCACCACCTCCCGCCAAGAGTTGCCCCCTGTGCTGGCAACCCACTGAGTTCCACCACCTCTTTTCCTGGAAAAAAAGCCCTGCTGGCAGGAATCAGTATACAATGAAACACTGCTGGTGCTGTCAGGAAACGGATCAAATTACAAAAACAGTATAAATGTGGTGCTTCATACAATGTGCAGAAAAATCTTTTATTTTAAAAAAAATTTATTTAATGTATACTCTACCTTTCTCCCTAATGGGGTCCGAAAGCAACTTACATCATTTTTTTCTCCTCCATTTTATGCTCATGACAACCCTGTGAGGTAGGTTAGGCTGAGTGTTTGCAACTGGCCCAAGGTCACCCAGCCAGCTTCCATGGCAGAGTGGGGATTCGAACTTGGGTCTCCCAGATCCTAGTCATATCACTAACCCCTACAACAGACTGGCTCTGCTTTCATCTCAGGGGAGAAGTCAGGGGGATGAAGCTCTCTTTCGAAGACCACCCCCCACCCCTTGCCACTAGATGCTGAAAGACAGCAAGCCCCAAATGGTTTTTTTCCAAAGCATTAGCTCTGTCCAGGGAAGAAAGGTTGATCAAAACCATGAATGGAAGCTTCATGTTCAAGAGCAGTCAACCTTTGATTATCGCAGGGAATTCTTGGGAGGGGTGGTTGGCTTCTTCTAGAATCCTATTTCTCTCCCTCTGCCAGGTCCCATTACACTCCTCCTCAAGCCATCTTGATGTAGGGGTTAAGAGCGGCAGGACTCTAATCTGGAGAGCCAGGTTTGATTCCCCACTCCTCCACTTGAAGCCAGCTGGGTGACCTTGGGTTAGTCACAGCTTCTCAGAGCTCTCTCAGCCCCACTCACCTCACAGGGTGATTTTCTGAGGATATTAATAACACACTTTGTAATCTGCGTGTGGCATTAAGTAGTCCTGAAGAGCAATATATAAATCGAATGCTGCTGCTGCTGTTATATACACACATGTACACATACTAAACATCCTAAAATGCAGAATGTTTAATTCTTGTAATTTGAAAGCATTCTAGAAACATAAGCCACCACATTGTGCTTATGTCTAGGGCTGGCTAAGATGTTGTGCTACCCCAAGCGGCCAGGCAACATAATCTGAGAGTGTCACTTCGTCATTTTCTCTGCGTCTACAAGGAACCTGGGTAGGGCAGGGCCTCCAGTCCTTTACCCCCCGTGTTTTATAACAGCTTCCTTCACTACTGCTTTCAGAAAGACAAGGGCGAAGCATGATTTGGACCACATCTGTATTCAAGGGTCCCCTGCCTGCCAAGACAGCTCTGCCACAGCCCTGTGGATACATACCTAGATCAAAATCGAAAAGAGTCCAGTAGCACATTTAAGACTAACCAACTGTACTGCAGCATAAGCTTTCGAGAATCACAGTTCTCTTTGTCAGACGCATCTGACGAAGAGAACTGTGATTCTCGAAAGCTTATGCTACAGTAAAGTTGGTTAGTCTTAAAGGTGCTACTGGACTCTTTTCGATTTTGCTACTACAGACTAACACAGCCAACTCCTCTGCATCTATACCTAGATCAGAAAGGCAGTTTTGCTCTGAGTTTCTACACTGTTTTGTTTACTTTGGCAATCTACCCAGATCCACCCATCTTATTATCCAAGCAGGGTCTCTCTTTGGCAAGCGGCCTGCTTGGGTTTGGTCCAAAAGACACTCCCTCCTGTCAATCACTGCCCTGCCATACGCTAATCTTCACTTGACACAAGCGAGGAAGTCAGATATGGCATAAGCAAAACAACCTCAAAGAGCCAACTCGAATGGTAGGATGGCAATGTTTGGGGTACCGCTGGTGGATATTGTGAGAATATGGGCTTCTGTTCTCTCGGGAAAGAGATGGGATGTCAAAGTAAACAAAAGTGGTATCTATAACTCTGTCCCTCTACCCCGGTCAAGAGAAATAAGTAAGAGGCTGAGGACTGAGTAGATTTAGAGCCAAAACACACGAGAAGAAATGCCTAGATTCAGCACGTGTTCTCTTACCTCAAGGTTTGCCGGGATCTGTAGGCGTCCTGGAAGCTTAAAGTTTAGCATTTCCAGAGCAGCAGGGAGGGAAATACAGGCGCCTGTATTTCCCTTCCCCTTCCTGCTGCTCTGTAAATGCTAAACTTGTTCTCTTACCTCAAGGTTTGTTGGGAAGTGTAGGTGTCTTGGCAGCTACAGTTCCTGCTGCTCTGTAAATGCTAAACTTTAAGCTTCCAGGACACCTACAGATCCCGGCAAACCTTGAGGTAAGAGAACACGTGCTGAATCTATGTATTTCTTCTCGTGCGTTTTGGCTCTTAGTCCAGCTGCTTAGGATATTTGAGCAGAAGACCCTTTGGGTCCTCTTGAACTTCTGATAGACAACTAAGGCTTTATAGATTTAGAACAATTTAAGGAACTTAAACTTTAAAATCAGATTGGGCAGCGTGGTACGTGGTTCGAGGGGGGCTAAAGCTAGAATGTTGTAGGCATTACCATGTAAACAATCATATGCACAGCACCCTACAGGAAGGGTGGCTTTAAGGGTCAGCTGGAAGAGATTTAAATGGATGGACTTCATTAAGGGCCCCTTACCTCCTCCTCCTCCTGAAATTTGAGCACTGATTTAGTCCACCCCTAGGGCTTCTCTCCTGCATCACAGGTGCCCTAATAAGTGCTGCTGCCCTGAGCAACTGAGCCGGTGGCTTACACTGGCACGGTGGCCGGGAAGGCTGCCATGGATGCCACTAGGGTGTGGTGGCATGCCTTCCCCTCCACACTCCTCTTGCCTTCCCAGGGGTTTGGATGGAATCAGTGAGAGACCTCGCAGGGATCACTTGGAGGGGGGAGTAGGAATTCATCTCACGTCAACAGACCCCCATCAAAAGTGCCATGTTAAAAGGCAACCGCCCCTGAGCCTCCCCCTGCCCTCTGAGATACAAATGTGGCAAGTTAATAAAGCCACAGTTATGGTGTCATTCTTTACAAGTGCCATAAAAATGTTTCAGCTTTAAAACTTGGAAAGGCCGGAGAAGCATAAATTCTTAAACAGTTACTAAATTATCGCTTTTCTTTTCCCCCCTGGTTTAATTGTTTCTTTCTGCCTCCAATATTGACTTCTACATTATTATAAGGAGTGCACCTGCTATTTTTAAAGAAGTGGTTGCATGACACTGTAAAAATGCCAATTAGTAAAATATTAATGTAAGTCGGATTCTCAGAAGAGACCTCTCTTTATTATGGTTAAAATTCACAATGGGATTGTAGAGTTTAGCAGGGAGGGAAGACGCGATCTTATTTGGCCGCCATCTAGTGGTAACTGATAGCATACCTCCAACTTGCAAAATCTATTCTGACCAGAACCACTGTACAAATGCAGTTCAAGAATTTGTTTAAAAGCAGCACTTACAAAGATATATGGTTTGCTAAAGAGACAATGGATAGGATCCAAAGAAAGGATTTATTTCTCTCTCTCTCTCTCTTACAATAGATGTATATCACACGAAACATGCCTATACTTGGAGCTTTACATCCTAGTTTCATTGCAGCATTCCACAACCTTTGAGCCCAGAAGTACCTTCAGTAAGTCTGTTTACAGTTACCATGGCACTTTGGAGTCATCAGGAAATGCAATGTTAACTGGGCAGGGTAATTTAAAAAGACAAGAGCTGGCAGCAGGGCCAAGACTTTGCTATGATAAAGCTTTTGCTTTGAGCCCTCTGATGCGGGGAGGGTGGAATATAAATGTAATAAATTAAATTATACACTGGGGCTGTGTGAAGGGGCTGTGAAAGAACAGAAAGGAAATTTCAGCCCATTACAACCTCTCCAGCTCCAAGCCAGGCTCTAGAAGGCAGCTCCAGCCCATTTCCATTCCTCACTGCCCTCTGGTTGCCGTCCCACACAGTTTTAGGCTGGAGTGGTGAAACTGACAGTCTTTGGGAGGTGAAGATGAAATTGACAAACGCTCTGAGGAGCAATCTCCGCCGGCTCTGTCATTTAAAACTATGCTTCCCAGCTAACAGTGCATCACCCTACACTTGATAAACACGCACCGAGGTGTCTCATGTAGAGAGACTCATAGAGACAACAAGATTTTCAGGGTTTAAGCTTTCAAGAGTCAAAGCTCCCTTTGTCAGATACAAGTGGGAGTGGAGATCCCCGAGCCATTATATCCCAAACAAGAGATGGGAGGGGTGAACCAAAGAAGGGAGCCGGGATGTACAACGCTCCAACGCATTTACATCCTGACTCCCTCCTCTGCTTCATCCTGACTGAGTGGCTCAGGGGTCTTCACTCTTACTTGTATCTGATGGTATCTGATAAAGGGAGCTTTGACTCTCAAAATCTTGTACCCTGAAAACCTTGTTGGTCTTTTAAGTTGCCAGTGGACTCCAATCCTGCTATTTTACTGTGGACCAACACGGCTACCCACCTGAAACTACCAAAGAAGCAGGCCCCTGTGCAGTCTGAAGAGGGACTTATCTCTTCAGTAGCAGTCATCAAAGAAGAATGCAGAACTCTGGCTGTGCGCAAAGTTCTCTCGTGATCTGTTTTTGGCCGCTTCTGTCATTTGGTTGCATTTATCTACTGCCAGTTCCGCATTTTTTATTATTTGAGTAAAAAAAGCAAGGCTCTAGGGGAAAAGTGGATTGGTCAGACCCCCTCCACACACACAAGGAAAATCACAGACAAGTCCACACACAGGTTATTCATGTTAACTTTGGCATGTAAACGATGACCAGGTCAAATGAATGCACTTTTACTTCTTTTTATTAGCTGTGGGGGGGGGGGAAATGCGGTCAAGTGGCCATCTCTTCTTTTCCCAGCCAGACGTTTATTAATAGTCCCAAAATGTAACCTCTGGATGATGTCATATTGAAAATGGACTGTTTAGTCTCACACTTTGCTGTCTCTGGGTTTTTCCCCTCTCTCTGAAGTGATCTAACCCTGTGACTCCTGCAGTTTCCTTACGAGGCAGTTTGAGAGTTCAAAAAAATCACATCAGCTATTTCTCCTTTTCCAATTTGCCAAGGCAATGTTCAAAGAATTCTAAGATCAAATTTAAAAAAAAAAATAAGAAGAAAGAACGCCTTGGTTTCATTTCACAGAAGCTTGCTCTTTTCCTCTCATGTTCAACGAGGTGTTTATAGAGTTCTATATTTTCACTCTCGCGGCTGTGCAATTCATAACTTTCCAACACGGGAGATCAATGCAGCTATTTTACAGGACAGTGATAGGTTTTTAAAACTAGACTTCCTGGCAGTCATTTTTGAAAGGTGGCAGATCAGATTTCCTGAGATTAACATTGCCTAGGTGACATCTGGAAGGTGTTTATTGTGACTCTGAAGCTGGAACAAGTCAGAATGGGCAGTGAATATGGAGATTCTTTGTGGAGTTCCTTCTAGAATGTCACCGGGCATTTCTCCAGGGGAATGTGTCCTCCGTACTAAAAATAGCAAAATAAAATTTCGCACCTTGGAAATTCAAATCGTGTTCCAAGAAAAACTGCATTTTGCAATGAGCAGATTTGCAAGATGTCCTTATTTTGCAGACCTCATTCCAGTCTTTCTTGCCATGGGGAGGGTAGTGGAGCCCCAGCCCTCAACAAAAGGAAATCTCATTCCATTGTTCTTCTGGTTTCTGGCAGTGCAGGAGGCATTGCCCAGTTGCCCGTACAGTTCCAACCATCTCTTTGCACAGGAGCCATGCGAATCTTCTCTGTGTCGTTCCAATGTTAGTATATGTACCATTGTTTGTTTATATGCATCTCTTTCTAAGCAGAAGGGCTGGAAACTGAAAGTTAAGAGCTTCAGGCATTTGAATCCAGTCCTCATGACCATATTCAGCATATTTTCTGCACTCTAACAGAATCACAGCATATGCATAGTTCAGGGTTGTTTGCACAACTGGAATTCTCATTCTATATACGCAGGGATTTTTTTCAGCTGGAGCGCGGTGGAACAGAGTTCCAGCACCTCTTGAAAATGGTCACATGGCCAGTGGCCCCACCCCTGATCTCCAGACAGAGGGGAGTTTAGATAACCCGTCACGCCGCTGGAGTGGCGCGGAGGGCAATCTAAACTCCCCTCTATTTGGAGATCAGGGGGTGGGGCCACCGGCCACGTGACCATTTTCGCCAAGGGAGATTTAAACATTAAAAAACTCCCCCCTTGTTCCAGCTGACCCAAAGTGACGTCATTGTGCGGTCCTGAGTTCCACCACTGAGTTCCACCACCTCTTTTCCCAGAAAAAAAGCCCTGTATATACCTATAATCTCTCTCTCTACACATGCATGCACAAAGTACCTTTCTATGCTGACTTTGTGCCCATCAGTAGGGAATCAAGTCAAAGCCAGCCACAGAAAAGGTAGGGGGCTCTATATTGTCCAGGGGACTCCCCAAGGTCTGTAGAAACACGTCAGTTTTGCAAGCAGTGTTTCAAAAAGCAAAACGGCCCAACAAGCTCTGAGCATGCTCACTGCCCTCCAGGAACCACAGAACGTTGAGGGCAGTTAAACTTGAAAATTGAAGAGAGTGGGGGAAGATGGAAAAGCGAAGAAGGGGAAACTGGCCTGCTTCGGCTCCTCCTGGAGAGGGACCGGTTTTGGATCACGAGGCACATATTCCCCAATCCTCATTAATGAAGGTATAAAATTTTAAGGGCTCTGACACTTTGAAGCTAAAAAAAAGTCCCGGCATGGAGACTAATTAGGACAAGAGGAAAAGCACTCCTGCCAGACCTAATTAATCACAAAGGCACCCCAGAACCCTTTAAGCAGTAAAGGCGGCAAAGGTTCTAATAATTTGCTGGGACCTGGAGTGGGGACAAAACCATTTACTTAGTTCATATATTGATATGTTTGCCTTTCTCCCAAGCAGCTCAGGACTCAAGGTGCATTGCAGCAATATAAAATATTAAAAAATTAGGTAAGAACAAACATTAAAATAAAAATACACATCAAAACCCCATTTGCAATCTTAAACTAAGTCCACTGGTAAACTCTAGCTTGAGATTCCCTGTAAAACATCAATCTTAAAAACACCTTTTGCCACACTAGTAGGATATTCTTTGCTTGCCCAAGCTCAGGGTCAGGTAGATGGACCTCAAGGTACATATTCCTGCACCCCAATCCTCCCCCAACTTAGGCTTCCCAGTTGTCCACCAGTGTCAGGTGATTTACTGGGGGTTTGCTCTGTTGCCCGCATATTGCTGGCGATCGGTGGGAGGTTTCAACCCACCCACCCACCCCGGTGATTGCCTGCTACTGGCAGACAACTCAGGAATGCGCTCACTGGGCACGCTCCCAGTGGGGTGTGACGATGTCACTTCCCAAAGTGACGTCGTTGTGCCAGCTGTGGCTCTAGTCAGGGTCAGAGCTTGATGAGCAGCCTCCTGCCTGCCCAATCCTGATCCGCAGCAGTCAGAGAAATGTTTCTGTAATCACTGGACTGTGGAGCCACGGAGAATTTGACCCGTCCACTACTAGCGCTCAGCGGTAACATTCTATTATGCTATGGGGGGAGATTTCCTAATTATCCCCCAGCTCCCCTGATTCCTTATCAAATCGGGTCAGTTTAAACGCAACCCACGGCACACTGCCCACGGCACACTTCCTTACCAAACGGAAGAACACGTGCCGTGATTTTTAAACAGTTCCCCACTTCATTGCAGAAAAAGCTCCTAATGGATTGGGCCCACTGCCATTAATTGGCTTCCTCAGTTCTTTGCCGGGTTCTACTGGAAACTACGGGGAAAGCTCCAGCGGGAACTGCCCTGCGCTGCTAATCCACAATCCGCCCAGCTTTTTCTATTACCTCTCCCCCAATTACCTAGTTAAAGTCGCCTATGATTTTGCCAGGCAATCCTTTGGTAGGGGCTACATCCCACTGGAGGTATGTATATAATGGAAGTTTATATGTTTCACAAAGTGCTGTGTTTTCATCAATAACTTCCATTACACTCTTTATCTCTCCAAAGGCCCGGCTCCTACCTTTATAGCACTCTTGAAAAACAAAGTGCTTATAAAAACTGAGGCTCACGAATATAGATCTTGACAGGCGAGAAAAAACAGTCTTTAAAGGCCACGTGCTTCTGCAGCGACAAGACTAGTTTCGTTCGAACGATCCGGGGCAGCTTTCATTTGCCTTGATCGCCAGCAAGGGGGATTATTCTGTTCACCAAAACGTTCAGGACTGTTTCGGTTAGAAAAGGGGGAAAGTGACTTTCCTTGCTGGGAACGACCTTAGACCGAGGGTTCTCTGGAAAACACTCGGGTAATTGCCTGCCACCATTCAGGTACCTCCTGAGAACAGCTGGACTGATCTGCTGGGAAGCAGCTCTTCCAGCACAATCCTAGGAAAATAACTAAGTAAGAGGGTGGAAACAGGGCCAGATTTAGGGGGGGTCACTTGCCCCAGGCACCGCCAAGCAGAGGGCGCTGGGAGCGGCTGCTGGCTGGAAGCACACACGCTCCCAGCCCTCTGGCAGCAGCACGGGCAGCTGCATGGGAGGGCTGGAAGGCTGCCCGCACTACCCTGGCTGTCTGCTATGGGGATGGGGCGGCTGGCTTGCCTCGCGCTCTTGGCCCTCTGGAAGCAGCACGGGTGGCTGCGCAGGAGGGCTAGGAGGCCGCCCACACCACCCTGGCTGTCTGCTGCTCCGACGGTAGAGCCACAGCCAGAATGGTGGGCACATTCCTGGGGGAGGCGGGCGCCCTGTGTGATGATGTCACTTCCAGGAAGTGACATCATCATGTGCTCCTGGGAGCACATGCAAAAAGTGCACCATTGGACTTGGGTTGCCCCCGGTGCTGGCACCCAAAGATCCGGCTCTGGGTGAAAACCCTGAAAAACTATCTTATAGCAAACTGGGTAGCACCCAAACAACCTGGCATGCAGGGAAGAGAATCAGAGAAATATCCCAGAGAAATGGATTGTGCCAAGGAAGCCAAAAATGCATTTATAGAAAGAAGGTTTATTATAGAAAAAAGGGGAAATGGTGGGTGGATTCCAAAGGGGTAGGAAGGAGAACAAAATACAAAATCCAGGGAAAAGCACACTATCACACAGCACACAGTCTATCAAATAAAACAATAATGTTGAGCTAACTCAGCTACACACACTTTACCTAAGTTGTAGAAGGTCCCTCGGAGAATATGCAGAGTTCCTTGTGGTACCAAGAGAGTGGAGGAGTCCTTAACCCCTGGCCCACTAATCTTGGGGATCTCCAGATGTTCCAACATGGGGCCAAAGAAAAGTCCAGAGCTCCCAGATATTTATGGGCAATGGAGTTTGACCTAAGCCAGTCTAGCAAATCTAACCAATCTCAAGCAAAGTTCCATCTCTGATGTCAGAGACTATTTCCACCAATCGGAGAATTATTTTTAATGGTTCTGCACTAACATGACAAAAATGGAATATGGTTCAAACTGGTTGCCCTTTGTCAAAAAAGTGATAAGTTGTCCAGGTAGCCCTAATGTGGAATGGAGTATAAAGCGTCATTCTCATGTAAGCCCCTGGGGCCAAGAATCCAGATGCTCTAGATGGCACTCTTGAGCCGTATTGAATCTTAGGGTTCTGTCACAAGGACCTATAGGGAGCAAACCTGAGCAGCTTTACACAGAAGTTGGGGGTTAAGCTATATGGGTTGCCGCCCATTGTATTTTATGCTTTTAATGCTGTTTTTATTGTAATTTATTTATTTATATTGTAATCCACTCTGAGCCCAGTTGTGGGGAGAATGGATAATAAATCTGATAAATAATAACAATAACAACAGCAACAGCAACAATAAAGTAAGTCTCCTGTTATTCAATGGGGCTTCTTTCCAGGAAAGAGCCCTTAGCCTTAATCACTGATGGTGATGCACACAATTTTTTAAATATTTTCCAGTTCCTTTTAGCTGATATTCTTTTCAGCCAGTAATTTGGATACTTTTTAAAGCCTGTTTGCTAAACATTAAAAAGACATTTTCCTCCATGATCTATCTCATTTTTAATCAATGAAAAAGAGCAAATATTAACAATGTGGTAACAGTTCTTCTCACAGACAATCTGTTTGTAAAATACTTTGAACGCGCACAACAAAAACAAAGAGAGAAAAACACAGACATGAAGTCTCATAATATGTTCCCAGAAATACAGTCCTTATGTGAATTAGGCTTCCTGGGCTGCTATTTAATTCCAGCCATGTTGACAATGCATGAGTTTTTAAAAAGATCCTATATATTTACTCAAGCCCCTCTGTGCAGAGGAAGAAGGTGGGTCGATGATTCCCGCCATTGTGTAAGCCCACTGACACTCACCTCTTTGGGGGCCCATTATGGTGTGAGTTTTTGTGTGCTTGAGTAGAATCTCATTGGATCAAAGGGTTTTTAGATTATGCAGTTTTTGGTTAAGAGCAAAAAGAGCCTTGTTTTCCCAACCCCCCCCCCCCGGGAACAGTGTGTGCATGAGTGCACAGCTCAATACTCACCTGGAGCCTTCCCCAAGCATTCTTGGGGTCCATAAACACAGAACCCCGTTGTTGTATGCTCTCAAACTTTGTGGCTTGATGGTTTAGATGGAGGACTGTGTTCTGTGTGATTTTGGTGCTATTGTGTGCAAAAACAGCTACCCTTGGGCCTCATTTCCCCACCCATTTGAAAAGAAGAGCATGCGTTTGTGCATGCGCAGCCAATGCATGCACAACAGGTAGGGCCAGCGCCACCAATGAGGCGGTGAGGCAGGTGCTGCGGGCAGCAGGGTGCCAGAGCGGGTGCCGGAGGGGTTCCCGGGGGTGGAGGCACGCACCACGGAGCTGGTGTGCCTGGCCTGCAGCTGCTGCAGCCAGCCTTGCACCACCAATGCCGACACATGCCCCCAGCCAGGGGCAGCAGCTGTGGGCCAGGCACGGCAGGTGTCTGGGCAGCGTGCTGAGCGCAGGCAGCCTCTGCGCACCACCCCAGCCACCCGCTGGCCAATGGGCCCAGCTTGCTGTGTGATGACGTCATCATGTGGTGATGTCGTCACGCAGTCTGGGGGTGCGCACAAGCACTGGCGCTGCCCCTGACAATAGGCACAACTCATGAAAATGAAAAAAAAACAAAATCAGTTCTGAGCTGGCACTGGCTAACACAGAACAAAACAGTAATGGAACGGAATGATTCTAGAATCCCCGGAACCAAAACTGAAATGGAAACTTTCAGTTGCACGCCCCTAGTCAAGAGATCCTTCATCCGCTTCATTTCCAGCAGCAATCAAATGCAAGCCCAGCAGTCAAATGCAAGCCCATTATGTCCCCTGTAGGGCTTTTTCTGCCCTGGCCCCAGCCTAGTGGAACACTCTCCCGTTGGAGATCCGGGCCCTGCGGGACTTGTTACAGTTCCGCAGGGCCTGTAAATCGAAGATGTTCCACTGGGCCTTTGGCTGAGGACCAGCGGGTGTCCTTTCCTCTTCAATCTAAGACTGCCACCTTTTCCGTGACTGCCCTCAGTCATGTGTTATGGCCGACTGTCTATCTAAGTAGCCATATATAGAAGGCGCCTGGACTGTTTTAATGATTGTTTTAAATTATTACTGATTTTATAGTTTTTGTGATTAACCTTTGTATTGTATGTATGTTGTGAGCCCCCCTGAGCCCATCTGTGGGGAGGGCGGGGTATAAATCAAACAAATGAATGAATGAATAAATAAATAAATAATAGAACATGCTATGATAACAGGGCTCCTGCAGTGCGGGAGCGTGTGCAAAATATTCTCCATAGCAGATTTCTTTAGTTATCATTCCAGGGTTCCCAAGGGAAGTATCTCGGCATTCTGGGCACTCTCCTTCGGTCTTGTGTCAGTCTCAAGAATTTTCACCAAGCTGGTGGCTTTGATTGAAGCCCACTTGAAACTGAAGAGGATACACGTATATCCCTTAGATGACCTGCTGATCAGATTGTTTGCTCTTCAAGCAGGCAGTAGGGATGCCCTTCTAACAATTCCGACCTTGAAGGGTCATTCATTAATCATCAGCTTCTTTAGGGCCTTGAAGGTTAAGAAATACCAACTGGAATTGTGCTGAAAAACCAGATGGGCAGCCAGTGCAGATCTTCCAAAACAGAGTTATTACAGTCCCTGTGTTCAGCCCCCAGCAATAGACTGGCTGCTATATTTTGGACCAGATGAAGTTGTAAGGCAGTTTAAGGCATCTAAGTAACCGAGCCTGGAAGTGATCAGAGTATGGATTACTGGAACCAGATCACTTTTCAAAGAAGAGCCATTCTGCAGTCACTCCATTGGCTACCCATCAGTGACTGGTCTAGGGTTGCCAGCCTCCAGGTAGCGGCTGAAGATCTCCCGGAATTACAACTGGTCTCCAGGCCACAGAGATCAGTTCACCTGGAGAAAAGGGCTACTTTGGGGGGTGGACTCTATGGAATTATGCCATTCCAAAGTCCTTTCCTTCCTCAAACCCCACTTTCTCCAGGTTTCACCCTTGAGATCTCCAGGAATTTCCCAACTTGGAGCTGACAACCCTAGACTGGTCTCAGTTCAAGGTATTAGGGTTGCCAGTCCCCCTTTGGGCCCAAGTTGGGCCCAATTCAGCCTGAAACGGGCTGAAATTCGCCCTCCGCGAAGCACAGGGGCATTCCAGGTCCCATCACGCCGCCCCTGCAGTGCTCCCATGCCCCGCAGCAGGTCAATTTGGGCTTGAAATGGGCTGAAATCAGCCTGCGGTGCAGTGCAGGAGCGCTCCCAGGGGCAGCACATAGCCTCCGCAACGACATCACATCCTGGAAGTGATGTCATCGCGTAGCCACAGGAGCAAGCATGCAAAACGCATGCGAGGACAACTGTTAGGTGAGTGCCAGGTTTCTCACCTCCTGCCTGGAGAGTACGGAGACCTGGCAACCCTAGTTATCACACAGAAAGAAAGCCCTTATGGCCTTGGTCCCTCATATCCACCAGACTGCCTCTCTCCCTGAGCTCCACCATGTCAGCTTCACCACCTTGCAAATGGGCAAAATCAACAGCTGTCCGCACATTTTCTGTTGTGGCCCCCATCTTGTGGAATGGCCTGCCTGATGAGGTTTGGAAAGCCTCCCTTTCCCCAGCTTTCCACAAACAATGTAAAACTGAATTATTCAGGAGGGCTTTCTTACACAGGTAGGAGGGCTATACTGTATCAAACTGGATCAGAGAAATGCTTTGGAAAAGGGATACGGACTGCAGACTATACTACTGTGCACAACTGTTGCTGTAACTTACTGCATTGTTTATGGGATGTTGCAGCCATAGTTTATATTGACACACTACATAACTTGCTTTGAGTATCACAGAGAAAGGCAAACTATAAATAATATAAACTCCATTGTGAACGGTTGTACAACCACTATTCATAGCTCAAATTAAAGATAAGATTATGCTCTTTCATATTTATATTGACCACCTTCACTGTTACATGACTAATAAGAATAACAATCGATTTATATACCTCCCTTCAGGACAACTTAGCACCCACTCAGAGCGGTTTACAAAGTGTGTTATTATTATCTCCACAACAATCACCCTGTGAGGTGGGTGGGGCTGAGAGAGCTTTGGAAGAGCTGTGACTGACCCAAGGTCACTCTGTTGGCTCCGAGCAGAGGAGTGAGGAATCAAACCTGGCTCACCAGATTAGAGTCCTGCCGCTCTTCACCACTATACCAAGTTGACCCGATCAAAGTACACAATGGCCAAGGTACTTACCACTAATTTGCAGTCAGTTTGCTGGGATATACAAACCTCCCACTCAAAAGTTGTACCTGTTTTACAAGTTTTACCTGTTTAAAAATAAAATATATACCAGAAAATGTCCAGTGTGTATAAAAACATTAACCAACTTTTTAATCAATTCCCATCTTATATATGCATTGAAGAGCATGAACTTATTTTTAATTCAAGCTGTGAATGATTTGCTGTTCAGAACAGAATTTTAACCGATCTACTCAACAAAGATTTTCAGCTATGTTGACAAGACCACCAGGGGCCCAATTTGGGCCATGACCCTGGTGTGGGGGAGAAGGAGCAAATAACTGCTTTTTTATGACATCATGTCATCATTCCGTTAGCCCCCTTAAGCCCGCTTGGATACGTGGGATATTCCAAAACAAATACAATAAATAATACAAATTCAATGCATAATCTGCCTTGCTAGCCTTTAAGAAGGCAGAGAATTCTACAGAGGAGAGCTTACAGTTCAAATGCTGGCAGCCGCCGTTCTACTGCTGATTTCTGGATGATAATAACCATTTGTAATGAATTCTTTAATTGGTTTTTATAGATGGTGGTGAGGGTTTTTGCTCTGTTTGTGAATTGCCTTGGGCCCCTCTGCGGAGGGCAAAGCAAGAGAAAATACTTTGATGTAAATAAATAAATGCGAGTCCAAGCCAGAGTGGGTGCAAGCTCTTTTATCACTTTGCTAAGGGCTTAGCAAATATCTTGTGGAAGGCAGCCAAAGTTTCCAGGTGAACCCCTCGGGGATTCTTCTCTCAGGAGCCCACTCTATCTGGAAAACTTGTGCAAGGTGGTACTTAAGGGATGTAACTGTTCTTCATTACCATCATCGCCCAGAATAGGCCTTCTAATAACAAACTAGAGATTGGGCTGGGTCAGATTTCTTCTTCTATTTTTTAAATTTTATTTATAAAATGTAAATCCCACCTTTCCAGTTTTGGTCCGAGGATACTTATGTCATCTGGAGGCCACACCAGGACATCCTTGTCATATTGCTGAGAGTCAATTCCCAAGATACCTATAATCTAATTTAATGGCTGTTTGTGTGTGTGTGTGTGTGCATGCGCGCGCGTGTACACACAAGCACAGAACTCTAAGGGATATCTAAAGGAGCCAATTTGGTGCAGTGGTTAAGAGTGGCAAGACTCTAATCTGGAGAACCGGGTTTGATTCCCCACCCCTCCGCTTGAAGCCAGCTGGGTGACTTTGGGTCAGTCACAGCTCTCTGGAGCTCTCTCAGCCCCACCCACCTCACAGGGTGATTGTCGTGAGGATAATAATAACACACTTTGTAAACTGCTCTTTCCGAGAGGTCTGCATTTGCTTTGATTAAACAAAGACTTGTAGATATTGAGATGCAAGAACTTAGGAGCCTCGCCTCTGGTAGATGTTCCCCTCTGAGATGGGGGATTTCCTCTAATGATTCTTTTTCTGGTTTGACTTCCTCTCACCTCCGGAAAGCATTTATGTTAGCGAGCTTTAATGTTCTTCCTTCTGCAGTACTCCATGGGAGGTTTAAGAAAATTCCTTACTCCACAAGGTTTTGTGCCTGTGGCTTGAGGGATATAGAAAGTACTGAACATGTTCTCCTGTACTGCTTATTGTATTGTGATATTCGCACCGTTTATCTAGAACTTTTGCTTCAAAACCAGAAAGGTCTCGGATGACAGTAAGACACGCCTTTTACTATCCACACAAAACCCTGAGATCATGGAGTCTGTGGCTAAATGTCTTTGTTGTGCATCGAGGAGGAGAGGAATGGTTTAAGTGACGGGGCAAGGGGTGTTTCTTTTTGTCTCCTTGCGGACTGTGCATATGTATGTCCTGTTATGCCAATAAAGGTATTCGATTCGAAGTTGTCCTGAAGGGCAGTATATAAATCAAATGTTATGTTATTATTATTATTATATCCTTTTAAAGCTCAAATACATTTAAGATCCCAAACTTCTAGTCACCTCCCAGTTACTTCATCACACTCCAGTGCCAGAAAGCCCATCTGATTTTAAAGGAGGTCCAGGAACAAACACACCTGAACGAACTAGATCTAACTAGCCACCACAGCAGATTTCAATCACAAGCAAGTGCATAACTAAAGCATGCACTAAGCCATCAACTCCTCCTAGTTAGTCAGGAATTCCCCCCCCCCCAAAATTCCCAGTACCTGGATTGCTGTTGCTTACATACTTACTTTTGATTTTTTTAAAAAACTGTGTTTTTAATTTACATTCTAGGTATAATGCATCAGTGAAAGAAGATACAAATGAGCCATTTCATTATGATTTTCTAGGAAACCGGGGAGTTTGCAGCTCATCCAGCGGCCAAGAGGCACACAGCTTTATTTCTACACACAAGGCTTATTTTACATGGAAGGAGGAATCAAGAGGATTACTCAGTGAGTAAGCCACTGCAGCTGCAGCAGAAGAGAGAAGAATTTGTTGTCAAGTTACAACCAATTCATGGTGGAAACCACAGAGTGTTCCAAGCATGAGATGAGCAGAGATGGTTTGCCACTGCCTGCCCTTGTCACCCTTGGGTGGTCTCACATCTGAGAACGGACTGTGGCTAACATTGCTTAGCTCCCAAGCCCTGACGAGCTCGGGCCAAATTGGGCTGCTCAGGCAGCTACTCAAGCAATAAACCAAGAGAGGGTTGTTACACAACCATATGGGAGAAGACACAGCCAACAAAAAATCTAATTGAATGCAACAAAAACCAGGGTTGATGCTTTAGCTCAGGGGTCATTTTGTAGAAAAAGAGCTGGAGGGACTCATTAGCATAACTCATTAGCATGACTCATTAGCATGTGTCACACCCCTTGACATCACCAGAAATGTGTCCTTAGCATGACTGATTTGCATATGTCACACCCTCTGACATCACCTACTGGCGGTTTTGGACCCAATCCTTGCCATTCAGGGCTGAAATTGAGCTCAAAATGGCAAAAAGGGGCCCTAAATGACCGAAAGTGGCCATTTTGGGCCCTTTTGGGCCAGGTTTGGGGCCGAAACAGCCCAGATCAGGTCAGTACTGATCCAATCCAGGCTGTTTCAGCCCCAATCCAGGCCGAAACGGGCCCAAAATGGCAGAAAGTCAGGTGGGCAGGGCCACCTGTCATGTGACCTCTTTGGAGAACTGCCGGAACTGCGTCCCTGCGCGTTCCCCCTCGAAATGAGCCCTGCTTTAGCTACATTTGCAGTTTGCACAAAAAGTCGGAATCCAAACTCTCAATGGAGCTCTGCCCAAATATCCTGTTGCCCTCGGCGGACACATCTCTTCAGACTCTCTTGCAAATAAAGAGAAGACACTGGGCTGCGCCTACATGATTCTACGCTCCTTTGAGACTGGCTTCAAAGGATCTAGCGAATATTTTTTTTAAATCTTGCTCTTCTTCCAAAGAGCTCGGGACAACTCCTCTCTTCTGCTTATCCTCACAACAAATCTATAGGATGAGAGAGAATACCTGGCCTCAAATCATCCCCTAAGCTTCCATGGCAGAGGATTCAAGCTCCGGTCCCTTGTTTCCAACTAGTATAATACTACACTGACATGGGAGCGCAGTTTCTGGGGCCCTAAGACTTACAGAAGTCTCACAAAGGGACTGGAGGAAGTTGGACATAATGTGAGAGAAGGACAGCACTGCTATAGAGAAGAATGAAATCACCTCTGAGATCTGGAAGGTAAAGATTCTTTTTCATTGGCACGCGGCTTTGAAGAGGCCTCTAGGGCACTCTCTTAGTTTTCTGCCCCACATCCTGCGCTAGTGAAGGAAGCCCAAAGCTTTGGCACCAGCCCAGAACTGCTTTACTGGTGTCTGTACTAATAATGATGCTCTAAGCAAACGCTCGAGCAACTGTGGCAGACCTGCTGTCCATGAGGATATTTTCCACCCTTGTCAAAATGGCAGTGCCCATATTTGCACATCAAAAAAGTTGTGAACACCTAGCAGAAATCTGACCATTTCACGTTGCTGGAACAGCTGTGTTTATGCAAAAGATTCATATCACGACGGCAGTTTCCTGGATTTTAAGATATTTAAACTCCTGTTTGACAGTACTAGTAACAGATGTTTAATGTTATATTTAATTTTTAGGTTTAGCAAAACAAGCGTACATCATGAGTTATTTTCTGTAAAGTATTAACTCTGCAAGGATGCCTCGGCGTACAGTAGTTCTGGAGAATTTATTTCAGTCTTTGAGCGACTGATCTAAAACGGGAACTGGGAAATTAGTGTGAGAGTGTTTGAACAAGTCTAATAGGATTTCTAGTTTGCCAAAAAATAATGCTTTCAGAAGCACAATCTTTGGTGTAATCTCTCTCTCTTACAACAAGACAGATGGCATCATTAATTGCCTCTATATCTAATTAAGTTGGGGGGGAACCTAGGCTTAAGTAATGCTAAAGTTGTGGCGCAAGCTGAGAAACGTAGGAAATTGCAAGGTAGAACAATTGAGTGAAAAGTGGAAGGAAAAAGAGCTGGCAGGAATAAGGAGAGAGAACAAAGACGTCTTCAAGTGAGGACAGAGCCACAAGCTCTTTTGGAGCAACTTGGCCTGAATCCTGCCACGGTCCTCAAGATAAGGGAAGGATACATGAGTGCAAATATATGCCCAACAAAAAATGAGTGACAGTTTAATTTGCACTGCTCCTTTCCCTAGCTTGTGTCGGAGTAACAGCCTGCAGAATGCCTACGTCTCTGTAGAAGATACTGCATGAGCCCCTGCCATTGGTGAAGCTGCACGTATAAAGCGATTGCAGCCATTGTGTCATGAGTTTGGCACACCCCTCTCCAATTTGGTAATCAGAGCAACTCATGCCATTGGTATATCTGTGGTGCACAGCACATTTTCACATGCATTGTCCTGTTTCTAAAATGTCTCGGTGTCAAAATGAACTCTCTCTTTGGTCTGAATAAATAATGGTAGATGCAGAGAACATTTTCCTCCGCTTTAAAAAAAAATGATAAGCACAATCCAGGGTATTTGTTATGATTGCAATGGAAAGTGGAAACATGGCTTCATTGGCTTACCTGCTGGCCCATAGTCTGGGGATGGATGAACGTTGCAAAGTCGATGGAGAAGTATCCAACCACTCCCCTGGCTTTGCAGGCCTCGCCGATCTTCCGGCACAGTGTGTTCAGGACCCCTGGCTCAACAGAAGCCTGTGGGAGCGTGATCCCTGATGATCGCAAGGGACCATCAGCATGGATCTGGTCTCCAGAAGAAACCACCGTGATCTCTCCAGTTGGTTCTATTAGCATATCCACTGCGAGGTTAGTGACGCTGTCAGAGGGTGGGAAAGCTTCTATGACTCCACCTCATTAGGGGGGAAAAAGGTAACTGTCAAGAAGTGAGCTGTGACGCAAGCTCATCCCCTACCACAAATTTTGCTAGCCTTATAGGTGCTACTGGACTCTTGCTCTTTTCTACTGCTACAGACAGACTAACACGGCTACCCATCTTGATCTATCTCCATGGAAGGCACCTCATTGAGCCATAGAGAATGAAAACCATCAACCTTGTGAAGCCAAGATATGACAGATAGACTCATATTCTAGCTGTATCTGAAGAAGTGAGCTGTGTGACTCACAAAAGCTCATATCCTACCACAAATTTTGTTAGTCTTATAGGTGCTACTGGACTCTTGCTCTTTTCCCCTGTCAAGCCAAAAACACGTTCGGATCCAGCCCAGGGTAGGGTTGCAGCTCCAGGATGGGAAATATCAGGAGATTTAGGGGGCAGATCTTGGCATTCAGCAGCTTAGAGGCCATACAGTCCACCCTTCAAAGCAGTCATTTTCTCCAGGGAAACTGGGGTCTGCCATGTGGAGATCAGTCGTAATTTTGGGAGATCTCCAGGCTTTACTTGGAGGTTGGCAACCTTAGCCCAGGGAGGCCCATCTCCTGCCTAATCAAAGCACCTGTCTCAGGTGCCCAAGGACAGTTCAGCTCTGTTTTTATTTTTATTCCTGTCAATAAAATCAGGTCCCAAAAATAGAAAACCTCAAGTGCCATCAGTACCGAGCAGGTTTCAAAGAGGCTGACTCTTACAAAGGCCTTCTGTAGCCTTGGAAAGGGACATGCCCTCTTAGAGATGCCACTGAGAGCCAGTGTGGTGCAGTGGTTAGTGTGCTGGGAGACCCAGGTTGGAATCCTCATTCCGCCATGGAATCTTACTGGGTGACCTTGGGCCAGTCACACTCTCTCCGCCTAACCTACCTCACAGGGTTGTTGTGAGGAAAAAATGGAGAAGAGAATATAAGCCACTTTGAGTCCCCACTGGATATAAATGAAGCAAATAAATGTGGTACTCGGAGAGAAGCCACGGTGTGCGTGTATGGCACAAGATCAGGATTACCAGTGAGAGACGTTCTATATATTTTGCTTCTGTGATTATGAGGCCAGCAGAGAATTTGGTACCCAGAGAACCTCGGCTTCGAGTTCTTCTGGTGAAGTTATGCTTGGATAAATCTGGGTACTGGCTGAGGAAATCTCTGGCAGAAATGAGGCTAGACGTCCAGGGGATGAGGCTCCAGTGCTCTCTACTATTCTAGTTGGCGGAAGTAGAAATATTAATGAAAGGAGATCAAAGGGAGGGAGGCTGTGCAGATTGACCAGATGCATTCATCAGTTTGCAGATTTTGGGTCACAGTATTGGATTAGGACATCCTGAATGGGCCAGGCCATGAAAAGCAGAAATATCATGGCTACATCTTTCTACTAGCCTGGAGCCTCTTTCCTACCAGAGCTTCTCCCAGCCAAGTGAAGCCATTTCCTTGTGCTTTTCTACATGGGGAAGTATTAACCCTTTATCAAGGCGGCAATGCCTGACCCAGCAAGATCAACGCCTGGATTTCATTCTTCAACGGACAGTTACAAACTGTAATGGGGAAGGAAAGAGGGTGGAGAAATATTCCGATGAATGAGAACAAAGTGCCGGTGATATAATTATCCCTTATAGCACTTAGCAGGAACTTAGCAGTCTTATTTACCTTGACTCACAAACGTTTGGAGGAATTTTCCCCATGTAGGAAATCGTTTCTCATTGACAGCCTGAGCGTGCTGTGCTAAAAGGCCCGGCAGCTCCTGGGAGATCTTCGCCAAAGCTGGTTCCTGCAGAAACAAATTAAATAGAACCACAAGCAATTTTACTGCAGAAATGAAAACTGCTTGTGGGGTGATTAAAAACCAGGCCTCCAACAGGCAGTGTGGTTACTGTTTAACCACAGCCAGAAAGTCTTCTTTAAATGTTTCCCCGATTTTTTTTCTCACTCTTCTTTCACGTATCTGAGAATGTTTCGCCCTAAAAGATTGATCTCTCTTTTAACCATTTCTTACGCAATTCTTTTTTAAAAAATTGAGCTAACAAAATGACAGGAAAAGTGATGGATTGGAACCATTTTCTGATAACCATAGTAATCCTTTTTCAAAAATCCATCACAGGTGTTTTCCCACTCTGTTCGGAGGGCGTGCGGTGAATTTCCATTTGGCAACTAAATCCACCTTTTGGACCTCAGGCTCCAAACTGGCAAGTGCACTTCTTTTAAGGACTAATCTATTTTGGCCTTGACCCTAACTGGGCAACTAATGTCTTGGCACACTTTGATCTTGAGTTTGGCAACAAGGCGTACCATATTAATTTCCCCCCCAAATAAAACTCTTTGATGAAGTCACAGGGCAGGAAGGAGAATCTATGGGCCAGCGATGCATGAAAGGAACAGATGATCTTCCATGTTGCTTGGTTACAGGGCTTTTTTTCAGCTGGAACACGGTGGAACGGAGTTCCGGAACCTCTTGAAAATGGTCACATGGCCAGTGGCCCCGCCCCCTGATCTCCAGACAGAGGGGAGTTGAGATAGCCTTCCGCGCCATCCCCGCAGGCAATCTAAACTCCCCTCTGTCTGGAGATCAGGAGGCGGGGCCACCAGCCATGTGACCATTTTCTCCGAGGGCAACCCACTGAGCTCCACTACCTCTTTTCCCAGAAAAAAAGCCCTGCTTGGCTATGTGGAATTACTCTAAACCTGTATTGTCGAAGGCAATACTCTAAACCTGCTTCCCCTCCAACGCAGCCACAAGTGTACACGCAGAAGAAAAACAACCCTATCTTAACTTCACTGCCTCTGCCATGCCAAAAAGTCTGAAAGCTGAGCAAGCACGTCAAGCCCAGGGACTCTGCAAGTAAGGCTCCGGGTCTCTCTTCTGGAGCTGCCTCCTGATCACTTGCTCGCTTCCCAGGGGTCTCTTTCCTTCTGCTTCATGACCCCTTGAAATTGGAAATGTCCCATGCTCCAAAAGACAGACCAATTGCCCACAACAATCCCAGAACCTTTGACTGGGAATGGGTTAGAGAAGCATTGCACTCTTTGCAGATAGGTGTTTCTCGCCATTTAAATGCTGTACTGGGAGACACCGAAGAAAGAAGCAATGGAGTCTTAACAGTGAAACTGTTTTGTTGCAGTTGCCAAAAGCCGGTCTGTCAAGCCTGAACACAGACAACACCCTCTAATTTTCAGGCTGGGAATGTATTGCTTCCCCCTCTGGTGTGGGTCTTGGCTCACATGCCAGGGGCATCAGATGGCTGCAGGGTACAGGGCTCTGGAAGGGGCACAGAGTCACGACTGCTTCTTCAGAAGCTTTGGAGGTGGGTAGAGAGGGAAGGATCCCAGAAACGACAGACCTGTCAGGTGAACCAATGGATGGCATGATAGCCTTGTTCAATGTCCAGAACAAGCTTTGTTGAGGAAGCCGGTCTGCACAAATGTTTTCCAGTAGACACAGCAACGTTTCTAAAGAGCCTTGGATGGAGAGAGGGCCTACATATTGTAGTCTTTCCTAGTCCGCAGGGGCTCCTGGCATTGTAGACAACCATGGCTGGAGGACTCCTTCTCTCTGTCCTTTGACTTGCTCTGCACTCCTGGCAAAGCAAGAACGAGTAGGGCTATTTCTATGCTAGGGTGGTGGTGGCCCCTAATAAGCTGGGGACCCACAAAGACCCATAGCGGGGAAACCATTTGGAAATCTTTACCCCAAGATCTCCCTTCCAGTATTCTGTAAGCTTTTCTCTCTCCCCTTTATATATCCCCCGTATCCCAGTGGTGGGAAATACTTCAGTACTCACTGAGACTTGGGGGGGGGCAGTTTGTGCTTTGCATTAATTGACAAAATCCTATTTTTCTACACATCTGAGAAGTCCCCTGAGTACGCAGAAAGCCCAAAGTTGTTCACAGGTGGCCTGGTCTTGCTCCTCCCACGACCAGCAAGAGGCCCAGCCATTTCCCCATTCAATAGAGTGATTTCCAAAAGTGGCTGAAGAGTATCCTATGGACAAGGGAGGGAAGGCGGGATGCCTTCTGCTTTCCCTCCATGTATAACTAATTTGAGAAGGAGCGAGAACAAATGATTTCCTATATGGGAAGGGGGAAGACTGCTGGATCCACAGAAACGGTCTCTTCATTGATTAATGCAAGGGAGATGCGCCGTCTACAAATCAATACATACTGTTCAGTTGCTTGAGTCTTCTCTTCATCCCACCAGATAAGGCCGTTTTGTGTCTGGGCTGGATCCCAAAAGGACAAATCTGTTTCTAATTAATCGGGGTGGGGCTGGGGATGAGGAATCAGATCTGTGCAAGACGGAATGCAGCAAAGTTGTTTTTGCTTTGCAGGTACTTGCAGTGTCCTCCAGAGCCAATCCTCGACGGCCCTTCCAATAGGACTGGAGCTTGTGTGGTGCAGCAGATTGAGTGCTATACTTGGAGCAGGAGCGTGTATTATGCGCCGTCAAGTCGCCTCCGATCTATGGCGACCCTATGAATGAAAGGCCTCCAAAATGGCTTTATCATTAAGAGACTTGCTCAGATCTTGAAAACTGGAGGACATGGCTTCTTTTATTGAGTCAAGCGACAATTGCAAGGGACAATGGTCACTTAGGGCTAGGTCTAAGATCTTAAAATTAGTGACTTGGTTCAGTACTGCCGATCTGGCAATATAATCTACAGTACTAGTCCTGGTCAATGCCCCGTATGTAAATGTCCCCCCCCCCCGAGAGAAGGAAGGGAGGTACCGTGCAGAATGTGCAAACTGGACAATGAAAGCCGATTCAGCAATTTAAGGCCAGCCTTATTTACTACCCTATCCTTTGCTGAATGCTCAAGAACATGAGCGTTCATAGCAATATGCGCATTTATATCACCTCTCGCCTGTAAGTTGCCCAACCCTATTCTCGCATTGAAAGCTCCACATAAAATGATATATGAGTCTAGGCCTTCCTCTTTTCCTACTGCCTTCCACTTTTCCTAGCATTATTGACTTTTCCAGAGAATCTTGTCTTCTCATGATGTGACCAAAGTCCGACAGCCTCAGTTTTGTCATTTTAACTTCTAGGGAGAATTCAGGCTTGATTTGATCTAGTACCCACTTATTTGGATTTTTGGCCATCCATGGTATCCGCAAAACTTTCCTCCAGCAGCACATTTCAAATGAACCCATTTTCTTCCTGTCCGCTTTCTTCACTGTCCAACTTTCACATCCATACATGGCAATGGGGAATATCATAGTTTGGATTATCTTGATCAGGAGCAGGAGAGATGGGTGCAAATCCTCACTCAGCTGCGATGGTCATTGAATTGCCTTGGACAGGTATTGAGAAGATAAATCTGAGATCAGCTCACTGGTGCTCTTCTGAGCTTGTCGGAGGAAAGGTGGTATGTAAACACAACTGTAACATACATAGACAACGTCCCACGAGAGTGTTCAAAAGCAGGAAGCTTCTTTATTGCAGGCACAAAGCAGAAAGAGGAGGTGTCGGCTGTGTGTACTCAGAGGCAGGGCTTTTTTTCAGCAGGAACGCAGGGGAATGGAGTTCCGGAACCTCTTGAAAATGGTCACATGGCTGGTGGCCCCGCCCCCTGATCTCCAGACAGAGGGGAGTTGAGATTGCCCTCCGCGCCAGGGCAATCTCAACTCCCCTCTGTCTGGAGATCAGGGGGCAGGGCCATCAGCCATGTGACCATTTTCTCTGAGGGCAACCCACTGAATTCCACCACCTCTTTCCCCAGAAAAAAAGCCCTGCTCAGAGGCACGTTCAGACGTGTGGAGGTGGGTGCCTTCACAGCCTGATTTCCAAGTACTTGTCACTGTTTAAAGTTATCTCCAGAAAAGGAACGGAAAAGTGGTGGGCTTAAAAAAGAATCCCCACAGATCAGAAGTTGAGTATCTTTTGATTTCAGTGACTAAGTTTAAGAAAAAGCTTATTCAACAAGTGAGGCAGGCAAAATCACAAGAGCTGGTAAGTGTCCCCCCCTCCCCCCGCCTCCCAGCACAATCCAACCATTTACAGATACTTCCAAGTTTGTTTTGTTTTCCATTTTTCTGGTTATTCTTCAGAGCTGCAATCTATGCAGAACAACAAAAATGCTGGAAAATGGTTTTTTTTTTTTTAATTTTGGGAAGTGATCAATCGCCTGCCACACTTACTTAGAATTCAAGTGCTGCTTTTATGGCTAAATGCTTGAGAGTGCAACTGCAAATTTTAAAATTAAAAAAGTCCCAATTTTGCCTTTCATGAGATACATCCTTTTGGAAGGTAACATCATGTAAAACAGCTGCCATTACCAAGTCACACAAATGGTTTTTGTATGTAAAATGGCTTTGTAAAATATTTGCTCCATCTGCTGAAAGTAGGAAAAGACAATTTTCCTCGATACCTAATGGCCCATTTCAGCTGGATAGCAAGCGATTCGCCAGGGTAGCGCCTTGCATTATGTCGTGTGACGAGAACACTCCACAGAATTCTCTGCTTATGCGGTATTATCTCCTCTCGGCTTCTTGAGAGGCCCGTCCCTCATTACCACGGCCCTTCGCTCCGGATCAGTGCACAGGCCGAGGGCTGCTTTGGGCTGAAGAGGGGTTTTGTCAAAGGGAGGCACATATGTTGCACTTCAATAGCAGGCCACGCTACAGCCAATCGCTTCGACTATTAGAATGGGGAGGTTAGCCCTCTGTCAACTTTTCACCACTTAAACGGCTGCTCCTGTTTTTCCACACCACATGGGTCATGGTATTCTCTTCTGGCTCGGTGTGCTCGGCTCGCCCAAGATTTCAACATGTACAGATTAATCAACCCTTTTTCACTCTGAATTGGCCACACACACAACACACACACACACAGAGGCATACACACAGCCAAAAGAACACTGTCCCAGCCCCCAAACAGCCCCCCCATGACTCTGAAGTGTGGAACTCATCGCTCATGTGTTCACTTTCTATTTAAAAGCACGTTTTTGCCTTGTGCCCTGAACCACGTCAACATCTGTTAACAGGCCAATAAAAAGAAACAAACTAGGATGGGAGGGAAAGAGCATTCCTTTCCAAGCCCACTGAATGAGCCCCACAGGGACCGCAAGGGGGTCTTGGCGTGGGGGTGGGGAGAGTCAATTGCACAAAATCTGGGGCCAACCCAAACACATTTTTAAAGGCTACATACCACACAAACAAATATTACAGACGTACAAAACAAACAAAGGAGAACTTTGTAGCCATCTAAAGTAATGACGCATTGGTGGCTGGGCAATTTAATTGAGCTGACAACAAATTTTATACAGTCATTCTGCTGTTCCTTTTTTATTTTTATTTTTGGCCTAGCAATTGGTCGGGGCAATTTCTTTTGCCAATGTGCTTAAAATTGAGCCACAATTGCTTGCAAGGTTGACTGGACTTAATTTCCTTAATAATGTGCAGAAGGCATTTTTCTTTAGCCAGCAAATGTGGCTCAAAGTGGGAAGAAGGTATCCAGAGCTTTCATTTTCGTAACTTGCAGCTGTCAGGAGGCAAAATGCTTGTCCATCCTCAACAGCTCTTATTTTAAAAAAGCAAAAAAAAAACCGACCGCCTGGTGCACTTCCCTTCATTTCCACTGGCCTCTGCAAAATGCACGCAAAGTGCTGCGTCCTCATGTTGGCATGGAAGTACAAAACAGGAACGAGAAGCAAACACGAACCTTCTACGGTTCTATGAATGAGGATTTTACAAGCACTTTCATTTTTAAACAATCTACATTTTTCATCTCTTCTCCGGTGCTATGCTCGATGTCTTTTATTCACTCCTGTAGGCAGGGAAGTTTCAAAATGCTAAAACATGATTACAACAGTCAATCAATCAAATTCTGGATAAATTTGCGGGAGCCCCCTTCTCTTAATTGCAGAGATGATTTACCCGAAACAAAACACAACAAACCCCCCACCTAAAACCCGACATCGTAGCACGCAGTTAAAACTTGTGTCGATCTCTTAGCTTTTTCTGGCTTCTTGAATTTAGCAAAACAAACATTTTCATATAATCTATGGAGGCATTTTATGGCGTGTGATAATACTAACAGATTCCAGATTTTCTCTCGCGATCTTGCTTTATCCTCCTCATCTCCACACAGTTATTGCTAAAAACTGGCAGTTAAATTCAATTGATTCAAAATATTCCAAATCCATATGGCCTAAAACCCTGAAGCTTGAAGCACTGATAGTGCCTCACTGCTGTTTCGTACCATTTGCAAAGACTCCAGTCCCCAGATGGTGGAAGTAACATTTAAACCTCCTTTTCTCTGCTTTGTACAATAGACCTTGGCACCATTTCAACTGTTTACTCCGGTAATTAACAGCACTGATACCACAACAATTACAACTCCTACAATCTTAACACAATAATGCTATGAATTAGTGAGAGCTAATGGCTGGAAGGTATAGTGGTTCCAGACTGCGAGATCCGTGCATTTTCCCCGAATAAAATAAAAGGTACCAAACAGCTACGGCTCGCGGTAGACAATGATTACCTAGTAATTAGTTTACACAAAGCTTCCTATTTAATGGCAAAACGCTGTAATTAACGCGTGACAGAAAATCAAAGGGTGCTTTGTAAGCATATGAAAAATTAACACCGCAGGCCCATAGCTTTATGTACTGATTAGAAGAATATTAAATCAATAGGACATGCAAACCAACAGCTTGCATATCTGATTATTGTAGGTCCTAAGAATTTAACCAAGGGACATAATTGTTGTGCCTTGTTATTTTATTAAGGAATCAGGGAATCACCTAAAACCCGAACACTGGTAGCGACATTAAATATAATAACCGACGAAGCGAGAGCATCACAGCATGTTCTCTGATGTAAGAGGTGAACACGACGTGATGCCCCGTTGACGGCTATATAGTTCAGAGACTAGTGGAGACCTCTTCTGTTAGACAATATAATTTTACCATCCACTATTAAGCTACGTGACATTCAGAAGCAGCTATCAAAATACTATTGCTGCAAATGTCTTTGGTTTTGTATTAGACCACAATCCGGATGGAAAAATCATTTCCTCTACACAACAATTATACGGAAGCTCTATCAAATACTTCTTTGACACACGCCAACCATGTCTCAAGAAACAAGACTGGCTTTGGGTCTGAGGAGGAGAGGTCAAAGATACAGTGAATCCGGGGCTTTTTTTCAGCTGGAACGCGGTGGAATGGAGTTCCGGCACCTCTTGGAAATGGTCACATGGGCGGGGCCACCGGCCATGTGACCATTTTCACCATGGGCGATTTAAACTTTAAAAAACTCCCCCCTTGTTCCAGCTGACCCAAAGTGACGTCATTGTGCGGTCCTGAGTTCCACCACTGACTTCCACCACCTCTTTTCCCAGAAAAAAAGCCCTGAGTGAATCTATGGGGCCGAGGATGTGGCTCATGTGAGAAGGGCCATGGGTCAGTGGTAGATCATCTGCTTGGCTTGCAGGAAGTCCAAGGTTCGATCATCTCCAGTTAAAGGATCTGGCAGTAGGTGGGGTGAAAGACCTCTGTCTGAGACCCTGGAGAGCTGTTGCCAGTATGAATAGACACTATTGATTTTGATGGACCAAGACTTCAGTATAAAGCAGATTCATGTGTTCTCCTTCTCCCCAAATCAGCTCTTGGGTCAGAGGAGAGAGCCATACTGGTGAGACCACTGGCTTTAGGAAGGGGGACAGAAGGGAGCCATGGCGGCCTTTCGTTGGTGCCAAAAGCCACTTGCTTGGATGGCTGGGTAGCCACATGGATTCAGAGCCTTGCTGGGCCCTCTGTCCCCTGCCCCCCAGCTGTGCTTGGCCCAAGCAGCAATCGAGATTGAATATGGCTGGGGACAGCAATCCATGTCTGGCAGACTGCATGAGTAACCAGGTAAGAGGTGCCTTTCCTCCTTATCAATCACGCTCTGGAGGCTGGAGAAGGAATTCAAAGGTTGGTTTCCATCCTCCTTTTAAATGATCAGGGTATCCTTTGTGGGCCAAGGGCCTCTATATGCGCATTGATGCTTCTGAGGCCATAAAAGAAGTGCTGAATGGGCAGCCTCATGCTCTCATGCCCGCAAGCACATCAGCTTTAGGGATACAGGAATGAAAGAACTGCCTGGATGGATCAGACCTTGAGTCCATCTGGTCTAATATTCTGTTTCCAACAGCAGTCGGTCAGATGCCTTGGGAAGTGCACAAGCAGTTCATGACGGTGATGTGCATCCCCGTTGGTGGGTTCCAGTCATGCACCTTCCATATAGCAGTTCTCTATGAACTATTGATTCACTTCCTTGGGTTTTTTTTAAAAGAAAAGGTGGTTGAACTTCCCCGTGTCCCTTATTTCAAGGTGTCTTCTTTCTGATGGTCCCTCATTTTAGAGGGTACCTGAACCCTCATTTCAGACTTTTAAGGAGTAACAGGTTGAGGTCATACAAAGTTGATTCCTAAAAAAAAAAAATGTATCAGTCTGCCATCTGTAAGCTGGCATGTCAGCTAGCTGAGGACACAAGTACTGGGGCTTGAGCTCAGGTGCGAGTCAGAGGTTCAAGGTACTACATAGCAGGTTAAACCACCGACTTCCTGAAGACTCGTCTTGAAGTTCAGCAATCATTTCAGATCGAGAAGCAAGGTGGTTATGCATCCGGGAAGGGAGGTACAGCATCCTGTCTGAAGGATCCAACAATCGGGCTCCATTTTTTAAATGGAATAAACACTCAGTCTGAACTCCTGTAAACTGCATTATGTTTAATCGGTTGCCCTGCTACATACCAATGAAGGAAAAACCTTGGGATCGTGTCATAAACTGCTATGCAAATGATGCTATTTGTAAGTATTAACATAATTTAGTGCTTAGAGTCATATTCTCACTTCTAATAACTCTACCGGAATGGAGAGTCTTTTGCCATGTACTCCTAGCCTGCAGGATAGTCTTTCATCATGAAGCTGGATTTTTTTAATAACCTGCCAGCATATGTTTGGTACGTGGCAGCTTAAGCCAATGACACAATGTCTTCATTATCAAAAGAAGCAGGTCTCCATACTGTAATAGCGTGCCTGTGCTCATAAACTAATGCTTTGATGTCTAAATGGGGGAGCATTATGAGAATATTCAGTAACAAAGGACGGTTTTAATCCTCCGCACTTTGTGGCAATACTCAATGGAGACTGCAATTTGTTTCCAAATATAAAAGATCCGAGCTCTTGAGAAAGAGTGGCTGAAATCTCAAGGTTAGGACTGGTTAGATATTATTCACAGAAAAGGAGGAGAACGGAGTTTGGTCAGATTGTTTGTGCTCATTTTCCGTGTTCTGTGCATTGAAGTGGACCGTGTATTAAGAAAGGCCAGCGGGTCACAGACAGCAGAACAGACAGTGGGTCACAAACAGCAACAACGCAAAATGAAAGGACCAGGCGTTACTTCTGAGGACTCTTATCACTCTGGTCTCCAGCCTAAGACTTCTGTGATGCTAGCATTGGTTTAATGTATATTTCTCATTAAGTTCTCGACTTTGAAATCCGCCTGCCCTGCAGATCACATGACCAACTTGCTCCCACCAGGTACTGTTTGGCCCCTCGTAGAGGCTAAGAAAATATGACGACCGGGAGTCCAGCAGCTGCTCTCACCAGAATAAGAGTAACTTCGAAACAGAAATTCAACTGGCCACTCATCTTCCACTGCACTGTGGTTTGAGGCACTGATTCCTGAACATGGTGCGCAAGAGCCTTGTGGGTAAACAGCGGGTTACTCTTGGGGAAGTCCTATAGGACTGTGGTCTCGTAGACGTTGTCATTTGAAGCATGTTCGTGTCATGAAACAAGCAGTCGATTTCATGGACCCTCAAGGATAAATTAATTCCTTTTCTAAGCGAGCAGGAAAAGGGCTTTGTGCCCAGTAAGTTTAAGGTTTGTAATGGGAAGGGCACATGATAAGATCTCAGCAATTTGATTGTGTATGAGTAATATTGTAGAGAAAACAGTGACACGGGCAACTAGGACCATCAATCAACTCTCACAGATCAGGATCCAGATGAAGGGGATATGAGAGAAGGGAGGGCAAGCCCACGTTTTCCTTCCTGAACCAGTTCAAGATGTAAACACAGTTGAAGCGAGTGCTGGAGGAGGTGCCTGGTGCTGCCCAAAAGTGGAAAATTAGCAGTGCTGTCCCTTGGCCAAAATGTCACCTTATGGTTGGTTGACTGATTCCTCTAACCCTCTTTCCTCGTAGCCCCATCTGTCATTATGCTGCCACAAACATAGAAGCTCACTACTGTGGCCTCATCTTGGCCAGTTCCTCCCGAGGGCACACAAGAACCTGCGCAGGAATAGGCTGTGTCCTCCTCTCGCTGGAGGGCTCCTGTTGCCCAAGCCAGACAGTGTAGCCCCAAAAGACTTCAAATGACTAAGAGTTTCCACTGCTGATTTCAGCGGTTCTGTCGACTGAGTGCCTGATATACCATTCTGCATACCATGCGATACGGCAGGAAAGCACATGGGAACGCTTTCAACCTCATTTGACTAGATTTAAAAAGAAGCTGCGGTACGCATTTGCTGATATAAGAGTTCCTTTCAAACATACAAATCAGCCACTTGCCTTCTTTTTCCGATTATTTTGTCTTTTTAGAAAATTGCTGATTTTTATAGAGCCACAGCAAGGGTAAATCCTGGCTCTGGCTTCATTAAAATGTCAATTTCATATCAATTAAGATGACTGTTGAAATCAAATATTTACATGATGGCTATCTAAAAAGAAAACCAAGAAATATATATCTGCATTCTATTTAAGGATGTGTGTCGGCCAGCAAACACAAGCACGGCACTTGGACACGGATTGGGCTGGAGCTTCCCCCTTGCGTTCAACACTGTCTGCATTTAAAACTTGACAGATCCAGTATGGTTGAAGAAAAGGCCAACACCAGGAGATCATATTATGTTCCTATCCAGTGATATTTCTGAGCACAAGGACTCCAATCTGTACATGGAATTCCATGTATACAGTGGCTTCCCCATTAATTTTAATGAAGCAGGGAGCAGAGACATTTGCTTTCATTGCATGCTACCCTCTATGCCACTCAGTCTGATTGCAAAGCGCTGCCCTCTGCCCCCATCCAGACAGCCAAACCAATGCAACAGGGCTCTCATATTGGGTTTTTGCAGATCCAGGGAATTCACGGGTGTGCAGAGAAATCCGATTTCAGGAAAGCCAAAGCTGGAACGAGGGGAGGGGGCTTAAGTCAGCAGGGGAGGTAGGATTCCCCTTTCCCCATGAATCCTTTAGTCAGGGCTTTTTTTTCTGGGAAAAGAGGCGGTGGAACTCAGTGGGTTGCCCTTGGAGAAAATGGTCACATGGCTGGTGGCCCCGCCCCCTGATCTCCAGACAGAGGGGAGTTTAGATTGCCCTCCGCGCTGCTCCAGCAGCTCGGAGGGCAATCTAAACTCCCCTCTGTCTGGCGATCAGGGGGCGGAGCCACCGGCCATGTGACCATTTTCAAGAGCTTCCAGAACTCCGTTCCACCGCATTCCTACTGAAAAAAAGCCCTGCCTTTAGTATATTGTCCTACGCACTGGTGAAAAACCTGCATGTCCTTTGCATACACAAATTGAGAACTTGCACACACCAGGGATTTCCAGATCTGTGAATCAAGTTGGTACAATTTTCTCCTGTCACTCATCTCTGTTTCTCAGTTGTTCAGTTTAAGGTTCGGAGATATGTTCTTTTACATCTGAGCCAGCAGGATGCCAAACGAGCACCACCAAAACCTGTACTAAAATTAGCCTAACGGGCATTTGCTTTTGGGTGGGAATAGAGCGGAAATCATTTCGGTTCAAACAGACAGAATAGTGCCTCCAGGCTATGAAAAACCTGATTTGTTTCAAGAAGGCAAGAGGAATGTTATCCAAGCAATTGCAACGCCCCAGTTATACACAAGGTGGGGTTAGCCTAATGAAAATACATCTCACAGGAACAATCTGTAGTACAGCAACTGCTACTAATCCAGGGAGATCATTTTAAAACATGGCAGGGCATAGGAGCCGATGTGCCTGGTTTGAAGGACCCCCATGCAAGAAAAATATACTTGGATTCAGAAAATAGATGGGCAGGAAGGAAAATCATGCATGGCTTTGCAGAACTGAGTAATGACTTATTTTACTTACTTGGATTTCTTCTCTATCCTGTCCCAAGGTTTTAAAATACGGGTTTCAATATGTTATTATTCTCAATTATTAAGAATATCAGCCAAAATATTATAATACAGATCTAAGAGTAAGCACTAAGCAGTAACTTGTCTGGCCTAATTTTTCTCCTTAAATTGCCCCGTGTCAAAGTGGAAGAGTTTATTTAAAAGTGTTTTACCAGTTAAAAGTTTGCCCTCTTGGGCACAAGGGAAGGGGTTGTTACTGGCCCTTTTCCGGGTTGGGAAAAGAGGTGGTGGAACTCAGTGATGGAACTCAGGACCAGACAATGATGTCACTTTGAGTCAGCTGGAACAAGGGGGGAGTTTTTTAAAGTTTAAATCACCCTTGGCGAAAATGGTCACATGGCTCTTCAGAGGGGAGTTTAGATTGCCCTCTGTACTGCTGCCTGTCTGGAGATCAGGGGGCGGGGCCACCAGCCATGTGACCATTTTCAAGAGGTGCCGGAACTGCGTTCCACTGTGTTCCTGCTGAAAAAAAAAGCCCTGCCGGTCTTTCAAGCTGTAACTTACTGGACCTGGGGCACCTGCCTCTTCTACCCAAGGTCACGAAGATCTTTGGGTGAAGCCTTCCTCCAGATGCTGTTGCCTTCTTAGAGTACTATGCCATTCATAAACATGTGGCAGCACCTTTCTGGGGGCATCAGTCACAAGCATCTGATGGACAACATGGTGATACGGGGCAGCCAGCACAGATTTGTCCCCAACAGGTCCTGCAAGACCAACCTCATCTCCTTCTACGACCAAGTGATAGGCTTACTGGATCACGGGAATGCTGTCAACGTAGTTTATCTGGATTTCAGTAAAGCTGAAGAAACTTAAAAGGTGTACATAACATTAAGGCCAGGAGACAGAAGATGAACTTTGAAACATAGCAGTTTGAAAAGGATGCTGGACTCACATGTGCCCATTTCTTCTGCCAGATCTCAGGACCGTATCTTTGACACTCCTTCTGGATCCAAGGATAACATTTGAGGTGAGCAGTGACATCGCAGTAGGCAGTGCCATTTCCCCCAAAGTCATTATCCACCTTGAAAAGCCATCGTTTCACTTCCGGGTAGTCGATTATCAGCTGACTGAGGACTTCAACCATCTGAGGCAGAAACGCGTAAGGTTCATATTAATACCATCCAACCCGTTTCTTTTTTTCCCCATCAAAAACATGAGTATAAGCATATTTGTACCGAGAAAAATTTAACACATGAGTAAACCAGTATCGTATGAGCCATTTGGTAAACAATTCTCAATCAAAAGGGAAAGGGGAAAGAAGAAAAGGAGAGAAGAGCACAAATCTAAATGATAGAATCCTGGACATCGAACTCTCTTTCCCTAAGTCTATTCCTTCTCAGACAATGACAATATTTAATTTTAATCTTAGAAAGAAAATTACAACAGTATTAGGTTGCTTTACATATTTATCTCACACATAGTATATATGTTTGTTAGTATATATATATATGTTTCCATATATGAAATCGCAAAAATCACAATTTAAAATGTAACCCGTTTCTAAGCCAGCAACCTCATTTTCTTCATGTGTGCCCTGTGCAAAGTGTACAGCAGACCAAGGGGGCAGGGAAGTAGGATCCATCGGCCAGATCTCTATAGAGTGATGATAAAGACAGTATCTGAGCTGTACTATTTGGGTTTTTTTAAAAACTTAGATAGAAAAAAAGCATTTTGTGCACACTCTTGTGGCTTTACTGCTTGCAAGTCTGAATGTTAAAAAAAAAGACTGGTCTAAGAGGTATTTGTTACAACGGCAGTGTTCTGGATCTGAGGACTGTTTTTTTATTATTTGAACCTCAATCACAAATGGAATTATTATTTGTTTGCGCTGTGTCCTGTTATTTGTTGCTTTTGAAAGGCCAATAAATGGGTTTTCTGTTGACGACTCCCCTACAGAAATGAAATGGATCGATAGTATTGTAAAGACTGCACCAACGGAAAGAGTTACGAGCTATCTTTAAGTGAAAATTGAACTGTGCCTTAAATTATTGTCACCTTCCTTTGATTATTTAACGCCTCGCTTCAATATTTCATATGAAGCACAGGGCAGGAAACAAGAAGCAAAATAGGAGGCAAAACCTGGAATGAATTGAAAGAGAACCTAATATGAAAGTTGGTATATAGGCTGTGATCTTGTAAAAATGGATGTGGTCATTTTCAAGCCAATGCCCTGCCTACCATTGTGAGTTATTATTATTATTTTGTTCTGTTATGGCTGGCTTTTTGTCTTTTGCGGGGTCACAGGGAAGGAACCCTCCTCCTAGCTTGGTTGAGGATCTTTGGCCCCATAACATTAAGAGTCCAGATACTTTCATTCTTCCTGATTACACCAAACTCTCCTGATTACACCAAACTGCCCCAATCTCAACAAGATGTCCACTTGCCACTGTCCACTTTTCAGGCATTTGATGGACTCACTCCTACTTGATTTCCTCAGCTGTGGTTTTTGTACGTTCGTTGATCTCTCACCGTGGACCTGCTCCCACTTTCTGTGTCTCATTGATCCTGTATATATTAACCCATGGACTTTATCTTAATAAGATGGGCCATGCCCCTAACTTTCCTAGGTATTTTCAGTATCTACAAGCAGACCAGATGTAAGATAGGCATTAAACAGCCAGTGCAAACAAGGTATTGGTAGATTGTCTTGTTCTGGTTTCTGATTTTTTTGTGTATGTGTTCTATCACACCTGGAATGTGCAGAAGATTCAGTTCCAGGACATTCCAGCTACGGGACATATGGGACATGGGTTGAGTCTCCCATATGACAGGGGCCACTTTCACACTGCTTACTGGCCACGGAACATTGCACCAAGCTCCCAGAACGACAGCATCTTCCTGGTGCAATTTCTTGCGAAATCGCACCAATAAGACGCTGTCGTTCCGGGAGCTCAGCAGTGTGAAAACGGCCAGGGTCTGATCAGGGGCTATGAAATGTGGTGGGAGTGTTTTGGAGCCCAGGATTATTGAACTCACTTGCTGGAGCTGGAAATGGGAGGGCGGGCAGGCAGAAGGTAATACACTGTTGATCAAGCAAAGCCCAAAGGATAAACTTCTAGAATTTTGCAGCAGACCTGGCCAATCCAGAGGCTTCCTACTGCCTGACAACTGCAGAGGCTGATGTTGCACAGTCCTCATTCTTGCGCCCTCCTGGGTAAGGTAGTAGGTTACATCCCAGGCTTGGGCTATAAAAGTCCCAGTTCCAAACCGTGAGTCCTTCGCATTTACTACAGACACAAAAAGTCGGAGAAACCCAGGGCTATGTTTCTGCAACAAGCTACAATATGGGGACAGCAATTCATGGTTCAGTAAGGGCTGAAATAAACTCACATTTGTTCTGTTTCAGTGGAAAGGAACATGTAACACTCAGCACCCCTGAAAGAGAGGGAGTTCCAGTCTCCACGAAATCAGGAGGCCAAGAGAGAAACCCCTCTCAATGCTACTCTATGGAATTAGAGGCACGAGGAAAACCATTAGGGTGAAATGGTTCCTGGCCCAACTGAGTAAATTTCTGCCATGCCAATGCAGCCCCTCATTCTCCATAGTCAACAATGACCCCACCCAACTGGCTCAAGGCAAGCTCTTCACACGACTGCTTTACCATATGGAGCTGCCTCCAAAGAGGTGCATTTTGATGCGCTTCCTCAAAGTAGTTAGTACGTGTGAACTGGTCTGCAAGTCTAGGAAGATCAAGACACACAGAGGTATTGTGCAAACACTTGTTAAAGCGAATCAAGAGATTAACAATCTCCTGGCCAGTTCTAAGCGCCGTTCATTTCAATGGCACTTCCCTCCTAGTAAGGGCAGGGCTGAACGTGTCCAGTGGTGAACCTCAAACCAAATTAGTTTTGCTCGGTGCAAGGGCAAGCAAGACCTGAGTTCAGATCCCCAGTGCAGTATACCAACAAAACGCATTGGTATTGACTTCACAGGTTCCAGGGCTCAGCTCCGGCACTGGAAATAAGCCCTCTGACCATCAAAGACAAATGAGGCAACTGTATGTTTGAATGGTCTCTTTCGTGAGCTTCTCTCCAGCTGGCAAATCTTGAGGTCCCCTTACCTGTTGCCTGTTGTAGATGTCATGCTGTCCAGGAGGCGTTGGCACACAAGCGGCGGCAAACACCCTTTTGCTTCCTGACTTGGAACTGTAGAGATGAGTGATTTCTGGGTCAGGGCCCAAAATGGGCACACCTAATGCGTCGGCCACTTCCAGGTCGTCTTGGTGCAGAAGCCCTCCCACCATGTAGGCCTCTTTGCCTTGGATCAGGTTGCGAATCCGTTTGATGGTCTTGGGGCTGTACTTCAGGAATGTAGCCAGGGACATGGGGCGGCTCTGTAGAGAGAGACATTAGTCTCGTTAAGAGGTGCCCTCTCTGCCTCTCTTTCTCTCCGTTCCATGGAGCTAATTTATAATGTTGCGCGTAATAAATACATTATTAATCGCAGGCTGGGTTATGACCTATCCTGTAGCGTAGCAGTTTAAATTGATAAAAGCTGTTGGGGTGAGGCTCCATAATCGCTCACATCTTTAGTGCATCGGAAATGGGCTCGGTGGGAATAGAACTAATTACTACACATCTGTATTTATTTGATCCACGCGGAATTCTCCTTCTGTCACTCGGAAGAGAGGCTCGCGGCCTTTGGATCACGGTGATTCATCTCAACGTGTCTGGCACGGTTTGACTTGACTGTGTCAGGGAAAAAGAAAATCAATACAAAAAACTGAAGGCGAGAAAACCCTCCTGTCGTGGGGGGCGGGAGGGGTCTGCATTTCACCATATGGGGAACAGCATCATAAATGGGCTCTTTCCAAACAAAATACTTTGATTTACAAAATAGGTTTTAAAAATGGTATGCCATTCCACGGGATATACATTTTCCTTAGACAAGATACTTTATGATGTTGATTATCCAAGCCAAGTACAAGACAATCCCAATGACTCAGATACATCAGGAGTCTACAGTCAAGGCTGCTTCACATATTTCATTGGTAGGTAAACACTTAAAATACTTTAGATACCAATATGATGTGTGAATTTGACAAATATGGACTTGCCAACACTGGTAGCTCCAACCCCCTGTTCATTGTACAGTTGGTAGTAAACCTAGGTTTGCCGCTATACAATGTCTACATTAAAGTGGTTTCCAAAATAGGGCAGAAATCAGATAAGTATGTAGAAATGGATGGAAAGAAAGAACGGCCAGTGAAGACACGGAGGGATCTGGCAGCAAAATTTTTATACATTTCTAGACCATGTAGGAATCTTGCTCAACTAGATCACAGCCCCCAGAAACATCTCCTGTGTAAGGTCCCTTAGCATCTCTGAGAGATGCCAAGAATACAAAATCAAAAAGAGTCCAGTAGCACCTTTAAGACTAACCAATTTTATTGTAGCATAAGCTACACGAAGCATAAGCTCTGACGAAGAGAACTTGATTCTCGAAAGCTTATGCTACAATAAAATTGGTTAGTCTTTTTTTTAAAAATTTTTATTGGATTAGAAATATTTAATGTCCATTACAATCAATTTCTTTTAGATATTCCAATTCTAACCCCCTCCCTTCCCCACCTTTTGATGACTTCCAACAGTTTTCCAACCCCTTGTCTATTTTCCCCTACTCATTCCAAACTTATTTTACCTATTAAACATATACTTTCACTCTCTTCTAAGCTTATCTATTATATCACAGTGCTATCTCTGTTTCCCTTCCCATTTGACTTAACAACTAAATAATACATTTCTGGCATATATTCTTCAATAATCATTTTAGTAGCCTATACTCTATCTTACTCATTCTGGTCTCATCTTTATGGGACAAACAATTTGTCCCTTGTTTATACACATTCGGCATAAGTCAATCAATTTGACCCCTATTCTGTATGCTACTGTATGTTTTCCCCTCCTTTCTTATATTCATTCATTTTAATTATATAGATTCTCCGTTATACCATTATCAGCCATAAAATTGGTTAGTCTTAAAGGTGCTACTGGACTCTTTTTGATTTTGCTACTACAGACTAACACGGCTAACTCCTCTGGATCCAAGAACACAAATGCCATGTTGCCCAACATGTGAACGACAGATGCATTTGAAAAAGATTAACTTCACTGTGTGCCAAAGGCTAAACTTTCTGACGAGGATCCCAAGAGCTACTTGAGGTGTGCTCAAGAATTTTGGCACACCCGCTGGGATTTTTTATACTACCTCCCCCAACTCCATTTCACAATCTACTTTTGAAAGTTCTCTATGTTTCAAATGTGGTTTTCTGCTTGAGATCACAGGCAGCTGTTTGAGACAACTGAGGTCAAAGCTCCCTTGGGCATGCTGATCTCTGAGGTCAAAGTCTGAGTTTGCTCCAATTTTTTGGTCTCTTAATTTGGAAGCCTCTGCCCAGATTCTTGTGCAGGTTTAGCTGCTAACGAAATATTGCAATTGATGTCCTTGGATCCAAAGAAGTTGCCCATTTTTAAAATTTCTTATCTTTATTTACTCCTAAAGAAATGTGCAGTTATAGTTTCAGTGTAATGGTCTATGCCTCTGACAAATAATTGAAATGATGACATTGTGAGGTATTCAAGCTCTGGCCCTCATCCTCCAAAACTCAGAACTGGCTTATTTTTAAGATGGTGAGAAGATCCGCTTGATGCCGGTGGTGTTCCTCACACCCGTGAAGTCAAAATGGACAGAAATCCTTTGAAAGATTGTGGCCATATTGCATTCAGTGCAAATGCCATATTGCACTGAATGATCTGAAAAGCACAGATTTGTTGAACTGAAAGAACGTGGTTTAAAAAAGAGCAAAATTTAAGAGCTAACAAATGGGCATGTTAGAATTAGAGTACATACAGAGTTCTCATATGGTGAGACATCATAGTTTTATACTACAAATAATTACCTAGCAACGATCTTGTGGCAAAAGGCCTTTTATATTTCAAGGTCTGGTCAGGAACAATGAACGTTGCTTACCATTGAGCCAAGAAGGTTCTCCAACTTTCATAAAGGCTCAATGTCAGCTGAGCGCCTGTGAAAACGCCAGGAGCATCTCTACAGTCCTGGCCGTAAATCAGCTTTACTGCATTGCAGCAATATCAAAAGCACTAAAAAAAAAAGAGCTAAGATTACAGTGGGGGTGTTTTTGGAGTATGTTCCAGTGAATTTAAAACTGTCTAGATGGGTTCAAAACAACAAACATACAGAACGCCCCTCAATTAAAGCCATTAAACGATCCGAGCCTTAAAAAATAAAGGGCGAAAAAGAGTCTTAAATTGGATTTTGCCACAATAAAACTAAAGAGGAAGGGAAGAGGGAGGGGACAAATATCTGCACAGCTGCCAGGAAAGAAAGTTTGAGCAGCAGAAGCATTTTGAGTGTTCAGCTCTCCACTGCACGGTAAATCTCTTGAGTTCAGAGTTCTTGACAAGGCCATACCCTGAGCAGGAAGAAGGACTGAGCTCAGCGTCACCTTCCTCCTGCAAAACTAAACCAGGATATTCATTTCCAGCACTCTTAACTAGTCATTTAAACTGTGAAGCTCTTAAAACTTGCAATAATATTTCACTGATGGGTACCAGAGCGTTGCAAGTTATAAAATTTCCAATTTAATTTTACGGCATTCCCCCCCAGCTGTAGTAATTAGAAGACAGAAACTCACAGGGAAGCTGTTTACGGCTTCGGGGGTGAGAATTTTGAACCTGTCCTGCAGGTCAGCGATGTCCTCGGGGTCCCCAGATCTAACAGCTGCCTGCAGACCGAGGAGCTTATGGTAATATTGCAGGAACCCCTCGCTCAGTTGAAGGGGGCAAACGTAGATGACATCCACATTAGGATCTTTAAAAAAGGGGGGATAGGGAGAAAAGATTCACTATTAATTATGGGGAGAAAAATATTGTTCGAGGGGCTTGTTCGTTGTACCTGCCCTGATAGCAGGCAGCAGATACCTATCTCCCACAGATGTTTAACTTTTGATTCCCTTTCCCCTCTGATTCCGTCTCTCTTCCTCTGAAGAATGGCCAGCAGCCTAGAGGACCAGCCAGATTTCAATCCACGAAACAAAAGGTTGGTTAGCACTCGCAAACTGTTGAGGAGAGACTTGGCCAAGTGAGCTGCTTTAACGTTGATGGGAATTGGGGATGGCTATGAAAATATAGGCTTTGATGGATTATAAAGTGCAACTATTGATAATGCTGTAGAAATAGCAATTTCATATACTCCCAAGACTGGTTTGGCCTGCATTTTAAGTAACTCCCAGTCTAGTCATAAGGGACTCCTGATGTCTGTTTTTGACGTTCTCTGTACAGCGATGGCGGGGGGTAGGGTTAGGGTTAGGTTAACCCTAACCCTAACCCTGCAGAGGCTACCAATGTAGCACTTCTATGTGAGAGGTTTCTCCACATTTTCCGTACCCCAGTCCCCTGTGATGGCCATTCCCCCTCTCCATCACTATGAGATTTTTCAAGACTAAAAAATAAAACAGTATTTATTTATTTACTTATTTATAACCCACCTTTCTCCCCAACAGGCACCCAAGTGGCTTACATCATTCTCCCCATCTCCATTTTATTCTCCCCTGAGGTAGGTTAGGCTGAAAGCATGCGACAGGCCCACAATCACCGAAAGAGCTTCCGTGGTGGAGCAGGGAATCGAACCTGGTTCTCTCAGAGCCTAACCTGACATTCTAACCACTAGATGATGCTGATGTATTGATCTGATACATCAATTACTGATTTTTTAAGATAAAAACCCTCAAACCCCCCCCCCAATGCCACAGCCAGAGAGGGAATGGGTGCTGCAGTAGCCGTGAATGGATGTAGGTTTTATGTTTCTTGCTCTGAAGGAGTGAAAACTATCTCCCTTCTGGGCACAGCCCCAAACCTAATCACCATAAGAACACAGAGCCAAGCTACAAGTGACGCCTGACACAGGTTGGACACTTGTCAGCTTCCCTCAAGTTTTGATGGGAAATGTAGGCATCCTGGTCTTGCAGCTGTAATGGAGACCTAAGCTGTAAAACCAGGATGCTGACATTTCCCATCAAAACTTGAGGGGAGCTGACAAGTGTCCAACCTGTGTCAGGCGTCACTTGTAGCTTGGCTCATAACCACCCCCATGCTGGGTCAGACCCGTGGTCCATCCAGTCCACCCTCCTGTTTCACACAGTGGCCAGCCATTAACCCTGGAGGGCCAACAAATGGTGGAGAGGCCTAACCACCTTTTAAAGCCGTCCATCGCTCATGATCACCACTACATTCACCAGCAGTTTAAATACTTGTTGAGTTAAAAAAAAGCATTTTATTTTGTCCTTCCTGGACTGCTCATTCACTTCATCGGGTGCCCCCCAATTTCTAGTATTTGGGGAGAAGGAGAAAAAGTTCTCTCTGATCGTCGATGAATAATTTTATAAACCTCGCTCCCCTTAGTTGTTCTCTCTTTTCTAAACTGAAAAGTCCCAGACTCTTCAGCCTTTCCTCATAGGAAGAGCACTCCGACCACATGCTGTTCCTAGTTGCCCTCTGTTGCACTTTTTCCAGCTTTGCAATATCTTTTAGGAGATGTGGCAACCATAGTGTTGCCAGCTCCAAGTTGGGAAATTCCTGGAGATCTGGGGGGTGAAACCTGGAGAAAGTGGGGTTTGGGGAAGGAAAGGACCTTGGCATGGCATAATTCCATAGAGTCCACCCCCCAAAAGTAGACATTTTCTCCAGGTGAACTGATCTCTATGGCCTGGAGACCAGCTGTAATTCCGGGAGATCTCCAGCCACTACCTGGAGGCTGGTAACCCTAGGCAACCAGAAATGTACACAGTATTTCAAATGAGGCCACATGGCAGAGCTCTACAAAGACATTATAACACTGGCCATTTTATTCTCAGTCCCTTTCCTAATAATGCCCAGCATGGAGTTCACATTGCTGCAGCTACACTCTGAGTGGACATTTTCATTTTCACTATAACCCCAAGATCTCTCAGAGCCAAGCTACAAGTGACGAATTACACTTGCCTGGCAAGTGAACAGACTCATGGGTATTCCTCCCTGTTCACTTGCCATTCACTTGCTCTCCACTTGATCAAGTGGAGCACAAGGGAATGGCAAGTGAACAAGGAGGAATACCCGTGAGTCTGTTCACTTGCCAGGCAAGTGTCATTCGTCATGTGTAGCTTGGCTCTCATTTCAGACAACACACCTGGGATTGAGCTCTAGTTCTTGCCCAGCCTATCCTACCTTTATCCTTCAAGCCCAGCCTCACTGCATTTTGTTTGCTGTTCGACTCAAATTTTATCATATTTTAATCCATTTTCTGACTGACTGAATAGCTCTGTTTTACTAGGAATCTTTGCTGTTAGATTCAAATGTTGTTACCATTCAAATGTTATCATATGTTGTAACTGGCTTACTGAATAGTTCTATTGTACTTGTGTAACCCACCTTGAGTCCCAGCTAGAAAGGAACATCAACCAACCAACCAACCAACCAACCAACCAACCAACCAACCAATCACCCACAAAGTGTACCATTATTTATATTCTGAGCCCTCTGGGAACTGAAATGCATTAGAAAAAAAATGCTGTACACTGCTCTAAATCTATGAGATAGAAAGGGATATACAAGCCAATTTAAAAGGGCAATTTTTGGAGGCCTAAAAGACCAAGGGGTCCATTCTTCCCCCTCTTCTTTTCACTGCTCACTTGGGAAAGGGGTCTTTGTATACTTTGGCTAGTCTCTAGCTGGACTCCATCATTCATAGGGTCAGAGATTTCAGACATAACAGCTACTATGGTTGTTGTGGGTTTTCCGGGCTGTATTGCCGTGGTCTTGGCATTGTAGTTCCTGACGTTTCGCCAGCAGCTGTGGCTGGCATCTTCAGAGGTGTAGCACCAAAAGACAGAGATCTCTCAGTGTCTCTCTCTGTCTTTTGGTGCTACACCTCTGAAGATGCCAGCCACAGCTGCTGGCGAAACGTCAGGAACTACAATGCCAAGACCACGGCAATACAGCCCGGAAAACCCACAACAACCATCGTTCTCCGGCCGTGAAAGCCTTCGACAATACATATAACAGCTACTGCTTGACTTCTCAACAGAGGGTCTTTTAATGTTTGAACCCCATTCATCCCAAGAGGTATTAAGAAGGTAGACTAAAGTGGAGAACGACAGACATCAGTCGAGGAAGGAATGTACTGGTCCTTGCCATATGAGGGTTTGGGAGAACTGCCTGTTCGGCTTTTCCGCTAACTATGCACAACCCCTTCCACTGGCCTACAATTCCCCCCTCTGATGCACTGTTCAAGGCAGTGTGAATGGAGCTATGAGCGTGTCAGACGAGGAGGACTGGAAATGTGAAGAAACAGGCCTACAACTGGATTCAAAGTTAATCCCGCTTGACATGAGTTGAAATGTATCATGGGTATGTTTGCTAATTTTGAATGATCTTATCTTCAGAGTTATGTCCCGGCTTATACTCTGGTGCAAGGCTTGAAGACATTATGGTGGTAGGATGGAAGACCCAAGTCCGAAGGCTATTAAGCTGGTCTGAACTCAGTTTCAGTTCTCAGAAGAAGCTGGTGCAATGATCTTTGGGCATGGTGCAAGCTGCAATGGTACCATCCTATTACACATTGCCAAGCTCTGGCTAGTCAACCAGATCACTCCATATTGCTGGGGGAATACAGGATAAAAATGGCCAGTTTAGTTTTGCCTTTGTCCTGAGCCGGAAGTCCAGCCTGGACCCCTACCCTTGGCCGTCTGGATTTCCAACTCGGACTTGAAACCTGGAAGCTTTGAAGGAGAAAGCTAAGTTACACTGGCATAAGGCCGTGTCAGGTATGTTTAGGTATTAGGTTATTTAGCTTTGTTATTTTGCCTTTCCTTTCTGCATACTCTCTAAAATTAATATTTTATTTACCTTCTCATTGGTTTGTGGCTTAGGGTTGCCAGCTCCAAGTTGGGAAATTCCTGGAGATCTGGGGGGTGAAACCTGGAGAAACCTGGAGAAAGTGGGGTTTAGGGAAGGAAAGGATCTTGGCATGGCGTAATTCCATAGAGTCCACTCCCAAAAGTAGCCATTTTCTCCAGGTGAATTGATCTCTGTGGCCTGGAGTCTAGTAGTAATTCCAGGAGATCTCCAGCCACTACCTGGAGGCTGGCAACCCTACTGTGGCTTCAGTCTGAAAACAGTGCCTAGGCCAATTTGACCTGCTACCTTTGGTAGTTTTTTGGCTCAGCTCAGCACAGCTGACTTCAAGATATGGTCTGATGAGGCCTGGAGCTTCCTCCCTCCGCTTCTGGCTAAGACTTAGCAGGGGAACTGGTGACAGCTACCGAATTTGGGGGTAGATAATCCGTTGCTAAAGCTCCCCTTTGAATTCTGGGGAAAGGAGACCAAGGTTCAAATCCTCTCTCTGCCATGGATGCTCGGTGGATGAATTTAGTCCTATCATTCTCTCGTGCTCTAACCTACCTCACAAGTTTGTTGTGAAGCTCCAAAGAGGTGAGGAAGACCTGTGCAGGCCACCCTGATCTCCTTGAGGGAAGGGCACGATAAAAATGTGAATGGTGTTGCCCCACAGTGAGGAGGGCAGATGACCAAGAGACAGTGTGGCTCTGGGCCAAAAGAAAATGCCCCCCTCCCCATACCCTCTGGAAGGAATGGCATGGCCTTAAGCTACGGAGAGGGCAACCTGAGAGCGGGTCAGGCTTTAGCTTATCCAAGGGACTCAAGGTGGGTTACGAGTATCCAGTAAGCTGGTTACTGAGATTTTAATCCACTTTCTGATTGCCTGAATAGCTCTGTTTTAGTAGGAATCTTTGCTGTTAGATTCAAATGTTAGCATTCAAATTTTTTCTAATTTTTTGGCTATTTCCAAGTAAATCATTCACAACATCACACAGGGTTGTTGTAAGGAAAAAATGGAGGAGACGTGAATGTAAGCTGCTTTGTATCCCCATTACGGAGAAAGGGGGGGTATAAATGAAGTAAATAAATATTTCTAATACAAGCGCGACTACTAGGCTTCAAAGTGAAAGGCAATGGTTACGTGATCTCTCCACCTTTCTAACTTATCTAGAAGAAACAAGTCTTTCCTAAAATAGACCCTACAACATAAAAGAACTGCACTGAAGACAAAACAATGCCAGTTCCTTCGTAATATAGAAAGGCGATTAAGTGATTATTCTAGGCTCCTGTAAATTTCTAGATCTAATACATTCTTTTTTGTGCAAACTCCCCAAATGGCATTTATGAAATAATAATGATACTCAAATATAAATGAATCATGTACAAGTATGACATTCTGGGAAGCCAGCAAAGTTGGTCATTGACAAATGAACGCTCTTCACTGTTTTGCTTAAGGAAGGACCAGGATTTTTTTCCCTGGGAGAAGAGGTGGTGGAACTCAGTGGGTTGCCCTTGGCGAAAATGGTGACATGGCTGGTGGCCCCGTCCCCTGATCTCCAGACAGAGGGGAGTTGAGATTGCCCTCCGTGCTGCTTGGCGATGCGGAGGGCAATCTAAACTCCCCTCTGTCTGGAGATCAGGGGGCGGGGCCACCAGCCATGTGACCACTTTCAAGGGGTTCCGGAACTCTGTTCCACTGTGTTCCTGCTGAAAAAATGCCCTGGGAAGGACCATCACAAAGAGGGAGAAACTTTTCAGGTTCTGTTGCATCCAAGTGTCTACGGTCCGAGATCTTTCCACACTTGGACGTTTCAACACTGCTTTTGAAATGTTGGACGTTGGTTTGTCAATCTTCTTTCATTGCAATACCTGGAAAGTCAATTTGCCCCCAAAATCAAGACTTCTCCCATCAGCCTGAAATAAATGTATCCAAATAGCCGTGCAAGGCCGAATTTAAAACAAACACCCCTTGCCCAAGTCCGCTGTAAAATAGTTGAGTTATAGAAGCTTACAAACTTGTCTTGATCTTGAAAATGTACACGACTGCAGCTAGGTTTTAGGCAACCATAGCACACCATACATTCCCCCCTCCCTACACATTATTTTGAAAATTCCCAATGAACTGAACTGAAAATCCACAGGTATGCCCTAACCAGGATAAAAATCAATTATGCATTAGTATGAGTTTCAAAACGGCAGTTCAAGTAGAAGCAGGCATCTGTGCATACACAGGCATGGCAAGTACCACAGCACCAGAGTCTGGGCATCATTTGGGGTTTCTACAAGTGTCAATGGTCAGGAGGAGGAGAAGGAAACAGGAAGGGACAGCAAGAAAGGAGGATGGAAAGGGGGGTTGAAAATGGGCTCTCCCCTCCCTATATTTCTATGACAGTCCAATGCATCTCCTAACAGCCTCAGCAAAAATGAGCAGGGCATTATGAACTGCTCTCTGCAGAAAGCCACCTGAAGAAACCTTGCATCCTGCCTGCCTCCTCGTCCTTTCCCTGCTGTGTTCCCCACTCCCATCTGCGCGACAGTAGAGGGAAACTTTCCTGTTTGGCTATCATGCTAGGTATCTTGCTGCCTGCCTGCTACTGTTCAAATGTTAAAAAAGGGCAATTTCAGGGAGCAACAGGCAGCGTTGACAGTCTCTGTGACGTTCTGAACAAGTTCAGGAAGCTTCAAGAAACCCTTAACTATTTTGTTAAGTGCTATACGGCTATTTGGACTCAACAGAACTGATTTTTTTTTAATATAAAAAGGAAAAAATTAAAAATTAGAGTCCATGCTTCCCAACCTTCAGCTTTTTGGTTAACCTTTTCCTGATTTCGTTTCTTTTTTTGCAGTTCCATCTACTTAAAAATAATCAGGGAAGGGGTCACAGTGCAGGACATTGTAAAACTACAACCAGAAAACAGGAAGACTGTACCAAATAAGTCTCCAACCTAACATCTTTTCCTACCAGGGACATCGATCGCTTTGCCAGGCCACACTGGATGGCTAGCATCGCCACCAATGAGTTATGGAAAAAAGACAGGAAGCCCACATGGAAAACACCAGACCGCAAATAGGCACAAATGGGCTTTCTGTAATAACCACATGAATGAACGATGCAATTCCTAACAAAACGGGTACAGCTGCAATCCCACTTTCCTGGGAGGAAGCCCCATTATGGGTTTACTTCTCAGTAGACCAGCTTAGGATTGCTCCCTAAATCAAGAAAGCATGATTTGAAACGACTTTGGCAACTTGTGAAATGACTGCTAGACACACAGAGACAACTGCCAAACAACAGTATCACCAACAGCATAATTTTAAAAAAAATTACCACTGAAGCCTAGTAAGAAATCCTGCCTAGCTCCCTTCCTAATACAATTTTGGCTCCATGTTCACAAACCCTTCCACAGGACGTTGGTTAACGAGGGAAGCGTTTCTCTTCTGCCACAGAAAGTCATGTTGTGTGTTCAGAATTTAATTAACAGACATGGGCACAGAGAAACTTTCTGCTGCAGCATGTGGGGATTTTAAATCACTGAGAGGAACAGGCCAATTGTTTAACGGAGCAGAAAGAGGGTGAGCAATGGGCTCTGGGAAGGAATTCCTGAAGATGGCATAAACCAAGCCTCCAAGCCGAAACTCCTGTTCAGACAGAGGCAGCTAACCCTTTGCAGATTCTGCTTTCATCCTAGGAAGATTAAACACTCACTTTAAAATAAAGAGCTGAGACTGGCAGGGTGCAGTTTTCAGCGGTTTTCCAAAAGTGTAGACAATAACCAGGATGCATGGCTCCACATGCCTAATGGGGGCTTTGGACTTTGTTTCTTGAACAACAGCCCTCCCACCATGGCTGCTTCTGCACAGATGCTTTGCTTCCAAATGAAAAAGCCTTTTGCCCCAGCATCCACACAACATTGTCTTCTAATTGCTTTCCAGGAGTCCCCTTTCTTTGTTCCAATCTCTTCCAGACATGTTTTGCTGCCCGCGTTTTTGATAGCACACTCCAATCACACTCCAAACATGCTGTCAGGGATTGGAAGGTATGCATTTTGGAAGATCCCAGCCACATTAGTGCTGTTTTCCTTCCATCAACAGCCATATTCCTACTGAGGATTAGTGAGGGATTTAAAAAACAGCCAATAATTGCTACAGTGCTCTCCACAATAACTTTATAACTATCTATTGCCATGATCTAGTAGTTCTTCTGAATTCTCAGCTTTAATTTTTTTAAAAAAGTAAATCTCTAGCCCTTTTCATTGTGGATATATAACACGAAAAGTGCTGGCAGTTTTTGTCCAGATTGCCTGAAAAGAAATGGGGAGCAGAATCTGCAAGAAAGGCAGGAACAGGTTGCTCAACCTATTGCACGGATGCTTTATTGTTACAGCAAATGGTTCTGGCATTTGCAGCAGCAATGGCAGCAACACAGAAAATTACTACTGTGTGAGCGCAACTGAGGAACAGCTCAGGAGATCGTGTGTTTAAAAAGAAATCCAACCAAGCATTTGGAAGTCCTTGTGTGTGCTCATTGTGGCTGTTTGGATCCTAGTCTATATCTTTGAATAGGTTATTATTTATGGATAGAATGGGAAAATCCTAGCAAGAATCCACTATGGTCTTCAGTCCCATCCCAAGATGCTGGTTGACTTTTATTGTCTTGCAACAGCAAGTCCTGCTCCCAATGCCTTATCAAGAACTGCTTTTGAAAATACTCTGCATTTCAAGTGTGGAGGGGGTATGAGTTAATCTGGAACAGCATCTCTAGCCCTTTTCATTGTGGATATATGAGAGGAAAAGAGCTAGCTGTTTTTGTCCTGATTGCCTGGAAAGAAAGCAGGGATCCAGCGACACCTTAATGGCTAACAAAAATCTATTCCAGCATGAGCTTTTGTGAGTTCAAAACTTACTTCATCAGATGCACTGGAGTGTTTATTGGTAAGGCTGTTTAAGACAATAAGGAAAAGATTCATTGCAGGGTCTCCCCCAGGCTGAGAGGGAACATTTATTTAGGGGTCATCAATTGCTACTTGTATTTGCTCAGAATACTGTTGAAATGGGCCTTTTCCCCTCTGAGAGTCAAGGAAACAAGAGTGATATTTGACAGGTGAATGCTTATACTGGAAAACAATGTCATTAGGTCTTCAAGGTGCCCCTGGACTCCTGTTTTATTTTGTCCATACCTTGTATTTCACAGAGCCTTCCAACCTGTGAACCCTGAAGAATAGCAAAATCAGGAGTTGCTTCTCGAACGTGTTGGGTATACCCTGAAAGAAATCACCGGAATATGTCACAACATGTCCAATCCCCACAAAAAATCTAGGAATACAAACTTGGATTACTGTGACTTGGGAAAGGAAGGAATTTGTTCTCAGCTTCTTGGAGCAGATCCAGTCTGTGCTTCAGAAATGTTAATCCTTATGTAATGTAAGCATTTAGCATCACTCTTATACAGTCAGCAGGATCCAAAGGTAAAGCATTTCTTGGATGATAGTATTTCAGGGGCAGCATGTGCTTGTGTATGTGGGGAGGCAGCAAGGCTCATTTTGAGGGGGAACGCACAGGAACGCAGTTCTGGCAGTTCCCCAAAGAGGTCACATATCAGGTGTCACCCGCCCACTTGACTCTCGGCCATTTGGGCCCGTTTCGGCCTGGATTGGGGCCGAAACATCCTGGATCAGGCCTCTGACAGGTGGTGGATCACTCTCCCGCTCAGCAGAGGCCTGATCCTGACCATTTTGGGCCCTTTTCCGGCCATTTTCAGCCCCTTTTTGCCATTTTGGGCCCAATTTCAGCCTTGAATGGCCAGGATTGGGTCCAAAACAGCCAGGATAAGTGATGTCAGGGGGTATGGCATACGCAAATCAGTTATACTAATGACACACTTCTGGTGCTGTCAAGGGGTGTGGCATATGCTCATGAGTTATGCTAATGCGTTCCTCCAGCTCTTTTTCTACGAAATGACCCCTGGGAGGCAGCATGGTGCTGTAGGTTTGAATGCTCCCTTAAATGACCACACAGAGAAAGCTAGCGTATTAGGAACCATCCCCCCCGCAACGTGAAATGTTTTAAAATGTCCAGGTAGTCTTTTTATTCAAGAGACGCTCTAAAACATGAAACTCCCCTCCTGCTACCATTAACCACCTACATGTTATATTTTCCCAAGGGTCTGCATGTTTCAAATTCATTTCATAGGGGCATGCAGGCCTGATTCATTGGGATGCAGCCTGCAAGGAGAAGAGACTTCATACTGCTAGGCTCTTGCTTTTTTCCTAACCTGAAATGACCCCAGGGGGTGTTATTTGCTCCGGTGGCTGCTCCGTGTGCACTTGGGGGATACGGAAAGATTTCCCCAGTGGGGCAAACAGTGCTCCTCTGGAGCCACTCTGGGTCAGAAAGATGGCACAAGATGAAAGCAAAAGCTCCCTTTCCTGGCAAGATGTGGTTCCGATCTGACTCGGTCATGCATGGGTTTGGTAACTGCAGCATCACATCACAGCCTAGGTGCCTGGGGGAAAGGTAACACGCTCACAGTCTCATTCAGTTCAAAAGTCACGCACTTTGCCATCTATCATGGAGACAATCAGGGCTTTTTTTCAGCAGGAACGCGGTGGAACGGAGTTCCGGAACCACTTGAAAATGGTCACGTGGCTGGTGGCCCCGCCCCCTGATGTCCAGACAGAGGGGAGTTTAGATTGCCCTCCGCGCCACTGGAGTGGTGCGGAGGGCAATCTCAACTCCCCTCTGTCTGGAGATCAGGGGGCGGGGCCACCAGCCATGTGACCATTTTCTCCAAGGGCAACCCACTGAGTTCCGCCACCTCTTTTCCCAGAAAAAAAGCCCTGGAGACAATTATGGAACTGAAAACACCCTTTTTATGAATGCTTTTTAAAAACTGATGTGCAAATCACAAGCTCAGTCACACCACTGTATCCCCCACCTTTATACATCCTGGCCTGCTCTCTTCCCTCCATGTTGGGGTAAATAAAAACAAAGAACTTTAAATCCAACATATCTCGTTCTATTCTGACCCCACTGACTAAATTTCTAAGGTTCTTCCATAACATACTGAAAGCTAAAATTTGGTAGGGAAGTTATCCAGCGCATCTGCATTACTATAAAACCCCAGAAAACAGCACAGCATTTTGACTTGATTGCTCCCTATTTAGGATTAACTCAAATTAATCCCCACGATAAATACAAAAGGAAGGAAAACAGAACCATGTTCCCAAAACCACACACACGAAGTTTTGGATCCAACTGCAAGCCCCCCAACCCGCCATGCAAACTATAGCAAAATACATTCCCACTAAATAGGATGAGCAGAAATCTAAAGTCTTTTTGAAAACAGGCAGAAACTTGATCAGTAAGCTTTTGTGTTTTCGCACCATAGTTCCTAAAAACAGCCACTTCTCCCAGAAGCAGGTGAAATGAGGCACCTCCAGGTTCGAACGTAGCATTCCTCATTTTTTAACTGTCTCGTTTCTTGTCCCTTCTGTAAGAAGATGTCGGGTAAGGAATATGCTTTTACACAAAGAAAGACAGGGAACAGCACTAGATATTTTATATTAGTGAATGAGCAAGACCATGCACAAATATGATTGCTTCTTAAAGAGGACTACATATCCACACCAAATTCTGCATTCCATAAGGAATATGAATGTGTTTCTTAAAAGGAAAATAAATTACGTAAGCAGGAAAACATGAACCTCATCTCAACTGGGAAACGTACAACTAAAAGAATGTTTCTTTATAAACACATTGATTTGAAATTTCTCACACAACAGTCTCCTCTTCAATTAACAGCATATTTAATTTACAACTGCAGTGACACTGCAACCCGTCCACGAAGGATTTCTGCTGAGCAGTCTCCATTTACTAATATAATGAATAGGGTTCCCCAGTGAGTGCTGCTTGGGGGATATTTTAGAAGACGGGATGTACATAAATGGGATCCAGAAGCTGTAAAGATAAACAGTCAGGGCTTTTTTTCAGCTGGAACGCAGTGGAACGGCGTTCCGGAACCTCTTGAAAATGGACACATGGTTGGTGGCCCCGCCCCCTGATCTCCAGACAGAGGGGAGTAAACTCCCCTCTGTCTGGAGATCAGGGGGGCGGGGCCACCAGCCATGTGACCATTTTCACCGAGGGTGATATAAACTTTTAAAAACTCCCCCCTTGTTCCAGCTGACCCAAAGTGACATCATTGGCCCTGGAAGCATGCGTGCACTTTGCGCGTGCACATATGGTACCAGGGGCACCACCTCCCGCCAAGAGTTGCCCCCTGTGCTGGCAACCCACTGAGCTCCACCACTTCTTTTCCCAGAAAAAAAGCCCTGTAAACAATTATTTCAAACCGATTACTGGGGCCACTCCAGAAAGGGACATTGCCGTCTGTAAGGATTTTAAAGTTTAGCTGATTCCAAGTGCACCTACCTAAAAATTATTCTGATGTTTAAAAAAAAAAATTAAAAGCCCACAAGATCAATCGGTAGCAGGAACAGTTGTCATGGAATCGATAGCAAGTGCCACTTAATAACAGCAGGTTTGATGTGTGTTCTTAAATGGCTTGTTAACAAGATTAAAGTGATGCATTTTCTATATAATTGCATATGACTAACGCCTCCAGAATCTTGGAAAACGGAGCTGACAATCCAATAAAAATGCTGCTGCCTAGAAATCTTGCACAGGCGGGGACCGTGGCTCAGTGGTAGAGAATCTGTTTAGCATGCAGGAGTTCCCTGGTTCAGTCTCTGCCACCTCCAGGTAAAGAATCTGGCAACAGAGGATCTTACCCCCATGTTTTTCAACCTCTATGTAAAGCTTTAGGATAACTCCTTTGTAGCTATGGAATTAGATACCATCAATATGCAGTTAATATTCAGTTCTATATCTCATTATCCAAATCCCCGGTTGATGCCGTAAAGTTACCAAGTCTGTGCTTGACAGTGGTCATCAATTAGCTGAAAGCAAAGAAATTGAAATCGAATCCAAAGAAGATCAAAGTGATACTGGTTGATACAACAAAGATGTTGAAGGACATTGTGCTTCCCCCACTGTGATGGGGTTCAGCTGACCCTCGAGCCAAGCTACAAGTGATGCCTGACACAGTTTGGACATTGGTCAGCTTCCCTCAAGTTTTGATGGGAAATGTAGGCGTCCTGGTCTTGCAGCTTGGCTCTCCATTTAATTGAAGTTTACAGAGCAGCAGTTGGGAGGGGACTGCAGGCGTCGGGCTCTCGCTGGGCAACCCCCTTCCCCTCCGCTGGGTGTGCATGTGTGGGTTTCTGCAAAATTCAATTAAATGGAGAGCCAAGCTGTAAGACCAGGACGCCTACATTTCCCATCAAAACTTGAGGGAAGCTGACAAGTGTCCAACCTGTGTCAGGCGTCACTTGTAGCTTGGCTCTCAGTTAAGAGCCTAGAGGGTGTATGAGACCCAGCACTGATCCAAGAGAAGCAAGTCAATGCAGCTGCAAATAAGGCCTGGGAGATGGCCCTCTACCTTGACATGGCCAACTGAATTCATGGGACAGTAACATCGAGACTAGGCTACTGTAACGCACTCTACATAGGCCTTCCCTCAAAGTCGACTTGGACACTCCAGGAACTAGATGGAGCACGCGTATCATTGCAGTAATTCCACTGGCTTCCCGTCAGTTACTAGGCTCAATTCAAGGTTCTGGATATCATATGCAAAGCCCTTTATGGCCTCGGCCCCTCATATCTGTGTGACCGCCTCTCCCCCTGTGTTCTGCCATGGCAGCTTCGCTCATCTGAATAGGGCCTTCTGAAGATACCGTCCTGCAGCTGGGCAAAATCAACAGCTGACAATACACATGCTTTCTCTGTGGTGGCCGCCGTCTTACGGAATGGCCTGCCTGAGGAGGTCATGAAAGTTCCCAGTCTCCTGATTTTCTGCAAACTATGCAAAATTGAATTATTCAGGAGGGCTGTCAGGCTACGGATGACAGGATACAGCAGACAGATCTCTGGACCACTGCATCAAGACACAGGTCCCTGGTTAAATGCTTTTTTATTCAGAAAGATCATTTCCATACACAGGTCCATAGTTTGCTTAGAAACAAGAAAGCTTCCAAGCAGCACAGCTTCCTTGAAAGGAGTAGGGACTTGAGGAAAGTACAGGGCTAAATACTCAAACATTCCCCTCCTCCCTAACCCACAAGTTTGAGCAGGAAGAAGTCTGGGAATCTCTGCTGGGGTTTATACACCAGCTAGACAAGATAGAAAGAGGCATAACAGAAACGGTAACATTTCAGACACTACAAGGTCATTTCGGTGAGCTTCAAAGAAATACACAGATTACACAGCTGTGTTCTCAGGCAGGGAGGAAGAGAAACGAAAGTGATGCGTATAGCATTTGCAATATAAAATCAGACTATAGTATTGACAATTAGTACCCCCTAGAACAATGACATGGATGGAGGGGTACAGACATACATGACAGATGCTTTGGTAGGGACAGGGACTATATGCTACTCTACTGGGTACTGTCTGCTGATGCAGATGAGCACCACTAAGGAGTTTCCACATTGTTTAACATGCCATGTAAATTAGTGCTGTGCTGTTTCAGAAGTTTTCATCTCTATGCTCGACTTTATGCTTGTTTTCAAATTTCCTGCTACCCTATTGTACTTGTTTCTCTGAACATCCTAAATGTCGTTCAATATGGTACTTGCTCAGTGAATGTTCTAGCTGTTGATTATATTGTATCTCGCACTATGTAATCTGCCTTGGATCTCAGTGAGAAAGGCAGACCAAAAATGAAAATAATGATAATGATGGTGATGATGATAATAATAATAGATGTGAAAGACTGCTGCCGCTAGTCTGAGTAGACAATATGACTTTGATAGACCAAGGATATGATAAGGCAGCTTCATCTGTTCACTTGGGTATTATCTTTTGGAATACCAGCAGTAGGAGACACTGTAGGTGCACCACTGTACATCTGGCTTTTGGAAGAGGGAGCACTAGAGAATTAGGCTTTGGTCACTGATACTTAATTATAACAACACATGAGCTGCTTTGTGATGTTGTACTGCAGTGACCAGGAAGATGCTTTGGGGACAAACAGGGAAAGAGGACTCCCTCTGAACTGTCGGTGCTATTTAGCTGACCTAGAAGCCAAGCTACAAGTGATGAATTACACTTGCCTGGCAAGTGAACAGACTCATGTGTATTCCTCCCTGTTCACTTGCCATTCACTTGCTCTCCACTTGGAGCAAGTGAATGGCAAGCGAACAGGGAGGAATACACGTGAGTCTGTTCACTTGCCAGGCAAGTGTAATTCATCACTTGTAGCTTGGCTCTAGAAGAGGATGGGTCCAGAACATCATCGGATCCAATCCTCGTGATTCACATGTACCAAACCCTTCCCTGTCCTGTGATATTTCACTCCTACACATCTGAGGGGGAAAACACATTGGGAGTCGGTGGAATTCTCTCCTTAGTAAGGCACTTGAGATGGCAGCCTGCACGACCAGATGAGATTGTCTTAATTATTATTATTATTATTATTTTTAAATATTTTTATTCAATTACATCAATCCCAGATTGTCTTAATTATTGAAAAAGGCTGGAGTAAGGCACAAGGGGCAGGCAGAGGAAGGAGAAAGTTTTGTAAAAAAATAACCAGGGGTTCTAACTAAGCAAAAAGACTGCAAGACAAGGGAAAGATTACTTTCATGCATATGTGTGTTTGTGGGAAGATTATTTCTGCTCCCCAATTATTAGATCTTGTGGAGGGGGGGCGCAAAATCAAACTCTACCCACATTTACCTACTTGGCCTGGGTCAGGCACAAGGTAATGGTAGTGCCATGTACATCTGATGGCCTTATGAAGCTGACTCTCCCATCCCACACTCCCACTCAGCTTTACTTCCACTTATGAGTGAGAAGAGGGGGGAAGGCAGGGGACCCTCTGGATAAAACAGGTCACCCAGACCTAAAGATGATACATCCCTGTGCATTGCGATGTCCAGTAAAAGCCTCTTTTGCAAGAATATTTTAAAAATTAAAGAGAAACTTCAAGTAAGTTTAACTGGTGTGGCTTTTCATTAAGCCTTTGTGAAGAATAAAACTTCACCAAGTGGAACTTTGCACTACAGGGAACTGAGGTCAGAGAGACTAAAGGGTGCGATACACTTCCAGGGCCTAAAGAGCTTGCCCATAGCAATGTCGACACGGATCTGCATGCAGTGGCCACACTTATCCTATGGGAGGTTGTCAGGCTTGGTTTCCAAAGTCCAGGGTCACGTTCCAATACAGCTGTTTGCCAGAGGTGCAGAAATGGAGATGCCAACTCCAGGTTGAGAAATTCCTGGAGATTTGGGGGTGGAGACTGGGGAGAATGGAGCTTGGGGAGGAGAAGGACCTCAGAGTGATATGATGTCACACACAGGCCATCCTCAGAAGTAGCCATTTTCTCCGGAGGATCTGCTCTCTCTAATCTGGAGATCAGTTGGAATTCTGGGAGATCTCCAGGCCCACGCGGAGCAGGTTGACATCCCTAGACGATACACCGCAGCTACTAGAAACTAGACAGGGAGATCGGGACAATGCAGAGAAATGAAACAAAAGTCTCCTTACACCGGGAGCAGGGGGGACACCACTTCCCTAAGCAGACCCAGGATACGCAGTCTCCACGTACTTGTGCAGGGGAGCAGAAAAGCTGATTTTATTAAGACATATGCCAAAATAGCCCACCTTTCCAGACCAAAATGACCAGTCCATTGTGCACCAGAATGCCTAACTGCAATTACAAAGACAGTACTAATTTTTTTTAAATCCACACATTAAGAAAGACGGGGATGCATCTTAATTGGGAGAACTACATTCCATTAACAACATTCGATTTATATACCGACCTTCAGGACAACTTAATGCCCACTCAGAGCGGTTTACAAAGCGTGTTATTATTATCCTCATGATAATCACCCTGTGAGGTGGGTGGGGCTGAGAGAGCTCTGAGAAGCTGCGACTGATCCAAGGTCACCCGACTGGTTTCAAACAGAGGAGCGGGGAAATCAAACCCGGTTCTCCAGATGAGAGTCCTGCTGGTTTTATTACACCAAACTGGCTCTCAAGTGGAACAGTCCCATGTAACCTGAAGATTTCCTAGAGGCAAGACCAGCAGAAAAGATAGCATGACTGGGTAAGACTGCAGATTAAGCACAGCCCCAGATTTCAAAGGAGAGTGAGGCTTCTCTCACTCAAAGTAAGTGGGGGAACAATTTCAAAACTACCAAATATTCTTCTGACACAACTGCAAGCTACATGCTTGCCCTTCAGTATTACTGCAAACGAAAAAGGGCTTTGACAAGAAAAAAAAACCCACAGTTTTCACAAGATTGCAGGAAATGCCCAGTGCATTTTGGCTCCTTCTGAGTTTTGGCATCCAGGTCAGCTGACTATGAAGTACAAGTGGATAAAAATTAACCACCTCCTCAATTAATTAAAAATGTCATTTGAGTTTGTCAGTTTGAAAGGTTTGTATTAGTAAAGCACAGAATTTTAACAGAGATGTTAAAGCAAAGGTCTTTAACATCTCTAATTAGTCTGGTTACAGAAAATGGGTAGTATCCCCTAAACTAGGGAAAGTCTCTCACATTTAAGACTCTATTGCTTGATGCTCTGGAATTAAATAACAAAGAAAGAGAGAGTAAGAGGAAAGGCTGCCTAATTATTGAAAAATTAAACAAGAAGTACCCCAAACCCTTAAAGGTATTCAACATATATTATCAAGTAATCCAAGACTGAAAAAAATACCAAATGTATGCTGGCCATCTGAAAACACATTACAAGACAGCACATATTTGGTATTTTGCACTGTCAATCCTGGATTAATTGAAAATATATGTTGTATTCCTTTAAGGTTTTTTGGTGGGGGGAGGGTCCTTCTTGTTTAATTTTTCGATAATCGGGAATTAAGTGACACCATGCCCCAAGACCAAAATTTATCAATGTATGCTTTTATTTTTTTTTGTTACCACTTAACACTTTCAGTCTTAAAATTATACTGGTAAATTATCCTTCCCAGAGAAAAACCATGCCAGAACATTAATGGGGGATAAAAAGATAAAAGTGCCCTTGTTTTGGTCTGCCGTCATACAGGACAAAATGAAGATCTGCTCACATCCCTAGCTAAATTATTTGCAGCCACTGGAATAACATCTCAGTAAAGTAACATGCTAATACAGAGGTCAAAATGCCTATTGTATTTGTTGCCGCAGAAAACCTCTGACACTTGATCCTAAACATGTTTATGTGAAAGGGTGGGACTTAATCTCCAGTAACTCTGTTTACAATTGCAATTTACAGGTTCAATTTGTTACACTGATGTAAAGAATGAAAATGATTTAAATAAACCTAACACTCGTCTAGCGTTGGTTTTACTAGTATGTTGGTTTTGAGGTTTTAAAAAAGTGATTTAGTGCACTTTTTCCTGTCATTTTATACTTTTGCTGCTGGCAGTACAGAAAAATGAGAGAGTGCAGCTTTTAAATTATTGTAAGAAGGCAAAACCTTTGCCATAGGCAGCAATCCAAAATGTACCTATTAGAGAGTCTGCCCTAATGAACTCATAGGGATATTTCTGGGGAAAAATTCCTTAATAGCCAAACGTATTTCCACACAAACTGTCAATTATGAGTCCACTTAAAACTTTGTTTTAAAACTTATGGCATATCTAAAAGATCCTCTTTGGAATAACTTCCTTGTTTTCTTTTTCTAGGAATATCTAAAAAGAAAGATGAACAACGAAAAGTATTTTTAAAACACATCTTAAAGATATTTGCAGAATCTACAAAAAAATTCAGTGCAGGCCTCTGAAGAGGAGACATAAAATTTTAAAATCAATATATAATAATAAATTTGAAAGCGTGTATATTTTGGTGGAAGTAAGAAGAAGTAAAAGGGTACACTGAACGTTAAAACATTACACTTCCTGAAAGACATTTGTCTTTTATCACTTCAAAGGATTAGAAAGGACTCCTTTAGAAAGGACCTCTAGAAGGACTTTTGATTTTTAAGATCTAAAAAAAATCTGTTTTTCTGTCCTATCTAATTTTTGTTAGGATTAAAAGTAGTAGAAAGATTTCTTGAAAATATATCAAAATGGAAATGGAAGCTCTACTGTGGGATGGAAGCAAGAAACTTTCACAGCCTGAAAAGCCTTGTATAAATAAAAGCAATAGGTTTGCAAATGCTGAGCTTAGAATCAGCACATGCGCAGCTAAGCTGTGTTGCACATTCACAGTAGTGGGACTTCCACAGCGGGTCCAGATCCTACCGGGCAAACCTTTCATGCTTAAATCACAAGAATAAAGACGTACACACAAAAGACAGGTGCCTTCAAGATGTATACATGAAAGACAGGTGCTTCGTATCTCCTTCACAGTTTTCACTCTTTTGAATGAAACCGGTATTGTTTTGTGAAATCCTTTTTGTTTTGAATCTGGGACCGTGGCTTATGTTCTCCAGGCATTTCAGCCATTTACTAGAAGTGGCACTGCTGCTCTTCGGAAGGAAAAAAAACAACACCTAAGTGTCCCCACCACTTTTCAGGAAAGCCACTTTGAAGCCCCCCGATTCATAAATGTAATTAAATAATTACATTAGTGCTAATTAACATGAAACTGCAGATTATTTAAGCGCAAAAAACCCCCACTATTCAACTTCTTAATTATTCTTGTGCACACAGCATTTCCTTTTGCTCAGGCGCCCAAGGTGCAAATAAAGCATCCCATCTGCTCGTAATTAGAACTAAATAATTTCAGAGAATGCAGCTTATCATTTTGACTGCACATTTGATTAAAAACAGGGCGCAAGCATCGTCCCGACTTATCGGTGTAATAGCAACAAAGCAGGCAAGCCCACGCCCCCCACGCCCCCCCCGTCATTAAAGAAGACTGGAAGCATTATGTTATTTCGAGGGGAGGGAGGGGAGGAGAAAAAAGGGGGGGAGAGAAATACAACTTTTTAGTTCATTTCATACAGATGAAAGCGAATTACAGCAAATCACCTCTCCGCTGAATAGCGGCCTCTACATAATGACTTTATTTGCTTAATCCCCAAATTAAACGCCGTTTCGAGCGAAGGCCCTGCGTTATTACTCGCATCATGTCGACAACATTTTCCTGCCGAGACCAATTTGAATAAAACAAGGGCCTTCCTTGAACTCAATCAAGGAGTCATAATGTGGTGGGTAATAGAGGTTGCTGATAGATCCACAGACAAAAAGCATTCTACCTAATGACGGGACGTGGATAACGGTCCGCTTAGAGGTCCTGATGCGATTCCAGTTGGCGGCCAGATGCTGGAAATCAAGGAAAGGCATTGATCAGTGACAAGGGGGGAAGCTGCAGCAGATACCAGCCAGTCAAACTTCCATTGTTCCCCCCACCCCACCCTCTCTTTTCCCACTGTACAGTTAAGCCAGGCATAAATTATATTAATTGATTTAATCACATACTTAAAACATCTTCCCCAATTAATTTAATTAGATGGCTACATGAAGCTACTGGCAGGGGAAGATTAGAGGCTGATCACTTAATTAACAGAATATGAATGAAAAAAAAGAGAGCGAGAGAAAAGCAAACATAAATGAAATGGTGAGCACTAATTAAAAGCCTGTCTGCAAACTTAAGTACTTTCTGACAAAGTAGTGACTGCCACAGAGGCAACTGATTTTTTCCCCCTCTATAACAAATCAAGTGCACAGTAAAGGTATAAAGAGAGGAGAGGGGGAAGAATAAACAGAGAGACAGACAAGGGAGATGGAGGGGGTTAGGGTATATCTTGAAGGTGGAGGCTAGCACAGGGCTGCCACCCAAAACAGCAGCACGGGGTTGCTTTCCCCCACAGTGGACACAGGGAAAAATGCAACACGATGCCATGTCACACATTACATAGGAAACAAGGAGGAACTTGGCTAGGAACGGCATTGTCAGATCCAACCCCAAGTCTGCTGTAATGTTTCATCCACAGCCTCTGTGATGTAAAATGCTGAATATTTTTCTGACGAACGAATGACCAAGTCAAAGCAAAAAAAAAAAAACGTAGCCACAAAAGGCTGGTGAAGGGTGAAGTACGATGCTCAGACATATGCACAGTTAAACAGACAAAAAAGAGAGAGCGAGAAATATTTTATTGCAACTGCTCAAGCAGGCAATATTTAGAAAAGGAGCCCGGCTGGGACAGCTGGCAGCCTTGCACACCTTGGCCCTGATGCAGAAATTCTCCAGGTGTTTCTGTCGCGATTCCTTCAGGGTCTTTCTGACTTGGCCCATGTGCATGTGCACGAGCCACGAAATGGCAATCACGCCAGAGGCCCACTGCCTCTGTCGAAAAGTGACGTAGGCTTTTCTGAGCTTGTAACACCTCCATGTGGCCTGGATCTTGATAGCTGCCATTTCGATCCCGTTCTGACCTTTGTACCTCTGGCCGGGTCGGTTTAAGAGTCTCTGGACGAGTACATTGTTCTTTATCACGGACAGAAGTTCCTCCCTGGTTGGCCTCTGGTGAAATTCAAAGTCTGGAAGGACTTCCATCACCTTCTTTCCCTTGATGATAGCCGAAGGCACAGCATAGTCCTTCAGAAGACCAGCGACTTGTAGCAGGAAGGAATGGGCACTTCCCCAGAACAAGCAACAGTGCTGTTTGAACCCCAGAAGATCAGAAGCCTCGTAGTCTACGTTTCCTTGGCGAATCAGAATATCAAAGTCCAAAGCCAAATTCTGGAAAGTTTGAGCGGGCGTCACTTCCGGTGTCTACAGAAAGAGAAGGAATCCATGTTTGTCAGAGATGAGCAGTGGAGACAAACTGTCCCATTACTTTATTAGCTTCATTTGTACCATACCTTTCTTCCCAATAAGGACCCAAAGCAGCTTACATCCTTCTCTTTTCCTCCATTTTATCTCCACAACAACCTGTTGAGGCAGGTTAAGCTGACAGTATGTGACCGGCCCAAGGTCACTATTCACAGTAACTCTGAATCCAGAATTTTCCAAAAACCCCAGTGCAACATATATAGATTGACAATGGAAAGACCAACCTATTTTCTTGTTTCCATCAGCATGTTATAAGACCCACACCTTATATATGCATCCTATGCTGGGGGTAGGGGGAGCCCAGGAACAGCCCTAAAAGAGGCAGTAGCTCAGCTATAAAGATGAGGGGGAGTCAAAACAAGTCCCCCAGGGTTACTGAGAGGTAGGAAGGGCAGGGCTCATTTTTAGGGGGAACGCAGTTCCGGCAGTTCCCCAAAGAGGTCACATGTCAGGTGGCCCCCACCCACCTGACTCTCAACCATTTTGGCCCGTTTTGGCCTGGATTGGGGCCAAAATGGCCCGGATCGGGCCTCTAACAGGTGGTGGATCACTCTCCCGCTCAGCAGCAGCTCGATCCTGACCATTTTGGGCCCCTTTTCGGCCATTTTCAGCCCCTTTTTGCCATTTTGGGCCCAATTTCGGCCCTGAATGGCTAGGATTGGGTCCAAAACAGCCAGGATAGGTGATGTCAGGGGTGTGTGGCATATGCAGATCAGTTATGCTAATGAACCATGTCCGAGCGATAGCAAGGGGTGTGGCATATGCTAATGAGTTGTGCTAATGAGTTGTGCTAATGAGTTCCTCCAGCTCTTTTTCTACGAAATGATCCCTGAGGAAGGGGATATGGTGGCTAGCACTAGCCTGTTTGGGAGTGGAGGTGAACTCTGGATCAAAGGCCTGCTCAGGTGTCGGGAGAAAGACTAGGAAAGTAGATGCAGCAGGGATGAAACAGTTAAAAGACAGAAGCTGGAAGAAGAAAGGGGGGAAAGGCCAGTATGTTGGCATTGGTAACAAGTCTGGAAGCAGGGCAGCTGGCAAGGCTTAACCCTCCCATGAGCAGGAGGGCTTGGGGAGACAGGAGAACTGCAGAGACTTTGGGGCAGTGGGGAGGCACAGGTGCCCCAGGGGCTTACCTGGAAGTAAGGATGCAGTGGCTAAAGGACTTTGGGCAGAGCCCTGCTGCTTGGAGCAGACCCACCCGAGGCAAGCGCAAAGGAGGGCATGGGGTTTGGCAAGTAGGTCCCTTGCCTTAACGTGGAGTTTTACCCCAGGAAATTTTGCAAAAGGTGACTGACACAATTAAAGGAGAGGTTCACTCTACACCGCCCACCCCCAATCCCCATGTGGTTTTTGGTGAAGCTGGAGGAAGACGGGCTACTCCTGTGGGGCTGGGAAAGAGGAGGAGGTGGCCCCGATTCAGGGTGCTTCACACTGGTCAACTCACGGCAATTAATATTTGCTGACACATGTCCTGAAAAGGCCAGCATGGGCAGGTCAGGGGATGTGATTGCTTGCTCTTGCCACGGGAAAGATGCAGAGAGTTTCCCAGTCTGCAGAGGTATCTGAATTCAAGGGAGTAGGGTCAGGCTCTAGCGCTAGGCTTGGTGTCTATTCAGGCTTGGAGGAGTAACTGACTAGCAGTGTCATCCGATGCACGCTGAACTGGGAACAGGGCTTATTGAAAACCGTGGGAATACGTCCGCATTAACCTGCAAAGGGAAGTGCAGTAAAAGTCACCTGACCTGCGGCGTGGAATTACGGAGCTCGGTGCAAAAATCAAAGCTACATCGGCTGCGTACAGGAGGAAAACTGTTCCCCAAAAATGCCACGATACCTTTGGGACACAGGCAGAGGCAAAGGCGGACTCCTGCTTCCGGAGGGCCGGGCTCAGTAGTTGCTTGGGTTTCCTGAGGGACAGCACCGAGATGCAGGAGGGGGGCGGGGCAATGCTGCCCTTGGTCCCTTTGCTGCCCTTGCTCATGTGGCTGTGCGCAGGGCCAAGGGCCACCTTCTTGCTCTCCGCGCCTCCATCTAGGGGAACAAAAGCCATTTTTTTTAAAGTTCTCGTCCAAAATCAATCCCGGATCTCAAAAGAGAAGCAACAACCAAAGCCCATTCTGCTTCACTGTGCAACTGTAACCAGCCCCGAGGGGACAATTTTGACACAAGCAACATTGCACTGCTAAGGCGTCATCTGCTATAAATATTTATTCCTTTTATTTTGATATCTGTACCCTGTTCTTTTCTCCCTAATGGAGACCCAAAGAGGTTTGCAACTTGGTTCTCTTCTCTTCCGTTTTCTTCTCACAGCAGCCCTGGGAGGCAGGTTAGGCGGAGGGTGTGCGACTGGCCCCAGGTCACCCCGCAAGTTTCCCAGGCAGAGTGGAGAGATTTAACCTGGGTCTCCAAGATCCTTGTCCAACATTCTAACTACTACTTACACGGGTGTAGAGTGCAAGGAGGCAGCCCTCAGATGCTGGGGAGCACGATGGGATGTCAGGATGTTAAACGGTGGCAGGGTGAAGTGGCCAGTAGCCCTGCCATCTGCAAAGGCCGAATGGCGATGGCTGGGAGCAGTGACCAGCCCCAATGCATCTAACACAGACAGGCAGGGAGAGAAAAGAGTTCTAGCAAGCTACAAGAGGGCCCCGAGGAAGTCCTCACCTGCTCTGCTTGATCGATCTGCCGCAAAGACCAAACGAGATATCTGTCTAACGTAAGTTGGGTCAGGGTTTCCCGACCCGTTTTACAAAAAGATGCCACTTGTTCCCAAGCACTCCAGGATCCAATTTGGTGGTGGAATTGACCTTGGCCAGCAAAGGCTCTTTTTATTATGATGAGCTTCAGCCTCCCCTCATGCCATTGTCCCCCACAGCACGGGCAGGTAGGCTGAAACTCCTCCCTCCTCCTGCACCGGGCTCCAGAGAGCCAGTTTGGTGTAGTGGTTAAGAGCGGCGGGACTCTAATCTGGAGAGCCGGGTTTGATTCCCCACTCCTCCGCTTGAAGCCAGCTGGGTGACCTTGGGCCAGTCACAGCTCTCTCAGAGCTCTCTCAGCCCCACCCACCTCATAGGGTGATTGTTGTGGGGATAATAACAACATACTTTGTAAACCGCTCTGAGTGGGTGTTAAGTTGTCCTGAAGGGCAGTATATAAATTGAATGTTATTATGTTATTATTATTAAATGAAAAAGCCCACAGAAAGCTTGGAAACATGAGTTCCCCTACATCGTCGCCTGTTTGTAAAATAAGCCAGAGAACCCCACCTGCACCGGCCAGGTGGAAGTCTCTGTCTGATGATTTATTATCCTTCCGCCAGGCCTGTAAGACAGAGATGTTCCGCCAGGCATATGGCGGAGGCTAGGCTGGGCCCCCGCCGGCCATACTTGACTCGTCTTGAAAAGATCTGTCCACCACCCTATATATATCTATAGATATGGATATATGGGTCATGTCTGAAATGAAGTAACTCTTCCATCGCCATCTGAGGAGAAGTTTTTATTGTATGTAGTGTTTTAAATTTTATCGTAATGTTTTATCTGCTTTTATGTAAATCAAAATGTTGTGCTTCGCCCTGAGCCCGCTCGGTGGGGAGGGCAGATTAAAAATCTAATCTAATCTAATCTAATCCAATCAATCAATCTTGTTTCTATGACCACTACCAAAATGGAATACAGACAAAACTGACCAGGTGACAGTGAAAAGTGATTACATTACAGCAAAATCTCTCTGTCCCTACCTGAAGCCTTTTTCCTGTGCTTGGCGTGAAATTCATGGAAAGCCGCAGGTTTGAATAGAACAAGAGGCTTCTCTAGAGTAAGCTTTGCAGCACGTGGGATCAGCCCTCTCTCAATGAGATTCAGGATTCCTGGGGGGTAGGTGAGGAAGATTTTACAGGTTACTTAGGGCATCCGGGACGTCAGACTTCCCAATCCAAAACCCAACTGATGACAGTATCAGGAGAAAGTCTTGTCGGTATCATTTTTAGTGTCGGCTGTGATTAGGGGATCAAATAGGAGAAAAGCCAGGGTGAGCAATTTTTTTGCTGATATGCCCATCCACCCATTTCCCCTGCTCTCTTATCTTTATGGATCAAGAAATGGTTTGAAAATGAAGAAGATGGAGGCTCCCCAGCCAGGCAGCAGCTGAACGGACGAGCCAGAAAGCAGATCCCTCCTCCTGCTTATTCAGACTCTCCTCTCCTCCCTCCCTATATTGTACCATGAAAGCTTGCTGTTGGGCACTTGAAGGCTGGTGTGGGGAGGGCTTGGCCCATTTGCTCCTGTTTAATAGTAAACTTAACCGCCAATCTGTGATCGAGTTATATACACCCACCGTAATGTACACCGTAATGGGAAAAGAGGTGGTGGAACTCAGTGGGTTGCCCTCGGAGAAAATGGTCACATGGCTGGTGGCCCCGCCCCCTGATCTCCAGTCAGAGGGGAGTTTAGCTCGCGGCGAGGAGGGCAATGTCAACTCCCCTCTGGCTGGAGATCAGGGGGCGGGGCCACCAGCCATGTGACCATTTTCAAGAGGTTCTGGAACTCCGTTCCCCCGCGTTCCAGCTGAAAAAACACCCTGTACACACCAAGGAGCAAGCATAACAAAATAAACCCAGCAGGCAGCCAGGACTGACCTTTCTGCTCATCCATTTTGCTCATAGGCAACTCAGAGTACGAACTATTCAAACAGAAGGAAGGTGGAGCCACTGAGAGGTTACCCACTGTGACACCTTTGGCTACCTTCTGAGGGGGTGCCTATAAAGAGAGCAAATAACAACAACAACAACATCAATATCAATAACAACATTTAATTTATATATCGCCCGTCAGGACAACTTGACATCCACTCAGAGCGGTTTTAAAAGTATGTTATTATTATCCCCACAACAATTACCCTGTGAGGTAAGTGGGCTGAGAGAGCTCTGAAAGAGCTGTGACTAGCCCAGCGTCACCCAGCTGGCTTCAAGTGGAGGAGGGGGGAATCAAACCCGGCTCTCCAGATTAGAGTCCCACTGCTCTTAACCACTACACCAAACAAGAGACGCCTGCCTTCAACCGTCCACACTTTGGGTGGCTACAGTATAGATTTCTTCGCTCACGCAAGGCTAAATAATAAACACCCTTTCTGCTAGGAATAATTTCATTATGGCTTAATAAAGAAAACAGTACGCGCTCCGATTTTACTGCTTCCAAACATGCTGCCTGCTTGTTGTCTGTCAGCAGCAGCTTCTATAATTTAAAAGAAGAGTTAATTAAAAACCAATCAGTGTCTTGCGATGTCACCTATGCAATAAATAATCAAATAAATATGAAAACAAGAATAACCTGGGCCTTTTGCCAGGAACCGGTTTGGTTTTGGTGACTGCACTGTAAGCTGAAGGATGGTGTGCAGGAAACTATGACTGTATGAAAATCACTCTGTGTTGCAGCCTGTTAGTTTGACATTCAGACCAGTGTCACTCTCAAACCCGCCTGCTTCGATCTCCGTGGTGGTGGCCTGGTGAATTTTGCTCATTTCTCTTACACGAATGGCCACATTATCTATAGTCTGACGCTTTTTGCATACTCCACATCGCAACCGTGGACTGCAAAAAACAACCCTTGGCTGTCAATTTACACCTTCATTGCAACACAAAACAGGAGAAGAAAAATAGAGAGGTGGCATTGAACTTGGCCATCAAAGGCCCGTCAATTATCTCCACAACTGAAATATCTTTCATGAGCAGTGAAGCAATGGCCACAGTCAAACACTGTTAGGAGAAAAGAGGCAATGTGCAGGAGGAGAAAAATAGCCCCTAATCCACCTCTTGTTAATTCAGCAGTAACCGATTCCAGAAACTAGCCCCTTACTAGTCTAGAGAATGGAACGTACCACAGGTGGATTGTGCCCATTTGCCCTTTTTAGTACGAGAATGAGAAGCAAAGCTGGGAAGCCCAGTGTTGGTACAGTCTTTCCATATTTCGCACAGCAGGAAAAAACTAAACCACCGTAAAGCTCTCTTAGCTTCTGTGAAAGCTCTTGATGAACAGCCCCTGGCAGGCTTTTGTTGAGGCCCAAAGAATGTAGAATCGGCGTTAGAACAGAGCAATGCGTAAAAGCTGAAGGCACAATTGAGTCTAAATCAAGCGGCTTCTTCTGGATTTCTGAAGCGGAGAAAGAACATCTTGCGAGTTCCGCTGTTCAATAAATAACCGAGCAAACACCGAGCTCCTGTTGCTCACGAGCGAGCCCTCGAGTTGAAGGGAGACGCTGAGCTACGCATCCAGCAGCATCCCCGCAAAGCTCCGCTATCCAGACTGTGCCTTTTAATGGGTTTACTCCCGTGTAATGCTTGCCATCATGGGAATGCTTTTGCAGTGCAAGCCTAAGAAGAGTTACTCCTGCCTAAGCCCATTGATTTCAATGGGCTTAAACTAGGGTAACTTTATATTGTTGAAGGCTTTCATGGCCGGAGAACGATGGTTGTTGTGGATTTTCTGGGCATAATGCCAAGACCACGGCGATACAGCCCGGAAAATCCACAACAACTAGGGTAACTGTGCTTAGGATTGCACTGCTAGATGATTTTTGTGGCGCCGTATGCTTTCAGAAGCCTTCATTTGTCACTGGTCAACTGTGAGGAGGGCTCTGAAATGATCCCTTGAGCAGGATCCAGCAGCAATCCCACCAGATCCTTCCTTGAAATATCCAAGTGTCTGCCTAACTCCAACCCAATCATTCTGAGATGACAAGTAGAGGGAGACGTCTCAGAACATGATTTTTACATATTAGAATGAAGCTCTTCATCTGGATGGATAGCAAAGATTTGTTCCACGCAATATGCCTGGACGCCCCCCCCCATCTCAAGTAATTATGTGTATAATTAAGTAGATGTACGAAACAAAACAATTCTATTAATCTTTCGGAAGTGCATCTCTCTTGTAAATAAAAACGTTCCACTCGATACAATTATTTTTCTATGCTTCGGCTTAAAGTAAGTGCTTCCCCCCACCCCCAGAAGCGTGGATTTTCCATTTAGTGCATTGTGCTGCTTTTTACTATTAACAAAATGGTACCAAGGCAAAACTATTTCATGGGAAGGAAAGAGGCCTGCGGCATCATCTTTTTTAAAAAAAAAAAGAGAGAGAGAGAGAGAAGAGCTGCCAGTGTTTGCCAGCCGCTGTCCAGTGTGTGCAGGCGTTCACAGTTGAGCAGCTGACGGACAAGGATGAAGCACAAACAGAACATTTGGCTCCCGATTTATGGCTGCTTGAGATGCTACTCTTTAGTGACACTGATAAATTAGTTGGGATAATGATTTCATTTTATCAGTGGCCCGTGGAAATGATACCCACAAAATTACAGGCACTTGGAAAATATATAGCGCATGCAAAAAAAAAAAAAGGAACACTTTCCATCTGTGATGAAAGTCTGAGTTCTAATATTGGATGACTTTCTTTAAAGAAAAACTTGTAAATCCTATGAAAATGCTTTTGCTTTGAGGTGGGTGGGGGGGACATTACATACAAAAGGTCTGTAAATGATGAGCGCACAGCGTTAGCAGAAAATAATGCATCACAGGGTTACATCCAGACTCAATTATACATCGGAAGATAGAACTTCCCTGCTTTCCCTGTCCCATTGCAGCCCACTGATCTCCACGAATCTTGGGCTCTTGGGCCTCAGGGATTCTTCTTCTGGAACAACACAAGGGGTGTGTGGCTGCAGTGGGAAGGGAGAAATTGCCAGTTTAGTCCAGCTCCAACCCGTCGTCTATCCCTAGGGAATTTCTGCGGCTCGTCTGGAATGGAATTTCCCGTAAGCTCTATATACTCTTGCAAGAACCCTATAAGGCAAGCCAATATTGAGACTCAGGTTGCAGAGGTGAAACATGGACCCCAAACTCCCATTTTGGAACCGCGAGGCTACAATGGTCTCAGTGTAAACTTTCAAAAATAGCCCTGTTAATGCATTAACCTCGACAGCAAACGTTTTCCAGTCTGCCTGCTGTGCCGTACTACTCTACTTCAGTCCCCCCTCCGTTTGAGAAGCAAACGTCCTCCTTTTAAAGTGTTCGGCAGCTTCTTTTAGCACAGAACCCACCGAAAGCTCTCTCCGACAATGTACCTGTGTCAAAACTCTGCTACAGCAGGTGTGTGCAAGAAGAGATATATGACTCCAATCAATGCCACATGTTTATCAGGAAATGGAACAGAAGTGGCACAGAAGGAAGTAGGCAAGATAATTGCTAGCTTGAACTGCTGCACATTTTACTCATGGGCAAGGGGCCAGCTTCCACCAGGAGGACTCGGACGGCCCTGCTTATTGGGATTCCGGGCCGGGCCTCCGTTCTTGCCTGCCGACAGCTGTAAGCCAGCAACCCATAGCATCCCAATCAGGAGCTGAGTTGCACCAGAGAATGCTGATATGGATGAAGGCGGCTTCATCTGCATGCCGCCTTGTGGAATGACAGTCAGTCTTGGATTCCAGATGACAAGGACTGGATGCAAAATGTAAAACAAATGGTGACCTTTCCAAAGATTAATTTGTTTACCAACAGAAAGCCCTCTGTTTGTCATCCAGGATTGGGGTGACCTTCACATCCCGATTTCCAGGTTGAGAGGAGTCTGAACGTACTCATCTGTTAACTTAACTCCACCTCACCAATTATTCGCTTTCTTATTTGGAGGAGGGGGAGCAGCTTATTAATTCTCGATTGTCTTTTGTAATGTTTTTATAAATGCGGCAAACGCATTCTGAATTACTGCACCGGAACATCAATTTGTTTAGATCTAATTCCAGTACTGGTGCCAAAAATCATCATTTTCTTTGTCACAACGAGCAACAAGCAGGAGCTTAAAGTGCACATGGGGTTTTCTCAGCTATACATCTCCTGTCTATTCTGCTCCTCATTCGAACAGAAAGAACCTGGTTTCCCTGGCATCGTTTCCAAAACATATGTGCACTTCCTATGGATTACTTCAAACACATACATGCGTAAGAGTGTGTGTGCATTCACAATATACACAGAGGATGCAACTGGAAAGAAGAAAAAGAAGCAATTGGAATAACGTAGTCGAACAGGCAAGAAGATAGTGCGACTCATAAAAACTCTTGATTGCCGAGGCACTAAATCCTCCCCCATGAATAAATGAAGAGGTTCTAAGTTTACACGGCATTTTATATATATATTTATGGGAGCCGAAGTGCCAGTATAACTCTGCACAGCATTGTTATGACGATGAAAACAACGGCAGAAAGCTTTTCCCAGGTCATGGCAATTATTTACAGTTATCTTTCTGGCAACTGCACTGGGTCATTTGCTTAGCGTGTGTTCTAGGACCAAGGTGGCCAACATGTCAGGCCATGCCAGAAATCTATGGCGGGGAAGCTCTTAAAGGGCTGCAGCTCATTTGCATCTCTAAGATGCAAACAATTAACATAATTTGCATGCCATTTTAATTAACACTGCTAATCTGCATATTTTAACCACATGTGATTAACATAATTTCACGTTTTCACAACCACTGCTAATCTGCACGTTTTAATTGCTTGCAATTAACATAATTTGCATGCAATTTTAATTAACACTGTTAATTTGTATACTTCCATTGCCTGTAATTAACATAATTTCACATTTTCACAAACACTGCTAACGTGTATATTATAGCTACACGTAATTAATATAATTTGCAAATATTTTCTTGCAAGCACTGCTAAATTGTACATTCAAGTTGTTTGTAATTAACATAATTTGCCTTTTTCAAAAATAAACAGTGCTGATTTGCATATTTTTATTTTAAAACGGGCAGATAAAGCCCAGTGGCTAGGCAAGTAAAATCTAACCCTGGTGCAAAGTAAAATAAGCCTCCTGGTCTGTTGTAAAAGCCACTTAAATACGCGTTATCTGAAACAGCTCCCAAGCTCCAAGGTTGCTGACCACTATACAATTTGCCTGCTATGGTACACATAAAGACAAAGATGGGTGAAACTCTGAGACTTCACTGAAAAAGGACAACAGGCTACTTTGCAAGTTCAGATAACTGCAAGATCATATGGCAGCTTGCACAGGCAAACGGGCCACTGAGGATCAAACACCATAGACAGAACTTTCAGATTAACTCCAAGGCAATGATTTTCAGTGGAGTCAGTTCACATATTCAGCTGACAGCCCCCAAGCACAGAGAAATCAAATGATGGATATACATATTTGAACGAGTTTTAGAAACCCCCTTGAGGGTTTTGCTCAGGCAACCACAGCTGAAGCGATGTTCTTCCAGAACTGCTATCAGGGCTGGATCTCCTGGCTTAAGAACCCTGGGAAATACAATATTGACATACCACAGCCTCGAGAGTGTAATCAATAAGGCAAGAAAACACATCCTGATTACTTACAGGAACCATTTTTCGCTGATTAATTAGAGGCAAGCTGACTCCATAGTTTTGATTTAGAACGTTTCGGTGTCGAGTGTTGCGCGGATTGTACAGGATCTTCAGTGTCATCGAAAGCTTGTGCTGCAACAAAGAGGCACAAATGGGTGCTACATAGGATACGAACGAAGGGGATTTCCCCAAGCCTAAATTTGGCTCCTGTGACTAAGTCTGCTTGGGAATTCCTATTCTATTCTGATTTGGGTACACTGATACATGACAGGCAACATACGAAGAAAACAAAATGGATTAATTGGAAAAAGCAGCCACCTTGTTGCCTACTGAAAGCACGCATCAAGCACAGATGAAAGAAAACAGGGGAAGAGGCAAGTATGGGGCTGAATCGGCCATTGTCACTATGTATGAGGTTGCAGTGACTCAGTCTAGATCACTCCCATCTAGATCACTCAGTCTAGATCGCTCCACTGGCTACCCATCGTTTACCGTGCTCAGTTCAAAGTATTAGTTATTACATACAAAGTTCTTCACTGCTTTAGCCCGGCATACCTACGGGACCGCCTCCCTCCCTGTGTTCCTCCACGGCAGCTTCGCTCATCTGAACAGGGTCTCCTGCAGGTACTACGCTGCACACGGGTGAAGTCAGCAGCAGCCCGTACACCGGCTTTCTCTGTGGTGGCCCCTATCCTGTGGAATGACCTGCCTGAGGAAGTCACAAGAGCCCCCACTCTCCTGGCTTTCCGTAAACGATGCAAAACCGAACTATTCAAAAAAGCTTTTTACTCAAATGGGAGGGCTGCATTGTAGGGATGGGGTCTCAGGTACTTCACTAACAAGTTGGGGATCACAGACTTCATCACCATTTTTGCCTCATATATTATCTGCTGCTTTAAATATGGACTCCTATGTACAACTGTCGCTCCATGCTGTCTAATGTTAGTCCTAGAATTGATTATGTTTTGCTTCAGTATCTCTGCTGCGTCTTGGATCCTTGCTAATGCTATGTCTTTAAACTTGTATATATTTACCTTATGGTATTGTATTGAAATGTACTTACTTGATACTGATTGTATTAACCTCATACTATGTAATCCGCCTTGAGTCTCAGTGAGAAAGGCGGACTATAAATGACATAAATTTTAAAAAAAAGATGACCTAACTCCCTCACTCTAGCTCCCCCTGCCTCCAAACAGCAGTCCATGAGCTTACTCCACTCTTCCACAGTCACTAGCATGGGCTATTCCTATATCCCATGTCTCCAGGAGAAGAGAGCTCTGCCCTTGGATGATGGCAGCCCTCAATCTTCAATGGTTCCTGGCTTGTTGCTGAATCTCCCTGGGGCAGAGCCCACTTTTATAGTAAAAGCCCGGCCCCCTTTCTCTTTTCCAAGAGACAAAAGGGAATGCTCAGAGCAGGTCTTCCTCTTTGCCCCTGCCTGATGTCTGAGCAATGCTGAACCACTCTGCTGGGATCTCCTCGAAGCACCTTGGCCTGGGCACACTATCTGGGGCCCGTGAGAGTACAGATCCAGCTGCTGGATCTCAACTGAAGGGCTTAGCAAAGAGGCAACTCTGGGCCGAGCTACAAGCGACGAATGACACTTGAACGGCAAGTGGATCGAGTGGAGGGCAAGTGGAGGGCAAGTGAACAGGGAGGAATACACTTGCCGTTCAAGTGTCATTCGTCGCTTGTAGTTTGGCCCTCTGTTTTAGCCACACCAAGATATGCTGCAGATGTCAAGTCTTCAGGAGTGGGTGGGTTTTGATTCTGTGGATACTTAAAAGGAGAGCCAGTCCAATGCTTGGCGCTGCAGGGATTCCTGCCCTGAATGCTATGCTGTCTGGACTGGTCAGGGACAATTTCAACTGAAGTTATGGCCCAGAAAACTGGTGCTGGCCCAGTGAAACAAAACAGCCTGTTCTGATTCAGCTTTATCACACAGGCAATGAAAGAAAAAAGAGTCATAATTACAGAAATGAGCATTCAAATTCCGAAAGGCATGATCCCATGTATCTGGACGGAACAGATCTGGTGGTATTGTTCATAAAAAAATTAATGTCTAGGAAATCCTAGAGGAAAGGAGTGGAAAAGGGAGGGGATAAAGTACCCCTTTAATGAGTTCATCTTCAGCTAAATGAATACAATGTCCTCTGTTTTACAGATATAAAAATAGAAGCCTCAGAAGTGAACACACAGGGTAAAATTATCCCTGCGTGAAGGCACTTGCTTGCCTTTCACACACAGCCTATTTCTATTGTGCTGAAGGAGAGGCAAGGAAACATTTGGATCTGAATCAAGAGCAATAATACCTCCCTGCAGCTTTCCTGAAATCACAGCTCTGAAAATTATCACAGGTTTATTCCCCAGCTGATGAATGGGGAACAAGTGTGGCTGCTCTTGCTCAGAGCTCTGCTGAATGTGGCTGTCGAGTCGAGAGCAGCAATCCGTTCTGGCTGCAGGCTGAGCACAAAGGACGATTCAGAATCTCAGACCTTCACCCCGACACGTAACTCCACAACTCTGCATAAATGTATCTTGTTTGATGTGAACTCTAATAGGTAGGCTTTTGCAGGATTAAAACAAAAATCCACTCATCAACTTGACATCAGTTTCCTAACTTGTTCTGCCCCCAGATGCTTAGGGCAGGTAGCAGGGCAGCAATTGCACCACTGGATTTTTACAACTGTTTAGCAATAACAACTGGAGAACAGCTGGCAAAACAGCACTTCTCATGGGGCTCTCTGGTGTCAGCCACTGATACGGCACAGAAGGTCAGTGGGGCTCCGGTCCCAGAAGGGAAATCCAGCGGAGGCTGCAGAGCGAGGCCCTCTCTAAATGAAACTCAGCCACGCACGATGAAGTCGAGACACCAGGGAAAAGCTATAAAGTGCACCCTTCAAAGCAGAGTCCCTTCCTAATCCTAAATGGAGCCAGATTGTCCCTGATCTGCTGCTCTAGGGACATTTCCTTATAACGTGATGCTTTTAATGTCAAAAGAACCCTGACTTGGATAGCCCGGGTGAGCCTGATCTCGACAGATCTCAGAAGCTAAGCAGGGTTGGCCTTGGTTAGTAATTGGATGGGAGACCTCCTACGAGGACAAGGGTTGCAGAAGCAGGCAATGGCAAGCCACCTGTTAGTTTCTCACCATGGAAACTCCATCAGGGGTCGCCATAAGGCAGCTATGACTTCAGGGCACCCACACAAACACACACAAAGAGGGAGAATGACATTATGTGTCCAAATGTGTACTTCTGCACAGAAATCCAAGAGGGTGAGACAGGGTAGCCGTATGAAAAACCTCTGGGTAAAACTCAACAAGCAAAAAATAACAGCATTGTGGCTGGACTTCGCTACAGAGTGAATGGAGATGATGCTTTCATGAAACAAACTACTGGTACTTCAAGGAACAAGAATCAGTGTGCCTAATGCCGGTGTTCTTGATCTTATGGAAAGCTCAAGGTGAACACCGTGAACAGTCTCTTGCCATGAAAACCCCACCAGGGGTTGCCATATGTCAGGTATGACTTGAGGGCGGGATTTCATTTAGAGCCCTGACCTGGATAGCCCAGGTGAGCCAGATCACAGAAGCTAAGCCTTGGTTAGTAATTGGATGGGAGGCCTCCAGCGAAGATCAGGGCTGCAGAGACAGGCAATGGCAAACCACCTCTGTTAGTCTCTTGTTTTGAAAACCCCACCAGGGGTCGCCATAAGTCAGCTATGACTTGAGGGCACTCTCTACCTCCAATGCCAAAAGGAACAGTGCCAAGGGAATCCCTGGTGACATTTCTGAGCGGAGGCTATTTTTTAGCTGCAATGTCATACCAGCACAGCAGATGGAGGGGGGAACCCTGACTTGGGGTGCTGGGCTGTGCCTCGACACTCTTTCTGCCCACCTCTGATGCATGCTAGGCATTCCGCAGGTACGCCTGCACCATTTGTACAGCGGGGGCCCTGGAGCTTGCTCCAGCAGCATCCAGTGTCAAGCAGACTGTGCGGAAGATTCTTTGAAAAAGCACTCGGGGAAGGAAAATCCATTGAGAAAACGTGAACAGGAACACAAACCCACTGGAAGAATGATGGGTCAGACCTTTGAACCTGAAGACACGTGTGGTGGTGAGCTGCCATGCTGAGCAGAAACTGCTGATGCTTCGGGGAAAACGATCTCTTTCTGAGATGCCTCTGGAGGAATTCCCCTGAATGAGAGACAGAAAAAAATTTGAAGTTGCAAGATTTAGTTTAGCTCCCGCTTTATTTTCTACACTAGAAAGAAATGAAACTGCCTGAGACTGAGGATTCTCCAGAAGAATCTTTGGCATGAGGGGACCTGCTTGATTGTCCCTTCGAGGCCTTTGGGATGTTCACACCCCGAGGGTAAGTCAGAGACTCTCTGAGAAAAAAATGGCTGTTCTGTTGTCTGGCCTGCACCGAGCCAAAAAGCTAGCATCGGAATAGGTTGAGAAGGCCAATTTGGAGCATCCAACACTCCAGAGGCAGGGACACTGCGCAAACAGAACATAAGAAAAGACTCAAAGCCTAAAGGGGAAAGATTTCTCTGTGTGGAGCCTGACTTAACTAAGAGCAAAGCATCCTGCCTGTGCTTCAGGATCAGGCCATGTCAGAGAGAGGAAGAAGCAGGACTGACACTTGGAGACCCAGACAGCAAGGTTTAACTCCCTGGGCTGGTTTCAGTATTGGAGATGTCTCCACCCCATAGGCATTACTCCCCTGGGATGTAATTATAAAAGCCTGGGTCAGACTAGTGGTCCAGCTACATGAACACCCTGCATCATATTAGCCAGTTACTCTGGAGGGTGATGGCCAGTACCTTGAATGGAAAGAACCCCATCAATTCAATGATAAATAAATCGTATGTAGGCCCCCAAAACCTAATTAAAGGATTCCATGTTTGGGCTATTAGCAGAGTTTATCATTTGGCACAGGAAGCATGATTATAAGTGGTTGAGAGCTGGTTCGGCTGGCTGCTGTGTGTGCAGGAGAGAAATTAACAAAAGCATACACTTGCTTATATTTAGAAAAGAAATAAGTTATTTGTTGTAGGAACTCCATACTCTGATAGGACAGGAGGAGAGACAGATCCTAACTACCTTTCTAGTCTAAGGATGGACATGGATGCTAGGACAAGTCCTGCATCCATGCTGCCAAGACGAAGGGAGGAGGAGGAGAGAGATGTTGCCTGGAACAATGCCAGGAAGAGGAGAAGTGAGAGGGAGGAAGTCAGGAGGAGGAAATCCTGAGAACAGCAATCTACGTATCAAAGGACAGTCAGAGCAGTAAACAGTAAATAGAGTGCCCTGACCTCTCTATCTTCCCAGCTATTTAGTTTGTCCCCCTCTGAAAACTGAGGAAAGGGACAGCGCTGAATCCTCCGCTTCCAACATTCAAGATACTGACCATCACATACAAAGCCCTTCAAGGCCTCGGCCCCTCATATCTGCAGGACCATTTCTCCCCCATTCTCCGCCACTACAGCTCCACTTATCTGAGCAGGGCCTTCTGCGGATGCCACCCTGCAAATGGGCAAGAGCAACAACTGCCTGTACATGCACATTCTCTATCCACCTTATGGAACGGCCTGCCTGATGAGGTTAGGAAGGCTCCCGCTCTCTTGGATTTCCAAAGACTATGTGAAACTAAATTATTCAAGAGAGCTTTTTTACACTGGTAACAGGGCTGCACAACAACTGAATGCTACAGAAAGGTGATTTAAAGACGGGACTGTGGACTGTACCGCTGTGTATAATACATACTGTCTCTTGCTGTAAGTATGTTCCTACTATGTAATTTCTGCATTGTTTAACACGTCGTGTTAATGCTTATGCTTTGTTTCAGCTCTGTTTTCAGACTTCTGCTTGGTTTCAGATTTCAAACAGCATCACAATTAAGATGCTTACCAATAGAGAAAAAAAATCCTGAGAGTTTACTAACACTGAAATCCTAAACAGACTTACTCCACTCGAAGCCTATTGGTTTCAAAGGGCTTAGACTGGAGTAATTCTGCTTAGGATTTCACGGCAAGTTACCCAGTTAAATATACATAATCTTTTAATAAAGCATTTAAATAAAAACTGTTTCTATTTCATATGTTTTTGTCATATATCATAAAATACACATGTGAAAATATTCAATGAGTCAACCTCCAGAAAAATATGAAATTCACGGTCAACAAATCATTCTGTAACACTCAAGTGCTATAGAGCCAAGAGTTCAATCCTATGTGACTGGCTTATGGGTCATCCGTGCATCTTTCCGTGTTTCATTGCTTTTCTCAAAGCAGTCTCAATATGATATAATATCAATGTTGTTCTTCAAACTCCTAGAAAGTTATTGTTGCAAAGCTCCGCTCTAAAAAGAAAGAATTAATTGGCTTTAAAACATACAGCGGCAGCTTTGGACATGGAACTGAACGTTGATATGATCTTCTGAATAGACTGAGGGAAATATGGATCTCTAATACGTGTATTCCTCAGCATGCTGTTCTGGACCTCTGGACTGTGACAATATATGGATTAGTGCAATATTCATGTATTTATGAAATGTATTTATGAAATGTATATGCAGGATGGTAAGCACTAGTACTTTATTGTTACAGAATGATTTGTTGAAAGTGAATTTCATGTTGTTCTGGAGGTTGACTCATTGAATATTTTCACGTGTATTTTATGATATATGACAAAAACATGAAATAGAAACACTTTTGATTTAAACGCTTTACTAAATGATTACTTATATTTAACTGGATAACTTAGTAATCTTCCACGATTGTTTTTCTCTATTGGTTTCAGATTTCGGCAATCCAAATCCTATTGCACTGTTTATCGGATGTCCCATTGTGTTGATTGTATTGACTTACATTGTATGAGTCTCAGTGACAAAGGCAGACTATAAATAATGTAAATAAATAAATAAAAATAAAGAATACTGAGGATTACTGGTGTCCTACATACTACAAAATACAGTTACAGAAAACCAAGGGGGGGGGGACTCCTCTGTCAACCCGATGCCACAAGGCGGACGGTATGTCTTACGGATACTGTCATTTGCATAAATGCCCCCTAAACTCCCCGAATCATCAAAGACTGCAAGACTATACGATTATTTCAAAATACAAAAAAAGGCCCTTTCTCCACTGCTCAGCAGCCATCGCCCACATGATTCGCTTCCTGCGATAAATGAATGCCTTTATTTTTATGATTTTAACTGTTATTTATTATGTTTTAAATTATGGTTTTGATGATGTTATTGTGACCCGCCATGAGCGCGCTTGTGGGGAGGGCAGGATATAAAGCCAATAAAATAAATAAATAAATAGAACTTACGGTTTGGAAATCTGTCTTGAGCACAGGCCTGCGTTATCAGATGGCGAAACAGTTAACACGGATGTGTTGATAGCATTTAAACACTTCTCAGCATGTTTCTGCAGAGGGAAAAAGTAGGCTTTTAGGCTGAAGTCAGAGTTAGCAAAGTTAATGGTGCCAAAGTAGCTGGCCACCATTTGGCATTTCATAATGGAGGGAGGAGACGTAATAGGCTTTGCTTTTCTCAAGGATTATACCATGTCTAAGGTATAAGCCAGCCAAACTCTGGCCACCAAGCTAGTGTGATCACAATGCTGGCACACGATGCTTGGCAGATCAAACAGTTCACTCTTCAGCAATGGAATTTTTGCTGGGAGGAGATCTGGTCCCCATCTATTCAGGAACACGGATACAGACTTCAGTGGGGGCAGTTCTTTCCTCTTTGCATTAAGGGTGGCTTTCCACTTACCCTCAGCCCACTCTCGGTTCTTTCAATAGCAGCTTCAAGGCTTTCCACATCTACTGCTTCCCAGCCCTGGTTGAGGCCTCGTACCTTCTCCTTCAGCTGCTGAAGATCTTCTTGAACCTAAGCAATAAGTTCAACAATAAGCGTGCAACAAACACATCCCCAGCTGAAAAGCTAGAGACTTCTTAAATATAACATACCTCTGCAATTTCATGGGACACAGAAGAGAAAAAGACGAGCAGAACATTAGCAGCGCTGCTAACTTTGAAAGTTAAGAGAGAAAACGGCTGCAAACGTAAAACATTCCCCGCTAATGGCATGCCATGGGGGTGGGGGAAATAACCATTTGCTTCGCTTATTTAATTTTTTAACGGATTCTGTCCGAAGAGCTGGAGGCAAATCACAAGATAATTAACCCACTGTCAATGCCACAGACAAAGATATCCATTAAATATAAAATACGCTATCAAATTGAAATTGTCTTAAACCTGGCCGCCAAAAGCCAAGTCAAAAAAGGGTTCACAGAATTACGGGATACTGCTGAGGACTTCAGTGGAGCCTCAGGAGTTGAGAATGCCACAGTTTCATGGTAGCCACCGAGAATGTCTTTCTAATCTATATAATGAAAGAATGTCTATCCGTAAATTATGTCAAAAAGAGTTGTTTCAGGACAGCATTTTAATAAAGGTAATAAGGAATTAGTATAACAGAATGCACTTCTATAAATTGAGCAGGCCTGTAGTCTCTGCCACTGTGGATGGTATACATTATCTATTTACCGTATGCATTATCCTGCTGTTACTGCATTGTTTCTACTTGTCTGAGATTCCATTTTCCACATTGCTTGACGTATCACATCTGATACTTTTTTGCACTATTTTTAATTTATATAATCCTGGTCCGGTGGCATTGCTTATTAGATCTCTCACACTATTTGACGGCATCATTTTACCCCATGTCATTGGCCCCAAGTCTCAGTGGGAAAGACAAAGTACAAATAAAGCAAATAAAGTAAATAAATAAATAAATGCCTTTTCAAAAGAATGTTACTGAATTGTAACAAATAAACTATTCTAAGCAGGCTTCAGAGCTGATAGTGGGCAGGAGCGGACCTCTAGAGTGCACAGGGCCCAAGGCACTGGAGACAATAAAGCAGGGCTCGGCAGCCTGGCCTGCAGCTGCTGCGCCCGGCTGGGGGCGTGAGGTGGTGGGGGCGGTGGGGGGCTGGCCGGCTGTAGCGGCCATGAGCCAGACACACCTGCTCCGTGACACATGAATCCGCCCCCGGCACCCCCTCCAGCGCCCGCCTCACCGCCTCAATGGTGGCGCCGGCCCTGAGTGCAGCCAATGCTTGTGGGGGTGGAGCACTGGTGCTTTATGCTCCCAACCAGGGCTCGTTTTGAGGGGGAACACACAGGAACGCAGTTCCGGCAGTTCCCCAGAGGTCACATGGCAGGTGGCCCTGCCCACCTGACTCTCGGCCATTTTGGGCCCGTTTCAGCCTGGATTGGGGCCAAAACAGCCCGGATCGGGCCTCTGATGGGTGGTGGATCACTCTCCCACTTAGCAGTGGCCCGATCCTTACCATTTTGGGCCCCTTTTCAGCTATTTTCAGCCCTTTTTGCCATTTTGGGCCCAATTTCAGCCCTGAATGGCCAGGATTGGGTCCAAAACAGCCAGAATAGGTGATGTCAGGGGGTGTGGCATATGCAAATGTTATACTAATGACACACTTCCGGTGATGGCAAGGGGCATGGCATATGCTAATGAGTTATGCTAATGAGTTCCTCCAGCTCTTTTTCTACAAAATGACCCCTGCCAACAACTGAACCCTATCAAGAAATAGGCAAGTTCCTTTAGCACCTGGCAGGTGACAATATGTTCATACTTGAAGCAGTATCCCCCACTGCCAGAGAAGGCTTGCCCAGGCAAACAAAGCACATCATCTTAAGAGAACATGGTGCTTTACTTAGTAAGAGTAACTTAGGCCCCAAAGAAAAGAAAGATATAGTATTAATAGGAAAGGAAATAAATGCTCTTTGGAAGTTTCTTTAACACCCCTAAGAGTTATGGCAGTGTATAGCTTCCCATACAAATCGGTACACAAATCCATACACACTGTGAGTCATAGACACCAGGCCTTGAGAAAACTCTTTGCAACAAGGCCTGTCAGTGTTTTCTTTCTTTTCATGAAATCCATCTTTATACATGTTTCCAAAACAATATTAGAAAAAAAAATAAGCTGATGGTCTTTTCCAAGAACTAGCTTGTTAGAGCCAAGGCAGCCTCTAGTTAGTAGTAACAACAAATGTTACTCAAGTCTAAACACGGGGCTTTTTTTCAGCTGGAATGCAGGGGAACGGAGTTCCGGAACCTCTTGAAAATGGTCACATGGCTGGTGGCCCCGCCCCCTGATCTCCAGACAGAGGGGAGTTGAGATTGCCCTCTGCGCCGTCGAGTGGCGCGGAGGGCAATCTCAACTCCCCTCTGTCTGGAGATCAGGGGCCGGGGACACCAGCCATGTGACCATTTTCTCCGAGGGCAACCCACTGAGTTCCACCACCTCTTTTCCCAGAAAAAAGCCCTGTCTAAACATATTTACTCAAAAGTAAGGACCACTGAGTTCAATGGAGTTTCCTCCTTAGCTCACTCGAAAGGGGGCAATGAATGCTTCTAAATTGGTAGTTAGACCATTTAAAACTCACTGCACATCATCTACCTGCCACATTCATATTCCAACCATCTTCCAAAGAGCTCACCACAGACAAGATTCTGTCCTCTAGGGTTAGCTGATCCCGAGCTTACTATTTTAAGCACAGATGGTGCTGAGATTGGAATATGCAAAAAAAAATACATTTAAACATGAGCCATCTTAAAGCTGAAGCAGAAACCCTTCATGGAGACTACAATGTGATGGGAAAGGACCTAATTGGAACGGTGGGAATGTGGTTAGAAAGCTTCATGGGAGCTGCATCAGAGCAGAAAGTTACAAGTCAGCTCAGAAACAGCCTAAAGATTGATGGCTTGCCTTTTATCTCATCCTTCCTCAGAACGGCAACCATGATTCCCACCCCCCACCCCCATACACAACATGCTTGTGTGGTAGGAGGACCGAGAGAGAGGCCTGCTTCTCAAGGAGGCAGGAAATCCACAGCATTTCAGGCTGCAGGTGAGTTCTCACAAAACTGGACACTCCTGTATGCAGAAAATATCCCCCTGCCGAGAAAACCTACGTGTCAAGGAGAAAAGTTTGAGCCAAACCTTTCCTCCCCTGCACTCATTTAACACATGGAGGAATAGGATAGCCTTTGTACAGAGCAGAGTTAAAGTCTGGAGAGACCTCCCCTGCAACATGAGACTGAGTGGGGAGGTGAGTGTTAGAGTTGGAGGGTTGGACTGTATGGTCCCTGCCTTCAAATCCAAATTCTGCCACCCTAAACTTACACGGTTGATGTGCCAGTTTGGTGCAGAGGTTAAGAGCAGCAGGACTCTAATCTGGAGAACCGGATTTGATTCCTTACTCCTCCACTTGAAGCCAGCTGAGAGACCCTAGGTCAGTCACAGCTGTCAGCCCACCCATCTCACAGGGAGATCGTCCTGGGAATAATAATGTGCTTTGTAAACTGTTCTGAGTGGGTGTTAAGTTGCCCTGAAGGGCAGTATATAAATCAAATGTTATGATGATGATGTTGGGACAGCTGCCTTCTCTGCCTAACCTACCTTGCAAGGTTGTTGTGAGGAGGGACACCTGAGCATAGACTGATAGGGCCCAATTTGAAGAGCCAGGCTGGAGCAAGCAGCCCGTGTGTTTTGCACAGGGGTCCCAAATAAAGTTGCCAGGTCCAGGTTGGGAAATTCCTGGAGATTGGGAGGTGGAGCCTGGAGAGGGCGGGTTTTACGGAGGGGCCCCAGTGGGGTATAATGCCATAGAGTTCACACTCCAGAGCAGTCATTTTCTCCAGGGGAACTGGTCTCTGCTGCCTGGAGATCAGTTGTCATTCCGGGAGATCTCCAGCTACCACCTGGAGGCTGGCAACCCTGGCCCCAGCGCACCCTCCCCATAGCAGCCCCTCAGGAGTCTCTCACGGCTTCATTAACTGACGCGAGGAATGCTGGGAAGGAGGGGTTCAGCTGCTGCAAAGACTCATGGGAGTTTGGCCAATAGCGTGGGCGCCCTCGCCTTCGACCCACCTGGACTAAAATAGCCCCCATCTCCGCCCCGGGCCCGGCCATGGCCGCCCTTCGTCTCTTTCCCTTCCCTAGCGCCGGAGAGCGGCTCACCACGTGACCGCGGCCTTAGCAACGGGACGCGAGGCCCGGGAGAAACCATCCGCACCCAACCTGAGGGGGGAGGAAAAGGACCCGGAATGCCAGCCCGTAAGCCAAGCTCCTCCCCCCCCATTCCTTTCTTCTCTTTCTTTCCTTCTCTCCAAACCCCGGAGAGAGGCAGAAGCGGGCCTTAGCTTCATGCCCCCCCTGACGACTTCCCCCTCTCCGGACTCAGTAATGGTATGACCCAAAGAGGCGGAAAAGGCGGGGCTTGGGGCGGAAGGGGAAGCTTAGGCCGCCCCAGACTTGCCGGAGGGGACCATGGCAGTTCCGTGCGCCTTGATCACCAGCTGCGTGGCGGAGTTCCCCGGCGAGGAGCTGGTGAAACGTGAGTCTGCTTGCGCCGCCGTCTCTATGGCAACGGTGCTGGCCTTGAATAGGTCTGGGTTCTTCCTCTCCATACGCAGCTGCCCTTTCTCCTGAGCATATACAGAGCGCTTCTGGGCCTGCTTTCCGGGGGAACGACTCTAGGTCAAGTAGGGCCTCGGGGCCTGAGCTGAGAGCTCTCCTCCTTTGCTCCCCGGGCGTCAATGTATTCTACCCAGGGCGGGCCCAAAGCGCTTACAACATTATCCTCCTCGGAACAACAGCCCTGTGATATAGGCTAGGCTGAGAGAGACTGGCCCGAGGTCATCAGTGAGCTTTGATAACAGAGTGGGGGATTTGAACTTGGGTCTCCCGGATCCTGGCCTGACGCTCTCCTTTGCTTTTATAAACCCCACTGCTTTCCTCTTTCCTGCATGCTCTCCCAGCCGTCCTTTCCCTCTGTTTAACATTTGCTCTTTCGTGTATCTTGCTTTCCATTCATTTGAACTATCAACATTTCCCTCCTTTGCAGTAATAACCTAGGCTGTTTTTCTGTGATTTGGCAGAGTGCAAAGCAAAGGAAGATGCTTAAAAGCAATATACTTTTTAGAATGTTAAAGACAGCACTTTTAGAAGGTGGGGACAGGGAAAACACAGGGGTTAAAAAAAAGGCAGCAGCCCTCTAGAAACGAAAAGCCAAGTAAATCCTCAGTCTGGGACAGAGAGGTGATCCAGGCAGTTCGTGTGTGCTCTGAAGTGGTGCAATACCCTTGAAATCAAGAAGTCCCTGGTCTCAGTTTCTTTTTGCCTTCTTCACAAACTTGTTAGCTTTACGCAAGAGCTTCACTCTTCCATCTGCATTATGGGGGAAGTAAATGTGGTTTACTTGACAAGTTTGTTGTAAGGATTACAAGGCCTGGAGTTAGTTGCAGGGCGGGGGCCGTGTTGATCTGCAGTAGAACAGCGAAACTTGAGTCTTAGAGTGATTCCGCACACGTTGGATAATGCACTTCCAATCCTCTTTATAGATCATTTGGAATGGATTTTTTTGTGTGCGGAACAAAAAATCCTCCTCAAATGATTGATAAAGTGCATTGAAAGTGCATTATCCAACGTGTGCGGAGTCAGCCTTGGACTTGACTAAGTCCCTCAGTCCCTTTCCCTCTACTGCCCACTTTCCATCTGAGAAGGAGCCTTACATCCTTTGAGGCAAAAACACATAGTGATACCTGAACGTTGTTGCTAGATAGCTTTGGGGGTGGGTGACTGTTTCCTTCATAGCCTCTGCAGTATTTTTAGTTGTATAAGCAGGCCTTAAGATTGGACACTTGACACATACACACATACACACCAGTCCTTTCATAACGGCCGTCGCTGCCTTTAAAAAACTGCCTTATTGTGAGTCACCGGGGAGACCAGTTGTCAAGCTGAGAGGTAGCGTATAACTGCCGAGACTCCCTGGTTACACTACTGGACCAGATACTTGCGAACGTTCTATATTCAGCATTTGAAAACACTGTCCCAATATCAAGTTCTAAGAGGTCACCCAGGCAAAATAGCCCAATAGCAGTGCTGCCTCTTGTGTGGGGAAGTGCAGATGTTGACGGGCCATGTGCATCCTGTGGAATGGCCTTTCCAAGAACATGAGACAGGCCTGATAACTTGTTTTTAGAAAGCTTTGCAAGACTGAGCTCATATGAAGGGCTTTGAGGACTGTTCATCTGAGAGACAGGATACTTAAAGCCCTTCCTATGAGCTCAGTCTTGCAAAGCTGACTGACAGTATCAGTTTTGTTGCTGTCGCCTCCTTGAATCTTTGTGTTGTGGAGAAAGGCATGCTTATAAATAATAAATAAAAAGTTGGCGTTAATATTGCATCTTGTATCAGAGATTTGTAGTAGCATAAATTGCATTGGGATATAATTTATATTACTGTGTTTAAAATATTTCATGCTGAAAGAGAAAATACTTCATAAGAGATTTTTCTCAGTTTCTAGTGTTTCTCTTTTAAGACCTTGAAGACAAACCCAAAAAAATCCTCAATTGTGCTGTCCCCCCACCCCCTCCCATTATCTTAATTGATCAACAGCAGCTGTATGTTCTTCGTTGCGTATTCTCTGTAGAAATTCTTATTCTGTCTCACCTTGAAAGCTCTTCACGCCTTGGTCCAGCATACCTACGGGACCACCTCCCTCCCTATGCTCCTCCTCAGCAGCTTCGCTCTTCTGAACAGGGTCTCTTGCAGGTGCCACCCTGCACATGGGCGAAATCAACAGCAGCCTGTACATGGGCTTTCTCTGTTGTGACCCCTACTCTGTGAAACGGCCTGCCTGAGGAGGTTAGGAGAGCCCTCACTCTCCTAGCTTTCCGCAAACAATGCAAAACCGAATTATTCAAAAAGGCTTTTTACTCAGATAGGAGGGCTGTATTGTAGGGAGGGGATCTCAGATGATCCGTTACTGAGTTAGGAACCATAGACTTCGCGACTATGTTGTATCGGATTCCTGCTAAGTTCTTTGTGAACTTGTATCTATTTAGGGCCTTTTTTCTGGGAAAAGAGGCGGTGGAACTCAGTGGGTTGCCAGCACAGGAATGGGGCAACTCTTGGCAGGAGGTGGTGCCCCTAGTACCACATGTGCGTGCGCAAAGTGCACGCATGCTCCCAGGGCCAATGACGTCACTTTGGGTCAGCTGGAACAAGGGGGGAGTTTTTAAAAGTTTAAATCACCCTCAGCGAAAATGGTCACATGGCTGGTGGTCCCACCCCCTGATCTCCAGACTGAAGGGAATTTAGATTGCCCTCCACACGGAGGGCAATCTGAACTCCCCTCTGTCTGGAGATCAGGGGGCGGGGCCACCAGCCTTGTGTCCATTTTCGAGAGGTTCCGGAACACCGTTCCACCGTGTTCCAGCTGAAAAAAAGCCCTGCAGATAACTAACTAAAAAGTATTGTAAATTGATTGGGTGAATAAAATCATTATTTTTGGAAATGAAATCAGCCTTTAAATTTATGCCAGCGGGTGTAGAATATAGTCCCTGGAGGTTCATGCAGAATAGACAAAGTTCCTACTCGACTGGTGGTTCTTTTCTGTGGGAAGAGTTTTATCTGAATGCCTTAAATAGGCTTCTTGCTGGGTGCACGTACTCTTTGCGATGGAACGGTGAGACGGCTGAGTCTTATTCCACCAGGTGGCTCTCCAAACACACAGAGGATCAGCTCTGTTGCATGCCTTACCCAAACAGACGAGGCTACACGGGATCACTTTGAAAAAGCACTTACAAGAATGTAAGCTGCTTACTCCTTGAAGCAAGCTGGACCGATCAGGGAAACTTTCAACGTGGGGAGAAAAGCTGTGCTGAAAGGAATGTGCAGGGGTGGTTCTGAAGATTTAATAGCCCAATCAGTGGCGTTTTTGAATATTCTCCTGTGGAGTTAAGAACAACTAATGATCGATTTGGGGTAGAAAACCAGAATGTTTAATTTTGCCTCTTCCTGTGCTCCTGGATTAGTGCTTCAGCACAGTGCCAGGAATGCAAAGAAGCTGGAAGAGCATTTTGAAGCTTACTGGATGAAGTAGCCAAGCTCATTTTCTCCTCTTCAGTTGCTGGGAGTAGGATGTAGCAGCAGCAATTAATCTGGCTGTGTTTTGTATACTCCTTCCCCCCCCTCTAAAGTCAGGAATGGCTCCAAGAGAAGTTGCTTGGAGCCCCTGCTGTGAACCCTTCCTCCTTAAGGCCAAGTGAATAAAGCATAATTGGTGGGTTACTGAGTGGTGCAGGAAATGCTGTCCACGCAGGAGCGATAGTCCAGTCATTCTATACCAAGATCCAACAGGTACTTGACGGCTGCAGCAGAGTAGAAGACCCAGGAAAAGATGACAGAAAGATCTGTTCTGTGCCTTTTGTTTTATAAAACTATTATCTCATTAAATTTTTCTTGGTGCTCCTAAGCTAATCGCTTCCTTTCTGGTGCTCTTCGTTTGTTAATGTGGCAGGAGGGTGGGGGGAGAAGAGTACGCTTGGGATAATTCTTATTACTCAGGAGTAGCACTAATTTGAGAAGAGGTTGGTGTTCCCTGTTCCACACCCGGGTGGGTTCTTAAGATGAGGCTGTGTAGTTCCTTTTCCCAGCTAGGAGACAAGGGACTCGCAGATGTTGTTTGGAGCAGCTCAGGAGACCAGCTTTGGTGTTCCGTGAAAACGCAAGCCACAAGACTCTGGCCCTTGAGGCATGCCGAAGTGTTGTGGTCGTCAAGTGCGTCAGTTGATTTTTCTATGCCTTTGGATGTTCCACCACAGGCCCTCCCCGTGGTTAGGAAGATCACAAGCGAGAAGTGCACATTTCTCTTGAGACACAGTCGTTTCCAAGCCCACGCGGTTTTGCCATTATTGCAGGTTTCTGGAAAGATGTTTTTTGGGCCCAAAGCAAATGTGGGCTTGAAAAGCTCTTTCTAAAATGGGTATGTTCTCCACAGCCAGATATAGAAAGGTGTCATTATACAGTTGCCTTGCACTACAGAATGGGGCTGTGTGATATTTGAATTTCAAATGTAAATTGCTTGGAAAGGAAATTCCGAAACCCCAACAATATGAACACCTTTGTTCCAGAGTTCTAGGAGACTTGTGGGTGTTTTTACACACCGGCATATGGGAGAGTTTTAAAAAAGAACCCGGTGGTTAGACTCATGGAAAGCTTATGCAGGAATAAATTTTGTTAGAACTCAGTTTAACAGATGCATGAGGTGGGGCAGGCAGAATATAAATTGAATATAAATAAGTATATCAGATGAATTATCAGCTTGTGGGATGTAAAGTGAAGGTGGAGCAATTTAATAAAACATACTGGCCAGGGCTTCTTTTTGGGTACAGGGTTGTCTTCATCACTAACTAATTTTCTGGCAGGGCCAATTCAAAGGAGGCACGGACATACAGTACAGTGGTGGGCCGGATCTCCATCCAAACTCCATGGCCCTAGCCGCTGTTCACTTAACACATCTTTTATTGCCCCTATCAGCAGTTGGGGGCATAGCTAGTCGGTACTCCTTGGAGAGCTGGATTTGGCTGTACAGCTTGCAGTTACTGACCTTTTAGGGTCAAAGAATTTTGTCCCTTTCAAATGAACTAATGGTCTGTGCTTTTGAAGATTAGGGAGGGAGAAGGTATCTATGGATGAAAAGGAAAAGTAGTTAACATGGTAACTTTAGAGTTAGTATATAAAATATAATATTGTTAGACTTTTTCAAATAGAAAATTGGTATATGTTCCTATTTATATATGTATATATTTTTTGCTCCCCCCATTTTTCTATTGTATCTTTTCCCCTTTTTTGTCTCTGTCTTTTATCTAATTTGAAAACTCTAATAACATTCTGGTAAAAAAATGATCTCTTTCCTGGTTTAACAAATTTCCCTTTGGAAAGGCAACATCCCCCCCATCTTCAAAGACAACATAGGATAACGATTATGGATCTTCTCAGCTTAAATGCAAAGCCGAAGCAAACAACAATCCTCACTTAGGCGATGGTGAAAACACTGTAGAAGGGAAGGTTTGACTTGCACTCTGTTAGAGGAAGTCAGCCTAAATGTGGTCTGCGGGGGGCATCACTTTTATCAGCCCACCCGCTTGTGCCAGGGCAGAGATTCCAAGTCACTCGTCTTCATATCAATGTTCATTCCTTTTCCAGGTATCATTGGAGCAGAAGAGCTTCCTGCGGATGTTTCTTCAGGTGGGGGAGCCCGGTTTTACCCCTGGACAATAGACAATAAATACTACTCAGCTGCCATCCATCTGTGCGTTGTGCCAAATAAGTTTCTTGTGACAGGTGAAATTGCTGAATCTGTGCAAGCCTTCTTGGTTTATTTTGACAGCTCAACCGTGAGTACTGTAGGGCTTCCACAATTGCCTGTTCTAATTAAATCTTGAACTGTGGAACTCTCTGCCATTAACTTCGAGAAGGCGCTAGGCGCATATCGAGAAGACAGGCTGTGCCAATGCTTGGAGCATCTCCAGATGAAGAAGGCACCACTTGTTTAGAGCTTGTAGCCGCAAAAAGACAGTCAGTTGCAGTTCCCCATTCCCAGGATCTTGTGAACATCTGTCTGTGCATTGGTAATTTGATTTAGCGTCACCGCAGTGATTTAAGCATTATCACATAAAACTTTGGCAGCTCTACTCTTTAAAATTAACACCTTCTTTGATTTTGGAAGGTCTGTTACAGGACCGTTCCAGTTGAGTAACGCCACTCAATTGAAAAAGGTCACTCTTTGTTGTGCTCCTCTCAGGAAAACGTTTGAGAGCTTGGTGAGCAGATTTTGAGAGGTTGGTAAATTATCTGAAACTACTGGTCTTTTCTGCCCAGTCATCTAATGATGGGGAGGGAAGGTAGCCCTGTATAGCTGGATCTCGTCAGATCTCGGATGCTAAGCAGGGTCGGTACTTAGCTGGGAGACCACCATGGAAGACTCTGCAGAGGAAGGCAATGGCAAACCACCTCTGCTTCTTACTTGCCTTGAAAGCCCCAGCTTCCTGACTGGCACACATACGTACATACATACGTACGTATGTAGTGATACGATGCTTCCTTGGACTGCCCAGAAACTCTGGTGAGAATTCTTTTTTGCTTGACTTCATTTATACCCCACCTTACTTCCCAACGAGAACCCAAAGTTTCTTACATCTCTGTCCTCCATTTTATCCTCACAGCAACCTTGTGAAGTAGGTTAGACTGAATGAGTGTGACTGGCGCAAGATCAAGTGGCAAGCGTCTAGAGCAGAGTGGCGATTTGAATCTGGGTCTCTTAGATCCTATTTTGACCCTGTAACCACTGCACCATGTTGGCTCATACTTTACCACAAGTAGAGTAGGTCCTACTGGACTCTTGCTCTTTTCTACTACCACACTGGGTGTCACTTTATTTCTGTTTTATACGGAGTTTATTTCTGCTTTATACAGTTTAATAGAAGGTTGTTTCAATATTGCATTTTATTTGAATTTTTAAGCATATTGGTTAAATACTATGAAATAGTCCATTAGATTTGGTTTTTGAAATACTCCGTTTCTCACTTGACAAGTGGTTGTTGATGGCAGAGAGTTTCAAAATTTAACTGTGTCATAGAGAAAAAAAATTGTTCCTTCTTCCAATTGCACTGTGCTAGTTAAATTGGGTTTCTGCTAATTTTGATATGCCTATAGCTGACTGAATGTCACAGCCATGCTTTAAGGTAGGGGAATGACAGTTCTGTGTTTTCAAGGCAGAGTCTGATAATCCTTCCTGCACGTATAAGACTTACCCACAGAGGCCCTTCTAAGCTATTAAAGACTTTGAGACCAAGGGTGCAGGTATCCTGGATGGAGAAATTGCAGGCCTGGTCTTCTTCCCTGGGTAAAAATGATTGTCCAAAGGTTGCAAGTGGCCAAGTCTCCAGATAGACTTGCTCTTTTGTCTCTGGATTTCCTTCTTCTATCAGTAAGGCAGGACTTTCCAGCCTAATTGGAGTAGCTTGATTGTTGCTAAGTGGTAGCAATTACAGAACCGAAGGAAATCAAGTGCAGAGTAATTGGGCAACATTCTCAAAAGCAACAGAGGCGATCTTCGGATCCAAATGTTTTTCTCCTCCATAGAAAGCCGGAACCTACCAGATAGGGTTGGGCGTGAGTTCAAAACCCCACCTGACGCATGGCCTTGAGCAAGTTCTAGGCCTTTCTTCACTGGGGAAATGCAAAACTAAATGGAACATTTCTTGTTGCTCCTTCATATGCCAGGTTAAGGGAGTGTTTTCCTGTGCACAAAACAGTTTGGCCACACTGGGCTGCATGGCTGTGTTGCCTTTCACATGATACCCCTCTGCACCCACTGTTGGCTGGCAACTGGGGCCAGAGAGTAACCTCGAAAGTCCTAGATTTGGCCCGGTAGTTACAGTCCTCCGGGGCCCACATGATCTCTCCTTTTTCCAGCCCTCTTTCTCTTGGCTTTGGTGTTTATTAGGATTACGACAGCACTTAACAGATTTTCACTTGTAACGCTTTTAAAATTAGACTTCGGAAGCCAGAAAGTCCTGTGTCATTTTACAGGTGTTGGGGCTAGATAGCGTCTCTACGTGGCTTCCCCTCGTGGAAGAGTGGCTGCCAGAAGTGATGATCTTGGTCTGTGACAGAGTCTCTGAAACGGGTAAGGGAATGTGGCCACAATGTTGGCAAAAGACGCACGGGGGCGAGCGGGGGGGTCCAACTTGTCCATAGTGAAAAAGTGACACTTGTGAAATCTGAGCCTGCGTGTCTCTTAACACTTATGTCGGTTTCAAAAATGCAGGATGGGGGAGGGGTGGGGGGCTGCTGATGACAACAGTAGATTTTATTGATAAGAACCCTTCCCCCCACTTCTGCAATCATGCGTTATAAATTCATGTGGACCACGCCCGCCTCCTGAGCCATTCACTTCCAGTCATTTGGGAGTGCAGCAGTCAATTGCTACAAGAGGTGGGACTTGACTTCATATGTTTATGCAGGCTAGTGGGAAGTGGGGGTGGGTGTCTTGGAATGGCCAGGATTCCGACCAGTTGGCCTTCCACCACGCAGTGCCACCTTTCGTATGACAGCGCAGCGGGCAGTCCCTGAAAAGGAGTCAAGCAAGAGCTGCTGCGATTAGACTCCCAGCCATTGTCCCCTTCCATTTTTGGTAAAAGTGTATGTCCTTTATGATGGCAAGAGTCCAAGGAGTTAAGGTAGGGTAGAAATGCTTTAAATAAATGAAATCAAATAGGAATGAATTTTAGAGTGTGATACTCCTTTGCTAAGAATGTTGCTTTCATGGCATAATAGTAAAAAGTGCAGTAGCACCTTTAAGACTAACCAACTTTATTATTTATTATTTATTTTATTCCATTTATACCCCGCCCTCCCCACAGATGGGCTCAGGGTGGCTAACAACATTAAAAAATACATTAAAATCACAACATAAAATCAATAATAATTTTTTAAAAATCATTAAAATAGTCCAGGAGCAGGCTATTTAAACAAATATTGGGAGCTATTTTAAACAAATATTGAGGCATGCATGCATGCATCTGACAAAGAGAGCTGTGGTTCTCGAAAGCTTATGCATGCATGCATCTGACAGAGAGAGCTGTGGTTCTCGAAAGCTTATACATGCATGCATCTGACAAAGAGAGCTGTGGTTCTCGAAAGCTTATGCCTCAATAAAGTTGGTTAGTCTTAAAGGTGCTACTGGACTTTTTATTATTTTGCAGCTACAGACTAACAAAGGCTAACTCCTTTGGATCTATTTCATGGCAGAGGCATACATGGCAGGCTTATGCTGAGCAAGCAGCACATGATAGAACTTTACCCCTTATATCCACAAAATGAGAGCTACGTGCCAGTGCGCCCAGTTGGCTGAGTACTCCACGTTGCAGTTCCGGCCTGTGGATACAAGAGGAAGGCCTGTTTTGGACACCAAACTCTTTGCTTGATTTAGGAGTCAGCCGGCAGAAAGCACAAGAGTGGTGCATCAAGCACAGCTTCGAGTTGGTGGAACTCAATCCCGAGGAAGTGCCAGATGAGGACGGTAAGTCTCAGCCTCTTTCCAGACGAGCCAGACATCATCCCCTTTGGCATGCAAATTCTCCCATAACTAAGCTGCTTCCTTAAGCTTCCATCAGTCTCTCATTTCTTCTCCTGCAGCTTCGCCATCTACAGCTGTGCCTGCTGGGTAGAGCCTCCTCCTGCAAATGGCAGATGTGACCCCAGAAAGAGGAGTGCGCTGTTGCCATGGGGCTCTGAGTGGCTTGTTGTTGCCTTCAGATGCCTTTAATAATCCCTTCCTAGTGCTATACTTTTAAAAAAATTTGCCGCCGTTCATTTCAGAGTTGGAGAAGGGTTTTTGCAGAGTGTCTCCTCCACTTGCAGACAGTACAGCTGAGCCTGATATACCGTTCCCAGCCCATGAACGGTGTCACCTTCTTCAGTTTTTTTTTTATTTGAGTCAGAACTTCAGAGAATCCACCTCTGTGACTTGATTGGTTCAGGATGTTGACCTGGCAAAAGTAGTTGGCAGTTTTAGGCTTTTAAAATCCTCCTCCCTTGCTGCAACTTTGCAAACTGCACTATGGCAATAACCAGTTTGGAGAGGCAGCACCAGCCACTTTAAAAAGCACTCTGTCTCTTTAGCTTTGCATCCCTAACCCACTGAAAACCCCCCCTCTCCCCCTCCCCCCCTCCCCCCCTCCCCCCCCTCCCTCCCCCCCCTCCCTCCCCTCCTTCCTTTCTTCCTTTCTTTCTTTCTTTCTTTCTTTCTTTCTTTCTTTCTTTCTTTCTTTCTTTCTTTCTTTCTTTCTTTCTTTCTTTCTTTCTTTCTTTCTTTCTTTCTTTCTTTCTTTCTTTCTCATAAGGACTACAGTTTAAAAGAGTAGACAGCCATGGTAGTGGTTAGAGTGTTGGACTAGGATCTTGGAGACTCATTTTTGTTTTTTTTTAAACATTTTTATTTTTGAGTTTTTTCAACAGTTAACAAACATAACAAATATAACACAACAACTATAACAATTGCAGGAAGTTTAAGTGGAAACCTGGAGTTTGAGACATTTACTGTGTGAATTGTACAAAAGCTAAAACAATTTCTACAACAATTGTACTGTAATAAATGGTTACTAATAAATTGCTGTGACTTTAAGGTTATCAGGCAGTGACTGTAGTATTTTATCATTTTGTTGCATAAATTCTAAGAAAGGTTGCCATTTTTGAAAAAAATCTGAACTGAAATCAGGATTTTCTGTCAAAGAAATGTGTTCTGTTATCTTATCCATAGTTAGATAGTCCCGTAGTTTATTAAACCAGGATTGGATAGATGGTAAGGTTTTTGACTTCCAAGATTTTGTAAGGATTGCTTTAGCTGCAACTAGCATGACTGCGATGAGTTCTTTATGAATCTTTGGGAGACTCATTTTTGAATCCCGACTCTTCCCGCTGACCTTGGGCCAGTCACATACTCTCAGCTTAACCTGCCTCACAAGGTTGTTGTGAGGATAAAATGGAGGACGGGACAACGATGTACACCTCCTTAGGTCTCCATTGGGGAGAAAGGCAGTATATAAATAAAGTGAATTAACTTTCTCCTTGTGCCTTTTTCCGTGCTCAAAATCACTCTCTTCTCTAAGGGGCTTTTACAGATATTGAGGGGGGGGAATACAGAGAGCCGTACATGCGGGAGAAGGGCAGGTTCTGTGTGGTCCCCCCCCCCGAAGACCGCCCACCACCCATGCAGGAGCTCCTAAGTGTGGCGCAGGGCATGATGCAAGAGCCGAGCCCTGTGCCTAAAATGCTGTATTTTAATATTTATTCCGCCAGTCGAGAAATTTTATTGCCTGTTCTGCCAATCGAGAATTTTTTATTGTATGTGGAATAGTGTTTTAACGTTTGTTTATAATATTTTTATTGTCTTTAAACTGTATGTTATAAATTGTATGTTGTTACACCGCCCTGAGCCCGTCTGACGGGGAGGGTGGTCTAGAAATGCAATAAATAAATAAATAAAAGGGCAGAAATGCCTACCCACGCAAAAGGAGTTCTGTGCAGACCTCAGAAATGTGCGTGAATAGTGTAGATAGACCAGTCTGCTGACCATCAAACAGAATTTCCCAGAATTTCAGAAAGGACTGTGTTTGTGTTTGTGTGTGTGTGTGTGTGTGTGTGTGTGTGTGTTTAGTACAGAATAAGGAGGTGACCAAATCCAGACATTAAGGAGCTGGCCACACTCAGTTTTGGGGGCGGTCAGCTTTCTGAATTCAACAGTCATGAATGTCTGGAGAGAGTTCATTGTCTCATTCTCTTTAGATGACTTCCCAGAGTCCACCGGAGTGAAGCGAATCATCCAGGCCTTGAATGCCAACGTCTGGTCAAACGTGGTGATGAAAAACGGTAGGTTCTTTCTCTGCGTCTAAAAACAAATCTGCTTATCCGTTTGGCACACGTAATATGGTAACTTTCTGCTAGATCTCAAAAGTTCAACTTCTCAGCCAGAACTTGGGTTAGCAATCTGTTGCAACTCAAGTTTACTAGGGAGTAGGCCAGCATACGTCATCCATTTTTTTTTAATTTTTTTGCTGCAAGAGGCCAATGCCAGGGCAGTCCTTGCATTCCCCCACCCCAGCCAGATTTCGCTGCAATGATCGTTGCTCTCTAGCTCTGTTCTCTGTCTGTCTGGGAGAATGCGCATTCAGGGATTATGAGAGATTAAAGTCCACTCAAAAAGAGCTGTGGCTGCCATGCCATCAGGGCCAGTTTTAAGGGGCAGGTGCTGAAGTTCTCCTGGCGCTCCTTGATTCACTGCCTCGCATCTTCTCACAAGGGTCTGAGATGGTTTGGATTGCAAGAGGTGCCTGGATGTGAGGTACTGAGCCGATCCCCTGCCTGCTTGGAACTCAAGCGTCTTCGCTAGAGAAGAGAAGCAAAACAATCCCCACTTGGGATTGGCCCTATTGTCTGTCTGTTGTGAGCCGATTGGCCGCATACTTATTATTAAGATATCTGGATGTGGTAGGTTCCAACAGAAAGCAGTGTTGGCATCTTGAATTGTCTGGCTCTTTTCCTTTCCTTCCTCCTCTTTTCGTACTGTTTCATCACCTGTGGAGATGGGGTCGGTTTTTAAATCCAAGTAGAAGTTGGCTGTTTTTGTGTCTGTTGGTTCCATTGTATTGGATGGGGTGTGCGATTCGGTATTGATAACACCAAATAATAACAGAATAACTGCAATGCAGTATTATCCAGGTATACCATATCAGATTAGAGAATCCAGAATAAAATCGGGTTACCAAATAACATTGATGCTGGATTTGGGTTCATCTGGCAAAATGGCACCAAATTTGCAAGGAACCTAGTGCTTCCTGTCTGCTAAAGACCCCCCCCCCCCCCCCCGAGTTTCAGGATGATTGGACCTAGGGGTCCAGTTCTATGGGTCCCTGAAGAATGCGCCCCCAGCCACTCCCGTTTGTTTCCTATTGGGGGGAACGTTTCCAATGCTTTCCAGGCAAATAAAACTTAAACAAAGGGGCAACTCCTGTCCAAAAGCCAGTGCCCAATTCAAGTCAAGCTGAACCAACAAAGCTCACCAGAACCAAACTGAAGCAAGGGAACGAACATCAGATCAGAGAATCCCACCAGAATAATGCCAAACCAGAGAATCCCTCCTAGCAGAACCAATTCCAGAAAACAGAATCTCAGCAGAACCAACCTGAAGCAAGGTCACTGTTTCAAGTCCAACGGGACCGACATCAAACCAGTCCACTCCAGACAGTTTTTGGAAAAAGAAGGAAAGCTCGCAGGAGTAGCCGGCCAGCTTTAAAAAAGGCTGTAGCTGTGTTTGGTTCTGTTGGGATTCTCTTGCTTCAGTTTGGTTCTGGTGGACTTTTGGTAGTTCAACTTGCATTAATAATGGGCTGAATACATTCAGGATTCCTAAATATTACTGAATCTGGATATCATACAGGTATATTTGGATCTGAATATCTGTAATACTGAATATTTACGGTGTTACAGATACCTGGATCCGAATAATACCGATTTTTGGAGGGAGGGGGGGAGGCTGCACACCTCTAATATTGGCATGAGATTCCAGAGCAGTGTCTGGTTCAGTCTGTTTACATCCTGGCGTGTGGAAAGTCGAGCACCGGGTGGTATTGGGGTGGGGCATTAAAGTCCCTTGGCCTTCCTTTGTGTGTTGGTTTGTTTCTTGCAACTGACACTCAACAGATGTTGCAAACTGCAGCAGAGCCAAGAGATGCAAGATTCTACTGGAAGAAAGAGAAATTCCCTGGTGGCACATAGCTGAGAAGGTCAAAGGCTTCCCTGTTTCAATTGTAACTTTTCCGCAGTGGTAGGCTGGCAGCAGATGGCAAAGTGGCTTCCCGTGTAGCTCACCCTGTGGCAACCTACATCCTCTAGTTGCCCTTTGGGGTGTTGCTGGTTGACTTTGCTTAAAGTGATAGTCAGTATGGTCATCTGAGAATTCCTGTTTGATAGGCAACTCAGCTTCAATGAGAAGGTGCCCTTCCTCAGTTCCTGCAATTCATTGGACCCAGTTTACCTGAAAACCTGTTCCTTCGCTGAACACCTTTAGAGGCCTTGCTTCCACTGGCCCCTAATGGTGGTGGTGTAGGTGGCAACAGATTACAGGCCTTCTCAGTGGCAGCACCAAGGAAATGGCACTCCCCTGTAGGGTGGCTTGAGTGGTTCCTTTCCCACCAGCCTTCCAGGGACGTGTTCAGACTTGTTTGCTTTGGCTGTGTGGAACGGTCGGACAGATTGGAACCTGTAATGAATTTTAGTGGGAGTCTGATATCGACGCTTATTGGCTTGACTTTCTAAGGTCTTATAACTGAATTTTTAATACTGTCTTTTATTGCATATTGTTGGTGATCAGTAAGGTGGGATATGTTTTAAGAGATGCATTTGCTCCCCACCCACAGATGAATGGCCAGAAGAGACTGGAAGCATGCCTTGGCTTCCTCTGGAAGTGCCTCTCTAATATAAGAGTCTGTGGCATACAAAACTTTTGGGGGGGGGGGGGGGTTATTTTTATTTTTTTTATTTATGTCATTTGTAATCCGCCTTTCTCACTGAGACTCAAGGTGGATTACAAAGTGTGAGATAAGTACAATCAGTATCAAGGATATTTGCATAAACAATGCCATAGGATAAATAAATACATAGCATTAGCAAGGATCCAGTACAGAGCTGAAGAAATTTTTTAAAAGTCATTTCCTAGCAACCTTAATCCATCAAAAAGATCTTCCCTCCCCACTGCCGCTGCTGCTTGATGGCTGCCCCTTCCTTAATGCAGTAGCTAATTAGCAGATTTTCTACAGCTCTGCTAACCCACTGCCATAAATGTGTTTGGATTTTTTTTTTTAATATAGCAGGCATGGAAGGGAAATTGTGGCTGAACGACAGCCCCTTGGTTTTCTGTGCTATTCCCGTGAGCAGGAGGCTTTGTAAAGGGGAAACTGGAAGTGCCAAGTTAACACATCTTTATTTGTTATTTATATTATTTAACTAGGAGCCCCATGGCGCAGAGTGTGGTAAGCGGCAGTACTGCAGCCCATGCTCTGCTCACGACCTAAGTTCGATCCTGGCGGAAGCTGGGTTCAGGTAGCCGGCTCAAGGTCAACTCAGCCTTCCATCCTTCTGAGGTCGGTAAAATGAGTACCCAGCTTCCTGGGGGTAAAGCGTAGATGACTGGGGAAGGCAATGGCAAACCAGCCCGTAAAAAGTCTGCCAAGAAAATGTCGTGATGCGACATCCCCCCGTGGTTCAGTAATGACTCAGTGCTTGCAAAGGGAACTACCTTTACCTACCTAGAGCCGTCTGTATCTTATAGCCAGCTATGTGTCATAAATGTCTCCCTACATATCTGCCATGAGTATTTTCGGTGTTCTGTGCTGTGTACTGATCCTCTGGGAGTGTGTAAAGTTACTGACGGGTGGCCTGGTTGGTTGGGAGTTGCTTATCTCGCAAGTGCCTACTGCGGCATCTACTTTCGTTTTCGCAGCCATTTCAGACTGTGCCCTTGACTGCCGGCTTGAGCCTGGGAACTGAAAATGACTTCATTTTGCTTCTCTCCTCTAGCCCTTCTCTCTTCCTATCTCAAAACACTTCCCCCCACCCCCTTCCTGACCCCTTCGCACCAGAATCCTGACCGTCCCTATCCCAAAGGCAGGAACTTCCCCTATAACTAACCCCTCCAAACTTCCATGCGTCACTTCTGCCAATACCCTTGTCTGTGTATGCTGATGCTGATAGATCTCTAATAAAGTTACTTTAACTTTATTATTTATTTATTATTTATTTATTATTAACATTGAAGTGTGTGCAGTGGAGTACTGTGGGGATCTAAGTGCCAGAACCTGACAGTATGATGCAATGTACCCTTAGATCTTAAAGGGCCAGTGATTTTTTAAAGGTGCTTCGTCACCATAACCAGGCATGTAAAGGAGATCCAGGCTCTCATTTAACCTACGAGGGACTGAAGACCTGATTCTGAGCATCCATCTGCCTAGTGGTGCAGCCATTGTTTCTCCGGACCTGTTTTGATTAGCCTTTGTTAATGACAGAGTGGCTGAGTCATCTGCGCATTCGGGCTGTCACCTGGCCTCACCAGTGGGAGGTGAAGCCTCCCCTTTCTGCCGTGCTCCGGCAAGAATCTTTAAGGAGGCTCACAGTCCCCAAAAGCGTAGTTAAAACGGAGCATTTGGAGCATGTGTCGCTTACCCGCTTATGATGTTTTCCTAGTCCAATGGTTAAAGCTGCCCCAAATCTCCCACTTGAGCTGGCCACACCTGGCACAGGTATGCCCTGGAGAGCTCGTCCACCTTAGGTAGCTCTGTCATAAAGGGAGACATAAAGGGAACTCTTCCTCCCTGGCCTAAGGCAGTTCTCATGCTAGATTCCCCCCTTTCAGCATCTGCCTCTCAACCACCCCCAAAGCCTACTCACAGCTGAGTTGCAGGATGCTCCTCCAGGCCAGCAGCTGACATCGCTGCTCTGTGAACCCCACGAGGAAGGAGACTTTCCCTTTAACAGCTAGTGCAGCCTCCGAGAAGACCGTGGGGTTAAACTAACCACTCTTTCTTTTCAGATATGAATCAGGGCTTTGGATTCCTCACTGCTTTAGCAGGTGCAACCCACAGCATTGCCTCAGAAAAGAACGAAGCTTCAGAAGTAATCAGTAACACTTTCTTTTTGCAATTTACTGGCTTGACTTTACTTGGGGTGGTTCCGGCCTGCTTACTGTCCTGAGTTCGAACGACCAATAACTTCACTTATCCATTGCCTGTACCCGTCCCAGGGGATGCTTAATCAAGGCATATTACAAATCTTTCTTGGGGCAGTCTTGATTTTGCCAGCCATTGTCCATATTTTTGACTAAGCTCATTTGCACAATCATGAGGACTACTAATTCAACCTGAGCTTTGAAAGCATAAATGGCAACCTCAGATTTCCAGAATACTGAATGTTTTTCCCAATACCACACGTTGGCAGTATCATGGAATTGTGGTGTGCTCCCCATCAGACTGGCTGCCCTTTCCTGCCTGGACTTAGTGATGTGTTGGAGCTGAGCGTTGATTGCTATGCTAGAGTCTGACAACCAACCCTTTCATAGAACCATAGGGTTGGAAGGGACCTCTAGGGTCATCTAGTCCAACCCCCTGCACAGTGCAGGAAATTCACAACTACCTTCCCCCCCAGGGACCCCCACTCCATGTCCAGAAGATGGCAAAATGCCTCCAGGATCCCCAGCCAAACTGGCCTGGGGGAAATTGCTTCCTGACCCCAAAGTGGAGATCAGCATTACCCTGGGCATGTAAGAAGGGGCCACAAGAACTAAGCACTGATATAACCCTTCCTGCCCTCCCTCTCGTGATCTGCCCAAGTTCACAGAATCAGCATTGCTGTCAGATGGCCATCCAGCCTCTGCTTAAAAACCTCCAAAGAAGGAGAGCCCACCACCTCCCGAGGAAGCCTGTCCCACTGAGGGACCACTCTATCAGGAAGTTCTTCTTAATGTTTAGCCAAAAACTCTTTTGATTTAATTTCAACCTGTGGTTTAGACCAGGAATCCCCAACATGGTGTGTGGGTGGGTGCCATGCTGCCCACCAACACCTTTCCTGGCACTGGGCAGTGCTTTTAAAAAGTGGGGGAGGCCAGGTAGGAATTTTGCCCATCAGGGCTTCTAATTGACCACTAGAGATCTGATTGGCTGTATATGTGAAAAGGCATCCTATTAAGCAGAACTTCTGTTTGAAATGTTGAAGAGTGACGATTAGATTTATGCATAACCTATCTCTCTGACATTTTGTGGCTGGCTCCATCTCCTGTGGCAACTATGTTTTATTTGCGCCCACCACCCCGTGTCTGAACTCCAAAGGTGCCTGGTTTAGACAGTAGGGTACTTAGAGCAATTTCCAAGTGTTCTTTTAAAAAAACCTACAAATGTTTATAGAAAACTGCAAGATAGATCGCGGGGGCGGGGGCGGGGGCGGGGGCGGGGGCAGGGGCGGTTATTCCCAAACTCCAGAAACAGAACCATGGGCCTCTTCCACTACATAGTAGAAATCTTGAATAGGGGTTCGCAGAAAATCTTGATAGGCAATAGGGCAAAGAACTCACCATATCAACCTTTTTGTGTGGCTTCTATTCCATTCAGGCCAAAAAAGGCCACCTGTACTGTGTAAAAGTTTAGTGTAGTGGCTAAGAGTGGAGGACTTTAATCTGGAGAACCAGGTTTGATTTCCCACTCCTCCACTTGGAGCCAGCTGGGTGACCTTGGGTTAGTCACAGCTCTTCCAGAGCTCTCTCAGCCCCACCCACCTCACAGGGTGTTTTGTTGTGGGGATAATAATGATATACTTTGTAAAGTGCTCTGAGTGGGTGTTAAGTCATCCTGAAGGGTGGTATATAAATCAAATGTTGTTGTTGTTTAAAGCTAGCCGAGGGATTTCCTAATGCCTTGGTTTGCGGCTTATGGCCCTCACCCTTCAGTGAACGGCTCAGGCTAGGAGTTCACGCTTTTCCTTGCTGCTGAAGCTGTCAACCCCGACTCCTTTTTTCCTGCCCACCAGCCCGATCCCTTGCCAGTGGAGAGCGCAGAGTCCTCGGAACACAGAGGAGGAGAAGCAGCTGATGCAGATGGTTGGCCGGTGGACACAGTTGCTGGTGAGAGATTGTTTCAAGGCAGCGCTTTCTGTTGGCACCCACTGTCCCCTCTCTACTCATTTTTTAAGATTTCTGCCTGCACTTTGATCCAATGAAGCCTGGGCAGATGAAGGCAATAGAAGGATAACGTGGTGTTATGTGTTTGTATTGATTTTTATACTCTTTGAAATGTTAAGTTTTACATTTGAATTGTTTTAAATTTTTCAATTTTCCCTGCTTTGGGGACCATAATTTGGGTAGAAAGATGGCATATAGATGTTTTCAATAAATTCAGCCATGTGAAACTGGAGGAAATAATCTACCCTGCAGTAGTGTGCTGTGCAGAAGGCCTGGATATAACTGACATTTGTGGTTGGGGCCTTTCCTTACCTGGTTCAGGGAGAACATGGATTCTTCCTGAGGCCCCAGCAGCAGGACAGCTAAGAGTCTCTCTACAGGAGACACCTCGGCTCATGTTGATCAAGTGTAGGGAGACACAATATTAGCTGGGAAGTGTAGTTTAAAAAGACAGCTGGCAGAGATTGCTCTTCAGAGGGTTTGTTAATTTCATCTTCGCCTCCATCTCTGTCAGTTGCACCTCTCCAGTCTAACACTGTGTGGGATCACAACTAGAGGGCAATGAGGAATAGAAATGGGCTGGAGCTGCCTTCCAAAGCCAGGCTTGGACCTGGAAAGGTTATAATGGGCCGAAGTTTCCCTTCTGGCATTTCACAGCCCCTTGACGCAGCTCCACTGTATAGCAAAGCCTTTGCCCTGCCACCAGCTCTGTCTTTTTAAACTACCCTTTCCGGCTAACGTTACACGTCCCCACACAGGTTCTTCACGTGCCAGACATCTCTCCGCTTTCTGGAGTTCAGATACGGCCTGCAACGAGTGCTGAGGAAATACACACACTAAAATGGGGAGCATTGACTGTAGATACAGAGCCCTGCACTCCACCAAGCAGCCTACAGCCCATGAGCTTGAGCCAGCCACCTTTTCCACTGGTGAAAAGGGAAGGAGGGCAGTCCACTTTGACTATCCAAAGGGCTATGCTGGAGACGATGGGCTCTGCATGGGCAAAAGCCATGTGTGACAGGGTCTGTAGTCAGGAGAACACTTAGATGAGATTACATGGGAAAACTAGTTCATCTTGTCCACACACACCCCTCCACCCCTGATTTGTGTGTTAGTAGAGAATGTTACTTTATCTGGATTTTCTGTATTGGTGGTCCATGTTTTCATTTTTGCTCAGCCCAAAATAATAAAATCTGGTTCTGGTCCCAGTTGCTGTCATGTTCCTTTTACAGATCCCATGCTGGATCTCGACATTCAGGAGCTTGCCAGTCTGACCACAGGAGAGGGAGACCTGGAAAACTTTGAGCGCCTTTTCTCCAAGCTGAAGGAAATGAAAGGTACTGGGGCACCTCGAATGCCACGCTCCCATTGTCTCTGCAAGATATTTTTCATTTGGGGCAGGTCTTCATGTCTGCTTGTTTTGGTTTAACTAGGAACAAGTTCCCCCTTATAGATTCTATTCAGGCTTGCTTAAATGGATGTGGTATTTGTGTTTAGAAAGGGAGCAAGGTAGAAACTAAGATAAAAGAGAGGGAGATTGGTGGAAGCACGTGAGGGGTAATAGCTCTTTCTATGTGGCTGCATCTTTTGCTATGCCCAGCATACATGATCCAACAACATGGCAAGTTCCTTTGATATTGTCACTGTGGCATAAGTGAAATCGGCAGTGAAGCTACTGGACTTCAGGGTTCACAGAAGCAGCTGTGAACACAGCCAAACTGGTGCTGAGCCAGATCTGTGGTCTATCAAGTTCAGCCTTATCTACATTTCCAGAGTGGATTTGATTTAAATCATGGTTTTCTACATAAAGACTCCTCACACTTAGCTTCTTGTGCCGATCAATTCCACTCCCAACGATCTTCTATTCATTTAATTTTTTTGAAACTTAGCACTTAAGAAGGGGCTGGTTCTGTGTTCAAAGATTTGCAAAGGAACAATGGGATTAAGGTCTTTTTCTCAGCCGTGTATGATTATTTTATAACCTTTTTGCTGTGAAGAAAAGACATGTGATCTCTACAGACACAAATTCACAGTTTTGAGAACTGCAAAATCAAGCACCTGTGAAATATCTTCTAGATAGAAAAATGGCCCAATAATCTTACAGAAACCTCTGGAGGAGCATGACGTTGCGCATGGATTAATGGAATTCGTTTACCAAAAAATTTCAACATTGCATGAATATACAGCCTCATGCTACATAATTAAAAACGAATCCTTATTTCATGATAACCTTTGGAGTATAATGTATCTTAAATAGAAAACTAGATAGATTTTTCTAAAAAAAATTTATATTAAATCCGATTTAAATTTTAAAAATCCGATTTAAATCAAAAGATCTGATTTTTTGGATTTTTTAAAAAAAAATCATTGATTTTTATCCACTCTGCATTTCTCAGGTGAAGGTCTTTCACATCACCTACTACCAAATGCTTTTAACAAGAGATGCAGATGGCTCAGCCACTGAGCCACGGTCCTCCCCCATTTCTAGGACACGGTGCCACAATTCAGTGCCTGGAAAGAACCACACCTGAATGAGGCGTGTAGGGAGGGGCTGAAATTTCCAGGTTCACCCCGCTTTTAGCATATCCCCTCAAACCTCAGTCAGTTGTGTATTTGGCACACAACACTGCTGTACCAGCCTCTCTGCGGCTTCAGGGTTTTCAGCAGTACAGCCCAAAGTATCCGCAGTATTCCATGCCCGTTTCCCTTTTTCTGAGCATGCTGTTCTTTCACCCGTACCTGTCCCCTTTGACACAGTCTTAACAGTATTTCCTTCCCCCACAGAGAAGGCAGCCACCTTGCCTCGGGAGCAGAGGAAGCTGCATGCAGAAAAGGTGAGAAACGCTTCTAGAAGTTCTGAAATGCCCTCCAGGTCTTGTGTGCATTGTGGTGTGTGTGTGTGTGTGTGTCTCGCACGATGTCTTTGCCACATGCCGCATATCTCCAGGACTTTTAGCCCTTTGTTTTCGGCTGGCTGTTATAGGTTGCCAAAGCATTCTGGATGGCCATTGGAGGAGACAGGGATGAGATCGAAGGCCTGTCTTCTGATGAGGACAACTGAGGTCCTTTGGAGCTCGTATCGTGGAGCAGACCGGGATTCTTGTGATGCATGTGCCAGCTGTTCTGGGCTGCTGTGATGGTTTTTGACAAAGGCCTCCTTCCATCAGAACCTCCAGAAAGAACACAACTCTTTGCTTGCTTTGATATTGTTCCAGGGCAGCAGCAAAGTAGGCGGCTCAACATCTTGTTCCCTTGCCTGGATTCATCAACAGCAGCAGGAGTTGTCTGGTTAATGGAGTCACAAACTTGTGTTTTCTGGTCATCTTCTTGCATCTCAGACAGCCTCTCTCTTGGCGACTGGCTTCTTGTGTTCTCCATTTCCTCCCCCTTCTGCCTGTCTTCTGCTTCAAAGCAGATGCTGGTGTCTGGAAGGGGCAAGCGAGTCCTCGGGAACCTTTGGGGCGGGGTGGGGGGGGCACGATTGCTCTGGAAGCGCTCGCACAATGGAGAAGCGTAACGAGCAAAGCATTAACTGTCGTCACCTAAAATGCATTTTGATTTCTTTATGTTGCATCTTTATCTGTCATCGTGGTGGCGAGCATGGAAAAGGAAATGTTTGGAAGTGATTGGAGTGGGGGTTGTTGGTCCCTGACAATGGATATGGAAGTAACAAACTGGAAGAAACTTAGGTGTACAGTTAAGTTTTTAATTGTTGGTCATGCACAGTCCGTTTCAATGATGTGTGACTCTTCGGAGTGTCTCGTAAGCTGCGACTGGGAGAATTTTAGCCGCCTCCTGGATGCCGAGGCCAAGGATAGTAAACTCTGTGGTTCCAGGGGGAGCAAACAACCCACCGTCCCGCTACACTCTCAGTGGTGGGATGATTGGCAAGTGGTTCAGGGACCACTGCTAGGCTTTCAGAATTGGGGATCATTTAACAAAATTGGACAAAGTGGGTCAAATTGCTGGGTCAAAGTGTCTCTGAGTTTCCAAGGACTTTAACACATGTATGGCAAGGTAATTTGGATTCTGGTCGTGTTGGGATGGCTGTGGGTAGTGTTTGGGAACAACGCTGTCCTTTCCCAGGAGGACCATTTATCTTCGCCCAAATGTTATTGCCAGGATATATGAGCTGCTTAGCTAGAACGTGCACTCGTGCATACAGACAATATCTCACAAAAGTCATTTCCACTCAGTTGAAGCACTTTATCTTAAAACTTAGGTCTACTTTAAATTTAAATGCAAGTAGGAAAACTAGCTAGTTTTATGTTTAAAGCGAAGGGGTTGGGGGCCCTTTCTGCTCAGGCGGTTAAGCCAAGGCCCTAATCCGTTAGGACGTTTTCTGTATGTAACTTTTTGAAGGGAGCAGCTTGTTCAGAACATCCCCCGTGGTAGGGGGTGAGGCCCAGCGAACGTTTCCTGTGTCTTAATGCTTTTTGTGTACTGTAAAATGGGCTAAATAAAGTCCGATTGAACTACAGGCTCTTCCAGGGTGGGTGTGTGAAATCTCTCACTTTGACACGCTTGGCAAATAGACAGGTGTCGGGGGCAGCGTCCTGTCTGAGACCGGGCACAACTTTAGGGGTGAATGTTGGTTAAGTAACAAGATTATAAGAGGGAGGAAATACAGCAAGTAGAAAACTTGAGTTGTGTGTAGAGGTGCTTCCAAGAGAACGGTATGTGTGGCTCAGTAACTTGTTCTGTAACTTCCAGTTCATCTCTCTTTTAAACAAAATTACTGCCAAACTTTTTACAATTGGAAGAATCACTCTGTTAAAGGAATACGTGGCAAGTGTTAAGTCGAACACTTTTGTTTTAAGACATGCAGTTTACCTGAATTAATACGACGTTCTCCAGAACCGTTAATTACACCGGACCAAAATGAATTTCCCCAACATTTTCTACATCAACTAGCACAACAGGGACAATGTATAGCAGTGAAGAAAAAGGTATCAAGTCAATGGTCTATCCACGTTTAGAAAAGTGCATGTAGTTCTGGTTATCCCCACCCCTTTGAATATGAATCTTATGCAGAAGTAGTTTATCTAGGGGAACTTGCTCCTAAGCAAGTGTGTGATGGATTGCACCATAAAGTTATCAAAGGCTTGGGTTTTTGAGTACCTGATGAAAGTCACAGCAGTCTAGAAAAGCCATGGGGCTGTAGCATCTAAGAGTCTCTCTACACGAGATGCTTCGGTGTGTGTTTGCCAAGTGTAGGGAGACAGTGTTAGCCGGGAAATGTAGTTTAAAAAGAGCAGGCAGAGATTGCTCCTCAGAGCGTTTGTCAATTTCACCTTTGTCTCCCCTAAGGCTCTTATCAATTTCACCTCTGCAGTCTAAAACTGTGTGGGATCGCAACCAGAGGGAAACAAGGAATGACAATGGGCTGGGGCTGCCTTCCAGAGCTGGGCTTGGACCTGGGGAGGATATAAGGGGCTGAAGTTTCCCTTCTGGCATTTCACAGCCCCTTCACACAGCTCCAGTGGATAGCAAAGCCCTTGCCCTGCCACCGGCCCTGTCTTTTTAAACTACCTTTCCCGGCTAACACTGCATCTCCCGACACGTGTTCATGTCTCAGATTTCTCGTGTCGAGAGACTCTTGAGTTCAGGAGACCTTGTGGCAAATTTACCTTGGCACAGAGGGATATTCTCACCAAAAGTGGATGAAGACATTAAGCCAGCACTCGTGCAGATTCCAAGCCTGCCTGACGACGGATGCACAGTTCTGCTGCTGAAGATGGCTGACCGTACCCAAAATACCTCCTGTGAATTGTCTGACTGCTCAGGCACAGTAAAGGATAACAAACAGACCCATCAGCAGAGGAGAGGGTCTGCCTCATTGGTCGTTTCCAACCTGGCCCCTTCCTGCCTGAAGCTGCTGCTCTTTTAACTTGACAACTCGGCCAGAAAGTGGAGAGAGAGATCATTTAAGCATTTATTTAGAATGACAAAAATAGAACTTACATTTCACATAACCAATAAGAAGGCGTGGGTGTTACAAGCTTTCGATAGCAATAGGTTTAACAAGCTATATGACAAGTAAAAAGCTTAATATATAGTCTCGGGTATAAAATGGAAATCAGATTCCTGATGTGAACAAAAAGGATCATAAGAGCTGCAGAGAAGCTGCCCCCCCCCACCCCCCAACTGAAAGACAAACCATCTCCTCCTCAAAGCTGTGATGCCTGAAACGGCTGCAGACTCGAATGAATAGCTACTGTTTTGGAGTGAAAGAAAATTGGACTAAATCATTTCTTCAGTAAATGGGTTGACTCTTGTGGGTCTGTTCCCCTAGCAGTGCCACTTCCCATTGGCACAAGGAGCCTTCGCTCTCGAAGAGGCTTCTGCCCCAGGGGAAAAGACCAACCACTGCAAAGGGAAGGTATCTACGGGATCCCATCCCGCACAGTTTGTCGGTCTGGTTTGTTGCTCAGCAATCTCAAACACTGGGAACAGTGGGCAAGCTACCTGAAATGTCAACTGTTAAGCAGGATGGTGCACCAGGCACTGTGCAACTTGACTGTTTTTCATGGCGGTGGCAAGATCGCTGTGCGCATTGAAAATGCAAAAGGGAGAGGTTGCACATTAGCAGCGCCTGGCTGGTTGCACCAAGAGTGTCAGTTATGTAACCTAAGAATGGGGGAAGGAAAAAGTCATAGTCGGGCATGACCTAGGCACAATGAACACATGTTCCGCTGACTTCAATGGAAGGAGTTCCAAACGGGGTAACCATGTTAGTCTGTTGGCCACAGCAGTACAGGAGACTTGTGACTCCCTGAGACTAACACGTCTTTTTCTAGAATACACTTTGGTGGGTTCTGCTCCCTCAAACAGAAGAGTAGGCCGTATGTTTAACTCTCCCACTGATAGCAGCAGGGCATCAAAGTGTTCAACTCGGCTGAATGCCGCTTTTTGTCTCCCAGTGCTTCAGTTTTGCTGTCCAAATCTGGCTTCATTAGTAGCTTGGGTCCCACCCCCCCCACACCATTCCTTCCAAATGAAGCCCAGGGCCAAAGTGTCCTTTAGGCAAAAGTTTAAATATCTTGAGTTGTCAGATTATTGAAAGCATCTACATAAATTAGGAAAAGTAAAATAAAAAGTATATTTCAAATTAATCAGTTACTATATATAAAGGAGTAATAGTTTTTCACTCTATCCTAGAAGAGTGTTAACTTTTGGAACTACCTGCCTCTTACCCTACAATGTACCTGTGTGAAAGTCCCAGAGAGGCTCCCGTCATGCTTTGCTCTCAATGCTGCCAAGTAGAGGTTTGCATTGGGCCAGGAGGGGACAATGCCAAGACTTGCTTCGGTCTGAATTCTTAACTTGTTGCCTCATTTCACTGGTGAGTTTCAGCTAGCCCGTTCCAAACTACTTTTCCAGCTTCCAAATCTCCTCCTTCCTCTGATCCGGTTTGGACCCCCTTTTCCTTAGCTCCCCACCTATTAGTGCTGCTAATTAAATCCAAACGCACCAGCCTCAATTCTACAACAAGCAAAAAAGAAAAAAATACAAAACACACACACACTGCAACTCTGGTCAATACATTAATTAAAGAGACAAAAATAAAGTTTCACCACAGTCATTTCAATGAAAAAGTCATCTGGTTCCACCTGCCAGCAGCCGGACCAAAGGAAAGGGATGAAGAGCCAAAGGTCTGCCTTGTGACTCTTGACAGCAACTAAAGAGGACATGTCCTCAGGCATCAGCCAAGGAAGGCTGTTAAAAAGAGATTTCAAAACGGGTAAGCATATAGAATCAAAGAGGCATACGGTGGTGCTACATATCAAAGGTCTGTAAAAGAGAGTTTTAAATGCTACGCGCACACACGCCCTGTCGCCCTTCTAGTGTGGGGGCAGAGCTTTGAGCTGGGGCTCAGCCCCAGAACCTGTTTTAAATTCCAGGAACATAGGAAGTCATTGTAAACAGATGTGTGCCTCCACGGAGACGTGGAGGCCATTTCCCTCATCGGTCGCCACATTGAGGATCGAGGCTGCTTGGCCAAAAGCAACTCCTGGGCAGGTTTGAGCCCCAAGTCTCAGGAAAACGAAGCCCTGCCAACAACAGGCACCCAATGGATGCTATGCATTGTCCAAGTTCTTGCAATTGCCTTCTGATTAGTGTCAGCAAAAATGGGCCCAGGCATTCCAACAGGACATGAAGTGTCATGGACAGAAGCAAGACCTTCTGAGGGTGAGGCAGCTGCTTGCAAGCGCACAGCCTAATGCCTCTACCCACCCATGGCATCTCATTCGCCGAAAAGGGGAGTGTGTACGAATGAGCACGTTTCCACACTATAAGAAACAAAACGCATACAACATACTGTCATTAAGAGCTAATACCTGTGTGTCATAACTGAGTCCAAGAAGCGCCATCACAGCCAGAAAAAGGGAGTTGTGATGTTCCACATCATCTGCTGTGATTTTACATCAGTTCCCCGGTTTGGCAAAGACTCATTTCAAAGCAGCACACCTGATAAATTCTGCACCTGGCATTTAAGGTGCTACAACAAAACATGCACAGATCTGGTAGGAGGGAAAACCCTGCCTTCTTCCACAGAATAAAGAAGACCATTGTATGTGGGCAGGGGAGTAGAAATCTACCCCGTTTGAGTCTCTAACCCTCTTCGTGCAAGAGGGCTGTTACTGGCCAGGGGAAGAAGAGAAAGCAACTCTCTTCCCACTGCTCCTTCCCCAGTCTGGTGGGCCTCATACAGTAGGAGAAGCTGTACTAGCTCCTGTCTGGCCACTGTGTCACCATCGGAGGCATGCCAGTTCAAGGTTGCCTTCTGGCCATGGGCTGTAAGGCACAAGGAATGCCTGTATGGCTGCAAGTCAGAGACATTTAAGTGCACTTGTATAAGTGATGCTGGACTGCATCTGGGAGAGAAGAGCACATCTGCTTCATGAAGAAGCCGCTAAAAGATGAACTACTTGGAACTGTCGCAGGGATCGACAGACTAGACACGTTAACTGCAGAACAGTCTGTATGGCTCAAGAGTGTACCCTAAAAAGAAACACGGACTCTGTCCATGGAGCTGGGGGAGGGGGCTAAGAGAGGATCTGAGCCCTTAAACCTCTCAGTGCTTGAGAAAAGACTCTGCTACCATTCTGAATTGCAACTGTCTGCAGTCTGGAGGTGAAGGCTATTAAACCTACATCAATGTAAGCCGATGGTAGCATTATCACTGCCGGCGATGGACGGCAGGTTGCGATACATACCTTGCACCATTTCTGAAGTGAACCAGTTAGGGAACACAATCTTAGTCAACCAGGGAAAGAGACCTTCGCGTAAGATACATTTCCTGGAAGGAGGTCCTTTTTACACAGGAAACTGCACAAATCCTGGTTGTACACTGTTGTCTCTCTTTCATCAATGGCAGGAAGCCTTGTTGGGTGGCAGGTCCTTGTGGCATGCACACACACCGAAAACACGTGTTCATCTCACACACTAGGGTATGTGCAATTTTCTCCAAATAAGTGATTAACTATGAAAGAAAGCTTGTCTTGTGAGAAATGCCTATGAAAGGCTGGAAATAAAGGGGGAAATGCCATTTCATGTGATTTTGAACATAGGGTTCTCTCGCTGACGTTTTATGGGCTACAATGGGATTTCTTGCGTTAGGCAACAGCGTCATTTCAGGCAAAGCACGAATGAGGAGTGAACGTTTAAAGAGCCACACGGGAGTTTCCCCAGAATCAAGCGTAGGAAACACCTGGCCATCCTATAACTACCCAATACTCCACCTCCCCAAGCCACACTGGAGCGCAACAGCAGCTACTCGACTCAAATTAGTCCTGCGGCTAAAGCCAAAACATTTTTGACGTGAGCAAATGCAAAGATCCGCATAACCCCAATTACGGGTATTTTGAAGAAGCCGGCAAAGCAACCTTCGAAGTGGCTACTCTGCGTCGCAATAAACATTGCAACAGGGCAGAGTTCCGTTTTAAAAACATGAACATCAATACCCCCGGCCAGGTTTTTTCCTTCCACAGTTCAGCCAAACCATTGGCGTATTCCGAGTTCCCTTTCTCAGGCAGAACACTTTTAAGTGTATGCAGGGGTCATTTCGTAGAGAAAGAGCTGCAGGAACTCATTAGCATACCTCATTAGCATATGCCACACCCCTTGCCATCACCGGAAGTGTGTCATTAGCATAACTGATTTGCATGTGCCAACCCCCTGACCTCGCCTATCCTGGCTGTTTTGGACCCAATCCTGGCCGTTCAGGGCCGAAATTGGACCCAAAATGGCAAAAAGGGGCTGAAAATGGCTGAAAAGGGGCCCAAAATGGTCAGAACTGGGCTGCTGCTGAGCGGGAGAGTGATCCACCACCTGTAAGAGGCCCAATCCTGGCTGTTTTGGGACCAATCCTGGCCAAAACAGGCCCAAAATGGCCTAAAATCAGGTAGGCAGGGCCACATGACATGTGACCTCTTTGGAGATCTACCAGAACTGCGTTCCTATGCGTTCCCCCTCAAAATGAGCCCTGAGTGTATGGCATGCAAATGTGGCCACTTCTAGTTTGCCTTTTGATGGGGCATGGGGGAAATATCTATACATTCATGATCTAAAATTAGTAAATAATAGCAAGGCTGTTTCACGAAGGAAATTGCCTGCAATACAGCGCAGAGGACCGCTGTTTTCCTATTGCAAATACATTTGGCTTTTCCCGCTTTCAGATACGTCTTGTGGTCTGGACAAGCACCCTCTCCTGGGCCCCACCCTACTTCCTTCAACAAGCCCCCCCTTGCAGACTCATCTTCACAGCAGCCAAGCCTTCAGTACACCAAGTTCCTTGCGGATCATGTACCAATAGGATGCCATTTCTGTTTAAGCAATCTGGGGAGGCAAACACTTAAGTCATCCCTTACAGAACATTGATTTAACAATTTAATCCATTATGTGGAAACAGATTAACTGCCATTTCAATGGCCAGATGTTTGCAAATTGCACCAAATTGCACAGGCAGAGAATCTGTTTAACAGATCTTAAACAGCTCTTTTGAGTCACCCAATAGATGCCACCAGGTGTCTCAAAGGAAGTTCTAAGAACAGTCCAGGCAGGTAGCTTTTAAGCCCTTCTGGAGTTCAGAGAAGCCAGAGGCCGCATCTGCCACGCCCAGGGTCTGACTGGCTTTTCTGGGCTACAAAAGAGCATTCAGAAGTCAGGAAGGAAGAGGTTTAATTTTGCATTTCCCAAAGTCTGCCAAAAATCCAGCCTAAGTCTTGACTGAATTCAAATTAAAAAAATCTCACACACCGGTTGTGTAATATTGATCAGAATACCGAGCACTCGACACAAAAACGTGCATTTAAACTGAGCCAAGAGAATCGCTATGAATCTGTTTTCGGCCCCACCTGGGAGCTAATCTTGTGCATTCATTGTTGATTACTTAATCTTGAAGACATACTCTCCAACATGCATTTCTGCAGAGGAGAGGAATGGATTCACTCCCACAGGACAGTTACGTGACTGAAAGCAACCGAAAGAGCACTCCAAATCATCCTCGGGTCTAAAACCATCCTAGACCATTTGTTTGTAACCCGTTTCTGGTTCACCTAATTTCCAGCTGATCCTCTGATAGCTCCTTAAAGTAGGACCGGGGAAGCACGCCAGCCCACCACCAAGGGTCTCTTCTGCTGAGTTTTCAGAACTTTAGGAGTTAATACAAAGCCTAGGGCACAGGAAGTGGCAAGATCCCGCTTTCATAAGCAACCCCAAAGGGAGAAGCAACGTGAAAACAAGTACAGAGGTAGAGGGGTGAGTGGGCTTTGTACGTGCGCGTGCGTGCCTGTGCTTCAAATGAACCCCATCTCTGAGATCACTGCAACAACAGAGTTCATGCTTTCCACACTGCAAGAAATGAGACATTTCTTCTCTTGAGGAATTAATTCCAACTCTTCCCCCCACCTCTAATGGCTATGGATTTCAATCCATGACACTTTTCTCGTGCTGCAAGTAACTGAGCAGAGGTGGGCCAAATGGGAGGAAATGCAGACATGGAAGGAATGTGAAAGGTTTTAACTTTCCTGAGCTGCTGCTGCCACCACCCAACAGCAGGGTGATGCTCTATAATGAAGGGGGGGTGGGGGTGTCTTTCTTCCTTTCTCTCCCCACCCTGAGAACTGCTGTCAAGAGCAATTATACCAGCAGACACCCAGACCATCACAGCCTCTTTCAAAGGGCCAGGGACTCTACCCCAATCTTGCTCTGCTAAACTGGGAGTCCATCCGACTTGGCCGTTTGTCAAAATATCTTCCGTAAAAGTCTATGTATGAAAAGAGCTGATGTTTCAGGTAAGATCCACCTTGTACAGTGAAGCCGCTGTCCATGTCCACAGCACTAGAGCAAAGTTTCACCAAAGGAAGGAGGGAGTTGATGCTCGGTATTGTGTTTGGAAGACTGTGGCTTCAGCGTCCCAACTGCTGGTTTTTATGGGCGTGTGGACTATTTCCCCTGTAAAAATAAAAGCAAGTCAGTTCTCAGCTATATGTTCTTTGCCAGGAGCCGGACAAAGTTCTTTGCTCGAAAGTCTTGGCTGTGGGCTCAGCGATGGGTACCACTTTAAGACACACTGGAGCAACGGATGCTTGGGGAGCCCATTTGGGTCAGAACCTTATCTAGCCATTGCAACGGGCCATTCAGATGGAGCTCGATCCAGCAGGGAGTGCTGGTGACCGTCTGGCGCCTACGAGCAAGAAGAAAGAATCACTGCCGTGCCTGTGCGTGTCCCACAATGTGCACGAGCATACAAAAAACACGTCGATTCCACCCGTATGATTTTTGTGCAGCTTTCCCCCCCATCTATTAAGCCGGGGAAAGAGCACAGAGCAGGCCTGCACAACCGGAGAGCAAACAGGCCAGATCCTGTGGCATGTTAGCTGCTTCTCAAGCAAGTGACAAAATTCCCCAGTGCACAGGCCTGACAAACTGGTCTCAGAGCGGAACTACAAGTGACAAAAGGCACAGGTTGGACACTTGTCAGCTTCCCTCAAGTTTTGATGGGAAATGTAGGCGTCCTGGTCTTGCAGCTTGGCTCTCCAACTGCTGTCCAATGGACTTTTCAACTGTCACTTGTCCAACATTCCGCCAAGCTGCCTACATTTCCCATCAAAACTTGAGGGAAGCTGACAAGTGTCCAACCTGTGCCTTTTGTCACTTGTAGTTCCGCTCTCACTCTTTAGCTAAGATTCCTCAACTCTGACGGGATTGAAGCTGGCCTTTGGTAAAAGAACAGGGGCCCTAGACCACCTCTGCCTGTGCTGTGCTAAATCTTACCTGCAAGGTTTGCCGGCATGTGCCGAGACACCTTTCACGGCTGCTAGCCGTACTTCCAAGAATCCCTGCAACCATAAACCAAATCTATTCTGGCTGGCCTATAATCTTCAAAGAGAAGAGCCACACTGGTTCCCAAAGGAGGGCCGGCTGTGCCGTACTGTTGGAGGGGGCACTCCGGCAGCCAGTCCTGCATAGTGTATCTACTGCCTGCTCTAGTGCCTAAAAAGAGCAAAAAAGGGGGCTCAACTGATTGATGGGGTTATGCTCAGATAAAAGCATCAGAAGGGAGATTCTCGCAGCACTGAAGTTTCCCACATCAAGAGAGGGCTTGCATTATTCTAAGTACAAACTATGCTCCGTACAGTACACCAGTACTAAAGAGGCCGTATTTTTCCTCCACACTGTTTAGTCATCTGGATCTTGTTAAGAACTGTGGCCATCAGCCAAGGCGAAAAACCGCCTGGGCGGAGAGTGGGCCGATTTCAAGACAAAATGGACTCCAAACATCTGGAGAAGTGGAGAAACTGAACCAAGTAACCTGACAGCCCTCCGCTCCAGTTCATACTCATGGTTGCAAGCTGATCCCAGAAGCCGGATGGGCCCTCTGAACAGGGCCGTGGATTGCAAGGAGCAAAGCATGAGGGAACCTTTGGCAGGCCGAGATCAGCTCGACCAAGCAGCAATGCCACCCTACCCGTCCCACTGCCTCTTTGCATAACATTAATTTGGATGTCCATGTTTATATCCCCCGGCTGCAAACGGTCCCTCCCCTCACTGATTTTAAAAATATGCTCTTGAGATCCCTTATGCCCCCTGGAAAAATCAAACTGCTTTTATGCTTGCACGTTTTAATGTTTTGCCCTGAAATTTTGTTTGGGAGATTCACATTCCCTGTCTTAAAAGACTCTGTCCTTGTGGAAGGAGGCAACCGGAATCAGTAACTCGTGTTCTATTTTATTGTGACTTTTATGTCCATGTGCCGGACTCCTTGATTAGCCCCTGTTGTCTAACCGACAGGGTCAATCTGACGGAAGATTAGTCAGCGCCCCAATATCACACATACAGCTCCACTGTATCTTTCAATTGCTATGTGGATTAGGGAGTATATGGTTAATTGCATATACTCCCTAATCCACATAGCACCCTCTGCAATTGCCAGCTGATCTTGATGTATCCTTGGTTTGTCCTTCTCGGCGTAAATTGTTTTTTATTTTTAATTGAATGCCAATAAAAGGTATCGACTGACTGAATCACACTGCCCATATCCCAACAATCTCTAAAGAGACAGAGGATACAAGCTGTACGGAGATGATCTTACAACCAGCCAAGACACATAAGGACCACCACATAAGGACCACCACATAAGGACCACCAAGACTTCTGCCACCCATTCTGGACTCGAGTGGAGACTGCGGTCCTTGATGCTGACTGCAATGCAGCATTCACCCGGCACACACCCTAACTGTACGCCCAACTGGCCGCTTCTCCCATGTCTTTGTTAAAGCGATCAGCAGGAGAAGGAAGCTGGAAAACTCAGGACGCTGTGTGTCCTGCGTTCCCCAGGGGAGGAGGGTGCCAAGATCCTCCCCTACATTTTTGGACAAAGGGATCTGACCTGTATTCCGCCCCCCAGCCCTTGACGAAACTCATCCGTATGGTGCACATTCGGGTCAGCTGATAGACGGCTTCAAAGCCCTGGTTCACAGACTGTGCCAAAAGGGCTGCGAATTCTTGGTTGTTAAAAATCTTCAAGTTACAGCCTGTTGGAAGACAGAACAAGAAAGGTCAGCGTGTTACGGAGGGTCTCATGCATTAGCTTTTAAATGTTTCTGTGTAAATGCATGTGCGCGCACACAGAATCAAAACTTCTGCAAATACAAAGAGCGCTCCTTGCACAGAAGGTGAAAAACTTGAAACTGGAACCTTATTTTACTAACATCGCTCCCGATTCACTCCTGTCCGTATCTCGGCAAAAATTTCAACTTCACTGTAGACCAAAAGCTTGCCTTAAACAAAAGCAAAACGCTGCCCCCAAAACATCAGTGCTCTTTCAGAATAAATGTAGGCTTTTCCAGGACACGTTTAGGGCAGTGGATTTCAGGGTGTATTCCAAGGAACCCCACAATTGGTCAGACTTCCTTGGTGGGAAGATCCTCAACGGCTACAAAACCTTTTCCCCTCCTGCCACCTGTGCACCCATCCCACCCTATTATCCTGCAATGGCAGCCATGAGGAAGTTTGGGGTGTCTCTTTAGGGTGTGCCTTCAGGCAGCACAATAATAATGCCTAGCTGGCCTGCAAAGTACTTAACACGGACTGTGTGTGAACCCTGGGGCAGATTCCAGCATCCTCTGCAACTAACGTTTAGACTCTTCAGGCCCAAACCAGCTTACTAGGGGAGGCACGACTGCTCTAGGAACAAGCCTGAGGTTGCATTTAGGGGAAGGATACTGCTTTTCAATAGTGAGAGGATCATAAGGGGGCAGAAGGCGTGGAGCAGGGGTCACTGGGGGTGTGGGTGGGTTAGTAGTTGTGAATTTCCTGCATTGTGCAGGGGGTTGGACTACATGACCATGCAGGGCCTTTCCAATCCCCTGATTCTAAGGGAGAAGTTAAGTCCTGGGCTAAAATATTCTCCAAAGCAGACAGCTCTAGCTGCATTAGTGTCAATGAGGTCCAGGAGCAGTAAGTTATTTGGGCGATATAACAGCCCTGCTGGATCAGACCTGTGGCCCATCTATGTCCAGGATCCTGTCTCACTCAGCCTCTATGCCAGCAGCAGGGCACAGAGGCTGAGGCGTTTCCCTGAATCTGCCTCCTGGCACGGGTATTCAGAGGTTCATCGCCTCTGAATGTAGAGGCTCCCTTTAGTCACCATGGCTAGTAGCAACCGGTAGACCTAGTCTTCCTGAATCTGTCTAATCCCCTTTTAAAGCTGTCCACCCAGCTGTGGAATAAACTGCAGCGATTTCTTAATTTGCGAAGCTGATTTTCTGCTTCCTCTGTCTATGGGTGGGACAAGCAACTTCAAAAGGCGCTGAGTCCCCCAGTAATCTGAGAGTCGCTCTGCACAAGACGCCTCTACGTGTTTGTCAAGTGTAGGGAGATGCAATGTTAGCTGGGAAGCATAGTTTAAAACGATATAGCCGGCAGAGATCGCTCCTCAGAGGGTTTGTTCATTTCACCTTCACCTAGCCAAAGGCTCTGTCAGTTTCATTAACTGTGTGGGATCGCAACCAGAGGGCAGCAAGGAATGGAAATGAGAGCCAGTTTAGTGTAGTGGTTAAGAGTACGGGATTCTAATCTAGAGAACTGGGTTCGATTCCCCACTCCTCCACTTGAAGCTAGCTGGGTGACCTTGGGTCAGTCACAGCTTCTAGCACTCTCACTTCCCCACCCACCTCACAGGGTGTTTTGTTGTGGGGATAATAATGCCATAGTTTGTAAACCACTCTGAGTGGGTGTTAAGGCATCCTGAAGGGCGGTATATAAATCTATGATGATGATGATGATGATGATGATGATGATGATGATGATGATGTTATAAATGGGCTGGAGCTGCCTTCCAGAGCTGGGCTTGGACCTGGAGAGGTTATAATGGGCTGAAGTTTCCCTTCTGGCATTTCACAGCCCCTTCACACAGCTCCAGTGTACAGCAAAGCCTTTGCCCTGCTGCCAGCTCTGTCTTTTTAAACTACCCTTCCTGGCTAACATTGCCTCTCCCAACACGTGTTCTTCACGTGTCAGATCTCTTAAGTAGAGAGATTTTCCCTTAGTCCCTTTTGAAGCCTTCACCAGGCATTATCTACATACTTTGAAGTATATCTTTAGTCATGAGGTCTAGAGACTTGAAGGGTTTTTTTTCGTTTAATAAAAGATGGATTTTTAGGAAGCTGAACTTTGCTCCCAAAGCCACATTCTGTGCTTTCGGATTGCTTGTGCAGAATCACAGCATATACGCAGCCCTGCTTTTAGTCCATTCTTCCTTGGAAAGCTCTCTGGAGTTTCCATGGAAGCCCCAGGTGTAGGACCTCATCCATACAGCTTCGACAACAGAACAGCAGCAACCATGAAAAGACTCTTCAAAACACAGACCTGCCTTGTGCAAAAACGAAGGGTTACCTGGTGGGATCTTGCACACGGTGGCCGGGTGCCAGCCGTAGCGCTGGTTACAGTTCGGAGACTGAACAAAAATGGCACTGTCACTAAGGCACTCAGCAAACACCTCCCCTCCAATGTAATACAGCCTCACTCCTCTCCCTAAAAGACAAAAAGCAGCAGTGTCAGAGCAGTCATAGAATCATAGAGTTGGAAGGGGCCATACAGACCATCTAGTCCAACCCCCTGCCCAGTGCAGGATCAGCCTAAAGCACCTCTGACAAAGATTCATCCAGCCTCTTCTTGAAAACTGCCAGTGAGGGGGAGCTCACCACCTCCCTAGACAGCTGATTCCACCTTTGAACTACTCTGACCGTGAAAAAGTTTTTCCTAATATCCAGCCGGTACCTTTGTGCATGTAATTTAAGCCCATTGTTTTGGGTCCTACCCTCTGCTGCCAACTGGAACAGCTCCCTGCCCTCCTCCAAATGACAGCCTTTCAAATATTTAAAGAGAGCAATCATGTCCCCCCTCAACCTCCTCTTCTCCAGAATAAACATTCCCAAGGCCCTCAGCCTTTCCTCGTAGGGCTCAGTCTCCAGACCCCTGATCATCCTTGTCGCTCTCCTCTGCACCCTCTCGATTTTGTCCACATCCTTTTTGAAGTGAGACCTCCAGAACTGCACACAATACTCCAGGTGTGGCCTGACCAAGGCAGTATAGAGAGGGGCTATGACCTCCTGCGATTTCGACGCTATGGCCCCTTTGATACAACCCAAGATTGAATTAGCCTTTTCTGCCACCGCATCACACTGACTGCTCATATTCAGTTTACAGTCCACTCTTACCCCAAGATCCCTTTCACATATACTACTGCCAAGAAGTGTATCCCCCATCCAGTATTTGTGCTTCCCTTTTTGTGGCCCAGATGTAATACTGTGCACTTGTCTTTGTTGAACTGCATCCTATTCACAGCTGCCCACTAGTCTGTGGCACACATGAAGCTGCCTTACATTGAATCAGACCATCGGTCCATCCAAGTCAGTCTTGCGTACTCAGAGTGGCAGTGGCTCTCCAGGGTCTTTCATCTTTCCCATTTTCTGCGAACTGATCCTTTTAACTGGAGAGGCCAAGAACTGAACTTGCGACTTTCTGCGTGCAAAACAGAAGCTCTACCACTGAGCCACAGCACAAGCACACTCCGTCCTGGCTCTCATCCAGACTTTCCAACAGGGGGCATATTCTCAGCGAAACCCCTGCCCAGCCACTGCAAACAAGAGTGCGGAACTTAGCTAGACACTGATAGTCCTTAGGAAGGCCGAGTCCCCTGACACTGGCCACACCGCAACAAGCAGGGCCAGGTTGCAGGCCCTGAGTAGGGGACCGCCTGAAAGATCAACAAAGGATTGAAGTTTCTCCCAGCATTGCTCGCTAGCTTGTCCAAAGGGGGCTGTCTCACAGAGGACTCCTGCCTGGCACCCTAGCACCATCCTGCAAAAAATGGGCTGTTTGAATCGCCTGCAAAGCTTGATCATTCGGTGGCAACAACAAGCAGAACTCTGGGGATTGTTATGAGACTTGAGAGGTGGGCTTGTGAAATCCACTTGCGGCCTTCCAATTTTGCTGTGCGCAGGCCCAAGGGAAGAGACCTCCTATTATTTATTATTTAATTACATTTGTATTCCGCTTTCGCCACAAGCAGGCTCAGAGCAGATCACGACAGTGTGAAATAGACAATAAATATACAATAATAAACTTGGCAGCATAAATATAAAACCAGCGATTAACAATGCAGTGTGTAAGACAGCTGTGCACACATTTGTTTGAATCAGCCCATTCAGCCTAAACAAACCTGTAGGCAGGGTGGCCAATTATAGATAAATACAGAGTTGGGGGGGGAATCCCCCCTCCATGGCAGAAGGCCACACAGGCAATTTGGACAGGTCGCCCATCTCAATCACCATATGACAGGCAAGTACACACTACATATATTTCAATTTTCCTCCAAATTTCGGGGGGGGGGGCGTTGCCCGTGGCTTCAAAATTTCTGAAAAATTTATATCAGTACATAGAAGCAAACATTTTAGTCATCTCTGGGTGAGATGACCATGCAACAAGGACAGACCTGGGAGGAATGGAAGAAGCAGAGGTGCAGCAAGGTGGACTGGCATCTGGAAATGTCCCAGAGGGCTGCTACCTCATCAGCCAGCCGAGCCCCAACTGTGTTGGCAGTGCCACAGGGGCGGGGAAGTCCTGCTCAGCTTGGATGTGGCCAACAGAGATGGCAGGAGGGGGACTAATTGTCAGCTCTTCCCATGCTGTCATCACCCACCAGGTCCAAACTGGACAGGGGCTGCTGGGCTGTTTTATCTTGCCAATATGCCCCTGCCTAGCTGGCACTCAAAACCTTAATTGCTACATACACCGCACAAGGAAATAAATCCAGGTTGTCTAGTATAATTAGACCTGTATTCAAGAACAGCAATCCAATCTCGTCCCGCTCCTAGCAAGCCTATCCTGACAAGACAAGAGACAGTACCGATGTGCCGCCTGGTGAGTTCCACTGCTGCGTTGCGGTTCACATTTGACAGCAAGCCAAGGCAGAAGCGCTCCGAATTAGAAGGGTCGGTGAAGCCGTCCACAGTCATAGAGGGCTGAGAAGCATGGAACGTCTCCCCAACTCGTTGGTTGAGCTCGTAGTAGGAAATAGAACACCAGAAAGCGGGTTCACAGTAAGTGACAGGCTGCAGATCTGCAGAGGAATAAAAGCGGCGAGATCTACCAGGTGAAGTAAAACCTGCATCGATGGTTGTTGTGGATTTTCTGGGCTGTATGGTCATGGTCTTGGCATTGTAGTTCCTGATGTTTCGCCAGCAGCTGTGACTGGCATCTTCAGAGGTGTAGCACCAAAAGACAGAGATCTCTCGGTGTCGAACTGTGGAGAAGGTGTTAGCAGGTGATTTATATCTACTCAGGAAGGTGGGTTTGGGTTGCGTCATCCTGTAAGAGTTTCCCAGGGTGTGGAATGCTAATGGAATGCTAATGATTCACTGTATCCTGAGGAGGTTCTTTTGCATATGGATGCCAGTCACAGCAGCTGGCGAAACGTCAGGAACTACAATGCCAAGACCACGGCGATAGAGCCCGGAAAATCCACAACAACCATCATTCTCTGGCCGTGAAAGCCTTCGACAACATATAAAACCTGCAGTGCTTCCTCTCCCTGGCACTGCTTTCCCATCAGTTTTTAAAATGCATTCTGAACTTTCATCTCTGTACTTCCCCATAAAGCAACTCCTATCCTCAGGCTTGATTAGCTTAGCCGAAAATTGACCGTTCACTATCCTCACTCCCCGGCAGTAGTTGAACTATATGCAAGCATCTATTGGCTGAGTTGGAACACTTGTGAACATTTTGTTATATCACAGCAGCTCAGCAACACAGGTTTTATTCATCAAAATAGTCCTTACTATGCTACAAAATAGATGACTCTGGTGTCCTGCCCCCCCCCCGCCCCCAGTAGTGGCAATATGAGCCATATGCCAGTGTGCTTCACCTCTGTGAAGTTGGCTCATTCAAACCTATGAATGCCATCTGTCAATCAGGCATCTTCCCGCAGAACCAGTCCCAAATGGTACCCATCCTTACCCAGATTGTTGTGTGCAGGGGACATCGGGTTTGGAGATAAATTTGGAGAACCTACAGAAAATAAAGAAGCAGTAATAGTTAGGCAAGTGGAGAGAGAAAAGCAACACAATTCCCAGTCTATTATAGAAGCCAATCTCGCTCTCTTGTGACAATCCCTGCAGTAAATTCTCTACTGTGTCCAGGGCTTTTTTTCAGAAGGAACATGGTGGAACACAGGTCCGGCACCTCTCGAAAGTAATCACATGTCTGGTGGCCCGACCCCCTGATCCCATTTCCTCCCTATGTGTAGCCCAAGGTGCCCAGCCCTTTCGCAGCACGCTAAGCCTCAGCGGTGGCAAAACAGGAGCAGGCCCCACACCCCAGCTTGCCAGGGAAGGGCTGCTTCTACCGCCTCTTCCTTGAGTGCTTCTCCCTGGCCAGAGGCAGAAGGGAGCCTTCCTGCCCACAAGGGCGCACTGGGTGGCAAAGCAGCAGGCGTGGCCAGTCAGCACAGGAGATTTCCTGTCCTTGGAGCCGAGACCAGGCTCCTGGGGGGCGGCCGTGCCCTGCACGATCCCAGGAATGTGTGAAAAGCGTGCATGCATGTGGTGCCAGGAGTGCCACTTGCTGCCAGGAGTTGCCCCCTGTGCTGGCAACACACGCTACATCACTGAGTTCCACCACCTCTTTTCCCAGAAAAAAAGCCCTGACTGTGTCCATTTCACAAATGAGGTGGAGGCAGAGAAGCAGTGGTTCTCCCAGAGCCACCCACATGTATCGGCCAGGCTGAGCGGGCGTCTCAGGGTCCAGCAGCAGTTTTACTGTACCAATCCCATTAAAACAAGCGGCACTGGCTTCCTCCAGCTCCCGCATGGTTCAGCAGGCCAATGCAGAAGAACTTCCACAGAGGGCTGTCCCTTGAGCCCTGCAGCTGAAAGGTCACTGGGCAGTCTCGCTGTCTCGGTACACAAGCCCAAAGCTCGCCACTTTCAGGCTCCGTTAGAAATGTATCGCTTCTACTCTTCGCTTCTTGTGTGGTTTATCGTTTGCTGAGCTTCTTGTAATTGTAAGCTTTTTATCTATTTACCTGTTATAATCTGTTATAATTTTTGAAAAATAAAGTTGAAAAATAAAGTGAAGCAGAAATAAACCACAGTGGCAGGGTTTACAAACCCTCTCAGAGCCAAACGATATGAGATGCCCGACACATGTTCTTCACGTGTCGGGTCCTGCAAGGTTCCCTGGGTAGTGTAGTCTTACAAAGAACAGCTGCTCCATGCAATTCACCGCTGGATGAAGACCAGTGAGAGGGATTCTCTCTCTGTCTCTTGCAAAAAGCCTCCCCACTGCTCTTCTCCTTGGCAGAGAATCGCATAGCCGATTCTCTTTCTCTCTTGCAAAAAGCAGCCCAGGATTTCCTGCCTCCTGGTACGTCCACCCCCACCCTCGAGCTCCCGGAGGGAAACCCGAGCCAATGCTTTTTGCAAGAGACAGAGAGAGAATCCCCCCCCCATAGCTCTTCTCCCAGCCGAGAATCACATGAAGCAGCTGTTCTTTGTAAGACTACAATACCCAGGGAACCTTGCGGGACCTGACTCACGCCCGGGTGTTTCGTATAGTTTCTCTCTCAGTAGCTGCCAATTTTTTTTCTACACAATTACAATATTAATGTATCATCTTTCAATCCATTTCATTAAACCGCTTCTGGGCATTCAGAACATGTTTAAATGGACATCAATCACACATGGCTGAAACATCAGAGCACATGCAACACGTTTACATCTCCTTGCATAGTTTTTTTAAAAAATATTATCTTACAAACATTTGCGTTTTAAAAAGGTTTGAGAATGCCTAGAGTTAAAGAATAAAAGAGGGAAGGCGGGAGAATGGGTGCCGCTTTGCACATCAAAGGGCTACTCTGTGGATATACATCCCTAGCCAGTGCAAATTCAAGTAAATTATATCCCCCAATGTTGACCACATTACCAATAATTGTACATGCCAAAAATGTATTGCCAAACAGGGCTGTGCACGGGCCTACCAAAACTCCCACACCAGCCTTCTTCCACCTGTATCATTATGGTGAAAGATGATAAATGCCATTCCTCATTTTAGAATCCCACATACATTCTTCGGCCCAAGGAGACGGCAAACTCAAAGCAAGATTTTCACCAGGCGAAGCCCTCCCTTTTTTGGTCCTAAATGCTCCGTGCGCCAATTCTGACTTAACCCCCATTGACAGCTACAACAGAACGAGGAGATGGGCAAATGGACTTGAAGGATCTGTAAGAAGAGCCGGCAACACAATTCCATCCATGCCGCAAAGCCGTCACAAGCGCCATCTACCTGCATCCATGCTGTGGTTCATTTGATGGTCGCTGGTTTCGCCATCCTCGCTCAAGTAGCCGGGCGGGGGCGTCTCTGCAAATTAGGAAAAGACACAAAATGCAAGGCTTTAGATACACCAGCATCTCTTTGTCAAAACCAAACTTCTAACTCTCCAAAGGGCTTAATAAGTAAATCTTCCTTATAACAACGCTGGAGCTAAGCGACTGTTTCTTCTCATTTTATGGGTGTGAAACTCTAGTGTGGAAGAGGCGTGCCTAAGAACCAGGCCTTGGGAGAACCTTGTCTTGCGGGGCTCACTGGCTCTCTAGCCACATAAAGACTCCGAGACGGAGGTTACAAATGTGGAGAGGAATGTTTGTACGGGAGAGAGAACTGGACAGAATTTCCGTTTCAAAGGAAGGCTCCTCCATGCTCCTTTGGAGATTTTGACAACTACAGTTCTCTTCTCTGCACTGTAGCAAACTACAGAATAGAAGGCAAATCCCACCCCTGCCTCCCCAGAAACAGCTGTATGCACAGTCCAGAAGTGATGTTCTTTAAAATATTTTAAGCCATTTTACAATGTATTAAAATAGCCTTTTTGTGGAAGGGAGAGAGAGCTTCATTGACAGCAGTCTGAGAAAGTTAGAGATAAGCAGGTGGATGTAAATTACGTTGCTGCTATTTTTCCCTTTCTGTGCCTCTCTTGTTTTATCTGTTTTTATAATTGATTTTAAGTTGTATTTTGATCAACGTTGTACCTCACCCTGAGCCTGCCACTTGCAGGGAGGGCGGGTTAAAAAAATAAAAATAAATTAAAAAATAAAAATAAAGAATTAAGCTGCATGTAAGCAAACATCAGAGGGGTATGATGCCAATGAAGTTTGCTTTACTATGAATGAACAAGCAACGTATTACCAAGATGTACCTTACTACTTTGATAAACCAATGACTACTTTTTTTGCTCTGTAACTTACAAATGGCAACTGCACCACAACTGTGTGTGTATCTATTTTGGTAGAATAGCAGCCGCTTCAGTAAAGCGTTGTAGCTTCTTTAAACCTGGACTGAGTGATTATTTTCCATGACATTCCCTTCTCCTGTGGTTATCCTGTGCGCCATTTTTCTCTTAACCCCCCATGGAGGTCGGTTGGGCTGAGTGTGTGACAGGCCCAAGGTCACCTAGTGAGCTTTGTGACTAAATGGGGATTTGAACCCAGGTTTCCCCAGTCACAGCCCGGTACTCTAATCACTGCACTCACTCTCTAATACTATAGGTGTAAGTCAGTGCAGTTTGTGACGGCAGAGCTGTGAAAACGCCCTTTCTGTATTTAGCCTAAAAGCCTCCCTTTTGCAATTCCTGCCCTCAAGGTCTGCCTGTTTCTCTTTTCTGGGGAAACTTTTACAGTACCTGGAATGTAGTTGCTCTGTGGTTCGATGCCAGCTGGGAAATTAGTGTTCTCTGGAATGGAATTGCTGTAATCGTCCAGCGGAGGGAACTCAGCCGGAATGTCTGTGTGCCTCGGTACCAATACTGGAGGCAAAACTGAAGAGACGGAAAGAAAGGAAGACACGGCCAAGGTAAGAATGTCAGCAACATGCTTTGGCATCACACAGCTCCTACCGGCCCCTCCATTCTGTGGCTTCTGATTTCCCCGCAAGGAGACCTTGTGTTCATCAACCCCATCCAAGTCCATCCTGGGGGAGCCTACAGTACCTGGTGTTTCCACTCTCTGGTAGTGGTATGGATTCACACAGACTTCATCCTTCTTCATGTTAAAGGCGTATTCGCACATTTCCATGGCACGCAGTTCGTGGTGGCTATGCAGATCTGGCCACCGCCACAGCCGGCAGTAGATGACATGAGGCAGTCCCTTCCGGTGGGAGACCTGCAGTCGGCCATCCAATGATCTGTGGGGGCGGGGGCAGAGAGGGAGTAAGAGAAAGATGAAAATCTCTGATCTTTGCTTTTGCACTTTAATAAGACAATAACCCAGTGCTTTTTTTCTGGGGGGACGCATACCCCTAAACATTTTGTGAATCTAACGGGAGAAAGTAAAAATTTTAAAATGTTGGAATTCCCACTAAACCAACTCCAAACGTATTATGGATATTTATGTGATTTGTTAAGTTTTATGTAGCGTATGTTGGCACCAAAGATGTTTAGTTATATTTAAACTCACTGGGAGCGCTGTTCGTCTTACAACAAATGGAACGACTTTGAGCATCGAACACACCACCGAGATCGCTGGCATAATCGGTGATCGTTAGGGTGCAGACAAATAAAAACAAGTCTTCTCTAAGCCACTTGGAGCTCTGGTAGTTGGAATCTAGCATGGTGATTGGTCAGTCTTGTTGCTACCCTCGATGGGGGCAACCAGTTTGTGTATTTGTGTACGTTTTGCACAAAGAGTGCAAAGAGTTTGTCTATACCGAAACTCTTTGGTTGTGTGCACGTGTCACTATAGAGGGGCTTGGTTGGCAATACCCATAATTCTCATCACCGACAGTCTTCTGACGTCATTTCCTTTCACGGCGTTTCCTGAGTCTCAGATGGAAGCGAGTGTTTAATCTGTGAAGTAGTGTGGTGTTTTACTGATGAAAGGTTGGCCTATAACCTCATTGAGTGGCACAGTGAGCTGTGTAATATGAGGTGATGCATGTTCTTGGTAATTTTGTCCATTGACTGCATTTATTTTTTCCAATTTGAACTATAAAATGGTGATTTTCTTGAGTCAAACAGAGTACCCCTAAACATTTTTTTTAAGAAAAAAAGCGCTGCAATAACCTATGGGAACTATCAGCTGGTTATTGATCTCTGTAGAAACAGTTTAAAAGGCTGGTTTTATTTTAGTTCATTTATAGGCCACCTTTCTCACTGAAGCTCAAAGCAGATTACAAAACATAGAAAACAATTCAATCGGGCAGCATAAGACATCCAGAGAACAATGCAACTGTAACCAGTATTTAAGAAACAAAATAAACTCCCGTGCATCCATTTAGAATACAAGGAAAGGAAAAAAAACCTTGACATCTTCGTAAGTGATTCATCTGGGCTAAAACTGCCATTGCATTATTGATTTGACTTAAAGGAATGACGAGTAAGGCCAACACACTGTGTTCGGCTCTTAAAAAGCCTGCCTGTCGCACGATTGCTGTGACTCTGGTAACACAAAACATCTTTTCCCGAAAGCTGCTCAACAATAAAAGGTACACAAAAGTACAGAATGCCATTTCTCAATTTAAAGCCAAGTAGAAAAGTTGGGAAACGCAGGCCGGAGAAAAAACATTCTTAAACCTGACAGCAACTACCAAGAACGCATTGATATATTCCACTGTTGTTGAAATACATCACTCGAAGGGGTTTTAAAGAGATTGCAACAGAACATAGGAAACATTCTGTACAAAAGCAAAGGGAACTGCAGAAGGTTCAATGCGCAAAAGAGCAGCATTTTCCCACCTGTGTCGACAGTTCCCAAGGTGGGCTTTCAAAACGGTAACTATTGTGGTCAAAGGCAGTGCAAACAACACCCACAACTTTAAGTGAACCCAACAGCTCGACACTGCCCTGTTCCCTTATCTACCATTAGACAGTCACACTGGCTCACTGGTTCTGTATTTGGGATGGAACCCATGCCAGCCAGGATGCTTTGCCACAACCCATGGCCAACTGGCAACAATCCCATTTCACTGTTTGAGCACCTCATGAGAGGCTCCGGTGCCGGCCCACCCTCTCCAGCATCGGCAACACCGTTTCCTGTGGCAGGAAACAAAATGTGCGCTCCCATATGCTAAAACTGAACCAAACCGAACGTCCCAGACCTCCCCACCTCCCTCTGCATTTCATCTTAAGTGAGAGATGATGTGGAAAACAAGGCTGTCCCGCGACATACAGGCGTTTGGGGAAGGCGGGGCCCCATGTGGTTTTTCTGGGCTGCTCCCCAAGAAGCATGGCCCAGCTTATGAAGCAGAGCTAGATCCGCATGCGGACAAAAACACATGCAAAAGACACAGTGAAAGGGTGGTACACTTTGGGGGCAGGCCAAGGACTACTAAAAAAAAGCTCGCTTGCCAGAATGTGCAGTCACCAGCTCCAAGAAAGAAAGGGGGAAAAAATCAGTCCTAAACACAGGAGAACCACAGAGACATGGTTCTTTCTCAGCATCTCCTGGGTAGATCTGGTACTCTGGCTATATTGCAATCCTGTGTGCTAAAGCTGGTGCTGAATTCTGCATTGTGAGAGCCGCAGCGTTCGTTCATTTTTCTTAAAGCAAGCTTCCAGCCCTTAGGGCTACAAGACAAGGACAAGCATCTATGTGGGCACAAGGTGGAGTGCCAAGGTGGAGTGCTGGTACCCTCTAGACCTTTGTCCCTCCCTCCCTAACAAGAGTAAGCAATTAAGAATCTGCCTCCTTTAATACAGGTGGCAAAAACCCAATGGTTTGTTTAACCCAGAGAATGGATTACTCTGGGGAGAAGCCAAAGGTTTGGAGCAGAGCACCTGCAGAAGGCCTCGGGTTCAATCTCCACTTGGGAGGTTCTCAGGAGAGATCTTTTTTGACCAAGACTCTACAGCCCCATTGCCAGTCAAAGCAGAGAAAGCAGAGCCCATTTTGATATAAAGTTGCATAAACATGTAGTAACAAGATCACTGCTTGTTCCCCTCCAGTCTGGTACGGAATCAAAGGCCTGCTTTAGCAGCTGCAGAGTTCTTCAACCCACTTATTTCAACCCCGAATGAACTCTCGTTTCCTGCATCTCATCACCCACCAAACATACAAATAGCGTAATTAAGAGTCTTTCTACACAGAGGTCACAGCTTATGTACAGACCAGGGCCGTTTTCACACTACTAACCTGCTTCCGTAACGTGGCAGAAACGTCACGCAAAAAACGCGGAAGATAGCGTCTTCTCGCGGGAGTTTTGCACAGCTCGCGAGAAGACGCTATCTCCCGCATTTTTTGCGTGACGTTCCACAACGTTACAGAAGCAGGTTAGTCATGTGAAAACGGCCCAGCAGAGGATTTTTTCTCAGAGTTTCCTCAAGTCCTCATTTCCCGTGTGTCGTCCTTCTGCGCCGCTACTTTTGATCCAATTTGAGAAAGTAGGGAGACACGACGAAGGAAACGCAGAAAGATGACAAATGGGAAATGAGGATGTAGAAAAAAATGCTGCAGGGTGGCACCGAGACCACAGGGAACCCTCCGCGTGCAAAGATCCTAGAAGGAGAGAAGGTAGCTTGGAGGCTCACAGGATCCGGGGTTGCACATTCTGGGAAATGCCTCTGAGTCACTGCCGGGCACAACAAAGAGTGCTGCGCTAGACAGGCCAATATATTGTCTTGGTATGAGGCAGCATCGCAGGTCCCCGAAAAGAAAAATGCAATATCCATCTGCTCCTCACCTGTAGACCCTGAGAAGTGTAAGAAAAAGGCATTTCAATATTTGTAGCCCTGTCACAACATCTTGAGATGTCTCCCGTTCTAGGCTGAGGTGGATACTGTGTCGCACTATTGGTGTTCAATACTTGAAAACTGCTTTCAGTTTAAGACCGGCAAGAATATAAATACATTATCAAAATTCACATCATCTCTGCCCGCCCCCTCACCCCGACTTCCTTTATCTGCCAAGTCCTTCCGGTATTGTGTTTTTGTTTTTAGCAAGCAAAGGGATAATATGCAAATAAAGTGAAACAGAACGAAAGCCAGCTTGTGTCTCTCAAAGAAGTTTCAGGAGCGCTCTCCTACACTGTGTGGCAACGCTGGACATGACCTCACTACAACTGTCAAAACCTCTTGAAAATGTGAAGCTGGACCCAGTCTAACACGCCACGAGCTCCCTCTTTAGAAGAGGCTCCATTTTCTCCGATACAATCCCATCTCTGCTCTGTACATGATCCAAGGAAAGGTTTCACCAGAGAAGGTGGACGGTAGTCTCTTAACTCTCTAGCTCAACCCTTGGGCATATCCAAAATGGGGCTGCTGAACAAAAGGGCAGTCTACTCCGGCTTCAAGCACCTGAAGTTGGAACCAGAAGACAGAAGCTGTTGACTAACTCAGATAGGTGGGCTGTATTGTAGGGAGGGGGTCTCAGATGCTCTGCTAATGAGATAGGGACCATAGACTTCACCACTATGTTGCCTTACATACTACCCATTTACTTTAAATATGGGCCCCTATGTGCTACCTGTGCTTCATGTTGTCTAACGTCAATCCCAGAACTGCTTATGTTCTATTTCAGCATTTCTTCAACTCTGTATTGGATTCCTGCTAATGCTATGTCTTAGTAAACTCGTATCTATTTACCCTATGGCATTGTTTATGGAAAGGTCCTTGATAGCAACTGTACTAATCTCACACTGTGTAATCCCTTGAGTCTCAGCGAGAAAGGCAGACTATAAATAAATAAATAAATAAATAAATAAATAAATAAATAAATAAATCCTGGATACATGTGAGCTCACAGCTCTTTCTGTGCGGTTCCAAGCCCAGCAATTCTGCCTTGACAGCATTCTTCCCACAGTGAGATCTTCAAATCAGTCACCAACTAGTTTAAAAAGCTGCGACAAGTTTGGTATTCTTAATTTTGTAAGTTGCAGAGCTCACAGGACCAAATGTGTTATCCAGATTTGCCTTTTTCACAACAGAACAGGGGTGGGGAACCACCACCACCCTGTCAAGTAACCGAATTTGCCATTCGCCCAACTAGACTGCTTTTCGGAACAGAGAGAGAATTCAAGACTGCCCAAGAGAAAACATCCAAGCAACTGTCTGTTGTGAGAAGAAAGCCTTTACTCTAAGCACCTGATTCCTTTCAATTCGAAGAACCTACCCAGCTACAGTCTCCCTCAGATTTCTACACAGGAACTTTAACAACAACAATAACAACATTTGATTTATATACCGCCCTTCCGGACAACTTAATGCCCACTCGGAGCGGTTTACAAAGTATGTCATTATTATCCCCACAACAATCACCCTGTGAGGTGGGTAGAGCTGAGAGAGCTCTAAGAGAGCTGTGACTGACCCAAGGTCACTCAGCTGGCTTCAAGCAGAGGAGTGGGGAATCAAACCTGGCTCTTCAGATGAGAGTCCTGCTGCTTTTAACTACTACACCAAACTGGCTGTCACCACAGGCTCTCAACTAAGCTGCAGGGAGTAAAAAATCCACTGCAGGCAACTGGGAAGGGGGAGTTTGTCTCTTTCTTTTTTTTGTTTTGTTTTATTAGAAATTTTATATAATTAAAAACAAACCTAAAAATATTACAACTACATATATCCTAATAAAACAAAAACAAGTAATAAATATACAAAAACATACACAATACAGAAAAAACAACAAAAAACAAACAATCTAAGCTAAAAGGTTTCCGATTTTCTCCAAAACAAGTATTCGTATCATGTCAAATCTACCCTTTCTCTAAGCAATGATTAACAGCTCTCTTTTTTCTAATGTCACAACCCTTAATCCAGAAATCATCACATTGTTGTTATCTATTTCATATAAAGGGTTCCCATTCATCAAAAAACGAACTCATTGACATTTTTTCTTATCAGTGAAGTAGCCATCTCAGCCACTTCCAGGGGTTTGTCTCTTTCAAGCCACTGATGGGCTACAAACAATTGAAGGCAGGCCACTAACTTCTTTTTTATATATATATAAATGATTTTATAGGATTTTATAGTGGCAAAAAGGGTTACAACAAGACCAAAAGGTTTCAATAGCAGATTCGTGTACAAGACACATATCCATCCATCCATAAATACAGCAAGACATTACATACCCAGTTAACGCCCCTTCTACCTTCAAGCTTCCCTTTTAATCTCTGCAATCATTATTTACATTCTATGCTTTCTTATCCACTTTACTCTATTTCTTAATTCATTTCTAATAATTCTTTCCTTTATATATATTATGCATAAATCACATTTCCGATCCCTTACATTTGAACCAAAATTGTTAATCCCTTAATCATTCCAGGAGTAGGAGATAAAAATAGAGAGTATAAGCAGAAAGAGAAATGATTCTTATTATATATCAATATAGGGGAAAGGGAACATTTTTATACCAGTTTTCCCTCATTCTCTCCTCTATTTTAACCCAGCCATCTTCACTTATGGCAGGCTACTAACTTCTGAGGACTTATTTACAATCCTCGGGGCCAGGTTTTGCAAGAGGTTCAGTGGGGCTTGCACTAAGCGCCCCAGGGCTCTTTAATTGGGGGGAGGGCGAGCATGGGGAAAACCAGCTCAATAAATATCCTTCTCCTCAGCAAAACCAGCTCAATCGCGTCCTTCCTCCAGTTTTCTCTGACCTCTATCATGCTATTAATGAGCACAGCGGTAGGATGATTCATTTCCTGTGCATCAACCCCTCGCTCCAGCACAGGGAAGGCTTTCGTAACCCGCCCCCTTCCATGGCCACATGCACCTGGCAACAAAATGACTCGCTCTCTTCCCTTGCCCAAGCCACCCTCCAAAGTTGCCACAGAGGGCACTAAAACAGCAGTGCTCTGGCACGCCTGCCCTCGCGTGTCTCCTCGGAGGTGAAAAGGGCACCGAGAGGCGAACAAGTGAGTTTTTATACTCAGGCTTCCTTCACCGTGACTCAGAGCCAGCCGAGAAGGAGAACGCAGTTCCGTAAACACATGCAGAATGCGCTCCGAAAGGGTGCAGGCCCTTGAGAGACGCCCTCGCGAAAGTGAACGCGTGACAAAGCACAGGTAATACGATCGCTTACAAAAATCAAGAATCCCATTTCTGCAGAATGGAAGGCCAGCTTTTACAAAACAGCCATTCTGCTCTTTTAAGTGTCTAGCCCGAAAAGCAACACAAAAGCTGCCAGCCGGGCCACAAGAGCAGGAACGAGCTGCCGACATCACAGCCAAGGCAATGTGGTGTCTCAAGATGGAACTTCCAGGGGACCCAGGTGCCCTCCGCTAACTAATATGGACACAGCTCGTGGGGGCGCACTCCATCCCTACACCAGCAATGCCCTTTTGCTTTGTGGAGTTTGGCAGGAGAACGTCCCAGCAGATTATCTTCCCCAAATGTAACATGTCCATCCTCTGGCTTTGCAGCTGCTTCTAACAGCATCCCAAGGCTTGGAGCCAGGGATAAGTGAGTGGAAACATACAGGGTCTTAGTGCAATTCTGCTTGCGCAAGATCTTGTGCAACACGTAGCGATTCCCCCCTATATATTCCAGTGCCCAGAAATCGGCTGCGTAAAATCTTGCACAAGTGAGGATACAGTAAGTAGCAAGCTTATCCCACCCCTCCTGGTTCAGAACTCAGGATTCCTTCCACTCACCCAAAGTCTCTTAGAAAGCTTCCTGGCTGAGCAAAAATCTGGTTCTGAGTTTCTCCAGTGTAGGCCCTGAGTTGTGCACGACTACACTGATAGTACGGCTAAAGATGGTTTATCTTACCAGGTCTTTTGACATTTCATTAACCAACTTAACTCACCTGAGATCAAACGTTTCATAAGCAGCACTGCTTGCATGGTAATGCCATTTCGCTCACACACACATGCAATCACACAGGAGAGGTAAGCAGCCAGGGCTGAATCAACCAGATCCAATTTTCATGCAAGCATCACCATTAATAACAACGGAGGGAGGGACGGGATAAAAATAAAGAAGAGAGAAACAGCTTCCAGACCGCAGCACTGGCATCAGAAATAAGGTGGTCAAATGGTATTTTAGAAGAAACTGTTCCGAAGTGTCCCAGTATAGCAACCCTAATGTTTTACATCCACCACATTCTTCCAACAATAATTTCTTAAACAGAAAAAAATTTTTAAAGCACTTCTGGTGTATGCATCAAAAAAACAGCAGGGAGCAAAAGGAATGCAGCCCAAACTATTAAATCCTGCAAGGTGGAAGGGAAAGAAAGCCAAAGCAAGCCTACTCACAAGTAGCCCCATCTCTCCCCCCCCCCATCTTTGGCCGCTCCTTTACGAGTTTCCCTGGTGTCCAGTCCAACAGGCGATCCTACCACTGGTCGGTATGAGTTAGGAACCACATTTTAGCAGGACTGGCCACCTACTCGTGTAATGAAAGTAAGTGGTAGAATCCTGAGATGGTAGAGTGGGATTGTTCCAATTCAGGCTACAGGTAAGGGATACCCCGCCCCCTTTTACTTAGTTTTTCCCTATGTAAACATACTCCCTGCAATAAAGAAACCCAGCAAACTAAGGAAAACAGTTTCGGTTCAGCACAGCCTCTAGTTTCTATCTGCAGGGAGTTCAGGCATATTTTGAAAGATGGTTCCATCCATGAAGCTGAAGACCATCCCTGGACTCCAACATCTGCATATGTAGACAGACCAAGTCTTAGGCCTAGATCTATGATCTGGAAGTGGTGGTGGAGAATGCCCTCAAGTCATAGTTGACTTGTGGTGACCCCTGGTGGGGTTTTCACGGCAAGAGACTAACGGAGGCGGTTTGCCATTGCCTGCCTCTGCAACCCTGGTCTTCGCTGGAGGTCTCCCATCCAATTACTAACCAAGGCTGACCCTGCTTAGCTTCTGAGATCTGATCAGATCAGGCTCACCTGGGCTATCCAGGTCAGGGTATGATCTGGGAGACCCAGGTTCAAATCTCCTCTCTACCACAAGAGCTCACTGGGTGACCTTGAGTCAGTCATTCTCTCGCATTCCCTAACCTACCTCACAGGGCTGTTATGAGGATAAGCCCAGAGGAGGAAGAAAACCGTGTCCTTGAAGGAAAAGTGAGATGAAGGTGGGGCTAAATAAATAAGCATTGTGCCCCCGCCCCCTCATCTTCAATGCTCAGCTTCTCCTCTCATAACAACCGGCTACAAAAAGCATGAACTGACCCTGCTATGAAGTTCTGTACATGCCAGGAACGGAGAAGTTCTCCACAGCAGAGGTGCAATGGCTTGTTCACACATGAAGTTTGTCACCGGACACAAATGCACATATGAAACAGTTCAAAAACTTCCACGCGATGCCGTTGCAGAACAGCTAGAACTCAAAAAGCACAGCCCCTTTTATGAAACGCGGCTTTGCCAGACAGCAGCAGATGCCGTGCTGAGTTAGGCAGAGGCGTTTGAGTGACACACGCAAATGTTGTAGGGTGTTGTTGGGGGGGGGGGAGGCAAATACAAACTTTCTTCCAAACCCCACATTTCCCCGTGACTAAAGTCCTCGCACACCCACTCAGTCCTACCATTAATTCCTCCCCGCACGGGCTCGCTCTCAGTGCACATACGGGACAGCCAAACACACCCCCTCATCACAGCACCAAATCTGTTTACTAAGAGTCTGCACCACCAAACGTCTGCTTTGCAAGAAAAAGGATCGAGGGGGTGGTATTTGGGGGCATAGCAAAAGCACAGCCAAAAACAAACACCGTGTTCCAGAAACACTCCAAGCCTCGTGCTGAGATTTTCTGGACACAAATGCCCTAAACTTCTGCTATCCGCAGATCGTCCTGTTCTTGATCTTGTTTCAAATGATGATGATGTGTGCCCCCCCTCCCTTCGTACAGCACCAGGCACTCGGCTCACAAACCGTTCCAAGCAAGCAGCCGCTGAGCCTATGCATAGATTGGGAGGGGGAGTTCACTCAGAAGTAGCCTGGCCTCGACCACAGCCAGGGTCTTTTCTGTCCTGGATCCGACCTGGTGGAACTCTCTATCGTTGGATATGCAGGCTTGCCAAGATTTACTATCCTTTCGGCGGGCCTGCAAGACTAAGATGTTCCGCCAGGCATATGGTTGAGGCCGGTCCAGCAGTCATCAGGAGAGCCTCCCAGCCAGCCTCTTGTTGGGGGGCCATCTGATCATCTGCCCCCCCCTTATGAACTGTAATGTAATCTGAACAGCCTGTTTCCCCCCCTCCTTCTTCCCACCCCCCTGTGTATCATGGGCAGGGGTGGGTTGTAGAGTTGCTGTCTGGGGGTGGTGTTTTATGAAATGTTGTGATTTTACTGCAAATTATATGTTTTTATTGCTGCAACCTGCCCTGAGCCCACCTGCGGGGAGGGTGGGATAGAAGCCAAACAAACAAACACACAAACAAAAATAGAGTTTGCACTACACACTACAAAACAACGTAGCCAAACCAAGCAACCATTCCAGTTTTTCACCAGGACTTCCTTGCACACATAAAGTGGCATTGGTATAGGGCAGTTTATAGAGGAATTCTTGGCACACCACTAAAAGGAAAAGAGATGGCTGAGGACTTAAAGCAACAAGCCAGCATGGTGTAATGGTTAGAGTGTCAGACTAGGATCTGGAAGAACTGGGTTCGAATCCTGCTCTCCCATGAATGTTTGCTGGGTGACCTCGGGCCAGTTGCACACAGTCGCACGCCTACATCACAGGGTTGTTATAGGATAAAATGGAAGAAAGCGGAACGATGAAAGCCACTTGAGAGAAAGGCAGGCAGGCATATAAACGAAGTAAATAAATAATCAGGATGAAAAAAACATGGCCAAACTTATAGCCCTGATTAGTACTTGGATGGGAGGCAGGCAATAGCAAACCATCTCTGAACGTCTCTTGTTTTGAAAACCCTACAGTCACAATAAGTCGGCTGCAACTTGATGACAAAAAATAAAAAAAATTGATGAGTAATAAAATATGGATCTTAAAAGAGAAGCTCCACCAGTATCACTAGCGCAAATACATGTCTGTTCTCCCGCTTGCCTATGTTGATTTGGTTGGAAATGCAAAAAACAGTGTTTGTAAAACTACTTGGGTTGTTCGCACACAAGCCGTTTAAATTTGCCCCAGGAAACCATACAAGTGCCTAGCTGGGAAGGCAAGCAGACTGCTAGGTCCTTAACCACTAGTGAAGCAGCTTGATACTGAATCAAATACACACACCCCAATTCCTCGGGATCATAGTTCTCTCCTTTGACTGGCAGCAACTCGGGGGGGGGGGAGGGGGTCTCATCATTTTATTTGAAGGTTCCAGGGACTGAACCTGTGACCTTCTGCAGGCAAGGCAGCTGCTCTGCCACAGATTCATGTTCCCTCTCCTCTTATTTCTTTTTTATTATTATTTTATTGTGAAAAAGTTAAAATATAGAGCCAAAGCTAGAAAGTAAAACACAACTACACAGAGCCAACAGTGGCCTACATCAATCTCCAAAGTAAAAAAACAATAAAAAGCATAATAAGCATATTGTTCATCCATTACAGTTTTTCACCGACAACACTTCCTCCTCTTGTGTCAATCAGCTTGTGGTCTAATATCGTTTTTCTGTACCTCATCTTCTTGATATCCCGAATCCTTATTCTTAAAAATCAAAACCACGAATCATTAATTCATTTTTCTTCATCTCTCGCAGATAGTCCATCAAGGGTTGAAATATGTACCTTTTAAATATTTATTTTAAAATGGTGTGTGTCTCGCTGATGTGCAATCATGTAATTTTGAATTGATTTCAAGAATGCGATGGCCCCTGGCTAATAAACTTTGTTGTTGTTGTTGTTGTTGTTGTTGTTGTTGTTGTTGTAGTCGTCCATAAAGGGTTTCCAATTTGCCATGAATATAGAAGTGTTTTGTCTCTAATTAACGCTGATCCCTAGTTCCTCTCCCCTTATTTCTTGAGAGCATTGAGAGACCCCAGCTTTCTACCAAGGTGGGCCTTCCAAGGCAACATAAGAAGTTTTATTATGTAGTTTAGAGGAGGAGGGGGGAGATAGCAAAGAAGTACAAATAAAAAATGCAGATAAGAAAATTGGGGCAGCTGAACCCACAAATACCTCCTTGTTCTCTCTGCTGAGCTACCAGATGATGGAGTAGGGCTGACAAGACCCCGGCCTGGCTCTCAGACAGCTTCACGGTTGCTGTGGGCACTCTCTCTCACACTCTGTTTCAGTGCACGGTAGAAAGAGTCCTGCTACCGGTAAACGTTCACCTCCATTGCCAACTGGCAAAGTTCACACAAGCAGCACAAACCACCGCATATTTCAGTGTTTCCATCACGTTGTCCATTGCGCTTTGTGCCTAAAGAATACATCATATGTTGGCTTAGAGTTTCCTCAACGGTTGGCCGGATAGAGTTCATCTCATTTTTCTGAACACAGCACTGAACTGCGTCTCTATAAACAGCTGGGTTATGTCATTTCAAAATGTTGCACAACTTCTGGCTTCACCTCAGACAACAAGTTCTTGACATGCGGCAGAGAGAAAGGCCGGCCCAATTGAAAAAAGGAATGCCGTGGACACCAAATGCCGTGTACTGTTCCGGCAGTAAATCAGGCTGAAGACAGAATACGCAGCGTGCTGTTGTAGCTCTTCCAAAGAGTGCCAGAAACACGCCCCCCAAAAAGTTTTGAACCATTATCCAAAGGATTAAAAATACTTTACAGATCATTACCATTATATAAACAAGCACACACACACAAAAATCCAGTACTCAACACATTCATGCGTGCATAGCTGAGGATGCTATTCCCTTTAAAATCTAAACCGGATCAAAATGAAACATGTGAAGAACATGCAGAAGTGCCTTGGACCATGACAGACTCTTGGAACTGGCAGTCTAGGCAGAGAAGGATCTTTCCAGCCCGTTACCTCAGGCCTTCTCTATGATCAAGACAGGTAGCCATATTAGTCTGTCTGTAGCAGTAGAAAAGAGCAAGAGGCCAATAGCACCTATAAGCTTCATTATTCAGACTGCTGAATTGCAACTGACAATGAAACTCAAGACAATGCATCCACCTGGACTGAATCAAGACACAGGCTTCCTGTCTCATTAGCAATGCTGATTTCTCCACACCTGCTACTCCTCTGCATACCCCACCCTATTCAATCACACCTGCTATTGTCATTCACCGGCTATTATCATTTGGCTTCTGTAATCTCTCCACTCTCCAAGTTATAAGGACAGAAGGACTCACATTCTAGTTGTATCTGAAGAAGTGAGGTGTGACTCACAAAAGCCCTACCACAAATTTTGTTAGTCTTATAGGTGCTACTGGACTCTTGTTCTTTACTCTGTTTTATGTGCGTGCACCTTTATTTTCCCATGACCATCAAACATGGTAACTTGGACTAACAAGATTTTTAGGGGTATAAGCTTTTGAGAATTGTAGAGTTAAGAATCCTTTTATTTATAAGGGTTTATAATCTTTCCTACTTTCATATACATATTCTTAAAATGAATTAATAGTGCTTGCAAACCCCCCCCCCTTTTCTCTCTTTCACTGTTCCTTCTTTATTGAAAGTTGCTTCAGAACAGCATAACGGGCCGAAATTGTTTCTCTTTTTTCAGGAAACTTAAGATAAGGCCACATTCTTTAGGCTATTGTCTCATGAGAAGGAAGAAAAGGATACAAGAAGAGCACATTCACTCCCTATATCTCTAACTTTTGATTCTAAGGTTTGGAAGTCAGCAAGAAGTGAGAAATTCAAAGTCAGCAAAGGATGGTGACCAAATAAGGGGAATGAAAAGGTTACATTGATTGCGAGACTAGTTAAGAGAACTGAGTAGTAGCCAATCAACATAATTGTCAAGATGTATGTAATGACCAATTGCAAATTGTTCAGCAGGTAGTTCCTTTTGTACTCGAAAAATGTCTTTAAAACTGCTTGTAAGCTTTATGTTCTTTGGTACTCGTGGCTCCTTTGAAACCTGGGTACCCGTATTGCAATATTCAATACAATCATTGAAAAGAAGCATTTGTCTGTCTCCTCCTTTTGCTCTGAAGAATCTGGATAAGGGCAGAAGGACACTATTTGTGTAACAGAATCAACCTCTCTTCGTCGCACCAAGGCCCTTTGACTCTTGAAAGCTTATACCCCTAAAAATCTTGTCGATCTTAAGGTGCCACTGGATTTGAATCTGGCAGTTCTAATGCAGATCAACACAGCTGCCCACTGTCTATTGCCACCCACCCAAAACAAAATTGCATTGTATTATTTTAATTACCATGGGAATGTTTTTAGAACCTTTTTTTCCAATAGTTTCTGGGGAAGGGGGAAGCAATTTTATTAGTCTGTCTGGGTCCAACACAAGACATATTCCACAACTTAGATTATTTGTGGCCATTTTTGCCAATAGGTAATGAACGAAGTGTCAGCTGTGAAGCCTTAGAATCCACAACGATTGCTCAACCACCGATCACATTTGCACCAAAAATAAAATGCCTAGAGAAAAGTTAAACTCCAGAGGCAGTTCGTCTTTTCTATAAATGGTGTCTTACGCTGCTGAGACAAGCTCTCATTGTTCAGGCAATCTGGCCTGAGACCACTTCTGAGCAATTAAACCACCATCCTTGAGGCCAAAATTTCATTTTTCCAGTTTCCCTATTGCAAGTAAGTCAATACAATGCAAGCAAGATTAATAGGGCTGAGCACAGCTTTCTTCAGATGAATATCATTACAGCTAGAGCTTGAGGCTCCCCCAGCGAAAGTGACTGGCAGTAATTCAGAGCAAGCAAACAAAAGAAAGCAAGTACTACACACAACATGCAATTAACTTATGGAATTCACTGCCACAAGATATAGTGGACAGCTGCTAATTCAAGTAACTTTTTAAAGGACTTCAACCAACTCAAGAAGGGGAAGTCCATTAACAGTTATTTGCCATGATTGCCCAAAAGGATTCCCCCATGTTCAGTGTACCTCCAGATGCTTGGGGGCGGGGGGGAGAATAAGAGGGGACAGCTGTCACTTTCACGTTTCCTAAAGTTCCTGCCAGCTGCTCTTTGAAACCCAAACCCAGGCTAGATATCCCCTTGCAACTGATCCGGCAAGACAATTTTTATCATAAACCGAGAACGCTCCATGCATTTCCCTGAGACAGAATCAGCAGTCACAGCGAATGATAAACCAATTTTTCCTGCCCTGATCACAAGCTTTCCAGCAGAATCTCTGAGGCTACGTGAACGCTGCTATGGCTGCTCTTTCAAGTTTCAAGGTTACGGTATTAGGCAACACTCTCTGGCCTATGCCTTTGTGGCTCAGGAAACTTCATTGCGGTTTCCCAAGGGCTGTGCTTACACAGGAGCCTTGGAGGGAATGAGATCACTGCCCCCCCCCTACTTGATCTGCTGAGTCGGAACAGCTGCTGCCAAAGGACACTTCTGTTTTCATATGTGCGTGCACGTTCAGGAGCTTGGTAGCCCATATAAAACTCCTATGCATACGAATTACATATTACAGATAAATGCCCTCTCACATAAGTAACTTCCAAGGTAAGCATCCAAACAGCAAGGTAAGCACACAAACAGGAACACGCATTTTTAATCCAGAGATGACTCATTTTTCAAGGAAAGAAGGCTCTTTAAAAGGCTGTGTTCAAAAACTTCTTAGAAGGCTTCTGCAAATTACGTAAGACAAGTTTTACTTACTTGCCTGCTGGGAGACAGGAGGTGCGATTTGTAACCTAGAAATACTTTTGTAAAATTTCCCTGCTTGGTCACCTAGAAGGGACTTCTCTTCACCAAAGGTGATCGATCAGGAGAATGGATCTCGATACACCTGTCCTAGGCCTGGTTCACACATGCAGAAGAATGCACTGCACTAATCCAGATCGCAACCAGGAAACTGTGTTTCTCCTCTCCTCCATTTTTTTTCTTACAACAAACCCTGTGGGGTAGGTTAGGCTGAGAGTTTTTGTGACTGGCCCAAGGTCACCCAGCCAGCTTCCATGGCAGAGCAGGGAATCAAACCTGGGTCTCTCAGATCCTAGTTCACCACTCTAGCGAATCCACCACACTGGTTCCTAACTAAAATCTTTTCTCACAACGTACTTCTTAAAGTTATTTGCTGCAAATTTTTACATGGAGGAACATTAAGAAGGGGAGGGCTTGCGGGGAGGGCAGAATACAAATACGATAAAATAAAATAAAAATAAAAATAAATGAAGCGCCATTTCAGCCCATTCTACCCCTTTCCTGCTACTAGAGTAGACCAGAACAGAGTCTAGGGGCATGAAGTACAGTCATACGCCCTGCCCCTGCCATTTTCAGCAGTGCTGGTGGGTCATAGGTGCAAGCACAGCTTTAAGTCGCTCGAGTGGCAAATCCATTGCAAAACCCTCTTCACAACGAGCTAAATGCTGAGTATGTTTTACTCAATCGACACTATTTCACCCTTCCTTCTCCAGAGCCACAAAAGCATAATACCCATGGCTGACTGCGCCCCAAACTGGCTGGCTTCAGAATGTCTGAAACCCTTTCCTGAAAGCAGCCAGCAACCAGATGAGATCCATTTCCCAACTGCCATTAGCCAAAATGCATTTGGAGTCTGCTGCTATTTATTTATGTATTTATTTATTTATATTCCACCTTTCTCACTGAGACTCAAGGTGGATTACATAGTGTGAGATTAGTACAATCAGTGGCAAGGACAACGGCAGGCATTTCCATACAGTGTCAAGAACATTTCCATAAACAATGTCATGGGGTAAAAGAATATACGTTTACAAAGGTATCGGACTGCCTCCGTGAACCAAATGAAAATTTTTCTTAGGCCAGTCAAGCATGACTGTCTTTGCTACCACTCCTGAAAGCGCATAAAAATATTAAGGGCCACATTTCGCACGCATAAATCCCTTTGGAAATATGACCCACCAAACCTGTACAAAAGCTGTTTTCTCCAGTTTAAGGAGCAATCTTTGGGGTAGCTGTAGAGGAGGGACGTTCCCCGCCTCCAACCTGATCACCACAATGGGGAGTGGGTGGTGGAGCTAAGTTCCCCTTTCAAAAGCAGGCAGCTCAGTAGAGAAAGGGGAAGGGAGGTTTTACAGACCACTGAGGGTTCGAGTGCTGTCACATCTGCATTTTTCTGCTGGTAGTGCTTCCCTAACTCCCCCAGTTTCACAGCACAAGGCTCAAGTCTTTAACAAATTTTAAAAAGCAACCTTTCACAAAAGCAAATTTTGCAAGATACTTTTAAAGAATATTGAAAGTTTCAGGCACCTACTTTATAACGCACCAGATTTCCGATGCAAAGGAAGGCAAGGGAGTTTAAAATGTGCAACAGAACAAGACTTGGTTTGGGCTACTGATATATATACATTTTTACTTTAAAGGATCACTGCAGTATTTAAATTATGTTGTAAGCCGCTTTGGGGGAGGGAGTCTTTAGGGAGGAAGGCCAGTTGGGTGAATTTAATTTAAAACAAACAACCACCAAAGTAGTAATGGGTTGCATCCTATGACTCACAGTTTACCCACATTAAAATGCCTAATGTGATGGGAAGAGGAGGCGAGTCATTCCAAGGGCAGATTCTTCTGAACTTTCCCTCTTCCTGGTCAACAACCATTAAAATCACAGCTGCACGTTCATCTGACCCAGCAGAACCACCAGTGGATAGTAACTTTCCCTCCTCCTGCCAAAAAAGAACAGCCTAGCGTGGGGTGTCACTGCCCTTCTTTGGAGGGTCCATATCTTCGCAGATTTAACCTCTGATGTTTTTTCCTCCCGCTAATGCAATTTACACTACAATTCCTATGCAGAGTGACTCCAATCTAAGTTCATTCAAGCTGAGAAGAAAAATAGTAAAGAGTCCAGTAGCACATTGAAGACTAACCAACTTTACCATAGCATAAGCTTTCAAGAACCACAGCTCTCTTAGTCAGATGCATCTGACGGAGCTGAGAGTGATGTAAATGTGCACTTATTTATTCAACTTATTTAAAGACTGTTATCGCACCTTTCCTCTTGGCTCTAAGCATGGGATTGGTGCTGTTATGCACCTGATAGGTATACATTTGGCTCCTTTTAGGGCTCCAGAATGGGAAATTCCTGGAGATTTGGGGGGGGGGGGGCTAGGGAGAGCAGAGTTTCGGGAAGGGAGTAGAGCAGGTATGATGCCATAAAGTCTACCTTCTGAAGTTTGTCTGACGAAGAGAGCTGTGGTTCTCGAAAGCTGATGCTACATCAAAGTTGTTTCCTCCAAGGGAACTGATCTGTAGCTACAAAACTGGGAGAACCCCAGACACCACCTGGAGATTGGTAATCCTATCTCTGTGCCTAGAGGATCCCAACAAAAATTCAAAAAGGTACAAGTGAAATGTTTATATCAATGCAACATGGATTTGCAAATGAACACAACCACGCAACCTTTGTAGAATATGCTGGATAACTCTCCCAAGCATCTGACGAAGAGAGCTGTGGTTCTCAAAAGCTTATGCTACAATAAAGTTGGTTAGTCTCAAAGGTGCTACTGTACTCTTTACTATTTCCCAAGCAAGGCGTTTTGGAACCAGTTGTGTTTAAGCAAGGCTGAAAAGCAGACCAACCTAACATGAATGAGGAAGAAGTGCAAAGGAGGAAATCAAGGAAGTCTTGAAGGAAGAGGCTTCAGTGTACAGTGCATCATACGCACAGTGGCGTACCTCCTCAGCAGGATAAACGCCACACTTTTGTGGCTACTGTCCCCATGTAAACACAAAGCAACCCCCTTTTGCCAAAACTAATAAACCGTGCTAGGAAAAAGGACAATTCACATTTCTTCATGCTTGTGGGAAGTAGTGCAGGCAGCCCACTCCTTGCAACTTCTTGAGTGGAAAGCCCCCCCCCCCCCCAGTATCCCTGCTTACACAGAATAACCTCCTGTGTGGCTCCCCCTGCCACAACCCAACAATTACTGCCCACACTGTTTCAGCAATCATGCAAACCCCCATCTAGCAATGATTTCTGGTTCACCATCTGGGCCTCGTACTGCTACGCTACTAAGGCAAACGAGAGCGTTTCAAATTTCAAGCTATGATGAACTGGCTTGGATTCCCGCCAGAGCGAGCATGTGTATGTGCGTGCTCACACACACACACACACACACACACACACACACACACACACAAGCAAGCCTCGGATCTGCACAACTCGTGACCCACCGAGCTGAACTAGATGTCGACAATGCTCCAGCCCCTGCCAAGGCGCAAATGTAGAGGGGTGGTCCAAATACTCACAAAACGTGGCTGGAAGGCTGCATTTGGCTTGCTGGGTCTGATACACATTGCATACCTTTATGAAAGACACAGTGAAATCCTAAGCAGAGTTACTCCAGTCTAAGCCCATTGAAATCAATAGCCTTATACTGGAGTAACTCTGCTTAGGATTTCACTGTTAGAGACTTTTTAAAAATTATGCTGCTTCAGTTATGGATGTCCAGAGTCAATCACACTTTAGGTCTTACTCCCGCCCGCCCCCCCTTCTTTTCCTGGGCATTAGGGCAAGTCATGAAGAGGCATGGAATTGTATATAGCATGAAACTGCTCCCCATTCTGATTCTAATTCAGATTCCTACACCGCTAGAGAAAACCGTTCTGGAAATGCTGAAATGCTGGAGGAAACTGAAACATATGCAAATAGTTTCTTATTAACTCCTAAAATGATTTACCTTTTTAAAGCAACACAGAATGCATGATTTGTACGTTTGTCAGCATATAAATTGTACTGTTTTACATTATTATGAAATTTAAAAGTATGCCTTAGTTTTATTTCCTTCATTTATACCTTGCCTGGCTCCCCAAGAAACATCTGTCTCTTCTCCATTTTATCCTCACAACAACCTTATGAAGTAGGCAAGGGCGAGAATGCATGGATAGCCCCAAGGTCATTCAGCAAGCTTCCATGGCAGAGTGGAGATTCAAACCGGGGTCTCCCAGAGCCAAGTCCGACACCACACTGGTTCTGATTTCAACAAGCCATATGACAAATATATCCAGTAACTAGAGAGAGCACACTGTAAACTGCTTCACCCTATGCTACCTTGCACTTGTGTCTTAAGTGTTTGTGAACAGAGTGGTTGGGAAGTGGGAGCTGAGTATAAAAAACAGAAATTCTGTAGTAACAAAAGAAAGTTTTAGTGGGTCAGAAACAGCCTCATAAACAGAATAGGACTGGCAACGTATCTGGATATCAAATTAAACTATAACATCAAAAATGAACTTTTCAATAGCGTATCACAGATACTATAGCATATTTGCTATGGAAAAATTAGTCCCATTTATTTTTATTTGTTTATTTATTTATTTATTTATTTATTTCAGATTTGTATTCCGCCCTCCCCATGAGCGGGCCCAGGGCAGATAACAACATATTAAAAATATAATTAAAAATCTATATACATTAAAAAACAACACATTTAAAACAGGATGGTGGACAGCCTTCACAGGGAGGGTTAAGATTTATACACCCCTTTTTTCCAGGCTAGCGGATGCCCAGCCTCAGCCATATGCCTGGCGGAACAACTCTGTCTTGCAGGCCCGGCGAAAAGATAGAAGGTCCTGCCGGGCCCTGATTTCAGCAGACAGAGCGTTCCACCAGGAGGGAGCCAGGACCAAAAAGGCCCTGGCTCTAGTCAACACTAGGCGGGCCTCCCTGGGGCCAGGGACCACCAACAGCTGTTTGTCCTCTGATCAGAGGGACATATATTCCTCTGGGGAACATATGGGGAGACACGGTCCCATAGATACGCTGAGAATATCCTTGAGAATATTGTATAAGGCGATGGTATACCCGGGAATTATTTTCTAACACTGTAGATATATAAACTTTAATACGACACATGTTGAGTAAGATCTTGTCTTCAAAAGCATTTTACTCATTCCAAATGGGAAATGATTTTTACAAAAGTTGTTTCTCGTGTTCCTCAAAACTGAAGTTTTCTGAAGGGGGGGGAATTGAAAAACATAGATTATTTTTCCCCTCGGTTCTTCCGTTTCTTCCAAACCTTCATATAAACACATGAAGCTGCTTCCTCTGGAGTCTATCAAGGCCAGTATTGTCCACTCTGACTGGCAGTGGCTCTCCAGAGAATCAGACAGAGATTTTTCACAGCATCTACTTTCTGATCCCTTTTTAAACTGGAGATGCCAGAGATAGAACCTAGGACCTTCTGCATGCAGAAGAGATGCCCAACCACTGAGCGACAGTCCCCTCTCCCTTTCTCCCTCACACCATCTGGCCAACTGCCCCTATTTAGATACAGGAGCAAGACCTTTGTCCACTCCCTCCATTATACTGACCAGTTAGCCTGAGAGTTCCCCTGACCCTCCTCTAGATTAAAGGTCACTTCACCCATACATTTTCCTCATTTTAGGTGAATGCAACCATCACACTGCTCCGAACATGTACACATTTGAGGAAGGAACAGGCACAGCTCCCACCAAGCAAATGCTGGAAAGCACACCCCGGTTGACCGTCACGAACGGTGAGAAATGCCCCTCGGGGGCACTGGAAGGGTCATGGCTTTATTTCCCTTCTCTGCAGCCATTTTCTGCTCAGCAGTAAAGGACTGGCGCCAACCACGTAAAAGGGGAAGGTCTGTTCTCCTGGCTGTTTTGTCTTGTCTTGTGGAATGAGCTTTTGACATCAGACGACACTGACTGGGTCCAGCTTCTGCCCCACACACCACCCGAAATCCAAACGGGGCAGAGGAAATGGAGGGCGTCAAATGCAAATGCTTTCTGTGGGCTGGACCTTGTCCCTGAGCCCTGCATTCAGGAAGCTGCAAGAAGGGGAAGGGGGGGGAGGGCTAAAGCTCCAGAAAGATATAACAAGAGGGGTTGTATTCCCTCCCATACTGAACTTCTGCCCCCTCCCAAAAGAGCCCCACAATCAAGGGGGCTCCATATGGCCTGCCTCAAGGAGGGGCTTTTCTTTCCCCATCATCACATGACAAGGCCGAAGGTTACTAAAGGTTAATTCCCTGGCCTAGGCAAGTCCATGCACAGCCGGTTGCCATGGTTACAGCATCTCCCCCTGGCCAAGGTGGGCCTCTCGAGCCTGCAAGGGAGGCCAGAGCTCAACCGGGAGACATCCGCTCAACACCAGAGAAAACTGCCACAACTGCAAACTCTCTTGCAACGCTGAAAATGAGAAATAGTGATCCAACTTCAAATAGCTCTCCTGCTTTTTCTATTAGCAGAGGGCTGCCAAAAATAAAGTAGGATCTGGGAGACCCAGGTTCGAATTCCCACTCTGCCTTAGAATCTCACTGGGTGGCCTTCGGCATGACAGTCACACATACTGGCAGCCTAACCTACCTCTCAGGGTTGTTGTGAGGATAAATGGAGGAGAGGAGAAGGATATAAGTTGCTTTGGGTCCCCACTGGAGAGAAAGGTGGAGTACACATGAAGTAAATAAACAGAATTGCTGGGATCCATTCAAATCACAAGCTGCTAGGGGTGAATGGCCGCAGAAGGGATAGCAAAATGCAAGGCGGCTGTGGATGTCTTTATGCCAGCAGGGGGAGGGATGGCAAATGGGGATCGAGCAACATATAGCAAGCACCCATGTGTTTAGGGGAAAGAAATTTGCACCCTGAAGGGTGGACGGTCTCTGGGCACCCTTCTCTGTTTCAAAGTGAGATAGGGATAAACTTGCTTGCCCTGAGGGAAGCAGTAAGGCCATCCAGGCCGCAATCCTAACAGGACTCCAGAGGCAGCCAAGTTCAGTCAGAATGCCTTTTAAAATCCAAACTTGACTTTTAAAAGTCACCCGCTGATATTTGCTATTTAATAACCGCAGAGAAGAAAAAAAACCCTGTGTCCTGCCTGCCTCTCTCCAGGACAGGACAGGCAAAGCGGGAGGGTTCTCTCTCTCCTTCTGGCTCTCCATGTATGGTAGGGTTTGCAGTACAAACCGCTGCCCCCCAAACTGTAAACGACAGCCAAGACAGAGCTTGCCGTAGTAATAAAAGTGCCAGGCTAATACTGGTGCAGCTGTGATGCTCGGGGGGTAACCATGGGCAAGTTACACTCCCTCAGCCTACCTAATAGGGCGGTTGTGAGGATAAAATGGATGGAGGGCAGAAATGAGTTTCCTGGATAAAATCCATCCGCCCAACCTTTCCTGGGGCTTTAAATTGTTCTGTAATTTGAACAGTAAAGAAAGCTGTCAGGAAGAAAATTGATTCATTTGAAATGTGGTGCTGGAGCAGAGTTCTGTGGATACCATGGACAAATAAGTGGGTTCTAGATCAAATCAAGCCTGAATTCACCCTAGAATTTAAATGACAAAACTGAGGCTATCGTACTTTGGTCACATCATGAGAAGACAAGATTCTCGGGAACAGTCAATAAAGCTAGGAAAAGCAGAAGCCAGTAGGGAAAGTGGAAGCCCTAAACTGAGATGGCTTGACTCCCTAAAAGAAGCCACGTTTTCAAGATCTGAGCAAGGCTGTTAATAACATGATGCTTTGGAGGTCTTTTATACATAGGGTTGCCACCGGTCGGAGGCAACTTGACGGTACACAATACACACAAATTGTTCACCACTGTACAAAGGGCAGCTACAGTCTAAATCTCATCTTTACTAGGTAAGGCTATGAGAGAGTGGCTTGCCCCAGACCACATGGTGAGTATTCAACTGAAGGAGGAGAGATTTGGCACCAGGATTTCGGCGTACACATCTAGCAGTCGGCCCACTGCTTTGACACGCTCCAACAATACGCAATCGTTCAGCCCAGCCTTTGGCCAGAAGTGAATGCTTCAGGAACTATCTTTATGAGACTCTTGGCCAAGATTGAAAGTATGATCTAATAAGGGACCTCCGTTCCAACCTCAGTAGTATTAACTGTCCCATGACCGTACATAAACTTATCTCAGATTTGCTAAGCGCTGCATTTACCCTCTACAGACTTGAGTTTGCACAACCTTAATTCATCCAAAACGAACAGCTATTTAGACACACTGAACAATTGATCCTCAGTCAGACTAGCTCCTCCTTCAGAACAGGAAGGGACTCGCCCTCCCCTCCCCCAAAAGTCTAGCTTCAGCTCCTCCGTGACTCTGTTTGCCTGACCGATATGCAAAGCTGAAAACACACCCGTGAAAAAGCCCATGAGAATTATATAGGGGAACCCCCAGAAAGTAGATCAGAGTTTCCTAAAGAGGCTTCTGTGCTTTTCTGCCCTCCTCGTGAAAAATGTGAGCAGAATGAGCTTTGCAAAATACTTAAATCTGTCCATAAATCTCCACAATGCTGCAATACAACACTTTCCATATATACGGTCACATTACAGGACCACTGTAGAAATATGCTATGCATAGCTGTGCCTGAAATGCACTTTTGGATACTCCCCTATACTGTTTGCCAAGCAACAAAGACAACAGGCCCCAGAGGTCCGACACAGAATAAAACCTTCTGGCTCTTTCAAAAACTAGCTGATTTATTGTTGTAGCACAAGATTTCACGGGCTGGAACTCATGTGGAATATACACCATTAAGCAGGGTAGAGAGGAGAAAAAAATTAATCAAGTAAGATCTAAAGGCCAAGCACAAGCAAATTATTATTTAGCTATTTATACCTCACTTTCCCTGTACCGAGGCTCCAAAATGGATTACAGCATTGTTCCTCCCTTCTCCATTCTAGCCCTATAAACAGCCATATAAAGTAAGTTAAGCTGAGAAACAGTGTCTAGCCCAAGGTAACCCCATGAGCTTCCATGTAGGGTTGCCAGCTCCAAGTTGGGAAATTCCTGGAGATCTGGGGGGTGAAACCTGGAGAAAGTGGGGTTTGGGGAGGGAAAGGACCTTGGCAAAGCATAATTCCATAGAGTCCACCCCCCAAAGTAGCCATTTTCTCCAGGTGAACTGATCTCTGTGGCCTGGAGACCAGTTGTAATTCCAGGAGATCTCCAGCCACTACCTGGAGGCTGGCAACCCTACTTCCATGGCAGAGTGGGGATTTGACCCTGGGTATACCAGATCCTAGGCTGACATGCTTAACTATTACACCATACTGGCCTTAGGCAGCTATTGCACCAATAAACACAGACACCAGTCAAATGAATGTCCCCCCCAGCTTGTTGTAGCGGGTAAGGAATGCCAAAACAAGGTAAATCGTTCAACAAACTCCTGAGAAGAACTGGATATACAGTTCCCAAGCATCCCAAAACAATTCTCTTATGTCTCTGGGAAGACCCCACAATTCCGAACATTAGAAAAAATCTGATTTTCACTATGCTTTCTGCTGCAAAAATATTGCTAGCATCCTCCTGGAAACAAAAGAACCGACCATCTGTATCAAATTGGTACAAGACACTATGGGATATCTTTAGCATGGATAAAATTTTTGATCGTCTCCAATCCATAAAAAACATTACCAGTCAGCATTCTTTGAGCAATGATTACCTTTTTTAAATTATACAAACAGTACAAAACAATCACACATCTCTGACTCTTTTGTTTACAGTTTTGTTGGCTTAACTTGACAAATTATATAGTATGTGTAGTGAAGACAATGTTAACCTTCAGGTTATGTAATATATTACTTCTTCCATTATAAGTTTAATCTCTGTGTATTGTAAAGAGTCTTTAATTTTTATTTTCACTTGTTTTGTTGTGTGGTAATTTGTGGGGTCTGCAGTCTGCTTTGGCAACTATTTTGGTCCAAAACGTCCTGGGAGACAGATGATAGTCCCACATTGGTTACCATTTTCACAGTAAAATCCTAAGCACATCCTAAGGACAGTATCTCCAGTCAAAGCCCATTGATTTCAATAGGCTTAGAATGGAGTAACTCTGTTTAGGATTTCACAGTTTCTGACGCTGCCATTTGCCCTTTTCATCTAAATAGAGACTGATCCTGGTCTACATAAACAGCTGATCGATATTATTGACATACATTGTAAGAAAAAATATCAGCAGTAACCTACTGGCAAATCAAGGATATTAGAATTGTTTTTTGTTTGGTTTATAACCAGGAACTCAAATACAAGAATGTTCCTTCCAGTATATTTTGCAACGTATACGGTTTGGCTCTGTATTCCCTCCTCCCACCTTTTTGCGTTCTATTACTGCTATTATTTCTCTGATTCTCTGTCACCACAAACTAAAAACACAAACATCTTAAATAAAAATTGTTTTAAGTTTTCAGCAACTCTTTTTCTGATTTACCCAACAAATAAAGAACTGCCTATAAGCAGAATGCATCCCATGCTCTAAAAGGACGCCAGAATATTAATCCTAACGGAAAACACATTTTCTCCATGTCATCTCCCTTGGGGGAAAAAATAATTGTAATGGGTACAACTGCAGGAAGAAAGCACGATTTCCATCCATTTCTACAGCTTGTCAACGTTCTTGTGCATCTCATCTTGATGTTCTTCCAACCCCACCCATTTCAAGCTCTCCGCATTCCTTCAGAGAGGGCATCACATTCACAACTTCAGTTGGGTGCTGCTAACTCATGTTGCAATACGCAGGCACGACAGGGTCAGCAGAAGTTCAACATGAACTCAATATGCTTTGAGTGCAAAATTACTTGGCATGCACACGCTCTGATTAAACAGGGGTCCGTTGGCTCTGGACAGAAACAGAGCTTATTTGCTGTGCCTGCGCAGGCCCCTCCCTCCTCCTCTCATGTGCAGCGCATGATAAAATGCTTCCTGTATGACCAGGTTCCGGCTACAGCCTCTGAATACAGATGTCTTGGCAAACTGGAACTTGGTTCCGGCCACAAACCTTAATTTGTTGAGGGGCCCATATCGAGGCACCAAATGCTATTTAATCGGTTTGTTGTGCCTGTTGCACACAGCCCACAACATATTCGAACACCACTTTTACCACTTAATTTCTTCTTTAGTATTTTTGCAGTGCTGCCAGCTGTTGCAACGTGCCTGGAAGGTGCAAGGCCTCATCTCTTCCGGCAAACTCCTCTTTCAGTGAAAGCCTTCCTTCACTCTAGTCAGACTCCCCTACTGGAAACAAAGAGTGTGCAGCTGAATTTGCACCCTGCATTTCTAACCGTACCTTGACCTGGATAGCCGAGGTGGGCCTGATCTTGTCAGGTCTCAGAAGCTAAGCAGGTCTCAGAAGCGAAGCGAAGCAGCCTTGGTTCCAACGAAGACCAGCGTTGCAGAGGTAGGCAATGACAAATCCCACCAGGGGTCGCCAAAAGCCAGCTATGACTTGAGGGCTCTCTCCACCACCCCCATTTCTAACTGTAGACTGCAAAATCATTACAGCAGGGGCCTTCATTACTACTATTATTAATACTGTATTGTTATTACAATTTCATTATTATTTTATTACTATTGTTTATAAAGATAAAAAACACACCCACCCTTCTCTTAGAACTGAACCACACTGCATAATTTGCTTTAAAAAAAGTTTTCAAATTAAACACTTGGCTGGTCAAGTGGCAACTGCCATAATAAGGCATCACCAACAACTCTGGCTTCACGTCTTACATTTTTCAGCATAAAAAGCCCTAAGCGCCTTTCTCCTTTTGGCTGCAGGGCGAACTCTGGGGCATGCACAAACGATGTCTCCGTCGCCATTTAGCATTTCTAAGTCAAGTCCAGTTGGAAACCTTACATAGGAAATTGCCAGCTAAAGATGAACCAGGATGTTAATTTTTTGTGTTTGCTTGCATTGGCAAAGCTAGAGACAGGGCCGGATCAATGGAGGGGGGCAAGGGGGTAGTCTGCCCCCGGCGCCGCCAAAGGGGTGGGTGGGTGCAGCTGCCAGCTGCCAGGAGCGTGCAGGAGCTGGCAGTGGCAGCGCAGGTGGCTGCACGGAGGGCTGGGAGGCCACCCGCGCCATTTGCCTGCCCCACTGATGGGGCCGCCCCTTCAGCGGGGCAGGCGAATGGCACGGGCGGCCTCCCAGCCCTCCGCTCAGCCGCCTGCACTGCTGCTGCCAGCTCCGTGGCACACCAAGCGCCGGGGTGGCCGGCTTGCCACACGGGCAGCACCCCCACCCCTGTGTGATGATGTCATGGAATTGACATCACCATGCAGTGCCGAGGGCGCATGTGCGCTGCGCGAGCAGGGGGAGGGAGGCCAGACTTGGGTTGCCCCGGGTGCTGGCAACCCTAGATCCGGCCCTGGCTGGAGAGAGGAGAGGCTGGGAGGGAGAGTGATAGGTGTGAAAGATTTGGCTGAAGAAGCGGGCAAGGAGGAAAAAGATGCTTCAGGTGAGGGAAAGCCCCTTGAACAAGCTGTGAAGGAACTGCAAGAAGAGATGCAGCACTCAGCCATGCCCTGGGCAGCCAAAAACTGCAGCCCTGTGAGCTGAGCAAGAGATGGCATATACAAAGGACCCCAGAGGCTGAGCCGGAAGGCATCCATTTGGACATGGCACTGCAGCAACAGTTTGCAACTGGCGGAACAGCTACTTGGCATGCAGAAGGCCACAGGTTCAATGCCCATCCTCTACAGTTTAAAGGGCCAGTGAGTGGGTGATGCAAAAGACCTCCACCCAAGACCCCAGAGAGCCGCCGCCAGTCACAGAAGACCAGACTGCCCTTGACGGACCAAGGCACTGACTCAGTAAGCTGCAGCTTGACTCATTCAACTGAATGAGCTCACAAGAAAACCAAGCGGGAAGTGACTGCAATACTGCAACAACAGCGCAAAATCAAGCAACATACAGAAGCAGCCCGGCAGTGGGTGAGCATTTGATGAAGGAAAGAGGCACAGAAGAATTTAGTAAAGAGTCCAGTAGCACCACTAAGACTAACCAACTTTATTGTAGCGTAAGCTTTTGAGAAGCACAGCTCTCTTCGTCATCTGAACTCACACCAACCAGTCCTTAGACTCTGGAAACGTGTGTTATAGATCCATATAGTAAAGATGCAGGCATGCCTCTGAGGAAGAGAGCTGTGGTTCTTGAAAGCTTATGCTACAATAAAGTTGGTTAGTCTTAAAGGTGCTACTGGACTATCTAGTATTTTGCAACTACAGACTAACACGGCTAACTCCTCTGGATCTATGACCAGAGGAATTTAGGAGGACCTAAAGAACTTAATGTAAGTAACTTTAACTCAGCTTGTTCATGTTGCTTGTGTATACAGTTATATAAGCGCGTGCATTGCTATAAATGTGGAATTTTTAAATTACTTAGCCAGGTTGTGTTTATTCAGTCTTTCATTAAGTTTTAAAATACCCTAAAATAAACTAAATTGTCATTGGTCATATTACCTTCTTACAACTCATGCGGACATGGTCTGAACGCCCACCGTCAAGGGTAGAGAAGACTTAAGAAAAAATGCCGCATTAGATATTATTTGGCACATTCAGAAAAAAAAATTAAGGGGCCTATCATTCAGCCCACAGCACAGAACCGCAAAGCAAACAAACTCCCACGTGCCCAAGCTGCAACACGCCTTAGCATTCCAAGCTCTGAACAAACAAGCGTCCCTTTGAAAAGATTCGACTTCCCTTCCCGGCTTCCCACAGGCCTTGAGGACAGCTCTTTACATACCCACTAACAATGCTGATAAGGCAGCGCCTGAAAGAGAGCCTGCAATAAAACAAACACGCCAAACTCTTTCTCAACAGATGCCTTCTGCAAATTAGCTGTTTGTGCAATGAAAATGAAATCCTGCCCTCAAGTCATAGTTGATGTATGGCGACACACACACACACCCCCGGTGGCATTTTCATGGCGAGAGACTAACAGAGGTGGTTTGCCGTTGCCTCCCTCTGCAGCCTTGGTCTTCGTTAGAGGTCGCCCATCCAATTACTAACCGACCCTGCTTAGCTTCTGAGAGCGGAACTACAAGTGACAAAAGGCACAGATTGGACACTTGTCAGCTTCCCTCAAGTTTTGATGGGAAATGGAGGCAGCTTGGCGGAATGTTGGACAAGTGACAGTTGGAAAGTCCATTGGACCGCAGTCGGAGAGCCAAGCTGCAAGACCAGGATGCCTACATTTCCCATCAAAACTTGAGGGAAGCTGACAAGTGTCCAACCTGTGCCTTTCGTCACTTGTAGTTCCGCTCTGAGATCCGACTAGGCTATCCAGGTCAGGGCAAAATGATATCCTGCCCTCAAGTCATAGCTGCCGTATGGTGCCCCCCTGGTGGGGTTTTCATGGCAAGAGACTAACAGAGGTGGTTTGCCATTGCCTGCCTCTGCAACCCTGGTCTTCAATGGAGGTCTCCCATCCAATACTAACCAAGGCCAACCTTGCTTAGCTTCTGAGATCTGATGAGATCAGGATTTGCGGTTTCCACAAGGAACATGGAGGCCGAAAGGTATAAACTCCCCCCTCCCCATGCTCCCTTTGCAAGGCTGGACTGTCTCTGCTTCAATTCTCCCACCACCCCTAAACTTCCCTTTGCGTACACAAGCACCACCACTCTCCAGGAGATATCTCTCAACCGTACTGCAACATGGCCATGTCTGTGCCAACCTTAATCAGAATTGTTAACCATAACGCAACCTCCCTTTAAGCCGTGGTTTCAAATGCCAGCAGAAGGGAGAGCCCTGAAATATATACTATTTTAATTCTCAACATTATTCCCATAGAGACCCCATAAAAACATAACCCAATCTCGTTCCTTGCTATAGTTAGGCAACCAGGCGCATGTCTCAGGCTTGTGTTTGCTTTGGCCTCAGTGTGGCACTGTGTTCTAACCTCCCTCATAAACAGAGTGTGCAACCCGGCTATATCCCTGAGAGCAATCCATTTTCACGTTAAATACGGTCAGCACCAATGCAAATGTTAGTCTAACTCCATAGGTAAAGGAAACTGAAAAGTGGAGGGGGGAGGCCAGGTTGCACAAGTGAGATGAGGAAATGCTTGAACCTGTAACACAGTCCTGCCTGTTTAAGTGTGGTTAGAAAATGAGGAATCTTGCATCAGGATGTGCAGGAAAGATTTGCTTTTACCAGGCCACTTATCATCCGCAAAGGCTTCAGCTCTCTCTACAACATGGGCAGTTTTCCAAAATGCATGCAACAAATATGCATGACTGACATCTAATCTTAAACAATTATCAAGGCAGGTGGATCACGGCAGGCAATCTCAAGATGGCTCCTGGAACTCGGGCAGCATGCTGGCTGACCTGGGCCGAAGAAAACAATTTTGGCCTCTGGCCACAGGTACCAGAGAGAAGTCCAGCACCACGGAAGGAGAACTGAGGGAGGCAGATGGCTCCACATTTCCTGTGCACAGCAGGTGCGTGTTCACCCCTTTCCCAAAAACAGGCTCTCACACTGCTGCTGGAGTCGAACCTCTATTCTTGGGAAGAGGCACAGAGAAGGACAAATGCCAAGAACCAGCTCAAAGAAAGAACAGCCTCTTCTACGAGCAAGAAGATTAAATACAAACAGCTGCATCTCTGAATGATACAGGAGCAATGACCTCTTTGGGCACGGCAAGGAAGACCACACCAGGGCTGAAACCCTGTATTTATATTTGGCTTTTCAGTCAAGATGGGCACCCGCAGGTTTGCAACAATTAAAGTCCACTGCAAAGAGACAATGCAAGATGGCAGAAGTTTTGTGTCATTCTTGCTATATCCTGCTTGCCTGGCTCATTCATTCTGTACATTTTTAGTTGACGCTACCTACTAAACCTTCATGAAGCACATAATTGGTATCGTGATTACTATAGAGTTGTATTGTTCTTTTTATTTACACAACGAGTAGTTTTGTCAAATCAGTTTGGTGTAATGGTTAAGAACGTGGGACTTATAATCAAACCAGTTTGGTGTAGTGGTTAAGAAGGTGGGACTTTTAATCAAACCAGTTTGGTGTAGTGGTTAAGAAGGTGGGACTTTTAATCAAACCAGTTTGGTGTAGTGGTTAAGAGCGTGGGACTCTAATCTGGAGAGCTGGGTTGGATTCCCCACTCCTCCACTTGAAGCCAGCTGGGTGACCTTGGGTCAATCACAGCTTCTCGGAGCTCTCTCAGCCCCACCCACCTCACAGGGTGATTATTATTATTATTATTATTGTTAAACACAGCAGTGAAGACTCCGGCAGTTGGAGAATGCACATTTCCATAGCAGGGCATATTCCAAGCAGTGCAAAAGATCTTCTTCAGGAGGGATTTGGGAGCTAGTTTTTATTGGAAATTGGCCTCAGAATTCTACAGCAGGGAGAAGGGCTTCCCCAAACTGCCAATACTCCATCCTGTTGTAACACATTGTAAAGTCGTTTTTAAGACTCTGATCTTCAGAGCCATTTGCAATTAGTCCTCTTGTGTTACTTTCATGGAATGGAACATACATCGACAGAGGTCACATACATAATAATAACAATAACATTCAATTTATATACCGCCTTTAGGACAACTTAATGCCCACTCAGAGCGGTTTACAAAGCATGCTGTTATTATCCTCACACCAATCACCCTGCAAGGTGGATGGGGCTGAGAGAGCTCTGAGAGAGCTGTGACTGACCCAAGGTCACCTAGCTGGCTTCAAGTGGAGGAGTGGGGAATCAAACCCGGTTCTCCATATTACAATCCTGCCGTTCTTCACCACTACACCAAACGTGAATGGGAGACAGTGGGAAGCTCACAAGCCCTCTTTGTTTGTCCCCAGAGGCATCTTGCTGGCCGCTGCTGAAAACTGAGTATTGGTTTAGATCAGGGATCTTCAACAGATGGAGGAAGTAGCTTGGGATCGACCCCCCCCCCCATTACTCAGAAGTAGCTCTCATTAAAGAAAATATTGTCAGTCTCTGGACTGGACAGACCTTTGGTCAAAACGAGTAAGGTAGTTCTTATTTTAAAAAGGCAGGGGAGAACAGTTTGTAACACGAGGAAGTCTGGAAATAGAAAAACGCTCAGTACAAATAACAGAATTCTCTATACCCATCCTGTTGCCTTTGATTAAATGCACATTTGTTAGTGTAATTTAACACCATTGCAGACTCATGACTCCAGAACCTCTGGCAGCATAGTTGTGCTGGATCCAGCAAAAAGGACAGAGGAAAAAATCCACACAGCTGCACCAGTGGAGCTCTAAGGATTGTGTCTTGGTACTGATACATGAAAGGTGGGCTGTCCTTAACCTCGTAGTGACTTGCAGTATCAGAAGAGCCATAAGCCATGAACGATTGCCTTTGGGAGACCAGATTTCAAAGCTCACTTTTGACCTTATTGAAGAGCCGTGAACAAACTGCTCTCTCAACTCCACTCCAGTCCGTAAAAAAATAACGATGGCCTCCCTCGCAGGGACGTTTTGAGGATCCGCTCTCACCCCAAATGACAATTAATAGCTCTGCAAAGAGCTGTCAGGTAACTGAAGCTTCATAGGCTGCCATCTTTTAGCGAATCCATCTTAGCAAAATCCATCCGCTGGGGAGGAAGGGAAGGTTTTGCTGACAGTGTCATGAGATCAATACATTCTGCAGATTACTGAGGGCATAAAAGGAATATCCTAATTTGCCACTGCCTCAGTTTTTTGAGGTTTGTTCAAGCTAACCAGAAATAATACTATGAAGTAAAGCCAGGTGAATGTCCGTGGCCTCAGAAGGAAGCAAAACACTCTTAGCCAATGGCTAGTGGTGTCCTCTCCCCCCTTTCCAGCATGCATTCCATTAACTGTATTTAGTCAATATTATTTATTTATTTATTATTTATTAATTGGACTTGTAGTCCACTCTCCCTGCGATGCAGGCTCAGAGTGAATCACAACCCGATTAAAATACCATACAATGTACAATAAATAGAAATACAGTTGAACAATCAAAACTGGCAGCAAAATTCAAGACAGACCGCGGATTTCGCAGTCCTGCATAGTCACTGGGTCCACGGAGGATGGTGTACAACAATGAACTAAAAAACAGGAGGGGGTCTTTCCCGCCCCCCCGCCCCCTTGGTAGGAGGTCAAGATTAGGCATGCGAACTGATTTTAAGTTTTCAGTTTTCTAAAAACTTCCTCTGCTGAACTCCAAACCAGCATAAACCAGTGGGTGGGTGTGGGGGAACCTTTAAGCGGGGAAGGAATGGAGGGGGAAAGCTGAGGAAAGGTCCCGTCCGCACAACAGATTTAAGCCAGTTTCATGCCCGTTCAACCGTATGACTTCCAACCAAAGAACTCAGTCTCTGGAACACCCTCACAATTGTGGGCAGGAAAACAGTTTGAAACCATTTTTAAAAGTCATTTAAACTCATAAGGTAGATGTGACAAGCCTTTCTGCCTATGGCTGTAATTTGTATTGGTGTAAACTGTGCTTGTGTCCCATCAGGTCTGGCAGCAACCCCAGATGGACATGGCTAATTCACAGTTCAGCAGTATCCTAAAAGACCTCCCTAGGGAGGTCTTTTGTTGTATTCATGCCCCCCCTTCAATTTCTCACCTGCTCAGAACAATAAATAAGAACAGAAATGGATCAGCCCAAGGCGCTTGCTGCAATAAAAAGCTAGATGCCCCCTGGACGCTCCTCTAAGCCCCCAGCCCCTTCTTTCTTCATTTCCCCCCAGGAGAATGCTATCCATGAAAGTGCAGGTTTCCTTTAGCCACAAATCGAGTTTATTCCTGAGCAGCAAGGCACTTCCCGGGCAATGATTTTAAGCCCCGCCAATTCACAAAAGCATCACAACTCAAAATCATTCCATGCCTGAAGACCGCCGTTGCAAATATTTATGCAGTATCTGCACAGTTATTTCTGCTTTGAAGCCATCACTGAAATTAGCAGAAGAAGCAAACGCACAAGTGGAAGCACATGGTGTGAATGAACCCAATATTTTCACTTAGCAGCCGACTTTTAGAAAAATGGAATTATATTCCAGATCTGTCCAAACACAGTGAACCAAGCAAATGTCACTGAGTACAAATCGTACCCAGCTTGACCCAACACAGATCATACACGGCAAAGATTGGACCAATAGAGCAATGAGCATCAAAATGTGGATTTGGATATAAAATCAGGTGGGAACTAGAGATGGGCACAAACCGAAATACGAACCAAAATTAAGCACGAACCAGGCCGGTTTGTGGTTCGCGAACCGCGGTTCGTCAGATCCCATTTCTGATGAACCACCACGAACTTTAGGCTGGTTCGTTTGGTTCGTTTTTTGGTTCTTGACAGCAGGCAGACTGGTACCAATCAATCACTTTCCTAGGCAACAGGGGATGGACTTCCTGCAGACCTTCTGCTGGCCCAGAAGTGACCTTTTTCTGGCCCAGAAGTGACCTTCTGCTGACCTGGAAGTGATTTTTTTTTCTGGCCCGGATGTGACGTTTTCATGAACCAAACGAACCGGTTTGCGAATCAGGGGCAGATTTGTGAAAGTTTGTGGTTCATGAAATTTGATGAACCACAAACCGCATGGTTCAGTTTTTTCCCGGTTCATGCCCATCTCTAGTGGCAATTCTCTTGCAGGTGCATCATAATGTCAGGAGATGATAACAACCAAGCTGATCCAGGAGAGGAAGATATGAGAGGCTCAATGGCAAATCTGAGTTTACCTCGGGAGAGTTTGCAAAATGGCTGTGAAATAAGCCTGTTGGGGTCTATTTAGAAATACTAAACATGAAAAATAAGACCAACTTATTCAGCATTAATTGATATTAGGCTCCTCTGTTTTCTGCCGGGGGAGGGTGAAAAGGAGCATAGAGTTACAGAAAGGCAAAGTTCAGAAGCAGGTACCACTTCAGAAAGTGTGAGTACTACTATACAATGGGGAAATTGTGGTAAAGCAGCAAACGGAGTATTCCGTTTAGGACATAAACTGGAGAAACATTTTTCCAAAGGACCTCTGTTAAAAATGTCTATCCTGACAGCTCCCCATTTTCTTAACAAAGTACAACAGCACATTTGTAATATGCGTCATACTGGTGTCTTAGCAACTTCATTATGCACTTTGGTATTTCTTGTGCATTTTCAAAAAGCCTGGAGACTTTATTCACTGTTTTTCCGGTGTGCACAACAGCAAACCTTATATGCAAAGTCCCTGTGAGTCAGAAATGTCAGGATCACACCCAGCGGTGATTCTTCTTCAACGTTTCATTGGAGCAGAGCAAGAAAAGCCATGTCAGGAAAGTAAAACGATTGCCTTCCATCTAGTGCAACGTTTAGTCAGGTCTGCTTCTACTCTCTGCTCAAAGAATACAGAAATCTAGGATCTGCTGCAAGTAAAAGCTCAGCTCCGCAACCAGAATTATACCGAGCACACCAGCAAATATTAGCTCACTTTGAAAGCTACTTGGGGAATTTGATCAATCAAATCAGCATTATTCTGCACTACAGATGCAAACGGAATGCTTATGTGATTATTTTTGTTAATGTTTGCTTCGTTAAGCACCTGTAAAGTATATTTCAAATAATTATAAAGTATTTGTTCGTTACTACAGCATGCACTATGTAAGCTAAAGGCAAATCTCTTTGCAAGCAAAAAAAAAACCCACCCAGAGCTACCGAAATGATTACACGGTACACAAAGCTTGCTCAGACAAGTTGGTGCCCTCGGGGCAAAAATCATAACCATTGCTTGGAAACTCCGAACAACTTTCTTCCTGAACCTACCTAGGAAAAGCAAACCACCCCACCCTGTTTATCTTCTGTGAAAATGGAAACAAGTTTTTGTTTTGTTTAAAGTCCAAACTGGTCTCAAATTCATAGCAAAAAGTGTTTTCAGATGTGACATCCACGTGTCCCAAGAGCCTGGCAACCAAGCGTGTATCTTCCCGATACGTGCAGTCACCATGTTATCAATGTATATATTCTTCAAGTATATATAGGTTTGGAACATGCACTGGATTTTCCAGCGTTCTGGTTCATGCATACCAAAGCTGTAGCATGAACCTGAAATTGTGATGCCACCCTATTCACACAAAATTGTGAACACGTGTATTGGAAATACCGTGGGTAGTGCAAGACCCTTACCTGTGGATTGCCATGTTCCTGGGATGCGGGGATGTTATCTCTGAAAAGGGCTTCAACAAGCTCTGGTTTAAGAAGTCTGGTGTTGGGTGTCAGAAGCAGCTCTCTTCTTCATGAGCCCCTGTGCCTCAGTATGCCAGAAATTTGACAAGAACCTTGCCAACTTTGCTGAAACCAGAAGCCTGTGTTGCTCCTAGAAAATGTGATTGGCTTTTCGATGATTTCATCCAGAAAAAGGACTGCTTCAGTACCACGATCATGAAGGTTGATGCAGATTGTGAACGGAACTATTTAAGCTGAATTCCTTAAGTTGACTTTGAGCAAGACTTCATTTGCAGAGATTCTACCCAGGCACTCGTCAGTTTCAACTTGGATTCAGTTTCAACTTGGATTCAGTTTCAACTTGGATTCGTAGGCTGCTTCCACACACGTTGGATAATGCACTTTCAATGCTCTTCAGTGATCATTTGGAACTGGGTTTTTGTGTGTGAAACTAAAAATCCACTTCCAAAGGATTGCTGAAGTGCATTGAAAGTGCATTATCCAACACGTGTGGAAAAGGCCATTGATTCACTTCCCTAGAACCACTTTACTGGGATTTATTCAGTCACAATTTTGTATAATTCCCGTTCTGTACAAGTGTAGATGATTTTGTTAGGGCTTTGCATAATAATCGCTTGAATAATTTGTGCCTTTGATATACTGCATTATTATATCCTTGCTATATAATATAAAATTTATTTATTTTCGACTTTTATTCTGCCCTCCCCTCAAAAGCAGGCCCAGGCAGATTACATCAAGTAAAAACATTCATAACAACTTGCATCTTAAAAACAGTTTAAAATAACAAACAGCACAACAGTACACTATAAAAATTAAAATATACAAGACAGCAGCAATCAATATGCTCATTGGAGGCAACCAATCTGCCAGTTGGGAGCTAGACGGTAGACGATTCTAGCAAGGAGGGGTCTAATCTTCACTTCTCCTCTCTCTAGGCCAGTGAAGGCCTAGTCTAGCCTCAGCCATACGCCTGCTGGAACATCTCTGTCTTACAGGCCTGGCGGAAAGATAGTAAGTCCTGCTGGGCCCTGGTCTCACTAGACAGAGAGTTCTACCAGGTTGGAGCCGGGACTGAGAAGGCCCTGGCTCATAAGAATTTTTGGATATATAAGCTAATTATTTAATAGTAATTTTCCACGGTGGCTTTTTTGTCTTATTTTGTTCATACGCTGCAGTCCCTTATTATACTTTAATAAATTGAATGTGGGCAAGTAGCCAGCAGGAGTGATCGTCAGAGAGGCCCATCGTAAAAGGAGGATTCAACTCATACGTAACCAAAATGTCCTTAGTTAATCAAGCCACTCTGTCTAGGTTGCTTGAACATCACATCAGCACAGGGCTCATTTCGAGGGGGAATGTGCAGGAACGCAGTTCCGGCAGTTCCCCAAAGAGGTCACATGTTGGGGGGCCCCACCCACCTGACTCTCAACCATTTTGGGCCCGTTTCAGCCTGGATTGCGGCCGAAGTGGGTGGTGGGTGGTGGATCACTCTCCCACTCAGCAGCGGCCCGATCCTGACCATTTTGGGCCCAATTTTGGCCCTGAACCGCCAGGATTGGGTCCAAAACAGCCAGGAAAGGTGATGTCAGGGGGTGTGGCGTACGCAAATCAGTTATGCTAATGACACACTGCTGGTGATGGCAAGGGGCGTGGCATATGCTAATGAGTAATGCTAATGAGTAATGCTAATGAGTCCCTCCAGCTCTTTTTCTACGAAATGACCCCTGCATCAGCGTCGCACCTTCTTCCAAAGAACTGAGCAGAGCGCACATGGAGTCCCACCCACATTTTATCCTCAACAGCCAACTCTGTGAGGTAGGCTTTGCTAAGAAACAGCGGCTTGGTTCTGGACTAAATGTTCTGCTCAGACAAGGGACTTCTGTCAGAGGAACAGAACATTCTTGCTTATAACTGTAGCCCTCTGATCTCCCTAAAGTGCGGAGAGCCTCAGGAACAACATGAAAAGCAAATCAGCAGTCTGTAACAGGAAGAGGGAATCGGTGGAAATTACCCCACCCCTTCCGTTCATGGTAAATCTATTCTGGATCCACCCCAGCGTGTCACACAAGGTCGTTGCGCACCAGGATCTTAACCCAGCTCATCCTAATCCAAGTAGAATTAAGAATCAAGACAGTTAAAGAAATCCCAATATCACAGGCCAAAAATTAAAATTACTAAATACGGAACATAAATATATATCAATAGACAAAAATACATGTATTTATTACAGGCGAATGTAAAAACTTTTGCAGGCCCAAATGTAGCCTAAATTCAGATTAAAATAAACAACACACTAACTAGAGTCACATAAATTTGAGTTTGTTGTATGATTTTAATCTGAAATGAGGCTGTATTTGGGCCTGTGTAATCACTTCAGTAGCTCTGGGAGATGGGTGGGTTTGCTTGCAATATGTGGCTGTTGGACTGGGATTTTTTTTAACCTTGGTTCTTAGTTCAATTTTATTTCGGTTAAGTTTTTTTCACCCTCTTTTTTGTTCTTTTCCATCATAATCCAAGCCCAGCTCTCTATCCACTACTACCATACATTTTATCTCACTGTATTGTCGAAGGCTTTCACGGCCGGAGAACGATGGTTGTTGTGGGTTTTCCGGGCTGTATTGCCGTGGTCTTGGCATTGTAATTCCTGACGTTTCGCCAGCAGCTGTGGCTGGCATCTTCAGAGGTGTAGCACCAAAAGACAGAGATCTCTCAGTGTCACACCAAAAGAGGTGTAGCACCAAAAGACAGAGATCTCTCAGTGCCACTGTGACACTGAGAGATCTCTGTCTTTTGGTGCTACACCTCTGAAGATGCCAGCCACAGCTGCTGGCGAAACGTCAGGAACTACAATGCCAAGACCACGGCAATACAGCCCGGAAAACCCACAACAACCATCATTTTATCTCACTCTCCAAAATTTGTTGAAATTTATTATCTAGCTCCTTCCCGGAGACTCAAGGTGGTTTAAGCACAGCTACACCTCAACCACAACAAGATCCCCCCTCACAAACTGGAGTTATTTGAGAGGCAATGAAAGGACCACCAAAGATTTTTTCACTGTGGTGTGCTATGAAGATTAAAAGGTCCAAGGCTCGGATTATCTATGTTTCATCTCGAGCTCAGAAGAGTTCCGATCAGAGAGCCGTGACTCAAAAGCCTGAGCGCTCAGCAAAAAGCAAGATGACTCAATGATTATAAAGCTCCAAACATCACTGATGGGAAGTTCTTGGAGATATTAAAAAGTGAATCACTTTACAAAATGAGCGGTGATGTACATTCAGGGCGTTTTCCAGCATTTGGAACCAGAAGGCTTTGGTGGGGTTTTGTGCTAAGCAGTGCTGGTCAGCAAGAAAAGGCCTCGCCTGCAGGCAAGTGTTCTGTCCTGGAAACCACGCCTTCAGTGGTAATTTTAACAGCGGGCAGGAAAATATAGCACATCCCAGGGATCTTTTCTTCTCACAGCAATTAGAAGAGATGAAAGAAAGTAACTTTAGCATTTATTTGTTTGTTTTACTTCATTTGGATACTGCCTTTCTCCCAATGGAGACCCAAAGCGGCAGACGTTTTTCTCCTTTCCTCTATTTTTTCTTTACAAACAACCCTGCGAGGTAGGCTATGCTGAAAGTCTGTCCAAGGTGCTGATACCGGTCCAAGGTCGCCTGGTGAGCTTCCGTGGCTGAGCAGAGATTTGATTCCAGGTCGGAGTCAGTCGCTCTGAACACTGCGCCACCTTTAGTGGTGCTGCAGAAGTCCCAGGAAAGCAAAGTTAACCTCAAAAGGGGACAGGATGCCAATTTAGTGCAGTGAAACCCCGTGTAGACCTCTCTCCCTGAACACCTCTGAGGAGTTTTCTCAGAAGCTCCTTCAAAGCCACCTTTGACCAACCCTCTTAATCAGCAGCCCCCAACCTTTTTGGCACCAGGGACCGGTTTTGTGGAAGACAATTTTTCCACGGACCAGAGGGTGGTGGTTTTGGGATGATACAATTGTGCGCTTTATTTCTATTGTTACATTATAATACAAAATGAAATGATGATACAGCTCACCGCAATGCAGAAGCAGTGGGAGCCCGGAGCTTGTTTTCCTGCAACTAGACGGTCCCATCTGGGGGTGACAGGAGACAGTGACACCCGAAGTGTGTTGGTTATGTCCAGTCCATAATCTCGTTTTGGTTGCTGTCACTGCAGAAAACCCTGCTTCACCCTGCCCACCACTCACCTCCTGTGCGGCCCGGTTGCTAACAGGTACCGGTACCGGTCCACGGACCGGGGATTGGGGACCCCTGCTCTAAATCCTCATTTCCAACTGCAGTTGTGTTTCAGACCCATGCAACCACATTTCCTCTAGTTTCCCTGATCTTGCCTCTCCCTCATTACCCTCTTTTCTTCTCCACTATTTATTTCACGCCATAAGTGGAAGTAAGACTTCAATTTTCTTGGTAGTTTTTGTTTGGTTTTGCTTTGCTTACTAAACTTTGCAGAGAGCCATATTCATGGATGGCAGTCTATAAGTAAAGAGCAAGAACCCAACAAAGCATTCTGCTCAAAATCAACAGTTACAAGCTTTCTGTTTTCGAAAAGGGGTTGCCTTCCAGTTCTAGGGTGCAAAACACACATTATCAGAGCCACTGTGGAAATACACTCTATGGTCTCTGTCCAAGCCATCCATGCATGGAACACAGTGTTTCTCTCTGTTCCTGCAGCCTCTCCCAAGCCCTAGAAAGATCTTCTTGGAGGAATCTTCTTGGAAGACATTCTTGGAGAAACAGCCCCATAAGCTGCAGAGAGGGCTGGGAAGAGGAGGCACAAGGGGTTGAAAGCACTTCTTCACCCTCTTCTGAAAGTGCAGTTCTATGGGGCGGGAGGTGAGGAAAGCAAGCAATTTCATCCTCCTCCCTGCCCCATCTCACTCCAGCCCCCAAACCTGCACAGGTCCTTCAACTTCAGGAACAATCTTTTCCAGGATCAGAAGGGCTGCCGGAAAGGAGAGGAATGAGGGGAAACCTCTGTGCATGGACACAAGTCACAGCATTTTGTTCAGAGGTACCAACTTCTTTCCTAGATCAAGCAAAGGGGGAAAGGGTTCCAGATGACGGACAGCTGGCCTTGCACGGCACTGGCTGGCTGAAGCTGGGAGGTCGCAAAGCTCCCTCCCTTCCCCCTTGCTTGCGCAGTTGTTCAATCTTGCTGGGAGAAAAATAAGAATTGAAGAAGGGGACATGCAGCATTTCTTTAAGAGGAAGACAGCCTATCTAAAGCAGGTAAAGAAAAAGAAGGCCATTAACTGAAGCTGCATTGGAATCTCTCATACACATCGGGAAAGGAAGGCAGGAGAAAGCACAGCCCCACAGGGCGGGGGGGGGGGATGCTCAGTGGATTCTCAGCTGGGATAGTCTGTCCTTACTCCATCCCCTTCCCACTATCTCTTTGCAACAGCTGAACTACAACTCAGGCAGCAGCCTTACATATTACGCTATATGTGGGGGGGGGAGGAAATGGGAAAATGAAATCCTGCCCTCAAGTCACAGCTGACTTATGGTGACCCCTGGTGGGGTTTTAAAGGCAAGAGACTAACAGAGGTGTTTGCCATTGCCTGCCTCTGCAACTCTCGTCTTCGTTGAGGTCTCCCATCCAATTGCTAACCAAGGCTGACCTTGCTTAACTTCTGAGATCTGATGAGATCAGGCTCACCTTTGCTATCCAGGTCAGGGCTCTACATGAAATCATGCCCTCAAGTCACAGCCGACTTATGGCGACCCCCCCCTGGTGGGGGTTTCATGACAAGAAACTAACAGAGGTGCTTTGCCATTGCCTGCCTCCACAGCCTTGGTCTTCATGGGAGGTCTCCCATCCAATCACTAACCAGGGAAGACTCTGCTTAGCTTCTGAGATCTGACCAGATCAGGTTCTCCTGGGCTATTCAGGTCATTATTCTATATATCAAAGAGGAAATAACGTAACAGCAAGCCAAACCAAAAAGGAAGGGGAGGAAGAGCGTGTACTTCAAATATAAACCTACTTCTAACTTTAAAGGTGATGAAGAATCGCGTTCACACTGTGTTGGAAGCCTGTGTTTTGATCCCTGTTTTCACCACCCTCTTTTGTTTGTAAAAAACCAGGATCTGAAACACAAAATATATGTTACAAAGTCTCGGCTTGGCACCCTCGCCCATGTGAGCATTGGCACCCCAGAACTGCCAACATAGTTGGGAAGAAGGCAACCAAGTATACATTTTTTTAAAAAAATCAGGAATTCAAGCAAGCAGGCGGAAACTTACTGGAAATGGGATATCTTATGCCCAGAAAATTCATTAAGGGTGGGGGAAAGTGGAGGGAGAGAGAAGAGTAGAGTTACTGCCTTCTTGGCTTCACAACACAGTCCGCACGCACAACAGCTGTACTCCTCTGCATTCATCGGATACTTTGCTCCCATCAACAGAACCATGGCTTGCTATTTAGGAATTAGTATTTATCATCACAGACGCATACGGTAGTCTGAAGCGGCGGTTTTCAAACTCTAGATTGCAGGAGACCTTTCCCGTTATGACGTCCACTCAGGAACCCCTGTGCTTTGGCCACGGAACCGCTGTTTACTAGCAAAAAAAAAAAAAATCTGGGAGATGTGCTAGGAAATGTACTTGGTTCACACCCTATTGGGCCTCGCCACTCATGACATGACGGCATATCCCACAGTATGCTCAATGTCTCTTGCAGCTGTGCATTTGTTTTCAGCAAAGCTCTTTCTCCTTGGGGTGCATGTGATATGGTTCCAAAGAGGACCAGGGCTCCCCAGGATACTTCTCAGGAAGCTGGACCTGAGTTCTAATCTCCTCTCAGCACGAAGTTCAGTGGATGGAGCTGGGCGGGTCTCTCTGTCCCCAGCCTACTGCACGTGGTCATTGTGAGAATGTAAATATGGTGACATGTATGGGGCTAACCTGAGCTTCTTTCAGGAAATGTAATAAATAAATGGTAAAAACATTAAGGTCAGGGGGAGGGGGGGTGTCCGAGCAGCCTCAGCGGATCTGTAGACCACATAAGCGAGCCATCAAAATATTCCATGCGGCTGAGTTTGCAAACATCAGAGCTACCAGCAAAGAGACGGACACCTAAATATTAGGGAGGCTGCTTAAGGTTTACCACGAAATATCTGCGGAATGCTAAGGCGTGCCGAGAGGTAGGCACATGTCTAACTTGCAAAGAGAGAGAGATGTTTTCAACTCAAATCCAAAGTCAGCTGACTTACCATTACTGCTTAAAAGTGTTTAAGAAATGTTTCTGGAAGAAACAGAGCAGTCCATTTAGAAATATAAAAGACTGCTGCTGTCTTTTGATCCCAGCACGATACAAGGTTTCACTCATTTCCCCTTTAACACGTTCTTTTTACAGCTTTTTAGTGACTGTTTACTATCTCTCTCATTCGACGTTACAAAAAAAGAAATCCGCTGCCCTGCAGCAGAATTTCACGGTTTCATATTATGGATCGGGAACCTAGGAACCAGTGAAAGCCTAAAGCCAGGATTACCAACTTCAAGATGAAGCCTCCCAGTATTATGATTGCTCTCCAGACTAGGGGCATCAGATCCTCTGGAAGAAATGGCAGCTTTGGAGAGCGGATGGTACGGCATCACATCTCCTTCGAGCTCCCTTCCCAGAGACACTGCCCCCAGATCTTTAGATGCCCCATGCCAGTGCTGGAAATTCTATCTGGTCTATAGATGTTGCCCATGCTCCCTATATAAGCACATGGCCTATCTTTAGCTTTACAGATTCAGGAAAACTACGAAGCACAGAAACGTAAGAGCTGGAAGGGGCCCCAATGATCATCTAGTCCTGCATAATGCAGGAATTTCACCTCCCCCTGCCCTGCTCTATGCCCAAAGGAAGGCAAGAAACACCCTCCAGGATTCCTGGTCGATCTAGCCTGGAGGCATTATTCTGATTATTCTCAAAGCTGCACCGAACACCTTTCCCACACTTTAAGGCAGGGCTCAACAGCCTTTTGGAATTAAAAGAGACAGACAACATCAACATTCAGAGATCAACAGAGAGCCAGTTAAAGAAAGCTCATTTGCCTAACTGAAAACAGAGAAACAAAATCAAGAAAACCCGCAATATACTGACTAAGTTGTAATAAGACACAGTCAATAGAGCAATAAAGCAAGGGAAACAACGAGTCCTTCTGTGGAAAATATTCTAATATAGAATTGTATAGTTCTATGTCTGTCATATACAGTCTCTGTACCCAAAGTGAGTAAATTCTTAAAGTGCTACTGCAAATGGGTGAAGGGTATACGCACTGGAAACACAGAACACAAATAGTTAAGGTGCTAGTCCTCAAAGAGTAATCATATTGCACATGGAAATATTAAAGTGCAAGAATAGCAGCACATAACAAATTTAGTCTACAGAGCATATCCAACAATCAAACCTAAGTCCAACAGTAAAGAAGGTCCAAAAAGCACTTATATCACAATGGTATTAGAGGAAATAAGACTTGACACGAAGGTTTTTCATTAAGTGGCTGTGGAGAGTGTGAAGAGTCTCATAATAACTCTAACGGGATATCGAGATCCTCACTGGCCCGTTTCAATATCAATCTTTTTCAAAGAGTCACAGTCAAAGAGCAATCGTGTTGCAAGAACACAGAAGTAACAACGTAGAGAATTAGTTGCAAAGTGGCCCAGAGGCTCTCTGATTATTCCCAAAGCTGCACACAACACCTTTCCCACACTTTAAGGCAGGGCTCAACAGCCTTTTGGAATTAAACGAGACAAACGACATCAACATTCAGAGATCCACAGAGAGCCAGTTAAAGAAAGCCCATTTGCCTAACTGAAAACATAAACATTATTGATAACTGACGTGTGAATTAATCATCCATCAGTTTCTGCAGCCCAAACACTGGTTGTTGCACGTCTTTTAATAGGAAATTTCATGCACAAGGACTTGCAATAAGTAACAAATATACACACGAGCACCCTGCACCATTGTTTTAACACTCTGGCATATATCTGGGCACGGTTTGCACTTGGATTACCGACAACTGTTCCCCTTCCTCATTTCCCCTTCTGCAAAGTATCTCTTCAGAGGTCCTTTAGCCCCACAGAAATCCTTGCCCATCATTCCCTTCACCTATTGGCCATTCTGCCTACCCCTCTCATATGCCGTGATTGAAGGATTTAATTTTCCTTTTTGGCTCTGGAGCCAGAGCTGAGGTCTGCCGACTCTGGCACCCCCAACCAAAGCCTTGGATGCGGACCCTGGAGGAGAACATGTCCCAGGAGAGGCCATGCATACGGCAGTAGTGGGCGCCACCATACTCTTCTGTTTGGGGCATGCAGTTCCCCAACCCCATACCCCAGCGGCAGAACACCTGCTCTGCATGCAAAAGGACCTGGGTTGAGTCCCCAGCATCTCTGCAAGCAGAGCCGGGAAACAGCCTTGCAGTAGAGACCCTGCACAGCTAGCACAGTGGTCGAATGGTTGGGCTGCTAATCAGCGCTCTGCTGGTTCGAATCCCAGCAGGTGTCCTTTGGTAAGCCACTCCCCTCCGCCCCAGCTCCCCAGCTGTACTGTGGGAATAACAACAACACTGACTTTGTTCACTGCTCTGAGGGGGGACATGAATCTGTCTAGAAGAGCAGGATATAAGCGCAGATATTATTATTATTACTCTCTGTGTATCATAAGCAGTGCGGTGGGTAACTAAGTTCCTGTTGCTACTCCTTCAAGGGCTTCCAAGAGACTGAGGCGCTGCAACCTGTTATTGAAGATAAAAATCCCGTTTTCTTCTCATTTGCGGTCCAAGTTCATGCAAGCAAAAACACAATTAAGCAAGTATTTGCTAAGGCTCACAACGACATGTGCAGCCACTACTCCAGTTACAGGCTGTCTGCTCTCTTCCTTGCCAATCAACACAAACGGCTTTGAAGTGGACGCTTCCCCCCCCTCCCCTTTTGATTCAACGCACCAAACCAGACTGGGATAAAAATATTTATTCGGGTGATTCAAAAGTCCTGTCCCAAAAAAAAGAGTGGTGGGGGCAAGCAGCAAGACTAAACCGTCTCTACAGCAGGTTTCGTGCACAAGCCACCAGGAAATTCTGTATGTCCCACCAAGCCATGTGGTGTAGTGGTTTGACAGTGAAATCCTAAGCAGAATTACTCCAGTCTAAGCCAACTGATTTTAATGGACATAGACTGGAGTAACTCTGCTTAGGATTTCACTCTGTCAGAATAGGATCTGGGAGACCCAGGACTGAATCACTGCTCTGCCATGGGAGCTTGTGGGCTGACCTGGAGCCTAACCTACCTCACAGGGTTGTTGTGAGGATAAAATAGAGGAGAGGAGAATGATGTTAAGTCACTTTGGGTCCTCCCTGGGAGAAAGATGAGCATATGGGCCATTTTCACGCTGCTTACCAGCACCGAACATCGCACCAAGCTCCCGGAACGACAGCGTCTTTCTGGCACGATTTCTCACGCGAAACCGCGCCAGGAAGTCGCTGTCATTCAAGGAGCTTGGTGCGATGTTCCGTGGCCCGTAAGCAGTGTGAAAATGCCATGGTGTGAGAGCAAGCAGGGCAGTATTGCCCATGGTTCGGGGCAGCAGTCTGCCACCTATGGCTCTAGAAGCAAATACAGCTCGGGACAGAAAGAAAATGATTTTTTTAAGTTTAAGGAGGGAATGCTGGAAGAGTCAACAGGCAAAAGGAAAGTAAGGAAAAGGTTTTTATGGGGATAAAGGACTTTTAAGAGATGGTTTGTATTTATTTCCATTTATATCTCACCTTTCTCCCCAAAGGGTATCCAAAGAATCTTACGTTGTTTCTCTCCTCCATTTAATCCGCACCGCAACCTTCTAACCACTACACCACAATGGCTCTCAGAAAAGGAAATGACAGGGGGAAGCAGCTACTAGTGATCCAAGCACGAACCACATGTAGATTTTCACCAGGGCACTAACAATCGCACATGGTGCTCCAGTATACTTGGTATGAGACTGTGCGCCACTCCTTGACACACAGTATACACCAGTGGTTAGAGTCTCAGATGAGGATCTAGAAGAACTAAGTTTAAATCCCCATTCCGCCATGGAAATGCCAGGATTTGAACCTGGGACCTTCTGCATGCCAAGCAGCTGACCTATCACAGAGCCACAGCCCCATGGCAGTTTGCTGGGTGACTCGTTCGACTAGTTGCAAGATCTCATCCACACCTATCTCAAAGGGTTGTTGTTGTGAGGATAAAATAGCGGAGACAAGAATGATGCGAGTTGTTTTGCATGCCCGTTGCGGGGGAGAGTAGGGTATAAATGAAGTAAATAAACAATAGAGAACTCACACCAACAAGCCCTTAGACTACAGAAATGTGTGTTATTAATCCATATAGTAAAGATGCATGCATGCATCTGACGAAGAGAGCTGTGGTTCTCAAAAGCTACAATAAAGTTGGTTAGTCTTAAAGGTGCTGCTGGACTCTTTACTATTTTGCAACTACAGACAAACACAGCTAACTCATCACCATCCTCCTCCTCCTCAACATCAACAACAACAACAACAAACTTTATTGGCATAATAACAATCACAAGATTAATAAGGTATCTGATCCATAACGTATTAAAACGTTTAATGATAAAATCCATACAAATGACTAATTAAAATTACCTTTAAGTTTAAAACTTCCACAAGAAATTTAGCAACGATAAAAATCCATGCAAACTACTAATTAAAATGACCTTAACCCCTCTGGATCTATTAATCCATATGTCATTTATAAGTAAAGTTGAATATTTTCACTTATGCAAAAGGGTTCTTTTACAGTGGCTCTTTGTTGTTCTCTTGCTCTGAATGTCGACTGAGTTTAGCTCTTTAATTTAAAAGGCTTCTGACTACAGATTCAGGGAATTGAGGCGCGCAAGGCCTGGCTCGCATTCTGCTGAAACCAAGGACACCCTCCACAACCCGCCCCGCAATCTTTTCTAATGCACAGAAGTTTCACAGCAGAAAAATCGAGGTTCCCTAGAGTTTGGAAATAAATGTTTCAAGAGTACCCCCATTTTGAACAGAACTAAATTGCGTTCTAAGCACGAATGCAAGAATGTATGTGTTTGCACATACACTCACTTTCTGGGGCACGTTCTTGCCAGAAATATTCTAAGCTTTTCACAATTCAACACAAATTGCTGTCTTCCCACCCTCTGGTCTGGATTTAGTCTATTCGCTGCTATCCCACTTGCTTGCAACTGCTCTAACTCTTACAAGCAACTTGCAAGTTCAACTTTTAACACAGGACAACTTCATTACTCCTTCATTAGTTATTCCACTTTCGTTATCTAACCACAAAAGCCAGCAGAACAAGTCTGAGGACGTGACTGCAAAGGAGGCAAAAGGGCACACCAGACAATTCCCAGAGAGCAGCTGAGCAGGCCCACGACAGGCATGGAGAACTACAGCCAAATTTCTGGAAAATGTTGGTCAAGCAGAGCTCTCCACTTACTGAAATAAGTAAGATTTACATGTAGACCCACCCGACAGACTGAATGCAGTGTGATGCAGTGAATAGAGTATCAGGCTAGGATCTGGGAGACCCAGGTTCGAATCCCCATGCTTCCAGGGGAACTCACCAAGAGCCCTTGGGCCAGTTACTCTCTCTTAAACTAGCCTACCTCTCAGGGTTGTTCTTGTGAGGATAAAGTGGAGGAGAGGGGAAAGGCAGGGTATAAATGAAGAAATAAGTAAGACATTAGGATGCAACTTCAACAAGAGATTTTAGACACATCCTCCTCCCCCCTCGCACAAGTACTTCCCTAACTCCTGGCTCACGGTCATCAAAGAACTATTGAACTCAGAAGCTGTAGAATTCAAATCTTGTATGTGAATAGCCAAGTGGCAAAAGATCTGAGGATACTAAAATCTGGAGACTGGAGCCATGAACAGATAAGACAGATTTTTCTATACACCTGAAAACTACACCAGGTTTGCAGCAAAATTTGAAAACTAAAAAAAAAAAAATTAAAAGCCAAAATGATAAAAAAGAGTGCCGTTGGCTTTAACCAGATGCCCTCAGTGCCTGTTGCTAGCCAACCGTAGCAGTTCAGCCAGTATTCCATATTTGGTTTTCTGTCACTATAAAGGGGGGAGAGGCCCCTTTCTGGTGCTGTTCTGGCCTTTCAGGAAGGGCTCATTGGGGCCAGGTCCCAAAACAACCACCAGGTAACCTGATACCACAGGACCTGCATGACTCACCCAGGCCCGACGGCTTGCTCCTGTTCAACAGCATCCACCAAAGCCAGTGTAGGGTAGAGGTTAGAGTTTCAGAGCAGAATTTGGAAGATGCAGAATCAAATTACCCCTCTCCTGTGCTCACTGGGCAATTTTGAACCAGTCACACACTCTCAGCCGAACCTACCACTCATGGATGTTGCGTGGATAATATGGAGACAAAGATAATGGTATGCGCTGCTTTGTGTCCCCACTGTGGAGAAAGGCAGTATATAAATTAAGCAAATTAAGAAATAAAGGTGGAGATGGGGGACGGGGCGGCAGATAAGTTGTTTAGTGGGTTTGAAGGACAGAAGGACGTAGGGAAAGGTGAACATATGGAGGCTGCCAGGAGGAGGGAAAGAAGAAATAACGTGGGGAAGGAGATACAAGGCAAAGTGAAGTAACCATTGTATGTTCTTTGCAGGTTCCTCACCATGCAACTGGGCCACAGGAGAGAGGCTGCTGGGGGGGGGGCGGAGTTAAATACAGGAGGACAAAGTTGGGTGGGAAGAAGAAAGGGAAGCAGGAAAAGGAGAAGAGGCTATGGGGGCAGGGAAGATTAAGAGAACATGGTGGGGAGGGGAAAATGAGATGCCCCTTTAAGTCCTTACAGTTCCCCATTTGTATATTGCTAAAAGCATCTCATAGGGTTGGAAGGACTGCTGGACCGCACAACGAAGAGGAACTCTTTCCCTTTGGCGCTGCAGCAGTATATAAACGCTTTGATGCGACAGCAAACGTGGATGTCCAGAATTCATCTTTCCAAACCAGCCTTCATCATTTGCATTTTGCATTCTGTTAAAAGTTAGTTCTGCTCTAGTTAATTTGATTGATCCTCCGACATATTCCAACTAGTTACTGGTTAAGCATATATCCCATGTTTCTAAAATGTTTTTGAAGTGGTAAAAGAATAAACAACCTGGAAAAAAAATCAAAAACACTATTTAAACATTAAAACCCGTACGAAAACAAGTCAGAAAAGACAGCAACCCGAAGCAGACAGGAACAAACACAATTTAACGCCAGGCGTAAAAAAACCAGGAAAAAATATGTCCCAAAGGACGTGTGTCTTATCCCATCTATGGTGTCCCTCCTGTGTTCCTTCAGCTGCCAAAATAGTAAAAAGTCCAGTAGCACCTTTAAGACTAACCAACTTTATAGTAGCATAAGCTTTCGAGAGCCACAGCTCCCTTCGTCAGATGCATCTGACGAAGAGAGCTGTGGCTCTCGAAAGCTTATGCTACTATAAAGTTGGTTAGTCTTAACGGTGCTACTGGACTCTTTACTATTTTGCTAGTCCAGATTAACATGGCTAACTCCTCTGGATCTTCAGCTGGCAAGGGGATCCCGAGATGGATCATGGACAGATTCTTCCAATCTTTCCCATTTGATAAGAGTAGGTTCCCACCTCACATCAGTTTGTGTCAGGCAATATGCTTCTAGTGTGTTACGGACTGATATGGCAAACCTCACCCCAAGCTAAGGATCACGGTACTTGTTTAACCCTTGCTAACACACCAGTGAATTCACAGCCCTTTAGCCCTGGGAGGGAATTAGTTCAAAGCGCGTGTGTGGGGGGGTTGCAGTTGCCTCTAATAAGCCTCCCAGCCAAAAGCCAACCAAGGACAGAAAAGTGTCATAGCAAGAGGATATCCAAGGCCGTGACCTGATGGTGACCTGAAAGGCAGGCAGTCCCTTGTATGGGGGGGCCTGTTTGTGTGAAAGAACCAAACAAATAAAACATCCATTATTACAGGCAACACTGGGGAAAGTTAAGCAGAGATTTTCCTACCCTTTTGCATATAAAAAGATGGGGGGACAAGCAGCACCTAAGGAGCTAACTGACAGCAAGGCAATGCCGGTTCCAATGGGTAGGGGGAGAGAGACCCAAAGATTAGAGGGGCAAGAGGACATGGTAGATGGGTCCCGCGCCCCCCCCCCAGCACAGAGCCAGCAGGAGTATTAAAGAAGACCCATTGGAAGTGCATCAAAAGTCTATTACATCAGCATGGCTGGGATTAGAAGAAACTTCTCCTTTTGGGGAAAACCAAGAAGTCTCTGCGGATGCTCCATTCACACCGAGGTCTTCATCGTCATCAGGAGCAATTACACACATGCACAGAGGCAAGTGGTAAAGCATCTGCGTGACATTTCAGGTGGTAAAACTGCCAGAGCGAGGAGGGGATAAAATGTACGAAAGAGAGCACCTTTGGCACGCAGAAAGTCTCCGGTTCAAGTAGCTCAGATGCAAGCCAATGATAAAATTGGGCCGCAAAGGCATCGACGTGCATAAAGCAGATTCATATGTAACACAAACATAAACAGCGGCTCATAAAGCAGACAGGACTTGCAATACACCACAGACGTCATTCTAGCTCACCCCTCACTCAAGCGGCATACCGACTCCCTTCTAGTCAACCCTTATAACCTGGAGGAGAAGGTGTGCAATTAAGCACCTGTATAGCAATTCCTCTCCATTCCTCAAGCAAAGGTGCTTCCCCACTCCAACATACACAGGGGCTAATCAATTATGAGAAAAAAACTTCCCGGCCACAGAGACATTGGTCAAATTTGAACAAAACCTGTCCTTTTTCACCCAAATATATGCCTGGAGAATCCAATTCTATGGTCCCCACCCCCCGCCCAGGTTTATCAAAAAATACCAAATGAGGCCTCAAATTAAGGAGTGCATCAGAAGTTGTGTGTCTTACAAGGAAAAATATTCAGTGTGGCCCAATTTTCTCAAGAACCGCACATTTTGGCTGCTCAGTAGAACAGATGCCTCTTTGTGTGAACCAGCCCCTCTGCGTTAAATCATTCTGACAGCCCAGGCACACATTTACGGAGCGTTAGGAAAGCGAGTGGCAACAACGAAACAACGAAAAGAGGGAACGCCACAATTTCACACCTTTAGCCTGAACTTTAACCTTCTTTAGAAGGAAGCAGCAAAAATATCTCAGTTGTACCTCGACGTAAAACAAAATGTTCAAGGTACCAAATCGTCTCAGAACACTGATATGCTACAATGGAATATACTCCCTGCCCCCAAACACATTCGGCAACTGCTACCAAGAGTTGCTTCCAGATTATGCACACAAGGATGAATCTCAGTGTGTGCGATTGCACAGCACGATAACCCTAATGAAATCTTTTGCCTAGACAAGGAGGAGAGTTTTGTGGATGCCATGAACAGCCAAAAAGACAAATAAGTGGGCACTAGATCAAGTCAAGCCTGAATTCTCCCTAGAAGCTAAAATGACAATACTGAGGCTATTGTACTTGGATCACATCATGAGAAGAAAAGACTCTCAGGAAAAGTCAATAATGCTAGGAAAAGTAGAAGGCAGCAGGAAAAGTGGAAGCCCTAAAATGAGATGGCTGGACTCCCTAAAAGAAGCCACGTCCTCCAGTTTGCAGGATCTCAGCAAGTCTGTTAATGACATGATGCTTTGGAGGTCTTTCATTCATAGGGTCGTCATAGGTCGGAGGCGACTTGACGGCACATAACAAACACACAGAGACAAGGAAACCTACCCCGTTCAGCCTGGCTAGCTGTATTCCTAGCTTGAGAGCTGCCACCACTTAGACTGGGTGAGACTTCCAAAAATAGAGTTCCATTTGCTGCAACCGACGGATCTACCCACCACTCTGGGGCTTTGGGGAAGCCGCAAAGCCTCAAATAAACCATTTTTTCCCATACAGAAGAGAAATTAACCATGGCCAGGATACATCTGCATCCAGAAATAGTTACAGGGCATTCCACATCTGCCTACGGCGTGTAGGGCCCACCTGTTTGGGATATGCGGGTCTGACAATAGTTGGACTTGGGGCGTTTGCATTTTCACTGATGATAAAACCCTTCACTAGCTCTGTGTGGTACGCTGCCTTGTCCACACCAAAGCAGATGCCCCATCTAGGCTCTGTTTCGGCAGGAACTCCCATAGCAAGGCAAAAAAAGGATGAGAAACCCACAGAACTCAACAGAGGTACATTGTCTCTGGACAGGGAGGTTCCATTTAGCGATCTAATCAGGAAATCAGAGATTTGTGGGAGTTTAAACTTCCAAGGGGTGCCCAGTTTGTCTGTCTGCTTGTACTTGCCTGGAAAGTCCCACTGAAATATACTTCCAAGTACACATGCTTAGAATCGAGGTGTAAATTCTCTTGTTACACAATTGCCTGGGCAGATATGAGAGGCTTGGGTGACATGTTCAAACACTCCTTCCCTTATGCTATGGTTCTGGTATGTACACAGATGCAGAGACCAGTATACGGCTGGTCAACTTCGGAAGAAAAACCTCCATCAAGACACACAGCAGCGCCATCCAAAGCCAGTCTACTCCGAATCCTGCTCAAGCTGAACCAGCATGCCTGACTCCCAGGAAACTGCTCTTAGGATCGCAGGGTCCCCCAAACGTCACCAGGGGGCTGCCGCATGGTCAGAAGCGAGGAGAGCCACGCACTTTTCACCTAACTCTTTGCGAACTGAAAACTTCAAACTGCAATAGGCGGAGAGTGCATTTTTACCAGGATCTGCTTTCCACCCCCACGGTCCTGCAAAGTATTTTAAAAATACGAACAAAAGGCGGAGGGTTTTATAAAATAAACTTTGGGGGGGAAACTTTCGTGCGCGTGGAATTAACTCCTCCAAACTTCCCAAGCCCCGGGCCGTGCAAGCGCCGATTCCCCGAGGGGACCCCCGTGCTGGAAGCGGAGGCCGGCCCGGGGAGGGAGCCCGGCCCGGCCCCGCGCCTCTGCGGCGGGCGCGCCCCCCGCCCTCCCCCGGCGCCGCGGCGGAGAGCGCCGGCCGGCCCGCCCGCGCCGCTGGGTGCCCGCCGGGGCGGCCCACCTGGGGATGGTGATGCACTTGGTGGCGGCGCTCTGGGTGGTGATGGCCTTCTCCAGCTCGTCCAGCTGGCCCGTCTTCTTGAGCTTCTTCACCAGGCTCTTGACCGCCTTCTCGCACCATTTCTCCTCCTGCCCGTTCTGCTCGCCCTTCTTCCAGCCCAGCAGCCGCTTGACGATGGGGGGAGTGAAGGGCAGGATGGACGACATGGCTCGGGCCGGCGGCCGAGGCGGACGCGCCGCGGAGAGGCTGCCCGGCGGCGAGGCACCCGTGCGCGGCCTTCCCTCGGGGGCGGCGGGCGGGCTTGGCCCGCGGACAAAGCAGGAGCGGCGGCGGCGGCAGAGGCCCCTTCCCCCTCCGCCACCTCGGCGGCGCCTCCAAACTTTGTGCCGAGTTCCCGAGCCCGCCTCCGGCAGCTGCTGCTGCGCCCACCGGCTCCTCCTCCTCGGGGCGGGCGCGCAAAAACGCGCGCCCGGCCAGTCTGAGTCGCATGCAAATGCGCCTCCCGCCCGCCCGCCCGCCGTCCCCAAAAACGCCGGCAGGAGGAGAAGGAGGCGAGCGGGCCGGAGGCAGGCAAGGAAGGCAGGCAGGCAGGCCAGGGCTCCTTTCCAGGAAAAGCTTCACCTGCCAACGCGTTGGCCGGCACGGAAAGGGGGCGACCCTTCTTCACCACTGCCCTTCCCCACGGCCACGGCGCGCTTGGCTCGGAGCGGGCCTTCGAGTCGCAGAAAGGAGGTGGGGGGGGGGGGACGTACTAAAACTAAGGACTCCGATTGCCCATAGACAGTACGTGGTTGCCAATAAAGAATGCACGCTTGCCCATAGGGCTTACTGGAGAGCAAGCTTGCCCATAGGGAATAATGGGGACAACAATTGTCCATAGACAGTACATGATTGCCAATAAAGAATGCATGCTTGCCCATAGGGCTTACTGGAGAGCAAGCTTGCCCATAGGGAATAATAGGGATAACAATTGTCCATAGACAGTACATGATTGCCGATAAAGAATGTATGCTTGCCCATAGGGAATAATGGAAAGCATGCTTCCTCATAGGCAATAATGGAGAACACACTTGCCCATAGGGAATAATGGGCTCAACAATTGTCCATAGACAGTACATGATTGCCAACAGAGAATGCATGCTTGCCCATAGGGAATAATGGGGACAACAGTCGCCCACAGGGAATAACGGAAAGCATGCTTGCCCACAGGCAATAATGGAAGCCACGCTTGCTCTTAGAGAATAATGGGCCCACAGGAAAAAAGAGAGACCACACTTGCCCATAGGTAATAATGGAGATCTCCCTTGCCCATAGGGAATGATAGAAACCACGCTTGCCCACAGGGAATAATGGGGACAATTGTCCATAGACAGTACATGATTGCCAACAGAGAATGCATGCTTGCCCATAGGGAATAAGTTGCCCATAGACAATACATGATTGCAATAGAAAATGCATGCTTGCCCATAGGCAGTAATGGAGACCACGCTTGTCCTTAGAGAATAATGGAGGCCACGCTTGCCCATAGAGGGAGGGGCGTTTGCGTGTTGTCATAGGCTTTGTAGCCACTTTCTTTCTCCAGTGTCTCTTGTCATTTTGGCTGGTTTCTTTTGTTTCTGTTTTTAAAAAATGGAGAATGGCCAGAGCACCTAGTTTGGGTGCTCACAGTTTTGGACCCAGAGGCCTTACTTCTCTTTTGCCATTTGCTTTTCTTTCTTATTTGTGTCCAGGTTAGCCTTCCATCATTTAAAGGAAGTCTTTTGCCATTTAGTGCTTCCTTGACTTTATATGGTAGTAGGGTTGCCAGGTACCTTAAGTCCCCCAGCGGGAGACTGGGAGACTGGCACTTACCCTGCGCTGGCTTCGGAGTTCTCCTTCGTGCATGTGCACAGCGCGTTCATGCTCCCGGCATGCATGATGATGTCATGTCTGGGAAGTGATGTCATCATGAGGGTCAAAGGGTGGCTCGGCAGCGAGAGCGCACTCCTCAAAGGGCTGAATCACCCCCGCGGGCCCGATTTGGCCCAAAACGGGCCCATTGTAGAGCGCGGGAGCACCCCAGGGCAGGGCGTGGGGGGGTGCCACGCTGCCTGGGGGGCACCCACGCCGCCAAGTGGGCGTCCTGGGGGGTGTGCCCCTCTGCTGGCCAGGTAAGTGGGGGCGGGGGGAGGAGGTGGGAGCAGGGGATCCCCCGCCCCCAGCGGGGGGAATGACAAGCCTATATGTTAGCCACCCTGGCCTGCTCTTAGATTTGGCCAATCTCTTTCTAGTCTGTGATATACATTTTGTCCATACTTCCATTATTATAGATATAAATCTAAGCCTCATGGAGGGATTAGACCCTTACCTTCCTGCTAAATTTCCTTTTGACGTCCCTCCAAATTTTTGAGAACTATAGCCTTCTAAAATGAAATGTTTAAAATTGTGTTTCAGTTGGATGTTTTGGTCAACCTTTCATTCACGTATAAGTTGGACTCCACCGAATTGTGATAACTAGAAATGGATCCTGAACCATTTGGGCTGAACCAGGCAGGCTGGGTTGCATGGGGGTGGGGGGGAGCAGGCAGCCGGGCACTGCTGCACCTGCCTCCTCGGCAAGCCTTTTTAGATGACTCACTTCTTATCCCCACTATGGGTGTTCGAGAGCACGCCTGCACAGTGGAATCAAGGTGAATTATCTTGAACATGTTTTCTCAGTTATGTAGTAAGATGAGTTTGAAGTGAGAAGAAGATTGCTACTACTCTAAACTCTGTAAATTGCTCAGAAATTGGGTGCACAGTAACTGTTTTGTGCTCTGCCCTGCCTCAGAGACTTCAACCATGCATTTACCCAATGAAGGCATCTGCAATGCCATAATTTAGTAAATTTCAGTACTAAGTCACCCTTATGAATAAGGCAGAAACAACACTCCTGTAAATGAATGTCCAGGAAAACTTTAAAAACGTTCCCCTACAGTGACAATAAGTTTGCCCTATGCACTGTGTATATTTGCAGATCTTAAAGAGACTATCCTAAAAGTGAATTTCAAAAACAACACAGCAGGAGATTGCTGAGATAACCACTGGCCAACTCCCACTTTTTCCTACATTTGGCCCAGCCCAGGAGCGTAGTTAGAGGGTGTCCAGAAGTGCCCGGGTCTCCCAGAATTTCTGGGCAGCCCCTCACTAAATCTCCCATGGCCCCGCCTCCATAGATAGTGGCAATGTTGGCCCCTCCCTGTGATGTCACTTGCTTCTCCCGATGAGGTCACTTACAGACCTAGCATAGCAATGCCTTTGACCCTGCCCCAGCCCCCCCACCCCTGGGAAATTGAAAAGTGTATACCTATTGTGTACTGAGCCTGGAGTTCAGAATAATTCCAGCCAGAGTGATTTCAGCCAAAACAAGGTTCTTTATTGCAAGCCAGAACAGACAGATGACAGCAGACACTACTCGCTAGACACACACTGACAAGTTGAACAGAAGCCCTTAATATATACATAGAAACCCCGCCCCAATAATAGCCAGCAACCAATGTATGTTAGAAAGCAATCATTTGCTTGGCTGCTGCCCCAGGAAAGTAACCAATGAAGATGCATATGAATGTAGCCAATGAGGGTTAAGTGCAGACAATGTAACCAATGAGAATGAAGTGTGTTAGGAACCTTAACATGTTATGGAGCTCAACACAAGGCATAACATTTAATATGATACAGTAGAGGCCTTGTCTGGCCTAACTCAGCCCAATACACAACAACACCCTTGGCTGAAGCATAGAAGCATAGATTTCAAGAGGTGAAGATCAGTATTTATAATTCCAGACAAAACCTTTGAAAGCCTTTGTGCTGCAGAATCAAAACTTTCTGAGGGCTCTAACAGAGTTACTCTTATATGTGTTAAGGAAGAAATGATCTCACCTAAGAGGGGATTTTAATGAATGCAGAAAAGCTTAGCTAACATTGGCTGATTGTCGAAAAAGAGGTAGGAAAAACACCAAATCGTGACATGACGTTTTCACAGGTGCGGTGAGAATCAAAGTCCTGCCCCTTGGGATGGTACAAAGGCTTTCAATAGATAAGAAAGCATAAGAGCCATTAATCAATTTTAGCAGCTTAGTAATTGTATTGTTAATTTTAATTGCTTTGACACTATAGGTAAAAACACTTTAAGGGTCATCTGGAAGGGAGTGATACATATTCACCACTGACACATCAGTTTCGCCATGCTGAACGAAAGCAGAATTGATAGCCGAAGGAATCAAGTGCACTCTGCATGAAGACAGCTTGCCAGGTTGTTTTCATCTACAGGCAGCTCTTCGCAATGAAAGCCAGTGAAAGCAGCTTTCTCAGTAATCATGCTTTGCAGTATTATCCAATAAAATTTTTAAAGCTTATATGTGTACACTCACACATTGTGAAATGCATTTATATTTTGTACCACTTTTATATTTACCAAAATATTTAAGTTCACAGATCAAGGGAAAATGTCACAGAAATATAGTTTAGAGCACATGATACTTAGTGATACACATATGTATTCTAAATAACTCTGCATGAACTTTACTGTAGTCTCTTTTTAGCATGTTCTTCGACTATGTATTGCTAGAATTGCTTACGTTCTGTTTCAGCATTTCTTCAACTCTGTATTGGATTCTTGCTAATGTTATCTCTTTGTAAACTGGTGTTTATTTACCCTATGGCATTGTTTATGAAATTGTACTCCAAATGGGCCCACACCCCCTATTTGAGGGCAGGAGCCCCAGGCCATGGCTACGCGAATGGTCTCTGATTCTGAACTGGGACGGGTAGGGTGGTTCTATTGCTGCTCCAGGTGGCACCTTGGAGGTGTCCAGTGGCACCTTGGAGGCTCCTGCCCTGGCCAGCTTCCCTCTCCCTTCCTCCCTGCTCAGGTTCACAGCAGGCAATAGGGAGGTACCTGGAGTGTAACCTGTGTGTGTCTAGTGGAGGAGGGCTACAGAGGACTCCTCTGACAGCTTTTCCGGCATCTCATAAGCTAGGCAGAGAACCACTGCAAGTGGAGAGCGACATAGTGGCTGGAGAGGAGGGGTGGAATATGAAGCAACATCCTGGGATCTCAGGGACATTTCCCCCATGAGGCCAGACACTTCTCCCATTTGCTCTTTGTGGAGGCTGGGATGAACTTCAGAGATCTTGCACTGGGGAGTGGGATGGCAGCACCCAGAGCTGGTTCTTTGGTCCCACAGGCCATCATTCCATTCCTGGGGCATCATCCCAGGACTGAAGCATGGTTTGCAAGGTCCACCCTGTGTTCTCCTCACACCTTTTTGATGTGGTAATGTAGAATGGAGCTGTTGCACATTGATCCCGTCTTTCTGACGGGACTACCAATGGGCAATCCCATCCGTTGTTGCCCCTGTGGGCAAACATGCTTTCCATCATTCCCTATGGGCAAGTGTGGTCTCCATTGTTCCCTATGGGCAAACGTGCTTTCCGCATTCCCTTTGGACGATTGTGGTCTCCAGGGCTTTTTTTCAGCTGGAATGTGGTGGAACGGAGTTCCGGCACCTCTTGAAAATGGTCATATGGCCGGTGGCCCCACCCCCTGATCTCCAGACAGAGGGGAGTTGAGATTGCCCTCCACGCCCTTTGTGACCATTTTTGCCGAGGGCAATTTAAACTTTAAAAAACTCCCCCCTTGTTCCAGCTGACCCAAAGTGACGTCATTGTGCGGTCCTGGGAGCATGCGTGCACTCTGCACACACACATGTGATACCAGGGGCACCACCTCCCCCCAGGAGTTGCCCCCTGTGCTGGCAACCCACTGAATTCCACCACCTCTTTTCCCAGAAAAAAAGCCTGGTGGTCTCTATTATTGCCTATCGACAAGTGTGGTCTCCCTTAGCTCCTATGAGCAAGCATGGTTTCCATTATTTTCTATGGGCAAGTGTGGTCTCCATTGTTCCCTATGGGCAATCGCTGTTCCCATCATTCCCTGTGAGCAAAATGTGCTTTCCATTATTTCCTATGGGCAATTGCTTTCTCCATTATTCCCTGTGGGCAAGCGTGCTTTCCATATTCCCTAAGGATGAGTGTGGTCTCCGTTATTTGCCTATGGGCAAGCATGGTCTCTGTTACTTCCTATGGGCCCATTATTCCCTATGGACGAGTGTGGTCTCCATTATTGCCTATGGGCAAGCGTGGTCTCCTTTATTTCCTATGGGCCCATCATTCCCTATGGGCAAGTGTGGTCTTTATTATTGCCTACGGGCAAGCATGGTCACCTTTAGCACCTATGAGCAAGCATGCTTTCCATTATTCCCTATGGGCAAGCGTTCTTACCATTTTTTCTTATGGGCTGGCATGCTTTCCATTATTCCCTCATTCATAACCCTGGAACGGTCTTATTTTATTGCAAAGCGTTTTGGCTATGCTCACGATGGAAAAATTAACAGAAGGGAAAAGCATAGGGCCGTCCCAGTTTTACGTGGTCTGGATCCTTTTTCTGGCTTCCTAAGAGTCTGGTGTCTTACAAGCAGCCTTCAGGTTGGGTAAATTCAATAATGTACCTTGTTAAATGAAGAGAATGGCTGTCCAGCGGTTCTGTAACACAGTCTCGGAAGCTAAGATGTAATCCGGCAAATTTCTGTTAAATATTCAGATGTGTCAGTGTCTGTGGTCTTGCAATGAGATGAAAGTCTATCATTCACCATGGTTTATGTACTGGAAAAGCACTTAAAGTAAAAATAATATTTTCATGGATAACATGCATCATTCGAGTTCCTATTAAATGTTTATAGATGTCTAGCTAATTTTTAAAAGCCTCTTAATGAATGGGCAGGAAATGGGGTGAGTCGAAACAATGATCTTGAATCAGTTCATATGAATATACAGAGCTTACGTGTATTTTACAGAAATATTTCAAAAGGCTTTTAAAGACTTGTAAGGGCAGCTGGCTTCGCTGTTGCTTGTTCACTTCAAGCCGTTTGGGATAACAAGGTTTTATAACGAGAGTAAAGTAGGAATAACCAGCTACTAAGGTTGCATTCACATGGTGCATCTGACAAAGAGAACTGTGGTTCTCGAAAGCGTATGCTACAGTAAAGTTGGTTAGTCTTAAAGGTGCTACTAGACTCTTTTCGATTTTGCTACTACAGACTAACACGGCTAACTCCTCTGAATCTATGGTACATTTGGTTTCACAAACCCTTAACATGCGTGAACTCCTCTGTTTGTGGAAGTCTGCTATAAATATGGATATCTCATCCTCTGCAGGCTCAAGGGTAACTTGCACATGTGAATGGGCTGTACAGCAGAGTTTTCTCACCACCTCAAAACTCTCTGCTTTCAGTTGTGCAAGGCAACCCACTTCTTTGTGCATGATGTTGAGGATCCATTATTTATCTGCAAAAGTTGGGAGATCCATTGTTTCCCTTCTGGGCCCTACAACAACCTAGGAGAAGAATTTTTGATAGGGGGAAATGTAGCAGGGTAAAGTTAACTCTTCCCAACTGCGATGACCCCAGACTGTACTGGTCCTTTTAATGCCCTAAGCAGGCCAGCCCAGTAACGTCCCCCTCCCCCCAGCCAGTCATCTGGCTTAAGGTTCATTTGCCTATTTATGCCAGTGTGGTAGGGAAAAGGGGGGGGATTGTGTCTGAACCAGACATGACATCACTTCCAGGTGACACTCTAGGAATCCCCCAAATCTCTATGGTAAAGACCACTGATAACTCTGGTTTTCTAGAGTGTTGATCGTCACTTCATTTCAGATAATATTCCCCTCAACTTTCTCCCACCTTGTCAGCATCAGCGAGCAAGCGAGCCCTGCTGTGGCAGCACTGGGGTCATAGGACTGCCTGCTTTTGGTTCCCCCCCGGTCCCTCCATCCTGTGTACAATTCTATGTACTGTGTACAATTCTGGTCACCACACCTCAAAAAAGATACTATAGAACTGGAAAAAGTGCAGAAAATGGCAACTAGAATGATTAAAAGAATGGAACACTTCCCCTATGAAGAAAGGTTAAAGCGCTTGGGGCTCTTTAGCTTGGAGATATGACGACTGAGGGGTGACATGATAGAGGTTTACAAAATTATGCATGGGATAGAGAAGGTAGAGAAAGAAGTATTTTTCTCCCTTTCTCACAATACAAGAACTTGTGGGCACTCAATGAAATTGCTGAGCAGTCGGGTTAGAACAGATAAAAGGAAGTACTTCTTCACCCAAAGAGTGATTAACACATGGAATTCACCCCCTCAGGAGGTGGTGGCAGCTTCAAGCATAGACAGCTTCAAGAGGGGATTAGATAAACATATGGAGCAGAGGTCCATCAGTGGCTATTAGCCACAAGATATAGATGGAACTCTCTGTCTAGGGCAGTGATGCTCTGTATTCTTGGTGTTTTGGGGGGGGGGCAATCAGTGGGAGGGTTTCTGGTATCCCTTCCCCACTGGCAGACCTCCTGATGACACCTGGTTTTTTGACCACTGTATGACACAGAGTGTTGGACTGGATGGACCATTGGCCTGATCCAACATGGCTGTTCTTATGTTCCTATGGTGCCCTAGGCAATCCCCTTGGGCTGCGTAGTGGGTGGGCCACCCAAGTAAGGATAAAACAGATAAGAGGAGAATGATATACGCTGCTTTGGTCCCTATTGGGGAGAAAGGCGGAGTATAAATGAAGTAAATAAATGGATATCCTTCCAGGGCTCAGAGTGCTTGACCCAAGCTATCTGAGGAAGTGGGCTGGTGACTCACAATTACATACAGAAATAAATGATGTCAGTCTTTAAACTGCCGCTAGATTTTTGCTTTGTTTCAATATGACAGGCTAACATGACTTCCCCCTTGCAAGGCCATTGCCGTGATTTTGTTACTCTCTCCCCACTTTGAGAGCTAAGAAGTTTTGGTTTGAGTACTGAGTTATGGCACTTTTTATTTTTAGGATTTGCTTCATCTAAAAATGCACAAATCAAAAACAAATGGAGACAGAGTTGCATCCACTAGGATGCAATTATACTACCCTCACATCAGATCCCTAGAGAGAGAACTCTCTGCTAGGTTTGCTAACTCCGTTTTAGGAAAATCCGGGAGATTAGGAAGCAGAGCCTGGAAAGCCGGAGTTTGAGGAGGGAGGTCAGTGAGGATGCCACTCTAGGATTTCATTTTCTGTAGTGTACCATAGAGTCTGCCCTCCAAAGCTGCCATTTCCTCCAGAGAAACTGATCTCTGTAGTCTGAAGATCCGCTGTGATTCTGGAGAATTTTAGGGACTGCCAGGAGGTTAGCAAACTTACTCTCTGCTCTTCCTCTTTGTCTTTTCTAGCATCTATAACTGTGCTGTCTTTGCACACACACACCTGTCTGCCCCCTCTCTTCAGGTAAGAGGGGGGCTCACCACTTGCAAATCGTGATGGGCACTCAAGGACCATTGAAGGGATATCTGCAGTTGTTATGGCACATCACTATTCCTGTTGTCTTCTAGGATAAACAGATCCACAATCAGCAAAATCCAAGCCTGTAACAATACGATATATTTGTGTCATTTAAAAAAAATTTTTTTAAAAAATCTTTCATTCATAAATCCCAAGATGGAATTGTGTGTGTGTCAAGGATCGGTGAGAGAAGGCTATTAGAGCCAAGCTACAAGTGACGCCTGACACAGGTTGGACACTTGTCAGCTTCCCTCAAGTTTTGATGGGAAATGTAGGCGTCCTGGTCTTGCAGCTTGGCTCTCCATTTAATTGAAGTTTACAGAGCAGCAGTCTATGGGAGGGAGAACATGCGGTCAGGAGGGGAGTGCAGGCGTCGGGCTCTTTCCCGGAGCCCCCCTTCCCCTCTGCTAGGTGGGGGGGGGGGGCGGTTTCTGTAAACTTCAATTAAATGGAGAGCCAAGCTGTAAGACCAGGACACCTACATTTCTCATCAAAACTTGAGGGAAGCTGACAAGTGTCCAACCTGAGAACTTGTAGCTTGGCTCTTAGAAGTTCACCAGGCCCGAAGAACCAACTTTTAGGTCCTGCATATTGCAACAGAGGGATCCGTGATCTGACAAGTAGAGCACTCGTAGGTGGAGGTGCTAGGTGGAAAGAGTGTAAACTGGTGCTGTTGTTGCTGTTCGGGTGGTGGTAAGCAGTGCAACAGGGGATCCATGGAGAAAGAGAGCAAGAAGGAGGGGCTTAGTTGTCCCCCAGTCTCTCATATAACCTTTAAGCCAACCCTGCACATAGCTGTCTGTTCCTCCCGGCTAATTTCAGTGTTTGTCTTCTCCAATGCTTCGCCAGCGCACATCTGTTTAAATGTTCATTTTCCTTTTCGAACTGGGCATTCCATATCCGAGTGTGCATAAAAAAAGTCCACCCAAAGTCTTTAACGAGTAAATATTTTTTTTATTTTTATGAATGGGGCCCTGTTTTCCTGACTCTAGTCTGTAACGACTCTTTGTTCCCCATCGGCTGGACTCTGATAAAGGGATATTCCTCCTTCAGGAACATATTTGCATTTTTATTTTACAGGGGAGAGAAGGGGGGGGGAAGATTATTGAATCCTTGGTAAATATCCTATGTCGTAAAATTGTGAATTCTCATATTCTGGAGGCTTTCCCTTCCGATTCCCACTGAAAGTCACTGGTTTCTCAATTGCTGTTTTGCTGTGAACAGACACAGCCCTGTGTAGTTATCAAGAATTCCTATCCTTATAGCTGTTATACAATTTGCAAAAGACTCACATATCCTTGTTTTAAAACTAGTGGTTATGTTGGCAGGTTTTCAGCAAGAAGTGATATGAGGAAAAGTTAGGGGTGCATGCACATCTCAAACCTATTGTGCTATAAATTTATGGTTTTTTTTAAAAAAACAGTTTTTTTCTGTCATAACTACCTCCACAGAATCCTGGGAAATGTAGTTTGCTAGAAGTGCTTACGTGGTCCACCCCAACCCCCTCACAGAACTATAATTCTCCCTGCTTTTTGGAAAGCAGAGATTATTATTAATCCAGGTTATGTTAACATAACCTGTAAGACTGCATCATTCCCCAGGACTAGCACAGTGCCTCAGAAACAACAGTAACAACAACAACAACAACAAAACATATTTGAATTATATCTTAATGCCCACTCAGAGAGGTTTACAAAGTATGTTATTATCCTCACAACAATCAACCTGGGCCGTTTCCAGATGGCTTACCTGAAGCCGCTCCATGCCGCAATGTTGTGGATTGTGCCGGGGAAATTTCGCGAAAAACCATCTTGTGTGAAGATGTTGTTTTTCGTTTTTCGCGAAATTTCCCCGGCACAATCCACAACATTGCGGCATGGAGCGGCTTCAGGTAAGCCATCTGGAAATGGCCCTGTGATGCAAGTGGGACTGAGAGAGCTCTGAGAGAGCTGTGACTGACCCAAGGTCACCCAGCTGGCTTCAAGTGGAGGAGTGGGGAATCAAACCTGGCTCTCCAGATTAGAGTCCTGCCGCTCTTAACCACTACACCAAACTGGCTCTCCAAACTGGAAAGGAAGAAATCCCTTTCCATGGCCCATCCTAAGCTGTAGCCAAGGCTGTAGACGCTGCAGGGAAGGAGATGCAAGTTTGGTTTATGATGTCATTTGTATCTAGTGTGTAAATTCTCTTCTCTTTCTGTAGACCTGGGGCTCCTATGCACACAGTTCCTTCACACAAGATGGTAGACTCAGAAGCCTCATGTGTGCAATGAATTACATATGAGGCGCTTAATAGAGGACAAAGAGTATGAGAGCTTCCCAAAGTAGCATTTTCCACTTTAGGCAGGGCCTCTGCCTGGTTGGCATTTTAGAAAACTTAAGTCATGTGCCATAGTTTTGAACTGCAGCCTTCCCTGGACATTCACATATAGGTATTGTGTACCCTGCAAGGTTTCCTCTTTTCAGGACAGCACTGTCCACTGGCTTTCTTGGACCGAACTGGAGCACTGTAGTCGGAGCGGAAAGACAAGCCAGACAGCACCGCCATTGTCCCATACCATCATCATAGTTATTTTGGCAAGATTGATTGATTTGACAGGTTAACTTTGACGTAAAATCAGCCCCCCGGGGAGGGGGGGGCTCTCATTTAATTTTTTTTATGTCACCAGGAGAAAAGGCGGGCTTTGTGGATTTTTCCATCCAGCAAAAATACCAAACGCAACACAGCTTATTAAAACAGAAATTTCTTGTTATGTTGTTGGAATATTACGTTGCACTACATTATATCGCGTTATACACAGGAGGATGGAGAATTGTGAGAAGATGGATGGCAGCATGTAAGATCCAGGCTGAGCATTTGCCTCTCCGCCGTTGCTGCTACTTAAGGCCTTGGCACAAGCTTAAGGGCGAAAGCCTAAAGTTAAGAGCCAAAGAGTTTCTTAGCGGTTAAGAAGATCTCTTGCCAGAGAGAGAGAGAGAGAAATCTGCTCTGCATTTAGAACCCATTTCTTTCTTCTGTAGGGTTGATTTTGTATGTGTGTGTTGTGAGCTGCTTCGGATCACAACAGGAGAGAAAGAGGGGATATCAGCATATCTCCTCCCAACAAAGAAAGAACACAGTGCTGCCGTTGCTGTAGCCCGTGATAGATTGGGGACATGACCCAGTTGTGAACCTTCACACACCAAGTGGAGATGAATGCTCTATTAACACAGGGTTCTCCAGTATTGCTGAGCACCTCTACAAAATGGCTGCCGCAGATGTGATGCCATAGAACCCACCCTCCCAAGCAGCCATTTTCCCCCCAGGGTAAGTGTAGTCAGGAGATCAGTTGTCATTCCAGGAGAACACTAAGGTCCTACCTGGAGGTTGGGTTAGCAACTCAATCAGAAGAGCTTGTTTGTAGGGTCACCAGCCTCCAGATGGTGGCTGGAGATCTCCCGGAATTACAACTGATCTCCAGGTGACAGAGATTAATTCCCCATAGACAAAATGGCTACTTTGGAGGGTGGTCTCTATGGCATTATACCCCACTGACATCCCTCCCTTCCCCAAACCCTGCCCCCTCTAGGCTCCACTCCAAAATCTCCAGGAATTCCCCAACTTGGAGCTGGCAACCCTGTTTTCAAGCCATCTTTCAGGGTTGCCAGGTCCAGGGCTGTTTCCACACGGCTTACCGTATTCTGCAAAATAGCGAAATCTCGCAAGAAGACGCTGTTATTGCGCGAGAAGACGCGATAACAGCGTCTTCTTGCGAGATTTCGTGCGAGATTTCGCTGTTTTGCAGAATAAGGTAAGCTGTGTGGAAATGGCCCTTGTTGGGAAATTCCTGGAGATTTGGGAGGACAAGCCTGAAGAGGGCAGGGTTTGAGGACGGGAGGGGCCTCAGTGGGATATAATGTCATAGAGTTCACCATACCAGCCATTTCCTCCAGGGGAAGTGATCTCTGTTGCCTGGAGATCAGTTATAATTCCAGGAGATCTCCAGCTACCGCCTGGAGGTTGGCAACCCTATTTCTGCTTCTTTGCCATCCAAAGTGAATCCGAGTTTGTGGCTGTGTGAGTGCTCCAAGAGCAGCAAGTCAAAGCTTGGCGGAGTTTACCCTTTCATATTTCACAGGAAGTCTGGGAGAAGGAAAGCATTTGTTTGGAAATGATACACTAAGCTTTATTTTTGTTAGGCTGAGTGTGGCGGGAGGGGAGATAGACCCTCATTTGGGTGGGCAAGCACAAGCAACAGGCAGACTTCCCTTCTCCACCTCTCTCAAAATGGTTCAATACATCAGTGACGCAAAAAGCCAAAAAAATTTTTGTTTTGCTGAGATGAAGGAGAAACCGTTTTATCCTTGAACTGAGGGATGCAATCTCCGACCAAAGAAGCAGCGTGAACAAGCTAGGTAGAACATTGTTCCCTGGTGTCTACTGTTTCATGGAAAGTGAGCAAATAATAGCATTTATGTAGTTTTGAAAATTCAAAGCCCTTTACGTGCATTCTCTCAGAGACCTCAGGGAGCTCTTGACTCTCAAAAGCTCGTACCCTGGAAATCTTGTTGTCTTTAAGAGCTGAAACAGACGAGACGAGTTCCCTCAATTCAACTTGGGTTGAATTGCCTCAAGGTTTGATGGGAAATGTAGGCATTTATCCTTCCCGTCGCTCAGAGGAGGAGGGGGGAGGAGGAGGGCTCCTCTCGCCCGGCCACCGCCGTTCCCAAGCGCAAGGGACTCGAGGAGCCTGGAAAGTGGCGGGGGGATGCTCTTAGGCTGGAGTGCGGTGGCGCTCTTGCTGCTGCTGCTCGCCACCGCCGCCGCCTCTCTCGCCGCTGGAGAAGGAAGCAGAGAGGAAGGAGGATGAGAGGAAGAGGCTGGGGCGGGGGGCGGCGGGGGGCGGCTGCAGCAAGAGTGCCGCCGCCGCCGCGCCCCAGCCTAAGAGCATCCCCTCGCCACTTTCCAGGCTCCTCGAGTCCCTCGCGCTTGGGAACGGCAGCGGCCGGGCGAGAGGAGCCCTCCTCCTCCCCCCTCCTCCTCTGAGCGACGGGAAGGAGAAATGCCTACATTTCCCATCAAACCTTGAGGCAATTCAACCCAGGTTGAATTGAGGGAACTCGTCTCGTCTGTTTCGGCTCTAAGGTGCTACTAGACTCAAAACTTGCCTATGTCTTGCAGATCCCCGGCTGGGTATACTGTTCCCACAGTTAAAGGATCTCAAGAAACAGCTGTTGGGAATGAAAGGCCTTTCTCTCAAGGAGACCCCTGACAGCAGCTGCCAGTCGGAATAGACAAGAATGAGCTTGTGGTACTCAGAATCTATTGTCTGTTCCTCCAAGCAGTGAGACACTGTGGTTACCCAGAGCTGATGTCTTTTAGGGTTGGCAGCTGTGAGTTGAAAAATTCCTGGAGATTTTTGGGGTGGAGCTTGGAGAGGGTGGGGTTTGGGGAAAGGAGGGGAGGAGCCTTGGCAGGATATAATATCATAGAGTCCACCTTCCAAAGCAGCCATTTTCTTCAGGGGAACTGATTTCTGTTGGCTGAAGATAAGTTGTAATTCCAGCCACTACCAGGAGGCTGGCAACCCTAATTTTTTTAGAGTCTAGGCTGCATAATTTCCGGAGACTTGTGCTGCCATCGAAGCTCTTGCTTTATTTATAAATGCACAAGAAGAGTGCGAGTGGAGGCACAGACCTGCTTCCCCACATGAGATCCGAGAGATCCCTCAAGTTGCTCCAGTCAGTCAGACTAGGATCTGGGAGATCCAGGTTCGAATCCTCACTCTGCCATGGAAGCTTGCTTGGTGACCTTCAGCCATCACTCTCTCACCTCCTGTCCAACTTCACAGGGTTGTCGTGATGATAAACTGGAGGATGGGAGAATGATGAGTTTCTGTGCAGGGAGGAGCTTAGAAGGGTGGCCGTTCATTGGGACCAGAGCTTTCTCTTTTGCAAGCCACTAGCACATATTACTGTGGCGGGAGCTTGCACAAAGACAAGAGTCTAAATGAAACTCTAAAACTCCACCGGGGGAACAGTGTTTTCCTTCTGCCTGTGGCAAAACCCACGGCTAACAAACAGATGCTCCTCTGCCTCATTGACTGGGGGCAGAAACTGAATGCCACTTCTCAACCACTACAGGGGTACCTGGCAGCCTGGTGTGTGGACCTTCAGCTTCTATGGCAGATATTTCTATAGATCTCTTGTCCACAAACAGGGGTCCTCTGCAAGAAGCAGGGAAAATGCGCTGATCATGATGAAAACGGTATTAAATGTGCTCCCACTCTAGCTCTGCCCTAAAACTTGGCTTCAGTCTGAGACTTGAAATATTAAATGCTCAGGTTTTGGAGCATTCCAGCAATAGCAACACAAATGCGTTTTATTCCTCCGGAAATCCTTGTGCCTATTTTTCAGTTTAAAAACCTTCCATTAAAGTGCAGTGCTTATTTTATTTCTTGGAATGGTGTCTGCCTAGCTTGAAATGCACTCCGGTGATTTTATTAAATGTGGCAGCTTAGAGAAAGGGAACTGCAACGTTAAGGGCACAAGGAAGCGGAGACGAATGTCTTTCCACTTTTTCATGTGATTGGGCAACCCTTGCTTTCAAACACGACACTGAAAAGACATTGGGGTTTTGTTTAATTTTCGCAAATCCTATCCAAGGACATAAGCATTTGTATACATTAATAGATCATTATAGTAGATCATTGCGTTAATCAGCACCAGAACTCTATTGATTTGGTATAATTGCTTTGCAGAATATTGATATTCTTGAGCTTGCCAACGAAGAGGTGGGAATATAAGTTCATTCATTTACACTGTAAGTTCCTTGGTGCAGGAACGTATCTAAATGTCCGATGGTGCAAAATGCATAAAAAAGGTAACAGTTCTTCTGTTTATAAAGGATCGTCACACAGCAGCATCACTCTACAACTCCACATCTCCCAGCAACCAGGGCCGGTGGACAAGCTGGATAAGAGATACTTTCCTTTTCTGTTTTCGATTGAGTCCCACTGTGAAGGTCTCAGAGAACCAGCTCCGCTTTCCCTTCTTTCCTTGCCCAGAGGTGTGTTTGGAAGTTCCCCAGCGTGGTGACTCAAGCACCTCCTTCTCGCCCACGGGCAGCTCCCTGTTGCATTTGCGGTCTAAGCTGGCATCAGGCACGGAGCCTTCGTTTCTCCAGCCTTGACACAGGTTTCCCTGTTAATATGCCCTTTGGAGAGGTTGCCTTCAAACGGCCTCTGTTTCTTAAGGTTGCTCTCTGGAGCTCTCGGACTATCTGACAGCCAAAGCACATGAACACTCTCGGGCCTGCTGAGGGTTGTCAAAAGATTCCCTGTGTTCCCTGCGGAGAGGTGTCTCCTGGCAGTACCTCAGAAAGGGCCAAGGGAACCACAGAATTGGCTGGGGCATTGGAAGCCAGGTGGCAGTCATCAGCCCCCTGTGACTGCAAGAAGAAGGCAGTTCCAACCTGAGGAGAGGGTGGCAAGCTAAAGTGTACCTAAGGTTGCCAACTCCAGGTGGGGAAATTCCTGGACATTTGGAGGACAGCCTGGGGGAGGGAAGGTTTAGGGAGGGGAGGGACCTCAACAGGATATAATGCCATAGAATCCACCCTCCAAAGCAGCCGTTTTCTCTAGGGGAGCTGATATATGCAGCATGGAGATCATTGTAATTCCAGGAGATATTCAGGCCCCACCTGGAGGTTGGCAGCCCTAAGAGTATCCCAAGGGCATGCTCTGATCAGATGAAGCTCAGCCCCTGTATTGAAAACACACTATGAGAATAAAACTCTGCGGGATTGGGCCAAAGGTCCATCTAGTCCAGCTTCTGGTTTCCCGCAATGGCCTACAGATGTCCCTTGAAAGCATGAAAGGCAAAAATTTCCCCAAATTGCTGTTCCCCATCAACTGAGATTCAGGCAGGGCTCATTTCAAGGGGGAACGTGCAGGAACACAGTTCCGGCAGTTCCCCAAAGTGGTCACATGTCAGGTGGCCCCACCCACCTGACTCTCAGCCATTTTGGGCCCGTTTCAGCCTGGATTGGGGCCAAAATGGCCCGGATCGGACCTCTGACAGGTGGTGGATTACTCTCCCACTCAGCAGCGGCCCGATCCTGACCATTTTGGGCCCCTTTTCGGCCATTTTCAGCTCCTTTTTGCCATTTTGGGCCCAATTTCGGCCCTGAATGGACAGGATTGGGTCCAAAACTCCAGAATAGGTGATGTCAGGGGGTGTGACATATGCAAATCAGTTATGCTAACAACATACTTCCGGTGATGGAAAGGGGTGTGGCATATGCTAATGAGTTATGCTAATGAGTTCCTTCAGCTCTTTTTCTACGAAATAACCCCTGGATTCAGGGATATGCTGTTCCTCAACAAGAATTTGTCCACTACTATTTTTAAGAAGCTAAGTACAGTTCATGCCCTGACGTGGATTCGTCAGATGAGTGTGATCTCACCAGAGCTCAGAAGGTAAGCAAGGTTGGCCTTGGTTAGTAATTGGATGGGAGACCTCCAATGAAGACCAGGGTTGCAGAGGCAGGCAATGGCAAACCACCTCTTTAGTCTCTTGCCATGAAAACCCCACCAGGAGTCGCGATAAGTCAGCTATGACTTGACAGCACTCTCCACCACTAAGTACAGCCCCACATTCAAACCATTACGGTTCCATGGACTGTAAGGGTAGATTCTTGCTGTATATATTTTTTTTTCTTGTATACCAGCAGCTGAACACAAATTTGACCTTGTAAAATATGAAAGGCACTTATGTTTAATATGGTACATTACGATGAAATCCTCAGAAATGGGGCCCAAGGTAGTTTGCCACTTCAAGTATTTTTAAAGGGCATGAGTAAAACTTCTACCTTTATTTTATATATGTAACAGTGTTACACTGATTGTCTAATTGTTCAGGAGGGCTTTTTCAGTAAGGGAATCATAGATAATGTCTATGAAATTTTGCAGGTTTTCATTGCTGTACATACCATAGTGTTGCACTTTTTTCTTAATTTTGTAATCTAGGGGGTTTATTTTGCATTGTTTACTATATTTCTTGTACTATTTATTGTATATATTATACTGGGTAGTACACTAGTCCAATATTGCAACCCCATTTTATTGCATTTCATTGTAAGTATACAGCTCTGGATGCCCTGTTTGTAATTGTGTAATCTACTTTGAGTGTCAGTGAGAAAGTCAGACTATAAAGGAAGACTAACTAACTAACTAACTAACTAACTAACTAACTAACTAACTAACTAACTAACTAACTAACTAACTAACTAACTAACTAACTCAAACAGCTTCCACATTTGATGGATCAAATGCACACTGCACACATACATGTTAATTTTGTGCCGTTTTAACTGTCATGACTTCATCTAGAGGTTCCTAAAACTGTAATTTGGTTAGAAGGTTAAGAATTCCCTGCCTCAGATCTTTAGGTCCCCTCCAGATTTTCAATTTCTAGAGTTTCCTGGAGACCAAGAATGACCTATTGTGTAGATATGCTCTTCTCGGCTCCCTGTTTATCTATTTATTTATTTACTTCCCCCAATGGAGACCCAAAACAGCTAATATTGTTCTCCTCCTTTTTTTATACTCACAACAACCCTGCATGGTAGGTTAGTTTGAGTGTCTGTAAGTGGCCCAAGATCATCCAGAAAGCTTCCAGGCCAAAGTGTAAATTCGAACACAGGTTTCCTAGAATCTAGTCTGAAACTCGAACCACTGTACCACACTGACTTTTTATATAAAAAGCATAATGTGAACTTTTGCACTTCCTACCAGATCTACAGTAGCCTAGAAGACTACGTTAAACACTGAACACACCTGGGCCAGTGGGCTATATGACACGTTGCATTTGACATGTGTGGGCCGGATGTTCTAGAGCAACTGCATATGTGTGTATATAAATTGGTTTTAATCCAGGAAAAGGGAAACAATCCTCCCTCTAACCACCTGGTTACATCTCAGGTTTCATGCTTGCGGCTGGTTCCGCAATTTTTAGCTCAGGAGACTGAAGGCCGGGAGCAAACCAAGAGATGTCACGTCCTTGAACATGGAGCAGGGCTTCTGCACCCTTATGAAATTCGTTTTCTCTTTCAGGTGTCATATTCTGCCAAAGGACACCTTCAGGGCTGGGAAATTTAGTGCAAGAGATTAATGACCTCTGGTGAGCGTGGTGCAGCAAAGACCATGTTGGCCTTGATTATTTAGAAAAAAGGAAGGGAAAAATGGAGGGTAGGTACTAGAGATGGGCATGAACTTGGAAAAAAACGAACCATGCGGTTCGTGGTTCATGACATTTCACGAATCACGAACTTTCACAAACCTGCCCGTGGTTCGCGAACCGGCTCGTTTGGTTCATGAAAATGTCACATCCAGGTCAGAAAATCATCACTTGCAGGTCAGCAGAAGGTCACTTCCAGGTCAGCAGAAGGTCTGCAGGAAGTCCATCCCCTGTTACCTAGGAAACTGATTGATTGACACCAGGCTATCTGCAGTCACGAACCAAAAAACGAACCAAACAAACCAGCCTAAAGTTTGTAGCAGTTCATCAGAAATGGGATCTGATGAACCGCAGTTCGCGAACCACGAACTGGCTTAGTTCGTGCTTAATTTTGGTTCGTATTTCGGTTCGTGCCCATCTCTAGTAGGTACCTTCAGAGATCCTGAATGGGAAAAGCACAAAGAGTACTCCAGTCATAGAACACCATAGGGGTGCCTAACATGGTGCCTGTGGTTGCAGAGGCATCCACTGACCCCCTAAAACACCAAGTGTTTTAGAAAGTGAACAGGGCCAAATGAAGCTTTGTGAGTTTCTGATATTTATGGTATAATACTTTAATGATAGTGCTTTATGTAAAGCAATTTATCTGTGCGAATAGCAGAGAGAGATTCTAAAAACCCGGGAGGGCTACTTTCTGTCTAAACATGACTAACGATTAATGCACCTAACTGGAACATCTACTGAAGATCTTTCCAATTTTAATTTATATTTATAATTCAAGTGGGAATTGATAACAACATCAAATTTTGGTAAATTTTCAAATGCCATTTATATTACTACCAAAATCTGGCTGGAATCTCTCCCTGTACACATCATACATGCAAGGAGTTCTTATCAGACCTTCAGCCCCAACTGCCGTCGTTATAAGATAAACTGCAGGCTAAACATTTCTTGCATCGTGAAAAAAAGGCTCATCTAAAGTGAAGAAGAAGCCAGGAGAAGTATTTACCTCCTTTTCCTTTTGCGTAAGTGTGTCAGATGCCTATGAAATGAGGACAGATACTTCCAGGTGAGGATTTCTTAGCTAACTTCAAATGTATGTTTGTTTTGTGCATATGCAAGAAAATATTTTAAACAAGATCCAGATAATCCAAACCAGGGCTTTTTTTCAGCAGGAACACGCCGGAACCTCTTGAAAATGGTCACATGGCTGGTGGCCCCGCCCCCTGATCTCCAGGGGGCGGGGCCAATCCAAGTTTAGATTGCGGAGGGCAATCTAAACTCCCCTCTGTCTGGAGATCAGGTGGCGGGGCCAACAGCCATGTGACCATTTTCTCTGAGGGCAACCCACTGAGTTCCACCACCTCTTTTCCCAGAAAAAAAGCCCTGATCCAAACTATGGTATTCCCCATGTATGTATGTGAAAGTTGGACAGTGAAGAATGCTGACAGGAAGAAAATTGATTCATTTGAAATGTGGTGCTGGAGGAGAGTTTTGTGGATACTGAAGGTAAAGGTGCAAGCACCATTACTGACCCATGGAGGGATGTCACATCATGACGTTTTCTTGGCAACTTTTTTTTTGTTATGGGGTAGTTCGCCATTGCCTTCGTCTGTCATCTACACTTTACCCCCAGGAAAATGAGTACACATTTTACCGACCTTGGAAGGATGGAAGGCTGAGTCAACCTTGAGCTGGCTACTTGAACCTGGCTTCCGCCAGGATCGAACTTAGGTCATAAGCAGAGCTTGGTCTGCAGTATTGCAGCTTACAACTCTGCGTCATGGGGCTCTTATTAGTGGATACCATGGACAGCCAAAAAGACAAATAAGTGGATATTAGATCAAATCAAGTCAGAATTCTCCCTAGAAGCTAAAATGGCAAAACTGAGGCTATCGTACTTTGGTCACATCTGGAGAAGACAAGATTCTCTGGAAAAATCAATAATGTTTGGAAAAGTGGAAAGCAGTAGGAAAAGAGGAAGACCCAAAATGAGATGGCTTGACTTCATAAAAGAAGCCACATCCTCCAGTTTGCAGGATCTGAGCAAGTCTGTTAATGAGGTCTCTCACTCATAGGATCACCATAGGTCGGAGGCGACTTGACAGCCCATAACACATATTTTAAACAATATGTTAATATTAAAAGCCATCCCATTAAACAGCTTCTGTCTGAAATGTTGAGGTGTTATTATCAGAGTTATGCACAATCTCACCCCATGACATTTTGTGGTTGGCTCTGCCTCCAAAGGCAGCCATTTTGTGATTGCACTTGCCATTCTTTGACAGAAGTCCATGTGCCTTCAAGGGTCCAAAAGGTTGAGGATCCTTGCCACAGAATGTAAGAGCCAGCGTGGCGTAGCAGTTAGATTGCCAGACTAGGATCTGGGACGCCTGCGTTCAGATCTCCACTCTGCAATGGAGGCTCACGGGGTGACCTTGGGCCAGTCACACACACTCAGCTTTATTTACCTCACAGATTTGTTGTAAGGATAAAATGAAGAGGTGGAGAGCAAAGCCGGCTGCTTTGATTCCCCGCTGGGGCGAAAAGTGGGGTATAAATGAAATACATAAATAAATAAATACAGACAAAATCTTCAAGGAAAAACATACTGGTTAACTTATACAATGATCTAGAGTGAAAAATAGATTATCATGAGAAATTTGTAAAAATAAAGTAGGTTATAACTAAAGAAATGAAATACCTGACCAATTAAAAGGAGGCTGGTTGATTCGTTCATTTTGTATATGAAATTATTACTCAGGGCCAAGCTACAAGTGACAAATGACACTTGAACAGCAAGTGTATTTCTCCCTGTTCACTTGCCCTCCGCTCAATCCACTTGCTGTTCAAGTGTCATTCGTCACTTGTAGCTTGGCCCTCAGAGTCCCTCTATGCAAGATGCCAGGGCATGTGTCCATCAAGTGTCGGGAGATGCAATGTTAGCCGGGAAGCATAGTTTTGAAAAACAGCTGGCAGAGATCGCTCTGGACAGGACAGATTCTCTTACAGCCCTTTGCCACCTCTGGCGTGCTGGACTGTCTCCCCTTCTGGAGCTTTTACTCTGCCACTCTCACTGCTTAAAATTTTGAAATAACTGAGCCTTGGTAGGGCAAAAGCTCCAGAAGGGGAGACGACAGAGACAGCAGAGGGCTGTGAAAGAACCCATCCCCTCTGGAGTGATCTTTGCCAGCTCTGTCATTTAAAACTACACTTCCCAGCTAACATTACATCTCCTAACCCATGAAGAACACGTGAAAAAAGTACTGTGTAGAGAGACTCTCAGTGTACAACTTCACATACCATGTCATGTGTTAGGCTTGTTTCCCTAAATATTACATCAAGGATGTGAGTTCCTGCTAAGCTGTTGTACCTATGCACAGGGGCATTCTGGGGGTGTCCAGCTGACCTGAAGTGAATTAGAGAGTTTTATAATCTGGATACAAATTACCAGCTGTTTGCCACAGTCTTTCCAGTTTATTCCAATTTTATAGTGCTTGTGAAGGGGCAGGGAAGAGAGTGGTAGATTGTGCCTCCATTTTAATTGAGACTTGGAGCCAAGCTACAAGTGATGAACGGCACTTGAACAGGGAGGAATACACGTGAGTCTGTACACTTGCCGGTTCAAGTGTCATTCGTCACTTGTAGGTTGGCCCTTGGAGTCCGTGTGGAGATTCGGCCAGAGACGGGGTCGGAGATAGCTCCATGGTGTCCCCACTGGTTGGACAACAGTGATTCCAAGGGGCTGCCAATTGTACATGGGCGAAGAAGTGTCCCTAGGGCTCCTTCAGAAACAACAAGAAGAGATAGACCCCTAGACCCCTTCCAGTCTGGTTTCCGCCCGGGACATGGGGTCGAGACATTGTTGGTCGCCCTCACAGACGATCTCCGCAGACATCTGGATCAGGGCGGATCAGCACTGCTGATTTTGCTGGATCTGTCAGCAGCGTTTGATACGGTCGATCATGAGCTTTTGACCCACCGCCTTGCCGATGTGGGGATTCAGGGGACAGCACTGCAGTGGCTGGTCTCCTTTCTCCACGATCGGGGACAGAGGGTGGCGCTCGGGGAGAGGGTGTCATCTCGTAGGCCACTGGTTTGTGGTGTGCCACAGGGAGCGATACTCTCTCCATTATTATTTAATATCTATATGCGCCCCCTCGCCCAGCTGGTGCGGAGTTTCGGGCTTGGGTGTCACCAATACGCGGATGACACCCAGCTTTATCTGTTGTTGGACGGGCAGCCTGGATCGGCCCCTGATGCCCTGGAGCATGCTTTTGAGGCTGTGGCTGGTTGGTTGAGACAAAGTCGGCTGAAATTGAATCCCACGAAGACGGAGGTCCTGTATGTGGGTCGTGGGGAGATGGCTTTGGGACCCCAGCTTCCTACACTTGATGGGGCAGCACTTACACTGGCCCCGAGGGTTAGGAGCCTGGGGGTGATTCTGGATTCCTCCTTGAAGATGGAGGACCAGATCACTGCAGTTGCCAGGTCTTCCTTTTATTATCTTCGGCAGGCCAGGCAGCTTGCCCCTTATTTGTCTCCCCGTGACATGACTACAGTGGTCCAAGCAATGGTCACCTCTAGGTTGGATTACTGTAACGCGCTCTACGCTGGGCTTCCCATGGGCCTGATCCGGCGGTTACAGCTGGTACAGAATGCAGCAGCGCGGGTCATTGCTGGAGCACCGGTGTGGGAGCATATTACACCGGTGCTACGCCAGCTGCATTGGCTGCCAGTGGAGTACCGAATCAGGTTCAAGGTTTTGGTGTTAACCTACAAAGCCCTACGCGGACTGGGACCGACGTATCTGAGGGACCGTCTCTCACCATATGAGCCCCGGAGGACTCTCCGCTCTGGCGGAAAACATCTTTTAAGTGTCCCTGGCCCTAGGGAGGCCCGCCTGGCGTCGACCAGGGCCAGGGCCTTTTCAGTCCTGGCCCCGACCTGGTGGAATGCTCTGTCTTGCGAGACAAGGGCCCGGCAAGATTTGCTTGCATTTCGCCGGGCCTGTAAGACAGAGCTATTCCGCCAGGCATATGGCTAACGCCGGGCAGTGCCCGCCCGCCCCCCCGTGAAGGGGGGGTTAAACCATCACCCCTATGCAAACACAGAGGCATGTATGAACCACTGGGCAGCATGAATTGTTATATTTAATGTTTTTAAATGTTTTTAAATGTATTATTTAATGTTTTTAAATGTTTTTAAACATGTTTGTATTTGTTATCCGCCCTGAGCCTGCGAAAGCAGGGAGGGCGGAATATAGATATAATAAATTAAATTAAATTAAATTAAATAAATGAAGGAGAAGAAAATTAAAAGGCATTCAGCTCTTCCGAGGGCTTTTCCATGCACTTGATTAATTCCTGATTTTCTGAACATTTGAGCCCCAAACACTGGAATAGATTTGGGTATAGATCTTCTGCATGTCTCCCCTCCTTCTGCAATTTTAATAATAACAATAACATTCAATTTATATACCGCCCTTCAGGACAACTTAACGCTCACTCAGAGAGGTTTACAAAGTATGTTATTATTATCCTCACAACAATCACCCTGTGAGGTGGGTGAGACTGAGAGAGCCGTGACTAGCCCAAGGTCACCCAGCTGGATTCAAGCGGAGGAGTGGGGAATCAAAACCAGTTCTCCAGATGAGAGTCCTGCCTCTCTTAACCACTACACCAAACTGGTTCTCTTTTTACAATTGTGGAGACAGTTGATTTATGGCACATGCCATAAATAATCAGGATTTTAAAGTGACGGTGCTGTTGTCATCAGTGGCTCATCAGTGACATCAGAGCACTCCCTTTTTATTTTTCGCACACTCTCATATTGATTGATCGCTATATAAATTTTTAAAAAGATCAAAAATGAACACATGTGAAAGTCTTTGCATGGGGAAGCCTAAAAGTGAAGCAGCACCACCACCCGTACCTAAACCCCTCCACATGGTCCAAACGAAGTGAGCCCTACCCAGGCTGACCTACAGCCAGGAAGTGGAGGCTGGCACTGGTGAGGCAAACCGACCGCTGATGGGACAAAGTCCAAAGCAGCAGCCATGATGTACTTTTCAAACTGCATTGTACTTTCTGGCTCCAGAACTGGCTACTCCCCCTCCCCGCGGTCACCCAGACTTTTGCATTTTTTTTCAAAAAATCATCAATTTCACATTGATAGGTCGGCCTGACATCATAAAAGGTGCATCAGTTTCTCTGAATTCTTGGTTTTCCCTTAAACAAAAAAGTAATAGATCCAGAGGAGTTAGCCATGTTAGTCTGTAGTAGCAAAATCAAAAAGAGTCCAGTAGCACCTTTAAGACTAACCAATTTTATTGTAGCATAAGCTTTCGAGAATCACAGTTCTCTTTGTCAGATGCAAAAAAGTAAGTCTCCAGTTCCTTCCGTTGCAGAGCTATAAGGAAATCGGTAGGTCTCCATAAGGGAAGGGGCTAGAAACTTCCTTTAAAAAGGCAAACGGGGAATTCAGAGAACCTGTTTCACCTTGTATTACAACGGTTGGTTGATCTATCAATACGAAACTGATGATTTTAAAAGATCCAAACAAAACCAGGAAGGGAGGGCAGGAAGGCCGAGGGGAGAAGTGATTCGACGATGATGAACGAAACCAATCACCAAAAAGTAGATTGGAGATGTGTGAATGGGTGGGACAAACAAAAGTAAAAGAAACATCACACAGAATGAAAAAATCGACTCAAAATTGGCTTCCAGAAAAAGATCAGGTAAAAGTGGATTCCAAAGAACCAAAGAAGGGGAAGGGGAACCAAAAAACTCGAAATGAAACCTAAAGGCAAAAAAAAAAATGCACGTGGAACTCAGTGGATAATTCGAAGCAGCATGAGACAAGAACTGATGGGGGGGGGGAACCCATGCAGAAAACCCCTGAGTCTAGGGCTGTTTTCACACATAGGGATGTCCCACTCATGGAATGCTGGTGGCACCTCTGTTTGCGAAACGGTTGCAGGCTGTTTGCTTTCTGTTTTTTCGGCGGCTTTTCTGGGACTGCAGGAAACGGCACCAAAAAACCAGAAACCAAACAGCTGCAACCGTTTTGCAAACGGAGACGTCTGGATTCATGGGGGAAAGCCTCCAGTGTTCCATGAGCGGGACATCCCTATAAGGACATGTAGAAATGGCCTAGAACTAATGTTTCCTCGATTTACTCCCTTGGGTTCTGAGGGTGGGGGGGAGACATTGTAAACGTAGTAAATAAATAAATTTTTCACTGCTGGGGAATAGAGACACCACAGAGTTGAGGTACTGTGGGAAAGGCATGCAGCCCAGAAGGCATGCAGCCCAGAAACTCCCAACAGACAGTCATGCTTGTTGAATTGATGAGGTAAGGTTGGGCCACTGAATGCGTGGAGCAAACTATTATGTTGTCTGATGCTGCTTAGATTAAGGTCATCTACTGAGTTCTCTTTTCCCGCTGCAGTCCTTGATATGTGGTAGAGAATGCCCTAGGATTTAGAGAACAGGCTTCATTCATTTGTTCATTTGTTCATTCGTTCGTTCGTTCGTTCATTCGTTCGTTCATTAATTAATTAATTCATTCATATTTTCTGTGTATCCTGCCTTTCTCAGTGGGAACCCAAAGCAGCTCACATTGTCCCCCTCTCTTCCACTTTATCCTCACAACAACCCTGTGAAGTGGGTTAGGCTGAGAGGGTGTGACGGACCCAAGGTCACCTAGCAGCCTCCCACAGCAGAGTGGGGATTTGAACCTGGGCCTCCTAGATCCTCATCCAACACTCTAACCACTATGCAACGCTGTCTCTAAAAAAGAAAAGAAAAATAATATAATAAAAGGGGGTGCCCTTTTTGTCTTGGCTATTAGCAATGATAACTCAATGTCTTGTGAGCTTTGGCTCTGCTTCAAAGAGACTCTTGCCAGGTAGCTGGTTTCCACTTGCACCAACGTCTGTGTTGACCGACCCAGGTGTGGCCTTAAGGACACAAAGAACTGAAAAACATTTGGGCTGGCACGGGTGCTATATGGGAGGGGAGACAGTAAATCCTGTTCTGGCTAGGGGAGAATTCGCCAACTGCTGAGTAAGTACGATGGTGTGGAAAGTGCTCTTCAAAAGGCTATAAACCACTTTGGGGGGGGGATAGATTCATGCTGTGCTTCGCTCCTGTGACTCAGTGGGTTGTGACACTCTTGCAGATAGGTCCTGAAGCTCTTCAGATAAAGGAGAGTGCTACATTTCCTGCTTCCTGTCCTCCTACACCCTGTGGCTCCATTTAATTCTAGAAAGGGACAGAACTTCTGATGGCCACAGCATGTAGCCGTCACCTCCTGAATCCATACTGGGTCTGCTCCAGGCTCTGGCATGTGCAATCCTATGGTGGCCTAAAATGCAGAGTAAATGTACAAGTGGATCCCCCTTCACAAAGTCTGAGCATTTCTGGTTTAATGGGTAACCAACTTTATTGTAGCATAAGCTTTTGAGAACAACAGCTCTCTTCATCAGATGCATCTGATGAAGAGAGCTGTGATTCTCGAAAGCTTATGCTACAATAAAGTTGGTTAGTCTCAAAGGTGCGACTGGACTTTTTACCATTTTGCAATTACGGCCTAACACGGCTAACGGCTCTTGGTTTAATGGGGTGATCTTGCTTGTTTGTTATCAACCCCACATTTTGAAAGTGCACAAACCAAATGCATATTCTTTGAAGTGGGGTTGTATTGTGGGACAGGCACGCTTGACGATATTCAAGCAACTACCGGTGGCTATGAAGGACACAATTTACCATGAAGTTCTTCTCTGCAAGCCCTGTGGAAAGGAATGGGATTGTGGAGTTGTGTAGCTACTGTTTCAGAGGGGCTTGTGCAAGAGAATTTCCTGGTAAATTGTGCTCCTAAGTCGATATCAAAGCCAAAGTAACATAAACAGAGTGATGTCTGTCAAAGTTTTCTAAATGCATAGGTCTGTCCCCCTAGTATTCTGAAACAACAGAATACTAGCATTTAAGGGATCAATAGATGTTATTTTGAAATATCTGTATTGCCACATTATTTGAGTTATTATTTGGAATTTAAGTATTTGTGTTATTATTTGGAATTTAAGCACTGGAACGGGCAGTGGCAAATCAGAATTTCTTGGGTGAAACTGATTTTCTAGTGCCATTTCTGCCAGGTGGTCTAAAACGATTGCTTTGGCCCTGACCCAAGGTGGCCGGGGTCTAGGATATTTAAAAGCCTGCCTTCTTCCATCAGAACTTACCTGGATGTTAATGTATTTACTTAAAACATTTCTAAGCCCACGTCTTCTAGCTCAGTTGGAACCCAATGTGGATTCAGATAGACAAGAAGTAATAAAATAAAAATAACCAAATCAGAAACACACATGTGGAAAAGAAGCACAGGAGGAATTCCACACAGAAAGTACATTTTCTTAAGAACTGCTTTATACCGGAAATCTGCCGATCAGCAACCATCTCTATATGCCTCCATTCGCCATCTTAAACACACCAAACAATTCATTGTCTACACCAAGCTCTACGTACAGCCACATCTGTTCCAGTGCCTATGACTGAGGTTCTCACCTGCAGGATTACAACAGACATTTTTGGAATTACAATGCCCACTTGTTTATATGCCAATAAAGGCTAACTTGACTTGACTACCCACCTGATGATGTAAGGAAAACCTGACAAAGCCAGAATGTTAACAAGGGAAAACCTGCTACAAGATAAGCCCAAACAAAACAACAGAATGCCACTGGTGGTCACATACAGGTCAAACCAGTTCAACACATCATCAATGGAGAGGCAAACCTTTTCTTGCCCACATTCAGCCCCCTAACCTTAAACAACTTCTCACTCATAATAATGTACTTCCCAGCACTGACACAGACTCTGGGACCAGAGCCTGCAATAAATCAAGATACCAACTCTGTCCCCGTATTTACTATTCTGATAGGGACCTAGTAGCAATACCAGTTCTACCATCTCAGGTTCATTCACTTCATCTTCCAATGTTATATGTGCTATCAATATGTTTTTACATGCCTTAACCCTCCGGAAAATCGAGCGAAACTCATGGCATGAAGCATCTTCCTAGCGCGATTTCCTGGCATGATCCCGTTTAATGGTGCGTTTTCTGATGTCATCGCACCATTAAAGGGAATTTCCCGGCATGATCCCGTTTAATGGTGCGTTTTCTGATGTCATCGCACCATTAAAGGGAATTTCCCGGCATGATCCCGTTTAATGGTGCGTTTTCTGATGTCATTGCACCATTGAAGGGGATCGTGCCGGGAAATTGTGCTAGGAAGACACTTCACGTTGTGCGGTTATGCCTGCGTGTGAAAACAGCCCAAGTGTCAACAATGTCCTTCCACTCTGTATATTGGACAAACAGGCCAGTCCCTATGCAAAAGAATAAATGGGCATAAATCTGACATTAGAAATCACAACACCCAAGAACCAGTGGGAGAACATTTTAATCTTCCAGGACATCGCAATTCTGACTTAAAAGTGGTTGTCCTCAAACAGAGAAAATTCAAGAGGAGATTATAAGCTGAACTTGCTGAAATGGTGTTCATTCACAAATTCAGAACAATGGAAACCCCGCCCCCCCCACTGAATCAAGATTTAGAATTCTTATCTCACCACTAGAGATGGGCACGAACCAGAAAAAAAATGAACTGTGCGGTTCGTGGTTTGTCGCATTTCATGAACCACGAACTTTCATGAATCTGCCTCAGTTCGCAAACTGGTTCATTTGGTTCATGAAAACATCACATACAGATCATCACTTCTGGGTCAGCAGAAGGACACTTCTGGGTCAGCAGAAGGTCTGCAGGAAGTCCATCCCCTGTTGCCTAGGAAACTGATTGATCGGTGCCAAGCTGTCTGCAGTGACGAACCAAAAAACGAACCAAACCAGCCTAAAATTCATGGTGGTTCCTCAGAAATGGGCTCTGACGGACTACCGGTTCGCGAACCACGAACCAGCCTGGTTCATCACAAACTTTGGTTCACATTTCGGTTCGTGCCCATCTCTACTCACCACAGATGCTAATTTCTGCTCGAATCAAGCTGCATTGTACCTTTACATATTGACGCCCTCCCTTGTAACACCCCACCCACCTTTTGGCTGGGATATAATGGCTCAGGGATCTCCATTCTTACTTGTGTCTGAAGAAGGGAACTCTGACTCTCAAAAGCTTACACCCTGAAAATCTTGTTGGTCTCAAATCCTGCTGTTCTACTGCAACCAACACAGCTACCCACCTAAAAGAAACACAGAGGTAACTGTATATCCCCCACCCCCGGGCAGGCTATAACTAGGGTGTGTGTATGGTTTACTTTGGGAGAATAACAGAAAAAAAGGTTTTCCCACCTGAGCACAGCATACCTGCTCTGAAATACCGTAATTTTTGGACAGCTGGTGATTTTGACAACAATCACCCTGTGAGGTGGGTGAGACTGAGAGAGCCGTGACTAGCCCAAGGTCACCCAGCTGGCTTCAAGCGGAGAAGTGGGGAATGGAACCTTGTTCTCCAGATTAGAGTCCCACCACTCCTAACCACTACACCAAACTGGCTCCCACCAAACTGAATAATCAGCTGAAACTCGGTTCATTAGTTAGCCAACATATAATGAAAATGCCTGTGAGGCTGGGCAAAGTCCTAGGATTAATAGTGCCTTTGCAAGTTCAAATAAAATGTGTTTGGTTTCTTCTTTGCATTTATTTTCCTCCTCTGAAAGGTTGTAAATCACAGTAGGTGCAGAATTACTGATGTCTTTTGGATCAATCTCTTTCCCTTTTGGCAAACGTCACCAGAGATCTCTGACGAATCCGGAGTCCAATGGGCTGGCTGGCTGTGCGCGAGTCCTTAAGGCATAACACACTCAGATAAGCAAAGAGCTTTACTCACCACCTGAGGAAGACAGAATGAATCACAGGTGGCCCTTTTCAACAATACATGCCGGATGGGCCAAGGAGCAGATGGTTCAATGGCATTATTAATAACAAAAATCAGAGATTTCCCATTAGTCACATGGGAAAGAACCAGACGGAGAGGGGAAAAACACCTTTGGGTTAGGCATACCTAATACGCGAGCAAGCATGAATCACTTCTAATCAGGTCACTGTATTCCCTTTGGGCTTCCTTGCCAAGACAGAGGAGGCATCGAAAGTTATTTTTCCGTTCCCAATGCAAGGCTGCATCTGGGTCGTTGAGCAGAATTAAGCAGGAAAATTTTCTTGGCTGCAGATGGGGGGGGGCATCCTTGAATCTCCCCCCACCTGAAAACAGATTCCCTGCACATGAAAAACTAGGGTGGCAAGGACACGAGAGCAGCTTGTTTATTTTCTGCTTGCCAAGAGGTGGGTAAGTTACAGAAGACCCCAGGACTTGGCTTTCTGCCCACTCGAAGTCCACCTCAGCCCCTCTTCCAACTTCCTCACACGTGTTGTTTAGGATTACTGTTGTAGTTGTGAGGACTAGGAAGGGAGTTTAAAAGAAGAAATAAAGAAGAAGTTAGCCACGCTCCCACCCCCACCCCTGGCTCAGGAGAATTCCTGTCCCAGTGTGGGGTAGTGGTTGCACTGTCAGACTAGCATCTGCTCCAAATCCCCACTTTGCCATTCCCATATATTCCCCGGAGGGTGCTGAGATCAGCCGATGAGCACCTACTGGTGGTCCCTGGCCCCAGGGAGGCTCGATTGGCCTCAACCAGAGCCAGGGCGTTTTGGGTCCTGGCCCCGACCTGGTGGAACTCTCTGTCTGAGGACACCCGGGCCCGCCAAGACCTTGTCTCCTTCAAGCGGGCCTGTAAGATGGAGATGTTCCGCCAGGTGTATGGTTGAGGCCATCAGGGTTTCCACCAAATAAGCCTCTCTCCCAGTCCCCTATATGTCTGTAGGGGGTATTGACCATCTACCCCCTATATATGAGCGACCATGCATGGTTAAGCCACACCTCCGCCTCCACCTCCGTCAGATGTTATATGGCTTTTATATGGTGAGCAGGTGTTTTATTAGAAAGCTGTTAATTGACTGTGATTTTATCTTGTATACTTTATCTTCTGTTGTGACCCACCCTGAGCCCGCTTGTGGGGAGGGTGGGATATTATTATTATCGTTATTGTTATTGTTATTGTTATCGTCGTCGTCATTATTGTTATTGTTATCGTCGTCATCTTCATCGTTGTCGTCATCATCATCAACAACAAAAACAACAACAACAACAATAATAATAATAGTGCTCTCAAAACCAAATCTACCTCTTAGGATTGTTGTGAAGCTGGGAGAAGAAGAGATGTGAGGAGAGCATCCAATCAGTGGGGCACCACACCAGGGAAGACACTGTCCTTAGCAACCAACTCTGGGTTGGAAATTCCTGGAGATTTGGGGGTGGAATTTGGGGAAGATGGAATGTTTGGAAGGAAGAGAATTCAGTAGGGATATGATGCCATACAGCCCACCCTCCAAAGCAGGCATTTTTCTCCAGAGGAACTGATCTCTGTAGTCTGAAGGTGAGTTGTAATTCTGGGAGCTCCTCCGGTCTGGAAGCTGCAACCCTAGCCCGCCTTAGCTCTGAAAGAGCTAGCTAGTGGTGCATTGCCTTGCCTCTTGATCCAAGGGAATTGGAGGAGTGGGCTATCCCTTTTAAAAAACATTTTGGCAATTCCATATGCTTTTCCAGAAAATTTGGGTGAGGGGCATTTCCAGAGGTCCTTTGTGGTTTGTGTTCTGGAAGACGGAAGGCAGCTCTTGAGAATGTGGAGCCACAGATGCCACCCAGTCTGTGGCTCCACAGACATGCCCATTGTATCCCCTTCCTCGTTTTATTCTCACAACCACTCTGTGAATTAGGTTATGCTGTCAGAATGACTGACTGAAAGTCACCCAGTGAACTTCATGGCAGCGAGGGCTTAGTCTGACACTCTAACCGTTACACAAAACTGTCACAGGCCTTTGCAAGGCTGTGCCTCTAGCCTTTCCTTGCACTCCTTACAGAATGGATCAGCTGTCAACATCACAGAGATGACAAGAAATTTGCTGTTCTCAGCAAGCATGCTTTGGAAACAGAGTTAAGAGGTCCCTGTGCTGCTAAGTTTACAATTAGGGTTGCCAGGTTAGAAAATTTCAAGAGATTTTGGGGGTGGAGCTTGGAGAGGGTGAGGTTTGGGATGGGAGGAGCTTCAGCAGAGTATAATGCCATAGAGTCCACCCTCCAAAGCAGCCATTTTCTCCAGGGGAACCGATCTCTGTCAACTGGAGATCAGTTGTGATTCCGGGAGATCTCCAGCTACCACCAGGAGACTGGCAATCCTAGGGCTTCAGGAGGTTAGGAAGACTGGTTTCACCCTGTTGTTCACTGAGAGATGAGTCAAAGCTGCTAGAATTCCCCAGGGACCCCTTTTGTCCTCTTCAGCTCACTTTAGTCGTAGCTGACTAACCCCACGATGATGTGTGTGTAAGTTTGCTCAGGAGAACTGATTGTGTACACAAGGCCTTCCACATCACTTCCTCGGTGCTTGCTGGATCCTTCGTCTCGCCCGGTTGCCTTCCTTCATCTCGAAGATGGTATGAGTTTCCGAACTCTTTCATTTTTACCTCCTGGGGTTCTGGATCAAAGCTTTGGGGATGGGGGAAGTGGTGCTGTTGAATGCAAACAGAAGCCCCAAGCGAGAGCAGATGGGAGGGAGGAAGGAACGGCCTGCTGTCTGCCGCAAGCTGGGACTGAACATCAAACATGCCATCCGGGAGGAAGACAGAGTTCGAGTCATGTTGGGGAAGAGCACGGACGTCATTGCTAAGGCTCTTATCTACTCTATCAGAGGAGGTGCCAAGATGCTGTGATGTGAACAGCCTAACCTCCCAGCCGGAAATTCTGAATTTCTTGGACAGAGATGAGAAGATGAAAGAGCCTGAAAACTCTTTCACCTCAATTTATGTCAGCCGTGGGACTCCCTTGCTTTGCAAGGGGTTTGGAGCACATTCTAGGATGCAAACTGTTGGGCTTAGTATTGGGCCAACGAACACAGCAGGAGAGATAGAAGACTGAGCTCCGGGAACATGTTTTTCCATCGGTAGAGGACCAGTGTGGGGTAGTGGTGAGAGGGTTGAACTAGGATCTGAGAAACCCAAGTTCGAATCCCCACTCTGCCATGGAAGTTTACCAGGTGATCTTGGGCCAGTCCCACACTGTCAGCCAAAACTACCTCACAGGGTCGTTATGAGGATAAAATGTAGAGAAGAGAAATGTTTAGGGTTACACAGGCATCCCTGAGCTCTGTGGGTGAAGGACAGGATTTATTTTTATTTGATTTATTTTATTTTATCACATTTCTAGACCGCCCTCCCCATCAGACAGGCTCAGGGCGGTTTAACAACAGTTTAAAACAGTAAAAACATTATAAAAATATTAAAACATTATATCATAACAATTAAAATTGGTAGGTATAAAATATTAATATACAGCATTTTCCTGCATGGATGGTGGAAGGTCTTCAGTGGTATGGCCGGCGAGAGGACAGCCCAGCCCCCACCAAATGCCTGGCGGAACATCTCTGTCTTGCAGGCCCGGCAGAAAGATAACAAATCCTGCCAGGCCCTAGTTTCCTCAGACAGAGTTCCACCAGGTTGGAGCCAGAACCGAGAAGGCCCTGGCTCTGGTGGAGGCCAGGCAGACCTCCCTGGGGCCAGGGACCATCAGCAAGGGCTTAGTGGCTGATTGAAGCAACCTCCGGGGAACATATGGGGAGAGGCGGTCCCGAAGGTATGCTGGGCCCAGTCCGCATAGGGCTTTATAGGTCAACACCAAAACCTTGAACTGGACCCGGAACTCAACCGGTAACCAGTGCAGCTGACGGAGGATAAAATATGATAGGTAGCTTCCATGGACCCCTAAGGTTCTCTATGACACAGCTTGAAAATCACACATCTGTGCAGTCCAGGAGAACACATGGACATTGGATGACTGGCACACCACAAAACATTTCTGCTGCATTGTGGCTTAAACTTGTTGGATCCTCTTTCTTTGCTCATTTGCAGATAGGAGATTGTTAACCTGAACGGTTGGGCCGGTAGCACGAGCCTCTTAAAGTGAGCCAAAGGGCACAAGTTTCTGGGCCCGCTGCTCTTCATCTGGGGTGCACAGGCAGGGGCAAAACCATTGCTCACCCCGATTGGAAGGAGGTCCCCCTACTGTGATAGTTCCCAACAAAAGGAGCTTACAGTCAATGCCAGCTGTAGTCTATATTGGGAGTCTGCGGAAGGACTCATGGAGGAAAATAGCCACCCCTCCTCTCTGGCCCTCAATGCAGGGTTGGGGGAGAGGACTGCATGACCAAGTGGTGTTCATTGGGATAGACACACTGGCTGAATCCACACACCCGGGCATGTCCCGGCGTTGCGCTAAACTTCCGGAAGTTTGCGCTAAACTTCTGGAAGTATAGCACCTTTCTAGTGCGATTTCTGACTCATTGCACCACAAGTCAGAAATTGCGCTAGAAAGACACTACCGGAAGTTTAGAGAAAGTTTAGCGCAACGTCGAGACGTGTAGATTCAGCCAAAATCTCATTTTCTTCCAACCACATCTCCGTTACGCAAGCCAGGTCAATTTCCTCTTCCTGTAACATCCTAGCGAGGTGTGCAGTTCTGTGCCTCGCCAATCTGGCATTGCATAGCATTATTGATAAGGTAGAGAGAATAGGGGCTCTGCATTGTCAACTCTAGTGAGTCTGCAGAGGTTAAGTAGGCAGCATCCAAACTTGATACTGGTCATGTTTGATAAATCCCACCCCCGTATCTCCAGCTCTCATCTGCACTGGCATGTATGGTGAACAGCATACATACTGTTCCAGGTAAAGACTGTAAAGATTACCCTCACAACCACAACAGTATGCCACAAAGACCTCACATTCAATATGCTAGAGATCACTAGAAAGATCACACCTTGGACTGAATCTTTTGCACTGAGCCTCTAAGGAAGATCATCTTTCTAGATTGAAGATATGGCCTGAACCATCCTCTGGCCATTACCTGCTGAAAGGAAAAGTAAATATGGCTCCAACTCACTGCAAAAAGGGAGGCATGTTAAAAAATTATATTATCCAAAAAGGCCTTTTTTCTCAGCTAAGAGGGTGGTGGTGTAGGAAAGGGATCCCAGATGTTTCGCTAATGAGTTAGAAACCACAGATTTCACCATTATGTTGCCTTACATATTATCTGTTGCTTTAAATATGTACTCCTATATCCTCCCTGTGCTTTATGTTGTTCAATGTAAGTCTTAGAATGGATTATGTTCTGTTTCAGCAATTCCTCAACCCCATACTGGATCCTTGCTAATACTATCTCTTTGTAAACTTCTATTCTTTCACCCCACGTCATTATTTATGGAAATGTTCTTGAAACTCTGTTCATTCACCCTATGACATTGTTTATGGAAATGCTCTTGACGCTGTATGGAAATGCCTGCCCTTGTCCTTGCCACTAATTGTACTAATCTCACACTATGTAATCCGCTTTGAGTCTCAGTGAGAAAGGCGGAATACAAATCAATAAATGAATGAATGAATGAATGAATGAATGAATGAAATGGTCTACCCACAGAGGTTCATGGATCTTTCTGGATTCCAAAATGTGCTGGGAGATTTCAGGATCCTGAGACATCTCTAGAGCCTGTGGTGGGAGCTTGGAACATGAAGCTTCTTGAAGCTTTTGACAACATTTCTCCTTGTCATCTTCTCCTGCCCTCAGAGCTAGGTGACCTAAGAGGGCTGGGAGACATCTAGAAAGATACTGGTAGAAGCTCACACTGAATCTGATAGAGCGAGCTACAGTGCCCATTGGAACACCTAAACTGGCAATGATAATGACAAAGAAACATTTGTCTGCAGCTATTGCATCAGCTGGTTCACGACCATCCCAAACAGGAGAACTGTGGCAGTTTGAAAATTACTGAAATACAATAAAAGTAGAGGGAGGTGACTTTACCGGGGGGTGGAGAGTTAAATGAGAATTTCTAAGCAACTATTTTATTTGACTATTATATATAGTATTAAGTATCATAGGTGTTATTATAAGAATTATAATGATAGAAATTAATTAATTATAAGAATAGAAACTAATTAATTTCATTTTTGGCAATAATTGTATAATGGAGATATTTTATAATTGCAATGAAGAAACCTAAGCAAGGTGGGAAAATACATAGGAATAGACTATATGTATAGTATAGACTACATGTTAAATTGACTGACTGAGGTATATATGGGTCAAATTGGTTGACTACTTTTGGTGGATAGCTGCATAATGGAGGAATTATATAATTAAAATAGTACAAAGACAAGATGTGCAGAAAAAGTAATATATAGAATATAAGTTAAATTGGTTGACTTATATTGAATGTATTGTTTATAGAAGTACCTAAAATTATGCTAAATGAGGGATAAATTGTTTGTCCCATATTGAAGATGAGATTATAAGATAGAGAATAGAGTACCAAAATTAGTTAAATGACTATTATTAAAAGAATATATGCCAAGAATGTATTATTTAGTTATGCATTATTTAGTTGTTAAAGTAAGTAAGAAGACAGAGGATACACTGTGTTATATAGATAAGCTTAGAAGAAAGTGAAAGTTAATGTTTGACAGATATAATAAATTTGAAATGAGTAAGGGATAAGGGACAAGGGGTTGGAAAACTGTTGGAAGTCAACAAAAGGGGGGAAAGGGAGGGGGTTAGAACTGGGGAAATTAAAGGAAATTGACTATAATGTACAATTCAATGATTTCTAATCCAATAAAAATTAAAAAAAAAAGGAACACCTAAACTGGCAATGATAATGACAAAGAAACATTTGTCTGCAGCTATTGCATCAGCTGGTTCACGGCCATCCCAAATGTTTAAGGTATCTCAGCACCTTCTGACTTCTAAATCTGAATCTCTGCTGTTTCAAGAACAGACAGCTGTGACACCTTGGCAAAGTTTTTCACTGACAAAATAACATGAATATGCTCTGATCTGGATGCTCAGTGTGATTTAGGTAAGGTGGAAGAAATGCTTCATACATTGTCTGGTCTGCTTACGGACCTTTTGATTCAGTTATAGTGATGGATATTGGCAGGATGCTGACATCTGTGAAGACCACTATTTTGCCTGTCTTGGATGCTAAAATAATTAAATACTACATAAATGAGCCCTTGATGTCTATCGTAAATCAGTCACTAACTCAAGGTGCCTTTCTCCGACCACTCAAAAGAAGCAGAGGCATTACCGTGTTAGTCTGTAGAAGCAAAATAGTAAAAAGTCCAGTAGCACCTTTAAGACTAACGGACTTTATTGTAGCATAAACTTTCAAGAGCCACAGCTCTCTTCATCAGATGCATCTGATGAAGAGAGCTGTGGCTCTCGAAAGCTTATGCTGCTATAAAGTTTTTTAGTCTTAAAGGTGCTACTGGACTCTTTACTATCAAAAGAAGCAGTTATCTGCATCAAGCCATCCCTAGACAAAAATAATTTGTGCCCCTCGTTTGATGGGGTTCAGCTGATCCTTGAAGACTTGGTTAAGAGCCCAGGGGTTATAATGGTTTTAGCTCTACTGCTAGAAAGGCAAGTTAACACAGCTGCAAAAAATACTTTCTACAAACTCAGCCTGGAAGATGATCCCCTCGACATGGCCTGTCTAGCCACCTGGATCTACAGCATAGTAAAATCAAGACTTGACTACTGTAATGCATTCTACATAGGTCTCCCCTCAAAGTCAATTTGGAGACTCCAATGGGTGCAGAACGCCGCAGCTCAGTTATTACCAGGAGCGAGGCAGAACGTGCATGTTACTCCCATTCTGCAGTCACTCCATTGGCTACCTATCAGTAACCAGGCTCAGTTTGAGATTTTGGCTACCACATACAAAGTCCTTCATATCTGGCCCCTCATATCTGCAGAGCCGCCTCTCTCCCTATGTCCCACCACATCAGCTGTACTCACCTGAACAGGAACTTCTGCAAGTGCCACCTCGCAAAAGGGCAAAATCAACAGATTTTCAGATCAACAGAATGTGCAGATTACATGCGCATTCTCTGGGGTGGCACCCACCTTACGAAATGGCATACCTGAAGAAGTCAAGAAAGCTCCTACTCTCCTAGCTTTCTGCACACTGTGAAAAACTGAATTATTCAAAAGGGCCTTCTTTCACAGGTAATAGGGCTGTGTGTTAAGGAAATGGTTCAGATAGATGTGTTGGTAAAGGAATAGGTATAGAGCAGAACCACAAGTGACAAAAGGCACAGGTTGGACCCTTGTCAGCTTCCCTCAAGTTTTGATGGGAAATGTAGGCAGCTTGGCGGAATGTTGGACAAGTGACAGTTGAAAAGTCCATTGGACAGCAGTCGGAGAGCCAAGCTGCAAGACCAGGACGCCTACATTTCCCATCAAAACTTGAGGGAAGCAGACAAGTGTCCAATCTGTGCCTTTTGACACTTGTGGTTCTGCTCATAGTCAGGGCTTTTTTTCAGGTGGAACGCGGTGGAACAGAGTTCTGGCACATCTTGAAAATGGTCACATGGCTGGTGGCCCCGCCCCCTGATCTCCAGACAGAGGGGAGTTTAGATCACCCTCCGTGCCGCTGACTGCACGGTGGTGATTTAAACTCCCCTCTGTCTGGTGATCAGGGGGCAGGGCCACCAGCCATGTGACCATTTCGCCGAGGGTGATTTAAACTTTAAAAAACTCCCCCCTTGTTCCAGCTGACCAAAAGTGATGTCATTGTGTGGTCCTGGGAACGTGCGCACACTTTGCGCATGCACATGTGGTACCAGGGGCACCACCTCCCGCCAGGAGTTGCCCCCTGTGCCGGCAACCCACAGAGTTCTACCACCTCTGTTGCTGCAAATATGAGCCTACTGGATAGTTCTGCATTGTTTTATGTCATCTTAATCTGCTTATGCTTTGTTTCAGTATTTTTGTACCACTCTGTATTAGATTTCCGCTTGTTTTCAAGTTTCTGCTATCCTTACCCTTTTGTATTGTTTATTGGCTGTCCCAGTCATTGGTCTCATTGACTTATATTGTGTAATCTGCCTTCAGTCTCAGTGAGAAAGGCAGACTATAAATAACGGCTCTCCTTGTATCTGACGAAGGGGGTTTTGACTCTTGAAGGCTGATAGCTTGGAAATCTAGTTGGTCTTTAAGGTGCTACTAGACATGAATCTTGCTCTTCTACTACAGACCAATATGCCTACTCACCTGAAACTGCTTTACAGTTTGATGGGGAATTCTAGTGATTGTGACCTGATTTGTCAGGGTTGGTCCTGCTCCCAGCAGAGGGAGGGAGGAAGGAAGGAAGGAAGGGACCGACGGACCGATGGGCTGTAGTGGGTGGGAACGGGACTGTAAGTCCATTCCACTGGGTGTGGTGTGTGTGCATTCGTTCATTCACTCATTCATTCTATTTATAATCCACCATTCTCATTGAGATTCAAAGCAGCTATCACAGTATAAGTCAATGAGACATCTAATAAGTATAGCACAAGGACTAGGATTTAAAAAATCTAAATAAGCGTAGCATTTTAGACATCATACAGAGTGTAGATGCAGAAAACGATCTTACATCAGTAAAACAATGCAGCGACAACAGAGTAATACATGAAGCAAATAGACAATAGGTCCCATAAACATAGGTATAATATTGTTTTTTACCTATTTATTTCTTTATTTGCTGACTTTTTACTTACTTACTTTAGACCCTGTCTTTTGTCCCCAGTGGGGATCCAAAGTGGCGTACATCATTCTCCTCTCCTCTGCTTTATCCTTACGACAACCCTGTGAGGTAGGTTACACTAAGAGAGTGTATCTGGCTCAAGATCACCCAGTAAGCTTCCATGGCAGAGCAGGGGGTTGAACGTGAGTCTCCCAGATCCTTGTTTGACACTCTAACCACTACACAACACTGTCTTATGCATTGTTTGACATATCCTGTCTAATACTTTTTTACATTGTTTCTAGTCCTATTGCACTGCTGATTAGATGTCTCATGCACTGACTTACAACATGTAATCCACCTTGAGTTTCAATGAGAAAGGTGGACTATAATTAAAAGACCACATCTGCTTAAAACATACTGGGTGAAAGCCCAGATGTTTCTGTGATAACCTTGACAGTTTTTCCACTCCGACGGCTACTGAGGCAGATCTGCCTCTATGAACAGAAAGGGTGAGGTGCCATTCTCGGATATGGACGGGATGGTTTTCTGTAAGCGGTAAGGGTTCCCAAACTGCAAACTGCTACCACCACCTCTCCCATGTGCTGTGCACTTTTAGGTGCTTGGGTACCCTCTTGTGGCTATCCGCATATATTGCAGAATATCCTGGTGATATTAAAGAAAGAAGAGAAGACTCTTGTGGCTGAATTGCTGCTGCTCAGGACCCGGATTGCGAGGCACAAGTGTTGCACATTTGCTGTGAAAGAACCTTCTCTTGTGAGGAAATAGCATTTCTTCAGACAATGACTTATGCGCAAATCCCCACTCAACATGAAACTCAGAGTGACTTTGGATTATTCACTCCCTCTCAGCCTAATGAACCTCACAGGGTTGTTGGGAGAATGAAATGGAGAAAAGGAGACATATGTATGCCACCCTAATCTCCCGGGAGGAAGGGAGGATTAAAAATATACTTAAATAAATAGAAAGTGCATCACCAGGAAAAGGGATTTTTTGGGTTCCAACAAGCGCTCTAGAGGTTGGAGTGTTAGACTCAGATCCAGAAGACTTAGGGCCAAGCTACAAGTGACGAATGACACTTGTATTTCTCCCTGTTCACTTGCCCTCCACTCAATCCACTTGCTGTTCAAGTGTCATTCGTCACTTGTAGCTTGGCCCTCAGATTCGAATCCCCTCTCTGGCACAGAAGCTTGCTGAGTGACCTTGAGCCACTCACACACTCTTAGCCTAACCTACCTCACAGGGTTGTTGTGGGGATAAAATGGAAGAAAGGAGAATGATGTCAGCTTCTTTGGGTCCCCATTGGAAGAGAGGTAGGTGTATAAATGAAATAAATCAATAAATATTTTCTCTAAAGCTAGCCATCCCCAGGTTAAATTCAGCCTGTATCTTGATGAGCCAAGGAAAGAAAACAAACCTGTTCTGTCCACATATCCACACAAGCCTGGAAATGGCAAAAGAGTCCAGTAGCACCTTTAAGACTAACCAAATTTATTGTAGCATAAGCTTTCGAGAACCACAGTTCTCTTCATCAGATTATCTGACGCTATTTCCATTACGTCCCCTACAGCGTGTTGCGCTCTGCAGACAAGCAACTCCTGGTGGTCCCCAGCCCAAAGGACATCCGTCTGGCCTCAACCAGGGCCAGGGCTTTTTCTGCCCTGGCCCCGGCCTAGTGGAACGTCCGGGCCCTGCAGGACCTGTTACAGTTTTACAGGGCCTGTAAAACGGAGATGTTCCGCCGGGCCTTTGGTTGAGTGCCGGTGGGTGTCCTCCCCCTTCCATCTAAGACCACCACTTCTTCTGGGGCTGCCCTCAGCCATCTGCTATCCCCATATACGGACTCCCGATATTTGTTTAAATAGCCTGCTCCTGGACTATTTTAATGACTTTTTAAAAATTATTGATTTTATGTTTTTGTGACTTTTAATTTATTTTTTAAAATGTTGTTAGCTGCCCTGAGCCCATCTGTGGGGAGGGCGAGTTATAAATCGAATATTAGTCTGCTACTGCAGACTAATACAGCTATCTCCTCAGGAAGTGCTGGAAATCCTCTTCTGAACACTGGAATGGAAACAGATATGGAATTCCCCCTCCAACAAATCCCGTTGTTGGAACATTAAACTCCAATTTTACAAGTTGTCCAACTGGTATTTAACACCACATAAATTGAGCCAGAAGAACAGGTCTTTGAGCCCATTGTGTTGGAGATCTTGTAAGCAGGAAGGCACAGCTCTACATATGTGGTGGGAATGCCATCTAGGTCAGGATTTTTGTGTAGGCATGCCTTCTGTTCTTCACAGGAGTCGACAACATTAATAGAGAGTTCATGAAAGGAGTGTTTCTGAGGAGAGAGTGCTTCTCCCTGCAGTTTCAGGCCCTCCAGTCTCTCGAGGAAGATTGTGCCTTTTTTTCCTTATAAGGCGCGTGGTAGGGCTTTCAGTGCCATATTCCCCAGAATTTTTGTTATTAGATTTTTGGGCCGATTCTCTGCTTGATAAAAATACTAAATCTCTGGTTTTGATATTGGTTGCCTCTGCTCACCTGGTTATCGCTAGGAATTGGAAATCCCTCACGGGACCATTGCTCAAAAAATGGTACCAGAAAATCTGGGAGCTATATTTAATAGGCAGGATTATACACAACCCATTCTTTGAGGACGTACATATGGTAATTCCTTTATTTGAGTATGATAAAATATGAAAACCAGCTCTGGATTTTATAGGTGCTAAAGATGTAATTCCTTCGATGAAACAAAGTTTACATGTTTGTTCATTGTGATTCTTAGGTATGTAACAGATTGTGAAGTGTAGTTTCTTTTACTGCTTTCCATGGATTAATTTTATGATTTATTCCTCTCTGTCTCTCATGGTTTTATGGTTCCATTTGGTTTGTATTATTGTTTATGTGATTAAATAATTTAATTTAAAAAAAAAGAAATGGAAAAGTGGATCATTGTTGCCATTCCTGAGTTAGAAAGTGCAGATGTTCTCAAACAGATGTGTGAAACATGACATGGGAATTAGCCCTTAGGAGCAATCAAGACACAATGGGAGCAGCCAGGTTGGATTACTCCTATGTCTGCCTATTCACAAATAAAAGGAGGAGGGAGTTTGATATTTAGTCAAAGGGGGCATGCGGCTGAAGGGAACTGGATCCTCACTGAAGAAAAGTGCAAGGCAGAAAGGCAGGGAGGGTTCAGAACCACTCAGCCACCCACCCCTCGGATGCCAAAGTTAACTCCCCCCTCCATGTGACTGGGACAGAGACCAGATGTGGCAAATGCCCCCCAACTAGCTTGAACCGAGCAGCCACATCAAGGAAAGCAAACAGGGTTCGAGAGTGCTTTTGTGGTCCTTCAAGCAGAAATACTGCTCACAGCGCTCTCTTGTACACAGGAGAACATTTCTCAATCCTCTCCTGCACACGTGGATTGCCAACTTTTTAACCCCTGCTCCTGTGCCCTTAACAGGGCCAGCACCACCATTGAGGTGGTGAGGTGGGCACCGCAGGCGCTGGGGCACTGGAGGGGCTGCTGGTGGTGGAGGTACGCACCATGGAGCTGGCGTGCCTGGCCCACAGCTGCTGCAGCCAGCCAGCCCCGCGCCACCACCGCCGCCACACGCCCCCGGCCGGGTGCAGCAGCCGTGGGCCAGGCATGGTAGGTGGCCTCTGCACCGCCCCAGCCGCCCGCTGGCCAATGGGCCCAGCTTTGCTGCGTGATGATGTCATCACGTGCTGACATCATCATGCAGAGTGGGGGTGGCCGCAGGCGCCAGAAATCCTGGCGCTGGCGGTGGCCCTTAACACCAGCCCATCCTGTAACCATTAGCATGTGATCCAACTTATCTCCATTCTCCAATTTTTGCAACTCAAGCTACTGTTTACAGTACCAGAACAAGGCCGGCTGTGCCCTTCTTTCCGTTAAAAAAAAAAAAGTTTTATTTCAGTTTATAAACTCAAAAGTATAATCATACTATCATCTAAATCACACATCTACTATCACCTACTTCTACATTTATCTAGATAAGTATAAACTAGACAGATACATTTTAACAAAAACATAACCTCAAATCACTCAAATCATATATTTCATATATCTGTACAGACTTGCCTTATATATTCCTAATTTTTCCACTTCTATTTCAATATTTCTATTCTACCTTTACCATCTATCTTCATCTCCAATAATGATTTGATTATAAATATGTATTACAAACATATATTGCTGATTTCTTTACCTATTCTAATTTCAGCTTAAAATTCTTACTTATTCTTGATTTTTAACTAAATAGTCAAAAAAATACTTTCCATTTTGTTTGAAATTCTGAGTTTGATTATGTATATAAGATATTGCCATCATGTAATTTATTCTTCCATTCCTTCAAATCTGGACCCTTTTCTGTCTTCCAGTTTGCTGCAAAAATCACTCTCGCCCCCATCGCTATATACTGCGCCCTTCTTTCTGATCAGTTGGCAACTTTTCCCCGAAGGAGGATAATTCATGTGGCGAAAGCTCTTTTCCAGGATTCAGGTCTACATGTATTGATTTATGTATAACGTTTATGAGTCACCTTTCCATAGAAGTGTCAGGGTCGGCCATGGGCGTGGCAGTGACTGACACCCGAACTTCTGCAGGGATAGTCCCAGCGATGTCCAGGCTCAGCATAGGCTCCCGCCTAGTGGTCAGAGGGGCATATACATCAGCCGAATTCACCACTTGCCTCCACTCCCTCCTCTGCTCCTTGCTACGCTCCTCCTACCTCCTTCCTCCTTCCCCCCTCTCTCCTTTGTTCCTTGCTACCTACCTCCTTTCTTCTTCCTTCTTCCTCCTCTCTCTCTCTTCACCACCCACTCCTACACTCTCCACCCCTGGCTGCCTACTGAGCCAGCTTATTTAGGGCTTCCTGCTCCGCTCTCCACCCTTCCTCTCTTGGGCTGATCACTCCTGATCTTGGCCTGCTGGGGAGGCTTCCAGGTGTCTCTCTCCAGCTCCAGCTTTTCCCTTTCCCCCTATTTCCTACTTGGAGGAGGGGGTTGGCAGGGCCTTTCCAGGCAAGGCGGCCTCATAGCCGCCTCTCTATGGCTGTCTGTGTGGCTAGACAGGTCCCCAGGGCAGGCAGCATTTCTGCGGGTTTGACGCCTGATTTGTTGGCCCCACCCAGTGTGTGCATGTGTGTGTGTGTGTGTGTCCTCGGCTGTCTACTTGGCTGTTCGGGTGTGTGTTTTGCCCTTCGGTGCCTTGTGCCTGGGGAGGGATCTGGGGCTTGTCTGTGGCTGCACCTGGGTTTCCTGGGGTCCGCTGACTGCCTTCTTGCCTGTCATTGGCATCCCACTGCTCCCTGCCTGCTGGGGCTGCATTGTACCTTCTCCGCATGCCGGCGTCCAGCCGCCCTCTATCTGCTGTGGCAGTGGTATGCCTTTTGCTGGCACTGGGTGCCATGGCTGCGGTAAGTCCGAGGGGTGCGGGCAGCTCATCCCTGGACAAGCAGACTTTCACAAGGAAGCTGATGACAATTTGAATGCACGAAACAAAAAAATCCATTTCGCAGTAAAAGTCATGCAATGAACATGAAAAAGCACAATAGTTTAAAACTGTTTGATATTTTTATCCTGCTCCCTCCCTCCAGTTTATTCTCATAACAGCCCTATAAGGTAGGAGGTTAGGCTATGAGTCTTTGACTGGTCTAAGGTCACGTGGCGAGCTTCAGTAGCAGAGTGGAGATTCGAAGGATAACCAATGAGATTGGAGAAAAAACAAGCAAATTAAATATAACTCCAAATGTGATACCAAAGAATAAAATTCTGGTATATAATTTAATTCAATAAATGTAAGTGCAAAAGTATGATTAAAAACATCAACATTGTGGTAAAGCATATAAGTACACATATAAGTACCCTTGTATATGCACAGAATAAACTCAGACATATTCAGGTATGATAGTACATTTTATCTCCATCTGTATAGAACCGGAACCAGATGCGTTTTTGGCCAACGGCCTTGCTCAGTGATATATATTTATACAAAGCACTTCATCAATATAGCTAATATATCCAAAATACCTGACCCCGCACAAAATGGACCAAAATTAGAAGAAAAGAAAATAATTGCAATATTTATTGGCTAGATATTTCATGGGGAACAAAACTAATTAAAACGTAAAATACTTAAGATTATGATAAATAAAATTACTCACACAAAGACGTATAAAACAGTAAATGCATTCAATTCCTCCCATGAACAACTTAAAAGTGCAGTATGCGCAACACTCCACATAAAAGTTTTATATTTTGCCCATAGATGCACATAAAATAGGGCCAAATAAATCCAAATCCAAAATCTACTTTTAAAAAATGTACCTAAATGAAAAAATATGAAGTATAAAATATTTACCTCCTTAGACCAGGACAGAAGTATTCAAACCAAAGCTGGAGTGCTAAGCCACAACCAGAAATGAAATCTCAGCATACCTACCCCAACTCTTCTATATACTATATTGGCCGATAGAAGTTTCTTTCTGCTGTATAGCAGCCAACCATATCATAGATAGATGTAATATAGCAAAACAGCAAAAAAAATTCTGAACAACAAAGGAATCTGAAAAGTGTTTCATTCACACACAACCAATCAATTCCTTCATTGGTAGACCCCTTGGTACCAAAGTTTCCAGTGTGAAGATCCAGAACATTTCCCCTTTTTTCTAGAAGAGTAGAGATTCGAACCTGGATCTCCCAGATCCTACTAAGACACTCTAACCACTATACAATGTTAGGTAAAAGTGTGAGCTTGGCTGTTCTTTAGAACAAGTAAATTTGGGGGCACTGAAATTCTCTAGAGCCCAAAGGCTCTGCTAGGAAAGAATTTGGCTTGCATTTTGACAACAAAGAAAACCCCAACGAGGGAAGTGTGCCAAAGTTGTCTCCAGATCGGTTTGTTTACCAATGCTATTAAACCAATAGACTATTTATTTTCTCTTTTTAAAAAAACTCCACACATCTGTTCTTGATTTAGACATGGCATTCCTAGGCTGGTAGTGAATAGCAGGTGCTGTGAGTATCTGGTGAACATTAGGGAAGATTCACTTTGGAGAGGCAGACGATGCCAGGGAAGCTGTGTATTTGGACAGATGTTACTTCATTACTGTTAACTTGAAGCCTCCAATATTTAAGGGAACAGTTGTTTGTGGAGGAAACACATCTGTTAACAAGGGGAGGACTTGCAGATTTCTTCCCCTGACCAAAGGACAAAGAAAGAGCAAGCTAGGGCAGGTCCTTACCTGCAAAACTTGGTATTGGCAAAAATATTCTTTGTGACTCTGAAAGGGGGAAAGGTCGTGGAAGAACCAGGGATCAAATAAACAGGTGAATGGCCTATTGATGACTGTAAAAGGAGGTTAGACAGATTTATGGTACTAACTATGGTGACTGAAGGGAGCTTCCATATACAGAGACAGCAAACCATTGACTACCAGTGCTGGAAGGCGAGAGCCTCAGCCTTTGTGTCCTACATTTTGGACCCCTGGAACAACTGGACTAGATGAACCACTGGTTTGATCCTGCAGGGCTCTACTTATGTTCTTATGTTGGAGAAATTTGCATTTACGAAGCTAAAATGGGGAGGGGGGTGCACTGGTTCCCACCCATCTTGGTTTGGCCACCTTGAGAAGGTCTCCAGAGAGATGTCACACACATTTTATAAATAACTAGCCCTGCCTCCCTCTCTGCCCTTCCATCAATCTAATCTCAAACGTTTGAGGATGCCCTGAGGTGACTGATACTTTGAATAAAGTGCACTCAGCGCTGCTTCTTCTATCACCTCAGGAAACAATGGTATTTTCCACAGCTACGTATCAGGTATGGAAACATGACCTACATCTGCGTCTCTCTTGGAACACACCTGAGAAAGCTATTTTATATTTGTTGTCATTGTTATATTTGGTTGTTTATTTGTTCAGTCATATTGTCTAGTTGCAGGGCTCATTTTGAGGGGGAACGCACAGGAACGCAGTTCCGGCAGTTCCCCAAAGAGGTCACATGTCAGGTGGCCCCGCCCACCTGACTCTCAGCCATTTGGGGCCCATTTCAGCCTGGATTGGGCCCATTTCAGTCCGGATCGGGCCTCTGACGGGTGGTAGATCACTCTCCCACTCAACAGCGGCCTGATTCTGACCATTGTGGGCCCCTTTTCGGCCATTTTCAGCCCCTTTTAGCCATTTTGGGCCCCTTTTCGGCCCTGAATGGCCAGGATTGGGTCCAAAACAGCCAGGAGAGGTGATGTCAGGGGGTGTGGCATATGCAAATCAGTTATGCTAATGACACTTCTGATGATGTCAAGGGGTGTGGCATATGCTAATGAGTTATGCTAATGGGTTCCTCTAGCTCTTTTTCTACGAAATGACCCCTGTCTGGTTGCATTCAAATGTTTACTTCCTAAGGACCATTGAGACAGGAAGTACCTCAGGGGAGAGACTCCTATGAGTATAGAGCTGGTGCCTGCTGATTCTGGGGCCCTAGGCACAAGGCCAGGACGAAGTCCCACAATAACCACATCCCTCTACCTGTTTGAGGAACAGAGGGAGCTCACCCCTTGAGGACTTTTCTTTTCTCCAGACTATGTGGTATACCATAAGCCTCAACTTCTGATGCTGCTGTTTCCTCCAACAGAACTGATCTCCGTAGTCTGGAAATAAGCTGTAGTTCCAGGAGAACTCCAGCCACCATTTGGAAGCTGGTAACAATGCTGATCTCATTGTTACAATCATTGTCATTATCAACTTCAATTTTTATTTAAGTTTTAAGCAGTATAGCCCAAGTGAGCATAGACAGCTTCAAGAGGGGATTGGATAAACATATGGAGCATAGTGGCTATTAGCCACAAGGTATAGATGGAACTCTCTGTCTAGGGCAGTGATGCTCTGTATTCTTGGTGTTGGGGGGGCAATCAGTGGGAGGGCTTCTAGTGTCCCTTCCCCACTGGCAGACCTCCTGAGGACACCTGTTTTTTTGGCCACTGTGTGACACAGAGTGTTGGACAGGATGGGCCATTGGCCTGATCCAACATGGCTTCTCTTATGTTGTTATGTTCTGATCTTGTCAGATCTCAGAAGCTAAGCAGGATCAGCCTTGGTTAGTAACTGGATGGGAGACCTCCAACGAAGACCAGAGTTGCAGAGGCAGGCAATGGCAAACCACCTCTGTTAGTCTCTTGCTATGAAAACCCCGCCAGGGGTTGCCATAAGTCAATTCTAATTTGAGGGCATTCTCCATCACCACTAGAGAAGCAAGTCCTGTCTTAGGATGGTGAATATAACCAAAGAACAGTGGAAAGAAGTCTGGACTTCCACTTTATTCAACTCTTGCAAAATAAAGACAAAACTCCAAACCTTCAAAATTATGTCACGGTGGTATATAACACTGAAAAAATTATCCGCAAGTCACTTTGCAAATTCACCTGCATGTTGGAAAAAATGTGGCAACATTGGTACTTATGCTCATTGTTGGTGGCAATGTCCAAATGGTTAACAAAAGTATGGGACCAACTCATTATCGAAAAAATCACAGACAGCCTACACAAAGACACTATAGCTTCAAGGTCAACTGTTTTACAAAAAATGATGGGCCTTTCTTGATTATATCAGTAACAAAGAGTTGCACTATCCAAAACAAATTTATCATTATAGTATTGAGCAGTAAGTAAATAATGTTATTATAGTTACTGCAGACAACATAATCTTTCAAAATGTACACCACAAGTTGTTAAAACTACTCTGTCATGACAATAATTGTAATCTACACATTTATGTGCTTTGTGCTACAGTCACAATTTTTATTCGTAATAATTTTTTTTAATTAAAAAAAAGGATGGCGAATATGACTAAACAGGCAGGGGTCATTTCGTAGAAAAAGAGCTAGAGGAACTCATTAGCATAACTTATTAGCACAACTCATTAGCATATGCCACACACCTTGCCATCATCGGAAGTGTGTCATTAGCATAACTGATTTGCATATGCCACACCCCCTGACATCCCCTATCCTGGCTGTTTTGGACCCAATCCTGGCCATTCAGGGCTGAAAAGGGGCCCAAAATGGTCAGGATTGGGCTGCTGCTGAGTGGGAGAGTGATTCACCACCCGTTAGAGGCCTGATCTGGGCCGTTTCTGCCCCAATCCAGGCTGAAACGGGCCCAAAATGGCCGAGAGTCAGGTGGGCGGGGCCACCTGACATGTGACCTCTTTGGGGAACTGCCGGAACTGCCGGAACTGTGTTCCTGCACATTCCCCCTTGAAATGAGCCCTGTAAACAGGTGTTCTTTTGTGGAGAAACTAGAGTTGACAGCACTGGTCTTATGACAGGACACTGGACCTAAACTGGAGTCCTAATCTCCCAAAAGCCCAGGTGTTGGGGCTGCTTTTATATATATAGTTAAGCAAAATTAAAAAATGTTAAGAATTAACTAAGGGCAAGCTAGAGCGAACGGATAATAAGATACCTCCGGATATTCATCATTGCGGATTTCCAGACAGTTAAATTGTTTAATGTGTTTCCTTTGGCTTGCCTATCAATCTCCCGGCCTGCCTGAAAGGGCCTTCGAAGACTTTCCCCCGTCCAACGTGATTATTGCTTAAATGCCTCAGTGGCACCAGCAGAGGCCTTCCCACCAGGTAGAGACTGTGATTCATCGATAGCGCTGGCGTGTGGAAAATTGATTGCCAGCCATTGTCAGCGGGCTACGATTAACTCGCCAGGGTTGTCTTTGCAACGCAAATTAATAGCGGGGAGAAGAAAAGCGGGGAGAATAATTTTATTAATTAATCACTTTCTGTAAATAAATGAATCGGGATTTTGTAAAAAAACCAAAAACCCTCACACACACGCAAAGCCAAACCATCCGGTTTGTTTCTAAAAATGGGAGCATTCTCCCTTTGGTGCCTGCTGCATGTTGACATACTGGAGAGATGGAACTGAGGTAAAAAAAAAAAAAACTAACAGCGATAGGCACATTTTTTGCACAGTTCTCTTCAAAACTTTCAAATATGGAGGAGCACAAGAAGGAACTTACTAGTGCAAACTATGGATTACGAAGAATGGATCGTATTTGGGGTTGCTTCCTAGTGTAAAAACCTCTCCTTGCTAAATATAGAATGTGGCTGATTGGGTCATTTTGAGAAACACATCTGGTTATTCACTAGAGGAAATGCTATGAACTTACCAATATTAACAGTCCATAGAAATAAAACACAACCTTTCATGTGACCTACTCAACCAATATGAAATAGGTTATCCTGTAACTTAACCCCAGGTTTGTCTCTTTTGGGGTTAAAAATGCTTTCCAAGCAGGTAGGGAAACAGGTTAATTTTGTGAGTGGGAAAATAACAAGTTACATATAGGGCGTAACATAGGGTTGCCACTTGCCAGCTCCAAGTTGGGAAATTCCTGGAGATCTGGGGGGTGAAACCTGGAGAAACCTGGAGAAAGTGCGGTTTGGGGAGGGAAAGGACCTTGGTATGACAAAATTCCATAGAGTCCACCCCCAAAAGTAGCCATTTTCTCCAGGTGAACTTATTTCTGTGGCCTGGAGACCAGTTGAAATTCCAGGAGATCTCCAGCCACTACCTGGAGGCTGGCAACCCTAGCATAACATAACCAGAAATGGAATGCTGATGCTAAAACACATATTAGAAAACAAACATGTTCCATGGTACCAATACCTCCAAATATAGCATTTAAGAGTGTGTTTAGTGTAGTGGTTACACTGGGACATGGAAGACCCAAGCTCAAATCTCTACCCTGCCATGGAAGTTTTCTGGGTGACCTTGGGCCAGTCACACCCACTCTGAGCCCAACCTACCTCACAGGGTGGTTGTGAGGATAAAATGGAGAACAGGAGAATGAGGTAAACCACTTTGAGTCACCACTGGGAAGAAAAAGCGTGGTCTTTCTTTGTTTATAGACCACCTTTCTCACTGAGACTCAAGGTGGGTTACAAAATTTAAAAATAATGCAATAGGAACAGTGTAAGACGTACAACAGACAATGAATTGATTGGATTACAAAATCAGAAAATAGTTTCAGGTGTGTAGCCATGTTAGTCTGTAGTAGAAGAGCAAGATTCGGGTCCAGTAGCATCTTAAAGACCAATTAGATTTCCGGGGTATGACCTTTCCAGAGTTAGAGAATCTAACAAAGGGAGCTCTGACTCTCGAAAGCTCATACCCTGGAAATCTATTTGGTCTTTAAAATCAGAAAACTATACAGTGAAAACCAAAATAAGACATGACAAATGCAAAGAAGCCAGAATGCACTCTTAAGTATCCAACCTTGACCTGGATAGCCCAGGTGAGCCTGATCTCATCAGATCTCAGAAGCTAAGCAGGGTTGGCCTTGGTTAGTAACTGGATGGGAGACCTCCAACAAAGTCCAGAGGCAGACAACAGCAAACCACCTCTGTTAGTCTCTTTCCATGAAAACTCAATAAGGGGTCACCATAAGTCAGTTATGACTTGAGGGCACTCTGTGGCCTTCGCCCAGATTCACTTCATTTTCTGTTAATATCAGAGAGTAAATATTTCCATGTTTGTCACACTGTATTTTACTCTGGACAGGCTATGTCATATTATTAATCAATATCCTGCAATAAGATGGTAGAAATGTGGCAAAAAGATAGACCCATTTCCACACCTGGTAACAATGTGCCAAAAATGAAGTGGTTTGGAGCAAGTTGTATCAACAAAGATCAGGGGTTTTCTTCTGGGGGGTACACATCCACATAGTACTGGCACATCTTTTGGCCCGTGGGCTTGGGCAGCAAGCATCATCAGTACCAACACTTCTTTTTTTAAAAGAAAAAAAAGTACTGACAAAGATAACAAGATATTCTGTTCCCTTGCAACCAAAGATTGTTTTGTTGGAATTCTGGAGAACAGAATTACTATTAAACGTAGCTTAATTTCAGGTATCTTGGGTATGGAAAAACCAGGATGCCCCTAGTAGGCCTCCTTTGCCTTTTCTCCCCTCCCCCTCCCCAGTAAAGCCCAGCATAGCCACTGCCCACCCCCTCAATGCCACATTTGCCTCATCTCTTCAACCTCATTTCTGCTTCATTTTCCATCTCTCTGGCCTCTCGTTGGTTCTTCAATGTGGAACACCTCCTGGTGCTCAGCCACTTTCCCTCGGTCCCTTGGCCACTCATAAGGTAATAATTCTGACTCTTCTTCTTCAGTCAGGCACTTCTGATGTTACAGGACTTCTAGCCATATGCTCACAACTTGGCAGGTCCCATACTGAGGGATAAAGGTGGGTCCTGGGCAGAGCGTGGAGGTACTGCTCAAGAGAACGAAGTCTGGGTTGGGGGTATTGTGTCTGGCTGCTGCCAGAAGGAAGCTAACATGGCTTCCTCTTAGGTTGCCCTCCTGAATGGATGTGGTGAAGGGATCTATATTCCCAGAAAGGAGGACTGGTGATTGGCAAGAGCAGGGCAAAGGGCTAAGTGTGTACAGCCAGATATTCCTCCTGGCCTCCTCCACCTGTCTCTTCCCCCATGGCCCTAGGTTGTTGCCTCAGATTCTAAGCCACCATACACTCATGATGAAATCTCGTTTCCCTAAAGTCTCCTCTAATGATCTCTCCAAACACTAATTTCAGGCCAGACCCCTCTCCTGTATCTCCCTCTTCCAGCCCTGCTATTCCACTCACAGCTCTTCTGTTCCCCTCTCTTCTCCAGCTTATCCTTGCTCCTGTTTCCCAAATGCCTGCCAAGATTCTCTGTTCGACTCTTAGTTTTTCTCCCTGATCTTGTTCTGGCCAGTCAGTGCTGGACTATAGGAAAGAGACCTGCATCAGACAAAGATGGATTTTGAGAAGTTTGGACAAACCTGCTTGCTACACACATACCCTGGTTTTAGGTTTTTGCCTGAACCCAGATTTCCCCCTCTTGGGGCCTAGGAGAATCTTTGGCTGATAATTAAGAAAACAACAACAACAAGAAAATGACAACAACAACAACAACAACCAGGGCTTTTTTCCAGCTGGAACGTGGTGGAACGGAGTTCCGGAACCTCTTGAAAATGGTCACATGGCTGGTGGCCCCACCCCTGATCTCCAGACAGAGGGGAGTTGAGATTGCCCTTCGCCTCACTGAGCAGCGTGGAGGGCAATCTCAACTCCCCTCTGTCTGGAGATCAGGGGGCAGGGCCACCAGCCATGTGACCATTTTCTCTGAGGGCAACCCATTGAGTTCCACCACCTCTTTTCCCAGAAAAAGGCCTGACAACAACAACAACAACAACAACAACAACAACAACAACAACAACAACAACAACAACAACAACAACAACAACAACAGAAAATTATCAATTAAAGATTGTCACGGGCCCCAAGACAGGGGAAATCTGGGTTCAGGAGTAGGGTTGGTGATCTCCTAGTTGGGGTGGGGGAATGGCCCACTCACCTGGCTGGCAGGGGGAAAAGATGGGGGAATGGGCCTCCTGGAACTTGCTCCCAGAGTAGTGTGATGATGTCGCGCAAGCTCTGGGAGTGCTCCCATGCTTTATGCCAGGCAAATTTGAGACCCAAACAGGCTGAGTCTTTAAGAATTGGCCCAGGGGAAAGAGCAGGAGCATTCCTAGGGCCTGCACGATCACGTCACTCCTGGAAGTGACATCATCATGCCACGCCAGGAGCACTCGTTTGAGGACATTCTAAAGATGAGTGCTGGGTCCCTCATCCTGCCAGAGGGTAAGGGGGCATAGTGCAAGATGGAAATAAGAGGTAGTTGGATGACAAAGGGAGGAAGAGAAGGATGTCACGAGAAGGAAGTCCTGAGATTAGCAATCTACACATCAAAGATTATTATGCATGAACCTAGAAGATTTTGATAAAATGGACAGAGTTATGGTGTTTTATATGATCACGGCGGCCAGAATGTGTTATGCACAGTTGTGGAAGACTCAGGAGATACCATCTATGGAAGATTGGATTCTGAAAGTTCTGAATATGGCAGAAATGGACAAGTTAACAAGGAAATTGAAAGAACAAGAAGAATTGGACTATACATCAAGCTGGGAAAAATTCAAGAAATATGTGGAGAAAAAGTGGGACATGAAGGGGAAATTGTGGTCTTTGGAAAATTAAAGGGGAGATAGAAACTTACTTAAGGTCAAAAGGGGGTATATTTTACTGTATCCTATTGGATTAGTATAGAGTTATAGTACTATAGTATTAAAAGGGTAAGAGTAAGATAGTATATTCATAGGGGAAAGTATAAGATTGAATAATAAGGTTGAATAGGTTATAGGGAGTATATATGATATTTTAGTGATGTAATAGAAAGATTAGATCTATAATATAGATAATAGGCATCTAAGGAATAGTATATTACACATAGTACACATATATATGTATTTTTTTTTAGTTAGTATATGTACTTACTATATACTTATATAATTTTTATAATTAAGATAAGTAGTATATTAAGCGTAGATAGTTAAGATAAGTAAAGAGATTATATTAGTATGTATAACATAGATATATATTATAGACTTTAATAATTTATATGATATATTCTTTAGCTTAAGTTGGGTATGGAAAACTGCTGGGAGTCACCAGAAAAGGGGGGGGGAAGGATGGGGAAAATGCAATGGGGTGGAAAATGATAATGATTTTTATGTTTATGTTTGTAAACCCATCCAATAATTTTTTTTTAAAGATCTACACATCAAAGAATAGTTCAGGGGACTAAAGAAGTAAATAGTCCCTGACCTCTCTGTCTTTCTAACTTTCTGGTTTGTCCCCCTCTGCAACCTGAGGAAAGGGACAGCATTAAGTCCTCTTACCAGGGGGCAAGATGCTTTGTCTGCATTGGCAATTCTGTAGGGACTGCTTGGTTGGGCTGATTTCCAGTCTGTTGTATTGCTCCTGTCTGCCCTCGCACTGCATCCTCTCAACAGCTTCAGGCTGAGCAGTTCCTTGCTGGAGTGGAACGGCATGGCCATGATGCTCTGGTCTGTCCTCAAAAACATGGCAGGCAGGTCCAGTGTGTCTTCCCAGCGTCCAGGCATTCTGGATCTCAAGTGCCTGACTGGTGGCAACTGCTGCTGGTTCTGTTTGGGGCTAAGATTCCCATTCTACATGCATCACCTCCAAGCCTAGCTATAGATATAGAAGAGAGGTTTTGTTGTCATTATGGGTAGAGATGGGCCCGATCTGAATTACGATTTCAAACCCATCCACCCCCCCCCCCCGATTTTGGCGTTTTCGCCATCGTGACTCAGCTAATCGGTTCTGTCCATGGCAACCGATCCAGCAGTCGGGAGTTTGCTTGTTCAGGACTTGATCGGATGGGTCAGTTTCTGTTCGGAATTGCAGACACTCTGGTGCTAGTAATTTATTCCCAGGGCAACGGAGTCAGGGAAATGAGCTGTGTTTGCCCTCCTTCTGTCGCCCTCGAAACACGAATGGAAGCCCAGCTTTCCTTGATTAGCAGGCTTCCTTCCAAACACGGAGCAGCAACCCAGGGGAGGGAGGGGGAAGGGGGTGGGCACAAAGGAAAGGCAAAAGGCAGCGCGGGAGGCTGGGAGGCCGCTCGCACTGTTCACCTTTCCCCAGGACAAGGGGCATGTGGGCAAGCCAGCTGCCCCTTGTCCTGGGGACAGGCAAAAGGCAGTGTGGGAGGCTGGGAGGCTTCCTGCGCCGTTTGCCTTTCCCCAGGACAAGGGGCGCGTGGACAAGCTGGTGAACGGTGCGGGCAGGTGAACGGTGCGGGCAGCCTCCGAGCCGCTCGCACTGCTGACAGCTCCGCAGCTCACCAGGACAGCCGGCTTGCTGCGTGGGCAGGGGCGACTCAGGAGGAGCGTGCACACATGCAACAGCCTGACTACGGTTGCCCTGGGCGCTGGCCTCCCCGATTCCCGATTTCGGACCGGAAACAAGACTTGATTGGTTAGAATCGGGAACCTGCATTCGGCAGCAGCCCAGATCCATGATCGGTTTAATCGGGATTTATTTTTGGATCGTGCCCATTTCTAATTATGGGCTCTGCTACTGCTGCTTTCTGTCCACAGGAGTTATGCTTTTTTCCTCAGAGTACTTCAGCCCACAGGTGAGTACTCCTCCTGACTGGCCCAAAGTCACCCAATTAGTTTTACAACTGAATAGAGATTTGAACTCAGGTCTCACTACTTCTAGTTTCAAACTCCATTCCAATGGTTCCTAATTTTGATCCACTACCTCCTCAACTACACAACATTGTCATCAAATGTCTCCCAATTTATTAATTATTAATCAAAATATCTACATGATGCCTTTCTCACTGATCGTGGTGGCTACGCCCTCCCCAAACTCTAACTTCCAGGTAACAAACAACATTTTAAAAAGAGAAGAAAAACAGCCATACAACTTTCCTTCATAATAACATCTTCCTTATATAATTAACCACAAAATGCCCACCTAAAAGCAATGGTCTTATGGTTCTTATAGAAAGCAGACAGTATCACCACCACCCCATTTAAGGCTGGAGTTTCCACCAGAAAAGAGCAGGTCTGCACCGTGGCCAAACATCCAGCTTGAATAGAGAACCCAATCAGAAAGTGGTCTGGGAGGGTCTGAGGGGACAAAGAGGCTCATTGCGAGTAAAATTTAGGGCATCCAAAAAAAGCTCCAGATAAGGCAACATGACCTATGTAGGTATATCTGTGATTGATGTGAACCAGAGATGGGCACGAACCGAAATACGGATCAAAGTTTGTGACAAATCAGGCTGGTTCGTGGTTTCTGATGAACCACCATGAACTTTAGCCTGGTTCGTTTGGTTCATTTTTTGGTTTGTCACTGCAGACAGCCTGACACCGATCAATCAGTTTCCTAGGGAACAGACCTTCTGCTGATCCGGAAGTGGCCTTCTGCTGGCCCGGAAGTGGCCTTCTGCTGACCTGGAACTGATGATTTGCTGACCTGGATGTGACCTTTTCACGAACCAAACAAACCGGTTTGTGAACCAGGGCAGGTTTGTGAAAGTTCATGGTTCATGGTTCATGAAATGCGACGAATCACAAACTGCACAGTTCGTTTTCCCCCCGGTTCGTGCCGATCTCTAATGCAAGCAATACACGGATCTCGAGCCTCCAAGCAAGAAACACTTCTTGTGCATGAGGACAACTCCTTAATGTTAGGCTTGGTTCCTCTTTTGCTTTATGCCACTTTTATATGGGCCTGGGGGAGAAATCAGGAGTTTTATCCTCAGGGTGGAGTGAACAGGATTTATTTATTTATAGCCCTCCTTCTCACTGGGACTCAGGTTGGATTACAGAACATAAAACGATACCATCAGGTACCATAAGACAATCAATGAACAATGCCATAGGATCCTGATTACAGAATTTCATTTACTTACTTACTTCATAGCTGACTTACGGTGACCCCTGCTGGGGTTTTCAAGGCAAAAGAATAAAAGAGGTGGTTTGCCATTGCCTGCCTCTGCAAGCCTGGTCTTCATTGGAGGTCTCCCATCCAATTACTACTCAGGGCTGACCCTGCTTATCTTCCAAGATCTTCCAAGATCTGGCTTGCCTGGACTATCCAGGTCAGAGCGCTTACTTGCTTACTATACAACAACAACAACAACAACATACGATTCAATCCTTCAGGATGACTTAACACCCACTCAGAGCGGTTTACAAAGTATGTCATTATTATCCCCGCAACAAAACACCCTGATGGGTGGGGCTGAGAGAGCTCCAGAGAGCTGTGACTAGCCCAAGGTCACCCAGCTGGCTTCAAGTGGAGGAGTAGGGAATCAAACCTGGCTCTACAGATTAGACTCCTGCGCTCTTAACCGCTACACCAAACTGGTGTAGTACATTCTGCCTTTCTTACTGAGACCAAGGAAGATTATGCAAAGTCTGCAACCACCAACATGAGACATCTAATAAGCAATGTAATACAGCAGTCTGAAACAAAGCATAAGTATTAAACATGATATGTTAAAACAGTGCAGAAAATGGTATTATTATGTAAGTATAGAATCAAAAGCAGTGAGGGCAAGATAATATACAAAGCAATGCAGTGGTATCATTCGCAGTCCCTTTCCATTTATAAAATTCCTTCCTGAACCATTCTTTTATAGTATAACTCATCCTTTATAAAAATGCCTTTCTGAACAATTAGAAAACAGTGCAAACAACAAAACTGCTCTCTGTCACGTAGTGTCATATGCCATTGCAAAGGGGAGGGGGGCTGTGTAAGATCCTGATATCTCAAATGTCTCCCATTTGCCCCCAAAGTTCTGAATGCCTTCCAAATATTTGCATATGGCCCCTGTTAAGTATTTCTGGGCTGTTCACTACACCACACGGGCAGTGCAATCCTAAGCAGAATTACTCTGGTCTAAGCCCATTGATTTCAATGGGCTTTGACTGGAATAACTTTGCTTAAGATTGCACTGTTAATTTCCATACCACATATTCCTGAAACTGTCTCATTTTGCTTTGTCCTTTTCTTCCTTCTCTGTGAACCATTACCAGGACCTCTTTTGGGGTCTGACTCACCCCTTCCAAGCACTAGTGCTCTATCTTGCACCAGTGGTTTGTCTGACCTAGGCCGTTTTCACACTACTAACCTGATTCCGTAATGTTGTGAAACGTCGTGCGAAAAATGTGGAAGATTCTTCTCACGAGAATTTTGGGCGGCGGCGTGCAAAACTCTCGCGAGAAGACGCTATCTTCCACGTTTTTTGCACAATGTTTCACATCGTTAAGGAAGCAGGTTAGTAGTGTGAAAAGGCCCTGGTTGGTGCATCCTTGCCAAGGCTACCTCCTTAGCCCTGATCCGTCAACCCCAGCTCCATTCCCAGACAGTCCTTCCTCCTTAATAAATGTCATCGTTTCAGGGAACAAGGATTAACCCTCATGTCAGACAGAAGTTCAACAGGCTCCTCAACATGATAAGATGTGATCATTGCCATATGTGGGCATGTTTCCAAAGGTGGTTTCATCACATGAAACTGACAAGGGGACTATATTACATCAAAAATGGCAGCAGAATTAGCCCTTGGTAAAGACTTTGGCCCACATAGTCTTCAATATGAAGTTGAAATTAGGTCGGACTTTAATATAAATACAGAACATTAAAGATGCATCTTCTGGTCATCAATAAATAACCCAGAGCAGGCAAACACACAAGATTTGTCACCAAACAAGAGTATGTTACAAACAACAAAAGTTTCCAAAATTAATTTTCTTCATTTTAGTTTATTAAAATTGCTTCCATCCATCTCCTGTGTTAAATATTTTATTTTTCCATATTAATAGCTGCAATTTCGACTGTGGCTTCCTTCTGTCATTAACACTGTACAAACTTAATATCATTAGTAGTTTTTTCCTTTAATTATGTGACTGGAAGAAGAAAAACATCAAAGTTTCCGTGAAATTGGAATAGTATATCTAAATTGCCTCATGTTTATTTTAGCATTAACAGTAAATGAAGCTAATGGGCTTCTATATTATTAAAAGCAGCCATTTGTGTCCTGCCTGCTTTAAAAGATGTTAAATAATTAGTTATTTAATAGAGAGGTGCAAAATAAATCAAACAAACAGAAGAACTTCTGTGCAAGTGGAAGCAGCGTCTCCTATCAGAGGGACCCTTGGAGATGCCGCTTAGATTGCTGAAGGTGTCTCTCTTAGCCGCATCCCAACATCCTACTGTGTCTCTGATAGCTCTAATTTAATAATAAGCCCTCTGGGCTCCCTGTCATCTAGGAGATGTAAAGGAGTTGCATGTCTGGAAATGATCTCTGGAAATCATTTAATGAGTTTTGATTGGATTTCTTTGCAACTTCCGAGGTTGCCTCAAAGTAGGGAAGTTCAACACAGCAGTCCCATAGGGCCATGCACAAAGGCGGAGTCCTTCTCACACGAGAAGTTGTCTGTTGCTGATTTGTTCTCATCGTGTACTCAAAAGTCATGGTAGAGTCAGAAAGGAAGCCATGGGCTATTCAACAACCTCTCCACCTGTGCCAGCTCTGTGCCATTTTATTTGGCATTGCCACAAAGAATCCTGTGTAGTTTAGCAAGAACGTACCGAATGGAGCTGTCCTCTCCAGAAGTCATTTCCAGGGTCCCCAGACAAGGAATGTTAAACCAGATGAAGTCTGTAACAGGGTTATGCCCTGAGATATTTACTTGCTTTCCCCTCTTTCTTCCCGAATTTATGAAAAGGGACATTCAAAAGCATTTAAATATCATTTTAAAAACCCAAGCTAAACTACAGCACCACTAAACGATGTTTTTACAAGTTTTGTTTGAACCTGCTCATTGGTAGCTGAGAGAACACCTCTTTTCTGAGCCTCCGTGCCCTCAGAGATGGTCTAGTGGGAGCCTTCCTTCCTTTGCTAGGCAAGAATATGGAGAAATTTTCAGTTATAGTTGTGCGTTTCTTGCCTGGCATCTCTTTTGTACAGATTCAGGAATGCACGAAACAGTCGATTAATTAATTAATTAATTGCTCTATTTCATTTGCTGAGACTCAAGGTGGATTACATAAAAACAATGCAATCCAACAGCATAAAGCAACCAACGTACAATGCAATAGGACAGAATTAGGGAAGAGTGAAAATCAGAAACTGCCTAAGGAAGGTATAAGATAAACAAGGCAGAAAGTGGAATTATAAAGGTAGAAGACAAAGCAGTAAAAGCAAGATTATACCTACAATGATCACTGCAGCAGACCACGATCCCATTTCATTATAAAGGTGCCAGGTCTCAGACCTACTCCGAATCTTAAACGGGTCTTCAATGGAAAGTGTTTTGAGGATTGCATTGTAAGCTTCTTACTGATTCTGTCTAGTATCTGACTGCTTGCTGACTAGCCAGCAACCTGGCAGCAAAAGATGTCACTTTTTAAAACCTCTTTTCCTCAAATTTTCAAATTTGAGCAGACATATACAAGAACTGAATATAGCAATAGACACCACACATGACCAAAAGGGAATTTCTTGGGTTTGATGTTTTGTAAGTGTTGATTTTGAGGTCCTGGATGTATATGTGAAAGGCAGGACATAAAATGCACGTAAACAAACGAATAAATGTTGATGCCTTCATTTAGGAAATGTAAGTGAACTGATCATAATAGAGGCTAAGGAGACAACATGTTATACGCAGTCCTGCAGGCCAACTCTGACCCCTAAACGGCTTCCTGTCTGGACCCACATAGCTCTGATCCTAAGGTCACCTCCCCATAACCTTCCTTCATTTCTCTCTCTGTCTCTCTCTCTCTCACACACACACACACACACACGCATGTGTGCACGCACACACACAGTTCAGCACCTCAGCCATTATCTCCCAAGATGCTAGGGGTTGCTTGCATCCAAGCCAGAGAGAATGAACAGTTATAGGAAAGTTGCTGTCAAGGCCTATGTTGCTGCTCTCCCTGGGCGAGAGAGGGTTAAAGATCCCTTGGCTTGGGTGTGGGCTTGAGTGGGGGTCAGTGCATGGAGCGAATGCTGGTGTCCTTTGCTCAGTTCAAAATGTGGCCCCCTTTGAAACTTAGAGCCAAGCTACAAAAGACGAATTACATGAGGACATGCCCATAAAGCGAGTCGCAATATTAGCCGGGAAGCTGAGTTTTAAAAGAGATCGGAAGGCTTTGTCAATTTCCCCTCTCTGCAGAGCCAGGGAGACGCTGCTCAGAGGGTTTGTTAATTTCCTCCTCCTAGAAGGGGAGGTGAAACTGACAGAGTCTTCTGGAGGCAAAGAAGAAATTAACAAACCCCCTGAGGAGCAATCTTCCCTGGTTCTGTAGAGAGGGGGAATTGACAAAGCCTTCCAATCTCTTTTAAAACTCTGCTTCCCGGCTAACACTGCGACTCCCTTCACATGCATGTCCTCATGTAATTCGTCTTTTCTAGCTTGGCTCTTAGAGTCTCTCTACACAAGACATCTGACCTTGTGAAGAACATGTGGCAGGAGAGGAAATGTTAGCCAGGAAGGGTAGTTTAAAAAGACAGAAACAGAGAGGTGAAATTAACAGAGCCTTTAGGGAGACGAAGATGAAATTAACAAACTCTCTGAGAAGCGATCTCCACAGGCTCTGTCTTTTTAAACTACGTTTCCCGGCTAACATTGCATCTCCCAACACTTGAGGAACACGTGCCGAGGCATCTCATGTAGAGAGACTCTTCGTTGTTGACTCTGGAGGTTGGGTTTCAAAGCCAGTCTTCAAAGCAGGAGTCTCTAGTCTACCTTCTGGAGAAAGTTTTGAGATGGTTCAGAAAGAAATGCAGGAACTGGTTGGAAATTCAATGTTGGCTCCCATCCAAAGATGGGTCCCCCCTGTGCACCCCATGTCTAAGATGGGGCAGGAAAATGTTTCTCTTTGCTACTGTTCCTTGCACATATCTGGATCCAGAGGCCTGCTGAAACATTACAGTTTTTTGGCCAGATTTCTGCTCTGGTAAATACTTCTGAATACTGGCACTCTACATGGCTCATTTGAAGGACCTTTCATTCAACCACGGCCTTTCCCCCCCACAGTCAAATATAGTAGAGGACAACGATTTCCATATGCAAATGGCTCATCCAGACCTTAGGTGACAGGGCAGCTGCTTCAGTTCGATTCTAGACCAGCCTGCCCAGCAGCTCCAGGGACTGATCCTGCATGAACCTGTTGCTTTCTGAACTGCCAGCACTCCCAGTCAGGTAGTTGCATAATCCTGGATTTATCACACAGTGGTTGGGATTGGGAACTCTGGTTCTAGGGATACACTCTTTGCAGATCAGTTGGTCAGTCCAACCAGTGAGGAATGTGTAAAGGCAAGCATAAATATAAGGGAAGTTCGGACATTACCACTTACCTGTTACTGGACTTACCTCTGAATCCAGAGCAATATAATATAATATTGGAACAGGTTTCTTGCCGCTTGCTTCTCAGCATCTTGAAGCACTTTGATGCTGAGAGATCAAGCGCTTGAATGGCCCTTAGAAATAGTGAATTAGGACTTGAATAATCATAGGATGTGAACATTTTTATCAATATTTAATACAAATATTTATTGGATGTATTGTGATATTGTTGTATAAGTATATTTATTCATTTATGAGCACTGTGCACTTTCATTATTAAATCAAGGAGCAGTACATAACTGTTTTCCAGATCTTGTATCTTACGGTCGGTGTTTAGATTCCATGGTGCCCTTTAATAGATCTTAGTCAGGTAGCTGTGTAGGCAAGGCCCCAGAGTCTGTATACAAGGGGTAACTGTGTAGATGTTGGGGGGGGACTCCTCTGCAACTGTATTAAAATTTGGTGGCACTCGGTGGAGCAGATCTGTATCTCATCTTGCTTGGGTCTGCAGCATTACGGCCAGAAACATTTCCCCCCTCTCCCTCTCCTTTAAAAAAAAATATCCAGCCAGATGAAGAGTTTGAAGAATTTGGGAGATTATACGCTATCTTGTGATACTAAGACCACACAAAATCTCACAAGAACTAGCACAACACAATTGTTAGAGTGGTCGGACTAGGCCCTGGGAGCCCAGGTTCAAATCCCAACTCTGCCATGGAAGCTTGCTGGGTGACCTGGGCCAGTCACACCCTCTTAGCCTAACCTACCTCACAGGGCTATTGTGAGGATAAAATGGTGGAGAGGAGGACAACATAAGCCGTTTTGGGTCCCCATCAGGGAGACAAGAGGGGTATAAAGAAAATATAATAAATAAATATAGAGTATAAGCTTTTGAGTTCTCCAGAAGGTATGACATGTGTTTGTTTGTTTTCTTCCGACCCAAAGCAGCTACCTGCAACCTGCGTCTATTTTGGGAAATATCAAATTTAGCCATCGACAAGAGGGTCTAGGGGTGCCATTCCCCCACCTGGGGTGGGGGATCCCCCGCTCTCACCCTCCCCTCCCCTGCGTCCACTTACTTGGCCTGTGGGGGCGGTGCACTCCCCAAGGTGCCCCCCCAGTAGTGTGGCACGTCCCCAGGTGGCGCGGCACACTCCTGTGGCTACATCAGCCTGAATCATATACCGCGGCATCCCACAACAGGCCTTTTTCGGGCTGAATTGTGCTGCTCAGGGAGCAAGGGGGAGAGGCCTTTGCCCTGTGCAGCCACCTTTGACCCGTGTGATGACATCACTTCACAGAAAAAGACCCAGGACAGGGCAGGGCAAGTTTCAGACTCCCAATCTCCCGCCGGGGGAGTCAAGGGACCTGGCCACCCTAAGACGGCCTGTTCTTCACCTGGAGGAAGACGATCCAGGAAGAGGCGATGTTTATGGGGCTTCTTGTTCTCCATCCTCTTGGGCAACCTCAACCAATTTGGCTTCTGGGGACCTTGTGCTTTAGCTAAATCAGTCCTCTGCTTTGTTCATACAATGACATTAACCACCATATTTAGGTCTTTTAAAGAACCTTTGTGTTCTGTTGGGCAGGACAGAAGCAATAACCGATCATCTCCCAGCTTTATATCCTCAGTTAGAGGCTGCCATTTCCCCTTCATTGCTCATCTGAACAGGGCCTTCTGCGGGTGCCACCCTGCAAATAGGTAAAATCAACAGCTGCCCGGGGCATTCTCTGTGGTGGCTCCCACCTTATGGAACGGCCTGCCTGGAGGGGTCAGGGAAGCTCCCACTCTCCTGGCTTTTCTGCAAACTGTGTAAAACTGAATTATTCAAGTGGGTTTTTTACTCAGATAGGAGGGCTGCACTGAAAGGAAACAGTCTCAAAAAGATGCGTAAGTTAATGGGCCTGTAGACTTTACTACTATGTACTATCTGTTGCTTTAAGTAGAATTCTACTGGTAGTTCTACGTTGTTTAATATGTCAGTCTTGGAATTGTTTGTGCTCTCAGCATTTCTTCAACTCTGTATTGGATTTCTGCTGTTTTTAAATCTTTGCACATTTGCATTTATATACCATACGGCATTGTTTATTGAAATGTCTTCGAAATTGACTGTACTGACTCACACTATGTAATCTGCCTTGAGTCTCAGCGAGAAAGGGGAGGACTATATATAATGTAAAATAAAATATAAATAAAAGTTCTGGGTACTACTTGATACCAGTTTTACCTACCATGAAACTAATGCTGGGCATCCTGCCAAGCCCCTTCCCACCCTTTTAAAAAATATACAGCCTGATTAGAAGTCCTGGAACTCAAAGACACTTGCACAGTATTTTTGTTACGTCCCAATAAAGGGCACGACACAGCTTTCCTTTTCAGCTCAAACCCATCCAACGTATCATCAGTGATCTACAACCCATCCTGGAAAATGATGTCTCTCTCTCACAAGCCCTGGGTGGAAGACCTCTCCTTGCCTACAGACAGCCCCCCCCCAACTTTAAACAATTTCTCACTTGCAACCATGAATCGACTAGCAGAGTCACACCAACACAGGTACCAGGCCCTGCAACAGACCCAGATGCCAGCTCTGCCCTCATTTATACCCAGGAAATACAATTACAGGATCCAGTGGCGTCAACTACACTACCTCTGGCTCTTACAGCTGCTCATCCTTCAACGTGATATATGTACTCATGTGTCAACAATGTCCATCTGCTCTGTACATTGGAGAAACCAGCCAACCTCTGTGCAAAAGAATAAATGGACGCAAATCTGACATTAAAAATGGCAACATCCAGAAACCAGTGAGAGAACACTTCAATCTACCAGGATATTCCATCAAGGACTTAAAGGTCACTGCAGTTCAACAGAAACCTTTCAAAAACAGAATCCAATGGGAAATTGCTGAATTGGAATTCATATGGAAATTTGATTCAGTCAGGCTTGGATTAAATAGAGACTATGAATGGTTATCTCATTATCAGAAGTAACTGATCCCATTATCAGAAGCCACTGATTGCATCTACTCCCCTCTCTCCTCTCAACCTATATATCTGGCCAGTTTCTTCTTACCCTCCATGCATCTGACGAAGAGAACTGTGATTCTTGAAAGCTTATGCTACGGTAAAGTTGGTTCATCTTAAAGGTGCTACTGGACTCTTTCCTATTTTGCTGTTACAGACTAACACGGCTAAATCCTCTGGATCTAAAAATCAGAGGCACTTATCCCTGTATTGGTAATCTTGTGAGTTTAATCTGAAAGCATAATTCTGGTGCAGAAGAGTCCAGGAGTAATAGCTCCCGTTCCCTTTTGCAAATTGTTTTTTTTTAAATGACAACAAACATTTATGGAGCAGCTGTGAGATATACAATTCGGAAACTCAGAAGGCATTCCGAATCACCAAATACCTTGTCAGAATACAGCTCTTCCAACATCCATCATGCAGTCCTTAAGACATATTAAAGCAGATTTAAAGCGACAAGCATTTTCTTTCTTTAAAGGAGCACATTACTGTTACGTAGGCTTTTGTTTTAATTAAAATAGGTATTGAAATCCTCAATGAAGCTTTAGCGGGATTGTTAAAAGGGTACCAATCCATTTGCTTAGCTGCAGCACAGCCCCCAAAAACATACTCTACCATTGTCATTTTACAACAAGGCAGAAGCTTTAATTTAGTTCAATCAAATCAAAAAAGCAGCTTTAATTTACGGAGCAATAAAAATCTACAAGCATCACTTTCGATCAAAGAACTAAAAACAGTCCAAAGCGCAAGTGGACTGTTTATTTTGTACAATGGCCCATAACTGCGTTTCTGTGATTTAAAAGCTTTTTGAACCATAGAGTAATATTACATGCATATAGAATTGAGCACTTTTCATGGCTCATTTCTCCCCGCAGAGACCAAAAATCATTTGCTTCTCAATTCCTACCTAAAATATTTCTTTTTACATATACTTCTCACTGCTTACTTTAAATGGGATCTTTGTGTTAAGATTTTTTTTCCCTTGGTCACAGATGTAAAGTCAATTACTAAAAAAGGTACTTAATCTATCTCAAAAGCTTGGCACACATTTCCATTTGGAGGCAGAAAAGAAACTCGCAAGAGTGAATTCAAACAGATGGTTTGGCAGGCTTGAGACAATCTCCCAGGCCGCTTGCCCACCTTTGGGCCAAGCTAGAAGTGATGAATTACACTTGAATGGCAAGTGAACAGACTCACATGTATTCTTCCCTGTTCACTTGCGCTCCACTTGCACTCCACTTGATCACTCCACTTGCAAGTGGAGTCCAAGTGAACAGGGAGGAATACATATGAGTCTGTTCACTTGCCATTCAAGTGTATTTTGTCACATCTAGCTTGGCCCTGAGAGTCCTCTTCCTTCTCCTTGGAGATCATCATAAGAGTTCCCAACGCAGCTTTATAAATACACTCTCCATATTCCATATTCGCACAACAGGACTATCTGGCATTTTGGATTACTGCTTCTCAGCCCTGAAAGAAATTAATAAAATAACGGTAAAAGGTAAAGGTAGTCCCCTGTGCAAGCACCGAGTCATTGTTGACCCATGGGGGACATTGTATCACGTTTTCTTGGCAGACTTTTTACGGGGTGGTTTGCCATTGCCTTCCCCAGTCATCTTCACTTTACCCCCAGGAAACTGGGTACTCATTTTACCGACCTTGGAAGGATGGAAGGCTGAGTCAACCTTGAGTTGGCTACTTGAACCCGGCTTCCGCCAGGATCGAACTCAGGTCGTGAGCAGAGCTTGGGCTGCCGTACTGCATCTTACCACTCTGCGCCATGGGGCTACTGCATAAAATAATGGCAGTCCATTATTTTTGCATTTTTGCAAATTCAACACACCAAAGATCTCTGTCACCTTTTTTGTTTCCTATATTTAGAACATTTTTTTTCAAGTTTCCAGTCCTCTTGGGTGTGAAGATGTGCCTCATAAACACAGCTGCAGCAATTGAGAAGTTCTTTACTGATTGGCAGAAGACAAAGAAAGGATTACATACGGAAGCGCAGACAAGGGCCATTAAGGATTGGGATTTCAACGGTGAACTGCTTTTCTTGCCACTGGGGAAGGAGGCTGCTAAACCTCACTCCCATTCTTTGCTTTTCACCCAGACTATGGGCTAGGAGATCTGAGTTCAAATTCCCGCTTTGCCACGGAAGCTTGCTGGGAAACCTTAGCCTAGAACAGCCTGTGTCTCAGATTAACCTACCTCACAGGGTTGTTGAGAGGAGACAGCGGAGGAAGGGAGAATGATGTGTGCTACTCTGAGCTCCTTGGAGGAAGTGCAGGGTAAAGATGCGATAGAAGATAGCTAAGAGAATGGCCTGCGATTCAAGGGATCCCAGGTTCCAATGCTACCTCTGCCTCAATCCAAACCTCTCAGTCATCTTTAGTTTGCAATCTGGGGATATTAGCTTCTCATACAAGGTTGTTCAAAGGCTTATAGCAAGAAAATGTCTGTGAAACACTCCCAAGTGCCAAGTATTATTATTACTGGAGGTTTAAGTTGGGAGCGGGTCTGACCCCTCCAGGTGACAAGATGAAGGGGAATCTAGAAGCTGATCTCCCTCGCAAGGTGTGGAATTTGAGTCACCTCAGGGAGAACATGGACTCCTGATTGCAAAAAGCACCCCAAATCTCATTCATCTTCATGCCAGCCCTGTGAAAGTCTAGCAGTCTGGTCAAGGATTTCAATGGTGAGAGAGCCGTGCCGATTTCATGTCTCTTTTACTTCCAAAATACCATTCAGGTGGGGCCGATGCCAGTTATTTTGGCTGCCTCAAAGAGAGTAGCAATGGTGTGGGTCTGGGTCTGGGAGATGACAGGTACAGCCCAGGCCTAGTGCCTTTTCCTGTGCAGCCAGCCAGTATGGTTGCCAACTCTGCCATGGGAAATTCCTGGAGATTTGGGGCTGGTGCCCAAGAAGGGCAGAGTTTGGGGAGGAAAAGGAGCTCAGCGAGGATGTGATATCACTCTAGGGCTTTGGTTTCTCCAGCATCGTGAGAATGCCGGATGTAACTATTTTTGACTGTTCAGTGATTGACCATAGTGGATGGTGCTGAGAATTATTTATTATTAATTATTGCTTGGTGGAAGTTTTTCTCCCCTGAAGAGGTTGTTGATACGAAACAGCAGATTCAAGCTGGCACTGTGTGTTGGGCGTCATGGGCTCTGCTATCGGCATCCCACCTTCACCGGCTCCACCTGAAAAAGAATTGAGAAAATTATTTCAGTCAACCAATTGCTTCAGCACAGCCATAGCAAATAACAAGAAAAGTACAGTATTATTAATACAAATTACTACATCATAAAATTTAAACCGAAATTGACAAAACTCCATCAAGATCTTTAAATCCATAAAATTGATAACAGCATGCAATATAATATAATATTACGAAAGGGAACTTATTAATACCTTCAAGTAAAATAAAACTTACTTCCATAGCCTTAACTGTATTTTGTTTACCGATGTTACAAACTTTGCCACTTGCATTGTAATCCATTTATCCTTATCTGCCAGCAGCACCACCAATTTATCTTGCAAAATTATTATTTAATTTTGGACTGTTCCATCTATTGATTGGGAGCTTACCTGTTGGATGTCTTCCTTTCTGTATTGTTGTTATGCACCGTGATTATTGTCTCACCAGGAGGCTGGCAACCTTAGCGCCAAGATGGTCCCCAGTTACACATAGATTGCCCATAGGGAATAATGGAGTGCTTTCCTTTCTAGTGCTTTACTTGCTTATTAATAAAAGCAGGGCGAGCCTGGAAGGCAATGATGGGCACAAGCAGGGCTTTTTTTCTGGGAAAAGAGGTGGTGGAACTCAAGACTGCACAATGATGTCACTTTGAGTCAGATGGAACAAAGGGGGAGTTTTTTAAAGTTTAAATTGCCCTTGGCAAAAATGGTCACATGGCCGGTGGCTCCGCCCCTTGATCTCCAGACAGAGGGGAGTTTAGATTGCCCTTGGAGGGCAATCTAAACTCCCCTCTGTCTGGAGATCAGGGGGCGGAGCCACCGGCCATGTGACCATTTTCAAGCGGTGCCGGAACTCCGTTCCACCGCGTTCCTGCTGAAAAAAAGCCCTGGGCACAAGAGATGCCTACTGTCACCTTCTGTGCTGCCATCCCACCCAGATGCCTCCGTTGCTTTGGCAGTGAACTGACCTTGTGTTCTGGAACGCACAAGTGTGAGTGTAGCATGTCTGCACGCATGTGTGGAGTGACTCGAAACTAAAATGTATTCCACCCATCCGCTGCTAGAACTCTTAAGGCAACCACACACACCGGCTTTCAAGAAGCAGCTGCAACCAATCCCTGCTCTCTCCCAAGGTTCTTAGTGAGAACCAGCGAGGTGCAATGGTTCAAGTGTCAGACTAGGGAGACCCAGGTTCGAATTCCTGCTCTGCCATGGAAGCTCGCTGAGACACCTTGCTAAGCTCGCCTACCTCACCGGGTTGTTGTGAGGAAAAAATGGAGGGAAGAAAGATGGGTGGTGGTGGTTTTGAAGTAAATAAATAAATAAAATAGGCCTGTTCATTAGCAATGACAGCACTAGAGGTCCTTGCAAATGATGCACAAGTTTATGAATGCCTGTCATATTCACATGTTGCATCCTGAGATATATACTTAAAACCTTTTGAGTATGCATATAGTCCTCCCTTGGACGTATTCCAAATGAACAGAAATGATAAGCATTCCCAATGGAGCAAAAGAAACACGGCTTGGTTGCAGAAGAGTTTGTTCTCACTAAAACTGTTCCTCATGCTGAAAGGTGGCACGGTGTGCGTGTGTGAGGGGCTGTTCTTGTTGATGCAGGCCAGCAGGAACCTCATCTCAGCTGCGGGGTCTCAAGGTGGCTTCGTCTAAACTAGGATTGCCAGCCTCCAGGTACAACTGGTCTCCAGGCCACAGAGAACAGTTCACCTGGAGAAAATGGCTACTTTGGGGGGTGGACTCTGTGGAATTATGCCATGCCAAAGTCCCTTCCCTCCCCAAAACCCACTTTCTCCAGGTTTCTCTAGGTTTCACCCCCCAGATCTCCAGGAATTTCCCAACTTGGAGCTGGCAACCCTAATCTCATTCTCAACCCACCTCCCCAATAGCAATACAGGGAGAATTCTATTACATAACAGTTGCAAGAATTGCTTTCTAAAGTGCTGGGTATTATTTATGATCGTTTTGCCTTTTCAGCACTACTAACATGGCTTCATTTCACATTCAGTGGGACTCTTGGCAAGGATTTCAAAGATTTGGGGTAGAGTCACCACATCTGGGTTGGGACATTTCTGGAGATTTGAGGGTGGACCCCAGGGAAGGTGGGGTTCGAGGAGGGGAAGACCCTCTGCAGTGTATAATGCCACAGAGTCCCTACAAAGAAGCCTTTTTCTTCAGGGGAACTGATCTCCACAGTTTGGAGAGCTGTTGTAATTCTGGGGAATCTCTAGCCTCATCTGGCATTGGCAACTCTAATTTGGGGTTATGGTGAAGATGAATGTGGGTCAATGCTATGCAAGTCCAACAGAAGTCTGAGGGTTTGTGTGTGCATGCGCGGGATTCAGCATTTCTTCTTTCCAGCCGAGCTTTCCTTCCTCCAGAATATTTCCTCCTGGTTTGTTTTTGTCCACGGCCTTGCAGCCGGCCTGCTGCTTCTTTCTGAAGACCACCAGGAATGGGTGGGGTCCTCCCATTTTCTGTCCCCCTCCCCACCATCCCAATTGTTTTTGAATCTGCTCTTTTCCTTGTTGCTTTTGATGATGGCTTTATAGGGAAAGGGAAGCTTCAATAGCAGCAGATGGCAGATAAGTAGGAATGGTAAATAGTTTTAATTACTGCATAATGTAAGTGAGACAATAAAGAGGGAGAGAGGCAAAGCAAGCTGCTGCCATGGCAAGAGCTGGAAGTGTTGCGGGACCCAATTTGTCTGGGAGGCAGCATGTGTGGCTCCGAGTCTTCGGAGGGCTTTAAAAAGAGAATGCCGAAAAAATATTAATTGCCTGGTTCATCTGCCCATCCATCTTCCCCACCGAAGTCGCAGGCTCTCTTTAATTTCAGGGGAACGGTTTTCAAATGGGAATCATGCAAATGAGTATCTTAGCTATTCATTTGTTTTACTGCAAGCGTTTTGTGAGCAAATGGCCTACAGCCTGCAATGAATTAAAAGACACCGGCACTGGAGACCGATTTTTAATACAAAGTCCTGACACGAAGACGACCCCGACCGACAGCGCCGAAAATGTTGGCATAGCAACTTTGGGCATTTTCATGCAAATTGGCTCCTATATAGATGATACGAGTGCAATGATTTCCTTCAACTAATCATCATAAAATTAGTTTCACTATATTTAAATGCCTCCACTTAATGCATTTTATCCATATGCATGAAATTGGCTCGGCTAATGCAGTACATAAAATGCCAAAGACACAATGAATAGCCAAATTGCAAACAGTTATGCTGTCTCCCATTTTAAAAAAACCCTCTCCCTTTTGTCTATTTTTGGGGTGGAGGGGGGGGGGAAGTGTTGTTATTGAATGTGTGGTTCCCCAACGGCATCTATCACCAATCGCTAACAACACACACCAACTCCCTGCCTTTGTTTAAGTAATGTTAAGATTGCAAAAAAAAAAAAACCCAGCCCAACCCAAAAAAACTTGAAGACTGATGCTATTTTTGGCCCTGGGTTTTGGCAAAGGGAGGACTGGAGATATGCCAGCGGAGTGGAACCCAGTCGGTTGAACAGAAGCTTGAGAATTCCAGGAGATCCGGTGTCAATAAAAGAAGAGCACTTTTGGGACTCTCGAACGATCTTGCGCCTCTCCAACACATCTGATCTCATAATCCGAACAGTAGCCTCTTTCACAGGTTTGGCCCTCTGTTGATAGTTATGACAGCTATGGCTCTCTCTGTGATCCTTTACATGCACACGTGCAAAGCTCTGTAGAGAAAAGAGAGAAACAAGGACTGGACTGGATGATGAATGGCTGTTTGCCTTCCACATCCAAATGCTGCCCATCTCTCACTACCTGGAACAAATTGTGGACTGTTCTCTTCTCTGCTGATGTGCTCACCAGGGGGACATGAATGGCTGTGGATGGAGCTGAAGCACGGAGTTGGGTGGATCTGCTATAGGCAGCTCTTAAGAAAACCTGGTGGATGGGACTAAGGAACTGTCGTCTATCAGAAGCAGCAGGTGCCACACGCAGCCACTAAAATGGCTTCCATGTGGTCCCTGCTGCTTCTGACAGTCCTTGGAAACACCTTTTGCTCAAGGCTTATCAGCCCTGTGGCTGCCAATCCAGGATGTTTGGGGAAGGGAGGGAGCATTGCTGATGCTGTGATGTCATTTCTGAGCGACCCCTTGCAAGTGGTGCCACAGACCCATGACACTCCAGGAATTCCCCCAGTCTCTCTGGTAAAGACCATTCGAGATTAGGGGAAATTCCTAGAGCACCATGGATGCCATTACATTGTCCCACTCTCCACCTCCATTTTTTCTTCCACTGCTGCATTGATCAGGCATGGGCAGTTGAACGTAGGGTTGGGATTTTGCCTACCAACAGGCAGGTAAATGTTTCCTATTTTCTTCCACTGAGGAGGAGGATAGCCAAGACTGCCTCTTTGTTTTGAGGAAGAGGTGTTTTGGGGAAGAAGAAAGTACATTGCTGGGCATTGCGTTAGAGAGATTCTCAAGGTAAGAACGTAAGAACATAAGAGAAGCCGTGTTGGATCAGGCCAATTGCCCATCCAGTCCAACATTCCGTGTCACACAGTGGCCAAAAACCAGGTGTCCTCAGGAGGTCTGCCAGTGGGAAAGGGACACTAGAAGCCCTCTCACTGATTGCCCCCCCCAAACACCAAGAGTACAGAGCATCACTGCCCTAGACAGAGAGTTCCCTCTATACCTTGTGGCTAATAGCCACTGATGGACCTCTGCTCCATATGTTTATCCAATCCCCTCTTGAAGCTCTCTATGCTTGAAGCTACCACCACCTCCTGAGGCAGTGAATTCCATGTGTTCTCCGTTTTTTATGTAATCCAGGCGTCCACAGTATCCACACAGTTGTCAGTGTAGTCTAAGGGGGGCGGGGGGGGGGGTAGTCTGCCCCCGGCACTGCCAAAGAGGGGGTGCTGGGTGCAGCTGCTAGCCACTGGGAGTGCGCTGGTGGCAGTGCGGGCAGCTGATCGGCCACCCGCACAATTCGTCTGCCCAGCAGGACAGGGAGCATGCGGCAAGCTGGCTGCCCTCTCAGTGGGGCAGGCAAGTGGAACGGGCGGTCTACCAGCTGCGGGCACTGCCGCCACTCTGCTGGCGGCACGCACGCCCTGCGTGATGATGTCATGGAAGTGACACCATCATGCACGCGTGCAAGGGCGGCCAGACTTCGGTTGTCCTTGGTGCCAGGAGCCCTAGATCCGGCCCTGCATATCAGTACAAATGCAGATGAAATAATGTCCTCTGTTTGTTCTTTACCCACAGTCCTGGGTTGGCCCAACAAGCGGCTGGTGCTTTAAAGTTACTTTGCTTGTTTCATCCAGCCAAGATTTCCTCAGGGGCCACAGAAGATTCTACCACAATTTTTCTAGAAATAAAGGATATATCACCAAAAATGTCCTCTCTCCTTACTAAATCCCTAATTTTAAAACACCCAGAATCACAAATATGCACTCACCAACTTGTGATGGCGCAAAGACTCTTATGTACAGTTCATTCACAGCACTGCCAGGTCAGTCACAATGGCTAACCCCACCCCTATTACAGTGTTTAAATAGCAAACGTGCTGCTAGCCACAGACATTTTTTAAGTGATAGTGTTCTCAGCAACAAACATGTAGACCTTCATAAAAAGCATGACAAATTACATTCCAAATTGAGACCAAATTGAGACCCCCTAGGCTTCCCAAAGTGTGTCTCCGCTGAGTCTCTCTTCTCAATAAATCTCTATGGACATTACCAGTTTGTCCCCTGGGGGAGACGTACAGCACCGAGTATTTAAACTCCATTTAATTCTTATGATGTACAACAAAATGTTCAACCAAAGGTGCCTCCATCACGTGATTTTTAATTCATGATAGATGTTCTAAAATACAAACACGGACTGGGCACAAAGTACTTCCTATATATAATCTATTGCAACTACAGATAATCAAGTAAACCACTCCCCCTGTCTGACAAGTTGAAAAGTGTCTGAGAGATATCTGAGTTCCTCCCTTCAATCTTAATTGTTTGCCCAGGTAAAACTAGCGAGCAAACTCGACAGCGGACACATGCAAATTGACCCACTGGTAGGTGTGTGTCACCTTTCTGTTCCCTACAGTCAGAGTGGACCACCCTTTGGGTGAAGAAGTACTTCATTTATCTGTTCTAACCCGACTGCTCAGCAATTTCATTGAGTGCCCACGAGTTCTTGTATTGTGAAAAAGGAAGAAAAATACTTCTTTCTCTACCTTCTCAATCCCATGCATAATCTTGTAAACCTCTATCATGTCACCCCTCAGTTGTCATTTCTCCAAGCTAAAGAGCCTCAAGCGCCCCAACCTTTCTTCATACGGGAAGTGTTCCACCCCTTTAATAATTCCAGTTGCCTTTTCTGCACTTTTTCCAGTGCTATAATATCTTTTCAGAGGTGTGGTGACAAGAATTGTACACAGTATTCCATGTAGAGGGAGAATCAGGGCTCATTTTGAGGGGGAACGTGCCGGAATGCAGTTCCGCAAGTTCCCCAACGAGGTCACATGACAGGTGGCCCCGCCCACTTGACGCTCAGCCATTTCGGACCCATTTCGGCCTGGATTGGCCTCTGACAGGTGGTGGATCACTCTGACAGGTGGTGGATCACTCTCCCGCTCAGCAGTGGCCCGATCCTGACCATTTGGGGCCCCTTTTCAGGCATTTCCAGCCCCTTTTTGCCATTTTGGGCCCAATTTCGGCCCTGAATGGCCAGGATTGCGTCCAAAGCAGCCAGGATAGGTGAGGTCAGGGGGTGTGGCATATGCAAATCAATTATGTGAATGACACACGTATGGTGATGTCAAGGGGCATGGCATATGCTAATGAGTTATGCTAATGAGTTCATCCAGCTCTTTTTCTACGAAATGGCCCCTGGGGATTCATTGTATTGTTAGCTTTCAAGGATCATGTATCGTGTCAGTTAACACTCCTGAGAGTGAGTGACAAACTTGTGAAGAATAAGCTCTAAACTGAACCTTGTTGCGAAAAGAAGAGCAGAAAAAAGTAGCCCTGGATCAAAGGTCTGCAAACACATAAACAAGTTGTGTTCTGCCGTCAGAACAAATTCTCCCTTTGCCAGTGCATCTGGAGGCATGGAAAGATCCCTAATGGAGGGCCATTAAACATTCCTGGAGATTAAGTCTGGAATGCCGCAGAGAACATGCCCGTTGGGGGTCTGTGCCAAGAAATTCAAGAAATGTGTAGAACAAACAAAAGTTCAAAGACTGATTAACTCTGAGGCTCTTGCACTTGCCAAGCGCCTCTGAAGAGGCTCAAGATCCCCCTCGGTGCCGTGACCGACTTCTTACGGGCCAGGACCGCTTTGCCATGATGTGCGACAGATTCTGGCTTGCCTCTTCACCTGTTCTCTTGAGCAAAGACAGTGACCAGTATCTGCCAGGAAATGCTCACCCGTTCTGGCCTTCTGACACACTGTTGTGCCTCCAGGCCAATAAGCCACCATAGCAAACCATAACAGCTGGGGGGCTGCAGAGATCTGAGAGGGTGCTTCGTTTCTCTCAGCGAATGCTCTTCCTAAAGGCAGAGGGCCTGAGATTCTGTCTTCTGATGTATCTAGCTCTGCTGAAACCTCACTTCTGATGGTGGATTGATTTTACTGAATTAAAATGGGAGGCATTTTTCATATTTAGATCTGCAAGGAGTTGCTTTTAAAGTGAGGGGAAAGAAACTCCCCCCTTCAACCAGTCTCTTTTGTCTGCTTCTTCATGAATCACAATTCAAAGGGTAGATATAACTCCGGCCCCCAAAAAAGCAAGACTAGAGGGGCAACCCATATAGAATATAGGTGGGAGCAGGGCTTTTTTTCAGCAGGAGCACGGGGGAACGGAGTTCCGGAACCTCTTGAAAATGGTCACATGGCCGGTGGCCCCGCCCCCTGATCTCCAGACAGAGGGGAGTTTAGATTGCCCTCCCCGCCGCCAAGCGGCGCAGAGGGCAATCTAAACTCCCCTCTGTCTGGCAATCAGGGGGCGGGGCCACCAGTCATGTGATCATTTTCTCCTAGGGCAACCCGCTGAGTTCCACCACCTCTTTTCCCAGAAAAAAAGCCCTGGGTGGGAGTGTGTGTTTGTGATGGTCTTCTCTGATGACAGGACGTTCTGCTTTGCCTCCATATTAATCCAATAGCACCTGATACAGAATAATAAAGAGTCCAGTAGCACCTTTAAGACTAACCAACTTTATTGTAGTATAAGCTTTCTGCTACAATAAAGTTGGTTAGTCTTAAAGGTGCTACTGGACTCTTTACTATTTTGCAATTACAAACTAACATAGCTAACTCCTCTGGATGTATAGCCTGATATAGAGGATCACCTCCAGAAGAAGCTGAGGAGGAGGAGGAAGAGGCAAGGTCAGAGCAATGAAACATGCAGAGACACAGCAGCCAACCTCTTTGAGGTCACAGGAGGGCAATTTTTTAAAAATGAAGTTATTCCTAATGGCACAAGAGCTGTGATTTCCTTGGTGACTTGGTTCCAAATATCTCAAACCCCCATCTCTTAAACACTAACTGCAAAACCACTCCATTAAATCAAATCCTGCCCCCTCCCCATGTTAGCTGCATTTTCTGTTGCTCTTGCTGGAGAATTTGCAAGTTTTCCCAAAGCTGCGTAGGTATGACTGAACAGAACCTGACGTATCTTAGAAATTAAACAGCATTTCCCACTCAACATACCAAAGCGTCAGTAGCGATGGCTTAATTCCAGCACACGGGCTCCTTTTTTCTTAAGAAGGCCCACTCACACGCTACAAAGTCCTCGTGGCAAACACGTAGATTGTTGCGAGATACAATGCGGGAGTTTTGTGCTGGGGACTGAATTCCCCTGCACGCTTCATACACAGGCCCGATACAGAATGGAACCTTAACGTGCAGGGAAATGGACCTTAAGCCTTGCTCCCTGGACCATTTTCTTAAGCCTGTGGGGAAATCTCCATGTACTAATGCTGGCAGAGTGGCTATGTAGTACTTAGGACTCTGGATTGATTAAAATTAACAAAAGCTTTATTAATAGAACTAATAAACTGGATAGGAAAGATTTATTTATTTATTTAATTGAATTTATATTCTGCTGTCCTTGCAAGTGGGCTCAGAGCGGATCACAACAATATAATAAACACAATAATAAAACACGGCAGCATAAAATATAAAATCATCAAGCAATAATACAGTACTTTAAAACAGCCGCACACATATTGCACCACCTGTTTAGCCTAACCAAGCCTCTGGGGCAAGTTGGCCAGCTACCAGATGGATACAGATTTGGAGGGGGGACACACGCTCCCCCCCCCAATGGTAGGAGGCTGGTCGGATGGCTCACCAGCCTCAACCACCATATGCCTGGCAGAACATCTCCATTGCCTTGCTAGTTAAGAGAGAAAGTAGCAATCTGCAGATGGTAAAGAAGAAAACCCATTATTAGAAAGAAGGTACTTCCCCTATAGTACTCTCTAACTAGAGCTTGCTGCCCCAGATCTTTCTCTTTTCTTTGTTCACAAGATTTTGCTTTTCCTTTAATGGGATGGCTTTATTGGTCATAGCCTTAAGCTTAACCGCGCTAATTTAAGGCGTAGAGGGGGACTATTACAAGGCCCGCTCACATTATAAAAGTTTTAAAATTGTAATTTTATATTGGATTACTAGCAGGAAAAATATTACTTAGTAATACTTAGCATTTAGTATTTAGTTATATTCGGATCATTATCATGCAGAAGAAAATAGAAACTTTGGTCACTACTTATAAACCCTTCCTTCCCATCTCTCTGACTCACTAAAGGATATCCCAAGACTCAACAAGCCAAGGTACCGATCTTCCCCGTATTACAAAGCACCAACGTTCTGAAAAAAGAGTTCCTGAAAACCGACCCTTTTGTTCTGGTGGCAAGAAAAATATTACAATATCTTGAAATAGTTAAAGATTTTTAAACATGCAGGGAGGGTTATGGGGGTTCTAGTCCATAATAGACAAGTGAGCACACCTTTCTATCATGCAGGTTTGTACTTCTAAAATCGAGTTCTGATAACTGCTTTTTAATTCGTGCCAAAGCTACTTTACCTTTCTTCGTTGATAGCAAACGGAGAGGAATGAAGTCCAGTTGTTTCAGTCTTTGACCCACTAGCCTCTTCTAATTGCTCTGAAAAGGAATCTTCCCATAATGTACAGAGGAACCTAAATCTATGGTTACAGGGAATCTTAATCCTTAGTCGGAATGCATCTAGCCAAGCAGCTGATTCTAGTGAAGGAATTGCACATTTTTGTTGAATAGCTATGCCTGACACACAATTATGTAATCTCATTTTCCTCAAGAATTTTAACAACAAAAAAGAATAAATGGCCGTAGAAATAACACCAACCCAGACTCCCGAGCCATAAAAATAATTTGCTTCATTTTTCCTTTAAAAAATTCTAATGGATGCCAGATAATGCTTGCCACCTGCTGTAGGGAAAGATCACAACAAAGCATTTAAATATGGTTGCCAAATAGTAAAGACAGTCCAGTAGCACCTTTAAGACTAACCAACTTTATTGTAGCATAAGCTTTCGAGAACCACAGCTCTCTTCATCAGATGCATTTAAATATGGTGTGATCTTTTGGACAGTGAATTGAAATTCGACTTTCCAAGATAAATCTTGAAAGAATAGCAATCCCAGATGTCTGAATCTGGTCACTTGTTTGATTTTGACATTTGTTACCCTGCATTCTTTTTCCTTTGGCTGAAAATCTCTTGAAAAAATAGTCTTAGATTTGTTAGCATTTATTATTAAACCTTTACTCATTATTTATTATTAAACACAAGACTTTGCTATATTCCAACAACTAAGGGCTATATTCCAACAACTAAGGCCCAGGCAGGGCAAATAATAGCTCCACCAGCCATTTCAGGTCATGAAAATGGTAGTGGGGGGAGGTTTCAGCCTCTCTCCCTGCACGCCATTCAAACTGAGCTTGCATTGTGCCTGGAAATTAAGCTTCCGGCACGGAATTTCCAACACCTTTCTACTCAGACAGACAGCATGGTGCAGTAGTTAGAGCGTGAGACTAGGACAGTGTCCCTATCGTGGCACTATAGGTACCATGGCATCCACTGATACCTCTCCTGGCGCCTGCCAAGTGTTGATAGACAGTGGGAGGGGCCAGGTAGGAATTTTGCCCAGCAGGCCTTCTGATTGTCTCATTGGCTGTGCAGATTTTTAAAAACTTGCTTTGGTAGCAGCTACCATTACAGCTTAAGGATCTTCACTGAATGACCGAAGGTGTATGCAAGAAGAGATTTTAAAACTATACGTTCATTTTAAAAGACATCCTGTTAAACGCAGGAGATGGTTGTGCCATCTCCTGTGGCAGCCATTTTGTGGCTGTATCCACCACCCTATGTCAGAATTCCAAAGTGCCCACAGGTTCACAAAGAGGACCCATGGACTAGGATCTGGGAGACCCAGGTTCGAATCCCCATGCTGCTTGGTGAGCTTGGGCCAGTCATGCACTCCTAGCCTAACTTACCTCACAGGGCTGTTGTGAATATAAAATGGAGGAGGGGGGCAGCAGTGTAAGCTACTTTGGGTCTCTACTGAGGAGAAATGAGGGGTATAAATATCTAAATAAATAAAAAGTTGACAGTCCTCATGAATTTTGTAACATGTGGCTTGTCCTTTATGGTCTGTAATTACAGTACAAACCTTTTTATCCAATTGAACTGTCATTTGAAGTTGTACCTGCAGTAGAGTTACCAGTTCCAAGTTGGGAAATTCCTGGAGATCTGGGGGTTGAAACCTGGAGAAACCTGGAGAAAGTGGGGTTTGGGGAGGGAAAGGACCTTGGCATGGCATCATTCCATAGAGTCAACCCCCCAAAGTAGCCATTTTCTCCAGGTGAACTGATCTCTGTGGCCTGGAGGCCAGCTGTAATTCCGGGAGCTCTCCAGCCACTATCTGGAGGGAGGCTGACAACCTTAACCTGCAGCCATTTGGAAAAAGAAGATAAGATACCAATTAGAGTTGCCACCTTTATTTTCACTGGCTCTGCTCCTGTTCCTTTACCAGAAATTAAGCAGAGAGTCCCCCCCCGCCAATAAGTTTATGCCAGGAAAAGCTTTGCCCTTGAACTTCCTATCTGCCACGCAGCTGGTATAGCAACTGGCCCAGAAGCAGAACGGGTGCAAACGCATCACCTCCAGTTGGCACTGACTTATGCCGACGCAGTACCTGAACAGAGCACATGCTGTGCGCATGGACATCAGAACTGAAGTATGGCTGACATTCGCCCTACCATATTAAAAAAAAAAGATTTGTAGTTATCTGTAATTTCTCAATGAATATTTTATGTACTTATATTGTACCCCTATTTTCAAGCTGTTTGCTACAGCTACATTTATGGCATAATGTTCTGCAGTCACCAAATGACTTTTGGAATGATTCCTGGGGATGAATTCCTGGGAAAATAGTGGATGCTGTCTGGGCTAGTAGCACTAGGCAAACTGTTGTCGCATATGCAGCAGGAACAAGGTCAGGAAACTCGCCCTGCAGAGCAAACTTATGTAAATTTTGGACGTCCTTCTCACACATGACAGAGTCCATAGGTTGGGTCTGGATCCCTCTCCTTATTCAGACATAACACAATCACATGGGAGTTGTGGCTTCTCCCCATGCATGTGGTGCCTGATTAGGATCAGCACCACAGTGCATGTGTAGAAAAGATTTCAGCCTCCCTCCCTGTACCTTTCTCCCAAGCTGAAACAGGGGGCTATTTGGGAAACCCATGTGCGTTTCCAAAGAGCCCAATAGTTTCCCAAGCTGGGGGAGGGGGTGTTACTGTTTCAGGTTAAGGAAATTGCACGGGGGTGTGGGAGGATCTGCCAATTTCATGTCTCTACAGGAGGGTAGTTTAAAAAGACAGAGCTGGCGAAGGTTCAGAGGGTTTGTTAATTTCAACTTCACTTCCGGGAAGGCTCTGTCAATTTCACACCCCCTTCCAGGAGGCAAAGATGAAATTAACAAACCCTTTGAGGAGCAATCTCTGCAGGTGTTCGATGTATTGTCGAAGGCTTTCACGGCCGGAGAACGATGGTTGTTGGGGGTTTTCCGGGCTGTATTGCCGTGGTCTTGGCATTGTAGTTCCTGACGTTTCGCCAGCAGCTGTGGCTGGCATCTTCAGAGGTGTAGCACCAAAAGACAGAGATCTCTCAGTGTACATGTACACTGCAGGCTCTGTCTTTTTAAACTACGCTTCCTGGCTAACGTTGCATCTCCCTACACTTGAGTGTCCCTGTGTAAAATGTGTCATGCTGAGAGACTCCTAGTGTGCCAAGGTCTTGATATGAGTCATGCACCGCACATGCAGGGAAAACCCACAACACATGTGAAGTTGTGTTAGGTCTGATGCAGGACAGGAGCTCAGACCTAACATGTATACTCCATAATGTGTGAAGGTCAAATCCCATGTACAATCAAACGGAATCAGGAGGCAGAACAGGAGCCAGCCTAGGACAAAGCAATGAGGTAGATTCTACAGAAGGAAGGGCCAGAAGAATGTCGGCGTCTGAGTAGGTAGGCAGGAGTCACCACAAAGGCGCTCTGAAGCTTGCATGCCCCAAATCTCTTTCTGCTTCATTTGTTGCAATGGGGGTGCGTTACTTGGCAGGATCAATCTACCTAGGATAGGCTAAATCAGCCCTAGTCTTGCCTTGTGGGAGAAGTCACAGGGAAGGATCGAGGACTGAGGATGCTGCCAATGTCCATAAGTTTCTGATCCAATGTGTTTGCTGTTGCCAATAAGCATCTCCATTGAACAGCAGTATTTTTTTAAAGAGTATTATCACTGGATCACTTGAGGAAAAGACACAGTGACGGGCAAGGTGATGTGCACTTTAACCCATCATGGATAATACGACATGTACAATGAGCAGGGCTTTTTTTCTGGGAAAAGAGGTGGTGGAACTCAGTGGTGGGACTCAAGACTGCACAATGACATCACTTTGGGTCAGCTGGAACAAGGGGGGAGTTTTTAAAAGTTTAAATCGCCCTCGGTGAAAAGGGTCACATGGCCGGTGGCCCCGCCCCCTGATCTCCAGACAGAGGGGAGTTTAGATTGCCCTCTGTGCCGCAGACATTCCAATGGAAAGAACGGGAAAAGCTTTGCCCATTCTGATGTTGTCCTAGTCAGGATCAGACTAGGGTGATAGGTAACTAAACTTAAACCCAGATCTATATAGACAAGACCCCAAGGTCTGTTGGTGAAGACTGGAGCCTGACAGAGAGTCTCTGTACACAAGACCTCTTACACGAATAGGTTCAAGTGAAAGATCTTACACTTGTTCTCTCATTGTGGATACACCTGCACTGCTAGGGAGACAGAGCACACTGGACTATTAGACCACACAGAAAGGAAGTCACTTGAGTTTACCTGTAGAGTCTCTCTACACAAGTCATCTTACAAGGGGAACACTCAAGTGAAAGATCTTAACACTTGTTCTCTCATGCTAGGGAGACAGAGTACACTTGAATATAAAACCACACAGAATCAGGGCCAAGCTACACGTGACGAATGACACAGGTTGGACACTTGTCAGCTTCCCTCAAGTTTTGATGGGAAATGTAGGCATCCTGGTCTTGCAGCTTGGCTTTCCAACGGCTGTCCAATGGACTTTTCAACTGTCATTTGTCCAACATTCTGCCAAGCTGCCTACATTTCCCATCAAAACTTGAGGAAAGCTGACAAGGGTCCAACCTGTGTCATTCGTCACTTGTAGTTTGGTCCTCAGTCACTTGAGCATCCCTGTGTAAGATGTCTTGTGTAGAGAGACTCTAGAGTACAAAAGATATTGCTTGACTAACTGTTCAAGAGAAGAAAGCCAGATTCTGAACATTTATACAAGATCTGGACACTTGGGAAGTGTCATACTGCCTTCCAATCCCAGGGACAAATATTGCATGCTCCTATCCAGGGGGGGGGGAGGATAGGAGCTTGCTGTCGCCCCATCCACAGCAATGTCAGAATTGTTAATTCACAGTATCCTTGCAAAGAGGTGCAGACTGCATTTGTTTTGCCAAGGCAGAGAGGCAGAAACCACATTTCTTGTGGGTGAACAGAAACCTTCCCTTTGGTGAGATTTCTCACCAACAGCTGCCTTGTCACAGGGAAAATAATCTGCACATTTACAACATTGGTCTCTTTCCACTGCCACCAATTTTTCAAGCTGTTAATTCACTTCATCTTACTATTCACAAGGAAGTGCCTCTAAGATATTGGCAATCATAATTTTTATGACTAGTTATTGTAATGCCGGAGTCAAATTTGTCTCCATGTCACCCCAGAGAATAGCAGAGCATCAAATTAGCATGGTAAGCAAAGTGCGGGAGAGAGAGGGGGAACACTGCACACGGTAAACGGAGCAAACCCTACAGTCTGCAAATGCAACTGAAAAGCCACGCTTGGAATGTGCAGATTTCAAGTTTCCTATAAGAATGGTAATTCTGCATCAAAGTGATGGACCTCTCTTCTCAGCCTGCTTTCTCCTGGAAGGTTGGTGGAAGATGGGCACCATTGGCCGAGGCATGCTATGGTACCTTCATCCCTTAGTAACTTTGGGGTGGGCCACAAAGCTTTACTCCTCAGTAGCTGCACTATTGGTTGGCACCACCATGGCGTGAGAAGATGGCAGCCAGGTTGCTGTGGTAGAAGGTAGAAATGGCCCAAAGGCAAGCGGAGCTGAGGAACTCTTGACTGGACTTCTCCAGTGGCAACGGGGATGGCGGCTTCGGGTCACCTGTTGTTAGTACCTCCTGTGCCGCTCTGGGATAGGCTTGGGTCCAGCTGCTGTAGTACAGTTGACAGACAAGCCGAAACCCATCCTTACTGTCTCTCTGAGCTAAGCAGCCCCTGGGACACTGCAAGTGCCTCAGGAACTTTGCGTGTCCTGCTTCTGGCCACCAGCTGCTTTCCAAGGCAGCTAGCGCATTAGGAACTTCCCAAGGAGGTGAAAAAGGCCAACTGGGCCTCCTTTATCAGGTTGACCAAACATGAGTTCCTGCTTTGGTTGATACAAGTTCACTGGGGCAACCATGGCCTTTCCCCAAAAAACATTTTCTCGTCCTTGAGTATAATTCCCCCTTCCCTCCTTCATCCTTTCTTTTCAGGGCTCATTTCAAGGGAGAATGTGCCGGAACACAGTTCCGGCAGTTCCCCAAAGATGTCACATGTCAGGTGGCCCCACCCACCTGACTCTCGGCCATTTTGGGCCGTTTCAGCCTGGATTGGGACGAAACGACCCGGATCGGGCCTCTGACGGGTGGTGGATCACTCTCCCACTCAGCAGTGGCCCGATCCTGACCATTTGGGGCCCCTTTTTGCCATTTTGGGCCCAATTTCGGCCCTGAATGGCCAGGATTGGGTCCAAAACAGCCAGGATAGGTGATGTCAGGGGGCATATTAATTATGCCAATGACACACTTCCTGTGATGTCAAGGGGCATGGCATATGCTAATGAGTTATAATGAGTTCCTCCAGCTCTTTTTCTACGAAATGACCCCTGCTTCTTTCCATTTGGACAGTGGGAGAAGTACACAACCAAGTGGGAATTTACCACAGCATTTGTGATAAACTGATCCTCTGTAACATTTTGCCAAGCAAGGAGGAGAATTTTTGCATACCCCTCTTTCCCTGAGTTTCTGATCGACTGTAAAGACACTTCCATAACCCAACGGCAGGCCCCGGCACACAAACTGCTTACCAAGCGGTGATGTTCAAACTGTGGCAAATTACCATGTGGTAAATGCTGACTCCTCCCCTGCAAATCGAATAAAAGTGAAAGAATTAATCCACCGCCAAATCTAACAAGCAGCCAGCCTTGTAGCGTTACTTAAGGCAAATTCCATATCTAGTAGTTCGTTAATCTCTCCCCCCCACAATCCAAAATGGAACTCATTTATGCTTATCTTCTGCTGAACATCCCAGGTCATAAAAGGTAATGCCATGGGTAGCAGAATGTAAACACACACATTTTTCCTCAATAAACATGCTAATTTCTAGCTATAATATTCACAAGTAAAATATCCATCACGCAGACCCTATTTGGCGAAGGCGTCAGCCCTCATCAGTCAATGGAGGCGGTTCCTGCCAGTTCACGGCGGGGGGCAAATAGCTCAGCTTAACGCACTTGATGATGCCCTCGGGGGAAAAACATGAGCCTCATAAATGAGTCTGGAAATGTGATAAAAGGATAATCTTGCATAAATGAGACTCTATCATCATTACCTGCACAAACAGAACAAAAAAAGAGAGAGAGAGAAAAGAGCATTATTTGAATGACGGAATTGTATTCAATATAAATTTAAAAGGTGCAAAAGGCACAGGGTGGGCTCCTCCCCACCACAAAAGCCATTTTCACTCGTTACAGTTTTGACGTAAGAGGCGGTTGTGCTACCCTCACTCCTCTCAATAAATGTAGTTGTCATGTTGTGTGACTAAGATGACACGTGTATTTTCCAGCTTCAATGTGCACAAATGCACTCACAACAAAGTTGGAAATCCCGCTTGCATACCAAGGCTGTTTCCACACATCCTTAAAGGAATGGCCCACTCACTGAATGCCTGCTTTCCCCCTTCACTCCACACGTCTCCGATTTCAAAATGGTAACAGGCTGTTTGGCTTCCGTTTTTTGGTGCTTTTTCTGAGAACGCACTTTCCTGCAGTTCCTGAAAAGGCGCCGACAAAATGGAAGCCAAATAGTCAGCTATTGTTTAGAAATCAAAGATGTGTGAAGTGAAGGAGAAAAGCCAGTAACGTTCGGTGAGTGGGCCGTCCCTTTAAGGACATGTGGAAACGGCAACTCTGGAGAATATGCACAAATGTGCCCTATTCTCACCCAGTGCTGACTGCACATATCGGGAGCATTGCGGGTAGCACAGTCTCCCCTGACATGCTGTTTGAGTATTGAAATTGCAATAACTAAAAAGGGATTAAGAAATTCTTGGAAAACTCCTTTGTTCTGCAGCAACCTCTCTATTACTGTCAACAAAAAATTCTGAGCACATTCACATAACATATTGCATTTGAAGTTTCCCCTCAAACTGGAATTATGTCAACCCATTTGTATTGCGCCTGGTTAAATATTACAATATTAGCACCCCTGAAGTATAGTTGTTTTTAGAGCAGAGAGAGAGTCCTGATGTTGCCTTTGGCAAGGGGGAGGCTTCCAACTGGTGTTAAAGAGACAGTATTGTGTAGTGGTTAGATTGCTGGCCCAGGAGTGGAGAGGCTTGAGCTGTAATCCTCACTCTGCCATGAAGTTTTCTGGGTGACTTTGGGCCAGTCCATCTGTTGTAGCCTAACCTACCTTACAGGGTTCTTATAAGGATAAAAAGGGAAAACTTTGTATAGCAACCCAATCGCCTTGGAAGAAAGACAGGATAAATAGATATGCTCTGCATTTTAATGAAAGCTTCTCTTTATGGAAGGCACAAAAGAGAACTTCAGATTACTTAGGTTAGGCAATTACATTTCCAGACAACATCATTTGAATTGCAAAATGGCTGTTTTCTATTTTATATACCACATTCACCATAATCTTAAATTAAAATATAAAGTAGGTAGGGCTTTAAAAAGTGCATTTTAGCATTACTAATGTAGCAAAGGGAAATAGAAACAGTCAAGTAGGAGGAAAATAGTGAGTGGCAGATTATGGCCATTTTCACACTGTTTACTGGCCACAGAACATCACGCCAAGCTCCAGGAACGACAGCGTCTTCCTGGTGCGAAATCTCGCCAGGAAGACGCTGTCGTTCCAGGAGCTTGGCGCAATGTTCTGTGGCTGGTAAGCAGTGTGAAAATGGTCTGTATTGGACTTACCTATCACTAAGGGATATGAAAGATTTCCTTCCTTCCTTCCTTCCTTCCTTCCTTCCTAACATCATCAGCATACCTGATGCTGTTCTATGTATTGACAGCAAAAAGACAGACCTTGCTCTAGAGAGCCCACAGACTAATTTCAAAACGGGAACAAAAGAGCCAGTTTGGTGTAGTGGTTAAGAGCACAGGACTTCAATCTGGAGAACCGGGTTTGATTCCTCACTCCTCCACTTGAAGCCAGCTAGGTAGCCTTGGGTCAGTCCTAGCTCTCTCATCCCCACCCACCTCACAGGGTGTTTTGTTGTGGGGATAATAATGACATACTTTGTAAACCGCTCTGAGTGGGCATTAAGTCATCCTGAAAGGTGGTATATAAATCGATTGTTGTTGTTGTTGTTAAAAACAGGGCATGTGTATGAAGAAATTGGGCAATACACACATAGGTCTTGTTAAGTTGTGGTAAGGACTTCATATGGAAGAGAAAGAGAGAGGTGGCACCATGTAGTTTTCCAGAGCGGGAGTTTTCCGAGGCTTAAGAACCTTAGGAAACCATTTCTGAAAGCAGAAGACTTTCAGGTGGAATGTTCTAAAAAATTAAAAATCTTTACTTCTCAATGGGTCAGAGAGAATAAGACAGCAAAAAGATGCCGATCTCCAAGTTTAGCAATTAAGACTCTTCCATGGGTTTCTAAGGGTTGGGAGTACAATTTTCATATAAGTTGCCTCTGTTTTGTAAACCCAATGGAGGAAGGGGAAGCACACCTCTAAAGCAGAAATTCCACAAAAGTGTCTGAAAGAGACCATGAGCTGAAAGTAGAATCAAAGGGAAACCAGTAAATGATGCCTATGACTGGTTGATGTACAGCATTAAAACAGAGAATATAAAATTCTGACTTTTGGTTCCCTTCTGCTAAGTCTTTGAACATGAGAAGCCAGCAGTTGTGGCATCAGAGACGACAGACAGACAGACAGAAGGGGAAGGGGCAGAGGCAGAGAGGCAGCAGAATGAAAGAAGAGTGCTAACTAGAGATGGGCACAAACCAAAATACGAACCAAAATTAAGCATGAACCAGGCTGGTTCGTGGTTCGCGAATAGGGGTGTGCAAGCCAAAAATTTTCGGCTATAGCCGAAAGTAGAAAGCCGAAAGAAGATTCTCTATCGTTAAAGCCGAAAGCCGAAACAAGAATCTCTTTCGGCTTTCGGCTTTCGGGATTCTTTCGGCATTATTTCGGCATTCTTTCGGCTTTTTTCTATGGGAAAATGCCTCCGTCTTCCAGGACGCCTGGAGGAGGCATTTTCCCACCGAATAAGCCCAAAATTGGTGGGGACCTTCCTCTAACCCTTCTCTAACAACCACCCAAGTTTCAGACAGATTGGACTTTGGGGGGCCATGTTATGGCCCCCCAAAGCAGGTCCCCCCATCCTCCCATAAGAAAGCGAAGGAGCAGCATATTGTTAGCATGCTGCTGCTGATCTTTCTTCATTATTTCCTATGGGGAAAAAATGAAGAGGCAGGCTTCCTTTGCCAGGGGTGGCATTTTACATGCAAAATGCCCCCCAGCCCTCAGGGGCCCTTCTCCCACCCCTCCTCCCACCCCCCACCAAGGCTCAGCCTGCTCCCACTTGGGGGGCCATTTCATGGCCTCCCCAAGTAGGTGCTCTAATCTCTACCACTGACAGCTGGGGGAGGCTTGTGTTGCCAGGGGTGGCATTTTGCATGCAAAATGCCCCCCAACCCTCTGGGGCCCTTCTCCCACCCCTCCTCCCACCCCCCACCAAGGCTCAGCCTGCTCCCACTTGGGGGGGGGCATTTCATGGCCTCCCCAAGTAGGTGCTCTGCTCTCATCTCTACCACTGACAGCTGGGGGAGGCTTGTGTTGCCAGGGGTGGCATTTTGCATGCAAAATGCCCCCCAGCCCTCTGGGGCCCTTCTCCCACCCTTCCTCCCACCCCCCACCAAGGCTCAGACTGCTCCCACTTGGGGGGGCCATTTCATGGCATCCCCAAGTAGGTCCTCTCAGCCCCTAAAGTCCACCCCTTACAGCCCCACACAAACCCAATTCCCCCCCAGCTGCCACACACAGACCCAAATCCCCACATTAGCCCCTCACAGACCCAAATCCACCCCCACCTGCCCCACACCCATAACCCCAGGAACAGGCTGGCAAAGGCCAGCCCTCTCCCTTTGTTCCCTATGCTGGGAACTTCTAAACTCTCTTTCCCTGGGCAATTCTGCACAGCCCAGGGGTGCCACAATGGTGGGCACACTTCTGAGTGCCAGCTGGTCCCTGTGAAAGAGCACCTGAACCACAGACACCCTCCCTCAAATTCCCCCACCACCTACAGAGATGGCTGGCCAGCCAGCCCCATTGTTCCCTATGATGGGAACCAACTGCACAACAAAGAATAAAACAAGAACAACACAAAATAAAGTTTTAAAAAAATTATATTCTCCCTTCCAAAGTACAAGTAGGCAAAGCATTATGACAGAGAATCACACAAACACAATTCCTGGCAAAAACGGTGAAGTGGGTTGTATTATTTTTTGTAGTACATTGCTATCATGCCCTGTTGTGCCCTCCTACTGTGTAACCTAAAGCTGTTCAAGAAATAAAGTGTTTTTGCCAGGAATTGTGTTTTTGTGATTCTCTGATGTTAAGTGAGGTGTGTTATTTTTGTGTAAGATAGTGCTGCCATGCCCTTTGGTGTTCCCCCCTGCTGTGTAACCTAAAGCTGTTCAAGAAATAAAGTGTTTTTAACAGGAATTGTGCTTTGTGATTCTCTGATGTTAAGTGAGTTGTGTTATTTTTGTGTAAGATAGTGCTGCCATGCCCTTTGGTGTTCCCCCCTGCTGTGTAACCTAAAGCTGTTCAAGAAATAAAGTGTTTTTGACAGGAATCATGCTTTGTGATTCTCTGATGTTAAGTGAGTTTTGTTTTAATTTTTCTGTGTGGGGGACTGCTGGTGTAATGTGTCATAATGCTTTGCCTACTTGTACTTTGGAAGGGAGAATATAATTTTTTAAAAACTTTATTTTGTGTTGTTCGTGTTTTATTCTTTGTTGTGCAGTTGGTTCCCATCATAGGGAACAATGGGGCTGGCTGGCCAGCCATCTCTGTAGGTGGTGGGGGAATTTGAGGGAGGGTGTCTGTGGTTCAGGTGCTCTTTCACAGGGACCAGCTGGCACTCAGAAGTGTGCCCATCATTGTGGCACCCCTGGGCTGTGCAGAATTGCCCAGGGAAAGAGAGTTTAGAAGTTCCCAGCATAGGGAACAAAGGGAGAGGGCTGGCCTTTGCCAGCCTGTTCCTGGGGTTATGGGTGTGGGGCAGGTGGGGGTGGATTTGGGTCTGTGAGGGGCTAATGTGGGGATTTGGGTCTGTGTGTGGCAGCTGGGGGGAATTGGGTTTGTGTTGGGCTGTAAGGGGTGGACTTTAGGGGCTGAGAGGACCTACTTGGGGAGGCCATGAAATGGCCCCCTCAAGTGGGAGCAGTCTGAGCCTTGGTGGGGGGTGGGAGGAAGGGTGGGAGAAGGGCCCCAGAGGGCTGGGGGGCATTTTGCATGCAAAATGCCACCCCTGGCAACACAAGCCTCCCCCAGCTGTCAGTGGTAGAGATGAGAGCAGAGCACCTAATTGGGGAGGCCATGAAATGCCCCCCCAAGTGGGAGCAGGCTGAGCCTTGGTGGGGGGTGGGAGGAGGGGTGGGAGAAGGGCTCCAGAGGGTTGGGGGGCATTTTGCATGCAAAATGCCACCCCTGGCAACACAAGCCTCCCCCAGCTGTCAGTGGTAGAGATTAGAGCACCTACTTGGGGAGGCCATGAAATGCCCCCCCAAGTGGGAGCAGGCTGAGCCTTGGTGGGGGGTGGGAGGAGGGGTGGGAGAAGGGCCCCTGAGGGCTGGGGGGCATTTTGCATGCAAAATGCCACCCCTGGCAAAGGAAGCCTGCCTCTTCATTTTTTCCCCATAGGAAATAATGAAGAAAGATCAGCAGCAGCATGCTAACAATATGCTGCTCCTTCGCTTTCTTATGGGAGGATGGGGGGACCTGCTTTGGGGGGGCCATAACATGGCCCCCCAAAGTTCAATCTGTCTGAAACTTGGGTGGTTGTTAGAGAAGGGTTAGAGGAAGGTCCCCACCAATTTTGGGCTTATTCGGTGGGAAAATGCCTCCTCCAGGCGTCCTGGAAGACGGAGGCATTTTCCCATAGAAAAGCCGAAAGAAAGCCGAAAGAATCCCGAAACGTTTCGGCTTTTTTCTTTCGGCTACCCGAAACGTTTCGGCATTCCCCGAAACGTTTCGGCATTCCCCGAAAGAAGCCGAAACACTTTTGTTTCGGCATTCTTTCGGCATTCTGAATGCCGAAACGCACATCCCTATTCGCGAATCACAGTTCGTCAGATCCCATTTTTGACGAACCATCACGAACTTTTAGGCTGGTTCATTTGGTTCATTTTTTGGTTCGTCACTGCACACAGCCTGGTGCCAATCAATCAGTTTCCTAGGCAACAGAGGATGGACTTCCTGCAGCCCTTCTGACCCAGAAGTGAACTGATGGTCAGGAAGTGACCTTCTGCTGACCCGGAAGTGACGATTTTCTGACCCAGACATGCCGTTTTCATGAACCAGTTCACAAGCCAAGGGCAGGTTCGTGAAAGTTCGTGGTTCGTGACATTTGATGAACCACGAACCACATGGTTCGGTTTATTTTCGGTTTGTGCCCATCTCTAGTGCTAACCTCCTCCCTACCCCGGGTTTATATAGATGCTGGCTGGAGCTTGAGTCCTGAAATGCTTACATTTAGGAGGTTTGGATGTGGTTGGACATGTAGGACTCATCTCCTGATATTATCATGATTATTTTTTTCCCTGCAATAAATAGAGTACCTAATTGGAATTTCTCGTTTGCCTAACCCCCCTCCCCCAATTCCTGCTGCCAACTTCCCTGCCTTAATATCCCAAACCACTTATCTCCTCCCCTTACACAGATCTCATTATATTTTCCCACCCAGGGAATATTTATCATAATTTTATCCCATCTGTCAAATGAAAGCTCTGGGAGGAAATCAAGCTATTCAGAGGCTTCATATGCAAAGGCCCTCCACATCCCCCTTTGATACTGGCTCTCTAGAATCTCCAGTGGGGCAACGTTAAGCCCGAGGGGGAAATAGACACATTTGCTCTTCGGAAATGTAAAATCTCTATTAATTACCATGCAAATCACTGTGTGAAAAGATTCCTTCCCTCCCTCCCTCTGAGCATTAGAGAAACTCAGCGCAGAGTCTTGGTAAGATTGCACAACCCGTGTTCACCCCACAGCTTCTGGATGATTTAAACAGCTGCTCAGAGTCCGAGGTTCACCAGCGGGCCCTGAGAGATCTTCCACCCACTCCAAGGGGTCCCTGACTTCCTGCTGCCACACAGAAAAGACAGAGGCCGGCTATCTTTGCGAATATTGAAGGGTGAAGCTCTTCTGCATTAAGAATATAAGAAAAGCCCTGCTGGCTCAGAAAAATGCTCCATCTAATCCCCTATCCAGGTTACCAGGTCTCCTTACCCTCCCGGCAGGAGGGCTGGTACCTGGCATTCACCTTCCCTGTGTCCTTCCGCAAGCGCTCCCATGCCTGCGTGATGACGTCACTTCCGGTGATGTCGCAGCCGGGTGATGTCATTGTGCAGGCTCAAGAGCCTGCACTTCGTAGTGGACCAAATTGGGCCCCAAATCAGCCCAATTTGGCCTGTTTAGGGTCCAAATTGTGGAAGCCAAAGTCTCCCCTGCTACTGGCCTTAGCACCCCAACAACTGGCACTCAGTGCTAAGCAGTCTCTGAACTTGGCTCATAGGTATGCTGTAGCCTTCACTCCATGCATTTGTCTAATCTCCTTTTAAACATCTAGACTATGACCCTCACTGCATCCCATGGCGGCCAGTTCCACAAGTTTACCGTATGTTGTGTGAAATCTCCTTTTTGTCCATCCTGCTCATCAGGGGTCATTTCATAGAAAAAGAGCTGGAGGAACTCATTAGCATAGCTCATTAGCATGTGCCACACCCCTTGCCATCACTGGAAGTGGGTCATTGGCATAACTGATTTGTATATGCCACACCCCTTGACATCACCTATCCTGGCTGTTTTGGACCTGGACATTCAGGGCCGAAACTGGGCCCAAAATGGCAAAAAGGAGCTGAAAATGGCTGAAAAGGGGCAAAATGGTCAGGATCAGGACGCTGCTGAGTGGGAGAGTGATCCACCACCTGTCAGAAGGAGAAAAAGCTCTCCCTATCCGAGTTTCTTCCCATTCCCTTCTAGCCTTGGCAAACATGAAAATCTGTGGACAAGAAGTCAGTAAATAGCAATCAGTCGTGGCAATGGGTGGACACACGGCAAATGGTCTATTTGGAAGTTCTGTGCTTAGAACTTAATTCTCAAGTATGTGGGGCCCCGATTGTGATTGGGGCATACATGGAGAGGGGGCTTAAGTTGTCTGCCCTGCTGAGGAACCTTATGCATAGTCCATCAGTATGTGTGTGAGTACCAATAGGGCTTCTATCAGTTCTTTTTCAGGCTGGGAGACCTAAGAGCTACCAAGTCCCCGGTGGGGCCAGAGGGTCCCTCACCTTGACCTTCTGTTGCCCACTGAGCTCCAAGCAGAGGCAGGGGAAAAATCGTTTTAAAAGGTGCTGTCATGGGCATGACGATGTCATTTTGGGGGAAAACCCAGAAGAGACGTGTGTAGCTTCAGGAATTGCTGGAAACTTGTGGGTTTCCCCTGGAAGGGACATTGTCCTGCCCATGCTGCCATCCCCCCACCATGTCCCCATCCCCAACCCTGAGACCGGCAACTCTAGAAGGACACTTGTTCCACATCCTTGGACCCGAGTTGAATCGGTCCCCACAATCCTGGGAATTCCGAGCATGGAACTCCCAGAGCCCATCTGGCTGGTAGGACTCATGACAGACACGTGGGGGGCACGAGGGCTTTATAACATGCAATAAGGGTTTTGGCATACCTCCAAAGCCATCACCCATCATTCCCTGCTTGCAGGTGTCCCCTAAGACATTTGTAGGATCACATTCAGAAGACAATCGATGGAGCTTTGGTCTGAGGCAGCAGGGCGGATGCACAAATTTTTGCATCCTCAACACACACACACACACACACAGCAAAATGAATGGGATGTCAAATCCTCTTTCACCAAACAGCATGCCCCCAATTCACAAATCAGGGAAAAAACCCTATACCCCTATACTCTGTGCTTAATGTGAACCAGAAGTTAACTTTACAAGCTTCAGACTACAGGAAATTTTCCTTGGTAGCAGGGCTTTTTTTCAGTGGGAATGCGGTGGAACGGAGTTCTGGCACCTCTTAAAAATGGTCACGTGGTTGGTGGCCCCGCCTCCTGATCTCCAGACAGAGGGGAGTCTAGATTGCCCTCTGTGCTGCTCGAGCAGCAGCCAATTCCACTCCTCCCTCCGTTGAAAAAATGAAGGCATTTACCTAATGACATCCTTTGACCTGAAACCTTTCCCATTATTGTCCCAAATAAAACGGCTTTTGTGTTGCTTAAATATTTTTCTGTCGAAAGACAGGGGAAAAAAGATGGTGGAACAGGAATGACCTCTGAGAGACACACAAGTGGCTGGAAAAAAAAGTTGGCTCAAGTCCTTCGCGTAATTAATGGTCCTGTTCCCACAGAGAGACAATGATGGATCTCTGTGTGTGCCAGGCTGCCCAGCTCAACCTAATTCTACACTTGTCATCCGCACTTCGGGCTGTATCAACAAGTCCCCCAGACTAATGAGCTAAGCTCCAGCCGAAAATGACCTCATATGGAATGGGATACTAGCCATAAAGCTCCTGGTGTATTTATATCTTCGCCCTGCAATGATTCCGAGAGCTGCAGAAGTTCACCCGGGCTTGCTCGGAAGATGTTCGCACAACCTAGCAAGCCTGCTTGGGCTAGATTTCAATGCAACCAGTAATGGATGACCACTTCCAAAGGTTGCTTCCACACAGCAACACTTCCTTGTGGGCAGATTATCCCTGTGTGTTAACTCACCACACAGGGGAGGAGAGCAGGCATGAGTGTGTTGGCCCCACTCCCCAGATGTACGCTATCACCAAAGGCTGTTTCCACACTACTCACCTTCATTCGGAACGCTGCGCAATGTCGCAAAAAAAACGCGGAAGATAGCGTCTTCTTGTGTGAGTTTTGTGCAATGTCATGCAAAACTCGCATGAGAAGACACTATCTTCCACGTTTTTTTCGCGACGTTGTGCAGCGTTCCGGATGAAGGTGAGTAATGTGGAAACGGCCCTAGGGATGCTCAAGTGAACCTCATTTCATGTGTCCCTCCTCCAAACTTCCATGCACTCGCTTGTACAATCACACTTCAATTTGTTCCGCGCGAATACATTCATGTGTTCGATATCAGTTCCTCCTCACCTGCTAAAAGTATCCCAGTTTTCCCCACATCTGTTCACTGAAATCTTGACGCTTTCTCACCCCTTAAAAAAATGCAAATTGGCAAGTCAAAGGAGCCTACAGTACTTGTTCTTGCAGCGAAAACAGAGCTGAATTGGCACTTTGCCCTCTAGACTCGCAGATGTGATCACACAAAGGGAGCTCCCATGAAAGTGGCATTCACGTGTACCAAGCAAGAATAGCGTGAGTGTGAATTTTAGGGATCATTGTTCTGCTTCCAACAAATTACTAAGCAACTGGAGGGTGAGGCAAACTCACACAGGCTAGATGTGGGAGTCGGGCTGCAATCTGCCCACCTTCACCCTTGGGTTATAAAAATGAGAAGAGGCAACAAACCTGAGGCTAAAGACTGAGGCTAGATGCCCTGAAACAGAGTACGTGCACCTGGGCTGTTTCCACACGGCTTACCTAATTCTGCAAAATAGCGAAATCTCACATGAAATCCCACGAGAAGACGCTGTTATCGAGCGAGAAGACACGATAACAGCATCTTCTTGAGAGATTTCGCATGAGATTTCGCTATTTTGCAGAATAAGGTAAGCTGTGTGGAAACGGCCCTGGTCTTTCTGCCATTTGGGCACCTTCTTTTTTGATGTCTTTCAGATAGCCTTAATTTCTAGTTTCGTTTCCTTTCATTACTTTTTCCCCCATCGTTTCTCCACAGTTTTGTTGCATATCCTTAGCTGTTCCAGCTTTTCCCCATTCCCCCTGCTGTTTCTAAAACCTGTTCCCTCCAGTCTTTTTTTTCTGAAACAGTTTGATTTTCTTTCTTCAGCAGTCTGTAAAGCCTGTGCCATTACTCATTGTTCCATCCAGCTCCTCATTTGTTTTGGTGCAGGGTGGAAGGTGAACAGGTTCTGTTTCAAACCATAGAATCATAGGGTGGGAAGGGACCTCCAGAGTCATCTGGTCCAACCTCCTGCACAGTGGAGGAAATTCACAACTACCCCCACCCCACCCCGAGTGACCCCTGCTCCATGCCCAGAAAATGGCAAAACACATCCGGCATCCCTAGCCAAACCAACCTGGGGAAAGTTGCTTTCCGACCCCAAAGTGGCGATCGCCATTACCCTGGGCATGTAAGAAGGGGCCACAAGAACTAAGCACTAATGTAACCCTTCCTGCCCTCCCTCTCATGAACTGCCTAGGTTCACAGAATCAGCGTTGCTGTCAGATGGCCATCTAGCCCCTGCTTAAAAACCTCCAAAGAAGAAGAGCCCACCACCTCCCCAGGAAGCCTGTTCCACTGAGGGACTGCTCTAACTGTCAGGAAGTTCTTCCTAAAGTTTAGCTGAAAACTTTTTTGATTTAATTTCAACCCGTTGGTTCTGGTCCGACCTTCTGGGGCAATGGAAAACAACTCCGTGCCATCCTCTATATGACAGCCCTTCAAGTACTTGAAGATGGTTATCACATCACCTCTCAGTCGTCTCCTCTCCAGGCTAAACATACTGAGCTCCTTCAACCTTCCCTCATAGGACTTGGTCTCCAGACCAAGGCATGCTAGTGATATTAAAACAGTGATATACCATGCACGTGCTAAACAAACCGGCATGGTCAAACGGAATGTCGGAAACGAGCAGTCAGTCCTCTGCTCACTGCCACCAGAAACATTCTTTTCTAAACAGCACCCTCACGCACCATGCCTGGATGCCATTTTCAAGTTCTGGAGGCACTGTGTGCTATGTTCCTTTTCAACATGCAGTCCAAAGAGAAAGGCAAGCCTATGGAAATATGTGGGGAGAAATATCTTGGGGAGAAAGAGAACCCATTGCTTTGCTATTGATCTGGGGTGAGGGGGAGCTTCAGGGCGCTTCTAACCCGTACCCCCATCCTACCCATGTGTTCGCCACTGAAACTGCAGAAACCACCACCAACGGCCCAGCACTACAACTGGTGTATTCAGGGGTTTTTTTTAATGGCAGTACTCACCGGTACCAAATACTGGTACCTTTCGAGGCAGTCTCCCAAGTCCTGAAGGGGGAATTGGTGGAAATCACTGCAAAATTATGTATGAGTACCATCACCTTTGAGAGGGGCTATCCCAAGTACTATGGTTAGAGTTATTGGAAATCAGTGCAAATATGAGTACTGGAACCTTTTTAACAAGCACTGGGTCTGTTCAAAAGTTTGAGTCATTCATAAATCAGAATGCAGTTTGGCATTAATGACAATTTCCTGGTGGTTAAGTGATTCGGAAGCAGAATTTGCCCCAACTTTAACCATTACTCGCTCCCATAAAACACACACGCTGTGAACAAAACTGTGCACAGTAATAATGCATTTGTTCTTGACATAAGGAGTAGAAACACAGCTAAATTCCTTACTGATATATAGGTGGTGGTGGAGAGTGCCATCAAGTCAGAGCTGGCTTATGGCACCCCCAGTGGAGTTTTCATGGCAAGAGACTAACAAAGGTGGTTTGCCATTGCCTGCCTCTGCAACCTTGGTCTCCGTTGGAGGCCTCCCATCCAATTACTAACCAAGGTCAACCCTGCTTAGCTTCTGAGATCTGGCTTGCCTGGGCTACACAACAAGACAATGTAAGATGCTTGGGAGAACCTCAACAATAACCTTCCAAAGCAATGGCCTCTTAGACCTGAGATTTGCCATGATCATAGGAATACTGACTTCTTAACAACTGTCCATAACTCAAAAAGAGAAGGAAAGACAGCACAGCCAATGAAAACAACCAGTCAAATACAAGAAAGCAACTATCCAATCGAAGGCCAGACACATACACAAGGTATCATTTGCTGGTGGGCTTTGGGGGAGCAGTAACTGATTAAGCAAGACAGTGATGCAGCGCATGCACAAATTGTGTGTTTTCAGGAGATCGCTCCATCGCAACAGCAAAAGCCCACACACACAACCCGGAAAAAGCTGATCGCCCCAAATGTGCTATGATCAGAGGAACAAACAGATCAAGGTTGCAGTCTGGAATGTGGCTTCCTCGTCTCTTGCTTTCCACTGCAGCCAATGCTGGTGTTTCCAGGGGCAGACTTGTGTAAGGTGCTGCTGGACTGGAAGGCTCCAAGTGCGGTTGTGGCCATTTCCACACTACTTACCTTCATCCGGAACGCCGTGGAACGTCACGAAAAAACCGCGGAAGATAGCGTCTTCTTGCGCAAGTTTTGCGCGACATCGCAGCGTTCCGCAGTGTTCCGGAAGAAGGTAAGTAGTGTGGAAATGGTTCAGTCTCTAATGAATGATAATGCAAACTGCTCCCATGGGAATAGTTGCTAAGCATTTATTTTTAAACTGGTAAACCAATTTTTAAAGAGAAAAGATTACTAGACAGTCAACTCATAAACGATTAAAAGGAGCATCTGCCTATATGAAAGAAATAGGGATTTGCCTAGACGTGATTTCTTCCATGTCGGGGGCTCTACTGTACACATGGAGCTTCTCCTATAAGCAAGGGCCATCGTCACACGGCCCCCTATTTCGTAAGTTTTGTGCTAGAAATCATTTCCTCTGTTATCATTATCAGAACGGATTCTCCCATCTTTTGACAACTGTTTGTGCTTCCAGTCGGTCACATTAACAGGGAAAAGCACAATTTGATGGATAGTCAAAGTGCCTCCGGAAACGGAGCCAAAAAATCCCACTCACCCTTTAAAAAAAATATTTTTTTTGCATATTTGCGCTATATCGCACTTCTGTTATACCAGTGTTGTGCTGGGCCAACACTGATATATATATATAAAAAAAGGCGGTGCCAAGATGGGCAGCGAAGAAGAGAATCCACGGCTACTTAGCACTAAAATTTTAGAGGAAATATCAGTGTACTCAATCAGTGTAAACTGCTGCAGTTGTTCTTGCATGGCAGAATATTGCAATAGCGCTATACGGCTTACCTTTAAAAACAAAATGACGTTGAGGTTTAATTGCGGGTTGGACTGGGGCTTGTAGGAGTGTGGGGCGGGAGAATCAGCATTAGGTGGGACAGATGATCGGGGAAGTGAGCACTTTGGCATTGCAAAGCGTTCACAGGCGATCCAGGGCATTCACATGGAACCGGATGAGGACGACATAAAGAGTCACAAAGTGTGATTTGGGGAGAATGGTGAAATCGCAACAGAACCAGAATAAGGTGAGCATTCAGCAGGAGATGGCACTCAATTGGTGCTAAATTTATGGCCGTGTGACGACGGCCAAGGTTGAGAACCAGCGTGGTGTAATGGTTAGACGGGAACTGGGACAGAAGAGACTTAGGTTTGAACCCCCATCGGCCATGGGAAGTCGCTGGGAGACCTTGGGCCTGTCATGCTCTCTCTTCCTAACCTACCTCACAGGGTTGTTATGAGGATAAAATAGAGGAAGGGGGGGGAAACATGTCTACCATCCTGAGCTCCTTAGCAGGATTTTTTTTAAATGGGATGCATAAGCCAAGCTGCTGCCAACACTCAATTGTATGGCAATCTGCAGATGGGGCCTGTTGTGGAAAATAATCACTCAATCCAGGTTTAAAGAAGCGACAATACTTTATTTAAGCAGCTGCTGTTCTACCGAAGTGGAGACCTGCGCTAGTAATCATTGGTTTATCAGAGCAGGAAGGCACATTTTTGTCAAGATGTTGTTGGTTCATTAACAGTAAAGTAAACCTCATTGGCAGCATACAGTCCTGAAACCTGCTTAAGTGCAGCTTAATAGTTTGTCACAAGAGAGGCACAGAAAGATGTTGGAATTAGCAGGGATGGCAAAACTTACTTCCCTGATCAGAGAGAAGACAATAAGTTCATTTGTTGTTGAACAGAAACCCTTTATTGACTTTTCACATAAAATAGATAATAATGATTTGATGACCTGTGGATTTATGGATTAAGGAATTTGGACATTAGAAAAAAGAGAATTTATTTTTAACTTCGAGTAAGAGAAATTTTGAAAATACTAATATTTGTCACAGAGAAAATCGGAAGTCTTCTTTTATATATTCTTATATTCTTTGTTCTGTTTGCATAGTTATTATTGTTGGTCTGATTTCTTTATTAGGCTAGTTTTTGTGTAATTGTGAGGAGGTGGTATCTGGTTGGGTGAAGCAGAGCAGACTGAAGCTGAACCCTGCAAAGACGGAGGTCCAGGGCCGTTTCCAGACGGCTTACCTGCCCCCAGAACGTCGCGCCACGTTGCGGGGAAAACGCGAAATATCACGTTTTCTCACGCGAGTTTTGCGCGACGTCGCATGATGTCGTGCAAAACTCGCGCGAGAAAACGCGATATTTCACATTTTCCCCGCAATGTGGCACAATGTTCTGGGGGCAGGTAAGCCATCTGGAAACGGCCCTGTATTTGGGCCGTGGGTTGCAGGATACGGGGATTTGTCTTCCGGCCTTTGCGGGGGCTCCGTTGGTGCCTGTCTTGTCAGTCAGGAGTCTTGGTGTGATCCTGGATTCCTCCTTATCTATGGAGGCTCAGGTCACGTCTGCGGCCCGGATGGCTTTTTGCCAACTACGGCAGGCTAGGCAACTTGCCCCCTATCTTTCAGTCCGGGACCTAACCACAGTGATCCATGCAACGGTCCCCTCTAGGCTAGATTACTGTAACTCCCTCTACACAGGGCTACCCTTGGGTCTGACCCGGAAACTACCGCGGGTCCAGAATGCTGCTGCTCGGGTCCTGATGGACGTTCCATTCAGGTCACATATTACACCTGTTTTGCAGCAGCTTCACTGGCTTCCTGTGGAGTTCCGGGTCCGTTTCAAGGTGTTGGTATGGACCTTTAAAGCCCTAAACGGACTGGGACCAGCATACCTAAGGGACTGTCTCTCTCGGTATGTGCCCCAGAGAGCACTTTGTTCATCAGGAAAACATCTACTGGTGGTCCCTGGCCCTAGGGAGGCTCGTTTGGCCTCAAGACAGGGCTTTTTCAGTCCTGGCCCCAACCTCGTGGAACTCCCTGTCTGAAGACACTCAGGCTCGCCAAGATCTGGTATCATTTTGGCGGGCCTGCAAGACAGAGATGTTCCGCCAGGCATATGGTTGAGGCCAGTATTAGGATCATCATTGAGCCTCCCATCGCCTTTTCCTATCCAATGACATCCCGTCTGTCTGGGTGTCTCCCTCTTTGTATTTGACGGCAGGAAAGTGCAATAAGCCATCTGAGTTATGATTTTATGATATGATTTTAATTGTATTTATATAATTACGTGCTTTATGAATGTTATACCCTGTCATAAGCCTGCTTGCAGGGAGGGAGGGCTAAATACCAAATAAAGTAAAGTGAAGTAATTGTGGTTGTTGTGGATTTTCTGGGCTGTTTTGCCGTGGTCTTGGCATTGTAGTTCCTGACGTTTCACCAGGAGCTGTGACTGTCAGGAATTGAACTGTCAGGCAAAATGTCAGGAACTACAATGCCAAGACCACGGCGGAACAGCCCAGAAAATCCACAACAACCATCGTTCTCCGGCCGTGAAAACCTTTGACAATATAAAGTAATTGTATTTTTGTGTTTTATCTTTTTGTTGTTGTTGTTTCTATTATATGAAACCCTTAATTTTTTTAAAAAAGAAAACAGCAACGCCATATGTGGTCTACATCCACCTGCTTACCTCTAACTTTCTCGTACTATGCAAATTTCTCTCTTTCCCTATGAAACAGCTATTTTCTAATAGATAGTAAAATGGTTTCTACAGGCCTGGCATTCTCCAGACTACAGAGATCGGTTCCTTGGGAGGATGTGGCAGCTTCGGAGAGTGGACTCTATGGATTATACTGCACGAAGGTCCCTTCCCTCCCCAAACCCCTCCGTCCCTAGACTTCACTCCCAAATCTCAAGGAATTTCCCAAGCCGGAGCTGGCAAACCCATTCTTGAGTAATGGCTTCATATGCACACTGGAGAACATGCTGAGCTATGTTGCCAACCTCCACGTGGTGGCTGGAGATCTCCCGAGATTACAACCGATCTCCAGGTGACAGAGATCAGTTCCCCTGGAGAAAATGGCTGCTTTGGAAGGTGGATTTTATGGCATTATACCCACTGAGGCTCCTCCCCTCCCCAACCTCCGCCCTCTCCAGGCTCCACCCCCCAAATCTCCAGGAATTTCTCATCCGGAAGCTGGCAGCCCTCTCTGCAGTTCAAGGCAAATTTGAGTACATCAAAAAATGTAGAACAGGGTTCCTTCACAGTCACGTTGGCACGAGGTGCCGAAAGATTCTGCAGGCACACTCTCTTTCCCTCAGCAATGGAAAACAGGACTTCTTGGCAGACTCAGCCGCTCTTCAAAGGCCTTTGCTTAATGGTCTGGCCACTTTGACTCAAAAAATGACATATGTGCTTGGAAGGAAATTTACTGCTGCTACAAACTCCATCTATTAAAGGAGTGGAGGGTTAGAGTTTGGCCTCGGGAAGGGAGATTTTTGAATTGTAATCATATAAGGATATACTTCTCGGAGTCTAAAAGGGTTATAATATAAACAGCCAGTAGCTGAGTCTTTGGCCAAGAAAAGAGGTAAAGTAGCTATAAGCTGTGTAGACATTTAATCTAGTATTATTTTTTTACTTCATTTATACCCCGCCTTTCTCTCCAATGAGGACTCGAAGCCGTTGCAACATCGTTCTCTACTCCTTTGTTTTATCTTCACAACTATAACCTTGCTAGGTTGGTTAGGCTGAGTGGGACTGCCTGGCTGAAGGGTAGCCAGCCAGCTTCTGTGGCAGTGAGGTTTTGAACCTGGGTCTCCCAGATTGTAGTCCAATACTCTAACCACTACACCACACATGCCTTTCTCCACGCCCTATCATAAACAGCACTGCTCCTTCTTCAGCGCACTCCAACAAATCTGAAAGACAGAGATGGAGCATGCTGTTACACAGGTTGCTGTTACATAGGTTTGGTTTGATTTGACAGGCAAACGAGTTTTGCTACACATAACATTTAAAGCCAGCTATTTAAGCGCCAGTTTCTCACAGTTCAATTTTTGTTAAAAAAAATCCATCCCTACTGCATGTACAGAAATTACGGAAGGACCCATTTGCCTCCTCCATCCTGACCCACAGAGGTGCATTCTGCAATGCCCCATCCTAATACTTAGCATCTATACAGTACTTTAGAAAGGCTATAGTGCACATATGGTATCTCAATTCACTTTACAACAAGCCTACAAAATAGGCCAGCATTATTTATTTTTTTTAAAGAAGAATTTTATTGGGTAGGTTAATACACACATATACCTAATGCATACATCAGTTCTCTATAACACTCTACAACTTTTATACCGTATATTAATTAATTAAAACATATATTCCCCACCCTCCCTCCCCCTTTCTCTCTTGACCCCCAACAGCACTAAAACCTTTTTAATTCTCTTCATATTTTATCTATTCTAATATTTCTAATCCCCCTTATCCCACACCGGCTCAAAGTGCCAAGGGGGTGGCAACGTATGATTTACCATTCGTGGCTGTCGTACGGCTAAGTGTGTTGGGTTGGGGAAAGCAATGGTGAACTACCCTGTAAAAACTTCACTGTGAGACTCTGCGGATCTATCTTGACGAACTATAGGACAGAAAGGCCTGGAGGGGGACGATCTACGGAGTAGCCGAGGGTCGGGCGCGACTATGTGGCTTGGATCGGATCGGAATATTTCAAATATTCCCGTTTCTCATAGGTAAAGTTCCTACCTAGACTTTAATTCCACTATCATATAGACATCAGTAATTATACATAGACCATAACTGGGCAAGCATAACTAGGCCAGCATTATTGTCCTCATACTGGGCAAGGAGCTGAGCCCAAGTATCCTGTCTACTTAGGGAGTCCATGGCAGACGCAGGATTCCAGGCTCCCAGCTTGGTGTCTTAACTGCTGGGCTAATGTAGCCTCACAAAGCCACTTGTCCTGTGGTCCTCTCCTCTTAGAACTAGGGATGCTCTAGAAGCCACCAGCTCAGTGCATGTTCTACTCGGAAACCATGAACAGGGAGGCAGCCCTTCACTGGCCAGGCTCTTTGGCTGCCAGTAATGGGCCTGACGAACTGGACTGGGCCCTAATTAGCATCCTTTCCTCCTATCTCCAGCAGCCTTGGCCATGGGAGGTGTGCAAGGGTGGGGGTGGGCTGTGCCTCCTCCTCCTCTGTTACTGTGGCTTGTCAGGCTGCCCCCCCTCCCGGCTCTCACCATTTGGCATAGGCTTGCCAGCCTCCAGGTGGTGGCTGGAGATCTCTCGGAATAACAACTGATCTCCAGGTGACAGAGATCAGTTTCCCTGGAGAAAATGGCTGTCTTGGAGCCAAGCTACAAGTGACGCCTGACACAGGTTGGAAACTTGTCAGCTTCCCTCAAGTTTTGATGGGAAATGTAGGAGTCCTGGTCTTGCAGCTTGGCTCTCCATTTAATTGAAGTTTAAACAGTGGCAGTCTATGGGAGGGAAAACATGCGGTCGGGAAGGGAGTGCAGGCATCGGGCTGTTGCCGGGTGCCCCCCTTCCCCTCCGCTAGGTGTATGTGTGTGGAGGGGGTGTCTGTAAACTTCAATTAAATGGAGAGCCAAGCTGTAAGACCAGGACGCCTACATTTCCCATCAAAACTTGAGGGAAGCTGACAAGTGTCCAACCGGTGTCAGGCATCACTTGTAGCTTGGCTCTTGGAAGGTGGACTCTATGGCATTATAGCCAGCTGAAGTCCCTCTCCTTCCCAAACCCTGCCCTCTCCAGGCTCCACCCCCCCCCCCCCCGCAATGCTCCAGGAATTTCCCAACCAGGAGCTGGCATCCCCTAGTTCAGCAGCTGCTCAGCCGTGAAAGCCTTCGACAATACATCTTTGGTTTGCTTTCTCATGCTTTAAAAATAACTTCAAAAAACAGTTTCAGTCCCCTGATGTTCATTGTCATGCGGACTTGCAGAGTAGAGGATCTCTTTTGAGAAGCTCTGCCAAGCCCGCCAGTCCTGCTGAGCTTCCCCTGTTTATTCCCATTGCTACAAGTGATGTTTTGGGGGAATGGCTGATGCAGAATTGGGTGCTGCCTTAACAATCCAAGAATCCAGTGGTCCCTTTAAAAGGAAGATCATAACCCACCAGGAAACTTCCTTGCTTACAATCCCCATTGAATAACAACAACAACAACAACAACATTTGATTTACGTACTGCCCTTCAGGACTACTTAATGCCCACTCAGAGTGGTTTTCCAAATGTGTTATTATTATCCTCATGACAATCATCCTGTAAGGTGAGTGGGGCTGAGAGAGCTCTGAGAGAGCTGCTACTGACCCAAGGTCACCCAGCTGGCTTCAAGCAGAGGGGTGGGGAATCAAACCCGGCTCTCTGGATTAGAGTCCTGCCGCTCTTAACCACTACCCCAAACTGGCCCTGAACTGACCAGGGATGAAGAAAGACACTCCTGGCTTCCCTTAATTTCAACAGATTTAGTGAAGTGGAATCAGACAATAGTTTCTGGCCCTTAAAATCTATTGCAGCATAAGCTTCCATGAGCTTGTAAACCTACTTTATCAGACAGGAGTTGCTAAAGTCTAGCAGGAAGGTGTGCGGGGGTAGAGGGGTGGAGCAGGTGGAGGTAGGTTCATAGGGCCTGTCTGCCAGCCCCCAGGTAGAGCCAAGCACAACGTCTAGGCTAAGACCCTCTCCCCTAATATTGCACAACCAAACCAAGTGTTTCCTCCACCCCTGTAGCGCCACTAGGTGGCAGAGGTCAATGGGAAATGCCTTGAAAACCTTCACGCAATGCGAGGGCAGCTGCGCCGGCTGCCAAAGTGACATTCCAGAAGCAAAGTGAGATTGGGGGTGCGTGGGGGGGCTGGGCGGGTGTCGCATTGAAGAAACCGCCACGTCCATCAGCAGGCCTGAAGGAGGGCTCTGTTCTCTTTGCTTTTGTGATTGCCAGTTGTGGGCAAGGGTGGGTAACGCTTGGGGGAGTCCGATTTTGGTTTCTGAACTCCAAAGGTGCAAATTTTAGAAACCGGGCGTGGGTGTGTGGAGGCTCATCAGCCTTGTGGTCATTTGTGGGATAGGTGTGTTTGTGTTTGAAGGATGGTGCCCACGGGGGTGTGGGGTGTGAATTGAGCTGGCCTCTGAAATTTTGGGACCTGGGGTGGAATAATCAAAATGGCATCTCATGGCCACAGGGAACCTCTAATCCAGGGGTGAGGAACCTTGTTCCCACCAAGGGCCAACTTCATGTTGTCCCGCGCGGTGAGGGCCTTTTCTCCCGTGCTCCCAGAAATGACATCATCATGCAGTGTGCGTGATGACATCACTTCCGGGAGCGACCTCACGTGTGTGGGAGAAAGGGCACTTGTGTCCCCTTTCTCTCTGCCGCCACTGCTGCAGCCTGGTGGTGATGGTGGCAGCAGCAGCAACTCTGTCGCCAGCACCAGTGCCCCCCCGCTGTCGCCGCCGCCTGCTCTTGCTGCAGTGGCACAGGCTGCTTTCGCCAGCTCTGCAGGTCGCTCTTGGCGGTGATGGCAGTGGGCAGTGCTGGCAACAGCAGGCTGCAGTGGCAGCAAGAGCGGCCTGCTTTCACCACCACTGCTGCCTGCTCTCACGGTGCGAGAGCATGACCCCTGGGGAGGGGGCGCCCCAGGGAGTGCGCCCCCTGCCAAGTGGGTAAGTGGGAGCGGGGGGAAGGGTGGGATTGGGGGGGGTCACCCGCAGCTCCACCGCTCTCCGCGGGCCAGTCCAAATGACTTTGTGGGACATATACGGCCCGTGGGCTGGATGTTCCCCACCCCTGCTCTAATCAATGAAGAAGTGTGTGGGGGGGGGGGGATGCATCAAAGCAAAATGAAGAAGAGAGGCAATTGGTGCCTCTTAATTATTCAATCTTAATTATTAAAGATTCTTCCCTTTGCACCAATTGCCGCTCTTTTTCAAGTTGTAAACCTCAACAAAATGGTCAGGGGCAATGCAAGAGCAGTTACACCTGACTGCTGGATTGGGACCCTGGAAGTGTCACCTTCTCACAACACCAACACCAGTGTGACTCCATGGGGCTTGAGAGCTGTCCTGAATGAGGAGGTGTTAACAGGAGATTTTTTTTTGCCCGTAATGGTGAACATTATTTCCTGCTCATTGCTGCAAATGATGCCAGTATTAGGCACAACTGCAGAGACTAGTTGAAGAACTAGTCTGGCCTAACAGGGAGAGCGTTGGATCGCAAGATAAGCAGCCCAGACAAGATTCACAATGGGCTGGCATGCAGCCCCTGGGGTGGAGTGGTTTGATTGACAGGCTGGGATGGGAAAGGTCCCAGGTTCAGGGCTTTTTTTCAGCTGGAACGCGGTGGAACAGAGTCCTGGAACCTCTTGAAAATGGTCACATGGCTGGTGGCCCCGCCCCCTGATCTCCAGACAGAGGGGAATTTAGATTGCCCTCCGCACTGCCTAGCGGTGCGGAGGGCAATCTAAACTGCCCTCTGTCTGGAGATCAGGGGGCGGGGCCACCAGCCATGTGACCTCCGAGGGCAAACCACTGAGTTCCACCACCTCTTTTCCCAGAAAAAAGCCCTGCCCAGGTTCATAGGGTTACCAGTCTCCAGATGAGGTGTAGGGACCTCCTGGAATTACAGGTGATCTCCAGATGACAGAGGGTGGAGGGTAGCTGCTTTGGAGGGTGGAGGTCCTTTCCCCTCCCAAATCCTGCTCTATCCAGGCTTAACTCCGCCCCCCCCACCCCAAGTCACCAGGAATTTTCCAACTCAGAGTTGGCAACCTAACGAGGTTCAAATTCCCCTTCAGCCGTGGAGCTTGCTGTACGATCCCTTAATGGTTGCCCTTTCTCAGCCTAACCTACATCACTAGGTTGTTGTGGAGATGGAACAGGGTGGGTTGCAGACAGAGGAGGATAAATAAGTAGGTGTTGTAGTGCAAACCTGCTTGCAGTCATACAGTGCTTTTTTCACTGGGCAGTAATCCACCAATCCTGGGTTGGAATACCTGCTTTTTTATTGTTTCTTGATTCTGTTCCTTAGTCAATAATAATAACATTTGATTTATATACTGCCCTTCAAGACAACTTAATGCCCACTCAGAGCTGTTTACAAAGTATGTTACTATTATCCCCACAACAAACACCCTGTGAGGTGGGTGGGGCTGAGAGAGCTCTGAGAGAGCTGTGACTGACCCAAGGTCACCCAGCCGACTTCAAGTGGAGAAGTGGGAAATTAAACCCGGCTCTCCAGATTAGAGTCCTGCCGCTCTTAACCACTACACCAAACTGGCTCTCAACAGCCATGCACAGATGGCAATAAAGGTCCCTCTCCTCTCCAAACCCGGGCCTCCTCAGGCTCCATCTTCAAATCTCCAGGCATTTCCCACCCTATAGTTGACAGCCCTGCTCTGCCATTTGATGGCAAACAAACTAGACTTGACCGAATCACTTATGTCAGAAACAGCAACACGCCCATTTCCTCTTCAAGTCGTGCCAAATGTTTGCTCATTTGAAAACAAGCTATGCTGTTAATAGAGCAAAGCTGGGAATATCAAGGCCCTCCCTGTTGAGGCTCAGAAGCTAAAGCTATAATAATACATCAGGGGTCTCCAACCTTGCCAAGTCTGCAGGCTGAATTGGAATTTTGACAAAGGGTAAGAGATACCCTCACAAAATGGCTGCCGTGAAGGGGGAGGTAGAGTTGCCAGCCTCCAGGTAGTGGCTGGAGATCTCCCGAAATCACAACTGGTCTCCAGGCCACAGACATCAGTTCCCCTGGAGAAAATGGCTACTTTGGGGGGTGGACTCTATGGAATTATGCCATGCCAAGGTCTCTTCCCTCCCCAAACCCCACTTACTCCAGGTTTCTCCAGGTTTCACCCCTCAGATCTCCAGGAATTTCCCAACTTGGAGCTGGCGACCCTAGGGGGAGATCAGTACAAAATGGCTGCCAGGGGGAAGCAAGACATGCTATTTGGTTTGGAGCCAGAAAAAGCCTGTCAAAAAAAGATCCAGACAGTTTGCTTCTCAAGCAGGGTTATCAACCTTTACCCCCTCCCCCCCCCATTCCAATTTCATTTTCTAAACCACGCAGGGAGCTTCATTCTAAAAATTAATTATTAAAATTTACTTCATTTCTCCTCAATGGAGACTCAGAAAAGCTTACATCATTTCCCACTCCCCTATTTTATTCTCACAACAGCCCTTTGTGATAGGTTAGTCTGAGTGTGAGTGTGAGTGTGAGTGTGAGTGTGAGTGTGAGTGTGAGTGTGAGTAAAGGCCCAGCATTCTCTAGCAAGCTTCCATGGTGGAATGGGGATTCAAACTTGGGTGTCCCAGATACTAGCCTGGCCCTAACCGCTAGACCACACTGGCTGTCCATTACAGAAGTAATGTAAAGTTACAAGTTCTGCAATTTTTGAAGCAGAGCAAATATCAGCCCCTCCCATTATCACATCTTCACTCGGCGCTCCCTGTTTCCACAAAGTTGCACCCTGGCCCCCACCTTTGTGTTTAAAGACACAGCAAGATCCCTTAAGGACGCCTTGAATCCTTCATCCAGATGAGAAGGATTAAAGAAAAACTCTGTGGATCAAATTTCATTCAATGCCCTGAGTATATACAACATGTGGTTTTGAGAAAAATCACTCGGTATGGTTGCGCCAAAACTTGAAACATCATTGCACTTTGCTTCATTGAAGCTGCACGGTAGGGTGAAAGTGAAGCACACACAGAAAGAATATCCTTGATCTCATTTTCCGTGGGTGCCACCAGTTGTGCCTAACAATTACTGGGCCTCTGAAGGGAGATGTGCATAAAAGAACTGACGTTTTCCCCAGCAAACCAGGGCTGTTTCCACACGGCTTACCTGTATGTGGCATGTCCCAGTAAATCATGCAAAAAACGCGGAAGATCGCGTTTCCTTGCGCAAATTTGCGCGATGTCGTGTGACATCACGCAAATCTTGCGCGAGGAAACATGATCTTCCGAGGTTTTTGCGTGATTTACCGGGACATGCCACATACAGGTAAGCCGTGTGGAAATGGCCCTGCTTGCGTTATGTCCTGGCAAATCACGCAAAAAACACGGAAGATCGTGTTTTTTCGCACGAGATTTGTGCGACGTCACATGATGTCATGCAAATCTCGACAAAAAAACGTGATCTTCCACTTTTTTGCGTGATCTGTCGGGACATAACGCAAGCAGGTAAGCCGTGTGGAAACGGCCCAGGATTTTTTCTAAAAAAACTTTCTTCCCAGAACTTTTTGCTGCCTTTTTATATTTGGTCTGTCCTCCTCAAAGGGGAAAAGGTCCACAAAGGCAGGACCTTGACATGGCTGTGACATCATGGCAGCTCAACCAATAGCAAACGGAGAGGGAGCCTTGCAGGTGGCAATGGGCAGCTGTCACTTTTTAGCCTATCATGCATTTGGTATAAAATGAAATCACAACAGCCGAAGCCGCTTTATTCCACGAAACATTTCAGTGCAATATCAAGAGGAGACCAAAGTCAGACAGGAAGCCTTTTAAAAAAAGATTTTGCTATGAAATGTACAGGCGAGTAATGTGAGAAAGGAGCATTTGCTAAAAAAGAGTGCTGCCATTTTAGGCCATGTTCTACACCGCACACCAAACATTCCTGCAGGTGCCGTGAACCAGATGGCCGTGCTCTGTTTGAGCTGGGAGCTACACGGCCCCTTGCCTGTTTTCACTTTGTTTAACACCTGCCCTTTGAGCGCTGGCTTGAATCACAGGTAGCAGACGAAGGGAAGCATGTCACGGAACATACCCAAATATTTAAACTGCTCTCCTCTGATTCAAAGCACCTTGGCTGGAAAGAGGCTCTGGGGAGCCAGCAAACCCTCCCCCTCTCCAACCCCTGAGGGTCACAAATCAAGAAAGCATGGCTTGATGGGCAGGGGATGAAGCTTTGTGACTGTGTTGAAGCCACATGTGCTGCAGAGTTGTGGGTGGAATGCGCCTCGCAGCTTCAGTAAACACGCAATACTGCGAACTCGTGCACTGCAGCTTGTGGCTGCTTCTGCATCTAAAGCACATCTCACTTAAGTTCATGGGTGGGTCATTAAAGGGTGAATCACTCACAAGTCACCCCCTCTTTGCACCCGTGCAGCTGGAGTGGATCCTGCTTAGACCCACTGGGCTGCCTTTCTTTTTCGTTTTCAATGGCAGCAATATTGAAGCGAAAAAGCTCCCAGACAGCTCTTCATTCGTTTAAAAGTTTGAAAAATGAGCTTTTTTGCAAATGCCAGGAGCGAGAAACTACAATTCCGTTGAAGGAGTGCAAGAATACACCTGCACAATTCTATCCAGATCCGGACAGCTCGGACGTCGGCTGAATCCACGTCTTAATCTTCCCGCTACTTTTCCGCTACCCCAGAGCTATTTTCAGTGCTGTTTTCAGCGCTCCCTCAACTCAGTTCCGCTATTCTTATGTTTTTCTTGCGCTGTGGTTCTGACACCTCCATACTGCTTGGGAACAGTTCTTTTCCGCTATTTTCACTGTGGCTGTGAATGCTTAAAAGCGGTTCTCAAGAGACCGCCCCCACTAACCACCCCCACTTTGGTGTGGCTGGCCAAAAACGGAAAAAAGGTACCCTCTGCAAAGGAATACTTCTGGGCACCAGTAAGTCCGAAGACGGCCCACTTCCCCCACATCTCTTCACAGTTTTTTCCTTAAAAGGCTTTGATTGTGCAACTGTGATCTCTCGTTCTATTAAAAAAATCCAGAAACTGGTTTGCGAGCGCTGCCCACAAAAGCCAAACCGCACGGGGAGAACGGTGACCACAATTGAAGAGGTCGCCGTGTCCAGAACCTTATTTTTGTTTTGTTTTGAATTCTTAGAAAAGTGGTATCGCACAAAAGTGATGAGGCATCATAGATGTTCATTTGAGCGGGAATCCAACGGTCGGGAACACAAACTGGAGCATGCACCCGCCATTTTGAAAACGTTGTCTATAACCAGTATCCCAGCTACTTCTGTGAAATGTTGCATGCTATAGGGGATCTTGGACTGTCCGAAGCTGCCCCCCCCACACCCTCTGGCTGCTAATTATTCTCTATTAAAAAACGGGCCATACTCGCGCAACTGCAATCTCTATTTCTGTTAGAGATTCGAGATGCTCCTGTGCCATCAGCACCCACGGGAAACCTGAACCATAAACCGATGCTCGGAAGCCATCTTCAGCTTCGGAAATTCCTGGAGATGGGCGAAGCTAAGCCTTGATCGGTGGTTTGTGGAGCCACACAGAATCTATTTTCCAAAAAGGCGGTTTTCAGCAGGGCTCCTGATCTCAGCAAAATAAGTCATGCATTGAGAGACAGAGACCTCCAGGCACCGCCTGCAACTGAGGTTACCACAATCACAAGCACTGATTTTTCTATTCACTCATTGTGTGTAGAAAAGCGATGTAGCGCAAAAATGATGAGCCTGTCACATAGAACATTGGGCGGGCTTGGTGACATTTCAAAGTAGTGTGAATTCGACATAGCGCAAATCTGATTAATACAAAAAAAAATACTGTCGTCATCAGTGAGGGCGGGTCAAGCTCCGTCCCATATCTCGTTATTTCTGAAAGACATGTGAACGGCAGACAGAGCAACGCACGTGCAATTTGGGCAGGAATGTGAATGGCAGATGGAAGATTGCAGGATAGAGACCAACGCAATCGTTGTGTTAGAAAAATGGAAAGTAAGCGAGTGTGGATTCAGCCATCATTAAAGGACATCAAGTGATGCTGCTATATGGTCACCAGTGCTGGTGCCTGGGAAGGGTGAAGTTTCAGAGGATGTGACATCACATCCTCCATGTTGTGCAAGGATTCCCCCAATTTCTATGTTAAAGACTGTAGAGACGGGGGAAATTCCTAGACCATCATGGAGGATGTGAAGTTACTGTTGGGTGGAGGTTTAGAGAATGAGACTTCTGGGTTACACTACAGGAAAGCCTACAATCTCTATGGTTTTTACCATAGAGACTGGTGAAATTTCTAGAGAGCTACCAATGATGCTACTCCCCATTTTTTCTCTCACTCCTCCTCATATCATTGAAGGCTGCGGATTGGGGCCGAGGGCAGGGGGTTGCCTGCTGCAGATGGGCAAATAACAACAACCGCCTTGTGCTAATATATACAGCTCTTCAGGACAACTTAACACCACACTCAGAGCAGTTTACAAAGTCAATGTCATTATTATCCCCACAACAGACACCCTGTGAGGTAGGTAGGGCTGAGAGAGCTCTGAGAGAGATGCGACTGACCAAAGGTCACTCAGCTGGCTTCAAGCGGAGGAGTGGGGAATCAAACCTGGCTCAGCCAATTAATGCAAGAGTTAAACAGATTGAAGCTTTCTGCCCTAATTAAGAAACAATAGTAAACAGCAGTGATGCAAACTTCAGGGTGCAGATGGGAGATCTTTAACCATGGAGCATCTGGGGCAACTGCCCTTGGGTGTGCAGGGCCCCAATTACCCATGGCCCCACCCCCGATGGAAGGGGAATGAGCAAAGGGAGCAAGTTTCCCACTGCGGCACATTTCTGCAGTAGGGTTGCCAGTCTCCAGGTGGTGGCTGGAGAGCTCCCAGAATAACAACTGATCTCCAGGTGACAGACATCAGTTCCCCTGGAGAAAATGGCTGGTAGGTGCACTCTATGGCATTATACCCCACCGAGGCCCCTCCCCTTCCCAAACCCCACCCACTCAAGGCTCCACCCCACAAATCTCCAGGAATTTCCTAACCCAGACCTGGACACCCTAGTACAGCCTGCCCCCCATGGGGCTCAGCAACCAGCTCAGCAGCAGGCTCATGCGCTTACCCCCTCAGCTGCTGGTTCGAGAACTGCCCTTGCTTGGGCCTGGGATGGCCCTGGTGTATGAAAGGGTAGGGACAGAGGAGGCTCCATTCTGGGGCTCCATTCTGGGGCTCCATTCCGGACTTTTGCCTATGGCCCCAGAATCATTGACTGTCCCTTCCTTGGCCCCGGATTGCAAGATTTGTTCAGATAGAGAGAGGGATTCCGGGTGTCTTACAATTACGCAGCAGCGACCCTTTCAACCTTCTTATTTCAGTCTTTTGATGGCTCTGGAGATCAAGCAGAAGGCTTCTCATTCCAGCCACCCCTGCGACTGGGCCGGACAGTTCACTTTGTCTCACACCCATATAAGAAGCCCCTCCCTAAAGTTAGGAGACGTTGCTGCTGCCTCGTCAGAACTCTGAACTTAGCTTAGGACAAAAGATCAGGAAATAAAGGAAGCCGGACCCATTAACACCTGTCAGGCTAGTGCCCAACAACTTCCTTATTTTCCGCTCACAATCCCTTTGAAGTTCCAGGGGCTGACAGCCATCCAATATTCTCCATCAGGGTTGGCTCTCTTACAGCACTCCTCCGTCATTCACCAGTCGGCGGCATAAAGGGATCCATCCCTGTTGCCATCACCCATGACGTGTTTAGAGCAGAACGGGACATAGTCCATCTCAGGGGCTCATCCAGCTTTTGAGAACTGTTTGCCTGGCCCTCACGTTGTGTAACTGCTTTGCTTGGAACACAACCCTGCCAGACTGTAGTGTTGGGCTGTTTCCAGACGGCTTACTGGCCGCCGGAACGTCGCGTCATGTTGTGGGGAAAACGCGAAATATCGTGTTTTCTCATGCGAGTTTTGCGCGACGTCGCATGACGTCGCGCAAAACTCGCGCGAGAAAACGCGATATTTCGCGTTTTCCCCACAACATGACGCGACGTTCCGGCGGCCGGTAAGCCGTCTGGAAACGGCCTTGGCTACCAATCATTAAGCATCGCAAAGTCTGTTGAAATGGAGACCACGTCTGCTGGTTCTGAGAACAAAAAGAATCAACAGTCAAATCGGAGCATCCAAATCGGAACCAGAGACCAAAATGTGGCTTTGAGTCCAAACTAACGACCCATCCAGGTCAACTTGCATCTGGTCAGCGCTGGTTATTGCAAGAACACCCTCTGAATAGTGCAAACCACCATGTTATTATCAGATGCAGAATGATTCCTAAGTAAACTAAAGTGCAAACATTTAATACCACAAGGGATCCCAATATATCATGCCTAGCTTCAATAAACAAAAGACAGTGTAGCAGCACACGTGAGATGGTCTCTATTGCTCCAGGTGCTCAAGAACAATTTCTTTCATCCAGGGAATACCTTTAAGCCTTCCTGCGTATTTGGCTGTTGGAAGTGAAGTTGGCAAGATGGGTGCCAGCTTGAAATTGGGAAATTCCTGGAGACTTGGGGGGTGAAGCTTGGAGAATGCAGGGTATGGAAAGGGAAAGTCCATAGAGTCCACCCTCCAAAGCAGCCATTTTCTCCAGGTGAACTGATCTCTGTGGCCTGGAGATCAGTTTTAATTCCAGGAGATCTCCAGCCACCACCTAGAGGCTCCAGGAAAAAAAAGAGAGTATCAAGAGAAAAAGCTATCCAAAAAGACTACATTGTGAAAACTTACTAAGCCAAGAAACACAAACTTTATATCAGTCATTTTTTATGTATTGATTTTTGCAAAGGTATTACCTTTCTACCGGTTCCTATTACAAAGTAATTTATATCTAGCTTTATTCAGGCTTTTGCCCTCGCGGGTTTTAATATGGATCCTTTCAGAACTATACATTAAAGGGCTTGTGCATTATTAGTATTCCGCAAAGACCATTTCCAATTCCCATGCCCTATATTCAAGTGTATAGCTTAAAGTGCTAATGTTACATAGTTATAATTAATATTAACTATACAAGGACTTGTCCTGGCTGCATTGAATAGTGGCACACATCTTTATGAATGAAAATAGTGGTTGTGATACAATGAAATGTACTTAGGACTTTACCTTGATGTAATATTGTCGTTAACTTTTCATGTGTTACATTTGTTTGGGCTAGTGCAATATTGACTATTGCGACCCTCCAAGATGGCAACCTGAGCAGACGCTTGATGTAAAGCTCTTTTTGCTTTGCTTTCGATAAATATTATTTACTCAGCCTGGCAGTGACTTTTTAAGGTCTCGGGCTGCAACCTTTCACATTATCTACTGCTTGGTCCTTTTAACTGGAGATTACAGCCGATGCTCTACCGGTTGAACCTCAGCCCCTTGAGGCAGCAGAGTACTAGTTTCCCAGCATTTCCAAAAGAGCCACTGCCATTGGTCTGGGTCATTTTCTTCCAAAAGAGCTGCTGCTCAGAACTACAATTCCCACCATGCCCTGTTCTTAGAAATTACCACCCCCTGTGCACGCTTGTACACACCCACCCACCCACCGATTCTGCTGTCACATCTCCCCCACTTTTTTTGTTAATATTATTGTAGTGTTGTGCAACTTAATAGACCAAATCGGCGAACTATTTTGAAATGTATCCATTTTAGAAGGCTGAAGAAATACTAAAAGTACGAGAACAATTTAGACACCACACTATTCACCTCTGCGCAAACACACACACACTTTATGGTTTGGGCAGGTTGTGGTCACAGGAAGGAAATGAAAGGGGGTGGAGGAGTTCTGTTGCTTGTTGAGCTCCAAAAATCCTTACGTGACAGGTTCAAAAAAAAAGAGATTTGTTTTGTTTGGGGCTTAAAAAAATAAAATAAAGACTCTTTTGAACTGTATTACATGAACGTGGGACTTCAGATCTCTAGCCAGAGGCAAGTACTCCCTGCCAAAATCAGGGATTTAAAAAAACACAAAACCAAACCCAGAACCACACACATAACAAATAATGCTTTGTTCTCTCCTGCATGTAGTGGACGCAGGTAGTTGTGTAGCAGATCAAGTCTGAAACGGCAGCAAAGGAGCCACTGGAGTGCTGTGCAGCCGGTCAGAAAGTCAGGAGTCACAACATCAAGCTAGAGGAACAAATCCTCAGGGACTGTAAAGCCTAGTGAGAGGAGAGATTTCCTTGTAACTGATCTATGGAATTTACTCATACAAGATGCGGCCATGTTCACTTGCGTTGAAAGGGGTTTGAGCGATTCATGGAGGAATGATCAATAAAGAGCCAAGAGAGCTAAATAAAGCCTCTATGTTTACAGGCAGTGTACCTTTTAAAACCAGCTGCTGGTACCAGCTAGGGGTTGGATACAATCAGCTTTTGATGAAAAAGGAAGGTGGCATTGCCTTTGATCTTCAAAAAAAATTAAGCTGAGGATCAATAGGACCCACATTATGGGGGTGGGGTGGGGTTGTGTGTGGTAAGAAAGGGCAATGGGTGGGAATGATGGCTGGATCCAACCCAGGATTTTTCGGCTTGAGGGAAAGACACAAGGGCTGTTTTCACACTACTAACCTGCTTCCGTAATGTTGCGAAATATTGTGCAAAAAACGCAGAAGATAGCGTCTTCTTGCGAGAGTTTTGTGCGACATCGTGCAAAACTCTTGCGAGAAGATGCTATCTTCCACATTTTTTGCATGACGTTTCGCAACGTTACGGAAGCGGGTTAGTAGTGTGAAAACAGCCAAGGGCTCAGTCCTGCGCCCAGTCTCACACCATTTGCACACATACAAAGCAAATGCACTGTGTCAATATTGTGTCTCTTGTACCTACCTTTTGGTCAAATGATATGCTTGTTTGTCTAAAATATATGTAAGCCCGCCATTCTCTCACCGATTTGAAGCCCAGAGCAAAGAACAACAGTACACAGACAGAATGCACAAACAGAAAACAGCCGGAAAAGCCTGTATACAAAAATAGTGAAAACGACCAAATTATCTTTAAAACACCCCAAACCTGCCGAAGCAGTCCTTCTTCGCAGTCAATAGACAGCACAGAAAAATATATATATTTTACAAAATACGCTCATGTAACAAAATGATTCCATAATTCATTGAATGCCATAAACAAAATGGGAACGGCCAGCCATCCTTGCTGGGCACGCAGCCCAGTCCCTCCTGCAGCCAGGCTACCATTTACCAACCTGACATGGCGCTATACAAAGCTCCTAAACTGACCATTGGCTGATATTCCCAGGAGAGGCCAGAAGCCGTCTATCATGCCAAGTTTCAGCTGCGGCTGCCATATTCTGCCATTGGCTGGGAAGTGAGGGTATCGTTGCCAGCTTGTCGTAGGGTTGCCAGTTTCCCACCCCCCACCCTGCTTACCTGACTGGTGGGGGGAAATGCGCTTCCTGGGTCGCGTTCCCAGTGGTGCAGCGTGCTGCCAGGCAGCACGGTGCGCTCCTGTGCACTGCAGCGGCTTGGTTTGGGTTGGATTCAGCCCAAATCCGGCCAGATTTGGCCCGAATCAGGCCCAATTCATTCAGATTCAGCCCAAATTGGGTCACTGCGACTCGCGGGAGCACTTCCAAGCTGTGCAGCAGCCCAATGTGGTGCGAATTGGGCCCAATTTGGCCCAAATCAGGCTGCTGCGGACCTCAGGAGCACTCCCATGCCCCACAGCAGCTGGATTCAGGCTGATTCAGGCCTGATTCAGCCTGAATTGGGCTGCAGCGGAGCATGGGAATGCTCCCAGGGTAGCACATGCCCAACTCACCATTGCGCGGGCCAGGCGCACACACATGCTCCATGCGCACGAGGGCAAAAGTGAAAGGTACTTGCCAGGCCTTCAACCTCCCACTTGGGGGACTTGGCAACCCAGAGCATGAGTCATCAGTTCCGTAGGGGCTGGGATTTCCAAGTCTCCCTGGCAACTGGTGGGGGTGGGGGCAGTACTCACCGATGCTGTTTTTCCCTGGAAGTGATGTCATTGTATTGGCTGAGTGCTCCCACACTTTGCGTGGGGCCAATTCTTTGAGAATCGGCCTGTTTGGGGCCAAAAGCGACCTCATGTAAAGTGCAGGTGCACTCCCGCGACCAGCACAATGAAGTCATTTCCAGAAGTGGCGTTGTTACACCCGGACGGGAGTGACCACACCGCTCATTTGTCCAGGTTGTCTGCTGTTAGGAGGTGATCACTGGGCGGCTTGCCACCTCCTGGTGACCACTGATGACCCCCAAGCAGAGGGGCAAACCGCTGAGAATTTGCCTGCCACTGGTGGGTACCTGGGAGGAACCCTACTAGGGGCCCTTGCTGGTTTAACCAAAGAGTTTTGGCGAAATTCTACAGTGTCACCCACAATGGGATGGCATCACTTCCGGTAATGCTGAAAGTGCTAGTCAGCCCCTATTTCCTCACCATTTTTCTCCTGCCGCTCAGCCAAGTGGTGGCAGGAAAGTCCTGCAGACGGCAGAAGGACTCCTTCCGAAGTGGGAGACCCGGCATTCCTAGGTGGGGGACAACAGCCAGGGAATCTGTCGCCTTCGTGCTGTTGGTGGCATTGAGCGGCTCTCTTCTCGTGGAGTTGAAGGAACAGGGAGGCTTTTGGCCCAGCAACCCTTGCAGTTCCATATAAAAGCACTCACAAAACATCGGGGACTTTCCAGATAACAACAACAACAAAAAAAGGCTGCCAGTCTCCATCAGGCATTGAAGAACAAACAGTTGACGCGGCTTCCCTCAGCACATACCCGGGGATCTGCTTATTGCCAATTGTTCCCCAGACAAGCCTTTCAGTGTCCGGGGTTTGTTGACATTTTCGTTGCGGACACCCTTGCTCGGAGGCAGCGTTCTTAGGCGCCTGATTGAATACTGGGTGGCATTGTAGCCAGTGGGTCATCGTGAGCAAGCCGTCTCCGTGACAGCCCTGTGTGTGGGGCAGCATCAAGCCCCAACGGAGCCAGAAAAAAGGGCTTTCTTTGGGCACTGGAACAGCCAACAGACCTCACGTCGCCAGGCAAGGCAAGCACGTCGCCAGACGGGACAAGCGTGGGTAGGAGCCAAAGACGTACTGAGGCCTTGTTGGCCCTGGAAGAGAAATGCCCGCAAGTCTGAATGCAGGCCTGGCCTGGCAATGCCTCCATGGCACTGCTTGTTCCCAGCATAAGAACACTTTTCAAAGGAGGGGACGAAGGAGGGAGGGGTGCGCCGTGTACGAAGAGCTCCAGTTTTCAGATTAAACCTTTCCTTTTTTGCTGGTATTATGCGCCGAGATAAAACTGGCGACAGCTGTTGATAAAGCGTCTGGCACCGTCTTTAGGCAACTCTGCGGCGGCTTCTGTCTAAAGCCGTTCCCACTGGGGGAGAAACCGACCCCAGAATTTAAAGAGGAACATTCTCTAGATATTTGTATCTCGCAAGAGAGGGCAGGGAAGGAACAATTGGTCTCCTCTGTGAACAGTGAAACCTAAGTCCGGAGTTCATGCAGAGGGGAGTGGGTGGGAGAGGGAGAAGAAGGATCTCTTCGGATCTAGCCTTTCCAGCAGAATTTGAAGCATTTTAAAAGTGGCTCAAAAGTTGGTGAGGATGCTTGCTGCTTCTTGATGCCATGCACCATTGTTCCTGGCCCCCGTCCTGCCCAAGGACCCCTCTTTACCTCTGCCTGTGGTGGAAACATCCATTTGTGGGCCGCCTTTGTACATTCCCCTAGTGACCAAGGAGCGACTGCTCTGTGAAGCAGCACGCATCTGACATTGCCATGAAGTTTGGGCTTTCCGCCCCATATTGTTTCCTCTGATTACCTCTGGCTGTCCATACTCCAGGTACGATTTCTTCCCTGGAGCCATTACCCCAAATCCTTTTGAACCTGAGATACCAAGAACTAAACCTGGGGCCCAATGTTTATTCATTTATTTACAAAACGTATATGCCTCCTCTCCAAAGTCTTGCAACATTATTGTTGTTGTTGTTGTTGTTGTTGTTGTTGTTGATTTATAGTCCACCCTTCGCATTGAGATCCAAGGCAGATTTCACAGTGCAAGTGACAATATAATCAACAGCTAGGACATACACTGAGCAAAGTACAATAATGAACAACAGTTAGGACTTCCAGTGAAAGTGATACAATAGGGCAGGGGTGGGCAATTGTTTTGGCTCGGGGCGCCACTTTGTGGGAGCGGAGGTTAGCAGAGGGCCGCACCTTTTACAATGATTGCATTCATTAGTTAACTTTGCATTTCAGAAAAGGTATAAATTGTATCATAAAAATCAATAAATATAAATTAAATAAAATAGTGGTAGTTTCATTCAATTTATTTATTGTGCTAATTTCATATCATCTATAGCTGCAAGCACATTTAATTTTAGAATCAGTTTAATGAGACAAATGTACCCTACCACACTTTTCTACTGTCTTGGCGGGCCACAAAAAACTCTGTAGTGGGCCGCATGTGGCCCGCGGGCCGCAATTTGCCCACCCCTGCAATAGGGTATGGAAGCAGGGGGAAAAAATGAAAAACAAGCAGAAAGCCAGCACGGAGATGAAATCTTTCTTAAACCAGGCAACTAAATTACATGGCATGTTTAGCAATGTGGAAATTCCCTAGTAGGGATATGTCTGCCAGTACTCAACGGAGTAGTGTATAGTCCTTGCCAATGCGTCTCTCTGAGTTACTGCTTATGGCACAGCCCTATAATCTAGACAGAAAGCACTCCTGAATAATTCACTGTTGCATTGTTTGCAGAAAGCCAGGACAGTGGGAGCTTTCCTGACCTTCTCAGGCAGGCCATCCCATAAGGTGGCGGCCACCACAGAGCAAGCACATGTGCGGGCAGCTGTTGATTTTGCCCGACTGCAGGGCTGTATCTGCAGAAGCCCCTGTCCAGATGAGTGAAGCTGCCATGGCGGAACATAGGGAGAGCGGCAATTGCACAGATATGAGGGGCCACAGCCATGAAGGGCTTTGAATGTGATAGTCATTACCTTGAATTGAGCCCGATAACTGATGGGAAGCCAATGGAGTGACTGCAGAATGGGAGTGATATGCATGCTCTGTCTAGCACCTGAAAGTGCTCGGTGGCACGGAGGGCAATCTAAACTCCCCTCTGCCTGGAGATCAGGGGGCGGGGCCACCAGCCATGGGACCATTTTCAAGAGGTTCCGGAACTCCGTTCCACCGCGTTCCAGCTGAAAAAAAAGCCCTGCCTCTGTTTATTGGCCCTCATCCATCCAATTATCTTCTCCAGGCACCCGTCCATGAATTCCACAGATCCACCTGAGTGGGGTGTTAAGAAGAAACAAAGCTGGGTGTCATCTTCTACCTATCTGTGGCAAACTCTTCCAGCTATTTCAAGTAGACCTTGAACATCATGGGACAGGCAAAGCACAGGCTCCACCCGCAAGCTACAATCCCTGCCCCGGGGTCCCCATGCCACTCTGGGAATGCCAGAGTCCCCAAGCCACAAGACCGAGCGCGTTAGGAACGGCGCACAATGGTTTCTTGCTTTCATCTTTCCAGCCCCTTTGAAGTGCTGCTGTTTTCCTCTAATAAATAATATTCAAAGCAGCAAAGCAACCAAATGGCAGTAGCGGCAAAGCAGTGGAAGCAATTAAGGGATGACACACACTTTTTTTCAAAAAACAGGAGATGGTCCAGCTTGGAAACAGCTTCCTTCTCCTGGCCATTGAGTTCCTCTTTGCAGTTCATTTGGGGTCACCCAAAATTTACAGCCCATTTGGAACTAATAGCCACTTTATAGGGTGTGAGAAGCTAGCACGCTGTCACTGCAGCTCCTCTGAAATTGTAGATTTGGGGATTAATATTGTTTTTATGTCTTTCTTCTGAGCAGCAGGAAGCTCATTTGCCAGTTTCTTTCACAGAAGCGTTAAAATGCCTTGCTGGAAATCTGTTTAACATACCCTTCTTACAGGGTGGAAAGGAATGGATGGGAAGCCGTTTCATTCAGCTCTGCCATCTGTTTGATGAAGAACTCTGTGACGCTCAAAAGCTTGCAGATCTCCATGTCAAGTAAATATAACCAATGTATAAACATTTTAGCTCTTTTGTATCCCTTACATATAAAAGCAAGAGTGCCCAATTTCATTGGACAGCACGGAGCCTTTGAGCACAAGTTTCATACTGTACCTGCTGATTGCACTAACCACCACACACAGTTTCAGGCAAATCTATACTCCAAGGGAAACACACAGGAGTGTCCAGCAACTAAACAACCAGCACAATATTTCTGCCTGTCCAAATTTAGGCTAAAACAGATACAATCTAGGCTTGGAGGAGGAAGGTTGGGGGAAAGATCTAGAACCAAAAAAGGTATGAGAGAAGGCAAGAAATCTCAGGTTGCGTGGGGGCCCTAATCTGTCCAGACAGCAATTCCACCCAGTTATTACGAATCCCTCTCAAATTTGTGGCATGAATGGAACGCAAAGATTTACAAACAAGTACAGGAGTTGAGGGAGAATTTGAAAGGCAACCAGAAAAAGCCCAGGCCACCTGATTTATGTATGTATTTGGTTACCACATACAAAGATCTTAATGGCCTTGGTCCAGCATAACCAGGGCTTTTTTTTCAGTGGGAACGCGGTGGAACAGAGTTCCGGCACCTCTTAAAAATGGTCACATGGTCGGAGGCCCCGCCCCCTGATCTCCAGACAGAGGGGAGTTTAGATTGCCCTCCACGCCGCCAAGCGGCGCGGAGGGCAATCTAAACTCCCCTCTGTCTGGAGATTAGGGGGCGGAGCCACCGGTCATGTGACCATTTTCGCCAAGGGCAATTTAAACTTTAAAAAACTCCCCCCTTGTTCCAGCTAACCCAAAATGACATCATTGTGTGGTCTTGAGTTCCACCACTGAGTTCCACCACCTCTTTTCCCAGAAAAAAAGCCCTGGGCATAACTAAGAGGACTGGTCTCTTTCATTTGAAGTCTTGTTGACTACGGTTGCTTCTCATTTGTTGGTTTAGTTATGACTCACCCTAATTAGCCCCTTTCAGTCACTACAGGTTTTTGGGGGGGGGGAGGGATAATGCTACCTACAAGCCTCCTGATATGTGCAGTCACCATTTTGTGTGACTTGGACAACTTGTGCATTTCCGAGCTTTTTTTACATGCAATTGGAAGCCCGGATTACTCACAGCCCCAGCTTAAAAGTACACATGTTGACCTATTCACACAAAACTATGACTGGGCATGTAGTAAAATCTCCCGTACACAAATGCTAAAACTGAAAAGGGCTACAGCTTTAAATAAATGAATAAAAGGTTCCTTAATGGCAAATATAGTGTGGATCTGAATCTTTGCTTCCCCCAGAAATTTGCCCTGAGAGTCACGGAAAATCCACTTTTTAAAGCTTCCCCATAATCCCTGAAATTGTATTTTTAAAAAGGCATCTCTTGTAGGATGGTAAAGAACAAGAAACTCTGCCCTGCTTGATCCTGCATACATGCCCCAGATTAGATCTGACACCAGCAATATAATTCTAAACAGAATTATGTTCTTCTAAGTCCTTTGAAGTCAATGGTCTTGAAGAAGAATGTGCTGTTGAGCTGCAACCAATATGTGGTGATTAGAGATGGGCATGAACCGAAATTTGAACCAAAGCTTGTCATGAACCCGGCCATTTTTTTGGTTCGCAAACTGGTGATTCGTCGGAGCACAATTTTGACGAACCATGATGAACCATTACGATTTTTAGGGTGGTTCGTTTAGTTTGTTTTTTGATTCATCAATGCAGACAGCCTGGCGCCGATCAATCCATTCCCTAGGCAACGGTGTGTGTGTGTGGACTTCTGCAGACTGTAGAACAGCCCCTGGAAGTGACGTAGAAACGAACCAAACAAACCAGTTTGTGAACTGGGCAGGTTGGTGGTGGTTCGTGGTTTATCACTTTTCACAAACCACAAACCACCATGAACTGCAATTTTCCCGGTTTGTGCCCATCTCTAGTGGTAACCCCAAACACGGGGCATTCCCGGTAAGAGATGAGGAGAGGTGATTTGCCATTGCCTTCCTCCACATAGCAATCCCAGTCTTCCTTAGGGTCTCTCATTCAAATATTAGCCGTGGCTGACCCTCCTTAGCTTCCAGGCTCAGGCTGTGTGTGTGTGTGCGCACGCTATTCAGGCTGTTAATAGTCTTAGAAGGGTTTAACTTTGTTTAGGATTGCACTGTAGCAGTACAATGGTATGCAGAGTTACTCCCATCTAAGCCCATTGCATTTAATGCATAATTATCATTCACAGGCATGAAAGTCCACGTGTTCAGCTGTGAGTCATCTAGCAGAGAACAATGAAAGAATACATACCCGGGCATGAATCTGTGAATGGGATGTATTTTGCAATGGGAATCGCCGGTAATGAGTAGTAAATCCTGGGTGCAAACTTTGCATCACACAGAAATCTTTGTCAGGATATTTTCATTGGGTCAAATTAGTGTGTTAACTCAACCATGTCAGGTTGATCTGAAGCCGAAGCAGATACTTATAGAGAGAGCGGCAAGCTGGGTGGATCCAATTCAAGAGCAAAAAAAAATGAAACTTGCATTTGGCATGCCTGACAAATGTCTTTTGGAATATAGTGGAAGGGAGGGAGGGAGGGAGAGAGAGAGAGAAAGAAAGAAAGGGAGGGAGGGAGGGAGGGAGGGAGAGAGAGAAAGGAAGGAAGGAAGGAAGGGACAGAGAGAGGAAGGAAGGGAAAGAAAGAAAGAAAGAAAGAAAGAAAGAAAGAAAGAAAGAAAGAAAGAAAGAAAGAAAGAAAGAAAGAAAGAAAGAAAGAAAGAAAGCGTTTTCTGAGGGTTGTCCTTGGCTTTAAATGTGGAACCCATTAGTGGCTAAATCCACGTCTTCCACCGGCTCAAGTGCCCTAATTGTGCTTTTCACCAGCATTTCGCACACAGAAGAAAGCTTTGTTGGACTTTGCTCTCCATGCTAGTATCTCTTACCCACAGGAAATTAAATAAAGTAACCTTTTCAAATGGCTGTCAAAACAAGCAAAGCTGCCGCGCTTTCCATGATTTCACTTCTAAGCCCTTATTTTTACTTCTGGGCTAACTTTGATCTAATTTAATCCAGAGCCAGGGTTCTTCAGACAGATGGCCAGTCTGCTTCGCGGTAAAACTCTGCAGATGTACAGCAGCGTCCTCTTCTATTAGGAGCACAGGGGAAGACAAAATCTGGATGCTTTTGCACTGCATAAGGAAGTTAGCTTCTGGGTTGATGGAAATCGTAACCGTTTGTGTTTTATAATGGTGTTTTTATAGGGTTTTGTTTCATTCGGCCTCTGGGTACTGTCTGGGCACACATTCGGAGAGAGAGAACAGCGCTATCGGACTGCTGATCCTATTAAAATGCGAGAGCTGAGAAAAGCTGTGGATGCATTTTGGGCTGAGCCCAAGACACGGTTCTGGTCCAGAAATTTGGGATCACTTCAAATATTAGTCCGATGCTAGATGAGGGTCCCTGGCTTGGCCCAACTGATGCATGTTTCAATCAGTGCTTGCAAAAACGCCCCCACCACTTCTCTTGGAAATAAATGCTACTGAAATCAGCGGGTCTCCTTTCTAACTAAACTGCAGGGCATTTGGAAGTGGTGAAGGAGACTTAGTAGAACTGAACTGTCCATGTGGCTTTTCTTGTTGATTTTTAATTATTTAATATGAATAATAAAGGTAGTCCCCTGTGTAAGCACCGAGTCATTACTGACCCATGAGGGGATATCACATCATGACTTTTTTGGCAGACTTTTTATGGGGGAGGGGGTTGCCATTGCCTTCCCCAGTCATCTATGCTTTACCCCCAGGAAACTGGGTACTCATTTTACCGACCTCGGAAGGATGGAAGGCTGAGTCAGCCTTGAGCCGGCTACTTGAACCCGGCTTCTGCCAGGATCGAACTCAGGTTGTGAGCAGAGCTTGGGCTGCAGTACTACAGCTTACCACTCCGCACCACAGGGCTCTTCAATATTAATATAATATTAATAATAATGATTATCAATTATTAATATTAATATTAATCATGATTATTTATGTTATTTATAGTCTGCCTTTCTCACTGAGACTCAAGGCGGATTACACAGTGTGAGATTAGTACAGTCAGTTTCACAGACATTTCCATAACCAATGTCATAGGGTAAATAAACACGTTTACAAAGACAGAGCATTAGCAAGAATACAATACAGAGTTGAAGAAATGCTGAAACAGAACACAGGCAATTCTAGGGCTGACATTAGACAACATGAAGCACAGGTAGCTCATAGGAGCGCATATTTAAAACAACAGATAATATGTAAGGCAAAATAGTGGTGAAGTCTATGGTCCTCAACTCTTTAACAAAGCATCTGAGACCCCCTGCCTACAATACAAAACCCTTTTTGATAGATATTTTATATTCTTTGGTTTGCATTGCTGCCATATTTGTGTTTTATTGCTCATCTTTATGGAGAGCTTTAATTTTGGATGTATACCTCTGTCCCGTGGCTCAGAGTGGTAAGCTGCAGTACTGCAGCCCAAGCTCTGCTCAGGACCTAAGTTCGATTCTGGTAGAAGCTGGGTTCAGGTAGCCGGCTGAAGGTTGACTCAGCCTTCCATCCTTCCGAGGTCGGTAAAGTGAGTCCCCAATTTCCTGGGGATAAAGTGTAGATGACTGGGGAAGGCAAAGGCAAACCACCCCGTAACAAAGGTCTGCCAAGAAAACATTGTGATACAACGTCCCCCCCCATGGGTCATTAATGACTTGCTGCTTGCACAGGGGACTACCTTTACCTTTTATCTACCTCCTTGGAGCAGAAAGGCAGTACATAAGCAGGTACATAGTTCACACATGCAGACATGTAATAAACTTAGTTGGGTTAACCCTGTAAAGTGCTTCAACCAGAAAGCTCACTGCTTTCCTCAAGCCAGGCATTTTGTGATCACGCATTTCTGTGATTTCCAGTCTTGCAGGCCAACTCAGGTGGACTCTGTCATGTAGGAGGTGATCAAACTGTTAACTGTTACCAGGGCTTTTTTTCAGGGGGAACGTGGGGGAACAGAGTTCCGGCACCTCTTGAAAATGGTCACATGGCTGGTGGCCCCGCCCCCTGATCTCCAGACAGAGGGGAGTTGCCGAGGGCAATCTCAACTCCCCTCTGTCTGGAGATCAGGGGGCGGGGCCACCAGCCATGTGACCATTTTCTCCGAGGGCAACCCACTGAGTTCCACCACCTCTTTTCCCAGAAAAAAAGCCCTGACTGTTACACTGGTGACTAGGTCTAGATGTTTAACTAAAGGGGATGAAAAGGCTACTAAACCCAATCTGCTCTACTTCTGCAAGTCACGCCAAAGGGTTCCAAGAAGTTTCCATTTAAAGAAAAAAAAGGGGGGGGGACTAGCACAGACCAATAAAAGATCTTCAGGTGAGATTTTTCCTGCTTCTAGGAGTAGCCAGGCACACCTTGAAGACTACCAAAGTTCACGACAAAAAAGAAGTATCAACATTTGGTGTTACCATTTAGCTGATTTTGAGGAAGAACAGTTTAAGGAGGTAAGAAGGAACCCAAGGGCTCCCCCCCCCCAGTTCACCCCGACACATAGTTTGGTCTTTGTGTCACTAAATGTCCACGAACGAGATTTGCAGCTGTATTATAACCGTCCACAGAATGTCTAGAAAGCTCTCGGCCCGTTTTCTTCTCCTCGTCTGCTTTGCTAGCGTGAACAGGACTCTTTTTGTCAAAAAGATGAGAAGGGGAAGAAACTGCATGTGGTGGCGGAGCCCGCATGCCCTTTCTGCCTTCGAACTCGATTGCCAACCCAGCATTGTGACCCCCCCACAACAAAGTATCCATTGCACCAATCCCCTCCTTTTTCAAGTTTCGAGGTACAAGCACAACGGCAGGAAGGGGCACTTCAACCTCTAGGTCCAGCCACTTGGGGGCAACCCATGTGCATTCCTTCAGAAACTATCTAACATGCATCTGACGAAGAGATCTGTGGCTCTCGAAAGCTTATGCTACAATAAAGTTGGTTAGTCTTAAGGTGCTACTGGACTCTTTTTGATTTTGCTACTACAGACTAACACAGCTAACTCCTCTGCATCTAACATGAGAAACAGGCATGAGACTGCTCACAAATTTCGACTGAAACCAAAAGAAAAGGCAGCCGTCTCCCAGCGAGGTCCGGGACAGCTACGCGAGCTCTGGTGGAGACAGGGCTTTGGGAGCGAGCCGGCTTCTCAGTTTCCTTTCCAAGTTATCTGTATTTACTTTAGGCTAAACCAACTATATCCTGTTTGAAAGGGGAAGGGTCACGGGGACTACAAGACAAACAGGACTGCCTTACAAAATGGCCTACGGGCTCCAAGGAAAGACAAAACAAAACTTTTGCTGCTTGAACTAGCCGTGGCTGTGGAAGGACCACAGCGGCTATCCAGAGAACGCTTACTGGTGCCACTTTGAAAACTTCTTTACACACTATCTGCTTTGCAATGAGCAGAAAAGAGGTGGCATTCACCAACTTGGTGAGCCTAATATTCTCATGCACGCTTTTCCCTGTGGGAGTTAAAGGTTCAACATGAGCACGTTTATCCCAAGATGGTTAGCAAATTCGTTCTATTTCCTATTTAGTTGCCATATATGCAGTTCTGCAGCCAGAAAGGAACCCAAATAAATGATTACTTTAAACAAGGAAGACAGAAGAGACAAGTCCTGCAAAATTAGTCCTTTATGAGGACTCACGGCAAATGCAATTTTGGGCTGTATCAACAGAAGTATAGTATCCAGATCACGTGAAGTGATGGTATCGCTTTACTCTGCTCTGATTAGACCTCACCTAGAGTATCGTGATCAGTTTTGGGCGCCACAATTTCAGAAGGACATAGACAAGTTGGAACGTGTCCTGAGGAAAGCAACGAAGATGGTGAGGGGTCTGGAGACCAAGTCCTATGAGGAAAGGTTGGAGGAGCTCGACATGCTTAGCCTGGGGAAGAGATGACTGAGAGGTGATATGAGAACCATCTTCAAGTACTTGAAAGGCTGTCATATAGAGGATAGCACGGAGTTGTTTTCCATTGCCCCAGAAGGTCGGACCAGAACCAGTGGGCTGAAATTAAATCAAAAGAGTTTTCAGCTAAACATTAAGAAGGACTTCCTGACAGAACGGTGCCTCAGTGGAACAGGCTTCCACCAGAGGTGGTGGGCTCTCCTTCTTTGGAGGTTTTTAAGCAGAGGCTAGATGGCCCTCTGACAGCAATGCTGATTCTGTGAACTTGGGCAGATCATGAGAGGGAGGGCAGGAAGGGTTACATCAGTGCTTAGTTCTTGTGGCCCCTTCTTACATGCCCAGGGTAATGCTGGTCGCCACTTCTGGGTCAGGAAGCAATTTCCCCCCGGCCAGTTTGGCTAGGGATCCTGGTTTTTTGCCATCATCTGGGCATGGAGTGGGGGTCCCTGGGGATGGGGGGGGGAGGTAGTTGTGACAAAGAGAACTTGATTCTCGAAAGCTTATGCTACAATAAAATTGTCTTAAAAGTGCTACTGGACTCTTTTTGATTTTGTGATTTTTGTGCATTGTACAGGGGGTTGGACTAGATGACCCTAGAGGCACCTTCCAACTCCATGATTCTATCAGAAAGGAGTAGATCATCATTTTAATACAGCAAGACAAATGAATGCCTATGCAGAAAGATGCCGGGGTCAACAGAAATTCCTGTGGCACCTGGCACAATGTCTTTCCGCTGATCTAGACAATGAAGATTTCCTATATTTGTTGGCGTTTGAACCCAAGTGTTCAACTTCCAAAGCCAGCACAACATCTCCTAGCTAACATGTACTCTTAGATGCTGCATGATGCTCACTTGACCCCACGGTTATGTTAAAGAAAAGACAGCCCCTCGGGTCAAACCTTTTAATAGCGAAATAATCCTTTTTTTCCACATCGCTCCTGAATCATCCAAGCCAAATGAAGTAGCATCACATTTTCCAGCCCCAGCCACTCTGCTGTGCACAAAAGTGTTTATTTCAGCAGCCGCTCATTATGCGCAAAGGGTCACAAGAGCTGAAAAGAGGTGACATCATTTGCATTACCACGAACCCTGAGTTGAATATTATCCAGGAGAGAATAATTTTAATGAGGCCTTCTGGTTAGTCTTGTCAAAACTCTCACATACCTTCAACGCTAAGCCCGTAGAAAAGAAAACAATACAATTTGGCTTCGTAACCAAAACATACACACACACACACAAGAAAAGTTCCCTCCAGTCACTTCTCTTTATACTTAGGTAGGTTTCCTCAGTGGCAACACAAACAGAAAGCGGGAGAACTGTTACATTCGGACACATTCGGACATTCGGACACACCTCCGAATAACCTGAGCATTCTTTCAGCGAGTTAACGTTTCAACGTGGTTGGCGAATTGACCCTTTAACTTACTGAGAAACTTCCCGGAGGACCTTCGGTAGCCAGAGGCAAGCCACGAGGAGTTCAAAACTCCAAGAATTTTCCAACCTGAGTTGGCAATCCTATAAACAGAGACAGTGAATAAAAAACAAGATGATCCACCATCAGAAGGAGAGGCCATTGTCTTAAACTAGCGTTGCAAGGTGTGTGCCTGGCAATCCAGGGAGCGTTTGGGGTAGGGTTACCAGGTGCCAATACCCTCACAGTGGCACTTACCTAGTGCCTCCCAGTAGCATTGTTTTCGCTTGCACACAAAGAGTGCACGTGCTCCCAGTGCGATGACTTCACTTCTGGGAGTGATGTCATTGCGCAGGCCCCAGACGTGCTCCCGAGCTTTGCTCCGGGTTGTTTTGGGCCCCCCAACAGGCCGAATTGGCCTGGTGCGAAGCCCGGGAGTACTCCTGGGGCCTGCACAATAACAATATTGCCGAGAGTGACATTGTTGCACTGTGAGAGTGCCCCAAGAAGCCCCTTCCCACGCCTTTCCCCTGCCAGCTAAGTGAGTGGTGGCAGCAGGAGGAGGCTGGGAGCAGGTGATCCCCTGCTTCCCACCAGGGGAACAGCAACCCTAGTTTGGGGGGCCAGGTCCTGGGGGGCGGGAGCAGCATAGATGCTGTGACATCACTTCTGGGAGATTCCCTTCTCCCAGTTAGGGTTGCCAGGCAGTCACCAGGAGGTTGGGGTAGGGTAGCTAACCTCCAGGTGGTAGCTGGAGATCTCCCAGAATTACAACTGATCTCCAGGCCATAGGAGATCAGTTCCCCTGGAGAAAATGGCTGCTATGGAGGGTGGACTCTATGGAATTATACCATGCTGAGGTCCCTCCCCTGTTAAACTCCACCCAGGGCTGGGGCCAGGGTTTCTGGCGCCTGAGGTGAGACACTCGCCCTGTGTGTGCAAAGTGCGCATGCGCTCCCACCCTGCGCAATGATGTCAGTTGTGATGTCATCGCACAGGAGCGTCCCCCTCACCTGAGGTGGGCGGCAGTGGCGAAGGGGCGGAGAGGAGAGCGGGGATGTGGCCCGCTTCTTCGCTCACCTCCCTGCTTGCTGCTGCGCCGCCAGGGCGCCCAGCTCGCTGGGGGCCGAGCCAAGGCGGGCGGCTGCAGCAAAGGGGCGGAGAGGCGAGCGGGGACGCGGCCTACGTTCAGGTCGGGGGGGGGTCGTCGAGGCTGGCTCGGCGCCTCCTTCAGACTTCAGCGCTCGAGGCAGTTGCCAGCACGGCCTCCATGGACGCACCGGCCCTGACTCCACCTTCTTCAGGCTCCACTTCTAAAATCTCCAGGATTTTTCCAACCTGGAGGTGGCAAGAAACTCTAGTTTGGGGGGCAGAGACATGTGGGGTGTCGATGTTGTGTGCTGTGTGATATTACTTCTGGGAAAACCTGCAAGTGGCATCACGTTGTTCTTAGAATCTCTGGAGGTTCCTAGAGTGACGTGACATCACTTCTGGGTTTTCCATAGAAGTCACATCATGCCATGCGCGATGCTAGCATTTTTTTCCTCCATAGAGAGCAAAAAAATAGGTAGAAAGTAAGAGATAAAGGGCAGAAGCTTGCCTGCCATGGGCGGCAAATGGTAAACCTATGTTCAACACTTATTATTCTTTTCCAATTCCAGTAGCAGATTGAATCCAAAAATACCCTCCAAATATTGTACCATTAATTTCCATCCCTACCAATTAAAACTGGTCTCTGTTGATTAATCAACTAAAGGTTGAGTTGATTGATCCAGCAATTACATTACTTACAGCTTAGAGGCCTAATTTGCACATGTTGAACCAATTTTGTGAGTGGCTGAGCTCACAAGCCATGTTAATTTACAAAAACCCTCCCATGAAGCGCAATAATTTTTGAATTAAGTGCAGTATGCCCACCCACTGTAATTTGGCCTTGGTAAGTACAAAGGCAAAAGGGCTATTTAAATGTTTAATTATGACTGAGTTTTCTTAATTGTGCTGTCAAATTTTGTATTCGCTTGTCAATGGCCTTCAAAGAACACTAGGATAAAAATTCAGCAGATAATTCTTCTCCAGAGCTGGAGCATTTGCAAGGGCCTTTAATAATAAAAGTGAAGTCAAAAGTCAACCAACATGGGACCCATATGAATAAAAGCTGAATAAAAGCTGAAATTTTTAGGAGAAAAGATTACCAACAGATGTTTATGAAAATATGGTGTGGAGAAGAGGAGCAGAGAGATTTGATAAATAAATCGTATGTTGGCCCCAGAAACCTAAAGGATTCCATATTTGGGCCATTAGCAGAGTTTAGCAGAGGAAGCATGATTATAGGTGGTTGTGAGCTGGTTCTGCTGGCTGGTATGTGTGCAGAAAAGAAAATAACAAAGCATACACTTGCTTATATTTAGAAAGGAAATAAGAGTTCTTTATTGTAGGAACTCCATGCTCTGATAGGAAAGGAGGCGAGACAGATCCTAACTACCTATCTAGTCTAAGGATTGACATGGATGCTAGGACAAGTCCTGCATTCATGCTGCCAAGATGGAGAGAGGAGAAGGGAGAGAGATGGTGTCTGGAACAAACCCAGGAAGAGAAGAAGTGAGAGGGAGGAAGTTAGGAGGAGGAAATCCTGAGAATAGCAATCTACTAATCAAAGGATAGTCAGAGCAGTAAACAGTAAACAGAGTGCCCTGACCTCTTTCTAACTCTTTGGTTTATCCCCCTCTGCAACCTGAGGAAAGGGACAGCGCTGAATCCTCCTCTTCCAACAAGATCTCCCCTCTCCCTCTCTCCTAATGCTAGAAGTCAGGGTAACCCATTGAAATTAATGGGTATTAGATGCAGGAAGTACAAAACAACTGAACTTCCTTCTTTATGCATTGTTAAGGCATGGAACCACATACTGCAGATGCAGCAAGGGATACCGACTTTGAGACAGCTTTAAAGGGGATTAGACAAAACCACGGAGGACCAATTCTGCAAACAGGCACTGGCTAAGTGTTGGGGATTTGTTCCTGGTTCCTTGACCTGCTGGGGTATTACTACCTCCAACACCACGTAGCTTCCCTCCCCCTTTCTTTGGGTGGCAACAGCTCTGGTCAGATCAGGCCACTCGCCTCCCGTTGTTCTTGCATCCGTGCATGTGGTACTGGGCTTTTCCCATTCCTTTCTCTGCTCTCGAGGAACAGAGGCCACAGACTAGCCACTTGCTGCCATTTTTGTCTACCCACAAGAGTAGCTCTGGCTGGAAGCAGGTGGGCAGGGGAGCAAGTGAGGGAACAGTGGCGCCCTGAACCCCCACTCTCCCGACCCGAGTGAGGGAGTGATGGAGCAACATACACACAACTGGAGTAGCTGCCACCACTCCTCGTCCTAAGCAGATGTGCAGCAAGGACACGAGAGTCACGGTAACAAGCCCCAAAAGAAAGGGGAACTACGCCATGGCAAACTAATTAAGCAAGTTTGCAAAAATATAATCAAGAGAATTTACCAAATCAATCTGAGCAGTGCTTATACACCATATAAAAGGTTTTACACAAATTTTCATTTGATAAGCACGAAACATTCAAAACAAGGAAGTTTTGAGGGCAACCACAGTCTTAATAGTAGAGCAGACGACTGGAGAGTAAGTTACGTATATTATACAAGAAATAATTCAAAGTGCAAAGTGCTTCTAAACATTATAAAAGTAACAACAACAACAACATTCAATTTATATACTGCCCTTCAGGACAACTTAATGCCCACTCAGAGCAGTTTACAAAGTATGTTATTATTATCCTCAAGATAATCACCCTGTGAGGTGGGTGGGGTTGAGAGAGCTCCTGGAAGCTGTGACTGACCCAAGCTCACCCAGCTGGCTTCAAGTGGAGGAGTTGGGAATCAAACTCATTTCTCCAGATTAGAGTCCCGCACTCTTAACCACTACACCGAACTGGCTCTAACAACAGTTTCCTCCATCCGTAATATACAAAGTACCAGTGCCTGTTTGTTAAAGTGACCGTGCCTCTCAATATTCAAGCAATTTGTATACGATACGAATGCATGTTCCCTGTGGGCAACAGCTGTGGAAGTGGGCTCCCTAAAGAGCATCAGTCCTCCACAGAGGCTCAGCTTGCTCACAGCCATCTGTAGCACAACTCACTTCTAAGCCTTCTATTCCCCAGCCGAGGTCCAAGCCCCAATTTCCCATTCCCAAGCAATTGCGGAGTGGGAGGGAAAAAACAGTCTCCACATAGTGACACTCCAGGAATTTCCCCTAGCCTCTATGGTAAAGACTAGGAGATGCAGCCCAGAGTGTCTCCCAGAAGTGACATCATATCCTCCCCCAAACCGCACTCTCCCCAGGCACCCTCCTTGAATCTCCTGGCATTTGCTGAGGATGCTACTGACATCCTCTCTTGGAACCAGGTCACTGCCACTTGGATTAAAAAGTAGAGTTGCCACGCCATGGCAACCTCTGGGAACTGGAGTGGGGAGGGACATGGGGGGGGGGGGTACAAGTATTGTGTGCATCCTTAATGTCACTTTTAGGAAAAGTGATGCAACATTGCTCTAGGAATCGCCATAAACTCTATGGTACAATGTGGCATCCTTTCTAGGCTTTCTCTGGAACTGTCATCATACCTCATGCAATGCCCACATTTTAAAAAAAAATTCTCCTACCACCTCTCAGATTGGCAGCAGGCAACAAGGGTCTTTCACCACAGTGGGAGATCTGCCAACCCCAAAGATAAAACCCTGCAGCTAGGACCCTGGAGCTCAGGAGGAGATTGGAACTATAAAACTTGGAACTACTTGCTTGGAACTACAAAATACCTTGAATGAGGCCAGAATGCCTCCCATTTGGCTTCAGCTAGAATCTCTCTCTCTGGCACCTCTTTAATTAGCTGACATGAGATTCTTGCAACTTAAGATCAAGATGTCATAGTTATCTTAAAGGAGGTGGGAGGTAGCAGTCATTCATCTAGAGCACCAAAACTACTTGGGCCAGACCTGAATACCAGTAGAGGTATTTGGCTTCGTGCTCGATGAGTGTTGCAACCAATCAGAAAAATACCCCAGTCCCTAGCTGATGAGGGGAGGGGGATTTTGAGAAGTGAATCAGCTCAAAGAGCTGGCACCTCCACTCAGAATTATACAGCCTCCCGTGACTTCTTTTCATTTAAAATTAGAAACATCTATGGCACTTTTGCTCCTGTGAAATTTCATAGTAGAAATGTTCCTCTTCCTCCATCCGTTTGTGCCGACAGTATCCTCAGAATCTCTCTACACAAGACGCCTCGGCGTGTGTTCGTCAAGTGTAGGGAGACACAATGTTAGCAGGGAAGTGGTTGTTTAAAAAGACAGAGCCAGCGGAGATCGCTCCTTGGAGGGTTTGTTAATTTAACCTTCACCTCCTGGAAGGCTCTGTCAATTTCACCTCTCCGGTCTAAAACTGTGTGGGGCAGCAACCAGAGGACAGCGAGGAATGGAAACGGGCTGAAACTGCCTTCCAGAGCCAGGCTTGGACCTGGAGAGGTTATATGGGCTAAAGTTTCCCTTCTGGCATTTCACAGCCCCTTCACACAGCTCCAGTGTATAGCGAAGCCTTTGCCCTGCCGCCGTCTCTGTCTTTTTAAACTACCCTTCTCGGCTAACATTGCATCTCCCGACGTATGTTCTTCATGTGTCAGATGTCTCATGTAGAGAGACACTCAGTCTCTATAGCCCTGTTCATATATTATAGTCTGCTTGTACATGCATACACTGGATGGAAGAAAGAGGCAACACGTGTTCATTTGATGAATGAAACCAGGGACCAGTATGTGGATACAGGTGGGGTTTGTATCACACATTCAGCTGTAATATGAGAATTAATGTACATACAAAGAATAAGCAAGTGTACGTTGTACTCAGACTGTACATGCATTCATTGCAACTTGTGAACAGGACCCGTTTCTCTCTAGCCACATTCCTTCATCACTGTAACCCTGTTCACATGTTACAATCGCCCAGCATCCTGTTTCACACAGAGGCCAACCAGTGCTCTGGAGAGCGAACAATACAGGGCCCTGAGACTCAGGGCCAAGCTACAAGTGACGAATGACACTTGAACAGCAAGTGTATTCCTCCCTGTTCACTTGCCCTCCACTCAGTCCACTTGCCGTTCAAGTGTCATTCGTCACTTGTAGCTTGGCCCCCAGTCTTTCCCCTGATGTTGCATCCTAGCACTGGGTTTCATTGGTTGACTGCCTCTGAATACACAGGCAGGAGAAAGCAAAAACTGGCGACATCACATGAATGTTTGAGGGAAAGGGAGGAAAAAGATGGATAATCACGCAATTTGATGAGGGAGTTCCTAGCCAACTGGAAACAGAGCTGCACGTCCATTTCCAATACTGTGTGTAAAATTGAAATCTACTTATCCTGGCAGGCTTATACCGGTAGGGTTGCCAACTCTAGCATGAGAAATTCCTGGAGAAATAGGAGCAATGCCTGGGAAGGACTGAGTCTGGGGAGGTGAGAGAGCTCAGCAGAGAAGTGATTTCATTCTAAGACTGCCAGTTCTCCTGGACTTTATGGTGTCCTGTACAGTCCACCCTCTGAAGTTGCTGTTTCTTCCATGGGGAGCTTATGTGTGTAGTCAGGAGATGAGTTGTAATTCTAGGAGAATGCCAAGATCCATCTTGAGAGTGACAACGCACACAGTGGGAGCCCAGTTCTGAGGGCCAGCACATGGCAGAGAGCATAAGGGCACATGCTGGCTTTTGAGTCCGTAGTAGCGAGTACATGTTGATGACATCTTGGCAACTAGAAGGAAACACCCTGCATTGAATTGGGCTGGATAAGCTGCAGGGAGAACTTCGGGTCAAGGGTCTTTCCCCCTCTTGGAAGCTGGGGACGAATTTGGATCGAGGCACAGAAGAAGCCGTTAGCTGAACTTTCGCTCACCTCCAAAAGGAGGGCAAAGGGGATTTCTTCATTTCCTCTCTGCTGTTTTGCCCATCCCTAATTAGTGTCTCCAAAATATCCATGTCAGTGTTTTGTAACCGAATGAGAACAGGGAGGGCTTTGCCAGAATTTCTTGGTGTTCCAGAAATTTTATAGTTTACTCTCCCATCCTGTTCTTTACACTGGACTTTGAAGCCAAGCTCCATGGGTGTTCCAAGACACTGAGGCCAAATGGCTTTCTCTAGAGTTACATGCGTATAGCTCAGATTAGAACGTGGCCTCTGAGAACTCAAAGGAGGGCGCCTGAAGGTAATGACCTACCTTGGGGAGAGACGCTGGACGGAGGGAGCAAGATGGCCTCCGCTAGCCACTAATCATTCATGACACATGAAAGAGCCTCCTTGCTTGCCAGTTTGGTAGTACAACCAGCCGGGCACTTTCTGCTTCGTGCTCCAACTGGAAGCAGCTGGCAGGATCTTTTCCAGGGTCTGAATCCAGGGCCATCTACATCAGTGGACGGCCGCATTGGTTTGTGTGTGGGGGGATGTCTTTTCCCCACTTAAAGGAACCAGCAGTGGTTAACAAGAATTCGGTTTATGTCTAGTTCCAGAGGGGAGAGAGGGGCTTACAGTGGGACTGAGAATCTTGCGCCATTTCGCCAGAGCTACCTTGTAATCCTGGAAGTCATTTCCAGAGCCATATTTGCTGTGCTGATGTGCCTTCATGCAAACAGCGAAATGCACAAGTTAAAAAAACAACAACAGATACATGATTTTAGGGATGAGCTTTTTTTCCCCTTTTGGTAGCCCATACAACTCTTAAATCTATATTAGGGGTCCACAAACTTTTAGACCCTGAGGGCAACTTTGGAATTCATGTTCAAGGTGGTGGGCACAACCACCAAATGGCCACCACAGGAAGCAGGGCCTATCACAAAATGGCTGCCATGGGAGGCAGGGCCACAAGCATGCTCTCTCTCTCTCTCTCTCTCTCTCTCTCTCACACACACACACACACACACACACACACACACACACACACACCACACAGAGCCCAAGTGCAGGAAAGAAGGGTCTAACTTAAAAGTATATAATGGGAAAGAATAAAACCACCACTGTAATGGCAGCCATCACCAAAACAGTGCTATTTTAATTGGCTCTGCCAATCAGATCTCCAGTGGGTAATAAGCCGCTTTCCTGGGCCAGAGCCCCAACTGGCCCCACCCCCTTTCTAAAACACTCGGCAGGCACCAGGAGAGGTGTCAGCAGGTTCCACATTATAGACCCCTGATCCATAGGATCCCCCCACACACTCCCTTTTATCAGGTAAAACTTTATGATAGGTACCCTTTGACTTGAGAACGGCTCTGCTGCTCGGGTTCCCAGATGGCCTCCCCACCGGTACCAGGCAGGGTCCCCTTCACTCACCCTTTTTTCTTTTTTGCATGCAACCGCTCCTGACCCCTGCGTGATGACATCACTCATGACATCATCACTGCCCTGGAGGCCGGACATGCCTGCCAGTCGCTTCTTCAGCTGGGTGTTTCTCCAATGCTTAGGGGCAAGCAGGCCCACCACTTCCCCGGTGCGGAAGAGGCTGGCCAACTGGGCGTTTCTCCTATGGGCAAAAATACCAGACATTTATATGTCCGGTATTTTTACCGTGGTCCCCCCAGACAGTCGGATAAAAAAACCGGACTGTCCAGCGGGAAACCAGACACCTGGCAACTCTATCTGCTGCTGTTCTGTACTCACAACGTGTTATGACCATTGATTGGGGGGAGAATTTCACACAGGATATTGGTATTCCAGTTCTGAAGCAGCAACCTGTTTGTTCCATAGCCTTTGCAAATGCAGGCAGTCCTTCTGTGAGTCTGTGAATCTAAGCTAATGGATTCTGTGACATCAGAGCATGCTGGCCTATGACATCAAGAAAAGCAGGAGGCAGGGAAAAGGTGAAGATGGTAATGCAAAATCAAACAGGAGGAGATTTGATGCTCTTGAAAATGCATGGAAATCCTGCAAGAGCGTACATCCCATTGAAATGAACAGTGGGAGTGCAGCAGCATGTTCCATGCTCTCTCGCAATGCTCTAATCACGTCCCTGGGATGCATGCAGAAGAAGGGTCTAGAGCAGGGGTGGGGAACCTTTTCCCCACCAAGGGCCAACTTTATGTTGTCCTGCACGGTGAGGGCCCTTTCTCCTGCGCAGGTGATGGCGCTCCCAGAAATGACGTCATCATGCAGCATGCGTGATGACATCACTTCCGGGAGCAACGTCACATGCGCGGGAGAAAGGGTGCTTGTGTCCCCTTTCTCCCTGCCACCACTGCTGCGGCCTGCTGGTGGTGGCAGCAGCAGCAGCAACTCTGTCGCCAGCACCAGTGCTGCCCGCTGTTGCTGCCGCTGCCACTTGCTCTTGCTGCCGCGGCACAAGACACTTTTGCCAGCACTGTGGGTTGCTCTCGGCGGTGGTGGCAGCATGCAGCGGTGGCAACAGCAGGCTGCAGCAGCAGCAAGAGCAGCCTGCTTTCACTGCCGCTGCCGCCTGCTCTCGCGGTGCAGGAACGCGACCCCTAGGGAGGGGGGCGCCCCAGGGAGCGTGCCCCCCACCAAGTGTGTAATTGGGAGAGGGGGGAAGGGGGGATTGAGGGGGGGTTCGCCTGCAGCTTCGCCGCTCTCCACGGGCCAGTCCAAATGACTTTGCGGGCCATATACGGCCCGTGGGCTGGACGTTCCCCACCCCTGGTCTGGAGGAACATGGCACAGGAGAATAACTTTGGCTGAAACTAAAGAACTGTCGTAAGTAATCCTTGTGTCCAAAGGCCTCGGAATTTTTTTTCAAGCTGCACCTGACAGCTCAAAAGCCCAAGTCCGCCCATCATGTTTCATGGATATAGATTATCCTGTCATCAAAAGAAAGGATCTCTCCAATTGTTACTGTGGGCCAGCTGGTCTTTGGCTTTCCTTTCCCCCACAGTGTAATATATATCTACCATTCCGTGGAGCGTCTGACTCACAGTCTCTTTCTTCTGTATGGAGCTGGTGGACTGAACGCTTTGAGAATAGGTCCATAAATCACAGTGGCGCCTCCGTTTAGCAATAAATCTTCTGATAATTCAGAATAGGGCAAGAAGTCTATAGCAAGAGATTGATTTTTTAAAATCATTAAAAATAAAAAAAAAATAGTCCTATAATCCACAAGGGGTCACTCTCTTGGCAGAAATTCTTTTCTTTGAAAATGACTTTAACGATAACATAAAAATGGTTTAATCTTAATGATTTGAAGGAAACAAAACGACACGTCTGGTCCCAAAGGACTCAGAATATACTCAAACCAAACAGCTCGCCTTGAAGAGACAAAACCAAAGTCCTGTTTCATGAACAAAAATACAAAAAGTTAAGCATCTCATCTTTCACGGGACACAAAATCCCAGCCATGCGGGGCTCTTCCCTGAACAGTGCCAAAGCAGAAACGGCCAATGGCGGCCTTGGCTTGGACACCGCAGATTTTCTTTTTAAAGTTGATCACAACACTGGAACTGAATAAACAGGAGCTTTCAAGTCCCCAAAGTGTATTTTTAAAAGAAGCCCTTGGCTTATTGGGTGTTTCTCTCTTCCCCGGCACAATTCTACATCTCTCTGTCTTTATTTCTCAGGAAATTTCATTCCATCTAGGATTAAGATGTTCTCATTGTACAAAGGTCTCTGGGGCACAGAGATACTTGGCCGCTGCAGTGACATTTGAACGGGTGAACTTCCAGACACGAGTTCCCATTCCCACTCTTGGCTACTGCGCTGCCCCATCTTTCAAGAGAAGTTGATGCCAGTACTGTTAAGAGAAGGCCCTTCTCTCAGGGCTGCAGGCAGGGTCTAGCCAAGAGGGCAAACCTTGAGTGATGTTGCAGACTGGTGTCCAGAGCCTCACATATGTTGTTGTTGTTATCTATTAATCTTATATTCCACTCTCCCCTCTTATGTGGGCTCAGAGCGGATAACTGCCATCAATAAAATTGCATTTAAAACCATCTTTCTATATAAAAGGCAAGCAGTATTGGCGACGATGCACTTTTTATCCTGGCGCGCCTGCACAGGTGTGTGTCGTGGCCAGTGCGGCCCCTGGAGGAAGTCGTGGTGGCGGGACAGCCGGGCAATCCCGCCCACCCCTCCGGAGGGAGCTGCGGTGGCAGGACAGCCAGCTGAGCCCGCTTGCCCCTCCGGAGGAAGCCGCAGCAGCAGGAAGTCCAGCATTCCTGGGGTTTTTAGAGCCCGTTGTGTTTAAAATGGACTCTGTTGCTAGTAAATAAAAATGTACCAATTGATGAACATCCCTTGACGGCAGACCCACATTACCCAGCCCCAAACCAAACGTCCCATGGGAGTGGGAGATGGAGAAATAAGGATAATCAACTGGTGGAAAAACTGGGGCGGGCGGGGCACAGTGCCCTTCCCCCCCAACAGGAGACTGGCAGGAAGAACTTGTCCGTGCCCCAACCCCATACACCTGATGGAACATCTCTGTCTTACAGGCCCGGCAAAAGGACGACAAGTCTGTCTGGCCCGAGTCTCAGCAGAGAGAGTTCCACCAGGCTGGGGCCAGGACCGAAAAGGCCCTGACTCTGGTTGAGGCTAGGCGAGCCTCCCTGGAGCCAGGGACCACCACCAACTGTTTATTGGCAGATCAAAGTACCCTCCGGGGCACATATGGTGAGAGGCGGTCCCACAGATATATTGGTCCAGTCCGCTAAGGGCCTGGGACAGCAAAAAGGCCACAGGGTGGGGCATATGGGTTGTGCTGTAATGCCTGATGCTGCTTTGGACTCCCAACTAGGGTTGCCAACTCTGGGCGCAGAAATTCCTGGAGATTTGGGGGTGGAGCCTGGGGAGGGCAGGTTTGGGGAAGAATCTCGGGAGGGTATAATGACTGTTCACCCCCTAAAGAAGCCATTTTCTCCAGAGGAACTGATTCCTATAGTCTGGAGATCAATCGTAATTCTGGGAGGCTTGCATTCCTGTTCAACACTGGAGAAATGGCAGACACGCAGGAGTTGAGTTGGCCCTACTTGAATTGCTAAGGCAAAAACATTTTGAGAACCTTTGTTGCATATGACAGAACTGTCCCACGTGGAACTAGGCTATTTAGAAAAAAAGTTTCATTTTTGCATTCTTAATTTAGCAACGTGACTTAAACGTCACATAGTTTTTCTCTTGAGAGGGACTTCATCTTTGACCTGTGTTTGTCACAACACTGATTTAATATTTCCCCATATCAGGACAAATCAAAGTGGATCTCCTAAGATGTAACACAGTCGTTCCCCCAAACAAAAATCAGGTCAAGCGCCTTACCAAGGCTGTTTCCGCACTTCCTTAAAGGGACGGCCCACTCACCAAACGTGGGCAGCTTTCCCCCTTCACTCCATATATCTACGTTTTCACAATGGTTGCAGGCTATTTGGCTTCTGGTTTTTTGGGTGCCTTTTCTGGCACCAGGGGAAAGTGCAGTTCCAGAAAAAGCACCAAAAAAATGGAAGCCGAACAGCAGGCAACCGTTTTGAAAATGTAGACGTCTGGAGTGAAGTAGAAAAGCCACCTGTGTTCGGTGGGTGGGCCGTCCCTTTAAGCACATGCCGAAACGGCCCAATTCTGAAAGAAAAAGACAGAGGAAAAGAAAAAGACAGCCATCGTTGTTCTGTTTTCTTTTCCACAGATTTCAACAAGGGTGTTGTTAACCATGTGCTCAGCTGAACCCCTGAGTCTAATCCATTGTACCTCCTGTACAATGCTGAGGGAGATAGGTGGGGCTGGGAAAGGTTGACTTTCCGTGAGGGACCCTGAAGACGCTTCTGCCGAATCCTGGAACTCGATGTCCACGCCTGCACCAAATTGTACAGGATTTTTGCACAATGTATGTCTCTTGTGTAGAAGAGTCATACAACGCTGACCCTCAAGATAAAAGTTTCCAGCCCAAGCCAAATCATGCCTGCTGCCTCCAAACACAAACAGCGCCACGCTCCAGTCTCTTTAGCTAGCTCACAGAGGGCCCCTGCTTGGCACAGCGAGGCCACTTGAAAGTTCATAAGATGATAAGCACATCCCAGCATGAATGTTCTGGGAAATGGATTTGAAGGCAAAGCCTGTAATCTGGGGTGACACTTCGAAGACGCCTGCTGGGGGCTCTCCATGTGCCGAAAGAGGCAGAGTTGCAGTGGGGTGGGAGCGGAGAACACAAAGAAAGCAGGGACCCTGAGACCCCTCCCCTACAAAGCTTGTCTGCCCAAGCCACAGACAACCTTCACCCCCATCCTGGCTTCTGCCTGCCAGGATCAAACTGCAAAAAAGACAGCAAATGTACGATCAGAGCGCTCCAAGAAAGTTTCCAGCTGGTCTTATGTTGATATACATACCCTACATTTCTCCTCAATGGGGACTCAAAGCAGCTGACAATATAGTTCTTCCTTCCTTCATTTCAAACTTACAAAAACCACGCTGTGAAGTAGGTTGAGAGTGGTTGACCCAAGGTCACCCAGCCAGCCTCCACGGCAGAGCGAGGAGTTGAGCGAGCACCTCCCAGATCCCAGTCCGTCACTCTGACCACTACATAGGGTTGCCAACTCCAGGCTAGAAAATTCCTGGAGATTTGAGGGGGTGGAGCCTGCGGAAGGCAGGGAGGTTGGCAGTCCTAACCAGCCAATGCTCCTGTCCTTGCCCCAACTCTTCAGTCTGCTGTTCAGCTACGTGATGGCTGGTCCCTGCCTTTGCATCTGGGCACACACTTCTGCCCTGAGGCCAGACGATTAACAGAGCAATCCCAAGCAGAGTTATTGCAGTCTAAGTCCATTGATTTCAATGGGCTTAGACTGGAGTAACTCTGCTTAGGCTCTAGAGGAGTTAGCCGTGTTAGTCTGTAGTTGCAAAACAGAAAAGAGTCCAGTAGCACCTTTAAAACTAACCAACTTCGTTGCAGCATAAGCTTTTGAGAACCACAGCTCTCTTTGCCAGATGCATCTGAGGAAGAGAGCTGTGGTTCTCGAAAGCTTATTCTGCAACGAAGTTGGTTAGTCTTAAAGGTGTACTGGACTCTTTACTATTTTGTTTAGGATTGTGCTGAAAGTTTCGGATCCCCTTTGCAGAGCTCTAGAAAAGTCATTGTTTGATCCAAACCCTTCATACGTGTGTGTGTGTGTGGGGGGGGGGATATAGCAACTTGGTCTTCCTCCTATATCCTCCTCTTTCTCTCAGGCAGCAGCAAGCTTTACGTACTTAAAAGTAGTACAAAGGCATGTAAAGTTCCCCCTTGACTCCCCCCCATCCCACCCCGGCTCTCTTGCCAAAAGCACAGCCCTTCATGCAAATACCTGTGGCTAACCTGAGAAGGCAGAGAGATTGAAGGAAGTCCCCCCCCCTCCGGTGCACTCTGGGGATGTCTGTCCTGGGAGAGAGGGAGAGAGGCCTCCAGAACTCTTCGCCTTTTGAGCCCCCACAACAGCGGTAAAAGGCAACAGACTCTCTCCCGGACCTGTGCTGACCATGCTCGGAAGTGCTCCCATGTTCTTAATGCTGCAGTCTTGTACATGTTTGAGAACGTTCTGGCTATATGCCTGGAAAGTTTTATTTACATATTTATACCTTGTTTTCCTCCCCACACGGGGACTCCAAGCAGCTTACAACATTCTTCTCCCCTCCTCCATTTTATCCTCACAACAACTTTGTGAGGTAGGCTAGTCCGAGAAAGTGACTGCCTCCAGGTCACCATGGCACAGTGGGGGATTGAACCCGGACCTCCTAGATCCTAGCCCAACCCTCTAACCATTATACCATATGAGTTCAAGCAGGATGCAACCGCCGCAGTCATTCCTTTCTTTTCCACCAGCCATGTGGTTTTCACAGGTAGAGTGCTTCTTGCCTTGGAGGTTCTATCCAGTTATTATGGGTCATGAGCAAGGCTGGGCCTACCCCGCATGAACGGTGTCATTCTTTTTTGAGAATCTATTCTCGTTTTGGCAAGCCTTGCAAATGAATGCTGCTTCCTCGCCACCCTCCGGACTCTCAGTCTTCCTGGCCAAGCCCATGTTCGACCACATGCTTTGTCTTCCTCGTACAGGAAGGTGCTATTGCAGAGGCAGATTCAAACCAGACCCCAGCTTAGGGTTGCCAGCTCCAGGCTGGGAAATTCCTGGAGATTTGTGGGGTGGATCCTGGTGAGGGCCGGGTTTGGGGAGGAGAGGGACACAGCAGGGTATAATGCCACGGAGCCCATTCCTCAAAGCAGCCATTTCCCCCCAGGGGAACTGAACTCTATGGCCTGGAGATCAGTTGCTATTCCTGGAGATCTCCAGCCACCACCTGGAGGCTGGCAACCCTACTTCTCATGCAGCATCCGGTTGCCAACCTCCAAGCGGGACCAAGAGTTCTGCCAGACTGAAGAGATCAGAGTCTCTCTGCACAAGACATGATGCTCACGTGACTTACTTTCTGTCTATATTCAAGTGTGCTCTGTCTCCCTAGCCCTGCATGTGTATCCGCAATGGGAGAATAAGTGTAAGATCTTTCATTTGAGCATCTCTGTGGAGTCTGTCTGCAAGACCTCTTACACAGGGACTCGCAAATGTAGGGAAATGCAATGTTAGATGGGAAGCCTAGTTTAAAAAGACAGAGCCAGCGGAGATTGCTCCTCAGAAGGCTTGTTATTGACAGAGCCTTGGGGGAGGCGAAGATGAAATTAACAAACCCTCTGAAGAGTGATCTCTTCCAGCTCTGTCTTTTTAAACTGCCCTCCTGTAGAGAGGTGAAATTGACGAAGCCTTCTGCTCTGTCTTTTAAAACTACTTTCTGGCAAACATTGCCTCTCCTTACACCTGAGCATCCAGTGTAAGATGTCTAGTGTAGAGAGACTCTTAGTTCCTCTGAATGGCAGCTTCAGAGCTCCGTCCCTTCTCCAAACTCTTCCCTCGCAGGCCCCAGACCCAACCCTCCAAGAATTTCCCAACCTGGAGTTGGCACCCTGCTCCTCTCCGTGTTAGCTTCCAGACCCCTGCTCCATCCGCTTGCACCCCTTCCCCAACTTCACAAAATGCTGCTTGCAAAGGGGGAACTGAACCCTCTCCCAGGGTCAGACTCATTCCAACCCTTGCCAAGCCTGCAGGATTTTTCAGAGTTCGCACCAGCACATCCTCCGGGTAATAATTAACAGCCGAGGGTGCTCCAAGCCTCCCCCCCCCCCCAAGGTCTGTCGTGACTCAGTCACTGCGGACGCGAAGGGCTTTGTCATATTCATTAGGTGTGGTTAATTGCCTTCTTGGGGAGGGAGCAGAGAGAAGTCAAGGTAAGGAAGGGGAACCCCTTGATGCAAAGCAGGCGCTCTCTAGGTTGGCAACGCCTTGATAAAATCAGGAGCGAGGGAGGAGGGAGCCCGCTTCCTTCCAGATTATGGGATGCCTGTGCTGTGTAACCGGATCGCCGCTTCGCCTCCAAAGCAGATTTTGACTATTGAATAAGCCCCCCACCCCACCCCCCAGGCCACAGAGTAATGGAATGCGCATGCTTGGGGCGGGGGAGGGGAGAGCAAAGGGTTCACATGTTGCATATTAACCAGAAGCTGCAGCGGCACAGATTTCTGAGCCCTTCTTTGCCAAATGGGACCCTTGGCGGACCAAACCGATCACCCAAACTAAAGTGGCTTGGGAAGGGGAGGGCGAGTTCAGAGAGATTTCTTTGGAACTGCACCCCACTTGCTTATTTATTTATTTCATTTATAGTTTGCCTTTCTCACTGAGAGTCTCCCTACACAAGACATCTTACACTCAAATGCAAGATCTTACACTTGTTCTCCCATTGTGGACACACTCGTGGAAATGCTAGTGTAAGGAGACAAAATGTTAGGGGGAAGCTTAGTTTAAAAAGGGGAGGTGAAATTGACAGAGCCTTCCTGGAGGTGAAGAAGAAATTAACAAACCCTCTGAGGAGCCATCTCTGCAGGCTTTTTGTAGAGGTGAAATTGACAGAGCCTTTGGGCCAAGCTACACATGACGAATGACACTTGAACAGCAAGTGGATTGAGTGGAGCGCAAGTGAACAGGGAGAAATACACTTGCCATTCAAGTGTCATTCGTCATGTGTAGCTTGGCCCTTTGCCTCTCTTTTTAAACTTCGCTTCCCAGCTAACATTGCATCTCCCTACTCTTGAGCATTCTTGTGTAAGATGTCTCATGTTGACAGACTCTGAGGGTATACTTGAATATAAGACCACACAGAAAGTAAGTCACTTGAGCATCCCTGCGTAAGATGTCCTGGGTAAAGAGATTCTCAGACTCAAGGCAGATGACACAGTGTGAGATTAGCACAATCGGTATCAAGGGCGTTTCAATAAGCAAAGCCTCTTGCTACGAAAACCCTACCAGGGGTCACCAAAAGTCAACTCTGACTACAGGGCAGGATTTCATTTCCGGGGAAATAAATGCAAGTTTACAAAGATATCACATTAGTAAAAAAAAATCCCATACAGAGTTGAAGAAATGTTGAAACAGAGCATAAGCGATTCTAGAACCGACATTCGATAACACAGAACTACCCAGTCAGGCCATACTTAAAGCAACATAGGAGCTTGTGTACAACTCTGCATTCCTCAGAATGTATTTACTTCCTTTATTTACTTCCTTTATACCTCACCCTTCTCCCCAGTGGAGTGCCAATGCGGCTCGCTGAATTCTCCTCGCTTCCATTTTTTGGTTTTTATGGGCGTAGCTTGAACCCTGACCCTTTCAAAGCAGCTCTGCAGCCTTGACTGAGACTTGCTGTCGGGCCCTGAGGATTTCCCCCTTACTCTTTTAAAACATTTTAAATTATACTCTGACATCCAACCTGTCGAAACGTTCTGGTGAACTCAAGAGCTCGCCCGCCTTTCATTTGTTTGGTCCTCAGAAAATGTATTCTGTGGATTGTGGTTCTGCGGGATGGCCAGCAAAGACTTCAGTCCAACACCGTCAAATTGACAGAGTGGTGTGCTAACACAAAGAAATCTAAATGGCAGGCCAAGACAATCTGATTTCTCACCTGGAAGCTCATGCAGATTTGTACAAGTGCACAATGCATCATTTATTCTGCTTCTCCAAAGTTGAACTCTTATGCCTGCTTGTCATGGAGTAAGCAGCATTGAAGACTGACTCCTGAGTAAACATGCATCAGATTGCACTGCTAGTTCAGGAGTTGAACCTCACTTGCCCTCTGCCTAGGGCAGGCTCTTTTGGAGTCAGCCAGGCATAAGTGTGCCCATAAATCCCACAGCAGAATGTCACAAACATAAGAGCCAGTTTGGTGCTGTGGTTAAGAGCGGCAGGACTCTAATCTGGAGAGCCGGGTTTGATTCCCCACTCCTCCGCTTGAAGCCAGCTGGGTGACCTTGGGTCACTCACAGCTCTCTCAGAGCTCTCTCAGCCCCACTCACCTCACAGGGCGATTGCTCTGAGGATAATAATAGCACACTTTGTAAACCGCTGTGAGTGGACATTAAGTTGTCCTGAAGGGTGATATATAAATCGAATGTTATTATTGTTATTAAGTGCTGGGTACTTGCCGTTCGTTAAAACTAGAAAGCAGAGATTCGACAGCCAGGGCTATCTTTTACTTATTTTGACATTTATGCTGTACCCCCTCCCCAAATGGGGTACCAAAGCAGCTTACAATAGCAGTCTCCCTCTATTTTATCCTCACAACAACCACCCTATGAGGTAGGCTAGGCTGAGAGTGTGTGACTGGCCCAAAGTCACCCATTGACCTTCCATGGCAGAACGAGGATGCTAAACTGGGCCTTTCCAACCTTAGTCCAGCACTTTAACCACTACACCACGCTGTTGTAGCTGTTCTATGCACATAGAATCACGAACATGCATCCCCTCCTCTTGTCTCAAGAAAGGACCATTCATCTACAAGAACCAGCCCAACAAACAGTTGCTGCTGTGCTGCAAAACGCTACCGTGAGCCAGTCAGTGAAGCTGCAGAACCCACATTCACACAACTCCGTACCTCACCATCTGAAAACTGTCACCCCCCCGCTTTTATTTATTTTATTTCATTTATACCCTGCCATTCTCCCCATCGGGGACCCAAAGCATCCTTGCCCTCTCCTCCATTTTATCCGCACAACAACCCTGTGGGGTAGGATAGGCTGGGAGCGGGTGACTGGCCCAGCATCTCTTCCTTGGCAGAATGGGGGTTTGAACCTGGATCTCTCAAAGCCTAGACCTTCACTCTAGCCACTACACCACACTTCCTCTTCCACTGACTTTTCCCTTCTACGCTCCAAGTTCTATACTGTGGGTTCTACTTTTCTTTTAAATAGTGCAAAGCAAAACAGCCGTTAGCAAGTTGATCGGTGAGTCATATTTCCTCAAGAATGCTGGGAAATGCCAAGCTGTTTTTTAATGAGTAACAGTGTTTTGCTGGAGCTTTCCATAGCCAAACTAATAAAAGTGGGGGCCGTTTCTATTTTTTTTTTAAAAAATCATCCAAAGGGAGCGAAGAAGCTGTAGGAATCACCTCTGTTGGAACAAGAGAAGACAATTAGTCACATAACCTGAAACATGTGCGAGTGTGTACATTACGCATGTAGTTATGGGGGACACACACTGGAAAGGAGCTTGCCAAAGATGTTGGGTTTTTTTTATTAAAAAAAGACTGCCTTTACAAAGGCACAACTGTACGAAACCTTGTAATTTGCCCAAATAAAACTTAATTTGAGCCATGAAATAGCTGTGGTTTATTGTGTAATATATGTGCTATGTGTTTTAATTTAATAGAATCCAATATAATATAAAGGTGTTCTCCCCCCACCCCACCCCCACTTTTTCAGAGCAACTCCAAGCTGTTCCCACAGTACAAATTCTCCTTGGCGGGGGTGGGGGGGCATCAATCAGTCATGGAGGAGGGTTCCCTCCAAAAAGACTGGCGAGATGTGTAGTGGTTTTAAGGTGAGAAATGCTGCCTTTTGGGACAAGATGCCCGGGTTGCTCTGTGGGAATTTGCATTCTTCCCAGACTGTTGCTGAGATTCTCAGGTTAAGGATATAGAGCAGGGGTGGCCAAACTGTGGCTTGGGAGCCACATGTGGCTCTTCTAGATATATTATGTGGCTCCTGGAGGTCTCTGCGTATCGCAGTGGCCATACATTTTATTTTAGTCTAGTTTATTTCCCTCCCTCCCTTTCCTCCCTTCCTCCTTTCTTTCCATGTTTTTCCCTCCCTTTCCTTCTTTCTTTCCATGTCTTTCCCTCCCTTTTCCTTTTTTCCTTCCTTCTTCCTTTCTATGTCTTCCATGTTTTCAATAAAAATGTTGGGGTTGCCAAGTCTGACACAAAAAATATCTGGGGACTTTGAGGTGAAGCCTAGCAAGGATGTGACGTCACTTTTGTGATGCCACTTCCAAGTCAAAAGTCAGATGATGACTCTTCCCAAGCTCCACCCCTTCTGATGATGTCACTTCCAGCACACTGCACCAAAACCCCACCCCTTCCTGTGATGTCACTTCCGGGACACTCCCCCAAACCGACTTCCTCATCTGAAATCACTTCAATGCATCGTCTTGCAGCTCTCAAACATGTGACGTTTATTCTCTGTGGCTCTTACATTAAGCAAGTTTGGCCACCCCTGATATAGAGGGAAGGAGTCCTGGGAACATGGGCGGGGGGAGCCTGCCAAGATGGTGGTGGTGGTGGTGGAGGGAATGGGCAGCTGTTGCACAGGCAGAGCAGGTAAAAGTCCGGGAGACAATGGCATGGGACCTTCCCCAGAGCAAGTACCCAAAAGCATGTCACTGTATCCTGTTGTGTTTGTGCTTCTGGGGAGGTGGAGCCATTCCCTGCAGTGGTTCTCACTTTAGGGAGAAAAATCGGGGTGAAACCATAGCACATGGATTGCATGCGGAAGGTTCAGTTTAAAGGATTTAGGTCAACAGGGCTGGGAAAAGCCTCTGGGTAAAATCCTTTGAGATCTACTGTTGACCAGAACAGTGCCATAAACTAGGCTTGGGGTTCTCCCAGAGTACAGAGATCTGTTCCCTTTGAGGAAATGGCAGTTTTGGAGTACCATAGAGTCTGTCCTCTATGGTATACCATAGAGACTAAGAGCAAGAGATGTTCTACAGTGACATCACATCCCTGCTGAGTTCCTCTCTCTCCCCAAACTCCAGCCTTCCTAGGCACTGACCCCAAATCTCCAGGAGTTTCCCAAGCTGGAGTTGCCAACCCCCCGAGCATCTTTTGACACTGGATGTAGTCTTGCCCATCTGGGAGGCCGTTCTGGTGCCCAGGAAATCAAGAGGACCTTGATAGTTGCCCAGGAACAAAAAGGCCCCCAACCCTGGCTGTTGGCTGCTGCAGAGAAGTTATCCTTCGAGGAGACAGTGGTAGCTGATGGGCAGCGTCTTCAGCTGCTCTAGAGGAGGCAGAGGCTGGAAGCCAAGCAGTCCTTGCAAAAGGCCTGAACTGTGCGTCCCTCCTTTAAAGAGAGGTGTGTGTGTGTGTGTGTGTGTGTGTGTGTGTGTGTGTGAGGCTGTGCAGGACAGGAGCTAGAGAGGGGAGGGCCAGAGTGCCTGCAAACCCACTACCCTCTCAATCAGAGGCCAAGTGGGGGACAGAATTAAGGGCTGCACCCTCCTCACAACAACATACTCCCAAGGATGCAAAACTACAGAATGAATGAACAAATACTCGAGAAAACTTCTGTGGGGCTGACACACTCACGCACTCTGGGTTCATTTACTGGGAGGGGGGAAAATGTGCTTGTGCAGTGCAACCTTTTTTAAAAAAGCATCTTTTCAAGCTTTTTCCCCCTTTGTAGTTTTCAGACTTTAAGGGACGCATTTGAAGTTAATAATTTATTTATTATTCACAATCAAAGAGAATAAATAAAACGCACCTGTGCCGAAGCTGACACTTGCTTTGTGCACAGGCAGATCGTCTACTGGCACCGCCGGAGGAGGACGGGGAGGGCCTTGCCGCAGCAGCCCTGTGAAAAGACTTGTGGATCGTGTCTGTGCTTGTGACTGTTCGTTGCTGCTGCTCCCCCCCCCCCTTTTAAGGAGCCCGTCAGAGCAGCTCTTCATCACAACGCAAGTGAATACTTATGGAACAATAGGTCTTCCCTAGAGAAATAACTACATGTCCCATGAGGCACTGCAAATGCCATGTGCCGATTTTAAGTATTAAGTGTTTAAGGGGGATTTTTAGTATTAAGGTATTAAATCTCATCTCAAAACGTTCTACTTAAAAAAATGAGTCCTGGTACAACTGGGGTTTGTGGTGTTGGGGAGGAAGCAGCATGACGTTTGGTTCCAAGGATTGTTACCAGTGAGTAGGGTGCGATGCAAACCAAGCCTTCCTGGGAGCCACAGGGGCAAGAGAGTGCCATTTCTGGACCTTACCGACAAATTCTTGAATTGCATAATGCAGGGAAGGGGCCAGTCAGGGAGTCCTTCCTGTACCCTCCATCCATGCAGAAAGAGATTGCGATCAACAAGGAGCCGAGTTTGCAACTTCCAAGTAGCCTCCTGGAAGTTTTCGATTTGGTAATGCTTTTCAGATGCTACAATAAAGCCTTCATTAAAAGGGGATTTGGTGAACTTGCTCATGGAAGCGGGGCAGGAAAAACAGGGCCCTTTACATTTTTGGGATGGGGGTGGGGAGAAGTTTGCAATTCCTACCAGAGTATGGAGTATGAGATTCTTGATGGCTGATGACCGAAAGAAGGATGTGGTTGGGGATCGGGAGAGGGAAGGCAAAGTATCGACATCGGGGAACTACATCAGCAACGACTTGGAGATGGAGCCCTTGATGTGTTGGGTCTCGCTTTCAGCTCCAAGTATTTCACCAGCAGGACATGGAGCTTACAGACTAGGATCTGGGCGACCCAGGTTCGAATCCCCACTCTACCACGGGAGCTCGCCACGTGACCTTGGGCCCATCACACATTCTCAGCTTAACCTATCTCACGGCACTATTGTGAGGATAAAATAGAAGAGAGGAAAACAATGTAGGCCACTTTGGGGACAAAGGTGGGGAATAAATGAAGTAAAATAAAACAAAATACACGTACATGCACAGGCTTCCAGTAGAAATTGTTCCCCGAAGTGCAGTTTGCTCACCTCCCTCTTCTTATTGCAGCCTAAAATGCTCCCGAAACGCTGTTTCTGGGAGCAGGGGACCCCCAGGAACAGACAGGGGAGAGTCAAAAGCCTGCAGCAAGGAGGAATCAGCAAACCCCACCCCCATTATGTCCATGGTAATTCTCTGCAGGATACAACCCAAAGTCACCTACGGAATTGATGGCTGCTCTTCTTAAATCAGAAATGGTGGAACTAAGGGCTGTGAAGAACAGTTGGGCAGAATTCTTAGCAAAATGAAACAAACGTCCAGTAGGACTTTGAAGACTAACATTTATTTCAACACCAGCTTCGTGAGTCCCAACGCTCTTCCTCAGATACGTCTCTTGCATCTTAAGGAATGAGCTGTGGCTCATGAAAGCTCCTATGGACATAAATGTTGTTAGTCTTGAAGGTGCCACTGGACTTTTGTTTCATGGTGCTGCAACAGACTAACACGCCTTTGCATTCAGAACCCTGTGCAGCTTCCTGTGTAGAAATACAAGACCCCGATGAACTTCTCCACAGACCGCCAAAGAATGACTCATAAGGCAAACACCTAAAGGTGACTCACCAAAACAAACCACTATCCTATTTTTATACAGCAAGCCTCTTTTTGCATTGTAAGGGAGAGCCAAGCTTTATCCCAACCAAGAATCCTCACAACCCTTGATCCTCCTAAAAGTCCACCTTCAGAGGGATTTTTATTTAAAAAATGAAAAAAAAAATCTGGAATTTGGTACTGGGTGCCAGACTCAGCTTCTAGAGAATCTCTCCTTGCAATACTCCCCCACCCCCAAGTTTCTAGCCCTTAAGGCTGCAAAGATCAGCCTGAAAGGGTCTAGGAGCAGGGATCCTCAACCTTTTTGAGCCTGTGGGGACCTTTGGAATTCTGACAAAGGGTGGTGGGTGCAGCCACAAAATGGCTGCCACAGGAAGCAGAGCCAACTACAAAATGGCCACCACATGAAGCGGAGCCAAGTACAAAATGGCTGCCACAGGAAGTAGAGCCAACTACAAAATGGCTGCCACAGGAAGTGGAGCCAACTAGAGAATGGCTGCCACAGGAAGTGGAGCCAACTAGAAAATGGCTGCCACAGGAAATGGAGCCAACTACAAAATGGCTGCCACAGGAAGCGGAGCCAACTACAAAATGGCTGCCACAGGAAATAGAGCCAACTACAAAATGCCATGGAGGTCATGCATAACAAATAGTAACTCTTCAGCATATCAGGCAGAAGTTGTGTTTAACACAGTGCCTTTTAAAATCAACAAACTGCAACAAACCCAGATGCCAGCTCTGCCCCTATATCTACCCAGGGAATACAATTACAGGACCCAATGGCATCAACTACACTGTCTCTGGCTCTTACAGCTGCTCATCCTCCAATCTGATATATGCCCTCATGTGCCAACAATGTCCTTCTGCTCTGTACATTGGACAAACCAGCCAACCTCTACGCAAAAGAATAAATGGACACAAATCTGACATTAGAAATGGAAACGTCCAGAAACCGGTGGGAGAACACTTCAATCTACCAGGACATTCCATCAAAGACTTAAAGGTCGCTGTAGTTCAACAGAAACCTTTCAAAAACAAAGTCCAACGGGAGGCTGCTGAATTGGAATTCATATGCAAATCTGACTCTGTCAAGCTGGGACTGAATAGGGACTATGAATGGTTATCACATTATCACAGGTAAGTTAGGTAACAGATTTCCTTTACAGAGGCGGGGTCTGGGGGAGCCCAGTGGCACCTGGTGTGGGCTTCTGGGGACCACAGTTCTCTTTGTCAGATGCATCTGACGGGGAGAGCTGTGGTTTTCGAAGGCTTATACTACATTGGAATTGGATGGTCTGGTTGTTTTGTTGCTACAAACCAACACGGCAAACTCCTTTGAAGCCTTACACAAGCCAATTAATCTCCACTCTAAAAGGAGATGTTTACATTTACTGGCAAAGGAATGTTTTGGTTGAACCCTCCCTCTCCCCCCCCTTACTGCATCTTCTCTCTCCTCCCCTTCTCCCCCCTCCTCTTCTATATTTGACCAGTTTCTGTTCCATGCATCTGATGAAGAGAACTTCATTTTCGAAAGCTTATGCTACAATAAAATTGGTTAGTCTTAAAGGTGCTACTGGACTCTTTTGGATTTCATATTTTAACAATATTTTCTTGCATTCAAGCAGCTTACCTTCAGCCACACAGTGAAGATCCTGAAGCAACTTTTTAAAAACTCTGCACAGCCAATCAGATCTCCAATGGGCAGTCAGATGCCTGCTGGGCAAAACCCCATCTGGCTCCGTCCACTTTCTAAAAACACGTGGTGGATACCAGGAATGGTGCTGGCAGGTGCCATGGCAACCTGGGGCACCATGCTGGGAACCCCTTGTTGAGAATATTAGTCAATATGAGCAAAGGAACTACAGGTATGATTCCAGGGAACCAGAAACGCAGAAATGCACACCTTCAGTTAGGTGAAATATACATACAGCCATCTTTTAAATGGGGAAACCTTAAATTATGTACATAAAAAATGAACTATATAAACTCCTTACAAAATAGAACAACACTGTATTTAATCTCAAAAAGGTAATGTGTAGAATTTTACTACATCCAAGCTTCAAGTTTTATCCTTCAAAGGACCATCCCCACGCCTGATAATTCCAACTTCGATGTTCTTGCAAGCTGGACAACCAACATCCAACTATTAAAAGTGCCAGTAAAAACTTTGTAAATAATATTCCCTTCCTCTGATTTAAAAAATGAACTACAGATGTCATTAAGATAGATCAAGATAGGTAGCTATGCTAGTCTGTCTGTAGCAGTAGAAAAGAGCAAGAGTCCAGTAGCACCTATAAGACTAACAAAATTAGTGGTAGGGTATGAGCTTTCGTGAGTTACAGCTCACTTCTTCTTTAGCTCACTCGGTATCTGAAGAAGTGAGCTGTGACTCATGAAAACTCACACCCTACCACCAATTTTGTTAGTCTTATAGGTGCTACTGGACTCTTGCTCTCCAGAAGCCATTAAGACTCTCTTTAGGTCTTGCATCCCTTAGAAAACTACGCGACAATATCCTCCTAATTTGTTCTGGAAGGTGTGTTGTGGTGGTTTTATGCTGTTCTAATTGGCTTGTTTTATTTTTATCTTGACCGTTTGTGATGTTTTTGTGATTTTAGGGTATTGTTTTTTTCTTGCAAGCCACCTCAAGCAGGGCCACGGAGAGGTGACATATAAATTTCCTAAACAAACCAATGAATTGCTTGAGCAGCTACAGAGGAAACTCACAAGTGGACAGCCACAAAATGCGGCCTCGTAGGATTTGGGATAACCAGCAGGTGCAGCTGTGCTGAGCAATGGTGCCACAAGGGCTCATATTGGCAGAGATGGTCCAAGTCATAGGCCCAGCACATAAAGCACATTAAAGTTAAGCTTCTTGAATTGGACTTGGAAACCAAAAACGGCAAGCCAGGTGCTATATGATCCCTGCAGCCTGCCCTGCTAACAGACGGGCTGCCACATTTTCCATCCACTGCAGTTTCTGAATCATCTTCAAGGGCAACCCCATGTAGAGTACATTACAAAAGTCAAGCTTCAAGAATATGGACCAAAACGGCCAGAGGGGAAAGTCTATGGGCCAACTATAGGTGGTTAGAAACAACTTTGGCTACTCTTTCTTCATTAACAAAGCTGGGTCCACCAGGACTCACAAGCTCTTCACAGCATCTATCAAAGAAAGCTGATCCTCCTCTAACATGGAACGTAAGACCCTTTTCCAAAACACATGGTTTATCGGCCAGTATCATTTCCGTCTTGTCAGGATTTAACTTCACTATATTCTCTTAGCTGCTTAAGGGCCACAGTTAGATGCTGGCCCGGGGTAGAGACAGCAGAATCTGGTTCAATATCCACTGGCATACCGATGACACTAAAACTCCAGATGACCTCATTAAAGGACACTCCCCACAGCAAATGCTGTGCAGCCGATTCCTCATCTCTTGCCGTCATCTTGCAACCAACCAATTCAACAGGACTCCAACCCCTATATCTGACCTCAAACACTCTTATAGTAGCAAGTGATACACCGTATCACAGGGGGTCAAAAGGTCCAGAAGAAGCACTAAGGAGGCACTTTCCTTCTCTACCCATACATGGAGATTGTCCACTAGAGCTACTAAAGCCATCTCTGCCCCAAAGCCAAGCCTGACTCCAGACAGAACCGGATCCAATGTGTCATCCAGGTATTTCTGTAACTGCTCAGCCACCACCCATTCCTAACATACACAGGACTTTTAGACAGTTTTCTTAAGAACATACACTTGGGCAAAGAATCAAATGTGGACTTGCATTCTGCTTTATCCTTAGCCCCAGAATTCGTTATCCAGCTTACAAGGGCTTTCGATTTTTATTTGTTTCAAAAGCTACTTAGAAATCCATTTTGGAACTGAGATATATAGCTCAAGAAGTACAGTGGCCTAATTGTAGAGCCACTAAGAAACCCAGGTTTGGTTTTGAAACAGTATTTGTGGCAAGGTTTAGGCTTTAGTAGTAGGTTTCCTTAGATTCCAAATGTTCCTATCACCTGTACCTGGGCAATGGTAACTGGTATTTTAATGCTACCAAACACACAGTGATTCATAAGTCTTCAAAGTCTTCAAGGAGAACATCAATACAGGAAAGCCACCAGACTTTTTCGACTTGCAATACTTGGACACTTCCATATTATCGTGTAAAGCTCAATAGTTCATATTTTCTGATGTCCATAATTTTCAAAGGTCACATTAAAAAGACGGTGTTATGCATCTAACTGAAGCTGTATAGTTTCTAGCGTGTTCCAGGTTAAGTTGGAGGTGGGGAGAAAGGAAAAGGCAGGACAAGGGCCGAATCCACACTCACCCGGCACCGCACTAAGCAGGCGGAGTGAGAGCGTCTTTCTGGCGCATTTTATGATGTCATCGCGCCACGAGAGCGGCATCATGGTGCGATGACGTCATAAATCACGCCAGAAAGATGCTCTCACTCCACCTGCTTAGCGCTATGCCGTTAAGTGTGGATTCGGCCAAGAAGTGATCAAGAGTTGGGGTTACAGCAGCCCCTCCTCTCACAATGAACAGAGAAATCAGCATTTCCCCTAGCTCTGAAGAACGCGAGGCAGGTATTTGAGAACAGACGCAAGCACTTAGCTCTTTAAGTCAAAAGATCTGCTATAGCAGAGGTTGTACTGGGGCATGCCAGAATCGCTCCTCTCTAACTAGTGCTACTTCTTTACCTGTAGCAGCAAAAAACACTTTTTTGAGCCACAATGTCCAGGAACATAAATTTCTTTTAATAAAGCAACCATTCAAACGATTAGATACTGGATTGTTCAAATTTTTAAGCATTCACACACTCACTCTCTATCAAACCTACAAACACATTCTGTCGTACTACCAGCCCTGCTACCGTTTTTTGTTAAGAGAAATTAACAAGTTACTGTGCTCAGCTACCAGCCGTTAAATCTAGTCCTGGAAACCACACATTCTGCAAGCGCAGATAGTCCTGGAATACACAGGTAACCCTTTGCCAGTTTCCCAAGACCTGGAAAATGTTTAAACGTGTAACCAGTAAAGATAGAGCATGCCTTGGAAAACCATTAAAGATATAAAACAGTAAACAAGTCCTTGTCGTTTAAATGGTCAACATTTTACATCCATAAAATGATTAGATCAGATGGGTGGGAAGCTGAGAAAAGCTGGCTATGGCAAACTTTAGATTTGCTTTGCTGAGAAATGCAGTTGGCTGGATTCTCTATGATGCATTCAAAAACAGGAATAATTTGAGGAGAACGAAAGCCTAGGTAAAAGGTTGGGGGTGGGGTTGGGTGGGGGAGGAATTGCCAGAGATGCAAACACTCAATTCTTGCTTTGGGACCTCTTTGTATCATTCCAGAATGCTGGAGGCTTCATAGCTGAGAAATTTTCTTATGATCATGAGAACAGTCCACTTTTTGTCATTTTGCTTTCTTTACAAAAACAGACGATTGGGGGAACAGCTATAATGCAAATACTTTATTATCAATGAGTGAGTGACTGGTATTAGCTTTTTGTCTGGGTATTTGTCTTTTTTTTTAAAAAAACTATACAGCTATATTATGGTGCTATTCCAATATTTGCTGTATAGTTTTTTCCCCTCTTTTTAAAAAAATCTGTATTGAAAAAGACTTATAAGCCAAAGTGCATTTTCCGTTTTTTGTCCATATACACATTGCACCATACATAAATAATTACATTGTAAAAATGACTCCATAATTACAAGTATAATATATATTTTCATATAATATATAAAACTTTATATTAAATCTAGGTAGATGATATTTGGTGACTGTCTGTATTCTGTGGCGGCTCTCCTCCTCAAAGGCCAACAGCTATCTGTTGTTGCGGAGCAAAATTTCTAGCCAACACGGGCAAGAAGTGATGAACTGTCTCGAGTAGCAAGGTCCCCATCCTTTGGCAAAACTAATCCGGACGCTGTTTGGGTCATAAGGCCCATCTGGGTACTCCAAGTCAGTGGTGTGCTGTAAGAGACAAGACTTCTCATAATCAAAAACCTTGATCGAGTAGCCCGGCATCACTTTGCGCACAATCAGAGTCCGACAGTTGGGAATGTCCAGCGTTGGGGAGTTGACGAAAATCGGGTGTTCGCTGCGGTTGTACGCCCACACGCCGTCTGGTTCTTTGCTGAGCAAAATCCCATAGCCGATTTTACTTCGAGTCCTCCGGACAGTCTCATTCCTGTTCTCCAGGTTAAGCTGTCCGAGGCAGAAGCCGTTTCCTTGAGGTAGGTCATAAAATATACTGACAGATTGTTCGTACACGGTATAGAGGCGTCCCACACGAGTCCGATGCTCCCAGTAGGCAACGTTGCACCAGTGGCTTTGTTTAATCATGTCCGGTGATATGCTTGCATCTAAGAAAAGGAGACACAAAAAGGGCATTTAAAAACAGCAATAATAGTAACAACAACAACATTCAACTTATATACTGCCCTTCAGGACAGCTTAATGCCCACTCAAAGTGGTTTACAAAGTGTGTTATTATTATCCTCACGACAATCACCCTGTGAGGTGGGTGGGCTGAGAAAGCTCTGAGAGAGCTGTGACTGACCCAAGGTCACCCAGCTAACTTCAAGCAGAGGACTGAGAAATCAATCCTGGTTCTCCAGATTAGAGTTCTGCTGCTCTTCACAACTACACCAAACTGACTACACCAAATGAAGGTCTGTTTCTCAAACATCACTGGTATTTAGGGCTACCAGCCTCCAGGAATTACAACTGATCTCCAGGCCACAGATATCAGGGCTGAATCCATACGTCCTGGTGTTGCGCTAAACTTTCGCTAAACTTCTGGAAGTATAGCGTCTTTCTAGCGCAATTTTTGACTTGTTCGCGATGAGTCAGAAATCACTGTACTTCCAGAAGTTTAGCGCAATGCTGGGACGTGCCGGGTTGTGTGGATTCAGCCCGATTCCCCTGGAGAATATGGCTACTTTGGAGGGTAGATTCCAGGGCTCATTTCAAGGGGGAACGTACAGGAACGCAATTCCAGCTGTTCCCCAAAGAGGTCACATGACAGGTAGCCCCGCCCACCTGACTCTCGGCCATTTTGAGCACGTTTCAGCCTGGATTGGGGCCGAAATGGCCTGGATCGGGCCTCTGACGGTGGTGGATCACTCTCCCGCTCAGCAGCGGCCTGATCCTGACCATTTTGGGCCCCTTTTCAGCCATTTTCAGCCCCTTTTTGCCATTTTGGGCCCAATTTCAGCCCTGAATGGCCAGGATTGGATCCAAAACAGCCAGGACAGGTAATACAAGGGGGTGTGGCATATGCAAATCAGTCACGCTAATGAAACATTTCCAGTGATGTCAAGGGGCGTGGCATATGCTGATGAGTTATGCAAATGAGTTCCTTCAGCTCTTTTTCTGCAAAATGACCCCTGGTAGATTCTACGGAATTACACCCTGCTGAGATCCTTTCCCTCCCCAAACCCTGCTTTCTCCACCCCCCAAATCTCCAGGAATTTCCTAACTTGGAGCTGGCAACCCTACTGGTATTACACAAACACTATTTATTCAAAGTCCATTCTGGGTGTGAGATCCATAAACGAGAGGGACTCGCTCTGCGGGTTGCAGTGAGCCACATCAACTATTACCATCCCCCCAAAGGGCCATGGTTATTTCCAGCCCTGGCATGAGGCCTGTACCTCAGGGAAGCTTGCAGCTTATCCGTTCCTCCAGCAGCGGCTGCTTCAAGGTGGCACCGAATGGCCAACCACAGTCCCCAGCAGGAGAGGGCCTTGCCCATGATCCTGAACCATGGGGCAGGTGCTGCGCTGAGGAATAGCTCAGAAGAGCCACAGGCAGCATGCCAAAGAGCCACTTGTGGCCACTTAGCCCCCCGAGCAAGTATCACCGACCTAGACTTTCAACAGGATGAAACCAGTTTCCAGTGAGTACTTGGGCTTAAAGGAGAGGGCCTCTTTCTCCCTTTTCCTTCCATTACTCTCAGGGACTGAATTTCAACAGGGCAGGGCTTTTTTTCAGGGGGAACGCAGGGGAACGGAGTTCCAGAACCTCTTGAAAAAGGTCACATGGCTGGTGGCCCCGCCCCCTGATCTCCAGACAGAGGGGAGTTTAGATTGCCCTCCGCTCTGCTGATTGGCACGGAGGGCAATCTAAACTCCCCTCTGTCTGACGATCGGGGGCGGGGCCACCAGCCATGAGACCATTTTCTCTGAGGGCAACTCACTGAGTTCCACCACCTCTTTTGGGTTCGCTTCAGTCACCGAAGAACCACTCTCATCCTAAACACCAATGCCTAATACTTTACAAGACCTCTGAAAACTTATTTTAGCTCCATTGAAGCGGCTTCATCCCACGATGCTACCTAAGGCAAACCTGATTAGCAGCTCACTCAACTCAAAAACTCAAACAAAAGCCCAAACTTTAGAAGTGCCATTGAACGTTATACAATGCTTCCTCTAGACCAGGGGTGGGGAACCTTTTTTCTGCCAAGGGCCAATTAGGATATTTATAACATCATTTGTGGGCCATATCGTTAAGGTGGTAGAAAGCCTTTTCCTTGATCTTATGTTCTGTCACGCATGGGAAGTGCCCTTTCTCCCGAGCATGTGACGACGTCACTCCCGGAAATGACGTCATCACGCAGAAACACCACCACCACCCCGGCCAAGTGGGAGAGGAGGGAGGGGGGATTGAGGGATCCGCTCGCTGCGTTTGTGCTCGGTTTCTCTCCATGGCATCTCCCCATCAGCGCTGGAGCTGCTGGGCCCACTGGCAGACAAAATGATTTTGTGGGCCGTATCTGGCCTCTGGGCCGGATGTTCCCCACCCCTGCTCTAGACCCAGGCTGGAATTGAACCAGCAGCAGCGGGAAGAAGATCCTGCTTTGAGGACCAGGCAAGGACCGAAGAAGGCCAGACTCTTCGTATTTACGCCAGGCAGGCCTGGACAATCCACAACCTTCCTTTCTGCCTTTTAAATTCAAACACTAATGTCACATGCCCTAGTTACCTCCCTTCTGCATATGCTCTAGGGGGCCTAAGCGCTCCCCTTGCAATACAACCCGTGAGGAACCTGCTTCATGCCCCAGATACCCACACAACCTCACACTCGGTGCTCATGTTTGCTAAGGCCAGTCCCCTCACATGGCAAGGGGTTGCGTTTCAAGTGAGCTTCTGGGGTGGGGTCAGAGGCTGCCAACAGGGCCCATGCAAACAACTCCAGGCTGACATGAACGTCCAGTGCACAAGGCTCTTGCTGGTCAGTTGCAGCTTTTGAAGAATCCCACAGTCGGACAACCTTTTTCAATGTCCCTTCACAGAGGAGACAAGGAGACAATCTGTTTCTTTGTTTGGCATTGTTTCCTTTTTAACGGCAGCAGAGACAGAAAGCCAGCCAGGGAAATATGCCAGGCAAGCAAACTAAAATACTGGACAAAGGATTTGCACACGGGGTCCAAAATTAGTTCCTTCAGGGATCTAAAGCGTCGAGGCTCGATTCCGAACCTTCCCAAGTGGGCTGAGCTCTGAATGCATCCCTTGGGCTGGTGCACTGATGCTCAAAGTGCCACGCTTAACTGAGTAAGCAACCTGAACATCGGAAAGCAACCATCGCCACACATGCTGCTGCCTGTATGGACTTGGTCTTTTCGGCTCCAGCCAAAGTTGGCGTCTCCGGCTGGTATTCAGCTCCCTGACAGTCTATCACAAGACAGTGGCCTCCCGACCCTGCTTGCCTTCGTGCCGTCAGCTCCGATTAACTCACACACAGGCTGATGCCATCATCTGGTTTGAGCGACTCTATTGACTCACCAGATTTCTAAAACAGAGGCCCTCTCCCTCTCCCTCCCCCCTTTCCTTTTTCATTCTCAAATTACGCTGGCAGGGGAAACAGATCTTGCTGGCCCAGGGAACAATCCCGGGCTTGCATTGCTTTGTTAAAGAGTTTCACTTGCTTCTCAGCTATACAGTTTTATAGGGGAAAGGTAGAGAATTAAGCCCCCCCCCTTCCCAATCCTCTGGCACACAGTATGAGGATCTAAGAATCTTGCTGTTACAGGAGAAAAGTTCCATGCCTGTGGATCACGCAAATCCTTTCGCAGAGATACTTGTGAACAGCGGTTATAGGAAAAACGTGTGGGTTTTTTTTACACGCATTTTTTAGAAAGCCTTTCTTCCCCAGCCTGCCTGCTAGGCAAATACTTTGGGGCAATCTCCGTCCCTTGCGCTTCTCTACAGCAATGGTCCATACCGTGGCTTGGTGCCTATGAACGAATTCTGTGTACAGTAGATGGTCTCTGCCGTGGAGTGTGCTTTCTCTCTCGCTAAAACCACTGTTTGAGCTAGGGCCCACTGAATGCACAAAGGGATATTTTAGCAGAAGACCAAGTGAGCTGCACAACACAAGACTTTTTAGTGCACGTGGAGTTTCTTCGTAAGGACCAAGTCCAAGCATCTACTGTGGAACCACAGATTGGTGCTGCATGGACATATCCATCACAGGTTATCTCAAGGACGGGGATCAGGCTAAAAAAGTGATCTGCAGAAGACAGGACTGCTCAGTGATTGGGTGGACTCCTCTATGTCTGCTAGTCCAGTGAGACAAAGCCAGAATTCCAGAAGACCCAGGCAGATACAATGCCAGGTAAATAATGTACAGGTTGGATGAATAAAACCCTGCCCTCGAGTCATAGTTGACATATGGCGACCCCTGATGGGGTTTTCTTGGTGAGAGACTATCAGAGGTGGTTTGCCATTGCCTGCCTCTGCAACCCTGGTCTTCATTGATGGTCTCCCATCCAATTACTAACCTAGGCTGATTCTGCTTAGCTTCTGAGATCTGACAAGATCAGGAAGCTAGAAGCATAACAAGGATGGAAGAGAAGCTGCTGCTCTGGTGGGCTGCAGATCAGCAAGATCAGTTGGGTACTGAGCAGCCCTGAGTTACACACTCGGCACAAGCCCCCATCACTGGTCCACTAGCCCCTGACTCATCTCCAACACAACCACACCTATGTTAAAAAGCTGTGTTCCAGTTACCAGCAGGTTTATGTAGGCCCTGGAGAAGGGCCAAAGGGGGCAGGTGAGGGAGAGGGAGAGGTGGCATGAATGCTTAACACCGTACCCAACTTACTCTCATGCCACTTCCCCACACCTTGCGTGCCTGGTTCTTCCAAGTCACATCAATTACACCGGAGCTACTTGCAGGTGGGGTCTTTCGTCTATAAACTCTGGAGTCAGGGAACAATTGAGTTTTCCTTACGCCCCTTCCAAATTACCACCTACCCATTAGAAGTAGTTGTTCATATGTTTTTTTAAAAAATAACCTCTAGGATTTCCCTTGAAAACAAGAGGCGGGAAAACCTTTCCAATAAAATACAGGAAGCTGAAATTATTTGGTGGGGACTGGTGGGAGAATTTGGGGGAAGGGCCACGGCTCAGTGGCAGCAGCAAATACTGGGACCTGAATCTCCCCTGCCATGTTTCGACAATTAATCCCATCAATCACTCCTAGAATCATGGGGGTTCTGGGATTTTGACAGCCTCTGGAAGATGCCTTGAGCTAGCTTGGAAAAGCCAGATAAAAATACTGTAACACGAATGAATGAATATGTAGACAAAACTCCTTCTATTGAACTCTGCACATAGCTCATGCTTTTGTTTCCTGCCTGCTCTCTTACACGCACACCCTCATTGTTTTCCTAAGCTAAAAAGTCCCCCAAAGGGGCTTGCTGCCAAGATGTTTAATTCTTGAGCAAAGAGGAATAATCTTTGCTTTGGGGAGTGGAAAGGAGAGAAGATACGGTTTGCTAGACTCTTCAAAGCTCAGATGGGACCAAAAAGGGCTCCTCCCCCCCATATGGATGGTGATAAAAATGACTATCAAAAAAGTCCACCTGCTTCAAGAGGGCAGCAAAGTTAGGTTGCTGTGCCTCCCAAAAGGAAGCTGTTCAAAGGTCTTGATGGCACAACCCCTTTGATAAGGGACCTTAGTGGGGGGGGGCAGGGGCAAGTTCACCTGCAGCCTAATCTGAACTGGAGGAGTTAGCCGTGTTAGTCTGTAGTAGCAAAATCGAAAAGAGTCCAGTAGCACCTTTAAGACTAACCAACTTTACTGTAGCATAAGCTTTCGAGAATCACAGTTCTCTTCGTCAGATACATGATGAAGAGAACTGTGATTCTCGAAAGCTTATGCTACAGTAAAGTTGGTTAGTCTTAAAGGTGCTACTGGACGCTTTTTGATTATAATCTGAACTGAAAGAGGAGTCAAGCCCAGGGAAAGCTTTCTGGGAAAGGTGTTTCCCCCCCCCCCCCCATGCCTTTCTCTCTCCACCCACTTCTGCCCCATGGCTAAATAAATGTGATCTGGATTTGCGGCCATTCTTTTCTCTCCCAGCACACCCAAACAAATCTTGGAAAAGATGAGCTTGGCCTTAAAGCAGGCACCGGCTGGGAGGAATGGGGCAAAGGGCTGCTCCATGTCTTCTGTCTGATGCCAAACAGGTATTTGTTTCCAGCCACAGAAGCAGCAAAAACCTGAGGTACTGGGGCTGCATCCTACACCCCCGGCCCTCCGCCCCACAGCCTTTGCTGCCTGCTCTTTACTTACAAACCAACTGACCCATTACAGGCACACTTCTACTTTCCTGGAATGGTCTGCTGAATTGCAACTGCTAACGAAGCTCAAGACAATGCATCCACCTGGACTGAATCAAGACAGAGGCTTCCTGTCTCATTACCAATGCTACTTTCTCCATATCCACTACCCCTCTGCATACCCACCCTATTCACGCTGCTATTGTTATTCACCAGCTATTATCATTGGCTTAATCACTCCACTCTCCAAGATATAAGGACAGAAAGACTCACATTCTAGCTGTATCTGAAGAAGTGAGCTGTGGCTCACGAAAGCTCACACCTTACCATACATTTGGTTAGTCTTATAGGTGCTACTGGACTCTTGCTCTTTTCTAGACTGGTCTTGGTTTGCAACTCACTCCAGCCAGATAGTTAAGCATGCACAATGCGCACCCTGCCCACCCCAGTCTAGGCTAGCATCTGGGTCTCCTGCCCACTTGAGATCCAAATCAACATTCAGTGCTGGAAGGAGGGGGGCAACAACTTGGCATAAGCGTGCTTCCTGAAAGGAAATTCAAGCAATTTGTGACTTTTTAAAAAAGGGGAACTGGGGGCAGGGGAAGGAAGAGACTGGAAATCAAAGGCAAGGAACCTGCCAAAATCAAGCCACACTGGACCCCTTATTCAAGCCATCTGACCACTCGCAATCTGTTTTGAACTGGGCCAGAAACACGTGGCTGTTTTTAAAGGGATACCAGCTTGAGAACGAGGCCATCTGCGGGTCAGCGTGCTGTCCAAAAACCTTCTGAATCAGGATTGTGTGGAATCCATGTACATTAAATAAAAGAAAAATTACAGTGCTGCGCCTCGGCAGTATAAATTCAGTCACAAGAAAAACAGAACATTAAAACTGTCTAAACATTATGCAACTGAGTGAATCTGGATGTTCTCGTTTTTGTGATTTATTGTGGCTTTAAACAATAATTTTTAGCTTTGAAAGTCATGGGGTCAGAAGAGGCGATGAAACCCCATCTCAGCCCTATTCCGGCCCCCTGACCAGCTTCTGTGATCTCACACTTCTTTCGAGCACTTCTCCAGGACGGCTTAAGAGCATGGGACTACGCGTGAGGAAGGAAAGCCAAGCCGTTCAAATCCCCTCTTTGCCAGGAAATTTGCTGGGTGACCTTGGCCAGTTATTCCTGCAGCCCGGCCTACCTCACAGGGCTGTTATGAGGACGGGAGAACTCAGCTCCTCCTTGGAGGAAAGGCAGGATAAAATGCAACCCAAAACAAAACAAGGGCGAAACATCTCGATATTCTCAGGAAGTTGCATTGCAAATCCAGTCCTGCCTTCTGCACAGTCGCTACCTCGACGTCCTCACTAAGAAAGGGCTGAGAAAGAAAGAAAATTCCCCGACAGACAATGGAACCGAGTTGCAGCTCCAACCCCCAAAGGGAAAAAATGTCATAGTCCTCCGCCCCTGAAACCACCCTCCCCTCCCAACAATACTTTGGACCTTTTTTTTTTCTTCATGAGCTGGTATACTTAAAATACCTGAGCCGAACAAGTTGCAGCTGGAACGCATCACTATAAAATCTCCCAAGCCCAGCCTCTGAAACGATGCCATTACATTAAAAGCTCTAGCGGAGAGAGCGAGCAAAAGAGTTATCTGGTGGTGGAAATTTTTACAAGAGGCATGGCCAGCAACCAATTCGCTCCCCTCTGGAGTTGCCCTCCCCACAGTTCCTTTGCACACGAGGCCAGACCGGCAAGCGATCTGGGTTGGGGCATCTGGGGAGCTCCGTTTCCACAGCCCCAAAGTGCTTGTTTGTACAAGCCAACCCCTTCATAGACATACCTGCAAGGCGATGTAATTTTGAGCTCACTTTTCTCTCCGCCCTTTCCCAAAGACCCTGAGCTTCCCCTTGTAATTTTCTTGGGTTGAGTTGAAAGCAGGGGAAACAAAGATTTAGCTCACTCACATGTGAAGGCAGCACAGGGTGGGGGTAGAGTTGCCAACTCTGGGTTGAGAAATTCCTGGAGATTTGAGGGTGGAGTCTGGGGTGGGTGGGATTTGTTTGCGGAGGGGAGGGACCCCAGGAGAGTATCCTACTATATAAAAGGCTAGCCATATTGGCGACTACTCACTTTTTATCCTTGCGCAGGTGCACTGCCGGTGACTCTGGTCTTGTGGCCACTGCAAAGCACCCGCTTGCCGCCAGGGGGCCCGCCAAATTGATGGCCTGAGCACCCCTCCCTGCGCCTCCCCTCAGCGCCCTCCCACTCCGGCCTCCAGGCTGCTGCAAAGTGCCCACTTGCTGTCAGGAGGGGAACCCATCAAATCAGTTTTCTAGATCCTGTTGTGTTTTTTCACACAATGGGTGTTGTTGCTAGTGAGACCATAAATTCCATCCTCCAAAGCAGCCATTTTCTCCAGGAAACTGGTCTCTTCTGTAGGGTCAGTTGTAATTCTGGGAGCTCTCCAAGCTGGCAACCTAGGATTAACAGCTATCCCTGAAATGAAGCTTTAAGCAAAATTCAAAAGGGGTCGGCATGGACCCTCTTCAGGGCAGTCACCAGAGCGTTTCTCTGGGAGTTCTGCAGCATCCCTCTTGCCTACAGAACGGGAACTGGGCGGGGTGGCATCTCTGAATATATTTAAGGCGCTGCAGCAAATGAGAGATGGGCGAGGAGGGGGTGAGATTTAATTGCATGCTTCTCGTATTTTACCCACTGAGTGTGGAGGGCCCCCGAGCCACACACTGCACAACAGGGCAGACTAAATCTGCTTACTCTAACTCCAAGGTTAGCGGTCCAAGCTCTCTCATTCTCCAAAATCTAAGCACTCTTATTTTTAAGAGAATCCACCTTATAATAAATCATCTCGGTTTAACCTTCCCGTTCAGCCCGAACAACCATCTACGCTCTTCCTTCCCTCCACTCTGTAGTCTTTTGTTAGCTTTATCTCTCTGCTGCGACTCAGGAGGTGGCTAGGAGCCAGGGCGTGTTATTAATTAATCTTGAGGGTGCAAGTTGTGTTCCTGGCCAGCCAAACCACTTCCTCCGGCGGCCGAGGCAGCGGGCACCGTTTGCGCCTGCCAGAAGCTTCTGCTACTCACAAGACGGCAGCCACAAGTTGCAGGGAAGAACATTCATCGACTAATGTCCACATTAAAGAAACCTCAAACCCTTTCAATATATGTAAGTATTTTCTAATGGAAACCCCAGTGTCAAAACCGAAACAGGCCTGAGAAATCACTTAGAAAACTTAGTTCTGGAACAGGTGAATTAGAATTATGCCTGGGAATGCCACAGGACATGTGCCAAGTCACCAAGTGTCTCCCCCTCGATGTTAAACCACCCTACGAATCTCCCCCACCCTGCTTCTGGCACTAGGCGGAAGGTTTTGGCCTAAGCCACCAGGGTGTTTTTGTAAGTCTGGGGGCACATGAGATTCCCATAAAGTCACTCAGGACTTATGACTCACTGGTTCACTCACTGGGTTATCAAAATGGCGGAAGTACTCTGACTCCTTCCCTCCTCAGATGAGAAGTTGAACCTCAGTGGCCGTTTCCACACGGCTTACCTTGTTCCGGAAAACAGCGAAATCTTGTGCAAAATCTTACGAGAAGACCCTGTTATAGCGTCTTCTCGCGCGATAACAGCATCTTCTCGCGCAATTTCAGGCAAGACTTCGCTGTTTTCTGGAACAAGGTAAGCCGTGTGGAAACGGCCAATGTGCAAATGGTAGTTCGGGATGTCTAAATGTCTACCAAAGTCCGAGAGCAGGCCAGAGTATGCCGCAGAACAACATTCAAATCAAGACAATATGGTGAGATGGGCTGGAGCCAGGGAACCGGAGAACGTGTTCCTTCTTGGTAGTGAAGCCTGAGGGCGGTGGGGGGCTTCAGCAAGTGCCATTTTTCAGCCTAGGCTGCCATCCAGGGGTTGCCACCAAAGAAACCATCCTGAGCCCCAAAGAGGATAATAATAACATGAGAGTAAGATTGTCACTTTGGTGTAGTGCTTAAGAGCGGCAGGACTATAATATGGAGAACCAGGTTTGATTCCTCAGTCCTCCACTTGAAGCCAGCTGGGTGACCTTGGGTCAGTCACAGCTCTCTCAGAGCTCTCGCAGCCTCACCCACCTCACAGGGTGATTGTGGTGATGAGAATAATAACATTCTTTGTAAACCACTCTGAGTGAGCGTCAAGTTGTCTTGAAGGGTGGTATATAAATTGAATGTTGTTGTTGTTTGAGTCCAGGAACACCTTAAAAGACCAACAAGATTTCCAGCTTTCGAGAATCAAGCCCCCTTCGTCAGATACAAGTAGGAATGGAGATTCCTGAGCCTTTATATCCCAGTCAGATGGTGGGAGGGGTGTTGCAAAGAAAGGAGGCAGAATGCAAAAGTACAATGCAAAATGTAATTAGCTTGACTAGAGCAGGCCAGAAATGCTTAGGGGGGGAATGCAGAAAATTAGCATCTGTAGTGAGCTCTTGTTGGTCTTTAAGGCGATATTGGACTAGAATCTTGTTCTTCTACTGCAGACCAACACAGCTACCCACCTAAGCCTAATCCTGTGAGAAAGGCCTCATCCTAGACCTAGCCCGCCACTAAACTGAAAGCCAACCCCACACCTCTGTCGTGACTGGCACAAAGCGCCCCCATCCCGATTTTGGAAATGCAGATTGTCTGACAAACTGGGAATGTTCTGGACAAGGGCTCATTCATATCCCTGCTCCTGTGACCTGTGCTGAGCCCTAGAACAGGGCAGGTGGCAAAGCTAAACCAAATAAACGTCCCCTGCACCAACAGAGCCAGAAGGAAAACACAGAAGGAAGGAGACATTTGATCTGTCTTGCTGTTGCGAAGCAGCAGGGTGGGTGGAAAAGCCCAGCGACTATGGCACATGGATAATTTCTATTTACTACGGTTTATTTTTGTAAGCCTTCCTATTGCTTTGGGGGAACGGAGAACAGAGAGAAGATGTGAGGAGGGGGGGGGAGTTGCTGGTGAATCTACCACATTTCTCTCCCATGGCACGTAGACAGGATGGTGGGCAGCTCAACTTCCACTGAACAAACTGGAAGAGGATCCTGAAATTGTTAACAACAAGAAACTCTCGGTCCGCATTTTAGAAAAGGGGGGGACCCACCCACCCCTAAAGTTGAGTTAAATCAACATCTGCAAAAAATATCCCCGCTGAACTAAATAGCAGGATTTCATTAAGTAAATTGCAACTTGGCGAAAACTCTGAGAGAAAAAGGGGGAAAGCCACAGTCAGGCCTGTAATTTTAAACTCCGCTTTAACAGGGAGGCCGTGGCTGCAAAAGTGCCTGCATTTCCAAGTTAATTTTTTTAAAAAAATCCGTCCCTGGCTCCTGCTGTCCCCGCCTCAGAGAACCACAATGTTTGCAGGTAATTATACCATTAGGAAGAACCTCCTGCCATGGAGATTGGGGGGGGGGGGGGAGGAAGGGCTCTCTCTAAGGGCTCCATTGTAATCTAGGGGGCATTTATTTCTTCAACTTTGTATTGGATCCTTGCTAATGCTATGTCTTTGTAAACTTGTATTTATTTACCCTACGGCATCGTTTATGGAAATGTCCCCGACACTGCATGGAAATATCCTTGATACTGTATGGAAATGTCCTTGATACTGATTGGACCAGGGCTTATTTTCAGCTGGAACGCGGTGGAACGGAGTTCCGGAACCTCTTGAAAATGGTCCCATGGCTGGTGGCCTCGCCCCCTGATCTCCAGACAGAGGGGAGTTTAGATTGCCCTCCACGGAGGGCAATCTAAACTCCCCTCTGTCTGGAGATCAGGGGGCGGGGCCACCAGCCATGGGACCATTTTTGCAGAGGGCGATTTAAACTTTTAAAAACTCCCCCCTTGTTCCAGCTGACCCAAAGTGACATCATTGGCCCTGGAAGCATGCGTGCACTTTGCGCTTGCACATATGGTACCAGGGGCACCACCTCCCACCAAGAGTTGCCCCCTGTGCTGGCAACCCACTGAGTTCCACCACCTCTTTTCCCAGAAAAAAAGCCCTGGATTGGACAAATCTCACACTATGTAACCTGCCTTGAGTCTCAATGAGAAAGGCGGACTATAAATGAGATTAGACAGACAGATAAAATAACCCCCAACCTGCAATTCCCCAGGAAGGGTCTGGCCATTGGGTGGCTAGCTGGCAGGGGACGGCACTCCTACGAAAATTTGAGAATGAGAAAACCCAATCAAATCGAAGCCAGTAGCAGATGTGACTCCTGCTCGTGCAGACTTGGGATTCCACGTTCAAGCCCTCTGCCTGCTCCCCAAACACACAAAAAACACAACCTAGCCCAACCAGGCCTTCCAGAAGAGCAAAATGTGAATGCAGTCCCTGCCAACGACTCAGCAAATCCCCTGCACCGAAAGACCCATGCCAGCTGAAGGAACAAACATTTTAAAATAAATCTCGCTCCAAACTGCCTAGCTGCAGCCTGCTGACCTGCTACTAGTTTTCAAGTCAGCAGATTTAAGCTTCCCACCTCAAATTTTGAGTTAAATGCTGAACTGGGAGACAAAAAGGCCCTGCAGCCCACATCTCCAATTATTTGCTCAGACTGGGCTTGGCTCCTTGCAATTTTCCTGGCACTTAAGACTACAGTCTGTTATTTTGGAAGAGTCTCCTCTGTATACAGAGCTGAGAAACCAGCGAGCTTACTTCCTCCGTGGTCTAAACATCCGCATGCCGTCCTTTGCTGGATAAAACTTTGCACTTCAGGAAATGGTACAAGAACCCTCAATGACTCTGTGTGTGGAGAACAAACAGGCATCGCCAGGGAAAGGAGAGCTCCAAACCGGAGCCTCTTGAAATCCAGCCACCAGTGGCTGGGATCGTGATAATACAGACCTCAAAATTGGGCTTCTAACCCACTTAGACTCCTCTAAGAATCTCTGCATCCTGTCTTGGCCTAAAAAGACATGCACGCAGGCCTTAAGGTTGCAGAGCTCAGCTGGACAGACCAGACACAGAAATGGTTATGGTAACAAAAGACTCAAACTGGGGTTTACAGAGACAGCCGAGGGACAGCCATCCTCCTGACAGCTGCCGACCTGTCATTTCCATGTGGGTTACAGAACCTAAATCACCGGCACGTCAAAATCCTCCAAATCTGGCCTCCTCTGTAGCACACCATTTTGCAACCGAGGACTGTTGACCTCCTCTCAGCGACTTTGCCTTAAATAAACATTTCCGCTGAATCCAAGCAAGAGTAGCCAGAAATGGAATTGAGGTTTCCAACCAGTGAAGTTAACTCACATTTGTAAACCATGTTGGTTGGTTTCCAACCAATGAAGTTAATCCATGATGGGCTGGTTGGGAAGATGGAGCGTACCATAAGGGGGGAAAAACAAAACTTGACTCTGCTCTTGGGGTTGGATCCAGACTAAATTTTCTATAAGCAAAATGGACATTTCCTGCTTCCTCCTGGGCCGTTTCCAGACGGCTTACCTTCTGCCGCTCCATGCCGCAACGTCGTGGCTTGTGTCGGAGAAAACGTGAAATAGCACGTTTTCTCGTGCAAGTTTTGCGCAACATCACGCAAAACTCACGCGAGAAAACACGGTATTTCGCGTTCGCCCCAGCACGAGCCGCGACGTTGTGGCATGGAGCGGCAGACGGTAAGCCGCCTGGAAACGGCCCTTCTCAAAGCAACCAGCTGATCTCCACAAAATGCTGATCTCTTGGGGGATAAAAGACTCCTGAGAAATAACATTGGGGGGGGGGCGTGGTCAGCAGTTGGAAAGGGGAATCAAGAAAAACTGCCAATTTCGTCTAGATGCCTGGATATTAAAAGTGCAGCAGACGGACAGAGGCCTGAAGTTACTTATTGGAACACACCCTGTTCATTCTTCGATTAATGCATCTCCAGGAAAAGGGAACTAGGCTGAAGAGGGAATCCTTTCATGAACCAAATATTTAGTGAGGTCCAAACAATAAATATGGAGATGTTAGGATCTCTTGAATCTGGGACCTTCTTTAAAATCCTGTATGGTTTGGGACTAGCATACCTTGAGAACTGTCTTTTTCCATATGAACCTACTCATTAGTCTTCTTCGGAGGCCTTGTTTCATGTTAGTCTCCATCTGAGACTAACATGGCACCAAAACTTTGGAACGCCCTCTCCAGAGACATTTGTCTGTCTCCTTCTATCACAGTCTTCCGCCAGCCGATGAAAACTTTAATGCTTCGTTAGGTTTAATGCTTCCCTAGCTGTTATTGGCCCTCCTCCTTGGTAGTGTTATGTGTGTTTATGATTTATGCTTTATTGAACCGTTTAATTATTTTATATATACTTTATTTTAAATAATGTTTCAATATCTAAAATGTTTTAATGTTTACCCCTTGTTTGGGTGGAAAGGCAACGAACGAACGAACGAAAGCTGATAGCGAAGGAAACAATATAGGTAAGAGAAAACAGAAGGACTCTTTTAAAAGCTCTTTTTTCTGTTTCCGGGGGGTTTCACTTTCAAGACAGCTAATATTCTGTTCCTAGATGTTGCTAGTTTATAACTAGTATAGACCTATTATGGCGGCAACACAGAAGAAATAAAAATAAGCAAAAGGCTGGGCGAAAGGAGGCCAACAAGATTTTCAGAGTGTAAGCTGCTGAGAGTCAGAGCTCCCTTCTTCACACCTTCTGATGCTCAAAAGCTTACACTCTGAAAATCCTGCTGGCCTCTAAAATGCTACCGGACTCAAATCTAGTTCACATAAATGTATCCTACCTTCAAAAGCATAGGTCTGCAGGTAGTAGGATTTGGAAGTTTGACGAGGCAGGAAAAGTACACACAACTAGAAGCAACGGAGCTGAAAAATCTTATATGTTCTCCACTATGTTTAATCTCCTAACCACACTGTGAGGTAGGCCACAGTTGTTCACATGGGGTTGGATCCAGACCAGACATTCTACGGATGGAAGGCTTTCTACCCAGGATCTTTCCTTCCCCCATGGCAGCCCGATATACTCCAACATCCTACTCCTGGGGGAGAGAGTACAAGGCTTTCTACCAAGGAAACGTGATTTTCCTGCCCTCTCCCTCCCATGGCAGTCCAAAATACCCCCCAAATTTTATTCCTTGGGGAGAGGGCTCCCCCAGGAACAACATTTCAGGGGGCTTTCCTGAGAGGGGGAGGCAGGAAAATTGTGCTTCCTGGATGGAAAGTCATGCACCCGCAGAAATATCTCGTTTGTATCCAAGCCACAAGAATTGATAGCAAAAGACAGCAACTTGTTTGAAACTGCACAGCACACCTATAGTAGAGGCAGGACTTGAACCTAAGTCTACCAGATTCTGTAGCCACTGGGTCACACTGCCTCTCAATTTTTCTTGGTCAAGGGCAGACTTGCCATTACAGGCCCTGGGACTTTTCCCAATGAGCCAGTAGCCTCGCCACACCTGGGCTGGATCAAGCCAGTGACAGAAGGGCAGCAGCCAGCCCACCCAAGTTTCAAGGAATGAGGGGGGGGGCTTTGCCTGGCCCACTGGGCAGGCAAGCAACTTCTTCTTTCCTCCGTCCCACCTTCCTTTGGATGAGCTGGGCAGGCTGGGGGGCGTGGTCCTTTCCCAGGGCCATTTTCCCCTCTCCGTCCGCTCTGTCTTTGCCAGTTTGCGCCTGACCAAGGCCAGTCCAACTTCAATCGCATCACTCAAACTGTGTCTCTCTTGTATCAGCTTCTGAGGGAGCAGAAACCAACTCCCGTATTTGCAGAGGGATTTCAAAAGGACCGGAAAACCTAACTGGCCGATTGGCAGTGAGAACAGACTGGCCCCTGTGCAGTCCCCGGCTTTCTGAGTCAGCCTAAAGACGCTTTGAGTGTCCGGAGACCATTTCCCTTTTGCTCGAGCCAAGCGGCTTCCAAGAACATCACTCGGATGGCAGGGGGCACCAGGTTACCACAATATATAAAAACTAGCAGCGCCCTGAGAAATGCGAGGAATGCCCGAAACACTGGAATGATTTAGCATGAGAAAACATTATGGGAGCGCATAATTGAAAAGCAGGCTTTCATCTCGGGAGCCTCTCTCTGCATTTGAAATGCCTTCCAAGCCTTCCCCCCTCACACTTCATCATCTTGCAGGGATACAAAGTCGTATTTTGCAGAGCGAGTAAACACACACACTTGTTCCCTCAATCGCAGCTTTTTAATTTTTTTTAAAAAATCTCTTTTAGCTTTAAACTTGCATAATAAAGAAGTAGCCACAAACGTCTGCACGCTGCTTAAGACTGCTGGCATTGAAGAAAAGGGACTTGAGGGCAGCTCTGTCTGACCGAGTCAATTACCACAAAACCTCCAGATGGAAACCACGCCCAGTGCAGACGTATCTGTAGGTGTCGCATCTTTTTCCTTTGACGCAAACAAGGGCTCAGTCACGGAAAAGTGCCTGTCTGACAGAAGCATCCCGCTTTTTCACTCTGCTGCAAAACAGGAGATTGCCCCGCAGACAAATCTTGAGCAGAAAGTGGAGATGTGTTGCCTGGTCAAACACTGCACGGGAACATGGCTTGTGCGTGGGGACAGAACTTTTGCTCCTTCAGGGACGTTGGCCAGCAGTTTAAAGGACCTCAGGTTGCTGAGATGGGGTATCAGTGCAGTCAAATCACTGCTATGTTCTCCCCGTCCTAACACAGTTTCTCTTGCCAAATTTTAGCAAGCAGACCCCATGACAGCACAAGAATGGGGTCCTGAGTTCTGCAACATCCTTTAGCTTCATTACACTAGAAATATTTATGGAGAATGCCCAGTTAGGTCCAAGGTGAGCATGGGGAAGGAGCTGTGTGCGGGTTTTCAAAAAAAGGTCCCACCTGTCCAGAAACAATACCCAGTTCAGAGCCCTGACAAAGACTCGCCTACCAAGGGTACAGTATGGATGTTAGGAAGTACTTTACACAGGGCTCATTTCGAGGGGGAATGCACAGGAATGCAGTTCCCCGAAGAGGTCACATGTCAGGTGGCCCCGCCCACCTGACTCTGTCATTTTGGGCCTGTTTCAGCCTGGATTGGGGCCGAAACGGCCCAGATCGGGCCTCTGATGGGTGGTGGATCACTCTCCCACTCAGCAGCGGCGCGATCTTGACCATTTTGGGCCCCTTTTCAGCCATTTGCAGCCTCCTTTTGCCATTTTGGGCCCAATTCTGGCCCTGAATGGCCAGAATTGGGTCCAAAACAGCCAGGATAGGTGATGTCAGGGTGTGTGGCATTTGCAAATCAGTTATGCTAATGACACACTTCTGGTGATGGCAAGGGGCATGGCATATGCCAATGAGTTATGCTAATTAGTTATGCTAATGAGCTCCTCCAGCTCTTTTTCTACGAAATGACCCGACTTTACATATCTGCCCACCAACCATTTAAAGAAAACCTCTTATGCTTCCAATGTGCAGTTGCTGATAATTCAGGACTTCTCATCCCAATACTCCAGGGGTATTCCTTCATCTCCATCTCTTCTTTCCAAAGTGAAGATGACTGAAAAGAATACCAGCTAAGGTGGCTAAACAAGGTCCAAACTATGGACTGAAACCTTAATATATAGGACAGGGGTCTGCCACCAATGATTCCAGAGCCATTGATGGCTCAGGATGGAACAAAATATGGCTCACTGAAACAAGAAAATGAAATCTTTGAGCGTACTTGAATAACCAGTCTGCAAAGAGACTGGCAGGCAAAGGTTTTTATGGGACTAAAGGGTGTCTTAGAGAGTAACTTTTGCCAGAAATCCAAGTGCAAACCATGCAGTTTTATGTCAGTTCATTAAAGTAATTGCACAAGTGCTCCTGTATATCGTTACTGTGAGACTTCGTGTACACCACTTTCCTAATAATGGAATCACAACAAGTGGTTTGGGCTGCAGAAACTTGGTGGATGATTAACATGTCAATTATCAATTATGTTAAGCTGTATGTTTTCTGTTTGGCTCTTTCATGGTTAAAAGGCTGCCAGATCCTGATGTAGGATGTATTCAGAGTGGAACATGTAACAGCCACCCCCCAAACCATTCATGCAGCCATCTCTATAGCAACGACATGCATACAATTTACATCACCTTTCTCAACCTTGCTTTGGGACAACCACAAACAGCTGTGCATTGGCACACACGTCAGGAGTAGAGATGGGCACGAACCAGAAAAAAAAACGAATGCTGTTATCAGGGGTCATTTTGTAGAAAAAGAGCTGGAGGTCTTTTTCATATGCCACGGTCCTTGCCACCACCAGAATGCCACGGTCCTTGCCACCACCAGAAGTGTGTCATTAGCATAACTGATTTGCATATGCCACACCCCCTGACATCACCTATCCTGGCTGTTTTGGTCCCAGTCCTGGCCATTCAGGACTGAAATTGGGCTCAAAATGGCAAAAAGGGGCTGAAAATGGCTGAAAAGGGGCCCAAAATGGTCAGGATCGGGCTGCTGCTGAGCAGGAGAGTGATCCACCACCCATCAGTGGCCCGATCTGGGCCATTTCAGCCCCAATCCAGGCTGAAACAGGCCCAAAATGGCCGCGAGTCAGGTGGGCAGGGCCACCTGACATGTGACCTCTTTGGGGAACTGCCGGAACTGCAATCCTGCGCGTTCCCCCTCAAAATGAGCCCTGGTTGTTATTATTATTATTATCTGCCCCCTTCCACAACTTAACTCTTTTCTCATAAAAGACCAAGCTTTAAAGGTGTTGTTCTATTGGCACAGCAGTAGCTACCATAATTGAACAGGTTTTCCTGCTGTGAAGAAAAGGATGTTTTTGCCACCACCACCCCACAGATGCCCAATTACCTCCCCATACTGTTCCTTCAGGTCCACTGACCCACAGGGTCACAATTTCAGGGACCGCAGATGTCTGCAACAGGGACTGTGTTTGTGTTGCTTAGGAGCCAAGACAAGGTGTGTTCACACCACAGCAACCATTCATGTGAATACAACTCAGGACAACTACCCATTGGGATCGAGGCCATCGGCAAACTGAGGTCTGGTTTGCTGTTCTCTGACCACGGAGACCTTATCAGAGAAGGCATTCATTCATTTCATGCACTCTCCAGGGTTCACAGCCAATTCAATTTTCCACTCATTTTCACAGTGGGGGAAATGGCACAGAGTGTTTTCTTTAAGAAACAGCCATGGCATGTTGTAATTTGACCTAAATTGTAAAAAAAGGAGAGAAAAGAGTTGTGGGGCAGAGAGGAGGGCAAACTAGTGGGATGTCAGGTAAAGCCAAAAATAACCCTGTCTCAGATTTCCCTTTTAAACTGAGAAACATGTTGGCTATTCGGGCATTCCATGCCTCTAGCCGTATCCTGGGGTAAATAGGAAGGCGGAGCAAAGGCACCTGATCTCCGGGAATCGACGAAGCACTTCTGTCCATTTTATCGAGTCTCAGACGACATCCCAGATTTTAGAGTGACATTTGGCCTTTTTGCTGATTTTGTCAGTAAGTTCCATGAAGTAATTCATTTAAAAAAAACATCATTACAGAAATATTTTTTAAAAATACTTTTTAAAAGTGCCTGACCTTGGGGAAAGGAACTTGTGACTTCTCGAGACAGTATCCAGTTTACTAAACCATTATTCATCCGCCAAGCTCCTCGTGTGTTGCAAGGTCCAGGAAGGCCATGCTGCAAACCGATTCACACGCGCACGCCAAGGCAGGCGATCTGTCAAGGCTGCAGAGGCAGGGTTTTGCAAAGCAGGATGTTAAACGGAAGCCTCTCTTCCCTCGAATAAACAATCCACACGAAGAGGCCCCGCAGTGGAAGTCCTGGGCTCACACTATTTCCATATCTCAATTTCTAATTCATTGGCCTCCCGTGGGGAGGGTGGTTACTGGGTTGGGGGGGGGGGGTTCCTGGAAATTGAAACACAGCCAAATGGGAGGCTCAAGGACACTTTAAAAGAGGGGACACTTCACCTCTGCCGCAGGAAAACAGGGGGTTTAGCAGCTTTCATCAAGACCCAGGCTTTGACTGCGGAGGGGTGTGTGTGCTGAAAAATATGATCCACACCGTAGATTGGCCGGATGCACTTTAAGTGAGGGTTAGTTACACACACACACATCTCTTAAGCCTACGAAGCAGTAAAACGCTCTCTGTTAATTTGTTCGGCAATTGACTCCCATCAGCAGCGTGCACACCAAATACAATCCTCTCCAGCGACTCGACAGGGTGTATAAACACCACACTCTCCATCCAAAGCACTGCACGGTGGAAGAAAAAACACACAAACCCCATAACCAAATAGCACAAGCATAGAGCAGTTAGGAGAAAGGACAGCAGCTCAGCGGTCAAGCCTCCGTTTGGCATGCAGAAGGCTCCAGGGTTTAACACCATGCATCTCCAGTTAAAAGGACCAGGTAGTAGGTGACACGCAGGGCTTTTTTTCTGGGAAAAGAGGTGGTGGAACTCAGTGGCGGAACTCAAGACCGCACAATGATGTCACTTTGGGTCAGCTGGAACAAGGGGGGAGTTTTTTAAAGTTTAAATCGCCCTTGGCGAAAATGGTCACATGGCCGGTGGCCCCGCCCCCTCATCTCCAGACAGAGTCTAGTTTAGATGGTTGTTGTGGATTTTCTGGGCTGTATAGCCGTGGTCTTGGCATTGTAGTTCCTGAGAGATCTCTGTCTTTTGGTGCTACACTTCTGAAGATGCCAGCCACAGCTGCTGGCGAAACGTCAGGAACTACAAAGCCAAGACCACGGCTATACAGCCCGGAAAATCCACAACAACCATTGTTCTCCGGCCATGAAAGCCTTCGACAATATATAGAGGGGAGTTTAGATTGCCCTCTGCACCGCCGAGCGGTAGTCTAAACTCCCCTCTGTCTGGATTTCAGGGGGCGGGGCCACCGGCCATGTGACCATTTTCAAGAGGTGCCGGAACTCCGTTCCACCGCGTTCCCACTGAAAAAAAGCCCTGGTGATACGAAAGACCTCTCTCCATACACAAATATTATATTTAAAGACATATATAATTCTTCAGTGGTTAATTACAGATAGTCCTTTGATAGCCCTACCTGCTAATAAGAGCAAGCACGCTCAGTTGATACTGTGCGTCTCTCTCTTGGGAAACTGCATTCAAATAAACTTTTCAGGTACAGGCTAACTAGGTAGTCCTGGACAAGATGATTATCTGCAAGTCAGCTTCACCTTCCTCCCGACAAAGCTACAACGATCGAAAGAGGACCGGGCAAAACAAAACTCAGATGCCCAGCTGCCAAGACCTGACCACACCTTCTCAACTCTTTGCTGGCTTTGGCTTGGAAAGCACCGTTTCCTAAAGATCTGAAAAGTTTTTCTAGCTCAAGTCCTGATGGAAGCTGCACAGAGTCTGGGCGCTGGCAATGCCAAGCTGCCAGATGAGCCGTGATACACTCCTTCACTTCCATTTTCTTCCTATCAAACGATGAAAGGGGAGAGAAAGGCAAGGCTCCGAGCACTCCAGCCAACCCCTGCACATGCTGAGCATGGAAGCCCCCGCCCCTATGCAACAGGCACACCTGAATTCCACAAAGACTCCTGCTACATTCCAATCAGGAGCAGCAAGGAGCTATTTAAAAGCATAGAAATGCAGAACCCTCCCGGGTGTTACGTCATCACTGATCTCTAGATAGCTGGAGTCTCCCACTGATGGATCTCCTGGATTTACAACTGTTGAACCAGATTCAAAACCATTCAAAACCAAACCCGCCTTGTTTTGAATTATTCCTTACCAGGCCAGAATGCCAGCTTGTACATGCAAATGGAGCACAGAAATCCACAAAAGACTCCCAACACACAAAACACGACTTTGGAAATTCTCCCTCTTTTTCTTGCCCAAGGCAACATGTGTTTACATGAATGTAAATGGGGGGGGGGCATGAAAAGAGTGCGCATTTCAAAAGTATTAGGCCCAGGAGCAAAGCACTGTAGAGGTAGGGAACTGAACTACTGCCAGACAACATTAAGAAATAAGCAAGAAACATGCAGCAGTTGAGGCAAGTGCCAGTTTGAGAGCTCTGCCGGGCCCTCTCCACACGCAGGTTTGCCGCTGCCTGCAAGGGAAAATTCATTTTCATAGCCAGCTGTTTTTAATTGTGCTTCTTCCATAGCCTGCCTAAATAAGTGTTGGGGGAAGGAAACAACAGGACTGATGGGAACGGAGCAAATATCACAATTTAAAATAAAAATTTGCTTTTAGCTCCAAGAGAGGAAAAGATTAAGTGGGTTAAACCGTTCGATGAAGCATCTCAATACGTTTTTTGAAATCCACAACAACAAATCCCCAAATACACAAAACTCCCCAAGGCTGACCTCACATCAAATCAGAGGATGGGAAATATTTATGCCTCAAAACCATGAGACGCCGAACCAGAAATCTTACACAGAACGTACTGGGCAGGATCCAACCAGCTTTTCTGCTGGTGAAAAAACAAGAAAGGGTCTTCTTTGATCCCCAGAAAGTGCTATATAGGAGACTATGGGCCCTGCACAGACAAAAGCCACATGGGACACGGGTCTGCAGTAAGAACAGGAACTGGGCACGACTTGAGCGCAAAAACCAGCTGGATCCAACCCGATATTACCCAAAGGATGAGAATTTCCTCTACCGGCTACTTCTTATTTTGCTGCAATTCCTCAGCAAGAGAAACGGAAAGACTTGCCAACTCCATGAAACAAACCCCCTCAACTCACCTCCTTCCCTCCCAGATGTGGCCCCCCAGGAAGAGAAGTCCCCAAACAGAAGCCACCAGAGCTCCGTGCTTGCGGCAAATATTTCAGAGAAATCCTGCTTCTTCCCCCACTCGTAAGCAAGAAGAAAAGTGCCGAGTCTGGAAGCGGTGTCCAGAGCTGGGCCAAACAGTTAAAGAGAACTGCTTGGCTCCAAAAGTGGAGGCGGGAAATGATTCCAGAGAAGTTCAAACACTTGCCCTCTTCACAGTCAAGGAGAGGGCACTGAGGTGCCACCGGCACTCACCTCTTTGCCCGGGGCAATGTCAAGTGGCCCAGGAGAGAAGTGAGGAACAGCCAGAAGACCAGGCCAGTTTGTGGATTAAGCCACAACTCAAGGCCATCTCCATCACAAGGCAAAAGGGACTCGAGTCCTTTAAAGCCACCTGAGGCCCCTGGAAGAGGGGCAGCCGCACAAGCCAGAGAAGTTCTTACACAAATTCCACACGGCGAGAGCCAAGCTCTTTTGCGCAAGCCTCTTAGGAGCATGCATCTCATCTTTTCCCACTGCACCTGAATTGCATTTCAGAGCGCCAGATTCCTATCAGTGGCACTGAAATGGAAAACACTAACAGCATTTTTCAAGTACGTGCGGTGGCAGTTATCTGAAAATTCGGCGACAGAAAAAATGTATCTGGAGAAATGGCATGAAATGGTTTCTTCTGAAAAGAACAAACGGAGCTCACTTTCTCATGCTTCGGCTGACAACTTTTCAATAAAACAATGTCATGAATGGGGGTGGGGTGTCAGAGATGGAGAGGCATATTAGGAATGGAGGTCTTGATGTGAATCACTGGGCAGCGTTCACACAATCCAAAAGAGGGGAATGAAACAGAAGTCTGCTTTCCCACTGAGAGTTTCTCTACACAAGACATCTTACATGGGGAAGCTCAAGTGTAGGGAGATGCAATGTTAGCCAGGAAGCGTAGTTTAAAAAGACAGAGCCTGAGGAGATCGTTCTTCAGAGGGTTTGTTAATTTCATCTTCACCTCCCCCAAAGCTCTGTCAATTTCACCTCCCCTTCAGGGAGGCAAAGATGAAATTTAAAAACCCTCTGAGGAGCGATCTCTGCTGGCTCTGTGTACAGAGGTGAAATAGTCTTTTTAAACTATGCTTCCTGGCTAATATTGCATCTCCGTATACTTGAGCATCTGTCCCTGTATAAGATGCCTTAGGTAGAGATTCTCAGTTCCAGCATCACACATTAGCAACAAGTGTGACTGCTTGAAAGAGAGCCATTCCACTAACTACGGTTTGTTAGTGTACATCAAACCAGGATCTGAAACCATGCTTTGAAGTTGGTTCCTTAATCCCAGTTAGTTGTACAGCTTCACACTACATATAAATAAAGACATCCTGACTTACCTGTGGTTCATTACCTGGTATGATGCAGGCCATAAACCCAGGCAAGTTGCAGGAAACCAGGGTTTGAACAGTCGTCTGCAAACTAGATTCTGGTTTTGCAAACCAATCACAGTTAAAATAAACCATGATGACATGTTACATTTCAACTGATCCCAGACTAACTCAGATTTCTTTCTTTAAATAAAGAACATAAAGAACACGTTTCTCCCCTCTTCAGTTACTACTATGAGCTGGAAAACATACATGTAATGAGCGTAACTACAGTTTCTAGGGTCTCTCCAGGGCATTAAAAACTGGTAACTGCAGCTGTATCCACCCTTCCTATTACCTGCCCTACAGCACCCCCAAAATACACTTCCTTTCCTGACCTATGACTTCTTTTCTTCTATATAACTCTCCCAGCTCATGGCAGAATCTTCCAAACATGGTGATATTCAAAATGCAATTTATTTTTTTGCACATCACATGGTATATTCTGTACACAAACTGGGAACTTAGCTAGCACGGAATTTTTTAAAAAATTAAATGCAATTACAGGTCCAATTACTGGGTGTAGTTCGTGTCAAACGTTTGTAACGACTGGTGGAGATTAACAATGCCCATGTATGAGGCAAACAAGCTGTCAGAGAACAGAGGTGCAACCATCTACTGGTCAGGTGCCAACCCATTAGTCTGAAAGTGCCAGAGGGCAGAGCTGGTCACTGCTTCCGGGTCAGGGGGAGAGAAGCAACAGGTCAGGAAGATGTGCAAGAAGCGTGTGGGAGGTGATATTATCATGAGCGACAAGGAGCCATTTTAACAACATCTATCGAGTGTGGCTGGTTTGCACAGCCCAGTAGCTGCCCAAATTTCTACCTTGAGGGAACATTTTCCACATGAACAGCTTGCCCTTGAAGCATGCCACACTTCTAACAGCCTCATGTTACCCCCTGCACCACTGCAACTAACACCAAATTCCTCCTTTCTTATGACTTCCCCACCACATCTCTCTCCACTGACGAGTGTGGAATGCCTTGCGGATGGACCTGTGTCCTGCATTGAGATCCTCCTGGGGCTGAATGTCCAGCCAGTTCCCACAGGCTTCTTGAGTCTCGCCATCACCATGTTGGAAGGGCATCCTAGTCCATGCCAACCATCTCCTTGGGCTACGGCACTGCAGGGCTAGTAAGATTAGTGCAGGCAGGCATGTAAACTTTCAGGAGAGCTCATCTGCCTTTGTGATCTTTTCTTGGAGGAACTCCAGATAAGTTTCCAAACATAAAACATCTAACATGCACAGCATTTGCAATTGCTGGTGCAGGATCAAAAATGAGGCCAGGTTTGTTGAACTCCAAGAATAGGCCTCACTGTAAGCACAAAACCTTCTGGGTTCCAATCCTGAGAAAACCCATGACTTGGGGGAAAGGGACAGCTACGAAGAATGGGGTAAAAAAAATGATTAGTAAAAACTGAGAGCCAATTTAGTGTTGAGAGCCAGTTTGGAGTAGTGGTTAAGAGCGAGGACTCTAATCGGGAGAGTCGGGTTTGATTCCCCACCCCTCCTTTTGAAGCCAGCTGGGTGACCTTGGGTCAGTCACAGCTTCTAGGAGCTCTCTCAGCCCCACCCACCTCACAGGGTGTTTGTTGTGGGGATAATAATGACATACTTTGTAAACCGCTCTGAGCGGGCATTAAGTTGTCCTGAAGGGCGGTATATAAATCGAATGTTGTTGTTGTTGTTATAAAATAGCTGATATTAAATTTTGTATAAGTAACCAAGGAGAGGGAAGGAGAGTCACAACACAACTAAGTTCTATTATTAAAATCTTTGTTATATTTTTTTATCATTTTAACTCCATTTTATATGTAGTGTTTAAGTCATAAATTAATTTTAAATGTACTATCTGTATAAGTTGGTATAAGTCTCAAATTAATTTCAATTATCGCTTGCATAAGCTTTATTATGCACTTTTTATTGTCATATACAATCTTTTCTCTTAAACAATAATATAGAAAAAAGTGGGGAGAATCAGTGGGTCAACGTTCCCCATGAATCATCTCCGACCCAATTTAGACTCCCTGCATTGCGCATTGTCTCATCGAAACTGGGCTGTCTGACCATGCAAAGCAAGCCCAAGTGACCCTTGACGAGCCCGTCCTCCATCAGACTCAACAGAGAAGATACGTGGCCGTACGGTCAGGGGCATCCCCACCTTCGAATGCCCTAACTGAACGAGAAGAAAGAGAGCTCTACACATACACCATAAAACCAGTTAGTCGATGTTTCCCACATTTGAGTCAGCTAAAAGGCAAACTGACGGGGACACAGACACATGAGCACACACCCTGGTTTTAGAGAAAGGCAAGTTACGTCCAAGAGCATTTCCCAACTGTAAAACAAGGTTCACTTTATTTATTATTTTGAAAACACAAATTACTTCCAAAAGCAGGAAAGCGGAAGGACACAGCCTGCCGGAATTGGCCGGCCGGCCGGCGCTGGGCCAATCCCATAAATGTTTGGCAGTCGGCAGAATACAGAGCCCTCTTCTATTGAAAGGGGGGTAGTACCGCTGGTGTTTTTCCTTGTATTCCCAATGGATTCATAAAACACTTTTCAGATTTCAGAATGCACTTCCTGAGTCTCTCCAAATTAGAACGCGAACCCCATAGGAAGTGGCTGCTCTTAACTCCTCTTTCCATTCGCAGCAAAAAGGTTAACATCTCCTCCGTTATACAGTAATGGAGACAGTAACCAGCACTCCAGCTTTTGCACACTTTGCCAGGTACACCTTTCCTATCGCTAGTTTGCTACTCAAGATTTCCATTCTAATTCAGAGCCCCAGAGACACACTCATATAAGATCCCGAATGAACGAGGTGTTCCCTTCAACAGAGGCAGCCACCCCTGTGCAAATCCCTTGGAGCGCATGGCGCTGCCTTCACAACCTAACTTGTGCCCTCAAATGGGCTAAGGGCGAAACAGACAGGCAGAAACAGGACAGGTGGCCTGGTCCATATTTACAGCCTCCTTCCCTTTGTGACTCAGACCCTAAATATTTCATGGAAGCGCTGCAAGGCAAACTGTCTATTGGGAGTTCAGTAAAGCCAGTAAAAGTCTGCAAGATTTAATCATTTCAGCCTGTTTGAACTGTAGTCTTTTTTTAATAACTGGGAATTTATCGTTTTTATTTTATTGTTACACACCAAACCTTGGTCCAACGGCTGTCATGTTGTTAATGGTAGTAGTGGTACAGCCATCCTGGATGACCTGTTAGGGGTCTCAGCCAACAACCTCCCACTTAAGGAGTGGATCTACAAGTCAGATGCAGTGATGGATCGGCTATCAATATCAAAAGCTAAGGCAGCTCCTTGGTATAAACTAATCACGTTTGACCATTCAAGATCTCCCTGCCTAGCCAGTATTTCTCATTACAACCTCAGAGTGTCTTTCACTGCTCTGCGCTTCCAGATGATGCAGACAGCTCTTTTGGCAGGGCGTTATTCTCACACCCCTATGGAACATCGCACCTGCATTTGTGGATTACCTACAGTGGAGAAACTTTCCCACTACCTACTTTATTGTCCATTATATAGTGTACCCAGAGCTAAATTCTTGGCCAGAATCCTATCAGTCACAAACACATACTCTGAAATAGAGAAGATTGTGTTTTCGTTATCTGACACTGATAATCACGTGTCCTATAGTCTCTCTCAGTTCGCACTCGCAGCCAAAAAGATAAGATCTAAGGTGGTACTGAATGAGGCTGTTTCATGACTCCTGGGATAGTTTGGCATACTGTATTGTTTTAATTAATTTTAGTAACCTATACAAACTGTGATAAGGGATATAATCGTTTATTAGTCAATGTTTGGTGAATTGTGACGGCCTATGGCTATAGACAATAAACTCTTTGGACTAGTAGTGGTACAGTGTGCCCTGCAATCCAAAGGGGCAAGTCCCAAGATCGCTGACAATGTGAAAAGACTTCAGCCATGCCTGCATAGGTCTTGAGGATTCGAGATGAGGCAGGCTACACACTGAAATAAGCAAACCAAAAAAACCCCGAAGAGGCCAAGGGCACATTCGAACTGGGGAGTCTGCTCAGAATCTCTTTCCCCGGCTTTTCATCCTACTCGTGACCTCCGGCTCATTGACCAAATTCTACATGAAAGGCATTTGTGTGTTCCTGTTGATTTTTGATAGAGGCACCTATGAGCCACACAGAGCATCATCCGGTCCTTGGTGAACGAGGATAAAAGAGCATTCATTCAAGCTTCGTCTCCAAACAGAGACAGGAGAGAATTTACAAGGAGACGAATCAATAAGTGTTTATGTTCCGTTTTAACCGTGGACTCCAAAGAGGAGATGGGAGAGCATCCGGAGACAACAGCTGGGGCAAGATGAATCAATGGAGGCACTCTTAGACAGAGATCACCTCATTGTCTTTGACCCACGGTCCTGTATTCCATCAATATAACTGCCTCACAAACATATTCTTGTCTAGATCTTAAGAGGAAGAGGTTGCAAACTTCATTCCACCAGGATGTGGAAGGCACGCGGCCTTAGCAAGAGCTGGGCTCGTACCACAGCAAAAATAACCAAGGCAACATAGACTGCCAAAAATTATTCTCAGGCACCTGTGGTAAAGGGCCAGATGGCTCCACCTTCCTGAGGGGGGGAAACCCAACACATCCCCTTTGTTCCGTAGAGCAAAAGGCCCTTTTTGTTTCGAAAATAAAATGGTTAGAACTTTAAGGCTTTACTCACAACACTTTTCAGTTTCTCTTCATTTCTCACAAATCAATCCATGGTGAGAAATTAAAGGGGACAACAAAAATATCAAGTTCACTGTCAGCTGGGCTTGAGGCCTGGCCCACTGAACTGGGGGGGGGGGTCCAGCCCCAAAGCCCTTTTCAGACACTAAAATAGGGCCATCTAACATCCCCTTCATATACGGTTGCCAGGTCCCCTGGGCTCAAACTGGGGTGCAAGGGGGGTGCTGGGAGTACCTACCTTGCACAAGAGCTTGGGGGGGGGGATCAACCCATTCCCACGCCTTTCCCTCCTCCTGCTGGCCAGGTGAGCAGTGACGGGGAGTGGAGGCTGGGAGCAGGGCATCCTTTGCCCCCACCAGGTCATAGTTGACTTATGGGGACCCTGGTTGGGTTTTTCAGGGCAACAGAAGTGGTTTGCCATTGCCCGCCTCTGCAACTCTGGTCTTCGTGGGAGGTCTTCCATCAACCCATTCCCGTGCCTTCCCCTCCCTCCACTGGCCAGATGAGTGGTGTCTGGGAGCAGGGAATGAGATCTCTTGGAAAGCAGCATAAACCCTCCAAGCCTGTCCTTCTTTCCCTGGCCTAGACAACACTCCTTCAGGCCTTCAGGATCGCTCACCAACCCACTCCAGCTCTCCATTCCCAGCACTGGGTTGGATCCAGGCTAAATTTTTTGCTAATGGAAGATACTTCCATCAGCAGAACGGAACTTTCCCTCCCACGGCAGTTCACTGCTCTTCTAGAAATGCTGCTCCTTGGAGATCGAAGGACCCTCAAGACTGGCCTGAAAGGCAAGTCCAGGGTCTGCACTAGGGGTGTACAACCCAAAAGGATTTGGGTTTCCCGCTTCAGGTTTACCCGAAGCAGGAAAAAGATGGGGAAAACCCTGAAATCCAAAGCGGCATGCCGCTTCAGATTCAGGTTTCCAGGTCGCTTCGGTATGCTCCGTAAAGATTCAGAGCATACTGAAGTGATGGAGGAGGGGTGGGAGGCTGCCCCCACCTTTAAACACCCACCCCACCCTTTAACCCCCCCCCCCACACCACTTACCTTGTGCACCTCCTGGTGTTGCCACGGCTGGCTGGCAGAGAGGGCCTTCCCTCCTGCCGGTGCTGCGCCAGTGTAGCCGGCTGGCAGAGAGGGCCTTCCCTCCTGCCGGTGCTGCGCCAGTGTAGCCGGCTGGCAGGGAGGGCCTTCCTTCCTGCCACCACCACGGCCAGCCGGCAGAGAGGGCCAGCCTTTCCTTCTGCTGGTGCCAGGTAAGTGGGGGGGTGGGGGGAGGAAAGGGTGGGAGGGAATGGTTAGGTTTAAAGGGCCCTGCTGCTTGCAAAAGGGCCCTTTAAAACTAACCCCTCCGGGTCCCCCGAAGCTTTCCGAAGCATTCCGAATGCTTCGGGAAGCTTTGCTTTAGGATTTCCAAATCGGGCCCGATTTGGATATTTTACACAAATCGGATTTCTGAAGTGCACACCCCTAGTCTGCACAGGAAAAGGAAATTGGTGCAGATTAGACCTGCACCAGGGGCAGAAAACTTAGACATGCTGACCGTAACACCGCTGAGTTGGAGAGTGCAGACACAGAGTCTGGACTTGGGGACAACCCCTCCCAGCCCCAGACTGACCACAACAATAAGTGTTCCCGCCCATCTCATTCCTTCCGCATCCCTCCATAGTTAGGAAAGAAAAGGAGAACAGCAGTCTTCAGTAAATGGAGAATTTGTTGAAAAACAATTGGCACTCTTCGATGTATTTTAATGCAAAAGGTATTAGGGGGAAAAAATCACAGACTCCTAAAAATGTGGCATTTGCTTCTAAAAACAATTTGAGCTAATTTTCTAGCCATAGAATCAGGAGGAGATGACAATAACAGATACTGGTAAAGAGAGGGCAGGAGGACAACATCTAAGGAAAGCTAAGAACACACACACCAGTACTATAAGACACCCCTTATTAACAACAACATTTGATTTATGTCGATTTAGGATGACTTAACGTCCACTCAGAGCGGTTTACAAAGTATGTTATCGTTATCCCCACAACAACAATCACTCTGTGAGGTGGGTGGAACTGAGAGCGCTCCAGAGAGCTGTGACTGACCCAAGGTCACCAATCTGGCTTTAAGTGGAGGAGTGGGGAATCAAACCTGGTTCTCCAGCTTAGAGTCCCGTGCTCTTAACCACTACAACAAACTGGCTCTCCTATACCAAACTGGCTATTTCTTCTAAATTGTAACAGGCCCTGATGCTTCTGGAATTATAAAGGCCTTGATGAAAAGAGAAACATTTGGGGTCACAACTGAGCACATCCACAGCTCCAAACTTTAATTTCATTGGGGCAGTTCAGCCTCCAGACGGACAAACACATCTGTCATCAGATATGAAAAGCCAAGGTCAGTGAGAGCGGGATACAGGACAGGTCTGTGTGTGTGCGGGGTCCTGGCTAACTCAGTTCAAAACCTGAACTTGAGCAAAAACTCCCAAGCCTCTTGATGTTGGCTTCATTGGGTTGCAAAACCAGTGAAGAACCAAGTGCCAGGGAAAGGCATCTGCCAACACGCCGCCACTGCTGCTGATTCTTATCCCGCGCCGTCGTCTCCTGGATGCAAATTATGCCTGAATTATCTGCCTCTGGATCTTTGGTGTTGTTTGCTTTGGCACGCAGTGCTGCTTTTAATGCCGGGGTGTGCCAAGATGTCATGGACTTCAAAGCCTGTGTTTACAGAGGGAACCCGGTTTGCAATCCTCCCTGAGACAATAGCGACAGTGGGTTCAACAGGTTCATCTGATGGCGTCAGAAGGGCCACTTTGTTAAAGTGCCTCTGGGGCCCTCACCTAAGGGTAAGGGCCATAGCTTAGCAGCAGAGCACCCACGATTCACCTGGCGTGACTAGGAAAAGTCCTTGGGCGAGCAGGTGCATGATAGGACTTGTCCCTCCTCTCTACCCGGTCCTCAGACATACAGCAGGGAAAGGAACCAGCAGAACCGCATCTTAATATATTCTAGTTGTTTTTGTGGCTGCAGAGAAATACATCTTTCCAAAGCAAGAGGGCTATTTGGATTCAGAATTTTGTAACTCCACAAGGTCAGCCAAGATGGGCATTTTTATGCACAGGACTTCTGTCCTTGCACAAAAGCTAAACACCGACTCCACACATTTCCAATTATTAAACCATCATCCTTGAAGATGGAATTTCTTCTCATCTGGAATGGGTTACTCCAGACCTCCCTCTTTGATATACTCTCTTTTAGGTCTAGATCTCATTTCTGATTAACCATTTTCTTACCTACCCGGTCTCTGAAGGAGGCTTTTGGAAAGGAATGAGGTGAAGTCAAGACACGAAGGCAGCCATGCAGCAAGACAGCCAATCCTCCATTGGGAGGAAATGTTTCTTCCCTGCTCCGCCGCAGGAAGAAATTTGCTTGGCCTGTTTTCTGCTTCAGGAGCACACTGCCTGCTAACTCCTTTGGGTGGATTCAGGTCTGCTTCTCAAAAAATGGCTGCCAAGAGTTTCTGCTGACAGTTCAGGGTCAAGCCATGCAGTGAGAAGCCAGTTCATGCAGCAAGACCCCTACACAAAACAGAGCAGGCTAGGGCCACGCTTTGGCCATTAGCCGGGACTGGGACCAACTGAAATACCCCTAGATAAGCAATCTTTACCCAGTTACAGTCATGTTGCACCATCACGGTGCCTTATGAACTGGAACAGTTCTGAAATGCGGGGCGAATCAGGCCATGCTAAGCTGCAACCTATTTGGGGAATTCTCTCACCCCTTGGCATTCGTCCAGCATGGGGCAGGCATGTTTGGGAAGGAACGGTGAGGGCCCAGCACTGGTAATATTCGCATAAATGAACTGTCAAAAAGAAGAACAGGGGTATCGTCTCTCTCATGCTACCTTTTCTCTCCTTGCTTAGCGAATCCAGAAAGATCTTCTTGAACTACTGGAAGTAACTATTTTCTAAGGGAAATCAAAAAGAGTCCAGTAGCACCTTTAAGACTAACCAATTTTATTATAGCATAAGCTTTCGAGAATCAAGTTCTCTTCGTCAGATGCCTGATCAAAACTGGGCAGATACAGAAGAGGAGGGGGAAAGAGAGGGAAGGAGGGGAGCATAAATCACAAGAAGGCAGAATGCAATTAGCATAGAGGCAATCAAAACATTCCTTTGCTTGGAAATGTAAACATTTCCTTTTGGTGTGCAGTCAGTTTGTAGCAGTGAAGGTATCCAATTCCTATGTAGTATAAGCCTTCGGTAACCACAGCTCTCCCTGCCAGTTGCATCTGACAAAGATCAGGCATCTGACGAAGAGAACTTGATTCTCGAAAGCTTATGCTATAATAAAATTGGTTAGTCTTAAAGGTGCTACTGGACTCTTTTTGATTTTGCTACTACAGACTAACACGGCTAACTCCTCTGGATCTATTTTCTAAGGAAGATGCTTATGGAAACATCAGTGATGCTGACGGGTGGGAATTCTGTGGGCTTTTTACCCCTCTGTTCCAAGGAAGTTCTCTCATTCTTATGCCGCTCTTGCTCTATTCTTCCTTTTACCATGCCACAACTTTCCCCTTCCATGTTCTACCAAATAAAAACAAAATGCTCTGAAATGTTAGGTTCAGAAGTTGCGGCGCTGAGCAGGTTCCATTCCCCCCTCTGCCACCACTTACCTGGCCAGTGGGGGAGAAGGGTGCAGAAATGGGCCTCCTGTGCACGTTCCTGGGGTGGCACGGTGTCACTCCTGGTAGTGACGTCATTGCGCCACCCAGAGAGTGCACATATGCTTTGCAGAGGGCCAATTTGGGCCCCAAATTGGGCCCGTTTAAGGCCAAAATCAGCCCATTGGGAAGTGCGCGTGCACTCCTGCACCTGCCTGATGACATCACCCAGAAGTGCTGTCACTGGAAATGACCATCATTGCACAGACGCAACATCCTGGGGCCACAAGACAGTTAAGTCCCAGGTCTCCAGCCTCCCACCAGGACAATAAGGGGAACTGGAAACCCTAATGTAAAAACAGGGCTGTTATTCATTTGCATGAACTATCTCCCACTGGGAAATGCCCATTTTCTTGTTGCAAACGTTCTGGCGCCTTTGATGCAAAAGCAAAAAAAAAAAAGCCCTGAAGGGGGAAGGGAGAGGGGAACAGAATAGTAATAGCTCCCATTAAAAAGTTCAAACAGCTCTGCCAGTAACCCAACCTGAGGTTCCTAAGCAGTTCAAAGCCTCAGACAGTGTAACCAGAAATGCTCTCCGAGTCAAGTCCACACAAACAGCCAAGTGTTTCCAGGGCACTGCAGGCTTCAGTCATCAGAAGTGCTCGGAAATTATAGATGTTTTTCTGAAGTTCCCTCCAGGTTGTCTTGGGAGGCTTCAAGGACTCTTCCACCATTCCTGGCTCCCCAAACCAGCACCTCCACCACACTTTTCAAAACTCCTACATTCTTTTTTTAAAAAGCTGAGTTTGGATTCAGCATCTCCAGGGGGCACCTTTGATGAATCCGGCAAACTTCAATCGCCTCAACGAGCGCTGGACGTTTAATAAGTTATTTCCGTGGAAAAAACTTGGTCACACCATTTGGAAGCAAAACTTATAAACACCTCCTGTTCGTCAAAGCAGCGTAAGAATGGGGAGGGGGGGATCTTTCTTACTGTAACTCTAAAGAATCACGCTCGACAGGTTCCCGGAAGAGCCCAGGGCTTCTCTTACTTTGTTGATCTCATTTTCAAACGTGGTCAATATGCTACAGCCAACATTCAAACCTCTAAACCCTTACAAGCAAATAAGTAGATCAGGCAGACTTATAGAAGGTGTGTAGGCCACCTTTCTAGTGGGACACCAAGCAGCTTTAGGAGAGAAATGGGACACCACTCAAGCTCTGTGATTTGACAGCCATAAAGACCCCGACTCTCCTTGTCCAGAGGAAATCCAATAGCAAGCCAAACCAGCCTGCTGCCCGCATAACCAGTTCACATAACCAGTTCACACATTGGACAAAAAGTCATGGCAAAGGCCGTTCTTAGTGTCAAAGGCTCTATTTCAGACAGGATGGTGGTGTTGGCCATTAAAAAAAATGTTTTTACCTTTTTCCCCAGCACTGCACACAGACACTTCTCTCTCCAACAGCAGCACAATTTTTGCCTCTGATTTCTCTTTCCACAGCAATCCCAGCTACTCAGAGACCATTTAATGTGTGATATGTATTTGCACTTGTTTGTTTTTATTCCCCTTTTCTCCTCAATGGAAACCCAATCAAACATCACTCTCCCCTCCTCAGTTTTCTTACAACGACTCTGTGAGGTAGGTTAGGCTGAGAGAACAGCCCAAGGTCACATACAGCGAACTTCCAGAGCAGAGTGAGAATTCGAACCTGGGTGTCCCGGGATCCTAGTCAGACACCATATCCCAGGGGTTCCCAATCTTTCTGAGCATGTGGGCACCTTTAGAATTCTGACACAGCACGGTGAGCACAGCCACAAAATGGCTGCAAAATAGCTTCCGCCAATCAAACGCCTTGCTGAACAAAACACTCCACCTCACCCCACCCACTTTCTAAAATACTTGGTGGGCACCAGAAAATGTGTCAGTGAGCGCCACGGCGCCCAGGGGCACCATGTTGGGGACCTCTGCTGTATCCACTATGTCATCATGGCAGCTTTCATCATCAGGACCAGGGCTCATTTTGAGGCGGAACGCACAGGAATGCAGTTCCGGTAGTTCTCCAAAGAGGTCACATGTCAGGTGGCCCCGCCCACCTGATTTTGGACCATTTCGTGCCCATTTTGGCCTGAATTGGGCCCAAAATGGCCAGGATCGGGCCTAAAACAGCCAGGATTGGTCCCAAAACAGTCAGGATTGGGCCTCTGACAGGTAGTGGATCACTCTCCCACTTAGAAGTGGCACGATCCTGACCATTTTGGGCCCCTTTTCTGCCATTTTCAGCCCCCTTTTGCCATTTTGGGCCCAATTTTGGCCCTGAATGGCCAGGATTGGGTCCAAAACAGCCAGGATAGGCGAGGTCAGGGGGTGTGGCATACGCAAATCAGTTATGCTAATGACACTTCCGGTGATGGCAAGGGGTGTGGCATATGCTAATGAGTTATGCTAATGAGTTCCTGCAGCTCTTTTTCTATGAAATGACCCCTGACCAGGACAACAAAGACAGTGCTTGGTCCACCATTGGTCACATGGACTAATCAAACTAATCAGGAAATCAAGCACAGACGCTGCAATTAATAAGAGAGATGCATGTCCCCCCTTCTCAGCCCTAGCTGCAACCATTCTCTGTTCCCGGATGAGCATATGGGCAAGACAAAGGCTTACAAAAATGACTCCAGCTGTGCACACAAAGCATCTGAGTCACAATACTAAAAAAAAGTGTTTGGAACTACCCGGAGACCTGCTTAAAGCATTCCTTGGGGCAGTGTTGGGACCCAGGTCAACTGGCTACCTATTATTTGATTAACATCAAACTTGAAGTGATGAATGGCTTTGGGTAAGGTGGCACTCCACTATATGAACTGCATCATAGCGCCACCCAAGCCAGGACTGGGGGGCTCCAGTGGGCCTTTCTTAAAACTGGCAACTGAATATATATTATATCATTATTACAATAAAGCAATCTGTGTACTGGGTTCTTTGAATTCCCAGCTTTCGTTGAAACGAAAGTCAAGTCTCTGGTCCCTTTCACTACAGAGAGACATATCACTTATATGGCAGAGAGTTGCTTTTTTAAAAAACGAAAGGTGGGAATTCAGAGAGCCTGACACATTGATTGTTATGACCATATAATCAGGGCTTTTTTTCAGCAGGAACGCAGTGGAACGGAGTTCCGGCACCTCTTGAAAATGGTCACATGGCCGGTGGCCCCGCCCCCTGATCTCGTCTGGAGATCAGGGGGCGGGGGCACTGGCCATGTGACTATTTTCACCAAGGGCGATTTAAATTTTAAAAAACTCCCCCTTGTTCCAGCTGACCCAAAGTGCAGTCCTGAGTTCCACCACCTCTTTTCCCAGAAAAAAAGCCCTGCATATAATAATATACCCGTTGGTGATTTTTTTAAAAAAAATTGAAAAAGTCGTGATGGTGGTAATGACCTAGAATTTGGGGGGGGAGCTGCTGATGGGGGCAGGAAAACTGCAGGGAATCCTGCCGTGTGCAAGCCCTGTTACTGCTGCGCTGTATCAGCTGCTGCAGCAGCCACAGGGAAGCCACACAAGTCTGATCCTCTGCATATTTATCTGGAAGCTCCACTTCCTTCAAGAGGACATACTTGGAAGGCCGTAGCTGCACTCCCGCACACACTTAAAAGCAAATGATCTTGCTTAAGATCCTGGTGAGGATGTTGGAGAGGATAAAACAGAGAGGGCCAAACAGAAACCCACGGATTCTCTCTAAGGAGACCTAATTTAGTTGTTGTTCTATATGGAAAATACACAAAGCCCTGTGCCCCGTACAAGATAACAGGCCTTTCCTCCAGTCTAAAATAGGCAACCATGAAGGGAAAGTAGGGATAAACAGGAGCGGAATCTGCAATCATTCTAGTTACAAGCACTTGGGATTCGTTTCAGCAGGTGAGGTGGACAAAAGGATAGTCTCCAAGGGTTCCCAGAAAAGGTGAGTTTTGACAAAGGATCTGGGTGGCATCAAGCAGGCACCCTAGGAGGCAGTTTCCTGAAAATGAAACAACAGGAACGAGCATGTTTCTGCAAGCTGTACAGAGGGCGGCATGGAGGTTGTGGGCAGGAATTAAAGAAGAGAAGGAGAGGGGCATTAAGGATACCAAAGACTTTGAAGGTAAAGATACCGAAACTGGACTTCCTCCGGGAGGAGATGGGAAGCCACTGCAGAAGTGAGGGGAACCACAGGACAACCACCATAGATCAGAGTGAAGGAGTCTGCAACAGTGTGAACCAAAGGGGTGGAGAGGAAGAGTCATATTTTTGTAATATGGCAAGGGGAAGCAACCCAACAAGGGCAGCAAAAGAGAGACAGACGGGGTGGAAACAGACATTAAACCAAGACTTTGTCCCCATTTCACAAGTTTGATGGGCATAGCCAAACCTTGAGAGTAAAGACCAGATATTCAGTCTTGGACATACTGAGTTGGATATTTTTGAGCACATGTCTCCTCACCTTCTCCAACAGGCAGCGGAAGATGGAGAAAGATCAGGCAGAGAGGCAGAACTGGATGACTTCACCAGTGCTGACAGCCTATGGGATTGATGGAGTCGCTCAGTGACAGCACAGACAGACAGAAGGCAGCCAAGGAGAGATTCCCGAGGAAATCTATCAATTTTGGCACAATCTGCCTGCAGGCACACCAGGGCCGATTCCAGATGGCTAACGTTCACGCGGAACGTCGCGCCTCGTTGCGGGGAAAATGCGAAATATCGCGTTTCCTCGCGCGAGTTTTGTGCGACGTCGCGCAACGACGCGCAAAACTCGCGCGAGGAAACGCGATATTTCACATTTTCCCCGCAACGAGGCGCGACGTTCCGCGTGAACATTAGCCATCTGGAATCGGCCCTGAACATTTTCTGCTGTACTGTAGCATACAAACCACCAAGCAAAACCCCGCCAGATGTGGACTTCCTTGGGAGAGTCAGCTACAACCAGTGAGAGAGAGCTTTGAGGTTGTGGGATGGGTTGGGAAGCAGAGTGTGGGAATGACAGCAGGGACAGAAATACTACAGTCTCCAGCGAAATGCCGCTTGCTTCCCAGTACCATTGGGAAAAGCTATCGATTTTGGAATTTGCCTGCTGTGCGGGGCTAGCTCTGCTCCCAACGCTGAAAAAGATGGTGACACATTATGGTGTGTGACTCAGGGCACTGCCACGGACTCCTGAGTCCTGACACCAAACTTGTGGCCTATGGAAAGATGGGAGGGATGAGATAGCAGAAAGGGAACTAGCAAAGGAGGAGAGAACCACGGAAGACTATGTCGTGAAGGGAGTCCAGCAGGAGACAGAGCCGGAAGATGGGTATATGCAGTTAAAGAACCAAACACATCAAGGTCATCACCCATACTCATTGCTGCACTAGATTTCTGCTTGCGGGGAGATTTTATACAAGAGTGGCATTTAAAAAAAATGATCCTCCACTGGCAGTTTGAACTGGTCCAGTTCCATTCCTGCACCCCTTTATTCTGATGCCCTGTTTGAGCCCATTCTAAGGCCGTAACAGACGCAGCTTGCTCCATCCAAACGTGCATTCTGCCTGATGAAAATGTATGCATAATTTTAAAAACTTGCATCGTTGTCATTGAGCTGCTGCTGCTCAGCAAAAGATATACGATCTCACTCTTCTCTTCCCCAAAGCAAAGCAAATATACAAGACGGTTAAACACTCAGAGGCTCAGCACATCTACCCGATACAGACCACTTCAAAGACGCAGCCTAAAGACGTTATATCAAAGACACTTAATAACCTGCAGCGCTGTATCCAGTTCCCACCCACCGGCATGGAAAAATGGAATGTTTTGGCTACAAAGATGTAATTTGCTTTGCTTATGACTTTTTTTTAAAAGGAAGATGATATGGGACCCAAGGGGGAAAATAAGGGAAGCTATTATACCAGATTTCAAGGTCAAACACTGTGACTGCTTGGTGGGACTGAGATCGAAGAGTGTTTGCGCACTGGAAATATTAAGGCAAACTAATGAACTGAATAAAACTCCCCCCCCCTTTTTTTTGGTAGGTCAACTTGGACATGTGCAGCCAGTGCTTAATTAACTTCAAAGTTTCTTTTCAAGAGGAAGATGTATCCATGGAATGGAGGCTCCGAACACTACCCAAAGGCACAACGTTAAGATGAGAAGAAAAGCCCCACAGCCTCCGCCCAAATCCCCTTCCCCACGCACTTCACATGAAACAAGACAAGAGGAGTGGAGGAGAAGAAAGAGATCAAGACTCACAACTTTCTCAACACCATCTTGTGCTTTCCCTCCCATTCATACACGTGCACAGGGTTGCCAATTCCAGGTTGGGATTTTCCAGGAGATTTGGGGGGGGGGTTGATCCTGGACAGGGTAGCATTTGGGGAAGGGCGGGACCTCAGTTAGGGTATAATGCCGTAGAGTCCACCCTCCAAAGCAGCCATTTTCTCCAGGGGAACTGATCTCTATGACCTGGAGATCAGCTGGAATTCTGGGAGATCTCCAGCCACCACCTGGAGACTGGCAACCCTAGCATATGTATGTGACCACCCAAATGATATCACCACATGGAAAGTTGTTCTCTTGCCCCACAGACTCTAGTGGTGTTCCTGAGCACGCAGAGTACGTCTTTCAAATCACCCCCACTCCCAAAAAGCTTATGCCATATTACATTCGTTAAGCTTTAAAAGGCCTCCCAACTCTTGGGTTTTTGTTTTGTTTTTCACGGCAAGAGTAAAAACAGTTCCCACCCTTTAAGAAATTCACATTTCCCCCTCTGATCGCACTGGCTAAAATTCTATTTGTCAGCTAAAAAGAAAAAGAAAAAAAGACTACATCCAACTTTGCTGGTCTGAGAAGTTCTGTTTCTTGCCAGTTCCAAAAAGAGTTTAAGATTTTCACAAAACAAAAGGAAAGAATGTTATTATTTGGGGGGGGGGGGAGAAGCGCTCTCTGTCCTTTTAAAAAAAGAAATAAAATTGCCCAGTCATGCTGCTGCTCTGTGATTTTTTCATCTGAAAGGTTTAGAAAGTCATGCAGGCCTTTTGGGGAAAACACAATCACAAGCAGTAAAGAACCTTTTTTTTTTAAGGGAAGTAGAAAAGAAATACATTTTTATCTCCCGTCGGCAAAATAGGTCCACGGAGGAAAAAATGTTTAATATAAAAACATCTGACCAAGTTACCTCCAGATTTTTTTTTTTGCATTGAAATAGCTGCTTTTAGCAAGTCACGTCAACCTTCCCGAGGAGACCTTATAGCCCCCCAGGTAAACCACAGTGTGCTCAAAGGGAGAAAATAACTGGAAATGAAGGGGTAGAGGGACGAGGGACCAGATGCCCTCAAATAAAAATCTGCCTGGGGTAGAACTGCAGGTACACAAATGTCTTTCCTCAGAAACAGAGGTGTGGTTGCGGCCCTCCATGGCTAGATCCTGGCACCTAAGGGCACGTCAGAACAAGCAGGTACTGACCAGCCAAACAGGGAAGCAGCTAAATGGGTAAAATGAGGCAGACAGCGGTTGTCAAACATTGCTAAAGAGCCAGGCCAGTGTTTGAAGATTAACTCCTTACCTTCAGAGACCTCATAGGCTTTGCCCTTTCCCCACCCTACGCAGCCTCTCCTCAACCATCTTCCAATCCTTTATCATCTTCCAATCCACTCCTCTGGCGCTACTTCCCTCCAGCCCTAGGCAGGTCTCCCTCTCACCCCAAACAACTCTGTCTTTTCTCCCTTTCCAAAGGACCATGCGTCATTTATCCTCCAAAGAATGCTGCCAGTTAAGTCCCTCTCGCTCCTTCAAAACTCACCTTTTCCATGAAGATTCTGGTGCACTCCCTTTCCCTACTGGAAGCAACCATGAGCTCCCATCTCCGGAATGAACACATTTTCTTCACTTGCTTACCCATCTCTACCTCCCTCCTCGGGGTTTTCTCCCTGTCGGGGTGGGGACCTGCCTTCTCATAATCCATATCATGCAATCAGTGTGCACGGTGCGTTACAAATAATAAAAAATGATGGCCGGGGGAGACCGTACTGGCGCTTAGCATCCCCTGACCCTGGTTTTGTTGGTAACGGCAATACTGCGCTCTGACCATCTTCAACGGGAGTGTTGAAGAGCAGCAGGCCAGCGGCTCCCTCCTCTGGCAAGCTACCTTGGTCACCCAGGGGGAGTAAGTTTCTTGGGTCAGTTTGCAGAGTTTTGTCTGTGAAGGATGCCTGACGTTCTCCCAAGAATTAGGACTGTTGTCCACATTACAGAGATCAGTTCCCGTGGAGAAACTGGCAGCTTCAGCGGGCAGACCTTATGGTGTCCCATAAATTCTAGATAAAATCCATCCCCAAATTTCCCCCTCCAAAAGCACCACTCCCAAATCTTCAGGAATTTCCCGTGCTAGAATTGGGAACCCTAGCACCAGGCAAAGTCTGTCCTATTTGTTACACGTCCCTTCTTTGCTGGGCAGTTAGCTGTCTTCATCGCCAAATTGTCTTACTATGCGGTAATTTCTCTTCCTGTTCAGCTGAACTCTGCTCTCCTGTAACCTAGCCTTGCCATTTGGAACAGCAGGGAACCGGTCTTTCCTCAGTAAGGCACCCCACTTAGGCACTTTAGAGAGGCTTTCTGCAACATAAAACTGTGCACTCCAGTGAAACATCCTCCTTGTACAGCAGAAGTTCTGGCGGGATTGTGCCTGGGGAACAAGAATAAATCTCGCACATCCTCACGAGGCACAGAAGCCCCTGGAAATCTCTCCTCAACTGCCCCCCAAAACTGACTATCACCAAGGCAGCTCCACTTTGGAGAGCTGTGAGTTAACTACAGCGAGTCGCTTATCCTATATATGTAATCTTGGCCACTGGGGAAAGATAAATAACCAGCCGTGCACTCTTATGAAGAGGTTGCGCCACTTCAAATTCCACAGTAGGAGATGGGAATATCCAATTACACTACAATCTTGGTCACAAAGTGATAGTTATTTTGTACGAGTAAGAAGTTTCAACCCCCTTTTTCTTCTGTCTCCTCTGCAAAAGCTCGGATACCAAAGAATCTAATCCACCTCCCTTTCCTTTGACAGTAGACGGCTATTGTATTTTTCTCTTTACAAGACAGAAAAAGAGAGAGAGAAAGAATCAGAACCAGGTTAGTTCAGACATTATTTCAGCATTTGAAGAACAAAGGGTTTCCGCTAAAAATCATATTTGGGTCTTTCAGTGTCAGAAACTAAATTTACTGAATAGAAAAGAGTCCAGTAGCACCTTTAAGACTAACCAACTTTACTGTAGCATAAGCTTTCGAGAATCACCGTTCTCTTCTTGAAGAAGAGAGCTGTGATTCTCAAAAGCTTATGCTACAGTAAAGTTGGTTAGTCTTAAAGGTGCTACTGGACTCTTTTCTATTTTGCTACTACAGACTAACAGGGCTAACTCCTCTGGATCTAAATTTACTGAAACTCCATTTCTGAGCCAGAAGCCAAAACAGCACGAACCCCAACCCAACAGTGTGCTCTCTTTCCCAGGAACTGGGGCCAGAAAAGTATCTCAAATTCCTACATGCTAGAATCAAATTTCTAGAACCTGCTCCAGAACCTCCTCCCCATTCTCGGGGTTAGCATGTGGTCTACCCGAGCAAACTGGCAGCTTCACATTTCTGTACTTTTTCCTGGTAACTTGGAAATTCAGCAGGTTCCATCTTTAGCTGCAAGCTCTTTCACTTGACTGGAAAGAGTCTTGCAGTCTTGAGAAACTTTGGCCTAAACAGGATTAGGTCAGCAAGCAGGGTCAAGACATCCCAGATTTTGCCCAAGAGCAGTTATTTGCCAACTACTTAACCTGCCCCCTCCACAAGGTTCAGGATAATGCACCTAACAAGATCTGTTCCTTTGCTCAGACCACAGCCACACTGAAAAAGCAGATCTAACTCTTCAACCCCAACTGAGAACTAGATAGGTGCAACTCAGCCAGACAAGAAAGGTCCACAGTTAGTGGGCCGCCCAGACCCAACTACCAAACCTCAATCTCGGAACTGTTACAGTGCAACAGAAATCAAGGATGTCTTCCTTACCAGTTGTTCCCCTGCTTTGCCCACGACAACATATTTCAGCCAGACTTTTTGGGTATCAGGAAAACAACGAAGACCCCCTCGGGCACTATTGTGGTCTCAGCAAACTGCACCCTTGTTGCACCAGAGTGTGCATGGCAGCACAAGAGGGACCAAATGTTAGCAGGGCACATAAGATGCTGTGCAGTCAAAAAAACAAACAAACCAGCAGCCAGGATGGAATTAAAATAAGCCGCATCTTTTCAGACACGAGGTTCCGCAACAAACAAGAGAAGTGTGAGAACTTGATCGTCAGAAGTGCCCTCGGGCGAATTAAGTCCTGCAAAACAGGACTATCGCAAAGGGAACAACCAGTTTTTGAATGGAGCAGATACACCGACCCGACAGCAGTTGTGTAAGCTAGTAACATGGCGCAAGAGAAACTTTCAAGAGATCCCCATTAAGCAACCCTCTGGTATAATCCTGAGGCTGCAAACCCCTCACAGGGACAATCATCGCCTCTTGGTTTTCATTTTTGATGTCTTTAAAAGTTTATTTCTTAAAACAGTCCTGCAAAAATTTTTATCGAAAAGGTCCCTTGGAGTCAAATATTTAAAACGTCTGCCAACCTGAGAATTCTCCGGGTGTGATATTGGGAGAGTTCGTAGCCTCCGTTTCAGTGTAGGACAACGTGGAATCGGAAAGATCTGGGAACGAGAGGAGAAAGATGGACAGTTATTCCACAGGATGAGGAGCGCCCACCCAGAGAGCAAAGATATGTTCACACAAGCAGAAGATGATCAAGCAAACATTACCGCTTTTGACTCCCAATTTGTTCTCCGTAAGACGGAGCTATTTCGCCAGGCACATGGCTGACGCCGGGTGGTGCCCCCCCCCCGTGGAGGGGGGGTGTTAAACCATCGCCCCTATGTGAATGCAGATGCTGTTGCCACACTCATTACTACTGCATGTATTTGCTCTGGTAGAACCGCTGTGCGAAACACCAAATTTATGTTAGGTGGTTAGGTGCTGCTTTTTAATTATTTATATGTAAATAGATGACATCATATATGATATGACATAGTGCTTTTAAATGTTTTTAATGGTATGTGATATTTGTATTTTGTTATCCGCCCTGAGCCTGCGAAAGCAGGGAGGGCGGAATATAAATATAATAAATTAAATTAAAATATTCGAGCCAATTTATGCTCTGAGTGGATTTCCTCTCCTTCACTACTAAGCCATTGGAGAAGAGTCCATATATATTTATTTATGTCATTTATAGTCCGCCTTTCTCACTGAGACTCAAGGCGGATTACACAGTGTGAGACTGGTACAGTTAATATCAAGGACCTTTCCATAAACAATGCCATAGGGTAAATAGATACGAGTTTACTAAGACATAGCATTAGCAGGAATCCAATACAGAGTTGAAGAAATGCTGAAATAGAACATAAGCAATTCTAGGACTGACATTAGAGAACATGAAACACAAGTAGCTCATAAGGAGCACGTAAGAAATGAGAAATGGCAGCGGCTGCTGGAAACATTTCCATGCCTGGAGCGTGAGATGGGGAACGAGGAAAACATGGCTAGGAGAGCTTTCGGCCACAGCCACTTGACATGCATGCCCGTTCACTTCTTTTCAGTTAATTTAAATGGAGAGGGCTTGATTATACCTCTTCCCTCATAAAGTAGGTACCACTGGCATATTTACTTCACAAAATTACTTATTACTTATTGAAATATTTATGTCCTGACTTTCACAGATTCTTTAAGACAGCTTCCAATTATAAACAACCCCTCAGGTTAGATAAAAATAAATACAAGATAGGAATAACCAAAACGGTAAAAAATGACGAGCAACAGCCAAGAGGGGAATTAACCAGCAAAGACTAAACAGGAAGTTGGTCACAAGAGCTCCAAAGAGACATATATTAAACCCCCAACACTCTCTGGAATGAAACCACCTTTGCCTGGCACCTGAAGGCCAACAGCAATGGGGCAGAATGAATTTCCCCGGAGCGCTTAAGTAACACTGCTGAGAAAACCCGTGCGTAACTATTCTCTTGATGGGGATGGTGTGGGTCACACACAAGGGAGACTCCAAGAAAGAGCTCAGCCTCCTGTAGGGGCTTACGACGAAGGAGGTCCTTAATGTACCCTGGACCCAGCGCATTTAAAGGTTAAACATGCCATTCTGAATTCAGCCCTGAAACCAACTAGAAGTCAGGGAAGGTGTTGCAACTTTTAAGTTTTAGGGAGTTGGAATTTCCAGCTCCACTTATGAGTGGGTTACGGTAATCCAACCTAGGCGTCACCAGGGCAGTGGTTCTCGAACTGTGGGTCAGGACCCAGAAGTTGGTTGCAGCTCTCTTTAAGAGCTGGATTTGCCTTGGCAGAATGCGTGAAACAAGACTGTTGCTCAGTAACGCTATACGTTTATAAAAAACTAAACATGAAAAAACTAAATTACATACAGGGAGGCAGAAAGCAGTGCTGTTACTTTTCAGGCAATTCCCAAAAAGCATTATAAAGATTAGAAGTGGACTGTTTCCAAAATTGTGAGAGCCGCCGCATGAGGGGGTGCACTGCTACAGCTTGGGAGTTTATGAAAGGGCTCCCCTGACGAACCAGCTTTATCTGGCCAAGGTACCCTGGGAATGCAACTCCCACAGTGGGCCAAGATGCAACAGGTTCCTTCCCACTCAGACACAAGCCTTTGCTGCTATTTCTGCGGCAGAATATGCTGTACGACAAAGTCCAATGCAATCAGTCAGATTCACTGCGGGCCAAACTACAAGTGACAAAAGACACAGGTTGGACACTTGTCAGCTTCCCTCAAGTTTTGATGGGGAACGTAGGCAGCTTGGCGGAATGTTGGGCGAGTGACAGTTGAAAAGTCCATTGGACGGCAGTCGGAGAGCCAAGCTGCAAGACCAGGATGCCTACATTTCCCATGAGACAGGTTGGACACTTGTCAGCTTCCCTCAAGTTTTGATGGGAAACGTAGGCAGCTTGGCGGAATGTTGGTCGAGTGACAGTTGAAAAGTCCATTGGACAGCAGTCGGGAGAGCCAAGCTGCAAGACCAGGACGCCTACATTTCCCATCAAAACTTGAGGGAAGCTGACAAGTGTCCAACCTGTGTCAGGCGTCACTTGTAGCTTGGCCCTGAGAGTCTTCAACCACCAGTGCTCAAGCTCCCTTCCCTTCCCCTCGAAATGCCTTCAGAACACCAAGGACTTACTGGCCACAGACCCTCAGGGAACGGAAGAGGAGCAGGCATAGAAGAGAACCCTCTTTAAAGTGGATCCTTCTCCCAAACAGCTTGAACCCATCGGCATTTTACCTAAGCATAAGAACCTAAGAAGAGCCCTGCAAGATCAGACCCATTGTTCATTTTACCCAGGATCTCATTTCACACAGTAGCAACCAGTTGCGCAGGAGGAACCAAAGAAGGCACAGAGGCTGAGGCCTTCCCCTGACGTTGCCTCCTGGTACTGGTATTTGGAGGTTCCCTTTTCTCAGCATGGCTAAAAACCACTGAAGGACCTCTCATCCATGAATAACTCTCTTTTAGAGTCAACCACGCTCATAGCCATCACTATTTACACGGGCAGCGAATGCAACATTTTAATCACTTGTTGGGCACAGCCAGCCCTTCCCAATTTATCAAGCGGAGAAAGGCTTGCGTCCTTAGGGGGGAAAGAGCACAATACACCTCTGACAGACACTCCCACAATTCCAGGGGGCACTGCCCCCCTTAGGTGAAGAAGTGGGCAAAGTACACCTCTGTGCAAAGGGCTCTTGCACTTGAACAGCCCTGAAAGAAGTTAACTCTGTTTTTCTTTGTTAGTGTGAACACAGACTGAAGGTGGGCACAAACCGAAATACGAACTGAAGTGTACCACAAACCAGAGCCGGTTCATGGTTCGCGAACCGACGGTTCATGGGAGCTCATTTCTCACAAACCATGACGAATTTTAGCCTGGCTCCTTGGATTAGTATTTCGGTCTGTCACTGCAGACAGCCTGGCGCCGATCAATCAGTTCCCTAGGCAACTAGGGAGGAATGGGCTCTCTGCAGACCTTCTGCTGACCTGGAAGTGACATTTTCACGAACCGAATGAACTGGTTCGTGAAAATTCGTGGTTTGTGAAACGCGACGAACCACAAACTGCAAGGTTCGGAATTTTCCCGGTTTGTCCATCTCTAATGTAGACCCTTCCTTAGAGAACATCCCTCTTTGCTTTTCTAACGCATCAAACACAGCAGAATGCAGCACCTCCAAAACACCCAAGGTTGAGTGAATGAAACATGTAGGAACTTGGTGCTCTGTGGATAAGGTTACATTCAGCCTCCAAACAATTCATCGTTACTATACTTAATTATTACTATTAAAATTCTTGAAGCTGTTTATTCTTGTTTCCTTCCTTCCTTCCTTCCTCCCCTGCTGAAACTAAGGAAACTTTGTTTTAACAAGTTAAAAGTCCTTTGTTGGTCTCTCCTCCCCCCACCCACTGCTCTCAGACCCCTTTAATTAAAATTGTGTTCTGAACATTTGCTCCAAGATCAACTTTGTGTGTGTTGTCTGTTTTTCAATCATACCCACCCAAAGCGAAGTTCCATTCAATTCTCTGTCTGGAAACAACTGGGGAGTCCAGATTTATGCTTTATTTATCTGCGGCTCAAACCACATCTGGGGTACGTGTGGGCCAATTTGCAAGGAATTTGCATCAGTGGGTTGGGGGCTCTAACCATCTTGGAGAGGTACAAAGGTGGATTCTGGCACAAAATTGATTACAAGGAAGAAGAACAGAAAGGGTTATCTCCTACTATACCATTCCTGCTTTGGTAAGCTTCCTACTACAACTAGGGAATTTGCCTTGAAAGGGCCTAAGCAACGGTTATCATTCGAGGATTCTATGCCAGAATCTACACTACCCTCTTTATTCACTTTTTTATCCCTCAAGATGGGCTTTAGGGATCCAGTCACAGCTTTAGAAAACCGCCTGAGATAATGCTGAAACGGCTCCATTTTTAATTCCCTACACCAAAGGATCTGGTGCTTTTTTACCTTCATTGTAACCAGCAAGTGATTCCCTCTTCTGCCCAAACATAGTTGCCCTCTCTTTATTCATTTCAGTCTCATTACCCTTTCCTCCTGCGTGAGCACGCAAGCATCCGATCCAAAGTTCAGAGCGCCATCACCTCCACCGAAATTTGGTGTAACGCGAGTGCCTGAGGTTCCCATCCATTTGAACGGCCGCCATGTCAAATGCAGCAAGGACTGTGTTTAAATTCCTCAATGACAATATATACTTTGGAAGGCGAGTTGCTTTTGGATTCTGCCAGCTTTTAAGTAGGTCAGTTTTATGCCCAGTCTCTTTGACCATGTTTCCTTTGATCTTTTTTCCCCTGCTTTAAACAGAAGTCTTTAAAGGAGGGGAGGAAGAGCGCTCAGAGCGCTTCAAGTACGGTTGCCACCTTTCTTCCTCTGGCAAAGGTACTTTTAAACAGATTTCACAGAGACCACTTTCACCATTCTCTGAATTACTAGCCACAGAAGACACGGGCAGTCCCCTGTTATCAAAAAGGTAGCACACAAGAAAGCTTGAACCTTGTTCTAAACAAAAGCGCCATGACAACTGGTTAAACACAAGAAAACAGAGATAACCAAGAGCGCAATCCTAAACAGAGTGATTTCCTTCTAAGCCCATCAAAGTCCACGGGCTTGGAAGGACATCGTTCCGCCAAGGACTGTGCTGAAAGAAATGTGCATTTAATGATTAGGAAAACAAGCACCGAAGTTGCTTGTTTTTTATTCTGCATCTGCTAGTTGGGGAGAATGACAGGACAGTGATACTTGCTCGACAGCTACCAGGGATTGTGGAGACATGGCCCATGCTCTCTGAGCCAACACTGAAACTCACTTCTAGCCTTATGGGTTAAAAACAAGCTTTTTTTGAAATGAAAGGGCAGGACGTTGCAATCTGCACTCAGCCTCAAATTCTGTACTTCCGCTGTATGATCTAGCGAGTGATCGCCTTTGCTACCGGCATTCTGTGTCATTGTAATGCAAGTCTGCCCAAACACCATCATTTCCCCTCTCCAAGCTGAGCAAACCACATTCCAGCACTTGCCGCCATGATGTATCTTTCCAATTCTGCACGTTTCACGTGAAAGCAAACCACACACACAAAGTAGGGCCTTATTTTTGCCCAGCCCACTGCAAAATATAGAGGAAACACCTACCCAGCGGCTTGGGTTCATCACTTGGAGATAGCCGAGAATAAGGAGGGGGTGGAGATTCTGGAAAAGAAAAAGAACTCACATTAACACCATCCAACAGTTTACACACCAAAAAAGAAAAACTGTGCTCCCACACTAAAAAAGAAGTGGTTCGGTTGAAATTAGATGGAACCTTATTCGTGACAATGCTGTCCGTGTAGTGGACACAAGAAGATCAAGGGCTCAAAAGCAAGGCCCAGAAGTGTTGTGAAATTTTAGACAGACCTCTGTTGACCAAAGGTTCCTTCCTTATAAATTGTCTCCCAGGAATTGGGTGATTTGCATGGTATAACAAGCGGCAACCAGACCACACTTGGTGACCACTTGCCACCAAGCAGATTTTGATCCCAAAGCTGAGAGCCACTAAGCTAAAAAGCCAAGACGTGCTAAACATGGTTACTTGGAAGCAAGTTCCATTGATTTTCAGGTTCCAGAACTAAATCGCTGCCAATGTTACTGATGTGCAGGAAATCTAACTTGAGAGTTTACTCTTTATCAGTGGAACCAAGTTAGATCTCAGCAGAGATAATGGGGGAGGTCATCTACTCTTCAAAAAACATTGGCTTCCAACCAGTTTGAGCCGCTGTCACCCCCAGTCTACCAGCCCAAAGGAAACTTGTGGCTTGTAATTCACATGGGAGAGTAGAAATTGTCAGTTCCAAGACCTTCAGTCAATTTTAAAGAACTACACATTCCGGGGTTCCCTGGGGAGCCAAGACAGTCAAACTGGCTCACGTCTGTAGTATAAACCTGGTTTCACTCTGTAGCAGAAACATTCCCCAGTAACGCTGTCATGTTTCTGGAAAGCTCTACTCCTTTGGAGGTGCAATGCCTTCCCAAGTTCACTCTCAATCAAGCCCATGCGCAACTGTTACAAGGAACACGGTACTTAGTGTTCCAGTAATATTTGGGGGAAAGAATTCATTCACTCCCTGTAGGAAAGCTACAAAGAGCAAATGGATTTCAAGCACAACAAGCGGAACAGGGATTGCAAAACAAATACAATTAAAAAACACTCCCCTGCCAAAAAGAAGGGGGGATAATTAGCAGAGCTTTCAGTATCCTTAAAGATTTGTTCCTTGTAATTAAACAAAAAAATGGGGGGGGACCAAGTTGCTCCCCCTTCCCATGCCAAGCTAATGAGATCCAGGAGATTGCGTCCAAGAAAGCCCTGGACTTTTAATTTTCCATCTTTAATTGAATTTCAGCATTCAGGGAGGGAAAACTTGTATAAAGTTGGGTCTTGAGGCTCAAATACCTGGTTCTTCCTTCTGGAACGGAACTGTTGAAGAGAGGAACTGGTTTTGCCACTTTTAATTTCAAAAAAGAAAAACAACAAGGAAAATCCCACTCGCAACAGAACTTAGAAAAGAGGCGCTGCAGCTTTAAGAGAGGCAGTCGGCTACACTGGCCGCCAGTCTGGCGCCAGCAAAATGCAAACTGCATATTATCACCACTTCTTCACCTAAATAGCGAGAGGGGGAACCTCCTTAGGAAAGAGGGGGAAAAGGAAGGGGGGGGTTAAGCACAACATGAAACCGATCTCAGTTGAAAGGGGATAATGTTAGGCCAAAGGAAAAGGGATTTTTCTGCATGTGCCTGTTGTGTGTTTTTCTCTCTTTAATTCCCATATTCGTTTGCTTGAAGAAACCAGTGATTTTATATTACTTATCTCCCCCCCCCCGCCTCCAAAGTTGTGTCTCCTCCGGCATAACTGAAACCATAGCAATTTTATGGATTTGGTTACAGTAAAACAGCAAAATAAATGTGGCTTTAAATACCACATACCATTTGAGACTGCAATCTCTGGTCTATTTCCTTGGGTGCGATTCCTGCCCCCCTCCAGCACGTGCGCACGGAAACGTGCTTGGGAAGATCGGGAAGAGCTTCAAAACCTCCTCCCAAGGAGTCCACCACAGTCCACCACCCACCGCCGAAGACTTTTTTTTTTTTTTGGAATTCAAGCCCCCCTGGGATATTTTGCTCCTGAATTCAAAGCGGATAAAGGGGGGGGGGAGTCACATTCTATTTTTTTTCCAAGAGCTCATTTAACAAGAAAAAAAATAAAGTGCTTGTGGGAGTGGAAGAATGAGGCCAAGGCGCCTCCGGTCCCCTTCTCCATAGGCGCGGGAGAATTCTCACAGCATGCTTCAGCGAGCGCCAGCTATTCCCAAAATGCAGGGAGAAATGGGGGCGAGACTATGTCAAGGGGAGAGTGCTGGTCCTAGGGGAAGCTGTGCCCTGTGGAGACATACACCCTTCTCGGCCACTCTCTTCTGGCTGGTGCCAAACTCTCATTTAACACCTCCTAAAAACGCCCAGGAAAAACCTCTCTCCTGAACAGCCTCTTTGATGTTGGCTAACCCATACCAGAGGGGAAAGAGGAGACGCTTCTCTGTGCGCGCTCAGGGGCAAGGCGAGGGACCTCAATGGAGCTGATGGCTAAGAGAACATAATGAGGAGCAGAGCATTATTTTGGATTTATTCACGCTTGGCCAAGGCTGTGAATCCGGGTGTAATCTTATCCTCTTTTCCTGGCACCCTGTAGATCCCATTACCATAGGGAGCTGCCAGCGCATCTAAGGGGTTACCGAAGCCCCCCTCCCACCAATGAAACACTGCCTTTTCTTTTTTCATTCTCATCACCAATGCAAAAATTAACCTACAAAGCCCACTGGGTTGGTACATTTTCCAGCCTGCCTCTTTCTAAGCCATGGCTGCAGGAAATTCAAGAGGGGGACTTAGGAATCTGTCCCCTTGGGAAGTGGCGTTACTGCAGTCTCACTCAAGAAGAACACAGGGACAAGGGACAACTATCCTTGGCTTAACCGAGGTTAAAAATGGAGTACCTAGTCTCAACGCCCACCCATCAGCTTCCTGGTCTTTCGGCCTGCTCATTAATTGACACAAACCAGGGCTTGGTTCCCTCTCCGGATATTTGCTCCAGGCGGCTCACAACGGAGGTTTTAAAACCACAGCCGCTAAAAACAGCAGCCCTTCACCCATCAACACAACAACCGAAAATACCTCCGAAACCAAAGCACCGGAAAAAATGACAGGTTTCTCTGCAGAGCTGTATAAAAATATCCTATTCGCCCTTCTGCTTCTTCAATGCTGCTTCAAAAGAGTTTACCCATACAGGGAGCTCCTAAAGTGGGAAGAAAGTGTTGTCTTTCTTGCCTTCCATGAAAAACTAACACCCGGCCAGCTTCTATCAGCAACCCCTTCACCCCCAGCCTCGGAGCTCTTGGCTGACAATTTGCATTCATGCCAGCCCCAAGCCAGGCAGGGCACAGAATCAGGTCACGGGTGCAAATCCAGAATCCCAACACTCCAGGCTTTCGATTTTAAAAAACACACAAGCCATAGAAGCCAGATGGCTCTTGAAATAAGCTTAAAAGTTTGCAAGTCACGCATGCTGACTTTCGAAGGCAGAAAGGGACTCAATGGGAGTTCAGCAGCTATCATTATATAGCACTCAAGTGTGTGTGTCAGGTGCTGTACAAAAAACAACACAACTAAGAATCTCAATCGCTGGTTAGGGGGTTGGGGCAAACTAAGAAGGGAGGGAAGTAGGGGGACTAAAGAGCAACGAAAGAAAAGTCTAGTCTCCCCTACACCACCACATGCCAGTTTCCTAAATGTAAGAAATTTTATCCTATAGAGGAACATTCGATCTTGCAACCCCCCCATCATTTCTGAAGTCCACACAGGGAGACCAGTTCACTGGAGGAAAAAAGGTTCTCCTTAACTGTAATTGGAGAAGACAATATTGATGCTTTCAGCCACCTGGAATGTGCCAACAGCTTTCCACTGACACAAACTGATTCACAAAATAATAAATAACAAACACGGCCTGGCACCCCAGGTTTTCCAGGCGGCCTTTGAAATCAGAAAGGTCTTGCCTCCTCAGAGCAGATCCAGAGCGCAGTCTGGTTTACCCACACATGCTCATCGTGTGGTGAGGCACAAATGTGAATGAGGAGGCACCAGAAAACATCATCAAGGAGAGGACTCAAATGTGATCCCCCCACCCCCAGTACAGCCCATGCACAGAAAGAAGCGATGTGTTTAACCACATGAGCCAGAGCTTGCTTTCAAATGGCCTTCTGCCAACTTTGAGCTAGGCTAGCTAAAGGAAGGACGCTCTGCCCCAATACAGCCCCGGATATTACCTTATTGTGCTGATCCTAAACAACCATTATTGCGCAATCCTATATCAAAGGGTAAATTGAAGCAAAGCTCTTTTTTGATAAAAAAAATCACGGCGTTCTATGTGTGCACTTATGCGTGCATAAATCTAACACTGCACAAGAGAACACGGTGTATATAAATAGACCCCAACTGCTTTCCCTAATTTAAGATGCAATCTATTCCAAAAAAAGGAGGAATTGAAATATGAGCAAAGGTGTTCCATCGCCAGTTTTGCTCTGCTCCAGGGCTTTTTGGCTGGTAGACCTTAAACAATCTCTACGCCTTTTGCTCAGCTCCAGAGCTTCAGGGTACCTTCAACGCTCATGCTAGCCAAGGTTTGTACGTGTTCTAGACTAGGGGTTGGCAGCTAGGGGCCACTCAGCAAAATCTGCCCTTCCATCAAGGGAAGCCCGACCTGGCCCTCCAGTTACCAACTCAGAGGCAAAAATGAAGCTGAACTGAGCGGCACCTGCATCCACCGGTTTTGCCAGAAATGGAGGGTCAAGACTCCACCCCCTCCACCAATCTCAGCAACAAAGGGGTGGAGTTTTATCCTTCCACTTCTTCACCCATCTCCCAAAAAAGGCCCATCTAGGTGCCGACCCAGGTCTCAGAGACAATACAAATGCAAAGAACAGCAGAAGTATTGAACAGCCTGATCCAAAATGCCTTGACTTGGAGGTTAATTACATTGGCTTTGGTTAGTCTTTAGGGTGCCACTGAATTCCCTGTTTGATTTTAGATCGCACCAACTTCAGTGGACCTTACTTTCCCAGTAAGGTGTGGTGGGGCAGGGGGAAGGTGCACACACACATGCTGGTGTAATTCTCAAGGGCTTGCTCCAAGGGCCAATCTTGCGCCCTTCCAGTATTCTTATCACAGACTACCAGTGCCATCCTAAGCACAGCTACGCCCTGGAACTCAATGAGAATGGCCTGACTCTGCTTATGCTGCCACTGTGTATCCAACAAGAATACTGGCAAGCGGTAAGCACGTTGCTAGCAGGTTGTATAGCGAGCCTGGCATGTGGCACTGCAGGAGCCAAAGCTGAAAGATAATCTGAGATTCCTACACTGCCAGGCTCAAGTTTTGTAAAGGGTTGAGAAAGATGACCGTGACAAATGTCAATGCTTGGCCACCAGAGTTGCAGGCCCAAGAGCCATGCAGAGGTGGAGAGCTCTGACCCTCAGAAGCCCCCACTTGCCACAAAAAGTCCGTCTGCACATACATTTTGTAGCGGGACTTCTGAGGGTCAGAGCTCTCCACCTCTGCATGGCTCTTAGAGTTCTCAATTCTAGATCATGCTAATCGCTGACAATGAAATGCATGACTGATACCGACTGTGCCAAGAAACTTCTTTTGCTATGCTTGACCTGTGAAGGTCCCAATCCCACATGAAAGGATGTTTGCAGTCGCTACACAAACCACTTTTTGGCAGCTGAATGTGTGCCATCAGTTCCATAAGAAAAGCAGCACAGCAGAGGAAATACCACCACGACTGACCTACACTGAAAAGCACCCACTTGGTGCTTTGATCACCTATTTCGATTCTGACTCTTTCTTGCAGCTTTGCTTGGCACAGTACCTGTTTGTGGGAATGCTCTGACACCTCAGACTGCAACCTGCCTCCTTGTGGCCATGCTTCAAATGGGCAGCCCCCCACCAGCTCAGAGCATTTGGGTTAAGTTTCTCTTCACTCCAAAACATTCATCTCTATGGTGGCCTGAGAAACTGCAATGAACCTTACACGCGCTGGGCAAAATAAGTTTAGGCCAACATTCCTGGCATAAAGAGGAAAGAAAAGGAAGCAGGGAACCATTGGAGAATGGCACATTGGGTCTCAAGAATCATAGCATTAGAAGGGACCTCCAGGGTCATCTAGTCCAACCCTCAATCCCCTATCTCGTCCAAGAAGCCAGAACTTAGGGCACACAAGCAATGTGCCATCATCCCAGAAAGCATGCTGCATATACTCCAGACAGGCTCTTCCCGATTCACTTACGGACAACGCTTTCCACAAAATAATTTAACACCCCTGCCCTAATGAGTATTGTGAGTTTGCACAATTTAAGCCTAAAATGGGGAGACAAGTTTTGAGACTGATCACAGGTTCAGAAATTAGATCCAAAGTTCCTACTACGGAGCAGGCAGTTGTGCCTTCCAACTCTCTGTATCTCACTTCTTAATCTCAGCACAAATTTGCTAACCTTCACTATGTGGCCGCCCCAAATTGCTCTTCTGGAATCTGTCCCAGTGCTCGACCCCCTCGAAATCAAACATCTACACTTAAAAACAACACGAGGATTCCCTTGCGGGATCAGATTGAAGGTCCACCTTAGCTCAGGAGTCTGTTTTCAGCAGGGGCAGCTCAGAAGCAAGGCGTGAAAGCTGAGGATCCCCAGCATATGCTGTGCAGAGGTATACTGCCTCGGCATACGGAGGGTCCACTGAGCTGCTCTGGCAACCAGGAGCTGCTACAGACTTGCAGCAGGGGGATTCCTCGCAGCAAGAGGCCCACTCCAGCCCAGCTCCCCTGCCCCGGAGCCCTTGGGGAGACGCGCAAGGCTTACCTGGCCCGCACAGCCTGCTGAAGTGGTAGGGGTTGCAGCACATGGTGGGGCCGTCGGGCAGGCCGAAGCTCCGGCACTCGCACAGGGGCTTCAGCTCGGCCGGGTGCTGGAGATCCGGCCAGCGGAAGAGCTTGCCGAGCAGGAGGTGCGGCGGGGCCGCCGGGCCGCCCAGGCGTGCCTCGGCGCGGGAGACCAGGACGCAGCCGCTGGGCATTCCCCCGCGGGACTCGACGGCTTCCAGGAGGCTGTCGAGGGCGCGCTCCTTGAGGCGCTTGAGCAGCGCGTAGGTGGCGGCCTTGAGCTCCTGCTCCAGCAGCGCCAGTCCGCAGCGCCCTTCCCGGGCGAGCAGCTCCCGGGCCGCCGAGGAGGCGCCGTCGGGCTCCCGCTCCGTGAAGAGGCAGCAGGTCACCGTCTTGCCGTCGCTCTCCTGCGCCCGCCACGGCCTCTCGCCGGCGCCGCCGCAGCCCTCCTCCGCCTCCGCCACCTCGGGGGCTGCCGGAGGGTCGCCCTCGCCGTGCGCCATGGGCCGCTCTCCCGCGGCCGGCTCCCGGACGGCGCCTCGGCGGCTCACCGCTGGCCCCTCGCCGGCCGGGCTCCCGTCGCCGCCTGGCTCATGGCTCCCGCGGAGGCTGCCGCCGCCGCCATCCCCTCCGCCGCCGCCGCCCCTGTCGGAGAGGACCCGGCTTCTCCAAAGGCGCCGCACGAGCCCGGCCCGTTTGGACCTGAACATACGAGTCTCCCGGGCGCGGAGCTGCTGGCCGGCGCTGGCTCCGGGTCAGATCCTGCCCAAGACGCGCCGCATGAGGCGGACCACGCGCGGGGGCCACTCGCCGGGGGAGCGCCGCCGCCGCGCTGCCGCATGAGGGGCGCGCTCCGCCGCCGGCCCGCGGCTCGCCCGCAGGCCGCCGCCCTACGCGCAGCCCATCGGCCCCCGCCAGCCGCCCCACGAGCCCCGCCGCCGCCGCCGCCGCCGCCGCAAGTCGGCCAACTTAGGGGCTGGCCCCGCGCGCCGGTGGCCGGCTGGCGTCGCGGCGCATGGCCGGGCAGCCCGTCGAGCGCAGCGGCGCCCCGGGCGGCATGAGCAGCCGGCGGCGTCGGGGGTGGCGGTGGCTGCAGAGTCCGCCCTGGCCGCCGGCTCCGGTGCGCCCGCTGGCTCGGCCCGCGCTCGGCTCTGGCTGCTTTTTGTTCTCCTCCGGCACACACGCAGGGCCCCCGAGGAGCGCGCCGGAGTCATTGGCTCCCTCCCATCATGTGCCAGTCTAGACACTTTGGCGGCGCTGAGCGGCTCGGAGAGTTGCGCAAACAAGGGCTCAAGTTTCTGAACTCTTAAAGGCGAACGAACGCCTCCCGCTCGGGGCCGCCTCGCCCGCCTCCGGGGCCAGCCCGGCCCCGGGAACGCCCCGCCGTCGCCGCAAACAACAACAACAACAACAATAGGACGGGGAGGAGAGAGAAGCAGAACGGCCCCGCGGCCCGCTTGGAAGGGGGGCTCCGGCCCGAGGAGCCGTTGCCTGGAGACTTTCGGTTTGGGAGCCTTCAAGCTGTAATCTGGCGCCTCGGAGTTGCCAGCCTCCAGGTGGCGGCGGGAGATCTCCCGGAATTACAACTGCTCTCCAGGCCAGAGAGATCTGGAGAAAATGGCTGCTTTGGAGGGTGGACTCTATGCCGAGGTCCTTGCCCTCTCCAAACCCAGGCTTCACCCACCAAAGTTCCAGGGATTTTCCTACTTGAAGCTGGCAACCCTAGCCACATCCTACTACCTGTCAGTGGCCAGGTTTTGTGTCTGACCGTGTGTGGTCTAATTACCAGGGCTGACTAGAGATCTGTTCTGCCTCCAGGTTATGGCTGGAGATCTCCAGGAATTACAACTGATCTCCTGGCCATAGAGTTCAGTTCCCCTGCAGAAAATGGCTGCTTTGAGGAGTGGGCTCCCCTGTGGTGTCCGTCTCCTCTCCAAACCCTGCCCTCTCCAGGCTCCGCCCCCTAAATCTCCAGGAATTTCCCAGCTTGGAGCTGGCAACCTGGTGTATTTCTCTACAAAAATCAGCTCTAGCTAAGCTCCAGTATAACAGCAGGGTTCGACTCCATCAGCACCATAGACTCCATCAAGATTTTCAGGGCATAAGCTTTCGAGAGTCACAGCTCTCTTCTTCAGACAGGAGGCCTGTGTAACGTCAGAAACAAGTCTCACTAAAGCCCACAGTCAAGGCTTACTCCCAAGTAAGGATACCTAAGGATTGCAGCCCCCTTGGGAATTAGCTACAGGGGTACTGTGTACAGCCCATAATGGGCAGAGCAGGTAGGGGGAACCCAGTGAAGAAAAAGGGAGCTGGGATGCAGCTGTCTCAGTTACATCTACACCTGGAGAGGCGAGTACCTGCGCTCCAGCTTCTTGGCAAAAGAGTACAGGATTGCGCCACAAGCAACAGCTCAGCCAGCTTCCCTTCACAAGCACCCTGCAAGGGAGGCCTGGATTCCCAGTGAAAAGGAGTGCCCTTGCACAAGGCTGGCCTGCAGAATGGAGGCTGTGGTGGAAATGGAAATCCGGTCTAAAGGCAACTTCATCTCAGTCCTGCCTTTTGGTAATCTTTGGGGGCAATTTTAGGACAGTCAAAAACAAAAATGGAGAAGGAAATGTCGGGAAAATGTAAGGGGAGGCTCAGTTAAGGTGCTGAGGTTTGTAGTCAGGCGAAGTCCACAGAAACAGTCGACGGCCATTTAGGCCCCCCCCCCACTTCTGTAATGTTCCTTGTAAGTTTTCCCAAAATGATTTCCTTTCCACATATCTGAAGAAATGAGGTCTGGCTCACAAAAAATGTTGTTAGTCTTTACGGTTCCGCTAGACTTCTACTTTATTTTGCGACTAGAGGTGGCTGCCCCTGGGCAATTACCTGTTCTGGCTAAGGTGTATCCCCACGCCAACCATCCTAAGGGCCTCTGTCAATCTGGAGAGAAGAACCCATTCCTCTCCAGAGGGTGGAGTCAAAGAGAATTTTGGGATGGCCTGGCACACCTTCAGCCCTCTTGCAGGTGGGCCCGTGCAATAAAAGGGCCCAGCAGTCCCCGAACAGTCCTGCAACACGTATCTGGAAGAGCTCGAGGAAGCTGCCAGAATCCAAAGACAGCAGGGAATGAGTAGCGTTGCCAGCCTCTAGGGGAAGTCTGGAGATCCCCCCAAATTACAGAGTTCCGTCCCCTTGGAGGAAATGGCTGCTTTGGAGGGTGGACTCTGTGGCATTATGCTCCACCCTCCCTCCCTAAGCTCCACACCCAAATTTTCCAACCCAAAGTTGGCAACCTTGGAAATAAGGCTAAAGGCCATTTAGCTGGAGCTCCAATACAGATGGAAGTTTTTCAAAAGAGCCCAGCAGTATACGGAGGGCAATTCCTTCTAAAGAAATCACCCTTCTTGCTTTAGAACAGTTTTGCTCCCTGGATCTAGCTAGATTCCCCATGGAAGAAACTTCACAGGGCCACGTCCCTCATTTAGGAAATGCTGCTCCACATGCCCCAAACCCCCTGAAGCCAAAGTGGCAAAGGATGAGTAGCTAGCGCCACTCAGCCTGTTCCAGCTTGTAAATACAGACTTGCCGTCTTCACAACATCCACAACATCTCATTTCCAAAAAGGCATTCGACACAAAAAGGCCACTGATGCCCAGCCCATCCTAAAAAACAGCAAGGACCCCGGCTGTGCAAAACTCTGACTTTGTCCCACAAAACGAACCTAACAGTAATCAGATGCAGGTTGTCCGGGAAAGAATGGCTTGGCTTTGACGAAGCATTCTTTTGAAATGCTTCAGTGCCTTGTTTAGGGGTAAATTAGAGCTGCCAGCCCACTCCTCCATCGCACCCAGATCACTTGGTGGACGTTTCTATCCTATTGCTGGCTTAAGTATTGGTATTAGGCAAAAGCACTGGGGGGTTTTCCACGAGGGCCGCTGGACCCGCACAGGCTGTAAGAAGACTGTTGGGTGATGCTGGCAGTACAAGTGGGTACAGGTTGCATTTGTGTCCCCTCCTAACTGTACTGATGGGATGGGGAATGTCATCAACCTTTGGGAGGAGGTCCAGAAAAGGTCTGGGGCCATCAGGGCTGGTTCCTCAGCCAAGCCACCCCTAGGCGCACGATCACAGGCATCGGCGTCACCCACCGTGTTTATGAGAATACACTCTGTTTGATGTGGTGGACTGTCAGTGTGCCCCCGAGGAAGTCTGAGGGACAAAATCTGCGTTGCTGATAGCCGGCCCCAGGTCGGGTGCAGAAGCTTCAGATTCATCCACCAAGCCAACCTGCAAAGAGAAACGCATGAATGAGCTATTGGTTTATTGATTGGAAATTACTTAAGACTTTTCCCGGAGCGATCTCCTCGTTTTTTGGACTGTATAAACGTGGAGGGGAGTGGATTGCTGTTTACAATTGTTGTAATGAAGTATGTTGTTTACATTGGATGAATACATGTGTATGAGATGAATAATTGAGCACCTTGACACTTTAAATTATATTTGTATCTTTGTTAAAAAAGTGACTTCATTGTAATAAGTTTTTGAAGTGAGCTGCTTGCTCCCATGGGGGTTTCCCTCTATTCCTTTGCACAGTTCTGTATCGGGGGGTGCCATTCTACCGTTGAAGCCACCCCTTGGGGCAAGACAGTGAGGAGGGCACCGATACCCTGTGGGGGCCCAACTTCCTCCTAGCTCTCAGTGGAGCAGGAGAAAGGGGACTGGCGCCTGCTGGGTCCACACTACTGTCAGGCAGTTCAAAGCCAAGCCCCTGTGGGGCAAGAGAATACCAAAAATCTTGCAGGAAAGAATACTGGGTGGGGGAATTTGCCCTGAGACCCATTCTTGCCTTCCTTCCAGCATACCCTATTTACTTGAAAGGAAAACAATCCCCCCCCCGCTTAAAAATATTGTACACAAAAATATTTTTCATTACTGGACGTAACTGTAACATGTATGTGAATGTCCCCCTTTTTTAAGGCATACCCAGAAAAAGAAACTAGTCTTACATTTGAGTAAATACAATGTCATGTAGAGGTTTGTGTGTGAGAGTAGCCCTGTTCACATGTTACAGTGACTTTGTACATCACTTTGCAATTGAAACCAGGGACCTGGATAAATGTGGAAAAGAGCAAGTGTCCAGTAGTACCTATAAGACTACAAAATTTGTGGTAGGGTATGAGCTTTCATGAGTCACAGTTCACTTCTTCAGTGGGGTTTGTGTCACAGGTTCAGCTGTTGGTCTCTGGGATGCAACATGAGAAACACTCAAGGTGCACATTTTTTAAAAACTCGAGTGTACACTGACCATGAGTTGTATGTGCATGCACTGTAACTTGTGAACAAAGCTTAAGAGAATAAGACCTTAATCTCAGGCAGGCTTACAAACCCACACACACACACACTTGGGAGCCCGCGACTGCTGCCGGAAGGGTTGCCAGCTAACCAGGAAGGGCTGTTGAGACTTAAACAGTGCTGTGATCTGCAGGAATCAAGCTGGTGGAGCTAAGCATGATCATGTGCTAATTCCACACATCAAGGCACTGTTACAGGCACAGCGCAAGGACCAGTAAAGTAGTTGGCAACGAGTCTCTCTACACAAGACATATTATTAGATTCTCTCTACGCAAGACAGAGCCTTCGGAGGGGCAAAGAGGAAATGAACAAACGCTCAGGTGACAGATCTTACACTTGTTCTCCCATTGTGGACACACATGCACTGCTAGGGAGACGGAGCGCACTTGGATATAAGACCACACAGAAAGGAAGTCACTTGAGCATCCCCATGCAAGATGTCTTGTGTAGAGAGAGGCTGTGTGCCGCAACAGCCTGGCTGGAAAAACTTAAGCGGGAGACACTTGAGCAACTTAAGAGGGTAAGCACCTTGGATATCTGGAAGGAAAAGGCTTCTTTGCCTATGTGTATTTCGGGAAAGAGCAGCAAACAGCCTAGCTGAAAGGGGCCAGGATCTTGCCAGGAAAGAGCTGCCTGGCAGGCTAAGAGTTAAGGTCGCCTCTGCTCGGCTGGAGCCAGAGGCTGGGCCACACCCCCTGGATGTATCAAAACTTGTCCAGGGTAGCAAAAGTTCAAGCTCAGAAGGCCCTGGTTGGTTATTGGCTGAAGGACAGCCCGCCCCCCAGAGCGTTGATTGGCCTGACTGGGGAGCTGGTGCGACTTGCCCCCTCTCGCAGATTGTCACTGAATGAAAGACATTCCATGGCTCTGATTGGCTGCTGGCCGCAATACTCCTGCAAGGTTTCCGCCCTGTTCTTAATGTGGCAAAAGCACTCAGAAGTCGAAAGGAGCTGGTGAGGCTGCTGGCTCAGTGCTGGTGCCTCCAACAGCTACGCAGGCACACTCAGACATATGTCCCACTGAGAGTCTCTTTACATGAGGCATCTGACATGTGAAGAACTCGTGTCAGGAGATGCAATGTTAGCCGGGAAGGGTAGTTTAAAAAGACATAGCTGGTGGCAGGGCAAAGGCTTTGCTATAAACTGGAGCTGTGTGATTTACTTCTGCGTAAGCATGTCAAGGAGTGGCTTCTTAATTATTTTTCTTGCTCCTCTCCTTTATTTATTAGGCCCATGGCCTCAGACTTCTGACATTTTTGCCGAATTTAGAGACATTTTGATTGAAAGGTTTCTTGCTGAGCATGCAAGAGAAAGGATCCGCCAAGGAGTCCCTTGTTCATGTTTCAGTATGAATTGCATACCTGGCAGCGATGTACAGGCAGAGAAGCAACAGGCAGCCTCCTCTCATGGCAGACTGCAGGAGGAGTAAGTGATTCAGAGTCTGTCTACATAAGACATCTGACATGTGAAGAACATGTTGGGAGATGCAATGTTAGCTGAGAGGGGTAGTTTAAAAAGACAGAGCCGGTAGCAGGGCAAAGGCTTTGCTATACACTGGAGCTGAGCGAAGGGGCTGTGAAATGGCAGAGGGGAAACTTCAGCCCATTATAACCTCTCCAGGTCCAAGCCAGGCTCTGGAAGGCAGCTCCAGCCCATTGCCATTCCTAGCTGCCTTCTGGTTGCGATCCCTCACAGTTTTAGACTGGAGAGGTGAAATTGACAGAGCCTTCAGGAGGCGAAGATGAAATTAACAAACCCTCTGAGGAACCATCTCAGCCAGCTCTGTCTTTTTAAACTACTCTTCCCAGCTAACATTGCATCTCCCTACACTTGATGAACATGCACCGAGGCGTCTCATGTAGACTCCCAGTTGCAAGGCAGAATAACCGATACCTGGCAGGTGCAAAGCCAAAGCAGAGCTAACATGAGAGTCCCTCTTCTATGAATGGACTTTGGACATTTCATTAGCCGATTAATCTCACGCAACACACCAGCCGTTCTCCTGGCCCCCTTGTGTGCCCACAATCTGCAAATTAGTTTATTAAACTCTTTGACCCCCACAAATGTAAGAAGTTGCACTGGTGGGAATGGGTATTACAAGGAACGCAATGCAAGTTTTTAGTAAGACATTTTGCGCATGCAGAATTTCATTTCATTGGGATGACAGAGCAGTGGAGTCTTCGTATTTGTAGATACCAGTGGAAACAAATAGGCTCTTGCAGCATGCCCCATAGCTGCTGCTCTTGCCTTTAATTCCCAGCGTCCCTATTTACCCCCTCCCCAAAGCTGCACCCTATCTTTACTGATCTTAAATTCCCTACTGTCTGCCTGCTTCTCTAAAGTTCAAATTGCAAAATTACCTCCAACTTATTTCTCTGCTCCCTCCCCCTAGCCCGAGGCAGTCACCTTCCCAACCTCTGACGTGTATCGCATTCCAAAACCTAGTAAGAGATGCCCAACTATCAAAAAATATTGCCGTACTATTGTCTATGTCACTGGCAATCATCAGTTGCCCATTCACAACACCTCAGGATCCTAACAGCACATCGCTGGCCTCTCTGGGAAGTGGATTCCAGCAATCTCAGTATGGAAAATGACTACTATGTAAGAGCAGCTCCAACACAAGTATTCAGATCCAAGACAATCCATTATCATGTTCTTGCCTTGTTTCTCTGGATCCCTGAAGATGCTGACAGGGTACTTGAAGAGGTGTGATTCTCCCATCTGAAGACCAGGGCTCATTTCGAGGGGAAATACGTAGGAACGCAGTTCCGGCAGTTCCCCAAAGAGGTCACATGACAGGTGGCCCTGCCCATCTGACTCTCGGCCATTTTGGGCCCATTTTGGCCTGGATTGGGGCTCAAACGGTCTGAATCAGGCTTCTGATGGGTGGTGGATCACTCTCCTGTTCAGCAGCGGCCCGATCCTGACCATTTTGGGCCCCTTTTTGGGCATTTTCAGCCTTTTTTGCCATTTTGGGCCCAATTTCGGTCCAGAATGGCCAGGATTGGGTCCAAAACAGCCAGGATAGGTGATGGCAAGGGGTGTGGCATATGCTAATGAGTTATGCTAATGAGTTCCTCCAGCTCTTTTTCTACAAAATGGCCCTTGCTGAAGACAAATGTGAATTCGAGATCTCCAGGCCCATTTCAGTCTGACAGCTCTGTGGCTGGAAACCACTGTAGTTGCCCTGATGCAGGACACTCATCACACCGTGTTCTTGATTCTCCCGGACCTCAGTGATTTTTGAATGCCCTCCCTCAAGCACGGCCTCCATCTGGATGTCCTAACAGGGTTGGGGCTTAATGGCACTGCATTAATGGCACTGCTTAATGGCACTGCATCCCAGTGATTCCACTTCGGCATGGCAGGTCTGCATTCCAGAAGCTGGCGCTGTACTGTGGCATTTGTTTGATCTCTCTGCTATTTAACAGATATACCCTGACCTGGATAGTTCAGGTGATCCTGATCTCATTACATCTCAGAAGCTAAGCAGGGTCGGCCTTGGTTAGTAACTGGATGGGAGACCCCCCCCCAATGAAGACCAGGGTTGCAGAGGCAGGCAATGGCCAACCACCTGTTAGTCTCTTGCCTTGAAAGCCCCAGCAGGGGTCGCCATAAGTCAGCTGCGACTTGAGGGCACTCTCCACCACCATTTAACAGATATACAAGACCGCTGGAAGAGGTTACCCGGAGAAACGGGGTGGGAAGTCATCAATAAGCTGGCGATACCCAACTCTAGGTCATGTGTTTATTTAGTTCAGGTGATGCAGTCGATGTCCTGAATAGATGTCGAGTCAGTAATGGCAAGAATGGGGGTTAATAAAGTGAATCCACAGAAGACAGAGATGCTGTTGACAGGTTACCAAATCATGGTAATTCAACCCATGCTGGACAGTGCCGCATCACCCCCTTAAAAATCAGGCTTGAAGTTTAGGGGTGCCCCTGGATTTCACATTGCTGATAGATGGGCATGTGCAATCAGAAACTCCAAGTGACACCTTTTGCAAACCTCCAGTGTTACACCAGCTGCGGTTCCCTCAAGAAGCAAGGATAATCTTGCCACTGCTATCCATGTTTTCGTAACGTCCAGGCTACATTTCTGAAAATGAATCAGGCCCTTCAGTTGCCCCAGAAAACAGCAGCCGTGTTGTTAACTGGAAGCTGCCAGTTGAAGCATATTTGACTTGTATTTCATCATGGGATCCCAGTATGTTTCCAGGCACAGTTCAGAGTGCTGGTTTTGATCTACAAAAGCCCTAATTTATCCAGGACTGCCATCCTCCCTATGAACCTGCCCGTAGTCTTTGGAGTCCCTTCTCTAGCTGCCCCCACCTTCGGAAGCGAGGTAGGCAGGGCCTTCTCTGCAGCTGCACCCATGAATGCAACTATCTCCTGAAGTCTGCTTGCTTGGCACTGTCTTTGCTGTCTTGCAGGTGCCAGGTGAAAACGATGTTTTACAATCCTTAGAGGCTATAGTTGTAGTTGTATTCATTTTATGCGGTGGCTCTTTTTATATTCAAGGCCGTCTTTACGGCTAAGTGGTTTTATATCATATTTGCTTTTTTATATTTTGTAAGCTGCCTCAAACGAAAGGGGGCATATACATTTTAAAAGCAAGCCAAATATATTAAGTACGTATTAGATAAATGACTGATGGCAATCTAAATAAGAGGTCCAATCTGTTTTAAGGGTTGCTGAGTATCTGAAAAGGGTGGATGCTGCATTATTATAACTGTCCACTAGGAGGTAGCTGAGCAGGTCGTTTTCACACCATGTTATTGCCGAACTCTGTTTAAAACTTTAAAGTCCCGAAGACTCAAATACGATATGGCGAAGTGTTCCGTGTCTGTAATGCAAAACATTTTTCATTTTGGAAATCGACAGTGTTATATCTGAGAAACAGATAATACGGGAAGCCTTCCTGAAAAGATTTGTTGGACGACACAGATGCCTCCCTCAGTCCACCAAAGTAATCTGGCATTGTGAGAACAACCATGGGTTACCTTATTTTTGTCCTAATGTTATACTGATAACCGAAAGAGTTCCCACCACTACTTTTTAATTCTCTCAGAGACTTCTTTCGAAATACGAACTGAAACACACAGTGGTACAGAGAAGACATACCAGAACTGATTTTCCACATAATAATTATTTTAAAAAGTTATATGCTACTTCTCCAGAGACATTGAACTAGTTAAGGTAATCCAAAGCCTGGAGAAAAACACCTTCTCCTCATTTCATTTATCTCTAACAATATTCAGTTGTCAACTGAAGTTGTTTGGCATGTCTACAAAAGATTCGACAAGCTCCATTCGGACAGGAACATACGGGGCAAGTTTGGATAAGGCTCCTTAGAACCATCAAGCCTAGCTCTCCCCCCATATCAACTGGCAACCTAAATTGGGACAATCTTACACAGATGTAGCTGCTAGCTCTAACCACCTCATTTAAAAAATTCTGAACATGGCCTTATCTAAGTGAGTGATTTGTTATTGTTTTGATGAGCAAAGCACGACAGCATGCCGCAAGACACCCAAGACAATGGGGCTTTTATAGTCACCAAGATCCAGAGGAGTTAGCCGTGTTAGTCTGTAGTAGCAAAATAGAAAAGAGTCCAGTAGCACCTTTAAGAGAGATTCTGCACACGTTGGATAATGCACTTGCAATGCACTTTATCAATTGTTTGAGGTGGATTTTTTGTTCCGCACACAAAAATATCCATTCCAAATGATCTATAAAGAGGATTGGAAGTGCATTATCCAACATGTGTGGAATCACTCTAAGACTAACCAACTTTACAGTACCATAAGCTTTCAAGAATCACAGTTCTCTTTGTCAGATGCATCTGACGAAGAGAACTGTGATTCTCGAAAGCTTATGCTACTGTAAAGTTGGTTCGTCTTAAAGGTGCTACTGGACTCTTTTCTATTATGGTCACCAAGGTCAGTTATCAGGAGATATGCAATGAGGAAGCCACTCCTGCTGCAATGAAAAGTGTGGCATCCATTGCCCTGCCTCCAAACCTCACCAAGACCGCGTTGCCTGGAGTTCTAACCCCAGGCAGGAGTAACAGAGACCTCAATTGTCTTTTGCCATAATACTTGCAAAATTTGTAAATCATTAAATGATCTTTTTTTCCCCGGAATTTGACAGCAGCATGTTTATTTCACCCCCAATTTTCCACATAATGGGACAAAAACTTCTTAAAGGTTGCTCTGGCTGTTATGATGTATGTCTTCAGACGACAACCATTTCCATTTCATCTTAAGGGCTGTGTAGCTTATACTACATAGCAGCTAGCGAAAGCGGCTGGAATTCTGAGCGATGCCTCTAGAGCCCCAAGAGGCGCAACAGCAAGATTTCAAACAAAAAGAAGCACAATGTGAGAGGTTGAAAAGATGGCATAGAACCATTCTCAGTCAAACAGGAAACATGGAGGCCTGGACATGCCTCTTCTCCCTCCTGTTTCCTCTTTTGACAGCCCCAAGTTCTGACAGTCCCTCAAAGTCCATCCAAACATGAGAAACCAGAGCAACTTGGGCCCAAAGTGCTGAATGTCTTGTGTGCACATGCAAGACATAAAACCAAGTGAAGCCTGAAGCATACATGAAGGAAGTAGCCAGGCATAGGTTCAGACAACCAAAATCAACTTCAGGAACTGGAAACATTTTCTCCCACAAATGCAAGGTTGGCTTGAAATTTCGATCTGAAATTTCAAATTACGAAATGTTTAAATACTTCTTTTGAAATACAGCTGGGAGGGCCAGGATCAATATGGTAGTGTAGTGGCTAGAGTGTCAGACAAGGACCCGGGAGATCCAGATTCGAATCTCCACTCTGCCACGGAAGCTTGCTGGGTGACCTTGGGCCAGTCACACAGATTCAGGCTAACCTTCCCCGCAGGGCTGTTGTAAGGATAAAATGAAAGAGAGGAGAATGAAGTAAGTTCCCCATTGAGGAGAAATGTGGGATATAAATGAAATAAAACAAAATCTTACTGATAACATTTTAGCTTGATAATAAGCATTAACTTGCCAAATCCAGTACTTATATCCTGGGATCCCCCTTCTGCCTTGAGGTACACCAACTTGGGGCCCACGAACTTGGGTGAAATTCTAAGTGTTTCCCTTGACATTTACCTCCATATAACCATGCATAGGTTTGGGTTGTCCTGCTCCTAAATACAGAGGCAACCAGAACTGCAGTATAGAGAGGGGCAGTAAATTAAAACATAAATTCCACTTTATGCAAGTCACAGCAAGTTGGAAAAATTATTCCCCCCCCCCAAATTAATTTTGCCTCTTGCGGAAGCATCCCCTTTCCTCTAATGCAAAAGCGTATTCATGCATTGTGATGGAATTTGCTTAGAGGAGCAGGCCAGAGCTGGCGAAAGCAGGCTTGTTTTAAAAACACACACTCACACACAGAATAATTTGCCTCCCTTGGAAAACACAAAGGCAGACAGGCTGGCCTGGCGACTTCTCTCCCTCCCTCTCCTCTCTATCAGCTGCCTGGGGCAATAAGTTCTCTTGTGGCAGCTCTTGCTGAAGAGACTGGCGTCTGGTACATTTCAGAGCAGACGCCAGTCACTCTGGCAGAGAGCTGCTTATACCAACTCAGTAAATATTTTCTGCAGTGCAGCTCTTACCGTCTTAAAAGGCAATGATGCATGTTGCTTCCCAGGCCTCCCCAGCAAGGAAAGAATTAAAGAACACCTTGATAAAGCAACCGGTCCAGAACAGCAGCCGAGTTCATCGGCTGCAGCAAAAATAACCAGAAGTTTTGTCATACCGTAAAGAGATTTTTAAAAAAAATTCTAGCATAGGGTTTCAGGGACAAGCAAAGTGTCCACGTCTTGAAAGCACTACAAGGTTCCTATTTATTTGTGAGAAGGCAGCATTTGCAAACAAAGATCGAAGTATGCGGGTTCAGTGGTCTGCTAGTCTTATGCACCTCCAGCTTTCCATATGATACTGGGCACAAACTCTGAAGTAAGTACATGCAAACTCATACAACCATGATACCATTGGGGTGACCTGTTTGCTTCTGGACAAGGAGAGCAACAGGCCGGCCTTAGGCATATTTACCTGGAAGGAAGTCCAACGAATTTATTCCATGAGGCCGACACTTAATGCGCACGGGACTCCCATCTCAAAGTCCTGTGACTGTGTGCTTGTGGCTTTGAAGGAGGCCTGGTTTAAACATGATGCGGGTAGGCAAGAATGGTTCCCCCGCAACTTGGCACGGTGCCAAGCAGTTGCACGGCATGAAAACTGGCCCAGTTTCAACAAGATGCTGAGCATGAGTAAAGATGCAGAGGAAAGTTTTTGCCTGCCAGCATCACACTGAAGTCAGGCCTGAGATGTGAGCATAAGGAACACAAAAGGGATTTCGAAAGGCCCACAGAGCCAGGCTACGGATTACGTTAGGGATGCAATGATGCAGGGCATAAACCTTCCTACACTGGAAGGCGGGGAGAGAAACCTGGTCACACAGCCACAGAATTAAGACAAAAGTGAACTCCCCCTTGCCACTGAAAGGACCTGGGGGCAGGGACCTGCTGCTTATGCGTATGAAACTCTGTCGAGTATCATGTACATTAAAACTGCAATGCTGTGTGAATAACACAATAAAATAAAAGGGGTTTAAGCTGGTGTCGGAGCAAGACACAGAGACCCAGGCTGCCCTGCACACCTGCATCCCTTGAAAGCTGCAGGCGTGGGGCGGGGGATGTGTATTTACCAGCCAGACAGCCACACCTGGTCCCATTGAGCCAGCATTTCATGTCTGCCTACTTTAGGGTGACCACAACGCTTTTAATGTGCGGACATTCATCTGTGAGTCAGTGCGCGTGACCCAGCCCCTACCCCCACCATCTTTTTTGCACATTTAGAGGTCACTTCCTATATGCATGTACACAGGGCTTTTTTTTCTGGGAAAAGAGGCGGTGGAACTCAGTGGGTTGCCAGCACAGGGGGCAACTCTTGGCGGGAGGTGGTGCCCCTGGTACCACATGTGCGCGCGCAAAGGGCATGCATACTCCCAGGGCCAATGACGTCACTTTGGGTCAGCTGGAACAAGGGGGGAGTTTTTAAAAGTTTAAATCACCCTTGGCAAAAATGGTCCCATGGCTGGTGGCCCCGCCCCCTGATCTCCAGACAGAGGGGAGTTTAGATTGCCCTCCGCGCCGCACCAACGGAGCCACCAGCCATGTGAGCATTTTCAAGAGGTTCCAGAACTCCGTTCCACTGTTCCAGCTGAAAAAAGCCCTGCATGTACATCTTTCCTAGGTTGACAGGTTTGCCTTGAAACTGGGGGCCAGTGGGGCTCCAGGCGGGGGAGGGGGGAGTGCTGCTGCTCTTTTTGTGTGTGTGTGTGTGTGTGTGCTCTGCGCACTCCCAAGGAAGTCACTTCCAGTTTGACAGATCAAGATGGGTAGCTGTGTTAGTCTGTCTGTAGCAGTAGAAAAGAGCAAAAGTCTCTGAAGAAGTGACCTGTGACTCACAAAAGCTCACACCTGACCCTAAATTTTGTTAGTCTTATAGGTGCTACTGGACTCTCACTCTTTTTGACTACTTCTGGTTTAAATTCTTCAGGAATCAACCACTCTGAGATCCTGTTGCTTCCAGTTTAAAACAAAAATGACATCATTGGGAGCCTGCAGAGCATGCGTGCACCATTTCGCCATGTGCTCCATCACACACTCCTCCTCTCATCAGCCAGGTGAGCATGAGGGAGGGCCAGCTGGTGGCAGGGGACCGACATCCCTGCCATGTGATAACTTCTTTGAGCGAATGAGCCTTCACTGCTCAGTTGCCACAGAGAGAACTTTCCTAGCCTCCAGCAGCGACTCAAATGCAATTATTTTAGGTAAAGAGGAGCTTCGATTCAGCAAGAAGTCTGTATAAAGCTCCCTTCTGCAAAGCCAGACCACGGTCATAGGGTTGCCAGCCTCCAGGTAGTAGCTGGAGCTCTCCTGGAATTAAAACTAATATCTAGACCATAGAGATCAGTCCCCGTGGAGAAGATGGCTGCTTTGGAAGGTGAACTCTATGGCATTATACATTGCTGGGGATTTGGAAGAAGTGCTGAGCAGCATTTGAGGAGGACGTTTGGTGGCATCACGATGCCGTAAACTCTGCCCTCTGAAGTTGCCTTTTCTTCCAGGGGAAGTGATCTTTGCAGCCCGGAGATGAGTCGTAATTCCGGGAGAACTCCAGCTCCCACCTGGAGGTTGGTAACCCTCACCATCAACTATTGATTCAGCAGGGGATGAAAAATGGAGTGCATATGCCAACCAGCCCTATCTGGTGACATAAAAGAAAGCAAACCACTGATGGGCATTTGTCCATCTCTGTCCTTGGTCCTTAGGGCTGTTTTCCCAAGGCCCATCGGTTAAGATGAATTAAGGTCTCCTCGTCAGCCAGCTCGACTTTCTTTTTTTGCATGTCAGTGCCTATCCTTTGTTTTGTCAACAGAAGTGGCCCAAAGGATGGAGACAGGCTGGGTTAGTCACTCTGAACACGGGTCGCCAGTCCCTGAAAACAGCCTGAGGTCATTTCCAAAATGTACCACTCACAATGAGAGAGAATCTAGGCCCAAGAGACATTCAGGAAACAGACCAGAGATGGGAGACACAGATAGTTCCCCACAAAAGAACACAGAAAGAATGTCTCTGTGTTCCTCATGGAAGACTCTCTTTGCTATTTTTAAGTTTGTTTGCAAACCAAAAATGGTCATTCACATTGCTGAGTGGTATCTCGGCCAGCTCCATTCAAAACAGGACTCGAAGTAGATCAAGGAAATGAAACCTCTGAGGAGACTGCCTTTTGTTAGGAGAATTCCTTTAAATGACTTTAAATGCGGAAACCATTTGCTACTTCTTGTCCTTTGTCTGTTTGGCATCAGAGTCACATTGGAGCAGCACCCCCCCTATCATTTGAGCCTGAAGGCAGCTGATAATTTAGCCTGGCACAAACTCTGGGAAAGCTTGAGAGACTTCTAAAATCACCATGCCAGACTCAGGATAGACCTGAGATATCAAATGAGCTTGCATTGTGAGCCATTAGATCTAGAGATGGTCCATGTGGTGTCAGGAGCTGTACGCAAGAGCACAAAAAGAAATTCGTGGCAATTTGAAATACAGAAGTATATAAAATCTAAGAAAAAGTGATTGGAAACACTGTTCTTTGTACGGTCTGGTTCCAGATGTGGCAGAATAATACTTGCCTTCTCTCCCTGGCCAGAGGAAGGGCAGTTGGCTAGCGGGAGGAGAGAGTGCTTACCACTGGAAATGGATCCAGGCACAACAGGAGTGACCCAGCCTGTTTTCCTTCTGGCTTTTCATGACATCGAACCCCAAGGCCTGCATCTGGGGCAACCAAATGTTATGTGAGGCCAGTTGCTCATGACTATAACTAGGTCAAGCCATTGACAGGAAGGGAATGAAGTAACTTGTGCCACATATCACATTCAAACACCCTCTACGGTGGTTGAGTGGTTTGATTGCGAATCAGCACTTCACTGCTTCGAGTCACAGTACTGCCACGAGCTCAGCAGGTGGCCTTGGGTAAGCCACTCTTCTCAGCCCCAGCTCCCCAGCTGTACTATGGGGATCACTGTGTATTGTGGAGAGCCAGTTTGGTGTAGTGGTTAAGAGCAGCAGGACTCTAATCTGGAGAGCCGGGTTTGTTTCCCCACTCCTCCGCTTGAAGCCAGCTGGGTGACCTTGGGTCAGTCACAGCTCTTCCAGAGCTCTCTCAGCCCCACCCACCTCACAGGGTGTTTTGTTATGAGGATAATAATGATATACTTTGTAAATTGCTCTGAGCGGGCATTAAGTTGTCCTGAAGGGTGGTATATAAATAAAATGTTGTTGTTGTTGTTGTTGTTGTTACACTAACTTGTTCACCACTCTGGATAAGGCATTAATCTGTCTAGAAGAGCAGTATATAAGTGCAGTTGTTGTTGTTGAAAAAATCACTGAGTAGCCACTCTTACAACATTGGTGCTGTAGGGGGTGGGGGAGGAGATGCTTGCCAGGTGCATTCCAGAGTTTCATGGGGCAGAGAAAAATGGTTTATTTATTTACATTGTTTATATCATGCCTGGCTCCCCAATACAGACCGAAAATAGCTATTATCGTTCTTCTCCATTTTATCTTCACAACAACCCTGTGAGGTAGGTTAGGCTGAGAATGTGTGACTGGCCCAAGGTCACCCAGCAAGCTTCCATGACAGAGCAGGCATTTAAACCTTAGTCTTCCAGATCCTAGTATGATACCCTAACCACTACACCACGCTGGTTACCTCTATGAGAATTACAACTCCCTCTTACTCCCAGCCTTTGGAACTCTTTAATATCTGATGGAAATCTCACCCTGGCCTAACTTTTGCAGCCACTGGCTGAAAAACAGCAACCTGTTTCATGATGCGTTTTCTGTAGCTTTCCTTTGCTGGCCCAGGGAAAGAAAGAAAAAAGACACAAGCACATGATAGATTACAGTTACTGACTTTGGTTGAGAGTGTGTGAAAAAGTGCATTCTTCCCCTTGTGGGAGACAAAACCCTCCTCTGATCCTTTTGCTGAAAACAGCTGATAAGGAGGCTCAGGTCTTGATCTAAGCTTTCTAGCTTCCAGACAGCCACCAGTCAACCGATCAAATCCCTCGTTTCACTGCCAATGAGTGTGTTCCATCCAGGGCTTTTTTTCAGCAGGAACGTGGTGGAACGGAGTTCTGACACCTCTTAAAAATGGTCACATGGCCAGTAGCCCCGCCCCCTGATCTCCAGACAGAGGGGAGTTTAGCTTGCCCTCCGCGCTGCTCAGCAGCATGGAGGGCAATCTAAACTCCCCTCTGTCTGGAGATCAGGAGGCAGGACCACCGGCCATGTGACCATTTTTACCAAGGGCAATTTAAACTTTAAAAAACTCCCCCTTGTTCCAGCTGACCCAAAATGATATCACTGTGCAGTCTTGAGTTCCACCATTGAGTTCCACCACCTCTTTTCCCAGAAAAAAAGCCCTGGTTCCATCCAAGATGTTTTCTTGCTCCATGAAGATACACTGCTGGTTCTACTCTGCCTTCAGCAAGTCCAAGTTTAGCCCATATGGCAACATTGCAGGGGGCTTGCTTGGACTCTGCTAGCAGCAGCAGCTGGGGCTCAAGAAGAGATGGTGGTCTCCTTTCATACCACTGACAGCTGAGCCTCTATGGCATGTCAATGCCCTCCTCACTGCATCGCCCCAAGAGATCACTTAGGTTGCTTGGCTGGAGAACCAGACCTGCCATTATGCCGGGTCGCCCTTAAAATGCAGGGTCCTAAAGGATGTGGAAAACAGGCTTGATTGTGTGCGCATGCATGCCAAGCTGATCTCAAAGCAAAGGTGGGGATGCGGGTTGCCAGCTCTGGCTTAGGAAATTCCTGGAGAGTTAGAGGCAGTGCCTAAGGAGGGCAGAGTATGTGGGAGAAAACTCCGCGAGGATCTGAGGTCCCTCTAGAACATCAGTTTCTCTTAGACTCTATGGTAAGCCATAGAGTCTACCCACAGAAGCTGCTATGTTTGCCCAGGAACTAATTTCTGAAGTCTGGAGATCAGTTAATTCCAGGAGAACTCCAGGTGCCGCTTACATGTTGGTAACCCTACTGGGGACAGGACGCTAACCTGAGCAGAGTATCCAAGGATCAGAAATTGGGGCTTCAGTTTTTGGTAGTATGCCTCATCCCTCTCCAGGACTAGTGGAAAGAGGTCAAAACCCACTCCATACAAGCCATTTCAAGTGCTTTTCAGCCAAAGAACAGCAATAACCGTGGAACAAAAGTCGGTGCAGTAACGTTGCTTCAGCCAAACATAACATTTTTTTCTCTTCTTCTTCTTATTAGGTGGAGCCAAGGAGATTGGAAGAGGGACCCGAAGGATCCCCGGCCCTACAAGAGGCCGGTTATGTTATTCAGCTTGTTTCATACCACATCAACTTCTTCAGGGGCCAACAACTGATCCACTCGACAAACAACTTTCAAGGTTTCAATGGAAATCGCACATGCATAATATTCCACGCACCTCCAGGTCGGTCCAACAGGAGCTGAAAATATTTCAAGGAAGTGTGTGTGTGTGTGTGTTCTATCAGGGAACAGTGCAGAAAAGGAAGATTTTAAGAAAACTTTTACAGCAGCATGGCACTGATCCTTATCACTCTATCCCTCTTTAGGGCCAATTAATTCCAGTCATGGATTCCCAACGTCATGCATTTCTTGGTCCTAAGCAGTGCTTTATGATGTCTACAAGCAGGGCTTTTCTCTGGGAAAAGAGGCAGTGGAATTCTGTGGGTTGCCCTAGGAGAAAATGGTCACAAGGCTGGTGGTCCCGCCCCGATCTCCAGACAGAGGGGAGTTTAGATTGCCCTCCGCACTGCAGCGCCGAGGGCAATCTCAACTCCCCTCTGTCTGGAGATCAGGGGGCGGGGCCACCAGCCATGTGACCATTTTCAAGAGGTTCTGGAACTCCATTCCCCCACGTTCCCCCTGAAAAAAAGCCCTGTCTACAAGTCACCTGGCTTTGCTTTCCTTGATGCAAAATCCTTCTTTTGGGGACCCAGATTATAAGAGAGACTTCTGGATCAGACCAGGGTAGGCTCGCTGAGTTCAGCATACTGTTTCCGGCAATGGTTTTTGCTGTTGACCCCCAGCAACTAGTCTTCAAGGTGAGACCTGCCACCTCAAGAATTCGGAAAGAAGCATTTTTATTAAATGAATAGTGCTACTTCTGAAAGTGGAAGATGCGCTTAGCTGTCATGATGACTTTGGCCGGCACAATTCATTTTCTCTTTTTTCAAAATCATCTACCTTCCTAGCTATCACCCTGTTTTGCAGCTGGGAACTCCACAGGTTAATTATGGGTTATTTGAAGGGGTTTCTGTATATAGAGAATATACAGCACCACTCTGCGACACCCTAATCTTTGCAAATATTCTGAAGAAATGTCCTGTTTGGTGATTTGCTTTCCTCCATGAATTCATTTTATCTACTATCTCAATAAACTGATTTCACTGCACAATCGCTGGCACACAGATCGTCTATTGAAAGAGCAACAATAACAAACAGAGGAAAGGGGTTTTTTTGTTTTTGTTTTTTGCAAAAGAAAGAAGAGAGTAGAGAGAGATCACAGAGTGAGCTCAGCTCCAGAGCAGAGGAGAGTCAGAAACTCATTCAAGAATCCTGCTACTTGCGGAGGGCTTTCAACCTTTGTTGCTATCAATGGGCCCATTTGCTACCTGTTAATAATTTGTATTGAAAGGAACAGTGGACATTTGTGGCAAGTTAAAGCTTTTGTCCTTTGAAAGGGGTGTGATGAATTGCAATGCCCTGAGAGGAGCCATGGTTGAACAGCCCTTGCTTCAGCACAAATCCCTAAAAGCTGGGATATGGATCGATCAGATCTCTCTAGATCCAGAGGAGTTAGCCGTGTTAGTCTGTAGTAGCCGTGTTAGTTCTGCATCTGACGAAGAGAGCTGTGATTCTCGAAAGCTTATGCTACAATAAAGTTGGTTAGTCTTAAAGGTGCTACTGGACTCTTTTTGATCATATCTTTCTGTGACCAGTAGGAGCCTTAGATACACAGCATCTTCTTGAGGCTTAATGAAATGCAAACTTCCAAGTTACACAGAATTCCTCTTCCGGCAGCAGCAAAGACTGCAGGCAGGCTGATCCTATGGTGCTGCATTGCTGGTGAACTGGGCATAATATGGTCACAATCTTCTGCAAAGGAGGCAGGAAAACAATACCTGTAGCTACTACAAGCAGCACAGCAGCACCTAAAGCCACTCTCACAGCATCCCTGCTGATTCCACTGCCATCCTCCAATCACAGCATTGCACAAAACCTGGAAAGCACCAATCAACAGGCAGGACGGCAGTTGACACCACAAAGCCTACTTTCTGGTTTGCTTATTTTCTCCCTTTCTCACTGAGACCCAAGGCAGAATGCACAGTGCATGTTAATTATGATCAAAAGCTAAGACATTCAATGAACAGATGTGATAGGGTACGGATTGCAGAAATTTAAAAACTTAATCTGAATGCACAGGTGAAACGTCGCATAAAACAATGCATACGTAAGTATTTTTAATGACATGGAAATGTTAATGTACATCAATGGGCAGTACCTAGTAGAACAGTCTACAGTCCCTGACCCGTTACCAAGCTCTCTAAGCCATTTCTTACAGCATAGCCTGAACTCCTCAAGAACTTTGATGGCTGAGAGTGTGGGATGGAAATGTTTTACATAAATCAAATATGTGACCCTCGGTCCACCTTACCAATTTTTCGAGAGCATCAGGGTCCAAGCCAAGTGTTCTTCTGTGATGAAAATAGCTGTTTTTGCACAGGTGCTTCTGGACTCCTCTAACAGTGCAATCCTAAACAGAGTTACATATTTCTAAGCCCTTTGGTGTGTATTGAGATGCAAGTGTGTAACACCTACTGCTCTAAAGAAATGAGGGGAAGCCGGGCCTAGCTCTTAATAATAACAACAACAACAACATTCGATTTACATACCGCCCTTCGGGAAAACTTAATGCCCACTCAGAGCGATTTACAAAGTATGTCATTATTATCCCCACAACAATAATCACCCTGTGAGGTGGGTGGGGCTGAGAGAGCTCCTAGAAGCTGTGACTGACCCAAGGTCACCCAGCTGGCTTCGAGGATGGGGAATCAAACCTGGTTCTCCAGATTAGAGTCCTGTGCTCTTAACGACTACACCAGACTGGCTCGCTTGCTTTGGGGGAGAAGTGGGCACCACCTGTGGGCACCCATCTGTGGGAACCACTGCTTTACAGTGTTGGGAGACTAGAGAATTTCTCATCAAGGCCAGGAGTTAAAATACCTCCCTGCGTGCACTGGGCTCTTGCTGAAGGAAAAAACATTACTCCTTCATAAGCATATGGGGACTGCTGCAGCTGAGGCAGATTTGGAGGGCGCCATTTGGATGCCTTTACGTGAACGAGATATTTATGTTCCATTTGGTTCCCCTGGATGTCTAGGGGGAAACTGCAGCTAGAAACCAGCAAGGCCAGCCCTTTGGAGCGGGAGGAGGGCTACGTGGAAAGAGTGTGACTTTGGGGGCCTTATCTACTGCTGGTCAGTTTGATGAAGAGGGTTGGCGTCTGTCTGGTTAAGCTCGATAGCTCCCATTTAACCCCGGCAATGGCTGCATCAGCGGAATGCTGAGGAAGATAGGCCAGTCGGCTATCTAATCGCATACCTCTTAACATTCGCAAGAGGCCCCTGGTCCAGGCTGGGAGTTCAGGCCTCCGTGGGTTTTCACCGGGGAGGGGGGGGAACCTGTCAACAACAACCTTTCAAGACTTCCCCCACCGGTGCTGAAAATCAAGACAGGCAAGAGGGTGCTTTATCGCCAACACGGGCAGACTTCTGTTCTCCAGCTTCCAGGCCAGCCTTTGGAGACCCCCCTTCGGAGCCTCTCTGAGCGAGACTTGCAGGAGACCTTTTCGAGATAAGAGCCTTCCCCTTGGCTCTCTTTTGGACAACTCCTCTGGGCAGACCCTCATTCCCGTTTTGCTCTAGCCCTGTTGTTTTTCCCGGGGCCAAGGGTGGTGTTTTAAGATTGTGTGCTGAAACGATGTGTATGTGGGGGACAGCAGTTGGAACTGAGCAGATTAATATTCTTAATTAACAATAATGACGCGTGTCCTTGTGGCTTTTACAAGTTGATCTTTCCCATTTGTTCTAAAGAGCCATATTTCCTCCAGGGCAGCTTAAATTGTTTTCTTTCCCCCCCCCCCCCACTCCCCTACATCTGCAAAAGCGCAGGAGAAGCCAGGGTTCCCGCAAAAGGTACATTCTTCAGTGTATGTATTAACAATTGACTCATCCCAGATTATAAAAAATATATATTTACACAAAAATTTCAGCCAGTCTGGAACTGTTTTATCTGTCATTCCTTCTCTCAGAAAATTCTGGAAGGGTGCTCATTGTTATTTAACCCACAACCCCCCCCCCATTATGAAACAGACTCCCTGATGAGGTCAGGAAAGCTGCCAGTTTTCTGGCATTCTGCAAACTATACAAAATGGAAATTATTCAGGAGGGCTTTTTGACACAGGCAATAGGGCTGTCCTGACTTGGATAGCCCAGGTAAGCCTGATCTCGTCAGGTCTGAGAAGCTAAGCACGGTCGGCCTTGGTTAGTAATTGGATGGGAGACCTCCAACAAAGACCCGGGTTGCAGAGGCAGGCAATGGCAAACCACCTCTGATAGTCTCTTGCCATGAAAACCCCACCAGGAGTCGCCATAAGTCAGCTATGACTTGAGGGCACTCTCCACCACCGATAGAACTGAATGGTAACAGAAGAGTTTAGGCCAATGCTTCAATAAAGGGAAAGACAATGCAGACTATACCACTATGCTGTATGTATAATCCTACTATGTATTGTCGAAGGCTTTCACGGCCGGAGAACGATGGTTGTTGTGGGTTTTCCGGGCTGTATTGCCGTGGTCTTGGCATTGTAGTTCCTGACGTTTCGCCAGCAGCTGTGGCTGGCATCTTCAGAGGTGTAGCACCAAAAGACAGAGATCTCTCAGTGTCACAGTGTGGAAAAGATGTAGGTCATTTGTATCTACTCAGGAGGGGTGGGGTTGAGCTGAGTCATCCTGTAAGAGTTTCCCAGGGTGTGGAATGCTAATGGCGGGAGGCTTCACTGTATCCTGAGGAGGTTCTTTTGCATATGGATTGGTGCTTGATGTGCTAATCTTCTCTGCAGGGCTATTGTCGAGTATAGAGTGTTTTGTTAGCCTGGTGTTTTTCAGAACTGGAAACCATGCTCTGTTCATTCTTAAGGTTTCTTCTTTCCTGTTGAAGTTTTGCTTATGCTTGTGAATTTCAATGGCTTCCCTGTGCAGTCTGACAAAGTAGTTGGAAGTGTTGTCCAGTATTTTGGTGTCCTGGAATAAGATACTGTGCCCTGTTTGAGTTAGGCTATGTTCAGCCACTGCTGATTTTTAACTCAAACAGGGCACAGTGTCTTATTCCTCCTGAGTAGATACAAATGATCTACATCTTTTCCACACTGTGACACTGAGAGATCGCTGTCTTTTGGTGCTACACCTCTGAAGATGCCAGCCACAGCTGCTGGCGAAACGTCAGGAACTACAATGCCAAGACCACGGCAATACACCCGGAAAACCCACAACAACCATCCTACTATGTAGTTTCTGCATCATTTAACATGCCATGTTGATACTTATGCTTTGTTTCAGCTTTGTCTCAGATTTCTGCTTTCTGCAATCCTGATCCTATTACATTGCTTACTGGACATCCCATTCTATTGATTTTATTGACTTACACTGTATAATCTGCTTTGAGGCTCAGTGAGAAAGGTGGACTATAAAAATGTAAATCAAATAATAAATAAATAAACAATCCTTATTTTCAAAACAAGCCCTGACCTGAATGGCCTAGGTTAGCTTAATCTCGTCAGATCTTGGAAGCTAAGCAGGGTCAACCCTGGTTAGTACTAGGATGGGAGACTACCAACTAAGTCCAGGGTTGCTATGCAGAGGCAGGCAATGGCAAACCACCTCTGAACATCTCTTGCCTTGAAAACCCTATGGGATTGCCATAAATTGACGGCAATTTGATGGCACTTTCCAACCAGCACTACGCAGAATTATTTCTGACAGTTGGGGGCAGTCAGAAACTTTCCAGCCTGAGTTTCCTTTGCTGACTCATGGTATGGTTGCAGTTTCCCAGGCAGCAGGGGGTGAGAGGGGCAAGCAGGGGACACAGTGACTCAGCAAATATATGCCTGACAGAGACATCATCCAACCAAAACACTTTGCTAGTCTTCCTACCACAACTTCACTGGGGTACGAAAACAACATGGCCCCCACATTCACCACAACGTCACCGAGCCACAAAAACAGCATGGCCCCCATATTTACCACAACTTCACTGGGGTACGAAAACAGCAGGCCCCCCACATTCACCACAGCGTCACTGAGCCACAAAAACAGCAGGGCCTCCACATTCACCACAATGTCACTGAGCCACAAAAATAGCAGGCCCCCCACATTCACCACAACGTCACTGAGCCACAAAAACAGCAGGGCCTCCACATTCACCACAATGTCACTGAACCACAAAAACAGCAGGGCCTCCACATTCACCACAACTTCACTGGGGTACAAAAACAGCAGGCCCCCCAGATTCACCACAACGTCACTGAGCCACAAAAACAGCATGGCCCCCATATTTACCACAACTTCACTGGGGTACGAAAACAGCAGGCCCCCCACATTCACCACATCATCATTGAGCCACAAAAACAGCAGGCCCCCCACATTCACCACAATGTCACTGAGCCACAAAAACAGCAGGGCCTCCACATTCACCACAACGTCACTGAGCCACAAAAACAGCAGGGCCTCCACATTCACCACAACTTCACTGGGGTACAAAAACAGCAGGCCCCCCAGATTCACCACAACGTCACTGAGCCACAAAAACAGCCTGGCCTCCACATTCACCACAACACCACTGGGGCATGAAAAAAAAACGGCCCCAGTCACCACAAAATCACTGAGCCACAAAAACAGCACGGCTCCCATGTTCACCACGTCACTGAGCCACAAAAACAGCATGGCCTCCACACTCACCACAATGCCACTGGGGCATGAAAAAAAACAGGGCCCCAGTCACCACAACATCACTGAGGCACAAAAACAATCTCACTGAGCATCATCCCTCTGGTGGCAATCAGGAGGCAACTACAGGACATGAAATGATGGGTACTAGAAGCAGCCATGACACATCTCTGGTTGCTCCTCTCAAGCTTCTCTCTGCTCCCCAGCTTGCTGCCTGAACTAAAAATCAATCAAGTAGAACCTCTTGTTCTGGGTCAGGAACTACTTGTTCCACAGACTCACCTAGAAATCAGCTCATGCCATTCACGTCAGAGTCTATCACAAGCAGAACAAGGCAAAACTGCCATGCTCTGCTCCGGGATTTATTCGGACCTTTTAGACCAACTACTGTTTGACGCTGCTGAAATGTGCCTGTATCATTTGTGCCTGTAAGACTAGGCCAGGGAAGGGGGAAAATTCCCCTTAACTCTCATGATTTGTGAACCATCGACATTGGCAGTTTTATAGATCGTGGGGCAACATTCCACTTTATTCTCTCCACAAATTGTGGTTGGCTGATTACTACGTACTTCTGCACTAATGCAAAGGCTAGAATTGTTTGAGCATTCACTTCCTGCTTTCCTGAAAGAGCACGAGGATCCCATACCGCTTGGTCCCACTTAAAAGTTGAGCATAATTCATGGCTGAGGTAATTTACTTTGGGTCCCACCCTCCTGGAAGGATTTTCTGTTTTCTTTCCTATTGATGCCTATGGGTTTTTTGACGTGTTATTGAGGAAAAGTTGAATTTACCTTCTGTTTGAGCCGAAGGAGTTAGCCGTGTTAGTCTGTAGTAGCAAAATCAAAAAGAGTCCAGTAGCACCTTTAAGACTAACCAATTTTATTATAGCATAAGCTTTCGAGAATCAAGTTCTCTTCATCAGATGCCTGATCAAAACTGGGCAGATACAGAAGAGGAGGGGGAAAGAGAGAGAAAAAAGGGAGGGGTCATAAATCACAAGAAGGCAGAATGCAATTAGCATAGAGGCAATCAAAACATTCCTTTGCTTGGAAATGTAAACATCTCCTTTTGGTGTGCAGTCAGTTTGTAGCAGTGAAGGTGTCCAATTCCTATGTAGTATAAGCCTTCGGTAACCACAGCTCTCCCTGCCAGTTGCATCTGACAAAGAGAACTGTGGTCCCCGAAAGCCCACACCAGGCGTCACTGGGCTCCCCCAGATCACGCCTCTGTAAAGAGAATCTGTTACCTGTGGTAATGTGATAACCATTCATAGTCTCTATTCAGTCCCCGCTTGACAGAGTCAAATTTGCATATGAATTCCAATTCAGCAGCCTCCCGTTGGATTTTGTTTTTGAAAGGTTTCTGTTGAACCACAGCGACCTTTAAGTCTTTGGTGGAATGTCCTGGTAGATTGAAGTGTTCTCCCACTGGTTTTTGGACGTTTCCATTTCTAATGTCAGATTTGTGTCCATTTATTCTTTTGCGTAGAGGTTGGCTGGTTTGTCCAATGTACAGAGCAGAAGGACATTGTTGGCACATGAGGGCATATATCAGATTGGAGGATGAGCAGCTGTAAGAGCCAGAGACAGTGTAGTTGATGCCATTGGGTCCTGTAATTGTATTCCCTGGGTAGATATAGGGGCAGAGCTGGCATCTGGGTCTGTTGCAGGGTCTGGTCCCTGTGCTGGTGACTCTGCTGGCCGATTCATGATTGTAAGTGAGAAGTCGTTTAAGATTGGGGGGCTGTCTGTAGGCAAGGAAAGGTCTTCCACCCAGGGCTTCTGAGAGAGAGGTATCATTTTCCAGGATGGGTTGTAGCTCACTGATGATACGTTGGATGGGTTTGAGCTGGGAGCTATAGGTGACAACCAGTGGTGTTCTGTTGTTAGTTCCTTTAGGTTTGTCCTGAAGCAGACTGTTTCTGGGTACTAGTCTGGCCCTGTTGATTTGTTTCTTCACTTCATTTGGTGGGTACTGTAGTCCCAAAAATGCTTGTTGTAAATCTCTTAAGTGTGAGTCTCGGTCGAGAGTATTGGAGCAGATACGGTTGTAACGTAAGGCTTGGCTGTAGACAATAGACCGAGTGGTATGTTTAGGGTGGAAGCTGGAGGCATGTAGATATGAGTATCGGTCTGTTGGTTTCCGGTATAAGGTGGTATTTATTCGTCCATTATGTAGTTGTACAGTGGTGTCCAGGAAGTGTACCTGTTGTGTAGAGTGGTCCAGGCTTAGGTTGATAGTAGGGTGAAAGTTATTGAAGTCCTGATGAAATCTCTCAAGGGCTTCCTTCCCATGGGTCCAAATGATGAAGATGTCATCCAGGAATCTTAAGTATAGTAGTGGTTCCAGTGGATGGGAGCTGAGGAAGCGTTGCTCTAAGTCCGCCATGAATATGTTAGCATATTGTGGTGCCATGCGTGTGCCCATGGCTGTGCCATTAACCTGTAGATATAAGTTGTCACCAAATTCGAAGTAATTGTGAGTGAGTACGAAGTGACAAAGTTCAGTGGCGAGGTTTGCTGTGGTTTTGTCCGGGATAATATTCCGTATGGCTTGCAATCCATCTGCATGTGGGATATTGGTGTACAAGGCCTCCACATCCATGGTTGCTAGGATGGTGTCATCTGGTAGGTTGTCAATGGATTGTATTTTCCTGAGGAAGTCAGTGGTGTCCCGTAAATAGCTGGGTGTGCTGGTGGCATAGGGCCTGAGGATACATGCCTCCAGCTTCCACCCTAAACATACCACTCGGTCTATTGTCTACAGCCAAGCCTTACGTTACAACCGTATCTGCTCCAATACTCTCGACCGAGACTCACACTTAAGAGATTTACAACAAGCATTTTTGGGACTACAGTACCCACCAAATGAAGTGAAGAAACAAATCAACAGGGCCAGACTAGTACCCAGAAACAGTCTGCTTCAGGACAAACCTAAAGGAACTAACAACAGAACACCACTGGTTGTCACCTATAGCTCCCAGCTCAAACCCATCCAACGTATCATCAGTGAGCTACAACCCATCCTGGAAAATGATACCTCTCTCTCAGAAGCCCTGGGTGGAAGACCTTTCCTTGCCTACAGACAGCCCCCCAATCTTAAACGACTTCTCACTTACAATCATGAATCGGCCAGCAGAGTCACCAGCACAGGGACCAGACCCTGCAACAGACCCAGATGCCAGCTCTGCCCCTATATCTACCCAGGGAATACAATTACAGGACCCAATGGCATCAACTACACTGTCTCTGGCTCTTACAGCTGCTCATCCTCCAATCTGATATATGCCCTCATGTGCCAACAATGTCCTTCTGCTCTGTACATTGGACAAACCAGCCAACCTCTACGCAAAAGAATAAATGGACACAAATCTGACATTAGAAATGGAAACGTCCAAAAACCAGTGGGAGAACACTTCAATCTACCAGGACATTCCACCAAAGACTTAAAGGTCGCTGTGGTTCAACAGAAACCTTTCAAAAACAAAATCCAACGGGAGGCTGCTGAATTGGAATTCATATGCAAATTTGACTCTGTCAAGCGGGGACTGAATAGAGACTATGAATGGTTATCACATTACCACAGGTAACAGATTCTCTTTACAGAGGCGTGATCTGGGGGAGCCCAGTGACGCCTGGTGTGGGCTTTCGGGGACCACAGTTCTCTTTGTCAGATGCAACTGGCAGGGAGAGCTGTGGTTACCGAAGGCTTATACTACATAGGAATTGGACACCTTCACTGCTACAAACTGACTGCACACCAAAAGGAGATGTTTACATTTCCAAGCAAAGGAATGTTTTGATTGCCTCTATGCTAATTGCATTCTGCCTTCTTGTGATTTATGACCCCTCCCTTTTCTCTCTCTTTCCCCCTCCTCTTCTGTATCTGCCCAGTTTTGATCAGGCATCTGATGAAGAGAACTTGATTCTCGAAAGCTTATGCTATAATAAAATTGGTTAGTCTTAAAGGTGCTACTGGACTCTTTTTGTTTGAGCCGAAACATCCTTGTTCTCTTCAGAGTCTGAGAAAAAGAATTGATAGTCTGAACAAATGGTGGGGACTTAATGCCAGAAGGTCAGGAAAGACAACTAAGACTATATAAACCACAGTGCTGTCTGGACTCATCTTGGCTCCTTTTGCAAAGAAAGGGGAAGGGGGTGGAATAAAAAAAACCAAGAGCAAGTTCAAGCAGGTTTTGTGTCAGAATTGGCAGAAGCCACATCAGCCTAGAATGGATATGGCTCAAACTGAGGAGTTAGGTCAGAGGTCTGAAGCTTTTATAGGGTTCAGCAGAACTCCATTGGCCCCTTTGGGTCACATGACAACTGCTGAACCGGTACCTGCACTACCCCATCTGGACAGCTGCAGTGGTGGCGCCTCGGTACAGCAGAGACCATGACAGCATGTTAACATCACTTTCTGTTGCAGACAGGCCATTTACCCCCTTGGGGTTGGGGATTACCTGCCCCCAGCCCCTGTTTCCTTCTTCCGAAGAAGAAAAAACGGCCTCCGCACATTCATTTTCTAGGAGTTTCTTCTAGACTCTGTGGTAAAGACAATGTGAGCCACTGTGGGGAGAAATGTGGGGTATCAGTGAAGTGAATAAAGCAAATTTGGTCTCAGAGCGGATGGGAATAAAGCAGATTTGGTCACAGAGTGGACGAGAAGAGGTAGATTTTCAGCCTTCCCAACCTCCCCCCCCCCACCATTGCTCACCACCACCACCAGTGGGCTTTTTGCTGTTTTTAAAAATCAGTAGTAGGTATATCGCTAGCATTATTACACTACAGCTACCAATTTCTATGAGGAGACTGAATGTGTGAATTAACCAATGTGAATTCTGCCTCCCATCTTCTTGACCCTACTTCCCAAGTATCTTGATTTGGAAATGGATTTCGTTCACACAATCGATTTCCCTACAGCCATCCCATCTTTCAATCAATTTGCTGTATTAACCGTGAAATCCTAAGAAGAGTTACTTCGGTCTAAGCCCATGGAAATCCATGCATCTGACGAAGAGAGCTGTGGTTCTTGAAAGCTTATGCTACAATCTGGTTGGTTAGTCTTAAAGGTGCTACTGGACTGTTCACTATTTTGCGGCTACAGACTAACACGGCTAACTCCTCTGGATCTGTTTTGGATTTCGCCGTAAGTTCCTTAAGTCTCCTCCACAGTCCTTGAACCATGTGCCCCAACAGGGATTCGTATCAACTTAGCATGAGCCAAGCTGTCTTAACAATCTTCCGGTCTCTGCACTTTGCAACTGTTCAGTCACTTTGCAATGAAGTTGTCACTTGAAACATCCCAGGTATGTTTTTCTGCAGAGTTGGAGAGTTCACATATTTGCCAAGGATGGGAAAGTCCCTTGCTAAAGCAAATGCAGAAAGAGCAACTTGGCTCAGGAGTCCAGATGTTAATTTGGCTGGTGAAATTTCTCTTGATTTGCATCAGGAGAGAGCAAATACTTTCTTTGCCAGGTTACATGACTGGTATCATCTGGACAAATTGGGAGAATGAGACATTCAACAATTGTGCCAATCAGCTGAAGATTTATATATTTAAAACGACTTGATAAAACTGACTCGACAAACATGCTATGGACAAGTGAGAAACATTCCCAGATCTACTAATAGACTAAGGATTTAGCACAGGATAAACACAGGCCATTTCAACAACTCCAGAAGGCTGCAAACATGGTCTATCTTCCTCCAGAACCTGCTTTAAAAAAAAAACCAGAGTGCTACACATTGTTTTATCCCTTCTCTGAACAATACCCTCGTGATTCTAAAAAAGTATTCTAAGCTTTGCAAGAATCAGCAGCAAGAATGACATTTATATCGGGGCAAAATGCAAGGACAGCCCAGGAAACCTGTCATTTCACCTGATTTCATTTTTGAAAATACATTTCTGAATAAATGCAAATATTAACTATCACATGAGTAGAGGTGGGCACGAACTGGAAAAAAAAGAATCACACGAACTTGCCCGGTTCGCGAACTGGTTCGTTTCGTTTGTGAAAACAACACTTCTGGGGACGTTCCCAGGGCGTTCCAAAGCTCAGCAGAAGTCCCTCCCTCTCCAATGCCTAGGAAACAGATTGATTGGTGCCAGGCTGTCTGTAGTGACGAACCGCCCTGAAGGTCATCACAGTTCGTGGGAAATGCGGTTTGACGAACCGCCAGTTTGCGAACCACTAACCAACCCGGTTCATGACGAATTCTGGGTCGTATTTCAGTTCGTGCCTATCTCTACTCATGAGGTTTCATGGATTTTTTTTCAGGTGGCTAGCTGTGTTGTAATAGAACAAAATTAGAGTCCCATAGCACAAAGACCGATTTTCAGGGTATAGAGTACATGAGTCAAAGCTTACTTTATAAATCTATATCGGATGAAGGGAGCTTTGACTCACAAAAGCTTAGAATTTGTCTTTAAGGTATTTCTAGATTCGAATTTTGTTATTTTTTTCCTACCCTATGTTGGGGCATGCAAGAAGTGAACTTCATTATAGACCTGGAAGGTGAGAAACTGCAGCAAGAGATGTAGAGAGTTTGCACTAGGCCTGCACAACTTGTGGCGCACTGTGCAGAATGCACATAACCGTCTGGGCATGTCTTGCAGTTTGCCTGGGGATTTGGTAAACACACACCTTGTTTTAGCAGTCCCAAGTAGGCAGGAAAGACAGGTGACTTTGGCTGGGGAGGGACTGGTTCCTCTTCACCTTGCAAGTTGCACAAGCCAAGCGATACGTAGATTCTTGCTTTGGCAAATGTCAGCATTGCCGGATCTTACCCCAAACACAACCAGAAGCACTCGTCAATGAATAGAGAGAGAGGAGACTCTGTGGCATTTGCCAGCTTCTCAGCTCATCCTTGCAAGTTGGCTCTGCATGTGCGGTTTTGGCAGGTTCTCTGTGGCTGGGGGTTCCGTCATGTTGAATTGTTCTCCTTGTCTCCAACAAAAATACCCATCTGTACATGCAGAAGTCCAGCCTTGCATTCCAGATGCAACAAATTAGAGCATTTGGAAAAGCCTGAAAGATGTCTGAAATGCTGGATAAGCTGTCCACAGATCACAGGCTTTGTGGGAAAGAAATGAAGTCATTTTTTTTAAGGCACCCTTTCCTGGGAAAGGATCTGGGCTCCCCTAGCCCACTATGGAATTGAGAACAATTCATGTGCCACTGGTTATAATTGTCCAGAACAAAGTGGAGATATTTGGATGCAATCCACCACATGTTCCCTTGTGCAGCTCCAAGTACAGCAAAACTTGCAGAGTGGAACTTGTGCTGGAGAATGTCTAGGTAGAATGAACTACTTTTCTGAAAGTTATACAGAGAGAAAGAGAGAGAACAGAACCTCACAAGCAGCTGTTTTGGCAAGACAGGGGAACTGGTTTGAAATAGTTTGGGGTGGGTTGATTTATTTAATACATTTATTTCCCACCTTTTCTCCTTAGACTCAAGGCAGCTAACAATGCAAGAACACCTTGAAGATTACCAGAAGGCACTCCAGATATCTACAGAGTTGTATATTTACACAGTCCCTGTCTAGTCACACCTGAAGTTGTGGTTTGATCTCCAAACTATCAGTCAACATCTCTAGGCTCCCAAGCCAGAGTCAGTGACCCAAATGTTTCCTTGATGTACAGATAAACCAAGTGCCTGAGTTGTTTTGTTATCTCTTTCCTGCTAAGTACAAGTGCTGCCTCAAATAAGCCTGAACAATTTCTTTTCCTCTAAGGATGTCTCTATTCCTCTGAATTTTTTCTTCTTCTCCTTCCCATGTGTTTGTTTGCTCAGTCTGGTTGCCAAAAAGTTTCCGCTCAGCATGCCACTGAAAAGGCAGACTTCTGAATTCCAAACTTTCGCTTGAAGAATAATTTATGTATGGGTGGCGGAAAATACTTTCTCCATGCCCAGGGAGACAAATATGCCAGCTGATATTTTTCATAGGACAGGAATCTTGGCCCCTGATAGTTCAACTACTTGAAAATGACCTGGGGCTATTTTCTGGGAATCTGATGAGCTCATTCAGGGCATCCATCTTCCAAAGTTGTACTGGTTCCCCATCCATCTGCCTAGAAAATGTGGACATGCCTGGTCTGTAACTGATGAGTATGAACCGGCTCCAGGAGTGACCAGTAAAATCATGGACCAGTTAAGAATGATGCCTGAGCTCCTGGAGTTTGTTTGTTTGCCACCTTTCTGTCCAGTCGAGGCCACCAAGACAGCTAACAGTTAAAAGCAGAACTTCTTAAAACAATCATAAAACTAATTTAAAACCAAGGATAAAATACATATATAAAAGACCCAGGCATTCAAACACAGGGCAGGAAATCCCACATTCTCTCTGCTCGAATAAAGTGCTCCTGCCATTAAACAGCAAACTGTCTCTGATCCTATTGTGCGAAAAACGTCAGCTGGTTTGAGACCTGGGAGCTTCAGATTTCACCCTTGCCCACCGGCTGTGTTCCGTGGCTGAATGCGGTTTATGGTTTTAGGCTGCAGGACAGCCTGTCCGAGGATGTGCTGGTGCCAGGCTCCTTGAAAAACTGGCGTGCAAAAGTCACATTCTGATTCTTCCATAAAAACCACCCAGGAGCTTTCAACAGCAGGCTTCCACAGAGACACTGTCAGAAACAACGCACAGTCGTGTGGTTGGGTACAAGTTCACCGCATGGTTATCAGTCAGACATATGCTTGCAAATTTCTTACTGGCAACTCAGTCCCTGGGTGTAGGGGTCCTCATGCATATTTGGGTCTTGGTGCATGGCAAAAGAGTACTTCTGTCTCCCCCCCCACCCACCATTTTCCTGATCTGAAATGGCCCTAGAGAATGCTATTTGCTCCACTGGGGAAAACTTCATCTATACAGGGAGCCCTGTACAGGAGAAATAGAGACATTTTAAGTCAGGAAACTATTATGTGAGTGTGTAGGGGGAGACCAAAGCACTTTCTCCACATGTGCCATGTAGGGTTCCCAGGTGCCCGTCAGTGGTGGGCAAATCCCCTCAGGGATTTGCCCCATTGTCCACTGATCGCCCGCAATCGGCAGTCACCTCAGGAACGTGCGTGCACTCCCATTTGGTGTGCCGACGTCACTTCCAGTAGGGACATCATCGTGCCGGCCACGGGAGCATTCCCGTGTTGGGCCCCAAACAGGCCAAACTGGCTCCATATGGAGCGCAGGAGCACTCGCACGACTGGCACGATGACATCACTACCAGGAGTGACGCCATCACATCAGCCCCTGGGCACGCACACACAAAGAGGATCCTCGTGAGCAGCACGAAGTAAGTGCCAGCTCTCCCTGCCTCCCAGCAGGAGGTGAGAGGGACCTGGCAACTCTAGTGCCATAGCCACAATCCAGATTGCGTCCCACGAACCTGAGAACTGAGTTCCTACTGGAGGACTCACAAATGCATGAAGGTCATACGGGCCCAGGGAGAATGTAATGAGCCATTAGGCCCTGGCTCACATGTGTAAACCAGAAGTCAATTATGAGAGCAAAATGCTTAATCTGATCAATGGAGATTTACTTGCAAATAAAAGATCTACCACTTTGAAACCTTCTCTAATTATTGCAAACAAAAAAGAAAACACCACAGCGGATCTTGACTTTTGCGCCTAGGGAAGGTGAGGGGTGATTTCCACCCTGCACATAAGCAAAATCAACAGCTGCTCATACACTTGCATTCTCTGTGGTGGCCCCTGACCTGCGGAACGGCCTGCCTGAGGAGATCAGGAGAGCCCCCACTCTCCTGGCTTTCCACAAACGATGCAAAACTGAATTATTCAAAAGGGCTTTTACACAGATAGGAGGGCTGTATTGTAGGGAGTTAGGATCCATAAACTTTACCATTCTGTTGCCATACAGTCTGTCTGTTGCTTTAAATACGTGCTCCTATGAACTACCTGTTGCTTTAAGTAGGACCCTACTGGGTAGTTCTATGTTGTCTAATGTCAGTCCTAGAATTGCTTCTGCTCTGTTTCAGCATTTCTTCAACTCTGTATTGGATTTTTGCTAATGTGATGTCTTTGCAAACTTGCATTTATTTACCCAATGGCATTGTTTATTGAAATGTCCTTGATATTGACTGTGCTAATCTCACACTATGTAATCCACCTGGAGTTTCAGTGAGAAGGGCGGATTATGAATGAATGAATGAATGAATGAATGCTTCCACTTTACCCTTCATGCTGTTCCTGGGGGTCCACTGACCACTGGAGACAGGATCTCAGGGGCATGGCAAGCATTAAAGAGAGAGGGCGAACCAGTGAAAACCCTTTCCTCCTCTTTTCCATTCATAAAAAAGAGCCACTCCTGTAGAGAAGAACAAAACCAGTTGCCAGTATGTGACCTAACTTCTAAATTCATTTTCCTTGCCTATCAGTTCAGGACAGGTTGTGTCTGGGATTGGGGCCCTGTTACCAAACCACCCCAGTTACATTCCTGACCTGTAGGCACTGCGTACACTGTCAGTAACATCTGTCTCTTCCCAGTCCATCCAGGAATGCTCGTTTTACAAATGAATGGGGCTTGCTCTCCACTGGCACGGATTAGGATTCACTCCTGGTTCCAGGTCTTGCAAAGGAGATATTCCCTGTGAATTGCACTTAGATTCTGGTCTGTTTAAATGACACTAAGAAAACTGGTGGAAGAGTGACAGATTGATGGGAGTGTAGGCGGGGAAAATGTCCCTGCTGTTGTCAAACATCAGGCTGATTCCCTGGCTGATGGGGAATAGAACTGGAAACAAGCGGGAAGGAAAAAGGAAAAAAACAAAGGGGGAAAAATCAGAAGTCAGAATCTTAAACAGGAAAAGCCCGGCGTCAGGACTGGCTGGCGATAACAGAGAGCTCTGCTGAATACACAAACACAACTTGGACAGAGGCAGCTTGGCAAAGAGGGCCACGCTGATGTCACTGTTGCGGTGGATCAGTTGTAGGTTCGAAGGGAGCGAAGTGGAGCTGTTAGTGAGGGCCTTGCTGTGGAGGTGCCACCCTTTCTCTTGCTACCCCCCATCCTGAGCAGAGAGCAGGTGTGCTGCCAAAGGTCTCCCTGAGGAGCAAATTAGTCAAGAAGCCTCATTCAGTGGAGCAAGGCATTATCCGTCTTACCAGGGGAGACGTTCCTTCCCAGACTCCCAGTCCTACTGTCCCGTCACCCAGTTACATGCACCAGTCATTTTCTCGTCACCAGTTGATAACTTCCCACCCTTAGCCTACCTGTGAGGATAAAATGGAGGAGAAGAGAATGTAAGCCCACTTTGGGTCTCCTCCAGGGAAAAAGCGGGGTAGAAATGAAATCTATCTATCTATCTATCTATCTATCTATCTATCTATCTATCTATCTATCTATCTATCTATCTATCTATCTATCTATCTATCTAGGGCTCATTTCGAGGGGGAACGCGCAGGAACACAGTTCTGGTAGTTCCCCAAAGAGGTCACATGTCAGGTGGCCCCGCCCACCTGACTCTCGGCCATTTTGGACCTGTTTTAACCTGGACTGGGGTCGAAATGGCCCAGATCGGGCCTCTGGTGGATCACTCTCCCACTCAGCAGCGGCCCGATCCTGACCATTTTGGGCCCAATTTCAGCCCTGAATAGCCACGATTGGGTCCAAAAGAGCCAGGATAGGTGATGTCAGGGGGTGCGGCATATGCAAATCAGTCATGCCAATGACACACTTCCAGTGATGGCAAGGGGCATGACATATGCTAATGAGTTATGCTAATGAGCTATGTTCATGAGTTCCTCCAGCTCTTTTTCTATGAAATGACCCCTGTATCTATCCTCCACCGTTCTTGCTAACGAGAACCCAAGGTTAGATGGTGGTTATTTATTTATTTATACTCCACCTTTCTCTCCAACGGGAACCCATGTCTCCTCCATTTTATCCCCACCACAAGTGACAGGTCCAAGGTTACCCAGCAAGCCCCCCCCCTCTCTCTCTCTCTGTTGGCTGGGGTCCACCCTGGCTTGCTCCCTTTCACCAACACCTGGTCCTATTTTTCTGCCAGTAAGATGCTATTTGGCTCATTTTACTTTGGGAAAGGCAGGCGGAACAGAGCTTCATTGGTGCCCTAGTCCCAAGAGGAGGGCAGAATGAAGCCGGAATCAAAAACATCAAGGCCTGAGGCTGGAACCTAGTTTAAATGCCCCAGCGCCCTCTACAGGCACAGAAGGGAACAGCAGTGTGCAACACCTTCCCTTTTGATTGGCAAGTAGTATATAGAGCCTCTTGGTTGGCCAAGCCTGTGCAAGTAGAAAATACCTTTGCGTAGCCAACAGGACTTTCTGCCTGCTGCCCTTCTAGGTTCTAGCCGTAACAAGGGCTCCGATTTGAAGAATGCCTTCTCCAGATCTGTATTCTGGTGCTTCTGGGATTGCCACCTCCCGGGTGGGGCCTGGAGTTCTTCTGGATCTCCAGACTATAGAGATGAATTCCCCTGGAAGTCATGGCAGCTTCAGACTCTATGGTATATGGTATGATATATCCCTCTAGGACTTCTGTTTCTATATACCATAGAGTATGGGAGAAACAGAAATCCTAGAGCGAGATCACATCCCTGCTGAGCTCTGTCCCCTCCTCAAATCGTGCTCTCCCGAGGCACTATCCTCAACTCTACACACTTTTCCCGAGCTGGAGTTATCAACCCCAGGTGCTGCTGCCCACAGCTGAGGAGCGATGAGAGCCCAGGAAGGTTGAAAAGTGATTGTAAACCTGAGAAACATGCATTAAAAGAGCTGAAATTCAGAAACGAGCCGTACACAGCCATTGCAATGGCAATACAAGGTCAGAATTCCAGTCTCTGTTCCCTGCGTGCTTTACCATTGATTTAAAGCAGTAAAACGTCTACATCTTTCTTAAAGCGTGATGCCCAGAAAGAAAACAGTTCTTCAGATGAACAGCGCAGAGCAGAGTGGATCAATTACTTCGCTGGGCTTAGACTGGACTAACGCTGTGTAGAATTGCACTGTTGGTAAACCAAATGCATTCCCGTTGATCAGATGTTATATTTTTCGTATGTCTGTTTTCCTTTTCCAAAAAAGAAATGGTATCACCTGTTCCAGTAATAGAGACTGCTTGCTTGTTTAGCAAAAGCATATGGCGCCTCTCCAAAGATCTGCTCAAGGCAGCTCACAAAGTAAAATCAATACAATAAAATCGTAACACAGGAATTATTAATAGTTATTATCAGGGAGAGGCTGTGGTTCGGTAGCAGAGCACCTGCTCGGTATGTAGTTCAGTCCTGGCATCTCCAGTTAAAAGGATCAGGTAGAAGGTGATATTAAAGTCCTCAAGCTGAGACCCCTGCCAGTCAACAGTAGATAAAACTGACCTTGATGGACCAAGGGGCTAGTTCAATATAAGACATCTTCATGTGTTCAAGCCGTAAAAACAAACTAGGAGTATGAAACCAAGATAAAGCAACATTTAGCAACCTAAAATGATATCCGTATCACAGTTCTCCAGCTAGAGCAGACGACAAAAAATGGGTATAAAAGATGAATTTTACCCTCCAGTATTGATTGGAAAAGTCAATAATGCTAGGAAAAGTGGAAGGCAAAAGTATGAAATGTAGGAAAAGTAGGAAAAAAGGAAGACCTAAAAGGAGATGGCTTGACTCAATAAAAGAAGCCATGTCCTCCAGTTTGCAGGATCTGAGCAAGTCTGTTAATGATAGGACATTTTGGAGGTCTTTCATTCATAGGGTAGCCATAGCTCAGAGGTGACTCGACGGCACATACCATATGTTCAGTTAAACCTGAGTTTTAAAAAAATGTTTGGCCCAGCAACTAAAGGATAGTATTGTAAGCACCAAGCAAGCTTCAAGGGGCGTTCCAAAGGTGAGGTATCACCACTGAAAAGGTCCTGCCACCCACCTCATCTCTGAAGACAAGAGCACAAAGAGCAAGATTTGAGAAAAGGATCTTTGCAGGTTGGTCAGTATGGAGGAGATGGTCCTCCAGACACGCTGCTCCCAAGCTGTTTAGGGCCATAAAGGTAGAACCATCTTTGAACTGGGCCCTGTAACAGATGGGCAGCTAGGGTTTCCAGTCAAGGATCATCAACCCCTGGTTGTTTCTGGGGGCAGGGCTGAGTGTCAAGTTCTGCAATGTAACTTTTATGGACTGGTTTCTCCCACTGCCGCACCAGGCAGTACAGAGGACCAGGGACAAGACGTCTCTCGCTATAGCAGCAGACCTGGTCCCCATATGGGCAGGCAATGAAGATATTTCAGCTCAGGGGTGATATGACCCTTGTATCCAGCCCCTGAGACAACCCTGGCTCAGGGCCGTATTATTCATAAGGCTGACTAGGCCGAAGCCTAGAGACCCCGCAGGGACTGGGGGCCTGTCAATTTTTTTTTGCTGAGGCAAACCCCCGCATAAATTACAATTAATTGATTCTCTTATATAACCTCTACTACTAAGACAATTAACTGCTTCCTTATTGAAGTGAAACAAATTGTCTCTTATATTGAAACAATGATCCATAAATTCTATATCTATATCTATATAATACAAATTTTATTCACTTCAATATATTACTGTATTGAACAACTATACCCCCAAATGTGCTTTCCTGAAGAGTTCTACTCGCGCAATAAAAATATTTTAAAAATTGTGAATAGAATTCTTCAAAAGACCCTCAAAATGGATATAGGACTGTGTACTGCAGTCTAGTATCTACCGTACCAGGGCCAGGCTGTCAGCTGTAGTGGGGTGAAAGACTGAAGTGCCGGAGGGGGCTCAAAATACCTGAAAACCTAGGGGCCTGGCCCTAGTTTAATATGGCCCTGCCCTGGCTGCCACATTTGGGACCAACTGATGTTTCTGGACAGTTATATCTGGTTGAAACCAAGAGGCATGAAAAACAAATTTTAGTACGAGGCCAAAATTCCATTCATAATTTATAAAAATTCAACTTGAAAAGGTGAAATTATTATTTTTTTGCCCAGCTAAGATTAAAAAAAATACCCAAAGTTCCCTCGCTTCACTGTTCCACATCATGGCCCATCCATGCTATGATTAAAAGCATATTTTTGCAATTTTGAGGATATTTTGCCAAACCAACAAAAAACATCTAACTCTACTGCTGAGTCCAAAAATACCCAGCATGTAATTTGTATCAAATCAACAAAACTCATCTTTCCACTGCCCCTTGAAACCACATGAAATACAAGTGGTTGAGAAGGACAAATGTTAAAAGTTCAGGAAGAGGAAGGGTCCATTTTCAATATTGGGGACAGGTAAGCCTCCCTTTGGATCCCAAGAAAATGGGTTTTTGTCTCTTTTCCCCTGCAGCTAGGAGATTAGTTCTCTCCCCAGCAGCAGCCAAAAAAAAAAAAACCCCTACAGGGGAATGCATTAAAAAGTATTGTAAGAGGAGGATTCAACGCTGTCCCTTTCCTCAGGTTTCAGAGGGGGACAAACCAAAGAGTTAAAAAGATAGAGAGGTCAGGGCACTCTGTTTACTGCTCTGATTGTCCTTTGATATGTAGATTGCTATTCTCAGGACTTCCTCCTCCTCTCACCCCTTCTCTTCCAGGCATTGTTCCAGGCAACACCTCTCTCCTTCTCCTCCCTCCATCTTGGCAGCATGGAAGCAGGCCTTGTCCTGCCATCCATGCCCATCCTTAGACTAGATAGGTAGTTAGGATCTGTCTCTTCTTCTTTCCTATCAGAGTATGGAGTTCCTACAATAGAGAACTCTCATTTCTTTTCTAAATATAAAGCAAGTGTATGGTTTATTATTTTTCTCTCCTGCACACACACCACCAGCCAACAGAACCAGCTCACAACCACCTATAATCACGCTTCCTATGCCTATGAACCAGCTCACAACCACCTATAATCACGCTTCCTATGCCCATGAACCAGCTCACAACCACCTATAATCATGCTTCCTATGCCAAACAATAGGCTCTGCTAATGGCCCAAACATGGAATCCTTTAATTAGGTTTCTGGGGCCTACATACCGATTTATTTATCAAAAAGCACATATGTAACTATGGGCAAGACTGCTAACTAGGCCAGGATCCAAAGAAGGGATAGAGACATATGAGAAAGAACCTTACACACATGGGAGAAAAGAGTAAGAAGAAGTGAAGTGTAAGTGAAGAGTAAGAAGAAGTGAAGAGTAAGAAGAGTAAGAAGAAGAATCCATTGTAGGATTGCCAACTCCAGGTTGGGAAATTCCTAGAAATTTGAGGGTGGGGCCTGGAGAGGGCAAGTTTTGAGATGTGGGGGGACCTCAGCAGAGTATAATGCCATAGGATCCACCTCTAAAGCAGCCATTTTCTCCAGGGGAACTGATCTTTGTAGTCTGCAGATGTCATTCTGGGAGATCTCCAGGCCTCACCTGGAAGTTGGCAAACCTTCTCCACCCCATTGCCCTTCCAATATCAACCCCCCAGTTGCTCTGCCTCAGATTTTATTCTGTGGGTGAGCTGAGAAGGGCAGCTGCTGGGTGACATAATTACCAGCGATTAAGGAATTAATAAGAGCACTATAGGACTTTCAGGGCCACTGTTGTGAATCTAGGGTGGGGAGGCAGACTTTTACCAACCCAGCTGTTCAGACCAGACCATTCCTAGGCCTGGTGTCATCAGAGGCAGAGAAGGGTAACAAGCTGGCTGTATAGTCAAAGGGGAAAATCATTTGTAATTCTGGGAGGTCTCTTGACCCCACCTTGAGGTAGGCAACCCTACTCCATTGTTTGCCCTTCTTCCCAAAATGTAGTTGCTGGTATCTAACACCCACAGCAATTAAGCAGTGAGCCTGCCAGCTCGCCTTCAGGAAGGTGAATTAACAAACCCTCTGAGGAGCGATCTCTGCCTGCTCTGTGTAGAAAGGTGAAATTGATTACTTTAAACTATGCTTCCCAGCAAACATTGCATCTTCCCGCACTTGAGCATTCTCGTGTAAGATGTCTCGTGTAGAGAGAGTCTAACACTCGAGGATGACAAGACAGCGCCTAAAGATCTTGACCTGGAAAATCTGCTCTTTTTTCCCTCTTTCATTTTTTAAACTGTAGTAACATCTAGCCCGATGAAGAGTTCTGATGAGCTCGAAAGCTTGCACAATGTTCAGTGACATTTTGGTTGGCCCTCCATGGGTTTTATTTCTTGTAGCGTTCTATGAGGGCACACTTCGATAGTTACTCCTGCACAGGAACAGAATGCTAGAATGGAACACTAGGCGCCTCTTCTATATTTTCAGAGGTTTCTTTTCTCTTCCTATGGCATAATTAGCATCTGGAATGAGTAGACACCAAGTTATGCCCTTGGAGAAAATTCCAGGAAGCAGAACCACATCAGCACGTGTTCTGGGACGCTCAAGCCTGCTGAGAAGCCTCGGCCGTATTCTGAAAAAGAACGGGACGGAGGTGACAGAGGAAAGGTTTGCATCTCACTGGCCATTAAGTTTCTCAGCCGGGAGAATGTTTTTTAATTAGAGGTTCAAGCATTTGGTTTTAATTTGGCCCTGTGAACAAAAAGGTTCCTTTCCACAAACAGCATATATTCATGCTCCGTGAAAGAATCTGCTTCTAGGGTGTGTGCTCATGGACTGGAGTTGCTGCTTTTTAGAGAAAGAGAGTGTAAGCGGGGGGAGGAATGGTGCGATCTCAACTGGATTTACCGCAGGAGAATGAAGCCATCCGTGTGCAGTTAATTAAACACGCTTTGTGCAAGTCAATTAACAAGCATTCGAAACAACAGCAGCAAATATAGTAGCAATCTCTTCACTGGGTATATTGACTCTCAGCATTGGCATTCTTCTTAGGATATGTATTGAGCTGGAAATACGGGTGTGGCCAGTACATGGAGTAAGGTACAAAGAGTATATAGGAGTAAGCCCAAGTTTACCATTAAAATGCCATCATCTCAACAGCAGGTTGCAGCCAATCACTGAGTCTCTCTACACAATACTTTTGACACGTGTTAGGAGATGCGATGTTAGCCAGGAAGCATAGTTTTAAATGACAGAGCAGTGGAGATCGCTCTGGAGGGGACGGATTCTCTCACAGCCCTCTGGCATCTCCCTTTCCAGAACCTTTGCCCTGCCGAGGCTCATTTATTCAAAGTTTTAATCAGCAAGGGCAGCAGGGTAAAAGCTCTGAGAGGGGAGACAGTCCAGCATTCCAGAGGCAATGGTGGACTGTGAGAGAATCTGTCCCCTCCGGAGCAATCTCTGCAGGCTCTGTCTTTCAAAACTACACTTCCCGGCTAACATTGTGTCTCCTGACATTTGACGGATATGCACCCCGGTGTCTCATGTAGAGAGACTCTCAGCTCCAAGGTAAAAGTACCTGTCTGACCCATGTGTTAGCCATTGTCAAGGCCCACCTACAGTTAAAATACCAGGTATGCACCTCTAAAGACCCTAAATGGTGAAGGAGCCCTTTAATCTGGCCCTGAATGACTTGGGAAGCTGGACAGGATTTGGGAGTCAGAATGCTTTCCATTTTACCCTACTCCTTGGCTAGAACAAGCAGAAGAAATTACATAAAATGAAGAGTCCAGTAGCACCTTTAAGACTAACCAACTTTATTGTAGCATAAGCTTTCAAGAACCGCAGCTCTCTTCGTCAGATGCATCAGACGAAGAGACCTGTGGCTCTTGAAAGATGCATTTGATGAAGAGAGCTGTGGTTCTTGAAAGCTTATGCTACAATAAAGTTGATTAGTCTTAAAGGTGTTACTGGACTCTTTACTATTTTGCAACTACGGACTAATACGGCTAACTCCTCTGTATCCCTAAAATGATGAGCTGTCCTTGGTACAGAATCTGTGTCTATTTTGAGGCAGAAAACACAAAATCCACAGTGTGTCCACCTTCCGCTGCTCCTCTGCTCTGAGAACAGCCTCAGATGCTACTTGCTAGTTCCATCAATTTCAGGGCCGATAGCAGGAAATTTTCTGGTTGTAGCACTGAAGAGCCTACAAGTATAATGGAGAGCCCAATGCAAGTCATAATAAACCACAAAACTCTTACAAGAACTTTACAGATACAAGAAGGTAGAATGATGATTGAAATAAATGAATAAAATTTACACATTTTCTGTATGTATGTATGTATAGTCTGCCTTTCCCATTGAGACCCAAGGCAGATTATGCAATGTGAGTTAAATATGATATAATCAACAGCCAGAACATTCGCCGAGCAAAATACAATAATGAACAACAGTTAGGACTTTCAGTGAGCACAAGATAAGGTAGCAGAAAAATTTGAAAACAAGCATAAAACTGAACACAGAGATGAAATCTTCCTGAAACAAAATGTAACTAAGTAACATGGCATGTTTAGCAACGTGGAAATACGCAGGGTTGCCAGGGACCTGGAGTCCCTCGACGGGAGATGCCCTGGTCCCTGGACTCTCCCAGCAGGGGATTGTGAGCCGGCACTTACCCTGGCTTCCTCCTGCGCACACACATAGTGTGCACACTCCCGGCTCATGTGATGATGTCACTTCTGGGACTGTTGTCATCATGCGGGGGTCAAAGGGTGCCCCCAGGTCAAAGGGGCCCTCTTGCTGCCACCACCGTGGCCCAATTTCATTTGGGGGGCTGGCTGCGGCAGTGGCGAGAGTGAATCGGCAGCGGCAGCGGTGAGAGAAGGCCCACTCTTGGCAGCAGCGCTGAGAGCACCCTGATCTTGCTGCCACCAAGAGCGCCCCGCTCTCACTGCCGCTGCTGAGACTGCCCCGCTCTTGCTGCTGCCGCCGAGAGTACATCCCCTGCCCGAGGGTGCACCATGCTGCCCAGGGAGGGGATACTCTAGGGAGCATGCCCCCCACCAGCCAAGTAAGTGGGCACGTGGGGAAAGGGTGGGATCAGGGGATCTCCCGCCCCAGGCGGGGGAATGGGAACCCTACCCTACCCTAGTAGGAGCATATCTACATCAGCAGACAGTACCCAGTAGCATAGTCTATATCCCTGTCCCTAACAAGGCATCTCACTGAGCTATTTCTTATGATACAGCACTATCAACTAGGTAGAAAGCCCTCCTGAATAACTCAGTTTTGCATAGTTTGAGAAAAGCTGGGAGAGTGGGAGCTTTCCTGACCTCCTCAGGCAGACCATTCCATGAGGTGGGGGTGATCACAGAGAAAACATGTGTATGGACAGATGTTTTTACCCAGCTGCAAGGTGCTATCTGCAGAAGGCCCTGTTCATATGAGTGGAAATGCTGAGGGGGAACACAGGGAGATCGGCAGCTGCACAGATATGAGGGGCCCAGGCCAAGGAGAGCTTTGAATACGATAGTCATGACCTTGAATTGAGCTCAGTAACTGATGGGCTGCCAATGAAGTGACTGCAGAATGGGAGTGATATGCATGCTCCGTCTAGCGCCTGAGAGCTGCAGCGTTCTGCACTAGCTGGAGTCCTCAAGTCGACTTTGAGGGAAGACCTAAGTAGAGGGCATTACAGTAGTCTAATCCAGCTCTTTTGGCAGGATGTTATTCTGAGAGCCAAACTACAAGTGACGTCTTACACAGGTTGGACACTAGTCGGCTTCCCTCAAGTTTTGATGGGAAATGTAGGCATCTTGGTCTTGCAGCTGTAATGGAGAGCCAAGCTGTAAAACCAGGGTGCCTACATTTCCCATCAAAACTTGAGGGAAGCCGACTAGTGTCCAACCTGTGTAAGACGTCACTTGTAGTTTGGCTCTCACACTCCTGTGGAACACCACATCTGCATTTGTGGATCATCCACAGTGGAGGACCTTCCCCATTACTTACTCTGTTGTCCTTTATATAGCGTGCCTACAGCTAAATTTTTAGCCAGAATCCTACCAGCCACAAACATATATGCCGAAATCGAGAAGATTGTGTTCTTATTATCTGATACTGACAACCATGTATCCTACAGAGTCTCTCAGTTTGCACTTGCAGCTAAGAAGATACGATTTAAGGTGGTACTGAATTGTTTTGTTTTGTGGTCCTGGGATGGTTTGGTACACTGTTTTAATTAACTCTTTTAAACTGCGATGCTTGATGTTAACTGTTTTTTGTTGTTGTGATGTACAGTTTGGAAAACTTGTGATGGCCTATGACTATAGACAATAAATTTAATACAATACGGTCGTCTAATCTCAATGTTATGGTGGCATGAATCCAGGTGAGCAGATTGGCCATGTCAAGGGAGGGGGCCATCGTCCAGGCTAGTCTGAGCTGGGAGAAGGCCTTTTTTGAACTGCAAGAGACCAAGATGCTTATGCTTGAATGCACATCTCCTGGTTGGAATTACAACCCCTCAAGAATCCTAAAAAGCCTGCAAAGATTATCTACTGTGGCTTTAGCTCACAGCACACCACCAATTAATGAAACAATTCAACCCTGGTAAAACGTGGGGGAGAAATGTTGTAATCCACCCTTTGGATCAAGTGGGGGAACTGTATCTAAACAAATGGATTTGCAAAAGATGTGGAAGGAGCTCCCTTTCGTAGTGAGAACAAAAGTTTTGCCATGTTCTTAAGCCCAGGGTTTTTTTGCTTGGCCTTTTATGATTATTCCTCTGGGACAAGTCTCTCTCTTGACTCCCAGTGCTCTGCTACATGCTGTTTTTCCAGGCCTGCAAAGAGTGTCTCCAAGCCAATGGACAGTCCTGACTTCATGCCACCCCAAAAGGTCTTTGTCCTGTCTCAGGCCTTCTCTTGTCCAAACAACTTCAACAGGAAGATAAGAGAGCTCCAGATATGAAGAGGTTCTTTCCTGCAGCCCGCCGCCTATCTCCAAGAAACTCTTGTCTGGGAAGAGTAACAGACGCAGGAAAACAAAAGTGGGCCCCTTCCAATCACATTGCCAGAAATATTCTGAACCACTCTTGACCTCTAGGGTTCTTTTTTAAGTAGCCAGAAATTTTCATGTATGGAAGAAACTGGGTTTTCTGTGAAAAGTTGGAATTGTCTCCTATTGGCCGTTCAGGAAAATATGCATTTACTGGCTTGGTTTATCTAACTTTCAGAGTTTTTCTGCATTTCCCCCACCTCCCACCCACCCCCAATCCTCCCCATTCTCCTTAGGATCTCTGGAGCCTCCTCCTCCTGAAATGAATTAATCTGAGGCTTTGGACTCAGCCCAAACCAGCCCCACACAGATATACAAGAGGAAATAAGATTATAAAGGGATGTGATTCGTTTGGTAAGTTTCCCTTTTTCAATTACTAAGCTCTTCCTTTCTGAAAAAAAAAGATCTTCAGTCTAGAATTGGAAACTAACAGTCATTTCTTTCCCTGTGTGTGGGGGTGGGGGTGAGAAAATGGGGGGAAAGAGAAAGCAGAACCCCCCCCCCCCGGCTTTAGCATACTATGGATCAGAAATAGGGACAGACAGTGGGAAATCTGGATCATTTCCAGAACTCCAGAATGTTGCAGAATTGGAGCCGTTAACCCATAGGATTCTTCAAGGGCATGGTGCCCTAATTAGGGTTGCTAGTTCCAGGCTGGGTAATCCTGGAAATTTGGGGGGTGGAGCCTGGAGACAACAAGCTTGGGGGAGAGGACGGACCACAGCAGGGTATAATGCCATAGAAACCACCCTCCCAAGCAACCATTTTCTCCAGGGGAACTGATCTTTTTGGCCTAGAGTGGTGGTGAAGAGTGCCCTCAAGTCATAGCTGACTTATGGTGACCCCGGGTGGGGTTTTCATGGCAAGAGACTAACAGAGGTGGTTTGCCATTGCCTGCCTCTGCAACCCTGGTCTTTGTTGGAGGCTTCCCATCCAATTACTAATCAAGGCCGACTCTGCTTAGCTTCCAGGATCAGTTGTAATTCTGGGAGATTTCCAGCCACCACTTGGTGGTTGGCGACCTTACCCCTAATGCTAAATCATACTCACACCCAGAACTTCTGAAATTCTTCAGCCCGTTCCGAGCACTTCATAGACATTATCTCAGCAATATGTAAGCAGAATCAGCATTCTTATTCTTATGTTCCAGTTTTGTTTGGGGCTGGGAGCAGCTCTGGAGAATATTAGTGTGCTTAAGACCCTTTTGAGTTCATGGCATGTGAGATTGGAGACCCCCAAGGTCTTCCTGATTCACTGTTCAACCAGGTTGAATTATGCACATTCAATCTGTCCAGGGCGCAAGCTGGGTGCCAAGGCTGGTTGGCATGACCTGGGACTTTGCAGGCCGAACAAAGCCCCCGGGAGAGGAGGGGGTTGTTAGGCTGTTGACAAGTGCCGCTGTTCTTGCATTACCTCCAAGAGGCTCACTGCTCCCATGGCAAGCTGCATTCACCTGGATAAGTCAAAAGTCATACAAGTCTTCAGAGAGGCAATGGCCTTCTCCTGTGGCTTATTCCCTGGCTCTGGTAGAATGCTCCTAAACAGGGGGGTCTTGTTTAGCCATCATGGCTAAAATAGCATTGCAGGAAATTTGTGCGTTCACCAGGGGTTCTGGATTCAGGCCCTTGTCTGTAGAGTCTCTCTACACAAGACATCTTACATGAGAACGCTTAAGGGAGACGCAATGTTAGCCAGGAAGCATAGTTTAAAAAGTCAGAGCAGACGGCTCTGTTAATTTCACCTCTCTACACAAAGCCCTGGAGATCACTTCTGGGAAGGTTTGATAATTTCATCTTCGCCTCCCCAAAGGCTCTGTCCATTTCACCTCCCCTTCTGGGAGGCGAAGATGAAATTAACAAACCCTCTGAGGAGCGGTCTCCGAAAGGTGAACTACACTTTCCGGCTAACTTTGCATCTCCCTACACTTCAGCGTTCTTGAGTAGAGAGACTCCATGTATCTCTGACAGTGGTATAACTTCAACTCACAGAGCATCCTTTACCATTTGAGAATCCCGCTGCTTAAGAGGACTGGGAACACAGGCTTTTCCCCCTCCATGCCTTTCCCTGACGGCAGCCCTTTGTGGAAGCCAGGCGGGCTGTCCCTTTCCCATGCCAGGGAGAGATTTGCTTGGTGCCGGCGAGCTTTTTGTCCCAGAGTGCAATTGATACAGCTCCCCCCCCTCCCCAGATAAACACAAGCTTGTTTAACTCTGTCTGTTGATAAGTCCCAGCAAGATTTGATACTGTGGCCCGGTCGGATGTTGTCAGGACGAAGGAGGCAGACATGCTGGCAGCAACCTTTTCCCTTTCAAAGCACACATGTTTAGAAAAGAGAAGGGGCTGCGGCTACTGCCACTGGAGACTTGCTAAAGCATCAAATGCAGATTGGAATGTGGCTTTGAGCTGAGCTTCCCACCCAAGCTTCTGTCGTGTGATAAAGATTGCAAAGAATAATTTGAACGATAGTCATATAAAACAAATAAGTTCCGATGAAATAGTTTGTGGGCACACAGTTGCTTGTCGTATGGATGTTGGAATAGAAATTGCTGTCCAAACCATAACATATTTTCAGGTACGTTCTCCGCACAGGTACCTTCCCCCTAGCATGCGTTCTATCTTTGACTCAGAGTCTCTCTACACGTTACTAAGTACCTAGAGACGCTCAAGTGAACCTCATTTCACATGTCCCCCCTCCAACTTTCCATGCATTCGCTCCCAAAGTCATGCTTCAATGTGCTCCGTGTAAATTCATTCATGTGTCCAGGGGTTTTTTTCTGGGAAAAGAGGTGGTGGAACTCAGTGGGTTGCCCTTGGAAAAAATAGTCACATGGCTGGTGGCCTCGTCCCCTGATCTCCAGACAGGGGAGTTTAGATTGCCCTCCACGCTGCAGTGCGGAGGGCAATCTAAACTCCCCTCTGTCTGGAGATCGGGGGCGGAGCCACCAACCATGTGAGCATTTTCAAGAGGTTCCAGAACTCCATTCCACCAGGTTCCCGCTGAAAAAAAGCCCTGCATGCGTTTGATATTAACTGCTAAAGGTATCCCAGTTTCCCCCACATCCATTCATTGGAATGCAGATCTTGACACTTTGTCACACCTTAAAGAAAGGCAAATTGGCAATTCAAAGGAGCCTACAGTGCTTGTTCTCGCAGCAAAAACAGCTGAATTGGCGCTTTGCCCTCCAGAATCACTTGCAGATGCAGTCGCACAAAGGGAGCTCCTGTGAAAGTGGCATTCACGTGCGCAGAGCAAGAACAGCCTGCCCATGAATTGAGGACTACACACACAGTCTTGCGCTTGAGTGTCCATAGGTACTTAGTAATGTGTAGAGGGGCTTTCAGAGTGGTTTTCCTCAGCTGACTTTCTATAACACAAACAGCTGGGTCGTTTGACTCGGGTCCATATCTCTCACTTTCTTCACGCCGTGCAATCGGGACAAACTACATGGAATATGTTGTGGCAGGGAATTGAACTGACGTTTCTTGCTGTGGAATCTGTACAAATCTGTGTGCTTGCTGCTGTGGCCTCCAAAATACTTGTTTCAAAATGCAGTGCTCTTCTAAATAACCCCTTTGTTCTCCTCTAAAGGGACTCCGCTCTTTGGGAAAGGCTTGAAACACTATCAAAGTCTCCAAGAAAAAAAAAAACAGAAAGTTTAACCTGACAAACAGGATTGATGTTTGAAGAGATTCCGCGTTGAATTCCAAGCCCAAGAGTGTGCCAGAGGCATCCTTCAGTCATTCCTACTGAACTTTTTTGGCACAGAGAACCTTTATTTTTATACCCTTTTTTTCCTACTTGTGGCATCTGAAAATAAATGCACTCTCACGCCAGGAGGCAACTCTGGCTTTTCGTTATTTCAAAACGTTGGGTTTTTTTAAAAAATTTTTTTTATGTATAATAGCCAGATTAAACTCGCTCACACCTACAATTTGCAGGAGATGCGGTCAGCAGCAGCTCTGAAGTTATGCAATTTAAAACCCTGTGAACTGCAGTGCAGAAAAACCGCACAGGCAGGACTGCACATGACGATGGAGACAACCTCCCCACGCAGCGCACGGCACCAGACCTCAGATCAGCAGGTGAGAATCAGTGGAAGAGGCTCCCCTCAGGCTGGTTCACAGCTAGCGATGCATCGCCCCATTATTGCGAGCTTGGCGACCAGTGGCTGGATGTGGGAGATTACTCCACCATACATAAAGGCCCACAAACTGTTTCTCTGGAGGGGGTGAGGAGGATTAGCTCTGGAGTGGCCCTCCACACATGCAAGATGTTTTATGGCGCAGCCACCAGGTAATAAAAAGGGATGTGCAACATCGTCTCCCAGTCACCAGAGAAGACTAGCTGAGACCTGGCTGAATTCTCAGGTGCAAAACCAAATCAATGCAAGATTTGATATCTTTTGGTTGTAATCTTCTCTGACCCCGCTTGCTGCATGAGTAAAATTTAATCTTAACAAACAAACAAACAAACAAACAAACAAACAAACAAACAAACAAACAAACAAACAAACAAACAAACAAACAAACAAACAAACAAACAAACAAACAAACAAACAAACAACATTCTGTGCTATGAACGCACCTCACGCCCGTGCAAGGCAGCAGAAGCAAGCCAAGAACTCAAGTAGATGTTCCCAGGGCTTTTTTTCAGCTGGAAAGCAGTGGAACGGAGTTCTGGAACCTCTTGAAAATGGTCACATGGCTGGTGGCCCCGCCCCCTGATCTTCAGATAGAGGGGAGTTTAGAGTTCGGCACGGAGGGCAATCTAAACTCCCCTCTGTCCGGAGATCAGGGGGTGGGGCCACCAGCCATGTGACCATTTTCTCCGAGGGCAACCCACTGAGTTCCACCACCTCTTTTCCCAGAAAAAAAGCCCTGGATGTTCCAATTCATGGAAGACTTTGGGGAAATGAACCAAGACTCATACAAGTCTTTGAAGACAACCAAGGATGCATAAATCTTGCAAAGGCAGAGAAGATCAACTCAAGAACTAAGCACATAGATATAAAGCATCATATAAACATGCAAGAAGAAGGGCTTGTTGAGTTGCAGCATTGTCCTACAAAACAAACGATTGCAGATGTTCTCACCAAGCCACTTGCTGGAGAAAAGTTTGAAAGTCTATGTAAGAAGATGAATCTTGCAGACTTGGTACACTAGACCTTGAGAAAGGATGTTGGAAGAAACAATGTCTGGTGTACAGGGCTTTTTTTTCAGCTGGAACATGGTAGGATGGAGTTCCAGCACCTCTTGAAAATGGTCACGTGGCCGGTGGCCCCACCCCCTGATCTCCAGACAGAGGGGAGTTTAGATTGCCCTCTCCAGGCAATCTCAACTCCCCTCTGTCTGGAGATCAGGGGGCGGGGCCACCGGCCACGTGACCGTTTTCGCTGAGGGCGATTTAAACTTTAAAAAACTCCCTCCTTGTTCCAGCTGACCCAAAGTGACGTCATTGTACGGTCCTGAGTTCCACCACCTCTTTTCCCAGAAAAAAAGCCTTGCTGGTGTACAAAGATAGATCAAGATGGGTAGCCGTGTTAGTTTGTAGCAGTAGAAAAGAGCAAAAGTCCAGAGCTACTGGACTCTGGAGTACAAAGAGTAAGAGAAGAAACCCCTACAGGGAGCAGAAAGGGGTAGTCAGATAGGAACATGAGGTCAACCCCTCTCTTTCTATTAACCATCGATCCTTGTCTTGTTTCCAGATTGATACTCTTAGGGCAATATCCTGTTTCTTCTCAGAAGCAGTCTCTCTCTCTCTTTCTCTTAGTCAGCTAGATAGCTAGACGCTGTCTCTATCTTTCCTCTTTACTACCAAGTACGTAAGTTCCTAAATAAACTTTCTTTACCCTTTACCCAAGTGCAAGGCATGGAAGATAAATGTGAGCTCTGCAAAAGCTCAGAGGGAGCGAGACCTTGGGTGAGTTGCAAGTTAATAAAGTCCACAAAGCAAGACAGGCAAACTAGATTGCCTTTCCCCGCAAGCTAAAGAGGAGAAAATTTACAGTGGTTCTGCACTGTTCCCATGCTTTTTTGAAGGGGCTTGAGTCAACAAGACAGACTTCAGTCACTCACACACTAGGCTTGCTTGCCTCGGCTTAGATACTGTTGGGATGTGGGATTTTCCTCCTTTCTCACAACACTGCCACATGCCCTTAAAGGGACAGCACACAAACGGAATGCTGGCAACGTCTCCATTTGCAAAACGGATGCAGGCCGTTTGGCTTCTGTTTTTTCGGCGTCTTTTCTGGGACAGTGGAAACTGCATTCCCAAAAAAAGTCACTGAAAAAATGGAAGCTGAACGGCCCACAACCGTTTTGCAAACGGAGACGTCTGGATTCATGAGGAAAAGCCACTGGTGTTCAGTGAGTGGGCCGTCCCTTTAAGGGTGTCCGGAAATGGCCGTTGTATTGCATCTGTGCGCTTCTCAGGTTTCCCCTGGTCTCTTCTACAGTCTTTCCCAAACTTGCTTTACTGTGACGTTTTGGGAAAGATCATAGCAAGGCACCCACATGGATAGAGAAGTGTGGAGCAAGTCTGATTGCTACTGTGTTGCAGGGAAAACCACAGGAAACTATCTTTTTGTGGAAGGGACTTTTACCTCCAGTTTGACACCAGCTACCAGATCAGCCTCAGCGTTGTTACCTGGAAGGCTTTTGGGTATCTTTGGAGGCTGGGTGTCATGGGACACAATCTCCCATGGTTTGCTGCAGCATGTGTGTGAATTCCACGCACATACGGAATAAGACCCTCGGTCCATCAAGGTTGGTATGGTCTCCTTGGACAGGCAGTGGCTCTTTGGGGTCTCAAGCAGAGATCCTTCACATCTCCTGCTGCCTGATCCTTTTAGCTGGATTGAACCGGGAACCTTCTGCTTGCCAACAGATACTCCACCACCGAGCCACAAACCCTCCCCTTCCGGAATCACATAGGCACAGTCCATATCTGTGAGCACAGGATGTTTAAAAGGGCACTCAGTTGTTGTCTTCATCTTTTAATATTTCCCAGGACAGAAGGCAACTGCATTATAGTTGCTGCCAGTTCGGTGTAGCGCGGGACTCTAATCTGGAGAACCGGGTTTGATTCCCCACTCCTCCACTTGAAGCCAGCTGGGAGACCTTGGGTCAGTCACAGCTCTCTCAGAGCTCTCTCAGCCCCACCCACCTCACAGGGTGATTGTTGTGGGAATAATAATAACATGCTTTGTAAACCGCTCTGAGTGGGCATTAAGTTGTCCAGATGCTAGTCCTCCCAGATGCTAGTCCAAAACCCTAATCAGAAGAATCTTTGTTTGCCCCGAGCAGACTGCCAAATGGGCACTAACCCGTTTGAGCTCCCAACCACTGGGGCACAGTGCTATTAATACTCTTCCCACATCTTCTCATGGCCTTGCTATCCCGTCGATCTGCTCCAGATTAACAAATGTCGGTTTCACCCTGGCAGCTCATTAAGAGGGCTCTTTGTACTTGTTGTTATGAAGCATTATGGTTTCATTTGAGGCTCCTTTTTGTAACTGCAAGCATAGCCGAGTTTGGCTTCCCCTCCTCCTCAATATCCTCAACAAAATAGGCGACGAGGCTGAGTTGTGCTCTACAAAACCCCAAGCCCTCCTCTGTTGTGTGCATTTCTCCAAATCTGTGGGGAAAGCTGCCATTTTGTTCTCAAATGGGCTTTGCTTTCATGCATGCCAAAGAAGCTCCTCCATCTAGAGAGAGAAGGCACAACTGCTAAGGCTGCCAACTCTGGCCTGGGAAATTCCTGGAGATTTGAGGGGTGATGTTTGTGGAGGGGGGAATCTGGGGAGGATTTCACCTACAGTCTATGGCATACCATGGTGTTTAGCCCTCCAAGGTGGCCAGTTTCTCCTTGGGGACAGATCTCTGTAGCCTAGACATCAGTGGCAATTCTGGGAGAACAGGCTCCACTTGGAGGTTGGCAACCTTAACTGGACTTGAATTGGCTGCTCTGGGAGGGCAGCAACATGCCTAGAATGGACTGGGAGGAACACGACCTGTTATTTGCAGGTAGGTCGTTGACTATTGTAATGCACTATACATAGGTCTTCCATCTAAGACTTCAATTGGTACAAAACGCTGTGGCTCGACTGCTATCAGGAGGGAGCAGGAGCACAAACATCACCCCCATTCTGCAGTCACTCCATTGGCTACCTATCAGTTACCGTGCTCAGTTCAAGGTATTGGTTATCACATAAAAAGCTCTTCACTACCTTGGTCCGGGATACCTATGGGACTGCCTCCCTCCCTATGTTCCTCTATGGTAGCTTCGCTTATCTTAACAGGATCTCCTGCAGGTGCCACGCTGTACATGGATGTAATCAACAGCAGCCCATACACGGGCTTTCTCTGTGGTGGCCCCTACCCTGTGGAAAGTCCTGCCTGAGGAGGTCAGGAGAGCCCCCACGCTCCTAGCTTTCCACAAATGATGCAAAACCAAATTATTCAAAAAGGCTTTTGTATTGTAGGGCGGGGTCTCAGATGCTCTGCTAATGAGTTAGGGACCATAGATTTCACCCGTAGACTTCAACACTATGTTGCCTTATGTACTATTCGTTGCTTTAAATATGTGCTCCTATTGCGTATGTTCTGTTTCAGCATTTCTTCAACTCTGTATTGGATTCTCGCTAATGTTATGTCTTTGTAAACTTGTATTTATTTACCCTATGGCACTGTTTATGAAATTGTCCTTGATACTGACTGTATGAAACTCACACTGTGTAAACCACCTAGAGTCTCAGTGAGAAAGGCGGACTGTAAATGACATAAATAAATAAAAATAAATATATAAATAAAGATTTCCCCAAACTCTCTGAGCACTTCTCGTTGGAATTCAGTTACAGAAACGCTCCAGTTCAGACCACAATGCCATGCAAAAGTTGCCCCATCTGTACCTCCGTCAGCTCGGACAGCATCCCAGCATCTCCTGTCCTGCCTCGGAGTCAGGCCATGCAACCAAGCAGTCTGTGGAGGGCTGGGCAAGTTGCAATTTGTTTATACGTTCGTGTTTGTAATGAATCACGCAAGGAAGTGCTCACCGCAGGGAGACAAAAGTCTGGGGTTGCTAAATCAAAAGGGAAATGAACAGCGCAGCCTGCCTCTCCTTTTGGCACAAAGACTCTCTCTCTCTCTTTTTAAAAAAACCCATTTTCTGCTTCTTCCTACTGTTTATTTTTGTCCAGTTGTATTTTGCAAAACTGGGCAGGATATCGGATTTTAAATAAACAGGACCTGTTGCATTTTGATCTTTTCAATTATTAAGAGGGGAAAGGATTTTCTGGTTTTCTTTGAGAGAGGCTCCCCCCTCCTGTTTTAATTAGAAAGTTTTTTTCAGAAAGAACGAAGTAAAATATACAAAATGGGGGGGGGGGAAGAGTTTATATTGTGATTGTTAGAAATAAGTATAAGAGGATTTTCTCCTGTTTATGGCAAAGAATCTGCAACCATCCCAGTTAATAAAATTAGCAAATGATTCACATTCTTACATCAAGAAGCAGGGGGAGATAATTCTCAGATTTTTTTTTTTTAGGTACTCCCCATTAGAATATAAACAAATGGTTACTCATCACATTCAAGACAAATCTCCATAATATACACAGGAGATCTTAAGTATTTCACACTCACAGTTTAGCTGGTCATAGATCCGGAAGAATTAGCCATGTTAGTCTGTAGCAAAATAGTAAAAAGTCCAGTAGCACCTTTAAGACTAACCCACTTTATTGTAGCATAAGCTTTCGAGAACCACAGCTCTCTTCCTCAGATGCATCTGACGAAGAGAGCTGTGGTTCTCGAAAGCTTATGCTACAATAAAGTGGGTTAGTCTTAAAGGTGCTACTGGACTTTTTACAGTTTAGTTGCTAAGGGCAACAGCTAGTTAAGAGCTCATTCCAACCAGGGATGTCTGCAGTTTACAAACAGAAATATGAATAGGTTCCCCCACCCTTTTTAAAAGACCTGTGTGGAAGGGTAGATTCAAATTAGGATTGCAGCACTGGTGGTGCATGGGTTTAACCCTTTCATCTGCACACTATTTTTCCAGCTTGCCCCCCCCCCCAGCAGCTGTTTGCCATTGGCAGGGAAAACATGTACCTGCACATTTCCCCCGTGGAGTAAAGAATGGTTCCAGAAGAAATCAGGAAAACAACCCGAGGAGAAAGGGTAATCTCATCCAGCAATGCCTTGGCCGCAATGCGAGTTCTGCCCCAGTCCTGGCAGCTGCTTTAAAAAGTCAGGTTTGGTTGGAAGGGGGATTGCAACCCGTGGTTTGTGATTACTAAGGTCACACTGGAGTTGCTTGCCTCGGCTTAGGGAAGAGGGTTTATTTCCCACTTCCCCGCAACACTGTGATGTTTCTGGGCATCTCTCAGGTGTGTGTGTGTGGGGGGGTGTCCCTGTCTTGTACTTTGTCCAACAAAGCTGAAAGCCATTTGAAAGGCTGGATTATTTTGATCCCAGAGAAACAGCAGAGAGGGCAGAGTTATACCCATCTCAGGCCCATGATTCAAGTTCTTCCCCGCACACCACTGCCAGCATGGTGTAGCGATCAGAGCTTTGGATTGGCATCTGGGAGTCTCTCTACAGAAGACGTCTTACATGGGATGCTCAAGTGTAGGGAGACGCAATGTTAGCCAGGAAGGGTAGTTTAAAAAGACAGAGCCAGCAGAGATCACTCCTCAGAGGGTTTGTTCATTTCATCTTCACCTTCCCAAAGGCTCTGTCAATTTCACCTCTCTACACCTGGGTAGTTTAAAAAGACAGAGCCAGCTGAGACGGTTCCTCAGAGGGTTTGTTAATTTCAACTTTGTCTCTCCAAAGACTCTGTCAATTTCACCTCCCCTTTGGGGAGGAGAACATAAAATTAACAAACCCTCTGAGGAGTGATCTCTTCTGGCTCTGTCTTTTAAAACTATGCTTCCCGGCTAACATTGTGTCTCCTTACACTTGAGAGTCCTGTGTAAGATATCATGTAGAGACTCTGAGAGACCCAGGTTCAAATCCACATTCTACCACTGAAGCTCGCTGGGTGATCTCGGGCCAGTTACTTTGTCTCTCGCAAACTAGCCTGCCTCACAGGATTGTTGTTGTAAGGATAACATGGAGAAGGCCAGAACAACGTTATATGCCACTTCATGATCCCATTGCGGAGAAAAGCATGGAATAAATATCTAAAAGAATGAATTAATCAATAAAGAGACCCCCCCATTTCAAGCCGTCCAAAAAAAGCTGCCATTTGCAACCTCTGCAGACACCCTCCTGCTTATTTATTGCTAATTACAATAGTAACATAGTTTCAAATCCACATCCAATAGCACCTTAAAGACCAATATAGTAACCAGTGCTGTCTACTACCATCCTAGTTTTCTACAGTAGTTAGTCAGAGAATCCCCTGGGCTCTCTTTTGATGCTATTCTCAGGTCCCTGCTAGAAGGCCACCTATCCCAGAGAAGGACACCAGTGTCCCACACAGGGTGAGGCCAGGGCTTTTTTTCAGCTGGAAAGTGGTGGAATGGAGTTCTGGCACCTCTTTAAAATGGTCACATAGCCGGTGGCCCCGCCCCCTGATCTCCAGACAGAGGGGAGTTTAGATTGCCCTCTGCGCCGCTGAGCGGCGCAGAGGGCAATCTAAACTCCCCTCTGTCTGGAGATCAGGGGGCGGGGCCACCAGCCATGTGACCATTTTCACCAAGGGTGATTTAAACTTTTAAAAACTCCCCCCTTGTTCCAGCTGACCGAAAGCCACGTCATTGTGCGGTCCTGATTCCACCACTGAGTTCCACCACCTCTTTTCCCAGAAAAAAAGCCCCGGATGAGGCTGAATCTGCAGCAAGGGAAGAGTAGACAGTAGAGGTAGATGAAGTTTTCGCTTGGTGCCCTCTGCTGTAATCCCAAAGCATGGAAGTGTGGGAGGAGGAGGAGAAGAGAAAGGCAGTGGCCGTAATGTGCTTCTGGCTCTTTAGCTCACGATTCCTGAGCTGAGATTTAAGAGCTTCTCCGGAAAAGACTGCCAAGAACAGAGAATCTCCGTTTTCACCATTGTTCCAAGAATGATTATTTGGGCCATTTCCTGCTCTGTACTGAAGTGAAATGGCCGATTTTGTGCATCCTCTGGAATTTCAACCCACCTACAGGAATTCCTGCATTTTACAAGTATGCAGACAAAACACAGGACTGTTTTATGCAGTTAACTGTCGAGGGAGCACAATTTTTTACCTCCGTCCTCCAAATTTGAAAAGTTTGCCAAAAAGAGCCTAATTTTACACCCAGGAAATCAAATAGTGCACCTCTCCCTCTAAAAAAAATAAAGCAAAACTAGTAAATGTTATGCAGAGCTTGGGGAACACTTTTTTAAAGCAATGGTTTCGCATTTTAAACCAATATCTCTGGATTTGGGGGCACAACCACAGGATATTTTCGAGAAATTTCCAGTGCAGGAGTTCCACCCTTCTTGAAGTGTGTTGGCTGGGGTCAAGAAAGTATAGCTACCATTCAGAGTGATGTTTCATTGAATTGAATTGTCTGTATTCATGATTTTATTGTTGGTTTTAATTATTGTTGTTATATGCCCTGAGCCCCTTTGTGGGGAGGGCGAAATATAAATTAAATCAATCCATCAATCAAGTCAAAGACCCAGAGGAGTTAGCAACGTTAATCTGTAGTTTCAAAATACTATAGAGTCCAGAAGCACCTTTAAGACTAATCAATTTTATTGTAGCATAAGCTTTTGAGAACCACAGCTCTCTTCATCATCGGCAGCTGACGAAGAGAGCTGTGTTTCTCGAAAGCTGACGATGCATCTGACAAAGAGAGCTGTGGTTCTTGAAAGCTTATGCTACAATTAAGTTGGTTAGTCTTAAATGTGCTACTGGACTCTTTACTATGAATCAAGTCAGTGGGCTTAGACAGGCTTAGATGGGTTTGATTTCTTGAACTATGTAGAAAGACAGGATATAACTGCCCAAATAAATACATACATACATACATACATACATACATACATACATACATACATACATACATACATACATACATACATACATACATACATACATACATTCTTGGATGAAGCATTGCACCCATACCAAACCACTGGACCCTAACAAATAAAAACAAATAACGTTTTGTGTGCTTCTGCATGTCTGATTGATAGATAACAGGTTTCCTTTCCCTCATAATTAAAAAAAACCAGCAGAATCAGTATATGCCCACAGCTATTAGAGAAGTCAAGTTTTTAAAAGAGAAGGTTGGAATTTATCAAAACATAGCAGTATAAACAACTTAATTATGTTAGGGCAACTGCCAGAATATAATAGCTGGAACAGTACCAAATGTTCTTAATCTCTACTCCAACTGGCATCAAGGTACGCTGATACTTTTTATCTCTCCACACTGTTTTGGGGAGGATGTCTCCTGCATGCAATTAAGAGTCTGCCTCTTGGAAGAGCTGAGCCAGGCGGTGTTTGGAGCTCTGAGCTCCCTCTGAGAGCCAAACTACAAGTGACGCCTGACACAGGTTGGGCTCTTGTCAGCTTCCCTCAAGTTTTGATGGGAAATGTAGGCAGCTTGGAGGAATGTGGGACAAGTGACAGTTGAAAAGTCCATTGGACAGCAGTCGGAGAGCCAAGCTGCAAGACCAGGACCGCCTACATTTCCCATCAAAACTTGAGGGAAGCTGACAAGTGTCCAACCTGTGTCAGGCGTCACTTGTAGCTTGGCTCTGACTCCAGAATGCAACAGGCACAGAGGTGCATCCGCTCTTGTTCCTGGGATCAGCACCGCTAATATGCTCTCTCTCCCTCTAGTTTTATTACAATCAACTTGGGAAGCGTGTTCCGATTATACCCCCCGAAAATGTGTGGCATAAGGCAGGAAAGATCAAAAGATCATGTTGAAACATCAACCTACCATTATAATAATAGATGCGGCGGGTTCTTTAAATTCCCAGCTTTCATTTTTTTTAAAAAAAGTAAGACTCTTGGTCCTTCTGTTGCAGAAGGCATATGTTTGCAATGGAACGGGCTCAAGACTTGCTCTTTAAAAAAATAAAAGCTGGGAATTCTCTTATTACAATGGTAGGTCGATGTATCAATATGAAATTGATGGTTTTCTTTAAAAAGACTGAAAGTAAAACCAGGAGGGGGAAAACGTAGGTGGGAGGAGTGGAGAGGTTCAACAATGACGAATGTCCAATCATTGAAAAGTGAATTTTAAAAAAAAGCATTACACATGAGGGGAAAAATCAACTGAAAATCGGCTTCCAGAAAAAGATCAGGGGAGCTCCCCCATTGCTCCCCTAACATTATGCAATTCCAGATCTGTAAGGAACAAAACTGCATGCCTTACTGGGATGGTACAGGAAGAGGAAGTAGTTATTGTTTGTCCCAACTAACGCCACCTGGCTGTGGGGTCCTACACCAACCACGCAATGGTGGCTGGGGAAGAGGAGATGACCCTTCGTGAGTCCTTCAACTTCCACAGACTTCAGGTACAAACGATAGCTAGCATTGGCTGTATGCTCCTTTCATTGGCAACTAGAGTTACATTATGTATTCTGCTTGTGTACCGTTGGCTAAGGTTGTCTGGGGTCCCAGTGGCCTAAGCGGGGGTGCAGGGGGGCTGGAGAATAGTGGGGCACATGATCCGTGTTAGCACTAAGCACACGCACACTCCCCCTCCGCAGAAGAATCCCTGTGCGTGCTGACTGAAAACCACCACTGTGAAGGCAGTTTTTCACTTTAAGAGCGCACTCATGCGCCACGGCTCCTTCCTTTGTCCCACTGGAAAATGAGCAGGACACACGCTGAAATATATGCACAGTCAGATGACACTCAGTTCTATATCTCGCAATCCAAATCACCACGGGATGTAGTAGAGATCTTGGTTAGCTGCCTGGTGGCTGAAAGCAAGCAAACTGAGACGGAACCCATACAAGACGGAAGTGATGTTGGTTGGGAAGGCAGAGATGTTGAAGGACAATCATACTTCCTACTTTTAATGGAGTTTGTCTGACCTTGGCAGACTCAGTTTAAGAGTTATGGGGTTATACTGGATCCAATGCTACTGCTAGAAAAGGAAGTTAAGGCAGCTGGAAAAAATGCCTTTGGATAACTCAGTGTAGCCTAGAAGATGGCCCCTTACTTCGCCGATCTGGCCACCTGGATCCATGCCAAGGTAACATTGAGATTTAGCTATTGCAATGCACTGTTCATAGGTCTCCCCTTTAAGTTTACAACTATTGCTGTTAAGTACGATAGACTAGAGACTCTCCTACTATAGTTCCTATATTGTTCACTATGCCAGTCTTAGAATTGCTTACACTCTGTTTCAGCATTTCTTCAACTCTGTATTGGATTTCTGCTGGTTTAAATCTTTGCAAATTTGCATTTATAGACCCTATTACGTTATTTATTGAAATGTCCTTGAAACTGTGCTAACTCACACTGTGTAATCTGTCTTGACTATCAGTGAGAAAGGCGGACAATAAATAATGTAAAATAAATAAAAGAACAGGGGGGAAAAGGGGGGGGACAAAACAAGAAGTGAAAACTAAAGGCAAAAAACATGCACATGGAATTCAGGATATAAACTGAAGCAGTACAGGGCCAGAAAAGACGGAAAAATCCATGCGGAAAACCCTACAATACCCAAGAGAGCTGCTGTCGCAAAGTGGTTAAGTGGTTTGGGCAAGGGTCATTTTGTAGAAAAAGAGCTGGAGGAACTCATTAGCATAACTCATTAGCATATGCCACGCCCCTTGACCGTACTGGAAATGTGTCATTAGCACAACTGATTTGCATATGCCACATCCCTGACATCACCTATCCTGGCTGCTTTGGACCCAATCCTGGCCATTCAGGGCTGAAATTGGGCCCAAAATGGCAAAAAGGGACTGAAAATGGCCGAAAAGGGGCCCAAAATGGTCAGGACTGGGCTGCTGCTGAACAGGAGAGTGATCCACCACCTGTCAGAGGCCCGATCTGGGCCGTTTCGGGACCAATCCAGGCCGAAACGGGCCCAAAATGGCTGAGAGTCAGGAGGGTGGGGCCACCTGACATGTGACCTCTTTGGGGAACTGCCGGAACTGTGTTCCGGCGCATTCCCCCTCGAAATGAGCCCTGGGTTTGGCTGTGAATCAGCACTCTCCTGGTTTGAATCCCACTACTGCCATGAGCTCAGTAGGTGGCCTTGGGGAAGCCACTGCTCTGAGCCCCAGCTCCCCAGCTGCATCGTGGGGATAATAATAACACTAACTTGTTCACTGCTCTGGGTGAGACACTAATCTGTCTAGAAGAGCAGTCGATCAGTGCAGTTGTTGTTGTTGTTGTTGTGGTCGGTCAGTGCAGTTGTTGTTGTTGTTGTTGTTGTTGTTGTGAAGAAGGAGGAGGAGGAGGAGGAAGAGGAGGAGGAGAGACCCTTGCATGGATGCTATTCTCTCACAGGTTTATCAACTCTAAGTTTCCAACATAATAGCGCACAGGATTTATAGAATGTTTAAAAAATATTTGCTTGCTTGCTTGCTGTGATTTATTTATTTTATTTTTATTAGATATTTATACTCTGCGTTTCTCCCCAGGGTGGGTCACAAAGCAGCTTACATTGTTCTCCTTCTCTCCATTTTATTGTCTCGATGGCTGGTTAGGCTGAGAGGGTGTGACTGGCCCAAGGTCACACAGCAAGTTTCCCTGGCCACAGTGGAGATTCCAAATTGGGTCTTCCAGACCTTAGTCTGACATTCTAACTGTTACCTCATGCTGGTTCCTGTAATAGCCTTGGGGATGTATTCTATTGGCCACTGTAGCAGAGGCAAAATTGGGTTCAGGGACTCACAATTTAGCTCTCAGCCACTATGATATTATTTATTTTATTGAATTTATATTCTGCTCTCCCTGCACATGGGCTCAGAGCGAATCACAAAATATAATAAATACAAATATAAAATAAAAACATGATAGCAAATTAAAACATCAATCAATAAAATCTATTAAGGCAGTCGCCCGTATTGCAAATCCACAACACATTAAAACATGTCCATGGGGCAGGATGGCGCCATGGACAACACCTCCTCCACCAGCAGGAGGCCAGTTTGGTGGCCCGTCTGCCTCTAAGTCATCACCCCTGGCCTCCGCCATATTTTATTGCTGTTTGATAGCTGCCTGTGATATAAAAATCACAGGGCCCCTGGATGAACACAGCCTGATCTGCAGCAGGGGGCATTCCAGCCAGAGTTGCTGAGTCCTGCCTGGGAGATCAAGCATGAATAGAACATTCAGGCTAATGCAGAGTGACGGCGGTGATTGTATTTACTGCCTTCCCAGCTGCAGGTGTGAGCTGTGATAAGATAGGGTCTTGTTGAGTCACCCCTCTTAGCACATTCCGATATCCTCCTTCTGTAATGAAATCTCCATCCCAAGATCCAGGAGCAATCAATTAGCACTGATAAGTTTATAATGTGTTCCTGGGAAGATGCCGTCCTTATCTAAATTCATCAACTCAGCTCTAGGGAGATTAGCAAATTACCCCTTTGTGAGGCAGCAGGAGAGACTTTGCATTGCCTTTCAAACACTCCAGCAGCAAGTAATCAAGGTAATCAAACCTTTGTAATTCCCAGAGACTGACCTTTACAGTCTTTGTTCCAATGGTTGAGGGGGCTCCCCAGCCTCAGGACACATTTTGCCCTATAAGAACCAGGGCTCTTGCCAATTTTGGGCTAACTTCCTAGGATTCTGTGTGTGTGTACACCAACCATTTTTAATTGCTTCTTGTGCGTATGTTGGCTTTTCCTCTTTAAATAAAAATAGTCGTTGACCTTAAAAGCACCACGCCTCATCTGTTACCTTGGGGAAAGGACCCCGTAAACACTGGTGGAGTTATCCCGTAATTACCCTTCTTCCATAGCCTTACTCCTTGCCACTAATTCCCCCCACTTACTCACAAGGAGCCCTATTCCCGGTAGCACAACCCCCATATGTATGATGGAACATCTTTGACTTGCAGGCCCTGCAGAAAGATAATAAATCTGACAGGGCCTGGGTTTCCACAGACAGAGAGTTCCACCAGGTTGATGCCAGGGCCGAAAATGCTGAGGCGAGGTGAACGTCCCTAAGGCCAGGAACTGCTAGAAGATGTTTATCTGCTGGATGGAGCAACCTCCAGGGAACATACAGGGAGATACTCTAAGGGCCAAGCTACAAGTGACAAATGACACTTGAACAGCAAGTGAACAGATTCACGTGTATTCCTCCCTGTTCATTTGCGGGCCACTTGATCACGTAGTCACTTGTAGCTTGGCTCTGAGAATGGATGTTGCAGATGCTGCAGACAGCCTGGGTTTGTGTGGTGGGGGATTCAGGTGCTGGGACAGTCCTGAGACAGAATATGGGGGGATGGGGGGGGCAGGGACATCTCGAGAGTCTCTGTACTGGTGCTCACTTACGACACTGCCCCCTCACTTCAGGATGGTTGGCTCTCTAAAATCTGAGAAAAGGCTTGCAGTGGCAATAGTTATTTGGAGGCACGTCACCATGAGAAATCTCAGAGAAATGCGCAGGGATGATGAGAGCGGAGAGTTCAGCCAGCAAACTCCAAGAGCAACTTGCCAAATGTATTCATTGGCTTTTCGCAATGCTGTACAGAGCCAGACGCCACTTGGAAGCAGCAAATCTTGTTATATAAATGGAACAAGTAGTATAAGGCACTAAAAAAAAAACGTGCCACTTCATCAAACATTCTCCATGCAGAGTGCATTTATTGGACAGTTGAGGTTGTGTAAGATTCGTCCCACAACTTTTGTAGCATTGAGAAGAAGCACAAACTAATCAGACCCAACAACTGTCCCAACAAACCTCAACTAATGGAAAGTTTTGCTGAGCATTTAGCAACATAAAACTCGGCTCTTGCCAACCAATCCCAAAGACTTCAGTCTCAAGAGATTAAACAAATTTATTTCAGCATAAGTTTTCATGGGTCAGACTTCACTTCCTCAGAGGCATGAAATGTACATCTGATGGGCTGAAGAATTTATATTAAAGACTGCAAACAATAGTGTGGTGGAGGTGGGAGGTGTTACAAAGAGAAGCAAGATCCAATTAAAAGAGAAATCAATCCATTTAGAGTGGGTGAGGACCATAACAAACCATAGGCCATTTCCACATGCCCTTAAAGGGACAGCTCACTCACAGAACTCTGGGAACATCTCTGTTTGCAATACGTTTGCGGGCAGTTTGGCTTCCATTTTTTCAGCGCCTTTTCAGTGACTGTGGGAAGTACGTTCCCAGAAAAGACATTGGAAAAACAGAAACTAAACAGCTTGCAGCCGTTTTCCAAACGGAGATGTCTAGATTCCTGGGGGAAAGTCACCATCATCCAGTGAGTGAGTCGTCCCCTTAAGGGCACGTAGAAATGGCCATAGTTAGACAGGCATGGTAGAGCTAACATAAAATCTGATGTAGTGAGGGACAGGTTTCAGGTGAGTAGCCATGTCGGTCTGTAATAGAAGACCAAGATTCGGGTTCAGTAGCATCTTGGAGACCAACTAGATTTCCAGGACATGAGCTTTCAAGAGTCAAAGCCCCCTTCATAAGATACATCAGTTATGAGGGACAGGATGAAACATGAAAAGCAGATCCAATTAGAAAGTTACAGAGGTATAGCTGAACTAACTGGTTTCTCTAAGGTGGGAGGCTGTACAAGATATTAGCACCTAAAGTGAATGAGAAATCCCAAGTCCTCATTAAGAGCTGGTGTTAAACTTCTTGATGAATTCAAATTCAGCATTATCCCATTGGATTCTACCTTTGAAGTTCTTTTGTAGGAGAATAGTGGAACTAGAGCTCCTTCTGTGCTCCAGTTACTCCTCACTTTGAAGAAGTCGAGCTCAAACCAATGCAATCAGCTTGGCCACATTCCCTCCACACCTTTCCCATGTAATGGTGGTGTGGCGTCAATTTATTTATCCTGCTCCTTACTCAAATAAATTGGAATTGAACAGCACTGTTGCTGTCATCACCAATGGCATCATTGTTGGCGTCACAGTGCTGGCCCATAATTTTATTTTATTTTTACTTTTTGCACATAGTAAATCAATGCATTGCTGGAACGCTGAAGGGGTCACTATTCCCAGAATGTCTCCCTCTTGGCCTCCTTTTTGTGTATCTGATTGGCTGATTCAGGCTCTGTTCTTCCTCCTGTACAATGTTCCAACCTCTACAAACACAGAAAAATGAAAGCAATGACAGCTATGGGGAATCCTGCATCTTCTGCACTCTTGCAAACCATCAGTGCATCGATACAATGCTGGATTTAGAAATGAAAAAGAAGAAAGAGGAGGCAGGAGAGGGAAGAGAGGAGGGGGAGGGATGGAAAAGAGGGAAGTGGAACTGGCTGGATAGATGAGAGCGGCCAATCACAAAGCAGGGGGCTGGCAGGGGGCGGGAGAAGAGTAGAAGAGGGCTGAACATTAAAAGCCGGCATAAAGATTATGCATGGGGAAAGCACCAGCAGGAAAATGGGTTTTTAAAAAAGGCAGGGAAAAAGTGCTCCCAGAAAACCTGGGGGAAAGCTGCAAAAAAACCCAAACCCAGACCCACGGAAGGACTGTCTTTTGATAAGATATCACCAATTCCCACCCTATGACATCATTAGGTCTTGCCCATGATATACCAAGCCCTGCCCTATGAATCTCAGTGTGTGAGAAGCTCAGGACCCTGGATGGGGGGGTTGAGGCCCCTTAAGGTCATCTAGTGAGTTCACTGATGGAGAAAGGTTCGAATGGCCTTCCGGCTTCACAGTGCAGCCCCATCACCACAGTGGGACATCAGCTCTACAAGTCTCATGTTTCCAATGGTTGAGTTCTGTGCCAGATGGTGGCATTTGGTTAGAAGATGCCCAGTGAGCCAATATTTTGTTGTTCCCACAGAAGTCCCTAAAGAAAGCACACTTGTATCTCATGTCAGTTCTGTTCAAAATATACAGGACTAGCTTGATATACGTGCTTTGCTACAGCATTTAACTACTTTAAATCCAGTGTAATACTATATAATAATATAATAGTTATAATAATATAATGGCTGCAAGAGGTGTGGGTGGAGTTGAACTGAGGGAGGGGTGATGTGGCGGGCACTTCGGCAGGTTTATGTGAGAGGTTCACATCGAAATAGCCCCTAGAAAGGACGTGTACCATTTTCCCATGAACATTTAAAAACTCAGTTGCCATACTGACTTTTATATAAAATCCCTGTTCAGAAGTCTTGTACTGCCTTTCTTCAACTGTCTTTAGTTTCCTTTACCTGATTTTTACCTCAGAAGACATTGTTCTGCAGCTGACCTATCAGAGGGAGGGAGGTGCAAGCAGGCAGGAGCCTGCCAGCCACACAGGAAAGCCAGGCCCGACAGGGAGAATGGCAACCCTAGTGAACTTTGAGGGGAAGACTGGGAGATGCATTTGATCTTAGGACACATTCAATGACTCCCAATAGCAATTGCATACTGTTTAGAATCTGGGGGCTGAGGACCAATCCAGCCGCATACGCAAATGACCTCTGTGTTCTAACTATCTCTGGTGGTGGGGGGGGGGGGGGGAATGAGGTGTAGAATGTTATGAGTCCCAATCAGCCCGCATATGCAAATGACCTTGAAAGGCTGGCCCAATCAGGGAAGAGTGGCGGAGCTGGCAGTAGGCAGAGGTGGAAGCAGGCAGCAGCCTGCCAGCCACACAGGAAATCTGTATCCCTTTGGGAAAACATATTTCATCCCTTTTTACTCCCTTAGGGGGCGAATTTCTTAAAATCCCTTCTTAGTGGGTGTTTACATCATAAAAAGAACGTTTCAGGTTTCTAGGTCCAGGGGTTTGGGCTGGGCATTGATGAGTCAGTCAGGACACTTGTCTTTATATAGAGAGATTATCTGACAGAAACTGTAGTGGTACTGAGGTAGATCTATTGACGTGTGTCATTATAAACTGCTCTTTTAAAAGTCCATTTCAATTATTGTAATAACGAATCCCCAAAGCCCACAAACTGCATGTAACAGAAGTCAGTTTGGTGTAGTGGTTAAGAGCATGGAACTCTAATCTGGAGAACGGGGTTTGATTCCCCACTCCTCCACTTGAAGCCAGATGGGCGACCTTGGGTCAGTCACAGTTGTCCGGAGCTCTCTCAGCCTCACTCACCTCACAGGGTATTTGTTGTGGGGATAATAATAACATACTATGTAAACCATTCTGATTGGGTGTTATCCTGAAGGGCAGTATATGAATTGAATGTTGTTGGTGTTGTTGTTATAAGCATGTGTTACCTGTAATCCTCCCTATAAGTACAGTTGCTGTGTTGTGTGAACAGCAGCAACATGTATATTTTTCTGGCACATACTGCTTTGGTAATGGGAACTTGTCTGTCTGCACATCATCATCATCAAAACAATAAATGCACTTATAGACCGCTCTTCTAGACAGATTAGTGCCTCACCCAGAGCAGTGAACAAGTTAGTGTTATTATTATCCCCACAATGCAGCTGGGAAGCTGGGGCTGAGAGGAGTGGCTTACCCAAGGCCACCTACTGAGCTCATGGCAGTAGTGGGATTCAAACCAGCAAAGTGCTGATTCACAACCAAACCACTTAACCACTGTGCTACCACAGCTCTTATACCTATCAACTGTTCTTAACAGAACTGTGTGTTACCCATGATGCTCCTGATATGCTCAGTCACCATGTTGTATGAACAGAGGCAAAGTGTATTTTCCATGCATGTACAGCCTCTGTATGTGCAAACTAACAAGTTCACGTGTACTGAAACTGTATGTGCCTGGAAAAGAAATACATTATCCCCAGTTTGGTGTAGTGGTTAAGAGAGGCAGGACTCTAATCTGGAGAACCAGGTTTGATTCCCTACTCCTCTGCTTGAAGCTAGTTGGGTGACCTTGGGTCAGTCACAGCTCTTCCAGAGCTCTCTCAGCCCAACCCACCTCACAGGGCGATTGTTGTGGGGATAATAATAACATACTTTGTAAACCGCTCTGAGTAGGTGTTAAGTTGTCTTGAAGGGCGGTATATAAATCAAATATTATTATTATTATTCACACAACATAGCGACTGCACATATCAAGAAGACTGTAGGTGGCATATGCTTCTATTCAGAACAACCAGTATGTTCCCACTACGTGTCCATGTTTCTAACGTCTGACATTTATGGACATATAATTTTGCTCTGTTCTTTTAAAATATATATTTTTGATACAAATGTGGGGGATTTTTTGGTAAGGCCATAGAAAGATTTTTGATGGAATAGAAGACTGAATAAATGTTTTTAAAAGATGTGCAGTAAATACCATCCAAAACTTTGCCACAGGCTGCCAATTTGGGAAGATGAACCTCATTTTTTTTCTTCTGGCTGAGACCCACCCTCTCGGGCTAACCTGCAGGCAAAACCTTGCAGATGAAAACAGCCAAACCTTTTGCCTAGTCCAAAGCCACTCCCTGTCTGTGAAAAACAAAACCCCACAGCTTCCCCTCTGTTTCCCCCGCCCCCTTTTTTCTGAACCTGGCCAGTAAATGTTACAGAATCACTTCAAGGCATTCCTGACCAACTCTTATCTGATGAAAGACATTTGCGAGACTGCACACAAATGGAGGGAAGAAAACCTCCTTTGTTAGTCCTTAAACATGACTTCATATCCCGGCTGGAACGCTACTGGAACCCCAGATGGTCCATTCAGAAATGAACAAGTTCCTGTCTTGGTCTGCCCTACTTTGGAAACTATCTGTTATTTTTTGCTTCTCTACTCTGAAATATGATTCACGCCTTGCTAATCCCCCCCTTTCATAAGCTTCAGAATAGAGGGCAAAGGGGAGGGGGTAGAAACATGAAGAAACACATGGGCTAAAGTTTTAGCAATATCCTTCAGCAGGCCTGTAATTAGATAGCGCAGAGTATTAATCTTGCGCATAGCCAACGGGTCACTGCCAGCATCTAGCAAAACCTTGGTTAATGAGGGAGGATTCCATGCATGCCGGGATGAAAAATGGACAAAATGAAACCGCTACCTTTCAGCACTCTCCTCCCAAACTGCCAGTCCAAGGCCAGCAACTGGCTACCTCTTCCATCTAGGCGACAGTCTTGAATTGCTTTTATTGGAACCATAATCCTAGATGTTACATCCAATTGCCAGCACCGTAAAACTTTTATACAACTCTACAAGATGATCACATTTAGAATACTGTGCACAATTCTGGTTACCCCCATCTGAAAAGAAGGATATTTTAGAGGAGGAAAAGGTGCAGAAAAAGGAAAAAACAAAATCAGCACTAGGGTAGGTCACTGAAGCTATTGCCTAAGGCTGAAAAGTTTGAGGATGTTTATAGTGAAATCCTAAGCAGAGTTACCACAGTCTACGCCCACTTATTTCAATGGGCTTAGACTGGAGTAACTCTGCTTAGGAGTTCACTGTTTAGGGAGGAAAACATAACTGACGTGGGACACGATAGAGAAGCATACCGTTAAGCATGGTGAAGGAATAATATTTATTTATTTATTTATTTGTTTATTACATTTACACCCTGCCCTCCCAGTGAACAGGCTCAAGACAGCTAACAACAAGAAAACATTAAAATCATCAACAATTTTCTAAAACCATATTTAAAATCGGTACAATATAATGCAGATACTAGATAGGTCCACTAGATAGGTTCATGCAGATACTAGATAAGTCCACATCACTTCAAAAAGGATGTGGACAAAATCGAGAGGGTGCAGAGGAGAGCGACGAGGATGATCAGGGGTCTGGAGACCGAGCCCTATGAGGAAAGGCTGAGGGCCTTGGGAATGTTTAGTTTGGAGAAGAGGAAGTTGAGGGGGGACATGATTGCTCTCTTTAAGTATTTGAAAGGCTGTCATTTGGAGGAGGGCAAGGAGCTGTTCCAGTTGGCAGCAGAGGGTAGGACCCGAAGCAATGGGCTTAAATTACATGCAGAAAGGTACCGGCTGGATATTAGGAAAAACTTTTTCATGGTCAGAGTAGTTCAAAAGTGGAATCAGCTGCCTAAGGAGGTGGTGAGCTCTCCCTCACTGGCAGTTTTCAAGAAGAGGCTGGATGAATACTTGTCAGAGATGCTTTAGGCTGATCCTACACTGGGCCGGGGGTTGGACTAGATGGTCTGTATGGCCCCTTCCAACTCTATGATTCTATGATTCTATAGGCGCCATACACAAAACAGGCTACATTGAATTTACTAAAAGCATGAATGCAGCAATGATATAAACCTGGGGCAGCCTGTGATGGAATAATAATAACATTCGATTTTTATACTGCCCTTCAGGACAACTTAACACCCAGAGTAGTTTACAAAGTGTGTTATTATTATCCTCACACCAATCACCCTGTGAGATGGGTGGGGCTGGGAGAGCTCAGAGAGAGCTGTGACTGACCCAAGGTCACCCAGCTGGCTTCAAGCGGAGGAGTGGGGAATCAAACCCAGTTCTCCAGAATAGAGTCCTGTTGCTCTTCACTATTACACCAAACTGGCTCCCCCTCACAATATTAGAACTCAGGGCCTCCCAGTAGGTTCAGAATAGATGAAAGGAAGCATTCTCATCACTCAGGGCCAAAACAGATGAGACGCCTGACATGTGGAGGACACACGTCGGTTTCTGGTAAGGTTCCATGGAAGTGTAGTGCGAAAGAACTTCTGCCAGGGTGAAGAGAGAGAATCCCTCTTCTGCCTGGCAGAGGTTCTTTCTCTAGGCATCTCATCTAGTCTGCTCTGCTCCCTCTCGCTGCCGCCCGCTCCCCTGAAAGCACTCTGCAGCCAGAAGGAGCTGAGCATGCGGGCGGCAGCGAGAGGAAACTGACTGCGCAGGTGGTGGTCAGAGGGAGCTGACCGGTGATAGGCTCTTTGTCCCTCTCGCCACTGCCAGCGCTCTCGGCTCCCTTTGGCTGCTGAATGCATTTAGGGGAGCAAGGGGAGCGTGCTGCCCAGGTGGGCACTTTCGTAACAGGAATAGTATTGTAGTTTATTCTACTGCCCATCTTATGGATTATCTAGTCCTCCTTAGTGCATTGTCTTTTACATCTGTCACTTCATTTTCTGTATTGTTTGTGGTACGTCATGTCACACACTGTTGTTGTTGTTTTGTTTGCATTCTTTTCTAATCCTAGTTCCATTGCACTGTTGCCTTATATTGGATTGTTCTGTTTTGTAAACTACCTCGAGGTTTTGGAAAGAAAAACGGCCTACAAATCAAGTCAATAAATAAAGGATTCTTATGGGAACTGAAAAGAAATGTAGTTGCTTTTAATTTGATTGTATGTTAACCCATCCAATAAAATTTCATTAAATAATAAATAAAGGATTCCGGATTCAAAATACAGCAACTTGAAGGCACACATAGTTCACCTATGCAAATATTAAAATTCCTCACCCAGATTTATTGGGTTCCCTTGAAGTGTGGTGATGAGGACATGGGGTCAGTGAGAATCTTAACAATAGTTGTTTAGAGTGACAGGGTACAGTCGGGCATACAAACGATAGAACAGTCAACCTCCCAGCCGCCTTCAGCATTATTCTGTTATTAAGTTTGCCAGCTTTCCCGTTTTGTGGGAAGACGAGTTCTCCATCTTCTTCTTGCAACACCCCGGCTGTTCCCAGGCTCCCTTCGTGGCATGTGGGGCGTGGTTTGAGGAATGCAGAGCCATGGGCACCCGGCCTGCAAGAGCCAGTCTCTGTTGCAGCATGATTTCCTCCCTGTTTACTTCTTCTGCCCGTGCCTTCGAGCCAGACGGGCTGAGAGATCTTTGCAATGGGTAAGGCAGGGTGTTACTCCTCATCAGTCAGCAGGAAAGTAGGAGTGGTTGGGGAGATTTTCTTCCCTCCCCCCCCCCCCATTTCACACCTCCTCTTAGATAGGGTTGCCAATCTTCAGATGGAACTTGGAGATCCCCTGGGATTATAACTGATCTCCAGACTTCAGAGATCTGTTCTTCCTGTGAAAATGGCTGCTTTGAATAGAGATTCCAGGTGCCTGCCAGTTGAATTGCTTGTCTGCTGGCTTCTGGCAATCAGCGGGAGGTTTTGGGCTGTCCAAAGATCACCTGCCACTGGTAGGCACCCCAGGAACACATGCGACATGCACTCTCCCAGCAGACATGACGAAGTCACTTCCCAAAGTGATGCTGTTGTGCCGGCCACGGGAGTGCTCCCATGCTTCGTTTGGGGCTGATTTTGGAGCACTCCCACGGGCACTCCCATGGGCAACATGATGACATCACTTCCGGAAGTGATATCATCATGCAAGCGCCAAGAGTGCACATGCTCTTTGCACATGCGTGAAACCAAGCACACAGAAGGCACAAGGAAAGTACCAAGTCTCCCCCCTCCCACCAGGAGGGTAAGGGGACTTGGCAAGCCTAGCTTTGGAGGGTAGACTCTATGGCATTACACCCTGCTGAGCTCCGTCCCCTCCCCAAACCCTGACACCCAGGCTCCATACTCAAATCTCCAGGAATTTCCCAACCCAGAGTTGGCAACCCTACTTTCAGAACACAGTGCTGCCTAAATAACAAGAACTGACTGTAATTTTTTTTCTTCTCATAAAATCAACATATAAATGGAGCCTTCTGTCAGTTAATATTCTACTCAGTGGCCATTCGGGCTGTAATTGCCAATATTTATTCACTCGGTTTTAACAAAGAATCTGGACAATATCAATTGCCACTAACTGCATTCCAATATGTTCTATGTTGGTTTTTCCTGTTATTTTTCAGAACGGATTTTTGGTGATTTTTTAAAAAAAAGTAAAACTTCACATAGAATTGCAGTCCCTGGCTGTCCTGGATGGACAGTCAACGCACTTCAAGTTTCTTAGGGTTCCTGCCCTTTTAAATTTTCCTTCTCTCCTTCTACTTCCACCTGAATTACTTCCTATTCTTTCAAACTAGCCAGTTCCCTCACAGCATTCTTGAATAAAACGTAAATTGTCAGCCATTGCAGTTGAGGGAAAGGGAGGCTTATGTACAGTTTTTCTTTCTTTTTTTTAGGCAACCAAAGACATTGCCCCTTTCCTTTTCTTTTGTAATTATACAATGACAATTATAAATCATAAAAAACCCAAATATGATGAGCAATGACTCAGGCTGGCTACAAAGTGAAAGGCAATATTTAAGCCCCCCCCCTCCACCGTCCCTGGGAACAAGATTGATTGAGTTGTAAGTTCCACAAAGGAAGCAGCTGACTGTGTGAGAGAACAGGAATGAATTAAGCTTGAAAACAAGAACAAACGGAAAATTGCATAGACAAGCAGAACCTTCGCTGAATGGGAGTTACTTCCAAGTAAACATATAGTAGAATCTTGTCTTTGGAGATGGATGGGTGGGGGGTAGCACTAAACATTAAATGTCACGTGGAATCAATTTTGTTTGCAGTTGGCTACAGAAAAAGGATCTTTCTGCAGCATAAAAAGGCCATCATGTGAAAGTATCCATCGACTGGTCTGGGGGAATCAGTGTTTATTTTATCCCACAAAGTGACCTTCTCACCTAAGGGTACATGGCATCATAATGCCTTAATTATGGTTGGTACCATAATTCTTTAGAGTGACATCTAGCAGGCTGTAAAAAGCATCCCGGCTATGAAGAAAATGTACTCTAGTATGGATGGAGCATCATGTACAAACATTAAAAGACAGATGGAACATTAAAATGAAGAATATTTCAAACTAAAGACCATTTTCCTCATTCCTCATTCTTGTGAATCGTCCTTTCAACAAGCTTCTTACTAGTCCTTGATTACAATTACTAGTCCTTGATTAAAATTTGGTTGCCTCACCAAGAGCGAATTAAAATGTTTTAATTTGGCCCGTGGGCTTATATTATTGGTTATCCTTACTGCAGGGGTTTCAACAATGGACATTTTTATAACTGTTTTAGCCAGAGAATCACATTGATTTTAATCCAACTTGAGGACATAAATATAAATCTATGCAGCCATACCAGCATTTATAAGATTGGGTGTGAGGAGTGTACCTCTTTAAATCAAAATATATAAAGCAAGAAATTATTTCACTCCAAAAGGCTGCAACCAATACGTTCTTATTAAATGAACTGCGTAAGGTTCAAGGCACCTTCAGGAAGACTCATATAACTTGCATTGTTGGATAACATAAAGAAAAGGCTGGAAGGATCTCCAGGTATATTTTTGCAAACAGCCAAACGCTGCATATGGACATAAGAACGTGCATTTTGTGCCCCGGTGTTCAAGAATAATAAAGACGGTGTTGACAGGTGACCCACTTCTGTCTTCCTTGGTGAAAGATAAGTGATTTCAGCACCACTGCACCGTCTCCTCTAGAGGAGGGAGAGTTCAGCTAGCTGGGGCACTCTCATCAAAAGCCTGTTCAACATACAAAATCCTCTTTTTAAAATGATCTGTTTTGATATTTCGTCTCCAACATTTATGACATATTTTTTAAAAGCAGTAGGATCCCTGTTAAAGCTCCCCCCCCCAATGTTATTCAACCTCTATGTAAAGCTTTTCAGAGAAATCATTTGTAGCTATGGAACTGGATGCCATTGATATGCATATGATACCCAGCTCTGCATCTTGCTATCCAAACCTTGTGGCGATGCAGTAGAGGTACCGAGTTGCTGCTTGACAGCTGTTGTCGAATAGCTGAAAGCAAATAAATTGAAACTGAACCCAGACGAGATGGAAGTGATGCTGGCTGGAAAAGAAGAACTTTTGAAGGACATTGTGCTTCCAACTTTTGATGGGGTTCAGTTGACCCTGGCTGACTCAGTTAAGAGCCTAGGGATTAAACTATATCCAGAGAAGCAATTAAATGCTGCTGCAAAAAAGGCTTTCTCCCAACTCAAACTTGCCTGGAAGATGGCCCTCTATCTTGACACAACTGACCTGGCCACCTGGATTTATGCCACAATAACCAAGACTAGACTACTCTAATGCACTCAACAACAGCTGGTGTAAAATGCTGCCACTTGTTTACTTTCAGGAGCTAGACAGAACATGCTATTGCTCCCATTCTACAGCCACTTCATTGGCTAAACATCAGTTACCGGGATCAATTCAAAATAATGACTATCACATTCAAAGCCCTTCATGGCTTTGGCCCCTCATAGCCGTGCAACCACTTATCTCCCTATATTCCTCCATAGTAGCTTCGCTTACCTGAACGGGGCCTTCTGCAGATACCACCCTGCAGCTGGGCAAAATCAACAACTGCCTGCACATGTGATTTCTTGGTGGTAGTCCCCACCTTATGGAATGGCCTGCTTGAAGTGGTCAAGAAAGCTCCTACCCTCCTAGTTTTCTGCAAACTATGCACAGCTGAATTATTCAGGAAGGCTTTCTACTCAGATTATAGGGCTGTGTCATAAGAAATGGCTCAGAGAGGTGCCTTGGTAAGAGACGGGGCTATAGACTATGCTACTGGGTACTGTTTGCTGATGTAGACATGCTCCTAGTGGGTGTTTTCCATGTTGCTAATAGATGGTTGTTGTGGGTTTTCCGGGCTGTATTGCCGTGGTCTTGGCATTGTAGTTCCTGACGTTTCGCCAGCAGCTGTGGCTGGCATCTTCAGAGGTGTAGCACCAAAAGACAGAGATCTCTCAGTGTCACAGTGTGGAAAAGATGTTGGCAGGTCATTTGTATCTACTCAGGAGGGGTGGGGTTGAGCTGAGTCATCCTGTAAGAGTTTCCCAGGGTGTGGAATGCTAATGGCGGGAGGCTTCATTGTATCCTGAGGAGGTTCTTTTGCATATGGATTGGTGCTTGATGTGCTAATCTTCTCTGCAGGGCTATTGTCGAGTATAGAGTGTTTTGTTAGACTGGTGTTTTTCAGAACTGGAAACCATGCTCTGCTCATTCTTCACACAGATTAGCACATCAAGCACCAATCCATATGCAAAAGAACTTCAACCCCACCCCTCCTGAGTAGATACAAATGACCTGCCAACATCTTTTCCACACTGTGACACTGAGAGATCTCTGTCTTTTGGTGCTACACCTCTGAAGATGCCAGCCACAGCTGCTGGCGAAACGTCAGGAACTACAATGCCAAGACCATGGCAATACACCCCGGAAAACCCACAACAACCATCGTTCTCCGGCCGTGAAAGCCTTCGACAATACATTGCTAATAGATGTTATGTTAATTAGTTACACTTTGTTTCAGAAAGGTTTCATCTTTATAACATATATATAACTTTTGATTTATATACCGCCCTTGAGGACAACGACACCAAATTGGCTCTTCATATTTCTGCTTTATGCTTGTTTTCAAATTTTCTGCTACTATAATAATAATAATAACATTCGATTTATATGCTGCCCATCAGGACAACTTAATGCCACACTCAGATTGGTTTACAAAGTGTGTTATTATTATCCTCACAACAATCACCCTGTGAGGTGGGTGGGGCTGAGAAAGCTCTGAGAGAGCTGCGACTGACCCAAGATCACCCAGCTGGCTTCAAGCGGAAGAGTGGAAAATCCAACATGGTTCTCCAGATTAGAGTCCTGCTGCTCTTAACCACTACACCAAACTGGTTCTCTACGATACACTATTGTATCTGTTCATTAATGGTCCTAACTGCTGATCATATTGCATTTTGCTCAATGAATGTCCTAGCTGTTGATTATACTGTATTTTTACTTGCATGGAGTAATCTACCGTGGGTTTCAGTGAGAAAGGAGGAGTCATACATACATACATACATACATACATACATACATACATACATACATACATATAGAGCTCACTTCGAGGGGGAATGCGCAGGAACGCAGTTCCGGCAGTTCCCCAAAGAGGTCACATGTCAGGTGGCCCCGCCCACCTGACCCTCGGCCATTTGGGGCCCGTTTCAGCCTGGACTGGAGCCGAAATGGCTCGGATCGGGCCTCTGACAGGTGGTAGATCACTCTCCCACTCAGCAGCAGCCCGATCCTGACCATTTTGGGCCCCTTTTCAGCCATTTTCAACCCTTTTTTGCCATTTTGGGCCCAATTTCGGCCCTGAATGGCCAAGATTGGGTCCAAAACAGCCAGGATGGGTGACGTCAGGGTTCTGACATCACCTATCACCATCGCCCCTTCTGGTGATGACAAGGGGCGTGGCATATGCTAATGAGTTATGCTAATGAGTTCCTCCAGCTCTTTTTCTACAAAATGACCCCTGCATACATACATATACATACCCACTTTCACAGCCATGACAGCAGCTCAGTGTGGAGTGCTTATGGAACACAATTCATCTTAAGGGAAATAAGTGAAATTGTGGCAGAAATTCTGCAGGGGGAGATTCAGGAGTTGTTCTTTGGCCATCTACTACCACTAGTTTGAGAATCAAGCGTATGAAGCTGCTTTATGCTTCCATTGGTACACCTTGCCCCCTGCTATCCATTGCAATGGGCAGAACCTGTCCAGAGCCCCAGCAAAGGTCTCCTCAGCTTTACAAAGTGAGCCAAAGTTGTAACCGTAGGAAAGTTGTGCCCCCAAAGCAGGAGCCAGTTTGCACATTCAGCAACTGTAACACAATCACTTCCAGAAGTGCATGTTTATTTTATTTCTTTACTTTATTCATACGTCACTGTTCTCCCCAGCGGGGATACAAAGCCACTTATATGGTTCTCTTCTCCTCTATTTTTATCCTCACAACAATAATAATTAATAACATTCAATTTATATACCGCCCTTCAGGACAACTTAATGCCCACTCAGAGCGGTTTTAAAAGTATGCTATTATTACCTCACAACAATCACCCTGTGAGGTGGGTGGGGCTGAGAGAGCTCCAGAGAGCTGTGACTGACCCAAGGCCACCCAGCTGGCTTCAAGTGGAGGAGTGGGGAATCAAACCCGGCTCTCCAGATTAGAGTCCCGTGCTCTTAACCACTACACCAAACTGGCTCTCAACAACCCTGTGAAGTAGGTTAGGCAGAAAATGTGTGGCTGGCCCAAGGTCACAGAGTAGGGATTCTAAACTTGGTCTCCCAAATTCTAGTCTGACACTCTAACCACTGCACCACACCGTTTGGAGGTACCATTGGAAGAAACATGTTTCCTTGGGAGTAACATATACCAAGGTGTCCTGAATCACATGAGGGTGGCTGTGGATAAATTCTCTAAATGTAAGAGGCCATTTTACGTGCTTACTCAGCAGATAATCTTCCAATGGAAAAAGGGAAGGCATGCACTCTCTTCAACATGAGCGTAGTATAATATGTGATGGGGATGCTCCATTCCAAGTCCCAAATGAGTGGAGGCCCAATTTGTGCTCTTTTTTTGTTCGAAGAGGGGGAGTCACATAAACCGGGTTGCTATGCATTGAGATCACTGCACAAAGCACGTATGTTACATGTGACCGTATGCACATAATGCCGGGTGTGCCAGGGGGCCTTCAATTCAGGAAGCAGATTGGTGGCCAAGACCATTCCCAATCACATTCACTTTTCACTCATGCATCCTTCCCTAGCATCTAAATAAATCCCATTCAAAACACACATTTCTCCCACTGCCGTTGGCTTGCCCTTTGTGCGACTTCCAGCCACAATGCAAAATCCAAATGGTACCCGATCTGCTCGCTCCTTCCTCTGTGTGATTTGCCACTCGTATTTCGAGGTTGCCTGGCCATTATGCTGTTTTGTTTAGGCTAAAATGCAGCAACCACCGTTAGTGACCCTCCGGCAGAGAATCTGGTTGCATAAACACTACTTCCAAGAGGATAAGCAAGGTTCTGTGTTGCTGTGACCCACTGCAGAGCCAAGAAATTACATCCACGCTAATAAATCACTCAAGAAAGAACACTCTTGTTCTATTAGAAGAATGTAGCTCAACTCTGACCCCAAAAGGAGTAATCGTATTACAGTATTAATAAAACAAACTCCATCCGATCTGTTGTTTTCTTTCCCAAAGAACATGCGCTCTCTGTCCTTAAAGGAGGCAAGGAAAGAGTAACAATTCCCCAGCTGGCAGTGGAAGGAAAAATGCATCGCTACAGCTCACAAGGAAAGCCGAAGGAAAGATTTATAGGGCAAATTCATCGTGCTTTTCAAGTCTACATTCCTTCTGCCCGCAATCCCGTTTTGGTTGCTGCAAGAGAGCTCGTTTCTCAGGGTACAAAGATGAAATTTAAGATTATTTTTAATTACAGAGGGTGTGGGAGAATGTTTTCATGGGAGTCGAATATGTCTCGTGTTGATTTAAGAGGTTCACAGCAAAAAACAAAAATAAATCGGTTTATGAGGGCTGGCACATCGCTCGAAAAAAATGTTGCATTGCTCCAGATTTATACAACAGCGAGGCCACAAGGCTCTCTGCCATTTATAACTAGACACATGGGAGCGGTCTATAAAATAAAAGTTGTGTCCCCCCGCCCTCTTCAGATCTTCAGTTTTATTGGTGGGCCACTCTAAACGGCAAGGAGCATATCAGTATTTTGTGGGCTGGCAGAAAACCCAACCATCACCCCCCACCCCACCAGCTTGGGATATGTGAGCAGGACAGAGAGAGAAGTGCATGAGAAAAAGAAAAGATGCCACATCTTACACATGGGCTCTTTCCCCTTCCCTCCAGACTTACCAAACAGATAATCAGTACATAAAAAAGAGGAGGACAGCTTCCTCTACAAATTCCCCTTGCATGCGCCCCTCTTCAATGGGAGAGACTTAACTGTAGGGTTGCCAGCTTTGGGTTGGTAAGTTCCTGGAAGTTTGGGGAGGTGGGGCCTGGAGAGACTGGGGTTTGGGGAGGGGAGGAGCCTCAGAGGGAATATGATGGCATAGAGTTCCCCCTCCAAAGCAGCTTTTTTCTCCAGGGGAACTGATCTCTGTCATCTGGAGATCAGTTGTAGTTCCTGGAGATCTCCAGCCAACCACCTTGAGGCTAGCAACACTATGCTCAAGCTTTTTATCGTCCTAACACGGCATGTATTTAGTACTGCTGGCTCATAATGGGTGCTGAAAAGCATTTCCAGTTTTTAAATTTTGAAAACAATACTCCACAAAAGAATACATTATCCACTGTACTCAATAGAAAGTAAAATGCACTGTACTCAGTGGGAAGGAAAATATGTCAAAATCTTCTTGCATGGCGCTCCCTCTTGCAGAGTCAGGGCATTTCCGGTGGTGGCGCCTCACCTTTGGAATGGCCTCCCCTGGATGCTCAGACAGTGCCTTCTCTCCTTTCCATTGGATGCCAGATCAAAACATGACCGTTTTACCCAGACTTTTAACTGAGGGGTAGCTGTTTTTATGGTCTGCTTCTCGACTGATGACGAAGGGCAGACTAGGCTGTGAAAATGGGCCCTGGACGCACCCCAGCCCCAAAGGAGAAACGGAAAGAGGGAGAAAGAGCCTGGCAACAAGGCCTACCCTGGGTGGGGCTTGGCCTAGGGTTGCCAGGCCCCCTCAACCTCTGGGCAGGGGATAGGGGCTGGGCACTTACCTTGGTGGAGAGGTGGTGCGCGCGCACACCCCCACAGGCACGGTGACATCACTTCAGAAGTGACGTCATCGTGCAGCGCCTGGGAGCACATCCAGGCTCTGCAGGGGCTCAAAACGGGCCCAATCCACACTGAAATGGGCCCGTTTTTGAGGCGCTGCAGAGCGCAGGAGCGCTTCTGCACTCCACAGAGCCCCAAAACAGGCCCGTTTTGCCACAGATCAGGCCCGTTTTGAGGCGCTGCAGAGCGCAGAAGCGCTCCTGTGCTCTGCAGCGCCTCAAAACGGGCCCGATTTGTGCCAAAATGGGCCTGTTTTGGGGCCCTGTGGAGTGCAGGAGCGCTCCTGCACTCCACAGTGCCCCAAAACGAGCCTGTTTTGCCACAGATCAGGCCCGTTTTCAGGCACTGAGGAGCGCAGGAGCACTCCCGTGCTCTGCAGTGGCCCCGATCCGGGCCAAAATGGGCCCGATTCTGGTGGCTGCTACAAACAGGAGTGCGCAGCACTGCGGGGGAGCCGCAGGGAAGGTGCGCGCCCCCCGCTGGTTAGGTAAGTGGGGGTGGGGTGGGGGAGCGGGGAATCCCCCGCCACCACCGGGGGTCTGGAATCCCTAGCTTGGCCATATGCCTCCTTGGCTGCGAGTCTGGACTCAGCTGGGCACCTCCTTCCCTGACCAGCCAATAAGGCCTCTCTGGCCATCAGGCCACTGGGACTTCCCCTGGTGGCCTTAAGGGCCACACCACCCCTGCCCAGGGCTGTTTTGTGCATATTATTTTAGACGGCAGAATGTTGCTTGATGCCTCTGGCTCTTTTTATTACAGATCGTTCTTACGTTGGCATTTTTAAATTGATTTAATTGCATTGATTTACTTGGTGAGCTGCCCCAAACAAGTCTGCTTGCTTAGATTCTATACTGATAAAAGAAAGCTGGGAGGAGAAGGAAAGGAAGGCGCGCTGGAAGTGAGGCAGGTGAGTGCACCATATCCAGGGAAAGAGGGGGGGACCAGGGTTTTCTAGCTGGGGTTTGTGTTAGCACGTGGAATTGTGCTCTTAAGGCACACATCATTTCCCCCCTTAGTTCCTAAGAAGAACAATGTTTCGTCCCGTCCCCCGTCCCCCCCCGCCACTTAATTTGTTCTTCCTGCAAGTTTTGCTTAACTATTAACTGGAAATATGTGTGCTTGTTTTGAAATAAAATAGCGACTCCTGTCCTGTTACAATGTGTATTTACTGAATATGCGTCTATAGAGCAGCCTTTTGAGGGGTGCCTGAGGCACATTTGGGCCTTTTCATTGTTGACTTCCCAGTGAATGGCTGCATTCATTAGATGTCATTCATATTTGCAAGGCACTTGCTCCAGCCTGCCAAAATGCCAGTCTGTCTTCTTTTGTTTCATATTTCAGGGATTGCGTACATATGCCAAACAAGTGTGTGCGTGCGTGTGTGTTTAAACGACCTGTCATTTGCGGTTGTAAATACATACTTTTCTATCTATGCCCGCGAAAATAAAGTTTCCAGGCCTCATTGTTACATGTGAAATAGGAAAATGTGACAGAAGAGAGCACTTTGAAAGATCCAAGGAGAGAAATTGTCATGGAGAGGAACTCCCCCCCCCCCCCGCCCCAAATGGCAACTGTCTTTAACCCCAGGTCCTATGGGTCAGTCCTAAGACCAGTATTTTCATACACATTCCTGTTCCTTTGTATACCACAAGAGGGTGCTAGACAAGGCTCCATCCACAGGCCACAAAGTTACTGGTTCAAGACCCAGAAGTCCCACAGCACCCTCTGCCTTTCCATCAAAAAACTTTGTGCATTAAACTCATATATGGAGACAATTTGTGAGTTAACATGCAACTGTTAGGGCATACAATGCTCAAAATGTGTCTCATGGTATAGAATCAGACAGGTTGGGAGCTTGTAAGTAATCAAGGAATATGAGGGGAGATAAACATTTACAATCACCACCCAGAAACAGCACAAGTGAGCCAGACTGCTGAGGTGTGAGCTAGATAAGAAACCCCCTTATCTGTTTTATTAATTTGCTTTTTAATATATGTATATACAGGGCTCATTTCGAGGGGGAACACGCAGGAAAGCAGTTCCAGCAGTTCCCCAAAGAGGTCACATGACAGGTGGCCCCGCCCTCCTGACTCTCAGCCATTTGGGGCCCGTTTCGGCCCGGATTGGGGCCAAAAGGGCCCGGATTGGGCCTCTGGCGGGTGGTGGATCACTCTCCCGCTCAGCAGCGGCCCGATCCTGACCATTTTGGGCCCCTTTTCAGCCATTTTCAGTCCCCTTTAGCCATTTTGGGCCCAATTTCGGCCCTGAATGACCAGGATTGGGTCCAAAACAGCCAGGATAGGTGATGTCAGGGGGTGTGGCACATGCAAACCAGTTATGCTAATGACACACTTCTGGCGATGGCAAGGGGCATGGCATATGCTAATAGGTTATGCTAATGAGTTATGCTAATGAGTTCCTCCAGCTCTTTTTCTACGAAATGACCCCTGTGTATATACCACAAGCACTCATAAGTTGACTGCTACCATAAAAGGGGGGGGGCATACTACAAAATAAGTCCAGTTGTTGGTTGACCCTGCTGATTCCCAGTTAGGCAAGTATCCTTGTTACAAGAGGCAACTGTTCTCACCAAAACGAAACCTCGTACTAGGCCCTAGGCCTAGGAAATCCCTCCAAGCACGCAGATCCATGTGCAGCATTTTAGAGCTTTGTTTCTGTGATAACAGGACACAGTCAACCAGCACTGCAGAAATGCCCGTCTAGGTGTCACCACTTGGCAGGCAAAAGGCAACTGCATCTTCTGCCAGTGATTTTCCTCACCTGATAGCTGACAGTCCAGTGCTGTATCTTGGGTTGCCAGCACTCGGGGCAACTCCTGTCAGGTGGCGCCGCTGACACCACATGTGTGCACACGCTCCCAGGACCGCGCAATGATGTCACTTCCAGGAAGTGATGTCATCACGCAGGGCATTGCTGCCCGCCGGGAGCACTCCCACGATTCGGGCCGTGGCTCTCCCATCGGTATGGCAGGTTGCCAGGGAAGTGCAGGCAGCCTCCCAGTCCTCCCCCACAGCCACCCACGCTGTTGCCACCAGCTCCACGTGCTCCCAGCCAGCAGCCCGAGGCAAGCGACCCTCTTGCCCCCCCTAAATACGGCTCTGTGGCAGTCGACAGGGCTGGCCAACAGGATCTTGCTCCATTCCAGACGGATGAGTTGACCTCACAGCTTCTACTGTTGCCTATCCTAAGCTGCTCCTCTGCCAGCAAAGCAACCAACCTCCTTTCTGAGCCGTTCACACTGTCTGGCCAAGCACCAACAAAGAAACGAGTAGTCTAAGTTGGATGCTGCAGCATCTACCCTTGGCCTAGCATTGACCTCCAACATAAGAGCTAGTTTTCTCAAACACAGCAAGTGATACAGAGCACCCCATGGGAAGCATCCTGCCTTCATAAGGTTGCTAGGTCCCCTTTCCCTCCTGGCAAGGGTCCCGGCATTCGCCTTTTTTTTTTCTTCCCAGGAAGTGACATTATCACACAGGTACTGGGCTGATTTGGGCCCCAAATGAATTCGGGGCCCAAATCGGCCTGGTGCAAAGCAAGCATGTGCTCCAAGGGTGGTGTGATGATGTCACTCTCGCAAGTGACATCATTGTGCCACCCCGGGAGCACACCCTAGAGTGTGCCCTTGCCTTCCCCTCCACCAGCCTGGTGAGTGAGGACAGGGGGGGGGGCAGAGGGTGGGAGCGGGGGATCCCTCGTCCCCACTGGGAGAACAGCAACCCTATGCCTTCATAAAACATGCACAGCAGATCAAAATCCATGAGGTGGACAGCAAAGAATCAACAGCCAGAGATTATTTCACGTTTCCCTCACAAAGCACCCTCACAAAGCACCAATCAGTACTATTAAAGGAGGCATATCTGACAGAGCAAAGCTGTGTCAGCAGAGCTTTGTAAACAAAGTCCTTCCTTGGGTCAGAGAGATCATGCGGAGCTCCTCTAGTCCAATCTTAGTTTTATTTTATTTATTAAAACATTGATATCCCACCTTTCAACATGGTTCAAGGTTGCTTACGGTTAAAAATGATTTCCAAATTAAAACCAGCAGAAAAAAACAGACCCCCAGATCTCTCTCTCTCTTTCCCCCTTCCTGAAAGATGCCTGCAATTCAAACTCCCTCAAAGGCCTCGACAAACAAGACAGGCCGCACAGCGCCTCCTGAAGATTTCCAAGACGGGAGCTCACCTCACTTCTTCAGGGAACCCACAGAGCAGGAGCCACGATAGAGAAGGCCCAGGCTCTGGTCAATGCCAGACAGGCCACCCTAAGAACAACAAATGGCTGCCTGAGGACCATAGGTGGAGCATCAGGACACATGGAAGAAGAGTGCAATGTTGCAGGATGCCTAGGGTTGCCATCCTCCAGGTCGTGGCTGGAGATCTCCAGGAATTACAACTGGTCGCCAGGCCACAGAGATCAGTTCACCTGGAGAAAATGGCTACTTTGGGGGGTGGACTCTATGGAATTATGCCATGCCAAGGTCTTTTCCCTCCCCATACCCCACTTTCTCCAAGTTTCTCCCCCCCAAATCTCCAGGAATTTCCCAACTTGGAACTGGCAACCCTAAGGATGCCACTCAGCTACTTGGCCAAATTGCAATCAGCCTGTTTCTGCTTCCCCTTCCTTTACACTCTCCTTTGCCTCGGGCTCTCTGGAGAGTAGAGAAAAAATTATCCACAACCTGACAAAGGTTGAGGAGGGCTGCTTCCACACACATTGAATAATGCACTTTCAATGCTCTTTAGTGATCATTTGGAACTGGGTTTTCATGTGTGAAACACAAAATCCACTTCTAAAGGATTGCGAAAGTGCATTGAAAGTGCATTATTCAACGTGTGTGGAAATGGCCGAGGATGCCACATAGTGGAGGGCACTCGAGAACTCTCCCTTTTCAGGAGATGTCATTTTGCCTATAGGCCGCTGTGCTGCAGAGCTGATGGCTTCATTTCTGGGGCCTCGTCCTAATCCATGTTCTGTTTCCAGGGCAGAACAAAGCTACTGAGACCAGGGCCCGGCAGGATTTACTATCTTTCCACCGGGCCGGTAAGACAGAGTTGTTCCGCCAGGCTCATGGCTGAGGTTGGGCCTCCACTGGCCGGAGGATGCAACATCTACCCCCCTCCCTGTGAAAGTTGCCCACCACTGTTTGATTTTCAGCTGCTGTTGCTGTGCTGCTATATCCAGTTGTATTGCTGTATCGTTGGTTATTAGTTGTATTGCTGCCGCTAGGCAAGAGTGCTGCTATTTTTATATGATGTTTTAATGTTTTAATATGGAATGTTTTAAAATGATTTTAAGGTTGTTATCCGCCCTGAGCCTGCTTGCGGGGAGAGCGGAATACAAATATGATATAAATAAAAACAAATAAATAAATAACCACTATACAATACTGGCATTCCACACCTGCTTCCTCCTGTCTCAAACATCTGGGCCTAAGACCACAGCTGCCTGCCTGGAGGTGGGACTCGGTTTCAATGATTTGTCACAAACTCACATCTCATGGGCTCCTCTGCACCAGGTCGGCAGGGGGACACGAGGCCAGCCAAGCTGCCTCTTGCCCACCTGACTCTTCCCCTTGTATCATTTTCTTCCACCAGTGGGTGGAGACTTTTCTGCTTTATTTGACATTCCTTCACTGGTTCTAACTCACCCTCCGTCCCATTTATGCATCATATTTACAGTGGTTGAATATAATATCTATGGCCTAGATCATTTTAATCTTTTAATATCTGTACGTATCTCTATATGTTAGAGTGTTTTATGCGTTCTATGTGTATGGATTGTAACAGCCTTTGGCCACAAAAAATAAACCTACCTACTTACCATCTATGGATTTTAAAACTCGTTTTAATGTTTTTATCGCTCTCCTCTTTGGGGACTCCAAAGTGGGGAGCAGGTGGCTTAGCAATGTTTCAAATAAAACAATAAATAAATGTGGCGGTTCACAAAGCTGCAAACCTTACGCACCTGCTGTACAGGGAGGAGAAATCAGTGTAGTATACACTATCACCTAGATAGAGGATTAATGCTACGGAGAAGCCTAGTTTATTATCCATCGCCAGGGCTTTTTTTCAGCTGGAATGCGGTGGAACGGAGTTCCGGCATCTCTTGAAAATGGTCACATGGCTGGTGGCCCCACCCCCTGATCTCCAGACAGAGAGGAGTTTAGATCGCCCTCCGCGCCGCCGAGCGGCACAGAGGGCAATCTAAACTCCCCTCTGTCTGGAGATCAGGGGGCGGGGCCACCAGCCATGTGACCATTTTCTCCGCGGGCAACCCACTGAGTTCCACCACTTCTTTTCCCAGAAAAAAAGCCCTGTGCATCGCCCAGTCTATGGCAGGCTAAAAATGTGCACCACATGGTTCTCAACAGTGTGGAAAATAATCGTCAATAGCAGGACATGGATATGGAGAAAGAAGTGGGGTGGGGGAGGCGATCATAAGCAGTTACGAGTAATGCCTACATTTCAAGTCAAAGCCGTTTTCACAGGTGTCACGGCATCTTCCAAAGAATCCTGGGAACTGCCATGTGAGAATGAAACTGAAAATTCTCTGTTAATGATCCCTAGCTGGGACTTTCACAGGAGTCAAGGAATGACTAAGCTGATTTAAGTACGCAGCATAGATATCCCTCTGAAGCAAGGCCCAGACCATGTCAGGCTCTCTCCTCTAGGTGGATCTATGGTGTAGATGGAGCCAACTGGAGTCCCTCCAGATATTTACCATGCAAAGCCCTTTAAATTGTGCTTGGCTGCAGTGCCACCTTTCAGGAGGGAGTCTAGTCATCATGAATGATCGGAAGACAGCAGAGAATCCATCATTCCTCTTGGCAGGCAGCCCCAGGGATTTATCACCCACATTATGATTAATCGTGTTTTCTTTTTATGTCTGATTTACATTCCTCCACCTTTGACTTTCCATCCTCCTTATCCACACCCCTCCCTAGAGTAGGCCTCCCATAGAGCAGGTGCAAATCCACTAGCTGAAGCTGAAAGCCCTGGCTTAGAAAAGGCTGCTTCTGCAGGGCCAGCTAGACATGGTTAGGGAAGATCTGCAGCTAAGAGCTCTGTTGTTGTTTCGGTTCTGCTTAACTGTCGTGGTTGCTCCAGTGAATCCTGGGAACTAGTAAAGGACATTGCATGCTAAAAATCTTACATTAAAAAAATGGAATAATTTATTCGGTCAAAGATTCAGCAGCACATATCAGAATAATACAAAATAGCAAGTGCATAACCAGTGATTACAGCGATTTTTTTAAAAAAACTCATAGGGATGAATTCCTGAAGATGCTTAAGAATGTCATTCATTCTTCAAGAAAAATAGTAATTAAGTCTCTTCCTACTTCTCCGCAGCAGCAGTTCTAGTCCTATGTCTTCTCTGCAAACCTTTTTGCAAACAGACGCACCAACACCTTTCCTCCCCATGCGTTTCTGCAGGTGTTTTGTTGCTCTAAAATACACCATCAGGGAAGTCTTCTTCCTCAGTAATGTCAACACTCGGCCAAGATCAAAGCCCAGACCGATATTGCAGCCAAGCGCTCCGTGCCAGGAAACTTGACTTTCTCCACTGTAATTTCTATAATGGCTCAGCAAGAAGCTCCCGGGGCTGATTGCTTTCTAGCCGTGGCGCCAGAGTCAGAGCTCTCATTAGCTCCCACACCAATGTTTGTGCAACCCAGGAGGCAATCACGACTCGAAATTAACATAGGGCTGGCGCTGCTCCAATTTAAACCTTGCGCGATGGGCTGAGCACGCCCACATTATGACAATAAGAGCAGTGGCATTCACATGAAGAAGAAAAAAGAAATCTCTTGAATGTGCTGCTCATCTCTGCATCCTCGTTTCACTTTATCTCTTCCTCAAACTATGCCCACAGAACACCACCGTTGCATCTGACAAATGCAGCTTAATTTGTTGTTCAGGTTTATTTAGGGAATATTATATTTGCACCAGATTTCCCCCTAGTGGTTGGGAAGGAGGCTAGAGTTTTAGATGAGGAAATCTAAAATGGTTTTTTTTTAAGATGAGGGAATCTAAAATGGATTTTTAAAATAAAAACTGATTTTGGGTGCCAAACTACATCAAAACTTCCATGTGAGAATAACCAAACTGGAGAAGGGATTTTTTGGAGCGTTCACACAATATTATCTCCCAGCTTTCCACTTTCAGCTTTGATGTGATCTTTCACAATCTTGATTCAACACGATCTTTTAGGAAGAACTGGCCTTTTGCACATCATGCGGATGGAAAGTGCACATTTTCAAAGGTCAGCCCCCCCATTCCACATCCACCCCCACCCCCACTGGGGAGATTTGGGGGGCTTTTTAAAAAAATGAGCAAGCAATACACATTACAGTTCCCAGCTTCCTTTGCCATGCGACAGAATGGGCAGCGTGTGGGAGATGGCTGCGAGGTAAAAAGGGGATCATATATTCCAGATGAAAGAGGCATTTTATTTAAGTGCATGTGGGTCACGGTTGCAGAGTACTGATATGCATATTTGTTCCTGAATAGGTTCATAAGCTTGGTGGTTTCAAAATAGTTACATATTCTTAAAGACAGGGCTTTTTTTCTAGGAAAAGAGGTCGTAGAACTCAGTGGTGGAACTCAGGACCGCACAATGTCGTCACTTTGGGTCAGCTGGAACAAGGGAGGAGTTTTTAAGTTTAAATTGGCCTCGGTGAAAATGGTCGCATGGCCGGTGGCCCCGCCCCTCTGAGTTTAGATTGCCCTCCACGCTGCTTTGTGGAGGGCAATCTAAACTCCCCTCTGTCTGGAGATCAGGGGGCGGGGCCACCGGCCATGTGACCATTTTCAAGAGGTGCCGGAACTCCATTCCACCGTGTTCCTGCTGAAAAAGAGCCCTGCTTAAAGATATATTCATAAACCCAGCCATAAAGACTAATTTTCCATACAGTTCTTCTCTCACAAAATAATTTTCTCCTCTCACCCATGTGGACACAGACTTTCCGGCTTTCACACAGATTGCCTGAACGAGATAGAATCTCTCAGAATTAGACTGAATAACCTCTCTCTGCGATACAGTGACTAAACAAAGCTTTCCTTCTGCAATCTCCCCAAACTGCAGCTCATTCCATCATCTAGGGTATAGCTACTGTCCAATAACAGCACACTTCACTCATCCATCCAGCCCCCCTCCTGCTTTCTTTAGCAGCTCGCACTTCTAATTACAGTAAACATATATTCAAAAGACAGAAATAAAATACAAAACTTATTTACACGGCAAAACATTATACCTTATATATCCGCAAGAGAAAGGGCTAGCAACCAACTTTTTTAAAAAATCAAGGAAAGTATTGGGAAAATTGTGGTGTAGACGTTCCATCACTGCTGCGTTCTTAGCAGCAATGAAAGCCACGTACAGAAGTCACTGTGGTGTGGAAGAAGCCTTTTCTAAATAGGCTTTAACCACCATTATTTAAAATGCAGGCTTTCAATATAGAAGGTCCCAGGCCCTATCCTGCCACCGCCAGTTAAAGGATCAGGTAGCAGATAATGTGAAAGACCCCTCTGTCTGCATCCCTGGAGTTCAGTGTGTGTGTGTGTATGTGTGTGCATGTGTGTTTGTATTTATAGTCCGCCTTTCTCACTGAGACCCAAGACAGATTACACAGTGCGAGTCGATAAGTCAACAGCTAGGACATTCAATTATCAAATACAATGGAGTATGGGGCGGATTACACGCCTTAATGTGATGAGGGGGGTTGAGTGTCAGTGAAGCTGAGAGCAATACTGTCAGGAGTTTAGACTCTAGCAAGACATAATTAAAGGAGAGCCAAGAGGCTCCAGGCATGCGGCGCTAGTTGATACCCATTCAGTGACCTGCTGCTGCTGTCCTTCGCTGGTGCCACGGTGCCAGGGCCACTTGTTGGGACTTAAGAAGTTCTCCAAAGATAGTGGGTGAAGGAGCACCAGGAGAAATTTCATTCTGCCCAGAAAGCCTTTCAGCTTTTTGAGCTTTCCTGATTAAAACCCTTAATCCAAGGTTAAAGAATGGGGAGGTAGCAGGCATGCATTGCACACACACACCCCAATCTTTCTAGATCAGTATTCCACATAGAAGGACCAATCTGGTCAGATTTTTTTATTTGGGGGCATAGCAACAGGATTCTTTCATTCAGTCACTTCTGTGACCCCAGAGTCTCATTTTTCCTTTTCATTCAACTCTGGGTTAATGGTTTTAGTTGGAAAGGGGGACTGGCAGCCAGCAACCTGTCCAGTATCCCACTTTTAGTAGTATAATACAGGGCTGGATCTAGGGGGGGGCAGGGTGGTGCTTGCCCCGGGTGCTGCCAAACAGAGGGTACCGTAGTGGCTGCTTGACGGGAGCGCGTGCTCCAGCAAGGAGCTGCGCAAGAGGGCTGGGAGGCCGCCCGTGCCGCACTGGGCACCTGCTCCGCTGACCGAACGGCAGCTTGATGTGCACTCCCGGCCCTCTAGCAGCAGCATGGGCGGCTGCACGGGAGGGCCGGGAGGCTGCCTGCACCACGTTGGGTGCCTGCTCTGCTGACTGGGCGGCTGGCTTGCTGCACGCTCCTGGCCCTCCAGCGGCAGCGCAGGTGGCTGCGCGGCAGGGCTGGGAGATCTGTGGCAGCTGGAATGGTGGGCATGCTCCTAGGGGCACCCTGCATGTGGGGACAGAGGCGCTACCGGATTTGGATTGCCCCAGGTGCTGGCAACTCAAGATATGGCTCTGGTAGAATATAGGGGGCGGGGGGGAAGAGGGCCATCCTCTCTCTCCTTCCCTTTCCATGAATCCCCAGCCCTCTCTTTCTGTGTGCTTTTAAGCACAATGCAAGGACAAGCCAGTGGCTGGGAGCCCCAGCTCAGGCTCCTGCAGCTGATTAGGAAGGAGGATTCACCCAAATGGCCCCTCATCGTGGAAACAAAACAGAAGGCACAGGGAAACACGGTATGGACTCAAAGGTAAAATTTATTGTATGTCCTGTTATGCCAAGAAAGGTATTCGATTCGATTCGTAAAATTTATTGGCTTTGTCTTCTCTGTGCTGTGCTGGACCGGCTGGCAATGGAGCACTTTCCTGCTTGAGCGTCGTGCTGGTGCTGCTTGTTTTCCACCATTGTGAGTATGTGGCTACTGCCAACACTTGCCTTCTTTGGGGTCCGCTGTTGTGTGAGTTTTCATGTCCTTGAGGAGAAACTCATTGGATCGACAGGTTTGGGGACAATGCAAAAAGAACAGTGTGTGGGTGCATGCACAACTGCCCTACACTTGCCTTGACACGTGCTTTCCCCATTCCTCACGGTCCATAAACACAGAAGCCTGTTGTTGCATGCTCTCAGACGTGGTGGTTTGATGGTTTAGAGAGCGGACTGTGGTTTCTGCACAATTTTGGTGCCATTGCGTGCAAAAACAGTTGCCCCCCTACAGACTTGAAGAGAAGCTAAGCAGAAGCTAAGCAGGGTTGGCTGTGGTCAGTAATTGTATGGGAGACTCCAACGAAGACCAGGGTTGCAGAGCCAGACATACATACATACATACATCTTTATGGCAGACAATGGCAAACCACCTCTCTTAGTCTCTTACCATGAAAACCCAGGCAGAGGTCGCCATAAGCTATGACTTGAGGGCACTCTCCACTACCAATTCATAGATTTACACATACCTACTAGAGATGGGCATGAACTGAAATACGAACCAAAATTCGTGATGAACCATACTAAGTAATTCAGATTCAGCTCCAGGATGGGAAATTCTTGGAAATTTGGGGGGTGGGGGTGGAGTCTGGAGCTGGGTCTGGGGAGGGACCTCAGCAGGGTATAATGCCATACAGTCCTCCCTCCAAAGCGGCTATTTTATCCTTGGGAACTGATATCTGTTGCCTGGAGATCAGTTGCAATTCCTGGCCTCACCTGGAGGTTGGCAACCCTGCTGCCCATATGCACTAATTTTGGAAACATCTGATTACCAGCAACATTACCACACACACAATCTTTTAAACGCTGCCTTAGTGGAAGTCAGGTTCAACACCACTAATCTGATCACTGATTCAATTCTCCGGGAGGAGATTTTACCATAATCAAAAAAGGAGATTCCAGAGCAGTTTTATTATAATCCTTTTGAATTGAAAAAAGGCATTTTAGAGGGGAAGCATTTTCAGATGCCAATTGTTTTAAGTATCATTATTGAAGAAGATTTTCATTTGGCCAGAGAGGAATTCTGAGCCACATATTTTTTTCCTGTTCCCTGTTTTTTAAAGCTTCTATTTCATCCTACTATTTTTAAATACATTTTTAAAAAGCAACATCATATTCTCAATAACACCATAATAGGCTTTTGCAAATGTATCCATAAAAAATAAGTAAAAGGGAATGTTATAAATATGTAAGACAGGCTTCCCAATAAAATAACTTTCACAACAAAATGATCCGTCCTTAATGAGTTCTCTACTTTGTACATATGTCATTTGTTTCATTAATTTAGCTATATACCATAACTTTATTCTATTATTAAGTTACTGAGGGGTTTTTTGGTGACTGCAGTTTAGGGGTAATGAAGATCTTTGCTATTACTATCATCTAATTGTTGGTCATATTTTTTCACAGTCTTTCACACTTCCAAATTATAATTTTTTAAGGTTTTAACAGAATTGCATACCTGACTGTATCTTTAAATTGCTTAATTATATTCTTTCCCATAGACATTAATTTTAGAGCAATAAATGTGCACAAACTCAACATTATTTTACTAGGTCTCCGGCAATTTGCATCTCTCATTTTATAAATATTTCTTATCCTTTCAGGTGTTAAATACAACTGATATAAAATTTTATAATGGCTTTCTTTAACATTTACACACAGAAATACAGCTGGAGATGTGGTAACAATATTTTTCCAATTTTCCTCAGATAATTGCCACCCCAAGACAGTTTCCCCATCTTACTCGAAAATTATTGCCCAAATGATTTTCAAACTCCAATAATATCTTATAAATTATAAATAATAAACCTTTAGAGTTATAACCATCATTATGCAATGCTTCAAATTTAGTACTAGTCAATTGTAACATATCATTGTATACAAGGCTGTGCATTTATACCTCAGCTGGAAACAAGGAGGTTCAACGTTCAAATCATTATGAAATTTCTAAACCTTATTTGCCTGGATTGTACAATGTCACGATCTTTCCATATGTTTAATTACCCCATTCATACAGCTTTTTTCCATTTTGTGTGCATATGAAAATGATAATTATGATGTTCTAGGGTTTTAACAATTTTAAAATTTATTCCAGCTATATAATAAAAATTCAACATAGGATTTTTAACTCAAACAGATATCAAAACACCATGGTAGGCGTTTTAGTGGGCTAGCACTCAAATCTGTTATTCTTTCTTTGCTAGAAAAGATACACTTATATTATACATCAATGGAACTGGTAGAGAGGGCAATTTCCTTTGATGCCCACCCTCTTTGCCCCTCACACTGGACTGGGTCTAATTCAGTTTGGTGTACTGGCAGGACTCTAATCTGAGGATCCAGGTCTGATTTCCCGCTCCTCCGTTTGAAGCTGGCTGGGTGACTTCAGGTAAGTCACAGCTTGCTCGGAGTTCTCTCAGCCCCACCCATCTTACTGGGTGATTGTCGTGAGGATAATAATGACACACTTTGTAAACTGCTCTGAGTGGGTGTTAAGTTGTCCTGAAGGGCAGCATATAAATTGAATATTGTTGTTGTTTTCCTGCTGGTGGAAAAAGGGAGGAGGAGTTCCTTGACCAACCAAAGACTTATGCTGGGGGGATCATGGCACCTGCATAGACCAAAGCCAGGTGGGACAGGGCTATAGAGGGGGATTAGGTGAGATTGCATGAAAAAAACTGGCTGGATCCAATCCAAGTTCCCTTCAGATTTCTTGACCCCAGGGGCAGAAGTTCAGGGGGCTCAATGGGTTCCAGTGAGGGGGCGGGGAGAAGCCCACTACATGGGCTCCATTCCACCGATAGCACTTTGCCTCCAACCTCATCTCTACAGATATTTATGTATTTTTTGTTGGAATAGAGATAACTCAGCACACCTGGCCCTTAAACCAGACAGTGAAATTGTGTATTTGTGCGATGCCTCTCCTTATCTGATCTGGAGCTTGTCTCTGACTCCTGTGCTCTTTTTGTTTTCTCTCTCTCCTGCTGGTCTTGCAAAAAGCAAGATGGTTCTACAGCAAGCTTGGAAGAGGCACAGCCACATTCCCACTCATGCGCAGCCAGATTAGCTGGCCACTTGTAACAGGAAATACTATTATTCAGATTAGGTTTCTATGCATCTTCTTCTGCTACTACAAAAGTGCAAGTGAACGTGAATCAGCTTCAAGAAAAGTTTTATCTGTTGTAATATACTGGCTTGGAGAGTGTTCCACCATACATGATTCCACGCTTTCCTGACTGTGTAACTTTGCATTAACTAGTATCCCCATTCTTTTTTTTTTTACTTCACATATTTGTCACTAACATCTAAAAGGTGCTTTAAATTAGATGGTAAAAGGATATCTGTCTTTGTGGCAGAAGTCTCACATGAGAAAACCCAACTTCTTACTAATACTCTTTGGTATTCTCTTATCCATTTAAGCATAACACATGTCCTATTTACAATGTCTATAATTCCATGTCGGCATCAATGTTCTCCAATATTACCACCACCTGCTCCCATCTGCCCCACCTGCTCCCATCTGCCACAGTGACCTCTGCACTCCATCCATCCATCTATCTATATCCCCCTGCCCACCCCCCTATATCACAAACCAGAGGTGATGTGGAGGAGGAGGCAACCAGGAGACCCTTCTCTGACCCCTGCAGGAGCATATCTGTGCCTTCAGATATCAAGAGTCCAGCAGCACCTATAAGACTAACCAAATTAGTGGTAGGGTATGAGCTTTTGTGAGTCACAGCTCACTTCTCCAGATATGTCTGAAGAAGTGAGCTGTGACTCATAAAAGCTCATACCCTCCCACTAATTTGGTTAGTCTTATAGGTACTACTGGATTGTTGCTCTTTTCTACTAACCTACAGAGCAATCTTAACTGGGGAGGCGCAAAAGTGTTCAGGGAACCGACTAGCCCTTACACCAACATATCTCGCACTTGTGTCAACATAAGCCCGAGTTACTCTTGCACAGCTCCCCAGCAGAGCCCCACCAGGCTGGTGTGTTGGTGGTACCCCCCCAACACAGCTGGCTGCCAGAGAGCTTTAGGTGTAAACTCCTGTGCCAACATGGCAGGGGGCAAGCCAGGGAGGGGGAGCTGATAGTTGGCTTCCTAAGCCGCTCCAGGCTGGGCAGTGCTCCCACATAGCAGCGGACAGTTATGCCATGAAAAAAGACAGAATAGCCCTAAGGCGGCCATGGAAAGGGAAAAGTCAACTGCTCCCCCTTGTACAGCCCTGCCCAAATGGACCAGAGGAGCACAGGATGCCAACTACAGCTGCAACCAATTCCCTTTTGCCCTGGCAGCAGCCAAGCCATAGCACCCAGTCATGCCCATCAGTCGTACATTCACCATGTCCATAACGCAACTCACTAAGTAGGGTGCACAGCATGGGGTTTCATCTCAGGGTGCTATGCACCTTGATGGCAGGAGAAGCAGAGAGTGGGCCCTTTGCGAAGTTGGGCGAGCACTTAGCACTTACACCCCAAGGGAGAGCAAAGTCAACGTTTGGATAACTTCTTTATTGCAGACCCCTAACAGGTACCCTGTGTCCAGACTCCAGAGGCTCTGCTTGAAGGGGCAAGGACACACTGAGGAAGCTGGGGAGCTGGCTGCCCCACTTCCCCTGTTCCCCTTACATGAGGCCAGGTGTTGCCTCCCAAATGCTGGTGTGTAGGGAGGGGTAGCGTGAGCCAGGCCCTCCAAGCAGGGCCAGATCCAGGGTTCCCGGCGTCCGGGACAACCCAAGTCCAGCCGCCCCTGCACATGCATGCAGTGCGCGCATGCTCCCAGCGCTGCGTGATGAAAGCATACACAGGGTATCCACCTTGGGAGCCCTGAAGATGGCTGTTAGCAAACTCCCTCAACTGGAGCTCCCCACTTTGGGGAGAGGACAGAGCACAATGTGGGTTTGCGAGCTGCCCCTCTGCAGCCCCTTGATAAAGAGGCCCAACAGCCCTGGGACTCATTCTCTTGCAGGATCCGAATCCAGCGCAGCAGCAGCAAACCCATCTTTGCCACTCACAGAGCGTTTCCACACTGGAGGGGTGTCATTTGGACGGCAGCAGCATCTCCTGGCACACACGCTCCCCTGCATGGGTCTATAGATCCTCCTGGGGCACTGCAAACTGGGCGGTAGTTCATGCCGAGGCGGTGCCCTTTGCCAACACAGCACACGTCTCTTGTTCCAGTCATGCAAGTGGTGATCCAGCTAGGATACCTGGGTGCATGGCCAGGATGGCTCCCGTCACTCTGATCAGGTTGCATTTCCAGCCTGGCTCCTGGGTAATCCTTCCTCAGCAGCAGTTCGACTTGGGGATCTCGCTCACGAGTATGCAGCACAAGTGTGGGTTGTTCCACAGCTCCCTGTCCGGTGGCATCCTGGAGGCTGAGCCCACACTTAGGTTCCCTTCTCTGCCTCACACATACTGCAGGGTGCTGGGCTGGAGGGCTGTCCAAGACAACGTGCAGCTGCTGTGAGGAGGGGGTTCTCTGTGGGGGCTTTCTCACTCTCCTATAGTACTGCTGGCATCTGATAAGCAACATAGGTAGTTAGTACATGGGGAGATCCAAGGTCAACGCTAGGGTGCCACTGCAGAAATAATGTTCCAGTCAAAATTCTGAATCTTTGAGGCGTCCCATCAGCTAGGCCATCCTGCTCCCCCTTTTGCTGTTTGTGGGGGAAGTGGGCAAAAAGTCAGATCCAGGGCTTTAGCCTGCCTCTCCCTTCTGCCCAAGTAGGGTTTGAACCCAGAGTCTCGGCCATGCGATCCCAGTGCCTTTCCACTAAGAGCTAAGTGACAACAGACGAATTACACGAGGAGAAGCACGTGAAGGGAGTTGCAATGTTAGCTGGGAAGCTGAGTTTTAAAAGAAATCGGAAGGCTTTGTCAATTTCCCCTCTCTACAGAGCCAGGGTTAGATGAAACTGACAGAGTCTTTGGGAGGCAAAGAAGAAATTAACAAACCCTCTGAGCAGCCATCTCCCTGGCTCTGTAGAGAGGGGAAATTGACAAAACCTTCCAATCTCGCTTCCCGGCTAACACTGCAACTCCCTTCACATGCTCCTCCTCGTGTAATTCATCTCTTGTAGCTTGGCTCTGAGCGATGCCACTCCATCTGATAGTCTTTGGCTGGCCCCATGTTGCTGGTGGTGACGTGAGAGCTGCAGTGGGCACATCTCTGGGGAACCTCCCCTCCTGGCCCTGATATGAGCGGGTTGGTCCCGAAGATCAGCATCTGTGGGTTTGAGCCTGGTCTAGGTCTTTTGGGTCCTTTTCCTTTCCTGGTTTTACTTTTGTAGGGAAAGAGGGGTGACTGTGTGGTGCTTTTGCTGAGCTGGGGAGGGGGGGGTCTCTTGAGCCAATGCCCCTTTTGGGGTATCACAGTTGTGGGGTCTTTCCACCCTGTCCACTGGCTCTGGGGTGAGGAGTAGCCTTGAGAGGCAGCGGCTGCATGCACGGCCAGAAATTGGCTGCACCTGTAGCTGCCACTCACAGAGATGTCTATGGCAGCTGTTGTGTGATTGGGGGATGCTACCGCTTTATCTATGGAGACTGGAGAGCTTGCTCTGCTGCCTACGCCTGGCCAGGTTCACCTGTCGGTGTATCTTCCTGTGGAAAGTCCTTAGAGAAAAGGCCAATGTCACAGAAGTTACATGGGTGCCTGGATGCCTCCACCATGGCTCCCTTTAGGATTCTGCTGCCCAAAAGGCAGACAAGTTTGCAAGCTTTCAAATCCCACAGAACTCTGCATCGGATAGAATCCTGTGTGAACAACAAGGATGCACAGTTAGCGTTATTTCAGGGAAGGGCATATGAAGTGACTAACCTGGTTGGATATGAATGGTCGCGCAAAAGCAGGGAGAAGGCAGCAAATAATGTGTTTTTAAAACACACAATTCACAAAATGGAAAATAGCAGCCAAAGATTTTAAGGGCTGTACAGGCCTTCTCCACTGCCTAAATCCTTTTCTCTCCACTTGGATCTCGGGGGCTAGCTGTAACGCAACAGAGATGAATTTTCTAGCTTCTGTTTTATGCATAGTCTCCCGGAGCAACGGCTGCTCAGTCCTTCTCTTTACCTTAGAAATATGGCAGCTGCTTCTTTATTTTGAGCAAGGCTGAGCCTGAGGGCAGTTTCCTCATCTGGGTGAAGTGCTGTGAGTCACCGACCCCTCTGGCAAACCGCTGCATGAATGGCGGCTTCTCCTACGTTCATGGGTAATGAGTGCGTCGTTCCCACGGGGCCTAACCAAGTGAGGAACAGCTGCCAGGCAAAACCCTGCTTGAAGAAAGCCAGGCTTTAATGTAATTTAATGGAGTAGCAGCTTTGCATTCTTGGAGAGTTAAATAACCAGGAGAAATAACCATAAATTGATCCACGCTGATTGGTGCATGGTGTATCTCTCCCCACACTTATTCAAATGCTTTATGCTTCTGCAGCCACTGAAAGGAAGAATGAGAAGGCAAGTATCCTATTGCCCCCTCCCACCGCTAGACCAAGCCTGGACCAGTATTCTACCTCTTCCAGTCAGAGCCAAGCTACAAGAGATGAATTACACAAGGAGGAGCATGTGAAGGGAGCCACAATGTTAGCCGGGAAGCTGAGTTTTAAAAGAGATCGGAAGGCTTTGTCAATTTCCCCCTCTCTACAGAGCCAGGGAGATGGCTGCTCAGAGGGTTTTGTTAATTTCCTCTTTGCCTCCCAAAGGCTCTGTCAGTTTCACCTCCCCTTCTAAGAGGCGAAGAGGAAATAAACAAACCTTCTGAGCAGAGATCTGTAATTCGTCTCTCGTAGCTTAGCTCTCACTGTTGCTGGTATAGAACGTAACAGGAAAGTTTCTGGTAGGCTGCTACCTTGGAAGGCCACTGGCAGTCAAGAGCTAGCCAAGCCAAGCCTTGGGTTTGTCATCACCTACCTCACAGGGTGGTGGCTGTGAGGATCAAACGGAGGAGGAAAGAAGGAAACCCCAACATGCTGACAACACTCCTGTGGTCCCCCACTTTGTAGTGGTCCGCAGCATTGGAGAAGGTGACCTAGAAGCCGATACCTGTGGCCTAGCAGTTTGATTCCACTGCCACTCCTCCGCTTGAAGCCAGCTGGGTGACCTTGAGTCAGTCATAATTTCTCTCTCTCTGTCTCTCTTTTTTTTAAAGATTTTTATTAGGTGAGAATGTTAATACATACAACTTTCAAATATTATCTTAATATCATTTTCCCCCACCCTTTCCCTCCCCCCCTTTTTCAGGACTTCCAACAGCTTTCCAACCCTATATCTTAATCTATTCTTAATCTATCCTCTTTTTCTGTAACTCATTATATCATATTTACCTTCTACTTTGTTAAACTAAGCTCTATCTGTTAGTTTCAGACCTATTATTATTAACTTAAAGTCTATTATCTATTACTATCTGTTAACTTCAAATATATTTAAATTTAAGCTAACAATTAAGGAAAATATCTACTTTATTAATTTTACCAATATCTATTAACTCCAAGTCCACTTGAATTTAGGCTCACAATTAGCTAATACTTCACTTCATATGGTAAAGATTCTGTCTCTTCCAATAAAAAAAACCCATTCTAATAATTTTCAGATTGCCATAATTCCCCTTTCATGTCCCACTTCTTCTCTAGATATGTTTTCAATCTTCCCCAATCAGTAAAAAATTCTGTTAAATTCTGATCTCTCAACTTTCTTGTCATTTTATCCATTTCCACCATGTACAGCAATGTATACATCCGAGTCAGTCACAATTTCTCAGAGCTCTCTCAGCCCCACTCACTTCACAGGGTGATTGTTGTGGGCACAGTAATAACATATTTTGTAAACCGCTCTAAGCGGGCATTAAGTTGTCCTGAAGAGCGGTATATAAATCAAATGTCATTATTATTATTATAGCTGAGAAGGACCTGATAACTCCTGGTCCATTTTAATGGCCCAGTCCATCTCTGCTATCTGTCCAGGCCTAACTGAAGAGAATAAATTAATCATCAAATTGAATTCTGCACACATATATATGAGCGCTCGGTTTTGAATGTTAAGAGCAGATTTGCCTTGCACAGTGTTTGGATGGTCTTTTCACACAGCTAAAGAAGGACGGTTCCTCCACTGCTGAATGTGTGTGGCATGCAAGGGTCTGCATTTGCATGAAGCCGTTTGAGGTAGGACTCGTTTCAGCTTGCTCTCAACTCTGCAGCAGTCTAGGGATCCCTCTCACCCATTTCAAAACTTAATGGCCCGTCAACTATAATTCTTCTGTAGTGATGCACTAAATCTTCACCACTCTGCTAAAAAGCTGCTTTCCTTTCAAACCACAGTCCAGAATAGGAACTATTTAGGTCAAAGCCAACGTGTATTTTAACTCGCTAACTCTATTTCTTCAGTAATTAGAGGTGAGAACCATGCTGATCTTAGGCAATAAAGCGATTTCCCCTGGCTTATCTATCCCAAATCAGCCCCCTTCCCATTTTTATGGATGCTCTGTTTCACGTCTGAAGCTAGGGAGGGAATGGTGAATTCCCTTCTAGCCATTAACAGAAGACACTAAATATCCTTTTCAGCCTTATTTCAACAGTTTCACAGCTCATTTGCATAGGAAATTTTGCCAGCATTAAGAACGTGCTTGCTTCAAAGACCTGGGGAAGAAGCGAAGAATCAAAGGCGCCCACTTTCCCCCCAAATTGCAAGAACTCTGCAGAATGAACCTCAAAGGCACTTTGTACGTTGTGAGAAATGATTCACACAACCTCCCTTTTTACCATGGCAGAGTTTGCACAGAAAGTTGGCAAAATGAGCTGGTCTTAATGCTCTAGAAAGCATTAAATCAGGACAACAGGAGCTGAATATATGCTGGGGCTTTAGACATTGCATTAATCACACAGCTGAACTCTCCCCCACTTGTCCCACTTTCCTATATTTAAGTATTTATACTCCTCTTTTCTCCCTAATGGGAACCCAAAGAAACATCTTTTCCTCCTCCATTTTATACACACAACAGCCTTGTGAGGTAGGTTAGGCTGAAAGAGAGTGACTAGTGGCCCAAGATCACCCAGCAAACTTCCAGGGCAGACAGGAATCAAACCTGGGTCTCTCAGATCCTAGTCTGACACTCTAGCCACTACACCTCACCACCTCTGATATTTCTAAGGATAGAACCTGCAAATCTGAGCACCACTAAGTGATATTCAGTAATGGTGAGCTCAGGTCTGTCTCTCTCAGCCTAACCTACTCAACTCGGTCGTTGGTGTGAGGACAAAAAGAAAGGGAGAACAAAGTTGTAAGCTGCTTTGGTTTCCCATTGGTGAGAGATTAAATATATAAATAAATACAGATTTAAAAAAATGCAATATACCTGCAAACACAATCTCTGGTTCCAAAGAAACCAATGCTATTAACTACCAAACCAGAGTTGGCTGAAAGAACTCCTGCAGCTTCCAGCATGATGTAATGGTTTGAGTGTCAGAGCCAAGCTACAAGTGACGCCTTATACAGGATGGACACTTGTCAGCTTCCCTCAAGTTTTGATGGAGAATGTAGGCGTCCTGGTCTTGCAGCTTGGCTCTCCATTACAGCTGCAAGACCAGCCTACATTTCCCATCAAAACTTGAGGGAAGCTGACAAGTGTCCAACCTGTGTCAGGTGTCACTTGTAGTTTAGCTTTTAGTCTAGGCTCTGGGAGACCTGGGTTCGAATCGCCACTGTGCCATAGAAGCTCACTGGGTGATCTTGCGCCAGTCAAGTCATGCGCTAAGCAAATCACAGGGTAGTTTTTGTGAGGATGAAATGGAGAAGGGGAGAATGCAGTAAGCCACTTTGGGTCCTTATTGGGGAGAAATGTGAGAAATAAACAAATAAACAAACAAACATATCCTTCTAATGGGGACAATGGGCAAAGCATACAGCTACTTAATCCGGATTAATGGGACAGCTGCTTTGGGTGAACAGTGCTCTGGGAGAATGGTGGGCGCACATTTAAACCTTGTCATCTTCTTAAGAGGAGAGGGGGAAAGTTAAACAGGAATATTTTTGGCCAGACCTGCACCTTAGAAGGCAAAATGGGAAGGAAATGCCAAAGCCTGCAGAGAAGAACTTGCCTGCGCTGACGTTAACAGCCTTGATATTTATCACCGAAGTTACTGAGCGTCATGGCAACAGTGAAAGAAAACAAATCATGTATTTCTTCCTCTGTAGGAGTCAATGACTTAAAAGTTTTCATTTTGTGTCCTACTTTCAGGAGAAGGAAAAGTCATAATGCTGAGGCAGAACTGACTCCATGCACAATCCTTTCTCTACTCTGCCAATTCTACCAAACAGCAAAATTAACAATTTACGGAACACAGAGATCATTCATTTAGAAAATTCATGTGCCACCTCTCCAGACCTGGTTGAGGCAGCTCCCAGCTATGCCTGACAGAAAATATACTGGCATATATTGCTCTGACAAAGTCTTAATTATGATCAGAAAACTGGCTTTTCGCTCTTTTTTTATTTTGTAACATCTGGCCTGATGAAGAGTTCTAGTGAACTCGAAAGCTTGCATTTATATCTTGCATTTATGGGCAAGGCCGGCTCTCCAGCCAAGCCGCCAAGCACTTTTTTGAAGTGGCCGATGACACCATCCCTAGCTTGGGAGAAACCTCCCCTCCCCTCCCCTCCTGGGACCACACTGCCAGCAGCTGGGTTTAAGCCAAGCCCCTCCAAGTCCACTGGGAAAATAAACCAGCAGATACAGGCAATTAATCCCAGGGTTGTTGAGGGGACAGGTGTAACTTGCGGCTGGGGGAGCGGGGGACTTGAATGGACCCAAGCAATGACAGTAGCCCTAAGTGACCCTCTTAGTGCAAAATAGTAAAGAGTCCAGTAGCACCTTTAAGACTTACCAACTTTATTGTAGCATAAGCTTTCAAGAGCCACAGCTGTGGCTCTCAAAACCTTATGTTACAATAAAGTTGATTAGTCTTAAAGGTGCTACTGGACTCTTTACTATTTTGCTACCACAGACTAAAACAGCTAACTCTTCTGCCTCTTAGTGAAGACTGCTATGTTTGCTTGAGCTCCTTTGCTAGCTCTGCGTAATACAGTCTCCTTGGAGTCAAAGATTGCCAGGAGCTCCAATCAATGTAGAACAAGAATGTGTTATGCTGACCTCTGGAAAAGTCTACGCAGCTCAGACGCAGGATGACTGTATTCAGCTCAGTGCATTTTGATTCCACCTTCCTTCCAAAGAGCTCTGGGCAATGTATGTGGTCCTTCCCTTCTCCGATTTATCCTTACAACAACCACCCTATCAGGTAGGCTAGGCGTAGAGAGAATGAGTGACCCAAGGCCACCCATTCAGTTTCATGGCAAGCAGGGATTTGCACTCGAGTCTTCCCAGTCCTAACTGAACACTCTAACCTCTATACTGGTCAAATACAAGCGCTAAATGAAACAAACCCAGACCTGTCTCCAGCACATTTTGAATATTCACATCCCTCCGCAAGAGTCGGTATGGTGTAGTGTAGATAAAGTGGTGGACTAGGATCCAGGGAGACCTGAGTTCGAATCTCCACTCTGCCTTAGCTCACTGGTCGACCTTGAGCCAGTCACTCTTTTAGCCTAATCTATCTCACAGGGTTGTTGTTGTTGTTGTTGTGAGGAAATGGAGGAGGGGAGTACAGTGTTTGAAGCCACAGAGTCCCATCTGGGGAGAAAAGAAGAATCTCAGTGAGAAAGGTGGACTATGAATGAATGAATGAATGAATGGCAGCATTACCTGTATAACTCAGTTTGTCGGCTCCATAGGATGCCAGAGTGTGAGTACGGTACACACAAAACTGCCTTTTACTGAATTGGATCCATGGGCCATCAATTTCAGTGTGATCTCCTTGGACTGGCAGAAGCTCTCCAAGGTCTCAGGTAATGGTATTTCACATCATCTACTGTATAATCCTTTTAACTGGGGATGCTTGGGATTGAACCTGAGACCTTCTGCTTGCCAAGCAGGTGCTCTGCCACTGAGCCATGTCTCCTTTGCCACTAATACTCAGGGGCTGGACGCCAATGGCATGGCATGTAGCCCAATGAAGTCCTTCGGCAGGAGTGAGCAGGTGTGACCCCTGAATGAGGTGGCTGGGACATGCCACCCACAGGGTCTTCTCGGGTAATTTTTGCACCAGGGGTCCCAAGGGCTCCAGAACATCAAGTGTTCACCTTCTTCTATGGGTTACAGGTGGATGGTGGAAAGTGCCCTCAAGTCAGAGTTGACTTATGGTGACCCCTGGTGGGGTTTTCATGGCAAGAGACTAACAGAGGTGGTTTGCCATTGCCTGCCTCAGCAACTCTGGTCTTTGGTGGAGGTCTCCCATCCAATTACTAACCAAAGCTGACCCTGCTTAGCTTCTGAGATCTGATGGGATCAGGCTCGCCTAGGCTAGCCAGGTCAGGGCCCATGGGTTACAGACAAGCCCATAAACAGGGACCCCAAAGGGGCCCCTGCCTTTTCATTGGACCAGGTGCAAAAATCCTGGCCAGTTTACAGCCAGAGTTCCAGCCAGAGACAGTCCCTGGACCTCCTATAAGTTCCATACCTCCTGAATTGTAAACCACACTGATAGTCCAATACTCTTGGGAAATTCAGATTCAGTTCTCTGCCTAAACTAGTGCTGTTAAGAAGAATCCTCTTAATTCCTCTTTACTAGGTTTTCCAGGTCCCCCACTAAATCCCAGCAACTGGCGAGAGGAAATGGAAGGGGAAGGGGGCTCACACCGGCACCCCTCCCTATTTTACCATAGAATATTGCAAATCCTAGCACATCCCATTACACCACCAGCATGAGGCCAGCTCACCAGTCCCTGCCACCTAAATGCACCTGGGACTTGTCGGCTATGGCCTGGCAGCCCCATTCTTTATCCTATATCTCCTTGAAATCCAACAAACTATTTCACTTCCTCTTTTCAGAAACCTGGTGTCTGTTCTGAAACAATTCCATTTTGACAGAAAGAGAGATTCCAAGAAAAGAGAAGCAAGAGGAGAGTATTTTATTTTGTGGATTCTCAGAGACAGACCACGTCTTTCCAAGCCTTGCTTCCCTCTGGTGTGTGAGAAAGAAAGAAAGAAAGAAAGAAAGAAAGAAAGAAAGAAAGAAAGAAAGAAAGAAAGAAAGAAAGAAAGAAAGCCTTCAAAGGGCTGAAGTTTGAAAAGGTGTGCAAAGAGATGTAACAGAACTCTAAAAAGATTTTTTTTTAATGAAAGCAAAATTCTTCTGAAAGAGAAAAAGAGAATAGGAGGAATTAATGGCTATAGGTGAATTTCCAAAAAAGGAATTCTATTGGAGAACAGGAAGACCCAAAGTAGGATGACTCGACTCAACAGAAGAAGTCACATTCTCCAGTTTGCAAGATCTGAGCATGGCTATTGGTAGGACGTTTTGGAGGCGTTTCATTCATAGGGACACTGTAGATCGGAGGCGACTTGACGGCACATAAAACACACAATACAGCACTACCCTAACTAACCTCAGTCCTCCCTGAGTGCTAGCCTTCTCCTCTCTTTGATCAATGGTGTCCCCTACTGGTTACACAAGACAAGTATAAATCATGACCTCTTCATGGGTGTGGGGGGGGGATGTCTTTCTCCACTTAGGAGCCAGTCCTTGTGCTGCTGCAGTGACAGGCTTTCTCCCGCACAGACCCAAGGCCTTGCTTTAAGCCGAACCTTGAACCTGGCTTGTATTTGCAGCTTTCGATTTCTCTTATTTGCTTTTCTTTTTCTCCTGCCCAAGGACACTGGGTATGCACTGGCAACAGCCATTGCTGACTCCTGCCCTTCCACTGCAGATCGCTTTCCTTGCTCCAACTTTTCATTCCTGGCAGCCAGCAAAAATGAGCCCAGCACTAGAAATGTGACCTGCCCTAAATTAAGGTGTGATCCTTCTGGGAGTCCAGGTGAAGAAAACCCAAGTGCAAGGCCATGCTGAGCCATTGCAAGTGACATCCCCTGTGATGTGCAGGACCGATGGCGTTATGCTAGGGCTGCCAACTTCCAGATAGAGCTTGGATGGGCTTGCCAGCCTGTAGGTGGGGCCTGAAGATGATCCTGGAATTACAACTGGTCAGACTACAGAGATCAGTTCCTCTTAGGGTTCCCAGGTGCCCGCCAGTGGTGGGCAAACTCCTGGGAATTTGCCCTCTCATCTGCCAATTGCTGGGCGATCAGTGGGAGGGGGCAAGCTCCCACAGCTTGCCTACCACCAGCAGGCACCTCAGGAGTGTGCGCCACGTGCACGCGGGAGCGTTTCCACGCTTCATTGGGGGCTGATTTGAGCCCCAAACTGGCAGAATCAGCTTCATGTGAAGCACAGAAGCACTTGTGTGGACAGCGCAACGACATCACTTATGGAAGTGACATCACCATGCAGCTGGAATGATGATGTTACTTGCGGAAGTGACATCATCACGTCGCCGCCGGAGCAGTTTGGAATGGCTTGGAGGGTTTGAAAGGGCCAGGGAGAAGGTAAGTGCCAGCTCCGGAACCTCTCGGCGGGAGGATAGAGGGACATGGCAACCCTAGTTCCCCAGGAGAAAATGGCAGCTTTTGAGGGTGGACTCTACGGTATTATACCCTGCTGAGGCCCTCCCTCTCCCTAAACTCTGCGTCACCTGTGCTCCACCCACCCAAGGATCCAGGCTTTTCCCATCCTGGAGTTGGCAACCTTCCATCACATCCTGTTCACATTCAAGAAACTGGGCTGGAGGTGGGGGAGAGGAGGCTTCTTGCCAGGTGAAAACAGTGCTGTCATTTTTCTAGCATGCGTCTACCCTGTTACCTCCCAGAATCAAAATACATTTCACATTTTCTTTATCATAAAAAAGCTGCTTAGGAAGGGACTGGATAAGAAGCCTTATAAGGGGAAGAGTTATTCTCCCTACCTAATGCTGGTCCTCCAGTAGCGATTTCCTTTTCCTGAAGGTTCAATTAATCATGGTAGAGGGAAAAAAATAGGAATCCATACTCTACCGGTCTTTCTCATAACTGTGGCTGCATTGACACCAAACAGCAAAAAATACCCCTGCTACAATAACAATCGAGATGGGAGAGTTGAGAAGGGGGTTCACCCACATCTGTTCTCACCCCACTCTCCACTGCCCCCTTCCTGCTTTGCCCCCTTTTCTTTATCGAACTTAAGCAAAAGCAGAGAAGTGACAGCAATTTTTAAGGGTCTCCCATGGCCCAGAAATTTCCCCTCCCCTGCCTTTGGCTTCCCATGAGCCATGCTGTAACATTATAGCACAAAGTGGCCAAGAAAAGGGGAAAGCCCGGTAGGGGGGGGGGCAGAATGGGGTACTGAGCTGCTCCTGTACCATTTTGAAAGTGGATCTTGGCTCCATCCCCTCCCCACAGCCATACTTCAGTTTCCTGTCGGAGCAAATTAGATTTTTATTTTCTCCTGCGCAAATGGGAAGGGGGGAGGGCTGGACAAGTCATTCCCGCCCCCCCCCTCATTGGGCACAACATCACCTGGATGTTCCCATTGACTGCAGAGCTTTCCACTGCTCAAATGGAGAAAAATCACCGCGTGGAAGCAGTCTGTGTGAATCTCTGACCAGCATCTGACCTCATGCCTTGATACCAAACCAGATTGGGTCCCCTATGCTGCTTTTTAATGTCAAAATGTCAAGAGATCTGTTCATGGATTCTCCTTTATAGTATGTAGATGACCTTCAGCCTCAGTATGGGGATAGCAATATTAGCCTACCTTACACGGCTGTTGTAAGAACAATAAAAGCATCTAGAACGTTCTGTAGTTATTTAAGTTGTATTTGCCCAGCAAAACAAAATTAGAGGTGGTGGGGATATTTCATGCTCAGGGACCCATAGATTCTTAACATATACACCACGGTCCCCCCCAGCCCCCCCCCCCGTCTTTTGCAATGCTGACATGTGATTCCTGTGTACTCCTGTTGGTGGTGATGGAGAGTGCCCTCAAGTCATAGCTGACTGATGGCAACTCTGGTGGGGTTTTCATGCCAAAAGTCTAACCAGAGGTGCTTTGCCATTGCCTGCCTCTGCAACCATGATCTTCATTGGAAGTCTCCCATCCAATTGCTAACCAAGGCCAACCCTGCTTAGCTTCTGAGATCTGACAAGATCAGGCTCACCTGGGCTATCCAGGTCAGGATATATACTCTTAGTAGGACTTCCCAAAAAATCCCACATGCTGCTAATGATTTCCCGATGACTTAGTGGCTTAGTGACTTAGTGAAATATTCTTAAAGACAATCCAGGAGTCTCTTTTTCATAGAAGGAAACTGGTCTGTGGTAAAGAAGAATCTGGCATAAATTTTACTCAACAAGTCCAACTGCAATTTGGAATTATTCAGAAGATTCAAAAATTCAAGGAAGCCTGCTTCAGAAACAGGTTTGACAAGAAAGCAGCAAAGGAAATATCCAGAAGAATGGCAAACATGTTCGAGTTCCTCTAAGTAAATTCATCTCGGTTTATTAAGGGAAGAAGAAACTTCTCGCCAAATCATGTTTAAGCTATCTCGCTTTCCAATAATCTTCCTTGATGAAATCATAATTGAATGCCCACAGGGTGACACATAATCGTACAAGAAAAAACTTGGCTGGAAAAGCAAAAGCAATAAGAGTGCAAACAGTTATGAAAAGTTTACATTTTTTTATCACGTGCCATGAATTGACATGGGCAGAAGGATTCTAAGGACCTATAGCTTCTGTAGCACAGAGGTTAAGTGGTTGGGCTGCGAGTCAACACGTTGCTGGTTTGAATCCCACTTCTGCTATATGAGCTCAGCTGGCGGTCTTGGGTAAGCCACTCCTCTCAGCCCCAGCTCCCCAGCTGTATTGTTGGGATAATAATAACACCACTAATCTGTCTAGAAGAGCAGTATATAAGCACAGTTATTATCTTCCCCAATGGGGCAAATAGCAGCTGGTGGGGGGGGGGAGTAGATTGGGAAAATGGCATGTGGGAGAAACTTAAAGCCCCTGTCCCTCTTACCCTGCAGTCCTGAACAAAATCAGCCTCCCTCTGCTTGATTTTGAAAGAAAAAAAAATCTGGGAACTCTGTTCATGGATAACTAGTTCTGCCCTGTATGTCTACTGACTCAGAAGTTGTCCCACTGAAGTGCAGGCATGCATGCAAAGAACAGAAGTCTGACCACCGCATTTACTTGAAAGAAAGATGACCCAGAATGTAAAATGACCCCTTATAAATGTTATATACAAAAACAATTATTATTGGACATAACTGTAACTTGTATGTAAAATGTAAGATGACGCCATTTTGTGCTGGCATATGGAAAGGGGATCAAACCTTGCACTAGATTAAATACCGTAACGCATACGCACTTTTTTGTATTAGACGCCAACCATTTCTTTTTATTTTTTAAAAAAATGCAATCTGTTGTTTTGAGCAACCACATAGCGTGGGTAGAAATTCATTCCACTAACAAAAAGAAGTCTCTCCCAAACCAATCATCATGAAATAAATGTCTTCTATTAAGAGTAACTAAAATAGAATAAAACATTGTGTATGTACACTTTTAAGTTCTCCAGAACTCTTCATCAGATCGGATGTTTGGGAAGGAGGGAGGAAAAAGCTCTTTCATGCCATGTTGAAGTATCTTTCTATTCTATAGGATGCCTGTAGGGTGCTTAGCTGACTTCAGTGGGCATAGGGTAAGCCTAGCTGGTATCAGATCACGTTCCTAGAATGCTGGGGGAAAGCAGCAAAAAAATGGAAACTATCCAATTGAAAATATATTTATTTATGTGCCATCTCTGCTCAACAGTAAGATGTTAAAAAACATCCATTCAAAACAAAGCCATTATGTAAGCCGGTAAAACAACCAGGGCTTTTTTTCAGCTGGAATGTGGTGGAACAGAGTTCTGGCACCTCTTGAAAATGGTCACATGGCTGGTGGCCCCGCCCCCAATCTCCACACAGAGGGGAGTTTAGATTGCCCTCCACACTGCGGCAGCGGTGTGGAGGGCAATCTAAACTCCCCTCTGTCTGGAGATCAGGGGGCGGGGCCACCAGCCATGTGAACATTTTTGCCGAGCGCTATTTGAACTTTAAAAACTCCCACCTTGTTCCAGCTGATCCAAAGTGACGTCATTGTGTGGTCCTGGGAGCGTGCACGGACTTTGCACACATGCATGTGCACACCAGGGTCACTACCTCCCGCCAAGAGTTTCCCCCTGTGCTGGCAACCCACTGAGTTCCACCACCTCTTTTTCCAGAAAAAAAGGCCCTGAAAACAACCAATAAGTTATCAAATCTTTCTCAGATGCCAAAAAGAACATACAAACACTTCGATCCCTACACCAAAGCTGTGTTGGGATCAAGCCTAAATGGAAGCCACACTTACTTTCCCATTACTTTCCAAATATTCAGGATTGGAAGTAGTTAACAATAAAGAAAATGTACTCTGTGTATGCTCAGAGGTCCCCCAATTTCCTGTTACTACTACACATTTTCTAGGTTTGAGGCCTGGTTCTGAAAACAGGCTGAGTCCAGGTGAACACGGACTCAAAATAGTCTTTGCCCATTGGAAAAATGCACTTATCTACGGCCCGTTTCTTAAGTGACACTATCTTATCATTTTCAAAGAAGCAATACAACCCCGTGCAGAGTTATTCCAGCCTAAACCCGTTGATTTCAGTTGTTTTGCACTGCATCTCTCTCATTATATAAGAAAAAAGAAAGGTAACAGAAGCATTTTTAAAGAGATGCTACAGTTTACATTTCCACAAAGGGAAGCTGGGAGTCGAGAGACTGGAAACAGCCCAAAGGGAGCTTGATTATCCTGCTAGAGGCTGTTGCAGCGAACACCTCAGTCAGTCTTCTTGTTCAGCCATTTATATTAATTGGAGTTTTGTAAACGGGGACACCCCCTGCTCCCCCGCAAAAGATGTCAATTTTTATCTTGGGTGTTCGTGATGGATGGATGGAGAGAGGCTTTGGGGGCTCTTAATTGGGCCTTTGTGCTGAAGCACCACAACATGAAATGTTGACATGAAATGTTCTAATAACTAGGCCGTCCAGGTGGCCGAGTTCCACAGAGCTGGCGTTCCTGTCCGTTCCATTCAGGGCCCACGCCACTGAACAGACGGCTTTGGGCCTTACACTCATTCACCCTAATGTTCTCTCCCTGTTGCATAGCAACCAATTTAAGTAGCTGGGATCTTTAGCCGTCAGACCAGCAATTCACACAAATAAAGTGGTTCTGGGGTGGACTGGATTTTTCTAGACATAGATCTTATTAGGGTTTCTTTAATCATTATTGACTTGGGTTTTTCCCTTGATGCTGGGGAAAATACTCATGTGGGAAGGCAGCTTGGCAGCGAAGGGATTTCCCCTGCCCAACAAAAATCTTTTGCCACAGTCATATGTTGCAGAGTATTACTGTTTATACACATTTCCCCATAAGTGGCCACAGTAATTAGTTCACTCATGAGGACATTCAATTATCAAAGACCTAATATGATCACAAGAAGAAGGGAAGGTTGTCTTTTTTGTACATATACTATCAGATTGCAGCTAAACATGGGCACAAACCCAAAAAACCCCGAACCATGAGGTTCGTGGTTCATGGATTTTCACGAACCAGGAACCACGAACTGGCACGGAACTAGGGCCAGTATGAACCAGTTCGTGGTTCGTGGGGTTTAAATACCCCTTTCCGGCTGCTTAGCAGCGGCAGGGAAAGGGGCATTTAACAGTTTAAACGGCCCTTTCCTGCCTTGCAAGCGGCAGGTCTCTTTAAACTATCAGCGGGCAGGCAGCAGGGGATCCCCCCTCGCCGCCTGCCAGCTGATAGTATAAAGGGCCTTCTCGCCCCTCAAATGGCCGCCTCGGGGAAATGGCCATTTAAACTGTCCCTTTCCCAATACGACCCAAACGAACCCGAACCAGTAACCAGTTCGTGGAAGTTTGTAGAAAGGAGCTTCCACGAGCCGTGGTCCGCAAACCAGGAACCGGCCTTGTTCGTGTGTTTTTTTGGGTCGACATTGGATTCGTGCCCATCTCTAACTGCAGCTTTCTACCTTCTTTCATACATTATGTTCTTTCAGTATAGAAAGTTTTGTGTAGGATATACTTTTCAATCTCCATAAAGATTGTCACAGACACGTCGGTGACTGCGCACATATATATGTTTATAAATGTTGCAGGAAGTTACAACCAATCCCAATTCCCCAGCATGGTTTACAGAAATAGTCGTACAAGTTTTACCCTCCTTAGAAATGTTTCCCATGTAAATGAAAGTCATCTTTGAAGTGGACTTCAGTCATTTCAAGACAGGTAGAGGAGAGAAACAAGGGGTGGAATGGCTTCCATCTAGATGATACAGGCTGCCCATTTGCTAACTTCAGAACTTCTTTGGGGCCATCACAGGTTTGTTCACCTTATGCAATTAAGGATGCCAACCAGCCAGGAAAACAGTGCCCTGTCTCTTCAATAGAGGTTTAATATGCAGAAATCTGCCATCGAATGTAGCAAAATACCATCAGCTGATATTTGCTGCATATCAATCTGACATTAAAAGGGCCAATTTAATCGCCAGCAACCCTCTATGGAGTCTCTCTAAGGTTGCCAACAACTACAGGAAAAAATGTGCTGCCACTTTAAAAGAGGTTTAATGTGTCGAAGTGAGTTGTTGAAGCTTTTAACAGCACAGAGGTAAATAACATCACCTATTAAATAACATCCCATTAAATTTTATTTAGAGGGCAGGACCGTTTTTCTCAAGGTTGCTCGCAACCCCAAGTCTCCCCAAGCTGAGATGGTTGCCTTTCAGCTGTCTCATATCTGCCTCTTTTCGGAGGAAGAGCAGCCTGACATATGGATTGCAATCATTTATACATTTTGTATTACTGACAATTTTATAAGTTTTGGCTTTATTTCCCTTCATCTTTTTCTTTCTGGGTTTGGGTGTGTGTAATAAAATACAAAGCTGCCAGATCGCACCGCTGATGGGGAGCTGATAGCAGCTTGTATTACACATGCAAATAGAGGTATTAATCCTTCATTATGTAATCCTGAATTAACGATAGATTCATTTTGCTGGGGCAGGCTTGCCCCTCAATTGCAAAAGAAACTCAGGAGATAATGATCTCTGAACAGCTTCTGGAAAAGCCAGCCAAAGAGGTTACCACCTTATTGAATCTGATGCTTTGAAACCTTACTGTTATCTCCATCGCTGCCAAAGCTCATCGAAAGTGAGTGATTAATCATTCTGGGTTGATTATTTTCAAATGACACCCTCTAAAGAGCCTGCATAAACGTGGCCTGCTCTTCCTGCCTCTACTGCGAAACAAAACCAGAAAGATGATCCCCTTTCAGCTTCACAACAGCCTTGTGGGGAGAGGTGCCATCACCAGGTTGGGAGATTCCTGGAGATTTGAGTGGAGCCTGGAGAGGGTAGGGTTTGGGGAGGGATGGACCTCAGTAGAATATAATGCCATAGAGTCCACCCGTCAAAGCAGCCATTTTCTCCAGGGGAGCTGATCTCTCTGGCCTGGAGATCTCCAGCCACAACCTGGAGGCTGGCAACCGTACCCAGAAAGCATCCATTACTGTTGCCATCTTCAGACTGGGAAATTCCTGGAGATTTGGATGTAGAGCCTGGGTAGGGTGGGCTTTGGGGAGGGGAGCGACTTCACAGGGCTAAAATGCCAAACAGGCCATCGTCCAAAGCCACTGGTTTCTCTGTGGTAAGTAGGCCCTGTCATCTGGAAAACACTTATATAACAACAACAACAACATTCAATTTATATACCATCCTTCAGGACAACTTAATGCCCACTCAGAGAAGTTTACAAAGTGTGTTATTATTATCCCCACAACAATCACCCTGTGAGATGGATGGGACTGAGAGAGCTCCAGAGAGCTGTGACTAGCCCAAGGTCACCCAGATGGCTTCAAGTGGAGGAGTGGGGAATCCAACCCGGCTCTCCAAATTAGAGTCCCGCACTCTTAACCACTACACCAAACTGGCTCTCAGAGATCTCCAGGCTCCACTTGGAAGTTGGCAATCCTAGCCTCTATGGCAGAGTGAGGATTTGAACCCAGGTTTCCCTGCTCCAATTGCTACCACTGCACATTGGGTCTCATGAACGGAGATTAGAAACTCATGAAAGGAGATTAAGGGCCAAGCTAGAAAGGGCGAATTATACTTGAATGGCAAGTGAACAGACTCACATGTATTCCCCCCTGTTCACTTGCGCTCCACTTGCACTCCACTCGATCATGTGATTGAGTGGAGCGCAAGTGAACAGGGAGGAATGCATGTGAGTCTGTTCACTTGCCATTCAAGTGTAATTTGTCACTTCTAGCTTGGCCCTTAGGTGATTATGCTGCCATCAAAAGGGCAGCAAAGGAGATTCACTCTCAATCAGTTGGGTATAGGATCCCAGCCTGGAAGAGGTTTGGTTGTCCATGAGCAAGGAAGCATGTATTTAGGATGGAAGTGGGGAGCTCTAGGCTTTTCCTTTAAGTATCTATTACGTTCAGTGAATCCATAACCCTTCTTCTTCAACTTCTTAAGACAAGTCTCCCCTTGCCCTAGCAGAAAAGCTTCTGTCTTCATTCTGCAGCAGCCAGATGTCATGAAGAGCAGCCACATACCTTCTGTGTGAATGCTCTCATGACTCCAGGCTTTCTTCTCTTGCTAACACAAAATGGCTTCCTCTTTCTGGGTTTGAAGGGCAATGGTGAAATGAGTATGTGTTAAAAAAAACAACCACCACCCTGCATTCATCTTATTGTATAGGCCTGAATAGGAGCAGAGAAAGAGAAGTGAGGCTTTAAAAAGATATTATTCTCTATTTCTGTTTTGCACTATTTCATGGGGGCTTTGGTAGCCAAGAAACTTATCCAAAAGAGTCCCTGATTGTTATGGCTGCTAACCCTGAGTTAAGAAATTCTTGGAGATTTTTGGGTGGATCCTGGAGAAGGCTGTGTTTGAGAAGACTTCAATAGACTCCACTCTCCAAAGCATCCGTTTTCTCCAGGCGAACTGATCTCTGTAGCCTGGAGATCAGACAGGAGATCTTCAGGCCCCGCTTGGAGTTTGGCAACCCTACTGATTGGTCAGCCTTTTCTTCCTCTTACTTCTTCCTGGGAAAGACAAAGAATGACAATCTAAGGGCCAAGCTAGAAGTGACGAATTACCCTTGAAGGGCAAGTGAACAGACTCACGTGTATTCCTCCCTGTTCACTTGCACTCCACTTGCGCTCCACTCGATCACTATGTGAACAGGGAGGAATACACGTGAGCCTATTCACTTGCCATTCAAGGGTAATTCGTCACTTCTAGCTTGGCACCTAGTCAATGGACTCTTAGGGGTACAGTCAATGTACCCGTAAGAGTCAATGGACTCTTAGGGGTTCATTGACTGGCAATTTGAGAATGTACCCTAAGCTCACCCAGCTCCAGTTTGCTGGGGGCGGGGGAGATATAGAGAGCGGGGGAGAGAATTAAAATTCTCGCCAGTCATTCCTAGAGTGTCTCGGACCCAGAAATGTTACACCAGGGAGCTGTTCAGCTCAGCTCAAGCCGCCCTCTGAGCTGGGCCACCTCCTGGGCTTGCTCAAATAGCAGCTCAATCCTTCCCAGAGGACATCTGAGCTGCATCCCGTGGACAACAACAGGGCTAAAAAGGCTTAATTTGGCAGGCCCTCAATTGTTTTATCTATTTATTTATTTGCTATGAGGCACTAAAATCAGTTTGCCCTCTAATACTTGGAACTGAGCTTTGGGGGAAAACAAATTGCTGGCTTAACAACCGCAAAGTAGACCACCCATTAAATAACAATGCTTCCTTCATTCCAGGCAGCTACTGTTTAGAGCGACATAATTAATATCGATTTGAAAGACAGGCTTCCCAAGGGAGCCCAAACGAACGCTACATACTGATAAAAGAAACAATCTGGATATCAGATGGCCTGTTTATGCCATAACCTCAATGAATAGCGGTCCATTCCTGTCTAAATTTTTCTTCGATGTTTATACTTAACCCTAGGCTTTGAAAGGAGACCCCTCGAGGGCAAAGGAGGAAGGGAATATTTACTATGAAAGATGGAAGACAGAATTGGAAAGAATGTGGAAATGGTTCTGGGGATACCAGTCACATTCTATGGCAGGCGATCTCCCACGTCCAGCCTCCAAACCAGGTTGCCACTCAAATGAGCAGTAGGACCACAAAGGAAGGGGGTGAATAACATTGTACGGTGTCACGACATCACTTCCGGGTGAGTACTTAGAAGAAACGTCACCATGGTGACTCACTGATGTCACTTCTGGATAATCCCCCCCAAATACTGTTGTGGAGTCACATGATGACGTTTTCATCCGTCTCTCTCCTGCAGCCTCCTGCCAGTTGCCAGCAAAGGGCTGGCAACTGGGTTGCTAACTCCAGCTAGGGAAATTCCTGGAGATTAGGGTTGGGCAGAGTTTGGGGAAGGGGGATTTTAGTGGGGTAAAATGCCATGGACCCCGCCCTCCAAAGCTGTCGTTTCCTCCAGGAGAACCGATTCATGAAATCTGGAGATTAGTAGTGGTTCTAGGGGAATTCCAGGCCCCATTTGGAGGTGGGCAATTCTAGCTGTCGGCCCATAGCTGATTCACACATGCATCACTTGGTTGTAGGAAGGTCATGGATCTGAGAACGAGGAAGTCATCACAGATCTGCTCAGGACACAAGTACATGTTACTTTTCCCCAGGACGTGCGCTTGTAAGTTCCACTCTTTGAATTAAAATCTCAAATGTCCCGTTTGGATTGGGACCACAGCACATGAAAAGGGGCTTCAGTCCCCTCCACATATCAGTGCCCCAGTCATAGAATAACAACATTGCTATTTCCCCTGTTCATATGGCTAGCAGGGGCCCGTCCATTAGCGGTTAGCCATGATCACTCCATCTTTAGGTACAGCAACTTGAGACAATAAGTACAGGGGCCAAAAGCACTGGAGAGGTGAGGCAGCCTTCCTTCTTCCCATCCCTAGAGTGGTTGTTTGGCAGAGGGACAGCAGTGATAGACCCTACCATGAATGACAGAGCCCAGGGTCACAGCATTAGCCTCCCCACCCCTTAGCCCCACTGCTGAATGCCACAGTGCTGAAGTGCCGTAGAAAGGGGAGGGTGAAATTTAGGAGCTGCTGTCCTACTACTGTCATGAGCTCAGTAGGTGGCCTTGGGTAAGCCACTCTTCTCAGCCCCAACATTGGCTTTGATCTGTCTGGAAAATCAGTAAATAAGCACCATTGTTGTTGCTGTTGTTGATGATGTCTTCACTAGTGCAACCAGTATCCAAGCTGGTTGGTGCATCACAGCCAGAGAGGGGCATGGCTTAGTATTATCAGCTTCAAGGTGGGGCCTGGAGTTCTCCCAGAATTATAGCTGATCACCAGACTATAGAAATCAGTTCCCCCAGGGGGAATTTCGTAGAAAAAGAGCTGGAGGAACTCATTAGCATAACTCATTAGCATATGCCATGTCCCTTGCCATCACTGGAAGTGTGTCATTAGCATAACTGATTTGCGTATGCCACACACCCCTGGCATCACCTATCCTGGCTGTTTTGGACCCAATCCTGGCCATACAGGGCCAAGATTGGGCCCAAAATGGCAAAAAGGGGCTGAAAATGGCCGAAAAGGGGCCCAAGATGGTCAGGATTGGGCTGCTGCTGAGTGGGAGAGTGATCCACCACACGTCAGAGGCCCGATCCAGGCCATTTTGGCCCCAATCCAGGTTGAAACAGGCCCAAAATGGCCGAGAGTCAGGTGGGCAGGGCCACCTGACATGTGGCCTCTTTGGGGAACTGCTGGAACTGCGTTCCTGCGCGTTCCCCCTCGAAATGAGCCCTGAGTTCCCCTGCAGGAAACAGCAGCTTTGGAAGGAGTATTCTGTGCTACAGAGTCTAGAAGAAACAGAAATCTTACAATGACATTGCATCTTTGCTGAGCTCCTTCCCCTCCCCCAATTTCACGCCCCCCCCCCCCCAAATCTCCAGGAATTTCCTAAGCTGGGTCAGAAAACCCTATACGTGAGCCATGAAGGGAGAAAGCCAGTTGGAAGCATGACTTTTAAAGATGGAATGGATAGAACATCTCTGGCACCAGCCCCGATTCCTCTGGCAGTAGCTGAAGCCAAATTGCCCACCCTCTTCCCTCTCCAACCGCAGGACAACCAATGTCTCTAGAACAGAGGTAGACCCTCCAGCTTTTGGGGCAACTAGATCTGAACCTGAACATTCTTGTATTCTAGTACAGAAAGATTATGAAAATCAGTAGGTATAGTCCCTTGAACAGATAAATAGTTTAGAATCCAATTAACTACCCAAGTGTCTAGAAGCAGGAATCCTAAACCAATCCACTCTCTGAGAAACTCAGCCAATGGTTGTTGGGGGTTTTCCGGGCTGTATTGCCGTGGTCTTGGCATTGTAGTTCCTGACGTTTCGCCAGCAGCTGTGGCTGGCATCTTCTGAAGATGCCAGCCACAGCTGCTGGCGAAACGTCAGGAACTACAATGCCAAGACCACGGCAATACAGCCCGGAAAACCCCCAACAACCATCGTTCTCCGGCCGTGAAAGCCTTCGACAATACATCAAACTCAGCCAAGTTTGGGGGCAGAGCCTATTTTAATTAGTTTTTGTTTCTACCACTAACAGAGCATTCAAGTAACTGTTCTTCGTTGCTACTTTTTAATAAATTAAAATACAAGATTTAGATTTTGCATAAGTGGCTTTAAAGCAAACTGGCAAAGCATTAAAGGAGCCCAAATTTAGCCGGAACAAATGCAGATCAGATTTGCTTATTCATTAATACAACTAAGTACTAATCCCACAGGAGACAAAGTTCTTTTCTTAAAACGATGCCAATAAATTTTGCTGGAGAATTGAAAAAGAAAAACACCTTAGGAAATTAAAGAATAAAATTGTAATTTCTTTTTAAAAATAATAATAATAATGAGTTCACCCTGCGACACAGGAAACAATAATAGGATGATCTTAGCTCCAGAAATATTCTGCTGCCGTGGCTATGCCAGGTTGGGGAGTTCATGAGCCAAAGAAAAAGCTTTTCAATGGCTCCCAGTATCAGTCATCATTTCCAGATACCTCTAAATATGATGATTTATTTCATGAAGCAGGATGCAAGGCAAGCCCAGCACCTTCCACCGATTCATGTCCAAACCTCTATTAAGTGTGTTTTTCCTGTTTCAAATCAAACTGTTTCAGTCCCAGAGAACTCTTTGCAGAGCCCTTCCTCTTGGAACGAGAAATTATTTATTGTTCTCTACGATGTAGGGCTGGCATTCCCGGACAGGGACACAGAGAAATATGCTTGTGTTGACTCTTCATCTGCTTCTCTCAATGACAAAACAGAAGTCCTGGGCAGAGCAAAAGTGTTAAAATACTAGTAGAAGGCAATGGATGGGCCCAAGATGTACCCCACTTTGAATCTCAACAGTGCCATCAGCACTCAAAGTGACTTTAAGGAAGCAGCTGTTCTGCCAGCTACAACCCGACAGCCAGGGTGGTGTAACAGATACAGCATCAGACCAGGATCTCGGAGATCCCAGTTTGAATCTCCGCTCTAATATGGAAGATTGCTCGTTGAACTTGTGCCAGTCACACATTCTCAACCTAACCTACCTCACAGGGTTGTTGTGAGAAAAAAATGGAGGCGAGGAGAATGCTGCAAACAGCTTTGGGTCCCCATTGTGGAGAAAGGCAGGGTACAAAAAAACAAACAAACCTCCTATGTGCCACTTGAAGATTATATTGGCCCATTTTACAGGGCTGTCATAATATGTGAAGTGTTTTGATCTTCAAGGCCTAGCATTATTAAACTTGCCCAAAGTGGGGAAAAATTGGTATGAAAATCTACTTTTGGGAACCCAAAGAGTTTTACAAATTAGCTACCTTTTAATTAGTCTGAAGTTTTGTTTCAGCTGCTTGCGTTTCCAGATGGGGATAGGTAAAAATGTTGCCATCTGGCAGCCCCACCTGGGTGTCCGTACTAGAGCTGGGATCCAACTTGGATCCCTGGAAAACTGACAGAGACCCTGCAGGGGTCTTCTCTCTTACTCCACTGCCCTTGACAATTTTGGGGGAGGGGGATCAGGCCACTTACCGGTGTTGTTGCCCAGCAGGCCAAAGCTCCCGGCAACTGGTTAAGCAGCTTGAGGACCAGAAGAAAATCTGCTGTGGGTCAGATACACCCCCAGGCTGTAATTTCCCAAAGTCTGTTTTAAAGTCTAGTTTGTGTGAGACAAAAGAGCCGAATGGTTGCCTCAGGGCACAATGTGGATGTCAGCGCAATACCAACTAGGCCTACAAGCATTAGCTGATTACTGAGTGTGATTAACCAATTAATAGCTTGATTACAGAGTAAATATACAACTCTGGTTAATTGGCGCTGGCAACCCAACAGGGCTCTTCCACTGCCACTGCCAGAGCTGACATGTTCCTTAATGTCCCCCACCCCACTTCACCACCGCTGTGCTCTCCCTCTCATTCTTATGAGTGATTAACCTCTGGTCAAGTCCACGCAAATGAATTATTGTCCCTTTTCTCTTACATTCTTCACCGCAGCCTCTTTGACAGCCCCTCCACTGCCACCCCCTGCTTTTTCCGGGGCTTGTGACCGGGGTGGGGTGGAGGGTGAAGAGGAAACTTCAATATCCAAAGAAGCAGAAGGAACGAGAGCTGTCAAATCACTAAGTTTGGCCTGGCCATGCAGGTCACAGTTGCAATTCTGCAGGCTGAGAAGGGTGCCTCAGAACTTAGCTGAGCATGGCTGGGATGGACAACACCAATGTTGTTCTTATGCTGCCATCTTGTGGGGAGCATTGCTTATGGCCACTGCCACTGCCAGGGCCGGAAATACTCTGAAGACAAAATCTTGCCCAGATATGTCTGGATGGATGGATAAAGTGTACGAATATTCGTCAATGGCTAAATTAACTTCTTATGCGCATAACAGACCAATATCGGAATTCCAGAAAAAATGGGAAAAGTTTCTTTGATTACGTAGCTCGAAGTTAAGAAAAATTATATTGTATTGTAGGGATAGGGTCTCAGATGCTTCGCTAATTAGTTAGGGACCATAGACTTCATCACTATATTGCCTTACATATTATTTGCTGCTTTAAATATGTACTCCTACGTACCACCAGGGCTCCATGTTGTCTAATGTTAGTCCTAGAATTGATTATGCTCTGCTTCAGTATTTTTTCTACTCTGTATTGGATTCTTGCTAATACTATGTCTTTTAAACTTGTACCTGTTTACCCTATGGCATTGTTTATGGAAATGTCCTTGATACTGTACTGAAATGTCCTTGATACTGATTGTACAAATCTCATACTGTGTAATCTGCCTGGAGTCTCAATGAGAATGGCGGACTATAAATGACATAAATAAATAAAATAAAATAATGAATAAAGTTAAGAGCAGTTAATATGGGTCAGCAATGACTTGGTGCTTGCACAGGGGACTACCTTTATTTTTTTTAATATGGAAATAGATTAATTATAAAATAGAAACCTTAAAAATGGTTGTTGTGGATTTTCCAGGCTGTACTGCTGTGGTCTTGGCATTGTAGTTCCTGACATTTCGCCAGCAGCTGTGACTGGCATCTTCAGAGGTGTAGCACCGAAAGACAGGGATCTCTCAGTGTCAAACTTCAGTCTGTTTGACACTGAGTTTGACACTGAGAGATCCCTGTCTTTCGGTGCTATACCTCTGAAAATGCCAGTCACAGCTGCTGGCGAAACGTCAGGAACTACAATGCCAAGACCATGGCAATACAGCCCGGAAAATCCACAACAACCATCGTTCTCCAGCCATGAAAGCCTTCGACAATACAACCTTAAAAATGTTGAGTATAAAATATGAAATAGATGACTGATTAAAGATTATTGATATGAAATTTTAAGGTATAAGTAATTAAGGAGACGGAGAGGAGAAACATTCCATAAGTTAGCTGTGTTGCCACATATTCTGAATATATTTTTCTGTTGTAGTTCATATTTAGTATTTTGTATAAGTTTCTCTGCACTTTCTATTGCTATTCGTATTTTTCTTTTCAAGTAACATTCTTAAAAAAAAATTTAAGGAAATACTCTGGCTTGCTTTTTTGGGAGCTTGGTGAACAGACTATTGGTTTGGTTTTGCCTCACATTGGACAAAACAGACTCCATGTTTCCTTCATAGCTGTAGATTCTCTCCTGAATGGACAATTCACTTGTAGGACTGAAGACAGAGTTGCTAACATTTAGGTGGAGCTTGGAGATCTCCTGGAATTACAATTGGTCTCCAGACTACAGAGATCAGTTCTCCTGGAGAAAAGGACTGCTTTGGAGGGTAGACTCTGTAACATTATACTACACTGAGGTCCCTGCCTTCTCTAGTATCGAACCCCAAATTTCCAAGAATTTCCTAACCTAGAATCAGGAGCTATAAGTTGAGGTCTCACAGCAGGGATATGCAGGGACATGACCTTTTCTTTTTGCCTTAAATCAGTTTTCTTTTTCTTTTTTCCTTGCACTGTTTTCTAATTCTTCAGTCCTATCCCCACTGGAATGTTTGCTCTTTATCATATTTTGTAATCCAACCTTGAAAAAGTTGGGGGAGGGGGGAAGGAGGAGGAAGATGATGAGGAAGAGGAGAATGAAAGATGTTTGGGATTTGAATGGAAAAACAGCCAAGGAGTGAGAGAACTAGGGGGACAGGAAAGAGAAAGCCTTGTTTACAGAGCTCAAAAGATGATTTACTTACTTATTTAACTTCTAGTGAATTAAAAACAAAGCAATAAGAACAGTATAAAACAGGCTTATAAAATTAGGTAAATACATACCAAAACAGTATTGAACATATGATACAACAAGTATAATACCTCCGAAGAATACAACAGAGCTGGGTTGCAAAATTAGAAGACGGTGTGCATTGTGAAATCTATACAAGGAACAAAGAAATGAAAAGTGCCTAAAATTTAAGAAACATTAACTACACTCTTATTCCATATTATAAAAATGGGGCTCCTGTTGTTACCTGCTGTAGGAATGCTCATTTGCTTCCATAGTGCTGTTTTTTTATGAATAAGATTCACATAAGTAACAGGTGTAAAGACCATATCCCATTGCTTTGGCAAAACAGGGCGATCTAACTTCTTATTCCATTCATCCTTGAGACTCTGCATATCATATTTATTAACCAACATCAAATATTTACAAACAAATATTGTAGGTTTCGTTTCCCACATTGATTAAATGAGTTTCAAAAAATAGAAGAGACTCTGAAACACAGGGCCATATTTAGATATCAACAAATGCTGCAATTGTAAAACAGAACTTGATAACTGAGAAAATGACTAAAACTCATCATAGTCTATCAATTGATCCAGAGTGAAAATCCCTCCATCTGTCCAAGCCTTCCATAAAAAAGGAGATTTCTTCCCAGTTTTTAGATCTGGATCGGCCCATAATGATAATCAAGCATATGAAAATTGATCAAATTAATATTACTGTGATATTGCTCATCTGTCCAAATCTAAGGATACATTAGCAACCAATTTATTGAAATGTAATATGATCATACACTTAATATCTCTAGGAATCAGTATTCCAAGATAAGAAATGACATCTGGGAACCATCAAAAAAGTCCATCAGCAAATACACTCCATAACATACTATCTCCCAAAGGCATCAACTCAATTTTTGTCCAATTAATTGAATAACCAGACAGTTCTCCAAAAGCATTAATCACATTTATTAATACAGAAATGGAAGACTGAGATTCTGAAATAAGCAATAAAATATCGTATGCATAAAGAATAATTTTAAATCCCCCCAAGTTATGAGCAAAGCCATGAACTCCAGTCAGAATTAGAAACAATAGACAATTCTTTTGTACAATTTTTGCTGCCGGAATGTGCAATGAAAACACTCCGGATGCCAGAGAGGAGGGTGGGAGGAGATGAGTGAGATGTGCACAGCCCTGAAGGAGTCTCCAGAGAACACAAGTCCAAATTTGCAAGTCTAAGCAGAATTAAGTTTCATCAGAGTTTTCATGAGCAAGCAAAATTTAATAAAATCATGTCATTTCAAAGATGTGGCTGGGCAGAGGCCAGAACTATTGTACCAAAGTGTGTGTGTGTGTGGGGGGGGTTGCTTTGAACTTTATTATCTCTGCACACATGAACTTTCAGGAAAATCTAATAATCTTGTCGCTGAAAAACTGAACGTTTCATATACCATTTGCCTGATTTTGGGTGTTACAGCAGCAAGGACTGGTGGAGCTTCAATGCTGCGCTCCCACAGCAAATGTGAGCCAGTGTACTGCAGTAGTTAGAGCATCAGAGCAGGATCTGGGAGACCCAGGTTCGAACCCCCCCTCTGCTAGGGATGCTTCCTGTCTTGGCCTTGGGCCAGTTGCACAATCTCAGCCTAAACTACCTCACAGAGTGGTTATTGCGAGGATAGGATAGAGGAGAGGAGAATAATGTACGCCTCTTTGAGGGGGAAAGGTGAGGTGTAAATAAAGCAAAAATCAGTTTAATAAATAATTAAAACAAGAATGGAATATCCATCTAAGCCAGCAAATGGCTTGTCTTATCAGCTCAATTCAAGAGAAATGATTGTACCAGTCTTTTAAAAAGTTGGCAGCTGCTGGCTTATTTTTTATTTATTTATTTACTTACTTACTTATAGTTCACCTTTCTCACTGAGACTCAAGGTGGATTGCACAGTGTGAGATCAGCAGTCAACATCAAGGACATTTCCATAAACAATGCCATAGGGTAAATAAATACAAGTTTACAAAGACATATCAAATACCAAAATCAAGATGTTTCCTGGGCAGGGCAAATTAATACCAATTGCTTGGAGATTGATTCACTATAATAGTGGCAACTCTTAACGGTGAGAAGCAAATTCCGGTATTCCAATATTTGCATAATAAACAGTTTTCTAAAGTCCAAGTGGCAAACTCCCAATAGAAGCTGGCCTCCTCTCCTCTCCTCTTGAAACACACCCTTCTTCTTGTCAGTTTCACTTTCACTGACTCCTCCCAAATATTAGTGACAATAAAAGCTGTTCAATGGTTGAGCTTGCTCAATATTTTTTTTAAAAACTTTGCCGCATAGCTCACATTGTGTCTTCTGCATAACATTCGGTCAAACAGCCCTGTCCCTTTGCCAAGTAATCAGTTCTTCCATATGAGTAGAGAATTCAAGTACAAGTGACATTTGATTCAACGGGGACTGTACAGGAGGAGTCGCTGACTGGGGCCCCCATTTATGGAATTTTGCTTACCAAGTGAACGGAAGCATCCTTTGCAGAGGGGAAAAAAAAAGAGCATTTGTACAGCTAAGCAAAACACTTTGCCAGGTCAATAGCCAAAGAAGACAGATTGTTCTGTATTGTTGTCCCTTTCTGTTTTAGCCGACAGAATGTTTTTCCAGTAGAAATTTCTACCCTGTGCCTGAGCCTGCCTGTAGTGCACCACAACACATCTGGGAAGGTGAATTTGTTCTGAATGCTTGCGTAAATCTCCAGCAATCCAGCGGGTCTCTGTCCACCAGAACAGACAGGAGGAAGAGGGAGCAGGTAAGAGAGAAAAGAGGAGAGAGGCAAGAGAATGGGCTTCTCTAGCTCGCAGGTGCCTTAAGCAAACGGCAACGCTCCACTGTATTTAAAAATGTGTGGATAAGCCTCCGGATCAGAAAAGAGCACGGATGTGTCATGAAGAATGTTCTTATTAACGGGTTTCCTGGCAACTGAGCATGGATTACTGGCACTGCTAAAACAATTATTTCATAGATTTTCTGTTTATAGTATCAGGGACAGCAGCCTTGCACGCAGAAATCAAGCATGCCAAGTTTTTCCTGGAAACAGCAAATTTGCTTAATTTCTGTACGGCAGCTATCAAAGGCAGAGCAGTGGGGCTATTAAGAAAGTATTTGTGTAAACTCATGTGCTACACGAATAAATTATATTAATTTTTTTTTTAAAAAAGAGGAAGTGGGTAGCTCTAGGTGAACGGCAGGGCAATCCTCAACAGAAAAATGCCCTCCTCGGCCCATTAACTTCAGTGGGTTCCAAATAATGTTACTCTGCTTAGGATGGCACGAAGAGCCTTTACAGCTTCCTGCTTGTCAGCTATGTACCTGGAAAGCATCAGTATCAAGTAAAAACTGGGACTAAAGAGAAAGATGGATGAGACAAGTCCTGGATGATAAGAATTATTGTTTCTTTGCCATAATAACTACACCGCGTTCAGTCTACATCTGATCTCCAGGTGCTGGGAATTTCACCTGAGTTTCCGGCTGGCCAGTAGCAGAGATGAGACTCCAGAAGAAGACGTTCCACCCCTCTTTTTAATTCCGAACAGGTAGCCCAGAGAAAGGTCTTAATATTGTTTGGCTTGGATGGGATGGGATAACAACAACACACTTTGTAAAACTCTCTGAGCGTGGCATTAAGTTGTCCTGAATATAAATATAATCGAATATTATATATGAATTGAATGTTGTTGTTGTTGCTGCAGCCGCTGCTACTACTCATGTAAACACTCACCAGATATCTTTTTGTTCCATCAGAGGGAGGCTTAGCAGATAGATGTCTGCACTTTGCAATGCCGGTGCAAAGGGCAGTGCGGATGGACGTGCCAAGAGCATGGTGCATGCTTGGACTGGCCCTGGCTGTCACCTCTGCAACAGAGAATTTCTCCTGGACCAGGCAGAGCCCCAGTTCCTTCTATTACAGCACTTTCCCAAAAGGTGTATTCCAGCTGGTTTGGGGGAGATTGTGGGGTCAGGCTGCACGGCCGTAGCTTTCACACAGACATGCATTTCATTCAGGTCTCTGTAAATTGAAATCTAATCCAAGGCTTGTCCAAATGCCATCCCCTGAAAACAGGAATTCTGTGGTCCTTGTAGTTCTATTTATTTGCTTAATTTATACCTCACTTTCCTCCCAACAGGGACCTTGAGTGGTTACATTGTTCTCCTGTCTTGTTTTATCCTCCTAACAAGGAGGTAGGATAGCTAAGTTGATTGAGACTGGCCCAAGTCACCCACAGCCAGCTTCCCTGGCAGAGTGAGGATTCAAACCGGGATCTCCCAGATCTTAGTCTGACACTAACCGCTATGCAATGCTGACACACTCTACAATGGACCCATCCCTGAAACACTGCTCCCTCCCTCCCTTCTTACCCCCTCCTGAAGACCCCTTGCTTGTCTCTCTCTTCTCCCCTTCCCAAAGTATTAGATGAAAGAATGAAGAAATGTGCAAGTTACTGCACACAGCACAGGCACTGAAAATCAACACTTGCCTGCTGCTATAAAGATCTCAATGGAGACTACTTTGAAAAGCTGGGGGTTGGACTAGATGACCCTGGTGATCCCTTCCAACCCTATGATTCTAAATTACACTTGTAACAACCTAAGAAATGATGACTTTATCATCACAGGATAACTATTTGGGCTGCAACAAGTCAACAAGGCTAAGCAACCAGGAATAACTCCCAAAAGGGGTAACACTGAAACAGGGTGTAGGGATGCGTCTTGTAGTTTCACAAAAGATGGTTTTTCTGGCTTTTGCTTCCTGACTGTTTTCTGCTGTTCTCTCCGGTCAATATCTTCAGGGTTCCTTTGGGGCGTCGGCAGTTCCGCCTGCCAAACTGAAGGTGCTTGGGACAAAGCTGGGAAAGGCCCAAGTATCTGGGACACTTTTGGACACCAAGGGGGGACCGTGTTTATGAACCACACAGCAGATTCTGCATGTGAAAGCTATTATAAGATTAAGGTAAGAGGAGCATTCTTTGGAGGGGGAGAAATGAACAGATATTGAAGTATAACCAGACCAGCTAAATGGATGCTGACTCAGCATGGCAAACCTTAATTTGTAACAAGTTTTTTTTAAAATAAATGATTTTCATCCTTGATTTTCTTCTTCTAGGATGACATTCAGCTACTGAAAGAACTCAAGGTCAACCACTATTTGTTTTCTATTTCTTGGCCCCGTCTCCTGCCCACAGGCATCAAATGTAAGCATGACATTTGCCAGTATTTCCCACAATTGAATGAAATGGTCTTCTGTGCAAAATCAGATCACCTGGAACAAGTGATATAATCAGATCCCACATTACAGCATATATCCAAGCTTGTATATGTGCCAAGGGAAGTGGGGGAGGGGAGTATGTTGATATTTTGTCACATATTTTTAGAATTGCATTTTTCATGGCAGGGATCCAAACCATGTAGCTTGTTCTGTCAGCCCCAGGGTGTGTGTGCGTGTGCGTATGGTGTAAACGTGTTTCTGAAACATATGGGCACACCTACCACTTCTTGCCAAACCACTTGACTTTGGAAGAGCAGCAGTACATGATACTGCAAGTAGTCAATTAATGAACACCTGCAGCTCTTTGGAGCCTGACTTATTTGTTAGGGAGTGGCTTTTACGTAAATGCCAAGAAAGAGTTGAGATGCTCTCTGGTCTTTGTTTTTACAGCAGAAAAAGTAAACCAGGAAGGTATACAATTCTACAATGATACGATCAACGCTTTATTGGAAAACAAGATCATTCCCATCATAACTCTCTATTACTGGGATCTGCCACAGGTTTGAATAAAGTTATTTCTACAGTGTGTGTGTGTGTGGGGGGGTTTAGCTATTGTCTGTAAACCAGAAGAAAATGACAGGTGTTTTTCCACAGTCACACCTCTTGACTTTTTGGTGTTTGTGCTTGCAGGTACTTCAACAAAAATATGACGGATGGCAGAATACAAGCATGATAACGTATTTTACTGATTATGCAGATTTGTGTTTTGAGAGCTTTGGGGATCGTGTGAAACACTGGATTACTTTTAACAACCCTTGGGTAAGTCACCACTTCCAATGGATTCATGCAAGAGCGTCTGAAGAACCGTGCAAGTAGATCCATGTGGCTGTGTGCGTGTGTTGCAGTTTTCCTTCTCAAATGGCAGCACCCCCCTTTCTCAATATGACACACAATGGCCATTTAGGTGCAGCATAAAGGAGTTTCCATCCCTTGTAACTTGTGGGAAGGATGGCTGTGTAAATCTGAAAAAGTCCAATAGTCCAGAGGGTTGTCTGGACCTTTGGCACATCTAAAACAGCATTTTAAATTGCGCATGCGCCATATATTTTCAAGGCACTTACCTGTAAATAAGACTCGTTCAATAAATGGGGACTTTCTGAATAAATATGCACACACTCGGACTGCATATTTTATTTCAAAGTTCAGGTGTACAACACAGCATGGCCCTTGCACTCTTTGTTTCATGGCTCTGTATGTGATGCCCCTTTCTCCTACCATGCAGAGTTACTAAAACGAGTAACTAATGTTTTCCAGGCAACTGCAGAAGAAGGGTATGAAACAGGACAGCATGCGCCAGGCCTGAAATTGGGCTCAGACGGAGCTTATAAAGCAGCACATCACATAATCAAGGTAAAACTCTGAACTGAGTTACTACTTTGGTGGATCAGGGAAATGCTGTGGACATAGTTGATCTTGATCTCAAATCACGTTACAAATTTGGTTGACAAGTTTGTAACATGTGGTTTGGATCCTATTACTATTAGATGTATTTGTAACTAGTTGACAATCCCCAGAGTGCTTATAAATGGTTCCACATCTTCTTGGAGAACAGTGACAACTGGAGGGCCTCAAGGCTCTCTCCTGGACCTTGTGTTGTTCAACATCTTTATAAATGACTTTCATGAAGGAAGAGGGGGGATGCTTATTCAATTTGCAGATGATACTAAATTGGGAGGAGTTGACACAGTAGAAGACAGAAGCAAGATTCAAGGTGATTTTGACAGGCAGAAAAACTGGCCCAAAATTAACCAAATGAATTCCAACAGAGAGAAACGTAACGTTCTGCATTTAGGTAGGAAAAATCAAAGACATTCTTATAGGATGGGAGAGACCTGTCCTGGCAGTAGTACATGTGAAAAGGATCTAGGGGTCTTAGTAGATTATACGCTGAACATGAGTCAGTAATGTGATGCTGTAGCTAAAAAGGCAAATGTGATTTTAGGCTCTATCAACAGAAGTATAGTTTCCAGATCATGTGAGGTGATGGTATCACTTTACTGTTCTGGTTAGACCTAATTTGGAGTATGGCGCACATTTTGGGCACCGCAGTTTAAGAAGGATGTTGACAAGGTGAAATGTGACCAAAGGAGAACATCAAAGATGGTGAGGGGTCTGGAGACCAAGTTTTATGAGGAAAGGTTGAAGGGGCTGGGCATGTTTAGACTGGAGAGGAGGCAACTGAGAGGTGATATGATAGCCCTCTTCAAATATTTGAGGGGCTTTCACATAGAGGATAGAGCAGAATTTTTTTCTGTTGCCCCAGAGGGTTAGACAAGAAACTATCGGTTAAAATTAAAGCAAGAGTTTTTGGCTAAACATTAGGAAGAACTTCCAGATAGAGATGTTCCTCAGTGGAACAGGCTTCCTCAGGAGGTGGTGGGCTCTCCTTCTTTGGCGATATTTAAGCAGAGGCTAGCTAGATGTCATCTGGCAGGTATGATGATTCTCTAACTTAATATGAATGTACACAGATCAAGAGCGGGGGGGGGGGGTGCATGAAAGGATAAGCCTGGGCCTGGCTCTTGTGGCCCCTTCTTATATGCCCAGGAAGGCTAATGCCAATTGTCATTTTGGAGTCAAGAAGTAATTTTACTCCAGGCCAGATTGGCCAGGGATCCTGGGGTTTTTTTTGTCTTATTTGGGGCATAGAGCAGGGGTCACTGAAGGAGGGATAGCTGTGAATTTCCTGCGTTGGGCCCTGGTGTTCCTTCCAGTTCTATGTTTCTGTGCCATCATATGAGGATCTTAGGCTGGATTCATTATTACTGTGAGTCACCCATGGCTCAATCCTACACTACTGTCACATCTGTAAGGAGGAACAATGTGTGTAGGCTAGGGGAACGATGTGTTTCCTCTAAGGGCCTGCAATGCTGAAAGCACATCGTTCTGCCAAGCTGAATGCTTCTTTTTTGCACACTGCGTGAGCACCGTTAAGATCCATGCTCTCCTTTTCTCAGAATATCATTTCAATATGAGCAACACGAGGTCCCTGACTCCCACCACACTGGACATCCCAGCATCCACCACCCAGGAAGGAAACAGTCCTTTTCCTTTATCAGACAGCCTCATGTTATTAATGATGCATCCTTTCAAAGCGTTAAGAAATGTTTGTGTGCTCACAAAATTTCCCCTCTGCATCGGCAAAGTCACCCCACTGCTTCTTTGAGCCCCTGTTGCTTATATCAAACCCCACCCAGGCCACCTCTTTTCCCCACAGGCTCATGCGGAGGTGTGGCATTCTTATCGCAAGAAATGGCACCGTAAACAACGAGGTAACCATCAGCAGCAGCACCACGAAGAGCTATGTTTAGAATAAGGCGCCCAACAGGTGGATAACAGAAACACTGTCCCTTTGTTTCAAGGCCTGGTTGGGATCTCTTTAAGCAGCGCCTGGGGGGAACCTATTGATCTGAGCAACAAAGTAGATGTTGAAGCAGCGGAGAGATACGTACAGTTTTCCCTGGGGTGGTTTGCAAATCCACTCTACCATGGAGACTATCCTGGAGTTATGAAGGATTATGTAGGTAAGTCATGCGGGTGGTATCATTTACATTGGCTTTTAAAAACAAGATTTTAAAAAGGCTCTGAGCTGGCCAAAATGAGTCTGATGGAGTATATTTTAGCTCCATGTTAGCTCTCCCCTGAGAGATAACCAGAGTATCACTGCTCTAAAATTCTAGTGCATCATCCTGTTAGGGATGCTTTTACCATAGTTGCTGCCCCTTTAACCACAGTACTTCTCTTGGCAATCTACTATAGTTAGTAGCTCTAACTACTGGTAGCTCCAGAGTGTACCTAACTGCTGTTCAATTAATCCTTTGCACTTGGAAGTCAGGACTGCCTGGGGAGGAGTTAACGACTCAAGACAAAGGGCAGATGGCTTTTGAAGATTCTACCTGTTGCACAGATGCTGTGGTTCAGGTACCCCATCACAACTCCCCAGCTAGGAAAACACAGTCATTTCAGTCCTGTTAAAAACTTCAAATGCCTTTTCTTTCTATATTTTGTGTGGCTAGGTAGAAAAAGTTCTGAGCAAAGAATGGCGTCAAGACTCCCAGTGTTTTCGGCACAAGAGAAAAACTACATTAAGGGCACAGTGGACTTCTTGGGAATCAGTCATTTCACCACCTATTACATTTCCCAGAAGAGCCACCCCCCTCAGGAGGAGAGTTATTTCACTGATCGCAACCTGGTGGAATTGGTGGACCCCAGGTGGCCCAATTCAGGGTCCAGTTGGCTATATTCTGTGCCCTGGGGCTTCCGGAGGTTGCTCAACTTTATTAAGGTACTTTGGACGTCTTTAGTTGAAGGGTCTTGGCTCAATTCAGGGAATACTTTTGTCTTAAGTTAGGAGCACCTTCTGACATCACAGGAAGTTAAAGGTCGATCCAGACGTGTTCCTTACTCAATGACTCAAAGGACTATTTCCTCCTATACTGTCCAGGGCATCAGTTGAGAGCCTCTTCAGATCCTGCTCTCTGTTCCCGTGCCTGCAGATGGACAGGGCTTTTTCAGTGGTGGCACCTTGCCTTTAGAATGACCTTCCCCTTCAGGCTCGGTTGATGCTTCCCTCATCACTGTTCTCTTCACCTATGCTTTTCCCTAATGAGTTCGAATTTTTTTCGGCTGTTTTAGGCCTACTGCTAGCCTGAGAACTGCTTTACCTTCCATTTTAGACGGCACCATTTTTTGTGCTTCTAGGCACTGGTTTGCTTTTATTGGCATGGCTTTTTTTAAAAAAATGGGCTTGGGATAGTTTTGATATTAATATGACATGCTTTTATTGTCTGCTTTGTTTTTTATTGGTATAAGCCGCCTCCAGCAGCTCAGCAAAGGTGACATGTAAATCTTCTAAATAAATGAAATGACTGCAACGTCACAAGGTGACTTGCATATGAGAACAAGCACCGTTCTATACAATTTGCTGCTTTAAACGGTTTTCAATGCAACAAATTCTGCACTCACCTGCCATTCAGCCACTGTCATGAAATCAAGTAATGTACATATATTGATGAATGAGGATTTATGGCTGCCTACTCAAATGATGGTTGACCTGTAACTTCAAGATAAATGGCTCTCAACACACAAAACCACTTTACATCTGCAATTGCAGTTTAGAGTCCCATCGTAAGTAGGGAAGTTACGAACGATCATTTCATAGATATGTGGGAAGAGATTTGGACTCCAGTAAGTTTCTAGTTGCTGGGCCACATGTCCAGTGATTTAATCTCATGCTAGAAGTGCATTCTTTATCTACACACGCTTGGATTACTTTGAAGCGGCAGAACTGTCCTTAAGAGATGAGTTACTGATCACGGCTGGCTCAGTTTTCAATGCAGCAAAGAGACTCCACACCAATCGCATCACAACAGATTATTTGAGCCCAAAATGTGCCACCTTCTATATATGACCAATAATGAAGTTTCTCGCTTTGTGTACAGGTACAATATGGGAACCCGCTAATTTACGTGACAGAGAACGGCATTTCAGAAAAGCTGCAGTGTGCTCAGCTATGTGATGACTGGAGGATAAACTATTTTAAGGGATATATTAATGAGATGCTAAAAGGTGAAATTTAAGTTAATTAATCAAATTTGCCAGCCTGGGTATTACTACCATTATCCCAATTAATGAAAGAATATGACCCTTTTTTTGCAGCTATAAAGGACGGAGTTAACATCCAGGGCTATACAGCCTGGTCTCTGCTGGATAAGTTTGAATGGAACCGAGGCTACTCAGAGAGATTTGGACTTTACTATGTTGACTTTCAAAATCAGAACAAACCCCGATATCCAAAAGCGTCTGTTCACTATTATAAGAAGATCATCAAAGCAAATGGATTTCCTAATCCGAAAGAGGTAAGGCCGCTTACTACTAATTTTTGCTTTATGAAGTTTGAGAACAAGGGAAAAGTCTGTAAGGACCAAAGGGTGAGTTCACCTTAACTCACTCACTTCCAGTGGGTATGATCCATTCACTGTTAAATTCAGCAACCAAGTTAACATTATAGCTGCATACAGATGTCACAAAACTATGGATTATAAAGTGTTGTTTAATAAAATTGCAGCTGGGTATGAGGACTTCCCAGGACCCAAGATTCTTTGCTACAATTTGAACTGGGGTTCATATAATTGAACCCAAGTTTTAAAATCCCAATTGTTCTGTAGCACCACTTCTCACAGCCAACTTGACCACAGAACCGGTACTTCAGAGTGGACAGGAAACCTAACAGCTGCAGTGGAACTGGGTTCTCAATGGCGCCTTCTCAGGGCCTACCCCCAAATCCTCTCTCCATGCCTGTTTCCCCGCTGGCAAGGACTTTGAAATTTTAAGTGCACAGCTGCAACACCTTCCCTGAGTAAAGCCGCAGAATATAAGAACCATGTTGATGACACATTTTAGTAAGTTTGCCAAAACACCAAGAATCACCCTATAAAATGTTCTGGTAGGGTAGGTAAATTCAGCATCTCTGTATGTGTCAAGATAAAAGCAACAGTTTGCATTTGTGACTCGAGAACTTTGCTAGAACCCCATCTGAATGAAATATATAACGTGCCTACATAAATACATACAGAAAACATCTTCTTACAAGGCCACACAATAATTCCCCCCCCCCCTCCCAGCATACTACACACAGGCCAGCATTTACCAATATTATGTATATTCCCTGCCCAACTCCAACCAATCATCTGACTGGAGGATGCTTTGACTTCCAGAAAGGAGGAATGCAACTGCGCTCTCACCGAGCATTTTCGGGCACCTTGCTGCCATTTCAAATTTGGCCCTTGGATCCCCACCAGCACCTGCTACTTCAGATCTCTACATACAACACTCCCGGATTCTTATCTAGACACTCTCATATCTCTCCAGGAGGCAAACAGCAGAACTGCTAGCGCCATGACAAGGCAGGAGCTTCTATATTAGCAGTGACATCCACAAGAGTCTCCAACGCCAAGTGTGACTGACAACCCATGTCAGAGGAGCAAATTCATGATCGCAGCAGGACACAGCATGCATGTGATTAGTTAAGAAATTTCTCTCCTAAGGAAGGAGGGGAGAGTTTTACTTTTACAATCAAGCTCACAAGAATTGCCCTGTGCAGTTCTGCATTAGGTCTGACAGTGACCAGGTAGCCATCTCAGGAAGGCATTTAGGTGCCTCTTGCTATTGAAAGTTAGCAACTGCTAGGCAGACGGATGCGGGCTCTGAAACTACCCGTTTGCATCCTCAGTGCAGTGCTGCCCTAAGCAAGGTGACACTCTGAAGAAAATGCGCTTAGGAGGGTATAACTGCTTAGAAAAGCACAGGTACTCACTACTTAAAAAAGCATTTCTATTGATGGAACATACTCCCCCCCCTAGTCTTCCTTTATGGGGGAACTTTCTTGGCCTTCATATTATTTTAAGCCTTATTTCACAGAAATATGACCCCTGCTTATCTCCATTTACCTTAAAAACAAAACAAAACAGCATTTCACTTTTTTAAAAAATCTGTAAGCTTTTTTGAAAATCTACACATAATAATACAACAGAAATGAGCAGGTATTCTCTCCCTGCTTATCCTTGCCTCCACCTCCCTTAGACTGAATGTTAGATTGCAAACTCTGCAGGGCTTGTATATTGTTAAGCACCATGAACACTTATAGCGTCACATCAATTTTTCGCCCATGGCAGATCAGAAAGATGTTGGTCAAGTAGAGCTTTCTGTGGAAAGTCCTCCAGCTGGCCCACTTGACTACAAACTCTATTTAGGGAAGGCAAAGTTTTTTGAAGACAGTGAAGGGGGGAGGCTGCTTTGCCTTTTCACTCTTTGGCCATCCAGTGTTGCTTCTCGGACCAGCAGGTACCACTTAAGCAGCACATCTTATTCATGCTTGCCCATTCAGGGAGACTAAGGGCAGGAGGGCATTTGCCACTGCTGTCGGTCACTTTAGTGTTAACAATAGTTCTACTTAACAGGTGGCAAGTTGGCACCAGCAGGCCGCTGAGATCTGTACTTCTAGCAGCCAGCTTCTTGTGACAGGTAATTTACATCTTCTCTTGTCTGTATGCATAGTTTGACACTTACTGCCTGACACCACTATAATTTCCCCCCGCCCTTACATTTTATCTGCACAACAACCCTGTAAGGTGGGTCAGACAAAAGAGCTTCAACAGTCTGTCTAGGCCTCTAGCCCATATGTGGCATATATGTACGTATGCATACTACCACCCTTCTTGACTGCTAGGGACAATGCATTGAGTCTCCCGCATTAGAGAGATTGTATGCCTCCCAGGATAGTACAAGCATGGCCTGGGGGGGAGGGGAGGATGGCTATAGTTTGCTATTCGGGGACAACTGCTAGGCATCCTAGTGTAGGCCAGTGCAGTGAAGTGGTTAGAGTGCTGGACTAGGATGTCGATAACCCAAGTTTGATTCTCCATTCTACCATGAAAGCTTGCTGGGTAACCTTGGGCCAGTCACATACTCTCAGCCTAGTCTACCTCACAGGGCTGTTGTGAGGGAAAATGTAATGGAGAATGATGCAAACTGCTTTGGGTCTTCACTGGAAAGAAAGCTGGCATATAAAATAAAATAAATCCTACACAAATGGCAGACTGCATAGCTGCTCACAGGGTTAGTGCTTTCCAAAGATTTTTTTTAACAGTTCTCTTTTCCCTCCCTTGAAAAATCAGAGGAACAGCGGAAAACTGCTGCTAATATCCTCAGGCTAATTCATGGTAAGCACTGGCTGTTTTTGTAACCCTTTGAGCACTAACATGCTTACAGAGTTTGGTTCAACCTCACCCTGCCCTCCCTGGAGATAAAAGCGTAGGGCTGCACGAAACTGATTTTCAACGTTACTTGGGTAGCTGTTGCCACTTGCTGAACGCACAGCCAGAAATAATACAATCCCACTACCCACGTAGCAGAGAGCTGATCTGCTGTCTGTCTGTCTGTCTCTGTTCTTCCACTGCAGAGCCTTTGGCAACTCACATGGAAATGGTGACCGAGATAGTGGTGCCAACAGTTTTCACCCTCTGTATTCTGATCAGTGCCATCCTGCTCCTATTTCTACTCAGGAAACAACAGTAACAGCCTCCTCCGCCTTTTACACTGTATCTTCACTGTACAACAGTCACCTGCAAGGGTTTCTACATCTCTTCGCTGAAACTAATTTATGCATTTTACATGTAAACAAGCAGGCTTCCCTTCAACATTTTTAATCAGAAATTTAATTCAGGATTTAAAAAATCAGCTATATATATTTCAGGAATGACTTGTAACATTGAAAAGTTGGACAACAGCTGGGAATGCAGTGTCTAAAGCAATGTTTAGTAACTCAGCAACAATCCTGTCTTCTACACAGGTCTTACTTATTTGAAGAGATTCCTAGAAATAATATTGACTTGGAGCTAGTTGATTTGAGATTACTTCAGACTAAAAATTAAATATGCTTTGCAACAGCACATAAAGTGAACAGCCACTCCTTAGTGTGTTTGGATTGAAGCTTCATTTTCTACCAGCATAAGAACTCTTCCGTTGGCGGTGGTGGGGGTGTTCCAAATCCACCCTCCCACGTCCCATCCCTCTGAGGGGAGGCACCCCTGGTCCACAGGAGGAAGCATTTTCCAGGAGGCAGTGTCCTGCTTGATAAGCAATACTCTGTCATTAGGACTTTGCGTCCAAAACTATTGTGTGATTCTCTCTGTAACGTGTTCCAACTTTATACTGCTAAATCCCTGAAAGTTTTTTCCTTCCCAGTCTTGCCTACCTCTAAGGTAGACTGCAAGCACCAAGGACAACAAATCATACAATTTTAACACTCTTTACAGCACATGGCACGCACCTATAAATCTTTAAGAAAAGCAGCATGTCTGCTTAGATCCTACCGCTCTGCTATACATACTGCACCTTGGCATTAAAAAACACTCTTAAGCGAAACAGATGGGTTAATTCAAAACATGCAGTGGATACCATAAGTCTGCTCTTCATCATTATTATTACTTCGTCAAGGAAGGTAAGCAGCTCCTTTTTCTTCTATAAAATATACCTGATTGCACTCAGCCAGGGTAATAAAGCACATCCCCTCTGGGCTGTCAAATGTTTCTGTACCATCCAGGAGACCTGCAAGGGGAAAAAAAGCAATTACAGCATATGCTATGAACTGCCAGCAACACAAGAGAAAGGTTAGACTTCTTCTTCCTGGCTACTGAAAGCAAGACATGTCATGGTGGCTGTCGCCTCCTCCGATTTGCTTCAGGAGGCAGGATTTCCCTAAGGCTTCTTGGAGCCTCTTCTAGGAAGGGCAGCCTCTCAGACCCAACAGAGGAGGCAGCTTAACTCAGCTGAGAATTGCCTGATCTTTTCCCTACACTGAGAAGGACAGGACAGACAAGAAGATCTAATGTGGGGATGGAAGGTTCAAGAACAGAACTACTGTGTCACTGCCACCGGGGACTGGATGACAGAAGAGGTCCCTATTTGCTCTGCCTAGACTCCCACTCTCTTAGAAGCATTCTTTACCTTTTTAAAAAGCAGCACAAGCCTTAACTAAAAGAAGACCCCCCCTTTCCCCCACTAAACTCAGAGTGCCCAAATAGAGAGAGGGTGGAGGAAAAACCCTCTTGAGTATATTCGTGCCTTGGATACAGGAATTTTACCACCTCAGAGGAAGCAGTGCAAGAACCAAGAAGGCACCCCTCCTCTGTATGGAAGTTGTTTTCAGAAGCACTAGGCAGTCTTGCATCCTCAAGTGGGAAGGAAGAGGCATCTGTTGAAAAACGTTCTCCTCCCATAAGCAATGACTTTGTTTCATAGATTAATGCATCAGTGTTTCGTAGACGAAGTACCTCCACCTTCTGCCAATGTTTGGAGAAGATTATTTTCAGCTTTGGAATTATTGTTCCCTGCTCCCTCTCTCTTTGATGGTGTGCTGGTCCCTTCTCTTGAGATTTCTAGTGCCAGGAGAAGACGGATTCAAACAGGTTATAACTGGTTTTCACTTCTGTTTGGTTGGGTTTCATTTGCTGATTAATGACTAATATGGTTTATTTACTGATCTATTTTATGGATGTTGTTTTTAGGGTTAATTTGGTTCTATCAAGTGTTTTATTTTTATTGGTGCCCATTTTACTTTTTCTTTGAGTTTTATACTGTGTTGTATTTATATCATTACATTTTAGAAACTGCTCACTGTCTCAGATATTATTAGTGCAGAAGAGGCCTAGAAACATTTTAAACAAACAGATACTGTTGGCCACTGCACTGGCTCCACGTCCTGTTGAAAGGCTGCATATTGCTGTCTGTTTGGTGGACTCCTGAGACCTCTCAGCTTTCCGGCCACTTCCAAGCAAAGTAATCAAATATATCTGTTCCCGTCCAGCTGTACAACATCCCGTTACTGAAGCCCTGCATGGCATTATATTTCATTAATTCATTTAATCACAGCAAAGTTATCTGAGACTGCTGCCACTCTCCGCCCACTCCATGTTCAGTGGCACAAGAACATGGATCAACCTATATCTCATGGGGGTGGGGGGAGAGAGGAAATATCCTTCTGTCTTCCTACATCTCAGATCTTTCTTTTATTCATGAGGCCAGAAATATCCATCATCAGCATCCTCTCCCACAGCCAAATCATTTTTCCTTGTCGAGGCACAAATTCAGGGCTTTTTATGTTAACTGCATCGTGGGAGAGTTATACAAAAGAGATTATTCCTCTAGGGCCAGAGACTTGATTCCTGGAAAATAAGTCTTAGCATAACAAGAGGCCACGTTAGAACAGGCAATTCCAAGACAGACTATAAGGACAGGAACTGAAAAACAGCTGTCACTGCATTACATTTCAGATTATTTATATCGTGCTGTAAAGGTGCCTGGTGCTTTGCAGTGTAAAAGACACAAAGTCCCTGCTCTGAGGAGTTAAGGCCCAATTTAAGTTCAGTAATGCAGGGAAGTTGGAAACAAGGATGTGTTCATTTGCCTACTTACGCATGCTTCGGATAAATTTCAGCACAGAATGGGAACATAAGGTTTGTAACCAAAAGCTCTCTTAGAAATGGTGGCTTTTGAGGAGGGACTGGAAAAAAAAAACGGAGAGAGGCAGCACTGTGTAGTTGTTCTGGGAGACCACTCCAGGCACAGAGGGCAGCCTGGGAGAAAAGCTGGAGTTGCCTGAGGCATCTCCTCTGGATGACCAAGGGTGGCGGAACTCAAGGAGCAAAGAAGTTGATTGGTATAAGACAGAAGGGAGGGTAACACCAAGGAAGGCCAGGCCGAGGACTTTGTGAGGGGTCCAGGAGCAGGCAGGAGGTCCATGTGGAGCCCGAAGGATATTACATGCTTAGAACCACAGTCAAAGTAAATGATTTGGGCAACAGAGTTGCTGCATAAAGGGGATGGGACTGAAGAGCAACAGCAGAAAACAAGAGAAGGAAGAGGCTGCAGAAGTCAAACCAAGAGAGGAACCAGAGCTTTTGCCAAGGGAGTGGAAAGGAAGCCCCACATTTTTGCAATGTTCTAAACAGAGAAGCAACCTAGCATAGGGAGAAGAAAACAAAAACGTTAAAGACTAAGCTGAAGTTTTTTTGCCTGTTCTACAGCATGGACCTATCAACAGAGAGGGGGAGTATGAGGAAAGGAAGGCTTGGGGAGGAAAGCAGAGAAGTTAAATTTTTGTGTTGATCTGGCCCACGTTAACATCTTGGACATGATGAGTTAGAGAGTGAAGAAGCCTGAGGAAAGGGGCAGTTTGGTGATGTGTAAGGAAAAGGGCAGAGAGGCATCTAGAAAAGACATGAGGAAGAGTGATCAGCTGAGAAAAAGGAGGAAAGAGGAAACGGCTGAAGGAGGTGGAACATGGCATTCCTCACCTCTGCTGCTGGTGTTCATGTGTTCCGCTGGAGAGGTGGTGCTAAATTGCCAGACTGTTTTCACTTTTTTCTGTCCTTGTCCACTGCTGATTTCCACTCTCCATATTTGGGGATAAGCACTGAAAGGATGATCAAGGAGAATAACTATGAAACAAAAACAATAGTTTGATACTTGGGATTCCAGTATATTAAGTATTGAGGTTTAAAATTACTTTTGGCAGAAGTCTTTCACAGTAGACTGCCTCACTGGTAACTGAAACACATGCTTTTCATTCAGAGGATTTTCCTTGTAGTACTTTATACAAGATCTAAAAGAGACAACATTGTTAATCTCTACTCTGTGAAACAGGAAACATTTACTATGGTCCTCTATGCAACTGTTCAAAACTAAACATTAAAGCACAAAAGTTGTACAAAACTATAGCCTATACTAGAAAATTGCTGAGGGAGGGGAGAAAGGGTATTAAGCCTATAGTTTCCTCAAATAGGTTTTTTATTTTAAAAAAAGAATTATATTATTTTATAGCTAGAGAACTGTATGTTGAACTCTTTCTCTATAAAATGGGAACGAAGGACTGAAAAACATGTATATGGAATAAGACCTACGGAATAGAGAGAAAAGTGGTCAATAAACTTATCACTTCTAAAGGTTTTCAAGAAGTTTTATTTCTTGCAAACATTGCTTCAATTCAATGCAGAGCCTCCTGAAGCAGTGGAGCAAGAAGTGTGTGGTTAATCAGAAAAAAACCAAAGAGGAGATCCACAACAAAGCTGGGCTCACAGGAACCACCCTAAATGTTATTTTAAAAAAAATTACATGCCCCCTCTTCAGACATCAGAGGAAGAGTTTCAACTTGCTTTTACACATTGTTTGCCCATTCAGAGAATCTGCTTGTTTTTTGCCATTTAAAAAGATTTTCTGGTTCAGAATTACTGTGTCAAAAAGATGAGGTTCTCATGATCAAGTTTAAGAAGATCCACACAGTTGTCCACTATTTCCAGCACATGATGGAGTTTCTGAACACGGTGAACTTGCTCCTGCAGATCTACTGAAGTGGACATGAAATAGTCCTGTGTGTGAGAGAGAGGGGTGTCAAAGAACAAAAATGATAGCGCTTTTAAAAAGGTCAGTGTGTGATTTGAGTAGCTGGGTTAAACAAGAATGTCATCTGAATAACAGCCTGCCCCCCAAAGTCTCATCTTCTCAAATAACAGAACTACTTGTATCATAATAATATACTTTGTAAACTGCTCTGAGTGGGCGTTAAGTTGTCCTGAAGGCTGGTATATACATTGAATGTTAGTATTTGGACGCAAAAAAACGAAGTTATCTTACCAGATGAGCATGTACTGCAAGTTCCTTGCCTGAAAAACAAACAGAATTCTAATTTGCATGCCAACATACAGCATCAATGTAAACTGTGCAATGAAAAGCTGCCGTATTAAGATGCTGCAAACCCTTTTTTATTCCTATTTAGCCATTGTGTTCTCATGCTCACTCCCCTTAGTGCCTTCAAACATGGAACACAACTGAAGATTACCCAGATCTGGAAACCACCACCACCACCACCACTTAATTTACATACCATCCTTCAGAACAACTTAACACCCACCTCAGTTTGGTGTAGTGGTTAAGAGCACAGGACTCTAATCTGGAGAACCAGGTTTGATTTCTCACTCCTCCACTTGAAGCCAGCTGGGTGACAGTGGGTCAGTCACAGCTCTCTCAGAGCTCTCTCAGCCCCACCTGCCTCACAGGGTGATTGTCATGAGGATAATAATAACATACTTTGTAAACTGCTCTGAGTGGGTGTTAAGTTTCCTGAAGGGCGGTATATAAATCAAATGTTATTGTTATTGTTATTGTTATTATTATTTATTCTCACAAACCACAGTTCTGAACAAATCCTCAGTTTGCTCAAGCACCTCCATTCAGACAGAATGATGTACTGGAAGACTTTGCACCAAGACCTTATTAACTATGAAGAGGAGCTGGGGGAAGCACACATGGAGTCTCATTAGTCAGGTGCAAGCCTCTCAAATAAACACAGGTTTGTGATGTACTAATGTAGCTAATGACAGTTTCAGCTTTGCTTTATAAAAAGACCCACTTGGGAGGTTCCATGGCACGCTTCCACATTTACTGTATAAAAAGTCCAAGATCAATGGGCAATATGAAATGAACTCTGAGAGAGTTTCTTGTAAATCACAGCTTTAGTTTCTGATTTGTGGGGATGGGAACAATCCTTTAAAATAAGTACCACCTGGCAACTTCAGTTGAGAAAATCTACCCAGGAAAAAAATGTTAATTTACATATAAAAGCAATGTTTATGGGATGAGTTCATTATAGAGACCTGAATTTAAAATGATTCTAGTCAGAAGTTTAAGTTGAGCTTGATGATCTACCTAGAATCTCTTTTTAAATGGAAATAGATAGATACAAAGATCGCTTGGAAAAGCCACTGAGAGTTGGGACCATTGTTGCAAAACAAAGACTTACCTACAAAATAGCTGACATAATCTCTCTTCATTTTATCCACACCAATCTCAAGAAGCATTTGAATTGGAGCGCCATCCCTAAGAGGAACAGTCTCTACACTCCCATGGAGAGACTGTTTAATCAGTTTGCTCAGTGTGCTATTACTTCCTTGATGAATCTACAGAAATATAATGTGTCTTGAAATAAAACAATTACAGCACAAGAACTTTAAAATAAAAGTATTTCTGAAGGCTGTACTAATCAGATGCTTCACAAGATTAAAAGAAAAAACCTGTGCTAGTTATATAACTAAAACACATGCACTGTGAATAAATAGGAACAGTATTCCTTAGGATTACAATTTTTTAACATAGCCAATATATTAAGCCATATGATTAAAGTGTGCATATATTGCCAAGCCTTCACAAAGTACTTTAAATCCATCCTTAGCTCCATTCTGCATCAACGAGACTTCACAAGTGTCAGGCAGGTTCAACATTAACATGTCACTTGTTGGGAGGGAAGAAGGGAGCAGCCCAGGTCAGTCTCCATATTCCCTCTTTAACCAACACAAGATCAAGACTCTGTCAGAATGGCTCCTGGAGCGACACAGGTAATCTTTAAGAACCCTGTCAATGAATCCATGGGGAAGTTTTAATCACATACAAGCTGAACATTTATGGATATTCTGCAGCAGAGCTCAGTGAGGTTTCCTTAGAACTAAAATGCATAGGATCAGGCTGAAAAAACAGTGCTATAGCAGAGGCAGGCAATCCTTTTTGGCCCAAGTGATGGGGGGGGACAACCAAACATCTACCTTCAGATGTGCCAGCAAACCTGGCAGGGGGTGGGGTGGAAGGTGAGATTGTATTTGGCCAGGCACACTTGGAGCAAGCCAAACCCAAGCAAGTGTTGCCAGGACCCTGGACTCAATTGGTAGCTGTGCAGGTCTGCGAGGCAATGATGGGCATAAGTCACGCTGGCCCCAGCAGTGCTGAGTCGCCTGGACAGAGATCTGGCCCTGGGGGCCAAACACAACAGTCTGCTGTTAGCATGTGTGCCAGAGGCTGTCCATCCCTGTACTATAGTTAACCCCACCAGATAATCAAATTAAAGTTACAGCCTCAGAATTCATACATACCCATGTCCGCAATTCACCATGTTGCAGGGATTTCATTATCAACTTGAAGCACTTAACCAATTCCTCATATGATGCGATGTCTGAGAGGGAAAGTTAGGCATTTTACTAAATATTTAAGCAATCAATTATAAGAAATCCAGAAAATACTTTAAGATTGCATAAGCCTTCAAGCATTTCTATTACATGGTGCAAATCTTAAAGGACATTTGAATATGTACTATACAAAAATATACATACTTTTCCACATCTTGCACCACAGCTGTTCAACAAAATCCAAATCTTCTCTGTTATTAAAAACTGTTTTCATGGAGCTATAAACCGTAGCAGTGTCATTCTGGAGATTCTGAGAAGAGGAGGAAATGATTTAAAAATAAGAACGTAATGCTAAGACATACGTCTCGAGATTTTTTGCATTTCTACATTGATATACTCAAAAGAGCAGCCGGGGCTGGTTAGCAAGAGACACTAATGCACTTCACATTAACATCAGCCTGATTTTGCAGGGCTGAGCAGAAGCCTTCAAGAACTTGATGCCATTACAGGAACATTTTCTGGCCCTACGAATGCTCACTGCAGCGATCCTTTGCCTTCTACCAGGCACCCAGCATTAATGGCAAGAGCACATATTCACAGATCACCTTTTAAAAAGACTACAGCTGGAAATTCAACGATGGACTGGTTTCATAGCCCCACATACCTCAATATCACTAATGTTTTGTGTCTTTAATCCATCCACTTCATCTTTTAGATCTAAAGGAGGAAGAGACAAGATGGCATCATAGTACTATGGCAAAGCATGGAGCAGAAGAGCATGCATGTCACAAGAACAATTTTGCCATATTCCAAAGCTTTGGTTGGAATGGGTATTCCAGCTGTCAGGGTTGTGGAAAAAACCTTTATTAAATCCCGCATCCCAAATCTGTTCAGAGCACTACTGCTTCACATTATTAAAAGCTACCTTTCAAAAGCTTCTGGACCAGTTCAACCGCTGGTTTTCCTCCTGAAGGCTTACTCCAGTCTATCGCGCCAGTCTTCAATCCCTGGGCCAAGCCCTGCAAGCACCACAAAACCAAAGCAAAGCCCCAAGCCACTGGTCAGCTACATGCCAATACACACTGCATTATCTATACAGGCTTAGTTTTTATCATGCTAGTAAAAAACAGTTGCATCTTTTAGATTAACTGTAACTTCTTATGTAGAAAGCCCAAGTTTTGCCTACTTCAGAAGTTATTGGAAGAGTGAGCTGCACCCTAGGGAAATCAGTTAGAGGAATGTTTAGGCATGAACTTTTAATGGGGCATTTACTAACAAGGTTCTACACAGGGAGAGATTAAGGGTTCAGGGTATAAACTTTCATCAGACACTAGTATTAGTGTCAGTGGATTTCAAAGGAGACAACTAATTAAAACATGCAAACATCCTAGTGGCTGTGTGGGTAATAAGTACTTACAAGAAGGAACTGCAGTTCTCTGCTGACCTCACACACCGAACTCAAATGGCCCCCACAAGCCATCTGAAACTTCTGGAAGTTCCAAATATAAAAGACACATTATAGAGGTGGAATAAAAAACCTGCTACAGCTCAATGGAGACTAATAAATAAGTTTACCCACTAATATCATTTGTAATTAAATAATCATTAAATACGTAAAGAACTGTGCTATTAATTTATCTATCTACATTAATCACTTCACTCTCTTCAAGACGCCAAATATACTGAAATACAGTACATATGATACGTTGCAAACAGATGAGAGCTAGAGAATGACAGAGAGAGAGAGAAAAAGAAAGTTACAGTTAATCTGTTACTATTTTCAAAAGCCAATCAAAGGTTTCCAACAATTTGCTTTGTCTCTCGAAAGCACTAATTCATTTATTTTTATTTTTATTTTCTACCTGAAAAGTTCTTACAAGTTTTTAACATTTCCCCAGGATCCCTTTTGGCTGCAGTAAAAAGATCCAGAATTATATACCCTTGACCAATTTTTATAACACACTCTTGTAGAAGACTTAATAAATAGATGTTAAGGTCTTTCGGAATTTTGAAACTTAACATTCAAGTGGGTTCAAAAATTACGTCCCCAAACTTTTATATGACAGGACATCACCACAAAATTTAAGACCCGAGGCACACCTCCCAAATACCACTGATAGATTTTTGTATAAAAGTTCTTTCTCACATTAATGCACATTGTATCAATCAATCAACTATCAATTTAATTGTCAGAAACAGATGTGATTTTTAATTCATTTTCCTTCTATGTGCAATTAAACTTTTAAATCAAATTAATTTTTTTAAGAAATGGGAAAAAAGAGAAATATTTTACTAATGGTGTTATCAACCGGCATTGATAACGGCATGGCAAAATCTCCTTTAATTTCTTTCCTTTTCAAATCCTGTCTACGTTACATAGTATTCTCACCATTTAGAATTAATACAATTAAGTCACTGAGGCTGCAGCCCTGAGGACATTTCCCTGGGATATGTTCCCAGGGAATAATATGGGATATGTTCCCATTGAATAATATGGAACTTACTTCTGAGTAGACCTTGTTAGGACTGCTCCCTGAGAATACAAAAACTATCTAAATATATTACTCATTAATCATGTCATCGATCATTTCACACCCAGCCAGACTGAAGAGTTATAGTGCTAAGGTCCAAATTATACCTTGGGGAGATTCATCTGTTAGTTACTAATCTATTAAAATATTTATAACCTCCCCCCCCCCCCCCGGCTTCCTCTTGTTTCAAGGTAAGCAGAGAAAAGTGCTCTACTCTCCCAAAACATGTGTATGATGACTCTGGATCAGACCACTGGTCCATTCCGTTTAGTTTCATATAGTAGTCAAACCAGATGTTCTGTAGGGCCAACAATCAGGGCACAGCAGGCTGAATCAGGCGCCTTGGCCTCTATCCCTTTTATTCAGGTTCCTTTTACTCATCTTCACCGGTAACCACTGATAGACATAATCTTCCACAAATCTGTCTAATCCCTTTTAAAATTACATATTCTACTGGCCATCACTACGTTAACAGTACAGTTTCAGTACTCTGGTTCTGTAACAATACTGAAATGGCAAAGATAATTTTTCCTACCAGTGTAGTGGTAGAAGCGGGTGGAGGTATCTGCAGAGCCATCGTCACAGTGTCCCAAGCAAAGTCAGCATATATATTTCTGTCCAGTGGAACAAAGGTGTCCTCCAGGGAGAGGGAGTCCAACAAGGTGGCTTCAAGGAATTTGTAGGAAGCAAAGCCCTTCATTCTCAGCTAGAAATAACAATGGATCAACTCGGTGACCTTTATTAGGGATAAGTTTTTCCAACACTGACTGCTGATGCCTTAAAGAGATGTGGTTCCATGTGCTGCTCTTGTTTAGTTTTCCCCATTCTACAGCTCCAGACCAGCTGCATTATTTTGTCTTACTAAGAATCTTTGCTGATGGATTCAAATTTTCACATATCTTGTAATCTACTTACTGATTTACTGACATTTTTATTACTTTTGTAATCCGCCTTGAGTCCCAGTAAAAAAAGGCAGTCTATAAATGAAAATAACAATTCCCACCAGTTCCCAATAAATAATAACCAACAATTCCCAATAATAATAACTAAGTCACCATTCAGAAAGATATACAAAACCTGCTGTCATATTAGTCCCCTAAAACGCATTTTTAATTGTGGAATGACTGTAGTTTCAGAGCACTGAAATTACTGTAAGTCAAACCCAGATTCACAGTATGATCCTAAGCAGAGTTATGCCCTTCTAAACTCAGTTACATCAATGGGATTAAAAGGATGTAACTTGCTTAGGACTGCAATGTTAAGCACTAGCTCTGCTCTGGGCTTTTGCATCAGCATCCATTTTAAGAGCCTGGAAAACCAGGCACATGGAATTCTTCCAGCTACAGATGTATCTTTATAGATGAACAAAACACAAAGAGAAACTTACCCCAGAACAGTGATGTCTTCTTCTGTGGCTCTCTTTTAATTCTTCCAAATCTGTAGAACAATTTTTATTTGTCAACGGCCCTAAGAAGAGAAACGGAATTCAGCAGGGGCAATCTATCTAAATGAACACATACAGATAAAGTTGCCTTACAGTGAATCAAACCATTGGTCCACCACCATCAGTACCATCTGCTCAAACTGGCAGCAGTTCTCAAGGGCCTCAGTTGGTGGTCTTTCACATCACCTTCTACCTGATCCTTTTAACTGGAGACGCTGGGGATTGAACCTGGGACCTCCTGCAGACAAAGGAAATGCTCTACTACTGAGCGATGGACCCTCCCCCAAATTATTTAGTTATCAAAGGAAATTTGGAATGATGTATTCGCTGCCCTCAGGCTTTACTTACAGAACAGCTTTGACCTTCATGATTTTATTTATAGATAGATATAGATATGGTATGAATATATGAATAGTATTAATTACATAACTTTAAGGCTGAAAATGAAGAAATGGAGATTTTTAAAGATGTTCTATTCCTTGGCTCAATCATCAACCGAAAGGGAGACTGCAGCCAAGAAATCAGAAGGAGAGTGAGATTTGGAAGGGCGGGCATGAAGGAACTAGAAAAGATCCTTAAGGGTAAGGAAGTGTCACGAGAGGCCAAGACTAAGGTAATTCAAACTGTTCCCCCCCATTACAAGGTATGGATTCAAAAGTTGGACAATGAAGAAGGCTGACAGGAAGAAAATTAATTCATTTGAAATGTAGTGTTGGAGGGGTTTTATGGATACCATGGACCATCAAAACAACAAATAAGTGGGTACTAAAACAAATCAAGTTGAATTCTTCCTAGAAGCTAAAATGCCTAAACTGAGGCTATCATACTTTGGTCACATCATGAGAAGACAAAAGTCACTGGAAAAGTCAATAATGCGAGGAAAAGTTGAAGGCAGTAGGAAAAGAAGAAGATCCAATATGAGACCTGAGAAGTTTCCGAGACCTAAGCAAGGATGTCCATGATAGGATGTTTCGAAGGTCATTCATCTATAGAATCACCGTAAGTCAGAAACAGCTTGACCACACATAACACACACACACATCCCATATTGCGACTCCTGCTGCTGCTGGTGAAACAGCAACAAAGAACACAGATGTTGTGGTTCTCAGTGGCAAAAACATGATCAGCAGCCAATATACTGCAAACCAATAAATGGACCTATTTGGAGTAATAAAAAGTGAATCATTCATAGTATTAAGTGTATTTAGCCATATTCTCAAATACAGTCACTTGAAATAAAAATAACTATTCCTTGCATTGAATGCTGTAACAACCATCTTCTCAAAGATGTTTTTCAAAATTTGTCTTAGATTCCACAAGATCTAAAATCAATCTAAGAAACTTTTGCTTATGAAGAACAGGTAACCATCCTATATATAAAACAATGGTGCATAGACTTAGACTTTTTTCCTCTCCTTATTCATATCTGAAAAGAGGATTTCTGGGGAGTGCTCCTTCTAGAGAACTCCTTACCATTGCTGGTAACTGTATGAAGAGTGATCCCAGTAAGCTTATTTCCAGTGGAGAAAGGTTCAGCCCCTAGCCAGATAGTTTGTTGGGGGTCTGTGCGATCACACCGTACCCACAGCGGAAGAAAAGGTGCTGGATTGCTTATTTTTAAATGGGTCATGTTTGGATTTTGTGACATGGTATAGAATGAAATGAGCTGCCTAGGGAAAAAAGTAAATATATGAGACCAGGTAAGTAATTGCCAAAGTTCAACTGCTGGCGAAACATCAGGAACTACAATGCCAAGACCACAGCAATACAGCCCGGAAAACCCACAACAACCATCATTCTCCGGCCGTGAAAGCCTTCGACAATACGACAATACAAAGTTCAACTAGCTTAATATTTCCATTTCATACCCTAGTATGGCATACAACATTCAGACATAAGGTTCAGCCTACAGTATTAGTCACTCCTAAAGAGTGGGAAACTAATTCATGACTAGCAAAGAACTAATAAAGACTACTATTTTTGTTCTAGGTTGTACTAAGTTAATGTAGACTAAATTAATGTAGCTGATCACCTTCTAAGACTTGCCTTCACCGATGGAAATGTATGCACACAAAACTCCAGCTATTTTTCTACATTCAAGTGATTAGCTATATAAGCAGCAATTAGCATCAGAGACAAAGGACCACAAACTCTTATCAACATGCAGAAGATTTAAAATAGGAGTCACACACCTTGCTCTGGAAATAGGCAAACCATGTACTGCAGGACACACTTTTGAAGAAACCTCAGAAATATATGTGCCATCTATGGGCTGCTGTTCTGGTTGTGTGATTGTTGCACAGGATATCTATACGAGTAAGCAACTGTGTTACAGAGATAGCTATTTTCAAACAAGGAAGCAACACACTTTGAAATAAGGATACCCATCTTACCACTTTCTCCACAACCACCATCATCCCATTTCTGTTCCAAAAGTTCTCGACAGGATTTGCGCATTCTTCATCGATAAGGTAGCCTTGTACATCAGTCTGGCAAAAGAAACAGCTTTATTTTTGTATTGCAGCTTTTCGGAGGGTGTTTAAATGACAATTTTAAGACAACAATGCAATCAAACGGCATTGTTATATCTGTTGTAATTAACCTGGTACACTGGCACATAAATTAAGCCTATAATAAGGGGAACCAATGATCTGGCTCTACTGTCCAGTACCAGCTCTTCTGACTGGTAGCCGATATCCAGAATCTCAGCCATAGTTTTCATTACTCCCAAATTCCTGTTCAGAGTCTTTCAGTGATGAGACAGAGTGGGACCTTTATAAGGGAGGTAGCCAGCAACAAAGCTACGTAACAGCCTTATGTCACAGCACATGCACACCTTCAAACTGGGTGACTTGGGTCAACCTTAAAACAGACTCCAACATTAAGAGCTGACATGTTTATACAGTCTTTTTCAACCAAAAGATACCTTAGAGAAACAGCATCAGAGTTGTATCAAACAGCTTGAAATGAGAGACAGCTTGAATCAGTGGAAATGAATGAACAAATGATATTCATATCCTCCCTTTGCAAGGAATAATTTACTTAGCAAGTAATCATGTCAGAGTTCATGCCAATAACTGGCCACAATAGTTTACAGCAGTAGCTTTCAAAACAGAGAATGAACATCCACTACTATGTTTTTCTTTCCCATTTTAAACTATACACTAAAAAGTTTAGAAAAACACAGACATGGAGGCTGATTTTTTTTAATTACAGAATTTTTTGTAAAAAAACATTTCAAGAAATTATACATACATACCTCAAAGGTAAGTGGTCCTTTGTTGACATTTCCCTTTCTTTCTTCGTACACTCTGAAACATAACAAGTCATTTATTTTCACTAACTGGTTTTTTTTCTAAAAAGCTTAGTAGAAATACTTGCAGTCTGATCTCCATTTCAACGATTTCTGGTAAAAAAATTGGGACAGGAACATTGCTAGAAGTGTCATGTGGAATATTTACCTTGCTGAAAACATCTCACCTTTTTACTCAAGTGTCAAAGTTTGATCATAAGAATAACTGACTACAACAAACTGTACAGCTAAACTAAATTAGCGGTGTCATCCTAAGCAGTGTTACATTTTTGGTGTAGTCAATAGGCATAGAAGAGGATTAACTCTGCTGAGAATGGCACTATTAATTCAAAAGTCAACAGCAGAAATATGAAGATCAGCATTAGTCAAGAAAAAGCCCAGGAAAACAGAAGAGATTTTATATCATACCTACAAGAGAAGAGCAAGGTATACTTCTCTAGAAGGAGTGTTCTAAAAATAGGTTACCACCATAAAAAGGCCTTATGCCCAGCAGTCACCTATATGAAGCAGGACCTCTTGCTAAAGACTGAAGCAGGTAAGAAGACAATACTTCAGCTTCCCCTTGGTTCAAGGGGTTTAGGGCATTGTTGAATAGCATGCTGGTGAACAGGCCAGAATTTTCAATACTGCTGAAAGCCAGTATAGTGGTTAGGATGCAAGACTTGGATCTTAGGGATAGCCAGGGTATGAACCCCCACTCTGCCATGGAAGTTTGCTGGATGACCTTGGGCCACTCACACACTTGCAGACTAATCTACCTCATAGGGTTGTTGGGAGAATAAAATAGAGGAGAATGATACAATCCAATTAGAAATGGAAACGTCCAAAAACCAGTGGGAGAACACTTCAATCTACCAGGACATTCCACCAAAGACTTAAAAGTCGCTGTGGTTCAACAGAAACCCTTCAAAAACAAAATCCAACGGGAGGCTGCTGAATTGGAATTCATATGCAAATTTGACTCTGTCAAGCTGGGACTGAATAGAGACTATGAATGGTTATCACATTATCACAGGTAACAGATTTCCTTTACAGAGGCGTGGTCTGGGGGAGCCCAGAGACGCCTGGTGTGGGCTTTGTTTGTCAATTATCTCAGCCTGAGTACGTGTGGGCTTTCGGGGACCACAGTTCTCTTTGTCAGATACAGCTGGCAGGGAGAGCTGTGGTTATCGAGGGCTTATACTACATAGGAATTGTATACCTTCACTGTGGCAAACTAACACGGCAAACTGACTCCACACCAAAAGGAGATGTTTACATTTAGAAGCAAAGGAATGTTTTGATTGCCTTCACACTAATTGCATCCTGTCGTCTTGTGATATATGTCCCCTTCTTTCCCCTCCCCTCCTCTTCTGTATTTGACCAGTTCGGATCAGGCATCTGATGAAGAGAACTTGATTCTCGAAAGCTTATGCTACAATAAAATAAAATTGGTTAGTCTTAAAGGTGCTACTGGACTCTTTTTGACAATCCAATTTGGGTTCTCATTGAGAAAAAAAGACTGGGAATAAATAAATAAATAAATCAGTAATTGCAGCCACCATAATCCAACTTCAGCTATATGGGAAGGTCAGCACTGCCCAGTAACTAGGCAGCTTCAGGCACAATTTTTGGGACAAACTGAAACTTCCAGTGAATTTGTAAGGAAGCTCTGGGTACAAGACACAATACCAACAGTGCTTTACATATTATTATTGTCATTGTTTGTTTATAGTCCATCTTTCTCACTGAGATCCAAGACAAATTACATACTGCAAATGAATACAATAAAATCAATAGCCAGGACATTCACAGAGCAAAAATACAATATAATCAACAGGACATTCAATGAAAAAAGATACAATTGGGTATGGTAGCTGCACATTTGAAAACTAGTATAAAACCAAACCCATAGATGAAACCTTTCTGAATTAAAGCATAAGTAATTGACATGACATCTTTAGCAAGCAACCTCAAAATACCCAGGAGCGCATTGACATCAGCAAATAGTACCCAACAGCAGAGTCTATAGTCCCTGTCCCTGACCACAGTATCTCTTTGAGCTATTTCTTAGGACACAGCCCTATAATCTGTCCTCCTGAATAATTCAGTCTTGCATAGTCTGCTGTGGGGAAACGTAGGGAGAGTGGCAGATGTGCAGATATGAGGCGCCTATCATGAAAGGCTTTGAAAATAATAGTCATGACCTTGAATTGAACCCGAAAATGCTCCATCTAGCTCCTGAAGTAAACAAGCTGCAGCATTTTGCACCAGTTGGAGTCTCCAAGTTGACTCAGAGGGGAGACCTAGATATAGAGCGGGACCACAAGTGACGCCTGACACAGGTTGGACACTTGCCAGCTTCCCTCAAGTTTTGATGGGAAATGTAGGCAGCTTGGCGGAATGTTGGGCGAGTGACAGTTGAAAAGTCCATTGGACAGCAGTCGGAGAGCCAAGCTGCAAGACTAGGACGCCTACATTTCCCATCAAAACTTGAGGGGAGCTGACAAGTGTCCAACCTGTGTCTGGTGTCACTTGTGGTCCTGCTCATAGTGAAGTACAGTAATCTAGTCTCGATGTTACCATCACATGAATCCAGGTGGCCAGATCAGTTGTGTCCAAGTAGGGAGCCATTTTCCAGGATAGTCTAAATTGAAAGGAGTTAGTTGCCACTGCATTTTCTTGCTTCTCTAGCAGCGGTGCTGGGTCTAGTATAACTCCTAGGCCCTTAACTGAGTCAGCCAGGGTCAACTGGACCCCATCAAAGGTTGAAAAAGGAATGTCCTTCAAGATCTCTGCTTTTCCAACCAACATCACTTCGGTCTTCTCTGTCAATCTGTTTGCTTTCCTGTCATTTGACAACAGCTGTCAAGCAGAGATTCAGAACCACCAGGGGATTTGGATAGCAAGATAGAGTTGGGCATCATCTACATATTGATGGCATCTACTTCCATAACTACGAATGAATTTCCCTAAAAGCTTTATATAATGATTGGATAACATGAGGGATAAGATTGTGTCTTGTGGAACCCCTCGAGATAATTCCACTGGTCTCCAATAGCAACCTTTAAGTCCATCCCACGAGAAACAATTTAAACAAGTCCAAAGCACAGCTAAATTTCCAGTTTCTTAGGACCAACTTGCAAAGCAGCCCATATTAAAGATTTACTTTCTAAATTATTATTCATTATTGACTCCCCCCTCCAATAAGAACCAAAGGAGCTTACAGCATTCTTCCCTCCTCTGCTTTATCGTCACAACAACTCTATGAAGCAAGAAGGGCAAAGCCCCAGCCCACAATGAGCTTCCATAGCAGTGTGGGAATTCAAACCTGCGTCTCCCAGATCCTGCTCTAACCAGTACACAATACTATCCAAACTCCTCCCTCCACATAAAAACCCAGAACTTAACACTGGACAAACTTATATATTAATCTTCATATTTAGTACACACATTCAGCACAGAGCTATCTCCCTGGGCAGCTTTGGGCCGGTTATACTCTCTCAGGGTAGCCTACCTCACAGGGTTGTCAGGAAAATAAAGCAGAGACCAAAAAACACGAACTTTTTCTTGAGCCTCTTAAACAAAGAGTGATTTGAAACGCCTTTAAAAGAACTAAATACTCACTGCCGAAGGAAGCTGCAGAACTGAAGAACAGACTCCCGATGCTGCTGCCGCCGAGAGCCCATCGCCGGTCCCCTCAGCCCCGCTCCGGGATCCCAGTCGCGCACGCGCAGCTCGTTCCTTTTAGCCGCTACAACCAAAAGCCGCGCCAGAACTTTTTCATCCCGTCCCCCAGGCTTCTATGGGGATTCCTCCGCCGAAGTGAGCAGTCCTTCCTTCCCCCTCCTCCACCCAACCAAAAAAGTAATCCCTAGCTCTTCTGAGGCGGCCCGACGAAAAGAGCGCGAATCGGCGCGGGGCTTCCCTCAGAAAAGGCAGGAGAAGACATACTAAGAGACTCAGAGGAGACGAAGGAGGCGCTCTGCGGCGCGGGGAAAGAAGGCGGAGCGCGACGCCGGAGGAAGGCGACGAGGCAAAGGCAAGCAGCCGTGATGAGTCTTTCCTTTTCCGGCTGGGCCGAGGCGGAGTGAGAAGCTAGCGCGAGGGGCTCCTCCGCTAGTCGCCGCCATCATGGTGAGAGGCCCGAGGGGCGCCGGTCTTGCGGGCAGGGAACCGGGGGGAGAAGTCGAGCGGGTGGGCGCGGGGCTCGCTTCAGGGATTGAGGGCGAAGCCGGTGGCTGCCGCCAAAGGGGCCGCTGAGGAGAGGCGAGAGGAGGTAAGCCGGCCCGCCGCCATCTTTTTAGCACGGAGAGGAGGCGGAGGAGGCAGGCGGCCGCCGCCGCGTGGAGGCCTCAGGCGGCCTTGTGAGAAGAGCGGCCGGTTCTTGACCTCCAGGCCAGGAAGGAGAAACGCCAAGCGGGGTCGCCAAGAATAATGTCCGCCTCTTATATGAGCCTCTTCGGCCACTGTTAACTGGAAGGCGTATTAAGGGGGTGGCGATTTAAGGACCTCAGAAGAGCCCCGTTGGATCAGAGGGCCCATCCAGTCCAGCACCCTTTTTCACACGGGCCAAGGTGCTGCACTGGAGGGCCAACAAACGGGGCATAAAGCCCGAAGCCTCCCACTCATGCTGCCTCCCCCGCGCTGGCATTCAGAGGTTGACTGCTTCTGGAGATGGAGTGTTTTCCTTTAGTCACCATGGCTAGTTAGGCATTGATTGTTATATGCTTTGCGAGTCTATTTAATAATAATAATAATAAAAACATTCCATTTATAGACTGCCCATCAGGACAAGACGTTTAATGCCATTTATTAATCTTACAATACACTGGCTTTTTTTTACATAGAAAATGATGAGTTTAGAGCCACCGATTAAAAAGCAGAGAGATAAGCTTTAAAGAAATTCAGTGTGACTGCTGTGGCTAGAGTGTCAGACCGGGACTCACTGAACTTACCTGTGGGCTGCCCTTTTTTCAGCCTATTCTATCCCACTGTCTTGAGGATAAACATAAGAAAAAGTGCCCTGCTTGATCATGCTAGCAGTGCATCTAGCCCAGCATCCTGTTTCATATAGGGGTCAACCAGTTGCTGTGAAGAGCCAGTAAAGAGAGTAGGGTGGCCTCCTGATGCTGCCTCTTAGTAATGGAATGTAGAGGTTTGCTACCTCTAGAGTTGGAGATGACCTGTACAAAATAAGACTCAGCTGTGATACAAGCAGAAAGACATCAGACATTCACAGAAGATAAATCTATGAAGGGTTGTTACCTTTACAGCTACTGTCCTGTACTTGAAAATTCCTTTATAAGCATATCATGCCTCAGATATTGGGGATATGTGAGGGTTGGTGCCCTGTTTGTGAGCTTCCCAGAAGCATTTACCTGGCTGCTGTTGGAAGCAGGATGATGCACAAAATGGTCAGTTGGGTCTGATTCAGCATGGTCAGGTTTGCATTCTTCGAGACCAGCTGGCCCATCATCTGTGTGACAGTATAGTGGGAAAGCATGAAAGGGTGAGAGTTGCCATTTCCCATGTTTGAAGTACTTCAGAATTAGCTGTTTAATACTGTCCGTCATTATGGGTGCAGTTATGGTACATGGGTACAAAAAAGGGAGGCCAATTTGCATTATTCCTTGCAGTCTCTTAACGTCAAGGTAATTATAAGCTATCAATAACAATGCTTTGCCAAGAGGGTTTATAAATGAGAGCTAAAGAACAGGTTAATATATTCAATTTGAATACGTTGTGTATTTGTGTCTTATCTGTAGGTGAACTCAAATATTGTTGTAATTTGAGTTTTATCTGGTATTCAAGAATCGTTGCCATCTGTTCACATGTTACTTCTGTTGAGCTGAAGACACCCTGTAACTGACCAATATTTGAGCTGTTGAGGAACAGGAATAATAATAGTTTTTTATTAAGATTACTTTCTCCTCCCCCCTAGGCTTGTACTCGTCCATTAGTATCGGTGTACTCCGAAAAGGGAGAAGTGTCAGGTAAAAATGTCACCATGCCTGCTGTGTTCAAGGCTCCCATCCGCCCTGACATTGTGAACTTCGTTCACACCAATTTGCGAAAGAACAACAGGCAGCCTTACGCTGTCAGTGAACTTGCAGGTAAGATGTATAGAAAACACATTATTGAAGCTTCCTGCTGTAGAATAACAGTAGCAAGAAATTAATAGGTAATGCATCAAAGCTTCTTGATGGCTTTTAAAGGAGGGAAAGCAGGTGGTTTAAAGTTATCAGCCATTAAATTGTTTTTGTCTTGTGGTATGAGTTGACATAAAATGTTCCCTAAAACTTCCTGTCAAATGTGTTTTGATTACAGATAAAAAATATGGAGGTTTCTGAGATCTGATTGAATAAAATCTTGGTTCATCAATTCTAGCAGCAATATAGTGATGGGGCTTTGCTAGAGTCTGTGGATGCTAATTGATGTTATTTGTTGTCCAGCATCTTTTCTAGGACTTCAGTGAGGGGTGTTGAATAGTTTTCACTTAAAGCTAAAGAATTTAAGTAGCTATAGCAAAGAGGATGTGCCATACAGAAATGATGAGATTCCACTTCATTGGTCCGTGTTTTTGAGTTTTATGATAACAGTGGAAGTTCTGATGGTGGCTCTGAATTCCTTCCAAAAAATATGATCCAGCATATTCAGTAGCAAAACATTTTATGATACGTGCTTGTGTTTTTCAGGGCATCAGACCAGTGCTGAATCTTGGGGAACTGGAAGAGCAGTTGCCCGTATCCCAAGGGTTCGTGGTGGTGGAACTCATCGATCTGGCCAGGGGGCTTTTGGCAATGTATCCTTCATTCTACTTTTTCTTGTGGGCCTGTTGTCAAACTCTGGTCATCTCTAGTTTGAATTATACGTTAGCGTTCAGAACGATTACCGTTTAAGACCCTTTATGCACGCTTGCATGGGCCTTTAGACCATAGAAGGAAACACAAGGCTTTTTGATGGTGAAAAAGGAGCGGAGGGACCTTCCTTGCCATGATGTCGTAATTTGCGTCTTACTCTGCACTTGGCGACAGTTGCCTGCTGTCATTTGGCTGAGACAGGTGGTTGACGATCAGTTAACTCTGAGCAAGGCTAACAGAGGAGCTTGGTCTGCAAACTGTTCTAGTTCTGTCCTTAATGCTGGACATACAGATGTGTCGTGGTGGTCGCATGTTTGCCCCAACTAAGACTTGGAGGCGTTGGCACCGCAGGGTGAATATTACCCAGAAGCGCTATGCCATTTGCTCTGCGCTAGCAGCTTCAGCCCTTCCAGCGCTGGTGATGTCTAAAGGTGAGTTTGTAGTACCTTTAGCTATAGAATATTTGGCGTGTATAGCCTCACTTTAAAACCAGTAGCGGATACTTATCTGAAGAATGGAGAAATGAGGCTTGGTATAGAGGGGCGTTTTGGGTGGAAAGCCTTGTAGAGTTCTTGTTGCTCTTCTGTGTTGGGATTAATTCATGAACAGCAATATTTTTTGCTGTTGCAGATAAGATCTGATTACACTGAATTTTTTTCTCTCATTCAGGCCACCGCATTGAAGAAATTCCAGAACTTCCCCTGGTGGTTGAAGACAAAGTTGAGAGTTACAAGAAAACTAAGGAAGCTGTTCTGTTGCTTAAGAAACTTAAAGCCTGGAATGATATCAAAAAGGTGATGTGATCATTAGTTGTGTAAAAAAATATGACTCTAGGTGGTTTGGATTGATAAAGCTAGTGAAAGGACATGCTGACTAGACATATAAGAGGTCACTTAACCCAAGCAGTTTATATTAACAGTGTAGCTAATCAACATTTCTTTCTCAGTTAGATATTTAATTGCCTTGCGGAATGATGAATTATTTTCACTGGTCCGTGTTTCAGATGAACAGTGGTGATGGTGAAGTTCTGACATGCAAAAAGTCTGAGTTTACTTCTCCCTTCTCTCCTCCACCCCAAGTGGTGCAATGTCTGGCATTTGACACACAATGCATTTTCTTCCCAGGTGTATGCCTCTCAACGTATGCGTGCTGGCAAGGGTAAAATGAGGAACCGCCGTCGAATCCAGCGCAGGGGGCCCTGCATCATCTACCATGAGGACCACGGCATCATCAAAGCTTTCAGGAACATCCCAGGTAGCTCTCACATAAACATAACATGGGGCATGATGATGATTAAAGTAAGTGCTTGAAATGATGATATTCTACCTCATTGGTCCATGTTTCTGAAAAACTTGATGTGGTGGAAGTTCTGACGAAATGCACAAATACGTAAGTCTATCAAAAGGTGCTTCATCTGGGGCATACTGAAAGCAGCATATGTTTCCTTTACGTTCTGGGATACAAACCAGTAATTAGTTCTTCACTTGGTGGGTATTTGCACCTATTTTATAGTTAAAGAATTGTGCACCTTATATGCTGGCATTCTGTTTGATAGGGATTACTCTTCTTGATGTCAACAAACTGAACCTTCTAAGACTTGCACCCGGTGGCCATGTTGGACGTTTTTGCATTTGGACAGAGAGTGCTTTCCGCAAGCTGGATGACTTGTATGGCACCTGGCGCAAGCCAGCCACTCTGAAGAGTAACTACAAGTAAGCTCTGTTGAGGCTAGGGCTACAGTGGTTGTCTGGCTTTTGACAAACGATCCATATGCACTGCAGTGTGCTGCTTAGTATTTAAAATGAGGCAACATGGGAGATGGTAACATGCTATAGATGGAAAAGTAATATGTAGACTGTGTTTGAATGCAGCCTGCCAATGCACAAGATGACCAATACAGATCTTGGAAGAATCCTGAAAAGCCAAGAGATTCAGAAGGCCTTGCGTGCACCAAAGTAAGTAGATGCTGTTTTAAATTGGGGGGGGGGGGGACATCACAAGTCACGTTTGGGGCAGGGTAGGAGAAAGACCAAAGTGAACGTGAGAATTATGACAACACAATTCTGTAAGTTTAAAATACAGTTTTGATTTCTGAGAACTTATAATTGTGCGTAGCAACATCTCTTTGAGTTTTTCCTCCAGTCTCAGTTTTGGGTGACTTAATATTTATTTATTTAAATCCTTTGCATGCCCCCTTTGCACCCACATAAGGTCCCCAAGGAGACAAACAACAAATGTTAAAACAGTTAAATAACATTTTAAATGCAGAAATATAATTAAAAATATAAACAAACACACAAACTAGGGAGGAGGCCATAAGAGTTTGCTGAGAGTACGCCGAACAAAACAAGTCTTCACCTGCTGGCAGAAGACAATAACAGAGGGAGACAGGCGAGTCTTCCTAGGGAGGGAGTTCCAAAGTTTTGGTGCCACCACTACCAAGAAGGCCCTTTCTCGGTTTCCATCCATTCTTAATAAAAAATCATTCTTATTCTGGTACATTTTAATCCTACCCTTCCTCCATGGAGCTCAGGGTTGGAATTCATCACTCTCCCCTCCTTCACTTAAAACCTTGTGAGGTAGGTTAGGCTAAGAACACAACTGGCCCAAGGTCATCCTCGTGACTAAATGGGGATTTTAACCTGGATTTCCCAGGTCCTGGTCTTTGTCTACTAGACTGTACCCCCTTTACGCTAGTATGTTCATGAAAGAACAGTACACTCATCCAAATGTCTTTTACAGGAAAAAGATTCACCGCAGAGTTCTTAAGAAGAATCCACTGAAGAATTTGAGAGTTATGCTTAAACTGAATCCATATGCCAAGACTATGCGACGCAACACCATACTGCGCCATGCTCAGAATGTGAGTGGGCGAAAATGAGACAGAAATCCTAGAAGTTCCTTTTTTAAATGCCCTAAACAATAAGGTCTGAATGCTCTTCCTTCCTCCTTCCCCCTACAGCACAAGCTGAGAGAAGTAAAAGCAGCAAAGGGAAAAGAAAAGGTTCAGGCTGCTGCCGCCGCCGCTGCTGCTGCCAGAGCTAAAAAAGCTGCGTCGTGAATGGGCCGTCTGCTTCAGTGCTGAAAAGGGCTGTACTGTGGATTACAGTTAATAAAAAACAATCTGTTCAGAATGTCTTCACAATGTTCTTTGTTGCGAACGGCATCGAATGGGAAATTCAGAAGTCAGTGAACATTCATAGGGGGTTAATCCTTAGATCTGGATTAAGACATGCAGTGTAAGCCTATGCATGTTTACTCAGAAGTAGGCCCCACTTAATTCAAGGGATTCACGCTACAATCCTAAACAGAGTTACTCCAGTCTAAGCCCACTAAAATCAGTAGGTTTAGACTGGAGTAACTCTGCTTAGTATTGCACTGTTGTGCGTAGGATTGTTGATCTTGGCCATTGTAACTAGTTTGCTAAGACTGCTGTCTAGTTTGAATTTGAGTGTTTTGAAGTTCAGTAGTATTCTGTGGTATTGGGTTCAGGTGATACACCAGCAGACATACTCATGTAATGGATTTGTCAATGAACATTGGTTTGAAGTTCATATGGAAAGAAGCAGGTTTTACCTGCTATGGATGGTAACTTTGGCATTATGTAGAAAATAGTTCTTGCCATTCAAAATGGTTAAGGAGGAGTGTAAGCGTAATTTGTGTTGTGCCTACAGGTATTTCTACAGTGTGGTGATAATCAACAAATAAATGTTTCTGCTTAAAGTGTGTTTAATTAAAAGAAATACCGTGTTAAGACAGAAATTCCAAATATTTATCTACCATTCAATAATATTACAAATGTTATTCTTTCAAAAGGTACACAATTCTTTAAAGAGATAATGCAGTGTTGTTCTTATAAGGATACGCAATTCATTAAAGACATAGTACAACACTCCAAAGGTAAATGCAACAAATGCCAAAGTCTCTTACACTGTCTTCCAAGTGCTTCAAAGAGATCTCACTTCCTAGCGACCAAAGGTGTGACTGATGTGGACACATTTTTGCGTTCTGTGGAGAATGAATTGATGTTGGGAAATAATAACTTAAGGCTTGGGGTAAGCTCACTTTAAATAATATATGTATTAGGTAATGGACATTATAAATGATGTATTTTGTACACAAACTTGTTTTTTTTTTTTTTTTGGTTAATATTATTTGTGGTTCCATGTAACATTTTGCATAGTATGCAACTCTGAGGAAGTCTGTGAAAGTGCATCCGCACTGGCAGCACATTTGGTCTCTGGGAAGTGAGAAGATCTCTTTAAGCACTTGGAAGAAAGTATAAAAGACTTTGGCATTTGTTGCATTTACCTTTGGAGTGTTGTGCTATGTCTTTAATGAACTGTATATCCTTGTAAGAACATTTGTATAATTGTCTACCTTTGAAAGAATAATGTAATATTGATTGTAGTTAAATATTTGGAATTTCTGTCTTAGCACAGTAGTATTTCCTCTTTATTAGTTACAGAACACTAGTTCTTTTGGTTTATTTAAAATGTGTTTAAAACAGAACTACCTTGATGTAGCTCATCTATGATCCACTTTCTATGATTTCTCAGAGTTGGGATTTCAGAATAAGCAGTTACACGTGTGAATAGTTGGTATCAGGTGGCAGATGTTAACTTTAAAGATGTATAAGAGAACAGATTGGGTGATCAAGCAATAGTTTCCAGTTAGTACTCTGTACTAGTATACTCATGCGTCACTAGTCTTTAAAGCAATGTTTCTTAAAAAGTGGTACTTGTAGCGCTGGTGGGTTGCAGAATTAGTCACGGTGGGGACAGGATTTTCATAACAATTACTAAGAATTTACTCTCCTTCAGTCCCCATATTCATCTGCAAGTGTGACATGCTGACCCTGCCAGCAACTGTATTTGACATACTGCTTCTTGCCAGGGTTTGTGCTTCTGTAGTTTTTTACTTCCCTAAAATTTACTGGAAAATGATAAAATAACAGAATGATTGTCTATGTATAAATACCCTTCTTGGATAATGTGGGATGTGGGATTCTTGATTCCATCATCAGTGGACTCAGTTTCTCCAATACTGATGGGTGGTGGAAAATAAAATCCGTATGATACAAAACGTTGAGAACTACTCTGCAGTATAGGGGAGACAGCCATAGTGGGGTAGAGGTTGCTAGTAAATAGTACTCAGTTGTTGATGGGTAGGGGCAAATTAGTTGCTTCATTTATCTTTCCCCTCAGTGAGGACTTGGAGCAGCTTACATCATTCTCTATCCTCACAGCAACCCTTCGAGGTAGGTTAGATGGAGTGATTCATTTGCCCAAGGTAATCCAACAAGGGGTTTCTAACTAGTGTCATGCAGGCCACTGAGTGCCTACACTTAATTAGGTGAGCAAGACCCTCTGCCCTCCTGTTTTATTGTTATCTACTGGCCTGTAAATACATAGTTTCAAGTGGTTTGGAAAACAGCTGTTACAAAATGAAATACACTTCATCCTTATAGAAGGCTTTGGCAAGTAGCAGCTCTGCCATGCTAACGCTTCAAGCTTTGCCCACCTTTTGTGCTGCTCTATTTTTCATTTTCTCAATTATATTTTTTGAAGCCCTGACCATATATTTGAATTATAAAGCAAAAGTACAGAGCTTAAACCTACTAGATTGACAACTTCCTCTGTCTCTTGGTTCAAGATTTTGTATGGTGGCTTTCCTGCTTTGTTTTGATACCATTCTACTGTTCTTTAAACAGTCCAGTAGCACCTTTAAGACTAACCAACTTTATTGTAGCGCCCTCCCCTCTCCACCTATATATCTGACCAGTTTCTTCTTGCCCTCCATGCATCTGACAAAGAGAACTGTGATTCTTGAAAGCAGTTGGTTAGTCTTAAAGGTGCTACTGGACTCTTTGATTTTGCCACTACAGACTTAACACGGCTAACTCCTCTACTATTCTTTAGAAAGGGGATCGTGGCAGCTGTTCCTAAGGAGCTGAGTTTGAGCAGGGGCCGATGGCCTCTTAAACCTTGATTATGACGACCCTGAAAAAGGCACTAGGGCCGGCTTTCCCCCCATTACCCTGTACTGCAAGGGACAGCAGCAACACGCGCCCGCAAAGGAGCAGGCCACGTTCTCCCTTTGCTTCCGGCGCTGCCACGTGGGCTTCTCGCCCTCCAAGATGGAGACCTTCCCGGAAGCCAGGCTGCTCTCAGGGTCTGCTCTAGGCCTTTCCACTTATTTGCCCTTGCTTCGTCGCCTAGGAAATGGAGCGTTTCTGCTTCCGCCCGCACAGAATATGGCATCGGCCTGTCCCTCCCGGCAGCCCGGTGCGTTCGGGCGCCTGGCGGTGGCGTCATCACTTCGCGCCGGCCGAGGCGGGGGAGCGACGGCGGGAGGATGCTGAGCCGCCTGCAGGAGCTGCGCAAGGAGGAGGAGACGCTGCTGCGGATCAAGGCGGCGCTGCACGACCAGCTCAATCGCCTCAAGGTCCGGGGGGGCGCACCTGGCGGGGTCTCATTTGCATATGCTAATGAGCCTGCCCCGGATCATACGCGTGGGGCCTAATTAGAGTTATGCTTATCTGCGCGTGCGCGTGACTGTAAAAGGGGGGGGGGCTTTTTCTAGAGCAGCGTGTGCGTGGAGGAAGGGCGGGGCGCGAGCATTTCCCCTCTTAGGCAAGGTTTGGATCTCATTGAGGCGAAAGGCACGTCAGCTTGCGGAACGCACCGTCACACGGCGGGGGCTGGCTCGGATGGCCAAGAAAGCCCATGGATTACGCAAACTCGGGGAGGATAAATGGAATAGAGGAGAACAAAGTCACTTTGAGTCCCCATTGGGCAGAAAGGTGGGGCATAAATGAAGTCAATAAATGAATGAGAGGGATTCCTTTGGATTTCCAGATGGCCACTTTGAGAAACAGGACATTAGTGTTGATAGACTTTGGCTTGATCTAGCAAGACTCTTCTTATGTCTATGTAAAAACTTTGCAAATAAGAGGCAGAGAGTTTCCCAGCTGTTTCCTCCCCCTCCATCCAGGGGCTTAGTCTTCTTTCTAGTAGGCTGCACGTTTCCTAACCTCCTACCCGCTTTAGCTCAGATGTTTGCCTCTGTACACATAGATTGCTTTATTTCGAGGCTGCAAACAGGTGACTTCCTCTAGGCTGAACAATTGTTCCATGTGTTCAACCCCACCCACCATACATACACACAGGGCTTTTTTTCTGGGAAAAGAGGTGGTGGAACTTTGTGGGTTGCCCTCGGAGAAAATGGTCACATGGCTGGTGGCCCCGCCCCCTGATCTCCAGACAGAGGGGAGTTGAGATTGCCTTCTGCAGCAGGGAGGGCAATCTCAACTCCCCTCTGCCTGGAGAACAGGGGGCGGGGCCACCAGCCATGTGACCATTTTCAAGAGGTTCCAGAACTCTGTTCCCCCGCGTTCCCCCTGAAAAAAAGCCCTGCATACACACACACATACACCCATCTCTCTTTTTAGCTTGGTATTCCGTTCCTTCAGTTCCCAGAGGCCCCTCAAAAGCTGCCAAGAGATCTCAGTATTAAATGATAGCCTTCCTGGAAAACCCAGATAAGCACTTGTCATAAATTAGACAAAGAAATGGCAGCACAAAGATTCATCCTGCTCTTGCAAGAAGGGTGTCAGAACTCTTGGCAGAAAGATGAAGGGAACTTGCTTTCCTGAAAGGTGGAGGGGAGGTTGGTGGCCTTCCAGGCTCCGGGGAACATGCCACTTCAGGGGAATTGGGGGGAACCCACATGAAGAAAAGGAGGGTCTGACTTGAAATGTGTTCTCCCATTGACAAAGTAGCACATGTGCCTGCTTCCTCAGCACTTGTAGCCATAAAGGGACGAATAGCTTCACGCCAAACTGTAGGGTTTGTTGAAATGCCAGAAGGTTTTACAAGTATTAGTTCAGCTGTCTGTGGGGTTTTAAGGCTGTGGTATGAAGCAGAGAGCAAGTCGGACGCCTGTATAAAGGGGCAGCCTTATAAATAGGCACGGAATGCGCTTTCCGGAAGGGATTAGAATGAAAGCTTAGCGGCATGTGCAGACTGGTGCTATTCAGATATTGGCTGCCCATTGTTTGGGGCTCCTGCAGGCCAGTTTAATTACAGTTTCTGAGTCTCTGTTCACAAGCATGAGATTAGTGTTGGGTGTGGAATTTAGCATTCTTGCAATGTCAAGTTTCATTTAAAACAGAAGAGTTTCTAGCCCCTTTGATATGCCAATAATTTTAACACTTTATGCACGATGTGCAGTTTTCCCATCCATTCCAAAGGAATTTCCCTGGATTTTTGCCTCATTAATTGAGTTCTGGGAAGTTTGTTTTTCCCTTGATGATAGTTTCAAGTGGGTGGCTGTGTTGGCCAGTAGGAGAAGAGCAAGATTTGGGTCCAGTAGCACCTTAGAGATGTTATTGGACCCAGATCTTGTATTTCTTTCGTAAGCTACCTCGTCTCTTTTTGCCGGTAAATTTCAATCCAAGCTCTTTTTTATCTCTGCTTAGTCCAATAAAAACAGATCTGTTCCTATTGCCGCTTGAGGCACCAGTGAGATTTTGAAGCCTCTGTTAGCGTGGAGGCTGAAAAGAGCTTGCACTCACTTCCAAATGAAGCTTTATTTGGTGGAATTGGGGTTTAGTGCCAAGCTTTCCTGGTTCATGATAAATTTCTTCCTACTGACTTGGTGCCCCCACACGTTTCTTGGATTTGGGTAATTATCTAGAAAAAGAGAAATTTTTGCTTTTAAGGGGTAGTGACTCCCTAAAGCCACCATGCTCTAATTTTTTTGTTTTTGAAAAATAATCATGCTACAGAGTTAATGGACAGTGTGTAGGATAAGTCAGCGTGGTGGGGTGGTTAGACTACTGTCAGACTAGGATCTGGGAGACTGATGTTTGGATTCATGTCTCCACTGTAAAAGCATGTTGGATGACCGTGGGACAGTGACACACTCAGCCTAACCTACCTCATAGGGTTGTTGTGAGGATAAAATAGAGGAAAATTAGGTTGTAAGACTTTGGAGGGGGGTCCAATGGGGAGAAAGGTGGGCAATAAACAAAGTAAACAAATAACTTGTTCATGTTTAGAAATTGATGGTTGCTGAATGTTCCCAGGTGGAAGAACTGGCCCTCCAATCTATGATCAGCGCCAGGGAAGGGAATGTGACAGTATCTTCAGCACCGCTAATGGAGGAGCATCAAAACGTAAGTCTGTTGTGAGGAACATAGCTTTCAGACATTGGCCACGGTTTCCAATGAAACGCTGGGGAATGATCTCCTTTGCTAACTCATCACTTTTGTGGTGTTGATTTGCCTGTGTGTGAAAGATCAGTTGTTGTCTCTCACGCTATGGTGTAGGCTGGACGAGCAAGTGAGTGGCCCAGGAGTATCTGTTACGTTCTTAAGAGTTACAGCAAGGCCCAAAGGCATTTGGTGTTACCTGAAATGCATTTGTAAAGGCTTGCGTTATCTGGTGCTTCCTCGTGTTCTTTGTTCTACTTTAACAAGATTTTTATTCTGTGTACTCGTGGACAGATGGACAACGAAACAGCTATTAATCAAACTAAACTACAGCTGCAAATGCATGTCAGGGGAGAAGAGGAGGAGGAAGAGGAGGAGGAAGAATCGGACTCTTAAAGCGAATGGACTGCAGATGGACTGCTCTTTATCCCAGACTCAGGAGCCTCCCTGCTCACCATCTGAGCACACGGTTTCATCTGACTTTGCTTGGTGCTACAGAAACTCAACGGTGCCCCACAGCTGCCGCTGGGTATCCTAAAAGTTTCCAGAGGCACTGATAAAATAGAGGGGAGGAGGGAGTGGAACAGTGGTGTGGTGGGAGGGGGTTCTTGGGAGAATGTATAATAATGTAGCATGATTCTCTCTTCTTTTTTTTTAAAGCAAAACAGTTAGAGCCAAGTAGCATTTGGGAATCCCACCGTGCAACTCACAAAGCAATAACAGCCTGTCCTTGCAGGCATTTACTGCTGGCAAAATGGAGTGGCTTGGAAGGCCTGAATACTGTGCCATCAGCACTCTCCACCCCATTAGAGCACCCTCCATTCAGAGCTATTTGCCTGGGGTCCTTGGGTGCATTCACCTCCCCCCCCCCCCACAAGGAACCAATGCTAGTACAGAACAAGACCCCTACATCCTAACCATCAATGGCTCATAGTATAGAACTTGAAACATTTAAGAAATCATCTGTGTGTGCTGGTGAGCAATGGCTGAACCCCCTGGATTCTTCACTGCTGGGGTGGTGGGAATGAAATATATGAAAATGCTACTTCTTTCTACTGATGTGAGCTTGAGTGTGGGGGTGAGTATACGTGCTGCAAATTGGAGATTTTCGGTTTTCTCCATGAGGTGCTTCTTGCTGTGAATGGGGATGTGTGACAAGTATTTTTTTTGTCATTTCACCGAGGATGAGCTTTGTTGGCATGAGCGTCTCTGTCTCTTCTGGAACTTGGAAGGGAGCCTGTGAGCACTTTTTGGGAGGGGGGCATATTCAACTTGTTCTTGCCCCTGTAGTAGCCGTGCTACAGGAACACGGAGGTTGTTCGCCTGTCTCTTTTCCTTCCGTGCCTCTCTTCTCTCATTTCCTTTCCTTCCTTCCCTTTCCACCAGTTGCAAGCAAGATCGTGAACAAGTTTAGAGTAGAACAGAAGAGAGGTAGGCCTGTCAGCGTTGAGGAATTGGGCTTGCGGTTCTGCTAAGGAGCCAGGGTTCTGTTTTACAGTGCTGAGGACTGCACTAGCTTGCAGTGTGATGAAATTCACAGCTCAGGTTTATGAGAAACATCAGAGTGAGTGTGTGTGTGTTTGGGGGTGGGGGGGCTGGTCTGATGTGTGAGGCCATCCTGAGGTACTTGAACAGCCAGCTGGTAGGTAGCTCTTACTGCTTTCTCTGGTGCTAGCCATGAAATAGTACCTGTAGCACATGCAGGGGGAGAGACTATGCAGAGAGCCAGGAGGCTGAGAGAGAGACTTTGGGGGCAGAGGCCTGGAATCTCCGAGTACTATCCAACAGCAATTAATATTAACTTTCAAAACAAAACCCCAGTCCCTGAAGTAACCTCATAATATATTTATTAGTGTAAGATGAAAATGTTCAACATCTGAAAGAATAAAATGATCAAAAGGATTTTCAAAACACAAAAGTGTGCACAGTCGTTGATTCTCAGCGCGAAGGAAAGCCACTCTGATGCGCGTCTTAATCTTGGATTCTGTCAGGGGCCGTTTCTCCCGCGACCCAGTCTCAAAACACAAAACACCAAATTAATCAGAAGAGAGATGTACATCACTAAGCAATCCGGAAACATCCAACAAGACATTTAGAAATAAATAGGAAAAATAATGCCAACGCCTTGGGGCGAGGGGAAAGGGGGCAGGCCCTGCTTATACCCAGTAAGAGCTCTTTGAGCAAACTGAAGCCTCAGGCTGGGAGAGGCAAGGACCGAAGCGAAAGGAGAGGCCAGACCGTTTTGCACGGGAAAAGTGGCAAAGCAGGTGTGGAAAGTACCACCAAGTTACGAAAGGCTCAAAATCAACACACCCCGGCAGGGACTCTGGTAGAATCTCTCCAACTTGGAACGGATAGCCGACCTCCGCTCCAAACCTGCGTCTTGCTAACTTTTAAAGCATCACATGTCTGGGCAGTTAACAAGAGGCGATAAACCAAACAGCTGTTGATTCAGACCCACAAAGAGAAAGAGGTTGAGTTGGAAAAGAATTTGGCACATGCGCTGTAGAGAGATCATTCATCGGTTGGGGTGGGGGGGAGTGAAGGGAGGGGAGCACACGCGTTATTAGCTTTGCGAAACGGGATCAAAACAGCATTGTTTGGACAAGTGGGGGGGGGGGATGAAAAAGATTGCCAAGCATTGCTCCCATTCGTTTCGACGGGTCCCCATCCAGTCCTGTGTGGAATGAAGGGTGCAGAGCAGCACTCGGTGGGTTCCTCCCGATAGAACCTGAGGCTGAAGAAACTCAGCCAACGTGGGTCGGGGTACTCGGCTGGTTCAGGCCAATGGTGGAACACAGCCAGCCTGCAAAGTCCACTTCTTCTGCCTCTGATCTCTTAATAAACGTGTGGACCTGGAAGAAGCAAAAGGAACCACGTTTTTTTTTAAAAAGTCAGAAACCGGTACCAGTTCTTAGCCAGAGGCAAGCAATCAAGGCCACAGCAGGGACTGAAGTGGGGCAACAAGAGCATTCGCCTCCAATGGATGAGGCCAAAGGGACCCCCCCCCCCAGCTTCCAGCCCTCCCCAGGGCCATGAGAGGATTTCTCTTAGTCCTTTCTGCTGAACCAAAGACCAACTCGGGGAAGATCGGGACACTGAACCAACGGAGCAAGTTCCCACTTACCATGAGCTGTTTTAGATCCGCTCTCTCCGCTGGGTTTTTGATCAAGCTAGGAGGAGGAGGGAGGAAAAGGGTCAAGTTTCTGTTGCTGTATCGGGTTATGCCTTCTGGAAACGAATGTGTTAGGGCCCAGGCAGGTATCCCAAAGCCTGCCTTCCCCTGGACAAGGCAGCCCTTGCCCAGCTCCTGTCTATCTGCAGTGGGGTTTGTGCAGGAGATACTTGCTGCTGGATGGTGTGAGCAAGGTGTGCCAAATGGGTTTTTTCCCCCTCAGCCAGGCACCAAAGACAGGCTCTTCCAAAGATTTAACTCAGTCCAACAACGGAACTCACCATTTGTTCACAAAATCCTGGAATTCCGGACTGAAGACTCCACTGGGAAGCTTTGGAGGCGGCTGAAAACCACGAAACCAAATAGAAATCAGTGTGGCAAACGATGTGGCCTCCAAGGCTTTCCGTTTTCACTCTTCTAAAACTTGACAGTAGAAAGACAAGTGATATAATTCAGGGATGGGGTTTTCCATACCTGCTTGGGAACTTCAATGTGGAGAGAGATCCAACGGAGTCACGTACGTGACTTGGTAAGAACATAAAAAGAGCCTTGCTGAATCAGGCCAGGGTCCATCTCCCCCAGCATCCTGTTTCACAGCAGTGGCCAAGCAGTTACCCTGGACGGCCAAACGGCACCGAAGCCATGGCCTTCCCCCAGTATTTCCTCTTAGCATTGGCCCTCCAAGACTTTCTGCCTCTGTATGTAGAGGTTCCCTGGGACCTCTTCTCCATCAATCTGCCCGATCTATTTTCACGGCCATCACTACATCACAGGCAATGAATTCCACTATTCAGATACTCACTGGGTAAAGAAGTACTTCTTTTTTTCCCCTTTGGAATCTCTCTCTCTCATGAACTTTATTGGGTGCACCACATGGGAGAGGGACAAAAAGGCAGTCTGCTTTATCTCATACCTAATTTCATAAACTTCTATCTCCCCTCCCAGCTGCCTTTTATTTTCGAAACTGAAAATTCCCCAGATTCTTTTCTGTAGAACCTCTGTTGAAAGTCAGAGACTGCAAGGGGCAACAGAGAGAGCCAGCTGCCTGCACCAAAGTAGACCCTCTGCCATTCAAGCCGTCCCATCCCACTCAGGTATGCTACACAGCTGAAATGTGTGCCATGTGTGGTGCTGCAAGATGTAGTTGCCGCAGTTACTCCCAAGAAGGGGCTAGGTGAGAGCCTTTAATTTTTTTTCAGTGAAACAACATCCATTGCGTTTCAAGATTTGAAGCCCAGATCTTCGGTCTTTAGCATTCATGCTGGCCGTGTGACAATGCCACAGGTCAAGGACAGGAGTTTGAAATGCTGCCCCCTCCTTTTATTTTATATAGCACATTTTCAAAATGCAATTGTGACTCATGAGTGGAACAATTAAAAGACGGAAGGTGAGCGTGTGTGTACAACCACAGGTAATGAGGGATTCCAGAAAGGGCAATAACACACTGATCTTCACAAAAGAGTGTTTTCCCCATTGTTAAAGGCAGGTGAGAGCTACTTTCAGCCTGCTAGCTGTGTGCAGTTTGGGGGTGGGGGTGTCCCGAAACCACAATGCCCCAGAGAAGCAAAGTTATTTGGCTTGTAGCCCACCCTTTGCTCCAGCTTGCCAGATGCTCTGGGCTCTTCCAGTGGCTCAAAGGAACAACCTTTAAAGGTACACGTGTTGTAGACAAAAAGGACAGAGTGCCTTTCTTGTCCTCTGAGGTAGGAAGTGGGAGACCACCACACTTGAAGAATCAAAGACAAACACGATGGAACAGGTCAAGAAAGCTCTACGTGGTTGTCATATATGGGACCAGAAGGAATTGTCTAGAAAGTCTGTGGAGAAAGGGGACCTCCCAGACAATATGCCACCAGACTCACTCATCTGAATTATTAGTACAGCTTGATTACGTACAGAGCTTCACACCGCGCTCTGCAACTATTAGGGAGAATTTGCACATTTAGTTGAAATTTCCTGCTTTGGGGATTATGAAAGTGTGAACCTTATAATAATAATAACATGTGATTTATATACTGCCCTTCACAACATCTTAATGTCCACTCAGAGTGGTTCACAAAGTATATTATTATCCCCCTCAACAACCATCACCCTGTGAGGTGGTTGGGGCTGAGAGAGCTGTGACTGACTCAAGGTCACCCAGCTGGCTTCAAGTGGAGGAGTGGGGAATCAAACCTGGTTCTCCAGATTAGAGTCCTGCTGCTCTTAACCGCTACACCAAACTGGCTCTCGCATATGTGCCATCAATTCACAACTGATTTATGGCGACCCCAGCAAGGAGCCTTCAAGGCATGTGTGAAGCAAAAGGCGGCCTGCCATCACCTTCTTCTGCTGAGTCTTCCCTGGTGGTCTCCCATCCAAGTACCGACCCTGCTTAGCTTCTCAGATCTAATGAGATCAGACTATACCATGCCACCTTCCCTTCTGAATCTGCTTGCACTCCTACAGTGTATCTCCCAAGCACTTGCAGAGCCCTCTTTCCAAAAGCCAGGGGACACAACACAGAGAGAGCCTGGCACGCTTACCTCATTGACAATGTAGTCTAGGAGTTCGAAGATGGCCATTGGTGGTCTGCTGTCGGAGCTGTAGGCTGAAAAGTCAGAGTTGGAAATCAAGTAGACGACCCAGGTTTGCTTGCCACCTCCCAGTAAGTTTTATCGTTTCCCCCATGAACCCTCTTAAGGCTGGTATTTATGTACCCTTATTAAGACCCCGTTGTGAAATCAAGGAGCTTTTGCAATTTGTTACTGCTTTTAAAAAATAAAATGCTTGCTAGGCTGTTTGACAGGAACCAACTACATGGCTGCCCATGTTAGCAGAGAGGAAAACAGGAAGAGGGATTGGGAAAGAGGTTCCTCCAGTAGCCAAAAAGAACCCCTGTGGCAGAAGGATACTAGTTTAGGCTTTCCTTTGTCACGCTCACCCTGTTGGGCTAGAGAGCTTCATAACAACGCAAGTGGTATTCATTCCTCCCAAAGTTGTTCTTTCTGGTCATACAAATGGCTGCTTTTTAAACACATCTCAGCTGCTCTTCTTTAGAAATGTGTGTCTACTGCCCCCCACAGCATCTGTTGCTTCAGGAGTTCATTGGCAGATTAGGGCCCTTTCCAACATCTTCCACCAAGAGCCACCATCTAGGGGAGAACTGTTTCCCATGAAGACTGATGGCTCCGAGATGGAGCTGTGGGACTTATAGAACATGAACTTCCATATGGGACTGGGCATGGCTCAACACTATACCCCAGGACATGGAGTGCAAAAGACCAGTAACGAATGAAAGATGAGGCAATGGAATCTCGGGGACACAGAAGGCAAGCAGAGGAAACTGAAAAGCTCTCTATTGCTGCTGTGTCGTCATGAATCCTTGCTGTAATCTAGACTTTTTCTACACTCTGATTTGAGATTCTCTAACTTTTCCATTGTTTCACATGCGTTTCTTAACAAACAAACAAACAGCTGGCTTACATCTGCATTGCCCCCCCCCCCTCTACAACCCGATGTTTGACCCACCTTGCGTTCCCAGCCCCTGAACTCAGTATTCTTACCACTCATTGGCCGGCCCGGTGTCCTCTGCCTGGGTGATGTCTCCGAGACAGGAGAGTCGCCCCCGATAGGGCAGCCAAACATGAGCTCCAGTTCCTTCGAGTCGGGCGGAGGAATTGGGTACCTGCCGATGGCCATTTCCACCAGTGAGAGCCCCATGCTCCAGATATCCGACTGTACTGAATAGTGAGTCCCTTGTAGTCTTTCGGGCTGCATGTACAAAACAAATGCCATCTAAAATACAGGTGGCTGAAAAGTGCTGGATGGATGAGAAACTCCCTTTCAGCCCTATCCTGGCTCATGAAGCAGTGAGGGAAATCTCATCCCTGGAAGGTGTTTGTTCACCTGTAGGTTGCTTCCTTATTTATTTATTTTGTCATGACTAATGATTGGGAAACTGGGAGATGGGGAAACCTTCAGGGATGTGGAGCTATTAATGACTGCATAAACACTACAGGGAAGAGCCAACTTTCATGTAATTCCTAGAACTCCCATCTTTCAGCCCCAGGCAGGTCAGCTGTTTAAATTCTGTGCCCCAGGAAATTCTCAGTCTCTTGAGCTTGGACATGTGCTACCTTTACTAGCTGCTGCTGAAACAAGAGCTGGACATGCATTATCATAGGTAGAGGCAGGACTTTTTTTCAGCTGGAACGCGGTGGAACGGAGTTCCGGCACCTCTTGAAAACGGTCACATGGCTGGTGGCCCCGCCTCTGATCTCTGCAGCCTGGTGGGCAATCTAAACTCCCCTCTGTCTGGAGATCAGGGGGTGGGGCCACCAGCCATGTGACCGTTTTCTCTGAGGGCAATTGAAACTTTAAAAAACTCCCCCTCCCCTTGTTCCTGCTGACCCAAAGTGACATCATTGTGTGGTCCAGAGAGTGTGCACATGCTTTGTGCACACACATGTGGTACCAGGGGCACCAGCTCCCACCAAGAGTTGCCCCCTGTGCTGGCAACCCACTGAGTTCCACCACCTCTTTTCCCAGAAAAAAAGCCCTGGGTAGAGGAGAAGAGTTTTGACTTCCCCGGTTCTCTCAACTCCCAACCTCACATTAAGTTCACAGAGCACAGATTTCTAGCAAAGTTTAATTCTACCAGTATTTGTCAAAACATTCTAAGGGCTCGCCAAATATACGTTTCCTACACAAGCTGCAAGCAACCTACAGGTAAACCCAAGTGACAATTGAGAAATGGCACAAATACACATAACGCTTGTCAGATAGGAAAAGTCAATATGAGGGTTTGCAAATTCCTCTGCAGAGGAGTATTCTGTGGAGAGTATTTTGCAACATCATCCAAGTTGGGTTATCACAACAATATACATGGGAAAATTTCTCCTCCCTACTTACAGACATGTATGATCTGGTGCCCACAAAGGAGTTTGCCATCGAATCGATCAGTTGCCCACTGACACCGAAATCACAAAGCTTGATCTCCCCTCGGGAGTTTACCAAAATGTTGGACGGCTTAACGTCTAGGGGAAAAGCAAGGGGGTGGCAGAGACAAAGTTAGAGGTGAAAATTTGGAGAGAGGGCCCTCCAGCCTGCGCGCGCGCACACACATCCAGCTAATATAAAGGGCTTCCTTTTTGCTTCTCAGTGTATTTTTTAAAAAAACTTATGTCATTTATAGTCTGCCTTTCTCACTGAGACTCAAGGCAGATTACACAGGGTAAGATTAGTACAATCAGTATCAAGGACAATTTCATAAACAATGCCATAGGGTAAATAAACACAAGTTTGCAAAGACATAACATTGGCAAGAATCCAATACAGAGTTGAAGAAATGCTGAAACAGAACATAAGCAATTTTAAAACTGACATGAGACAACATGAAGCACAGGTAGTATGTAGGAATACATATTCAAAGCAACAAATAATACGCAAGGCAACATGGTGGTGAAGTCTGGGGTCCCTAACTCATTAGCGAAGTATCTGCGACCCCCCTCCCTACAATTCTTCCCTCCTATCTGAGTAAAAAGCCTTTTCGAATAATTCGGTTTTGCATCGTTCGCGGAAAGCCAGGAGAGGGGGGGCTTTCCTGACCTCCTTTCAACGTATGCTTTTCCTTTGGGTAATCCTACAGAACAAGTGAATGATTCAAGTAACAATTTAACATACAATAAAGATGGAAAGATTCTTAACTGTCCACAGCGTTAGCATTCCCAAGTGATGAAGTTTTGTCTTCTGCGTTTATTGGCTTTAAGCAGATTGCGTTTTAACTGCAAAGCAGTGGCAGAGTTCGCTAACTGGATAAACCTCCCTGAACAGGTAAGGGAGGTTCAAACTTTGTCTGACGGACAAACCCCTGCCAAAACACACTAGGCCCAAGACATGACATTGCCCCTACAGATCTCCCCCCGCCCCCCAAATCCTCTTCTACTAGAAGTACAGGAATTAAAAAGAACTGCCGCACTTTCTGACTTGGTAGAAGGCAACTTCCAGTGTTCTCTGGATTTGGTCACCGGAGCTAAGTGAATGGAAGGTGTACAACAGAGTTCCCCCCCCCCCCACATCATTGCAAAGACTCAATGGAGAAAACATGGTTGTCTGACAAGCGACGATGAGCCAATATGTGCAGCAGCGCTGCTTTCTTAAATGAAGGCCACCGGTAACTAGGCAACTGGAAACGGACTCTTTGTGAATGCTCAAGCACCAGGAGCAATTCTTCCCAGCTTTTGAGCTGCAGGCATCAGATACCACTCTGCAGAACAGAACTCTTCTCCAGCCATTATCGACGTGCTCAGCCTTATTAGGTAAGCAGCCAATGAGTAGGAAAAAGGTTCACTGAGGTCAAGGAACCGAGAGAAGCTGTCCCCCGACAAGTTCTGTTGGTGGATTCAGAATGTTCTTTGTGCAGGGAAGCGGCTCGCACTTCTTTCCACTTTTCAGAGCCCTCTCTGTTGATGCAACATGAAAGGGGACTCCAGATATGCTGAGTCCCACCCAGTGTCTCCTTGTTTTGGTCCTTCCGATACAGACCACAAAGCCGAGGAGGGAGATTCCAGCAAGTGCCGCTTCTCGTTTGGAAACACATCTGCAGGAGGGCTTGTCCTGAGCTCTGTGCAGACGCATCAGCTCCTTGTGTGTTGGACTCAGGCCAGCACACTCTGCCTGTCCTCACGTGCCCACCCCCATCTGGTTTGTGCATTTCAACCAACATCTGCAGAGGGTCCCAGATGCAGGTGCATGATTCGTCCAGGTGTGCCTTGCACTTGCAGCAATTAGGCAAATCAGGGATACACCGGAGAGTCTATGCCTTATGCCTAAATGCTAATCAAATAGAAACATGGTACTGAATACAATCAAAACCAAAGACACCCACGTTAAACTTACTAGCATCAATAAATATGTCATATACTGCAACCAATATACAAGACCACACAGTAGTGCAAGGTTAATGTATAAACTCTACAATTTTAATGAACAATTATTTCAACCCCTACTCACAGACGGAAGGATTCATTACTCATATTCAAGAAGAAATATTATTCAACGCATTGAACTCAAAAGGACTCAGTGTTTTGACGAATTACAGCCATTTGGAAGAAAATTTTCATTGAGAAATTCTCCTACAAATCGGATATGTGGTGCTTTGGAACCTATAATTATTAAGAGGACTTGTGTATATGGTGCTCCTGTTGCATTTGCACTTTAATTCTTATGTGCAATATATGAATAGCACTTTGGACACCTTGCACTTTATTCATTGGTATAGTATTCCTGTTAGCACTGATATGAATGTTTTTCCGTCAGTGAGTAGGGGTTGAAATAATTGTTCATTAAAACTGTAGAGTTTATACATTAACCTTGTACTACTGTGTGGTCTTGTATATGGGTTGCAGTATATGACATATTTATTGATGTTAGTAAGTTTAACGTGGGTACCTTTGGTTTTGATTATGCCTAAATGCAACATGCCTAAGTGCAGCATGTGCAGCTTAGGGCTAAGGTTTAGAGGCTTTTCAGTGCCAAGTTTTTGCTGTGGCTCAGCTTTTGAACAGCCTTGGTTTCCCCCCCTCCCCACACACACACTGTTGTTTGCTTGTTGCAGGAGTCTGAAAAACAAGGGGAAATTTACCCCTCCTCCTCCCCCCAAAAGGACAGCAGTGACCAGCAAACCACACTGTGCATAAGGAAGGGGACGGGAGGGGGGGGGAGCGAAGCAATAAGCTGCCAGGCTGCAGCATAAACTCTAGGAATGGGCTGGGTGCTTCGAGGAGGGCAGACCAGGTCAGCCTAATGCCAACCGCATGCTCTACCGGGAGTCTGAAATCTGCAAGGGGCCCTGGCGCTGCTCCAGCTTGCCCTCTCTTTTTTCCTTCCTTCCTTACTCTACTCTTCTGGCCTGGAAGTTTTAAGCTGCCCATTCTTCTTAATCATATGGGGATCCTCCAGGTCAGCAACCATGTGCGGAGAGGGAGCTGGCACAGGGGGAGAGATGGCTCATGCGGCAAGGGAGACGGAGAGGTTTGCCCAAGCATCTCCGCCTGGTAAGCAGCAAGTGTAGATCCCCCCCCCCCCCAGAATTTCCAGGAGGCATCGAGCGGCACTCTCCCATTTGCCTCGGCTGTGTTAAGGCACGCAGGAGGATAAAAGGCCACATCTTTTTATCCTTGACCATCTTAGCCTTTGCATCTTAGTCTTTTCTGCATGAAATATTCAGCAACTGCTGTCAGGTTCTGCCTTGGGCGTCGCCCGGTGAGACGCCGGCCTGCCTGACTTTGGACCAGGGGTATCAGCAGGGATTATGCAGGCTCCCGCTCTGTGGAAGGAGGAGGGGTATACCTCACCCCTCGCACCCTCTCAATCCTCTCGCAGGCCCGCTCGACCTGACAGAGTCCCGGCTGCCTTCCATGACAGCTGGCCCCTTCCCTCCTCCGGACTTGCTCTTGCTCTTCATCTTCCTTCCTCCACCTCCTCTCCGCTGCTTTCTCATTCTCTCCCTCTCTCTCCTAAACTCCTCCACAACCCACCACGAGCTCTTGGCTGAGCCTGCTTTTATAGAGCTTCCCTCAGCCTCAGTGCCTGATGTGCGCCAGCTGGGTATACCCTCAGGTGTTCCCATTCCGGCCTCTCCTGGCCCTTCTGCCTTTCCCTGCAGGGTGGGGCTGGGCATCGCCCGACTGGGGAGGCTCCCAGGTGTTCCTCCCCTCATTCCCGGTCCTCCCTGCCATTCCATCTTCTCTCGCAGGGTGGGCCTTTCCAGGTGATGCACCTTGGCCGTCTCTGCCTCTGCTCACGAGGTGCTGCCCCGGTAGGTGTCTGTGCTGCCTGCTCATTGGGGCTGGGCGTGGGTGTGCTTCCCTGGCTGGCCTCCCCCACTGGCTCTCCCCCCCCTCCCCGCACTTGCTGCTGGCTGGAGCTGTGTTGCCTTCCCTGGGTCCTCCGGGCGCCCTGACCCTGCCGTCGGGGTGCCGTCGCCCCTCAGGTAAGGGGGCTGTGACAAGTCCAGGGTGTCGGGAGTCGGACTGCTCAACCCAGGATAACTGCTTCCTCAGCCCCACCCGTTGTATGCTTTCTTGCTGCAGAATGAGCACGCTGTGCACTCCATTAGCCAGATGACAGACAGCAGAGCGGGCCCTTTCTTGCACCCACGCTAGCATCTCCACCCAGTGTAGTTATGCACTTAAGGTGAGGGAAGCCACCTCTGCCACCTCTGCCTCAAGAGGCAACTTGTTGGCTTTGGGTGAAAATCCCCTCCTGGAACACGTGATGTGCTGCACATCGTGTGCTGATCATGGCAAAACTTGCCATGTGCATTTCATTCTCCAGTTAGCCTCGGAAAACTGCAGACAGGCCCATCCTGGAAACTGCCTCCCTCCTGGGAATTCCTCTCCCCATCTGGGCTAGAAACCTTCTGAACGAATCCTTTAGGATCCAACTGGCAGAGCAGTTGGGAGAAATTTTGGCAAATTTCTTTCATTTTCTCAGTGGAGGCTCCTACAAGTCAGAGACTGAGCAGATTCCGTAAATGCCAGGGGCGGGGCCAATTGACATCCATGTTTGTGTTTATACAGCATTTCACATTTTAAACAGGAAGAGCTGGAAGGGAGAAAACCTTGCAACTGGGAAATGACTCCAATGCAGAAATTTAGATCGCTGGGAGCAAAAGCCCAAGTTATCCCAGAAACACAACCACTGGAGGTAATCTCAGGAGGAGGAAGGTTGAAAGTTTTTTAAGACTGGTAGCACTGAGAGCATTAATTAAAAAAAAAACCCTTTCCAGCAACCCAGCCAACTCTGCTGAGTTCTTTCCTAGACAAGCTGCTTTTATTCTCTGTTCATTTGCTCTTGTTTACTCCCCCTCTCCACCCGTTTTATTGATTTCCTCGGCCCGAACACCCGATAATGGCTGACAGAAGAAGGCAGGGAAATGCTAACCCGCTTTTAGACTATCGACTCTGGAAAACAGCACTTCACAGCAGGTAAGCGCTACAGAGCCTTTGCTCTGAGGGTGCTCAGAAGATGTTGTGTCAAGACACAGGCCTGCCTTGCCATTAACCAACCACTGAGTGCCAGCAGCCCACGGAGCGGAGCTGGCTGGGGAGGAGCCAACTCCACACCAGCTTCCTAGGAGAGAAGGAGCTCAAAACTAGGTTATTTGAAACTGCAAGTATCTTTCAGTCTCAAGACAAAAACAGGACAACTGGAGAAGGCGGCTTGTTGTTACAACATGCCTAAATCCTTCCGACTGTGTCCAATGGTCCTGAGAACACTCCACGATAGCTCCCCATGTCTCACAGTGGTCAACCTGATGCTTCTGGGAAGCTCAATGGCGAGTTTAAACCCTTTCTGTGCATCAAGTTCTTATCCACACATGCGCTGAACCATTTAATGGGTACCTTCCAGATGTTCTGGGGACAAAAAAAGTCTATTTACTGACTTTAGACCCAGAGCTGCCATTGCCTAGTGTAGGGATCCCCAACGTGGCACTCACGAGCGCCATGGTGCCCACCAACAGCTTTGCTGGCATTCGGCAAGTGTTTTTAGAAAGTGGGTGGGGCCACATTGGGCTTTACCCCGCAAGGCTTCTGAACATTTCAGCAGCAACTGCCCCCAGTATATTTTATTCTTTCTCCCTCCATTTTCTAAATGTATTTGTAAAATTACCCCTCTTCTCCCCTGTACTTGGTGTGTGGCTCCGCCTCCTGCAGCAGTCATTTTGTGGTTATGCCCGCCACCCTGTGTTAGAATTCCAAATATTGAAAAAGGCTGGTGGTCCCTTGCCTAGTGGTTAAAGTGTCAGATTAAACTGAAGAGATACAAGTTCAAATCCCCAGACAGTCATGAAGGATAGTAGATTTGGCAAAGTATTGTAGGAAACAAGAACAACATTTGATTTATATACCGCCCTTCAGGATAACTTAATACCCACTCAGAGCGGTTTACAAAGTATGTTACTATTATCTCCACAACAAAACACTCTGTGAGATGGGTGGGGCTGAGAGAGCTCTGAGAGAGCTGTGACTGACCCAAGGTCACCCAGCTGGCTTCAAGCGGAGGAGTGGGGAATCGAACCTGGCTCCCCAGATTAGAGTCCTGCCGCTCTTAACCACTACACCAAACGGGCTCTCATCTAAAAGTATTTACTTTTACCTTTATTTAGTGAAGGGGAGACATGCACACCACTCTGAACGCATTGAAGCAGGGGTGGGATAAAAAAGTGAGCGTTAATCACAGTAATAAACATCAAGAAATACACAGACAATTGCTGCCGCTCATAAAATACCCAATCAATAAAGAGTCAGAGAACCCAAAAACATTCTTACCTCTATGCATTATCTTATGTTTCTCTCTCAGATATGTGAGACCTTTTATTACCTACAATCCAAAGCAGAAGTTTTTTTTAAAGCAGCTGAATTAATAATCATACATTGTGCATTTTTTTAAAAAGCTACAAGCATGTCTCCTTAATCAGAAAAAAAGAGTATCTGCTCTGCCAACAAGCACAGGTTACAACCCAGAGTGCACTTGGAATCAGACAGCCAGACTGTGTAACCTGGTTCCATTTATTTGCTAAATTTAATAGGACCCCTCTCTTATTTTCGCTCATTCTCTAACACCTTCATAAACTGCTTGTCCAGCAAGGTTCTGTGCTTTGGCTAGTGTAATCAGACAGAACATTATTACTTCCTCTAGAAATTTTAATTAAGATTTTAACGATTTTACCCATTTTAGCACACTGATGTACTTAATTCTTAGACATGTGTAAACTTAATTTTATTCTGTTATCCTTTTAGCTGTTTGCTGTAAAGAAATCACTGCTGAGGTAGCAAGATTCTGCACCCTGACTAGTTTAATTAGATAGACTATCACAACTTCCTTTAAGAAATTTGAACCAATATTTAACAATTTTATTTATTTAAATATATTCTTCAGTTTCCTAGATATGCTTAGACGTGTAATCAGTGTATTTGTTGTATATGGTTGTATGTGCTGACTCGGGTTCTGATCCTGGATCATAATAATAAACTTGAACCTGCTTGTCCTAAAGCCAAGCACAAGTACAACTAAACTGTAGAGTTTTTAAGCAGAGGGAAGGAGGCAGGAATCAAAGGCAGGACCAGACGAGAAGAGGCTCCGTCTGTCCGATCCGCCCCACATTCTCACCCTGAGCAATTCCACATGTTGAGGATGGGATGGAGATACAGACCGAAGCAAGAGGATTCCAGAAGTGTGATGCAGCAACTCTGAGAACCAACAGCTACTGCAGTCCCACGAAGGCATCTGGCTAGATAGGCCTTGTTCACAGGCTGTACTTCCCGTGTAAACTGGGCCACACCAAACACCCTCTATTTAAAGGAGGGGGGAATCAATGCATACAAAAGCTGCTTGAGATTTGCCCACCCTTTACAGTATGTTTTAAGAAAAAAAAACTCCACCATCTGCCTGCCTTCTGGATCTGCAGTCACCAGCTGCACATGCATTCTGCTTTCCAAATGCCGAAACGACATACTCACAGCAATGCTAACTTTGCCCAGGACCTGTTCGGGGATTCTGCCAGCTTTTTTCAGGACTTGATCCAAGGAGCCACCATCCTAAGAAGAAGAAATGTTTAAACATTCAGAGCATTAATCGTCTTTTTCCTAAAAGCATTAACAATGCTTTCCGCAGTGTGAGCGACGCGCCTTGAAAATGGAGAGCAGAGAAGGAACGGCTCGGCCGCGCTCAATGGCAAGAGGATCCATAAAGCGCAGCGTTCAGGTTAATTGAAAAGCTCAAGGGAAAGGAAATGCAGGTGTGGTTGTTTCCATCTGCAACAGGCAGCAGATGCCTGCTCTCTGGTACTGAATTTTTCATGGTTGATTCTTAAAACGAGTTTGTATTATATTCAGGTTTCAGTTTCCTGATTTAGCTATGTAATGATTGTCGTCTGACCAGAATCAACTGCTGATCAGTTTTATGGAGGACCACCCAAGTTTCAGTGTTACAAGAAGTGGGCGGGGGGGAACCCTTGCCTGTGCGCATTCCAGCTCTGCTGTTAGCAGCTCCTGGGAATGATCGTACTTTCTGCAGAAAACAAGCACCCAAATCTTGGTATCTAGTAGTTGGTAAGGGAGGAAAACAGGCCAAGATGCCCACTGGCTTGGGGCAATCTTGTGGTCCTTGGCACCATCTGCTCCCAGTGACCAACAGCGCACCATGTTCCTTGCTCCTGCTCTGCACGTGCACATGAAGGGGATCATAAGAAACTAACATGTTAAAGGAAAGGGCAATAAGCCAGCCCAAAGAGGCAGCAAGCCTTAGAATCCAGTCATAAACTAAGCATGCCTCGGGCTTATCAGGACACGATTTTGTGTGTGACAGAACACAAACACGCCCTTTCAGAGTTAAATATACGCTGCTGTTGCTAAGAGCTTCAGGAGAGGGAAAACGGTATCAGCCACATATATTTTTAGCAAAAAACAGCCATTAAGCCCAAGAACAGGCTTTCAACTGAAGCCACCTTACAAAAGCGAAAGAGCCAAAAATCTCAGATTCTTCACAAATAGAGCTAGGAATCTCACTTCCCCCACTGTGAAGAGATCTGCTATATTCCACCTGCCTTGAAACCCTGGGCTGAGCTCGATTAACACCACAAGGTGTTTTTTCTTGTTAAAAAGAGCTGGCGTGGGGACACTCGGATTCAGGAATAAAAGCTAGTTGGTTGGCCTTGGCTAGCTGATGCTCCCTCAGTAACTCATGCAATTATAAAAATGAATGGCTAAATATTTGTAATCTACTCGGCCATGTAAAAATCATCTGTAACACCAAAACATAGTCTCCGTTGCTCTCAAGCGACTTCCAGTGGGTTACGCACACTGGAAGTCTACCACGAAAGAGTGCCTCCAGGAGAGGAAGTGAAGAATCATCGTTCGTGCAACAAAGCTAAAAAAAGGAGCGGTCACGTAGCATCATCAAGTCTAACAGACCTCTTGTGCCTTCCCTGGACTAGAGGCCACTTCGCCAGCTCTAATGAAATGCGCTCCAGGCCACCAAAAGTGGTTCCTCAATAAATCTGGTAGCCTTGAAGGTGACATGGGAGTTTTGGCAGACCAAGCCAAACATGGCTCCCCATCTGGATCTTGTCACATGTAGGCAGAAGGTGTGCTGCACAGCACAGCTGTGAAGTGCTAAGATTTGCAAAATGGGCTCTAGATGAAGGAGTTCCAAGCCACCAAGCGGGCAAGAGACTCTGCCATTTACTATTTTTGTTTCTAATTTTTTTAAAGTCACTCAAAGCACTGGGAACCACACAGCATTTTTATCTGTGCAGAGTTCTTTAAAGGTAAAGGTAGCCCCTGTGCAAGCACTGAGTCATTACTGACCCATGGGGGACATCGAATCATGACGTTTTCTTGGCAGACTTTTTATGGGGTGGTTTGCCATTGCCTTCCCCAGTCATCTACACTTCACCCCCAGGAAACTGGGTACTCATTTTACCGACCTTGGAAGGATGGAAAGGCTGAGTCAACCTTGAGCTGGCTATGTGAACCCGGCTTCCGCCAGGATCGAACTCAGGTCGTGAGCAGAGCTTGGGCTGCAGTACTGCAGCTTACCACTCTGCGCCACGGGGCTCTTGCAGAGTTCTTTATTGAAGCAAAATTTAAACACCCCAACATTTCCCCAGAATGATTTAAAGTACGAGTTCTGCTGTTTATAGGCTGAGCTGTACCAGGAATATGGGAGAAATGAGACTGAATCCGAAGAGCTACATGGCCCATCTTGCTGTTAAAAGTAGCTGGGAGGGTTTTGCTTTTTTAACTGACCAGCTTTTTTTTTCTTCCTTGCTTTTGAAAATGGCATTTGTCAGTCATTTTTAGCATCTGAAGGTGGTTCTTTTTTAAAATTGTTTAGGTCCAGTGCTCAAGAGGCTTGAAAAGAGATCTTAAATGTTCTAAAAATTGAAAATCAGAGAGTATATATTTAAAATCCCCCCGCCCCCGGCTTTCATTTTATCAGTTCTACAGGGATTTGCAAAGAAGCCCCCTTTCTGGAGCGCTAGCCCCAGAAAGGATGTCACTTTTGGCCTACAGCTCCAGGCCCTGGGCGTTGCTGCTGCCCTCAGCTCTCCTGTTCAAGACACAAGGGGATGGATTACCTGAAAAGTAGAAAGGTTTCTGAACATCTGCAAATCTTGAACAGGGACCCTTCATGCTTCTTAGTAGCTGGTTTTGTTCCCAATGTGAGTATTAGGCTTGTTTTAAAGCGACTAAGGAGATAGGATGGCAGGTTGCCCTCTGTGGAGAATTATGACTGCAACCAAATCCCTGTAAAGTGGGAGCCAGGGGGAGCACAATTCTCCCCACTGTTTGCATCTTCCAGAGCTCCAAAACCAGAAGTAACTTTTCCCCACTGGGAGAAAAGTGGTCGTTCAGAGTGGGTTCAGCTCCCTCTGGTTTACAGCCCTTTGCTTTGTAGGTCTCCCTGTCTTCGTATCTATTTCCATCCTGGACCAGGTTTAATAAATTACAGCTTTTCCTTCCCTCCCTCCCTCCCAACCTTCTTCATTTGAACTTATTAGTTGCTTTTCCTGCAGTTTAACTTTCCTTTTAGCAGAGAATCAAAAGGCAATTTCCATCCCATTGCATAAGATATATTAGCAACTGCGTGTAAGGAACAGAAAGGGGATCTAAACGAGAGGCTTCTATTAAGACAGAAATAACCACTCGTAATATCTTTGCAGGGAGAGGAGTAATCTTGCAAAAAAAAACCCCACCCTGGTTTTTGCTGGTGCCTTTTCCTTGAGCCCCCAAGTTGTTCCATGCACAACATTTGGGTCTAGCCAAGTGTTCAACACCTCCCTCAGGCTGAACCAGGATGGAGGGATTGGACTGACCTTCAAGCACAGAATTTGCTCCAAGGAGGAGGTGCCATCTGGCTAAACGAAGGCTGACAGATGTCAAGAACAAAGTGCTAAGTTTTTCCTATCACACAAAAAACAAAGTTAAAAATAATAATGCTACAACGAAAGGTGTTTTGGGTTGGTTGGTTGAAGAAAAAGCTCTCTTGTTTCACTAAAAATGGAAAAAATAAAGACCAAACTTCGCTAGCACCCCGTAACTATCCTCCAACTATCCAATGGCAGGTTTGATGGGTTACAAAAAAATCAACCCCGGCAGCAAGTTTCGGATTAAGTCTAGTAAGGAAGGGGTGGAAGCTGAGCTTCCACATTCTTGGGGGAAGGAGGAAGAATACTTTTTCTATGTGTGTGCTCCATTCTCACCATCCACGGAGACAGGTGACTTGGACTCTCCATCTTACCAATGGGGCGGGGAACAGTCTTCAAGGCTGATCTTTTTAATAGGGATGTGCAAAGGCACACCGTTTCAGTATTCTTGTTTTGGTTATTACCGAAACAAGAAACGGTTTCGGTAATCGGTAATACCGAAACAGCGATTACCAAAACGTTTTGATATGTTTCGGTAATCGTTTCGGTATTTCGGCTTGTTTCTGTAATGCATTTCAATGAGAAAAAGCCTCCTCAGGCTTCCCTGAAGCCTGGGGGAGGCATTTTCCCACTGAATCAAGCCAAACTTGGTGGGGACCTTCCTCTAACTCCTCTCTAACAACCCCCCAAGTTTCAGACAGATTGGACTTTGGGGGGCCATGTTATGGCCCCCCAAACCAGGTCCCCCTATCCTCACCTAAAAAGGGAAAGGTTTTCGCTTGCTGCTGCTAATCTCCTATTTTGTGCTTGCTGCTGCTGATCTTCATTATTTCCTAAGGGGAAAAAATGAAGAGGCAGGCTTGTCTTGCCAGGGGTGGCATTTTGCATGCAAAATGCCCCCAACCCTCAGGGGCCCTTCTCCCACCTTTCCTCCCACCCCCCACCGAGGCTCAGCCAGCCCCACTTGGGGGGGCCATTTCATGGCCTCCCAAAGTAGGTGCTCTCAGCCTCCAAAGTCCACCCCCTACAGCCCCACACATACCCAATCCCCCCAGCTGCCACACACAGACCCAAATCCCCACATTAGCCCCTCACAGACCCAAATCCACCCCCAGCAGCCCCACACCCATAACCCCAGGAACAGGCTGGCCAGCCCTCCCCCTTTCTTTCCTATGCTGGGAACTTCTAAACTCTCTTTCCCAGGGCAATTCTGCACAGCCCAGGGGTGCCACAATGGTGGGCACACTTCTGAGTGCCAGCTTGTCCCTGTGAAAGAGCACCTGAACCACAGACACCCTCCCTCAAATTCCCCCACCACCTACAGAGATGGCTGGCCAGCCAGCCCCATTGTTCCCTATGATGGGAACCAACTGCACAACAAAGAATAAAACACGAACAACACAAAATAAAGTTTTAAAAAAATTATTTTCTCACTTTCAAAGTACAAGTAGGCAAAGCATTATGACACATTACACCATCAGTCCCCCACGCAGAATAACACAACTCACTTAACATCAGAGAATCACAAAAAACACAATTCCTGTCAAAAACACTTTATTTCTTGAACAGCTTTAGGTTACACAGCAGGGGGGCACACCAAAGGGCATGGCAGCAGTATCTTACACAAAAATAACACAACTCACTTCACATGAAAGAATAACCAAAAAAAAATTGCTGTCAAAAGCACTTTATTTCTTTAACTGCTTTAGGTTACACAGTAGGAAGGCACAAGAGGGATAAAAGCAGTCTACTACACAAAAATAACACAACTCACTTCACATCAGAGAATCACCCAAACACAATTGCTGTCAAAAATGGTGTAGTGGGTTGTATTATTTTGTATAGTACACTGCTTTCATGCCCTGTTGTGCCCTCCTACTGTGTAACCTAAAGCAGGTAAAGAAAGTGTTTTTGAAAGCAATTGTGTTTTGGGGTGATTCTTTAATGTGAAGTGAGTTGTGTTATTTTTGTGTAAGATACTGCTGGCATACCCTTTGGTGTGCCCCCCTGCTGTGTAACCTAAAGCTGTTCCTGGGGTTATGGGTGTGGGGCTACTGGGGGTGGATTTGGGTCTGTGAGGGGCTAATGTGGGGATTTGGGTCTGTGTGTGGCAGCTGGGGGGGGGGGAATTGGGTATGTGTGAGGCTGTAGGGGGTGGACTTTGGGGGCTGAGAGCACCTACTTTGGGAGGCCATGAAATTGCCCCCCCCAAGTGGGAGCTGGCTGAGCCTCGGTGGGGGGTGGGAGGAAAGGTGGGAGAAGGGCCCCTGAGGGTTGGGGGCATTTTGCATGCAAAATGCCACCCCTGGCAAGACAAGCCTGCCTCTTCATTTTTTCCCCATAGGAAATAATGAAGATCAGCAGCAGCAAGCACAAAAGAGGAGATTAGCAGCAGCAAGCGAAAACCTTTCCCTTTTTAGGCGAGGATAGGGGGACCCCTATAACATGGCCCCCCAAAGTCCAATCGTTTCGGTAATCATGAAACGTTTTGGTAATACCGAAACAAACCAAAACAGGTATATTTCGGGGTTTTTTTTGGTAATCTGATTACCGAATTGCACACCCCTACTTTTTAACTGGAGATGCTGAGTATTGAACCTGGGACCTTCTGTGTGCAAAGCAGAGGTTGTTCCGCTGGTCATCCTAGTCGTACTTAACTCAGGGACGCCTCATCATGATAGGACTATGAGAAGAAAGGTCTGACCGGGTGTGTGAGCCCTGATGTGCAGCAATGGGCATAGCTCTGACAACTGGGATTCAACTAGGTCCCTTTGTGCCGTGTCCCTGGCGGGCTTCTCAAAGTCCTCTTTATGAAAGCAAGCTCTTCCTCCCCCTCCCCCAAGCACCCAATTTGGGGGCCTACTGCAGGGGAGAGTCCAACAGCTCTGCATTCCCTTTGGCAAAGGAATTCTCCAAATCAAGCCGTGGTAGGTTATGGAACATGAAAACAGTGCTACAGTCACGTTAGGGCAAATCCAACTGTCTCCATTGCACAGTTTCAGACAACTTGGAATCACTTGGCAGCCACTCAGAAGTTAGCTAGCTAGCATCTGTAGCCACAGGGGGAGGCAATTACTCGTGTTGTTGCCAAAACTGTACAACACTGACTTGTAGCTCCCATTGCCTGAATCTATAGAGAAGTTGTCCTACCAGTTCAGGCCCACGGTCCCATACAGTTCCACATTCTGCCTACAGAAGACAGCCCACATACACGTCCCCTTTCATTAAAACCCATCCACTGGCAGTCTCAGGCATTTCTGCCTCCATACGCAAACGATGGACTTGCGGCTAGTGCTCAATGCATTCCAGCCAGCTTCATCAATCGTCACGCAATCTTCTACATCAGTGAGTTTTACATTCATTACATCTGACATGAAGGAGAACCTTTCTCCTCTGTGCTTGTTCAGAACCATAAGATTGGATATTTTGAGGGACAGTGAATATGGTTTTGGTATTCAGTCTCACTACCCTACTTATGATCTTAGTGCATCCCTCCAACAAAAAGCAATACTCAGCAGGGGAAGTTCTCAAGACCCCAAAGACACACCCCAGCAACAAAGCAGCTTATTACCATGTGCTCCATACAGATGCTGATCTCTCCATCGCTGTAAAACGCTCCATAAAAGCCCACTATGTAGGGCGAATTGCATTCGTGCAAGACTTGCAGTTCACGGATGATCTGGTTTCGAATCGCTGGCTTGATCTCCAGGTGAATTAACTATAAAACAATAAAACTGACATCATGTCCTTCACAGGCTTATGGAGTTTAAAAAAATGCCTTCCCTGGATGCAGGGGCAAGCTGTACCGGTCTAGACCCAGATGGCATATGGACCGTTATTGTCCCAACAGTTGCAAGACTGCTTTTCATGGCAGAAGGTTTGAGGATGAACCTTGCAAATCATAGGGACGAGGTCTGGAATCCGCGTATCTCCCTGTGAATATTGCCTGGACTTACCAATCTGTATAGAAGTCCAACAACCTACTGTGAAAACAACCTTTCTGTGTGTCAGCTCCACAACTCTACCTGTGTCACATTTCATTATGGCTGTACACCCTGCCAAGCCCATGAAAGTCAAAAATACCAGCTAGAACGGCCCAGGATGTAAGGAGCAGAATGTCCAACAGCTGATGTTTCTAATATAATGATTTTAACATAATGAATTGCTATCATTGTTTTTATCTTGTGTGTATATTATTATGTTGTGCTCTGCTTTGAGTTCACTTACAGGGAGAGCAGATTAAAAATCTAATAAAATAAAATAAAAGCAGCAACAAAGCCCATCAAGTCATTTCGGCAGAGCCTGAGACTACTGGTTTATTTAGTTACTTGTACCCAGTTTTTCTCCCCAGTGGAGACCCAAAGTAGCGTACAAAAGCATTTTCCACTCCTTCATTCCATCCTCACAACAACAATCCTGTGAGGTAGGTTAGGAGGACAGTGACTGGCCCAAGATCACTCAGCAAGCTTCCATGGCAGACTGAGGATTTGAACCTGGATCTCCTGCATCCTAAATTTGATGCCCTAACCGTTAAACCACACTGGCTGACTGCAAGACATTGCACTCTTATTCCAAGGGCCACATGTTAGAGAGGCAAAAGGAGTCAACTAAGAATTTGCAAAAAGTTGTTGTAGCAGGGATGCTTCCCCATGTGATATGGCAAGCCAGATTTGCACCATCTCTGGCTCCACATCCCAATCAGATCAGTGCGTTATCTGGGCCTATGAGATTGTGTATCAGCAGCACAGAACGGGGGGGGGGGGGGTTCCTAGGTACGGAATGTGATACAAAAGATCTCGGACAGGCTCGCAAGAAGCCACTTTAGCTAGAAGATCTGTCAACTCAACACAATCCAAAGGTCAGGACAGTAATGGGGCTCACCTTCCTGGCCATGATGAGACCAGAAGGCTTGTGAGACACTTTGAAGACCACCCCGCCATTCCCTGCGCCCAGTTCACTGATCTTCTCAAAGTCGTCGTCCTTCAGCTCTCCAACTTTTTGCTTCTGAGTGAGGAAGGCCTCAAGACGTTTCCGCTGCTGTTCGTCCAACTCTAACTCTTCCAACTTCTTCTGCAGGGCTTCTAAATTCGTCCTATGCAGCAAGGAAAGAGAAAGCAGACAACCAGCCATTTACTGAATGGAGTTTTCTGGTCCGCAACTAGATTGTCGAGGGGGGGAAAAAGGCCACAACTACAGGAGGAAAAGGAATATGGTGTGTTGGCTTGGTGCCAGGCATTGGGTGTTTGAATTACAGCTTTCGCAAGAGCCTTGGAAACCCTGTGGCCTACGTCAGGCTGGAAGCTTGCTTGTAAATTGCACTGATTTCGGTGACTTGCTTTTGAGTAAACATGGAAGTTACCTATACCTGTTAAAATATATCTTCACAGCTGTAAAAGCGAGAACCTTGTTTTGTGAAGATGCTGCTCTAGATGTTCGGTACCTCTAGGCCTCCACAGCCCAGAATCATCCAACATTTTGTGATTCTTAACAATCCTGTACATTACTAATCTGACAGGATTAATTGTGTGTCTTCCTTCAATATTCACTTCCAAAACTGCCTTATTTTTTTTTCCTTTAGTGTTAATTGTTCTCACAGGACAGCCTGCTTTTCTTCTGTACATGGAGACCATAAAGTAGGCCCCAAACACCCAGCCTTTTGAAGATAACACTTAGGATGAGACTTTGATGCATCCCTACACCAGAGGAAGGGTATTACACAAAGATGACATGCTATGTGCTTCTGGTTAAGTGATGTTAGAGCCAAGCTACAAGTGACTCCTGACACAGGTTGGACACTTGTCAGCTTCCCTCAAGTTTTGATGGGGAATGTAGGCATCCTGGTCTTGCAGCTGCAATGGAGAGCCAAGCTGTAAAACCAGGACGCCTACATTCCCCATCAAAACTTGAGGGAAGCTGACAAGTGTCCAACCTGTGTCAGGCGTCACTTGTAGCTTGGCTCTTAGAATCAAGATATTCAGGGTTTTTTTATAAGCCAAATCAATGGCTGAGTGTTTGCCACTCTGAAATAACCCAAAATTTCAAATTCGAGATGAATGCAAGAAGAACCCGACAGACTGATAAAATTTCTCTGACCTTACATAATGTACTTGGTAGTTTTTACTCTTTTGCGGAATGCAAAAGAAAAAGAGCAAAAACTACACAAGGGATTTGTACGCTGTTCCAAAACCCTGAGAAATCTTACTCCACCACACTGCTGGACTCCATTGATATCAGCAGGTATCATCCATACCTTCTCAAGCCCATTGTTGCAGTTGTATGAGCAAGAACCAAAACTTGTGCTCAATATCACATGCTGCGCTCTCACAGAACTACAACCTCATCAAAACCAGTCTCTTCTTAACAGGAGAGCAGATACAACACAAGATATTCACAAGAAAGCACAGCACCGAAAAGTTTCTGTTTGGTTCGTTGCATATTCTGGACCACATCAGACCTGGTTTCAATGCCACCATCTACCAAGTGGCCTCTCTGACTCGACTCGGTCAGTGAATCACTATGCCACCCCTGCTGCGGGAGATATGGTACACCATATCCCAGAGAACGAGTGTATATACTTCAGGAACTTATCTGTGCCAATTCACAGGCCATTATATAACGGCTGACACTGCTTGAAAGCTTCTCGCTTATGTTTTGTTTAAGCAAAAGAGGAGGGGGAAGTCAGTTGGAAGCGAAATCAAGTGAACACAAGAGAACAGCTTCGAATCCAGGCAAGTAATGTTTCACAGACATTAGCAAAGATGATGATTTTTTAAAATTTCATTTTTGCTGCATTTGAGACAACCCATGAACTATTGGATGGGCCAAACAGCGTCTTCTGTTGGCCCCCAAACACCTGCTAGTTTGTCTTTCCTAGATCTTCATAATGCTCAAAAGAGAAAGAAAGCTTTAACATGACCCAAAGAAATACTGACATGTTTGAAGTTTGCTAACCAAAGGGAGTGCAAAGGAGCTGTCCCTTAGGAATACCATGAAACTTTTCCAGATCTCAGAATGAAGTATTCCTTTTGGGCTACAACTCATTCTCTGCATTAATCCAGAGTTCCCCAAACCATCACTTGTCAAGGGAGCTGTGACAGGAAACCATTCGCAATTCTGGAAGTGCAAATGCCTTTCATAAGCGTGGAGGTTGGTCACTTCAAGACTGGTCACTTTTTACCGTCTAGCTTTCCAAGATGTTGTTGATACTAGACATGAGATTCTGGCAGTGCTTTTTTTCTGGGGGTACGCAGGGGTACGCGTACCCCTAAACATTTTGTGAATCCAACGGGAGAAAGTAAAAATGTTAAAATGTTGGAATTCCCGCTAAACCAACTCCAATTGTATTATGGATATTTATGTGATTTGTTAAGTTTCATGTAGCGTATGTTGGCAACAAAGATGTTTAGTTATATTTAAACTCACTGGGAGCGCTGTTCGTCTTACAACAAATGGAACGACTTTGAGCATCGAACACACCACCGAGATTGCTGGCATAATCGGTGATCGTTAGGGTGCAGACAAATACAAACAAGTCTTCTCTAAGCCCCTTGGAGCTCTGGTAGTTGGAATCCAGCACGGTGATTGGTCAGTCTTGTTGCTACCCCCGATGGTGGCGACCAATTTGTGTTTTTGTGTACGTTTTGTGCAAAGAGTGCAAAGAGTTTGTCTATACCGAAACTCTTTGGTTGTGCGCACATGTCACTATAGAGGGGCTTGGTTGGCATATTGATACCCGAAATTCTCATCACCGACAGTCTTCTGACATCATTTCCTTTCACGGTGTTTCCTGAGTCTCAGATGGAAGTGAGTGTTTAATCTGTAAAGTAGTGTGGTGTTTTACTGATGAAAGTTATTGTGAGCTGTGTAATATGAGGTAATGCATGTTCTTGGTAATTTTGTCCATTGACTGCATTTATTTTTTCCTATTCCAACTATAAAATGGTGATTTTTCTTGAGTCAAACTGAGAGTACCCCTAAATATTTTTTAGGAAAAAAGCACCGGATTCTGGATACTGCTCAATGCACAACTCTAACGAAGCACATCAGTTATGGAACTGTGCCACCAATAGCATGGGGGTCGTGGTTTCCTAGCCAGCCTCCCTGTCCGAATTATGCAACCAAAAAAAGGTAAGCATTCCCTGCAACCTCTCACACTCCTGCTTGCAGAAACGACTGAAGCACGGGTTAAAAGTGAGAGCCACAGCATAAAACAGCTGCCTTCTGCCTCTTGTCTTTATCCAGACAATCAGAAGACAAAAATCGGAACAGGCTATAATTAAGCAAGGCAGAGAGCCTGCATTATCGCACCACAGTAAATAGCCAAGCGTCAAGGCAATCTGATTATGTACTTCCTGCCTGGGAAGCTTACAGATGAGAGGAGCATGAGCAACTCACAACTTCCCAAGGGATGGGCATTGGCAAGCTCTCGGTGCCGGCTGAATGAACTGGCTATGAGGCAGCCAAGCCAAGGGACCCAAGAGCTTCCTTGGCAAGAGATCAGTTCCCCCCATCATACGGGTCTTTGCTGAACCATTTCCCACCCTGCACATGTGACTGGCTTCAGTTCTGAGGGAGAAGAAAACAACATGCAAATGATGTATCCCACCACACAAAGTGGCGGCTGCGAGGTAAAACGGAATATACCAACGAATGGAGCAAGTCCAGAACGGCTAACCGTCAACTTGTCCTCTGAAAAAAATCTCCGATTTCCACCCCAAACCAAATCCCCCGTTTAACTAGAATTAAAAATGACCCACAGAGGTTTTTGTCTGTTTGTGGTTGTCATGAGGGACTGCAGAGATCTGTGAATCAGGCTTGGTGTCAGGGAGATATTAGGAAGATTACTGGCCTTTGTAATTCCAGTGGAGAAACACTAATTATTTGTCTTTTCTTGCTTAGAGGACCTAGGGTGCAACCTGACCCCGAAAGCACCCATGTAAATCTACTTGCCCGCTGACTTTAAGCACAGGGATGCTGATTAGAGGGGCCCTTTAAAATCACAGCCTGAAACATCTCTTTTTCTTCATCTCCCTCTCTTTTTTATTTTTTAATATCCTGCCTAAGGAAGCATTCTGAAGAATTCGAAAGCTTGCACATTGTTTTGTGTCTCTGCAGATGCTCCCAATAAAAGGAATGTTTGTTTTTCTACCCTTCTAGCATATTTTAAAATGGTTCCCTGGATTACTGTTTTCTTAATAAACTCATAGGTAGAAAAATACCCTAGTGAAGTATTTTAGTACCCCACTCAGAGTCTCTGTACATGAGACGCTTCGGTGTGTGCTCATCAAGTACAAGGAGACGCAATGTTAGCTGGAAAACGAAGTTTAAAAAGGCAGAGCTGGTGGAGATCGCTCCTCAGAGGCTTTGTTAATTTCATCTTTGCCTCCCCAAAGGCTCTGTCAATCCTACCTCTCTAGTCTAAAATTGTGTGGGATGACAACCAGAGGGCAGCAAGGAATGGAAATGGGCTGGAGCTGCAGCCTTCCAGAGCCAGGCTTGGCCCTGGAAAGGTTATAAGGGGCTGACGTTTCCCTTCTGGCATTTCACAGCCCCTTCACACAGCTCCAGTGTATAGCAAAGCTTTTGCCCTGCTGCCAGGTCTGTCTTTTTAAACTACCCTTCCCAGCTAACGCTGCATCTCCCAAAACATGCTCTTCACATGTTAGATGTCTCCTGTAGAAAGACTCTCAGTAAAAAAACTGCAATGGCAAAAATGCATATATTATCCAGGGTTTATTTTCAAGTAAACTGGCAGTGACTGTATTTTGGGAGCATTGTTTACTACTGTGCAGGTGGCAATGTCCTAAGAGGAAAAGGTTCTAGAGTCACTTTTCTCTGAATTTTAGAATGGGGTAGCCAATTCATCCCAATAACGTTTTCACAGTCAAGCAGACCATTCTGAGAGCAGCTCCCTCCCCTCCTCCCCCACAACAAATAAGCAACTAAAAGAATCCCAAGCTGAGAATTCTTTCTGCAACATTTGGAGCAACATGGTAGGCAAAGCAATAGAATAAGAGCTAACAATAAAGAACCTTTGAGGGAATGTTCAACCTGCTTTTGCTCTGCATGCAAAAGAAAACTTTCGAGATGCATCAAGGCATGTCCAAAAGCTTCTCCCCATTTCCTTTTGCCCTTCCCCAAGTCTTTTCAATTGCAATTCTTCATGCAAATCACACCCAGCCTCCTACATTTTAAAGGTGACAGATGAGTAGGTGGTCAAATGGGTGCTTCTGCATCATGGCTGCTAAACTCTTAGATCTTTGCTTTCAATTAAAACGTTTTTGGAACCCCCTGTACAGTTTCATGCACCTGCACACAGGAGTCTATTAAAGCATCTTCAATATTTTTTTTTCAAAAAAGCAAAACACAAAAACAGAACTGAATTTGTACAGGTAGCTCCTAATCAAAACAGAGAAGCGTAAAGAAACCAAGCTGGCAAATCGCTGATTACAACCAACTGTTCTTTCAAAGAGCATCACCATCCACTCTGCCAACTCATGTATACCATATCGCTCTCTCTAACAATGAGAAAATACTCAGTATTCTGCATGCAAGGTACACGAGTGTTTCTGATTAATTTTGAAAAATAGAGGCCCTAGCTTGTCTTTTGACTTGGGAAGCTACCCCCTCAATCCTGAGAGGAACTCCTCTAATCCTTTCCCATTTATGTATTCATTTATTTTACTTCATTTATACCCTGCTTTTCTTCCCAACAGAGTCCAAAAGTGCCTTATAGTATTCTCCTCTCATCCATTTCCCCCCTCACCACAACCTAGGAATCCCATTCTCCCACCGGGATGGGGGATCCCCCACTCCAAGCCTCTGCCCTCCCCCACTGCTTATTTGGCCAGTGGGGGGGGGGAAGGGTATGGTGAATGGGCCTGGGAGATCCGGAGCTCTTGCATGCTCTGGAGGACTTCCTTGTTGCACCAGGAATTACATCATTCCTGGCATGACAAGGAAGTCCTCCGGAGTGCACGCACAAAGCAAGTCTCCCCCATGCACACACCCCACAAGCCCCCCCCCCCCGATTTGGGCTCCGCAGGACCTGGCAACCATACAACAACTCTCTGAGCTGAGGTAGGTTAGGCTAATAACATACGACTGGCAAAGCTTCCATGGCAGAGTAGAGATTTGAACTTGGGTCTCTCAGATCCTAGTCCATCGCCCTAGCCCAGGGGTCTCCAACATTTTTAAGCCTGCAGATTTAAAATTCTGATAGTGTGGTGGGCGCAGCCACAGAATGGCGGCCACAAAATGGCTGCTGCAGAAGGTGGAGCCAGCTACAAAATGGCTGCTACAGCTTATCCTCAGTGCCGTGGTGGCAGCTTCTGTCAAAGCAATGTTTTTTTTTTAATCTGCACAGCCAATCAAATCTTCAGTAGCCAACCTGGCTCCACTCACTCTCTAATATCACTTGGCAGACACCAGGAAAGATGTCAGCAGGCACCATGTTGGGAACTCCTGCTCCAGCCATTACATATCACTGTCTTTGGCACACTGAGGCTGATTCTTCCAAGTCCTTCCACAAATTAAACTCAAATAATGTTAACCAGTCTCTTGACATTTCATCAGACTACATCGACATTCAGCAGTTAACCTTTTTTTAAATTGAAAAAGAGCATCCTTACTTGTGGGGCGTGACAGAGTTTACCTTAGGAAAGAAAATTATTTGGCACACAATCAAAGGTTTTGAATGGGCAGTATTACTCCTGTACATAAATAAAATCTAATTTATAAAGTGACTCGGAGATCTAACAGATTTTTATAATCTCCAAGCTGTTACAGCAAAATTATGTCATACTGCAATATTATATAATCTGGTTACCCCAGAATACACCTCAGTGGTAGACAAAAGAACACATCTCTAGTCAAAGAACTACAGAGTTCTTTATTAAAGACAGACAAAGCATTAACAAAGATTAAAATATATCCTGTTTTATAGGAATTTATGGGAAGGGGTGGGAAAAAATCTCAAGTGTTTAAGTTACCTGGGCTCTAAGGAATGTTGTTCTGGAGGACAGGAATGTAAACATTATCTCAGCTGACAACTGGCTGTTTCTTAAAAATTTAATGGTGGTTTTTAGGATTTTGCAACATTTTTCTAGGGTAGTTTAAAATAAAGCCCCCTACAGAGATTGTAGATAGAAATATTCTTTCCCAAGCATTTCTGGCCATCAACATGAGAGCGGTAGAACGTCTGCGAAGCGATGAAATCTCAGAGGTCATAAATTCTGTGTCACAGCCACAAAGGAATGCCAGCCAACCGCGTTCCAACAGAATTTGCTGTTTTCCTGTTCAGACAGGACTGTGGGCAGAAGTGAGCAGATGTTTGCTAGGAATTTTTGTGCAGCAAATGGTTACTTCCTCTCCAAACAGCTGTTGGCTTCTTGGATCCTTCCTCCCCAAACAGCTGTTGGCTTCTTGGATCCTTCCTCCCCAAACAGCTGTTGGCTTCTTGGATCCTTCCTCCCCAAACAGCTGTTGGCTTCGTACATGCTCTAGTTGGCAACCGTGCTTTTCCAATGAAGAGTGTCCTCAGACCAAATCAGCACTAAGGAACGTTTACCAAGTTGGAGGAGAGCAAAACAAAAAACAAAAAAAACCAGTACTTTGCTTGAAGCCTCTTCAAGCCAAATCAAGAAAGCAACACGGAGACGTTCACCTAACTGTAGAGGGAAATCAGAATGGAATCTGCTTTCATTGAAGCGGTTCCCCAAAAGAGAAGCAATCTTTGCCAGAGGAAGTAAGTGTGGCTGTTCACTCTGATAGCACACCACTGTGGCTTTATTTAAACACGACCACAGCAAGGCAAAAGCATTTTCCCACAGGACTTTACAATCACAGAGACACTGCGTTTAAACTGGGCAACCACCTGTGCAAAGCACCCAAAATATGCTTAGCTTGCACACTGATCTGACATCTGTAGCTGAGCATGCATAGCTACTCTGCACAAGTTGTGGCAGAGATTAAAAGAAACCATGCGCTCTTGCAAAGGTGTATGGGGAAGTTCTCTGTCTTGGCAGCTCCTGGTATGAATGGGGCTCAAGTAACAGCTCAGGGGATGAACCCCAAGGTAGGGCAGCTGTGTTCCTGCCTGTGAGAGAGCTTCCCAGAAGCCTGCATGGGAAACTAAATAGAACACTGGTCTTTATGAACCACTGGCCTGAAAGTGCTGTAGCTGGGCCTCTTCTTATCATCCCTTGCGGAGGAGACAAGTGGGCGGAAAGAGGCAGGCCTCACCGGCAGATTCTTGTGGCTTGCATAGTATCAGCAAAGGGAAAGAGGTTTCCGTGACAATCGCCCTGAGTGCTTCCAGAGTGGGTGAAGAGCAGGCACTTCCCTCGCCATCACAAGCCAAGGCAAGATCGCTGACACACAGGAAAAGTAAGGGCAGCTGGAAGCTGGCCACGGTATTCTGCTGCCTTGGACTTGCTTCCTCAGTTTCACAAATCTGGCAAAGTGGGAGACTCAGGTTCAAATCCATACTTTGTCACAAAAGCTTGCTGGGTGACCTTGGGCCAGCATCTATCTCACAGGGTTGATCTGAAGACAAACTGGAAGAGAGAATGATGAAGCATACACCTGGAATGGACCCCCAAGGGTCATCTAGTCCAACCCCTTGCACAATGCAGAAAATTCACAGCTCCCCACCCCACCCCTCCAGTGATCCCTACTCTATGCTCAGAGGAAGGCAAAAAACCTCCAGGATCCCTGGCCAAGTTGGCCTGGAGGAAAATTCCTTCCTGCCCTCAAAGTGGCAATTGGCACATAAGAAAGGATCGTGAGAGCCAAGTACTGGCTTATCCCTTCCTGACCTCCCTCTCACGATCTACCTAAATTCATACTGTGTCATAGAATCAGCATTGATGTCAGATGGCCATCTAGCTTCTGCTTAAAAACTGCCAAAGGAGGAGAGCCCACCACCTCCCGGGGAAGCCTGTCCCACTGAGGAACCGCTCTGACTATCAGGAAGTTCTTTCTTATGTTTAGCAGAAGACTCTTGATTTAATTTTAACCCATTGGTTCTGGCCCGACCCTTTGGGGCAACAGAAAACAACCTGTGTCTTGTGGACAGCACTAGGCAACAGAGAGAATAAATCCTTCAACAGCTCAGAAATGCTTTTCAAGTCCTCTGACCCTGTATGAACCTTTGTAATTAAAGAACTACGCTCCATGAATGCTAAAAGACAGTGTTGGCAGTCAGACCCCCTCCCCACACTGCAGGGACAGTTTATGGATATGGAATATCTTAAACCCCTTGCCATAAGTTCTAAGCATTGCCTGGCCCCAGGCAGAGTGGATGCCAGCTGGCCTAGAGACTGGAACGTTACCAAGCCATGAGTCATAGGGGAATGACTGACCAAGCAGAGATAATGAGGCTTCCTGAGAAAACTCCCTGCATAAATCCCACCAACATCTTCCTCTTCCTCCCCTCTCCCACTTACCCAATCAAGACTATTCAGCACACCTAATACCCTTCCCATCTGGTACTTACTAGGTCACCAAGCAATATTTTCACCTATAGACCATCCCAGACAGATACATCTAAATTTACTGTCCTACCTCCAGACAAGCCATTAACCTGTTGTTTTGGGAAGATGTCAGCCTTGCCCCAGGGAACATTTTGCCCTATAATTGGGCTCTCCAGTAGAGATGGGCACAAACTGGAAAAAAAAACGAACCGTGTGGTTTGTCATGTTTCACGAACCATGAAGTTTCACGAACCTGCCCCGGTTTGCAAACCGGTTCATTTGGTTCGTGAAAACATCACTTCCGGGTTAGCAAATAGTCACTTCCGGGCCAGGAGAAGATCACTTCCAGACCAGCAGAAGGTCTGCAGAAATCCCATTCCCCATTGCCTAGGAAACTGATTGATTGGCACCGGGCTGTCTGCAGTAATGACCAAAAAACGAACCAAATGAACCAGCTTAAAGTTCATGGCAGTTCGTCAGAAATCAGCTCTGATGAACCCCTGGTTCGCGAACCACGAACCAGCCTGGTTCGTGCTGAACTTTGGTTCATATTTTGGTTCGTGCCCATCTTTACTTCCCAGCCATGTACTCTGTGTGTGTATTCTGGGTCCCATCCATGCAGTCCCAAACTTGCTTGGGCTTCTTCTCTTCTCACTGTGAAACGCCAGTCGTTCTCACCGCTTCCTCCGCAGACGACCTCTTCTCTGAGACTGGTAATTATCGCTCTCCCCCCAAAACTGCTTTCCCACTTCCTCACCGTCTTCTTAGTTACCTCTATGTGAATGCTATGTATATTTTCTGTACGCTTGTCTTTTATTGCTTTTTAATAAAAAATCTTTCTGGCTGAACATCTGCTTGTTTATTTGAGAGTTCTCTAAGGAAATAATCCCCGTAGACATAGGTGGAGAATCCCAGTGACCACTTTTGCAGCCTCCTTAATACTAATTTCTCCAACCAATTAAGGAGATTTTATTTGGGTAACAACAGGGCAAGCTGGCACAGGGGTGATGCACTCGGGATGGTGCATAGAAAGCAGCAAACATGTAGCATGGATCATTCAGAAGATAAAAAGCCTTCACCAGGGTTGGTTTAGGCTCTTCGGGTCTCCAAAGACCTTGAGCACTCTGCATCAAAGCAGAGCTGACCTCTGTTGCCCACCAAAAATGGACAGGAGGTGCTCTAGACGTTTGAAAAAACACACAGACAAAATCACTTCATTTGATTAGGATGAGCTGAAGGGCTCCTGTAAGGACTGCACAGAGCGCAGAGCGATGTGTGTGTGTGTTGCGAGGGGAGTCCCTGGTCTATAAACATCCCCAGAGTGACAAGTCTGGCAGAAGGCTAGTTTTTCAGGTGGGATTTAGTTTTCACAGCTGCTAAAAAGAACAGAAAGGGAAGAGGGGGATTTCTAGCAACAGGAAGCACGCAGAATTATGCTCTCAGCAGAAGGCCCTTCTCAAATATTGAGCAGCACCACTAGAATATGATAGAGAACATATAATATGGTAGGGAATGTATGCTGTTTGATATCTGGAGCAGAACTCAGCATCCCAAGAATTTAACATTTTTTTTAAATTAACTTTTCTGGACTTAAGAACAAAAGCGCTGTTTTGCTGAATCAGACCAGAGTCTACCTAGAATTCTGTCTCCAATAGTCACCCAGCAACCTTGGGGTTTTGAAACTGGGCCTCCAAGGATCGTAGTCTGACACTAACTACTACAGTGTTCCCAGCTACAGGGAATATATTAGCAATCACAGTAGTTAAGCCCTAAAACCATCAAATTAAATTGCATAAGGTAAAAAAAAAACCACTAAAGACATTTGCGGGATTGGGATTGGTGCATGACACACCCAAATTCCACCGTTAAACCTTTTATACCCTAATCATAAAAACTCAGGCCATTTAATAAAACACCCCACCTATGTAATCTTAAAAGAGAATACATTTGGAAACAGCACCAGCAATCTATGATTAATACAGGAAAACCGGAAGCTATGATTTTTAAATCGATGAGTAATAAATGTTTCACACCCGTGCACTCTTGAGCACATTCTGTTAATTTCTATGGAACTTGCATAAGAGACCTTCATGGTAAATGATGACCAAACGTTGCAGGAGCATGAAATAGGTGATTGCTAACAATTTCTAGACTTCTAACTTCATGTAGCAACAATGAAAAAGGATTGACGCTCAGGTGCCTGCTTTGCAGGGGACCCTTTATAACTAAAAAGAGAGCATTTCCGCTTCTCCTGGAAGTAGGCTAGAAAGCAGGCACAACAATATCTGCATTTGGGATTGGATAGGGATTTAAAGAGCTGACTGAGAGCCAAGCTGCAAGTGACGCCTGACACAGGTTGGACACTTGTCAGCTTCCCTCAAGTTTTGATGGGAAATGTAGGCATCCTGGTCTTGCAGCTGTAATGGAGAGCCAAGCTGTAAAACCAGGACGCCTACATTTCCCATCAAAACTTGAGGTAAGCTGACAAGTGTCCAACCTGTGTAAGGCGTCACTTGCAGCTTGGGTCTCAATTAACTCTTTCACAGTGACTCTGGAATTATGCTTTCCCCCCTCCTCTCTTGGATTTAGTCATAAAAGCCCTCTCCAACAAGCACTCCCTGGGACCAGTGGGAAGTACTAGGAAGGGCAGTTAATTTATCAGCAGGGAATGGAAAAAGACTACAATTCTAAACACACTCCTCTGAAAGTTGATGGCGTTTCTCAAGTGATGATCACTTTGGAAGGCAAATGGAAGGAACAGGAGATCGAAAAAAGGGGGATGCTCAGTGTGGATTGGAAATGTAAAATGGCCGAGAAGCAAGTCACGCTGAGTGGCCCTCGAGCCAAGAGCAAGAAGCCAAACCACAGAATATGTGCCAGCACTGCAAGAGCCATTCAGTTCATAGCTGGCCAGCGGTGCCAACAATGAGTGTCAGCTTACCCACTGCTGCTGGTTCGCAGCAATGTACACAGAGGCAATGGCTGAGCCAAAACACAGTGGTGGCACTGCAGCTTAGGTCTGAGTGGTGTGGTTCCTCTGCAATGCTTGCAGAGCTATTAGGGCTTGGCTTGGCTTCCTCCAGGCTGGCTGTGGTCCCGTAGGGCAGCAGCCCACAAGGAACTCTCCCTGTAAGTTAAATAGTCAGTTTGCCCCCTGGAGACGGTGGTGCGACTACCCAGAGTTAAGGTTAATCTGCAATGACCAGCCATGCATCAAGATTTCAAAGGTTTGTAGACCTCAGGTTGGGAACCAATTTTCATTAAGGGCTGTATTTTGAACAGCGCAAATGGCCGAAGGACCAACATCAGCTCGGCTCAGTGGCTCGCTTCCACAGGAGCTGAGACATAAGCGAAGGGATCTTTCACACCCGGCATGATCAGCAAATGAAATGTAGGCTTTCCTTTAGGCCTCCTCAGCTACTCATTCCCTTTGTGGCCCATCTTGGCTTGGATGCAGGAGCGAGCATGGTAGGAGAGTAGTGCCCAAGTCTCTTCCTTTTTGCGGTGGGGAAGACAGTAAGAAGCCCTTTGCCCAGGGCTCATTTTGAGGGGAAACATGCAGGAACGCAGTTCCGGCAAGTCCCCAAAGAGGTCACATGACAGGTGGCCCCGCCCACTGGACTCTCTGCCATTTTGGGCCCGTTTCGTCCTGGATTGAGGCCGAAACAGCCCGGATCAGGCCTCTGACAGGTGGTGGATCACTCTCCTGCTCAGCAGCGGCCTGATCCTGACCATTCTGGGCCCCTTTTCGGCCATTTTCAGCTCCTTTTTGCCATTTTGGGCCCAATTTCAGCCCTGAATGGCCAGGATTGGTCCAAAACAGCCAGGATAGGTGATGTCAAGGGGTGTGGCATATGCAAATCTGTTATACCAATGACACATTTCTGGTGATGGCAAGGGGCATGGCATATGCTAATGTGTTATGCTAATGAGTTCCTCCAGCTCTTTTTCTACGAAATGACCCCTGCCTTTGCCCATATCCTGGCTTGGGGGGAAACGGGTGAGGCACAGAACAGTGTGTATACAGGGACAGGGATCCTTGATGGAAATTCTTGAATGGCTAGATTTGGCCTCCAGCATATTCCTTGTTTAGTTCTTTGCGACATGTTTTATTCATGCATAAGACTTCTCACGGGTGGTAGCTGGAATTCTGCAGAACTCTTAACTTTTTAGGGAGAGTATATTAGGGTGCAGGTTTGGCCCTGCATATCTTGGAAACACCCTTCCTTGTGTTCTGTCACAATCCGTATTCGAATTCTTGTATTCCTCCAAGGAGCTCAAGATGGTATATGCGATTCTTCGATTTTATCCTCACAATGATGAGAGAGAATGATGGCTCAAGGTTGTCCATTTAGTTTCATAGCCCAGGCGGGGATTCGAACACGGGTCTCTCCAACACATTCATCATTACACCACATCAGCTGGGAGCAGCTTTCTAACAGGGCCTTCTGCACAACTTGTTCGATTTAAAAGAGGGGGGCAGGAGGGCAACAGTTGGACTGTGGAATTCAAGATGTTCTTTTGAAAATGCTGCCAGGTCTTCTAACTCAGGTACGCATTCAATGGTCATGATGAGTGAACAGGCATGTTTCTTAATAGGAGCTTTATTTGATTATACCCCATTTGCATTAATATTTTATGAAATATTTTATTAATTATCTCTGAAGGCAGGATGGATTTGAATTCTAAATAAATAAGACCCACCCTATTTTCTGAAGCTTCTACTTATTCAAATACATGATCACCCCACCCCCACGACTACATTACCCGAATGAAAATATATTGGGTCCCACTCTAAGGGACATAATGGGCAGCTTATTTAAACAGGACTCGGAGTGGTTTTACTATTTCTGGTTTCCTCAAGAGTTGGAGCAAAAAAAGAGGAAGTCCGACAGGCACTTATTTGCAACTTCCCGGTTAAGCAAATTGTGAAAATAAGGGAAAGAGGAAAAACATTCAAGAAAAGAGCAATAATGGATGAATTCTTTTAAAACTGTTTGGCGGTACCCATTTGTAACCACAAGCCTATGCCAACTTCATCCCCAGGTCCTGAAATTGGAAGATCTGCAAGCTGCAGGCTGAATGAATCACTCTTAATTTCCGTTCCAAAGCATGTTCAAGATGGAATCCCAATTCAAAGGACGGCTTCGTCAAAGAATTTCCAGAACTCCAGTTAGCCCAGGCTCAAGAAAGTGCAAGCAATGGAGGCCTGATTAACACAAACATGCATTGATAAACCACATAGAGCATCTGCTTGCAAGCAACTGGTCCCAGGTTCAATCCTCATCATCCCCATTTTAAAAAGGATTAGGGAATAGGCGATGTGAAAGACCTTTACCCAAGACCCAGGAGATTTGCTGCCATTCGGAGCAGACAAGACTGACCTTGATAGACAAAAGGTCTGACTTAGCATGGGAGCTTCATGTGTTCATGGATGTGACGTGTGAAAACATCAAAACATATATGAACAAAATAATATTAAAGGACTAAACTGTTTTTAATAGAGCAGCACTACCACAAAAAAGTAACATTTGGAGCTAACCTGCCTTTCTCTAGCATCTCCAATTCTGCCCCCTCCCTAATGACATTTCCCCAAATCAAATTAACAAAATACAATCCCATGTTTGAAGAGCCACAGATACATAGCCATCGTGATCTCACTGTTTTTCAAAAGGTAATAAAAGCAAGAGGGCCTTGTCTTAGTCAAGAAGTATCCCAATCCCACCGATAATAAAAGAGTCCAGTAGCACCTTTAAGACTAACCAACTTTATTGTAGCATACGCTTTTGAGAACCACAGCTCTCTTCATCAGATGCACGGGATCTATTCATCGCATGCATTTGAGGAAGAGAGCTGTGGTTCTCAAAAGCTCATGCTACAATAAAGTTGGTTAGTCTTAAAGGTGCTACTGGACTCTTTTACTATTTTGCAACAACAGACTAACACGGCTAACTCCTCTGGATCTAATCCCACCAATGTTTCAGCTGAAACCACAAAGTCAAAATTTTTGTCCCTACCCAAAACATACAAAAACTACTCCCGAGTAGCAGATCATCTGCTTCAAAGACACACAGCACCTGTCTTTTGGCACTACGTTAAAACAATTATATTTACCTGAGTTTTCAGTGATATTTCTGTTTGCTTGTTTGTTTGTTTTTGTTTGTTCATTCCAGAGGGCTTTGGCAAATGCTCCTATTATCATTTTGTCTGTTGCAACCTTAGGCTAACTAATTTTATACTTTTATACCTGATTTTATCCTGTAATGCTTGAAGCCACCTGGAGAGTTTGGGATTGATACATATATTTTCAAAAGCAGAACAAAAAAGATAGCCGTGAACAATGGTGTAATCTGTAGCCTGAAGCTTTAACATGGCTTCATGACAAGGCTTGCCCCAAAACATAGCCACGGGATGCAAATTAAGATGCAAATGCTTGAAAACATGTCAAGCGTCTGGAAAAAAATGTCTCTCATGCAATGCAAGCTTAGCTACAGAACAAGCACAGGAAAGCCATGCTGGGTCACTTTGAAAGGATCAATCTAATCCAACATCTTATTTCCAACAGTGACCAGTCACATGGAAGCCCACAAGTAGGGCATGAAGGCTAAAACCCACCCTTCCTGTTTTCTCCCAAATTTGGTATTCAGAGGATATACTGCCTCCGAACAAGGGAGTTCTATTTAGCCCTTTTGGCTAAAAATCATTAACAGATCCAATCTGTAATTGCTTTTTAAAGATGTCTACACTGTAGCCTGTGGCAGCAAATTCTGTTGGTTAATTCATGATGAGTGAAAAGGTACTCTTTTATCTGTTCTAAACCTACTAGTATCATTTAATGTTATTGGCTGACCCCCGAGTTTTAACATTACAAGAATGGGAGGGAAAAAAATCTCTATATCCACTCTCTGTGCAGCACAGAAAATGTTTTTTTTTTCATAAAGTTATAGTTACAAGGATGACGTTTCAATCCCTTGATCATTCCAGTTGTCTTTTCCAGCTCTGCAATTTTCTTTTGAAGATTGGTGACCAGTCAGGCCACAAAAAGGAGGACAATATCAGCCATTTTATTTTCAATTCCTAATAATTCCCAGGGTGATATCTGCCTTTCTTACTGCCACTGTACACAGAGGAGATGTTCCAACTGCACTGGCCCGCACAATCTCCAAATCCCTTTCCGGTGAGTCACTGCCAGTTCAAGGTATATGTGACTGGGATATAGGTAAGGCATTTCTAGCCTGCCTTTTTTGCACTGATAGGCATCACCTTACTTGCTTACAAAAACGCCCTCATTTGCCCTATTGCTGCCCATTCATGCAGTCTGGAGAGAGAGTTTTGGAGCTTCACCGTCTGCTTGGGTTGCCACAAACTCAAACAATTTGCTGTCATTTTAATAAACTTGGCGACCTGACGGACCACCCTTCCCTTCGGATAGCTGATTAATTAATTAGAGGGTGGGGGGCCCTGCCATCTTCCACCGTGAAAACTATTTATTTACTTGGGCACCAGGGCCCATCTACTCAGTCAAGCTAGGATAGTTTCCCACATTTGACCATGCCCAGAAGAAGGGTTTCTCATTCCTAACTCTCTTTCACAAACTCCACCAATGTGATTGACTACTGCTGAAATTATTCCCAAGGAAGGGGAAATGATACCCCTGAACCCATCTATGTGGACTGTTAAGGAAAGCTGGTCTCCATCCTCAAAAACCACACGGACATACATGTTTCTACATGTATGTTTGCACAGGAATTGTTCAAAAAGATAATTTCCATCAAAGTAAAATGTTAACCAGGAAGTAGCTATAGCATTAGCATCCTGCTCCTTCCTTCAAAGAGCTGAAGGGGAAAATACAAAGTTCATCTCACAACAACCCTCCAATGTAGGTTCGTCTTAAGAGAGAGAGGCACTCACTCATCAGACTTAATGGCAAGGCATGGGGCTGGACTTGGGTATTAGTCCTAGTCTAACTTAAGAGCTAGCAACCTTTTTGTAATGAAAGAGCCAAATGACATCAAGATTCAGAGCAAGAGATCAACAAAGAGCCACAGTTAGACGGCCTGTTTGCATAACTGAAACCGTACAACTTAACATTACTAGTAATACCTGACAAGTTGATTAATAACCTATACTTTCTGCAGCTCAAACACTGGTCGTCGCAGGAAGAACCATGCATGCTTGTTTTAGTGTACTGGCATAAATCTGTGCAAGGTTAGTACTTTGATCGGCAACTGTTCATCTCTATCATTTCCTTTTCTGTAAAAGAGCAAGATCCTAATCCAGTAGCACCTTAAAGACCAAAAAGATTTCCAGGGTGTAAGTTCTGGAGAGTGAGAGCTTTGTCTCTTGAAAGCTTGTACCCTGGAAATCTCGTTGGTCTTTAAGGCGCTGCGGGACTCGAATCTTGCTCATCTACTGTAGGCCAACCCAGTGCTACCAACCTGAAATTCTTCTGTAATGCATCTCCAAAAAGCCTTTAGTCTCATAAAAACCTTTGCCTGCCATTCCCTTCACCGATTGGTGATGGTAGCATCCCACGTACGCCCACCTCCGATATACTTTAACTTAACAATTTCATTTTCTTTTAAATAGAACCATATTTGACTCTGGAGCCATAGCTTGCAGTCCCCACCCCCCCAAACACACTATTACACACTGTCGCTGACAGGTGACTGCTACCTTGCCAAAGCCACAACAGACTTCTCAAGGCCAACCAGTTCAAAATCCTGCTGAAATCTCAGCTTGACAATGAAGAGAGACCTGTTGTCCATTCCTAACTCTTCACAGTACAGGCGTCTCAAGAGATCAGGTTCACCAAGCTATGCATATAAAGATTGCTTTTTGATGGCATCTTGTAATTGTTTTGGCAATCTTAAAACAACAAAACAGCAGTGAAATAAAGGACCGGAGAGGATAAGTTTTGCTAACTCATGGAACAAGAAAAATGTACTTTTACTGTTCCCGTGGTGACCGAGGCACCCTGATGATATTTTGCATATCAAGAAGAGAACTGCTACATCACGTCCCACATTATCTTGACATAAAATACCGAACTCAGTGTTAAAAGCTTAGCCATAAATATATTTTTCCTTTGCTTTGTACCCCACCCCCGCAATCTCGACTCACTCACTGGTCTGCTGTGCACGTTTCTGTCTTGCTGGAAAGGTATCCAATATAAATTCAATACGAATGCTGTTTGGATTTTAAGCCAGGAGGTTTTTTTTTGTTTTTTTAAAAAAGAAATCATAAAGATGAATTGGTAGGTTCTCTGCAATCTTCATTATGGGCAGAAGAAGGGTTGCGAACTTCCTGGAAAACCTCTCTCCGGCCAGGCGATTGCAACGATTCCCCCCACCCCACCCCACCCCGCCCCAGCAGCGAGAGCAAAAAAAAAAAAAAGGCAGGACGCGCGAGTCTGGGCTGCCCCTTTGCTCCTCCTGCCCCGCCGGTTTCGGAAGTCAGCCCGCCCGCCCCAGCCCGCGCAACGTCCTACTCACTCGGCAGAGCTGGTCCCGTTGATGGCGGAGCCGTCCGGCGTGGGGTTCAGCTGGATGGGCATGGGCTTCTTTTTGGGCATGGTCCCTCCCCTCCGCCCACAAGACGGAAAACGGACGGGTCGGCGCTGGAGAAGGACCGGCCGCCCCGGCGGGGGATGCTGCGCGCTCGAGCGGATGCCTGGACCCCGCGGGCGGGCTGGCAGGCGCGCGGCCCCTTCCCCGAGCACCGCTCGACCGGCTGGCGGAGAGCGCGCGGCAGAGTTGCAAGCTCTCCTAAGCTGGGTCGCGGGTCTCTTTAAAGCGAGAGGCGGCCGAGGAGAGAGAGCGCCCCCGCCGCCCGCTGGCTCCTCCCTTGGCTCGCGTGCATGTGCGAGGGGGCTGGGGCGCCGCCGCGCAGCGCGCATGTGTGCGGAGCCTTGTGCGCTGAAGCCGGAGCTCAGCCTCTTGCCCTTACTTGAGCTCAGCGCGTGGCAGAGCCCAGAGCCGGCCAGGTGTGAGTCTCTCGCCGCAAAAGGGGAAGCTCGACTGAAAGATCTTCTGCTTGTTCGTCCATTGGGGATACACGTGCGCTGCTGGGGAGACGGGGCGCAGTTGAATATAAGACCGCACAGAAGGGAAGTCACTTGTGGAAGATGCCTTGTGGCCAGAGACTAGCAGGGCGTGTATAGCCGCAATGGGAGAACAACTGTTAGATCTTTCACTTGAGCATCCCCATGCAAGATGTCTTGTGTAGAGAGAGTTATACCAGCAGGATCAAGTGAAAAATCTCACACTTGTTCTCCCATTGTGGATACACGTGCACTACTCGGGAGGCAAAGTACACTTGAATATAAGACCACACGGAAAGTTAAGTCACTTGAGCGTCCCCTGTAAGATGTCTAGAGAGACTCTGTTGCTGGACCCGGGGAAAGGGCCGAGGTGCGAGATGCGCTCGCGTTAGCCCCTCGAACACCAAGGCTCCTGGAGCAAGTTCCCAGTTTCCATGAGAAGGAGGGCGCCTCTGCCTTTTTTCCTTGGGTCCTCGGTGGGTGCTGAGACCCCATCAGAAGTGAGGTTTTAAGACTCACAGTTCATAATTTGATATTGCACTTGAACCTTAAGTACATGTGAACCCAGCGCTGAAGTGGCTGGGGTCCCAAGGATGATGATAACAACATCAACGATGACATTTGATTTATATACTCCCCTTCAGGAAAACTTAACGCCACACTCAGAGTGGGTTACAAAGTGTGTTATTATCCTCACAACAATCACCCTGTGAGGTGAGAGGAGCTGGAAATGCTCTGAGAAGCTGTGACTGACCCAAGGTCACCCAGCTGGATTCAAATGGAGGCGTGGGGAATCAAACCCGGCTCTCCAGATTAGAGTCCTGCTGCTCTTAACCACTACACCAAACATACCTTTGCCACCATGTAGAGGAAGCCACACAAATCCAGGACCTACAATGCCACACCTACTTTATAGAGACCCAGTGGAGTGGAGTGGTTAGATGTTGGATTAAGATCTAGACAACCCAGATTCAATTCCCTGTCCTGCCATGGAAGCTCGTTGGGTGACCCTGAGCCTACATACTCTTAGCCTAACCCATTTTACAGGGTGGTTGAGGATAAAATGGAGGACAGGAGAATGTTATAAGCTGCTTTGGATCCCTTTTAGGGGGTATAGATGAAGTAAATTATACATTATCCCTGATGCCATTACTGTGGTCAATGCAGACACTTGTAAAGCTTGTTTGAAATGGAGCTCATGAGTGGAGCTCATGGACCTGTAGAGGGATTTGCATGGCATGCATAGTTATAACCATGCATTTGTCAGACAAGTGTTATATTTCTCTGAGTACCCATGCATGTGTGTATGATACCTGCTGCACATGGAGGGGGAAATAATGTGAGTTATAAAAAATATCCCAAAGGAAATAACTTGCTTCTAAAGTCATATGTTTCTGTGGTTACTACAGATGAAGAGGAGAAAGTGCTATACTGTTCATTTTAACTGGAAGAACAGGATTTGAGTCCAGTGGCACCTTAAAGACCAATACGATGTTCAGGACATATGCTTTGAGTCAAAGCTCTCTTCTTCAGATACTAAGGGAGCTTTGACTCTCAAAAGCTTATGTCAGCTATTACTTGACAGCACATTCCACCACCAACGGATATTATGGATGAAATTATACCAGCGCTCACTCACAAGTATTTACATACATATGCGCTAGAGATAAGACACACCTACCTACTTGATGGCACATAACACACACATACCTACTGACTCCACAGATGCAATTTCTAGAGCCACTCCACCCCAAAGAATAACAGTTGGCTAGCAAAAAAGGGAGAGTGATGTACTAAGGGCTGGTATATGTGGATTATCCCTAGTGAATAGAGGCAGCCAGAGCGTATGATATTGTGAACATTTAGAATTAGACTTTGGCCAGAGAAGTAATTACCCTTTAGTGTTGTATTCATGCCTGGGATCCCAACCATTTTGAAATTACAAACATAACAATGGTATTGGTTTTTACTTGTGAGACACCTTGAAGAGGTCTGTGGAGAGGCAGCATATAAATGCTCTAAACAAGCCAACATTTTATAAAATAATGAACACATGTCTGGGTAGGATAAGATGGCACAAGAAAGCTCCCTCCTGTGGTGAGGTTTTTGCCAGGGCTCTTGCAGGGGTTTGAATGGCAAGCATCTTTTCAGAAAAGATTTGGGGGTTGTTATTTTAATTTTAACTATAAATGTTCTTTAGCTATTATTAGTCAATGTTTGGTGAATTGTGATGGCCTATGACTATAGACAATAAACTCGTTTGATTTGATATTATTATATGCTACCTTGAACCAGGAGGTAAGGCAAAATATTTTAATAAACAAAAAAAATGAAATAAAATAATGTCTGAAGGCAGTATTTTGCCATGCTGGAATAGAATGGGAAAATGTAGACATTTTTAAATGATCACAAATTCTTTACAGAACTGGATGATGATAATAATAATAACTGTGCGTATATTAGATCAGTGACCCACTCAGAGCAGTGAACAAAGTCAGTGTTGTTATCCCCACAATACAGCTGGAGAGCTGGGGTGGAGAGGAATGGCTTATCCAAAGCTATCTATTGAATTCATAACAGTAGTGGTATTCAAACCAGCAGAGTACTGCTTTGCAACCCAACCACTTAACCACTATGGTACAGCAGCTCCAATGCTGTAACTTTCTTATACATGTATTGATTTTTAGTTATTTACTTCATTAATACCCTACTTTCCCCCCCAATGGAAACCTATCATGGCTTACATCATTCTTTCCCTCTCTATTTTATCCTCATTACAACCCTGTGATGAAGATTAGTCTGAGTGTGCGTGACTGCCCCAAGATCACTCATTAAGCTTCCATGGCAGGGTGAGCATTTGAACCTCAGACTCCCAGGTCCTAGACCAACACTCTGACCACTATACTATACTAGCTATTTATACATCACACTACACTGATACAACCTTGCTTCTCTGCCCAGTGCAGATGCAGAGTGGCTTACAACATTGTCCATTATATAGTCACACAACAAGAATCCTGTGAAGTAGGTTAGGCTAAGATAGACTCCGTTGTCACCCAGCAAGCTTCAGTGGCAGAGTGAAGATCTGGGTTTTGCAGATCCTAAAGAACAAAATATTAAATGTATTAAAAGAAAATGTTTTGCAAAACATTTTACAGGAATTCAAAAACATGATCAAAATCTGATTAAACATAACAGCTGTTGGCTGAATGGGGAAACTGCTGTGCTGAGGACAAAACAGCACTTCTGTGTAACGTGTACAACCCCCATTGCAGAGCTACTAAAGAACTTGTCCTCTGTTGGGGCCCTCTGCTGAATTAACACCACCAGCCCCAGCAAGGACATACAAAACATGCCCCCAGGGAAGTAGGCTGGATGATGTAACAGTAGCATTTCCAGGAAAACCAAGCCTATTATATTATGGGCAGGAAGCCAATCAGCTGTATTGCACCCAAGAGACATGCAGCCTCTTTGTGTGTGCCTTTATTCCCATCCATCTGGCCAATTACATTAAAACTTTCTCCTTGATTTGTTGTGTTTCTGCTTACATGAAAATAATTTACCTATGCAAGTTTGGAACTGACATCCTTCTCTTAGATATTTATCTCCGCCTGCAGTTACATACTACTGTCGCAGGAACAGTACTGGTCTTGTGCCGGGTTTTATGATGGCAGGATACCAGCTATTATGCAGTTATTTGCCAGCATAGCCATTCAAAGGATTGGCTATCCGTTTTTCATTTTTTTAATGATCTGAGCCTAGAGCTACCAGGAAGATAGTTTCAGTTAAAGTCAGTGTCCTCCCTGCCCCTTTTCTTATATTTCTTCAATTCAGACATTACAAAGACAGAACACTCCCAAGATATTATTAAGACACCGCAAGTTGCGGTTTTCCTTGCTGCCAGGGTAAGGAGTTTTCTCACTACCAGCAGTTTCTCAGAGCAAGGAAGGCAGTTAGGTAATTGATTTATTCCAGAAAGGTTTTATCAGTCTTAGCTGGCTAAAGTCCCCCTCCTTGCTAGAGTTAAAGTAATTGTAGCAAAAAACATGTAGAGCAGGATGGCAGGAGACTGATGACTAAAAGGACATGCCGAAGGGGGGGAGGGGAGAGGAATTATTAGATGTTAGTTGGCATATACTGGCCTTTTAGTAGTATTGCACTAGTATGTTTTAGTTTTTGATTGGTCCTGATGGACTTCTTTTAATTTTGCAAGTTAGTGTTTGTTATGAAATTATGTATCCACATCTAGATTTGTTACACTTTTGCTGTATTTTATATATGCTAAATTCTGGTCGCTTTTTATCTCATTCCTCTCTGGTTGCTGACTGTAATAAAGATAGTTTCAGTTGGGTAGCCATATTGGTCTGCAATAGAAGAACAAGATTTGGACAACTATTTGGTCTCTTAAGGTGCTACCGGACCTGAATCTTCCTCCAGAGCTATCAGGTAAACCAAAGTATAAGACTAGGTGCAAGTTGTGGTGTTACACTCCTGACGCCCACTGACCTGAGAATATTGCATTTTCTGCGGTAACAGTTGCCTTGGACCCCTCTGCCAGGTTACACAATGACCAGATATAACATTTAGAAAGATTTTATGACAGCTCTTTATTTAGAATAAGCCTAATTTAATTGGACAGAAATAGCGAACCCTTTGGAGACTTGTGTTAGTGGTGACACTGCCATAAACCATACTGAGTCTAAGGGGTAGACTGTAGTATTTTTAAAAAAATTACTGTGGAGTTGGTATGAATGAGTATATTTTCCCAACTGTTTTATAACATGCATTTTCAGATTAATATTTGAATTGCGTTGCCATTCCTTGATTACAAAAAGCACAGTGAACCACTCCTGAAATTGAATCTAATAGAACCACTACTCTTATCTTCAGAATTACCATACATATGAATAATGGCACCAAATTAATTAAATTAAAAGTGCGGGATGAATGGAATAAGCCAATTGTGATTGTGTTGGGAAACTTTACAAAAATGCTGGTGATTAAGAAGTAAGGATAATGTAAGTACTTGGGAGAATTTCAGATAACAAATTTAATATGAGGCATACACCCTTGACTTTCAGGCTAAAATTGACGATTCTCTTTGAAGGCCACGCTGGATGTGTAGGATCTTGGATTGTTTTCTTCATCCAGATTATGATCCCTGCTGGAAAAAAAAGATGACAACTGTTTCTATCAGATCCTTTTTTCAAGAAACTGACAGCCCAAAGTCTTCCAGTGAGTTTTAGAGCAGAGTGGAGATTTAGTCCATTTTGCTAACCCCTATACCACGCTAGAATTACCAAGATCCCTTTAAGCTTTTTTAAAATGCCTCACTTCTAGCCTGACACCTATTTTATGGACGTTGTTTTAGGCTGCTGAATATTGTTCAATACTGCGTTTATGCCCCTGGCATGTATTTATGGCTTGTTTTATTACTGATAATTCTAATTGTTTTATTTATTTTATTGTATTTTTATTTTGTGAGCCCCTTCAAGCAAGCATCTGGAAAGGAGGCATATACATTTCCTAAATATATATTTCTTAAATATGTAAATAATACAAATGAAAAATTTAAAGTAACTCTCATTGCTGGGCATTGAAAACGTTCCCAGAGCTCAATCCTGGGATGCTGGTTTCTCTCAGATGAAACATCTGTAACTGTTCGTCGTAACAAGCATTGAAAAAAAAAATCATTCATTGTAATAAATAATTGGCTTTAGAGTCTGGTAATGTGATTACACTGAGAAAGCAAAATGAAAAGATACGAAAAAGGGCTGTCACACCCGCCTCATAATATAATTTATTCCCCCGCCCCTTCTCCTCTGGAACGCTTTGGCGCCAAAAAAAGGTCTCGGGGGCTAGGATTGGCCAGAAAACGGGAAGGGGAGGGGGAGCGCGAGCACCTTCTTCTCACCCCCAACGGCAAAAGCGCGCGCCAATACACAGGGAGAAAGGGAGGAGGCAGAACGCACATGGGCAAAAGAGGACTTGGGGCGGGGCGAGAAAGAAGTAATCACAGGTGATTTTTTTTAAAGACAACGCGCATGAGCAAAGAGGACTGGGGGCGGGGCCAGAAAAAGTGATTCAGATATTTTTTTAAAAAAAGATCTTTCTTGGTGAGGAGCTTAGGGAGGACGACACGCCGCTGTTCTCGCGAGATTATGCCACACCTGCTTGCGCGCGCAGTCGCATTTCCTCAACGGTTTGGCGCGCTTTTCTCTCTTGCCGGTTTGTTTCCTGTCCCTTCAACCGGAAGTGGACGGTTTTTTCTCACGGAAGTTGGTGGCCGCGTCGGAAGCGGTTCCTAGTGTGTCTGGTATGTAAGGAGCGGGCTGGGAAGCTGATTTTAATTTATAGTTTATGGGATGCGTTTATGTGGGAAGCTGTGCAGGACTCCTCCGTCTGCTGCATGTATGGGCCGGCCTTTTTTCTAGTGGAAACTTGCCCTGAGGTGGAAGTTGGGGTGGAGGAGATGGAGCTCGTGTTGTTTAGTGGTCAGTGTGTGAAGATGATGACGCTAGACCCGGTTACAGGTTCTTCCCACTCGGCTGTGAACTTCACTGGGGGATCCTGGGCTAGACAATTCCTTTCAGTCTAGCTTACTTCAAAAGGTTGTGAGGATAAAATGGAGGGTGGCAGAGGTCTGAGTGCTGTCCTGAACGTGCTGCTTAGAAGAAAATACATAAATGGGTGGAAAAGAGCAAGAGTCCAGTAGCATCTACAAGACTAACAAAATTTGTGGTATAGTATGAGTTTTCCTGAGAGTTAGCTCACTTCTTCAGATACAAACTCTTTGTTTTAACGTGGTTCAAGGTATTTGAAGAAGTGCTCATATTCTACCACAAATTTTGTTAAGTCTTATAGGTGCTACTGGACTCTTGGTATCTGAAGAAGTGTGCTGTGACTCACAAAAGCTCCTACCCTACCTCAAGTTATGTTAGTCTTAATAGGTGCTACTGGACTCTTGCTCTTTTCTACAGTCACATACTAGCAGTATCTGAAGAAGTGTGCTGTGACTCACAAAAGCTCCTACCCTACCACAAATTTTGTTAGTCTTAGAGGTGCTACTGGACTCTTGCTCTTTTCTACTGCTACAGACAGACTAACATGGCTACACATCTTTAAATAAATGGGTGTGATGGCTTTTCTGGGGGAGGGGGAAAGGAAAGGGGGAGGAGGAAATGTTGTCCTGTTTGAGTCATTTATTTATTTAATTTATAATTTCAGTGTATAGATTGCCCTACTCCTGACTACACACGGCTCAGGCTGGTGAGCAGCATAATGATATAAACATTAATGGGCTTTAAACAATTTAAATGATCCCTAGTTAAGACATTCTCAGAATAGTGATAGTACTTCAAATTCCAAAAGTTATCACTGTCCCACAATGAACAAAAGGCAAACAAGGCAAGGAGTACCTATTCAAAAGACTGCAAGTCTTTGATACTGGAGACGGAAAGATTGTAGTTTGTGCTGTACTGTTGTTAGTCAAGACCTGAGAACTTTCATTAATCATTGGTCGTTCATGTGAATTAGTAAACAACAAACGAATTGGTTTGGTCTGTTCTTGGCACCTGTCTGGGTTTGCAAAATTGAAAATGCCACCTTTGAATTCAGTCCTGAATTGGGGGATGAAAGAGGCACACAGAATTTCCACAAACTATTTTGGAAGTTGTCTGTGCCTGGATGATCACAGTCTTCCCTTGTATTCCAGCCCTCCTTGTTAAATCGCTTTAAAATAACCATACCATGTTCTTTTCCAGGACAAACCAGCTTTTGGTGGGGAAATAATGGATCCAATAGAGGGCAATTTGTTTGACATTCCCGATTATGAACACATCCAGGATGAGGTGTTTCAACCTCTACCTCCCCCAGCCTCCCCAGGGGGAGATGATGAAGAAGGTACCTTTGTCAGTTGTTCCTAATACTAACCTTGTAGTAAGGTTAGACTGCATGTTGCACACACTGTTGAAACTATAAGCAAAGCTACCTTCAACAATGATGGTGGTTTCAAGGTCCTGTTTCATAAGATCCTTTGTGTTCCATAAAGTAACTCAGTTTTAATGTAACAGGTTGCAAAGGTCTAAATTTCAGACTAACAGTGTATCTGTCTGTTTTATTTATCAACATAGCAGTATTTATTACTGTGAAAGATTCATTCTGTGTTGGTGTTATTGCCATTTCCAGTTCAATTTTGTTTATTTTCCAGAGCCAGAGGACAACAAATTGCCTCCAAACAAGGATTCCACTGTGACTACCAGGAAAGGTGTTAAAAGGCCAGTTCCTAAACTAGATGCTCAAAGGTACTTGGTTTCTATGTTTCTAATTCTATTTGTGTGCTTACACACACACACTTGTTTAGGTACAATAGCAGAAGGCATCCATTTCCTGTTTCTAAGTGATGCTAGCGTCCTCAGACTAAATCTTTGAGATGCAGCCAGATGGGGATGTTGGACCTGAGCGTTTTTTCCCCTTCAGTATGGCGTTATCCTAAGGTTATAAGAAATATCCCAGGATGGAGCAATGGTTGGTTGGTGATCTTTGTGGATTAAGCAGTGGGTCTTGTGCCTTGGTGCTGTGTCTGCCTCGTGGTGAGCGGGTAGGACAAGGTAGACCATAGCAGAATACTTTATTTAGTTATTTAGAAAAATGTTTGTGCTACATCTCCAGGGGACATAGGATAGCTTAGCTTACAAACAAAACCCTCTTTTAGAGCCTATTCTTGGTCAGGATTGACTTTGTACCATTGCACCCTTAACAGTATTGAAAGCTTTTTGTTGGTGTGAATCTGGCAACCCAGTCTATAAATTCTTTGTTTTAACGTGGTTCAAGGACACCCTTGCTTTGATCGTCTCAGTAAGCACTTGATTCACACAGATTTCATGCTGGAATTCCCTAGTAGCCCATTCAGGTTGCCTTCACCAGAACTGATACACTTTTCAAAACCGGAGGTGGAGCGTCCTGTCCCAAAACATCCTAGGGGGCTTCTTCTAACCCAGAAGAGATGGCAGAGGACTCCCCACCCCCGAGACAGTTGTCCTTTCTTCCTCCTCTTCAATTTCTTAGTTCTCAGATGGTTCAGGTAGAGTGTTTGTAACACACTTCACCATTCTCATTTGAGGAGTCCCAGCAACTTCTCTGGGCTTCTTGCTCCTCAGAATAGGACATTCAGCTTTCACATGGTCCAATCCCTTGAAGTGGAAGCAGAGACCAGATTTGGGTGCCATTTTAAGTTTTGGAGTAATTCAAATGTATCCTCTCCCCCAGTATTGTAGCTTGATCCAAAGTACCGGGGCGGGGCGGGGGGGCTTGTTCTTTCATTGAGGAGGAAAGATCCTGCAAGAGTTTGTAGAATTGTTTGGGCAAAATTAACTCTTTCGGCTCTGAAAAAGTACGTACATTTTGCCTAGAAAGCCCGTGGTCAAAGTTTTGAACAAGGTGAGTCTCTCCAGATATGTGCTCTTATCCATGAAGCAATTTTTTTTCTGTAGTGCTCAGCAAACAGTCCAAATCTCTCTCTCTAGCCATGTATTTGTAGTAATTATTTGCATCTCCAGGGGTCAGGAAGCTGTACAGATAGGCTAACTCACTGGAAATCTGCATTCTTATTATGCTCACACAGAATTTTCTGGGTATCTGATCTTTGCCAATTCAAATAGTGAAAAGAACCCCATGACTTCTTGATTTTTATCTCGGGAAGAATTCATGATTAACTGCCCAGGAGACATAAATAGGGTGTACTTTCCAGCCTGGTCGATAGTCCTCTCTAGTTCTCCGTGTTGAGGTTGAGGCAAACTTCCATCTGAGGCAAAGGCGCTCTTCCAGCAGGGCATCTAGAGTGTTTAGGGGAAGTTGGAGATGACTTTCAGCAGGCTTTCCAAAACTCACAGGACAGATGGCTTTACCACAGCAAAGTGGCGATGTCTCTCTGCCCGTTTCTCCTCGAAAAGATGTGCCAGCTACCTTGACAGCTGCTTCATCTATCTGTTTTTCCAAGTCCTGAATTTCAAGGCAAACTCTGGACTGAGCTCTCACATCTTCATAGTGCAATAAATCATAATCCCAGTACTCGACTTTACTAACATCCTCCCAAACATTTCATCACAACCTTAGTCTTTACAAGGGACTTGCAGATCCTCTGGAATCTCCTAGAGGACTGCTAGGGATTCCCTGACCCCAGTATAAAAAATTCTAGTCTATAAAGTTGGATAGCGTCTTTTACTCCTTTAGAATAATCAAAATCTGAGGCTGTATTAAGACAGAGAAATAGACTGTACCTCTTGGACATGTTGGGTTTCAGGCAAATAATTGGAGACACTTTTAATATTCACAGGTTAATTTCAGAGCGAGGTCTTCCAGCTCTGCGGAATATGTTTGATAATGTGAAATTCAAAGGTAAAGGGTATGAGGTAAGCTATGTTTAGAAATTCTTTTGATGTGTGCAGCTGTTGTGTGCATCTTATATATTCTTGGGTCTAAACAATGTTGGGGCTGGATCATTCCGATTTGAAGTTCTTTGACAATGAAGAAAAATATTGGAAGCCCTGATAACAGTCGTTTTTTGTGTGTGGCTTACAACTCTTCTGATGCTAGTGGCACATAATTGACTGCACATATTAATTTGGTGTTTTAACTTAAGCAGCAGTATAAAGAAAGCCGAGGCAAGGAAAAGGGTTTGTTTCAGTATTGAAGAAATTATTATATACATTCACTCTAATTGATCCATTTTTATTTTAACATCATGGGTTGGGGGAAGTAATCATGCTGCCAGACATATAGCATACAACTCAGAGGTATCTCTAATTTGACTTTTTAAAAAGCAAAAACAGGAAGTACACCATCACTGGAAAGGTAAAACTCAAGGGGCAATATGTTTTAAAGAAGAATGATAAGTACACACTTTTTGCTTCAGTGAGGATTTGACAGACAACATTATAAAATTTTTTTAAAGTATGTAGAATTTGAGGGGGGATGTGCATCTTCAGAGATGTGACAGGGACTTGGCAATCCCATTCCACACAGCGCCTCAAACTGTATTAGACATGCTAAATGTGGGGAAATTGCATTTTTTTTCAGCAACAAAATAGTTTGAGATGGCAGTATTGCCCTGTAATAAATGTGCCAGTTGAGCACCTGGGTTCTATTTAACAACTGTGCATTTATGGCCTGCACAGGGTCTAAAGTGGTATGTTAAACTGCTGCTTGGTCTTGCAATGTTTTTGCTCACTGCAAATATCTTTGTGAAAGTGTTTTCAGTCTGTAATATTTTTTTTAGTTTGGCTATCCTCTTGCAGCTCAGAAGTGGAATCCTGAACTATTAAACACTTAAGGCTAGCTAAATAGCCAAAGCCTTTCTGTGAGTATGCCTGATGTCTTGCTGAACAGATAGTTTTAACAATACCTTGTTCTTATGTTCAGGCAGCAGACCTTAAGACACTTATAAGGCACATGGAGCACTGGGCTCACAGACTGTTCCCTAAACTTCAGTTTGAAGATTTTGTTGACAGAGTAGAATGTTTGGGAAATAAAAAAGAAGTTCAGGTGAGTGTTATCTTTGTTTTGAGAAAATGCAGTGCATAAATGAAAGCCCAAATATAACTGGGAGAAGAACCTGACCTGCAATAAACCACACATTTTCTCATTTCTAGACATGCTTAAAGCGAATTAGACTTGACCTGCCCATTTTGCATGAAGACTACACAACAAATGAAGGCATGTATTCTTTTCTGCAGTTTGTTCAGAGAATTAGCTGTTGCAAATGTTAGCATTGCATCCTTTCCTCTTGCTAATACTTGATGAGTCAGACACTGTTGTGAAATAATGGCTACATTCATGATTTGCAGAGGTGGCCTGGCTGCCCTCTTGCCTAATATACATTTTTTGCCTCACTAGAATCCCGCCAGGCAAGATTTCTTAACAGCCAAGGGTCAGCTGACTTGTGTTAGCACTTGTGAATATCCACTATTATTCTAGATCATTAGTGCCTTACTGGATCAGAGGAAGGTTTACCTAATGCAACATTCTTTGCAGTAATACCAGAAATCAGCAGGTACTAGAGGGGCCATCAGAAATTGGCCCGTGGACCTGTTTACCTTTTGTTCCCCCAGTATATTGCAATTAGTACTTTTTTTTTTTTAAGCAAACATCATTCAGTTCTACACACTTGTTGGGGACCCATCTCTAATCAAAGTACTGAATTCTACTTTGTCCTTGAGCTACAAATAAGTTTATGGAGAATGCATCTTGTATCCTAGAGACAAAACTCCCCGAATTATTAGATGAACTTCTCTGATTATTTGTTCATAATAAACCTGGGAAGTACAGCAGTTGCTTCAGAAATGATGAAATTTGCGACTCCTTTCTCTGAATAAAAAGACCTCTTAGCCATCAGACTCCCTTGCTGACTCCCATAAAGTATGTAGTTAGATTGTGGGTAGACTGTGGAATAGATCATTCTGTTTCAGTCATGTTGACTCCACACCCTGAAAAACATTTCAAAAATGTGAAGCTTTTATCTGTGAGAAAGTGATTATTTTGCATTTCTTTCTGCCCCTTCTCCAATGAAAATGTTAGAACTACTAGATTAATGTGGCTACAACGAATATAGGTTGCATTTGTTAGCAGTACAATGCATCCCTGCACAGCCACATACATTAACAAGATGGTTCCTGCCGACAGCATCTGTCTAGTTATCAGATTTTCTGTGCGATGGTTCCATACATTAGTAGCGAATTACACAATGGTTCAAGATGATGAAAAGATTAATTCAGTTTTGAAACTGGGAGACATATACTCATCTTAATTTTACTTCAAATTGCTTCTTAATTTGTGAGTCTAGTAACTATATATACACTTCTGTGTGCTTTTTTGTGGAGTTATATTTCCACCTGTATTTTACTATACACTAAATTAGTGACTATTGGCTTTGCTAGTTCTAGCAAGGAAGTGAGACCCAGAGGGTGGTATGCCTTGAGGTATGCAGATAGTCACTGTTGCCCAGCTGAGGAGTACATTTTGACTCAAAAGTTTCAGTAAAAAATTTATGCATTCTATGCAGGTGATGATGGTGGAAGCAATGGACTTAATACAGCTACTGAAGAACTAGATATTTTTTCTGAGAACCAAAATGCAAAAGAAGAAATCGTTTCATCTCAAAGTGCCACTCTAACAGTGGAGCAACAGCAGAGAATTGAAAGAAACAAAAAAATAGCTCTTGAAAGAAGACAAGCGAAACTGCAGCTTGACAGTCAGTCACAAGAAAATGGTAAGTTCTAAAGTTTGAATGGAGACTTACCTATGGCAATATTCTGGTATACTCAAGTTTTAAAATAATACTGGATCCTCCACTGCCCTGTTATTTTGCTGGCTTGTGGCAAATCCCTTGCTCTAGGTACATTGCAGATACTTGCACTGGAATAAAAGGATGTATTTGCTCTACAGTAAAAGGCCTAGGATTGAGCTGCTTCTGATTCCATTGGGGAGAAAGTTTTCCGTCCAGGGCTGAGTAAGACCAACTGCTCAGCCCCACCCTTCTCTGAGACAACATAAGGACTCGTTCTTCGGAACAAGAGTGAAACCTTGTATGACATTTTTATTGATGAGTTGCATATTGTCATGCCCATTGGTTGAGATTTATTGTGAGCTGCCTTGGGTGCTGGGGGAGAAATTTAACGAGAAAGATGGTATGCTTGCATTTTAAAGTAAATTAAAAAGATTAGGCTGCTTGCCTAATTTCTAGTTGTGTTGCTGTTTGGCTCCTGCAGAAGTCTTCGTTGGTGTCTCTGCTTGTGGGTGAAATATGTTCAGGAAGTGGGGACCATTCAGGCCTAAATCTGTATTCCTAACATTGACTTAAGCTAGATGGGACAGCATCAGTTCCATCTGTCTAGATGTGGGTTCCAATTCTGTATAAAAGGTTTGATTTAAAATGGCAAAACACATGTGCAGGTGACAGCTTCTGTTTTCTTTCTTATGTTCCCAGAAGCTTTTTGCCCAGCAGAGGTATCGTTCGTTATTGGGGGGTTTCTGAGGAGAAAAGTTGCAGGATACTACCAAAAATGTTTGCTTGCTTGTAACAAAGGGCCATCTGCTCTTCTTCCCAAAGATGCAGCCTCTGAACACCAAAGGATGTGTCCTTTTTAGTGCAAGACAACTTAGAAATAAGGTTGAAGACCAGAATTTTTGTAACTGACAGCTATTGACTTATAAGTGGGAACAGTGTTTTATTAAGCTAGTGGTACTTTGTGGTTCACAGAGAGTCTCATTCACTGTTGCCGTTGCATATACTTCCATTCCTGGCACAAGGCCTCCACTTCATAACTCATAGCTTAACAGTTGCTCCAACAGCTGTTTTAAGATGGGAATCAGCTACAAAAGACAAACCTTACTGGGCAAGGGTCTTGCTCACTTTCTTGAAATATGGGGCAGGTGCCATATTGGAGAATGGTACAGAAAAGACCTACAGGTGACTCCAAAGCCACTGACTATCACTGTATTAAGCAGGTATCTGAAATCTGCTCAAAGCTCTCTTCATTCTTGTAAACCAGAGTGGTTATAAACACACACCTGTCCACCCGCCCCCCCCCCCCTTGCAGCAGAGTCATTAAACCCTTTCTAGAGAGGAGAGGAATAAAAATGTTCATTCCGTAGATCTGTAGAACTCCTCTAATGCTAAACAAATTAGGAATTATAATTCATTAAGAAATTGAAATGGATACTAAACTAGCATAATTATGCCTTGGAAGATTGTGGTAGACTTTAACCAAAACATGCTGTTTCTCAGCTCCAGTATCTGTTTTTATTTTTCCTACTTAATGTCTGCCCAACTGGTAGTATTGCCTTAGTGAAAATTGTTTGCCTTCCATAGGCTTTAAGGAGTAAATTGCTTTGCTCATTCTTTTCCTAGCATTAAAGTTATTGAATGGCCTGGAAAATAGGAGCCTAAGCAGTTAAGTGATTGAGAAAGGGAATTAATGCAACAATATATTCACTATGCAAAGCTCCTATTTAATGTTTAATGAGGAGCCACCCTGTAGTATCTGATGAAGTGGGCTCTAGTTCACAAAAGGTTATGCTACAATAAAATCTTAAATCTTTAAAGTTGTTACTAGACTTATTATCGCACAATCCATTTTTTTGTTTCTAACAGAGCTACCTGTGACCCAACCAAATGAAGAGTCTAATGACATTCCGGCTCAGGAACGGGAGGACATGACTGTAGAAGCAGAAAACTTACCTTTTCAAGCTACTGAGAATGAGATGCAATGTGGACATGAAGATGATGATAAATGAACTTTTACCGTTTAGGATTAAGGGACCTAAAGACCTCTCTCACACTGAAGGGGTGGTAGCAGTGTCCTCCATTGCTTGCTGCTGAAGGTTTGGGTTTTTTTCATGGAGTTCTTACTGAATCAACTTTGGAGGCTCATGCTGAGCCATTTTACTAGCTCTTCATACATGAGAAAGGAGATCCTGAAGTTTTTACAGTTTTACTGCCATAATTTGAAGCCGAAAATAAAAGCCCTAATTTCTCTAAGCTAGAAATCAACATGGACACTCAGATGTTGACCACTACCTTTGAAGAACAGAACCTGTACATTTCTGATGTTGATGTTTTTTAAAAAAAAAAAAAACTTTGCACCATCCATATTTTATACTACCGATTAAAATAACCATTGGAAATTAGAAACGTAACCTTCTGGAAGGAAATTCAACCATTATGCAATGTTTATATATGCTAGTCAGGGGGAAATGTGTGTGTGTGGTGGGGGGGGGGGGTTAACAGTACAGACAAGGTACCTTGCAGAAGGGGCTACCAGTCAGAGGTAAAAGCAGCAAGGCTTGATCTGCTCTGAAATGGAGGTACAGAGAGGTGCTGTTCTTCCTCAGTACCTCTTGGAATACTGACAGTTGCTTGGCATATTACCTACATTCTCCATTCCTGAGCTTTTAACTCCTGCTGTACCACAACAAATTCTGGTGTCCATCTCTCACAAAGAAATATGTCCTGGAACTCCTATGGGGTGTTTTATGATAGTTTCACAAATAAAACTTGAGTTGACCAAAATAATAAATCTTTCCCTCTTTCACCCATACAGTCTGAATTCAGATTCTGAAAAAAGGTCAAAGGTCTCTGTATCCTTTCATTTTAAAGTGATTCCTCAAGTAGTTTAGACAGGTCTTTTGTATATTTTTTGCAGTCTATTTATAATGCCTCCAAACAATTTGTCTAGGAAATGGAAAGCAATTTGAATACTACATGTTGGATATAAAGTAAGCTGATATAATTCGTATTTAAGTTCAGTAAAACAGACACAGATACAGTCTGGTGTGGAGAAAATTTTTAAGAATGACTTAAGCCAACAGAATGACCACCATCAATGGCTGAAACAGTTCCCTGAGTTACTTTAAGATATTTACAATTCTTGTAGTCAATTTCCAGAATACAGTTACAATTAACTGTTTAAAAAGAATCTTAAAACCATGTCCCTATCAGTAGATAAAATGAGTAATTGTGGCCCCCGTTAAGCAGAGTCTACTAAAATGTTTTAAAGAAAGTCCACATACACACAGTCTGTAAACCAAAAAGCCAACTGGAGAGTCCTACAAAACAGCTGTGGACTGAGATTTATGCTCCACTATCTGCAGATACATCCAATAAAGCCAAATCTTTTATTTCCTCCAGTAAATGGTACAGGCTCACACCCTTTGTTTGGCGATACGGTTCATATTCTTCCTCCAATGTGTTTGCTTTGGCCTTGTCTTGCGCAAGCTGAGCTTCTTCGGCAGTCTTTGTTACTTCCTTTACCAAATCCATTTTAGAGATGGGATGACTCTGTGCTGGTTCCTGTTCTGATGTCCTGTGAGGCTTGCAACTTGTTATTTGAAGCCGGATGGTGGCAGCGTGACACCGAGAATTCTGTACAGATACCTGAACCTGTTTGGGGGGAGGAGAGAGAACAAGAGAAAAAGGTGTTTTCAGTTTTGCCTTTTTTAATACTGATAACATTTCAGACAAATCTGCAACTTACTGTCACGTGGTCAAAGAGTTTCAGGGTAACAGACTCTCCAGTTGTGGGAATGGAGATAATCCTGTCAGGAAAACGCTGGAGACAGCCTGGTTTCCAACTGCAGCTCTTGTCACTTTGGCAACAGATAACCAAACCTTCTTTATTTTTCAGATAGGCAGCTCCTTTAATTCCATACCTGTCACAAAAAGATATTAAATGAAACCTTGCTACTGTTCGTTATACCTCACAGGGCAGGGGGGTTGGTGCCTCTGGTACAATTCATTAATAAACTATAAAAATACAAAGAAACTCTTCCTTTTCTTGGAAGCTATTAGTTTTTTTGCAATGAAAGGCTAGGCATCCTCTTCTAAAGAAGAATGTATCCACAGGCTAAAAACCAGCTCAAGAATTGAAGTAAATGTCTTTTACAGCTTCTAAAGAAAATAAATTCAGATATTCCAGTACTGTTCTTTAATCCTGGGCAAGAGTTAGTCCAGAAACATGTGATTTGCTATACTTCCCGCAAACACCAACTGAATTACCTGGGCACAAAGACGAGCACCCCGTTTGTCCGTATTGAATAGATAATCCCATCAGCAGTGCAGTGTTCGTCTTTTTCAGGGTCCTTGTCTTTGAAGTACATACACTGGAAAAGCTCTGTTGACTGTTTCTGGGCATGCTGGGCAGCCTATACAAAGCCATTTAGAACACACAGTTGGATTTAGAATCTTAGAATGAAACTCAGGAGCACAATCTCATACTTGGAAAATGATTAAGAACACTTTCATTTTTTAGAATTCTAAATATTACTGAAAGTAATGCAACTGTGGATTGAAGTTCCAGCTCCAGAAGCCACATGCAACAAGCTCTGATCTTTCATTAAGAACAAAGGAGCCCACTTGGAAAATCTCTCCATTCCCTGTTTAGTATAGAAACATGGGGAAAGTTGTCTCAATATAGCGGTTTGCCTTTGTTTTCCAGGCAAATTATCAAGAAATCCTCAAGGGGCTTCCTGGGGACGGGGAACCCAATGAAGACATTCTCTTAAGATACTCATAATCTCATAGCCATGTGCGTCCACTGTCCACTTTACCCTGTTTCTGTTGTTGATGTGATTACACAGCTCTTCAAGTTCTTTGTTGCCAAATAAGTTCTTGGTGATTGTCTTGCCATCTTTGGAAGTGGCTGCCAACAGCAGTCTGTGGACTATGATATCAGCGTATCTTCGAATGGGTGAAGTGAAGTGGGTATATTTATCCAGAGCGAGACCTGAGGTGGAAACAGAACAGCTGTGCCAAAACAGGAACTAAGTTTTTTTTTAAAAAAACTGCACACTTAAGGAGTACCAATTTAAAGATGGATGGCAAATAACTGCAAGTACCATAGTGACTGAACTCTTCTTGAGGATGAGATCCAGTTGAGAAGTACAGGGCGTTGGACATTGCTTGGGTGGCCATAGAGCGCAGCAGCTTGTTCACAAGAGGATCAGCGTCAACAGCTTTGTCCAGGGAGTCTGCCAATGCCTTGTTAGATCTACCAAAAATGGAATTTGATTGATTACTCTAGAAAACATTCCACTAGGCTGTGCTTCTCACCAGTACGTAAGTTTCTCACAACTCCCTTTCTGATGCAATCCCAACAACCTCTTAAAAACTGTGGCTCTGGGACTTCTTATGCACCTTCAAATAATCCTACAAGATACGCCATTAAAGACCCAGGTTACCACTAGTCCTCAGATCCCCAGGGAAGCATCCTACAGCAACCTCTAGAGGTGGAGGCCCTTGCTCCAGAGGACTCCAGCTGCTTTCTGAATTATGATGAAGATAATTCAACAAACTTGATAACCTCTAGCAAGCTTGCTTGAGAGAAGAAAATGGTGTTTTTCCCTCCAGGCCAAAGAATTTTTGTGACTGTCAAAAGCAGCCTGAAAATACTACAGAGAGAAAATGTGTGCTTATCCTTTTTACAAACAATATTTCTTATATGAATACCCTGCTCTTGTAGAAGGTTTCCAAAGGGCATTATACACATTCCTGATCCGGTCAGCACCTGCTTCGTTTCAGTAATGCTGCAGTATCAGCTGGTCAATGTTTGGAAAGCACGAATTGTACACCTGGTGTGATACACACACAGAATCACTGCAAAAGCACAGTTGTGCATGCAAGCCCTGGACTTCAAGAGCTCCAGTTTTACTTACTGCGTATCTATTGTGAAACCCTTTGAGCTCGCACATTCTCGAAGTTCTGAAAAAAACTCCTGTCGCGGCGGTGGATGCTGGCGCAAGAGGGCTTGGTAAGGGAAGCTCTCCCAGATCTTCTTTGCCACCCAATGGTTGGCAAGGATCATACACTCGGCTATCGTCTCATGCACCTCGAGTGGCTGCCGAGGAATGAGGTCAGCTATGTTCTTCTTGTCATCCAGCTGTACCATGACCTCAACTCCTTCTAACTCCAGAGCACCACAGCTGTCTCGCTTAGCTCGGATATGGCGGGCTACATCAGTCAGCTTCCCTATCGCCCAGATTAGCTCATCAAGTTTTTGTTTTCTTACACGTTCATCCAATTCTTGGAGCTCTGGGATTTCAGCTGCAGCTGCAGGGTCTCCATCTAGCAGTGCCTGGGCTGCCTCATAAAAGAGCTTGTAAGAAGAGCGGAGAATGCTTCTGGTGTACCAAACCTTTTTTATTTCATAGGAGGTTTTATCAAGCTCCCACATGACACTCACAGCGTACCTGAAAAATAAAAATGACTTATTATATAAACAATTGCATATTCCAATCGGGTAAATGTTGAGATATTACTTAAAAGATAGTAGCACGTAGAATTTTGTTTACTTCCTGATCTTAAAATTAGTCATAGAAAAGCAAGTGTGGACCTAGTATCGGGACCACTCAATGGCCCCAAGCAGGAAGAACTGTTTGTTTTTCACTGAGTAAGCATACATAATATATCCTAAACGTTTTTTTGATTTTCCCCCGTTTCTTTAGTTTTGAAGAGTAAATTAAAACACACAAGGAGTAAACAAAATGCTAAGGCACCATTTCTTGGTTCTCTCCATAGACAAAGGGATATTCAGACGTGATACCTGAAGGGTTAGTGCAACCCCAAACCCTAGAAATTGGAATTAACAAGCTCACCTGTCAACGAGGCCAAGAAGGGAGCATATATTGGCACTGAGGATCATGGGTAACATATCATAGCGACGGTCAGCTAAGTAGTAAGTGGTGGCCCTAAGAATTGTGAAAATAATAATTTTTAATTCTCTTTTATTGAACACATTGAAGTTTCTGCAAATTTTTCTGGGGTGGACACAGAACAATATAGGATCAGCTAAATATTCTTCCAATAATGTTTCTACAATGAAACAGCTTTTAATTTCAGTGAAATTATAAAATGGAATAGAAATTTGTGTGTGTTGTGGGGCTATTTATAGAACTATTCACTATTAATTTAGTGTAACAGAGTCAAAAGGAGCAGTGCGATTCTGAACAGTAACACCCTTCTAAGCCCACTGACTTCAATAGAAGAGTAACTCTGGACTGGAAATAATGTAACCTACACGTTTACAGTACAATCCTAAGCAAAACCATAGGAAATAGGAAAATAATAACTCGGGCAATTCAAAACTTTTAAATATACTTGGTCACAGTTAAAATTTCCTTTTGAAATGCTTATTTGTAGGTTCTATTAACGGGATCTTTCTCACAGAAATATTTAGTTACTGTAATTAATTCAAACATTTATTTGTACGTAGTTATTCATACAGATTATTAATTGATCTCTTGTGGGTTTTTTCCTATCAAATTTCTATTGCACGTTGAGAGAGTTTTATTCACAGACCGAAAAGAAACTGCTGATATTTCTAAGCATGTGGGCACTGAAGCCAAGATGGGCTTATACCAAATTACAGTGAAAAAAGACAGATCATCTATTTTAATCAAGTTTCCATTCTGAAATCTATGTATTTCATGAACATCCTGTATTATTAGTCAAACATACTGGTTTGTACCACTTCAGACCATAAACCTTTGGTCTTGCATCCTATCCATACTGCAGGATTATGACTGCTTGAAAACTAGAGAGAGATTTCTATTTGACATGCTGCTCACGCGCAAAGCAAGAACACTTTCCTATTAAGTCAGCAATCCTAGGCAGGCAGGCTGACTTGGAAAGGTCCCAGTGAACAAAGTGAAATTTACTTCTGAATAAACAGGTAAGCTAAAATCAGGTTGTAACGAGAATCCAGAATTTCCCAGAAGCTATGGGCTAATAATTAGGCCAAATACTGTTTCCCCACAAGATGAAAGCAATATGGAGTTTAATAGTCAAATAAATATTTATAATTTGGAACTCAACAAATGGTGGAGCTGAAATACCCGGAGGGCTTAAAGCAGGGGTTCAAAATCACTTGCATGGCCTCGGTGGATAATTGTGGTGAGATAACAGTATTGCATCTTTTAGATTCTTTTACACTGTATTAAATTCAGATTTCCGTTTAGACTACATTACTTCAAAGAAGAAGTTTACTATGGCTGTTTTAATTAAAATTCTGATTGAAACTGAACCAATTTAAATGAACTCACTGGAGTTTGGAATTTCTTTTATTTTTTAAAAATTTACTTGCTGATTTACCATTTAGTAGCGGCCATCTTTTTCAATGGAGCCTGCACAAGTGACATTTTTGGTCACTTTCACCTCTCATGGAAAAACATCTCCAGCTTTCCCCAGAAACAACTCACCGTGCCCGTGCCTCAATATCAGTGTAAGAATTTGCAGTCACAAAATGAGTCACATCTGCAATGTGGACCCCTAGTTCCAGGTTTCCATTGGGCAGAGTCCTGACGGACAGCGCATCATCCACATCTTCACAGCCTTTTGGATCAATGCTGAACACTAAATGTGTCTCTCTGAGATCAAGACGTTTCAGCTCCTCTTCTGGACTCACTTTCCAGGGCTTCTCTGGGAGCACAACTGGCATCTCACACATCTGAGGGAAGGAAGGGAATATGAAAACCACCCCCATATCCCTTGTCTTCTCTAGCAACCAGTTCAATAAGCCTGCTGAAGAATCTGAAGACTTTGCCTCCTGTTCACACTGAAGTCCAAGCAAGTTAGATCCTCAACATAATAGGCTAAAGCAATGTGGTGTCCAAGCCAAAACACAACCCCGTGCTCACCAATTCCATTACAGCACAAGAACTATAAAACGGTTTCATGTGCATGTGGCACATTTCCTTGATGCCATAAAGCTTATGTAGAATTTGATACTCAGTGCAGAATTCAGCATCCTGACAGTTTCATTAAAAAGCAAGTTTCTAGATCTTGGGGACTGCAAAGATAGATGTGCAGGCAAATGACTTATAAATGACAACAGAAGGGGCTTGGGCACGAGTTCGGTTTTTCTTCTGTGTCCCGTACAGCTTTTTGTTCCTCTCCATGACCAGCACAAGCAAGAACAAATTTTGCAAATGTGAATAGAAAGAGTTTGTACCATTTACAAATAATGGAAAATGGAGTACAATGAGGCTATCTGTGGATATATATATGTGTGTGTGTGTCTATACACATATATACACACACACACACACACACGCAGGACATTTCCTTGACTTTATGCAACTGATGTTATTGTCATACTGCTGAGAACAATCTTATAATTACAATTCTTCAGACTGTGGTAAAAAAAATAACGGACCAACCTGTGCTTCAGAGAATGGACCAACAGAAACGCTGTTTTCCACGAGGATAGTTTGAATTTCTCCTTCGAGGTCTCCGATCCGTCCTAAAACCCTCACAAAGTGTCCATTTGGATACACAGATGTCGATTCCCAAGAATCGATACGAACAACAACCCGAAAGTCCTGCAGAAAGACCATGTCATACACTGGAACATCCAGGGCAAACTGCGAATACATGTAGAGACGGGGAATGTGGCTAATATCTGTGCCCAAAGCAAGCGCTTTACCTGGAGAGCCTCTGCTTGCTGTGTACTGATCCTGATCTTGGGAATTCTGTAATCCCAAGGCGTCACAAGTATTTTCTGTGTATTTTTGCCATGAGACTGGCTCTCTTCTCTGGATGGAAAAGTGACCACGTAATCGCGCCAGTTCTTCTGTATGATGCCAACAACTCTACCTTGAAAAGGGAAATAATGCTGATTATATAACAGTGGCTAGAAGGAGAAGCAAAGGACATCATGATGGAGGTTTGCATAGATACATCCTGTGGCAAAACAGGGTTTGCAGGCACGTAATTCTACCACAGGAATATGGACTCTGCTCAGCTGGCCTGGATCTCAAGCCACTATGCCTAAATAAAAAGCTCACCCCCAACATATACAGGATTAATTTCCACTACCATCTGCAGACTGAGAGTTAGTTACTTGTGTCCAGTAATGTGCAACCTAGACACCGTGCTTCTAGCACTTGACTTCTTCAGTTTAAAAATCCTCCTCCTCTCCAAAACACTATGAATGACTTATTTGAGTCAGCCAGATCCAGGAAGACATCTCTGTTCCTTCTCTCTATGACCCAGTTTGGGCTTTGTGTGGGTGATCACAGAACACCAATTTCAGAAAAAAGAACTTTAATAACAACAACAACATTCGATTTATATACCACCCTTCAGGGCAACTTAACACCCACTCAGAGCGGTTTACAAAGTGTGTTATTTTTATCCTCACAACAATCACCCTGTGAGGTGGATGGGGCTGAGAGAGCTATGACTGAACCAAGATCACCAAGCAGGCTGCAAGCGGAGGAGTAGGGAATCAAACCTGGCTTTCCAGATTAGAGTCCCGCTGCTCTTAACCACTACACCAAACTGGCTCTCATGTAAGCAGTGACTGGTTACAAAAAAGGAGGAGAAGGTATATAGGTGAGCAACAATTGACGACAAACATCTGAGCATCAAGAAATTAAATGCAGATTATGTATCGGCTAAGGAGGAGAAGGAAATAATTTTTCCATCCTAGGTCTAAAACTTCCCCCTCCCCCCACCCATGGAAAATTAAGAGCTAGACAGAATAAAGATTCAGATTTATGTCTGGGCTGCTTGTGTGTCTCTCTCCCCACCGTTTTATCGACCTCTCTCCTCCAAACGAATTCCTAGATCGTCTCCACCACGTGCTCTGCTCTCCCCCACACAGCCCCTTAGATCCCACCCAATCTAATTAACAGAAATTACCAGTCACTCTCCAGGAAACTATGGCAGAATTCATTGCCTACGTGCAGCTCTTGGCTGTTTCATATAAGGGGCTTTTATTCTTCAGGCTAACCCCTCCCCTAATTCATGATCTCACATCCTCTGCTGACCTTTGCAGGAAAAAAATCAGAAGGAAAAAATTGTTCTGCCGTTTCTGCTCATCTATAAAGGCCATTTTACTTTTGCTTCTCTGAGCATCCACAGAAGGCGAATTCACTGTCCACCTTGCAAAGTTGTCACGAAGTGTCATTTCGCCCCACAATGAAGGCAAAAACAAAACTGCTAACACAGATACAGTAAGGTCTACCAAGAGGAATGGAGTATCCTCCAACTTCAAAATGCTGCAATGCATTCTAGACAAGGTCAATAATTAGGAAAGGCCCTCACACTGTAGCCGACTTACGATGTCCCCAGAGCGTTTTCAAGGAAAGAAATGAAGAGATGTTCTGCCATTGCCTGCCTCACAGTGACCTTGGCCTTCCTTGGTGGTCTTCCATCCAAGTACCAACCAGTGCTGACCCCGGTTAGCATCCAAGATCTGACAAAATTGGGCTAGCCTGGGCCATGCTGGTCAGAGCAGGTGAATAATTACTTCTCCTTAAATATTAGCTTGTTTTAAAATAATGGGTTTTTTTGCATGATTGTACTAATTATCTAAAGCCTAAGGACACCAATACGATTTACAAAGCCCAGCTCGCAATTTGTAAATAATCTGCAGCAGAACGGTCTCTCCTTCAGTTGGACTTGCAAAGGGCATGTGAGCTGGTTAGGAATTTGCTCTGCCCTGGCACAACGCTTGGAAATAGTGCAGCAGGAAGGAACAAAATAGTGTTAACATGTTTTCTTTCCTTCCCACTTGGTGTGTGTGCATGCGTGCGTGCACAGAGGCACAACAATTTGCCGCTTTTGAATATGGGTGCAGATTTGTTAGAAATGAAATCTAGAAGAGGAAGGCCTTCCACGTGGGACAGTATTTAGGTTTTAGTTTCACAATACTTTTTCAAAAGACACACCAGAAAATAGCAACAGGATGTGACCGCACACAAATTCACATGATGACTAAACAGCAGAATTACAATTCATGTAGCCAGTGCAGTGTACGTATTGGGAGTACGGGGAATAGAACCCAGGTTTGAATCGCAACTCTACCGTGGAAGTTTGCTTGGGTGTCTTTGGGCCAATCACACACTCTCAGCCTAACCTTCCTCTTAGGGTTGCTGTGAGGAGAAAATGGAGGAGGGAAATTCATGTATGCCACCATCAGCATCTCAAAACAAAAAATCGTGACGGCCTAACTAACAAGTACAATAATAATTACTCCCATAAACCAATTATTACAATATTTCAGCATGCATTTTATAAACAGTATTCAAGATAACCAATTGCACACACACACACAAAAACCTTGCCACGGCAGCTGCAAAATGCAGTACAATAAGTTGAGTTCATACAGGGGTTTTTTAACATAAAGTGCTAGTGCCAATTCCAATGTTTATACAACACTAATTGCATAATTAAAGTGCAAATGCTACAATGATTATGATTCATAGAGCACAATGTGCCACCCCACAGTCATAGTGTTGCATAGAAATTCTGCAAGCAGACAGCTTGTGGATATATGTGGAGGGGAAGAAGTCCAATCAAGGACGTGCCATCTGACGGTTGGACCGGTTCCAGGGCATAGGACCGTTTCGGATCTGTTTCAAAGACAGCAGGTTGTCAAACAAAAGCTGACGCAATCCTTACTCTGCTTATAATAGGATGACTATTTACCATTCACGTCAGCCCATCACCCTCACAAGGAATTCATAACCATCAGCATCTCAGCAGAAGGGTGGAATAAAAATGTACTAAACAGACTGATCTAGGCAGACAGATCTAGCACAGTACCAGATCAGTACACACGATGCCAACATTTGACAGCAAAGATGAAACTGTGGGTGGTCATATACGAGAAAGGCAGCAGTTAATCCTCTGTAAGAACTTATTTGTAATTCTATGCATACATATGTATAAAGCTGCCTTCTGCTGATTCAGGCCCTTGGTCTATCATATTTAATCTTGTTTTCTCCTCTGACTGGCAGCATCTCTCCAGAATGTCAGATGGAGCTCTTTCACATCACCTAATATTACATCCTTTTAGCTGGAGATCCCAGGGATTGGACCTGAGACCTCTGGCATGCCCAGCAGGTCCTCTGCCATGGTACCCTGTCCCCTTACCTGTAGGCATAAGCTCACTGTAAACCTCTCCCGAGGCCTTTTCTTCACTTTCGTTCTCACAGAGGGCAGATGTCCGTCCCTTCCATTCACTCTGAGGCAGCAATTCTACCGCCACTACATCGCCATGGATCGCCCTGTTCCGAGCTTTGGTGCCATAAACCAGGACATCGGTTCTTAGATCTGGGTCCCAAAGAAAGAATTATTTATTTTATTTCATTAAAGTTACGTGCCACTCTCCCTGCAAGCGGGCTCAGAGTGGATCACAACGTATAAAATAACCAATGATAAAATCGGCAGCATAAAATATAAAATCAGCAAACAACAATATAGTACTAAAAACAGCTGTGGATGTATTGCACTGCCTGTTTGGCAGTGCAGAGTGGTTTAGCAGTACTAAGGCTGGGGGCTAACTCCAATTTACTTCCCCTGGTAATAATTTCCAAGTCTGGCTCCTCTTGTGCTGGTTTTTCACAAAAAAGGAATGCTGTGGGCAGAAGTGAGATTGGAGTCTGGGGTGGAGGGAAATGCACCAGGGAACTTCAATATTTAGAGACAGTAAACCTCTGAATACCAGAGCTGGGTGTCAGTATCAAGTGAAAGCTGCAGTGCCCTGTTTGTTGATCTTCCAAGGTATCTGGTTTGCCACTGCTGGAAACAGGATACTAGACTAGGTGGACCACTGGTCACATCCACCAGGGCTCTTCTAACATTCTTACAAGGCTCCCAATCCACATGGCCAGTCCCTCTAATTACCTAAGTTCATACACAAAAGATAGCCCAGGAAAGCCAAAGGGGGTAGCCACGTTAATATGCCACTGCCAAAATAACAAACTGCCTTCTGAATTCTTCAAGGTTAATGCATTTTTGCAGCAGAAATTTTCATGAAACTCAAGCCAGGTTCACTATCCAAAGTCACCCGGAGGACAAAGTCCTTGAACCGAGGAACTAAATTTAATGGGATCTGTTCTCACCTTTCTCTTTGTGGCTGGCTCCTTGAAGTCTCACAAAAGCTTCCACTTGTGCTCGATGCTTGTTGACATTCAGGACTCCCTGCAACAGATTAACATTCGAATGATGTAACCTCAATGCACACAGACTAGCCTCTGTTTACTGCTGTGCTAGAACAAGGTAGTGTCAGACCTCCAACCTGAAGGCTTCATTTTCCATCTATCCCGTAATTACCTCCAAAGGCCATTGGGGACATTTCAGCAAAAGGCTCCACATTTTATCTTTTCCCACAGACATAATATCCATTTTATGGTATCAAGGCCAGAAAGCAGCACAATATTGAGAGCAATGATCTTATCAGTAGGAACAGAGGCGCCATCCCCCATCATTATATTTTCCCCTCTGATCATTATTGCTTTAAGAATTTTACAGAATGGAGGTAGAGGAAGGTCCTAGCTAACTACACCCTTCTGTGTCAGTCATTCTTTGCACATCTGACACCCTTTGTGGCCGTGGAGCTTCTGTTTTCAGCTGCCTCAGAAACAGCCCACTCCCTTCTGTTTCTGCAAACATTCAAGTGCAACATTTAACCCCGGCAATACTGTATGTATTATCAAAGCCATCTGGACATTTTTTTCTGGCTCTGAAGTAGCTTTCTCTGGCATCATAAGTACTTTTACCCTGATAAGGTTTCATTGAGCAGTTCAAAAAGATGTGTTGATCTTACAGTAATGTTTACACCAGATTTCTTTTTCTGCAGTCATTGCTTACTAGGAAGCCAATACTCTGTCAGGGTATTCTGGGAAAAGTTTCATCTCTAGTGGAAACATCCCCCGTCACAAACTTTGATCTTTCTATGCACAAACTATTATATGCAACCTGTATGTATCTTCCCGATTTGATCCCAGCTTCCAGTGACTCCGTGGGGACGTGTTCAGGATACTCTTTCCCACTGTGCTCTTGGCTTTCACTCTCCCGTTCATGCCGAGACTGAAGTATGGAATCAAAGAGCTCATGAGCAGCTTTTAAATCAGGCCAAAAGTTGTCCAAATAATTCTGCGTAGATAAATAAAGAAGATTGCCGGACAGAGGTTTTGTCAATACATGTAACCTCCGCCAACTACAAGAAATTTAGAGAGATTAAATTATTCCATTTGTTTCAAGGTCTGTGACCATATATTACATGCACAGTGTGGTATGCAGGGCTTTTTTTCAGCTGGAACGCAGGGGAACGGAGTTCCGGAACCACTTGAAAATGGTCACATGGCCAGTGGCCCCGCCCCCTGATCTCCAGACAGAGAGGAGTTTAGATTGCCCTCTGCGGGAGGGCAATCCAAACTCCCCTCTGTCTGGAGATCAGGGGGCGGGGCCACTGGCCATGTGACCATTTTCTCCGAGGGCAACCCACTGAGTTCCACCACCTCTTTTCCCAGAAAAAAAAGCTCTGGTGGTACGTATAATAGAGCCTAGTGCTTAAGAGTGCTGGCATAGTGCTTAAGAGTGCTGGATTAGGATCCAGCATAGTGCTTAAGAGTGCTGGATTAGGATCTTGGAGACCCAGGTTGGAATTTCACTCTGCTGTGAAAACTCACTGGTTAATCTTGGGCCAGGCGCTCTCTCTCTCAGCCTCAACTCACAGGGCTGTTGTGAGGATAACAGGGAAGGAGAACGATGTTGGTCCCCGCTGGGAAGCGGGGCATAAATATCTAAATGAATTATAGAGACGCACACCCTATTTTCAGCCACTGCTGGCTCTTGAAAGAACTTGCAACAAATTGCATCCATCATCAAAATGCAAATTTAAGATATTAGGGATATATGGATGTGTGCATCTGTCCTTGGCAGTTGATGGCCTGGTCCAGGTTCTTTCAAGGGCAAGGGGGCAGAAGGAACTGCAATAGGAGTTAGTGGCTAGCTGATGGGCAAAGATGTTGACCCACAGGACTAATCTTCCTACTAATCTGCACTGGTTTGGTGTTTGGTGTTGAGAGCCAGTTTGGTGTAGTGGTTAAGAGTGCGGGACTCTAATCGGGAGAGCCGGGTCTGACTCCCCACTCCTCCGCTTGAAGCCACCTGGGTGACCCTGGGTCAGTCACAACTTTCTGGAGCTCGCTCAGCCCCGCCCACCTCACAGGGTGTTTGTTGTTGTGGGGATAATAATAATATACTTTGTAAACTGCTCTGAGTGGGCATTAAGTTATCCTGAAGGGCAGTATATAAATCAAATGTTATTATAACGTTATTAGGTCAAGGAGGGAGGGTTGCTATGGCTGAGGCATCAGGAAAACACCACAAGTACCAAGTTATGTATCGGAAGACCCTTTTTCTGAGATGGTAGCAGGAATACAATTTTCTCTTCCATTCCCCATTTAACTGACCAATTCTGATGGTCTATTGCCCCATTTTGTTTATGTTGCTTTAATTCATGCCTTTGCCAAAGAACAGAAGAAAGACATTGCAGTAGGCAATCTTGAAGAACAGCAGAACCCTGAACTGCTGGCTTTGTTCTTAAGATTAAAACGTGGCATGGAAATGTTACCTTGAATGAAATTACAAAGACGCCTTCTGTTTCACTTCCCAGTTGTTGGACAGATTCTTCATCGTCCGTCACCATCACAATAGGCATCCGACCCAAGAAGTGATTGTAATACCACACCGAAGCATTGTAGATACTCCTATGAGAGCAAGCATTCAACAGGTACTGACTGACGCCATGTCACGTCTTCACTTTCATTTTGGTTTTTCTTAGCAGCAATTTCTGTACTCCTAACAGCATATAACAAACATGTGAACTTAAGCGGCTATAAAGGCCACTGTTCTTGTGCAATTCACAAGAGGTCAGCTCCTTCCGAGTCAACTGTCCACAAACCAAGTCTGTTCCGTGAGCTGGTGGTCACTAACAACAGATTTCTATCACTCAATGTCATCAGAATTTTCAAGCATCGACGTAACATCTCGAACATATACCTTGTCTGCCACTTCTCCAGAGACTCTCCTCTTTCTCTCGGCAAATAAGAAAGCATTTGGAATTCGTTGAAAAACATAATGCAGTCATGACGGGCATCCCTCAGTAGATTTCGCAGCTTGTTATACTGCCTGGGAAAGAAACAGAACGAATAGAGCGCTGTGACAACACAAGACAGCTGAAGAACCTTCTGACGCTTTAAAGACTAACAAACTTATGGTGGTAAAACCAGCACACCAGATAAAGTGGTCACTGGTTCATAAAAGCTTATTCCGCAATAAGTTTGTCAGTCTTTAAGGTGTCCCAAGACTCTCTAATTTTTCATATATTTCTCCAAATACATGAAATTAAAGGATTTTTAAAAAAATCTGTACTTAGTATTAGAACAATGTCTATTCTGTGTATCATACAGAACAGAGCCAATACATCACAGCCTGAAGTTTTCATGCTCAGAATTGTGTATGTAAGAAGTTTCTGCTTGGATGAGGAGTCTGGCATTAATCCAGGTATCTCTGAGTACAGCAGTAAGATATGCTTGTGAAACTCCTCAATGCCTTTTTAAAGGACTTAAATACAGTGTGGTGTAGTTGCTAGAGTGATGGACTAGGAACTGGATGTTTTTGTTCAGCCATGGAAGCTTGCTGGTGAACTTGGGCTGGTCATGTACTCTCAGCCTAGCCTACCTCACAGGGTTGTTGTGAGGCAAAAATGCAGGAAAGGATAATGATGCAAGATGCTTTCAGTCCCCATTGGGGAGAAAGGTGGCATATAAATGAAATAAAATTTTAAAAAATTAAAAAATAAAACCCTCCTACTTTCATGAATCATTTGAAGAAGGACATCACCCACCCGGCTGTTTGTTCTCTCTGACATCCAAATGTAGCTATAAATCTTTTCAGAATATAAAATGTTGTGACTTCACAGCCTGGGCAGGCTAAAGAGTAAGGGGGAAATGTTATGTATAACAGATTCTACCTGTACATCTGTATTGAAAATTTGCTTTTCTGATACCTAAGGAAGCTACAAAGTTGAAAATTAACTCTTTAAACCTTTAAGATTCTTTGAAGCACTAAATATTTAAAATATGCATAACAATGGTTTTAATAATCAGCCAAGGAACAGTAAAAAAAAAAAAGCAGAGATAAAATTGCAAAAACTTCCAGGCACGTTGCAGGTATGTAGGCTACAAGTCATTAACTCCTGCTTGGAACCTGAATACTGATGGACTTCCTACTTCTGCACATTCCTGCCCACCGGATGTCTCTTATCACGGGCACTGCATCGTCTTCTCCCTGACTTAACATTGGCAAAGGCCGTCACAAGAAGCAGGGTCTTCTCTGTTGTGACACTCCAGTTCTGGAATCCCTGCTCTCAGCTATTTTCCTAACCCTAGATCTAATGAGTTTCCAGCACCAGGTGAAGACATGTTTACCTGGGCTTGTGTTGTTTCCTCTGTTTATTTATTGTTTTGTCTTATTTTGTTGACCTGTTTATGTTTGCATTGTAATAGTTTAAGTCTGCTGTGCTGCTCCATGCACTTTATTTTGCATTGTTCTGTTGTTTTACGTAGTTTGATGGATCTGCTTTAAATCTGGCCTTAATTGCCCTTTTGTTTGCTTTTTAAAAAAAAAAATACTGCTTTAAGATTGTTTTTGCTGTGATGTTATGGTTTCATTGGGTTTTTGGACACAGTATTGATCTGTTGTAAGCCACATCAAGAACCTTCAGATTGTAGATCAGGATAGAATTTTTAAAAAATAAACATCAGTCGAATCCTATCAAACAGAGTGGCTGATGTAGAATGTTTGCCAACTGCAGCTTTTTGCCAATTGCAGCTCTTACCCCAAGGTAAGAGTGGACTGTAAACTAAATATGAGCAGTCAGTGTGATGCGGTGGCAAAAAAGGCCAATTCAATCCTGGGTTGTATCAAAGGGGCCATAGCGTCGAAATCGCAGGAGGTCATAACCCCTCTCTATACTGCCTTGGTCAGGCCGCACCTGGAGTATTGTGTGCAGTTCTGGAGGCCTCACTTCAAAAAGGATGTGGACAAAATCGAGAAGGTACAGAGGAGAGCGATGAGGATGATCAGGGGTCTGGAGATTGAGCCTTACAAGGAAAGGCTAAGGGTCTTGGGAATGTTTAGTTTGGAGGAGGTTGAGGGGGGACATGATTGCTCTCTTTAAGTATTTGAAAGGCTGTCATTTGGAGGAGGGCAGGGAGCTGTTCCAGTTGGCAGCAGAGGGTAGGACCCAAAACAATGGGCTTAAATTACATGCAGAAAGGTACTGGCTGGATATTAGGAAAAACTTTTTCATGGTCAGAGTAGTTCAAAAGTGGAATCAGCTGCCTAGGGAGGTGGTGAGCTCCCCCTCACTGGCAGTTTTCAAGAAGAGGCTGGATGGATACTTGTCAGAGATGCTTTAGGCTGATCCTGCACTGGGCAGGGGGTTGGACTAGATGGTCTGTATGGCCCCTTCCAACTCTATGATTCTATGATTTTACAGGCTCCAACTTGTTTCGAACTACACAAAATATATAGAAAAACAGAGGCTAGATTGTGTACCTTCCGTGCAACAAGATTAAAATGTTCCTAATCCAGACTGTTCTAAGCAAGGTGCACAAGCAATCACAGGAACATTTCATCCCATTTATGTAAGAGGCCTACGGTTAAAAAAAATGCATCTAGCAAGACAGCGTTAAGCATTCTTATTATCTTGGCTTGTTAAAGCAAAGGATTAGAATACTTTCATTACCTCTGAAATATATTCATAGATAATAATGCTATAATTAATGTCAGCTACAGAAATCCCTGATTAACCTCTGGAGTCCCAGGGGCATTTGCAATACCAATGTTGTTGCAGAGTTACTGCAGCATGCTATTAACCTTTGGAAATCTAAAAAAAGAACCAGATAGCAATACATTTTACAGTTTGCTTCTATATATTTCTCGGCCTTTACAACGTCACTGTAGAGCAGAAATAAATCTACTAAAAATATACTGTCCTAAAAAGCCAAGTAACTTGAACCATATTTATTAACTCAAAGAATGAATTATCTTTATATTGTGAGCATGTGTGAAAATTTCAACCTCTACTTCACCTTAAAAATACTATCCTATGGTCTGATTCACATGTTCATATGACTGCAGATTCAACAGATTGAAGTTGGCTCACACAAGCTACCATAAGTACTGAGCATCAAGCATGAGATCAAGTGATGTACATTCATGTGTAAACCAGCTCTGTGAAAGAACAGCGAATAGGAACCAAAGCGAAGCAAAAGTGTAAGTAATTACTTAATGGTTTTGCCCAGTTCTAGTATCTCAATTTGAATGCATCTGCTGATTCCAGATGGAATTTTGGAAGTATTAAAAGCAATGGGAAAACATGGGAGAAGATCCAAAGGAGACATGCTTTTCAGTCTTTGAGATATGCAAGATACCTGCGGCCTCTTTGATGCTGCATAGCTTGACACGCTGTTTGCATGAAAACAATACCCTTCAGCTCAGGAAATTCTAGTATTTCCAGGTAATCTTGAACCACCTTCCAGTCTGGTACAATGTAATGAGTCACATCGTCAGACAACAGTTTCCCATCTGAAACAGAATTCAAAGTTTATTAAAACGAAACCATGAAAAGCTGGCATTTGCTCTTACTCTGGATTTGCTGAAAATCTGCCTTCTTGAAGAGCTGCAAATCTATTCGAAGGTATTTTCTAGGGGACCAGGGAAGAGGCAACATGTGCTTGCCTGACACAAGCTTTTCTTATTTCGTGGCCAGTGAGGGAAGAAAGAAGGGTGGCGCATTGCGGTAACAAATCTGGCAACAAACATATCCAACAGCACAATAACAACAACAAAAGAACTTATTAGTAAATACATACGCTGCTTCAAAGGGCAGAGTCCCAATCAATTTACTTTTGGGGGAAAGGGCAGTGGTTTATTCTACTTGTTATAGAGCATATGACATTAAAATCTGATGACGCTGGGTTTTCTACCCATCACTACACAGCGTTCCTGATTTTCTTTGCCACCACAAAGGTAGCAGGAGCCCCTTGGGAGGTTAAGAGGAACAATACGCTGTCAACGAGTCCTGTGATGAAAAGCACCATGATTATGGTGGTTAGAGTGTCAGACTAGGCTCTGTTCTGTCATGGAAGCTAGATGGGTGACCCTGGGTCAGTCATACACTCTCAGCCTAACCTACCTCATAGGGTTGTTGTGATGATAAAATGGAGGAGATGACAACGTTGTACACCATTCTGAGCCCCCTTTAGGGAGCAAGGCAGGGTATAAATGATTAAGTAGATAAATATGTAGACGGGCAGAATTCTTTCCATTGCTCGACTGAGCGAAATTCAGATAAATCCTGCATCCGGTGCCACGAGTCAGTCACATTCTTATCCGTTTGGTATATTAACTCAGGATAATTGCCACTGCCTACTTTTGTACACACAGTCAAGAATTTCTACCCCACAAATGTCACCAAGATGTAAAATAAGACACTGCTGTCACTCCCTCTTCATGCAGTCCGAGAACATTGCAGAACAATAGAGCCACGTCACTTGACCTGAAACACACAACTGTTGTGGCAGGAGACTGTCTGTCTTTCTCACGCACCTTGTACCTCCCACATTCCCTGGCACCTGCTCCTTAATTCCTACAGGAAGAAATGGCAGAATCTCTTAAGGGGGAGCCACACCATCTCCTTGCATTTAAAGCACCACATGATGCCTTTTTGGTCCTCCTGCCCTTGGAAACTCTGCTTCTTTCCCCAAGTCTGTGGGAAAAGGCAGTTTGCACTGGCTCAGCAACACCCTCCCTGTTTTGCAATTAGGAGGAAGTTTCACGTTTTCAGCAGGGTGAGTCCTTGAAGATGAAGACAAGCCAGTGTTATATGGCACCTTTCCAGAAGTTGTTGATTTGAGTGTATAAGCATCAAGTTCGTGTGTTTCTTCAGCAGCTTTAACAAATACTTCTTGCCTTCTTTAATAAAAGATTCAATGTCAGCTAAAAGCATTTCAAGACCGCTTTATTAGATTTAACATGTTTCAATCATCTTTGCCTCATCGTATAAAGGAAGTCGACTAAACCCTTCTACAAAGCACCGTATCGAAATCCTTCTGGACTTTTGTTGTAATTTTGCACAACTCTCTGTTAATGAACATTGTCATCAGTCACATTTCTTGCAACTGGTGTTCCTGGTTCATTAATTGACACATTCATTTGTTAATTCGCGTGGTAAGGCAGAAGGTGATCTCTTTCCTAACAGAATTTTATTCTGGGATGAAGAACGCTCAGCTGTAGCAGTTGTGACTGGAAGTGAGCAACCTGCTTCTATCATCCCAGCAAACAAAATACCAAGATCAGGCTGAGCCACTGCTGATATTAGAAAAAAGCTGACAACTGATTTGGTAAATAGAATTCCACTCTGAACATGCGGAGAACCTACTGAATTAGACCAGTGGTCCCTCTAGTCTAGTATACTGTTTCACACAGTGGCTGATTCCGCACACGTTGGATAATGCACTTTCAATGCACTTTATCAATCGTTTGAGGTGGATTTTTTGTTCCGCACATGAAAAAATCCATTCCAAATGATCTATAAAGAGGATTGGAAGTGCATTATCCAATGTGTGCGGTATCAGCCAGTGACTAATCAGTTGCCCTGAAGAACCAAACAAAGAGGGCAGAGGGGCTGAGGCTCTCCCCTGCTGCTGCCACCCGGCAGTGCTAGTCAGAGGTTTGCTGCCTCTGTATATGGAGGTTCCCTTCAGTCACCACGTCTAGTAGCCATTGATGGACCTCTTTTCCATGAATCTGTCTCACCCTCTTTTTAAAGCAATCTCTGCTCACACCCATCACTACACCCATTGGCAGTGAGTCCCACAATTTAATTACCCACAGAGTAAAGAAGTATTTCCTTTTTTCGGTCCTGAACTCATTTCCCACTCACTTCATTGAGTGCCCCTAAGTTCTAGTATTACGGCAGAGGGAGGAAAAATCTCCCTCTATCCACTTTCTCCACCCATTGCATAATTTTATAACCCTCTATCATAACTCCCCTCTGCATTTGGATTCACTGCTTCTGTTAGTAGTAGCTCACTCCACTCCAGCAATGATGTTTTAATTTGACAGTTTTAGATGGGTAGTCTTGTTGGTTTGCAGTAGAACAGCAGTGTTTGAGTCCAGTGGCACCTTAGAGACCAAAAAGATTATCAGGGTGTAAGCTTTTGAGAGTCAAGAGCTCCCTTCTTCAGACATGAGTAGGACTGGAGGGGAATCTCCATTCCTACTCGTGTCTGAAGAAGGGAGCTCTAATTCTCAAAAGCTTACGCTCTGAAAAACATGTTGCTTTCTACGGTGCCACTGGAATCAAGTCCTGCTGTTAATTTGACAGGCATCTGTATAAGCAGCCAAGAGGCTGAACAAAGTCCAGAAATTGTTTTACATACAGTATATAAGAGTCAAATCTGGTCACTAATCAGTTATCTACTTGATGCAATTCAATATTCAAGGAAAAAAGGAGAAAAAAACAGCATTTATGTTTTTCCATATAGAGAAAGCTTTTGATAATGTGTCTTGGAAATTTTTTACAAAAGTATTACAAAATATGAACTGTGGAATTGAATTCTTAAATTGGATGCAAAGCAACTATATTGATCAGCAAGCTAAAATTGTAGTAAACGGTTTCCTAACAGAGAAAATAGAAATTGCAGCTTAACAGGGATGTCCAATATCTCCATTATTGTTTATTATTGCTTTGGAAATACTAGCGGTGAAAATTAGGCAAGACCCTAGAAAAAGGCAAAATAACAAGTTTTTTTAAAAGTTTGGGAACTAACAAGTGGGGTCCCAACAAGCAGTTTTTATCTTCTTCAACAAAACATTTGGTGTAACAGCCATCATTAATCATTTCCGGACTGTAGTTATTTGCTTCATCAATATATTTTCCCTGGATCTCTCTCTGATTATTTTAAGTATCGGTCCTATTACTACCGTAAGATGTATTAATTTTGTAGTGGATGCCTGGATAGTCCTGTTTAATGACCCAAGTATCTTCACAATAAGATACAGAGAATGGCTATTATCCTCTCACTTAAGTAGCTCACTGGCTTTGCTACTTAAATTGATCCCATCTTGGCTGATACGTTCCAAAGCCAATAGTAAGACCACATCTAAAGACTGTCGTTAGAAAGCCAGTGGGTTTTCCCAGACCAGCCTAATTTCAATCAGATCATCTATTTTTTTAGGTAATTATCAACACAATCTAAACGGAGTTATATCCTTCTACGCCCATTGACTTCAGTGAAGTTAGAAGGGTGTAACTTTGCTAAGGATTGCACTGCCAGCTGTTTTGGACTTCTATGGAAAAGAAGAGTACAGCAGATGTAGCATGGCTCTCCAAATTCTGAGTAATGGCTAGGGGCATCTATAGGCCTCTAGGTAGTTTGGTAGTCCCTTGCTGGCTAGCTGCTGGACCCATGCAAGTCAGTGAGCTTTCTCTCCTGCTTCTTCCTTACAGCCCCATGGGATGGCTCATTCTCATTCCTTACACTCTCCTTTCTTTTAGTTTTCTACCTCAGATCTTCATCTTCAAAAAAAAATCTTCTCAAACTCTAAATTTTTGGCAAATAAAAAGTCATTCCCTCACATTCCCAATTTATCCCATTTCCCAGCTGGCTAAATGGATTGTTACATAACCTATCTGAGCGACTATTCACACAAATACTTCCTTGGAGAGCAGCTTTTGTTTTGTGTTAACTCCCTGGGTTTTGGAGGGCCTCGCTGCCATCGCTGGTGACATTGCATTGGAGATGATGTGAGTCCTGATCCATTCTCCCTACTCCGCTTCCTTTCATGCAAACAAGTATGGACAGCTGTGGCTCTTCCCTTTTTGTTGGCAGCCCCCATTCTGAGGAATAAAAATTTAAGGAAGCCCATTTTGACCCTTCACATTTAGAAAGAGTTGCAAAGCTGAGCTCTTAAAGAGAGCTTATGGCCAATCCCCCAACATAATGGCCAATGATCTGTTTCCTGGTGCCTGCTTGCTTCTTGAGTTTTGGGGTTAAAATCCAAATGGTCTGGCTTGCAGCGGGAAAAACCTGGCAGCTACAGGTGACACCATACCAGCTGATTAATTAGCAAAACGCATCTCAGTTGAGCATCCTTGACATGGTCATATAAACATGGCATTCTTGTGTTGCTGGGCTTGGTAATCTTTCATTTTGCTTAAATTCACTGCTGGCAAATTTCACTGGCTTTGCTGGAGCAAACCCTTCCTTTTCTTTGGAAACTGGAAGCAAAGAGCTGATCCTCTGCGGCAGACATTCTGCGATTAATTCTGCTCCCCATGGCAACCACTATGTGGTGGAGCATGCTACCCTCTCCCCAAATTCCAAAAGGTGCTCCCTGGCTTAACAACATATGGGGGGATCCCTGGCTTATGGTACCGCCTGATCAGGGCTTTTTTTCTGGGAAAAGAGGTGGTGGAACTCAGTGGGTTGCCCTCAGTGAAAATGGTCACATGGCTGGTGGCCCCACCCCCTGATCTCCAGACAGAGGGGAGTTGAGATTGCCCTCCGCGCCAATCTAAACTCCCCTCTGTCTGGAGATCAGGGGGCGGGGCCACCAGCCATGTGACCATTTTCAAGAGGTTCCGGAACTCCGTTCCCCCGCGTTCCCCCTGAAAAAAAGCCCTGCGCCTGATAATGCAATGTTGTATGAAATGCAGCCATTATTCTTGTGGGTTTTAAAAAAACTGTATAATGTATTTTCATGATTTTTATTGTTACCTGCATGGGGAGGTGGGCAGCTGGGCATGTAAATATTTCTAAATAAGCTGAAATATCATCCAACCATTCCTGGGTATGAGAAAGGCTTGGGGGTGGACGGGCTCGGCATGTCTGTCTCTGTGTGTGTACCTGTGCCTTAATAAAACTGGGTATCCACGTTGGGCTCACAGCAAAATCCCAAACCAAAATCAATTTGTTAGTGTATGAGCTTTCATGAGCCACAGCTCACTTCTTCAGATAGCTGAAGAATCTGTATCTGAAGAAGAGAGATGTTACTAGGGTTACCAGCTCCAAGTTGGGAAATTCCTGGAGATTTGGGGGGTGAAACCTGGAGAAAGTGGGGTATGGGGATATTAAGGACCTTGGCATGGCATAGTTCTATAGAGTGCCCCCCCCCAAGTAGCCATTTTCTCCAGGTGAACTGATCTTTGTGGCCTGGAGACCAGTTGTAATTCCGGGAGATCTCCAGCCACTACCTGGAGGCTGGCAACCCTAGCTGTAATTCACAAAAGCTCATACCCTACCAAACATGTTATTATAGGTGCTACTGGACTCTTGCTCTTTTACACTGCTACGGACAGACTAACAGCTCTACCCATCTTGATCCCAACCAATGAGATGCTTTTTACTAAGACCAGCCCACACTCTCGGTCTCGAGAATACAGAATTCTCGAAAGCTTGCCCGATGTGCTGTGCTGTTTTGTGGAGAGTGCTGATCAAAGGCATTGACACGCAGGTTCGCCCATTCCCACGTTCCTTCCGCAACGACGCCGCCTTCAACGTTCCGCAGGCCGCCCACCGTCGCTGACGTCACACCCAAAACCCGCGCAGGCCCCCCCCACGCCCCGCCCCTTTCCTCTCAGGCCGGCGCCTCCCCTCGCTCCCGCTCACCTCGGGGACAAGCCGCCTGGCAGAGGGCGCTGCCGCAAGGCACGTCCGGCCTCAGGTAGTGCTCGCGCACCACCCGCACGGAGCGGCCCTGCTGGCCCCGCAGCTGGAGCACCTTCTCCGTCCGCTGCATCGACGGGAGGGGGGGGGGAGGCGAGCGGGAAAGGCGCCGAGGCGCGGCCTGTTGTTGCCTCCTTTGCGGGCGGGAGGGGCGTCGAGAGGCTTTTCTGGGCGGGGCCACCAGAAGCGCGAGGCGAGGGGGAGGCGGGGCGAGGGGCGGGGCTGGCTGCGCGGGAAGAGTCGTTGCGAGGGAGAGAAAAGGGCGGCGGTTTCTCTCGCCTCCCGTCAGGGCGATGCTGGAGAGTCCTGACAGCCTTTCTTACGACGCGTCGTTTCGAGTCTTGTTTTTGTTCCGCCTCTCTGGCGAAAATTGTGTCCCATACCGTCGCCTCATGGGAACTACAGTGCTGCGCGATAAAAATAGCACAAACCTGAGAGGATTGGGGCGGGGGGGCGATTTTGAGCTCCCCCAAAGCTCCCTCTCAGGGGCTTGATCAGGCCGCTCCTCCCACCTGTTCCTTTCATCTATAGAAACTCTTTATAAAGCCGCCACCTGACGACCCAAGACCCTCGGGGTGGATAACAGCAATAAACTTAAGAGCAAGAGTCCAGTATGCCTGCTCGCTTCTGCAATTGGTCACCAACCCAGGAGCTGATTCTTTGGTGTCACAGTTGCAATTGCAATCCTACTCTCAGCCAGAAGCATCTAGATTACAATTGTGGACAAAGCAACACAACACGTAGCAACACAGTTCCATTGGTGACTGCCACTACCCATCGATGTCATGGTTATTTACTGGGCCAACATTAGCTGTGTAGATAAACCCTCAGTCAATGTGCAGCAGCAGCCAAACTGGTGTATGACTTTTTTAAAATTTACTTCATTTGTACCTTACCTTTGTCCCTGACGGAGACCAGAACGCATCTTACAGCATCATTCAGTTTCATTCTCACAACAACCCTGTGAGGCAGGATAAGCTGAGAGTGTGTGACTGGCCCCAAATCACCCAGCAAACAGAGACACGAAGTAGAGATTTCTCTACCTGCAAACTGTTAGATGAATTGAAGAAGAGCACTGGCAAACTTGTAGTGTTTTCTGAACAAGACTGTGGCTGAAGTGAGTTCTTCAAGCCAACCTTTATATTCTCACAGGGCCCCTGTGCTTGTGACAATCATCAAGGCAACAAGTGCAACTTTCTTGTTCACTGCACCCCATACTCAGTACTGCTGCATTTGCAGTTGCTTTCTTGTCAGGATTCTGAAAAGGCACTGGAAACTAAGGAGGACAAAGGTGGCAACCACACAGAGGTACAATTGCTGCAGCATGTTTTGTCGGTGATCTGCATGGCACATAATTGTCTCAGGCTTGTTGGTAGCGAGGTAAGACTTTGAGAGTGGTTAGTTCAAAGTCCCCATGAATTGAAAGAGAGAGCTCTTCCTTTCTGCCAGGAACCCAGTTCCTTGCTTTCACACTGGAGAGCCACCGTGGTATAGTGATTAGAGGCCCTGGTTCAAATCCCACTGTACCATGGAAGCTCACCGGGTGACCTTTAACCAGCCACACCCTCTCAGCCTAACCAACCTCACAGGGTGGTTGTGAAGATAAATGGAGAAGAGAAGAATGATGTGAGTTGCTTTGGGTCCCCAGTGGGGAAAAAGGCGAGGTACAAATAAATAACTAAGTCCCATGGGGTCCTCGTTTGGAGAGTCGCCAGTTGGGGAGTATAATGGGGCCATTTGAACAATATTCACCCATCCCAGGTGGAGTGGAGTGCTTGATGTTCACTGACAAAGGGTGACTGTACTCCCTATTGTGTTCACAAGGGCATCACAGGAGCTTACCTAGGCTGGATATGTGTATATGTGGCCGCTGACAGAGCCTCTGTATTCTGCATACCTTATGTGAGAGATCCTGCTACCAGAAGAAGATAGTATCGTTTAATTTAAGTTATTATATTTATATTCCGCCCTCCCCGCTTTCGCAGGCTCAGGGCGGTTAACAAATGCAAACATGATTAAAAACATTTAAAAACATTAAATATTACAATTCATGCTGCATAGTGGTTCATACATGCCTCTGTGTTTGCATAGGGGCGATGGTTTAACCCCCCCTTCATGGGGGGGCGGGCACTGCCCGGCGTTAGCCATATGCCTGGCGTAATAGCTCTGTCTTACAGGCCCGGCCAAATGCAAGCAAATCTTGCCAGGCCCTTGTCTCGCAAGACAGAGCATTCCACCAGGTTGGGGCCAGGACTGAAAAGGCCCTGGCCCTGGTCGACGCCAGGCGGGCCTCCCTAGGGCCAGGGACACTTAAAAGATGTTTTCCACCAGAGCGGAGAGTCCTCCGGGGCTCATATGGTGAGAGACGGTCCCTCAGATACGTCGGTCCCAGTCCGTGTAGGGCTTTGTAGGTTAACACCCAAACCTTGAACCTGATTCGGTACTCCACTGGCAGCCAATGCAGCTGGCATAGCACCGGTGTAATATGCTCCCACACCGGTGCTCCAGCAATGACCCGCGCTGCTGCATTCTGTACCAACTGTAACCGCCGGATCAGGCCCATGGGAAGCCCAGCGTAGAGCGCGTTACAGTAATCCAACCTAGAGGTGACCATTGCTTGGACCACTGTAGTCAGGTCACGGGGAGACAAATAAGGGGCAAGCTGCCTGGCCTGCCGAAGATAATAAAAGGAAGACCTGGCAACTGCAGTGATCTGGTCCTCCATCTTCAGGGAGGAATCCAGAATCACCCCCAGGCTCCTAACTCTCGTGGCCAGTGTAAGTGCTGCCCCATCAAGTGTAGGAAGCCGGGGTCCCAAAGCCATCTCCCCACGACCCACACACAGGACCTCCGTCTTCGTGGGATTCAATTTCAGCCGACTTTGTCTCAACCAACCAGCCACAGCCTCAAAAGCACACTCCAGGGCATTAGGGGCCGATCCAGGCTGCCCGTCCAACAACAGATAAAGCTGGGTGTCATCCGCATATTGGTGACACCCAAGCCTGAAACTCCGCACCAGCCGGGCGAGGGGGCACATATAGATATTAAATAATAATGGAGAGAGTATCGCTCCCTGTGGCACACCACATACCAGTGGCCTACGAGATGACACCCTCTCCCCAAGCGCCACCCTCTGTCCCCGATCATGGAGAAAGGAGACCAGCCACTGCAGTGCTGTCCCCTGAATCCCCACATCGGCAAGGCGGTGGGTCAAAAGCTCATGATCGACCGTATCAAACGCTGCTGACAGATCCAGCAAAATCAGCAGTGCTGATCCGCCCTGATCCAGATGTCTGCGGAGATCACCTGTGAGGGCGACCAGCAATGTCTCGACCCCATGTCCCGGGCGGAAACCAGACTGGAAGGGTTCTAGGGCCGAGTTTAGTCTCTGCCTATTTCCCACATATTGCAGTGGGTGCCTGAATGATTTCCACACTTCAGGATGCTTGCTGTGAGGAATGGAGGATTTGGGACTCCCAATTGGAGGCAGAGTCTTCCTTTCCCTGGTTTACCAACAGCCATGTTGTCTTTTATGACTCTGAGGACAGAAGGGGAAGAGGTGAGAGCAGAACTGTGTGGTATTGTCCATTGACTTTACTGGGAGTGTATTAATGTGACCACCTCTTGCTGGTACGATATTGCACCATTGTTGGGAGTGGGAACGAGAGCTCGAACAAACACAGAATTAACCCACACTCTGGGCATTTTTTGCCCTTACGATGTTGATGCCCCACTTTTTAGTGAAAGATATCACTACACCAGGGTGTGCACGTGCGTATGTGTGTGTGTTTCCCCCACCACCACCTGTGAGGCACTGAGCTCCACTGGCATGAAGAGGTTCAGGAACAATCAACTCTTGCCTCGGGTGTGATGTGAGAACAGGATTGCTCAGCTATTTCTGGAAAAGCCGAAGCAGAAGATTGACAGCACTGAACAGATAGAGGGTGGAAAAAACAAAACTGTCATTTTGAATGGATTAGTATCTCAATTTTTGGTGACATGTGAGAGTCATTATTATCAATTATTAAATAAAGAAGATAAATAAATTTCTAGAGAAATACACACTGCCACTTCTCACATAAACACAGCTGCGATATATCATTTTTTGACATTTTAATCAGGCAACTCTTTTGTACTTGAAATTATGTGTTTCACATATTACAGATGCGCCTCACTGCCCCACTTCCCTCCACCATGCAGCTCGAGAAAGACAAACATCTTTCCTCCCATATCAAAAATTAAACTGAATCTGGTCAACTCAAGGGAAGGCAAAAGGGAATGCTCTGGTTTATTGCACAGTTTCATCTGTTCAATTTATAAAAAACAAGAATTTAAGGATTATGGTCCCACAAAATCCCAGTGGCATTAATATAAGGGTCTTTTTTAGGTAGGAAGTTAGTTGGACAGTGTGCCCCCACTCATTAATTTTAAGGGTGCAATTCCCATTATTGTCACTGGGAGTCACTATTTCTCTAATACAAGTGAGAACTTTCTCTTGCTCACATGCAAACAAAAGCCCCAATTTTCCTACTACTTTTCTCAAACCCTTGTTCTTCAAAATATAAATTAGATATTTTTCAAAACTCACCATGACCTCTCCCATGCAAGGGTTCAGGACTCAGGGTGGGTCACAAAGAATTCCCCAAGGAGCAGCTTTTGGCAAAGCTAGGGGGATTCAGACACAAAGCAACAGGAGAACACACCGAAAAACGTTCCCCAAAGATCTCACTGTCACCTTCCCAGTAGCTCACTGGGGAAAAAAATTTATGTAGGAAATTGAAGCTAGGGCTACAAATTCCACCAGGAGGAAAGCTGGGGAGACTTGAAGATTGCTTTTTGTCTAGCAATAAGATGGTCAGCAGCTGAGGAGGGAGCAGGGCTCACCTCATACCCTGTAGAGTAGACTTACGGGGCACACGGAAAAGACCCCTCATGGGCCTATTTGAGATCCTCCATTAGTCCTGGTGTTGAAACCAGCCAAAGAAAGGCATGCACTGGTAGCTCAGCACACCATAGGTGATGGGTTTTAACTTTGCCTGTGGTTAGCTAGTAAGCCCTGAAAGGAGCCCTGCTAGGGTTCCCATCCTCCAAGTGGTGGCTGGAAATCTGGAGTTACAGCTGATTTCCAGGCAACACAGATCACTTCCCCAGGAGAAAATGGCTATCAAGGAAGGTGGACTCTATGGCATTATACCCTGCTGACGTCCCTCCACTCCCCAAATCTCCAGGAATTTTCCATTCGGGAGCTGGCAACTCTACCCTCAGTGATTGCATTATCAGGCCCAATTGCTAGGAATGAACTCATGCTGATTGGCTGCTCCAGACTTCAGTAATTTTGCTTAGTGCTTTCTCTGTAGCCATCCCTCTGTTGTATTCCTGAGGTCCACCACCTTTGCCTGCTGCTCTGCATCCCAACATCCCTTGTTCTCCATCTCCCACCCCCTCCCCCAGGTAACCTGCATGTTTTATGCCACAGAGCAGTGATCAGGAAAATGTGAACACCGGAGAGTCACCTGCCCCTCTCCTTTGCTTGGGCACAAATACGCAGGCAGCAGAGGAAGTCCTCCATCTCCTTGCAGTTGTCCATGGTGGAGGCAGCGGAGGTTCGTAAGAAATTGTTGTTGGACAGGAGATCCATGTCTACCAAACCCCAATAAATCAACAGAAGGCACAGCTAGGAAAGTATTCACATATTTTGGGGAGGGGGGGAACCAAGATCAGATTAGTGGAGTTGCCAACTCAATTGGTGTGGGAAAGCCTTTGAAAGCTGCAGCACTTACCATAATACAGCAGTCTCCTCCATCACTGTATGGCCCTGAGAGGGACAATTGTGCGGATTAAAGACCTGTATGTTAATCAGCTTGCAATGGTCCAGCATTCAGGCTAGAAAGACAGTTGGCAACCCCTTGTCATAGCCCTTAGATGCAGCTGTAGGTTGTGTTGGAGGCTCAGGAGGTGGTTGGCACTGCCTGTGAACTGGGCCCATCTTGGTGTTCACCCCTGTTGCAGCCTAAAGAGAGACAAGAATAACATTCAACAGTAGAAGTTGCCAGTGAGCTTAGCTACTCCATGCATGGTGCTTCTGCACAGGCTCCTATTCCTCTTCCCCTTTGAGGTTCCTACATAGTGAAAGCATAGCTTTTGGGAAGATCCTCTAGCAAGATGTAGTGGAACTCTGCCTATCCCCTAGGGCTCTGATCCTGAAACACAATGGTACCGTAAAAGTTTGGATAGCATTAGCACTGGTTTGGAATAGTTGGAAGTCACCCAAGAATGCAACTGTGTTCCTTGTTTCCCCCACTTGCATGTTGGGTTTGACTGGCAATGATATGCCAACATTTTACCTTATCTCCAAGGGTCCCCCCTTTCTTTGCCGTGTATATTTACCCAGAGCGGGAGATCTTGCTAGCAGTTGTTAAGGGAGGCAGGGTTATTGATCTGAGACGCAGGAGGTGCACATTGCAGGGAGAGATTTGCAGCAGTCTGTGTCTTCCACAGTCCCCCCCCCACTTGTTTACCTGTGTGAGATGCATTGTCCTTGCATACCCAGATGGTGTGGTAGAGTCTCCAGTTTGGGATTTGTGTGCTGAGGTGGGATACTTGGAAGGGATCTGAACAGAGCTCTCTCTCTCTCTCTCTCTCTCTCTCTCTCTCTCTCTCTTTGTGTTGTGAGTGAGAGAGATGCCCTCCAAAACATCTATCATTGACAGCTTTGATCATGCCTTGCAAACTGAAGTCTGTGGCTTCCTTTATTGAGTCAATCCATCTCATGTTGGCTTTTCCTTTTTTCCTGCTGCCTTCAGCTTTTCCTAGGATTACTGGTTTTTCCAGGCTTGTCTTCACATGATGTGACCAAAGTACAATAGCCTCAGTTTAGTCATTTTAGCTCTAGGGAGAATTCAGGCTTGATTTGATCTAGAACTCACTTATATATCATTTTGGCAGTTCATGGAATCTGTAAAACTCACCTCCAATACCACATTTCAAATGAAATCAATATTCTTCCTGTCAGCTTTCTTCATTGTCCAACTTTCACATCTATACAGAGTAATGGTGAATTCCATAATATGTATTATCTTGATCTTAGTCCCCAACAACACATCCTTATCCTTAAGGATCTATTCTAATTCGTTCAGGGCTGCCCTTTGAATAACACACAAAGCTTGTTCAAATTAGTGGCTGCATAAGAGTATCTCACAACTCTCCATTCTTGTGTTGTATATTGAGTAGGCTGATTTCTCTCCCCTACTTTTCCTTTAACTTGACACTTAGTTGCTTGCAACTTCCCCTCCCTTCTGGAGCAATCTGCGCTGTTTGTTTAAAAAATTCTTTCCTTTTGGTTAATTTACAAAATCATGTTTTTCTGCATATCTGGAGCAGGCCTTAAATACGTAATCCCAACCTTGTCCCCTTTCTGCTGCTTTTGTAATTGGAGCTGAACCTTCTACTGACAAACTAGAGGAGCCAGAGGAATTGTAGGAGAGGGAAGTAGTTGAGGGATCTCCCTGTCTCTCATCCTCTGTATTTTCTAAACCATTTTACTATTAACTACAATAATTGCCTTCTCTTTCCATCCATGGATTAAAGTATTTCACTGCCAAGCCAAAGCTATGTGTTACTTTTCTTTTTCTTCTAGCCTAATCCTATGCACAGGCCAGAGGCCCATTGAACTTGGCATAGGGATGTACTCTTAAAGTGAGCTGGACTGAATTAAATAGAACTTGCTCTGCAGTTAACATGCAGCAGCTCAGCCCTTAAGATAAAGCAGCCGGGAGCCAGTTTGCAAGTAGTTCCTTCTGTTACCAACAGTAAAATCCAAATGTGAGCCTGCACCTACTATCCCTTGGAATTAGACCTTTTGCACTTGGCTGATTGTCTTTTGAATTTCAAGGCACAGCCCTGAGTCTCCCAAGGGGAAAAAAAAACTTCTGATCTCATTTGTACAGCAAATGACAACTAGAAAGAGTTCAGTGGAGGTCGATTGCTTCCTTATTTAATTTCTCATGATAGGTGGCTAAAAACGAATACATCACTTTTCACCTGAACATCATTGCTGGAAATAGCAACACTGAGGACATCTGCTATCTTGTTCCTAGCTGAAATTTTTAATGTGTACCAAAACAGCTTCAGAAAACACCCTGGGCCAGATGGTCAAAAATGGGGATGAAGCCCTCTTTAACACTGGAACTCAATATGCATCAATGGCAAAATTAACTACTTATGCGCATAATAGACCAACAGTTGAATTCTGGGAAAATTGGAAAGATTTCTTTGATTTCTTAGGCTAAAATTAAGATAAATTAAGGTAACCCAATACAGAGATAAAAAGATAAAACACAGGAGAAATGATTAATTAAAAATAGTTGATATTAAACTTTGGGTATAAGTAACTAAGGAGAGGGAATGAGAGCTATTATACAATTAAATTGTGCTGTTACGTATTCTGAATATATCTTTCTATTAGTTTTATCTAATTTCAAATGTAGTGCTTGTATAAATTTTTATGCACTTTCTGTTGTTATACCTTTTCCTTTTAAATAAAATCTTTATATATAAAGAAACACTGGAACTCTTTGCAGATGAATGATTGGTAAGATATGGGTCTATTTTTTACACGTCATGAAATCCAGATGTGCTCCCTATTTGCTTGATTTCTTTAGCCACTGGTAGCAAGCATGACTAAGCATTCTTCCGATTCCCAGACTTAACACACAGTTCTTTTTCACCTTCTGGCTTGTTGGGTCCTAAATGCTATTCTTGCATTTTAAAAGCTATAGCTTGCTTGAAGGGGAAACCTCAGAGACATAAGCTTTGTGAATGGCATAAGAAATAAAATTAAGCCATTTCTGCCTCTTTTCCCAAGCTTACAAAAACAGGAAAAATATTTCTTGGCCCCTGGGAGGGTAGGAAAAAACAATAAAAGCAGATTCTTTATAATAGAAGTCACTCTCTGTTGAGCAAGAAATAAGTGATAGTTGTTCAGGTTAAAATACAGTCAATGTACTTGGAATTGTATTATTTGCATAATATATTGCTTTTTACAGAATCCAGCAACTGGGCTGACCAAATAATGACACAGCAGGCCTCCATGCCATTGTGTGTATACAGTCAGCCTGTCCATGGTGTATTCAATGCATGACATTTCAGGACCCTGGACAGCTCCCTTGAGTATTAGCCGCACATCCCATTCCACTCATGTCCATTTTCTAAGCCCTTTCCAAGCTTGTTCTCAAATCTTTTGAAAATCCTGGGTCTTGGAAGTATAAAATATTTTGCAAAATAAACATATGTCAATATGCTCCCTTTTCTTGGTCTCCTTTCCTTTCTTTCTGCACAGTACACAGATCCCCCCATCTGTTCTTTGTGAACTTTTCCGGAGAGGAATAAAAACATGATGAGACAGGCACCTATTCTCAGTCCTTGAAGACGATGCTCATAGGAGCAAGGGTCTGGGCTGAGTGGCTGATTATTCCAGAAGGCAAAAGGCTGTGTCATGCTGCTTGCATTTTTAAGGAAAGAGTTCACTCACGCAGAAGCAGGACGGGCATTCCACCAAGGACTGGCTTTTTTGGCAGTCTCCCGGCTAAAGGCACATGAAGGTCAAATGCTTGCCAGAGGTCATCCACTGAGATTAGTATCTCTGGCAGGGTGGCAGCCAAGTTTTCTTCCTCCTCTTCCTGATTTACTGCCCATGAGCTGTCAGAACGGGTCTCTGGTCTCATATCAGTAGCTCATTCCCAAAACAAAATGTTTACACACAGTTTTGTAATAATTGATTCTTTGTTTAAAAATCAGGGGAAAATGTCTAGGGTTGCTTTTAGAGCATGTTGGCAAAATACCAAGAACACACATGAAAAATGGCACGAAGCCTTTTAGGGTTCTTTATATTCTGATCAGATTCTCCAGGGAAGTTCTTTCTCTCACTCTGACTGTAGCAGTCTCATCATATCCTAATTTATGTAATAATTTTAGGTGTAATAATACTCCACCTCTTGTCCTTTCAGCTTTCATAAACATGTTGAAAATAGAGGAGAGAACATCTGTCCTTTTATCACGATTAAAAAGTGCTGGTTGTTAACACTGACGGTTTAAGCTGGTTGTTAAGGAATGTCTAATTTTTAGAAACTGATCCTTGAGAATGTGCTCTTTATCAGTAGCTCAAAACAAGTCTAAAGACAGCAGTTATCCTGGATTAATGATATACCTATCAAGTGATTCCTTAATTAACTGACTAATAATAAGTCATTTCATTCAGGATAGCAGTGCAATCTCATTGATTTCTCCATTCTTTGGGATCAGACCATCTAGATTTTTATTTTATTATCTACGTATTTACTTTTATTTATACCCTGCATTTGACCCCAGCGGAGACCCAAAGCTGCTCACTTCATTCTCTCCTTCATTTTATCCTTACAACCCTGTGAGGCAGTTTATGTCAAAAGTTACCCAGCAAGCTTCCATAGCAGAATACGGATTTGAACCTGGGTCTCCTAGCTCAGCACTCTAACCACCATACCATGCTGTTATTTTGTGAAACCCCACTGAAATTAACTTAGGACTTAGCATGAGCATTTCTGGGTAGATTTGTCCATTTCTCAGTATGGTGTGTTTCTCACTCTCGTCATCTCTTTAAGAATTTTCAAACACCCTTCTGCCTTTTGTTCCCCTACACCCTCTGTTATCTCCCTTCCCCCACATTCTCCATTGAATGGCTCCCCATGTGTCAGATAATTAAAAAAATGGAAATTACTGAACAGCAAGCCAGAGAAGGCAGCAGAAATCCATACTAGTTGAGGCCCTCTTGAATATTAAAATGACTTTACTTTGAGTGCATTGCAGATTCCGGCCTTGACAATTTCATTCTGAAAACTATTTATGCTCACAAAAGTCCATAGCAACATTTCCATTATGTATCTGCAGGATTTTTTTGTGGTTTTTATTTTTGTGAGTCAGCTTTTATTATTGTTCAGCACTGATGCAAATACAAAATGGAAAGAGCTCTGCAGTAAAGATATTGCTGTTTTCTCCAGGTACAAAGGTGTCTCTTGGCCTGTAGCCCTGATGTATTCTCCTGGCTTCTCTCAATAATGCAAACTAACTATAGTAGAATTTGTTTCATCATTGTTACTTGCTACCCAGTTACCCTACCTCACTAGGCTTAGATTTCCACCCAAGCTTACCTCAGGAGTCTAGGGCAGGTTACAATATATTAGTTTCTCACTTCATCTTCACCAGGGCTGTATGAGGTGGGTTAGCTGAAGAGATAATGGCTAGCTTAAGGCAACCCAAGTGCAATCCTAAATAGAGTTACCCCCTTCTAAGACTATTGACTTCTGTAGACCTGGGATGATATAACTTGCCATAGGATTGCATTCCAGATGAGTAAACCAAGATTTAAGGTCTGCTGTCTCCTATGTCCAGTTTCTTCAAGGGCTCCATAGTTTTCTGCAGGGCAGTTAATAAATTTCAGTTCCTGGTTTGTTTCCTGCTCCTTGGGTTTGCTCTGTATAATTTGGGCTTACTCAAACATTCCTCCCCCATGCCACTCCCACATTGATCCTGCATTAGAAAAGGCCTTTGCAATTTGAACAGTTGCAGGGGATCTAAAGGGAAGGCGAATTTATTGGAGCCTGCTTTTTATTTCCTCATTTTTCTGTCCCATCAGAAATTCAGTGATGAAAAGGCTTCACACATAAAGAAAGAGATTCTGCAACTGGAATAAATTCAGTTGGAGATAACAGGCCTATGTTACTTCTGTACTATGTTATTTCTGTTACTTCTGTAACTTAAGATGTCACTTTTAGGTGGGTAGCCATGTTGCTCTGCAGTAGAAGAGTAAGATTTGAGTCCAGTAGCACCTTAAAGACCTTCCAAGATACAAATTTTCAAGAGTCCAGGTACCTGACAAAGGGAGATTGACTCTCAAGAACTCATACGTTAGGAATCTTGTTGGACTTTAAGGTGCTATGGGACTTGAATCTTGCTCTTAATTTACAAGGTTTCCCAGACCCATCTTTAGTCTGTGAAGAAAATAAGGAGTTAATCTGTCAAATGTAAGCTGTATGGTGAAGAAAAACATCCAAGAGACCCCTCCCTAATTCCTAATATCAAGTGAGACTGTTGCTTTCAGAAGGGGCATTTTCATGTAGATTTTTGTACTTACCTATTCTTCCACAGAGGAAAAGCTTTGCGCTGGAATCCTTCCGAGGACATAATGGAGACAGATGGTTTACCTGGCAGCGTTCATTCTTGCCTTCTGTCTGAGGGCAGTCAGATCAAAAGGAAGGAGGGGGGTGGAAATAGGGGGTCACCTGGTCCCACAGTAGGTGTTAAACTCCTTAGAGAATGCCCCCGCCTCGAAGAAGGGGAAAAAATCCTTGCTAAAAATAAAAGTGCCCATGAACCATTGTTCCTACATATTAAGATTGCTCTTATATTCTTTTTTAAAGCAACCTGTGTTCACATGGGAGGGGGAATTAAGCTTTGAAACAATCTGTATGCAACCACCACTTATATTACATTTAAAATATGTACTTAAGAAAACAGCAACATAAGCAGAACAGCTAATGTTTGGGAGGGGGGAAATATCAAGATAGTGTGGCTGGTCTGTTGCAGAAATTGCACGTTTTTTTATCTACTGCAAACATTTCTCCTTTCCTTGAGCTTCATTTCCCTTCTATGCTTACCTGGTCTTTTGGTTAGCACTATGTGACCATTTTAACAGTATCTGATGCTCTGTGTTTGGACCTTGCCAGAGGTCTAGACTAGAAGAAGCCAGAAGCCAAGTGAAGCAGCCTTTGTTCTGTGGACCAGACTACATGATCCTAGCATTTACCCTGAAAAAAACATAATCCTACCTTCATAGTTGACTTATGGCGATCCCTAAGGGGGTTTTCATGGCAGGAGACTAGCAGAGGTGGTTTGCCATTGCCTGCCTATGCAACCCTGGTCTTCATTGGAGGTCTTGCTGAGATGTGACAAAATCAGACTTTGTGGGCTATCCAGATCATGTCATGTATTCTATATAGATATACTTTTAAAGAAACTCAGAAGCTCCAGTTAGTGCAGAATGCCCCTACCTGGTTATTATTGGGCACACACATGTCCCACCCATTCTGTCAACACTCCAGTGGTGGTGGCGGCGGCTATTTATGTCATTTATAGTTCACCTTTCGCCCTGAGACTCAAGGCGGATTACATAATGTGAGATTAGTACAGTCAGTTCCAAGGACATTTCGATAACCAATGCAATAGGGTATATAAATGTGAATTTGCAAAGATGTAACATCAACAGAAACCCAATACAGAGTTGAAGAAATGCTGAAACAGAGCACAAGCAACTGACATATTAAACAATATAGACTTACCCAGTAGGGTCATACGGCAACAGAGATAGTATATAGTAGCACGTAGTAGTAAAGTCTGTGGGCCCTATTTCTTTAGTGAAGCAACTCTGTGAGACCACCTCCTTATAGTACAGCCTTCCTATCTGAAAAAGAAAGCCCCCTTGAAGAATTCAGTTTTGCATCCTTTGCAGAAAGCTGGGAGAGTGGGGCTTTTCCTGACCTCTTCAGGTAGGCCCTTGCATAAGATGGGTGTGACCACAGAGAAAGCCTGTGTCTGGGCAGCTGTTGACTTTGCCCATGTGCAGGGCGGCCCCTGCAGGAGGCCTTGTTCAGATGAGCAAAGGGGTTTGTCATTGGCTGCCTCTGCGCAGTGACCTTGGTCTCCCATCCGATTACTAACCAAGGCAAACTTTGCTTGGCTTCTGAGATCCATTGTACATGATTGCAGTATATTCTATAAACCACCTTAAGTCTCGGCAAGAAAGGTGGATTACAAACAAAACAAATAAAATGAAATTGTTTATTTATGTCAGGTCTGGCCCAATCCAGAGGCTTCCTACGACCTGCACGTTCCTTCTGTTCCCTCCCAAATAGCTGAGTGATCACACACCCTTCTCTCGGCTAGGTCTCAGCCTCTGAGATTCCAGTTCAGGCTCAGGAGTTAATTTTACACCAGTCCTGCAATGTAAGTTGTTTCCCTCCACTGCGTGGAAGCCATCTTCTACTGTCATCGTGGCTTCCTTCTCATGGACTTCTGTGAAATGGGAAGGGCTTCCAGGAAGGGGGGGTGGTTGTTGTTGTTAAGGGCACAGCAATGGAGTTCGAGTGCATAAGATTCTAGTCCCTTCTGGATAAATCTTCCAGTCAGCTTTGGCTCAAATTCAGCCCTGGTTCATGCCATGTTCTTTCCCCATGCCCGAATTATTTTTCAGAACTGGGAACTTCTAGTGAGTCGTCAGATGCTGAAGCGAGCAAAGAGTTCCTTGTCTTGGGTTTGTCAAGAACCTTCTTTCAGGGCCTTCATTTAAGGGCTGCTCTTGCTTCTGCTCCTGGAAGATTCACCTACCTTCTTCCTCCCCTCCTGGACATCCTTCCTTCCCCTCAGCATCCCATATTTTGCCAGTTCTGGGTTAGGAAATTCCTGATGATTTTGCAGGGTGGAGTCTAGGTAGGGTGAGGTTTGGGGAGAGATCTCAGTGGGGTATAATGCTACAGAGTTCACCCTCCCAAACAAGCATTTTCTCCAGGGGAACTGTTCTCTGTTGTCTGGAGATCAATTCTAATTCTGGGAACATCCAGTCCCCACCTGGAGGTTGGCATCCCTAGCCTGTGCTCCCCTGGTATACTGTATTGAGAAGAAAATGCTGTTTGGGCTCAAAAGACCATAATCAAGAACTGCAATATGATCTGAGAGACACTATCCACTTTTGTGTTCAGCAAAGCTGCTCTGTTAAAAAGAACTAACTTAAATTACTTAGTTGATCGTGTTGGCCTTCTAATTTTGAGCTACTGGATTTTATATTGCTGAGGTTTCAAAATGGTTGCATTTACCATTGTAAAGTATCCCAAGTATTCTCTGTGTGTGAAGAAAGGCAGTATAGAAGTATTCAGTGCGTAATAGATCGATCATGGAACCACCCTTGATGTCTTTCAGATGCTTTCATTCCTTCCTTCTTCTGAAGAGCATGACAGTGCGATCCAAAGCAGAGTTCCATCCTTCTAAGCCCATTCACTTCCGTGGCCTTCGAAAAACGTAACTTTGCTTAGGCTTGCACTGAGATAACTGATGTTGTTCTCCGCTCTCCTATTTTATCTTCACAACAACCCTGCGAGGTGGGCTAGGCTTTGAGAAAGTGAGCTGCTTCGTGGCTGAGCGGGAGATCCTTCATTTTGCCTCCTTGACACATGGATCTCTGTGGCTGCAAATATACAATGCAGGAACCTTCCTTTTCTACTCAGGTAGAAACTCTGAGGAAAGTAATCTGTGCAGTGTGCAATCTGGGGCTTGCCTTGTTAATTTTGCTTCTTTGGTCTCAGCACCTAAATCTAATATATGTTATTTGATTTGGGTTCTTTAGATTAGTAAAAAGGGATTAGCTGTACAGGAGAATGGTGTCATTATTCAATATTATTAACGATGTTGTCTACTCTTAGATTCCCCCAAACTAGAAAACTAATAAATTTTACTTATTGGGGGAAAATTCTCAGAGTTATCCAACAAATATATAAATTCTTTAAAGTATTTAATATGTGTTAAGAGGACAGCATGATAAATTCAATATTGAAAACCAATATCAGGTTTACAATTATTTGTCATTTATCATCCCTGATTACAGAGACAGTATCTTATTGAAAAGAATAAAGTGATTCATAAACAGAGTTCTACTCCAAAGAAAAAAAAAGGGGGGGGGGGGAAGAGAGAACGAAAATGCAGAGAAAGATCCCATTCTAAGCCCCTTGTTTTTCTCTCTTACTATTATTGTCAAATGTTATTTGCTCTTTCAAGAAACGGTGTGTATTTAATCATTTGCGCTTTGATATTAGAGATATGATAAATTTATTGAGGGAGGGAACTGATGCATTTTCTAAACAATACTTTTTTGACAGCACAATTTTTTCCTTTACAGATCTGATTTCTACTCTTGGAAGAAAACACAGCTTTGGGCAATCACTGTCTTAAAGGACCCACTTATCTGAAGGCAAGTGCAGAAGGAGTTGTCCCCCCCCCACACCCCGCCATTCACTTATGGGGGGCACATCCCCCTCTCCTACAGTTTCAAACCACTTGCAAAGACTGCTGCCAGACCTCACTTTGCTTATTTGAAAGCTGGTTCTCCTGTATTGAAAGTGTGGCTTATTCGCCAAGCAAATGTGCCTTTGTCTTTTAAAAAGGGGTATCCTATCATTAACCGATGACAATAACCCTGTTCACAGTGAATGCACATACAATCCGTATACACTGTACTCTTGATCTTTCTTTATTCATGTATGGAGTGATTCTCATGTTACATTCAATGCATGAACAGCTGAATGTGTGGTTGAAACTCCACATTTAAGCAAGTGCTGGTGCCAGGTTTTACTTGTAAAAAAAAAAAAAGTGCATCGGCGCTATCATTGGTTAAGTGGTAAGGCTGCAAATCAGCATTCTGCTAGTTCGAATCCCACTGCTGCCATGAACTCAGTAGGTGGCCTTTGGTAAGCCACTCCTCTCAGCCCAGCTCCCCAGCTGTATTGTGGGGATAATCATAACACTAACATGTTCACTGGTCTGAGTGGGGCACTAATTCATCTAGAAGAACGGATTAGATAAGTGCAGTATTTATTAGTTATTATTATTATCTTATAAACAGGTGTGTGTATGTATATGCTGGATGGATGTGCATTCACTGTAACATATGAACAGGGCTAGTGGATGTCTGGATTAGAACTATTCTACTTGACAAAAGGGAATTTTACTTGTTTATTTACTTTATACCCCACTTCTCTGGCGTACATCATTCTCCTTTCCACCATATTATCCTCACAACAGCCCTGTGAGGTAGCTTAGGCTGAGACTATGTGATTGGCCCTAGGTCAGATGGCAAGCCTGCATGGCAGAGTGGGGATTGGAACCTGGTCTCCCAGATCGTAGTCCAACACTAACCACTATACAACATTGTCTGTTATTGTAAAACCTTCTGATTCTTCTTGCTAGAGTTGAAAGGGGGAAACGCAGCAGTACGGAGTTGGACCCAAAGCAGCTTCGCAGTCATCAGCAGAGAGGAAATAAACTCACTAGTAATTGGGAGACTTTGAATGTAATGCATATGATTTAGAAGAATACTTTTTGGCTTCAGTGGTCTTTCTTTTTCTTTCTTTCTTTACCTGCTTTTCTCTGGATCATCTTTGAGTCCCTGTTTTATCTTATGTAATAGACAAATTTAATCCCAAATCTTCTTACTTTATGACAATCCACCAAACATAACAAACGCCTTTTCCCTCATATCCTCTCCAACACAGATCAGTTTTGTTTGCTGAATTCCCTCTGAACTTGTTTGGAGAAAGATGCCTTTTGCATAGCATTGTGAAGGCATTTTCCTAAACATTGAGACACCTCAAAGTTAATGATTTTGCTCTCCAGATCTCACCCAAAATATCTTCACTAAGTAATCTCCCAAAGACTTTCTCCCACACAATTCGACCTGATTTTCCAGTGAAATCAAGCTAATCGTTGATAGAAATGGAAGATGGGGTCTGTAACGTAGGTGAATCTCTATCTCCTGCTCAAAGGAAGTCCCTGTTAAAGTTTTAAAAAATGGCCTAGGAAAAGGGCCCAACCCCTAACCTTGCCTACCCAAAGAGCCTGGGGAAGATGGGTTTTGGGAAGGAGAGGAACGTTTGTGGGCTAGAAGCCATAGAGTCCATCCCAGAGGAGCCATCTCCTCCAGTCTTTGTAGCCTGGAGGTCAGTTGTAATCCAGGAGATCTCCAGCTAACACCTGAAGGTTGGTAACCCCAAGGGAGGGAGAAGCAGCCAGCCGGGTGCCTCCTTCCATGTGCCACATGGAGATCAGGTAAGGCTGTCATCTCCAGGTTGTGGAGATTTGTGGGCGGAACCTGGAAAGGGTGGAGTTTGGGGAGGAAGTTCAGCAGGGATGTGATGTCATAGAGCCCACCCTCCAAAGTTGGCATTTTCTCCAGGAAAAGTGATATCTGTAGTCTTGTGATCAGTTGTAATTCTATGAGAACTCTAGTCCCCAGCTGGAAGTTTGCAACTCTAGGTTTGGGTGGGCTAATACATCCCTTCTGCTATTGTGGGTGGGCGTGGGGGTGGCCTCCAGGAGAAGTATCAATGGCACTAATGGCCACTCCACCCCTGTTCGCAGCAAAAATGAGCAGAAGTCCAGCGGCACCTTAAAAACTGACAACTTTCATTCCAGCATAAGTTTCAGTCCACTTCAGCAGGTACAATACAATTGATCCGCACTAGGCACACCTTTTAAAAAAGGAGCTCTGGAAAAAAATAAACCTCAGGCATAAGGGACCTCGAAATACAGGAAAACAGGCTGAGATGTAAAATTAAGTGGCATTCAAATCTAATCGAGAAAAGTCAAGTACAGAGACCATCCCTGAGATTTATTTATGATACTTTCAGCAGACCTGTCTCCAAAAAAGGAGTGAAGAGCCCCGCTGTTCTTATATCTGTGGAAAATTCTCTTGGCTCTATAAGATAGACTCAGAGAAGCCCATTTCTTCAGTGAAGGTCCTGAGCCCCAGAAAAAAAGCTTTGTTCCCCTGGCTATTCCCAATTAACATATAAATTGGCTTCCTCCTAGCCTGGCAGTCTAAGCTGAGCTGGGAAGGCTGTTTGAGTGTGTGTCTGTATTTGTTTATTTATTTATTTGTAGCTCACTTTTCTCGCTGAAAGTCAAAGCAGATTGCAAAGTCTGGAAAACAATGGAATAAAGGAAAAAGTATAAAGCATGCCATAAATTGTATCACAACTGAATTACAAATATTTGAAAACTATGCAGTTTAAACAAGATAAAACCACCACCTGTCTTTTAGAAGGCAAGTAATGATCATATTGCATAGGAAGAAGATTTGCAGTGCAATCCTAAACAGATTTATGCCTTTCTAAATCTGTTGAAGTCAGTGGGCATAGGAAGGTATAAGTGTGCTATAACACCATTTAAAAGGCAAGGGTGTGTGTGCTACTTTGGATTTATGTATGTTAACTAATATTTCATTTTTTATTGTTTTGATGACTTTTATGTGTTTTTATTGTTTGGGACACCTTATGGAGTGCTGTTTAAGTAAGAAGCCAGAGAGAAAAACTTTAGACAAACAATAAAGAAAACAATGTAAAATACCTTCCTTTTTGTCCTATACCACTTGTGCTACTGCTGCTAGGGTGGTTTTTTTTAAAAAAGTGGAAGCAAAATGCACAAATTGCAAAATAATTTTGGCAGGCTCACATTTGGTTTTAATATTCTTATCCAAATAATAAAAAGAAGCAATTAACTCAACTCTTATTTATTCAATAAAGCCATTGCCTGATTTCAATCAATATTCAATGTTTTCCAATCTTTCCTATAATTTAATAAACAGTTGCTAATTTATTATTGATGTTGTTAGTTAATAAGAAATCTGTAATTTTTTTTAATTAAAGGAGGAAATAATTAAAAATGGCTCACAGCAGGTCACCCACAGAAGCCCCACTGAAAAGATTTGGGGGAGGTCTTCAAGCAGAAAAAAACAGCAAGGAGCAAATAGTGGGAAAGGGCACTATAATTTTTCCTATGCAGGGAGGAAATAACATTTTGGGCTTTCAGCTAAGGGGTCGTAAGAAAGCAGAGCAGAAGTTAGAACAGACTGCAGAGCTGTGGCCAAGCATCCAGGCGCAGGTAGATGAGAGAAAGCTCAAGCCTAGCAGGGAGCCCAGAAGGCTGGTGCCGCCCCTGGATCAAACCAAAGGACTTCTTTTGTACAGTAGCTAGCCAGCTGCCCCGTGGTGGAGAACACCTCCCTTCTCCTGCATCTGCTATTTGGGATCGTTCTGGGGTTTTTGAATGGCTTGTGTTTTAATATTGCAGTTTTTAATGGTAAGTTGCCTTGAGCAGGACATTGAAGAAGTGGCACAGAAAAACATCCAAATAAATAAATTACTGCCACTGCACATGGAGGTTCCATATAGTTATCAGGGTGGCTTGGACTTGATGACTATCATAGGTATCTGAAGAAGTGAGCTGTGACTCACGAAAGGTTATACCCTACCACAAATTGTGTTAGTCCTATAGGTGCTACTGGACTCTTGCTCTTTTCTGTCGCCACAAACTGTCTTTCCTTTGAGTCTTTCCTCCCCTTTTCCAGCCAGCTGAATCAAAATGAGCCAATGCTGTGTAAGCGATTAGGCTCTTACACTAGGACTGGAGAGATCTGGTTTCAAATTCCCATTCTGCCATGGAAGCTTGTGGGATGACCTTGGGCCATCGCTCTGGCCCAGCAAAGCCTACCTCCCAGGGGTAGGTAAAGGTAAAGGTAGTCCCCTGTGCAAGCACCAAGTCATTACTGACCCATGGGGGACATCGAATCACGGCGTTTTCTTGGCAGACTTTTTGTTACAGGGTGGTTTGTCATTGCCTTCCCCAGTCATCTACACTTTACCCCCAGGAAACTGGGTACTCATTTTAGCAACCTCGGAAGGATGGAAGGCTTAGCCGACCTTGAGCCTGCTACCTGAACCCAGCTTCCGCCAGGATCAAACCCAGGTCGTGAACAGAGCTTGGGCTGCAGTACTGCAGCTTACCACTCTGCGCCACGGGGCTCCTACCTCCCAGGGGTGTTGTGAGGATAAAGGGGAGCATAGTAACTGTGTATGTCAGTCTAAGTCGCTTGGAAGTGCAGATGGGATAATAAGCAGAAATATCCTGTTCCAGTCCCGGTATCTCTGGTTAAGGCGGGAACTCCAGTTTCAGTTCTCACAGTTTCCAAAATAATAAATCTCCATTTCCCCTTGAATAGTAATAAATGACAATAACCTCTCTCTATAAAGACAAGTGTCTTGACGGACTCATCAACGCCCAGCCAAAACCCCTGGACCTAGAAACATGAAATTTGGGGAGAACATTTATTTCATAATGTAAACACCCACTAAGAAGGGATTTTAAGAAATTCACCCCTAAGGGGGTAAAAAGGATTCAAATGTGTTTTCCCAAAGGGATACAGTTTCCCTGTGTAGCTGGCAGGCTGCTTGCACCCCCACCCACTGCCAAGTTGACAACTCTTACCTAATTGGGCCAGCCTTTCAAGGTCATTTGCATATGCAGGCTGATTGGGGTTCACAACATTCCACACTTCACCCCCCACCCCCAGACAGTTGGACCACAGAGGTCATTTGCATATGTGGCCTGATTGGTCCTCCACATTCTAAACAGTCTGCAGTTGATATTGGGGGTCATTGAATGTGTCCTGAGGTAAAATGCACCTCCCAGTCTTCCTCTAAAAGTTCACTAGGGCACTAGGGTTGCCAACTAAAAAAAAAAAGAAGTTACATACCCATGAGTATTATAACTGGATTTAAAGTAATTAAATACTGTAACGAAGCACAGGTATCAAGCTAGTAATAATATAATTAATACTATAATTAATTTAATACTAACAATAATAAAATGACAAAGCTGAGTCTATCTTACTTTGGGCACATCATGAGAAAACAAGATTCTCTGGAAAAGTCAATAATACTAGGAAAAAAGGAAGATCCAAAATGAGATGGCCGACCTCCATAAAAAAGCCACGTCCTCCCTTTTGCAGGATCTGAGCAAGTCTGTTAATGATTGGAGGTTTTGGAGGTCTCTCATTCATAGGGTCGCCATAGGTCAGAGGCGACTTGACTGCATATAGCGTACAAACACAGCTGTTGCTACTATTTCTATATATAATCATAGTTTCAGGTGAGGAGCCCTGTTGGTCTGTAGCAGAAGAGCAAGATCTGGGTCCAATGGCACCTTAAAGACCCACTAGATTTCCTGGGCGTGAGCTTTCGGGACAAGAGCTCCCTTCACCACTCATGAATCATTCCGTCTGCGTCGAGGCGCTCTGCACATGTTCAGAGGCGCCCGGTCTCCTCCCCCGCCCGGTGTGGGAGGCGTGGGCGGGGCTGCGGGCGGGGCGCGCGGCAGGCTCCGCCCCCGCCGGGAGGCGGGTTTCAGGCGCTCGAGCGGCCGCGGCAACTTTCCCAACAGAGCCAAAGAGGCGCCGGGCAGGAGCTCCGAGGCCACGCGAAGCGCAGCGGAGGCGGCTCCGGCTGCAGCACGGCCGCGCCAGCGCTCTCCCGCCCCATCCCGGCGGTTGCCAGCCCGCCGGTCCTCTCCCCGCGGCTGCCAGGTAGGTGCCCAGCGCGGGGGTTCCTGAGCGCGCGCAGAGTGCCGGCGCGACCCGCCTCGCCCTCCGCCGCAGTCCTGGGTTCGGCGGCCGGAGCTGCCGCCGAGGAGCCCGCTGGGCGCCCGGCTCGGGGCTTCGCCCCTGCCCGGGCAGCCTCTCAGCCGCGGCTCCCAACTTCGGCCGCCGCCGCAGTTCGCAGCTCCACATTCCGGCCACGCAGCGCGGGCGGCGGTGCTGAACGGGGCTTCCCTGCGCGCGGAGGGCCAATGCGGGCCTGGCGCTGGCTGGCTAGCTGGCTGGAAGCCCCCCTGCCGCTTGCACTCCCGGAGGGGGGATCTGGGATTCCAGGGGGGATCTGGGATTCCAGGGGGGGGGGATTCCCGGGCATCGGGGGCTGCTCGAGGGAGCAGCGGAGCCCATCCCCGGGAAGCCAACGCCCCCCCCCCGCCCGTTTTGCAGCGCTCGAGCTGCATCTTGAACTTGGTGGGGCAGGAGAGAGGGACTGGGGCGGGGGTCCGGCTGGTGAGCCGCTCGTCGTTCCCGAGGAGGACCGGCCCGGTCTGTGGCGTCCTCGGCTTGCGTGGCGCCTCTCCTGCAAGTTTGCTGCCAGCCCGGAGGATCGCCAAGGGGCATCCCGGTTGGTGCATCGCAGCCCACTCGCCTCCAGAAACCCCGGGACGCCTTGAAGGGGCTCGTCCTGCATTGCCAACTCCACAGCGCCTCCGAGGTGCTCCCGGCTTTGGGGTGCCGAGTTTGCTGCCCGGCTCCGACACGCGCTCTGCTCTCCTTGCCTCGGCTGGGGCGCAGGATCGATGTGCCGAAGAGCTGCCTTCTGCTTCGATTCGCTGTGACCCTCCAGTACGCTCTGGTTTCGCTTCTCCGTGCTCTGGGGGCAAGGGACTCCCCTCCACAATGAGCCCTTGCAGGGTCAGGGATAAATCTCCAAGTGAAACTTCGAAAACAGCACCTTGGCACATAGGGAGCTCTAGTGTGAGACTTTGGGCAAGTTTCAGACCCCGTAAGGGACATGGTTGGTGGTAGGGACTGATCTATGCGCACCCTGGGCATGTGGGGTTCTGAGCTCCTGGTGCGGCAGCTGGCTCTTCCAGGTCTTCAAGGCCCTGGGGGATGAGGGTGTGATGTGACCATGTGGATCTTGAAAGCCCCCCGGGGGGGGGGATTGCATTCCCCTCCCAGTGTATATTAGCAGAGAAATTAATGGTGCAAAAGTAACTTGTGCCTAATAAAGCCACATTAGGGTGGAGGGGCGGGCTGCAAGGTGAATGCATTTTGCCCCACTGAGTGTGAAGTAATTTATGGCATATGAGACTACTCAGATTGACTTCTAATGAGAAACAAATAAAAGCAAGGCATATCCACCTTGCTTTAGGAAACTCTTTCAGTTTTGAAAACAGGTGGTACTTCAGAGCAGAATGCTTCCTCGCCACCTCCCAGTTTCCTTCCTGCCCTCCCCTGCCCCCCTCCCCAGTGGCCAGGCACTTGGCAAAATAGTTTGCACGTATGACATTAAGCAGGTTGTAGCAAATGGAAGCAATATTTGACTCCTGGTTTTGGCAGCCTTGAATAAAATTACGATTATATGGTTTGCTAAAGGGGGTGAAATCAGATAGGTGGCTGAATACTGTTCTACAAGTTTAAATTAATAAGCGATGCTATTTTGTAGCTGCAGAGGTTGAAAATGGAGCTGTTCTTTCTGGCCTCTCCCACACCCCCAGCATTTAGTTTTGGGTACATTTCAACCACTTAGGAAAAGGCAACCCACTTCAGATGGTTTCGCCTTCCAAATCGGCCGTTTTCCATTGTGTTCCATTATGCTTTAAACTACCATTATCATGCAACTTCTTAAAGCAAATGTGCTACTCAGCAAAATTATGATTCCTTGAAACTAGGCAGTTCCTAATGGAATTGTGAATAGAGCTTTTAACAGCCGTTAACGCAAACGGCCTCCCCCTCTGCTAGGAAGCAGGGGTGCCTTCTAACCTCCCATCTAAATGTGTGAATTCGTTCCTGCGTCTTTGCTACCACAAAACGTCTGCCTAGGGTGGCTGTTTTTAAATATAATCTTTATCCTTCTCCTTGGTGGTTTTAAAAAAAGAACAAAATAGGGCAGCGTGTGTGTGTGTGTGGGGGGGGATGCTGCATGCTTAGAGCTCCTGTCTAATTGCTGCTTCTGGCTGTAAAAATGCCCAAATCTCTGGGGCTGGCTTTCAAATGGCAGCCGTTCGGTTCATATAGTTCAGCTAGTTTACATCATAAAAGCGGCAAGTCCCTGCTCTTTATTTTGGCCAGAATACCAGAGCTTTGAATAATGAGTTGTGGAATGATCAAGTGGGCAAGCGCTGCCAGGCTGCCTTTCTAAACTGTCTGATTCTGGGCAAGGCAGGCATGGCAAATTCTTGCTTGGAAGGCTGTGAGTGCGGATTTAGCGGGAGAAGAGCAGGCAGAGGTGGCCATTTAGCCTGGCTCCTCCTTTGGAAGTTTGTCCTTCTTTCTCATTCTGCAGTGTTCACCTCTTGCCTGCCCACCGGTTTTTCCTGAAATGGTACTTTGGGCACCTTCCTTGCAGGTATTTTTTAAATTATATATCTGTGCGTCCAGCAGGGCCTTAAGGGGGGCCACGGTTCCAGGGTGCTCTACAAGAGCCTGGTTCCCTATGATTTTTCCAAACTCCATCCCTGAAAGATAAGCTCCCTAGCCAGACTTTGTACTTAAGAAGACAGAAGAGGAAACATTCTTCCTGGCTGTGATGTAAACAGCCGATTTAAACTGTATTTCCAGCCTTCGGAACAAGGATCCAAAAGGCATGCAGACTGTCCAGTTCTTGTGCACTTAAGGGTTTAAAGTATTATTGTTTAAAACGCAGTGTATGAGGCTCCTCTCATTTTGAAAGCTAGGTTGTTAGTATTTAAATTGCCACTGGACATTTGTTTTATTTTTCTATAGCTGATGAACATATCTGCCCCTCTGCAAACAGCTGCAATTTTGGTCTTTGCTGTTTTTCACTTAGCTTGAAGCATTTTTTACTTTCCACTCTATCAGGATGATGCAAAGGATCTCGAGTGCCCTTTCCATGTCTTCCATTTTGCTGATCTACTGGTCACGTTGTGAAACTCCCAGTTTGATTTCTTCCACATACCTGAGGAAGTGAGCGGTGATTCACAAAAGCTCATATCGAAATAAATCCAGAGGAGTTTGCCGTGTTAGTCTGTAGTCCAGTAGCACCTTTAAGATACACCAACTTTAAGCTTTCGAGAACCACAGCTCTCTTCATCAGTTGCATCTGACGAAGAGAACTGTGGTTCTCGAAAGCCTATGCCACAACAAAGTTGGTTAGTCTTAAAGGTGCTACTGGACTCTTTTCTATTGAAATAAATGTTATTAGTCATTGAGGTACCATGCTAACTTTTGTTTTATTAAACTGTTTTCCCCATAGAAATGTTAGTTCATTCCAGATTGCAACCCAGTCCTTCAGTCTGGGGTGCAAAACCGCAGTCCCCAAAAGCATCTTTGCTTCTCCAGAGGGCAGAGACTTGGGCTTTAATTGAAGGGTAAGCGTCTCTGCTCTGCATTTTTACTTTGTTCTCTGGGGAAAAAATACAGCAGTGGAAAATTGTGTACAAAAAAAACCATTCCTCCCTGTATTGCCGGGTTGGGGCCTTTCTAGATGGTTACTCCTGGTAACCTGATAGTTTGAAATCTGCCCCTTGGCCACTGGGTGAGCTAGTTGGTAGCCAAAACTACCTCACAGGAGTGAGGAGAGAATGCCTTGGTGGTAACAAGCAGTTCTGCTTTCTGTGCTCTTTTGGTGGATTTCCGTTGTGCAGGAAATGGCTTTCTTTGGAGGTTTGCTAAAGTCTGAGCCTGTGTCAAACTAGAACTGCTTTCTGGTGAGAAAAATGGGCTGCAAATGAAGCAAATAAAATAAACAGTGCATTGTGTTGTTTCCGCAGACGTTTTCCGGAGAATGATCTCTCTGTGGGAGTGTAGTAGTAACAGAATGTACACGCAGCCAGCATTGATCCCTACTTTCAATGCTTTTCAAATATGTTTTGGCTTGATGTTGTCCCAGATGAGTTTAAAGGAAGCAAATAAAGGCAACCGGGTTAGCGAATGTTAGTTTAAAAATGGGGCTAAAACAGAAGTTGCGTTACAGCAGTTTGTGGCTTCTGAGAAATGAGCTGCGGATAGTGAGAGTTCAGAGAATTTGCGTCCTCAAGTATGGCAGTGTTTTGCGAGTATCCCTTTTCAAGAATTGCTTGCACCGGCCTGTCAAGGAGAGAAGCTTGTCTTCAAAAGAAACTTTCTACCCCAAATCTATCTCTTCTTCCCCTCTCCCCCGCAACAGTTGGGTGCTTGAGGAGCAACGCAGATTTTGCAACATTGCAAAACAAGAATGTTAACAATTCAACAGCTTGGCTTCTCCTCATAAAAGAAAATCCAGAGGGAAAAGAGGGGGGAAGATGAGAAGAGCTGCATTATTTACAAGAATGAAGACCAGCAGAAGAATGGATTCTTTGCACTGGTGGAAGCTGGATCGGGCAGCCAGCCTCTTCTGAAGTGGGCTGCTTTTTAAAAAATAGATGCTCCCAGTAGCCAATGAGCATAGCCTGCTATGCACGGCAGCACAGAATATTAACCTGCTTGGAATTTGGCAAGAGCTTTAAGGGTCTCTCCTTCTAATTCCCTTCTGCTCCCGTCTTTTCCTAGGGGTAGCTGGGAGGGTGGGATTGGCTAAATAAAACAGCAAATGGTTTCACACACCTGGCTTCTGCCCTCTCCCAGGGAGTCACCTGTGAGCTGCGTAAGCTGTTCCTATTCTCTCTGGTTTTAGAATTCTCTCTCATTCCCAAAAACATGAAGTGCACATCCAGGAATGTTTGGAAATGTGCACAATGCAGATGCTCTTGGCAGAGACTTGTCTTGATTTCCGGTGTGCACACCTCGTGGCACGCTAAGGGATGCCTCTGTCATGTGTGAATGGGTGCAGATTAGGTTTGGCCTGGTTGTTGGTTTTTGATTTGGCAGATTCTTAGGTCTCTGTTGTGTTTTAGACAGTGTGTGAGGCTCCCATCTCTGAGATGGGGCAGTAGCGAAGAAGGGGGCTCAGTCACCCTCACAGATGGGAAGTGACACATTGGGAAGTTGGTAGGGACTTTGACTTGAGAGACCTATGTTCAAATCCTCACTGGACTGCTGAGTTTCCTGGGATGAGTAACTCTTTCTTAGCCTAAGCTACCTCTCCATGTGGCTATAGGGGTAGAAGAGAGGGAAAACACTAAGGTTGCTTCCTCACGGAGATTTTGCTCAGCTATGATATCCAGACAGTTGTCCCCCCTTTTTTAAAGGCAGTTGACATATTGCTTTAGTGTTACAACAATCTATTCTGCTAGATTCTCTGAATTTCTAGTGTTCATTTTAAATAAAAGTGTCAGACCCTTTCTGTTGCTGAGGTATGCCTTTCCTCTTTTATCTCCATAATGAAAAGGAGGTAGAGGTTGACCTTTTTATCTGTGAAAACTGGCATTACGGAGGAGAGGATCTAGTAGACGGATAGCTGTAACTATGGACATAACAGCTGCAATTTAAAAAAGAAAGTCCTCTGGCAGTGATGACGGCTGGTGGCTACAGGAACGCTGAAGCAAGGAAGAGTGTGGTGAAAACGGTGCTGTGTGCATGCACCATTGCAAATGTCTATGCATTTGTAAAGGCGGAGAAAGCTTCACAGAGAATCACTGCCATGTAGAAGTAGCCTCGGTATGTTGCCCTGACCCTAACAGAGTAGGGGTTCTCATCTTTTTTGAACCTGTGGGCCTCTTTGGAACTTTGAGAGAACAGGAGGTGAGTGCCACCCCCAAAATGACTGCCACAGTAGATGGAGCAAAATACATTCTCTGCAAAAGAATGGCAGAAGGGAATAAAAAGAAACCAAGGAAAGCCTGGGGGGGGGGCAGGGGGAGAAAGAGGAATAAAAAGAAGGAAACCCTGAAGGGGGAATGGAACCTCAAGCCTGGATTCTCAGGAGACCTTCTGATCCTCTAGTGGTGGCAGCTGCCACTGCATCCACGGAAACCCCTTTCAGTTGAACCAGGGCAGCCAGTAACAAGCCCCGCCTTACAAAAGCCCCCCCCCCACTTTCACAAAAGCTCAGCAGGTGCTAGGAAAGTATATGCAGGCACCACGGTGTCCTCAGGTACCCTGTTGGGGATCAATGCTGCTCGAGAGGAAGACAAGCATAAAACCAGGAGTCATTTTGTAGAAAAAGAGCTGGAGGAACTCATTAGCATAATTCATTAGCATAACTCATTCGCATATGCCACGCCCCTTGCCACCACTGGAAGGGTATCATTAGCATAACTGATTTGCATGTGCCACACCCCTGACATCACCTATCCTGGCTGTTTTGGACCCAATCCTGGCCAGTCAGGGCCGAAATTGGGCCCAAAATGGCAAAAAAGGGGCTGAAAATGGCCGAAAAGGGGCCCAAAATGGTCAGGATCGGGCTGCTGCTGAGTGGGAGAGTGATCCACCACCCGTCAGAGGCCTGATCCAGGCCGTTTCAGCCCCAATCCAGGCTGAAACGGGCCCCAAATGGCCGAGAGTCAGGTGGGCGGGGCCACCTGACATGTGACCTCTTTGGGGAACTGCCGGAACTGCGTTCCTCTGTGTTCCCCCTCGAAATGAGCCCTGCATAAAACTACTAGAAAGCTGGAATTTCGCTTGGAACTGCATGGATGAAACTTCACAGATGTCTGTGGGCTGAGCGCCCAACGCTCCAGTTTCTGAAATAGACATATATTTGTGGGTCTGCTTTGCTGAAATTGGCATTTGTGTTGCATAATAAGGCCTGCATTTATGTGGTATTGCTGTGAACGTGTGGCATTGAGCTGCTGGTTCCAGGAATCCTGTTCTGTGTTTGAACGGGAGGCAGGTCCTTAAGCTCAGTCTTTTAAGGCCTGGATAATAATTTCCAATTGCATTAAGAGAGCTGTCCACAGGCATTAGGAGGCAAATAGAATCATTGACAAGGTGGTGTCATTTGGAGTGCTCCAACAACAGCCAAAGTGATCTATGCTTTCAGACAAAGGTGCCTGTCAAAAGAGAATATGCTTGCATTTCGGGCCTGAAAGTCAGTTTTTTTTTAATCTGCTCCATACAGCTAGCTTACCCTCTAGTCAAAAATGAAGACAATGTTGCTATAAAGTGGTGGTAAAATATAGCATTAATTAGTCTTTTGATTGCTTTTATCTCAAATGCAGGAGATGTGAAATACCCGACTTCTAAAATGTGTGGGCAATTAATTTTGAATTATATTTCAGCTCCACTTGTAGGAGATAGGCATGATCAAAACCTATAATTACATCTGACACTTGGTCCACAGATGAAGTTCGGAAGCTCTCCAAAATACTTTCCCCCACCTGTTTTCTGTCCCTCCTCACCCCCCCTTTTCCCGCTCACATGCGCCCACTCACAAAACGCTTCAGTCTGCACAGGATCACAACAGCTGCCCCACCCCAGTAAAAGCCAAGAACCAGAAAACCCCATTTTCAAGTTCTTCCTGTTGTGGCAACGCTAAACCAAAGTCCAGTTTTGTGGATCTTGTTTTGCTCCCTTTCTCTTGTCGGGGGACAATCTCGGGTAAGGGCAAGTTGTGTCAAGATGCTTATCTGTTGTTCATCCCTTACAGGCTTGGAGGCGGGAGGGGAGCCTTGATGGAGCTCCCTTAATACTGCATGTATTCAGCCTCCCTGCTATTCAAGAGTCTCCTCTAGCCCTCCGGTCTAATGAAGTTTCTATTGCCAACCCCCTCCCCCTTGTTTTTTTGGCTTTGATTCTTTGCTAAATATGCCAGGTAGTTGCTTTTTATGATGCCAAGAGTACGGCGTTTACTGCTTCTAGATTTTATTATGCTTTTTCTACCCGTGTATAGAGTCATCCCCAAGAAATCTGGCAGAGGAGGTATTTTAAGTCAATGTTTCCTGTACAAAGAACATGGTGAACTTTTTTTTTTTTTTTATGTCGATGCTCTTTGGAATAATTTTTGTAGAGTGCCGCTGGCTTGTAAAATGCTCATTCATTTAATCCAGAAACTGGTCAGCTCTGCAACATTGTGATTTGGCTTCCATCAGAAACGAGTTTTTAAGAATGGCGCATCGGCCTGCTCTGGGCACTGACCTCCCATTCGCGCGGATTGGAAAATCAAGAACTTTATTTAATTTTCCAAATGTTTATAGTTGGAAAGCTCCCGAAAAGCTCAGTGCACCCTTTGCACTTTTCGTTGTTTGCTACTGTGGGAAAAGGGAGTGAAGAGCATAAAACCTAATAGGAAGCTGAGGTTCATTTGCTCTGCTCTTGCTGAAGTTTAATGTGATGTGAAATTCTGCTGTCTTTTGACAGAGGATGAGTCTAGGTAAAGCTGCTTAGAAATGTATATTCTGCTGCTTAGCATCTGTTCCTGTAAATGTGGTGCATAGACAGAATATGGTGCAAAGTTGGTAACTTCTCCCTTAGCACAGACCAAGCAGAACCTACAGGCGAGTAGGATTTGTCGCAGAAGATTTCCACACTTCTATCTTTTTAAATCTTGTAACATCCAGCCCGTGAAGAGTCCTAGTGGGCTCGAAAGATTGCATGCTGTTCTGCGCTCATTTGTTTGGTTCCATGAAAATTATTGCATGGGTTTTGTTCCTGTCCACGACCAGATCCATGCGTATTCTTTGCATTGCTTTCTAACTCTGTAATTTGCCTTGTTTCAAAGAGAAAGGTAAACTATAAATTAAGAACACATTACATATTACCAGGGCTTTTTTTCTGGGAAAAGAGGTGGTGGAACTCAGTGGGTTGCAAGCACAGGGGGCAACTCTTGGTGGGAGGAGGTGCCCCTGGTACCACATGTGAGCATGCAAAGTATGCACATGTTCCCAGGACCAATGACGTCACTTTGGGTCAGCTGGAACAAGGGGGGAGTTTTTAAAAGTTTAAATCGCCCTTGGCGAAAATGATCACATGGCTGGTGGCCCCGCCCCCTGATCTCCAGACAGAGAGGAGTTTAGATTGTGGAGGGAAGTTTAGAGGCGTGGAGGGCAATCTACACTCCCCTCTGTCTGGAGATCAGGGGGCGGGGCCACCAGCCATGTGACCATTTTCAAGAGGTGCCAGAACTCCGTTCCACCGCGTTCCAGCTGAAAAAAAGCCCTGCATATTATGCAGATCTTTGTGGGCTGAAATGAGGAAGGTCTTGGCTGGAGGGCCCTGTGTGAGCCTTGGCTTTTGGTTGGAGCTACCTTTTTTATAGTCATTGCCCCATAATAACCCATGTGCAAATGCCTTCTTGTGCAGCTGGGGGGAAGGATTTGGATGACTTGGTGGTTTTTTTCCATGCATTGTCTTCCCACTGTGTGTTGGCACTTGCAAGGAGTTGCCCCCCCCATTCCTAATGCTTTGCTCCCCTTGCAGATGATCTCTCCCCACAAGTACTTCTGAAGCAGGCCCCGGATTTGGGAATATGTAGTGCTGTGCCTGGCTGCCTCTGGCCAAGTCACATATGTGCTCCAGGAGCTATAAACGAGCTTCGGTAACATTTTGGCAGCTGTCTGTGTGTTCTGAACAGTATTTCAAGAGAGCAGTTGTGACGTGAAGCAGTGCCCGAGACCCTGCCAAGACTCCCTCCTGCTTTTGCCCTTGATGTTTTTGTCTTTGCTGGGGGGGGGGGAGGGATTAGGGGTCCTTCACTCTCTGGCTTTCCTTGGAATTTTCTGCTTCTTGCGAGCGAATGTTCCTGCAAGAGTTTCTTGCTTTGCTCTGCAAAGCTCTGGCAGACGAGGGCAGCCTTGGCAATCTGTAGTCAGAAGGGTGATCTTACAAGGTTTGCGACATGCTTCAGTTAGAAGTGGCCCCCTTCATTATTGGCATCCCACTGGAAATCTCCTAAAATCCCCACTGTCGACAATTGGTTAGTTAAATTATGGGACTATTACACTCAGGACAAGATCTCAGAACTTATTAGTCAAACACAACTCTGCCTAAAAGAAACTAATTTTGTAACTAAATGGTTCCCATTTTTTGAATTCTTAATTGTTAACGATATACTTCCTCCTAAACATTTGTCATCTCTTTTTTACTAATTATCCTAAATAACGCAAAGTTACTTAGCACTATAAGTTAAGTAACTATTCAGTAATATTGATACTATGTTAAAGGTTTCAGTTCCTATGTGAAAGATGTTGTATGTTCGTATGTTGACCTGTTATATGTTGTTGTTTTGAACTGTTAATTAAAATTTTAAAAAATTAATTTTTTTTTTTAAAAAAGAAGTGCCCTCCTGTGTGTCCGCAGTGGCTAAGAAAAAGTGAAGGGATTAGGCTGCTTGTCTGGCCAAGCTTCTCAGGTGTATGCTTGTGGTGGTACAGTGTAGAGCCCACTGATGCAGCGCAGGAACTTTGCTTCTTCCTGGTCATCACTGGCATCCGTTAAAGGTCCCTGGCCCCAGGGAGGCCCGCCTGGCATTGACCAGGGCCAGGGCTTTCTCGGTCCTGGCCCCAGCCTGGTGGAACGCTCTGTCTAATGAGACCAGGGACCGGCAGGACTTGTTATCTTTCCGCCGGGCCTGTAAGACGGAGTTGTTCCACCAGGCGTATGGTTGGTGTTAGGCGGAGCCCCCCGTCCGGTCGAGCATGAGTTGTGCCCTCCCCACAAGCGACATGCTCCATCTGTTGAATATTCCCTGTCAATGCTAAGGGTGGTTAAAGGGTGGTGCCGCCGTGTATGTGTATAGTGTGTTTTATTGTGCCGCTGTGTATATACATATGTATTTTTAATCTTTGAAATCTTAGATGTTTTATAATTTATAATTTTAAATTGTATGAATTGTCAAATGTATTTTAAGTTGTGTGCAAATTGTAATCCGCCCTGAGTCTGTTGGTGTGGGGAGGGCAGAATATAAATCTAATAAATTAAATTCAATCTCCACTCCCAGACTTCTGCAGCTGCTAGCTGACTCCTCGGAGGAGCGGGGTGTCCCTTTCTTGGGGTGACAAAAATACTCTGATCAAGCTCTGGCTGTGATCCAGGTGGTTGCTATTTCTGAGTTTGCTGCGCGGCCTTAGATGAACGTTCCTCTCCCTCTCTTGGCCATAGTTCCCCCATCTCAGGATAATACTGGCCTACCTTACAAGCCTGTTGTGAAGACCATTGTGGTAAGATGCATGAAGTGCTTTCAATGTTGATATCTCTGCATCAGTGGTAGGTGAGTTAGCTAGAGAAGTGTGCATTGGAAGGAGGCATTTGGGGGGCGACTTGTTTCTAATCCTAATGTGAGTATATGGCAATGGTTTTACATCAATACAAGTGAGAGGAACATGGCACACAACATTTATCTTTGATTGTATCAGAACAGAACTCATTCAAAGAGGTGAGGTGCCTTCGGTGCAACAATCAATCCCGTGACTTGATAAAATAGGATAGTGAAACAGAATATGTGTGACTGTAAAGCAGTGGTGTCTTCTATGAAACCAATGCCTAAGCTCATTATCTGGCAGGGTTCAAGGTCTACACAACTTAGTTCCATTATTAAGGAGTTCATGTGGAAGGTAAATTGGGAAGAGAGGCAAGCACAGGCTAGGATTGCTGGAGAAAGATCGCTGCATGAACTTGAAGCACCTAGATCCAGAGGAGTTAGCCATGTTAGTCTGTAGTAGCAAAAATAGAAAAGAGTCCAGTAGCACCTTAAAGACTAACCAACTTTACCGTAGCATAAGCTTCCGAGAATCACAGTTCTCTTCTTCAGATGCAATGTGTGGTGCATCTGAAGAAGAGAACTGTGATTCTTGAAAGCTTATGCTACGGTAAAGTTGGTTAGTCTTTAAGGCGCTACTGGGCTTTTTTCTATTGAAGCACCTAGTGTACCCTGAAATAATGGGGGAGCTTTTTGACTGGTGGCCCCTACCCTGTGGAACGGCCTGTCTGAGGAGGCCAAGAGAGACCCCAGTCTCCTGGCTTTCTACAAATGATGCAAAACTGAATTATTCAAAAAGGCTTTTTACTCAGGTAGGAGGGCTGTATTGTAGGGAGGGGGGGCATCTCAGATGCTTTGCTAATGAGTTAGGAACCATAGACTTCACCACTATGCTGTATTGGATTCCTGCTAATGCTATATCTATGTAAACTTGTATTTGTTTACCTATGCATTGTTTATGGAAATGTTCCTGATATTGAATGTACTGATCTTACACTGTATAATTTACCTTAAGTCTCAGTGAGAAAGGTGGACTATAAATGACAGAAATAATAAACAAACAAACAAATAAATAATGCCGTTAGAGCCAACTTTAGCTCTGTGTTGGTTTGCAAAGAAAGGCCTGATCCACAGGGTCAAAGATGAATTTGTTTTATGTATTTCCTTTATACCCTAGCTTTTCCTCTGCTGGAGACCCAAGGCAGCTTCCATCATTTCCCTCTCCTCTATTTTATCCTCACAACAACCCTGCGAAGTAGGGTAGACTGAGAGTGCATGCTTGGCCCAAAGTTACTCAACAAACTTCCACGGCAGAGTGGGGAAGTTACTCCACACAGTTTCTCTTGGTAACTGGGGGTTGACAATATTGATTCCATGCAAACCACCCATCTGTCCATCACTAAGACTTGGCAGCATTAATAAAGGATATTGCCCTAGTCTGGAGCAGAGCATATTCCTGTATACTTTGGGGGAATGGGATGCAAAGGCTCTGGGCGGGGCTGTCTTTACACTGTTTGGCCCTCAGGCAGCCCAATTTCTGTGCCAACAGAAGATTGATCTACCTATCTAGTATGTATTCTTTTGTCCTTCTTCAAAGGAGCCTGGGGGCGGGTACATGGGTGTCCCATTTTACCCTCACAACAACACTGTGAGGTAGGCTATTCTGAGAAGGAATGATCGAGGACACTTGGGGTTCTTATGGCTTTGGAGAGATGCTTGAAAATGTGTGGTTGATGCTTGCTGAAATCTTTGAAGCCAGGGGGATATTGGAATGCGATTTCCAGTGGTTGGGGCTGAAGTGCAGGATAGTAAAAATTGCAGAACAAATTATGCAAATAAATTATGCAAAATAACAAATTGAAATGGAACCCAGACAAGAGTGAAGTGATGCTTGTTGGGAGGGCAGAGATCGTGAAAGACATTGTACTCCCCACTTTTGATGGAGTTTGTCTGACCCTTGCAGACTCAGTTAAGAGCCTAGGGGTTATACTGGATCAAGCACTACTACTAGAAATACAAGTTAAGGTAGCTGCAAAATATGCTTTCTACAATCTCACTCTAGCCTGGAAGATGGCTTCTTATCTCGACCCAGCTGACCTGGCCACCTGGATCCATGTTATGGTATCATCACAACTTGGCTATTGTAATGCACTATATATTGGTCTTCCATCTAAGTTTAGGAGGCTCCAATTGGTACAAAATGCTGCAGTTTGACTATTAGCAGGAGCAAGCAGGAGCATGAACATCACTCCCATCCTACAGTCACTTAATTGGCTACCTATCAGTTACCGTACTCAATTCAAGGTACTGGTTATTTCATACGAAGCTCTTCATGGCCTTGGCCCAGTATACCTACAGAACCGCCTCCCTATGTCCCTCCACGGCAGCTTCACTCATCTGAACAGGGTCTCTTGCAGGTGCCAGTCTGCACATGGGTGAAATGAACAACAGCCCGCACATGAGCTTTCACTATGGAGCCCCTGTGGAACAGCCAGCCTGAGGAGGTCAGGCGAGCCCCCACTCTCCTGGCTTTCAGCAAATGATGCGAAACTGAATTATTCAAAAAGGCTTTTTACTCAGATAGGAGGGCAGTATTGTAGGGAGGGGTCTCAGATTTTTCGCTAATGAGTTGGGAACCATAGACTTCACCGTTATGTTGCCTTACATATTATCTGTTGCTTTAAATATGTATCCTATATACTACCTGTGCTTCATGTTGTCTAATGTCAGTCCTAGAATTGATTATGTTCTGTTTCAGCAATTCTTCAACCCTGTATTGGATCCTTGCTAATGCTATGTCTTTGAAAAATTGTATTCATTTACCCCATGACATTGTTTATGGAAATGTCCTTGGCAGTGTATGGAAATGCCTGCCCTTGTCTTTGCTACTGATTGTACTAATCTCACACTATGTAATCCACCTTGAGTCTCAGTGAGAAAGGTGGACTATAAGTGATATAAATAATTGTGTGCTGCTTGTGCATGTGCCAGAACTTAAAAATACATATATTTATATGCTACCTGCCTCTTTGCTGTTAGCAGATGTCCTTATCTTTTTTAATGGGCTGTATTATTGCTCACTTTAGTAACTGAGGATTGCTTTTATTAAGTTACCTCGTAAGTTTGAGAGTACAAGTGGTGTGTGTAAAATAAATGAAACATTCTCTATGGCTTGCCGCATATTTAAAATAAGCAATTAATCCTAAACTCTATCCTAACACAATCTATCAAAAGATAACAGCACTTCAGTCAATTGGTTTACGATCTTATCAGCAAAATGTCTGTGAACAATTCTAGGGGGGTAGCCATGATAGAAACTTGTTTTTTAACCTGGTGCCCAAAGCTCACTTAAGTAGATGCTGAATAGATGTGGGGAGGAAGTTGTCTACACAAAAATCCTACTTTCTTTGAGTTTCTCTACACTACTCGAAGACACTCAAGTGAAGGGAGATGCAGTGTTAGCTGGGAAGGGTAGTTCATCTCTCTAGAGCCTGCAAAGATCACTCCTCAGAGCAGGGCTTTTTTTCAGCTGGAACGCGGTGGAACGGAGTTCTGGAACCAGCGGTGTGGAGGGCAATCTAAACTCCCCTCTGTCCGGAGATCAGGGGGTGGGGCCACCAGCCATGTGACCATTTTCTCCGAGGGCAACCCACTGAGTTCCACTACCTCTTTTCCCAGGAAAAAAAAGCCCTGCCTCAGAGGGTTTGTGGATTTCATCTTCTCCTCCCTGAAGGTTCTGTCAATTTCACCTCCCCTTGGGAAAGGGGAAGAGGAAATAAACCCTTTGAGGAGCAATCTTTGCCTGCTCTAAAGATCTGCCGGTTTTGGATCTGTCTTTTAAAACTCGACTTCCTGGCTAACATTGCGCCTCCCTTCACTTGACCATCCTTGTGTAATTTGTCTCATGTAGATGGACTCTGTTGGCTTTTTTACCATAGCAGGTTAGGGGGACCTAGAGGTAGGCCTTCGATGAAGATCTTAAAAATTGTGTGCGCACCCTTGAGCACAGGCAGGGACCCCGACTATGGAAGGTTCTGGTTTTAAATATTAGACCTACTAGCTAATGTTTTTGGATTACTGGTGAAATACATTCCTTTTCTTGCAGCTGTGATGCGAACTGGCTGTAGTACCTGAACAGTCTTCATAGATAGGACACACAGAATACTGAGTATTCTAAACTGGATATAATTGGGGACACTCATAACTGTGGCCAGGTCACATGCTTTCAGGTGGGATACTGAACTTGGTAGGTCACTGCATTTATTTATTATTGCATTTACACCGTGATTTTCTTCCCTGCGGGGCCCCAATTAGCTTACATCATTCTCCACTTTGTCCTTTCAACAACCCTGTAAGGTAGACTAGGCTGAGAGTACATGACAGGCCCAAGGTCACCCAGTGAGGCTCCCTGGCAGAGTGGAGATTTGAAACTTGAACTCTCAGACCCTAGTTCAACAATCTAACCACTCGCCATTGTTAGATTTTTTTTTACCTAATTTATAGTCCGCCTTTCTCACTGAGACTTAAGGCGGATTACGCAGTGTGAGTCAGTATGGTCAATATCAAAGACATTTTAATAGGTGTGTAATGGGCTATATATGCAAATATTTAAAAATCCAATACAGAGCTGAAGAAATGCTGAAACAGAACATAAGCAATTGTACGACTGACATACTAAACATCACAGGAACTTACCGAGTAGGATCATACCTATAGCAGTAGTCATCTGTAGTCCCTTAAATATTTACAGCAATAGTAGTAAAGTCTGTGATCCCACCCTATCACCGTTGCACCCCCCCCCCCTTATACAAACAGCAGTCCTGGTACTGGAGGGGATGGGGGAGTGTAACCCTCTCCAGAGCAGGCCAAGAGGCCTAGTCCCAGAGGTTTAGGGGATTGTAGCTGCAGCCATGCATTGCTGGGTATTGTGTTATTGTTGCTTTGTAGGAAACTCACGTATCTCCATGGGCTTATCTGGATTGAGCTTTAGTTTACTGGCTTCTATCATGTTGCTGAATCCAGGAGACATGCATTTCAACTGGATGCCACAGAAGTAGAAATGGCAATATGGTGCCATCAGACTTATGACTCTTTACTCTGGATCTTCTTATAACCTTTCCCATTAGATGTGGATTGTTGGGGCATGGAATTCTTGCTTCTCTAGAGAGCCCCCTGGATTCTTTAATGGGTAGTGCATGCACACTGGGCTCTAAGCCAAAAAGACATGGGTGTGCAGTCCTGATTTCTGCTGGGATGTTCTACGAGGAGTGTTGGCAGAGTCACAAAGATGATGTCTTGAGGAATATACTAAGCTCCTTCCGCTAGAGAGTCAGTGTATCTGTTCCGCCAAAGAGTTTGTTGACTGCAAAGCAAGGCGTGAATTCCAAATACCTGCTTACTTCAAATCTTGCTCCAATGAATGCTGAATTAAAAGAATCGATTTAGTCTGGAAAGCGGGGAGTGGGAGCCGAGAGGCGTCTTTGTCAGCCTCGCTGAAACTCGTGCAGAAAATGTTAGTTCAACCCATTTCTTAGAGCAGGAGGGTCATGGCGTACAACGAAATCTGTCCTGTGCAGATCAAAATGACCACCTGAGCCGTGACGCGGGACAGTACGGAGGAAGAACATTTGGATGAACCTCGTGTGGAAGAACCTCGTACGGAAAGAATGTTCCCCTTCGAAATGTAGCATTGGTGCACCTCCTGGTCATGCGCAAGGGTTGGGAGGTAGACCAAGGGCAGCTTTTCAGGGAGTGAGTTGCAGTAGGCCCTTGGACTACAACTGGCAAAGATAACCTCCCTTCTTTCTCTCTCTTCCTCATTCCTTCTCTAAGGAGAGATTGTGAAATAACTTTTTGTGCAACTGCATGGAACCGAACTTTTAAATTACAAGTTACTTTCATGCCCTGAACCCCCCTCCCCTAGTCTGGATACCTGAGAGCTGTTTCTTAGCAAAGACATTGCTTTGTGTCCTTGCTTTGTGTTTTTTAAAAATTTAATTTATTCAAATATACAAAAACAACTACCCATATCCACAATATAGTTTTAAAAAGTCTAAGAGAATGAGTGTGTGTGTGTGTGTGTGTGTGTGTGTATGGATAGACAGGTACACATACACATTAAAAACATAAAATTACAGCACTAGAAAACACAGTATACTAGATCAGCATTTTTCCTCTGATGCTTACATAAAATCTTACTGCTGTATCCACGGTTGAGTGTAAAATAAGGTAACCCTTTCCTTCCGTCTTCCTTGTGTTTTACTGTCCTATAACGTATTTACATACAACTTTCCAGCTTAGTTATAGTCCAAAGATAAGAAATTCATAAACATAGATATAGCTTCTCTGAGTTCAAAAGATTTCGCCTTGCTATTCTAAATAATCCAAGATAGAGTGCCAGATAGTTTTGAAATCATGATTATAGGTTCCTAAAAGTCTATGGTTTAAAGAACAGTTATCTTTGCCATTGCATAATGTCCCCAGATTTTTTATGCCATAGAGACAATGGGGGGGGGGGGGCTGCTGGATTTTTCCAATAGTTTTTTCTTAAACAATTGTCCTTTAAAGAGAAAGCGACCTGGAGAAAGCTAGAAATGTCTGCTTATTGCAGACTTTTCTGTATGCTGCAGCACGGCCCCAGTGCTACTGCGTCTTAAATTCAAATTCTTTCTCCTGAGAAATGCCACAGAGATCCAATCCTCCCATGTGTGGAACAACAAAAAATGACTGCCAGACACTAACTAAGGGGCCGTTCTCTCTGTGTGTTTGTGTGTGTGTATGCGTGAGTACAATAATGCATTAAAACGAATCAATTTGCTTATGCTGAGGGACACTCACTTAGGGCAGAGAGTAATTACTCAGCCTGAATAATGGGCTCTCTGTTTGTGAGGAGAAGTGGGTGGTAGGCTTGCCCAGCAAGCACCCGCATTTTCCCTGCAAGATCTCCGAAAACTTGCATTAAATTTCAAGCTTCTCTTCAGTTGTAGCACTTTAGGTGTTGTGTATTTTTTTTTTTATTGTGGCTTTTAGTAAGCCACTGAGTTGACTGAAGGTCAAAATTCTTAAATATTTTCTCTCCCCCCAGTTGTAAAGGATTCCTTCACAATTTTTTATAGGTTCAGCAGGTAGAAAGATGTGTATTTTAAAAGCAAACAGAATTTTTTAAAAATATAGATATAAATGTTTGGCAGTGTCTGGTAGTAGCAATTCACATTCAACACATCCAATGAGTTTTTAAACTAGTACCGTTCTAGGCAGTTTTACTCTCTTCCCGCAGTGATTTTCTCAGCCAGGATATTTTTTTAGTCCTCCTTCCAGGCACATCTGGCTCTTTCCGCGCACAAGAGCGACGGTGCTTCCATTTTGCATGGCAACTGAATGCCTGGCTAGAGCTCCTGATAAAGATGTTTTTTATTCATCTATTTAATTTTGCTTCAGTTATATCCCACTTTTCTCCCTGTTGGGGAACTGAAGCAGCTTACATCTTTCTCCTCTCCTCCATTTTATCCTTACAACAGTCCTGTGAGGTAGGTTAGGCTGAGAGTATGTGACTGGCCCCAGGTCAGCCGGCAAACTTCAGCGGCAGAGCAAGGGTTTGAACCTAGCCCTCCCAGATCCTAATCTGATCCTCTAGCCACTTCATTGCTCATTTGAACAGAGCCTGCTGCAGGTGCCACTCTGCAAATAGACAAAATCAACAGCTACCCATATACATGCATTCTTTGTGGTGGCCCTCACTTTATGGAACGGCCTGTCTGAAGAGGTCACGAGGGCTCCTGGCTTTCCACAACTGTGTAAAACTGAATTATTCAGCAGAACTTTCTTCAGGTGGTAGGGCTGTGCTAGAAGGAAATGGTTTAGAGAGATGCGTTGGTACAGGGATAGGGTCTGTAGGCTATACTACTGTGTACCATCTGTTGCTGTAAGTATGCTCCTACTGGATAGTTCTACTTTTTTAAATATGTCATATCAGTTTGCTTATGTTGTGTTTCAACATTTTTTTCAGTTCTGTATTGTATTTCTGCTCTTTTCTCCATTTCTGCTGTCCTTATCCTGTTGTATTGTTTATTGAATGTCCCAGCCGTTGATTATATTGACTTACACTATGTTAATTGAATCTCAATGAGATATAAAGAAGATAAATAAATTTCTGCAACGAAGGGAGCTAGAGACTTTAAATAAAAGAAACCTGGGAATTCAGAAAGCATAATACATATTGTAATGCTATTCAACTGCTGATTAAAAAACCAAGGGGATTAGACAGATTCGTGGAGGTCCATGAATGTCAGACTATGGGTGACAGGATATAGCAGACAGATCTCTGTCCCATTTGCAGTAAGACTCAAGTACTTAGTCAAATGGATTTTATTCAGAAATCAGATCATTTCCATATTCAGGTCCATAGGTCTACTTAGGAGTAAGACAAGCATCTAAGCAGCTTGCCTAGATATTGACAGGAATGACAACATGTGAAAGATACATCTCTTTTCTAGTTCACTTTTTCCTCCCCCCTCCCAATTATAAACCATCTTTTGCCACTCTTTCTTTGTGAGAACATTTTACATATTTGTGATAGCATGATGCGTTGCTAGGAAGAAAGACATATCATAGTCAGAGGAAAAACAAGGTCATAAACACCTGACTCTCGGCCATTTGGGGCGTGTTTCAGCCTGGATTGGGGCTGAAACAGCCCAGATCAGGCCTCTGATGGGTGGTGGATCACTCTCCCACTCAGCAGCAGCCCAATCCTGACCATTTTGGGCCCCTTCTCAGCCATTTTCAGCCCCTTTTTTGCCATTTTGGGCCCAATTTCGACCCTGAATGGCCAGGATTGGGTCCAAAACAGCCAGGATAGGTGATGTCAGGGTGTGTGGCATATGCAAATCAGTTATGCTAATGACACACTTCTGGTGATGGCAAGGGCCGTGGCATATGCTAATGAGTTATGTTAATGAGTTATGCTAATGAGTTCCTCCAGCTCTTTTTCTACAAAATGACCCCTGATGCCAGCCCAATGGACCGCTGGTATGATCCAGCAGGGTGGTTCTTATGTTCTTAAAATTTCCAGGGTAAAGTGGTGGTGTGGTGTGATTTTCACTGTTGGGGACCCCCAAAGATTGCTGGGGCACTGAGGCCTATTTATTCCCTCTTTGGGTCTTCTCCAGCCTTGGCCCGTCTGTGTCGCCTGGTGTGCTCCCAAATGGACACGGAAGAAATCAAAGCCACCTAATTGCCATTCACGAATCCATTTTTTAACAGCGCCAATTAGGAATAGTTTATTAGCAACCAGCTTGAGGAAGCATCGGGGAGACTAATTTGCCATAGGAGGCCTTTCATGGGCTTTGAAATTTCTGCTCTGTATCCAGGATCCAAATGAGATCACCGGAGGAATGAACCTGCTCTTTAAAAGCTAATTTGTACACAGGAAGTTTGAGCCTGAATATTCTGAGTGATGAAAAATGCATTATTTGGTCTCGTTAAGGAACTTCATTTCTCTTTAAAAAAATGATAATGAAGATCTGGGAAGATGAAGCTGCGCACTTGAAATGTGATCGGTGGGTTCTTAGGAGCTGAGGTGTTAGTTCTCCGCCAAGTAGTGGCCGTAGAGGTATCACAGCTTCTCTTGGCTTAAAACTTAAGAGTAGCACATTGGTCATTGCCAAGACCCCACTGGCTTGTCTGCGGAAACAAATATTGTCATTTTGGGGTGTAAACCTCCTCAGTGTTTGATGGCTGAAATCCAGATGTTGTGCCAAAGTAATCCAGAGACCTGAGCTGCCTCTTGTTGTACTGCAGACCGGCCTATCCTGTAAAAGTCAGTTTTTTATAATATAATAACATTCAATTTATATACCGCCTTCAGGCCAACTTAACACCAACTCAGAGCGGTTTACGAAGTATGTTATTATTATCCCGACAACAATCACCCTGTGAGGTGGGTGGGACTGAGAGAGCTCTGAGAGAGCTGTGACTGAGCCAAGGTCACCTAGCTGGCTTCAAGCGGAGGAGTGGGGAATCAAACCCGGCTCTCCAGATTACAGTCCTGCCGCTCTTAACCACTACACCAAAGTGGCTGTCATCTTGGTCATGAATTTGACAGTTTTTTTAAAAGATTGGTCAGTAAAGTCAATATTTCTTTATTTTCATGAATGCAGTTTGTGTGTGTGCGTTTTTGTTTTGTTTTGGAAGGAGGTCAAGAAAAAAAGGCTTGTGGATGCAGTGCAGAAAACTTGAAAAACAAAAGCATTTGTTAGAAACTTTTTTTCAGCAAAAAAACAAAGATAAAGTCAAAGGAAGGACAAATATTATGTTACAGTAATTATGTTTTGTTCTCATAATGATTATTTAATATATGATTTTTAAAAGGTTTTGCTGTTTTATTATCTGCAGTATGGGATTATTTTTAAAAGGGAATCTTTTTTTGCCTTAAATTTTGTACATTGTCCTGTCTTCACAAAAATATATATTTTTTCAATAAAAAGGTGTGCGATGGCTGGCTATGGGTGTGGTGGAAGCCAGATGATAATAATTTTTAATGAAGTTCCAGTGTTTCTTTTAAAATGCTAATTTATCGATAGGCTGAAATTAAATTGTTCAGTAATTTGTCAGTATTTGGCTGGATTCTTCGGAATTTTCGTCAGTAAAATCAGTAATGTTGACCCTTTGATTAGCTTCCACCCTTGCATACAACCCCTGGCACCCACCCACCAAAATCCTTTTCCCTTTAGTTGGGCCTGATGCTGAAAATGAGCCCAGCTGGATGGGGGGGAAGGCTGTGGAGCAGAGATCCTTGCCCCTTTGGATGCTAACATGGCATCCTCATGTTTTCAGATCTGATCGAGGCTAACAGGCACTTGAAGGCATGAAGTTGTTGCATCTGGTGTGGGTTTAATCTTGCACTTAGAATCTCTCTACACGAGACATCTTACACGAGGACACTCAAGTATAGGGAGATGCAATGTTATCTGGGAAGCATAGTTTAGAAAGACAGAGCCGAGGGATCTGTCAGTTTCACCTCTCTACACAGAGCTGGCAGAGATCTCTCCTCAGACGGTTTGTTAATTTTATCTTCACCTCCCCAAAGGGAAGGTGAAATTGACAGAGCCTTCTCTAGGAGCAGCACCCGACATTTTTTTGAGTCGAGTTTAAATGGGAGCTTCTGAATACTGAGAATTACGTCGGTGTGATAACCATCTTTGAAAAAGACTCGGAAACGGGACCTCCCCCCCCCAATAACCGGTTGGCCCATTAGATGGTCTTATCCAACCTGCACGTGTCTGGACCTATACTTGAATTCTGACCCTATGAATTTCTAGAGAAAATTCCAAGAATACTGATGGACTTCAGAAATAATAATTGTTCATAGGTGATACCATCATGACTTTGCACTAGCACTTTATGTATAGTCTGTATATGAAGACTGTGTGTATTGATGATGTATTGAATGGCAATTGGAATTAGGAAATAACAGCAAGAATACTTTTGTAATTTTTCTAAGTCTTTATTTCATCAGGATTTCACGTTTGTTGTTTATTGCTAGCTCTGTGTAGAGAGCTGAAATTTAAACTATGCTTCCCAGCTAACATTGACTCTCCCTAACCTTGAACGTCCTCCTATAAGATGCCTCATGTAGAGGGACTCTCTGAAAAGGCAGACTGTGCAACTTGAAATAACATCTTGTAAAGCTATGCAGACTTCTTTGCTGGATAACTTTGCTTTTCTCGTCAGGCTTGGATGCAAAGGATTATACTGAACGTTGGAGGCCCATCTGCACTCCCTGCCCCCTTAGAAATATGCTTTCACACACCCCTTTTTGAAGCTTTGCTGAGCATTGCGACCCCACAAGGGGCAGAACTTCTGAACATGCCACGGAGGTCTTTCCAAGTGTCCCCATGCTTGCATTCTGATTGGCCGCAGATTCCAGCCTTACGAGAGAAGCGCTTGGGTCAATCCAGTTGGGGGCTGTCTGCTGGCTCCTCTGTGGTTGTGTTTTCTAGGCTGGAGTTTCATCCTATTTATCACCAAGAACAACAAGAACAACATTAGATTTATAAACTGATCAAAAGAGATCATGTTAGATCTCCTTACTTGGTGAATATCACATCCCAAAATCTCAGAAAATCATTTACCTCCCTGTGCTTTCAAACAGTGCTGACAGCTTTACTTACAGGAAGATATCATCAAACCCCAATGGCTCTCCATCTCTGTATATGCGGTGCCTCAGTTCCTGAGGATCTTCTACATTACACTTTATTTTGTCCCATGTATGCAGAGGTTAGAGCTAAATTTCTTGCTAACTTGTTAGCGGGGCGTAACTTTACCTCTGATATTGGCAAATTAGTTTTTTTGTTATCTAATACTGATTCATTTGTCACTAGCAGAGTATCCCTGTTTGCCTTAGCTGCAAAAAAGATTAGGGCCAAGATTGTTTCCTCAGAAAACTAACTTTTCCCCTAACTATCTGGTATTTATTAAGGTTCCATTTTAATTGTATTTAATTTTTGTTATTTTAATAACTGTATTTTATGCTTGTATGATACATTTCTATTTTTACTGTTCTTAACTCTGTATTGTGATGGCCTTTGGCCATATACAATTAAACCTTTGTACACTGCACTAGATTTATATATTGCCCTTCAGGACAACTTAATGCCCACTCAAAGCGGTTTACAAAGTATGTTATTATTATCCCCACAACAATCACCCTGTGAGGTGGGTGGGGCTGAGAGAGCTCCGAGAAGCTGTGACTGACCCAACGTCACTCAGCTGGCTTCAAGCGGAGGAGTGGGGAATCAAACTCAGCTTTCCAAATTACAGTCCTGCCACTCCTAACCGCTACACTAAACCGGCTCATTTTAGCTCTGTGGATTGTGCTTAATGAGTCACTTTTGCTGAGAGGTTCTAGCCCGCAGTTTTGTCAGCATCTTATGTGTGTCTCATTGTTTAGTTCCAGTGCCAAGGAAACAATGCTAAATTAAATCCTTACGTTGACAGCTGTGTCATATTCGGCAGAAAGGGGTGCATTAGCAGACATGGAGCTGTTTAGAAATCCACATTAGAAATTTTTCTGGTGCGCTGGGAACAATTTTGGGGTAGGCTTTTAACGTGGATTTTATTGTAATGTGGTTTTTGTTTTGGAAGCTGCGTTGCCACAATGGAAGAAAGCTCTTAGCTTAATTGAACTGGGTGTCTTAATACAGCAGCTCATCAGTCACCAACCACAGTTCGTTCCTTTGGTGGTGGTTAATTGTATTTCTCTCCAAGGCATAGCTAATCAATGCTACTGGTAGAAGATGTTCTGTATTTCTGTCCCCTATCCCGTAGTTATGCAGATAAACAATTGCAGGTCATAATAAGCTAGCGAAGAACAATACAAGTATATTTTTGGAGTTGGAGGTGGGACTTCAGTGCGCTTCTGTTTTGTGGCCTCAGCAACAGAGTAGTACCAAGAGGCAGTTGCTCTTTGGGACATAAGGGGAGCCCTCTGAGATCAGACCAAGTACCATCAAGTCCAGCGTTTTGTTTCCAAAAGCATCAGTCAGGCACCTCTGGGCATTTGCAAGTAGGTCATGGAAGTTAGAGCCTTTCCCTAAAGAACTGAGAGAGGCATGCAACTTTTCCTCCTGACTCTTTCTCCTCATCTCCTTTCTTCCTCTCCTTTGTATGGGAATGTATTGCAGGCGACCAGGTGTTTGCAGCCTAGGAATTTTGGACGATGGTTGTTGTGGGTTTTCCGGGCTGTATCGCCGTGGTCTTGGCATTGTAGTTCCTGACGTTTCGCCAGCAGCTGTGGCTGGCATCTTCAGAGGTGTAGCACCAAAAGACAGAGATCTCTCAGTGCTACACCTCTGAAGATGCCAGCCACAGCTGCTGGCGAAACATCAGGAACTACAATGCTAAGACCACGGAAAACCCACAACAACCATCGTTCTCCGGCCGTGAAAGCCTTCAACAATGCAATTTTGGACACCTTCCTAACACATTGTATTCCTCACCATTTCTGAATCAGGGGGTGACTCTCATTGGATATTACAGCCGTGTGACCCTTTTCAGGCTGACTTCAATGCAAATATCGCTGGAAAATTCTGTTGGGTTAGCTGTGTTTGCAAGGGCTGAAGTTTGGGTGTGGCTAGCGTTGAACGAGGAACAGGTTTCAAATTGCCTTTCTAGAATGAAAATCACTGGTTGAGCTTCGGCCAGTCTTGCACAAAGACAGGCCAGCCTTCCTCACAGGGTTGCTGAGAAGATAAAATGAAGGGAGAACCATGCATGCCTCTCTCTGTTCTTTGATTTTTTGATTTAAGATGCTGATATTGTCCTTGAAAAGAAACCTCTTGAGTCATGCGTAACCATCTTTTTTAAAATTGGGTTTTCCTGAAAAACAGTGACTGACACGTTCTTTGGAGCGAGGTATTTGGGAGGGAAATGAGAATCCAGGGAGGAAAGACGTATTCAGTTCCACTTCGTAACCTGATGTCAGATGAAGTGAATCCTGCCTGTGTTCCTGTACGCAGCAGTGAAGTGTTTAAAAAGTGTGCACATGCAACTAGATTAAATGTGGGATTTAGGCACGGTGTCAGTTGTTCAGTGCTTGGCCTTAGTTTTTGGACCCATGAAGAATGCGCGTGCTCGGAAGCATCTTTGATGCCTTTTAGTGTTTACTGAATGGTTGTGGCTAACTTCAGTTCATATGCAGTTAAGGCAAAGTGCTTTCCAGGTTGGGGGCTATGATTTCCAGCCTGTTAGGTTTCTGTTGTATTGAAGAAGCGCAAGAAAAGATGGAGGAAAGGCTAGATTTTCCCTAGATGCTTTCATCAGCAATTTCCTGCTCTTTCCTACCCCCTCGGTTTGTCAGCTGGAACCACGGACAGCTCCATTCTCAAAGCAATGACTTGTCTAATGCAGTGGGGGGGCAGTGTTAGTGCAGGGCCCAAGGATCTCTTCTGGCTGCATTGCTTTGAGAATGGAACTGTCCATGGTTCCAGCTTAGAGGAAAGGTTGTACAGCCATACGGGTTGATGCACCCTTCAAAACCAAGAACAAAATCTATTGGATACCTTTTAATTTGGAAAAACTGAGTTGATGCAAAACATTGGGCCAGCTTTTGAGCCCATCAGGACTAATCAGCAGGCAGGCCATTATAAAATTTAAAAAGATAAAAGGGTGCAAAGCAGAGTCTTTCAAGCCATGGTGTTAAGGGCGTGCATGATCAGGCCTGAAGACCACAGCCCGAAGAATCTGCTTTTCCACCTTGTTCTCTTCTGAAGTTTTGTAACATCCAGCCTGATGAAGAGCTCTGGTGAGCTCAAAAGCTTGCACAGTGTTTAGATTCGTTTTGGTTGGTCCTAATAAAAGCTGTTACACAGATTTTGTTCTTGCTGGATCCAACTGACAGGCTGTCGGGGTGGGGGTGCAGAGCAGAAGGATGCCAATGACCTCCTCTAGAGAAGTTGCAGTCCCTGCTCCTTGATTTCCTAGCACTTCATTTATACAACGGGAAACATAACTAGCTGGAAGTCATGGCCTCCAACCTAGAAAGTTCTTCAGCTTAATTTCAGGAGCCAGTGGACCTCTTTGTAGGGCTTGCTTTAAGACACCCCTTTCCATGTCAACCCATGTTCAGATTCTTGCTGTAAAATTCACTGGATGGCCTTGGGCCTTCTTCACAACCTCGCCTACCTTGCAGGACTACTTTTGAGATCTTTAACAGAAGAGAAGGGAGCAAACATGACCAAGAATCGTCTGCTGCCTGTTCTGACATTGTGCTGAAAGAGGGCGGTCAGTTCTGGAGCAGAGGCCAACTGGCAGAAATGGCTGGGAACAAGGGCCCATTGAAAGGCAGCATCGTTTCTTCCTGGCCTGGGAACAAAGCAAAGAGGGATAGCGGTAGGCTATCACTTAGAAAAGTGGAGGAGGGGCAGACTGCTCAGAAGAGGAGTGCTGTGCTGTTGACGCTTGTGTATGAGTGATCTGCTGTGTTAGTGCAAAGGTAGGTAGGTCAGTGTGAATGCTCTGGTAGCCAATGAGGCAGTTAAAGACAAGGAGCGAACTGATTGTCTGGCGCTTGTTCTTTGGTGAGTTTTTCTGTTCTTGTAGTTTGTACAGTTCTGAGTTTCTTTCTCCTGTGGGTGGGGGAAAGAGAAGTCTCAGGCCCTGTTTTGGTCACGCTGCGGACTTGCAAACTCCTCACAGTAAATTCGCTTCTCTCTAGCCAGAGTGAGGAATCAAAGCAGAGGATGCTCACTGGCCGCACATGAATGCGCTTGGAGCAATCGCGGCTTGTGGTGAAAAGGCAGATTTGTCTATTGTGCTTCCCGACGATGGGAGGCAGGAAGTGGCAGGACGGATCCCTGAATGCCCGCTTCCCAAATAGGCTGCTTTGATCCTGGGAGACTGTCTTTTCACACACTGCCGTCTCCAACTGCTGCTGCTGTCTCTGAGTCGCTTTTGTGTGTTCTGTTCCCTCCGTGAACACTCCTCTTGTTCAGCGCAAAAAAAAGCAAAAATCTGGTCTTGGGGACTCTTGGAGAAGCTTCAGTGGCTCATCTAGGCCAGAGTTCATGCCTCTTCACCACCAGGCTTCCAAAGCTGGAGGTTAGCCAAGGGGCGGCTGTGCGGCTCCAACAGACCCGCTTTTGTTGAGCTGGGGTTTTTCATCATCTCTTGCTGTTGGGTTAGAATTTCTTAGAGGCTGCCGGAAAGGGGCTTCTAGCTGGCGCCTGCGTATGTACGACCGTCTTGCAAACGATGACCTGTCTGCTAAGATGGGTCAGAGAATCAGGCAAATGTTGCTGGAATGTGTATCTTGGAAGGAGATGGGGGCAAGCACAGGGCTCAGGGAAATGTGCCTCATAGAGGGTGCCTCTGGCTGAGATGCTTCAAAGGTGGCATATGATTTCTTGCCTGCAGATGTGGAGTTCAGGGTGGCTTGTTTGACAATGGTAGGAACAGCACAGAACCTTTAACCTGCTCGTTTTTAGCTTGCTTGTTCAGTGTTGTTTGTTCCAGATGCAAGGGCAGGAGAACTGCCTTTTTTCTCCTGTGCAGCAGGGCCATTTAAACTATGTCAGGGGAGCGTAACTGTGTTGCTATGGTGGGTAATTCTCTGAAACTGTCATGAATTAGTGCCCAAAGCAGCATGTTGTGTGGGAGATTCGTGATTGGGACTCCTGTGGCCTTTCTTTTTGAGTGAAATGCCACCACTGCGTGGGTGGGTGGGTTTTTGGTTGGGTCAGAGCAGCGGTAATGGGGAGAACCTCAAATCCTTTGCCCTGGGCATGGATTCCAGTTTGGTGTAGTGGTTAAGATTGGCAGGACTCTAATCTGGAGAGCCGGGTTCGATTCCCCTCTCCTCCACTTGAAGCTGGCTGGGAGACCTTGGGTCAATCACAGCTCTTTCAGAGCTCTCTCAGCGTCACCCTCTTTCAGAGCTCTCTCAGCCCCACCCTCTTTCAGAGCTCTCTCAGCCCCACCCTCTTTCAGAGCTCTCTCAGCCCCACCCACTTCACAGGGTGATTGTCATGAGGATAATAGCACACTTTGTAAACTGCTCTGAGTGGGCATTAAGTTGTCCTGAAGGGCAGTATAGAAACTGAATGTTGTTGTTGTTCCCAGATTAAAATATGCCCATCTTCCCAGGCACGATGTCATGTCTGAGCCCCATCCATGCCAATTTTGATTCTGTTCTGCTGAACACAGTGTATCTAGCTATAGCTCAGTATCACTTTGCTAGTGTCATAACTATTTCTCAGGCTTTCACAAGTGTTTATCTGTTGGACTGTAACAGCTTCCAGTGTTTATGACCTCGTGCTCATTCCCAGACAGTGCTGTGTTTTGCTTCCTAGTAACTCGTCGTGATATCACAAATATGTGAAATGTTCTCACACAAAGAGTGCGCCAAAGTATTGTTTACAGTTGGGAGGGGGGAGAAAGGAGTAAACCAGAAGGGTGAAAGAGAAGTCTCTCTCCCATGATGTTATTACTGTCAACTTCTACTCATGCTGCTTAGATGCCTGCCTTGCTTCTAAGTAGTCCTATGGACCGGTATATGGAACTGATCTGATTTCTGAATAAAATACATTTAACTAAGTACTTGTGTCTTACTGCAAATGGGCCAGAGATCTGTCTGCTGTATCCTGTCATCCATAGCCTGACACACAAGAAGATACTGAGGTCCTATCATAATATGTAGTTTGGCCATCAATTTCTTGAGCACTGGACAAAGGTCTTGCTTTGGAGAGGAGACTGAACCTTTTGCCTCTTGTTAGTAATGGTCACTGTCCTAGGAGAACCGGTCATCGGTGACATTTACTGGACAATCTTTTTGCAGTTAAAAAAAATGGAATCTCATGAAAGGCTTCTGGAAACTGGCAGCTTCCTTTGGCCGTTTCCTCTGCGTGCTTTTGAGGGGCTGGGACCAGTTCCCTACAGCCCTTTCGAAGGCAACGTTCTTCTCTGCAGCAAAATCGCTGCTGCTGGGCTCCCCGATGCTGGAATCCCCCAGCCCTGAGAATCAATGAAGTTAATTAGCAGTGATTAATGAGAGTGCGCTGATTGTTGACTGTAGCCATTAGGGCTGCGAGTGGCCAAACGGTTGGCAGGGAGGCACAGCTAGGCGGGCCCCACTGCAAAGCCAATTTAGGTTTTGTTTTCTGCATCGCTTGCAGCTTGGAGTTTAAAAATATCACCCGCTCCCAAAGAATGGCAGAAATGTTGGAGGAAAGAATGGTAAATCTTTTTATTTCTGGACTGTTATCCCCTCCCCGCTTCCTCCACTGAACTGGGAGTTGAGGTGCATCTTCTAAGTTCTCCCATATAGAACTCTGAACAGCTTGGAAACTGATGCAGTTTTAATATGTTTCTTGCAAGGAATCCTGGGAACTTGAGCGTTGCGGGTCTGCTGGACCATATCTGCTGCAGGGTAGGAGGGAGAGAAGTTGTTACTGATTGGTTACTGAGCTGACCCCCTTAGCAACGTTTGTGGAGGGCTTTAAATGGCTGAAGGGTTGCCAGCCAAGCACTAGCAGCTGTCAGGGGGCAGGGACATTGAAAGCAACATTGTTGGCAATGTCATGCCATCACATCTGGTGCGATCCCGGAAGTGATATCAGCATATTGGTGCAACAATCTAGGGTTCCACCAAAACTCTGTTGTTTTACCATAGCCTTTTGGTGGAATCCTAGAGTGTCATGCTTTTGGGTTCATGCTGGAAGTGATGACATGGTAACATCAATTTTCCTGACATTTTTCTCAGGGGGTGGGGAGGAGATCCTGGACCTGGCCACTCGAAGTCTGCTGTTTCAAAGTGCAAGTTTTGACCCGGGTGTGTATGAATCTCTACTTAAATTTGCTACTCTGTGCAAGGAACTTTCAATGTACCTCTCCTCACTCCGCTAATTGGAGTGGCTGTGAGGGTTGGGAGCCAGTAATGAATGATTAGGGTGTTAGACTAGGATCTGAGAGGCCCGGGTTGGAATCCCCCACTCCACCATGGAAGCTTGTTGGGTGACCCTTGGCCAATCACAGGTGCTCAGCCTAGCCGATCTCCCAGGGTTGTTGGAAAGATATAACAGAGGACAGGAGAATGACGCAAATAACTTTGGAGTACCCATTGGCAAGAGGCAAGGTATAAATGATGGAAATATTGAAGTAAGGCCAGGTCCTTCTCTGAGGTGGCACTTGTTGGGGGGGGGCGCGCTTTTCCCCTGTTAAAAGTTAGGTGTTAGGTTAAAATTTGCTTATTCATTTGGTATTTTGCATTTTTATTGGGCGTTTAATGGTGTGCTTGAGTGAGCTTACCAATTTTTATCTGTTGCGTAAGCTTCAAGGTTTTTCCATCCTGGAAGTTTTAGTGCCACGGCTTTCACTGTTCTGTTCTATTAGCCTATCGTTATCCTGCTCATCCTCTGAAGAGTTGAGCCATTCCTGTGTGGGTACTCTTTATCTTCACAACAACTTTGTGAGATAAATTCAGCTGAGAGAGAGAGAATGATTGGCCCAAGGTCACCGAGTGAGCTTCGTAGTGGAGTGGGGATTCAACCCGGGGCCTCCCAGATCCTAGTCTAGCATCTATACACTGCCCCATGCTGACTCCACTGTTTGTGGGGTTGCTAGATGTATTGTATTGCTCTGGCTCTTGATTTGGGGGTTTGTATTTTGAGACTCCATGCTATGAGGAAGACAGAATGCTGTTATTGTTATTTTTAAGTGTTCTCAGAAGTGGTTCTTTGTGCCAAGTACTTGAGTGGAGGCCGCCTGTGAATCACGGTTCTCGTTGTTTAGTCTGTGGAAGTTGGTAAAACTCCGCAGCCTCCAGGGGGTCATCAACTTCTCCGGCTTTGTTGGTTCCTCTTGAGCTGGCTGTTAATTGCTCTGTGGGCTGAGCGGGTCATCTGCAGTATGTTCCTGCACCTTAATTATCTTTCTGTTCTCCTTCCCGTATTGCGGATGATTTAAATGCAGTCACTTGAGGACATAAAGAGCAAGCATTGCAGGGGGGCGATGGAGAATGAGCCATTTTTCTGTATGGTAGTAATTCCATGTGCCCGCAGAGCTCTCGAGGCTACCTAATTCACCTCATGGAAGGAGGAGCTCTGTGTACAAATCTCAAAGCTGGGGTTTGTGCGCACCTGAGTGCTCAGAAGTACAAGTGAAGAGTATGTGCGTAGTTTCAGTGAGAGCCAGTTTGGAGTAGTGGTTAAGAGTGGCGGGACTCTAATCTGGAGAGCCGGGTTTGATTCCTCACACCTCCGCTTGAAGCCAGCTGGGTGACATTGGGTCAGTCACAGCTTCTCTGAGCTCTCTCAGCCCCACCCACCTCACAGGGTGTTTGTTGTGGGGATAATAATAACATACTTTGTAAACCACTCTGAGTGGGCATTAAGTTGTCCTGAAGGCTGGTATATAAATTGAATATTGTTATTATTATTATTGGATGGACAGATGTCAAAGAACAGTCTGGTGCCCCCAGTTGCTATGTCATTGGCTAGCTTCTTTGCAGACCTTGATTTGCACAGCTTGCTGCTATGTTTCTGAGCACTCTTTCTCAGGGCTTTTTTTCTGGGAAAAGAGGTGGTGGAACTCAGGACTTAGTGTTCCACTCTAGAGCGGCGTGGAGGGCAATCTAAACTCCCCTCTGTCTGGAGATCAGGGGGCAGGGCCACCGACCATCTGACCATTTTCAAGAGGTGCTGGAACTCTGTTCCACCGCATTCCAGCTGAAAAAAAGCCCTGCTCTTTCTACAGCTTTGAGGACTAGCGACTTGATACATTTTGCAAAAGCAGAATTCCTTCTCAGCTTGGAAGATGAGACTTTGAGCATGCCACAAGAATTCAGCTGGAATATGGAATAATTATAGCTCTAGTCCTTTTAATTTTACATGGCCAAGACTGAAAGGGGAAAAATTCATTTTGGGTGATAATTTCAAACAAAGGTCTGCAAATAGTGACTGGGCTTGGTAATCAAGTGGTGTTTTCTACCAGTCAGCTGTGAAGCTCACACTGTCCATTGTGATATTGCCTGTAATGCTATGATAGCTTCTTGAGTAATCAGACTTTACACTAAGTAGGTAGGAGAAAAGGTTTTGCTGTGCTGGGAAGGTGCATCAAAATTCATAAAAGAGTAACCTCCCTCCCATTTCAGCATCTCAGTAGAAATGCCCCTCTCCAATGGAGGAAAGCCAGAGGTGGGGGGGAAAAAACCAAAAAATGTTGGGTAATTTTTAAAAAATATGAATATGTGGAATGCTGGCTAGAGCCTTCGACAACCATTAATTTCAATAGACTCCATCTGCATGGTAAGGATTCTCTGATCTGCATTTATTGTAGAAGCGTTCACGTGGCATTGGAGTTTCCCATATATGGCAGTTTTCTGCATGTTTTGCTCCAGTGGACACCATTTTTCTTGCATTTCCCCCCTTGCTGTACCACCAGAGGGTGATTGCTCAAGTGTTAGTGCTATAGCAATTACTGATTTTTGTGGGTCCTCTGCAGATGTGCCAGAGAAAATGGTGGCCACGAGGGGCTGTTGGAAGGAAGATTCTGCCAATGTGGGTGGCACCTCAGAAAATGAGCACCTTCCCTTCCAGATAAGGTGCTAATGTGCACAGACTGTATTCTTTCTGAAAAGATCACAGCAAAGCAGGTTTTAGAGAGAGCATATCACTGGGCAGGAAATGGACAGTTGGCTGTTGTGTAGATGCCCCCCCCCATGAGAAGGAGTCAAACGGCTGTGTGCACACAGTCTGCTCTAGGGGTGCCTTGGCATAGCGTGTCCCCAGTGGAGCTGCCACTATGCGCTTTGCATCACTCACCCTCTTCTAAGCAAAGTGCTCTTCCAAAGGCCACCCTCCCTTTTCTTCTTTTTATCACGGTGCAATCATTCTTTTTCATGGAGTGTAATGCCGGGGCTTGAATTGCATGCTATTTAATCTTGACTAGAAGCGGCACCATTTAGCCTTTGGCTCCCTTTAGTGGAGTCGGACCCAGAGAACAAAACCAAATAGAATTGCGAGGAATGGTTCCTTCTGGCAGAGACGGCTATTAGTGGGCTCTGCGTCGGGCCGGGCTTTTGACTCAAAGGCCCCGTCGTTCTTTTATGCCCCAGACCGAGGGCTTTTTGCTTGCTACGATTTTCTGCTTATAAACAAGAAAAGAAATCAACTTGCATCTTCCTAAAGAGACCTGAGATGCTTTTGCTTTGCGTAGCGGAGAGCTGCGGCACTCCTGGTGCGCAGTAAAACCTTCCTAATTGAGAGCCGATCGCTGAGCAGCATTCAAGTACAGGAATAAAGCTAAATTGCTTGTTTTCTCTTCCCGATGTCTCTGTAAGGGTGAATGGACTAAGTTAAGAATTGTACATCTTGATATCGTGCACTTTTTGAGGGATGCTTGCTTGGTGTTTCCTCGGCGGATCTCATACACATGCGGCACTCCCCCTGCCCCCCCAACTCACAACAAGAGCTTCATTCAAGGAAGAGAACATTCCTGTCTGGTCTCTTCAGCACTTGGAGGCTACAAAAATATAGTTAAGCATCAGGAATCTTGCCTATAACTTTGTAAATATAGGATGGAGTCACTCACACCTTCCAGAATGCGTATTCTCTGGAGCAACAGCGCATGCATAAATAATTATTTAATTATTTAGGAAAACATCTCTGTTTCCCCTCTAGAGAACCTTCTTGAGGTGGCTTATGTAAGTAAAACATAATTAAAACATAAAATGCCAAGGAAGTTAATAACTAATAAACTATCAAAAATTCACCCAGCGCATTAAAACGGACTAAAACATTGAACAGCTTAAGATGAGTCTCATAAGATTTTCCTCAAGCTAGAAGCAGATTATAAAAAAATTAAAAAGGTCAAAGCCCTCTAGTTAAAAGCGTAGGTACGAAAGTTTTCCTCAGTGAAGATATATTGTCGAAGGCTTTCACGGCCGGAGAACGATGGTTGTTGTGGATTTTCTGGGCTGTGTTGTGGATTTTCCACACTTTGACACTGAGAGATCTCTGTCTTTTGGTGCTACACCTCTGAAGATGCCAGTCACAGCTGCTGGCAAAATGTCAGGAACTACAATGCCAAGACCACGGCAATACAGCCCGGAAAATCCACAACAACCATTCCTCAGTGAAGGTCTATATTGGTTTACATAGTTCTCCATTTTATCCTGACAACAACCCTGTGAGGTAGGATAGACTGAACGTGTATAACTGGCCCAAGGTCACCATGCAAGTTTCTGTGGCAGAATGGGGACTTGAACCTGGATCTCCCAGAGTCTAATGCAACACTCTGACCAGAGCACAACATTGACTCTGTTCTGGACCAGTGCCTGAAGGAGAGTAGAGCAGGTGCCAGGTGAGGCCGAAGAGGGGAGAGCATTCTGAAGGCAAGAGGAGCCATCACCAAAAAAGCTCTCATCGCTGCCAACAGGGGTACAAAGAGCTGGGCTTAGGAGGAGGATCTTAGCTGGTGGGCTGGATATTAGTCATAGTCCCTGGAGTGAAGGGCTGTCTTTTGGGCATAGGTGAAACAAACCACCTAAAACCATCCTTTGACATAGGCCATATCTCTTTCTGCAGAAACTTCATGCATTTTTATTTATTTATTTGATTTGATTTATACCCCGCCCTCCCCACAGATGGGCTCAGGGCGGCTAACAACATTAAAAAAATACATTAGAAGTCACAAAAACATAAAATCAATAATTGTTTAAAAGTCATTAAAATAGTCCAGGAGCAGGCCATTTAAACAAATATTGGGAGTCCGTATACAGGAATAGCAGATGGCCGAGGGCAGCTCCAGATAAAGTGGTGGTCTTAGATGGAAGGAGGAGGACACCCGCTGGCACTCAGCCAAAGGCCCGGCGGAACATCTCCGTTTTACAGGCCCTGCGAAACTGTAACAGGTCCTGAAGGGCCTGGATCTCCAGCAGGAGAACATTCCACCAGGCCGGGGCCAGGGCAGAAAAAGCCCTGGCCCTGGTTGAGGCCAGAAGGATATCCCTCGGGCCGGGGACCACCAGGAGTTGCTTGTCTGCAGAGCGCAACACCCTGCAGGGGGCGTAATGGAAGAGGCGGTCCCGTAGGTATGCAGGTCCCAGTCATAAGAACATAAGAACATAAGCAAAGCCATGTTGGATCAGGCCAGTGGCCCATCCAGTCCAACATTCTGTCACACACAGTGGCTAGAAATCCAGTGCCATCTAAAGGACTGTCAGTGAGGCCAGGACACCAGAAGCCCTCCCACTGCCTTCCTTCCAGCACCAAGACAACAGAGCACCACCTCCCCACAAAGAGAATACCATCTATCTCCTGTGGCTAATAGCCACTGATGGACCTCTGCTCCATATATTTGTCCAGTCCCCTCTTGAAGCTGGCAATGCTTGTAGCTGCCACCACCTCCTGTGGCAACGAATTCCATGTGTTTATCACCCTTTGTGTAAAGTAGTATTTTCTTCTATCTGTTCTAACCCGACTGCTCAATAATTTCATAGAGTGCCCACGAGTTCTTGTATTGTGAGAAAGGGAGAAAAACACATCTTTCTCGACCTTCTCTAACCCGTGCATTATCTTGTAAACCTCTATCATGTCTCCCCTCAGTCGTCTTTTCTCCAGGCTAAAGAGCCCCAAGCGCCTCAATCTTTCCTCGTAGGGAAAGTGTTCCAACCCTTTAATCATTTTAGTTGCCCTTCTCTGTACTTTTTCCAGTGCTATGATATCTTTTTTAAGGTGTGGCGACCAGAACTGTACACAGTACTCCAAATGAGGCCTCACCATCGATTTATACAGAGGCATTATGATACCAGCTGATTTGTTTTCAATCCCTTTCCTAATAACCCCTAGCATAGCATTAGCTTTTTTTATGGCAGTCGCACACTGTGCTGACGTTTTTAGTGAGTTATCTATCATGACTCCAAGATCTCTCTCTTGGTCAGTCTCCGCCAGTTCAGACCCCATCAACTTGTATTTATATTTTGGATTTTTGGTTCCAATGTGCATTACTTTGCACTTGGCTACATTGAACCTCATTTGCCACATGGATGCCCACTCTTCTAGCCTTGACAGATCCCTTTGGAGTGCCTCACAATCCTCTCTGGCTTTCACCACCCTGAACAATTTCGTGTCATCTGCAAATTTAGCCACTTCACTGCTTAATCCCAATTCCAAATCATTAATAAACAAGTTAAAAAGCATTGGACCCAATACCGACCCCTGTGGCACCCCACTGCTCACCACCCTCCACTGTGAGAAGTGCCCGTTTATGCTCACTCTCTGTTTCCTATTAATTAGCCAGTTTTCGATCCACAAGAGGACTTGGCCCTTTATCCCATAGCTACTGAGCTTACTTAGGAGCCTTTGATGAGGAACTTTGTCAAAAGCTTTCTGGAAGTCAAGATAAACAATATCTATCGGGTCTCCCTTGTCCACTTGTTTGTTCACTCCCTCAAAGAACTCTAACAGATTGGTGAGACAAGATCTTCCCTTACAGAACCCATGCTGAGTTTTCCTCATCAGCTTTTGGTCATCAATGTGCCCACTAATTTTATTTTTGATAATAGTTTCCACCAACTTACCCGGTATTGACGTCAGGCTGACTGGCCTGTAATTTCCCGGATCTCCCCTGGAACCTTTTTTAAAGATGGGGACAACATTAGCTACCTTCCAGTCCTCAGGAACAGATGCAGAGTTTAATGACAGATTACATATTTTTGTGAGGAGATCTACAAGTTCACACTTGAGTTCTTTCAGAACTCTTGGATGTATGCCATCTGGGCCCGGTGATTTATCAGTTTTTAAATTATCTAGCAGTCGCATAACCTCCTCTTTCGTCACCTCAATGTGACTCAGGTCTTTCAAAACCCCTCCCAAAGTCAGTGCTTCCGGAGTGGGCATGCACTTCTTATCTTCCACAGTGAAGACAGAAGCAAAGAACGCATTCAGCTTCTCGGCCATTTCCCTATCACCCTTTAGTAATCCTTTTACGCCTTGGTCATCCAAGGGCCCCACGGCCTCCCTAGCTGGTTTCCTACTTCTAATATATTTAAAGAATTGTTTATTGTTTTTCTTTATGTTCTTTGCAATATGCTCCTCATATTCCCTTTTTGCCTGTCTGATCACAGACTTGCACTTTTTTTGCCACAGCTTATGCTCCTTTTTATCAACCTCACTCCGACTAGTTTTCCACTGCCTAAAAGAACCCTTTTTACCTTTTACAGCTTCTATTACATTGCTTGTTGACCATGCTGGCCTTTTCCTAAACCTATTTGTGCCTTTCCTAACCAGCGGTATATATTTAATTTGAGCTTCCAGGATTGTAGTTTTAAATAGTCTCCAAGATTCCCCAAGTGTTTTGACCTTTTTTACTTTCCCTTTCAGTTTCTTCTTCACGTACCCCCTCATCTCAGAAAAGTTACCCCTTTTGAAGTTAAACATGGCTGTGTTGGTCTTATTTGGCAATTTCCTATTTATACATATGTTGTACTCAATAACATTATGGTCACTGTTCCCAAGTGGTGCAATCACATTTACATCTCTCACCAGGTCTTCAGCATTACTGAGGACCAAATCCAGGATCACCTCTCCCCTAGTAGGTTCTGTAACCATCTGTTCCATAGCACAGTCATTGAGACAGTCTAGAAACTCACTTTCTCTCCCCCGATTCGAACACCCATTGGCCCAGTCAATGTGTGGGTAGTTAAAATCACCCATTACAACACAGTTTTTTTGTTTAGCAGCCATCTTTAATCCTGTCATCATTTTATAATCCTCCTCTATTTTCTGATCTGGAGGGCGATAACAAACTCCCACAGTTAAGTTTCCATTTGGGCCCGTAATTTCAACCCATAGCATTTCCAGAAGCGAATCTAATTCAGTTACCTTCTCAATCTTACTGGAATGTATACCTTCTCTGACATATAGAGCCACCCCACCACCAACCCTTCCCTCCCTATCCTTCCGATATAATTTATATCCAGGAATCACCGTGTCCCACTGATTTTCCTCATCCCACCAAGTTTCTGATATGCCCACAATGTCTATGGATTCGCCCAACACTAAACATTCCAGCTCCCCAATTTTACCTCGGACACTTCTAGCATTTGTATATAAACACCTGTAACTTCCCCGGCACACTTTGCCTCGAGACGTAGTTAGGTCATCTGCACTGTTTGTCTCCATCTCAGTTGACAACTCTAATCTATCTCCCTGTAGAAGTGTTATACCTAGCCCTTCATCTCTCTGAGATGAACCATCCTGAACCAGAGACACTTTATCTCTTGTCGGCTTTCCCCTAGCATTTAGTTTAAAAACTGCTCTGCCACCTTTTTGATTTTAAGTGCCAGCAGCCGGGTTCCTTCTCAGGACAAGTGGAGACCGTCTCTCTTGTACAGCTCCCGCTTGTCCCAAAAAGAATCCCAGTGCCTAACAAACTTGAACCCTTCCTCCCTACACCATCGTCTCATCCACGCATTGAGACTCCTGATCTGCGTTTGTCTCTCTGGCCCTGCGCGTGGAACAGGTAGCACTTCTGAGAAGGCTACCTTGGAGGTCCTGGCCTTGAGTCTCCTGCCTAACAGCCTAAATTTTTGTTCCAAGACCTCACGACTGCATTTCCCAACATCGTTGGTTCCAACATGGACCACGACCGCTGACTCTTCCCCAGCACTATCTACCAGCCTATCTATAACATGCGTAATGTCCGCTACCTTCGCACCAGGCAGGCAAGTCACCATACGGTCAGAACGCGGTTGTGCCACCCAGCTATCTACTTGTCTAAGGATCGAATCACCAACTACCAAGAGCCTCCCTCCCGCCCCACCCAGGGATGGTTCCTTGATGCGAAAGGAAACCTGCTCACCAACTGAAGAAGAGGTCCCTTCTGAGGGCATGTTCCCCTTATCCTCAATACGGTGCCCTGATTCCACAAGATCCTCATTCTCCTTGACAACAAGAACGCTGCCATTTTTAGAGTGGGACACATCTGTCCTGTCCCTGAGAATCTTGTCCTCGTGCCTATCTAACTGTCTCCGCTTCTCCAGGTCAGCCACCTTGGCCTCAAGGGTACGTACTCGTTCCCTGAGAACCAGGAGCTCCTTGCAGCGAGCACACATCCAGGACTTCTGACCAGAAGGCAGATAGTCATACATGTGACACTCAGTGCAATACACTGGAAAGCCCCCAACCCCCTGCTGGCATTCTGACTTCATTATTCTGTTTTAGGAATAACACACTAAGAGGAAAGAAAACGGCTATGATCCCCCGGCTAAGAGCCACAGGCCAAGAGCCCTTTAGCTCTCGCCCTTCGGCTCGCGCCAAAGGCTCGCGCCCCTGCCCAGCAGTTGCCCTTTCAATGCAAAAGGTCACTTCCTGCTAAGCACAGGAGGTGAGCACAAAGGGGGGGTGTGGCTCGTACTCCAGCAACCCCCAGCAGCCTTACAAACACACTCACCCTCAAACACAATCAAGCCCAAACACACTCAGCCTCAAAACTACACTCAAATCAACACAAAACTACACACAAAAAGCCCCAAAGCTAGAGAGGACCACCCTTAGCTTCTCAGCTTAACCCACCACAGCCAAGAAGGCAAAAAGCCCTTACCTCCTCTCGCAGCTGCAGACCATGTGCTCCTGAGCCCAGGTGACTCTGCTCGACTCTGCTCGACTCTGCTCGACTCTGCTCGACTCTGCTCGACTCAGTCCATGGAGGGCTTTAAACACCAAGGTTAACACCTTGAACTGGATCTGGAACTCCACTGGGAGCCAGTGCAGCTGGCACAGCACAGGATGAATGTGCGCTCAGATTGGCGTTCCGGTAAGGACGTGTGCCGCTGCATTCTGGACCAGCTGTAACTTCGGGCCCAAGGGCAGCCCAGCGCACAGTGAGTTGCAGTAGTCTAGCCTGGAGTTGACAGTTGCATGGATTACTGTGGCCAGGTCCTGGGGCGAAAGATAGGGTGCCAGTTGCCTGGCCTGTCGACGGTGAAAAAAGGCAGACCTGGCAACGGTCATTGAAAGTGTGGCATCCAAGGTCACACCCAGGCTCCTCACCGTCGGCAAAGGTTTCAATTGTACCCTGTCGAGGGCTGGGAGCCCGGTCCCCAGCTCGACCGCCCCACGACCCAGACACAGAACCTCCGTCTTCAGGGGATTCAATTTCAGGCGACTCTGATGTAACCATGCTGTCATGGCCTCAAGACCCTTGGCCAAGGCTCTTGCTAGTATTTTTTTAAAAAATGGAATTCTTTTCCCTTCCTTCCTTCTTTCCTTCCTTCCTTCCTGTTCCTTTGACCCAGTGGTCTGAATAGCCACTGAAAGTTTGTTTGACAATTAATAAAAGCTACCCACATAATATTAAAGTTTATGCAGTCACGTTAGGATGTTTCCATATTCTACAATGGCAGCCCCCCAAAATCTAACCATCCTCTATGTAACCCCATCTGTCTTTATTGCTCAATAGCCTAGAAGTCTCAGCAGTTGAAGAAGCAATATCCTTACTAAATAGAGGGGAAATCAGCTCCTGTTTAAGTTTTAAAAATTCAGGGCAACTTAAGAGTACGTGGGCAATAGATTCAATGCGATTAAGGTCGTGGTTGCATAGTCTCTCCGAGCATGGAACAGGGAATTCCTTTCCTTCACTTGCAGCACGAGGCAATGAGTTCTTCCTCTCTTCTGAGTTCTGCTCTGAGAACATGCAAATTTTCTATGTGGGATATAATGTGTAACGGGTGCTCTACTGCACACTTACCCATTTTCAATGCTGTCATCCCACCCCCTTCACTATAAAGCATCTACGCAGTCATTATCTGTCGCACTGTTTGAGGAAGAGGTTTTGAAAACTTCCCTTCTCATATGGCTTGTAGGCTGCCTGGATTTTCTTGATGGACATTTGGAAATGGATTCTTTTATTTTTAAAAAAAAAGATTGTAAGAAGATGACATTTAATCCTTGGAGCAACCGACCCTGTCTGGAACTGTTCTATAAGTATTTATAATAAATTAATTAAAGTGGACATTTTTAAACCAATCAATTTTGATGCAATTATTGTGGTGGGTTCACTGCTTAGTGGACAGAACAATGAATTTTAAGTAGGTTCCCCCCCCCGCCCTTTATATGCCAATATCTTCTAGGAGGAGGCAGGCGATCAGAGGTCTGGCGGTTAGCCTCTGTTGTAGGAGACCTTTGCACATTCTCTTGGTGACCTTGGGCACATCATTCATGTTCTGTGTCCCTGTGTTTTCAGTCCTGGACGCGCCCATGGCCCCCGCTCTGTTTGTCAGCAGGTTACTGGAATGCTTCTATTTGCTGATTCTTTGAATAGCCCCTGAGATGAACCTTTTAATGGCTTTACAAATGCACAAAATCTGTTAGCTTGTGTGTCTGTAGTGGTTCATCTGCCAACAAGATAACTCTGTCGGGCAGCTTCTGCACACTCCTGGCTTGGAAGGAACCTCCTGTCTTTTTCTGAATTGGGAAAACTGTCGGTTTGGTTGCCATTAAGCAACTTTTCTTGTATCACAGGGCAATGGCTACTTGCCAGTGTGGTTTCATCCTCACAGGATGCGCGTTCTGTCACAAGGAGAAATTTCCAGAGCGTTATTGTGTGAAGGCCGCCTTTTTCTCCAGTTCCTCAGTTCTTTGCAGGTGGGGGCATCCAGGAGCACCAGCCATCAAAGCCATCAGTGCTTGCTTAAGCATACATTTGTAGTGCATCATTAAGGAAGCATCTCTCTTTTTATAGCCTTCTGTGCAATGTCCCTTTTCCGGTTGCGCACTTTTAGAGCATTTAGTTTTTGTGCAACAGGCATTGTTTAGGTGGTGGAGTTTCTTGGTGCTTAGATGGGACTCGAGTGTGTTCACTTTGAACACAAAAGCTGAGGCTGGAGGTAAATGTCGCGTGTGTGTGGATGCACGGCCGGATCTGGGGTTGCCGGCGCCCGGGGCAACCCGAGACTGGCCCCACATGCAAGTGCGCACAGTGTGCGTGCTCTCCCAGCACTGCATGATGACGTCACTTCCGTGACATCATCACACAGGGCGGAGCGCACTGCCCGCACGGCAAGCCGGCTGCCCCGCCATTCCGTGAAGCTGGCAGCGGCAGCGCGGGTGGCTGGGAGGCTGCCCATGCCACTCGCCTGCCCCGCTGAGGGGGTGGCCAGCTTGCCATGTCCCCCCTGTCCTGCGGGGCAGGAAAATGGCGTGGGTGGCCTCCCAGCCACCCACACTGCCGCTGCCAGCTCCATAGCATGCCAGGACAGCTCGCTTGCTGCGCGGGCAGGATGCTGACGGGGCAGCAGGTTTGCCGCGCGTCCCCTGCCCTCAGGGCAGGCAAATGGCACAAGTGGGCTCCCAGCCCTCTGCTCAGCCGCTCACGTGCTCCCTGCGGCTGGCAGCTGCACCCGGCACCCCCTCTTTGATGGTGCCAGGGGCAGACTACTCCCCCTGCCCCCCCTCGTCGATCTGGCCCTGAGTTGATGGGTAGGAGAGGTAGTGTGAGTGTGGTGTCATCTCTTGCTAAAAACCACTTGTCTCACTCAGATAATTTGCCTGCCTCTCTCCAAGAGGAGCCTGTAAACATTCTTCTTAGACTGTAAACTGTCTTTGCATGGCTGTCTTAAGGCACTTTAGAAACAGAATTTGTGAATGGATCTATCTAGGTATGCCGCACCTAAACACTCAGTGGGCATTCCTGATTGGCTGCCTCTCCCAGTTGGAATGTACACTGGGTGGCCATTTCTGCTTGGAATGTGCTATATGCCAACAAGGTGGTTAATCTCTCAAACTCACTTTTGTCTACTCTGATTGGCCAGCGCATCTGTGCTAGAGACCTTAGAAAAGGGTCCTTCCCAGTACCCAAGATGCTCAAATTGAAACACAGGAGATTAAACCCAGGACCTTGTCAGTTCTAGGGATGGCAGTCCATGGCAGATAGACCCCCAAGCCCCTCACAGCAAGCACTCCAGTGCATTGGTGGAAAGACTTTTATTTAGAGATCCATTAAGTTCATGGGTACATCCATAGATGGGAAAGTTGGCAGGAATGATTATACAGGCAAAAGCACTATTGATATAGGGAGCACTATTCCCCCTTCCCTTGGAGCAGTTCGCATTTGGGCGCAAAAACCTAAGAAGTTACGTGAGAACACAATAGCTTAGTCTGGGCGGCAAAATGCAGAAGATTACAAAGAAATCAAAGTCTTTCTCTCCCCTGTGAAACGGTTAGATTTCTAGTTGCAGCTGCAAGGTCAGTGAAGCATATTTTCAGCGATAACAGGCTGGTTACTTGTTCTGTGAAGTTAGCATTAGCAAGCAAGGCACTTTCGGTTTTAAGTAGGCCAGTATTGGTATGACTCTATTCCAAAGCACAATTACAAGAGCATGACATGAGATCAATACATTAGACCAGAGAATATATAAATGGCATGGATGTGTGCATTCATGACAGACGTTCTGCATGCAGAGGTGTACCCCAGAGCCACAGCCCCTGAACCAGAGACTTGCCACTTCATAATGTGTGAATCCGCCATTATTCTTGCGCCGTTTGCTCTCTGAGTTTGTGTATAAGATTGACCCGGCTTCCATGGCAGTTGGCCAACTTTGCTGCAAATAAAAAAAGATTACGGATTGTAAGTCGTTGGCAGAAGATTCTGCTGACGTAGGTGGATCGTGCCGGAGAGGCCTCTTGCCTTGCGGGGTGGGTGCGGAAAGCATCAAGGCTCCCCCGCTGCATTGAATTAATCTAGATATTGTCAAGCTTGGGGTTGCAGGCAGCCTCCCAATCTCATTCCAGAGGAAGTCTGTCTATGCCGTATGAAAGAAAGTGCCTTTGAAAGGACATTCAGTGAGGAAATTGACTCTGCTGTGATAAAAGGGAAACGGACTTAGATCTGATACCAGATGGCCAGAAGTAATTTTTCAAGTGCTGCTTTAAAAAAAAAAACCTTCATTAAAATAGTGGTGTTAAGCACTTTATTTGCGATAAAGCCAATGTTTTAGTTTTTATGTGAAGCTGGTTGTCCCCAGTGGAGTGAGCTTGTGATGTTGTGGCTCAGAGGAGCTTTCAGTTCCTTTGTAACTTCCGGGCGTCTTTGCCAGAAGGGCAGTCTGGCCAGTTTGCATTTCAGGGGATTCTGAGGCTTGTTTCAGGGTACATGTTTAGTTCACCAAGGCATCAGCTGCAGCTGTTGGGCCTCTATGCCACCCCGTTGAATGCATAACCTAGCAGATGCCCAGGAGGGCATGCAATCAATAGTCCAAGGAAAGTGTGTGTGTGTCATGTGTGATGTGCCATCAAGTTGCCTCCGACCTATGGCGATCCTATGCATGAAAGACCTCCAAAACGTCCTATCGTTAATAGACTTGCTCAGATCCTGCAAACTGGAGGACGTGGCTTCTTTTATTGAGTCAAGACATCTCATTTTGGGTCTTCCTTTTTTCCTACTGCCTTCCACTTTTTCTCGCATTATTGATTTTTCCAATTGAATCTTGTCTTCTCATAATGTGACCAAAGTACGATAGCCTCAGTTTTGACATTTTAGCTTCTAGGGAGAATTCAGGCTTGATTTGTTCTAGTGCCCACTTATTTGTCTTTTTGGCCATCCATGGTATCTGCAAAACTCTCCTCATTTCAAACGAATCAGTTTTCTTCCTTTCAGCTTTCTTCACCACCCAACTTTCACATTTATTCATAGTAATGGGGGAGACCATAGTTTGGATTATTTTGATCTTGGTTCCCAGAGAGACATCTTTAGGGATCTTCTCTAGCTCCCTCACAGCTGCTTTTCCGAGTCTCAATCCTCTTCTGATTTCTTTGTTGCAGTCTCCCTTTTGGTTGATGATTGAGCCAAGGAATAGAAAATCATGAACAATTTCAGTTTCCTCATTGTCAGCTTTAAAATTGTGTAATTCCTCAGTAGTCATAAAGGGCCATTTTCAGTGAAATCCTAAGCAGAATTACTCCAGTCTAAGCCCATTGATTTCAACACTGCTTAGGATTTCACTGTTTCCGTCTTATCACTGAGGAATTCCTGCTTAGATTGCTCTGAATTCTTAGGGCTTCGTAAACACAGCTGGAAACACGCCCCTCCTGATTTAAGAGCAACAGCCTGCGAACCAGGGATGTAGCAAACTTTACAAAAACTGTGATGCATCTTCCAAGAGCTTGCAGTGCCTCCTTTGCGTCAAGTTGTGTACCTTGTACAAATGGATAATTTGTGTGCAGTTCAAAACAATCAGCATTCTTGCAGGGCCGGCACCAGCGTTTCTGGCACATGAGGCTGGGGGGGGGGAGCTTCAGGTCTGCTCCCTCCCCCTCGCGCGTGCATGCATCCGGACTGCAGGGCAGCAGGCGGCTGGGCAGGAGGTCTGCCTGCTCAGCTTGCCCTGTGCTGCCGCCGCTGGCGTACTCTCCCAGCCAGGCATGGCAGGTGGCTGGGGAGGCGTGTGTGCATCCTCCTAGCCCTCCTGCTCCGTTGCTCCGCGTGCCACCTTGGACACCTGTTGTGCCTGGCCTGCGGCGGCTGCTCCTGACTGGGGGCGTGTGCTGGCGGCGGCGGCAGCGCGGGAGGGCTGGGAGGCTGCAGTAGCTGTGGGCCAGGCTTGGCAGGCGGCCAGGGCAGTGTGTGGGTGGCTTCCCATCAGTCCTGCTCAGCCACCCATGTGCTGCTGCTGCCAGCTGCACAGCATGCGCCCTCGCCCCTGGCACCCGCTCCGTAGCTTCAGCACTGGGGGTGATTGCTGGACCTGCCTTAATGGAGGTGCCGGCCCTGCATTCTGGGTAGTTATGCATCCAAGCAGTGGTACTGTTCAACATTGTGGCTAGCCAATTCTGGTGAAACATGCCCTCAGGTCTTTGCCCTTACCATGGAGAGAGCAGAGTTTATTTTGCTGGTCCTGGTTGTGAGCTTCTAGACCTCAGCAAGGAATTTCCTCTCCCGCTTTATCCACTTCGGGCCAAACTAGATATGGCGGCATCCTTGTGGCAGCTGTGAGGATGCTGCCGCCATTTAAAAATGCCACGAGCAGCGTGGCAATGTGGTGCCCCACGCTTGCCTTAATAAGTGCCAAAATTGATTCCCCTGCAGCTGTTTCGGCATTTGAAGAGTTGCAGGGAGAACAAGAGCGCAGCACTCATAGCATTTGAAAATGGCAGCAGCATCCTCACGGCAGCTGCGAGGACGCCGTCCCATCTAGTTTGGCCCTCAATCTCTCCCTCTTTGAGGTTTACTCTGTGCTGCCACCACAGGCCACAAGTATAATTGCAGACACTATTTCTTGCTGTTTGCTTGCCAGAACTTTAAAGCATTTTGATGTTGAGAGATAAAGAGCTTGAATTGTCCTTAGAAATAGTGAATTGGGACTTGAATAATCATTGGATGTGAACATTTTTATTGATATTTATTACAAATATTTATTGGATGTATTATGATATCATTGTATATGTATATTTGTTCACTTACGAGCACTGTGCACTTTCATTATTAAATTAAGGAATAGTACATAATTGTTTTCCACGGAAGATCTTGTATTTTATGGTAGGTATTTAGATTCCTTGGTGCCCTTTAATACAGCTTCGTACTCAAACCTGGCCAGATGGGGCTGCAGTTGCCAAGCAGCAGTGCCAGAATGTGTAAATTATTAGTGATTCAATTTGGACCAATTGAGGAACTTGGCTTTAGGAGTCGGACTGGGGTGACAAATGAGCAGTACTGGAATGCTCAAGAGATGGCTTGAATCTTTTAGGGACACCGTCGGTGGCCTAAAAGACCGATAAGTGGTTTCTAGATCAAATCAAGCCTGAATTCTTCCTAGAAGCTAAAATAACGAAACTGAGGCTATTTTACTGTGGTCGCATGAGAAGACAAGACTCCCTGGAAGAGACAATAATGCTAGGAAAGATGGAAGGCAGTAGGAAAAGAGGTACATTCAACATGAAATGGCTTGACTTAGTAAAGGAAGCAGCAGCTTTCAGTCTGCAAAACCCGATAGAGGCTGTTAATGATAGAATATTAATTCATAGGGTTGCGACAAGTCAAAAGCCGGGAGTACAAGATTGATGATAGGATATACACAGCACGAATTGTTATGAGCTTGGCTGTAACCCTTGAGGAAAGTCCATCTGAAACAGGAGTACAAGCCGGCTCCCTGTCAGGACGACAAAGCCGCCCTGCTTTCCAGCTATTCAATTAGATGCCTAACATGCTGTTTGCTTTCAGTAGTACTATCTATTTCTATACTAAAAGGCTGTTCGTGTTGAACTTGGAAAAGTTCGTTTGTACGGTTTAGAAGCAACACTGTGGCATGTGACCGTCTGTAAACTAGTTAAACGTTCTGTCTGTTATGACTCCTATTTTTGGCAGGTCCTCAGTTTATTAATACTAATTGAGCCGGAAGTATTGACTGTTTAACCTTGAATACTTGAGCACTTCAGTAATTGTATGCTTTTACACTTCAGAAAGACTTTATAATATCTTTTGATACAAGAATGTTTGCTACACAGTGTTTATTCATTTGTTAACTAGTTTGCCTGGAAAAATGATTCATCTTTAAATATCCAAGCTTGATACACTCGAATATGGAAATATTTTGTGTTGTCCAAAGTAACAGTGAATTTTGCAAAATCTTTTTCAGAAAGAAAGTATAAATTTGTTAACGTCTGGGTTCCTATACTTCAAATTTTGTCACAAAAAGATCTTTTACCGTCGAAGCCCTGGTATAGAGATATGTTTTTATTTTAAAATGATAGGGGTCTGAGGAATAACAGTACTAAGCAGATTTTTTGGAGTTAAGAGTTAGAGGGCATGTTGTATGAGGTCTGTTAATTATTGTAGCTTTGCGTTTGTTTAATCAGGCTTTTCCTTTAGGAGTTAAAATCAGATGTAAAGTACTATACCTTTTGTACTAGGGGCATGAGTAGATGAGTTATTTCCTGGGTATTTGGATTGTAACTTTTAACATTAGTCTGTTACCGTTTCAAATTAGAGATAGAATGAAGTGTTTTGATATACTAGCCTTCATGCAATGTTAAAATATTTGTTAGTCTTTTGTGCAATACCTTTCCGGTATTTTTTTGGATGCTTAATAAGATTTGATTGGTAAGATTTATAATTCTAAGTGGGTATGTATGTATATTGGCTAACATTGAATTTGTTTCTGTACAGCATGTTGAGAAATATTTTAAATTTTGCACGTCATAGAATTTACAAATTTGTAATTTAATCCTTTTTAAAATGCTTGCTTACTTTGTACATAAAAGGATCACCTAATTTTTTAGGTGATCCTAAAACTGGGAGAGCCAGTTTGGTGTAGTGGTTAAGAGTGGCAGGACTCTAATCTGGAGAGCCAGGTTTGATTCTCCACTCCTCTGCTTAAAGCCAGCTGGGTGACCTTGGCTCAGTCACAGCTCTCTCAGAGCTCTCTCAGCCCCACCCACCTCACAGGGTGATTGTTGTTGTGGGGATAATAATGACATATTTTGTAAACCGCTCTGAGTGGGCATTAAGTTGTCCTGAAGGGAGGTATATAAATCAAATATTATTATTATTATTTTAAAATAATGTGTTAATGAGTTTGCAGTGTTAGTTTGTCATGGCTCTCCTGTCGTAGAAGTTAAAATCAGCATAATACGCACAGAGAGATGAACCCTAAAAGGTCTCCATGCAGCAGAAACAATGAGATGCCCTAGGACAGCACAGTTTTGTGTGCTGAGATCTTTTCTTTCTGGCTGTGTTGGGCCAAGGGGGATAATTGTTACAAAGCATTTGCAACCCAGGCCTGAGACTCCTGGAGTCAGCCAGACAAAACAGGCAAAGCTAAGACAGAGAGATGAGCTGCGAACCCCACCTGACTCAGCAGAAACCCTCCTCTCTTAGAGCCAAGCTACAAGTGACATCTGACACAGGTTGGACACTTGTCAGCTTCCCTCAAGTTTTGATGGGAAATGTAGGCATCCTGGTCTTGCAGCTGTAATGGAGAGCCAAGCTGTAAAACCAGGACGCCTACATTTCCCATCAAAACTTGAGGGAAGCTGACAACTGTCCGAACTGTGTAAGGCGTCACTTGTAGTTTGGCTCTGAGCCAGTAATCCAGCTATTCCAGAGCCAGCATGCAAGTTCAACATTACCTCTAATCCCAGTTGGCTGTGGTCTAGCTACATGGCCGTTCTTAGGCACCCCTCTCTGTTCCTGTTACTTGTGACCATGTGCCTCCTCTCTTGTTTTCTCATTTCTTGCACTCTCTGCTTGAAATGAATCTTTCTGTTCATGCTTAGTTTGATTTTGTAAATGAGGAGCCAGCAGGGACTCAAGCTAGTGTGCCTAACTAGAAAGCTAGCAGCGTAGGTTTGTCGTCCCCCACCCCCTGCCAACCTGGCATTGCCTAGCTAACACATCAGGAACTCTTTAATTACATAAGCAAGTGATTCAAAAGGCTTGCTGGGAGAAGCGCTAGAAAATCTAAGGGGTATCAATTGGACAAATGTGTGTCTTGCATATAACTTGCACAGTTGAATAATGCGTTCTTGCAACTCAAAGGCAAGCTCATACCCCTGGTTGTGTTTCAGTGTTAGGGAGCTTAAGCTTCTGTCCTGGGGCAAAAATGTGCCCACTGCAAGAGGGCTGGTGAGCCATTGCTGTTGAGCAATGGCTGTAAGGATGTTGTTCCGAGCATCTTAGGGCCAAACATTCCTTAACAAATCAGCTCCGGGTTCTTGCTTTCCCTGGAACCACACAGCTGCTGCGCGGAATGCCATTTTTAAAGTCTGCAGGGACTTGATTTGTCTTAGGCCCGCGGTGCAGGGGGAGGAGGGGCACCCGCTCTCGCCCCATGCCCCATGCCGTTCTTCTAAGCCAAAACAGGCCCAGCGGCATCTTGTTTCCCCACTTTGGATCTCCTCCCTCCCTACGCCACGGTTCTGAGCCAAATTAAGCCCCCACAAACTTTTAAAACTGTGTTCCACACAGCTGCAGCATCTGCAGGAATAGCTAGGCTTGCCTCTTTACAAAATGCGTTGTGTCGTTTGGCCCTTAGATGCCACGCTTTAGAGGCATGCCTAAAATATTAAGGGGTGAATATCACAACTGAATGCTTGCAAACATCGGCTGCTGTTGTACAGGCATTCTCTTCAGGGTGCGATTGGCTCTAGCCTCCCCCACCCCGAACCAAACACCTTCTGCTTGCAAAGCTTCGGCTGCTCCGGGGCCCCTATGGAGGACAGGGAGCCCGGTGATAAGTTTATCTGGTATTGAAACAGCAGGAAACAAGCTCCAGAGCCTTTGGACGGGTGGGTTTTCCAGAGGAGGGGGAGTTCTGTAAATGGATGAGATGCCACAACAGTCCTGGTCTATAGTGCAGATGTGTTGCCAAGCATTTGCGATCTAGATCTACAGAAATAGCCCCTCCTGTTACCGTATCATGGGGGCTTGGTCCTGCGTTCATCGCTCAAGCCAGGCTCATGTTTTGACATAAACCTTGGGAGAGAAGGGATCAGGAAGTGGGTGAAGGATTTCATTGTAACATGTGTGTGTGTGTGTTGTAACTCTGAGGCAGCAGAAATGCTTCTTGTAAACTAGCATTCAGGGCTTTCCTTGCAACGCCGAATCATTTTCTTCTTCTGCTTTTCCTCATCGCCTCTTGGGAAAAGTACAAAAAGAAATGTTCTGGGTCATTTTGCAGAAAGTGATTCATGTTGCTGCTAGGATTGTAATTTGGCCCTGTTTTTACGGGTCAGGGGAGATCTGTTTATTTTTTCCCTTCCAAATGTTTTACAGAGTGAAGGAAAAAAGGAGAATTTCTCCCCCAATGCAACCTCTACAAAGGGCCATGTTCAGTAGTGTGGATCGGAGATTTGCTATTATTCAGCTCTCAGTGGGGCACCTGCCTGGTGTTCAGTGCTGGCAGGGATGCCAGCTGTGTTGGTAAATATCATTGGTTATTTGCTTACCTCTGTAGTGGAAGACAGGGCAGCGTTCACAGTGTCAGGTCTGGTGGCTTGCAAGCGAGCAGGCAAATGAAATGGGTGGCCCAGGGGCTCAGAGGCAGCTCCATTGACCCCCTTGGGCCTCCTGACTTTTGCTGAACTGGCAGGTGCAATATCACCCTCTGACCATTCTCGGTGGGGGTGCTAACGGGCAGTGGAGAATAGACCAGCAGTTCACTCCTGGAAAGTTATGCAGTGGTGCAGAGGGTAAGATGTTTTGCTCTACTGCTAGGGTCCTTGGCTTGAGACCTCAGCATCTTCTGAATTGTACCTTACAGGGACGTAAAAGTCTTGGGTCTCATCAGGGCTTTTTTTCAGCTGGAACACAGGGGAACGGAGTTCCAGAACCTCTTGAAAATGGTCACATGGCTGGTGGCCCCACCCCTTGATCTCCAGACAGAGGGGAGTTTAGATTGCCCTCTGCGCTGCTCGGCGGCGTGGAGGGCAATCTAAACTCCCCTCTGTCTGGAGATCAGGGGGTGGGGCCACCAGCCATGTGACCATTTTCTCCGAGGGCAACCCACTGAGTTCCACCACCACTTTTCCCAGAAAAAAAGCCCTGGGTCTCATTATATGTATGTATGTGTGTGTGTGTTGTGTGTATGCTTTTCATCACTGTGGAGTACTCCATGGGGCAGTGAGAAGAGTGCACAAAACAGAAGGCCTCGGGGGAAGGTCATCTGCATTTTGGTGGGGGAAGGACTGAGAGCTGAAAAGCCCTGGAGCGTGTGTAGAATGCTTGGAGCTTGGTCATCAAAAATGGGCTCAAAAGAGATAGTGTTGGGTAGTGGTTAGTGCCAGACTAGGATCAGGGAGACCCGGGTCCAAATCCCCACTCTCCCATTGGAGCTTGCGCCACTCACTCTTTTTCTCAACTTAATGTAGTGGTTAAGAGCGGCGGGATTCTAATCTGGAGAGCCAAGTTTGATTCCTCGCTCCTCCGCTTGAAGCCAGCTGGGTGACCTTGAGTCAGTCACAGCTCTCCCCGAGCTCTCTCAGCCCCACCCACCTCACAGGGCGATTGTTGTGGGGATAATAATAACGCACTTTGTGAAGTACTCTGAGTGGGTGTTAAGTTGTCCTGAAGGGCGGTATATAAATCAAATGTCATGTGCCTCACAGGGTGGTTGTGAGGATAGGATGAGAGGAGGGGGAAGAGATGATGTAAGCTGCTTTGGGGAGAAAAGTTAGTTATAAATATCTAAATAAATAATGCCTGTACTGCTGCGTTTCATATTTGGTGTTCATCTATAGTTTCAGCTACTTTTCTCTATATTTTAAGCTCTGCACAACTCGGAAAAGTAGACTGACAGCTTGACATATGATAGTGGTGTATTCATATATATTTTTTCAGCTCAGAATGTGGGTATTTTTGAGGCAGAATACATGGAGCTTGGGTCCTAGAATATAGTTGAAGGAGTGGAAGATGCAGCTCTCTTGGAGATGCTGGGCTGGCCAAAGTCTGCAACCTATAAAAGCTACCTTGAATTCCAGATGAAGGAGCAGATGATAAAAACCATGAGTAATAAATATTTGCACAATATTCTAACTCTGCATTAGAAACAATAGCTAAAATGAAGTGTGAGTGTAGGTTTATTTTCTCCCCTCTTTTACTCATAAGGGCTGGAAACGACTTTGGAAAGCCCTGGACTTTTCACCTGAGAGCAATCAGCCTCATCCCCAGGTGAGAAATCTCTAGCTTTTTGTTGTTCCAGAGGCGGTCTGCCTCTTACTATTATGGTTTTGTTTAAGCCAAGCTGGCAAATCTGGTGTAACTCTCACTGTGACATAGAATGGGTCTGAAAGTAATATAAGCCAGGCATGGCCAGTCGGTGAAATGTGAGTTATCTGTAGCTCACACCGTCCCTACAAGACTCCCTGCCCCCCCAAAAGATGGCAAGAGAGAATTTACATTATTTATAGTTGGCTTTTCTCACTGAGACTCAAGGCAGATTACACAGTCAGCAATCAACAGGATGAAACGCCCAATAAGCAATGCAATAAGATCGTGGAAATCAAGCAGGATTCTAAAACAAAGCTGTGAAGCAAAGCAAAATGTATTATCATGACATGATAAACGATGGAAAAATCACATAGTAGAATCATACCAACAGACAGTAGGTACTATATACAGTGATATAGTCCACAGTCCTTTCTTTAAAGCACTTTTCTGGACCATTCAGCTATAGAACAGCCCTATTACCTATGGAGAAAGCCTTCCTGAATAAATTCAGTTTTTCATAGTCTGCGGAAAGCCAGGAGGGTGGGAGTTCCTAACTTCTTTGGGTAGACAGGCCATTCTGTAAGGAGGGGGCCATCACAGAGATTGCATATGGCTGGGCATTTGTTGATTTTGCCCATCTCTAGGGTGGCACCTGCAGAAGGCCCTGCTGAGATGAGCAAAGCTGTTGTGGAGGAACACAGGAAGAGAAAGCAGTCCAGTAGATATGAGGGGCGAAGGCCATGAAGGGTTTTGTGTGTGATAGACAAAATCTTGAATTGAGCCCAGTAATTATTGGGTAGCCAGTGTAATAATACTCAATAATACTTCCTGCATTGTGCAGGGGGTTGGACTAGATGACCCTAGAGGTTCCTTCCAACTCTGTGATTCTGTGATTCAAGACTCAGAAAGACTCAGTCAAGAGACTGTCCGTGCAAAGGGCCTTGGGACCAGTTCTGCCATTAGCTCTTTCTCTTTTCTCTGTGGAACAAGGCCAAGGTGAGAGGGAAGAGCTTGGGGTCAGAAAGGAGGTCAACCATGTCCAGTAAGGGCCATGGCTCTCTTGCTTGAATATGTGAAATCGTGGAGGGAGGGAAATGTCAATGGCTTAAAAGGACAGTTCGAGGGCTTCCTTTTTTTGTGATGGTGATTGTTGTTGTAACCTTTTCCACAAGGCCACTGCTATCAGAAAGCAGAGGAACATCCCTTGGTGATGGTCGTTTTATTTGAGCTTCAGCACAAGTTTGGCCATTATGCGTTTTTGTTTATCTTAACTGTGCTGTGACATCGGGGCTTTCCTGAAACTGCTCTAGTTTTTTTAAGCTTATATATGTATAATGTCTCATCATAGGGTTTGTAGATCCTTAAAGATGACTCTCTGGAACCAAGATCAAAATAATCCAGACTATGATATTCCCCATTACTATGTGAAAGTTCGACTGTGAAGAAAGCTGACAGGAAGAAAATTGATTCATTTGAAATGTGGTGCTGGAGGAGAGTTTTGTGGATACCATGGACAGCCAAAAAGACAAATAAGTGGGCACTAGATCAAATCAAGTCTGAATTCTCCCTAGAAGCTAAAGTGACAAAACTGAGGCTATCATACTTTGGTCACATCACGAAAAGACAAGATTCTCTGGAAAAGTCAATAATGCTAGGAAAAGTGGAAGACAGTAGGAAAAGAGGAAGACCCAAAATGAGATGGCTGGTTTCAGTAAAAGAAGCCACATCCTGCAGTTTGCAGGATCTGAGTAGGTCTGTTAGAGAGAGGACGTTTCGGAGGTCTTTCATTCATAGGGTCGCCATAGGTCAGAGGTGACTCCATGGCACATAACACACACACATATAATGTATGTTTTAGTAGCTCAGGCTGTGTCCATTATCCAGAAGTAGCTGTTACTTTAAAAAAAGGTTGGCAATCCTTGGTGCAGACAGTTGAAATGCCTATTTTATATTCGGACGCATCTTCTTCATCCTTTGAAACACACTCAGTCCATCATTAAACCTTCTTTGCATCTCTGTGTTTAAGCTTCTTTCCCCACTCAGCATCATATTTGGCTGCCCTTAGGACACAAGCTTAGGAATTGGCGTCCACCCCGTTGTTCTCTAAGCTTGTGGGCACAGGTGGCTGTGAGTGAAACATCTGCCTTCTTCCGTGGGTTCTCATCTCTTCTACCTCTCCATCCATCCTGGGGTGCTCCCAGCATCCTCCTAAGCAGAGAGGGGGCCTTTCTGTTGGAAGGCCCACACTGGCTTCCTTCTGCTACCTGCCACTTTTCCTGCAGCGAGCCCCTTTCAAGGGCAGTTTTTATCCTATGCAACTAAGCACAAATGGATTTCCCCCCCTCTCCCGGGTCTGTTTTGAAAACCAAATTCTGCAATCAGAGTTGAAGGGGAGTGACAGGATCCTGCCTCTGTGTAATCATTTATAGATCAGGTAATGATTTCTCCCCCTGTTCTGTGCCTTAATGACATATCCTGACTCGGGGGAGCTGAGAGCTGCCTTTGTCAAATATTGCTGAGACACCCACTTATGTCTGCCAATGCTGATCAAAGCCAACTGCCTTATTTTATATGTGCCTAAGCGGTTCGGTGTGCAGAAAGGATTCTAAAAAAGTGTTGCTTCGGAACTGGAGGAACGTTCCCTGCTCACCCCGTGTGCTGCAAAAACGAGCTGAGAGAGAGCACCGGTAAAAGAGAAGCAGTTTGGCAGCTCGGGTTCATTGAGACTCTCTTTCCAGAGGAGTTGCTACGTGAGTCTGTTGTGGCGGAAATAAACAGCAGTCTTCTGGTGCCTTCAGGACTAACACAATTGAATTCCAGCATAAATTGTAGTGGATGGGAGCGCTCTTTTCAAATGCCTTGAGCAGATCCTCTGAAGGCAAGTCATTTTATGTAGGAGGTGTGGAAAGGAAAGGAAAATTTAAAAAACAAAACAAGGGCCATGGGTCACAAAATGCAGAAAGTACAGAATGCAAAGTAATTGTCAAATTAAAATCTAAGCAAGAAAAATGGAGCCCATGCCCTGGCTGGTATAACGGTCTCTGCATTTTTCTTGCTTAGATTTGAAACTTACATGACTTCATTTCACTCTGTACTGCCTAGCCCTTTCTCCCTATTGTTTGATTCCCCCCCCCCCCACTTTGCATGCCTCTTATATAAAATGAATGTGTAGTGAGGCTGCAGTCAGTTGGATGTAGTCCCCAAAAGCTTATGCTGGAACACAGGTTTAAGTCACTGAGATGCCGTAAGACTCCTGTTTATCAGTCGGATGCTGTCTTGGTAGTTAGCCAGGAGGAGGGGTGACATGTGAGGTGCCCGGTTCTAAGGTGTTGGTGAGAGACGGGTGTCCAGGGATACTTCCAGTACTTTGAAGCAGAGAAAGAGTTGGGAGGCCTAGTCCTACAGTACCTGGGGTTGAAAGGCAGGGCAAGGTGGGCCAGTAGGACACTGGTGTTGGAGGGCAAAGGCCATGCAGCAGGAAGCCTGGAAGGACTTCCACGGGCTTCCCTTGGTATTGAGTTACCCCTCTCTGTTAGAATTGCTGCCTGAAGCAGCAGCAGATTCTTTCGCTGTCGCTGCGACTGGAAAAAAAAACACGGCGGCTTTCTCCAGAGCAGCTCCCCGGGAGCAGGACGCCCAAGGAGAAAGTAGCAGCTGCCTGCCCACAAACGATCATTGAGAGCCCTCTTGTCCAGCAGGATTGTGACTGGAGGAACAATTTGCAAAAGCTTCTGCTGCCGCCAGCTTTCTCTGGCTCTTCAGGCAGCGATTCCAGGCAGGGCTTTTTTTCTGGGAAAAGAAGTGGTGGAACTCAGTGGTGGAACTCAAGACCACACAATGTCATCACTTTGGGTCAGGTGGAACAAGGGGGGGGGAGTTTTTTAAAGTTTAAATCGCCTTCGGCACAAATGGTCACATGGCCAGTGGCCTCGCCCCCCTGCTCTCCAGACAGAGGGGAGTTTAGATTGCCCTCCGTGCCGCTCCAACAGCACGCAGGGCGATCTAAACTCCCCTCTGTCTGGAGATCAGGAGGTGAGGCCACCAGCCATGTGACCATTTTTAAGAGGTGCCGGAACTCTGTTCCACTGCGTTCCCACTGAAAAAAAGCCCTGGTTCCAGGTAAATTCCAGGATGGCAGCATCGCAGTCCAAATAGCATCGTCCTAGAGAGAGGAACACTTATCAGCTCCCACTTGGCTGCTTACACAGGCAGTTCAAGGCACTGAGGGTAGAGGCTGGTGGGTATTGTCTGAAATCTGCTGTTCTGTGGCTCTTAACTGTACTGGATGCCAGATCCACCCTGTGTCTTGTGATGGCTTTGGAGTTTGCAGCACTTTTGTATTGACCTCAATACTTTGTCCTTTTCCCTTTTCTAGACAGAAAAAGGCATAGGGGTGGGAGGAATACTAAGCAAGATTCCTAAACCTTCCTCAAGAGGTTCAACAAGTGCTTTTTCTGCTCGGTTTGGAAGCGTGCTAGTTTTGGTAGCTTTGGGGGTAAATTCACCCCCCCATCTTGGTTCTTGCTTCATAGAATGGAAGACCTGATCTCAAATTTGCTGGGAAGCTTATTATATTTCATTGCTGTTAAACATTTTATGTCTTGCCTCTCCACAAAACGCATTCAAAGTTATGCACTAGGATGATTCAATCAAAAGAAAATTCGGTATCAAATATCCACAATAAAGATATAAAAAGCAGCATAAAAATGCAACATAAAAATAAATTTCATAGGGCTGGAAAGAAGCTGTTTTTTCATAGAAGTGTATAAAACCAAAAAAGAATAAGAACTAAAAGCTGGTGGGAGTGTGGTGTGTGTAGGAACCAGGAGGAAGGACAGCAAGTCTATAAACAATGCTAACTGAAACAATATGTTTTTACCTGGCACTGAAGAGCCAGTTTGGTGTAGTGGTTAAGAGCACTGTACTCTAATCTGGAGAGCCAGGTTTGATTCCTCACTCCTCCACTTGAAGCCAGCTGGGTGACCTTGGGCCAGTCACAGCTCTCTCAGAGCTCTCTCAGCTCCACCCAACTCACAGGGTGATTGTTGTGGGGATAAGAATAAAACACTTTGTAAACCGCTCTGTGTGGGCGTTAAGTTACCGTGAAGGGCGGTATATAAATTGAATGTTGTTGTTGTTATTAAGTGACTATGAAAATGTTGCCAGGGACAATCATGGGAGGTTCATGAACATGGTGCAGCCACCAAGTGGGCCCTTATCTGAAGTTGCTGTTCTCTTCTGCTTGGAGCAGTACCTCTGGAGATGGCTTTGATGATCCAACAGGAGTTCAGTAGATTTCATTGTCAAAACAGGCACCTTGAGTTTCACCTGGAAAACCTGATCAAGAGCCCAGGGAACTCTTTCATTGCAGGTGTGAGATGCTTACAGTGGGACATGCCAATTAACAATCTGTCTGCAGCATTTTGAGCTCCCAGGGACGGGCCCTTCCTCCCGGAAGAGCAGTTTTCCTGCACTTCAGATGAGGCTGTGGGAGGTAGTTGTAGTTCTTCGAGGGAGGGAAGGAGCAGGGGAAGCCTCTTTGTACATGCTCCAAAGCCCTCTGTACTATTTAGCATGCGTCAAGACTGTGCTGTGGCATTGAAAGAAATTCTGAGGGCGAGGGGAGAAATGGTCAAATTATTTAATTGTTTTGATTTAAAACATACTTATCCTGCCTTTCCACCCAGTTAGGGCCCTCAAGACAGCAAACAGCTAATACATTAACTCTGAATTTAAAGATGGATAGAGATATATAGATGCAATTAAAATGTAAACAGGAAGGACGGTCTGTAAGGGTACGCCATACAAAATATAACTCTGCACCCCCTGGTAGAAGACAATGATAGAGCGGGACAGGCAAGTCTCCCGGGGGGGAGGGGGTCACTGGGTTTCTACAGCAGAAAAGAGCAAGAGTCCAGTAGCACCTCTAAGACTAACAAAATTTGTGGTAGGGTATGAGCTTTCGTGAGTCATAGCTCACTTCTTCAGAGACCAGCAGCACCTGTAAGACTAACAAAATTTGTGGTAGGGTATGAGCTTTTGTGAGTCACAGCTCACGTCTTCAGATACAGCTAGAATATGAGTCCATCTGTCCTTATATCTTGGAGAGTTGAGTGATTACAGAAGCTGAATGACAATAGCGGGTGAATGACCATAGCAGGCGTGATTGGATAGGGTGGGTCTGCAGAGGGGTGGTGGGTGCGGAGAAATCAGCATTGGCAATGAGACAGGAAGCCTAGGTCTCAATTCAATCCAGGGGGATGCATGGTCTTGAGCTTCATTATCAGTTGCAAATCACCTGTCTCTCTTTCTAATTTGCCTTTGAAATTCCTCTGCAGGAAAACTGCTACTTTTAGGTCAGCAACTGAATGTCCTGGAAGGTTAAAACGTCCCCCCACTGTTTTTTGTATGTTGTGGTGTCTGATGTCAAGACTTATGTCCATTAATTCTTTGCTGAAGGAACTGCCCAGATTCTCCAATACAGAGGGTGGAAGTTTCAGTGCACAACTGAGAAGGCCTTTTCTTGGGTTGCCGCCTGTCTAGCTAGTCCCAGATGTTGGGAGGGGGGCAAAGCAGGGCCCCCAAAAGAAGCCTGTGATGATTGGGCATGGTCAATGAGTCCCTAACTTACTGGGAAGGGAGGTGGCTCAGGGGTATAGCACCCATTTTACATAGGGAAAGTCTTGTGTTCTGTCTGTGGCATCTCCCGTTAAAGTTCTGCAGATAGCAGGATCATTCTTTTCTCTCCCTGAGACTCTGGAGAGCTGCCACCAGTCAGAATAGATAGTACCGAAGCCTCCTGACTAAGGACGTAAGACAGCTTGCTAGGTTTATAAGGAGGCTTACTCTAGAGTTGTGTGCAGGGCTTTTTTTCAGCAGGAACGCAGGGGAATGGAGTTCCGGCACCTCTTGAAAATACTCGGCGATAGTGCGTGAAAATAATATTATTTCAAAGAATCCCGTGTACTTCTTCCAAATTTCCCTCTTGAGAGTTCCACCACTTCTTTTCCCAGGAAAAAAAACCCCTGGCTGTGTGTGTCATCTAACATTTATCTGCAAAGAAAAGATGGCGGTAGTCGCTTGCACTAAGTCACGCTTAAATTGTGTTTGCAAAAGATCTTGTGCAGCTGATTTCTGGGCACTCTGATATTTAGGGGGGTGTTGCACAAGATGTTGAGCAAGTGAAACTGCATTACGTCCATTTATGTTTCCGTTTGCGCATCGCTGGACCCAGCCCTTGCCTGCCCAGCAGTGTTTTGTGACCTTTGGCTTGATGATACCTGTATGGGCTTGACAAAGTGACATCTGACGGTTCTTAATCCAATAAAGCAGCCTCAGCATGCAGCCCTCTTCCTGGTCCAAAGCAAATAGATGCTCTTTTCAAGGTTGAGCCCACTCGATTTAGACTCCCAATGCAAATGAAGAACTCCCATGAGCACTCAGACGAGTTGCCTGTGAATCGAAATGAGATTTTGATGTGATTGGATCCCACTGGAGATGCAGTTGTGCTTTCCAGTTGCCAAGTTCCTAGAAGGGTGGGAATAAAATGGTACTTGTTTGAGCCTTTGTAGAATGAGCATGGCATGCAGATTTTTCAGTTTCCAGCACAATGTTTTTGAAGAGTCAAATCACCCATTGAGCTGTGAGTCAACGGGAAGGAAACTGAGGCAAGCCTGTGTGTGACCTACCCCCCTGGGAGGGTTACTACATCAATAGTTCTGCAGAAGTCTTGTATGGGACTAGTCAAATTTCCAGCATTGCAGTGGGACAGAACCAGAAGAGCACAAGAAGAGGAAGCCACATGGAAGAGGGGAAATCCTGTCTTCTTCTCCTGCCAGCCCCTACTTCTTTCCCCTCTGTCCAGGTGACTGCTTTCCCTTCCTCCCCTACCACCACCCTCTTTTCCTCTTCTGTCCTGCTGGCATGGCAAAGGCGGGAAGAAGAAATAGGTGGGTGCAGAGAATTAAACTGGAGCCAACTCCAGCCTTCCTTGTTCACATTGTTGGTTCAACACTCTCTAAGGCAAACTTTTTTGCGCTTCTTGTGTGTTCACACTACTTCACACTACTTTTAACTTATAACTGTTTCAGTTTTTAACATTGCTTTTAATTTGGGCTGTACAGAGGCCGCTCTCGGTTGCTAGAGAAGCTGTGTTTGTCTTGCAATGTTCCAAGGAAGACGCTGTTTTTGGGGGGGCCTGTTTGTGGTTTTAAAGGAATCTGTTTAAATCAATTGATTGTCAACCTATGCTTATAAAATATGCTTGTGAGTGAAAATATTTTTGAAGATGGAGGGAAGCATACATGGTTTTGCGATTCATGCCTACGTTGAAGAAAGTGCCATTTTAAAGATATGTGCGACCGGAGGAGGGATGGCGTGCCTCTTCTCAGAAGAGGCATTCTTCCAGCGATGGTGTTTGCCATACACAACACATGTAAATTCTTGCATTTTGAAAATGATCAACAAATTGCTGCCTGATAATCAGAAAAGCCCTTTTATTCAACGAAAAGGTCTAATAGCATTAAAATAAGTGCCAATTACAGGCTATTTTAGAGGCGAATTTAAAAATTGCTGCAAGGGACAAATCTCCTCTGGCATGGCAGCACCGTGTGATCTTCTTCCCCGGCTCCTTTTCAAGTGCCAAAATAGTTGTGGGAGCTGTTTCAGCATATCAAAAGGAGGGGGCATAAGATTGCTTGCTCCCGCCCTGCTGCAGAGCTGATCAGGATTGGGTCCTTGCTGGCTAAATAATCTTCTAAAATGATGTGGTGCGTAGTTCGGTTCTAACAGATTAATTTTAAATAAATCTTTAGTTGATTTTTATATTCTGCCCTCCCCACTAGTTGGTCCTCTGTGACAATGCATTATAGCCCTGGTTCTTTTTAACTTTTTTAGCGTGCGGAAGTTTTTCCAAGTGCTTCCCAGCCAGATTAAGAAATGGCTCTTTCATATATCAAAGCGGTTGCTTGAAATCTGTGGGTTCAAGGCTTTCCTCTGCTATGGACTTACTCGCCATTTTCACACGTCCTTATTGCAGCGCCACAGTATCGCAATTGTTTCCACTATACTCACAGCTGTACACGCATCCTCGTAATCCACCCGTGAAAACCCATCATCCTCCCGCAGTCTGTGTACTTTCTTCGAGAATGCAAATTTCCCGTTATTCCGCTGTGTAACACTAACACTTTTTTCCACCTGCATGAGAATACTTGGAAATGCTTCTCCAGAGATGGCCCAATCACCCCCCCACACACACCTTTTTTGTTTTCTGCACCCTAGGAAGAGATTTTCCCACCCGTGACCAGGAATCCTGCAAGCCGTTGCGGGCTCCTGACAACAGTGATCTTGGTTCTTGTTTTTAAAAAAAGCCAAAGTGGGCAGGAAGGTGCTTTTGTCAACTGCGACACAAGCTCATCTACCCCCTACAATCGTGCTTTTTGTGCAGAATGTGAACTTCTGGAAGCGCAACAAAGTGGCACAAGTCAAGGCAATGCAAACTGGGCGTCATGATAGCAGGATCACAACTGACAGAACCACAGCACAAAATCAGCAGAAAATTTAGGACGTGTGAAAACGGCCACTGCAAATGGCTTTCTGCAAATCTCTGCTCCTTTGCTCTTATTACCCAGAACAAGAACAACCAACTTTACAGGGTGTTTCTGAGGATGGACGAAATGATGGTGATCATCACATGCTTTTAAAATGTGCTGTAGAGGAGGAGGAAGGAAATAACTTTTTAAGATTCTTTGGTGTTCTGTCATAGAGCATTTTGTGATCTCTTTTCTGCTTACAGGAAACAGGATTATTGGATAATTAAGCAGTCTGTATCATGGAGATGTAATTAAAATCCAAAGGAAGCTAATTAATTTCCATGAAAATAGTTTCTTTGAAACTATGTTCTAGTTGCTTAAAATAGGTTCGTTTGTTTAAAAAAGCCAAAGCTGTTCCTTGGTGCTGACTGCTGGTCTGTGCAAAATAGTAAAAACCGCATCTGATCCATTAATCATTTTTGCATGCTCTGGGGTGTATTGGCTGGTGGCTCCCACAGATGTGACTTAAAGCTGGAAAAGTTCTCATCCATTGGCATCTCTGCTTTGGGTGAACGGATTCCTAACTGCCCCGAGGAAGTGGGAGCCACAAGTATTTTAACAACAACAAGAACAATAATAATAAAACTGCTTATATACCACTCTTTTAGACAGATTAGTGCCTCACACAGAGCAGTGGACAAGTTAAGTGTTAGTATTATCCCCACAATACAGCTGGGGAGCAGGGCCTGAGAGTCGTGGCTTATCCAAGGCCACCTACCGAGCTCATGGCGGTAGTGGGATTCGAACCAGTAGAGTGCTGATTCACTGTTGAACTGCTTAACCGCTGTGCTACAGAAGCTCTTCTGCAGCTTTATAAGAACCTAAAAAGAGCCCTGCTGGATCAGTCACGAAGAAGAGCCCTGCTGTATCAGACACTGTCTCTGGTCGCCACCAGCTATACTTCTGCACAGGGCTTTTTTTCTGGGAAGAGAGGTGGTGGAACTCAAGATGTCACTTTGGGTCAGCTGGAACAAGGGGGGAGTTTTTTAAAGTTTAAAATGCCCTCGGCAAAAATGGTCACATGGTTGGTGGCCCCGCCCTGGCATGGAGGGCAATCTAAACTCCCCTCTGTCTGGAGATCGGGGGGGGGGGGGCCGCGCCACCAGCCATGTGACCATTTTTAAGAGTTGCTGGAACTCCGTTCCACCACGTTCCAGCTGAAAAAAAGCCCTGCTTCTGCAGGTGCCCAAAGTACACTGCTTGGAGAGAGGATCTTAACTGGTAGGCTGGACAATATGAGGGGAGGTGTTCCATCAAGTAGCCCAGCCTCAAGCCATTGAAAACCTTATAGGTAAGAAAACAACACTTTGAATTATGCCTGGAAACAGATGAGCAATCAGTACAGCTCTTTCAACACAGGTGTGCTGTGATATTCCTGTGTCCAGACCCTGGCGATAAACTGGTTGCTGTGATCTGGACCAGGTGAAGTTTCTGAACAGTTCTCAAAGGCCGTCACACATAGCGCATGCAGTAATCTAACTTGGATGCGATTAGAGCATGGATAGGGAGTTATGCAGGGTGTGGCTCATTTAAGAAGGCCTGTAACTAGTAGAGTTGTTGATTGATTTTAGCACCATGGTGCATTTCTTAAGCTTTTTAAATGGAGAGCGAGCATGAGGCAGCGATTAGGGTGGTAAACTAGGATCTGGGAGACCCAGGTTTGAATCTGCAGTCTGCCATGCGTCGTGGCAGTTTGAACACATGAACCTGGAATCCATGATCTGTGAAACGCTTTTTATTTGAGAACAGGAGCGAGCTCAGTATAAACAAAAATTCACAAAGGAAGAGAAATGCACAAAATTTCACAGTTCCAGACCACAACTCTAGCAGCCTAGGAGGCTGAAGTGCCATACACATTTTCAGTGCACATTAAATACCTTCACAGACAAAAGAACTCTGATGTAAGGGCAGTGATACAACAGATAGTTACTTTAGCCCTTGAGCTCATATCAAAACTGCAAGTTCACCATTCTTGGTTTTATCTAACGACACAGTTTGATCAGAACTCTGTATCTCTGGTTTAAGACAGGACATGAGATTTGCAATCTCTGGTGTCATATGTGACAAGCATTTTACAGGACAAAGAAAATGTTGCAAAGAAAGAAATGCAAAAGCAACTGCCTGTATCATATGGACGCTCGGTAGGTGACCTTGGGCCAGTCACACTCTTTCAGCCTAGCTTCGTTATGAGGATAAAACAGGGAAGGGGAGAACATGATAAGCTACTTGGGTACCCACCGTAGAGAAAAATGAGTTATAAGTGAAATTAATGTGCAATTGTGTTGTTAGCTGCTTGGAGAAAGGTGGGCTAAAAATGTCTTAAATAAATGTAGGACTAGTTCTTTTACACGGTGTTCCTTTCTGCTGCAGCGTATGGGAGCGGAAACGTAGCTCGGCTATAACCCCACCTCCCTTTTCCAAGCCAGTGCAAGCTTTGGCATGGAGATGTCTTTGTGTTTGGAAAAGAATTGCCCTAGAAAATACATTATTGGCTGTGTGCCGTAGGACGGAATACCTGTGAGTGTGAAACCGGCTAGAAGATGTAACTGCTTGGGGAGTGAGGCATATATGGATTTTTATTTATTTATTTTACTGGAAAGTTATCTGTGACAGTGCATTGCAGGGCTGACACGCTGTAAATAGTAATTGCTGGCTGGATTTAATATCCTTGTAACTTGTGACAAATGGCTTGAGCAAGCTGCAAGGCTCTTGCTTTCAAAAGAAAAAAAAGTCTATTCTCTTGGACTCTACTCAGTGGGAGACCTGCCTCGTCCACCAATGTCATTGGTAGCCCTTAGCCAAGACACGTGTCCAGAGCTTTTGCTTGGCTTAGGTTTTTTAATAGTAAAAATACTGTTCCAAGAAAAGGAGGGGATAAAAAAGAGAGACAACCTTGCAGAACTCTGGGGTGGATTTTTTTGGTTCGTTCTCAAGGTTTTTCTCCCTGTTCATAAACCTCTCAAGTTTGGCTGTCATGGTTTATGACACCAGCCCGGGCCTCTGGCATGAATTACAGTTACGGTCTGTTCTCTGTAGCTGGATTTACAACATGAAGATATTAGGCAAAAGTTTGCATTGAATTAACAGATTTCTGCTTCACCTCAAGGACAATTCTTCAGAGTCCGGAACATTTGAAGATAGCCCCGTGAGAGGTGATTTTCTTCTGGGAAAAGACGCAACTCATTTCTGGAGTGGGCAACCAATGTCCTCTGTCCCCCCCCCCCCCTTGACGCACTCTTTCCAAGGTTTGAGTGCCCTAGTGCATTCCTAAACCCTTTCCCTAACTGGGAAGGAATTCACCTCAAGGACAATTCTTCAGAGTCTGGAACATTTGAAGATAGCTCTGTGAGAGGTGATTTTCTTTTGGGGAAAAGACGCAATTCATTTATCTGTCCTCTGTGCACCCCCTTGATGCCCTAGTGTGTTCCTAAGCCCTTTCCCTAACGGGGAAGGAATTTTCTCTTTCTTGCCAGAGGAGAGTTGTGTAGATCAGTGGGGGCTGCATAGGACTCTCCCCCTCCCCAGGAGACACTGATCCAAGGAATATACTGCGGGTGCAGGGGAAGGAGTCCTCGCTACTAAAGGACTGGAGGACGAGAGCAGTTGAGGGAAGATGCTGAGGACACGTGGAGCTGCCTTACACTAAATAGCCCATCAAGGTGGGGAGGCGTAGGTGTGTTTATCTCCACTGATGTGGGGTAACTCTTAAGGCCCCAGCCAAAATGCAGTATAACGCACAAAAACCGATGGCACAGTGAATCTGTTTGGCCCCAAGGTACCACAAGCCTCTCTGCTCTTTGTTCTGTGCATGTTTGTTTAGGATTTGCAGTGTGATTAAAAGCTCTGGAGATTTCTTGCTTTCTGGATACATTCCAGCAGGAGCAGAGGACTACGCTGAGAAAAGCTGCTGCCACAGGGCAGCGAGGAAGAGGCGAGTGGGGTGGACGAGAGTGGCCGGCTTATTAGGAGAGACTTCGTTATGTCCGCGAACTTGGAAATCTGCATCTCAGCTTGTCACTATTACTTTGTGACCTTATGGATCTTCATGTTGCCCATCTGTTACTGGGGAAGCTGCCTGTGTGTTGTGCCATTAATAGGGCAGCTTATTCAGCAAGAGCGCTTGACCCGTAATCAATGGCGGAGGCCAGAGACTGTAAATTAAACAATATCTGACTATTGCCTGATAGGCGTTTGGTGCAGTCTTGGGATTCGGAGTGGCGTACTCCGGTGAAGGGCACCTCCCGATGACGGCTGCTTTTGCTTGGTGGGGCGTGTGCTTTTACTTCCAAGCCCTGCAATATGGGGGTATGGTGCCCACTTCCCTTTCCTAAGTCTCTGTGGAGTTTCTGCAGATTATAAAAGAAGTTTAAAATCCACATGGATTTTAATCACCTTCACTGTCTCTTGAGCTCACAGATAGATTTAGCTCTTTCGGGGAGCTCTTCTCCCTTCCCTGTTTGGCTTTGACAACAACCTTGTGAGGTGGGTTAATATGACTGGCCTGCGATTCCCCCAACTTGCTGCAGAGCAGCACGGGGAGCAGGGTTTGAGACCAGCTCTCCCAAATCCTAGTCCAACACTAACTACGGCGCTGAACAGGCTCTAGGACATGGTATAGTCCCCGTATAATGATTTTGTGCAGTTCTAAACTTTTTGCCTTGCGATCCCTTCACAGCTGCTCTGTAAGGTAGGCCAGTGCTTCGAAACTGCACAGCATGTTTCCAAAGGCCACCTAGTGGCTTTTTGGCTGAGGCGTGAACTGTGGGCTCTGATGCTTGAACTACATCAGCATCGAGGCAGGCTTGGGCGCTGATGATGGCCGAGTGGCCTCTCTCTGCTTTTTACCTGGCGACCTTCCCATTCCTAACCTATAATTGCTTTCATTACGGTAGCAAAATTCATTACAGCACTCCAGATTTCTTGGCGTTCCACGCTGGGAGCATTAAAGTGGGGGAGCACCAACGTGACTCATCATTGGTAAATCTTATTAACATTCCTGTCATCTGTTTGGATGTGCGCTAATGAAAATATAATGCGCGTTTGAGAGAGTTGGCAGCAGTCATTGCATCTGCTACTCCAAACAAGTCCAGAAAGGGGCTCCTCCGCCTTCCTCCCGGGTGTCCCAATTTACTGGTTCCAGAGCTGTGAGCGGATTGGTTGAGAGCTAAACTACATGAGACAAATTACACGAGGACACTCAAGTGAAGGGAGAGGCAATGTTAGCCGGGAAGCGTAGTTTGAATTTCACCTCTTTCTACAGAGCCGGCAAAGATTGCTCCTCAGAGAGTTTGTTAATTTCCTCTTTGCCTCCCTGAGGGCTCTGTCAATTATTAACAAACCCTCTGAGAAGTGACCTTTGCCTGCTCTGTAGAGAGGTGAAATTAACAGACCCTCTGAGGAGCAATCTTTGCCGGCTCTGTTCAAACTATGCTTCCCGGCTAACATTGTATCTCCCTTTACTTGAGTGTCCTCGTGTAATTTGTCTCATGTAGTTTAGCTCTTGAGTCTTTGTGGCTGCAAGAGGTGGTTGATGACTCTTTGCCTACCTTGCTGCCCTTTTGCAGGGAGTAAGAAGTGCTTGTACAGCTGTCAGGAAACCATGGAGCAAATCGGTGCGAAAGTTTCAAGGGGTAATGTCGCTTCACTAACGAGTTAGGGACCATAAACTTCACCACTGTGTTGCCTTACATCATATCTATTGCTTTAAGTATGTGCTCCTATGTGCTACCTGTACTTCAAGAACGATCCTACTGGGTAGTTCTGTGCTGTCTAATATCAGTCTTAAAATTGCTTATATTCTGTTTCAGCATTTCTTCAGCTCTGTGTTGGATTCCTGCTAGTGCTATGTCTTTGTAAACTTGTATTTATTTACCCAATGGCATTGTTTATGAAAATGTCCTTGATATTGATTGTACTAATCTCACGCTATGTAATCCACCTTGATTCTCAGTGAGAAAGGTGGACTATAAATGACATAAATAAATAAATAGTTCTTCAACGTGCATGGGGATGGAGACCATTCCAAGGGACACCTGAAAACATCTGGAGTCTTTGGGGGTGTCCATGCACATGTGCATGCTGTTGAACCTCTGTTGTTCCTTTTATTTTTTAAGCCATGTCCCACCTAGATCTGGCTTCTAAGGATAGGATTGTCCTCAGAGGTCCATAGATTTTACCCGATCTTGATAGCCAACCACTGGACTTGATCTTATGGATCTGTTCTGCTAGCAGTGATCCTTTTCTCTGGTGCAAGCAGCTTTCCCTGACACAAGCGCTGCCTAATGTCAGAAACTCCTTATGCTAGAGCAAACAACATTGCTAGAAGCACATCTCTACGGGATCCAACCCGTTGCTTCTAGTAACCAGTGAAGCCTGGCTTTCTCTCTTTCTCTGCTTTACAAAAGCAAGGTGCGCCTTGCTTTAATCCTGGGCTCATTTCGAGGGGGACCGCTAAGGAACGCAGTTCCGGCAGTTCCCCAAAGAGGTCACATGTCAGGTGGCCTCGCCCACCTGACTCGGCCATTTTGGGCCCGTTTTGGCTTGGATTGGGGCCGAAACGGCCTGGATCGGGCCTTTGACAGGTGGTGGATCACTCTCCTGCTCATCAGCGGCCTGATCCTGACCATTTTGGGCGCCTTTTCAGCCATTTTCAGTCCCTTTTTGCCATTTTGGGCCCAATTTCAGCCCTGAATGGCCAGGATTGGGTCCAAAACAGCCAGGATGGGTGATGTCAGGGGGGGTGGCATATGCAAATCAGCTATGCTAATGACACGCTTCCAGTGATGGCCAGAGGTGTGGCATATGCTATTGAGTCATGCTAATGAGTTCCTCCAGCTCTTTTTCTACGAAATGACCCCTGCTTAAATCCATTGCCTGAGGAGGGAGTGACTTGTGGGGGGCAACCTTTCTGCCCTAGCCCCTGACGGAAATGTTGCATCTGGGCATGACATGCCACCTGGCACCATTTGTCAAGAGGTTCTTTGTGCCTCCATGTGTTTTGTGGGCTTTTAAAAGGCTTTTGTCTCCTGTTGGGAAACTGGCTTTCCCTGCTGGTGGCCGCAATCTAACTTGGTGGTCCCAGTCTTGACCCTAGCCATGTTCTTCCAGATGAAGATATGCTCCCTTCGGCACTGAAGTACGTTGCTTGATTCTGAATCCACCCATTGGACACTTGCGGAATTCTTTTCAATCCATGCTCAGCCCGGGACAGAATTGCGCCCAAGCTTTTTATGAGCCATTGGTGTATCTTTTTTTTCCGTACGGCGGTACAACGATTACTTGAAATCCCTCGTGGTGATGTGCTAATGGCAGTTCAATTAATATGATAAGATCTTAATTGGCTGTGTAGAATATTGTCCTTCTAATCTATGCAGAAACTCCAAGGCTACCAGGAGAGAGGTGGCTGTAATTCTCCCTGAGTTGTGATAAAATTGGAATATCAAAGTGTTCTAACAGCCCAATGATCACTGGAGGGGTGGTTTCAGATGTGAGCAGCCGAGTGCCTTTCTCTGCAGCAACTTGGCGGCTGTTAAATCCACTTGGAGGGTGAGCGAGCCTTTATACGTTATTGGCAAGAGGACACAACTGTTTTCTAAGTCTTCTTTGCTGTATGAATGTTTGTCTTAATTCAAGCATATTGCATACATACTACCAGAGATCTAGACTTTCTTTCTGAAATGGGAGATCCTGAGAGTTGTCAAGCATGTGTCTACCACTGAGCTGTGGCTCCTGTCGGGACTTGCCGCGGGTGCTGCTGGGCAGGGCGCCGGCAGGCCTGGCTCTGACTTTGAAGGGGTGTCAGGGATACTGCAGGGCCCTGCTCTGTGGAAGGAGGGGCAGTATACCTCACCCAGACTCCCTCTCAGTCCACTCGCTGGCCTGCTCAACCTGGCCCCATCATCACTCTTACTCTCCTCCTTCGTCAGCTTTCCTCCTTGCACTCTTGCACTCTTGCACTCTTGCACTCTTGCACTCTTGCACTCTTGCACTCTTGCACTCTTCCTCCACTCCATCACTCCTACACAACCCACCACGAACACTCTTCTGAGTCAGCTTTTATAGGAGCTTTTATAGGGTTTCCTTTAGCTGCCCCTGCCCTTCCTTCCAAGCTCCTTCTCTCTCCTGATGCCGCCCAGCTGTGTCTGCTCTCAGGTGTTCCTACCCTTTCACTAACTCCTCCTGGCCTTCCTTGCCTCTCTAGCAGGGTGGGGCTAAATGTGAATGTGTCCCAGCTGAGGCTTCCTCCAGGTGTGCCTCCTTTTCCTTCTCCTCCCTTCTCTTTCAGTCTTCCCTGCAGGACTGGGCTGGCAGGGCCTTTCCAGGTGCTGCGCCTCAGCTGTCTCTGCTCACGAGGTGCCGCCCTGGCCAGCATCTGGGCTGCCTGTCCATTGATGCTGGGCGTGGCTATCCTTCCCTGGCTGGCTCCCCCCTCTGGCTCTCCCCCTCCCACACTTGCTGCTGGCTGTGTTGCCTTCTCTGGAGCCTCTGGGCGCCATGACTGCTCAACCCCGGACAATTGGCTGTTGAGGCAGCTGGGCAGTTGTCTCCCAGGGGTCTCCTGTCCCAATCTCCAGGTAAGTCTTGGGGCTGGGCTGTGGACCCCGGACCCTCCCTCCAGTCTGATACATGTGCTTTCTCTGCTTTTCGGAGCATCCATGCCATGTTGTCCTCTTTCCAGGTTATCCCCATCCTCAATCCATCTATTCTTAGAAGGCTTTGCTTTGATCTTTTGGGAAAGAATAGAGCCCAAGCAAGTTACTGTGTGGGGAAGCCTACATTTCTGAAGCTCACAGTGGCACCATTTCCCTTCATCTAGCCCCTTGTGGCCACCAGTTTCACTGCCAAGCCACAGATAGGCTTTTTGAAAAACTGCAAACTGTTATAGCGCTGTGTAGTATGGTTGCCGAATCCAGGGTAGGCAATTTCTGGAGATTTGGTGGTGGATCCTGGGGAGGGCAGAGTTTGGGGGAAAGGAGGGCGCTCATCAGGGATGTGATGCCATAGAGTCCAACCTCTGAAGCTGCCATGTTTCTTCAGGGCAACTGATCCCTGTAGCCTGGAGGTCAGTTATAATCCCTAATGATCTCCAGGCCCCACCTGGAGATTGGCAACCCTGCTATGTAGCCCTGTAGCGATTGCTGATTTTATAAAAGTCCTGCAGTGGCATAGCAGGAAAATGGCAGCTGACGGAGGAAAGAGTACGGAAAACTCCCTATGTGGAGGCTCCATTGCTAGTACAAATAAATGCCTTTGAATTCACTGTGGCAATGAAAGCAAATCAGGTACACCCCTTTCTCCCAATCTCTGTATTGTTTTGTGTCCTGTGGCTAAACAGGTTTCCAAAGCTCTTTTTAAAAAAAGAAAACTTGGCTTGCTCAGAAAACACTTGTCTCTGACTCTTTCTTTGGAGACCTTATCCACCGCCTTGACCTCTGCAAAAGGAAGAGGAAAGATTCTTCTAGCCAGCTGCTCAGCGGGATTCCGTGTGGCAAATTCTTGGGAATCTCCATATTTGCTGTACTGGCTGTGGCAGGTTCATGGTACAGAGTTGCTGCAGTCTAAGCTGGGTAAGCCCATTCATTTCAACGTCTTTGGACTGTGGTAACCGCGCATAGGATTGTGCTTTGAGCCTTGTGACCTTTAGAGAGCAACTGATTCATTGTGGCAGAAACATTTGAGATCCAGACCCTCTCCTACCCTTCATCGGAAGTATGAACGGCCAGTTAAGGGCTTTTGCAAAAGTGGAGTCTGGCTCTTCAAAGTTTCTGCCGTAAAACATTTGAGAATCTTGGAAGGTACTTTGTGACTTTGTTGAGCCTTCCTGTAGTAACATGTGCTGTGTGAATTGCCTTCCCCACCAGAATGTACCTGGTTTGGGTCCTTGCTTTTTGATAGTTTGTTTCAGACCAGCAAGAGCCAAAGAGCTGCCTTGGTCTGCCCCACAATTTGATACGGTGTTTCTTCTGCCCTTTGACATTGGGGTCTACTTTCCATGAAAAGCTGTTTGCTAGTATGCACCTTCTCCCTCTCTGACATCTGAGGTCATCCAGATTGAGAGAAGGAAGAAGAAGACATTGCTTTCAGTCATCTTCAGCATACAGTCCCTCAATCACGGACTCTTTCCACTATCCCCTTCTGCTTCTTTAAAATTTATACTTTTAATAGAAACATTTGTACAACTGTAACCTTTAAGCAGTGACAATAAAGAAGTTAGGAAAGGAGAAATTTAGTACTTCCCAGGTCAGTTGTATCAGAAGGAGGGGCGGGGGAAGGAAATTTAAGTCAAGTTGCTTTTAAAACAGTGTAACCATTAAAACATATTCAAATTCCATTTTAGCTGTCAGATGACAAGTAAGGGTTTCCAAGTTGTTAGAAACAAAGGTTTTATCTGCTTTCCGTTTCCATAAATTGCTTGGGACTGGATGACACTTTCCACCACTATCTTCAGATAGAAAAATTTTGCTTAATCATTGAAGTCTGGTGTCATGATGTTCATATTTACTGCAACTTTCCCGTTCTGGGCTGTTAACCATTTTGGCTACCAAAATAAGATCTAAAACCAGGTTCATGTATTCTTTTTTAAAAACCTAATCTAGTGAGACCTGTAAGAATAGCTTTGAGGCATCTTCAAAATTGAAGATTTAACATATGATTACACCCCCTCCCCAAATTTTGCACCTTTGGACATGGCCACCTCGTTAAAAGCACAGTTAGTAGCCCCCTGTCCGCATTTCCAAAGTTTATGAAAAGTCACCCCGTGCCATTTTTACAATCTTTTTGTAGTGAGAAACCAAAGTATTGGTAATTTATTAAAATGCACTTTCATATTTGTGCAAATTGCATTTAAAGGACTAATGGTGAAAATTAACTTCTGTTCATCTTCAGATATAGAACAATTTAATACTGTTTTCCAATGCCTATGTAGATGAGATTTATCCTTCCCTTTCTTATGAAAGAGATGGATGACGCCATCTTTAACACAATATTTTAGAGTGTTGTAGTTTTTTTTTTTGGTCCTTTATTGTGGGGATATTAACCAAAAGGAACCCCATGCTTAATTTAAGATGACAACTTGAGTTTCTTTCTAGATCTTTTTATATCTTCTGGCATCTGTTCGCTTAGTAAATTACATTTGACAACCTGGAATAAATTCTAACGGTGATTTATGCCTGCTTTTTCCTGCAGAGGTTTGGCTCGTCTGATTGAATGGGAAAAAGCAACTAATTCTTTTATAAAAATGGACAACCTGCTTGGCACATGCAGCAGTTGACAATTTTTGTGGGGGGAGAGCCATCCATTGAGTCGTGGTGGGGGAATAACAGCTTTCAGGCCCAATAGCCATGATTGAGTAGAAAGGTGGGATGTAGATACTGTAAACATGAACGTGTTCCTAGGTCCTTCACCGGCTGCCTGTATGCTTTTGTGTTCTGTTCTGTTTGCTGGATCCTTACTTTCAAGACCCTTCAAGACCCAGGGCCCACGAAGGACCCCCTCTCCTTCGATGAGCCCACCTCCTTTTGCAGTTCTACCTGGTGGGCTGTCCTGACTGTTCCTCCCTGTGGCTAAAATGCACATCTCTGTGAGAAATGGAGTGTTTTCTTATATTGCCCTCAGAATGATGCAGTAGAGAATGTACCTGCAGCCTGCTAGTTTTCAAGAGGGCTTGCGAGACTTATTTCAGAGGGTGTTTTATTGAAGCATTTTTTTAAAGGAAAAGTTTGTCCACTAGATTCAGAGGAGTTAGTTGTGTTAGTCTGTAGTAGCAAAATCGAAAAGAGTCCAGTAGCACCTTTAAGACGAACCAACTTTACTGTTGCATAAGCTTTCGAGAATCACAGTTCTCGTCGTCAGATGCTGACGAAGAGAACTGTGATTCTCGAAAGCTTATGCTACAGGGTTTGCCATTGCCTACCTATGCATAGCAAACCCGAGCTGTTTCTACATGTCTTAACCGTTGTGCAAAACTCATGGAACGACGGTGTCTTCATGGCGCGAATTCCCGTCATGATTCCATTTTGTGGCGTGCTTTCTGATGTCATCGCACCACGAAATGGAGTCATGACGGGAAATCATGCTATGAAGATGCCATCATTCCATCAGTTTTGTGTGATTTTGCACGACGGTTAAGACGTGTGGAAACGGCCCTGGTTTTCCTTGGTGGTTTCCCATCTAATTACTAACCAAGGCCAACTCTCCTTGCCTTCCATGATATGACAAGATAGTAGTTTTACTTGTTTGTTTAAAACATTTCTATCCCACTTTATCTCATACAACTCAAGGCAGCTGACCTTGCAATGCCAGGTTACAAGGACACCAAACACCACAGTCCAATGATCATGATATCAAAAACATCTGAAATTGTGATTGTTTCAGTTGGGTGGCCATGTTGGTCTGCATTAGAACAAGATTCAGGTCTAGGAGCAACTTAAAGACCAACTAGATTTCCGGTGTATGAGCTTTCAAGAGTCAAAGCTCATCAGATTCAAGGAGTGGGAAAAGGTAGGAGTCTTTGGCCATTTCCCCACTGTCTAAAAATAATGCATTACTCACAGAAGGCTGCTGGCTTCCTAGCGTAATTTTTGACACCATCCGTTTACAAAACGATAGCGTCAAAAAATCATGGGAGAAAGCCAGCAGCCTTCCATGAGTATCTCACTATTTTTAGACTGTGAAGAAATGGCCTTTATAATCCAGGCAGAGGGTGAGAGGGGCATTGCAGATTGAGGTGTCAAGAAGCTAGCTGTACTGTATGTTGTAATAGAACAGGGGTGTGAAGTGCAGAAAATTAGCATCTGTAGTGTGACCAAAATCCAATGTCTCGATTCAATCCCTTGTTGAATCCATTGTTCCGAATTTGCATTTTGGAGGTCCATCGTTCCAAATTTGCAAATAAACCCCATTTCAGTAATCTCATGTTGTGATTTTCCTTAGAAGTTTCTGTTCTTGAGAACTCTTACTCTTAGACCAGTGATGGAGTGTCCTGGCAGATTAAAGTGTTCTCCCACTGGTTTTTGAATGTTGTGGTTTTTGATATCAGATTTATGTCCATTTATTCTTTTGTAAAAGGACTAACTTGTTTGTCCAATATAGAAAGTTGAAGAGCATTGCTGACACTTGATTGCAGATATAACGTTGGAAGATGGAGAAATGAATGAACCTGAGATGGTATGGCTTGTGTTGTTAGGTCCAGTGATTGTGTTGTTGGTTTATTGTAGGCCCTGGTTCCAGAGTTCGTGTCTATGTTGGGAAGTGCACTGTTGTGAGTGAGGAGCTGTTTAAGGTTGGGCAGCTGTCTGTGAGCAAGAAAAGGTTTGCTTCTTTGTCCAGCATAGGTTGCACGTCATTAATGATGCCTTGAACTGGTTTGAGCTGGGAACTGTATGAGACGACCAGTAGTGTTCTGTTGTTCTGTTTGGGCTTATCTTGTATCAGGTCATCCGTTGGTATTATTCTGGCTTTGTTGATCTGTTTTCTTACTACGTCCATCCACTCCTTGTATCCATCAAAGGCAGCTTTGATGCTCAAAAGCTCATACCCTGGAAATCTGGTTGGTCTTTAAGGTGCTACTGGACCTGAATCTTACTGTTCTGAAATTGTTAGTGACTCTGTGTGTGTGTCTGTGTGTGTTAAATGTTTGTTATGAGGTTCAAGGAAAGGTGGTGTGTAAATGGTTCCTGAAACAATGAATCAAATATACTAAAACAGTCCTCTAAACTCTGACAGTAACACTGAAAGGATATTTCTGAAAGGAAAGTGGTGGCTTGGTGAAATGTCTGGCGGTTGTGTTTGTGGTCATGGCGCCACTTCATGTGGATCTCGTTGCCTCACTGGTGACTAGTGAAACCAGCGTACATCATGCTAATGATTTTATGCAAGTTGTAGTAATCTTTCTTAATTCAGACTGTTGCTGTTCAGTGTTGAGTCCATGCAGGTTTGTCAAGGCCCGCTGTGCAAACCGCGCCACGTCAGTACAGTGGATGCCCGATGCAAGCCCTTAGTGGAGGACTGGGCCTGGAGAGTCCTTGCTTGGTTGTATTTATTCTCTGGCGTATCCTAAAATGCCCCAGAAGAAAAGCAAGCAAAGACGGATGCAAAAGAGAGAAGTAAAATGGGGGAGTAAAACAGAGAAGTGGTATTTATTTATTTATTTATTTATTTATTTATTTAATTTGATTTATGCCCCGCCCTCCCCACAGATGGGCTCAGGGCGGCTAACAACATTAAAAATACATTAAAATCACAAAAACATAAAATCAATAACAATTTTTTAAAAATCATTAAAATAGTCCAGGAGCAGGCTATTTAGACAAATATTGGAAGTCCGTATATGGGCATAGCAGATGGCAGAGGGCAGCCCCAGAAGATGTGGTGGTCTTAGATGGAAGGAGGAGGATACCCGCTGGCACTCAGCCGAAGGCCCAGTGGAACATCTCCGTTTTACAGGCCCTATGAAACTGTAACGGGTCCCGCAGGGCCCGGATCTCCAGCGGGAGAGCGTTCCACCAGGCCTGGGCCAGGGCAGAAAAAGCCCTGGCCCTGGTTGAGGCCAGACAAATGTCCTTCGGGCTGGGTACAGTCTTGCCCTGACTGCAGCCCAATCTCATCAGATTTCAGAGCCTGAGCAGAGCCAGCCTTGAATAGGAGACCTCCAACGAAGACCAGGGTTGCAGAGGCAAGCAATGGCAATCCACCTCTGTTAGTCTTTTTGTCTTGAAAACTCCAGTAGCGGTCACTGTAAGTCTACACCCAGACAAAAGAGAGAAATGATACAGTCCTAAGGATATGTGGCATCTTTGAAAGTGTTCCCTAAGGAGAGAGTCTGTGAGAGCTGAGATGGAGTGACTTTGCTTGATGGATAATTATGTTCAAGGCAGCCAGTGATCTGGGTTCACAGCAGGTTAATTGGTAATAATGGGTTTCATTCTAAACAGCAAAGGGAAACTAGATTTTCCAAGGGAAAAAAGGCCTGTCCCTAAAACGTCTTTGCCCTTGGTGTGGCTCATTCATAATCTTGCCTGCAAGACGAGTAGCGATCTGTTGTGCCTGCCTCTGCTGGTCACTGTGACTAAAAGAGTAAACCTTTATCCCCAAATAGGGGACACCTCCCCTTAGAAATCAAGCAGGAAGGGCCATTTTGAGGAGTTGGCTAAAGACTGAGAGAGGAAGAACAGTCCAGGGTGGCCACAGTCCAGCTTGTGGAGTTCCACGATAAATCTCCCCCTTGACTGATCATTGCTCACTGATAATGGCTTCTTAGTCTGTTTTGGGGCGGGGGAGTTATTGCCCCCTTTGTTTGTGTGTGTGTGTGGGGCAGAGTGTCTAGGTGGAGTTAATGCTGTAAATAACTAATTGCAGTGTAATTTAGAAATATGCCGGGTCTCATCTAGGTTTTCTTTTGGTAAACGCAGATGCTTTCATCTCTAAATCAAAAGTGGGAGGTTTATCTGGGAGATCTGTTAATTGTTTTTTTGGGGGCATAATCCAATGATTCAACCTTCTTGATGTCAAATAACAGCTCTTGCTTAGGAATGGACAGGATATGACTTAGTTGTGGACCCAATGGTTTGGTAGTTACGTTACTTACTTACAACATTTGGTTATGTTACTTTATCATCCATACATTTGAATTATATGGCGCTGATGGCTGGCTTAATAACAGCGGTGGGGAAGGGTATGAGATATGCTTCCCCCACACTGTTATTAGTACCCTGGAAACGTCTAAAAACTTCTTTGGTAAATGAACGGCTGATCCTTCTTAGGGAATTGGCGAGTGACAAACTACCACACTGGTGCTAAAACTGCAGAACTTAAACCAATCAACAGATTTATCAAGAAATAGTTACTTTTTGTAATGGTTTGGTACAATGCGGTCACTGAAGGTTTATACACCCGTACATTTTTTGAAAACTTCATGATTAAGTTGAATGATGTGTATTGTTATGCATCATGTTTTTTGTATTAGAGTGAATTAAAAATAAAAATAAAAAGCTTGGAAAAGGTGGAGATGCCTTAACATTTTTAAAGGTTTGAATGCAACATGGAAGTCACTTGCTACTATGTGGAGATATGAGGAATCTACAGTGAACTGCACAAGTCTCTGGGGCTCAGAAACGAGGGGTGAGATTGGGACACTGTTTACACAACTCTCTTTTTAGTCTAGCAAACATTAAGGTTCTTCTCATGAGGTAGTAGAAAAGAGCAAGAGTCCAGTAGTACCTAGAAGAATAACAAAATTTGAGCTTTCACTTCTTCAGATACCAAGAAGTAAACTGTGACTCCCCATGTTACTGGACTCCTGCTCTTTTCTACTGCTATAGACAGACTAACACAGTTACCCGTAGAGTAGCCAGTTCCAACTTGGGAAATTCCTGGAGATCTGGGGGGGGGGGAACCTGGAGAAAGTGGGGTTTGGGGAGGGAAAGGACCTTGGCATGGCATAATTTCATAGAGTCAACCCCCCCAAAATAGCCATTTTCTCCAGGTGAACTGACCTCTGTGGCCAGGAGACAGCTCCGGTGCCAGGGTTTCTGGCGCCGGAGGCCAGCCTTGCACGTGCGCCCTGCGCGCACGTGCCCCGGATTGTGTGATGTTGTCATCACATGATGACATCATCACGCAATGCCGCTGGCGGGTGGCTGGGGCGGAGCGAGGAGGCCGCCCACATGCCGCACGCCGCCCCGGCCGCCTGTTGTCCCTGACCCGTGGCTGCTGCACCTGCCCGGGGGCAGGTGGAGGTAGCAGCGGTGGTGCGGGGCTGGCTGGTGGCGGTGCAGGGCTGGCTGGCGGTGGTGCGGGATGTGCACCTCTGCTCCCAGGACCCCCTCTGGCACCCCCTCCGGCCCCGCAGCCCCCACGGCCCCCGCCTCAACGGTGGCGCCGGCCCTGCCTGGAGACCAGTTGTAATTTCAGGAGATCTCCAGTCGCTACCTGGAGGCTGGTATTCTAGTTACCCATCTTGATCTGTTCTCATGAGGTGTCACAGGACTTGATTTTTGCATTTGACTCTACCATTAATTCCACTTTTCCTAAAACTGTATACTTGGTAGTAAAAGGACACTGGGGTCATGGCTGACAAGTCCCTGGTTCAAATCTTGCCTCTGCCATTGTCTTACTGGGTGGCTGTAGGTGAGCTGTTCCAGTCTTTAGTCTGACACCCACATTCTGCAGGAGAGAACCCCGGCCTACCATTCGAAGCTGTTCTTAGGGCGTGTGAGATTTGCTTTGTATGCCAAAGTGTATTGTGCCAGTGCGAGCGTTGGACTTTTCCAGCATGCATAGTAGGATAGCGACGGCTATGCCTGTTTCTTCTTGTCTCCTCCCTGGAAATTTCCCCTCAAAGGCCACTCTTGTTCCCTCCAATTTCTTGGCTCAGCTGGGAGTTGATTAAAACTGCCAGCAATGGCTTGTCAAGGGTTGTCAGAGACGACTCTATAAATGCTTGTTGTTGCTCGCTTTACTGCATGATAAATATATTTATCTTCTTCTGGGGAGCTGCTGACAGGGCAGGTGCCGGATGGGCAAGAAGACACAATGTTGGAGTCCATCGTGAGGAGAGCAGGCTTTACTGTAGTTTTCTTCTTAATCGATTCTGTCCTTGTATTGTCGAAGGCTTTCACGGCCGGAGAACGATGGCTGTTGTGGGTTTTCCAGGCTGTATTGCCGTGGTCTTGGCATTGTAGTTCCTGACGTTTTGCCAGCAGACCACGGCAATACAGCCTGGAAAACCCACAACAGCCATGATTCTGTCCTTATTTCCGGAAGTTAAGAGGAGCAACCTGGGTCGTGCCTAATACTATTATGGGGGGGAGGGCTCTGTGAAGCCCTGTCCTTTGAGAAACACTGCTGATCTTTTTGATACACAGTTACTGGGCCTTAAAATTACTTCATTGTTTTGCTTGATCTGGGAGTCTAGAAAGGGGTTGAATCAGAATAGGATCGAGTTCCACAAACATCTTTGCAAAAATGCAGAATGTCTTTCCCTTTCTTAAAACATGATTTCTGGGAGTGCTCAAAAGGGAGCAAAAATATATTCATTCCTAACTCTGGCAGTTCTCTTCCCCTTGCCCAGATGCCCGTCTCGGAACAGTTCCTCTCAAAATAAAGATGTTGTCACATTGCCAATAATAATATTTGATTTATATATCCCCCTTCAGGACAACTTTGTGCCCACTCAGAGCTGTTTACAAAGTGTTTTATTATTATCCCCACAACAATCACCCTGTGAGTTGGGTGGAGCTGAGAGAGCTCTGAGAGAGCTGTGACTGACCCAAGGTCACCCAGCTGGCTTCAGGTGGAGGAGTGAGGAATCCAACTTGGCTCTCCAGATTACAGTCCTGCCACTTTTAACCACTACACCAAGCTGGCAGTGAGATTTGGCTCCATGACTGTGTCATGGAGGGCAAATGAAGCTTAAGCCACCCTCCAGGGGTGTCATCCCGTCACCAGGTCTAACTGCCTATGGCAATAACTTCTCCAGTTTGATGCAGCTGGTTGGGGCTGTGAACACCGAAGTGACCAATGTTTAGGAAAGGTTCAAGGAAGATTTCAGCCACCTCTTCCACTGAAACCCTCTTGAGGCTATCCCATGTCTCTCAGAGGGGTCTGGTGGGGTGGGCCATCCCTCCTGCTGTGGTTCTGGACCCTTGACTAATTTAGCATTAGTGTTCTGACCCTCCCTCCCCTGGGGCAAAGTCAGAATCCTGGGCCAAGACAGCTGGCTTTAACATGCCCTTGCTACTTTCTCCACCGTTGCTCCCAGACTTAATCCAGAACGGCTTGGAAGTTGCTTCTCCTTCTAAATGCAAAATATTGTAGGTAGATTTATAAAATTATGTTTGTTTATTCATTTCATTTATACCCTGCCCAAAGTGGGTTCTCCCATCCATTTTATCCTCACACCAACTTCATCTGGTAGGTTAGGCTGAGAGGATGTGACTGGCCCACAGTCACCCAGCCAGCTTCCATGGCGGAGTCAGGATTCGAACCTTGGTCTCCCCGATCCTATAGTCTATTACTCTAACTACTACACCTTGCTGCACTAGATATCAGGGCATGCAGAGGACTTTAATGCCCCGACTTTGGATAGCTTTATGCTCTAAACGTTTGAATGGGTATAAGGGGAGTAAGGAAGGTTTCTCCTTTTTTGGCTGATCGTGGGTATCGTTGCCAGCCAAAAGGGTGTCACCACCTGGTGGGCTGAACCTCTTGAGAAGAAAGCAATGATCTTGGATATTTTGGTTTCTTGAACTTGTGGGGTTGACCTCCTCCAGAGTTAAGTAAAGCAGAACCTGTCTGACCTGCCCTGATCTTTCCAGGAGGCTGGGGTGGAACAAAGTGCTCGCTAATTTAATTGTATGGATTTTTGTTGAATGAATGTTTCTGTAGTACTCCCACTGAAGGCAAGAAAGTGAAGGAATCCCTATACATTAATGATAATGGTATGAATAAATGCAGCAGAGTGCTCTTTAGCACCCCTGGACTGAAATCAGAAGAGTTGAGGAACTGTGTGTTGGGTTTATGGAGCATCTGTTTGCCCTCTTCTGAGCCCAGAGGTGTTCCTCGCTTGTATCTTTTATCGGATGATGGGCAATCAAAAATTCAGGACATGAAGTTCTTCCTGGCATGGAGAGAGACAGACGCAGGGTGTGTGTGGAGGTGGGGGAGGGAGAAAAGCCATTACCAGCTTCTACATGTTGTGCTACTATTTAAGGTATGGCAGATTTCCTAGAAGGAAAATTTGGCAGCCCGTAGATGGAAGAATGTGTCTGGTGTGAATCTGTTAATGATGGCAAAGGATATGGATATTGTTACTCTGGGCCCTTCTAGAAAGTCAGTGTGGCGTAGTGAGAAATCTCTGGCCTTTTGTTGTTCCAGAGGCTGATTGCCTCTTACTATTACGGTTTTGTTTAAGCCAAGCTGGCAAATCTGGTGTAACCCTCACTGTGACATAGAATGGGTCTGAAAGTAAGCTAAGCCAGGGATGACCAGTTGGTGAAATGTGAGTTATCTGTAGCTCACACCATCCCTACAAGACTCCCTGCCCCCGAAAAAGATGGCAAGAGAGAATTTACATTATTTATAGTTGGCTTTTCTCATTGAGACTCAAGGCAGATTACACAGTCAGCAATCAACAGGATGAAACGCCCAATAAGCAATGCAATAAGATTGTGGAAATCAAGCAGGAAACTGACATAAAGCTTTGAAACAAAGCAAAATTTATTATCATGACATGATAAACGATGCAGAAATCACATAGCAGAATCATACCAACAGACAGTAGGTACTGTACACAGTGATATAGTCCACAGTCCTTTCTTTAAAGCACTTTTCTGGACCATTCAGCTATAGAACAGTCCTATTACCTATGGAAAAAGTCTTCCTGAATAAATTCAGTTTTTCATAGTCGTCGGAAAGCCAGGAGGGTGGGAGTTCCTAACTTCTTTGGGCAGATAGGCCATTCTGTAAGGAGGGGGCCATCACAGAGATTGCATATGGCTGGGCATTTGTTGATTTTGCCCATCTCTAGGGTGGCACCTGCAGAAGGCCCTGCTGAGATGAGCAAAGCTGTTGTGGAGGAACACAGGAGGAGAAAGCAGTCCAGTAGATATGAGGGGCGAAGGCCATGAAGGGTTTTGTGTGTGATAGACAAAATCTTGAATTGAGCCCAGTAACTATTGGGTAGCTAGTGGAGTAATTCTCAATAATACTTCCTGCATTGTGCAGGGGGTTGGACTAGATGACCCTAGAGGTCCCTTCCAACCCTGTGATTCTGTGATTAGATGTTGAATGAGAATATGGGAGACCCGGGTTCGAATCCCCACTCTGCCATGGAAGCTTGCTGGGTGACCTTGGGCAAGTCAAGCACTCTCTGCCTAACCTACCTCACAGGGTTATTGTGAAGATAAACCAAAAAAGGCTTCACCTGCTGGTGGCAGACAGTGATAGAGGGAGTCCAAACGTTTTGGTGGCATGACCAAGAAAGCTCTTTCTCAGGTTGCCACCTGCCTAGCCTGAGATGGCAAGGGCACCTAAAGCAGGGCCACCAGGGTGGGTGGGTAGGTTCATATGGGAGAAGGCAGTCCTTAAGGTATGCTGGCTCCAAGCCCAAGATCGGTGGAGGGGAAACATAAACGGGCTTTCTGCCTCCTCCCTGCAAGCATTTGCTAAATCACCTCCCATTAAAAACACACACACACCGTGTTTGAATGGTGGAGGTCTCTGTGGTATGGAGAACAACTGCCAGCATTCAAAACAGTACAGAATTTATTAAAAGTGAAATGCCTGTGCGCATACACTCAGCCTAGCAACAGATTGAGCAAGGAATACAAAAGAAAGGCATAAATATGCAAGTCCCGCCCCTCACTCTATACATGCCCTATCTGGTCTTGTTCCAAGGAAGGTTCTCTCCACACAAGACATCTGACATGTGAAGAACACGTGTCGGGACGGAGATGCAATGGTAACCAGGGAGGATAGTTTTAAAAGACAGAGCCGGTGGCAGGGCGCAAAGGTTTTGCTATACACTGGAGTTGTGTGAAGGAGCTGTGAAGTGCCAGAAGGGAAGCTTCAGCCCATTATAACCTCCCCAGTCCGAGCCCGACTCAAAGGCAGCTCCAGCCCATTTCCATTCCTCGCTGCCCTCTGGGTGCCATCCCACACAGTTTTAGACTGGAGGGGTGAAATTGACAGAGCCTTTGGGGAGGCAAAGATGAAATTAAACTGAGGAGCGATCTCCTCCAGCTCTGTCTTTTAAAACTACGCTTCCTGACTGTCTCCCTACACTTGATGAACACGTGCCGAGGTGTCTCATGTAGAGAGACTCTTAGAATGCAGTGTTCTAAAAGCTTCCCATTACCTTTGAGTCTTTGTCCAGGCAGCCAGCCCTTTGTCTGCAGCGGCAATGGTGACTATAAAGATGGAGCTTAGATGTGAGAATTCCTTCCAGAGGGAATCAGCCAGACTGGACCCTCTCCCTCCGTGCTGAGGGATTTTACTATTTCTGTTTGCACACCCCTTTGTGGGTCAAGTAATCATTCCCTGAAATCTCCAGGAAGATACAGCCTAGCTCCTCATACCCCAAGTCTGTGTGTCCCTTCTAGGTATCAAATTCCAGCCAGGCCATTTCCAGCTGACCATTTCCTTGTGTCCAGCCAGGGTGTCGATTAGCATTACTAAAGCTTTGGAGGTTGGTACTTGGGTGATACTTGGAAACAATTGTCTTCCCCTTGCCTGCCTGTCTTCCACAGAGAGAGAGAGAAAAAAACTTTTAAAACTCAGTGTGAAGGTTTTATCAAGCCCAAACCTCCAGATAAAATGCATTTCTCCACAGCTCATCAATCATCCTGTGGTTGGGTGGGTTTGACCAGAAATGCCTTGGGGGGCTGAGCAGTATCAAGTGAACTCTTAGTCGACTTACATCACGCTGAAGGAGAACAATTATAATAATGACATTAAAGCCATTTTTGGTTGTCTTATGTTTTACTTGGGAGGGGTGCCTGGGACAATTATTTTACCTCCCGCTCCCACCCAAAAAACCTATAGTATATCATCCAAGCACCTGCTGTTCCAATATTTGAGGCAGCCCTCACAATGAGAGCCCTGCTTGGCTGTTCAGGGTCTCTGGCCCTGAGGGGGAACTGATGGAGCATGTACCAAATAGTCTCTGTCATTCTTAGGTAGCGGTGAAATAACCCTGAAGCAGAGCCACGTGGGGCTAATATTGTGATTGTGGAGAGGGGAAGAAGTTAAAGGTGGGATGACTCCATATGGCCTGTTCTGCTAACAGTGGTGTTTTCTTGTACCTCAGAGAACCTTCCTTTGACTCAAGAGGCTCTTGTGTCTGAGGAAAGTTCCTTGTGCCTGAGGAAACAGAACAAATCAGCATGATCCAACCCACTGTATTTTTTAAAAAATGTCATCAGCTTTGAGGATTGTCCGGGGTCTGAGGGTCAGCCCTCGGACTTACTGGGAAGAGAGGATGGGAGGCAGCTGGGAGACAGCGACCCAGCCGCCCCGACAGTCACCCAGGCCCAGCACAGGCCAGCAACAGAGGGGGGAAAAGAAGCACCCAAGCCACAGAGGGTCATAAGGGGCAGGTGGAAGCCAGCTAGCCCCACCCTCCGGTGAGAGGCTAAGAGCCCAGGCATCAGTCATCAGACAGCAACCTTACCGGCAGGGGAAGAAAGGCAGCAGAGGCAGCACAGGGCCACGCCCCAACCAGCAAGTAGGGTGGAAGGGAATAGCAAGGACTAGGTGAGGCTGGGAGCAAGGCAGCCTCAGGTGGGACTGCCTGAGGCAATCAGCAAAGAGAACCCAGCAGCCAGCAAAGAAGGCACAGGTGTGGCTGGCCAGAGCAGCCAGCAGAGCAACACCAGGTGTGGCTGCCTAGGACAGCCTGGGCCGTGGCCAGAGTGCTGGGGGGCGTGGCTGGAAGATGGAGCCAGGAATGGGTGAAGGGATATAAGAGAAGTCCACCTAGAGGATGGGGTGGGTTGTGTAGGAGTGGTGGTAGAGAGGGGTGAAGGAGTGGAGAGTGTAGGAGAATACGCAGGCGGAGAGAGAGAGGGGAGAAGGGGACGAGGGTTGGAAGCAAGAAGCAGGGGTGGAAGGGAGCTCGACAGGTTGAGCAGGCCTGTGAGTGGTAGAGAGGGAGCAAGGGTGATGTATACTTCCCCTCCTTCCACAGAGCTGGAAGCTGTCTGCACCTGGAAGCTGGAGTTCAGGCCCACCGGCTCTCTGTGCAGCCGTGCCCATGCCGAAGCCTGACAAGGATGTTCATAACTGAGAAGTAGGATATTCATCTAGTAAATAAACTGTTTCCCAAGAACTCTCCTTTTAAATATGCAATTTTGGGGAGATGTATTTGTAAGGGATGGCACAGCCTCCAGAATCTCCTTCCTTTCTTCCAGATGCTTGGTGATGTTTGTTCTCACATGCAACATAAATGTAACGGTTTTACCAAATTCCCCGCTGGCTGTTCTGTTCACCAGCGCAACTGATGTGTACAAGCTTGAACATGCTGTTGTACAGTAGAACAGCAATATCTTGCACGGAAAAACAAGCAGCCCTCTGGTCTTTCCTCCCAGCTCATCTCTTAAGCATGAGTGCTGCGTAAACTGGCACACTTGTGGGGAGTTAGTTTCCCATTACGGTCAATAGTTTGACATTAATTTAATCACAAGGGGAAGGTAAGTGAGGAAAAGCTTCCCAGGGGAGGATAAAAGGGTAACAGATGGCAGAAACAACTCTTTGGGGATCTCTAAGGTATTCTTTCTTCTTCCCTGTTCCCACTGTTTCTGCAGTTCGGAGCTGGGGACAAGTTGTGTGTGTGTGTGTGTGCAGTCTATTGTCGCTGGAAGACTTTCTGTTGAATACATTTATCATGGGTTTTTATCCTGCGCTTCCTAGATGGTTCTCCTCATTGCCTCTATTTTATATTATACCTCTGAGAGCCAAGCTACAAGTGACGCCTGATACAGGTTGGACACTTGTCAGCTTCCCTCAAGTTTTGATGGGAAATGTAGGCATCCTGGTCTTGCAGCTGTAATGGAGAGCCAAGCTGTAAAACCAGGACGCCTACATTTCCCATCAAAACTTGAGGGAAGCTGACAAGTATCCAACCTGTGTCAGGCGTAGCTTGGCTCTTAGGTTAGGCTGAATGTGAGTGACTGGCCCAAGGTCACCTAGTTAGCTTCCATGGCTGAGTTGGAATTTTAATCTGAGTCTGTCCAGCTCTTCTGTAGCCTTCTAACTTTGTACCTCACATGTGGATAGCCTCCATTTAAAAGTGTTGAGGTGGCTGTGGGGAGCTTTGGTGGTGGCTCACCATGTAGAGAGCTGATATGGTGAATCGGCAGACTAGGATATGGGCAACCCAGGTTCGATTCCCTGCCCTGCAGTGGAGGCTTGCTGGGTGATCTTGGGCCCATCATACACACTCAGCCTAATCTACCTCACAGGGCTGTTGTGAGAAAAAAAATTGAGAGAGGAGAATGATGAAAGTCACTTTGGATCTCCATTGGGGAGAAAGGTGGGGTATAAATGAAGTAAAATAAGAAAAAAAAATTAAGCCACCTATCAGAGATGTAGGTGTTGCGTGAGAATACCTTGCGGATTCTCCTTCCAGGGTGGTCCAAAGGAAAACAGATTGTTTTCTGAAAGGTCTGAATTCCAGGATTGCCTCTGCCTCAGAGTCCTTTTTCAGCTTCTGGCAGTTCGGTGTATTTTCTTTTTTCCCCATGTGTGAAGCAGGAACGGAATTGAGCATTAATGGGAGGTAGTCAAGCAGTTGTGCTGGTTAAGTGTTGAGTAGATGAATTGAAGTACCCTGTTGGAGGAGCACGACCTCACAAACTGAGAGTTATCTCAGTGCCATAGAATTAATTTACTAATTAATTTGCTTATTCTCAAGTCTTTTAAAAATATTTATTAATTCCCAAGTAGCTATCAACTTTTAAGGTGCAATTAGTCAGATGTTCTTGAGTACGTGAGCCATTGTAGGTAATGTTGTCGTGTTGATTCCTCCCCTTCACAAACCTTGATTAATTTGTGTTCCATAATGTAATAATAGGGTTGTGTAAATGTTTAATGCGGCTGTGCTTGAGCATCTGAATGTCTCCGGTTCTCAAAACTTGGACCGCTTTCCCTGATTGCTGTTTATGCCTGAAGAAACCCTCTTTCTCTCTTCAAAAATCCATCATAGACGTCTACGACTTAACCTCTTGGTGTATGAAAATGCTACATCTTGGTCTGCTCCACTCTTTTGTCCTCCACCACGTCAAGAACCTTCTGCTTCACCAGGCTTTTCCTTACCTAGCAGCCCCCGGTTGGCCTCTTTTGCAGCAGAGCGTCTACTTAAATCTGGATTTCATGCAGAGGTCCTTAAGTTCATTTTATTTTATTAAACTGCCCCTTAGGTTTTAAATTGAGCTAATGCATGTAAGGCATTTAAATGTTTTTCTTGTTTTCAACATCTGTGAAAAAATGATATTAAGATTTTTGTAGGACCAAATGAAATAGGCAGCAGAAGTGAGGGTTGCCAGCCTCCAGGTGGTAGCTGGAGATCCCCTGGAATTATAACTGATCTCCAGGCCATAGAGCTCAGTTGCCCTGGAGATAATGGCTACTTTGGAGGGTGGACTGTATGGCATTATATCTTGCTGAGGTCCAGGGCTTTTTTCCAGCAGGAACGCGGTGGAACGGAGTTCTTGCACCTCTTAAAAATGGTCACATGGCTGGTTGCCCACCCCCTGATCTCCAGACAGAGAGGAGTTTAGATTGCCCTCCGTGCCACTGAGCGGCACGGAGGGCAATCTAAACTCCCCTCTGTCTGGAGATCAGGGGCCAGGGCCACCGGCCATGTGACCACTTTCGCCAAGGGCAATTTAAACATTAAAAAACTCCCCCCTAGTTCCAGCTGACCCAAAGTGACGTCATTGTGCGGTCTTGAGTTCCACCACTGAGTTCCACCACCTCTTTCCCCAGAAAAAAAGCCCTGCTGAGGTCCCTTCCCTCCCCATCCCCTGCCTTCTCCAGGGTTCACTCCCAAAATCTCCAGGAATTTCCCAACCTGGACCTGGCAACCCAAGCTGAAGTGCTCTCTAACACCCCGAACAACCATAATATTAAATTATGTGCATGTGGGAAATGGGGCCTCCTCGACTAAAAATAAATCTAATGAGCACGTCACAAGTTCTGTTTGCATTTATCTTTGGGTTGCCCGTATATCTTTCTTCTCTCTCATTCTGTTTAAATTCTGGAAACAAGTGCCTTGTGCCTTGGGGCTACAGGTTTCTCTTGCTTCTCTAAACTCTGGACGATGTGCAGTAATGCTAATATTCTTTTGCCATTTTCAGAACTTGGCAAAACCTCTCCTTGGATACAAATGGATTTTTGGGGAATGGATGGTCTTTTCAGATGTCGGATTTATTCCGTTTGCTTTCCGGGGGGGAAAGAAACCTTCGGGATTTTGTCCAGTTACCTTTGCTTTGTGGGAAGAGTTGGCTTGTCAGCGTGAGAGGTGTATGGGCAGAGTTGTTCTGCAGGATTATGGTTGGTGTATCAATACATCACGTGCCAAACTCGAGCGCTTACTTTCTGTTAGAAGTGTTTGTAGCGTGGAAACATTATCTTCTTGCGCTAATGTTTCTGGAGCATCGGCTGGTAACGGATGCCTGAGATTTATCCTCTCATGCAAAAGAGAGAAATATAGCCTTAGCAAATTAAAGTTAATAACTCCTTCTTTATGATGTGGAGTCAGAGGCAACATTAATGTTAAGGTGGCAGTAAAAAGTGGGGATGAGTTACAACCCAGATGTTTACAGATAATGAAATGAGAATTTGAGCCAGGTGAGGTATGTGTGTGTTTATCTCATCCCTACAGAAGGATTCGGCCTCCATCAAGCGACTGCATGTGGCCCTTGTGGGCAAAATCCTGGATTGTGTGATTTGTTCGTTTTTGTGTGTTGAGCTTGTCTTGGCATGGATGCTCCAGAGCGGAAGAGGCAGGCAACACAGAGTTGCTTGTGTGCAAAAATATGCAGCCATTTGAGTATTAGGTCACTGATGCGGAAAATTGCTCTGACAGTTTTGATAGTGTGCTTTCTTTTATTAAGGCTTAAAACTGTTGTTATGTCACTTGTCCCTCCCTACTTCTTGTTCTGTTTTAACCTGTGTTTGGCTTAGCCTGGACTTGTAATTGGTTAGTTACACAGTTGACATTTTCACAGTGAATTGACACTCACTGCTCCAGGTGGATGTGAAGAGACTGGGCCCTGTGAGATTCCTCCTGTTGGTGCCGCTGGAGGGTGAGTGTTTTTTTTGGCACTCTTTCCATTTGCGGGCCTGGTTGGCTGGGTGCAGACTGCAGAACGGAAGTGTTGCTTTGCAAATAACTGGCCTTGCTTGCTTCCTGTAGCCTTGGACTCCCTCTTCTCCAAGGACTCAGTTGAAGGGGCTTTTCCACCTCCCAGTACTGGAATTTCTTTAAGCAGGAATGGCCAGGAATTGAAGATGTGTTCTGCCACTAAGTCTGTTGTTGGCCAACTGGGGGCCCCTTGAGAGCAGTGGCAGCTTGTTGTAACACAGTCTTCCTTGGGAACATGCAGTAGATAGCTGTGGGCAGGGGTCATTTCGTAGAAAGAGCTGGAGGAATGCATTGGCATTGCTCATTAGCATAACTCATTAGCATATACCACGCCCCTTGACTCAATCCTGGCCAGTCAGGGCTGAAATTGGGCCCAAAATGGCAAAAAGGAGCTGAAAATGGCCAAAAAGGGGTCCAAAATGGTCAGGATTGGGCCACTGCTGAGTAGGAGAGTGATCTACCACCTGTCAGAGGCCTGATCCAGGCCATTTCAGCCTCAATCAAGGCTGAAACGGGCCCGAAATGGCCGAGAGTCAGGTGGACGGGGCGACCTGACATGTGACCTCTTTGGGGAACTGCAGGAACTGTGTTCCTGCGCGTTCCTCCTCAAAATGAGCCCTGGCTGTTGGGAGGGAGGCTACTAGAGGAGCAAGCGTAACCATGCTCGTCTGCACTGGAGTGGTGGCAGACTTGTGACTGAGGTCTGCCATGGTACTGATCACATCACTGGATGCTTCCCTGCACACTGAGAACTAGCATGTTGACAAGGATGTCCTAGTCACTGTCTTTCCGATATGCTGGTTCGCTAGAGGAAGGGAATCCCGCCCCAGCATTCAATACTTTGAAACTGAGGTGGTATAGCCCAGGCACTGATTGAGCTTCCTGAGAAAGAGCTTGACAAGAGCAGGCAGAGTATTTGCCAGCCCACAAAGGAACAGGCAGGCGACTTGTTTGTTACATAAGAAAGTTTGTTTATTTATTTATTTATTTATTTATTTATTTATTTATTTATTTATTTATTTATTTATTTATTTATTTATTTATTTATTTATTTATTTCGATTTATATCCCACCCTCCCCGCAATAGCAGGCTCAGGGCGGATTACATACAATGTAAAACAGAAATAAAATCACATAAGCATTATAAATATTTAAAACAATGCGGCAGCACTTCTCAAAAAAGGGATCCACCACCCAGTCCTCTCCACAGATGCTTAACAGAGAGGCTGGGCGGAGAATACATCTGATAGGGAGGGCAGATTTTCCTCTATTCGACTGGTGGGGAGGCCCTAGCCAGCCTCAACTGTATGCCTGGTGGAACAGCTCTGTCTTACAGGCCTGGCGGAAAGATAACACATCTGGCTGGGCCCTAGTCTCTTGCGACAGAGCGTTCCACCAGGCTGGAGCCAAGACCGAGAAGGCCCTGGCTCTGGTTGACACCAGGCGGGCCTCCTTGGGGCCGGGGTGGGGTAGTACTTCTGTAAGTAAGTTCAGGCACTTTTGAGTAAACATTACAAATAGTTCTGTCTCTGAGATCGTGGAGTACAGAATCCATTTCTGGTGTCTAACAAGCTGTGCTTTTAATGGTTAACCCTTACAATACCAATAATGTAAAGGCCTCGAGTAAAGCAAGAGGTTTAATATATTAGTATATTGCCTCTTTAAAAATAACGCCGTTTTCTAAAGGATTTTGGGATGCTGAATCTGTTTCTGGTGTTGGGCAAACTTTAATGGTTAACCCATTATATGCCGCAAACCACAACATATTAAGTATTAACATAAGATTTTATGTATAAAGAATCTGCTAGATTTAAGGACTTTTTAATGCTCCCTGATGCTTCACTTTGAACGAGAGACGGAGGAGCATTTCATTGTCATTTGGAGGAGTTTGGGGATAAGGGAGAGAAATTAGGAGTATGATGGAAGGAAGGCGCAATGGCAATGTGAGACCGAAGAAATACTGTAGCCTGGGAAGTCTGTCTGTGTGTGCTAATGTGTTTGGAATAGGTTAAACACACACACCCATTGTTCATCACTGAACAAAACTTCAGCCTGTTTTCATGAATCATGTGTATGGCTGCATCACTCTACAAGACTGGAAAATATTGTGTATGTACTTTCCCTCTATTTAACTGATCACCCCGAATTCTCCATGCTCCTATTGAACAAGGATTCTTAGAGACGGTGCGCTTTGTTTTGAAACTGAGCAATGACGCTTTGGCACAGTTTGTCGGGGAAGGATTTGTCAGCATTGAAGATGAGGTTATACACAGTGTTTCTGAAAATCGTTTTTCATTGGTTTGGCCAGCACATGTTGGAAGGAGGTCCAGTAAGCAGGCTGGCTTCTCAATCCAAGGCAGCAAGTCTTCAGATCATCTTGAGGCAAGCTGCAGGTCAGGGTGGCATAATCATATGATAAGTTTGGCATCAGCTGTGCCAGCAATCACAAAAACAGCTTTCAAGCCGGTGCGTTTCTTAGAGGTCTGGAAGCAGTTGTGGAGCTAAGGGAAAAACCTTCAAGGACAACCTTATAGGTTCCGTATGCTTGGGGGAACTTTTGCCTGCTACAGTTGTGGTCAAAAGTTGCACCCTAAATTCACACTTGAAAACTGAGTTAATCTACACGATCCTGCCACTGCTCTGGCGTGCCTTGTCAAGCGACACAGTGATGCAGAAATAAAAACAGTTTGGATGCACTTCAAACAATAGAGCTCATTAGCCCAGAGGTGTCAAGTACTGGTTTAAGCAGCAGTGTCATGTGCTTGATAGGCTAAAGGCAGTGATCCAGAGAAAGGAGCGTTTGGCAACCACACTTCATCAGTGTTACGTTGTGCTTATTGTTGAGTAGGCATTGCTGTGTAAACTTGTGAAACTGAAGTGGGCACAGGAAAAATAAAAAGATTTCCTGATCGCCAGGGCTGATGGCTTCCATGCAAAACCAAACCACAGTGTACATAATACCTTTATTGAGACCAGCCACAGTGGCTCAGCAGTATGCACAAGCTTTTGAGTTTGCCAGAACTCTGCCTCAGGATAAATGTTGCAAAATAAAATAAAAAGATTCCAGGCCATGGTTTTAAAGACCTTTTCTTACAGCATCTCTGTGCTGAATGCTGGGACTCCTCTGGGCAAAAAAGAACAAAATTGTTATTTCTCTATTGGAATTACAAAGGCCTGCCATCTTCCTTTAATGCATCGGACACAAAGTGAGATACACAGATCCTTTTAAAGGCAGTGTGTGTGTGGCCTGCACGCAGGCTCAGGCTATCTGGACATTGTTGCAGGGAAACATGTCTTGTCGTCTGTGCTACTGGAAGGTTGAAAGCAAAATGCTGGGCCTCGGAAGAGCAGAGTACGTGATGGCTTGGGAATCCCATGCAAGAGGAATGAGAACACCAAGAGAACTCTGCGGGCAGCGGGGTTGGGTTTTCATGCCACTGCTGCTTAACTGTGTTGAGAATGAACACCACAGCCAGAGAAGGATCGGGAGTAATGACAATTTGCACACAATTAAATGGCAGTGTGGTGCCAAGCATGTTTTTGATAAATACCCAAAGCTGCCCCTTCCTGAGACCCTGGAGGTTTGGAACTGAAAGCGAACCTGCATGTCTGTTCTTCTGTTTCTCCCATCAGCTGCACATTCATGTGTGGAAATGGAACTTTGAATCTGTCACTAGTTGCATGGTTGTATAGTGTAAAATTTCAGCTACAGCATAGCAGCCCATAAATATGAAACAGTTGGTGATACTTGCTATAATGACCGTGGAACTGGGCTTCTAGATATTGCTTGACAGAGGAAGCAGTGACAGACTCTAAGAGGTCAATGGAATTCACTGTGTTGATACCCCTCAGGTGACAGGTGTGACAACATCTGGTTTGGTTTCCTGTAGAGAACAGAACCTGAACGTTATCTGTATCCGATATTTCAGAAGTCTCTGTTGCAGTGATCTTATTTTAATAAAGTAGCTGATGCACCATTTTGACATCAATTCTCTTTGGGTGCACTTTGCAGTGGGAAAATTACCAAATCATTCAGTGCACAAGACTGCAGATCCAGCACCCCCAAATCCTAGTTTACTAAAGAAAGTAGTATGCAAATTATCTTGGTTCCCCCCCACCCCTTCTTGCAACTGCTTTGGGGGAGTATTTAAAGGTTAACCAGGACACACACAGCTGCCAGGCAATGGAAAATAAATTCAGTACCCTGGAAATCGCCGACTTGGATACCCAGGCAAGTCTAATCTGGTCAGATCTCACAAACTAAACTGGATTAGCCTTGGTTAGCTTTGGATGGGAGACTCCCAGGAAAGAACACGATTGTTATGCAGAGGTAAGCAATGACAAATTACCTCTGGTAATCGCTTGCCTTCAAAACCCCAGCAGGGGTTGCCATAAGTCAGCTATGACTAGATAGCACTCTCTGCCACCACTGAAGTCTTTTAGGGGGGAAAATACTGTTTACTGACTTTTATCCAAATATGCACAAATATTACATTCTTTTCAAAACTTCACTAGGCTGCTGCTAGAACTTAGCTTGAAATGAGGAGATTTAAGTTCCTCCTTTTGGTGTGGAGTGGGCAGAGGGTGAGATCTGCTGTGGAACTTCTAGGTCTGATGGGTGGTGTCTTCTTGGGCAAGAACTTATGGGAGAGCTGGGGATGATGAGTAACTGGTGAATGGATTCCTTAAAAACCTTTAATTGCTCAAATAGCAATCGAGCATTGTTTGGGAGAGAGGCTGTGGCGCTCAGCCAGGAGAGCCCGTTTGGTGTAGTGGTTAAGAGCGGCAGGACTCTAATCTGGAGAGCCAGGCTTGATTCCCCACTCCTCCACTGGAAGTCAGCTGGGTGACCTTGGGCTAGTCACGGCTCTCTGGAGCTCTCTCAGCCCCACCCACCTCACAGGGTGTTTTGTTGTGGGGATAATAATGATGTACTTTGTAAACTGCTCTGAGTGGGCATTAAGTTGTCCTGAAGGGCGGTATATAAACCAAATGTTGTTGTTATTGTCGTCGTCAGCATCATCGTCGTCGTCAGCATCATCATCGTAGAAGAGCATCTGTATTAAATGCAGAAGGTCCCAGGTTCAATACCCAGCATCTCTGTTTAAGAATCAGGTCACAGGTGATGTGAAAGACCTCTGCCTGAGAGCCTGCAGAGCTGCTGCCTGTCTGAGTTGACAAGACTGACCTTGATGGACCCATGGTGTGATTCAGCGTTAAGGCAGCTTCATGTGTGCTGTACTTGTGTGCTCTGCATGTCTGAACTCTGTCTGGGTTCAGCAGCAGGTGGATTTCCAAACTAGGATCAATTGTTTGCCCCTATTCAGATAGAGCTGCCCTGACTTGGATAGCCCAGGTGAGTCTGATCCCATCAGATCTCTGAAGCTAAGCATGGGTCGGCCTTGGTTAGCGATTGGATGGGAGACCTCCAACCAACACCAGAGTTGCAGAGGCAGGCAATGACAAACCACCTCTCGGAGAAGTGTGGGTATCCTGGCATTGCTTTCTTGTAGTCTTTATCCAAGTGATTACTGGGACATGACATCTGAAAGATTCGAGCTCAAATCAAATGGGATGCAAAGACATCTTGGCCAACCTCAACGACTGTCAAATGTGCAAATAATGTGGGACTTCTGGACACCAGGATAATGATCTTTCTTGTGTTAAGCACTGCCGATCTAAGGAACTTCATCACAGGAAGGTATCTAAATGGACTGGTGAATCCTCTCAAGTGCAAAACTACTTACTAGTCAAGTCTAACCCCTTTCACTGTGTTGCTGGACTGGGTGCAGAGGCTCTTTCCTTAGGTTGTACCACATATCTCCTAACAAATGGATTTTTCCCCCCAAAGGAGGGAATCCCATTTGAGCGGTTTCTCACAGAATTGCAGCTCGTTGCTATATTAGTTTCCTAAACAATAGTTTAAAAGGTTTCCTAAATTACAGAGTTTTTTAAAAAAAGGAAAGCATAATTAGCTCATTCTCTATAGACCTTTTCAACCACATGTGTTCTAGTTAATTAACATTATATGTCGTTAATGATCAGTCAACATATGCAGATCAAAGTCAATGGCAGTTGTAGCAGGAATTTGAGAAATAAGTGCACGCTTCCTAATTACGACGGATTTTTAAAATTAGTTTGGAAACTTTAATTATAAGTGATGCAAACTGGACTTCATAGAGTCTGCTGGGGGTACTTTGAACATGAATAGTTTCTGCTGCTCGTCCCCCTCCCCCCTTACATAAATCACTTCTGGGGCTAATTGAGTATCTGCTTTCAAATGGTGATGTTTTAACCGACTTTGAAACCTGGAAGAAAAAAAGTGCTATCTGGTGCTACATGAAAGAGGCAAGAGATTTTCGATTTTTTTTTGTTTCACTTCTGATTTTTTTTTTTTAACGGATCTGCAGAAAAAAAATGTTTCAGATCTGTAGGCGGGATATGTATGATTCGGTTGTTCCGTTTAATTAGGAGATGGTTCATACGCTGCTTCTCCCAAAGCTCCCTTCAGCCCTTATAAGCGGAAATTCCTAAGTTAACCGTAATGTTTCCGAATCTGCAAGTTGTTAGTAAAGATTTTTTCCTGGGTGTCTTTTGTGCTTCGGGAGGTAGAGAGTAAGAAAAACTGCACGTGGGAGGAACACACGGTTGCCTGGATGACACCTTGAGCGGGTGAGAAGAATGATCGCTAACCTATCTTCCTGTACCCGGAGAAGAATGTTTTCACAAGTGAAGTGGGAAAGGGTATAGATCAATGACATAATTGCAAAATGTACCTTCCCCCCTAATTGCTTTACTTCAGAACATAAAAGCTCAGTTTTGAAAGTGCGTGTGTGTCTAACTGGCTGTGCAGTTCTGTGACACCACCTTTGTGTGCTGCGCACCTTAGGAGGGAAGAAAGCTACCTAAACCTTTATGGAAGTGGCATGGCAAAGGTAGTTGTTTATTACAGCTTATTACCTGATCTCCAATTTTACATCTGTCACTGATACGTGCCTTTCTGCTTGACTTCACTCTTGGAAAGGAGGAGGAAATTTGGCATGCCTGAATGCCTCTCACGCTTGCAACAGGGCATTTGTGAGCGGAAAACATTGTCTTGTGACTTGTGCAAATAACTTCTTTGTAGGCAAAGCCTTTGCACTCTCTGGTTTTTAAAAAAATCTCAATTCTTTGATGGCACAGGCTCAGAACATAAGCAGGGTTGGCCCAGGTTAGTACTTGACAGCCAAGGAAGACCAGGGTTGCTGTGTTGAGGCAGCCAATGGCAAACCACCTATGAACACCTCTTGCCTTGAAAACCATACAGGGCCACCATAACTTGCCTGCAACTTGATGGCACTTTACACTCTCTCTCTCTGATGAGGAAAGCAGAATTTTATGACTTCCATAGATGAAGCCAATCTAGATAATTTTCATGTATATCCTTTGTATGATCCTCCTGGTTGGAAAGGAGAGGGGGAATGAAGTTGGCAAGACCCTGAACTCCTACCTCTGCCATGAAGGTGTATGTGTGTATATGAATATGCTGTCGTTTCTGCTGTCAGAGTTACAAACACGAGGAACTGTGGAATAGCCACAGCCCCATGAATAGGAAAGATGGTAGGACTTGACACCATAGCCCTTCAGTGAACTCTTTGGACTGCTGTCTGTGATTAGAAGGAAAAGTGATCTAAACTCTTCCATGGGGAGATCCGTCTTGGCAATAAATATGTTTTGGCCAGTGAAGCAGAGTGGGTTGCGTGCATGGAACTGAGGCTTGCTCTTATTGTTACAACGTTGGCTTTTACTCTTGGGAAAAGGGGCCCATTTCTTCTTGCTGTGCTTGTTCCTGTCGCGCACCCCCTGAGCCAGCTACGAGATCTCCAGTTGACTGTGGCAGCAGTTGTGAGAATAGCTAGTGACACAGTCAGCACTGGTGGTCCATTCTAGTTTCCTTGGTGCCCTCTAACCATGCCCTAATGACCAGACTTCTAACACGGAAAGGAATGTCCTGAGACTTCTTTAATCCGGGAAGGTTTTTGTTTCGTTGTTTTGTGCTGCTTGCACGGGACTTTCCCGTGGAACCTGCTACTGAAAAATGGCACTCATACAGGGAGAGTTTGTAAAGAGAGAAGGGAAATGCAGTTAAGTGCGTTCACGACCATTTTGCAGCGGCCTTCCCGCTCTTAATTTAGTTGTCTGATTGCATGTTGCTGGCTGCTTAATTCCATTAAACTAATTGATGATTGTCGTTCTTATTGAATCTCACCTTATTGAATGTTTCTGTAAGATGCTTTGTGTGATACAGAGAAAGGGGCATATAAACCGCTTGAATGCTAGCAGTGTGTATTGGGGTGTAGACCTCTTCTGATCAGCTTTCCAGGATGTTGTGGAAATAATAGATTGACTTGGAGCCAGAGAAGTTAGCCGTGTTAGTCTGTAGTAGCAAAACAGTGAAGAGTCCAGTAGTACGTTAAAGACTAACCAACTTTATTGTAGCATAAGCTTTCGAGAACCACAGCTCTCTTCGTCAGATGCGTGCATCTGATGAAGAGAACTGTGATTCTTGAAAGCTTATGCTACAATAAAGTTGGTTAGTCTTTAACGTGCTACTGAACTCTTTACTAAATTGACTTGCTGGATCAGACCAGGGTTGGTTTCATTAAATCTAGCATCCTGCTTCAAAACAGGATATTTATTTTTATTTCTGTCATTTATAGTCCATCTTTCTCATGAGACTCAAGGCAGATTACACAGTACGAGATCAGTACAGTCAATTTCGAGGACATTTCCACAAACAATGCCATAGGGTAAATAAACACAATTTTACAAAGACAGAGCATTAGTAAGAAACCAATACAGAATTGAAGAGATGCTGAAACAGAACATATGCAATTCTAGGGCTGACATTAGAAGCACAAGTAGCTCATAAGAGCACATATTTAAGACAACAGGTAGTACGTAAGGCAACATAGTGGTGAAATCTGTGGTCCTTAACTCATTAGCAAAGCATTTCTTTTAAAAAGAGATTTTTCTCTTTTTCCATTTTCAGAGACAGCAAACCTCTGAAACCTTCATGCTCTGTTTGATGGCTATCAAGGACAACTGGTTGGCTACCATGTAAAACAGCATGCTGGATTAAATAGTGCCACTAGAAATCAGACCAGTAGTCCCTTACATTCTTTTATTTACATAGTCATGTTTTTCTGCATACCGAGGCAGTCCACCACAGATGCAGACTCCTTCCTTTTCTTCGCATGGCCATTTTGCCATTAGGTGCTGTGATAGAAAGGATGAGTCTGGGTTCAGGGGCTGACCCGTTTGTTAAAGTGTCACAGATCCATACTAATCTGTATGTGTTCCTTTTGGATATAGCATGAAGGGTTTCTATGTGATATCAGTATCGGATCAAAATCCATTGGTGCAATGTGTACACGCCGCTTAATAGACAAACACCCCTTGCAAGTTGAATTTCTTGAGCAAATGCAAGCTTTTGGCCTTCATTTTCAACTTTTCTTTGTAGGGCCGTAATTTTTTTTTAATTTTTTTTTATTGGATTAGAAATCAAATTATTATTCATTACAATCAATTCCCTTTAAGTATTCCAATTCTAACCCCCTCCCTTCCCCCCCCTTTTGTTGACTTCCAACAGTTTTCCAACCCCTTATCTATCTTTTTGAAACCTGCTAAACTAGGAGGCTGGAAGAGCCCCACAGGGTTTTTGTGTGTGCCCGTTTTAAATAAATGTTTCTTTATCCAGAAGGAGGACAGATAGTCTTTAGAGTGTTTTATGGGAGAAAGCTCGGCTAATAATGAAGGGCGAGCAGCAGTGGCCAACGCTGGCTGCTTTTTCAGCTTGGTGGCAGAAATTCCCCCCAGCAAGGCGATGGGAAGAATGATTGCTTGGCAGCCTCTTGAGTAACCAAGAGGAGGTGAGAGGTGGAGGAGGGAAGATGGAAATTCAATTGGAGGAAGAGTGGGGGGGACAACCTTGGACAGCAGGATCTTGTGAACATTTTCTGGGAAGGGAAGCAAGTTCCACTGTGTTCAGTGAAGCCTTGATCTTGGCGCTTACCAGACATCAGATTTTCCTTTTCTCCCTCCTTAAACACAGAGCTAAACTACAAGAGACGAGTTACATGCGGACGCGCACGTAAAGTGAGTCGCAATGTTAGCCGGGAAGCTGAGTTTTAAAAGAGAATGGAAGGCTTTGTCAATTTCCCCTCTCTACAGAGCCAGCAAAGATCACTCTTCAGAGGGTTTACTAATTTCCTCTTTGCCTCCCTGAGGCTCTGTCAGTTTCACTTCCCCTTCTAGGAGGCAAAGAGGAAATAAACAAACCCTCTGAGGAGTGATCTTTGCTGGTTCTGTAGAGAGGGGAAATTGACAAAGCCTTCCGATCTGTCTTTTAAAACTCACCTTCTCGGCTAACATTGCGACTCCCTTCACGTGAGCATCCTCGTGTAATTTGTCTCTTGTAGTTTAACTCTGTGTTTAAAAAGCTTTCCCATGCCTTTCTGCTTTCATTCCTCCTCGATAAGAATGGAATGTAGACAGATGAGCCTCACTTGAGATGTTGAAAACACATGGGAGAAACTGTGAAGCACTTGGCGTAGAACAATGCAACAAATAATTACGGTGCCTGTTTTGAATACAGGAGAATATAGTACTTGAGAAACCGGAAGACGAGGAATTGTTTTGGGGAGGGGCTATGGCTCAGTGGAAGGGTCCCTTCTTTGTATGCAGAAGGTGCCAGGTTCAGTTCTTGGCATCTCCAAATTAAAGGACATGAAAGCAGGTGATGTGAAAGACCTCTGCCTGAGACCCTGGAGAGCTGCTGCCATTATGAGTAGACAATATTGGCTGTGATGCAGGGCTGGATCGACGGGGGGCAGGGGGGTAGTCTGCCCCTGGTGCTGCCAAAGAGGGGGCGCCGGGCGCAACTGCCAGCCCTGGGAGCATGCGGGCAGCAGGACAGGAGGCGCGCTTGCCACACACACCCTGCTCTGCGGGGCAGGCGAAAGGCAGCACGGGTGGCTGGGAGGCTGCCTGCATCATTCGTCTGCCCCGCACGACAGGGGGCATGCAGCAAGCCTGCTGCCCCCTGTCCTGCAGGGCAGGTGAATGGAATGGGCGGCCTCCCAGCCACTCGCACTGCTGCCACCAGCTCCGCGGTGTGCCGGGGACAGCCGGCTTGCTGTGGGGCGGCATACACTGCCCTGCGTGATGACGTCACGGAAGTGACGTCACCAAGCAGCGCTGGGAGCGCGTGTGCGAGTGGCCAGTCTTGGGTTGCCCTGGGTGCCGGCAACCATAGATCCAGCCCTGCTGTGATGGACCGAGGGGTTTGATTCATATAAGGCAGCTTTGTGTGTGTTTTCACTGAAGGCTGGTTCTTGCAAAACAGATCTGAGTACAGGTTTTGACACAGATGAAGTATATAAAATAAAACTTGGAAAGCTGGTTCATATGTGCAGGTTCAGTTCACTGCTGTGGAGACTTGCATGTGTGAATGGCTCTTTATGACTTTCCCTCTGCAGAGACAACTCCTGTCTTCCTGAAGGTCAACTAAAGCACCAAGATTTTTTAAGCATAGAGTCACATGTAAAGATGTCAGTCATCAAATAATAGTGTGTTTTATTTACTTATTTATTTATCTGCTTCATTTTTACCCCACTTTTCTCCTCAAGGGGGACCCAAAGCCACTTCCATCATTCTCCCTGCCTACATCCAGGGGTCATTTCAAAGAAAAAGAGCTGGAGGAACTCATTAGATAACTCATTAGCATATGCCACGCCCCTCAACAGCATCAGAAGTGTGTCATTAGCATAACTGATTTGCGTATGCCACACCCCCTGACATCACCTATCCTGGCTGTTTTGGACCCAATTCTGGCCATTCAGGGCCGAAATTGGGCCCGAAATGGCAAAAAGGGGCTGAAAATGGTCACAAAGGGGCCCAAAATGGTCAGGATCAGGCTGCTTCTGAGTGGGAGAGTGATCCACCACCTGTCAGAGGCCTGATCCGGACCATTTCAGCCCCAATCCAGGCCGAAACAGGCCCAAAATGGCCAAGAGTCAGGTGGGCAGGGCCACCTGACATGTGACCTCTTTGGGGAACTGCCGGAACTGCGTTCCTGCGCATTCCCCCTCACAATGAGCCCTGCCTACATCTTATCTGTGTGGTAGTTTAGGCTGAATGTGTGTGACTAGTTTAAGGTCCTATCAAGCTTCTTAGGCCCTGTGGGGGGTTTCAACCTGGGTCTGCCAGATCCTAGTCCAATGACTACACCACGCTGGCTCTCCTGATGTGGATGCAGGAGACGTTTCCTCCATGTGGAAAATATATCACGGCAGAAGATGTCTTTCCTTGTCTCCATGCTCCTGTCATGTGTACAGGGAGATCCTTAGATGAAGAAATGTTGAAAGATGCAATCTCTTGCCTACAATGGAGGAAAAGCTTTGCCACTGGATTCTGCAAATTGTATAAACCTCCCGTCTATTGGCTAACACACTTCTAAAGTTTGGTCAGTTTGGAGGTAATTGAAAACCAGCTGTGGTGGCATTGATACTTAATTCTCACCTTCTGCCTACCTACCTTTCTCTGGACAGGGAGAAAAATGAGTTACTGGTAGGAGGAAATATCAGCAACATGTCAACCAAACTCTTGGCCCCCTGCTTCATAACACAGATGGTGTTCCAGGAGGCCTAGCAGATGCTGAAAGTTGTCACTCGGAGACAGAAGGTGGCTCAGGAGCCCTTCCTGGACAAATATAATTAAATTTGAGTGCAAATACTGGGGGAATTTGTGGTTACCTGGAATGACTCCTGTGCTGCATGGCTGTTTGGAATAAAACTCGGCTTACGATCCCCTGCGGAGAGGCATCAAAAGCCAAGTATCACACTAGGTAGGACAGAGCCTTGGGGAGCAGGAGGTGAGGGATGCAATAGCCAAAAAAAAGTTACAGTGCCTTAGGGAAGGAAAGCTGGAAGGTGTCCAAAAAAAGACATGCAGATGGGAACACCGTCATCGGAAACCACAAAATCAGGAGGGTGGCAACTCTGAATTGGACCAGGCTGATCTTATGCCGACAGATCTGTGGTGTAGCTCTTCTGGTTTATTTTAAATCTGGGCCTCCTTTTGGGGAAATAGCAGTATTTTAAAAAGAATTTCTGTGAAATACTGGAAGTTTATTTGCTTCCTTCAGGCTACAAGTTCAGCAAAAATGTCATCCCCCCATCCATCACATGTGTGAGAGCCTTCAGTGACTACAGGAGTAACCAACATTGAACCTGCCACTGTAGAATTTCTTGATCCAATGTGAGTCTCTGCTAGACTAGAAGCAAGCACTGGCTCCAGCAAGACACAGGTTCTCAGCTGCCGAGCTAGTGGGTGGTTCTAGTCTCTGGAGGATCTCATACCTGTCTAGGAAAAGAAGCAAGTAGTGTCTCGCTGTGAAGGTTTTGGTCTCGCCACCATGGCGAGCAGTGAGCGGCACAGAGCCAGGACATAAGGGTATCATTCTGATGCAGTTTCATGCCACTTGTGGGGCAGTGTGTTTTTGCGCAAAAGCAGCTGGCTTGGATAGGTAGGCAGCTGTTTGGACTTCCCTGGAGTCCAAACAGGGACTCCAGGGAACAGGGTGTTGGAGAGACGCAAAGCAGATTGCTGGCCTTTTGGAATTCTAATGGAGAGACATCTCCCCTCCCTTGCTTAGAGGAATTAGGGCGTAACCTGACCCCAAAAGCACCAGTTTGTGTCTCCTTGCTCATCAGCATTGATCCCAGGAATGCTGGTGGATACTCCAGAGAAGGCCTGGAGAACCCAAAAGTTCTCCTGCTGTTTTGTGTCACGTTGGTTGGTCCTGATAAAAGCTATTATGTGGACTGTGGTTGTTTTTGATATTTTGATTCTGGACCTGCAGGGCTGTCAACTTTTTTTCTTTCATGCCTACAGTGGCTGGACCCAGATTTGCTCAGCTTTGGGGAAAAAGCTATATCACGGTCCTTGAAATGAGTTTAATTCAACGTAGTTGCATCTCATCTTTTTGACCACATCGGTTTTATTTATTCACTTACCGCAGCTGACATCATTCTCCTCTCTTCTATTTTACCTTCAAACAACTCTATGAGGTAGGTTAGAATACCTGCGAGGCAGATTCCCCAACGAGAAAGAGTGGAGATTTGAACCTGGCTCTCCCAGATCTTAGTCCAGCAATGTAACCACTACACCATATTGTCTCTGTTCTGTTGGGATCGCTATTCTCTTTCCATCTTATCCTTGATACAGAATGTAGGTCTGTTTCTGTCTCCTGCTATTCTGGTGGCCTCCTAATTTTTTTTGTCACATTTGATATTTTATTTAAATGGACTTTGTCTGCTAGTCTCAGTGATGGATTGCCGTCACCCAACCCTGTTACTGTAAACCAAGTGCTTTCTCTTATAACTTCCTGAAAAAAACCCAACAGCCTCTCATCTCTGAAATAAACAATGGGTAATGAATAGGTTGGATGAAAGTGTTGGTGGAGGTTGGGTGAAGTTTATGTAAAATTAAGCAGCGATTGGTGTCGTAAACTGTTTTTGGTCATTCTGCTCTTAGATGCATGTCTTTGGAAAAGGGAGTTAAAAGTTTTACCTGGATTTCAATTGTCGAAGAGTTGTTCCTGCTGTCTGCTTTTTCTGTTGAAGAAAGGGAACTGAGAGCCAAGCTGCAAGTGACTCCTGACACAGGTTGGACACTTGTCAGCTTCCCTCAAGTTTTGATGGGAAATGTAGGCATCCTGGTCTTGCAGCTGTAATGGAGAGCCAAGCTGTAAAACCAGGACGCCTACATTTCCCATCAAAACTTGAGGGAAGCTGACAAGTGTCCAACCTGTGTAAGGCATCACTTGTAGCTTGGCTCTGATTCCCACACTCAAAATATTGATTTAATACAGGGCTACAGCTGGTCCTTTTCAATACTAGAACTTCAATTTCTGTGATGTATGAAGGGATAATGAATGGCTGCCTCTGGGCATATACAGAGCCCTTCTCTCACCACTTAATAACCCCTAACTCTTCCACAGCTAAAAAACTTTCCATGTATCACAATCTCCTAAGGACACAACTTGAATATTTGCTTGGAGGTGGTCCGTAACTGGGACTGGCCGGCAGTAAACTCCACTGGGGTTAACTGTCTTTGCCTTATATGTAGCAGGAAAACCAGTCCTCACGTGTGCAACTTCATAGCTTCTTGACCCCTACTTCTGTTTTCCTGCAAACTTCTATGGGAAAAAAATGGGAAGGAGGGTATATGTCATTAAAATGTATGGGTATTTAGTTTTTAGCCTGCAAACTTTTCCATCTGATTTAGATTAGAATCTTGGGAATTCTCTTGAAGAGCCAAATGAATTAATTAGCATTAAAAGTCAGACTAGAGAAAATATTAATTTGAGTTTAGAATGCAGTGACTCTACTGATGCCCTCCAGACTTCCATATTCCCTCCGTATCCTGTGACATTTTGGGATAAGTAGCGATATGGGTCATTTGTTGAATGATGTGCGACTTATGAGCATTGGGACCTCAAATAGTGCTGCTACAGATCAGCGAGAGTTGGTTTTAATTATTCTTCTCCCCAGTTGTGTTTACTGTCTACCTGCTGTTCTTATTTTTCTGTTCCTTGTAACTTCCTAACCTGAGAACAGAAAACGTGGTAGAGCATGTTTGAGTTATTGGAGTGGAAAGGAAGGCAGAGTAAAACAAGCATTTTGTTTTTATTTTACTTCATTTACACTCCACCTTTCTTCCCAAGGGGAAACCCACAGCGGAGAATATGTCATTCGCCTTGCCTCCAATTTATCCTCACAACATCCTTGTGAGGTAGGTTGGACTGAGGGTGTGTGATCGGCCCTACATGCCCCTGGAAGCTTCCATGGCGGTGTGAGGATTTGAACCTTGGTATCCCACATCCTAGTCCAACAGTCTAAACCCTGGAGCTCATGGGCTTTTTACTTGCTTAAAATCTCCAAGTTCATTCAAATAATTTGTGCCATTTTCAAACACATTGGCTTATTCTTGCCCCTCGAATTCATGCCAAGTGGGGCTTGGGTAGGGTGGAAAAGATACTAACTGACCTTGGGTCAGTCAGGGTTTTTCACAGGGATGTTGTGGGTTAGGATAGGGGGGGAAATCCTTAACCCCATAGATGAACAAGGGGGTGCGCACATAACGAATAATTGATCCCCTTTGCTTTATGTGTTTGTATATATGTATTTATTCATTTTCCATTTATATCCTGCCTTTCTCTCCCATGGGGACCCCAAGTGGCTTACATCATGCTCCTTTTCTCCATTCCCCCCCTCACAACAAACCCTGATAGGTAGGTTAGGCTGAGGGTGTGTGATTGACCCAAGGCCACCCAATGAGCTTCCATGGTGGAGCGGGAGTGGGAGTGACTCTATTCTGAGAGAGTCTCTACATAAGACATCTGACATGTGAAGAACATGTGTCGGGATATGAAATATTAGCTGGGAAGGGTAGTTTAAAAAAACAGAGCCTGAAGCAGGACAAAGGCTTTGCTATACACTGGAGCTGTGTGAAGGGGTTGTGAAATGCAGAAGGGAGACTTCTGCCCATTATAACTTCTCCAGGTCCACGCCCAGCTCTGTAAGGCAGCTGCAGCCCATTGCCATTCCTTGCTGCCCTCTGGTTGCGATCCCTCACAAACTGGAGAGGTGAAATTGACAGAGCCTTCCAGGAAGCGAAGATGAAATTAACAAACCCTCTGAAGAGCGATTTTCACCAGGTCTTTCTTTTTAAACTATGCTTCCCGGCTAATGTGTCTCCCTACACTTGATGAACATGTGCCGAGGCGTCTCGTGTAGAGAGACTCTAAGTTAGCTGTTTTCTCCTAGCTGTCACCCTTACCCAAAAATGTGTGTGTGTGTTTCTTCTCTCCAACTGCTATGCAAAGTTGCCCTCTTTAAAACATTGTATAATCTCATCCTTGATCTCCCTTTATGTTAACTCCTCCCTTTATTCTTTACTCCTTATTTTTCTCTTTAGCATTTATTAAGATTGGAGCACCCTAAGAAATGCTGAATAGGTTCCCACATTTGGGAAGTCTGTTCTCTTGCTTGATGGGGCAGTCCCTTATGAAGGCTGCAAAGAACTTAAGAGCTCTGATGTTGTGTTGAATCCAGCACATACTGATTTCTTCCTTATGATGTATGCAGATATATCCTTATGGCTTTTACTTCTTTATCTGCACCACTGCCGCCTCCTTGCTTTGTTTATTGCAGTGATTGTCTCTTGTCTCTCTTTCAGCTTCGGAAGAACATTTGAAAAACCCGAGGTTGGATCTCCTTCCTCTGCCAATGAAGACTCCCAGCGTAACAAATTCATAGCTACCTTGGGAGGGTAGCACTTTCAGGTGAGGCTCTTCAACTCATAATTCAGTTTTTCTGTAGCCTTTTTGACAGGGCAGAAAAATTCAGAGTTCATTTGAGGCGGATGAAAAGCACCAATTTCATGTTTGAAAAATGCTGAAGTACATTCTGATCATGCGAACTAGAGATGATTAAGCAGGAACACCCATGAGTCCTGATCCAGCAATCCCTTGCATGTGCAAAGGCTCTCCAGTGTGTGCATGGAGCTCCTTGCATGCAATGTTACCCCAATAGAAGTTCCCTTGCAAGCTGGGGGGAATTAGCATTCAAGGAGACACAGCAAGAGGTGGTAACTAGCAGGATCTCCACTCATGTATACCAGGATCGTTCTCTTAGAGAACTCTTTGAAAGAACCAGGCAGGTGTTCAACAGGAATGATTTTAATAAAGAAGCAGTAAGTACAAACACACAAGACTAGAAAACAGGGAGGAAGAGGGAGAGGAGTATGGGCGATAGTTACCAGTCTAAGAGATAGAGGACATCCATAGAGAGTAGTGGCTGAGTGACCAGTATTTCACAGCAAGAAGGCTCAGATACATATCTGAGGGTGTGTGTAGGATCTCAGGACACACACACACTGAGCCCATAGCAGGGCAGTCCAGTTATACCCTGGGGCAGGATTGCATCTTCTGCCCCCAAACAATAGCGGAATGGCTGTCTCCGCAGGTGAGACAATAAAATGGGGAAAGCTTGATTATAACTTCCTGGGTGTTACTAAAGGTAAGAAAATTGATTGTTGATCTGTGATTCTTGGATAGGAAGGGCTATCAGATCCCCGAGTAGCCTTGATTAGGGAGGAGAAAGGGGCTGTAGATGGGAAGGGTATGGATGAGATTAACTCAGGAACTCCTGGAAGAGGTCTTTTGTCTTGAAATTTTCGCACATCTACATGGTGTAGAGCAGCTATTCAGCCTCGCCTATGACTCACATTCTAGTATTTTTCTGACTCCAGCCAGGTCGGGGTCTGTTCTGCCTAGCCAGGCAATGTTCCTGTGCTTGAATCACATGAGAGGGATTTATGATATAGCCATATTCATAAACCTATTAGCATGAGGGGCAGGTTTGACTGCTAACAGCAAGGGTTTCCTCGTTCAGTCTGTGAGAGGGGGCATATGAACAAAAGTAAGTGCCCAGGCTTTGTAGAAAAGGGCTGACTCAGTTCTGAATGGTTCCCTTTTGGGTTTTATGAGAAACGGGAAACAATTTTGAGATGTAGCAGAGGGTGCAAACCCTCTTTTGCACTCCAGGACATGTGATGATATGTTCCGGTTTAGTTCCTACCCAATAGTGCCTCTGCTTGCCTTCATTCTTTTTGGGGGCTGCGATGCCATGTGTGTTTAATTCAAAGGAACTGAGCGGCATTCCTTCAGTTACCCTATTCTGAGGTATTTTAAACCTGTGTTTAGTTTGGGAATGAATAGGAAGCAGGCTTGGTCCCACCTGATCCCCTGGACAGTGGCCTAGGTGAGGGATGGGAATTGGCTTGTACTAAAAATCTCTCTTTTCGCTGCCTGTAATCTTGGTCAGACCTTGGTCAGACTTAGTAGGAAATGTGGTTGGTTGGTGGTCCCTGGCCCCAGGGAGGCTCGGCTGGCCTTAACCAGGGTCAGGGCATTTTCTGTCCTAGTCCCAACCTGGAGGAACTCTCTGTCAGAAGACACTCAGGCCTGCCAAGATCTTGTGTCTTTTCAGCAGGCCTGTAAGACAGGGATGTTCCGCCAGGCATATGGCTGAGGCCAGCACTGGATCCATCTAATTATCCTCCCTGCTGGTCTCCTGCCAGTGAGGTGGGGAGCTTATGGTCCATCTCCCCCCCCCCCAATGCCTGAAGAGTTAGAGTTTCACCAACCCACACCTCCACCCTTTTCTTCCCTTGTGTATGGTGGGCAGGGAAAGGGGGAAGAGTGCCCCATCTGGAATGCTGATATCCATGTTTGCACTGAGATGTTATTTTATTGGTTTTATGTATTGTACCTTATTATTGTAACCTGTCCTGAGCCTGCTTGCGGGGAGGGCGGGCTAAAAATCTAATCAATCAATCAATCAAAATCAATCAATACTTGAGTTTGGGTTGCCAACCTCCAGGTCAGGCCTGGTGTTCTTCCAGAATTTTAACTGATCTCCAGATGACACAGATCAATTCCCCTGGAGAACATGGCAGCTCTAGACTTCATGGCACCACATCCTTGCTGAGTTCCCTCCCCAAACTTTACCCTCTCCAGGCTCTGCCCCCAGATCTCCAGGAGTTTCCCAACCTGGAGCTGGCGACTTTAGCTTGGATCATTCATTCAAACTTTCAGGAGGCAGCTGTGACACAACTTGGGATAGTATTTCTTAGATTCCCTGGTGGGACTTCTCAGGTTCCATCCTTGATTTTCTGAATCAACAAAGAGCAGAACCACAAGTGACGCCTGACACAGGTTGGACACTTGTCAGCTTCCCTCATGTTTTGATGGGAAATGTAGGCATCCTAGACTTGCAGCTTGGCTCTCTGACTGCTGTCCAACGGACTTTTCAACTGTCACTTGTCCAACATTCCGCCAAGCTGCCTACATTTCCCACCAAAACTTGAGGGAAGCAGACAAGTGTCCAATCTGTGCCTTTTGTCACTTGTGGTTCTGCTCAAAGTCAGCCATGTTTGCTGTATACTTGCCAGTGGAATTGCCGTGGGAGGCCTGCCGTGGATGACTAGAGGAGCGATCGAGAGCAGCCATGGCAAAGTCACGTGGCACCTTTTTGCAACCTGTCGCCCTCTGTTAATTCCATTACTTACCAAGCCTTTCTTCTTTAAAATATAAATTAATTTTCATTACCTCAGCAATCCCACTGACACCAGGCTATTCATCCACTTCCATCCATCAGTTTCATCAAAATGAGATGAAAATGTCTTATCTCCATTAACCTACTCATCTTAGCCAGAGCCCTTTTAATTTTTTTTAAGCACAGAAACTTCACTAAGTGCCCCATTGATTTATTTTCCTGTGGTTCTGCTTTATGCAAAGTGCTCTGAAGAAACCACTGCATTGGGTTTTTGTGGGGAGAACTTGCAGATAATCATGGTGTCTGTTGTAGTAATGCATCTTCATAAACCTCAGCACTTTCTTGTCTCCCTGCTCATTTCCCCAGAGGAACAAAAGATGATGATAAGTGAGTGGGCTGAGGTCTAAGGAGTGAACAAGTAACTGGGATGGTATCTGACCAGGGGTGTGTAATTGGAATTCTTTCTGCTAGAACCATACTAGCTAAAGATATCTGGGCAGCTATTTCCAACTTCCATGCTGTCCCCTTTAGAGCAGGCCAACACAATACAAAGGCCCCTAGGGTGATTGCTCCTTCCTTCCAGGGGAACTGCAAACAGCCCTTCCTTGTGGCCTTTTCCCACTTCTTGCTTGCTTGCTCTCCCGCCCGCCTGCTTAACTGCTTGGGAGATTTGCAACCTTTTTCCCCATCCAGTTGTGACCAGCCAGGGGTATATTGCAAAGTCCACCTGCACTGGAGATTCCCTCATGGGTGTGAATAGCTGAGACAATTAAAGCTTTATGTCCTGTTGTCTCTGAACTTGGTGAGGAGTAGAAGAAGGGGGCTGGTTGAGGCATAAACGGAGCAAAAACTTGCAAGACTGACAGTAGGAGAAAAGGGGGCAGGAGAGATGAGCGTGCAGGCCTTCCTTTCTCTTGAGAGCGCACAACTAAAATTATAATCAAAGTGCTGTTTTTGGATCGCTGAGGCTCAAATTAGATGTTATGGCATCCACAAGTCCGAGCACAGGTGCTCTTGTCCCCCACCCCCGGTGCATTTCCAAGCGCTGCAACATCCCGTTTTGGCACTTGAAAATGCTGGGTGGAGAACAGTGCCTGGTCCCGCTGCCCTGCAGGACTAATCAGGATTGAGCCCAGGGCCGTTTCCAGATGCCTTACCTGCCTCCGGAACGTCGCGCCATGTTGCGGGGGAAACGCGAAATATCGCGTTTTCTCACGCGAGTTTTGCGCGACGTTGTGCAAAACTCGCACGAGAAAACGCGATATTTCACGTTTTCCCCACAACATGGCGCGACGTTCCGGAGGCAGGTAAGCCGTCTGGAAGCGGCCCTGGATGCTGTAATGTCTAGTTTGGCCCTGACTGAAGGACTGCCTTGAGTTAGTAAACATAAAAGGGCCGTATTCTACCACATGAGCCCTCTTTCCCAAAATCTGAAATGGCAGTCAAGGCAAAGGCTTCTTCCCAAGTGAAACCTAGTCTGGGAACCAGGAGATGTCACTGTATTTTTCAAATAAAAGTTCAGAAGCTCTCTGGTCAGAGAGAGGCACTCCTTGCTTGAAATATCTGAAGGCCATGGCTGTGGAAAGAACCTCCAATGTTTGGTGCCTTTTAAAAAGTGGCCAGGGTTTGCTCCCCAGAAGTGGGATTTTTAGCACTGGAGAGCTGCCTTTTTCCTAGTGTTCTTCAGGGCTCATTTCAAGGGGGAACGCGCAGGAACGCAGTTCCGGCAGTTCCCCAAAGAGGTCACATGTCAGGTGACCAAAACGGCCCAGATCGGGCCTCTGACAGGTGGTGGATCACTCTCCTGTTCAGCAGCGGTCCGATCCTGACCATTTTGGGCCCTTTTTCGGCCATTTTCAGCCCCTTTTTGCCATTTTGGGCCCAATTTCGGTCCTCAGTGGCCAGGATTGGGTCCAAAACAGCCAGGATAGATGATGTCAGGGTGTGTGGCATATGCAAATCAGTTATGCTAATGACACATTTCTGGTGATGTCAAGGGGCGTGGCATATGCTAATGAGTTATGCTAATGAGTTCCTCCAGCTCTTTTTCTACGAAATGACCCCTGGTGTTCTTTGACGCACTTGGAGGTCTCTCAGCGTAGCAGGTCGTGGTCTCCAAGGTATGCCTGCGCCATGTACCTGTCTGGCTTCTTAGGACAAATGAAAACTTTCTCAAGCAGATGGACTTCTGTCTTTTATAAGAGCTGAAAATCCAATTGTTTTTATCCCTTATGTCATACAGTAATTATTTTATGTTTTGGGGATTTAGCTGCTCTCCTAGTGACACATGTGAACCCTGTTAAAGTTAATGAGTGCTGGTTTCTTTTTTTGGTAGGCCAAGAAGCAAGATATTATAATGGCTCAGTGGTTCACTTTCGAAGGAGATTTTAAACTTTGATAGAAGAAAGGAAGAAACCAGTGGCTTATGTGCCTTCAACTTTCTTTTAAAGTTGTAATTCTCTGAGAGGGAAGAAGAAAGTCTTTTAACCAAAGGGGTTAGGGACAGAGCGAGAAATCTCATGGGGTTTTCAGAAGCTGAATATAGTTCAAGGTAAACAGATCCTAGCTCCTCCTCGCTTTGGTGTTCATTGTTTATTTACCCTTCACTTTTCTTCTTTGTAAAAAAAGAGTCCTCTCTTTGTGAAGGGAATTGTCCTTACATGTAAAACCTGTCCGGCCTGACCTGGATAGCCCAGGCTAGCCTGATCTTGAATGGGAGTCCACCAGGCAAGTCTAGGGTTGCTATGGAGAGGCAGGCATCGGCAAACCAGCTCTGAATGTCTCTTGCCTTGAAAACCCTATAGGGGTTGCCATAACTCAGCTGTGACTCTATGGCACTTTACACCACCATAACACCTGCTGATTGACAAATGACACTGAGGCTGTGTAATGATTTCTTTGAAGGAGATATTTGGCGTTTCATATAGAATAGACTTGCCACTTTGTTGGTGCCTGAAAATGGTGAGGGTTGGTTTCAGACTAAGTTGTCAATTTCTGCTCCTTCCCCCTTAAGAGAACATAAGAACATAAGAGAAGCCATGTTGGATCAGGCCGATGGCCCATCCAGTCCAACACTCTGTGTCACATGGTGGCCAAAAACCAGGTGTCCTCAGGAGGTCTGCCAGTGGGGAAGGGACACTAGAAGCCCTCCCACTGATTGCCCCCCCCCCAAACACCAAGAATACAGAGCATCACTGCCCTGGACAGAGAACTCCATCTATACCTTGTGGCTAATAGCCACTGATGGACCTCTGCTCCATATGTTTATCCAATCCCCTCTTGAAGCTGTCTATGCTTGAAGCTGCCACCACCTCCTGAGGGGGTGAATTCCATGTGTTAATCACTCTTTGGGTGAAGAAGTACTTCCTTTTATCTGTTCTAACCTGACTGCTCAGCAATGTCATTGAGTGCCCATGAGTTCTTGTATTGTGAGAAAGGGAGAAAAATACTTCTTTCTCTACCTTCTCTATCCCATGCATAATCTTGTAAACCTCTATCATGTCATCCCTCAGTCATTTCTCCAAGCTAAAGAGCCCCAAGCGTTTTAACCTTTCTTCATAAATGAAAACTGCCGTTCTCGCGTGAAATCGTGTCAGGAAGACGCTGTCATTCCGGGAGCTCAGCGTGATGTTCTGTGGCCTGTAAGCAGTGTGAAAATGGCCATGGTTCTACATGGTATTCTTGTTGTCAAGTTGCTGAAATGTGAGCTGGATCTTATTACTGTTAGTTGAACTGGTTGACAGATCGCACCCAAAGAGTTCTTGTAAATGGTTCTTCCTCGTCTTGGAGAGGAGTGACAAGTGGAGTGCCTCGGGGATCTGTCCTGGGCCCTGTGTGGTTCAGTATCTTTATAAGTAACTTGGATGAAGGAATAGAAGGGATGCTCCTTAAATTTGCAGACGATACTAAATTGGGAGGGGTAGAAAATACAGTACAAGACAGAATCAAGATTCAGGATGGTCTTGACAGGCTGGAAAACGGGGCTAAATTAATAGATCATACACTGAACGTGAGTCAGCACTGTGATGCGGTAGCAAAAAAGACAAATGCGATTTTAGGCTGTGTCAACAGACATATAGTGTCCAGATAACATGAAGTGATGGTTCCTCTTTTGGCCACCTCACAGCAATGTTGTTTCTGTGACTCAGTATGAATAGGTAGATTGTGAGGGGGAGAGCAAGAAGGGGTGACCCAGTGCTTGGCTTTCATGGTCCTTTCTTATGTGCCAATTGCCACTTCCGGGTCAGAAAGGATCCTGGAGGGTTTTTTGTCTTCCTCTGGGCATAGATCAGGGGTCACTGGGGGAGCGAGGGCAGAGAGATAGCTGTGAATTTCCCACATTGTGCAGGGGGGTGGACTAGATGACCCTTGGGATCCCTTCCAGCTCTATGCTTTTAGGATCAGTTGGAGGCAGGAAAGTTTCATTCTGCCATTGGAGAATTCCGTCTGCATCTAACCCTGAGTGCTTTAAGGCTTGTATTCTAGGGAAGCAGAAGGCTTTGCTAGTCAAGGATTTAAACAACACATGTACACAAGAATTCCATTTAACTGTGGGAGGGAAAGGAAGTCAGTGGAGTCAAGTCTCTATGGTCTTTAAGCATTCTCATTCAAATGTTCTGCCTATTCCAGAAAAGGCAGCCATCTTAGGAGGAAGTTGGTGGCATCCAGGGCTTTTTTTCAGGGAAAAGAGGTGGTGGAACTCAGTGGTGGAACTCAGGACTGCACAATGATGTCACTTTGGGTCAGCTGGAACAAGGGGGAGTTTTTTAAAGTTTAAATCACCCTCGGCAAAACTGGTCACATGGCCGGTGGCCCTGTCCCCTGATCTCCAGACAGAGGGGAGTTGAGATTGCCCTCCGCACTGCATGGCACGGAGGGCAATCTAAACTCCCCTCTGTCTGGAGATCAGGGGGCGGGGCCACCGGCCATGTGACCATTTTCAAGAGGTGCCGGAACTCCGTTCCACTGCGTTCCTGCTGAAAAAAAGCCCTGGTGTGTGCCTGTTTTGTGTTGTGGTGATATTTTGTCTAGTATTAGGCTCTCCCATCCCTTGTTAAGCCATGGGACACTCCTATATTTCCATCAAGTTGCTATGACAAGCTAACGAACAGGAATTTGACTCCTTTCTTAGGTGACTTATGCCAGCCTCTTATAGATGACCTAATAACCCTGAGACCGGTTCCAGAGGGATTAAGTGTCTCATGACTTACCTTTTTTCCTGGTTTGTGATTGTAATTGGGCCCCAGAATTTCTATAACTTTGCACCAGAACACCAAGACCAGTACATAAAGTCCCAAATTTCTCCACATGATTTCCAGCATAGGTTCAAATATTGTGGCTCCACAGGACAAATTATGGAACGGTAATCAGGTATAACGTGATTATCTACTTGTTGTCTGTCTGCTAAAATACCTTTTTGGACTAAGCCTATAGACGGGATTCTCCATCTATAACACACACCATTTGGTCGTTGAAATTGTTTGAGAACATGATGCTCTGATGGTCTTGATAATGCTGAGCCTTTGAAAAAGTTGGTATTACGAAACGGGATTAATAATGCTGGCAAGTGCCCATTAGGCTCTGTCTTGACAGTCTCTTCTTCAAGATTCTGTACAAGTTGCTCTTTTTGAAGAAGTCAGATAGCACGTATTCTTCTCAGTGAACCTGCAAAGAGAGAAGAAATCATAATATATTTATGGACTTGAATATCTATCACTTACCTGTATAACTTATTTCTAATAATGATTGTTTAGGTATAAATATGAGGAATTTATTGTACTAAACTCTTCAGGCTTTTTGTATCATATTGTATGCGGTGCGTGTTGATTAGAGATTGATATATATTGTTGAGCAATCTTTTTAGCTCTTCCCAAAAGCCTTATTGATATACACTGCGGATTATATGAATTGAAATGGTCATATTTATTGTTAGCACTTTTGAGCACTTGCAGCACTTTAAAAAGAATTGTAATATTTGTGATTCATTTTTGATCATTGTAATCCTCTGGGAGACGGTGCCTTCTGAATCTGCTAAAATACCCAGCTGTCTAGACAATATGGTAGAAACCATTAACTTATCTGTCTTAATGCAATTCTCTTTTCTGTCTAGAACCGAGGATGATGTTCTGTCTTCTCCTGTGGTGGAACCTTAAAGTTCTCGCCCTCTCTCTCCTCCTGAAAACCACAATTTCTTTGAATCCTGATGACCCTAATGTCTGCAGCCACTGGGAAAGGTAATACATTATGAGCAGTGTTGCCTTTTTGAAGAGGCAGTGTGGGTTCTGTGTATCCATTTGATGGGGTGGCATTGTAGGCAAGCTTTCTAGGCCTCTTAGTTTCTGTTGAATGAGTTAGTTCAGTCATGCAAGTAAATCCACAGAACGTTAAGCCACAATAAGAAATTCCTAGCTTACTTCTTCCAGTGTTGGACACTTCAGTAGCTTGAAAAAAGATAAAAAAAGGACCAAGGCGTGGTGCTTGCACAAAAGAAAATGAGGTAGGGATGAGATTGAGATGAATGATCTTAACACACTCTTGCAGAGTTTTATCGCATTCGTTGGGGGGGGGGGCCTTGCTTAAAACAGGCACATGAAAAGCAAAAGTCCTCTTAGACTGTTGTAAAGTGATACATTAATAAGGCTATGTGAAAGACAGTCTTTCCAACGATGGTTCAGTAATGGTACCAGTCTTCTAACTGAAGAGAGGTCAGAAGTTTCTTTATTCCAGGTCTTGATGAAAACCTTACATCCCAGCCAAGAATCACTCAACGTTCTCTTTTTAAAACGTTGATTATTTTGAACTTTGTTTGCTTAAAGAGTCACAATGCAGAGAACGCTAGCATATGTAAAAGAGATTATACGTAAAAATGCATACATGTCATCCCTTCTCCTACCTAGTTTGCATTTTTCTAACATTCTTACCTAGTCTTTGCTACACAAAGACTCTACACAAGGTAGCCACACCCTAAAACCTCTACACAAGGTAGCCACACCCTAAAAGATTCTACACAAAGTAGCCACACCCTAAAACCTCCAAATCTCTCAAATCTGGGTTTGTCTGAATCCTCTTCCAAGTTACAAAACCTGCCTTCCTTGGCTGTCTGGAATATATTCCTCTTTATCAGATAGACAGCTAAGAGCCGAAAGAGACGTGACGAGTTACCTAAGTTCAACCTGGGTTTCCTTTCCTCAAGGTTTGACGGGAAATGTAGGCATCCTTGCAGGTGCATCGCTGCATTTCTCCTTCCCCTGCCTGCGTGGCCTGCGTGCTACATAGCCCCACGTGCTCTGCCTCCCCCCACCCCGTCGCACTGAGCGTCACTTCATCTCCCCCCCCCTCGCCTGGCCCAGCCCCCACAGAGCGACACCGGGCTGCACCGGGAGAGCGGGAGGAAAGGCTCCCGGAGCATGCTGTATCTCCCCCTCACTCGCCCGGCTCCCACCAGAAGCCTCGCAGCCCAGAACTGCGGGGACTGGGCCAGACGAAGGGAGGGCGGGGAGATGAAGTGACGCTCAGTGCGACCGGGGGGGGGGGAGGCAGAGCAGGTGGGGCTCTGTAGCTCCGGGCCATGCAAGCAGGGGAAGGAGAAATGCATCAATGCACCTGCACGGACGCCTACGTTTCCCGTCAAACCTTGAGGCAAGGAAACCCAGGTTGAACTTAGGTAACTTGTCACATCTGTTTCGGGTCTAAGTTTCTTATTTCTGAGCTTTGTTTATCAATTGCTCAGGCTTGGCCAGGCAGCACTAATTTTCATACACACACTAGGGCCTGCTGCTGTTTTCCTTGGAACTCCCGTCTTTCCATCCCCAGACTCTCTTCCCTGGAGCAAATATCAATCCTGGATTTTCTGTACTTCTTTGGAGTTGGAGGCACTTCAGATGCAACACTGAGTGTGCATGGAGCACCGTTCAGCAACAGCTGCCTTCATCTATTGATGCTTGGCTAGGAATGGCCTCTCATGGCAGCCATTTTTTTGGCCATGCCCATTATCTGTTCTTAAAATTCAAAAGTGGTTACAGACTCAGTGAGGTTTGGGGCCCTGCTAGGGAATGAAAAGCCATACTTGGCATTTGATGGCACCATACAACATTCTGCAACAGAGAAGGTTTTTGAGAGCATCCTTTCTAGGTTGTAGAAATTGGAGTGCCAAAATTTGGCATTTGTCTGTTTTCTGCTTGCTTCTCCACTTCAGAAACAAAAAGGAGTCTTGGAGCACCTTAAAGGCGAACAGATTGATTTTCAACAAATTGATTTTTAACCTGCTTGAATTTTTCTCCTCTTTGGAGCTTGCTGCAATAAATACAGCTTCAGTCCTGCCCTGGTGTTCTGTCATGTACTCAACTGGCATGCTCCCAAAGTAGGCGCAGAGTCATAAATGAGCGCCCTTTGGGGTCTGAACAGCTGAAAAGGTCACTCACTGAACAGTGCCACGTGCACTCCCTAGGCCTAGAAGGGAACTTTAGGGCATTGAGCGTGCAGCGAAAGAAAAGAAGGGACCTGGCTGAAAAATAGCTGAATGCTGCACGGTGTTTATTAACTGTACTTTCAGCTAGCTTGGTGCATGAGGGCATCCTGTCTGCATGACTGTGGGGTATATGTGGGAAGAAGGATAGCTGTGGATTGAGGCAGGTGGATCCCCCAAGACTTTAGTGTTCCCCGGAGGATACATCTGAATTTTGCTTGATGGGCTGGTTTGTCCACAGTGCACCTCCCACCCCAGCCTTTTAGGCTTCTTCCAAGCTATTGCTCAATTTGCATGCAACCACTCGAGAGGTAATTGCGGTATTGCGGTGACTTAACAAAGCAAGAAATGGAATGTCCTGGGAGGCTGAACATTCATAACCAGGAAATGTTCTTTCATTCTACATTCAAGAGACTTGGGGGAAATCTCGCCCACGTTGGGCTGGCCAGAGCCTTGCCTCCTAGTTAACCTTAGGAAATGAAGGGAAAGCATAAAATTGAGAAGGATCTTGCCTGTAATGAGCTGGGGTGCTCTTCTGCCTTTCCAGCCGCCCATAGAAGCAGAATCAATAAACCCTTAAGCGACTCGTTCAATCACTGAAAATCATTCTCCGCTGGGCAGAATCACAGCCAATTGGTTTTTCCTCATGCCACCCATGACTTCCACCCCGAAGACTGAATGATTACAGTGAACCAAAGAGAAGGTGGTGGAGTTTGAGAGCTAGCGCCAACTTTCCCAAACTCCCTGATCTGTGCTGATCTGCGCTCCCTGATCTGATCCTACTGCACTGACTTGGCAGTAGGAAACAAACACAGCCTGGTCCGTCATCCCCCTCTTCCCCTTCCCGCAAACACTTCTAAGGGCCTCTCCCCCTCCCCCTGCAAATTCCCAACTGAAAACCAAACATAACTGAGAGAGGAGAGCAGACCTGTAAAATTGTATTCTCACTCAAATAGCTTCAAGCCACCCCTTGATGACTAGCAGCCTCTATTGGATCTTCCCCGGGATGAAAAATAAAGCTCAGATTCGAAGCAACCGAATTGTCTTTTGCGTTTACAACTCCGGCTCAGATTTTGCAGTCGTAAAGGGGTTTAGATATGGTTAGAAGCCAAACCGAAACTGCGGGAGAGCGTGCAATACTGTGGAGGAGCTAAGGAAATGGATACAAGGCATCCCTGCCAGGGAGTCCAGCATTGGAGTGCCCTCACAAAAGGTGCTGTTAGCATGGCAGGGAGCTGATAGAACTTCCCACAAAGTGCAGAAAGCAGCCAGAGATCTTTAGCCTAGGGAAAAAAACATAGCAGGACCCAGTGGACTTGGATCCGAAGCCTTTCCTTGCTTTTGTTTTGTGGCCTTCTTGGTTTGTGACAGAGGTGGCTGTCTGCAGCGAAGTGCTTTCCTTTGACATCTGGTCCTTTTTATCTTGTTGAAAGTTATCCATGGGGAAGAATGTCGGTAAGTGGAATGTGCTTTGCAGGAGAGGACTGACTCTGTGGAGGGACACAAACAGAAACAAGGTTCAAGATCCGAGCCCTGAGGGGCGGGTCACATCTCAACAATCCAACCACAGGGGTAAGAGCCAAGCTACAAGTGATGCCTGACACAGATTGGACACTTGTCTGCTTCCCTCAAGTTTTGATGGGAAATGTAGGCAGCTTGGCGGAATGTTGGACAAGTGACAGTTGAAAAGTCCATTGGACAGCAGTTGGAGAGCCAAGCTGCAAGACCAGGATGCCTACATTTCCCATCAAAACTTGAGGGAAGCTGACAAGTGTCCAACCTGTGTCAGGCGTCACTTGTATCTTGGCTCTGAATGTATTTATTTATAGGCTGCCTTTTTTGCTGAGAGTCAAGGTGGATTACAGAAGCAGAAGTGCGTGTGTGTGGACTGCAGATCTCTGATAAGGATTCCTAAACCTCTCTCAGCAAAACCACTGGAAAGCAGAGCATCGCCCCTCAAGGTCCCCATCTCCCCATGTTCTGCATTGGATGTACTGCCAAATCTTCCCTGCTCAGTTCCTCTGACCTTTCCTCCCTGGGGTGGGCAGAGTCCTTCTGCTTCCCAAAGTTTGGCCACGGACCTGGTAGCCGTGCTAGCAAGCTCTGCTTGCCTCTCAGTGCTCCTCAAATAGCTGCCATGACTCTGAACCCTACGAGGGAGGTTGCAACTTGCCAGTTACAAGCATCCATCCCGCAGAAGAGATGAAGTGAAGCCAGTGGCGCCAGATCTCCCAGAATGGCAGGAGGCTTCTTGGCAGTCCCCTCCATTACCTGCTGGTGCCTCAGTTGGTGGGGATGAAATGGGAGAAAATAGGGTTGGTGTGCCAGCATCATGTCAGCATGCAACTTCACTTTGGGCAAAAAAACACCTGGTAGTGATGTCATGACATTGGGGGCGACGCTCTGGGATTTGCCAAAAAAATTATGGTTTAGCCGTGGAGCTTTGGCAAATCCTAGTGTAGTCATATTGATGTCACTTCTGGTTTCTTGCTAGAAATAATGGCACAATGCTGGCATGCCTGTCCCCATCCCCCCAATACTTCTGGGGGTGCCAGTCAGTGTCTTGGCATCTCTAGTTAATGCAAGGAAGGAGCTTCTTTAACAGTCGTTCTTATTTGACTCCCCAACCGGTAACCCTTCCCTTGCTGGCCAGCCCCAAGCCACCATTTTCTACTGCTGCCATATTGTACATATCCTTAGCTAAAACCAAACCACAATCCATGCAGTACTTTTAAAAAATACTGACCAAAACAATACAAAACAATGTGCCAAGCTTTCAAGTTCTTCAGAATTCTTCTTCAGGCTCGGTATTACAAAATACAAAGAAGTGGAGGAAAAAAATAGATGTTTCAGGCCATGATATTAAGGTTTGTTCTTTTTAGCACCACTCTGAGGCGTACAGTTGTCTGTAATTTGTTCCTTTCTAAAGTCCACTTACTCTGATTGGAGGTTTCCAATCCTTTAGTTTACCCCAAAGATATTTGCTGTACATGTTGGAAGCTATATCCAGAGGGCTAAATAGTTCCTGGGGATCTGTTTGTTGCCCTTTCTATATAATCGGACCACAACACTGCGCTTCCACCTTGTGGAAAAACCCTTGTTGTGTTGATCTGGGTAAACAACTTTGCCAGAACCAGAGCCCGTCACTCAGGAAAATATTTAAACAGTTCTGGAGGAATTGTGTCCTGTCCTGGTGCATTACCAGAGGGAAGGGAATCCCACCTTTGGTTTCAGGAGTTGAAACAGGAGACCACCGGGGCAAAGTGGATAAATCAGTAGGAAGAGCCAGCTCAGTGCCCCATTAGAAGTACAAGGGGTCCCAAAGATCTGACTGAAGTGTGAGAGCCAGTCTTTCACTGAAACTTGAGCCTCCAGCAGAGAGGAGACTTTACCCAAGCCCATGGAGACCAGGACCCAAAGCTTGGATTTGTTCCTCTCTAAGAGTCTCTCTACACAAGACATCTTACACAGGGACGCTCCAGTGTAGGGAGATGCAATATTAGCTGGGAAGTGTAGTTTTAATTTACCTCTACAGGAGGATTCGGCAAAGATCGCTCCTCGGAGGGTTTGTTAATTTCATCTTTGCCTCCCTTAAGATTCTGTCAATTTCACCTCCCCTTTGGGGAAGCGAAGATGAAATTAAGAAACCCTCTGAGGAGCGATCTCCACAGGATCTGTCTTTTAAAACTACCCTGGTGTAGAGAAATTTAACAGAGTCTTTGGCTCTTTTAAAATGATGCTTCCCAACTAACATTGCGTCTCCCTACACTTGAGCATCCCCGTGTAAGATGTCTTGTGTAAAGAGACTCTATGACTGTAAGACCCAGCTCCTGAAGTTTGGCAAGAGCATACTTATTTTGCATTTAAAACTTTTTGTACATTGCCCTCAGAGATATAAGAATGGTGAAAGAGGCTCTGCTTTCATGGTTACATTAATTGCTTGTGTGGACAGAGGTTGGCACCCTGTAGAAACCAGTGGGAGAACTCTGCCATCTCCTAGGATGCTCAGCTGAAAGAAATGTCAATGGGAGATTCTAGTATGAATCTAGCACGAAACTGCCAAACTACAATTTATCAGCAAATTTTGATTCTCCTTAACGGAGAATGTTTTCTCTCCTGCTACAGGCATTACATGGGTATAGCATGGCTAGGAAGGTGTTGACATTGCAGTTAGCTGCTTTTGTGAATGGCTGATGTGCTTACATTGTATACATTTTTAGTTAGACTTGCCTGTCATGGGCTGATTCCGCACACGTTGGATAATGCACTTTCAATGCACTTTAGCTATTGTTTGGAAGCAGATTTTTTGTTTCACACTCGAAAAATTCAGTTCCAAATGATCTCTAAAGAGGATTGGAAGTGCATTATCCAATGTGTGCGGAATCAGCCATGGACACCTTCCGCACACCTTGGATAATGCACTTTCAATGCACTTTATCAGTTGTTTGAAGTGGATTTTTTGTTCCGCACACAAAAAAATCCGTTCCAAATGATCTATAAAGAGGATTGGAAGTGCATTATCCAACCTGTGCGGAATCACTCATGGCCTCTGTGTTCACAGTTTTTATTTTGCTTGTGTGGGCATGTACCTGATTAAAAGGTGGGGAGATGCCAACTGAGGATGCATTTCCAGCAATTGATAAATTAGGCTGTGTTCTTGTGATAGGTTTATCACTTCTATCCCTTCCTAGCATGTCTTCCGCCAGTGGGTGAAGACCTTTTTTTGTTTTGTCTGGAGTTCCCTCAAGGAGAACAAGTTGTACCGCCATATTGATCCATGTAAAACCCCAAAACAGGAATGAAGTTTATGTGCTACCTTTTATTAGGACCAACTAAAACAGGCCATTACATTGTGCAGCGACTCCTCATCAAGCCGGGATGTTACAAGCTTTAAAAAGATAGAAGGGTGGAAAGCAGATCTCTCCGGCCATGGTGTAAAGATGTAAACCTTGCAGCCTTCCTCAGCGAAATGCCAGCAGTCTGTAAGCTTAACTTTACTGCTGTGGTTATGACATATTGTCTGGCAAGCTACGTTCAGTTAATCGCCATCTCACTGAAATCCAAAAATAATTCAAAGTCCAACCAAAATTGTCCAAAAATCATCCCCTCAATGACCCATCCTTCGTTTCTTGTTTTAATTGCTGTCCTTATGTTTTATACATGTATTTTAGGTTTGCTTTTAACTGGATATACTCGTATCAGGTTTTGTTTTTAATTGCTAGATACCTTGATAGCAGAAAGGCAGGGTATACTTTATAAAATATACAGGGTATATTTTGTAAATGATTTTTTACGGTGCTACCTGTTTTGTGTTTGCTGGAGTGAAAGTAACTTCCATAGGGAAACAAATGTAATGGTTCTCTTTCCACCTCCAAAGCAAGGTAAATTCTAGGTGAGGGTTGAAATATCTGGGATTGGTTCCCTCAAAACCTCCACTTTGCAGCTTAAGTTCTAAACCAGCCATTTTCTTAGGGCTGCCAAGCTGCAACTGGGACCTGGAGTTTTCCCAGAATTGGTCCATGTGAAACCGGCTTTGGGTCCCGGTTCCCATGGGCCGGGGTAAAGTCTCCACACTGCTGGAGTCCCAGGTCTCAGTGAAAGACTGGCGCTCGCACTTCAGTCAGATCTTTGGGATCTGAGTTCTTCCAGAATTACTACTTTTTTCCTCTTTTTATTAATCCAAATTTAATACAAGAAGTGATAAAACCATACAATACAAACAAGAAAGGGATTAAAACTAAACCATAAAAGACATTATCAAAACTACTCTTGGCAAATTGTTAAAAACCCAAGAATTACAATAAACCAGCATTTAACTTTAAATGTCTTTGACATTTAAAACATCTAAAATTGGTTTCCATATTTCATCATATTCAAATAAAGGGACTGCCAAAAGGGACTGCAAGTTCCCAAAAAATGGATTGTGCATAATCCTACCCATCAAATATTGCTCCCAGATTTTCTGATACCATTTTTTTAGCAATGGGCCTTTGAGGGATTTCCAATTCCCAGCAATGACCAGACAAGCAGAGGCAACTAATATCGAAACAAGAGATCTGGTATTCCTATCTAGCACAGAGTTGGGCCAAAAATCCAATACGAAAAATTCTGGGGAGTATGGCAACGAAAGACCCATCGTGTTGAATATCTCTGTGTGAACCACTCTCCAAAATTCCTGAACAAAATGGCATTCCCACCGCATATGTAGGGTCGTGCCTTCCTGCTTGCAAGATCTCCAACATAGAGGGCTCAACAACCTGTTCATCTGATTCAGTTTATGTGATGTTAAATACCAATTGGACAACAGCTTGTAAAATTGGAGTTTAATATTCCAACAACTAGATTTGTTGGAAGGGGAATTCCATATATGTTTCCAATCAGATTCCGAGAAAACCCGTTTTAAATCCAAGAATTACTACTGATCTCCAAGCTCCCGAGATCATTTCCCCTGGAGGAAATGGCAGCTGCAGAGTGTGGACTGTATGGTATCACATTCCTGCTGAGCTCCCGCCGATCCTCAGACTCTGCCCTCCCGTGCTCCACCCCCAAATCTCCAGGAATGTCCAAACCTGGCGTTCATTTGAACTCAGAACATGGCAAACTACAGCAGCTGCCAGGGTCCATGGCTTCTGGTGAAGGCACCGCTGTTCTCTCCCTACTCACGCATCTCCTCTGATGCCTGCATTCACATCCGTCTACTGACTGCTTGTGAGCGCTTTGTCACTTTGCTCTCAGCTGTATGTGCTGTTGCTTTTGGAGAAGGGCATACGGGTGGTGCATAAAGCTTCAGTGTTCCTGGTGACCGTGATAGTAGCACTCCTAGTTGCGCCCACACACCACCAAGCATCATTAGAGAAAGGGTGTGCAGACAGGGTGGGCAGCTGTGACTGTGGGTGGTGGGAAGGCTTGCAAGCAGGCACAGGAAAGCTATACAGGCAGATGGGGGCATATGGGTGGGCAAAAGTAGTGAGCATAGGAGATCTCTGGGCACTATCTGCCCAGGACCCCCCAAAACCTGAAGCTGGCCCTCGTCTGATTCATAAACCGGCTCTTAAAAATAAAACTCTGTAGTGAACATGAGTTATTTTAAGTGTCATGAATAGCTCTTAGTGGCACTCTGAAGTTCATTATACTCAGATTTATTATTTATTTTAAGGATGTTGGTCACGCAAACAGCTGATAGGGGAAACATGGATGGAAACAGAGCCATAAAATGGCCTAGTTTGCAGCCACAAGGCAAGGCAAAAGTACATATCAAGCCCAGGAATACAATATTGATTTTGTGCGAAGGAAGTCAGCAACCCGGAGACCCAATCAAGGAGAAACAAAAATTAAATACCAGAATTGATTGGTTGCTCTGGCCAGATGACTGTGATAGTTAGAGGGTAATAAATCAAGTGCAAAATATTGAGATAGGGTGAGGTCAAGGGGAGCAAACAGGATCATAAAATAATAATCAAGATGACCGGGTGTTGTTTTTTAGGTTAATAAAGGGTGGTCTGAATATGTTCTCTCTTTTTTTTTTTTGCAATTTTTTGTCAATAAGACTCCTTATACAGAAGAAGAAATCAAAAAAGAGTTCAGTTCAGGGTATCTGTCGCTTTGCAAGAAACCTTGTTTGTGGACCAGCCGCTCAACGCAAGCAGTGTTTTAGGGGGAAACGTTGCAGCCCTGCTTGTGCATAAATAAATTTGTTAGTGTGCAAAACAAATTTAAAAGTGCTCTTCCCTCACCAAGCCTACAAAGTTTCATGTTGGTCTGCAGCAGAAGAGAAAAATCGGAGTCCAATAGCACCTTAAAGATGATCAACAAGACTTCCAGGGTATACCAAGGTTCTGAGAGCGAAAGCTCCCTTCGACAGATAGGAGCTTCGACTCTCAAAAGCTTATACTCTGGAAATCTTGTTGGTCTTTAAGGGGCTGTTGTGTTATGTGCCGTCAAGTCGTCTCCAACCTATGGCGACCCTATGAATGAAAGACTTTAAGGTGTCACCGGACTTTCATTTCCCTTTAAATCTACAAAAGCACTATCTTCCAAACAATGTTCCCTCTAAGCTTTGCAGTGCTGTGAGCTAAAAATCTACTTTGTGAGCCGAAACAAATAAAAGCCATTAGGTGAAACAGCCACAAAAATCAGAGTATATTTCTGTATAAAAATGGATATGTTCGTGCTGATTACAAAGGGGTAGTTGTATTAGTCTGTTGCTGCAAAATAAAGCAGACACGCAATGGCACCTTAAAGACTAGCATGTTTATTTCAAGATGAGCTTTTGTGAGTCAATGCTTACTTCAGCCTCCTTCTGGGCCAAGGCCAAGTTAAATGATGCCTTCACCCTGGTGGTGGCTGAGGCGCTACCTCCTCTCCTCTGCTCTCTGGGGCTGAGGGGATCCTAGCGATTTCAGGCTGCACGGGTCAGGCCAGACCCGATCACTCAGCTCTGCTCCGTTCCCCAGCTAGAGAGCCAGCAGTGGCTGGAGGCGCTCTCTGGCACCACCCTGGGGGCCAAACAAGCCACAGCCAGGAAGGGAGGAGAGAAGTGGGATGAGGCTCCATCCCTGCTCCATCCCTATAGGGCCCACCTGCAGATGCTGGCTGACTGGGAGGGCGGGGCCGCCTGAGGGTTAGTATCTGTGAGCTACATCTGAGAAGCTGTGAGCAGAGGAGTCAGAATCTGTGAGCGATTGCTCACGTGCTCACATTAGCGGGAACACTGCTTCCAAATAAGTCTCAACCCTGCTACTTCAGCTGAAAAAATCTGCATTTTGATTTCTCCCATTTTCTGTTGCCTTGTTGTACTAAGCTTGTGCAACTGTCAAATACCGATTTTTCACCAGTTTGGGTATACAGGTAAATAGCATAAAAGAAACTCACTGAGCCAAATGAAAATGCTCCCAGTCGCCCTGCCACAAAAATGAGCTTTCGCTATAACTCAGGAAACAGGTTCTCCCCACGTAGGTCTTTTCACTCAGACCCACAATGTGACAGAGCCCAGATATAGGCTGTTTCTCTGGAAAGTGTGGGAGTCTCCTTGAAGAAAATAATTTTGTGCTTGACAAGGAGCAATCGATAGAAACATGCCATACGGGTAACTATTAAACATTATGTCAAATGTGGCTGTGCCCGGAGACAGTTGACTTAATTAACTTGTTCGTCGAGGCATTTTTATCTCACTTTTCTTCCAAAGAAGGCACCCAAGGCAACCCCCCCCCCATATAGGTAAACTCCGTAAATAAGCAAAATCCAACTGAAATATTGAAACAGGTGAAACCCCTAAGAATACACTAAATCTCATCCTGGTCTGGACGAGGAGGTTCTAGGCAGGCTAAGAATTAAAGGTCCAAAACCTTTAGCTTTAAGCCTTAAGCTTGTGCCCCTGGCTGTGTACAGCCTTAAAGCCCTGCAAGAGGAGGGAAGTAGAAGCTGATGTAGCAGCTAGAATGTCAGACTAGGATCTCAGAGGCCCAGGTTCGAATTCCCCCTTTGCTATGGAAATAGGGATCCCCTTGGCCCACTGTCAGCCCGCCGCATCAATGCTCACTGGAGTGGTGGGGGAAACTGGCATCTCTTAACATGGCAGCAACACTTCTGGGTGGAGGCCCAGAAGTGACATCACTGCATCAAGCGATGCTGATTTCATAACACCCACCCCACAGCCCCCCCCTCCATTGCCACCAAAAGGTTGGCAACCTACATGGAAGCTCACTGGGAGGATAACCTTGGGCCAGTCGCATACTCTCAACCTAACCTACCTCACAGGGTTGCTGTGAGGATAAAATAGAGGACAGGAGAACACTGTCAGTTATGTTAGATCCCCATTGGGGCAAAAGATGGGGTGAAAATGAAGGATGAAGCCAGTTTGGTGTAGTGGTTAAAAGCTGCAGGACTCTAATCTGGAGAACTGGGCTTGATTCCCCACTCCTCCACTTGAAGCCCGTTGGGTGACCTTGGGTCAGTCACAGCTCTCTCAGCCCCACCCACCTCACAGGGTGATTGATGTGAGGATAATAATAACACACTTTGTAAACTGCTCTGAGAGGGTGTTATGTTGTCCTGAAGGGTGCTATATAAATCGAATATTGTTGTTTAGTAAGTAAATACATGCAGGGCTTTTTTTCAGCGGGAACGCGATGGAACGGAGTTCTGGCACCTCTTAAAAATGGTCACATGGCCGGTGGCCCCGCCCCCTGATCTCCAGACAGAGGGGAGTTTAGATTGCCCTCTGCACTGCTGAGTGGCGTGGAGGGCAATCTAAACTCCCCTCTGTCTGGAGATCAGGGGGTGGGACCACCGGCCATGTGACCCTTTTCACTGAGGGCGATTTAAACTTTAAAAAACTCCCCCCTTGTTCCAGCTGACCCAAGGTGACGTCATTGTGTGGTCCTGAGTTCCACCACTGATTTCCACCACATCTTTTCTCAGAAAAAAGCCCTGAATACATGTATGAAGAAGGAGAAAGGTGGCACGTTCCTCCTGAATTCTTCTTAAACCAAGGCTCTTTCACTTTATTTCTGTCCTTCTGTGAGACTTCACAGTTCTAACTGCGTAACTATCCTGCTGTTCACAAACGCCTCAGCTTTTCCGGTAGCAAGTTTAAAAACAAAAGAAATGCTCTTTGCTATACACAATTTATGATTCTCAATTACTGGTTAATTTCAGCTACAAATTATCTCGGATTAAAATGGTTTCTGTTTAAACATGAACAAAACTGTCAGAGCAAACCCCAGAGACCGTTTCCCCCCATTTTTAATAATAATAAAAAAGCTGTATTTGATGGGTATGCACGTCATTTAAGAAGCCTGCTCCTTCATCATACAAATGGGACGCAAGAATCCCGCCATGCTGAGAAGCTCGACAGTATTATGTTAATATGTACTTTTAATTAGCTTTCTTTTGTACACAAGTAAAAAACGAATAGTCCCAGGAGGAAAAATACACGATAGGATTTTATTTAATGGCATAAAAGTTTGAGAGATTTTCTTCAAGGCAATAATCAGCTACATTTTTTTTTGTCTGTTGGCAAAAGGAATAATTTTACCTCAGTAACTCCTTTTCTGCATGGAAATTTTGAAATGATAAGCTTGGCCTTTGTCTCTGTAGCGCTACTGATCAGTTGGTCAGTTGACCGTCTACCAGCCTAGAAAGCCGCCCCTTTTGTAGAATGGGTCTCTTGCCAGTCAGTAGTCATGAAAATGCCGGCATATTTAATTGTGGGATTTAGTTAAAGATATACTTGCATTGATTTTTGTAGTGGGGGGGGGGAGGAGAGAAATTTTAGTTCTGTAACAGGGTATGTGTTGTATAGTGGTTAGAGTGCTGGATTTGAGAGACTCAGGTTCAACTCTGTACTCTGCCAGGGAAGTAGAGAGCCAGTTTGGTGTAGTGGTTATGAGTGCGGGACTCTAATCTGGAGAGCCGGGTTTGATTCCCCACTCCTCCACTTGAAGCCAGCTGGGCTAGTCACAGTTCTCTGGAGCTCTCTCAGCCTCACCCACCTCACAGGGTGTTTTGTTGTGGGGATAATGATAACATACTTTGTAAACCACTCTGAGTGGGCATTGTTGTCCTGAAGGACGGTACATAAATCGAATGTTGTTGTTAGTAGTAGTAGTAGTAGTAGTAGTAGTAGTAGTAGTAGTAGTCAAACAGTCAAGCAGAGTCTGGGGGCAAATGGGGAGATGCACCAGCATGCATTTCCTTGTGAGCTTCCAGAGCATTTTTGCATATCCATTGTGGCGGCAGGATGCTGGGCCTTTTAGCTTAATCCAGACACCTGTCCCATTGCTCTTTGGTTAGTTGTCTGTTTCCGCCACCCCTCAACCTCTGCCCCTTCTTCTGAGGGAGTGCACTAAAATTTGTAAACTCTTTTATTTCAAAGAAAACATTATATAGAAATGTACAGAATCAGACTATTTCGTGTTCGGCAGTTAAATGAAACCAATATGTTACAAATCCACAGGACTGAAACTGCCCCAGTTCCCTTTTATGGCACAGTCCGTATCTCTGGATACTGATCTATTATAGGGGGAGGATACTTTGATTTCCATACTATTACAACACACTAAATTTGGAGGCAGTCAATGGGGAACGTGTTGGGAACATCCAGAATGGAGGTTTGTTGTACCCGTCTCGGCTCTGGCTAGGAGCATTCATGGGTGTGGACACAGGAGAGAAAGAGAGACATGGGCCTCTCGCAGAACAATGATTCGTGCTTGTTCTCTTTCCTTTTTGTTGCCTCTAGCTATGCCGTGACTGTTCAGGAATCGTACGCGCATCCCTTTGATCAGATCTATTACACGAGATGTACAGATATCCTCAACTGGTTCAAGTGCACTCGACACAGGTAAGCGGTGATCGGAAGATGCTGTTCTGCCTTTTCATCTCTGTTCTGCCACCTTTTAATCTAAGCCCTGGTGACGCTCCTGAGATGCTGGAGGATAAATATAGGTCTCTCTGCGATAGAACCCTCCTGAAAAATTAAAGAGACTGAAAGTGGATTTTTTTCCAGGAGAAAAGTTAACAGCATTTTTTGAAACCATGACTAACTTGCTTTCATGAATTTGCAGTAAATGTTTGTTTAATTTCACATAGAGGTCAGAGGGATGTCAGTACATTTTTTAAACTTCCTTTTCCTGCTTCTGAGTCACTTTTTTTTGTTAAATAGTAAAGAGTCCAGTAGCACTTTTAAGACTAACCAACTTTATTGTAGCATAAGCTTTCAAGAACCATAGCTCTCTTCGTCAGATGTCAAACTCCCTGGCTGAACTCAATGGAATAAAATCAATCTTAACAGGAGATCTCTGCCTTTGATTTGTGGACATCTTGGGGTGACTGCCATTGGATGTATGAATGTAATGAGAGAGAATATAATGGGTTCTTGCACAACTTGTTTGCTAACTCTAGTGAACTCACAGTCTCTCTACACAAGGCATCTTACACAGGGACGCTCAAGTGAAAGATCTTCACTTGTTCTCCCTTTGTGGCTACAAGTGCACTGCTAGGGAGACAGAGTATACTTGAATCAAGACCACACAGAATGTAAGTCACTTGAGCGTCCCCATGTAAGACATCTCGTATAAGGAGACTCAGTTTTATAGATAAAACATTTATTCTGGACATCTCCCCCCTGTACGTGCTGTCATTCCTACAAACATCCCATGGCAATATTCTGCAAAAGTCTCTCCTGCCACTGGCACAAATGCTTATTAGAATTTGAATTGCATTGTATGATTCACAATTTGTATTTTTACAGACATTTATTCATGTATTTGTTCTGCATGTCTTTTAATATCAAAAGCTGTTGCCCGTTTTAAACTGTCGCTCACGCCTACGGTGCCATAACATAACACAAATATAATTCTAACTGTAGGCATTGATTTCTAATGGTTTATTTTCTTTCCATTTTGCAATTTAGAATAAGCTATAAAACGGCATATCGGAGGGGGCTGAGGACGATGTATCGCCGGCGATCCCAGTGCTGCCCGGGATATTATGAAAGTGGAGACTTCTGCATCCGTATGTATCTGGCATCGGTTCTCCGTCTTCAGTTAGTGTAACTGGTGTGTTATGCCTGGCAACTCTAAATTATGGCTTATGTTTCTACAAGAAGGCTGCCAGGATTGATTTAATGTTATTGAAATTTTTTTCTCTGCTGCTTTTCTGTTATACCTCCTAGGCCTAGGACCAGATCGAGGGGGGGCAGGGGGTAGTCTGCCCCCGGCGCCTCCAGGGAGGGGGTGCCAGGAGCAGCTGCCAGGAGCGCGCGGGCAGCCTTGCAGCTGCCTGGAGTGCACAGGCAGCAGCACGGGCAGCCTCGCAGCCCCCCACGCTGCCTTTTGCCTGCCCCGCAGGACAGGGGGTAGCCGGCTTGCTGCAAGGGCAGGCAAAGGCAGTGCGGCCACTCGCGCTGTTTGCCCTTGTCCTGCAGGGCAGGCAAAAGGCAGCGCCGTTGCCTGCACTGTTCGCCTGCCATGCAGGGCAGGGGGCACGCGGCAAGCCAGCCACCCCCTGTCTTGCGGGGCAGGCGAAATGGCACGCATGGCTTCCCAGCCCCGCACGCTGCCTCCGCTGTGCCGCCCTGCATGATGATGTCATCGGAATGACGTCATCACACAGTGCCAGGAGTGTGCGCGCACTGTGCGTGCGCACGAGGGGCTCGGACTGGGGTTGCCCTGGGCGCTGGCAACCCTAGATCCGGCCCTGCCTAGGCCAATTTTGATGGGCTCGCTTTTAAAGAATTGGGTCCAAGTGTCCCAACTTGAGGTCCCATAGCCACAGAGCAAGTGTGAGAATGGCTTTTTTAAAAAAAGGAGCTTGGGCTTGGAATACCTCTGTGTCGGGGAGGAAGAACTTTCCCAACAAGCAATATTCCCATGCTGAATCATGGGTGGTGGTGGTGGAGTTTTCCCCATTTTTGCTTCATGTAGAACCTGGACCAATCCCTCTGAAAACAAGTATCTCTAGTTTGTCCCTCAAAGCACTGCTTTACCTTGGCAAAAGAGGGGAGGGTTGCTTGGGGCATGATGTCGTTGTCAGGGCCAGGAAAAGCCCAGACCCAGTGCAAAAGAGCTGAAAGGTTGCTCAGACCTCTGCCCAAATGTACTTTGACCCAGCAGGACTTTGCCCCATAGATGATGGTGGGAGACACAGAGAAAGGCAAGCAGTAAGTTCTTGAATACAGAAGTCATGTTTATTACACTCCCACCGAGGAAACCCAAAAGCACCTAATTGCATACCATTCATATACAGGCTTGCCTCTGTACATACCCAGACTGGCTTTAGAGGCAGCTGATCCAATTAGAATTGGAAACTCCTGACAGGTGCTAAAGAAGATTTTGTCCCTCTCTTGTTCATTGCTGGTTTCCTAACCCCTTGTGTTCAGGTCCAGGCATGGTTTGGGCTGCCCTCCTTTGTTAGAATGAGGTGGGGATCGGACATACGCAATTGAATTGAGGCCCCAGCTTGCGTGGGAGAACTGCCTTCTGTTTGGGACCGCATGGTGAAATCTTCTCCTTCCTTCCCATCTTCTAAGAAGGTTGCATTGGGCTGATTCCAGAGGCTTGGAAGGGAGCCTGATCCAGGGGCGTCTTCAGTGCCAGGGCCAGAGATTGCCAGTATAAAACGGCCCAATATGCCACTGTGGAAGGGCAGAGGTGGGGGAGACACACATACAATGGCCCTCAATGTTCCCTGCAAACTGGAAAAAGTATCTTCTGCTTTTGTAGTTTGGGTTCATTGCAAGCAGTGGAACAGACCAGGGCTCATTTCGAGGGGGAACGTGCAGGAACGTAGTTCTGGCAGTTCCCCAAAGAGGTCACATGTCAGGTAGCCCCGCCCACCTGATTCTCGGCCATTTTGGGCCCGTTTCAGCCTGGATTGGGGCCGAAATGGCCCAGATCGGGCCTCTGATAGGTGGTGGATCACTCTCCCACTCAGCAGCGGCCTGATCCTGACCATTTTGGACCCCTTTGTGGCCATTTTCAGCCCCTTTTTGCCATTTTGGGCCCAATTTCGGCCCTGAATGGCAGGATTGCGTCCAAAACAGCCAGGACAGGTGATGTCAGGGTGTGTGGCATATGCAAATCAGTTATGCTAATGACACACTTATGGTGATATCAAGGGGCGTGACATATGCTGATGAGTTATGCTAATGAGTTATACTAATGAGTTCCTCCAGCTCTTTTTCTACAAAATGACCCCCGGAACAGACTCTTCTCTTTCTGGAGCTTGTCTTCACACAGCCTCCAATGATCGCACCCAGCCACACTCACCCACACATTTATGCTTTCAGCCTAGTATTTCATAAATTCATTTTTATTTATTTACATAATTTATAGTCCACCTTTCTCAGAGCCAAAACAGACGAGACACCTGACACGTGGAGGATACGAGTTGGTTTCCCGCAAGGATTCATGGGAAGTGTAGTGAGAAGAAACTCTGCCAGGGAGAAGAGGGAGAGAATCCCTCTTCTCCCTCTTGCCACTGCCAGCTCCCCTAAAAGCACTCCACAGCCAGAGGCAGCTGAGTGCACTGGCGGTCACAAGAGGGACAAGGAGCCGGTTGGCACTGCCATCTCCCTCTGACCGCTTCTCTCTCACCGCTGCCAGTGTGCTCACTCCCTCTGGCTGCGGAGTGCTTTTAGGGGAGCTGGCAGCAGCGAGAGGGAGAAGAGGGATTCTCTCCCTCTTCTTCCTGGCAGAGGTTCTTTCTCAAACGCTTCCCATGGAACCTTGCGGGAAACCAACTCGTATCCTCCACGTGTCAGGCATCTCGTCTGTTTGGCTCTCAAACTCAAGGGGGATTATATAGTCAATATGATCAACAGCGGGACATCCAATAATCAGTGCAATTGGGTTTGGATTGTAGAAATCTGAAAACAAGCAGAAATCTGATACAGAGCTGACACAATGCTATAACAAACCCAAAGCATTTAAACATGATGGGTTAAACGATGAAGAAATTAAGTAGCAGGTGCAAACTTACAACTGATAGCACCCTGTAGTATAGTCTTCAGTCCCTATCTCTTTACCCACATTGCATCAGTAATGCAAAAAGGCATACATTTGGTAAGCGTCAGTTCAAAACTCTACTGTCAAAACTCTGATTTCTCACTCTCATCCAGATGGGCTCGGGCACCTCTGAGGTGCAGGGCAGGGTCTAGGGAAACTTACCTAGAGTAGAGGCAGGGGGAAAATGGTGTTCTGGAGGAATGGGAACACTCCCTGCTGAGGTTTGGCGTAGTGGTTAAGAGTGCGGGACTCTAATCTGGAGAGCCGGGTTTGATTCCCCACTCCTCTGCTTGAAGCCAGCTGGGTGACCTTGGGCTAGTCACAGCTCTCTGGAGCTCTCTCAGCCCCACCCACCACACAGCGTGTTTTGTTGTGGGGATAATAATGGCATACTTTGTAAACTGCTCTGAGCGGGCATTAAGTTGTCCTGAAGGGAGGTATATAAATCGAATGATGTTGTTGTTGTTATTAGAATCCACAATTCTTTCAGCCCATCTGCCCTACCACCGCTCCAGTTAAAGTTCTGTCTAATATTCCACCTTATTCCCCTTGCAGAATTTTGCCCCAGACCTGTAGGCATGCACAAAACCTCCAGGCATTCTTTTGCTGCCTGTGGTGTTCTTGGACGATCTTTGGGCCAATTCAGAGGTTGCATGTATATGATTAATGAACATTTGATGACTGGTACTTGTGAACTGTCTGTTCAGAAACATTGGGTAATATATCCAGAAGCGTAAGCCGTGATGCATCTGACAAAGAGAGCTGTGATTCTCGAAAGCTTATGCTACAGTAAAGTTGGTTAGTCTTGAAGGTGCTACTGGTCTCTTTTCTATTGAGTAATATGAAGATTTTAACAAGCTTCAAATGTGTGAATTGGGCCCGTTTGTTTATCCAACTTGTATATTGCCTCTCCACCACGTCTAGTGCTCAGGGCAGTTTACAGCATACATATAAAATACATTCACAGGTCAAAACTTGATTCTGTAATCGTTGATTGACAAACATGTCTCTGTGTAGAAATCAAGGTGTGGCTTAAGGGAAGAGATGGGGAAAGACTTAGCAGATTCTTGTTGTGGATCCTAAGCAGGTTTTTTGGGCTCAGGGTGCTGCTTTGGGGTTCCTCGACGGATATTATTCCAGCTGGTTATTTCTGAGATGATAACTACTTTCTGATGTATCACATAATAGTTTCCAATTTTAGCCTCCAAAGCGGAGTTCATTTTAATTTTTTTAAAAGCCATGCTTAAAATAACAAGGCTGAGACTGTTGTCCCTGAGAAATGCAAGTAGCGCGGAGAGGGCCCTCCCTTAAATAGCATATTAAAATGTAGTTTGAAAATTGCATTTCATAGAATTAATAGTTGGTTATGCTGCTGCTGTTCTCAGGCCTGCATTCCTGATAAGGAATGATGGATGCTCCGTGCTGGAGAAGGTCCGCTTGGACGTGGTGAAGTCTGTCGGACAGTACTTGCACGCTTGAGTTATGCAGCTAATTATGTAGCTAACTACATGCATACCATAATTTAAATTCTTGGGGTAGCTAACTCCTTTGACTTTGTCTTGTCGCTTTTTAAAAAGCCTTCTCTCAAGGCGTTTGTGTTTGGTTGGTTTGATTTTTAAAAAGATTCTAGACCTCATGGTTGTGATAGCAATGGGGTAGAGATCCTGGAAACATTTTTTTTTGCTGCTCTTTACAATCTAAAGTTGCTTTTTAAAAGTTTTATTTTTTTATAGACTCAAGGCAGATTTTAAAGCATAAATCGGTGCAGTCCAGCAGTGTGAGATGTCTAATAAACAATAGTGACGGGCATGAACTGAAATACGAACCCAAATTAAGCACGAACCAGGCTTGTTCGTAGTTTGCGAACCAGCAGTTCGTCAGATCCCATTTCTGACGAACCGCCACGAACTTTAGGCTGGTTTGTTTGGTTCATTTTTTGGTTCATCACTGCAGACAGCCTGGTTCCAGTCAGTTTCCTAGGCAACAGGGGATGGACTTCCTGCAGACCTTCTGCTGACCTGGAAGTGACCTTCTGCTGGCCTGGAAGTGACCTTCTGCTGACCCAGAAGTGATGATTTTCTGACTTTCTGATTTTCTGTGATGTTTTCATGAACTAAATGAACCAGTTTGTGAACCAGGGGCAGGTTCGTGAAAGTTCGTGGTTCGTGAAATTTGATGAACCACGAACCACATGGTTTGGTTTTTTTCCGGTTCATGCCCATCTCTAATAAGCAATGCAATAGAACTAGATTTTATGAAAATTAGGAACAATGTAAAAAAGTACGAGACATAAGTAAAACAATGCAGAAAATGGTATTACAAAAACTGAAAATGGTGCAGTAAGTATAGGATTACAGACGGTTTATTAGTCTTCAGAATTAGCTTACACAAACAAAGTCCCAAATCTTCCCCACCCATTAATCCTAACATGAGAAAGAAGGGAGAGAAAAGTTATTTTTTAAATTAATTAATTTATTATTTATAGAGGAAAGGGGCACCAGGTGGACTATAAGCACTGTTTGGTATCACAGGGTGTATGTTTCCAGGAAGGCTAACCAGAAATAGTCATATATCTCACCCCCATGTTGCTTATTAAAGATTGTCTGTTCCTTGAAGGCAAGTTCAAGCATGTCTTCCAACTATTCTTCAATTTGTGGCGATGACTTTGCCTTCTATTTTTAAAAAATTAGACATCCAGCTGCAGCAATCGCTTGTTCGGAAAAACCACAACTTTTGATTGCAGATTTCAGGTGCTATGTTGGACATAGCACTGCAGCTGTAACCCTGGCTTAGAACGTTGACTCAAAAATCAAGTTGCTTTGAGTTCTGTGTCCTGCCTCAAAAGGCGTTCTTGCTCAAAATGCACTAAGGTATACATGCTGGACTTGGAACAATTTTGTAATCCTCCTTGAGTCTTGGCAAGAAAGGTGGAGTATAAATAAAGTAAATAAACACGACCAGAGCATGTGTAACAATGTTCCTCCTGTAGAGATGCATCTCCAGCATATGTCTTGATTTGTTTCTAGTCTAAATTATCTGTCCAGAGCAGGGCTTTTTTTCTGGGAAAAGAGGTGGTGGAACTCAGTGGGTTGCCCTCAGAGAAAATGGTCAAATGGCTGGTGGCCCCACCCCCTGATCTCCAGACAGAGAGGAGTTTAGATTGACCTCCGTGAACAGCGCGGAGGTCAATCTAAACTCCTCTCTGTCTGGAGATCAGGGGGCGGGGCCACCAGCCACGTGACCATTTTCAAGAGGTTCTGGAACTCCGTTCCCCCACGTTCCCCCTGAAAAAAAGCCCTGGCCCAGAGTGCATTGAAACCTCTGAGCAATTTTCTTCTGAATCTAAAGTCCAAGGAGGTGATCGGTGTAGTTAGTCATCAAGGTTTTCTGGAATCTAAAAAAACCAGCTGCTTCCCCGCCTGCACCAGGACTTGTGCAAATATGTCGGCAGTTCTTAAAAATAAGATAACTAAGTCTTCTGACCTCGGTCTCGCAAGGAAGCAAGGGGCAAAGTTATTCTCGGCTTGTTTGATAGTCCGTTGCAAGTTCACACCTGGAAGATCTGTTATCTTCTTCTCTCCATCAGACATTTCCTGCATTTTTGAAAACCGATTGCTTTTGCTGTGTACACTCTGAGTGGCAGCAGCTCTTTGGGGGACTTGGGCAGGACCTTCTCCAGTTTTACTACTTGTGATTCTTTTAACAAGGATGCTAAATCCTGGCAGTTGCAGCATATTGGATGCCTCCTGTCCTGCAGAATCCTGCCCCCTTCAGAAATCTTCCTGCTGTGGAAGGAAGCCAAACTTCAGACTGGGGTTTCCAGCCTGGTTGGAGATGACAACAGTTGCGTTTTCTGCTGGATTTTGTCAAGCTATTCCTATTGGAGTTCTTTGAGTTAATAGCAGGTGGCGAGGAGAGACCACATCACGTGGAGCGTGGAATGATCAAAGCCTGGCTTTTTAAGAGACATTTTTTCCTTCTGAGTTGTAGATTAAAGGCTAATTGGTTCTTCTTTCATTAATCGTAGCGTTTGTTTCTTGCAAAAGTTTTTTTATAAAAATTGTTTTGTAATTAAACACGGCACTTTTAGTCTAACGACAACCGTGCTTAAATCTATATTAACAACCCTTTCTGGTTTTAACAGCATTAAATTAGATTGCTGGCAGCTATTGCTAGTCTTGATTTTTCCCCCTTTGTCCTTTTTTCCTTTAGACTGTATTTTTTTTAAAGCAAAATAATCCAGGTTCTGTGTCCATTGTGCACTGCCAGTAGCTATAGTGATGGCCTTTTAGATAGCTTTAAAAGCAAGTTAGTCAGATTCACGGAGGAGAGGGCTGTTAATGGTTACTAGTGACTGTTAACTGCTGAATGCCAGTGCTCCATGGCAACATCAGGAGAAGACTTCTACTTCTATGCCCTGTTTGTTTGGCCCTCCAGGGCAGCTGGCTGGCCGTTGTGTGAAAGAGGATGCTGAACTAGATGGACTACTGGTCTAATTCAGCAGAACACCTCTTGCATTTTCAGATGTGTCTGTCTGTCTTTATTTGACAAAATGTATATTCCCAGCTTTCTGCCAAGAAAATTCAGGCTACAGCTGACTCCAGTGATAGTAATGTTTTTGTTTGATTAGTATTTCTCGGTTAGATCATTTTAATCTGTTGATATCTGTACATTCATTCATTCATAGTCCGCCTTTCTCACTGAGACTCAAGGTGGATTACATAGTGTGAAATTAGTACAATCAGTATCAAGGACATTTCCATACAGTATCAAGGACATTTCCAAACAGTGTTAAGGACATTTCCATCAATACTTGCATAGAGTTTTACAAACACATAGCATTAGCAGCAATCCAATCCAGACCTGAAGAATTGCTGAAACAGAACATAAACAGATCATAATCAATTCTAGGACTGACATTACATAACATGAAGCACAGGTAGTATATAGGAGTACATATTCAAAGCAACAGATAATATGTAAGGCAACATAATGGTGAGGTCTATGGTTCCTAACTCATTAGCGAAGCATGTGAGGCCCCCTCCCTACAGTACTTCGCTCCTATCTGAATCTGACTCATCTGAAGAAGAGAACTGTGATTCTCGAAAGCTTATGCTACAGTAAAGTTGGTTAGTCTTAAAGGTGCTACAGGACTCTTTTCGATTTTGCTACTACAAACACAGCTAACTCTTCTGGATCTTTTTACTTTGTGTAATTCTAGATGTTTCAAGTAATGGTGCATGCAAAGATCTCTATAAGCAATGGAAATCCCGCCTCCTCTGGTTATTGGAGATCCTTCTCAGAGTCAAGCTACAAGTGACGCCTGACACAGGTTGGACACTTGTCAGCTTCCCTCAAGTTTTGATGGGAAATGTAGGCATCCTGGTCTTGCAGCTGTAATGGAGAGCCAAGCTGTAAAACCAGGATGCCTACATTTCCCATCAAAACTTGAGGGAAGCTGACAAGTGTCCAGCCTGTGTCAGGCATCACTTGTAGCTTGGCTCTGAGTCACTCTGAGTTCTGAGAGATCCCCAGGCACTGTGAGTGTTTGAAACCCTCTCTCGCACCGAGGGATGAAAAGGAGAAGTGATAGACTTGAAGCATTTATGCTTTATACGTCGGGTACTGTGTTGTACTCAGGTGCAGAGATCCTTGCAGGAGCTTTTGACTTCTCCACCTTTTTGTAGATCAGGTCTTCCCTGCAGTTGCCTGCCATGAAACCCGAGCAAGATCCAAACCTTTCAGCCTCTGAGGATGATAGTGAATGCGGTAACCTTTCTTTCTTCCCTGTACCCTCTTTGCTGCTTTTGGCCTGGTAATTCTTCAGCCGTGTCTGGGCTGAGGCGGAGTTATTTTTCCTCAGGACACTAGCTCTGAATTATGGATGAATGTTTCCCCCTCCCAACCATAAATCTTATTTTACTATGACATGATGGATGTGAGTCCGACTGCCGAGGTGAAAAGGGTTCAGGGGAATGAAAGCATTTTGGTAGCTTAGCCACAAAAGATCCGAAACCAAGGGTGGAAACTTGAAGAAAGAGAATCTCCCCTACATGTCTCTTGAAGAAGAGGTCTTAAAAATCATCCAGCATGAAAAGCACAGCTAATGTCAAGGATAGGAAAAAAGGGGGGGGGGATGAATTATTTTGGCCTTTTCCCTTTTTTGAACCATTTTAATATGCCTGCCAGAGGATATTTCTATTAAGAATTGATGTGTTTCGATTAATGCTCTCATTGGGTACATCTTTCACATGTATTAGGAACTGTATATGAGACTGGATATTATGGGATGTATACAGTAGAGATTGGCACTCGTAGGTTGACGATTTATTTATTTATTATTTATTATATTAGATTTTTAGTCTGCCCTCCCTGCCAGGCAGGCTCAGGTTGGAGTACAACATTTCAAATGACATAAATACAGTTAAAAACAGATAAAACAGTATACAAATAACATTAAAACAACTTTATACAATACAGCTTCTCTTCAGATGGCGATGATAAAATACTGTTTTTCAAGCCCTGGCTCATATGTAGGGTGGTGGACAGATCTTTAGTGTGGCCGGTGGGGGCCCAACCTAGCCTCCACCATATGCCTGGCGTACAACTCTGTCTTACAGGTCAGGCGGAAAGATAATAAATCCCGCCGGGCCCTGGTTTCCTCAGACAGAGAGTTCCACCAGGTCGGTGCCAGGACCGAAAAGGCCCTGGCTCTGATCGAGGCCCGGCGGGCCTCCCTTGGGCCAGGAACCACCAACAGTTGTTTATTTGTTGAACGAAGCATCCTCTGGGGTACATATGGGGAGAGGCGGTCCTGCAGATATGCTGGGCCCAGTCCGCATAGGGCTTTATAGGTCAACACCAAAACCTTGAACCGGACCCGGTACTCAACTGGTAACCAGTGTAGGTGGCGTAGTTCCTGAATTATTGGTTCAGTAGCTAGTCCATGTGATTTCCTAAGAATGCTAGGACCGCCCACCGGGTAATAGAGCCCCTTTGTTGCTTGGTTAGGAGATGGGATGTTTACACTGCAGACTTAAACTAGTTTGGCGACCCTTCACACCTGGCACGAGAGGGGCTCTGTAACCCTAAATTTAATTCTTTACATACTTAATAAATTACAATTTCTAGCATTCTTTGGGGATGGCTTGATAGTTACTGTGCACCAGGGATGGAAGCAAGCGGGTACGAAGTGCTGGTAAGAAAGTGGCCATGGTGATACATCCCATGTTCTAGTTTGAGACCCCCCTCTCTGAGAGACCGTACTGGTTAGAAATGTAAGTAATTTTCACTGTTGTTTTGAGTGCACACACTAAATAAGGAGGCAAAGCACAAAGAATTCCCAATAGGGAAAAAAAAAATCATCGCTTACTGAACATCCCTCCCATTGGTGGGAGGAGCAATTTAACTTGGACAAGGTGACCAAGACATACCATGCATAGGCCACATCACCCTGTTCTGAGCATAGCAGGTCTTAGAAGCATCTCCTCCTGGGTGACCGAGTTGGGAAAGATGTCACTTCTAAGATGACACCTGCCATTTTTGTCTTGGGCAGCTGAGCCAGGGCTGGCATCTGCGCTCGGCAAGGTGGGGCAGCTGCTGGAGCCTGCCGCTTCTGGTGGGGCCCCACTGCTGCTGACTCCCTACTCACACACCTCCTCTGAATCCTGCACCCGCACCCTATCACTGCCTGCTTGCGAGTGCTTTGTCACCTCTGCTCCCAGCTGCACACGCTGTCTGTTGTTGCTGGAGAAGGGCATGTGGGTGGTGCATTGGCATTCCTGGTAGCCATGGCAGTGGCCCTCATAGCTGCACCCACCACCCAGCACCATCGAGGAAAGGATGTGCAGGCAGCTGTGACAGCAGGTGGTGGGAGGACTTGTGAGTGGGCAAAGGAAGGTCACACAGTCAGGTGCTGGCAAGTGGGTGGAAGGGCAAGGAGCCTAGTGTGGGCATAAGGGGGGGGCCCTGAGCACTGTCTACCCAGGGCCCCCCAAACTGGAACTCACCCTGAGGCGAGCTGGCCAAATGCTTGTGCTAAAAATTATTTGCAAGAAATCGGGTATACCTGTTTATTGGATCAAAATGTTGAATTGATGGATCAAGCTGGTTTAACCACCACCACCACCACCAACAACAACAACAAATTTATATACTGTCCTTCAGGACAACTTAATGCCCACTTAGTGGTTTACAAAGTGTGTTATTATTATTCCCACAACAAACACCCTGTGAGGTGGGTGGGGCTGAGAGAGCCGTGACTGGCTTCAAGCGGAAGAGTAGGGAATCAAACCTGGTTCTCCAGATTAGAGTCCTGCCGCTTTTAACCACTACACCAAACTTGTGTAGTGTAAAGGTTGCAGGGAATGAGCCTCAGCAGGTCTACTTGGTAGTAACACCCCTGTTATTCATTGGGGCTTAACCTAGGAAAGCGCCCTTAGGATTGCAGCTGCAGGCATGAGCTTCATGTTTTCACATATTTCCCTCTGCCTGAGCCCTACTGCCTGTCTGGCCCTGACTCCTGTATCCTGTGTGCAGCCTCTCCATTCCTCTTCTTCAGCTATGTTTATCCATGATGCAGCTCTCTCCAGAGCGGTCTTTGAAAACAAACTGCACACAGTGGGCAGTAAATCCGAGCATGATTTAGTATATTTGGTTTGCTAAGGTAAGCCTTTCGGCAAAGGACGGGCATAAATTGTAGCATACTCGCTTCCTCCTCTGAAACAACTACTTGCCCTCTTTTAAAGGTTTTTAAAATTATTTAGGCAAGATTAGAGTCCAGGGTAGCTTTTTAAATTCTTCCTTGATGGTTAAAAAAATAAAATCTCCTGTTCTTTTGTTATATTTTGCCCTCAGTGCAGACACATTAGTGAAGATTTCCTTTGTTTTAAAAAAAACCCCAACCAAACAAAAATGCTGGAAGGAAAGAGCCTCCAATTTACTAAATGGATCTCCCTTTGTTCGGTCTGTCCTTTTTAATCTTTGGACATGACAGATTTATATTAAACATCTACAGCTGGACAGAGGTAGGGGTAATCGGTTGTCCTGGTTGGCAAAGTATTGTAGGAAACAAACAAGAACAACGATGGTTGTTGGGGGTTTTCCGGGCTGTATTGCCGTGGTCTTGGCATTGTAGTTCCTGACGTTTCGCCAGCAGCTGTGGCTGGCATCTTCAGAGGTGTAGCACCAAAAGACAGAGATCTCTCAGTGTCACAGTGTGGAAAAGATGTAGGTCATTTGTATCTACTCAGGAGGGGTGGGGTTGAGCTGAGTCATCCTGTAAGAGTTTCCCAGGGTGTGGAATGCTAATGGCGGGAGGCTTCACTGTATCCTGAGGAGGTTCTTTTGCATATGGATTGGTGCTTGATGTGCTAATCTTCTCTGCAGGGCTATTGTCGGGTGTGGAGTGTTTTGTTGGCCTGGTGTTTTTCAGAACTGGAGCCCATGCTCTGTTCATTCTTAAGGTTTCTTCTTTCCTGTTGAAGTTTTGCTTATGCTTGTGAATTTCAATGGCTTCCCTGTGCAGTCTGACAAAGTAGTTGGAAGTGTTGTCCAGTATTTTGGTGTCCTGGAATAAGATACTGTGCCCTGTTTGAGTTAGGCTATGTTCAGCCACTGCTGATTTTTCAGGCTGTCCAAGTCTGCAGTGTCTTTCATGTTCTTTTATTCTTGTCTGGATGCTACGCTTTGTGGTCCCGATGTAAACTTGTCCACAGCTGCAGGGCCGTGAAAGCCTTCGACAAAACAAGAACAACATTTGATTTATATACCACCCTTCAGAACAACTTAATGTCCACTCAGAGTGGTTTACAAAATGTGTTATTATTATCCCCACAACAATCACCCTGTGAGGTGGGTGGGGCTGAGAGAGCTCTGAGGAGCTGTGACTGACCCAAAGTCACCCAGCCGGCTTCAAGTGAAGGAGTGGGGGATTAAACTTGGTTCTCCAGATTAGAGTTCCATCTCTCTTAACCACTACACCAAACTGGCTCTCAGTGGAAAAGCTGTGTGTGTGTTGATTATTCTGTTTAATTTTTTTGCAGCATGCACAGGTTAGATGTTGTTAAAGGGTGCTCGTTTTTGGAATAATGGGTTGGGTGACATGTGGTGGGGGTGAGACTTGAACAGACATTTGGGTCTGGTAGGAGGCGAAATGGAGGAGGAAGCAAGACTCAGGGAATTCAGAAGAGCTGAGGGGGCATTGCCGATGCACGAGCAACTCTGAACCAAGCTACAAGTGACGCCTGACACAGGTTGGACACTTGTCAGCTTCCCTCAAGTTTTGATGGGAAATGTAGGCGTCCTGGTCTTGCAGCTTGGCTCTCCATTTAATTGAAGTTTACAGAGTGGCAGTCTATGAGAGGGAGAACATGCAGTCAGGAGAGGATTGCAGGCGTCGGGCTCTCGCTGGGTGCCGCCTTCCCCTCCACTGTGTGTGTATGTGTGTGGGTTTCTGTAAGCTTCAATTAAATGGAGAGCCAAGCTGTAAGACCAGGACGCCTACATTTCCCATCAAAACTTGAGAGAAGCTGACAAGTTTCCAACCTGTGTCAGGCGTCACTGGTAGCTTGGCTCTCTTTCACTTATCACTGAAGCTTGCCCCCTTCCAACACACACAGTTTTCCTTTTTAATCCCAAGTATGCCCTACGATTGTGACACGGCATTATAGTCGCTTAATCTGCGAGAACATTCAATTCATCCAGATGGCGGGAGACTTTCAGAATTGTATCAACCCATGTAAGCTGCCCTGGACTCCCGTTTTCTTTTGCCCCCACCAGTAGACCCCCCTGTGGTTGCCTTCTTTCTCTATTCCCTTACCCCCTCTCTTGCCTGTGACCCTCCTGTGCTTGCTACTCACACGGGAGCATAATAAATGTAGTTTGAGCAGTTTGCAGAACAAAAGAGGTAGTGGGAGAAGAGATAGGAGAGGGGGGGCCCAGTGTAAAGGCATGTCAACCACGATGATACAAGGGCAAGCCCCGAAAGGGATTCGCTAGCTGCACGGCAAGCTCCGAGTGACAGATGAGCAGGCACAGCAGAGATTTAGAGAGAAATTGATCTGTTCAGGCACTGAAAGCTTTAGATCATTATTCAAAGTATTTTAGCTCAGTTGCGGTGCTCTGGCACGGTGCCTGCTCTCAGCCTTGGCAGATTCTTCCCTAACAAAGGAGATCCCAATGACATCAGCCTCTAAGTATAATGAGGTTTTCTCCCCTCATATGAGGTATTTAAGATGACCTCTCCAACCCCAAGTTTGCCTTTTCCTTATTTGGAAGTTCCCCCGCCTCATGGGAATTCCTTTTGCCAGATCTCTGCCTAATTGGAGGCATGCCTCTGTTTTCCACCAACTCCTCTTTTCAAACCCAGGGAAGCGAAATGCTTTGTTCTTTATTATTTCCTCTGCTTATGTGTCTGAGGCTACAGTCATCTTTCAGCGTGCACTCAGTAATGAGATCTTGAGATGGTCTGTTCTGCTGCTGGGTAACCTGAGTTTCAGCTCCTTTGCTGTGCTCAGTTTTGTTCTGGGTGGAAGATTACGTGTGTTTTCCTCTGGAGCTTTTCCTGGGTTTTTGACCAGAGGTTTGCTCAAGTCTTCTCTACCGTATCATCTCTCCTAGAACGCCAAGCCACGCACTTTGTGCAACTCCAGTGTTTTCTTGAATTATCAGCTGTCCCAACCGTTTGAAATCACCCTAGATGACTTCCCCATGTAGGATATGTAGCATACCCCATTTCCCGCTGCAGAATCTCTCTAACCCTTAAGTTTCTATCTTTGCAGGTTGCAGAGTGCATGTGGATGTTAGAATATTGGCATTTTCTGTAGGCTGACCTGGATAGCCCAGGTGAGCCTGGTCTCATCAGATCTCAGAAGCTAAGCAGGGTCAGCCTTGGTTAGTAATTGGATGGGAGACCTCCAACGACGACCAGGGTTGCAGAGAGAGGCAATGGCAAACCACCTCTGAGTCTCTTGCCATGAAAACCCCACCAGGGGTCGCCATAAGTCAGCTATGACTTGAGAGCACTCTTCATCGCCACTGTAGGTGTAGTGGTTAGAGTGTTGGACAAGCAACTGTGAGACCCAGGTTCAAATCCCCACTCCATCAGGGAAGCTTGCTAGGTGACCTTGGGCCAGTGCGCATACTCAGCTCAAGCTACCACACAGGGCTGTTGTGAGGATAAAATCGAGTGCAGGAGAGTAAAGTACGCCAGTTTGGGTCCTCATTAGGAAGAAAGATGGGGCATAAATGAAGTAAATAAATAAATAAAATATTTGATACTGTGTATGCCGTTAATATTATTCTAACTGCTTTGAGAATATCTTTTTCTCCCCTAGTAAACTGTTTGTTTTTCTACTATATCCAGGTTTCAGTTTTCCTTCCAAGCATGCTTAGGTGTTCTGTCACTTTGTCACAGATCCCGAAAATAAAGCGTGGTGGTCTGAGTTCAGGTTGTACCACATTTTTCTATCCAGGTATTAAAACCTAAGTCAGCATGTAAAGGTAGGTAAAGGTAGTCCCCTGGGCAAGCACTGAGTCATTACTGACCCATGGGGGGACGTCGCATCATGATGTTTTCTTGGCAGACTTTTTGTTATGGGGTGGTTTGCCATTGCCTTCCCCAGTCATCTACACTTTATCCCCAGGAAACTGGGTACTCATTTTACCAACCTCGGAAGGATGGAAGGCTGAGTCAACCTTGAGCCGGCTACTTGAACCCGGCTTCTGCCAGGATCAAACCCAGGTTGTGAGCAGAGCTTGGGCTGCAGTACTGCCACTTACCACCCTGCGCCACGGGGCTCTTGTATATTGTTAGCATGTATCCAGGTGCTAAAACCTAAGTCAGCAAGAGTGAGGGATGGTGCTGAAATTCCCACCCCCTCATTTTGGCTTTTTTGTGTGATCTTTAGGTCCAGTTTGGGATATGCCTGGCAAAGTCATATGCCCAAGCACTCCTGCAAAGTCTGTCCGGTTCCAGGGACTCCAGCAGTAGAGTAATGTAGGCTGTCCTAGCTCGCCCAGCCAAGCGGCCTCTTTGGCCATCTGCATGGACAGCCAGTGGCGCCAGGGTGTGCGTAGATTCCCTTTAAAACAGGCAAAGGGCAGAAATAATGAATTATTTGAGTTTTAAAATTCCCAAGGGGCGTCTCAATCAATGAAGCCATATGGCCTGATTGTTAAACATCTGGACTGTTGAAGTAACAATTCTGAAAGCTTCCCGCCATCTGGATGAATTGAATTTTCTCACAGATTGGGGAATAGGCGGCTACAATGCAGAGTCACAACGGTGGGATGTACTTCTGATTAAAAAGGAAAAAATGTGTGTGGGAGAGGGGCGAGCTTCGGTGATCAGTGAAAGAGCTGCTTGCGTGTGCGGGCAAGGCCCCCTCAGCTCTTCTGAATTCCTTGCGCCTTGCTTCCTCCCCCAGTTCGCCTCCCACAATCATGATAGGAGATATTTCAAAAACTTAAAGGCTTTTGCTGAGCTTCATCTTCTGCAGGCTGGCATTTTAGCACCTTTCCACAATATATTTTCGTGTGTTATAAGGTCTTTTAAGGGAAAGGATTTGCCTTCTGGAGAAGCGTCCGGTAAAGGTTTGGCCGCTCTGCTCCTGCTGTTTGGCTGCTGTTTGAAGCCGTCAGTGCTCCGTAATGCTTTAATTAAAAGAAGCAATACATTTTATCTGGCATTTCCACGAAGGGGGAGACCCTTGCTGTTGGTTAGAGATGGCCGTGGAAGGTCCAGCAATTGAAAGCCACTGGATGTTAGAAGGTATGGGTGAGAGTTACGGGCTTCCAGAAAGCCAACAATAATTAAACAACAATAACAACATTTGATTTATAGACTACCCTTCAGGAGAACTTAATGCCCACTCAGAGCGGTTTACAAAGTGTGTTGTTATTCTCATAACAATCACCTTGTGAGGTAGGTGGGGCTGAGAGAGCTCTGGAAGAGTTGTGACTGACCCAAGGTCACTCAGCTGGAGGAGCGGGGAATCAAACCTGGCTCTCCAGATTAGATTCCTGCCGCTCTTAACCACTATGCCAAACTGGTAATGAATGCCTGTTGAAATGAAAACATCTTAGTTCTGGAAGGCCAGCTAGCCTGGAGAACTTCTCTTCGGAGAGAATTCCAAAATTCAGTCTGCCACAGTGCTATCCATCAATAACTTCATTGCAGAGCAGGGGAAACAGTAGGAAAGCCTTGGTGTGTGTGTGTGTGCATTGGGGGGACTCCGATAAGGAAGAAGTCCTTTAGCTTTGCCAACATATGTGAAATACTGTCTTTGTCTCACCCTGTGATTAAACTGCAGGACACATCATAAAGTAGTTGATGTTTCCAGGCAGTCTTCAAGGGAAGCCCCACGTAGACCAGTAGACCAGCCAAGATGTGCCTTTTAGGGGCCAAGTCATTGTTTAGTAGGTATGGCCATGGCTGTTAGCGTTGATCATGATGCCCCTCGGGGGGAGTCCGGGGGTCAAGGCTGGGGTCAGCACAGCCCCTTCCCCAGACATTTGATCTTTCAAGAGAAGGTTGGCCACAGCAATGGTACAGAGGCACTAAGTTCAAGATGACTTGGATTAATCTCCCCCCTGCAAGATGGAGAGGTTAACCCAGGTCATCTAGGACTCTCTACCATTCATTGCACAAGATGGGGGCAGGCTTTGTTTTCTTCACTTACATCCAGTTCATTGTCGCCGTGTCCTCCTCAACATCTTCCACCACTTCACCTGAAAGGGAGGGATGAACCTATGAGTCATCAGCATACTGATCTATTCATCTACTTCATTTATACACTTTGCCCCAAGGCACCCTTTCCCCACCAGTAACCTGGTACAGATTGTAAAAACACCTGGGAGAAGTAGGGACCTCGTGGGAGTCATTTGGACAAATCCCCAGGGACAGAGCAGCTGGGCAGGGGTGGCAACCACACAGTGCCTCCACTCCCCCCACCCCAGTGCCCCAGAAGGTACTCCTCGATGCTTACAGGAGCTGAGAAGCCACAGAGTCTCCACACTTTTGGTTAGACGGCATCCACAGGCACATGGAATTTCCAGTTAATCAAGCTTGTACACGGGAAGCAAGAGGGCAGCAGTATCCACTCGGAGATCTACAGCTTGCTCCACCACCACCTACTGGGCCCTGCTGTCTGTTGCTGGTAACTTGAGTCCTGCTGCTCCTCTAGCCCACTGGCAGTGCCAAGTACACAGTGTGTGAGTGACTTGAGTGGGTCCCCATGTCCTGGACATAATAATAGCTGCACACTTATATGCCTCTCTTCTAGACAGATCAGAGCACACTCAGAGCAGAGATGAAAGTCAGTGTCGTTATTATCCCCACAATTCAGCTGGGAAGGTGAGAGGAGTGGCTTACCCAAGGACACCTGCAGAGCTCATGGCAGTAGTGGGAGTCGAACCAGCAGAGTGCTGACCCACAACCCAACCATTTAACCAGTATGCTATAGTAGAATGCTGTGTAAAAGTGGAAGCCCAACATACACCATATGCCCACTGAATGCAAGGTGTCCTTGACTGGAAGCCACTGGCAGCTTGCCCAAAGCAACCTACTGAGCTCATGGCAGTAGTGGGATTCGAACCAGCAAAGTGCTGATTCACAGCCCAACCACTTAACCACTATGCTACGGCAGCTCTACATGCAGGTTAACCCTGTATAATCATCTCCCCTCCGCTAGTAAGACTTCCCAAAGTTGGGCCAAAAGTCAGGCTGTGAAGTATTTTTAGATGACCATTTTCATCCAGGAATCTCGCTGATTTCCTTTCCCCCGTCCACTGAATCGCTTTGCCCATTAAAGGCAACAGATTGGCTGGTGGTAGTTGTTGTCGTTGTCATCGTCGTCGTCATTGTTATTTACATTTCTACCTCGCCCTTCCCGCATGCGGGCTCAGGGCGAGGTACAGCAGTTATAAAAATATAATACAAATATTAAAACAATTCATAAAACAACAGTTCATCATAAAATCAACAACAGATAATAACTGTCCCAAGATGGGGTCCATTCCAGATTCCTGCCCATCAGCATACAGGGGGAGGGAAGCAGACAGATAATGTACTGCAACCCATACGTGGGTCAGCAAACGAATGGGCACTACATAGCCCCGTGCTGTACCCATATGTCGGGCAGCCGGCTGGTGGATACTGTATAACCCCACACTTAGTGGGAAGCTAGTTCAGGTCTTGGGAGCAGCCAGTCTATCCCCCCCCCCGCCCCTCATGCTCACACTCACGTTCTGCAGTTGCTTTCTAGGATACTCTGGCATCTTTAATCCAGCTGCCTGTGTTTTGGCCAGCATTTCTCAGGACCTTGTGCACATCCTCAGGTGATGTAGGCTGGAACTCGTCCAAACATGTCTGGTGGATGAAGATGTTTTTGGCAAATTATACCTATCTGCGACCATTTCTTAGGGACAAAGGTTTGACTGTGTTTTCTATGTGAGAAAAATGCGCCTGTAGATGTAGACCTTTGTAAAAATGTGCAGCACTTGCTTGTAGTGAACTAAATCGGAGAGGGCCGTCAAAATGTTCCAAAGATAGTTTGTGCTACCTCGTTGTAATTAAAGGACACAGCCTTGTGTGGTATAACAGGAAGTTTTTAAGATTGAGAAAACGAGTTTACACATCATCAAACCTTTTCAACGAAACTGAACTGCGGAGTGGCCAAAAAACCCAAGATGGGAGCCTCGAGAAATGCCGATATGGCTTTGTGCTGTTCCTCGTAAAAGCTTTTTCAGACAGTGGCAGCTTTTGTATGTGTGTATTAGATCACTCATGGAGGAGAAATATGCCGGTAGCAGCCGTGATCTGTTTTGAAATCACATTTATTTTTAAAGAACATTAATCACGAGGACTTGTTTTGTTAAGTTTATTATTTTATTTGGAAAATTTCTATGCTATCTGTCCAGGGAACCTGGAGAAACAATGGCTGCACGAGTAGGCAGAAAGGAAGAAAAAAACAGGTGCAAGGTAAAAGAATTTATTAAGGTTTTAAAGATCCCAATATATTTCGCTTTAAGCTTCATCAGGTGATCATCTGTACAGTGTTTCAAGTATCACCTTGAGCAACAACAAAAAGAAAATAGATATGAATTGCTCAAGGTGATACTTGAAACACTGTACAGAAGATCCCCTGTCAAAGCTTAAAGCGAAACGCGTAGGGTTCATAAAAACCTCAATAAATTCTTTCACCTTGCACCTGGTTTTTTCTTCCTTTCTGTCCAGGGAACCTGCCCTGTTAAAGGCACGATGAGGACAAAATAAATTTTCTCAGCCTTGAAATCACCTGATTACAAAATGCATTTTGCATCATTTAATTATCATGAAGTGATGGAAGCTGTTTGTAGAGCACTTTGGTGGCCATCTTGAATTCCCGCGCCCCAGCCAAGGGGGCAAGTACTCACATTTTTGCAAGAGTTATGCCAAGCCTTTTCTTTTGACATGCTTGGTCCCCTTGTTTGATCCCAAAATGCAATGTCTAAGGATGTGATTCTATTATTCACTTCTCTGGCACATCTCAGAGCCTCAGAGGCTAATCCTGACCTGAAATCGGTCTCGACTGGCTGTGGAAGTCCAAGGGCATTTGTAGAATGACGGTGGTGAGAATGAATAGCAGGCGTGGCTATAGTATGTCCTGAGCCTAATTCAAGGACTTGGTGGTAACCCCCTGACTCTAAATGATCCACAACCAGGATATCTTGGGGAGGAGCATCTCCAGCTTCCATTCTTTTCCTTCTCAGGAGGAATTATACGCTTCATTGGTAGTCTGCCACTATGGCAAAGAGAGTTAACTCTGCTGCAATCAATAAGGTTGCAAAGCAGAAAGAATGCAGAGTGAAACAAAACGTATGCTGAAAATTAACACGCGCCCCAGGTCAATGCCGCCCTCCTCTCTCTCTCTCAATGGATTTAGTTCTCCTTTTTGGAAGCGTGCTTGTCCTTAATGTAAAATAAAATAAAATAATGAGAGAGAAAACACAATAGCTTCCCGAATCAAGATGACCTTTGAAAAGGACTTTTGTGTGTGCGGTCAAAATTGGAGATAGCATCTTTCCCACTTTCTTCTTTTGTGTTTCCTTCCAGCGGTGCCCCTCTTTACCTGTCCTCTTGTTCTCCCCCCTCCCCCTGCAACACTCAATAGCCCTGAGCATTAGGGAGGCTAAAAAGATGAATAAATCTCCAAAAAAGAGATGTTCCTGTTGATTCAGAGGAGCAGCTGCTTCTGGCCCTTTTCTTCTCTGCCCCCACCAGCTGTCATACAACTTTCAAACCAGAAATGAAAATGAATCAATATCGCAACTGGGTGGAAGTGCCTTTGAAGAATTCGGCTAAATGAAGGCGACGACTGCAGCGCTGGCTCATTGGTCACAACCTAATTAAACTCCCAGATGTTAATTGAGTCTTTCGGAGCTTGGCTAGCTTTAAAGGTTGCAGAGAATTGAGCTTGTGATTAAACATTCCAAGTGTAAACCTGGACAGTTTCGCAACTATAATTGCTTATTAAGCAGGGTTGTCTTCAAGGGGTTTCTAGTTTGTTTCTAGAACCCTTTCAAAGCTTTGTTAGTGACCTGTAAAACCCCAAGTTTTCAGTCCTTAAATAGAGTGGTGGTACTGCTGCTGCAGCCTGTGGCTCATCTTGGAGCAGGATATGACCCACTTCTGGGTCCTGATTCCCAAATGCCTAAGCTATCGGGGTCCAGAATTCCTTCGGGCTCTTTCTTCATAGAGCCAGTGTGAAGTAGCAGATAGAGTGTCAGACAAGGATCCGGGAGACCTAGGTTTGAATTCCCTACTCTGCCTTCGAAACTTGCTGGGTGACCTTGGGCCAGTCATGCACTCTCAGCCTTACTTACCTCACAGGTTTGCTGTGAGGATAACACAGAGCAGGGGAGAGCAATGTCATTGTCGCGGGCTGGGCCAGCCCACGCCGGGTGGTTCAAGTCCAAGCACCAACACAAAGTCCAAGGGGAGTTCAAGGGTCGAAAGCCAAGTCCAAACTGTGGTCAGAGCATGAACTAAATGCCAGCAGTGAGTCCAGAGTCCAAGAGCCAGGTCAGGTACAGTCCAAAGTTAGTTGCCAATAGTGTCAGATCCAAAGGCAGGCACAAGTAAGGTGCACGGCACACAGAGTGGTTGCAGGTAGTTTGACACTTTGCTTCCACGCCTGGTAGTTTCCTCAGTTCAGCTTTTATAGCCAGGCATGGGTTACAGACAGCTGCTGGGGCTCCATCCTACTGCTACTCGTCATCGCTCTCCAGCAGCTGGCATCGGTTCAGGAGGCGAGCACTGCGCCGTCTCTCCTGCAGCTCCAGCCTCAGCCTTTGTCTGCGGCGTTCTTTAGGCATAGGCGAACCTGGGGGGTGGGTGGAAGCCCCTGGCTGGGCTTCCCCTGTGGAAGTCCCCGACTGAGCTTCCCCTGTGGTGCTGGGGCTGGAGAGTGCTGGTGGCTCTGCCTCAGCTGCTGGATGTAAGCTCCGATTAGCCAGCAGCTGCGGCTCCTGGTTACCAGCCTCTGCTGAGTCAGGGCCGGCTACATGGAGCTCCCCTTCTCCTGAGGAGTCCTGGCTGGCTACACGAAGCCCCTCTCCTCCCAAGGAGTCCTCGTTCTCACTGAGCCCAGACTGGGCCATGACACCCATCTCCTTTGGGTCTCCATTAGGAAGACAGGTGGGGTATAAATGACATCAAATAAATAAATGAAATATGTAGTGTGCTTAAATCCTCAGATTAACAGCGCAATCCTAAAGAGGGGTACTCTAGGCTACACCCATTGAAATCAATGGGATTAGACTGGAGTAACTCTCTTTAGGATTGCACTGTTAGTTTCTGGATGCCAAGGGCTGTTTTCATAAAAAACATCTGACTGGACCGTACACTGCACTGTCCAGTTTGCTCAAACCCTTCCACCCATTTTGCCTTGCTGCTGCTTCTGCTTGGAACTCATTGCCGGAATAAGGGTGGTGTGCCTCCTCTGTCTCCCTTTAAGCTCAGGTCAACACCCACTTTCCCATAAATCTATTTACTTAACCCTGATTCTGCCAAGTCTATGACTCAGTATGACCTTAGGCAGATTTGGAGAGGGAGGGCAGGAAGGGATGAGCCCGTGCTTGGCTCTTGTGGCCGTTCTTTATGTGCCCAGGGTAATGCCGATCACCACTTTGGGATAAGGAAGGAATTTTCCTCCAGGCCAGATTGGCCAGGGATCCTGGAAGTCCTTTTTTTTTTTTTGGATCTTCCTCTGGGCATTGAGTGGGGGTGGAGTGGAAAGTAGCTACAAACTTCCTACATTGTCCAGACTTCCGGTTTGGGATCCATGGAGGTCTAACGCAGCTCTAAGTGCTGAGCTGACCGGGCTGCCGTTTTAATGGCCGGCGGGGCAAAAAGAGGGTAGTATTGTTATGGATTGTGTCCAGTGACTCTTTTCTATTAAGTCGTGCTCTGATGGAATCATTGGACCCAATTTAGTGGAAGGTAGTCATTGAATTTCACCTATTATGAAGAATTCATCAATTACAACAATACATTCTTTTTTTCTAACAGATACAGGCCATTTTCACACTGCTTACCGGCCACGGAACATCGTGCCGAAATCGCACCCGGAAGACCCTGTCGTTCTGGGAGCTCGGCGCGATGTTCTGTGGCCGGCAAGCAGTGTGAAAATGGCTAAAGTTGCCTTGGTTTGTTACCCTAATGCTCACCTTTTCACTTTAAAAAATGGTGATCGTCGTGTTGCATTTAGCCTGTTATAGCAAAATGAAACAAAAGTCCAGCAGCACCTTAAAAACTAGTGTTCATTTAAACAGGCACTTCTGTGAGTCCACAGCTCACTTCCTCTGCTATGCGGAGGGAACTTCAGCGGGCAACTCTACTTCTGCTTATGCCTGGAGGTGCTTATTCTCTTTTTAATTCCTATGTTCTATTACGCCTTGATGTATTGCTTGAATGGATTTTCAGCTCCGCCCCCCCCCCCCCCCGCAAGATGCAGATAGCCCAACAGGGACCCACAGCTTCCTTGCCAACTTTGCTTGCACCCCTAAGTGAGCCCAGCTATAGATCTCTTATTTATCCCAGCATCTATCATTGTTCATCTTCAACGAGGCCGCCTTGAATTGCTGATCACATCACTTCTGCTTTGCTGTCTGCTGACTGAACAGAGATGGACCAGCCATGCAGCTAAAGGTGCTATGCAGCTAACACTGGAGATGTGTGAACATCCTCAGTTTAGTAATTGGGCAATGTTTATTCCTTTTTTCCCCCTTTTCTTTATCCCTTTCCTCTCTTTTAACCTTAGCCCTGTCCTTCCTTTCCATTTTCTTCTTCTTTGTTCTTAAGTATATTAACCAGAAGAGCAAAATCATATCTAAATATGCTTGATATGGCCACTTCCAATGTTCTGTAGTCGTTTTTTTGGCTAGGATTCAGAGAAATGTGCAAAGATTACCTGTGCACAATGCACAGCCCTGCGGGGCTCGTGTTTCTCAAGTTGCGATTCCTCTCCACTCTAGGGCCCCAGCGAAAGCTACTTGTGAAACTCTGGGGAATTTCAAAATCAGATAGCAAAGGATTGAATTGTTCAAATGTAGTAGTAGTAGTAGCAGTAATTTATTGTATTGACCATAGGTCATAACAATATAATACAACATAATGCAGAACACAGCCACACAGGGTCAGATCCAGATTAAAACATATTCAAAACACAATTGTACTACTATTCCCTACATTTCAATCTAATCTTTCTTGCCGCTAATGCATACAAAGCAACTCTATTAGAAACATAAAGGTCCTCATCAGCTAACAAAAATATTACTTTTTCCATATCTGAAACCCCTTTCCACAAGGACAAAATATTAGACATAAATTTGTTTCTGGGGTCTGAAAGAAGAGGGCATCTCAGGACATAATGAATCAAATTGTCTACTTCTCCCATACCACACAAACAAAGTCATAGAGAAGCAGGAATTCTTAAGAAGCGGCCCGTACATACTACGAAGGCATAGCTTGAAATCTTAAACTGGTAAAGGCCATCCTTAATTTTATTATTGTTAAGGTCCTAAGTTACGGTGACCTAGTATGACCTTATTATTATTTTTTTTTTAAAGGGCCACTTTAGATTGAACAATTGCATATCTATCTATATTCCCGTCCATTTTAAAGACCCTGCCCCTCAGCTCATGACCTGATCTATTAGTTCTGATCAAGTCATTTGGTATTACAGACTTGGACTGCACAAATCCCAAATATTCTTATAGGTTTTAACATGATTCAAAAGAGAACTGAAACTTTGGCCTCCCACTGAATACTGAGGGCACTCTAGATTTTTCTTCCAATAAGATAGAACTCTAAAATTTGCCCTAGCTTTCCGAGATGGAATACCAAGCTCAGCCCTCATGAATGCAACCGGAGAACCCTTTGACGACACGAGGATCCGTGTCATAAAGTAATTTTTAATTGTTTCCAGTTGATCCAGAATCTTCTCTTCCCAGCCCCATATTTCAATCCCGTAAAACAAACTGGGGATCACCGTACTCCCAAGCAGCTTGATAATAGAATCAACCATATCACCTCCCTTGGAAAAGAAAAATTTCACTATCTCCCCCACTGTCTTTATAGAAGAAGACTTTAACAATGTTAAATGAGGCGACTGTGAAAGAGTTTCTGAAAATTGTTATTCCTAAACAGGGCTCATTTAGAGGGGGAATGTGCAGAAACGCAGTTCCGGCAGTTCCCCAAAGAGGTCACATGGCAGGTGGCCCCGCCCACCTGACTCTCGGCCATTTTGGGCCTGTTTCAGCCTGGATCGGGGCCAGAATGGCCCGGATCGGGCCTCTGATGGGTGGTGGATCACTCTCCCACTCTGCAGTGGCCCGATTCTGACCATTTTGGGCCCCTTTTTGGCCATTTTCAGCCCCTTTTGCCATTTTGTGCCCAATTTCGACCCTGAATGGCCAGGATTGGGTCCAAAACAGCCAGGATAGGTGATGTCAGGGTGTGTGGCATATGCAGATCAGTTATGCTAATGACACACTTCCGGTGATGGCAAGGGGCATGGCATATGCTAATGAGATGCTAATGAGTTCCTCCAGCTCTTTTTCTACAAAATGACCCCTGTTCCTAAGTATTTATATGCACTACACTGTTCAATCTGTACACCTAAAATTCTCCAAATTGACTTCCTAGGATACTTCCTAAAAACCATTACCTTGGACTTGTCAGTGACAATAAAACCATGTCATCTACATATAACATTATTGGTACCTTAGTTGGACCCATTAGCAGGGGCATAAATTCCATGCCTTCACAACTATAAACTATGTCATTAATATACAGATTAAGGAGTGTAGGAGCCAAGATGCAACCTTGCTTTACCCCCTTCTGAACTGGTATATCATTGGTTAACACACCTTCCTAGATTGCAAAAGGGCCAGGGAGGGGATCTGGGGGTCGGTGGATGGTTCTGCGCAAAGTCAAATATCAAATAATTTATTACAGTCATTTGACTAGCATAACATAAAAACAGGCAATTAACTTGCCATTAATTGATAAAATCTGCCACCAGATTTTGTTAAAAACTAAAGAAAAATATTTGCATAAGGATGAATTAAAAACAAATAGATGTAACACAATAGCAAGAAAACATTTAAAAATGTGTTCTAATCAAATCTCCAAAATCTCCCAGGACACTTACATGCCTTTGTTTGAATCCCAGCCGTTGTTTGAAAGCAAACAAAAGTATTTCTACCGTGGCAGGGAAACTCTCTGCTGGGTTTGCATACACACTTGTAGGAAAAGAACTGTCTTTCCACTTTCTTCAGTGCAGTTTGACTCAGAGAGGAGGGAGACAGCCAGCCCTAGGCTTCAGGTTCATATTTTGCTCTTTCACGTGCAGCTTTGAGGACGGTAACACCTGGTGAGCCTGCAGTCTTGTCTCTGAAATGTTCAGCAAGCAGTCCATCCACCTCCAGTTTTCTCCAATTGCTTCTCTAGAGCATGGACATCCAGGGCTTTTTTTCTGGGAAAAGAGGTGGTGGAACTCAGTGGTGGAACTCAGGACCGCACAATGATGTCACTTGGGGTCAGCTGGAGCAAGGGAGGAGTTTTTTTAAAGTTTAAATTGCCCTCTGCGAAAATGGTCACATGGCTGGTGGCCCTGCCGCTGGAGCGGCGCAGAGGGCAATCTAAACTCCCCTCTGTCTGGAGATCAGGGGGCGGGGCCACCAGCCATGTGACTACTTTCAAGAGGTGCCGGAACTCCATTCCACCGCGTTCCCTCTGAAAAAAAGCCCTGTGGACATCCAATGCAACCTACCTGACCCCAGGCACAGCCCCCCCCCCCCGAGACTTTTAGCCATATGTTTTTGAATTGTTCAAGGTTGGTTCCACTACATCTGCACCGGGGCTCTGTGAAGAATTACTGGCAAAAGGAAAATAGAGATTCATGCACTTAACTTACAGGTGCAGGTGAGCCTGCTGGTGTAGGGAGGGCGGAATATAATTCTAATAAATTAAATTTAAAAAAATAGAGTCAAGTCCAATACTTGTATGCCAAGCATTGCCCCGCCCCCGGTGCCTCTGAGGTTCAGTGATGACATTGCCACCTTGGCCTTATTGAGTGGGTAAGAGTGGATGCATAGTACAGATCATGTGGCCCACTACAGATTTAAAAAAAACTTGGTGCCCCTGCCGTAGAGGATACTGATGTAATTTGTATCCCTTGGTTCTGTCCAAGGCATGGTTCTGACTTGTGGCAGTCAACCTAATTGGAGGATTCACTAGGATTCTGACTGCCTATGGAATTAAATGTTTTTCCACCCTTTGCAAAATATACTGCCGTAAGGGTAACGGGAGAAAGGTTGCAGCTGGCCATTTCCCTGATATTCGTTTTCGCTATGCAGGGATTTATACTGCCATAAGGACAACGGGAGAAAAGTTTCATCTGGCCATTTGCCTGATACTAGTTTTCTCTGTGCAGGGATTTGTCAGTGCTATATGGGGAGGGAGGGAGAGACAGAGAAAAACATTCAACCAGGCCAGCTCTTATCCTCGTTCTGATGTGTTACAGCTCAGGCACAAACTTAACCACTTGACCACCATAAAAGTGGGTGGCGGGTGTGGAAGCAGTACCCTAATCTTGGTTTTCAGTGAATTGCTTTCTGTTCTATTCAATATTCTATTAGAACGTTCTTAAAATGGTCACATATAGTTATTATATGATCAAATTCTGGTGCTTTTTTCACTGTCACTTTAAAGCATTTCAGTATCTGTTCTGCTTCCCATGTTTGCAAGAGTTCCGCATGTGCAAGGCTGATTCCGCGCACATTGGATAATGCACTTCCAATCCTCTTTAGAGATCATTTGGAACTGAATTTTTCGTGTGTGAAACAAAAAATCCACTTCCAAACGATTGCTAAAGTGCATTATCTAATGTGTGCAGAATCAGCCCAAGGCAGTCATGGGACACAGAACCGATTTTTGTCTGTGGTTTCCCCATTCTCCCCACCCCCTCCAGACATACCACAATTTTATTTTGAAGCCACTGCCGAGTTGCAGCTGATGCGATTAATGTCAGTGTGAACTCTATACTCCCCTTCTGATTGTCTTCTCCCCCCTCTCCTTTTCTCTGGGAGCTGATTGGTCTGTCCGCCTGTAACCACTCTCACTCTCCTCAGCTCTCTGAACTCCTTTACTGCCATTTTTACCAGTAAAGCGAGGTAAGGGTCATCATAAGCCTGCTTCTCCGTTCACTTCCTTCCTCCCAGGTATGCACGCGTTCTCTTATTTATTTTTTTTCAAAGCCAGGAACAAGTCCCAACATTGCTGCTTATTCTCTGCTGGCTTTAAAAGCCAGGAAACAGCTGCTTTCCCCTCCCTCTCGGCATCTTCTAATGCCAAAGAGGGAAAAAGAATAAGCCTTTCGCACTGCCCTTTGCAAAACAAAGTGGCAGGGAAGCTGCCAGGAGGGAACGAAGCAGCAGCATTTTAATCCTTTTCTGGCTTGGTTTAAAAATAATAAATGAGAGTGGAGCAAGCACAAAAGTACATGTTTCCCCCCAGCACTCCACCAATTGCCTCTCCAGCGGGTGGGGGAAAGCCCAATCTGCAAATACAGGGGGGGATGGGTTCCAATATTGCAACATTACAACACATGCAAATTTTCTTTTTAAAATGACTTCAACTCCAGCCCCCACACAATGCAGCACAAACAGACACATCTCAACTCACCAGCAGACCCCAAATCGCCTCGGGGTCGGGCAGTGCAGAATGATGGGACCCCAAGCTGTTTCAGCATCAATCGGCGCACATGCCCAGCATCGCTGGCTTAGAGTGTGCCGTGTGGAACGGGCCTCTGTGAGGTTTGGGAAAGGATGTTTGTTCTTGTTATTTCTCTTTTTGACATTTGTTTATATTTTATTGGCTGACTGGTTTACTTATCAAGCTTATATTTTAAACAACTGAGGGAAAGGATGAAACGTGGTGAAGGAAGTGGGAGGATGAAGATAGGCTTAACTAGTGTGAGAACAGGCAGAATAGCCTTTCTTTATTACATTGTTTTAAAAAATTACTTTTATTTTTACCCAAACATTCTCCCCAATGGGACCCAAAGCTGCTTACGTCATTCTCCTCTCCTCTGTTTTATCCTCACAGCAACCCTGTCAGGTAGATTAGGCTGATCGTGTGTGACTGTCACAAGGTCAGCAAGCTTTATGGCAGAACAGGGATTTGAATCTGGGTCTCTTAGATCCCAGTCTGTCACTCTAACTGCTACACCACACTGGGAAGTAATGCCAGGAGGGGGTGTATAACATGCCCCAACTTAATATTTGTTTCTCTGGCTTTGTTCTTGCAATATGTGTCAAAGAGGTTGAGGGGGCACTTACCAAATTAAGCTCTTTTACTTCCCCAGTCTTGAGAAGGAGCCCTGTGGGACCAGCCCCTGTGCTTTCGGTGGAGGGGAAGCAGGAAAGTCTCTCTGTATATATTTCAAGTTACCTTTCTTTTTTTGCACTGGCTCATTTCTCCTGCAGATTGGAGAAGCAGGACCTGCTGCTTCTAAACAATGCTGGGCGTAGCTAGTGGAAAGGGTTGGTGTTGCCAAATCTCGAGAGTTGGCAGCACGGGCGGCCTCCTGCGAAGCGTTCCTTTTTTATGATGTGTGCCAGAATGGCTCATTTGCTAATAGCCTGCTTTCCTTTGGCACGATCCCACTTTGTTTCACTTATCACCATTTAAATCAAGCAGACTCTGGACTGCTAAACAGCCTCCGTGTTGTTCCCGTGGTGCGTTACATTCATGAGAGCATGTTGGCACTTCCTTGTGAACCAAACCGGGAGTGCAAGTTTTTTAAAAAATAGCTTCCTCCCTGCTTGCAAACAGAGGCAGCCCACTCCAGGTGAAGGGTTCCGTATGGACTCCCGCTATACTTGGTTAGCAGGCTTCTTTACCCATCTGGCACATTGCTCTTTGTGGTCTCGGAATATAGGCTGCCATATGTTAAGGAGGTCTGTCTTTTATGCACTGCTTTTATTTCTCCGTTGTTCTGGGAGAACGATAACCTATGAGATGAACATTGTCTCGAAGCACTGGACAGCCTCTGTGATCTTGTTCTCAAGTGCAAATTGTTCTGCTACAGAGACTCTCGAGGTGAAGACAGGCAGAAAGCTGGTCTTAAAGATAGATGTGCAGCTCTGGAGGATAGTTTGCACTAACGTGCTGATGCTGAGCATGTGACAAGAGACAGCTTTATTGACTGATAGAACACCGCTGGTGTGCTATAAGAGCAATGAACTCTGTGCATTTATTTGTTTAAAATATTTATGCTAATTTTTTTTGCTTTTAACTGCTTTGGCGGGGGCGGGGGCATCACAGTTTTTTAAAAATAAACTCAACAACAATTCATACCAAAGTACAACAAATTGGAAATAAATGAAAGTAAAAACCTGCGATTGAGAACAGAGGTTCATAACAGCAAGAAGTGAAACAGCTCAAGCATTTGTGGGAGTGGGTATACTAGAATGAACAGGGGAAGGATCAGCTTGGGAACGAAATATGGTGGTTGTAGGAGGGAACTGGGGGGAAAGAAATAGTAGACTAGAATCGGGGAGAGCCAGGTTCAGATCTCGACTCCGCTATGGAAACTTACTTTGTAACCTTGGGCTAGGCACACACACACTCAGCCTGACCTACCTCACAGGGCTGTTGTGAAGATAAAATGGAGGGGAGCAGAATTATGTAAGCCGCTTGGAGCCTTAATTGGGGAGAAAAATGGGGTATAAATGAAGGGAAAAAGTAAATGAGCGGGTGAGTGGAGCATATTAGGAAGATTTAATGAAGCATATGAAGCAGTGCCTTGGCCAGGAAAGAGGAAGTCCATTCCACGTCTAAGAACAAACAAAGAGGCATGGTAAAGGGCCCTGATCTCCAGCCAGTCCTGATAAGCACTTCTGGTATGGAGTCAGAAGTGGTTGACATTCAAATTGTCAATGCTGGGTGCATAGGACTTGCACTATAGAGATGTGAGGGTAGAGCGATGCCCACTGGAGTCCACAGTGACGGCTTCTGCATTCTGTGCTGGCATCTAAGGCTGCCTGTTGCTCTGATACTTTTCTTGGATCTATGCTGGGAGGAGGCGATACGGGGACTTGACAGGAACTTGACTTGGGAAGAAACCATGAGCAGGGATTTAAGGAAGGATGCGGGAAACATTTGTGATTGTTCCTTTCATGCAAGCTAGCTGAATGGCTGGAAGTTGCTAGTTTTCATTCTCAGTAGCTGCAACAGATACCTAGTGCTTGCTGGTATCTATCAGTGGAGCATGTGTGAGTCTCTCTCCCTATCCCACAAACTCACATATCACAGCAATCATACTTGGAAGTTTTTTTCTTCCCCCAATTGGCACAGTTCAGGAACAATTGTTTAATATGCAAAAATCAAGGAGTTGTGATCCGCAGCTGCACATGCATCAGATACCAATGTGAACTGTTCCAGATGGGGCAGTCATGATAGTTTGTAACAGCGAAATAAAAACAGGAATCCTGCGGCACTGCAGAGTAGGGGTGTGCAGGGACAGGTTGCTTCGGATTTCCCGCTTCGGGTTTACCAAAGTGGGAAAAAATCTGGAAATACCTTAATTCCGAAGTGGCAAGCTGGGGGTGGGGGTAGGATGATGTTTAAAGGGCCCCGCCGCTGCTTGCAAGCAGCGGCAGGGCCCTTTAAACTCAGCCCCGAAGCTTTCCAAAGCATTCCGAATGCTTCAGAAAGCTTTGATTAGGGATTTCCAATTCGGATATCCCTAATCTTAACGGATCGGGTCCGATTCGGGTAATTTACCCGAATTGGAAACCCGGTATTGAGGGTCTGTACTTCGGTAAACTGAAAGGTGGAGGCCATTGGCTTGTGAAGTCAGTATCTGCTTAGAGTTGCCAGCCTCCAGGAAATCTGTTGGAATTACAGCTGATCTCCAGACTACAGAGAACAGTTTCCCTGGAGAAAATGTCTGCTTTGGAGGGTAGACTCTAAGGCTTTATACTCTTCTGAGGTCCCTTCCCTTCCCAAGCCCTGCCCTCTCCAGGCTTCGCACCCAATGATTCTATGAAAATGTTTCAGTCAGTTTGTGTGGCACAGAAGGAGGAAGATGAAGAGTTACGAGGCGGCACTGTTGCCAATTGCTCTGCCAAAGAGCAGGCCAGCTTTATGGTCTCTTGGCAGTCAGGTAGCAAAGGAAGGCTGAACTTCCGAAAGGAAATGATTGGAAATGATTTTCATAGAAATGAAGATGTTGGTGGATGGTCTGGGGAGGAGGGGAGGGGGTGAATGGAGAACAGGTTCCTCCTGGGTCACATGCATTGCTGAGTTAGCAAGTGTCTTAACTTCATTAACCTGTGGGAGATGCACATAATTCACCGCTAAGTGTGCTAATGGCGGTTTTGAACTGGGTGGCTGGTAGGTTGGAAATTGTCTGATGGCAGATATTAAATGCTGGGAATAATACAGAGGGATATTATAGTAATAACATTATTGATTTAGAGGGCCAGATTGATCCCAGCTGGCTTTTGCTTCTGCTTTTAGCTGGAATGGCATGAAAAGGTCATTTTCTTTGCTCCCCCCCCCAAAGCAGTGGTTTGAATCCCTGCTATAGTGGCATGCTTATTTACGTCAGAAAATTGCAACTAGTTTGTATATCTTGTATGATCTTTTACAATGGAGGTGTGGCTGAACACATGAGGAGCCAGACAGGCTTATCTTTAAAATGTCTATGTTGTCTTTTCTCCTGCCATGTGTTTTGTTGTGGCAATCCGGTATTGAGGGTCTGTACTTCAGTAAACTGAAAGGTGAAGGCCATTGGTTTGTGAAGTCAGTATCTGCTTAGAGTTGCCAGCCTCCAGGAAATCTGTTGGAATTACAGCTGATCTCCAGACTACAGATAACAGTTTCCCTGGAGAAAATACTCTTCTGAGGTCCCTTCCCTTCCCAAGCTCTGCCCTCTCCAGGCTTCGCACCCAAATCTCCCAGAATTTCCCTATCTAGAGTCGGCAACCCTACATCTTGTAGAGCAGTGAGTTGTGGTTAGTTGTGATGGCTACATGGCAGGTACACGGCTGATTAGTGCTATATGTTTCCAAGGCTTAGTTCTGGCATCCTTTCTCAGTCCCTCTGCATGATATATGGGAATAATAATACTTACCTACTTTACAGGGCTGTTGTAAGAATGACTGAGAAATTTGTAAAGAAAGCATTAGGAACTCTGTAAAGTATTCTGTTGGTGCAATATTACTTTGCGGCTGCTTTTCTATAAGATTCAGGTTCTTAGGCTTCCCTATAGGAATACTGTTCTTTAGGCAACTCTTTTGATTATCTTAGTGTTGGAGTTAAAACACCAGCATTAAGGAGAGAATGGGAAAGTAGGTTATGGGGAGGGATTAAATCTGTCAGTACATTTCACAGGGGGCTGGCGATACAAGCTGCAATTGATCCAATGACAGTGGTTATTAAAGAGAGGAAGCCAATGAATAATGGTTGAAACTTTGATAAGTAAACCCAATAAATATCAGGAGAATCTCCCTTGTGTTGACCCTTTCTCTCCGCCCACCCCGTTTCTTAATTTCATGCTAAAGAACAGTTACCCATGTGACCTTGAATGTGGCCCAATATCTCATGCTAAACGCATCTGCTACCAAGCTGGCATTTTTGGCAGGACTTTGATGTAGGTCATTTTATTACCAAGCTGAATCCAACTCCATACTGATCTCTACTCCTGCCAAGAATGCTAATAATAAACTAATCAATGAGGTGCTGGATTGTTCTGGAGAAATGGCTGGGGGGGGCGGGCAAGGACTGCAGATGTGAAAAAAAACTAGTGGTGTTCCTGCAGCTGGCCAGCCAAGACTCTTATCCTGGGAGATGTTACATTACCTTAATTCGCTCGCACACGAGAATTGTCTTTACTCCAGGGGCCTTTGGCAGTGTGTGGAAGAGGGCAGTGCCCGAGAGCATGGGCTCATCTTAATTTTTGCTTGACCTTTTGGTGTGAGTAATTTTTATACTTCCATTAACGGGTGAGATCGTTTGCAAAAGTACATTCGGAAGAGTGCCATGGGGAGTACTGTATCCTATTATGTGGAATGTTAATAGAATGAAAAATTAATTAAATGCTAAAGATTACAACAGGACGAGTTCTCTCTCGCCCTTTCTCATTTCGTGGGACAGATCTAGAAATCTGTATAAACTCCATTTCCGAGGAGGACACTTAAACTGGTTTCCTGTATTGGCAGGCAGAATAGATTTGATTTATTACATCCAAAGCCTATTGTGTTGGAGCGCAATAATTTTTTTTTTAAATGTCATTGTTAAATGAGCAAAGCATTTTACAATTTTGGCTCATTTACTTTCTGAACAGTTTGAAATAAGCCTGTAGCAGGTCCATTTTACAGAGGGTGGGACTGAGGCTGAAACCTTGTGCTTTGCCTGTGCTCTGCACATAAAATCATGAAAGCAACCAGAGCTTTTTTTCAGCTGGAACGCGGTGGAACCGAGTTCCGGAACCTCTTGAAAATGGCCACATGGCTGGTGGCCCCGCCCCCTGATCTCCTGACAGAGGGGAGTTTACGCCCCTCTGTCTGGAGATCAAGGGGGCGGGGCCACCAGCCATATGACCATTTTCTCCAAGGACAACCCACTGAGTTCCACCACCTCTTTTCCCAGAAAAAAAGCCCTGAAAGCTACATTTTGAATTCTGATTCATCTCTCTACTAGACATGGGCACGAACCAAAAAAATTTATCGAACCAGCGGATCGTGGTTCGGTGCGAACCACAATCCCGAATTCCCGAACAGCAACGACCATCTCCCATCCCCGAACTGAACCCAGATCGTGGATCGTAGAAAACGCAGCGGGGCGCGCCGCTGTTCCCAGCCCATGGCTATTTATAAGCATGGGTCCCATTCAGCAACACAGGAGGTCTGAGTGCCCATGGCTACAGAACACCCCCTTCCCCCTCCCTCCCCTGGGTGTCTTCTCCCAACTTGTGATTGCTTTGCAGCTCCGTGGTTGGAAGGAAGCCCTGCTGATCAAGGAAAGCTGGGCTTCCATTTGGGTTTCCAGGGCGACAGAAGGAGGGCAGACAGAGCTCAGGCATTCCCCTGGCTCCGTTGCCAGGGGAATAGATTACTGGCGCCTGAGTGTCTGGATTCCCGAACCTAGCCCGAACGCCACGATCCAGGCCTCTCCTGACCACTGGATCGTTGGCCGTGGATGATCATGATCCGCCAGGTCACGATCTCGTGATCGCCATTTTCGTGGGTTTTTGATGCTCGTAATGCAGTTCGTGCCCATCTCTATTCTCTACTTGTTGAAGGCTACCTCTGTCTACAGAAAAGTGCTTCCCTTTCACTTGTCAAGATTTGAACTTTTGTGAGACCTTTTGGGAGGATTATACAGAGAATCAGAGGCTCCCAGCATTCTGAAACGGCAGTGAAGAAATGCAAAGTTGCACTGAGGCATCAGGGCTGCTGGCTGCAGTTTGATGCTGAGCTGCAAAATGTTGCAGTTCACATTGCTGCATTGTTCTGGATAACTCTGGTTCTATCTGATTCAGATATAACAACAACATACTACTCTTCTAGACAGAATAGTGGTGAACAGAGTCAGTGTTATTATTATTCCCACAACACAGCAGGGGAGCTGGGGCTAAGAGGAGTGGCTTTACCAAGGCCACCTGCTGAGCTTATGGCCTTAATGGGATTCGAACCAGCAGAATGCTGACTTGCAACTCAGCCACTTAACCACTGCCTTTCTCACTGAGACTCATGGAGGATTACACAGTGTGAGATTAGTACAGTCAATATCAAGAACATTTCCATAAACAATGCCATAAGGTAAATAAATTCAAGTTCACAAAGAGATAGCATTAGCAGGAATCCAATACAACATAGTGGTGAAGTCTATGGTTCCTAATCCTAACTCATTATCAGATCATCTAAAATCCGCCCCCCCCCACAATACAGCCCTCCTATCTGAGTAAAAAGCCTTTTTGAATCATTTGGTTTTACATCAGTTTGGTGTAGTGATTAAGCGCACAGGACTGTAATCTGGAGAACCGGGTTTGATTCCCCATTCCTCCACTTGAAGCCAGCTGCGTGATCTTGGGTCAGTCACAGCTTTTTGGAGCTCTCTCAGCCCCACCCACCTCATAGGGTGTTTTGTTGTGGGGATAATAATGACATACTTCGTAAACCGCTCTGAGTGGGTGTTAAGTCATCCTGAAGGGCGGTATATAAACCAAATGTTCATGTTGCAAGGAGTCCCAACAAGAAACTCGCAAACATCAACTTCTCACATTCTTGGCTAACTACTTACTTATAACTTAAAAGACCATGCAAAGTTATTTATATTTGAAACATTTTCTTAAAGTAAATAAAAATTGTTAGTTCATTCTAGCTACTTTTTGTCTTATCAAAGTTTATGTAAAGTTAGTGGTTACAGATTACAAGTTTCTCATACATATGAATATCTTTTGGCCCTCAAATAGTAAACCTATACCTGAATCATGTTTTTACATCTGTGAAGTTGGACATTCCAGTCATTCTCAGATGCTCTCTTTACCTGGACGTTGAGAGGGAAACTACACGAGACAGCTGGGAGTGTGTTGGGTCCCACAAGGTTCCCTGGGTACTGTAGTCTTACAAAGAACAGTCACATGATAAATTTCTCCACTGGGGAGTCTCTCTCTCTTGTAAAAAGCCTTGGCTTGGGTTTTCCTCTGGGAGCTTGGGGGCAGGGGAGGAATTTGCGATGCGATTCTCCACTGGGGCGTTGGAAGAGTGTTGGGGGGGGGAATTTCTCTCTCTCTCTCTCTCTCTCTCTCTCTCTCTTGCAAAAAGCCACCCTGGATTTACTGCCTTCTGTTATGTCCCCCCCGCTACAAGATCCCAGAGGAAAACCTGAGCCATGGCCTTTTTGCAAGAGAGAATGAGAGAATCCATCCCATCACTCTTCCCCTGACAGAGAAATGCATTGAGTGGCTGTTCTTTGTAAGACTACACTACCCAGGTAACTTTGTGGGACTTGACATGTGAAGAACACGTGTCTGGTGTCTCGTGTAGTTTGGCTCATAATATCTATTGGTATGTGTTAGATAGCTCCTCTAATCTATACAAGGCCACATGACTGTACTACGCCTTTGTTTCATGCCCTTGTCCAAGATTGTTCTGTTCTGGGCCTCCTGGTTCTCTTTGTGGCATGTCTAGCAGTTGGCCCCACCCCCTTGATTTCCAGACTGAGGGGAGTTTAGATTGTGTACTATTACTTTGTGTAAATACATCTTCTATGGTCTTCTTGGTCAAATCCAAGTGCTAACCCTGCTTAGTTTCTGCGATCCTATGGGATTGGGTTGTACCATGCTGCCTTCCATAAGATAACAGCTAGAGAACCTAATCTGAGTGGGAGAGCTCTCCAAGGTCTGCAAAGTTTTACATCCCTCTGTTGTCTGGATCAAACTCATTGGAACCCAACATCTGTTACCAAGTATTTGTTGACTCATGTGGGGTGATGCTATGTCCAGTTGAGCCCAGTTCAAGCCCTGTTCAATCTCCGATGGGGTGCAGCCCAGCCAAGAGAGCACTGCATTGGAGCAACCACTCCTAGAAGCTCAGAAGGTGCTGGAGGTGTTATGGAATCATTTTTATTTTTCATTTTTTAGAGTCATTTTGTCCAGATATTTAGTTTTTTAAAAAATAACATGGTGCATTATAAAAACTTTAGGCGTGCAGATGTATCCCAGAATCTACATAATAATATAACATGTACAACTAGCATGCCTATCCTTGCTGTGTAAATTTACAGTTACTATTCTTGGGATTGCACTGTTAATGTTGTAATGCAATATTTATTCATATGTATGAATATTTATTCATCTATTTACTTCTTTTACATCTTGCCCTTTTCACTAGCGGGGACCTAAAGCACTTTCCATTATCCCCTCCATTTTATCCTCACAACAGCCCTGTGAGGTAGTTTAGGCTGAGAGAACGTGAATGGCCCAGTGTCACCCAACAAGCTGCCATGGCAGAGTGGAATTCAAGCTCTGCTCTGCTAGAGCCTTGTCTGACATCCTAACCATTATACAACACTGCCTCTCAATATGTATATATGTGTTTCTTTTTCCAGCTCTTTGTACTGAAGAATGTGTTCATGGAAGGTGTGTTTCTCCTGATACTTGTCACTGTGAGCCAGGATGGGGAGGTCCAGATTGTTCCAGTGGTGAGTACACAAAAAAAAAGCCCTAAAGTATTTATGTTCTGCACTTATGAAATGAACTGGTTATCTGGTATACAACTCAAGAAGAGCCATCAACCTGGAACTTTTTCTGCATGCTGGCCTTGAATGGGAACTTGTGCAGAAAGAAATGGTATTTTACAGGGCTTTTTTTCTGGGAAAAGAGGTGGTGGAACTCAAGACCGCACAATGACGTCACTTTGGGTCAGCTGGAAAAAGGGGGGAGTTTTTTAAAGTTTAAATCGCCCTTGGCGAAAATGGTCACATGGCCGGTGGGCCCCCACCCCCCGATCTCCAGACAGAGGGGAGATTAGATTGCACTCCGTGCTAGGCATGGAGGGCAATCTAAACTCCCCTCTGTCTGGAGATCGGGGAGCGGGGACACCGTCCACATGACCATTTTCAAGAGGTGCCGGAACTCCGTTCCACCAGGTTCCGGCTGAAAAAAAGCCCTGGTATTTTACAAGAAATGGTATTTTATTGGAAATCTGTAGTGTAATACGCCACAGAGCTACTTTGAGATACGAATCACTCTAACAAGGCAGCGAGTTTGTTTACGTCTCCTTTATGCCTAGGCGCTTTCCTGCCCAGTCAGCTTTTTAGCATCATAAACGGACTTAAATTGTTTTGTTCGCTGTCCCGTCATTTCCTCATGAAAGTCAGCTTTTGCCGCAGGCATATTGTATTTGCTCGTTACTTGCTATATTCTGTTTTGGGGGTCGTTCCCCCAAATAGGAACCTGTGGCTGTAGTTTTTTGAAACGGAATAATACGCTCATGAAAGAGCTGTAGATGCCAACGGGTCAACCTCTTTGAAACCTTTTCTGTTAAGCAGCATCAGATCTCTTTTCTCCCTTCCCCAATCCCCGCATTTTGTGAATTTTCCTTCCATTGAGTGTACAAAATTGCCTTATTTACAGTCAAACCAGACCAGCATTAACTCCGAGGATGAGCTGACTCCAGTCTTTTGCAGGCCTTCAATATGTTAAATTTATACAGCAACTATACAACTTACTCAGGATCTCATAACGGTGAACGGATAACTAATTCCAGAAGGGTTAGTCTGTGTTTCTCGGTTGCAGCTGATGTAACAAATTGTGGCCCATTAAAAACACAATTTTTTTGCGGCTGAAGCTTTCCAAAGTCAGAGCACACTTTGTCAGACATGTTGTTTAACCTCCATTCAGAGATCTTGAGGATAAGAAGTACCTCATTGGATCAGATTAAAATTCACCTGCTTCAGCGTTCTCTGCAAGAATCCTAGCGAGTGGCAGAGCCTGTCGGAAACTGTCTCACGGTTCACCAGTGGACTATGCTCTACCTTTTGTCCTGTCCTAGGCCGTCGTCACACGGGCATCTCTTCCGTTAAATTTACAGCATATAGCGTCCTACCTGTTATCGGCACAGTAATGTTTCTTTGGGTCACCTAACGGCTCTTCGCGCTACCAGCTGTCCACACTGAAGCACTCTGTTCTGTTCTCTCTAACCGCGCAGAAGCAGCTCCTCCCCCCTTTTTAAAATTAATCTGGCGTTTAATTCCGCTATAATGGAATAACAGCATATAAACATTCCGTTAGAGCAAAACATTACGACCCTTTTGTCTTTCCAACTTTGAAATTATATAAATAGCCCTTTGCCTGCAGAAAACTCCCTGTCTGACGTGATCCCCATCGCTGAAGACTCTGCCATGGCGATTGAGTCATTTTTACTTCAGCAGAAAGTTTGCATTATGTTATGTCGTTATGGCGTTATAAGGACATAATAAAATGAAAAAAAGGGGAGTCGCAGGAAGAAATGGATTCTGGGATTGAAGGGAGGGCATAGGACGTTGCGAGGCGAAATACATTGATGTGAGGCATTCACACTGAGGCACAAAATAGTGCAACTATCAAGCACAAAGCGGAAGAGAGAAAATCGCTACAGTGTTGGAATAAGGTGGGTGTTTGCCGGGAAATAGCGCCATTTTAGCGCTAAATAAAAGCCTGTGTGACGACGGCCCTAGTCTACTGGAACTGGCAGTGGCCCTCCAAAGATCTCAAGCAGAGGTTTTCCCGTTCTGCTACTGTAATCCTTTTAAGTGACAAGTCCAGAGACTAAACTTGAATGATCCTGAACCTTGCACAATAGTCCCCTCCCTCCTTCCCCCAGCTGTTCTGCACTCTATTACAGTGCAGTCCTAGAGTTATCTATGACTTGTTATTCCTAAAAAAATTCAAGACATGGCAAGGTTGGTCCCTGCCCTCATGCTGCCTCAGCTAATTTAGAAATCTTGCATTTGGATTTTAGGCAACTGTTCTTCGTCATCATTTCCCTTTCTGTAAAGCATATCTAGGAAGCCCTTTAATCCCATTAAAAGAAATCTTTGTCTGTCGTTCCATTTGCAAGCTGTTTATTCTAGTATCCCACCTAGTGGTGGAGAGTGCCCTCAAGTCATAGCTGACTTATGGCGACCCCTGGTGGGGTTTTCATGGCAAGAGACTAACAGAGGTGGTTTGCCATTGCCTGTGTCTACAACTCTGGTCTTCATTGGTGATCTCCCATCCAATTACTAACCAAGGCCAACCCTGCTTAGCTTCTGAGATCTGACGAGATCAGGCTCACCTGGGCTATTCAGGTCAGGGCAGTACCCCACCTACCCCTTTTAATATACTTTATCTTATAGATTTCATTTTTTCTTTTTTAAAAAAAGCTGTGTTTGGTTTCATCGTGAACCACATTTGGCTTTAGAACCATAGGTTGTAGATCCCTTGTCTACTGCATATTTGCAATCATACAGAAAGACCGTATGTAGGAAACAGAGCAATGGATGTTTCTAATCTTTCTGTTTCCTATTGAAAGGAACAGGCAAATAGGATGCTCTGTCTGTTGCGGAATTAGTTTGGGCTATTTATGAGTTTCTGTTCCTGTGATGCAGTTTCTAACATTGCCTTCAGTGGGGAGTGAGGGCGGATTAGATACCAGCAAATGCTGCTGATAGGGTTCGAGGCCCTTCCTGTTGAGAAAGTTGAAATAATCTGATTTCTTGCTAAAACAGTACATGGGTTGGCAGAATCGATTCATGCCTCATTTGCCTGGTAAACGTCAGATGACATATCTATTACTCAACAAAATTGCTGTTACTGTTATTGAATCGTTCCATCTTTTTTGGCTGTCTTAATTGTCTGCTTTTAGCTTGCGGATATTGTTTTATGGATGTTATTTTAGGCTATTTAATGTTCCTTTTATGACTGGTTTCAGTGTTGATAGTTTTATGGCTGTGCTTATGATTTTATTATATTTGTTCTTAACTTTGCGAGCCGCCTTGAGTAGGCCTTGGAAGAGGTGTTGTTGTGTACACTTCCTGAAGCAATCAAGCCTGCTAAAGCCATGTAAAATGGGGGTAGGGGGTTGGCAGGGAGAGGGGACGATAGCACTGTCCAAAAAGATTCTACAGTTAATTTACCAAGTCCTTCTATGACCACGGTTGACAGTAGAAATGAGAAGAGTGGAGTGGTAGGACTGTTCCTGTCCTTTCGTTGGCTGAATGGAGCATTTGTCCCTGCTGTTTTTGGTACTGTGAGCCAAGCTACAAGAGATGCCTGACACAGGTTGGACACTTGTCAGCTTCCCTCAAGTTTTGATGGGAAATGTAGGCATCCTGGTCTTGCAGCTGTAATGGAGAGCCAAGCTGTAAAACCAGGACGCCTACATTTCCCATCAAAACTTGAGGGAAGCTGACAAGGGTCCAACCTGTGCAAGGCATCACTTGTAGCTTGGCTCTGTGTCTTCCCATAGGGGTGCCATTTTATTGTGCCTGAGGGATTCTGAAAGCATGTTGTTGCTGAGTAATAGGAAGAGGAATTCCTGCAAAAGTTCATTAGTTATTTGGGTAGCTGCAGGTGGTAATGGAGGGCAGAACCTGGGATATCAAAGGGTGTGTATGGGCAGAAACACTGTCCTATTCAGGAAGTCCCCAATGGTTATGCTGGTCTGGAAGGAAGGAAGCATGGGGGAAGACCTGTTCTAAACAGAGAAGGAAAGAAGGAGACTATTTTTGAATGCTAAAGAATGAGGTACATGCTTCTCTGATTGCATCTTGCACAGGATCCTGGTGAGCTGGCGGAGCTGAGATTCAGTGTGATCTGCTTCTGCAGAACGGGATCTCTTTTGTAAGTTATGTCTTGTATTGGGAAAGGGATCCAGAGTATGAAAAAGTGAGTGCTCACAGTGGGTGTATCGCTTTGGAATAATACAGAGATGTGAGCCAGTTTGGTGTAGTGGTTAAGAGTGGCAGGACTCTAATCTGGAGAGCCAGGTTTGATTCCCCACTCCTCCACTTGAAGCCAGCTGTGTGACTTTGAGTCAGTCACAGCTCTCTCAGAGCTCTCTCAGCCCCACCCACCTCACAGGGTGTTTTGTTGTGGGGATAATAATAACATACTTCGTAAACTGCTCTGAGCGGGTGTTAAGTCAACCTGAAGGGTGGTATATAAATCAAATATTATTATTATATGTACCTTGGTTCAAAAAACATGCCCTACTAGTAGTTTTGTGTGCTTTCCTCTCTACGGTTTGTGTGTGGTTGGACGGTGTACTGTTCTTGATTTATGTACACCATTTATCAGTGTATTTTGCATTTGGGAACAATGGGGCAGGCACTGCAAAACATAAGAAACAAACCTCAGTACATTGGGGAAAGAAGTGTAAGAGCAAGCTGAAGGGGTTGCACAAGAGGGGATGTTTGGGAGGTGGGGCTTCTGAATAGAATTATATGAAATCTCACCATGGGCAGCTCTTGGAGATAAAGAAGGCTTGTGAGGAAGAGGGGCCCAGCTAGGCATAACTGAGAATCCCAGGATTGACCCCAAGCAGTGGGAAAGATTTTCAGACCAACATAAGCTTTGAACATGTTGCTGCTTCTTAAGAAATTAGAGTCCATCTAGCCCAGAATGTTCAACCAGGAGGGACTTCTTGGGATTCTTAAACTTCATGTGCCAGAGGCTGGATCTGGAATCTTCTGAACTGAGGGAGAGTGTTGTTTTGTTTTTTTTGGTTAAATTCCAAGGCAGAAGATGTGCTCTGGAAGCAAGCTTATAAGCATTAGAAAAGCTTCATGAAATAGTGAATAGCTTTTATTAGAAAAGCCTTTGGTCAAAAATAAGAGAAATATTGCCTAGAAGTCATTGATTCTGGATTTCCCCCTTGATCGCTGTCTTGAATTCTATGTCTTTTAGTTCTTTAAGTGCAGTGGGTACATTCCAAACCCCACCAGTGTGATTCTGTTCTCTCCATTTTATCATCACAACCACCCTGTGAGATGTTAAGTGGAGAGAGAGTCCTCTGTGACAAAGGCCACTTAGTGATTTTCATGGCAAGGTGGGATTTGAACTTGGGTCTCCCAGGTCCTGGTGCAACATGCTAATGCAGTCATCCCCAATGTGGCACTGTGGGCACCAAGGCATCCACGAGTGGATTTCCTCGTGCCCCTTTGCTTCTTCTCCAAAGCATCTCTCTCCTTAAACAATGTGCCAATCCTAACTTTTCTGTGTCTTATTGGACAAGAGAATTCAGAAACAACGGACTTTGCAGTAGGAAGCTTGGCTTGCAACTTCCCAACATTTCATGATTAACCCCAGTACTCCATGGCAGCCGTTTTCAGATTGCTCTTTGCCCTCCATGGCATCCATTTGTTGTGGTGACCATTCCATGTTCTCCCCAAGATTGGGGAACCCCTTACTCTAACTTCTGTGAAACACTGCTGTTTAACAAGAGCTTCCAGCAAGGAAGAGTAAAAGATAGCTATTCCTATGCAGATATTCAGTATCATTCTTTTCAACATGTATGGGGAGGGGGTGGGTTTGCTGTCATGGGCAAGCCCCACCCACAGTGGCAAGATCTCCCTCTATAGATCCAGGCCTCTCCACTCCTGCTGCTTAGTGGATCAGCAGGAGCAAATATGGGGGTAAACCAGCTCATGCCAACTCCACGATGTCACTTCCTGCACAAACCCAGAAGTGTCATCATCACGTCAGGCAAACACTTTAGAATTCAGGTGTATCCTAGAGCATCACCCTGATGTGTCACTTTGGGATTCACACTGGAAATGATGTGACGTCAGTGCTATGCTACATTTGTTGGGCCAAGCCTCCGGTTTCTCTTGTCCAGTACCAGCACTTGGCGGGCAACTCTAACCACATCCACATATCTACATATTTGAAGCCCTCATGTCTAGTGGAATATTTGCACAGGGACCCATGGATGACACATGCATTGCACTTGCATGCAACAGGTCCCATGCACATTGTCTGCTGCATGTTTAGAGGGAATGGCTGCAACGTCCCTGGATTTGTGCACTTGACTTTGAACAAAGCTCATCAACTGACGTATGAAAAGGCACTAATTTTGGAAGTGGTGATTTTTTTTTTAAAAGAAGGGAGTCTTTCCTACGTTGAATATTCCAGCTTTTTAAAGTAATTAGGAATATTAAAGCACTGACGGTGATGGAGATCGGAACATTATTCATAACTTTTATTTCCGCGCTGGGCAACGATCCAGTATATTTCATTTATGAGATTTCTTTGGACTGCAGGGAGAGGAACATTAGCCAACTCCTAAATTAACTATTCCCTGGTAGGTCTTTTCAAATGATGCCCCGGGATTAGCCTTGAAATCTCGGCTTGCTTTTTATTAAATGTAATGACTGCATTTGTTAGTCTTGGAGCGTTCATTGTCTTCGTGCTCCCCTGATGATAGGAAATAGAGCAAATGCTGATGAATTTTGGATGTGAGCCTGGGAATGGTTGCATGCAGGGCCAATTTGTACGTTATTGGTTAGTCTCCAAGAAGCCCATGAGGGTGGCTTGGTTATTTTAATGACATGTGTGAGGTGGGTACTTCTCTGTCAAAGACATCCATTCTCAAGGGCACGTGGAAAACCTGGCTTCCAAGGGAAACGTGAGGAGGCAAGAGAAGATGTTCTGTAGTCAACAAGGAGCTGTGCAAGAAGAGTTTCCAAATTGATCAAGACTGATTTGAAAAGGTTTTGTACCCCTGACTTGCTCTAGTCTAGTGGGATAAATAGGCTTCTTTAACAGGTACGGCTAATCTCCTTGCATTCTCTCCTTTGACTAGAGTTGGGGGCAGGCACCCAGTCCAGATCCTCACCTGGTATCCCCCTGGACATAAGTTCAAGAATCCAGAGTGTGTCTTGCTTATGCACACAGTGGTAACAGCTGTCTCCCGGCTGCCCACGTGACGCAATTCACACAAGCAAGACCATTTATAATGCCGAGTTAGCGCAGGTTCATTAAGTAGAAATCTCTGCTCTTAAGCGCAGAAAATGGCAAACCCATATTGGGAAAAGGGGTTGGAAATAAAACTGCCAGGATCATAATGCCTTTCTATAATTCTGTTCTCTGGAATACCATGTTCTTTTCCAGTTGCCCTGTCTCAAAAATACGTCACAGCACTAGAAAAGTCAGAATGAAGCGGTTTTCTATGCGTTTGGGGCTTTTTAGTTCAGGAAGAAAAGAATACCAGTGGAGATGTGGTAGGAAGAGATACATTTATTTACTTGTTTAGGAATTGTGTATGTCTCCTCTTCAAAGGCCTGCATGAGGTAATTTACTACTAAAACACAAATGGTAGAATAGAATCTTAGGGTTGGGAGGGACATCCAGGGTCATCTAGTCTAACCCCCTGCACAATGCTCAAAATTCGCAACTATCTCTCCCCACAAGAGCTCTCCATGCCCAGAAGATGGCAAAACACTGTCAGGATCCCTAGCCAAATTGGCGTGGGGGAAATTGCTCCCTGACCCCAAAGTGGTGATTGGCATTACCCTGGGCACGTAAGAAAGGGCCATGAGAACTAAGCACCCATGTAACCCTACCTGCCCTCCCTCTTGTGATCTGCTTGGGTTCACAGAATCAGCCTTGCTGTCAGATGTCCATCTAGCCCCTGCTTAAAAACCTCCAAAGAAGAAGAGCCCACCACCTCCCCAGGAAGCCTGTTCCACTGAGGGACTGCTCTAACTGTCAGAAAGTTCTTCTGAATGTTTAGCCGAAAACGTTTTTGATTTAATTTCAACCCGTTGGTTCTGGTCAGTTGTTAAATGGTTGGATTCGCTGCCAGTGCTTGGAGGTGGTATCAGGGGAATGTCTTTGGTCTCTGTGCTGTGCTGTTTTTGGCCCTTTGGGGCAACTGGTTGGTCATTGCATGAGACAAGATGCTAGATGGACTGCTGGTCTGATCTGGCAGCCTCCACTTACGTTCTCATGTCCTAATGGAAATGGATTCGTCTTCTGCTAGAGAAACGCACCACCATTAGCTAAGTAATAGGGTAGCACCTGTAATTTTAACACAGCATGGTTAACTTATTATTTTCTGTGTGGGACGTGGTTAGCAGAGATTGCTTTTAATGATAGTACTAGTAACAACTGTGCTTATATACCTCTCTTCTAGATAAATTAGTGTTCCACTCAGAGCAGTGAACAGTGTTGTTATTCCCCCACAATACAGCTGGGGAGCTGGGGCTGAAAGGACTGGCTTCTCCAAGGCTGAACTCACGGCCATAGTGGGATTTGAACCAGAAGAGTGCCGTTATGCAACCCAACTATTTAGCCACTGTGCTACAGGACCTGAAGACCAGATATTTTGTGGAAAGGCAGATACTGTTTACACAATACTGGCAAGATATCTTTTGTCATTCTATCTACCCAGGGCTTTTTTCTGGGGGAAAAGGTGGTGGAACTCAGTGGGTTGCCAGCACAGGGGGAAACTCTTGGAGGGAGGTGGTGCCCCCGGTACCACATGTGCGCATGCAAAGTGCATGCATGATCCCAGGGCCAATGACATCACTTTGGGAAAGCTGGAACAAGGGTTTTTTAAAAAAGTTTACATCGCCCTTGGCAAAAATGGTCACATGGCTGGTGGCCCCGCCTCCTGATCTCCAGACAGAGGGAAGTTTAGATTGCCCTCTGTGCCGCTGGAGTGGCAATCTAAACTTCCCTCTGTCTGGAGATCAGGGGGCAGGGCCACCAGCCATGTGACCATTTTCAAAAGGTTCCAGAACTCCGTTCCCCTGCGTTCCAGCTGAAAAAAAGCCCTGTATCTACCCATATAGTTTACTTTTCATTTTTCATTGGTGATACAATGTGTTATCAATACATATGTGTCGTCAAGGGGCGCTCTAGGCAAGTAAGAAGCAGAGATGGCTTGCCATTGCTTTCCTTTGCAGAGTCTTCATTGGTGGTCCCCTATTCAAATACCATCCCTGCTTATCTTCCAAGATCTGATAGACTGGGCTATACCATGCTGCCTTCCCTCTCCAGTTCTATTAAAAGGGGAGAAAAATTGAGGATAGTCCTCTCAACAGCTATTTAGCTGGGATAGCTAATGCTACCTTCAAGTTCAGAGGCAGATGACCTTGGAGTCCCAAGCGCTGCCCGTCAAGAGCCAGGGAGGGGGGACAACTAGTGCCTTCAGACCCAACTTGCAAGATTCCCAGAAACAGGGCTTTTTTTCAGCAGGAACGCGGTGGAACAGAGTTCCGGCATCTCTTGAAAATACTCTGCAACAGTGCAAGAAAATAATACTATTTCAAAGAATCCCGTGTGTTTCCTCCTCATTTCTCTCTTGAGAGTCCCGCCACCTCTTTCCCCAGAAACGCCCCCCCCCCCCCCGTCCAGAAGTATCAGGAAGTCCACTGTTGGCAGTGGAACATCATACCTGGGTAGAATCCCTAGGGCTTTTCTACTCTTACTGGAAATGGAGTCTTGCAGTAGTAGTAGATGTTGAGTAGAGAGTCCAGCATCCTTAACAGTCTGATCTCTGCAAGGATTTTTAGCTTGGTTTAAATATCTGAACAGCAGTACTGAATATGGAAAACAACAACTGCGTCATTCACCTTAAGGACGTTGAGGTGACTCTGGGGCGCCGAAAAGGATAGAGAAGAGGATGTGAACGTGACCCACCACCGTGTAAGTCCCGTGGAATGCAAATGCAGCATGCCAAGGAAGGGTTAGAGAAAAGGCCACATGCTCACATTTCTTCTTCTGTGCAATATTTAAAAATACAGCCACTCTGTGCATGTAGAAGGTAAACAGAATCTGAAGGGGACTCTCGACAGTATTTTCCTTATGCCGCATGAAAACCCCCCCACATAACATACCTTTCAATTAGGGAGTTCAAACCCTTCTTTTCCAGTTGGTAGCTATCATTTTTTTCCCATTCCTGCCCTGTAGAATCTGTGGTTCCTTTTAATCTTACTCCCTACCAATCTAAATATAATCTCACCCTCTTATATTTTCTTAAAACATCGTGTTGGTACTTATAAAAATAAAAACTCTAACTTGAAATTTAAAGGAAAGTGTGAACAGTCCTTTAGTGTTTTATCTGTTTTCCTCACCCTCCCTCCTCTTTAAAAAGAAAACGGGGAGAGAATGTGATCATAGAATCAAAGAATCATAGGGTTGGAAGGGACCTCCGGGATCATCTAGTCCAACCCCCTGCCCAATGCAGGAAATTCACAACTACCTCCCCCCCTCCCACTGCACACACACCCAGTGCCCCCTGGTCCATGCCAAGAAGCTGGCAAAACACCATCAGGATTCCTAGCCCAATTGGCTTGCGGGAAATTACTACCTGACCCCAAGTAGCGATCGGCGTTATCTTGGTCATGTAAGAAGGGGCCAAGAGAACTAAGCACTGATGTAACCCTTCCTGCCCTCCCTCTCCTGATCTGCCTAGGTTCACAGAACCAGCATTGCTGTCAGGTGGACATCTAGCCTCTGCTTAAAAAGCTAAATGCCAGGGATGTTTTGATGCCACTCCAGGCTGGGGCACAGTCCACACATGGAAGGTGAGCATGCTAAGAGACCGTCCCCAAACCTATCAGGCTTCTGTTGTTTCATCCGCAATTCCTACTAAAGAGTTCAACTGATGTCAAGGTTAAAGTAACTTTTAGACAAACAGCTTATCCATTACAAAGGCAACCTGTGCCATATTTGGACTCAGCGTGGTTCCTTACTTTTTTTTTTCTTGCTCGCTGGTGTACAGCTGCCCATGCCTGCGGGCAAGCTTGGATGCCGTGCCAGAAATGTGCAATATATTAAGGCTTGATTGCCGTAACAATAAAAAGGGAAGTAATGAGGTATTAACAAAAAGCAACTGTTGAATCAAGCTTCAAGGCCTCACTGACATTTAAGCAGGTATATAGTTTCCAGGCAACCCTCCCCTGCCCCCCTTCCCTTTTAAAAAATGTGCTTTTAAGTCTGCCTGGATTTTGTCCATTGAAGCTGTACTTTGGTTGTTCAAATGGGGAAGGGAAGCAGCAAACACTCTGTGTGAACTTTTCCTGTTCACCTGCCCAATTATTTCAAAGCAATTAACTTCAAACAGCACGGCAGGTTAGTCCGGGGCTTCCTGTAGAGAACTGTGCGGCCGCTGGGAATATACCTGGCTTTAAGTGAGGTTCTTGCGGTTATGAACAACAGCCATCTCAGATGATAGATGTTTAGGGAGACAAGTACAGAGGCATGTTGTGGAATGCTGGTCTGTAAATATCCTTCGTATCTAAGGTGCTTCAGGTCAGGGCTCAACAAATCCTGGGCACCAGGTCACCACGGTGCCTAGAAATCTCATCATAGGGTATAATATTTTCGACAAATGCAAAACCTTCATCTCATATTGTCTCTTGGCTTGATGGCTGCGGATCCTGACAGCTTTTCTTCACTCTGCTTTGACAGCTGTAATGGGAGGGATTTGGCTAGCTTCAGAAAAGTTTGCCCCAAGGATAGGACGGCTCTTCTCATGTTCCCTAAGTGCTCTCTCCAATGATGGGAGTAGACAAGAGCTTTTCGGAGCAGCATCAGCCAAGCTGAGAGATGAAGGTTTGTAGAATATGAACTCTTTGTCTTGTAGTTGGCTACCACTGGCTCCGATGGCTCTTGTCCAGTTTGCTCCCTGAATGTAATCCGAGGGGGCTTGGTTAGTTTTGGAAAGCTCCGCCCCCATCTGAACTCTATGGGGAAGGGCAGTTGCTGACCTAAAAGTAGCAGTTATCCTGCAGAGGAATTTCAAAAGAAGACTGGAAAGAGAGACTGCTGAATTGCAACTGTGATAACAAAGCTCAAGAGAGTGCCTCCACCTGGATTGAATCAAGACCTAGGCTTCTTGTCTCATTACCAATGCTGATTTCTCCACACCCACTGCCCCTCTGCATACCCCACCTAATCCAATTACACTTGCTATTGTCATTCATTGGCTATTGTCATTTACCTGCTATTGTCATTCGGCATCTGAAATCACACCACTCTCCAAGATAAAAGGACAGATGGACTCATGTTCTAGCTGTATCTGAAGAAGTGAGCGGTAACCCATGAAAGCTCATACCCTACCACAGATTTTGTTAATCTTGTAGGTGCACTGGACTCTTGCTGTCTTCTACTGCTACAGACAGACTAACACAGCAACCCATCTTAATCTAGAGGAAGGGCAGATATCAGTGGCATGAAAATTCATACATTGATGCGGAATGGATCCTGTTCCTATCCTATCATGCCACTGACCAAAGTTTATTTATGTGTTTATCAGGACTTTTTTCTGGAAAAAGAGGTGGTGGAACTCAGTGGGTTGCCAGCACAGGGGGGAACTCCTGGTGGGAGGTGGTGCCCCTGGTACCACATGCGCACACGAAAAGTGCGCACACGCTCCCAGGACCGCACAATGATGTCACTTTGGGTCAGCTGGAACAAGGGAGAGTTTTTAAAAGTTTAAATCACCCTTGGTGAAAATGGTCACATGGCTGGTGGCCCCGCCCCCTGAACTCCAGACAGAGGGGAGTTGTTTAGATTGCCCTTCGCGCCACTGGTGTGGAGGGCAATCTAAACTCCCCTCTGTCTGGAGATCAAGGGGCAGGGCCACCAGCTATGTGACCATTTTCAAGTGGTGCCGGAACTCCATTCCACTGCGTTCCAGCTGAAAAAAACCCTAGTGTTTATTAAAACACTTTCCTTTGGGTGCATGTTTAATGCCGTCCTCCAATCTATGGAGAGTTCCTCCAACTTCAGTGGCACTTCCATTGGAGGAAAAGTCACTTAAGTTGGAGGAAGGAACCTTAGGCTGGAAGATGGTTGGATCCAGTCCACTAACATTCATACTGCAGTTAACGCACCTAAAGTAGCGACACTGGAGTCCTACAGGGGTGTTTTTTCTTGAGAATGACTTGATTGAGACCCTCACAACCCCTTGGGCATATTTTGTATGTTAACCCCTGAGCCCTGTTTGACATTTTGTTTTTTAACAGGTCTGCTCCTCTTCAGAAATGTGTGTTTTATATCTGGTTGGTGCTGGAGAGTGCTCTCAAGTCATGGCTGACTTATGGCGACTCCTGGCAGAGGTTTCATGACAAGAGACTAACAGAGGCAATTTGCCCTTGCCTGCCTCTGCAACCCTGGTCTTCACTGGAGGTCTCCCATCCAATTACTAACCAAGGCCGACCCTTCTTAGCAGCTGAGATCTGACGAGATCAGGATCACTTGGGCTATCCAGGGCAGGGCTTATATCTGGCTAGAGGTTAACTTTTTTGTTGTGATGACGACAACCTGGTTTACCTCTACATTTATTCAAATATTATCCTTGTGGTGACCTCTCTTAAGATTTTTCTGTGTAACAACAGTCAGGTTCCAGGGTTTTCTGAGGCTGGACCAGTCCTTTTGAATGGCTACCAGAGTGGCTGCACTGATGGTCTGTATATTGTTTTTATGATGTTTGCAACTTGTTGCCTTGTTAATTTAAGGAGATAAGGCAGAATATACGTTGTATTGTATACCCTTGACCAAACAATGGTACGCTCCTATCTGGGAGGGTTTTCCTGTTCCACTGAGCGCACAGCTTTGGGAGGGATGTACACGGAGTAGCAAGTGGAAAAAGGAAACACCCTCCTAGACATTCAGATCGGCTGAATCAACCCTGGCAATCAGTGGGTGACGGATGTTGCACTTGGATCGCCCTCACATCCAAGTAGGATATAAATGTTTTTAAATAAGCGCTACTACACTTTTGTCGTAGCATTAATCATTTTTTTAAAAAAAATGTTAAAAGAGGTTTGTGGTGGGCTGCTCATTAAATCCGGAATCCTGAAGGCTGAAAAAGTGAGTCTAGTTCCTTAATGTTTGGGCTGGCTGCTGGAGCCAAAAACATTTTGTCAAGGCGTGTACAGAAATGGCTGTGTTGCCGCTATATGCGTACAAGGGGGTTGGGTATCGGCTACTGAAAGTGGAACCAGAAGCCACTGATATCAGTGAAAACCCCTCATTGAAATTTACTAGTTTTTGGGGTTTTTAACAAGCCTTATGCTCCTCCATCCATCCATCCATCCATCCATCCATCCATCCATCCATCCATCCATCCATCCATCCATCCATCCATCCATCCATCCAATGCAAATTAATTGGATGGATTTTCACAGGCATCAGGCTAATAAGTGGGTTAGTTTTTCTTCCCTGCCTCTGAGGATATGATAACTACAGCAGCAAGATCCATTCCCAAGTCAGCCTGGGGATAAAATGAGCTCTGTGAAGCGCATAGACTGCCTGAGATCAAAATTCAAAGCAGAATTCTGTGTAAGTTTTGGTGAACCACAGGAGGAGGATAATTCTAAACAACAGTGGTAAGCAAGGGTCATTTCGTAGAAAAAGAGCTGGAGGAACTCATTAGCACAACTCATTAGCATAACTCATTTGCATATGCCACACCCCCTGACATCACCTATCCTGGCTGTTTTGGACCCAGTCCTAGCCATTCAGGGCTGAAATTGGGCCCAAAATGGCAAAAAAGGGCTGAAAATGGCTGGGAAAGGGCCCAAAATGGTCAGCATTGGGCCGCTGCTGAGTGGGAGAGTGATCCACCACCTGTCAGAGGCCCGATCCAGGCCATTTCGGCCCCAATCCAGGCTGAAACGGGCCCAAAATGGCTGAGTTGGGTGGGTGGGGCCACCTGACAGGTGACCTCTTTGGGGAACTGCCGTAACTGCGTTCCTGCACGTTCCCCCTCGAAATGAGCCCTGGTGGTAAGGCAATTGCCAAGGGCTTCTCTCTATATGCCCTTGTTGACAGAATTTGATGCTTGAGCGATGTCTGTTCAAAGTTCCTCATGCAATGGTGCCTAAGGGTGAAAGACCTCTTATTCAAACTGTGCTGTAGGTCAAACTCAAAACCTCGAATGGATGTCTCCTCAAAGTCCCTAGTGATGCTTTGGAGTACGTCTCTATTGGAGCTGGGTTGGAATTCTATTACACTATTTCATCATAAAGTTCTTGTAGTATGTAGGCTTTTGCAAAAGTTGGGTCTATCATGTTAATAATACTAATCATTAATAAAGGGCCATCAAGTCACAGCCAACTTACAACAACCCCTGCTGTATTTTCAAAGCAAGAGACAAACAGAGGTGGTTTGCAATTGCCTAGCAGCCTTACTCTTCTTTGGCAGTCTCCCATCCAAGTACTAACCACAGCCAACCCTGCTTAGCTTCTAAGTCCGGACAAAGCTCCGACTAGTCAGGGCTCTTTAGGCTGCTGTGTCATGTTAAGGTAGTTTTAAAATCTGCACACAGAAGGTAATAAATAAAAACTAAAGTAGATTTTCCAGTTGATTGGCTGTTGTCATTTTGGGCTCCAAACCCAGTGAGCATGCTGAACTTTTTAATTTGGGGAGTCATTGGTGCTGTTGTTTGGGAGGAAAGCCGCTGTGAGAATCTTTTATCAGGGGAAGAGACAGAAAAACTGAGAAATTATAGTGCCAGACGATGACAGGTTGGTCAGTAATCTATACAGATAGTGTCGTTTTCATAAGGCTACTCAGGACAAACTGTCATTAGAGCACGCACTGAGTTCATCTTTATCTCTGCCAAGGAAAAAAGAGCCAAGGTCATAACTGGAGAGTGTGAACATTTCAGCAATTTTCCACTCAAGGGGAGAGCTCTGGTGTGGGTTGGAGGCTTGAATTCTGAGCGTCTTGATGAACTAAAAGAACGCTTGTAAGGTTGAGGTTGTCATGTTAGTACTTACCTATTTTATTCCTTTCCTATAAAGAAAAGGGAACGCAAGGAATAGTTCCCAGTCACACGTCTTGAAATTTCACCTCAAATTTTTAAAAATTAACTCAAAAATGTGTGTTTTTGTGAACTTCTCGGTAGTGAAGTTCGACTTGGAGTTATATTAGGCCCCTGTAAGTCAGCAAGGAAATGAAAGACCCTCCACTGTGAACAGAAGATCTTTTAAAACCACTCTCTACCTGCTGTTGCTGGGGAAAGCCTAAGAGTCGCCTGATCCGGTTTCATTTGTATGGAATGAATCCTTGGTTTCCTTCCACAGTAGCAGTAATTCCAAGGCAGGATTTTGACGTCTTTTGAAGCTATTTTTGCAATGGAAAATAGGTTGCATCTTCGCTTTCACATCTAGCATCACTCTGGAAAGCGCCAAGTTCTTTTGCAGAATAATCATTTTGTATAAAGTAGTGCATCTCTCTCTCTCTCTCTCTCTCTCTCTCTCTCACACACACACACACACACACACACACACACACACACACACACACACACACACACACCTACCGTCTGCTTTAAAACCAGTCAGTCATAAAAATGGCCGGATTTTCCAAGGTTTGATTGTGAGGCAAAACCAGCAAATTCTGTTTTTGGCTCGGTCCAGGGCCGTTTTCACACTGCTTACCGGCCACAGTACATTGCGCCGAGCTCCCAGAACAACTGTTGGATTTTGTTTTTGAAAGGTTTCTGTTGAACTACAGTGACCTTTAAGTCTTTGATGGAATGTCCTGGTAGGTTGAAGTGTTCTCCCACTGGTTTCTGGACGTTTCCATTTCTAATGTCAGATTTGTGTCCATTTATTCTTTTGCGTAGAGGTTGGCTGGTTTGTCCAATGTACAGAGCAGAAGGACATTGTTGGCACATGAGGGCATATATCAGATTGGAGGATGAGCAGCTGTAAGAGCCAGAGACAGTGTAGTTGATGCCATTGGGTCCTGTAATTGTATTCCCTGGGTAGATATAGGGGCAGAGCTGGCATCTGGGTCTGTTGCAGGGCCTGGTACCTGTGCTGGTGACTCTGCTGGCTGATTCATGGTTGTGAGTGAGAAGTCGTTTAAGGTTGGGGGGCTGTCTGTAGGCAAGGAAAGGTCTTCCACCCAGGGCTTCTGAGAGAGAGGTATCATTTTCCAGGATGGGTTGTAGCTCACTGATGATACGTTGGATGGGTTTGAGCTGGGAGCTATAGGTGACAACCAGTGGTGTTCTGTTGTTAGTTCCTTTAGGTTTGTCCTGGAGTAGGCTGTTTCTGGGTACTAGTCTGGCCCTGTTGATTTGTTTCTTCACTTCATTTGGTGGGTACTGTAGTCCCAAAAATGCTTGTTGTAAATCTCTTAAGTGTGAGTCTCGGTCGAGAGCATTGGAGCAGATACGGTTGTAACGTAAGGCTTGGCTGTAGACAATAGACCGAGTGGTATGTTTAGGGTGGTAGCTGGAGGCATGTAGATATGAGTATCGGTCTGTTGGTTTCCGGTATAAAGTGGTATTTATTCGTCCATTATGTAGTTGTACAGTGGTGTCCAGGAAGTGTACCTGTTGTGTAGAGTGGTCCAGGCTTAGGTTGATAGTAGGGTGAAAGTTATTGAAGTCTTGATGAAATCTCTCAAGAGCTTCCTTCCCATGGGTCCAAATGATGATGATGTCATCCAGGAATCTTAAGTATAGTAGTGGTTCCAGTGGATGGGAGCTGAGGAAGCGTTGTTCCAAGTCCGCCATGAATATGTTAGCATATTGTGGTGCCATGCGTGTGCCCATGGCTGTGCCATTAACCTGTAGATATAAGTTGTCACCAAATTCGAAGTAATTGTGAGTGAGTACGAAGTGACAAAGTTCAGTGGCGAGGTGTGCTGTGGTTTTGTCCAGGATAATATTCCGTATGGCTTGCAGTCCATCCGCATGTGGGATATTGGTGTATAAAGCCTCCACATCCATGGTTGCTAGGATGGTGTCATCTGGTAGGTTGTCAATGGACTGTATTTTCCTGAGGAAGTCAGTGGTGTCCCGTAAATAGCTGGGTGTGCCGGTGGCATAGGGCCTGAGGTGTGTTGCATTGCAATAAGAGAAGGAATGGTGTGTTAAAGTTGGGCAGCCCTGGCTCCGCCACAAAGCTTGCTGTAGTAACTCTGTGTTGATTGCCTTCTCTCAGCCTAGCCTACTTCACAGGGTTGTCAGCATAAAAAATGGAACCGTCCCATGTATGACGCCGTGAGGTTATGTGTAGCTTTCAGTTATTTATCCTTCGTTTAAAAATCTGCAGGGGAAATGTGTCAATCAAAACTGATGTCGCCTGGCTTGGATTTTTTTTTTTTTTTTGGCTATAACTCATTCAGCTCGAGCTGCACCTGTCAATATTTTTACTGGCATTTCTGAGATTTCTTCAAGAAAATGGGACCTCGCTCTGAACCAAGCTGTAAATAGCTGGTTCGCTTCATGGAGGGGCTCTGTTGACTCGGTGCCCCCCCCCCATGCCAATCCAAGTTGTGATGGCTCAGCTATTGTCTTAAGTTTTCAAAGGAAACTCCAGAAAAATAAAGAAAGTGGCCTGGCAGAAACCAGGGGCTGAATAGGGATTCTGATCATGCATTCTCTGGCAGAGTGCCCAGTTAAGCTAAGCTTTGTGATACAAGATTTGCTTAAATCCTGGTAGCAAAGGGGATGTACCGGGTCTGATTTCTTATCTCTTTCCCTTCTCCCCAGTCCTGGCAATCCTCAGTTCCATTTTTAAAAGCACTTTTTTTACATTCTACGAATCATTCCCAGCTACTGCCAAACTGGCTGCTACTTACACCAAGCTGAACAGACTGTGTTTACACTTTACTTCTTCTTATGAGTACTGGGCACCCACTCATTGGCAAGTGTCTTTACCAGTGCTTTTAAACTTCATGGTGTGTGTGTAGCCTATGCTCTGCTGAGATTGCCTGTGTCCAGAAACAGAGAACAGAAAGCATCAGACACTTTTTAACCCAGCCAATGGGAGAGATTCTTTTTTGTTTGGAGATTTCCAAATGTGGTACCTACGAGTGCCATGTAGGGATCCCGTTTCCCTGGTGGGGGCAGAGAATCCCCCTCCCAGCCTCTGCCCACCACCACCTCTCACCTGACCAGTGGGTGGGGAGAGGCACGAGGAACAGTCCTGGGAGGCACGGAACCTCTAGGGTAAGTGCACAGCAGGCATACTGCCTGTGGTCGCAGTGATGTCACCTCGAGGCTGGACTACTGTAGCTCACTCTATGCAGGGCTTCCCTTGGGTCTGATCTGGAAACTACAACGCTGCTGCTCGTGTCCTGATGGGTGTTCCATACAGGACACATATTACACCAATCCTACAGCAGCTTCACTGGCTCCCTGTGGAATTCCGGATCCGTTTCAAGGTGTTGGTTTTAACCTTTAAAGCCCTAAACGGATTGGGACCAGCATACCTGAGGGACCGTCTCTCCCCGTATGTGCTGGGGAGAGTGCTTCGTTCAGCAGGTAAGAACTTACTGGTGATCACTAGCCCAAGGGAGGCTCGGCTGGCCTTGGCCAGGGCCAGGGCCTTTTCGGTCCTGGCCCCAACCTGGTGGAACTCTCTGTCTGAGGACACCCGGGCCCACCAGGATCTTGTATCATTTTGGCGGGATGGTCCACCAGGCTTACGATTGAGGCCAGTGTCAGGATCATCATTGAGCCTCCCACCGGTCTCCGATATTCGAGTACAGCTCGTCGGTCTGTCTACCTCCTCTTTGTATGCTGGGGTCGGGAATGAGTGGCGCGGAGGGCAATCTAAACTCCCCTCTGTCTGGAGATCAGGGGGTGGGGCCACCAGCCATGTGCCCATTTTCTTCAAGGGCAACCCACTGAGTTCCACCACCTTTTTTCCTAGAAAAAAGCTCTGCCCAGAAGTGATGCCCCAATTTGGACCCAAACGAAGCACAGGAGCACACCCGTGGCCAGCACAATGACGTCACTTCTGGAAGTGATGTCGTTGTGTCCGCTGGGCATGTGCACACTGCCAGTGACGGGCGATCTCCGGGCGCCCTGAACCCCCCTGTCATTTGCTGGTGACTGGTGGACAAGCAGGGAAACCGCTGGGAGATTGCCTGGGATCCCCAAGTACCAACAGAATCAGCAGGAGTTGCCTGAGCCGGTTTTTCCCCAGTTTGTTCATGAAAGACTTTCCTTTTTCCCAGTTATGTCCTCAAATATGCTCATCTAGTTTGAGTCTGTTGATATCAGCCTTTGCTGTGCTGGAAGAGGTGTGAATCACTGAGGCCTGCTGTGTAGCTGTGACCGATGTGATTACTGTCTCAACAGCAAACGGCTGTGTATATGGGAAGGGACTCCGCTGGTACCTGAAAAGGAAGACACTTCCACAGGGCACATGGTTTTATTATTTTATTTATGTAATTTAATTTACGTAATTTATTGAATATTTTTATATTGTTTTTAACCATTGGAATTGTTGTGACCCGCTTCGAGATCTTAACCAAAGAAGAACGGTATAAAAACCGAATAAATAAATTCGTCTCAAAATAAATTCATCTCAAAATAAGTTCATCTCTCTCTATTTATTTATTTTTGTTTTTTATTTATTTATTTGTTGGATTTATACCCCACCTTCCCTGCAAGCGGGCTCAGGGCAGGTCACATCAGAAAACCACAACACACACACACACACACACACACACACACACACACAAAATAAATTACAGTTTTGAATCATAAGGCAGCTTATATAGTGTAAATCACTATGAACTATGGCTGGTACGTCCCATAAGCAATTCAATAGATTTCTGCAACAGTTAGTATGCAGTAGTGTCGTCCACAGTCCCTATCCCTTTTCCAAAGCATCTTTCTGAACCATTTTGATACAGGACAGTCCTCCTCCATGCCTAAAAGCCCTCCTGGATAATTCCATTTTGCAAAGTGTAAAGCCAGGAGGAGCCTTGTGTAGTCCTTCTCACCTGAATGCATGTGTATGGAGAGTTGTTGATTTTGCCCATTTAAAAGGTGGTACCTGCAGAATTCTCAGGGCCAAACTACAAGTGACGAATGACACAGGTTGGACACTTGTCAGCTTCCCTCAAGTTTTGATGGGAAATGTAGGCAGCTTGGCAGAATATTGGACGAGTGACAGTTGAAAAGTCCATTGGACAGCAGGCGGAGAGCGAAGCTGCAAGACCAGGACGCCTACATTTCCCATCAAAACTTGAGGGAAGCTGACAAGTGTCCGACCTGTGTCAGGCGTCATTTGTAGCTTGGCCCTTTGTTCAGATGAGCGAAAGTGACATGGTGGAGCATAGGGAGAGAGGTGATTCCACAGAGAGGAGGGACAAAGGCCATGAAGAGCTTTGCATGTGATAGCTAAAACCTTGAACTGAGCTTGGTAACTGATAGGCAGCCATTGGAGTAACTGCAGAATGGGATGAATGTGCATACTCCGCCTAGGTCCTGATAATAATTGAGCTATAGCTTTCCCCACTAACTGGAGTCTCTGAGTTGACTTTCAAGCCTGCACCTCCCAGATTTTATTCTGACACTCTAACCACTATACCATGCTTACTTTTTGATTCTGTGCATGGGCTTTGTTTTGCACAGCAGCTGTAGGAGAAGGCTTCGGCGGCTGGCCACAAGTCCTTGTGTTCTTTTGGCCTTGCTGACACAGCCACAGGACGACCCTTTCAGACAAATACGTGCTGATTTGATTTGCATAATTCTGTTAGCAGAATTTGGATTTATTGTTTTTTTAATGGAGCGCCCATCTGTATCTTGATTTGGATTGTGATCATAAAGGTTACAGTGGAAAGTGAATCTCTAGTTGAAAGGATTTGCTCAAATGGGAGGTTTTGAAATTCTGTGCTGATTATTCCCCCACCTCACCTGCTTGCTAAATTTTACCTGCCGGAAGCCTTCTTATTCATCACCCTGCATTAGGTGTGTGGAACAGATGGCTTCTTGAAACTATAAAGGCGGATGGGAGTTCTTTGAGAGAGATCCTAATTTGCTTCTGAGCCTCTAAATTGAGTGATGGAGCTGCCATTTCCCTGTACGCTCGAGGCCATCACTGCGTAGGGTTGTTTTTTGTGCCCTGAAATGCATTTGGGGAGGCTTGCACTTGTTTATCACGGCCACTTCCTTTCAGGGTCTGGATGGAAGGCAGAGGGTCAATATGGCAGAAGTGTGGCAAGCAAGCTTTTCTCCTGTTTCTACAGGCGAGGCAGTACCGCACATCTGTTTTGCTGTTGGGATGCTGCATACTTCATGGAAGGTTGCTTTGCCATGGGAACGCCCCTTACTTACCTGCCGCCATCACCTGCAGGAGGCACCTGTGTCCTGCTTTCCTTACCATGGTCAGACTCAAGCTGCCGCTGAGCTGTGGTGGTCAGTGCATGGGGGAGACGGGATTTCCTAGGTGGTAGCAGGTCTGTGGGAGAGGAGGGCAGCACAACCCTATCTTGCCCGTGAGGCCAATCCTCACATGTACCACAGGGTCAGGCCCTCATGAGCAGCAGAACAACCTGCCAAGCCATCCGTTTCTCGGAGTACAAAAAGCCCTTGAAGTATACAGTCACTACTAATAACAACAATTCATATATTTAAAGTGCTAAAGTGCTCAATGAAATAATTTAAAGTGCTAAAGTGCTTAGTGAAATCATTTAAAGTGCTAAAGTGCTCAATGAAATCAATTCAAATTGGTAGATGCCTTCTCATGAGTAAGTCACGCCACCATTACTCACGAGGAGGCACCTACCCATTTCAAGTCGACATGATTGTTGCAAAACTTTGTTATGGACTTTTTCTAAGCACTTTTCTATATACATTGTATGAATGAACTTTGGTATTCCTTCTAATTGTCCTACCTCCATTGAACCTTGGTGTATATGAAGTGTCACATATTTGTACGTTTGAACTGATTTCATTGAGCACTTTAAATATATGAATTATTGTTATGAGTAGTGACTGTATACTTCAAGGGCTTTCTGTACTTCGTGTTAGTTCTGTGCCCCTGGAGCAGCTCTTTTTTGCTTCAAGCCGTCAGTTTCTGGCTTGCATCTTGTGGGCAGGGCATAAGCCAACCCGACAAGAATTTGAGCATCTCTGATCTGGTCTGTTATTGCTTCCTTGAGAGTCTGGGTTAGTTCTGGGTATTGCTGTGGAGCTGGGACTTGAGCTGGCAGCAAGTCCTTCTCTCTTGAGCAGGCGATGGCAAAAGACCCAGCTTCTCTTAGTAGTTATTTTGGCAATAATAATTTCACTGAAACGCAAAATCAACCTCAAATGAGTTTTAGGTGAGACTCTGTACTGTCGTCGGCACTTAGGCATACTCAAGTTTTTACTGTTCTTATACTTAAATGCGGAATTTTAATTTTATGGTCCATTTTACAAAGTATCCTGTTTACCATATATTCTCCATTTTATAGACCTTGAACTTTTTAAACTATTGTTATTTCGTAATTGCGTATTTATACTTGATTTTAACTGTATTAAATTATGCTTAAGGAGCCTCGTGGTGCAGAGTGGTAAGCGGCAGTACTGCAGCCCAAGCTCTGCTCATGACCTGAGTTCGATCCTGGCGGAAACCGGGTTCACATAGCCAGCTCAAGGTTGACTCAGCCTTCCATCCTTCTGAGGTCAATAAAATGAGTAGCCAGTTTCCTGGGGGTAAAGTGTAGATGAATGGGGAAGGCAATGGCAAACCACCCCATAACAAAAAGTCTGCTAAGAAAACATTTTGATGCGACATCCCCCCTATGGATCAGTAATGACTTGGTGCTTGCACTGGGGACTACCTTTACCTTTACTTTAAATTATGCTTGAGGCCTGTGGCCATATAAACATAATAAATGATGATGAGCAGTTATTTCAGGCAGGTCTGGCCAGCACAGGGACTCCATACTGCCTGCCAGTCACAGGGCTGGCATCGCACTTTCCTTTCTGCCCCATTGATGGCGTGGAAGCTGGAATGCTGGCAGCCTCAGGTAGCTCACTTGACCACAGGTCCCACACCCAAGTCTCCCCAACCTGGCTGACCCACATGGCAGAGTACACTGCTCAAGGTCTGAGGCAGAAACATGGGTTGGACCATTTGAGATGGCAGATGAGGCACACCGCTTGAATGCTTCCATATGTAGAAAATTCCTGGCATGTTGAAACTTGTCATGTTGGGAACAGGCTGAGCTGGAATCTTCTTCCTTATCTATACGTATAAAAGGCAAGCCGTATTGGAGACAACTCACCTATTATCCCCGTGCAGGCATGCTTCCACACCCCTCCTTGGGGATAAAAGGTGAGTCCTCAGCAACACGGCTTGCCGAGGGCCACTGCACCTTCCCCCATGCTTATCTGGCTGCATTTCTGCGCATCTCAGTAGGGCACTTGCTTCCCCCCTCCACAGCACTCCCCGCCTCTGCAGCTGCCCCATTTGACCCCAATGGGGTGAATTAGGCAGCTGCTGAGCACAGGAGTGCATCAGGGCACTTGCTGCCCCCCCCCCGGCAGTGCTCCCTGCCTCTGCAGCTGCTTGATGTTGGCCATGGAGGTGGCAGAGAGGCCCAGCATGGTGGTGCTGCCCTACGAAGGCCCCGCAGCAGGGGCCTGCCAAATCATTTTTCTAGAGCCTGTTGTATTTTTAACTTGAAGAGTTTTTCCTTATGCGGAATAACACTAAAAGAGGGGGCACCCGTCTCCTTTGCAGCCCACAGATAGTCTGTTCTGCCACCTCAAGTGTATTCCGTGCCTCTGACATGCACAAACAGAGGAACAGTTCTGGTGGTCAGTGAAAGAAATGGGAGGCGTGTTTGCAGTGCTTGGGAGAGAACATGGATTGAGCCAGGGGAGGCAGTCAACTTGTACTTTTTCAGGGACCTCAGCTGTCAGCTAGGAGCAGATGTTCCAGGCCTCTGAATTATGAACTTCTTCAGAAATATAAGACAAACGGGAGGAGGGAAAGGCCGAGAAGTTAGAAAGTGACAGTGACTGGTCTGACGGTGGGGGGGTCTAGGAGAAAATGTACTTTTTAAAAGGCCTTAACAGATGTGAAGCTCTCCTGAAAAAGAGGAAGTCCTAAGACAGGGAAAAGCTGGAACGCCTTTTTTATTGCTCAAACAATTTAGCGTGAAGTGAGGAAAGGACCCCGTGACTGTGTGAACCTGTGTGAATAATCTGACAGGGGAAAGGAGATAGAGATGAGTGTTGCCACTCTAGAGGCGTTTATCTGTTCCCCTTCGCCTACAAGGGTATCTGTCAGAGTGTTTATGAAGGGCATAAAAAGGTCTGTTTTATCGTCATCGTTGCGCTACTGACTCAATAAACATTGTTTAATGTTTAAACACAATCTATCGTGGGGGCTGTTGGAAGTGGTTTTGCTCTCACCGGCCAAAATCGCCGCTTGCTGCTGTGGGAAATAGGTGAGGGTGGGTGGGAAGAAAAGGGGCGGGGGTTGCAGTCTAAAGTGCTCCCCATCTTTGTTCATTTGGGAGAAAGTAGGCCCACCTGGATAGCAGATACCAGGAAATATTGCTTTGCCTTGGAAAAACTGACGACTCTGTTTTAGTGAATTTTAAATAGTTAAATCAGCGTGTGTTTTCCTTCCGTGCAGAGTTTGACTGGACTGTTTTCATACTCCTTCCCCGCAGTGTTTGATTGCTTGCTTCGTGGACAAGAAATTGACGGTTTGCTAGGTGCAGCTAAATATCAACGTTTGATGGTGATAGAATTGGAAGCCATTGAGAAAGTGATGAGGAAAATGTTAACAGAGCACAGATGAAGGGATCAGTTCTGATGCAACCTATTTATAATAAAAATGGGGGGAAACTGATTGCTTCTGCATAGGGAGATGTGTCCGTATTCTAGAATCATTGCTACAGCAAAGATGAAGATGGGTAGCCTTGTTTATCTGTAGAAAAGAGGTATCTGAAGAAGTGAGCTGTGATTCAGGAAAGCTTGTATCCTACCACAAATGTTGTTAGTCTTATAGGTGCTACTGGACTCTTGCTCTTTTCTACTCTTGTTGCAAAGGCATTTGCCCCAGCGGGGGTGCATCCACCTGGGGCGACTCTCTGGTTTTCCCTCCCAAATTTCCAGGAATTTCCCAACCCAGAGTTGGCAGTCCTAAAACTGGCACACTTTGGAAAGGGCCTCAGCGTTACAAGAGGGGTGGTAAGTAACTAGCAGCTCTAGACCAAACTCAGGCCGTCGTCACACGGCCATAAATTTAGCGCCAAACTAGCGCCATCTCCCGCTGAATGCTCACCTTATTCCAGCTCTCTTGCGATTTCGCCGTTCTCCCCAATTCACCCTTTGTGACTCTTTATGTCATCTTTATCCACTTTCATGTGAATGCCCTGGATCGACTATGAACGCTTTGCAACACCAAAACGCTCACTCTCCCCGATCATCTGTCTCACCTAACACTGATTCTCCTGCCCTCCACAAGCCCCAGCACGACCTGCAATTAAGCCTCGAAGTAATTTTTTTTTAAAAAGTAAGCCTTATAGCACTATAATACTATAGTGCTATTCTGCCGTGGGTGGGAAACCTCTGCTACCTATCAACGTTGGCTTTTGGGTTGGCCCAGCACAACACTGGTATAATAGAAGAGTGATATAATGCAAATATGCAAAAAAAATTTTTTTTAAAGGGGGCGGGATTTTTAGGGCCCCGTTTCTGGAGGCATTTTGACTGACGGTCAAATTGCGCTTTTCCCTTTTAATGTGACTGACTGGAAGTGCACGCAGTCATCAAAAGATGGGAGAATCCATTCTAATAACGATAACAGAAAAAATGATTTCTAGTGCAAAACTAACTAAATAAGGGCCCGTGTGACGACGGCCTCAGTCCCTCACAGTGTATCGGTTCTCCGTCCCCTAGCTATACCAACTCTGTGAGTAATAGGAAGGAGAAAAGGAAGATGCTTCCATCGCCCCATCACCTGTCCTTGATGTGTGACCCTTCCATCCTCCAGGGCAGGTGCGTGGAGGTAGAACATGGATATTTCTTTAATATGAGAATGTGATAGAGAGCCAGCGTGGTACAATGATTAAAGAGTACAGGTCTCTACTCTTTCAAGAAACTGATGATCTTGGACCAATCAAAATCTCTCAGCCTAATTTAGTTCATAGGGTTATTGTAGACCTTAACAAATTTTCTTTGATTCTAGAGTTCAGCCCCAGAATTTAGGATCCAGATTAATGTTTCAGTCTTCAGGGTTTTGTTATGTTAATAACCACATTTTCTAGTCATCATTACCACAAAACCTAATCCTAAATGCTTCATAGTTTTTCATCATTTTGTTAAATCTACGGCAAAACTTCTGTACTATATAAATAAATATGATATCTTGATTGTCGTCAACATAACAAAAAGCTAACCTCTAACTCCTCATTTTTTGACAATTTCATTATTATTTGAAAAGGCTCAATTTAGTTGAATACTGAAGCCAGTGTAGAAAGCACCGGGTTAAGAAATGGATTCATCCACTACCACTGAATGATGTGAAATTAACAAACTAGCAATGACAAAAAACTTCATGCACATGCATTTTATGTTATACAACAAACATATTCCTTCCATTGAAAATCATCAAAAGACACAATAGAATCATTGCTGAAAATACTAGGCACCGCAATGAAACTTCTAGGAACCATGGCCATCCTGCGCCTGGGATTTGGTGAGCCCTGGGCTATTCTAAGTATAAAATGGGGGGGAGGGGCTCCTGTACCTCCATGAGCTTCTTGGAGGAAGAGCAGGATAGATACATATTTAAAATGGTATATGCTTGCAAAATTGTTCATACATGTTGATAAAGCTTATTTGCAACCGTTCAGTTTTGCTTGGGGATGGGATGTATCAATTATGGGTATTGGGTACATCAACAATTGGTACTGCAAGAGATAATAGATGCTAAGCCCCTTAAACTGTTACGTGAGTGGAAAGTAGGGCCCGGACAATGCGTGTCTTGCAGGTTTTGCTTTGATCTTGTACTAATGGGTGTCCAGTGGAGTTTACTTTGTTTATCTCCCTACCGTGTCCCTCCAGTGGCATCTACATTCACAGATTTCTTCATCTGGAAGAGTGAAAATAGAAAGTCAACAGAACCTTTTGATGTATCTTAAGATACAGGCTTTGAAAGCGACTGCACATGGAGTCAAAGGGAACCTTTCAAGTGTTATCTTAGTCCCCCTTCTGGGTTTGTGCTGAGAGTGCTGGTGCTTTGGTGGAAGGTAATTGCTTTTTAAATAGGAGACCAGGCTGGCCTTCTTAACGGAGTTGTTTGTTTTTCCTGTAATTAGGTAAATTCATCACTGGGTTAGCTTTTTAATTCAGAGCACCGAGGCCGTTTGGAAGAAGCGGCTGGCAAAACAATCCAGTGTTTGCAATATTTTTGCGATACAAAGATTGCTTGGGTAGATCTGACTTAACAACAAGGGCAGCAAGACAAATGACCTTGACTCTGTGTGTGTGTGTGTGTGTGTGTGTGTGTGTGTGTGTGTCGGGAACATGGGGAACTGAACACAATAATAGAACCACAATTCCTTTGTTTTGAAAAACCACTAATTTTTTTTTTTTTGCCGTTCATGACCAAAATAACCCTGGACAAAGAAATATGCCCTTAACTTGCAGTCTAACAATAACAGTTGCCTTTGATTATTAAAATTGGTGTTGTCTTCAGTAGACTAATCTGTCAGGGAGGGGTCATAACTAGACATGGGCACAAATCAAAAAAACCCGAACCAGGGAGTTCGTGGGTTTTCACGAACCATGAACCACGAACTCCCACAAACTGGTGCAAGTTCACAAACCAGTTCGTGGTTCGTGGGGTTTATATACCCCTTTCCAGCTGCTTAGCAGCAGGGAAGGAAGCATTTAATCATTTAAAGGGCCCTTTCCTGCCCCTTGCAAGGGGCAGGTCCCTTTAAACTATCAGCTGGCGGGGGGGGAATCCCCCCTGCTGCCTGCCAGCTGATAGTTTAAAGGGAAAGGGCCCTTTCCTGTCGCTGGAGTTTGGGCAGTTTAAAGGGCCCTGCTCCTTGGAAGCAGCAGGGCCCTTTAAACTATCCTCTGGCAGGCGCGAGTGGGGATCCTCCCCTGCCGCCTGCCAGTGGATAGTTTAAAGGGCCCTGCTGCTTGCAAGAGGCAGAAGTTTAAATGGCCATTTCCCTGGGGAAATGGCCATTTAAATTACCCCTTTAATACAAACCAAATGAACCAGTAGACCAGTTCATGGAAGTTTGTGGAAACGAGCTTCCACGAACCACTGGTTTGCGAACCACAAACTGGCCTAGTTTGTGTGTATTTTTGGTTCGTATTTAGGTTCGTGCCCGTCTCTTGTCATAACTTCAGTGGAGAGCACATTATCGTGCTCTTTCTACATTGTCCTCCACTTCTGTAATCTGTTCTCTGCATTGATTATTGTATGCCATGGCTTTGACAGTTGGTGTTGCTTTCTAATTTTGTAATCCTGGTCTTCTTGCATTGTTTGTTGGGTGTTTCATGCTGTCCGATTGTATTGACCAACCACCAGTTTTAAAAATAGTTTGGTTCAAAAATGTTGGAAGGCTGCAAGCAGTATTAGGCTAGATGGTCCAATAGTCTACCTTGATTTATCAGCATCATATGTACTAATTAATCTGATTAAAGGTTGCGGTCTAGATTATCATTATTTAAGGAGGATATTTTCAGGGGTATGTTCAGACATGGGTGTGTGTTTTCATGGGAACCCATAAGATCCTAGTGAAATAGACGTTCTGATTTCATGTAATTGCACATCCAATAAATACCCAAGACCCTGCTGGCTCTCATTTTGGTTTCATTTTAGCTCAAAGTGCTACTTAATCATTTAACACAGATTTACACTGATTCAGACCATTGTCACTAAAATTGGCCTCCCGTCCACAGGATTGGAAAATAGTGCGTGTAATTCTGCTTCTTAAAAGGGATCCAGTAGAGATCTGGTCAATTAGCCAAATTTCTGTTCCCAGTAAATTGGTGGAAAAGTTATTCAAAAGAGAACTATTGGAGAAGTCCCCCTGAAGGTGAAGTCCTGACCTGCCCACTCTTTGGAAGTCTTTGATGGGGTTAATAAACACGTGGATGAGGGTGATCCAATCATCATTACGTGTTTGAGCTTCTAAAACCCTTTCAACAAAGTTCTTCACTAGATGCTCTTGAGTAAACTTAGGCTGAATCCACACACCCGCGGAGCATCCCAGCGTTGTGCTAAATGTTTGCTAAACACCCGGAAGTGTAGCATCTTTCTAGCGCGATTCATTGCGCTAGAAAAACGCTACACTTCCGGGTGTTTAGCAAACATTTAGCGCAACATCGGGATGTTCCGCGGGTGTGTGGATTCAGCCTTGGTAGTCATGGGATAAGAGGACAGATTCTTTCACTGATATTTAATTTGCTTTTTGATGATCTGAAATTGGGGGGTGAGCAGCAATGTAGCCTAATTTGCAAAAGGCACATGGTTACTCAGGATAGTAAGGAATGTGCGGAGCTCTAGAATGCTCTCTTCAAACTGGGTAACAATGTGGGAAGTGGGGTTCGGTTTCTTTCTCCCCCTCCCATAATACTAGGGGCACCCAATGAGGTTGATGGGCAGGGGATTCAGGACAGGTGGAAGGAAAGGCTTCATTCAAAGAGTAAATTACTTTGTGGAGTTCACTGCAATTGGATGTAATGATAGTGTTGAGTTGGCTTTAAAAAGGAATTACTAAGTCATGGGGGAGAGGTCTGTCAATGAGTGATGGTCAGGACGATTAGATGGAACCTCCATGTGCGAAGGCAGTATTCCTCCAAATACCAGTATAGGGGAAGGATTTGGCCTCCATTTTGGAGGCCTCCTGGGGTATCTGTTGTCCGTGTGTGAAACAGGATGCCTGTTGGCTGCTCTTATATTCATGTGTGGCTGCTCTTATATTCATGTGTGGTTCTCCCAACCCTGCTTCGTTAAGATACTTTTAATGAGAGATCCTAGGAATTCGACATGGGACTTTATATATGCAGGGCACCAAACTATGCTCCCTGTTCATGCATTAGTTAATGTAGTAAGTTAGTTGCAACTCCCACTTCTTTCAATATTACATGACCTGAAACTTTCCCTTGAACTAAGAGAAGGAAAGGAATAGTCAGGATTTGCTTCGTCTGTGTCATCTCTTGTCTCTCCTCACTGGGCTTTGAGCCTCTGTCTTTGATCCAACGGTTTTGTATTCGGTTCCAACACGACTTCCTTTACCACGCCCCTGATTCTTCGAAGCATTGCTTAGTTGCCTCCACCAGCATGGCCATTAACCTCTCTTCTTTCTTTCCCGAGTTCAAGGCTCCTGTCTTTATTTATCCTGGCGCTCTGAAATCCTTTCATCGATTTATTAGAGAATCGGCTTTCGAAAGCCAGCTTAGAGATAGCCCTGTCCTGAGAGCAGGCGGAGAGGATGAAGGCCTCTGGATTTAGTCTCGATGTTGGAGTAACTCCTTTCTGGCAAACATGCCTGGACAGATTAACCAGGCACCTTTTGTTTAATTGCAATCATTAAAATGCCATTAGCAGAATTAGTGTTCTCCCTTGACTTTACGATACCAAATATGTGAAAATAGTTTTTGCTGGTGAAGCAGTTCCCAGAGGAAGTTAGAGAGAGATGGCAAGGAAGGAGTTGGAAGTGCCACGAACTTCACAACTTTTCTACATTTTCTACATGTGAAGTTCAGCTGAATTACAACTTCTCTTTGCATAGCTGTGTGTAAGGAACTGAGGTGTGGGATAACTTTCAGGATTCAGTCCAGGGACAAGTTAATGCAGGATCTGGGAGGTCTCTGGGCGTCTCTTTACATGAGACACCTCAGTGCGTGGTCGTCAAGTGTAGGAGACACAATGTTAGCCAGGAAGCGTAGTTTAAAAGGCAGAGCCAACAGAGATCACTTCTCAGAGGGTTTGTTAATTTCATTTTTGCCTTCCTGAAGGCCCTGTCAATTTCACTTCTCCAGTCTAAAACTGTGTGGGATCGCAACCAGAGCACAGCGAGGAATGGAAATGGGCTGGAGCTGCCTTCCAGAGCTGGGCTTGGACCTGGAGGGGTTATAATGGGCTGAAGTTTCCCTTCTGGCATTTCACAGCCCCTTCACACAGCTCCAGTGTATAGCAAAGCCTTTGCCCTGCTGCCGGCTCTGTCTTTTTAAACTACCCTTCCCAGCTACCATTGCATCTCCCGACACGTGTTCTTCATGTGTCAGATGTCTCATGTAGAAAGACAGTGGAACTCCAGGCTTGTTTCTAGGTGTCAGGTAGCTGGTATATAGAGGGCGATGCAAGAATTTCTCTTGCTTGTATGGGACTGTCTAAGTCAGTCTAAGCAACTAAGTCAGTCTAAGCAACTAAGTCAGTGGCTGTTGATAGTTATTTGGTTTGCTGTTGGTTGGCCACCTAAAATATCCCCAACCTGCTAATGCTGGATATTTCAAGTACAGGCAAGATTCTGTGCCTTCATAGTGCAAAACACAAATAAGGGAATTGTACATTGATCAGTATTAACTATTGCTCTAACTTGCTTTCAGTTTGTTGGATCCATCACTTTTTGGTGCCTCAGATAGATTTATTTCATTTATGTCCTGCTTTCCCTCACAATGGGGACCCAAAGCAGCTTATTATTCTCCTCTCCACAGTTTTCTCCTCTTAACAACCCGCTGGGGCAGGTTAGGCTGAGGGGTCTGTGACTAGCCCAAGGTCACCAGCAAGGCAGCTGAGGGGAATTTTAAATCTGACTCTTGAGTGTGCATAAGAGAAAAAGTGCTTCCATTTTGCACGACAAGTGAATTATGGAGTGCCTGGCTCCTGCCCCCGACTGATAAAGATCTTTTATTTATTTATTTATTTATTTTTATTTTACTTCATTTATATTCCACCTTTCTCCCTATTGGGGACCTGAAGCAGCTGAGAGCCTTCTCCTCACCACCATTTTTTTCCTCACAGCGATCCTGTGGGTTAGGCTGGGTGTGTGTGACAGGCCCAAGGTCATCCAGCAAGCTTCTGTGGCAGGGTGGGGATTCGAAACTAGGTCTCCCAGATCCGGGTCTGATGCTCTAACCACCACTTTAGTTCTTCAGAGAACCCTGACTGGGACAGCAGGAAACAATCTGAAGTTATGTGTTTCACACTATTGGCCCTCAGAGTGGACAGGCTTTGGAATAAGTTACACAGCAGGCAGAGAATCTTGAACGTACTTGAAATTTCTCCGATTTGTCAGTACGTGAGATTTCGGGTGGTATTAATCTCATTAACGTGAATTAGTTGGGGTTTATGCCTAGATCACCTTCTAGATCCCCCTTGAAGCCCTCATCCTCTCTGTTAGGAAAATGAAGGGAAACGAGAGAGAATCCCTTTCAAAGCTTTACAGTAATCCTTAGCTCACATTACTGTAAATGCTACTTTCGTTTTTTAAAGAATCAACCCAAAAGGTTGTCTTTCCATTAAGTTCATTAAATGGAGCTGGAGCAAATGGAATGGTGCAAAGTTTGTGGGAAATTGAATTATTTGGGGTTCTGACATTATTTTTATTCCCCCCTTTTTGTCAAGCAATTAATATTTAACTCTTCTGAAATAAAACGGCTGCACAGTATGGCCTTTACAATATAGGCTTAAAATACCTTCCTCTTCTTCTATATACTGTGATAATAAAGCATCGATGCGGTGATATTGAGTGGCAGTTTAATTCACTTTTTTATTAATTCACATTCAGCGTTGGGTTTAATAACTCTCTTTATTTCATCCCATTTAATTTTCTTTCTATTTGTGCAAGCGAACTTTAAAAAGCATGGGCATAAAAAGGGGGGGGGGATGATTTTTAAGTGGCCCTCTCTCTTTGTGTCCCTCATAAACATTTTGCTGCCTACCTAGGAATGTATCTCAACTTTAATTCTCTTGGTTACAAGCAATTTGTGATTTGAGCCATAATCTCCCTAACCTTTCCTGTGCCGGCATGTCCTTGAGACAACGAAGAAGGTTAGAGTAACACATTAGTAGTCTCTTGCCGAACTCCCACCATCTAATGATATTTAACTCTGCACCTAATATGAGCTTACGAGTGATTACAAGCTGTCCTTTGGGACACGACAGGGAGAGAATTTCCAAAAAAAGTTGCAGAACAGTAAGGAATTAACTTGTAGGCCTGTCAAAATCAATTATGTCCCTTGACAACTCAACTCCCCTTTTGTTTTGTGTCTTTTTGCAAACTAACAAAAACGGAGGTCCCACAAGACAGCCCGCACTCCTCCAGTTTGGTGCTTGGCCGACCATTGTGGTTTTCCACTGGGGGCGGGGGGAGGCTCCCGTGAAGTGGGTCAGGGTCTTGAGGGATGGGCAGATAATCCATGGTAGAGTCTAATCAAATGCATTGCTTGTGATGGACCTCTGGGTCATATATTCTGTATTGATTTATGGGTGCTGCTTCTAGCGCTTATAATTAAAACCCACTTTTAATTAAGCCTTTGGGGGGATGGAGGATGAGCAAAGCGGAGTAATCACGCACACACACCCTTTCTCATCTTGACTGTGTATACTTTGAATAGAAGATTGGAACTGGTTTGCTACTTATACATAGTTTTTTTAAAAAGTTCAGAAAGCCCTTTCAAGGAAAGAACAGTCTCCTTTTTCTCCATAGCAGTTTTGTGACAATGCTGAAGTGCCCCTCTGCTGCCTCATAACAGCAATTTTAAATATTTTCCCCTTCTTTTTAAACTTTTTTTTTAAAAAAAATCTAATATCCAGCCAGATGAAAAGTTGTGGTGAACCTGGACGCTTATATGCTGTTGTGTGTCATTTGGTCCTAATAGAAAACATTATGTGGGTTGTGTTCTGTTTTTTGTTTTTAAATTTTAGTTTGGGACCCACTGTTCCAACAACTTCATAACAACTTCTTCATGGTCCAGTCTCTTCAGACGTGGGATCAATTCTTAACCTTCAGCTTCCAGTTGCAACATGGAACCCGGTTCTCATTTCTCTCTCTTTTGCAGCTTTTGTGTCTATCTCCTCTCTTCATACCCATTGTCTCTCTCTCATACACACACCACCACTACCACCACCAGAAATGTTGCATGCATCCTCCCTTAGGATGGGGCATGACACAGTTGAAGGTGAACCCTGCCTCGTTCCTCTGTTTTGACCACCATGTTGAATTGCTGGGCCAAAAGCCCTTAAGAATATCTCAGGCGGGGCAGGGGAGGGAATCCTTTCTTTTGTTCCCCCACTGGTCTTGGATCACAAGGGCTGTTTATCCTCTCTGCCTGACCCAGTTAGCTGTAGGTCAGTTGGAAAGAAGACATGCTTGCCGTTTGTGTTCAGCTGCAGACGATGTAAATAAAAATTTTACCGTGCGTCTTAACTGATCTTTAAAATTCAAGAAAGACGGGATCTCTGTCTAACTGGCCCTGCAAAATGGAGCGTGTTTATCTTTTATTTGCTAAAACTAAGACTGCAAACCTGAGATGGGTCGTTTCTCCCTCTCTGTTGATTTAAGCTGCAGTGGAAGAGGATTGCCTGAAAAGTGGGATAGAAAATAAATAAAGAAAACCTTCTTGCCTCACAAAGAAGATGGAAGACTTTACTTTTCTTCTGACTACGGAAACCAAATTTGTGTTTTCCTCCCCTCTCTCCAGCTAGACAAACATAAATACAGGCAGCCTAACGATACCTAGCTACAATTTTTCTGTGCCTTATGTTCTAAATATCTACTTGTGCATGACATTTACCGAGGAAAAACATTTGCAAATTACCTGTTTGATTAACACCCCCGTCTTTCACAGTTTCGAAAGGGTAAGGTAATTGAACATTGAGTCGACTTTAAAAACATGAACTTTTATGTGAGCTGCAACCCCGGACTGCAAATCTCCCTACCCTTTTTATTAAATGCTCCGTATGTCAGGATGCTGGCTGCCCTAGCGGCAGTTACAGATAGGTACATTTGGGTGAGGGCTGTCATCTCTGCCAGGGAGAAGAAACGCAAGAAGAAAATAAGAAACCCAGACCAACTTTTCAAAAGTAAGCAGAGGTCATGTGAACTTGAGCGTATATTCTAGAATATGCCTCAAAATCTTCTGTAATGTACAGAGGACTGTTGTGGATGCTGTAGGAAGATTTCCCTCTAGGCAGAACATTTGAAAATGCATGCTAGTAAATTTGGAAGAGAGATTTTTAAAGCTCAAGAATGAGAGCAGATAGAAAAGGTATGTTTAATTGTAAAAGGAAGGTTTACGGAACAGTTTAAGAAGAAATTGTGCATTGTTTATATCAGGCCTGTAAATTGACCTGTGTCTGGTCACCTATGATAAGTAAGAATTTCCTTCAGATTATAAGACTTGGAAATGTGTATAAAATGGAAGAACCTTCCTTTCTTCCTTTCTTTTCCTTCCTTCCTTCCTTTCCTCCCTCCCTAGAGGTTAGTGTGCCACAAATGACTAACATAGGTTTGGGTGAATAGGTTGGCTAGGAATACTAGCAACTTCTATGTACCTATTTTGAAGGCTGATTTCTAAGAATTGGACAAGTAGTTTTCTTAAATATTAGGCTAAAGATTTCCAAATGGAATGATATTGCAAAACAGGTATCGGAATACATACTTATGCATATTTTATCCAACTTTCTCCAAGAAGTTCAGGCTGCCTTACATGGTTATTCCCCTCACCCTTTGTCCAATGACAGCCCTGTGAAGTAGCAGAGGCTGTGACTGGCTCAAGGTCACCCAAGAAGTTTCATGGCTGAGCTGGGATTTCAACTTGGTTCTTGTTCAACGCTCTAATGTTCTAATATGAATAGATTCACTTCTCTGAGTTTTTGAAAGATTGCATTACCATATCAGTGGTAGTTTAGGTGTAATGGCTGTTTGGATTAAAGTATGCATAGAGTTCCCTTCAAGTTCTGTGATTTTCTGGTTTTAACAGAAGGCCGAAGAGCATGTCACTACAAATTATTAATGTGATCCGGATCTTCATATCCACTTTTAGAAATGCAGCCAACACACACACTGGACAAATTCACTTCCTACAGCAGAATTCTGGCCTCTTCTGGACACAGGTATGGGGTAAAATGAGACATCACTGCACGTATCTAAAAAACAACTACTTCGCAAGATGATTGTTGAATTTGCATTCTGTGAACATTCGGAAGCTAACATGAAATCACCTGGCCAGGTAGATGAAAAGATGAAGAATCAGTTTTATTTCCTTCAAAAGATTCATCTGCCAAGGCAGGAGGAATTCAGAAGAGTGTCCAGATGTATGCAGAAACTGTGTCCAGGCAGGGGAGTCTGCTAGCATCTTCAAATGTCAGAGATAGCTTCCAGGATTTTATAGGCTCCTGTGCCTCCCCGCTTCTGGCAAGTCTCCAGTAAGTCACATGCTTGTCTCTCTCGTGGGTTCAGTGGCATATTCTAGTATACCCCACTGCTTTTGCCAGCGCTGTTGGGGGCAGAACTAAGGTCTGAAAGGATCCCAGCCAAGAGTCTCTCTACACAAGATGCCTCGGCGTGTGTTCGTCAAGTGTAGGGAGATGCAATGTTCGCTGGGAAGCGTAGTTTAAAAAGACAGAGCCAGAGAAAAACGCTCCTCAGAGGGTTTGTTAATTTCATCCTCGCCTCCTGGAAGGCTCTGTCAATTTCACCTCTCCAGTCTAAAACTAGGATCGCAACCAGAGGGCAGTGAGGAATGGAAATGGGTTGGAGCTGCCTTCCAGAGCTGGGCTTGAACCTGGAGAGGTTATAATGGGCTAAAGTTTCCCTTCTGGCATTTCACAGCCCCTTCACACAGCTCCAGTGTATAGCGAAGCCTTTGCCCTGCCGCCAGCTCTGTCTTTTTAGACTACCCTTCCTGGTTACCATTGCATCTCCCAACATGTGTTCTTCGTGTGTCAAATGTTTCATGTAAAGAGACTCCAAGTCCCTCTATGCTCCCTGCAACTCCCAGTTCTGACTTCCCCTCTGGCAGAATTGCCACTGGTGTTTCCATTGCACTGACATGGCATCACACAAGCGTTGTCATGATGCCGTTGGCATGGGATCTCCAGTGCAACATGTTTTCAAGATGACGAAGGGGACTTAGCTGGGTTTGTGAGCCTGCCCGGTTGATGTAACTCAGATTGTGCCGCCCATTCTGCCCTCCTGAGCATTCCATCTAACAAGATCCGGGCATTTCCGGCACCTTCTTGGCTTCTGGTCCTGCCAAGTTTGCACAGTCCCAAGACTTGCCCGTTGCTGTTTTGGTGCACTGGGCATGGCTGCCTCTGTACCTTATCTGATGGACATTCCTAGGTACAGCCCAAGATGTACAGCCAACTGGAACGTTTTGTTTCCCAAAATGTGTTTCAAACAACAAACTTTACGGTGCAAAGGAAGGAGCCGTAAATGGAGCCTGTAAATGGATTGGGCAAATGAAACTTCCTCTAAGACCATTATAAAACTTTTTTTCCCTTTAAAAAGGTCTGTATTCCGCTTCTCTAAACCCTCTGTTTTGCAAATTTAATTTGATTCCACATCAGCTGTGCAGCACTGGAAGGAGTAAATTAGAACTCTCTTACGAACTGTAGGATGCAATTTTTTAATAGATTTATGACTTACAGGATGGGCATGTTTGGGGTCTTTTTTTTAAATTCCCTCGTAAACAATGCCATTATATCTGCGATTACTCTTGTTTACTTGACTTCTAGGCTGCTGGCAGTAGCGCAGGAATAGATTTAGAGAATTTATACATTATTTGCATCTCAAGAAGGCAACACCAGAGCAGCTGCAAGATTGATTTGGGTTAGAGCTACCATTGATCATATTTGCCTTTTATGGCAACTGCACTGCCTCAAAAGGGGGGGGGAGAATAATTTGGTGCCGCAGTTCCATTGAGAATCAGCGACATCATGGAATGAGAGAGGAATAAATTAGCTGGCTGGCTTAAGCTGTTAGCGCATCAAGTGTATTGCTGAAAACCTCTCTTAGCCCAATACCCTCTCCAAGCTGCATGGCTGGGATTACATACGGCAGAGGTTCTCAAGCTTTTTGAGGATCAGGACCTTTTTTTAATATAAAAAATTTGCAGACACCCCCCCACCCCATAATAGTAGTTGTATTATTTGTATCCGTTGAATGAGAAAATACATTAAAAACAAACAAAGAGGTGGTGGGCTCTCCTTCCTTGGAGGGTTTTAAGCAGAGGCTAGATGGCCATCTGTCAGCAATGTTGATTCTGTGAACCCGGGCAGATCATGAGAGGGAGGGCAGGAAGGGTTACATCAGTGCTTAGCTCTCGTGGCCCCTTCTTACTTGTCCAGGGTAATGCCGATCACCACTTTGGGGTCAGGAGACAATTTTGCCCAGGCCAGTTTGGCTAGGGATCCTGACAGTGTTTTGCCAACTTCTGGGCATTGGCGGGGAGGAGGTAGTTGTGAATTTCCTGCATTGTGCAAGGGGTTGGACTAAATGACCCTGGAGGTCCCTTCAAACCCTATGATTCTCTTATTCTAAGCTTAAAATGACAATGATTTAGTATGTGTATGGTCTCGCAGACCCCTTGCAATAACTCCATAGCACCCTAGAGGTCCCTGGCCCACAGGTTGGGAACTACTAATATATAGGCAGAAGTCATATGTGCTTGTTTAGGGTGTCTCCCCTCCATACTAGATAGTAAATTATTATTATCTTGACCAGTGACGCTCACATAGTGGCTCGGGAGCTCTTTCACATGCCATCTGTGGCTCTTCTGGTCACAGGTCCCCGATGTGGTACATGCCCCACGTTTCAGGAAAGTGGGCAAGGCTCTTGCTTGGTGAGGCTCGTGGTTGGCAGGTAGTTCCCACCTTGAAGTAGTCTCTGCCAGTGGATAGTTAAGCTGCAAGCCTCCCTAAGGTGCAGGCCTCATGTCCGGGGCAGAAATAAATGTGGCTCTTTTGATTGGTGGTAATTATCAAAGTGGCTCTCTGTGAGTCATGGAGTGAGTGCCACTGAAATCGACCCATGTCTAGTGATGTCATTTAGTGTACAATTCTAAACAGAGTTACAGCTTTCTAACCTCATTAACTTCAGTGCACTTAGACGGATATAAGTCTGCTTAGGACTGTACTGTTAACAAAGTATTGCATGCTGTGATTTTTAAAAGGGAGGGGGGAACAAAGCCAGAAGAAGCAGCCGTGGAGGACCGCTGTGCAGAATCTCAGAAGGTTCTTCATCTGTATGTACTCAAAGCCTTCCTCTTTTCCAATAAAAGCCAACTGCATTTTTCTAAATCTCCTGGACATCTGCCATCCCCCTCTAATTTAGCTGAAAACAGCCATATTATTTTTATTTTTGATTTGGTCACTGACAAGGAAGAAGGGGAAATTGCCTACGAAGAGCATCACAGTACCGTACACCCTACTTAGACACGTTGGCGGTTTTTCCATAGCACATCTTTACAGCTTTTATTATTTGGTTTAGCAAGTCAGATGAATGGATATCTGTTAGAACTGCAAGTGGAAATTGAAGCTCCTACTGTGCTTCTCCAGACCGTGGTCACTTGGGCTCATTTCTGCAGGGAGGCAGATGAAACTGTCATGAACGTTAAGAAACGTTCACAACTACTCCAGAGGGGAATGCACCAGTTGCTCGACTTCTGGAGACTGGGGTGATGTTTCGGTACTGGAATTCCCACTGACTGTTCATGTGTGATACTTACAGTGATTTTGGTCTCCCTCTGCTCACTCTAGTAAACACAGAAAGTTAGGCATTATGTAAAATACTGTACCCCCCCAAAAATGAAAAGCTGCCCTGAAGTTATAGCTGACTTATGGTGACCCCGGGTGGGGTTTTCATGGCAAGGGACTAACAGAGGTAGTTTGCTATTGCCTGCCTCTGCAACCCTGGTCTTCATTGGAGGTCTCCCATCCAATTACTAACCAAGGCCGACCCTGCTTAGCATTTGAGATCTGACAAGATCAGGCTCATGTGGGCTATCCAGGTCAGGGTGTTGTACAAAGCAGGGCCAAATAAAAGCTGTTGTTGTGATTTAATTGCTTAGATTTTCCCAATGAGAAGACTGTGAGCAGGGCATGCTGGGAGTCCCTGCCACTCTGAAGCCAGCTGCCCCAGCCACTGCTCTGAAACATTCACCACCATTGTCAACACCGATCCCCTGTGCTGCCTGAGAGTCAGGAAGCATGGGGTGGTGGTGCTGATGTGATCAGTTGTGGGGCAAGGACCAACCTACAGCCAATTGCCCTCCCCCTTTGCTGCCTGAGTGATTCCGGGGTCCCAGAATCACTAAGACACACTCTATACGAGACATCTTACATGAGGACACTCAAGTGTAAAGAGACGCAATGTTAGCCAGGAAGCATAGTTTAAAATTTCACCTCCCTGAAATTAACAAACCCTCTGAGGAGCGATCTCTGCAGGCTCTGTGTAGAGAGGTGAAATTGAAACTATGTTTCCCAGCTAACATTGCGTCTCCCTATATTTGAGCATCCTTATATAAGATGTCTCATGTAGAGAGACTCTAAGACTACCCATGACTGTGTGTCCAGCTTACTAATTCCAGAGAGAGTTAGATGAGTTAGCAAAATAAAACAGAATTCCAGTGGCACTTTGAAGGCCAACGTCGTCGTTTCTTCCGGGACGAGTCATGAATCTCAACTCACTTCTTCAGATGCTCTGAAGAGGAAAATGTCTTTAAGCGGCTGCCGGACTTCAGTCAGACTTTACTGCCTTTGTGTTCTGAATTGCCTTCCAAGAAGACAACTCCAGCTTCTCGCAGCCTGAGAAGTCTGCCTCAATTCTGCATGTACCTTGCACACCCGGCATTGATTCCTGTGCTTGGAATACGAGAATATATTAATGTAGGATCTAACGCATTGCAGAGAATAAGATTCAAAGCCGGAACATCATTTAGAATATGCGTAGTTACCAAGTCGTATGTGTCTTTTTTTAAGACAAAGAAGGGGCAGTCAGGGCACACAAGCCAAAAGGCAGGGGGACGACTTTTGACCTCTGTTATGTTGCTGACAGCTCACTTTGTCCATACATACCATTTTTGTTGAATCTGTGCCCCAACTTTCCACCTGTTTTACCCAATATCTACTCTTCCAGCTTGAAACCAAACGATCAGCATCATATTTTCCTGTTTGGGGGCAGGGAGTGAAAAAGCAGTAAAGAAGTTCTGACTTTTGAAAGCAGAAACATATTTGATTCTTGGCAAAGACCATTATGTCTAGGAAAATTGGCAACTGCTGTTCGTTTAAACACTGTCGTTTCTTCACTCCAAGCAACCTTTCTTTTTTAATGCTTCCCTTTTCATAGTTATGGTTTATCACCAGTATCCATTTGTTACTGTTCCATTCCCAGACAAGATCAGAAAGCGTCAGTAAGCAATGATTCTTCCTACAGACTTGGGATCATTTCAAGCATCTATTAATAAACTGTTTGGGAAAAAGATAACTGTGACTAATGCAGTACTTTCTTGCGGACATGACTTTATTTCTGGCAACACTAGAGCGCGAGCGCTAACACGAAGCAATTGACTGTATATTCTGGGTTCCACGATGAAGCTTCCAGACTGCAGGGGCCTTGTGCTTCCTTGAAGATTAAAGGAAGGGTCGGTTCACGCCTCCTAATTTGCTGATGGTAATTAACTTCCGAAATCTGCTAACCTTTCAGAAGTCTTCCTGTTATCACAAGGGAAATGCTGACATTTAAAATCTGTTTGCAAAGACTGAATGTGTGAGGATGGTGTTTATTTTTTTTAAGAGAATTTGTGCGGTGCTTGTGTGTGCGATGTATACGGAATAAGAAATACGTGCACACTTCCAGTATTACATATCTTGCTGTATTTGGTTGGGGTCTCTTAACTGGACAGCAGCTGTAGGTGCTGCCAAAATGGAACGAAAAAGTTATTTATTTATTTATTTATTTATTTACTTTGTTGCCCCGCTTTCTTGCTGATACTCAAGGCAGATTAAAAAATAGAAAAACAATATGATCAGAAAGCGTAAGGCACCCAATAACCAATGCAAAATTAGCAAGCAATGCAAACCAAAAAAATAACGTAAGAGATGACATCCTGTAAATGCAGAGAATGGTATTATGGAAGCAGAAGTCGAGGCAGTAAGAACAAGATAATACATATACTAAACAGCGCAATAGAGTTTTGAGTACATTTACTCATTTAGGGAACTAGTGCTTTAAGTTTTTGCGGCTGCTGTGCTTTGCTCAGTAGTGGCTCCCTCTGTAAATGTGTTTCTCATTGCTTTTGTGTGTTCTTTTGTGGGTGAGTTCTCTTCCGTTGTGCAACTGACCTCTTCCATTCATTTATTTCACTTGGGGCTGATATACATGCCACAAAGGCCTCATGTCCCCCAAATGGCTGCCACAAGTCCTTTTGAGTCGACGTGCCGGGAGTTTTGTGCTTAGAATTTAGTTGCCAGGTGTGCCCACACCTAATTTAGACTGGGTCTGTGGCTGGCAATGAGAAAAGGCTTAAACCATCGCACCTGGAACATTTTCCTGACTTGAAATGGCCCCAGGGGAGCTGCTATTTGCCCCAGTGATAAAACAACATGTATTGAGGGCTACATGTAAGTTATTATTTGTTTTTGTTTATGTACCCACATTTTGTGAGGAAAGTTCAATAAACACAAAGCAGGAAAGAAGGAAGAACTCCTTTGGGAGCCTGCTGTTGGCTGCATTCTCCCTGCATGCAATGTGATGTGCCGTCAAGTCGCCACTGACCTATGACAACCCTGTGAATGAAAGGCCTCCAAAACGTCCTATCATTAACAGACTTGCTCAGATCCTGTAAACGGGAGGACGTGGCTTCTTTTATTGAGTCAAACCATTTCATTTTAGGTCTTCCACTTCTCCTACTGCCTTCCACTTTTTCTAGCATTATTGACGTTTCCAGAGAATCTTGTCTTCTCATGATGTGACCAAAGTACAATAGCCTCAGTTTTGTCACTTTTGCTTCTAGGGAGAATTTAGGCTTGATTTGATCTAGTACCCTCTTATTTGTCTTTTTGGCTGTCCATGGTATCCACAAAATTCTCCTCCAGCACCACATTTCAAATGAATCAGTTTTCTTCCTGGCAGCTTTCTTCACAGTAATACCCATGAAAAAATATGAAAAGCTTGAGGATTTCCATCTCTCTTTACGTTCTTGTACAGTCTTTGGGGCCCTTTCCTTCCTTCTTTCCTTCCTTCCTTCCTTTAGCAAACAAAAATTAAGATGTACTGAATGTGCTTTTCCTCCCCTGTGCCGACGGCTAATTTGTGCCCGGTGGGACCTGGCAGTCATTAGCTCAAGGTCCTGTGGGCCGGGCTGCCCACACCTCCTACCTCTTTACGCTGAGGCCAGACTAATTAGCCCTAAGCTATCCCTGACACAAAGTGCTTACGTGGCCTGTTTGTAATATTCCTGTGACCGGGGCTGTACAGCTAATGAGCACCTTGGGGCACCCCTATACTAGGACCCTGCTCCGGAGCAAAGTACTTGATCCCTCCCTTGGGGACGACTGGATGTACTCAAGGAGTCGATAAACTTTGAATTGGCTGCGTGCAGGAATGTGGCGTGGTGCACACGGTGCTGGCAAATGATAGGGAACACATTTTTATTGAATTTGGTTGTTGGGTGGTATGACTGGTTTGTTGCTTCCTGTTGGATTATCATGCAGGCTGGTCTTTCGGATAAGATGCCGCACAGTCTAGAAAGCTTTGAGTATTGCAGTGCCAGCTGTGCCCAGGGGCAAAATGCCAGGCCATTGCCCCAATGATCTTACAGTTTTAGGAGAGAGAACAAAGAAAAGCCAGGGAGGGGTGTTGAAGGGTGAGTGGTAAGTAAATGTAGTTGTGCACACTTGGACTTCATGGGAAGAGAGTTTTGCACCTAGGTTTGAAACCATCAAGAGGGAGAGCTGACATCACGTGTGTGCTGTTGGCGAGCATTCCAGGCACGAAGGACAGCAAGAGAGGGTGGGGGAGTTGCTCAGGACAAGAGGAAGCTGTTGCAAATCTAAGAGTCTTGCATTGTCTACCACAGTGCTTGGGGGCTAGGCTAGGGTTGCCAGCTCTGGGTTGGAAAATTCCTGGAGATTTAGGAGTGGATCTTGAGGAGAGTCAGTTTTAAGGAGAGGAGGGCTCTCAACAGGGCTTAATGCCATAGTCCATCGTCCAAATCAGCCATTTCTTCAAAGGAACTGATCTCTGTAGTTTGGAGATCACTTGTAATTCCAGGAGATCCCCAGGCCCTACCTGGAAACACTAGGATGGTCCCTTCACCACCATGTTGTGATAGCCAGGCTCGCACACTGTTATCCTTTGCTTTTCATTAGTCCTTCCAGATTTCAAATCTGATGAAGGCTAGGCAAGAGGACTTGGAATTTTTCTTCTGGCCAGAAACTTTTTTCCCTCTAGTCGTGCTTAAGTACCTCTCTAGAGGGAGAGTTTGATCTCTGCCCTTACTACATTAAGACTTTTGCTGGCTACTACAAAGCAATTGTGGCGGGGAAATCCATTTTATCAGGGGTCATTTCATAGAAAAAGAGCTGGAGGAACTCATTAGCATAACTCATTAGCACAACTCATTAGCATATGCCATGCCCCTTGCCATCACCATTGGCATAACTGATTTGCATATGCCCCACCCCCTGACATCACCTATCCTGGCTGTTTTGAACCCAATCCTGGCCATTCAGGGCTGAAATTGGGCCCAAAATGACAAAAAGGGGCTGAAAATGGCTGGAAAGGGGCCCAAAATGGTCAGGATTGGGCCACTGCTGAGCAGGAGAGTGATCCACCATCCATCGGAGGCCCGATCCTGGCCGTTTCAGGACCAAATTGGGTGAAACGGACCCCAAATGGCCAAAACCAGGTGGACGGGGCCACCTGACATGTGACCTTTTTGGAGAACTACCGGAACTGCATTCCTGCACGTTCCCCCTCAAAATGACCTCTGCATTTTATCCTACAACAACCCCATGAGGAAGGTTAGGCTGACAATGTGTGGCTGGCCCAAGGTCAATCAACAACGGGTTTTGTGTGTACGTATTCAGACTTAGGTTGGATGGAGGGAGGTGACCTGGATAAAACTTCAAAAAATTTTAGGTTATGGTTTTCTGCACACTTACTTTGCGATAATATTTATCTAGAAAATTTCTAGGCTGCCTTTCCTGAGAACCTGCATTTTAAAAAAACCTATTACAACCAGCCATTAAAGATCCAACCATTAAAAGCTGCACAAAATCTTTTGCAACTTAAAACAAGTATCAAAGAACAACAGTTCTCTAGCTAGTAGCAGATTGAAAAGCAATTTTAAAAGATCATGGTCTTAGTTAAAAGCCTGGGTTTAAAAAATGTTTTGGCTAGGCACCGAAGAGACCGTAGGCTAAGTTCCTTTCAGCAGAGTAGAGCTTTCTTCTGAGTCAACAGTCAGATTCATTTGTTCTGCCATTGCTCTCCTAGATATACTACCTGTCATCCAAGGAGTTTTGGATGGTAAAGATACTTAGGGTCAGGTTGTAAGCGTTTTCCTCCATTATTGATATCAGGAGTAGACATGGGCACGAACAAGAAAAAAGAACATAGTGTTCATTGCCATCCAGACCAAAAAAAAAAAAAAGAAGAACAACGAACATTAACGAACATGACCTGTTCACAAACATGTTCATTGTTCGTTGTTCGTGGGGGCCAGCAGGCTCTCCTCTAGCCATCAAGTTCCCTACCACACCACTCCCAGAAACCCTACCTGAGCAGGCAGCAGGAAATGTACCAATAATAAATAATAGCTTGGCCCCAAAGCCTGGCAGCAGCCTTGGAACCTGAAGAGGTAGATCCATATCCCACCACACACAAAGCAAATTCAAGTTCCAGTGCACTTTCCCTGTCTCTTTCTCAAAATGCCAACAGCAACTGTCTCTCCCTCACTGTCTGCAAAACCTGAGCTGGGAGCCCCCCTCCCCCCTGCTCTTTGCTCCCTTGTAACAAATTTGGAGCTCCACACTTGAAAGGAAGACCTGCCTGTCAAGCTAAATTGGGCTTAGATTGGGGTTTCCAGGGCTACAGCAGGAGTTCAGACAGAGTTCAGGCAGTCCCTGCCTCCGGTTGCCAAGGGAATTGATTGCAGGTGCCAGATTGTCTGGCTTGACAAACAGCAACAAAGGAGGCTTGCAATGACCACCTGTTCATTTAGAATGGGGCCTCACGAACAGCATGTTTGTGGACAGCTGATTGGGCTGTTCGTGGCTTTTTTTAGTTTGTATTGCTGTTCGTGCCCATCTCTAATCAGGAGGAGCCTTCCTAAAGTTAAAAACAGAACCTGGCAGAGAAAAAATACTATGTTAGGAAGCAACGGCTTGCTCAATTTGGCTTCTGTACTGATTATTGTAATGTGCCAATATAAAAAACGGCTCCTATAAATTAATCTAGCTCCCATCAGTTAATCAGTTCAGACAGAGGTGGGGGATACTTTAAGGGCAGAGTTGAAATTGATATAAAGAGAGAGGCATTGTTGGCCTTGGTGCCCAAACACGTTTATGTATTGCTGTGGTTCCTGGTCAAATGGGTTTTGCAGTTTTTGAAACACATGGAAGCTTTTATGCATCTAAGAGTCATGCATTGCTTACCCAGGAACTTGGGGGCTGGACCTTTCCAAAGCCAGGCCAACCCTGTAGTAGTGTGATGTAGTGGTTAGAGTATTGGAGTAAGATCTGGGAGTCCCAGATTCAAATGCCTATTTGGCCATGGAGGCTTGTTGATTGATCTTGGAAAGCCACACACTGTCAAGATAATCTTCCTCACAGGGTTGTTGTGAGGATAAAATTGAGAAGGGGAGATCCCAGCTGGGTGAGGGCAGTGAGTAGGCATGCCACTTGCTCTGCTCCTGATCCCAGCTCGGTTAAGGGGGGGGCAGGCATTGCCACCTGCTCCATTCCTGCTCCCAGCTTGGTGAAGGCAGAGGGTGGGTATTGCCACCTGCTCTGCTCCTGATCCCAGCTTAGTGAAGGTGGGGGTGGGTATTGCCACCTGCTCTGCTCCTGATCCCAGCTTAGTGAAGGTGGGGGGTGGGTATTGCCACCTGCTCTGCTCCTGATCCCAGCTTAGTGAAGGTGGAGGGTGGGTATTGCCACCTGCTCTGCTCCTGATCCCAGCTTAGTGAAGGTGGGGGTGGGCAGTGCCACCTGCTCTGCTCCTGATCCCAGCTTAGTGAAGGTGGGGGTGGGTATTGCCACCTGCTCTGCTCCTGATCCCAGCTTAGTGAAGGTGTGTGTGTGTGGGGGGGTATTGCCACCTGCTCTGCTCCTGATCCCAGCTTGGTGAAGGTGGGGGGTGGGTATTGCCACCTGCTCTGTGCCTGATCCCAACCTGGGCTTCCTGCCATGGTGCGCTCTCTGGAAGTCTGGCTGCCTCTTCTGGGCTTTCCTCCGCAGCAGCGCCCTCTGGTGGCGCACCAGGGTAGGAAGTGAGTTATCTTGAATACACTTAGCCTTTTATATAGTAGGATGAGCTTAATGCCGGGAGTGAGTTGACTAGCTTACTATGCCTTATAGAAAAGCAAGGCATAGTTTCAGGTGGACAACTGTGTTGGTCTGCAGTAGAAGAGCAAGATTTGGGTCCAGTAGCACCTTAAAGACTAACTAGATTTCCAACTCTCAAAAGCTCATGCCCTGGAAATCTTGTTGGTCTTTAAGGTGCTACTGGACCTGAATCTTGCTCTTCTACTGCAGATCAACACAGCTGTCCACCTGAAACTATGCCTTTTAGGAAGTTGATGGTCTCAGAAAGTCAACGGGGAGATCAAGGTATGTGTGTTATGTGCCATCAAGTCACCTCCGACCTATGAATGAAAGACCGCCCCCAAATGTCCTTTCATTAACAGACTTGCTCAGAGCCTGCAAACAGGAGGATGTGGCTTCTTTTATTGAGCCCAGCCATCTCGTTTTAGGTCTTCCTCTTTTCCTTCTGCCTTCCAATTTTCTTAGCATTATTGACTTTCCCAGAGAATCTTGTCTTCTCATGATGTGACCAAAGTACGATAGCCTCAGTTTTGTCATTTTAGCTTCTGGGGAAAATTCAGGCTTGATTTGATCTAGTGCCCGCTTATTTGTCTTTTTGGCCATCCATGGTATCCGCAAAACTCTCCTCCAGCACCACATTTCAAATGAATCAATTTTCTTCCTGTCAGTTTTCTTTACTGTCCAACTTTCACGTCCCTATGTAGCCTGTGCAAAGTATGAATGATTTGGGAGCGAAGGACGTGGCCGCTCTACCCAAATCTCATTTGCGATGTTCCAACAGCAGTAATTAGTGTGTATCTCACAACAACTAAACCCTTGAGGAGGGTGAAGCCTTGTTAATAGGAAAAGAGGAGGGGGGCACCCGATCCATGATTAATGAACCGTAAGTCCGTGCTTCATCAAAAGTGAAGCAACAAACTAACGTGACACAATTTTGCAGGCCCATAAAAGGGCCTGTAGAGTCTAAGCAGGCTTTTGTGATCTTGCCTGAACTCTTTTCTCGTCTCCTCTCTGAGGCTAAAAACCTCCATCCCACCAACGCACCAAGCCCTGGGTTTGCGCGGCTTTCATGAAAGGTTACCTGGAGAGAGCGTCTCCCATTCGATGTGAAATTTATTTCCTGATGAATCCAATTTACATTAATGTGGGCTCATTAAAAGATAATTATTGTGCCGCAGAGAGGACCGCTGCATCCATCAATGGAATGTCTGTAATTGTTTTAGTCGTATGATAAAGAGATAATCTTGCATTGAGCTTTTTCATTAATGCTACTCATATAAATGTCAAAACTGAATTTGGGGCGAAAAAAGAAGGGGGGAAAAAACTAACAGCCTGCCAAAACATAATTGTCTCATTATTCTTGGAGCTATTGTTATCCAAATCCGGACACCTGGTACCTGGATCCTATTGCTCGGCTTGGTACATCATAGACATTTGGCATTTGATAGATGTCATAAAGTACCTGTAATAAACATGACATGGAAATGTTAACTGTTAGAATCAAGAACATCGTGGTACATTTAGTTTGCGTTATTGTGCACGCTTACCTTAGAGTAAATCCCGTGGACACAGTTGGGTATTGCTTCTGAGTGGACATGCGTAGAATTTTTCCTCATATTAGCCAGCCCAGCACTGAAATGTTCAGGCTGTGAGCCTACATTTGTTTGTTTGTTTGTTCATTCATTCATTTGTTTGTTTATAGTCTACCTTTCTCACTGAGACTCAAGGCAGATTACACAGCGTGTGTGTATCAAGGACATTTTCATAAACAATGCAATAGGATTGATAAATACAAGTTTACAAAGACATCGCATTAGCAAGAATCCGATACAGAGTTGAAGAAATGCTGAAACAGCGCAAGCAATTCTAGGGCTAACATTAGACAACATGAAGCACAGGTAGCACATAGGAGCACATACTTAAAAGAACAGATAGCATGTAAGGCAATATAGTGGTGAAGTCTCTGGTAGAAGTCTATGGTCTCTAACTCATTAGTAAAGCATCTGAGACTCCCTCCCTACAATACAGGTCTTCTATCTGAGCAAAAAGCCAAAATCAATGGTTTCTGAGATGGATCTCTTTCATAAATGTGTCCTGTTTGGAAAACTGTTTTCCACTGGATTGAATGGAATAGTTTAGCTTCATTCTTCTTCCCTGGAGGTCAAGCTTCAACTTGCTTACTTGAGGCTACAGGAGCTACTTGCTTTGCTTGGCGTACTGTGCTTTGTACTCTGCCTGCTGATATCTATGGGTGACTCATGAGTAAGCTGCTTCACTCTTGGAGCTGGCGGGTCGGACATCGTCACCTTTTGGGGCCCTTCAATTAATCACATCTAGGGCAATCAACAAGTTAATATTAATCATTAGTCTTTTTATGAATTAGGCAGTCAGGCGTAAATAAATTTGCACATTACAAAAATGTCAATAGAGATACTTTTTTGAGAGATAGAAGCAGGGCTTTTTTTCAGCTGGAACGTGTTGGAATGGAGTTCCGGCACCTCTTGAAAATGGGGCCGGTGGCCCCGCCCCCTGATCTCCAGACAGAGGGGAGTTGAGATTGCCCTCTGCACCGCTCTGTCTGGAGATCAGGGGGCGGGGCCACCAGCCATGTGACCATTTTCGCTGAGGCTGATTTAAACTTTAAAAAACTCCCCCCTTGTTCCAGATGACCCAAAGTGACGTCATTGTGCGGTCTTGAGTTCCACGACCTCTTTTCCCAGAAAAAAAGCCCTGGATAGAAGGATAGGTAAGAGAACTGGATATTTACTAAGCAGCTGCTCATTGTTAGAAGGATAATTTCCCCCTTCGCTCCCACCATAACAACATACCAGAACCAAAACTCCCGCTTTGCCCTGAAGCCCAGCTCGGAGACCTCAGGCCGGCCATTTTCTTTCATCCTAACTTACTGTACAGGGTTGTTGTTAGGACAAAAGAAGATAGCCATAAGGGGCTTCTTACAAGAAGGCTGAGATAAAAATGAGGTGAAATAAGTTATTAACAGTCACTCCGCAGATTAGAACTTGCAACTCTCCATACGTCCGGTGTGCAATAGGCAGCATGGTGTAATGGTTAGATGTTAGATGAAGATCTGGGAGTACTGGGTTTGAATTCCCATTCTGCTGTGGAAACTCACTGGGTGACTTCCAGCCAGTCCCTCACTCTCAGCCTAACTGGGTTGTTGTGAACATAAAATGGGGAAGGGGGAATGTTGTAAGTCACTTGAGTCTCCACTGGGAAAAAAGTAGAAATCATGTAAATAAATAAATCAAACGCTTACCTGGACGCCAAGGTTTCGTCTAGCTCTAGCAATGTATCCTCAGCTTCTGGTTTTGTTGACTCTTTGCTTGACATTCAATAATCACAAGCAAATTGATTTAACACCCCTTTGCTTTCAAAGTCTCCTGTGAATGCTGTAGAGTGGCAAGTTTCTCTCCTTGGTTCTCCGTAAGGTAAGGAAGTGCCATGGCAGTACGCTTCCTTTTGTAGGACAAAAGAGCCATCGTTACTTTATGGTTTCTGCCGACAAATGCCTTATTACACGGAAGAGTAAATAAAGAGAATGAAGTGTGTCATTTTACATCTGCCCTACTCAACGACTGGGAGAGGTTGGTCTCTTTGGATTTGTTTTAGATGCAGAGGAGTTAGCCGTGTTAGTCTGTGGTAGCAAAATCAAAAAGAGTCCAGTAGCACCTTTAAGACTAACCAATTTTATTGTAGCATAAGCTTTCGAGAATCAAGTTCTCTTCGTCAGATGCATGATGCATGATACAGAGACCAGTCTCTGTATCATGCATCTGACGAAGAGAACTTGATTCTCGAAAGCTTATGCTACAATAAAATTGGTTAGTCTTAAAGGTGCTACTGGACTCTTTTTGATTTTGGATTTGTTTGGAATTGGATAGGGTGCAAAAGTGAGGGTTGTTTCTCTTCCCGCATTTCTTGCACAATCAACACATGCTTGTGGGCTGTGCAGAGACGGGCAGAGTCTAGAACGATGGAGTCTGTATTAATCCAGAATAATTTGCATGATCGGGATGAGCTGGAGCACTTTTACTGCCGGAGGAGAAGTGGAGTAGAAGGGGGGTGGGTGGGAGAGTCCCACACAACCTTTGTGAGCTTCCCTTAGCTCTCTGGAAAATGCTGTGGAAAATATTCTCAGTGCTGGGGAGATTCTGGCTGATTCTTGCTGAAATAATTGCAAATTATACAGCATGGCACACAAAATTATGCTGGGGTAGGGAGGAACAGAGGATAGAGAGAAGGTTTTTCCCTCTTCTCCTACAGTCCTAAAACTCAGGGACACTTAATGAATTTGATTGGGGATAGATTCAGGGTAGAGAGAAGGAATCACTTTTTTAATCATCAAGGCATTGAGTTGTGGAATTGACGTCCGGAGGACGTAGCAATGACCACGAGCATAGATGACTTTAAGAGGGAATTTGACAGATTAATGGAGGAGAGGTCAGTGCTGATTCAGTACTGATTCTTGAACTTAGAGGGAGGGCAAGAAGGGTTACATCAGTGCTTAGTTCTCGTGGCCCTTCTTACTTGCCCAGGGTAAGGCCGATCACCACCTTGGGGTCAGGTAGCAATTTTCCCAAGGCCAGTTTGGCTAGGGATCCTGACGGTGTTTTGCCATCTTCTAGGCATAGAGTAAGGGTCACTGGGTGTGTGTTGGGGGAGGTATTTGTGAATTTCCTGCTTTGTGCAGGGGTAGGGTTGCCAGTTCCAAGTTGGGAAATTCCTGGAGATCTGGGGGTGTGTGTGTGAAACCTGGAGAAACCTGGAGAAAGTGGAGCTTAGGGAGGGAAAGGACCTTGGCATGGCATAATTCCATAGACTCCATCTCCAAAAGTAGCTATTTTCTCCAGATGAACTGATCTCTGTGGCCTGGAGACCAGTTGTAATTCCGGGAGATCTCCAGCCACCCTATGCAGGGGGGTTGGTCAAGATGACCCTAGAGGTCCCTTCCAACCCTATGATTCTATGGCTACTAGCCAAGGGGACCTCCCGAGTACCAACACTAGGAGGCAATACTGGGGGAAGGCCTCTGTTCCCAGTTTGTTTGGCCCTACAGGGCAACTGGTTAGCCACTGTTATGAAACAGTACGCTGGACCAGATGGACTGATGCAGCGGGGCTCCTTATATTCTCAGCGGCTTTCCCAGAGGGCTACCTGTGGCTGGCGTGGTTGAGAGAGGCTTTTTTGACCTCCAGTTTTTGCATTTGAGGATCACAGGGAGGCTAGAAAAATCTGACAACCTCTTTTTGAAGGGAGCTGTGGAAAAAGCCTTCTCTTCTCTTGCAGCTTTCCAGCAACCCCGTCCCCTTCCCAAATTCCTGCAGCAGGATCACCGAGCAGGCTTGTATTTACTCATTCAGAGGAAACTTAAGATGTTATAAGTGATCGATAAAGAGGTTTTCATTTGCAGACAGCACATTTTGAAATATCATCATCCCATCCCATTGATTTTTGGAACAAAACTTAACCAGAGATCCTCGCAGGAATTGTAGAGATTGATTTGTTCACAAAGTTACCCTCCGGAAAGAAAACTGATGTTAAAACTCAAAACAGTTATGGAGATTTGTGTGTGCGAGTCCGAATTTCGAGTTCTCTTTTTAAGCAAACATACATACGTAGCAGTCTGACCTTTAAATCCTGAGTTGGAAAAAAAAACTGTATTGAAACGATGTGAGCCTTGCGTGGTAAAAATAAATAAATTTAGAACTACATTTCCAGGCGTCTGTCTGCTTCCCTTTATCAGAAACATGCATTGGCTGCAGAAGATAAATGTGGGAGCAGTAAATGGGACAGAGACTCCTGGTAATGTCTGAAGTATATGGAAAGGGTTTTGTGGAAAGGCTGTCTTGGCAACAGGCAGTACCCCATGGGGGTGGATTGCAATGATGATCAGCCCACTAACAGCCTTTGTTTGCTCTGGGACCGTGAGCTAGGAGTGTAGAAGCTACAGCTGGGCCTCCACATGACCAGTGGGTTCCTTTGCCCTGATAGGAGAGTCCCATGAGAACAAGCCATGAGTGATTCCGCACATGTTGGATAACGCACTTCCAATCCTCTTTATAGATCATTAGGAATGGATTTTGTCGTGTGCGGAACAAAAAATCCACCTCAAATGATTGATAAAGTGCATTGAAAGTGCATTATCCAACGTGTGTGGAATCAGCCCATGACTGAATGTTTGTTGGCCTCAGAGAGCCACCCACATGTCGGAACGAGGATCTTCCCTGCTGGTGGCAAAGCCCCCTTTGCTGCTTCTAGCTTCCATGACTGGTGGAGCATCATAGCTTATCTTGGCTCCTTCTGATTCCTTCCAGCAGCTGCTCTTCTCTTAGAGGTTGTCGGATGAACCAGTTCTCTGGACATGGGGCTACGAAGCTGCCCTGTCCGTGGGCTGGTCTTAAAGTAGGGGCTTTGGGCCTTTGGTTAAAAAGGAATATAAAATGTATAAAAGAAAGAAAGAATCTGTGAGAGTGCACGGCCCTCTGAGTAGGTGGTGAAGTGGGCAATACGTCTGTTGATGTGATGAAACCCAAACGCAGAATGTTGCGGTGTTTCCGCTGTGTAGGGCAGCACATTGCTGAAGGGGGCAAGGAAGCAGAGCTCCCCTTTCCCAGCACTTTGCTTCCACCGATCCTGTTTCTCCCCCAGCTCTGGTTTTGCACGTTATCCCTTCCCATTGATTTTTGTCTTGCAGACTTCACACTCCGTAGAATCTCTCTTGGTCCTTTCCTATCGATTCTGTCTCTGGATACAAAAAGACAGAAAGAGGCGCACAGAGCTCGGGCAGTAATGATTCACAATAGCTCATAGAGCGGGTAAACTCAAAATGAGCAACCTGTCAGGAAGCGGAGAGTGAGAAAGGATGAAAAAGCCACCCAGGTGTTTCTGCATTTTGTAGTGATGGGGTCCTCTGTCTCTCTCTTTCTCTGTCCATCTGTCCACTCCCCACCTCTGTGCGTGTTCTGCTTCTAATACAAGGCAGCCCACATCCAACCGCTGGAAAGAGTCAATTTATTTGGACCGCTAATCCGTCTTCTTGTGGCCGCGCATGAGAAGTGTTGGCACACTCTGGCCGTGTTTTTTGTTGCTTCTCGATGCTTGGCTTAGGGTTTGCAAGAATAATCTGGCAGACCTTGAATAAGCACTGCAGCCCTGGGTGTTCCATTATTTTTAAGAAGAAATGCAAACTTCTGCTCTTCATCATCATCGATTTGTGTTTGGGGAAGGAATGGTGAGCAGAATTTCAATCGCGACCTCTGACAAAAGGGACTCCTCCTCATTCCGCATCAAAATTAGAATGAGTGCTAGTTTTGAAAAGTTCTCTGAAGTGCAAACCGTTCTGTCCCCCAGGAACTGGCAAGAAAAGCTTCCTCCTGAGTTCAAGAAGAGAAGAAGCCGGGGCTGAATGGTAGAGCCCCTGCTTTGCATGCAGAAAGCCCCTGAGTCAATCCTCAGTATTTCCGGTTTAAAAAGGATCTTATAATAATAACTGTGTGCTTATATATCTCCCCCGCTTCTGGATAGGTTAGTGCCACACTCAGAGCAGTGAACAAAGACAGTGTTATTATTATCCCCACGATACAGCTGGGGTGCTGGGGCTGAGAGGAGTGGCTTACCCAAGGCCACCTGCAGAGTTCATGGCGGTAGTGGATGTCCAACCAACAGAGTGCTGATTCCCAGCCCAACCGCTTAACCACTGTGCTACAGCATTTCTCAGATCTGTTGGAAGGGAATTGGAAATACCTCAGTCTGCTGCCAGTCAGAGCACTGACCATGAAAGACCAAGTAGAAAAGCAAGTATATTAAGGGAGGGTCCGTGGCCCAGTGGCAGAGCGTCTGCTTGGCATGCAGAAGGTCCCAGGTTCAATCTCTGCCTCTCCAGTCAAAAAGATTAGGTATTAGGTGATGTGAAGGATCTCTGCCTGACCCTGAAGAGTTGCTGCTGATCAGAACAGATAAAGTTGACTTGATAGACAAAGCGACTGACACAGTAGAAAGCAGCTAACGTCATGTGTTCGAGATCTTCCAGCCTTCAGCAAGAGAGCTCTCCTGAATTCCTTTGCTCCGGCAATATGATAGAAGAGCCCAGTGGAGGCAAGAAGGATGCCACAGCTGTGTCCACGCCTTTTAGATATTTATAGTAGCCTGTATTGTCCGTGGTGCCAGTTTTGTACTTTGTATTGAATTGAGCTTTTATATATTGTTTTTAGATACTTGTTTATGGTTCTAATGTGTAATGTTTTCTTCTGTTGCTCGCCATCCTAAGCCCGTTCGTGGGGAGAGCGGGGTATACTTTCTGATAAAAACGAATAAAATGAAATAATACAACAATAGGTCAGTACTTCTCCTGTGCCCACCTCCCTCAGCAGATGGCCAGGATGGGTGGAAGTGCAAGCGGAATAGTTCCCGGTCCGTTCCATGAGATTTTTCTCTGTTTGAGCCAGTCACATCCGCAAACCCCAAGAAAATAATGGGGAGCCACAGTGGAGTTTGCTGGGCATTTCTTATCATCATTGTGACTAGACATGGGCAGGAACAGCATTACGAACAGAAAAAACCCACGAACAGCCTAATCTGCTGTTCTCGAACAAGCTGTTCGTGAGGCCCCATCCTAAATGAACAGGTGGTCATTGCAAGCCTCCTTTGTTGCCTTCAGCAGCCATTCGTCAAGCCAGACAGTCTGGCGCCTTCTGCAATCAATCCACTTTGCAACCGGGAGGCAGGGACTGAACTCTGTCTGAACTCCTTCTGCTTTTCCTTCTGGCTTTAACCCTTCAAAGTACTTCCAGCAGAGAGTCCCGTTTTTGCCACTGTGAAGAGAAAATGACAGCCAACGGGGAGACCCGTGGACCATGCCTTTCCTGGGGTGCAATCTCTCTGAAACTTGGGGGATCTTCAGAGGACAGTGAGGACTATGTCCCCTGCAAATTTGGTGGGTATTGGACATTGGGAAGGTCACTTTGTAACCCCTCAAACTAGCTGCCAGCAGACACTGCTCGTTTTGCCAGGACAGGGCCCTTTAAACTATCAGCTGGCAGGCAGCAGGGGGGAATCCCCCCCTGCCGCCTGTCAGCTGATAGTTTAAAGGGCCAGGTAAGTGGGTTTGAGGGGAGGGGGGCTAAGTGGGGGTCAGGGTGGAGGGTGGAGGGGTTCTGGCCCTCACGAACAACAAACATGTCCGGGAACAGTTCATGTTCGTCCATGTTCGTTGTTCGTGGATGGCACCGAATGACGAACAGGGTGTTCAGGGTTTTTTCCCCTGTTCGTGCCCATGTCTAATTGTGACTCACTGTTAAAAGACTCTTGTGGCTTTGCTGTCAAAAAGCCCCCCAAAAGATTTGGCAAGGTCACTTGTGCTTCAGTCTCCAGCAAGAAGCATCAGGCACATGTTTCTTTACTAAATCGTTCTGCCTTGCGCACTTTCCCTAGGGGTGGGGAAAGCGAGGATAGTAAAGAAGTTTTATTACACATTAAATTAGTTTCAGTAAGTGCGATCATTAACTAGATCATAAATGTGGTATTTGAATGTTGCAAAAGAGTACTTAAAAAAAAAAACCTCCGGGTAATTGCTAAAAGCTACCAACTCTGCCTCTAGATTTCAGGAGTCGCAAAGCAGCCCCCCCCCCCAAGTCCCACTTTATGCAGCTTCAGGTGTACGTGATCATACTTACGTGATTTGACCACCCTACCCCACAAATGCATTTCTTTCTTCCTCACCCGCATCTTCACTAGTGAAGAATTTTTTAAAGTTTCAGCTCTCTGGTTTCCCAAATAGACGCATCCACTTGGGCCAGTAATTTAATTTTGCCCTCTGCTGCGTTGCTCTCCGTCTCTGCTTCCCAGAAGTCTTATTTAGAGAATTCCTTTACATGCGTTTGCTTAACCCAGGGGAATTTTTTTACTTCTGTTTTAGCACTTTCCCTGCAGTGCCATCTTCTTGCAATCTGCTTTTGAAAAAGTGGCTCACCAGGTGTGAAGGAAGGGAGGGACTGCTGCTCACTAAACGTTATAACAAGATATCCCCTAGGTAGGAGGAATGCAGCTCTTGGCTTGATCTTTTGAGTCCTCCTGGCCCTCTGTCCTGCTAGCCATTTCCCATTTCTCCAGAGGCTGAAATGTTCGGGCCACTCTTTTTCTAGCACTGCATTTAGGGAGAAAAATATTTTAAAGTGGGATAGAAGTGAGGAAAGGATCTTCAGACCCAAATTTCAAAGCTGTCCTGAGAAGGTGGAGTGAATCCAATCTAGGCAAGTGTAGTGTTGAACACGACAACCCCAATAAACATCATTTTCTCCCCAAATGAGACTGGTAATGAAGTTTACGATCTGTTAGTTTAATGTTCAGGCTTATTACGAAAAGCTGTTTTCCAGGCCGCTGCTCCATCTAAGCTTCATTCATTTCAGGAAGAACACTGTTCTTTTTAACAAAAAGGAAATCCAGGGAAGCTTAGAGGAATGCCTGTTCATTGCTGTAGCAGCTTCTGGGTAGCAACTCTTTAACAATTCCCACTGATTCATTCATGTTCTGAACAAGCCTGAAGGGACAGATAGAGTTTGTGTTTCCCAAAGCTGAATTCACACAATGCTCCATGTGGCTTTCCTTGCTGTTGTGAATGCAGAGACATTTGCAGTGGCAAAGGAACATCCACACAATCAGAGCAGATTCCTACCATTCGCCAGATAGCTTGCAATTTCCCATCTCCATTTCTTTGTAGGCAATCCTGGACTAAAACTGGCTGCATCTTTCCCTTTATATCTCTGTAACAAAAGGGACTGGAGACCTACTCTTTTTTTGAAAAAAACAAAAGCTGGGGATTCAGAGGACCTAGCCGATTATGGCAATAGATTGTTATAACATTATTGCACTACAGCACGATAATATTTAGTGACTTGGGGGAGGGGTGTGGAACCTCAAAAATCCCCCTGGTGGTGTAGCGAGGAAAACAATGGCGGCAAAGGGCTGATGGAAAGGAAGTGGTGCTGATGTGAGTGGGACTTTTGGAAATGTGCACCTTCCCAGCCAGATGCTGTGCAGATGCAATTGAACAAGGTTTTGGCAAGATCAAAGCAGGGGGAATCCTGGAAAAACTGAGCACATCCATTGTCTCTTATACATCTCAGTATAATCACCTTTGTCCCTCCGACTTTACTACCCTCAGCTGCCTCTCAGGCTGAGTAACTTTGAAGCGTCACTGATGCTTCCATGAAAGCCCAAAATGCAGTTTTATATTTCCTGATTCCAGTTCCAAGACGGTTTAGTATCCAAAAAGATGGATTATCAGTTGCATTCAAACCTTCCTGTATTTTTTGTGTCACTCCTAAACAAATGTATTCTATTTCTGTCCAAACACTTTTTTTAAAAAAAGCCTCTTAATACATCATTTCTCCACACTTGGGAATGGCTCTTTCTACCTCTGAATCGCTCCCTTCCTGTTTTCATTTATTTCTTTTTTATCGCATCACGTCCAGAAGGGTCTTAAAGTGGTTCTCGTCTCCCTTATTTTTGCCTCACAATAGCCCTCCGAGGTGAGTTAGGCTGAATGACTGGCCCATGTTTATTCGGTCAGCTTCATGGCAGAGTGGCTTGGATCCGACTCCAACATTTAACCGCTACCCAGTGCTGGCGCCTTCGTAGCTCCCAGTGTGGAAGTGTCTTTTGGTCTGTATTAATGGAAATGGCTTGGCTCCCTGCTCTTCTGTGGCAGCTCATTGGATGACCTCGGGTCTGCCATTCTATCTCAGCCTAACATACCTCACAAGGTTGTCGTAGGATAAAATGGAGGAGTAGAGAATGATGTTTGGATCCCCATTGAGGAGAAAAGCTGCGTGTAAGTATCAAAATAAGTAGACTGAAATAGAAGAAGGTGGAGTGATTATGAAAGGGCTTGAAAATGCACGTGTGAATTCCAGTCTAAATGGCTTCCTAATTCTCCCCTGCTGCTCCTCTGCCAGGACAGGCCTCCCAGAACGCTGTTGTGGTGCTACCTTGCTAAATACCTTGAAACCCGTCCCCAGCTGCCCTGCCACAAAGCCTTAGCCATGCTGCATCAAGTCATTCACTATTGTTGCTGCTGTTGTTGTTATTTCATTTATAGTCCTCCTTTCTTACTGAGACGCAAGGTGGATTACATAGAGTGAGATTAGCGTAGTCAGTATCAAGGACATTTCAATAAACAGTGCCATAGGGTAAATAAACACAAGCTTACAAAGACATCACAATTAGAGATGGGCACGAACAGCAATACGAACCAAAAAAAGCCACGAATAGCCCAACCTGCTGTTCGTGAGGTCCCGAACATGTGTTCGTTCCAAGCCCTCTTCGTGGCGTTCGTCAGCCATTCTTAAATCCAGACAGTCTGGCACCTTTCAATCAGTTCCTCTGGCAACATAGGCATGGACTGTCTGAACTCTGTCTGAACTCCTGGCTTTCCTTCTGGTTTGTAACCTCTCAAAGTAGCTTCCAGCAGACAGTCCAGTTTTTTCCACTGCGAAAAGAAAATGACAGGAAAGGGAGGGACCCATGGACCATGGCTTTCCCAGGGTCCAATCTCTCTGAAACTTGGGGGGTCTTCAGAGCACAGTGAGGACTATGTTCCCTGCAAATTTGGTGGGTATTGGACATTGGGAAGGTTAGTTTGTAACTCCTCAAAGTAGCTTGCAGCAGACAGTCCAGTTTTTGCCACTGTAAACAGAAAATAATGTGAAAGGGGGAGACCCGTGGATCATGCCTTTCCCAGGGTGCAATCCCTCTGAAACTTGGGGGGTCTTCAGAGCACAGTGAGGACTATGTCCCCTGCAACTTTTGTGGGTGTTGGACATTGGGAAGGTGTTTTGTGGGTGTTGGACATTGGGAAGCTCAAAGTAGCTTCCAGCAGACAGTCCCATTTTTGCCACTGTGAAGAGAAAATGACATGAAAAGGAGGGACCCATGGACTCTCCTTTCCCCGGCTCAAGTTCAGCTAAGTCTCAAGGGGTCCATTCTGGCTCCCATGAACCTCCAACTATGAACATGTTCGTGAACATGTCATGTATGTCGATGTTCGTGAATCCCTGTTCGTGAATGGCAACGGACAACGAACATAGTGTTCGGGTTTTTTTCCCCTGTTCATGCCCATCTCTAATCACAGTAGCAAAAAAACCCAATACGGAGTTGAATAAATGCTGAAACAGAGCAGAAACAATTCTAGGACTGACATTAGACAATAGAACTACCAGTAGTTTCATACTTAAAGCAACAAGTAGGACATAGGAACATGTCCTTAACGCAATAAATAGTACATGCAACAACATAGTGGTGAAGTCTATGGTCTCTTTGAGATCTCCTCCCTACAATACAGTCCTCCTATCTGAGTAAAAAAGCCCTTTTGAATCATTCAGTTTTGCATCATTTGCAGAAGGCCAGGAAATTGGGGGCTCTCCTGGCTTCCTCAGGCAGGCTGTTCCATAGGGCAGGGGCCACCACAGAGAACACACGTGTTCAGGCAGATAATGCAGGGAAAATGTTCCTATGTGGGCAGAGGCCATAGCTCATTGACAGAGCCTGTTTTGCAGGCAGAAAGTCCTGAGTTTCAATTCCTGATGTTTCCAGTTAAAAGGATCAGGTAGAAGGTAATGGAAAAGACCTCTTCCTAAGACCCTGCATGATCACTGCCAGTCAGGGAACACAAGACTGGGTTAGATGGACCCGTCAATATGGCACCTTCATATATTCATGTGATCTTTTGTGATTAGGAAAGTGTTCTTCTTGATGAAGGGGGACAGCTAGTGGTCATTCTACTTTGCGTGTATGCAAAGCAAGTCACTCAATGCTTTGTAGTCCTAATTCTGTCTGTTAATTCTCTCTCTCCCCACCAGAATAAAGGAGTTCGGGTGCCACCTTTAAACAGGAAGTATCTTTTGCTGTAGATGGCAGGTGATGTTCAGGGCATTCCAGGTTAGATGAGGAGGCAGTTGACAACTTGTTCTCCAACTGCACACCATTGTATTTTGCAAGTCGGATGAATGTGCCCAAGTTGTTCTGAAAACTAAGGAGATGGCTTTGGGGCTTATGGTTATCTTTTTCTCTGCAGTTCTGTATGGGTCAAGGTACTTATTGCGCCTGAAATTAACACACTACCCTGCTTGCATTTGGCAGAGCCTGTCTAGTAACTAGCTCAAAAGCAGTTGTTCTTGGCAGTATTCAGTTTGGGGCACTGGTATCCAGGGTGTCGGGAGGTAGAGAACAGGAGCTGCTGATCTTCGAAAGAATGTGAATCCATTTTTTGTAACTGCTCTGCAGTGTGCCATACAGAAGTCTGTCATCATCTTCCCATTCTCAGCAATTGGAATATGTTTAGGAAACATGTGAGGGGAGAAATGCTTTGCATATGAATATGGTATACTATTGGGGTACTGAAGATGTTACTGCAGTTGGGGAAAGAAGTTTCCCCCACTCCCCTCCTTGATTGCATTTTCCACAGATAACACAAACCTGGGTTGTTTAAAAAGCGATCACAATCTTTGTTGGCGCTCACAATAGGGAAACTAGGAGAAGCTTAAGAAAAATCTCATCAGCACTTGTTAGTGTCCTCCATTGGGGACATGACACTTCCTGGTGCCCCTCGCCAAAGTTACTGAGCTCCACAAGTGAGCCAACTTGGAGATGTTTTAGCACTCTCTGAGAAACAGAGCTGACCGTGGTTCTCATTTGAAGACCGTGGGCATTCATGGCTCTAGAACCGGGGTGGCCAAACTTGCTTAGTGTAAGAGCCACAGAGAATAAATGTCAGATGTTTGAGAGCCACAAGACATGATGCATTGAAGTGACTTCAGATGAGGAGGTGGGTTTGGGGGAGTGTCCTGAAAGTGACATCACAGGAAGGGGTGGGGTTTGGGTGCAGTATGCTGGAAGTGACATCATCAGAAGGGGTGGCGCTTGGGAAGAGCCATCACCTGACATTTGACTTGGAAGCGACATCACAAAAGTGACATCACATCCTTGCTAGGCTTCACCCTCAAAGTCCCTAGATATTTTCTGAGTCAGACTTGGCAACCCCAACATTTTTATTTAAAATATGAAAGACATGGAAAGAAAAAAAGAAAGAAAGAAAGAAGGAAGGAAGGAAGGACGGAAGGAAAAGGGAGGGAAAGACATGGAAAGAAAGGAGGAAAGGGAGGGAAATAAACTAGGCTAAAATAAAATGTATGGCCATGGCGATACTCAGAGACCTCCGGGAGCCACACAGTATGTCTAGAAGAGCCACATGTGGCTCCCGAGCCACAGTTTGGCTACCCCTGCTCTAGAAGCATCAAATGCAGTCAAGAATGACCCTTTGATCAACTATAATAGACGCTTTGAAGGATGGAAGTGTCTTGTGTGGAAAGTCTTGCTTTCAAAGCAGTTTTTTGAAATTAGAGGTGAGCTCCCCCAGGGACTGAGACCAAGGAAGCAATTGTTTGCATGAGTGTTCCTGATCAAAGTGTCACAGCTGTTACTTGTCGCTCAAATCCCAAGTAGACAAGCTGGTGTGGGCCAGGGAGTACCAGTAAAAAAGTGACCAAAATTACTCCCCCGCCCCCATCTTCTGCTTCAACATCTCCTCCCCCAAGAAAAACAGTACCAGGAAGAAATTTAAGTTATTTTCATCTCTGAGCTAATTGCTGGCTCCGAAGTAAGACTTGCTAAAATTGCAAATGGCATGAGAATTTACAACCGTCGAGAAACTCATGAGCGCAGCCTTCATCTCCTCCCCGTTCCTTTCCTGGACGTCTGCCCAGGTTTTGTGCCTCAGATGGGGAAGAGAAAATCGGAGTTGGCAGTTCACCCAAATCCTGCAGCTCCTGAAAGGGCTTCCTTGATCCTGCAAACAGGCTTTCATCCTGCCACTGAAATTCCATTTATCTTTATTATGTAGCGTTGGGAATCCACCGAACGGTGGGTTTGGATCGGGCCTCATGCATCAGAGTTGGGGATTTTTTTGTTTTGCAAAATGAGACACTTAAGAATTGGCGTGTGGGTAGGCGTCTGTCGCTTCACCTCTTCTTCCAAGCCAAGAGTGACGAAAATGGGACTGGGTTGCCTGTGGACCGGAGATGCTGGGAGGTGATGTCATTACCTTCATTGAGAAGTCCGAGAAGATGTTTATCGTTGCTACTTAAAAGAGATCTATGAGGAACAATTGCAAATGGACCGTAAGAAATTGGCTCGGCGTCAAGACAATTTTGGAGACCCAGCAGGTAGCTTTTAAAAAAGCCTTATCAAGTAATAAACATCTTGCTGTGTTATTAGACTTCACAATTTTCTTCCCTTTTAAAAGGCTCGTCTGCTTTCGGTGTTAAAAAGGTAACGCAGCGTTGAGTGAGCTTCCCTTCAGACAAACGGCTTGCCAGGCCTTTCAGGTTATATGACTGGAACCTGACCCTGGTCTTTCTGGATCTGAAGCCATTTGGCTAGGTAAATGCTGCCAAAGATGAACATTTCTTAGTCAAAAGGAATTCCACAATTCATTGCAGACTCTCTGGTCTGTCTGTATGTAGCTCAGGGCAGACTGAAGCATGGAATCCGGCAAAGAACTTGGATTCCTAAGAAATGCTGCCTTGCTGTCTCATGACTGCGTTGAAGAAGTCTTTGTAAGAACGTAAAAGGGGCCTTGCTGGACTGGATCAGAGGTTCATCTAGGCCATAGCGTGTTTGCCATTCGCAGCTATCTGGAAGCCTCTGGGCAGGTCACAAACAGAACACGAATATTGTGGCTTTCTGCATCTGGTAGACTGCATCTAAACATGGTTGTTCCATTATAGATGTTCCAAACTATCTGTCCAGAGTATCCAAGTCTTGGGCCGTCGTCACACGGGCTTTTATTTAGCGCTAAAATGGCGCTATTTCCTGGCAAACACCCACCTTATTCCAACACTGTAGCGATTTTCTCTCTTCTGCTTTGTGCTTGATAGTCGTGCTATTTTGTGCCTCAGTGTGAATGCCTCACATCGATGTATTTCGCCTCGCAACGTCCTATGCCCTCCCTTCAATCCCAGAATCCATTTCTTCCTGCGACTCCCCTTTTTTTTATTTTATTATGTCCTTATAACGCCATAACGACATAACACAATGCAAACTTTCTGCTGAAGTAAAAATGACTCAGTCGCCATGGCAGAGTCTTCAGCGATGGGGATCACGCCAGACAGGGAGTTTTCAGCGGGCAAAGGGCTATTTATATAATTTCAAAGGTGGAAAAACAAAAGGGTTGTAATGTTTTGCTCTAACGGAATGTTTATATGCTGTTATTCCGTTATAGCGGAATTAAACGCCAGAATAATTAAAAAAAGGGGGGGGAGGAGCTGCTTCTGCGCGGTTAGAGAGAACAGAACAGAGTGCTTCGGTGTGGACAGCTGGTGGCGCGAAGAGCTGTTAGGTGACCCAAAGAAACGTTACTGTGCTGATAACAGGTAGGACGCTATATGCTGTAAATTTAACGGAAGAGATGCCCGTGTGACGACGGCCTTGGAAGCAGAGCTTCTCTGCCTATTACTCTTTCCAAATCTTCTCTGCCCCACTCCATTCTGTGCTCTCCTCCTAGTCCTGCATTTCAAACTGAAGTGTCACAGTCTTGGCACACAGAAACATAGAGCTGGAAGGGAACCCAAAGGTCATCTAGTCTAATCCTCTACACAATGCAGGAAATTCACAGCTACCCCCCCAAGTGACCCCTGCTCTATGTCCAGAGGAAGACAAAAAACTCTCCAGGGTCCCAGGCCAATGGAGGCCCATTGTTGTGAAAACAAATACGTTGGAGATATTAGGACTGATCTAACCCCCCAAAATCCCTTTTTGCCATCCTTATCCGGGCCTGTGCAGAGAAGTATCTCCTTCAGTGGTTTCTGGCAGGGTGAGATCTGGTCTGGGAGAAAATTCCTTCCTGGCCCCCCAGTGGTGATCAGCATTACCCTGAATCCAGAAACCAGTGGGAGAACACTTCAGTCTACCAGGACATTCCATCAAGGACTTAAAGGTCACTGTAGTTCAACAGAAACCTTTCAAAAACATAATCCAATGGGAAGCTGCTGACTTGGAATTCATATGTGAATTTGATTCAGTCAGGCTTGGATTGAATAGAGACTATGAATGGTCATCTCATTACCAGAAGTAACTGATCCTATTATCAGAAGCTACTGATTGCATCTACTCCCCCCTCCCCTCTCCACCTCTATATCTGACCAGTTTCTTATTACCCTCCATACATCTGACGAAGAGATCTGTGGCTCTCAAAAGCTTATGCTACAGTAAAGTTACAGTAAAGTTACAGTAAAGTTAGTCTTAAAGGTGCTATTGGACTCTTTTCGATTTTGCTACTACAGACTAACACGGCTAACTCCTCTGGATCTATGAGCATTACCCTGGGCATATAAGAAGGGACTACGAAAGCCTAGCACCGGCTCTTCCCTTCCTGCCCTCCTTATGTCATGTCAGAAGTGTGTCCTGTGATTCACAAGGCTGGTCGCAGAGCCAAATGACTCAACTCATAATGGGCTCCCTACGTTGTCAGCCCTGCGTTAGAATGGATTGCCTATAATGCTGTCGAGCAAAAGTTCCATTAAGCAAAATAGAAAGTGATGAGTGAAAGGGGGGGAGTATGCAGACTCCGCTACGTCCAGTGCGAGAATACTAGTCACAGACTCAGCATTGGCTGAGCATACAGTGCCGGTGGCGCTGGCCGCCTTCATGAAAAGCAACCACATCATGCATCCTCTTGAGTCAAAATGTTGGTGTGTGCGTGTGTTGTGTTTTCTTTGCAGCCAACCTGCACCCCTCCGTCTAGCATTTTTGGGAGGCCCATCGTTTTGAAAACAAATACGTCGGAGATATTAGGACTGCTCGAATCCCTTTTTGCCATCCTCATCTGGGCCTGTGCAGAGAAGTATCTCCTTCAGTGGTTTCTGGCAGGGTGAGATCTGCATCTGGGGATGCAGCGTCCTCCGTTCTCGCTGAGGATGATAGCCACGTTACCCTCTACTCTTTAGCCTCCTATATTTATTTATTTAAGATGAGTTTACGGCATCACTTCAGAGTCCGGCTCTCACCAGAATTTTTGTAGCTCTCGCTCTGATTTGGCTTCAAGGCAACAACATGCAGCCAATCAGACTGAACACCAGAATGGCTCCTGAAGCCATTCCAGAGTGAGAAGGTAATGGCCCAGGCCAACAGCTTTGCACTCTGCTACAGTTTTTTAAAGAAAGCAATGGGATGTGCTGCTACCAGGGCTTTTTTCCTGGGAAAAGAGGTGGCGGAACTCAGTGGTGGAACTCAGGACCGCACAATGAGGTCACTTTGGGTCAGCTGGAACAAGGGGGGAGTTTTTTAAAGTTTAAATCGCCCTTGGTGAAAATGGTCACATGGCTGGTGGCCCCGCCCCCTGATCTCCAGACAGAGGGGAGTTTAGATTGCCCTCCTCACCGCTGGAGCGGCGCAGAGGGCAATCTCAATTTCTCTCTGTCTGGAGATCAGGGGGCGGGGCCACAACCGTGTGACCATTTTCAAGAGGTGCTGGAACTCCGTTCCAACGCGTTCCCGCTGAAAAAAAGCCCTGGCTGCTACCACGATTGTAAACCAGGTGGCAACCCAGATGAACCCACAGGGGCTTTCTGAAGCTTTCCACCTCTGTCAAATTTCAGATCGCGAAACCCCAATGGAAAGATGGGTGAGAATCATCAGAGGTCTCCCATGATGAATTAATCTGGTCCGTTTGGCATAGCTATTCTTAACTGTGGTATGCTTTGCAACCTCAGATGTGTTCTGCGCTGTGGGCTTGGGGTCCTGCCCTGTCTTTCAAGAGGGCCTGCATGCACAAGGCCCGAGGCCCTGTTGCTGCGACTGGTCCCTGGGGACCCGGGCTCCTCCCTTTCGTATTTGTTTAGCTTGAAAGGATTCCCGTGAAGGGCTGCATGCCTCACTGTGACGTCTCTTTCATCACATTCAGGCAGGGAGATTTTGGAACTGGTGATGGGCAATCTGTCATTTCACTTGTCCATGGTTACCTTTAAAAAATGGATCTGGGCTGGCCTTGCAAGAGGAAATCGTAGGCACATGAAGTAGACTTACTGGATCGCAGCTTCCCGCGCCCCATCATATCTGGCTTTGTAATGATAGTCCATTTTGGAAGAGGGACGTGAAGAAACTGGAGTACTTTGGCTTTTCATTTCTCTTTTTCTCTCTCATACACACATACATGTGGTGGTGGTGGTGGAGAGTGCCCTCAAGTCATAGTTGAGTTATGGCGACCCCTGGTGGAGTTTTCACAGCAAGAGACTAACAGAAGTGGTTTACCATTGCCTGCGTTTGCAACCCAGGCCTCATTGGAGGTCTCCCATCCAATTACTAACCAAGGCTCACCCTGCTTAGCTTCTGAGATCTGACGAGATCAGCCTTACCTGGGCACTAATCTCATCGCATATGTATAACTCCTAGGTACTTAACTTGGTCTATTTGCTCCATTGACTGTCCTGTTACTGTCCACTTATACTTCTTCGTCCATCGTTTTTTGCTAAGAAGAAGAACCTTTGACTTAGAAATGTTGATAGTTAGGCCATCTTTAGAGCAATACTCCGAGAAGGAGCGATAGCAAATCACAGCTGAATGTCTCTTGCCTTGAAAACCCTCCTGGGTTGCCATAAGTTGGCTGTGACTTCTCAGCACTTTCCACCGCTGTGTATTCATTTCCATTCCAATCGTTTTCAGTGTTCCATCACACTTTACAAAGTGAAGTTTTGGCTGCAGTTACCCACAGTCCCTCTCTTGTTTTTTCCCTGAGACCTGCAAACCTGTGGCTGACTGGGCCATATTATTCATAAGGCTGACTAGGCTAAAGCCAAGGGGCCCTGCAGGGTCTAGGGGCCTGACATTTTGTTGTTGTTGAAGCACTGTTACCTGTGCCCTAGGGCTCCAATGGTTAAAGGCACTTTGCATTCTGCCCCGTAGCAATACGTGTACATAAATATTTATCTATATATATATATATACTCTCATAAGTGCGAGGAACCCCATGGCATAGAGTGGTAAGCAGCAGTACTGCAGCCCAACCTGAGTTAGATCACGACCTGAGTTAGATCCTGGCAGAACCGGGTTCAGATAGCCGGCTCAAGGTTGACTCAGCTTTCTATCCTTCCGAGGTCGGTAAAATGAGTACCCAGTTTGCTGGGGGTAAAGTGTAGATGACTGGGGAAGGCAATGGCAAACCACCCCATAACAAAAAGTCTGCCAAGAAAACGTTGTGATGCAATGTCTCCTCATGGGTCAGTAATGACTCGGTGCTTGCACAGGGGACTACCTTTACCTTACCTACTCTCATAAGTATACTATATATATATATTTATATACATTACTTTAATGCCATATTGCTTACCAGTGCCGGAGGGGGCCTGAATTACTGGTAAGGGGCCCCTGGCCATGGGTTAATATGGCCCTGGTGGCTGCAAGTCTCTCTCTCTGTGTGTATCTACACTTACACATACAGAAATGAAATGACAAAATTCAAGGTAATTTTTCTGGAGCTCTCCATCCCTTCTTCCCCAAGGGGGTATACACAGCCAGTTATCCATTAACAAAATCTTATCTGAATTGCTCTTCAGTAGGAAGTTCTACGGTGGCGGGGGGAGACTTTCCGTTAAGTATTTTGATTTGTGATTTTTTAGGGAGTTTCTGTTATAACCCACCCTGTTCGTTTTTGGGATGTACCACAATAAGATGGAAATGGTTAAAAAAAAATGGAGCCGCAATTTCTGTTCCTGTGAACAAACCCCCAGAGTTGGGCAGATGCCAGCAAGGGAGGGAGGAATCTGCCCAGAACCAATGGACGGGCAGAGCCCGGGAAGGCATTGCTGAGTGTGTAGTAAAATATGTACCGTGGGCCATTTATAATCACTGTAAGCCTTTGCGAGGGCTTTTCTATAGATTTATCTTAATGCACAACCTATAAATCCTGCGGTACGTTTCTCTCCCTGACACCTGACCTCTTCCACAAGGGTTGCCGGAGCTCCGTTCTCAGAAAGCCTGGTGCTTGTGTTCCCCCCAGGGCAAGGGAGGGTTAGGAGTTGAGGGGTCCATTAATGAGGGATGCAGCCAATGTTGCCAGCCCCTATATACAACAAAGGATATTTTATTTTGCTGCAAGGTCAATACATAACTGGGGGTTGAGTAGCATCTTTCTTTTTATTTCTACTCTACTACTTAGCTTTGTGTGTGTGGGGCGGGGTGGTGGTGGGAAACAAGCAAACAAAAAACCCAGTTTTGCATGAATGGATGCACCAGGGGCCTGATAACATGTTGTCTGTCCTTCCGTTAGCAGTCTTTTTACCATCTTATGTTTTGCTGCCACCACAGAGGTTTTTAAGTTCTAAAACGGTTCTGGCCTGAATCTTTCAAGGTGTGGGGTAAAATGAGCGTCTCGTTCCTGTCTGTCTCTACCAGCCATCCCTGACAGCCAGTTTGGTGTAGTGGTTAAGAGAGCAGGACTCTAATCCGGAGAGCCAGGTTTGATTCCCCGCTCCTCCACTTGAATCCAGCTGGGTCACCTAGTGTCAGCCACAGCTCTCTTAGAGCTCTCTCAGCCCCACCCACCTCACAGGGTGATTGTCATGAGGATAAAAATAACAACACACTTTGTAAACTGCTCTGAGTGGGCATTAAGTTGTTCTGAAGTGCAGTATATAAATCAAATAATAATAATACTGTACTTCATTGCTGGACCTTTCTCAGAGCCAGTTTGGTATAGTGGTTAAGAGCAGCAGGACTCTAATCTGGAGAGCCAGGTTTGATTCCCCACTTCTCCACTTGAAGCCAGCTGGGTGACTTTGACTCAGTCACAGCTCTCTCAATCCCACCCCCCTCACATGATGATTGTTCTGAGGATGAGAATAACACACTTTGTAAACCGCTCTGAGTGTGGCATTAAGTTGTTCTGAAGGGCGGTATATAAGCACAAGGCGGTGGTGATGGTGGTAGTGGTGACCATCTATTTGTCCCACCCTTGGTGTACTTGAGGAGGCCCTGATCCTGGCTGCCCTTAGAACAAAACCACCCTAGAAAGAACTGGAAAAGGATGCTGCGTGCTGGCAGGTGGACATTGTGTCTTCTGGTCTGAGCCCTGGGTTGGGCTCAGAGCCATCTCTGTTCTCGATGTGCCAGGTTAATTGTGAGGAGATCTGGACAGGTCTGGTTTGGGGTGTTCACATTTTTAAAACGTTTTTCATGTTCCCATTTGGGCAGAAAGGCAGCATAAGAATATTTTAAATAAAATAAGTAAATAAATAAATATCTGATTTCCTGGTTCTGCCAGTCAACTTGGGTGGAGCTTTATCTTGTGTGGATGGTCTCGGAGCTTCCCTCCAGATCCTCTGTGAGGAGGCCCAGTCTCATTTTGGTTCTGGGCTCGGTCTGGTCCTACAGTTAGGAACCATACCAGCAGAGTGGGAAGGGTGCTGGCAGCTGCTAAAACGCTTGGCGGCAAGGCCCCAGACCCACCAAACCTCTAGTGTCAACCATGCTCATTGGAGAAATCTAGAGCAGAAAAAAAGTTTTTCCTCAAGTGGCACCCCAGGTCTAAGAGCCAGCTTTGGCAGCTTTAAACATGGCATTCCTTCCTGTGGGGCAATGAAAGTCTTGCTGAAGTCTTGGCTGACCTGTAGGGTTGCCAGTTCCAACTTGGGAAATTCCAGGAGATCTGGGGGGTGAAACCTGGAGAAACATGAAGAAAGTGGGTTTTAGGGAGGGAAGGGACCTTGGCATGGCATAATTCCATAGAGTCTACCCCCCAAAGTAGCCATTTTCTCCGGTGAACTGGCCTGGAGACTGGTTGTAATTCCAGGAGATCTCCAGCCGCTACCTGGAGGCTGGCAACCCTACTGACCTGTGAGCAAAAGTGAGTGCTCTACTGACTGCTTGTTTGGGGAAATCAGGGTGATTTATTCCAGATAATAGCCCTTGTATTTATTAGCACCTTCGGAAACCACTTTGAGTGTCTGGACTGCTGGTGCTGATCAGGGGAAAAGGCAGTTTGGGTAACTCTCAGATGACTTAGGATATTTTTTTTAAAAGCAAACCACCTGGCTGAGGTGCACTGAAGGAAAAAGAGAGAGCGAGAGAAGGAAAGACAAGGAAATTCTGCGTGCAGTGTGACCTGCAAGATGGAAAGACGCCTGCTGCGCCGTCTTTGATCTTTCATTTTAATGGCTTGCCTGGGTGTCGCTGTTCGTACCGAATGCCTTGGAAATCCAAAGGGGCATAACAAATAATGTGCTGGCCCCAAAGTTTAATCACTGCTAGTCAAGGCAGGCAGAGAAAGCTGCCTTTGCTTGGCCCTGCAGACACAGCTTGTAATATAGGGCAAAGGAATGTCGCTGCTCCTGCAAGCTGAGGGGTGCCCTTGCATTTTAAAGAGGCAACGCGAGAGCGCCAAGAATGACTTGAAAGAGCGTCGGCCCTCGGCGGTCTGTGCAGGCTGTGTGTGTAAATGGGGCTCTGTGGCGTGAGCGGACCTAAGCTTGGATTACTGCCTCTGTATAGAGATCAAGATAGATCTGTACGGAGATATTTACAATGAAATGTGGATTTATACAGTGCCTGTCGGAGGTGGCGTTACAAGCCGTTGCTCAGGTGACAGAAAGATGTGCCAGCTATATGGCGTCATATGGTTTTGAGAAGTGTTTTTTCTAGAGAGAGGGGGGGGGTGCTGCTACTCTTGATGTTTACTTCCTTGGGGGCCCAAGCCTGCTGGCCAAAAGAGCCGCTGGTACTGCAGAAAGAGGTTGGGGTACTGTGTATCAGTGCACACCACCCAGAAAAAAAGCCCTGGTTTTGGTAAGGAAGATATGAGGCCAGACTGGAACCCCAAATTCTAACTGGGAAATATAACTATGTTTAGCAGAAATGATACTTCTTCAGAGCAGATGATCGTCAAACCTCCCCCCCCCCCACCAAGTATTATAAAATGTTGAAGCAGTCTCCCTGGTCCCTATGAGAACACTTTTTGTCAGTTGAGTCTCAGTGAGAAAGGCAGTGTATAGAGAACGTAAATAAATAAGATAAATAAATGTTACGCTTCTGCAACTGTACCGTTCATGTACCTTACAAATAGGTTTGCTGCCTTTCTCCCCAACATACTTACATGTGAAGGATCCCGCCTTTCACTGTTCTAGATCTGAGCCTTTCTCTCCTACAGTTGCAGTCTTCGTAAGGATTCCATGACATCAAGGAACTCAGAGTGGAACTACAAGTGACAAAAGGCACAGGTTGGACACTTGTCAGCTTCCCTCAAGTTTTGATGGGAAATGTAGGCAGCTTGGCGGAATGTTGGACAAGTGACAGTTGAAAAGTCCATTGGACAGCAGTCGGAGAGTGAAGCTGCGAGACCAGGATGCCTACATTTCCCATCAAAACTTGAGGGAAGCTGACAAGTGTCCATCCTGTGCCTTTTGTCACTTGTAGTTCCACTCTGAGAGCCAGATGGCTAGACTGGGCTTGCACATGGGCAAACCTAGCAGCAATCAATCCCTTTTCTCCACCCCAACCAAGCCAGGAACAAGCTGTACCAACACAAAAAATACAAATGCCATTTTAGAGCAAATTGTTTGCTAAATTTCCATGCTGTTCTTGGGCGTTGGTAAGATATTTCATTGGGCTTTGATGTCATGATAGGCTAGATGGCCATCTGACAGCCATGCTGATTCTGTGAACCTGGGCAGATCATGAGAGAGCGGGCAGGAAGGGTTACATCAGTGCTTAGTTCTCTTGGCCACTTCTTACATGCCCAGGGTAAAGCCAATCACCACATGGGGTCAGATAGCAATTTTCCCCAGGCCAGTTTGGCAAGGGATCCTGACACTGTTTTTCCGTCTTCTGGGCATGGAGCCAGGGGTCACTCGGGGTGTAGGGGGGAGGTAGTTGTGAATGTCCTGCATTGTGCAGGGGCTGGACTAGATGACCCTTGAGGTCCCTTCCAACCCTATGAATCTATCTGAAATGTGAAGAGCGAAGAAACTTTCAAGGCTTTCCCCTAAGAACCATCGGTATTTTTTTTTTGTTTGGGATCACGCCCTTGGTATTCTTCACTGCGTGTGTTTTTGCTATGCTGTTAGTGACCAGTTAAAGATACCCCCTTTCCCTTCTTCTGCCGCCCCCTCCCTCCCCTTGTGCTCTCTCTCCCCTTCTCTTCTCCTCATCCTTCCTTTTGGTTTCCCATTCGCTGTCAGGAAGGGCCATCTCTGAAGGGCCAGCCGAGCACCGTGCCACCCCAGCAGAGAGCAGCTGGAAACACACCTCCAACAGTGAGTGGGGCCAGAAGCAGATCTCCAGTGGTGCTGTCCTCCCCCTCCCCTATTCTCTTTGATGGCTTTGGGGGAGGCATAGGGGGGGCGTCGCTTTGTGACAGCCATCTGCTGCTGCATGTTTTTCTTTCTGAGCTCTCTCCCTGTCATGCATGTTCCTTGCCAGTTGGAGACTGGATTTGTGGGCATGTGTGTCTGTGGTTGTGTGAGTATGGTTAGAGAGTGTGTGTGTGTGTGTGTGAATACATGTATTTATGAAATGTGTGCCAGGATTCCTGTTATATCAATGATGCTGCCTGATCTACTACAAGTTGACTAGGATGTGATTTGTTACAAATGTTCCAGCTGACTTTGTGATCTGCCACTCCATGATTCGATCCAAGGCCTCTGTTGCAAAAAAAATTAAAATAAAATAAAATTTAAAAAATCGCTGTGTCTCAAAATCCCCGGGGAAGCCAGCTTGCAAGTGTCTTTACTGAGGAAGAATGGGTCGTGTGAGTCCACCGAATTTTAAGAACAGGTTTTTATGGGTGAAAAGTTTGAAAAAGCACAGGCCAATCGAAGGCTCCTTGTATGTGGGTTTCCTTTGAATGGGGTTGGGGTGGGGATCATAAGAACATAAGAGGTGTGTAGTAGGAGGCAATGTTAGCCGGGAATTGTAGTCTGGGAAGGGGAGGTGAAATTGACAGAGCCTTCTGGGAACTGAAGATGAAATCAATAAACCCTCTCAGGAGTGATCTCTGTCGGCTCTGTGTAGAGAGGTGAAACTATGCTTTTTAAACTATGCTTCCTGGTTAACATTGCGTCTCCCTACACTTGAGTGTCCTCGTGCAGTGACCAGCTAGTTGTCCTGAAGGGCAAACAAACAAGGCGTGGAGGCTGAAGCCTTCCTTGATGTTGCCTCATGGCATTGGAATTCAGAGGTTGACTGCCTCTGAATGTGGAGGTTCCCTTTAGTCACCTTGGCTAGCAGCCCTGGATAGACTTGGCCTCCACAAATCTGACCAATTCCCCCCTTTTAAAAATTGATTGTTTATTAGGTTTTTGAACAATAACAAACTAATAAAACATAGATTTGTAACTATGTACAAAGAGGATATATGCAATGTGAATTTTTGTTGAAAGTCATTATTTCTTGATCTACATACAATCAGGGCCGGATCGACGGGGGGCAGGAGGGGTAGTCGGCCCCCGGTACCATCAAAGAGGGAGCACTGGGTGCAGCTGCCAGCCCCTGGGAGTGCGCGGGCAGCTGAGCAGAGGGCAGTGGGAGCCCGCCTACGCCATTTGCCTGCTGTGAGAGCAGGGGGCACGCAGCAAGGCTGCTGCCCTGTCAGTGTGCCACCCACACGGCAAGCTGGCTTCCCCGTTGCACCATGGAGCTGGCGGCAGCAGCACGGGTGGCTGAGAGGCTGCCTGCGCTGTTCACCTGCCCCGCAGGACAGAGGGGCCCACGGCAAGCCGGCCACCCCCTCAGCGGGGCAGGCAAACGGCACAGGTGGCCTCCCAGCCACCCACGCTGCCGCTGCCAGCTCCACAGTGCGCCGGGTCAGCTGGCTTACTACACGGGGCAGCGCACTCTGCAATGTGTGATGACATCACGGAAGTGACGTCATCAGGCAGTGCCGGGAGCAGCGCGCGTGAGGCCGGACTTGGGTTGCCCTGGGCTCCGGCAACCCTAGATCTGACCCTGCATACAGTTGAATAGTATTTATAACATAAAAGGGTCGAATGGGTATGCTTTGTCTGTTTGTAAGCCATTGCTGGCCACGTATTCCAGAACTTGGTACCACATTTCAACAAAACTTGTGTGAGGGGTAACTGACACCATATTGGTTATATGATCTGCCCAATCCCCTTTTAAAGCCTTATGAATTCTTCTGAACGGACAGTCCTGTCTCTCTATTGCCTTTACTTTTCCTCTGTCCTCTTCTCTTCATACTCCACTTCCCACAAAAATATTCTTAATTTACAAAAAAAGGGAGGAAATTGCAAGTGAACTAAATTATGCATGCTTTAAATAATTTACTCTGTTCATGATATTTGGGATTTATGCTTTTTGGCACAACCGACCTATTGCCTAGGCTGTGCCTTGGCTGACTACAAACTGCAGTGACCTTCGTTTATGCCATGTGTAGATTTGAATCATGGAGAAAAATATTGTTAAAAATCCTCATTAGAAACAATCCTTTTTTTAAAAAAAGGGAAATAGTGCACTTGGCATTTTATCATTGGTTCCTCCTAATAACATTTCCCTCATTACGCACAAGTGAGTGACAGCATGCTCCCAGAGACAGCATCCCAAATCTGTATTATTTGGGAGAATAAATAAAATATATGTATAAAGGCTTCTGGCATTGCCAAATAACATGATCTGATTAGAATCAGATTCTCGCTGTTCTGCACTGCAGTCTTGGCGTGGCGCCAGCTGCTTCGTTGAGCATGGAGGGTAGGAAGCAAGAAGGCCGGCTCTTCCTCTGGGATTTCTCCACTCCTGATGTTGTATATAGAGGTGTAAGACCACACACCCTTTGGGCTCCAGATTAATCTGTGCTCTCTTTGATCACAAACTCAGTTTGAGCTTAACACTGCACGTGGCCATGTGTTGTGAATGGTGGCCATGCACATAGATGTCCAGATTTATATCCAGTAGCGCCTTAAAGACCAACCAGATTTTCCAGGGTATAAGCTTTCAAAAATCAGGTTCCCTTCATCAGACTGGTACCTGATCCTTTGGCAGAAGGAAGCTTTAACTCTCAAAAGCTTATACCCTAGAAACCTTGTTGGTGTTTACGGTACTACTAGACTCCAGTTTTGCTCTTTTAGGGCACACCAACATGGCTACCCACCTGAAACTGTCTTCATGTCCAGGTTTCCCTTCCTGAGAGAAGAGATTTAATTCTTTCTCAGTGGCAGAAAATGTGGACTTACATGTTCGTGTATTCACACACGTACCATTTGCTATTTGCAGCACCACCTGTCTCTTTAGCCCTTTAAGCAGTGGTACTTCTTGCACCTGAGTCTAAAACAAAGAGTATGTATTGAGTCTGAGATTCCACACTCTACCCACAAGCATTCACTGAAAGAGTTGTGGGGTGAGGGGATTACAGTCTTCAACCACCCCATCTGCTAATATGATAGTGGTAAACTTAGGCCATTTCCACACGCCCTTATAGGCACAGTTCACCCTCGGAATTCTGGGAGCTTTTCCCCAGGCTTTCTCATGTCTGCGTTTGCAAAATGTTTGCATACTATTTTGTTACTGTTTTTTTGGCATTTTTTCAGGGACCGCACTTTCATTGTTTTTTTCTTTTGCTGTGGGCTGATGGTGCAGTTCTTTTGTGTTCTTTGGCATCTGAATGGTTAAATCACTCTGAAGAATCCTCCTGTCTCTATTCAGTTCTTCCCCCAAAGCTCTTTCCCTTTCTATTCAGCTGCAGAAGCCTCTTTGCTAAACAAGCTGAATGTAATCGCGCATGTGCCAAGTTAAAAAAAAAAGGAGGCGGACAATCAATCATTAATTACAGTCGCAAGACCAGCCAATAAGGGAGGTGGGCAATTTCAGGCTATGATGATGAAAGTGCCCGAGCTCCCCTCCAAAACCGCTTTTGTTAGGGACTGGAGGCTGCCCTACGACCTCACAGTGCAAGGTAAGCGCTTGTGAGGAGTGTGTGTGGAGGATGAGTTTTTGGAGCGAATTGGCAAAACACACACCTAAAGCAGAAAAAGGGCAGGAATGACAGGCTGCGTAGAAATGGCCATAGTCAGATCTCAGAAGCTAAGCAGGGTTGGCCTTGGTTAGTAATTGGATGGGAGACCTCCAAGGAAGACCAGGGTTGCAGAGGCAGGCAATGGCAAACTGCCTCTGTTAGTCTCTTGCCATGAAAACCCCCCTAGATGTTGCCATAAGTCAACTATGACTTGAAAGCAGGATTTCATTTCAAACATAGGAAGCAGCTGATGATGAGTTTCACATTCCAGAAAAGCATTACAGAGTTCTAGCAACATATTCCTTTCATTACTGAGCATAGGCAGGGCTTTTTTTCAGCTGGAACGCGGTGGATCAGAGTTCCAGCACATCTTGAAAATGGTCACATGGCTGGTGGCCTCACCTCCTGATCTCCAGACAGAGAGGAGTTTAGATTGCCCTCCACAGCATGTGGCATGGAGGGCAATCTAAACTCTCCTCTGTCTGGAGATCAGGGGGCGGGGCCACCAGCCATGTGACCATGTTCGCCGAGAGTGATTTAAACTTTAAAAAACTCCCCCCTTGTTCCAGCGGACCCCAAATGACATCATTGTGTAGTCCTGGGAGCGTGTGCGCACTTTGCACTTTGCACGTGGTACCAGGGACACCACCTCCTGCCAACAGTTGCCCCCTGTGCTGGCAACTCACTGAGTTCCACCACCTCTTTTCCCAGAAAAAAAGCCCTGAGCATAGGGATAGTGATAATATAAAGAGGCACTTTACGTGGAGTCTGAGAGCTTGGTCCATGTAACTCAGCACTGCTTGGCAGTCTCTCTTCCACCTGAGATGTTATTAGCTGGAGATACCATAATTTGAAACTGGGGTCAGAGTAGGAGCTACAGCATCACATTATAGCCCTTTCCCACAGCTTCCTGAGCGAAGCCAGCAAACCATGTGAACTATACCTGTGTGGTCCAGGCGTTGCATAAATCTTGCTCTTCTACATTTGCACCACCTACATGAAGAATTTGGCATCAGGTGCAGCGTTCAGCATCTTGAGAGTCCCTTAATACTGGGAAGGGTCCAAGGATGCAAGTGAATAACAATCTAAACAAGATGATATTGTCAATCTGCCCCCGCCCCCACAAATTAAATTGGGGGTTTGTTGGTTGGTTCACTTTCCTGCCAGAGCTGCTCTGAAGGCCAGAGACTGAACTCTCCACCTGCCCTTATGCGAGCTTTTAATTTCAGCAAATAATTATGTGAAACATTTCCACGAATACTGCCAGAACCACTTATAGAAAAGATGAAGGGCCTTCAGTTTCTAGCGCTGTCGATCATGCACTTCCTTGGCAATATTATAAATTCACTTTTATAAAGAACAAAAGAAGTTTTAAAAAAGTGGAAGCGGGGTGGGGGGAACAGCATTAGTCTGGCCATAAAAGAATGTGCATTTTTAGTAGGGAAGTAGCTATAAATGGCCTTGGTTTATGGACTTTTCACATTGTAAAAAGCCATCTGCTATAACCACAGCCAGCTTAATTGGAATGCGCTGTTCTATTAGCGGGTACATGAGGAGGTGTCAGGGAGGATCGCAAATCACCCCACTGTATATCTTTCCCCCGTCCTCTAAGGCTTGGGAAGAAGGAAAGAAACCCCTCTTTGAAAAGGCTGTATTCAAACAAACGTTTGCAAAAGTGATTCCTCGGGGCAGAAGAAAGCACCCCCTTGAAGGCTCGCAAACGTTGGCCATATCCACCATTTGCAAGGCCAAATGTCAAGTGGTTTTTTTTTTCTGTTGAGGAAGTTACTGCTGTTGCCGGTCTTCAGCAATGGATGTCTGGTTTGCCGGTTCTGTCGACGGAAGAGGAAGCGTGGCTCCATTGCCAGTCCGTGCCCCACTGCCGGCAATTTTTCTGATTAACATCAGCTTAACGCTTTCCGGATAGTGCCAGCTCTCCTCAAAGTCTGTAGAATTAAGGGTGCATAAGAAGGCATTCTCCTCCAATTAATTATTTCCCCATATGCCAGTTTAACTGGCTGATCTTACCAGCTTGGGCTCAAAATGCCTGTGTCAGATGCAGTCTTGCTTTAAAAAAATGCTTAGCGTATGCAAATATAGTTTTATAGCTAAAGTCTATAGCCAGATGACGTTTCGAGTATGTGTAGAAAACGGACTTGGAGTTTATTAACACTGAGATGTCGCGGCTATAAAAAGGACCTTTCATCTGGTCGTCACATTTTCATCCCAGATTTGGCTTTGGGGAGGCCTATTTTATTTGTTCCCATTGTCAATAGAACATGGATAGGATAGGATAGAATTAGGGAAAGTAGGAATTTATATCCCTATTTGACATTTTTTTAAAAACCAAGCAAACGTTGTTTGGCTAGGGATCCTGGAGGTGTTTTGCCATCTTCTGGGCATGGAGCAGGAATCACTGGGTGTGTGGGGGGAGGGAAGTAGTTGTGGGGAGGGAAGTAGTTCACACTTCCACTGCCTCTCCAGATTTTGATGGAAAAGAGAAAGAGGGATGTGTGTCATCTCCATACTGGCTACATTGTACTGCAAATCTCCAGGTAATCTCTCCCAATAATTTCATGCATATGTTGCAAAGCACTGGTTTCAAGATCAAATCCTGCTTTGCCCCAGAAGCCAGCGGCCACCGGTCTGGGTAAGAAGTCCCCAAGTATCTGGTACCTGCCTCCAGAGAGGAATGAAACTAGCACGTTACTGGTCCCTCCCAGCCCCATCTTAGCTAGGCAGATTAGAAGGAGCCCACAGTCAGTGGTTTCGAAAGCTGTTGAGAGGTCCAGGGGGACCAACAGGTACCCCACCTCAGTTTGTTAATTATCATACATCAGGGTGATTAAGGCAGTTTCTGTGCCATAACCAAGACAAAAAAGGATCTAAATTCCCTATTTCCTCTAGGAATGCTTGATCTCTGCTCATGTTGAGGCCTTTCCCCAGAAAAGGGAGACACATGCTGGCTTATAATTATTGAGATCCATCCTGTCTGATGATGGTTTCTTCAAAAAGAGTCTGGTTCAAGACTCTTTTTAACATTGCTGGCAACGCACCCTCCTATAGTGAACAACTGATGATCAGCATTATCTAATTGGTTGGTCCCTCCTTGAGCTTTCATTAAGATGGGTAGACTGTAGCAACAGAAAAGAGCAAGAGTCCAGTAGCACCGGTAAGACTAACAAAATTTGTGGTAGGGTGTGAGCTTTCGTGAGTCACAGCTCACTTCTTCCCGGACTTTCATTGTCCATGAAGGACGATGTTGGCAGGGCTCGCTCCTCTGGCCATTGTATCCACATTCTCAGATTGAATTAATTGCAAAGTATCCATATGAATCTGACAGCCGCCTTGGGAGCTCTTCCAGTCGATCAGTAAACAAAACTTACTACATTTGAGCTGGGTGGTTGCCCAGATTCTGGGAGAGAAGAACAAGGCGGTGAATGGCTGGAGGGAGGGGAAGCTGCAGGGAATCACTGGTGCCTTTGTTTGTAACTTTTTAAAAAAGTTCTACCAAAGTAAACATGGGACATTGGTTGTTCATGGGGTGACGGAGAAACACAACCACTGTATATAGATGTACACACACTCATATACATGCATGTGTGTATGTGTAAATGAAGTTACAAATTCATATGGTTGCTTGTGCAGGTCAAATCAAAACCAAAGCTAAAATGCATGTTTCAGTGTCTCCTCTGTATTTATTTATCTACTTCATTTGTATTCCCCTTTTCTCCCTGATGGGGACCCAGAATGGTCTACGGCATTCTCCCCTCCTCCATTTTATCCTTACAACAACCTTGTGAGGTAGATTAGGCTGAGAGGGAGGGAGTGCCCAAGGTCCCCCCAGTGAGCTTCCATGACAGAGTGGGGATTTGAACCTGGCTCTCTCAGATCCTACTTCCACAGTCTAACCTCTATACCACACTGGCTTTTCTCCTTTTCTTAGAGTCTCTCTACACAAGACATCTGACACGTGAAGAACACATGTCAGAAGATGCAATGTTAGCCAGGAGGGTAGTTTTAAAAGACAGAGACAGAGAGGTGAAATTAACAGAGCCTTCGAGGAGGCGAAGATGAAATTAACAAACCCTCTCAGGAGCGATCTCCGCCGGCTCTGTCTTTTTAAACTTCTCTTCACAGCTAACATTGCATTTCCCTACACTTGACAAACACACGCCGAGGCATCTCGTGTAGTTGAATTCCATTGAAACAGATGAGTGGACAACTATGTTCACGGTATACCATGCACATTTCTTTAGCTTTGCTGAAAGTAGCATGTTAGCAGCTTCCAGTGCCTTTATTATTTTGTTAAATTTGAACAGTGTATAAGAAGTGCTTTCTATGTTGTCTTTTAAATTTTTTTACTAGACCAATAAAAATAATTTCCGCTTAAAACATTTAAATCACACTTGATTATCCCCCTAATCAAATATTTCAGTTTGAGTATTTGTTGCTATGGGGACATTAAATTAACATACGATTCTTTTAAAATGTTAAGTTTGAATAAATATGCTAAATGAATAACAACAACAACATTCGATTTATATACCACCCTTCAGGACACTTAATGCCCACTCAGAGCAGTTTACAAAGTATGTTATCATTATCCCCACAACAATAATCACCCTGTGAGGTGGGTGGGGTTAAGAGAGCTCCTAGAAGCTGTGACTGACCCAAGGTCACCCAGCTGGCTTCAGGTGGAGCAGTGGAGCACTCTTAACCACTACACCAAACTGCTTCATTGAGGATAGGGTACCCCGACATGGGACCTCCCAACACCTTTCCTGGCACCTGGGAGGAAGGTGGGCAGAACCAAGTGGGGCTTTTGCCCAGCAGGGCTTCTGACTCATCAATGGAGATCTGATTGGCAGCCCAGGCTTTTAAAAAGTTGCTTCAGCAACAGCTGCCACCGTAGCACAAGGATCTTCATTGCAAGACTGATGGCAAGCTGTTGTGCATGCCCAAAATATTTTAAAACAATATTTTCCTTTTAAAAGGCATCCCGTTAAACCCGCCTGTCTGAAATGTTGAAGAGCTACTATTGGAATTATGCATGGAAATTTTGTGGTTGGCTCCACCTCTTGTGGCAGCCATTATGTGGTTGGCTGTTCCATTATGTGGTTTGCTGTTCCATTATGTGATTGGCTGTTCCTCCTGTGGCAGCTATGTTGCCACCTCCCTGTGTCAGAATACCAAAGATATCCACTGGGTCAGAAAAGTTGACCCCTGATTTAGAATACTGGCAAAAATTCCAGTTCCTATTTTCTGGAAATCCCAATTCACCGACAGTAATATTTTCCCCTTATAAGGATCCAACATACTCCTGTGTCTTTCAAACATTCTGTAGGACCACAAACAGAATATAAGAACTATACGACTGATTCCTATACATCCAAGGAAGCTTAGATTTGAGCTACCTTTAGCCAACAATAGAGATTAGAGAAACGTTGCTTATGTGCATGGGGCCTATTTTCTGGATGCACAAGGGTTGCCTTTCACGTTCTCAGTCCTGACAACCATGAGTACATTTCCCATCTATTAGGAAATCAACATTCCACATGCATCCCTGGGAAACCCGTGCTCATATATTCCTTTTCCGGTGCATGCTGTACCTGCAAATCGAGATATGAATGCAAATAATTGCAGTGATACTAGCCTCTGCATTCTGCATTCATGGACTCAGCAGGGAATTCTCCTGTTTAAATCTGGCGTAGCTGGGGTCCTCTGCTTGCCAACAGAGATACACAGGCAGTACTTCCTTTTCTGTCATCAGGGTGACTATTCAATAATCTGTATCTCTTTGAGTTTGTTTCTTTGTATGCCCTGCCGTTGTGGAGCCATCTGAAATAAAATTTAGTTTTGTCATATTTATGGCATGATCAATCACCCTATTAAAAAGTAATAGTTCCCAGCGACTGACCTTGTCGAACGTGGGCTCTCAAACTTGGACTGTCTGACGGAAGACTCTTACGGCATAACTCTGCTGGTGTATGACGGTCTATTGATTGAAATAACCTTGCGTACAAATGAGTCTATAACTGGTGTTCGCGTTGATTTTTGTGCTGAGTTTTATTTGCTCCCCTTCACTGTCAGAGGAAACTCTCTGGTGTGGAGAATTGCTTATAGCTAGGGCACATCTTGTGTGAAGAATTCAACATCAATGTGCGTGGTGAACAGACCGTTTCTGTAAAATTCTCTTGCCGTGCAGTTGAGATTCAGTGATAGCAGATCCTTTGCTTACAGTCCAGCCTGGAGAAACACCCATAATGGCTTCTTCAAGCCTTATTGGCTGATCAGTTTTTTGGAAAGTGCAATTTGTTGGGGAGGGCGAGTGCATTTTCCCATTCTTGTGGTGCATCGTTCTTCGTCCAGGGAAGAGATAAAGGATGGTGTAAAGCAACCAGGCCTTTATCCTAGCTAAATGAGCAAGATTGCTCTGCTTTTCCCCTAAGGTACAGCAATTAAGAATTTATATGGCTATTCATTCTGGATAATAATGAACAGAAACTGTTTTCTGCACTCTTGCCCTTTGCTGTTAGACAGAAATAAAGAAGAAAGAGAGGCTGCAGCAAGAAAGCACGTGCTGGTATGGAGGAAGCTGAGAGCGGGACTGTGGTAGTTGTCACAAGGCCTGAGCCCCCTGCTGAAGTCTCATTTGTTCTCTGTCTCCGGCCTGTGGGTCAGTTCGCACAACCATTGTGTATGCATAGCAGTTTAATTTGCCCAAGATAACCCCAGTAGGATGTTGTCTGGTATAGGGGTTAAAGCATCGGATTAGGATCTGGGAGAGACAGGTTCAAATCTCCTTTGTCAGGACTTGTCAGGTAAATCCCCAAGCACTTCACTGCATCACCTCAGGTGATGAGTTAAAGGTACTTTATGGATGAGATATACCAGTATTCAAGAAATTCAGACAGGAGCATTGGCAGAAGTGACGCAGGGTGGTAAAGCAAGGGTAGTTGTAGAGTGATGTTCCCACCTCTGGGAAAGAAAGTCCATTAGGATTTTGGTGCGAAGGGTCCAGGATCTTGGAGAGGAGGGGGAAGGGGGAGGATGAGTTCACCCCAGTCCTTAGGGAGGGTGATACGGCTCCAACTGGAACTTCAAGGCCACGTTCTCAAGCCGGCCAGGGAGTGGTAACCACCAGATACCTCCAAGATAAGCAGCCAACAGCCAAGCAAGCAAGCATGTTCCCTTTGCATATTCTCAGAGGTTTAAAATACTGTACACCAAGACAATCATGGCAGATATACTGGGGTATATCTGACACCCTTGCTCTGCCAGTCGCCCTCTCTCAGCCTCACCTACCTTGCAGGATGGTTGTTGTGAGAATAAAACAGAGGACAGAATAATGTTGTAAGCCACTTTGAATACCCTTGGGGAGAAAAGCAGGGTATAAGTATCCAAAGAAACGTATGAAACCCACCATTTCTGATTCAAGAAATATCACAACGTTCTTCAGATAATCTGACGAGGGACACAATTGTTTATTTTTTGTGACCAAAAATTTGAGGGTTTTTTTAATAGTATAATGCACATGTTCCTGATAAGTTCCCTGAGCAAATGTCCGACAATCCCCCCTGCAGTTAAGGAATAGTGTTTTGGTAACCTCTCCTCCCCTTCAAGTTACCGGAGAGGTAGGGATTGTACCACATTTTGAGGCAGTGACAAACCTTCTGTGATGCCCGTTTGCCTGCCAACTGTGGCCTGGATGACCACTTATTCCCTCTCTTGGGATGCCGCTGCTGCTGCTGCTACATGGACAGATGGAGGGGATTCGAGCCCAGTGGCACCTTACAGAGAAATCCTCAGAAGAATTACTCCCATCTAAGCCCACTGACTTCTGTGGGCTTAGACTGGAGTAACTCTCCATAAGATTGCACTATTAGAGACGAACAAGATTTTCAGAGTGTAAACTTTCAAGAGTCAGAGCTCCCTTCTTCAGATGGAGGGGGAAAGTAAATGCTATGTGAAGTGATGGTTGTTGTGGATTTTCCGGGCTGTATCGCCGTGGTCTTGGCATTGTAGTTCCTGTCGTTTCGCCAGCAGCTGTGACTGGCATCTTCAGAGGTATAGCACCAAAAGACAGAGATCTCTCAGTGTCAAACTGAAAGACAGAGATCTCTCAGTGATCTCTCAGGAGGAGTCTGAAATCTATAAGAGGTGGAACTGGAAAAAATTGCTCCCCTTTCATCCACGGAAAAGACAGAGATCTCTCAGTGTCAAACTGAAAGACAGAGGTCTCTCAGTGTTTGATACTGAGAGATCTCTGTCTTTCAGTGCTACACCTCTGAAGATGCCAGTCACAGCTGCTGGCGAAACGTCAGGAACGACAATGCCAAGACCACGGCTATACAGCCCGGAAAATCCACAACCACCATCGTTCTCTGGCCGTGAAAGCCTTCGACGCTATGTGAAGTCTCCCAATTCTAGCGGAGAGGCTTGGATCCTGTCAAAAAGTCTGCTTACAAGAGGGATTTCTGTCAGCCAAAGCATGGATTCCTTGCTTCCCCTCTTCCACTGTAATCCAAGCTACTTCTGAAATGCTGTTCTTGGGACGCAGGGAGCAACATGCGGGAGGAGTCAGAAATCTATAAGAGGTAGAACTGGAAAAAATTGCTCCCCTTTCATCCATGGAAACTGAATCCAGTCATGGCACAGTGTTTCGACAACTTTCTAAGGTCCACTTTATAGGGTGTAGGAGTCCAAAGGTCTAATTTTATTGGAGCTTTGCTTGAAACGTCTCCAAGTTTTCTTCCAGAAGGAATGTGCCACTTGAAAATCGACTTGGGAAAGAATGTTGTTGGTAGAAATTCTACCACTGGCTGGCTTGGAAGGTGGGGGGCACTTTTGACTTGGTGCACTAGTTTCACGAACGCTTTCATAAGTAAGGAGTGTCTTATGGGAATGTTTTTTAATGGAATTCTGTTCGTGTAGAAACTGTCCCCATAAGCAGCCTCACTGTCTTGCTTTGTAAAGCACATTTCAGAGTGGTGATTAAAATGGCAAATCTCTATTGTATGAATGAAAGATGCTATTTTGCAGCATTATAATAAGGTGTTAAAATAGTTATTATTGCCAGTTTACCAGCATAATTTTTCATTGCCTGGTTTATATCAGCTCCAATTAAAGTCTTTTTTTACATAAACAGATATAGTTTGCTATCAGTTCGCACGCCGTAGTCTCGCTTCACAGAATACTTGTGCTGCTGTTGGAAATGTTTCTCATTGTTATGAATAATAAGATAGAGTGTGTGTGAGACACACACACACACACAATTGTCCAAGTAGGAGTCTTTTCACAAGCAACTTGGCAAGAGAGAAAAAAAAACAGCTGCCCTCCTCTGTCAACTGACCATTCCGAGATATCAGTTAGCAAAATACAGAACAGAGTGGAGAACTCCTGTGTCTGTGTTGGTACAAACATGATTTGAGTTAGCAAAAGTGTGGTTATGTTTAATAAGTGTTCAAAAATTAAAATTGGCACTTAACAGCCATTTGCATAATTGTATTTGCTTTGTTATGACTGGTTCCGTTTAAGTGTGGTTGACAAGCTAATAATTTTTATAATGAGATGTGTGTGTTGTGGGTAATTTGTAGATAGGGACAAAGACTGTCCAGGTGAACAACAAAGAGAACGAGTGTTTAGATCGCTTCACTTCCTGGCCCAACTGCCACCAGATCCAGTGAGGTGTAGTGGTTAGGGTATCAAAACAGGATCTGGGAGAACCAGGTTCAAATCCCCACTCTGCCGTGCAAGGTTGCTGGGTAGCTTTGGCCTAGTCACTGTCTCTCAGCTTATCCTACCTCATGGGATTGTCAGGAGAATAAAATGGAGAAAGGTGGACAAAATAAACTGCTCATGGGCAAAGTGGCATAATTCTGACCGCAACAAAGCTGGCCACTCTCAAATCCCCACTTCATCAGAGTTTAGTTCTCCAAGATCCAGAGGAGTTAGCTGTGTTAGTCTGTAGTCTCAAAATAGTAAAAAGTCCAGTAGCACCTTTAAGACTAACCAACTTTATTGTAGCCTAAGCTTTTGAGAACCATAGTTCTCTTCATCAGATGCATCTGACGAAGAGAGCTGTGGTTCTCGAAAGCTTAGGCTACAATAAAGTTGGTTAGTCTTAAAGATGCTACTGGACTCTTTACTGTTTTGTTCTACAAGGATACATCTGCCCACTCCAAGCAATATGCTGAGGATACGCTTTGCCAGTTCTCAAGAACAGGGTTTCCCAATGTGGCACCCGTGGACACCTTGGTGCCCATGAGTTGTTCCCCTGGCACCTACCAGGCTTTTTAGAAAGTAGGTGTGGCCTTTGTAAGGCAGGGCTTGTTATAGCTGTCCTCGTTCAAATGAAAGGGGTTTCCATTGCTGCAATAGCAGCTGCAGCCACTGAAGGATTAGGAGGACTGGTGAGCATGTAGGCGTGTGGTTTCGTTCCCCCTTCGTAGGCTTGCCATGTGCCTGCCAGTGGCAGGTAAACACCCAGCATTTCACCCAGCTCTCGGCAGAAGGTTGCAAGCCACCTGGTGATTGCCCAGCACCGGCAGGCAACCTGGACAAATGGGCAGTGTGGGCTCCCAGCTGGCCTGATGATGTCACTTCTGGAAGTGATGTCATCAATCTGGCTGTAGGAGTGCTCCTGCACATTGCACATGACTGATCTCAGCCTCAAGCAGGCTGTGCAAGGCACAAAAGCCGGTGTGACGATGTCACTTCCGGAAGTTATGTCATTGTGCACCGGCCAGAAGTGCATGCATGCCAAAATTGAAGCCCCAACAAGCAGGGCCAGATCTAGGGTTGCCGGCGCCCAGGGCAACCCTAGCGTGTACGCGCTCCCGGCGCTGTGTGATGACATCATTTCGGTGATGTCATCACGCAGGGCGGAGCGGCAGAGGCAGCGTGTGGGGCTGGGAAGCCGCCCGCTCCATTGGCCTCCTCGCAGGCAAATGGCGCGGGCAGCCTCGCAGCCCCCCGCGCTGCCTTTCACCTGCCCTGCAGGACAGGGAGCAGCCAGCTTGCCGCGCATGCCCTGTCCTGCAGGGCAGGCAAAAGGCAGCACGGGGGGCTGCGAGGCCACCTGTGCCATTCGCCTGCCCCGCAGGACAGGAGGTGCCCGGCCGCCCCCTGTCCTGCGGGGCAGGCGAATGGCGCGAGCAGCCACGCTGCCTTTTGCCTGTTCTGTGGGGCAGATGAATGGTGTGGGCGGCTGCGTTGCCTTTTGCCTGCCCTGCAGGACGGGGTGCGCGGCAAGCCGGCTGGCGCCTGTCCTGCGGGGCACGCAAAAGGCAGCTTGGGAGGCTGCGAGGCTGCCCGCCCTGCCGCCCGTGCACTCTCGGCAGCTGGCAGCTGCTCCCGGCACCCCCTCCCTGGCGGCGCCAGGGGCAGACTAACCCCCTGCCCCTCCTCGATCCAGCCCTGCCAACAAGGACCCTTGCCCCCCACCCCAGGCTGGTTGCTAGGGAAACCTGGCAACTGTGTCCTCAGGCTTTCCTCCTTTTTATTCCTCCTCCTCTTTCTCCCTTCCTTCCACTTGGGCTTCTTTCATTTCTTTTTATTCCCTGTCTACAGTCCTTTTGCAAAGGGGTAAGGAAGGTATTGTGTTTGCTTCTGCCTCCTGTGGTTTTGAGCCTTGGTCTGGTGCCGCCTCCTGTTTGGGGTGGCTCTAGTCTCACCACCCGCTCTCCAAATGTCAGGGACCCCAGACCCAGAAATCGATTGACCTGCCTCTGTCTCCTCTGTCCCACAATCTATACGAATAGCAGAAACCACTTGGGGGCATGACAGACCAACTCCGGATTTCATGCTGTCCTTGCTAAGCAAGGCAGATGTGGCCCAAGGAAGGAAAACCACAGATGTTGCTATTTATTTATAATCTATTTATTTTATTTGCCTTATATCCCACCCTCCCCACGAATGGGCTCAGGGCGGCTCACATCATCATTAAAACACAATATATTAATAATCAACTTTAAAAACAAATTTAAAAACTTATATTAAAATACTCCAGCGCCATTATACATAGGCTACTTTGGATACTAATAAAAGACCTGCATAGGTCATAGCTGTGGGTAAAACACATAGCTGAGGGCAGTGAGGCTGGAAGCAAAAAAATGCCACAGAGTTACCCAAAAGGACTTTTCCTCCTTTGAACATCCAGGCTCCTTATCCCAGGCCACAAGCTCATTTTGAAACTCCCCTCCTCCCCCAGTTTCACAGCAGTTTGCCACACAACTACGCAAAACGCACAAGTCCATAGCCTTCTTGGGCACCTGGAGTTAGAGCCACAGGTCTATGTACTTTTATCCCAGTCTGTTTTACGGTCCTCATTTTTTAAAATCGGTTCTGCTCATTCTCATCCATCTGTTTTCCGCTAGGCCTGTCTTTTGCTGTCTCATCCACCAGTCATTCTGTAAGAACTCACTAATTTGTGTCTTAACAAGGCTATAAGATTCCATTTGAAAGCTGTTGAAGCCACGGGTAATGCTCTGCTTTTATTTGTTAAGGTCGGGTGCGTTAGTTCGTCGCATGGGGTATCTGCAGAACAAACCTCTGCCGAGTGTGTGTCAGTCCCGTTGGTGTTTTCTTCTCCTCCCAACAGGAAATCGATGGCGTCAGGAACGCTCGGATCATTCTGCAGTCCGCAATCAATGAGCTCTGATTAAACCGGTTGGGTCGGTTGGGTAAATTTGCTGCATCATAATTAGAATTATTAATTAAAAATAGGAAATCAATTGACACAAATTAAGCCACAAAGAAATTTGGCTTTATTGCTTTGACAGTGTTGTCTCAGAGGCCCTAGTAACTGTGACACTTCTGGACACAAGTTGTAATCAGGCATCATTCGAAGAAGAAAAGGTGGTTAATCCCCAATGTCAGGGTTTTTTTCCTGTGTGGTTTAAACAGCTTGGCATAGACCTGGTGCAGCAACATATGGATAACTATGCCCCCAAACCTTTCTTGATATATATGCAGGGCTTTTTTTCAGGGGGAACGCGGGGGAACGGAGTTCCGGCACCTCTTGAAAATGGTCACATGGCCAGTGGCCCCGCCCCTGATCTCCACACAGAGGGGAGTTGAGATTGCCCTCCGTGCCATGTGGTACAATCTAAACTCCCCTCTGTCTGGAGATCAGGGGGCGGAGCCACCGGCCATGTGATCATTTTCTCCAAGGGCAATTTAAACTTTAAAAAACTTCCCCCTTGTTCCAGCTGACCCAAAGTAACATCATTGTGCGGTCCTCAGTTCCACCACCTCTTTTCCCAGAAAAAAAGCCCTGTATATATGTGTGTGTGTGCACATACGTGAGCATGCACGTTCTTGCAGAGATTTGCCGCTTGATCAACGCATCTGTGATGCCTCCACATATTGTCAGTGAAAATTACAAAAATGAGGGGCAGCAACTGTTCGTTGCTTTACAGTGCTGTCATAAAAATAGTTAATACTTTTCTAGGCCTCTTTGAACTACTTAGAAGCTCCCTAACGCAGCTTAGGATGAACCTGGTATTTGGGAAATCTTTTGTTGATCATTTGTGGCTGTCCAGTTCTAGTTGTGATGGCAAACTTCAGTTGGTGGGGGCTTCACGTGTTTGGATATTTTGTATCTGCTGTGCTACCTTAAAAGGGATTGTTAACTTTCCTTCCAACCCTGAGCATCCACTTTTGTTTATCTAATTTTAAAATGTTTACACTTTCCTCTACAGAAAGGTGGAGTTGGCAATATGCAAATATATTTAAATTTAATCAGCTAATGCTCACTGGTATGTGTTTCCACAAGGCATGCAAGGTTTTAAAAAAGGAGGTCTTTCTCCCTTGCGGGAGGATAGTGGAGGATAGTAAGAGCTCAGCATATGGCAGTTAACTAGGGTTGCCAGCTCCAAGTTGGGAAATTCCTGGAGATCTGGGGGGAGAAACCTGGAGAAAGTGGGATTTGGGGAGGGAGAGGACCTTGGCATGGCATAACTCCAGAGAGTCCACCCCCCAAAGTAGCCATTTTCTCCAGGGGAACTGATCTCTGTGGCCTGGAGACCGGTTGTAATTCCGGGAGACCTCCAGCCACGACCTGGAGGCTGGCAACCCTACAGTTAATGGTGGCAGGCAGAAAAGAAAAGGAAGGAGGAGAGGGAAAAGACCAGGCCAAGGTATGGGTGACCGGCCCCCCACCGCTTCACCACCCCACCCCACCCCATTTGTTTTAGCCAGAAAATTAACCTTGATTTTTGTAACACTTGGAGAAATAATTAACCCCCACTCTTCCCCCGCATTCTGATTCATACAAACGCTGAATTATAAATGGCATACTCTCAGGGCCACACGTGGGAGATGAATGGTCATGAGCTTTTATTGAAAATGCAAACGGCAAGATTTAAAGGATCGAGCGCCCGACTATTCCACAGAGAGGTGCTTTATGGCTCTCTTTCTATATTAAGATATTATGGGTGTTCTTAATGCCACTGTCTGCATTCCAGCCCTCTGCCGCAGAGCGTCATTAGCCTGTTATGGAATGGATGTCATTCGACGTTTTTCCTCCCCAGTGGGCTATTTTTCCCCGTAAGGTAGCCAAGTTTTAGTGTGGAATGCAATAACTAATGGTGTATTTATTTTGAACCTATGTATCCTGCCCTTCAACCAGAAACTGGTTCCCAGGGCAGCTAACAGCATAATAAGAGCCATTATAAAATCCAAATTTCTATTTAAAACCCATAAAAATAGCAGAGAAAATACACAGCAGCAGAATAAAGGAAACAACAGAACTGTCTGTCCATCCATCCGAACATCCAGTATGGTGTAGTGGTTAGAGAGTAGGTCTAGCATCTGCGAGATGCAGGTTCAAATCTAATTCAGCCTAACCTATCCTTGTTGGGACGATAAAATGAAGAATGATGTTAAGCTGCTTTGGGTCCCCATCAGGGAGAAAGGCAGGTATATAAAGGAGGTAAATACATAGATAATAGTAGGGCTTTTTTTCTGGGAAAAGAGGTGGTGGAACTCAGTGGGTTGCCCTTGGTGAAAGTGGTCACATGGCTGGTGGCCCCGCCCCCTGATCTCCGGACAGAGGGGAGTTTAGATTGCCCTCCGGAGGGCAATCTCAACTCCCCTCTGTCTGGAGATCAGGGGGAGGGGCCACCAGCCATGTGACCATTTTCAAGAGGTTCTGGAACTCCGTTCCACCGCGTTCCCCCTGAAAAAAAGCCCTGGATATTAGGCAATAAATTCACACCAGCCTCTTAAACAGTAAAGCAAAGGGGGCAAAATTCACTCTGGGTCAACAGATACGTCTTTCTGGCACCAGACGTATCAAAGGGAACCAACTGACGTATCAAGGGCAACCCACTGAGTTCCACCACCTCTTTTCCCAGAAAAAATCTCAGCCCCAGGCAGACGCTGCAAGGGGAATGCTTTTCAAACTTGGGGTGCAACTGCAGAAAATGCCCTCCTTCTTGCTGCTATCTGCCTTACCTCTGACAAAGGTAAGAGACAGAACACGGTCTTGGCTGATGATCTTAGTGGAGGGACAGGAATGGATGGGAGAAGATGGTCCTTTAGATATCATAAATAATCTCAAGGCATTTAGGGGCTTTAAAGATAATATCCAGCACTTTGATTTGGGTTCAGAAATGGACAGGAAGCCAACGAAATGGCATTAACAGCCTGCAAGATTGTAGGGTCTGTAACTACAGCTAATTAACAATCTCACAGCTGCATTCTGCACCAGTTGAAGCTTCAAACGCAGCCCCATGTTGAACATATTACAAGAACTTCATTTGGCTACAATCAGTGAATGGGATAACCGCATCCAATCCCACCTCTCCAAGAATGGTGGTGGTTGGCAAAGCAGGTGAACCCGGTTAAAAATATTATGCATAACCGAGGACATCTGTGCCGCCCCCCAAAGGTACAAATCTAACATCACACCCGAGATTCAAACCTACTTCTTCAGAAAAAGTGTGGCCCTTTCCAGAACCGCTTGATGTCTCAATCCTGGATTTGGCATACTTGATTAACAGTGTCTCTGTCTTAATCGGCTTGAGCTTCAGTTTATTAGGTCCCAGCCCATTACCCCTTCAAGCACTTATTCAGACCATCTGCCATCTCCCCTGATCTAACTGGAAAAGAGAGAGAGAGCTGGGTGTCGTCAGCATATTGGCAACACTTCACTCCAAAGTGGTAGACAACTTCTCCCAACTGTTTCATGCAGCTGTTGAAAAGCGTGGGGAGGTGAGATCAATCCCCCAATAAGCACCATTGCTGTGGGCTAAAACAAGTCTCCCAGCACTGCCTTTGGGAGCTGTTCAGAGCAGAACCACTGAAGCATGGTAGACTAGGCCAAGAGCGAATGATGGACCAAGGTCACCTGGCAACATTCTGCAACCACCAGTTGTGCAACCTAGAATATGCTCCAGAAACCTCTGGGATGCACATGGATTTCTCAGCTGATAGGTCCCTGAAGGCAAACAGTTGAAAACAGCTGATCCTTTCTTACGGGCAGGGGTCATTTAGTAGAAAAAGAGCTGGAGGAACTCATTAGCATAACTCATTAGCATATGTCACGCCCCTTGCCATCACCGGAAGTGTGTCATTAGCATAACTGATTTGTATGTGCCACACCTCCTGACATCACCTATCCTGGCTGTTTTGGACCCAATCCTGGCCATTCAGGGCCGAAATTGGGCCCAAAATGGCAGAAAGGGGCTGAAAATAGCTGAAAAGGGACCCAAAATGGTCAGGATCGGGCCGCTACTGAGTGGGAGAGTGATCCACCACCCGTCAGAGGCCCAATCTGGGCTGTTTCGGCCCCAATCCAGGCTGAAACGGGCTCAAAATGGCTGAGAGTCAGATGGGCGGGGCCACCTGACGTGACCTCTTTGGGGAACTGCCGGAACTGCGTTCCTGCGCGTTCCCCCTCGAAATGAGCCCTGCTTACGGGTAAAGGAAGCTGTTTTACTGGTCTATTCCAGCCAGTTATGTTGAGGCTAAAATATCTAAACTGGAAACTTGTCTTGGCCAGTGTGACACTACACTGGAATATTTCAGATGATCCCTTGCCAATATTCATGTCTGTCTGCCCATTAGTTCTTCCGTACATCACTTTTTAAAATTGTATATTATTTGGGGAAAGCATGGTGGAATTTGTAGTTTAATAACAAGCAGTAATAATATTAACCTGTCTGGTGAAGTAGACACGGGATTAGAACCTATGACCTGTGCCTAACCCACTGAGTGACAATCTTCCAGAGTCTTTGTGGGGTTGAATCTGTACATGTTTCTCTCAGGGCATAACTACATGCTACGCATAACTCGTGTTGGGTCACGGGGGAATTCACCTTAAAAAGCGCTTGTTTGCTTGCAGCAGTGAGGGAGAACTGGCGGGGGAGAAGAATTTGCTTTCCCTCATAGGAGGGAAACTGAAAGCTTCTCTCCCCACACAACTCTCCTTCACTGTGCCATTGGTAAGGTAGAGTTGGCAGGCAACCAAAAAAAAAAAGCCATTTTAAACCAAGTATAAATTTAATGCAGCTAAAGTTGAGTATCTAATTTTGAATTGCTCCAGTAAAGCAAAACCCTCCCTGAAAATGTGAAAATTCAATATTCATTAGATTAGGAATTTCAGACTATGTGGGATTTTGAGAAAGAATTTTGGAATTTTTTTCTATGCTGGCAGAGGGAATCTGTTAGAATTTAGATTTGTGAGACGGGTTTTGGATTTTTAGAGGCCCCTCCCTTCTTGCATATTTTCAAATACGATCCCAAAGAAATGAAATGTTTGGGAAAGGGAATGGAAGATTTCATTTTTTGTAGAGGATACGGAAAGGAAAAATTCCTTTCTTATAATAGTGTAAATTTCCAGCTTACTAACATTTATATTGTCACAATGCATTGTGCTGGGTTCCGGGGCAGCATCCCTTCCAGGAGTGATGTCACTTCCAGAAGTGATGTCATCACACATTTCTGGGAGCGCATGTGCACTTTGCATGTGCACATGTAACAGAGTTCCACCACCTCTTTTCCCAGAAAAAAGCCCTGATCCTATCTGTGCTTTGTTGTTCAATGTAAGTCCTAGAATTGATTATTTTCTGTTTCAGCAATTCCTCAATGCCATACTGGATCCTTGCTAATACTATATCTTTGTAAATTTATATTCTTTTACCCCATGACATTGTTTAGGGAAATGTTCTTGACACTATGGAAATGCTTGCCCTTGTCCTTGCCACTAATTGTACTAATCTCACACTATGTAATCCGCCTTGAGTCTCAGTGAGAAAGGCGGAATACAAACAACATAAATAAAAAATAAATAAATGACTCAAAACTCAAAAGTGAGTTCCTCCAATGTACATCTGGCTGTGAGTTCAGTTGTGTACCTGTAACCTGATGTGTCAGGCACATTGTGTAGTTACACCCTAAGTGAAAGGAAATGAAGATTAGACTCTGTGAGGCTGGAATGCAAACGGAGAAGGAAATACATGTAAAATCCTTTCTTTTGGTAGGTTAAATAGCTAGATCTTACAGCTTACAGAGCTGTGCTATCTGTTCTGATCTCAGTGGCAATTGAGAACACATGGAGACCAAAGGGAAGCTCTTTTTGGCATATTGGATCACAACCGCTGAGTGCTTGAAAATTAATCTGCAAAGCCTTGGCAGCATGTGAGAATTTTATACTGAGCCAGTGTAAATAGCGTCAAACGTGGCAGATCAGTTGGAGCAGGCAAAGGTGCATTTGGGGCAAAATGAGTCCCGAAAGGGATGTAATACAGAGAGAGAAAAAGTTTCCCCCAAATTCATTAAGCCTTGAGAAGAGAGAGACTTTTACCGTGCCAAATGATTTGTGCTCGGCAGGAGAATCCGCCCCAAGACACTGGGTGATGGTTGAGCCGTTGTGTTCCTACTAGAGGTTCCAAAGGAATGCAAGTCCATTAATGTCATTGACAGCTAATGGGATCCTGCTGGAATTACTCAACAGAATTATTCTTTTTTCCTCAAGGAGGTGGGCAATCCAAGGCAAGGCATCTTGGCTGGGCGTGCTTTCCTTGGAGGAGAAATGAAAGTGAAGGCTGCATTTCTAAGAGCACTTTCCTGGGAGTAAGCCCTATTGAATAACATGAGACTTACTTCTAAGGAGACCTGCTTAGGCTTGCACCCTTACAGAGTTTTTTAACCACCACCTCTGGCTGCTCTGTTTTATTGTTGTATTATGGATTTGGATTTTTTTTAAAAAAAAAAGTTTTGTGAGCTGTTTTGATACATGCTTTGCATGCGAAAAGTAGGGATAAAAAGGTTTCATCAAATAAATATTTAAAGAAATAAATTTTCCTGGAAATCTGTTTAGTGTCTGATTCTGAATCTGCCCCCAGAGGTTGCCTGCCTAGAGAACCGAAACAGTGGTGGAGAATGTCCTCTCTTCATAGCTGACTTACAGCAACCCCTGGTGGGGTTTTCCTGGCGAGAGACTATCAGAGGTGCTTTGCCGTCACCTGGCTCTGCAACCCTGGTCTTCATTGGAGTCTCCCATATAATTACTGACCAGAGCCAACCCTGCTTAGCTTCTGAGATCTAAGGAGATTGGGCTCACTTGGGCTATCCAGGTTAGGGCTTCAGTGAAAGAGCACCCAGTTAACTTGAATTGTTTCCAGAGATCATTGAATCTCATACCAGATAGTTAGAGGGCAAGAAAAAGATTGATCTCCCACTACATCCATAGTGGACCCGTCCTAACAATACAATGGTTGAAAGGGGCTCCTCTCTCTCATGAAGATCACTAACAACAGTCGTTGGGAATGAATTGCAAAGAGAACGTTGATCCAAAGCGCGGCTGAATTAACACCCCCACCCCAAAAAATCGTATGCCGATTAAATAGTTCCGCCCGATTCCCGACGTATGGTGACTGCTGAAGTCCATTAATTTTTAGGGACACCCGAGTGCACAATCACGCCATCGCTTTGCTGGGAATGGCTTTGCTCTCAGTGAGTTAATTGAATGATACAGGAGTTACAGTGCGTTTAAAGGTTTGTTAAGCAGAAGTCCCTGTTTGAACAAGGCCCAACTCCGAGGGGGTCACTTGTGTATCCAGTATTCTTCCTCACCCATATGTTGGTAAATTCATCCCAAGTGCCAAGTTTCTGCATTCCAAACTTGGCAGGCTCTGTACGGGGGACAAAAATGTTGCATTTATTCACCAATTTAGGGGATACAGTCTATGCATAAACAGCCCCTTGTTGTTTCTTGGCAACCAAAGGGAAGAGCTGCTTCTCGGCAGAATTCTAAAGATATTCTTGATTTCTGGAGAGGAACTAATTGGGAAATGCCTGCTCTTGGTAGGTAGCGTGGCCCAATTGCCTTAACTCTGTGCTTTGCCATGAGGTTGTGACGCAGGAATGAGCAGTCAGGGGCAAATTGCCAAAGGCCACTGGTTGGATCGTCGCTGAGACATGGGCTTTGAACCGCTGTCTCCAAAGTCCATGTGCAGAATCGGCCTCTTTGAACTCACTGGCTTGGAATGTGTCCGGTTTCGATATCTCTGGCTCGCCTCCGGCAATGACAAATGGATGCGCGGTGTTCACACTGAAGTTCAGGAATTGTTTTGCTGTCTGACAGTGCCATTCTAAGCAGAGTTGTACCTCTTTAAGTCCATTGACATCAGTGGGTTTAGAAGGGTGTAACTCCATATAGGATTGCACACTTGAGTTATGCGTAAGCGCGCACACAAACACACAACTCAGTTTGGCTTCTGTATTGGGGTGCCTTCTAGGATGTGACCGGGAGGCACAAGGTACAGCAACTTCACTAACTAACTGTGAAATCCTAAGCACAGTTACTCCAGTCGAAGCCCATTGATTTCAGAGGGCTTAGACCGGAGTAACTCTGTATAGGATTTCACTGTAAGTTGATCCATACCTGAATGGAAGATTTCCTGGGGAAACAAAGTATGATGCTTTGTATTCCACAGTTGTAGAATAAATAAAGGTGACAACCATAAGGGGGGTGGAGGAGTGTCTACATGCAGAAAGTGGTGTAGTGGTTAGAGGGTTGAAAGTTTGCCAGTTGACCTTGGGCCGGCCACACACTCTCAGTCTAACCTGGAGTTGTTGTGAGGATAAAACAAAAGGGAGGAGAAGAGGTAAACTTCTTTAGGTCCCCATTGAGGGGAAAAGGCAGAATATAAATAAAGTAAATAAAAAAGTGTATAATATCCATCTATACATATAAAAGGCAAGCCATGTTGGCAACGACTCACCTCTTATACCCACGCAGGCACGCTCGCACACCTCTAGTGGGGATAAAAGCTGACTCCTCGCTAACAGGGCTTGCCGAGAAGGCCACTGCCCCTCCCCCCACCCTTACCTGGCTGCTTCTGTGTGCCACAGGAGGGTGCCACCCCCCAGGGTTGGATCTACGGGTGCAGGCGCCCAGTGCAACCCTTGCCCGGGTCTCAGCGTGCGCACGCAGCTTTCATGATGTCATCACGCAGGGCGGGAGGTGTGCTGCCCGCACGGCAAGCTGGCCGCTCCAGCGCCCGATGCGCTGCGGAGCTGGGGGGGGGGGTGGCTGCAGAGGGACGACCAGCTGGCTTGCCGTGCGCGGAGGGCCTCCTAGCCCTGTGCTCAGCCGCCCGCGCAGCAAGCCAACTGCCACAGCGCACATCCTCGCCGCCGCCGCTGCCTCCAGCTCCGTGGCGCTCCGTGAGCTGGGGAGGCCGGCTTGCTGCGCGGGCAGCTGAGCGCAGGGCTAGGAGGCCCTCCATGCGGTTCACCTGCCCTGCTGCCCCATGCTGCCTGCATGGCAAGCCGGCTACCCCAGCGCACAGTGCGCCGCGGAGCTGGTGGTGGCGAGGGCGTGTGCTGCCGCTGGGGCAGCTGGTTTGCCACGTGGGTGGCTGAGCACAGGGCTGGGAGGTCCTGCGCATGCAGCAAGCCCGCCGCCCCAGACCTCCCAACCCTGCGCTCAGCCTCCTGCGCGGCGAGCCGTGGCACGCTCCCAGCGGCTGGCAGCCGTGCCTGGCTTCCCCCCCTGCCCCCCACTCAATCCGGTCCTGACACCCCCGCAGCACCCCCTGCCTCTGCAGCCACCCGATTTGGCCCCAGTGGGGCTGAATCAGGCGGTTGCTGGGTGTGGGAGCATGCCAGGGCACTTGCCCCCTCTTCCAGTGCTCCTATAGCCACTTTATTTGGCCCCAATGGGGTCAAATTGGGCGACAGCCAGGCAGAGGAGCACACCAGGGTGCTTGCCATCCCCCACCCCCGCAATGCTCCTGGCCTCTGCAGTGGTCCAATGCAGCCCCAATTGGGGCCGAATTGGGTGGCTGTGGGGCTCAGGAGGAGCGCTCCAGCGCCCTTGCGTTCCCAGCCTCTGGAGCCACCCGATGCGGGACATGGAGGTGGTGGAGAGGCCTGGCATAGCGGCACCGCCCTCCCCAGGCCTCTCAGCAGGGGCCTGCCAGATCAGTTTTCTAGAGCCCATTCTATTTTTCCCCACAACAGCCTTTGTTGCTAGTGTTATAATAGAACTGCTTTATACTGAGTCAGACGTTGGGTCATCTCGTTGTTCAGTACAGACTGTCAGCAGCCATCCTGTATCTCTGGCAGAGAACAATCCTTCTCCGTGCCTCCTTCTTGAAGCCCCTTTAATTGTATTGAACCTGAGACTTTCTGCATGGAAATCACATGTTCTGCTGCTTAGCTGCAGCTTCTCCCCAACTGCAAAGGACTGCATCGGATGCCTCCATCCTCATCTAATGTGGATGTGGGAAGCAGGTGGGCAAGGAAAGTGGACCCTGAATCTCCTTCCATGGTGCAGAGCGCTCTCGCCTTTTCTACACCGTTCTTCCGCTCTGGCTCAGATCTCCCAGCATCTGTTTTTGCCCGCAGACTCTGTAGCATTTGCCGGGGATTGATCAATTCATTTATGTTACAATTACTGGTATGTTGTGGGGGCTGCTTCCAAGAAATCCAGGTGTACTAATGTGTTTACTCACCAGCCTTAAGATAGGGTTTATTGGTGTCTTTTCAGCTAGGTTTAGAGGAGGAAATAAAATCCACGTGAATCCGACGTGCGAAGACTGCACGCACTCCCACCCATCATTTTAGGCTGATAATGAAGACAGGCCTTTTAAACCCACACAGGTTATTCTGGTTTCTATGGCATTAACAGCGGCACCAACAAAGAGTGTTCTGCTCATCCTCAAAGGGAATAGGATGAATTTTGGCTCGTGAGGCTGGCTTTCAAATCATTGAAGGCGGTGGGGGGTGATTAAAATAAAATTGGTAGTTAAACCGTAGGCTGGGCCTACCTGGGTGTTTTTACAAATGGGGATTTGAAAAAGAACTCTTTCAGCTCTCCGGCAAATCGCTGATTATCCTGGAAGGCTGTGTCATCGCATCCGTTGGAATCTAGATGGAGAAACTTAGGGACGAACGGCATGCGTTTTAACCCTAACAGTCCACTAGAAGATATAGATTGGGGTTGTGGTGCAGGGATGGGAGAGGTGTGGTATTCTTCCCCTCTGTATCTGTTCCTCAATTGTAAGAACCTTCCACTCTCATTACTTACTTAAGTCTCTATAGGAAAAAAAGACAGATAACCTTATTGCACCAGGGGCGTTTTTGATCAGGGAAATGGTATGGTGGTGTGGGGTGAAGACTTGAAGCCTCCTTTGCCCAGTACCACAGCCAATCTACACCCCTCCCCTCAGCCCAAGTCGGTTTTAGAGCACTGTGTGTAGTGTGTCACTTAATCATAGACTCAAAGGTTTGGAAGGGACCTCCAGGGTCATCTAGTCCAACCCTCTACACAATGCAGGAAATTCACAACTACCTCCCCACTCCTCCACGCACACACCCAGTGACCCCTGCTCCATGCCCAGAAGATGGCAAAACACAGTCAGGATTACTACCTGACCCCAAGTGGCAATTGGCATTACCATGGGCATGGAAGAAGGGGCCACGAGAACCAAGCACTGATGTAACCCTTCCTGCCCTCCCTCTAATGTTCTGCCTAGGCTCACAGAACCAGCCTTGCTGTCAGATGGCCATCTAGCCTCTGCTTAAAAACCTCCAAAGAAGGAGAGCCCACCACCTCCCGAGGAAGCCTGTTCCACTGAGGGACCGCTCTAGTTATCAGGAAGTTCTTCCTAATGTGAGTTTAAAGGAAATTTCCTTAATGCAGTAACTCCCAGAATAGCAGCTACGAGAAAATGATTGGTATCCTCTGAGAAATAGACGAATGGAATCCTAGAAAGAATCCTATAAGCTCCTCGAGTCCACCTGCAGATGAGGCTCGGGGCTGCATTCTTGGCCTGGGTGTGAAACTTCATGGCTCCCAGGATTCCTAATATCTGCCAGCAAGGCTGAACTCTATACCAGGTGTTGCCAACCTTTTCTTTAATGCGAACTATTTACGGGTAATAAAAACAAATACCAAGCTACTTCCCCCCACTCCCAGCTTGTTATTAAGTTTTTTATGTCCTAGAAACAGAATATGTTTCCTCTCTCAGCAGCAGCAGGGAGGAAAATCCTATGAAGAAAAAGCTTTTTATAGAAAAAAAACCAGAGCAGATCTTTTTGCAATCTTTTCCTGAGTCTTCTAGGGATGCATTCAAGCTCCTCTGTAATGGCTGGTGAACTGCTGCCTGCTCATGAGGAAATTGTTGGAGATCCCTGCTGTAGACTGTGGCAGTACTGGGGGGGGGAGTGTTTGGGAAGGCAGAAGGGGCAATGTCTATTTGGGGGGGACAGATGCTTCCTTAAAATAGCGGCATGCTCCTGGAAAGCTGGCGGCTTCTTTGCGCGATGTGCGCTGAAAAAAACACCCCGCATCCGTTTAAAAAAAAAAATCGCGTGAAGAAGCTACCAGCGTTCCAAGAGCGGTCCGCTATTTTAAGGAAGTGAGGAAATGGCCTTGGTCCCACATGGTCGGTTTCTGAAAAAAGAGTAAGTGTGGTATAGTGTTTAGAGTGTCGGGCTACGAGACCCAGGTTCGAATTCCACTCTGTGATGGAAGCTTGCTGAGTGACACACACTCAGCCTGACCTACCTCACAAGGTTGTTGTGAGGATAAAATGCCTAACTCTAGAGAAGAATGATATAAGCTGCCTTGGGTCCTCATTGAGAAGGAAGGCGGTGTATAAACGAAGCAACTAAATAAGACGTGAAAGTATATTTCTTAAGTATCTTAAAACATACTTACGTTCTCTGAAGGAGAAGAAATTGAGACGAGTCGCCAATGTAGATGAACTGGAGAAGCTGACAGTACAATCCTAAACAGAGTTACTCCAGTCTAGACCCATGGGATTAGACTGGAGTAATTCTGTTTAGGATTACACTGTAAATCCACCAGTTATCATGCAATTCTGTAAAGCGTAATTACCTCAGTTTCAAATTTCAGAATGGTGCCAACTTATCCACTTCATGTATAAACAAGCATTATATTAAAATGACCCTCATTCTCACAAACGAAGCACTCGTTTATGAGAGGAAATCGTCTCTGCTCTTATGCTCTTTGACTGTTTGTCAGGTTCTTATGGTACTTCAAATAATAATACTTGGTTGTATATGCCAGTGCTTTTCCTCACCACAGTGAAAAATGCAGTCTCTTAGTAAACCTCACAATAGTCCTGTAAAACTAGCTAGGATTACCATCTTCGGACTATAAATGAAACCACCCAGTGAGCTTATGGCTAAGATGGTATTTGAAGGGGCTTCTGGCCCACAGCTGAAGATTTCTATACTCTCCTAGCTCCCAGTTCTTGGGATCTGTTCAGCCCCACCGAAACAGATCATGACCAGATCACACACAGGAGAGCTGACTCATTTGTACATACCTCGAAGTGGTAAAAGTTCAGATTCAGTTCTGATTCTGGTTTAGCTCTGCAGTTAAAAAAGCAGGAATTTTAAAATGGCTCCATGTTTTCCACAGTCTCTTAGTAAACTTTAGTCAACCAACAGGGAGACTGCAATGAAGAGATCAGAAGAAGATTGAGACTTGGAAGAGCAGCTTTGAGGGAGCCAGATAAGATCCTTAAAGATACAGATGTCTCTCTGGGAACCAAGATAATCCAAACTATGGTATTCCCCATTGCCATGTATGGATGTGAAAGTTGGACGGTAAAGAAAGCTGACAGGAAAAAAATGGATTCATTTGAAATGTGGTGCTGGAGGAGAGTTTTGCGGATACCATGGACAGCCAAAAAGACAAATAAGTGGGTACTAGATCAAATCAAGCCGGAATTCTCCTTAGAAGCTAAAATGACAAGACTAAAGCGATCGTACTTTGGTCACATCATGAGAAGACAAGATTCTCTGGAAAAGTCAATAATGCTAGGAAAAGTGGAAGGCAGCAAGAAAAGAGGAAGACATAAAATGAGGTGGCTTGACTCTATAAAAGAAGCCACGTCCTCCAGTTTGCAGGATCTGAGTAGGTCTGTTAGAGATAGAATGTTTTGGAGGTCTTTCATTCATAGGGTCGCCATAGGTTGGAAATGACTTGGCGGCACATAACACACACACACACACACACACACACGTTTTCCACAGTGAAAACAGACACAATAACGAGTTTTTTCTGTATCTCCTAATTTAGCAATCTTTTCACCCCTTTGTCGTCCACAGGTCTCACCATCTCTCTGGTTGCTTTTCTGTTTCTGGTGTATTTAAACAAATTCTTGTTGTTTCCATGTTTGTAAGCAGGATGCCCCTTATCTTTTCTCTGGAGGTGGCTTTGTTTTTAGATTTTTGTTCGGAGAGCTTCCTGGAACCAACGGGGCTTGATCCCAGTTCTTCTGACCAATGCCATGGTCCATCCAAGTCTGCTGTTCTCTCCAAACAGAGATCAGGGCTTGAAATTTCTTGTTTCCTCTCCCACCTGCCCACCTGACTTTGCTTTTAACATCCAGTCTGATAAAGATTTCTGGAGAACTCAAAAGCATGCACACTGTTGTGTGTCGTTCTGGTTTCCTTAACAGATGATACTACATGGATTTTGGTTTGGGGATTTTTGTTTTAACAGAGTCTTTAAGATTGGTCTTTAAGGTACTACTGGACTTGAACCTTGCTGCAGAGCTACCTGTCTGAAACTATTGTTTTAACAAAGGAACTTTGGTGAAAGTATGTGATAAGTAGGTGATAAGCCCAGGAGTTCAGCTGGTGGGGGGGGGAGACTCGGTACTGGGGACACACCCTGTCACCCACCCTGGTGCTAACTACTGCTTTTTACCATCACAAGCATGTTCCAAAAAAGAACAGCCTTTTTAATAGTTCGATATTGCACAGGGAAGCCATTGAAATTCATAAGCATAAGCACAATTTCAACAGGAAAGAAGAGACTTTAAGAATAAATAGAGCATGGTTTCCAGTCCTGAAAAACACCAGGCTAACAAAACACTCTACATCCTACAATAGCCCTGCAGAGAAGATTAGCATATCAAGCACCAATCCATATGCAAAAGAACCTCCTCGGGATACAGTGAAGCCTCCCTCCCTTAGCATTCCACACCCTGGGAAACTCTTATAGGATGACTCAGCCCAAACCCACCTTCCTATGTAGATATAAATTACCTGCCAACATCTTCTCCACACTGTGACACTGAGAGATCTCTGTCTTTCGGTGCTACACCTCCGAAGATGCCAGTCACAGCTGCAGGCAAAACGTCAGGAACTACAATGCCAAGACCACGGCTATACAGCCCAGAAAATTCACGACAACCATTTTCAATAGTTGTCCATAAACTGGAAAATCCACAACATCCGTTTTCAATAGTTGTCCATAAACTGTATAACTCCCTCTCATCTTCCTTCCTTCCTTCCTTCCTTCCTTCCTTCCTTCCTTCCTTCCTTCCTTCCTTCCTTCCTTCCAATACCAGTTTTCTCCTCAACAGGGTCCCAAAGTGGCCTACACTGTTCTCTGGTCTGTTTTATCTTCCCAGCCTGCAAGGTGGGTGGATTGAGAGCATGTGACTGGCCCAAGGTCACCCAGTCAGCTTCCATGGCAGAGTGGGGAACTTAACCTGGGCCTCCCAGTACCTTGTCTGACAGTCCAGCAACAACTCTGCACTGGCTCTTTTAGGAGGACTCGTCTTTCTCTTCAGCCAAGCCTCGAATAACGGCTGTTAAGGATAGCTTTATAATCTTACGGGTTTTTGTAAATTAATTTCCATGCTGCATTTATAATTCACTGAGGGATTCAATGTATAGATGTGGTTAAAAGTGACGAACACAACAAAAATATGGGGGGGGGAGCTGATCTGCAGATGGCTAATTCTTACCCTTTCACATTGAGTAAGTCTTTGGAGAGGATTGAAGTACGCTGTCCGCCAATATTAATAAAAAGAAACTTTTAAAAATGTATGCTGTCCGCCAAAGTTAATGTGGCCACAAGGTGGGCAGGGAGATTATCATTCCTATCGGATCTAAATTTTGAACAATTTGGAAATGACAAGATAAGGCATTACTGCATTTGGCTTGTGGGTAAACCAAAAATCTATCATTCTTGACACAGTCGGATCTCTGGAAATTGGATTCTAAAACAGACGATGTTGGGCAGACATGCTCCTTGGCATATCTTCCAGTTCCGTTGGGGGTTGGGGGGGGGGGGTGAATGTAATTCAGATGTTCCTGGAATCCCTACCATTTCCCTGACAGTGTGTATCGTCCCTCTTAAACTATTTGAGAAGAATTGAACAAGTCAATTATCTGATAATTAAGTACCTTTGAAGCAATTCAGCAAATTAGAAGTGGCAGCTGAGCTCGATAGAATGTACCGGAAAAAACTGCTGGAGCCTGTATATAAAATAATGAAGATAAGACCTCTGCATGAGTTGTTGCGGTCGTTGCGGGGACTGATTAAAAGGACCTGTTCTCATTTTTGTCTAAAACTATGATTAAAATACCCAGGAATTTTCCATCTCTGTACATTATCAACTGTGACTATTTTTTTAAAAAGTATTTCATCCAATACTTGAATAAATCCCTTTTAGATTGCCCACAGTTACTGGGGGGAAAAGATCAGTGCACAGTTATAGGTTCTGAACAAAGTGTTGGTGGACCCTGAAACAAATTCTGATCCGCTGCAAAGATCTAGAGTGGATTGTAGAATCCGGTATAGATTTGTCAATCCACTCTGAGCTCTGAATGGCCAGAAATTATTGATGTCACCAAGTCTTTATGTACTTCATTTTTTCCTCAGTGAGGGCCCAGTGGCTTACATCATTCTCCTCTCCTATATTTTATCCTCGCCACAATCCTATGAGGCTGAGTGTGATGGGCCCAATGTCACCTGGCAGGCTTCTATGGCAAAAGGGAGATTCAAACTTGGGTCTCCCATATGTAACCACTTCACCACAATGGCTGTCGATGTACTACAGGCTTTGGAACATGTACAGTAGGGCCTACTCTAGCCTCAGGCATCCCAGATGCCTGCCGATGGTGGGCATACTCTTAGGCAGGGCTCATTTTGAGGGGGAACGCACAGGAACGCAGAGGTCACATGGCAGGTGGCCCCGCCCACTTGACTCTCAGCCATTTTGGGCCCATTTTGACCTGGATTGGGGCCAAAACAGCCTGGATTGGGCCTCTGATGGGCGGTAGATCACTCTCCCGCTCAGCAGCGGCCTGATCCTGACCATTTTCAGCCATTTTCAGCCCCTTTTTGCCATTTTGGGCCCAATTTCAGCCCTGAATGGCCAGGATTGGGTCCAAAACAGCCAGAATAGGTGATGTCAGGGGGCAAATCAGTTATACTATTGACACACTTCCAGTGATGGCAAGAGGTGTAGCATATGCTAATGAGATATGCTAATGAGTTCCTCCAGCTCTTTTTCTACAAAATAACCCCTGCTCTCAGGGATTTGCCTCCTCGTCCGCTGATCACCCAACGATCGGTAAGAGGTGGCAAATTCCCAGTGGTTGCCTGCCACCAGCAGGCACCTCAGGAACATACACCGCACGTGCTCCGAATAGGCACGGCGACATCACTTCCAGAAGTGACGTCGTTGCACCAGTCGCAGGATCGTTCCTGTGCTTCGTTTGGGGCCAATTTGTGCTCCAAACAGGCCGAATCGGCCCCATGCGGCATGCAGGAGTGCTTGCATGGCTGGCGTGGTGACGTCACTTCTGGAAGTGATGTCATTGCATCAGCCCTGGGGCATATGTGTAAAGATGGATCTCGTGCCCGGCACAAAGTAAATACCAGGGACTCTACCCTCCCAATGGGAGGGTAGAGGTGCCTGGCAACTCTGCCTTCAATGCGAGGAGTCATTGAACCTTAACCCTGGAGGTTGTTTAGCATTTGAGGCAAGAACCAGAAAAGTTTGGCCAGGAGAGGGGATGACTATAGGCCTTGTGGTGCACAGGCTTTTTGGGCCAGACATGGAGCTCAGTAGAAATTGTCTGCTCCCAGGTTTGGCTCAGAAACCAGTCAACTCCAACTAGAACCTGGCCCCGTATTCTCTATAGCGGTCAGATATGTCATGTGAAGGCAGAGTCTGATAATAGATGGAAACAAGACGAGGATTCTTACATGAACAGCCTGTGAGCTGCTCCTGAGAGTTTTCTCAAATAGCAAAGTATTCCCTCCTTAAAAAATAGAATTTTTAAAGAGGATTCTAGTACTAAAGGCTTGTTGGCTGAGAAACAGAGCAGTGCATTTAAAGTGTCCTGAATAATACTTTACAAAATGTTAAAAGGACATCAGAAGATTTAAATGCACTTAGAAGAAAAGGAAATAGCAAGAAACCGCATGTAGATATCTAGAAATGGGCTTTGAAGTTTTTTGATATATGAAAGGAAGCAGTATTTCAAAGACCAAATAGACCCATCACTTCTCTTGTATTCTCTTCTGAAATCTTTATTGATCATAATCATTTTATATTACCAACGGATTGGGGGGGGGTTACTTAACCACAGCACCCAGGAAGTAGATGCATAGACCTCTCCAGGAGCTTCAACTGTCTCTCAGCCAAGACTGTGGTGCCATAATCCCAGCAAACAAAAGACAGTTGTCCAGATCTAAAATGTGCAATGTCATAGATGAAAAGGAAGGCAAACACCACACTGCCGTGGCCTTGGTAGTACTTTTTCCTGCTGAGCTTGTAAAATAAATTGCTAACTGGCTGTGTTAACCTTGAATTAAGAGCCTATTTTGTGGTGCACCATGTGTCTTTTTGGGATATAAGGCTTTATATATTTGTCATACAATTGTAGCTATATAAATGGAATATAGCAGTCTGTCTGGCCTGGCGCCATTGGCTGTCAAAAAGCAGCCTGATTTGGCTTTGTGCGCCTCGGCTGTTTTTCGGAAGACCCGGGTTCTGTGTTCAGAAGGGACGTAGCTCAGTGGGTACGACAAATGTTGAGTATACACAGACTCTCGGGGTCTATCACCAACTCCTTCAATTAGTGCTGGTTTGGTAAGGATCTCCTGGAGAGCCAGTTCCAGCCAGAGCAGACAATATTGGATTAAAATCTGACAAAGAGAACTGTGGTTCTCGAAAGCTTATGCTACAGTAAAGTTGGTTAGCCTTTAAAGGCGCTACTGGACTCTTTTCTATTTTGCTACTACAGACTGACACGGCTGACTCCTCTGAATATTGGATTAAGTAGACCATTGTTAAGGCAGCTTCACACATTCACAAGGGCTTCCTACTCTGCAAAGCTTTATAATCCCTTGGAAGTTTTTTGGGGATTCTTCTTTGATGGTCCTTGTGCAGTTACGGATAGTTTCTTTGTGTATGCAATCCCCACATCGGATTGGAAGCTTGCAAGACTTAAAGCCCCAACAGTGGTGTTTATATCATTCTCGTTTCTGCCCCCATCCTATCCTAACCCTCTTCCCCCTTAGTTACATTTCAGTTGCAGTGGGAGTAGCATTTTAGAGAACTTTCTCTGAGGGTATCTTGGAGGGCACTGAGAATACTTTCTCATCATTAAAGACCCCCCCCTTTCAGTTTCTAGTAAGCTTATTTTTCATTTCCTTCTTCTCCCTCCATATTTACATGGTAACATTTTCCTTTCAAAAGTTCCGTGGTTGTGTCCGTCAGGACACTCTGTTTTTCGTTCGTTGCCATCCACGAACAATGAACAATGAACATGGACGAACATGAACTGTTCCCAGACATGTTCGTTGTTCATTGTTCATTGCTCGTAGGGGCCAGAACCCCCCCTTAGCCCCCCTCCCCTCAAACCCACTTACCTGGCCCTTTAAAGATACCTTTAAACTATCAGCTGGCAGGTGGCAGGGGGATTCCCTCCTGCCGCCTGCCAGCTGATAGTTGTCCTGGCAAAAACAGCCGTTTCTGCTGGCAGCTAGTTTGAGGGGTTACAAAATTGACCTTCCCAATGTCCAATACCCACCAAATTTGCAGGGGACATAGTCCTCACTGTCCTCTGAAGACCCCCCAAGTTTCAGAGAGATTGCACCCCGTGAAAGGCATGATCCACGGGTCTCCTGGTTGGCTGTCATTTTCTCTTCACAGTGGCAAAAACGGGACTCTCTGCTGGAAGTACTTTGAAGGGTTAAAGCCGGAAGGAGTTCAGACAGCGTTCAGTCCTTCCCTGCCTCCGGTTGCCAAGGGGCTTGATTGCAGGTGCCAGACTGTCTGGCTTGACAAATGGCTGCAGAAGGCAATGAAGGAGGCTTGCAACGACTACCTGTTCATTTAGGATGAGGCCTCACGAACAGCTTGTTCAAGAACAGCAGATTAGGCTGTTCGTGGGTTTTTTCTGTTTGTAATGCTGTTCGTGCCCATGTCCAGTCAGGTTCCAACTTTTGATTTTAATTCCTGTGATTGCTCCTAGACATTTGCAGGCTTCCTTTTGGACACAAAACTAGACAGGCTGGGACATCTTGGTCCACAAGACCATGAGCCCTTCATCCACTGCGGTGTTCTGTCTCAGTTTTTCCATTGCTCTTCTGGTCTACTTCTGATCAAGGGATTACAGCAACTTCTCTAGCTGCTTTAGGGAAGCCCCTCTAGAGTGAATTATGTCTCTTTAGCTGTCCTGGTGGTTGTTCTTTTTCCGAAGAGGAAACTGATGGTGCTATTTCCTTTGCTCCCCAAGACCTTCCTCTTCATTGATTTCATGGTGGCTACCTGCTTTGTCTTGTCCTTCTCCCTCTGTTGTAAGATCTTGGATGTGCCCAAGATCTTTGGTACTCTTGTTGGGACCATTGCCTCAACTCCAAGCTTTATGATGATGACATAATGTTTAGTAGAGAGGGTCAAAGACGTTTCTCCTTAACCAGAACTTCATACTGACCAGATTCGGTGTTGCATCCTGCACACATCTGCGGTTAAAGATTGCAACTGTTGTACTTAAGTACAACTACCTTAAGTAGTTAAGGTCCTGAATGAAGCAGGAACTGTCTCTTGAGTCGGACACTTCACTGGGAACATTATCGTTCTGGGAGGGATTCTGATATGCACCCTGATGGAAGATCTCCATACGATTTTCATTCTATCTTTCCCAGGTCTTAATTATAGACCTCAGTCTCATCAATATTATTGGGCTTATTGCCTTTGAAATGAAACTTTGAGGACCGCACCGCAAGGACTTTATTGTGGTGGTGACAAGCGTTGAAACCGGAGAAGAACTGAGACATCATTGAATGGGGCAGCAATGTCTACAAAGATAATGGGAGATTTCCTAAAGAGATCGACAATTCAAATGTTCCCCTCCATCCTGTTAAATGCTGCCATTGATTAAAAATGTCTTTCAAACCTCCTGATTGATATTTCTGTAGCTAGTCTCTCTTGCTCACTTCCCCCCCCCCCCGCATTCCCCTTCCCAAATATGACAGGATCCTTCGGAGAATTGGCCAGCTGGGTTTGCGTACACTCCCAACTTTCTCTTTATCAATTACTGACAAAACTCTGTATTGTTTCCTTATAAAACCTAAAGAAAAATCAACCATTATAGAAGAGAAATGACTAAAGCCTTCTCGGAACACTGTGGGACAGATGTCTGTGGAAGAGAGAACCATTCCGAATGGCGCTATAGAAAAGAAGCTGTGAGGTTTTGGATGTTTTCTACAAAGGAATTAGCCGTGGCATTTGGGAGATGACAGAGTTGTCTCTGATCAACGCATGATTGTATTACCTGTGCGTGGATTGGATGGAATCATCTGTATTGGTCCACGAAGAATCCAAGGACATCCCTGTGTGGTTTTCAGAAAAATAGACATGCTTAATTTTTTTTCTTTCTTTAGCAAATTTATATGCTGCCCCTCCAAGACTGTTTGCAAAATAAAAATAATACCACAGAGTCAAATAGTCATTAAAAAGGAGTAATTAAATACAAGCCAGAGGCCTGAAAACAGAATAAAAGAAGTCTAAAAAGATATTAATAAAACAGTCCTAGTCTAGAAGTGGGCTGTAAAAGAGCTAAAAACGATGGAACTTGACAGATAAAAGCCTGTCAGACGGTGGATGACAGGATATGGCAAGTAGATCCCTGGATCATTTCAGCAAGACACCGGTCCTTGGCTAAATGACTTTTATTTAGGAAATCAGTCTTTTTCCATATACACAGGTCCATAGGAGTACATGAAGGAAAATGCATATGAGCATGGCAACTTCTCTGTGAAAGGAATAAGGTTTAAGGCAGTTACAAGGCAATATACCCAAATAACCCCCTCCCTCCTAAACCACAAGTTCAGAGGCAGTCTGGGAAACATTTTCGGAGTTTACACGCTAGGCAGACAAGATACTGAGAAATGCAACATTTCAGACACCCAAGGTCAGTCCAAAAATATCAGCAGGAGAGATGGTCCACAGCTTTGCCAGCTGCCGGGCTGTGCTGTGAGAAGGAGAAAACGAAAGTGGTTTTTCAAAAGCTACAGAACGTACTCATCAGTTACAACATGAGATCAGTTACTATACTGAGGTAACTCAGGACCATAAACCTCAGACTTAACATTGGCATGGATGAATGGGTACAGTCAAACATGACAGTTAAAGAATTGTTTTGGCCAGGGGTGTAAAGGAAATTGAGGTAGGCACCGAGCAAATCTCATCACGGAAAAAGCCCTTTGTCGTCTTGTTTACCTCTTGTGAGCCCAAAGTGAGAGAATGCCAAATAGTGGAATGGATCACCCTAACATAAGAGCAGTACGATGGCTGCTTGCCACTGTAGCTTCTCATGTGCTGCTCATGTTCATTCATTCATTCATTCATTCATTCATTCATTCATTCATTCATGTAATTTATAGTCCACCTTTCTCACTGGGACTCAAGGCGGATTACACAGTATGAGATTAGTACAATCCGTATCAAATACACTTCCATACAGTATCAAGGATATTTCCATAAACAATGCCATAGGGTAAATAGATACAAGTTTAAAAAGAAATAGCATTAGCAAGAATCCAATACAAAGTAGAAGAAAATACTGAGACAGAACATAATCACTTCTAGGACTGACATTAGACAACATAAAGCAAACATAAAGCACAGGTAGTACACAGGAGTACATATTTAAAGCAACAGATAATATGTAAGGCAACATAGCGGTGAAGTCTACGGTCCCTAACTCATTAGTGAAGCCTCTGAGACCCCATCCCTACAATACAGCCCTCCCATTTGAGTAAAAAGCCCACATGAAACGATACCAACAGCTTCGTTAGATCTGTGACAGCCCGTTCACACATGCAGCATGAACACTTGCTCTTGCAGATCAGGTGATGAACATTCATGCTCAAACCAAGTCTCTCCAAATGAAACTTTATAGCTGCATAAGATCAACCTCATCTGAAATTCCCACAGCAATTGTTTCATTTCTGTCCTTTCGTTTACAGCCCTGGCTTTATAAAACAACGGATCTTTCTTTGTGTCTCTGGAGCGCTGGGCCTCTTGAGACCTTCCCAAGTTGGAATTACTTTAAAAAACCTGCCAGGCTTGGGTAGGAAGGTTGTTCACATTAACCACTTCTTTTCAAACTGCAGAAATTGAGATTCTTGGATTGAGAAAAATTAACAAGTCACCTGCTGGCACATTCCATCTCTGAGATTAACTGGTGTGACTTTTTGATGCTTATTGTAACGGGATGAAGCTGATTAATGGCATTGGCTGGAAGCCACAATAGAGCAGAATGAGCAAGGTCTTTCTCATTTTTTTTCCAGCCGTCTTCCCTGGAACTTATTTCTAACAGGCTCCTCCTGTCCTCTGGTTTTTTTGCCAGCCGTGCTGAATTCAGCCAAGCTGAGCTACCGTTAGAGAAGTGGACCTATGCCAGCGTGTTCCTACAGCGCAATTATAAGCTAGTATTCACTCTTGACTTGATCTAACGTGGGAGTTGACAACAGATGTTCTGCATACAGTATGCCGTGGAAGGGCCTGTCATTCACGTCCTTCTGTTTTTGTGTTTTCCAGTTATAGAAACAATTGGAATTTTACAAGCAATTTGCAAGTGTCTTTGGTGCTAAAAAGGACATATGCTAGTCCCTGCTTCGTTGTTCGGGGTGAAATTTAGGACAGGCTTTAGCTCTATAGAAAAAGAACTCTGTTGGTTTCAGTTGCTGGGCGGGTTTCCAATCCCTGATTTCTTTTCCATCCTTATTTTATTGGCTTGGTAAGTTTCTTTTAAAAATGTTTTTTAATTACTCTCATCTCCCACTCTCCTGGCATCTTCCCATCTTGGGTTCAACTCGTTTCATTCATTATCTGCCTTCTTAACACGATTAGTATTTTATTTAAATGCTTAAAAATTGACTTTAGAAATGTTCTGGAATGACTGATGATTCTGGTTGCATTCTGCCTCCCCCCTCTCTCGCTTTACACAGATGTAAATCTGGCTGTTCTAGCGTACCTTGTGGTGTAAACCCGTTCGGGTTTAGATTGGGCCTAAGTCTCTTTTCCTTCTCTTTACCTTTGATGGAATATTCATAAGGTTCCCCTGATACCTCCTGTAAAGCATATAGATTTGTCACGTGCGGCAAGTGAGAGACAGAAAATTGAAGGTCAAAGAAGCCAGATCCTTTAAGGACACAAGAATTTGATTTTGTTGTAGAAAATGTTTCTTCCTTATTAACGTTCTCTCTGGAACAGAATTCAGGCCTGGCGTTGCTTTTAAGTGCCTTAGCGGTGTGGTCCAGGTGACTGCGAAGAGACCAACGTTAGTATTTAATTCCTTGAAAAAGATGTTCTGAGGTTCAGGATTCTCATCAATGTGCATCTGGTTGTGGGGAGACAGCACTTTATACATGCTCAGAGAGAGACATTCCCTTCCTTATTTGTTCCTTTGTATGTTCCTGGACTTGCCCGGGGGGGGGCGGGGTTGAGGAGAAGACAGATTTCAGTTCTCAACTGAACCCAACCCCTGCCAAGCAGTCATTTTTACAGTGAAATCCTAAGCAGAGTTACTCCAGTCTAAGCCCATTGAAATCAGTGGTCTTAGACTGGAGTTACTCTGTTTAGGATGTCTCTGTTAGTCCATGAAATTGGCTGGCAGCAGCTCTTCTTTCTCCAGTGCCATTATCCCTTCCCTTCCATAGGGTAAAGAGATAAATCTGTCCCTGTTTACTATACAATAAAAGCAGACTGTGATGACGTGTCTAGGGTGCCAGGACTTGTTCTGATCTGCTGCCATCGCCGTAAATCCAGAGAACATAACTGCCCTGAGAAGAGGAGTAGCCTTTCCTCCCAGGGCATCCCCTTAGCTCCAAACCAGAGAACCTCTTCAGGCTCATTCTGTGGGACTTTGGATACATCTTTTCAGCTTTGTGTAGCAGTCCACAAACAGGTCTTACCACAACAGCTTTTGAGAACTTCTGTTTTCAAAAGAACTTGGCTTGTTTCCAAGAAGGGGACCATCCAAGGAGCAAGCTGATGTGTCCCCCTTGGGAACGCAAAAGTAGATGTTATAGGAAATGGGGATTGCAAGGGGGGATCCCTTTCATCTGCTGTACAATGCAAAAGACTAGCAGCACCTTAAGGACTAATATTTATTGCAATATGAGCCTTCATGTGTCATATAGCCCACTTCTTCAGATAGATATGCAAAGGGAAAATGAAGTGGGAAAACTTATGGGGGAATGGATAGGTAAAAGGAGCCAGGACTTGGTGCGTATTACACCATAAGAAATGGGAGTCATCTATCTGTTCCAAACGGCTTTTTCTAGGTGGTTGTGAACTCCTTTTGGAGAGCAGTTTGGTGCAGTGGTTAAGAGCAGCAGAACTCTAATCTGGAGAGCCGGGTTTGATTCCTCACTCCTCCACTTGAAGCCAGCTAGGTGACCTTGGGTCAGTCGCAGCTCTCTCGGAGCTCTCTCAGCCCCACCCACCTCACAGGGTGATTGTTGAGGATATAACATACTTTGTAAACCACTCTGAGTGGGTGTTAAGTTGTCTTGGAGGGCGGCATATAAATAGAATATTGTTGCTGTTGTTGTTATGTGCCTTTAACTCAGATACTGGGGAAGGACGGAAATTTGAAAATTGTATAATATCTAATGAGGTACCTAGTTTAAACTTCCAGGGACGGGATTGTGAAATCTCCTATAAATGGGTTTGACAAGCATTTATTTTATTTTTTAATTTTTTAAAACATCATTTGAACCCTATTTTTTCTCCCCAATGAGGACCCAAGGCAGCTTACAGCATTCTCCCTTTCTCAATTTTATCCTCACAGCAACCCTGTGATGTAGGTTAGGCTGAGAGTGTCTGACTGGTCCAAGGTCACCCAACAAGCTTCCATGGCAGAGTGGGGATTCAAACCTGGGTCTCTCAGATCCTGGTCTGATACTTGAACCACAACATCACACTGGCTGTCAGCGTAATAGATGTGTGCCCCATGATTGGCAAACAATTTGCTAAGGGCATCTTATGGACACTTTCTGGCATGCTTAATCAAAATGGGTAGCCATGTTAGTCTGTCCGTAGCAGTAGAAAAGAGCAAAAGAACGAGTCCGGTAGCACCTATAAGACTAAAACAAAGGAAGATTAGAAAGAGAGAATGTTGAATTGCAACTGATAACGAAGCTCAAGACAATGCATCTACCTGGATTGAACCGAGACCTAGGCTTCCTGTCTCATCACGGATACTGATTTTTCCACACCTGCTACCCCTCTGCATATCCCACCTCATCCAATCATACCTGCTATTGTCATTCACCGGCTATTGTCATTTACTTGCTATTGTCATTCAGCATCTGAAATTGCTCCGCTCTCCAAGACGTAAGGACAGATGGACTCACATTCCAGCTGAAGAAGTGAGCTCACACCCTACCACAAATTTTGTTAGTCTTATAGGTGCTACTGGACTCTTGCTCTTTTCCACTGCCATGCTTAAGAATCTGTCCTTTAGTAATAAAGACATTTTTACTTTGTTTTTGTTTTTAATTTAATTGTACTGATGTATGCCTTATATTGCCTCCATGTACAATCAATACTTCATGTACATATACAAATAGAATAAATTTAACAATCCATACATCCAATACAAACTTGTTTTCCCCCTTTTCTCTCCCCGCCCCAGGAGGAACGACCATAAGAATCATCTGCTTTATATCTTTAACCATGAGCACACTCTTTGGAGTTTCGTTAATATAATTTGGTTGGTCTCTCCTCCTCTTACCCATCTTATATATCTAGACCATTTCTTCCTTATCATTAATGTCTTATTTTCCCATGTCTTATCCTGTTTTAGTATTGATAAAATGTCTGATTGGATCCATTCATATAGATACCAATTCCATCTTTCCAAAGTCCATTTAGAGGCATCTTTCCATCCATACGCTATTACAGCATGGACAGCTATAATCATAGCTTTTAACAAGTGCTGTCGATTTTCCTATACTTTATTATTCCCCCAGATGCCCATAAATAGGTTCTCCCCATTTAAATTTATCTCAGCATCGCAAAGCTCCTTCACCTTTCCTAATATCATTTGCCAGAAGACTGTTACTTTAGAGCCTTCCCACCATAAATGGGCATAGTAGCCTTTTATTCTATTACAATGCCAACATTCCATTTTTTACTTTGTGATCTTTCAGAACGTGTTGCATACATTATCTCAACAATCCTGCGGCGTTGTCTGGTACTCACCTATGCGGTGTAATGATTGGAATAGGATCCAGGCGACCCAAATTTGAATCCCTCTCTACTTTAGAAGCTGACAGGGTGACCTTGAGCCTCTCACACACCCTCAGCCAAAACTTCCTCACAGGGTGGTGATGAAGATAAAATGTTGTAAGTTGCTTTGGGTACCCATTGGAGAGAAATGGGGGTATAAATATCTAAAGAAATTAACATTATCCCCACGTTGCCGATGAGAGTCACTTGCGTCAGCGAAGTGAGATTTGAACTGGAAACTTCTCTTAGCTACCACACTGCACCAGTAACACGTTGGTTGGTTGGTTGGTTGGTTGGTTGGTTGGTTGGTTGGTTGGTTGGTTGGTTGGTTGGTTGGTTGGTTGGTTGGTTGGTTGGTTGGTTGGTTTGTAGTCCTCCTTTCTCACTGAGACTCAAGGCAGATGACGTAGTGTAAGATTAGTACAGTTAATATCAAGGAGATTTCCATAAACAATGCCATAGGGTAAATAAATGCAGGTTTACAAAGACATAACATTAGCAAAAAATCCAATACAGAGTTGAAGAAATGCTGAAATGGAGCACAAGCAATTCTAGGACTGACAATAGACAACATAGGACTACCCAGTAGGGTCATATTCAAAGCAACAGGTAGTACATAGGAGCAGATACTTATAGCAACAAATAGGATGTGAGGCAACATAGTGGAGAAAAGTTGTGATAGGTGAAGCCCTGAAATGGTGGTTTTCAGCCGTGTGCTAATGCTGTGTTCGAGTGTCAAGGCTGGAAGGGGGATGCAAATGTAACCGATGGTTCATATGCCATTTGGTGACGGAGTGGGTTGAGGGATTATCTAGTGCCTGTCTGCCCTCCCATGGCCCACACACAGTCAGCACTTATAACCAGGGCTGGTGTCAGTACATGGAAAGGGGGGGGAGCTGCCTGGATCCACAGCTTCTGGTGAGGCCTGCGGCTGACTCCTCACTCATGCATCTGCTCTGATGCCTGCCCTTTACCCCCTTCCACCTCCTGCTTCTCAGTGCTTGGTCACCTCTGCTCCCAGCTGCAGTAGCTGGAGAAGGGCATGGGGGTGGAGCACAAACCTTCAGCTTTCCTGGTGGCCATGATGATGGCACTCCTAGCTGCACCCACCCAGCACCCAGCACCATCGGGGAAAGGGATGCAGGCGGTGTGGGCAGCTGTGACTGCAGATGGTGGGAGAGCTTGCAAGGGAAGGAGGGCAAGAAGGAGAGCCTCGTAATGGGCATAAGAACAACAACAACGATGGTGATGGTAATAATAACAACGTTCTATTTATATACCACCCTTCAGGACAACTTAACACCTACTCAGAGCAGTTTACGAAGTGTGTTATATTCTCAACAATCACCCTGTTTAAATACAGTTCTTTTAAAAAAAAACAATCACCCTGTGAGGTGGTTGGGGCTAAGAGAGCTCTGAGAAGTTGTGACTGACCCAAGGTCACCCAGCTGGCTTCAAGTGGAGAAGTGGGGAATCAAACCTGGCTCTCCAGATTAGAGTCCTGCCGCTCTTAACCACTATACCAAACTGGTTCCTTGAGCACTCTAGGCTGTTGATAACCTCCAAACATGAAACCGGCCCTGCTCATAACCCATAAAATCTACTACCTTTTTACCAGTGTGATGTTTTTGAAGTACAGGAAGCTGATGTAGGGATCAGAGCCCTTCTTCCATTGCAGGTTGTTTTTCAGCATTGATAAGTTCCCCCTGCGCAGCTGCTTCATTCTTCTTGGGAAGGATCACCCCGCTTGAGATGAGGGTCTTCTATGTTTGTGCAAGCCAAAATGAGAGGCCACAGATATCGTTTTGCTCAACGAGTGTGTTGTTTTGCAGGCTGCGATAGCGACCACTGGGGGCCCCACTGTAGCAACCGTTGCCAGTGTCAGAACGAGGCCCTTTGCAACCCCATCACCGGGGCCTGTGTCTGTGCAACCGGTTACAAAGGGTGGCGCTGTGAGGACCTGTGTGACCCGGGAAGCTACGGGAAGAACTGCCAGCTGAAGTGTCAGTGCCACAACGGGGCCACCTGCGATCACAAGACTGGAGAGTGCTACTGTGCCCCTGGATACACCGGCGTGTTGTAAGTTGAGTGACTTAACAGATTTCATTCAGTCGGCCTACTGTTAGTTGTCTTCCTTTCTTGCCTTATTTTAATGCCACACTTTTTCAAATACAGTTTGTTGCTTTTGTTGAGCCCACTGGGACAGTTTGTGTCCTCTGAGCCAAATGCACACCTCTGGCCCAATAGGGCAGTCAGGAGTCCTCCTCTGTATTCGGTCATCAGGCCCGGTGACTGTTGATAGACCGACATATGTACATATGCAGCATCAAGTCGCAACCAACTTATGGCAACCACAGCAAGGGGCTTTCCAGGCAAGTGAGAAACAGAAGTGGTTTGCCGGTGCCTTCCTCTGCAAAGTCTTCCTGGGTGGTCCCACATCCAAGTACCAACCCTGCTTAGCTGCAGATATCTGACAAGATCAGGCTGTACTTTGCCACCTTCCCTGGCTGTTGATACCCTCCAAGAATTTGTCTAAGCTTTCCCATTGTATAGTTCCTCCAGTTTGTTTTCCTAAGCTATTCTCTCATTTTCCTTTTCTTGGATCTGATTAACTTCTTCCAGCCCTCTGTGGTGAGCTACTTTTTTAAGTTAAAGAGCCAGTATCTCTATACAAGAAGCCTCAGTGCGTGTTCGTCAAGTGTAGGAAGACACAATGTTAGCTGGGAAGTGTAGTTTAAAAAGACAGAGCTGGGAGAGATGGCTCCTCAGAGGGTTTGTTAATTTCATCTTTGCCTTTCGGAAGGCTCTGTCAGTTTCACCTTTCCAGTCTAAAAATGTATGGAATCTCAACCAGAGGGCAGCAAGGAATGGAAATGGGCTGGAGTTGCCTCTCAGAGCCAGGCTTGGCCCTGGAGAGGTTATATGGGCTGAAGTTTCCCTTCTGGCATTTCACACAGCTTCACAAAGCCTTTGCCCTGCCACCAGCTCTGTCTTTTTAAACTACCATAGAGACTCCCGGTGTATATCAAAATTCAGAACAGCATATGAAAGCCCATTTATGTAACTAAAAATATGCAACTTAACACCATTGACAACTGACACATTGGTTAAAAATCCATACCGTTTGCTCACCCCCAAACACTGGTTATCGCTAGCCCTTTATTTGGGAGTGAAACATATGAGGTCTTACAATAAAGATTCACAGGAGCACCTTGTGCAATTGTTTTAATGCACTGGCATTACTTGGATGACTGTTCATGTCTACCATTTCCCTTTCTGTAAAACATTGCTAAGAAGCCCTTTAATCCCATAACATCTTTACCTGCCATTCCCTTCACATACTGTGGTTATTCCAGCATCTCACCCTACCCAACATGCCTTAACTGATAGAGTTCATTTTCTTTTTTTAAAAAAAGAGTCACGTTTTGCTCTGGAGCCATAAGTTTCAGGCCCCTCTAAAAGGGTCTCTTTGATCTTTACATTTATGAATGGATTGCCCTTTACCATAATGGGACTCTGGGAGATAAATCTAGTTCCCCAGAAATTCTCCCAACCAAGCAGTCAGAAGGCCCAGACCTTTTATTTCCAGCAAGGTCATGTGATTTCCCACCAAATATCGGAACTCTGGAATCTTTGATTCTTAAGCTCATGTCAGTATTTTCTTCCCAGCCCCTTGAAAATTTACAGAGAAGACGCAGCCTTGAAAGCATTTTCAGACAACACTATCAAGAATAAGCATTTCCAATCCCTTCTCATCTCAACCTGCCAATTTCCTCCAAAATAAAATCTGACCTTCAATCACAGACCCTTAGGAAATGCCTTTAGCACCGCACGAAGCCAGAAGAGATGGTCTTTATGAATAAGAGTCTCTTAACACAAACAAAGGATCTTAAACAGAAGCAACATTGTTTAGAGCAATAAATATTGGATAACTACATTTTACCATTGGCGCTGTCGATTGGAGGTCTCTGAACGTGTAATGATTTGTGTACTGGGCTGCTACAATCAGTGCTGTTATGTGCTATCCTTGTATAGTTTGCCGATATGAATTATTTCTGTGTCTGTTTGTGTTTTGGTTGGGTTTCTGCCCCTTCCGTTCCAACGATGCTTGCAAAGCTGTGAAGAACCTTGTCCTCCAGGAAGCCACGGAGCTCAGTGTGAACAGCGGTGTCCGTGCCAGAACGGTGGAACCTGTCACCACATCTCTGGAGAGTGTGCCTGTCCCCCAGGATGGATGGTATGTAACAGTGCAGAGCAGAAGTTTTTGCATAATTGAATACTGCAGGCTGTTTGAAAAACAGGTTTTGTGAGGACTTATCTAAACCAAACATCTAACTGTGTAGCCACAGGAGAGTGTTGGATGTGATATAGGGTGCACATATCTTTAACTGGACAACAGGCCCAAGAGACCTGGCCTGCAGTTTGCCTGACTGAGCACATGTTCTGGCATATGTCCCAGAATCCTCTACCATAGACATGGATGTGGAGTGTTATGACCAGGGGTCATTTCATAGAAAAAGAGCTGGAAGAACTCATTAGTATAACTCCTTAGCATATGCCACACCCCTTGACATCGCAGGAAGTGTGTCATTAGCATAACTGATTTGCGTATGTCACACCTCCTGACATCACCTATCCTGTCTGTTTTGGACCCAATCTTGGCCATTCAGGGCCAAAATTGGGCCCAAAATGGCAAAAAGGAGCTGAAAACGGCTGAAAAGGGGCCCAAAATGATCAGGATTGGGCCGCTGCTGAGCGGGAGAGTGATCCACCACCCATCAGAGGCCTGATCTGAGCTGTTTCGGCCCCAATCCAGGCTGAAATAGGCCCCAAATGGGTGAGAGTGAGGAGGGTGGGGCCACCTGTCATGTGACCTCTTTGGGGAACTGCTGGGACCGCATTCCTGCGCGTTCCCCCTCAAAATGAGCCCTGGTTACGACAGCTTTATCATAGCTCGGTTGTTTGATGAGGATCTACAACTGAGTTAATACCAAAGGGAAAGCATTTGCCTCTGCAATCCAAACTGTGTTACAACTTCCAGCAGAGCTCTCCATTGCTGAAGTGTGGCCACTTGTAGCATTCTGAGAATGGACAGTGGATGCTGCAACAAAATGGCTACCTTGGGGAGTGGGCAATCATAAAAGGTTCAAGGGTCAACAAATCATTAACAAATCAATAATCTTCCTGCGATAGAGGTCGCTGTTACCAAATGAATGCTCCCTGCACACAACAGTGATGTCTCAAAGACTCCTACTCCAGTGAGATGGAGAAAAGCCAGGCTTGGCTCTTTACTGGGGAGGAAAAAGGCTTTAGGAGAGTAGGCACAAGGAAACACATTGGCAGGTGCCATAGCATCCGGGGGCACCAAGAGTTTGTGTCTGAACTAAACTTTTTTTGCACATAGGTGAAGGTGTCTGCCACTGTTACCTCAATTTGTGTAAATCACCATAGCTAATGTTTGGTGTGGACATGAAGAATTTATGAGAGAGACCAATTAATCGGATTTCTGCTTCTGCTGTAGTCTTTGTCAGAGAGCCAATATGGCTTAGTGGAGAGAGTGTTGGCCTTTGTCCAGGATTCAAATCCCCATGCCCCAAACTCTCAAGGTGAGTCTGGGCCAGTCGGTTTAATTTAGAAACCTCATGTCACCACTCCGAGCTTATTGGGGGAGAGGCGGGATGGACATGGGGTTGATATATTAGCATCCCAGGCTATAACAGGAGAGGGAGAGGAAGAAAAGCAAGCAGGTAACCCTGTTGCTGGGCGACACTGGGGAGGGTTTGCTCCGTGTCGGAAGAAGGTCTGCGACAGGTCAGTGTAATTTTTCCTTTGGTCATAATCTCATTGATTCTGAGCAGAATTTCATTGCATTATCCTAGCTTCTGCTTTTGCATGTCAAGGAAGCAAGGCTAAGCTCTCTTTTTTAAAAAAAAATCCAAAATCTGTATCAATAATGTGATAATTAACTCCCTCTGGATTTGCCAGAGCGTCATTCGGCTGTGCTGCATTCTCTGGCGCCGTTCCATCATTTGACAATTAACCTGTTGGCGGTCCTACTGGAATTAGCCAAATCAAGAGACTCGGAGGATTTTTTTAAAAAATGCCTTACAAGGCCACAGAGATCATTGCACGCTGCAAAGGGTGGTTGGTGGAACATGACAAGGTGACTATCCCATCAGATAGGTGCTGATATTGGTATGGTCGCTATCTTGTGACAGGCATGGAGTGAGATTTTGACTGCATCCCACGTGTCCTTAGGTGAATTGTTCCTAGGTCATTCCTGGGGTGAGGAAAGAGAGTGATGGTCTTCCTTCCTTAATAAAGGTCTTCCAGCTAGTCTCTCTATACAAGACATCTTACATGGGGATGCTCAAATGTAGGGAGATGCAATGTTAGCCAGGAGGTGTAGTTTTAAAAGAACCAGAGCAGTCAGAGATGGCTCCTCAGAGGGTTTATTAATTTCATCTTCGCCTCCTGTAAGGCTGTGTCAATCTCACCTCTCTACAGGAGGATAGTTTAAAAAGACAGAGCCAGCTGAGATCGCTCTTCAGAGGGTTTGTTAATTTCATCTTCACCTCCTGGAAGGCTGTGTCAATTTCACCTCTCTACAGGAGGATAGAGCCAGCTGAGATGCTCTTCAGAGGGTCTGTTAATTTCGTCTTTGCCTCCTGGAAGGCTGTGTCAATTTCACCTCTCTACAGGAGGATAGTTTAAAAAGACAGAGCCAGCTGAGATTGCTCTTCAGAGGGTTTGTTAATTTCATCTTCGCCTTCCCAAAGGCTCTGTCAATTTCACCTCCCCTTCTGGGAGGCAAAGATGAAATTAACAAACCCTCTGAGGAGTGATCTCCGCTGGCTCTGGGTCTTTTAAAACTACCAGGCTAACATTGCATCTCCCTACACTAGAGCATCCCCATGTAAGTTGTCTTGTGTAGAGTGACTCTCAGAGTTTCAGGAGTTTAGCTTCCTCCTCTTGACAGGAGTAAAATATTCAGGAGAAGAAGGATCCAGAGCAAAAGAGAGGGGCCAAGGCTCTTTCTTTCAGGCTCTATCCCAATGTTTGTTGGCCATTTTAAAGAATGAAATGTGGCTTGTAAAAAGTGCACGGCACGCAGAAAGTTGGTACCTCTTAGCTTGAGTTTCTGTAATTGATTTTACCTCTTATCCTGATAGGCTCCCGCCCTGGGGCACTCTTGCCCGCTTGCCCCCTCCCCAGGCTATTATGTCCAGCCCCCTGCTTGGCGCCCCTAAGGCTGATCCTCCTTTAGCGAACTTGCACCTTCTCTGCTATTCACCAGCCCTGAGCTCTTAGGCTGTACCTCTTCGTCAGGGTCTGACATCGTGGGGAGGTGTCATGGCCCTGAGGCAGAGTATCTGCTTTGTATGCAAACTGGTCCTGGTTCAATCTTCAGCATCTCCAGCTTAAACGGATCTGGGAAAGACCTGAGACCCCCAAAGCTGCTACCAGTCACAGTAGATAATACTGGCCTCGACAGACCTTGGATCTAACTCAGTATAACACCAGCTTTATTTAGGGTGTGATGGAGCCCCGTGGCACAGAGTGGTAAGCTGCAGTATTACGGCCCAAGCTCTGCTTACGACCTGGGTTTGATCCCAGCGGAAGCTGGGTTCAGGTAGCCGGCTTGAGGTTGACTCAGCCTTCCATCCTTCCGAGGTCGGTAAAATGAGTACCCAGTTTCCTGGGGGTAAAGTGTAGATGACTCAGGAAGGCAATGGCAAACCACCCCGTAAAAAGTCTGCCAACGGTGCAACGTCCCCCCGTGGGTCAGTAGTGACTCGGTGCTTGCACCTTTACCTTTACCTATTTAGGGTGTGATTGGGCAGTTGAGCTTCAGCTTTGCATGCAGCAGTCCCAGGTTCAGACACCAGCAACTCCAGTTAAAAGGATGAGGTAGTAGTTGGTGTGAAAGACCTCTGCCTGAGACCCTGGAGAGAGGCTGCCTGTCTGAGCAGATGATACTGTGAACTTGATGGTCTGGTTCAGTGTTAAGGCAGCGTCCTTGGCAAACCTCACCAGACCTGCAAGTTTGTGCTCCCAACGTCATAACAACATGCCAGTCTGCAGTCTAGATTCTGGAACTTCATCTGTGTGAAGCTGATGTACCACGGAAGTGAAAGCATTGACTTAGGGCCTTGTTGCGGAGAAATTGCACATGACCTCGACGACGCTGATGGTGCAACCTGAGCTATAGGTTGAATAGAACCAAGGAAACCATTGGCTTCGTGTTTCATGATTGCTCCCCAGTTACGCAGTGAATTGGATCTTTGGATCTTTACAAATCCCCTCCTACCCAGATGGTGGAGGAGCCAGAAACGAGTCTGCCTCGGCTCGTAGAGCTTGAAAGGAGCAGAGATGTGGCATCCCAACAACTCAGAAAAGTTCTTGAAAATCATACTGTTGGTTGTTTGCTCCCTGGGGATGGACCTGCAGTTAACAATGCGTATGTTTGAACTGAGCTCACTTTTAAAAAAATGTAGAAAGAAGCAAGCAAAGAACTCTGGGGGAGGATACCGAAGCTAATAAGTAAAGGCAGCCAGCTTGTAAATGTTGGGATTTTAACTTTCAAGGGTCTCTCCGGGGCTTTCATAAAAGAGGAGGAAGATTTGGTTTGGCTACAGACTGTAGGAAACTTTTACATCTTCTTTTTTTTTTTTTGGCAGGGTTTTTTTAACTCTTGCCGTTTGGAGTGGTTTGCTTAAGCCGGGCTGCAGCAAGCCAGTAATGAGCAAGAGACGGATGTTTTGCTAATGCAGGGATGCTCTATGGAATACTAGTCGCTGAGTGCAGAAGTTTCACTTAAGCAGCTGTGTGCTTTGAAGAGGAAGGATGTGTATATGCACAGGCAGTCATAGGAGGACTCCATAACTTTGGATGTATTCATACATACCCTCTACCCAGTCTCATTGCACTGAGGACCAGAAAGGTCTGTCTTCCTCTGACGAGTACTGTGCACGGGACGAGATGCCTACCTGCCAAGAGATTTGCTCCTTGAGCAACCAGGTTCCCTGCTGAAATGTGTGTGTGTTATGTGCCGTCAAGTCATTTCCAACCTATGGCGATCCTATGAATGAAAGACCTCCAAAACGTTCTCTCTCTAACAGACCTACTCAGATCCTGCAAACTGTAGGACGTGGCTTCTTTTATTGAGTCAAGCCATCTTGTTTTAGGTCTTCCTCTTTTCCTACTGTCTTCCACTTTTTCTAGCATTACTGACTTTTCCAAAGAATCTTGTCTTCTCATGATGTGACCAAAGTACGATAGCTTTAGTCTTGTCAATTTAGCTTCTAAGGAGAATTCAGGCTTGATTTGATCTAGTACCCACTTATTTGTCTTTTTGGCAGTCCATAGTATCCACAAAACTGTCCTCCAGCACCACATTCCAAATGAATCAATTTTTTCCTGTCAGCTTTCTTTACCGTCCAACTTTCACATCCATATGTGGCAATGGGGAATACCATAGTTTGGATTATCTTGATCTTGGTTCCCAGAGAGACATCTTTATCTCTGAGGATCTTTTCTAGCTCCCTCACAGCTGCTCTTCCAAGTCTCAATCTTCTTCATTGCAGTCTCCCTGTTGGTTCATGAATGAGTCAATGATTTCTTCATTGCAGTCTCCCTGTTGGTTGATGAATGAGTCAAGGAATAGAAAATCTTGAACAACTTCAATTTCCTCATTGTCAACTTTAAAATTGTGTAATTCCTCAGTAGTCAGTACTTTTGTCTTCTTGATGTTCAGTTGTAATCCTGCTTTGGCGCTTTCTCCTTTAACCTTCCTCAGTAGTCGTTTCAAGTCTTCACTATTTTCTGCTAGTAATGTGGTGTCATCTGCATATCTCAAATTGTTAATGTTCCTCCCACCAATTTTCATTCCACCTTCTTCTAGATCTAATTCAGCTTTCCTTATGAAATCTTCTGCATAGAGGTTGAACAGGTAGGGAGATAATATGCATCCTTGTCTGACACCCTTGCCAATTGGAAACCATTCTGTTTCCTCATATTCTGTTCTGACAGTAGATTCTTGTCCAGAGTACAGATTGCACATAAAAACAATCAGATGTTGTGTAACCCCCATTTCTTTTAAGACTCTCCATAGCTTTTCATGATCCACACAGTCAAAATAATAGGCCATGAAAGAAGTCCTGCTCTTTTCCCCATTTCACTCTCCTTGCCTGTTTTCAGGCAGAATATCATGAATCCAGTAAGCAAGCCATTTTGTTCCCTTCCGCTGTTCACCTTTTTGGGGATACTTATGGAGCCCCCCTAGCCAAGCGGCTCAAGACCTCCTGCTAGCTAAGGCCTACAGACCCTCCACCATAACAGCATTGTTGGGCCTCTCTCAAACTGAGCCACGATGTCAGCTGTCTGATAAACATACAGTGAAATCTGCAGCAGAGTCACTCCAGTCTAAGCCCATTGAAGTCAATGGGCTTAGACTGGAGTAACTCTGCTTGGGATTTCACTGATAATCTAGCGAGTTGCAGGTGGGTAATGGTGTTGGTCTGCAGCAGAACAGCAAGATTTGAGTCCACTAGCACCTTAAAGACCGACAAGATTTCCAGGGTATAAAACTTCCAAGAGTCAAGGTATCTGATGAAGGAAGATGGCCTCTCGAAAGCTCATATTCTGGAAATCTTGTTGGTCTTTAAGGTGCTACTGGACTCAAGTCTTGATAATCTAGCATGCATCTCCAAATTTGGTATGTGGTGTTAACATGGAGTGACCTGATTCTTTCCATCACTAGCAGACACTAGACTGCTACCTGTCCCTCCTTTCGGGGTGCACTGAAAGGGCAGAAAAGAGCCATCCTTTTACCACCATGCTTTTGATTACAAGAAGGGGGTCAGAAAGTGTTAAGGTTTAACTAATCCTCACTACGGCATTCCTGCACACTCAAGATTACTTGTGATTGCTGTAAATCTTTAATCCCTGCTGCACGTTCCATAAAATCTTTGACTGGGATAATTATTATTTTTTGCTGCTGCTACTTCTTCTTCTTCCACTTTCTCCTCCTCTAGTTAAATAAAGAAAGCCAAACAAAGCAGGGAGGATAATTTTTTTGCATTTCCTAACAGTGATTAATAAAATTGGAAATGGACACTGCAGATTCACCACATGGGGAGCGTTTGCCTCTTCCGCGAAGTTGCTGATGGAATCAACTACGTTGATGAGATGCATAAAACCGCTTGCAACTTTGCTCTGACGCTTGATCCTCCACAAAAAGGGGCATTTTGTATTCCCCTAACACACATTTGTGCCTGAAGATTCACACCTCTCTTGAGGAATGCCTCTCTGAGCACTGCGGTCTCATCATTCGCTGATAGAAATCCTGTCCTTTTTGAAACATGAAGAGAGAATGCATTTATTATCAAGATAAATGGACACCTTGCCTTCCTAGAGAGAGAGAGAAAGACATGCACACACAGAGAGTATTGCTGCTTTTGCATGCCTTGAGACTGGGGTTGTTAAGGTGGAATCTTTGGGATGCTTTTGAAAGGGCGTCAAAGTGTGTCTTTCCCCACCCCCCAGCCATACAGGTTAGGAAAGGCTTTTGGGGTCTGTGTTGAACTATCATTGTGCGCCTGGTTCTTTCCTCTTTGGAGCTATGCTGCAAAGTTTTGGGAAAGATTGTGGTAAAGCTTGGATGGCTGCTATGTCGGTGGGAGAGTTCGGATTTTCTCACTCATGTGGCAGCCACTTTCCCTGGCACTCTTTTCATAGCTGCCATTTTCTTTTCCCTGTCACCAGGGGTTTTTTATTTTTAAAAATGGCAATTGAATATTGTTATATCACTATAACCATTATAACCAGGGGTCATTTCGTAGAAAAAGAGCTGGAGGAACTCATTAGCATACCTCATTAGCATATGCCACGCCCCTTGGCATCACCAGAAGTGTGTCATTAGCATAGCTTATTTGCATATGCCACACCCCCTGACATTCCTATCCTGGCTGTTTTGGACCCAATCTTGGCCATTCAGGGTCGAAATCAGACCCAAAATGGCAAAAAGGGGCTGAAAATGGCCAAAAAGGGCCCAAATTGGTCAGATAGGGCCACAGCTGAGTGAGAGAGTGATCCACCATCCATCAGAGGCCCGATGCAGGCCGTTTCAGCCCCAATCCAGGCTGAAAGGGGCCCAAAATGGCCGAGAGTCAGGTGGGCAGGGCCACCTGTCATGTGACCTCTTTGGGGACCTGCCGGAACTGCATTCCTGCACGTTCCCCCTCGAAATGAGCCCTGATTATAACAATATATGTAACAGGTTCTGTTACATTTCCAGCTTCCATATAAAAAGAAAAAGGAAGTCTCTACTAGCCCCTTCCATTGCAGAGATATAAGAGGAAAGGCATATCCCTGCAACAGAAGGGGCTAGAGGTTTTAAAAAAAGAAAAGAAAGCTGGGAATTCAGAGAACCTAGTGTATATATCATTGCATCAGTATAATGATATTCAACTGCTGATTTTTTAAGAAACATATTGGGAAAGCAGCAGTGGCCCAGCGAAGGGAAGATGCCACTGCTGGGAGATTGGGGCAGGGGAACTGCGGGGAAACTTGCCATCTGGAATTCCCATTTGCTGCTGAGCTTTCTCTGCAGCTGCACCAGCAGCAGGAAAATCACACAAGTCTGTCTTTGTGTAGAAACCATCTTACTCTGAGCCACGGCTTAGCTGTAAAACCCTGTTTGCAAGGCCAGGGCTTAGAGCTGGAACTAGGGGAAGGAATAGCACAGAGGAATCGAATATGCCTTTGACTACTTAGCATCCAGAAGATGTCATCCCATGCTGGCCAGGGCATGGTTTCCAAGAAAGCCGGAAACCAGGCTGCTCTCATTTTAGATATTAACTCCAGGTTGAAAAGGGATGGATTGTGTATAGGGGGAGATGTGCAGCCAAAGAATTGCTGCCTTCTTTTACTCAGCCTGTGCTTGCCTCCAAACCGTTTGGGGGAGTGTCTTTGGTAAGCATCCAGCATTTTGCAATAAGACTCATTTCAAACCATGCCGAGTTTTAAGTTACACAGATCTCTGCTTCAAAGCAAACTCCTCCGTTGCCTGCATGACAGTTATATACCTATTGCAGACTTCTGTGTGGAATAATTGAAACAAAAAGCCAGAACATTTAAACATGCTAATTGTATTACAAACTGGCCTCTCCAGAGAGATTGACAATAGCAAAGAAATGTCAGCGTGTTGAAGTGGAAATAAAATGAGTCAGGAAATATCAAGAAACTTATTCTCCACTTGTCAGAACATAGGAAGAGATCGCTGCAGGGGTCAGATCATCTAGTCTGTTTCTAATAGTGGCCGGGCACATTTTTCTAAGAAAAACACAAGCAAGGCATGGAGGCAACATGTATTGCCTGTGTTTCCCCTGGTGAACTGGTATTCAGTGGTAGACTGCTTCTGGCCATGGAGGTTCTAAATAGAATCTCCTTCCACTGTTGCTGCGGCTGAAGCTTCACCAAAGCGGCCGCTTTCTCCAGAGCAGCTCCCCGGGAGCAGGCAGCCCGCAGGACGCCCTGGGAGAAAGTAGCAGCTGCCGACCCCCAAACGAAGCCCTCTTGTGGCTCTTCAGGCAGCGATTCTAACAGAGAGGGGAAGGACCACTCAGACTTCACTTCCCAGGTAACCTTGCGAGAAAAATCTAGTGTTCTCCACATGAAGAAAGTCACTTGTAGTCACACTCAGTCCTTTGTACTGAGGGAACTGACAAGGAGGGCTATACCAAAGAAGAAAAAAATGGTGCAGAATGATAAAGAATTATTTTATTCTGCTGTATTACCCCTAGACATTTTACCTACGCTTCTTCAGGGGAATCAATATTTAGATTTATTCATATTCTTATAGATCCCGCTGAAGTAGCATAGGTGAAACACATAGGGGCAAAACAACTGAATAAAATAATTCTTTATCGTACTGCACCATTGTATTTTGGGGGGTTTTGCTTTTAAACTGAAGGTCCAAAATGGCTACCAATGTGGTTTCAGCTGTGGCATCATACTAAACACTGAGATGTAATATAAATATAATATAATTACATCTCAGCATTATATTACATCTCAGTGTCTGTTTTGTGCTGAGTCAGGCATTTTTGATTTAATTGTCACACTAAACACTTCCTTGAATGGTCTCTCTTTGCTAAATTTGTGTGTGTGTTTGTGCAGTCCAGGTTAATTTGAAGGGGAGTCTTAAGGTGTCTTAAAACGGAACATTTCCCCCCAACATAAGCTTTCACAGACTCCTTCAGAAACAATGTGTCAGATACACCCCTGTATATCTGCCATGACTAGGTATATGCATCATGTCCAGATCCTCTGAGAATGTGTAAAGGGATTCTAATTGCTACTTGGCTATTAGCTGCTTATCTTGCAGGTGTTTTGCTTTCGTTTTGAGAACGTGGCCTTGGAGTGCCTGCTGGAGCCAGTCCTCCCTGAGAACTGTGATGAACTCATCCCTCCCTGTTCCCTTCTTCCCCCAAGCCTGGACCCTTCGCACCAAAACCCTAAGGGTCTCCCATTCCCGGGGGTGGGAACGTTCCCCTATAATTAACACTGCTCATCCACCTTTCGTCACTTCTGCCAATGACCCTGTCTGAGTACCTTGATACTGATACATCTCTAATAAAGCAACTTTAACTTTTACACATGAGTGTCTGAAGGGAAGTGCTTGGGGGACTTATCTGGCAAGACCTGACACAATGCCTGGATCCTTTCTGTACAGACACTTTGTGTAAAAGATATGGACAAAAGCCAATGGACAAGAGCAGGGTCAAGGGGCCATGAACTGTGGGAAGTACGAGGTGAAATATAATAACAGAAGATCCAGATCTTATCACGGAAAAATAAACAGAACATTCACTTATTGTGTTGAGCCAGGAATGAATGAGGAATTCCAGGACTTGATCCAAGAAAGGGCCTGTGTGTGTGTGTGTGTGTGTGGGTGTGAATGCGCAGACGTGTATGCTTCTTCTTAACCAATCCCAAGTCCACAGTTTCACATAAGGTTGCCAACTGCCTGGAGAAAGAAAAATGTCCTGTCCCTTTAACCAAGGTTTCCTAGGATGTTATTGACCAGATGATGGGATTTACCGCCATGCCATGAAAAATTTCAGTTTCCCATTCCCACACATCGAGCCTCTATGAAAGAGACAGGATTTTTTCCCCAAGCCTCTTGGCAACTTTAATTTCACAAAGCTTGAAGTTCTTTTCTTGATGTACAGGTCAGCAACAGAGTACCCAGAGAGACTGAAATGTTCTCCCACTTTCTGAATATTGTGATTTTTTTTAAAAAAGTTAGTTTTGGATATTTATTCTCTCACATAGGCGCTATCCTATTTTATATTGTGTAGAGAGCCAAAGATCATTGGTGGCATACTGCCCACAAAGATTTGGCATTTCATTCTCCTACATTCAGGGCTGGCACCAGCATTCCTGGCTCCTGAGGTGAGATACCAGCTCACTGCCGTGCCGCCAGGGCACCTAGCTCGCCGGGAGCCAAGCCGAGGTGGGCAGCAGTGGCAAAGGGGTGGAGAGGCGAGTGGGACGGTCCGCTTCTCCACTCGCCTCCCCACTCACTGCTGTGCCGCCGGGGCGCCTGGCTTGCTGGGAGCTGAGCCGAGGCAAACAGCAGTGGCAAAGGGGCGGCGAGACGAGCAGGGATGGTGCCTCCTTCTAAGTTCAGCGCTCGTGGCGGCTGCCCCCACTGCCTCAATGGACGCACCGGCCCTGCCTACATTAAATGACTGCCTAGCAAGGATGCACTCGTTTCGTCTGAAGAAGTGGCCTTCAAGTCCACAAAAGCTTAGATGGGAATAAAATTTTGCCATTTTTAAAGATGCCACACAAGACTCCAGTTTGTGTTTGCTGCAATGGATTAACATGACTACCACTTAGGAGTGTCTAATTTGAAATGACTGTTTTTCTTTCAGGGCTCTGTGTGTGCCCAGCCGTGCCCGTCGGGAACATACGGGGTTAACTGCAGCCAAGATTGCCCATGTCATAATGGCGGGCAGTGTGATCACGTGACGGGGGCATGCCTCTGTACTGCTGGCTATGTGGGAGAAAGGTAGATATTTATTTGTTTGTTTATAGTCCTCCTTTCTCACTGAGACTCGAGGCAGATTTTAAAAATTTAATGCAATCGGAATATTATAAGATGTACACTAAACAATGTAATAAGATTGAATGGTGAGATTAGAAAACAATGCAATAAAAGTATAATATAAATCATATGAAATGAAATCCTGCCTTCAAGTCAGAGTTGACTTATGGCAACCCTTGGCGGGGTTTTCATGGCAAGAGACTAACAGAGGTGGTTTGCCATTGCCTGCTTTTGCAACCCTGGTCTTTGTTGGAGGTCTCCAGGGCTGACCCTGCTTAGCTTCTGAGATCTGACGAGATCAGGCTTTCCTGGGCTATCCAGGTCAGGGTAAACATCATATAATAAATGCCAAAACTGGATGATAGAATATAGAAAACAATACAGTAATAACAAGGTGATGCAAACAATAAACATTGCCATAAAGTACAGCCCTTGTCTCTTTATAAAAATTCCTTAAAAATTCCATTTTACTACAGCTCTATTGGGAGGGAAGGCAGTAGGGGTGTGCAAAAAAAAAATCGGGTTTCCCACTTCGGGAAACCTGAAGCAGAAAAAAAGAGTTGGTAATAAGGGATTCTCGAAGCGGCAAGCCATTTCAGGAATCCCTGGTTTGACCTACTTCGGTGTGCTCCGTAAAGATTCAGAGCACACCGACAAACTACCCTCCCCCCGCTTATTTCACCCGATGGGAGGGGGAGGAGGGAACCCCCCCTTCTTCCCCTCCCATTGCGTGAAATAAGCCGTGGGGGGGGAGTTCAGACCCCCCCACCGAGCAGATCAGCTGCTTGGTGGGGTTTGTGGCTGGCCCTTTAAACTCCATCTGGGTCGCAGGGGAAACCCCTCTGCGACCCAGGTGAAGTGCGGAAGGGCCCTTTCCAGCTGCTTGGAGGGAGGAGGGGAGATTTTGAAGGGAAGAAGATTCACCCCGGCAGGCTGCACTCAGCTGCTTGTCAGGGAAACCCCTGACAAGCAGCTGAGTCGGGGATTTAAATGTCCCTCTTCGTGCTGCTGCTCAGCAGCACGGAGAGGGGCATTTCAACCCCTTGACCCGAAGCTACACAAATAGCTTCGGGAATCTTTGATTCAGGGTTTCCGAAACGGCCCAGGTATGCTGGGGCTGTTTTGGAAATCCCGAATCTTTGCAAATTGGGTCCGATTCGGGTATTTTTCCCGAATCGGAAACCTGAAGCGCACACCCCTAGAAGGCAGCATGGTATAGCCCTATTTCGTCAGATCTTAGAAACTGAGCAGAGTTGGATGCGGGACCATCAAAGAAGACTCTTCAGAAGAAGGCAAGGGCACACCACCTCTGCATCTCACTAATTTTGAAAACCCCTTGCTGGTTTTGGCTGTGACTCAATGGCACATTACATATATTCCCTTTATACAAATGCCCTTCTGAACCCTTCTGTTTTACACATTCTGTGGAATGATAAAGGTGTGGGAGACTTGTTGACCTCAGACGCCTGGTGGGAGTCACATCACACAGGTGCTTTGGTACAGGTGACTTTTGATCTCAAACCTTTCTTAGGGGCCTGCCTTCAGAAGGCTTTCCTTATATGAATAATAATGTTTAATTTATATAACACCCTTCAGAACAACTTAATGCCCACTCAGAGTGGTTTACGAAGTGTGTTATTATTATCCTCACAACAATCATCTTGTGAGGTGGGTGGGGCTGAGAGAGCTGTGATTGACCCAAGGTCACCCAGCTGGATTCAGGCGGAGAAGTGAGGAATCAAACCCAGTTCTCCAAGTCCTGCCCCTCTTAACCACTACACCAAACTGGAAAGATTCCACAGTAGAACAAATTGAGAAAGGCAGTCCTGCAGGTATCTGGGTTCTTAGACCAAAAATGGCTTTATAGGAGATATCCTGAGCCTTGAGTGAGGCCTGGAAGGTGATCAGTAACCAACGTTGTGACTGCAGAACAGGTGTAACATGCGTATTCTGCTATTAAATTTAAGGTGACACAATCCATATATGAAGCCTCAACCACTTTTGTGCTTGCATTGGAGTTGGCTCTTCATCTCTATTTTGAACTTTTTCATTCCTTATTTCTTCTTCTAAACTAGACTTTTCTGCCCAGCTCATTCTGGAGTGCTTGAAGAAGGTCACACAATGAGGTCCTGGCCGGGATGATCTTGGGCAATCAGAGGTTCCCATTTCTATGCTTAGAGGCTCTTAGGTTATTCGTAACCCGAGCTTTGAAGTTCAAAAAATGGTGACCCAGGGAATAAAGCGAAGAAAGGAAAATATAGCTGAATCCTCAATTCAAAGGTTAACAGCAAAACAGAAAAGTAAATGTGAAAGCAAAAAGATAAGATCACGATTCCAAATAAAAAAATGAGAAAATGTCTTCCTGGCTGGGGGTGCCAGAGAAAGGTGTGGTGGGTTTTCTCTTCCCTCTTTCTTGCTGACACAATAGTAATCTCAGGTCCACCTGTGGGGGAAGGGGATCTTCTGCTCCCACCCTCCACCCCTCGCCACCACTCATCTGGCTGATGGATGGAAAGGCAGGGGAACTTTTTTTTTAAATTGTATTGATGTCTTTGTTTACATAGCCATACATAGTCACTTTCATTACATTAACATAATCCTACCTCAACACAACCTTTTCCCCTTTATGTTACCCTCCCCCCCTTCCCGTGAGCAACCAACTGGAAAAAAAACCCTTTATACTTGCAACCATAAGCACACCCTTTGGATTTTGTCAAATGTATCTTTGTTGGGCCCCCCTTCCCTTACCCAGTTTATATACCCAAGCCATTTCTTCCTTATCTCTAATATATTATTCTCCCATGTCTTTTCCTCTTTTAATATAGACAGAATGTCTGATTGAATCATTTGATATAGATACAAGTTCCGTCTACCCATAGTCCACTTTGCCGCATCCTTCCAGCCATAAGCTATGACTGCGTGTGCGGCAATAATCATTGTTTTAAACAACTCCTGTTTAGACTTACCTACTTTATTATTCCCCAGAACTCCCATAAACAATACCTTCCCTGTCAATTCTAATTTAACTTTACATAAATCCTCCACCTTTTCCAGGACCATTTGCCAAAATTCAGTTACTTTGGGACATTCCCACCAAAGATGAACATAATATCCCTAACATTTAAAAAAAAAGGCAGGGAAACAGGCCTCCTGGGGCAGAGGTCCCGCGCTTCACCGTGCGCCACTAACGAGATCTTCTCGGAAGTAAGTCCCATTTTGTCCAATTGGGCTTAATCCAAATCAAGTCTTTTTAGGCTTGCAACCTTACGGTGCAATTCAAATCAGAGTCTCATCCTCCTAAGCCCGTTGATTTTAGTCGATTTAGAATGGCGTGATTCTTAGTATTTCACTGTAAGTTAAACTGCCCACAGTGCATATATTTAACATACATATTTTACAGTGTATTTATAATACACTTTTTGTTCTCTTTTTCTTGTGATTTCTAATGATTGCTGGATCATACAGACTCTGGTTGATTTACTTTTATTGCTGCCACCCAACCCAAAAGGCAAAAAGTTTTAGTGCCCAAGGGCTGACCTTCAACAAAGGAGGGGAAAAAATCTTCCACCCTTTCCTATTTACTTCTATAGCCTGTTGCTGAAATTAGATGTATTTTTCTGCAGAGATGTTATCGCCTCTAATAATTTTATTGGCAGTGCTTCCCCATTTTTATTATTAGTTTTAGCCTCTTTTTTAGTAATGTTCCTTTGTAAAGCATAATGGATTACATTTAATTTAATTTAGATATTTGCAGCAATAAATTTAATGGGGAGCGCTCTATGTTTACGAGATATGCAAATGAAACGCATTTGCATCGATGAATCCCCTGCGGAGTAAGCCCTTCATTTTACCCTCCAAGGCTTTAAAAAAACCGGGGCCCCCAATATCTGAAAGGCGGCCTGCTCCTCCTCATTTTTCCGGGGCTCTGCTCAGCTTGGCCCTCCTCTCAGATATGTGGTGGGCAGCAAGTCTTTTATCTACCAAAGGATGTATCCCTAGTGCTTGTTTTGATATAACAACAACAACAACATTTGATTTATATATTGCCCTTCGAGACAACTTAACGCCCACTCATAGCGGTTTATGAAGTGTGTTATTATCCTCATGACAATCACCCTGTGAGGTGGGTGGGGCTGAGAGAGCTCCGAGAAGCTGTGACTGACCCAAGGTCACCCAGCTGGTTTCAAGCGGAGGTGTGAGGAATCAAACCCGGGTCTCCAGATTAGAGTCCCGCCACTCTTTAGCCACTACACCAAACTGGCTCTCATCATTTGGAGGTCAGATGAATTCTGGAATCTGTGATACACTCATGTGGTTTCTTCTTCCTAGCTGTGGATGTTTTGTGGATCTGAGCATCGCTACCATTTAAATGGCTGCCTTAACTATGTATTTTGTGTTGGGTCCTACCAGCACATAATGGAGGAGGGACCTCTTTTGACCCTGAAAATCCTATTTTGTGGTTTTGTGGAATCCACATGGGAAAAACCCTACATCAGACAGGTCTTTAGTGAGGAGGGAAATTGGACATGATGTCCCTCTTTCCTTTTTTTGTGCCAGCAGAAAAACTGGTAAGGTGCAACACATTTTTAAAAACTATTGTCTTGGACAATAACAGTTGAAAGGCAGAGTGAAAATCTTTCAAAAAACATTTCTGCTGCCCTGCTCAGCGTTAGAGATGGGCACGAACTGAAATAGGAATCAGAATTCATGACGAACCAGGCCGGTTTGTAGCCAGCGGTTCGTCAGATCCCATTTCTGACAAACCGCCATGAACTTTAGGCTGGTTCATTTGGTTTGTTTTTTGGTTCGTCACTGCAGACAGCCTGATGCTGATCAATCAGTTTCCTAGGCAACAGGGGATGAACTTCCTGCAGACCTTCTGCTGGCCCAGAAGTGACCTTCTGCTGGCCTGGAAGTGACAGTTTTCTGACCTGGATGTGAGATTTTCAGGAACCAAACAAACTGGTTCGCGACCCGGGGGGGGGCAGGTTCGTGAAAGTTCGTGGTTCGTGAAATTTGACGAACCATGAACCACATGATTCAGGTTTTTTCTGGTTCGTGCCCATCTCTACTCAGTATTTGTAGATGAACAAGGATAAACAGGGTGAAAGCACTTGATGGGCTCAAATTTTATATCTCTATGTACCAATGTCCAACCTTTCATGTGCCTGTGATGCATCTTAATGTTCTCAGTTAAGGTTGCTCCACTTGCAAACAGACATAGACAGCTAAGGAAGGTGACTTCAGTTGTCAAAACAAAGGGGCGAAAGTCCTCTGTCAAAGGAAGGACTTGGGGAGCATATCACCATCCTCTCTGTAAATCACCAGAGAGAGACACTGTGGGTAAAGAAGGCTTTACTCTGTTAAAGTTTGCATAAAGTAACAGTTTGTAGTCCACATTCCTTTTCCCACCTTGATTTCATTTCTCCATTGGGGCTATTTCATGCATTATGGACTTAGCACGCACCCACCTGTATTCTGCACATGTCTTGATAACGCACGAAATCCACTGTCTTGGGGGTGGGCAGTTTGCTGTGGATATTCACATAGCAGGTATGCATCCAATGAGAAAATATTGCTCTAGCACGCTGTTGGTGTGCCGCTGGAGGAAATACCTGCAAATACACAATTCATGAAATGCCCTCTCTGAGAACAAAGCGCATATGAAAGATTTGTTAAATTGAAGAAACTTTTTGGATGAATCCTGAAAGTGGATGCTAGATCCAGGCATAGCAGAATCCCTGTGGCTAGGCTGGGTTTGGTACAATGTGTTTTCTTACATATTAACAATGGAATCCAGTTTCATCTTTATCCCTCTTCCTTCCAGAATTTAGAAGAATGTGTTGAAATAAAATTCCTTTCTTCTCCCCAAACAAAATAACCTTTCTGGTCATCTTTAAGTAAAACAAGTATGTTTCTATTAATAGATGAGCTTTAGTTTAAAAAAAAAAGTTTGTTGTATTGTCGACGGCTTTCACGGCCGGAGAACGATGGTTGTTGTGGGTTTTCCGGGCTGTATTGCCGTGGTCTTGGCATTGTAGTTCCTGACATTTCGCCAGCAGCTGTGGCTGGCATCTTCAGAGGTGTAGCACCAAAAGACAGAGATCTCTCAGTGTCACAGTGACGCTGGCGAAACGTCAGGAACTACAATGCCAAGACCACGGCAATACAGCCTGGAAAACCCACAACAACCAAAAAGTTTGTTATTTACTAGTGCCCTTTTTAAAATATTTCCAAAGAGCAATCTATTAGCTAACAGTTCTGGGAAAGGAATGATAAAACATGTTTTTAGATAAATATTTGGAGTAAGCATAAATGCCAATGTAAGTTGAATTGCTGCCCATTTTGTCTGCTTCATGGTTAGTGGAACTTGACCTCTAGAATATCTAGACAAAAAACCTGATTTGATAACGCCAGAAAGTTTTTCCTCCAGTGTTTATATTAAAACACTTCTTAATAGAGCTCCAGCTACGGTACAAATGCTGGGTGGGAAATAAGTTTGCCAGTTTTAGAAGCCGCCAGAAATGCTATTTTAGCTACTTTCCTTTTTACTGCTAAACCTCAATATTAGAATCTTTATACAGTGGGTACAATCCCATTCATTTTCTAACCATTACATGAGCTAGCGTATTTTATTTTCCTGCTGTTTTGTTTGCCATCTTTCATAATAGCATTTGTGAAAACACGATCGTCCAAGATTTGAAATGTGCACAGGTCTGCGGGTGCTGTTTCCATTCTTTTCCATTGGACAAAAGTCTATTGCTGTCAAGAGAACCGTTTGGCAACCATTCTTACTGCATCGGCAGGGGAAACAAATATCGTAATGTGTTAAATAGAGCAATGTAATGTTTAATATTTTGTGAAATTGTTACCATTAATTCCACTGCTGACATTTGTATTAACCCAGCCCCAAATAATTGCAGTGCTTATTAAAGTCCAACGGTGGTTATTATAATACCGCTTTTTCCAGATAAGAAGGAAGCAGCATACAATTGAGCAAGAAACATGACGGGAGTGCAGCCGTTCGTTGCGTAATTTAATTGAGCAATGCATCTGGCTGTTAATGGTGTTACAGGCACATTAGATTGATAACACTGTGAAGTGAGGATGGTTCTGTAGCAAGTTAATTCCTCCGGTGATGATCCTTACATTCCCGAGGAACCTCCCCCTCCCACCCCATTGAATAAAATTCATTTGAAAGGTTTCCTTTATCCCTGAATAAATATGTTGGTTAAAGAAGAGAAGGGAGGGCAAGAGGGGAAAGGGTGGCTAATTGCGGAAATGGATGGGGCCAACAAGGTTTCATTCCCAAATACTCTTGCCCGTCACTTTATCATGCTTCATCTCCTATAAATGTAGGATGATATAGTGGTGTATTGACTTCCTATTCGTCTTGTGGAGAATTCTGCTTATACAGGAAGGCTGCTCTTGCAAAAGCTAAAGCTCCAAGCGTCATGCCATGTTCTTGGGCAAAGCCATTCCGCTCGTGTTTTCTGGCTGAGCCAGAAGCAGCAACCAACTGTTTGCCGTATCTGTGCTTGGCAGGGAAGATGATCTGCTCTTTGTTGCTATTGCTGTTAAGCTGGCCATACTTCACAAACATAGCAAAGGAAGAGCCTAGCGAAGCAGGGGCCTTGCTTTGGGCATAGCTGGAAGGGAGTGTTGGCCACCTTTGCCTCAGAGGAAGCCCTCACTTGTGAACAGAGGGAATGCAAATCAGCTGGAGTGATGTTGGCAAAACAGATTTGTGGGTGGTGCTTATGAAAAGGTAGAAACTGAAGGGAGCTCCATCCTCTTAGTCAGCGTTGACAGTCCATATTAAAGCATGTGGCTGAGCCCTCCTGGGACTATAGCACTTGAACCTGTGAGTGGGTCACATGTCTGAATGCTCCTTATATACTTTTTAAAAATTTCCCTGCATGTAGAAAACTAGTATGCCCATGAGAAATCCAGGCTGGGACTCTTTCTCATGACAAGTTAGCTTTCCACAAGCAGGGAATTTTTTTACTCACCTGCCTTCTGAAATTGTGCATCGTCGTTGTATGTGAGGATCAAGAAGGCAATAAAACTTTAATGTGATCATGGGCATGTGACTTTCTGGATTAGAGGGGAGGAAGAAGTAGATACGTCCCAATACCTGTTCTTTGCATGATTTCCTTAGTAAAATACTTTTTGGAATTATTACCATAAACTCTGAAATAGCAGCAGCCCAGACCGAAGTTTGCTACAATTGGTTTATTTCTGCCCCCCCCCCCCAAATCTTTCATTTGAACGGCTGGACCACTTTCCTTTGCCGCCAACCGATTTCCTTGGTGCTTTCCCCAGGCGTGCAATGCCTGCTTAAATCCTTTCTCCTTGATCATCATATTTTAACTTTCTCCAGTGTCGCCTGTGAAATGACCCACAAAAAGCAGTTAACAGCCTCCTCTCTGCGCAGCGGTTACAGTAAACATTTTAATCAATGGGGAGATTAAAACGAATGCTGATTGGGCAATTTCCAGTTCCTGCTACGCAGGCGATAAGACTTTATTAATAATATATGGCAGGGTGGTCCTTCATGGCGGATCAGGCAAGCGAAAATCTCCATCCCTTGGAGGATTAGGAAATTTGCGAAAATCAGCAGAGGGAGAGAGGTGGGTCCTTTATTGATAGGGACTTTCCCCGTGGGTGGGAAATGTCATAATTCCTTAATCTAGTTGTGTGGCCTCATTATTGGGGGGCCAGATACTGAGATGTGGTTCAAAAGCACCTGTTGATTTTGCGGCACGTTAATTGCGCTACAGTCTACATTTACAAAATTGCAACTTATTTAAGTCTTCTCTTAGCCCAGTGTTCGTTCCGAAAACTCAGAACGGCTCTTGGTGGCTTCTCATAGAAAACACTGGACAGGATCGTACCAATAGTGCTATCCTGTTTATTGACTGAAAACATTTATAAATCTGTTTTTCTTCTCGGCAACTGGAACCCCATTGGGTGCTCCAAAACCCATTCTCCGCAAAGGTGAATCTCTATATGGATCTGAAAGGTTTTCAGCACCTATTCTTATAGAAATACCTTTACCCAACAGAGCTGGTGGACAGTCAGTTGAGAAGTAAAGAAAGGAAACCCTTCTGCCTGCACTGTATAATGTGGGGTTAGCTGTCTCAAGATGGTTAAATAAATTTTAAGTGGCTGTTTAAAAGAATCGTGTAAATTTGTTTAGACCATCAGAGCCTCCATGTTCAGAGGCAGTATCCCTCTGCAAATCAGACACTGGAGGTGAGTAACAAGGGCAGATGGCACCTACAAGTCTGGCCTGGGAGCTTACAGATGCATATCTGCCATTGGATACAGAACATTGGATCAGATGGATCCTTGATTGGATCTGAGAGGACTATGCACGTGGCATTTATTTATTTGGAAAAGATATATGCTACCTCTCCAGCGACCTGCTCAAGTTGACTTACAACTAGTCAAGTCAAGTTAGCCTTTATTGGCATATAGCAACAATTCAAGCCATCCACTTACAAAAAGAAAAACAAGGTTCAAAGGATACTACATTACAAATACATAGATACATTTAGAGCTTATTTCCATGATATCCTTTGACGCAACTTCGAAGCAGAATGGAGAAACTTGGCCACCTTCTCGGTGACATCAGGAAAGGAATCGTTCAACAGTCTATAGACCTAGAGCGAGTCAGCGCACTCCATCATACTAGCTAAAACAGATTTTAAATATGTTTGAGGTATACCAGCGTACAAATGACAGTGCAAAAGAACATGTGTAATTGACTCAGCACATTTTTGTTCACATAAACAGCATCTAGCTGAATAGGCTGTCCTGTCAAATCTGCCATGTAGAATGGCCGAAGGCATAGCATTGCACCTGGCCAAAGGAAATGCTCTACGAAGTTGTGGCACCTGCAGGGAAGATAAATATGGAGCCATCCTCCCTACAGTGAGAGGGATTTCAAAGCTCAGGGGAGAGCAGGTTTTAGTAGCCAGGCTGTATAACTTCTGGCACTCAATATCTAGCAACCTACTCTTAATTTGATAAAATGCGGCATTTGATGTGAACATACTCTGGACGTACAACTAAAATCATAAAACAAAACCATTAAAACAGTCATTAAAAACAAGTCAGGGCATAAAAACAGCATAAAACAAATGCCGAGCAGCCTGAGTTAGCACTGACAGTCCAATCCCCATGCTAAAAGCAGACCGCAAATCAGCGAAAAGAGGAAAAAACCTTAGTGAAAAGTTCCCTAGTTAAAATGTTCTTGCTCTGAGCCTAGGCCGTTGCTGACCATCTGGCTCAGGGCTGCTAACCTTGACTTTGTTCTGTCGATCAGTTCCCCAGGGTTTCTGGTACCTGAGTAGACCTTCTGCTTCTTCTTTGCAGGTGCCAAGAAGAGTGTCCTATCGGGACTTTCGGCTTCCAGTGTACGCAGAAGTGTGACTGTGAAAACAGGGCCAAGTGCTACCATATCAACGGTGCCTGTCTGTGCGATCTGGGCTTCAAGGGGATCCATTGCCAGGAGCGGATGTGCCCGGAGGGGTTTTATGGATTAAAATGCAACAGGAGATGTCCTTGTCATGCCACAAACACTGCCAGGTATATACCTTCTGCTTCCTGCTAGTTGTGGATATTATAGGTACATGTATTATACAAAGCTAGGAGCTATATTACAAAGTATGTTTTTCTCTGGGCAAATCCTGTGACCCAAATTCCTGTACTGAGTTGCTCCTGGTGCAAGTATCTTTGTGCATGGATCATCTTAGCTGGATGGGAGGAGGACATCATAGCCTGAGCAGCCAGAAGGAGAAGAGGAGAGAACGGCTTGGTTCCTGATGGGAATGTCGAAGTGCAGATCCTGCAGTTTACAATCCAGGGATCATAATGTGCAGAAATGCTTCAGACACAAATAGAACATCGTAACTGGTTGGCACCAGCCAGCTTTTTTGGCTTCTTCTCACCCAATTCTTTCTTTATTCCAGTCCTATGTGTTTTTTATCCATAAATAATTCCCAGCATAGCCTTTTGAAGCGGTCCAAGGATACCTTTTTCAGCAGAAAATATAGTTGGATCAAGCTTAACGTTGTGCTTTGGTTGTCTTCTGTGGATGTTGCTTGGTGGCCTTTTTGTCTTTTCTATTTTCATTTTAGAATGGTATCTAACGTGGGGAGTTAGGGGGAGCAGCCACAAAGGAAGGCAGACCCTTGTGTGGCCACAGAAGGTGGAATTTCAGCAAGTTCGTATTCCCATGTGAGGATGGGAAACGTGCCTGCGGAAATGGTCCTACCTGCTCGTAGCTCGGTGGATCAAGCACTTGTTTTGCATGAAGAAGGCCGTGGGTTCAATCCCTGGCACCTCTAGGTAAAAGATTTGTGGACAGCAGGTGATGGGAAAGAAATTTCAGTGCCTGAGTCTCTGGAGAGTTGCCACAAGTCACACTGGATATTGTGGGAATGTTCAGGTCCATCAATCAGCTCAGCTTCGTATGTGTGCGAAAGTACAAGCCTCCCGGCCTCTGCAACTGGTCGTGCAATATGATGCCAGTTCTCCCCTTTACAGCTCTGCTTTGTTCTGCTCTATCTGCAACAAGATCCTTTTAATTTATCCAGTCTTTTTAGGCAGCCCACTAACTGCATTGCCAATAGACATGTTTTAATCGGGAGGCAATCAGAGGAGGGTGCGGACTGCTGAATGACGAGAGATCATTCGGTCTCCTGAGATCCTCATTTCTATTCCCTTTGATCCTGGAAAAATATGCAGAGCCCATGGTGGGATTGAATGTTTCCAACACAGTTGGGGGATAATGGATGTCCCTGGTAAAAGTGCCTTTGATACGGTCATTTCTCGAATGTAAAGCAAGGCCGGTGAGAGCCTCTCTTGTGCTGATGTTGTCTTACCATCTATTTCACAGACTGCTCAGACCGAAATGTCCCTGGTCTCCCGTTATGCATGCGAGCGGTGCACCAGAGTGCTGGCATTAATGCATACTCATATATTGGAGGAGGTTTGGACTGGTGACTATCCTAGAAGCAGCCTTGCACTTGGAAGGGGCAAGCCAAGGGTCACATCGCCCTTTGTGCAAGTTGGCTGTGGCTGTCTGGCGTGTGCCTGTTGGGTGTTTAGCAATGCGCGTTGCCCTTTTCATGCTTTCCCGTGTTTAATGGCGGCAAATGCCAAGGGTGCCTGGCTTGACCTATGAAGTGTGAAGTGGCTCTTGGAGAGAGCTGGGCTGTTGGGCTTTTGCCAAGAGCTTGTATACTGATCTGCAATTGAGATAAGCTTGGATTTAAGCGACTGTTTGGGAGGGTTGGTCACTGGCACTGAACATGATAAAGCAGATTCAGTTCACAATGCTGAATTGGCATTAAATGAAACACACAGTGGTGTGTCTTAAAAGGGTTTTCCTGGTTGATAAGTTCAGAGGTATCCCTTTGGGGGGCATCTGGTAACAGCAGGGGTCATTTTGTAGAAAAAGAACTGCAGGAACTCATTAGCATAACTCATTAGCATATCTCATTAGCATTTGCCACACCCCTTGACATCACCGGAAGTGTGTCAGAGGGCAACACCCACCCCTGAGGCCCCTTTCCCCCAAAATCTCCAGGTATTTCCTGAAAATAAAGCAGAATGAACTCAAAGCAGCTTACCCTCCTCTGCAGAGCCAGCCCCAGCAGCCCTACTTGCACGGACGCACTCGCTCACTAGTCACAAATGAAAATAAAGTGGCAGAATCAATTGAAGCAGTTTACCCTCCTCCTTTGGAGATCCAGGCCCAGTAGCCCAGCTTGCACTCTCTCTCTCTCTCTCTCTCTCTCTCTCACACACACACACACACTTACTCACTCACTCACTCACTCTCACAAATGAAAATAAAGCAGCAGAATGAATGGAAGCAGCTTATCCTCCTTTGGAGATCCAGGCCCAGCAGCCCAGCTTGCACTCACCCACTCATGAGTCACGAATGAAAATAAAGCAGCAGAATGAATGGAAGCAGCTCACCCTCCTTTGGAGGGAAGGCAGAGGGGAGGAAAAGGAATCAAGTGGGCGGGGCCAAAACCCACGTGACCACTTGTCAGTTCTACAGGAACGCCGTTCCGGCGCGTTCCCCCTCCAAATGAGCCCTGGGTAACAGGCTCCTGAAAGTCTCCTCTTTCCTTTAAAATGAAAAGAGTCCTAGTTAACCATGCTATATTTGTTCAACCAGTTTAACCTGTTAAATAAGGGCTGGATTACACATTTACATAAGAGAGCCTAGATCTTGATTTCTAAAAATATTAATAAACAGTCATTGGGAGGTATTGGGATTAATGTCATAGGGGACGGTAGGGTCATCCCTTCTCACATGTAAAGTAAATTTTATTGTTTTATAGCCATAGGCCATCACGAGTTTACGAAACCTTAGGTCACATCAGCTAAGAACAGTTTACATGCAGAATCAAAGTTAAAATGAATGAAATAAAACGGTGCAATAAATCAAGCAATTCCAGAAATCATGAGGCTGCTCCATTCAGAACCACCTTAGATGTCATCTTCTAGGCTGAAAGTGCAAACTGAGAGAATCTGTAAAATACATGGTTACCAATGTCTGATAACAAAAACACAATCTTCTCAAATTCGGGTCCAGAGCTGATAACTTCTCAGGAGAATGGATTTCACTTGTGCAAATGCTGTATGGGGACAGGGTTAAACCTCTCCTTCCCTTCATTGCTCCTTAACATAGAAGAATACATGGGAGACCTAATTTCCACTTTCCATTGTAGCGGGTTCAGCCCTAAATGCCCCTGGTCAGCCTAGAAGCTTTCTGGATGACCTCGAGCCAGTCACAGTTTCTCTCAGCCTAACTTACCTGGCAGGGTTGCTGTGCGGATGGAACATAAAATGTAACAAATAAAAATTAGTTTAAAACGAGTTTAAAACGTATCAAATAAGTAAAAATAAGCTGTACCTTTATTTTTTCCCTCCATGCGTCTAGTAGCCGCTTAGGAGAACGGGCAATTTTAATCAGCCCAGGAAGAAAGGGTTAAATATCCCTGCATCCAACATGGCTAATCATAGTCATAGCCTTGGTCACTTGTTTTAAAATTTCAAAAAGAAACAGAAGATACAGTTTGGAATCACTTGCACTGCATAAGGTTTGGATCTAAGGACCACTGTAAAGAGGTACTGGGGACCAGAGGTGGATCTTCACAGACCGGAAGTAATGTTGCTGGATATTCTGTGGTCTGACATCAGCTTTCCCGGACCATGAGGTTATATAAGGACTCCTCCGGACTGGATTTGGGGCAACGCTGCACAAGTAATAGAATGGGGCAGAGCAGAGAGAGCCAGCCCCTGTGCGTGGCATTACCAGCCCTCTCTGTATAAGGAAGTCTGTTTGCATAACTGGAAATATACAACTAAACATTACAGGTAACTGACATTAAATAAATGTAAAAACCCCTAACGTTTCCACAGCCCAAATTGTGGTAGTTGCGAGTCCTTTATTAAGAAGTGGCACGCAACAAGGACTCGCAATAAGTAATATATATATAAACTGACAGGAGCATTCTGCGCAGTTGTTTTAATGGGTTGGCATAAATCAGCATGTGCTTTGCATTTGGGTTACTGGCAGATGTTCACCTCTACCATTTTTTTGTACAGCATCTCTAAGAAGCCCTTTAGCGCCATAAAAAAAAAAATCTTTGCTTGCCATTCCCTTCACAAACCAGTTACTCCAACATCCCACCTACCCAATATGCCTTAACTGACAGGTTTGATCTTCTTTTTTGAAAGTGCCAGATTGCATTCTGTATTGAGCCATCTATTGAGCAACAGCTACTACACAGAGTGCTCCACACCCTCGCCCTTGTTTCATTCTGTCTCTCACGCACACGCACTCACATACACTCCATAATTGTAGGAGGGGAGGTCTGCTACCTTCGTAATGGAGCCTTTAGGAGAAACAGCGACTGATTTGGTAATGGAAATGCGGAGGTGTGGCATTAGTGTCCTTTGTCTGAGGCCCAAAGCAGCACTCTTCTTCTTTTACTGAGAGCAAGCTGAGTCTCTGGAGACGGGTCCCATTCATAGCTGTATGAAACACAGGCCGGGAGGCTGGAATCATCTAACTCGCTACAGAGCTGCACATCAAAGTAGAGTTCTGTTCGTCATAACCAGAAGTTGCTGGCATTACATGCTGGATGATGCTGGAGCCATCATTTGCAGGTCCATGCCCTCAAGGATTCGCAGTATCTGGTCCACTTGCCTGTTAACGGGAGATAATTAGAGATGGGCACAAACTGGGAAAATTGTGAACTGTGCGGTTCATGATTCGTCGTGTTTCACGAACCACCAACTTGCCCTGGTTCGTGAACTGGTTCGTTTGGTTTGTGAAAATGTCACTTCCAGGTCAGCAGAAGGTCTGCAGAAAGTCCATCCCCCTGTTGCCTAGGAAACAGATGGGCGTCAGGCTGCCTGCAGTGACAGACCGAAATAAGAACCAAATGAACCAGGCTAAAATTCATCACGGTTCATGAGAAATGAGCTCCCATGAACCGCTGGTTCGCAAACCACGAACCGATCCGGTTCGTGACAAACTTTGGTTCATATTTCTGTTCGTGCCCACTTCTAGAGATAATCCATCCCTTTCCAAAGTCCCCAATTGATTCATTGTGCCCCTGAACCTGCCCAGCTCTCTGTGGGTCAGGAGTGGAATTTTCAAGTCTCTCCCAAGACTTGAAGACTGAAAGAAATTATTTCTAAAATAATTTTCAGGTCTCTTCCAAGAGCTTGGAAGACTGAAAGAAATTATTTCTAAAACTACATCACTGGAAGTTTGTGAGATGGTTATAGACTGAACTGCCTCATGGAATTCGGCTAAATGCCAAAACAGGGATGTACTAGGAGGTATTTTTAGTATGAGCCTTTGTTTCCTTGAGAAGTTCAGTTCCCTGAAGAAGGACCTCTCCAGCATATGTCTGGTCTGGTCCTGAGGGAGCTACCAGGAAGAGAGTTGCCAGAGTTTAAAAAACATCAAACAAAACAGATAAAACTGGTGGCATTAAAAACAGATACAACTTACAGATTCCTCCTCAGCAGCACACATGGCACAGTCCCGTATACAGCCACTCTGGGGCCAAGTTGGAGCCCCACCTGCCTCAACCACCAATGTCCTGGCGGAATATCTCGGATCAGATTCGTTTTATTGTATATGGCCGTTGGCCTTCACAATATCAAAACACTCTCGAATGTCAGTATAATACATAATCAAAATGATCAGGTAATCAAACACTTCAAAACCACATAAAATGCCCTACTAAAAAAAACTTTAAAATTAATAAAACCTTCTAAAAGCAATCACAGTGAATCAATGGCTGATTCCTTTGCTCTGATCTTCCTAGCAGCTAAAGCAAAGAGCGCCAATCTTAGTGAAATAAAGGGATCCTTGTCGGAGAGCATCGTAACAATCTTATCAGAGACAGACAAGGGATGCAGAGCAAGCAAGATCTTAGCCAGGAATTTATTCCTAGGTTCTGTGTATAGAGGGCAAGCCAGGATATAACGAGGGAGATCCTCCGCTGAAAACCACATATACAGATGCGTTGGTCAACTGGCATCTTTTTATATCACCCACTAGCATAGGCGGAATATCTCCGTCTTGCAGGCTTGGTGGAATGATAATAAATCCCGCTGGGCCCAAGTGGTCACATTAGTATAAAGACCCCAAATATTAGTATAAGGACCCCAAATTATGTATTAGGTACAGTTGTTTTCATTGAAGTATTCTTTCTCCAACTTACTTAATGCTACAGTTTCTGGAAGGAACTACCGTCTAGGCTCCACTAAGCTGAGTTCTCCAAAGTGGAGGGAGGCTGACTTTTCCAAAGCCAAGAGTTTAAATGTTATTGAATAAATGCCCCTCTTAGCATTTCCTCTCCCTGTTGGATACTTGTGTTTTGTGCAGCTGATGCAGCCTGGCTGGTCTTCACCACCAGCTTCCCTGTACCTTCTTGTCTGCATGCATTCTATTGTCTTGCCTTGAAGCATTCTCGTCGCCAGATGCTATCTGCTCCTCTTAATAAATGAGTCTAGTCTCTCTGTTGATAAAATCTGTCATTCCGCTCAGTCTTATCTTGGTCACCGTGGAACAAAAACGATAGCAGCAAGCCGTAGATCCGTGGATGTTCTTTTCAGCCATCCCATGGTATTTGAGCTTTTGACTTTCCAAGGAACTCTTCAGAAGCCCGTCAGAGTTCCAAGGCGAGGGGCACCGGAGCGGAGAGGCAAGCGACCTTCTCCAAAGTCACCCTTTTGATGCTTAGAATTTGGATGCCTATTAAATCCAGGTAGCACTGTGAGAGCACTTGCCCTTGTCAAGATGAGAGTTGTTTCCTAAGGTTCTGCCTGCAACTGTCTACTAGAACCATGCACAGGGCTTTTTTTTCTGGGAAAAGAGGTGGTGGAACTCAGTGGGTTGCCCTCGGAGAAAATGGTCACGTGGCTGGTGGCCCCTGATCTCCAGAAAGAGGAGAGTTTGCCTGCTGACATGGAGGACAATCTCAACTCCCCTCTGTCTGGAGATCAGGGGGCGGGGCCACCAGCCTCCCGGCCTCTGCAACTGTGACCATTTTCTTTCTTTTTTTAAATTTTTATTGGAATTAGAAATATTTTGTCATTTATAACAATCAAAATACTCTAATATTCCAGTTCTAACCCCCTCCCTCCCCCCCGTTTGTTGACTTCCAACAGTTTTCCAACCCTTTGTCTATTCTTCCCCTACTCATTTCAACTTATTTTGTCCATTAAACATATACTTTCACACTCTTCTAAGCTAATCTATTATAACACAGTGCTAAGTCAGTTTCCCTTCACTTATCAAGTAACTAATATATTCCTGGCATATTATTCAATAGTAATAATACTGGTAATATTCTCAATATCCTGTACTCTAACTTATTCATTCTAATGTCATCAATATGGGACAAACAATTTATCCCTCCCTATACATAACTTGAGTACTCATAAGTGATGAATACATTTATAAGTCAACCAATTTAACTTATACTCTATATGTTACTCTTTACTTCCTCTTATATCTCTTATCTTTATAACATAAAGTCAATCAATTTGACCCCTGTTCTGCACATTTCTAAATATCGCTATAACCAAAAATACCTTCAGCATAAGTCAATCAATTTAACCTATATTCTATATGCTACTTCTCATTCCCTCCCTTCTTGTATTCATGAATTTTAATTCTGTTAATTCTCAATTACACCCCTATCTGCCAGCAACATAATTAATTAATTAATTTCTATTCTTATATATCACATAATAACTATTACTCAATACTGTATAGAATAATCAAATAGAATAATTGCTTAGTAATTCTTCTTTAACTCTCCTCCCCCCGGTATAGTCACTTCTCTCTTCTTTTGTTTTTCTTCAATAATTTTCAAACTGCCACAGTTCTCCTCCCACCTCCCATTTTTTCACCAAATATTGTTTCAGCTTCTCCCAATCTGTGTTAAACTGTCCTGGATCAAGGTCTCTTAGTTTTCTTGTCAGTTTATCCATCTCCGCCATGTACAGCAATTTGTAAATCCAGTCCTCGATAGTTGGCACTTCTTGTACTTTCTACTTTTGCGCATACCATGTGACCATTTTCAAGAGGTGCCAGAACGCTGTTCCCCTGCGTTCCCCCTGAAAAAAAGCCCTGAACATGCAGCAGAATCCAGGATGAACACTCAAACCTGCCTTGTACAAAGTCAGACCCTTGGTCTAGCAAGGTCTGACTTCTCAAACTGGCAATGGCTTTCCAGGGACTCAGACAGAGGACTTTCACGTCACCTCTTACCCAGTCTTTTTAACGGGAGATACTATGAATTGAACCTGGGACCTTCTGCGTGCAAAGCAAGATGCTCAACCACCCAGCCACGGCTTATGGGGATGGAAGTATGAAGATAAAAGCAGATATAACAAGAACGGGTGCTGGATTTCCTGCTGTCACGAGATGGGCATTTTGCTGGGTTTACGATAAAGACAGCTGGCAAGGAGGAGACATGAAGTTGGGTCTCATAAATCTATGGCAGCTCCTCCATTTTATGCCAGTAGGCTGCTCCGTGAGCAGGGAAAGCAGATTGGGGAGAACATTGTTCCCAGCCACAACATCTGAGATGTGCCAGGGAATTGCTCTTCCTGTTTACAGGTAGAAAGTTTGGGCACGGCCTTAGGTGTGAGCCCCAAGGGCCTGTGTAACCTTGGATAAGTCGGCGTACAAGATTTAGGACCGCCCAAGATACAATTGGCTTTCCCCCCGTTTGTTTCGTTGTCTTTTTTTCTTTTGATTTATTATGTTTTGATTATTTTTTTTAATGATTGTTGTAAGTTGGGTTTGGGGTCCCTTTGAGGAGAAAAGCAGTGAGAAAATATGTTAAGTGCTTTGTGCCGACTCGGGTGGGCTCTTGTGTTAGCAGAAAGCTCCTTGTGTTGAAGGAAAGTGCCGCTGTTTGCAGGAGAGGTCGGAATATGAAGCGAATGAATGAATGAATGAATGAAATTCTGCAAGATCCAGTCCATGGCCCGTTCATTAAGTAAATGGGATCCCAGGCCACTGAGTTGCTCTTGGGAGCCAAAGTCAGTTTGTGCAGAGGAGAGCTGAGAAATGAACTGAGAAGATGAGGAATGTTGGAGCGGAGCCTGAGCTTCCACCTGTTTTTTTATTAGACGCTTCTTAGGAACAGAAAAGCATTCTGTTTTTTCCCCTCCTCGATTGAATTGTAACAAAGCAATTCAGATTGCTGGGAACATACATTAATTTTGAAAGATTTAATTTAGCCGTCTGACGTGATGCTGGTGGAAAACGCAGGGTTGTGAGCCCTAGGAGGAAAACCGCAAACAGAGGGAAGCTCGAAACTGTTTCTTTGCTTTTTCGTTTTCTGTTCCTATTATGGGAAGATTAATCGACGCAGAGGGAGGGGAGCTGTTAAACTCCTGTTTTTTATTACTTTTTTTCTAAACCTTAAGAGGTGCAATCTGGGCAGCGAATAATTTCAAGGAGTGTTTTGTCAAGCGGAAATGTGGCAACTGCTTTTTATTAAGCTGATGAATTGTTTTAATTAGTTAGAATATTATGAAGAAGCGTATGACAGCCACAAAACTAATTTTTTCGACAGAGCATTACGTACCTTTCTGTTTGGTGGAAGGTGCTGTCGAGTTGCAGCCAACTTATGGTGACCCTTGCCTCCCATTATGGGGTTTTCAAGGCAAGAGACAATCAGAGGTGCTTTGCCATTGCTTACCTCTGCATAGCAAGTAGCAGCCCTGATCTTCTTCTTCCCATGCAATTACTAACTAAGGCTGACCCTGCTTAGCTTCTGAGATCTGACAAGTTTGGGTTAGCCTGGTCTATCTGGGTCTTTTTCTTTAGCTTCACTGATCTAAACTAGATCAAGATGGGTAGCCCTGTTAGTCTGTCTGTAGCAGTGGAAAAGAGCAATAGTCCAGTTGCACCTATAAGACTAACAAAATTGGTGGTAGGGTATGAGCTTTCGTGAGCTGCAGCTCACTTCTTCAGATACATCTTATAGGTGCTACTGAACTCTTGCTCTTTTCCACTGATCTAAACTAGTTTTTTACTTCCCTCACAGAAATGGTTAACCTTCTATTGCTGGCAGGCACCCTCTGTTCAATAAAAATGTTTGTGAATATTTCCAGGGTCCCAAGCATAGGTATGTAGTGAGTGAATGGGAGATGGATACATTTTACCAGGGCCTGGGTGAGGCTGCAAGCCTCTAACTATGATACTGATCGCTAGATTGCCCCCACGTTTCTTTTCTACCCTTCCTCCCAGGATGTCATGCATAGTTCTCCTCTTTTATCTGGGACACGTTAGAAATGACAAGTTTTATTACATGATCTATGAGATGGCATGTATGGAATAGGATCATGCATGTGTGAGGGCCCATGTTACAAGTTTGTGGTGGCCCTGCGGATGTCATAAACATTCCGTGACATCACAGCAGTTCAGGAGTTTGGAGTTGTGGGGGAATGATTCACGGGCAGGCAAGAGATAGGTTTCCATGTGCATTTTATCTCTTTCTTCCTGCTCTGAAATGCTGCTGCTGTTTCTTAAACAGAGAAGGTTTCCTTCCCCCTTTCCACGGCTGCCTCTCACTAATATCTGTCCTCCCTTCTTCTCAGCTGCCATCCTCTGTCTGGGGAGTGCAACTGTAAAGCTGGATGGGCTGGGCTGTACTGCAACGAAACTTGCCCTCTGGGTTTCTATGGTGAAAGCTGTCAGCTTGCCTGCCGCTGCCAAAATGGAGCCGATTGTGACAGTATTACCGGAAAGTGCACCTGCGCTCCAGGATACATGGTAAGTCCTGGGCTTTGTTCTTCCTTCCTTCCTTCCTTCCTTCCAAGAGGACATGAGAGGTCCACAATTCAAGAAATGAATCCCTGAATTGGCAACATTAAAAACATTTGGCTTTATAAACAGGAAGGGTCTTCTAAATGTTTTATTCCATATTTTATTCCAGTTTTAAGGCCTTGGTGGGCAAAAGGTTGTGAAATAACTTGGTATGATGGGGACAGCCATGTTTCTGTATTCATCTGTCTGCCCCATTCACACATAAATGGGTGGACAGGGTCATTTTTACAACGAAGGGCGTGTAATGTGAGCTTTACCCTCCCCCTTCTCCTGTTCCCATCTCACCAGACACTAGCAGAGCTCATTTGTTATTGAAACCACATTGAGAGAAAAATAGCAGACAATTCCCCTCAGTATGGTTCAGAATTGGTTCAGTAATTAGGACCTTTGGTGAACCTGTAGCAAAAACTCTTGTTTTCAGAGAATTCTCGCTCATGTGCACTGATGAGGCTGCATGCATATACTTTTTTATATTGCCATCAAGAAATTGTAGCTCCCAGCACAAGCTATAATGGAACCCTGCCTCCCCTAAAATTCAAGACTTTCCCATTGCAAAATTTACATACTTGGGAACAAGAGATGTCTGAAAGAGAAAATTTTGATAGAGCATTTGCAAGAATCAATAGAAATGGCCCCGTAAGAACTGCTGCTCCCCAAAGCAAAAGACTGTTGTTGTGGTGTCACAGTATACACAAATCAGAGAGTGTCCATTAAGAGTCAGAGGTTAACATTAAGGAATTACTTTGCATTTGCTTACAAACAAAGCTGGGTTTAGGTGCCTGTTCTGCTAAACCTAGACTGAGCATACACAAAGACTCAATGTTATGACCTGGGGGAAACTTTTCAAGGAAAATGGTGACCGAGTTATCTGCAGTCAAGCATTTTGAGTTGGACTGTTTCATATTCTGAACCAGATGATTACAAAATTCATCATTAGATGAAACCGCAGTGGCTCTCAGGGAGGAAAGATGACAGAGGGGCAGGATTGGCTGCCTGCATCTTTGTAGCTCCTTTGAATGTTAAAACCAAACCTCCACCCCATAGCTTATATGTACCAGATATGACACACTGAACGATGTGGCTTTCTCCAGTGCATTTTTGGCCCAAATGGAAAGGGCTCCAATTTGGCATCCTGTACAATTTTTCACACCCATTCTACAACATAAAACCCCATAAAGGGTTCAAGTGAGGCCCTTTTGGTGTTTATAACCTAGACACAAAAATAACAACTTGTTCAAAGTAACATTCCTGAAAAGGTTGGAGGCTATTAAAGTTCTTCCAGCCTGTTTCCAAAATAACATTTCATCTCCCGCTAAAGAGCCTTCTCGGCACTGACATTTAAACAGCTTGGTTATTGAAGATAGCAACATAATCACTGGAGCATATTTCGGCATTAGTATCATCGCACTCTCATAATATACAATAATCTCTGGCAATTAGTCCAGGAGGGGTTGTTAAGCCTGGGAATTGCTAATTTATTGTGGTTGAAGTGTGTTTGTCATGCATACCATGAGTTCTTACCAACGGGTATAGAAATATCGAGAGCAGGTTTGCGATGCAGCAGAAAATCAAGAGTTTTGACTACTCCCTCCACCCCCTGCAAAGTTGGCATTGCTTCAGGTCCTAAAACACTTATTATTTATTTAGGCTTGTTTATTGTTTGTTGCAATTTCCATATTGCACATTGGGATTGAATGTGTAATAAGTCCTATTGAGTTCGGTGGAATTTGTATCTAGGCAATTTGCTTCATATCACAATTTCTGGAGTCAAGCTACTGTATTAGCAATTGGCTAGGTTACTCTCATAAGGCTGTGTTAGTCTGTAGTAGCAAAATAGAAAACGGTCCAGTAGCACCTTTAAGACTAACCAACTTTACTGTAGCATAAGCTTTCGAGAATCACAGTTCTCTTCGTCAGATGCATAAGGCTAGGGTTGCCAACTCTCGGTTGGGAAATTTCTGGAGATTTGAGGGTGGAGATTTAAGATTGAAGTCTGGAGAGGATGAGGTTTTAGTATAGGAGGGACCTTGGCAGAGTATATAGCTATAAAGTCCACCATCCAAAGGAGCCATTTTCTCCAGGGAACTGATCTCTGTTGTCTGGAGATCAGTTGTAATTCCAGGAGATCTCCAGCCCCCACCTGGAGGCTGGCAATCCTACATAAGGCACTTTCACACTGCTGCCTTATCCCCATTTTTCTCTGTTGCAAGGTGGGAGGCACCATTTAAAAGAAGGAGGGGAGGGGGGATCAGGCCTTAAAAGGAATGCACTGTAGAAGTCCCCACAGGGGCAAAGCAACCCTTCACACAGCTCTTTTCTGTTAGGAGATGAGGTCTGCAAAGAGAACTCAGCTTGGCAAAGGCAGTGCCATGTAAGGGGACAGTCACCCAATGGATATATCGTATCAAAGGGAAACATCTGATCAAAAGTGGTTTGGAATACCACCAGAGAACACACAAAAGGCAAACAGATTAGATAAGACTTGCTTTAAAGATACAAAACAAACAAATGAACAACCCCCTCCGCCCACTACATTTTGGCAGCGAAACCCATGATAAAAAGCTCTTTTGAAAGTGACCTTAGAAACCTAACAAATTACGTCCTCCATGTTGCAAATGAGAAACCGAGGCAAAGAGGAAAGGACTTGCTCTTATTTTATGTTCTTGAACATCAACTATGTCCTGGACTGGGGGGCACTGGGGAATTTCAGCCCTTACCAGATGCTGTGCGTTCCTGCAGTCACCTCAGTCTATTTGGCAGGCTCTGGGCACTTACACAAGTGCGTAGTGGCTGTCCTGCCTTCCTGTGCTTGTGAATAGAGATGGCACGAACCGAAATACGAACCAAAATTAAGCACGAACCAGGCCGGTTTGTGGTTCGCGAACCGTGGTTCGTCAGATCCCATTTCTGATGAACTGCCACAAACTTTAGGCTGGTTCGTTTGGTTCATTTTTTGGTTTGTGACTGCAGACAGCCTGGTGCCAGTCAATTAGTTTCCTAGGCAACAGGGGATGGACTTCCTGCAGCCATGGTCACATGGCCACCAGCCATGTGACCATTTTCTCCAAGGGCAACCCACTGAGTTCCACCACCTCTTTTCCCAGAAAAAAAGCCCTGGACATACGTATGTGACAACCTGATGTGGGCATGAGGTGGAGGAGTCCTCTAGCATTAGGATGGGTTGTACCACTGCAGACTGTGGACAGGGAAACCACATTTTTGAATGTTTTCTTTTTAATCAGAAGAAATCCCAGTAAGAAAGACGATACCACAGCAGGGAACAGGCTGTTCCAGTCCCTTTCTTCAGGAGTTGTTGGTTGTTTTCCATGGAAATTTAATTTGTTTTGAAAATCAATAAAGAGAGGAGAGGAAATGCATGTATGCCACCCACAGCTCCATGGAGAAAGGGCAGAATAAAAACATAATAGAGAGGTGGGTGTCCCATACCTGCAGTCTGAAATGATACAGTCCACTGTATCTTCACATTAAACTCCGTCACCTGAAATGAACACCCCTTCCAGTTTCATCACAGCTTCCCACGCATTTTCTGTCTTCCCTCCCGCATCCCTCGTAAACTATTCTTCATAGGCTTAGTGGCTGCATTTCTGATATTTGAGAAAGGCTTTCGAGCCCCAATTAATCTCCCCCCCCCCCAGGATTAGAATGCCCATTTCCCACTTCTAATCTTGGTGGGTTTATTCCAAAGGTCACCCGTGTTGCAGCAACCATGCTATAAAATTGTCGGGGAATAAAAGGAGGATGAAAAGCAGCCGATTTCCACCAAGCCTGGCCTGAAAGGGATGCTTGATTGACAATGTCATAATTTTTCTTAAGGTTCTTAGAAAAAGAAGATAAACGCTGTCCCTTCCTCAGGTTTCAGAGGGGGTCAAACCAGAAAGTTAGAAAGATAGAGTGTCAGGGATCTGTTTACTCTCTACTCAAGTCGTTACTGCCCTGAACTATCCTTTGACATGTTGATTGCTAATCTCAGGACTTCCTCCTTCTTACATCCTTCTTCTTCCTCTCTTTGTCAAACCAGTACCACTCCTCTCTTCTCCACCTTGCACCACGGATGCAGGACCTGGCCTGCAATCCAGTGCCATCCTTAGACTAGACAAATAGATAGGAATCTGTCTCTCCTCTACCCAATCCGAGTATGGAGTTGCTACAATAAAGAACTCTCATTTCTTTTCTAAACCTAAGCCAAACCTGAGAGTGTAAGTTTGTTATTTTCTCTCTCACACACATACCAGCCAGCAAAGCTCCTGCACCCGTCACACTCTTTCCTGCAAGTGATGCATCTCAGCTACCCTCCTACTAGGTTATGGAGGACTAGTATATATATTTTAATGAAAGTGTCTGGTAATACAATACCGGGACTGCAGCGCACACTTCAGAGCACATGGCAAGTTTAAACAAGAAAAAAGCTGGACGTGAAACAGTTCATATCCTAGAAGACCATTGTTTAGCTGTACAATAAAGGAAAGTATTGATATATGCATTTAAATATTTGTATGCCTGCCTTCCTACCAGTCACCGCAGGACCCAATGTGAGTAACGATATAAAAACAATTTGATCAAATAATAAACATTTAAACAACAGCTATAAAAAGAATGAAAAGCTAACTTTAAAAACCTTATGCCCCAACGGGGTATTCCCCTTTTACATGTAGGCAGCCCCCAAAACTCTCCGAAATAATTTCTTGCCAGGGAGCTGGGGGTGGGGTGGGGGTAGGAGCCGCCTGACATATTCTAGGAGGCTGTTCCAGAGGCATGGACCATTTTCACTCATCTTACCGGCCACGCAAAATCGTGTAAAACTCCCGGAACGGCGGTGTCTTCCTGGTGCAATTTTCCGTCATGACGCCGGTTTGTGGTGTGAATCGCGCCACAAATCGGAGTCATGACAGGAAATCGCTCTAGAAAGACTGCCGTTTGTACGGCCGGCAAGACGTGTGAAAATGGCCATGGTGCAGCCACTGAAAAAGTGTGGCAGGGCATGCCTTACACAACAGGAGTATTGATCATAGATTTTGCTGGGAAGCCCAGAGCTTCCTCATGCAGGAAGAGACAATCCTTGAAGTATCAAGAGTAGAATCTTGATCCCAATTGAACCAAGTAAATCGGGGGTGAGGGATGAGTTTTCCTTCATATTCCAGGGTTTCACAACAGGCCGTAATCTACATGAGGACTTTGGGGTAAGGTAAATGTAATTAGAGGCAAATTTAACCACAAAAGAGATTGTGCAAAATCCCTTGTCATTTTCCAGCAGAAGTACTGAGATTAAATGGGATTGCTAAATATGCAAAAATACGTCTTCATCGGGGGACAATTAAAGGGACATTTGGAAAAAGCTTGATGGTTTCCTGATTGTTCTGTATTCTTAAGTGTTTTTGAGGTGAGTTTAGCAATGGAAGGTCAGGAGGTTCAGTGCTTGCTTTCCTTAATCTTGCCCTTGACTGATAAAGTTCAGGTTTACTCCGCAGTGAGGTCAAAATTTGCCTTCCTACCAGAATAAATTCTAATTAGTTTGTATTGTGATTTTGAACCGAGTGAACCGAGGAGAGGGCACCTATAATCCAATTCAGGAGTTGATATACTTCATTTAAAAATACCAGCAGTTCTCATTCAATGACCCGCAAGAGCTGGGTTCAAGTTCCACCACTGAGGGGCTCATTCTGTGGCCTTGGGGCAAGTGATTATATCTTAGCTAGTCATACCCCCCCCGCCCCCATCAGCAAAATGGGAATTCAGCAGTGAGACCAAACCAAGTCAAGATAAAAAATCTTATATAGATAAAAATGTAGGCATAGTTAGAACTAGGGGTGTGCAAGGAAAAAACTTTCGGCTTTCTTGTTTCGGGATTACCCGAAACAAGATTCTCTACCGTCATTAGCCGAAAGCCGAAACAAGAATCTCTTTCGGGATTCGGGATTCGGCATTATTTCGGCATTCTTTCGGGATTCTTTCGGGTTTTTTTGCTGGGAAAATGCCTCCGTCTTTCAGGACGCCTGGAGGAGGCATTTTCCCACCAAATAAGCCCAAAATTGGTGGGGACCTTCCTCTAACCCTTCTCTAACAACTACCCAAGTTTCAGACAGATTGGACTTTGGGGGGCCATGTTATGGCCCCCCAAAGCAGGTCCCCCCATCCTCCCCATAAGAAAGCAAAGGAGCAGCATATTGTTAGCATGCTGCTGCTGATCTCTCTTCATTATTTCCTATGGGGAAAAAATGAAGAGGCAGGCTTCCTTTGCCAGGGGTGGCATTTTGCATGCAAAATGCCCCCCAGCCCTCAGGGGCCCTTCTACCACCCCTCCTCCCACCCCCCACCAAGGCTCAGCCTGCTCCCACTTGGGGGGGGGCATTTCATGGCCTCCCCAAGTAGGTGCTCTAATCTCTACCACTGACAGCTGGGGGAGGCTTGTGTTGCCAGGGGTGGCATTTTGCATGCAAAATGCCCCCCAACCCTCTGGGGCCCTTCTCCCACCCCTCCTCCCACCCCCCACCAAGGCTCAGCCTGCTCCCACTTGGGGGGGCCATTTCATGGCCTCCCCAAGTAGGTGCTCTCAGCCCCTAAAGTCCACCCCTCACAGCCCCACACAAACCCAGTTCCCCCACCCCAGCTGCCACACACAGACCCAAATCCCCCCAGTAGCCCCTCACAGACCCAAATCCACCCCCACCTGCCCCACACCCACCATAACCCCAGGTACAGGCTGGCCTGCCCTCCCCTTTTGGGAACCCCTAAACTCTCTTTCCCAGGGCAGTTCTGCACAGACAAGGGGTGCCACAATGGTGGCAGTGCCAAATCGTCCCTGGGAAAGAGCACCTGCCCTGGCACACAGACAACCACCCCCCTGACCCCCCCACCACCCGCAGAGAAGGCTGGCCAGCCTGCCCCATTGTTCCCTATGCTGGGAACCAACCTCCCATCAAAGAAGGGAACACAGACACACAATCATTAAGTTTAAAAAACCTTTATTTTCTCATTTTCAAATTACAAGTGGTCAACAAATCACAACATATTACACTTATTGTCCCTCATAGCACAACACAACACAATTAACTACACATCAGAGAATCTTAAACACAATTTTTTTTTTGAAATGGACAAACAGTAAAGTTTTGAACATTACAACAGGTCACATAGTGAGCGGGCACAACAGGGCATGGAAACAGAAGATGATCATAATAACTACCAGCCTAATACAACTCTCCCTCCATAACATGACTTAATGGGGGGGAACCACAGCAACAAAATCCCCCCCCAACCCTCTGGGGCCCTTCTCCCACCCTTCCTCCCATCCCCCCACCAAGGCTCAGCCTGCTCCCACTTGGGGGGGCCATTTCATGGCCTCCCCAAGTGGGTGCTCTGCTCTCATCTCTACCACTGACAGCTGGGAGAGGCTTGTCTTGCCAGGGGTGGCATTTTGCATGCCAAATGCCACCCTCACCCTCAGGTGCCCTTCTCCCACCCTTCCCCCCACCCCCCACCACATGCATTCCTTGACAATCAAGAAATCTGGAGTTAAATATAATGTGCATGTAAGTCCCTCAAAGACAGAAGCAATATGGAGGTAATGACCCATTTGATTTCCACAACCTCAGACACAATTAGGGATCCGTTTCCCCTTGGTGGGGGATCCCCCACTCTCACCTATCACCCCGAAGGGGGAAAGTCAGTGAATGAGCCTTCAAGGTACGCTCCAGGGGCTGCTGCCGTGATGTCACTGATGTCATCTGGCTGCCCTGAGAGTATGCCTGTGCTTTGCAGTGGGCTGATTTGGGCCCTACAGGCCAAAGCAGGATCCCTTGTGGCCCAAATCTGCCTGCTGTGAATTGTGCGTGCTCCCCAGCCTTGTGTGATGATCACATCACCTCCTAGAACAGACATCATCATGCCAGAGCATTGCCATTAAATGATCATGCGTGTGTGAACAGACCCTAAGTATCCTGTAGGCTTCAGTGATGGTATAGTAATGTTTTCACTCACATTATAGAGAGAGAGAGAGACAGAGAAGGGGGGGAGGCACTGAAACTAGATTATTTTTTCTATTTTACTGTCCCCTTCCAAAGCCAGGGTGGCATTGGCACAATGCCCCCCTCCCCCCGGCCAGAGCCTTAGTACCAGTATGCATTGACAGGCCCATGCATCATAGTCCTTTTTGAGACCCAGCCAAGTTGTGCCTTTTGGAGAAAAATGTTCAAGTTGCTGGTGGGGGTATGAACAATTTTTAGATATCCACTGTAGTGCAATGGCTAGAGAGTTGGTCTAGAATCTGGCAGACTCTGATTCTGTGCCTTGTAGGCTTGATGGATGTTCTTGGCTCAGCCTAAGTAAACAATTGTGTTGTGTTTTCCAGAGGCAGTCTAGGTGATTTTGGGGCCCTGGACAAATGTTCTGGACGGGGCCCCAGAACCAGTGCCGCCCCACCACTGGCTCCTTGCCAAGGCCAAGCAATTTGGTCACCTAGGCCCCAGATAGAGTGGGCAGGAGTGCGTTGTTTCCTTCCTCCCCCCCTCCACCCCCTCCAACAACTAAGAAGGCCATCGGTGGAGTCACTCCAATGTGAGGCATGGAGCAGCTGTCTATTGTTAGCCTGGTTGTGATGAGGGTGAAACAAATCAAGGGAGAACAGCAATGTGTAAACCACTCTAGGTTCCCATGGGGGAGAAAACCGGGGCATAAGATAAACCTTTAATTTGGTGGGGAGGGGGTATATACATTTTATGTGTATGTGTCTGTATGTTTTATGCATTCAAATCACTTGTGGTGTACTTTAGAATTATATTGAGCTCCACAGTATCCCAAAAACCTTGTCCATGTATTGCAAACCGAAGTCAATCTACCACATCTAGGGTATTCTTCTTTTCCCTACTGCCTTCAATTTTTCTTAGCATTATTGTCTTTTCTAGTGAACCTTGTCTTCTCATGATGTGACATAAGCACTATCATCAATTGATATCTTCAAGGGAGAAAGCAGGCCTGATTTGGTCTGGATGCCACTTACATGTCTTTTTCGGAGTCCATGGTACATGTAAATTGAAACTTTCTTCCCACTTCACAGAGTGAATGCTTTTTCCTCCTATGAGCTTTGTCTAAATTTTACTGTACTGATACTGCTCATTTGGCCAAAAGGCCTGCCCTTGATCAATGCCACATTAAATACTTCATAATAAAAAAATGTTTTTAGAACCATTTAAAAGTGTCCTTAAGTGCCATACGCTGATTTAAAAAAACATAAGCTAAATGTTTGGGAACACAACCAGATATGTGAATGACTGAAATGCAGCCCAATCCCACTGCTACTTAAAATCCATTTTTGATGGAGGTCTGGATTGTCTTACATTGGTGTCATTGGGCTTGGAATCAGGAACCTGGAAGCGTTCCATGGGGGCTACAACTTTCATGCCAAGGCTAAGAGGGTGGGAACAGGATCTCTCTGGGGTGGCAAACTCTGGCCTTGGAAGTTACTGGCAATTTGGGGGTGGGACTTGTGGAAAGGAAAATCTGAGTAGGGATCTCCCCCAGAATCCATGGTCCGCATTTGCCCTCTAAAGAGATTGCCCTTGGAAGCAGCCAGTTTCTCTGTAGGGAACTACTCTCTCTAACCTGAACTCAAGCCCAACCAGGAGTTTGGCAGCCCTAGGAAAATTTCAGAAAAAGATGGCAAAGGAGGGCCAGCAACTGATAGAGGCATGGAAGCCCACACCAGGACAGTAGCAGGGGCCTACTTGGGCACAAGGGACAACCAGTGCTCTCATCCCCCATAGTCCACTCCTTACAGCCCCACACAAACCCAGTTCCCCCACCCCAGCTGCCACACACAGACCCAAATCCTCCACTCAGCCCCTCTCAGAACCAAAACCACCCTCAGCTGCCCCACACCCAGTACCCCAGGAACAGGCTGGCCAGCCTGCCCCATTGTTCCCTATGCTGGGAACCAACCTCCCATCAAAGAAGGGAACACAGACACACAATCATTAAGTTTAAAAAACCTTTATTTTCTCATTTTCAAATTACAAGTGGTCAACAAATCACAACATATTACACTTATTGTCCCTCATAGCACAACACAACACAATTAACTACACATCAGAGAATCTTAAACACAATTTTTCTTTTGAAATGGACAAACAGTAAAGTTTTGAACATTACAGCAGGTTACATAGTGAGCGGGCACAACAGGGCATGGAAACAGAAGATGATCATAACTACCAGCCTAATACAACTCTCCCTCCATAACATGACTAAATGGGGGGGGAACCACTGCAACAGGGTCCAGCAGAACCTATGTCATTTCCTGTGGCTGTGCTTTCAGTTCAGACACACAAAGCTGAACTGGGCACTTCCAAGGCACTGGACAATGGTATTTCTGGAGCAGTTCTGCAGAGGTCTCCCCCCACCCCCACACCAGCCTCAGAATTTACCTGGGAACATCTGTGAGAGATCATCATTGGCCGGTGCCCATCCACCACTCTACCCGCATCCCCCAACCATGCAAACCCAACATTAACATCAAAATTTTTTTTTTTTAAACATGAACATTCAATCAACTTTTAAAAAACATAATCACAACATTTTTTTTGGTTTTTTTTCCTTTTTTTTACATGAACAGAACATCAACTTTTAAAAAACATAATCACAACATTTTTTTGGGTTTTTTTTTTTCATGAACATTCAATCAACTTTTAAAAAACATAATCACAACATTTTTTTTGGTTTTTTTTCCTTTTTTTTACATGAACGGAACATCAACTTTCAAAAAACAGTACAACAATTCTTCTACAATTTTTTTTTACAAGGATTTCATCTGATAAAAACACCTAAGCAATCCCTATCTAACCTGTTTCTCCCTCCAGTAGCAATCCATGTTTCTGGGGCATTATTTCTCATAATAAATTTGGTCCCACAGGGTATGTCTCAGTGATGGGAGATGTTTTGAATACCCTGGGGGGGGGCTTTCAAATTGCTGGGTGTTTTCCCTTTGCCACTGGTTCCTAACCACCCTCCCTCTACTGGCCGGTTTTAACTGTATATACAGGGTTTTATACAGGGGAGAGCGCGATTCCAAAGGATTGGACTCATAGAGGATGCAGGCCACAAGTTGGGCTCACCTCAGTCACTCTGGAAGTCCAGTCCTGAGAAATCGAAGAGGCGAGAGTTGACCTTCAGGAAGGTCAACTGCTCGACTCTCCATGGGAGAAGGCGAGTGCGATGTGGGCCGACAATGTCGCCCGCATGTGAAAAGACGCGCTCGCTCTCCACGCTCGTCGGAGGGCATGAGAGCAGCCGCTGCGCCTCGAGGGAGAGGTCCGGCCAGACCGACTCCTTCCTGGCCCAGTAGCTGAGCGGATCGGTGGAGAGCGACTCGCAGGGCTCCGCGAGGTAGTCCCTGACCATCGCCTCCGCCGGATCCTCTCTCACGGTCCTCACGACCCCAGAGGGGACGAGGGCCCACCGGAGCATCTCCATCTCCATCGGCACTCCGGTGGTGGCCTCGGGGGGGGGCCTGCGCAGAGGGGGCGTCAGAGGGACCCGCACGGCAGGGCCCCTCTTGCGTCCCCCCTGTCGACAGGCGTCCCCTCTTGGCCTGCCTGCGCCTCACCCAAGAGCAGAGCCCGTCTCTGGCTTGGGTGAGGTTCCCGTCCCGCTCGGCGAAAGTGCCCTTTATGCGCGGGTCACACATGGTCGCCAACATGTATGACTCTTCCTTAGTGAGAGGAGTTAGCCTGGCAGCTATGCCCTGCTGCAGCCTTCTCACTAATGCGCGCACCGCTGGAACAAGGTCAGCACGGGGCGCGACCCGGTCTGCAAGGGTGGCCAGATTCCTCTGGAGCGTGTGCACCAGGGGAATGACCAGACTGAGGGTCGCCGTGTCTGACGAGACCGCCACAGTGAAGTCCTTGAAGGGCTTCAGGACCTCCACTGTCTGGGTGATGGTGAGCCAATCCTCCCGGTTGAACTCACCCACCTGACTCGCACCGCGGTGCTCGGAGAGCCACGCGTGGAGTGCGGCCTGCTGCTCCACCAAGCGCTCAAGCATGGCGCAGGTGGAGTTCCAGCGAGTGCTGACGTCAGTGATCAGAGCGTGCTCTGGCACACCTGTCCTGACCTGTGTCTGGCGCAGTTCGTGCGTGGCCTTCACGCTGCGCGAGAAGTGACCCGTGAGCCTCCGACATTTCTGGACAAGTAACTGGAGTTCACGGGTCCGGGTATCCACGGGTTCCTTCGAGGAGCCCAACCCCAGCGCATCTCTCACCACTAGGTGAAGCTTGTGAGCGGCACAGTAGACGCTCTCTCGGCTCACTAGATGCGCCGCTGCCCTCATGTTCTTGCCACCGTCCGTCACCATGCATCCCACGGTGGCGGGTCCCTGGCCTATCCACTCGTCCAACTGTCTCCTTAAGGTGGCAGCGATGTTCTCCGCCGTGTGGGACACGTCGAGCACCTCGGCGTGAAGCAAGGCCTTGCAGTAGCCGGCCTGGCGGTCTCGCATCCTTCCCTGTCTAGCTGTGCTAGGCACCTCCCCCCGGCCCCCACCCAGAACCGACTCGGGTTCCCACCAGTGAGCAGTAAGCGAGAGGTACGCTTGCTGCACACTTGGGCAGGTCCAGATGTCCGATGTGAAGTGCACAGTTCTCCCGGCAACCCGGGACAGCTGTGCCTTCACATGATCCCTGGCAGCCCTGTAAAACGAGGGCACCACCGATCTGCTCAACGACGTGCGAGCAGGGACGGCGTACCAGGGAAAGCAATCTTGGAGCAGCCCTGAGAAGCCGAAGTCTTCAACTACGGAATACGGTTGCCCATCCACTGCTATCATGTTGACGATGTGGCGCGTGATGCGCCTGCTCGCCCTCCGGATCCCCTCTCTGGGCACACTAGCGCCCTGCATACCAAGCATCTCCGGGAGAGAGGCTTGGCGTCCCTTTCCTGCAGGTACCCTTGGGGGGAGAGCACCAGAGGAGCCTGCCTCCTTCTGGCTAGCTGGCGGCCGTGCGGCGCCACTCGAACCCTCCTCCCGAAGAAGCACCGCCTGGTGGTGCCTCTTCATATGGTACCTCATCCCAGACGTGGAGAGATGCCACACATCTTTGCCACGGCTGACGCGCTGCCTACAATGCAGGCACAGGGCTGCTCGGGGATCCTCCGTTGTCTGGAAGTGCTTCCAGATTTCGGAGGAAAAGGGCATCCCACGCTTCCCAGGAGAAGCGCGTTCGGGACCACCCTGCGGCACCTCCTGTGAGGTGCTCTGGCCGGACACACCGTGTCCCACTCTCGGCCGGGCAGGTGGGGATGGACGAGGCTGAAGGGGCAGAGATGTGGGCTCTTCCACCACAGTCTCTGCCTCTTCCTCCCGCGTCCTCTCCTCCTGCACAGCCGCGAGAGGCCTGCTGCTGGCCTCAGAGGAAACTGGGGTGGACCGCCCCAGGGGGGGTCTCACGGGCAGTTCCTCCAACATCCTCCGGGTTCCTGGGGTGAGCGGGAGCGCAGGGAAAGTCATGTGCTCCGCGCCCATCCCAGGAGACACCACATGCTGCCCCTCCTCCAGCAGCTGGCTCGCAACCACTGGAGGAGGAGGAGCCTCAGCAGCAGGCCCCTGCCCAGTGCCAGCCCCTGCCTCACGCACCCGGGTTGGGGGTGGCCCTCCAGCAGCTGCCTCAGGAAAGAGAGTCTTGCGAACCCTCTTCCTGTCACCAGAAGCCAGGCTGGTGAACGGCAGCAGCGCAGGGGAGGGCCTCCTCCGCTCAGATGGAGGGGCTGCCGCAGCAGTCCCCCTCCCCCTCCCCTCCTCCCCTCTAGATTTCTCCCTAGCCTTTCCCCCGGGGCCCCTCTCTGCTTTCCTCTCCGACATACTTTCCCCTCCCAAATTCAACCCTAACTAATCAGAAAAGATTTAGAAAACAAAGGTCAACTTTGTTTTCAAGACCTAACTAACCTGCTCTAAATCTGTGCTTCTAGTGGCTCTGTGACTTGGAGATGAACAATCAAGTGCCTTTTTAAGCAACCCTATTTATGTCAGGGAACCTGAGCCTGCCAATCAGCTGAATTCCTCTGGAATTGAGCTGGCCCTAAACCCCAATAACAGGTGACAAAGCCTTAAACACTCACACACTAGTATGCCCGGGCCGGCCTGGCACCACCACGGGTGCCAGAGATGGGCAGTGGAACCCTAGTTATGGGGGCACTAATGGGAAGCCTATTGACAGCTATTACAAATTTTTATATATATATATATATATATATATAGAATTCAAACCTAACACTCACTCACTAATGCTTTCCCTGCTGAGTCCCTATTTAGTTTTTTAAAAAAAACTAGGCTCGGTTTCCCTAATAATTATGTTGAGGGCAATTATCCACTGATCACCTACCAACTGGCCTACCTACCTAAGAGACACTATTTAGCGGGACCGATGTATCTGTGGTATGTCGGTGTGGGGTGTGGATGTGGTGTTTTGAAGATGAGCCTCCCCCCTCCCAAGCTAGCAAGAACCCACCCCCAAGGCCACCCAAATGTGAACCCGGACTCGCTCACAGTAACACCAGTCCTGCAGTCCAGCGATGTTCAGGCGGTCTTGCAGCTGGTCCTCCTCTCCTCCACGATGCTGTCAAGAAAATTGGAAATGTTAGCAGAGTCAACACCACACGCCGCACACGCAACCCCAAAATTCAAGGCCCCGTTGCACAAGCCAAGTCAGCCCCCCCCCTTAAAGGCTAGGGCCAACCAGCAGCAAAACAAAACACATCCACCCAGCAGAGCTTCTGGCCTGTGCAGGCCAGAAGCTGGCACACTCATTTTTTAGTCCTGTGAAACAGCAGTTCATGCCCACCCCACACTCAAACTTGAAAAATGAAACATGAAAGAAAGCAGGCACTGCGATCAATGCTGGCCCCCCTAACCCCCAAACAATATCCTCTTGCCCAACCAGAAAATGCCCCCCCCCCGGCCCAAGCCATAAAGACAGAGCCAAAGCTTATGCTCGCAGGTAGGCACAGCAGCAGACATAAGCTCAAAAACCAAATTTAACAACAACCCTACCAGTCCACCAGTGCAGATGTCCAGCAATGTTGATCCTCCACGCAGAGATCTGCAGGCCGATGTCCACCAAGTGCAGTCCAGTCCAGAAGAGGTCCACCAACGATAAACAACCTGAATGTGAAGCAAAACAGTGAGTGCCAGGCCAGCAAACGGGAAGGGTTACCAAAGCCGGAGCAGCAGGCCTGTGTGTGGGCCGAAGGCTGGCACAGTTGATCAGGACGGAGCCTGTTGGGAATCCTTGCAAGCAGGAGACCAGACACAGAAACGCAAGCCACACCATTCCAGATTGTGGAGCACAACTGTGAGTGCCAGGCCAGCAACCAAAAAGGGTTACCTTGGCCAAAGCAGCATACCTGTGTGTGGCCCACAGGCTGGCACAGTTGATCAGGACGGAGCCTGTTGGGAATCCTTGCAAGCAGGGGACCAGACACAGAAAAGCAAGCCACACCATTCCAGATTGTGAAGCACAACTGTGAGAGCCAGCCAGAAGAAAGGCTTCTGGCCTGTGTAGGCCCAAAGCTGGCACACTCTGGTTTTAATCTTAAAACAGTGGATCAAGCTTAAAGAAGGCAAGCACAACAACCAATGCTGAAACCCCCACCCCACCATCAAACATTGTCTGCCCAACCTGTCCCCCAGGCCATGCCAAGAATAAACTGCAACACCTTTTTGCAGAGGCAGGCCACAGCAGCACATTGCCCAGCATCAAAAAAATTTACAAAAATTTTAAAAAGGCCTACCAGGTGTCCTCTCAGGATGTCCAGCACAGTTGATCCTCCAGGCAGATGTCCTCCAGGCTCCAGGTGCAGTCTCTCTTCTTCTCCTCTCTCGGTCACAGCTCAGCAGCAGCAGCAACAGAAGTGTTCCAGACAGTCTTGCTCCAAATTTAAATCCCCTGCTGCAGCCTCAGCCAAAGATTTAAATCTATTGGCTGGCATGAGAATGCAGCAGTGGGATTGGTGACTCCTAAAGTCCCCAGTCCCCTGCCTTTCCCCACCCACACTCCAAGAGCCACCCTCCTCCTGCTCCCCCTCCCCTACCTGTTAGTTTTGGCGGGAATCTCTGCTGCTTTGCAAATGCAAAGTGCAATGCAATGCTTGCACCTTGCATTTGCAAGGCAAAGCAGGATTCCCTATCCTCCTTTGCAAGAGGGGTGGGGGGTGACAGAAGGAGTGAGTGATTCACTCCTTCTCCCCCCCTCCCCTCTTCTAAGAGCCTGCAGGAAGCCTTTGCTTCCAGCAGGATTTTGCTAGCCGCTTGCTAAGGCAAACGGCTAGCAAAATCAAAATGGCGATTCTCGAATGCCGAAAGAATGCCGAAAGAATCCCGAAACGTTTCGGGTTTTTCTTTCGGGAATCCTGAAACGTTTCGGCATTCCCCGAAACGTTTCGGGATTCTTGAAGAATGCCGAAACACTTTTGTTTCGGCATTCTTTCGGCATTCTGAATGCCGAAACGCACATCCCTAGTTAGAACCCTGTATTAAAGTGATGCCTTTTTCTTTCTTAAGGAATAAGATGTTGTAAGTGGCTGGCTAGATATTTAGTACTTTAAAGGAGTCAGACAATACAGATCCAGAGGAGTTAGCCGTGTTAGTCTGTCGTAGCAAAAATAGAAAAGAGTCCAGTAGCACTTTAAGACTAACCAACTTTACTGTAGCATAAGCTTTCAAGAATCACAGCTCTCTTCTTCAGATGCATGGAGGGTAAGAAGAAACAGTTTTCTGTTTCTTCTTACCCTCCATGCATCTGAAGAAGAGAACTGTGATTCTCGAAAGCTTATGAGACAGTACAGAGAGTTGTAAATGGTGTATAATTTATACTCTTCTAATAAAAATGCACACATTTTCTTTATACGGAAGATCAGCATATATAAAGAGGCAGCATTCACCCACCCACCCACTCACCCTTATTAAAAGCCAAACACTGGGGATCTTCGAATGGATATCTAAATGTCTGTATTTTAACTGTGAAAAGAAGCCGCTGGGAGGATTGGGGCCTCGGTGCAGGAGGAGGATCCCTGCAGCTGCCTGTCCCCTCATGAGAGAAAAAGACTGGCACAACCTGTCTTATTCCCCTGCTGGAGTGAAAAGCAGCGAGGGTGTATTTCAAATTGAGGAAACAGTGCAGACAGAGCAGTTAATCTTGGGTTGTCAGCAACCTACAGGAAAAAAAGTCTTGCTTCTCTAACTGTGGTTATGTGTGGAAATGGGCAGTTCGAGGTAAGTAACATCATCCTCTGTTATGACCTGGGTAGCCCAGGGGAGCCTGATCTCGTCAGATCTCAGAAACACTAAGCAGGGTTGGCCTCGGTTAGTAATTGGATGGGAGGCCTCCAACGAAGGCCAGGGCTGTAGAGGCAGGCAATAACAAGCCACCTCTGTTGGTCTCTTGCCTTGAAAACCCCAACAGGGGGTTGCCATAAATCAACTATGACTTGAGGGCAGGGTTTCATTTTCACAAAGGGGCAGGACATTTTTTTCTCCAGATTGCTAGCAAACCTGGTTAATGCTCGTCCTCTGATTCTGTGCTGTGGCTGCTTTTTGCAACTGAAATATGTGGCGGGGGCAGGGCTCATTTTGAGGAGGAACACGCAGGAACGCAGTTCCGGCAGTTTCCCAAAGAGGTCACATGTCAGGTGGCCCCACCCACCTGACTCTCGGCCATTTTTGGCCTGTTTCGGCCTGGATTGGGGCCGAAATGACCTGGATCGGGCCTCTGACAGGTGGTGGATCACACTCCCACTCATCAGTGGCCCGATCCTGGCAATTTTGGGCTCCTTTTCAGCCATTTTCAGCCCCTTTTTGCCATTTTGGGCCCAATTTTGGCCCTGAATGGTCGGGATTGGGTCCAAAACAGCCAGAATAGGTGATGTCAGGGGGTGTGGCATATGCAAATCTAATGACACACTTCAGGTGATGGCAAGAGGCGTGGCATATGCTAATGAGTTATGCTAATGAGTTCCTCCAGCTCTTTTTCTACGAAATAACCCCTGGGCAGGGGTGAGGTCTGACCCAGACCCGTAGTTCCTAGCATTATGGGTCATTTGGCCCTGACTTGAAGCCAAATGAAGTTACTTTGTAGGAAAGATATTGACCTCTGTAGGTTGGCTGCAACACGCCCCCCCCATTAATGTGATTTGCAGAATGCATACGTTGCCAGACATAGAGGTTAAAATTGTGCCTTTTTTATGCTGTCAAGTCACAACCAACTTATAGTGACGTGTTAGAGTTTTCAGGGTGGTTTTTCATTTCCTGCCTCTGCATGACAACTCTGAACTTTCTTGGAGGTCTTGGAGAGCTGACCCTGCTAAGCTTCCAAGATCTGAGGAGATAGGACTAGCTTGGGCTATCCAGGCCTTTTTATCCTTACACAAATGCAAGCAAGGGGCCTCTCCTGCAGCTACCAAAGGGGATTGATTCAGGTGAGAAATGCCTCCAGGGAGTGACTTGAGAAGAATTCTTTGATTGGGGTATAAACTAATCTTTTGTATTCAAGGAAAGCAACCCCTGCCTTCTGCAGTAGAATGCTCCCCCAGTTTGCATATGAGGAAGATGGCACACCTGGGAGCCAGCTTGGTGTAGTGGTTAAGAGCACAGGACTCTAATCTGGAGAGCCGGGTTTGATTCCCCACTCTTCCCCTTGAAGCCAGCTGGGTGACCTTGGGTCAGTCACAGCTCTCTCAGAGCTCTCTCAGCCCCATCCACCTCACAGGGTGTTTTGTTGTGGGGATAATAATGACATATTTTGTAAACTGCTCTGAGTGGGCATTAAGTTGTCCTGAAGGGCGGTATATAAATTGAATGTTGTCGTTATTATTATTATTACCTTCTGCACAAATTTCATTAAATCTATGAGGAATACCTGTAGCTGGAGGGGAGGGTTGGTCCTTTTCTAGTTTTTCCTTAAACACAGCCGGACCTGAGAGCGCTGTCCTTGGCTTGCTGTGGCTGAGGTTTCTCAAACCCTATGTGAAACGTTGAAATCTTGGACAGCTTTGAAGCTTTTAAAGAAGCATTCCTTTCCTTTTTCTGAATATTAAACTGACTCAAACATGATTGTAGGTGTTATAGTGAGGGCTGTTCAACCCTGCCGTTTCTCCTTTTTCACGATTTTTAAGGTCTGGCCTGTTTTCTTTACCAAACAAGACCCCTCTGTTTTGGTAATCAAAGAACAGAAATGGAATTGTGTCAGGAGATCAGGTCTGGTTTCCGAGCAGCTGAATTTTTTCAGTTTGCTTTAGCATTCTGAATTTTATTCCTGTAACGCAATAAAATGTGAAAGGTAGGAATTGGGAGATGTCACGAGCCCATGTGAAGCCTGACCTTCTGCCTTGCAGGGGAGGCTCGCAATGAGCCTTTTGGCTCAACATGTCATTAGAGGGGCACTTTTCGCACAAGCCCATATATTTTTACCATTGCGGCTTTCTGGGAGAGCATCTCAGACAAGGTGCTGAGTCAGCTCTCAGCGCTGGCTTTTCCTTTCTCTTAGGTAATGGGGTGGCTCATTTTACTAGCGTGTGAGTGTGTGCACACACACATGGACTTCCTTTGCAAAATGTTTTTATTTGACTTGGGGGTTTTGTTTCTGTTGGGAGAGAGAGAAAAGGATCTAGAGGAAATTCATCCTACGGGGTATGCCAGGTTCTGTAATGCAAGCACAGTCGCTGATGTCTTGGGCTAAATCTTGCCAGCGCCTCCCACAGTTTGTTTTGAAGTTATGAGACAGTTATCCTGGACAAATGTATTTATTTGTTTCCTGCCTTTCACCCCAAAGGGGATAACCCAAAGCTGCAGGCGTCATTCTCTTCTCTTCCATGTTATCCCTGCAACAGCCCCGTGAGCTGGGTTAGGCTAAAGGTGTGTCTCAGACACAAGGTCATCCGGGTCTGTGTGGTTGTTTATTTGTTTCAAAATGCTTCTGCCCTGCCTTTCTACCTGCCCTGCCTTTCAAAGCACACAGCTGGCAAAAACCCAACTTAACTCCCCACTCATCCAAAGTTTATAATGCAGGCAAGCCCTTGAATGCTTGTTGATGGGACGTCCTTTCCGCAATTACCTCCTTGTGGAGTGCTCATGTCTATACATCACCTCGAAGTGACAGAACTTCTATTACTTTAATGGGTTCATCTCTTTAAGCTTCCATTTGTTGAAGACCTGTCTGCTTTTATTGAACCCTGAATGGCAGCAGGCACAGCTAGCATTTCGTCAGGGGTATGAAAAGAGTCGATATATAAGGATTAGATTCCCGCTCACCCCCCGCCCTCCAACGCCATTTTTAACTGTACTGGGAGATCCCTACAGTCCTGCTGTATGAAAACAATGTTTTTCAAGAAAAAATATGCTAGCTGTTCCCCCTTGAAAACAGAAAATGGCATTTATCAAAGATGTTTGAGATTCTCATCTGTCCACCAGGAATGTTAAAGCAGCAAAGTTTTCAGGTCAACAAGGCGTCGTGAGAGTCCTGGGTTCTAGTCCGCACTGTCCTGTGCAAGCTTGCTGGATGACTTTGGGCCAGTCATACACTCACTGCCTAACCGGTCACAGAGTTGTTGGGAGGATAAAATAGTTGGAGGAGAACAATATTGTACACCACTTTGGGACCCTATTGGAGGGAGGAGTATAAATAAGACCAAAAATTCGCTGGTCCATTCATTAGGATATGATTTAGAGAATTTCTTGAACCTATGGGTCAGAACTTGCCTTCATTTTCATAATTCTGCTTCTGCTAGGTATGGGTCAGGGATGCTGAAGCCCTGCTCCCTGGAAATCATACTGAGTTTCCATCTGCTTGCACACTTTAAACTGCTCTTTGAATCCCTAAGGGCTAGAAACGTGAATTCTTAAAGATTCCGAATTCTGCATGTTTCACAGGATGGCCACCCACAATTTTAGTCCAACACAAACATTTCCATCATGTCTTTATGTCTGTATTATATCTGTGCAATCTATCACTGCGCTGAGTGATGAATGAAACACGTCGCGGCCTTGTAAGCTATCGATTGGAGGAAAATGTTTTATAAACTTTGCAAGAGGTTTTTTTTTTTTAATGCCGGAAATGATCCTTTGGGTTGACTGTGGGATCCATTGGGGGTAATGATAGCAATTTAACACCTTTTAAATGATCAGCTTCACTTTGATGCCTTTCCAAATGTATGGTTAGTGGGAACCGGTTCTCTTTAGAAGTTTTTGGAAGGGGGAAAAAAACCCTAGCAGTGGGAGGAATGTACACGAGAGCTCTTGTCCTTTTATCCTTGATTTAGTGAGCATATTTGAAACCCCCCTTTGTTAATGGCGCTTTTCATTTGTAAAATAAATTCAGCTATTTTATTGGGGCTGTTTTTGTTAGCAATCGCCGGCATAAATTTTAGTCTCAGCAAGATTGGGAAGGGTATTACAGCACAGCAGTTGTCCAATTAAGTGGCGCATCGGTTGGGGGGAAAAATCCTGCCTGCTTTTTATTTTGCCAGTTCTCTGTTGCATAGTGCTAGAAGGCCGTCCATCCACCTGTGTGCAAGAGAGAGAGAGAATGTGTGAGATTTCTTGCTCCGGGAACATATTCTTTTCTCCCTTGCTTTTTAACCAGCTGTGAATCTCTGACTTCTGGGAACACAGAGAACAAAGGGCACCTGCTGTTTCAGAGATGGAGATACCTTTTCAGGTTCCTTTCATCCAACATTTCACAAAGAGAAGATTGGTCCATTTCTTTTCCCTGAAGTGAACTGGAAGCTTAAAAGTATGGGGTGTGAGAAAGCAAAAGGAAAGAGCTGTTTCTTGTGGGTCTCTGTTTTCATACCCACTGAAAGAAACTGGAAATGAATCTTTGAACACATGCTGCAACTTTCTTTTACTAGCTATTTAGAGTTGACAGCACATTAGGTCAGCTGTAACCCATAAAAGTAACCTGGTATCGGAGCTGGTGGCCATATTTAAAAGCCGGCAGGTGAAACAGTGGACGTGGTCAGTCTGGGCCAGTTCACATGTAACAGAGTCCATATGTCTGCCACATGTTTGAACTGGCATGTTTGAATGGGTTTTGGTACCCTGGGTGCCTGGCAACTCCATGGTGCCGGCTGTGATCTGAGATTTCACAAGATCTCAGATGAGCCAATGTGTTCTGGAGTTTCCTTATTGATAACTTGATTCCCAGGCACATGTGGGACCAAGTTCAAATTGGGTCTGTGGCATGTGTGGAAAGGGGGCTTAAGTATCCCTCCCTTGCACCTTACACCTGTTGCAGCCCTCCGGATACAGCTCCACCTAGAAGAAAAGAACAGCGTCATTGACTCTATTGATTATTCTCGGCAACTACGGACTTCTCTGACTTACCTTTTGGACGTCTTCCTCTTTGAACTTCATGTACTGTTGTATAGTTCACAGGTGCACATGGTTTCATTGGTAAGGTGCACCAGGTTTTGTATTTGAACTTGACTCTTGTTGATTCTCTTGATTGGTCCTGGAGAGTTTGCACTCCATTATATTATTTTTGACACAATTTGTGACTGATTTTTCCTACTCGTGTGTTCTCACCTTGTTGTTATCTGTTCTGGCATTGCTGAAGTGCAGTGAACGGTGGGCCAGCAATCTCCCCCCTGAGCCTGCCAGCTGTCTTTCTGGTGCAGAGAGTACAGCAACTGGAGCCTGCTGCATTCAGAGCTCCAGAGGAGCATTTCTTGTTAATCCCAGAAGTACATTTTCATATTTAGATTTTTACAAGCTGGGGAGATCCATATGACTTGCAGGGAGGGAAATCCTGTTTCTCCACACTGGCTCTCACTCGGGCTATTTCCCCAGCCTTTTCTCAGTTTTCTCTCCCCTACTCCATCTCTCTCCCCCCAGACTTTTCTCCCCCATCCTCACTCACCACTTCGTCTCAGTCTCCCAGCTAAAGTAGCTGCTTTCCTCCCAACCTTCTGTCCTGCTAAGACTGCCCAGATCCAGGCTTTGGTACTTTGGTTGCGAGGCAGCCCCACAGTGCCGACTGTGCTCTTGTGCGATTTTGCTCTGTCTCAGTTGGCATGCTCCGTTTTGGAGGGATTTTAACTTTCCTTCATCATTATTTTTGGACTTTTTGGATTTTTCTGCCAGTTTTTAGACAGCCCCTCCATCTGTATATGGACCCATTGTGCAGATTTTTTGAATTGCATTCTGGGCCCATGTTCAGAATTAAATATATCGATAAAGGTAAAAGGCAGGGCTTTTTTTCAGTGGGAACGCGGTGGAACGGAGTTCCAGCACCTCTTCAAAATGGTCACATGGCTGGTGGCCCCGCCCCCTGATCTCCAGACAGAGGGGAGTTTAGATTGCCCTCCGCGCCGCAGACATCATTGTGCAGTCCTGAGTTCTACCACTGAGTTCCACCACCTCTTTTCCCAGAAAAAAGCCCTGGTAAAAGGTAAAGATATTCCCCTGTGCAAGCACCGAATCATTATTGACCCATAGGGGGCCGTCGCATCATGACGTTTTCTTGGCAGATTTTTTGTTACGGGGTGGTTTGCCATTGCCTTCCCCAGTCATCTACATTTTAACCCCAGGAAACTGGGTACTCATTTTATCGACCTCGGAAGGATGGAAGGCTGAGTCAACCTTGAGCCAGCTAGTTGAACCCGGCTTCTGCCAGGATCGAACTCAGGTCGTGAGCAGAGCTTGGGCTGCAGTACTGCCGCTTACCACTCTGCACCACGGGGCTCCTACCTTTTATATCTATATTTTATATCCTACCCTTTATATCGATAAACCTTTACATTTTTAAAAAAGTGTCACACATCTCTCTGCCTACAATTTCCTTAGTTCTGATAGTGATGTAGGTGGTTAGAGGCTGAACGTGCCTGTATTCTTCTGTTGTTTCTTGGCTCGTTCAATGACATGTTCCTAAGTAATCAGAGAGTAACTGATTCAACAGTTGTCTTTGTTGTTTGCCTTCCTTCGCTTCTCCTCTAAGTCTCCTCTGTATTTATAATTACGGCAATCTTTTGAAACGCTGCAAGCGGGTCCCTCGGATTGGGCTTTGTGGCAGCACCTCCGGAGCCTCTCTTTCTGCTTCTGGCTAACACATCTTTTCCATTCCCCCCTTAATTGGCAATGTGGCCGTGTCCGCTTGCATTTCCGTTGCAGCCGCCTTGTGGGACCAGAGGGGCTCCAGTGTCTTAACTTTAGGCTTCGGGCTGAGTTTATTTCATCTTCATTTCACAGGGCAATCTCGGCTTTGCCAATAGCATCGCTTGCTCTTCATCTGCTTTAACGCTTCGGAATTTTATATTGCTTCGCCAATCGCACCTGCTTAGAAGCAGGAGGCTTTTTGCATATCAAGAGAAGGAAGTGGGTTTCGTTTGTGGTTCAGATCCCAAATTGGGTATGGGGGGGAGGGAACCTAGACGCTTGTCAGAAACTCTGCAATAGAATTTAAGTTCTTTTATTTCTCTTTCTGTTTAACTGTGGTCCTCTGGGGGCCCTTTGAGGGAAATGTATGCAAAGAACTGAGCTTCCTGCCCTTAGAATATTTAGATCAGAATATGCCTGTTCACGCAAGCTGATAGACTTGCACAGAATTCTTCCAGGCCTTTTAAGGGTGTACATCACTTAGAGAGGTGTCTGATATGGAGTGGAGTTGCATAGATGCACTCTTGTTGTGGCAGTTTCTGGACAGCATTGTAGCAGTGCGTTCATGGCATACCGTTTGATGTGGGGGTTAAGAGCAGCAGGACTCTAATCTGGTGGAGAGCCAGGTCTGATCCTCCACTCCTCTGCCTGAAGCCAGCTGAGTGACCTTGGATCAGTCACAGCTCTCTCGGAGCTCTCTCAGCCCCACACACCTCACAGGGGGATTGTCATGAGGATAATAATAACATACTTTGTATAAACTGCTCTGAGTGTGGCATTAAGTTGTCCTGAAGGACAGTGTATAAATTGAATGTCATTATAATAGTTGTTATTGTTATTATGTGGGTTTTTGGAACTGCACACTTGGGCACGAAAGAGAAGGTCATGCGGAGTCTCTTTGCTTGTGTGAACTAGTTTCTTGTTAATGACAACCAGTGACTTTTAAGATAGATATTTTAGTTGTCACTTTCCCCTCATTGACTAGCAAGTACTTAAAATTTCTCAACAGTGTGGTGTACTGGTTAGAATGTTAGACTAGGATTTGGGAGAACCACATTCGAATCCCGACTGCCGAAGAAGCTTGCTGGGTGACCTTGGGTCAGTCATGCCCTATCAGCCTAACCTACTTTACAGGGTTGTTGTGAGGAAAAAATGGGCGAGAGGAGAATTAGGCAAGCCACCTTGGTTCCCCATTGGGGCATAAATAAAGTAAATAAATTAAATAAATAAAAATAGAGACCAGTTTACTGTATGGTGCATCGGCACTAAGATTCACTGCACAAGAAATGTCTTTATTAAATTAGGGAACTGAACCTTTGTCTAACTACTCCTGACTGAGATGAGAAAGGGACTGAGGATTTTTCTCCCCATCCCAGTCTCTGTCTTGGATTCCACTGGTTTGTTTGGTTCTTGATCTAGCACTATCCCACAGGAGACCATAACTTGTAACCACCTAATACCTTCTAGGCAATCTATGAATTTGCAGAGGGTCCACCCCATATGAGTTGGCAGCATCTCCTACCTGCCTGTTGGATCATCTTACGGGGAAGAATCTGTTCTGTGTCAACCCAGAGCTGATTGTTTCCCCCGTGACCTCAAATTTGGAAATGGCTTACCTAAGAGCAGGGCTTTTTTTCAGCTGGAATGCGGTGGAACAGAGTTCTGGAACCTCTTGAAAATGGTCACATGGCCAGTGGCCTCGCCCCCTGATCTCCAGACAGAAGGGAGTTTAGATTGCCCTCCGCGCTGCTCCAGCGGCGCGGAAGGCAATCTAAACTCCCTTCTGTCTGGAAATCAGGCGGCGGGGCCACCAGCCATGTGACCATTTTCACCGAGGGCGATTTAAACGTTTAAAAACTCCCCCCTTGCTCCAGCTGACCCAAAGTGATGTCATTGGCCCTGGGAGCATGCGTGCCCTTTGCACACGCACATGTGGTACCAGGGCACCACCTCCCACCAAGAGTTGCCCCCTGTGCTGGCAACCCACTGGGTTCCACCATCTCTTTTCCCAGAAAGAAAGCCCTGCCTAAGAGAGAATAGAAACAAAACATTTTCTCTTTGCCTTTCAGGCGACAGCATAACTCCGCAGCAGTTTTTGACATAGCATATAAACAGAACTCATTTCTACTCGTGCAAAGTCAAAAAAGCACTTACCAGGCCACTGAGGACAGTGCATTGGCTGACACTGGAAACACTGGGCTTTTCTGCACCCGCGACTCATTCCTGGTTTTCTTATCAATCCCCAAGCATTGGAATGGGTTTGGGTACGGTTCTTCTGCACATCTGCCCTCCCTTTGCATTTTTACAGTTGTGGAGCCTGTTTATTTTGTTCTGCACATGCCTTATGTAATCAGGATTATATCAATATATGGGCTAAAACGAGATCGAAACTGAACACCTAACGGTCCAAACTGAAGAGCCCTGCCCAGGCTGATCCAGAGCCAGGAGGTAGAGGCGGGAATTGGCGGGGCAAACCAACCACTGTTGGGAAGGAGCCCAGAGCAGAAGTAGCTATGTACTTTTCATGTTTTCCAGTGCCGGAAGTGGCCAAACGCCACCCTTCCCCTGGGCCACCAGCGCTTTTACAATTTTTTTATATCATCGATTTCGTATTGCTATATCAACCTACCATTATGATAATAGATGCAGCAGATTCTCTGAATTCCGAGCTTTCCTTTTTTTAAAAAAATAAGTCTCTAGCTCCTTCCTTTGTGGAGATATAAGGAAAAAGGAATATCTTCACAATGTAATAGGCTAGAGACTTACCTTTTTAAAAAATGAAAGCTGAGAATTCAGAGAATCTGCTACATCTGTAATTACAAGAGTAGATCGATACAGCAATATGAAAATGATTATTTAGAAAAAGATAGAAAACAAAACTAGGAGGGGGGAAGGAAGGGTGGAGTGGTTCAATGATGATAAATGGTCAGTCATTGAAAAGTGGGTTGGAGGTGGGTGGGAGAGGGTGAGACAAACAAGATTGAAAGAAACATTGCCCACAAGGAAAATATTGACTCAAAATTAGCTTCCAGAAAAAGATAAGGGTAAAAGTGGTTTCAAAAGAACTGGAAAAAAAACCCAGGTGAAGCAAAATAATAACTGTGCTTATATAACGCTCTTCTAGACAGATTAGTGCCTTACCCAGAGCAGTGAACAAGTTACTGTTATTATTATCCCCACAATACAGCTGGGGAGCTGGGGCTGAGAGGAGTGGCTTACCAAAAGCCACCTACTGAGCTCATGGCAGTAGTGGGATTTGAACCAGTAGAGTGCAATTCACAGCCGAACCACTTAACCACTGTGCTAAAACTAAAACTAAAAAATATGAATGGAAATCAAGATATAAATCAAAATAGCATGGGGCCGGAACCAGCAGAAAAAACACATGCAGGAAAACCCTCTTTGCATAGAAATATGGATGATCCTCTAGGCAGAAACATCTACTAACTCTTCTGGCTGGAAGACTACCTTGTCAGTTAGAATTCCTGTGAATTGCGCTCTCTCCTTGATGGCCCGTTGGTGCTCTCAACCCATGCAACTAGGGAAAGGACAAAAATACTAGTATAATGATAATTTCAGAAGAGACCTGTAAGTTACGGACTGTTGCCATTTTTAGCAATTGGATTGGGTGTACCAAAGAACAGAAGTTACTATGGCTATATTAAAGAACTAGCTTGATACCCATACTTTGCTACAATATTTAACTACTTTAAATCCTGTTATAATACTTATGGGTATATAACATTTTTTGGTTTGTATGTTTTTTTTAAGTTGGTTTTGTAGTATAATAGCATAGTACCCAAGCTTCACAAAGATGCTTGAATAAAGCAAAGTGTGTTGAGGGGATGAGGTGTGGAATGTTGTGAGACCCAGTCAGCCCACATATGTAAATAACCCTGAAAGGCCAGTCCAATCAGGGAAGAGGGCTGAGCTGACAGTGGGTGGTGGCGCAAGCAGGCAGTGGCCTGCCAGCCATACAGGAAAGCTGTATCCCTTTGGGAAAACACATTTTACCCCTTTTTACCCCCTTACGGGGCAAATTTCTTAAAATCCCTTCTTAATGGGCGTTTACATCATGAAAGGAATGTTCTCCCCAAATTTCATATTTCTAGGTCCAGGGGTTTGGGCTGGGCATTGCTGAGTCAGTCAGGATACTTGTCTTTATATAGATAGATAAAAATTATTTGGGTTATATTTTGATTGGTTAATCCAGAAGTGTATCTCTGTTAAACAACTGAATAGGCCTATGAAGTAGGCCTGTACTCCAAAGGCACAAATCCCTTGAGCTATACATATGCTAGGTATGTGGATAATTTTTTGTAGTTCTTATGAGCCAGTTTGGTGTAGTGGTTAAGAGCGGCAGGACTCTAATCTGGAGAGCCAGGTTTGATTCCCCACTCCTCTGCTTGAAGCCAGGTGGGTGACCTTGGGTCACTCACAGCTCTCTCAGTCTCACCCACCTCACAGGGTGATTGTTGTGGAGATAATAACAACATACTTTGTAAACCACTCTGAGTGAGTATTAAGTTGTCCTGAAGGGCAGTATATAAATCAAATATTATTATGATGAGTCATTAAGAAGTAACTCCTCAAAATTTTCTTAAGATATACTCGTTTTTAAAAAAAGAGTTTAATCTTGATTAGGGGGTTAAATAGATTCGTGGAGGAGAGATCCTTCAATGACTGCTCGCTATGGTGAGTAAAGGGAACTTCCACATTCGGAGCCAGAGAATCTCTGAACCCCGGTACTAGGAGGTTACATCAAGGAAGGACCTTGGCCTCTATTCCCTGTTGTTGGCCCTCCGGAGTCACTGGTTGGCCACTGTTAGAGAAAGGATGCTGGTCTGATCCAGCAGGGCTCTTACAATCTCATGATAGGATCCAAGGGCTGGTCTTCAAACCTTGCTGAGGCTCTACCTTTCTGAAGTCTCAAATGATTCCCCTTTAGGACACACTGTGTTACGCAGAGGCCTCCATGGCCTGCCCCATTTGCTTGTGAGTTTTGCACAGGACCTGGGATGCTGCTGGCATTCTTTTATAAACGGTAAGCGATATTAGTAAACGGTGGATGATGAATGCTTGGCCAGCCCTGGGAATAACTAACAGTGAAACTTAGCTCCTTTTTTGACACAGCAATCAATAATTTAGGGCATTTTCCCCTGGCACAACCACGAAGGGCCTACTGTTGCATGCAAAACGGAGCCCGTTCCCTCCATTCCTTAGACCTGGACCATAGCAGCCCTTCCTCCCCGCTATTAAATATTCATGGTATAAACAAAAGCGCCTTTTCCTGTTTGAACAATGCAATGAGTTTGTTTTACTGCTTTGACCTTAAATAACAAACTGATCTTACATGGCAGAAGAGTCTGAATAACAATGTGGTTTAGTAGAACGCTTGACTGCACTCTTTCCCCCATGAAAGTTTTCTTTGTGGATGGAATGGTTGGGGCCACTCTGGCTGTTTCCACACCCCCTTAAATGGACGGCCCACTCATCAAATACTGGCAGCTGTACCCCAGGAATCCAGATGTCTCCATTTGCAAAATAGTTACGGGCTGTTTGGCTTCTGTTTTTTCGGTGTCTTTTCTGGGAACGCACTTTCCACGGTCACAAAAAAGGCACCGAAAAAATGGAAGCCAAACGGCCTGCAAGCGTTTTGGAAATGGAGATATTGCCAGCGTTCCGTGAGTGGGCTGTCCCTTTAAGGGTGTGTGGAAACGGCTTTTGTCCCTCCTACCACAGCGTGCCCAATGATCAGTTAGATCATGGAAGGAAGTCTTTTCAGGTAACCCCATCCCATGAAAGCGTCTTTTCCGAGATAAGCTGTTATGTATTGTTGAAGGAGATGTGGACATGATTCACCCGGTGCATGACAGCCACAGTATGGGGGCAGCTTGTGCTGCCTTCCAGTTATGCAGCGGGACAAACTGTTTGAACACCCATGCCTGTGTACACGAGTTTGTTCTTTACACGCTGCTGTGAGTGCTTGATGCGCAAGCTAGATGAAATGTTGATGATGTTAATAATGGCAGACGTCCTACCTTAGGCTGGAAGAGTTCATCCAGCTGAAGGAACCATCCTCTATCTTAAATGGCTTTTCTGCTGGAGGGTTACTTAAATTGGAGGGAGATTCCTTCAGAATTTGTTCAGGCTTCAGAATTTGTTCAGGGAGAGAGGCCATTTCATGTTGTTTCAGTTGAAGGTGTTTCACATACATTATCTTCAGCTTCATTATAACATCTCTGTGAAGGAGATCACAGTTGTTTTCATACATATCAGAGTTGGGTGGGTCCAGAATTCAGAAGAGGAGCCCGCAGAAGGCCTCCGAGTGCTCTCTGGGTCGAGGTGGGACTTTAATGGGCAACTGCCTGGCACACTTAAGTTTAGTCACGCTGATTTTCACTGCTGTGAGCTGGACTTGTAGGCAGAGCTGTGAGTCTCAGGCTTTGAATCAGTGGGCCCAGAGCAGGAAGGTGGGTATCCACCCACCTTACAGGGTGTTTATTGTTGTGGGGATAATAATAACATACTTTGTAAACCACTCTGAGTGTGTGTTAAGTTGCACTGAAGGGCAGTATATAAATTGAATGTTGTTGTGGTTATTTGTTTTCCCAACAAGGTGAGGAAAGTTGGACACAGACTTTAGTTAGGTGTGTCTTGCATTAAAAGCATGTTCATGTTACCAGACCAGGAAAGCGTAATGTTGGTGTGACGGCGACAGGCTCTCATATCCAAATGGGTATGAATGGAATCTAGATTCAAGATCAAAAAGTACATGGGAGAAGGGATCTGGGATGTTAGAGAAAGAGGCTGCAGGGGGGCACATTGGGGAAGGGCTCAGTTCTTCTCAACCTGTGTCCCCCTTTGGCTTTTAAAATTGGGCTCCCCTCTTTCTGCTCCATGTGCGGCAACTCTGGATTCCATCAGTTGCCTTCTGGGTTCATTGGAACATTTTGGAATGGTTGAGCGGCATTAGAGATGGGCACGAACAGAAAAAAAATGAACATAATGTTCATTGTTCATTGTCATCCACGAACAGGGACTCACGAACAACCACGGACATGGCCCTGTTCATGAACATGTTCGTGGTTGGCTGTTTGTAGGGGCCAGCAGGCTCTCCTGCAGCCATCATCCAAGTCAAGATCCCTACTGCACCACTCCCAGAAACCTTACTTGAGCAGGCAGCAGGAAAGGTACCAGTAATAAATAATAGCTTGGCCCAGAGCCTGGCAGCAGCCCTGGAACTTGAAGGGGTAGATCCCTACCACACCACTCCCAGAAACCTTACCTGGGCAGGCAGCAGGAAAGGTACCAATAATAAACAATAGCTTGGCTCAGAGCCTGGCAGCAGCCCTGGAACTTGAAGGGGTAGATCCCTACCACACCACTCCCAGAAACCTTACCTGGGCAAGCAGCAGGAAAGGTACCAATAATAAATAATAGCTTGGCTCAGAGCCTGGCAGCAGCCCTGGAACTTGAAGGGGTAGATCCCTATCCCACCACACACAAAGAAAATTCAAGTTCCAATGCACTCTCTCTATCAAAATGCCAACAGCAGCTGTCTCTCTCTCCCTCTCCACTGTCTGCAAAGAGCTGGGAGCCCCCCCCCCTCCCCTGGTCTTTGCTTCCTTGTTGTAACAAATTTTAGAGCTCCACACTTGAAAGGAAAACCTGCCTATCAAGCTAAATTGGGCTTAGATTGGGGTTTCCAGGGCAACAGCAGGAGTTCAGACAGCGTTCAGACAATCCCTGCCTACGTTGCCAAGGGAATTGATTGCAGGTGCCAGACTGTCTGGCTTGACGAACAGCAACGAACGAGGCTTGCAACGACCACCTGTTCGTTTAGAATGGGGCCTCACGAACAGCTTGTTCGTGAACAGCAGATTGGGCTGTTCATGGCTTTTTTTCATATTGCTGTTCGTGCCCATCTCTAAGCGGCATTCCATATAAACCAAGGAAACACAATCCTTATTTCTCTCAGGGCAGACAGACACCCAAGCAAGGCAAACACTGGGTTGCCAACTCCGGGTGAACTTCGCAAGGGGCAGAGACGGTTGGTTGCTGAGGGGGGAGTTGGAGAGTTAGAGGGACGTTTAACTCTTTCCCCCTACATGTAAATAAGCACATGAAGATGCCTTACACTGAATCAGACTGTGGGTCTATCACGATCAGTCTTGTCTATTCCAACTGACAGTAGCTCTTGAAAGTCTCAGAGCCAAACCACACGAGATGAATTACACGTGATTTTCATGTAAACATACTTAGCTGTGTCCCCCCCCCCCCCGGCTTTCCTGTTCACTTGCACACTGCGGCTACACTGCACTTCAACCCAGCTTCGAGTGGCCACAGGTTTCTTCCTCGTTCCTCCATATGATAGAGGTGGCATCTCATGATGCACCTCTTCTTTGCACATGTTCTGACCTTCCCATGTAACTTTTAGGGAAGAAGAGTGGTTCACTCCCTTGGACAGCAGGTGGAGCTCTTGCTTATACACAGTGCTCCTTTTCCAGACAAGGGGTGTGCATGTGGGAGGTTGCTGTTTCTCCCCCCTTTGCCAAGATCTGGCAGTTCTGTCAGCTGGCCAGACAGGGAGGCTCCTCCTCCGCCTGTCAGCCGAAGGAAGCAGCATGGGGGTGAAAAGCAGAGGTCTTTCATGTCACCTGATATCTGGTCCTTTTTTAACTGGAGATGCTGAGGATTGAACCTGTGACCTGCTGCATGCCAAGTAGATGCTCTACATTGAGACTCAGCCCTTCCCCTACTAAGGATGTTGTTTCCAGATGTATTTTGAGGCCAGAAGAAAGTTGAGGAAGAATGGCTGGAGCAGGTAGCATTTCCAAGAGAAAATCAGCGTGCTTGGAGAAGACAAAATGCTTCTCCCTCCTGCCCTCCTTCTCTACAAGTGCCCCCTATCATTCTCACATACCAAATGGAAGTTTGGGGGCATGTGTGTGGGTCGTAGGTCTTCCCACAGTAACTATGCCATTCTCAGTCATGTCACAAGATTCTTGGGGCCCTGACCCGCTCCCCGAACACTGACAGTGAACGCTGATAGCATCCACAGAGAGCAATTAGGAGAAGCCCCACCAGAAAAAAAAATCATTGTTTTGCCAGAAGCTAAAGCCATTGCGCTTGTAAAGTCATTCTTCAGTTTGGGGAGAGGGAGGGAGACAACTCCATTGGTATTTTAAAAAAAAACTTTAGATTCCAGATTGCTGTGAATGTGCCCAAAAAAATGCCCCCTCCTCTAATTTCCACTGGAACCCAATTAGGGAAATTGGCCTGTTCTTACTGGATCAGGGAAATCGATGCCATATGCTTTACCTTGCAGGGGAGTGTTTGTTGGGAGCTGAGTGGGTTTTCATTGTAAATGTTCCCCTTAACAAACATCCTCTAGGGTCTGCATCATGGAAGAGGTACGTTGCAGCGAATTTTCGGCATACTCTGTGAAGCATTGTATAGATATTGGGTTTTTATTAAGTAAATCAGCTTATCTCAAAGTTGGCTTATCCAGTTCTTGGCAGCAGCAATTGAATCTTGTCGTCCTGACTGAAGGACAGAACACTTTGCGTGTCCCGTCTGCTTCCCCTCTGTTGCTTTGGGGGTCTGTTTCTGGAGTCTGCCCACTGACTGTCTCCCAAACTCTTCTTGATGGGAGCTGGGACTTTGCTTTCCTCAAGTGGAATCACATTCGCTGGTTTAGTTTCAGGCAGGTAGCCAAGTTGGTCTGTACCAGCATGTATAGCAGCCCGCACACAGGCTTTCTCTGTGGTGGCCCCTATCCTGTGGAACGGCCTGACTGAGGAGGTCAGGAGAACCCCCACTCTCCTGGCTTTCCGCAAACGATGCAAAACCAAATTATTCAAAAAGGCTTTTTACTCAGATAGGAGGGAAGAATTGTAGGGAAGGGGTCTCAGGGCCAAGCTACACATGACGAATGACACTTGAACAGCAAGTGTATTTCTCCCTGTTCACTTGCCCTCCACTCAATCCACTTGCCGTTCAAGTGTCATTCGTCATGTGTAGCTTGGCCCTCAGATGCTTCGCTAATGAGTTAGGGACCATAGACTTCACCACTATGTTGCATATTATCTGTTGCTTTGAATATGTACTCCTATATACTACCTGTGCTTCATGTTACCTAGTATCAGTCCTAGAACTGATTATGTTCTGTTTCAGCAATTCTTCAGCTCTGTATTGGATCCTTGCTAATGCTATGTCTTTGTAAAATCCTATGCCATTGTTTATGGAAATGTCCTTTACACTGTATGGAAATGTCTTTGCTACTGATTGTACTAATCTCATACTATGTAATCCACTTTGAGTCTCAGTGAGAGAGGTGGACTATAAATACATACATACATACATACATACATACATACATACATACATACATACATACATACATACATACATACATACATACATACATACATAAGAGCAAGATTGAGGTCCAGTAGCACCTTAGAGACCAACTAGATTTGCAAGTTTGAGCTTTCGAGAGTAAAAGCGCTTTGACTCTCAAAAGCTCACACTCTGGAAATCCACTGGGTCTGTAAGGTGCTAATGGACCTGAATTAGCTGATTAGCTGATTCGTAAAACTTTCTCCATTTTACAGCCTCACTCTCCTTGATTTTATTTTTAATGGAAAATAATAAAGAAACAAAAACCCTTTCCAAATAAAGAATCATCCATGAATACCCTTACACACACACACACACACACAAGTGGATTTTCCAGTCGCAAATGATTACTAAACTGCACTGAGAAGGCATTACCCAGAATGAGTGAAAGCAGCCGTTGTTGACGGATGGGTATCCACTGAGCAGTTGGCAGTTTTAATGCCAGGCTTGCTCGCTGGTGGCCGCCTGGCTGTGGAGTAGAACCAGGTATCTCCTAGCATGCCCTTGAGAGCAGAGGCTTAGGCCTGATTAGAACAGAGTTTCTAAGCAGGCTATTGCATTATTTTGAGGGTCTTTCACACCCCTGCAGCATCTCGTTTAATCCCATGCTAAGCTTTTAGCCACGAACCCCTCACTTGCAGCTGTAAGTGCTCCAGCCCAGAGAAAGGTTCCCAGCTTGCAGGGCCAGATCGACAGGAGGGCAGGGGGGTAGTCTGCCCCCGGCGCTGCCAAAGGGGGTGCCGGGCACAGCCTGGGAGTGTGTGGACGGCAAGACAGGGGGCGCGCTTGCCGCACGCCCCCTGTCCTGCGGAGCTGGCAGCAGCCACACGGGTGGCTGGGAGGCCGCCCGCGCCATTTGCCTGCCCCGCAGGACAAGGGGTGGCGAGCTTGCTGTGTGCCCCTTGTCCTATAGGGCAAGCAAAAGGCAGCGCGGCTGGCTGGGAGGCTGCCCGCACCATTCACCTGCCCTGCAGGACAAAGGGCGCGCAGCAAGCTGTCCGCCCCTTGTCCTGCGGGGCAGGCAAATGGCGCAGGCGGCCTCCCAGCCACTCGCGCTGCCGCCACCAGCTCCGCGGCACGCCGGGACAGTCAGCAAGCCGCGGGGCGGCACTCACTGCCTGCGTGATGACATCATGGAGCAATGACATCATGCAGTGCCAGGAGCGCGTGTGAGTGGCCAGACTTCTGTTGCCCTGGGTGCTGCAACCGTAGATCCAGCCCTGCCAGCTTGATCTTGCTGATCGCATAAATTGGCCTTCAGGCTCTTCATCAAGCCAGCAATGGATGGAGATGCTTGACAGTTTGCAGAGTTTAGCCTGTGAGGCCATTTCTCCCCAACCATCACGCACCTTTTAGATGCTCAGCTCAATCCAAACTCTGCTGACGTTGCAGCGGTCATCAAACATTTATCCCTCACCCCCCCCCCCCTTTATTTGCTATTTTCTCAAATGAAAAGTAGAATTGGGTACATGGTTCAAGACTCATCAAAGTTTAATATCTCAATAGCAAATGTGGGGAGAGGTTGCAAAGCAAAGAGGCACAAATAAGGCTGTGCTTAACATGCTTTGTGGGAATTCTTGTTGAGTCTTTGCAGTGGTGGATTTTCTCTCCTAGACCCAGTGTGATGTAACAGTAGGAGTGCTTGACTAGGAACTGAGACTCACAAAATTCGTGGCAGGGTATGAGCTTGCATGAGTCACAGCTCACTTCTTCAGATACCAAGAAGTGAAGAAGAGAGCTGTGACTCATAAAAGCTCATACCCTACCCCAAATAGACTCTTGCTCTTTTCTACTGTCACATTCTAGCCATATTGGAAGAAGTGAACTGTGACTCACGAAATTTCATACCCTACCCTAAATGTTGTTAGTCTTCTAGGTGCTACTGGACTCTTAGTATCTGAAGAAGTGAGCTGTGACTCACAAAAGCTCATACCCTACCCCAAATGTTGTTAGTCTTCTAGGTGCTACTGGACTCTTGCTCTTTTCTACTGCTACAGACAGACCTCATCTTGATCTACCTCATGAAGTTGTTGTGAGGATAAAATGGAGGTGAAGAGAATGGCGGTGAGGGGGTGAGGAGCTCTCAGCTTAAAAAAAATTCACCTATCAGGACCGCAACTTGAGACCTGCAATTTTTAGCCTTCCCACCTGCACCGTTTTCTGGATCTAAAATGGGCTTGGGGAATAGCTATTTGCTCTGTTGGAGAAATATGAGTTCACGTGCTTCCTTGGAGCCAATGGTAGCTCCCCACGATGGTTTCTGGTTAGGAGAATGGTACAAGTGGAAGGCTTCGTCTCCTGCTCTTGCCATTGTCTCAATCTGAATTTTGCCTCTGTGCCTGATAATTTAATTTTGAGAAACACTGGAGGCTCAAGGCACCTAACTTCCAGCACCTCATCTGGTCTGGCCTTTAGATGCCCTCAAGGGGAACAACAGAAAAGACACGGTAAAATTTGCTATCCGTATTCAAATGCAATATATAGCTCGTCAGTTATTGGCAGAGAGGATGGTATATAATTGCTGTCGTCGGAGATGGGAAAGGAGTGTGTGTGTGTTATGCAGAGGTATGCATTTAATTTCACAAGTCATACTGCCCAAATTGAGGTTAAAGTGTTAATGATTTCTGCATTGAGTAGTTAATAATCTCTTACACCCTGAGCACTCTTACACCCTGGGTTTTTTTGCTATGCAATTGTTGAATCTATTTGTCAGAGGCTACTTGAGGAAATTCATGGTGGTCTGGCTGATAAAAGCTGCCACCATCTGGGTTTTGCTTTAGAACGACACTGTTAGATTCTTGAGGGATATCAACAGCTACAAATCTGAAGAAGCCAAACTGTTGTGGTTTAGGGGGAAATTCATATGTGAATGTTAGTTGCTTAGTGACTGGATTATCACGCTCTTCCCCTGCCCAACTAAACAAGTGACAGTCAGAGCAGGCAAAGAAAGGATACAGACCATACAGAGATTGTTGAGGTGAGTCCAGCAGGCAGCGTTGTTTAGTGGTTAAAGCTTGCTGTAGGAGCTTGGGCTAGTCACACTCTCAACCTAACCTACCTCACAGGGTTGTTATGAGGATAATACGGAGAACATTGGGGGAAAGGCAAAGTATTAAATAATTAAATATGAGGTTAAGGTTTCATCGGGCATTCGCTCCTTGCCGGAAAAATGGGCCTTGGTAAAGACTGCACGGTCGTCTTCATTTGCTGTCACCAGTGCTAGCTGGCGCAATTGGAAGCCAGTACAAAACTCGGGGGATCTTCTTTTCTTGTGTTCTCTCATTAAAAGTATAAAGTATGAACCCAATCACTTCACCAGTTGGACATTCTGGTGCTAAAGCGTCTGCCCGCAAGCCAGCAGCATTCCACTTTTTGCCTGCTCCTATACTACCAGTCAGGGCTTTTTTTCTGGGAAAAGAGGTGGTGGAACTCAGTGGGTTGCCCTTGGAGAAAATCATCACATGGCTGGTGGCCCCGCCCCCTGATCGCCAGACAGAGGGGAGTGTAGATTGCCCTCCACGCCACTCGGCAGCACAGAGGGCAATCTAAACTCCCCTCTGTCTGGAGATCAGGGGGCGGGGCCACCAGCCATGTGACCATTTTCAAGAGGTGCCGGAACTCCGTTCCACCACGTTCCAGCTGAAAAAAAAGCCCTGCTACCAGTGAAATCCTAAACAGAATTACTCCAGTCTAAGCCCATTAATTTCAGTGGGCTTAGACTGGAGTAACTCTTCTTAGGATTTCACTGTAAATCATCTCCCAGAGGGGAAAGGTAGTGTTACTGGAGTGGTTCTCAAACTGTGTAGCAAAGTCCTCTCGAGATATGCAGGAAGAGACATTCCGTTCCCAGGAGAGCATTAATCGTGCAAGAGACTGTGCAAGAGGCCCTTCGCTTTCCAGGTGTGTAGCTTTTTAAATACCAAAACTGCTCTGCTAAACCATGGAAACTGCAGAGAGGCAAGGACCTTCTGGCCGTTCCTCCGCCCCACCCTTTGCGAAGCCGTAGATTAATTTTGCTTTGGGAGTGGATATGTTTAACTTTCATTTGTCTTCAATCTACTGTCCATCAATCCCAGTAATGACCCAGAGTGTTGGTTCCATTAAGGCGGAATGAGCTCTTTTTTAAAACCATTTCTCCACACTAGCCATATATTCTTCCGGTTGGCATCCTTTGAAGCTAAAACACTCCAGCTGTGAACACGCAAGGGTCGCACCGAATTCCTTTTTCAGTGAGTAAACGTCAACACTTCCCTATTTGATTTCCATTTCAAGATTACTGCTTCCCTCTGTCTCTCTTAGTGCATTTGAAATTTAGGCTGTAATCTCCTTGGGGCAGAGACTGGCTCTTTCCCCCTCCCTTTTATATTAATTTGCAAAGCACCGTGTACATTGATAGCATCGATCGTGATGTACGCACATCAGAGTTCTCTGAGATTTTGGTATTTCAGTTCTTTGGAGCCTCACTGGAATGATGTTACTGTGGGCATTTATCTATTTGGCTCCGTTGAGGCCAAGCGTTGCTCGACACGAAACCCTTGTCTTCTTTTGTGATTAGCGTTTTGTCCGTGATGTTTGCCTTAATGAGCAAACAGCTGTTCCGAGAGATTTGCTGTTCTACCTTTCCCACCTCCTGTTGAGCGGCTGCCAAGAGATTGTCCCTGTTTGCCTTTCACACCAATCCAAAGCCTGCTGTGTCATACCATCATTTCAGAGAACCAGGGAAGTAGCTCAGAAGGGCATCGTCGAAGCTGGAGATGAGCATTCATTGCCCATCCCAGGCTGCTCTGGAGCTTCAAAGGCCATCTTGATGTTCCCAACTTGTTAGAAGAACAAGATGAAAATAACTAGATGCAAATAAATGTCCTGGAACCAAAGCACAGCCTGCCTCGTATCAACCTGCCTGACAGTTCAGATCTTTGGAAGAAATCCTGCTCTGCCTGCCTGTCTCTTTTACCCTAGTGGAGTGGTTACTGGAAACGGTTTTTTTGCCATACTGGCACCCAGGGCTGGCTCCAGCATCGCCGGCACCTAAGGCAGCTTAAGGGCGGCCTCTGTGTGTGTGCACACACACTGGACTGCGTGATGACATCACTGTATATAACGTCATCATGCAGGGGCTGGGTGCGTGCACAGGGGGCCTTCCAGCCCTCCCGTTCAGTTGCTTTGCGGGCCAGGCACAGCCGGCTGTCCTGGCCCACAGACCAACTGAACAGGAGGCTGCCTACTCAGCTGCCCCACACTGCTGCCGCCAGCACGCTCTCCTGGTTGGTGGTGGCGGCGGCAGCTCCGTGGCACGCGCCCCTGCCCCTGGGCCGGCGCTCTTCTGGCGCCTTAGCACCCTAAGGCGGCTGCCTCACCGGCCTCAATGGGCGGGCCAGCCCTGCTGGCACCTCACTTATGGAATTCGTTGCCTGCATCTGTTTCACTTTTAGGCACCAGGTGAATCTATCTGTGTCCCCTAGCTTTTAGCAATAGGTGATATCTGATTTACAGAGTTTCATCTTTTTTTTCCTCCTCCATTTGATAGTTTATAATCTTGCATTGTTGCTGCTTGCTTAAGTTCTGGTTAACATTCAGGAAAGTGAATGATTTTATTGTAAGCCTCTTAGTGCTTTTTTTGTATTTTCATTATTTTTAAAAAATAAGAACTCTTGGTAAGAAGTATATTACAAGGCTGCTTTGAAATGTATTAAATAAACTGATGTGCCATGTTGGAAAAGACGTAGAGTATCATGTGTGAAATGTCTCTATTTTTCTCCCATGTGTGTACCTTGGGAAATCCTGCTTTTTCTAACAATCCTTTACGTCAAGGCATGCTCTGTAGCAGCGCCCACAGTCTGGAACACTCATCCCAGAGTGGCTTGGGCCCTTCTCCCTCACTCCTGAGTTACGTCAGAGTGCTGGATGGCCCAGACAGGCTCAGTCTCATCAGATCTTGGAAGCTAAGCTGGGTTGGCACCGGTTAGTATTTGGATGGGAGACCACTAAGGAAGTCCAAGGCCACTACGCAGAGCCAGCCAATGGCAAACCACCTCTGTTAGTCTGTTGCCTTGAAAATCCCCACAGGGATTGCCATAAGTTGGCTATGGCCTGAAAACAGTTTCCTCCACCACCGCCCTTCTTTATTACAAGAGCATTCTCAAGACTGGGCTTCTATTGCTGTCCTCTGATAAATTTGTGTTAAAAGGCAGAATTAGATCATGCACGACTACTGCTAAAAACAGCAGCCATGTGTTATCGTTATCCTCTCTCTCTCTCTCATCATCTAGGGATGCTCTGTAGTATAACATCACTATATTGTGAAGTTTCCCTGCACTGCATTGGTGGCTGACAGGGGAAACACAAAGTATAATGGCATCACATGTTGTGTTTGGTTTTGCTAGCTGTTAGGAGGAGACATTTTTCAGTGGCAGCCCCGTGTCTCCAGTGGGTCTAATGGTAATCTAGTTTATTACAGCTCTTTGGTTTAAATGTAATTTTAATTGATTTTATAGTTGTTAATCTGCGGATTTAGTTTTATTCTGTGTTGCCTTGAGCACTTGGTGGAAAAGAGGTTAATGAATTGTTTGAATGAACAATAATAAATTTCCACAACTCTCTTTGCTCTGGCGTGGAATTACATGCACTCTTTTAGGTGCTGCCGAACCAGCCATGTTTCTCATCTTTCAGAGAAAAGATCCGCCCTGGAATTATTCCCAGAGCTGTGACAGCCATGTTTCCCGAACTCGGCGCTTCTATGCCTCAGCTGGGTTTCCTTTTGGCTTGCAGGGAGAAGACTGTGCTGTCACTTGTGGGGCTGGGACCTACGGAGCCAGCTGCTCATCGATTTGCAGTTGCAGAAACGACGGCGGCTGTTCCCCAGTGGACGGTTCGTGCTTTTGCCGAGAAGGTAAAGGTTGTCCTGTTGCAACAACGGGCAGGCGGTGGCATAAATCACACTTTCCCTGCTAAATAATTGCCATGAATTATCTTCAGGAACTCTGGAGTTGTTCCAGCTGTAAATCGTGGCATTGAGCACCGAGCTGCTTTTCAGAGTTTGGTGCGGTCTGGGATTTTTCCCAGAACTGGATCCTGCTGGTGTAAACCTGCTGCAAATAGCTCATTCACACATGCGGGTCAAAAAAAAAGGAATCTCAAGTGCTGATTTGCATGTGTGAGCCGGTAGTCATACATCAAACGCTTGGGCGCCTTTTTGCCCATTGTATTAATTTGGTGCTTAGCAGAAATGTTTTAAATGAGCACTTCAAAAAGTAAATTGTGAATATGATTCGTATGAATCATACACAGGGGCACATACTGTGGAGTTGGGATGTCTTGCGGCTTGTTTTTTAGTCTCAGTATCCAGCTTTAAGTAATGGCCTATAAGTAGGACAAGAAGGGGGAACCTGTGAGGACCTGCAAGGGGGAGGAAGTCCCTCCTCTGGTCCCTGCATACTGACTCTGCTTTCCTCCCCACACTCATTGTCCCCCAGTCCACCCTCTCTGGCTCACTTCCCCCTCCCTCTCTCCCACTTCCCCCTGCCCTTCTCTCTTGCACCTCTTGGCGCCATGTTGGGTTGCTATAGCAACTCCTCATGCCTCCGATGCTCTTCGTTTCTTTTCAATGTGGTCACATGCAAAGCCATCACTTTTAGCATGAGGGGTTAATCCCCCCCCCTTTCTTTTTTTGCCCAGTTGGACTTTTATGCCAACTGGAGGGTCACTTAGGTTTGCAGAATTGCAGCTGGGATGGGACTTGTTTTGGGCTCATGCCAGGGCCCGCTCTCAGCTGTGAGATGGCAGGATTCCACCCAACATAATGCTTTTCAACAGCACCGTTTCGTAAAATTTAATCATGAGAGGTGAGAAGTCCCCAAGGCCTCTTTCCTATGTTCACTTTTAGCGTGCTCCAGTCATTGAAAATACTTGTTTTTCCTCCTCTGTTTCACACAGCACTACCCATTACTGAGGAAACCTCGAGGGCTAACCTTCTCCCTACCTAAACAACCAAATACCATTCTGTTTTCTCAACTGCGCTCTGTCCTACTTCACGCAAATACATCTGGACATACTTTCAACTGGGTGCGCTTCACACACAAACATTGGGTGCACTTCATACACGTTCACACAAACGTTCACACACAGTCTCTAGAACAGGTGTCACTTTCTAACAGTGAGCGAGGTAGCATGTCCCAAGGCAGCGGTGTAGCGATGGGCACATTGATTTTCTTCTCTGTCTCATTCTAGGGTGGCAGGGAGCAGACTGCTCCATCCCTTGCCCGAGTGGCACTTGGGGCCTCAGCTGCAACCAGACATGTTTTTGCGCCAACGGGGCAGCCTGTAACCCCGTGGATGGATCGTGCCTTTGCTCTCCTGGGTGGCAAGGAGATTTCTGTGATGAGCCCTGCCCGGTAAGTCTTCATGGGGTCAGTGCCTTCGCAGTCCCTGCAAGAGCCTTGGACAAACAATACATCTGGAATGTTTTTTTGAAATAGTGTACCAAAGGCCATGTGTGGATCAGGCCCCTCAGTTCAAAGAATCCAATAGTCCGTTTCCAGAAGCTCGCAGCAAGCTGACTCCAAGCCTTGAAAGGAGGATGTGAAGGAGAGAGGGCTGTGAGAGGGACTGTGGCTTAGTGACAGAACGTCTGCTTGGCCTGCATAAGGTCCCAGGTTCAATCCCCGTCAGCTCCAGTTACAAAGATAGGCAGTTGATGATGTGAAAGAGACCCTGGAGAGCTGATGCCAGTTTGAGGAGGCAATACTGACCGAGGGTCTGATTCCATATAAAGCGGCTTCATGTGTGATGCCTCTGCTCGGTTGTTCCCTCCCACCTGCTGGCATTCAGCAGTCGTCTGTCTCTGAAAGCTCCATTTAGCTATCACGGCAAACAGCCAGTTATAGACCTGTCCTCTGAGTTCCGCATGGGGTCGTGAGCAGGGCTTTTTTTCGGCAGGAACGCTCTGGAACACCGTTCTGGCACCTCTCGTGTGTGGTGGCCCTGCCCCCTGATCTCCAGATGGAGATCAGTCCACCTGGAGCAAATGGCTTAAGCCTGCTCCTGAGAGGTGGGAGAAGCACACATGGCGGGAGGGTGGGGGGATGGCCTGGAACGGGCCGCTGCTGAGCAGGGGAACACTCCGCCGCCCGGCAGTGGCCCTATCCTGGCTGTTTTGGGCCCGTTTTGGCCCAGTTTGGGCCTGAAATGGACTGGATCGAACCAGGATCAAAATGATTGTGGCCGAAAATGGCCAGGATCAGGCTGCTGCTGGGCGGGGGAGTGTTCTCCTGTGAGGCAGCAGCCTGTTCCAGGCTGATTCAGGCCCAATCCTGGCCACTTCAGGCCTGTTTTGGCCCTGTTTTGGCCCTAAACTGCCAGGATTGGGCTGCTGCTGGGAGGGGGTATGCTCTCTCATGTGGCAGTAGCCCGTTCCAGGCTGATTTGAGCCTGTTTCAGCCCAATTTGGGCCCTAAATAGCCCGAATTGGGCCTGAAACGGCCAGGATCGGGCCACTGCCAGGCGAGGAGTGCTCTCCTGTGTGCAGCAGCCCATTCCAGGCTGATTTGTGCCCGATCCTGGTCATTTTGGGCCCATTTCGTCCCAAGTCACCTTGGGGCTTGGGGCAGGGATGAGTGGAACCTCACTGAGCATGCACAGAGGTACAGGAACACGATGCCTTAAGAACCTGCCTGCCTGAGCCGACGAAAGGACTCACATCTGAGCTGCCAAACACCTCCCTAAATAAAAATGCTTCCAGCCAAAATAAGCAAGAGTGTGCGAACACCACAGGTATGGACCAGTGGTAACATGCTGCTCCTTCCCCAAGCTCCATCGTAGGTAGTTTGGTGTAGAGGTTAAGAGCAGCAGGACTCTAATCTGAAGAGCCGGGTTTGATTCCTCACTCCTCTGCTTGAAACCAGCTGGATGACCTTGGGTCAGTCACAGCTTCTCAGAGCTCTCTCAGCCCCTCCCACCTCACAGGGTGATTGTTGTAAACCTCTCTGAGTGTGGCATTAAGTTGTTCTGAAGGGCGGTATATAAATCGAATGTTATTATTATGAAAAAATGAAGGTTTTTTTTTTACCTCAGCAACCGTATTGTCTGTGAGAAATCCAAGAAAGCAGCCATACATCCCAGAGAAATCTCATAAACGTTTCCTGCATGTGTTGATTTGAATGTAAGACTGAGAGACCTTTTCTTTCCTGTTGTTTCTCTTTATGGAAGGACGGGACATACGGCCTGAACTGCAGCGAGCGCTGTGACTGCAGCCACGCGGATGGGTGTGATCCTGTCACGGGCTATTGCTGCTGCCTTTCTGGATGGACAGGTAAAATGGCCGACAATCAATTCTCGTATCTTGCTGACTAAGCCACAGGCCCCTTGGGATGGTTTCCTTGGTTTTAAACTAGTTGTATCCCATAAAGGTCAATGTGATTTACTAAGTTTGAGGTATCTTCCGAACCATTTGGGAAATCTTGGGGCAAACTGAGGGGGAGGAGGGGGGACGTTTGAATAGGATTTGAGGATCCAGGTATACGTGTTTCGCAGTTCTGCAATAGCAGAGAAAAAGTGTAGTATCATGTCAGTGAATGCAGAATTTACTGTCCCAAGAATCTCATCTCAGCATGGCTGTGAAGTCTTCATGGCTGTGAAAACATGCTTAAAAGTGTGAGAGGAATGCCTTCCAAAATCCGTGGCTTCTGAAATTTCAGCAGAGGTTGCTGAATAAAACTTCCAGAGGTTGGAGACAGGGTTTCAGGCCCGAGCACAGCTCCTTGCCCTTCCACACAATAGGAAAATTGGAATCAGTTGTGCAAAGCAGAAAAAATTGTGTGACTCTCACCCCGAAGGACAGGAACTGGGCATTATTGGTTTAGGCCTGGCACAAACTTGAAACAAGTTCCCAGCCCGTAACGCAATCTCTAAATTCATGAAAGTAAATAAAAAATCTGAAATAAAAGAAAGAGATTATATCATGGTAATACGAATCTCCCCACCCCAACAAGACCTTGTAAAATGTGCCCGTTCCCCATGCTTGGTTCCTGAGAGGTGCATACTTCAGATCCCCTCAAATCCTGACGTCCTCCTCTTTCCACCCACCTTATGAGTGGACAATTATTGGGATGCACTATACTATTCCCATTTTGCAGACAGAAAACTGAGGCAGAGAGTTGCTTAAGTTTGCCTGTTAATGTTATGGCTGGAGGGGGCTACTCTTGGCTGGCAAACCTTGCCCTGTTTTGGGCTCTGTTCAGTTCAAGAAGCCTTCAGTTCTACAAATGACAGTTTATTTTCTGACAGGCTGGTTCAGCGTCTTAGTCACAACTGTTGAATCACTCACTCGGTAGCAGCTGCGCCCGTGGAGACTTTCTTGGGGAATTTGGTTGATTTCCTCAAAGCCTGAGGTGGAAAACAGTCGCAGCTGCATTGCCTTTGCGGCTCGGGAGCCCTGGGCCTTAATTACTGGCACTGGGCAGCGTTTTGTGACTTTTCTTTGTTGTGTGGTTTCACTGTCAGAGGAGCAGAGCCTCCCAAGAAGACAGTGGGGTTGCCGGCAAAGCCACATGAAGCCTTCTGTATTCAAAAGGCAACTTTTATTATTAAACAGCACAGAAGGAAGAAAACAGGTAAGGATGGAAGGAGGGCGAGAAAAGAAGTTCCGTTGCCTAGTAACGGGGTACTTCTGTCACCATTTACTGCAGGCGACTCGTGTGCCAGCAAAGGTACCCCGCCTGCCTTTTGCTCCACCACCCAGCCAGGAATTCTGTATGCCCAGACATGTGTCCAGCCCGTCTGTCTGTCCGTCCATTTGTCTGTCTCTCTCTGTCGGTCAGTCTGTCTGTCTGTCTGGTACTGCTGATAAGGCTATTGCCTTAAGCAGAAATTAAAATGGGAAGAACCTTACTTAATATCATTTCTCTGGTGTTTAATTATTGCCCCTATATGTTTTGCCACAGAAAGCGTAACGGAATCATTTGTATCCAATAATAACCACGTCACCTGTGCTCTCATATGAGGTAGTTCCGTATTTTTAAGCAGAGTAGATGATTAAGCTCAACTCATTAAATATGGGACACTCTCTAATCATATGTGTTCAGTGGTTTCAATTTTATCATATGGGCAGTCAAGGACCAGTTCCAGAGAGGGTAACTACATGTTGTACTCCAAACAGTTAAGCATCCTGAGACACAAGTGCTCAGTTCTTAGCAAAATTAACTCAAGAGGGGGCTCCCTCAGGACATGTGGCTTCAGATGCTGGCCCTGCTGCATTGGAACAGAGCAGATCTCCGTCTGTATTTAATAACAACAACAACAACATTTGATTTATATACCACCCTTCAGGAGAATGCCCACTCAGAGCAGTTTACAAAGTACATCATTATTACCCCCACAACAAAACACCCTGTGAGGTGGGTGGGGCTGAGAGAGCTGTGAGAGAGCTGAGACTGACCCAAAGCTGGCTTTAAGTGGAGGGGTCGGGAATCAAACCCGGCTCTCCAGATTAGAGTCCTGCCGCTCTTAACCACTACACCAAACTTGCTCTTTTCTGCTATGCTCTCCCATCTTTGAAAAGCAAGGATCGTCTCCTGTTTCTTGGGATTGCTGCAGCACGTGAAGAATGATTAAAAAGTACACACGGCACCAGAAAAGTGCAGGAGTGCATTGCTCCTGCTAGGAATGGGTGCAACTGAGAGCAGAACTACAAGTGACAAAAGGCACAGGTTGGACACTTGTCAACTTCTCTCAAGTTTTGATGGGAAATGTAGGCAGCTTGGCGGAATGTTGGAAAAGTGACAGTTGAAAAGTCCTTTGGACAGCAGTCGGAGAGCCAAGCTGCAAGACCAGGATGCCTACATTTCCCATCAAAACGTGAGGGAAGCTGACAAGTGTCCAATCTGTGCCTTTTGTCACTTGTAGTTCCGCTCTTATTGTGCCCGGTAGCTCCTAAAGCTTCCTTGGAAGCAGCGCTTTGTCTTAGAGCCGGGCTTGGGGAAGGAGCTGTAGCTCAGTGGTACAGCATCTGTGTTGTATGTGACTCCCCACGTTCAATCCTCAACATCCCATATATCTCTTCGGACCAGCCTGCTAAAATGCTGGTGCGGAGGGGAGGGACCATGTTCTTTAATGCTCCATCGTGTTAAAAAAAGGAGGGATGGACTCACGGGGAAAGGGGCGAGTTTCACAGATATCTTCAAAAATATGAGAAGCTCCCCTCCTGGCATGGTATAGAGGTTAAGAATGTTGGAGTGAGCTGGGTTAGGCTGAGAGACAGGAACTGGTCCAAAGCACCCAGTGAGAGTCCAAGGCAGAGTGGGGATTCAGACTTAGGCCACCAATATTTCCAGAGCAGCTCTCAAGAATTGTATTTGGGTAATGGTTTTACTCCAATGAATGCCCAGACTTTGCCACACTGTGTTAAAATCTCATATGAGGATAGACGCTGCCATTGCTCCCTTGGCAAAGTGGAATCACTTATTCATATGTTCTTTCGTTGTCCTTGCCGCCAAGTCTATAGGGACAAGTTTATTTACCCACTCTTAGACACACCAGTTGCAGAGGCAAATAAGGCCTGCCTGGAGAAACTACTAATTGATGAAAATCCAACTATCTCCAGGCAAATAGCCAAATTCTGTCTCTATTTGGTTAAATTCCATAATAAAAAGAATAGCCATACATACTCTCCTGCTCTTTTTACGATTTTAACTATTTTAATGTCAGTGTTTTAAATATTAGAATTCCTGTGGTTCCCAGAGAACTGTATACATTTTAGGATAGGATTTTAAATGCTAAATGTATTTTTATGTCCTTTACATTTTTATGCTGGATTTAATTATTTTATTGATTGATAAGGATGTATTGTCATTGTTATGGTCTCTGACCGCAAATAAATTCATTCATTCATTGTGTTATATGTGAGTTATGTGCTGTCAAGTCGCCTCTGACCAATGGTGACTCTATAAAGGAATGGCCTCCATAATGTCCTATCATTAACAGACTTGCTCAGACGTTGCAAACTGGAGGACGTGGCTTCCTTTCTGGACTCAACTCATTTCATTTTGGGTCTTCCTCTTTTCCTGCTGCCTTCCACTTTTCCCAGCATTATTGACTTTTCCAGAGAATCTTGTCTTCTCATGATGTGACCAAAGTGCAATTGTTTCAGTGTTGTCCTTTTAGCTTCTAGGGAGAATTCAGGCTTGATTTGATCTACTTATTTGTCTTTTTGGCCGTCCATGGTATCTGCAAAACTCTCCTCCAGTACCACGTTGCAAATGAATCAGTTTTGGTATGAAAAATTTCATTTGGGAAAACTTTATTTAAATACTGCCCAGCATGTAGATGCTGGTATGTTGGGGGAATGGAACTTGGCCAGCCTGTCTGCCTTATATGCTGGCTTTCCATGGGCAGGGAAATGTGAGGCCGATATTCAGACATGTAATTCCCTCTGGATGCAATCTGAAGTGGGGCAGTAATAGAGGACAGTAATTCAGCTCTGATATTTGTGCTTTCATGTTTTTGCAGACATTTTTTCCAGTGTCGTAACTGCTATTGGTGGTTTCCCATTTAGCACAAGACTGTTTAATGGGTCTTGGCTTTTTGTCCTTCCATTGTAAATTTTGTAATGAAGACCACCCTTTCGAAAAATATTGAATTTTAGTATCACTTTGTAGGCACTGAACATCAACTCCTTGTGAACATTTAATATTATTTGAAGCTGTATACCATGTTATCCAATTGACAAACATGAAATTATAAATAATAGAATGTATAAAACTTACTAGGGAAGGGGAGAAGGCTGTCTGAAGTTTTATTTTAATTAAACACGGCCTAGAAAACATCAGAAAAGTTCAGGAACTTCTGAGGATTTTTGCTCTCCCGACTCCTGGGGCCAGGGCAATTCAAACGACTTTAAGATCTAAATGGCCAGCGAAAGATTGATCTGAAAGTAGGGGATTCTGTATGTTGGTTCCACATGTGGGATTTCCATTGAAGTCAATGCCAAAGATCAAGAGGGAGAGAAATAGCTGCACTTCTTTTTTAAAGTCAGTTCTCAAGCTATTACTCATTAAAAAAAACTCGGAGATTAATAATATGATCAAGGCCCAGAAAAGAAATACTGACAGTAAAAAAATGCTTGGACTAGGCTGCTTGGCTGTGGCTACTTTTATGTTAATTGTTTTTTATGTTGTTTGTTCAAATTTGTCCCATCAGATCAGTTTGTGATCATGTGTGAAACTCAGAATCACTGAGATTCCGGTCCAGTATCACCGTAAAGACCAACTAGGTTTCCAAGGTATGAGCTTTCAAGAGTCAAAGCTACTGGACCCGAATCTTGCTCTTCTACTACAGACCAACACAGCTACCCACCTATATTCAGAGCCACCAAGACCACCACTATGGCTGCCAGGCCTCTAGCCAGTAGACCTCATTGCCTGTCAACACTCAGAGGGGCAACAGGAGAAATGATTTTAAAAATAATTTGGCATCATATGCACTGCAGTGTCACTTTCAGGGAAAACCCAAAGGTGCTGTTGAGTAGCTCTAGGAATCGCTGGAAACTCTATGGTAAAGCCATACTATAGAGTTTCTGATGATTCCTAGAGCTGTCTGACATCACTTCCTGGTTTCCCCCCAGAAGTGGCATTACAGTGCATATAATGTTGTGCCCCCCATGTCCCCACCCCTGAACCTCCCACCAGTTGCCAGGCCTGGCATGGCCACACTAACCTCCCCCCTTCTTACCTGCCTGCTATCTCTGAAAGCCTATTCTGGCCAAAACTCATTTCTTACAGGGGAGTGATTTGGACCTGATACAGAAATTAGTCTCCTGACCTTTTCACCTTTAACAAAAATATGGGCCCTCTTTTGCCCCAATGGGTCTTGCTTAGCCAGTCAGAAGATGGTCAGGAGAAATGAATAAATTTTATTCCTTTATTCAATACTTTTCACAGAAACAAATTCTACCAGTTTATTAAAGCACAGTCACAGATCACAGATGAATGAAAGCGACTTAGAAAATAAAAGAAACTTTTGTTTATGATTCTGGAATAAAGACAAAGAAGGCAAAACCAAACCCCATCAAGATAAACAGTGAACAGGTTTTGTAGCAATAACTTTGAGCTCTGTCTCCGCAGCCATCCGTCCTCCGCCTCACCTCCATCCCACCTAATTAAATACTGACCTTCATAGAGGCTTCTGCAGAGATCTACTGCAGTGGTCCCCAAGAAGAAGAGGGGAAACGAAGCCGCTGCTTCCCTGATCGTGTCCCGTTGTTCTTTTCCTTGCACTCTGGCGGGAGCAGGATAAGGAACCATCTTTTCCTGCATGTGCCCCTCTGTGGCTTCCCACAGTGGCCTCTTCCTATCATGAAGCACACAGTATTCTGTGCCAAGTGTGCCAGAGCACCGCTTTTTGCATCATTTGTAAGAAGATCGGTGACGTTGATCCTCATGGGCAGCAAGTAAGGTGGTCAGGGCCCCCTGGCAGCCATCGAGAACGTGGGGGTTGCGGGTACTTCCAGCGATCAGCCCTCTTGTCCTTGTGCTCCCACACCCCACACAACGATGAAGCTTCCAAAAGTGATGCAATCACATGGGGCTTAACAGCATGCTTCGCCTCAGGGCAGATTGCTTAAGAATCAGCCCAAAACTTAATGCGATGCCATTGCTTCGAGTGTAACTGAAAGTGATGTCATTGCATGAGGCACGGGGACACGCACACAGCTCTTTATCCGTGTTGTTTGCCAACAGCGGGCGATCTCCAGGCTGCTTGCCTCTTCCGGCTGATCATTGGGCAGAAAGGCAAATTGCCAGGAGTTTGCCCCCCATCAGCAATCACCTGGCAAACCTGTCATCAAGGGAAGACGCATTCCATCCATTGCGTTGGGACTGGACATTGGTCCATGCTTACCCAAAGCTGCACATGACTTCCTGTTATCTTTTTCATTTGTAAGACACTTCTATATTTGCGCATGAAGGTTGAAATGAAAAGCCTTGTCCACTGAGCGTTCATCTGCTAATTTCGTTAGATTAATTGGAGATGCCAGACACATTTCATTCATCGAGGGGGGCCAAAGGGAAAACAATGGGAGATAATTGGGTTGCGGAATATTGGCTGGCTCGATCGTTACCGATTAATTATATGGTAGGCTGAAGCAAGCAAGTCAGGCACGTTGGTTCCGATGCTCTCCAACAGGAGGAGTTTGTTTCAGCAGAAATAAAGAGTTTGCTCCTATCCTTCCGACGTTGCCAGCTGTCATCATCCCCCTATTCAGTTTTCACAGTGGAGAATACAAAAAAAGAATCCTTTACTAAAGTTGCTCTTAGAGTGAACTCCTGTTGTGTGAGTGTGCATGTGTGAATACAGAAGAGGCTAATCCTGTTGCTGATTTATTTATTTACATCATTTACCTTGCCTTTCTCACCGGTGGGGACTCAAAGCAGCTTCCATCGGTCTGCTCTCTTCCATTTTATTCTCACAACAACCCTGGGAGGTAGGTTAAACTGAGAGGTTAACTCCTGAGGTTTCACAGCAAACTTCCATGGTCAGAGGACAGATTTGACCTGTGTCTCCCAGATCCTAGTATAACCACAACCCCACACTGGCTCACTGGTTAGTATTCCCTGAGCTGTTTTTCATACTCATATACACATTTAACACTGTTGTTGCTTGGAAAACTTCTGTTTTGGGAAGTCCCTGTGGAATCCCAAGAAAAGACGGCGGGCCTGGGGTGTTGCAAACTTCAAACTGTCCCCCAGTGTGAATTTTCTGAGGGCCAAGCTACACATGACGAATGACACTTGAGCGGCAAGTGGATTGAGTGGAGGGCAAGTGAACAGGGAGAAATACACTTGCTGTTCAAGTGTCATTCGTCACTTGTAGCTTGGCCCTGAGATGGCTTGCGCACGAAGAATCAGCCGGCAGCTACACAAAGGATACAAGAAGAGCTGGGAAGGCAGCAGTCCTCCACTTCAGGGAGCTGAAACCGGGCTCCCTGAAACCATGAGCAGCCATCTTGAATGTTCTCTAGCACTGGATCATTGAGAACGAGAGCTGGAACAAGCTGAAGGTACTGCCTTCTTCCCCGAGTTCCTATTGGTTGTACCAATGTTTGCTGGATTAATTCCAAGACTTTGGAGCTGAAAATGCTCCTGGAATCTTATGGGGAGTATTTGAGCCATGGTTGAGGCAGAGCAGCCCTCCTTGGGTGGGGGGGGCACCAAAAGAGAAAGGGGGCTGGGGGAAGGTAGGGGGAGAGCGGAGGGTCCGGCAGCAGAAAGGGAAGCCACCGCTGTGCTGCACCCCCTCACACGCGCACAAGGGGAGGGGGGTGGCGAGCAGGCAGAGAGGCAATTGCGCAAGCGCGGAGTTTCCCCTCCTCTCCCTCTCTCAGGGATCATTGTAAGGCCTACTTAACCAACATAACTGCGTATAACCTGAGAAGGACCTTTACTTCATTGCGCTTTCAAACAACGCCTACAGAGATGCTAGTGGGTCGATATAAAAAGACACCAGTCGACCAACGCATCTGTATATGTGGTCATTCAGCGGAGGACCTCCCTCGTTATATCCTGGCTTGCCCTCTATACACAGAACCTAGGAATAAATTCCTGGCTAAGATCTCGCTTGCTCTGCATCCCCTGTCTGACTCTGATAAGATTGTTACGATGCTCTCCGACAAGGATTCTTTTATTTCACTAAGATTGGCGCTTTTTGCTTTAGCTGCTAGGAAGATCAGAGCAAAGGAATCAGCCATTGATTTGCTGTGATTGCTTTTAGAAGGTTTTATTAATTTTAAAGTTTTTTTTAGTAGGGCATTTTATGTGGTTTTGAAGTGTTTGATTACCTGATCATTTTGATTATGTATTATACTGACATTCGGGAGTGTGTTGATATTGTGAAGGCCAATGGCCATATACAATAAAACGAATCTGATTCCGATGTTGGTTGTACCAGACATGGCCATTCTAGAGACTGCCTGCCTAGTCACAACGGCTGTCCACTTTTACAACTGAATTAGAGCTGCCAGGTTGCCCGCTATGGCTGGCGACCTTTCACCCCATGCTCCCACCCCAGTGCTCCGGCTCCAAGTCTTGCTCTACAGAGCAGGGGAGGGGAAAATGGGGTGGTGGGAATGTCAGCAAGAACATTGTGACATTGCTTCTGTTTGAAAATTTTATTTTTCAATACCTAACATACAATAACAATAACTACAAAAGATTACAATAACACAAGGGAAGGAAAAGAGGGGAGAAGAAAGAAAAAGGAAAGGTGGAAAAAAAAGGGGAGGGTAACCTACAAACACTAAACACTAAACACTAAACACTACACTTCAATGCTTTCCCTTCATACTGCCATAGTAAAGAAATAGCTTAATAGAATAATGATGGAGTGGTTGATCATACAGGATACAAATTACAATCGAATTCAAATTAAATTTTCCTCCCCCTCCTGGGTCCCGGACGCAATTCTCTCTGAGCAACTGCCGCCGCAGTGCTCGTTTCCTCCCCCACCTCCTCAGACTTCTCCCTTTCTTCTTGCTTGGTACACTGAAATTCCGAATTTTTATCCTCAAAATCCCTTAGTTGATCTTCTGATAGTATCTTATAGGTTTGATCTTTGTAACTAAACCAGATTCCTTCCGGAAATAACCATTTGTACTTTATTCCACGTTCCCTCAGAAGAGCTGCGAGTTTTTTATACTTAAAATGTCTTTTCCGAACTAAAAATGGAACGTCCTTCAGTATCTTAACTTTGTTACCCAAAAAGTCCAAATCCGCATTGTATGAATTGTATAGGATGGTGTCTCGGATCCTTTTAGATGAAAAATCGATGATGATCTCGCGAGGCAGCTGACGCTTCGTTGCATATTTTGAAGAAGCCCGGCGGACTTCCAAAATGGCGCTTTTAACCTCTTCTTTAGTTGTCCTCGCGGGTGTCGCCAGTAGTTCCGAGACCAGACCCCATAAATCCTCATTTTCCTCCTCTTTCACATTCTGGAGGCGCAAAATTGTCTGCGTTCGTTCCACTTGTAGCCCGATCAGCTGGTTCTCCACCAGCTTTAACTCTTTTTTCGTAGCCTTCACGAGTGACGCACTTTCCCGGGCAGCCTTCTCTGCCCCCCCCCGCTGCTTCCTTAATGGTTTTCACTTCGCCTTCAATTAAGCCCACCCTTTGATCTGTTTAGTTCAGCTTGTCAACAAAGGGTTTTATGGCTTCAACAACCGCCCTGCGCACCAGTTCCTCGAGCGATTCTCCCTTCAGGGTAGCCGAGATTGACTTACCCAGAGCGGGACTTTGTTTTTTTGCTGCCATTTTAGGGGGGGGGACCACCAGCCCAAATTCTGAAACTCAGCGAAGGGGAAGAACGAGCCTTCTTAGCTTCAGATCCCACCACTCCTTCGCGTACGCTTGTAATAACAGAAGGGATTCGCTTACTTGCAGGCTTCCGCCTAGTTCTGTTCTTTGCCATTTTCCATAGCCCGGCAGCACTCGAGGCGCCGCGCACGTCCGCCGGCCTCCATAGGGACAAACGGGCAATTTACCCCCCGCATTAATTCCGGGAGGTTCTTCCCGCAGCGTCCCGGACCCTGCCTCCCCGCCTGGGAGTCTTGGGGGCTAATCTTCACAGATCAGCCGCCCGGACAGGGTGCTCGGGTGCTTCCTCTCAGACCCGCCGAGAGGAGCGTCCAACATGGCTGAGAAAACGAAAACGAATCCCTTGTGACATTGCTTCTGATTGAGCAGCCAGAAGTGACCTTGCTGTGTCCTTGGTGTTCTATGACGTCCACTCGGCAGGAAGTGACATCATGGCATTTGTGATGCTTCCCCAGACTCCACCCACAAAAGCTTCCAGGGATTGCCAGGAAAGATTCTTAAACCTTAACATTTGAAGTCCACAAGATATGGGCTGGCTCCAACTTCAGCCCTTGAGGTCCAAGCGCTGACGTTCATGGTCACGCTTTCCATAAAAAAGCCCAGAATACTTTTCCCCTTGTGGCGACTTCTCTTTTGCTGCTTTCTAGCAGGGGGTGAAAGTGTAGAGAGTGGGGAAGAATGCCACCCAAAATGCCATGAGTGTAAACAGCCCTGTAAATCTCTCGCAGGGTTAAGCCCCTGCTGTGACTTATGCGGTCTAGAGCGGCAGTTGTGCAGGATTTGAAGTTGTAAAGACAGGCCCATGCTGTTGACCAAGCGAGTTAATGGGGTGAAGAAATAACTGGCCAGTCACAGATAAGGTTAGCTCTGAGGAATGAAAACTCGTGTCGGAGAGCAGCCTTGGCAAGCCGAGAGCGACATCCATGCTGTCACTCAAATGCTGGAGCATGTTTCTTCTCTCCTGTGGACGCATTAATTCAGGAACGTTGATAAGCCTTTTTTATACTCAGAGGAAGGCCTCTTTTGAATTACGAGAGAAACGGTGGCCACTTTGAGGGTGAGCTGGGAGGTATTTTTAACTTCATTCTGCTTTGGGTTTTTAGCAGAGAGGATAATAGAGGAGAGAAAAGAGCCCTGGTTTTCTGTTTGCTTTGCTTGAAAAAGAAGTTATTTTATAATATCACTGTTTTACTTGTTTGCTAATACTCTGGCCCCCTCAGCTGTTGCAATGCTTAGTGCAAGAGACTTAATTTTGTCCTAGCATCAGCCATACAGTTAGTGCTTAATAAATATTAAATAGTCCTGGCTATATTTATTTTGGGATTTGTGTAAATGCAAAATCAGGCATGAGGCGTGCAATTCAGCACCCTCTCTGCTTTCAGATTTTTCTTCTTTTTCTTACAGGAAAAGTCTAGTCATGAAATGTGTGCAGTGCAGTGCCTCGTGAAAACTAAGGGTTGGTTCATACACACACACACATGTTTGTTATATTATATCAGCAAATTCTGCATGTAGATGGGCTAGCATCACTGCTTTTCAATGAAATCACCTCACATGCTCAGCTCAGTGTGGTCAGAAGGGTAAGACTAGGATCCGGGAGACCCAGGTTCGAATCCGCACTCTGCCATGGAAGTTCACTGGGTGACCTTGGGCCAATCATATGCTGTCAGCCTAACCTACCTCACAGGGTTGTTGTGAGGAAAAAATGGAGGCGAAGAGAACAATGTACCTTGCTTTGGGTGCCCATTGGGGGGGGGGAAGTGGGGTAGTAAATAAACATCCCTTCACCTGTTGGTCACAACCTGAAGCGGCGACTTGCACACGTGAATATGGGCTCTTGCTGACCCAGTGTCACAGATAGAACTTTCATACCGCCTCACATATGATGTTTGGCAATGAAATGGGTTCATCCATTCAGTACCAATCAACAAGGACAGCCAAGATCAAGCGTATCGTTTATAACCACGAATCAGCAAAAAAGGGGCAGGGGACTTAACAGTAAACTGTGGAGGGAGAGGTGCCATCAAGTTGCAACTGACTTATGGCAATCCCAGCAAGGAGTTTTCAAAGCAAGAGAGAAGCAGAGGTGGTTTGCCGTTGCCTTCCTCTGCAGAACGTTCCGTGATGGTTACCCATCTAAGTGTTGACCCTACTTGGCTTCTGAGATCTGATGAGATTGGGCTATACCATGCCGCTTTCCCTCCCGATAGTAAATTACAATATATAAAGTAGTCAACTAAAAATACAGGATTTTTAAAGCATAAAAAGGAATGCAAAAATGGGCTGTGGTGCTCACAAGTGCAGGTATGTATGAGCCAGCCCTCAGAAACCATGGATGCGCATGCATGTACATGTGCTGAGCAGAACACCAGTCAGGCGGAGATGGGCTTCATTTCCCTGCTTATCTCTTTGCCCCAGTTGCAGCATGGGATGAATTATGAGAGTATATGTAACATTTTCTTGCTGTATGTAATCTATAGTTGTTATGTAATTAATATAATAATTCTCTCCCGCTACCTGCAAAATAGAGATTTCAAAGTAAAATGACATCATGCAATAAAAACAATAAAAGTAGCATAAAGTAGCACAAGACAGCCTAAAACCACAGCGTCCTCAGCATAAAATGGCAAAAATCAGCAATGCAAACTCAGCTGGCATAAATTAAAGCCAGTGGCAAACAATTCAACAACTGAAGGCCCTCCCCTTGAAAGAAACAGCAACAGCTTTTAACAAATGGTTGGGGAAATAAATAAGGTTTCATTTGGTGCAAAATGTGTAACGAATCTGGCAGCAGCAGGAGGCTGATATTCCACAGTCCAGGTACAAGAACGAAAGAGGCAGGGGTGTCTGCAGACCCCTGCCTCTCTAAACTTCGGTACATTCATATGGTAGCAGACGGCACTCTTTGGCACCCAGGTCCCATACCCTTCCAGGTTTTCAAAGTAAAGTGCTGGTTGGCACTTTGAATCCAGTTCTTCCAAGCACAGAATAGTTTTCTCACTGCATATATTTTTTATTAAGGGCAAAAGAATAAACAGTATCCTCTAGAGAACCTTCTCTCACATTTTGGAAATTGCAAGTTTATAGTCAGTGTCATCTTTGCAAACAGAGAGCATCTGTCAAGATGTTCAAGAGCATTAAAAGTGCTTTTTAGTGAATTTTCTTGCTTGCGTGTGTTCAAAAGACCTTATTTGGAGTCAGGTACCCTTCTGCATTGCAACATATAAAGCATGAATGAGAGAGACTCATCCAAGCCCCCATTACCTCCTCCCCCATCCTGGCCATCTGCTGCTATTATCTCTGTCATATTCAGCATTTATCAGTTTTGGCAGCCGTATCCCGGACTTTGGAATTAATAATTTATTTCGGGGATAGGCCTGTATCCCAACATTATCCTTCAGTTGACAGGAGAGTTGGCTATTGCCAAGGGAGCATCCTACAGCTTTCCTAGTGTCTGCTGGGCTTTGTGAAAGGAAGTCTGTCTTGCATGTGGAATAGGCCTGCTTAGTCCTTCGGCTTCTGGGAGTGCCTTCAAAGCCTATAAATGTATCATAAGGCTATTATAAACCACCCTTAATTTTTCATTGGCTCGGTTTCACGCAAGATGATCAGATCCTCACGCCCTGTTTTTTGCTTAAGAATTCTCTCTGAGGATATTCTCTCTGCTGGTATCGGGCTCATTTAGAATAAATAAATAAATCTGCATTTGCTAAGTTCTGTCTAAGGCACCGTTGATGGCCTTCTACTAATTGCACCTGGGGAACTTTCTTGATTAATGCAGAGGACTGGATATTATACCTAAGGGACTGAAACGAAAAAATCCACTACAAACCATTGACCCTACAAACCACAGGGAAAATTTGTACCATGCTTTCTCCAAGGAACTATGTTTAAGTTCTGCTCTAATCAAGTTGCATTGTGCCTTTATATCCTGATGCCCTCCCTTGTAACACTCCACCCACCTTTGGCTGGGATATAAATGCTCATGGATCTCCGTTCCTACTTGTGTCTGTAGAAGGGAGCTCTTACTCTCGAAAGCTTACATTCTGAAAATCATGTTGGTTTCTAAGGTGACACTGGACTAAAACCCTGGAGTTCTAATGGTTAACTTTTATTGTGCTGCATTCTTATGTTTTATTTTGTAAGCCACCTTGACCTGGTTCTCTGGAGAGGCAGCATAGAGATTTTCTAAATAAATAGTTTGTGTGAGTGTGAAAGCAAACCACCCCCAAAGGAGCCCACCCCGCTTTTTCTGCACGAGTCTCTGTTCTGAGTGTGCCTCCTTATTAACAGGTGGTGAGACCAGAACCGTGACTCCTGCAGAGAGCCTATTTATTCACTTAATTTATACCCTGTCTTTCTCCCCAAAACTGACATTATTCTCTCTTCTGTTTTATCTTTACAACAACCCTGTAATGTAGATCAAGAAGAAGTGAGCTGTGACTCACGAAAGCTCATACCTTACCACAAATTTTGTTAGTCTTATAGATGCTGTTGGACTCTTTTGCCTGTTATGTAGGTTAGGCTGAAAGTGTGTAACTGGCCCAGGGTCACCCCGTGAACTTCCGCGGGCAGAGGGAGGGTTCACACCTGTGTCTCCCAAATCCTAGTCCAACAATGTAATCATTATACTACACTGGCTCTTCTCCTCTATGGATGATGGATTCTGCTACATTTCTGCATTGAAGGCCATCGAATGATCCATTTGCTCCTGATGAAGGCTAGACCAGTGAATCATTCAGAGACACAGCAAGTGTTCTACCTTCTCAATGGTTTCAGCAGGCCCTTTAATTGTTTCATTTCTTTTTCATGGCACGCTTTTCTGAGCCCTGAGCTGCCGCATGGGGAAGGCCCCATTCCAAGCTTGCCTGTGCCTTTCACATAATTCCTTCTGGGAAGCAGATAGGGCGTTAATTAGATGCAATTCTTTCAAACGGTTGTATTGAGTTTTGCTTTATCCAGCCAGCAATTGATGCCGCGGCATGCATGGTACACACAGCCCAAGCGTGCTTATCTAATCGTTAATGAGTAGATTTTAGTACAAGTTGTTAGACGCAAAGACAAGAATGTAACAGTAGAAACAAAACAGGAGAATCATTGGGAAGGACAAATAGAGTAGCAGGTGCCAGATGATAAGATTCAAGCACGCCTCGTGCTGTTTTGTGGAACGGATCCACCTCCTGACTCCCAGCAAGCATCTGTTCACAACTCTGCTCCTGTCTGTAGTCACAAAGCAGGTTAAACCCTTTGGCTCAAGCCAAGAATAGCCAGTTTATGGATGCTTAAGGACCACTTCAGACTGATTTGGGAGATGTGAATTGGCCTCCTTGGAGAGGCCACTGGGCTCTGGAACTCCCTGCCACTACAGACCTGGCCTTCCAAATCTCTGTCAAAACTTCTTTTTCAAATTGCCAGGGAGGGGCAGAGCTTCCTCTCCAAATCTGGTTGTTTTATGCCAGACTTTGGGAGGGAAGGTGGCATGGTATAGCCCAACCTCATCAGAAAGCTAAGCTGGGTCAGTAGTACTTGTATGGGCAGCCACCAAGGAAGAATCTGCAGAGGAAGGCAATGGCAAACCACCTCTGTTTCTCACCTGCCTTGAAACCCCCTTGTTGGGGTGGCCATAAGTCAGTTGCGACTTGATAGTTTAGGCTTTTAAGGAGGCCTTAGAGCTTGTTTGGGAGCCACTGCTGGTTGGTCCTTGTTAGTTTAATGTGGTGGTGTTGGTTTTTATTGTTTGAAGATGCTGATGGTTTTCCATTATTTGTGTTGTGAGCTAGCCGGGGTTTTTTAAAGTAGGAAGGCAGGGTGTAATTATGTTTCCCAAATGAAGAACGAAAATACAATAAAGCTAACACATTCTCACAGGAAGGATTGCGCGGTTATGCAGAATGTCACGGCCAGGAGCATGGACCTCAGAGGTCAAGCGCAGGCTTTGCATTCAGATATTCCCAGCTCCAAGGACGCCGGCATCGTTGGGAAGCACCTTGCCCTCCGTGAGAGAGCCCGAGGAGCTGCTGTTGGTTAGAAAACATCACTGTGTTCTGACCAACAGCATGAACATCATTCCCATCCTACAGTCGCTCCACTGGCTACCCGTCATCTACTGTGCTCCGTTCAAGGTATTAGTTATTATATACAAAGTTCTTCACGGCTTTGGTCCAGCAAACCTACAGGACCGCCTCCCTCCCTGTGTCCCTCCACGGCAGCTTCACTCATCTGAACAGGGTCTCCTGCAGGTACCAGGCTGCACACGGGTGAAGTCAGCAGCAGCCTGTACAAGGGCTTTCTCTGCGGTGGCCCCTATCCTGTGGAATGACCTGCCTGAGGAAGTCAGAAGAGCCCCCACTCTCCTGGCTTTCCGTAAATGATGCAAAACCAAACTGTTCAAAAAGGCTTTTTACTCAAATGGGAGGGCTGGTTTGTAGGCAGGGCCGGATCGAGGGAGGGGCAGGGGCGGTAGTCTGCCTCCAGCACCGCCAGGGAGGGGGCGCCGGGAGCAGCTACCAGCTGCCGGAGCGTGCAGACGGCAGCATGGGCAGCCTTGCAGCCCCCCGCGCTGCCTTTCGCCTGCCCCTCGGGACAGGGGGCGGCCGGCTTGCCATGCACCCCCTGTCCTGCAGGGCAGGCAAAGGGCAGCGCGGCCGCCCACGCCATTCACCTGCCCCACAGGAGAGGGGGCAGCCGGCCACCCCCTGTCCCACGGGGCAGGCGAAAGGCAGCATGGGGGGCTACGAGGCCGCCTGCGCCATTCGCCTGTGGAGAAGCGAATGGCGCAGGTGGCTTCCAAGCCCCGCATGCTGCCTCCAGCGCCCCACGTGATGACATCACCAAATGATGTTATCACGCTGTGCCGGGAGCGTGCGCGCGGCCAGACTAGGGTTGCCCCAGGCGCCGGCAGCCCTAGATCCGGCCCTGTTTGTAGGGAGGGGGGTCTCAGATGCTTCACTAACGAGTTGGGGATCATAGACTTCATCGCTATTTTTGCTTATATATTATTTGCTGCTTTAAATACGTGCTCCTATGTACAACCAGTGCTCCATGTTGTCTAATGTGAGTCCTAGAATTGATTATGTTTTGCTCCAGTATTTTTTATATTCTGTCTTGGAGCCTTGCTAATGCTATGTCTTTTAAATGTGTATCTGTTTACCTTATGGTATTGTATTGAAATGTACTTGATACTGATGGTATTAACCTCATACTGTGTAATCCGCCTTGAGTCTCAGTGAGAAAGGCGGACTATAAATGACATAAATAAAATAAATAAATAGATTTTTAAAATGTGGTCTGCGTGGACCAAGCATCAGACTTGATATTGGGCAGCTTCCTTTGTGCTCAGGCATAGCTGAGGAACTCTTAAGTAAAATCAAAAACAAAATGTTAACATTAAGAACATAAGAAGGGGCCTGGTGGATCAGACCAATGTGGGTCCATCTAGTCCAGTATGCTCTTTCACACAGCAGCCAACTAGTCGCCCTAGAGGCCAACAACAGGACATAGAGGCCGAGGTCTTCCCCTGATGTCGCCTCCTGGCACTGGCATTCAGAGTTTACTGCCTCTGAATGTGGAGTTCCCCTTCAGTCATCGTAACTCGTAGCCAGCGATAGACCTGTGGTGGTGGAGAGTGCCCTCAGGTCATAGTTGACTGATGACAAACCCTGGTGGGGTTTTTATGGCAAGAGACGAACAGAGGTGGTTTGCCATTGCCTGCCTCTGCAGCCCTGGTCTTCCTTGGAGATCTCCCATCCAATTACTAACCAAGGCTAACCCTGCTTAGCTTCTGAGATCTGACAAGATCAGGCTCACCTGGGCTAGCCAGGTCAGGGCACTGACAGACCTCTCCTCCAAGAATCTGTCTGATCCCCTTTTAAAGCCCTCCATGCTTGTGGCCGTCACTCCATCCTCTGGCTGTGAATTCCACAACTCCTTGAGCAAAGAAGTATTACATTGACGCTCTCCCCTTACAGCTCAAAAATAACACTTGTCTTTGGTCCATCATTTCACTCATAAGGGAAAGGCTTTGCTGCCCGTTGGTAGAGCCACCAGAGGCCAAGTTGCTTTCATGGGCCATGGGTGCCCGGTCGGCCATACCTGAATTTAGCCCAGTTTGGATGAACACAGTACACTGCTCTGAACTTTGGTTACCGGACGTCTGATATGCATTTGCAGGAGGGAGGAACCTAGAATCATAGACGCATAGGGTTGGAAGGGACCTCCAGGGTCATCTAGTCCAACCCCATGCACAGTGCAGGAAATTCACAACTACCCCCCCCCCACACACACACACACACCGGTGACCCTTGCTCCATGCCCAGAAGATGGCAAAACACCATCACATTCCTAGCCGAACTGGCCTGGGGAAAATTGCTACCTAACCCCAGACATTACCCTGGGTGTGTAAGAAGGGGCCACGAGAACTAAGCACTGATGTAACCCTTCCTGCCCTGCCTCTCATGATCTGCCCAGGTTCAGAGAATCAGCATGGCTGTCAGATGGCCATCTAGCCTCTGCTTAAAAACCTCCAACGAAGGAGAGCCCACCACCACTTTGTATCAGTGATGCCGTACAACTTACTGATGTGTCAGTATCCAGCACCACATTTGCAGGCTTCAATGGCCCCCCATGGTCCCTGCAATAACTGGGATGTCATTTGTCTGCTGTTGAAACTGTTCTTTCCATCGCTATTCAGAACGGTGGTTATGATTTCGCGTCATGCTGAGAAAACAAAGGGAGACTGTGTGTTTAATGTTGAATCTGGAACATCTGTTGAAGGCCGGCCACCGCTAATTTTGGGGCACCTGTCTCTACACTATGATGAGTGAATTGCTCTAAGGGTGGTGGGTAGACGTGGAGGATTCGGAGAAAGAAAGAAATAATTACAGCTGTAGATTGATCTATTAATCTCGCCACAGATCCCTGTTCTTTTTTTATTTGAACAAGGAGAAAGGAAGCTACAGCCTGTAATTTCTCCAGGTCCTACGTCCCTGAAAAATAATTATACTCTGTTCTGCAGCAAGACTTCCCTTTGCCAAGACCCTAATGCAGTTGAGGGATAGATGAAACGAGCCAGATAGAAACATTTTGCTCTTGTTTATTCTGCCCATCTTTTATTATTTTTTTTCTTGCTGCTTTCTTCCATGTTTAGAGAAGCCAAGTTGTGTTGTCTAGAGGCACGGCATGACAAGGGATGGAAGGAAGACAGCAGAAACTTCTGGAAGCATAGTTCAGGTTTTTCCCATCCGCATAGAACCCCCTGGGTTAAGAGAAATCCCTTTGGGTAGGTTCTTACGGTCGCCTGGGAATTGGGGCTGTGGAAGAGCACTGCACCACATCTCACCGGCTGTTGCCCTGCCACTATTTCTAATATTTCCCTGTGTGAGCAAGACAATCCAGGTGGTGAATGGTTGTGTTGGCCCAGTAACCGCATAACATCCAGCAAAACTCTGGGACTCTCTCCCTAGAGAGACTCGCCTGTCCCCTTCCGATGCCGTTTTCCACCAGCGAGTGAAGACTTTCTCATTCAGTCTGCATTCCCTCAATGACCCTCCTTTCTGCTCCTGTGTTTATATTGCTGTTTTTATGTTTTTGTATGTATATTTTAGTTCTGATTTTATTTGTTTTCATGACTATTTTGTTAGTTTTAATAGTTTTAAAATGTGAAATTTTTTTATTATGTATGTTTTAATTTGTTAGCCACCTGGGTGGCCTTGATGAGGGCAGAAAGGTGGGGTATCAATTTTGTAAAATATAATTAATTAATTAAAATATACAAATGTAGCACCAGTCTGTTTGGTACACCAAAAGCAGTTTCATACCATGTTAGCTGTTATAGCTGCCACCACCCTCCCAAAGAATCCTGGAAGCTATAGTTTGACAACAGTTCTGAAAATTCAGGAAGATCCCACACCTTCAGTGCAGAACTGCCATTCCCAGGAATGCCAGCATTAAATCTGGAATACGGCCTTAGAGTATCCTCTTTAACTTATGTGACTCAGTTCCTCAAATGTGTGTAGGAGAGGAAAAGAACAATTTGTTTCCTCCAGCCAGTTTCATTTGTGATCCAGGGCTTGGAGCGGCAGGATTTTTTTCAAACTACCTTTTAGAAGATTCAGAGCCACCATGTGTGAATTTTGTTCTAACGGATCCATATGGCTACCTGTAACAGGATGTCTATGAGTCTTTCTACACAAGACACCTTAGCGCGTGTTTGTCAAGTGTAGGGAGATGCAATGTTAGCCAGGAAGCATAGTTTTAAAAGACAGAGCCAGCGATCACTCCTCAGAGGGGTTGTTAATTTCATCTTCGCCTCCCTGAAGGTTCTGTCAATTTCACTTCTCTATGTCTTTTTAAACTACCCTTCCCAGCTAACATTGCATCTCCTGACACATGTTCTTCACGCGTCAGCTGTCTTGTGTAGAGAGACTCTGTATCTGCTGTGACCTGCTGGTATGCTTTCTAGAGAGATCCAACTAGATGGTGGATGTGGAAATGCGGCTGTAGGCGGACCTTTAGCTCAGCAGAACAGTTCTGATATTCTTATACAGGTCCTCAGTGCTGTGATGTTTGGCTTTATTTTATTTATGTCTCTTTTTGTTTGTGTTAGAATTTAGAGGGCAGTGATTTGTGGTACAAGACTTGTGCATTCTGCATTCTTTCAGAAATATAATCAATCCTTGATATAATAGACTGTATTTCTCTTTACCTCCCTCATCTCGTGTTCATATGCCCCTGGCATCAGTGCCGCTGTGAATTTCCTAAATCATTTTTGGCTTGAAAGGAGTCCAAGCTGCAAGCGTTCCTTTAGTGCATCGTCCCCATATATATATGTATTTAAACTGCATAGTACGTGTGATTTGCACCAACCGTTTTCTTGATTGACTCGTCTTCCAAGTAGGATGATGGGGCAGGCTGCAGTGCCACCTGGCTGGCATGTTACCGCTGGCATCCTGATGAAGCTCTCAGAAAGCAGGAAATGCCTTGAGATGAGGTTTACCCCTGGGAACCTGTTTAATCCCACCTCAGGCCGAGTTCAGGTCTTTTGGAATCATCGCCTGCATTTATCCTTTTTATCCAAGCGAAACCTGTGCCTGGCTGATAAAGAACTCCCGGATGTTGTACAGATTGCTAGCTTAAACAAAGCTGGTATCAGATCTCTCACCAAACCGAGGCAGCGTTTTCCTGCACTAGAGGTGCTCAGTGCGTTTAAAACCAGGCCTCTGTGGCTTGCTAAGTCCTAATGTAGCCTACCGCCCAGCTGATGTAACCTGCCAGGTGCTTGGCCGATGCCCCTTGGGTGGGCTGTCATACAGAACTGATAAGCAGTATTCAGCTAGCCTGAAACTAAACTAAAAAGTCCAGCTGCCTGTGGAAGAAAAGACTTGCACCGTGTAAGTTATTTCTTTGCATGATGCAATATATTTTTCTTTCCTGGATGTCTCCCCAGCCCTGAGGAGTGCACTAAAAGTTGCCATCAAAGTTAATTAGAAGGAAGATTTGGGGGTAAAATGTGCTGTTTTCATTGAAGTGGAAGTGTTCCGGAACTGCAGGCAGGCTTATTGAAATTCATGGTGTTTTTTGTCAAGCCCATGGCTTGTTCGTCCAGGAAGCCAACAGTGATTTCAGAGCCATTTAATAACCGTGTTCGTTACTACGTTTATATACCACTCTTCTAGACAGATTAGTGCCCCACTCAGACCTAGGGAGCTGGGGCTGAGAGGAGAGCTGCGCTCATAGCACTAGTGGGATTTGAACCAGCAGAGTGCTTATTCACAGCCCAGCCACTTAACCACTATGCTACAGCAGCTCACCCCGTTTGCACTTAGAAATGCTGTTTCCTCCACGTTGATTGAAGCAACGGTGAGCCCAAAGAACCCTTTTGCCTTTCTTTGTGCATAGAGCAGGGGCCACTGGGGGATGAGAGGGGACGTAGCTATGAATTTCCTGCATTGTGCGGGGGGTTAGACTAGATGACCCCCTTGGGACCCTTCCAGCTGTATGTTTCTATGTAGGAAATTCAGTGATGGGTCCATGTGTCTGAACCAGCTGTTTGGAGAGTTCTACCACTTTAATACTACTATGGTTGAATACAAAGTACTAAGATTTCTGTGTTCGCCTAGCATTAGGATCACAAAACCTATGACTCATAGTAGCCGAAAGAGCCAATGAGATACCGGAAAATCCATGACTGGGCAGCTCGAATGTTTGTTTTTTTAAAATAGCTGAATATCTGTTGCAGCAGGGGGGCTGTTTCAGAACTGGGCCATGACATGGGGGTTTCCTCTCTGGTTTTTCTCAAAATGTTCTCTCCAGTTGTTGCTAACATTAGCGCAGTTGGATTGAAAGAACAGTGCAGGAGGTAAACTTAAGAAATCCTCACCTAGCCATGGCTCCAGTCCAGGTTGGGGATCTACAGAGGCAGGGCTTTTTTTCAGCTGGAACGTGGTGGAACGGAGTTCTGGAACCTCTTGACACATGGCTGGTGGCCCCACCCCCTGGTCTCCAAACAGAGGGGAGTAGGGGTGTGCAAGGAAAAAACTTTCGGCTTTCTTGTTTCGGGATTACCCGAAACAAGATTCTCTACCGTTAAAGCCGAAAGCCGAAACAAGAATCTCTTTCGGGATTCGGGATTCGGGATTCTTTCGGCATTCTTTCGGCATTCTTTCGGGTTTTTTGGGGGGGGAAATGCCTCCGTCTTTCAGGACGCCTGGAGGAGGCATTTTCCCACCGAATAAGCCCAAAATTGGTGGGGACCTTCCTCTAACCCTTCTCTAACAACCACCCAAGTTTCAGACAGATTGGACTTTGGGGGGCCATGTTATGGCCCCCCAAAGCAGGTCCCCCCATCCTCCCATAAGAAAGCGAAGGAGCAGCATATTGTTAGCATGCTGCTGCTGATCTTTCTTCATTATTTCCTATGGGGAAAAAATGAAGAGGCAGGCTTCCTTTGCCAGGGGTGGCATTTTGCATGCAAAATGCCCCCCTACCCTCAGGGGCCCTTCTCCCACCCCTCCTCCCACCCCCCACCAAGGCTCAGCCTGCTCCCACTTGGGGGGGCCATTTCATGGCCTCCCCAAGTAGGTGCTCTAATCTCTACCACTGACAGCTGGGGGAGGCTTGTGTTGCCAGGGGTGGCATTTTGCATGCAAAATGCCCCCCAACCCTCTGGGGCCCTTCTCCCACCCCTCCTCCCACCCCCCACCAAGGCTCAGCCTGCTCCCACTTGGGGGGGCATTTCATGGCCTCCCCAAGTAGGTGCTCTGCTCTCATCTCTACCACTGACAGCTGGGGGAGGCTTGTGTTGCCAGGGGTGGCATTTTGCATGCAAAATGCCCCCCAGCCCTCTGGGGCCCTTCTCCCACCCTTCCTCCCACCCCCCACCAAGGCTCAGACTGCTCCCACTTGGGGGGGCCATTTCATGGCCTCCCCAAGTAGGTCCTCTCAGCCCCTAAAGTCCACCCCTTACAGCCCCACACAAACCCAATTCCCCCCCCCAGCTGCCACACACAGACCCAAATCCCCACATTAGCCCCTCACAGACCCAAATCCACCCCCACCTGCCCCACACCCATAACCCCAGGAACAGGCTGGCAAAGGCCAGCCCTCTCCCTTTGTTCCCTATGCTGGGAACTTCTAAACTCTCTTTCCCTAGGCAATTCTGCACAGCCCAGGGGTGCCACAATGGTGGGCACACTTCTGAGTGCCAGCTGGTCCCTGTGAAAGAGCACCTGAACCACAGACACCCTCCCTCAAATTCCCCCACCACCTACAGAGATGGCTGGCCAGCCAGCCCCATTGTTCCCTATGATGGGAACCAACTGCACAACAAAGAATAAAACAAGAACAACACAAAATAAAGTTTTAAAAAAATTATATTCTCCCTTCCAAAGTACAAGTAGGCAAAGCATTATGACACATTACACCAGCAGTCCCCCACACAGAAAAATTAAAACAAAACTCACTTAACATCAGAGAATCACAAAGCATGATTCCTGTCAAAAACACTTTATTTCTTGAACAGCTTTAGGTTACACAGCAGGGGGGAACACCAAAGGGCATGGCAGCACTATCTTACACAAAAATAACACAACTCGCTTCACATTAAAGAATCACCCCAAAAAATTGCTGTCAAAAGCACTTTATTTCTGTAACTGCTTTAGGAAGGCACCACAGAGCAGGAAAGCAGTGTACTACACAAAAATAACACAACTCACTTCACATCAGAGAATCACACAAACACAATTGCTGTCAAAAACGGTGAAGTGGGTTGTATTATTTTTTGCAGTACATTGCTATCATGCCCTGTTGTGCCCTCCTACTGTGTAACCTAAAGCTGTTCAAGAAATAAAGTGTTTTTGCCAGGAATTGTGTTTTTGTGATTCTCTGATGTTAAGTGAGTTGTGTTATTTTTGTGTAAGATAGTGCTGCCATGCCCTTTGGTGTTCCCCCCTGCTGTGTAACCTAAAGCTGTTCAAGAAATAAAGTGTTTTTAACAGGAATTGTGCTTTGTGATTCTCTGATGTGAAGTGAGTTGTGTTATTTTTGTGTAAGATAGTGCTGCCATGCCCTTTGGTGTTCCCCCCTGCTGTGTAACCTAAAGCTGTTCAAGAAATAAAGTGTTTTTGACAGGAATCATGCTTTGTGATTCTCTGATGTTAAGTGAGTTTTGTTTTAATTTTTCTGTGTGGGGGACTGCTGGTGTAATGTGTCATAATGCTTTGCCTACTTGTACTTTGGAAGGGAGAATATAATTTTTTAAAAACTTTATTTTGTGTTGTTCTTGTTTTATTCTTTGTTGTGCAGTTGGTTCCCATCATAGGGAACAATGGGGCTGGCTGGCCAGCCATCTCTGTAGGTGGTGGGGGAATTTGAGGGAGGGTGTCTGTGGTTCAGGTGCTCTTTCACAGGGACAAGCTGGCACTCAGAAGTGTGCCCACCATTGTGGCACCCCTGGGCTGTGCAGAATTGCCTAGGGAAAGAGAGTTTAGAAGTTCCCAGCATAGGGAACAAAGGGAGAGGGCTGGCCTTTGCCAGCCTGTTCCTGGGGTTATGGGTGTGGGGCAGGTGGGGGTGGATTTGGGTCTGTGAGGGGCTAATGTGGGGATTTGGGTCTGTGTGTGGCAGCTGGGGGGGAATTGGGTTTGTGTGGGGCTGTAAGGGGTGGACTTTAGGGGCTGAGAGGACCTACTTGGGGAGGCCATGAAATGGCCCCCCCAAGTGGGAGCAGTCTGAGCCTTGGTGGGGGGTGGGAGGAAGGGTGGGAGAAGGGCCCCAGAGGGCTGGGGGGCATTTTGCATGCAAAATGCCACCCCTGGCAACACAAGCCTCCCCCAGCTGTCAGTGGTAGAGATGAGAGCAGAGCACCTACTTGGGGAGGCCATGAAATGCCCCCCCAAGTGGGAGCAGGCTGAGCCTTGGTGGGGGGTGGGAGGAGGGGTGGGAGAAGGGCCCCAGAGGGTTGGGGGGCATTTTGCATGCAAAATGCCACCCCTGGCAACACAAGCCTCCCCCAGCTGTCAGTGGTAGAGATTAGAGCACCTACTTGGGGAGGCCATGAAATGGCCCCCCCCCAAGTGGGAGCAGGCTGAGCCTTGGTGGGGGTGGGAGGAGGGGTGGGAGAAGGGCCCCTGAGGGCTGGGGGGCATTTTGCATGCAAAATGCCACCCCTGGCAAAGGAAGCCTGCCTCTTCATTTTTTCCCCATAGGAAATAATGAAGAAAGATCAGCAGCAGCATGCTAACAATATGCTGCTCCTTCGCTTTCTTATGGGAGGATGGGGGGACCTGCTTTGGGGGGCCATAACATGGCCCCCCAAAGTCCAATCTGTCTGAAACTTGGGTGGTTGTTAGAGAAGGGTTAGAGGAAGGTCCCCACCAATTTTGGGCTTATTCGGTGGGAAAATGCCTCCTCCAGACGTCCTGGAAGACGGAGGCATTTTCCCATAGAAAAGCCGAAAGAAAGCCGAAAGAATCCCGAAACGTTTCGGCTTTTTTCTTTCGGCTACCCGAAACGTTTCGGCATTCCCCGAAACGTTTCGGCATTCCCCGAAAGAAGCCGAAACACTTTTGTTTCGGCATTCTTTCGGCATTCTGAATGCCGAAACGCACATCCCTAGAGGGGAGTTTAGATTGCCCAAGTGTTCTTGGCCACCAGCCATGTGACCATTTCCTCTGAGGGCAACCCACTGAGTTTCACCACCTCTTTTCCCAGAAAAAAGCCCTGTACAGTGGTGATATTTAGCAATTTAAAAATGTGCTGGGGATTGGATTATGGGTTTCTCCAGCACCTTGTCTAATTTGGCCCTAAGATGAAACCCATTTTTGCAAAATCCATGGATTTGAATTGGGGGGCGAGGGCTTCAGGCTACCAATGAAGGACAGAATGCCACACAGCTTCTGTGAGCTGGCTCACTCGTGAACACGAGAGGGCAAGAACAGTCTCCAGAATCACAGGGCTATTTCTTGCTGCTCAGTACTTCTGGGATTATCTGTAAGAATTTGGATTTGGGAGTAACTATTTGACTGGTCACAAACACTCATTCTCTGTCTTGACTTAACCCACCTCACTGGGTTGTTGTGAGGATAAATAGTGGAGTTCCATGTACCCTCCTCTGCTCTCCTTGGAGGAAGGGCAAGCTATAAAGGAGTTGAGAGAGAAGAGCAGAAGGTCTGATCTCTTGACATTGTAATACATTTGTTGGCAAGAGAAACAGGAGGAGCCCTTATTGAAATGTCACAAGTGAGGAGAGTACCAAGAGGACGCATCTTTTAAATCACCTGCAAGAGGCTGTGCACACACGGTGCACTTTGGAAGATTTGAGCATCTTAATAAATGCCAAACTATTGCCCTGGGAGCCGTTTGGTGTCTGAATTTGCATTTCTGCATCTTTGCCTGTTTGCAAAGGATTCAAATTGATGTGAATGAGGAGATGGAATTCAGGCTGGGACCAGCCGTTATGCTAAGCGTTTTGTAGAGCAGGGGCCCAGCTATAGCTTTAATTATCTGCAAATTGGCATGGTGTTCTGTAGTGTGTTGGCTACAAAGTGCTATCCACAGGCTGTCAAAGCTCCAGTTCAAATCTGCCTTCTGCTAGGAACTCGTCAGTTTATGGGAAGCCCCTGCATGGACCACATATGTGCTTACAGAGGATGTGCCTAAACAGGATTACCTCCACCTGCAACCAAGGGCTTTCCTGCACTGCCAGTTGTGCTTCGTAAGAGCATTCGCTTTTCATTTGCCAGGATTTCCCTCCGTGTTTTTTCAGTTCACCATCTTTGGTCTGAAAAAACACGGGAAAAACTCCAAAGCCAGAAGAGCAGCAACCAGCAAACAGTATTGTGCATAAGGCTGGGGAAAAAACTGGTGCAGGTAAGAAGCCAAGCTGCATCAAAAACCCAGAGTGGAAAAGCCTCTAATGTTGCTGCAGAAACTTGGCAGATAGGAAGGGCCGGGGCTTTTTTTCTGCTGGAATGCGTTGGAACGGAGTTCAGGAACCTCTTGAAAATGGTCACATGGCTGGTGGCCCCACCCCCTGATCTCCAGACAGAGAGGAGTTTAGATTGCCCTCTGCACCATGGCTCAGTGGTGGAGCACCCGCTTTGTATGCAGAGGGTCCCAGGTTCAATCCTTGGTATCTCCAATTTAAAAGGAGCGGGTAATAGGTGATGTCAAAGACTTTTGCCTCAGACTGTGGAGAACTCCTGTCAGTCAGAGCAGACAGTACTGACCTTGATGGACCAGGTTCTGACTCGGCAGAAGGCAGCTTCGTGTGCGAGCACCCATGCCTCCTCGGGTTGCAGCCAGAGTGGGAGGCTGCAGGCCCGAAGCCAGTCCTTCTCCCACCTCCTTTTATCATGTTAGCCCGTGTGTTTAATAACTGTCTTTTTTTAAGACAGGATATTTCAGTTTTCTTTCATTTTGTCAGGATCCTGGCACTTCTACTGAGCTGACTTCTTACTGAGCCGTTGAGCAGAATATGGTCAGCATGTTTTTCCTTTCTATGGATAAAAATGATTTTTTTTTTGTTTAAAATGAAGCCTGATGGGAATGGGCCTGGGATATAACTGCAGGGGTCAGCTCACGGCAGCCCCATCCCACAGATCTGTGGCTCGGACCCAACAAACCTGAGCAAAACCACCACCATCTGACTGATTAAGGCAGCTGTTTCAGGATGGCAATATGGCACTGCAAATGAGCATCAGGGATTGTAAAAGAAAAGGCGGTTCTGTAAGGCTGATCCGTGCCTTTACTTTTCTCCAGGTATCCACTGCGATAGTGTGTGTGCGCAGGGGCGCTGGGGACCAAACTGCTCTATCCCCTGCAACTGTGAAAATGGAGGCTCCTGCTTCCCGGAGGACGGGACCTGCGAATGTGCGCCCGGCTACCGAGGGCCCATGTGCCAGAGAAGTAAGACCTTCTGCCTTTCCACTCTCCTCTAGCTTCCATTCCTAGCCACCTTCCCATAGTCACCCATCGCCACATTTTCTTACTGTGTTTCTACTCTGAGTTGTCCATTTGTTCATTTAGATAGATATACAGAATCACAGAGTTGGAAGGGGTCATCCAACCCTCTGCCAATGCAGGATGAGCCTAAAGCATCTCTGATAAATATTCGTCCAGCCTCTTCTTGAAAACTGCCAGTGAAGGGGAGCTCACCACCTCCCTAGGCAGCTGATTCCACCTTTGAACTACTCTGACCGTGAAAAAGTTTTTCCTAATATCCAGCCGGTACCTTTGTGCATGTAATTTAAGCCCGTTGCTTTGAATCCTATCCTCTGCTGCCAACTGGAACAGATCCCTGTCCTCCTCCAAATGACAGCCTTTCAAATATTTAAAGAGAGCAATCATATCTCCCCTCAATCTCCTTTTCTCCAAACTAAACATTCCTAGGGCCCTCATCCTTTCCACATAAGGCTCAGTCTCCAGACCCCTGATCATCCTCGTCACTCTCTCGTGCGGTCCTCTAACCAGTTCCCTATACCGCACTTTTCTATCCAGTGAGGAACCAAAATATTGGACATCATTTTCCTCTCCCCCATTTTATTATCACAATAGCCCTGTGAGGTTGAGAGGGGGTGACTGGTCCATGGTCACCCAATGAGGGGATTCACACCTGGCTCTCCCAGATCCTCATCTGACACTCTCGTCCGACACCCTGGCTCTCTTGTTTATTGTGGGAAAGCTTCATAGGGGGAGCGTCCCTATAATAGAGGCACTAAAGAAATAAGGGTGTGTGGCTTAATGTCTGACAGTCTCATTGGACAGCGGATGGGCAGTAAGAGCAGCGGCACAGCTGGCCAACAAGTGGAGAGCAAGTGAACGGCAAGTGAATCGGGAGGAATACACGTGACTTTGTTCACTTGCCAGGCAAGTGTAATTCGTCACTTGTAGCTTGGCTCTCAGAGTCCTGAACAAAGTAGCGTGGCAAGCTGCCTCCTCTTTGTCTCTTCTGCCCTGAGCTGCTGCCTGCTACTGAGCTGAGCAACTGGAGGCATTAAAACCCGAGCCTGAGCTGCACACGGATGGAAGCACACTTTAGAGTGGTTGGATTTGGCTTGTGGTATGTTTTGCAAAAAGGTTGGCCCCTGTCCTCTGAAGGGCTTCTTTTCCTTTTTTGGGGGGGGGGTATTTTATTTTTTAAAAATATTTATTCTAGTTACATTATAGAAAAGGCATTTTTCACCAAAACAAATTTCAAAATAACAAGAAAGGAAGTAAAAAAAATATATGACCTTCTGAAGACGCCCCACCGCCCAAACACCTGCACTGTGGCTTAAAGTCAGTAATTGCTCGCCACTGTTGAGTCATATTATCTATTTATCTTCACTATTTTAACTACTATATTGGAGCCAGAATAGATAAATATGTTTTCCAACAGGCCAATTTCCGATAACAATAGAATAACGATAAGCAAGAAGGGCTTCTTTTCCTGAGTGAGCAAGGGCTGTCTCTGAATTGGCAAGCCTCCGAAGGTCAGGGTGGGTTAAAACAGCCTGGGTGCAGGATCCTCTGGGCTTGGGGCTGTCCAGCGCTTGCAACGGGGTAGGAAAAGGTGGAGTGGCTCCTTAACCTGCTGGTGCTTGAATCCTCCACCCTTGTCAATTGCTGCCACTGATGGACAGTTTCAGGCCAAGTGGGCCCTGCGGCGGTTCCAGCACTCCTGGGTTTCTTAACTTCCTTTTGCTGTTGGCCGCCAGCAATATTCCAAGGCAGCAGCCCGTCACGGAATTTCCTGGCAAGTTAGAGGGTCAATCCACTCCTGCCCTGAAAAAAAACATTGGTCTCTCCTGGATGGGCGCTTGAAGCATTTCCTGGCCCTTTTAAGCACCAGCATTCTGCTGCTAACTTCTGCAGCTGAGCACCCACCGTCACCCACTTGGATTTCACAGGTCACGTGAACCACTGCCACTGCTCACGACTCTTTCCGAAATAATTTGTAGCAGCCGTTTTATCCTTAAAGCCATGGCAGGGTTGACCTTCACCTCCGTGGCCATTAATGGCGTTATGAGCATTTCCGTTACACACTCCCGTTCCCGGTGCGTTCAGCTTTCCCGCCGGCCAAAACAAGGCCCTAAAAGAGTCGGGAAGCCGAGGGAGGAACCGTTTTTACCGCCTTGAAATCCCAAGAGTCTAAACGACGACTTGAAGAAATTGAAACTTTTCTGGAGAGGGAAGAAAAGGAATGGCTGAAGTCGCTCTGTTGATTATGCGCAGGCCAGAAGGGCAGGTGAGCACCTTCGTTTAATCACTCTCTGCAGCTGGTTGAGATGGGCTGGAACCATGGTGGGAAGAGACACATTTTGCTTGTTTCCTCTGTTCTGGCAGCCTAATTATGCCAAACCTTGCACATCCGTCAAAGTGTCCCTCATTAACTTCTGCCTTTTAAGTTCTCACTCTCTGCTGGGACAGGTGACATCTTTTTCTTCAGGCTGCACTTCTGTGTCTTTAACATAATGATTTGCAAACTATGTGCTGGCTGTATTTTCATGTGCTGAGAGAGACAGACTCCTATGCGCCATGACAAAGAGCCACTGCACTGGATGGATCTCCCCATTTCTGCCAATTGAGGCAAAGGAGGTCTCGTTCAGGATCAGTTCCCACCCCCTGCACACTTTACCAGCAGGCAGGCAGTGAAATTGCCCCAAGAAAGGGAGCCAGCATGCCTGAGGGTCCCCTGCTGCGGATGTGGTGTAAGCCAAGAAGCAGCACTATTGTGCAGAGAGGAGATTTGATTCCAGTGCCTTGATGGAGCAAAAGGGAGGGCAGGATCCGGCACAGACTGGGCTGTCTTGCAGGAGAATGCCTGCTTCTTGATCTGTGTATTGACTGAAGTATAAAGGATTGAAGTATACTTCCAATTTTAATCCAGAAAACAAAAAGCACTGCAGGAAAAGTTGGTGCTGGGATCAAGCTTCCCCCGGAATGCCCAGGACAAAGGTGGGGAGAGGCTCCCCTGAAAAGATTTTTGCTCCTTCGGCAGTGTTCGGGGCAGCCGAACGAAAAAGTTGGCAATGCCCAGGCCAGAAGATGACTCATCATTTTTTTGCAGCCAAACGAAAAAGTTGGCAACGCCCAGGCCAGAAGATGACTCATTGTTTTTTTGCAGCTTTGTGATTTGAAAAGGTTTTGAATTTGGGGCTGTGTTTGGGGCCCCACCAGCCCTGTGTCTTTCGGACTTGTAGGGCTCTCGGACTTTTCAGTGGGATACGATGGCTGTAGGAGGCCAGCATTGCGACCCTCAGCAGAGTCACGCCTTTCCGAGCCGGTTGCCTTCTAGGATGTAACTCGGTTTAGGAATGCGTTGTAGAGTTCAACTCAGTGGGTCCTACTGGGCAAGTTCTCTTTCTGTAAAATGGGTCTGCCTTCCAAAGCAGTTAATTGTCGGTGTCAAGACGGTAACGCACATTCTTGTTTGCAGTTTTAATTGTTACGAGGAGGGCTAATGACTTGGCTTTTGCCTCTTTCCTGGCTTTCTTTCAGTTTGCCCGCCTGGCTTCTATGGGCATCACTGCAGCCAGCCCTGCCCACAGTGTATCCACAGCACTGTCCCTTGTCATCATGTCACCGGGCACTGCGATTGCCTGCCGGGGTTTTTTGGCCCGCTCTGCAACCAAGGTATGGCTCTTGCTAGTTTCATAGGCTAATTGGGGCTGTTTATTATGGGTAATTGCCAGAAACCTCCAAGGTTCCAAATAGTAGGGGAGAAAATCCTGCTTTACTTTGTAGACAGAAATGCCAATAAACTCAATGCCATCCTAAAAACACTTTCCTGGGATGGTTATTGAGGGTTTTCCACGCTGTATAGCCGTGGTCTTGGCATTGTAGTTCCTGACGTTTTGCCAGCAGCTGTGACTGGCATCTTCAGAGGTGTAGCACCAAAAGACAGAGATCTCTCAGTGTCACAGTGTGGAAAAGATGTTGGCAGGTAATTTATATCTACTCAGGAAGGTGGGTTTGGGCTGAGTCATCCTGTAAGAGTTTCCCAGGGTGTGGAATGCTAATGGAGGGAGGCTTCACTGTATCCTGAGGAGGTTCTTTTCTGGGAGTCTTTTTTAAAATTAGATTTTATTTTACTTCATTTATACACCGCCTTTCTCTCCAAAGGGGATCAGCTTACAGTATTCTCCCAGTTTATCCTCACAACAACCCTGTGAGGTAGGCTAGGCTGAGAGTGTGGTTGGCCCAGGGTCACCCAGCAAGCTTCCATGGCAGAGTGGGGATTCGAACCTGGGTCTTCTAGATCTTAGTCAGAGATTCTCTCTACACAAGGTGTCTTACCCGGGGATGCTCAAGTGTAAGGAACACAATGTTAGCCAGGAAGTGTAGTTTAAAAAGTCAGATCCAGTGGAGATCACTCCTCAGAGGGCTTGTTAATTTCATCTTTGCCTCCCCTAAGGCTCTGTCAATTTCACCTCCCTTTGGAGAGGCAAAGATGAAATTAACAAGCCCTCTGAGGAACAATTTCCGCTCGCTCCGTCTTTTTAAACTACGCTTCCTGGCTAACATTGCATCTCCCTACACCTGAGCGTCCCCATGTAAAATGTCTTGCGTAGAGACACACTGATGCTTGAATAAGATTCTGAGTGGACCAGCTTAGGATTTTGCTCTCTTAGTCTTTTCTTTGTAAAAGCATAAATAAGAGCACATGAAGCAAGGCAGGTATTATAAATACACCCAGCTTCTCAAGAGATGCAACTCTTTGTTGTCCATCTTAACATCTCATCAACACACACACAACAACACTGCCAAGTTTGCTGCTACCATGTGCTACCAGCACCCATCCATTAATTTGAAGCACGTTCATCACCAGCTACAGGTTGCTAGCTGAAACCTTTTAAAAATAAAATTCTGAAATGGGCGTTATGTTCCTGAGAACATTGCCAAGTTGCACCATAATGGTGCAGAGAGGAGGGAGAGGATGCTTCGGGCACAGTGGCAGAATTCATGCTTTTTATGCAGAAAATCTCGGATTTGTTCTCTGACTTAGCCAATGAAAGGATCTTGGAGTAGGACGTCCACATGCAACTCAATGGTGCAGCCCATGCTTTGCACATAGAAGGTCCCAGCATCAGTCCTCGAAGACCACTGTGCATAAGAATAGACAAGGCTAGTCTAGATCAAACTGGGGACTCAGTATAGAGCAATTGCTTAAGTGCAGGATTTTTCATGTTCCGTCTGTCCTCAGAATTTGAGGCAGGTTACTGAGACTGCTTGGTACTTAAGACAGGTCAAACAGGGAAGCATTGCTCCACAGAATGCACAAAAATCAGGGTGATGACCACTAGCCTAGACTTTTTTTAAAGAAAAAATGATTATACAAAGACAAGAAGTAGATGGCTTCAGTAACCACTGGAGACCACAATAGAGCATCCAGGGGCAGAGGCAGTTCAGATGTTGGAGGCAGGGGTCATTTTGTAGAAAAAGAGCTGGAGGAACTCATTAGCATAACTCATTAGCATATGCCACACCTCTTGCCATCAATGGAAGTGTGTCATTAGTGTAACTGATTTGCATATGCTACACCCCCTGACATCACCTATTCTGGCTGTTTTGGACCCAATCCTGGCCATTCAGGGCTGAAATTGGGTCCAAAATGGCAAAAAGGGGCTGAAAATGGCTGAAAAGGGGCCCAGAATGGTCAGGGTCAGGCCGCTGCTGAGCGGGAGAGTGATCCACCACCCGTCAGAGGCCTGATCTGGGCCGTTTCGGCCCCAATTCAGGCCCAAAATAGCCGAGAGTCAGGTGGGCAGGGCCACCTGACATGTGACCTCTTGGGGGAACTGCCGCAACTGCGTTCCTGTGCGTTCCCCCTCGAAATGAGCCCTGTTTGGAGGTAAGATCAATAGCCAGTAGACTGTGTGCTTTACTGAGCTGGGGGAAGGAGCTGCAGTCCCTGCGTGGCTTCTTGCACCTCCCCGTGGTCAGCAGAAGTGGATCAGATTGTGCACTGTCAGTCTTCTTGTGCAGTCTCACGAGATTTTACAACCGTAAAACCCTCCCGTTGGCAGGCCTGCGCATGCGCAGACGCATGTGTTCCTGCACAGACGACCTCAGTGAACAACAGTTACAGGTAAGCGCAACTGTGTTTTCACATTAAGAGAAAGGACGCACGTTAGTTACATTAATTGAAGCAGATTCCGTTTTTCTTGGGATCCAGATATGCCTATCACATGGCATACAGGATCAGAGCAACTTCCAGGAAAGATCTGCCTTCTAGCGAGGTCCTCGGAAACAGAGTCGTTCCCCAGTTCTTTGAAAGCAAATGGAGGTGGGGCCCCTTTGGAACATCGAGCTTCACTTCCATCACATCTGGTCCCAGAGCATGAAGTAAAAGTCTGGATGAGAGATCATCCCTCTGTTTGCTGTACTTCATTGATTCATTTTGTTTTACTTCATTTATACCCCACGTTTCGCCCAGCAGGAACCCAAAGCGGCTTCCCTCATTCCCCTCTTCTCCACTTTATCCCCACAATAACCCTGTGAGGTAGGTTCAGCTGAGAGTGTGACTGGCCCAAGGTCCCCCAGTGAGCTTTCATGGCAGAGTGGGGATTCGAACCGGGAGGTCTCCCAGATCCTAGTCTGATATTAACCACTGTACAACGCTGACTTCCATCACGGAAGAAGGGCATGATAAGAAATTAGAAATGAGTATGACAAAAGCTTTTTTCAGTCTGTTGTGTTTTCCACGTGCCATAAGCAGAACAGGCGACACGCAATCCTCTTGATACGCGTGGTTGCACAACAAATACCAGCTTCAGTACATGCAAACCATAGCCCTGATTTGATACAGAAGCTGAAAATACATGTGATATCCCTTTCAGGCAAATTGATAATAATACGTATCAGGAGGATCACGTGTACCACATTCTCCTTGTACACATGGTAAATTGTAATGACTGTAAAGAGCTAAAGTATGTGTGGAATTATGGGGAATTTTTCTCGACCTATCAGCATTCAAAAAGATCTGGCTGGCTGGTGCTTATTTGTCCTGACTGCAGTTGCATGCTGGGCGCCTCTGATATTTTACTGCCTGCTGGTTTCCGAATGTTTTCTACAAATAGATCTAACAGAGAATACAAATGACCCGGTTAAGTCCTCAGCCTTTTTAAAAAAAAATTCTTTAAGAAGGAAACTGTCAACTCCTTAATGATTCATTTTTTTTGCAAGTTACAAATTAAGAATCAGTATTTAGGCAAAATCATTAAACAAGAATTAAATAGCAACATATGTTTTCTTTTCCCCTTGTTGCTTACGCCACCAAGATGTATCCCAGTTAATATGAGGCCAAGTGAGTCTGTCTGTTTTAATGTGAAAACCTAGCTCGGTTTTCAAAGTCTGGAGCCGATCTAATTATCTCATTAAGAAAAACTCTGTTTTCTTGATTTCAATCTGTTGAGTGCTCCTGCTTTTCCCTTTGAAATGTTGCTCCACCCAGCAGAATTGCCATAAAATATTCATAGTCTAATTAAAGGCGGCCGGTGTTGCAATTTGTCACGATGTGTGAGCATATATGATATGATATATACTTTTTATTTTTTCTAGAAAGGATGCAAATTAATATTTTACTTTAGATAACTGCGACACAAATATTGCTGTTTTTAAACTGCAGTTTGTTGTTGATAAGCAGAACGAGTTTTTAAAATTACAGAAAGAAAAAATACAGAAAGTCCACGTACATTTATTTATATCCCACTTTTCTTTCCAGTGGGAATCCAAAGCAGCTTACAACATCGTTCTCCCCTCCTCTATTTTATCTTCACAACAAGCCTGTGGCGTAGATTAGGCTGAGAGAGAGAGAGTGATTGACCCAAGGTGACCCAGCAAGCTTCCATGGCAAAGTGGAAGCTTGCCATGATTCGAACCTAGGTCTCTCTGATCCTAGTATGACCCTCTAACCACTACCCCACGCTGGCCATACCTTGGGCTCTTTTATGAACAGAGGCTTTGCTTTAGAACAAACTACAACTTTGGATGAGTGTTCAAGACAGAAGAACTTGGTCCCATTTAGTTTCAAAGACCAAAGGTCAAAATCAAGCCGTTTTTCTTATTTTTATATCAATACCATTAATAGCAATCCATACAAATGGGATTAGTAACCCTTTGCAGCTGCCCGAAGACACTTGCTATCTCAGCAGGGTTCTGGTGGTCCCTCATCGGAGCTTAAATAACTAATTAGCATGGCAAATTACATCCACGTGTTCCTCGTACATAAAACATGATTACCCTTCCGTGCGTTTGAAATGTCTCGGAGCCCTTAACAGTTCTTAGTGCCGGTGACTGTAGACCCAATGAGGAATTTGGGAGTTGGATTTTTGGAAAGAGTTGTGATTTTTCTCCTTCTGAATTACCACCTGCAAAGTGACAAAAGGTTGTGGAAGTATAAGCTATCATATTTTATGCAGGTACATTGGAAACGTGGCGCATGCACACAGTCTCAAGTCCCCAAGCTGCTGATTTGCAACCTTAAGGTTCCCTTTTTTAGGAAAGGACAAACATTCTGCCATGTAGACTCCACAGATGCTATGGGTGAGGCTTGTACCTTCATCACAGAGAATGAAGATTTGGCCAATATTAGCTATTTCCTACAGAAAAGTATAGTTCATGATACAACAGAAGAAAAGAGCAAAAGTCCAGTACCACCTATAAGACTAACAAAATTTGTGGTAGGGCATGAGCTTTTGTGGCCCTGACCTGGATAGCTCAGGGAGCCTGATCTCATCAGATCTCAGAAGCTAAGCAGAGTTGGCCTTGGTTAGTAATTAGATGGGAGACCTCCAACAAAGACCACAGTTGCAGAGGCAGGCAATGGCAAATCACCTCTGTTAGTCTCTTGCCATGAAAACCGCACCAGGGTCTCCATAAGTCAACTCTGACTTGAGGGCACTCTCCACCACCACCATGAGCTTTCGTGAGTCACAGCTCACTTCGTCAGATATCTTCTTCGGTATCTGAAGAAGTGAGCTGTGGCTCAGGAAAGCTCACACCCTACCACACTTTATAGATGCTGTTGGACTCTTGCTCTTTTCTACTGCTACAGACAGACTAACACGGCTACCGATCTTGATCATCATGATACCACAGAATCACAAGTCAGCTCTGCAAACCTTTTGATCAGCAAAGGCCTGCCACCAAACATGGCAGTTTCCCCCTTCGTGCGGGGAAGATAATCTAACTTCCTGACTTTATCACCCCATACATTCCCTTTCTGGTGTCGACCAGTGGTACAGAATAGGGGACATGCCTGGTGCAATGATATCAGGATAGGGGGTGATTTTTACCTTTTGTAACACGAAGCTGTGCACAGGACTGCCATTTTCAGCAGCAGTCCTGTGTTTATCAGATGGGTTGCTCTCTGAGAAATTGTCCTTGCAATTGAAGCGTGCAGGCTGTGCTTCTGGCAATAGCAGGGCTTTCCCTCTTTTTGCAAAGCAACAAGCTTTTGCAGGTTGGGGGGGATCTTATTTGCATCTCCCAGGCCACAGTGGGAAGTAGTGTCTCGGATAGGATATCCTGATGAAATATAGCTGTTATGACCCACCCAACTGAATGCAACTTTCCAGCGGGGCACCATGGCCTGCTGGGTGCTTGACAATTCCCTGTTTTGCAGGCCTATTGGGAGGTGGCAAATAAGGTTGTTGAGTCCAAGCACGCTGCCATATAAAGGGAAGTTGGCTGTGCTTTGTTGGGTAGGTCTCAGGCTGCAGTAAATCTAGCTTGGGGGCTATTCTCTCTCTGCCCATCCAACCTGTTTCTGGGACTCAAGCATGATATACTTACCTGCATCCTCATAGAATCATAGAGGTGGAAGGGGTCTTACAGACCATCTAGTCCAACCCCCTGTCCAATGCAGGAACAAACTAAAGCATGCCGGACAAATATTCGTCCAGCTGTTCCTATCGAATCACAACCTCCTACCCAGGGGCCATTTTGTAGAAAAAGAGCTGGAGGAACTCATTAGCATAACTCATTAGCATATGCCATGCCCCTTGACATCACCAGAAGTGTGTCATTAGCATAACTGATTTGCATATGCCACACACCCTGACATCACCTATCCTGGCTGTTTTGGACCCAATCCTGGCCATTCAGGGCCGAAATTGGGCCCAAAATGGCAAAAAAAAGGGTCTGAAAATGGCCAAAAAGGGAGCCAAAATGGTCAGGATCGGGCCGCTGCTGAGCAGGAGAGTGATCCACCACCCGTCAGAGGTCCGATCCGGGCCGTTTTGGCCCCTATCCAAGCTGAAATGGGCCCAAATGGCCGAGTCAGGTGGGCGGGGCCACCTGACATGTGACCTCTTTGGGGAACTGCTGGAACTGTGTTCCTGCGTGTTCCCCCTCAAAATGAGCCCTCCTCCTACCAACTCATTTTTGTTAGCTGTTGGGATTTTTTTAATGGGATTCTGTTTGGGCCAAGGATGCACATCAGAGAAGCTCTCCCCCCAAGAATGAAATTGTATTATAATATTGGAGACGGACATGAAAATAAGGCAGCCGTGCACGAGAGAGTCAGCGGAACAGATTATTGGGTCCTTTTCATGTACGAAAGCAACTCTTTTCTCCAGCCCCTGCTACAATCCACCTCGTTTGGGTGTAAAAACTGTTCTGTTTAGCATTTAACTTCAAAGTCAACTTTATCTACTCTGGAGAGGTAAGTGTGCAGCTAGACTGCATGCAATTGTCTATTCTAGCCTATTTTTACTGTCCCTGTCAGAGATGGAGTTGGAACTGGCATATTGTCTAAGAGAAAATGCTTCCCAGCTCCGGATTTCAATCGAGGATTGAATCTCTTCGGGAATAGATTGAGGTCATCTCCTCTGAATGCGGAAACGGTCAGAATGCTAAAACAGAGGCTTCAAAGAAGCCCCTTAATCACTTTTTTAAAAAATCACTGCCGTGTTATGAAGGTATGTGTCTGGTTCTGTAGCTTTCTTTGTCACAAGGGGCTGTGTGAGTTGCCTGTTTTCTGGCTCAGACGTCCGCTTTTGTCAGGCGGGGCGGCCAGCTACCAGTGGGAGCCGACTGCCTAACAATTTGTCCATTGTGGTGTAAAACACAGTCGTGAAGCACTGGATTCTGTCAAAGTTCATTTAAAGATTTCACGACATTTGGGGAGAAATTGAAAATGCCCTGGTCTCTACAGGATAGTTTCTTGTAACGTTTATGACATTCCCTTTACAAGAAAATAAAACATGATTTCTCCCTGTTTTATTTAACAAGATAGGCTGTGCTAGCTGAAAGCCGTAAGATTACTAATTATTTTGCATTAAATGATGGCGGCCTTGATCCATCTACAGTCACAGACGGATGATCACCTGTATGAACTGATGGACCCAGATTGAGGGGGGTGGGGAACCATGTTACTATTTACCTCACAATAACAACAACAACATTCGATTTATATGCCGCCCTTCCGGACAACTTAACCCCCACTCAGAGCAGTTTACGAAGTGTGTTATTATTATCCTCATGACAATCACCCTGTGAGGCAGGTGGGGCTGAGAGAGCTCTGAGAGAGCTGTGACTGACCCAAGATCACCCAGCTGGCTTCAAGCGGAGGAGTGGGGAATCAAACCCCATTCTCCAAGTTAGAGTCCTTTTGCTCCTAACTACTACACCAAGAGCTTGGATGAACACATATGGGATCGGACTGTTGGCCATCAAAGTCAGTCAGGTCTACTTCGACCTGCAACAGCTCTTCAGAGTCTCTGACAGGAGACTTTCCCATCACCTCTTACTTGATCCGTTTGCCTGGAGATGCTGGGACCAGAACTAGGTCCTGTTGCATACCGAGCAGGCTGTCCCGATGAGGAACATTGTGGTCTTGCCGGGGAAACGTTTCCACATGTCTTTGCTTCAGCGGTTACATTCAATGCCTTCTGAGCATCCTCTGGGCCTTCCCGCTGCAACCCACAGGCTAAGAAACAGCCTTGAGACTTGTGGTGCGATGAGGTAATTTTGAACTTACCTCACGGGACAACACACGCTTCAGGTGTAAAGGACAGAATGAACAGCCAGCAAGCTTGTCGTTCCGTCCCACCATCTCCACAGAGTGTGTGTGTGTGTGAACGCTACTAATGTTTGAATTTGGAATTAGAACACATTTGCAACAGCAGTTGGCAATGAAATAAAGACACAGGAGCTATTTTACAAAGATGTGGATCTTTAGCCTTACCACAGCGATGGGAAGTGAGATCTTACTATTGAGTTCTTGTCAACAGTACATCGCATTGTCATACATTATGATGAATTTTAAATAAACATGCAATGGAATTGTCATTTTGTTGAGAGAAGAGAGTCTTATACCATATTCTTTGACTGATTCTACATATTAAATTAATGGGAATCGTTTTTCTAAGAAATTTGAGGTATAATTTGGATTTTCCATACTTTTCACTTATGTTGAGATCTTGTCAGTTATGATTTCCCAAATTTTATTATTAAATCAGCTTATGCAGGAAAATGTTTACCCTCCTTCCAACTTCCTGTCACAAGGAGTTTGGCTGCTCTTAATAACAATACTATGAGTTCCCTTCTGACTTGAGGGATTGTTCCATTGCCAACTTATATATGCTTAGATTTGAACCCAGGTCTTCCAACCTTTTTGAACCTGTGGGCACCTCTGGAATTCTGACACAGGGCACGAACACAAAAATGGCTGCAGTGGGAATAGGGTTACCAACTCCAGGTTTGGAAATACCTGGAATTTGGAGGCAGAGTCTGTGGAGAATAGGTTTGGTAATGGGAAGGCGCTCAACAGGGGTGTGATGCTATAGAGTCCACCTGGGGTCATTTCGTAGAAAAAGCTGGAGGAATTCATTAGCATAACTCATTAGCAAAACCCATTAGCATATGCCACACCCCCTGACATCACCTATCCTGGCTGTTTTGCACCCAATCCTGGTCATTCAGGGCTGAAATTGGGCCCAAAATGGCAAAAAGGGGCTGAAAATGACCAAAAAGGGACCCAAAATGGTCAGGATCAGGCTGCTGCTGAGTGGGAGAGTGATCCACCACCCATTTTAGGCCCGATCTGGGCCATTTCGGCCCCAATCCAGGCTGAAACAGGCCCAAAATGGCTGAGGGTTAGGTGGGTGGGGCCACCTGACATGTGACTTCTTGGGGGAACTGCCAGAACTGCATTCCTGTGCATCCCCCCTCAAAATGAGCCCTGGAGTCCACCCTCCAAAACCGCCATTTCCTCCAGGGGAACTGATCTCTGTAGTCTGCAGTTCTAATTCTGGGAGATTGCCAGGCCCCGCTTGGAAGATTGCAGTCCTGTAAATGGTGCACTTTAGAGTCTCTGTTGGTGGCCTTTGGAAAAGCCAGTATCTACCAAACATCCTGCAATTTGCAAGAGAGGGACACTAGTGGACTGGGAAAGAGGAGTAAGAGACAGAACTAAACCAACACTGTGGTGGCAGCTAGCACCAAAGCAACGTTCTGTTTTGCAGAGCCAATCCGAACTTCCGTGGCCAATCAGAAGGCCCTGCTGGGCAAGGGCCCCACTTGGCCCCACCCACCTTCTGTAAATATTTGGTGGGTGCCATGTAAGATGTCGGCGGGCACCACGGCACCTCTGACACCGGGTTGGAGACTCTGGCTCGGTCCGCTGCACTAATACTGAGTTTATGGGCTTTGAATGCCTTCATTGCTTTTCCTTTCTGTTTCTACAGTGTGTCCCAGTGGAAGATATGGGAAGGACTGTGCCGAAGTGTGTTTATGCACTAACAACGGGACGTGTAATCCTGTCGATGGATCGTGCCAGTGTTTCCCAGGCTGGATAGGAAAAGACTGTTCACAGAGTAAGGAGCAAGCCCTTCTTTTTTCATATGCCCCTGCTTTGTAATGGGGCCTTTGCCAAAAGCACAGAAATCCCCAAAATCCCCCAGAAATCCCTTTATAGCATAACCCTCTTGTTCAGTGTTGGTGGTTTCCCCCCAAAGTCAGCTTGAAGATTCAAAGGGTGTTTTCCTAGTTTGTGAGCTCTCCTGCTTTTAACTCATTAACTCTCTAATTGTGTCAGGGTATCTTTAAAAGGATGACATTTTGATTAATGAGTTTACAGATGAGGACAATGACCCTCCTTTGGCTGGAACGACTGACGAACATCCGCAGCTTGCCTAACTTGCAGGTCTGGAATCTCCTTTCCAGACTGGGACTGAACTCCCAGAGCAACTGAAGGAACAAGAAGACAATAAAGCCTCTGAGCATGTGCAGAGTTCTCACCTCTGAGTTGCCATGGACCATCTGCAATTCCTTAGAATGAAAAAAGGGAATGTAGCCGAGATCAGAGAGTGAAACTTCTGGCAGACCTTCTCTTTAGAACTTAGAGTCTCTCTACGCAAGACCTCTTACATGAGGACACTCAAGTGAAGGGAGACACAAGTTATCGGGAAACATAGTTTAAAAAGACAAAGGCGAAGGCTCTGTCAGTTTCCCCTCTCTACACAGAGCCCCTCAAGATTGCTCCTCAGAGGGTTTGTTAATTTCCTCTTTGCCTCCCCAAAGGCTCTGTCAATTTCACCTCCCCTTCTGGAGCAGCAATCTTTACCTGCTCTGTAGAGAGGGAAAATTTGACAGAGCCTTTGCCTCTGTCTTTTTAAACTACATTTCCCAGCTAACCTTTTGTCTCCCTTCACTTGAACGTCCTCGTGTAACAGGTCTCATGTAAAGAGACTCTTAGTATTGGTACAGTTTAGAGTCTGGATTGGTGTCCTTCAGAAAAAACGGTATTGACTCAAACATCCTGCAGTTTGCAAGAGAGGGACACTAGCCCTGGTCTACCTTACAGGGCTGATGCCAGACTCGACTCCTTCTGTTACTAACAGTACTCATGAAATCTCTCCTTTGTGTCCCCTGAAATTCTGCAATAAGTTTGAGGAAAACCATTCGTTATGTGAACGGCCCAAAACAAATCTTAAGTGTGCTGTCATTTAGTTCTTGTTTAGTTCAATCAAAGTCCAGTGTTACCTTAGAGTAGAGTAATTCCAAACAGGATTGCCCTGTTTATCAGCTATATGTGACACCTTCCAAAATAGTCCAGTGAAGGCATTCCTCCAGGTGTCTTCATGCATAAAACTGTGCATTCAGTAATAATTTTTTAAAAAAAACACAGTGTGAGTTTATTCATGTATAATATACAGCCGCAGTTCAGTTTCCTTGTCTTTGCCGAGATAAGTTTATAATTCTAAAGCAGCAGTTTCCTTTTTAGTGGTATAGAAAGATCAGTTCATTCTTTTTAGCACGTTCCATAAGAATTCATTAAGCAATCATCTGTTGTGTGCTGCAATGCCCGTGTGGCTGGGAAATTAGAGCGATGTTATATTCTTTTTGCGCTTAATTTACTTGTAAAAGTCTAGGCATTTTTTTGGAAGGATATCAGCAACCCCTCTGCAGTTGCCTAGGTGGAAGATTGACATTTGCAAATCCCAAAACTGGCATTTCCCAAACGAATCCCTTAATTGGAGGTGGATCGTCTCTGGGAAGGCCTAGGCTGGCGCTCAGGAATACTTCATATTCACGGTGCACGGGTATTAGACAGCATTTGCAGTAAAATACATTAAACCTCCAGTGATAAAGGAGGAATCGGATAAAAACAGACAGCTGTAATTTTGCTTTTATTGTGCCCCTTCCACAGGCTGAATATTGCTGTCACTCAAAAAAGAATTAGTAAGGCTGTCAATTTCATAGCGGGTTCATTACATTTAGACAAGTAATTGGGAAATCACTGTTCATTTCTGTTTAACTTTGGTGACGGGGAATGCTTTGTTCTTCTTTAAAACCGATTGCACACATCCTGAAGCCCAGCCGTGGTGTCAGCAAGGTATTTTGAAAAAATTGTAGAGGAGCAGGGTCTTTAATGCCCCAATCCACTGGCCCCTTGATGTCAGAGAGGCCTCATGTGTTCACAACCGTTCTTTTGTGAATAGTGAAATACTATTAGAGTTACACCGTTCGAATCTGTTTGACTTCAATGGATTTAGGAAGGGGGTTACTCTGTTTAGGATTGCACTGTTAATTCACTTCTGTGGAATGTGCACAAATGGATATATAAGTACAATTAAGATCTGCAACATGGCAATTCAGTGGTCTTTGTTAACGGGTTTTTATCTCTGGGGGAAAGGAACTATTCTTAGTAAAGAAGAGTAGAGGAACTGTAAATCTTGCTTTTAGATTTCTAAAAGTTATATAGATGCAATTTAATTCCCAGTGTTTGTTAAAATATGGCATTCTTGTTTTGACTCAGCCATTCGTTTCTTCTCTCTGCAGCTTGTCCAGTTGGCTTCTGGGGTGCAGATTGTTTTCACTCCTGCAGTTGCCACAACAGTGCAACCTGTAGCCCCCACGACGGAGAATGTAGGTGCACTCCTGGTTGGACGGGACCGTATTGTACCCAAAGTAAGAGGACTGCTTTTGGAAGACTGCTGAGCTGGAAACCTGCAAGTGCCAATGCTGCCCCCTTGTGCCCAGCCCTAGAAATGCAGCCTTATTATGGGCACTTCCTAATTAAATCTCTGGGGGAAAGGAACTATTCTTAGTAAAGAAGAGTAGAGGAACTGTAAATCTTGCTTTTAGATTTCTAAAAGTTATATAGATGCAATTTAATTCCCAGTGTTTGTTTTCTAGTCCGATTCAACAGGGTTCTAGCTAAGAATAGGGGCGCTGAAACAAATTCAAATAATAATATCAAATCATTTTTTTAAAAAATTAGGGAACTGTTTAGCAGTGGTTTTATTCTCCAGAATGTGACAGAGCGGCATTATTCAAAATTAAGGGGCACTGTTCAGTGTATCCTTGAGAGCCTGGCATCCTTGTCCTAAAAACCACTTCCAAAATCGTTACATGCCAGTGAGCTTCACCACACCTTTTTAAAAACAAACTGAGTTTCCTTCAGGCTTCCTCTCTGCCGCACCCATTACCATTTCTCTAAATCACTAACAGCCCCCCATACCCTACAACTTGGCAGATCACACTGTTGTAAATGCTGCAGAATATCTCCCCCCCCCCACCCGCCTTCATATTTGTAATGGGTCTGCCCTTCAAGAGCTAAATAGAATTGAGCTGTAAATCACGCAGGCCGTCCTGAAAGTATTTTCGTGGCTGTTGTTCTTAATGCCTCCAAGTGCACAGATTTTCTTCTTTGCCTTCGGATCCCTCTCCCTGCAGGGTGCCCGGCTGCCTTTTATGGCGCCAACTGTGCCAACGTTTGCCAGTGCCAGAACGGAGCGGACTGTGACCATGTTACTGGGCAGTGCACCTGCCGGACTGGATTTACTGGGAAGCATTGCGAGCAAAGTAAGGAATGGGGGGAAGGTGCTTCCGTTTTTCCGGGGGTTGATTTTCCTTTGTGATTCACAAAGGTGATTTTTTTTTAAAAAATGGCGATTTAAGAAAAAGTCCCTCAAGTTCTGCTTCAGGCTGCAGAAGGCTTATGCCTTGTAGCTGACTTTGAAATATTTTTCTGCTACCAAGTGGTCCCTTTGAAAGATGCAAACATGTTTGCCACTCAGACAGAAATAGAGAATGCTGGAAAATCCCCTAAATGTTACGAGTGATTCCACACACATTAGATAATGCACTTTCAATGCATGGTTGTTGTGCACTTGATAAAGTGCACTTTCAATGCACTTTATCAATCGTTTGAGGTGGATTTTTTGTTCCACGCACAAAAAAATCCGTTCCAAATGATCTATAAAGAGGATTGGAAGTGCATTATCCAACGTGTGCGGAATCACTCTTAGTGGGTTTATTTGGATTTAGGAACTCTTAGACTCCTGGGGGGATAGAGGACCCTGAGGAATTACATGATGGGATGGGTCTGCAACAGGAAGGGGGAATCAGTGGAAATTGCAGATTTAGTCCAGATCCAGCCCCCTATCACCAAATGGCAGGTTGCATACCAAAACACCCAGGCGTTCCCTTCAAGTTCACAGGGTGTCATTATTGGCATTATTCTTAGGTTTCTTATGTAGTGAAAACATTTCTATCTTGCCTTATCTCCTTGGGCTCAAGAGAGTGAACAATATCACAACCAGGACATCTAAATCATAATCCAGTTAATCAGATCTGAGCAGATTAAAATGCACAATTTAGGAGCTGGTTGGGTTGTTATATACAGTTGCCTGTTTCTCTGAGCTGTTTCCTCATAGGTTTTGTATGAGAACAAAATGACCCAGCAGCTTGAAACAGAACGTAATGTTTACAATTTAGTATATTAATTTCAAATCAATAGTGTTATGTGGGTAGCCATGTAGGTCTGCAGTAGAACAGCAGGATGAGAGTCCAGCATCACCTGGTGACTCCTGTGAGTTTGCAAGTGGGGAGAAGTTTTGTGGACCATAAAAAAAGGTAAAAGTAGTCCCCTGTGCAAGCACCAAGTCATTACTGACCCATGGGGGGACATCGCATCATGATGTTTTCTTGGCAGACTATTTGTTATGGGGTGGTTTGCCTTTGCCTTCCCCAGTCATCTACACTTTACCCCCAGGAAACTGGGTACTTGTGGACCATACAAGCTGGTAAAAATCTGCTGGTGGTCCCTGGCCCAGGGAGGCTCGTCTGACCTCAACCAGAGTCAGGGCCTTTTCGGTCTTGGCTCCAACTTGGTGGAACTCTCTGTCTGCGGAAACCTGAGCCCAAATACTATTTTTTCGTCAGGCCTGTAAGACAGAGATGTTCCACCAGGCATATGACTGAGGCTAGGTTTGGGGTGAACCTTCTTACCAGTCTCCTGTTGGGGTGGTAGTGTAACCCCCTCCCCAGTTTCTATCAGTGAGACCGCTGCTGGTTTCTCCACCTCCCACCCATAGAAAAGTTTATTGGGGCTAGGTAAATTGGGACCATCTTCCTGAGTTATTTTATGGTTGAACTGTATGTTATTTATGATTTTAACGTAAATTTTAATGTAACTTTTAATATTGTTGTATCTGCTCTGAGCCCGTTCATGGGGAGAGCACACTAAAAATTGAATAAATCAAATCAAAATCTTAGAGACCCAACAAGATTTTCAAGGTATAAGCTTTTGAGAGTAAGAACTCTGTTCAGAGCTTCCACTGAAAATCTTGTTGGTCTTTAAGGAGATGCGAGACTCAAATCCTGCTAATTCCAAATCAGTATTTATCACGACATTGGCACTAGGGAGCATAGCTTATTTCCAATTGACTTTGGGGAGGTCTCTTTCTGATGGAACAACCAGACTTTCTTCCTTAAAGCTGGCCAATGTTTATTATAAAGAAATGGGGTACTTGGCTTGTATGTTCCATAAAAGTCCCCCCCTTTGCAAACTCGCAGGAGTCACCACCAGACCGGTTTACAGCCTTCCCCTCTATTTGTTATTGAATGTTGCTCTCAGATACATACTACGCTGTCGGCAGATTTATTGTTCTGGACCATCATGGTAATTGTATGAATAAATTTTGTCACTGGATAGTCAATCATTTGGTCTGTGATAGAAATGCAGAAACCGAATGCTGTAATCCAAGAGGGAGGAGGGAGAGAAACGCACAGAAAATGCCAGGTGTTCAATTTGAAGTATATTAAGGATAATATTTCTGAAGCATCGCAAATAGCAAGATGGGAATGCAACCTTCTTTGGGGCTTTATAATCTTCAGCCAGGTTCTAAATAGCTGTGCAGTGAGTCCCACAGGGACGGAAAAGAGCAGCCAAAGTGGCCCAAGGGGTGGAGCATACTCCCTAAAAGAAAAAGTTAAACTTTGGAGGGCTTTTTAGTTTAGTTTGAAAAGACAGTTGACAGGGAACAGTGTGGAATTCTACAAAATCATACAATGTAGAGGAAGTGGGTGGAAGGACATTTTCCCCCCTCCATCTGTTACAGTATCAGTTGCCTAAACAGATGAATCTATGGGCTGCACATACAAAAAAAATTCATTGCCCAGTGCATAAACCAATTAATGGGATTTGCTGCCCCAAATTGCCATTAGCTTTAGGCTGATCCGGAAGGGCTGCTCTTAGGGTTTTACGACACAGTTCCTGAATCCCCCCAAGCCCCAATTTGGGGCTGCAAAGAAGAGAGGGACAAAAGTCTGAGGGCTGGCAGAGCTGGGCAGTTTGTTTTCATATAGTGCTTGGGAGGGTCTGGGCAGGAGGTTGAGGGATGAGGGGCTCTCAGCAGTTCTGCGCATGGCTCATGATATGGCTGAAGCACCAAATCTGGTAAGAGAGCCAAACCCTGAGCAACGCCTGGATAGGACTCCCCTCTAACTGCTTAAAGAAAGAGCAAAGGGTAAACCTAGCAGAGGTGGGACGGGGCTTTGGGCACATTCAAGGAAGGAGGGCATTCCACAGCAGAGGTGCTTCCATTAGGAAACCCTTTCCCTGTACCCTGGCTGATGACTGTGTGCCCAGAGGGTAGACTTCAGAGGACTTGCTAAGCTGTGCTTAAAGGTCCCTCTCAGGACACACAAACCCTTTTCACATGTTACAGTAAACACACATACATTATTATTTTTATTCTGTTTATAGTCCGCCTTTCTCACTGAGACTCAAGGCAGATTACACAGTGTAGGTTAATACAATCAACGGATGAAACAGTCAGCAACCAGTCAACAAAGAATACCATAGGATTGCAGAAATTTGAAAACACACAGAAATCTGATACAAAGCAGAAAACAATGCTGAAAAGAAATAAGCAAGTCGACACAGCATACTGACCAATGCAGGACTATCCAGTAGGAGCATACTTACAGCCAGGGGTCATATCGTAGAAACAGAGCTGGAGGAACTCATTAGCATAACTCATTAGCATATGCCACACCCCTAGCCATCATGAGAAGTGTGTCATTAGCATAACTGATTTGCATATGCCACTCCCCCTGACATCACCTATCCTGGCTGTTTTGGACCCAATCCTGGCCATTCAGGGCTGAAATTGGGCCCCAAATGGTCAGGATCAGGCTGCTGCTGAGTGGGAGAGTGATCCACCACCTATCAGAGGCCCGATCCAGGCCGTTTCGGTCCCAATCCAGGACGAAACGGGCCCCAAATGGCCAAGAGTCAGGTGGGCAGGGCCACCTGACATGTGGCCTCATTGGGGAACTGCTGTAACTACGTTCATGCACGTTCACCCTCGAAATGATTCCTGCTTACAGCAACAGACAGTACACGTTCCCTATCCCTTCACATCCTGCATACATGGGTGCACGTCTGTTTATAAGAAAGAGCCAGCGTACGTTCACTTTACAAACAAAGCCAGGGACCAGTTCCTGGATAAACGTGGGGCTTGTATCACGTGTTTAGCTGTACACAAACACTGAATGTAACGTGAGAATTACTCCATGCATGTATTAAAAACAAGTGGTCACAGATTTTACTTGCATACACTATAACATAATCCTGCTCCCAATTTACAGTGACTGCACGTACGGCCCATGTTCAGTGTACTCTTGATTTTTCTTTATACATGCATGGAGTAATCCTCAGGTTACATTCAACACATGTATAGCCAGGGGTAATTTTGTAGAAAAGGAGCTGGAGGAACTCATTAGCATAACTCATTAGCATAACTCATTAGCATATGTCATGCCCCTTGACATCACTGGAAGTGTGTCATTAGCGTAACAGATTTGCATATGCCACACCCCCTGACATCACCTATCCTGGCTGTTTTGGACACAATCCTAGCCATTCAGGGCAGAAATTGGGCCCAAAATTGTAAAAAGGGGCTGAAAATGGCCAAAAAGGGGCCCAAAATAGTCAGGATCGGGCCGCTGCTGAGTGGGAGAGTAATCCACCACCTGTCAGAGGACCACTCCGGGCCATTTTGGCCTCAATCCAGGCTGAAACAGGCCCAAAATGGCCGAGAGTCAGGTGGGCGGAGCCACCTGACATGTAACCTCTTTGGGGAACTGCTGGGACTGTGTTCCGGCGCGTTCCCCCTCAAAATGAGCCCTGTGTATAGCTCAGTATGTGATACAAGCCCCCAGTAACAGTCCTCAGTTTCATTCATAAAGTGAATGCACATTAGGTCTTTCTTACAGATGTATGCACAATATATGCAGTTTGTAGTGCATTCATTGTAATGTGCAAACAGAATTTGTAAACAGGGCTATTATCGAAGAGGGCTGGGTCTTGTAGGGAGTGCAGAGTTGGAGGTCCCAGTAAGCCCCTCTGCGTGGAGGGGATATGCAGTCTTGGCTGTTCTTCTGGCCTTCTCTTTAATGAGCGAATACTCTGTCAAAATCCTTGGTTGCAAAAGCCAGCCTGGAAGCTGCTTTGTCAAAGTGAAGAGGATCCTTCTCGAGCCGTTTTCCACCTTGAATTTACAGAGTGTCCCCCGGGAACATTTGGCTATGGCTGCCAGCAGTTGTGTGAATGCATGAACAACGCCACCTGTGACTACGTGACGGGCACGTGTTACTGCAGCCCAGGATTCAAAGGCATCCGATGTGATCAAGGTGAAGTAAAATTCCTTCCCCTCCCTTTTATAATTGGGCCCCTGAACATTCCTTTGCATGGTCTGCCTGCCAGGATGTGTGTGAGTTATGGTCAGGAAAAAGATTCAGGTCCAGTAGCACCTTAGAGACCAGATAAATTGCCAGGGTGTGAGGTTTCAAGAGTCAAAATAGAAAAGAGTCCAGTAGCACCTTTAAGACTAACCAAGTTTACTGTAGCATAAGCTTTCGAGAATCACCGTTCTCTTCTTCAGATGCATCAGATGAAGAAAAGAATCACAGTTCTCTTCTTCTAATGCATCTGAAGAAGAGAGCTGTGGTTCTCGAAAGCTTATGCTACAGTAAACTTGGTTAGTCTTAAAGGTGCTACTGGACTCTTTTCTATTTTTGCTACTACAGACTAACACGGCTAACTCCTCTGGATCTTCAAGAGTCAAAGCTCCCTTTGTCAGACACATGGAGTGGGAAAAGCTAGGAGTCTATAAAATACAGGTAGTGAGTGGGAAGGGTACTGCAAATTAAATTGTCAGGATAATACATGTTGTAATTAGGTTGACAGAACATAGGTACGAAGTGCATAAAATTAGCATCCGTAATGAGAAAAAAAATCCTACGTCCTGATTCAACCCTGCGGGTGTCCATTGTCCCAAATTTGCAAATAAACTCATTTTCAGCGCTCCTGCGTTGTAATTTTCCTTTGAAGTTTCTCTTCTTGAGAACTGCTGCTCTGAGGTCAGCGATGGAATGTCCTGGCAGGTTGAAATGTTCTCCCACTGGTTTTTGAATGCTGTGGTTTTTGAAATCAGATTCATGTCCATTCATTCTTATACGAAGGGACTGATCTGTTTGTCCAAAGCAGAATTTTGAAGGGCGTGGCTGACACTTGGAGGCACGTGTAATGTAAGAAGATGAACAAGCGAATGAGCCTGAGATGGTGTGGCTGGTGTTGTTAGGTCCAGTGGTTGTGTTGCTGGGAGTGAATATGGGGACAGAGTTGGCGTCTTGGTTTATTGCAGGCCCTGGTTTGTGTCCGTGTTGTGAAGTGCATTGTTGTGAGGGAGTTGTCGTTTAAGGTTGGGGTGGCTGTCTGTGGGCAAGAAAAGGTTTGCCTCCCAATGCCTGTGAGGGCAGGATCGTTGTCCAGCATAGGTGATGCCCAATGATGCGCTGAACTGGTTTTCTGCTTTGCAAGCAAAAGGGAGGTGAAGGGCTTGAAAACATTCCCAGCTTTGCTGTACGTTCAAGAGAGCTAGAAACTTGGACGCTTTGAAATAAATGCTGGAATTCTCAGGTACCTGGATCCATGTTGGTTAACGGGCGAACAGAATAAACCCATCACAAGTCATGTTCCTCTCTAGAGTGCAGTACGTGCAACAGATAGGGTTGCCAGCCTCCAGGTGGTGACTGGAGATCTCCCAGAATTACAACTGATCTCCAGGTGACAGGTATCAGTTCCCCTGAAGAAAATGGCAGCTTTGCTGCATGCACTCTACAGCATTATACCCCACCGAGGCCCCTCCTCTCCCCAAACCCCACCCTCTCCAGGCTCCACCCTCCCAAATCTCCCGGAATGTCCCAACCCAGTCCTGGTAACCCTAGCAACAGAGCACGTGTCGCTCTCCCCAAGTTTCATGAACTCCCCTGTTCCTGACAACTGAGATTGTAGCTCTGTGTGTAAATCCCTTTTGGGGAGGGGGGAGGCTGTTGGCATGGGGAGGGAAGATGAACCCGGAGGGCAAACAAAGGCAGGTGGGAAGCAAGAAAAGAGGACGAGGCTGTGGCAACCAGGGAAGGGAAAGCGGACATGAGGAGGAAATGCAAAGCGCCCCGCAAGTTCTTGTGGGTGCCCCACTTGTTTTATATATATATATATTAGCCTCATTTTTGCAAAACAGACTCTGCCACTCAACTTAACCATGCATTGTTGAATTATTTTTAACAGCGGCTCTCATGATGGAAGAATTAAATCCCTACACTAAAATTAGCCCTGCGCTTGGATCCGAGAGGCATTCGGTCGGAGCAATCATTGGAATTATTCTCCTCCTCCTAATTATTATGGTTTTGCTGGCACTGTTCGTGTGGTATCGACGGAAGCAGAAGGAGAAAGGCCACGACATGCCGAGCGTCTCGTACACTCCTGCCATGCGGATGACAAACACCGATTACTCACTTTCTGGTAAGAGCCTTTTGGGGTCTTAATGAAATGCAGGTCCAAAGTCCTTCCTGCTAGAGGGGAGAGGAAATAAATGACCTTCCTTTTTCTGAGCAATGTACTAGGTTTCCCCTTGGATGTAGCCAACTTTCTTCCCAAAGTCTTGCCTTTGGTATATAGGAAGTCTGGGGCACCCAGAGTTTACTGACGAGCAGAACAAAATACCCCTGATGCCTTCCCCCGAGAACCAGAGAAACTGGCATTGTACCGGTTTCAATTAGGACAATCCACGGCTTGAATCTGCAGAAAATACTTCCTTAGAAGTCACTGGGAGTTCTCACTGCGGGATCAGTCACCACAGACTTGCATTTCTATCTATAACACATGCTCACAGATACGTTTATGCATTGTCTCGATAATCGTTACAACAACCCTGGAAGGTAGGTCGGTATTCCCACCCCCGGTAAGGAGGGCTGGGGCTGAGTGGCTTGCGAATGGCTACTTGGGATTTCATGGCAGAGGTGAGATTTGAACGGAGGTCTTCTGCCCCCCAGCGCAGCCTCTTAGCCCAACCCCTTGTGATGCTCACCGATGCCAGCACTGTTTTCTGGATTGCCTTAATAAGGGGGGGGGGTCTTTGAGCCTAACGCGACGTTGCAAACTGCACAAGTTCGCCACGGGGACTTGCCGCTAAACTGCAGCTGCCAGTTCCTGGTGGAAACTCAGGACCTGATTTGGATCGGAACAACTGCACGAGAGGAGGAGGAATTCCTTCCTTCTCCCCTCTGCTGTTTTCAGCAGCTAAAACAGCCTGGGGGGTGCGGGGAGGAGCGCTATTTAGTCTTTGGGGAGCCAGCACACGCGGGTGCCGTAGGTCAGAGGCAGAGTGTCTGTTTGGCATGCAGTAGGTCCCAGGTTCGGCCTCCAGCATCTCCCGTTGAAAGGATCACGGGGATGGGAAAGACCTCTACCTGCAACAATGGAGAGTCACTGCCCGTCTGAGTCGGCAGTACTGACCTTGATGAACTGAGAGTCTGATTCAGTAGAAGCTTCCTGTGTCCGTGTGTCTTCAGGCACTCAGTACCTGTCCCGTCTTCCAGTGCTACTCATCTTGATCTGTCTTCCAATGGAATGTCCCCCGTGCGGTCCCCCGAGACTGTTTCAGCCACTGAAAACTGCATGGGGGAGAAAGCAGGAATTCCTCCTTCTCCCATGCTGTGGTCCTGATCCGAATCAGGCCTTGCTGCGCTTTTAGTCATGAGTCCCCACCAGGATTGTATCACCTATCTAGGCTCTATGCTGCAGATGTGAGGTCGTCGTAACCTTTGTGACTTCCCAAAGGACCCTCAACTGTTTTGTATGTGGGGAGGGGTGCTGTGAATTCTTTCATTAGGGATCCCACAGAACCAGAGCCGGTGCGCCCATTGAGGCTGGGCCGGCAGCCGCCTTGAGCGCTAAGGTGCCGAGGGGGCACCGGAGGGGGCGCCGGAGGGGGCGCCAGGGGTGGGGGCGTGCACCACGGTGCTCAATTGCCCCATGCTGCTGTGTCCAGCCAGGAGCTCTGTGCTGCTGCCGCCGCCACCGGCACAGGCACGGCAGGTGGCCAGGGCGGTGCGTGGAGCAACTGAGCTGGAGGGAGGATGCATGCGCGCCACCCCGTCCGCCTGCCACGCCTGACCCACAGCTGCTGCGCCCAGCCAGGAGCATGTGCTGGCGGTGGCAGCGTGGGGCAGCTGAACAGGCAGCCTCCCGGCCCTCTCACTCAGTTGCTCTGTGATGCCGCCGCCGGCACACAGCTGCGGGCTAGGCGCAGCAGGCAGCTGGAGCAGTGTGGGGCAACTGAACGGGAAGGCTGGGAGGCCACCTGTGCACTGTCCCTGCCCTGTGTGATGACATCACATGCAGTGACATCATCATGCAGTCCAGGTGCACACATGCACCAACACCCCTGGAAGCTGCCTCAGGCGCCAAAAACGCTGGCGCCGGCCCTGCACAGAACTACAACTACCATAATTCCTTGGAGACTGGCCATTTACCCAACTACCTGGAACGACAAAAGTAGATCGTCTTCAGAGTAACCCACACAGAGTGTTTTACAAGCATCCTAGGAGAAGCAACAGTAAACTGTTGCTGTACCTTCTGTAAGTCATAAAAGTTTATTTTCTGTGGTCAAAGGCCGTTAACAATCAGATGCATAAAAGAATCTAACAAGAACATAGTTACAAATGTCAGTGTTTAAAATGAACAACCCCAAAGGCGCTGATCAAAAGGTAATGGTAGACTGGTCTACCTCTGGTTGAAACAGAAGCACTGTTGGGGAGGATCGTGTCCATTAGTAATTCCAGTGCTGAACTACAGAAAACTTCCAGCACAGCACCACGCTAGTTAATTCCAACCCTGTGACATCCTATACATGGAAGCTTTTTCTTTCTCTCGGAGAAGCGATCGTTTAGATGCTGAACCCTTCAGGGATAGAGATCGGTTTCTTTTCTGCACCTAACTACCAAACAAGAAGGGCAGGATTTTAAGAAGCTGGGGTTGGGTGCGCTGAAGCCACTGAGCAGCTGTGGGGAAGGGCTGTTAAAAAATAACGGAGAGCCCGTTTGAGCTCGGAAGATCACCACAAAGTAGCCCACCCCACCTTCTGTGGCATCCTGTTGTTTTGGGTGCTAGCCCTTCACACCCTTCTTTTGCACAGGTTGGCAATGGGGCAGAGGGGATCAGTGGTATACCTTAAGGGACTGGGCATTGACTTCTGGGCATCCAGTTCCTGACATCCTCTCTTAATAAAGGATCCAGAGGAGTTAGCCGTGTTAGTCTGCAGTAGCAAAATAGAAAAGAGTCCAGTAGCACCTTTAAGACTAACCAACTTTAGTGTAGCATAAGCTTTCGAGAACCACAGCTCTCTTTGTCAGATGCTTCTAACGAAGAGAACTGTGATTCTCGAAAGCTTATGCTACACTAAAGTTGGTCAGTCTTAAAGGTGCTACTGGACTCTTTTCTCTTAGTAAAGTGAATAATCGGCTTGAGTAGCTGAATCTTCTTTCCCTTGTGTTTTGTCGCTTGCTTTTTGCAAGGATTGTGTGTTGGTTTCTTATCTCTTCTCCCACCCCCCAAAAAGGAGTGGGGAACGGGCTCATTTCAATCCTCAGCCATGGGTTTCTCTCCTGCATCCGCACCCAAATTCCATTCCAATATCTCAGGGCTCAGATCTCATCAAAATAATGGCCCTTTTCACACTACTTACCTTCTCCTGGAATGTTGCGAAACATCATGCAAAAAACACAGAAGATTGCATCTTCTCGCGAGAGTTTTGCGCGATGTCGTGCAAAACTCTCGCGAGAAGACGCTATCTTCCACATTTTTTGTGCGATGTTTCACAACGTTCTGGGAGCAGGTAAGTAGTGCAAAAAGGGCCAATGAGAGAAAGTGCTGAATCCGCTTGTCCGTCTGGAAAAGTTGTGAGCACAAAGAACCCGCCAGGATTACTCCAAACTGGACGGTTGGTCTCCCAAGGAATGTCGGGAGCCGTTGGCTTTAATGTGCCGCTGCCCTTCGTCCGCTTTGGCCTGTTTTCAACTCGTGCATTTTTTAATGCGCTTCCATTTTTATTTTTCGTTGATATACTGGTACTGGCCTTTCCTTTAGAGCAATGACTTTAGAACTGGGAACAGTAGTTGGGTTTGCATTTAATTTTATTGACAACCAGTGCCAAACGGCCCTACTGGAACACAGCAAAAAGCTCAAAGCTAGCTGGGGTAAATCTTCCTTAATGATCTGCCAAATGGGAACACATTCGGGAAGAGCTTCTGGGCAGAAGGAACTGCCAGGACTGGGCAGGAGGGAGATTTCTGGACACAGAGAATAAATTAGGGGCTCTGGCTTTATTATAAATAGTTTTCTTTTCTAGCTGCCAGGTCTTCTCTAGAGATGGATAAAGGTCACTGTGCTGTTAGAAAGGAGGCTGTTTTTCCACCTGAAAACAAATTCCTGCAGAAGTGGAGAGACAGGGATGGATTTCCTGTGTGAAGGACTAGCCCTCCCCTAGCAAATTATGTCTTGTTGTGACAAAGAGGAAAGGTTTCATCTGCACAGACGACCCCTGGCTTCTGATGCTTTCTTTAAAGCAGTGATTCTTAACAGGGAGAGTTTACAAATCTGCGGGATGGGCATTGAGGATTGGGGGGCAAATGGGAGCATTTGGGCAGGCCCTTTTAGTGGTGGCTTCTGAATTGTTCCCTACTGCTCACCCCACCCCAAAGATAAAACCCCAGATTTCTCCCCTAGGCCTTTAAAAATGGCACTCAGCAAAAGGGGAATCGAGCCTAACATTAAAGAGTTTGACGAACACCCTCAGACACAACAGGGGGGTTCATTGCTTGGATGCCCGAGGCAGCATCTAAATGTTTTAATTAATAAATTGGGAGGCATTTGCTATTAATGTAGTGCACTTAGAAGGCAGGTGGTAGTGGATTACAAGTTATGAGCGCTAAAATATGACACGTATGCACACGAACACACACGTAGCAGATTACGTACTGGCCTCCTTTTGTCTTAATGTTCTTGTCCATGCAACAACCTGGAAAGGAGATTCCGTTTTTATCTACACGGAAGTGAAACTGAGCGCAAGCCCGTGCAATATCCAGTAAGTTCCCAGTCAAGCTGAGATGCATAACTTTGTCAAAATCCCACCCTTTGTCCTCTCTACCACGTTAACAGTTTAGCAGATAGCAGTGGTCTGAGAGACCTTGGTTCAGACCATAGACTAGGAACCAGTGGGCCGTATTGCTAGTCCAGGAGGTTGAGCATGAAGTAGCTTGAAGAAAGGCTTCCTAGTGGGTGGGTTTGCTGGCGTTTTTTTGGTAGCACCAAAATATGCCATTGAGACTTCTGACAGCACCAAAACGTGCTGCTCTATTTTCCAGTTCAGTTACCAGCACTGTAACATTTTCTAGACCCCGACTTTAATTAACTCAAGGTAAACAAGAGTGCGCTTTATTTACTTGGCCCTGCTTTCAAAAGAAACTTGCTGTCCTTTGTAACGTTGTCAGACTCCTAATAAATCTGTAAGTAGCTTAACTGCTGAATCGAGCCAGCTTTAATCTTCTGAACAAAGCGTTGCTATTTTGATCTTAATGTTGTTGCTGATGTTACTTGAGTGCCATCAAGTAACAGTTTAAAGTCACAGCTTCACATTCCTTAAAATCTGAGCCATCACAATTGGATAGTTCTGTTCTTTTTCCAAGGATACTATGAGGGTTAACCGTTAGGCCCTCTGTCAGGGCTCAGCATCCCATAATGTTGCTCCCCTCCCGTCCAGGTGGCCTGTGTCTGTTTGAACTGATCTTCGGAAGGAAGGAAGGAAGGAAGGAAGGAAGGAAGGAAGGATAGATGGATGGATGGATGGATGGATGGATGGAAGGAAGGGGGACAGGCTCAGAGATCCTAGTTTTTGGAGTCTCCCACCTTCCCTCCCTCAATGGACCCAGCAAGGCTCCCTCAGAGCACAACTGCTTGCCAAAAAAAGGGTGGGAGCAACCAAGAAAAGCTAAATTAGGCACCTTGTATACTGTTTGCATTTGGCTTAATCATATGCAAAATGAGAAAAAAATGCATACGTTTTACTATTTTACACAATTTATCCAGGTCATTGGGATGAGCTCTGTAGGGCAGTGTGAAACCCCAACATCAAAACCTGGAAGTCTTATTCCGATCCTGCTCCGACTTTGGAGATTCCACAGGCATTACATGCACGTTATACTGGCAGTCATAAGGGCTAGAAACTTGCTTTTTAAAGAAAAGGGTGGGAGGGGAAGAAAACAGGTTCCCCGGAAACAAACTTCTGTGCTCAGTAGTATCTCTCTTCAGTTGGTGGGACCTGTGAGCGGCTTACACTCCAAGGTAGGTTACGCTGCCTGCAATACCCACCCCTGCCTCCATTACTTTATTCTTTGTTTAGGGCTTTTCTTCTTTTTTAAAAGAGAGAGAGAGAGAGATGGGTGGGGCTGAAGAGAGAGGAGGAAAGAGATGAATTTGTGTGTTAAAAGAATTGAAAAGTGGACCAGTCCCATGTCACAGCTTGCGATCGAAGTTTGTGATTGAAACACGAAGTTCCCAAGTTTTCAGACTTGTGTCTGAAAAGCCGGTGCTCTTTGCGCCACAGTTATTTCTGCCCACTATGGAATCCTGTCCCGTCAAGCAAGGGGATGTATTTTTAAATCTCTTCTATCTCAGGAGCACTTTGGAATAGCTCAGCTCTCCTCGTGAAAATAGCTTTTCCAACAGCAAGGCGCAGTTCTACCATTCTCCGTATGTTTGAATTATATGCACAGCTACTTATCCACTGGCCTCCTATGTGCTGCGTTTGGCCTGCCAGGGTTTGCCGTCCCCTCCCCAATCTCTGTGCCCTCTTGGATTCTCCACAATTCCCATTTTTGTTGGTCTGGGAGGATAGGAAGGGAAAAGTATAACGAGTAGGATGTACGGCCAACAAAAACTTCACCACAAAACATTGGTGATGTTCAGTTGCCACGGGCTTGCTTAGAGAATTCCGGAGGGGTGGCTGAGTTAATCTACTGTAGCAAATTGAAAAAGCCGCCCAGTGGCGATTTGAAGATTGAACACATTTATTCCAGTTTGAGTTTTCGTGAGTCAGAGCTCACTAGAATTGCCAACTCCAGGGTGGGAAATTCCTGGAGATTTGGGGGTAAAGCCTTGGGGAAGGACCTCAACAAGGTCTATATCCACCCTCCAAAGCAGCCTTTTTCTCCAGGGAAGTCTGGAGATCAGTTGTAATTCTGGAGAGCTGGCAACCCTAGAGTGCACTTCTTCAGCTTGTGCTGGAATAAACAGTCTTCCAGGTGCCATTGGACTTCCGTTTGGGTTTTGCTTTGCTGTCCTGTTCCTCTTCAGGGAGAGAGAGAAAGAGGTGATGGAGCTCCATAACAGTCGAGAACTAGATGCATTAGGGATTATATGTTATAACTTTAACTAGCAACGGAGCCCATTTTAAAAAACGGGCCCTAGAAAACCCAGGAACGCTACACTCACTGCAGCTCCCTCCGGAGGGACGCACTCACCTGGCCGTCCCACCGCCACAGCGCCCTCTGGAGGCCACATTGGCTATGACACACTTTTATCCCGGTGCTCCTCCACAGGCACACCAGGATAAAAAGTGCATCGTTGCCAATACGGCTTGCCTTTTATATAGAAAGATGCCTTGCATTGTGTTGTTTAATTCCCTCAAACCTCCTTCGGGAGTTATTGATATTGTCCTGATTTTTTCCTTTTTATCCCTTGATAAATTTCTGTTTTTCTCCTCATTTGGATGTGATGAGTCGTCGGTCTCGGGGAGTGCGGGGTTTGTCTTGCCTGTGGAAATCAGGTCTGCTACGTGGTGCTACTTATGTAGAGAGAGAGCCTGAGAAAGTCAGGTCTTTATTGTACATAGCTGGAGAGGAAGAAAAGCCAAAGTGTCCCCTCTCTTGTAACTTAACACTTTGGAGGTTGTCGTTTGGTTTATCATCCTTGGAGCCTGAAAGGGTGGTAAAGGAAGCTTGGTGCCAGGATGGTCCCTTCCCGTCATCCGCAACAACCCCTCAGAGAGGTGGTGATGTACGCTAGGCTACACCGTCTCTGCAAGGGTTTTACAGGAAGCCATAGAGAGGACTGGGCAAGACAGGCCAATTTCTGTTGTGGTTCTTGAAATCGAGGGTCTTAACTCTGAGACTTTTGGGGGTGGATCTAACTGGCCCACGTGCACGTTTGCAGATGTGTGACCCTCTCCTTTTTTTCAAGCAGCTTCAAAAGAATTTTGTGTGATAACTTGTTTTCTCCCCAGATATGTCTCAAGGTAGCGGCAATGTTAACTGTTTTTCCAACCCAAGCTACCACACCCTGTCATGCGGTGTGACTTCGCACTTCTTTCCCAATAATCAGGATGGGAACCTCTCCAGTAAGGTAGATATGCACATCGCATCCTCCCGTGCTGTGGCATCATTCTCCTCTGTTCATGGAAAGGCACCCAAGTGGTCCCATTCTGCTGCCACTGCTAAGTGGCTAAGACAAGAGGGAACGGATTGGATCCTGTGAGTCTGTTCCAGGAACAGAGGGTGCTTTCCTCCAATAGACGCACTAGGGAAGGCGCCTCCTGCCTGGGGGGAATGCCTCCGCTAGCAGGACGAATTCACGGGATCCAACCTGGCACAGGCAGAGGTCAGCAAAGAATGGCCGGGCAAGAATCGTGATGAGTCCTATGACCTTCCTATAATGCCACGAATTCTGACCACCTGCTTTGTGAGCAGCAGTGCATCATGACGTTTACTACGTGTACTTGCTACAAAACTCAGTCGCCATTGCTGCAAGAGGAAAACAGATTCCTGATTCTGGCAGGGTTCCAGCAGGGCCATTCCCTCTTCTGCTATGCTCTCATTGACTCTATCAAGGGACTGGTCTTTGTGCCACCAACAAGGGTGTTGTTGTGGCAGCCAGCCCTGGTAACAGTAGAGAGAACAGGTATGTCCGCAATGCTGCCTCCCTTTGATTGGCTGGCGGAAGATCACATAATAGCATTTCACCCAGATGCAGCCAGCAATGCCACAATATTTCACCTTTCAGTTATGCTTCAAGGACAGATGGATTGGCTTGCTGGTGGGCTGCAGAGATGGGGGGCCCTGCAGCCAGGAGCAAGCGAAGCCATCCCCCAGTGGCACCGTCAGCCCTGCAGGGTGTGTGTGGCCCAGAGCTGTTCAGCTGGACAGGCTCACCTTTCATCTCCTCCCAGGCAGCTCTTGGCCAGGTCTAAGCTGAGCAATTGTGCTTGGCTCAGATTTGGCTGAGCCAAGGGGACAGCAGTGGGAAAGTCTAGAGCTTCTGGACGGCTCCAAGGCAAGCAGCCCGTTCAGCTGAGCTTGCTCCTAGGCGCCGTAATGCCCAGGCAGCCCCTACTTTGTATTCCCTCAACTCCCACCCAACTGCCTGGCCTTAGTTAGCCCCACTCACAACCAGGTTTTTCCTGTCCTCAAACTGGGCACCTCTTGCTTCTACCTCCTGAGCATTCTGTCTCCGTTGCGCAGGGCAACTGCCAATCAACTGCTATCTGGGTTTGCACTGATTCAGAACAGGCGTTAGGAGTGGCTGAAATTCCACTAGCAATTGGCTGCCTCTCCACAAGGAAACCTGCCAAGTACACAGAAACTGGTGTTGTGGTGTAACATGCCACGTTCTCCGCTGCTGCCATTCTCTGTCCGTCCCCCCCCCCACACACCCCAACCCAGAAGAGGCTTTGCTGCTAAATTCAACACAAATTTCTTTCTTTATCGGGTGTATTTCTATACTGCTTTTCCTCCATTTTTCAAAGCAGCTTGCAATAATAATAATAATAATAGTGAACAAGCGAATTTCAAACTGACCGGAAACTTGACCTATTTAAACATTGAACACAATTAAAAAACATGAACTCCAAATCAGGGGGGGAACCCACCAGAACAGCACAGCCTCAATGGGGTGAACAAAGAGGCAGCCCCTGACTTCCATTCCAAAAGATCAGGGCTGCCATCAAAAGCAGTCGTCCACGGGTAGCCTTTCCTCCTTTCAGAAGGGAAAAGAGAGCAAACTTCGTTGTGCGGATCTTACGGCGAGCATGCTTATCAGCATCACCCAGAATGCTGAGCAGTGCCTCGCTGTGGCTGTTTTTGTTGTTTTAAAACCTGGCTCAAATCCTTCCATGACCACCTTTCGAAACTCCCTCCGGGTTTTGCTAGCAGATCTAGTGGGCGCCTCATGCTCCGTCATGTGTTATCCCTCTGGGGCAGCTTGAACAGACTTGCCTCTCGCTCTCTCACGTATGGTTTCTGTCTTGCATGCTGGACCTGTTTGTGGTGCTTTTTATAAGACGTTCACCTTCACTATCCTTCTGTAGGGTTGCCAACTGTGGCTTGGAAAATTCTTTGAGATTTGGGGGCGGTGTCTGGGGATGACAGAGTTCTCATTGGGGATTTCTTCCATGGACATCTTTGTAGCCATTCGTGGGCTTTCCGTTTTTGGCTGAGTCTGTGGTATACCATAGAGTCAATCCACCCTCTGAAGCCTCCTGGGCAGTGATCTCTGTACTCGGGAAATCAGTTGTCATTTCAAGAGAATTCCAGGCCCCATTTTGAGATTGGCAATCCTGTCTTTCTGGGTTGTGACTTCACCTAAGTAGCCGATCATTTTCAGCAGAAGGAATTTCTGTGGCTCTTCTCCCAGCATGCTCCCGTATAGTCAACCTATTACCCTTCCTTCCTGGTTTTTCCCTTCTGCTCACGTGGAAAATGAGCCAACATGGCTGGCAAAGAACAATTCTTGTGGTCACTCCCTCGAATGCCTTCCTCAACCCTCATTGGCTTGGTTGGTGGGATTCTTTCTCTGGTTACGGCTTCAGTTTTAATGTACTGCTGTCATAACTTTTTGAACAGCTCAATAACAAAATCTTTGACCGAGATCCTGCAGCCTGGACAACTGACAGCTATCTGAATGGTATAGGTCAGTAATTTTCAACAATTTAATAGTCTGAAGTAGAACAGTTCCAAGGGTGCTTAGAAGCAGCCCATGTGGATTTGTGTACAATCGTAGAATCATAGGGTTGGAAGGGACCTTCAGGGTCATCCAGTCCAACCCCCTGCACAATGCAGGAAATTCACAGGTTCCTCCCCCCACCCACAGCTATGTTCCAAGTCCTAAATAGGATTATGAAAACCACCTTGGAAGTAGAGGCGTCCTTTATCTCTTGGTCTTTCTTGGCTTTTTACTATAACCATCCTTACCATATTAATGCTCCTAAGCAGAATTAAACTCTTCTAAGTCCACTGACTTCGACTTAGAAGGATGTCACTCTGTTCAGGATGGGGCCGCTAATGCTGTCGCCCTCCTACATCGAGTCATCAATGATGCTATAGTGACAAATGGTGGCAGAACACAAACGTTACAGCCTAGTATTAAAACACCAGTCAAAAGAAGAAAATAAGTCACATGTTCTAATATTTACAGTCACGGAATTCTTCCCTACAAATCTCAGTAATTAGCTTCAGAAAAACAGCCCCGTATACATCATATAAATCCATCCTAATTTACATCAATACTGGAGAAAAGAAAGGTTCGTCAGCACTGGTATTGTCAGTGTGGTTTGTTTTTTTTGTTGTTAACCCAACTCTTGATTTGGTTATATCACCAGTAAATTCCTTGCGTCTACCATGTCTTTTCCCCTTTGCTTTTCCCCCAGTGTTCGTTTTATGCTACCGAAAAATCTTAATGTGGCCTCCTCCCGGTGTGCTCCTTTCCTCATGCTGTTTTGTGGTAGTTCTTTGACTTAGATTCTCTCTACAGGAGACATCTGACACATGACGAGCGCATGTCAGTAGATGCAATGTTCGCCAGGGAGGGAAGTTTAAAAAGACAGAGGTGGCTGCAGGGATTGGAGCTGTGTGAAGGGCTGTGAAATGCCAGAGGGGAAACCTCAGCCCATTATAACCTCTCCAGGTCCAAGGCCAGCTCTGGCAGGCAGCTTCAGCCCATTGCCATTCCTTGCTGTGATCCCCCACAGTTTTAGACTGGAGAGGTGAAATTGACAGAGGCTTGGGGGAGGCAAAGATGAAATTAACAAACCCTCTGAGGACTGATCCCCACTGGCTTTGTCTTTTAAAACTATGCTTCCTGGCTAACATTGCCTCTCCCTACACTAGACAAATACGTGCCAAGGTGTCTCTCTTAGCTGCAGGCCTGAAATCCTTGCTCCAGGTATGATTTGGGACTTGTTAGGAGATGGAGTTTTAGTTCGGTCTCATCTCTGGACAAATCTTTGCTTTTACTCCCCATTTTAATTTTCCATTAATTAGAATAACCCACATTCTCCGGGACCTGTGACCATAGGGCAGTTTTGACACAGGACATTAGCAGCTGAGAAATGAGATTTTTTTAAAAAGTGTGACCCCTGCAGATCTTGTGTGCACAATCTTTGAAGATTCTAGGGAGGAAGTTAGTGTGTAGGGAGAGATGCCCCTTGGCCGTATTTTGGGAATTCCTGGGTTTGAAGCCCTGTGCGGGATCCAGAGATTTTCAACTGGATGCAGAAAAAGGAGTTCAGCTGTTTTTCCTGATACAAAAACTAGCTTACACATCAAGACAAGTTTATCAAGACGCAGATATCCCAGCACCGAGTTTGTGCATTTGCATATGGACTGCAAAGAGCAGCATTGTTTTTCTTTTGCTCAAAGCCCTCTTTTGATCATGGCTGGAGTCTGCTATGACACATCTAGCCCCGTGGCATTGGTTCTGCTGCTATGAGCGTGGCCAGATTGGGCTATCCTGAATCTCAATTCAGTAGCCCTGATGTAAGCCACCAGTTGAGAGGCAGGGGCATTCCAGATGGATCACGGAAGGACTTAGCCACTAATCTAGGTATCTGCAGAAGGGAGCTTTGACTCTCAAAAGCTTATACCCTGAAAATCTTGTTGGTCTCTAAGGTGCCACTGGACTCAAATCCTGCTGTTCTACTGCAGACCAACACAGCTACCTGCCTGAAGCCTCTGTGCCCTGTTGTTGGCCCTCCGTAGTAACCGGTTGGCCTCTCTATGAGACAGGATGCTGGGCTAGATGGACCGCTGATCCAGCAGGGCTCTTCTTATGTTCTTAATGCAGCCAACAATTATTCATATAGACCCTTTATTAGACCCTTCTGGGAACTCATAAAGGCCAGTGTGATATAGTGGTAAGAGTGTCAGAATAGGATCTAGGAGACACAGGGTCGATTGACTTTGGACCAGCTGCACACTCTCAGCCTAACCTACCTTACAGGGTTTTTGTGAAGATAAAATGGCGGAAAGGAGAACGACGGAAGCCCCTTTGATTCCCACTGGGGAGAAAGGCGGGATCTAAATGAATAAATAAGGTAGATTAAGTTGAAAGAGTGTCACTGGCCTGAGCCGCCCAGCAAGCTTCATGGATGAGCTGGGATTTGAACCCTGGGCTCTCAGCTCCTGTCCAGTTATCTATCCACTGCACTATTCTGGCATTATATAGTCTACCACATCTGTCCCAGCAGATCCTCCCTGCAGCTAAGACGGAGCTGGGCTTGGCGAAGGAATCTAGGATCAGCTGGAACCCTTCCAGCTTCCATGGCTGCAGAAGGAGAACCGAGGGAACCTTGCCGAAGGCTTATCCTGCCCTGAGAGTCTCTCTGGGGATACTGCCTTCCCTCCCAGCGTAGCTATCATGCACGCACTTCAGCTATGCGGGGTATAAGATTGGCCTATTTTATGCATTTCTTCAGATCACGTTAAAAACTTCACATGGGAGAGGGGAGTGTTTTTACTGGACCAAAGTATAACACTGTTTGCCTTGACAAGGATTCAGTGCAAAGATAGGTCTTTTTGGAACACCTGGCTATTGCTTGGAATCCTTTGAAGCAATGGGTATGGGGTGAGAAAATAAAATAAGACCATTGGTTGCCTTTAAAATTGGGGACAGGGAGAGGGGGTTCCTAAGGAAAAATTTTCACCACGAGCGTTGGCTGCAAATTATTCTGTGCAGGGCCAGCTATGTGGGAGTCCCATGCATATCGTCAAGTGAAGTTGTTTTCTCTTGACTTGTAAAATTCACTTGAAATCCTGTTTTTGAAGTAGCATGCCTTCAAATCTGTGAACAACCAAAGAGCTTGCCATTGTGTGCCTGTCTGTGTATTAATTGGCTTGATTGTGGATTAATTTGTTTGCATCATGACCAGTATGAAGTTTTTCTTTTCCTCCTGATGGGTAGATTTGCTTGCTAAGGACGTCCGGCTATAAAAGAACGGGTTTGAAATACAAAGACATCTGTCCATGCACTGTTCAGAATGCACTATTCAGAGAAATAGTCTCTGAACAGGTGCAACTCAAAATGTTTTTTTTAGTCAGTAAAGCACCTTTGCATATATTTTCTTTAGCATAAGTGATTTGGCTAATATAGCCCCTGGGGAGAACTGAAGCGATGCCTCCTGACCATAGGATGAGCATGGCTTTGGACATAACACACAGGTGTAGGCAGGAGAGGAACAGCCAAGACAGCCTCAGAGCTAAACTACACGAGACGAATTACATGTGGATGCTCAAGTGAAGGAAGACGCAATGTTAGTCGGGAAGCATAGTTTGAATTTCACCTCTCTTTGCAGAGCCAGCAAAGATCTCTCCTCAGAGTTTGTTAATTTCCTCTTTGCCTCCCAAAGGCTCTGTCAGTTATTAACAAACCCTCTGAGAAGCAATCTAGCAGGCTCTGTAGAGTCAGGTGAAATTCAAACTACACTTCCCAGCTAACGTTGTCTCCCTTCACTTGAATATCCTCGTGCAATTTGGCTTGTGTAGTTTAGTTCTCAGTCTTGTCTAAAACAGAACTGGTGTGCCTGTCACAGTGGAAAGAGGAGAAACACTGCGAGATCCTCTTCCGCCTGCATCTCTCATCTCTGAGCAGCTCCTGTTTCCTCCTCTGCCTTCTAATGTTTTATCAAGGACTAGTTACATAATTTCACACCTGACTGTCACCATGAGGTCTAGAATTTGTTTTTAATTTAATCTGAAATACCCAGGCAGCTGCAATTTGCACCCAATCTCAACTTCTGGTCTTGTTTCAGCACATTAAAAGTGGGGGAGAGGAGTTTGCATGTTGTACAAAAACCATTCTCTCCCCTCCTACAAACATATCCCTCTGCAATCCTCAGGTCCAGCTTTGTTGTTGTTGCAAAGATACTCTTGTGCAAAACTGAAGTAGATTCCTCATGCCTGAACTATGGGTCTTCGCCAAGATAGTTTCAGGCAGGTAGCCGTGTTGGAAGAGCAAGATTCGAGTCCAGTAGCACCTTAAAGACCAATGAAATTTTCCAGAGTATAAGCTTTTCAGAGTCAAAGCTCCCTTTGTGAGATACAAGTAGGAATGGGAATCCCTGGGATATAAGTGTTCGGGGATTTCCATTCCTACATTTATCTGACAAAGGGAGATTGACTCTCAAAAGCTGGGAATCTTGCTGGTCCTTAAGGTGCTACTGGACTCAAATCTTGCAGGTCTTCACCATCCACTGCTGTGCAAGAACAGGACAATAGAAGAAGGAGCACATTATTTTAGGAAAGCTTGTCCTAAGGGAGCTTGTAGACAGGTAGGGGTTCATGCCTATCCACCAGCTGCTTGTTCTTTGATGAAAACCAGCAAGACAATCGCATAGAGTTTCCCCCCCACACCCTTGTTCATGCTGGCCAGTGTCGGCGCTTAGGGTGGCCCGCAGCTGAGCGTGTGCCTCTCCCCTGCCTTGGGTCACAGCGAGCAGAGGGGGAAGACTTTCTGCTACACAGTCCAGTTTGCATAAAAATATTTATGCATTTTCCATTGTATATCATTTTTATGCAGGTGCTTGTGGGATGAATAGACGTCAGAACACATACATAATGGAAAAAAGCTTCAAAGGTATAGTATCTGATGCCGGCAAGTAACCAGTAGTGCCCAGTCTGGGTACGGCAGGACAGGGTAGCCAGCCAGTCTCTATTTGCCCAAGGCAGCTAGGCAGTCAGTCGCATGTGCCTGGCAGGGGGGAGTTCTTCATGTGTACATGAATCTGCCTTCCGCTGAATCGGACCATTGGCCTATCAAGGTCAAAATCATCTCCTCTATCTGGCTCTCTAGTGTCTCAGGGAGAGGTTTTTGCATCATCTCCTACCCAAAAGCGGAGCTGCTGGGGATTGAACCTGTGACTTTCTGTTTGCCAAGCTGGTGCTCTACCACTGAGCCACAGCTTGGACCTTTGCTCCCTGCTGAATAATTGAAATGTGTCCCAGCTGTATCTTGCTAGTCTTTTAGCAAGAAAATAGCAAGTGAGCTCTTTTAAAGCAAGCCAACATCAGCTGTACCCAGTTGGTAGATAAAGGGCTTTGAATCCCACCTTTGCCATGGACTGATTGTGTGGCCACAGCCAAGTTACACATCTCCGCCCCTCCAGGATGTGTTAGAGAAATCACATTGCCTACCCAACGTCTTCAGGGTCAGGGCACACTGAAAGGATCCAAGATGAGGGTGATATTGTGAAATTAAGTGTGGGGGGCATGAAAATCCTGTCCCATCTTTCAGTCTGTAGGGCTCAGCTCCTGCAAGTATTTGTGCATCTCTCTTAATCACAGAATCATACAATCTAGGTGACATATAAAAAATGCTTTACTGCAGCTTAGCTGTCTTGGTTAGCAGCTTTCTCCGAAAACTGTTGAGAGCTGTAATTTGGCGAAGGTGCTACGAATTCTTTCTTAGTGCCTCCCGCCTCTCACAGAACGGCAGTTTGCGGGGTTCTATGTGGGAGGGAAAAGTCCCCAGTTTAAGGTTGCCATGTAAAGAGTCATATGGCGCATCGGCCACGAGGTATCATCTTTCCTGCGCAACATAAGAGACATCCTGCTACATCAAACAAAGATGGGTCCAGCATTTTATTTCCCTAAGCAGACAGCCAGACATTTCTAGGAAACGCACACACAATGCAACCCCTTGGTGCCTGCTCCCAGCATTTAGCATTTCAGACGTACATTGCCTCTGGCCATGGAGGTTCTATTTAGCTACCGTAGCTGATGCATGTTGTCACACTCCTCCTCCCTAAATTGTGTCTAATATTCTTTTAAAGCTGTGTTAAAGCACCACAGTATGTGGCAGCAAAGATTTGTGACAACTTGAAAAACGACTATTCTCACTGGTAGTTGTATGCACCTGCTAATAAAAGGATTATTTTTTTCCTGAATATTTAAAGCAAGCACACAGAGTTGGGATTGCGGGGAAGTGTCCCCCATCTCAGTCAGAAATATGCGCATGAAGCCAGGGAAAGCGGTCAGATGTGGGATTTTGGAGAATGGTTGCCCAAGGAAGCAGAAAGGGCAGAGTCATGCAGCTTTATGCCTCTTTTGTGAGGTGTGAGAATTCATGAGATCACCACCAGGACTTGACTTCTAAACAGGAGCCGATTTGGAATGCGGGGTGAATCTCTGCCGGGCAAAGACTGTCCTTTTGCTTCACTGCCTCTGGGACAGACCGAAAATGTTTCATTGCATTTTGCCTCTTACGGTCCCAGTACATTTTTTTGCAATTTCTTCCTGCTGCCTGCCGCTCATAGTGGCAAGTCAGGCTTTCCCTCCTCCCCTCATTTCCCCCTCCCAATCCCCCACTGTATCGGTCCACTTGTAACCCAAAAACCCCACGCGGGATACTTCCAGATGAGTCTCGGCTTCTGGGATTCCAACGCAGGGAGGTGGAACATCTGCCTTAGAAGGCATTTGCTGATTAGATGGATAAGTTCAGATGAATGAGCGCAAGGGTCCAAATTCCCCATTTCAGAGTATTGGTTTTTTAAAAATTCATTTTAGAAGACCGTTCATGAAGAGGCATGAATGAAGGCTGGCCGGGAAGAGGGCTGGGGTAAAACTTCTGTCCTAACCTATTGCTAGAAAGCTTGCTTCTCCACCCCCTCCATGCCTTTTGTCACTTTAAGGAGGTGCAAGGTGGAAATGGAAAGTCCTGCGTGAAGATGGTCATTCTCTTTATGAGGAATACAACAGCAGGATGCCCTCAGGATATACCCTAAAAAGTATTCCATGTAATAACGCTGAAGTCATAGAAATGGGTTAGCATTTTCCTCTGATGAAGCAAGCTGTATTTCACCAATGCTGGGATACCTTCTCTTCATCTCCAAAGTGCCTCCGTTTTATTTTGCTGCTACAAACTAACCTGATTACTCTTCTGGAATTACCCTTCTAGTTATGTCAGTTCCTAAACAATGCTAAATTTTTGTGCTGATATTATGACTAGTAAAAGTCAGAAAGCTGAGAAATTGGGTACTGCTTCTGTCCCCCTCCCCCAGTAAAAGGTTCCCTGGGTTAATTTTCAATATGCTAAATTTTAGGATATAATACACTTCAGGTGCATGTAGTTTTAGGAGCAAAGCTGGCCTTGGTCTCTGCCTTTAGGAGCTTACAAGAGAAATTTCCACAGTAGGGCAGACAATGGAGAAAAAAAAGAAGGCAGATGAAACCGTTGAGTGGTTTAGGTTCTAGAAAAGAAATGCTTGTTGTCTGAAATGGATGGGCAGGTGCAACATTAAAAAAAAACAGAATTTTTATTCTACCAGAGAATTCATCCGCTAGCAAGCAAATCTTCTTTTGAAAACCTGTTTTAACCTCATGAAGAAACACTCCAATCCTTTTGTGGTCAAACAGTTGCCACAATTATATATACACAGGGCTTTTTTTCAGCTAGAACGCGGTGGAATGGAGTTCTGGCACCTCTTGAAAATGGTCACATGGCCGGTGGCCCCGCCCCCTGATCTCCAGACAGAGGGGAGTTGAGATTGCCCTCCACGCCGTGGTGTGGAGGGCAATCTAGACTCTCCTCTGTCTGGAGATCAGGGAGCAGGGCCACCGGCCATGTGACCATTTTTGCCGAGGGCAATTTAAACTTTAAAAAACTCCCTTGTTCCAGTTGACCCAAAGTGACGTCATTGTGCGGTCCTGAGTTCCACCACAGAGTTCCACCACCTCTTTTCCCAGAAAAAAAGCCCTCTATATACACATCAGGAGAGATGGTGTTTCATAGTAATGGCGTTCTGGGTAGGAGGAGGAAACCTAAATTTCAAAGCATGCTGCGTTTAATATTACACAGGACTCCCACGTTGCTAACCCTGGAGTGAATATTTTATCCAGTGTGCCAAAGACTCTACTTGTTTCCAAAGTAATCCCCACTGGCAAACCACGTGCATGATTTCTTGGGACAGTATATGTATGAAGGAAATTAACAAGTGTTTTGTCAGGATTTGGGGGGCTGTGGGTGGGGGAGGCATGTCTGTGTGCAATGCAATGTTGTAACATAGCAATGAGACCCTTTTTACCAGCGAGAGCCTAGTACTGAAGGGCTGTTTTTCTTCCTACTGAATGTTCAGGAAATGACTTGCGAATGAGTTTGGATGAGCAGATGGTTTGGAGAGACAGTGGTTCGGACATACCTGAGGCGTAACTGGTGGGTCACAGTGCTGTGCATTTTGAGGGCTAGAACCCCCCCTCCCCTCCCCCCCCCAATAAGTTTGCCAGCACACGTGCTAAGAGGGTGGCCCGGCTCTTGTCTTGCAGACTATATGAAGGAATCGGCCTGCAGCTCTAGCACCTGTTCCCTCAACAGCAGCGAAAACCCTTATGCCACCATCAAAGACCCCCCCATCTTGACATGCAAACACTCAGAGAGCAGCTATGTTGAAATGAAATCCCCCGTCCATCGGGACTCATCCTATTCTGACACGCCGGCCTTGTCAACGGCTAACAAAAACATTTACGAAGTTGGTGAGTATCTCCAGCGAATCTGGAAAAAGCCGGCATTGCTTGCAGGGGAAGCAGGGGCGGGCTTCTCCAACCAGAATCCAGGCATGGCAATAGCCATGCACAAGTTACACGCATGCTTAGTAGGTACAGAGATGGAAGGTTTGAAGCCTCCCGAGGCCGGGCCAAGAGCCCTCTAGTTTTCCACAGGACTGTAGTGGTTTGTGCCAAGCTGGCAGGGCCGAGAATTGCCTGGCTAAAAAAGGCAGACCAGCCACCAAGGCAGCCAGCGGGGTTGCTCAATACTTAATGATTTCCATAAATTATGCATCTCAAGCAAACATGTATGGCTTTTTTTTATCTGCTGGTGGTTTTCTGATCCACAAAGGTGATAAACATACTAGTCTTGAAAATGCCGCAAGACTTATTTTTTGCTATCTCAGTAGACTAACAGGGCTACCTCTTTGCAGTAATTTCATTTGACATAATTTAGCTTGTGGTTTGTTGTGGAGAGGCAAGGGGCAGGATTAGTGTAGCTGCTCAGATGATGGACTGCAATCCACCAGGTCCCCGTGTCAAATCTCATCCTCAACCACCAGCTTCCTAAGGTAACCTCAGGCAAATCGCCCTCAACGTCAGTCCCCCGTCTGCAATATGGGAAGAGTAATACTGGCTTATCTTCTAGGACTGTTGGTAAGGATTTACAATCATATAATGTCTGCAAAGTGCTTTGAATACTGACAATTATATATATGCTGCTATTGCTGTGCTAGCTTCAGAAGTTCCTGTATCTATGCAATTGTAAGCGTATCTTCTCTGCTAGAGAGGCTATAAAACTTGGATTCTTTTGCACCAAATACCCCTTTATTAGGTATAGACACAATTCCTCCTGCCAAAAATAGTGCCTTATTCAGAAGCAAAGCAGGTAATCTCGGCTTTGGACTTGCAAGGATTTGAACCCAACTTTCTAGTCCTACACCAATCTCTGTCCCTGAGCCATTCTCCCAATTTTAACGTGAACGTAGCCGCCTGCTCAGTTATTCTTGGCGGTGGTGATCAAAATTTGGCTCAAGCAGCTTTCTTGTTCTACATAGTCAGGTTGCTACAAGTTTGTGGTTGCTTTTGTCCAGTCTAAAAACTGTATTTTCTCACAATACAATCACCTTTCTTAGGCATTTGTTACAATCCATAAAAAGTCTAAAAAGTCTAAAATGCTACATAACTAATATCAAAGATAAGGCAGTTAAATAATCACAAAGTTAGATCTAATAGAAAAGAGATTATACATGATCATTTACCAACACCCCCGCAGATCTCGCCTAGCCTTTTCCACCTCCCTCACCCCAATTAGAGTTGGGTTACTAAAGTGACCAAAAAATCAGTTAAACTCCTCTTCCTGGCTGCACAGTTGGGTGCATCTGTTAAGTAGGGTTGCCGGTCCCCCTGTGGGGGCAGGGGATCCCCAGCTCCCAGCCTCTGCCCCACCTCTGACACCACTCACCTGGCCGATGGGGAGGGAAAGGTGGGGGCACAGGCTTCCTGGGGCACACTCCCAGCGTGGCACAACGATGTCACTTTCAGGAGTGACATCATGCAGGCCGCAGGAGCGCTCCTGCACTTTCCACCGGGCCAATTTAGGCTCCAAACAGGCTGATTCTTTAATCCATTGGTCCGGTGCAAAGCACGGGAGCACTCCTGCAGCCTGCACGATGATGTCACTCCCAGAAGTGACGTCATCACATCGCCATTGGGAATGTGTGCACAAAGAATTAATCAAGGTGAGTGCTGAGTCTCTCCAGGAATTGGCAACCCTACTGTTAAGCGACCCAAATCAGCTAGACTGCATTGCATGCCATTATGTGCCTGCAGAGTTAGGGGTATTTGTTTAAGAAGTAATAATGAGAAATGATTGAAAGAATGGCCAGGTTTATCACCTGACTCAGAAGGCACATAGAAACATTGGTAGTAAATCTCTATTCAAAACTCTGATGTTTTTTCTTTTAACCATGCGCCCTTTAAAATCAGAGGCCCTGGCAGATGATTAGCAGAGGCCACCTGCTGTCGAACACCGGAGTTGCTATTATTTTATATGCTTCTTATTTATCTTTTCTATGAAAATATCCAGATTTTTAAACAATTTTTATCTTGATAGATATTTGATTTTATCCTGAACTGTTGCTGTGGTTCTCTGTGAATGCAATAAAGACTGATGAGGACAATTGCACAAGAAAGAAACACACTCGTGCAGGCAGACAGATCCGAATTAATTTGGACACATTCAAACAGCTCCGGTAGAGCAGCAGTTGAAGGAGAGGGGTGGGGGGTTTTAACAGGCCACATACGCATATAGTAAACTGCTGTGTTTTGAGCCAGGCCCTTGGTCCCTGCTGGTTACTCTGACTGGCAGCAGCCTTCTGGGGACCTCATGCCTCGTGACCCGTACCTAGAGATGTCAAGTCTTAAACCAGGAAATTGCTGCATGCAAAGCATGAGTTATTGCTGCTCCTCTCATTGCTTTGCCACACCTCCAGGCACTGATCCTGGCCTGGCACAGCTGCCATGCTGAACTCATTTAGAACAAGGCCAAGATGCCCGTGTGAGACACAGTTTAAGAGGAGAGCACCTTCTCTTTCTCCACTGCAAAGAGGAACGGCATTCATCCAATATCCCATCTGGCAAAGCATTTCACTACTTCGTTGCTACTCTGTCGTTTGCAGAAAATAAGTGTTTGCAGGATTCCCCATTGGACAGCCGGAACACTCACGGTGATTTGGAAGTGCAGTAAAACTTTTAGCATCACTGTGCTTAGTCTTTGGGATGGGTGATTGTTTCGGGAATGGAGGGGAATTAACTGAGCTGCTCTCTGTTGCCTTTGCAGAGCCCACCATCAGTGTGGTCCACGAGGCACGAATCCGCACCACTGGCTACGTCCACGACCCCTATGACCTGCCAAGGAATAGTCACATCCCCTCTCATTACGACATTCTTCCGGCAAGACACAGCCCAACTCATGGGACACTTTGGGACAAGCAGTCTTAAGGAGCTCCCCCCTCCACCTAGTCCTACCAACAAGAGAGAAGACAATCCTATTTGTTTTGGTCTGCCAAATGGTACTTGGGGGCGGGGGGAGGAACACAACTCCCAGGAACTGGACCGAACCTCATGGAACACTCATTGTGGGCTTAACTTCCTGCTGCATGAACTTCTGTATTTTACAAGAAAAATTTTATACCAATAAGAGGAACAGAAGAAACGTCCTTTATATACAACTGTGGGGCAGGTGGTGGGAACTCCAGGCTGCTGATTACGATCTGATCCGATCCGATCCTCGACAGTGTGCCATCTTGACTCGATTTTATTTTTTAAAGGGGGAGAGGGAAGACCAACAAAAATCCCACACCCTAGTTGCAAATTCTTATAGCAATGTTGGTACTGTACTACCACCTGCTAAATAAGCTCTTATTCAAAGACTCGATTCCATACAACCCCCCCAAAAAGTGAAGCGGGTGGCCTTTTGGGGGGAAAGGAAGGTGCTGGGGGATGGCGTCGTGATCCGTTACAGTTGCTGCCATACTAGCTCGCTACTACCAAGCTTTCATTCCTCAAGAATCCTTTTTGGGAATATATTCCTGTTCCTCTTGCTTTGGAAACAGAAGTCGGCAGAGTGGGGGGAATATAACACACACCTGTCTGCTCAAAGCATCCTGCCCACTCGCAGCAGGGATACAACCGTCGGAACTTCTTTTCTCTGCATCGTGGAACAGCCTAGCACGGAGAGCTTCTTACAGAGAAGGACGGGACCGTGCTGCTCCACGTGGCTTCTGCATTTCTCGTGTGCTGCCGAGTTTCATGCATCTGACCAACCTCCACTGACTCATCTTCAGGAGAGATTGCTGAATGGTGCTAATCTACACAGACAGGAGCAGGATCTCTCCCTGCAGGACAGCAGTTCCCTGAAGATGGGGAAGAGATCATACCTTCTCCTTTGGCCAGCTTTGGGTGGAAACTGGCAGCTTTTTCCAGTGCTGACGGTGGAATGTGGACAGTGTTAGGAAGCACCTCCCTGCTGTGGCTCAGTAACCCAAAGCACCAGCTTCCCTGCTTCTTCAGAAATTTTAAACAAAAATGCATGAGGTGGACAGAACCCCTTCACAGTAGCCACAGCCCACTCAAGAGCAAAATTTGAGTGACCAGAAAGGCCATCCTAACTTTTTGCACTTAACGTTCCACTGCAGGACATGCTGACATTTTAAATGACAAAGGCCGGCAAGCGTGTCCTTGGCATAGTAACCGTAACCTTTCCTTCCTGCCATTTTTGCCAGCCATAGCCAAATCCACTGCACAGTACTGCAAAAAGTTCCGGTTTGTCCTGTAGGCCATCAGCAAATTTCCTTATTCAGACAGTCTTCTGTGCCGCAAAAAATAGGAACGGTCAAAGTTCAACTGCCTCATTTCCCCGTCTGTCTTCTTGAACATAACCATCGGTGCTAAGTAACGGCCCCTAAGAGCACCATAAACACTAGGAAATTTATTGTAGCATAAACTTCCATGCATCAGAGCTCGCTCTGGCAGGCACATGAAACTGTCAAAACCAGTGTTTACGCTATTATAAATTCATTAAGGTGCCACAATATTTTGTTTTGGTTGCAGCAGACTAAATGTCATTTTTTTAAAAATTGGACAAGGTTGAACAGAGCCATGTGCGTTGCATCAGTGAGACAGCTCTTCAATAGGAAATATCAATTTAGCATTAATGCACGGTTCAGTAAGAACTCCAAGAGCAGAGCAAACGACAAGAGACAAGGGTGCTAAAATGTGGTGGAATGAGTGAAGTGACTGACGCAGGACTTGGCCTTGTAACTGGGGCTAAGAGAAGGATTCTCATCCTGTCCCTGGAATGAGTACTTCTGTCTGGGTTACAGGACAATTAAGTAGTTCGTTCTACTGTCTGTTTCATCCTCTGCAAAAAGGTACATCCGTGCAGGAGCACTATTGACTACACGTTAAGATGGACGGAAAACTTTAAACACTTCAGTGCCGCACTATCAAGACATGCATCTAGTTGTAAATAGGCCAGGCGATGGAGACTAGGGTGTAGTATCACCCGATTTCTGGCTCTTTGAAGTCTCTGCGCTAGGAAGTGTCCCGAGTTTCAGGGCACAGCTAGGTAGAACATTGCAGTAACAGTACAAGAGAGCTCCTGATAAATTCATTCATTAACTCAACAGACATCCCAAGAAAAGGTGCTTTGGGAAGGATGTCCGATTCCAGGACAGAGAGGTAAAGCAGCCCTGATGAAAGTCCTCTGTGGGTACAGAGCCACATGCGCTGTATGATTTTTGCAGTGCACACAGCCATAATGAAAACGCTCTCATTCTAGCAAGGTTCAGGCCTACGATGGAGGGTGGGGTGAGAAGGCAAGAAAGGACACTTACCTGAGGAAGGTGCTTTAAGGCATCCAGGAAGAGATCCTCTAGGAAATTAGTCAGATCATGCAGAGAAGGGGCTCTGCACTCTCTCTTACATTAACTGAATAGGGTATGGCCAAGAGACTGATAGGGAGAATGGCGTCGACCAGCACTATACATCCAGTGCCTATCTCTCCCCTATGATTTGAATACTCTTTCCTCCTCTGTTGGGAATCAATTTCTGCCCTGCACCAGCTTCCCTCTGGTGGGATGCAAAGGTGAGTAGAAATCCAAGGGCGTTTCCAACGGGAGTTTCCTGGAGGACTCTTTTAAGGGATGCACCATACAGGTGTTTCACCTAGGCTTTCTGGCCAGGGCAAAGCTCAGTCAGCCCAGTGCACTGTTGCAGGACCAGGGACGGCCACTTTGCAAAGGGAGAGACAGAAAAAGTTAGCTTGGTCCTCATCTTGAAGCAGCTGAGAGGGGTGAAGTTGGGGGGATGCCTACACTGTACCTCAACCACAGCAAGGATGCTTTTCTAGGGTGGACCAAGGAAGACAAAAAAACCCCATACAGCACAGGAGATGACAATTATTTACATGAATGCTGCATGTGTGCATGGGGAGGGGGGCAAAACGACTGATCAGCAATAGCTGTTTTACTTTCCAGGAAAGCCTTATTTGAAATGTAAAGTAGCAGAACCTTATTTTGTAGGGCTTATAAGGATATATATTTTAATTACCTGTATAGGAAAAAAAAGACTTACCTCAAAACTAGCAATGGGAGAAGTCCTCCACCAAGACTTTTATGCAGACAGGGTAGCTTCCCAATCGTGTTCTCATCTTCCTCGGAAATTCGCATATTTAATCTGGATTATGGTGAGGCATACCGACTGCTCCGCGACTGAGCGATAGCATATACTGCTTTGGGTGCGAGTGTCATAGTCTGGAGTGTAGCAATGTGTGTGAACTCAGCACAGTGACTGTCCCTATCACTTTGAGAAAGGCGTGCGTGTGCATGCACATATCAGGAATACGGGCAACGGAGTCCTGCCCCTACGCCCCAGCAAGCAAATGAGTACGCGAGCTTCCAAACACCGAACTTTCCCTCCAGCATCAGCACAGATGGCTACAATTCCCAGGAGAACACACATGCCACGTCACTGTACTAGTTAAAGACTGCTCTGGGTAGTGGAGCGTCTTGTGGCTTTTGCAAGGCTGGGTGGTCAAACCAAAGGGAAATTGTGTACTGCGTCCAGATGATGAAAACCAACTCCACTCACAAGGTATATGATCGTACCCAGAGATATATAAATATATATATAATATATAGCATTCCTTTAAAGAGGGATCTAGTCACTATCATGGCAATACTTTTTTAAAAGCAAGATAGATTTGTAATATTTGTTGACCGTGCCGAGATGGTCAAACCTTGTACAAAATAAACTCAGTTTCTCTCAGCTGTGTGGTTCTTCAGTGCAATGCTCCGCTGGCCATCAACAAAAACCTCCCCGACAGAGCATTTCTTCCCTGCATTCTGAAACCAGAAGCCACAGGTTTAATCCGATGGGACTTCTCTTTGGCAGCTTCTCTTTGGCACCTTCGGCCCAGGAGCAAGTCATCTTGCCCAGGCGAGACGGAAGCAGCCTGCCAGGGCCCCCTCCTCCCAAAGGCCCCAGGTACGAGTTTTTATGCCAGACACTTAGGGCTGCTTGGAGAGAGAGCTGCATTACATGCTGGCATGTTTGGCCCACTGAAGCCTCCCAAACCTACTCCGCTCTTAGCCTCGGATCTAGCGATACGCAAGTGAAAATGTAAGTGGACTCAGCACAGTTCCCTTTGGGCAAGATCGCATGCTTCCCTCCTCCCGTCATATAGTGCCCAGAAATTGGGTGCACAAGAGCTTATATCAGTGGAAAAGCAGGTGGAGATACAACAGATTTGACTTAGGGCCAAGCTACACATGACGAATGACACTTGAACAGCAAGTGTATTTCTCCCTGTTCACTTGCCCTTCACTCAATCCACTTGCCGTTCAAGTGTCATTCGTCATGTGTAGCTTGGCCCTCAGTGTAAGCTGTTACCGCCGTTTTTTTCTTGCATTTCCTAGATCTAACCATGGAGGGGGGGGCGGTTAAAGGAGAAAGCTGCTGTAGAACTCTTGCGCTCTCTCTCATAGACTCTTACGTTTCTTGTCCGCAAAAGCCTACACAGCTCTTGACAGGCCTCAGCAGCAATCCAAGCAACATATCCAACACTTCCTAGAACAAAGCATGCAAATCGAAAACTAAGCCCCCAAAAATTCAGATGTGCACCTCAAATTGATTTGCATAATTTATTCTGAGCAATATCTGCACAGCGTATAATGGTCACTTCAATCACCTTCATATTATCTTCAATGCAATGTTTTACACTTAAAATACCAAGCACCCACAACTGCCTAACTCCAAAGAAGTTCACTCGATGACGTTTCAACAGTCCCCTGCAATTCTTTATTAGAATTTCAATGAATGAATAATTTTAAATCAATCTTAAAAAAATTCAAAGTACAGAATGTGCATACAGTAACAAAGCAATTTACAAAATGAAGATGAAAGGGGAGGGAAGTCTGTGAAAACAGATAAAACCCTACAAACAGATGGAAACAAAAAGAGACCAGGACTACAGCAATGCCTTCTGTGCGCTTCACACATCATGAGCACTGCAAGGCCGACAGGCAAGCCAAGAAATGCAGCACTTAGCGCATCTGGGGGGGGGGAGTGGGTGTAGGGGAAGCAGGAAGGAGGGAACGCATTCTGGGCCGTGACAGATTTGCAAGATGCTTCCTGCCCCCCCCCTTGTCCCCCAACCTTGGCCACCTGGGGCCCTTTCCTCCTTGGCTTTCCCAATACCACAGAATGACGTGCATGTGGATAAAATGCCATCCATATGAAAAGTCTTTTAGAAGCATCCACAGCTTGCCAGTTCTAGCCATTTGGAATGTACCACAAGGGTGTCTGGAAAGCCAAGAAGGTTTAAACTGGGCACCACAGTCCACGTCTGCCCAAGAAAGCCAAGCACAGACCATCTGCTAGTTAGGCTCCTTGATGTCATTCGGTCAGAAAACCCTAGCGGGCTGAGGGACGCTGTTTAACCAGCTAGCAGAGGCCTGGTAAGACAAGGTCCTCTTGGCAGATCCACAAACCAGGTTTAATCCCGCCTCGCTCCAATCCACACATTCCAGTGTCCTTTGGTTGGCTCACGGGGCTGCTAGAATCAAAACCAGTCTTAAAAGCTAAGGGTTCAAAATCCCAAATAAGGGGTTTCATTACAGTGAGGAACCGTGATGGCTCTCCTCTCTGAGCTTTCTCCATGCCAGAAAAGGAGCACAGGAGTCGCCATGCGTGCCAAAGCGAACCAAAGGCTTGTTTGGGAGCTGTACAAAAACCTACAAAGCGAGATAAGAGCACGAGCCATTCAATTCTTGCTTGCACTCTTATTCTGGGTATCTGGCTCCCACCGTTCTGGGCTTTGCACAGTTGGGCTGCTGTTGACTTGATTCCCACAAAGCTATTGCCAGAGTGCAGGTGGCCAACCTGCCACTCCTTTGCCTGAGGAAGCGAATTCGGACTCAGTTAAAATTTTAGATGCTGCTGCTGTTGCTTTGATGCTATTGCAATCGTCAAAATGCAATATTATCGGCAACGGGACGGGGTGGCAGGGGGGAAGCAGGCCGTTTCTTCGACTCCTCACGGGTTGTGGATTGCAGCTTCTGCTCCACTGGAATGACTTGCACAAGAGGGACCCATTCACCGGTATCACCTGCCGATTGCAGTCTCACAGGAAGCCCCAATACTAGAGCAGGATCAGTGAAAAAGGCCATAGCTCAATCGGCCACATTTATTCAAGGGTGGGATACTGGGCTGACTGCCCACAAAATACACAGCAGCAAGTCGTACAGTGCCTGTCCCTCGAGAAACATCTACTTATTGAGGTTCAGGGGGATAAAAGTGTTTTTTTTTAAAAAAAACTCCAGGGTAGTCAACTCACATTTTCTGGAGTGTCGCAATTTGCATTCCAAGCTGCAAAGACGGAACGGGTGATAATCTGGTTCTCTGCTGAAGGGGCCAGCAAACTGGAAAGGGAATCCGTCGTGATATTTGCCCTGCCAGACTAACGTTTCGATAATGCTGCAGCCACATGCAAACAATGAAGGATTCATAATGCTGAAATTAAAGAGTTAAGACATGGAGAACTCCAGCAAAAAAAAAAAAAAAACCAGAAAGACGTAATTGAAATTGTGGGGGGAGGGGCGGGGGAGAATCAAAGGAATACCGACATGAATCCAAAGATCTATTTTCATCTTGGATCTGGGATAATATTACACTGGAAAGAAATTTGTTATATATTTTGACAGCACTGCATCTTTGGTTTGTTTTCTGTGGTCGGGGGAACATGGATCGGGACCACGTTGTTGCTTGGAGACATGTCATTCTCGCGTCTGTCGGACATTTGCTTCTGAGACACGATGCGGTAGATCTCTGGAGAGGGAGAGGGAGAGGGAGAAAAACATCTGTTACTGTGGACCCAGGTTCAGTACAACTAGCACACGGGCATGTATTTAGTGCATTTTTATTCCTCCTTTCCTCCAAGGAGCTTTGGGCAACATATATGGTCTATACCCCATTTTTATCACAGCAACCTTGCGAGGTAGGTTAGGCTGAGTGGGTATCTTTGACCAAAGACAGCAAGCAGAAATCCCTACTGTGGAACCTGGGTGGCTACTTGCAATTTTTTCCTGATGCAGAAATTGAGTTCTGTTTTGCAAAATTTGCATGTCTTTTTGTTTTTATAAGGAAAAAAACACAAGGCCTATATTCTCTAACAAGCACCTGAGGAAGCTCACAAACATCTTTGATTAAGCTATAAACAATTTATCTATAAAAAGAAACCTACAGAAAAAAATTAAAACAGTAACAGACAACAAAGCCACAACCGTAAACCATGTAATTAAAGCAGTAACGTCTTAATATCTCCTAGAACATTCAGATCCAACCAAAGAGTGGGCTCATGCACACACCTATGTTGATGCTTGGTGTCAGATGGGCTAGGAAAGACTGTTTTTGAGGCAGAATAAATCCTCACCCACCATGGTCAAGACTTGCCCATACATCCCCTTGCTGGGCATTTGCAACATACCTCCAAGAACCAACCCTTCATGCTGATAATTCTCAGCAAAGGGGAACCTGTATTTCAGGGAGCAGCAGGGCACTGAGTGTTTCAGGATTTTTAATTAAGCCCAAAGCTATCCCCACACTGTGTTCCCCAGGCAGCCCCTCCAAGGGCTGTGATCTCCTAAGCCATCTGGCACAAGCCCTCCCTGAGCTCCTGCAAAGGAGCTTGTGTCTCTCTTCCAGACATCCTCGCCTGCTAAAAGCTTGGCATTCTTAGGCACGTCCTGAAGGGGAGCAGAGGGGGCTTATGGAAAAGGCCCCCAATAAAAGCCACAGCCCCTCACTTGAAATTCAAGGTGAGCTTTTGGGTGCCTACAGAGATGGGAGCAAACACGCCAAAGCACCGTTCTCCCCTGCTCGGGTTTGAAGAGAGGGAGGACAGAGCTTGTACGCAGAATTCTGGAGGGGTGGGGGGTTCTCCAAGACACAAGGGTGGCATTTGTGCACTCGAGTGCAACTGACACGTGTCTTGATCCACACCCATCAGCCACAGGCTAAACCACCAAGTCTTCTATCGGAAAGCAAGGGAGCTCAGGGTGGAGTTAGGGGCAGAGGGGGGAAACACTAACATTTCTAAAGAACTCCAAAGGAAGGACAGCTGAACTCACAAGATTAGCCACTAAGGAACTAAAGCTCTGTTTCATAGGCAGGAGGTCATGTTCTAGCTTAATGGGCTACTCCAGACGTAGTCACACTAGAGGACTAAGTAGATATAAGTACAGCTGGGTTGGACCTCACCAATGGAAAGGAGTCAATTTTTGTTGATTCTCCCCCCCCCCGCCACACACACACACTTCATGCCTCTGAATCCCCCTCTGCTGTTCTGAGGGAGGGTCTCCATTTTCCCAGGAAAAGCATCTCAAGGGACATTTGGGGCTGCAGAGGGAGGGGGGAGGTGAGGAAGCCCCGCTCCACTGACGGAAATCCTCCCTGGGACCTCGACCACGGCCGCTCCTCTCTGGGGGGCACGGGAGCTGCAGCTCTGCAGGAAGAGCTCTGGACCTCCACAGGAGCAGCCTCGCCATCCTTCTAAGCAAAGCCCTTGGCAGAAAGAGCCAAGGCCAATTTGGCATGAAGAACAGTTTGCACTGACAATGGAAGAACAAACAAGGAGTGTTGCGGATCAGACCAGTAGCCCATCAAGTCCGGCGTTCTGTTTCCTACAGGCACCATCCCGTGGCCATGGAGGGCCAACAAACAGACACAACGGCCAAGAGGTCAAGCTCTTCACCTCTCCCCAGGTCCAGGATTCTTTCTCCTCCCTCCCCAGCTGCTAGCTTTGTGGGGGGGGGGGCTGCCCTATCTCATCACAATACCTGAGGCATGAGTCAAGCAAGCCCTGGGGGAAGCAGATCGGGGACAGAGCTGTCTCCACCCCACAATTTAATCCCGAATCAGAGCGGAATGAGGTTATTTGGCAGTGTGGCTTGACAATACACATGCATACACTCTTGTGGGGGTCTTTCAGTACGCCTAGAGTTTTGCATTGTTACCACACCAACCCTTATGACAGGCCAACATCGTTCCCCTCCCCTCCTCGCTGCCGATGGGGGAGAACAGGCTGAGTCTGCACTTCCCTTCCTAGGATCCCAGATCACTCCATGGCACCATCATTACAAGAACTCCAAGAGCCGTTCAGGAACAAGGAGGAGGTTAATGGAATCAATAGAAAACTGGGAGCTTTTTCTAAAAAAGAGAGAAGGGGCAGGAGTTCTTTAGACAGAAGGTATTCTACCTCCAGGCAGGCCAACAGACTGTCCCCCCCCACACACACACACACCCTCACCCACGATTGAAGCAACACACACGTTTAAAGGCAAACACAACCTAAAGATCTGGCAGGAAAGGCCTCGTTTCCACACAGGAAAATTGAGTAATCCTGGAGAGTAAGACAGGAAGCAGACCTGGGGTGGGGGGAAGGGTCTTGGAAGGGATGTAGACCTCCCCACTTGTCTTGCTCAGCAACACCCGCTGCAAGCCGATACAACCAGGAAGGGCTCAGCCTAGCAGACTTGGTTGCAAGGACCCTGGGAGGACTCGTCTCCCGCCATCTGCAGGAGCAACAGCTGTCGACTGGTCATACTCTGAGCCGCCGAGAAGGCAACCAAATTCTGCAAGAAGAGCTGGATAGTGCAACCGGGATAAAAAAAATCTGCACACTCATTTTGCAGAGATTTGGCTGTACTTGTCATTTTCCCTGATTTATTTCAGTTCTGCTAGACACTTGGGCCCTCTCCCCACTGCCAGGATTTGGCAATTTCAAGAAACGCCAGAGGGGGTAAAAATTGCATTCTGTAGCCCACAACACACTCTGCCCCCAGGGCATACTCGAGCAGGGCAGAGTAGGAGACGAGGACAGCTCAGCCAAGCAGCTCAGGAGCATCCAAGCACAGCCTCTAAATTGTACAATCAGGAGACAAGATTCACAAATGACAGATTGAGTGATTCCGCACACGTTGGATAATGCACTTCCAATCCTCTTTATAGATCATTTGGAATGGATTTTTTCATGTGCGGAACAATAAATCCACTTCAAACGATTGATAAAGTGCATTGAAAGTGCATTATCCAACGTGTGCGGAATCAGCCATTGTCTCCCAAACAGATTATCAGCCTTTGCCAAGGGGTGCTTCTCACGTAGCACTACACAATGAAAGGAACCAGCCTGGGAGATTCCTGAATGAGACCATCACATCATGCACTCTCATGCACATGCCCCTCTCACACTGAGGGCCATGTGCAGTGAGGTCAAGTGAGCGCATCCTAGAACAGCCTCTACTTTCTGCACAACTTTCCCTCCCTACCCTCTCCATCTCAAAATCTGGAGACGGCACAAGTTTTGCCACAGAAGTATCGGACAGTCAAACTACATGTGTCCACTCATGAGCCGATGACGTACGCTGTGCGGTTTGGGTTTGTGCAAAACGGCACAGGCACAAAGGTGCTTCCAATTCAAGCCAATCATTGGCCATAACAGTTGCCAGGGTCTGTTTAGACGAACACCAAATGGTAGGATTTTATTACAGCACCCACATTTGTTTATGACTGATTTGAATTAGTTTTGACTGACTTAATTGTACATTCAAGCAACTACCTGGTGAACAGAGAAGACATGCAGCCCAGCAGTGGCAGGGGAAGGAGAGACACTCAGTTGGGCTGTGTGAACACACACACGAGCAAAAAGCCAACTGTGCCCTACTGCGTGGCCAGGGGAGCGTACAACAAAGCAATCTGCTGAACAGCTACAAACAGATCAACCAATAAGCAAATGGATCACTGAAAAAAATCAGCTCCCTGTTTGTAACCAGCAAACAGGATGTGAGTTGAACTGGCAGATATTCAAGCATTCCTAACCATGACGCTTTTGTAAAAACTGCACTGCTGAACCAGACCAAAGGTCTCTCTAGCCTAGAAACGTGAAGACACATGAGGGCAGAGGGAAGAAAACAGAAATATCAGGAGGAGAAAAAAAACAGACCTCACGCCCAACCCCTGGGCTTTTTTCAAACTGAGAAGACCATCTTATGGTAGTTTTTCCAAATGGCAATTAAGTCAAGATTTCAAATCATTGTTTCAGCAGATCTTTACCCCCTCACGAAACATCTCCTAACACCACACTCCTGTACTAAGAAATTAGGGAACTACATTATTAGGGAACTACAATATTAGAGAACTCTCAAATCCTCTTGCCTGTTTAAATTCCTCTGTCGCCTACAGCATGGAAAAGAAGTGAACCTATGAATACACACCGAATCAAGGAACAAACTAATATTTGAAAGAGCAGAGAAGTTCCTTCGATCTGAATTTAAAAGGAGTAGAGAAGGGCAAGAGTCCAGTAGCACCTATAACGCTAACAAAATTTGTGGTAGGGTATGAGCTTTCGTGAGTCACAGCTCAGATACAGGTTATCTGAAGAAGTGAGCTGTGACTCACGAAAGCTCATACTCTACCACAAATTTGGTTAGTCTTATAGGTGCTACTGGACACTTGGTATCTGAAGAAGTGAGCAGTGACTCACGAAAGCTCATACCCTACCACAAATTTTGTTAGTGTTATAGGTGCTACTGGACTCTTAGTATCTGAAGAAGTGAGCTGTGACTCATGAACGCTCATGCCCTACCACAAATTTTGTTAGTGTTATAGGTGCTACTGGACTCTTAGTATCTGAAGAAGTGAGCTGTGACTCATGAACGCTCATGCCCTACCACAAATTGTGTTAATGTTATAGGTGCTACTGGACTCTTGGTATCTGAAGAAGTGAGCTGTGACTCACGAAAGCTCATGCCCTACCACAAATTTTGTTAGTGTTATAGGTGCTACTGGACTCTTAGTATCTGAAGAAGTGAGCTGTGACTCACGAACGCTCATGCCCTACCACGAATTTTGTTCGTCTTATAGGTGCTACTGGACTCTTGCCCTTCTCTACTGCTACAGACAGACTAACACGGCTCCCCATCTGGAATTTAAAGGGTACTTCATACCAACTCAGGGCCATTAGCTCAACACAGTCTGCTCGGACCCGGGTCTCGATAAAGAGTGTTATTTCCCCCAAAACTAGAGATGCCAGAGGTGAAGAGCAGGGCCTTCTGCGGGAAGACCAAGTGTTCCGTCACCAATTGCAGAGGCAAAAACATATGAAGTTCAGCATCAGAAGCTGCTAATCTTTTCAGAAATTAACCAGAGGAAGAAAAACTAGGTTAATCATTTGGAAGGACGTTTTTGTTCAAATTACATGCAATGGCTTTATTTCGGACAATTTTGCTCACGGGTACTGGGACACGCACATAACACATAATCATGTTATGTTACGAAACCGGATCAATGTTACTCCTGACCCCAACAAGAAACTGGAATAATTAGTTACTTTAAAAGCAGGGGCCGAGATAACACTGGGTCTATGGACAGGAAATGAAGTGCAGGCAATTAAAACCTTATTTACTACAGTTAAGAATTTTTTTCTCCTATATCCCCAACGGGCAAAATCTATACTGTACAGCATGGTATCCTGATCTTTCTGTTTGCAATTATGATTTAAAAATTACTAGTTCATTCAGTTTAATACATTTGCCAACCCACGTTTGTACAGTTATACATTATGCTTTTTGTATTCTTTAAAAAAATTAAGTTTAGGTCTGATAAGGAAGTTTTAAAGTTTTTATATAAGGCCTGAATCTTTTACCTAGATCATACACAAAAAAACGACCACTGCCACCCTGTCCCAACCACCACCCGTAGCTTTAAAATATCCAGAAATGTATCAACTGCCTCTAAGAGCAGCAAACCTGTGCGCTGCAAGCTCATAATACCAGCACCCTCCATTTGTCTCCAATGCCTGACACTCAGATCTATTCTGTTTCCAGACGGGGCTCTGCCTAGCTAACCGGGCCAATATCTGCTGCCATTGTCCCAACCAACTCACCAGTCAGAATGGTCTGAAAGGCAGCTTCCACATTTGTAGAGTCCAAAGCTGAGGTCTCAATAAACGAGAGGCCGTTCTTTTCTGCGAGGAAGAGGAGAAAGATTTTTGAGCCCTGCGTGCCAGGTTGGGCCTTCCGATTTTCTGCCCCTGGATATAGAGTTATTGTCCCTCCCTGCCTTAAAGACTCAAAGCCCAATTGACCTTGGGTCAGCCACAGCTTCTTGGAGCTCTCTCAGCCCCACCTACCTCACAGGGTGTTTGTTGTGGGGATAATAACAATACTTCGTAAACCGCTCTGAGTGGGTGTTAAGTTGCCCTGAAGGGCGGTATATAAATCGAATGTTATTATTATAATTTTCTGCCTTCTTCATGCTGTGTTTTATTTCCTCAGGTTGCCTGCAGCAACCTGAAACCAAACTCTTCTTTGCCTGTCAGCAAATCCACCATATGCTGGCATGAGGAAAGGCAGTCTTACCACCACGAGTCAAAGAAATCTGCTTTCCCCCTTTTTATTTTGTAACATCTAGCCTGACGAAGAGTTCCGGAGAACTTGAAAGCTTGTGCAAGGTTGTGTGCCATTGGGTTGGTGCTAATAAAAGTATGACGTGAGCTGTTTGCATGGCTTTTCAGATTATACTTTTGGACCAACATGACCTTATACAACTTGTCCACAGCAAGGACCAGTCCTCTCCTCTTAACCCCCTCACAACTCTTTTTCTCTTGGAAGCCTGGTTTCCCCTGCTGTTGTGTCAGGAGTAGAGGCGGGCACAAACCAAAATTCGTCACGAACCAGGGTGGTTCGTAGTTCGCAAACTGGAGCTTCATGAGAGCTCATTTCTCACAAACCATGACGAATTTCAACCCAATTCGTTTGGTTCGTATTTTGGTTCATCACTGCAGACAGCCTGGCGCCAATCAATCAGTTTCCTAGGCAAGGGGGGATGGGCTCTCTGCAGACCTTCTGCTGACCCGGAAGTGACATTTTCACAAACCGAATGAATAGATTCACAAACTAGGGCAAGTTCATAAAATTTGTGGTCCGTGAAACATGACGAACCACAAACTGCACAGTTCAGAATTTTTCTGGTTCATGCCCATCTTTTGCACTTTTTTCCAGCACCATCCATATAGCCCCATGCTGAACAGTAGCATTTGGGAATAGATAATCAAAGGCTCACCCCTTTCTCTCTCCCTCCCCACAATGGGCACCATGAATTTGTGCCCGCACCTCTGCATAGGTCTCTTAGTCATATGCATTTTAGGCTTTATTATTCTTTTCTGGAAAGGCACCTGCCTTCACAAGAGCACAGTTCAAAGGTCTCCCTCTGTCCAGCCTCCCCTTTCCCTTCTTTACAAGGATGAGTCATGCATCACAGGACTGCAGCCCCTGTGGGAACTTGTGTTTACTTGACCAGTTGCTATTTAGCACAAGCTAAAAAAGAAGCCAAAGAGGAAGTCTTGCAGCCGTTGGTAAACTACAGCTCAGGCAGCAAGACATGTCATGGATCAAGGGGCAGCACAAAGGGTCCCTCCAAGAGCAGGGCTGCAAAAGCATCACCAATGCTTCCTCCCCCACCCCTTCTTTCCTTGACTACCCATGGCATAAATCAAGCATTTTTAATCATGGTTAGTGCAAAGAGCCCCAAGCCACATTCCAGCATAGAACTAACAGTCGCCTGAAAACCTTTCAAATTTATGAGCAGGCTGACAGCACCAGGACAGATGGCTCCACATTCTAATTGCTCCTGACCTCCAAGCCTGCGTTTGCATGTGTGTATGTGTGTAAAGGGGATGCTGTCACTTAATTTAAAAGGGACGAGCTGATGCTTAGTATAATGCCTCTACTCTCTTCTTCAACTTATCAGTAAAAGTATATCCATAAACGTCATACACGCACCAAAAAACGCCCCCAAAACCAGGGTTGGATAAGAAGCAGAGGTTTCTGGTAGGGGTGTGCAGTCCAGTTCAGAATTCGGATTAAAATACTGCATTTTGGCTGATTCAGAGAAATCTTGGTATTCTGAATCGAAAAAGGGCATTCTGAATTTTTACTGAATTAATTCGGTAAAACTCAGCCTTGTTTCCTATGGAAAAATTAATCTGGGGGCTATCCGGTGGGCTAGGAGGGTTCATCTTTCAACCAAACTTTACCAGATTGGGAGGGAACCTACTTCTGAAGTTGGGCTCTAGGGGCCAATTTTACAGGTCTCCAAAAAGGTGCCCCCATCCATTCTCCCTTGTTCCCTATAAGGAAAAATATCTGGGGCCTATCTGGGGCGTGGGAGGGGGGCATTTTTCAAGTAAGCTTCACCGAATTAGCTGGGGCCCTACTGCTGACTGTCCTCTAAAGACCCTTCCCCCCCCCCCACACACACACCAAGTTTCAGGAAGATTGGATCTCGGGGTCCAATTCTATGTTGGAATGGGAACATTCCCCAAGGGGAAGCCAAGAAAGGAATATATAGTTTAAAAAAATTGGTCAGGAGGTTAAAAAGTGCCATCAGATTAACACAAAACAAGACGCCTCATTATCTTCCTCATTCAACATTAACATGGGAGAGGGAAAAAAGAGAAAAGGAAAAGGAAAGGAAAGGAAAGGAAAGAAGCCAGGGAAAGGCCAACTATGCCAGTTGAAATGATTCCCATTAGTAAATGTGGATTGAAGTAAGCTCCACGTTTGGTTTTAGATTTCAGAGCGGGGGCAGCATACACCCGTTCCAACAGCTCGGGAGGTAGCAGCAGCTCCTCCAGCAACAGACCAGACGGTCAACTCACTGACCTGCAAACGCTCGAGCCTCATCTGTGGGAACAGCTCGCAGGTGGCGCAAGTCGCTCTTGTTCCCCACCAGCATGATGACGATGTTGCTGTCCGCGTGGTCCCGCAGCTCCTTCAGCCACCGCTCCACGTTCTCATAGGTGAGGTGTTTGGCAATGTCGTAAACCAGCAAGGCCCCCACAGCGCCACGGTAATAGCTGTAGGCAGGTGCACAGGCCGCAATTAAGCACCCTCCAGTATCTCGAACAGGCACAACATCAAAGGCGGGAGGCAATGAAGCCATAGGACATGCCACCTCGACCTCAAATGGCTGCCTCCAGGGGATGGGGCAGGGGAAACGTTCCTATACTCGCCAACCAAGGACACGACCCTGATTATACCTGGCTGTGTGCATGCGCCAGCTGCTCCCAGGATCAGCTCAAGGGCAGATTCTCCAGTCCCAACATGTGCAATGTGGACTCATGGAAACCTCAAATGAATTCAGGTTTCTCATTGCGCCACCTTCTGCTTTTATAAACTCCCCTAACACCAAGGAGGCTGGACGAGTCAATCTTTGTAAGTGCACAGCAGTTAACTCTTCTTTACATGGCGGCTACTGCTTACCCCTCCCCAATTAAAACACCTTAAATCAATTTCAGGAAGATGCTTCCCAGTGAATTTCTGGGGGCAATGAGTTTCACTATTATGAGTCAGCCATTAGAAAAACGCCTCTCGGGCTTGGCTTGCTGACCCTATTTTGGATCCATGTTGTACTTGGGAGGTGCTCTGAGCTGCTCCCACGTGATGGACAGCGCTCACTCATCAATCCGAAATGGAACCCTGCCCTAAAACCCTGAAACGGCACCATCAACTAGACACGGCTTCCTGCTTGTATCCCGCTTTCTGCCTTCGTATGATATACCTCCACAGGACCTGCGACACAAAACAGAGACACACTATAGCACTGAGGCCGGCTACTGCCACAGCCCCACAGGAGGGTATCACTTACGCCGAGGTAATAGCGCGGTATCGTTCCTGCCCGGCCGTGTCCCATATCTGAGCCTTTATCGTCTTGCCGTCCACTTGGATACTGCGCGTTGCAAACTCCACGCCGATGGTGCTCTTGCTTTCCAGGTTGAACTCATTGCGAGTGAAGCGGGAGAGAAGGTTGCTCTTGCCGACTCCAGAGTCCCCGATGAGAACAACTGGAAAGATACACAAAACAGGGGAGGATTTTCAGAGGGAGACTAACCGCGTGCCTGCTCGACTAAAGCTACGGAAAAACGGGCAAGGCGCAGGTGAAAGGTCAGAGGTAAAAGGTCACCTCAGGGCCATGACCCCGAGGTCACGTTTTGAACTATGCCTTTATAAGACTTTAACAAAGGCATTGCGCGTATATAAAGCTTGGCTTCAATGCGCCATCTTGACCTTACGTTCTAGATTATGCTATGTTATGATAACATAGCAAGGCTAATCAATTTGTTGTACAAATCAACTGAAAACCATTTCCGGACTCTAATAAGGTGCCCCCCTCCAGACTAATTAACCAGATTTTTTGTTAAAATCTCTGCTAGAACTTTCAAAGGAAAATGTGGCTGCAGGCACTCCCTCCCTCAATCAAGTGGGAATGCCTCTTCTTTAAGACAGTGCCTGCTGCAATCTCTGCGTGCAAATCCAAGTACATTTATGCAGATTTAATTAAGTGCTTCAAACTCTTAACGGTAATTAAATTCAGATTTCCTCAGCTGGACTGGCAGCTGCAATTCTACAGCTTCACACAGAGCTCTGCTTCCATTTTACAGGCAAATGGAATCCCCTGCCCAGATTGTCTTCTTGCCGCCCTCTTTTTTCTACAGTTTAAAAGGATTCGCTGCATGTTTATTCTGACCAAGACTCAACCTTCATCTCTTTCCAATTCTCTCTCACATTTCACCATCACCTTACGATACTCATCCGCATACCCACAGTTCTGATCTGCCCACTGAATGTCATTTTCAGGATGTGTGAGCTACAACCGGGGTCAAGTAATCCAAAAAGATGCCCATTCTCCTGTAAGGCAAACTTCAGACCCTCTGTCAGTATCGCTTGAAGATGGCTCAGATTTCGTTTTCCAGGTAATAGTCTGGAAGACTAACTTTTGCGGACAAGAACCACATATCCTGCTGCTTTTAACACAGTTGTCCTTCTGAGGCCAGAAACATAGTCCCCCCTTTTATCCTTCCCCCTTTTGCTCTAGAGGTTTATTTGCCTTGCAATCATCAAGCAATGCCATTCAGTTTGGCTTCCAGCAACTTGACCTCCTGGCACATTACTTAAAATCAACCCCTGCTTCATTCATACCTGTTCTACTATGCTCTTCTTACGCTTTTTATCCTACAAGAAGCTTATGGTGTTTGATTAGTGCTAGCTAATCCAGAGGAAACTGTTTCATCAGATATGTAACTAAGAGACTATAGCCAATTTCTTTTAAAGTGCTTGCAGCAGCTATATTGAAAAATATTGAAGAGTGCTGGGAAGGATTCCCAGACTTTTGCCACATGCGCTGATTCAGGGTTGCAGTTATTTTAGTTCAATATTTAATGCGCTTTACCGCTTGTGCTTGATAAGAACTGTTCCTGCAAGGTGGGAACTGGAGGATGAAGGCGCCCGGCACCCGGCTTGTTTTTCCAGCTGTCACAAATCTGAGGATCACACCTCACCCTTTCCCAAGATGCCAGGGAGAAAAGGGAATTAATTCTTCCTTGGAATACAGTGTCAAATACAGAATGTCGAATAACATTCAACATTTGATTTATATACCACCCTTCAGGACAACTTAACGCCCACTCAGAGCGGGTTACAAAGTGTGTTATTATTATCCTCACGACAATCACCCTGTGAGGTGGGTGGGGCTGAGAGAGCTCTGAGAGAGCTGAGACTGACCCAAAGTCACCCAGCTGGCTTCAAGCGGAGGAGTGGGGAATCAAACCCAGTTCACCATATTAGAGTCCTGCCTCTCTTAACCACTACACCAAACCGGTTCTACTACACACGTTGTCCCTGAACACAACCCTCTTTCTAGGAGTACACAAAGAATGTCAAAGTCCAGAAATAGAGCATGCCCTATCGCTGCAATCCCTTTCCTACCAAGGCAAGAACAGAATGTGATCAGAATCACTCAAAGCTTCAATATGGCCAAAGCCCAACCCCCAGGAAGGGAGTTGCTGGGGGGCATCCGCATTAGAAGTGTTTAGATCACCCTCCACAGAGACACAATGAAATTACACACCCTCAGGGGAGGCTCCTCGTTGTGTCAGGGTATGAATCACCTACTCTGGACTCGGTTCCGTCCAATCAGAAGGCAGTCTTAGCGTAGTGACTCATGAAGAGGCACAAGGGACTGGATGCTTCTCGCTTGAAAAGTGAGCCTGCTCAGATATCAGAGCAAAGACTGTCGCCAGTTTTCGTCCAGAAGAACCACAGGCATTCCTGCTATCAAAGGTCTGGGAAACTTGACCCTCCTGTATCTCATCTGATCCCACCTCCAAACAAGCTTCTCGTCCTCACTTTCCGCCAGGCTGCTTAGCGGAAACAGCACGCGGCAAGGCCAGAAATATGGTGGGTCCGGTCTTGGCAACCCAGAATTTACTGTTGCCAAGGTATCAAGGGTTCGTCAAGACACTTGTCAAAGTGCCCAATCTCAAAACGAAAAACAAGAACCAAGCTACAAGTGACGCCTGACACAGGTTGGGCACCTGTCAGCTTCCCTCAAGTTTTGATGGGAAATGTAGGCGTCCTGGTCTTGCAGCTGTAATGGAGAGCCAAGCTGTAAAACCAGGACGCCTACATTTCCCATCAGAACTTGAGGGAGGCTGACAAGTGTCCAACCTGTGTCAGGCGTCACTTGTAGCTTGGCTCCAAGTCCTCTCCAGGGATGCGCCTCAGCTCTTGGCACAGGCGTCATTTAAACGTGTTGCCAGCAAACAAGTCGTGAGATTCCAAGTGTTTTATACATTGTAAGTCACCTTGAGCACTTCTGGAGTGGGTAACAGCACGTTCTGAATAAGCAAAAGTTGAATAAGTAACTCTTGTTTAAACTCATACGATGATGCGTACGATGATGCGACGTACGCAGTTTTTCCACAGCAGTGTAACAGTCACCAAGCTACTGACTTCTGGCATATTAATGTTGCACATGCGGTGGTTTCAGCAAAACATCACACAGGTGCCAGTACCACAGGCAAGGCAGTCCAGGTTCTCTGCCATCACGCCCTCGGAAAGGAACACGGGAACTGCAGCGTTGCATAGCTGACCACAGTTATGTAGCAAAGATTTCTCACCATCTTCTCAGAAGCACAACTGGCAGAGAACCCTGGAAGATACTTCAACCAGGTTATTTTTTTACTTCATCTGCTCCCTGATTTCTACCCAATGGTAACCCAAAGCAGCTTATTTCACAATCCTATCCTCCATTTTATCCCCACAATACCCCTGAGGTAGTTTATGCTGAGTGTGGGACTGGCTCACGCTCCCCCCCGCAAGATTCCAAGGTAGATGGGAATTCGAACCTGGGTCTCTCAGTTCTTAGTTTGACACTCTAACCACTAGGCAACACTGGCTCTCTTTACAGCATCATGATTCGAATGAGGGTCAGGGCTGGAAGAAGGCTATAAAAATTATGTAACGGGTAAGGTTGGAACTGATGTCTGACATGCCAGCAAGACCCTCTTAGCTCTGTTGCCTGTCAATCCTAAGAGCAGGCCAAGGTTACCCTAAACTACTGAACAAGCTGTCACCCAAATCAGGGTTCTGTGATCCAGGCCAAAGATCTAGAAAAAAACTCCATGTGAGCAATAAGTACTTGAACAGGGCTCAGCAATATCAGCTGGTCCCTCTACACCAGCCTGGGGTGCAGAGCAAAGAATATCCAAAGCCAGTCATTCCAACAGTCTGTGGCAACTAAAAACTGACCTTGGGCGATTAGAGAGAGAAACCCCAGGCCTTTCTGCGTGCAAATGCCACAAATAATTTGAATTTGCATGTGTGTGCAGGTAAGCTGTTCAACACATTTCAGGTACAATGACTAGGGGGAGATGCTGCTAGAATAGTTAAGTGGCTGTACTACCAGAAAGAGAACTAGGAAATGCCCAGTTCAAGTTATTTTCATTCTCTACAGAGCACCCTCAATGGGCATGATAAATCCTGCCTCCGCCACAATCTCAAGGTGACCTCAAGCAAGCCCCTCTCCATATCAAACACCCTCTTAACCATCAGCAATTTTAGGACAACACTAGCCTACCTTACAGGGGTGTGTGGAATGGTGTATCTTGATTTCAGCAGATCTTGGAAGCTATGCACAATGGGGGACCACCAAGGAAGATTCCACAGAGGGAGGCAACGGCAAACCACCACACTTCTCACTCGCCTCTTGCTATGGTCACCACGAGTTGATTGTGACTTGATGGCACGTATGTAGAGGCAAACTGCTCCGCTAGTCTCTATCTGCCTAGCCCTCCTTTGTTTCTAGCTATTGTAAGCATAACAATGTATGCCAAGTGATTTCAACACTCTAAATGTTGAGGAGGATTAATGACGCAAGGCTGTTCAAACTTGAAAATGTGTTTCTGGACAAGGGAGGGAGAGGGGGAAGGTCAGCACGGGAGAAAGGAAGGGAACCGGCACAGCGAGTGCCCGATACTTGCTGGATGCAAATCCTAGCCTCGCTGGTCTTTTCTAGCATCTGAAGGCAATGTCAGCAGGCAGCATGATAAATTATGCATCCGGCTGGTGCCACAACAGAAACCGCTGTTGAGAATGTAGACCTGGCAGAAGTGTTTATGTGCCTTATTATAAGGACAGCTGGCACCCAAGTTAAAGAAACCCCTTCCAAGGACAAATTGACGTTTTCGGCCTCTCTCAGCCCAGATTCATAAGCTTCCCTTTAGATGACAGCACACCAGTTATCTCGGCAGTTAAGTGTGTTATGTTCCAGCCCAGCCAGTCTGTTGTTGAGGGAAAAAATCTACTGAAAAATCCACCTCGGCAGAAGGAATGCAAATCCCACTGGAGGAAGAATGCGGCTGCTCCTATAAACGAGCTGATAACCATTATGCAGTAACGAGGCAGGAAGTGAGATCAGCGGGTGTGAGATCCCGGCCACCAGAAGAGGCTACGCTTGGGCTGTGAAAGAAAGGCCTGCAATAACATTTCCTACGGCACCAAACGACTTCCCTGGAACGCCGTGCCCAGCCCACAAAGAGCTGCACGGCCTCGTCACAAAGGCAGCCACTTGCCCTTGCTGCTGCCGCCACCGATCGATCTTTGTTCGGGATCCTGTTAATGACATCTCTCCACATTCAGCAGTTTCCAGGGAAGTTGCCTTCCCCGCCACCTCTCAGCTCAGGCAGGCTGAAAAGGAAGCAGCAGTCACATTCCTTTCAGAGATAAGAACCAGACCGCTCCTACAGCAACTCTGAAAAACATGCAAGCCTGAAAAATATGTCTCCAGATTTAAAAATATGGAGCATGCTCCATCCAGGTGTGTGCGTGTGCGCTGCATGCATTTTTTAGACATCTATGACTTCCACCTCCCTTAAACACACACTCAAAACTGGATGCGAAGGTTTAGGCACTAAATCATTTGCCAGCCAGTTGGCAGACCACCACTTTCCCAATCACTTCCTCTATTCTTAAACCTTTTAAAATATTTTTTTAAAACAAAAATGCAGGGGAAGAACCACAGGATAAAAACAAAACAGAAAAATAAGCAATGTTGTACTTAAGTCTGCAGACTTAACACAAGACCCAAACCAAAAGATGAAAGCCAAGGACAGCACAGAGCATCCCAAACAGCACACATTCCTCCAGAGAAGTCTCTCTTCCTCCGTTAGATTAAACTAGGCTACCCACTCACCCATCCCCCCAAAACTGCTATTTACTACAATGGTGGTTTTTGCCCCATTCACAAAAAGAGCCATCACTGTGCCAGGTATTGTATGAAGAATGACTAAAACTACCCTTCCAAATGCAGCAGCCAACTTGGGCAGAAGCACATGAAAATCCGTCAGTCTCCAAGACAAGCAATATTTTGCAAAGCAAAGATACCAGAGGAAATGACAGAGAAAGCATCTAAAAACCTTGGGCCTTTGGAGCAAATCCCGGGGAAAGAAATGGCCTCCAAAAGAATAGTATGAAAAATAGGAGGGGGGTGGGTTACAGAGTTAACAGCGTGTTTAAAGTTGTCAGCTTTCACACAGAAAAAGACACACTTTCTACTAGCAATCACTAGCACTAGTGTTCACTCTTTTAGGGCAATAAATTGTAGTCCCAAAAGTTAGGCTTTTTAATAAAGTTTCTTCAGGACTAGTGATTTTTAAGGATTTTGAAAATGCCCAACTTGGTAAAGTGAAAGAGGGAAAGATGACGACGCCGGGGCATAAAACAGATTAGTACGGGGGATGAAGGTGACGTGTTTGTGTGTGTGTGAGGGAGTCGTATTTCCTAACACTTCTGCTTCAATTGTGTTCCCACTGCATGGGGAGGAGAGGGCCTATGTTTCAGTTTGTCATTAGAGCCCAAAGTAACTGGAGCTTCCATTTTCAGAAGCAGGCTCTCAACTTGGGAACACTCAACAGACAAAGACTGCCGGGGTCATCGCTGCACACTTCCGGGCTTCCCTCGGGCAGTAGTCTGCTCTGCTCTCCGTTGGAAAGAGTGCCAGAGAATCCAGCAGGGCTCCTTTTTCACATTCTTATATTTAACACATAACCACCAGCCTCTCTCCCAGGAGATAATGGAACATGGGGAAAAAAAGGGTTAAACACCCCATGGGCTTTTGCATCACATCCGCCTCGGAAAATCCAGTTCCGCTACTTTCCGGGAATGCTCCCAGACACAAGACAAGAGCAAGGGAAGAAGATAGCTCCAAGTTTGAGAGTTTCTTTGCAGAGCCTCAGCCTTTCCCTCCCGTATACCAGATGCTGCTGTTTAAAGGAAGGGTGGGCAGAACCGCTCTTGACGGGTCTCTTTTCACAGGCCTGCACAACTCGAGGCCCACCTATCAGTGTCCATAGGCCATGCATTGTGCCTACCAAGTATCTGACAACTCTTCTGGTCTTCCAACAGGGCTCGAGGGAAGACTGAGTCCCCAGTGGGGCAAACAACACCTGCTCCCCCCAATGTCTGTCATGGATTCCAGGTGTGCAAGACCTGGCCTGATGCCTGTTAGCTGCTGCTGCTCTCGCAAAGGGTGCCAGACCAGGTGGACCTCGGCCGGATCCAGCCAGCAGATCTCGTCACACTCATCAGTTACACCTTAGGTATCAAGGCATCCTGTGCCTGCCTGCCTTGCTACACACTAAACACCAGTCACAGGACCAACTCCTAGGATTACAAGAAAAGGGAACAAAAAGCATCCTGCATTTCACTAAAGCCTGCCCAACCAGTGGGCCATTGCAAACAGCCTGATTCTACCTGTCAGGCACCATATGAAAAGGGATCACTCTCTCAAGGTAAATATGCACAAAGCAAACATTTATACAGCAAATATTTTGCATAGTATGGGGGAAGCCGGGCTCTCTGTTTCCCTCAAGCCTCCACCCCAGGGCTGTGAACTCCTATAGGGAAGAGAAAGAGGAGCATAAAGAGTGATGGCAGAGGAGGAAGAAAGGAAGAGGAGAGAAAGAGGAACAAGGGGAAACAGAAGTGTGTGTGTGTGTGGGTGGGGGGTTCTTTCTTTTGAGCATCACTAAGATCTCATGTATCCCAGTCCCACCAACCTCACAGGCTTACTGTCATGAAGATAATAACACACTTTGTAAACTGCTCCAAGTGGGCATCAAGCTGTTCTGAAGGGCAGTACATAAACCAAATGTTATTAAGTTATTATTTTCATCACGTACAACCACTCTGACTTTCTCTCGGATGGAGCCCCAAAGCAGCTCACTTCATTCTCCATTAATCCTTTTTTATTGTCACAACAGCCCTGTGGGGTAGGCTAGGCTGAGAGCATGTGACTGCCCCAACCCTCCAACCCCACCCCTGAACTCTAAGGAAGGAAGCCAGCCTGGTGTCCAGTCTGTCAGCCCAAGCTCTGGCTTGGATCCCTGTCCTGTTATGGAAGCTGGAGGAGTGACCTTGGGTCAGCCTCAGATATACAAACCCATTCAGAGACGAGCCTACCTCACAGGGCTGTCACTCCAACAATACACAGAAACAAGCATGCCGACCTGAGTTGCCAGCTCCAGATTGGGAAATTCCTGGAGATTTGGGAAGTGGAGGCTGGGGCTTGGAGAGGGGTCTCAGCGGGATAGGTGGGTTTTAGGGAGGGGAGGGAAGGGAGCGCAGTTGGGGTATAATGCCACAGAGTCCACCCTCCAAACCAGTCATCTTCTCCAGGGGATCTGATCTCTGTGGCCTGGAGACCAGTTGCAATTCCGGGAGATCTCCAGCCCCAACCTGGAGGCTGGCAACCCTACCTGAGTCCTTCGCAGGAAGGGCAGGGGAATAATAAACGCGCGCTAGAGAGAGGCCCCGAAGTGGCTGGACCTGGGCCCTCCGGGAATCGTTACAGGCCCTCCAGGGGGAGGGCTGCCGGCCTGGGCGCAGCTGAGGGGCGGCGGAACGGGGCGCGGCCTCTGCCACATAACCCCCCACTCGAGGCCCACCTTTGAAGAGATAGTCGTACTCGTCGTCGCGGGAGCCCCCCATGGTGACGCCGCCGCTGCTTCTGACCAGGGACCGACCGACAGCCAGCGGCCCCTCCCTGCTCCTGCGGCTTCTTCCTCCTCCTCTTCCTCGGACCCGCCCAACAGCCGGGCGCTCTCCTACCAGAGCCCGCTCCTCAGGTCAGCCGGCTTCCGCTTTGCGGGAAGCGCTTCCTGGTCTCTGGTCAGGCTCCCGCTCCCTGCTTCCGGGGGCGGGGCGGCTTCCAAGCCACTCAGGAAAGACACTTCCGGTTCGCGAAGGCGGAGGAAACCGCGCGAGGCAAGAGAGAGGGAGAGAGGGGCTGAGGCCTCCATTTGAGTGGCTTTAAGTTGGGAACCGGAAGTGATGACCGGTTTGTCTTGGTGTACCTCTATGGCAGAGAGGAGCCTTAAAGGAGCCGCAGCAGCCGGGAGGGAGAATTGAGCAGGCGCGGTTGTAGAAGTTTCCAGGAAGCCTCTGAGCGTGTACAGAGAGCCTGCTTTTGCGCCCCAGAAAGTGTTCCTGAGCATGTGCAGAGTGCACATACCCCATCTGTTGCTCAAGCCTGCAAAATCCTCCCCCTGTGCAAAGGACCGGCGCTACGGTTACCAACCTCCAGGTGGCAGCTGAAAATCTCCCAGCTGAGAAAATGGCTACTTTGGAGGTGGACTCCATGGCATTATACCCTGCTGAGCTCCCTCCTCAACACCATCTCCAGTCTCCACCCTCCAAATCTCCCGGAATTTCCCAACTGGATGGCAACCGTGTTATGCGGGGGAGGAGGGCTTGGCACTGGAAGCGGCTTTGGGGGGCCCAACGCTCCCTAGGAGATGGTTGTTGTGGGTTTTCCGGGCTGTATTGCCGTGGTCTTGGCATTGTAGTTCCTGACAGCAGCTGTGGCTGGCATCTTCAGAGGTGTAGCACCGAAAGACAGAGATCTCTCAGTGTCGCATCTTCTCCACACTGTGACACCGAGAGATCTCTGTCTTTTGGTGCTACACCTCTGAAGATGCCAGCCACAGCTGCTGGCGAAACGTCAGGAACTACAATGCCAAGACCACGGCAATACAGCCCGGAAAACCCACAACAACCATCGTTCTCCGGCGGTGAAAGCCTTGGACAATACCTCGCTCCCCGGGAGGCTTGCCTCCTCTCCTTTGATGCCTTGCATGCCCCCAGTTGACCGGCAGGCAGGCGGAGCCCCCCCGCCCCCCTTAACACAGCCCCCGCCCCCAATTTGGAATTGCCTGAAGCAGCTCCCCACGTGCAAGCCAAACAGCCCAAGCCTTGCAGCCCCAAGAAGTGAGAGCGTTGCAAGCGGGGGAAAGGAAGTACTAAGTAAATGGAAGGAAACTACGAGCGGAAACAGTAGAGGGACTATTTAGAGAGAGCGCACGCACACTTTTCTCACACTGGTTCCATGGTGTAATGGTTAGCACTCTGGACTCTGAATCCAGCGATCCGAGTTCAAATCTCGGTGGAACCTGAAAGTTGCATTTTTCCTCCCTCCCTCTTTTTACTTTCTAAATTATCATTTCTAAATGAGACAACAGGGAAATGGCTGCAACGATTTCCCGATGGCAGAAAAATTATAATCAAAATCTCTCGCCAACTCTACCAAGCCGCGCCTAGCAATTTGTAAAAATATTTTGCTATTTGCTTTCAGTTCCTTTTTCTCCCTAATGAACTACCATAGCACATGAGATCTGATTTTTACATTTTATTTACAGTATGTACATTCTGGCTTTCTCACTGAGACCAGATTACATAGATTAAGTCACTAAAATCAACAGCTGGCACATTCAATAAACCATACAATAAGGTACAGAGTGCAGAAATGTGAAAAGCAGAAATCTGACACAGAGCTGAAACAAAATATAACATGATATAAACAACAGTAATATAGAGCAAGATTTGAGTCCAGTGGCGCCTTAAAGATCCTGACTCTTCTACCACAGACTACTACCCTCCTTACATTGCCTGAAAGACTTTCTCTGTCTCCCCTCTTTTTAACAGCCAGCTTGTTGAAGAATTTTGAATAGTCTGAAAGTTTGCATAATGTTGCATTATTTTGCTTGTTACTAATAAAAGATATTCTGTGACTTTGACTCTGTCTTGAATGCTTTTAAAAACACAGTCTTTTAAATTCCTCTTTTGAGTCCAGCCATCTCATTTTGGGTCTTCCTCTTTCTTACTGACTTCCACCTTTCCTAGAATTATCGTCTTTTCCTGTAAGTCTTGTCTATTCATGATGTGAACAAAGTACAATAGCCTCAGTTTTGTCATTTTCGCTTCTAGGGAGAATTCAGGCTTGATATGATGTAGAACCCACTTATTGGTCTTCTTTTGGTATTCACAGAACTCTCCTCCAGCACAATATTTCAAATAAATCAATTTTCTTCCTGTCAGCTTTCTTCATTGTCCAACTTTCACATCCATAACCAGGGGTCATTTCGTATTAAAAGAGCTGGAGGAATTCATTAGCATAGCTCATTAGCAAATGCCACACCTCTTGCCATCACTGGAAGTGTGTCATTAGTATGACTGATTTGCATATGCCACACCCCCTGACATCGCCAATTTGGGCTGTTTTGGACCCAATCCTGGCCATTCAGGCTGAAATTGGGCCCAAAAAGGGGCTGAAAATGGCTGAAAGGGGGCACAAAGTGGTTAGGATCGGGCTGCTGCTGAGTGGGAGAGTGATCCACCACCGGTCAAAGGCCCGACCCAGGCCGTTTCGGCCCCAATCCAGGCCGAAATGGGCCCAAAATGGCCGAGAGTCAGGTGGGTGGGGCCACCTGACATGACCTCTTTAGGGAACTGCCGTAACTGCATTCCTGTGCGTTCCCCCTCGAAATGAGCCCTGTCCATAACATTAGGATTGCAGGTACTCCAGGGCTCAAACCGGGGGACAGAGGGGTCATGGGGTAAGAATCTTTGTTGTATAATTTTGAGCATCACTTCGCTTGCATGGGAAATTAATGTGATGGTCCAATTGGTGCTGCACTCCTTGGCATCCCTTTTTTTTGGAATTGGGACGTAGATTGAATATTTCCAGTCTGTAGGCCGCTGTATTGTTTTCCATATCTGTTGACATATTCTTGTTAAGGTTTTGATAGATTCAGTTTCTGTAGCTTGAAGCAGCTCTGTTGGTATACCATCTACTCCAGGTGGTTTGCTTCTCCCAATTTCTTTGAGTGCAGCTTTCACTTCACTTCCTAAGATTTCAGGTTCTTCATCGAAAGCTGAACGTTTTTAGGTTAAAGTGCCATTCTATCTTTACTGCAGATTGATGTAACACACTCCTATACATTGGAAACCAAGCCTCAAGTTGGTTTGTGATTGGGTTTGGAGAACCTGGGGGGATAATTAAGAGCTTGTTATGGAATAATTATCTAATTTTGGTACATTTTTTCTATAGAGTACAACAATAAATGAAGAGCATTGTGGGAATGCTGTCCTGGGTCTACTGCAATAATTGTACTTTATCACACAATACTAGAGGTAAATTTTGATTTAGTATTTTACCTAAAATCATTCTAGCATTTAATAATAGACTATATTATATTAGACTATATTATATTAAGACATTTTCTCCTCCCCTCTTCTTCTTTTGTTACAGCTCTAGATAAAACACCAGGAGCATTTCATGATTGGTTTCTATATGTGTGGGTGTGTTTGATTATAAATTGTTTACAATTGACCACTGAGGAAGACCTTAGGGCCGAAACACGTCTGATTTTTTACTGTACCTTGGTCTATTTGTGTTGGTCATTGCACTGTACCATCATCTGTACCTTGAGATGTTTTAGCATGTTTTAGCATATACATGTAGTCTGCCATTCAGGCCTTATGTTTTAAACTTGTTTTTAATCTACATTTGTGTACATTTATAATAAAAACTTTCTAATATATTTTTAGGTTGTTACTTAACCCCTCAATTTTGTTCCCCTGCTTGTTTAGGTTGGGTTTGTGGGGACTTTCCCCCACACCCCCTTTTTCTTCCTTGTTGTCTTCATCAAAAGACTCTGCTTCGAAAGAATCTGTCATCCTTCCATCTCTTCTGTATAGTTCTTCAGTGTATTGTTTCCATCTTTCCTTTATTTTGTCCTGATCAGATTTCTGTGTTGATCTTTCAGCATCCCTACCTGTGGTTTGCATTTCCCTTTGATTTCCTGGATTTTGAGGAACGGCTCTCTTGTTCTTCCTTTTTTGTTGTTCTCTTCTATTTCTTTGCACTGGTTACTATACTAGGTCTCTTTGTCTCTGTATGCATGCCACTGAAAAGCTGCATTTAGAATTCTGATTCTATTTCTGTCAGTTTTTTCTGGGATACTTGCATAAAAGTTTTCAATTTCTTGATGAGACAATCCAAAATAAGAGCAGCGTTCATTGGTCTTTTAAAAATTCTTGGAGGATAGACACACAGATCTTCAGTGTCTCCCCTGACTTTATGAAGCACTCTGGGAAACCTCCAGCAAGTTGCCTTTCAGCATAATATTTCCCTTAGAGTTTATGCTCCTAGCTGCATGACCTGCCCAAATTTAAGAAGACAATATTTATTTATTTGTATATTTGTTTACATTATTTATAATCTGCCTTTCTCACTGAGACTCGAGGCAAATTACACAGTGTAAATCAATGAAAAGGATGAAAACTGACAGACAACCCTATCCCGAAATCCACTCCCCCTCCGCCAAAGGACTAAAAACAGAGCATAATGGAAATTACGATAAACATCATAAATAGTGTACAGTGTATTTATGCATATAACCTAAACAATCTATGACAATCTTTCTGGTGGGTAGCTATATTGATCTGGAGTAGAAGAGCAATATTTGAGTCCAGTGGCACCATGAAGACCATCAAGATTTCCAGGGTATAAGCTTTTGAGAGACAAAGCTCCCTTCTTCAGATACCTGATGAAGGGAGCTTTGACTGTTGAAAGCTTATACTGTGGAAATCTCCTTGGTCTTTAAGGTACTACTAGACTTGAATCCTGCCAATCTCTGACAGTTATATAATATTACACGGAAAAACCCCTATATAATTAAACACATTTAACATTAATAAAAATCTTATTTTGAAATTAGACAGAATCATTTTATTTATTTAACTTAATTATACCCAGGGCTTTTTTTCAGAGGGAACACGGTGGAATGGAGTTCCGGCACCTCTTGAAAATGGTCACATGGCCGGTGGCCCCGCCTCCTGATCTCCAGACAGAGGGGGGTTTAGATTGCTCTCCGCGCCACTCAGCCTCTGTCTGGAGATCAGGGGGCGGGGCCACTGGCCATGTGACAATTTTTGCTGAGGGCGATTTAAACTTTAAAAAACTCCCCCCTTGTTCCAGCTGACCCAAAATGACGTCATTGTGCGGTCCTGAGTTCCACCACTGAGCTCCACCACCTCTTTCCCCAGGAAAAAAAAGCCCTGATTATACCCCACCTTCCTCTCCAATGGGGACCAAAGTTGGCTTACACTGTTCTCTTCACCTCCACTTTATTCTCACAACAACCTGGTGAGGTAAGCTAGGCTGAGAGTGTATGACAGTTAGAAGGTCACTGAGCTACCTTTCCTGGCAGAGGAAGGACTGAAACCTGGAGCTCCCCAATGACTAGATAGTATAAATTCACAAGCTGAATATGAAACTCCAAGAGTGGACCCATCTGTTCGTTTTGAATTCATCTTTCTCATGGAAGATTCACCAAGGGAAGATTTACAGTGCAGGTCTACTGAGAATCCTATTTAGGTCTATTCAGTGGAGCTTATTCTCAAGAAAGCATTCCTAGGATTGCTGCCTTCAACATCCCATAATTCCATTTTCAATAAATAGAGGTGGATAATGTTCTTAATGGATACCGGATCCCTGCTTGGGAAAATATCGCTGACCTTCTAGCCACTCCTCTGAGCCCCAGCTGTATTGTGGGGATAATAATAACACTAACTTGTTCACTGCTCTGGGTGAGGCACTATCTGTCTAGAAGAGCACTATATAAGCACAGTTGTTGTTGTTGTTAAGTTATTGGGGGGAATTCCAAAGTCCTTTGTATTCAGAAAAAAGTGCTGTTCTCTTCGCCTCTCTTCGCCTAACTGATCACAATAACACAGCGCCAGCCCCAAATAAGCAGGTAAAGGAAAACCTGAATTCCAGCTTTCTACATCAAACAGAAGATAAGCAACAATACTCTTGGAAGAACTTGTCTGGCACTGAATATATATTTTTAAACGAACGATACATGCCTATAAAGGGGGGGGGGACTAGGCAAAGGATTCAGAATGCAGGATTTGATGTCCAGTTGCCAAAAAGCCAGCATGATTGCAAACTCTTACAAAAATGTTTGTCTCTGTTGCAGGAACACTAGAGGTCACCATAGCAACCCAACTCAGACCTACGCAACACAGACACTGAGGATTTTAATACATCTGTATGGTTTTGAGCAACTCTCTGAAATGCAATGAATAATCATCTCTCCTATTCCCACGTCCCACCCCCTTCGGTGGACATTATGAAGCAATGTGCTGTTCTTTCCATGTAAAAACCGAGTCTCAAATGCCTACGTAAGAGAGAAGTTGAGAAATATGGCAACTGGCTGGTGCTTAATTTACAAGAAGGGTTTAGTGCCACCTCTTTAAGAAACAGAGGTTCTGTAGCTTTAAGGAAGAAATCAGTAGGCAAAGCCTTCTCATTCCCGCATTGGCATGTCAGAAAATACTTCACCTGTTCAACGTGTTCCAAATACCGAGCCTCCATCAATTAATAAAGTGGCAACCCCACAGAACGATGGGGAACCTAACCCAGACATCTGAGGTTGGCTGTGGTTATTAAAGCCTAAAGAAAGGATGTGAAATAAAAACTAAGCACTCAAAAATGTGGTTCTGTTTTTGCCGTGAAAGAGATTTCTCTACACACATCTAACAGGAAATAGTGGCATTCATCCAACCAAACAGTTTTTTCCACCAGAACAGCATTTCCACTTGCGGAAGAAGAAGTGGCCATTTCTGACAATTCCCACCTCCCACTACAGCCCCCCCCCCTCCTGAGGGTCTGATCGCTAAACTTTCAGGGAGCTCTAGGGGTTGCAGAGGTTGGGGGGAAAGCAGAAAAGTCCCATTCTGCAGTCTGTAGATGGCTGAATAAATGCTCTTGCAAGAGAGAAAAGTGCAAGATTTGGAAGAGGTGACTTGCAATAAAGTCTCTTTTGTTTCAGGAAGAATAAATCAAGTAGGGCTCTCTTTTTCTTCAAAGTTCAATGGGAATTTCCTAAAAAGACATGGGCTTAATCAGGCCTTTTTTTCTGGGAAAAGAGGTGGTGGAACTTAGTGGTGGAACTCAAGACCGCACAATGACGTCACTTTGGATCAGCTGGAACAAGGGGGGAGTTTTTAAAAGTTTAAATTGCCCTCGGTGAAAATGGACACATGGCCGGTGGCCCCGCCCCCTGATCTCCAGACAGAGGGGAGTTTAGATTGCCCTCCACGCTGCTCAGTGGCGCAGAGGGCAATCTAAACTCCCCTCTGTCTGGAGATCAGGGGGTGGGGCCACCGGCTATGTGACCATTTTTAAGAGGTGCCAGAACTCCATTCCACCGTGTTCCTGCTGAAAAAGAGCCCTGGGCTTAATAACTAATTCTTTCCTCTATATGCCACACATTTCTGAAAAGCTATTATTCCCCAGGGCAGCTGTTCTCTATCTCTAGCTGAGGCTGGGACAGCACAAAACATATTTGTTGCCAGGCATGTTTCCTAAACTATTATTATAATTAAAAATAGAAGCAAGGCTGGGATTTTGAAGAGCCTGGCAAACTTCCAAAGGATCCCTGAACCAGAGCCAGATTCGCCCTTAATTAAGAATGCTTGCAGGATATAATGCCATAGAGTCCCCCCTCCAAACCAGACATTTTCTCCAGGTGACCTGGGCCGACGTCGCGCCAAACTCGTGCGAGAAAACTCGATATTTCGCGTTTTCCCCGTCGCGATCCAGAACATGGCGGCATGCAGCGCCTTCAGGTTAGTCGTCTGGAATTGGCCCTGATCTCTGTTCGCTGGAGATAAGTTGTAATTCTGGGCACTCTTCAGTCACCACCTGGAGGCTGGCAATCATAGTAGGCTGACTTTATAGCATCACTTCTCTGGTGACAAGCTCCCCAAACTGTGCCCTCCCCAGGCATCACCTACAAATCACCAGGAATTTCCCAAGGTGGAGTTGGTAAACCTCTCTTCATATAAAAACGTGGCAAGAAGTCAAAGTATGTTGCAGTGTGTCATCTGGGACAGCCATATGACTGTGACCTCAAGCATGGCTGCCACATCTGAAAATGTTCCCTGTGTCAGTCTCTTTTACAGATGATAAGCACAGGATGTTTCATCTCTATACTGTGAAAAGTTTCCCCTACTGATTTCTGCGTCTAAGTTAAAAACAGCAGACTGTTTTTCCTAGCTAGTTGGCAATTTTAATCTCAAAGGATATTTCAGAGCTATCTTTACGTGGCCTTCAAATATATAAAATGTATGTGATCTCCTGTAACAAGGCTTAACTTTGGGTGGAAATACACTTTACTAAGTACCTAGGGATGCTCAAGTGAACCTCATTTCACATGTCCTCCCTCCCACTTTCCACGTACTCACTCGCACAGTCACACTTCAGTTTGCTCCATGTGAATACATTCATGCATTCGATATTAGTTTCTCCTCAACTGCTAAAAGTATCTCAGATTCCCCTACATCCGTTCATTAAAATGCAGATCTTGACACTTTCTCACATATTAAAGACACGCACATTGGCAAGTCAAAGGAGACTTTAGTACTTGTTCTTGCAGCTAAAACAGAGCTGAATTGGCATTTTGCCCTCTGAAATCACTGGCAGATGTAGTCACATAAATGGAGCTTCCAGGAAAGCGGCACGCACATGCACCGAGCAAGAACAGCCTGTACATGAATTGAGGATTATGCCTATAATCCTGCACTTGAATGTCTCTAGGCACTTAGTAACGCATATTTCCATTTTGCTGAGTGCAAAATGACCTCTCCCTAGGATTGCCAGCATGCTTGGGAAAAAAAATATCCTGCCTCTTTAGGAGATGCTTAGTGGCTTGTTATTGACCAGGTGACATAATTTACCTCCATGCCATTAAAAGGTTCATCTCCTGCTTTCCACACAGAAAAGGACAGGACATTTTTCTTCAGGCCTGTTGGGGCAACCCTACCCCTTCCCTTCCATAGCTGCTCAGTGCCCCTTTCTTTTGTACTTTGCTGTTATAGGAGATGCTGCATCCATGCAGAACATGATAAAAGCCCAGGACTCCTGCACAGTGACCTGTGACTTGATCCAGTGCCCTTTGTAGCTTTGCTTCCCAAGTTCTCTCTGAAATGACAAGTTTTTCTCACACAGTTCTGTTTTCCCTGTAGTTAGAACTTTGTGGGCATACCTGCTGACCCCGTTTGTCAGGAGTGCCTGGTGTTTCCTCCAGTGTGTTCTGAGATGTTACTCGGATGGACTGCTGTTTCTCTTTCCAGTTGGGTGTCTGGTTCAGCTGGCTGGAAAGAATATAATCACTTTCCCCCTCTGGGAATAGCTGCAAAAGGATATCCCATACCAGCAACCTCTATGTCAGAATTCTTGCTTGCTTATGAGGTGTGTATCTTGCATATGTAGCTTAAGGTTAAGCTCTTTATCCCTCCTGTGAAATCAGATGCTTTCACAAATAAATATGGGGCTTGATCCTATACTGTTCATTACAGGCTTTGCAGAATGAAAAATGGATTAATCAGAGACATCTGGTGATGTGGGTGAGCTCCTTGGCAATGCTTTCGTTGCTGAATTCACATTCTGAATTGTCTGAACAGGCTTTCCCTGTGGTGGAGATGTGCAATTAGAATAATTAAGGCGGAAATATGTATTATTTATTAATCAAGACATTGCATGTGTATCATCTAAAACCAGTTAATGATGAATACAAAACAGACCCAGTTCCCTGTATTTTCTGTATGAGCAAAAGAAGAGAGGTTTACCAACTCCACCTTGGGAAATTCCTGGTGATTTGTAGGTGATGCCTGGGGAGGGTACAGTTTGGGGAGCTTGTTTGGACAGTGCCACAGTGAACATTTGCTCACAGAATTTAGGGAAGAGGTGATTCATTTGTCTTCCTTTTTCAGAAACCAGATACCACAACACAGGGAGTCCATTGCTGTTGAGTTACACTCATAAACTTTAGGCCCAACCAGGGCTTTTTTTGGGAAAAGAGGTGGTGGAACTCAGTGGTGGAACTCAGGACCACACAATGACATCACTTTGGATCAGCTGGAACAAGGGGGGAGTTTTTTAAAGTTTAAATCGCCCTTGGCAAAAATGGTCACATGGCCTGTGGCCCCGCTCCCTGATCTCCAGACAAAGTGGAGTTTGCTCGGCGGCGTGGAGGGCAAGCTAAACTCCCCTCTGTCTGGAGATCAGGAGGTGGGGCCACCGGCCATTTGACCATTTTCAGGAGGTGCCGGAACTCTGTTCCGCTGCATTCCAGCTGAAAAAAAGCCCTGGGCCCAACCGACTAGGAATTTATTCTGTTCACAAGACTTACAAAAATGACTTCTACAGGGAAGGAGATAATATCAGTTTAGGGGCTGCATTGCATTGTATCTGTACCTTAAGGCCTCATTGTCCAGACAGGTAGGGTGTGTTGACCTTTGCTGGTCTCTGACCACTGAACACAGTTGAGGGTAACCAGTGAGAGACTGGCATGCACAATTCTGAATTCCAAATCACCAAAAAGGAATCCCACCATAACCTGCTAACTACTAAGATCTAAGATACAAAATTATACTAGGTTCAATAAATAATTATTCTAGTGTACAACCAAAGATTCTAGAGCAAATGTCACCATTATACAACACAACCAACGTTAACAATCCTTTACATCATTTATAGAGTGATTATATGAACCTCAGAAATTTCCAATAAAGTAATAGAATACAAGCAAAAATTAATATACAAAGAGTCCCAGAGTTAAGAGTTAATTTCATCCTCGTACTACAGTACTGCTAAAAATTCACAATATTACTGAATTATGTAACTCTGCTTGTATTTTATTACTTTATTGGAAATTTCTGTGGTTCAGATGGTTGCTCTATAAATGATGTAAAGGATTGTTAACGTTGGTTATGTTGTATAATGATGTCGTGTAATGGTGACACTTGTTCTAGAATCTTTGGTTGTACATTAGAACAATTATTTATTGAACCTAGTATAATTTTGTGACTTAGACTTTAGTAGTTAGCAGCAGGTTACAGTGGGATTCCTTTTCGGTGACTCATGGTGACCTTTTATGGGTTTTTCAAAGCAAGAGATAAGAAGAGGTGGTTTGCCATTGCCTGCCACTACATAGTGACTCCGGACTTCCTTGGAGGTCTCCCATCCAACCATTAACCAGCTCAGCTCACCTTCCAAGCTCTTGACAAGCCCAGGCTAATCTACACTACTCATGCTGCAGCTGAGGGTGTCTACTGGGATGCAAAACCAGGAGAGCACAAAGTTACCACCTGGATTGCCCTTAAGTTACGTTTGCCTCAGTGATCCTTTTGGGAACTCTTTTCATTTTTTTGTTTGCTCTTTGTTGTCCTAGTAGTTTCCATGCACTTCTTCTAATAGATTGGTGTGACTGAACTATTTATTTTCTTCAATGCAACGATGAATTTGTATAGTTGTTCCAATAGCAGAGTCAGTGTGTGTGTTCTGGAAGGGGTTCATCTTGGCTGAGCATATCCCTCTCTTGTCAAAACATGTTTCTGGCAAGAACCATTTATTTGCCAGTCAGACGCTTAACTCAAAATCTCCGTCTTTTCAGAGGTGCCAACAGCGTAGCTTAAAGAAGTCCCTATTTCACACGAGGAGGACCTGGTGTTGTGCTCTCACTGTTGTTCTGAATGCAGTCATTCACAGCAGCAATGGAGATTCTACATAGGGATAGTATATTTCCCCCCCTTGCATCTGCCATTCCTTCCCCCCTCCCCACCAGCAGACTTTTTGCCATTTGTTAAAACTGTTAAGAGGTCTATCACTATAGTAATAGATCTACTACCAATTTTTTAAAAATGGCGAAAGCCTGCCAGTGTTAGAGGCAGTGAGAACTAGGGGAAATGGAGATGAAATTGAGCTGGATGTAGGGGTACGATGCAGGCGTCTTTACCTTCCTGTCCGTACTGCAATTCAACCTGCTTTGATTACAGTCTTTAAGGAAAATTTGCACCAGACCTGATTTGGGAAACTTCGTAGCAGAGCTGGGGGAAACCTGAAAAATGAATGATAAAAAATTCCTCTGGGGAGGTGGGGAGGCATGAAATGTCCAACGATGTGCCAGCTTGACATTTCTGTTCAGCAACCTTTATTGGCATTACATCCATGTTAAAGCTTGACATTTCAAAAACTGGGGGGTTGGGGGGGGAGAGTTTTGGTGTCTTCAAAAAAGGCCCTCATTACACTCTGTAAGGCTGGGCTTTTCTTGAAGAGCCAATCATTACGAGAGAGTTTTAAAACAAGGGACGTTTAATGCATGCACTAATTAAAACATTTTCAGCATTCATTTAGCACCTAAGAAAATCCTTGGGGGCAAAAATATTTCTACGGCTAGAAGCACAGTGTGTCCTGGTTGCCCCAACCAAAGACATTAACTAGGCAGCTGCCTGGGAAGTCCAATGCAGTGTCTATGAGGCAGCTGCTGCCTGCACTTTGGGGTTGATCCGTTTCTTCAGTGCATGCCAAAATGGGGATGCCAGTCTAAGTTAGCTCTCAAGAGTCAAAGCTCCTTCAGACACTGATGTATCTGAAGAAGGGAGCCTTGACTGTCAAAATCTTGTTGGTCTCTAAGGTGCCACTGGACTCAAATCCTGCTGTTCTACTGCAGGCCAACACGGCTACCTGCCTGAAACTGTAATTAAAACGGAAAACAAGTATGAAAAATAAATGTCTGATGTTCAAAGAAAAATTATGGGGGGATTAACCACATCTTGCTTACAACAATAAATATTATTAAAATCATCCTTCTGTAACTATGGTTTTATTTTCTGACAGTATTAATCTATTTTTTTCTCTCAAGACTCTCCAAAGTTGCAAAAATATTTTAGAGTCCTTCATATGGGATGGCAACCCCCCCCCCGAGATTATCTTCAACTACATTTAGTACCCCCATCCCACTACAAACAGGGAGGTACAGATGTCAAGTTATATTGTTGCGAAATTGCTTTCCAAGTACTTTGAATGGGACTGTCACTATGGCCTTAAATGACACCCACCCCCAAAGGGAGTCAAGGCCTACGACGAAGGAATGTTAAACAGTTCTCAGCTGGCTCTAATGTTCTCCTGATGGCTGGGTTACTGGGCCTACAAAAATCTGCAAAACAGAAGGCTTGGGTTTTGAAGTAGGAAAGCAGACGGAGACAACTGACAGCTGGGTGAAAGCAACATGAAGTGCAAGGTCTCCCTCTTTGCAGATCTGATTAGGGTTACCTACCTCAAAGTGGGGGCTGGAGTTTTCACAGAATTAGAGGTAGGCATGAACCGAAATACAAACCGAAGTTTGTCTTGAACCGGATCGGTTCGTGTTTTGTGAGCCAGCAGTTCATGGGAGTTCATTTTTCACGAACCATGATGAATTTTAGCCTGGTTCATTTAGTTTGTATTTCAGTTCGTCACTGCAGACGGCCTAGCACCAATCAATCAGTTTCTTAGGCAACAAAGGAGGATGAGCTCTCTGCAGACCTTCTGCTGAACTGGAAGTGATGTTTTCACAAACTGAATGAACTGGCTTGCAAACCGGAGCAAGTTTGTGAAAGTTCATGGTTCATGAAACGCAATGAACCACGAACCACACAGTTTGGAATTTTCCCAGTTTGTGCCCATCTCTAATTATAACTGATCTCCAGACTACACAGAACAGGAAACAGCAGCTTCAGAAGACAATCTCTATGGTATTCCATAGAGTCTAGAAAAAACAGAAGACCTATAGTGACATCACATTCCCCCTGAGTGCTCTCCTCTCTCCCTCCTCATGCACTATCCCTAAATCTCCAAGAATTTCCCAAGCTGCAGTTGGCAACCCTATGTGAAATAGCAGATCTTCTGCCTTGTAGGAGTGCCTCCGCCTGTGCTCTACATGTATATTTGTAGTAGATAAGGTAAATATTACAAACAAAACAAAAATATAAGTCTCCAAAATTCTATCCTCAAAAGAGGACCAATCAACCCAAACAGAACTGACCCAGGAACATCTTACTGTTTGGGGAAATGGAAAACAGGTAACAAAATTATGAAGCTTCAAAAGTAAGGAATGTGTTGCTCAGTAACCCATGGTTACTGGCAGGGGATAGACAGAATATATATAAAGCAACATTCTATGAAAAAAATAGTTTGGATGCCAAGGCAAAGACGCCATCCTTCTGTCTTGCAGTACCTATTCCTATTATCGACCCTTTTGGTGTGGGGTTAATGGCATCCATCTCCAGATTATCCTCAGTCTCTGTTTCTGAGAGGGAAGTTCTCCCCCCTCATGCCTCTACCCTGAGACTGTTATTTAGCTCTTAATTTGTGCAAAAGTAAAAACAGCAATAGCTTTGGAAAGGTCAAATCTGTGTTAATAGGAAGACCATTGGACCAAATTACAAATAAATCTGGCAGTTCTGGGGCTCTGAAGTGCTTCCTCCCTTTTAAAAAGCAGACACACGGGGCCTCAATTATGGGGTGTGTGTGTGTTAAACCTCCCTACCACACTACTTTTCTAAAATGGAACACCCCCATGTAGCTATTTGCAGCACATCTGTATTTTATCTCAACAGGCTATTCTATGGTTTCAAGACTTGCAATTTAACTTTGCAGCACTTGATCCAGGACGTAAGGGTTACCAAGAAGATGCCAAGAAAGAAGTATCTTCAGATTCTCGGTATCTGAAGAAGTGAGCTGAGGCTTATGAAAGCTCATACCCTACCAACAAGTGTTGTTAGTCTTATAGGTGCTACTGGATTCTTGCTCTTTTCTACTGCTACAGACAGACTAACACGGCTACCCATCTTGATCTAACCCTTATGCAAGAGTGGGGGTTCTCATATTTGGGGAGGAAGATGATGGGTTGCAACATGGGCTAAAATTTGGTGAGCTACACTCATCACAGCTATCTCACAAACATTAGAGAACTAATCTTAATTGTTATTCTTAATGGTACTTAACCCTTGATAGACTGTGCTATAGTTTTCCTGAAACATTCAAACCATATTCATATATCTCAAAGTTATGAGGTATTGGCATAAATTATAGATTGTATTAGGAAGGTTTCTGGTTACTCTGTCCTCCGAGACCTAAGATTGTACTTCTTGAGAAATTAGATACCTCCTCAGTTCCCTTACGGGAGAAATAAATTGATTCTCCTGATGATAAAAGCAGGAAAATGCCTAATAGTAAAACTATGGAAAATAAGAAAATCCTCTTAATATATTGATAATGTTAAAGACCTTTAGAGATGATTGAAGATTTATTGTTATTTGTTATGATTTTGTTATTATGCTATTTTGTTACACTTTTTTGATATTTTGTAATTTCAAAATGTGATAAAGCTAATGTATATTTTAATAAAACAAGAACAATAACAACAACATTCAATGTATATACCGCCCTTCAGGATGATTTAACCCCCACTCAGAGCAGTTTACAAAGTATGTTATTATTATCCTCACAACAAAACACCCTGTGAGGTGGGTGGGGCTGAGAGAGCTCCTAGAACCTCTGACTGACCCAAGGTCACCCAGCTGGCTTCAAGTGGAGGAGTGAGGAATCAAACCCAGTTCTCCAGATTAGAGTCCTGCACTCTTAACCACTACACCAAACCACGAGAGACAAAACAATCAGGGGTCAGGAACTCATTAGCATAACTCATTAGCATATTCCATGCCCCTTGACATCACCAGAAATGTGTCATTAGCATAACTGATTTGCATATGCCACACATCCTGACATCACCTATCCTGGCTGTTTTGGACCCAATCTTGGCCATTCAGGACTGAAATTGTGTCCAAAATGGCAAAAGGGGGCTGAAAATGGCCGAAAAGGGGCCCAAAATGGTTAGGATCAGGCCGCTGCTGAACAGAAGAGTGATCCACCACCCGTCAGAGGCCTAATCCGGGCCGTTTTGGCCCCAATCCAGGACAAAACTGGCCCAAAATGGCCGAGAGTCAGGGGGACAGGGGCACCTGACGTGTGACCTCTTTGGGGAACTGCTGGAACTGCGTTCCTGCGCATTCCCCCTCAAAATGAGCCCTGAAAACAATTAAAATCTCAATCAGCTGTTGACTATTCAAGGAACTACTGTTATGGTCTTCAGCATACAAAACAGGAGATGGCAGTACAGGGTGAGGGTTTACACGGCAAGAATATTTTAGGACAAGCCAGTCCGTGTGGTACATTCCAGGGCAGTCAAGCATTTGGGATCCTCTGAGCATCATTCATTAATTCCTTTTAAATCAGTGCAAGCTTCTCCACTGATTTATTTGTCCTGTAGTATGAAAAAAAGTGGCAGAAGGCTTTGGGATTTTCTTTTTTGCTTCGTTGCAATTTCAGAGGCTTTAGCGAGTGCCTGCTGTTGTAGAGCATTCCCTCCCCTCCATATTCAGTTTCCTCTTTTATAATTTATAGGCAGTATGGTTCCCTGGAGTAAGGAATTCCTTTCCAAGACTTGCTTTAGAAGCCGAAGAAGAAAGGCAATTGCCCTGTTCCGTTGCTACCTCATCCCCATAGTTGCATTTAAATATACCATTTCTCTGGTTCTTCTTAAGTTTAATCAATCCCCATCAGACATCATTTCTCTAAGTACAAGAGGATCGATGCTAGATTGCCAAATGAGAAAACCAAAAACCTCTTTTGGCTTTGATGCCCAACTTTCAGTAGGAAAACACTGTGCCAAAAACTCCATTTTGTTCTAGAACCTTTAAGTGGATGGGGAGATTTGTCATTGAAAAATGAGAACTGTTTTGCTGCTTGCAACCACCCTTTCTGTTGTTATTCTTCTCCACCCAGGACAGAAGTTATATTTGAAAAGTAGATAACCTTATGTTCAGTCTTCCGTAAGACAGTAAGGATAAAGATTTAAAATTAGGGGCAGAGGCAAGTAGCAGCATATTAAGTCTGATCACATGAAGCTAAAAGACAGAATCCAGTTTAATCTTCCCATCCTTTAGCAGAACGGATTTGCTTCTATCAAGCCAGAAACACAGTAAGTCATGTACATGTAGCTGGTGGCAGTGACAGCTAGTGGTAAGGAACACTGGCGCATGAGGTGGGGGTGTTCATTTATACCCACTGGCTCCCTGAAAGACCACTTTTCTGGATCTGACTATAATGTCATTCCACAAAAAAACTTCATGGAAAAAGCCATCCCTCGTCAGTTGCCCACTCAAGAGGATTTGCCTCTGAACATGGCCGGTCCAAAATCGACTATTGAAGCTAACAACAGTAATTGGGGGTGCAAGGCCTTCTAAACCAAACACATTTAGGTGTTGTTACAGGGCTTTTTTTCAGCAGGAACATGGTGAAACAGAGTTCTGGAACCTCTTGAAAATGGTCACATGGCCGGTGGCCCCACCCCCTGATCTCCAGACAGAAGGGAGTTTAGATTGCTGTGCGGAGGGCAGTCAACTCCCCTCTGTCTGGAGATCAGGGGGCGGGGCCACCGGCCATGTGACCATATTCACTGAGGGCAATTTAAACTTTAAAAGACTCCCCCCTTGTTCCAGTTGACCCAAAGTGACATCATTGTGCGGTCCCGAGTTCCATCAGAGTACCACCACCTCTTATCCCAGAAAAAAGCCATGTGTTGTTATATATTACTTGAGTAGAACAAAAGCTCCTGAGGCCTACAAAGCTATTGGTGTTTGGGTGTCGGCATGGCCAATCAGAACTGTTGCTTTGTAGCCAATCGCTGTGCTGAAAAATAGATACTTGTATATAGTTCATGCAAACGAAGGATTCTAGCTGCTTACATTGTATTGGTTGTTGTACAAGTGGGTGTGGTTTCTACAAGTATAAATTGGTTACTGTTGAGCCTGAGGCTTCAGTCTGTCTGCTTCCAGTTTTCAATAAAGATTTTTATCATAATAAAGAGCTGTTAATACAATAGGTGTAACTCTGCTAACTCTGCACTGTGACAGACTTCTCCTCCATGACTATTTATTCAGTTTATAGCCACCTTTTTTCATCAAGAAATTCACAGAGATTTCCAGGGTATCTCCTCCACGCACCCAAAACACCAACACCCACCAGGCTTCACAGCATAACATGTCTTCTCCAACTACCCTTTCAGAGGTGAAAAATTTAAATTCTCCTCCATTTGCTGCCCTTTAAACGGATGCCCCAGTTTAGACAACTTGCTAACCTTGAATAGTAACCTGAAATCTGCTGCCTGAGTGCTAAGGGATTTTCTTGTAGGGCGTAGTTTCAATTTTCAATCCCCTATAAATTTAATTGTCTAACAAGGCCATGATAGACGGGAGTCCTGCCTGCTCTTTTCTCAGTGCCCCTTCATCCACATCTATATTTTCTCTCTCCTTTAGAAATTATAATGTAGGGAAAGAGAGTGGGACAGGAGGGTGTTTTGAGTTAACAACAGACATGACTGCAAGAAAACCTCGGCTATTGTAGTCTTCTTTTCCTAGTATCCCTCTTATCAGTTCACAATTCTACCCTTCCAGTTTTCCAAAAGAAAACAAGAGGAGCCAAAGAAGAGTTTACTGTCATCTTTTTGTAATATATACGACCTGCCAACTTTTAGAAATTACTGCTAAGTCTTCAGGATTTTACTATCTTAAGCTTGTTTGTTTTATGTAAACTATCTTCAAGAAACTTTATTTATTTATAGTCTGCCTTCCTCACTGAGACTCAAGGCAGATTACACAGTGTGAGATTAGTACAGTCAATATAAGGACATTTCCATAACCAATGCCATAGGGTAAATAAATAGAAGTTTACAAAGACATAGCATTAGCAAGAATCCAATACAGAGTTGAAGAAATGCTAAAACAGAACATAAGCAATTCTAGGACTGACATTAGACAACATGAAGCACAAGTAGTTTATTGGAGAACATATTTCAAACAACAGATAGTACGTAAGGCAACATAGTGGTGAAATCTATGGCTCCAAACTCTCCGAAGCATCTGAGAGCCCCTCCCTACAATACTAAAGCCTTTTTTCTAATTCGGTTTTGCATCATTTGTGGAAAGCTAGGAGAGCGGGGGCTCTCCTGACCTCCTCAGGCAGTCCTTTCCACAAGGTAGGGGCCACCACAGAGAATTATTATCTGCCTTGGTTTAGTTTAGAGGCTAGAGTCTTGGTTGGGGACTCCCTAAAATTGGGACTTTGTGGGAGAATTCCCCTCACACTGAGCAGGGGCAGTTTCCCAATGGTGACAGTGGCTCCATTGTGAAGCTGCTGGGCATTATAAGCCTGCTGCCATACTAACTTAATCAGAGAACTCCAAACTGCCGTATTGGCAAGGGCAGATGGGGGCGTGGCAGGGCCAGTTCTATGGCCAAGCCACCTGAGTGACTGCTTGATGTGGCAAACTGAGGAGGGTACCAAGGCACTACAGGAGCTCAGCTTATTTCTCACCATTGGCTGTCTGGAGGAGTGGGGGGAACTGTTATATCCTCTCGGGCTCAGGCGGCCGCTGAAGAGATTTGGCTCACTCCTGGCAGGCAACACTGCAAATCCCAGGAATGGATGGGTATACCTTGCTTGGCATGCCAAAATATTAACTTGTTCACAAAACTTATATCCTTCCTTTCTGCTGTCATCAGGGCCGCCAAGGTGGCTAACAAATTAAAAGATATGTAATCAAACCACATCTTAAAAACTATTGGACCCAACAAAAAACACATAATTAAAACAATTAAAACCAGAGGTGAAATAGACATACAAACATAAATGCAACCACTGAAACATAGGACAGGAAGGAGGAATCACTGAGGCAACGCCAGACCGAACAAGCAAGTTTTCACTCGCTGGCAGAAGATGGTAACAGAAGGGGATAGACAAGTCTCCTTGGAGAGTTCCAAGGTTTTGGTGCCATGAACGAGAATGGCTTTTTCAGGGTTGTTACCCGCCTAATCTCAGAAGGCAGGGAGTACCCAAAGCATATCACGAACCATCCCTGGTGAGCAAATCCTTTGTTTCTGCTTTCGAGCCCAACTTTTGTTTTTATCAATTTTCAGGTTTATACCCTGCCCATTCACTTCCCAAAAGTGAGGCACACATCAAGTGCCTTTTAGAAGATGGAGTCATTGTGGTGTAGTGCTTATAGCACTGAACCAGGGTTGTTTCCACATGTCCTTATAGGGACATCCGCTCATGGGGAAAAGCCACCAGCATTCCATGAGTGGGATGTCCCTAAAGGATGTGTGGAAACAGCCCTAATTTCTTGGAGAGCTGGGTTCAAATCCCCACTCTGCCATTGAACATGCTGGATGACATTGGCCCAGTTGTTCTCTTAATCTAATCTACTTCAGAGTTAGGAGGATAAAATCAAGGAGGGAAGAACTATGAATGCTGCTCTGAGCTCCTTTGAGGAAGGGAGGGATAAAAATGTCCTAAGTGGGTTGTTGGGCCGGCAGATCAACAGCTAGCCCAGGATGTGGTATATGGTGCTGTTTTTTTAATTTAATTTGTATTTTGTGTGGTGTAGTGGTTAATGTTGGACTAGGATCTCAGAGGCCACTCTATCATGGCAGAAGCTCACAGCATGACATTGTCACATGTTCTCAGCCTAACATAAAATGGAGAAGAGGAGAATGACGGAAGCTGCTTTGGTCCCCATTGGGGAGAAACATGATGAATAAACAAAGCAAAATAACTAAATAAATTGCTCTGGGTCCCCACTGGGAAGAAAAGCAGGATAAAAATATTTAAAAATCTGTGAAGGCACTGCTTGTGCTCTGGATCCTTGCCCCACTTGGCTGCTGAAATCATCTAAAGACCATATAAATGAGCCCTTGATGTCTATCATAAATCGGTCACTAACTTAAGGCACCTTCCCTTAGCCACTCAAGGAGGTGGTTATCCACGTACTTTAAAAACCATCCTTAGACAAAAATGATGCAGCCAGTTATCGCCCAGTCTCTAATATGCCCTTTCTAGGCAAAGTGCTCAAGAGAGAAATACCAAACCAATTCCAGGTTTTCTTGGATAACTCTAGTGCTCTAGATTGGGGATTTTTAAAAAACCAAGCCTAATAAAGGTATAACATCATAATGTTATAATTATATTTGTTTGTTTTTTTAATTCCCAAAACATGACAGATATTCTCTGAGACAGACATTTTTGTTTAGGATGTATGACCTTCTCCCCTGTGATGTCCAAATTGGAGAGGCCTACCTGGGCTGACTCAGAGCTGGGATACAGTGTAACAACAACAACATTATGACGTTATAACTTGTTTTCTTCAAAAAAAGTTGTGTCATAACAGTATAATGACGGGGTTAATTTGTATTGTTGTTACATTGATCTCTTAGTTTTTCGAACTATTGAGTGATGAATGATTCTCTCATGTAACTAACAATATTTTGTCCAATATAGATAACAAAAAGGCACTTTTGCCACATTTATGATGGCATAGATTATGTTGGATGATGTGCAAGTGGATGCGCTTGAGATGGCATAGCTGGTTCCATTAGGTCCCATAATGGTATTGCTTGAACGTATGTGGGGACAAAGTTGACATCTAGGGCTGATTCCGCACACGTTGGATAATGCACTTTCAATGCACTTTATCAATCGTTTGAGGTGGATTTTTTGTTCTGCACACAAAAAAATCCGTTCCAAATGATCTATAAAGAGGATTGGAAGTGCATTATCCAACATATGTGGAATCAGTCTAGGTCTGTTGCAGGATTTGTGTCTTGTTGGGCAGTCCATTATTGGTAGGCTTGCCAGGTGCCTGCCGGTGGAGAGTAAACTCCCAGAGATTTGCCTCTCTGCCCAGCCATCATTGGCAAAAGGCAGGAAGAGGCAGGCTCCTATGTACTACCTGTTGCTTTAAGTATGGCCCTACTGGGTAGTTCTTTGTTGTCTAATGTCAGTCCTGGAACTGCTTATGCTCTGTTTCAGCATTTCTTCAACTCTGTATTGGATTCTTGCCAATGTTGTATCTTTGTAAACTTGCATTTATTTATCCACTGGCATTGTTTATTGGAATGTCCTTGATACTGACTGTGCTAATCTCACTCTATGTAATCTGCCTGAGAAAGGCGGACTATGAATGACATAAATAAAAATAAATTAAAACCAAGCTCATAAGGACAGATGGACTCACATTCTAGCTGTATCTGAAGAAGTGAGCTGTGACTCATGAAAGCTCATACCCTACCACAAATTTTGTTAGTCTTAGAGGAGCTACTGGACTCTGGGTATCTGAAGAAGTGAGATGTGACTCATGAAAGCTCATACCCTACCACAAATTTTGTTAGTTTTATAGGAGCTACTGGACTCGTGGTATCAGAAGTGAGCTGTGACTCACGAAAGCTCATACCCTACCACAAATTTCGTTAGTCTTAGAGGTGCTACTGGACTCTTGGTAGCGGAAGAAGTGAGCTGTGACTCACGAAAGCTCCTACCTTACCACAAATTTTGTAAGTCTAGACTCTTGGTATCTGAAGAAGTGTGACTCACGAAAATTCTTACCCCAGCACCATTTTTGTTAGTCTTCTCGGTGGTACGGGACTCTTGCTCTTTTCTGCTGCTACAAACACGACCACCCATCTTGGCATAATTCAATGCATTACGGAACGCGCGCCGTGCATTAGACAGCCTTTAAATGGGGTCTGAAAAAGGCGCCTGCGTGGTACATATATTTGCATAAAGTATATTGTGTGCGTGTGAGAGAGAGATAACTGCATCAACACCCTGTGAAGAATGTGTATGTTCAGCATACTGGCGTGAGGGGCAGCCTGCCGTGAGGAGAAAGGGCGCCTCCGCTTTTCACCTCCGCCGCGAAAGCCCCTCGCGAGCGGGGCGCCGGGCCGGGGCTATCCCCGCCGCCCGGCCAGCCAGCCCGCCGCCGCTCTCCTTTCGCTCCTCCTCCGCTGACGGAGCCAAGATGGCGGCGGCTGAGGCGCGGGAGGGAGGGAATCCCGCCTGAGGCGCCCGCACGGGGAGGGAGGCGACGGAGGCGGCCGCTGCGTGAGCGAGAGGAGGAGGAGGAGGCCACAAGCAGCGGCGGCGGCGGCGGCGCGGGCTCCATGATCGCGCTCCGTCCCTCCTGGCCGCACAGCCGCCCGCCCGGGACCTCCCCGACCCTGCCGGCCCTCCCTCCAGTCCCGGCGTGGCGGCGGCGTTGCCTTTCCCGCCCGAGGTGAGCGAGCGAGCGAGCGATGGCGCCCTTTCTCCTCAGGCTGCCCCCCATGACAGGCGAGCGGGAGGCGGCGAGGCGGCGGGTCAACTTCGGGGCGCGTGTGGGGCAGCCGCGGCGCTTGCTCGCCTGCCTCCCCCGGCGAGGCGTTGACGTGGAGGCGGGGGACCCGAGGGCCGGAGGGGGGCCAGTCTCGCGACCTTTCACGGGTTAAAAAAAACCCGCCCTCGCTCCGCTTCTGCGTCGGTTTCGCCCCGTCTGGAACCCGCGTGGGGAAGAGACGCGCCGCGCGTTTCTGCTCTGTGGAGAGGCCAGCCGCCGCCGCCGCCGCCGCTCAGGCTCGCCTCGCCTCTCCGGTGCCTCAGAGTAGGGGAGAGGGCGCTCGGCTGCGACGCGTGTCTGCGGTTGCACACGTTCCTCGGGATGCGTGTGGAGGCGCTGCCTCGGCTACTGCTTCTCAAGCCCCCCCGCCCCAGGCTGTCAGGGTTTGGTGTGATTGAGAAATTGGAGCCTAGGAAACAGGTTTTGTTTTTTCTAGCAGTTGTGTGTATCTGTGTGAGTGCAACTAGGTTCTGTCAGTCCTCAAGGGAAAAGTAGACGGGGACGCTCAGTGATTTACTTTCTGTATGGTCTTATATTCAAGTGTACTCCCTAGTGGTGCACATGTATCCACAATGGGAGAGCAAGTGTAAGATCTTTCATTTGATCCTGCTCCTGTAACTGTCCCTCTACGCAAGACCTCTTACAGTGGACGCTCAAGTGACTTCCTTTCTGTGTACAAGCTCAAATGACTTCCTTTCACTTGATCCTGCTGGTGTAACTGTCTCTCTACACAAGACATCTTACACCGGGATGCTCAAGTGAAAGCTCTTACATTTGTTTTCCCATTGCGGATACACATGCACGGCTAGGGAGACAGAGTACTCTTGAATATTAGACCACACATAAGGTAAGTCACTTGAGCGTCCCCGTGTAAGATGTCTGTAAGAGGCTTTCTATATGAGACATCTGACACATGAAGAACACGTGTGCAATGTTAGCCAGGAAGGGTAGTTTAAAAAGACAAGAGTTGGCGGCAGGGCAAAGGATTTGCTATACACTGGAGCTGTTTGAAGGGGCTGTGAAATGCCAGAAGGGGAGCTTCAGCCTATTATAACCTCTCCAGGTCCAAGAACAGCTCTGGCAGGCAGCTCCAGCCCATTTCCATTCCTCGCTGCCCTCTGGGTGCAATCCCACACAGTTTTAGACTGGAGAGGTGAAAATTGACAGAGCCTTTCAGAGGTGAAGATGAAATTAGCAAACCCTCTGAGGGCGCTTTCCTCTGGCTCTGTCTTTTTAAATTACACTTCCCGACTAACATTGTGTCTCCCTACACTTGGTGAACATGTGCCAAGGTGTCTCATGTAGAGAGACTCTTAGTACGTGCTGCCTGGGGAGAGTATTTGGATGCCAGACTAGTTGGCTTGGCCCCCGTCAGGTTCAGGCATGTGTGCCCTGCTTCTCTGTGTGCAGAGTTCACAGTCAATCTGCACTTCCCGTGGGGACTTTGCAACTTGCGCGCCTTCTTATGCCACAGACTTTGCCCATCATGTTGAGGGCACCCCTTGCTAGTACGTTAGCAGTGCTGTCCTAAGCGCTCAGAGCACTCTGCCAACAGATCAACTGCTGGACTGGAATGTTGTATATTGTGCTGTTTGTTTGTTTTTAATTAAATTGTATTTCGTGTTGTGTAGTGGTTTGAGTGTTGGACTAGCATCTGGGAGAGCCGGATTTGACTCCTCTCTCTGCCCTGGCAGCTTGCTGGGTGACCTCGGGCAATTCAAACACTCATAGCCTAAGCCACCTCACAGGGTTGTTGTGAGGATAAATAGAGGAAAGGAGAATGATGTATGTTGCTTTGGGCACCCCTTAGGGGTAAAGGTGGAGTATATATGAAGTAAATAAATAGAATGAACACTCTTCCAAGTCGGCTGAAACCAGGGAACTGAGACAGGTATAACTCTGTTTATGATGGCAGTATACATTATTTAGCATTTGCTCTTGTTCAAAGCACTTGATGTACATTAATTGAGTGTAATCCGCACAGCAACTGACCTATAAGGTAGGTCAGTAATATTATCCCAAGATTGCAAGGTGTCTTTGTTTGCGTTCGTGTATGTGCAAGGTTCAGACAGTATTTTGCTGAAGACAGTTTCGTGACTTCGTGATGTTTGAACTAAGGATTTTTTTAAAAAAACATTTGGGATTACTTAATCCAGGAGTAAGACTGTGGGAGCATCTTTAATATTATTAACCAGTGTTCACAATTCCGTACTTAAAATATCAAGCATATATATATATTTGTATTTGAGGAATGTGTATTCTAGGATTTACAGGGGTATGCTATTGGGAAGTTTAGGGCAAATGTTAAGTATTCCAGGAGAAAGTATAAGAGCATTCAAAAGTGCTGTGTTTGGGAAGTGTTGGGTGTTGTGGGAGTGGAGGTTGAGGAACACAGCACTAGAGCACAGGGTGTGATGCTGGTGATGGTTACTAGGCAGATCTGGAGATCATGATGGTATGTGTGGGAAATACTGGGACACTGGGAAAATGTGAAATTGCGATTAGTATTTTGTAAAACTAGTATTTTGTAAAACTAGATCAAATCAAGCCTGAATTCTCCCTAAAAGCTAAAATGACAAAACTGAGGCTATTGTACTTTGGGCACATCATGAGAAGACAAGATTCTCTGGAAAAGTCAATAATGCTAGGAAATGTGGAAGGCAGTAGGAAAAGAGGAAGACCCAAAATGAGATGGCTTGACTCAATAAAAGAAGCCACGTCGTACCGTTTGCAGGATCTGAGCAAGTCTGTTGATGACAGGACGTTTTGGAGGTCTTTCATAGGGTCGCCATAGGTTGGAGGCGACTTGACTGCACATAACAAACACAGAACTAGGTTTTGCAGCAGAGCATCATTTGTGCACCTTTTGAAATATTACTATTAAGAATAATTGTTTGATGGGTATAATGTGGGGGAAGCTAAGATAAGAAAGATCTACCACTTTCAGAGTAGTTCTGGGGTTTCCAGAAAGCCAGCCTGCTTAGATAACATTGTTGGTGGTTCTTCTTGACTGTCACCTTCGTAAGATAGCCCAGTCACTCTTTGGGTGGGGGGGGAGAAAGTATGCATATTGGTAATTTTGTGCACCTTTGAGACTTGTATGTATAAATTTCGGTAGTTGATTTGGGTTGGGAAGAATTGCGATGTGGTTTTTACCCTCCTTTGTCTGTGTAGCCAATAACTTTTAGGTAGTAAAAGCACGTTCTACATTCATTTACTACTCCTCTGTTATTGGAAACTTTGTTAACATCCTATTGTGTGAGACAGTAGATGAGTGGTGGAGACAGAACCTTCAGATTCTGTTTGCATTTATTTTAAAGCCTGATTTCTTATATATATATTAAAAAGATAAGTATGTATCAGCAAGGCCTGACATACAAAGAAGAAAGGCATTGATTACCCATGCCTGTAAAACATTTGCGGACATTGATTTTGAACTGCGCTTTGCTGACCCTGCCATGTTACAAAGGTGGAGCCTAGCAGCTAAGAAAAAAGGAACAGAGAGATTTCCGTCGAGCAAAATCTGAGAATTCAATTGATCTCCGATCCACAAAAAACTACAGTTGGGATGATTGGAGCTGCCGACTTCTGTGCTGTGTACATGAACATACAAACCCTGGGCCAGCAAAACACATTTCAGAGTCTCAGGTGGAAAATACAAATAGCATTTACCTTCCCGCTAATTAGCAACGGGTACAACCCACAAGGAAGTTCTTGCATGCAAGTGAAGTAAAGAGGAGTAACATAAGATCACAGTAGTATAGCTTGCCCCTTGGACTGTGCTCTATACCTCAGGGGTACCCTTCTCTTACTCTGCCATCCTTAATGGCTCTCAAATGTGCCAACTGAGGCAGTTGTCTCCTGTGGTACAGTTGCCTTTTATGACCCTCTCTCCCTTTGTTTTTTGATATGAATTTCTCATGGTTACGCAGAGTATTTTACTTTCAAAAATACATGAATTAGTGACGCTTCTTGAACATAGCAACAGTATAGGCTCCGGAGGCCGTTGAGTTTTTTGTGCCACCCTGTCTGTAATAACTAGAAAAGTCAGCAGGCCAGATGCTAATAACACTTAACAGCTTGTTAATTACGTTGGTGGCTTTGGGCCCCTGCTAATCTTATGTTCTATTTAAAGAATGCTCCAATATCTCTCTGACCTACTCCCTCCCAATATGTGAAGTTTATGTGTGTGTGTTGGAAACGGGTGCTTTGTATTTGGTTCTTAAAAAGGAATGTTTGAACTGCCGGTTAGAAGAGCAAAAGTACTTTATAGTAGATTTTGCAATTTCTTTGTATCCTCTCAGCTAATAGTTTAAAGTTTTGCTTTCTGACTGCTTAAACACAGAAGAATAAGTATATAATGTTGGTCTGTTGTACTGCTTGTTTAGAAAAATTTGTTACTCAAGAGCGAGAAGCATAAGAATGGGAGAACTTTGGGTTCAGTGATGGACAATGTTGATTATAAATTGTCACACTCTCTGTTTAGCTTTATGAATATTCGGAATCCTAGTGGCAAAATTAATTGACCGTGGGAGTTGTTCATCCTTTCCTTAAAGTAGCAGTCAGCAACTGGTATCCCTTTTTAACTCTGCAAGGGAGTCAGCTTGGTTTCCAGTTGCCAGCCCAGATATGAACGAGGAGTATGGCGGGAGAGGCAGCTGTTGGGAACAGAGATTTGAAGGTGGTTGAAACTTTGGCCTGATACAAGGCAATGCCCTTTTAAAGATCTCTTAAGTAAAACTGTTTGCTGACTAGGACCCTGAATACTGAGACATTTCCTTGAGAGCTCTGTAATATCTTGAGCCAAATTTATTTAAATCTCATTTAAGCCTCTTGAAAGCAGCCCTGAAAGTCCTGGGTCGTGTCTTGAGGCCAGCAAAAAAACCCAATGTCACTTACTATTGTTTTCACCCCCTCCCCGTCCCTCTGTGCTATTGATGCAGAAGCACTGACACATCAGCGATCATACCAGCCCCGTACAGCCTGGCAGCTCCCTCCTTTCTCCTTTGCAGCTGAGATGTGGTTAAAGGCACACCACAGGAGCTCGGTTGTGAATTGCAAAAAAGCTGGCTAAAGGACTGTGGGGGAGCTTAACTCTTCCCCCTCCCAGGCTGGCTGTGGGTGAAGCATTCACATGGACACTCTCCCTGCAGCCACTTGAGTCAGAGCAAAGGTAGGTTTTTCTTAGCTGCAGCTCAAAAGGAGAAATCCCTGGAAGCCCCATGAGTCATGCTCAGAAAGAGCATGCTGTCATGTGCGAGCTCTGAAAAAATGCAGGGGAGTAATGCAGTCTACCTGGTGCAGAGTTCCCATGTGGAAGCAGCTTGTCACAAGCGGGCTCCTTAATTTAGATGGTGCCACCCTAGTCCTGCTCACAGCTGTAACCTCCGTATTGGATTATTGTGACATGCCATATGTGGGACGGCTTTTGAAGACTTCTTGGAAGCTTCAGTTGGTATAGAATGTGGCAGGAAGACTCCAGTTTGGGGTCAGCCACTTGAAACGTATAACTCCCAATACTTTGGCAACGGCACTGGTTACGTATTTACTTCTGTGTCCCTTTCAAAATGCTGGTTATTAAAGTCCTTCATGGCCTAGGACCCTCATATTTGGTATACGCCTATGTTCCAGATACTCTCTTCATTCAGACATGCCTTCTCAGGACTGTCTATTTGGCAACAATCAGGTTGCAGATTTTTTTCTGTAGCGGGACCACCCTTTTGGAGCAGCTTACTGGTGCGTGTGTGGAAAGACATCTTCACTTTCTGCATTCAGGAATGTGTGCAAAATGGTCTTGTTTATAAGGCATTTGGTGGAGGGTAGATTGTTTTGGCAGGTCTGAATGTGCTCTTTTTAATATTATTTATTTACTTTACGCCATGCATTTCTCTCCAGAGTGGCGTACACCATTTTCTCCTCGTCCATTTTATCCTCACAACAACCCTGTGAGGTAGGTTAGGCTGAGTGCGTGTGACTGGCCCAAGGTCACACAGCCACCTTCCATGGCAGTCTTGCTGATTTACTATTACATTGGTTTTATGTTGTTTGTAACTTGTATACACAGTAGAGCAATGCAGTCTTTGCATCAAACTTTACTGAGAGATGACAAGTGCATAAAAAACCCATAATCCTATTATCCACTCCCGCATCCCATTAATAGGCTAGATCTTTGCACTTTATAAAATATAAGTATTTTGGAATGGGGCTTATCAGATTCTATGTGTGTTTGTTGAGAAGTCCTCTTAAATTCAGCATGACTTATTCTTAACAAGTTTGCAGATAATTACGGCCTTAAAGGACTTAGCCAAATGAAGTGCCCATTCTGAGTGACATAAATGAACTTTATCTTAGATTCTAATCTGGGAAAAAATGCTAACTTTGATTGGTTGCAGACTCATAAGTGCAATTGCTTGGTTGTCTGGAAGGTTACATATGTGTGCCTTGCTTTGGACTGGAGAAATACCCAGCCAGTGACCTGTATAGGATTAGTTAACATATCCAAATTGCAAATATAAACTGAATGTAATTAGAAATAGCTCATAGTGGAGTGCTATTATCCCATGTCTCTTTCATTATGTCCTCACTTCCATCCATGTTGACAAAAAAAAGATTGGAATGGTTTTGAAAACAAATCTGAAGAATAAAAAGTGCATTCCTATGGTGAGTTACTCCAGTCTAAGCCCATAGGAGTCAATAGACTTGCAGTGCAATCCTATGCAGAGTTACTCCAGTCTAAGCCCATTGAAGTCAATGGCCTTAGACTGGAGTAACTCTCTATAGGATTCCACTGTTAGTCTGGAGTAACTTTCTGTAGGAGTGCTCTGAAAATGTACGACAGTGTTCTTTAGGGTGACTTTGAGCTGATTCCCATGTGCATGTTTGTCATTTAGACCAAACTTTTATGTTGATATGAGGAATGCTGTGCTTCTAACATGCTGAAGCTGCCAGAACTTCTGCACTCTGAGCCCACAGTCCACATTTCCATGTACACATTATTGCATTGGCGTTCTACATGAAGGACTTTCCTATTCATTGGAAGAAGTAGCTCTCTAGGCTCCTGTCGTACTGCTTGAAAGAAGGGCAAGGTTCAAGGGAACAGATAAATGAATTCTGATAAAATTTCTTAGAAAGAAATTTCCACTGACTTCCATGGAATATGGTTGTTCAGTCAGGGTCAGACTAGATGTGACGTCATCTTTGCAGCTCCTGTTCGATACTACTGCTATTTTTAAAAGATTTTAAAATGCTGTGAGGGCCCTATCTTAACTGGGCGCAGAGTGGCAGGCTGGGGTGATCCCCCTGAGCTTATAGCGGTAGTGAGTTACTTCTTTTTTGTGTGGATCTGCCCCATGATGTTCCTGTAGTGTCTGTAATATACGTTTCCTATATGGGCAGGGCCAATTGTGCAGGGCTACAGCCGTGGCTCAGAAATTGGAGGAGACCTGTTGGATAAGAAGGAACCTGGATAAGATATTGAAAAGTGGTCTGTAGTGTGGACACAGAGGAAGCTCTTTGTTTCATCAGTTGTTCTTTTTTCTTCTGAACATTTCTGTCAGAAGGATGCTTTTTAAAGGTAGAAGGCTAAAACAGATTTCACAATCTTTGTAATTTGTTAACAAAAAGGACAGCACTGATATTATCTTAATTTTAAAAACACTACTTTGGTTTCCCAGAAGTGAAATCTGGAAGTGAATTTCTTAGAAAAATTAATACTGGGAGGGTTAAATGACCCTATCAGTGATTTCACTGTAGGGTTTTGGGGCTTTGAAACTTGGGAGTTTTTGGCCCAGAAATGGGGCTTGTGGGATGCTTTTAACATTCCACATGAAGGAAAGGAAAATTCTTCGTTAGGATTAAGTAAGATGACGATTTTGTAAAAATTCACTGAGATAAAATTCTTTTGCCTTTTTAAGCATGGCAAGTTTACCCGGTCTTAATCTAATTATTTCCTATTAATTTATCGTAGAAAGGGAAACCTCATTACATTTTGTTTACAAAAGCTGCAATTTACAAATATCCCCGCCTATGTGATCTCTGAGAGTTGACAGTTTTGATGGAGGATTAGTTTGTTTCAGGGCTTTTTTTCTGGGAAAAGAGGTGGTGGAACTCAGTGGGTTGCCCTCAGAGAAATAGTCACATGGCTGGTGGCCTCGCCCCCTGATCTCCAGACAGAGGGGAGTTTAGATTGCCCTCTGCGCCGCTGAGCGGCGCAGAGGGCAATCTAAACTCCCTTCTGTTTGGAGATCAGGGGGCGGGGCCACCAGCCATGTGACCATTTTCAAGAGGTTCCGGGACTCTGTTCCCCTGCGTTCCCCTGAAAAAAAGCCCTGGTTTGTTTTATAGTGAAAGAATGGAGGGGACTTCGGTGTTCAGCTCAGCGATGAGTCATCTCTCTGTTTTCTTTTTTCTATTCTGCTAATGTGTCTGATGCTTCAGACAGCTGGGCAATCTCTTGGCATCTGCATAAAATGGTGGGAAGAATCAGGAAGATCACTTTTTAGAGTCATTATTTTATTAGAAAGAAACAATTAAAATACTCGTTTAAAACATAAATGAGTTGGGCAGTTCTCCCAGAGAGGATGCAAACGGTTTCAGGTTAACCTCGGGCAAGTAATTTGTTCTTCGTTTAACCTACCTCACAGGGTCAGTGTGAGGATAAAATGGAATCCCAAGCTCTTTGGGGGAAGGTTATGGCAAAATATATAATAAATACAAACTCTTTCCTCCCACTTCAAGCCCGGGTGGATTTGATTTAAATCGAATCTATTTAAATCAAGATTTAAATCAGTTGTCAGTAAGACTGGATTTAAATCATGGTTTTCTACACAATCCCCATTCAGTCAGTTTCCGAGCAGACCATTTTAGGATTGCACTGAAAATCTCCTATCACACTTCTGCTTCCCTTTGGTTTTTCCTTCAGTACATTGTGAATCTGTGGCAACTCTACATACAGATTTGAACTGGCTTAACCATAATTCACTCCCCTCAGAACCCTGAGAAGTGAAGTTTTCTGAAATGTTTTAGGCACCTCTAAGGATCCTTGACTAGAGAGCTAGGGGAAAAACAGATTGGTCCATTAACAGGGCCTAAGTGCTGTAGGCTTCTGATAGTCATGCACCTGGGAGTGACATTTGCATAGTACTGAAATGTCATTCCTGGCCACTGGAAACCCTCTTGGAGACTCCCTGTTCCTCCACACTTTAAACCTCTCTCTACTAGCGAACACTTTCTAAATGAAACCTTTTATCAGGAAGCTGTTCTGTTCTGGCCAGAACAGATCCTGCAGCTTTTGTATACTTGTATGGAATCCCTCTCAAACTAATGCATGCGGTTTATTGATGTACTGCCTCCATTATAAGCAGAGTACAGCATAGGACAAACTTGAAATGGAAAGGTAATAGGCAGCAAACAAATGTGATTTAAATGCTATGACTAAGCAATGTATATTTCTCTTTTTGGGGTTAGTGACGCTTGGGAAGTCCTGAAAAGGAAGGAAGCTTCCTGTAAAGAGAACAGGATGGATTTAAAAGAGAGGTTTTGATGTTGCCCAACTCACTGAGTGAGTTGCTTTCAGTTTTCTGTGAGACAGCTTCCTCTTACTGAATCCCATAGGTTAGACATATGCCCACTGAAGGAAACTAAGTGCCAAAGCATCAGAAAGAAAAATGAATATCAAATTATGCCTGAAGAAGAATGTATTGGTTCAGATATACTTGGCAACCAGTTTTGGCAAATATTTCTTTCAGAAGCTAGTGTAAATATTAATAACTGCAGGATAAATTAATAGGAGAACAAATGTGCTATTTCGTGAAAGATTTAGGTAATGCTCGTTGAAAACGCTCTGACAAAATGACGAACTAGTGGTATGCAACATACAACTGTCTTAACAGGGCTCATTTCGAGGGGGAACGAGCAGGAACACAGTTCTGGTAGTTTCCCAAAGAGGTCACATGTCAGGGGGCCCTGCCCACCTGACTCTTGGCCGTTTGGGGCCTGTTTTGGCCTGAATTGGGGGTGAAATGGCCCGGATTGGGCTTCTGACGGGTGGTGGATCACTCTCCCGCTCAGCAGCGGCCCGATCCTGACCATTTTGGGCCCCTTTTCGGCCATTTTCAGACCCTTTTTGCCATTTTGGGCCCAATTTCAGCCCTGAATGGCCAGGATTGGGTCCAAAACAGCCAGCATAGGTGATGTCAAGGGGTGTGGCATATGCTAATGAGTTATGCTAATGAGTTCCTCCAGCTCTTTTTCTACGAAATGACCCCTGTGTCTTAATATAATTCCAGCGTAAAGAAACATTTTTTAAATTGTCAGAGCCTTGTACACTATTTATCTCATTTGCACTGCTCCTTTACCCCAAATGGATACCCAAAGTGGCTTACATCTTTTTTCTGTCCTCCATTTTATCCTTACAAAAACCCTCAAGTGAGGAGGTGTATGTGTGACTGGCCCAAGGTCACTCAGCCAGCTTCCAAGGCAAAGTTGGGGTTCGAACCCGAGTCTCCGAGATCCTAGTTCAGTACTCTAATCACTACGCACACTGACTTGTTGCCTGAATTGTTACCTGAATGTGTGTGTGCATGCATACATAGGAATTATAATATGTGTATATGTTATGCTAAAAGACTGCTAATTCTCGCTTGTGATCTTTGGATATAACCAGAATAATTAAGTCCACTGTTATCAACATAGGCAAAAACAGTGATCTGAAACAGGAATGAAAGTTTGAAGGACCTAGCACCCTGAAGGATTTCATTGTGTTCAGTAAAGTCTGAAGAGTGAGTTTGGACTTTGAAGTTGCAATGGAGTACATTTCGGGTAACTTCTCAAATATTTGAAAAGATTATGGCTGGAAACAGGCCGAGGTGGAGGCAGACAAAGTTTTGTCTTCACCATTTGTCTGGAGACAAATATTGAAGGCAGTTCTGATAAAGCTATCACTGCCTGTTCCTTAGGCACATCTTCCTTTTGTCCCTTCATCTGCTCTGTTCATACTAAGTTCAGGTTGTTGTGGTGCAGCAGGAGCCTACAAGACCACACAATAGATAGTATGTGCACACCAAAGGGAACAAAATCTCTCTCAAACCACCTTTTGCTCTCTGAAAAAAATTCTGTATCTAATCTGTCTTCTTCACACACATGGAGTTCTTATTCAAAGTAATTCAGTTCTTTTTTCTTCACACAGTATGTGTGTGTTAAGTTGCTTCTAACTTATGGAGTCTCTATGAATTAAAAAAGAGTCCAGGAGCACCTTTAAGATGAACCAACTTTACAGTAGCATAAGCTTTCGAGAATCACAGTTCTCTTTGTCAGATGCATCTGACGAAGAGAACTGTGATTCTCGAAAGCTTATGCTACAATAAAGTTGGTTAGTCTTAAAGGTGCTACTGGACTCTTTTTGATTTTGCTACTACAGACTAACACGGCTAACTCCTCTGGATCTATGTCTATGAATTTAGTTATTTTAGCTTCTAGGGAGAATTTAGGATTTGGTGTAGAACCCACCTGTCTTTTTGGAGATTTATAGTATCTATAAAGCTCTCCACCAACACATTTCAAATGCATCCGTGTGTCCCAAAAATCCTTTTTACCATACAACTGATGGACTGTGCTCGCCCATTAGTACACTCTGTGACTCCCATTATGAGATAATTCTTTTTCTTCGTTCTCTTTTCTCCCCATTGCTCCAATGAAATCTTTGGTGTGTGTGTGGCGGGGGGAGGGGGAATGGGAAGTGGGCATATGACTAAGCTGTGTTGCATCGTGTACACTCTTAAAGAGCAAACTGCTTATATAATGCACTGTGGCATAGGAGAAGCGTCTGTGTTTCATTGCATGGGTGCAAGCTGTTTGTGATTGATAAGGGTAGGTTTTCATTTGAATTAATGATTGATAAACAATAGGTTTGTGATGCAGAAGGTACTGGTCCTCTCAAAGTATCCAGTTTTTGAGGAGTAATACCATTTATTACAAAGGTAATTCATTTTTGTGGCAGGTTGGGTGAGCTTGTCGCCTTCTTGTCTGTGGAGGCACATAAAACTCAACACGTTGTTTGCAGACTAGCACATTCTAGTTTATGGTAGTAATGAAACTAGTGAAGCCAATTTGACTTCTCATTTCATGATAAAAGGCTGAGAAGAGAACAAAACTCTGGCAAAGCCATCACAGAAAAATGTCATCTTCAGTGTATTCTTGTGCTAAAAATCCAAGACAAAGAATGGTAAAACTTGAATCAGATGAACATTTACATAATTATTTATGGATAAAGAAATCAACCAAAATGATCATAACATGAGAAAGGAGTCATATAATTAGAGATCGACTGTTGAGAATGTGGTTTAAATGTTGGAACTTAATTAAGTTCTCCAACTTCTCTGCTTATGTCCCCGATAAGAACATGAGAAATAAGTGTTTTTTTGACATATGATAATGCTCAGGGGAAACTCAAGTCCTGGCAAGATATTAGAGATGAAGGAATTAACATTCATTGGCTACAATATTACCAATCTGTTCAGTGTATTCTTGATGCTGTCTTTTTTAAAGGGTTTTAATCCCATGCATTAATTGATAAAACATACTATATTCAATCACTTACAATGTTCTTTATTCCTTGCCAGCTAGAACTTTCGGGGATGGAAGATGGAAGACAGAGGGGCTCGTGTTGCTGACTATTTTGTCGTGGCAGGGCTGACCGATACTTCGAAACCACTAGAGGAAGAAATCCACTTCCACGATGCTTGTCACAAACTTGCTAAACCAAAAGAGCCAATCACGGATGTGGTGGTAGTCATTAAATCTCTTGGGGAGGATGTACCCCATGGATACAAATGCATAGACATTACTCCATCAGGATTGTCGGCGGATCTCAACAATGGCAGCCTTGTGGGGCCACAGATACACCTTTGCTACAGGAGAGGAAGAGATAAACCTCCACTTACCGACCTGGGGTGAGCAAATTTTTATTGTTGTGGCTTTTTAATATTTCAAATGGTGCAAGATAGTGACTAGAGCTCCCACCTTCTGATTTTAAAAAGGCTGGTTTGCTCAATAGTACCAGGAATGGAGTCGGAGAATATGTCAGCAAGTCAGATACATTTTTTAAAACTTTATTAAGGTTTTTTTTTAAAAAAATATGACAATACCAAACCAACACCAGTTTATATACAAACTTCTCCTTTGTACACATTAACTTAAAACATAGCCATACAAAACCCAAAATATAACAATTCCTTTTTTAAAAAAAATTTTTTTATTAGGTGAGTAAAAATTAATATTACAAATTTTCAATTAAAACCCTCACTTCCCTGTTCTCCCACCCTTTTCCCTCCCCCCTTAATCTAAGACTTCCAACAGTTTTCCAACCCGCTGTCTGAATCTACTACTTATATCCCCTTTTCTATTCTTAACTGTCTTAACACACTAGTAAAATAGATAATATATATTAGATTAAATAAAACCTAACATCAAACTATCAGTTACGTTATGTTTCTAACTTATCTCCTCTCTTCTCTTGTAAAGATCAGTATCTCCTCCTTTCTGCAAAATTAATAGTTATCTAACAACCATAATTGTCCCTTTACGTCCCACTTCTTTTCCAAATACTGTTTTACTTTACCCCAGTCATTAAGAAATTCTTCTGGATTCTGTTCTCTCAACTGTCTCGTCATTTTGTCCATTTCTGCCATGTACAGCAATTTTTGTATCCAATTTTCAATAGATGGTACTTCTTGCGTCTTCCACTTCTGAGCATATAAAATTCTTGCCGCTGTTGTCATATAGAATAATAAAGTTCTTTGTTGCCTGGGAATCTCTTCTAATTTCAGATTTAGCAACAACAGTTCTGGGTTCTTATTTATTGGGATTTGTAAAATTTCAGTCATAGCTTCTGTAATATCTCCCCAGAACTGCTTTGCTACCCCACAGGTCCACCACATATGATATAATGAACCTTCATGGTTTTTACATTTCCAACACTTGTCTGACATTTTGTTGTTCCCATATGCTATTTTCTTCGGCGTTAGGTACCATCTATATAAACATTTTCTTTAATATTGGTACAAGTCGATATCTTCAATGTATTTTTCCACAAGTATTCCCATGCCTCCATTGTTATGTCTCTATTGCAATTTATGGCCCACTTCACCATCTGGACTTTAACAGTTTCGTCTTCTGTATACCATTTTAACAAAATCTTATAGACTTTAGAAATCTTTTTCTTGCCTTCTTGTAGTATACTTTCTTCCAATTCAGAGTTTTTCCATTTAAATCCCGATTTTAAACGATCCTTGTCATATAAGTCTTTAATCTGTCTGTATTGGAACCATCCTTAGTGAGAGGATAATTCGTCTCCTGTTTTAAGTTTAATCATATTTTGCTCCATTTTCAACACCTCCTTATATGACAAACATTCCTCTCTGTTGTAAATTGTTCTCGGGTCAATAACTTCCAGTGGCACCACCCACGTCGGGATACCCTCGTCCAAATATTTTTTATATTTTTGCCATACCGTGTAAAGGCTTCGTCTAATGTAATGATGCAGGAACATAGAATCCGCTTTAATTTTATCATACCATAAGTACACATGCCAACCAAAGAGTTTCTTGTATCCTTCAAGTGTTAAAAGTTTAAGATTCTCTAACGGCATCCATTCCCTGAGCCACACCAAACATATTGCTTCATGGTATAGTCTTATATTTGGTAATTGCAGTCCCTCTCTTCCTTTGGCATCACATAACACTTTCATCTTCACTCGAGGCTTCTTCCCTGCCCATACAAAGTCCGATATTTTCCTTTGCCACTTATCAAATTGTTTATTGTCTCTTATTATTGGTATTGTTTGCAATAAAAACATAATCCGTGGTAATACATTCATTTTAATTGCTGCTATTCTTCCCAGCCATGACAAATTCAACTTATTCCGTTTGATTAAGTCTCTGTCTATTTGTTGCCATAGCTTTTCATAATTGTTCTTGAATAAGTCAATATTTTTGGTAGTAAGTTCTATTCCTAAATATTTTACTTTATGTGTTACCTCGCAATTGGTCCAAAATATAACAATTCCTAAAGAGTTCCATACATCTAGAAATTCAATAGCTCTTGACAATGAATGTTAGAAGAAACAATTTCTTTTTCCTGCAAAAATTGCACAATAGGAAACCAAATTTCTTGAAATTTTTTCCGATAAGTTTCCAAATTCTGAACGCCTATAGGGCAATCCACTTAACCAATATAAAATGGTTCCAGATGGAATCGTACCAATTTTGTAGTGAGGGCCCTTTCTTATTTCCCCATTTCTTGGCCATCTCTATCCTAGCGATTGCTAACAAAGTTGTTATTGTAACCAGTTTGTTTTTATCTACTTGTCTTAACAAATCTATTTCTAGAAAAAAATATTTTCTGGATTTCTTGGAATCTGTTGGCCCACTATACTTTCTATTTACCATAATACTTTATTCCAGATATAAATGCCTGAAGAAACCGAGCTACTCTAGAGCAGAGGCAAGGAGAAGCCTGCTGAATTATGGGTAGAGCCTGGTAGAATCTGGCATTTTCTTTGCTTTTCAGACTCCAGCAATAGTTACTTGCCTTTCAGTCTCTGCTTCCAATCTTAACACCTTTCTAAATACATGCTTTATGATGTTGAGTTTTTTCTTCCGCTTAGGGTTTTATATGATGGGAAAGAGCGATTAAAACAGGGCTGTGAAATCATTCAGTCCACTCCATATGGCCGCCCTGCAAATATTAGCAGTGGAACCTCATCGCAAAAAGTATACATCACATACCGAAGAGCCTTGGAGAATATGACCCAGAATACCCTGGCTGTAACAGATATATGCATAATTGTACCGAGCAAGGGAGAAACCCCACCACATACATTCTGCAAGGTTGACAAGAATCTCAACAACAGTATGGTAAGATGACTTCCGCATTAGCCGCAGGTCCTTTTCAGAGGATGTATAATGTTTGTGATAGAATTAGATACATTCTCTTGAGCGCACCCGCTAATTTGTTCCTGTTGTCTCAGTATTAATCTGTTTCTCACGGACAGTTGTCAACCGATATTCTGTTAACTGATCTTTCTGTGGCGTTGATGGCTGCATTGTGGAGACTCTTAACCTTCGCTGTATGGATTGCTGTATAAATGCTATCCAAGCAGCATATTCTGAATTCGTCTGTGCAGCCCTGCTGTAATATAAAAATCACAAGCATTTATTTGCTTTGTTGGCTCAGACTAAGGTTCATCTAATTGTGCACCATTTTCAGCAGAGTCCATTCGGTTACTTCATGAGGTTCACAAACAAGGCTTGATGGCAAGAGAAATCGTTGTCTGTTTGAATGTGTCTGAGTCTGTAATTTCACTTAACAGCTGGTTATGCTACGAGTCTGCTGTTCTGCAGTACCTGCTAGTTTTAATTTTTGTGTTTGTTGCTCATTAGAAGATGCCTAGTTATGAACACAGCCTTTATGTGTGAGTCTTATCGAATTAGAGTCTCTCTACACAAGACATTTGACATGTGAAGAACACGTATCGGGAGATGCAATGTTTGCCGGGAAGAGTGGCAGGGCAAAGGCTTTGCTATGCACTGGAGCTGTGTGAAGGGGCTGTGAAATGTCAAAAGGGAAACTTCAGCCCGTTATAACCTCTCCAAGTCCAAACCCGGCTTTGGAAGGCAGGTCCAGCCCATTTCTATTCCTCACTGCCCTCTAGTTGTGATCCCACACAGTTTTATACTGGAGAGGTGAAATTGACAGAGATGGAGGCTAAGATGAAATTAACAAACCCTCTGAGGAGCAATCTCCACCTGCTCTTTTTAAAACTATGCTTCCCTGCTTACATCGCATCTCCCTACACTTGAGGAACACGCACCGAGGTGTTTTGTTTAGAGACACTCTTAGTTACATGGATAAACATCAGATATCTTACAGTTTTCACCCTGTTTGTTTCCAGCATCTGGTAGTTGGAGATCTACTCTCTGTGAACATGGAAGTCCCATTGTTGTTGCTATAAGAATTAATGCACACCTTATTTGTTGAATCTATTTCAGTCATTTTTCTTTACCTAGCTCCAAGCAGCGTGACTGTAAGGGTTTTTTTTTTCCTTTGAAGTATTCCTGCAAGAGTGAGCATTGCTCATTTACTGTTTAAGAAGTTCCAGCCACCAATTGTTCATTGCTCTAATAATGTAAACACTGCCGAGCTTTCTAGGACATAATTGCTTCTCAGTGCTCTAGTCTGGAAGATGATAGTCAAGTCATTTGCACAAAAAAAAATGTTGTGTGTTAGCTAAAGCCTCATTTCTGAAACTGGGGTACGGGGATCTCTGAGGGTCTCCGAGGAGACCATGAGCCCTTTGCAAGGGCAGAAGGCAAGCTTGTCTCATTTCCATCCACCTAATGCTAAAGCAGCGTCCTGTTTTGTAGGATGGGGGACAGAGACTCTCTGCATCAGGGGAAGGGGCTTGGATTGGGTTCTCTCTCTTTCAGAGTGTGTGAGCTTGTTGAGCTACAGCAGCTCACCTAGATTCCAGGTGAGTTCACAGCACTAGCTAGAAAATGTGCTGATTGGTTGCTGGGATCCACTAGCTCAGGTCTAAGAATTCAAATTAATGGAGTGGCACCAAGGGGGTGCAATTATCACAGTTCTGGTATAAAATTGAACTGCTTTTCATTGTTTTCCAATGCAAAGGATTTCACCATAGAGACTCCACTCTGTGTCCATGTGCAATAATAGCCACTGGGAGGTTTTAGTAGAATATTGGAAGTTCAAATTGTGTGTGACGCTAGTCTTTTTTCTGTTGCTGTGATCAGCTGTGGAAACATTTCCAGGCCCCTTATTCAGTTGTCCTCTAGCTAGAAGGAAATTTCTTGCTTTCTCCAGAGCAAAGTCTTGGGTCAGGGGCTTTTGAATTGTGGCCTCGTAGAGGCCTGACCTTGTAGGCCATGTACACGTAATACAGCTATTTTATTTACATTTCTCATTTCAAGTGTCGCTGATGGAGTTCTCATTCTTTTGTTTTGAGGATACTAGAGGATGCATGCCTCCATGGAGCATGCAATATGGGGTCTGTGAAAGTTTTAAAATCAAAATGGGAGTCCTTTGGTTGCAAAAGTGTGGGAACCTCTTAACGAGATTTTTTTTAAAGGCTAATGAGGATGAAATGGATTTCTGGGCATTAGGTGGATTAAGCCATAAATGTATCTGCTGTTTATACACAGCTGTCTGTCATAATTTTGACTTTAGTGAAATACAAAATCATCGTCAAGTTGTGTTTCTTTCTTCTATTTTTTTTTAAAATTTCCCACAAGGCTTAGTAAGTTCTTTTATGTGTGTTACCCCATACTATTTTATCATGCTGATGTGCAGTTCTGTTTCTGAATGATAAAATGTGGTTTAGGTCACTTCTTTGAAAAGTAGAACCAGCAATGAATCATGTGCGTGCCAGAAAGTAGAGGAGAACCATAATAGAGAAGAGATACAGTTCTGGTAACAAAGGGCAGATCATGAAACAGTTGATTTATTTTTCTTAATACGTCTTACAAAAATATAAAACTGTGAGCATAAAATAACTCAAAAGAAGGATGAATCTATATCTGACAAACACCAATTGGTGCTTATGGGAGGAAATAATATGCAGAATGATCAAAGCTGTGTGTCTTCTAGCCCAAATCTTCATTTTGACCCTCTAATAGGAAAAGTACAAAATTGTTGTAATAGAATTTCTCGTAGAAACTTACAACGTCCTTTCGTCACATACACATTGATTGTTTCCTAGTATCCAGATTTATAATGTCTGAAAATTATGCTAGAATCAGTTTTCATGTGTGATGGCATTCCCTTAATAAATATAAGCATACGCTTTAGTGTTTCAGAACATTCACTTTCAGCAGTGTGCTGACAGTTTTTAATAGAACAACTTCAAAAGGTTGCTGGGTTTTTTGCAACCCAAAGAATTCTATAACATTGCTGTTATGATGCCTCCTAGTAAACAACTTTGAAGGCAGGCTTCACGTTCTACAGATTCCCAGCTTTCATCATTTGAAAACAGACGTTTTAGATATTTTAAGAATTTCTGTGTTGAATCTGTCCATTTTTAGCATGCCCAGTACTAGATGATACGGATATGTTGACGAGAGGAAATCAGTTAAGGTTGACTGATCTGGTCTATTGTAGTGTGTTTCCTTTGGGCCACTGGGGGTCTCTGCAAAAATAACATAGCACCAATAAAGACACACTTCTTTTCCAAGGTTTTCTTTCTCAAGGTTTCATTATACTAACACCACACTTGTCCCTCATTTTCCTGATAACGTTTTTTTCTTAGCCACTAGAAAACGTGATCTCCCTGCAAAATCCAGGTTACTGCATTTATTGTGTATATATATATACTGTGGCTTGTAAAATACATAAAAACATCCCTCTTTCATTCCAAAGATGACACTGTTGTGTGGACACTTACTGGTTGTGCCAAAAATTAAACAGAATGCTGTATAAAATCCTACATATTAAGACCTGTTGCCTGTGACAGAAAGAAGTTATTGCAAAAATATTGCAAAATCGTTAAAAATGGGTCATAGGGTAAAAAAAAAATTACAGGCTAAGACTCAAACATGGTTATAAAAGGCTTAAACACCAGCAGGAATCAAGTAAAAAGGCAAGCCCAGGAAAATTCGTTATTACCTTATGAGTCAAGTTCTCTTCCTCTGGCACATAGAAGTATTTATATGATTCATTACCATAGCTACACTGATATTGAGCTTGACTGTATACAGGTTGTCCTTTCTAGCTTTCTGATGTCTGGTGGTTGTTGGGGGTTTTCCGGGCTGTATTGCCGTGGTCTTGGCATTGTAGTTCCTGACGTTTCGCCAGCAGCTGTGGCTGGCATCTTCAGAGGTGTAGCACCAAAAGACAGAGATCTCTCAGTGTCACAGTGTGGAAAAGATGTAGGTCATTTGTATCTACTCAGGAGGGGTGGGGTTGAGCTGAGTCATCCTGTAAGAGTTTCCCAGGGTGTGGAATGCTAATGGCGGGAGGCTTCACTGTATCCTGAGGAGGTTCTTTTGCATATGGATTGGTGCTTGATGTGCTAATCTTCTCTGCAGGGCTATTGTCGGGTGTGGAGTGTTTTGTTGGCCTGGTGTTTTTCAGAACTGGAGCCCATGCTCTGTTCATTCTTAAGGTTTCTTCTTTCCTGTTGAAGTTTTGCTTATGCTTGTGAATTTCAATGGCTTCCCTGTGCAGTCTGACAAAGTAGTTGGAAGTGTTGTCCAGTATTTTGGTGTCCTGGAATAAGATACTGTGCCCTGTTTGAGTTAGGCTATGTTCAGCCACTGCTGATTTTTCAGGCTGTCCAAGTCTGCAGTGTCTTTCAGTCTTTCTGATGTCTGTTGTGTGGTGTAACATGTTGAACTAGAATCTGGGATACCCAGGTTTGAATCTCCACTCTGCCATGGGGCCAGTCACACTCTCATTTTAACCTTCTTCAAAGGGTGATCATAAGGATAAAATGGAGGGAGGAAGAATGATGTTGAATGATGTTGAAAGCTGCTTCTTGGTTCCCATTGGAGAGAAAAGTTCGGATAAATATATAAGTAAAAAATTCCTCCCTTTCCCTTATAGCATTGCACGTTGGCTTTGTATGCCGCTTAGTAGCCATTTCTGTCTTTTTTTTGCAGTGGGGTTCAGCTGTATACTTGTGCTATAAGAAATCTGTGGCGAAAACAAACACCATATCCTACAAAGCTGGTAAGTAATCTATAGCTTAACTCTCAAATACAGTTTTTGCTTGCGTTTAGTAGAAGAAGAGAGGCCATAAGCTTCATTTTTACAGAATTCTTTTTAGTACGGGAACTTAAATTGGATCTGCATTTGCTTCGGCCCGTCCAAGATCGATTTCTGTTAATGTCAAAGAGACTGAGAATGTTGAGAGATCTTAATTTGTCTGTCCAGGATCCAAAGTGCTGGGCTGTTAGTTTGGAGCTAATTTTCTTCTGGACCCATCCTGCCCTCACCCCCTCTTCATTACCATATAGCAACCTCCTTTTCAACCTTAAAGTAATGACTACTGAGGAATTACACAATTTTAAAGTTGACAGTGAGGAAACTGAAATTGTACAAGATTTTCTGTTCCTTGGCTCAGTCATCAATCAAAAGGGAGACTGCAATAATGAAATCAGAAGCAGATTGAAACTCGGAAGAGCAGCTGTGAGAGAGCTAGATAAGATCCTTAAAGATAAAAGATACCTCTCTAGGAACCAAGATCAAGATAATCCAAACTGTGGTATTCCCCATTGCTATGTAAGAATGTGAAAGCTGGACAGTGAAGAAAGCTGACAGGAACAAAATTGATTCATTTGAAATGTGGTGCTAGAGGAGAGTTTTGTGGATACCATGGACAGCCAAAAAGACAAATAAGTGGGTACTAGACCAAATCAAGCCTGAATTCTCCCTAGAAGCTAAAATGACAAAACTGAGGCTATCATACTTTGGTCTCATCATGAGAAGACAAGATTCTCTGGAAAAGTCAGTAATGCTAGGGAAAGTGGAAGGCAGTAAGAAAAGAGGAAGACCTAAAATGAGGTGGCTTGACTCAATAAAGGAAGCCACATCCTCCAGTTTGCAGGATCTGAGCAAGTCTGTTAATCATAGGACATTTTGGAGGTCTCTCATTCATAGGGTCACCATAGGTTGGAGGCAGCTTGACGGCACATAACACACACAGTGCTTCTGAACAGGGGTGGGAAAAGTCAGTCTGGCTATGGAAAGAGGACTGGGTGGGAATGTGCGCCATCCCTGGGCTACTTGCTGCTGTCGCTGCCCTGCCTCCTCCTCCTTAGTCCTATCAGCACCAGAAGCACCAACACCATGAGAATCTTGCTAGGGACGTCCCCCTCCCACTCTTAACAGGTGATCCGTGGTTCCACTGTTAAATTTAAAAAGCCTATAAAAGGATGACAGTAGTTGAAAATTGAAGCTTAGCTCCACTCCCGCTCCTCCGATTGGCTGCAGGCTGAGCGTTCATGAGAATGCTTGCTTGCAACTGCCTTGTATTTTCCTAGTTTCCCCTTTGAGCTAAAGCCGTGTGCTTGTGTCTGTGTGTGTGTGAGGGTGGGGGAGGAGTGCTGTGGCTTCAAAGGGAAAGGCCCAGGAACTGCACAAGTTGTGCTCAGATTGCGCATGACATGCAGAAGCAAAAAAATGCTGCAGTTGGGGAGAGAACAGTGGGTCAAAAGCTGTGTGTGGAAGGCACAGTAGGGGTCCCCTTAGTAGATATCGGTATGCCATATGTACATCATGCCTTTGTTCAGATGAAAATCTGACTCTGGGGAGACTCTGGTGATACGCAGGTAAAGACAGGCGCTTGCCCTCCTCTTTATTGGAGCTGCTTGCCTGGACAAGCCTAGTCTAAACGAACACAGCGGTGCTTTAGAGGACTGGGTATGGAGTGCAGCCTAGCGAATGTGACATGGCTGGCAATCCGCTTGTCAGAGCAAAAGCAAAAGCAGCAGTCCCATCGGTAGTAGAACCAGTGTGGTGCAGTCGTCAGAGTGCTGGACTTAGACCAGTGAAACCTGGCTTAAAGCCACCACAATAACAAGCTCCCAGGGGTGGTCTTGGGCAAGTTGGTAGTTGTCAGTTTAGAATGCAGGAATAGCCCATGTCTTCTGAGTACTTTGGAGGGAGGAACATACACAGATGCCTGTTAAAATGGGGAGGGGTGGATAGGTGGAATCTGAGAGGCTCCAGGGTTGTAGTCCAGAAAATGTGGGTGGCCAGTTTTTTTTCTGATCTTGCTTTCTACTTAGTAAAGGCAGTTTGTTGCTGGTAGGCTTGGATAGAGTTTGCAGATGAGTAAGCTCTTATCCCAAAAGACTTCTTCATAATAAAACTCTGGCTTGACTGCAGCTGCACCTTTTCTCCGCTGCACCTCTTTTTTATTTCACTTTTACGTTTGAAACAGCTTTGGCCTTCTTTCCATGTAGGCCTCACGAGCTCTGCATATGCTCATATTTTTTGGCCTACTTGCAATACTGCAAAATGGGTAATGGCACGAGTTCTATCATTAATTTTGTGCTGATTTCATGTTAGTTTTATAATGACAAATAATGAAACAGCTTATTTTACATGTGCCATGTTTTGTTTAATCTGAAGGGCTCTCGCAATGGCTTGCAGACGGAATAAGACAAAAAAAGTACTTGTGCAAACAATAAATGTGGACTGCAAAAAAAGCAGTCCAAAGCCTTCCTGGAAAAAAAGTTGGTTTTTATTTTTATACTCTCCCGAGTGCTTATGCTTAGCCCTTGAAAAGATTCTCCGTACTTTATTAATAAGGGTTGAAAGTGGTAGGACTTACTTAGATTAACACCAGGGCTTTTTTCTGGGAAAAGAGGTGGTGGAACTCAGTGGGTTGCCCTTGGAGAAAATGGTCACTTGGCTGGTTTGATTGCCCTCGGCGCCACTTGGTGGCGCCGAGGGCAATCTACACTCCCCTCTGTCTGGAGATCAGGGGGCGGGGCCACCAGCCATGTGACCATTTTCAAGAGGTTCCGGAACTCCATTTCACTGCGTTCCTGCTGAAAAAAAGCCCTGATTAACACTAACAAAATATTGTATCAGAAAGCAGTAGTGGGTAGACATTCAAGCAGTTGACCAACTAATGTGAGCTTTGAATTTCCCTTATTTGCTCTGTTTGGGACAGACAGTTTAAATTTCGATCCTGATGCTAACTTGGAAGGATTTTACTCTTTGTTTGTTGTTTGCTTGTATAGTTGAATCTCTTGGGAAGACTGCACTTGATACCAGTATTGAATGAAGAATTAATGTTGTGTTAGATTTGCAGTGATATAGGCTTGCTCCTAAAGAGGATGTTTAAGCTAGAATTGATGTAAAGCCTTTAGATAAGAAAACTAAGAATAAAAGCGCAGTTCTATACAGAGACACTCTGGTAATGGACTTAGATCAGGTTAATTCTATGTAGGATTGCACTGCAAGAACAATATTTTCTTTAATTAAATGCTTGTTAATAGTTCAGTGGCTTACATAAGCAATATATGCCTAAAATGTTAATAGTGTGCAGATAGGGTTGCCAGCTCCTGGTTGGGAAATTCCTAGAGATTTTGGGGGGTGGACCCTGAAGAAGGTGGGTTTTAGGGTGGGAAGGGACCTCATTGGGGTATAATGCCATAGAGTCCACCTACCAAAGCAGCCATTTTCTCCAGGGGAACTGATCTCTGTGGCCTGGAGATTAGTTGTAATTCCAGGAGATCTCCAGGCACCACCTGGCGGTTGGCAGCCCTATATGCAGAGTAGCGTATGCATTTGATCCCGGAAAACTTGGGTTTAAGTAACATTATGAACAAATTCCTTTCTCTAGGCTTGCTCTGTAGATACCCAGAAGATGACTACGATTCATTCCCCTTACCAGAATCCGTACCTCTTTTTTGTCTCCCAATGGGGGCAACAATTGAATGCTGGCCGTCTAATAGCAAGTATCCCCTCCCTGTTTTTTCTACATTTGTGTTGACTGGAGCTTCAGCTAAAAAGGTATGAATCAAATTTTCAGGTACACTGTGTTCTTTCGTGTTTCTAATTTTGACCTGTTACTCAGAAAAGTTCCTGTGATGGCTTCATGTAGCTGTTAAATCTAGATGTCAACTGATTTCAACAGTAATTCCCTCTCCCTGGGAAACCGTGGGAGCTCTAGTTTTCTGAACGGATCTTTAACAGAGACCTCTCAGTGCCTTGTCCAACTACAGTTCTGGCTGCAGTTATCTCCACAGGAGAAAAAAGACAGGTACAAGTGTTGTACCTGTTTTTCCCTCTTCCATGAAGATGGTTTTAGTTTAACGGGGTAATTTAAAACATTGAAGAGGCTTGGCAGGAAAGGGTGCACTGCTAAGCATTCCTTTTCCCCCCAATCTTCAAAGCAGCTTCATGGGGCTGCTAATTAGCTTTCAAAAAGAAGCAAGAATCCTAATCCGTGATCTCGGTTTTCACATCGTGTTTGATCTATGTTTTAACTGGTATGAAATAGAGATTGCGTAGATATGCTGTCTGAGGACATGTTTGAAGAATCAAAAGTGTGTAAACATTTGCCTTCTGAGCTTGAATGTTATAACCAGAGGAGAATTATATTGTTGCAATAAAAATCTTTTGTGGGTTGGAACTTTTGTGGTGAAGAGAAAATATATTTGCACATGCTGGTAAAACATAGCTGACACGTTCAATATATTTGCCTGCTAGCCAGAAGCTGTTTTAGCTATTTACATTGAATTCTGGATATTTACTTTTCTCAGTTATTACAAGTATTTTAGATATTTACCCGGGGGGGGGGGGTGTCATTGTGGGAGAGGAAATCTATCTCCCCCTACTTCCTTGCCTTTTGCAGGGCCCTATTGCCAACCTGGCTGTTGCTTGTTTCTCCTTCTCCCCTTTTAAATATTTCCCTCCTTCTCCCTGGTAGGGGAAATGGGGCAAGGGTAAAGTGCTGATGCCAGCATTTGTTGAGACAAACCAGGATTGCACGCTCTGGTTTCACAAACTAACCACAGTTAAAATAAACCATGGTTTGTGCAGTTTCTGAACCAAGCCTTTTAAACCTCTTGAAGTACCTTCCCTTGAATTTGAGGTAAACACATGACTGTTGGTGAAAGAATAGCTCAGCGAAATCTAATGTATTTTCCTTTGCAGGTGTATGGCGCTGCTATTCAGTTCTATGAAACATACCCTGAGGAGAATCTCACAGAAAAACAAAAATCTCAGCTGGGTTTAGCCGCTACTCCCGACAAGAAATCAAGTTTCAAAACAGTCCAGACGAACAAATGCATCTGCCTTCTTTCTCACTGGCCTTTCTTTGATGCTTTCAAGAAATTTCTCACATTTCTGTACCGTTATTCCATCTCTGGTCCTCATGTCCTGCCTATTGAGAAGTGAGTTCTGTGACGTGTTTTGTATATATTGTTACTGTACATTTTTATGATGTAAGCCAGGTGACCAGTTGCCACAACCTATGGAGTGTCCTGCTTAGCCAGAATGTTTTTGGGTTCCCTGCCTCCCATAATTGGCTCACTTTAGATGTCACATGGAAGCATGATTTAAGGCGGTTTTGCTATAGCTTTGTGTAATGTCCAGCTTGATAAAACATGCTTGGTAATCCAGAAATGGAGACCACAGTTTGAAGTGGGCTTGCAAAATAAGTTATATTCCACTTTCAGAGGTTGCTGCCTTAGATGCTGGAACACTGAATAAATGGAAATTGAGAGTAGATGAGTATCTCTGTGGCATGGCTTGTTCAAGCCATGGATTGCATTCTGAATGATGATTAGCGAAAATCATGATTCGATGTGTTTTCTGAGGAGCTGGATAGCCCATGAGAGCCTGATCTCGTCAGATCTCAGAAGCTAAGCAGGGTCAACCTTGAATAATAATTGGATGGGAGACCTCCAATGAAGACAAGAGTTGCAGAGGCAGGCAATGGCAAACCACCTCTGTTAGTCTCTTGCCATGAAAACCCCACCAAGGGTTGCCGTAAGTCAACTATGACTTACTTCATTTCAATGACACATCATGGTGGGATATGGAATGATATGGTTTAGCCCGATCTCATCAGATATCAGGAGCTAAGCAGGGTTGGTTCTTGGATGGGGGACCACCAAAGAAGACAGCGGAGGAAGGCAGTGACAAACCTTGCTGGGGTCGCCATAAGTTGGTTGCAACTTGACAGCACATATACACATGATACTTTCTACAGGTCCACCCTATATCTACCCCAGATCTTGTCAAGCAGACATGTACTGGGAGTTTTCAGTTGAAGCGTAGACAAGTAGGGGTGGATTTTTTGGCTTTAGCACATGCCATTTTCCCAGCCTGAAACAGCCTCTGAGAGCCTTGTTGGTGATGAAACTTACGTGTAGCCCATCAGTACATGTGCGTTTCCACAACCAGTCAAATAGTGACTCCCTGGGGTCCTTTCAGGTTGGGAAAATGGCATGAGGAGGCTTTACCCCCCCCCCTTTTCTCCTGTGATCCTGATCTAAATTAGTTTCAACAGGGAACTCCTGGAGCATATCTGCTTGAAAAGACCCGGGATGGATATGACACAGGCCTAAAAATCTGCTTGTGTGTACTTAGATCCTGAGCTGAGCTGCTAAACCGGCTCCATCTAGATCCTTTCAGTCCATTTTCTGGTACTGCAGAAAAGACGAGGCAGCTGCCAAATCTTCCTCCGTTTGTAAATCTTTGCATGCCCGGTCACTCGTGTCATGTTAAGAATAGCTTCCAGGAGACCGAACCTCATTTTCTTTTTGCAAATTGGAAGAAAGTGTGTGTGTGTGTGTGTGGTTTTTTTCTTCCTTTCAGACTCTTGATGTGCCTCAAATGACCAGTATGTGCGAGTGTGGCAGGCAAGCCAAAGAGGTTTTTGGGCTAGTAACTTTTGCTGCTTTTATTTGCCAGCTTCCCTACAACTTGTTCCCCCTCCTGGTGCCCCTGTGAGTCAGTCATGGCATTTTGAGAAACTCTGTATTGAAGCAGACAAGCACAACTAACTGGAGCCAGTCGTCGGAAACATCATATATTTTATTCTTTTCACATGCTGTTGTGGTGAGGCTTGTCATGGACTGAGAGCAGGATGAGACCTGTCCTCTTAGGAAAGGCTGACATTTATATGGAAATGAACCGATGTTTGTAGCATCAGGGAGGCTGGTAAACCCTCGTTTCTCCTGGAGTTAGATGTTTTCACAGCTTGTGGGGAAGATAAGAAATATGATGTACAAATACTTGTCTGTTGGCTGATGAGAACCCAGAATCCAGATTGGCTAGGACCTTTCTACAAATGTGAGGGCAGAGAATGGAAAAGGAGCTCTTCTTTCTTTGTGTTTGTGTGTGTGTTACTGGGGGGAGGGGAGTGTGTCCATGTGAGCGACAGCCAGAGAGCAACCTCTTTGCACACCCACTCATTTGCACCTTCCAGCTGGGAGGGAAGAGCAGCTGCCAGGCACTGTCACTTCCAAATTAGGCTGGAAATCTTTCTGTATTTCATTTGTAGCCCATATGCACTCTAGAGATAATACTAGTAGAATAAAGCTTGTATTTGTTTATGTTATAAGAAGATTCACTGGCTACCTGTGTGACCTTGACGTGCCCAGCATTAGCAGAGCAGCCCCTGTTTAATGCTCCTCCTGGCATGAAACTGGAATAGAGGACAGTGGCAGGAACTGGAGGGAAAGCCTCCCCCAGCTCTTGAGAGAGAGTCGGAGAGCCATCCCTGCTGGGAAGAATGGATCTCCCTTGGCAAAAGCAACTTCTCCCCTGGCTTCTGAGCAGGGTTGGGGCTTGCTTGCCTGCTCGTGGGCTGGCTTACATACGTAGGTGCACGAGGATGGCTGGGCAAACTCAGGGGTGGAAATGTCACAATGCTATCACAGTCTTGTGTTCTGTAAATATGTTCAGATCACTGCGTTACATTAAGCTGAAATCAATATGTCTTCTTTCTCAGGCATATTTCTCATTTTATGCACAAAGTTCCTTTTCCATCCCCGCAGAGGCCCAGAATTTTAGTCCAAGTAAGTGTCAATTCATCCTTGTTTATACTTGGCTGACTTCTGAGCTGGTTCATGATTGCATGTTCATCACCTGCGCTCGAGGGCTCTTTAGGTGCGAAATGACTCCATTAGAGTTCATTGTGCCTGAAGTGGTATGAAAGATCAGTCAGCGGTGGCTCATTTACACATGGAATTTCCCACGATGCTGCAGCTGTGAAGCACGTGTGAATCCATCTACAGTTGTGGAAAGTTTGCTTTATGTAGCTTGGGAAAATAAGAGAAAGCATAACGCACCATCTTATATGGGCCTGTGATGCCATTTTCTTACCTATATCAAATCTCTGAAATTTCTGAAAGCTGTTCCTTATGTCTTAAGAGGTGCACACAGGGCCAGATTATATAATACGATTCCCCCCACTTTGGTGCTGCCCGTGTGGTTCCAAAATGGGGCTAATAATTCCTGTCCCTCCCGCACCAGTGCCATTTTCCTGAGATGAAACGGGCCTCCACTGACTTTTTAAAAAGCTGTTCTCTGCAACTGCTGCTTGTCTGCAGCGGAAGCAGCTCAGATCTGAGGAACCGCGACCCTTCTTGCTAAAAAATCACATTGTGTACTTGGTACCCCAGTCGACTTGCAACGTGTTCCTAAGGGGCGCAGTGACGCTTTTGCAGTCAGGGCTGTCAGATTGCGGACTCCTTTTATTGGATGCCCTTGTGGGCTTTCTCAAGGGCATTGCTGAAGAAACCCTTGGGGAAGAGGATATCCGTGCTAAATTATTTAGCCAGTTCATTAGCATGTGTAAGTCAACAGACCAATGCTGTCATAAATAGCTCGAAGCTTTACCACTGGACTGTGAGTTCTATCCGTGCAAAATATCTTCAGAATATACACATAGGATATGTGTAGTTAGCAATGGGGTAGTCAGGACCATAGCAACAGTAACAATTTTGTGAAGATAATTAACGTTTACTGAAATTATCTTCTAGTAGTACCTGCTTAACATGTCAACACCCTGTGCCAAACACTTAGTGAAATCTTTAATAATTCTAAATGCAGTAAATAATAGGGGCAATTTTTAATGAATTATTACCTATTTCCCATGTATATCATCGCTAAATATGACCAAGCCTTGTAATATGAGATAAAAATAAATTTTAAAAGTGCTTTCATAGATCTCTGGTGTCCATAACATAATGTACATTCCTTTTCATTATTAGTAAAGGAAATAACAATGTACATACTAAAAACTGTTTCTATTTTTATTTTTCGTCTAAAGCTATCACCTCATGACAGTTTGATCCTCAGTCAGCCTGTATCATCACCTCTACCACTGAGGCAAGTAAAAACATAATTTTATCAAGTGTTCATTATCTGACGGCTGTGCAGCCTTTTGAGAAAGTAGTGTTATAAGGGATCTAAAAGGGGGCAAACATTTGTAGTAAGAAAACTTAATTTCATTTGTGTGATGAGAAAAAAATTGAAATTGTTTGAAATATGTTTTTTCCTATGAAGACTAGTAAGTTTTACTAATATTGTCTCTACTGCGGTAGAGTTCATTATAATTCTTTCTGTTATTAAGTACTTAGAGCCAAGCTACAAGTGACAAATGACACTTGCCTGGCAAGTGAACAGACTCACGTGTATTGCTCTCTGTTCACTTGCCATTCACTTGCTCTCCACTTGATCAAGTGGAGAGCAAGTGAATGGCAAGTGAACAGGGAGGAATACACGTGAGTCTGTTCACTTGCCAGGCAAGTGTCATTCATCACTTGTAGCTTGGCTCTCAGATACACATCTTTATTTAATAGGAGGGGGGCACCAAAGACAAAATTTCTTTGTTTTACCTATTTTTCAGTACAGTGTAATGTTAGTGCTATTCACTGCTGAGTTATTAATCTCTGGGTTTTTCTTCTTTGCTAGTGGTGGCAAGTTTTCTACTCTTCTGCAGAATCTTGGACCAGAGAATGCAGTAACACTCCTTGTATTTGCAGTTACAGAACATAAAATCCTTATCCATTCTTTACGGCCCTCTGTCCTTACCAGTGTAACAGAAGCACTTGTCTCGGTAAGTATTTTGTCAACCTCTTCCCTCCTGATGGAATGTCCAGAGTTCTAGGGACTAGAACGCATGATCAAGGTTTAGTAGTGAGGGTCCTCCTGATATCCACAAGTGTAAAACATATTTATTTATTGATGCTTTTATGCAGTGCATTGTCGATTAAAAAATTTACCAGACTATCAGCAGCTAAGATTGCATTAAGTCAAAATTGGAAGATGGACAAGATCCCCACTGTCAAACAGTGGTTGCTGAAGGTTTGGGACATGTAGATAATGGAGAAAATAACGAATTAGATAACATCTATGAATAATCCCAATTATCAATCTTTGTATATAGAAAAATGGTCCCCATTTTTTGAATTTGTAACCAATTATGCTAAAACTGACAACTCTGTACCAAAAAAAAAATAAGGATTTTCTTTTATATGAATTGTATACAGTATATATCAGGTTGTTTAGCTCAATATCTTAAATGTTATATAAATCACTCATTTGGTGTTAAAAGTTTACATTTTGGAAAAAAATTATAAATTTTTTAAAAAAGAGTTATTAATAATTTCCCAGACTATTTCCAACAATAAAAGTTATTATAAGCATTACAGTTTTTTATCAAATGCAACACAGATAATATATTCAAATGGAAGAATAAATAGCCAACAGCAGATAAATAATGAAAACTCATTATGTATATTAAATATCAGTAGCAAAAACAAAACAAAACAAAAACCAACCAAATGAGCATCAAATAAATAATTAAAACCCAATTATGCGCATTAACCAACCATGGTGAGCTTATAGTCTACTGGGACAAAAAAGGCAACAAAATACAAAGAAACAGCCTGGAAAAGCCTTAGACAATGTTAAGTCTTTATATGGTATCAAAAAGCCATTGTGGGGCATGAGGGGGCAATACATAACAGAGGCACCACAGTAGAAAAGACCATCTCTGAAGTTAGGGGGGGCTGGTCATTGGAGCAGGGGCTATGAAGCAGATTGTAATAGCCAGAGACAGGGCTTTTTTTCTGGGAAAAGTGGTGGCGGAACTCAATGGGTTGCCCTTGGAGAAAATGGTCACATGGCCGGTGGCCCCGCCCCCTGACCTCCAGACAGAGGGGAGTTTAGATTGCCCTCCCCGTTGCTGAGCGGCGCAGAGGGCAATCTAAACTCCCCTCTGTCTGGAGATCAGGGGGCAGGGCCACCAGCCATGTGACCATTTTCAAGAGGTTCCAGAACTCCGTTCCCCTGCGTTCCCCCTGAAAAAAAACCCTGGCCAGAGAGGCTTGTATGGGAGCAGGAGGTTCTTTTATTCAGGACTTTAAAGGTAAGAACCAGCACTTTAAATTAAGCCTGGGAATAAATTGGTAGCCAATGTACTGGCAAGATGAGATTCCAGTAGTCAGCACTTGTCAACAGCCTTGCTGCCATGTTGTGGACTAATTGTGAAGATTCCAGAGCACTACATTGATATCTGTGTCCAGATCATAGGAAGCAGAATAGGTGTATTTGTATGATACTCTGGCCAGGAACTCAAATTCTGTGAAATAGGTTCCATGAACCCAAAGGAACTTAACTGTATGGTAAACCACTGAGGGATGTGTGTCATCATGTGTCAAGCATGTAATGTTCTAAGTATTTTGTTTGTTGTTTTGCTTTTGCCTCCAGAGGATGTTTGTTCACATGGGCTATTAAAACTGTTTTGTCATCAGAGGCTCATCTATTCTGTTTCCTGCAGAAGAGAATGTTCTGTTTTGGACTGGTGGAGCAATCCTTGGACACAATCCAATGGAATATTGTCTTATGCCAGCTCCATTGATGTGAAGGGGAACGGGTTGACAGTATACTCTTGGGCAACTAGTGTTTGTGTCAATAGGGCTTGCGCATGAGAATTTCCCGGAGGCTTTTTTAACAAGGCAAAATACTCAGTGTTTTTAAAAGAAGGGAACTGATACCTGTCAATATCTAAATTAGCATTTCATTGGTTTGTCCAATTAATAGCTAATGTTCATGTTGAATACGCTTCCTATGGGAATCAGCTCTCTGAAGCCTGTCTGCTAATTAAGATCCAATGCATATGTTTTTCTCTTTTTCAAAAGATGATATTTCCTTTCCACTGGCCATGCCCGTACATTCCTCTTTGCCCTCTGGCCCTGGCAGATGTTTTGAGTGCGCCATGCCCATTTATAGTAGGAATTGATTCAAGATACTTTGATCTCTACGACCCTCCACCAGATGTTAGCTGCGTCGACCTAGATACGAACACCATTTCACAGTAAGCATAAAGTACTTTTCTTTACCATATTGCAGTAATTTAGCAGTCAGCACAGCAATGAAATCCAGTTTTCCCCATCTCCTTGTACTGCTTACCAAAAGAAGAAAACCATGGGGTCTTTTCCCATGTACATTTTGATGACTCTTAGCTGAACGTGGAAATGGACTCTGTTGAAAAACGTTCTGCTCGATGTGAGGGAGGATTCTCTCTGTGTCAATAGATCGGGGGTGGCTTATTCACACACACCATATCACCATAACAACAATAATAACATGCATAAGTGTTCAAAGAAGGTCGTGTAAATTATCTCTGTGATTCTTACAACCAGCCCTGTAAGTTAAGGCTTTGTGCAGCCAAATTGGGGCAGAGGCTGAGAACAAGGTAGCTCTAGTATGCTTAGCAACGACACTATTACTATTTTATTTATTATTTATTTGGACAATGTCTACGCCCTCTCTCCAGAGGACCTGCCAGCTATGCTTCATCAGGCATAAAGATGCGCATGTAGGCCAGTCTTTTGTTGCTACACTTTTCCTCACACTGTTGCCTGTTAGAAGATCCCACAGACATAGGGATTGCCACAGTAATTTGCCGTTGCCAGTAAATGAACACTTAATCTTCTAAATAATTTCAGATTGTCTCCCCATAATCTTCTCAGGAGTGTGAAAAGCCGGTAGCTTTCCTAAAAGCCTCAACTGAGGCTTATGTGCTACTTAAGACCACACAGTTTGAAAGCAGAACTGAGATTACTCTCTCCTTGTAGTTCTCGGTGGTCTAGCCTTCGTAGTCTTTATTGGGGGTGGGGGTGAGCGCAGAAGAAACGTCCCCCCAGAGGAAATCAATTTTGTGTGCAAGTTCCATGTTTTGTTAAACTGCTCTCAGTTTGTAATTTTTGTTATAGCATATAAAAAAGATATTTTGGTAGTTTAACTGGGTTTGAAGATATAACTGATCCTTGATTTTTTTTTTAAGGAGATGGAAAGAAATCAGTGTCCTTGCATCAAGTCAGGCTTCGCTACACACACATACCAATTTACTTGTCATGGCTTCTTACACAAGATCCTGGGAATCGTTTTATGTTGGATGAGAATTCCCTGTTAAAGATCCCCAATGCCCTGTCCCCTCAAAACAACTCCTAGAGTTCTCTGAGAAGGGAGAATGTTAATTAATTAAATCGGATGCTAATATGCCATTCGTTCAATTTATAATAGATTAACCATTGCACCTGAGCACCTTCAAATGTTCCATTAAGATTTGTGATTTTGATTCAGTTACTGGATTGTTTCAGGATGCCTGTTCAAAATGCTCTCGGAGTTCAAGGGCTCGGTCGAGCCTCCAAAGAGCCACTGAGGTCTGCAGCAGGCAGGGAGATAACGAGAGACATGCATAAAAAGAGACGTGCGCACAGACTGGGTGTAAAACAAACTCTTTCTGCCGTGGAGCTGAATGCTCATTATTTTGGATAAAGAGGGCAGCTGTTGACAGGTTGTACCACTGCTGGGTAATCCTAGATGAAGGGAGTAACTCGTTACCAAAGAGCAACCCTAGATGATTCATGATTGCAGACGATGCAAACTTACTCTTAAGCCCACTGTCCCTCATTGTGGAGATGTGACTTAGCCCCCTAAGTGGATGAGTTATTGTACAAACCTCTGAGCCCCTGAAACTCACCCCCCCCCCAAGCTTGCAGGGGACCTATCCTATTTCCCCAAGCCATGGTTTCTGTGCACTGCTACCCACGTCAGTTCTGACTGCAGCTAATGAAATGACTGTGCCAGACAGTAGCAGTCCCATGCAAAAAAATCAATCCCACCCTACACAACCAGTCAAGGAGCAAAGTAAAATGCTTTCTCACCTCTGTCAACCAGCTGCCAGTCTTAGTCCATAGCAAGGTACAGGCAGCATTCTAGCAAATAACCCAAATGTCAGGTGAGACCAGGAAAATTATTACCAGATAACAGCCACAAGAAGATACACAGTTGAGGATAGGGCAAGGAACAAACAGAGCCTCATCTTGGACCGTTGCTTTTTAGCTGAAAGTGGATTGGAGGGGGAGGCTTTGCTGCCCATGTCCTTCGCCCTACTCCTGTCAGCTACTCTGAGGGTGAACGGCCAAGAAGAGGGCAGAAGGTTGATCCTGCCCTCCTGGTACTAATCCCAGCCGGATGATCCAAATCTTTGCCACAGCTCCCAGATTTCCCACCCCATCCTTATCTCAGGCAGATATTGGGCCCCAGCCTGGATTTTCTATTCTGCCACATTGTGCTGTTGAACACATTGTTGTCCAGGGGAAGGGGGAAGTGTTTAACTCCCCTATGTCAAAAGTGAAATATTAGTAAACCATTTTTTGTGCCCGTATGGATTTCAGGTACCGGAATGTGCAATACTCACATGCTTAAAGAAAACTACCCACTCCCAGCTGCAGCAAGAACGGGAACTGGGAGATGAGAAGCTGAATCAATTAGCATGGAAGCAAAGGAATGGGAAAATGTTTAAAATATAAATAGAAACAAACAGCATGCTTAGCGCTGCCTACAGAAAAGGGGGGAGGGGAATCCCTGCTCGTCATCCAAGAGTTTCCAGCCCACAGCAGAGCAGAGGCACGAACAGTCTCAGAGCTGCACAAGACACTTGTGCGAGATGCTGCCATCTCTTTACAGGCGTTTATGTTTTAAAAACACATTACATTTAGAAATTATGTTTGCATCAGATAGTTATTTCCCACCATGAGTATCCCTTTATAGTTGTTATTCTTATTATTTGACAAAGTATTTTAAAAATAGCCCATACTTTTCTCTGGAAGTATTAAATGTCTCTTCTTATTTCCAGACCTGGAGAGAAGAGAAATGTTGCATGGAAGATCCTGCCAAAGAAACCGTGCAAAAACTTGATGAACACGTTAAATAACTTGTATCAGCAGCTAGCAGAATGTAAGTGAGGAGATAACCAGAAGACGGGGGCTTACTTTTTGTTCACCAAAGCGGTTCATTTCTTCAGATGGTTATGAAATTTGTGCTCTTTAGCAGGGAGAGTGGCTTCAGCTAACTTAACAAGTACAAGAAAAACATATGGTTTGTCTTACTTGATACAGATGGCATGTGTTTAAAAGATCATTTGTAGATGGAACAATATGAAGGTTTATAAGGAAGTGACGTGAAGGAACTTTGTTATTCACGCCTAAAGAATTCTTCCCCGCACTTTATTCGGTATTGTTGTTTAGTCTGCTTCTAGTCCTTTATAATAAATTACATGGCTCCTATATTGTTTCTGGACATTTTCCTGTTGATGCCCTGAAACAGTTTAGAGTAGGTTAGTTTAGCAGAATAAATGTTTTATATGCGTATATATCTTCAGTCAGCATCAGAGATACCAGATTTCAGCAATGATTGGAATCTCTTTCTTGTGTGTTATATCGTTGCTGCTATCTCAGTGAAAAGAACTATAGGGAAAAATGGGACAATTCCACAGAGAAATCAAAGTTATAGATGTATTTTTTAAAATATGCACGTTTTGTTCTTGGCAAGCTTAGCCCTGTGGTAGCACAGCATGTTGTAGCAATTTGTGTACAGTTATAAAGTACATTTCCCATTACTTTGGTATATGAAGAAACAGGCATTATCAGACAATATATTAGCTTGTAGTCATGAACGTAAGGAATTGTTGACTGTAATTTAGAAAAAAAATGCATTAGAAGCTTATTCACTTGACTGCATCAGAGCCAGTGTCATACAGGGAACTTATTTATTTATTTACTTTTATTTGTCACGTACCATTCTTGTTGAAGCTGAAGGCAAATTACAAAATTATGACAACAGAGCAGTAACTTTTTCCATAAGTAGCTGAAGAATTCTCTCTAGTGTTTCTGAAATATGAACAATGGGAATAATATTTAGAGTGGGCTTAGTCACTAGTCACTAGCCTCTCTTCCTGGAGATGTTTGTATTATAATACCACTGTTGGGATGGTGACTTTGTACTTTAGGAAATTGGAGTTGCTGTGAAGAAGGCTTTTAATGGCATCTACAAAATGTAATTGTCAGATTTGTTGGAGCCCCGTTCGAAAGCACCAGTATCTGTCCCGGTTTCCTTCATAACTTCCTTCTTCTTCCTGTTAATGTTCATTTTTCTCTGAGGAAACCCTTTATGGTTTTCATTTTAAATGGGTAGCCATGTTGGTCTGCAGTAGAACAGTGGGATTTGAGTCCATCCTTTCCTTTCTTTCAAGCTGCTTTGATCCAATGAGCTTGCACAGTGGATAAGGAGTCTTTATTTCTTTAAGGAAAATACGGTTGAAGAGATACTTGGCCAAAGCCAACGTGATCTTTGGATTTCTGGCCACCAGCAAATAAGGAACTATATTGGCTTTTGATACAGTAGGAGATAGTTTAGTTAAAATAGGAGCAATCTGCAGTTCGTGATAAGAATTGTAACGAGGGCATTTCAATATCATACAGGACAGGATTTGAGTCCAGTGCCACTTTAGAGACCAACAAGATTTTCAGGGTGTAAGCTTTCAAGAGTCTGAGCTCCCCTCTTCAGATACGATTTTGGAAGCCCAGTGCAATCCCATTAAATTAAAAAGGAGTGGCAATGATGCAGTCCCTGGTGGATTTCACCCTCAGGCATATTTATTATAAGTAATTTTGCTTTGCTTGCCTTTGTGCTTAAAAAACTGTCCAACTAGCTAGTTCTTCAAGCCCCTGTTCACATAGTCAGGCTCCCACAGAGGAGAAAACATCAGCTGATAGTGGTATTTCCAGGAAAGGGGCTATCTAGCACAAGGTGGATTTGATGTGAACAATTTTATCAGCCAGATGCTTAACAAATATGTCACAGCAGTTGACCAGGAGTTCCTTTCTGATCCCCTCTGGCTTAAATGAGGTATATATTTCAGCACTTTACATAAATTGCCCTTTCCAATGTGGATGTCACTGAGTTTTTACCTAGACCAATTCTGTCAATGTTTCCATAGCAACCTACTGTTCCGCAAACGTAAATGTGCCTGTCTGGGGCTTTTGTATGCTTCAGAGACTCGTGATTTGCATGCTTCCCCAGAATTTTAAGTAAACAGCGGGATGCATTTAAACCAGATTTAATTGACTTAACAAAGGGCCCATCAATAAGGTGGGCCGTGAGCATTATTGAAGCTTCCTCATGGTAGCCTTGCGTTCCCCTCTTTTCCCCTTTTGGTTAATGTACTCTGATGTCACAGCGGCTTAGTGATGATGACATAAATATTGTGGTTCCAGGGACTCCACTGTTCTGATATAAGAGAAAAGCTGGCCAATCTTGGATCAGGCAACAAAATGCTTGTTAGGGAATCACTGGAGATTTCAAGATTAAAATTCCAAAGTTCTTGAGTGTCCCGTGTGAAATTATGGGCTTTCAAATGTCACCTTGAGGGCACAAATCAGTCAAGCAGTTGAACTTTTTGATAGAAAGGGACGCTCAGTGCTGCTTATGGTAGCCTAATGAATCCAGCATGTTCCAGAGGGGGTTTACCTGTGATAATCTGCTGCAACCAAAACGACAAAGAGTTTTGTGGCATCTTAACAACTAACACATTTATTGTGGTGTGAACTTTTTTGAGCCAGAGTCCACTGGCGCAATGGAGGAAGCTGGCAAGGAGCTCTTGAATTGCAGAAGGGTGTTAGTTACAAAGAAAGGGCAGAAGGTGCAGTATTCCCATGACATAAGAGTGTTACATTACATTGTAGAGCAGAGAGGTTGCAGCAGGGCTCCACAGGGAAGGTCTTCTGAGGAGCTGCAGACCAGTAATTCATATTTATTTATTTACTTCATTTATACTCAGCCTTTCTCCCCAACAGGGACTCTAAAGCAGCTTGTAACATCATTTTTCCCTTCCTCCATTTGATTCTAACAAAAACCCTGTGAGGTAGGGTAGGCTGAGTGTGACTTAGCCTAAAATCCCCCAGTGAGGTTCCATGGCAGAGGAATGGGGATTCGAACCTGGATATTCCAGATCCTAGTCTGACACACCATTGAACCACACTGGCTCTCAAGATAGAGGGAAGTGGAGAGACACAAACTCAGAGTAATTCACTCACTACAAAAAGCCATTGCCCTTCCTTTCAGGTGTATGCATGTACACTAATCTGATAATTTGTACTACTCTGCTGCTTTACCAACTATCTTGTTTTCATGTGTGCTCTGCAGTGTAATATAACATCTAGGTCCCTGAGAAACTGGGACTTCTTGTCTCTTTTTGGAATCCCCCCCCCCATCCTGCTTCCTGCTGCCAACTTTCTCTGGCTACCAACTGAGAGTCTCTTTATACAAGACATCTTACATGGGAATGCTCAGGTGTAGGGAGACACAATGTTACCCGGGAAGCGTAGTTTAAAAAGATGGAGCCGAAGGCTCTGTCAATTTCACCTCTCTACAGGAGGGTAGTTTAGAAAGTCAGAGCCTGCGGAGATCACTCCTCAGCAGGTTTGTTAATTTCATCTTCGCCTCCCTGAAGGCTCTGTCAATTTCACCTTCCCTTTGGGGAGGCAAAGATGGAATTAACAAACCCTTCTGAGGAGTGATTTCCGCTGGCTCTGTCTTTTTAAACTACCCTTCTGTAAAGAGGTGCAATGACAGAGCTGTCAGCTCTATCTTTTCAAACTACACTTCCCGGCTAATATTCTGTCTCCCTCCCTGTGTAAGATGTCTTGTGCAGAGAGACTCTGAGTGTGACAAGTCCTGCAGGCTCCGGCTTACAGAATCTCACACCACAATTCATTAGTCTTTTAGAGGCCATAAAACTCTTACTTAATTTGTACAAGGCAGGTTTAAAACCTTACAATGAAACAAGGCATGTGGAACCAAAAGGAAACCACTTTTCTGTTCTATTATTGTTAATATTGGCATTATTTTCTCCTTTCAACTTTATTCACAGTGCAGCAAAGACCAAGGGATGACGCGTTGATGGAACTGGCTATGAATGACTATGATTTTCATTCAGGAAAAAAGATGCACTTATTGGATGTGGAGATCCAGGAGGCATTTCTCTGTTTCATGGCCTCCATACTAAAAGGTTACAGGTCATACCTTAGGCCCATTACTCAAGCACCTTCTGAGACGGCAACAGACGCCAGTTCACTCTTTGAACTGCAAGGTAAAGGAACAGAATCATAAGCTAGAGTTTGCAGTGGCTGAAAAATACAGAGAAAGAAACTGGAAAGGACAGTGTTGAATTGCCAGCCAGTTTTCAGCCAGCTAAACATAAAACCACATTTCAGTTCGTTTAACGTTCCTGCAGTTGGCTCATCTGTGTATGACTTTCCAAATTTGTTTCAAATATTGCTTTAGGCAACATTTTGTATCAGATCTAGTTTGGGTGTGTGTGTGGCATGCTAAAAATATGTTTGAGTTTCTGGAGCGTTTGTGTGCATTATGCTGATTTGAATGCAGGGAGGGAACTCTGAAGAGAAATAATTTTGGCCAGTATGGATTTTATGTTGGTATTGAAAAATAATTTAAATTCAGGTTGGTTAAGCCTTATGAGTGAAAACACCCTTAATCTTCATTTTTATTTTACTTTTAAAAACACTGTTACAAAATGTATTGCTTTGACCTGGATAGCCCAGGTGAGCTATATCTGGTCAGATCTCAGAAGCTAAGCTGGGTTGGCCTTGGTTAATAATTGGATGGGAGACCTCCAGCAAAGACCAGGGTTGCAGAGGCAGGCAATGGCAAACCACCTCTGTTAGTCTCTTGCTATGAAAACCCCAGGGGGTGGTGGTTGCTATAGGTTAGCTATGACTTGAGGGCACTCTCCACCACACAAAATGTGTTACTGGCTAACTAACACCTTTAGCTACAATTTCATTGACTGCTACATTTGAAGCCAGCATGGTGGTATAGTTAGAATGTTGGATTGGATCTGGGAGACCCAAGTTCAAATCCCCAGTCTGCCATGGATGCTGGCTGAATGGCCTTGGGCCAGTTGTGCACACTGAGCCTAACCTACCTCACAGGGTGGTTGTGGGGATAAAATGGAATCAAGAAGAAGGATGTAAGCTGCTTTATTCCCCTCTTGGGGGATAAAGCAGGATATACATGGCGTATATAAATAAATAAACCTAATAATATAGTGTGATTTTTCTGATACATGTAAGAGGGGGGGGGGGTTCTCCCAGATCTGTTGGGGGTTGTGCAGGGGGGTTGGGAGAGGTTGCCATCCTGAAAGCCTATCTCTAATGAGTAAAGTAAAGGTGGTCCCCTGTGGAAGCACGAAGTCATTACTGACCCATGAAGGGACATCGCATCACAACATTTTCTCGGCAGACTTTTTGTTACCGGGTGGTTTGTCATTGCCTTCCTCAGTCATCTACACTTTACCTCCAGGAAAATGGGTACTCAGTTTACTGACCTCGGAAAAATCGAAGGCTGAGACAAGCTTGAGCCGGCCACTTGAACCCAGCTTCCGCCAGGATCGAACTCAGGTTGTGAGCAGAACTTGGGCTGCAGTGCTGCAGCTTACCACTCTGTGCCACAGGGCACTTAAGTAAAATATCTTAAAGTATCTCTAAAGAGCCACTGCAGTAGCTGAACAGCAGGGACCCAGAACAGCTTTGGGAGGAGACTGGGTGACTCCCTTTCTCCGATGGGGAGAGAGATAATAATAATAATATTTAATTTATATGCTGCTCTTCAGGACTATTCAATGCCCACTCAGAGTGGTTTACAAAGCATGTTGTTATTATCCTCACGTCAATCACCCTGTGAGGTGGGTGGGGCTGAGAGAACTCCAAGAGAGCTGTGACTGACCCAAGGTCACCCAACTGGCTTCCAGCGGAGGAGTGGGGAATCAAACCTGGTTCTCTAGATTAGAGTCCTGCAAGAGCACAGGAGGCTTTTCAGGCCTCCTTTAAATTAGCTGAGAGGGGTCTGATGGAAAGGGCACCTGGCTACCCTCTATAGGCTTTGAGCAAGGGAGCTGGCAGCAGGAGGTGGAGAAGGAACAAAGTGCTGGAAAACCTCTCCGCTCCTGACTCTGGGGTCAGTTTCGTGTGACACACAGAGGTGGACCAACAAAAGAGTTTCCCCATTACAATGGTGGTGGAGAATGTTAGTGGGGTTATCAAGGCAAGAGACGAACAGAACTGGTTTGCCATTGCCTGCCTCTGCAACCCTGGTCTTCGTTGGAGGTCTCCCATGCAATTACTAGCCAAGGCCAACCTTGCTTAGCTTCTGAGATCTGACGAGATCATGCCGTTGATCTAATTGGTTTGTTCTCTGTTTTTAACAGAATGTAAGTTCTTTGACTTCTCTGTCAAGTCTATTGATAATGTCAATATTTTCTTAACAGGATTCTTGAAAAGTCGTGACCGTTCACATCAAAAGTTTTACACCATGATGACAAAGACTCAAATGTTTATTCGCTTCATTGAAGAGTGCTCCTTTGTCAGTGATAAAGACACAAGCCTTGCCTTTTTTGATGATTGCGTAAACAAAGTAAGTGTATTGGAAACATTTCCCTCGCCAATAGTACACATAATCAGATGAGATGAAATGTTTTTGCAGCTCTGGGGAAGAACCATTTAGAGTGTCTTTTCAGTCCCGGGTTGTGCATAACAGTTGTGTGTATGGAGAGTACGTGTGGAGATAGAGAGGGATGTCCTTTCTTTCAAGACTTTTGCCACTGTTGCTCACATGAACTGATGTCTGTTCCAGAGGGGGACAAAGCACCATGGGTGTGCACATATATGCTCTTTTGGTGGAGGACAGCTCCTGAGACAGGTGGCTTCTCCCATTCCCTTTTGGAAGCAGGGCTTCTAGAGATTTTTTCTTCTTTCCTTGAGAGGAATATCGCCTTCCCCCCATACACTGTTTTTCATCTTGCCTCCAGCAGTCAGTCTTATGTCTCTGCAATCCACAGGTTTGCTTTGTAGAGGCTTCTCCTTCTTGACAGGACACTGATGCAGGTCACAATAACCCATCACTGAATTAACAACTCCTAGGTGCAAAGTGCAGAAAATTAGCATCTGTAATGTGAGAAAAAACCCACATTTGCAAAAAACCTCAATTGAGTTTATTTGCAAATTTGGAACAATGGATCCCTCCAGGGTTGAATCAAGACATAGGATTTTTCTCACATTAGAGATGCTAATTTTCTGCACTTTGCACCCTGGAGCTATAAAGCTAACTACAACTCCTGATACTCTAATTTACAATACTCCTCCCACCCTCTGTCTGGATTATAAGGTTTCATTCCATTTCCAGTCCTCATATCTCACGACGGGAGCTCTGACAGTCGAAAGCTCATACCCTGGAAATCTAGTTGGGCTTTAAGGTGCTACTAGACCCAACTCTTGCTCTTGAATTTCTATTGAATACAGTAAGAAGCTGGCTCCTTACTGTGGGCAGTGGTGCCGACTGGCTGGCCGACAGGGCCAGTGGAGGAATGGAGTGCAAGGGGCAGCAGTTGCACTCTCTCTGTCTCTGCCTTTTGGCATGCCTTGCACTGTATTTATCTATTTGATACTGATGCCAAACAACTGCTCCCTGCGGATTTTATTAAGGCCGTCAGTATCCAGGCAATCGAGACCTTTACAGTTTGCTCGCAGTTGGAAAATAATTAATCCTTGACATTTTTGAAAACTGTAGAAGATAGCGACATTCTTTTTTTCCCTTCAAAATTACTACTTAGATAATTGCTGTAACCTAAAGTACATCTCAAAGGCTTGAAAGGAATCCAGCAATTGCGATCCCTGAACATTTCTCAACCCCATCTTTCAGTGTCTCAAGAAGGTGGCAGGTTCCTTGAAGTGGCTTCCATTGATAACATTCAGTTCTGCTCTGCATGAAAAAAAGAAACGGCTTTCTGTTCCAGATGGCCTGGATTGGCAGGGTCTTGTAAATACATTAGCTCTTTTCAAGGAAAGCTTTGGTGTGCTCATCTGTTTATAGTCATTTCTCAAAATAAGTTTGTCTATGAGCCAAAACACACGAGAAGGAATACCTAGGTTCAGCACGTGTTCTCTTACCTCAAGGTTTGCCGGGATCTGTAGGCGTCCTGGAAGCTTAAAGTTTAGCATTTACAGAGCAGCAGGGAGGGAAATACAGGCGCCTGTATTTCCCTTCCCCTTCCTGCTGCTCTGTAAATGCTAAACTTTAAGCTTCCAGGACGCCTACACTTCCCAACAAACCTTGAGGTAAGAGAACACGTGCTGAATCTAGGTATTCCTTCTCGTGTGTTTTGGCTCTATGTGGAGCAGGTCGAGGAGGTCTCAGATGCTTTGCTAAAGAGTTAAGGTCCATAGACTTCACCACCACTATGTTGCCTTATGTACTTCGTTTTAAGTATGTGCTCCTGTGACCTACCTGTGCTTCATGTTGTCTAATCTACCACCCAGCCTGTTAAATACTTTTGGAGAGGGTTGGGTGGTGGGTTTTGGAGAAATCTGCTGTTGTATGTTTTAAATATTTATGTGGTTTTATTGGTTTTAGAGCTATATGTATTTTAAATTACTATACCGATTGTAATCCGCCCTGAGCCTGCTGATGTGGGGAGGGCAGAATAGAAATTGAATTAATCAATTAATTAAGTAAGTAAGTAAATAAATAAATAAATAAATGTCAGCCCTAAAATTGCTTATGTTCTGTCTCAGCATTTCTTCAACTCTGTATTGGATTCTTGCTAATGCTATGTCTTTGTAAACTTACATTGATTTATCCTATGGCATTGGTTATGGAAATGTCCTTGACTGTACTAATCTCACACTGTGTAATCTGCCTTGAGTCTCAGTGAGGAAGGCATAAATGACATAAATAAAAATAAATGTTTTGATAGATTGAAACACTGTCTCTGCAGTGTGCTAAATGAAGTTTCAGAAGATATGACTGGTTGAAAAATATCTTCTTTGTGGAAAAAACTGTATTGCATTATTTGCAGGATAATTATCCAAGTAAATATGCACCCATAGTGTTCTTTACTGTATACCTGTGTTAACATATATTGAATTCATGTTCAAATTTTTTTTGTTTTTTAAAGGGTTTTTCATCTTGTTTAGGTTTCCAAACAGGTCTGTGTTAAGAATTATTGAAAAGCCATATTGCAATAGGTTATTGATTGTGTTAATATTTTTTAATTAATGAAATACAAAAATACAGTGACCAAATGAATTTGATTGTGTTAATATTTTGATCCATTTTTTGATTTTGCGTACATACACTCACATACTCTCTAAAGGTCCATCAAGAAACCCGTGCGTTGCCATATATGTAATTTTTCTTATTAATCCACTTTGTTCAGGTAGATACGGATAGAATGGGTGATGCCCGGCTTATAGAACTGGATGAGTCCTACAGAAGTGAGCACACTGTCTTCATAACTCCTCCAGAGATTCCTCACCTTCCCAATGGAGAAGAGCTTCCCTCGCAGTACAGGTATGCCTTGGAACACAAGAACCCTAGGAAGACAATGTTGCTTAATTGTGTTGATTCCATCCAGAACCTTTTCTGTGTCATGCTTATTCTAATACTGGAAGCTATAACTATATTACTTGTGTAGACAGTCACCAACTTTATCTCATGCTGTAGTTTGGGCCAGTAGGAAACTGGAAATCATAGCTTCTAACTTTTTTTTCCAAAGTAGAATCTTGCACATATTGGGTGCATTCCTAGTAAAAACAGACAGGTATAGGAGGCAAGCCTAGGTCCGTCTATTCAGAAGAAAGCCCCGTTTTGTTTAACAGGGCTTACTCCCAGGAATATGTTCTTAGGATTTTAGCCCCAGTTATCAAACATTCACAGGGTTTTTCTGCCTGGAGAAGAAAAGGCTCCCGTTTCTTTAATAGAGGCTCAATGGGATGTTGTTTGGCAAGTGATGTTATTTACCTCCATGCCATGAAAAGCTTCACAAGCCATTTCCATATATATATATTAAGCCTCTTTTAAAGGGACAGGACATTTTTCTCTAGGCCTGTTGGCAACGGTATCCCCAGACTCATAGCCTGGGCCACAGTATGCTATGAGGAAATAATAACAAAACCCATGCACTTATTAACCACTCTTCTGGACAGATTAATGTCACACTCAGCGCAGTTAACGAAGTCAGTGTTACTTACCCCCATAGTACAGCTGGGGGGCTGGGGCTGAGAGGAGTGAATTACCCAAGGCCACCTGCAGAGTTCATGGCAATAGTGGGAGTCAAACCAGTAGAGTCCTGGCCTGCATCCCAGCCACGTAACCACTGTGCTACACAGAGTACAACATCAGACTACCCACAGGGCAGAAACGTTTGTACAAGTGAGCCACCTGAACTGATATTTGACCGTCTTTATTTTAATCCCATTGACTGCCGTAGGATTGCACAGCTTGAAAAGAACTCATGCCTGCTTGAGGACTGAATGGTACTTGCAGAATTGCGCTCATTCACCTCTATTAGTGGCTTTCAAGAAGAATTGGAAGGAGGGGAGAGATTGCTCTCGCACCTGGTGTCCATATATTGAATCCAAGTGCACGTTTACATGCCTTGCCCTTCCTATACGCATGTTCCCACTCAGCAGGCCTTCTTATCCTTTACAGTAGAGGCAGTGGAGTCTTCTCCTTCCATTCAAAAGTACACAGAAGCCTTTTCAGGGGAGGGAACTGTGTCTGCTCCAGAGCTCCTGTGCAAAGACAGAGAGTGAGATCAAGGTTCCTATACCTTAATGCAGGGGTGGGCAAATTGCGGCCCGCGGGCCACATGCGGCCCGCTACAGAGTTTTTTGTGGCCCGCCAAGACAGTCAGAAAAATCCGCCTTGAACCGAGATTTGCAGCTATAGATGATATGAAATTTGCACAATAAATAAATTGAATAAAACTACCACTATTTTATTTAATTTATATTTATTGATTTTTATGATACAATTTATACCTTTTCTGAAATGCAAAGTTAACTAATGAATGCAATCATTTTAAAAGGTGCGGCCCTCCGCTAACCTCCGCTCCCACAAAGTGGCCCCCGAGCCAAAACAATTGCCCACCCCTGCCTTAATGGATATTTATTTACTTTATTTATAGCCCGCCTTTCTCACTGAGACTCAAAGCGGATTATACCTACACGCACGCGCGCACACACACATAAGTTTTCTCTCTCTCTCTCTGGGAACTCTTTCCTGAAATACAACAATTTCATGTGAAATGACAAATGCCCCTTCTGTTTCAGGAGAGAGTCCTCTTGTTTCTCGGGGGGCCTTCCACATATCATAGTATCCAACGATTAGGATAAAACCAGACGTGATTAATTTTGTAATTATGTGCATCGGACAACGTTATTACAATTGAATTTCTTTAGCCTTCCTGAAAGTCCATTTTTAAACCAGCAATCTAATTTTCTCTTCTTAATGAATTTACAGTGTCGGTATTGATTTTCGTGGGCTTCTGTTCCTGCTTTGTTCATTAGAGGCTAAATAAGAGTGTTAGAAGATTCGTGCGAAAAATGCAATCGATACTAACGGCGTTGTCAATCTGACGGAATAGGATACTTTTTAGAAGCGCCTTTGTTAAATACAGAGCTTTAAATAAGGATAAAGATTTCAGGTCGGCAAGTAGATTTCCTGAAAGACCACATTGAGGAGAGAGGGATGAATCGCCACATTGACCTCTTCCGTGCGGCAGCTATCTGGGATGATTTCTCTGTCGCCACTGTGCCTGCTGATTCAGTGTAGTGGCAGTGGGGCTTCCCTGTGGCAGGTTTCCCTGTATTTTTCAGACAATGTGACAATTACTGATTTAAAAAAAACAAGCATGGAAAAGCTCCCTGGTGATGGTGGCAGCAGGGCTTTATTGTAGCAAGGTGGTCTCAAGGAGATGCTTCACTAACGAGTTAGGGACCATAGACTTCACCACTATGTTGCCTTACGTCCTATCTGTTGCTTTATATGTCCTCCTATATACTACCTGTTGCTTTAAGAATGACCCTGCTGGGTAGTTCTGTTTTGTCTAATGCCAGTCCTAGAATTGCTTATGCTCCGTTTAAGCATTTCTTCAGCTCTGTATTGGATTTTTGCTAATGTGATGTCTTTGTAAACTTGCATTTATTTACCCTCTGACATTGTTTATTGAAATGTCCTTGATATTGACTGTACTAGTTTCGCACCGTGTAATCTGCCTTGAGTCTCAGCGAGAAAGGTGGACTATAAATAAAACGAGTGGGCGTTAAGTTGTCCTGAAGGATGGTATATAAATGGAATGTTATTACGTAAATTAAATATTAAATAAACAAATAAATGGGGCACAGGAGCATGAAAAATTATCCTGATGTGGGCAGGACTGGACCATATGGCAGCTACCTCCGGCTTTGCAGCAGTTTTTCTAAAAAGATCATAGCAAAGGAGGTTTTGGAAAGATCACAGGAAAGACCAGGAGGTGATTCACGGCCGTACTGTGGAGAAGCAGAGAAAAACCTCTACATCCCGATAGCATCCAAGTTGGTGCAAACCACTCATTTTGTCCTTTTTCACTGTCATCCTTCCCTCTGTGTTTCCTCTGTATCAGCAACTAGGAGAGGGAGCACCTTTTAGGGAATGAAATTCATGTAATTACTTTTATAAGGACCAACCATATTGACACTAAACATTGTGCAAGCTTTCAAGCTTACCATAAGGCTTCATCAGGCTGGATGTTGCAATATTTAAGCAGATTTTTCAGGCCATGGTGTTAAGGTCCGATCTTGCCCATAACCTTTGTGAGATACCCGTGCCAGGTTTGGCTGAGAAGCCTTCTGTTGCTGACCCAGGTTTTAGATGTTAGGGGGGAAATCCATTGCCCAATCAGTAAATAAATGTTGGAAAGGGGTTTTATGTCCCCTCCCAATTCTTTCTCTTAGAACAGCAGTGCGAAGGTGTGAGGCTTGTGTCTTCCCCAATAAATTCCTTGCTTCACTGTGCATTCACCTCGTGTGAAATATTAGCTGGAAGTCTTGGTGCAACAGCCTGAGCCCTGAGGGTAAAATAGGGCATAAATCTACAGTAAATGAAATGTTTTTTTTTTCTTTTCAGTTATAATGGCTTTCCTGTGCTGATGCAAGAGTTGTTTGAGCGGCCTGTGGGACTTTTGAAGATGCAGAACAGCAAAGCGCCCTCAAAAGCCAGCAATCCCAACAGCCCACTGCCCATGTTCAGGAGAACAAAACAGGTACTTAACAGGCATGCTACACTCTTCATTGCTCAAAGTTCTGTGGTTTGAATTCAGTGTATCCCAGCATGGCCCCTGTAGCGTCTTTGTGCTGGGGGAGTTATAGAAAACTTTGTACTCGTTAATCTTTTCCTGGCTGCACCCACACATTGTTGAATATTGTGCTGTTGGTGCACTGTACGCAACTGAATTTTCCTGTGTGACCAAGCCAGTTCTGGACAATCATGGTTTTGCAACAGTAGTTCAGTTTCTAATGCTGTGGATGCAGCCCTTTCTCCCAAATCTGCAGTCTGAACTCGAAATTTTTGGCAAGGTTCAGCTGTATTTATTTATTTCTAACCTGCCTTCCTCACTGAGGCTGAAGGCGGATTAGAGAGTTTTAAAAACTATCTCACAAGAGCAAAGGCTCTGGAATGCTGTTCCTCCAGCAGCAGCATGCTAAGATTGCAACTCACTTTTGAAACGCAAGTGACATTCTGGCAGATTTCAAAGGGAAAAAATAAGGTTGGGGGGAGCTTTACAAAAAACTTATTCAGTACTGGCTTTAATGAAGAGTTAACATGAAAGATACCTACATAACCACAGGTTTAATGCCTAAAATTGGTAATGTTATGGGGTGTGTGCCCTTTGAGAAAAGAAATGATGAAAAAAATTAATAGCCTTCTGGTGGTCCAGAACATGTCTTGTGTTTTATATGGGCATAGCAGACACAATTATCCCAGTCTTCAAGGGTTCTGCAGACCTCTGCTTCTCAGTAGCATGTACTTAGGACGAGCGCCTGTACTGAATTCTAAAGAGGATTTCCGCCTCCCTAGAGGCTCCCTGCCGTAATTGAATCTCATATGTCCTTTTCGTTTCCTTCTGCTATCCACAGTAGTTGTTGCACAGAATTCCTCGTAGGCAGAATTAGACATGTCATCGCTAAGCCCTTTTTTAAATGCCATTTTGCCTGCTGCAATTTGTCGTCGTCTAATAATTCATTTTACTGTGTAACTTTTCTCTCTCCTGTCATTTGGAACTACTCACTCCTGTTCCTTAGCAATTCCAGTTTAGTTATTGTAATGGTGAAGTGCCTGTTTTGTAGCACTGATTTCCATATCGGTATCCCTCTTTTGCCCCAAGTAAATAAGAGCCTTTCAAAGGGAATTGCAGTCTGAGAACCATTGGGGTCAGTGCCAGCTGTCCCTGATTTCTTATTTCAATTACAGTTTTCAAATGTTAGTTTTGTATGGTTATTAATAATTCACATAACCACTTCATTCCTCACATCACACAAATTATGCAAATTCTGAAAGAGGGTATCTTCATGACCTACAGTGTTGAAAAGCAATTTTATGTATTGCAGATCTTTATACCCTGCAGTCTGTCTGCCGCAAGATGGTTTTTGAGGTGGCTTAGGGCCAAACTACATGATACTTTTTAAAAACAAGTCAGCCTGACTCACTTTCCTTGCAGACAGCTTACTTACCCAAATGCCACAGGACCTAATTCAGATATATTCAATGGGATTTGGGTCATTGGTACTGTTTTGGGATCCGGGTGTTCCCAGAATTCCAGAATTATTTGGGTTCCGTGATTTCCTGTAGGGGACTTGGGGGATGGGGTAGAGTGGCTTATTTTTAACCAAATAACATTAACATTCCACTGGAGCTAGTTCTGCCTGTCCACTAAAGATCCTCCAATTTTCAAGCAAATTGAAGCAAGGGATCCAATTCTAAGGGTCCTGAATGAGGTGACCCCAGCCATCCTGCTTGCAGGCGTGCGGACTGGGAGGAAAAAACAGCCCTGGAAAAGGGCCCCACCCCTACAGAGGAAGCGGGAGGAGACATCCAGACCCACAGCTCTGCTAGGCCCTGCTGTCCACAGGCAGGGTGAGGTTCACGCCAGCTGCAACCCACCTTCCCATTGTTCAGGAAACCCATTAAAGGGGGGGGGGAGCCTGGGATCCCACCCCCCTGGATATTTCCAAATATTTCCAGAAATATACGGGACCTGGATACTGGTATACCTGAGAATCCTGAATACCACTTCATATACCTGAATATCCCAGTAAGGTATTTGGGGGGGGGGTCATAAATTCAGACTGGATATATGTGAGCACACATCCCTAGCTAGGAAGTCTGAGAAGAAGCAGTCCAGTAGGTGTGTTTGGAGGCATCTTCTCCTCTGGCGGTGATGTTTGGAACCAGCTGGGTGTAGGCTTGACATCCTTTGGACAGTTAAATCTCTTAGCTTCGTTTTGTCTCATGTTAGCACAACTTGGCACATAGAAATCTTGTGATTTGCCTTTAATTAAATGAAAATTCTTTTCAGTGCTTGCTGGACATGCAGCAAGACTAATCGTTACTTTCTACAGAACAGATCTTGTTCAATATTCAGATAACAGCACCTTGATTTTTATTTCTCTTTCTATCTAATAGTTTAAGCAGCCATTTAATGAGCTTATTTTCCCCTCTAATGGATTTCACGTTTTGCTGCATCTCAGATGAATATTTATGTTTTGCATTGGTGGTTCTGGCATTCTGTCACCTTAAAATGATTTCCCCCAGATAATAGGTTGCGTTTAGCACTCTGGCACTTTAAAACGATGCTAGTCATTCTTGCCTCTTTCCAATTGTGAACAAGAGGCATCAGTTTTCTGAGATTAGACGTGATGCAACATTGGAATTAATGTAGCTATCAGAGCTGGCAGCCTGAGTCTGGCAGACAAAAGGATAGGGAAGCTGCGGAAGCAAATCAGCAAATGCTGAGTGGGCAGACAGATAACCTGAGACACTAATGAGTGAGTATGGGCAGTCTGAGAAAAGTTTTTTCCCCCTTTTTTTGGTACTCAAAAAAGGAGTTGTTCAGCCTGAGAAGCCAGGGTTCAGAGGCTTTACAGGACCAGGTGAACACTTCCTGGCTGCTGGTGGCATCAGACAATCAGCGCCTGGCCAAAGTGCAGCAGACAGTAGTTCTAGGGGAATCTTATTTAGTCCAGCCTATTACACAGCTCTTGCGTGTCTAATCAGCGAGAGGGCTCTGCTCCTGCCTTTTCCTCTCCCTTTTGTGTTACCCGAATAGGCACTCTCCTCATTAATTGAGGAAAATTAGCTTAAAGGAGACAAAGTGAGAGGGGGCAACTGGGATTCTCCACCAATGTTTACGGGGATTTTTGTCCCGTAAGAGAACTCTTGAAATAATCCAGCCAGATGTTCATCCGGAAAGGTTTTTATGAAAAGAAATAAAAGGGTAAACATACAGACACACACGGAACACATACGAGGCTAAATAAGAGGAAATCGGGGAGGAGAGGGGAGAAGGCTATAATGACCAGTCTCGAAGATGGAGGTCTGCGGAGGCAGCAGTGAAACAAACAGTGTTTCGCGGAGAGAAGAAGAGAAGGCCCAAACAGATTTTGGGGGTGTATGTACAGGTCCCAGAACACACACACACACACTGGTGGCAGGGGACTCCAGATGTAGGGCAAAATGCCCCCTGGGGCAAGCTGACATATTTGCCCCCAATAACTTGATGGGTTTTCCAGAGTTGGGAGAGGCTTGATGGGTTTACCTGAGGTGGACTATAAGTGTAAGCGGTGCTTGATAACCCTGTGAGTACCAGATGGGAAAAGCTACCAGGTTTGGTGAATAGTGTTAGATGTTGCTTAATGAGGGGAAATGGGTGAGGGGAAATGAGGCTGGGCGTGGATGAGATTAGTCAAGAGTAGACATGGGCATGATCAGAATTACGGACTGAAAATTGCCCTGATTTTGGTGTTTGCGCCATCGGGACTGGGCTGATCGGTTCCATCCACGGCTCCCGGTTCAGCGCTCGGGTGGGGCGTTCTATCGGGTCTCGATCGGATCGATCGGTTTACGTTCGGGATTGCAGTCTGCAGACAGTCTGGCGCCAGCCATCTGTTCCCGAGGGAATGGAGCCCCGTGGAAACGGAGCCTGGGGAATGCTGGAGCTGTTTGCCTTCCTTCTGTCGCCCTGGAAATGCGAATGGAAGCCCAGCTTTCCTTGATCAGCAGGGCTTCCTTCCAACCACGGAGCAGCCAGAAAAGCGCACGCCCGTCTCGTCCATTTGGGAGAAGAGAGGGGAGGGTGGGGGAAGGGGGTGTTCTTCGAACTCGAATCTCATCCCTGCAAAACCTGAGAGGCAGCTCTTATGGCCAAACACAGCCCTCCTGCGTAGCAGACCCAGGCTTTATAAATAGCCATGTGCTACGCAACAAAGTTTCACTTTCCGCTCGCGGGTGGAGTGGGACAGAGGCGAGCTCTCGCTTGCCGCTTTTGGAGAGAGAAAGCACAAGAGAGAGAGGGAGATTTAGCTTTGGGCTTCAGCGGATAGGGAATAGGGAGCTATCTCCTCTGGTTTCCCCCCCCCGACAGTACCGGCACACTCCCGTGGGGACAGACCCCCCCCCGCCCCCTGAGGGGAGGCGGCTCGCCGCTGCCTCCACGGGCCTGCTGGGCCCAGCGGTTGCCATTCTCCTCACCCACCATTCCTTTAGCGCTGGAAACCGCGGGGCATTCTCCCGCGTTGGCCTTCCCGATTCCCGATTCTGTATTGGAAACAGGACTTGATTGGTAAGGTTCGGGTACCTGGGTTCGGCACCGCCGCGGAATCACGATCAGCTAAATCGGGATTAATTTTTAGATCATGCCCATGTCTAGTCAAGAGTTCTTGGGAGACCCATTGTCCTAAATTACGTGTCTCTTAGGGTCCTGGAGGGGGTCTTTAGTGAGTTAGCCGCTTTAACTCTCCTGAAATATTTTCCCAGGCTCTTACCTGGCTGGCATCCGTTTTGTTTCATTTTAGGCCAGGCAGTATCTTGCGCTTAAACTGCCCCTCAGCGGGAGGAGAGGACTGCCAACATTTGAGGCGAGGGGGAACCATATGGTTTCAAAGATACATTGTGCCTAAAGTATGTTAATTTCATTGCTTCGGTGCAGGAAATCAAGTCGGCCCATAAGATAGCCAAGAGGTACTCCTCTATTCCTCAGATGTGGTCCAGGTGCTTGCTGCGCCACTGCTACGGCCTGTGGTTCATCTGCCTCCCTGCCTATGTCAAGGTGTGCCATTCCAAAGTGAGGGCTCTGAGAACGGCCTATGATGTGCTGAGAAGAATGCATGCCAAAAAGATCGACCCCCCTGATGAGGTAAGACGGCAATGTGATCACTGCAGCTACCTTTGCGATGAGTCTTAAGTTCCTCCATAGTAAACTACTAAACATGGCCTGGTTTTTTCTCCCCCTTCAGGTGTGCTATCGGGTGTTAATGCAGCTTTGTGGACAGTACGGCCAGCCGGTGCTCGCGGTGAGAGTCCTTTTTGAAATGAAAAAAGCTGGAGTCGATCCAAATGCCATTACATACGGTTACTATAACAAGGTAAATGAAATGCTGGTGCTGAGAGGGGAAAGCTGTGTGAATGAGGTCGATATGCTTAGCGAACAGCATAGGAAATACAGTGTTGTTAATTATTTGAAAGCCTTTAATTTTGACGCTAGGAAAGTCTTACTTCATAAATGCAGTCTGTTCCCTGGCTTTCAATCCGTCACCGCAGTGTAATTGCAAGGACACATTCCTGGCAGTAAGCACCACTGAGTACACCCAAGTAGGATTTTGAGCAGACCTGCTTATGTTTGATCTCTCAACATAGCCTGAGAAGTGTTAGACAGTTTTCATTGCTTTGCTCCTATATATTTTACACTTTTTATTTGCATTGTTCTGCAGTTTTGAAACCAGTGTCTGTTGCATTGTTTGTATGCATGATGCTGTATGGTACTATACTGTTCATGAGAGGGAAGGTGACATGGTATAGCCCGATCTCGTCAGATCTCAGAAGTTAAGCAGGGATGGGACACCAGCAGGGAAAACTCTGCAGAGGAAGGCAATGGCAAACCACCCACCTTTGCTTCTCATTTGCCTTGAAAGCCCCAGCAGGGGTCGCCATAAGTCAGTTGTGACTTGACGGCACTTTACACACACACACACACTATAGCGTTTTGTAATCCAGTTTTATTCACTGTTGATTGTTTTGTGCTGCTCTCACTGCCTTGCTTTAATTGTAGCAGCTCCCCTTGAATCTCATTGGGGAGCATGGCTATGAATGAAGCAAAGAAACAAAGGTCCTGGCCTAGAGTGTTGTAGTTGCCAGTTTGAAGTCCTAGCCTGAGCTTTGTTGTTGGGCTAGGCCAAAAATCTGCACCTTTTAAAATGTTTCAGAACCTGCATGATACTGTTAAGAGAAACTTCATTCCCATGTGCAATTGATGGGGATGACAAAGCTGTTTTTGGACTGTACCATTCCAGCCTGGAAATGAGAGGGTTGAATCTAATGGGATGAATGCTTCCCCATTAAAAAAAACTTTTTTTGCATATTGAAAACTAGGTGAGAGAGAGGAGAAATAGTTATATGATCCCCAGGGCTTTTTTTCTGGGGAAAGAGGTGGTGGAACTCAGTGGGTTGCCCTCAGAGAAAATGGTCACATGGCTGGTGGCCCCGCCCCCTGATCTCCCGCCAGAGGGGAGTTTAGATTGCCCTCAATCTCAACTCCCCTCTGTCTGGAGATCAGGGGGCGGGGCCACCAGCCATGTGACCATTTTCAAGAGGTTCCGGAACTCCGTTCCCCCGCGTTCCCCCTGAAAAAAAGCCCTGATGCTCCCCCAGAGCCATGTTTATTACTTCATCTGCTGTGTGTAAGAAAGAGACCAGCTGGTAGGACTGTGGAAACCTAGGTCTAAATCCTCATTCAGCCACAAAGCACCTTGGTTAGAGCATTCCTTGTGCCTAGCACACTTTACTGTATTGTTTTAATACAACCTGGGTTTACCTATATTATGTAGCTCCAATCATTTCCATTTACCATTATTCAATGAACAGGCCGTTTTGGAAAGCACCTGGCCTTCAAACAATCGCAGTGGCTACTTCTTGTGGACAAAAATAAGGAACGTGGTCTTGGGAATAGCACAATTTAAAAGAGTGCTAAGAAAACAACCTGCTAATGGCATCCACAAAGCCCTTTCTGGTAGAGTATTCATGTCCCTTTTTAGTTTGTTACTATGTTTCCGTATTAGGTAGCTAGAAACACTGTGCAGTATTTTCAAAATGTTTTGACTTACGCAGTGGATTTCTCTTTAACAATTTTAGCTGATTACTAAGAGCAATTATTTATATTGGGCCAGCAATCAGTGGGCAATGGTTCCTTTGTGAAATTTGCCTCTATGGGTCATGGTCTCAGAACAGTTGTTGGGGAGGCATATGGGTTTGGTACGTGTAGTGTCTGAAAGAAAAAAAAATCCGGACCCTAGCTGTTCCTCATGACTCTTGAAGAATTCCATAAAGGTGTGTAAATGTTTTCCGTGTGAGTTCTTTTTGTGAGTATCATTCAAGAAACACCTCCTTAGATATAAGCATCACATGAATAGATGCCCTTTGGTTGTCACTTAGAGGCAAGCTACAAGTGACGAATGACATTTGCCTGGCAAGTGAGCAGACTCACGTGTATTCCTCCCTATTCACTTGCCGTTCACTTGATCAAGTGGAGAGCAAGTGGAGAGCAAGTGAATGGCAAGTGAACAGGGAGGAATACACGTGAGTCTGTTCACTTGCCAGGCAAGTGTAATTCATCACTTGTAGCTTGGCTCTAAGGTCCTCTGCTTCCTACAGTGGGAAAAAATAACCCAATTGGCTGTGAACAAACTACTGTAATCAGCAAAAAGGAAGCAAATGCCAAAGGCTGTGTCCAGTTCTCTAGTCTCACCAGAAATAACTGTTGTGGCCTGAAAAGTAAGAAGGTGAGGGCCTCTATAGCGAGGTGACACAATTGCTCTGCTTTCACTAAATTTACAGGCAATAAGGTTGTCTAAATATGTTTTAAGCAGCGTATGCTCCCCTTTGGCCAGTGGGGTTAGTCTTACTGGTGGTAGTATGTCTTTTAAAGAAATTCTCTGCTGAAGCAGAGTGCACAGAGTTCTAGTACAGTCTCATTCTCATGGAAAGATCACATGCTGGCATTTCCCAAAGTTGCTGTGCAATACGGTGAGTCTCAGCCTACCTCAGCTATTCACATCTGAATAAGGGTCCTCAGTTTCTGTGCTTCCTTTTAATGGAAAATAACATTGCTGATTCCATTCTGGTTGTTTTTTTTTACATTGCGATAGGGGAGCATTTAGATCTCTTGTACAGGCTGTCCAAAGAAGCAGTCAAACGAGGGAAAGGAACTGTTCAGAAGAATGGAGAAGCAACCGAAGAGAAGAAAGAGAGTGACTCAAGCTCTTGTATGTTTCTAATATTAATGCCTAGCAGGTTGACTTTGTATTCTGATACGATATCCAAAATGGGTTTGTTTGTTTTTTGATTCTCACTTAATGTAACACATCCCTTTGGGAGACAGTTTTCCTGATCTTGATATTTGATATTTTATTGTTTGATATGATTTTAAACTGTAATTTATTGCATATATATATCCTCTTGCAATTTTGGTTTTATGATGCTGTGACTCGCCCTGAGCCGGCTCATGGGGAGGGCAGGATAGAAATCCAACAAATAAATAAATAAATTCTACATTGTGCCATACACAGCCAGCACTGCGGGACACTTCGTTCTTGAAAGGACTTTATAATGGTGATCTTTTTGTCAGGAGCCTCCCTCAGTGCTGTCACTAACTCCCTTAAAAACTCTCAGGATGCTTCATTGTATGAAATAGAATATGTTCACTCCTAAGGAGGCTAATGTGTAGATGGGTCCTCTGGGTCAGTGATCCCAAATTCATCCATCATGTGGCCAGGTAACAGCCAACATTACAGATCCCAAACTTGCAGGTATACGAAGTCTGACATCGCTTCCTCAGGCATTGCTTTTTCCCTTTAAGTCCAGTAACCGCCCTGACCGCCCAAGTCAAATCTCCGAAGCTAAGCAGGGTCAGCCTTGGTTAGTAATGGGAGTAATGGGAGACCTCCAGTGAAGACCAGGGTTGCAGAGGCAGGCAATGGCAAACTCCTCTGTTAGTCTGTTGTCATGAAAACCCCACCAAGGGGTGCCATAAGTCAGCTATGAGGGCAGGATTTCATTCAAGTCCAATAATCAGGGCCATTGCAAGAATGAGGAGAGCAAAAAGGGAAGGCCCTTCTCTTCATCCTCCTGGTTATTTTGCCAACCCCTGCTTTATATTAGAAAAACAGGACTAAATGGAGCAAATATCCATCATTAAGTCTGCAGAGGAATGGGTAGGAGTTCTGAGAGTTACGAATTCAGGTGATGTAAAAGATGGTACATCTATAAGGGATTTTAAATCCAGAGTGGATTAATTAAACTAGAAATGAAAAAAAAAATCCTGCGTTTTCTCTAAGGTAAAAGGCATCAATTTGGTTTCTGAGAAGAGTGTAAAGAATTTGCAACTCAACATGAAAAGAAGTATCCAGATTTTTGTTTGTTTAAATGTATTTATTTTAAACTCTTGCTTTGCAGAGGCAGAAAAGGGTTTTTAAAAAGCAGGCAGTACAGTTTAAAAGTGAAAGGCTGGCAGATCAGGTATTCAGCACTCCAAGAGCCCCCGTATGTTCTTTTAAATAGCTCGTTGCCATAAGAAGAGAGGCGTTCCTCATGCCTGCGCCATGGGGGAAAGGTGAACTATATAACTATTTTAATTAATAAATACACTCTCAGGAAGGCTGTTCTGAAGACACTGGAGCCTGGCTTCTGGATGCACGTACCAGAGGGCACCATTACACATGATGTGGGAGAGCCGTGATTTTGAGGAGAGATGCTGGAGGACAGAGTTCTTGTTGTGTACCATTTCCCCAGTCTAAATCGCTCCTTCTGAAGCTATTGTTAACCCTTCATCAACTGCAGGAACAGGGCTCATTTCAAGGGGGAACGCACAGGAACAGTTCTGGCAGTTCCCCAAAGAGGTCGCATGTCAGGTAGCCTCGCCCACCTGACTCTCGGACATTTTGGGCCCGTTTCAGCCTGGACTGGGGCCAAAAAGGTCCAGATCGGGCCTCTGACGGGTGGTAGATCACTCTCCCACTCAGCAGCGGCCTGATCCTGACCATTTTGGGCCCCTTTTCGGCCATTTTCAGCCCCTTTTTGCCATTTTGGGCCCAATTTCGGCCCTGAATGGCCAGGATTGGGTCCAAAACAGCCAGGATAGGTGATGTCAAGGGGTGTGGCATATGCAAATCAGTTATGCCAATGACACACTTCCAGTACTGTCAAGGGGTGTGGCATATGCTAATGAGTTATGCTAATGAGTTCCTCCAGCTCTTTTTCTATGAAATGGCCCCTGTGCAGGAATAAATGCAGCATTGGGGAACATTTAGATTAGGAAAACTAATGCGTAAGCCACCCTTAGCACCATTTCTTTGGTCTGATTTGGTGCCTACAGGCAGCTGCCTTTCAATTAAAATAAAAAGGCCAGGAGACCTGATGACAGGCAGGGGCGGATCTAGGGTTGCCGGCGCCCAGGGCAACCCTTGTCCGCCCTTGCGCATGCGTGATGACATCATTTTGGTGACATCATCACGCAGGCGCCGGAGGCAGCATGCGGGGCTGAGAAGCCGCCCGCGCCATTCACTTCTCTGCAGGCGAATGGCGCGGACGGCCTCGCAGCCCCCTGCGCTGCCTTTCGCCTGCCCAGCTGCCCTTTGTCTGCCCTGCAGGACAGGGTACACGGCAAGCTGGCCACCTCCTGTCCTGCGGGGCAGGCGAAAGGCAGTGCAGGGGGCTGCAAGGCTGCCTGTGCCATGTGCCTGCCCCGCGGGACAGGGGGCGGCCAGCTGCCCCCTCTCCTGTGGGGCAAGCTAATGGCGTGGGCGGCCGCGCTGCCCTTTGCCTGCCGTGCAGGACAAGGGGTGCACAGCAAGCTTGCCGCCCCCTATCCCGTGGGGCAGGTGAAAGGCAGCGCGGGGGGCTGCAAGGCTGCCCATGCTGCCACCTGCACACTCTGGCAGCTGGGAGCTGCTCCCGGCGCCCCCTCCCTGGCGGCGCTGGGAACAGACTATCCCCCTGCCCCCCCTGCCCCCCCGTCGATCCGGCCCTGATGACAGGTATCTTGCATCCTGTGCCATTGGGTTCTAACAGTGGGGAAATGACCTGCAGTGGATGAATGTTTTCAAGGATTTATGAAGAGTAACCTCGGTGCCTTTCATCATTTTCCGTTTTTTGTTTGTTCGTACAGTATCAGAAGTAGAGAGTGGAAAAGGAAGTGGTGACTGCCTTCCTGCATTAAACTATCAACATTCCAGCAGCGTTAAGCGTGCGTCAAGGATTGTTCGTGTTAACAGCGCAATTGGTAAAGCTGCGGATATAGCAGGAGATGTTGACACAGGTAAAGAGGTGCAGCTGAGAACCTTTAAGTCTTACGATGGAGCAGTTTCAACTTTTTTTTTGTAGTAAGAGAACTATCCCATTGCATGCATCCATTCCTACAGTAGCCAGGTTTCTCTGAGGAAGGAATAATAGTAAAATAAGGGTCTTCCCCTCCCCAGTCTATTAAATTGTTTAGTGACATGTATGGGTATAGGGGCTTTGTGGCTACTTTTCTTTCTTTTAAATATTTCTGTGCTGCCTTTCCACCCAAATAGGGTCCCCCAAGGCAGCAAACATTAAACATTTAAAACATTAAAGTGGCATTTAAAATATGTATACAATTTCAGTAAAAACAGGTAAACATACAAACACAACACAGTGGAAGGGTCAATAAAAGTTACTGGGAGTACGCCAAACAATAAAAAAAGTCTTCACCCACTGCCAGAGGACAATGATAGAGGGAGACAGACGAATCTCCTTGGGGAAAGAGGGAATTCCCAAGTTTTGGTGCCACAACCGAGAAGGTGCCACCCATCTAGCCTTAGTTGGTGGGGGCACTTGAAGCATGGCCTGTGAAGGTGACCAAAGTGGATGAAAAATGAAATCCACCCCTCAAGTCATAGTTGACTACGTTGACCCCTGGTGGGGTTTTCATGGCAAGAGACTAACAGAGGTGGTTTGCCATTGCCTGCCTCTGCAACCCTGGTCTTCATTGGAGGTCTCCCATCCAATTACTAACCAAGGCCGACCCTGCTTAGCTTCTGAGATATAACAAGATCAAGCTCTCCTGTAGGTTCATATGGGAGAAGGCAGTCCTTAAGGTATGCTGGCCCAAACTGTATAGAGTCAATACCAGCACACTGAACTGGGCTCAGAAGCCAACTGGGAGCCAGTATTGACGGAACGAGACTGGAGTGATATAGTCCCTGTGACCCTCTCTCGTCAACAGTCCAGTTGCAGCATTCTGTACCAACTTGTTACTTCTGGACAGTCTTCAAGGGCAGCCCTCCATAGAGTGCACTACAGTAATCTAATCTAGATGTTACCAGAACATACACCACAGCAGCAAGATCCTCCCCCTTCCCCGAAGGGCCACAGCTGGCTTTCCAGCCAAAGCTGGTGAAAAGAAGCCCTGACTACTGCTGCCAACTGTTTATCCAACAGGATCCCAAGCTACAAATCTGCTGCCTTAGGGGAAGCACTTCTTGGCTTTGTGATTAAAGTAATCTAAGTTCTTACGGTCTGTGTGTGCTTTTTCTTATATCAGAAAGCCCTGCAGGATTGCTGTTCTCATCTTGTTTTGAGGATATCAACAAAACAAGAGTTTCTAAATCTGAACACTTAAGAAACAGCCACTTGGGCGCAGCTGAATCGGGCCACAGGCGGATGGTTTGGAGAAACAGGAACCGTAATCTGAGCGGAGATGCCCTGTTAGAGCTCATGAAAAACCGAATCAACCAAGAAGCAAGTCCTGGAGAGGTTGTTGAAAAGCTAGGTGTGGATGCAGAAATCCTTTCTAAAGTGTTTGAGAAGAGAGTAAGACCAAGTACTCTCAACCTCAGACCATCTTCCTTGGCTCCCAGTAAGAAAGGGGACGTGGATAAAGAATCCAGTGATGAAGATGCTCCCTTTGAGAATAGCTTCGCCGACAAAACTGAGTCCCCGGTTATATTTGATTTAGAAGACTTGGACAACGAGCCTGTCTCAGCCAAAACTGTAAAGCCATTGAACAAAAGGCCCAAGAGGATTCAGCACGCTATCAGCTTACCAGTCAAGCCCATTGAGAAAACCGATGTCGAAACTGGATTTGATCCGTTGTCCTTGCTGGCAGCTGAGACAAAACAGCAGCCCGAGGATCAGGAAGAAGACGATGACAAACGTGCCTCAACCCCATCTGCCAGGCGAGATTTAGCTGAAGAAATAGAGATGTACATGAACAACATGAGTAGTCCTTTAACAAGCCGCACGCCAAGCATAGACTTGCAAAAAGCAGACAGCGACAAGAACGCTCATAAAAAGAGCCCGACTCCGGCACAACCATGCCGGAGGTCTAGCCTCCCTCCAAACTCACCCAGGCCAGCGAGCCTTACCAAATCCAAAAGCTACCAGGTGAAAAATGAAGAAAGAGTCAGAACCAGACTTTGGTCCTCTCCAACGTTCTCCCAAAACAGTCTAGCACGGGGACAATCGGAGGATATGTCAGGCACAGTAGCACTTTCTTCTCCAACCTCGTTCAACTTGGATACACTCTTGACTCCTACCTTTGATGTTCTCAAGAGCAGCATGTTTTCTGCCGGGAAGGGGGTCGCAGAGAAGGCCAGCAGGTGGTACTCCAGGTTTACGACATACGCAGGCTCATCAAAGGTGAGTTTCAGTAGTGCTTGGATTAGCATTGATGTGACGAAAAACAAAATGGTTCGGTAAAGAGGTTCAGCATTGCCCCTTATTGAATCCTACGTGGTTCACGTGAAATTTAATACAGCTTCCCCTGTAGAGGAGAAGGTTTCTGACTTTATTTGGGTCAAGGCAGCTTTGGTCCTCGAAAGCTCATATCCTGGAAATCTTACTTATCTTTAAGGTGCTACTGGACTTGAATCTTGCTCTTCTGCTTCAGACCAACACAGCTACCCAACTGAAATGGTCTCTAAAATCACAGCATAGAATTAGTGAGCTTATGGTGGCAGTAGTTTAACACTTATCAGTGGCAGATGACATTAATGATGAGATAGCAGGGATTGATGGTTTAATGTAGACAGTCCCTAATCCATTCTTTGCCATTGATGTCTTATTCCCTTAAGCAGGGATCCCCTATATGGTGTTAAGGGCACCGTGGTGCCTGCTGAGGGGCATCCTGGTGCCCATTTTTCTTTCCAAAGCAAAGAGCCAATCCTGGCTTTCTTCAGCCTGATTGGGCAGGAGAACCTGGAAACAACAGATTTCACAGTAGAAGGATGCTTAACTTGCAACTTCCCGATGTTTTGTGATTGGCTCTGCTACCCCAGGGCAGCCACTTGCTGATAAGCCTCAACTAACCACGGCAGTCATTTTGTGGTGGCGGCCATTCCCTGCTTTCAGAATTTTAAAAGTGCTCACAGGCTCAACAAGCGCGGGGAGCCGTGCTTTTAAGTATAATCGGTGCCTCTCTAGATGCAGCAGAGGAGGCTTGCACAGGCCTTTCTGAATGACTGAAGAGAAGGCCGCATTCTCTAGCAAAGTCTCTGTGTCCATCTTCAGCAATATAACCTTGAGACTTTGCAAGCAGAATCTAGACATTGGTGCAGGAACAAATGAAGACTGGGATGTTTTCTGCAGAAAGTGTACATAGGCATACGTCAGGCTGTTTAGCCTACTCTTCCTTAAACATCATCTTCCCTTCATCGTTAATAAAAGTAAAACTTCAGTGTTCAAAGAATTCAGCTTTGAGGAGAGCCAGCTTAGTTCTTCTGTGATGCTTGACCCAATGGGTTGTGACTAAGAGCCAAGCTACAAGTGACGCCTGACACAGGTTGGATGCTTGTCAGCTTCCCTCAAATTTTGATGGGAAATGTAGGCATCCTGGTCTTGCAGCTGTAATGGAGAGCCAAGCTGTAAAACCAGGACGACTACATTCCCCATCAAAACTTGAGGGAAGCTGACAAGAGTCCAACCTGTGTCAGGCGTCACTTGTAGGTTGGCTCTAAGTCTATGTGATAGCATTACCTCCAAATTATTTTCCCTTTGAAGCAAAGAAAATTGCTGACTGTTCCTGTTTTCAGGATCAAAACTCGGACCGAGCAAGTGTTTCATCCCTCGGGGCCCTGGATTCAGAGTCTGCCTCACTGACCGATGAAGATGTGTGCAATGATTCTGGAAGCACGTCGTCTCCTCAAGAAAATGTCTCCTCTGTGTTAAAGGGCATTGGCCTGAGTAGATCAAGCCTTGAGAGCTCAGCTTCCCATAACGGCTCATCAAAGCGACTCTTGCAATGTGGTAAGAGAAGTTTCCAATCTCTCTCACGCTCTGTGTTGCACGGTCTTTCCTGGTGTAGTGAAATAGTCTACTGTGTTGGATAAAGGAGACATATGTTGTCTCCAGTCACGGAAAAGCGAGTATCCTTCAGTGGGTGACTCTTCCCGTCTGCTCCAGGAGGCAGGGATTCCACATGTTTTCATGACAACCTCAGTGGAGAGGAGTCCTCTTATAGCAATAGCAAATCCCACTGCTCTCGAGGTGCAAGCTTTTCCTACTCCAGCGGCTTCAGTCTGCTGAGTGCCCTTATCTCAGTTTGGTTTAGGTCGCTAGATACCAGGGAGGGGAGAGGAAAAGCGTGGACTTCTCAACTGCCTTTTGTTTTGTGACACTAACATTAGAGGCGTGATATGAATGTTTGCCACTAGGCAAATCAAGAAGAGAGAGGGGTCTTCCATATCTCTCCAGCAGCTGTTTGGCACCGCCATCGTGGAGCAGATATATTCTGGGGCAAAGCAAGATTCTGGCCAATCCTTGAATGCATCCTCTTACCCCTTTAAAATGCTGATAGAAACTGTGCAGGGAACCGAATTTGCATCAGGCCCATGAAAGAGGAAAGAGAAGGAACTCCTCCGCCCCATACCCCATGTGGTTTGTCAGAGCCAACCCCCTTCCCCTATGCTGCTGTTACCTATCAAAAGATAAAATCAAAAAGAGTCCAGTAGCACCTTTAAGACTAACCAATTTTATTGTAGCATAAGCTTTCGAGAATCACAGTTCTCTTCGTCAGATGCATGGAGGGCAAAAAGAAACTGGTCAGATATAGAGGAGGAGAGGGGAGGGCGGAGTAGATGCAAACAGCTCCTTCTGATATGGAGATGCAAACAGCTCCTTCTGATATGGAGATCAGTTTGCTTCTGTTGAGGAAATCAGTTACCTCTGATAATGATAATAATGATAATGATAATAAAGCTTATGCTACAATAAAATTGGTTAGTCTTAAAGGTGCTACTGGACTCTTTTTGATTTTGCTACTACAGACTAACACGGCTAACTCCTCTGGATCTATCAAAAGATAGTTTCCCAGTCTTTTTCCTTTTGAGGGCTAACAATTGCTTCAGTCAGTTTTGACCCAGAGTTGAGAATGACTTTCAGCTTTCATTTGGGACTTAACTATGAAGCTCCATTCTGGTCATGTGAAGAACGTCCTGATTCCCTCTAAACTGGATCTGCACTGATCTGCGCAGGGAGTTGTTTAGATTCCTTCCATAGCCAAAGTAATTAAAACCTGGGGTAGACTTTCTGTCCTGTCATTCTTCACTCTTCCTGAACTTTATTCATATTAATAACATGCCAAAGTTGTTGTTTTGGAAGGGTTAGTTGTGTTTTGTTCCTCGGCTGTGTTCGAAGAGCCACCTCCTAGTGAAGATTCAAGAATCCCTTAGGAGTTCTGCCTTTGTGAAGTGGCTCCCACCCAAGGGGCCTTCCAGATACCAGGAAGAATCTTTGTGGGCAAGTCCTGACTTGGCTTCTGCAATGTCAGGTGTCCCTCTGTCTTCCAAATATCTAAATAAGAGAGATTTGACGCTCAAAAGCTTATGCCCTGAAAATCTTGTTGGTCTCTAAGGTGCCACTGGGTTCAAATCCTGTTCTTCTACTGCAGACTAACAACCTACCTGAAACTCTCTCCTGTCTTCCAGGCCCTCTTTCCAAATTCCCTTTGCCAGACAGGTCGGAGCTATTGTCATCTTGCAGTACGAGCAGCACAAGCATGTTCCAGAACTACGCAATGGAGGTAAGGATTGCCCCGTTTTTAAAATGAGGGTGGTTTTCTTGAATTGTCAATGCAGTCACTTTGGGACGCTGTTATGCCTCCACGCAATAATCTAATAATCTAAAACCCTAATATTAATTAAAGCATTCCTGCTAACTATTCCTAAGGAGCTGATCATTACCGTTCCAATCATGGTTCCTGCTGATAGGCCATTAGAAGGGGAAATAGGCAAATCTATCATAAATGTATTTGTTGGCTCTATAAATAGATTAATTCAGCTGCTAATTTGTTGATTTTTGCCGTGCGGCAGAATCCACACAGCTGCTTTTCCTTCCATTGAGGCAGCTAATTAATTTTTAGTGGCAGGGACGTGTCCTTGACAGCATCTGCTGAACACTCGAGGGCTGTGTATGAATTCATTGAAGCTCACAGAGGTCGGGAACAGAGGAGAAATCTCAAGGGTTTAAAGCCGGGCTGCTTTCAGGGAAGGAATGGAAGAGGGCATGCTAAACAGGAGGCAGCTTGCTTTTTGTACAGCTTGGGTCTAACTGCTCTATAATTTGATAGATCGGTGTGATGTAATTACAGTGCTTCCAACAGCTCAGTGGTGCGTTCATGCACCTCCCAGGGTTTTCCCTAGATGTTCTCTCATCTAAGCAGAATAAAAATAAGGCAGAATAAAAATAATTTTTTTATTAGCTGATGTTTTTCTCTGGTTACTCTTAATGTGGCTACTTTTATCTTTCTTTCAACAAACATAAGGAAGAAATTAGTTTTTCCTAATTCTGTAAGAATTTTAGCCAAACTGTAATTTTATGTAATTTTTAGGGGGGGGGGCGGGTTGCTTCCTTTTGCTTCATTTTCTATCTTTTTCTCATCCTAGGTTTAAATTTTAAGCTTTATCTTGTCATGTAAATATGTAATAATGCTTTAACTCTTTCAGTGTGGCATTTTGTTACATGATGTATTTGCTAGTATGTTACCGCCTATGGCGGTAACGAGTATGTTATGTGACTTCTGTATGGGTGGGAAAGTTTGGATTTTCCAAGTTCTGCCCACACTGCAGCCATTTTCCCTGTCCCTGCAGCAGCCATTCCTCCCTGCCCCCTGCCACCAGGGGGGGTGCTTTTTGTTTCTTAAATCAACTATCGTTATACTATTAGATTGTCTCATCATAGGGTTTTCAAGGTAACCCTATGATGAGACAACCTGATAGTATAATGATAGTCAATTGTGGTGCTGTTCTGCGGATACCATGGACAGCCAAAAAGACAAATAATGGGTACGAGATCAAATCAAGCCTGAATTCTCCCTAGAAGTTAAAATAACAAAACTGAGGCTATCGTACTTTGGTCACATTACGAGAAGACAAGATTCTCTGGAAAAGTCAATAATAGTAGGAAAAGAGGAAGACCTAAAACGAGATGGCTTGACTCAATAAAAGAAGCCACGTCCTCCAGTTTGCAGGATCTGAGCAAGTCTGTTAATGACGGGACGTTCTGGAGGCCTTTCATTCATAGGGTCGCCATAGATCGGAGGCGACTTGACGGCACATAACACACACATACTATTAGAAGAATCTGTGTATTGGGTTCTCTGAATTCCCAACCGCTCTGTATCGGCAGCCACAGTGACAGTGCCACACAAGCCTGTCTCCACATGGGAAACATCTTTGATTGAAGTGATTGGGGGAAGAGTCTGTTTAGAAGGGGAGAATGGTTGCATGCATTCTACTAGCATTTTCCTGCCGTGTTGCCCAGGCCTTATTTTTGGCCTTGCTGATGAAAGCACAGTTGTCGCAGAGGGTTTTTAATCACTTCACAACAGGTCCTCATTTCGAGCTGTTCACGTTGTCGAACCTGCGACTGTCTAGTGCACGATGAGGAGATCATGGCGGGTTGGACGGCAGACGATTCCAACCTGAACACCACGTGCCCTTTCTGCGGAAATCTGTTCTTGCCTTTCCTGAACATTGAAATCCGAGATCTCCGGGGCCCTGGAAGGTAATTGATGGTTTGTCCACCTTTGAAGTATTTCCCAGTGTGAGTTGTTGGGCGAGGGGGGAGGACCTTCCAAACGCGTGAATATTGATACATTTCATAGGTATTTCTTGAAGTCCAGTCTGTCTTCAGAGAACATGCAACTTCCACTGCTGCTTTCAGCCCAGACTGGAAAATCGTGCCTCTCCGATTCCACTTCTGGATTTACGGCGTCTCTAATATCTGCTCAGGGTGACCTGCATTCAAACAGGTAAACACGACACATTTTGTCTTGTGTTAATTTTTTTTCTGGGTTTGCTTGAAGCAGTGTTACTTGTCTAATGTATGCACATTACTGAAAGCCAAGTCTGGAAACAGGATGCTGAATTACATTGGCTGTGGCCTGACCTAACATGGCAGTTGTTACGAAGTCCCTCTGGAGATGGAGGGAGGGCAGGAAGGGATGAGCCAGCGCTCAGCTCTTAATGCCCTTTCTTACGTGCCCAGGGGTTATGCCAATCACCACTTTGGGGTCAGGAAGGAAGTTTCCTCCGGGCCAGATTGGTCAGGGACACTGGAGGTTTCTCTCTGTTTCTATGACTTGCAACAACAACAAAAAAGTTATTAAAAAAGCAATGAACGTCCAAAATACATAATAAAGCTGCAGTATCTCTGTTGTTGTTATTAAATTGCTATTAATGAAAGCTTTGCGTAATTCTTTGGGGAAATGGGTGTGTGGGGAAGATGGACAGTGAAGGTAAAAGGAATGTCTTGGACAGAGGAGGAAGAAAGATGATGCCTATTTCTGCTTCATTGTAAGACTGTAGTTCATTTCCTCCTTGCCTAGGATGTTGCACATTATACATTTGCTGAATAAACAGATAAAATAAAGCTAGTGTCCTCACCGGTCCTATTACTTCCAGCAGCACAAAACAGCCTGACACCCCATGCGCCAGGAGCATTCAGATCCCTTCTGGAAGAAGACAGAGCGCTGCCAGGAGTAAGCACATCAGCCCTCCCCTGTCCAGAAGCATCAGCATGTGTGGTCCCTTGGAGGCGGAGGAAAAGGGGAGCTGCAAGCACGGCCACGTTGTGCCCACCGGGAGCCTGCCAACCACACTGCAGGGCACAGCTGTGAGTAACCAGTTCTTTGGGTTTTGTTTCCCTACAGTTAATTTTCATAACAAAGTCACACTAGTCAGCCTAACCTACCTCACAGGGTTGTAATAAAGATAAAATGGAAGAGAGGAGAAGGCTGTATGCCACTCTGGGTCCCCATCGGGGAGAGAAGTGTGGCATAAATGAAGTGAAATCAGTAAAGTAGGACTGCCTTTTCACAGCAGGTGCAAATTGTCGTGTTTGGAAACTAGCAAAAGGGGGGATCTCCTTGTTAATGGCCTTTTGGAGCACGTTACGATCCCAGAAGGAAACATTATTGTTTGCACGCTGTTGATCAGTAGTTGAGTTCTTACTTTAATTTTCTTTGATTTGTACTGCAGGATCCTTTGGGGTTGGAGTGGCGATTGCCCAGCCCAGAGCCGATCACTGTTCCTTATCTGAGTCCTCTTGTGGTATGGAAAGAACTTGAAAGTTTGTTGGAGAATGAAGGAGATCATGCAATCACGGTGGCAGACTTCGTAGACCACCATCCCATTGTGTTCTGGAATCTTGTGTGGTATTTCAGGCGCCTTGACTTACCCAGTAATTTACCGGGATTAATACTGTCCTCTGAGCATTGTAATAAAAATTCAAAGGTACGAAAAGCCAAGTTTCAAGAGCGGTACAGCACCGAATGGAGTTTGCGGCTGCTGCTTTCTCACATTTCCTATACTTACATTGACAGACACGTGTTTTTTGTTCTTCCTATTCAGATTCCCCGCAATTGTATCTCGGAGGATAGCAAATACGTTCTTATTCAGATGTTGTGGGACAACATGAAGTTGCACAAAGATCCAGGCCAGCCTCTTTATATTCTGTGGAATGCCCAGAGTAAGTGGTTTGCATTACATCTGGAAAAAAATAAAGTCTTCTCCCACCCCACCCCACCCCAGCTTCCCTGCCTTGAAGTGGGAATATTGACCATGCTACTCTCTTTGTCTTGCAGGTCTAAACCGCACTCTTGTGTTTGAGAGTGAGTGTTAATGCTCAATCTTGCTAAGGCTGATTTTTAAACCATTTTTTGTGTTGCTGTTCCTCTTTTTTTTTTTTTTGGTATGTGTTTTTCCCAGTAGTTTCTTAGCTTACAACATACCTGCCTGAGCACAAATTTATTTTCTAGACTGTCTGTGTAATTGTAAACTTTTGTCTAATTATTTTTTCTTTGAGATAAATCATTGGAGTTGTGTTGGTGATTTGCAGAGTTTTTATGACGGCTCATGGAAGGCACCTCCGTGCAACCAAGACCTATTTCAGCCTTGGCTATTAACACCAGTTTAGTTACACCTAATATTCTAGTGGGCAGAGCTCTCCTTCAATGGCTGGTTGTGCTTTCTTTTTTGTACCCCTTTATTCTGATTCTATCTCTTCCTGTCATCTAAATTTGATTTAAAACCAGTTCTAAAGACATCCTTATTTGTACCTTTTTAGCTGTTGTATCCCCCCCCCCCTTTGGCTTCTGTTGTCATGGTTTTGTTGCCTTCTTAAGCATCTCTGTTTTTTCCCCCCTTTCCCCAGCTCAAAACTACCCCATAGTTCGTTTGCTGCAGAACGATGAGAGGTCGTTTAACCAGGAGCTCTTAAGAAGCATGGTGAAGAGCATAAAGATGAATGATGTCTATGGCCCAATGAGTCAGATCCTAGACAGAATGAACAAATGCCCACAGATGAAAAGGCAAAGGTAGGGATGGGAGCAGTCAAGAAGAGTCTGACAATTCACGTTGTGATGGAGAGGAAGACGGTCGCCCTACCATACATTGCACCAACCCTTGGTTTTGCCTAGGCAAACAGCTGCATTGTTGTATGGGGGCACTGATGGGTTGAATTTGTAGCATACCTTCAACATCCCACCTTGTTCCTTACCTGTTTTATCAGATACCTTACCAACAGGGCTTTTTTTCAGCGGGAACGCGGTGGAACGGAGTTCCGGCACCTCTTGAAAATACTCGGCAATAGACCATGAAAATAATATTATTTCGAAGGATCCCATGTGTTTCTTCTTCATTTCCCTCTTGAGAGTTCCGCCACCTCTTTTTCCAGAAAAAAAACCCTGGTTACCAATATATTCATTTAGAATAAGAACACCCTCGGGGGAAGGGGGGTTGTTATAACATTTCATGTTTAATGTAATATACTCATTTAGAATAAGAACACCCTCTGGGGGAGGGGGGTTGTGTCAGACTCTGGATGATAGATTACAGCAGACAGATCCCTGGTTCATTGTGACAAGACACTGGTTCTTGATTAAATGACTTTTATTCAGAAATCAGTTCTTTCCATAATCAGTTCCAAAGGTCTACTTAAGAGCAGGGTAGCACCTAAGCAGTTCTAATAGAAAGTTGACCAGAATGGCCACACAGGAAAATTACATCCCTCTTCTACCCTCTGTTCCATCCCCCCCTCCCAATTTCCCAACAACTTAGAGTCATTTGATCTGTGTGAGAACAGCATGCATATTTGGGTTATCTAGCTACACAGAGAGCAGACATATCACAAGGAAGAAAGCTTCAAACTGGTAAACACCCGGCCACCTGGGAACGAGTGAGAATGCATTGGAATGTCAGCAACAAGAATACTTCCAGGCATATAAAATGGAGTCACCCCTGACGGAGTAAAGCATACATTTGACAGCAAAATCATTGGCATGAATGAATGGGTACAGTCAGACATGACAGGTTGTTATAACATTTAATGTTTATAACATTACCAATGTACATGGTACTTTATCCAGTATCATGGTGGAAGAGTGCCCTCATAGCTGACTCATGGTGACCTCTGCTGGGGTTTTCAAGGCAAGAGACTAACAGAGGGGGATTTGCCATTGCCTGCCTCTGCAACCCTGGTCTTCGTTGGAGGTCTCCCATCCAATTACTATCCAAGGCTGACCCTGCTTAGCTTATGAGATCTGACAGGAACAAGTTCACCTGGGCTATCCAGGTCAGGGCATCCAGTATTATAAGCAGGGTTTTTTTTTTTGTTGCAGCATTCACAAGTACTGAGTACCAGCACCTTTTGGGGGGGGGGGCACTTTCCCTAGTCCTGAGGAGGTAATTGGTGGAAATCAATGCCTCCAGTGTAATGTACGTGCATTTAATGTATATGTCTGTTGATGATTTGGATTCCGATTTCTACTCTTGGATCATGACAGTAAACAAACAAAGCAGTGTTGTGTTGTGACTAGAGTGATGGACTAGGATCTGAGAGATCCAGGTTCAATTCTCTGCTTTGCCATGGATGCTTGCTGGGCGATCTTGGACCAATCACCCTCTCTCCACCTAACCTACCTCACAGGGTTGTTGTGAAGGAAAGGTGGAGGCAAGGAGAATGATGTAAGCTGCTTTGGGTACCCATTGGAGAGAATGGCAGGATATAATGGTAATGGTGATGATGATGATAATCATAATAAACAACTGAGCTTATATAGTGCTCTTCTAGACAGATTAGTGCCTCATCCAGAGTGGCGAACAAGTTAGTGTTATTATTATCCCTGCAATACAGCAATTTACAAAGTATATTATTATCCCCACAACAATCACCCTGTGAGGTGGGTGGTACTGAGAGAGCTCTGAGAGAGCTGTGACTAGCCCAAGGTCACCCAGCTGGCTTCAAGTGGAGGAATGGGGAATCAAACCCGGCTCTCCAGATTAATGTCCTGCCGCTCTTAACCACTACACCAAACTGGCTTTTTGTGAAAGTGGAGAAGTCCATTCTTGTTCACCTGAGCCTGAGAGGAGTGGCTGACCCAAGGCCACCTATTGAGCTCATGGCAGTAGTGGGATTCAAACCAGTAGAGTGCTGATTTGCAGCCGAGCCACTTAACCATTGTGCTACAGCAAAGTTAAAAGAAAAAATGAGTACTGGCGCCTTTTAAAACACAAAAAGCACTGAACATAGGCAAAACAAAAAGGGCAGCTCGTTGTCCTGCAAAGCTACCACATTTTAAACATATGTGAAATTATTATAATTGTATCCTGCCCTGGCACAGTACTCTTACGGCCTCCTGCCCCAGGGTCATGCCATGTCCACGCCTCTTAACTTCTGAATTGCAGTAGCATCAGGTGCTTCTAGATTCAGGTGCTTCTGGACCCTTGGGGTTTAATCCAGCTGCTAACAGCGTTGTCAGTGCTCAGCATTTGTCATTTCATTTAGAAAAGTAGAAATGATTATTACAAAAATATTGTTAACCTTCAGTGCTTTTTGAGTGTGCTGGAGAAGAATTTCAGGATTATCTGGAGTATGCTCCCTAGAGCTAATGTAGGACCTGGTATGGAAGAATTAACAAGTAATACTTTCTACCTGTCTTTTTTAGGAGTCTGTATAGAGAAATATTATTTCTCTCTCTTGTTGCTCTTGGAAGAGATAACATTGACATAGGTAAGTCATCTGCTAAGTGGTGTTCTGCTTAAGCATGCATAAAAGTGATCAAAAACAGTTGGTTCAGAATTTGTAAAGAATATTTGTAATTTGTGGCCAATTCTACAACCCCATTAAGATGAAGTACAAGTATTTAAGCGAAACAAGGTCCCTTATCTGAAACAATGCTTGTAAACAGCTGCTCATATGGCAAGAAAAGGGCTCCAGGCAAACAGGGAAGGTAGCATTTGTGTGTTTGATTCACATGGTTTCTCTGTTTTTCAAGTGCCACAAATTCCATTAGATCCAGAAGAGTTAGCCGTGTTGGTCTGTAGCTGCGAAATAGCAAAAAGTCCAGTAGCACCTTTAAGACTAACCAACTTTATTGTAGCATAAGCTTTTGAGAAAGAGCCCCATGGCACACAGTGGTAAGCTGCAGTACTGCAGCCCAAGCTCTGCTCACGACCTGAGTTCGATCATAATGAAAGCCGGGTTCAGGTAGCTGGCTCATGGTTGACTCAGCCTTCCATCCTTCTGAGGTCAGTAAAATGAGTACCCAGTTTCCTGGGGGTAAAGCGTAGATGACTGGGGAAGGCAATGGCAAACCACCACGTAACAAAAAGTCTGCCAAGAAAACGTTGAGATGTGACGTCCCTCATGGGTCAGTAATGACTCGGTGCTTGCACAGGGGACTACTTTTACCTTTACCTTTAAGCTTTTGAGAACCACAGCTGTCTTCATCAGATGCATCTGATGAAGAGAGCTGTAGTTCTCGAAAGCTTATGCTACAATAAAGTTGGTTAGTCTTAAAGGTGCTACTGGACTTTTTAGTATTTTACAAATTCCATTGATATACATCAGCAGGTGGGCTAGTAAGCTCCATAAGGAGTCACTTTGTACAGTCACGTTACATGATGGTGACTTGCCTACATGGTTGTTTATACATTCTTCTCTGATCTTTTCCTGTGAGTTGCATTGTTTTGTTTCCTCTTCTTCTCCTCCTGTCATTCACACTCTGTTTCCATTGCTGCTTTGTCGAAGTATCCCAGTGGCTCTCAAAGGTGCTTGTTGCGTTAAGCTCCTGCTAAGGGTTTGCCAGTAAAAGAGTGGAGGCCTCAGCAGTTGCCAGGCTTGCGAGTCGGTGCTTTCTGCTGCCACTCAACTGGGCGGCAGGAGAAAAATAAATGGAGGAGGTGTGATGGGCAGCATCCCAAAGTGCTGACATCACTCCCCATGCACCTGGAAGTGACATTAAGTGTGTCGCTGGGCATTTGGGCAAAATCTTGGTCAAATGCTGGATGATGCACTGATATCACTTCTGGGTGCATGGGAAGTGATGTCAGTGCATCACCAGCAATGTCATTATATTGCCATTGAGGCTCCCCTCGCCTGGTAAGTCTCCCGGCGGTTCCTTTTTCAGCTGCCTCTGGTCTCATTACGAATCGCAGCTTGAAGCTTCAACAAGACATTCCTTCTGTGAATCTCTTTCGCTTAGGAGATTAGAAATCCCACACTCCATCAGAAACCACAGCATATAAAGGAAAAACAATACACACACACACACACAACCTTTATCGGCATGTCAGAGCAAAAGGGAATACGTTAAAATTAGTTGATAGCTTCCCTGATACAAATTGCAGATTGAAGAAAACAAGCAACGTTGGAGGTTATAGAACAGTTGTGACCAGATAGTAGTCGCTGGACATTGACATTATCAGAAAGGCCACACCATGAATAAAGAAGGGAGTTCAAAAATTTGTCTTGGATCTTAGAGTAAAATAGACAGTTTAGTAGAACATGAGAGACAGATTGAATGACACCCGGGCCACAGGGGCATTTTCTGAGTTCATAAGGGGTCCCTTGACATCTGCCAACAAAGATGGCTGAAGGCAGTATGTTGAATCTGGCCAGCATTAGTGCCCTTCTTTGATGGGGATCAGTTAGAGAGCAAAAATAGGCGGCTAACTGGCCGGATGACAAGGGCAGTCCCAAGTGAATTGGGGAACAGGTTTTCCCAGCTGCCTCAATCAGGCGCTGAAACTGAGTGTCTAAGAGCCTCCGTTTAATTATCTGAAAAATAATAATATACTACATGGATGCAATAGGTCCCACAGATTTCAGTTCATCCCGAGGGACTAGCAAAGATTGGGTGTGTAGATCAGCCATGTTAATAAAAACCGCCCATGGTTTTTATTATCCAAACAGCCTCATCATGTGAAAATGAACAAATCCCTGAGAGAAAGAGTGAACATATAGCATGACTCTTGCTTGCAAGTGCAATGAATTTTGATCTCTTGTTTACTGCCTATAAAAACTCCCCATTTCGCCTGTATAGGAATAAAGACCGGAGCCCAAGTCAGTGTAGAATTAGTAAGTATTATAGCTCCATAGCTGCCAGCACAAAGTTGCATGGTTAGGGCGAATAGGCAGAAGTAATGGGAAAGAACCACTTTCAGGCCTGTGGCTGGCTTTCCTGTCCCAGTCAAGGTTCTGGGTTCATGAAGTTCTTGTCAGATTGTTTTGTAAAACTTGGGTGTGAAATTGGTACTGTTTTAGACAAGACTGTATGAGAAAAAGAATGACTGTATGAGAAGTAGCAGACAGAAATAGCACAAACAGAACCCAAGTCTTCTGTTGCTGAGTGACAGCAAAAAATAAATGAAGTAAATTCAATGTATCTGTAAGTCTGTTGGCTTTTCAAGCTTTGCTAGTTTCCAACATTGAATTTGGGCATTGCAGATGGCAGTAGCCATGTCAACAGGGCCTCCTCAAGCAGATGTAGGAGTAAATAAAGAAACCAAACTCAGATTAAACAAAAACAACAACATTCAATTTATACCCCGGCCTTCAGGATGACTTAACACCCACTGAGAGCGGTTTATGAAGTATGTCATTTTTATCCCCACAACAATCACCCTGTGAGGTGGGTGGAGCTGAGAGAGCTCCGAGAGAGCTGTGACTTCAAGAGGAGGAGTGGGGAATCAAACCCGGCTCTCCAAATTAGAGTCCTGCTGCTCTTAACCACTACACCAAACTGGCTCATCCCAACAAGGCCCTTCTTGCGTCTTAACTTCATTGTGGATTGTTATAATTCCAGAAGGTTAGCTGTGTTATTCCGTTGCAGAAAAATAAACAGTCTTGTGGCACTTTAAATACTAACAAAATTTTATTCCAGGCTAAATTTTCTTGGACTTGAGCACAAAAATTTACATTGGAATAAAATCTTAGTAATCTTTTAAGATGCCACAAGATTCTAGTTTTTTGCAGATTGTGGTGTTAGTGTGTTAGGATAGCATATGCAATATTAAGAAACATTTGCATTATGGTTTTGTAATGCCCAATGGTCCACAAGGAACCAAGATTTCATCCCACGCCAATTGAATCACCCCCCCCTCCTCTGCTTACCCCCACAGCATGATTGATATTGTTGTGGGGACCAGTACAAATTGTGCCATCTGTGTAGTAATTTTCACAATAGGGGAAAAAAATGAAAAGTGTTGCTGTGGGAATTGCCTGATATATTTTATAGGTTCCCCTGAAAAATCACCAGCGAAATGCTTAGGGGCAGTATATATGAAATTAAATCAAAAGAGATTTAATCAAAAGAGTTTTCGGCTAAACTTTAGGAAAAACTTCCTGACAGAGCGGTCCCTCAGTGGAACAGGGTTTCTTAGGAGGTGGTGGGCTCTCCTTCTTTGGAGGTTTTTATGCAAAGGCTAGATGGCCGTCTGACAGCAATGCTGATTCTGTGACCTAGGCAGATCGGGAGAGGGAGGGCAGGAAGGGTTACGTCAGTGCTTAGTTCTTGTGGCCCCTTCTTACATGCCCAGGGTAAGGCTGATCACCACCTTGGGGTCAGGTAGCAATTTTCCCCAAGCCAGTTTGCTACGGATCCTGACAGTGTTTTGCCATCTTCTGGGCATGGAGCAGGGATCACTGGGGTGGGGATGGGGTGGGGGCAGGTAGTTGTGAATGTCCTGCATTGTGCAGGGGGTTGGACTGGATGACCTTAGCGGTCCCTTCCAAACCTATGATTCTGTGAATAAAACAACTTCAGTTTCCATTGCACCTTTTTTTTTGTTCTTTGCTCTATCCTTGGTTTGGCCCTCTTCTCCAGCATTCACAATACAACTTCACAAAAGACCTTGGACACAATTCACGGAGGGAAATACCTGTGGAAGCCCCATTGAATGGAATGGGAGCTGCAGAAGAACTTCACTACTTCATGATAGTAGGCATGGCTGAACTAGAACTACTTCCAGAACTAGAATTGCATTCATGGGCTTTTATAACTGTTACGTTTCCTTTTTTCTGTTCCTGCAGATGCTTTTGACAGAGAATACAAAATGGCATATGATCGTCTTACAGCAAATCAAGTCAAAAGCACCCACAACTGCGACAGGCCTCCAAGTACAGGAGTAATGGAATGTCGAAAAATGTTTGGGGAGCCATACCTTTAGAAATGAAAGGTCGCTGCAGGGTTCATATGTTTAAAAAATACTTCACATAGGCTCTTCGTCTTCACTTTCTCCACTTGAAAAAGCACCCTCTTTTTCTTTTTTCCTCTTGGGGTATCAGAATTTCTGGGTTGGGGGGGGCAGACTAATACTGGAATGAATGATGTATAGCAGGCCAAAGATGGCTCTCTCCACCTTGATGTTGTCTACAAGCCACTTAGTGGAGAAATCTGAACAGTCCATTGAAGAAAGCTTAGGCAGAAATGGACCAAAACCATGCACTAAAATTTGCATGGATGAAATAAGCTTTGCAAAACTGTTTACACTGAAAGGTCAGAGTGTTATGGAGCGCATACCTGAGTTGTATAATAACAGATTTTAAATTATTTATAGTGAGTTCATATTTTTTTAACTTTCAGAACTGTTACAATGAATTAATTGATCCCACTGCGTAAGCAATACTTTTGTCCTCCCTCAGAATATTGCTGGTTATAGCAACTGATATTTTTTGCAGAAAGGGTTTTTTCCCCCAACAGTGTAGAATTTTCGGTATAGTCCTAGGTTACAGTTGGGCTGTACATATTTACTGTCTACAAAAAAAACCCCATAAACATGACTGCACATTTTAGCTGACGGGTCTAGCAAACTTGTATGAAGCTTTAATAATTAGTTGGCACTTTGAAGGAATCTGGGTCGAAACTGCTGTCATTCTTTGTGTGGGTCCCGGGAACCAGAAAGTTTTAAGCATGCCCGAGGGTATTTGTATGCCCAGGTACTTTTTGGGCAGCAAGTATCACAATCCACTTTGGAACGTCTCTGCAGTGTCAGTGGAGTGTTGCCCTCCACTGACACTGCTGCCCTCCACTGATACTCCATGCCTGCTCTTTCTCAAAACACACATCATCATTGTCCTTGGACTCAATAAACCAATTGTACAGTTATTTGAATCCCAAAGTGAGAGGCTTTTTGGGGGGGAAGGGAGAATAACATTTCTGTATAACATGGAAAGGATAATGTGTGCAAGCTGTGGATTTAAAGTTCCAAAATAGAAGGTAGCAAAATGTGCTATAGCAATTACAGGAAAAAATATATAAACTACTTTTAAGAAACACTTTCTACTATACAGGGCTTTTTTTCTGGGAAAAGAGGAGGTGGAACTCAGTGGTGGAACTCAGGACCGCACAATGATGTCACTTTGAGTTAGCTGGAACAAGGGGGGAGTTTTTTAAAGTTTAAATCACCTTAGGTGAAAATGGTCACATGACTCGTGGCCCCGCCCCCTGATCTCCAGACAGAGGGCAATCTAAATTCACCTCTGTTGAGATCAGGGGACGGGGCCACCGGCCATGTGACCATTTTCAAGAGGTGCCGGAACTCCGTTCCACCGCGTTCCTGCTGAAAAAAAGCCCTGCTACTATATATGTTTGAGAATGTTTTGGTTGCTCATTTCCAGACTTCATGATAATGTTTTAGTTTTTGTTGTTTAATCTTCCACTGCTTTTGATTCAGAGGCAGAGTTTTAGAAATGTCACGAACTGGGGGACGTTACTGTGTTCTGTCCATCCATTTTTATCCTGCCCTTTCCCCATTGAGCTCAGGGCAGCCTACGCATGTCTTTCCCTGCCTCCATTTTTATCTGATTTGCACATAGGCGTGGTGATGTTTAGTCTGTTGCCTTCACTGCCAGCTCTCTTTTATCTCTCCATTCAGGCTGAGCACCCTAGTTAACAATTGGTTCTACCCCTTAGCACAGTCACTTTACTCTGAAGCCAGGATCCAAAGACCTACATTAAATATACTGAAGTGGGACTTTTTGACTTTGACTGTAAACCCATAGACCCTTGTGGCTTGTGGCAAACTGCTGTGGAAGTTCTCTCTCTCCCCCCAGTGGCTTAAGCGGTGTGCCCCAGCACATGGGTAGGGGTGGGGGATGGCTGTTCAGTTGGAAATTATCATGGGAAAACTTAGCAAGTCTCGAAGAAGACTACAGTCCGCTGTGAAGTTCTGTGCAAGTCTTCTTATGCAAGTGCCAGGAGAACTTCCCAGTACATTGTGCCCTTCATTTCCACAGGACTCGTTGCTGTTACCTTGCAATGAGAAACAAGACTTCCATGTCCATACATTGTGCAATCCAGCTATGCCTTCTGGACTAGTGGGCCAGGCCTCTCTGGAAATCACTTATCGCGAAGTACCTAGTAATGTGGCCAGTTGACTTCTGTGTCCCATACCTGTGTGCTGCTGTATTCAGTAAGCAAATACTGTGCAGGGTGGTTGCCACGAATATACATTAATACTGACTGACTCGTGTTGTGTGGAGAAAGGAGTGCTGGCCAGCCTATGACATGCCATTTCTTGCTCCAGCAAGCTCCCTGAAAGCGGCTGCTTTGCAGCACTTTTAGCTCTGATGGAGGAACCCTCGGTCCTTCCTGAGCTCTGTCTGTTAAACTGCAAAACAGACCCATCCTTTATATGCACATCTCTGCAAGTTTTGGGGAGCCAAAAGCATGAATGAACTGGAAAACATTGCTTTGGAGGTGAAAAACACATGTTTTCCGTTGTGTATTTTTTGCAGAGTAGGCCCTAGATCTCTCTCTCTCTCTCTCTCTCTCTCTCTCTCACACACACACACACACACACACACACATTCTACCACTTAACATTGCAATCATCCTGCATTCTGATCTGCTAAATTTGGTGGAATAATTCTCAGAGGAGGGTATCCACATTGGATTGGACCTGAGATCTTCAGCACACAAATCATGTGCTCCACAACTGAGCTGTGGTCCCTCGGATAATTGATAGAAATCTTGTCAAGGTACTGTTTTCTTGCTAAGGCATGTATTGTGCAATCATATCCTGACTGTTCTATGAAAAAAACGCCTAACTCTTCTGGTCAAATTAAACTGTGATGATAAAATCTGATTTCATTTTGCAGGACAAGGGTTTCCCAAAATCACAGTCAAGTGATGAAATTAATTTCCAGACGTCACATTCACGTTTTAAAAAAGTTCAGCTTTTCAGTTTTACATTTGTTTATTACTAAAAGGCAGTTATAAAACCTTTTCCTTCTGTATATAATAGTGATTTGTTCAAATACTTGGAAACAATTCTGTGTTTCTGTTGTAAAATACGCAATGCCTTTTGTCTGTTTGTGTCATGGAATCGACAGAGGAAAAGACACCTATTTTAAGGTGGAAGAGAATTGTTTCTCAAGTATTCACAGTGTCCCTGCAATGTTAGGTTTGTTTATTGTACAAATGTGGCTTTATTAAGTATATGACTTTTTATATTTCAGTAGGAAATACTTTACCCCAAAGACAGAAATAAATATTCATCACATGTAAATCCGTGTGTGTATATATTATAAAATAGAAGGGACAGTTTCCTTGAGAGAGCTTATTTCTGGAAAATACATCCCCATCCACATTTCAAAATGAACACTTCATTTGCAAAAGAGCACTTTCACAAATGAATGATTGTAGATTTGTAAATATGTAATGTTTACATTTTATTTACCAGCAAAGGACATCAGATTAAGTGTTTATTTTGTTTTGTAGGTCAATTTTAAGCTGTATATGTCAATGTTTACAATGGAAAAGGTGTTTCCTCCCCTGAAACATTCAAAGAATAAAACGGTTCTATTTAAACTTTTACAATGGATCAATAAAAAAGTGAAAAGAAATATTTGCTGCCGTTCTTTTGTTCTGCATTTCTGCAGAGGACAAGTGCTATCAGTTCCACTCCATTCATTGGCAGGCTTAATAGGGACTCAGTAATCCTATTTGGATTTAACTCTAATTTTCTCAGACTTGTGACATTTTCCACTGCGCTAAGGCTGGTTGGTGTAGGACCAGGGCTTTTTTTCAGCTGGAATGTGGTGGAACGGAGTTCCGGAACCTCTTGAAAATGGTCACATGGCTGGTGGCCCCACCCCCTGATCTCCAGACAGAGGGGAGTTGAGATTGCCCTCCGCGCCACATGGCGCAGAGGGCAATCTAAACTCCCCTCTGTCTGGAGATCAAAGGGTGGGGCCACCAGCCATGTGACCATTTTCTCCAAGGGCAACCCACTGAGTTCCACCACCTCTTTTCCCAGAAAAAAAGCCCTGTGTAGGACTCAGGTTTTGGGGGGTGGGGGCTGGACAAAATGTCTTCCATTGTCCCTCTGTTTACACTTCTGTGCACATCCTCATCCTCTTCCACTTCATCTCCCTCCTCCCTCATTCATGCACAACACAAAAACACACAGTCAGTGCCAGGAGGATGAAAAGGTGGTCGAGGGAGTAGATGCCTCTCCCAAGCATCTATAGTTGGTATTCAGCAAATGCCCACCCCTGGCCAGAATCTGATAGGACCTTTTGGTAGTTTATACCTGATCAGCATCATGTAACGCAATAAATTTTGTTAGACTTTCAGGCACTAACAGGCTCTTACATAATTTTGCTACAACTGACTTAATTCAAGAGCAGAAGCCTTGTTAGCACAATGCAGTTATTTCAAAAAGCTGTGCTACTAATAACGACATCTGATATCCAACTCGCATCTTAAAAGTTTGAGGAATGTATCGGATGCAGGATCCAAGATCACACAGACAATAATATAGGAAGGTGCTCGTAACAGCAGAGGGATAATTACATACAAGGGATAATTATGATAAAAACAACAACATTTGATTTATGGCCAAACTTCTTCCATACATCATATTATACATTGCTGAAGGGATGGTTATTGTATGCATACTCTGCAATACTTCGACCTCCATAGATTTACTAAGACAGGATTTCTTTTTGTGAAGTTAAAGATATGCTAGTAAAAAAATACTTGCCCTAAAATATATCAATAGTTTAAACTGTTTTGACAAATTAAGTGTGCAAGGTGGCTGGCTATATACCTTATAGTCCCGTATGAATATGCCCTGACCTGGATAGCCCAGGTGAGCCTGATCATCTCAGAAGCTAAGCAGAATCAGCCTTGGTTAGTAATTGGATGGGAGACTTTCAATGAAGACCAGGGTTGTGGAGCCAGGCAATGGCAAACCACCTCTGTTAGTCTCTTGCCATGAAAACCCCACCAGGGGTCGCCATAAGTCAGCTATGACTTGAGGTTACCACCACCACCACGTGAATATGTATTATAGAAGAGATTCATCCACCTCTCAGGGAAGGATCTAAATTTTTCACTTGGTTAGATTGAGGCCCAGGTTTGAATTCCCGCTGCCATCATTATACATAGGTCTCCCCTCAAGGTCAACTTGGAGATTCCCCCTGGTTCAAAATGCTGCATCTTGTTTACTTTCAGGAACTAGACACAACGTGCCTATCGCTCCCATGACTACCCGACAGTTACTGGGCTCAATTCAAAGTCGTAAGGATCACATTCGAAGCCCTTCACGCCTAGGCCCCTCATATCTGCGAAACCGCCTCTCTCCCTCAGCAGCTCTGCTCATCTGAATCGGACCTTCTGTGGCAAAAATAGCAAGGTTCATGACCTGGTGCTTTGTCCAATGATTACACCAAGATTGGAGAACTTTGAAAGAGGGAAAGATTTTATTTGAGGAATAAAAAGGGTACAGAGTTTCAAGCAAGCAAAAACACTCGAGTCCACCCTAAAATGGCAGGATCTTTTATACTCCATGCTGACACAAAGCCCACCTTCTCGCCGAGACAAAAGGTCCATCCTTTTCTCTCAGTTATAAGTGAAACTTTCCCATGTTATCTAGCTGGTTACAGCTGGTAGTTGTTTACTGCTTCTGGTCTTGCTGGCCAAGCATTTCTCTGCACTGTTACATATTCAAGGTCAGGCAAAAGCTTCTTTGTACTTCAAGCCAGCAAAAAAAATGGCTGTGCTTTGCTCACACTTCTAAAGATACCACCTTGCAGTTGGGCTAAATGAACTTCCCATTCACGCATTTTCTCTTTGGTAGCCCCCACCTTGTGGAATCGCCAGCTTGAGGGGGTCAGGAACGCTTGAGAAGAGAACAATTTAAGCACTTTTCGGTCCTCATTGGAAAGAAAGGCTGGGTAGAAATGAAGTAAATAAGTGAATAAAATAATATTAAATTTTAGAGGCGTCATGGTGTTAGTATGCTGCAGCCAGACTAATGTGTCTCTAAGCAGCTTAAAAACTAACCACTTGATTGGGGCCGCTTGTGTGTGCCCGAATACTTCGTGCATCTGCTGAAGTGAGCTTTTTGCTCCTGAACACTTCTTACCATAATCCATGCTTCTTTAAGAAACCACAAGAGTCTTAGGTACTCTAATAGTAGTATTTAGGGCCGCTTAATGAAATTGTTAGCAACACACAATTACCACGTGGAACTCACTGCAACAAGATGTGGCAGACACTTGCTTAGGGGGTCTTTTAAAGGGATGGAGTAAATGGGGACCCTATTTCGGTGGAAATGCTGCACAGAACTATTTTAAATAAATAAATAAATAAGTAGCATGATCCAAATACTTACACCCTTTAATGTCCATGGAGGTCAACAGACTTAAAAGGATGTAGCTATGCTTAGGACAGCAATCTATTGGTGGCAGCTATACTCAGCGGAGCCCTGACCTGGATAGCCCAGGAGAGCCATGCAAACCCCATCAGAGGTCGCCATAAGTCAGTTATGACTTTAGGGCAGGGTTTCATTTGTCTTGACCTGGATAGTCCAGGCGAGCCTGAGCTGGTCAGATCTCCGAAGCTAAGCCGGGTTGGTCTTGGTTAGTAATTGGATGGGAGACTCCAACGAAGACCAGGGCTACAGAGGCAGGCAATGGCAAACCACTTCTGTCAGTCTCTTGTCATGAAAACCTCAGCAGGGGTCACCATAAATCAGCTATGACTTGAGGGCACTCTCCACCACCATGCTCAGTGGAACCACCATTCTCAAAGACAAACGTACCGTTGCGGGTGGAGGGGGCAAACAACGAATAGCTACTCTTCCAAATCAGTTTGTCCCTCTACAGTTGCAGAGACGGTGGACTAGATGCATTTTCCACCTTTAAACCACCTTTATGCTCCTGAGTCATCACCTCCCCTGTCCCAATTTAAATCTGATTTGCATTTGCCAATGAAAAACACACACACTTTCAGAACAAAAACACAAGAAATCCTGTTTGCAACTGAACTCAAACTCCCCCTCTATAAAGTGACCAAGCAGAGATGCAAGGGGGAGGTTGGATCGCGCATGCTCCGTGGGCTTTGCCAGGCCGGATTCTTTGTCCTCCGGCTCCAACAGTCGCGGGTGCTGCAGAGACGGGGAAGGATTTTCGGACGGACCCAACATGGCCGCCGCCTGGAGGTGAGCCCCCACCCCCGGGGAAAGGGGAAGTGTGACCTACTTTATATATATATAAAATATTATATATATCATAGTGGGGCCACTTTTACCCCTTTCCCCGAAGCGGCCCCTGTTTTCCTCTCAGGTCCCTTCCCAAGCTCCCCTCAGTAGGCTCTAGGGTTGCCAGCCTCCAGGTAGTGGCTGAAGATCTCCCGGAATTACAACTGGTCTCCAGGCCACAGAGATCAGTTAACCTGGAGAAAATGGCTACTTTGGGGGGTAGACTCTGAAATTATGCCATGCCAAGGTCTTTTCCCTCCCCAAACCCCACTTTCTCCAGGTTTCACCCCCCAGATCTCCAGGAATTTCCCAACTTGGAGCTGGCAACCCTAGTAGGCTCTGCCTTCTTCCCTCTTTGCCTTTGCTGCCCCTTCATTCCTGCCTTTCTCTTTGCTCCCCAGATCTTAAAAACAATCATAAATCGATGTATTCAGATAAGCAGATGCAGCAAAACAGAGGACGGAGACACAGAACCTGCCCCACAAAAAGTGTTGACCGCAAACTAATACCACCCCCAAACTCTGCAGGACAGGATCGTATGAAACTACCTTATGCTACCACCGATTTAACAAGGTCAGTATTGTCTCTCCTCTGACTAGCAGCGGTTCTCCAGGTTTTCCGGTAAAAGTCATTTGCACCACCTGCTTGTTTTGTGATCCTTTTTAACTGGAGATGCCAGGGCAGGCAAAGCATATACTCGACCACTGAGTTTACTGCACTACCTCTATTTTAAAAAGATTCATGTGAAGGTGGCTTATACTGAATGATGATGTTGGTTACCAGGTCTGTCGTATGTACTCTGACTGGCAGGAGCTATCCAGGGCTCACTTCCTACCTGTTCTTTTTAACTGGAAATGCCAGTGGGTTGAACCTACATTGGGACCTATGTCCATTCTGCCCCTTCCCAGAAAATAGCAAGCAAGGCACCAGGCAGGTTTCCCCCAGAAAACAGTTCTACAGTTGTTAGATAACAACAGAAAAGGCATTTTGCCTGGCCTCCAGAGGCAGTTCTATCACCACCATTATTCCTAGAGGTCCTCCCCCTCTTTCTTCCTCTAGGTTTCACCAGCTGCTATATATTTTCCTTGATATTGCCTTTCAATTAATCCTCTCCTGATCAGGAATGCCTCCCTTGTCCTCTCCCAGTACACCCTCCTCCTTCTGATTCCCTTTCCCTCTAGTTAGTTCTACTTTCTTATCCCAATTTTTCCCAGTTGCTTAACATCTGTATTCATTTATGCATTCCCTTTTCAGTCCAATTTACCAGGTTTGCTTTTTTTTCAGCTTTCTGCTACGTATATCCATCTTTTCCCCAATGTGATGTAGTACTCACTGCCTGGGACTAGGATTAGGGAAATCCTGTTTCAGACCACAGTGTATCGTGATGCTTACAGTTGACCTTGGATCAACCAGTCATTCTTTCCTAGCTCAGTCTCCCTCCAAGGTGATTGTGAGAATCAGTGGAGAATGGAGGCCTGTATGTGCTGCCCTCTGTTCCATGCATGGCAGTATAGTTCCCCTTCTATGTACTGATTTATACCTCTCTTCTCAGTTGGCAAGTTTAGAAATGTATAATTATAATAGTTTCTCTAAAGTAACCTTCTATAACATTCTGGAGATTATTTTTTTTACCATGATTGTAAAACACATCACTGTTGGAGATTAATTCCCTTTTCCTCCTTTGCAACAGTTTTCCTTTCTCCATTTGACACGCACATCAAAGAAAGCCCCACCATGCCAACTGTGGTGGTGATGGACGTGTCCCTGTCCATGACTCGGCCAGTCTCTGTCGAGGGTTCTGAGGAGTATCAGCGAAAACATCTCGCCGCCCATGGCCTGACCATGTTGTTTGAACATATGGCTACCAACTACAAACTGGAATTCACCGCTTTAGTTGTGTTTTCATCCCTCTGGGAGCTGATGGTTCCCTTCACAAGAGACTATAACACACTCCAGGTAATAATAAAGTGCGTCTCTTATACAGCCCTTAGCAGCTAGAAGCAGTAGTTGCATTAAAAGATAAAAGCGCTGGCTGCCGGATTCTAAAAACCAATACGCTGAAGAAAGGGGACAAAAGGAAGGGAGGTGAGTGGGAGAAGGAGAAGCACAGGCTGGAAAGACAGAGGATTGTGTTAAATAGGTGTGCTTTTTTTACACTTTTGGCCTGACTGGCAGCATTCTCTCAAATCAGACATAAGAACAACCCTGCTGGATCAGACCAGTAGTCCATCTAGAACAGCATCCTGTTTCACACAGTGGCCAACCAGATACTCTGTAGGGCCAATGACAGGGCACTGAGGCCAAGATCTTCCCCTGTTGCTGTTTCCCTACGGTGGTATTCAGATATTTACTCCCTCTGAATGTGGATATTCCCTTTAGTTACCACGGCTAGCAGCCACTGATAGACCTTTCCTCCATTAAAGCTGTCTGAGCTTGTAGCCATAACTGAATCCTCTGGTAGCGAATTGCACATTGTAATCGCTCGTGTAAAGAAGTATTTCCTTTTGTTCTTCCTGAATCTACTGCCCATCAGCTTCATTGGATGCCCTTGAGTTGTAGTATTATGGGAGAGGGAGAAAATGTTATCTCTGCCCACTGTCTCCACCCTGTGCATAACTGTATAAACCTCTATCATGTTCCCTCTTAATTGTCTCTTTTCTAAACTGGAGTCCTAGATGCTTCAGCCTTTCCTCATAGGAAAGGTGTCCCTAAACTCTAATCATCTTGGTTGCCCTCTTCTGCCCTTTGTTCAGCTCTATAATGTCTTTTTGGAGGTACAGTGGCCAGAACTGCACACACTATTCCAAATGAGGCAATTTTATTTTCACTGCTTTTCCTAATAATCTCCAGCATAGTTTGCCTTTCCCCCCTGCTGCGGCACACCAGGTTGAGACTTCCATTGAGCTCTCCACTACAACCCCAAGGCCTCTTTCCCTCTCAGTCTCAGCTAAGGTAATTGTGCCCAGAATCATCTGTAGTACTTTCCTGGTAACTCACGCCAACAGTTCTGTAACTTGAATTCACAGGAAGCCCTGAGCAATATGGATGATTACGACAAGACCTGCTTGGAAGGAGCCCTGGTTGGGGTTTGCAGCATTGTGCAACAGGAGTGGGGGGCGGCTATTCCCTGCCAGGTGAGGTTTCAGAACGGATTCCAGAGTTGTGGCTTTGGAGATTTGGAGTTCCATTGCTGATGATGCTGTCTTAAAGCATAAAGCGCAGAATTGAACAGAACAGATTTAGAAAGAGCAGCTTCGTGTCTTTAATAGACTGAAAACATCTCCAAGAATCAGTTTTGTTCCAGGAGCTCTGCTTGCTGCCCCTCTTTTTTGCATAGTGTCACAAGGACAAAACCCCACAGAGCCTTTCTTGTATTTAATTTCAAAAGGTGTGAAAAGTAGACTTGTTTGGTAGATAGATTTAGGTGAGATGCTGTGTTGGTGTGCTGTCAAAGAGCAAGATCCAGGTCTAGTAGCACCTTAAAAACTAACAAGATTTCCAAGGCATAAGCATTGGAGAGTCAAAGAGAACTTGACTCTTGAAAGTTTATACCCTGGAAATCTTGTTGGTCTTTAAGATGCTACTGGACTCGGATCTTCCTCTTGTTTTGTAAGACTGTTTGCTGCCTGACTATATTTAAGGATTAAAGAAGAATTTTGTGTGTGAGAAGAACTGTCTGCTCTACAGTAGTTTAAGTATATTAGGTTTAAAGCCAGTTGAGTGCAGATTGGGCAGGCAAGGCAGACATTTTTAAACAAATAAATTAGTGTGTTTGTATAATATAAATCCCACATTGCACAGAGTAGCAGAAGAGAGACTTAAAAGGGTAAGTATAGATGTGAAACTGGAAGAAATCCTGTATTCTTTTATCAGCCAGGCTTTGCATATTGTGAGAAGCAGGTTGCTGTTATTCCCATTTTCCAGATAGGAAAGCTGGGTGGAGGGAATGTAATTGGAACTAGCAGGGCAGCACAGGACATCATTGCCTAAACAGAGATTTGAACCCAAGACTTCTAAAAATACCTCCATAAGGTTTTGCAGAATGGGATATCATCTGAATGTAAGCACTTTCTCTGATTCTTCGTTTTTGACTTTTGCTAGGTTGTTCTTGTCACTGACGGCAGTTTGGGCATCGGCAAGGGATCTCTCCGCCACTCCTTAGCGACTGTCAACCAGCGGAAAGAGAACCGATTCCCCCTTCCTTTCCCTTTTCCATCCAAGCTGTATGTCATGTGCATGGCCAACCTGGAGGAGGTGAATCTCCCTTTGACTGCTTGTTCCTATGATGGCCCATAGAACGGCAGGTCTGTGGGCTGTTTGGACTTCAGGCTGGTACTTGTGCGGTTTGAGTGAAGGATGTGCAGAGTGGGTATATGGATGCGCTGTTGCTCCAGTGCGATGAGTGTCGGCTCCTGTTCATATAGATAGCACTGAAACTAGCAGTTGCTATTCCCCCAGTCTGTGACCCTTTTCTCAGCCTCGTGCAAGCACACATGGTACATCAGGGCCAGTGCTGCCAAAGTGTCATGTGAATACTAGTACTCACTGATAATATGAAAGACAGGGTTTCTTCAGTGGTGGCACCTTGGTTATAGAATGCCCTTCCTCTTGAGGTTTACCTGGCACCTATGTTGCTTTCGTAGGCACCAGGCCAAAACATTTCTGTTCACCCAGGCTTTTAATTAAGCGGTTAATTTTTTTTAACACTGCTTAGAATGGAAACTCTTATTTTGAGCAACCAGTGATTTGTTTTTTTATCATCTGTTTTTATGCTGGGCTGGATTTTTTAAATGCTAGATTTTCATTGATGTATTTTAATGTTTTGCTTCTATTTTTATTTTTAAGCCACCTTGGGCAGGTTCCTGGAGATGCAGCATAAACATTTTCTAAAACCCTGTTGTTGCCTTTAATGTTAAACCATACCCTATTTGCCTTAAGCAAAGACAAGGTCCCTCCCCAACATACGTCTTTATTTAATCATTTACATACTTCATTTATACCCCATCTGTCTCCCCAAAGCAGCTTATGGAATTCTCTCCCATTTTATCCTCACAACAACCCTGTGGTGTAGGTTAGACTGAGAGTGTGACTGAGTCACATCCACGGTCACCCAGTGAACCTCCACAGCACAATGGGGATTCAAACCTGGATCTTCATGGATCCTAGTCTGATGATTTAACCTCTGCATCTCATGTGCTGTCAAGAAAATGAGAGGCCCCTCTTACATTCTCATATAGGTTACAGTTATGTACAGTAATAAACAAACCATTTTGTGTACCACCTTTTTTAGGGGGAACGTTTTATGTACAGTGTTGTCTTACTTTCACATAAATAAGTAATTGTGTAGCCTATCTCACAGCATCACACTAGTTTTACCTCCTTTTTATCTTGCAGAACAGACCAAAAGATCAAGGTATAAGAATTTTTCTTTTTTTTCCCTCTAAAATTTTCTTTATTTAAACTATAAAACTACACACCACAAGACAAATAAACAACAAACATAGAGAACAAGAAAAACACACATTTTTCTAAATATAACACACTAACAATACATATATCTATAAAATTAAGAGGGAAAGAAGAAAGAAAATAAAAAACCACCTAGATTACACTGTAAGTTGAGTTCCGATTTTCTCCACCACAGGTATATGTCATTTCTAGAGTCCCACTTATTCTTAGTCATAACCCCCCCTTTTTTCTATTGTTCCTGTTTCTTAATCCATAAATCCAGATGTCATCAAATCCTTGTTATCCATTTCATGCAAAAAGTCTATTAGCAGTTTCTATTCAGACAAGAAGTTAACTAATGTCCTTTCTCTAATTAATGCAGTAAGTTTTGCCATTAATGCAAACTCCAAAACTTTTGTCAACCATTCCTCCACTGTAGGCAATGTTGTGGTTTTCCACTTTTGTGCATAAAGTACTCTTGCTGCTTCTAAAACTTTTTTCCAACTGGCTGTCCATTTTTCCCAACTATAAAGTCTCTGGTTTCAGCTGAAGTTTAATCTTCAAAATCTTCTGAATTCGATGATTGTATCTGCAAGCAAAAACTCTTTGCTTTCTTACATGTCCACCACATATGAAAAAATGTCCCTTCTTGTTTAGCACATTTCCAGCATACATTTGACACCCCCTTATACATTCTAGCCAATTTTTCAGGAGTCATATACCAACGATACATCATTTTGTAAAAATTTTCTTTAATACTGGAGCTTAGTGTAAATTTCAAGGTATAAGAATTTTTCTTGACTATTATCTAACGGGAATACTTCTAGTTAATCTGTTCAGGCAGTAAACCCAGTTCAACATGTTACTGTAATTGACTGGACACATGTAAGGCACTCAGTTTACTTCTTTAGAAAGCTAGTTACAAGTGCCTCATCAAGATAAGTCTGATTGCAGAATTGGTGTGGCACCAAAATAGTTGCATAAGTGAACCTACAAGTCTCTCTGCAAAATTGATAGCTATTCTTGTGTCACAGCTGAACCTGCTTCCAAGATTTAGGTCTTGTAAGACTTTGCAATGTTTGGCAGAACATGAAAGGATGCGAGACTAGAGATCATAAGACAGGCCACAAGGTGCTTTGCTTCACCAAATGCCGCTAAACATTTGCGGAAAGTCCTGCTAGGTCCCTCAGGCTTCTGAGATTTTTTCAGAAAGTGCTACCCACAATTTTTAGAGCTCTTCTTTGCAACCATAAGGGCTAGAAGTGTGAAGACTTTTAAAAAAAACCTGCCATGATTTTTGGAATGCTGGATTTTATGATTAAGTGTGATTTTGTGGATGGGTGGAAATGCAGAACTCTGGTCTCATCCAGGATAGCATGACATTGAGAGAATGCCATAGAATTCGAGAATAGCTCGAAGAAGCTCATTAAACATCCCTTGCAGCAAAACACAGTTGTCCTGTGCAGATTTTTTGACCTGTCCTTGTTCTGTGCTTGAAGTGATGCTTTTTATTGTTTACAGCTGCAGAGCTCAGATTCTTTAGATTGCCTTGAACGCCTGATAGACCTAAACAATGGAGAAGGACAGATCTTTACGATTGACGGACCTCTTTGCTTGAAGAATGTGCAATCCATGTTTGGGTGAGTGTGTCTGTGATCAGCTGATCCGCGCGGGAGTGTCCTTGAGCATCCTTGAACGTCATTCCCATCCTACAGTCGCTCCATTGGCTACCTATCAGTTACCATGCTCAGTTCAAGATATTGGTTATTAGTATTATGGGCATAGAACTGTATCTGCACTACCATTTAAATTGATTTTTCTACACCCTTGTTCCTCTGTTTATATCCAGCTACTTTAAATGGCTTTAGAAAGGAATTAGACAAATTCATGGAGGATAAATCTATCACCGGCTTTAACCATGATGGTTCTAATAGAACCTCCATGTTCAGGAGCAGTGTCCCTCTGAATACCTGTTGATGGGGAGCAGCAAAGAGGACTGCTTTATCCTCTTTGCCTTCAAGGAGCACCTGACTTGACTACTGCAGGAGGCAGGATGCTGAACTAGATGGTTCACTGATCTGGTCCATCAGGGCTCCTCTTATATTCACAATAAATCTCTGCATGCTCTTAGAACTGAATTCTGGGAATTGTAGTTTTTTGAGTGCGAGCCTAGAAGCCTACTGCTGTTGGCACTCGAACAAAACTACAACGCCTGATTTCTGCAACGGGATCCATGATGATTATGCTGATTCAAGAATCCTTAGCCGCTCTACTTGATGGAGAATGATGTGTAGCTTGAAAACTTGTGTGCTTCTATGCCACAATAAAAGTAATCCAAATAGAGAGATCTGGCCAGTGAGTTGGTGAGGAGGGGGCAGTGGGACATTTAAATTCTAAAATACCTTAATCTTACAGAGTTAGCTGTGGTGGGTATAGCTTCTTCCCTTCCAACGCTGAACTCTCTCGTTCTAGCAAGCTGATCGACGTGGCTTATACACCATTCCACGCGGTTCTGAAATGTGGCCATTTGTCTTCGGACGTGCAAGCGTTTCCAAGGCCAGAGCCTTTTGTGATCGACGAAGAAATAGATCCAATCCCCAAAACAATTAACACAGGTAGTAATATTGGTTATTCTGGACTCCATGGGAACATATGCATCTGTTTCCTGTACAGTTCCTTCCTCTGTTGTGAAGGCAGCAGCTGGAATGCCTTGTCGTTCCCGATCCCTGTAGATAAAATACAGACAAATTCAGGGACGGTGGAACCAGGGCTTTTTTTCAGCAGGAACGCAGTGGAACGGAGTTCCGGAACCTCTTGAAAATGGTCACATGGCTGGTGGCCCCGCCCCCTGATCTTCAGACAGAGGGGGGGGGGTTTAGATTGCCTTCCTCACTCAGCGGTGCGGAAGGCAACCTAAACTGCCCTCTGTCTGGAGATCAGGGGGCGGGGCCACCATCCATGTGACCATTTTCTCCTAGGGCAACCCACTGAGTTCCACCACCTCCTTTCCCAGAAAAAAAGCCCTGGGTGGAACTATCAGTGAATAAGAATTGCCTTTGCAAGCTGCTGCACAAACACTTGCTGGTTTCCAGTACTTGTGGTCATGGAGTTCCTTTAACGACTCTGGCTACTTGGGCCTCTGTAACATCTCGCTTCGTGCAAAAATGTGCAATGCCCGTTCCTTTTTCTCTGGTTGCAAGTGAAACTTTCATCTCTATGAAGGACATCCAAATTCAGGTCTCCTGTGATTATTTGCTCCCTCTTTTTATGTTTTCCCAGCTTTTTTTTTTTTTTAAGAGTAAGAATTAGGGCAAGGCAAGATTTACAGACCAGGAAAGGGTTTTTCCCTGCTCCTTCCCCCCCTCTCTGCCACAAATGACCAATATAGGTTTGTTTCAGCTGTTAACTTGGGAAAGAGAAACAGAAAGCATGGACTTACATCTTTGGGGGCCTTATTTGCAAGGATGGACTATGCGCTCTGCACAAGGAGAGATGTGGGCAAGGCCTACAGTGCGGTGCCAAGAATACAGGAATGCCATCTGAGTGAGGTGCGAATACATGGCCTGCTTTCATCTTGGTGTGTGAGGCTCTGTGGCTCAGTGGCAGAGCGTCTGCTTCACATGCAGAAAGGTCCCGGGTTTGACACCCCCCCCCCCCCCAAAAACATCCCAAGCTAAAAGGGTCAGGTAGAAGGAGAAGGGAAAGACCTTCACCTGAGTCCCTGGAGTGCCACTTCCAGTCTGAGTAGACAATACTGACTCTGCTAAACCAAGGTTCTGGCTCAGTAGTAAAGCATCTGCTTTGCATGCAGAAAAATCTCAGGTTCAGCCCTGGCCTCTCCAGTTGAAAGGTGATGTGAATGAAGGACTTCCTCTTGGAGCACAGCTGTCAATCAGGAGTCAGGACTGACCTTAAAGGACCAAGGGTCAGACTCATAAGGCAGTTATGTGTGTGTTGTACAAAATTGCCATGGAGCCCTAGCAGAAGTACCGTTCATGGGTTGTGTTTACCGCAGTGTGCTTTTCTAAGGACCCTGGAGTGCTTTGGGGTGGGTCTGGGGCATTTGTCAAACAGTGTTTTGCTGTTGAAATGCAACATAAATAAATTCTTACCTGGTGTTTCCAAAATCTGTTATATTTTTTTTAATGGCTGTTTTCCTTTCTAGATTTGGAGATAGTTGGATTTATAGACATAGCTGATATTTCCAGTCCCCCCGTCTTATCTAGGCACTTGGTATTGCCCATTGCCCTCAACAAAGGTGAGTACTTCTGCTCCATCTCATCCAGCAGTGACCACCCTTTGTGGGCTGCAGAGATGTTCTGATCCTCTTTTATTGTCCTCCTTCCTAGAAGGAGATGAAATGGGCCCAGGGCTTGCCGACGATGCAGAAGACGAGAATTCGGCAAATCAGATCGCGGGCAAGATCCCCAACTTCTGTGTGTTGTTGCACGGGAGCCTGAAGGTGGAGGGCATGGTGGCCATTGTCCAGTTAGGGTATGAACGTGGCATTGGAAATAGGGATTGGGGGGCATGGAGACGGGAACGGCTTTGTCACATTTTGACTTGGAGATGATCTTTGGGTTCATCAAGCTTAGGCAGTGTAGAGAGAAAAGAAACTGATCTTCCTCAAGAAGGGTTCATGGAGTGGACATCCATTGAGGAATGACCCACCCACTTCAGGAAGCAGGACTTCCCGAGTCTTCCGGGGCATCTGGGAGAAAAATCCCCTCTCCATTTTGGTGATTTCCCCAAGTGAGGAGCAAATACCCAAAAATGTAACCTTCCCAAGTGAGGAGAAGGGGGTTCCCAGGTGCTGCCTTCAGGGAACCCATCAGTCAATGCAGAAAAGAGCCCAGTGAGAACTCGGCTGTTCACCTGCTTGGAGTGAGAGTGTCGGCTCTCACTTTGGACTTTTCATTCTCCCTCTCAGGCCGGAATGGTACGGGATGCTGTATTCCCAAGCCGACAGCAAGAAGAAATCAAACCTGATGATGTCCCTCTTTGAGCCGGGTCCAGAACCACTCCCTTGGCTGGGGAAGATGGCCCAGCTTGGCCCCATCTCAGGTAATAGCAATGCTTATCGGTCCTCTGGGAGGGGGAGGGGTCCGTGGGTTCATGGCAGAGCACCTCTTATGCAGGCAGAAAGTCCCAGGATCTCCAGTTGAAAAAGAACCAGGTGGAAGGTGATGGGAAAGACCTCTGCCTAAGATTTTGGAGAGTGGCTGCCAGTCTTGAGCACTCAAGGCTGACCTTAACGGACCAGTGCTCTGACTCTGTATAAAGCACATTCATGTGTTCGTTTGAATACCTTTTAAAAAGGGGAAGGGTCATGGCCAAATGGTGGAACATCTGTTTTGCTTGCAGAAGGTGCCATATTCAGTCTCTGGCATCTCCAGCTGGTAGGTTATGTGAAGGACCATCACCTGAGGCCCTGGAGAGCAGCTACCAGTCAGAATGGACAATATTGTCCTTGATAGACCAAGGGTCTGAACTCAGCAGAAGGCAGCTTCATGCGTCCACCTAATTCCCCCTGCGTTTGACTCCTTGGCCTTCCAAAGCCACTTGCAGGCACGGATGCTCTGTGTTCAAATTGTTCAGTGTTCAGATAGTTGGGCCTGACAATTCCATGTGTAGACCCCATTATGCTCGTGGCCCTGCCTCTTGCAGTGGTGTGAAAGCTCTGCGCATGTGCATTGTTTGAGCGGTTTGGAAGCACCGTTGGGTTCCTTCATAACCTTTCAGCCAATGTGGAGTTGTAGTTAGGACGTCAGACTTGAACCTGGGTTCAAATCCCCACTTGCCCTTAAAGCTCACCAAGTGACCTTGGAAGGGTTGGCCTCTCTTATTGTGAAAGGGGTAAACAAGGAAGATGCCCACATGTGCTGACCCAACTCTTTGGGGGAAAGGAGCCTTTGAATGGGCAGCAGGTTCCTGTTTTCAAGTATCTAACTTTTCTTGGCTTAGGAATTAAAGGCCAATGGCCAAGAGGCTTCAAGCCCCTGCACAGTCGGATCTCCCCATTGGATATTTTTCCTGGCTGCTCAGGTCTTAAAATGAGTTGCTGCGTGATTCTGTGTGTCTTTCCTAAACCTTAAGAGCTGATCTTTTAAGAGCTCTAGGAAGCTTTGTAAGATCAAACCGTACTATTATGCTTTGAGGAATAGAATTTCCCTAACTCAAAATATCTAGTGGGAAGACATGTATAGTATTTGTGTGTGTGTGGGAGGGCTCTATTTTATTATTTTCACGCGTTTTTACATACATAAGTTGCTGTGATTTCCTGGACTAGATCAAAATATTTTAAATAAATTTATACATGAATCAAGTAATTATTTGTTCCAGCCCCACCAACTCCTTACCAATATTCTCAGTACAAACTGCAGAAATCAGAGATGGCCTTTCCTGGTGTGGCATTTGCTTTCTTTAAAAACACACGGGCATCTCTGTTCCCAGGCGGGGTCTGGCACTTTAAAAGGTTTGTTTCGTTTGTGATCAGATGCTAAAGAAAACCCCTACGGGGAAGACGACAACAAGAGCCCCTTTCCTTTGCAACCCAAGAACAAGCGCAGTTACGCACAGAATGTCACAGTGTGGATTAAACCCAACGGCCTGCAGGTAAGTTTTAAAGATGATTTTGAAAATATTGAACATGGCAGAAACAGACAAGCTAATGAGGAAATTGAAAGAACAAGATACATTGGAATATGCTTTGAGTTGGGAGAAACTTAAGAATTACGTGGAAAAAAAGTGGGACATGAAGGGTAAAATGTGGTCTTTGGATAGCTGTTAAAGAGGGGAAGATAGATCTTTACTTGATATTAGTTAGAGACTGAATTATGATATTGTATAGTTAAGAGTGATATAGTATATTTTATAGTAATGTGGAAATCTAAATAAGAGATGTATTTCAAAATTAGTAGATGTAGATGTATACTATATATTACAATGTAGAAATAGGTGTTAATAAAATAGGAGATAGGGAAGTAGTATATATAAGGGGAATGGAAAACTGTTGGAAGTCAACTGAAAAGGGGGGGATGGGTGGGATTATTATGATGTGATGGATATTGAAGTCATGAATTATGATTGGTGTATTTTGACCCATCCAATAAAAATTCTTTAAAAAAATAAGATAAAATAAAATTTTTTTAAAAAGTAAGTTTTAAAGCTGAGGGTGTGGCCTTAACAAGCACGGTTCTCTTCTGTTGAAGTGGTTCTCCAGCTGTGCTCTGGAGAAACCGGGGTTTCCTCCGAGGCTCGGTGGGTGGGGGATCCACTTCCGGGAAAGGCTTCTGGTCCACCGATCACCCCCGTCTCGGCTCATCTGAGCCTGGGGGGCCACCCTCTGTTCAGTGTCGGGGAAGAGGTGGCGGCGGCCGCATGGCCCCATAGGCTGGGCGCGCACTCTGCCTTAAACGGTTGTGTATCCTAGAACAAACCTCAGAATGTGCACAGGGGTTCCCTCAAAAGAGAGAACAGGAACTCCTTGCTGTAGGTTTCTTTTTTGCTAACTGCTGCTTGCCAAGAAGAACATGCCCGCTCTGATCCACGGAGAGGCGCCCAGCGCTTGCTGCCTCTTTGCAGGCTTCCAGCAGCGACCCTCTTTTAAGAACAAGCCACTCTGTCTTCACGGGAGGCAAGGATGGTAGGTCGTGTGTGCTCAGTGGAGGCAAAACGAGAGCCGGTGTGGAGCAGTGGTTAGAGTGTCAGGTTGGTGGTGGGGGAGAGTGCCCTCAAGTCATAGCTGACTTATGGCGACCCCTGCTGGGGTTTTCATGGTAAGAGACTAACAGAAGTGGTGTGCCATTGCCTGCCTCTGCAACCCCGGTCTGCGTTGGAGGCCTCCCATCCAATCACTAACCAAGGCCGACCCTACTTACCTTCTGAGATGTGCCAAGATCAGGCTCACCTGGGCTGCCCAGGCCAGGGCAGAGTTCCAGTCTTGGCTTATCCCGGGAATTTGCTGGATAGCCTTGAGCAAAGTATGAACTCAGACCTCCTCCTTTAAAAGGTGGAATGAAGCCAGTTTACAGGCTCTGGGAGTGTGGCTGATGTCTCAAGTGATGAATGGATCTCCGAAAATGCATTTGCTTTCTATTGTCTGTGTTAGGACAGTTCAGGATAGTTTTAAAAGTACCCTCACGTGATGGCAGTGGTAGGAGTTTGGGAGGTCACCGGTATCTTGTGTCCCATAATTGGGAGGGAAGATTTAAGTGCTGTTGAGCCCCAAAGCTTTTCTCTCCCTTTCTTCATAGACAGACGTACAAAAGATCCTCAGGAATGCTCGAAAACTCCCTGAAAAGACACAGACCTTCTACAAGGTGAGGCGCACGGGCTGTCAGGTCCCAAGCTGCCAGTGATGAGCGTTGATGGGCTTCTTTCCCACATGAGGCCCCCTGCTTCGGGAGGGTTTCTATTGTAGTCATATGTTAAAAGAAGCAGCCGTCTTCTGCTGCCTTCCGTCTCAAGTGATGAATTCCCAGTTTCTAGGGACCCCTATGTTTCCCTGGGCACTTAGCAGGGAGTCCAGAATAAGTTTGCAATGCAGCTGTGACTGAGCGGAAGGCTCAGTTTACACACAAGAAGTCCCAGCAGTACCCTACTGTAACAGACAAAGGGTGGTGGGAGGAAGACAACTCCCCTGGGGACTGCTGTCTTTGACCTCCTTGATGGAGCTCCTCCTTACTTCTGTGGCTTGGCAGAAATGGAACCTGGTAGCCCCCTACTCTGCCAAAGGAGAGCCGTGCCTAGAAAGCAGGCAGAGATGTTCCCTTAGCAGCCCGTTCTTCCTCACCTCAGCATCTTTAGGCCCCAGACCGAGGAGCATCGGTGATGCAAATGGGTCCACAGCGAAAGAGCTAGCCGTGTGAGCCATTCGCTCCAGGGGAATGGACTTTGCTAGGAAACAAAAAAAGGTGTATAAGGTCGCTTCGAGTTCCAAGAACTGAGACGAGGGCTGGGGGCGGTAAACATGGATGGAATGCCAACTGGCGGGGCGAAGGTTAGCTATACCTGTCCTTACTGTTGCCCTCAGGTCAGAGCCTTCACCCCTTTGCCGAAGTGCCCCTCTTGGGTCCAATTGCATGCAACAGGAGGCATCAATGCAGGTGTTCCTTTGTCCTCGGATTATTAAGGGAATTGGTAGAGTTCCCATCCCTCACCCAAAAGTGGATGCAGGGGGATTAATTAGACAGCCGTCATTCCCAGCTTCTGAAGAGGAATAGCTGATCAATAGTGATCAGTTGCGGAGAGGCAGGGTGTCCTCCCACCTCCCTCCAAACGCATTGCTCTTTTTTAGCCGAGATGAAGATGGGGGCCAGCATTTCTTGGCGCTTATTGGGGAGGGAAAACGTGCAGACAGCGAGAGGCAGTGTTGTGCAGTGGTTAGTGTTGGACGAGGCTCTGGGACACCCAGGTTGAAATCGCCACTCTGCCGTGGAAGCTCACTGGGTGACCTTAAGCCAGAGGCTCTCTCTGTTGGCCTAACCTATCTCACAGGGCGGTGGTTGTGAGGATAAGAAGGAAGCCGGGAATAACGCACGTTGCTTTGGGTCCCCAGTGGGGAAAAAAGCTGGGTATAAATGATGACAATAAATACATGCAAAAAAATTATGCTTAACCAAGTATGCATTCTCAGGATCACCTTAAATACACGGTTCTTTGAAAACACAGAGTACCAGAGCTTTCAGAAACGGCCAGAGAAAGGGGAAGTTTGGGGTTGTCGGGTTTCTGTTTGTTCAGGAACTTGCTGTGCCGAGATCTGTTCCCTCCCTCTCCCGCTCTTGCTCCATCGGCCGTCGTCTTCTCTCATCTTCTCCAGGAACTGAACCGCTTACGGAAGGCTGCCTTGGCGTTTGGGTTTTTGGATCTTCTGAAAGGCGTGGCAGACATCCTCGAAAGAGAGTGCACCCTCCTGCCGGACACGGCCCACCCAGACGCTGCTTTCCAGCTGACCCACGCGGCCCAGCAACTGAAAATGGCCAGTAGCGGCACCTCCGACTACGCGACTTTCGACCACAACATCACGCCGCTGCAGACTGACTTTTCCAGCAGTGGGACAGAACGGCCGTGAGGGGCAAATGCTCCGTCCAGCCCCCTAACCATGTCGGGGGTCTCTTCCCCTTGTTCCCATCCCTCAACAATGAGGATAGGCTTCACTTTTATTATTAAATGTTTTGTTTGTATGCCCTCTCCCTTTCTTTCACATTTGTCGACAAATCAATCTAAAACTTCACCAGAAGGACGTGTGTTCCTTTGAGATGCAACTGAACAAGACTCCGAGGGTAATCTGAGGGCCTACTAAAAAGAGAGAGAGCTTTATTTCAGCTGCCAGGATCCTAAAAGAAATACTGAGGCAAAAAGAATGTTCTTAATTTTTTTTTTATTAGAAATACATTGTTTGCCTTTGGAAAGACTAACAAATGCCGATTTTTACAGACATCAAGTGCCCGCACCAGATTCTGGACTGTAACTTAACAGGCGGAACTTCCAAGACTTTGCAAACATGGTAGTTTAAACATTGACCCCTCTTGTGCTGGAAGAGCAACGTGAAGCCCACGAAGATTTTCTGCTAGTGCAACAGGGAGCAACCTCAGCTAAATTACCCTCTCCCCCCAACAGACACACATTGCAACCCCAACTTACAAGGTTAGTCCCACAATTCCCTGGGTGGGAAATCAAAAGATGCCCGTTTTTCTTGCAGTAGTGGAAAAACTGGTCAGGTCTACCCCTATTAATGCTATCACCTAAGGATGCGATCCTAAGAACACATTCCTAGAAGTAAACTCCATTGAATAAAATGGGACTTACTTCCAGGTAAACCTTGCTTGGAATTGGTCCTCGTGTGTGGCAGTCCAGGACTTTGTGACCAAAAGCATTTACCCGCCTGGAGTAAATGATCGTATCACTTCCTGCCAAACCTACAGACTTCTGTACCATCTTTTTCATTACAAGTGAAATAGGCAATAAGATTTGTTTCTTTTACAAAAGCAAGAATCTTTCTTATGGCTCTCCAGGTTTAAAAGGTTTAAGTAGTACACACAACCCTAATTCAGATTGTGCTGGGGGGGGTGTTAATGCCTTAGCCCCCACCACACATTTTCAGTAGTAGACACACCCATGCCCTCCATCCACGCTCTGCTAACTATTAGCACTTTTTTTTCTTTAAAGTCCTTTTTTAAAAAAAACGTTTTTATCTTTAATGAGAAGAGTTGAAGTTGGAGGTGATTAACCAACAGATGTCTGTACCTATATATTTCTCTTAAGAACAAGCGAGCTCCCTGATTTTAACTCGTTTTGGCCCTTTGGAGTCTTCATAAAACAAGAGCTCTGGACCAACTCTGGAATGGGGAAAATAATTTTAGTAAGAAAACTTTTGATCCGAAAGCAAGCAGGGGGCTATGACAAAGGGGGAGCGTGTCCATTGCTTCCCACAGCCAGTCACAGACTGCCCTGGGATGGCTGGTGGTGTAGGATTGAATACTTTCTGGCAGAATGGTCTCTAATCAGTACAGTTTTCAAACAGCTCAAGGATTTTAGAAGAAAGGAACAGAGGAGGGAAAAGAATGTTTCTCTGCTGGGGGGGGGTGTGTGTGTGAGAGTGGGGGGGGGTGGAACGCAGCTTAACCACCTACCTGCCCTTGTGCCAATAAGCAAGGACTCTCGCTGTGACTGTGTCAGGGCTTGACAAGTGAGCAAAAATGCCATCTTAGCAGAAAAGCGCCTGCCTCTATCCCTTGCCCCTTTTCCCACTGGTTTTATTCTGGCCAGGTGCCATTTATTTATTCTGCATGTATGCAGGACACATACTCGATTGTTACAGCACCGTTTACTTGAACTTTATCAGAAAGCAGCTGAATTGAGCCACCGAGGGAAAAATGTTACCCGGGGGCAGGGAGGGAGGAAAAAGAGAAAAGGAAAATGAACCGCCAGGTTGGTAGAGCTGTACAAAAATGGTGTTCAGATTAACAGAGCAAGTTGAACACTGAAGACTTGCCCGGCCTCCAGGAAAAGTGACCCCAAAGCAGAGGCCTAATGCGCTTTCCTCTTCTTCGGGCCAAGGTGTCGTTTCCGTTGCTTGTAGAGATGACGGAAGTTGACAAATGGCCCTAAAAAGAGAGGGGAAAAGACAAGTTGAGTATGCGCCCACGCACTAGCAGCGTTCCTCAAATCACTTTCTCCATGTGACGCCCTCCATTAAGGCTGTCCGGAGGGCAAGTCAGATCATGGCATACAGGGGCAAGTCCACTTCTCTTGAACAGCCTACCAGAGTTAGGTATAGCGGGCCCCTTCACTGCTGTGGAGACAGCACAGTATAATGGTTAGAGCGTCTGACGGGGATCAGGGAGACCTGAGTTCACATCCTCACTGTACCACAGAAACTTGCTGAGGTAGGGCTTTGGGGCAATAAAATTTTCATTTCTGAGGGCATTTGGTAGAGTGAAAAATTTGGGGCAGATTTTTTGGCTTTGTTTATACTGAGTGTGTCTATTAACAGGCTTGTGGTCTGCATCCTTACAGTTTGCATTATTCTACCCTGTAGCATTCTTAGCCACCTTGAATCCAAAGAAAGAAAGGTGAGATATACAGTGAAATCCTAGACAAAGTCACTTTAATCTAAGCCCACTGCAATCAATGGGCTTAGACTGGAGTAACTCTGCTTAGGATTTCACTGATGTATTTACTTCATGTATACGGTTTGTTTTTAGCCAACGCAGATTCGAAGTGGTTCACATCATTCTTTTCTCCTCCATTTGTTTGCTTCCAATCCTAGTAAGGTAGTTCGGTCTGAGAATGTGCGACTGGCCAAAAGTCACTCAGAGCCAAGCTGCAAGAGATGAATTACACCAGGAGGGGCACGTTAGCCAAGAAGCTGAGTTTTAAAAGAGATTGGAAGGCTTTGTCAATTTCCCCACTCTACAGAGCCAAGGGGACTGCTGCTCAGAAGGTTTGTTAATTTCCTCTTTGCCTCTGGAAGGCTCTGTCAGTTTCACCTCCCCTTCTAAGAGGCAAAGAGGAAATAAATCTTCTGAGCAAGGATCTCCCTGGCTCTGTAGAGAGGGGAAATTGGCAAAGCCTTCCAATCTCTTTTAAAACTCAAATTCCCGGCTAACACTGCAACTCCCTTCACGTGCTGCTCCTCGTGTAATTCGTCTCTTGAAGCTTGGCTCTCAGTGAGCTTCCACAGCCAGGACGGAATTAGAACTTGGGTCCTCCAGATCCTAATCTGACACTTGAACCATGGTCCCATGCTGGCAAGATCATAATGTAGGAGGGTTGCAGCCGGAGCCAACCAGCGGCTTTGTCTTAGGACAGCTGCTGTTGAGCTCATCTACAACAAGCTGGCTTACAATTGTGCAAACTGGGTGTTTAAGATGTTCTTCTTCCCAGGGCTTTTTTTCTGGGAAAAGAGGTGGTGGAACTCAGCGAGTTGCCCTCGGAGAAAATGGTCACATGGCTGGTGGCCCCGCCCCCTGATCTCCAGACCGCTTGGCGGCGCGGAGGGCAATCTCAACTCCCCTCTGTCTGGAGATCAGGGGGCGGGGCCACTGGCCATGTGACCATTTTCAAGAGGTTCTGGAACTCTGTTCCACCGCGTTCCCTCTGAAAAAAAAGCCCTGCTTCTTCCTAAAGGTGGCCCGATTCCACTGGTCCTTTGGAAGTGTACAGATCTGATCAGAAACTCACCTAGAAACAAGGCCACCAGATGGAGTTGGAGAACCACCGAAAACGGAATGGTGAAGTTCAGGGGAGAGGGCAGGCTGAAGCTGAACCTCCCCGTACTGTTGAAGACAGGAATGGCTTGGATCACAGTCACAGCTAGAGACAGAGGGGGAGACGGGGTCAGGCCTCTTGCAGCGAAGAGCAACTTGGTCGTGTCCTCCCCACCCCCAAGCTGCTGTGTGACAACACAGCACCGGATTACAAAGGGTCTCAATGGAGCACATGGCAACGCAAACCCCGGGGCAGCCAGGATGGAAATCCCCTGCCCAGAATCTGTTTCTGGAAGCCCATCTCAGCTTTCCAGCCTCAAGAGGAAGGCGACGTTAATGGAGGAACCAGCCCCATCTCTTTCCAGCGTACCTTCTGCTAGGATCCCCAGAGGATAGAGGGGAATCCAGATGCTGTACCGGATCCACGTCAGGACCTTCCACTCGATGTCAATGCAGGAAAGCATATAGAAAGGGTACCTGGAGAGGAAGGAACCCAGAAGTGCTTCAGGCAGAGCTCACTGCCTGAACCGAGCAGCAGCAGGAGGGGAAGACAAAAAAGAGTTGGTTTTATACCCCACCCTTCACTACCTGAAAGTCTCAGAGCGGCTTACGATCACCTTTCCTTCCTCTCCCCACAGAAGACACCCTGTGAGGTGAGTGGGGCTGAGAGAGCTCTGAGAGAGCTGTGAGTGACCCAAGGTCACCCAGCTGGCTTCAAGAAGAGGAGTGGGGAATTAAACCTGGCTGTCCAGATTAGAGTCCTGCCACTCTTACAAACTACACCAAACTGGCTCTCAGGAAATACAGGAGCGGCGACAATTGTAACTAAGCCTAAAACAGGGTCTTATAGGAGCACTAGGGTAAAAAAAAATTGCTCATGGCTTCTGAGCCAGGCGAAGAGCTTGTCGGCCCTGCCAGAAAGCACCGATCCCTCTGCCTTCAGCAGAAACTCAATTGAGTGTAGAAGGACTTTGGAGGAATCTTTACCCAGGTCGTGAACCTTATAGATACTCTAAGAATGACTGGGTGAAAGGTCTCTCCCTCTGGCAGTGGTGAGTCCAGTCAGTTTAGCGGAGGCCTCTCCTCAGAGTGAGTGGAAGGAGTAAGCCACTCTACAAAAGCCGCTTCAACGGCAGGTAATTTTTATATATAACGCAGCTCCATCAATGTGCCTACTTTTTACAGGATAGTATAAGCGGGAGGGAGAAGTCCATGCCTCAAGAAGCTCATGATCTCAACAACTGGACAGATGGAAGAGAGGGGAAGGTAACCAAAAATAAATGGAAAGGGCTTTTCCCCCAGTTACAGGTAAGCCAAAGGTGAACTTTACCCTCTCTTGGCTTTCTACAAGTTACGAAAAACTAAATTATTTAGGAGAACTTTCATGCAAAGGTATCAGGGCTGTGCTTTAAGAAATGGCTGAGAGAGACATTTTAATAAAGAGACAGAGACTATAGGCTATACTACTGGGCACTGCCTATTGTTTACTGAATGCCACAGCCATTCATCATATTGACTTACTGTGTAATCTGCCTTGAATCTCAGTGAGATTATAAGTAACATAAATTCAAAAACAGGAGCAAGGTGAGATGGAGCAGATGAAGAATTGAAAAGTGATCCCTCCCCCCATACCTGAATATCTCAACCAAGCTCCAGATGTAGAAAACGAAGAACACAACCGCCTTGCTTTGCATTTCCTCCACCCCTCCAAGGACAAGGAATAAAATAAAATTCCTCCCGAAAACCTGTGGAGGGAGGGATTAAAATAAAAGATATGCAGAAATGTCTCCTCTAGGTGGAATAAAGACACCAGAACTGCAAGCGGTAATGCCTCAAGGAAGGGAAGAGCGCCAAAGTGGCAAGCCATTTGTTTGGCAAAGGCCCTGTTCACAGGCTGAGGCGCATTTTCTCTTGTGGTCTTTCGCAGGAATCGTTGCATGAACCGTCCAGAAGGCGTTCTAAAATGGCCCTTCCAGAGTTCATCAATATGGCCCACAGGCAGCAGTGTTGGTGGAGGATACACTTCTCGGAAGGGTCACCCTCACGCTGAACTACGCGCCGCAATAATGCCCTCGCTGCCTTTTTGTCAAGACTGCCCCTTTGTGAGGCAGTTGCTGCCATTGTGTGACCAAGAGTCGTCTGAGCGCTAAGCGACAATAGACGAATTACACGAGGAAGCGCACGTAAAGGGAGTCACAATGTTAGCAGGGAAGCCGAGTTGCCAAAGACAGATCGGAAGGCTTTGTCAATTTCCCCTCTCTACAGAGTCAGCAAAGATGGCTCCTCTTCGCCTTCTAGGCGTGAGCATCCTCATGTAATTTGTCTCTTGTAGTTTAGCTCTCCGTCTTACAAGGAATCGAATGATGGCAGCACAAATGAATAGACAAAAACTTTATTCCTGCTTGGCAGAGCTATGCTTGGTCGGCCTTGCGGAAGAAAGACCGAGGCACACCTTTGCCTGAGGGTGTCGCTGGACAGGTTTTGGAGCAACCCTATAGAGGAATAAGCAACAAAAGTCCCCCCCCCCATAGCCCCAGATAGAAAGGGTCTGCCTTGCTCCAGTCACATTCTCCTGACCAAAGCTGAGATGCGGGCAAAGGGCTCTTTTCCTTCTTCCCTAGCATGAAAACCAAGAGGTTCGGGCAGAGCCCTTGGCCCTGCTCATACCTGCATCCAAACCAAGATGGGAGAAAATGGGAGTGAGCAACTGAGGGGGCCTTAAGGTAGAGTTCTGCCTGAGCCTTTTCACTTGCTGCTCATGAGGGGAGAGAAGGGGTTAAAGAGCCCTTTGCTTATATCTGGGCTCCTGTGGAAGTGTGTCAATAGATAGAGTCCCTTGGCTGTTTGCTCAGTTCAAAATATCATTCGCTGTTAGCCAGCTTTCCGAAATCTCTCCAAAGAAGCCCACCTGGAGCAAGACGGGCACCAGAGGAGCTCTGATGAGGCCAATCAAAGTGTTCACAATCTCCATCACTGCCAGCGTCTGGCACAGGTACATCATGTCCGCTGTGGTGTGGAACGTATCAAAGAAGGAATCTGCAAGGGAAAGAAGGAAGGAGCCAGTTTAGTTTAAGCACTGATTGGATAGCATGCAGAAGAGAGCCTTTATCTGATGATGCATACTTAGCTTGTGGAACTCACTGCCACAACAGGTAGTGGCCCCTACTCGCTTAGTTGGCTTTAAAAAGGAAATGGGTAAATTCATGGAGAATATGTCTATTAATGGCTGCTAAATGGGACTTCCATGTGCACTGAATGACAGTCACTGGCTGTGAGGGGGGCAGCAACTAGAGGAGGTATTAGCTTCAATGTCTCCATTTTCCAGGACATCTGGCTGGCCACTGCAAGCAATAAGATACTGGACTAGATGAAGCATGTATCTGATACCAGCAGGGCTGTACTGATGCCAAGACTGAATCTGAGATGCGTTTTGGAAGCAAAAGTGGTTCCATGCTCCCAAGGCAATTTTGGAGTTGCATTTCTCCAACACGCATCCCAAATGGCACATCGCTTACGATTGTGCAGTGAGTTCTGGAAAGGAGTTTATGAGATATCACCTGGGCCGGAGGAGGGATCTAGATGTTAAGAGAAAATACTGTTGGGTATGGTCCTGAATCAGCTTTTTGGGCGCCATTCCATGAAGTCACTCCTAGAACCCTGCAAACCCAGGACGGGGAAGAGAGGGCAGCAACAGTGCTGCTCTGCCCGGCCTGCTGCCCCCACTAAGCCTCCAAGCAAGCCAGTACTTATTTATTTATGGCGTTTATAGACCGCCTTTAGGAGCATCCAGTTAGTGCTGGCTAGTTTGTACTGGGAGTCTGAGGAAGCTGAAAGACTCACAGAGGATAATAGCAACTCCTCCCCGGCCACCTGTGCAGGGTTGGTGGAGGACTACAAGTAGAGTTAGTTGGGATAGATACACCAGTTACTGATCTGCCATTGTATAGTATTAGAGAAGAGGTGGGGGAACTAGGGGGACCTGAACTGTCAGCTCTCAGGAGTAGGGAGTGAGCATTCTTGCCTGATATTGCCATCTTTAAACTGGTTTAAAGTGCACGTTTTATTGTAACGTTTTGATTGAATGTAATCCGCCCTGAGCCTGCCTGTATGGGGAGGGCAGAATAAAAATCGAAATAAATAAATAATTCCCACCCACCCCCATATCTACCATACTTGGCTTTTTATCTACTGAGTCTTTTAATTTTCAACCCAGAACCATCAGAGCTGGCCAAGTACCTCGATCCAACCACCCTAGTTACACAACTGAGACAGAATTTTTATGGAACGGGGGGCCAGGGATCAAACACAACAGATGGAGTCTGGGTCCAACATTAGCTCGAGATGAAACTGCACCAGGGATCCAGTTCTACGCATCCCGGAAGTATGCAGAGATGAGAGAGCAGGAGAAGGACTTGCCTTTCCCCAGCATGAAAAGCCGAACTGTCATGTTCACGAAGATCCAGGAGAAGCCCAGGAACTGCACAAGGTTATACATGAACAAGTATCCTCTCTTCAAGTGCCGGAAAGCTGCAATCCATTAAAAGAACCCATTAGGATAAGTGGAGAACAAAACAGTGCGTGCCGGGCTCCAGAAAGCCCCAAGGCGTCACCTGTGGGAAACAGACTCAAGCGCAATTTCGAGACACTTTTTTCCCATTGTCTTAGAGCATCAATGTTCCTAGGAGGAAAGGCAGCAGTCAACAGCTCGGCAGAACACGTGGCATGGTCTAGGACATAGATCCAGAGGAGTTAGCCGTGTTAGTCTGTAGTAGCAAAATCAAAAAGAGTCCAGTAGCTCCTTTAAGACTAACCAATTTTATTGTAGCATAAGCTTTTGAGAATCACGTTCTCTTCGTCAGATGGATGCACAGTTTGCTTGTGTAAAGGTTCAAAGGAGTTTGACGTGTTAGTCTGCTGAACTCTTTTTGATTTTGCTACTACAGACTAACATGGCAAACTCCTTTGAATCTTTACACAAGCAAACTGATCCCCACACCAAAAGGAGCTGTCTGCATCTCCATATCAAAGGAGTTGTTTACATCCCCCCTCTCCTCCTTCCCCCCTTCCCCCCCTCTCCTCCTCTATATTTGGCCAGTTTCCTTCTGCCCTCCATGCATCTGACGAAGAGAACTGTGATTCTCGAAAGCTTATGCTACAATAAAATTGGTTAGTCTTAAAGGTGCTACTGGACTCTTTTTGATTTTGGTCTAGGACAGATTCTGCTGATGTATGTGCGTGGAATCGGGGGGTGGCACAGCACACACTTTAATGCGAGAGTCCACCAATACACACACTGAAATCTTCTGCATGTGCAAAGAGAGGTTTATGCGGGGATGGAACTTCAAGCACACTCCTCTCGGTGTCATACTGATTTAAGCATTTGTAGGCTGCATTTTAGCTCCTCCCCCCAAAACGAGGGGAATCCAAATTACATGAAGAAAGAAAAATCTGGGCTGGTTCACATCCACAGCCCCACACCAAGTCTAAGAGCCAAGGGCTGAGGCTCTCTTGCTTCTTGCTCTTCGGCTCAGGCGTCTCCAAGCTAAATTAGAACCACGCACTATTCTAAATGCTGGATTCAGTTCTTACAAAATGCCCCTTTCATAACCGCTCAGAAGGTGGCAATCCGCAGGGATACAGCGGAGGACACCCTGCGCACGGCAACATTTAGCACCAAACCGCGGTTTAAAAACGAAAACGCTAGAAAGGCTTACGGTCTTTAGGGATTCTGTTCTCGATGTTGATCTTGTTAATTCTTTCTTCTTCCTGGAAATCAGAGAAGTGGTTCAGAAAAGAATTAGTTTTTATTCTGGAGCAGCTGCTGCCAACAGGCTTTCTGATCAGGCCTCTGTGCATTCATTCCTGGGAACTGAATGTGGGGTCTACAGAGAGGCACGTTATTGGAGGGGGGTGAGATTCAGCTCTCCCCCCCCTTGCTTCCCCTTCCTCACACGCCAGCTGCGGCATCGCATCCCACAGCTTCTAACACAACCTTGCTGCTGTGCTCCAAACCAGAGAGTGGCTAAAAACATGTTCCTTCCTAAAAATTCCAGAAAAAACTCTCCAGTACTGACTGCTGAACTCTGATTCCCAACAGTGACCGAGAAACAGCCACGCCATTGGCTTGGACTGCTGGCCAGGCTTTACCTTGGCTTTCAGCTCCATCTCTGCATCCGACTCGTCCAGCCACCGGTCAAAATCGGGAGCGAGAAAGACCGGCCGCTTCTCCTGTTTGGTCAGCCGTTCCCACCAGTGGCTCTCTTGCTTCTTCACCGTGATGCTGAGCTGCCTCTGAGTCACTTTAAAGACCGGCTAGAAAACAGAACCACAACAGGCCCTTAGAGAGTGGTGGTTAGTTCAGAGGACGAGACTGTCCCGTAAATCTTTACCTGGGGCAGCAAACAGGCAACGGTTCAGGGCACAGTAATTCAACCTCGCAAACAAATCTGCACCAATTTACTAGTCCACATTGTTTTAAAACTAGCCTACTTGCTCAGCCACATCCAGATTAGTCATGTGTGGCTTACTCCAGACAGGAGACGCACTGCTGCCACCAATTAAGTTTCTGCAATGTCTCTGAAGGCAGCCCCGCATAAAGTCTAAGACAGAGATTCAGTCTAGAGATTACAGCAATATGGGTCTGGGTGGCCAAATCAGTTTATGAGCCAGGTGTAATTAAAAGAAGGGGCTCCTAGCAACAGCGCTAAACTGCTTATTCATCAGTAAGGACATATACAAGAGCACCTCCCAGATTGCTCACTTAATCTACTAGAGAAAACCAGTGGAGTGTCGTGGCTAGATCTGGTAAAGCCAGATCTAGCAGTCTAGGACCTGGTAAAACCAAGTTTGATTCCTTGCTCTGCCATGGAAGCTCGCTGGGTGACCTTGGGCCTGTCATACACATTCAGCCTAACCTACCTTACAGGGTTGTTGTGAGGGGGAAAAGAATGATGTAACCAGCTATGTGTCCCCATTTGGGAAGAACGGTGGAATATAAATGATTTAAAATAGAACAATAAAAGAAATGAGATGTGGGGTGCACTGATGGTCTGGAAGGAAAAAGAAAGGACTGAATGTCTTTCAGTTTGCAAGATTTGCCCAAAGACATTTTTTTTTGGTACAGGTGACCCAATAAGGTACCACCGATTAACCTGGATCGCTTATCCCTCTGCACCCCTCCCCAACCACCTAATTATACTCCTAATTAGATTTAGGTTTATGCACACCCTTTGTAATGCAAGCTTATGGAAAAAGCAAGATTTTAGTTTACATAAGTAAATTCCTAAGGAAGAAGGATTTTCAGTGCAATCGTAATCAGAGTTACTCCAGTCTAAGCCAAACGATTCCAATTTTGTCAATTTCCCTCTCTACAGAACAGGCGAAGAAGATCTCTGCTTAGGGGTTTTTCCTTCCCGGCTCCCAGAAGGGGAGGTGAAACTGACAGACCCTTCGGGAAAGCGGAGAGGAAGTAAACAAGCTCCCTGGGCAGCGATTGCGGCTCTGTAGAGATCGAAATTGACAAAGCCTTCCCATCTGTCTTTTTAGAACCCGTCTTCCCGGCTAGCATTGTGCCTCTCTTCACTTGAGCCTCCGTGTGTACTTTGTCTTGTTTAGAGTCTCTGAGCAGACACTGAACCCGGAATTGCTCAGCCCTCCAAGGGAACTTTGAAGTTGCTCATTTCTGCAGGTAAGCGTTTAAGGTTGCCTGCCAGGCGCGCAAGTTGCAACAAGTGCGCAAAGCCAACCAAGCAGAGCTTCTGACAGGCCAGGCAGATGCTGCTGGAAAGGGTCAGGTGGTTGTGAGGAACTCTCCAGGAGGCACCCAAACGGAGTCTTGCCTCCTGCTGGAGGCGAGCCGCTCACAGTGTTAGCAAACACCACAGCCTACACGCTCTCAGTGGCCTTGTTACTTGACACTCTGAGGTACCTGACCGACCAGAATTTCCAGCCAGGATATGAAAAGTGTTACACAACCCAATGGGTTTTGTCTTATGTACCCATGCTCTCTGCCACAGAAGTGACGGGCTGGCCATTCTGTAAGCTTCAGTTTATTTACTTCCCCTTTCTCCCCAATGAGGACTCAAAGTGCCTTTTCTCCCCTCCTCCAATTATCCTCATGGCAACCCTACGAGATAGGTTGGGCTGAGAAGGCGTGATAGACTGAAGGTCATCCAGCGAGCTTTCATGGCAGAGTAGAGATTCGAACCGGGGCCTCCAAGATCTCAGTCTGACATTCTAATCACTATGCAACGCTGGCTCTATTTAGTTCCCGTGGATGTGGGAATAAGATAACTTCTCTATGCATTTACATAGGTATTTCCCGTTGCTAGTACTGAGCCCCACTGTGTGTTATAGACCCATTTGATGCATAAATCTAACCGGGGTGCATTTTGTAGGTCTTGCTCTTGCTAGAATACTGGAAAGAACCTGAGGCACTGTTCTCTACTCAGTTTTGCTCAGGGCCACAATGTTTATTTATTTACGTCATTTATAGTCTACCTTTCTCACTGAGACTCAAGGCGGATTACACAGTATGAGGTTAATACCATCAGTATCGAGTACATTTCAATACAATACCATAAGGTAAACAGATACACGTTTAAAAGACATAGCATTAGCAAGGATCCAAGACAAAGTAGAAAAAATACTGGAGCAAAACATAATCAATTCTAGGACTCACATTAGACAACATGGAGCACTGGTTGTACATAGGAGCACGTATTTAAAGCAGCAGATAAGAGCTTCCTCAATAAGTCAAGGGAGAGGGCAACATCAACCTGGGTGACCAATGGATAATTCATGAACTGCTGAAGCATGCCAAACCAGCCTCAGATAGCCAGCCAGAGGACTGTGCTGCCGAGGGGGAGGGAGACGGAACAAGGACAGCTTCTCTCTTGCACAGGAGAGCGCATACCAGCTCACCAGGGGTCATTTCGTAGAAAAAGAGCTGGAGGAACTCATTAGCATAACTCATTAGCATATGCCACGCCCCTTAACATCACCGGAAGTGTGTCATTAGCATGACTGATTTGCATATGCCACACCCCCTGGCATCACCTATCCTGGCTGCTTTGGACCCAATCCTGGCCATTCAGGGACGAAATTGGGCCCAAAGTGGCAAAAAGGGGCTGAAAATGGCCGAAAAGGGGCCCAAAATGGTCAGGATTGGGCCGCTGCTGAACAGGAGAGTGATCCACCACCTGTCAGAGGTCTGATCCAGGTTGTTTCAGCCCTAATCCAGGCTGAAACGGGCCCAAAATGGCCGAGTCAGGTGGGCAGGGCCACCTGACATGTGAACTCTTTGGGGAACTGCCGGAACTGCGTTCCCCCTCGAAATGAGCCCTGCAACTCACACAGCACTGCAATTACCTCTCACATTTGTGTCAGAGCGTGCTTGTGTACACACACTTGCGCACAATCAGATGCTACACATTCCACGAGTTAAAACCAGACTCGTATCTCTAGTCCCAAAAGTAGGGGGAAACACAGAGGAGCTCTTTGGTTGCCACGAAAACATTATTTTGGTAAAGAAGAAGCCAAGATCGATACCTGGGGTTTCACCGGTTCAAGGAACTCAATTTGAAATTCATACACGTTGTCTCCTTTGGCGCCATGGCCGCGAGCTAGAAAAATAGGAGCATGGTTAAAGGGTTTTACAAACACTGGAAAAACAGAACTACGACTCCTGTTTCGAGAAAGCTTTGACTGAACATGTGGCTGTCTGGGGTGGGGGCATCAAAGTGATGCCAACTGTGCTGTTTTATGAAAAAAATGGGTAGATGAAAAGGACTTACCTGGACAACCGGATACTACTGTAAATGGCTGTTACTGAAAGACTGTCCTCCTGGCTTATTATGATGGATCTTTTTAATATCAAAGCTTAAAAATAAATGAGCAGAACTGTGTAAAAGTGATGCCCTGGGTCGAAAGGGACGGGACCCCTCCCACGCCTCCTGAAAAAACACGCTCGCTTTCAGACGGATTCTCAAGGCTGCCCTTTCAAAAAGATCATTCAGCAAGGACACAACAGAAATGGATCACGTGACAAGAATAATCTGAAACAAGACAGAGAATTCTGCACAGCCTCAAATCCAGCAGCGGCTCAGGGCGCCTTGCAGGGCAAGCCTACACAGAATTACACCGTCCTAATTCCATTGAAGTCAATAGGCTTAGCAGGGTGTAACTGTGCGGAGGACTGCACATCAGATATCGGATTCCCTGCTTTGCCATCAGATAAGGCCCCAAATGAATTCCCTTTATTTCTTCTGCATGCCTTTCAAGGGAGCTTCAGAAACAGCTCCCACATACAGATATAGACACACCTACAATACAGTGCATTCAAATGTGTTGCGGTACAAGGAGGGTTTGCACAGTACGGGCTGATCCTTCCATTCTGCAGATGTAAGGCAAACGCAGTAAGGGAGCTTAACACCTACGAGCTCCAGACACCAGTGCCTCTACGCAGGAATCCATTTACCTTTCAAGCTGAAGCCTACTTCCTGTTTTAAAATTCAACAATGCTATCAGGGACAGCAGTTGGGACCATTAGGGAAATATGGAAACATTCCACTGACATATTCAAATATGGGGTGCGCGCTCAAAAACACCGCACTGGGGCAGGAAGCCTGTAAAACACGACGTTTCTTTAAGACAAGAATGCCTTGTCTATTAATAGCTCAAGTTTCCAGTCCCCCAAACGTTTATCAAGACAGACAGAAAAGGCTTTGGTGCCTTATTACATAAAATTATTTACTAATTTTACAATTCTTAAAGCAAATGAAGCCCTTTGCAAGTTTTGCACTGCTTGCACACCCGCACTGCATTTCCCATTTTATAGACTGGGAGACTGTACTACGTGGGAGTGCGATTGATGATGATGGCAAGCGCTGTCAAGTCGTTGCCTGTTGGGGTTTTCAAGGCAATGAGACTAACAGAGGTGGTTGCCTTTGCCTGCATAGGCAAAGTGACCTGGTCTTTCTTGGTGGTCTCCCATCCAATTACTAATGAAGGCTGACCCAGCTTAGCTTCTGAGTAGAGATGGGCACGAACCAAAATTCGTGACGAACCAGGCCAGTTCGTGGTTCGTGAACTAGCGGTTCGTCAGATCCCATTTCTGATGAACCACCACAAACTTTAGGCTGGTTTGTTTTCTGGTTCGTCACTACAGACAGCCTGGTGCCGATCAATCAGTTTCCCGGGCAACAGGGGATAGACTTCCTGCAAACCTTCTGCGGACCAGGAAGTGACCATTTTCTGACCTGGATGTGATGTTTTCACAAACCAAATGAACTGGTTCGCAAACCGGGGGCAGGTTCATAAAAGTTCGTTAAATCTGACGAACCATGAGGTGTGTTTTTTTCTGGTTCGTGCCCATCTCTACTTCTGAGATCTGTGATCTGATGAGATCGGGCTAGCTGGGAGCAATTACTGGGCTTCAAGTTAAGCTATAACATATACATATCCAACCTCGGGTCACAGAACAGCCAGCACAAAGTCAGGAACCAAACTGTTTGGATTTAGAGAAACTCCACACCAGCTATATCCTCTTTCCCCAATCCCCCTTTTCCATAAAGCAAGAAAATGACATAAGCCCGGCAAAGCCAACCTACCTTTGAAATGGAGCACATTGTCCGTAATTGTGATGTCAGGATCCTGCAAAGAAAAAGGAAAGGTTGGGAGGCAGCATGATGGAGTGGTTAAAGTATCAGACAAGGATCTCGGAGACCCAGGTTCAAATCCGCGGTCTGTCAGGGAAGCTTGCTGGGTGACCTTGGGCCAGTCACACATACACGTAACCTAACATACATCACAGAGTTCTTGTGGAGATAAAATGGAAGCTGGGAGAGCAATGTAAGCCACTTTGGGTCCCCATTTCGGAAAAAAGTAGGGTATGTGTGCGTTATGTGCTTCTCGCTTATGGTAACCCGATACCCTCCCAATTGTCTTAGCATTAACAGCCTTGCTTAGAGCCCTTAGATCTCCAAATATCATTACTCTTTTCATCTTTTCCATATATCTTTACCCTTTCCATTTTTTCCAAATATCTTGACTCTTTCCATCTTTTTGGAGAAGTCTGCTGTTGTATGTTTTTTAAATATTTATATAGTTATATTGGTTTTAAAGCTATTTGTATTTTAAATTATTATACCGGTTGTAATCCGCCCTGAGCCTGCTGATGCAGGGAGGGCGGAATATAAATTGAATTAAATAAATAAATAAATAAATTTACTCTTGCATGCAGATACCATCACGTCCCACTCCCACAGCAGCTCTGTCCATATGATACAGAGAAATAGTCTATTGAACGTGTTCTGTGCTACACTGCATGTTCTATAACGACATTCAATCTCAATATATAGCTATAACCCTGTCAACTTTACCAGGAAGATTTGAACAACTCTATGTCTCCCTCCTTCTTACAGATTCTTCCCAGGAGATAACTAATAAAGTTGTCAAAGTTTGCCTTTGGGTGTGTGGGATATGGAAACGGCTGACTGAGCTTCAATAATTTTCTTTCTTTCCTGGAGGAAGGTACTATCTCTCCATCTCCCACAATTTATACTCATTGTTTTCGGCTTGCTGCACTTTTATTTTACTTCTCCATTTCTATTTCTTTTTATTATTGTTGATTCTCAAGAGCTGATTTTGTATCAAAATAAATTTTGATTGACTGATTGAACAGACTTGCTTAGATCTTGCAAACTGGAGGACATGGCCTCCTTTACTGAGCCAAGCCATCTCGCTTTGGGTCTTTCTCTTTTCCTACTGCCTTCCACTTTCCCTACCATTGTTCACTTTTCCAGAGAGTCTTGTCTTCTCATGATGTGACCAAAGTACAACAACCTCAGTTTTGTCATTTTAGCTTGATTTCATCTAGAACATACTTATTTTTCTTTTTGGCTGTCCATGGTTTCTGTCAAACTCTCCTCCAGCATCACATTTCAAATTAATCTTTCTTCCTGTCAGCTTTTTTCACAGTCCAACTTTCACATCCATAACAGTAATAAGGAATACCATTGCGTGGATTATCTTGACCTTGATCTCCAGATAGACATTCTTATCCTTAAAGATCTTTTCTAGTTCCTTCATGGTAGCCCTTCCAAGTCACAATCTCCTAATTTCTGGGCCAAGAATCAAAAATCTTGAACAATTTCAATTTCTTCATTGTCAGCCTTCAAATTGTATAGTTCCTCGGTAGTCATTCCTTTCATCTTCTTGATGTTCAGCTATAGTCCTGCTTTGGCATTCGCTTCTTTAACCTTCATCAGTAGCCATTTCAAGTCTTCACTATTTTCTGATAAGTAGTATGCGGTCATCTGTATATCTCAGATTGTCCCTTCTTTCAATTTTCACTCCGGCTTCTTCTAAATCAAATCCAGCTTTCTTTATATGTTATGTTCTGCATAGAGGTTGAACAGACAGAGAAATAATATGCATCCTTGCCTAACACCTTTGCCAATTGGAAACCATTCTGTTTCTCCATATTCTGTCCTAACAGTAGCCTCGTGTCCAGAGTACAGGTTGCACAACAACACAATCTGATGTTTCAGCAGCACACCCATTTCTTTTATCATCAGGCACCTCTGGTTAGACCAGCAAGGATAAGTAGGCCTTAATCTATAAAACACAGAGACTGATTTTGTACTGAAATGCTTTGCTGTGCTCCAGTAATCACTGTAAATCTGCAATATGATCTCTAGTGCCTCTTCTTCTTCTGAATTAACCTTGAATATCCGGCATTTCTCAGTTCAGGATCCTGCAATGGTTTGGATCAGAACTCAGTTCATTGGGCCAGCAATGCCCCCAGATGCAATGGACATCCAGCCTGCTCTCCTGAATGAAATGAAATCCTGCGCTCAAGCCATAGCTGACTTATGACAACCCCTGGCGGGATTTTCACAGCAAGATACTAACAGGTGGTTTTGCCATCGCCTGCCTCTGCAACCCTGATCTTCACTGGAGTTCTCCCATCCAATTACAAACCAAGGCTGACCCTGCTGAGCGTCTGAAATCCGAAGAGATCAGGCTTGCTTGGGCTATTCAGGTCAGGGCTCCAAACAAAATCCTGCCCGCAAGTCATTGCTGGCTACCGACGACCCCTGGTGGAGTTTTCATGGCAAGAGACTAACAGAGGTAGTTCGCCACTGCCTGCCTCTGCGACCCTGGTCTTCATTGGAGGTCTCCCATCCAATTACTAACCAAGCCTGGCCCTGCTTTGCTTCTGAGATCTAAGGAGACCAGGCCCACCTGGGCTAGCCAGGTCCAGGTCGCTCGCCTGCAAACCCTGGGAAATTTCTGCCGGAATACAGAGGCGGGGCAGCCCGTTCGAGAATCGGTGCGCGCCTCTCCAAGCGGCCATCACGACTAACATGGCTGCTGCGTTTCAGCCGGATAGAGAACGCGTGCAGGCGCTCTGGAAACGCTTGGAAAGGCCGATGCGCGCTTTGCCCCGCCATGAATCCATCCGGAGGGCCGCCTGGCCAACACTGCAGGGGGCGCAGGCGGAACCCCCTGTTTGAAAATCTACGCTCAGTCTGTTCCCTATGCACGGGTTCCAGCTCCCTCCCCCCCCCCCCCACTCGCCAAGGAACGCGGCTCCGGAAAGAGCAGCGGGAAGGCGCCGGCCTTACGGAGGCTGGGCGAGGGGGCCCCAGCAGGTGCTCGGCCCCGGCTGGGGGCGGCTCACCTGGACGTCGCTCAGCTCCACGCGCAGGTAGAGCTCGCGGTGGCGCTGCGCCCAGTGCACCTGCGGGGTGAGGCTGCCGCCGCCGCTCGGCATCTTCGCGGAGAGGAGAAGGAGGACGCGCGGCCACGGGAGGAGGCAGGCTGGCTGGCTGGAGGGCGCGCAGGCGCGGCAGCACCAGCCCGGCCCCCTCGGCTCCGCAGCCCCGGACAGGTTCCTTCCCCGGGAGGGAACGCGGCTGCGCGCCCGCCTCGCTGGAGAAGGCGCCTGGCCGGGGCGCTGCAGCGGGATCCTCGGTGCTCCGAAGGACGGGGCGGACCCTTCCCCGCCCGCCAGCAAACGCTGCCCCTAAAAGCATGCTTTGATTGAACTGAAAGTAATAGATTTCTTGCCCGTCTTCCCTTACTGCGGGCTCAGGGCGGGTTACATTCTAAGGTGGCGGAGAGTGCCGTAGCGGACTTATGGCGACTCCTGGTGGGGTTTTCAAGGCAAGCGACTAACAGAGGGGGATTGCCGTTGCCTGTCTCTGGAACCCCGTTCTTTGTTGGCGATCTCCCATCCACTTACTGTCTAAGACCGACCCTGCTTAGCTTCTGGGATCTGATGATATGGCGTGGTGGAGGAAAGTGTCCTCAAGTCATAGCTGACTTATGGCGCCCCCTGGCAGGGTTTTCAAGGCGAGCGACTAACAGAGGTGGTTTGCCATTGCCTGCCTCTGCAACCCTGGTCTTGGAGGTCTCCCATCCAATTACTAACCCAGTTACGACCCTGCTGGGATCTGATGATATGGAGTGGTGGAGGAAAGTGCCCTCAAGTTATAGCTGACTTATGGTTTTCATGGCAAGAGGCTAACAGAGGTAGTTTGCCATTGCCTGCCTCTGCAACCCTGCTGTTCCTTGGAGATCTCCCATCCACTTACTATCTAAGACCGACCCTCCTTAGCTTCTTAGATCTGATGATATGGTGGAAGAAAGTGCCCTTAAGTCATAGCTGACTTGTGGCGACCCTGGTGGGGTTTTCAAGGTAAGAGGCTAACAGGTGGTTTGCCGTTGCCTGCCTCTGCAACCTTGGTCTTCACTGGAGGCCTCCCATTCAAGTACTAACCAAGGCCAACCCCGCTTAGTTTCTGAGATCTGACTCACCGGGTCAGGGCACACCAGTAGTACAATAAATTAAAACAATACACATTAAATGATAAAATACACAAGTTTCATAATTCCAGTACAAAAGTTAAAACCTCGAAATCTACCATCTATATCAAACTAGTACAAGAAACAATGGGATATTTTTATCGTGGACAAAATCTCGGACTGCCTTCAGTCTATAGAATATTCACACTACCAGTCCACGTTTTTTGGGGCCATGGTTACTCTTTTTAAGCTACACAAACAATACAAAACAATTCTCTCTCTCTGATCCACTTGTCTACAGTTTTGTTAGTTTAACTTGATAAGCTCCTTTTTGAGGAGTGGAGATAATATTAGCCTGCCTGTTCAATCTCCATAATTTATAAATAGTTCATAACTTTTTTGAATTGTTAATTCGAAAAGTTGGGGGAGGGGAAACTTGTATACATATTTTTTTTAAAAAAAGTTAAAACCACAATCTAAAATGCAGCTTGTGACGGCTCACCATAATACATCCCACACAACAGTATTATGGAGGTAGGGCAGATAGGTCACAAATCCATCAGGAGGGCCACCTCACAACTGGCCCACTCTCCCCAAAGAGCCCACTGGGTCAGCTGGTGATCCAACTGGCCCAGCATCCTCTTCCAGTTGCCCAGGAGAGCCCAGCAAAGTGGCACAGAAGCTGAGGATGGGGCTTCCCAATATGTGGTTTTTGAGGTAGACTGCCTCTGGATATGGAGGTTTGTTTTAATTATTGTGGCTTGTAGCCACCGACGGACTCTTTCCTCCATGAGCATTTCTTTCTTTTTTAAAAAAAGTTTTTAATTTTATTTGATAGAGGAAAAAAACAGTAAACAGTAAAGACAGAATTTCTTTGAAATTCTAAGATTGGTCTGTTATGCATATAAGAGGTTAATTTGGCCAAAGATGTATAGTCATACAGTTTGTTCATCCACTCAGTCACCTCTGGGCAAGATCCTGTCTTCTGTTTTGCTACCCTCCCTGAGCATTTCTTCTTTTCTTGTGTAATTTATTCAGATTTGAGAAGAAAATTTCTGCATCCTTATCCGAGTAAGAAGCCTGTTCGGTTTTTTTAAAACGATCATTTAAATGACTCTTCTGTTAGCAGACCTGGATTTTAATATAACATTAGATGTGTGCAAATATATAGCTGCTGCAATTAAACCTAATTTGTTTTTAATGAATATTGAACAGCAATAACTTTTTAGTTTTATTGCTGTCTTTTTCTGGTCGAACAGTCTATTGGCTTTAAGAGCTAGATAGGATATGGATGGAATCGCATTCCCTTTGGTTAGGCAAAAGCCGTTTAAAAAATCAACAAGAGGGGAATAGTCTCCAATATGTAATCATACAAAGGGGGACTAAGTCCAAGGAGGCTATATAGACAAATCAATCATCACCAATAATCACAATTATTGAATACCAAAATAGTAAGTGCAATTATACAAAGTAATGCTTTTATCATAGAAGTAACCAATTGCAAACCACCAATCTTCAAGTATAACCAATGCTTCACAAAACAAGGTACCAATTGGTGGATTACAATGGACTATTCTATATAAAACATACCTTGTTTTGTGAAGCATTGGTTATACTTGAAAAGTTGTTTAAAGCCTGGCTGCTCCAACATCAAACTCAAGACTGCAAATCTGCACCGTTCCTTTCATTAGCACCAACCGAAATGACGCAAAACAGTCCACAAACTTTCTCTTTTTTTAATAATTAAATTTTTATTTCAATTGATAACTCAAAAACATACAACATAAAATACAATCAATCAATCATCCAGATCATATTTCTACCATCATCCGCAACTACAATAATTGATAATCCTTGAGATCCTACACAAAACCTAATCACATCATCCAAATCATGTATATAAATATACAGGGGTCATTTCATAGAAAAAGAGCTGGAGGAACTCATTAGCATAGCTCATTAGCATAACTCATTAGCATATGCCACAGCCCTTGACATCACTGGAAATGTGTCATTAGCATAATTGACTTGCATATGCCACACACCCCGATATCACCTATCCTAGCTGTTTTGGACCCAATCCTGGCCATTCAGGGCTGAAATTGGGCCCAAAATGGCAAAAGGGGGCTGAAAATGGCTGAAAAGGGGCCCAAAATGGTCAGGATCAGGCCACTGCTGAGCGGGAGAGTGATCCACCATCATCAGAGGTCTGATCCGGGCCGTTTCGACCCCAATCCAGGCCGAAACAGGCCCAAAATGGCTGAGAGTCAGGTGGGTGGGACCACCTGACATGTGACTTCTTTGGGGAACTACCGGAACTGCGTTCCCCCTCAAAATGAGCCCTGTAAATATATATAAAAAACATAATAGGTAACGTATACCATATATCTCTATGAAACTTGCTTATATAATATTTTCACTTCCATTCAAATATATTTCTATATATTTTCATATCTAATAACAATCCTTATTTTCAGCTACATAATCAAAAATAGTTTGGAGATGTTGTAAATGTTGGAGGCTCTCTAGGCCTCACCTGTAGGTTGAAAAAATGCAATAAGCCGTGAAAAAAATTGCTAGAAAAAATTGTTTTATAATTTGGGACATGCAATGTATTTATAGTCTTGGTAGCTGAAGAAGTGTGCTGTGACTCACGAAAGCTCATACCCTACCACAAATGTGGTTAGTCTTTTATGTGCTACTGGACTCTGGCTCTTTTCTACTGCAATAAGTTCAGTGTTTCCCAACCAGGTTTCCACGGAACCCTGGGGTGCCACAGGACTCCATCAGGGGTTCAGCAAGGTATTGCGGAATAAATATTTTGAAACATCTGAAAAATTCCAAACATCCCTTGAAATATCATGGTTATTTAGATTATGTGTGTCTTCACAAATAAAATTTATTGACAATGATTTAGCAGTGATTGAATTGCCGTCTCCACCATCAACCTTTTCATCAACCCCTAAACATGCTCATAGCCTGACCCGGATAGCCCAGGTGAGCCTGATCTTGTTAGATCTCAGAAGCTAAGCAGGGTTGGCCTTGGATAGTAAGTGGCCGGGAGACCTCCAACAAACACCAGGCTTGCAGCGGCAGGCAATGGCAAACCACCTCTGATAGTCACTTGCCATGAAAGCCCCACCAGGGGTCGCCATAAGGCAGCTATGCTTTGAGGGCACTCTCCACCTCCCCCCAAACATGTTCATAGTTTAGAGGTTCCTCCATGGAAAAATAGCTAGGAAGCCCCGCAATCAGGTCCTGAGCGCGCAGCCCCCTCCGTTCACCTTTAGGGCTCCAGACGTGCGTTTCCCCCCTCGCAGGTTCCCTTTCTCGCCAAGACTCAAGGCGACAAGGAGCGCCAATAACAGGATTTATCGCCCTGAGTGAGTTCCTGGCCAGATGGCCGCTGCGTTTGGCTTAAGCGCTGGGAGGGCCTTTTTTGGCCGGGGTTGAGCCCGCCTACCGGGCTTGCACTCGGGGCTCGCTCTGCAGCAGTCTCCGTGCGCAAGGCCGCGCATGCAGCCCAGGGAAAGGCGGGCGGGCGGGCGAGCGAGCAAGAGCGCGCGCGGCCGGGCTTCCTCCGTGGCCGGCGGGGGCGGTGTGCAGGCCGGGCCGGCTGGCGCAGGGCGTGGGGCGCCGCTCCTGGCTGCTGCTCCGGAGAGGGAGACGAGGAAACGGAAGCGCCGCCGCCGTGCTGGCTGCTGCTGCTGCTGCACCACCGGCCGCAGGAACTGGGAGGAAGGCGCAGCGTCCCTGAGTGAGTACCCAGAAGCGGCCAGACGTCCCCCCGCCCCGATCGCCTGCACGGGGAGGGTGGAAACTGCCTCCCCCCGTCCGCCCGCAGAGATCTGCTTGTCCTTGCCGGTTCTGTGCCAAGGCGACTGTGCCAACGCCTGCGGGCGTGCCCGGCGCCCCTCTGCTGGGGGAGCCCTGCAGGGGTGGGGGGCGATTCGCCCCAAGCCCCCCTTCCTCCCCCAGCGCCACCTTCTGCCGCCTCCCCCCTCCTCCCCATGCCAGCCAGCCCTGGCACAAAGCTGGGGGCAAGCAAGGACACGGGAGAGTGCTCGGGCAGCCTTGGAGGCCAGCCCGAGTCAACAGACTTTTACCCGAGACCACCACACTCCAGCCACAAGAGACAGCTGGGGGTGCCTCCTGGCAGGGCCGGTTTTCTAGCCAAGGCCCAGGGCAAGTGCTTGGGGCAACACCGTGGAGAGGGGCTCAGTGTGTGCATGGGCTTTAGGGATTGATTTAGTCCATTTTTATCCCACTCGGAACAGTGCTATGGTTTGCCTCTGTCTTATCCTTGCAGCAACCCTGTGAGGTAGGTTGGGCAGTGATTGGCCCAAGGCCCCCCACTGAGCTTCCGTGGCAGAGGGGAATATTCGAACCTGGCTCTCCCAGATCCTAGCCTGATGTTCTCTCCACTATATATCATCATAGTGCCATGGAAGGTGATTAATATCGTAGGGCCTGTGTTGCTGCTGGTCAAGATGGAGCGAAGCCTTGAGTTTACTGTAGGGACTGTTCCAGACCTGGCCAGCAGTGGCATGGGCCCAAAGAGAGGACGGGTGCTCCTTGCTTTGGGTGCCAGAATGCTTTGGACCCAGCTCCTTTGTCTGATCCCTGACTTGGATAGCCCAGGTGAGCCTGATCTCGCCAGATCTCAGAAGCTAAGCAGAGTCAGCCTTGGTTAGTAATTGGATGGGTGTCCTCCAACAAAGACCAGGGTTGCAGAGGTAGGCAATGGCAAACCACCTCTGTTAGTCTCTTGCCATGAAAACCCTGCCAGGAGTCGCCACAAGTCAACTATGACCCGAGGGCGCTCTCTACCACCAGCACCACCACCTTTGTATGAGGCATGCTGTTAAGTTCCCACAAGGTGCCGCCTTGGCTGTGCTCCAAGAGAATTGGTCAACCACCTTATAGTATGCCTTAAAAACTTTTGTGATGCCCAGGGGTAGACGTGGTCCCTAAAAGTGAACGTTTGAAAGAGAAGAAACTGCCCCGCTGGGCAGTGCACAATTATGTTTCTGTCCCACGTTTCCAAGTAGCTTTCGTGGCATAAATATTCCAATCTTTGCAATGATAGAACGTTAGCTGAGCAACTGCATAATAAAATAAGACCCAGCATCGAATCTTAGCTACCCAAACAGAAGGTGCGCTCCAAAGAGGACTTGGGGTTTCTTTCCAGGTCCCAACATGCAACATGGCAGCAGCGATGGAGACTGAACAGGCCGGCCTTGAAATCTTTGAAACATCTGAGCGCAAAGAGAATGCGGCATCGGAGGAGAAGATAAAGCTGGACACTTACTATGTGGAAAGGCATTCCTGGAGCCAGTTGAAGAAACTGCTTTCAGATACCCGGAAGTACCACAGCAGTCTGATGGCCAAGGCGCCGCACGACTTCACATTTGTGAAGCGCAACGATCCCGAAGGGCCGCACTCGGACAGGGTCTACTACCTTGGTATGTTCGCCTGCTGGAGATGGATCTCATTTCAAAGAGAGGGAATATTGACGGGCGAGCTCTCCGGGCCTTCGGGCTTAATGGTTGGACTTAGCATGGGCTGCTTCCACACAGCAAGGATGCGCTGTTTGGCATTCACAATGGCCGCAGAGCATCTAGAAATAGGAGTTTTCCGCACTCTCTTCCATCAGTCACCATTTGGTCTGCATTCCCCTCCTACTGCATCACTGAAGGTTTTTATTAGGACTCTTGTAAAAAAAAATCTGGAATAACTAATTTCTTTTTTTAAAAGCCCTCTGATGGTCATGGGTGGGGAATGGCAGTTACGAGGGGTTGTAAAATGAATCCGTAGTGGCAGACGTGGCTAGGCTGTTCTGAAGGCAAATCCAAATTAAAAGTATTTCAAAGGTGATGATAATAAAAGGCGACATTTGATGATTTTAACCAGGGCGTTAATATCCTTTGGTTTAGTTAAGACAGATTTAATTTGAGAAGTGCGACTAATAAGTTAAGGGGAGAGAAGGTAGCATTATATAGCCCGATCTTTTCAGATCTCTAAAGCTAAGAAGATTCAGTATGGGAACCACCAAGGAAGACTCTGTAGAGGAAGGAAATGGGAAATCACCTCTACTTCTCACTTGCCTTGTAAAATCCTTGCCGGGGTCGCCATAAATTGGCGTTGGAATTGTTTTTATCTATCATGCTACCTTGTTTTATATTTTTGATACGATCCACTCTGAGCCTGTTTTACAGGGAGCGCAGAATATAAGTGCAATAAAATAAATAAGTTGCAACTTGACAACACACAAATACTGTAATACAGCATACTTGAAAAAACCCACAACCTTATTTTGGTTTTGGATGAATGAATTTATTTGTGGTCAGAGACCATAATAATGACAATACATCCTTATCAGTCAATAAATAATTAAATCCAGCGTAAAAATGTAAAGGTTTTGGGTGCCAAGAAACAAAGAAGGCTTTTTTTCCTGAATGCATGATGGTTTGGTTAACTTGTAGTTCTCTTGCACTTTGGTATCTCAGAACAGCACTTAAAATATTATTTTGGTAATACGTAGATGTATTGAAACGCAACTGCTTAATGACTTAAAAAGCAGATGATTAATCAAACGTTGTTTTAAATTATGACTAGAGGATGTTTGATTCTTGGAGAGAAGTCTGGCGCCAGACCCAGTTTCATTCAGACACGAATTCACAGGTCGCGTCTTTCTTGTTGAGGCCTCGATAGGATTAATCTCAGATAGAGTCTTTTCTCCATTCCTTTGGATGGCATTTGATTAATAAGCGAAATCCATGCCATGTCTGTGTTTTGCCTTTTCAGCGATGTCCAGTGAGAACAGGGAAAATACGTTGTTTTATTCCGAAATCCCCAAAACCATAAACAAGGGTGCTGTGCTTATGTTTTCCTGGAAGCCCCTCTTGGATCTCTTTCAGGTGGGTGAATCTTTCTCATTACATCCATCTTTCCCTTATTGCCTTTCCTCCAGTGGAAATTCTCATTTGAGTGCCCTGCAGTTTCCAGTGATAAAAGCCAGGCAAGGAGTCCCAGGGAGAATCTGAACGGCTTCCTAGATTTCGCTGCCGAGCTGAATTCTTCACGGATGGAAATTAAAGCATTGACTACTTTTAAAATAAAAATTAAAGCATTGGCTACTTTAAAATGTTTTGTATTTTGAGATATCCCTTCCTGAAAAACTAGTTTGACGAGTGGATTATCGTTTCAGGTGGGTGGCCATGTTGTTCTGCAGTATTTGAGCAAGGTTGAAGTCCAATAGCTCCTTAAAGGTGCTGAAGAAAGGCGCTCTGACGCTCAAAAGCTGTCACCCTGAAAATCTTGTTGGCCGCAAAGGGGCCACTAGACTCAAATCTTCTGTTCTACTGTGGATCAACACAGCTACCCACCTAAAACGAAGTATAAGCTTTCGACACTCAAGCTCCCTTGGTCAGATGTGAGTAGGAATGAAGATCTGAATCTTTTTATTTACACATGTTAATTTTCTGCATTTCCTCCCCTGCTTTAATCAGGCTAATTACATTTCACATTGTACCTCCGCATCCTGTCTTACTTCTTTGCAACACACCTCCCACCTTCTGACTAAGATAAAAAGACTCAGATCTCTGTTCCTACTAGTCTCTAGTGTTTTATACATGATGCCTTTAAAACGGTATTCGCTCCAATCGAAATGGAATCGGCACGGTTCTCCTAAATTCTGCATCGTCTGACAACGGGAGCTTGACTGTCGGAAACGTATACCCTGGAAATTCTTTATTGGTCTCCAAGGAGATACTGGACTCAAACCTTGGCCCTTTTCACACTACTTACTTGCTTCCGGAACATCACAAAATGTAGCGCAAAAACCGTGGAAGATAGCGTCTTCTCGTGAGAGTTTTGCGTGATGTCACACCAAACTTTCGTGAGAAGACACTATCTTCTGCGTTTTTTGCGCTACATTTCGCGATGTTCCGGAAGCAGGTAAGTAGTGTGAAAAGGGCCCTTGTTCTGTATGGATCATGTCTTTCCGTTCAGCTCTGCTCTGTTAAAATACAGCCTTCCTCCAATCGAAGCGAACTTTCTCCAGAGTATTCGCTTATTCTGCTCAAAGAAGGGTCTGCATTTAGTTTAGCGGAATGGCAAGGCACACCTCTTTGCAAGAAATAGATGGCTTTTTTTCTCGTTTCCCCCTAATCAGGCCAGCTTAGATTATGGGATGTACTCCCGTGAGGAGGAATTGCTGCGGGAAAGGAAGCGAATTGGGACGGTGGGGATCGCCTCATACGATTACCACCGAGAAAGTGGCACGTTTCTGTTCCAAGCTGGCAATGGGATTTATCATGTGAAAGACGGAGGCCCCGGAGGGTTCACGGTGAGTAGAAAAGGATGGGTGTAAATCTATGAGCTTATTGATTTTGCTGGTACTGAGGGCCAAGCTCCAATGACAAATGACACTTGAACGGCAAGTGGATTGAGCAGAGGGCAAGTGAACAGGGAGAAATACACTTGCCGTTCAAGTGTCATTCGTCACTTGTAGCTTGGCCCTGAGATCATAAGGAGGGGGTCTTCATACGTACACTTGAGGTTGAGCTGGTAAGACCTTTTCTGTTGGTGAACCCTGCCTCTGGAATTCCCAAAATGGACGGAGGAGGCATTTGCCTTCTTGTGGGGCTACATGTCTTTCCCAGCAGTACACAGGGAGCTCCTTTCCATGCCCCTTAAGCCTGTTTTGGTTCAGGAAAAGGGCGTGGTGCGGTAGGCCAAAGCCCCACGCCCACCCCACAGCCCCAATTCAAATCAGGACCATGTTGCTCAGGAGATGAATTCCTTTGCGCCCGATGGCTCACAGTTTCCAAGTCCAAACTCAAATTCGACATGTTAACAAATTGTAACATGCAGTCTGATGATTGCCAGATGCCTCACAAAAAATTAAAGAGTACATAAGCATCAGTCTGTTCAAAACAGAGCATATAACCATAGAGATGAAGAGTAGTTCTGATCTTATTTTGGTTGAAACATCATTTTCTAAGGCCTGTTTCATGAACAAGCCGGGATATAGATTTGTTTTGCAAAAATATGCAAAATATATGCTGCCGGATGCTGTAATAGTGTAACCCTGTGCTCTCCATTCTTTCCTGTCCTCATTTTCTATGATGACAAACATTTTTGAATACTCATGTCAAAGGTTGCCTGGTCCAAAGAAACACGTTCTCGTTTTTCCCCCTGTCCGTTTCCACAGAAGCAGCCCTTGCGGCCCAATTTGGTGGAGACGAGCTGTCCCAACATACGGATGGACCCCAAGCTCTGCCCGGCGGATCCCGACTGGATTGCGTTTATCCACAGCAATGACATCTGGATCTCTAATCTAGCAACTAGGGAAGAAAGGAGGCTGACGTTTGTACACAAAGGTGATTTGCCTTTGGCTCGGCACAGAACAAAACTTAACCATGGTTAGCGCTGAGCATGGTTTGTTGTCTTAACCCTGGTTGAGATCTCAGATGTCTGCCTGCCTGAGATTTTTATCAAACCCATCCCCGAAGGAGCACTTAATAGCGTCCATTGTTAATCCTTACAAGAACTCTCTGAGGTAGGTTACGCTGATGGAGCCTCATGGTTGAGATCAGATTTGAACCTGGGTCTCCAGGCTCCTAGCTTGATGCTATAACCACTACAACCCTCTGGCTGGCTCTGAAAACCATGGTTAGTTGGCTGAACAAAGCCCTGCTTCCATAGGCATGCATATAGGAAGAGGATGCTGGCACAACCTGCTTTCCTTTTGCAAGCAGAAAGGCCAAAGGTTCAGGGAACCAGCTTTAGCCAGGGCTTGCTTAATACACTGTGTAACCACTGGTTCAAGTCCATTTGTTTCATATCCTAGTTTTCGGCCAATGTTTAACCATAGTTTAGGAATTCAAACACGGGGCTGAATCATAGCAAAGGGATGCAAACGAGGGCTATGAGCTGCATTCAGATATCACTTTCAACCACCACGAAACTGGGATGCATACAAAAGCAGCATGATACCACACTGATATCTTGGCCTTGTTCCTCCCTTCCTTCTTACACAGAGAATCTTAGTTGGAAACAAACTCCAGTTTTTTATGATGTATGATGAAGGTGCAGGGATTAACTGGGGTCAGTTTTTCTGTCCACAAACTGAGGTTCTGAATCCAGGTATGAGCTTTCGTGAGCCACAGCTCACTTCTTCAAATACCAGGTATCTGAAGAAGTGAGCTGTGACTCACAAATGCTCATACCCTACCACAACTGTTGTTGGTCTTATAGGTGCTACTGGACTCTGGCTCTTTCCTACTATCTCAGGGTTGTTGTGAGGATAAAATAGAGGAGAGGAGAACAATTAAGCTGCTTTGGTCTCCACCGGGGAGAAAGGCAGGGTATAAATGAAGCCAGTAAAATAAATCTTGTAAGCTTGAAATTAGGAAGTGACTATTAAGTTTATAACCTCATTATTAATAAGTTTGATGCCTGGGTTGTTGTTTTTTTCCTGGACCTAATAAAACTGTTTGCCCTCTGAAGCCATTTGTTCAATGCCATAAACCCTAATAACAGAGAGCCAAGCTACAAGTGATGAATGACACTTGAACAGCAAGTGAACAGACTCACGTGTATTCCTCCCTGTTCACTCGTTCAAGTGTCATTCGTCACTTGTAGCTTGGCCCAAACACTAGACCCAGACAAGAGAGAAGCTGAGGTAAGAGTCACTTCTTTGAAACATCTGGAGGTCTTTACTCGCAAAGTCAACATTATGCTTGGCTATTACAATATTGTATGTAAGAGTATTTTATATTCAATTGTTTATTTTTTGTAAATGCGCTCACAATCGAATGTTCATAGAGGATATATTAAGGAAAGTGCTTTGCTTAAGGTGTGATTAGGCTCTTTCCACAGAGGCTTGCTTATATTACAATTATTACACTGTGTATCCTTTTTGTTTTTGTTATAAACGCCATAATAACAAATGCTAGACTCAGACAGGAGAGAAGCTGAGATAGAAGGCCAAGCTACAAGTGACACTTGAACGGCAAGTGGATCGAGTGGAGGGCAAGTGAACAGGGAGGAATACACTTGCCGTTCAAGTGTCATTCGTCACTTGTAGTTTGGCCCAGAGTCACTTCTTGGAAACATGTGGAGCTCTTTACTTGGAAAGCACCTTTTGGTGTCACCTCAGTTTGGTGAGAGCCAGTTTGGTGTAGTGGTTAAGAGCGCGGGACTCTAATCTGGAGAGCCGGGTTTGATTCCCCACTCCTTCACTTGAAGCCAGCTGGGTGACCTTGGGCTAGTCGCAGTTCTCTGGAGCGCTCTCAGCTCCACCCACCTCACAGGGTGTTTTGTTGTGGGGATAATAATAACATACTTTGTAAACCGCTCTGAGCGGGCATTAAGTTGTCCTGAAGGGCGGTATATAAATTGAATGTTGTTGTTGTTATTCAGTTCTCTGGCCTGCACAGGCTGATCTTTTGCAAGGAGAGACCTTTACTAGTTAGCTTAGGCACATGGTTAACCCCTGGATTAGTGGCTGTGGTAAGAGCAAATCCTGCTTGGACAGTTTCATTGACAGGGCTTCTTCATCGGAGCAGAGGCACTCGGTGTCGATGTGCAGGCTGGCCCAGGGAGATGAATTTGTGACTTCCCTGGAGTTTTTAGCCCTTCCATCACAATGCTATCCATTTTGCTAGTTTGCAATACGCATTGCATCTTTTTTCCTGCCAGTTTTCCTTCCTCGGAAAAATGACATTTCTTGTACCTTTGCAGAATTCACCAATGTTGAAGATGACCCCAAATCCGCAGGAGTCGCCACATTTGTGCTGCAGGAGGAATTCGACAGATACACCGGCTACTGGTGGTGCCCTACTGCGGAGCCAAGTAAGTATGCAAAACCTGCTGGGCCTGACTGTTTCCTCCAATGCCCTGACTTTTGGGCTAGAACTAAATTTCCTCTTCTTGCATTTGCACTGTAAGGTAGTACTTGTTATTTCAAAACATGGTCTTTGATCTTGGCTGGTACCTCGGTGGATTCTTTCACCGCAGTATCCATTTTTTTAAAAGTGGCTAAAGACACACAAGTTGAAGTGAAGCACAGAGGGAGTTGTGTGGGGATGAAGGTGAATCCTGAACTGGAAAGCTTAAGGCAGAACAGCAGTGCAGGGAATTAGCATTCGTCTTAAACAGAGTTTAATGTAGAGTTCCTTTATCTCCAAACTGTTATGCCCTGGAATCCCTGCTGGTCAGGGGAATTCAGGGCAAGATCCAGGGGTGGCTGCAGTTAAGGTCCCCAGGATTTGTCAAGCTTCCCTTCTTGGGGAAGAATTCTCAAATGGGAAGGTGAGCCTGCCTCTGGTGGACTTTCACAAGTGCAGTCCTAAGTAGAGATGGGCACGAACCGAAATACGAACCAAAATTACGCATGAACCAGGCCGGTTCATGGTTCGTGAACCACGGTTTGTCAGATCCCATTTCGGACGATCTGCCACGAACTTTTAGGCTAGTTCGTTTGGTTTGTTTTTTGGTTCGTCATGGCTGACCTGGTTTGTTTTTTGGTTCGTCACAGCTGACCTGGAAGTGACGTTTTCATGAACCAAATGAACCAGTTCGCGAAGCGGGGGCAGGTTCATGAAAGTTCGTGGTTCGTGAAATTTGCCGAACCACGAAACACATGGTTCGGGTTTTTTCTGGTTCATGCCCATCTCTAGTCCTAAGTGGAGTTACACCCTTCTAAGCCTTGGAAAAGAGGAAGAATCCAGTAGCACCTATTAGACTAACAAAATTAGTGGTAGGATATGAGCTTTCATGAGTCACAGCTCACTTCTTCAAATACAGCTGGAATGTGAGTCCATCTGTCCTTATATCTCGGAGAGTGGAGTGATTGCAGAAGCCGAATGATAACAACTGGTAAATGACAATAGCAGGCATGACTGAATAGGGTGGGGTATGCAGAGGAGTGGTGGGTGTGGAGAAACTAGCATTGGTGATGAGACAGGAAGCCTCTGTCTTGATTCAGTCCAGGTGGATGCATTGTCTGGAGCTTTATTATCAGTTGCAATTCTGTGCCGACAGGAGAGGCTGCCCCAAGAAATAAATCCGAAATACCACAATCACAGTCCCCAGGGACAATATCTGCTGAACTATGCGGACATTGTCCCTGGGGACTGTGATTGTGGTATATCACATAACCGCCCTGAGCCCATTTGTGGGGAGGGCGGGGTATAAATCGAATAAAATAAATAAATAATAATAAGAAATAATCAGTTGCAATTCAGCAGCCTCTTTTTCTAATCTCCCTTTGAAATTCCTCTGCAGGAGAACTGCTACTTGTAGGTCAGCAACTGAATGTCCTGGAACCTTAAAAGGTCCCCCCACTGTTTTTTGAATGCTTTGGTTCCTGCAATCAACAGGCCTTCAGTGGGCTTTCGAAGGGTGTAATTCTGCTGAGGATGGCACCATTCAAGAGAGCTATAAATAGGGCATGAATCCCTGTGATAGGCTAGGGACAGCTGAGCTGCTGGCTCAAGACTTACTGCTCAAATTCCTGGGCTCCTCAAGATAACACTCTTCAGCCCCACTGATCCCAAAACATGCCTCAGTAGCTCAAGTGGGAGAGCAGTTGCTTTGCACACAGAAGGTCCCCGGTTCCGTCCCTGCTGTTTCCAGGGAAGAGGGGCTCCCAGGGCTTAGAATACGCCTTTTCTGTTTGAAGGCTTTGGGAACAATTCTGGGCTGGAACATACTAGGGAGCCTCCTGTCTTCAGAGGAGTCTGTCAGTTCCTGGGATTCTTCCGCTGCGTCTCCCGTTTAGTATTCAGCCGTGGGCTGCCGTGATCCTGATATTTGGGCAGCTTGTCATCTGCAGAGATGAGCCACCCCCACACAGCCGGCTCTCAACTGTTCCTGCAATTCAGCCTTCCCGCAAGACTTTTCTTTGCTGTCAGAACAAGAAAATGGTGATTCAGCAGCCAGGAGGGAGCCTTAGCTCCTTTCCAGGGAGGACATGGCTAGTTCCATCCACGGTCTCTTGCACCCCTTTCAAAATTGGTCCAAGCGGCAGGCTTTAGAAGGCGAGTCCTCTGCCTGATCTTCTCAGGTAGTAAGCCAAATGGGGGCAGGAACCACGATTGCATTCAGTGGAATGGTTTTTTTTTATATATATGCATCTTGGATTTACTGAAATGCATACATTCCTCTTGGTAGCGGTTGGCGGAGGCAAAATTCTTAGAATTCTGTATGAAGAAAACGATGAGTCAGAGGTGGAAATCATTCACGTCACGTCCCCCATGCTGGAGACAAGGAGGACAGATTCTTTCCGCTACCCCAAAACAGGTGAGAAATCCCACCGCAAGATGTGCGGGGCTATCCTAAGAACACTTGCCTGGGAATATGTTCCACTTAATCAGATTCTGGGTAGATTGGTTCAGGATTGCTATGTTAATCATCTTAAAAGCCAAAAAAGAGGCTGCCCTGAAAAGCACGAGATACCGCAGGTGGAGGGAAACCCCCTAACAGGGCTGTAACTTAAGATGTCCTGGGAAATGTCAGTAAGCAAAGCGCCTTAATGCATGTAGGAGAATTTAGAGACTGAAAGGTTTTCGGCATCATTGTTTGCCCTTGACAAAGCTATAAAGCGAAATCATAATCTTTGCTGGCATCGAGTTTGTCGTGGGTCGGGGCCACAGGAGGCGTTCAGCCCCTGGTGTCCTTCCGATTTGCCTACCTGTGAATAAATTGGAAATGAGTGACACTCGTGCCCATTAAGCTGGAACGTTTCCTTTTATGTGAATACTTATCTCCGTTGGATACAGTCTTGCGAAGAAGAGCTTGTCCAGGCGCATCTGCAATATCTAAGAGGAATAATACAACAAAAAGAAAACCTTTAAAAGGTCACTGTGAATTTTTATATTGTGTTGGTAATATTACTGTGAACATGTTTTTGTATATTGTCTCTGGGATATTTATGGCATCGAGGTATAATTATGTATAGGAATTTGCTTGAGCACTTTGCACTTTAGTACTGAACATTTGAATTATAAAATATGAAAATTATATATAAGTATTTTTGTATAACGATTCATTGTTCGATTTGTAATGGTTTAGTCTTGGCGTGACTTCTCACGGTACAGCCCTGTTAGAGGGTTCCCCTCGGTCTGTGGTATCGTGTTAATCATCTTGGCAGATGAGACCAGTGAGCCATTTCTGTGTGAATAAACTTTGGAGATCCAAGGTTACCCTGCTCGGGCGACCAAAATAAACATTTGCATTGGCCTAATTCCTTTGCTGTCTTCCTTTGTAGGCACTGCTAACCCCAAAGTCACTTTCAAATTATCTGAAATATCCGTTGCTGCTGATGGAAATGTAAGTCTGATATCTTGTTCGTTTTATATTGGAGTTGGTGGCTTACTCCTTTGACTCACATAGAGGGACTAGGGATCAGAATTCAGTAGGGTTCAGAATTCAGTAGGGTTCAGAATTCAGTAGGGTTTAGAATTCAGTAGGTCCGGTTCAAGGTTTTGGTGTTGACCTACAAAGCCCTGTGCGGACTGGGCCCAGCATATCTGTAGGACCGCCTCTCCCCATATGTACCCCAGAGGATGCTTCGTTCAACAAATAAACAACTGTTGGTGGTCCCTGGCTCAAGGGAGGCCCGCCTGGCCTCGACCAGAGCCAGGGCCTTTTCGATCCTGGCACCGCCCTGGTGGAACTCTCTCTCTGAGGAAACCAGGGCCTGGCGGGATTTCTTATCTTTCCGCCGGGCCTTTAAGACAGAGTTGTTCCGCCAGGCATATGGGGGAGGCTAGGTTGGGCCCCCACCGGCCACACCAAAGATTTGTCCACCACCCTACACATGAGCCAGGGCTTGAAAAGCAGTATTTTATCATCGCCATCTGAAGAGAAGCTGTATTGTATAAAGTTGTTTTAATGTTATTTGTATACTGTTTTATCTTTTTAAAAATTGTATTTATGTAAATTGAAATGATGTACTCTGCCCTGAGCCTGCCTGGCGGGGAGGGTGGGCTAAAAATCTAATAGAATGAATGAATGAATGAATTTCCCCCCTGACATGGGATTCCCATGAATTTCCCCCCTTCCCCCCCATACCCTGCCTCCCCTTAATGGAGGCTTGCATTTGGAAAACTTGGATAGTTTTGAAATAGCTTTTCTGAATGCTGGAACTTCTCTCCTCTGACAGATTTTGGACGTGGTGGATAAAGAGCTTGTGCAACCCTTTGAGATCCTCTTTGAAGGGGTGGAGTATATTGCCAGAGCTGGATGGACTGTGGAGGGCAAATAGTGCGTATGTTACTCTACCTCTATTTCCCCAAAGGCTCGGGGATTGCAGTGTCTCAGACTGCACTGTTTGGAGTCCCGTTTTCAGCAACAAATCCAGGAGACAGCTTTCTAAATCTGTACGGTTGAGGGGTTTTAAAATGTTTTTGTGAGAGCTGGCCCCAATGTAAAAAGCTTTCTCTCTGTTTAAGTAAGGTACCTTGACCTGAATGGCCCAGGCTGTCCCAAACTCATCCGATCTTGGAAGCTAAGCTGGGTTAGCCCTGGTTAGTACTTGGATGGGAGACCACAAAGGAAGTCCAGGGTCTCTACGCAGAGGCACCTCTGTTCGTCTCTTGCCTTGAAAACCCCGTGAGGGGTTGCCATAAATGAGCTGTGAATTGACTGTTGTTTACACACACAAATAAAGTAAAACAGGATTCAGAATAAGGAACAACATCTTTAAAATGCATTTGCTTGTAGACTGATGTGTTTGTTTTCTGTAAAGTTACTAAACTGCAAAATAAAGCAAGCAACACACAAGCCAGCCGATATAATCAACTTCTGAAAGCACACATGGAATCAAAACAGAAACGGGCAGCAGTCTCTCTGTGCCTGGCTGACAAACAATCTCAATATTGGTGCCTGAGGAACCCCTTAGGAACATGGCTTCCACCCCGGGGGTGAGGCCAAGACGTTTCTGTCCTGAGCATCTGCCCAACAGGACTTCTAAGGGCGAGGCACTCTATGAAGATCTTGGCAGATGGGACAGTTCAGTGCTTTCCGTCCTGTACATGTTGTTAATTTTCGGTCAACAGAGACTCGGGTTTGTTAGCTAGAGAACCCCTTTTTTCTAAAAACGACAAGTGTCACAAAATTGGTCTCGGAGCTGCCTTACATAGTTAGGAAAATTGTTTTCTTGGGCATCCAGTTCTGTCGAGAGTTGTCCCAAGCTTCCAGATTCCAGTTTGGTGTAATAGTTAAGAGTGGCAGGACTCTAATCTGGAGAGCCAGGTTTGATTCCCCACTCCGCTGCTTGAAGCCAGCTGGGTGACCTTGGGCCAGTCGCAGCTCTCTCATAGCTCTCAGCCTGGGGATAATAATGACACTGACTTTGTAAACCACTCTTGAGTGTTGTGTTAAGTTGTCCTGAAGAGCAGTATAGAAGCACAAGGTTGTTATTATTCTAGCTCCCCTGTGACTTACCCAGCTACTTGGTCCCCCAAGATAACCTAGACTCTCCTCCTGAAACTTGATCCCCCCCCAACCCAACCCCTGATAACAGTGTTGTGAATCCCAAAGCTTTCTTGGAAGCACATCCCCTAGAAATGGGGAGGCAGCTTAGGGGGAAGAATTCTGAAGTGGTAGAATGGGCCACATCAGACCGTGGGTGGAATGGGGGTGAGTTCATATTTTTAGTCCCTGCAAATAAAAAGCTAGCACCTCAGGGAGAAAAATCCTTTGCCTGCTGTACTGCTTTTCCAATTTCAGGGGATTATTCTTAGGAAGGAAATCTTATGAACAGAATCCTTTAACCTGTAGTTGGAAGCAGCACAAGCTTGTTCTGTCGCTTCCCTAGGCTGGGTGTCTAGACCAGGCCTGACTTCAGTTTCACCTGGCTACAGCTAGGACCATATCACTTTGTCTGACGTGCTCAGCCGATGCAGGCCAATGCAGCTTCTGTTTCAATTGCCTCTCCGATCTGACTAGTGCGTGGGCAATCTTCCTCGATCGTTCCCAAACGAGGCTTCAAATTGTGCTGCTCCCCCCTGCTTTATTTATACCTGTGGAAGACGATGCCATGGAGAGGCAACAGCTGATCGACGCCGTGCCAGATTCTGTGACGCCTTTGATCATTTATGAAGAAACAACAGATATCTGGATAAACGTAAGAATTTATCGTGCTGGCTTTTGATTTATAGCGGAACCGGCTCATTGGGCGAGCTGCTGTGGTCATGAAAAGATATTGGTAAAGTTCTGGTTGCTCAGAGGGGAAAGATCAGCTATAGAACGTTGACAGGTACAGCTTCTGTCAAAAGCAAAAATGGTCAGTCTGATTATAGGGAAAACTTCACATCGGATACATCACTGTGGTGTATAGTGGTTAAACTGTTCAAATCCTCGCCCTGCCATGAAGCTAATTGGGTGGACTTAGACCATTCTCTCTTAGCCTAGCCTACCCAACAGGGTTGTTGTGGGGATAAAATAGAGGAAAGGAGAACTACGTGTTACGCCTTGGAAGACGAATGAAATAAAAATGTACTAGCTAGATAGATCTAGGGCTGGATGATGTTTGTACTGTACAATAGGAAGATAGTGATGGGGTGGGGTAGAAGTTAGCAGATCAAAGTGGGGAGTGCTGAATTTTATGTATATCTTCTAAGAAAGCTGCCGATTTTTTTCCCTCCTAATCTCAAGCCTGATTGAACTCTCAATCCTTTTCTGTTTCCGCAGATCCATGACATCTTCCACATTTTCCCCCAAACCCGGGAGGATGTGATAGAGTTCATTTTTGCCTCGGAGTGCAAAACAGGTTTCCGGCACCTGTACAAAATCACAACGGTTCTGAAGGACAGCAGATACAAACGCTCTTGTGGAGGACTGCCTGCCCCAAGTAATCGGCTCCTGCTGTTTTCCTTTTAAACGTTTAATGAAACTGTAACATGCGGCGGTTGTGAGCGTTGATTTCTTTGGAGTTGGGGTTTGTTTTTTTTAAGTCGGAATCCTATCAGAAATGTTTTAGTTGCTGAAGTTATCCTTTAGAATCCGTAGAGGACAATGTGTATTTCGCACATCTGCCGTGCACATTGCAGCGCGCTTAACATTCTTTGTTTTTAAAAACTAAGCTGCTAGTTAGGACTATAAAAGTATGCTTCATATGTTGTAGAATATGCATGAAGAAATCTTGATAGCCAAAGAAGCCTGGAGGGTGAGAGAAAAATTAACTTCTGCCCCCTTAGTTTAATAGCATCGACATCAGCAGAGTAAATTGGACAAACTCAGCAATAGTGGGCAACTTATTTTCATAACTGTAATTTGCTCAGATTGTAGAGCATGTCCGTGTAGGATGAGACTGACTTGCCTTCCCAAGCTACTGCAGTGAGCTTCTTTTGCCAAAGAAGGTTTCAAACCTGGGTGGCTTCCATTTGAAAACCAAACTCTGTAGCCACTACACAGCACTGCCCCTCTAAAGTGCTTAGACAGATGGAGAGTCTGGTGGTTTCAGTGCAATGTTGGAATGTTCCTGCTGAGTTCAGTGCTCCATCTGCCACGGTTCTCGCTGGGTGACCTTCAGCTATCGCTCTCTCGGCATAGCCTGCTTCACAGGGACTGTACTAATCTCACACTTTGTAATCCGCCTTGGGTCTCAGTGAGAAAGGCAGACTATAAATGACATAAACAGACAAACAAATAAATAAAACCAAACCCATGTATAAATTTTAATGAACTATAGAACATTAATTGTCGAAGGCTTTCACGGCCGTAGAACGATGGTTGTTGTGGATTTTCCGGGCTGTATGGCCGTGGTCTTGGCATTGTAGTTCCTGACGTTTCGCCAGCAGCTGTGACTGGCATCTTTAGAGGTGTAGCACCAAAAGACAGAGATCTCTCAGTGCCACCGTGTGGAAAAGATGTTGGCAGGTAATTTATATCTACTCAGGAAGGTGGGGTTGGGCTGAGTCATCCTGTAAGCATAAGCACAATTTCAACAGGAAAGAAGAGACTTTAAGAATGAATATAGCAGTCCTGAAAAACACCAGGCTAACAAAAGACTCTATACCCTACAATAGCCCTGCAGAGAAGATTAGCATATCAAGCACCAATCCATATGCAAAAGAACCTCAGGATATAGTGGAGCCTCCCCCCATTAGCCTTCCACACCCTGGGAAACTCTTACAGGATCACTCAGCCCAAACCCACCTTCCTGAGTAGATATAAATTACCTGCCAACATCTTTTCCACACAGTGACGATCTCTGTCTTTTGGTGCTACACCTCTGAAGATGCCAGTCACAGCTGCTGGCGAAATGTCAGGAACTACAATGCCAAGACCACGGCTATGCAGCCCGGAAAATCCACAACAACCATCTATATAGAACATTAAAATCATTAAAATCAAGGAATTAAAAACTATAACTATATATTTTTTTAAAATCCCAATCTGTCCTCTCCTTATGTTGAAAAATGAAGAATGGGCAATACCAATTATACATAAGGATATAAAGCGAGTCACTGTCAAGTGCCTAGAACAAATTCCATAATCACCAGACCATGGGTGCATAATACCTCATGTGTATTGGTATTATACCATTCTTTATTTTCCACAGAAAGGGAGAAGTAAAATTGAGATGTTTTATATATAGTTTTGATTTTGATTTCTTGGTTTTAATGTTCTATAGATGGTTAAAATTTATACGTTTTATACATTCTGTACTATTTTCCGTATTTTTCTTTTGGTTTTGATTTTTCTCATCTCTTGGTTACCTAATTCTCTTTTGGGTTGGGTTTGTTTCCTTTGTGGGGGGTTCTTTGAGGGTAGAAAACTGACACACACACACCCCACACACACACCCTAAAAAAGAGCATTCTGGATGATTTTTGGAACATGCATTGCGTTTCCTGTACTTGGATGTATGTTTAATTATAGGATCAAATGAGGCTTTCTTCTCTCACATGAGTCTCCGTAATTTGCTTTGTTTTTGTAGATGATTTCTTGTGTCCCATCAAAGAGGAGTTGGCGATTACCAGCGGGGAGTGGGAAGTGCTCGGCAGACATGGTTCCAATGTAAGTCTGTTTTCAACATATTCATAGTGGAAAAATTACCCTGATGTTTAAATCTTTGCCGGATATATTGGGGGTGGAGAGAGGTACGCTCACTTTCATAGGTTTAAATGTGCACTGAGCACTGGATTGCCACGCTGGGCAAATTTGCCTTTCTCCCTGCAGATCTGTTATGGAAAAGCGCTGCATGCAGCAAATGAGAGTAGACTTGCCACTTTGCATGGAGATCTAGTCAAGGCGCCGTTGTGTTTTACCCTGCATCTTGGGTAGAGTGGATCCGTAGGGCTTGCCAAAGAGCAAAGCATGTTGCAGTGGCCTCCGTGGCAATGCAAATCACCTCCCAGGCATAGATGGCCAGAATGTCTTCCCACATCTTAATTTTGAGAGGTTGTATTCCAACTGACCAAACAAAGTCCCTCAAAATAGCAAGCTTTTCAGCTCCGCAGAACTCTTCATTAAGCTCGATGTTCAGGAGCGACACAAAAAAGAAGGACAAAAGATGATTCGGAACATGGCGGGAAACCACCCAAACTGCAGCTTGAAATGGAATGCGGGGCTTAATGGGATTGGGTGGTAATGGGCACGTAACAGGATTTAATGGCTGCTGGGACAGAGAAGCAAAATTTAGATCATTCACTGCTGAATTGCAACTGATGATGAAGCTCAAGACAATGAATCCACCTGGACTGGATCAAGACAAAGGCTTCCTGTCTCATTACGAATGCTGGTTTCTCCACACCTACTACCTCTCTGCATACCCCACCCTATTCAATCACGCCTACTATTGTCATTCACCGGCTGTTATCATTCGGCTTCTGCAATCACTCCACTCTCCAAGCTATAAGGACAGATGGACTCACGTTCCAGCTATATCTGAAGAGTGAGCTATGGCTCACAGAAGTTCCTACCCTACCACAAATTATGTTAATCTTATAGGTGCTTCTGTACTCTTGCTTCATTCTGGTTCAGCAAGTATAAAAGCTAGCTGCTAATTGCCTATTTCCCTGGCTCCAGTTCTCTCATGAGACACATCACGGAAGAAAGTGGTGGTAGTCCAAATGCTAACAAAGCAGGAGGCTAATTTTAGGCTGGTGTACCAGGTAAAAGGTCAAACAAACCCAAACTGGTTAACAGAATAACAACTGTATACTCTTGGATTTTGACCTTGACTTTCTTCTCAGGCAAATTAACCAAGAATTCAATCTGCCCTGGGAATAAGCAGTGGTACAAACGCGGGCCATTTATTTTGTGTGTGTGTGTTTTTTATTAGATCCGGGTGGATGAAGCTAAAAAAATGGTATATTTTGAAGGTACGAAGGATACCCCCTTGGAACACCACCTGTATGTTGTTAGCTATGAGCATCCTGGAGAGGTGAAGCGGCTGACGGATCGGGGCTTCTCGCATTCATGCTGCGTCAGTCAGGTACTTCGATCACTTCTCTGCCCTTTCATTTCAGGACTCGATTTCTCTGAAGAGAGAGGGAGTCAGGCCTTAGCCATATGAATCCAGCCCTCCACCCCCAGGGACTCTTGCTCCTTAATCCTCAGTGAATCGTTAGGTGGAAAGCAGGGTGTGGTTACTTGGTGATGCTAAGGTGCTTTGCCACAGGCTCAGGGCATAAGTTTCCCATATAGTCCTCTATATCCTTACTTACTGCTTCCCACATATTCCAGGGCCTCTCACAGTGACGAGCTGATTCCATAGCTTGGCCCTTCCACAAATTAGTTTCATGTTCATTATTGGTGGCAATTTGCTCAGTATTGTAATAAAAGATAAGAAAACTTCTCAAACTATTCACCGTTATAACAACAACAGCATTCGATTTATATAGCACCATTGAGGACAAGTTAATGCCCACTCAGAGCGGTTTACAAAGTATGTGGTTATAATTCCCACAATAATCACCCTGTGAGGTGGGTGGGGCTGAGAGCGCTCCAAGAAGCTGTGACTGACTCATGGGCACCCAGCTGGCTTCAAGTGGAGGAATGGGGATTTAAACCCGGTTCTCCAGATTAGAGTCCCATGCTCTTAACCACTACACCAAACTGGAACCATAAAAATATTTTTTGCAATGTGATAACATACTCAAAATGATTTTTATAAAGAAGAACAGAGGTGCCTCTTGTTCCTTTCAATGGAATTCGTGATTTCCTCCCCACCCACTTTATTTATCTTGCTGCAACAGCAGATTTCCCTGCTGAAGGAGGAAGCCCTACAGAAAAGGCAGGAACTCCAATAACCCTAATGCAGTGCGACATTGATCTAATACATGTAATAGCAGGACAGCTACTTGCTGACAACCTGAACATTCTTGGCTGAAATTTCACGGTGCTACTGGACTTTTTACTATTTTGCAACTTCAGACTAACACGGCTGAGTCCTCTGGATATGTGACCTTTAATTTTGTCCTTGGCAGTTGGTTCGACATCAGAGATGTGATGTTGGTCCCAAAGCCATCTCTCTTTCTGCTTCTCTTTCTAGGACTGTGATATGGTCATCTGTAAATTCAGCAACCAGAAGAACCCCCACCAGGTGTCCTTGTACAGACTAACGGGTCCCGAAAATGATGCTACCCATAGGTCAATGGAATTTTGGGCCACCATTTTAGATTCTGCAGGTATTGCATATAAAGCTTTTCAGAGGTTTCTTAGCTAAATGATATGGTGGTTTGCCTGATCCATTGTTGCTATTCCACAGAAGCATTGCCTGTTATGATTGCCCACCCACCCCAGCATTGTTGAGCCTGGCTCAGCACGGAACAAAACTTAACCATGGTTAGCGCTGAGCATGGTTTGTTATCTTAACCTTGGTTAAGATCTCAGATGTCTGCCTGCCTGAGATTTTTATCAAACCCATCCCCGAAGGAGCACTGAATAGCGCCCATTGTTAAGCCTTACAAGAGCTCTCTGAGGTAGGTTACGCTGATGGAGCCTCATGGTTGAGATCAGATTTGAACCTGGGTCTCCAGGCTCCTAGCCTGATGCTATAACCACTACAACCCTCTGGCTGGCTCTGAAAACCATGGTTAGTTGGCTGAACAAAGCCCTGCTTCCATAGGCATGTGTATAGGAAGGGGATGCTGGCACGACCTGCTTTCCTTTTGCAAGCAGAAAGGCCAAAGGTTCAGGGAACCAGCTTTAGCCAGGGCTTGCTTAATACAGACATGACGCGATGATATGCAACCACTGGTTCAAGTCCATTTGTTTCATATCCTGGTTTTCAGCCAATGTTTAACCATGGTTTAGGAATTCAAACATGGGGCTGAATCATAGCAATGGGACGCAAACCAGGGCTGTGAGCTGCATTCAGATATCACTTTCAACCACCATGAAACTGGGATGCATACAAAAGCAGCATGATACCACGCTGATGTCTTGGCCTTGTTCCTCCCTTCCTTCTTACACAGAGAATCTTAGTTGGAAACAAACTCCAGTTGTTTATGATGTATTGTTTTTGAGACAGGCACTCAGCCGCAAATGGATGCTATCACAAAACGCTGACAGGTTGCAAGCCAAATGTTTTCCTGCGATGCATGTGTGCTTCCAAATGGGCAGTCTGCAGATGCTTCCTAGGCTCTTAAGAACCGTCTCGTGTATCAAGGAGGCAGAGTGTCTCCTGGCTTGGAGGGAAAAGATGTTGAGTGATCATTTATTTTGCTAAGCCAGGGGAGAAGAAGCCAGGGTGAAGCTGCCAAGCCCAGAGACATAGAAAAACCTCTCTGTGGCCAAACAGGGGGGGTCATACCTGGGTACTTTGCTTGTCAGTTAGCTGGTTGGGAGTGACCCAGAGATCCTTGTCTTTTTCTGTTGCCTTCAAGACCCTTTAAAGACTCACGGAACAAGCCAAGCACCAGGGAACACATCAGCAGGTGCTAAGTGGGATCACTGTTATAATAAAAGTCTGATTTTATCCAAGTTTGAGAGATGTTATTTATAACAGAATGGTGCTCTTGTGTTGCTGTGGGAGACCTAAACCTCTTCCTTGAAGCATGTCTTGTGAGAAATCCAGCACTGTCGATTAAGACCAGTCCTCCTATACAATTGCAGTTCCCTTGCTACTGACTCAAGCACCTATTGGCTAGTACTGGGGACGTCAAGGATGACAAGTCATGCTTTTCTGTCTCACACCTTCCATACGAGATTTTCTGCCTTTTAAAAAGTGGTTAGAGGATCAGATTAGGATCTGGGAAAGCCAGTTTTGAGTCCCCGCTCTGCCACAGGAGCTGGCTGTAAGTGATTTGGGGCCAGTTATATGCAGTCCACCTAACCTACCTCGCAGGGTTCTTGTGAAGATAATTTGGAGGAGAGGAGAACAATGTAAGTTGCTTTGGGTGCTCTTTGGGGGAAAAGGTGGGATAAAAATGTAAGAAGAAAACAGGAGGGCTGCCCCAATCACATGAGAATGAAATAAGGCAATGGTGCAAATGAAGAATATTCATTATCCAAGTAAAAATTTATGGATTTTGCTTGGATAATAAATCATCTTCTTCATTTGTACCATTGGCTTTTGCATTTTTCATTCTCCTAAGATTTAAGTGTACTAGGTAATTTTTTTCCGCTTTGAATTTGACAGGTGGACTTGAGATAATCTACTCTCATGACTGGCAAAAGTTAATTTGGTACAGAACAGTTTTCTGGACATTTTCTGTTTGCTTCCTGCAGGTCCCCTCCCTGATTACACCCCCCCTGAGATCTTCTCTTTCAAGAGTTCTTCAGGATTTGTGCTGTATGGGATGATGTATAAACCTCATGATCTCCAACCTGGAAAGAAGTACCCAACTGTCCTTTTCATCTATGGAGGCCCTCAGGTGAGTGTCTGGAAAGACCTGCTAGTTGGTAATCTCATGAATTCACTAATTTGAAACGAAATGGATGCAAAACGAGCTCTCTGCGAAAGTTCGGTGCCACAATTTATGCACCGAGAAAAGTTAGTCGCATAAATTGTGCAGTCTGAGCAAACTCATTAATCTGCAACAGACTTTTAATGGAAGTTATTTTGGTTTTGCTGGTTATGCAGGATGGGGTGGGGAAGTACCCCCCGTTAACATTTGAAAATCTTGCTCAGTCGTTCCTTCAGACGTCTGATGTCAACAGATTTTGCCCACAAAACTCCCAAGTATATTTTTATACCAACGAGGGACAGAAACTCTCTTTGTCTTTCTAAATGAACATTGTCATCCCCAGAAAACTGCTCCCAGTGATTCATTCACCATGCCTATGGAATCATGTAAACCTTTGAGAACTCTATAGGTAGCGATTTAACAGAAAATAATTCCCCATGAGTCAAGGGGCAAACCATATCAAGCCTTGCTGTTGTGGCATTCATTGGTGACTTTCCAAAGCAAACACGCCCACAGTTTTGCAGAATACTACAAAAGAGTGCATTTTAAAATTGCATTTTACTTTTGTGTGTTAATTAGTTATTGGTTCTGCATGCGGTGGTAAGAAAAACATGTAGAAGATTGTGCATGCTTTCTTCTAGGTGCAGTTGGTGAACAACCGGTTTAAGGGGTTGAAATATTTCCGTCTGAACACGCTGGCCTCCCTGGGCTACGTTGTAGTGGTGATCGACAACAGGGGCTCTTGCCACCGAGGGCTGAAGTTTGAAGGGGCCTTTAAATACAAGATGGTAGGTTGTGTTAAATATGCACACTGGCCTGGCAGCTAGGAACTCAAACTTGACTTTGGCCTGGGGTTTCTAAGCTTGGGTTGTCTTCTCATCCTGTCAAAGGGGATGTGAAACTTCTGCCAGAACCCAAGTTCTGCCATTGGGTAACAAAAACTCTGTTCACATGTTACACTGAAAGGTGCATACATCTGTGTGTAAGAAAGAGCCAACGTACATTCACTTAAAAAATAAAATGGGACAAGTGCTTGGATAAACGGGTGTAAGTCACACATTTGGCTGTACATGTGTTCAGTGTAATTATTCGATTCATTGAATTATTCAGTGCATGTACGAAGAAAAATCCAGTGTATGCTGTACACCAGGTGGCCCCAATGTGGGCCCACAAACACCTTTCCTGGGTGCCTGCCAAGTATTTGTTGAAAGTGGGCAGGGCCGGTGGGGCTTCTGATTGGCCATTGGAGGTCTGATTGGCTGTGTAGATTTTTTAAAAACGTTGCTTTGGCAGCATATGCCACCACAGCAGAAGGGTCTTGGCTGCATGATTAAAGGTAAGCTGTGTATGTGCAGAAAATTCTTTTAAATAATATGTTCCTTTTAAAAAGTGTCTTGTTAAACAGAGCTTCTGCTTGAAAAGTTGAACATTTATTATTAGAATTAGAGATGGGCACGTACTGAAATAAGAACCAAAGTTCATGACAACCTGGCCGGTTCATGGTTCGCGAACCAGCAGTTCGTTAGAGCCCATTTCTGATGAACTGCCATGAACTTTAAGCTGTTTCGTTTGGTACATTTTTTGGTTCGTCACTGCAGACAGCCTGGCGCCGATCAATCAGTTTCCTAGGCAACAGGGGATGGACTTCCTGTAGACCTTCTGCTGACCCAGAAGTGGCCTTCTGCTGACCCAGAAGTGCCGATTTGCTGACCTGGATATGACATTTTCACAAACCAAACGAACCAGTTTGCAAACTGGGGCAGGTTCGTGAAAGTTCGTGGTTTGTGAAATGTGACGAACTACGAACTGCACGGTTCGTTTTTTTCCCGGTTCGTGCCCATCTCTAATTAGAATCACATATAACCTCACTCCCTTCCAGTTTGTGGTTGGCTCAGCCTCTTGGGGCAGCCATTTTGTGATTAGTTCTGCCTCCTGCAGCAACCATTTTGTGATTTCACCCCCCATCCTGTGTTAGAATCCCAAAGGTCTCTGCAGGCTCAAAAAAGCTTGGGCATCCTTGCTGTACACATACTGTGCATATATTTTTGATTGGTTTTAATGGTTTTAAAATGTGATTTTTATTAAGTATGTTTTAATTTGGTGTCTGGCTTCTGCCTTGGTGGCCCTTGTGAGGGCAGAAAAGCGGGGTATAAATTTTATAAAATGAAGAAGAAAATAAATATGACCTGTCTGTGCGCATACTCACTGTGTAGGGAGTGAGAGTGGGTGTGAACATACTAGGTCTTGCTCTTGAGTGATTGCTGTGTTATCAGCATGGTGTGAACACACTGTGGAAGTGCCTGTGCACCCACCCCAGGTCACTGAGAAGGAATGCCTGCAAGCACTTCATACGCGCATTCACATTATGCAGCCAACTCGGCAATCACACAGGGGCAAGGACAATGCACATGCACCTACTCTTGCTCCCTATGTGGTGATTCATCATGCAGACAGGTTGTCTGTACAGGACTCAAGCTTCCAGTGTAGCATGTTTAGAGGGCTTCATTAAACATCGTTACGGTTTCAGGATAACCTCTACAAAGTTTCTCATTTCAACAGGGGCAAATTGAAATTAACGACCAAGTAGAAGGCTTGCAATACTTGGCTTCCCGATACGAATTCATCGATTTAGACCGGGTTGGTATTCATGGCTGGTCTTATGGAGGTTACCTTTCCCTCATGGCTTTACTGCAGAAGCCAGACATCTTCAAGGTAGGCGAATGAACATGCAGGTGCTGTCTTTGGTGAGCATAGATTCCTGTCGGCAGGAGAGCTATTTATTGAGGCTTTCTCTGCTTCCCCCACCCCCCCAAAAGCTTAACAACAAATTATAAATAACAGTCTCAGTTCTAGGGTTACCTGCAAGTGAACTTGGAGATCTCTTGGAATTAATACGATCTTCAGAGATCCGTTTCCCTGGAGCAAATGGCTGCTTTGGAGAGAGGACTCTATCTTAGACCCTACCAATGTCCCTCCCCTCCCCAAACCCTCCAGGCTCCGACCCCCGAATCTCCAGGAATTTCCCAAACAGGAGTTGGAGGTGGCAACCTGACTGAGAGCGGGACCACAAGTGACGCCTGACACAGGTTGGACACTTGTCTGCTTCCCTCAAGTTTTGATGGGAAATGTAGGCAGCTTGGCGGAATGTGGGACAAGTGACAGTTGAAAAGTCCATTGGACAGCAGTCGGAGAGCCAAGCTGCGAGACCAGGATGCCTACATTTCCCATCAAAACGTGAGGGAAGCTGACTAGTGTCCAACCTGTGTCAGGCGTCGCTTGTGGTCCCGCTCGCAGTTCCCATCTTTCAGTTGCCTAAGCAACTTTGGAAGCCTCAACAAAGATGGAGGGGCGGTGGTGAATGGTGGAGGCTAGAAAAGTGAAGGGGGTGTTGGGAATGCTTATATGAGTGAAGGCTGGAGATGAGTGGGAAAAGGGCAAGAAAGGAATGGGGGAGTGGAGTCATGGGGCAGCGTGGAGTAGTGGTAATGCAAAGAAGGAAGGGTGATTATGGGAGAAGTGAGGAAAAGGCTGCTGGGTATAGAAAAGAATGGAGGCTGATGAGGAGAGTGAGGGGTGGGTTTTTAAAAAAAATATTTTTATTTTCCAATTTTTTAAATGTAACAATAAAAACATAACAAATAGCAAGTAACAATAAAGAATCTACAATTACAACTTGTAACTTTTAACTTTTAAAGCTTTGATAAAACTCCATACATTGGCATTTTGATAAACTACCAAATTGCAAACTGCTTGTTGAGGAAGTTTTGTGACCAAAAATTCATTTCTAGAGAGAAATTCTGAAAAGGGTTCCCATTTAGTGTAAAATTCTGTTGTTCTCATCGGATTTGTTTGAGAGTATATTTTTTCTGTTATTTCTTCCATCATAAATTGGTCCCAAATTTTGTTATACCAGGTGTCAAGGTTTGGTAAAATTTGGCGTTTCCAATACAAGGCTATTGTAGATTTTGCTGCTACTAAAAAAGTAATTAATTTTTTTCCTGATTTGTAGTATTGACTGGTCTTTCCACATGTCTAAAAAAATCAATTCTGTTTTTAGGGGAATAGTGTATGCTGTAATAAGGGCTATTTGGTGTAATATTTTTTTCCAGAACTCCGTAACGTGCTTGCATTCAGGGGTGGGGTTTTTTTAATGGTAGCTTTTTTGTCTACCCACTCTTTAAACGTCCATACCATCACCTAAATATCTTCTCATACAGATGGGAACGGTTGCATTGGAGTACATCCCCTTCTAGTTCAGTTGATGCTGGTTTGGCCTGGTCTGTCAGATTAGACAAAAGGTTTCAGTAAACAATCCAGTAAACGGCATCCAATGTCATTGCTGCAGTTTCTTGTTGAGGAGGGTTAGCTTTTATGCAAAAAAAAAAAATTAACGGCTGTCCTGGAAATTACTGACAGGTTGCTGTTGCCGGGGCCCCCGTCACATTGTGGCTGTTTTATGACACGGGGTACACCGAACGCTACATGGGACACCCGGATCAGAACGAGCAAGGTTATTATCTAGGCTCGGTGGCTATGCAGGCGAATAAGTTTCCTTCCGAGTAAGTGTTTCTTCTCTGCTTCCCCCCCGCCACTGTGTTAAATTCTGTGTTTTTTGCCTAATTAAATGCTTAAACAGTTGTGTCGTAGTAAAAAACGGCTTTAAGACAGCATTTACATAATTGCAACCCATTACAAGTAATCTGTTTTTCCAAGTCTTGTTGTCATTAAAGTATTATCTTTTGCTTCGAGAAATCGCAGACGGACCTCCCTTGGCTTCTGATGGGGGTAATTTAGCCCCTGTTGCTAATTAATGGCATTAATTAGACCTACCACCACAGCAGTTGACTATAGATTAGCTGGTTACTGGACAAGACAAAGCTGGTTTGTACAGTCCAGGAAGGGAACCTATTCTCCTCTGCCCTCGCCAAGATGAAAGAAATGAAGTGGTGGAGGTGCTGATCTCTTACGCACTTCCTCCAGTCTCCTGAATGTCAGAGCCTCTGGACTTTTGACTTCGGCCCACACCTGCCCTCTCCTACAGAGAAGTAAATTCCCTCATGCAAATTTATTTATTTTATTTATTTATTTTATTCGATTTATACCCCGCCCTCCCCACAGATGGGCTCAGGGTGGCTAACAACATTAAAAAATACATTAAAAGTCACAAAAACATAAAATCAATAATAATTTTTAAAAGTCATTAAAATAGTCCAGGAGCAGGCTATTTAAACAAATCTTGGGAGTCCGTATACCGGCATAGCAGATGTCCGAGGGCAGCCCCAGAAGAAGTGGTGGTCTCAGGTGGAAGGAGGAGGACACCCGCTGGCACTCAGCCAAAGGCCCGATGGAACATCTCCGTTTTATAGGCCCTGCGAAACTGTAACAGGTCCCGCAGGGCCCGGATCTCCAGCGGGAGAGTGTTCCACCAGGCCGGGGCCAGGGCAGAAAAAGCCGTGGCCCTGGTTGAGGCCAGACGGATGTCCTTTGGGCCGGGGACCACCAGGAGTTGCTTGTCTGTAGAGTGCAACACCCTGCAGGGGACGTAATGGAAGAAGTGGTCCCACAGGTATGCAGGTCCCAGTCCATGGAGGGCTTTAAACACCAAGGTAGATTGCCTGGTTTTGGGGGGGGGGGCTGCACATGAGTTTGGGGGGAGAATGATCACTTCAGCCACTCCACTTCTAGCCAGCTGTGTCTCTGCTGTGTGAAATTCCAACCTGTGAAATGTCTTCTCTGCTCTTGACTGGCTTCTTCAGACCCAACCGGTTGCTGCTGCTGCACGGATTCCTGGATGAAAACGTTCACTTTGCTCATTCGAGCATCTTGTTGAGCTTCCTAGTCAGGGCTGGGAAACCATATGATCTACAGGTAAGAAATTCAGTTGCTCTGAGGGCAGCTGCAGTGCCTTGATGGGTCTTTTGGGGTTTGATTGTGGAGAAAAGCGGCCCACTGTCAGGGCCCATTCTGTTTTACACAAGTGTTCTGCCACTCCAGCTAGCCCCCATGTGATAATATGGACATTGTGAGACATAGCATTAGCTACAAATGTGTGCATTCATCAGGGCCGGATCGAGGGGGGCAAGAGGGTAGTCTGCCCCTGGTGCCGCCAAAAAGGGGGCGCTGGGTGCAGCTGCCAGACGCAGGGAGCATGCCGCTGGGAGCATGGGCAGCTGAGCGGCCACCCATGCCATTCGCCTGCCCAGCAGGACAGGGAGCGCGTGGCAAGCCGTCCGCCCCCTCAGCTGGGCAGGCAAGTGGCGCGGGCAGCCTCCCAGCCGCCGGCGCTGCCGCTGCTCCACTGGCAGCATGCCCGCCCTGCATGATGACGTCACAGAAGTAACGTCATCACACAGCGCCGGGAGCGCACGCATGAGGCGTGTGCACGCGAGTGGCCAGACTTGCGTTGTCCCGGGCGCCGGGAACCCTAGATCCAGCCCTGGCATTCATATCTTTCATGTGCTCTGTACAACAGGTTAGATCCATACTAAATGGGTAATTACTGATTCTCCCTTCCCACTTCAGACCCTCCCCCCCCATGCTGTCCCTTATTGGGAAGGGGGGGGGCTGTGCCCTATAAGCAATATTTCATGGAAATCAGTGGCCTGCCTTGGGTAGAAGGCACGAACGTTCTGTTCCTCTGATAGAACCCACCATCTGCTAAGAGGGATGGCATAGAAGTATGCAATGTTTCTATTTCTTTACAGCTTGGAATAATTTGTGAGTATTTTTTAAGGTTATCCAGATCTCATCACAGAAGCACGGCTTACATATTTTAATAACGGGGTAAACTGGTTTAATACAAAAATATTAATTTACTTGGCTCTCGAACATTTCAGCTCAAAAACATTATTCCTCCTCACGCCTCTTGATGAAGCCAGCTGGGTGACCTTGGGAGAGTCGCAGCTTCTCGGAGCTCTCTCAGCCCCACCCACCTCACAGGGTGATTGTTGTGAGGATAATAATAACACACTTTGTAAACCGCTCTGAGTAGGTGTTAAGTTGTCCTGAAGGGTGGTGCTGTCATTTCTTCTGTTGCATTAGTGAGATGAAGTGGGAAGGGAGCCAAGCTGTAAACAAAGAGACATGCCAACAGCTTGTTCTTCAGGCACACAGCTCACTTAACAACAACAACATTCGATTTATAGACCGCCCTTCAGGACAAAGCGCTTTACAAAGTGTGTTATAATTATCCTCATGACAATCACCCTGTGAGGTGGGTGGAGCTGAGAGAGCTCTGAGAAAGCTGTCCCAAGCTTCAAGCAAAGGAGTGGGGAATCAAACCTGGCTCTCTGGATTAGAGTCCTGCCGCTCTTAACCACTACACCAAACTGGCTCTTGGGGGGACCACAGAGGGCAATGGTTTGCGCAGCTGGAGATACCTCTTTTGGCATGGCTTGTGGACCCTGCTGTGTCTTGCCCTCCAAGGTATCTGGGCACCAGCGACCACCTAGCAACATGCCACTCTCCCGGCTTCCCCAACCCTTGGAGGGTTCACTCCCTCTTCTTGTACACCGATGTCAACACGGACCATTGTGGGAATCACCCTCCAAGAGGATCAGGGCTCCCAGCTCTCCTTCCCTATGTTGCCATTCTAAGTTCCTAGCTTGTGCCAATACCATGAGCAGCTGCAACATCCACAGAGGGAAGAAGAACTCCCCCACCCCTGGGCTTCTCCAGGCACAGAAGGGTTTGTGGTCAGGAGTTGTCTTCCCACGTTTTGATCGCTTGATAAACAGGTGCTGCTGAATAAAAAGCTATGTTCTCCACCATGCCTCTGTCGGCAGAGCTGTTAGCTTTGCGGAAAGTCAGCTTGTATCATTAAGTAGGGACAAATCTTAGATCAGTGGTTTCTCAAAGTGCAGCACAGATGCCAGGGGCCCTTAGAGGAGGGCCTCACAGTGGTTTTATTGTGATAATCCTGGGTGAGCAAACCACCCCAAGACAGTCACTGTTCTTCTTTTTTTAAAAAAAAAATAGATTTATCCTCAGGAGCGACACAGCATCCGGGTTCCCGAATCAGGAGAGCACTACGAACTCCACCTGTTGTATTACCTCCAGGAGAACCTGGGGTCTCACATGGCTGCATTGAAGGCCGTGCAGTGATGCTCACACACACGTTCCCCCGAGGAGCTGTGGGCACAGACACACGTCCAGCTGCTTAACCAAACGCAGAACCCGAGATCGTCCCGTCCCTGCCTGGTGCCTGCCTCCGCAAATTGCTCACATGCCTACACCGCCTCGCTTCTTGTTTTTTTTTAAAAGTCAGACTGGTGCCATATGAGGAGACAACTGTACAGCGACCTCCATAATTTTAAATGTAAATAAAAAAGGAAATGTCGGTGTGAACTAGAAATTGTGACTTTTCTCTTAGGGGCCGGTTCATATGTGGTGCTTCATAGCTGGATTTCTCTCCGTGCTTTGCCTGGCATGGGAATGCGGGACGTTTTTCACATGCTCGTAACCTCTGGAAAATCGCACAAAACTAGAGCAATTTCCCGTTTAATGGTGCGATTTCTGACATCATCGTGCTAGGAAGACGCTTCATGCCGTGAGTATTGCGTGATATTCCGGAGCATTACGGAGTGTGTGTGAAAACGGCCTCAATTTGTAATGGCAGGAAATGTGCTGTCTGTGGCGTTAATGGGTGTCTGTGAAGAATCATTCATTGACGGGAACTGCATCTGTGGCATATCCAGCTGGGGGAAAGGAGAGATCGGAGGTGAACAATTTAGTGTGGGGCCTCTGGCAGAAGTCTTTGACAAGTCCAGAGAGGATGTGACTGTCGGTTAGGGGCCACGCTGGTCAGATAGAATCTCCATGTTCAGAGGCAGCGTTGTGGCAGAAATAAAATAAAGACCAATGGTGGGATCAAAAGAAGCTGGAAGATTATCGACTATAGCTTTAGGGCATCATTTCCCTTGAGTGCCAGCTCCGTGAAGAACAAACAGTCAAGCAGAACGCACACTCCTGAGGCCAAGAACTTGCAACGTGTAACAGTTCACCAACCCAGCCTCGCGGTGGGAAACAGGAAGAAACATTCCCTTAAACAAGGGTGAAGCAAAACTAGTTTAGTATTCGCTCCCTCCTGCGCTTCCCTTCCCTTTATCTTGCGACCTTTTAAACTTTGATTTCTAAGATGGGGTCTGTCACATTTAAAATGGCCGCTAGAGCAGTGGGCACCTCCAGTGTCTAGATTCTGGGAGCCACCTTGCTTCCACATGTATCTTGCAGACCTCTGTTAAGAACAGAATACTTGGACTAGAAAGACCTTAGTCCAATAAGATCCAGTCCTCCAAAAAAGTGAGCTGTGACTCACGAAAGCTCATACCCTACCACAGAGTTTGTTAGTCTTATAGGTGTTGCTGGACTCTTGCTCTTTTCTACCTGATCCAATAAGGTGATTCTTTTGCTACTCAACGCTACTAAAACGCTACTCAACGCTACTAAAACAGATGGGAGTTGCAATGCTGGGTTCTTGTGCGTTTCCTTGTCTCTCTAGCTGAGCCTGTGCAGGAGAACTACCCTGCAGAGCGATCTTAGAAACGGGTCCTGCTTTTGAAAATGTCCAAGCTCTCTAAAGTTGTATTCCAAGCTCACCTGTTTAAATTTCTCTCCATTTCCCTGCTCTTGTCTCTTTCCTCTCCAGTTTCTCCTTATAGAGCTGGAGTGGCGCTTTAACTTTTCGGGAACAGTTCCCAACAGGCTGGTGCCCTCGTGGGCCGTTAGCAACAAGGTGCAACCTAAGCTGGTTTTCTTGTGGGATGCTGACATTGGGCAGACTGCCCCCTTGCCATAGGTGCTACAGCCCATATCTGAGGCAAGCAGCTACATTTCAAGAGCGCCTTGGTTCATATCTCTGTTTTAGTATTCCAATCAACCCTTGTTTATAGTGCCATAACTCTGTATACTTTGCTTTTTTAACAGCACACACACTTGGAGTGTTTGTACAATACTAAGTTAAGAGCTCAAGAGGTTCCTAGGAAAGAAATGAGTCCAGTAGCACCTTCAAGACTAACCAACTTTATTGTAGCATAAGCTTTCGAGAAAGCTTATGCTACAATAAAGTTGCATCTGATGAAGAGAGCTGTGGTTCTCGAAAGCTTATGCTACAATAAAGTTGCATCTGACGAAGAGAGCTGTGGTTCTTGAAAGCTTATGCTACAATAAAGTTGGTTAGTCTTAAAGGGACTACTGGACTCTTTACTATTTTGCAACTACAGACTAACACAGCTAACTCCTCTGGATCTAGGAAAGAAATTGCATTGTTAAGATGCTTTGATTGATTTTCTTCTCTCCCACTCACGCTTTTCTTTGCAAAAAACCCCCTATTTGCTTCTGAATTTCAGCCACAAAATCTTTCCTGAATCCATTTTGGTGGAGGTGAAATCTTATATTTCAGTGGCTCACATTCTTTTTTACAGTAATAATAACATTAAAAATAACATTTAATTTATATACCGCCCTTCAGGACAACTTCATGCCCGCTCAGAGCGGTTTACAAAGTATGCTATTATTATCCCCACAACAAAACACCCTGTGAGGTGGGTGGGGCTGAGAGCGCTCCAGAGAACTGTGACTAGCCCAGCTGGCTTCAAGCGGAGGAGTGGGGAATCAAACCCGGCTCTCCAGATTAGAGTCCCGCATTCTTAACCACTACACCAAACTAGCTCTCAGTTTGGTGTAGTGGTTTAGAACGTGCTTTCACCAGAATTTGCCCTTCATTTCTTGAACGTGCAGAGTAAGGGATGGGCGGGCTTATCCCCCACCAACTTCAGCAATTGAAGTTCTGTAGCTTGTAGTAAAAACTCGCCCTTTGTGAAAAAGTTGCAACTTGTGATCTGTGTCCATGTTTTCTTGCATGTTGCAACACCTGGAGATTATTCACATTGAAATGGAGTGGGTAGAGAAGTCTTAAAGAATACCAGCAGATGAAGGGCCCAGGCTGGCCAAGTATCTCTCCGTCATATTTTCCTTAAAGAAATTCAGAGCCAAGCTACAAGTGATGCCTGACACAGGTTGGACACTTGTCAGCTTCCCTCAAGTTTTGATGGGAAATGTAGGCGTCCTGGTCTTGCAGCTGTAATGGAGAGCCAAGCTGTAAAACCAGGACGCCTACATTTCCCATCAAAACTTGGGGGAAGCTGACAAGTGTCCAACCTGTGTCAGGCGTCACTTGTAGCTTGGCTCAAAGACTCCCTACCCACTGCTCAAGATCATCGGATCAAAGGAGCGTGAAAGGAAAAAGAGAAAGGAAAGGAAACCGTAAAGAGACTCATTTGAAAGGCCCGGGTTTAGAGGATACCTGGCCCTTTTGCGGGACTTGTCCCTCCTCTTGAAAGGTGGTTTTGTGTAAGGTTCGTTCCAGAGTTTCATAATGGCACGTGGTTTATTCTGCAAGCAAGTTTAGCGTTCCTCCAAGTATAAACATGGTTTAAAACAAATCCAGAAAGAAATGTCCATGCAGGTGGTTATTACTGTCCTTTCTGACAATCTTTTACATATTACTGGATGTCTGAAAGGAGAAACGGGGGCACCCTCAGTTGTTTGCATCTAGTATTTAAAGAAGGAGAATGCAAACGGTAGAATCAATTGCTCAGTTCAGTATGGAACGTGGCCTTCGAGCGCCTGCTTCTGTGGGTAACAAAATGCCTTGTCAACACATGAGCCACCGCGTACCTGGACTTGGTGAGTCCGATATCTTCCCCCTGCTCTCACCCAGGAGGATAATTTGCTGTGGCTTTCACTCGCACCAGGAGACATTCAGGTGTTTGATTTCTGAACACTGTCCTGCTGTCTCAAAATGCCTGCCCTGATCTAACCAGAGAGCAAGTCTTGGATGTCTGTGTGGGGACTCTTGCATTCTCGATTGCCAGCCTTAGCGCTTTTTGCAGAGGTTTGGCTGCATTTTGGTTGCAAATCCATAAAAATAATGCTAAATAAATGTGCACTTTTATTTATTCATCTCACCCTTTCTATCCCACCTTCCCTCCAAGTGCTCAAGGCAGGAGATCATTTTGTTTAAAAATACACACAGATTTAAAATTTTCACAGCACTGTTATCCTTTAACCTGCTTTTGTTCTTTCTCCTTCATTTCAATAATTATTGATTTAGTGCATTTATGTCTGACCTCTCCAGATAATGTGCTCAAGGCAGTTAATACAAAGGGGGTGGGTAGGGGAATAAATACAAATTTAAATCAATAAAACAAAAATTCATCTGCTCTTCAGAACAACCCTGTGAAGCTTTTGTCACTATGTCTCATCAAAATAAAACTCCTAATCTCTGCTTTTAGTTTTTCTTCCTCCAAAGCCAAGCTGCAGTTACTGATCTAAGTAAGGAGTCCAGTAGCACCTTTAAGACTAATCAACTTTATTGTAGCATAAGCTTTTGAGAACCACAGCTATCTTCGTCAGATGCATGGAGGGTATGAAGAAACCATGCATCTGACAAAGAGTGCTGTGGTTCTCGAAAGCTTATGCTACAATAAAGTTGATTAGTCTTAAAGGTGCTATTGGACTCTTTACTATTTTGTAACTACAGACTAACATGGCTAACTCCTCTGGATCTATGATCTAAGTAAGGAGACACTTTATATGTATATTTTAAATTTTTTACAACCTATGATTATTTAACCTACTTTTTGTTCTTCCGCCAACACACATCCTTTTTTAAATAGCTGCCTACTCCAAGAGATCACATCCCACTCTTCCAATCCTACAGAATCTTGTTTGCTACTGACTATGATTTGGGAAAGAAGGAAGGAAAATGCTGTTCCAGACCAGAGAGATTGACAAACGGCAAGTGTGTAGACTGCTTCTGGCATAAAGCCAAATGCAATCAATGCTAACTCATAGTACGCTAAGGATGTATGGTGTCCCAGTAGCTCTTTAAAAGCAGAGTGGTTGAGAGCATTTCATAGTAAATTAGAATTGTGGATCGGGCAAGCTTCTAGTTGTGAGGGACTCTTGTGACCAGCAGGGGGTGCTCCAACACAAGACATCTGCAATTATTTGGTCTAGCCACAGGAAACCATTGGGTGGGGCAGTGAGGGGGGGGGGTGCTCCAGAACTGCAGCTTTTGTGGCTGAGTGTTATCAATATTAACAATAACAACTGTGCTTATATATCACTCTTCTAGACACATTAGTGCCCCTCTCAGAGCAGTGAACAAAGTCAGTGTTACACCAATGACCTCCATCTCAATATTTCATTACTAAAACACCTGGGACTGGCCAGCTTTGATCTAAACCAGAGTCTGGAAACTGTGGCCCAACCTTTTTACCTGCGATAGATAGAGTGGAGGTATCTTCATCTGATCGTCTTGGTCCTACCTAGCTTTGCCTCTTGAGAAACAGGTTGCAGGTGAACCTTTTATCAACATTTCTCCTAATAGCAAATCTGGGAGCCAGTGTTTCATAGTGGTTAGAGTCTCAAAGAAGGACTGGGGAGGCCCAGATTCAAATCCCCATCTGGCCATGAAGTTCACTGGGTGATCTTGGGTCTAGCAGTCACTCTCAGTCTCACCTACCTTGCAGGGCGGTTGTGAGAATGAAATGGCTCATCCTTATTGGCACCCCCCTCCCAAGATGTCACAAGCTTTTAAGGGCTGTGAACTGTCAATGGGTTGCTATATGAAGTCCCCAGAGTGAAGCCCGCCAATACCTTTCCTGGTGCCTGCTAAGTATTTTTAGAAAGCGGGCAGGGCCAATGGGGATTTTGTCCAGCGGGGTTTCTGATTGGCCATTGAAGAGCTGATTGGCTGTGGCAAAATTTTAAAAAGTTACTTCAACAGCAACTGCCACCACAACACAAGGATCTTCACTGTGTGACTGAAGGTAAGCTGTGTGTATGCAAGAGTATTTTTTTAATTTAAAAAGCCATCTGTTAAGCAGAGTTTATGCCTGAAATGTTGCAGACTTGCTATAAGAGTTATGCCTAACCTCACTCCCTGACATTTTGTGCATGGTTCTGTCACCTGCTGCAGCCATTTTAAGCACGGCTCCACCCCCTGCAGCAGCCATTTTGTGCAAGACTCCACCCTAGGGTTGCCAGCCGGAATTACAACTGACCTCCAGCCAACAGAGATCAGGTCCCCTGGAGAAAATGGCTGCTTTGAAAGGGGGACTCTGTGGCATTATACCCTGCTGTGGCCCCTCCCCTCCTCAAACCACACACTCCCCAGGCTCCACCCCCGAATCTCCAGGAACTTCCCAGCCCAGGGCTGGCAACCCTACTCCACCTCCTGCAGCAGCCATTTTGTGGTTGCACCTACCACCCTGTGATTGAACTTCAAAGGCACCTGGAGGCCCAAAAAGGTTGGGGATCTCTGCCTGCTATATGTATTTGGTGGACTGGGTTCAGCTTCACAGATCACAAGTTGACCAGGCCTGGGTACATGTGAGAGGGCTTTTGCAGCAGCAGCCCAAGTCTTGAGGGCAACCTGCCCTTAGACAGAAGGAGGCTGCACTTCTTAGTGGTAGGGATGCTCAAACACCTATTGGTTGGGCTCATTTCTTTTCCCCAGTTGCCAGCAGGGTGCCAGGTTTTGGGTTTTTTGTCAAACAGTTCAGTGGTTTGCAGACAGTTCAAACCTGTTCATAATCAAACATTTGTATTTTCACAATTCGGAACTGGCCAGTCCAGTGCATTTGGCGTTCATGCAGCCTGGTACGAGTGTTAGTTTCCCCTTCCCCACGGACTTCTTGTTTCTGCATGCCGTTTGGCTCCCACTTGTTTAAATAAAGAGTGCAAATCATTCAGCCAGTGGTTATAAATAGTGTAATTTTTTAACAGGTCTTACCATTTGGGGTTCATTTAACTCTGTGCTATCAAGGTCATTTCATAAACATGCATTTTCACAAAACCTTATGGGGGGAGTAATCCCCCTCCCGATACTTTACTTATCATACCATACCATCCCTGACCCTGGGGTAGAATTGTTTTCACCTACTGTACAGATGCAGAAGCCCCTGCAAAGCAAGGGAACGAAACTCCGTGGTTCCTGCACGAACGTTCTACAATTGTTTTAAGGCTTGGCTCATGAATGTTCATGAACATTGACCATGGTATGTTCCCCTATCAAACATGTGTGCCAGGAGGTTTGTGACATTCCCTATTCAGTGCAGAACACACGGTTTACATGCAGAAGGTCTCAGGTTCACTCCGTGAACAGCAAGTGTGTCAGTTGTGGGTTGCAAGTGTCAGGGAAATGCTGTTTTGTGCAGAAGGCCCCAAAGAACACTGCCAGCCAACACAGGCACTGAATTCAATGGGCCAACTCAGTGTAAAAAAGCTTTATATGTTTCTTTGGGGGGCAAGCGCCTCTCTGTATCTCACTGCCTTTTTTAAAAGGGCTGCATGACCCTTCTTTAAAATTCTCACAGGCTTTTGGTTGTTATTGTAATTTTGGCCTGTTTCTAACTTTTGTTTGCTGTTTTGTAATCATAGTATGCCGTTTTAATACAGCATATGCCACTTAGACAGTAAGCCCCGTGGCGCAGAGTGGTAAGCTGCAGTACTGCAGCCCAAGCTCTGCTCATGACCTGAGTTTGATCCTGGCGGAAGCCGGGTTCAGGTAGCCGGCTCAAGGTTGACTCAGCCTTCCATCCTTCTGAGGTTGGTAAAATGAGTATCCAGTTTCCTGGGCGTAAAGTGTAGATGACTGGGGAAGGCAATGGCAAACCACCCCGTAACAAAAGTCTTCCAAGAAAACGTCGTGATACAACGTCCCCCCATCGTCAGTAATGACTCGGTGCTTGCACAGGGGACTACCTTTACCTATGCCACTTAGAGTGTTTGGAAAAGCAGCTGATAGTATTTTACACATACAAAGAGTTTGAATTTTTGTAAATACAAGAGAGTTCTGAGAGATCTTAAAAGTCCCGCCAATTTAATTGGCAGGGATAGCACAAAACACACACAATAATCATAACCCTCCCATCCCCAAACCAAACAAGGTGCTAAACTTATAATAAACTAAAGTGTTGACAATTTACAGGCATTTAAGGTTCCAAAAATGTGCTGCCGGAGGAAGCCTTATCTCTACCTGCTCTGTGGATAAGGGCTTTCTCTGTTTTATTCTGATCTGAGCTCTTACAAACATAGCAAAGGCCAAGCAATAACCGAACGATGCCTCCAGAAAATGAAGTATCAGATGGCATCTCCCCCCACCCCGTTATTTAAAACACAGCTCTAGTCAGTCAAGCATTGGAGAGTGTATAAATCATCTGAACAAGACAGGGAAAGGATGAGTTTGCAACGAGAGTGTTTCCCTCTGCGCCTGATTAATAGCGAGTGCCGTTTCGACACCAGCGCTGATGGAAAAATCCTGCCTTTATGTTAAAATGGATTATGAAACAGGCCAGAGCGGGAACACAGAGTGAGCTGGTTTCCAGGAAGCGTTTGTTTCCATCTCTGTAGGCGCGTTTACTCCTGCCTTTTGCAAAACCAAAGCCGTTTTACCACTGAAGTGAAATGTAGGACTAACGTTCTTCATTTCTGTATGGTTTGCTGTTCATGCTTCCTCAATGGGGATCAGACTGCAGTTAATGCTCATTGATCCCCTCCCCGCAAACATTTTTATTAAGAACTTATTATTATTATTTTATTAGGCTGAGAGAGCTCTGAGAGAGCTGTGACTGACCCGAGGTCACCCAGTTGGCTTCAAGCAGAGGAGTGGGGAATCAAACCCAGCTCTCCAAATTACAGTCCTGTCGCTCTTAACCACTACACCAAACTGGCTGCATTTAGACAATGTGTTTATTTATTTATATCCCACTTTGCTCCTCAGTTGGGAATTCAAAGCGGCTTAGAACATCGTTCTCCCCCCCTCCATTTTCTCACAACAAAAACCATGTGAGGTAAGAAATTCATTAGCTTGAACCCTAATCCTAAACTGCCATTCTGGAAATCAGACTGCTTGCTAAGCGATTGTGTGTCATCTTCAGCTTTTTGTTTTATTTTTTAATTCCTAAACGTTTGCTGGGGTTAAGATTAGAAAACAGCACTGTTCAGCTTTGTCAATTCAGCACAGATTGGTTCAGTGTTCTGAGAATGAAATGATCGTGCCGAACATTTCAGAAGAGCGCTGCTGTAAAATGAGACGAAATTTTATGACTTGTTAGCTGATATTTGAATTCATGCAGCTTGATAGGGAAGGACACTGGACCCAAATTAAAGCCCCTGATGAAGTGGATGTGAAACACGCGGGTTGAATAGCCGGCCCCCTGTTGGGCTGGGGACGTGTGGATTTGTTCCGGCTCCCCTGATAGTTTCGTCCATCTGAAAGAGAAGAAGAAGAAGAAGAAGAAGAAGAAGAAGAAGCACAATTACTTATAGACTGCACTATAACTTACCTTTGCCTGGAGTTCATTCATCTGAGACTATCTGTGGTGCACTTTAAAGGAAAGGAAATTTGCTACAAGGGAAATTTACCTTCCTATAATCAATCCTCTAATGAATTAGATAACATTGTTATACAGCTGATGACTTTTTGTATGTATTGTGCACAGGCTTTATTGGCATCATATCAGATCTTTTATGAATTGTAGGAGTATTTATAAAAGTTTATTTACGTATGCACCGTGTCACTTTACATATAAATAATGAAAATCTTTTGAAAATCTAGAAATTTAATTTTAAAAATCTATAAATTTATTTCTCTGTTTTGAATTGGGGGAGGGGTGACACCCATAGCTCCAGTTGCAGTTGCCCACTGCTTGTTTTCTATTTGTTACTGGAGGAGCCTCTCCTTGTGCACCTATAAGACCGACAAAATTTGTGATAGGATATGAGCTTTTATGAGTCACAGCACTTCTTCAGAAGTTCATACCCTACCACAAATTTTGTTAGTCTTGTAGGTGCTACTGGACTCTTGCTGTTTTCTATTGCTTTTTCCAGCGTTACACATGATTTCTGAAAGCAAGAAAAGGGGTGGATGGCATGAGGAGGAAGCCTGGTTCACACACATGAAAAAGTGGAAAGATTGAACTTGAAAAATCCAGGTGGTGGAGGCCAGCTTTGATTATTCTTTTGTGTGGAAAAGTCACACAAACAGAAAATGAGTACCATGGCTGGGAGAATTGCCTTTTCTTACACAGCTTTCTTCTTGGTTTTACGAATATCCTTTCAGAGTGGTGGTTTAAACTGCTTTTTATGCCTAGCTTGTTTTTAAAGGCTGGCTTTATGGCTGTTTATGATTGGGGTTTTTTTTTAATGCCACTTTTATTATCGTATTGTTTTATTTTGTGAGCCATCACAAGCGTAAGTCAACATCAAGCTCCAGCATGGCATACTTGCGAGTGTTGGATGAAGATCTGGGAGATGCAGGTTCAAATCCCTGCTCTGCCAGGGAAGCTTGCTGCATGATCATGGGCCAGTCGTAACCTACCTCACAGGGTTGTTGTGGTGATCCTCATTGGGAAGAAAGGCAGAGTATAAATGAGGTAAATCAACATGATCATATTGATTTGTGCGGCAATGTCTTAGGGAAGTCTATTTCCTCACCAGTTTTCCTGCGTTGATCTCTGCCCTTCGTTAGGAGAACTCATGTTAACATACACCGTTCTCTCCTTCATTAGGCAAGCAAGCCTCCTTAGCAGGGTAGAGATTCGAACCGGGATCTTCCAGTCCCTAGTCCAGCAATCCAACCACTACATGGCATGGGCTCCTAGAGAACAGTTTTCAGTGCCCTCCTGATCTTCAGACAGGTCAAATGTAAATAATGTAAATAGGGCCTTTTCGGTCCTGGCTCCCACCTGGTGGAATGCTCGTGTCTGCTGAAATCAAGGCCCGGCAGGACTTACTATCTTTTTACTGGGCCTGCAAGACAGAGTTGTTCCGCCAGGCATATGGCTGAGGCTGGGCCTCCGCCAGCCTGGAAAAAAGGGGTGTATAAAACCCTCCCTGTGAAGGCTGTCCACCATCTTGTTTTAAATGTGTTGTTTTTAATGAATATGAATTTTTTAAATTGTATTTTAATTGTATTTTTAATATGTTGGTATCTGCCCTAAGCCCGCTTGTGGGGAGGGCGGAATACAAATTTGAAATAAATAAAATAAAATAAATAATCTGGGGCCATCTTTTCACAGTTGGTCCAAAACAATCTATCTTGCTCATGTTCACCAGCAGCTTGCCTGAGACTCCATTCATGTACCTGTTGACCATCCGTATCTAAGGCTATAAAGGTCATAAAACTGACTGGGAACGGGTTTGGGGAAGAGTCTCTTGCTTGCTGATATGGCTGTCTGCAGGGATGATAACGTGCCGATATCATATTGATATGACCCACCCAGTATTTTGCGTTAGCTGTCAACAAAGCCTGTGTGTGGCCCGGGTAAATGCCAAGGGCTACTCATACCTTCCTTTTCAAAGAGTGAAGCAGATTTTATCTGGCATTTAACACATGTGTCTGGTCTGTCACTCTTTATAAGGAAAGCTTCCTTGTGATATCCACCCTGCCTGATAATACCTTTTCCGGGGGGGGGGCACAATCTGTGTGAAGATGCCTGAGAAGGGTCCGTTTTCCTAATCTGAGTGGGAGGGTTTGCTCTTCTCCTTCCACGGCTGTCAGTTTCGGTTTTTCAGGAGTGTCCTTGTAAAACAGTCCTGCAGAAAACTGTACGATGAGGACGTTCCGTGCTGTTCTTGAACACAGATTGAATAACGCCCTTTAAGGATAGCTGTCACTTGCTAGCTAGAAAGATGGTCTCCCAGGGAAACATCCTGGTGTTTGGAAGAGGAGGCCGTGGGATGGTTTACCTAGCTTGGATCCTTCTCCTTTTACAGTTGTGCAGCAGATGTACAATAATTTAAATACATGCAGCCTTTTACAAACCACATTTAATGCTCCAACTTTTTCTCCCCTTGAGTACAGTCCCTGCAAGTGTAGATTCTCCATAAAGATCCAGTTAAAAACTATGGATTTTTTACAAGCCTTTTACACATTCAGCTACTGTTCCTATCTACTGTACACTCAGAGCTAAGCTACAAGAGACGAATTACACGAGGGGAGCACGTGAAGGGAGTCGCAATGTTAGCTGGGAAGCTGAGTTTTAAAAAAGATCAGAAGGCTTTGTCAATTTCCCTTCTCTAAAGAGCCAGGGAGATCTCTCCTCAGAGGGTTTGTGAATTTCCTCTTTGCCTCCTGAAGGCTGGTCAGTTTCACCTCCCCTTCTAGGAGGCAAAGAGGAAATAAACAAACCCTCTGAGCAGCCATCTTCACTGGCTCTGTAGAGAGGGGAAATTGACAAAGCCTTTCAATCTCTTTTAAAACTCAGCTTCCCAGCTAACATTGTGACTCCCTTCATGTGCTCCCCTCGTGTAATTTGTCTCTTGTAGCTTAGCTCTCACTCACTCACTCACTCACTCGCTCACCAAAGAGAAAACAAAATAAGCAGAAAGGCCCAAAGGAGAAGAAAAAGAGGAAAAGAAAAAAAATGAAGAATGGGAGAGAGAAGGAAAGAAAGAAGAAAGAAAAACAAAGACAGTGATCATTATGCTGCATGAAATTTCTCTATGCTTCTTTCCTCTTCTCCTCTGTATTTTAAATGCATTTAAGCGCCACCACTGGTTCCTCTGAAAAAGTCAGCTGCAGATGTTTCTCAATCAGGAATGGAAACAGCTGGACCCTCGTGGGTTTGTTCTTCTCAGTATCCGTGGTGGTGGGGAGCTATTTGGAATAGATTTAACCTCTTTGTCACCTTCCATTTTCCAACCTGTTTGGTACCAAGGCCTTGAGCCTTCTCTCCACCATGATGTTTTCCTGTTTTCTTTTATCAATTTTTGAAAGCTCCCTTGTGGAGGGGCCGGCAAACAGGGCCTAGAGGCCAAGGATGTTCCTTTGAGCACTGGCTTTCAGCACTTCCTGTGATTGTGGAGGCTACGTTCAGTCTCTATGGCTGGTGGTGGACCTGTCCACTATGCATTTGTCTTTGAAAGCCATCAATGTTTGCGATGGAAGGGAAGGCAGCATGGTATAGCCCTCTCTCGTCAGATCTCGGAAGCTAAATAGGTTTGTTACTTAGATGGAAGACTCTGCAGAGGAAGGGTATGGCAAGCCACCTCTGCTTCTCATGTGCCTTAACAACCACTTTGCTGGGACTGCCATGAGTTGGTTGTGATTTGAGGGTACTTTACGCACAAACATGTTGGTGGCAACTCTCGGAGCGAATTCCACAATGTAAATCACTTGTTGCGTACAGCTTGAGAAACGTGATGATCCTTAGAAATATTCTTGGTGGTGGTTTTGACATGGGGTTTAATAAACTCAAACCCTCTTCTGAAAATTGGAGAAATGCTCATGGATCATCCAGTGCAACCGTAAATGGAGTTACCCCTTTCTAAGTCCATTGAAGTTGGGAGTCATAAAAACAACTCTGTTTAGGATTGCCCAGTTAGAATGGATAACATTGGTGAGTTCATTCTGAGAAAGCTGTGAGTATTGTTGGCTGTAAAACCCTCTATTTTAATCTATTGACTTTTCCCCCAGTGTTGACTTTGTTATGGCAGCAAAGTGTTTTAAACAGAATGCTCCCTGTCTTATTTTCTCAGATCTATTTGTAATTCATGCTGCACTCTGCCCTTTCTGAAAATAATCTTGGAGACCTTGAACCCTTTAGTCAACATCTTATCTTTCAAAGCTACAATGCAAACACATTGAAATAAAATGACCAGCCGGTCAAAAATATTTACGATACCAAGATATGTATTTAGATCATCATGGGGTTGACCACTGATGGTCAAACTAGGTGAGAGCTGCAGTCCTATATCTGAAGAGGGCTGAATCTGCACGTCCCGGCGTCATGGTAAACGTTCGCTACACTTTTGGAAGTCAGAGTCAGAAATTGCGCCAGAAAGACATTATACTTCTGGAAGTTTAGCGACTGTTTACTGTGACACTGGGACGCACCGGGACATGTGGATTTGCCCCAGCTCACTGTTCTTGGTGTAGTTCCTTCCGATCTTGGAAGAATGATGTGCAAAAATAATTCCCGATGGATACCAGCGAAATTATGTAGAAATCCAGTGGCATCTTAAAGATGAACAACATTTTTTCCAGCACGACCTTTCGTGAGTCACAGCTCACTTCTTCAGATGCTATGAAGAGGAAATCACCTTCCATGTTTTTGTAGGGGAAATTACCAAGGCTCGATGAGAATCCCATCTTAAATCCTTCAGGTGTGATTCTCTGTGTAAGAGGCTGGAGTGGATTAGGCTGTTACCTGTAATGGGTGGTGAGCGAGGGGAGAGGTTCTGCCCTCTTTCATGTTATGTAGACCCCCCAAAAGTGCAATTAAGTAGGATTTACAAAAATGCACAGGGGCAGGCTCTTTTAAGGGGGAGCAATTGTTTTCATATTCTAAAGATAAATATTTTCCGGTGTGAGACTGAAGCAAACCTCCCATTTTAACTGGTTTTAAAAACACGGGTTTGGAAAATGCCGTTCCTTGCAAGCATCTTGGGCCTGTCCCTGGGCACGCACCCCCGTGACTTCCAAAGGGCTGTGTGACTTGCTTCTCCTCCCTCGTCTCTGCTTGCTGACTCACGGTTCTGGCCTGTCACACTGAACAAAGAACAACCCTTCCATTATGCTCACCACCTATGTGCAGCTCAGAGGGAGCTGGGATTGGAGAGAAGAAAGAAATCCAAGACGACGCTGCCCCCTGCGGCTTTGGAAGGTGAGGGGGCTTGCTTCCTCGTAGCTGCAAGGCTTTCTTTGGAAATGACTCTCTCAGCTCTAAGGATGAGGACTGGGCTGTTGTGTTCATTGTCGCGCTTTAGCGAACCCAATGGCTGCAAGGAGGTTTAATTCAAGAGCAAGGCAGTAAGGGAGCATGGCCCAGTTTTGCCAGATCTGAAGTAGAGTTCTTTTTGTTGCATCTGGCGCTTTCCCTTTCCCTTGTGTCAATCAGGGCTTTTTTTCAGCAGGAACTTGGTGGAACGGAGTTCCGGAACCTCTTGAAAATGGTCACATGGCTGGTGGCCCCGCCCCCTGATCTCCAGACGGAGAGGAGTTGAGATTGCCCTCTGCGACCATAGCACGGAGGGCAATCTCAACTCCCCTCTGTCTGGAGATCAGGGGGCGGGGCCACCAGCCATGTGACCATTTTCTCTGAGGGCAAGCCACTAAGTTCCACCACCTCTTTTCCCAGAAAAAAAGCCCTGGTGTCAATATACCACATTGGCAACTGCACTCTACACATGCTCAAGGATATGCCTGTCTTCATCATTTTGCAGGATTTATAGATGAGTCCTCCAGGATAGTGCAAACAGACCCCAGGCTGGGAAAGCACTGCCTCTGATTGAGTATGTGCAAGCCCTTCAGGATGTGTGGTGCGTATGTGTGTCTTGACAGACAAAAGGAGACATTTTTTGACTCAACGAGTAATTAAGTTGTGGAACTTTCCTGTCAGTGGAAGTAGTGATGGCCTTGGGCAGAGACAGTATCTATCTATCTATCTATCTATCTATCTATCTATCTATCTATCTATCTATCTATCTATCTATCTGTCTGTCTGTCTGTCTGTCTGTCTGTCTGTCTGTCTGTCTGTCTGTCTGTCTGTCTGTCTGTCTGTCTGCCTGTCTGCCTGCCTGCCTGCCTGCCTGCCTGCCTGCCTGCCTGCCTGCCTGCCTGCCTGCCTGTTTTCCGCCTTTCTCACTGAGACCAAAGGCGGATTACATAGTGTGAGATTAGTACAATCAGTGGCAAGGACAAGGGCAGGCATTTCTATACAGTGTCAAGGACATTTCCATAAACAATGTCACAGGATTTTACAAAGATTTTATAGCATTAGCAAAGATCCAGTATAGGGTTGAGGAATTGCTGAAACAGAACATAATCCATTCTAGGACTGACATTGAACAACATGGAGCACTGGTAATATATAGGAGTACATATTTAAAGCGACAGATAATATGTAAGGCAACATAATGGTGACATCTATGGTTCCTAACTCATTAGCGAGACATCTGGGACCCCTTTCCTACAACACCGCCCTCCTAGCTGAGAAAAAAGGCCTTTTTGAATAATTCAGTTTTGCATTGTTTGTGGAAAGCCAGGAGGATGGGGGCTCTCCTGACCTCCTCAGACAGGCCGTTCCATAGGGTAGGGGCCACCACAGAGAAGGCCCGATTCCCGGAGGAGAGGTCTATCGGTGGCTAAAGGGACCCTCCACATGCAGAGGCAGTAGACCTTTGAATGCCAGTGCTGAGAGCCAACATCAGGGGTAGGCCTTGGCCCCTATGCACTGTTTGTTCATCCTGCAGGGAAACTGGTTGGCTGCTGTATGTGACACATGGACAAGGTGGACCATTTGTCTGATGCAGCAGGGCGCTTGTTATGGTTTCCTGTGATCTGAGAAAAGTCCTCTTTTTTATGTGCTTCCACTCCCCGCTGCTCCCTCGAAACTGAAAGTCTGATCCATCGGGGTTCGGTTATCCTGGGCGAGGCTGGGCTACTCAGTTCAGTCTGAAGCACAGCTGCACAAAAGCAAACAGTGATTTCTTGTTTCCCTTTATTTTTCAAGCAAGTTTTTTGAAATGTGTCTTGCGTCAAGATGCTCCCCTCCCCTCGGCCTCTCCAGTTTCTTCTTTGATGTCTTTTATTCTGATATTCTTTGTACTGCCTATTTCTGTGCTGAGATCGGCACTTGGTTATGCAGAAGCAAAGAACTTGTGTTGAAATCCACAGTTCCCTGTTCACAAAGGGGTGTGGAGCCTTGGCAGAAAACACAGTGGACTAGCGCCATGTGCTGCTAGGAAAACAACACAATGATGCCAGAGGATAGGCTCCATTGGCATTCAGTCCTCTCTAGAGGGAAAGATAACTAAGGTTGTTGACTCAATGTCATACTTCAGAACTAGGCTTACTTAAACCAGGATTGTAACAGATTTTTAAAATAAATAAATAAATACTAATAATTAATAATTAATATTAATAAAAATAATAATATTCAATTTATATACTGCTTTTCAGGATAACTTAATACCCACTCAGAGCAGTTTACAAAGTATGCCATTATTATCCCCACAAAAAAACACTCTGTGAGGTGGGTGGGGCTGAGAGAGCTCCTAGAAGCTGTGACTGACCCAAGGTCACCCAGCTGGCTTCAAGTGGAAGAGTGGGGAATCAAACCTGGCTCTCCAGATTAGAGTCCTGCCGCTCTTAACCACTACAGCAAACTGGCTCTTTAAAGATTTGCAGAATGGAGAAGAGTGCCTGTGTGCAAAACTGGTGCCCTAAGGTTGCCAACTCCAGGTTGAGAAATTCTTGGAAATTTGGAGGTGGAGCCTGGGGAGGGCGGAGTTTGGAGAGGGGCAGGAGCTCAATGGGGTATAATGCCATGGAGGTCAAACTCCAAAGCACCCCTTCAGTTATAATGCCTGGCCCCACCTGGAGGTTGGTTAATTACCGGTGCACCAAATGGATGGAACACCAGCAAGATAGCCAACATCTCCCCAGCACCCCACACTAGGCCAATACATTTAATGCCAGAGAGCTCTGGAGCAAAGATCTTCTGGAAGGAAAAACCATGTTGGATCAGAACCACCTTGCTAGATGATATCACGCAGGACAGATACCTTATTCTTTATCGATCTGTCATTGACCAGCATCAAGGACGAAAAGAAGGGAATCCCAGACATCCACGCATCATCGTTCCTAAGGATGGAATGGATATTAGAAGGTGCCAAGAAAACGTCATGATGTGATGTCCCCCCATGGGTCTGTACTGAGTGCTTGCACTTTACCTTTTTAAAGTACATTGGAACCATCTAATATCCAGTGCTTGCACTTTACCTTTTTAAAGTACATTGCAACCATCTATTATCCAGAGTCACAGGCATAAGCCCGTAATACAGAGACTGCATGAAAAGCTGGTGGCCATAGCTGATATTCAGGCCGTTGTTGTAGTTCTCATGGGCAAGATCTGATTGCACAGGGTTTCTCCTGAGCCTACACAGCTGTGATGCTCTCTTCACCTCCTGGGCTAGCTGGGTGGAAAGCTACCTGAGTTCTCGCTCTCTTTATTTTCCACTTCTGTAATCCTTGTCTTACTGCATTGTTTATTGGATGTCTTATGCCGCCTGATCAAATAGTTTTGTTTAAAAATCCACCTTGAGTCTCGGCAAGAAAGGTAAGCTATAAACAAATAAATGAAGCATCTATTAAGTGATTTTTAAAAATCACATTCCAGAAATCAAAGGATCCTGATGATCGGGGTATATCTTCTACTTTTTTGCACAGGCTATTGGAAGAGATGAAGAAACTGGACATTCTGGTGGGATGAGAAAGGGGAAGATTCCCAGTTGCCAGAAATGGTACTGGCCAACTGTGGAGGCTGGGAAGGGTACATGGGTAGCAAGCAGGACTGAGAGATTTTACTGATCAAATTCAAAAGCTGAGCCAAGGAGCAATTCGCAGTTTTATTAAGATGGTCTATAAATCCTCTTCTGTTTCTGGCCACGGTTTGCTTCTAGGGCCTGAATTCCTCTCCGATAGTTTTTGCTGCTTTTAAATCTTTGTAGAAATCACGTAGAAAAAGGGGCAGGTGGTATGTGATGGCACCCTCCCCCTCCAGTAATTTGGCCCAAACACCACCAAAATCTGGCCGGTGTTTCCACCTGTCCTTTGTTTCTGTTTCTGCCCCATTTGCAAGACGACAGCGAGCATTTATCTTGTTTGGGGTGTATTGATTTCCTGTGCCGTAGCTGTTGGGTGACTGACGATTTTTGGTAAAGGAAGGTGGTTTGCTTGCTGTTGCTGCTTTGGGTGCGTTCCAATGAAATGATAGTAAAGAGTCCAGTAGCACCTTTAAGACTAACCAACTTTATTGTGGCATAAGTTTTCGAGAACCACAGCTCTCTTCGTCAGATGCATCATCATCTTTCGAGAACCACAGCTCTCTTTGTCAGATGCGTCATCAGACAAAGAGAGCTGTGGTTCTCAAAAGCTGACGATGCATCTGACGAAGAGAGCTGTGGTTCTCGAAAGATGACAATGCATCTGATGAAGAGAGCTGTGGTTCTCGAAAGATGACAGTGCATCTGATGAAGAGAGCTGTGGTTCTCGAAAGCTCATGCAACAATAAAGTTGGTTAGTCTTAAAGGTGCTACTGGACTCTACTATTTTGCAGCTACAGACTAACACGGCTAAGTCCTCTGCATCTGTGGCTAATGGAATGAAACCTCTTTGGAAAGGCATAGGTGGTCTCAGTGATCCAGAGGTGGGTGGATGTTTGCTGCAGGTTTTTATCCTGAAATAAGGGGGCAAGAGATGATCAGCAAAGATTAAACACCCATCTTACAAGAGCTGTGTGTTTTTGCTCCAATAACTCAAATTCATTCCTTGCTTCTGAGGACATGGATGACTCCTAAGGGTGCTGTTGGCCATCATGGGACTCAGTCTGCCCGGGAGAGAGCCATTATGGTGCAGTAGTTCAAACTGGAATCAGAGAGACCTAAGCTCAAATCCCCACTTGGACATAATTAGCACTCTGTGTCACTGGGCCTCTCTTTCACAGCCTAACCTACCTTGCAGGGATGTTGTGAGGATGGCACAGAGGAGGGGAAAATCATGTAGGCTGCTCTGATTCCTTGGAGGAAGGGTGAAAAGGCACCAAGGTAGATAGATCTGGGAAGAGAGAAGGAAAGAAAAGGGTCAGGCCACTTGTCATTCTTTTTGCCTCCCAGGAGCCTGGCTTATAGATAGGAGATTTGGATATCTGATCTTGCTGTCCAAGCAGGTCCAGTCCGTGGCTCCAGTTTGACACTGCCCTCTCCTCCACCACTGGCAAACATGGGATGAAAGCTTGGGATGGGAGGGCCTGGGCACCAAGCCCAGACTCTTCACTGTTCTAGCTCTAGCCTTGCTTCACTGTGCGCCGTCTCTTCTGCTTCCATAGCTCCCAGTGACTACACCATGGCAATGTGACGAAGCGCATCACCAAAGCACACTCTTAGGTTGCGCTTGGAACGGCAAAGCTTTAAGCAGTGTGCACACTGAAATACTTCATTGTACTATTCTGTGATTTTATAACATATTTTCAGTTGATATTTTTCCTTCCCCCCCCCCTAGTCTATTCATGGCTTTTCCAGCCGTTTTGCTTGTTGATATTAATTGGTTAATTGATACATCAGGAGTGTCCATACCTGCTCTAAGCTGAAGTTTAAATTCACATCAGCATTAGGGTTGTTGTAGCAATTATGTAATCACTAGTTTCTAGTAAATTACCATATGACTTTTTCATTCTCTTCTGTGGTTCAAGTACTGAGCAATTAAATACCCATTTGGAAATGCAGTCAAAGTAAGAGCCACTGTTCTATGTTCCTGGCAGTGTCTTTTTTCAACGATGGAATCATAACGCTGCTGTTTTTATTCTTTTATGATTAATTTGGTTTCATATTATGTCAGCCTCTGTGACAGCCCTTTTCTCTCCAATGAGGACCCAAAGCAGCTTACATATCAGTCTCCTCTGCTTCATTTTATCCTCTGAACAACCCTGTGAGGTAGGTTAGGCTGAGAGTGACTGGGTGAACATTATCCAATGAGCATCTACTGTAAAGGGGTTGAACCTGGGGCTGAATCAGATCCTAGTTTGACACTGTAATAATGATGGCTTGTTGAGGGGTGTGTGAAGGTGTAATTCCAAGTTCTCAACATCTTGACTAAGCTAGGAAAGAGAACTGAAGCCAGGCTATTTAGAAGGCAAAGCTGTGTGAGTGTGTGTGTGTGTGTGGAGGGGAGCAGTTAGAGAAAACCTCGGCAAGAAGTTTATCTCTGGACCACTATTTCAAGAATCTGGTCTATTTTTGAGGGTTGCTGCAGAGGGTGACATGTTTCTTACTTGTGGAATAAATATTGCTTCTAATTTGGAGATCGGAGTCTTGAGCAGCAGAATATCCCAACAATTGTGAACTTGAATGAGATTTGCATGGAGTGTCCCGAGGAGTGTTTCCGTCTTTCTTAAAGGAGCAGGTCTTATTCATGTGTGTGCCTGTGTGTTCACTTTACTCTATAATTCCTACTGCCTGGAATATTAAACTTCTGTCAGTTGAAAGTTCTGTCAATTTCACTTCCCCTTCGGGGAGACAAAAATGAAATTAACAAACCCTCTGAGGAGGATCTCTGCCTGCTCTATCTTTTTAAACTACACTCCTGTAGAGAGGTGAAATTGACAGAGCCTTTGGCTCTGTCTTTTTAAACTATGCTTCTGGGTAACATTATGTCTTCCTTCACTTGAGCGTCCTCGTATAAGATGTCTTGGGTAGAGAGATTCAGAGTTAATAGTGTCTATATTTGCAATTTTTAAGTATTAGGGCTCTAGAACTGGAAAGCTCCCCTGCCTTCTTTCAAGTGGTCTGTTTTACTGCCCAAAGAATTTGTCCCTAATTTGTGTGAACCAGGGTTTCTTATAACAGTTTGATTATGAAACTAGGATTTCACTTGCTGGTGCTTGCATGAATCCTGATTAGAGTATGCTGGTGTGGAAGAAGGGTCCCACTAAACTGCAAGCATAGCTCCATCCATAAAGATCCCATGCGGCTGTCCTAGATTTCCTCCTGACAATGCAAAGCTCTCCCAACCTGCCTGACCCTTGGAGGGGTTTCTGTCTCGTTCTTTCTTCAGTACGCTGCCCCACACTTTGTTTTAAGAATTACCTGCTAGGAGGGTCAGTACTCCAATGTTGCTGTTGGATTTATGGAGCCTGCTTCTTCTTCTAGAGGGAATCAGTCAAAATTGACCCGTCTCCCTTAGTGCCAAGGGATTTCTCTCTTCTGTTTTCTCAGCTCCTTTCACCCCCAAGTCAGGTGTCAGGTTCTAGCTAAGATGTGAAGGGACAATTTCACTGTCTCTGGTCATTAGCATTTCCAAAGCTTTGATGGTTAGTATTTGGCAATTTGCTTCACCCACCTTCTGTACAGAGAAAGAAAAACCTTTAAAACGAATTGTGCGAGTTTTGCGAAGCCCGAACCATGAAATGAAGATATTTCTCCAAAGATGGTTTCATCACCTTTCTTCTGTAGCCAAGGAGGGCTTTCCTGTGGCTTAAGCTAGGATGTCATGCATCATGTGAAACCACAGTTAAGATTAACTGGTTAATAAACAAACTCCAAACTGTGGTGTCAGATCCCAGCTTGATCTTCTTTAACCAACCAGAGTTAGTGGGGAGCTCCATATTGAGATGATCATGCTAAGCTCAGCGCTTGAAATTCTGGTTCTGCATAATGCCTGGACTAAACCTATGCATATATTCACCCACCAGGCTCAAAGTATTACACGCTAAAGATTTGGGGGGATTTTGATTTACTTGACTTGACTTGATGCATACCTTATGTTTCTAATACTCTCAGCAGGAAATTGGATAGTACAAAGGAAATCTTATTTTCAAGGAATTGAGATTGGAGAATTTCCCTTATCTGGGAAATCTAAGCATGAAAGAATCAGCTTGAGTGGCAAGATCTTTTCAATGCTGTTTTAAAACACCATCTAGTAATTCATAATCGAAATGTGATTGAAGAACCTCTGTTCTTAAGGGAACAAGTATAATTAATTATATATTGTTATCTCACTCTGAGGTGTTTTACTTTCGAAATCTTGTGCGAGGTGATAATTCAAGTGAACATCTAATAATAGACATTTACTAGCCCATTCACAGGAGAGAAAATCCATAATTCTGTGCTTAGTCAAGACGTGTCTATTAGATTAAAATGGGATCATAGTTTTGAGATCCGATTTGAGCAAATTTGGCTGAGCGCTGATTTCCTTTATATGTGGTATGATTTGTTGCAGTGGAGGGAACTTGGATATTGTAGAACACTGTTAATTTTTTAATTCAAAGACTGCAACCTCTGTTAACTTCTCTAGAGCTACTAACCCTGATAAGGAATGTAGGTAGGTCAACAGTGCCCTCCGGAGAGCAGCTAGAAACTCGTTTTTCAGCACACACATAAAGCTTAAATACAGGAAAATGCTTTGCCTTGAATAAAAACAAAGGGAAAACCCACCCCAGGTTATTTAGAATCCCTTTCAGTCGAGCTCGAAATCATGTTAACTCACAAGAATCTTTCTAAATTCTGGCAATTAATGGCAAATCTTCTTGAGAAGTAAAATTTGAACGAGGTGCTTTGTTTTTTTATGAACATGGAAGTGCATTTTGAACAGTGTTTCTGTGGCACATATAAGAAAGCCAGTTTGGTGGAGTGGTTAAGAGTGCGGGACTCTAATCTGGGGAACCGGGTTTGATTCCCCACTCCTCCATTTGAAGCCAGCTGGGTGACCTTGGGTCAGTCACAGCTTCTTGGAGCTCTCTCAGCCCCACCCACCTCACAGGGTGATTATTGTTGTGGGGATAATAATGACATACTTTGTAAACCGCTCTGAGTGGGTGTTACGTCATCCTGAAGGGCAGTATATAAATCGAATGTTGTTGTTGTTATTGGACCAAGATTTAAACTTTTAAAATTAAAATTCCCACTTTGGGAGAGGCTCACTCTTGGCCTGATATAACCACGAATGTCATGGGTCAAGGGTCAAGTTATCCACTGAAATTTCAGAATCGGATGTCCCTGGAAATCTTTCTGAACAATCGCAAGCCAGAGGGCTCTTGCTTTAGTAAATTACTTACTTGGACTTAAAACAAGCTTCCCCGAGGATGAGAACTGAATATTACTGCGTTATATGTTTAAAAGCAGGGCTCATTTTGAGGGGGAACGTGCAGGGATGCAGTTCCAGCAGTTCCCCAAAGAGGTCACGTGTCAGGTGGCCCCGCCCACCTGAGTCAGCCATTTTGGTTCCGTTTCTGCCTGGATAGGGGCCAAAACGGCCTGGATCGGGCCTCTGACTGGAGGTGGATCACTCTCCCACTCAGCAGTGGCCTGATCCTGACCGTTTTGGGCCCCTTTTTGGCCATTTTCAGCCCCCTTTTGCCATTTTGGGCCCAATTTCGACCCTGAATGGCCAGGATTGGGTCCAAAACAGCCAGGATAGGTGATGTCAGGAGGTGTGGCATATGCAAATCAGCCATGCTAATGACACATTTCCAGTGATATCAAGGGCGTGGCATATGCTAATGAGTTATGCTAATGATTCCCTCCAGCTCTTTTTCTACAAAATGACCCCTGTTTAAACAGATAATAAAGCAGGTCTCTGCAATTACTGTCCAATCATATTGTTAAATATGTCAGACTGATTCCAATCATGTCTTTCATAGATTGAACACAGACTTCCCTGCCCCAGTTCTTAGGCACCTTTGTGGAGAGAAGAGGAGCAGCTGGTAGAGCTTTAAGAACGGTGGCTTGACTGGACGAGGAGAAACCATGCTGCCTCGGTCTGTTGACAACCATTGCTGAGGTTGCTTGGCAACTATTGGGGGGGGCTTTAGCTTCTCGGCTGGCTGCCCCCCCTAGAGAGATGCCAGTGTGGCAGCAACTGGTCCCTCTAAGAATAGGGGGCTTTTATCCGCTTTATCCCTTCCAGCACTACCACTGCAGCCTCAATTTCCTTCTCCGTCTCTCTCTTGTTTTGTTTTAAACGGTTTCACAAAACTGTATAAGCTGCCTGGAGTACCAATATTAGTAAGGCAGGGCGCCAATGTCCTGAATAATAGTACAGGGCCGTCGTCATAAATTTAGCGCCAAACTAGCGCCATCTCCCGCTGAATGCTCACCTTATTCTGGCTCTCTTGCGATTTCGCCATTCTCTCCAGTTCACGCTTTGTGACTCTTTATGTCGTCTTTATCCACTTCCATGTGAATGCCCTGGATCGACTATGAATGCTTTGCAACACCAAAACGCTCACTCTCCCCGATCATCTGTCTCACCTAACACTGATTCTCCTGCCCTACACTCCCACGAGCCCCAGCACGACCCACAATTAAGCCTCAAAGTAATTTTTTTTTTTAAAGTCAGCCATATAGCACTATAGTGCTATTCTGCCATGGGCGGGAAACCTCTGCTACCTATCAACGTTGGCTTTTGGGTTGGCCCAGCACAACATTGGTATAATAGATGAGTGATATAGCACAAATATGCTCAAAACATTTTTTTAAAAAGGGGCCGTTTCCGGAGGCACTTTGACTGACCGTCGAATTGCGCTTTTCCCTTTTAATGTGACTGACTGGAAGCACAAGCAGTCATCAAAAGATGGGAGAATCCGTTCTAATAACGATAACAGAAGAAACGATTTCTAGTGCAAAACTGATGAAATAAGGGCCCGTGTGACAATGGCCCAGGTAGAATTGACTGTGGGATTGACTGTCTTGTGGAGGAGTTCAGCTACTGGTAGCGAAGTAAAACGGGAGTCCAGTAGCTTCTTAAAGACTAATCTGCATAAGAGATGAACACTTCGTACCTTTGATGAAATGAGCTGTGACGCATGAAAGCTCGTGTTGTTAGTCTCTTAAGTTGTCATTAGACTCCTGTATCTGAAGAAGTGAGCTGTGACTCACGAAAGCTCAAACCCTACCACAAATTTTGTTAGTCTTATAGATGCTACTGGACTTTTGTTCTTTTTTACCATTAGACTCCCGGTTCTATTTTTCAGCTGCAGATGAACATGGCTATACCCCCACCCCCACTCTGGAACGAGCAAATACTGAAAACTGTCTCTTTCACCTTTCCCACATTTTCACAAGAGCTCCACAGCTAAATACTGGTTTTGGATCCTAGTTTGTGGAGAAGGAAGAAACTCCTAATTGTCTAGGCACTTTCGTTCTTGCATAATGACGAACTGGAGTACAGCTGAAGGTGCTCCAACCAGAAGCCTGGTTTTTGTACCACAGTAAGAGGGATGGAGTGTGTGACCATAGCAAACCAGGTTCCTCTTCATTGGGATGTCTCAATGGAGCGAAAGTTGGCTGGTAAATCTATGGGATGTTTCCCACTACAAGAGGTTTTTTGCTCCTTTGTCTGAATATGAGTAATCTCCTCTCAGCTTTTCTGTAATCAGTTTTTACCTCAGTACCGATTCTGTCTTACAGAGTAAATCTGTTACTCTGTGTGGCCCATGAAATGAAACCCTGCCCTCAAGTCAGAGTTGACTTATGGCAACCCCTGGTGGGGTTTTCAGGGCAAGAGACTAACAGAGGTGGTTTGCCATTGCCTGCCTCTGGACTTGGTCTTCATTGGAGGTCTCCCATCCAATTACTAACCATGGACGACCCTGCTTAGCTTCGGAGATCTGATGAGATTAAGCTCACCTAGGCTATCCAAGTCAGGACCTGTGTGGAACATACAGCCTAGTTATAGACAACAACAACATTCTATTTATATACCACCCTTCAGGACAACTTAACGCCCACTCAGAGTGGATAACGATGTGTGTTATTATTTTCCTCATGACAATCATCCTGTGAGGTGGGTGGAACTGAGAGAGCTCTAAGAGAGCTATGACTGACCCAAGGTCACCCAGCTGGCTTCAAGCGGAGGAATGGGGAATCAAACCCGGCTCTCCAGATTACAGTCCTGCTGCTCTTAACCACTACAACAAACATTCAGCTAAGCAGATTTTTGAGGCACTTGGGGGTGCCCCATACAAAGGAACATATGTGCTATTTCAGATACCAAAATTTACCTTTCAAGAAAAGGGTTATGAGATTGTCCTCTTTCTCTAGTTAAGACCAAGATCTTTGCAAACAGTTGTGGGTTTTGTCAGAAACAGTGGAGGTAATTCAGACAGCAATCCTAAATAATCAGGGCTATTCAGTGGGGCTTACTTATAGGAAAGTATTGTTAGGATTGAGCTGTTAGTTGCCTCATCATTTAAGGAGTGTGAAGACAAGGTCTTTCCCCAACTAACCAGTCGGCCAATTAGAAAGTAACACAAAACAAAAAAAGTAACGTCCTGGTCAGATGTAAGTCAGGAAACCCTGGGGCAATGATCAGAACAGAACTGGGGCATGTGTCTATGGGTTGCGCTACAAGTGACGAATGACACTTGCCTGGCAAGTGAATAGACTCACGCGTATTCCTCCCTGCTCGCTTGCCATTCACTTGCACTCCATTTGATCAAGTGGAGTGCAAGTGAATGGCAAGTGAACAGGGAGGAATACATGTGAGTCTATTCACTTGCCAGGCACGTGTCATTCGTCACTTGTAGTGCGACCCTATGACAGTTCTCAACATTTTCGAACCTGTGGGTACTTTAGGAGACAGAGCCAACCACAAAATATCAGGGCGTGAGGTTATGCATAACCCTAAGTAACTCTTCAGCATTTCAAGCAAAGCATCTGTTTGGAAGGATGTCTTTTTAAATGAACATACTTTAACAAAAAATGTGCATAAAAACACATTAATGCAGTGAAGATTCTTTTGCTGTGACAGCAGTTGCTGAAGTAACGTTTAAAAACTCTGCACAGCCAATCAGATCTCCAACAGCTCTGCTGAGCAAAAGTCCCTCCTACTTTCTAAAAACACTTAGCAGGAGCCAGGAAGGGTGTTGGCAGGTGTCATGGCACACAGGCATCACATTGTGGGTGTCTGGTTTACAAACTGTACAAGATGGCTCCCTCCATTATTCAATCAATAATGGCTGGCTGGAGGAATGTAGACCGCCCAACAAATGTTTTTTTGGATCAGAGCAGAAACTAAAATCCACAATGGCAGTAATGCAAAACTATTATGCAGGCATTTGAGACTGAGCCCACTATCGTAGGGGATAGTGTGTGTGGACTTAGTGTGCAAACATCTGAAAGGGGCTTGGCTGTGCTGCTAAAGAATGTGGAAAGGATTAAGGAGTTAATTGTTCTCTAATAACGGTGTTGTTTAAAAGGATTGCATGTTGGCCTGACCTTGGCGATGGCTTGAAGGCGCTATCGTAAAGTCACATTGGACCAAGGTAAGGTGCATCAGCAGCTGAGAATGTCATGGCGTCCTTTCACTGTTCGGGAGGGGACTAATTGAAACTTTGCTGCTAAGCAGGGGTCATTTCGTAGAAAAAGAGCGGGAGGAACTTATTAGCGTAACTCATTAGCATAACTCATTAGCATATGCCACGTCTCTTGACATCACTGGAAGTGTGTCATTAGCATAATTGATTTGCATATGCCACACCCCCTGATATCACCTATCCTGGCTGTTTTGGACCCAATCCTGGCCATTCAGGGCTGATATTGGGCCCAAAATGGCAAAAAGGGGCTGAAAATGGCCGAAAACGGGCCCCAAATGGTCAGGATTGGGCCGCTGCTGAGCAGGAGAGTGATCCACCACATGTCAGAGGCCAGATCCTGGCCATTTCGGGAGCATTCCTGGCTGTTTTGAGCCCGATTCTGGCCTTTTGGGGTCCAAATTGGTCCCAAAATGGCTGAAAGGGGCCCAAAATGGCCAGGATCGGGCCCAAAATAGCCAGGATTTGGCTGCTGCCAGATGGGGGAGTGTTGGCTCACATGGCAGTGGCCCGATCAGGGCCATTTTGGCCCCTATTCAGGACAAAACTGCCTGATCCAGGCCAAAATGGGCCCAAAATGGCCGAAAATCAGGTGGGCAGGGCTACCTGACACGAGGCCTATTGGGAGAACTGCCGGAACTGCGTCCCTGCACGTTCCACCTCAAAATGAGTCCTGCTGCTAAGGGTGAACTTTGCCGATGGTCATTCTGAAATGGTCCATATACTAAGAATATCAGGATAGCTTTGCTGGGTCAAACTAAAGGTCCACTGCTTTCAGCATGCTGTTAACACCTAGATAAAGGATGTTAAACTGCCAGGTTTCCTGTTGCCCAAAGGAAAAAGGGAGGGGGAATCGTATCATACAATGCCTTAGAGATGTGGAAAATTTCAAAAATTGTTGAGCAACACGGTGACATCACTTCCAGGGTTTTGATTGGAAATGATGTTATGGCATTGCACGATGTCATGAATGCCAACCTCTGTCGCAGAGGTTCCCACTGGTTGCAAGTGACCAGCTGTCAACCTTGGTGGTGGGCAGTAGATCATTCAAAAGTGGCTAGTCACTCTTCAAGCCATTAAAAGTATCTTTCTGGCCTTCATCCAATGTTTTGTTTTCATCTCTTTCTTATTCTTTCTCTTGGAGTTTTGAATCACATACTGGTTCTTCCCTTGATGTTACAGCCAACATCAGCAGCCCTTTCTGATTTGCTTGTGCTGATTTTGGTGTGAGTGGTGTATGGGTTGAAAAGATATTTCTGCTTTCCCACTGCTTGGCTGAGATTTTTCTGGTTCTTCCCCTCTTCATAATACTATGTTAGTCAGTTTTCCCAGGAAGCATTTTTTCTCCCATATATATCTATGGGGTGGATCCAGACAAAAAACCCTTCTTCACGGGCCAGTTTTGCCGGTTCAGTTTCCATACTGCAGCATTCTTTTTGTGGCCATCTGTACCCGATTTGCTGCCATGAATAGTTACTCTAGCTACTATTCAGCTTTTCTGCAGCTTTCCTAGGGATGCTTATATTCCGACTTTTTTAAAAAATCCATTTTCCAGCCAGCTGTTTCCCCGTGCATACTCATTAGTCTGTCTTTTAGTGTTCCATCCTCTTCTGCCCCTCTCCTACCCTCTGCCAGCCCAGTTCATTGTGATTGGCCACTGTTGTCTGTCCAGCCACTCCCTCCCTGTCCTTTCCATTCCTCTCCTATTCTTCAATATATATATATATATATTAAAAATCCTGCGTAGGATTGATACACTGATGGGTTGAGAGGGAGAAACCTAGGAAATAGATTGATTTAGTGTTCCAGCAATGCATCGATTCATTGGGTGTGCAAAAGAGAAAAGAGAAAAAGGAAAGGGCTGGCGCTGTGAGTCAGTGACGAATGCACCAGCACTTATTGATCCCAACACATTTTGACATGGTGCAGACTAAAAAGAATGGCACCACACTGACCAAACATGAGAGGAGTGAAAGGGCCCAGACCAGTGGATTCCATAGCATTCAGCTTGACTTGTGGGATAGTGAGGAATTATGTCCCCAGTGCAGAAGGGGCTTATATTTTCTGCTAATAGAAGGCACTTCCATCAGTGAAACACAACTCTCCTCCTCCAACAGCCCATTGATATCCTGGGGGAAAGGGCACACCCAAAAATGACATGAGGGACAAATTGGGGGTCTACATGGGGCTGGCAGGTGGAGAACCTCCTGCCCCCATGCGCCGGTTCCCAACCTCCATCTAAGGAGCAGCAGAAGGGAGAAATGCGGGAGGAAAATCAGTAGGAATGCTGTAATGCCAATTCCGGTTCAGCAGCCAGAAGTGACATTGCTGCCTCCATGATGCTTTAGGAATTCCTACAGCATCATGGATGAAGTGATGTCACTTCCAGCCACCCAACCAGAAATGACGTCACAGCGTTAGTGCCCTTCTCTCTCTCCAGAGGCTACCCACAAAAACCTCCTGGGAATTGCCAGTGGAAGGCTAGCAACCGTTGATCGGTTGCCCTCCAGGCAATGTAGCTGCTTAGCTTCTCCATCCCCACACTTCTGGTATTTATTTGTATTTATATATGCTACTAGTAACAAAGCCCATTGTGGGAAAAAATACAACAGGCTCTAGAAAGGGGAGGGTGGGCAGGCGGGCACTGCCTCCTCCTCTGTGACTGATCCTGGCCGGGTGAAGGTAAGGGGCTGACATTGCCCCCTGTTTCGTTCCTAATTCCAGGCGGATGAAAAAGGGGCAGGCATTACCACCTGCTCTATGTCTGATCCCGGCCAGGTGAAGGGGGTCAGAATTGCCAGTTGCTCCGCTCCTGATCCCAGCTGGGTAATGGCAGTGGGTGAGCATTGCCCCCTGCTCTGTGCCTGATCCCAGCTGGGTGAAGGTGGGGGGCGGACATTGCCACCTGCTCCACCCCTGATCCCACCTAGGTAAAGGGGCGACTGGCATTGCCACCTGCTACATGTCTGATCCCAGCTGGGTGAGGGCTGGGGTGGGCATTGCCACCTGCTCCACTCCTGATCCCAGCTAGATGAAGGCAGAGGCAGCCATTGCTACCTGCTTTAAGTCTGATCCCAGCTGGATGAAAGCGGGGGTTGGGCATTGCTACCTGCTCCACGTCTGATCCCAGCTGAATGAAAGTGGGGGTTGGGCATTGCCACCTGCTCCACATCTGATTCCAGCTGGGTGAAGGCGGGGGGCTGGCATTGCTGCCCGCTCCGCAGCTGATCCCAGCCTGGGCTTCCCGCTGCCGCATGCTCTCGGAAGGATGTGCTGCCTCTTATGGGTTTCCCTCCATAGCAGCGCCCTCTGGAGGCGCACCAAGGTAGGAAGTGAGTTGTCTGGAACACAGTTAGCCTTTTATATAGTAGGATTATTATATTGATTTTATTGCATTGAACACCATCTTGGCAACATGGTAAAGGGCAAGTCTGTTAATCCGCATGGTAAATAAATAAGTGTTTTGTGCACAGTTTGATTTGCGTCCTCCTTTCCATTTCAAGAGAAGCTATTAGCTCTGCAGAGCTTTCTTAAGCAAGACAAAAACTCCAACATGGAGATGCTGTGAATTAGGGCTGTGCAGCTGATCTTTTCAAAGAAGGTGGGAGAAAGGAGGCATTCAGCATGGAAGAAGGCAGCTGCAGTAGGCACTGGGCACCATCTCCCTTGGCCGATGGAGTGAAGTGCACTAGGGCTGTTTTCCACTGCTTTGTATTCTGTGTTTGGTTCCTTGAGCAGAAAGGCTCTTTGGCATTCTTGCCTGGCCTGTTTGCAATGATTAGCCTTCCCTGCGCGTTTGCGTTTTCTTTCTTCGGTTTTATTTCATGTCAAACAGGCAAGTAAACATCGAAAGCCTTTTGGGGATGCTTTCTGTGCTTTTTCTTTGTTTTGTAGCCATTTCTCCAGCTGCAATTCATAGGCTGTTTCTTTTCTAACTTGTTCAAAAAAAGTCCTTTCTCCCCCCCACCCCAACCATCCAAACAGCTGTTGTTATCCGGGAACCATCATCCACTCTTATGCTCAAATCTGTTTCCATTCATTGATTTGATGAGTGAAAACTATTTCTCTGCTGACTAATGCCTTGCACTTTCAGAAGAATGGTAGTGTGGTAGTATGGACAGGGAGAAGTTTCAGTGCTGTTCTAAGTAGAGCTATGCCCTTCTAAGGCCATTGATTTTCATGGACGCAGAGGGGGTAACTTGGCTTAGGATGGCACTGTAAAACTCTTAATTTAAATCCCTTTACATTAGGGCTGCCCCTTACTTTGGCTCTCTAGGGGTCAAAGACTAGAACGTGTGTCAGCAGTTAGCCGTTACTGAGCCCTAATCTATATTAATGTATAGACTCCCAGCATTCTAATTTTGGTGGCGTTTGTATTTGTTCATTTAGATATGAGGGTTAAGGGCTGGCAACTCCTAAAGGATCAGGTTGGGGTGGAGGGAGACTCATGTAAACGGCATCCTGCGATGCCCCAATGCCACTTCAGCCTGTGTAACCAGAAGTGACATCACCATGTCACAGGACACTCTAGGATTTCCCTCAAATTCTACAGTTTGTCCACTGATGTCACTTCTGGTTGTGCTGCTGGAAGTGATTTGCAGATGTGTTAGTGCCCCATTTTCCCCTGCCGCCCTATCAAGTGGTGACGGGGGACTAAAGCTCAGGTTGGGAGGTTGCCCATCAAATTAGCATCCCTTGCTTGGAAGCGTCCCTGGCTTGGAAAAAGAAAGTACGGTTCAGCCGTATTTCAGCCACATGGCTCTGCTCATTGCATGGCTTGGTTCTTATTTGGCCGCCAAATTTTTATTGTGCACACTGTTTTTTATGCTTTTAATGCTGATTTTATTGTAAACTTATTTATCTCTGTTCTGACCTGCTCTGAGCCCGTTTGCAGGGACAGCAGATAAGAAATCAATCAATCAATCAATCAATCAATCAATCAATCAATCAATCAATCAATCAATCAATCAATCAATCAATCAATCAATCAAACAAACAAACAAACAAACAAACAAACAAACACCACACAAGATCACTCTTAAGATACACTCTTAAGAGTGATCTTGGTTTTATTCCATTGTAACTATCACGGCATACTTCCCAACCAGCCCCCCAAAACTTGGGAAATTCATGTTTTGGCAAGGATGACAGGACTCTCCGAAGGAGATCTGCAGTGTCTTCTCACAGAACCACAGTTCCCAGCAGAGAAGGAATTACGTGAAACAAGCAGAGCGAGGACAGTCTCCATGCAAAAGAATAAATGGACATAAATCTGACACTAAAGAAATAAGTGAGGGGACATTTTAACCTGTCAGGACAGACTGTGGCTGATTTTAAGGTTATTGCTGTCCTTCAGAAGAACTTCGCAGGTTGGACCCAGTGTGAAAGAGCAGAATTTACTCACAAATTCAAAATAATATGTACATACATCAATAGCTTAACAATGACCATGAAGTTGCAGGATAGGTGCTCATCTATCCCACTCCTTAGAGATGTGAATTTGTTCCACTATCCCATTTCATCCCTCGTTAGGTTTGATGTTTATTCCACACTGCCGTTCTTGGTTGGGAGTGTCTCACATCAGCCTCTTTTTGAAACATTCTTCCCCTCTCCCCTGCTGGGTATTTAACCAAGCCAGTTTAGTGTAGCGGTTAAGAGCGGCAGGACTCTAATCTGGAGAGGCGGGTTTGATTCCCCACTCCTCCACTTGAAGCCAGCTGCGTGACCTTCGGTCAGTCGCAGCTTTCTCAGAGCTCTCTCAGCCTCACCCACCTCACTGGGTGATTGTTGTGAGGATCATAATAACACACTTTGTAAACTGCTCTGAGTGGATGTTAAGTTATCCTGAAGGGTGGTATATAAATCGAAGTTTATTATTATGTTATTACTAGCAACAATGCCCATTGTGTGAAAAAATACAACAGGCACTTCACAGCGGCCTGGAGGCCAGAGTGGGAGGGCGCTGAGAGGAGGCACAGGGAGGTGTGCTTAGACAGGATTCGGTGGGGCCCCTCCTGGCAGCAAGTGGGCGCTTCACAGCAGCCTCGAGGCCAGTCATTGGCAATGTGCCTGCATGAAGATAAAAGTGAGTTGTTGCCAATACGGCTTGCCTTTTATATAGTAGGGTAACTATGCCTCTGAGGAAGTGAGCCCCAACTCATGCAGAACTAAATTGTTTCCCTCTTTAAGGTGCAGCTGGATTCCGGTGTAATTTGGCTATGAAACCAGCTTGATTCAAGGATACAGATATAATATACTTGTACTTTTCGACAGCCACTCATACGAATTGTCCTTCACTCTCTCGGCTTTGACGGAAACAAACTTCTCAGGGGCAGATGGAAACAGGAGGAAAAACGCTATTGTTGTTTTGGCAATTCAAGGCCCCCTTTCCCACAGCGCATTAGGAGCTTCTTTTAGGACAATGAAGTGACCCCTCCCTTCCCTTTCTTTCCCTTGTTTGCTTTCCCACATTCTGTCACACCTTCATGAATATTCAGAGGTGCCTCTTGGAAGCTATTGAGCCCTCCTGCTAACACTCCAAGCTAATGATGGCCACCTTCAATGGGAAACTACAACAGAGATAAGAGCTTGTTAGCGGGGGACTCTTGTTCTCCACCTAACAAGGTTTCCACTGACTCGGGCATTTGTTGGTGGCATATGAGCTTCCTACAAGAGTCCTCTCTTCAGATAGGTAGCTGGAGGGTACCACTGCATGCACACACATAGTGTACTTTGAAGATAATTAAGGAGGAGAGTCCACCATGGCTGGATCTCAGCAAGAGGCCCCCAAGTTATGAAACCGTTGGTGGGTTCCATACTTGAAATGTCAATATGATATCGTGGTCAAAGTGTCAGACAGGGTTGCTAGTCACATGGTGGGGACAGGGGATCCCCTGCTGCTGGCCACCACCCCGCCACCACTCACCTGGTGGTGGTGGAGGGAGGTGCAGGAAACGGCACGGGGAAATGGCTGAGCATGCTTTCTGTATCAACCACTGATGATATAATTTCTGGCACAATGCAATGCACTGCAACAGGGACTGATTGTCTAAAAATTGGCCCCAAATCTAATGTGTTCTGTGTCCCATTGGATGCAGCGAGATGCCACTGATAAAGTCTCCTTGGGACATTTAATGTGCGGGATGCATCTCTATTTTGTTACCCCAGATACTCATGTGTGTGTTATGTGCTGTCAAGTCACCTCCAATCTATGGCGACCCTATGAAAGAAAGACCTCCAAACTGTCCTATCGTTAACAGACTTGCTCAGATCCTGCAAACTGGAGGATGTGGCTTCTTTTATTGAGCCAAGCCATCTCGTTTTGGGTCTTCCTCTTTTCCTACTGCCTTCCACTTTTCCTAGCATTATTGACTTTTCCAAAGAATCTTGTCTTCTAGCAATGTCACCAAAGTATGATAGCCTCAGTTTTGTCATTTTAGTTTCTAGGGAGAATTCAGACTTGATTTGATCTAGAACTCACTTACTTGGGTTTTTTTTGGCTGTCCATGGTATCTTCAAAGGTCAAGGATGTGACCAAGGACATGTCCCATCTCACATTTTGTAACCCATCAGAGGCCCGATCTGGGCCGTTTTGGCCCCAATCCAGGACAAAACGGGCCCAAAATGGCCGAGAGTCAGGTGGTCAGGGCCACGTGACATGTGACCTCTTTGGGGAACTGCTGGAACTGCGTTCCTGCGCGTTCCCCCTCAAAATGAGCCCTGTTCATAAATATAAGTTTCCTAAAGGTCCTATTAAGAGGGATAATATAGTAAGATGAAAGAAATATGACAGCAGTATACACCTTTATGAGTGTCCCCTTTCCTCCTCTTCTTTGCTTTATCTAAGGTGGAAGCAGAGAGAGGTCTGGAATGGATTCTCCTGTTCTGGTGCCAAAGGAAGCGCCTTACAGGGTGTTAAGCAGCAGCACATTTATTCCCTGCCTTCCCAAGGATCTGGCAGGCGTTGTTTGTCATCTTCTTGTCAAGGTGCCTTGGTTTCCATGGCAACAGCTTAATTACATTCCAGCGTCCCTAAGTGGCAGAGCTACCAATTAAAAGATGGCTCCTTGGTGCTGAAATTATCCCAGAGAGGAACTTGAAAAGAGGAGGTTGCACATAATTTCTCTCCCCCAGTAATGGCAAGGGTGCAGATACGGGACACCAGGTTGGTCTACATCTGGCAATCTCTTCCAAAACAAAATCAAGGTTCTCAGGCCCAATATTTCCACCCCTGCCTCTTCTGCTCCAGATCTTTCCAGGGTGGGAGGGGGAAAGCAGGGGAGAAAGAGAAAGAAGGTGTTTGGTAATAACCAGATAAATGAGAATTCTGTCCTTGGAAGACAGGTTTTTCGAACCCATTGGCCATCTGCTGTTTCATTTGCTTCCCAGATGGAGGCAGTATTAAAGGGTCTGCATCTTCCTACACAGTTGAGGTCCCAACGCTTGATGAAGAGGAGACTTTCTGGGTGTAGTGCCATCTAATCTAGCATTCATTTTCTCCAGGACACCCACAAAAAATGCATGAGCACATCTTGTGGTCTGAGGTAGATTGCTTCCGAATATGGAGGTCCAGGGCAGCAGGAACGCGGTGGAACGGAGTTCCAGAACCTCTTGAAAACATGGCTGGTGGCCCCGCCCCCTGTTCTCCAGACAGAGGGGAGTTGAGATTGCCCTCCGCGCCGCCAAGCTCCCCTCTGTCTGCCACCAGCCATGTGACCATTTTCTCCAAGGGCAACCCACTGAGTTCCACCACCTCTTTTCCCAGAAAAAAAGCCCTGTGGAGGTCTCATTTAATAGCTGGTTTCCATTAACGACTCTTTCCTCCATGAATTTGTTTAACTCTTCTTAAAGCCATCTAAGGGTCTACCTATATGTTACATTATCTTTAAGTACCTTCCCACACAAGAATTTTTAACCAGATGCGCCTCCACATTCAGAACACAGTTCCCTGGCGTGTGGGGACCCAATCCGGACTATAGTCACCTTGCATGAGGCAAAGGGTTTTAAACTCCCCCTCGCATCAGTTTCCCACCCCAAACTGCCCTAGGATCTCTTGTTTTCCCAGTTGGGAAACTTATGTGTAGACAACAGTATATGTAAGATTCCCCAGTGCGGCAAAGACCAGATCCCTGCGGCTGTTTGCAATCAGGAAAATTGCACCGGGGTGGTGGTGGTGTTGATCCCCTTCTCGCTTTGTGCCAAGGTCCCCTTCAAAATCATTTCCCTCAGCTGGAAAAATACAGTTTTGCCTTCAATGGACAACTGGATTGTGAAAATGATGGAGTTAGCAGAGATGGCTGAACTTACAGCTCTGATTCGAGATAAAACACTGTCTCACAGTTAGTTGGAAACCCCTTATTGACTTTCTGCATGAGACGAGAAAAAACGAATTGATGATTTGTGGATTTGATTTCTAAGAAGATAAACCTGGGAAAAATAAATAAGAGGCAGTATTGAAAAGGTAAATTTTAGAGACATTAAAACTTCAAGTACAATGTGTATAAAGATACAATAGGTGTTGTACAGGAAAATGAAAAATGAAATATGTATTGGTTGTTGGGGGTTTTCCGGGCTGTATTGCCGTGGTCTTGGCATTGTAGTTCCTGACGTTTCGCCAGCAGCTGTGGCTGGCATCTTCAGAGGTGTAGCACCAAAAGACAGAGATCTCTCAGTGTCAAGATGCCAGCCACAGCTGCTGGCGAAACGTCAGGAACTACAATGCCAAGACCACGGCAATACAGCCCGGAAAACCCCCAACAACCATCGTTCTCCGGCCGTGAAAGCCTTCGACAATACATCGAAATATGTATTATTTTTCTTTGTTTTTCCTTTCTTTAATTTTCTTTTCTTTCCTTTTCTCTTTTTTCTCTCTCTTTTTATTCTTTAATTTTTCTTTTCTCTGCCCCTTTAATGGGCTTTTAATATTATTAATTTTAAAAATATTACAAAAAAAATAATTTCCCTAAGCTAGCAATGAGTATGATATCTTATGGAAATGGGTTCCATAGGCTAATAATATGAATTATCTTAGTCTACCTCTGTCCTGAGTCAATGTATAATTCCTGTCATAGAGTCTTAATATGCATAATCCTTTCTGTGGAAAAAGTTAACCTTTTCTGCTAGTTTTATTTAGTTAATTTTTATCCCACCCTATCCAAGGAGCTTAGGGCAGTGTACATTGTTCTGTGCTTAAGTTACAACATCATTCTCTCTTTCTCCATTTTATCCTCACAACAGTCTTGTGAGGTATAACTTAGCCTAAGAGAGAGTGACTGGCCAAAGGTCACCCGGCAAACTTCCATAGCAGAGTAGAGATTCGAACCTGGTTCTTCCAGATCCTGGTCTGGCCCAATGGCTATGTCCAGTTCCAGTGCTAGCCAATTTGGCTTTTCACCCCCCGGTCTTCATAAGACCCACACAGTTGAAGTGGCACCTGAGGGCCGAGCTACACATGACGAAGGACACTTGAACGGCAAGTGGATTGAGTGGAGGGCAAGTGAACAGGGAGAAATACACTTGCCGTTCAAGTGTCATTCGTCATGTGTAGCTTGGCCCTCATTGGTTCCTTTGTGCTGGTGTGACTGTGATTGTTGTGCATGCCTGTATAATGTGGGAAATATGGTCACTGCACATTGATTCCTGGAGGCAGCTGTGCTTGACTACTTGCTTCCTGTGGGTTTGGAAATTCCTAGAGATTTGGGGGTGGAGCCTAGGGGCAGGGTTTGGGGAGAGGAGGGACCTCAATGGATTATAATGCCTTCAAGAACACCCTCTAAAGCAGCTGTTTTCTCAAGAGGAATAGGTCTTTGTAGTCTGGAGATCAGTTGTCATTTAAGGAAAGATTGGCAACCCTACAATTCCAAGTACTAGCTTTGGTCATTAAACAGCCTGGGACCTTAAGCGCCTTCTCCTTCCTGTACTACCAGGAAGCTTGCAAAAAAGACTGAGAGCCAAGCTACAAGTGACGAATGACACTTGAACGGCAAGTGAACAGACTCACGTGTATTCCTCCCTGTTCACGGGCCGTTTCCACACGGCTTACCTTGTTTTGGAAAACAGCGAAATCTCGCACGAAATTGTGCGAGAAGACGCGATAACAGCATCTTCTTGCGAGATTTCTCTGTTTTCTGGAACAAGGTAAGCCATGTGGAAATGGCCTTGTGCTCCACTTGCACTCCACTTGATCACGTCACGTGGAGTGCAAGTGGAGCACAAGTGAACAGAGAGGAATACACGTGAGTCTGTTCGCTTGCCGTTCAAGTGTCATTCGTCACTTGTAGCTTGGCCGTGAATTTGCCTTTCCTCAGGTGGGGCTCGTGTAGAGCAAGGCAACTGCTCTTTGTTAGGTTCCTGTAGAAATCAACAGCTGAATGCAAGGCAGAAGTAGTTAGCAGCCATTCTGATCTAAAAGCAAAAACCCCGAACCCAGAACACAACCTATGATACCTTTTATTAGGACTTGACCCAATGACCCATACTAATGTGCAAACTTTTTTTAAAAAAAACCTTTCTCGATAACTTGAAAGATTACACATGCTTATGTGTTATTAGGTTGCTCTTAATAAAAGGTATGATGGTGATTTAGGGTTGCCAGCTCCAAATTGGGAAATTTCTGGAGATCTGGGGGGTGAAACCTGGAGAAACCTGGAGAAAGTGGGGTTTGGGGAGGGAAAGGACCTTGGCATGGCATAATTCCATAGACTCCACCCCCCAAAGTAGCCATTTTCTCCAGGTAAACTGATCTCTGTGGCCTGGAGACCAGTTGTAATTCCGGGAGATCTCCAGCCACTACCTGGAGGCTGGCAACCCTATGGTGATTGTATGTACAGAAGCCAGCCTTTTCACTGCTCCAACCTGAATCTTTGTTCAAAGTCTTCCCGAAATGGACTGATTTACTACTTGCCAGGAACGCCTAGCACAGTGCATTTCCCACTCTTTAAGAGCAGTATCTTTTATGAAGTAGGAGTCCTGTGGCCAGTCTTACAGTGGGGCAAAGGGGGCTGGAAAAGAACGAACAGAATGCACCATCTCCCTCATTTACATGCTGAGTTTAAAAACTCGCACAGTACAAGCTAATAAATTGCTGGGCGGTACCTCTTCAGCAGCAAGTTCGGTTGCATCCGTCTCCTCATTTGTGTGTCTTGACTTGCAAGCCTCAGCGCTCTCCGCCATGCTGCCAAAGGGGCTAACCTTTGAGCCTGGTAAGCGACCATGGCCGCCAGCATTGCTGCAGACAGAAGCAACGTTGATCTCTACCAGCTAGCCAAAGCTTCAAACCTGAGGGGGAATTTTTTTCCCCACATTTCCTTCCAAGACGCTGTCTTCCTACCTTTCTTTGGTAGTTGGTAACTAGCAGTCTGTGAGCCAAAGGTGGTCTTAACCAATTGGCCTAGTACTTCCCTACATTTTAATAACAAATAAAAGTCAAACTACCTCTTCCCTGGCCATGTGAGGGATGTTTATTCAACATTTTAATTACAAATTTGATGACTAATCTATTTTACTGATAATTGTTCTCAGTTATTCTTAATTTTCAGCTACGTGATCAAAAAAAGCTTTCAATTTTTCCTAAAATTTTAGGATTAGCCTATTGTGTATGTAAGATAATAATAATGATAACAACAACAACATTTGATTTATGTACCACGCTTCAGGACAACTTAACACCCATTCAGAGTGGTTTACAAAGTGTGTCATTATTATCCCCACAACAATCACCCTGTGAGGTGGGTGGGGCTGAGAGAGCTCTGAGAGAGCTGTAACTGACCCAAGGTCGCCCAGCTGGCTTCAAGCAGAGGAGTGGGGAATCAAACCCAGTTCTCCAGATTAGAGTCCCACCGCTCTTAACCACTACACCAAACTGGCTCTGATGTTAATTTTGCCATTGACACATATTCATATAGCTTATTTATCCATCCATTTATCAAATCTGGACAGGATTCTGCCTTCCATTTTGCTGCATATACTACTCTTGTCGCTGTCACCATATATTTAAATAATTTGCAATGTATTTTTATAATATTACTTGGTAAGATATTTAACAATGTATTTTTAGGGTTCAACACAAAGTGAAACTTTAATATCTTTTGCATTTTTCTTGTATTTCTATCCAATATTTCCTCACTTTCTTGCATGCCCACCATGTGATAGAATGTTGCATCCATATTTTGACATTTCTAGCACTTTCCACTGTAATTTTTATTAATGTCAGGAGTAATATATCACCTGAAGAACATTTTATATCATTTCTCCCTTAATATTTGCAGAGGAGTTAGCCGTGTTAGTCTGTAGTAGCAAAATCAAAAAGAGTCCAGTAGCACCTTTAAGACTAACCAACTTTATTGTAGCGTAAGCTTTCGAGAATCACAGTTCTCTTCGTCAGATGCATGGAGGGCAAGAAGAAACTGGTCAGATATATAGGTGGAGAGGGGAGGGCGGAGTAGATGCAAACTCCACCCTCCCCTCTCCACCTATATATCTGACCAGTTTCTTCTTGCCCTCCATGCATCTGACGAAGAGAACTGTGATTCTCGAAAGCTTACGCTACAATAAAGTTGGTTAGTCTTAAAGGTGCTACTGGACTCTTTTTGATTTCCCTTAATATTTGACATTCTGTAAATTTGATTTCTTTAGTCCATAAATTTTCCCATTGACTTATGTATATATTTTCCCAGAAGTTTTACTATTTCAGGGATGTGTACAAACCAACCCTGAGATTGGGCCCAAGGTATGCTGCATCAGAAGCAGGAACAACTGAACACCCACCAGTTTGGGCCATATCCTTTCCACCAGTCGTAAACAGGTAGCCAAATTTTTAATGGACTGTTAATGAAGAGAGTTTATGCAGGAATTACAACTTTGACAGAAAGCTGAGAGAAACAGAATAGAGACTAACTGCCTCACTAAACAGGGAGGAGGGACTTCTGGGAAGAAACAGGAAGTAACCTAAGAATAGGGATCCCAGACCCCTGGTGGGAGCGGGGATCCCCCACCCCCGCTCCCCACATCCCACCCCCACTTACCTGACCAGCAGGGGGCGCGCACCTTCCTTGTGCACTCCCCTGTGGCGCGGCGTGCTCCCATGTGCTGCAGACGCTGGGATATTTTGGCCCGGATCAGGGCCACTGTGAAGCATGGGAGAGCTCCTGTGATCTGCAGCTGTCAAAATGGACCTGATCCACGGCAAACCAGGCCCTGCACTCCGCAGTGCACTCCGCAGTGCCCCAAAATGGGCCTGATCTGCGGCAGAATGGCCCGTTTCCGGCACTGTGGAGCGCAAGATTGCTCCGCAACACCCGAAAACATGCCTGCCCAGGGGCCGCACAATGACGTCACTCCTGAAGTGACGTCACTGCGCCTGTGGGGGCGTGCATGCGCTCTGTGCATGCTCACCCCACTCTCCCCAAAGGTAAGTGCCAGTCCCCTGTCCCCCCCGGTAGGTTGAGGGGGCCTGGCAATCCTACCTAAGAATCGGAAGACATGCAAGAAGGACAGAAGAGAGGAAGGAAAGAAGGATCTTATCCTGCTATCTATCCAACTGTCAGACCTGCTGCCCCCTGCAGGTATTCTGTGTCTTCTGCCTTCTCTGTACACTTGACATTGTATTTCCAACACAGTGAACATTTGAGTCATTTGGTACAGCCCTATCAGACCCAGCAGCTGGCATGTATCTGACCATTACAGGTGTTGAATGTGTTCACAATGAAAGTTGTGGCATTTTTAATTAAAAGTGGTAGGGCTCTCTCTGGACAAGAAGTCAACAGCTGCATACAGGTGGCGGTAAGAAAAGACCCAAGTTCACTATTTGGATCTGCCGTTGTCCCTACAAGTCAGCTTTCTGCTCTGGAATTTCTTCTTCAAGGAGTTTTTTTAAAAAATTATTTTATATTTTAAAAAATTCTTACAAAATAAAATCTCAACCCTTCTGATTCTAACAGAAAGAGATGTCATTTAGACCGCAACTGTTTTAAACACTAAATCTTCAGGTTTTGAAAGCTCTCTTCATCGATGTCCTCTTAAGAAAGCAAGCAAATAATTTTTAATTTACGCATAGTGAAACACAACAATAGCATTCTTGCTAGCTGTATAGTCTCCAAAGGGACAAGCATGTTGTCCTTTAACAAATTCCCGTAACAATAGCACCAGCTTTTCTCCATATATCCATCTTCGATATAATTCTGATTTGCAACTGTGCCCCTTTCCCTCATTGTTGATGTTAATGGGGAGGCTGTACAGGTTTTAATCTTCAAGGAATTTTAAGCCTCACCCCGTTTCATCTCACCTCTCTTTCTAGCTGCTTTTTGACTGTAAAGGTAATTAAGAACATCCAAGAAAACTGGTGGATCAAGAGGAGCAAGTTGCTTTGAAGGGTAAAGGCAGAAAAACCAGTTGGCTCCATCTGTAAGAAACCTGACACAAAAGGTTATTTTCTGGATACGGCATTGTCAGGTAAGTAAAACAGTCTGAGCTGACAGTTCTGAAACATATTTTCTGGCAAGCGGCTCTATGACCTTTCGGTACCATCAAAGCTATTTAGCACAGATGTTCTCAAACAGCGATCATTTCCGCCATGAGCAGCTGCCAGAGTAAAATATTTCTCTTTTCTATTGACCACCCTGCTACCTCTGGCAACCAGGGCTGGATTGAGGGGGGCAGGGGGGGTAGCCTGCCCCCGGCGCCGCCAAAGAGGGGGTGCCGGGCACAGCTGCCAGCTGCCGGGAGTGCGCCGCGGCTTGCCGCGCGGGAGGCTGAGTGCAGGGTTGAGAGGCCATTGCCTGCTGATTGGTTGCCACGTGCTCAGGACCTCTCAGCCCTGCACTCAGCCACCAGCACGGCAAGCCAGCCACCCCAGCGCATGCTCGTGCTGCCAGCTCCGCGGTGCACCGGGCGCTTGGGCGGTTGGCTCGCTGTGTGGGTGGCACGCCTACCCCCTGAGTGATGACATCATGGAAGTGACATCATCACACAGCGCCAGGAGTGCGTGCGCGCTGTGCGTGCGCAAAGGCCAGAGCAAGGGTTGCACCAGGCGCCGGCAGCCCTAAATCCAGCCGTGCTGGCAAGAAGTGAACCATGCAGAAGTGATGCACTTTAGAAGCAAAGGCCCACCGGTATGTTCAAATCTACGTGGGCCGTGGCCAAGTATCTCTCCACCGTATTTTCCTTAAAGAAATAAAGACTCCCTATCTACTGCTCAAGATCATTGGATCAAAGGAGCGTGGAAGGAAAAGGAAAGATCAGTCATGCGACTCAGAATTCTTGCTGAAGGTCCCATGCACTCAGACTTCTGCACCAGGGCTCGCCCAAGAACTTTGAACACATTAGATGAGTTCACCCCCTCCCTTCAAGGAGAAAAGGTGCTGCCCCCCTTCCACCATGGCAGGAAGCTGCCACACTTCCTCTTTGCTCCTCTGTCTACAGCATGGTGGTAAGAAGCGCCCCCCCCCCATAACAGACAGCTACCATATGTCCTCCTCACTCCCCTGTCCCCATCCTATTGTGAATGGAGGTGGGAAGAAGTTACCATCTCTGGGTATCCCAGATTCTAGTCTGATGCTCTACCCACTATACCACGTTAGCACTACTCCAAATCTAATGCAGGATTGTATACCTGTTTCAGTGCTGACAGCCTGACTAAACTAGAGAAGTAGGCAGAGAATGAACTTTGGCACATATGAAAAGCTGGACAAAGTGGACTTTGGTTTGTCTTGGGGTGCCTCAGTTTCCCCACTGACTTCCAGAGAACTGCCTGTGCGGCAGCAACAAAAATGAATACCATCCTCAGAGATATCCAGAGCATTAGAAACCTCAAGCTAATCAAATGACCAGTGATCCGTGGATTTCTTAGGATTTTTCTTTCCTTTTCATTTAAAGAGATGGCGGTATTTAATTAGTGTGGTGTAGATCTCCAGTCACTCAGTTTGGATAAGTCTTCTGACAATGGTAATTTAAATGAATCCAACCATTGCTTAATTAATTAGATTGAACAGTGACCCAAACGGTATAGGTTCAGAAGGGAATGGGGTTTTGTTTCAGGGTGTTTGAATCTGTTTTGATGGGAAGTGGTTTGAGGGAGGTACCCCGGACCGACAGCAGAGACAGAGAGGTGGGAGCGAACGGTACTCGCATCAAGTATCCTGTCATGAGGCTGAGGGCCAAGCTACACATGACGAATGACACTTGAATGGCAAGTGGATTGAGTGGAGGGCAAGTGAACAGGAAGAAATACACTTGCCGTTCAAGTGTCATTCGTCATGTGTAGCTTGGCCCTTAGCTATTAAGTTTCCAAGGTTTCAGGAAGTAGTATGTGGGTTCTCAGAATGCTTGCAAGCGAAGGCCGTTTCCACACGTCTTTAAAGGGACGACCCACACACCGAACGCTGCTGGCTTTTCCCCTTCACTCCACACATCTCCAGTTTCAATATAGTAGCAGGCTGTTTGGCTTCCATTTTGTCAGCACCTTTCCAGGGACCGCGGGAAGTCAAAGCTTGCTACTGTTCTGAGATCAGAGATGTGTGGAGTAAAGGGGAAAAGCCGGCAGCGTTAGGTGAACGGGCTGCCTCTTTAAGGATGTGTGGAAACGGCCGACATTGGGATAATGCTACATTTATAAACAGAGGTGCTGGCCTTCCATTCTAGGTTGCCTTCCCCAAACTTATTTTTCAATAGCTTTGACTGCCTGGATATTTATTCCAATCCATAGGGAAAGAACAGCTAGGCTGGCCAAGACTTGCCAACTGGCCAGGAGGAAAAAAGGTCCCATTCCTGTTAATACAGGCTTAATGTGTGGAAATAGGAAGTAAACGATTTTCATGGCATGTAGGTAAATCCCATCACTCAGTGTTCACTGCAGATCAGGGCTTTTTTTCAGCTGGAACGCAGTGGAACGGAGTTCCAGCACCTCTTGAAAATGGTCACATGGCTGGTGGCCCCGCCCCCTGATCTCCAGACAGAGGGGAGTTTCGATTGCCCTCCGTGCTGCTCCAGACAGTGGTGTGGAGGGCAATCTAAACTCCCCTCTGTCTGGAGATCAGGGGGTGGGGCCACCGGCCATGTGACCATTTTCACCGAGGGCAATTTAAACTTTAAAAACTCCCCCCTTGTTCCAGCTGACCCAAAGTGATGTCATTGCGCGGTCCTGGGAGTGTACATGCACTTTGCTCACGCGCATGTGGCACCAGGGGCACCACCTCCTGCCAGGAGTTGCCCCCTGTGCTGGCAACCCACTGAATTCCACCACCTCTTTTCCCAGAAAAAAAAGCCCGGCTGCAGATCAAACAGAGCCCCTGGGGATGGGCGGTATATAAATTGAATAAATAAAAATAAATAGATATTAAAGGGACAGCGAGCGGGACCAGTTCAAAACTTGGAAATCCTACTGGACTGGCCAGTTTTGCTTCTGTTCCCACCTACTACTATCTTTTGAAATGATTCTCCTTCCTGGAGTCACTCCCTTCACCCACCCATCTCTTTCTGTCCTTTTTAATCCTTCTACAAGTATAAAAAAAATTCTTCCGTTTGGAAAAAAAAAATCTATGGGTGAATGCACAACAGACCAATTAGCGCACTATGATCTCGTTAGCAATTCTCCTCCATCCCTTCCCAGCATAAGACAATAGCTTTGTTTGTGACAAATTTAATTGGACAGTTCAAAGGGAAGCTGATGAGTCTTTCATAATTGCTCAGAGGGCATGGGAACTTCCAGTGTGGGTTTGGAAGGGGGCGGGGAGTTGCGCGTGTTGGAAATGGTATGAACCTTTTTGTGAAAAGCTGCCACTGGTAAGTTGCATTCTCCCACTGCCGGGCTAACCTTTGGTTTTTAGAATTATGGTATGAAACCAAATTGTGAAGTCTAAAGCCATGTTTAGTGAAAATGGCAGTGGGAGGTAGAAGGTGATGCAGAGATTGTCTGTTTCTAAATAATTGGTGATGGAGTTCAGGATGTATGCAACCCTGAATATTATTAGGTTATTTTTGCTACATTTCCTGAAAGTCACCCCTCTTCATTAGCAGATCTCTGGCTTAGTGGTGCTAGCTGAAGCACATGCCCTGACACACACCGAACATCGGTGCATTATTTATAGCTGCTCTGGTGTTTGAAGGCAGGCCCGGGGTGCTGTAAATACACACACCATCCTCCAGTTTAGGCAGCAGCTGGTTGACTGGGAGGAGGAAAGGAAGATTCTGAAATGTTGCATCTGGATTTTCTTCCTCTCTGTGTGTGCATTTAGAACAAGTAGCCAAAAAATAACAAAAAAGTTACAGGGATTTCTCACCTTGGGATGAAATGTCTTTCTTTAAAAATAGTCACTTCTTCTGTAAACGGTTTCCATTTTGCACAAAGACATTTCAATCTCTGTTAAACATCCTCACCTGAGCAGTTATTTTATTTATGTCATTTATATCCCACCTTTATTTATTTTTATTTATTTTATTAAATTTCTATCCCACCCTCCCCACAAGCGGGCTCAGGGCAGATTACATCATTTAAAACACAGTCACAACAGTAAACACAATAATCCATAAAATTCATTAAATTCATAAAACATTGAAAATCCTTCATTAATTAACATAACAAAATAAATATCAAAATGACAGCAACCACGATATAGCTATTGACTTAGCTTCACTTGGAAAAAAAACCTGTAGGTAATACCGGTCTAAACAATCTAAACTAGAATGCCCTTTTAACAATCTAAACGATTTGAACAAGAATGCCCTTAACAAGGAGGGAAACTGGGTTCCTATCCTTCTACACAATGAGGACCCGAAACAGCTTGCATCACCCCTCTCCCCTCCATTTTATCTTCACAACAACCCTGTGAGGTAGGCTAGGCTGAGAGTGTGTGACTGGCCCAAGGTCACCCAGCAGGCTTCCATGGCAGAGCGTGGATTCTCACACGGGTCTCTCAGATTATAGTCTGACACTCTAGCCACTACATCACACTGGCTCAATTTGATTCTTCTCCATTTCAAGGTCTTCTCTGTTGCCCACATTTGAACCCATATTTTGAGAGATTCTACCCTATAAGTCCAGAGGAGTTGGCTGTGTTAGTTTGCAGTAGCAAAATAGAAAAGAGTCCAGTAGCACCTTTAAGACTAACCAACTTTACTGTAGCATAAACTTTCGAGAACCACAGAACTTTGGTTCTCGAAAGCTTATGCTACAGTAAAGTTGCTTAGTCTTAAAGATGCTACTGGACTCTTTTCTATTTTGCCCTATAAGTGCTGCCTTCCTTCTGATCAAAGAATGTAAAGATTTGGTTGCGTGGAACTAGAAGTCCATCTGTCCCAGAATCTGTTAGGGATGTGCTATTCAGTATATCTAGTTTAAAAATATAGCTGAAAAATACTTTTTAGGTATCATTCATGTATATCCGGATATATCTGTCTTATTTGGGTACATTTGTATGAACTGGTATTTACATCCCCAAATTATCCAAATATATTCAGGAATATCCAGGAATCATATTTTAAAGGTTGCAAGTCCTTATTCCAACCCCCTTTGCAAGTTTCTCAGGCTAGAGGGAGGAAGAGGAAAGGAGGCAGTACTACAGTGCTTAAGTCTGTGTCAATGTTGCTTGCTTGTCATATGCCATTGTTAGGCCTGGCTGGCTGCCTTGGTACTACTGGCTTGCTAGTTTGGGTGCTGGGATTCTCTGGTTTGATGTTGGTTCTGTTGGGCTTGTATTGGCCCTGGAGTCCCCCATAGGAAATAATGGATCCTGAATCTGAATCTAGAAGAGTGGTATATAAGCACAGTTATTATTATATTATACCAGTATTTTTGGATCTAAATATTAGGACTACCATATATATATATATATATAGTATTCCAGATACCCGAATCTGAAAAATATCCTTTTTTTTTTTTAGTGCACACCCTTAGTGGTTGGCAATGAGATGCCTCCAGAAGCCAGCCAGCAAGATCTGAGGGCAACCAGACTTTCTCTGTTATTTCTCTCTATCGGAGACATCTGACCCCTGAAGAATATCTGATGGGAGATGCAGTGTTAGCTGGGAAGGGTAGTTTAAAAAGACAGAGCCAGCAGCAGGGCAAAAGCTTTGCTATTCACTGGAGCTGAGTGAAGGGGCTGGGAAATGCCAGAAGGGAAACGTCAGCCCATTATAACATCTCCGGGTCCAAGACCGGCTCAGGAAGGCAGCTCCAGCCCATTTCTATTCCTTGCTCCCCTCTGGTTGTGATCCCTCACAGTTTTAGACTGGAGAGGTGAAATTGACAGAGCCTTCAAGGATTGAGGAGATGAAATTAACAAACCCTCTGAGGAGCAATCTCTGCCAGCTCTGTCTTTTAAAACTAAGCTGCTCGGATAACATTGCATCTCCCTACACTTGATGAACACGCGCTGAGATGTCTCGTGTAGACAGACTCTCAGTAACCAGTATTCGAAGTGTCAGACCTAGAGTCAGGGAAACCCAGGTTTGAATTCCCACTCTGCCATGGAAACTTACTGGGTGAACTTGGGTTGTCACACACACCTAACGTACCTCACAGCGTTGTTGTGAGGATTTAAATAAAGGAGAGGAAAATGATGTAAGCTGCTTTTGGTCTCCATTGGGGAGAACGGCAGGTATAAATGAAGTAAATCTTACTACATAATTGAGAAAGTGCGATCCCCTTCACCTCCCCACCTCCGCTCTCCCCTCCCCTCCAGCCACCCTGGCATGCACAGGAGCCCTCAGCCCACCCGATCCCCTCCCCTCCTGTGCCTCCAGAAGAGTTGCCAGCTCCAGGTTGGAAAATACCTGGAGATTTTGGCGGTGAAGCCTGGAGAGTGCAGGGTTTGGAAAGGGAGGGGACTTCAGCATGGTATAATGCCGTAGAGTCCACCCTCCAAAGCAGCCCTTTTCTCCAGGTGAACTGATCTCTGTGGCCTGGAGGTCAGTTGTAATTCCAGGAGATCTCCAGCCACCACCTAGAGGTTGGCAACCCTAACGTCCAGCTATCTGGTTTGGCCCAAACAGGGCCGAACTGAGCAAGCACAGCAGCATGCCAGACTGCCTGCTCCCTTCCCCCGGCAATGCTCCCCACTGTGCCAGCCGCTTGGTCCAGCCCGAATGGGGCTAAACCAGGTGGCTGTCAGGTGCAGGAGGCCACCAGGGTACCTGCCCCACCAATGGGGCACTGGGGAGGGGGCAATGCCAGGCCTGGCCACCTTGCCTTCCCCCCTACCAGATCGGGTTGGCAGAGGCGGCAATGCCTGACCCACCTGCCCTGCCCTTTCTAGAGCCCATTGTATTTCCCCCCCACAACGGGCTTTGTTATTAGTAAGTAAATAAATAAATAGTACACTGGTCTTTGAACATAGAGGCTCTATTTGATTTTTGTGTCTAATAGCTATTGAGAGGTACGGCCTAGAGATGCGAAGACCCTCAAGAACTTTTTTGTTTTCTGATAGAAAGATTGGAAGTTGGGTGGGGGAGCTCTGGGGAAGACAACTCAACTGATGAAATGTGTTCTCTTTTGGATAAAGTGAAATATTCTTAATGTAAGGTTTTCGTCACTCAAAATGCATAGCATGCAATTTTTTATGCAAAACTTAAAAATTTCCTGTATATATATTTCCTGGTTCCTGTATATTCTCTAGACATGTGCAATATATCTTTGTTGCTTAAAAGTGAATAATTTTGGCAACAATTATGTGCTTGGTAATGCATTACTAAAGAGCTCAGTGTAAGTTTAACTTGATACTCAAATATTTTTGGTAATCCCATGTGCCTGTTTTGGTCCAAATTGTACACTTCCCTTTCTAATGTCAGCATTTATTTTTTTTCTTCCCATTGGATGGCAAAAATTAAGATTCATGCGCCAAAGTACCTACAGCTCTATTTTCTCTCAAGTGTTGGGTATATTTGCAATTTTACTTGTTGAAAACTTACAGTGCTGTCCTAAGCTTAGAAGATTGTAATTGCTTAGGATGGCACTGTAAGATATTTCCCTTTTATACCGTATAAATATGCCAAATAGCACGATTTTATGCAACATTACAAATTTATGAAGTTATCAGTGGTTATAAATAAGTTATAAATGTTATGTTGTTAAGGCAGTAAAACAATTTTAGGCTTGCTAGGAAAGTTTTTAAAAAATCCTTAAAAAAAAAAAAGAACCTTTCCCCCATGGCTTCAAAATGTCCAGAAATGTTACATCTCCGATATTACCATTCAAGAATTTGTCCAAGTCTTCTTTGAAAACCTGTCCAAGCTATCCAAGTTGGGGGCTATCTTGTGCTAGTGAATGCTGTCTTATGTTAATTATACATTGTGCGAAGGATGTATTTTCCCTCTATGCCCTGACTCAATTGCCAACCAATTTTTCATCAAGCGATCAGAATTACGCTGGATACAGAAGCCATATTTGTGAGGATGCCCAGAATATAAGCTTCTCCCTTTCAGTCCAGAAAACTTTCCCAAATATATCACATATGTAGCAGATTCTATTTCTTCTCGGCTACACTTGTAAGCTCAAATCACACGTGACTTATCAAGTGCAGGAAGACTGGGATACAATTACTATCTCTGTCTCTCGGCATGTCTATCATTTGATTCAGAAACCCGATACAAGAGCATTTTATCTGCCTTTCTGCTTTTCAGATGTGCCCACTGACTCCGGAAGAAGGAGTGCCAAGATCTTGAAGTCTGGCATGTAGGTTTTCCGTACTGCCTATTGGCCTCTGCCTTTTTGATTAAAAACAACAACGAAAGTCTGATCTTTTTAATATAGGGGTGCATCCTGCTTTTCTGTTTCTAAACTTCGCGGGGCAACCACGGTCATGTTTTGAAATGTTGGACCTCAGAGACAGGGATGAGGCGGGAGCTCTACTTTTGATTAAAGTCAAAACACTCGAATCAGCATGTCAGTCTTTAAAGGAAAAGCTCCAACCCTGCCTGCAAGCAAACCATCAGTGAACAAGCCAGAGAGTTCATGGGGTGAAACGTTTCTTGATATTGGTCTCACTTTCAAGGTTTGTTTTGAAACCTCCAACAGACTCAGGTGTCTTCATTTCTCATGCAGGAAGATTAAAGAACTCACTCTTTGCTCTCGGCCAGTGAAAGCAAGTGAAGACATTTGAACTTTGCTTTTATTTCTGAAGGTGGCCTCAAACTTCTGTGCTGCACCTCATCTAAACAGGGCTTCAGCCTTGAGACATGAGAAGGCAGAAGGGCACCCCCTCTCCCTACAGACACACAACTTGCCTCTGTAATCAACAATTAATATTTAGTTGTTGTGGATTTGGTGTAGCACCAAAAGACAGAGATCTCTCAGTGTCACAGTGTGGAGAAGATGTTGGCAGGTAATGTATATCTACTCAGGAAGGCGGGTTTGGGCTGAGTTATCCTGTAAAAGTTTCCCAGGGTGTGGAATGCGAATGGAGGGAGGCTTCACTGTATCCTGAGGAGGTTCTTTTGCATATGGATTGGTGCTTGATATGCTAATCTTCTCTGCAGGGCTATTGTAGGATGTAGAGTATTTTGTTAGCCTGGTGTTTTTCAGGACTGGAAACCATGCTCTACTTCCCCTTTCCTTGTATATCTGTGAGAAAGTGCCACCCAGTCACACCTGATTTATGGTGACCCCTAGTGGGGTTTTCAAGGCAAGAGACTAAGGGCCAAGCTACAAGTGACTAATGACACTTGAACGGCAAGTGGTTTGAGTGGAGTGCAAGTGAACAGGGAGAAATACACTTGTCATTCAAGTGTCATTCATCACTTGTAGCTTGGCCCTAACAGGGTGGTTTGTCATTGCTGGTCTCTGCAACCCTGGTCTTCACTGGAGGTCTCCCATCCAATTACTAACCAAGGCTGACCCTGCTTAGCTTCTGAGATCTGACAAGATCAGGCTTGCCTCACGTACTACAGAAATGCTGCAGGTCTCCAGTGGTCTCTCCTCTCTGTATAAGCGCTGCCTCTAGAAATCGTCAATACTCAAAGATAATAATAATATCAAATATCAAAGATAATAATAATATCAAATATCAAAGATAATAATAATAAATAATATCTAAACTGACCCAGATCAGAAATTCCATATCTGGCATGTTTCCTGACCTTTCTGGAATCTTCCATGAGATGTTCGTTCCCAACTGCTTTGTGAAAGAAGGTTCCACAATTTAGGTGTGATTGGTGTAAATGCCCTGGTTGCCCTTTATCCTCACTTGACACTGGGAAGACACGGAGCAAAGCTACAAGAGACGAATTACACAAGGAGGAGCATGTGAAGGGAGTCTCAACGTTAGCGGGGAAGCTGAGTTTTAAAAGAGATCAGAAGGCTTTGTCAATTTCCCCTCTCTACAGAGCCAGGGAGATGACAGCTCAGAGGGTTTGTTTATTTCCTCTTTGCCTCTTAGAAGGGGAGGTGAAACTGACAGAGCCTTCAGGGAGGCAAAGAGGAAATTAACAAACCCTCTGAGCAGCCATCTCTCTGGCTCTGTAGAAAGGGGGAAATTGACAAAACCTTCCAATCTCTTTTAAAACTCAGCTTCCGGGCTAACATTGCAACTCCCTTCACATGCTGCTCCTCGTGTAATTAGTCTCTTGTAACTTGGCTCACAGTTGGCACTGCCCAGTGACAATAGAGGGAGCAGTGCACAAGAGAATCGTGCCGTCTGCTGCCTCCTCCAGGCATGCACCCCTTCAGGAAAAGGGAGATTGCTCCACAGCCGTCCTGCGACATACAAAAGTGCCATGAGAGTTGGTATACAGGCTGACTGCCTCTGGATATGGGGGTTCCCTTTTGTCACCATGGCTTCTAACCATTGAGGAACTCTCTTTCGTGTTTCTCTGGGACCTACGGGTGCTGACTCCCTCCAGAATCACTGCATTAGGGGAGGAAGCTGTAATGGAAAGGGCAATGGATGCCAAGTGCGCAAGGGCTCCTGAACACTTGCTGCCAGCCTCAGGCACCATAAGCAGGGCCTGAAGACTTTAATTGGCACTCCTCCAAGGAGATATGCTCCCTCATCTAGGAGGCTCATTGCAATGTGTAGATCAGAGGTCTGCAATCCATGGTTCTAGAGCCAAATGTGTCTCTTTAAAAAAAAAAAGGTGGGTGGGATAAATAACAACAACATTCAATTTATATACTGTCCTTCAAGACAACTTAACACCTACTCAGAGCGGTTTACAAAGGGCGTTGTTATTATCCTCACGACAATCACCCTGTGAGGTGGGTGGGGCTGAGAGAGCTCCAAGAGAGCTGTGACTGACCCAAGGTCACCCAGCTGGCTTCAAGGGGTGGGGAATCAAATGCAGTTCTCCAGATTAGAGTCCCACTGCTCTTAACCACTTCACCAAACTGGCTCTCAGTTGCTAGAATAAGCAATCTGTGAAGGGAAGGTCAGGCCAAGATTTGGTGGAAGTAAAAGGATTCAAAAGGACAAAATATCCAAATATTTTTTAACGAGTCAGGTCTGTGCAGCTCTAACATGGGGCATATAATTCCTGTTTAACTCAGGAAAATGGTGCCGGGCGGGGGGGAGTAGAAGCCTTTCCTCCCCCAAATGCCACAGTTCCTGAAACATTTAAAACTATTAGCAGTCGGATTGCCTCCCCGCACTGTAAGGGCAGTTTATGGATATGGAATATTATCAACCCCCCGGCCATAAGTTCTGGGCACTGCCTGGCCCAAGGCAGAGCCGATGCCAGCAGTCCTAGAGATTGGAAAGTTACCAAGCTATGAGTCAGAGAGGGGTGTGACCGACTGATAGGCTCCACGCCCCAAAGAGAAGCAGTGATAAGGCTTTCTGAAGAAAACTCCTCACCTAATCTCTTCAACACCTTCCTTTACCTCCCCTCACTCACTTATCCTAATCAAAGCTATTCAGCACACCTGATAACCTTCCCATCCAGTACCTACCAGGTCACGAAGCAATATGTTCACCTGTAGACCATCCCAGATAGTCATCTCAAACCTCTCCCAATGTATTGTCCTACCTCCGGATAAGTCATTAAGCTATTGTTTTGGGGAGCAAGACGTCAACGTTGCCCCAGGGAACATTTCACCCTAAAATTGGGGTCCCCAGTCATGTGCTCTGTGTGTGTGTTCTGAGACCCATCCATGCACCCCCAAACTTGTCTGAGCTTCCTCTCTTCTCCTTGTCATGAAATGCTGGTCATTCTTGCTGCTCCTCTGCAGACCCCCTCCTCTTAGAGACTGGTAATTATCACCCTCCCCCCCCAAACAGTTTTCCCACTTCCTCGTTGTTTTCTTAGTTAGCCATGTGTGTGGGTTTTTTGTATGCTTGCCTTTTTATTTCTCTTTTAATAAAAAAAACCATTTCTGTTGAACATCTGCCTGATTTATTTGAGAGTTCTCTAAGGAATAATCCACGTATACATAGATGGAACATCCCAGTTACTCCCTCTCACTGCCTCCTTAAAGCTAATTCCCCTAACTAATTAAGGAGATCTCCTATTTGGGTAACAAAATGACTACCCTGCAGCGGTTCCATAGCTGCAGGGAAAAGAAGTCAGGAATCAAGACCCAATTTGTTAAAAAAAGAAGGCTGTCATTTGGCCCATAGGGGATGCTTTAAAGAAAGGGAAATGACAGAGGGCAACAGTTGCCAGGAATCCAAGAATGAACCATGCACAGTTTTATGCTACTGCACTAGAACAATTGTGCTGGGTATATTTATGATTTATTGAGAGAACTTGTGGCTTCCACTTCCTAACAAAGGGCCTGTAACAACCAGCATTAGGGCTGCATAAATTTTAAGGATTATTAACCGTCGTGTCGATAATCGGTAATGTTTAGCTATGTATTTTCTAGTATGCTAATGGCTCTTTGTTAATCTCTTGCTCCAAAATGTTATGTAGTTTGACTCTTTAATTATAAAAGGTTGTGAACCCTTGCCCTAGGTGCATTCCCTGATGTTTTTGATCTTTAAGCAACTCTGGGCACAAACCCTTAAATGCCGTCTCACTCTTTTCTGGTTTATCCTTGCAGCACGTTATTCTCTCTCTGTGTGTGTCTCAAAAGCTCTTGTCCAAGAGCTTGGAGGAAAAACAGCCTGAGAAGGGGTGGGGGCTGGGGCTGGACCCTTCCCACTTCAGTCGACCCATCATGCATCCCACTCCCCCTTGTACAAAGTGCGAGGAGCAACTGTGCACCATAAATATTTATGAGAGCTGACATAATGAAACGAGCTGATTATAGGGAAGCTCCCTCGGGGGCCGAGCAGATCCAGGGTTGCTATACAGAATGGCCCTGATAGATCAGGGCTGTTGAGCAAATTGTATATTTTGTTGCTAACTTGCATGATGCCTGCTATTAAAGGCGGTGTTGCAGTTCACCCAAGCGGCGCTGGCGGCTTTGCTTGTGCATCCACTTGCTTGCTGGCAGCACCCATTCCAGGTTGGGGGAGGGTTAGCAATATGTTTTCTGGTGCTCCCTGCGGAGTTTCTGCCAGAGACCCCATCTGCTGGATGGCTCTTCCCCCTTTGGCCCCTTCCACTCCAGGACAGCCTGCCAGGGAGTGGGGAGTGGGTGCAGCCGGAGTTTGTGTGTGGGGAGGGGGGCAACCAAGTACCCAGCCAGCCACAACATAGAGGCAGTCATGGCTGATGCCAATGCCCCTTCTCAGCAAGCATTAGAGCAAGCAAGCAGCTAATCCTAACACCCCCCAATGTTGGCAGAGTGCAAATAAAGCAGAGAAGTTCCACTGTGCTGATTAAAGAGGCTAAAAAGTTTATTTAAGAAGTACATACTTGAGAGTGAAGAAGAGAGAGAGAGAGAGAGTCCTGACTATCTGACTACATCTTGGAGAAGAGTAAGGCAGGAGAGAGAAGAAGCAGGGTATTGCCCTGTTTAGCCCAATAGGAGACAAGACAAGGAAATGACCCCCAAGAAACAAGACAGATGCTGCTCTCACTGTCTAAACTAAGAGCCAAACTACAAGTGACACCTGACACAGGTTAGACACTTGTCAGCTTCCCTCAAGTTTTGATGGGAAATGTAGGCGTTCTGGTCTTGCAGCTTGGCTCTCCGACTGCTGTCCAGTGGACTTTTCAACTGTCACTTGTCTAACATTCCGCCAAGCTGCCTACATTTCCCGCCAAAACTTGAGGGAAGCTGACACGTGTCCAACTAGTGTCAGGCGTCACTTGTAGTTTGGCCCTCAGTGATCCTTGCTGCCCCCTGCATAGAAGGCTCTTCTTCCCCTCTTGCTGCTGCAGTACACCAGACACTGCAATTTCCAACACCCAAGAGGGTTCTGGTGTGGCCTGCTGCCTCCAACTGCCCCACCCTTCTTCTGGCCTGACCAGCCACAGGAGGGCACACAAGGAGTGGCAGCAGACAGCCACTCCTTGTCCATCCATGCTCTTCATTGCTGATGTGCTGGGGAGGGGGGCCAGCCCAACTAGGATGGCTTCCGCTTCTAAGTAAGTGGACACACCCAGGGCCCAAGAGAGGAAAGGCCAGCACCAGTTGCTTCCTGGGGTGGTCAGCCCTCACCAGGTGGGGCTCAGTGGTAGACTATCTGCTTGGCATGCAGAAGGTCCCAGGTTCAATCCCCAGCGTCTCCAGCGGAAAGGATCAGGTAGCAGATGATGTGAAAGGACCCCAAGAGCTGCTACCAATTTGAGTTGACAAAACTGACCTTAGATCCAGAGGAGTTAGCTGTGTTAGTCTGTAGTAGCAAAATCAAAAAGAGTCCAGTAGCACCTTTAAGACTAACCAATTTTATTGTAGCATAAGCTTTCGAGAATCAAGTTCTCTTCGTCAGATGCCTGACCTTGTTGGGTTGATGGCTTCATTCAGTTCAAAGCAGCTTCGTGTTTACTCATCCTAGACTGTAAGCAGAGCTCTGCTGGATCAGGCCGGGAGTCCATCTACTCCAGCATCCTGTTTCCCACAGTGGGAAGGGCTGAGAAGCAGGACAGAAAGGTTACCCTTCATGGAGTTTTCAAGGCAAGAGACAAGCAGAGGTGGTTTGCTATTGCTTGCTTCTGTGTAGCGACCCTGGACTTCCTCGGCGGATTCCCATCCATGTCCTAACCAGAGCTAACTCTGCTCCACTTTGGAGGGGGAGTGGAGAGTGCCCTCAAGTCGTAGCTGACTTATGACGACCCCTGGCAGGGTTTTCATGGCAAGAGACTCACAGAGGTGGTTTGCCATTGCCTGCCTGTGCAACCCTCATCTTCTTGGGGGGGGGGGGTTCTCCCATCCAATTACTGGCTGCTTCCACACACGTTGGATAATCCACTTTCAATACTATGGTTGTTGTGGGTTTTCCGGGCTGTATTGCCGTGGTCTTGGCATTGTAGTTCCTGACGTTTCGCCAGCAGCTGTGGCTGGCATCTTCAGAGGTGTAGCACCAAAAGACAGAGATCTCTCAGTGTCAAGATGCCAGCCACAGCTGCTGGCGAAACGTCAGGAACTACAATGCCAAGACCACGGCAATACAGCCCGGAAAACCCACAACAACCATCGTTCTCCGGCCGTGAAAGCCTTCGACAATACACTTTCAATACTCTTTAGTGAACATTTGAAACTGATTTTTCCATGTGTGGTACAAAAAAGCCACTTCCAAAGGATTGCGAAAGCGCATTGAAAGTGCATTATTCAACATGTGTGGAAACGGCCACTAACCAAGCCCGACCTTGCTTAGCTTCTGAGATCCGACCAGATCAGGTTCCTCCCTTGGTAGCCATAGCCAATTTCTGTGCAACTGGGCTTTGTGGCAGGAGATCTCGGATCAATCTGAGCCGCCTAGTCCAGGCCAGACCAGGAAAGTTCTTTTACTTACTGGGAAACTTACTGGAGAGCTGCGGCCCTGTAGGGCCACTGGCAACCAGAAACCCACTGAGTCCGGTAGCCCCATGTAGTGCTGGTAGTCCAGACCTGGTGCTTGACAGCAGCAGGGGGAACAGGCCTTTCCCAAGAGACCGAGCATGAGCGCAAGCCACCTGAGCCATCTCTTGGACTGGTATGTTAGCCAAGGTGCAGGCAAGGAGAGCCACAGCCCAGGGTCCTTTCAGTGCCAGAGAAGATGCTGACAGCGACAGATTCACTTTACAACAGGTTGAGGTGGCGGGTAGTCAAACTCTCCCGGACTGCTTGGCATGGAAAGCTTTCCTCGGCTTTACTTTATTCGCTTCCAACCTCCCCAACTTACCGTCTTTACGCATCCCCTGCGAAGCTAAGTGGGTACAACGGCGCAGCCAACCAAGAGACAAAGCCTTCAGCTTTCGCCTGCGAGGCGATCTGTGCGCAGACGGAAGGCGCCGCTGCGGAAAAGGCCCTGCTGCTTTACCCTGGCAGGTGGGCGCCCCGCCTGAAAGACCCTAACCCACCGGCGCGCCTGTCCTCCGGGGCTGGAGAGCTCCACGCCTCGCGCTCGGGGAGGGTCCCTTTCCCGGCTCCTCCCCGCCGCCTCCCTCCGGCGGGCCAAGCGCAGAGGCCGGCCCCTCGCCTCGCTCCCGCCCGGGGGAGCCAGCTGCCTGCGCGGGCGAGGGCGCGGCGGCTCCAGCGGACACCTCCGGGCACCTCCGGCGGGGCGCGCAGTTCGGCTCGGCGCTCGCACAAGATGGCGATGGAGGGGAGGCGGGCGGGCGTCCGCGGGCGCGACTGAAGCCCGGCCCCAGGCGAGGCGAGGCGAGGCGAGGCGCGGCGGCCCGCTCTGCCCTCGACGGGCTTCCATGGCGCTGGCGGGGCTGCTCTGCTTGGCGCTGCTGGCGGGGACCTTGAGCGGGGAAGGTAAGCGCCGCCGGCCGGGCGCAGGATCGGGGCCTTTCCTTTGTGCGCCGCGCGGGGAAGGCGACGGCGGGGAAGGCAGCGCGCCCGGGCGCCCCTTCGCCGCCCGAGTGATGGCTGGGAGCAGGTGCTGCTGCTGCTGCTGGCGGCTTTGTTCGAGCGGGACGCCCAGGCTTGCCCTCCCCGCCTTCCCCGAGGGGCTTTCGCTTTTGTGCCCAGGCGCGGCTCTCGGGGGTCCGGGGAAGTCGCTGCGGCCCCTCCGCCGGCCCCGGGGTGGGGGGCTCGGGGTGTTCTCGCTGTCCCTAGGGTTGCCAGCTCCAAGTTGGGAAATTCCTGGAGATCTGGGGGGTGAGACCTGGAGAAACCTGGAGAAAGTGGGGTTTGGGGAGGGAAAGGACCTTGGCATGGCATAATTCCATAGAGTCCACCCCCCAAAGTAGCCATTTTCTCCAGGTGAACTGATCTCTGTGGCCTGGAGATCAATTGTAATTCCGGGAGATCTCCAGCCACTACCTGGAGGCTGGCAACCCTGTTTGCAGCATCCCAGAGGTCTCTTGCGTTGACAAGTGAGAGGGTCTGCTGGGGGGCCAGGTTGGAACAGGGTCCCCTTTTCCGTTTCTTTCCTGGAATTTTCAGCGCCTGAATTGGGGACGGAGGGCGGGGAGAAGAGGAATGAGGTCCATAAGGGCACCAGAGGAAGACTGGGGTCCAGTAGCACCTTAAAGACCAACTAGAAGCTAACCCTAGAAAAGAGCAAGAGTCCAGTTGCACCTATAAGACTAACAAAGTTTATTGTAGGGGATGAGCTTTCGTGAGACACAGCTTCAGGTATTTATTGTAGGGTGTGAGCTTTCGTGAGACACAGCTCACTTCTTCAGACATTTATTGTAGGGTATCTTTTGTGAGACGTAGCTCACTTCTTCAGATATTTATTGTAGGGGATGAGTTTTCGTGCAACGCAGCTCACTTCTTCAGATATTTATTGTAGGGTATGAGCTTTCATGAGACACAGCTCACTTCTTCAGACATTTATTGTAGGGTATCTTTTGTGAGACGTAGCTCACTTCTTCAGATATTTATTGTAGGGTATGAGTTTTCGTGCAACGCAGCTCACTTCTTCAGATATTTATTGTAGGGTATGAGCTTTCGTGAGACACAGCTCACTTCTTCAGATATTTGTTGTAGGGTGTGAGCTTTCGTGTGACGCAGCTCACTTCTTCAGATATTTATTGTAGGGTATGGGCTTTCATGAGACAGCTCACTTCATCAGATACATCTGAAGAAGTGAGCTGTGTCTTACAAAAACTCATACCCTACAATAAATTTGGTTAGTCTTATAGATGCTACTGGTCTCTTGCTCTTTTCTACAAACAAACATGGCTACCCGTCTTGATCTAGAAGCTAACTGGACTGCAGTTCCTAGGCTGGTTTTGGAGCAGGTTCCTGGAAATGGGTTAGGATTTTTTCAAGGCACAGAGGCCCCAGTTGCTTTGTTTGCAATATGGGGTGGGGTGGGGTTTGGGACTCCTCAGAGTGGTTAGCATCCTGCTCCATATTCACCCCATTTCTATTAAAGATAGATTTCTGAGTAGATTCTTGTCTCTGTTTCTCAGCCAAATTACTTTTAGCTTAAACTGTTGTATATTCACCAGGGGCGAGAAACTGTTCCCCCCAGGTGAATAGCTCTTCAGAACAAACACTCAAGACCATCCTATGATATGTGGTTGCAAGAGAATTTGGTGGGCTTTAAATCATTTGTATAAGGACCTACTACATAGGGAGCAACCAGTTTTGTAGTAATGAATTCCTGTATTGAGTTTACTAACCCTATGATGGGATGAAGGGCTCTAGCTTTGTTAGCTTGAAGAGTTCAGACAACTCATAACAAAGGAAGGATTGGTTATCAGTGGCTGTTGACCATAATGGCCAACGAACCTCCATTTGCAAAGGTAGTATACCTATGAATGAAGCCATTGGCTTCATGCTTGGCTTGCAAGGGCTTACAGGAATCTGGCTAAAACAGGATACTGGAAAAGAAGGGCTGGGATTTGATTCAGCAAAAGATCCTTGTATTTGTTGTTCTACAGCATCGTTGCCTCTCGTGGCTCTCAAGAACTCCAGAAAAGGGGGTCTGCCCTGATTTGGAAGGGAGGGGGCCAGTAGAGTTGCCCTCTCAAACCTTAGTGAATGGCTCGTCTTGGCTGGCGGGGAGATTCTGTCTGTGAATATGCCATTTGACTTGCTAGCTCGAGCTTGTTCTTCAAGCTGCTGCCTGCCTACAGTTGTGTGATGCTTCTGTGTCTTGTAGTCCAGATTGTAATGTCCTTGTGGGTCCCTGAGAGCACCCTTTGTGTTGGGAGGTTGCAATTCACGGCTGTTTCCAGCCTCTTTTGACTTTGGTGAGTTTATGGCAGCGAGGACCTTTCTATGCAGAGTCTGGCTGGATGTCTTTTCGTAATAAGTATCCAAAGAGTAATTAAACATTTGTTTTTAATTAGGCAGTCAACGAAAGAGATCTTTCAAATTGTCACAGGGCTGCCACTTTTTAAAAAAAGTTCCTGCATCTGTTCCCCTAAGAGCAGTCTGAAGGTGGAAAGGAAGCAAACAAAACTTTCCCCGGTGCTCTGCCTCCGTGCTGGCAAAAGCGTTTGCCTGGTAAATTTCATCGTGCGTTGGAGAAAACAGGAAAGACTTTAATTTTGTTTGGTGACAGCTATTTGTAAGTGATGGGAGCACACCTTCCTTCTATGTGGGAATATTTATTAATATCGTAAATATCAATATTAGTTAGTGAAGTATTCTCCGAAGTCTCTCTTGTCTGTGGGGCTTGACTCAAGTTCCCACGCTCTGCCTGAAAAGATATGAGTTTGATAGCAGGTTTAACTCTTTGCAGGCAAGTGGAAATACACCTTACTGTCCAATTTAGGGGTTATTCCTTCCCCTAGATGTACATGCATGCGCTAGTGTGTGCCATTCCCTCTTGGGAGATTGTGAAAGAGCATGCAGCGAAGTGAAAAGAGGTTATCTATGAGAAAATTTGTGGTGACTAACTTAGTCTGAAGTTGGCATGTCCCAATGCAGTAGCAGGCCAAATGTTAATTTTAAGAAAGGGAGTTTCAAGACCTGCTGCTTTTCTGACCCCTGGCCCGGGGATGTGACCAACTGCAGAAATGGTGTTTTCTTTTGCATAAGGATTAAAAGGACAGGAGCCCTCTGTGTATCTTTTTTATCCCTCCAAAGGTCAAATGGAAATTCCAGTTTACAGATTGAGCTGGTTTCTGGTGCCTCCCCTCCCAAAGCTTTTGCAGGTTTTCAAGTTAATGAGGAATTTAGCTGTGATTTGGGTTAACATAACCTTGTAAATTGTGAATGTGTTCTGTACGTCACGGCAAAACCCAGCTCCTGTCTCTTTTCCTTGCTGCCCCTCTTTTCCAGCATGTGTTTAAGGGGCAGGGCTTTCCTTAACTTAACCTGATCTGGCATCCTCCTTCAAGCAGTTAAGGACAAACGTTTCCCACAGAGGAAGGAATCTGTTGGGTTACTTCCAGTGTTAAGCAATAGTTGTATAGAAAACACTGGCCGTGCTACCAGTGTGTGTCATTCCTTCTCCTAATGTCCTTTAAGGGACGATCACCTTGCATTATACACAGGTCTATTTCTGAACATGCGTGCAGGCTTTTGAGTGGCACAACACTTTTATCAAGCAGAATGGAAAGGTGAACAAACTTGGTTTCCAGTGCAGAATTCTTTTTTTACAGGTTTGTAATTCTTGATTACGTAGTGTCTTATAGCTGGCTCCTCTCCATGTTTGCTCAGAAGTAACTCCCATGGTTTTCAGTAGGACTTACTCCCAGGTCAATTGAATTACAGTCATACTCCCACCACCCTGTGGTTCAGGTTGGTTTGCAATTTAAGGCTTGAAAGCTTATGTCCAGGTCAGAGTGTTTGTGAAGGGGAAGGCGATTCTCTTCAAAAAGGCGGCTTCAAAAAGTGCGATTTCTTTGGAAATCAAAATCTATCCCATCAATTGACAACTGGTACGCAAAAATTTGGGATCACTTTATTTCGGAGAAATTATATGATAAAGTCTATCAAATAGAACACTTTCCGAGAACTACAAATTTTATAGCGAAATGGTTTCCATTTTTTGAGTACCTTGAAAGTAGCAATTCCTTACCTGGTTAAAATGATTTCATATGTATGCAAACGTGTAAGTTATCTTCATGCTTTCACTGAATATTGTTTATTGCGCTAAGATTATCCATGTTGGTTATTGTTTAACACCCTCTGAAATCTGCAATTAACCAGCTATAGTCTCTTGTAACTCAATGCGATATGTTTTGTTTCATTGTTATCTGTAATTATTTGTAATTAGCATTGTACGATTTCTAATATCCTTTGCATCTTTTTGTAAGTTATGCAGTTTCAATAAAAAATTTAATACTAAAAAAAAAATTGCAGCACAAAAGAGGCAACAGATAGTGCTCAGGAGAGACAAGCTCACTCTGGTTGCTAATAATTCACACCCCTAAGGGCTTAACAGTCTCCACAAAAAAGCCAGTTCGGTATTGTGAAACTTTTAGAAAACGCTTTTCAAACCATGGCTTAAGGTGAACTTCCAGGGGAAAGAATTGCTCCCTTTCTAACTAGGAGTCAAGCTACAAATGATGAATTACACGAGGATTGCACGTGAAGGCAAGGCTGGGTCTAGGGTTGCTGGCACCCAGGGCAACCAAAGTCTGGCCCCTCAGGACAGGGGGCGTGTGGCAAGCTAGCCACCCCCTGTCCTGTGGGGAAGGCGAACGGCGCGAGCAGCCTCCCAGCTGCCCGCGTTGCCTTTTGCCTGCGCCGCAGGACAGGGGGCAGGCGAAAGGCAGTGCAGGCGGCTGGGAGGCCGTCCACGCACTCCCAGCGGCTGGCAGCTGCACCCGGCGCTCCCTCCTTGGCAGCGCCAGGGGCAGACTACCGCACCTGCCCCCCCTCCATCTGGCCCTGCGTGAAGGGAGTCGTAATGTTAGCCAGGAAGCTGAGTTTTTAAAAAGATCAGAAGGATTTGTCAATTTCCATTCTCTAAAGAGCCAGGGAGATCCTTGCTCAGAGGGTTTGTTAATTTCCTCTTTGCCTCCAGAAGGTTCTGTCGGTTTCACCTCCCCTTCTAGGAGGCAAAGAGGAAATTAACAAACCCTCTGAGCAAGGATCTCCCTGGCTCTGTAGACAGGGGAAATCGACAAAGCCTTCCGATTTCTTTTAAAACTCAGCTTCCTAGCTAACATTGCGACTCCTTTCACATACAGTCCTCATGTAATTCGTTGTTTGTAGCTTGGCTCTAGGATTGCCAGCTTTTTCCACAGGGCCTGCTCCTGTGTCTTTCCCCCAGCTTGTGGAAATTATGCAGGTGAATCTTTCCTCATCGCTTTTATCTCCCTGCCCGGAAAAGCTTTGTTTGGTAAATTCCCCTTATATTTGGCTGCTCTTATAAGCCCAGGATCAGGGCTGGGGGGTGGGGGGTGGGGACTGGCAACTACCTCCCAGAATTATAGTGAGGAGGTGAACAATGTAAGCCATCTTGGGTCCCCGCTGAGGGCAAATGGTCGGGTATAAATAAAATAAAATAAACACCCTTGCACTCCCGCCCCCATAAATCTCTCAATTACAGGAACTAAATGATGAAAAATGGTGCAAATGAAATTGATTTATGCAATTGTCGTCTGCTTGCTGCTGTGAGCCCTGCTCCTAGCAAGGTATCTGCTTTGGGTTTGAACTTTCCCTGCAAGGTTGCAAAGACGTTAAGCAAATAAAACCCCATCACCACTGAAAGAAAAAAAAAACAGTCCTTCAAAGCAGTATTCTGGTTGGCTTCTCCATGGGTGTGTGTGTGTGTTGCATTGTGAGGCTCTCCAAAGGGACGGAGCCTGCTCTGGGAAAAGGGAGGCGGATTCAGGCTTTCCAGTTCACCAGCGTGATTTAATCCACAGTGGGCAATTTGTTTCAGGTCTCAGATCGCTTTTGCGGTTCTCTTTTTCTCCCCCCTCAAGGCTGATTTTGTTCCTGGCTTTTGGTTGGTCTCTCTCTGTCCCTCCCCCTTGAAAGCCAGTTGCATATTGACTAGTCTAAGAACTGGGGGGGGGGCTCCCTTTCTCTTAGGGGGGTGGGTGGGTCATGTGTCCTTTTCTTTTTTACTTGCTCATTTTTGGAACCCTCACCTGCATGCAAATTTCATTCGCTGTTGACTCCTGACACAGTGTCACTTGGAAAGGCACTACGTCCATTCAAAACATTTAGAAACTGCAGTGGGCATTGACGTCCATTTAGAAACTGCAGTTTCTAAAGGGAGGGCAAAATCAAACAGAGGTGGAAGAGGATGGGGGAAGTGGGATAGTTAGATTGGCTCTGAGTTGACAAAGGTTAAAAAAATAACCTCCTTTAACAGCCAAAATTGTAGTTCACTGTCAGGGTTGCCGACACTGAACTAGCCACCCCTTCAATATTTGTTTGCAGCAACTTCCAGGTGGTGTGATATATCTTCATGCCATAAAAAGCTTCAGCGGCTCGTTCCTATATGTTAAGCCCAGGGCTTTTTTTCAGCGGGAACACGGTGGAACGGAGTTCTGGCACCTCTTGAAAATAGTCACATGGTTGGTGGCCCCGCCCCCTGATCTCCAGAGAGAGGGGAGTTGAGATTGCCCTCCGTGCCGCAGAGCAGCGCGGAGGGCAATCTCAACTCCCCTCTGTCTAGAGATCAGGGGGCGGGGCCACCAGCCATGTGACCATTTTCTCCAAGGGCAACCCACTGAGTTCCACCACCTCTTTTCCTAGAAAAAAAAACCCTAGTTAAGCCTATATGTTAAAGGGACAGGACACATTTCTTCTGTTAGCAACGCCATTTACAAGCTACCTCCAATGTCTGTTTTAGGGCAAACAAAAGGAAATAGTTTTTCACACAAAACATCATAATCATCATCATTTATTTATTTATAGTCCACCTTTCTCGCGAAGACCCAAGAGAATTACACAGTACAAGTCAATATGATCAGAGGCTAGGACATTCAGTGGACAAATACAATGGGAGATGGATTGCAGAAGTTTGAAAACAAAGGCAAATCTGAGCACAGAGATGGAAACATTGCTGAAACAAAGGATAAGGAATTAAACACGATATCTTTAATGGCACAGAAACTATCCAGTAGGAGCGTATCTGTGTCAACAGACAGTACTCAGTAGAATAGTCTACAATCCCTGTCCCTCTACCGAGGCATTTCTTTGAGCCATTGCTTACTGCACAGTCCTATTGCCTGAGTTAAAAAACGTTACTGGCACAAGCTTTTGTGATAGCTGTTGATTTAGATAGCTTGATTTTTAATTTATTTTTTATTTATTTTTATGTATGTTATTTATATTCCGCCTTTCTCACTGAGACTCAAAGCGGATTACATAGTGTGAGATTAGTACAATTAGTGGCAAGGACAAGGGCAGGCATTTCCATACAGTGTCAAGAACATTTCCCTAAACAATGTCATGGGGTGAAAGAATACAGTTTCAAGAACATTTCCATAAATAATGTCATGGGGTAAAAGAATGTAAGTTTACAAAGATATAGTATTAGCTAGGATCCAGTATGGGGTTGAGGAATTGCTAAAACAGAACATAATCAGTTCTAGGATTTACACTGAACAACATAAAGCACAGGTAGGATATAGGAGTACATATTTAAAGCAACAGATAATATGTAAGGCAACATAATGGTGAAAGCTATGGTTTTATTAATTTATTACTATTTATTAACTTAGATATTCATATCCCATTTTTCTCTCTAATGCGGGTTCAACATGCGTACAACATTGTTCTCCCCTCCTCCATTTTACCATCCCATCAACAACAATCTTGTGAGGTAGGTTAGGCAGAGTACATGTGACTTAGCCATCATTACCAGTGACCTTCAATGGTGGAGTGTGGCTTTGAACCTGGGTCTTCCAACTCTTAGTCTGAAAAGCTAACCACTGCCCCACACTGTCTTTAAAAGGGAATTAGACAAAGTCTGTATCTCTTAGTTATGATTGTTAATTGGACCTTTGCGTTCAGGGGAAGTTTACCTTAGAATTGCTCCCTGGGAGGGCTGTGCCAATATGTGCAATGAAATAAACAGCAAATCACAAAGGTGGGGAAAAAAAGAGTATTTATCCCTGTACACATGGAGTACGTAATGTTCTTGAAAATATCAGTAAGGTGTAAGAGAATCTCCTAGTACATAATCTACTGAGAGAGAACATGAAGTCATGGAAGACCATCGTGAGCTTAGAATGCATTGGGATAAGTCCTATCGGAGTAAGAGCCGAAACAGACGTGATGAGATACTAGAGTTCAACTCGTGTTTCCTTACCTCAAGGTTTGTCAGGAAGTGTAGGAGTCCTTGCAGCTTAAAGTTTAACATTTACAGAGCGGCAGGGAGGGAAGTGCAGGCTTGGGGCGCCTTTCCTCCTGCTCCCCAGGTGCATTGCTGCATTTCCCCTTCCCTCGATCGTGCGGCCTGGAGCTACATAGCCCGCTCGCACAGAGTGTTACTGCACCCCCCCCTCGCTCAGCCCCTGCAGAGCGACACCGGGCTATGCAGCTCCGGGCCGCGTGGCTTTGGGTGGGGGCCAGGTGAGCGAGGGGAGGGAGATGCAGCGATGTTCTGGGCGCCTTTCCTCCTGCTTTCCGGTGCAGCCTGGTGTTGCTCTGCGGGGGCCAGGCCGGGCGAGGCAGGGGGAAGATGAAGCTACACTCTGTGCGAGCGGGCTATGTAGCTCCAGGCCGCGTGAGTGGGGGAAGGGGAAATGCAGCGATGCACCTGGAGAGCGGGAGGAAAGGCACCCCACACCTGCATTTCCCTCCCTGCCGCTCTGTAAATGTTAAACTTTAAGCTGCAAGGACGCCTACACTTCCCGACAAACCTTGAGGTAAGGAAACCCGAGTTGAACTCTAATAACTCATCATGTCTGTTTTGGCTCTAAGGCCCTATTGCCCTGACCTGAGTGGCCTTGGTTAACTGTATCTTGTCAGATCTTGAAAGCTAAGTTGAGTTGGCACTGGTTAGTACTTAGACTGGAGTCCGCCAAGGAAGACCAGAGTCACAGAGGCAGGCAATGGCCACCCACCCCTGTTTGCCTCTTGCCTTGAAAACCCCAGCAGCGGTCGCCATAAATTAGCTGCGACTTGACGGTACTTTACCCACACAAGCGCTAGTTAGATATTCTTTATTTTCTTACCAAAGTAACCTTCCCCCCTTATACGTAGTCAAGAATCTTTTAGAGCTAAACATGAGAGTGTGTACTTATGTCCATGGCGCTCATTCTGTACTCTGCTAATAACCAACAGATCCAGAGAAGTTAGCCGTATTAATCTGTAGCTGCAAAATGGTAAAGAGTCCAGTAGCACCTGTAAGACTAACCAACTTGTTTGATGCATAAGCTTTCGTGAACCACAGCTCTCTTTGTCAAATGCATGACAGAGAGCTGTGATTCTCGAAAGCTTATGCTACAATAAAGTTGGTTAGTCTTTTTTTTTTTAACATTATTTTTATTTCAATTATTAACAAAACTGTTTACAATATGAAATACAACATGGGTAAATCGTTGAAAACTACATAACAGAGAAAGGTAAAACATGGAAAGGCAAATTTGAGTTGAATGATCTGATATATTTTGGATTATAGATTCAGGATTGTTTGGTATATTTTATTGGGAGGATATAGATTTTCTTTAGAAATGTATTCCAAAAAGGGGAACCCTTTTTCCATACAATTTGTTGTTTTGGGGGAATTTTCAGCTCGATAGATTCCATCGTTGATTTTTCCAAATAAAAAATGGTCCCATATTTTAGAGTACCAACTGGTCATTGTCGGTACAGTATGTGATTTCCATTTTAGAGCAACTGATTTTTTTTGCTGCCATTAAGAAGATATTGACGAGGTCTCGTCAAATTGGTGGGATCTCAATATCATCCCGTTGATTCAGAAATATCAGCTCAGGTTCTTTGGTATTTTGTAGCCAGTTAACAAAAAGATTTGGTGCAAGATTGAGTTGGTTAGTCTTAAAGGTGCTACTGGACTCTTTGCCATTTAATAGCCAACAGAACTCTTGTACCTGGTGGCTGGGAGTAAGCTGTTTCTTGCATTGAACTCATTGTGTTGTGCTGATGTGGACGGACGGCTTGGCTGGAGAACCAGCACCAAGCATGCCATACTGGCAATGCCTGCCCCATGAAGGTGTACCTTGCCAACCTGGCACAGCAGGATCACCTACACCACAGAAAAAGGGACATAGGTAGATCGGGGCAGAACACTTGGCTTGTGCACAGAAAGTCCCAGTTTCAATCGCCATTCAATAATTCTTTATAGAGTCAGAACCTATTGAATCCAGAACCTAAGACTTGAATATCAAGAACCAAGGAATCCACAGGTGGAATCACCTGTGGATATAAAAAGAAGAAAAGGACATGAGAACTGTTATATGGTAGAAAGGATTGAATATTGGACTTACCTGACTAGTTGACTCGAAGAGTATATCCTGTTTCCTTTGAATACACGGAATGGGAGAGTGTTGTCCTTTGTAATAGGAATATTGTTATATTGGAAATATTTTGTATCAACTTCATGATAAATGTATACGATTCTTGAATATTGACATGGTATAAGTTTGGCATATTATCCTTTGCCCCATCATTTCCGGGTGGTTTTCCACTTTCGGCTTGTTGTGTTATACCGGGAATTGCCCCATTTTTGTATCAGAGTTTCCAGGCTTGGCAAATATCTCCAGATTCTGCTGTAGAAACTCAGATTTTATCTTCCAAAAACTTCCTTTCCCTCCCACTATTGTCAGATGTGTGAACACTTCCAGAGCCACGAAGAAAGTGTTAGATATTCTCCAGTGTTTCAGCCCAGCATGTGGCTAAGCCTTCAGCCGAGGGATGCTTAGATTTGCCGCTCTTGTCTGCTTTCCTGTCGACGTCTGCTGCAGCGGCGAACACAATCCGGGTTTATATAATTAAGAGGGGAATTAAAATTTAATTGCACTGTAATTTGGCATTGGCCCGCATCCCAAACTTTTCCTAACTCTGTATTTGCATCACAGAGGAGAAAATGAAGCAACCTAATGAGAACATTGTTGTTTAGATAGCAAGTTAATGTGGGGTGTGTCAGGGCAAAGAATGAGACTCCTTTGAGAGCTGGAGTGAGAATTAAGGAACGTATTCTTGAGGCCCGCAACTGGATCTGTCCAAGGGTCCATCTGTAGAAAAACAGTATTATACCTTATTTCAGCAGTGGCCATCCAGAATGCCTCTGGAAAACCCACGAGTAGGACGTGAAGGTTGCAGTTTTGCCTTTCATACCCAGCATGTAGTTTTTCAAAAGGTATATTGCCTCTGAGCGTGGAAGTTCTCCTCTGCTTGCGTTGCATGCACATACTGGGTGCCTGCAGCTAAATAATTTTCTTCATTTCTTTCCACTCCCCTCCCATTAATTTCTCCCTTGTCTAAACTTTGAACAATTTGTGTAATAAACTAGGATATCAGAATACACTCCCCCCACCCCACACACAATCACATGTGCTTCTCCTTATACAGGGCTGGCTGACTTCTGCATGTTTGGAACCCGTTCTGTCCCCCAGGCAGTGGACGAGGAGTCGGAAATACGTTTATTGGTGGAATTTTAACTCAGTTCCTCGTAACTGGACAGGCCTCTGAAATGATGGTGTGCCACTTAGGGGGACAGACATCGCAGCTGTGGCAAGCGCTTAGAAGTTGTATTATGTACGCAAGTGGGCATTTTATGTATTATCCAGAGGTTCATACAAAATACCGAGAGAGAGAATGTGTGTGTACAATGGGTGAATCTCCCTGTTTTTTTTAAAAAAATTCTTTCTTTCTTACCTAGAAACAGGACTCATTTTGAGGGGGAATGCGCAGGGACGCAGTTCCGGTAGTTCTCCAAAGAAATCACGTCAGGTGGCCCCGCCCAGCTGATTTTTGCCCATTTTGGGCCCATTTTGGCCTGGATTGGGCCCCAAATGGCCAGGAGGGAATCATCCACAATAACTAGGAATGGTATGCTAGCAGAAGCTGTGCAGAAGGTACCGCCCCAAAGAGAAATTATTTGCAGCTTTTACGAAATGGCTACAGTGCTCTCAGAAGGCAATCTGATCCCAAGGATGCAATGCTGGCAAGATAGCAAAAAGTCCAGTAGCACCTTTAAGACTAACCAACTTTACTGTAGCATAAGCTTTCAAGAGCCACAGATCTCTTCGTCAAATGCATGGAGGGTAAGAAGAAACTGGTCAGATATGTAGGTGGAGAGGGGGGGGGAGTAGATGCAATCAGTAGCTTCTGAGTCACCTGGGATTTGGGGTGAAAATTCAGACCTGGAGACATGCTTAAAAGCAGATGCATACTATGGCCAGAAATCAATGGATGGGCTGGAAATTTCAAAGTCTTATTATTTAATGACTTTTGCAATTTGGAACTAATTGGATATTTTATAGGAAGAAGAGGGTCGAATGTCTTATTCTTCCCCTAAAGAATACACTTTCCCCTCCCCAAAAAGGATTTGATTTGGATTATCCCGGCGATGCTTGTAATTCCTAGTTTTGGAAATTGGGAGTGATGATAGACCAGCAACTAATCCTCAACTAATACGCCACGAGCTCAGTTCGCAGTAATCCTTTCCGACAGGCAGGGAAAGTACGGTAGATCATCCCCCGAGCTTTCAAAATCTTCTTGTATGGAAACTTGGAAGCTGTCTCAACCAGAAGCTGAGTCAAGCCTTGCAGTTTGTTTAATTTTTTTGTGTGTGGGGGGGAAGTAATTAGTCAGTTGCACTCTACACCCGGGGTGGGCAAATTGCGGCCCGCGGGCCACATGCGGCCCGCTACAGAGTTTTTTGTGGCCCGCCAAGACAGTAGAAAAGTGTGGTAGGGTACATTTGTCTCATTAAACTGATTCTAAAATTAAATGTGCTTGCAGCTATAGATGATATGAAATTAGCACAATAAATAAATTGAATAAAACTACCACTATTTTATTTAATTTATATTTATTGATTTTTATGATACAATTTATACCTTTTCTGAAATGCAAAGTTAACTAATGAATGCAATCATTTTAAAAGGTGCGGCCCTCCGCTAACCTCCGCTCCCACAAAGTGGCCCCCGAGCCAAAACAATTGCCCACCCCTGCTCTACACAATAATTGTAAAAGTTAAATACAAAATGAGTTTCTTTTAACAAGTTTTCCCTTTGGTCACAAGAAATGAAGTCTTACCAGGAGTGTGTTCTTCGTGCGCACGCAAAGCGCGCATGTACTCCTGGCGCCAATGTGATGACATCACTTTCGGAAGTGTTGTCATCACACCAACGGTGGGGAGTGCTCCTGCGCTTTGTGCGGGGCTGATTCTTTGAGAATTGGCCCCAAAGGAAGTTTGGGAGCACTCCCGTGGTTGGTGCAGTGTCCTTTCCAGAAGTGACGACGGGGCCACACGTGTTCCCAGGGTGCCTGCTGGTGGTGGGAGATCTCTTGGTGGCCCGAAACATCCTGCTGGTTGCCAGTGACTGGTGGGCAAGCAGGTAAACCACTGGTGGGCAAGTGGGACCCCTCATTCAACCCCTTCCAGTAGACAGTGGATTGCTGCCTTGGTCCACAAAAGCAGGACTGTGTTCCCTAGACTTTTTAATATGTGTGCACAAGAGGGTTTTTTTTTTAAAAAAGATCAGATTGGAAGCTCATTTTTACTCTCAAAGATTAATGTCAGTGCATTCCTAAGAATACTTTCCTGGGAGTAAGCCCTACTGAATAGACCCAAGCAGGGTTCTGAGTAGACCTGCTTAGACCCTAAAACAGGATCTGGCCCCCATTACCAGTCATGGATGCAGCAATACCAGGCCACTCACCAACAAACTTGGCTTCCCTCCAGAGCTCTTGCTCCATGTTTTTCCATCCCTCAAACTGCTGCAGTTATTTTTGGGGCTTCCATATGACATTGTTTCACGGTCATCCACATTTTGGGTTTTCCCCCAGTTCTGCTGAAGGTTTTTGCAAACCCACTTTGGTAGATCTTTGCTGAAAGATTATACCCAAAATGGATTTGGGGAAAGTGTGGATGAGAAGGTGCAGGTTTCTATATCTCTTTTCCAATTTTTTTTTTGTGTCCATTGTGGTCCCATACTGTTTTGGTTTATCCCCTGATTTCTTCATGCATTTTTGTGTCTTTAATTTTTTTGTGCATGTTTGTTCTTTTGAGGCCTCTTGGCCCCCAGTATTGTTCTGGAAGTCGATTTTGATTTACCTTTTCCCCTCATGTGCAATGTATCTTTTTTTGTCCCGCCCACTCCCACCCACCTCCAATCCACTTTTCAATCACTAGACGGTCACCATCATCAAACCACTCCCTCTCCTTCCCTCTGCCCCACTCATGTTTGCAATTCCTTCGATTGTCTTCTTGCAACCTTAGAACTGGGTTTCCCAGTGCATTCTGCAAGGTAGATCTTTCATTTTCAGTGTTTGCATTGGCTTCAAAAATGCCCCACTGTTTCTCCGGGGAGCATTGAATATGGCTTGGAGATAGGATAGTGAATTCTGGGTTGGGAAATGTCTGGAGATTTGGGGGTGGAGCCTGGGGAGATCAAGGTTTGGGGGTGGGAGGTGCCTCTGTGAGGTATAATGCTTTAGAATCTATCCTCCAAAGCAGGGGAACTGGTCTCCGTAGTTCAGAGATCAATTGTAATTCTGAGCGATCTCCAGACCCCACCTGCAGGTTGGCAACCCTACTGAGAGGCAGAACTGAGATTCCTCTGGCTCAGTGTTGTGTCTGCAGCAGAGGCCCTTCTGATGTCCCGTCGGGCTGTAGACGGGTTCAGCTTCCAATAGATAACGGCGTGGAAGACCAACGCCCTGTCCAGTTCTCTTCCCTCCTGCTTCCCAAATGTGACGGCCTCAAAGCCAAATCTCCATGAATATCTGTAAAGTGCTCAGGGCTGAGGTTTCTTTGGCTTAGAATTCAAGTTTTTTTTGCTGTGGCCCGGCTGATCCTTTTTCATAGCCAATGGGATGAGTGCTTCAGGTCTGTATTTTCCAGTCCGAGAGAAGGGGGTGTGGCCTCATGAACCTCTGGCCCCACCAGCTGCAGCAGGGAGATTATCTGTGCTTTGCAGTCAAGTCAGAGGGGACAAAAACAGTGCAGGGGTTTCCACAAGCCCACGAGACCTACTGGGGGGAAGTCTGGTACTGGATTGGGTCTTTCAGTTTCCTCCTGAAGTTGTAGATTAATCAGGACTTGGCAGGTTCCCACAGCAGCCCCTGATGGCACGTTTATGACCTAGAATGACCGGCAATCTTTAACCAAATCTCTGCACTGTTTCTGAGGACGGAGTCCATGTTAGTTCCAATGCTGTCTCTTGGTCCAAGGCTTCTGATTGACCAAGGACAATCCCTGTTTACTAGTGCCCTCGGAAAACCCTGTCCATATCTTGTTTGGAGGGGGGAAAGATAACTGCGGGTCAGACAGACAGAGCATCCAGTAATGGATCTCTTCTAAGTATTTGTTACGGGCAAATAACAGCTATGGTTGGGGGACGGATTTGGTTGGGAAAAGCAAGAGGGATTAACCCTTTCCTGGTCTTTTCCTGACCTTGAATGCCCTAAAAAAGACCCCACTCGGCATTACACTCCAGTTGCCCACCCGCCAATCCCAAACCATCACTTGAAAGCGGCGCTGCCTAATGTCTCTTTTGAAAGGTCAGAGAGAAAGGAGCCCTCCTCTAGCAGACCACAGTAGCAACGCCAGAACTAGAAAGACACAGGTTTGGGCAGAAGATGATTATGTCCTTGGGAAGGATACAAGAAGTAGCCTATTAGAGAAGGTAATTGGGGAACAGTGCTTCAGTAACAATTGGGAGTACCAGTCCTTCAGTTTGGGAAACCAGTGCTGGAGGCAGGGGAACGATCCATATCGTCCATGCGGCAGCTGCTATTTCCTAAGAAAAACTGACCAGGAGATCCTTTCTTGGATTTCTCCAGGTATCTTGGCCCTAGAAATGGCATTTTAAAATGTAGTTGAAAAGATAAAGTGGAGCGCAAGTGAATGGCAAGTGAACAGGGAGGAATACACATGAGTCTGTTCACTTGCCAAGCAAGTGTAATTCGTCACTTGTAGCTTGGCTCTCAGAGGTAGCGGTCTTCATGCAAGCTTAATGCCCTTTAATCTGGTGTCTCTAAAGATGAGACATCTTAAATGAGATGCTCAAGTGAAGAGACACACAATGTTAGCCTGGAAACATAGGAGCAGAAGGCTTCGTCACTTTTCACAAAGAGCTGGGAGATCGCTCCTCGGATTTGTTAATTTCTCCTTCCTCCTTCTCCCTGAAGGCTATGTTAATTTCACCTCTAGGTCGAGGGAGGCAAAAAAGAAAACCCTCCTAGGAGTGATCACTCAGTTCTTTGTAGAGAGGTGAAAGTGACGAAGACTTCTGCTCTGTTTCTTACCTTTCCTGGCTAACGTTGGCCATTTCCACACACGTTGAATAATGCACTGTCAGTGCACTTTAGCAATCCTTTGGAAGTGGATTTTTTGTTCCACACATGGAAAAGCCGTTCCAAATGTTCACTAAAGAGTATTGAAAGTGGATTATCCAACGTGCGTGTAAGCAGCCATTCTGTCTCTCTTCACTCGAGCATCCCTGTGAAAGATGTCTCATCTATAGAGACTCCTATCTGATGCTAAAAGTGTCTTCGGACAAAAATCTCCCTTGGTTTGTGTCTCTCTGTGTGGAGGTGGAGCTTGTTTGGGGATCAAGCAGTGCAAAGTCACAAGTCATCTTGGTAGCTGTAGTTTAAATACTCCCGTTTTGTTCCTCTGTTTTCATACCCGGATTTTGCATCTTGCACCTCTGGGGCACTGGAAGAGCTTGCTTTGCCCTGTCATAATAAAGTCAAAGTCAAAAGAGTTCATTGTCTATAGCCATAGGCCGTCACAATTCACCAAACATTAACTAATAAACAATTAAGTCCCAATTAAGTCATAATAACAGCAGAACATCTCTATTTTATATATTTGTTACCAGGGCTTTTTTTCTGGGAAAAGAGGTGGAGGAATTCAGTAGGTTGCCAGCACAGGGGGCAACTCCTGGTGGGAGGTGGTGCCCCTGGTAACACATGCGTAAGCGCAAAGTGTGCGCACGCTCCCAGGACCGCACAATGACATCACTTTGGGTCAGCTGGAACAAGGAGGGGGGACTTTATTAAAGTTTAAATCACCCTTGGCAAAAAATGGTCACATGGCTGGTGGCCCCGCCCCCTGATCTCCAGACAGAGGGGAGTTTAGATTGCCCTCCATGCTGCTCGGTGGGGCGAAGGGCAATCTAAACTCCCCTCTGTCTGGAGATCAGGGGGCGGGGCCACCAGCCATGTGCCCGTTTTCAAGAGGTGCCGGAACGCCATTCCACCATGTTCCAGCTGAAAAAAAGCCCTGTTTGTTACGATGGGTAGCTGCATTAGTCTGTCTGTAGCAGTGGAAAAGAGCAAGAATCCAGTAGCACCTATAAGACTAACAAAATTTGTGGTAGGGTATGCTTTCATGAGTCACTGCTCATAAGACTCCAGGTGAACTTCAAAATATAAAAACTAATGCTACCAGACAGCGTAAGGCATCCAGAGAACAGCACAGTAGGACCCAGGCTACAAAATTAGAAAAAAAAATGCGAACAGAAAACTGTCTAAGGCATGACTTCCCGTAAATAAAATGGAAAGTGGATTACTAAGGTAGAAGACGGCGCAATAAAAGCAAGGGGATATTTACAATAAACTATGCAATAGGCCACAATAAAATTACTGCCCTGAACCCCTCTATTTTACTACAGCCCTATTTTCATTATAAAAATGCCCTCCTGAATATTTCTGTTCTGCACAGTTTGCAAAGCGATATTTAACTGGAGGATCCCTCCTGACCTCCTCAGGCAGGCTGTTCTACAAGATGGGAGCCACTGCAGAGAATGTAGGTGAAAAGGCCGTTGGTGATCTTGCCCGTTTGGAGGGTAGCACCCTTGGAAGGCGTTCTCAGACGAGTGAAGCTGTCATGGCAGAGCGCAGCAGGAGAGGCAGTGATGCCGGTATGTGAGTCCAAGGCCAAGAAAAGGCTTTGTAGGTGAGAACTGGTCCCTTGAATTAAACCCCGAAACCGATCGCTAACCAATGGCGTGACTGCAGAATGGATGCAATATGCATATTTGATAGTAAAGCATTCTGCAACAAGCAGAGTTTCCGAGTTGACTTCAGAGGCCGACCCATGCAGCGTTAAGAACTCCGGCAGTTCTTAATGGGTGCTTGACAGAAGCAGATCATGGAGGCGACAGATAATTCCTGCTCTTTTCTACTAGCACTGGATGTTCCAAGGGGTACACTTCTGAATATGAAGTTCCTATTAGCTGTCATGGTGAATAGGTGTCAAAAGAGAAAATCAGAGGTCTAATTCTTTATTCTTTCGCCTCTCCCTATATGTTCTCCGGAGACTGCTTCGATCAGCGGATAAATGTTTACTGGTGGTCCCCGGCCCTAAGGAAGCCCACCTCACTTCAACCAGGGCCAGGGCCTTTTCAGTCCTGGCCCCAGCCTGGTGGAACGCTCTGTCAATGGAGACCCAGGCCCAGCGGGACATATTATCGTTCCGCCGGGCCTGTAAGACAGAGCTGTTAGCCGTTTGGTGTTTGAAGGGGGTGGTGCCATGTCAGCCTCCCACCTTTGGGGTGGGGGGCTCTCCCCACCATTGCACCTTAATGTATTTGGTTAATTTATTTTATTATTGTTTATTGTATGTTGATTTTAGAATTATTGTTTTTTGTTTTTATTGATTTTAACTGATGTTCACTGCCCAGAGCCCCTGAGGATGGGCGGTTTATAAATTGAAGTAATAATAATAATACAAAACCCCTAAGCCACAGATAGTAATTACCTTGTGTGAGTAAATTTCTTAAGTTGTGGATTGTGTGAAGCAGTTGTTTCTGGGAAGCAGTTGCATATATTGCAGAGAACGGTCTGGAAAAGTTAAGGTGCTTTTAACAAAGAACTGAAACTTCCCTCTGACGAGCCAAGCTACACGTGACGAATGACACTTGCCTGGCAAGTGAACAGCCTCACGAGTATTCCTCCCTGTTCACTTGCCATTCACTTGCTCTCCCCTTGATCAAGTGCTCTTCCCAGATTCTTTTCCTGCTAGCAAACTGTTCCCAGGCCAGGATCCAAAGAGCAGCTTTGAACACGTGAAGGGCTTTTGCTTGTTCAGTGTAGGTCCTTAAAAATGTTTGCTGTACGCACATCCTATCCTGCATGCTGTTTATCACGAGTGACTTCACTTTGAAAAGGTGTTTTTTCTTTTCCTTTGGGCCATGCTGTCTGGAGACCCGCTGTTCGAGAAAGGCCCCCTTGGGAAAGCGGAATGAGTTGCGCAGCTCTTTCGAGCCAGGCCCAAATCTTTCCCTACCCCAGGATTGCACAAACTGTGACCCAGAAAGTTGAATTCCAGACCTCCAGCCATTGATAGCTGGCTGAGCAGGGGCCCCAAACGCCAGGCTATTCACCGATAGCGAGTCAGGATTATTTCCAGGTGAGCAGGCAGGGAAGTTGGAAGAATGAAGGGTTCTTCATTTTATTTTATATTATTTATCTAGGCTGTTATGCCACAAATGACTTGCATTTGTCAGTATTGTCTGCTCGGACTGGCAGCTGCTCTCCAGTCTCTCAGGCTGAGGTCTTTTACATCACCTATTACCTGGGAGATCTTGGAGATTGAACCTGGAACATTTTGCATGCAAAGCAGGTGTGCTTCCACTGAGCCACACAGCCTCTCTCCCTAACCAGGGTCCTGCAGACCTTGTGTTTAGTAACTTGTGGTTTTCTGGCTGCGCTGGGCCAGGGGCTCAGAAGTTACGCCGCCACGTGGTAGCCCTTCCTTGCCGCACGACTGCAGTGACTCATCCAATTCATCCGGTGGCCGGTGTGAAACCTGCCTGGACAGATCAGAAGCCACGTCCCCTTTTAAAAAGCCCTGGGCATTGGCAAAGAGTTAACGGCTGATTTGTTTTATTTTTATAACATCCTTAATTGAAGAAAAAGTGATCTTAATGTCCTGGTAACCCTATTCCCTTTTGGAGGTTCTTAAGGGGAGAATCCATTAAAGTTAAATGGTTTGGGGCACCGATCCAAGCCGGATGACGCTGTGTATTTTAGGAGAGCATTTCAGGCCATCTGCCGACCCAGAGCCATCACCCAACTGGAGGCTGCTCTTGGATGAAGGAGAATGGAATGGTTTTATTGATTGCTGTTTTTATGCTGTGTTGATTGTTTTTATGTTGTATTTTAATCAATGTTGTACCTCCCCCTGAGTCCACTTGTGGGGAGGGCGGGCTAAATATACAATCAATCAATCAATCAATCAATCAATCAATCAATCAATCAATCAATCAATCAATCAATCAATCAATCAATCAATCAATCAATCAATCAATCAATCAATCAATCAATCAATCACTTCAGCTACCTTCCTCAGGGTTAAAATTTCATTTACGTTTTCCAGTCTTTCAAAGACTGCGGCAATTTTTTTTGAGGAATTGAACGTGCGATGCTCTGCACAAATAAACCGAGTTGGTGGCGTGCTTCCTTAGAAACTTGTCGGAAACCAGTTCTGGTGCTTATGACTGGCAACTCTAACTTCCCCATGCACTGTCAGGAATGTGGGTGGAGGAAAGCACACTGGTAGGTTTTGTTGGCAACTCCCAGGGGCAGAACATGGGGAGAGGAAGGGTTACTGACAAGGCAGTGTCACTTGGAGGTGGATCACTTGGAAGTGCCATCCCCATGGCAGTGATGCTCTAGGAATTTCCCCAATCTCTGTGATCAAGGCCATGGGCATTGGGGAAATTCCTAGAGTGGCTGTGATGTTATTTTCTCTGCCTCGTTTTCTCCTGCCTCTCAGTGGTCTGAAAGTGAATGGGGGTGAGAGATTGCCTGCTGCTGGTGGGAAACTAGCAGACTTATGCACCACCGGAGATGGGCAGCAGTTGGCCCTGCCAGAAGTCCTGGGCCCTGGCAGCTGTCCCACCCCAGGGTAAGCTGATGCTTACTTAGGAGTTGCCACCCATCATTCGTGGCATTGCTTCGTTGACTGTCCCTCCCCTAATGCTGCTGTACTTCTACCTGCTCAGAGCTGCAGTCATTTGGAAGCTTGGAGTCCAGCAGCACCCACCAGGCGGGCAGAGGGAGCTGCACTTGTGCTGGTGTAATACTTGTGGCTTCTGGCCCACATCTTGTCCCCCCCTCCCAACTTTAGTGTCAGATTTGCAACATAGCGCATGAGTTGCTCAACAATTGAATGGTCCGGGTATATCTGTGGAAGCTGAAGGTCAAACGCAGAAACAATTGGCACCAGGGCTTTTTTTCCGGGGAAAGAGGTGGTGGAACTCAGTGGGTTGCCAGCACAGGGAGCAACTCTTGGTGGGAGGTGGTGCCCCTGGTACCACATGTGCGCGTGCAAAGTGCGCACACATTTCCAAGACCAATAACATCACTTTGGGTCAGCTGGAACAAGGGGGGAGTTTTTAAAAGTTTAAATTGCCCTTGGCGAAAATGGACACATGGCTGGTGGCCCCACCCCCTGATCTCCAGACAGAAGGGAGTTTAGATTGCTCTCCGCGCCGCTCCAGCGGCGGGGAGGGCAATCTAACTCTCCTCTGTCTGGAGATCAGGGGGCGGGGCCACCAGCCATGTGTCCATTTTCAAGAGGTTCCGAAACTCCGTTCCACCGCGTTCCAGCTGAAAAAAAGCTCTGATTGGCACACCTTTCGATGCAATTAAATGTGCTTTTGTTACATTGAGTTAGAGTGGATTTAGAGGACCTCTCGAAGCACACTGCAGCCATGTGAGGGCGTAGAAACGGGGGTCTTCTATTGAAGCCATAAAACAGCTCAGCAAATGGGGCTTATAACAGTGCGTTCATGCGTTTGCAGCAAACGTTTATGGACCACGCTTCACTTGATGGATCTTTGGTCTTTAAAGCTGTTTACATAATTTGCTGGCATTTGAGGTTCAGTCCATCTGATGATCGCAGCTGATCAGGACGCATTAATATACTGGCAGGCTGGTTTGTTGCTGTAGAATTAACAGCATCTTCTGTACTGGATGTGTTGCACTCAGTAATGTGTTGCACTCGGTAATTGCTGGATTTCTCCATATCAGTGCCTGGGCAGGCGGAGTCCCTGTATCATGAAAGTGCACAGCTGTACCTAAAATGAATAAAATCAGACTCCAAAACTGCTTGATCGCCTGTGACGATTAAGGGTCAAGTCCAGGTGAAGCATTCATAGACTGGGTTTTCTATACCGCTTGGGTTCTTAACTGCATCGGGTTTCCCCCTTCTCTTACAGGCAGCATCTGTTTGCTGGCATTGCTCTCCTGTTTTAGTTTTATTTATTTATTTTATTTATGCCAGGTAGAGTCCGCCATTCTCACTAAGACTCGAGATGGATTACACAGTGCGAGATCAGTACGATCAGTATCAAGGACAATTTCATAAACAATGCCATAGGGTAAATAAACACAAGTTTGCAAAGACATAACGTTAGCAAGAATCCAATACAGAGTTGAAGAAATGCTGAAACAGAACATAAGCAATTCTAGGGACAACATAGGAGCACATATTTAAAGCAACAGATAGTACTTATGTACTAAGGCAACATAGTGGTGAAGTCTCTGGTAGAAGTCTATGGTCCCTAACTCATTCGGGTGCAGAGCTGTGGCATGTCCCAGGGTGCTGCGTGATGATGTCACATCCCGGAAGTGCTGTCATCGCGCATGGGCACCCCTCACCCCAAGAGGTGAGTGCAGGGAGCCAGTTCCCCGCCAGCAGGTTAAGAGGGACTGGCAACCCTAGGAAGCCGGGTTCAGGTAGCTGGCTCAAGGTTGACTCAGTCTTCCCTCCTTCTGAGGTCGGTAAAATGAGTCCCCAGTTTCCTGGGGGTAAAGTATAGATGACTGGGGAAGGCAACGGCAAACCACCCCGTAACAAAAAAGTCTGCCAAGAAAACATCGTGATGCAACGTCCCCCCATGGGTCAGTAATGACTCGGTGCTTGCACAGGGGACGACCTTTACGTACCTGCCCTATTTAGGCCTTTACTTTGGCATTTCTTTTTCTGGTTTTTGGTGCAGTTGCCCCTTTCTTTGGTCTCCACCTCTTCCAGCAGCTCTGGATAATTCCATGGAATGAATAATAAATAGATTTCTGAGTCTCTCCTTGGACTTGCTGATTCCAAGGAGGATGGCAGCTCTATAGGGGGCAGAGAGGAGAATATCCCATGAGGAGAGATTGACCCCAGGACCTATGGAAAGCCCAGTAGGTGCTTTCGCCCAGGAGATTGGAGGGAGCATGAGATGGTTCTGCCTCCAACCTCCCTTTATCCGGCAGCCCCAAGGGCAGCTGGTGATGAGGAGTGGCTGGCTTCTACCCAGACATTGCAGGGTGCGATTAAGGCATGAGAGAGAGAGGGAACCGGGGAGACTAGCAACTCCCTCCTTTCCACATCTGAGGCTCCACATGAGATGTGCCAAGGAAAAGGAAGACCCTGGAGGTTGTACCTCCCCGGACTCCGACCCCCAGCAGGGAGACCCTGACATAGGGTTGCCAGGCCCCCTCAAGCTTCCAGAGGGGGATCGGGGCCTGGCTCTTACCTCTGCCCTGCCGGGGGGGGGGCACGCACACGCTCCCACAAAGCGTGATGACATCACTTCTGGAAAGTGACATTATCATGCTGCTTACGTCCCCCCCCCCAGTGCGCCCACGCTCCTCAGGGGCTCGCGTTGGGGGCTGCTGTGGAACACAGGAACGCTCCTTCACTCCACAGCGGCCCAAAATGTGCCCATGGATCAGGCCCGTTTTGGGACGCTGCGGCATGCAGGAGAGCTCCTGCGGTCTGCAGTGTCCCAAAATGGGCCCAATCTGGGCCAAAACAGGAGTGCTCCGCAGTGCCTCAAAACAGGCCTGATCTGTGGGAGCGCGCAGCTCCGCAGGGGAGCATGCACAGAAGGAGCGCCCCCCCCCCCCAGGTAAGTGGGGCGGGGTGTGGGGGGCAAGGGTGGGGGATCCCCCGCCCCCACTGGGGTCTGGCACCCCTACCCCGACATCCATTTTGGGAAAGTTTTGAAGGCAAATCTGTTGCCTTCTTAATTTTAAGTCTGATGGGGTTCTTGTAACATGGTGGAACACAATCCACTGCTTTGATGGATATTTTAACAAACTCAAATGCTGTGACAATCTCAAATGAGTTTTGTCCATGTCTGAAGTTTCTTAACTTTATATATTCCTCTGGAAAGTTATTTGTTTATTTCATTTATACTCTGTTCTAGGCCTAAACCCCCTTGAGGAGAAAAGTGGAATATAAATTATTAAATGCCTACTTGATTAGTCTGAGATTGTCCACATTAGTGTCTGAATGTTTATTTTGTTTTTTAAATTTCCAGTAAAAAAAAGCAAGCCTCATACAAAATAGAAATAAAAGTCTGACAACAGCAGCAGGTCTACATATAAGCATCTGTAAAAGGTTTCCAAAGTCCGTATGTAGTTATCACCTATATTTATTTTATTTTATTGATGTAATTTATAGTTCCATACATTCAAATACTGACAAGGTTGTAAAGTCCTCCTCAGTATGTTGAATTATGTAAGGTGGGCATTTATCTCTCCAGTGTTGTAATATAAGTCTTTTGGCTACAGTAAGGGCACGGAGGGTCCATTTTTGTTGACCATCGGATAATCTCCAAGAAACAGGCAAATAGTTTAAAATACTTGTGTGTGTGTTATGTGCTGCCAAGCCGCCTCTGACCTATGGTGACTCTATGAATGAAAGACCTCCAAAACATCCTATCATTAACAGACTTGCTCAGATCCTGCAAACTGGAGGACGTGGCTTCTTTTATTGAGTCCAGCCCTCTCATTTTGGGTCTGCTTCTTTTCCTACTGCCTTCCACTTTTCCTAGCATTATTGACTTTTCCAGAGAATCTTGTCTTCTCGTGATGTGACCAAAGTACGATAGCCTCAGGATGCGTAAAATACATAAGCATCCTTAAAATCAGTGAATATTCTAACACAACATTAATATGATTAAAGACTTCCTCACAAAAAGACTGAATAACAGGATACTCCCAAAGCTTCTTTTTATTATATTTTATTTTCTAAACAAATAGTAAGGTACAGAAAGAAAAAAGGAAGGAGTAAAAATTATAATTAAAGGAATGTTAAGATACGCCTTACAAGACTGTTAAAAAATACAATAACTCTATAATATTTATACATCACATTCAGATTGTAACCAAAATGTTTCATCTCTTCCTTCTAATAAAATAGGAGATGTTTCATCTCTTCCTTCTAATAAATCTCATTATTAAGACAACCACAAGATAAATATTTGTACAAATATTATACCAATGTGGGTTATTTTTGAGAGGTGTATCCTATAAGGTACAAGACCATCAATTAGAATGCTGGTACCCATTTTGGATTTCGATCGCAACAGATGAGGACGTAGAGCAGCGATCGTACTCAGAGGCTCAGAGAAGCCTTGTAAGAGATCGAGGCTCAGAGGCTGAGATCGAGGCTCAGAGGCTGAGATCGAGGCTCAGAGAAGCCTCGTAAGAGATCGAGGCTCAGAGGCTGAGATCGAGGCTCAGAGAAGCCTTGTAAGAGATCGAGGCTCAGAGGCTGAGATCGAGGCTCAGGGAAGCCTTGTAAGAGATCGAGGCTCAGAGGCTGAGATCGAGGCTCAGAGAAGCCTTGTAAGAGGCTTCTCTGAGCAATATAAGAATGGAAACGTTTCGGCCGCAGCTTTGCAAGTCTGTCTTCAGCAGACGGTGCTTCACTCCTGATTAAGCATGATGAATTGGGCTTTTGAGTTCTCCTCCAGGCTGAGCTTCCAAATGGAGTATGCAGATGAGGATTGGGACGCCTGCATCCAGCTGAAGTGCCGTGTTGAATGGGCACCGTGTGCTGCCAGGCATTGAAGGAGGAACGAAACGCTATGAATGCAGATGCCCGTTTCCCAAACGGACATAGAAAGCTTCTGTAAGCGGGTCCTCTGTGCTGTGGTTAGAGGGTCAGACAAGGATCTGGAAGACTCAGGTTCGAATCTCCACTCTGCTAGGGAAGCTTGGTGGGTCACCTTGGGCCAGCTACACTCTGGCTGATTCCGCAGACGTTCGATAATGCACTTTCAATGCACTTTATCAATCGTTTGAGGTGGATTATTTGTTCCGCACACAAAAAAATCTGTTCCAAATGATGTATAAAGAGGATTGGAAGTGCATTATCCAACGTGTGCGGAATCACTCACTCTTAGCCTCATCTGCCGCACAGAGTTGATGCAGTTAGGATTCATGTTGGACTTAATTAGCAGAGGTTAATTAATGCGCAGTAGAATATAAGAAGTGGTGCTACTGGACTCTTGCTCTTTTCCACTGCTACAGGCAGACTAACACGGCTATCCATCTTAGAATATAAGAAGACTGATTCCAGTGTTTTAGCTCTAGAGAAATTCTTTACTATGTACAGGGCTCATTTTGAGGGGGAACCAGGGCCGGCGCGCCCTTGGAGGCCAGGTAGGCGGTGGCCTCGGGTGCGCAAGCTTTGGAGGGGCGCCGGAGGGGGTGTCGGGGGCGGAGGCGCGCGCAGCAAAGCTGGCATGACTGGGATGCAGCTACTGCTGCAGCCAGCCAGCCAGCCAGCTCTGTGCTGCTGCTGCTGCCGCTGCCGCCACACACCCCAGCCGGCCGCAGCCTCCGGGCGCTGCCCCAGCAGCGGCTCACGGCTTGTGCGCCCAGCTGGGGGGTGTGGCGGTGGCGGCACGGAGCTGGCTGGCTGGCTGCAGCAGCAGCAGCAGCTGCAGCCAGCCACGCCAGCTCCGCTGCGTGCTCCTCCACCCCAGCCAGTCACAGAAGCTGTGAGCTGTTGCTGGGGTGGCACACGGAGCAACCTCCGCGCGCCGCCCCAGCAGCAGCTTGAAGCTTCTCTGCTTGGGGCTCCGCGAACTGCCCAGCCCCCCTGTGGTGCGTGATGACATCTGTGATGATGTCATCACGCAGTCCATGGGGTGCGCGCGCGCGCAGAGCGTGCACACGCCGCCTCGGGCGCCAGAACCTCTGGCACCGGCCCTGGGGGGAACGCACAGAACCACCCAACCCTAACTCCATAAGAAACCAAATTGCACCATGGCTTCTGCTTGTGAATTCCCTCTGATGGTCCCTCTGATGGATGTTGATAGCATTTCTAGGGGTAGAGGGAAGGGTGGTCTTAGCAAGAGCTAGAGCCAGGCATGGTGGAGGAGTGCAGTGCAGAAAAACAGCAGAATGCGGAGCTGACTTGCAGAATTCAGAAACTTCCATTCGGAATGAAGTCTCTGTTCCTCATGGTTGTGCAATTTTGGGTGGTCAGGGTGGTGTCTTCATCAGTGTATGGAGTCTTGTCCCCTTTCATGGAGAATAATTTATGCAAGAGAAGTGACTTGAATTTGTTCGGGTTTCCCTGCTACCCCATTTGGCTTTCCTTATTGCACAGTTGAAATGGTTTAATTTGTAACACAGAATGCGTGCCTCATTGGATGAAGCCCTTTGTTCTGTGCTGAACGGTCATCTCCTATTTGACCCTTCACTGTTTCTGGGATCAAAGTCATGTTTACTTGTGAAACTGCCCAGGCATCTTTCTCCCTCCCTCTCTCTTGATTTTGCTCTTTGGTAACTTCAGAAGGCAGAGTCCAGAATGATGTATGGGCGGCTTGCCTTTAAGGAATGGGTGAGCAGATTGCAGGCTCAAATGGTTCTTTTCTTTGCCAGATCTCCAGGATCCACCAGCTGTTGCCAAGTTGCCAACTGCACATCTGAGCAGTACATTGGAGCACTGACCCATGCAAACGTGAATCACATTTAAGTTGTTATGGAATAGGGACTTCTGCAGGAAGTGCCGTTGCTCCACAAGGATTTCAAGGCAGCCAGAGAATGCTTCAGTTTTATAGATGAGGAAAACTGAGGCCGAGGAATTAAATGATCAAGCGTTCTTGCAATTTTTAAAGAGCAATTTATATTGGCATTCTCATGTATGATCTTACTTACTCTTTAGTAGCACACTCAGGGCTCATTTTGAGGGGGAACATGCTGGAACGCAGTTCTGGAAGTTCTCCAAAGAGGTCACATGTCAGGTGGCCCTGCCCACCTGACTCTCGGCCATTTTGGGCCTGTTTCGGCCTGGATTGGGGCCGAAACGGCCTGGATCAGGCCTCTGACAGGTGGTGGATCACTCTCCCACTCAGCAGCGGTCTGATCCTGACCATTTTGGGCCCCTTTTCAGCCATTTTCAGCCCCTTTTTGCCATTTGGGGCCCAATTTCAGCCCTGAATGGCCAGGATTGTGTCCAAAACAGCCAGAATATGTGATGTCAGGGGGTGTGGCATATGCAAATCAGTTATACCAATGGCACACTTCTGGTGATGGCAAGAGGTGTGGATGCTAATGAGTTATGCTAATGAGCCCCTCCAGCTCAATGACCCCTGAGCACACTAAAAAACAACTTACACTAATTCTATTCTGAAGTATATTTCTAACCCCAAGCCCAATTCCAGTATACCCCGGAGTCAGAAACAATATCCCAACTAAGAGCAAAAATTCTTGTGTGTGGTGGCAGAAAACTTTGTTTTTGCAATACCCAAACAAGCCAGAGGTGAAAATCACTTTCACACGAGGCAGGAAATAATTGCATGAATAATGTGTTGTTGGTTTGGGGTAATTTTCTACCCCAAGAACATAACTCTCTGAGGTGAAGCAAGTGTTTTCCTGACGTGGGCTGTATCTCTACTTCCTTAGAGCAGTGTTTTGGGAGGGGTGGGACAGCATTTTTTTAAACTAATATATTATTTATATAAAAAATGAAATCCTGCTCAAGTGATAGTTGACTTACAGTGACCCCTGGTGGGGTTTTTATGGCAAGAGACGAACAGAGGTGGTTTGCCATTGCCTGCCTCTGCAGCCCTGGTCTTCCTTGAAGATCTCCCGTCCAATTTCTGACCAAGGCTGACCCTGCTTAGCTTCTGACATCTGACAAGATCACACTCTCCTAGGCTGTCCAGGTCAGGGCTGTTATTTATATCAATATAAACAAATATTTGGGCACTCCTATTGTCAAAAACAGTATAGTTCTGGGGTTGTTTTGTACTCCAGGTATGGTTTGTCCAGAAAGAAAACTGTGAGCGCAAGTGAGAATGACCTAACGGGAGCAGTGGAAGAGCCACTTCTTTACACATTTTGGCAAAAAAGTGCAGCTGGGGTAGGATTTTACCTCAGAAAATGGAGCCAAGATGAGAGAGGAGCAGCTGCAGTGGGTGTGGGGGAGATGGAGTTATTGGGGGGGCACCCTGGAAAACAAGACTCGAGAGGGGGAGAACAACAACAACAACAACAACATTCGATTTATATACCGCCCTTCAGGACAACTTAATGCCCACTCAGAGCGGTTTACAAAGTATGTCATTATTATCTCCACAACAAAGCACCCTGAGAGGTGGGTGGGGCTGAGAGAGCTCTGAAAGAGCTGTGACTGACCCAAGGTCACCCAGCTGGCTTCAAGTGGAGGAGTGGGGAATCAAACTCGGCTCTCCAGGTTAGAGTCCTGCCGCTCTTAACAACTACACCAAACTGGCTAGAAGACTAGACTTCTCTCAAGGGCCACATTTAAGCCCAGGATCTGTGTGGTTCCCGAGTCAGGAGTTTTCAGAGCACCCAGGCCAGGAGCCACCAGTTTATCTGATTTTTGCCTGCCCCGTTTTGGCCCTTTCTGATGAGTGGGCAAGCTCTTGGATTCCTTTTTTGCTGCAATGACGATATGGTTATTATGATATCTGAAGTGCCTACATCACCGGGATGCCGTAACAAAAACCAAGGCTCAGCCCCTGCCAGGCTGATACGCCCATGGGAAAGGGAGAAGCAGGAGGTCAGTTTTTATTCTTTACTTGGTTTACAGCCCGCCTTTCTTCCAGAGACTTGGTGGCTCCCAGAGTTAAAGTGAGGAGTCTTTAACAGATGCCTAAACGCATCAATGGACAGAGCCAGATGGAGCAGTAGGGGAATAGAGGATACCGAAGACAAAAGCTCCAGAGGAGCAAAGAAAACTGGGCAGGGCAGGCACAGAGAAGAAATGGTAGCATATGGGGCAGAGAAAGATGATTTTCCTATCATGTAAATTTCCTGATGACGGTTAACGGTTTTAGTGGTCAGAGGCCATAGAAGACTTGAATAGTTTGTGCAGAAGAGGGAGTTTGGGCAGGCACAGGTTTCATGCAAAGGGGTTGCAGAAGGGGTAAGAAGAAGGAGCTGTTGGTGCCAAAGAGCGTGCTGCTGAAATAAATGTGCTCATCTCAGAGATCGTAGCCACTATGCCAGGAAACATGCATAGGAGGGGGCTTGAAATTAATTGAGCAATTAGCAATTTCCTTAGCGATAATGTGTTTTTAACAGCTTTCGTTGCTGCAAACTTAATTTTGGACATTGTCGTATATAGATACATGCTCTGAAGAACTTTAGTGCCTTTTCTTTCTCTCTCTCTCTCTCTCTTTCCACCCCCTCCCCGGTCGCAGTTGGCAGCAGCAGGTTTAATAGGGTGCTTGAATTGCTATAAAATGATTCTGAGATCAACTCTGGGCACAGAGCCACGCAGTTCATAGCCTGTGCTGATAAACTCGTTTATGGAGGCAGGAAACCTTTTCGATTGGCGCTGTGACAAATCATTTGGAATGCATACAGAGTGTGGCCATGGCAAGTGCCAGCAAACGTTGATGGAGTGTCCCTTAAGGGCCGTTGCAGATAAAGGCTGGACTCTTGAAAAAGACGCTCTTGCAAGCTGGGACTATGAGTCTCTCTACATGAGACATCTGACACGCGAAGAACACATGTAAGATGATGCAATGTTAGCTGGGAAGGGTAGTTTAAAAAGACGGAGCAAGCAGCAGGGCAAAGGCTGTGTGAAGGGGCTGTGAAATGCTAGAAGGGAAACTTCAGCCCATTATAACCTCTCCAGGTCCAAGCCTGGCTCTGGAAGGCAGCTCCAGCCCATTTCCATGCCTTGCTGCCCTCTAGTTCCCATCCCCCACACTTTTAGACTGGAGAGGTGAAATTGGCAGAGCCTTTGGGGAGGCAAAGCTGAAATTAACAAATCCTCTGAGGAGTGATCTCTGCTGGCTCTGTCCTTTTAAACTACACTTCCTGGCTAACATTGCATCTCTCTACACTTGATGAACATGTGCCGCGGTGTCTTGTGTAGAGAGACTCTGTGGTAGGCCAGCTACATATGAATCAGGTCGCATATTCAGCACGGACAATTTAGCCCTTAGCAAAAGCCTGTAAAGAGATGCATGTCTGGTCGCTTGTGGTGAATAGGAGTAGGTGACCTGGCAGGAAGCATTTCTATACTAGAAAGAGACTCGGTTCTTGTAGGCTGTCTGTATACCAGAAATGACCAACCTACAAATGGGGGAAGAGTCAGCTAGTGAAAATGTTTATGGGCTAGTAATTTTCTGGGATGCCTGTCAAATTGCCTTTAATGCTCTTAGCTAGAAAGGGGTTGTGGCTCAGAGATACAGCACAGTGTTTACATGTGGAGATCCCGAGTTGAATCCTTGGTGCCTCTGCATACAGGATCTGAGCTGAGCCACAGGTGTTGGGCAAGATAGTTACAAGTGGATAGCCATGTTGATCTGCAGTTGATGGCCAAGGTTAGAGTCCTTTAGCAGCTTATGAACTAATAAAAGTTACAAAGTTTTGAGACTCGAACTCCCTTCATCAGATATGAGTAGGAATGGAGACCTCTGTGTCTTTTATCACAGTCAGAAGGTGGGAAGGGTGTTACACAGAAGAGAGAATGTGGAGGTACAATACAAAAGGGATTTAAAAGGACGTTTCCCGCTTTGAAATATTGTATGGAATTGAACTGCTGGGAGGTCTTGTATAATGAATGCGGCCATTAATTTTTAGTGCATGTTATTTATTGTAAATGATTGTTATCCATTGTAAATTATTAATTAGTGTATCTATTAATGAGTAATATTTATTGATGAGTAGAGGATTGTCCCTGAGCACTAAGGGCACTTTTTGGGGATGCACAAATGCACTGAATCACTTTAAAAAACAATAGAAAAGAAACAAGAAAAATTAAACTTACACATAGTGTCTATTTATTTCTTCCTGATTGGTGTTTATTCACCCGGATTGATAGTGGTCTTTAAAGTGCAACCATTCTCTGCTTGTGACGTGTCTGGATTTATAATAGCTATCTGAGCCAATGGTCTGGCTCCATATATTTCTTTCATCTGACCAGTTGAACACCTGGGGATATATTTAGGATTGCTTCTCGGCAGTAGTATATGTGAAAGAGATCTTGGGGTAAGAGTGGACTGTAAACTAAATATGAGCAGTCAGTGAGATGCGGTGGCAAAAAAGGCCAATTCAATCCTGGGTTGTATCAAAGGGGGCATAGTGTCAAAATCGCAGGAGGTCATAGCCCCACTCTATACTGCCTTGGTCAGGCCGCACCTGGAGCATTGTGTGCAGTTCTGGAGGCCTCACTTCAAAAAGGATGTGGACAAAATCGAGAGGGTGCAGAGGAGAGCGACGAGGATGATCAGGGGTCTGGAGACTGAGCCCTATGAGGAAAGGCTGAGGGCCTTGGGAATGTTTAGTTTGGAGAAGAGGAGATTGAGGGGGGACATGATTGCTCTCTTTAAGTATTTGAAAGGCTGTCATTTGGAGGAGGGCAGGGAGCTGTTCCAGTTGGCAGCAGAGGGTAGGACCCAAAACAATGGGCTTAAATTACATGCACAAAGGTACCGGATGGCTATTAGGAAGAACTTTTTCATGCTCAGAGTAGTCCAAAAGTGGAATCAGCTGTCTAGGGAGGTGGTGAGCTCCCCCTCACTGGCAGTTTTCAAGAAGAGGCTGGATGAATATTTGTCAGAGAATATTTGTCAGGCTGATCCTGTACTGGGCAGGGGGTTGGACTAGGTGGTCTGTATGGCCCCTTCCAACTCTATGATTCTATGTAAGCAGAAGTCCCTTTTGATCCTGCCTCATGACAGGCCTTGGGTTGTCATGCAATCTCCCTTCTACTGCAGGGCCCGCCTTGCCTCGCAGCTCAGAGTTGGCAAAGCTTAGCTTAGCAGTAAACTGAGGTCTTGCAAAGCTTTCAGAGGGTAGGAGTGGTCTTGCAAATTGTCTCTGGCTCAGAGACTCAGAGAACCGGTCAGGTATTCTTGCTTAAAGTTCATGGTTTTATTTCTTTAACAAGCCCATGTGCTTTCACCACAGGGAACCCACCTCAGGGTCTTTCTCTGGAGCTGAACTGTGGCACTAGTCCCGGCCAAGTGACGCTGGAGCCGAACCAAACTCTTATGTTGGACTGCACCCTGGCTCCCATTGAGCAGCTCCTTGGCATCTCCTGGATGAAGAACGGGCTGCGGGTGGTGGAAGAGGAGAACCTCCGGCTCTTGCCCAATGGATCTTTGTTCATCTCAGCAGCTCAGGTGGCTTCGGAGGAGGGCAACTATCTTCGAGGGTCTGGTGCAGAGGGGAATTACTCCTGCATCTCTCACAGATCTCTTGGCTCAGTTGCTGGCCGAACAATTCTGCTTCGTGACTCAAGTAAGGGTTTCGTTGGATCCAAGGGGCTTAAAACTCTCTGCTTTCTGGTAGCGAAAAGGGAAGCAAGTTTCTAGTACCTGAGGTTCAAGTCTGGGCTTGAAAGTATGGGTGAGATGTTTGATGGCAATTCAGAATTTGGAGCGGAGGGAGTTTTGTGGGCTCTGGGATGGCAGAGAAAAGCTTAGCTCTTTCTTCATAACTTGAATTAAAAGAATAAAGTTGGAGGAATAAGTTGACAGGTGCAAATTTGCATAATTGAAGCGGGGTTAGGGACTTAAAAAATAAAATCCTAAAAAGAATATTTGAGACTCCAGGATCCAAAGGAGGAACAACAATATTCCTTATTAGAAAATATGTTAAATATAAAATCAATAAATACAATTAGTACAACTGAAAAAATGGCAGCCTCAAATACATGTCGGTGTTTTCAATATTAGAAAAATGTTTATTTAACTTCATTTGAAACTTGTCTTTAAGTGGCTTGTATTTTTCTCCCTTTCTCCATTTTATCCTCACAACAACCTTATAAGGAACATTAGGCTCAGAATGTACTTGGTGGTGGAGAGTGCCCTCAAGTCATAGTTGACTTATGGCGATCCCTGGTGGGGTTTTCAAGGCAAGTGACCAACAGAGGTGGTTTGCCATTGCCTGCTCCTGCAACCCTTGTCTATGCTGGAGGTCTCCCATCCAATTACTAACCAAGGCCAACCCTGCTTATCTTCTGAGAGCTGATGAGATGAGGCTGACCTGGGCTATTCACGTCATGCTTAGAACGTACTTCAATACTCAAAACTGATACACCATGTGACCAACATAGCCAGTATTGTGCCATGATTAGAGGGTCAGACTAAGATCTGGGAAACTCAGGTTCGAATCCCACTCTGCTTTGGAAGCTTGCTAGGTGACCTTGACCCAGTCGTATAAACTCTCAGCTTAACCTACATAACAGGGTTGTTGTGCAGATAAAGTGGAGAAGAGAACCATGTTACCTGGTTTGGGTCTCTTGGGGAGAAAGGCAGAGTATAAAAGAAGTAAAATAAATAAAATAAACGATGATCATGGGCAACACTAAATGGTGGGAAGTAAATGGCATATCTGGAATCTGATTTTTTCGCTTCCTGGTCACATAAACAGATGGTTGAATTTCATTTGTAATATCTGATGGGTTTGGCTTTTTCGAATTCTTTTGCAGTATCTTACAACACTGGATGCTTTCATTGCGCTATGCTTTTGTTAGATATTCTTGAAGATTTTATGGTGAAGCTGCCTTCAGGGGATATGAAAGAAAGGGTAGAATTAATTATTTTTTTTCAAAATAGCATTCCCATACAATCTGGGAGGAGTCTTAATGGAACAAGACGGGCTATATGTCCGAGCAAGAAAAACTAAGGAACTCAATTTTCTTTTCTCTCTCCTTCCTCCTTCAACCGTCCCTTCTTGCCTCCCGCTTCCCCAGCATTGTCTCAATTTTTTCAACATCCAGAGTCCCAGATGGTGGAAGAGAATGGTGCTGCCCGGTTTGAGTGTCGGATTGAAGGGCTGCCCACTCCAGTAATTACCTGGCAGAAGGACCACGTGCCTGTCTCTTTGGATCCCAGGTACACTGGTTGCGCTTGGGGTGTTGTGCCATGTTTGAAGACAGTGAGTCTTTAGATAGGAAGTCTTCTGGAGGAATGATTTCATCTTTTTAGTGTTTTGCAGGCCTCCTTGATAAACAGTTAGCAACCTCTAAGGGATTCGAGCAGCTCAGCCAATGGCAGTGAAGGACATTGCTGTGACATAAGGGTACCTTATCCAATCATTTCCACAGGCTTGATCACAAAATCTGTCAGGTCCTGGCAATGTAGGCTATTATGACATTTGGGAGACCTGAATTCAGATCTTCCCCTAACTGGAAGTACGTGAGTCGAGCGAGGCTTGAAGTCTGGAGAGCACTGGGAAATTTGGAGGATGTGAATGGTGTGTGTTTGTGTTATAGCCTCTCTCTCTTATGTGCCATTTCCTCACTTTAACAGTGAGATTGTCTCTGGGACAGGATTGTACTGTCTGTGGCTGCCTGTGGTGCAAACCGGCTGTCAGGATTAGACCTTGATGGGCAGGGGAGTGGTTAGCTAACGACAGCTGATGAGAAAATGGCAATTGTCTCTGGTTGTGCTTGAGAAGAGGAAAAAGTGGTGTTTAGAAACTGGAAGGCAGCAGATAAAACGTATTTCAGGAAAGGGCACTTCCCTGTTAATTTGACGCCTTCTCGGATCTTGTGAAATTAGCAGCTTGGCTATGGCTTTCTGCTCGGTTGGTTTGGAAATTGCTTTCTGTATAACAAGCGAGTCCTAATCCTAGTTTCTGAGTCACAGTTGGTTCTGAGGAAGGTTTTGTTTGGATCTCTATGTTCCCAAATGTTCTTGCGGGACTGATCTGTTCTGATTGGGGAAAGAATTCAGGGGACTGAACAAAAGAGGTAGAAATATGGCAAAGAAGCAAAAATGTTATCAATGACTTTGGGAGAAGTGTGTAAAAGGACCGAGTATTGAATCTGAGGTCATGTTGTGAAACCGACTGGCAAAAGAAGGGGCAGGGGGAAGCCAAATTCGGAGATGTACAGGTGTGTGTAATTTCTCTCCCCCTTCATAAAATCTGTTCTTGCTATTTGACTAGTTATAGGGTGGCTATGTAGGGCGCGAACCCCTAGAAACCTTCGCCAACAGCCCTCGTGCCATTGCCCACAGACTTTCAGGCCTGTCTTTGCAGCCATGAGGACTGAAAATTAGCTTCTTAGAAAAATAAGAAAGAAAGCTGAGCTTCCTTTGAAGCTGGCTTCTGATTCTACACTTGCATGGAATTATGGCACACACACAGCCTTGACTGTTGAGTCAGGATGAGCAAAAAGAAGTGAACATGACTAAGGGCCAAGCTACAAGTGACGAATGACACTTGAACAGCAAGTGTATTTCTCCCTGTTCACTTGCCCTCCACTCAATCCACTTGCCGTTCAAGTGTCATTCGTCATGTGTAGCTTGGCCCTAAGTCTGTTTCTGTACAGAGGTTTTTCTCTGCTTAGGCATCCAAACTTGAGCAATTGGGCTGGCTGAGCATTCACATAATGCCATGCTCTGATGTTCTGCAGCTGTCCTTGTCCTCAGTACACTCTTTTCTAAATCTGGTTTGCTACAATCTGTTTGAGAGGATCGCAGTTCCAAGATCAGCACCACGCTGTTGGGACAAGAATGCTCACATTTGCAAAGGTCCCCTTTACACTGGTACCATTTTCCTTCTTTCCGCTTCTTGCAGCTGCCATTTCCCCTGCCATGTCACAGAAGGGTTTCTTAAGGGTTTGTCTTCACTGAAAGCTTAAATACAATTAGTAACCTCTTTAGTGGTATAACTTGATAGCAGTGTTTTGAAGAATATCCTTTGATGGTGCATTGGGGGAAACTTCTGGGAAGACGACAACCGACGGAGGAAAGTGTGCGAAATTTCCCATGCGAAAGTTCTGTTACGAATACTCACGTTTCTGCATTTGCAATGGCCGTGAATGCAAAACAGAGAATCTTCTCTGTGTGGATACACTGGAAAGAGAATACCGTTTGTTGCATGTCCACATATGTAAGTGGATTTTAAAAAGAATTAGACCAACTCAGGATAGAACTGATGGTGGCCAAAACTCGTGGTAGTTAGAAATGGAAATGCTATACCATGAAGAGCTGAAGCCGCCTTCTGTTGAGTCAGCCTTGTTGATCTATCTAGGGACAGCATTATTTAGTATGGCTTTGGTGATTGCACTGTCAAGTATTGATTTGCACTGGTGTAGGAAGTTATTTCCTTCATTTATAAGCATTTATATGAGCCCTATGACACAGAGTGGTAAGCTGCAGTACTGCAGCCCAAGCTCTGCTCACAACCTGGGATTGATCCTGGCAGAAGCTGGGTTCAGGTTGACTAAGAGCCAAGCTACAAGTGATGCCTGACACAGATTGGACACTTGTCAGCTTCCCTCAAGTTTTGATGGGAAATGTAGGCATTCTAGTCTTGCGGCTTGGCTCTCTGACTGCCGTCCAGCAGACTTTTCAGCTGTCACTTGTCCAACATTCCGCCAAGCTGCCTACATTTCCCATCAAAACTTGAGGGAAGCTGACAAGTGCCCAACCTGTGTCAGGCATCACTTGTAGCTTGGCTCTCAGGCTCAAGGTTGACTCAGCCTGCCATCCTTCCGAGGTCGGTAAAATGAGTACCCAGTTTGCTGGGGGTAAAGTGTAGATAACTGGGGAAGGCAATGGCAAACCACCCCGTAACAAAAAGTCTGCCAAGAAAACATCATCCCCCCATGGGTCAGTAATGACTCGGTGTTTGCACAGGGGACTACCTTTACCTACCTATGGGCCAAGCTACACATGACGAATGACACTTGAACGGCAAGTGGATTGAGTGGAGGGCAAGTGAACAGGGAGAAATACACTTGCCGTTCAAGTGTCATTTGTCATGTGTAGCTTGGCCCTATATGCTACCTTTCTCCCTAATGAGGGAATCAGAGCAGCTGACATCATTCTCCTCTCCAGACAGAACTTGTAGGGCTTTGGGTAATACGTTCTGTCCTGCCTGTTTGCACGTTCTTCTACAAGTCATCAGAAGTGCGGAAAAATCCATGTGAGGTACTTCAGTGTGGGAACCAGCCCTGAGACTGTGCACTGGGCTAAATGACCCAGTGCTTTGGCCCAGTGCAGGACAGGTGAGTTCCTCGTGTCCTTTGATTTCCCACAGGTTTATCGTTCTCCCAAACGGAGTCCTCCAGATTGTAGAAGTGCAGGAAAGTGACGCTGGGGCGTACCGCTGTGTGGCAAGTAACTGGGCAGGGAGACGTTACAGCAGCGACGCTGTTCTCAGCACCTTGAAAGGTCAGGAGTTTGAACGGGGGGTTGTACTGCTGGGTGTCCTTTTGGGAAAAAAAATCCAGATGGTATGGAAAACAAAAGTTCCATAGCCCAGAATTGTATAAATACAACAGCTGGTAAAATGAGAAAAAAGGAAAAAGAGAAAAGTAACCAGGCACTGAATGTTTTCTAGGTGTCAAATCTGGGATTTTACCTCATATGGCACTGTAGGTAAGAGGGGATGCTGGGAAATACCCAGTTTAAATCCACCATAAACTGGCTAGGTGGCTCGCTCATAGCCACTTTCTCCACTTGCCCCATCTCCTCATGTCTGATTTGATGCTGATTTACTTTACAGTGTTGGCGTCCATGCGTTACCCAAAACATGTTTGCAATGGTGCTTGGAAATTTATTTATTATAGAAAATGTATATGTTGCCTCTCCAGAGAGCTGATCAAGGCAGTTAATTAATTTACTCACTTCACTAATAATCTGACTTTGTCACTGAGACTGAAAATGGATTACACCCCCCACCCCCAAATCCATTAAGAATACTAACAACTAACAAAATTGGAGAATGCACTACAAATACATAGTAATAAACCAAGATTACAAGCCTGGTGAAGAATGCAATAAAAACATAATAAAATATTCACAGAAGAGAATGCCTTAAAATCCCCACGCTTTGATTACAACCTTATTCACAGTAAAAACTAAAAACAATTAGATGTTATGAATGAAACAATGACAATTATGAGACAATGCAACACACAACCACCATCAGCGCAAGCCATCAATTAGAACCAGCATAACAACTGACACATGCTATAAAAATGCTCAGGAGTGTTATTGATGTAGTTGTATGAGGCCGTCCTTATAGATGGCGTTTCCAAACCTCCCCTAAGAGAAATTGACTCAATGGAGCACATCTTCTTTAACTGCCCAAGTCACAGTAAAATTAGAGCAGAAACCATCAGTCCATTAGTAGAAAGATTCCCTGGAGGTTCAAATAAAATCAAACTTGATTCTCTTTTGTCTGATCGGAATCACCAGACAACACGTCAAGTAGTAAGATTCTGTGCCCAGGTCTACAAGCAACGTAAATCGCATAAGGCAGACTGAATGCATTTTAACCTTTTAAACAACTAATTTATGATGATCTTATTTTTTTACTCTTATATATATTCATTGTTCTTCTCCCGTATCCAGTCTCAACTGTTTTAAAACTGATTTGCAAACGGTTTTATATGTGCTGGTTGCAGACTGCAATAATAGACTTGACTTGACATTTCCAAACAAACAAAAATAATCCCTCCCTCTGCCTGCTTTCACATGGACGTTTTGCTTTGGTTTCATGTCTAAATTGAAACAGGGATTTTTTTGGGAGGGGGAAGGTGGTATCCACCTGACATCCCTAAGCTGTCATTTTCTGCGGTCTCCTTCCCTTTGCTACAGTCTTTCCCAAACCTAGTTTGGTAGAATATTTTCGGAAGGATTACACTGAATGCAGCCTTGTATGCACCCGTGTATGAGTGCACCCAGCCCTAAGGAAGCCCGCCTCGCTTCAACCAGGGCCAGGGCCTTTTCAGTCCTGGCCCCAGCCTGGTGGAACGCTCTGTCAATGGAGACCCGGGCCAGCGGGACATATTATCGTTCTGCCGGGCCTGTAAGACAAAGCTGTTCCGCCAGGCGTTCGGTGGTTGAAGGGGGCGGTGCCATGTCGGCCTCCCACCTTTGGGGTGGGGTGGGGGTTCTCCCCACCATTGCACCTTAATGTATCTGGTTAATTTATTTTATTATTGTTTATTTTATGTTGATTTTAGAATTCTTTTCTTGTTTTTATTGATTTTAACTGTTGTGCACCGCCTAGAGCCCCTGAGGATGGGTGGTTTATAAATTGAAATAATAACAACAATAACAACAACAACAACAACAATAATAATATGCTGTGTGGGTGGGATCTGTAATTGACATCTCACAATAGCCTTTGTTAAGGATGGTGATATGTCAATTACTGATATTGCGGTAGATCGGGGGACCCCACTATGGTACCCAAGGGTGCCGTGGTGCCCGCTGATACCCTTCCTGTTGCTCAGCAATTGTTTTTAGAAAGTGGGTGGGTCAAGATGGGGCTTTTGTCCAGCAGGGCTTTCTCTTGGCTGTGCAGGGTCTTTAAAAGTTGCTTAATTTTGGAAAAAACAAATACCCCCACCAATCTCCCACTGGCTATCCAAAGTATGGGATCAGCTTATCATAGACAAAATAACAGACAATTTAACCAACACAACACACAAGTCCAACTTTTATGAAAAATGGTGGCATTTCTTAGACTACATTGATAGGACAGAAGCAAATCCTCCAAACCATTTATATCAGAAAATACTAGATAGTTAATTATGAGGTGAGTTGCTTCAAGAAAATTATGTATAATATCTTTAACTGTAAGAACTGCAAATCATAGCATTCTGTCAGCAATTTTATTTATGAAGAGTATCTTATTGTTACTTCCATATATTACTTTTTGTATTTACTGTTTAAGTTGTATGGTTGAAATTGTTTACTGTTTTGTTGATAAATAAAATTTATTATTAAAAAAAAAAGTTGCTTCAGCAACAGCTGCCACCGCAGCACAAGGATCTTTTACAGTTTGTGCATGCAAGAAAATATTTTTAATATGTTTATTTTAAAAGAGCTTCTGCCTGAAATATGTTATTTTAAACAGAGCTTCTGCCTGAAATGTCCAGGAGTTGCTGTTAGAGTTATACATAACCTCCCTTCCTCGGATTTTGCGGACTCGTGCCAGCAGTCATTTGTAGTCGCGCCCACCTCTCTGTGTCAGGATTCCAACAGTGCCCGCAGGCTTGAGCAAGGTGTCAATTAAAATTGGTGGTATGGGAGGAAATGGTGGTGGTTGGCATCAATCACATTTGCAGTGATAAAAAATAGAGGTGGTAGGAAGGGGCCTGGGGAACAGAGGAGAAAATGCAAGCAAATGTTCTTGCACCTGAGTTGGGAATGAGAACTCCAAGGGTTCCAACTGAAGTCCTGGCTGAAGAGTTTGCTTTTGAGGAGGGACTTGGCAGGAAAGGGGGAGTGCAGTATTCAAGAGTCATTGTTTCATAGTCAGGGGTCATTTCGTAGAAAAAGAGCCGCAGGGGCTCATTAGCATATGCCACGCCCCCTTGCCATCACCGGAAGTGTGTCATTAGCATAACTGATTTGCATATGCCACACTCCCTGACCTCACCTATCTGGCTGTTTTGGACCCAATCCTGGCCATTCAGGGCCAAAATTGGGCCCAACATGGCAAAAAGGGGCTGAAAATGGCTGAAAAGGGGCCCAAAATGGTCAGAACTGGGCCGCTGCTGAGCGGGAGAGTGATCCACCACCCGTAAGAGGCCCAATCCTGGCCGTTTTGGGACCAATCCTGGCTGTTTTAGGCCCAATCCTGGCCATTTTTGGGCCCCAAATGGCCAAAAATTGGGTGGGCGGGACCACCTGACATGTGACCTCTTTGGAGAACTACCGGAACTGCGTTCCTGTGCGTTCCCCTCAAAATGAGCCCTGGTCATAATTTCATAGTTGACCTTGTTCAACTCCCTTTCAATGCTGCATTTTGGACTCACCTAAAAGTCGCTTGAGCTTTTTCATCTGAGGGGCTCCTTATAGTCCGAAAATTCCCGTGGGAATTCATTTGCTTCTCATTGGTTAGTTTGGAGTGTAACTAACTCGCAGTCAGTAAATAACCTATAATAATAATGCCATCTGGGATGAATATAGGCTTGTTTATTGCATCATGCTACCAGTCCGTTTTAGTCTCGCTTATGCCTCCTGAGTCATCAGCGATGGCTCTACCTGCACTGCCCAAGGGAGAAAAGGTGATGGATCTACCTGTTGAAGTTGACAATCCTTCCCCAAGAAGGCAGTTCTTTCTACCCCCCTGCACAATTCTGCGCCTTGCCATTTCACCAGTTTTTAGAGAGACTGAAATGCATCATGGAGTATGGAAAAGATTGAAAAGCATCATCATTTATGAATTGTTTTAATATTTGTATTATATTTTTATAACTGCTGTACTTCGCCCTGAGCCCGCTTGCAGGAAGGATGAGTTAGAAATGTAATTGATAATAATAATAGTAGTAGTAGTAGTAGTAGTAGTAATAATAATAATAGTAATCACAGACGATGCTTCTCAAGACAACTGGAATTCTTCCACCCAGGGCTTTTTTTCAGGGGGAACACAGGGGAACGGAGTTCTGGAATCTCTTGAAAATGGTCACATGGCTGGTGGCCCCGCCCCCTGATCTCCAGACAGAGGGGAGTTTAGATTGCCCTCTGCAAGGAGGGCAATCTAAACTCCCCTCTAAACTCCCCTCTGTCTGGTGATCAGGGGGCGGGGCCACCAGCCATGTGACCATTTTCTCCGAGGGCAACCCACTGAGTTCTACCACCTCTTTTCCCAGAAAAAAAGCCCTGCTTGCACCTTTTCAGAGGTTTCCACCAATAAGGGAGAGAGAGGTGGAGGGACAGCAATACCAGATCATCTTGTCACAGCTAGAATAGTACTTGGGGTTACCCTTTTATTTGTTTGTTTCTTCTTTTATAGTTGGCCATTCTCACTGAGACTCAAGGTCAAGGTCTCACATTTAAATACTCTGCCACTGGAGCAGTATGCATACAATCAACAGTGCAATGAAATGGGATTGCAGAATTGAAACGGCACACTAAAAAGACCGCTGTACACATTAAGGTAGCATAACATGTGCAAGAAACAATGCAACCGAACTGGATTACAGAATTAGGGAACTCATGCAGCAAGGTGGTTTGTGCAGTGAACAAAGCAAAGGAAACTGCCTAAAATTTCACGGACAGGAACAGTGACCCTGTTCCCTTTCCAGAAGGGGCCTCTTGAATAATTCGGTTTTACTCACCACATTTCACCTTGGTTGAGAGGCAGCCAAAGATACAGGCAGTGGGAGATGGTGGCAGGTAGACCTTGCCCATTCAGAGGTGTTCCAACAATCTCTTTTCAGACATCTAGAGATTTGAACATTTTTAAAATGAAGTTTATTTATTTATTTATTTATTTATTCAATTTATATACCGCCCATCCCAGGGGCTCTGGGCGGTGAACAGTTAAAATTGATAAAAACAAAAACTAAAATCAATATACAAATAATAAAACAAATTAACAAGGTGCAGTGGTGGGGAGAACCTTCCCCACCCCAAAGGTGGGAGGCCGACATGGCACCGCCCCCTTCAATCACCAAACGCCTGGCGGAACAGCTCTGTCTTACAGGCCCGGCGGAACGATAATATGTCCCGCTGGGCCCGGGTTTCCATTGACAGAGCGTTCCACCAGGCTGGGGCCAGGACTGAAAAAGCCCTGGCCCTGGTTGAAGCGAGGCGGGCTTCCTTAGGGCCGGGGACCACAAGTAAATATTTATTCGCTGATCGGAGCGATCTCCGGGGAACGTACAGGGAGAGGCGGTCCCGAAGATATGCCGGTCCCAACCCACTCAGGGCTTTAAAGGTAAGAACCAACACTTTGAACCTGATTCGGAATTCAACTGGAAGCCAGTGCAGCTGGCGCAGGACAGGTGTGATGTGTGACTGGTAAGGTATACCAGTCAGGACCCGTGCCGCCGCATTCTGGACCAGTTGTAGTTTCCGGATCAGGCCCAGGGGTAGCCCAGCGTAGAGTGAGTTACAGTAATCTAGCCTGGAGGTGACCGTTGCATGGATCACTGTAGCCAGGTCCTGGGGCGTCAGGTAGGGGGCAAGTTGCCTGATCTGACGAAGATGGAAAAATGCAGACTTGGCAACCGCCGTGACCTGGGCCTCCATCGATAGGGAGGCATCCAGGAACACACCCAGACTCTTGGAGTCTGGAGATTCAGTCTCTATTCTGATGTTTTTTTGGTATTTCTACCAGTTTGGTGCCCTGACCTGGATAGCTCAGGTGAGCCTGATCTCATCAGATCTCAGAAGCTAAGCAGGGTCGGCCTTGGTTAGTAATTGTATGGGAGACCTCCCAACGAAAACCAGGGTTGCAGAGGCAGGCAATGGCAAACCACCTCTGTTGGTCTCTTGCCATGAAAACCCCACCAGGGGTCGCCATAAGTCGGCTATGACTTGCGAGCACTCTCCACCACCACCACCAGTTTGGAACATATGCGTGGCCATCGGCACCTTGTGTCACTAAAGTTTTACACTTTTTTTTTTATTACTAAAGCTTTACACATGGCGTTTGTAATACTGCATCCGTTCAGCGTGTGGGTTGGTAAAGAATGGTCCTTGGTCCAGTTAACAAGGCTGGTGTCAAGCTTTGGGTTGCTACTCCTCACTTCCCCGGGGAAATGTTCTTTTTTAATTTTCGCTTCTCTAAGCGTTCATATTGACTTGTCCACTGAGAGTCCTCTAAAGGTCTCCCAAAGACCTGTTGTGGATGGCAGAAAATTCTCTGATGCTCAAATGGGGTCCTGGGAGGGTGTCCAAGAACGCCTTCATAAGCTACCTGTTGCAGGGGAATTTATGTAGTGGATGGGAGAAGGGGGGAATCGCCTTTTGGGAAAGCTTGTGCTGGTTTCCTCACGACAAGAAGACCCCCCCCCCCCCGTAAATCCCCAGAACAGTTTGAAAACCACAAGTCTCCAGGCATTTTGTCTCCCTCTGCCCCAAGGATGGTACCTCCAATCTCTGTCTGGATCCAGAAAGAGATGCCCCAGTCCCCTTCTGTGCCCCTGATGGCTGGGAGGGCGTTTTGCACTCCTGTTATTGTTGTCCCAAGTAGTCATTAGGGTGGAATGGCTGATGAACCAACCTTGTCTCCAAACCTTATTTATCCTTTTGGAGGAAAGTGTGTTCTTGTAAGGCAAGTGGACGGCACCTCAAGAAGGAGGTGGGCAACAAAACTCAGCTTCAGTCAATGGATATTTTGGGGTGTTCTGTTTCCCCCCTCAAGGTGCTCCCTCCCAATCCTTGACATCTTGACATTTCGGACAGGTGGCTGATCCCCTTTCTTGCTTCTCTTGTTTCCCAAACTCTAAAAGGCAGCAAATGGTGTCCAGTGGCAAATTGTTTCTGTTGTGGATCTGAAGCACAGCAATTTCTCTTCCCTCCCTAGCCTGCCAGGGAAGCTGCCAAAACTTGGCAGCGGTTTGCTACATGTGTGGATTTTTAGGGTTGGTTAGGAAGGTTTCCCAATAAAGCCAAAGTGCAAAATTAAGGGGGGGGGGGGAGCCAGTGAAGCTCCCACTTCCAAAGCCATCATGGCATAGGACGGAGCCATGGCATGCCCCCCCCCCCCAATGTGGCTGTTGAGATGCCATGCAAGTTTGCTTCCTTATTTATTCATTGACTTACTTCATTTATACCCTGCCTTTCTCCCTAATTGGGGACCCAAAGCAGATCAGGTCTTCCTCCTCTCCTCCATTTTATCTTCACAACAACCCTGTGAGGTAGGTGTTAGGTTGAGTGTGTGCCTGGCCTAAAGTCCCCCAGCCAGCCTCCATAGATCGGTAGCCAGGTTTCCCAGATCTAACTACTACACCATACTATCTCTTTGGTGGGGTCATAGTAAGGCAGGGCCGGGACTGGCATGCTGAACTTCAGCTGACCCTTCTTTGAAGCCTAGAGGGTGGGAGGGCAAGATTGCTGCCTGTGTTGCTCACCCCCTTGACCACACCCTCCCCTGGGTTTGTAGCTTAGGTTCTGTTTGCCAAGCATCCACAGAGGTGGCAGTAACTCATTTTCCGAGAGCCTGTCTCTTGCAAAGCCCACATTTGATATCATCTGCTTTGGTATAGAAGCCCCAAAACCAAGGGTAGAGCTTGGAGATTTCTCCACTCCTTCTCCCACAGTTCGGTGACAGCTGCTGAGAAGAGACTCGGTTTAGATTTGGACTGCGGTCTTCACTCTTCCCAACCCCAAACAGTGTGTTATTTGCCCTGCTGGGGGCTGCACACCCACTGGGAACGTTGTCAAGTCGGGGGAACCTCTCTCAGTTCATGCAGAAACTTGACCTGACTCATGAAAAAGTGTCTCATCTAGTTTTGGCTCCAAGAACAACTTAGAAAACCACTGTCAACATAATAAATTTTATTAGGATCAACCAAAATGACACAAAGCAGCCTGCAAGCCTTCAAGTTCTCCTGAACTCATCCTCAGACTACGAGTCGCTCTACTCGGGACATCTGACACGTGAAGAACCCATGTGGGGAGATGCAGTGTTAGTCGGGAAGGGTAGTCTAAAAAGACAGAGCTGGCGGCAGGGCAAAGGCTTTGCTATACACTGGAGCTGTGTGAAGGGGCTGTGGAATCCCAGAAGGGAAACTTCAGCCCATTATAACCTCTCCAGGTCCAAGCCTGGCTCTGGAAGGCAGCTCCAGCCCATTTCCATTCCTCGCTGCCCTCTGGTTATGATCCCACACAGTTTTAGACTGGAGAGGTGAAATTGACAGAGCCAGGGAGGGGTGGGGAAGAAGATGAAATTAACAAAACCCTCTGAGGCTGATTCCGCACACATTGGATAATGCACTTTCAATACACTTTAGCAATTGTTTGGAAGTGGATTTTTTATTTCACACATGAAAAATTCAGTTCCAAATGATCTCTATAGAGGATTGGAAGTGCATTATCCAACATGTGCGGAATCAGCCAGAGGAGCGATCTCAGCTTGATCTCAGCTTTTAAAACTACCCTCCTGTAGAGAGGTGAAATTGACAGAGACTTCAGGAGGTGAAGATGAAATTAACAAACCTCTGAGGAGCGATCTCCACCGGCTTTGTCTTTTTAAACTACGCTTCCCAGCTAACATCGCATCTCCCTCCACTTGACGAAAATGTGCTGAGAGACTTGTAGTCAGGTTGGGGAAACCCAACTTGGCTCATGCAGAAACCTGACCTGACTCATGAAAAAGCGACTCACCTAATTTTGGCCCCAAGAGCAACAGCCTAGAAAACGACTAGCTACATAATACCTTTTATTAGGACCACCCAAAATGACACAAAGCAGTCTGCAAGCTTTCAAGTTCTCCTAAACTCATCCTCAAACTATGTTATGAAATTTGAAGAGTTGTTTGGGGTAGGGGGTGGAATCTCCTCCCACTTATGTTTTTTATTGCAACCTCCAACCTGAGGAAGAGTTCTGGAGAACCTGAAAGCTTGCAGACTGTTTTGTATCAATTAGGTTGGTCCTAATAAAAGGTATTCTGGCGATTGTGGTTGGCTTTGTGTTTTTTATTTTGGGAGCAGCACAGCTCCAGACAACTTTTGCCTGCTTAGAAATCTGCCTTTCTAAAAAAGAAAAAGAGACTTCATTTTCAGGGTTGATGCCGTCTGGTTCAGGATTTTTGGAAGGCAATTCATAAGGAGATATCCAACATGGTGGGTCTTTCACTGCCATATTCCCCAGAATTTTTGTTATTAGATTTTTGGGCCGATTCTCTGCTTGATAAAAATACTAAATCTCTGGTTTCAATATTGGTTGCCTCTGCTCGCCTGGTTATTGCTAGGAATTGGAAATCTCTTGTGGGACCATTGCTCAAAAAATGGTACCAGAAAATCTGGGAGCAATATTTAATGGGCAGGATTATGCACAATCCATTCTTTTGGGACCTATGTATGGTAGTTCCTTTATTCGACTACGATAAAATATGGAAACCAGCTCTGGATTTTATAGGTACTAAAGGTGTAATTCCTTCGATGAAACAAAAGTTTAGATGTTTGTCCAGGGCTCATTTTGAGGGGGAATGCACAGGAACGCAGTTCCGGCAGTTCCCCAAAGAGGTCACATGTCAGGTGGCCCCACCCACCTGACTCTTGGCCATTATGGGCCTGTTTCGGCCTGGATTGGGGCCGAAACGGCCCAGATCAGGCCTCTGACGGGTGGTGGATCACTCTCCCGCTCATCAGCGGCCCAATCCTGACCATTTTGGTCCCCTTTTCGGCCATTTTCAGACCCTTTTTGCCAGTTTGGGCCCAATTTCGGCCCTGAATGGCTAGGATTGGGTCTAAAACAGCCAGGATAGGTGATGTCAGGGGGTGTGACATATGGAAATCAGCTACACGACACTTCCGGTGACGGCAAGAGGTGTGGCTAATGAGTTCCTTCAGCTCTTTTTCTACAAAATGACTCGTGTGTTTGCCCATTGTGATTCTTGGGTTTGTAACAGATTGTGAAGTGTAGTTTATTTTACTGCTTTCCATGGTTTAATTTTATGATTTTTTCCTCTCTGTATCTCATGGTTCCCTTTGGTTTGTGTTATTGTTTCTATGATTAAATAATTTTTAAAAAATCGAAAAAAAAAATTCAGGGTCGATGCTTCTCTTCAATTAGAAGCTATTTTGGGCCCCAGAGAGTCTCTCCTGAAGGTCATAGAGAGGTGTTTGCTTCTGTGTTGGTAGCTGGGGTGCATGGCAACTGCGGCCCGGGGTATTGCTGGGTGAGCAACAGATGTTTTGGGCTGGGCAGACTTCACGGTGTAAATTTCCAGACACTCCTTGGGGAAGCTGCATTCCACACGGGAATGCTGATATGGGGGCCTTTACAAGCAATTTTTTTAAAAAAAATTGCAGTCTTTAAATGAGGCCATTGTAGTCGAGTGGCGGAAATAATCTGAATGAAGAGCAACTCCGATTCCTTGAGTTCCTCTTCCAGACCTCAAATGGGGAGATCTGTTAGAACGTCTTTGCCTTCTGCTTGATGTCTCATCCTTGAATATGAAGGAAAACGAAAGCTGTTTCTTCACACAGTCTCTTCCCCGAAATCCTTTGGGCAATATGTTCACCCAGTTGAGTTTTGGCAGCTGGTGCTCTGTGTATGCTGTGATTCTGTGAAAGTGCAGTGCGGGATGGGGTGGAGATGAACCAGAGACTGGATTTGAGTGTGTGACTGAGAGCCAAGCTAAAAGTGATGAATTACACTCGAATGGCAAGTGAACAGACTCACGTGTATTCCTCCCTGTTCACTTGCCATTCACGTGAGCTCCACTTGATCACTATGTGGAGCGCAAGTGAATGGCAAGCGAACAGGGAGGAATACCTGTGAGTCTGTTCACTTGCCATTCAAGTATATTTCATCACTTGTAGCTTGGCTCTGAGTCTCTCTACAGGAGACATCTTACACAGGATGCTCAAGTGTAGGGAGATGCAATGTTAGCTGGGAAGCATAGTTTAAAAAAATAGAGCCAAAGGCTCTGTCAATTTCCCCTCTCTACAGAGTAGGCAAAAATCCCTCCTCAGAGGTCCAGAGGAGTTAACCTTGTTAGTCTGTAGTCGCAAAATAGTAAAGTGTCCAGTAGCACCTTTAAGACTAACCAACTTTATTGTAGCATAAGCTTTTCGAGAACCACAGTTCTCTTGGTCAGAGGGTTTGTTAATTTCCTCTTCGCCTCCCAAAAGGGGAGGTGAAATTGACAGAGCCTTCCAGGATGCGCAGAGGAAATTAACAAAGTCTGAGGAGCGATCTTAGCTAGCTCTGTAGAGGGGTGAAATTGACAGAGCCTTTGGCTCTGGCCGTTTCCACACGGCTTACCTTTTGCTGGAACACAGCGTGTTCTCGTGCAAAATCGCGCGATAACAGCGTCTTCCTGGTGCGATTTTGCGCATGTAGACGCTGTGTTCTGGCAAAAGATAAGCCATGTGGAAACGGCCTCTGTCTTTTAAAACTATGCTTCCTGGCTGTCATTACGCCTCCCCACACTTGAGCATCCTCGTGTCAGAGTTCTCATGTAGAGACTCTAAGTTTCCCAAGAATCCGAGTTTTTATTTAAACAGAAGCAGCAAGTTGCTAGCCCTTTGTTAGGACTACCATGGTATGCTTGAAAATTTGTGAGTGAGAAGAATATAAAGAAGAACCCTGCTGGATAAGACCAGGGATCCATCCCATCTAACATCGTGTTCCACACAGTTGCCGATCACGTGCCTTGGAGGGCCAAAAAACAGGACATAGAGGCTCTTCCGATGATGTTGCTTCCTAGCACTGGCTTTCAGAGGTTTTCTGCCTCTGGATATGATTCCTTTCAGCCACTTCGATGAGTAGCCATTGCTGGACCGCCTCTGCATGAATCTCTCTAATGCCTGTTTACAGCTATCTATGCGCCCGGCCTGCAAGATAAGTCAATGGATGAGATTCCTATAGTTGGGGGTGGGCAGCTCCCCACCTGTCTCTTTAATTAAGCAGGAGCAGAATAAATTATGCAAAATAAGAATAAAATAAGCCAAATAAAATAGGAGATGTAATGCAGGCATGTTTTAATTTGCATCATTTATACCGGCTAGAAAATGTGGCTGTTCTCAATACAGAATCGAGATTACTTAGGTGCAGAATTTTACTTTTAACATGGAGTACACTCCGCTTAACTAAGGAGACAAGTGGAAACAGTGAGTGATTCCGCACACGTTGGATAATGCACTTCCAATTCTCTTTATAGATCATTTGGAACGGATTTTTTTGAGTGCGGAACAAAAACTCCACCTCAAACGATTGATCAAGTGCATTGAAAGTGCATTATCCAACGTGTGCGGAATCAGCCAGTGAGGTTGGAATTTGCATCCCGTCTGCCTATTGTCTTTATTTGGAGTAACGTTCGAGAGACCCTGCTCCAGGGGGCAAAATGATCCTGGGGTGTCCTTACTTTCCCTTCACTGCCTGTTGGCCAGTCTTTCTTTTAATCTCAATATACCTTGCTATCTCTCGGGGAGAAAGAAGCTTTGCTCGGCTGCCAGCTCTGTCTTGGAGCTTGCACAAATATTTGATGGCAGAAACACGTTTTCACAGGATGCCATCACAGCAAGCGATTTAGTTTGTCAGTTTAAATGGTGTTCAGCCGGTGGCAATCTTCCAGTGTCATCTCCAATAACAGCATATTAAATCCCAATCTGTGAGGAACGCCTTTGTCTTCTGGAAGGCTATGAGGCAGGCGATGCATCGGCTACCTACTTTGTTGTGCATCTATTGTTGGCTTGATTCATTTTCAGTGAGAGGAACTCAAAGGACCAGCCAGCATCTGGGAATCTCCGCTTCCTTCCTCTTTTTTGTTGCTAAAGCAGGTTTCTAGCCTTTATGAATGCAAAGGCAGTCTTCTTGTTGATATAGAAGAAATACTTTGGGGCTGAAGGGGGAACTCTGTGTGTGTGTGTGTGTGTGTGTGTGTGTGAAGGAGGATAGATGAAAAGAGTGAAATCACCCGCAATGAAATTCCAGCAATCAACTGCAAAATGGCTTGCACTGGCCCCCAGCCCCAAGCATGCCCCCTCCCCAGCTCTCCAGGAAGTCCTCCTTTACATGGGATTGACTTTGGCTGCGTTCAGTGAGCAAATGGCAAAAACAAGGAGTCTCGGGTGGATCTGCGCTAGGAACGCTATGCTGTAATCCCACTGACAGTCTCTCTACATGAGACGCCTCAGCGCGTGTTCATCAAGTGTAGGGAGATGCAATGTTAGCTGGGAAGCATAGTTTTAAAAGACAGAGCCGGCAGAGATCGCTCCTCAGAGGGCTTGTTAATTTCACCTTCGCCTTCCAAAGGCTCTGTCAGTTTCACCTCTCCAGTCTAAAACTGTGCGGGATCCCAACCAAAGGGCAGTGAGGAATGGAAATGGGCTGGAACAGCCTTCCAAAGCCAGGCTTGGACCTAGAGAGGTTATAATGGGCTGAAGTTTCCCTTCTGGCATTTCACAGCCCCTTCACACAGCTCCAGTGTGTAGCAAAGCCTTTGTCCTGCCACTGGCTCTGTCTTTTTAAACAATCCTTCCTGGCTAACATTGCATCTCCCGACACATGTTCTTCACATGTCAAATGTCTCGTGTAAACTCTGAGAGAGTGGCCCCGTGTGTTGTGATTTTCATGAAAAAGAAAAGTAGCTCACTGTCACACCTATCTGAGAGATTCAGGGGTATTAGGGTGTGGCTACCTTATACATCCAATTACATGAACCTTATATGACTTTATTAAATGATCTAATTCGTTTCTGTGATGTAAGACACCTCCAAACATGAGACACTTTTCCGAAGAATACTTGGTTCAAACTGTATTCTGTTTCTTCTGGTTGCTCTTAAGATTTATTCTGGGCACAAAGCCATTTATCCATAAAGCTGTCTTTCTCAAGGTTGGGACAATGAGAAGAATGCTGAAAAAATGCTCGCAGCTTTGGAAATTAACAAGTACTTCTCAGGCATATTTTGTTGAAGATTCTGTACCCTGAAAGTACATGATTGTCTACTGGAAGGTTACGGGAGGAAAGAAGGACAGCCCCATCGGCTTTCAGCTGTTCAGCAGTCTGAGACACCAAGAAGACGGGCGACCAAGCAGCGCTCGGCTGTTTCACTGTGAACTTTCTCACCCTTTTCCAGAGCAGGAGTTTGAAGTCTTATTCAGTCTCTGAGAATCTCCCCTGGGAGGAGTTTCAAGCTTTGAGCAGCTGTTCAATAGAGGGAAGGGCGGGGGGAGTGCTTGCCTGCGATTCTCTTCTGTAGATAGCAACGGGCTGATTTGCTTGCAGTTGGCGTTACAGCGTTTTAAAACCCCTCGCGCTTTTTCATGTGCGCCACGCACTGTTTGGTTCAGAGGAAACTAACAAAGACCTCCCCCCGCCCCCAAGGATAAAGATACATTTCGTTCATTATGTTGTCGTTGAGTTTGTAAGCTTTGGTCTGTTCAGGGTTTTTTTGGAAGTGTGTTGTCTCATTGGTGGGGAGCAATTTTAATCAACGGAGATGATGAATGATAATCTGCAACGATGAGAATCAAGCATAGATTTGTTTACTTCATGAACCAGTCTGGACAGCGGTTGAAGTGTTTGACTGTAGAGACCCACATTTAAATATTGTCTTGGTTCTGAAGCTCACAGAGTGATTTTTGGGCCAGTAGCTCTCTCTCAGCGGAACTCAATACACAAGATTGTTGCGTGGATAGACTGAAGGAGCCTATATGCCAGGGGTGGCCAAACTTGCTTAATGTAAGAGCCACATAGAATAAACGTCAGATGTGTGAGAACCGCAAGATATGATTCATTGAAGTGACTTCAGATGAAGAGGCAGGTTTGGAGGAGTATCTTGAAAGTGACATTACAGGAAGGGGTGGGGTTTTGGTGCAATAAGCTGGAAGTGACATCATCGGAAGGGGTGGAGCTTGGGAACAACCATCACCTGACCTTTGACTTGGAAGTGACATCACAAATTTAATTTAATTTAATTAATTGGATTTATACTCCATCCTCCCCACATCAGCGGGCTCAACATTTTTATTAAAAATATGAAAGTCATGGAAAGAAAGAAGGAAGGAAGGAAGGAAAAGGGAAGGACAGAAAAAAGAAGGAAAGGGAGGGAAAGACATGGAAAGAAAGAAGGAAAAGGAGGGAAGGGAGGGAAATAAACTAAACTAAACTAAAATATATGGCCACGTTGATACTCAAGAGACCTCTGGGAGCTGCACAATATGTTTAGAAAAGTCGCATGTGGCTCCCGAACTGCAGCTTGGCCACCCCTGATATATGTTGTCCAGGACTCCTCAGATGATAAAAACTGTAGTGGTTTACAACCTGAGCAACAAGAAAATCTTGAATCTCAAAGAAGATACCCATCTTGCATTTGTGGCAATATGCAGCTTCATTTCGATTGAACTGATTAATCAGTTAAAAGGACAGTAAAGGGATCAGTATACCAAAAAACCTTTTAACAGTTGACAAGTCCTAATGATACAATAACTATTCAAGCTTCTCTAATATTTTTGGATGGTCCGACCCTATGGGTTACAGTTCAGGGGGTGGGGGTGGGGAGAACGGCGTAAACGCAGGGCGGTTTATCCTAGAGCCACATTGTGCTTAATGTGCAAAAGGGAGAAGGGCACTTTTTAGGTCAGTGGACATTCTGGGTAAGGTAATTTTTACATATGTGTTTTAGCCCTTTTGAAGCAGGAATTGTTTTCAGCATTGAGTGTCGCTCCTGGGGTACGGGCGGTACAAGCAATAGCCTTCCACTTCTCCCAACTCTGCCTCCATTTATTGGGCAGCTGTAACCTGTTCTGACATTCAGGGCCAGAGGGGAGATGGCACTGATTTCTGTCCAGGAGACTTCTCTCTCTCTCTCTAGGAGGCTCTGTAGCTCAGTTGGTGGCACATCTGCTTGGCGTGCAGAAATTCCTAGGTTCAGTCCCCGGCATCTCCAGTTATGAAAGCATCTGGCCATATGTGATGTGAAGGACTTCTTTCTAAGCCTCTGGACAGCTGTTGCTAGCTCGAGTAGGCAAGATCAACCTTGATGGCCCAGTGTCTGATTTAGTGGAAGGTTCATGTACGTCTAGGAGATTTTTTTGGCTGCCTCTCCAGAGACTTGCCCAAGGCAGCTAACAAAGTAAAAACAAACACTGAAAAACATAAAACATAACAACTACATTTGATTTATATACTGCCCTTCAGGACAACTTAACACCCACTCAGAGAAGTTTACAAAATATGTTATTTGTATCCCCACAACAATCACCCTGTGAGGTGAGTGGGACTGAAAGAGCTCTGAGAGAGCTGTGACTGACCCAAGGTCACCCAGCTGGCTTCAGGTGGAAGAGTGGGGAATCAAACCCAGCTCTCCAAATTAGAGTCCCATCGCTCTTAACCACTACACCATAAAGACTAGCAATAACATTGTTTATCAGACCCCCATGAAGGGGTATCAATGGCACAGAGGAGAAATTAAAATAGTAGTCATAAAAAACATCAGTGTGTGGCTCAGATAACAGCTGGCTGAAAAAGGACACGGAAAAAAATGTTCATTAAAAGCTTGGGTGTAAAGAAATGTTCTGTCCTGGCACCTTCATGAGGGTAAGTACCAGGCGGGCCTGAAGAGGAAGGCCATTGTAAAGCCATGTCTCTAGTTGCAACTTGCCTGCATTGTCGAAAACTTCCCGTTGTGAAAAGTCACAACTGAGGCAAAGCATAAAAATGGCGCTTAACTGATTGTAAATAAAACAAGCTAGGTAAATTTCCTCTCATACAGGCGCCCAAATTTTCCGCTTCAGGATTTTATGTGTACTTAGGGTTGAGTAGACATCTTTCCTCAGCTCCTTCTTCCCTCCTCGCCCTTTAGCTGACTCTCAACTGCTTTCAGCAATGCTTGCCTCATGAAACATGCAAAGTCTTAAATTAGGCCATTTTGCTTTTTGAAAGTGGTAGTATGGTTGCCAACCTCCGAGTGAAGCCTGGAGACCTCTCAGCAGGGCTCATTTTGAGGGGGAACGTGCCGGAACACTGTTCCGGCGGAACCTCTGAAAAGAGATCACGTGGGTGGTGGCCCCGCCCATGTGATTCCTTTTCCTCCCCTTAGCAGGCAGCGGCAGCATCAGGAGCACCCCATCACCACCCAGAGCAGGCCCCACAGCCAGCCACCACCGCTGCGACTTGCACGGGTATTCCTACAGGCCCGCAAGCGGTGGTGAGTATACCCCCCCTCCTCAGTATCTTTGCTGGCTTTGAGCTCTAATCTGTCTAGAAAAGCAGTCCTGATTGGCTTGGACCCAGCAGCCCTGTTTGATATGGGACTCAACAAAGCAAAAGCTTTAATAACCCAAAGATTAATTAATATAGAGTCCCCAAATGATGAGGCAATACTCCCTCTAAGTTATAAGAGCCTTAAAAAAGGACTGAGTTACACCACATCCCCATATCTTCCGGATTTTACAAACGAAAGATGTAGATGGGCCTTCTCTAGAGCACGATTTGATGCATTCCCCTCTGCAGTTTTGTATGGGAGATTCTCTCACCTGCCTTTGCAACAGCGTTGTTGTCCCGTTGTTCGAATAAAATGGTTGAAAATATCACACACATACTTTTGCATTGCGAATTCTATCAAGAAGATAGGATACAACTAATTATTCCACTACTTTACAGATTCAAACCATTACAGTATTATATGAATTTTAGTCCTGAAACCCTTCGGGTATATCTTTTAGAGGATAGTCAGAGAACTGTATCTTATGCAGTTGCAAAATTCTGTGTGACAGTACTCAGGAAACGGAATCACTTAACAAAGGAAATGTCAGTTGCTGGGAAGTGAATTAATGAAGTGAGTATTATATATATATATATATATATATATATATATATATATATATATATATAATCATCGTTTATGTATTTGTCCATTTTAAGTATTTAAAAACCATTCTTTTTTATCTGTACTTAACTTGGCTGGTCTTGCGACCGTAATAAATGATTGATTGATTGGTTATTGTATGTTCTCCCTCCCCAGATGTAAAGTGTCCACTTGCAGCATTTATTTTTAAAAATCTGTGTTTTGCTGGTATCACTTCCAGTGATGTCAAGGGGCGTGGCATATGCTAATGAGTTATGCTAATGAGTTCCTGCAGCTTTTTCTACAAAATGAGCCCTGCCTGTCAGGATTACAACTGACATCCAAACTACAGAGATCAGTTCCCCAAAGAAAATGGCAACTGTAGAGGATGGATTCCGTGGCATTATACCGGCTGTGATCCCTCCCCTCACCGCCCTCCGGATCCACCCCTAGAGTCCCCAGGAATTTCCCCACCCTGAGTTGGCAACACTGGGTAGTAGGGGTGTTGATTCATTTCCAGAATCTTATTTTTCCACATACCTGAAGAGTGCCCTGAGGGTGTAGAAGCTCCTTCCTTACCATATAGGTGGCCTGAGTTTGCTACCTTTGTGATCCGTGTGAGCCACCAGTTTTACTATTGAATGTGAGAATTATCTATTGTATAAAAATTATATGATTAAACATAAAGATAGAACGGGTTGTTGAGAGAGAACGAGTTCTAGAAAACCACAGAGGAATTGCACGTGTCTTAGGCATTTCTGATGTAAGGCTCCCAAATCTTATTACACGGGGCCCGTGCTTGCACCAACTGGGGCGTGCATGTATTCAGAAACGAGGGACAGCATGGCATAGTGGGTAGAACTTTGGTCTCAAACCATGCAAACATGGGATCAAATTCCTCCTTGGCCACAAAATGGAAGGACAGCCTTGGGCAAGACTTTTGTCCCTCCCTTGGAACTCCCTTGCTGAGTTGTTGTGAAGATTCAATAGAAGTTAGTCCACTTATACCGGTTGGGCTGTCTTGCAAGGGCAGGGTGAAAATATATATACCGCCCCCGCCCTCCATGTTCTAATAATGGTTCGTTTCTGAGTAGTGGTGTTGGTGGAGGACATGGGCAAGGGACAGAGTTAGTCTTTAGACCTGTAATGCACACTGGTAATTTGCCCCAGCTGCAATTTGCCCACCAGTAATTTGCCCTGCAAGAACTGCAGAGTTCTTGCAGGGGTGTCCAAGGTCCTTATTCGCATCTCTTCTCAATACAAGCTTCTTGGAGGCAGCCCAAATAGGAGTTCTTTGCTCCAGAACCAGAGCCAGTTTGGTGTAGTGGTTAAGAGCGGCAGGACTCTTAATCTGGAGAGCCAGGTTTGATTCCCCACTCCTCCGCTTGAAGCCAGCTGGGTGACCTTGGGTCAGTCACAGCTCTTTCAGAGCTCTCTCAGCCCCACCCACCTCACAGGGTGTTTGTTGTTGTGGGGATAATAACGACATACTTTGCAAACCAATCTGAGTGTGGCATTAAGTCATCCTGATGGGCAGCATATAAATCGAATGTTGTTGTTGTTGTTGTTGTTATGGATTGGCACCAACACGTCTTCTTGTAGGGGACAGTTTCTGGAGTGTGGGGCTGTGCGATTTGGGGTGATCCAAAGATTGTTTTGGGGGGCAGCTTCCCCCCTTTCTGCCTATGTATGCCCTGTCCTAGGGGCATCCCACTTTGGACCATGTTAGCACAGGAACTGGTCTTTGGAGCAGGAAGCAGCATAAGTCAACCTGTAGGGCAGAGGGCAACATCTGACAGAGAGCTGTGGTTCTCGAAAGCTTATGCTACAATTAACTTGGTTAGTCTTAAAGGTGCTACTGGACTCTTTGCTGTTTTGCAACTACAGACTAACACAGCAATCTCCTCTGAGTCTTTGGATTGGCACTTGTTCATATCTTGTTGTAGGGGATAGTCTCTGGAGTGTGGGGCTGTGTGATTTGGAGTGATCCAAAGAGAGCCAGTTTGGTGTAGTGGTTAAGAGTGGCAGGACTCTAATCTGGAGAGCCGGGCTTGATTCCTCACTCCTCTGCTTGAAGCCAGCTGGGTGATCTTGGGTCACTCACAGCTCTTTTAGAGCTCTCTCAGCCCCACCCACCTCACACGGTGATTGTTGTGGGGATTAAAATAACACACTTTGTAAACCGCTTTGAGTGGGTGTTAAGTTGTCCTGAAGGCAGTATATAAATCAAATGTTGTTGTTGTTGTTGTTGTTGTTTTGGGGTACAGCTTCCCCCCTTTCTACCTGTCCATTTTTCCTAAGGACGCCCTACTTTAAAACAGCATAAGAACTGGGCTTTAGAGCAGAACGTAGCATAGGTCTACTTGGAGGGCAGAATCCCCTGAACACAGAGATGTGTATGGTATGTGCTCCTCCAAGCCTTATTTTGGGGTGCAGAGCTTTTCAATTTTCTTCCATATTTGTCTTTGAATTTGTGAATAAGGAACTGGGAACCAACTTCAGCTTCGTAATCTCTCTATACATGCTCCTCGCTTCTCGCTCATATTAAACAATGCATTTGGAGAACCTGGGTTTTGTTTTTTTAAAGCTTGGCCTGGCGAGAACTTCTCGAACTTTTCTTCGAAAGAAAAAAAAATCTAACATGGGTTTTTCTAGGTAATCAGCCACCAGCAAAGGGAGACGTGGCCATTGCTGTTGCCCCAGTGAACACCACCGTGACGGTTGGGGAAAGCGCCGTGCTGGAGTGCATGGCCTCCGCGGATCCCACGCCGTTTGTCTCCTGGATACGGGAGGGTAAATGAAGATAACCATCTTTTTGATGCCGAGAGGCGGCTCATGGGCCCTTTATTTTTAAATCCTATTCAAAAGGGAGAGCGCTCTGGGGAGGCTTTATAAGCTGCAACAGAATAAACGTAGGCTGCGCCTGTGCTGGTTAGAGCGGGCGTCTAAGCCAGGCCGGCCAATTAAATCTCAAGCGATACAAAGCATGCAATTTATTTTGCGTTGTTTGATCTGTAAAAGATACGAAATTCTAGTTACTGGATGCCTTTTGATCTAAAATTAGTCACAGCTCCGTATTGAATGACACCCTAGCTTGAAAGGTCAGGCGGTATAGGTTGGGTTTTTGACAGCCCTTTGTAGGGGGCTTCCACAGGGCCGGTGGGAATTCTGACACATCTGTTGATGCTTTGTAAAAATAACTTATGGGTTATCTTTAGGATTGTATGGGGTGGGATAAAGATCATTGAAGTCGCAGGGTCAAGAAGGGGAGAGAATGGGACAGTTTTAAATAAACGTGGAGTTTCCCAGTTGGAGTAAAGATGGCATTTGAAAGTAATCGAAGGATTAAAATCGGCACAGAATTTATGGTAGGCATATGGACCAAATTATAGGTTAGAAGATGCTTGTCATGAAACTAGAATCTTTGCTTGTACAGTGAGCCAGAAACGGCCTTCTGTGCAAAGAAGTTTGCTGTTATAGACTCCCTCCCTTTTGTATATTATAATTTTGTGCATGAGCATACATCCGCTGATCTTTGTAAATTCTGAACTGTCCCCTGATTAATTAGGGGACACATCTGTGCAGTCTTAGCTTGGCTGCATCACCCATTACACAGGAGGTGACTGTACAATCGTGGTCCTTCATTCCAGCAGGAAGTATCATGAGCCAGAGAGAGCTAAAATAATTATCATATTTTAAATACTATCGATCACTTCTAAGATTGCTGTGCATTGTTTGCCAGTATCGGTATCCACTTTTGGAGTTTGATTTTTTTTTTAAAATTTGCAGATGGGAATCCCGTTTCCACTGATGTGATCGTGTTGGGACGGACCAATCTCTTGATTCCTCATGCCCAGCCCCATCACTCGGGAGTGTACGTTTGCCGTGCTAATAAACCCCAGACCAGGGAATTCGTGACTGCTGCAGCTGAGCTCCGAGTCCTTGGTGAGAACAGAGAACCGGGACCTTCTATGAAATTGTCCGGTTGCTTTTGTGTTGCCTGTGTGATAGACAGCCTGGGGTGTCTGTGAGAATCACGTTTTTCCCCCTAGCGTGCATGCAGCCTTCCCCTCCTGTCCCCAGAGGCAGTGGCGTATAGTGGTTAGAGTGTTAAACTAGGACCCATACCCAAATTCCCACTCTGCTGGGAGGATCTTGGGCCAGTCAATCTTTTGCAGCCTAATGCTACCTCACAGGGTTGTGGTGAGGGCAAAGGAGGGGACACTGTAAACTGCATTGTGTCACCATTCGGCAGGGTATAAAATAAATAAATAAATAAATAAATAGCCAGGATCCCGTGTCTGTTCCAGAAGCAAATGATGTCATTTCCCACAATATTAAGAGACGGAGATGTGTTGCTGTGGCCTAAAGGTTTGGGCTAAGATTTGCCAATCGAGCCATGTATTTAATCTCTCTACTGCCACATGGTATAAAACCATCAAAAAAGACCACATTAGAGCCCATTATCTGACTGATATCACAGTCTATAAGCTTAGGGTAGCATTTACGTCATTACGCTTCCAGCCTATGCCAACTGAGATGCTACTCGGGCGATTAAAAAAAAAATCCATCGATCAGCGGATATGTATCTGTGGAACCTCAGTTGAGGACTTACCACACTATGGCTGATTCCGCACACGTTGGATAATGCACTTTCAATGCACTTTATCAATCGTTTGAGGTGGATTTTTTGTTCCACGCACGAAAAAATCCATTCCAAATGATCTGTAAAGAGGATTGGAAGTGCATTATCCAACGTGTGCGGAATCGGCCTATGTTTTAAATTGTCCCTTATACCAGGAACCAGGGGGGAAATTTCTCGCGAATATTTTATCTAGTCTCCATCTTCTGTCTGACTTTGATAAATTAAATTTTATTCTTTCAGACACAGATCCTTTTATTTCGAATAGGATGGCCCTCTGTGCCCTGGCTGCTAGGAAAATAAGGGCAAATGTGGTAGCCAGGAGAGTAAACACCTGACATAGATTAGAAACCGTTCGGTTTTAATGTTTTAATTTAGGCAAAATGCATTTTACAGTAATTTTATTTAGATGTATGAAACTATATCTGTATTCTAGTATTTTTGTTCTGTTTTTAATGAATGACTTTAGATTGTGAAGGCTTATGGCCACATACAATAAATTTGTCTCTCTTGATACCTATATATCTCTACCGGTCCTGTTTTATGAGTTTGGGCAAGGGGTTTGGCCTAGGCTAGGTGGACAGTTGATGGCCTTTCTGACTGTGTGCTCTGTGCACAGGAGAAGGCTCCGCTTTCCCCCCGAATGCAAATGTATTTCTTCTTTCCCGTAGCTCCCCCATCCATCTCCCAAGCACCCGAAACCATTTCTCGGACCCGAGCCAGCACCGCCAGGTTTGTCTGCAAAGCAGAGGGAGAGCCAACTCCCAGCATCCACTGGATGAAGAACGGGGAGCCCCTCTTGTCCAACGGGCGGGTGAAGGCGCAGAGCAGCGGCACCCTGGTGATCAATCAGATCGGGTTGGACGACTCTGGCTACTACCAGTGCGTGGCGAAAAACCATCTGGGCACGGCGTGTGCCACTGCCCGGCTGATGGTGATCGTGCGGGAAGGTCTGCCCAGCGCTCCTAAAGGGGTGACAGCTAGTTCGCTCTCGAGCACAACAGTCTTCGTATCCTGGGAACGTCCGGAATTCAACAGCGAACAGATAATCGGGTTCTCGCTTCATTACCAGAAAGCTTTGGGTAGGTGCTGTGTGTGTTCGTATGAATCCTATCTGAAATCTTTTGTGCGTGTGCTTTTTAAAAGCACTGATGAGAGGTGTAACACCCTAGAGATTTGTTCCTAAAGTCATGAATGTGTGTTGAAAAACATGAATAGCCTTTTAGCCTATTGATCAGGCGGACTGATTTAACAAGGGCCTTTAATTAACCGGGCAGCAGATGGTGTAGTGTTGAGTGCCAGACTGATGTTTGAATCTCCACTTCGCCATGGAAGCTTGCTGGGAGATCTTGGGCCAGTCACATGCTCTCAGCCCAACTCAACCTACCTTGCAGGGTTGTTGTGGCAATAAAATCCAAGAGAGGAGAACAATGTAAGCGGCTTTGGATCCCCATTGGGGCAGGGATATAAATGCTTTGGTAAATAAGTACCCAAACAACAGAGGTGACAAATACCTCCCTAGGAGAGCTTGCTGCTTTTCTCATGCCAGAAGGGAACAGCTTCCTACAATATAAACAGAAATACGAATTGTAAAGAATAAAGATCTTTTGTAATTTGTATTATTGAACATAACTGTAACTTGTATGCAGATATAAGATGACACCCCCCCCCCTCTTTTGGCATACCTGTGAAAAAACCTAGTCTTGCATTTGAGTAAATACTGTAATTTTAATTGTTTTTAATTATGGAGGGGGAGGGAATTAAATTCTCCTCGGAAGGAAGTCTCCATTTTACCCTTGGTGATGTATGGCTTTTCTTCTTTTTAACTGTTTTGTGGGACAAAACAGTTTATAACCCATATACCGATTTGTGCTCTAGAACGGCAGGTGAATTAAACAAAAAATGGACTGCCCATTCTGTTCTCCTGGTCAGAAAAGTGGATTTAAAATTCCTCTTTAAGCACTAAAAGATTGATTCAAAGGTGTGCTGATTTAGCTGCCTTCACATACATTGGGTCCTGTACTTTCAGACCACTTTAGCGATTGTTCGCAAGTGAATTTTCTTCTGTGATCCAGGAAAATACGCTTGCAAAACGATTGCTGAAGTGCGTCAAAAGTGCATTATCCAATATGTGTGAAAGCAGCCCTAGATGAGGTAGACCTTTTTGCGAGCTTCTTTTCTAGAAGCTAGTTTGAAAAAAGGACAAAACGTTTTTCTTTTTTTTGTCTGACAGCGTTGTGTACCCTCTGTAGGCACCAACAACGTGGAGTTCCAGTTTGCGGTGAATAACGACACGACAGAATATCAGGTCAAGGACTTGGAGCCCGATACTAACTACGTTTTCTATGTGGTGGCCTATTCGCAGCTGGGAGCCAGCAGAACTTCCTCTTCCATCATCGTTCGGACTCTGGAGGATGGTTTGTAGGATAGGGGTGAAGAAACATCTCCAAATGCTTCCTGTTTACACTTCTCTGCCTCAGGTGGAATGAGCATAGAGTTCCATTACAGCAGGGCTTTTTTTCTGGGAAAAGAGGTGGTGGAACTCAGTGGGTTGCTCTCAGGGAAAATGGTCACATGGCTGGTGGCCCCGACCCCTGATCTCCAGACAGAGGGGAGTTTAGATTGCCCTCCGCGCTGCTTGGCAGCACGGAGGGCAATCTACACTCCCCTCTGTCTGGAGATCAGGGGGCGGGGCCACCAGCTACGTGACCATTTTCAAGAGGTTCCGGAACTCCGTTCCACCGTGTTCCAGCTGAAAAAAAGCCCTGCATTACAGTATGGGGTGGGAATGCAACCAGAAGTATTGTGAAGTTGGGAGGGTTTGGTACCCCTTGTTTGCATTTGTAGCTAGATGAAGCAAACACCACTTGCTTTTGGTTTTCCTGAGCCTGATGACTGAGGAGCGAGAGGGTTGGCCAGTCAGGAGGACTGAAGTTTATGAAATGGGTATCCTTTGCACAATGCAAAATTAACCATTGGAACTCTGTGCAGTGGGATGTTACCAGCTGCAAACATGGCTTGGATCTAGTGATGTGCAAGTGGAGACATGAAGGGGCTTAGCGCAGTTGCACTTGCAAAAAATCTTATGTAACACTTAGCGCTTTCCTCTTTTTATATTATAGCACCCAGAAATTGGTTGCACAAAATCTTGAGCAAGTGGAAACCAATACAAGTGGAGATGCAATAAGCTACTTAGTTCAAGCTGCTACTGCATTCTTTTTCTTGCAGTTTTGCTTTTGCAAGAGCTGTAGCACACATGGAAGTTCTGTGCTGGATCCAACCCTCCTCCCTATATATGTAAAAATAAGGGTTTTTTTTAAAGTTCAAGGTCCCTCTTTTTCTACTCCATTTAATACCTAATACCTTACTGTTTAACTTCCATGTTTGGAGGCTAATGGATGCCAGTGAGGAATACCATTTTGCCCAGATTTAATTAATTAATTAATTTCATTTATAGTCTGCCTTTCTCACTGAGACTCAAGGCAGATTACATAGCATGAGATTAGTACAGTCAATATCAAGGCCATTTCAATGAAAATTCCATAGGGTATATAAATGCAAATTTATGAAGACATAGCATCAGCAAAAATCCAATACAGAGTTGGAGAAACGCTGAAACAGAGCACAAGCCATTCTAAGACTGACATTAAACAACATAGAACTACCCAGTAGGATCATATTTAAAGCAACAGATAGTACATAGTAGCACATATTTGAAGCCACAGGTAGGACATAAGGCTACAGGCAGTACATAGTGGTGAAGTCTATGGCTCCTATCTCTTTAGTGAAGCATCCCTTTGAGACCGCCTCCATACGGTAGAGCCCTCCAATCTAAGTAAAAAGCCCTCTTGAATAATTCAGTTTTACATTGTTTGTGGAAAGCCAGGAAAATGGGAGCTTTCTTTTCAGAGCAGAACCACAAGTGACAAAAGGCACAGATTGGACACTTGTCAGCTTCCCTCAAGTTTTGGCGGGAAATGTAGGCAGCTTGGCGGAATGTTGGACAAGCGACAGTTGAAAAGTCCATTGGACAGCAGTTGGAGAGCCAAGCTGCAAGACCAGGACGCCTACATTTCCCATCAAAACTTGAGGGAAGCTGACTAGTGTCCAACCTGTGCCTTTTGTCACTTGTGGTTCTGCTCTCAGATAGGGCATTCCATAAAGTAGGGGCTACCACCGAGAATGCATGTGTACAGGCAGTTGTTGATTTTGCCCCTGTGCAGGGTGGCACCTGCAGGAGAGGTATCTGGCTGGCCTCTGCACCACTATCGTAACCCAGATTACATTTAGGGAAGGGTCTATGAGAAAACATGAACATCTTCTAGGTTGTTTGAACCCAAGCTCAGCTCCACAGGTGTTTGAACTCTGCCCCCCCCCCCGGTCCGGGTTTTCCTGTGTACGTGCAAAAAGTGACTTGATCTCCCCAGTTACTAAGTAATGTACATTGGACCCCGCACAGCTGGGCCAACTTGTAAACAAACAAGCCAAATGCACTCCTCTCCCCCACCTAGCAATGTTAAGTCCTCATTGGGGGATTCCTTTTGCTCAGGATTGCAAACGTGTGAATTGTTAAGCCCCTATCAGACTCTGACCCATGGCTGTGTGGTGGGCCAGGAGTTGCCCAGGAAGGCAGCGACAGCGACACTTCCGTTTTCAGCAGCACTTCGGTTTTCAGCCAGCGATATCCGCACTGTTTTAGGGAACCCCTTTCATGTGAATGGAGAGCAGTTGGCATTTCTCTCTCCGAGAAATGTAGACCAGCTGAGATTACAGAATGTCTCCCAACTCCTGGTCAATGAAACCCTGTGGGTTCAAATGTTCTTTGTACAGCCAAACAAGTTGGTGTTTTGCTCCCGTCTTTCCTTCCCGATGAGGTAGGGTCACTTGTTTTCCTGTCTTGTCTGTCAGTTCCAGGCGCAGCGCCTCAGCTGTCCCTGTCGAGTACCACGCCGACAGACATCAAGGTGACGTGGCTGCCTCTCCCTCCCGAACTGAGTAATGGAAGGATCACCAAATACAAAATCGACTATGCCCCACTCAAAGAAGGTGCGGAAGAGCATGATCTGCCAGAGGGATGGGGCTTCACATGCCTCCTAACCCTTACTCTTTTAGTATAGTGTCTTTTTTAAAAAAGTTAACCCTTCCTTCCCTGGTGGTGGTGGTAGAAACTGCTGTTAGCAGGATTAAAAAGAGGTCGCCAGTCCTGTTATCTGTGCCTACTTCGTACCTCTGTAGGCTCCGCACAATGTTGTACTTTAGAATTCTACTTGCAGAACCTGTGACCCACTGGGATAGATTACAGGGACTTAGCACATCTGAAAGCTGTTGGGCTTTGTTTCCTCCTAACAGATCTGATTTCCTCTAATGAAGTGGGTGCAAATGAAACACAGTTCACTCTTTTTGGCTTGCACCCGAACAAAGTCTACAAAGTGCGCATTGCGGCAAGCACGAGCTTGGGCTACGGGGCCCCTTCTGAGTGGACGCAGCATCGTACCCCAGACAGAGACAACCAAACGCATGGTAGGTCACCTCCCATTTTACCTGAGCTTACTTCCAAGGAGGAGAAACACTGGGGCTTGTGTGATGTGGATAGTTCTGACCAGGGCTTTTTTCCTTAGAAAAGAGGTGGTGGAACTCAGTGGTGGAACTCAGAACCGCACAATGACGTCACTTTGGGTCAGCTGGAACAAGGGGGGAGTTTTTTAAAGTTTAAATTGTTCACATGGCTGGTGGCCCCGCCCCCAGATCTCCAGAAAGAGGGGACCATGTGTCCATTTTCAAGAGATGCTGGAACTCCATTCCACTGCGTTCCCACTGAAAAAAAGCCCTGGTTCTGACTCTGAGGGCCAAACTACAAGTAACGCCTGACACAGGTTGGACACTTGTCAGCTTCCCTCAAGTTTTGGTGGGAAATGTAGGCTGATTCTGCACATGTTGAATAATGCACTTTCAATGCACTTTATCAATTGTTTGAGGTGGATTTTTTGTTCCACACAGAAAAAAATCCGTTCCAAATGATCTATAAAGAGGATTGGAAGTGCATTATCCAACATGTGCGGAATCACTCCTAGGCAGCTTGGCGGAATGTTGGACAAGTGACAGTTGAAAAGTCCATTGGACAGCAGTCGGGGAGCCAAGCTGCAAGACCAGGACGCCTACATTTCCCATCAAAACTTGAGGGAAGCTGGCAAGTGTCCAACCTGTGTCATTCGTCACTTGTAGCTTGGCCCTGAGTCAGAAGAGGTAATTAGAATCAACAAAGAGCAAATTTGTGGAAGTGGGTGAGAGGTATGAGAGGCAAGAAGCACAGGAGCAAGACAGCACTGAAATGCAGGATCATGGCCAGGAAACCAGTTTGAAGAGCAGCAGGGTAGGGTTTGAAGTAATTGGGAAGATGCCGCTGCATTTCAGATTAACTGGAGAAGCACAGTCTGTAGGGCACCCCCAGTGAGTTTTCCTGATGTCACATGCATTTCTTTTTGCTTTCTCCAGTTCCGTTTGCCCCAACCGAGTTAAAAGTCCGAGCCAAAATGGAATCTCTCTTAGTGACTTGGCAACCCCCAGCCAATCACGCCCAGATTTCAGGCTATAAGCTCTACTACAGAGAAGTGGCTCCCGAGAATGTGAGCGAGAAAAGCCCCACTGAGAGCCCCAACAACTCCCTGTGGGATGTTGGCCCAATAAAGCTGAAGAAGAAAGCCAAGCAATATGAACTGACCCACCTCGGTAAGTTTCTTGAGTGCTGCTGTTGGGGAGGTTGGCGAGAGGGACTGTGGCTCACTGGTAGAGTGTCTGCTGGGCATGCAAAAGGTCTCAAGTTCAATCCTCCACCATCTCCAGTTTTTTTTTAAAAGGATCAGATAAAACCATGGAGAGCCATTGTCGGTGTGAGCAAATAATACTGACCTTGTTGGAGTGATGATCTGATTCAGTATAATGCAGCTTCATGCCTGTTCCTGTGTGTGTGCGTGTGTGTGCATGCGTGTGCATGCATGCCCGTGGCAAAAGCACAGAAGGATCATTATCAGGTCTCTATTTATGCGGCAACCCTATCCACTAAACGCTGTGCCGAAGCAGTGTAGCTTCCCCGAATGCAGGAGATGATATACTTTTGTTTATGCGTATTTAACTCGGCCTATTGCATACACTGGATTTCTAAGAGTAATGATGTTAGGCCCAGTTCAGAAGGAGAGGTTCTGAAGATTTATGGAGAGTGGGCCACAGGGATAGCAGGCTGTTGGTAGGAGAGAGGAAGTCACCAGGCACCAATTCCTGCTGTGCGTGTTAATGAAACTGCAATGAACTGGAATCTGATTCCAAACATGTGAAGTTGCCATATGCTGAGTCAGGCTTTTGCTGCATCATGGTCACTGTTGTCTACTCTGACTAGCAGCAGTTCTCCCAAGGCCACGGGTGAGGGTCTTCACATTCTCTATTACCTGGCCCCTTTAACCGGAGGTGCCAGGGATTGAACCTGGGACCTTCTGCGTGCCGGGCAGGTGCTCTGCCCCAGACCGACAACCTTCCTCCCTAAATGAAACTGCTTTCTACTGATCAGAGCGTTAGTCGCTCAAGGCCAATGTTGTTTATGTCTCTTGGGGATGGCAGGCAGAGGTCTTTCTCCATCACTTTTAGCTGCAGATTTTGGGGATTGAACCTGAGACCGCCTGCGTGCCAAGCAGATGCTCTACCACTGAGCCATGGCTCCATCCCTACAGTTTGAGGGTATGGTATGCTATTTATTAGAAACAGACAAGTTGAAACTTGCATTGAAAACAGTAGGAGAGCATGTTGGTAGCAACCTAGCAACTAGAGAGGGATTTCTTCCTTGCACCTCTGGAACGGACCCCAGACTGGTTTGACTTCTTGCTTCCTACCTGGAATGGGAAAATGATTGGGGTTGGGGGAGTTTGTCCTCAAATCCCTCTTCTAGACCCCCAGACAAAGCTGAGATTGTGCTGCCCCAGACGCACCCCTTGCTGGCTCTGTTTAGTGCCATGCCCCGCTCCGTTTTGCTCTGGGGTTCTTTAGGGCCAGCAACCCAGTAGCTAGAATGCAATTTCTCTTCCAATGCACGTTGTAGAGCAGAAGGAACCTCTTCTTGGTGCTTTTCTGGTGGGGTGGGGGGTGATTGGCAAAGCTAGTCCTCCCTTCCCCAAGGCAAATGAAGCAAGCGGGGATAATGTTAGCATCATTAAAGGCATTCAATTGTAGCTGCTGAAGGAGCTGCTGATTCTTCTTCACAGCAGGGGATGAATAGACACATCCCTAATTAGCAGCAAAGCTTCATCAATGAAGTGTGGCTGATGGCAAGGCGGGGAGGGGGGAGGCAATCATTTGGGAACAAGTAACTGGTGTCCAGGGAGAGAATCGCTCCATTTTCCTTCTATTTGTAAACTTTTAAGTTGTTGAAGCCATTCCCTTGAATAAATGGACCCTTTAAACAGAGGACTAAGAATGTCTCCCACTGAGACGGAGAAAGGAGAGAGGAGAAAGAGCTTTGGAATTGGACATTCTGGCTGTCCTTGGGCAGCGTCATCAACGGGGTGCTGGGGCTGGCAAGGGGGATCCGCTCTTCCCAAGCTTCCTTCTGGTTTCTTTTGTCATGCGGTTTGTATGGAGTTGCCTTCCGTGGTGCAACAGGATTGTGCAATTGTTTCATAGGTTTTTTTTTTAAGTTTGCCCTATTTCCAAAGTGTCAAGGCTAGTTTTGGTTGGCAGCGTAGAATCAAAAATGCTTAAAAGGCCCTGCTTTGGGGGTTCTTCCACTCAAGAGCCGAGGTAGGTAGGAGTGTGGAGCCAACTGTTCTCAGCGATTGCTCCACAGCCATAGCATGCCAAAGGTTGTTGGCCTGACTCCATCTCTCTGCATTTTTAGGAAACTTGCAAAAACTTACCTGGCTCTTGATTTTAGCAGGAATAGGAGAATTTCAGGTGGCTGCTTTTTGTTGGTAGCTATGCAGTTTAATTCTTTTCTCATTTTGTTTCTTTGAAAAATATAAATATTTAATTCCATGAATTAATCCTGAAATCCACTGCCCCCAAGGCCTCGTGTTGGTCCCTGGCTTAGGTGCATGGCAGAGCATTGGTCGATCATGAAATGTTCATGTTCAGAGGAAATATGTTTCCAAATCCCAGAAGGCTGTGGCTTTCGTACCCAGACCACACTTGTTAAGACTAGAGATGGGCAAGAACCACAAAACACCCGAACCATGAAGTTCGTGGTTCGTGAGTTTTTACGAACCAGGAACCACGAACTGGGGCATGTTTACGAACCAGTTTGTGGTTCATGGTTCTTGGGGTTTAAATGCCCCTTTCCAGCCGCTTAGCAGGGGCAGGGAAAGGGGCATTTGACAGTTTAAAAGCCCTTTCCTGCCTTGCAAGTGGCAGGTCCCTTTAAACTATCAGCTGGCAGCCGGGGATCCCCCCTTGCCGCCTGCCAGCTGATAAGTTTAAAGGGACCTGCTGCTTGCAAGCTTCAGGGCCCTTTAAACTGCCCAAACCCCAGCTCCCACTCCCACCCCCAGCCCCAGCACCACATTTACCTTGCCCTGCGGACCCACAGCGGCCTCCCCCTCCTCCTGCGAGGGGTGGGAAGGCCGTTTTTGGCCTCTTCCGCTGCTGCGTGGGCCCGCAGAGCGGTGGAAAAAGCCAAAAATGGCCTTCCCGACCCTCAAATGGCTGCCTCACAGCCATTTGAGGGGCGGGAAGGCCATTTTCAGCTTCCTCCACTGCTGTATGGCGGCCATTTGAGGGGTAGGAAGGCCATTTTCAGCCTCCTCTGTCGCCCTGCAGAGGGATCCTTCCCTGTCGCCTGCCAGCTAATAGTTTAAAGGGACCTGCCACTTGCAAGCCACAGGAAAAGTTTATATGGACATTTCTTTGGGGAAATAGCCATTTAAACTGCCCCTTTAATATGACCCAAACAAACCAGTAGACCAGTTTGTGGAAGTTCATGGAAATGAGCTTCCACGAACCACTGGTTCACAAACCGGCCTGGTTAGTGCATTTTTTTGGGGTCGTAATTCGATTCGTGCCCATCTCTAGTTAAGACACAGATGACAGAGCAAGGCAGACCTGCAACTGGATACAGCTGGACTCTTTGAAGAAAGAGTGTGCTCTTTTGCTGTCCTACTCTAACTTGTTCTTGGCTTACCTTGGACTGCTAACCTGGTCTTAAAGTCGTTGCTACTTCCTTTGCTTTCATTTCCATCCAGTTCCTGGAAGACTCTATGAGGTGAAGTTAGTGGCATTTAATAAGCATGAAGATGGCTACGCGGCAGTGTGGAAAGGCAAGACAGAGAGAGCTCCGGTCACTTCAGCCAGTAAGTGCTCATGTGTGCCGTCGCTAGTGCGTATTCACTGATAGCCAGGGCTTTTTTTCAGCGGGAATGTGCTGGAATGGAGATCCGGAACCTCTTGAAAATGGTCGCATGGCTGGTGGCCCCACCCCCTGATCTTCAGACAGAAGGGAGTTTAGATTGCTCTCCGCGCCACTGTGCAGCAGTCTATGGGAGGGAGAACTTGTGGTTGGGAGGGGATTGCAAGCATCGGGCTCTCACTGGGCGCCCCCCCTTCTCCTCCGCTGTGTGTGTGTGGGTTTCTGTAAACTTCAATTAAATGGAGAGCCAAGCTGGAAGACCAGGATGCCTACATTTCCCATCAAAACTTGAGGGAAGCTGACAAGTGTCAGGCGTCACTTGTAGCTTGGCTCTGAGGGTCTGCTCTAATTGACAGGAAGTTCTTCTTAAAGTTTAGCCAAAAACTCTTTTGATTTAATTTCAACCCATTGGTTCTGCTCCAACCTTCTGGGGCAACGGAAAACAACTCCGTGCCATCCTCTAGATGACAACCCTTCAAGTACTTGAAGATGGTTATCACATCACCTCTCAGTCACCTCCTTTACAGACTAAACATACCGAGCTCCTTCAACCTTTCCTCACAGGAATTGGTCTCCAGACCAATTAGTCTCAAGGCAACAAATAAGTTCCACACTGGAGCCAATAGTAGCTTCTTGAACATGTTTGTGCTGTTCCCCAATGAACGCAAGGACTTTGCAATGTGTAGATGGACCCCGAGTAGGTTTTCCTGATTCCAGCAATCTCCATTGCTTGTTGCCCCCTCTCAGTCGACGCGGAAGATATTAAAAGTCGCCTTATTATTCTTACAGGTTCCCAAATGTTCTCGGTGATGAATCTGAATTACTTGGGTGCCAAACTTTTTTTTAAAAAACTTAAAGTACACAATTTTTTAAACTTAAAAGTACACAATTCCTGGCACAGCATCACTGTGCCAGGAATTGGCATCTCCCCACATACAGCTAAATAGTGCCATTCATAGCACGGGTGGGCACTGGCACCTCTGATTGCTAGCGCTGTTCCAGAGGTGAGCTTCTATGCAGCTGAATCTATTTTCTGTTTTCTCTTTCCTTGATCATACATTCAGACCCCCCAGTTCGGAAGGGTCCCCCGCTGCCCCCGGCCCATGTCTATGCTGAATCCAACAGTTCCACTTCCATCTGGCTACGGTGGAAGAAACCCGATTTCACCACCGTGAAGATTGTCAATTACACTGTGCGCTTCAGCCCTTGGGGGCTCAAGAATGCCTCGCTTGTGACTTACTACACGAGGTAAGAAAACAGCGGAGAACCCGCGCGGGCTGTCCGTCACTTCATTGGTCTGCCAGACATCCGGGTGCTGTAAATGGAAACGGATTTGTTGATCGTGTGCAAATAACTGAAGCAGCCCTTGAAAAAGCATTGCAGAATAGACGGGGCTGGCAGTCTGTTGGGCGGAGCTTGTGCCGATAGCGTCCTCCGGGCTTGTCTGATATCTGCAAGAGAAAAATTCAAAGGGCTGTATGATCCTGCGGCCGATCCATTCCTCTGGACCTGGAAAGGAGAAAGCAAAAAGTTAATGAACTTGTTTGGAACCGATGGATGTTTAAAATGTGATCTGGAGTACTGTTGTGAAAATCATTTTACTATTTATTGAAAGTATTTTTGTACTATTTATAACACTATATGCACTGTTGAACTTTCCTTATACTTGTGGATACAAGGTTTGCATGTTATTGCTTGCATTTGTTAACTGTAATCCCCGGGAGGGGACACCCTCATCTTTGGTAGATTTGTTCCTGAGGGATACCCTCATTTTGGTTACAGTATGATAACAACAACCATAATAATAAAAACTGTGCTTATATACCGCTCTTCTAGACAGATTAGTGCCTCACCTAGAATGGTGAACAAGTTAGAGTTATTATTATCCCCACAATGCAACTGGCAAGGTGGAGCTGAGGAGTGGCTTCCCCAAGGCCACCTACTGGGCTCATGGCAGTAGTGGGATCCGAACCAGTAGAGTGCTGATTCGCAACTGAACCACTTAACCACTCTGCTACAGCAGCAATCAAGAATAGAACCAAGCTGAGGATACTCTGGCCTTTTCAGGGGACCAGCTGGGGAGATGAGTTCTCAGCTCATACTATATGCACTATATCATACTAGCCGCCTGCAGTCTCCAGCCCTGTGGGAAACAGAGAACTAGTGTTAGTCACATGGCCAGAGACAACACAGTATATAGCTTTCTGTAGCACTTCAGAGTGCTCCCATACAGCTGCTTGAAGCTGCCTAATACTGAGTCAGGCCATTGGTCAATAGCAGCTTAGTTTCACCTTCTGACCAGCAATGGTTCTTCAGGGTACAAGTCTGTTTCCCAAAAGAGCCAGTTTGGTGTAGTGGTTAAGAGCAGCAGGACTCTAATCTGGAGAGCCAGGTTTGATTCCTCACTCCTCTGCTTGAAGCCAGCTGGGTGATCTTGGGTCAGTCACAGCTCTCTCAGAGCTCTCTCAACCCCACCCACCTCACAGGGTGATTGTCACGAGAAGAATAATAACATGCTTTGTAAACTGCTCTGAGTGGGGGTTAAGTTGTCCTGAAGGGCGGTATATAAATCAGATATTATGTTATAAAATCCTTTGACTGGAAATGCCAGGGAATGAACTAGATGCCTTCAGCATGCAAAGCTGTCATTGGCCAGGGCCTTCTCCTATCCCTGTTGATCTTACAATACCTTTGTACAGTAGGCCAATATCATCCCCCCATATTGCAGGTATGTGGGAAGGGACAGAGAGACAACTGGTTGGCCAAGTTGCTGGACTAGGTGGAGCACTGGTTTGAGCCAGCAGGGCTCTACTTACACTCTTAATGTCTGGGCAGGTTTTGAAGCTTCATAATTTTGTGGTCCAGCTGCTGCAGCCTCTACCATTATGGCGACCAATGTTTTCTGTAACAGAACTCCACTCATCCACCTGTGGTTTCTCTAGCTCTGCAGACATCAGACTTACTAGCTCACCAGCCTTTAATTGTCCCCACCAAGCAGCCAACAAGACTCTCTTCTGGGCAGCCCATCCTCTCTAGCTTCCCAAGGCGCCTCCCATCTAGCTTTGAAGTTCTCATTAAGCTTCCACTTCTGCAGCCTGTTGGCCAGCAACAAGTATATTCGTTCATAACCTTCTCTCTCATCTACTTTGCTCCTTGTTTGTTCTTAGCTGCCGTAGCACAGTGGTTAAGTGGTTTGGCTGTGAATCAGCACTCTACTGGTTTGAATCCCACGACTGCCATGAGCTCAGTATGTGGCCTTGGCTAAGCCACCTCTCTCAGCCCCAGCTCCCCAGCTGTATTGTGAGGATAATAATAACACTAACTTGTTCACCGCTCTGGGTGAGGCACTAATCTGTCTAGAAGAGCGGTATATAAGCGCAGTTATTGTTGTTGTTTCCTGTTGTGAGAAGAAACTTGCCATAGCCCAAGCCAGGAAAATTTTCTGGAGCAATCAGCAAAGAAGATACTTTTTTTGCCTCTCAGGCCAAAAACCTATAGTTTTCTCTGGCTCTGGCACCATCTGAGAAGGAAGTGCATGCAATTTATAGGAAGCCTGGGTTGTTTTGTTTGTACCAGACCCTCTTTCAGATGTAGTGGCTTTATGGATGTCAGGAAATTCAAATCCAAGGCCCAGACCCAACAGGAATAGGAAGCAATGGTCCCGCCTCCAATGCTCCCTCAGGAAATGCTGCCTAAGCCAGATGGCAAAGAAGGAGGAGGCGTTCTCTGCTTATTCCTTGGCTCCTGAGGGGAACCAAGTGAGGGGAAAATGATACCTGCTACTAGTCCACAAGAGATCATTTCCTTGAGAAACTATTTATTGATGATATGCTGTGGAATTTGCACCCCTCTCCCCATTTTGGTGTGGTGGTTAAGAGCAGTAGGACTTTAATCTGGAAGACCGGGTTTGAATTCCCACTCCTCCCATTGAAGCCCGCTTGGGTCAGTCGCAACTTCTTAGAGCTCTCTAAGGGCCAAGCTACAAGTGACGAATGACACTTGAACGGCAAGTGGATTGAGTGGAGGGCAAGTGAACAGGGAGGAATACACTTGCTGTTCAAGTGTCATTCGTCACTTGTAGCTTGGCCCTCAGTCTCACCCCCCTCACAGAGTGATTGTCCTGAGGATAACGATAACATACTTGGTAAACTGCTCTGAGTGGGCATTTAGTTGTCCTGAACGGTGGTATATAAATCAAATGTTGTTGTTGTTGTTGTTATCCTGTCAGAGTCCTCGTTTTGGCTGATCCAGAGAAGCGCAGTGGAGTCTTGCCAGCCCATAGACTCACCCTTCAGGAAACAGGGCCCATTCTTTCTCTCTCCAACTGGGCAGAATTTTTCTTGGTAGTTCCAAAGAAGAGCAGGGACTGGAGAGCAATCTCAGAAATGAAAAATAATAAGGAACTGAAGATCGTATAAGAGGAGCCTGCTGGGTCAGGCCATTGGTCCATCTTAGTCCAGCATCCTCTTTCACCCAGCAGCCAATCAGCTGCCTTGGAAGGTCAAACAAAGAGGCGGCAACCATTTAGAGTCCAATGTATAGTCTCCTCCTCAGTGCCCACCTTGCTTCTGAATTTTTACTCCGTAAAACGTACTGTTCATATAGTGAGGAAGTCAAATGTCTCGTGGGTATTCCCATTGTTGCTGATGTAACCTACTGACTTAGCTAGAATCTTAGGGGGTTTGTCCATCACAGTTCCTTATCCTATTGGAGTATGGGAGATGGACACCTGTCACCTCTGTGCACAGACTGATACGGGTGCTCTGAAATGCTTTTGTTTCCCAGGGCCTGTCAAATCTACCACTTTGAGGGGAACGCCCAATCCCCGTCGATCTAATTATGGTAGGTGTGACAGATCCCTGTCGTAATGTGTTTTCCCCTCTCACACATTCCTTTTTCTCAACAGTTCTGATGAAGATATCCTGATTAGTGGACTGAAGCCATTCACCAAGTACGAGTTCGCCGTGCAGTCGAACGGCGTCGGCATCGATGGGCCGTTTGGGAATGCGGTGGAGTGGTTCACCCTTCCGGACAGTGAGTGACAGATGCCTAGAATAAGCTTATTTTTCCAGATTACGGGCAAAGGACTGAGAATGAGGGACACGGGGAGATCTATCTTGATGATGGATCTGCTGTGTATATGTTCAATGTATCTGTGGCATAGTTTAATGTTTGGCTCAGCAATTAGCATCTGGCACAGAGGGCATCGTTCTTTATTTTTTTAAAGCATATTTCTAGTTTTTATGGTTATGGAGAAAAATTTGAAAATGTGTAGAAAACAGACTACTTTTCAGCTTCGTATCCTGTCTGTGAATTAAAGGGTGGACAGAATCTGTCCTTTGTTTCTAATTTCACAAAGAACTCAGAGCTGAACTACAAGAGACAAATTACACGAGGGTGCTCACATGAAAGGAGTCTCAATGCTTGCCAAGAAGCTGAGTTTTAAAAGACAGATTGGACGGCCTCGTCAATTTCCCCTCTCTACAGAGCCAGCAAAGGTCACTCCTCAGAGGGTTTGTTAATTTCCTCTTCACCTCTGGAAGGCTCTGTCAGTTTCACTTCCCCTTCTAGGAGGCAAAGAGGAAATAAACAAACCCTCTGAGGAACCATCTTTGCTGCTTTGTAGAGAGTGGAAATTGACAGAGCCTTCCGATCTGTCTTTTAAAACTCATCTTCCAAGCTAACATTGCAACTCCCTTCATGTGAGCATCCTCATGTAATTCATCTCTTGTAGTTTAGCTCTCAGCTAAATGCAGTACCAAGTGTTCTATGAGTAGAGGTCCCAGCATTATAAAAATTTCCTCTTCGGGCACAGGGGGCCTAATTCTGACTGGATTTTTAGTGCAAGAGAATGGGATATGTAAACTTCCCCCCTTGTACCACTTTCCTACCCTCAAATGACCCCAGAGGTTTGCTATTTGCCTCACTGGGGAAACTTATGGGTACTGATCCATGTATATTTGCCACTGCAGGATAAATAACAGCTCCTTGGGGCCATTTAAGATCAGAAAAGATTTGTTTAGGGGAGGGGGGACTTAATCCCTTCCCTGTGTGCTGTGATCCCAATAGGGCTGCCAATCCCGTTCCCACCTCCTCCCCCCCAGCCCCACTTACCAGGCCAAAGGGGTGTGTGCCCCCATGGTGTCCCCCTGGCAGCACGGTACACCCCCTGGTGGCATGCTATGCCCCAGCGCCCCACTGCGGCATGCCCCCACACTCTGCAACAGGCCTGTTTGGGCCCGAATCGGGCCCACGGGTGGCGATTCAGCCCTTTGGCAAGCGTGGGAGCACACGCCGGGCTGCCCTTTGACCTGTGTGATGATGTCACTTCCCAGAAGTGACATCATCACACACACTGGGAGCGTGCACATGCATAGACAGAACAACGAACAGCACAGAGGGTGAATGTCAGGTGCCTAGTCCCCTGCCGGGGGACTCAAGGGACCTGTCAACCCTAGATCCCAATCAGAATCTGGCCCCCACATGCCTGGAAATTAATTTTAAAACTCCAGGGAGCTTAGTTTATAGAATTCCCAGGTAGAGCCGTATTATTCATATGGCTGACTAGGCCAAAGCCTAGAGGCCCCACAGGGACTGGGGGCCCATCAGTTTTTTTGCTGAGGCACACCCCCACATAAATCAGAATTAATTGATTCTCTTATAAAACTTCTATTAATAAGATAATTAACTGCTTCCTTATTGAAGTGAAACAAATTGTCTCTTATTAAAACAAGTATCCATAAATTATATATTTTTCAATAAAGAATAAAAATTGAATTCACTTCAAAATATTACAGTATTGGACAACTAAACCACCAAAATGTGCTTTCCTGCAGAGTTCTACTTGTGCAAAAAAATATTTTTAAAATTGTGACTAGAATTCTTCAGGAAACCCTCAAAAAGGATATAGGGCCATGTACTGCGGTCTAGTACCTACCATAGCAGGGTCAGGTTGTCAGCTGTAGTGGGGTGAAAGACTGAAGTGCTGGAGGGGGCCTGAAATACCTGAAAGCCTAGGGGACCGGCCGTGGGTTAATATGGCCCTGCTCCCAGGATCGTGTATAGTTAGAATTTTAGTACGGAGAGCAGAAAACGTTCAAGGTGCTTTGTCTGTGTTCTTGCTGAATGCTTATTTTGCCGCCTTTCCTTTTGCATCCTTTTTTGTTCACGCAGGGCCATCAACTCCTCCCTCAGACCTGCGGTTGCACCCTCTCAATCCCTATGCAGTCCAGGTCCACTGGTGCCCCCCCTCGGAACCCAACGGCATCATCGTGGAGTACGTGATCCTGTACAATGCCAACAACACACAACCAGATGAGATGTGGACTCTCCTGACAAAAGAGGGTGAGAGTGACTGCAAATGCATGAGGGAAACGATATTGCGGGCAGGCTGGCAAAGAAGAACCTGGATTCTGCTATTAACTTCCTGACTGCCGTTCGCCTAATGGTTGGAGCATCCATGGGACCCTTAAAAGTGTTCTGAAAAAGCTGAGCTTCTAAAGAAACAGATTTGGGCATTTTCTCTCTGCGTTCCTCTCTTCTGCAGGCAATACCTTCAGCACCGAGGTGCACGGGCTTGAGAGTGACACCAGGTACTTCTTCAAGATGGGAGCGAAGACGGTTGTTGGGTCAGGCCCATACTCAAATGTGAAGGATGTGCAGACTCTGCAGGAGCGGTTCTCAGGTACTGGTTTGCTACGTCTTGGGGGTGGCTGCTGATTACATCACACTCTCTGTACCGTGACACGGTTGGTTTCTGCACCTGGAACATTCTAGAACAGGGGTCCCGAACCTTTTTGAACTGCAGGTGCCATGGAAAACACAAATTGGCTGCCATAGTAGGTGAAGTGATACACACACTGAGAGGGAGTCCAATTGCAGGGGAGAAGAGGGGTAATTTTTAAAATACACTGGGAAAGAGGAATGAAAAAGAGAACAAAACCAACACTATATTGTCGAAGGCTTTCACAGCTGGAGAATGATGGTTGTTGTGGATTTTCTGGGCTGTATCGCCGTGGTCTTGGCATTGTAGTTCCTGACGTTTCGCCAGCAGCTGTGACTGGCATCTTCAGAGGTGTAGCACCAAAAGACAAAGATCTCTCAGTATCATACAGAGATCTCTCAGTGTATGACACTGAGATCTCTCAGATACAGAGATCTCTCAGTGTATGACACTGAGAGACAGAGAAAGACAGAGATCTCTCAGTGTTTCTGGAAACACTTGGTGGACACCATGTAAGGTGTTGATTGGCAACATAGCAGGTCACCATCTTGGGAATTGTTGTTCTAGAACTTTGGTCCAGAAATGGGTGCTCTGCCCTCAGGGGGCATACCGGGCTTTTTTTCTATGAAAAGAGGTGGGGGAACTCTCACCTGGGGCTGCTCCCAGCAGAAGATGGTGCCCCTGTCACTACACATGCGCGCACTCCTGGAACCATGCTATGACATCACTTCTGGGAAGTGACGTCGTCGCGCATGGCACAGCAACCCCTCAGGAGTGCTCCTGCAATTTGGGCCTGTGTGCACGCCCCCCCCCTTACCTGGCAGCCAGAGCCTCTGCCATCAGCCTGGCTGGCTTGCTCCCTGGGCAGCCTGGAATGCTGAAGGGGCTGGTGCGCGTGGTCCCCTCCAGACCAGGGCCTGCTGACGCAGTGCTGGCTGCAGGGCCGGATGCACTGGCTCAGCTGATCCGGCTGGGAGGGCTGCCGAGTGGGAAAAGGGGCTCTTTAACTTTAAAACCCCCACCTTCAGCTGGCCCGTAGGGACTTCTCCCCCTCCCCCTCCCTCTTCCCCCCTCCCATTGGGTGAAATAAGCAGCTGGAGCTTCCCCTGGCTTCAGCTGAGAGGGGGAATGCCCTTCCTTTCAGCTGAAGTTTAAAGCCCATTTGGGGCTTCCCCGGCTTCAGGTTGCCCCTCGGGGAGTTCCCCTCAGGCCAGCTGAAGCAAGCTGGGGAGAGACAACAAAGGGCCCCTTTCCCTCGCCTTGCAAGCCTCGGGGAAAGGGGCTCTTTAATTTTTAAACCCCACAGCTTCAGCTGGCTGGCGGGGAATCAGGTGGGCGGGGCCAGCTGACACATGATAACTTTGGAGAGGTGCTGGAACGCCATTCCACTGCATTCCAGTTGAAAAAAAGCCCTGCCTACCATAAATGTATGGCCTACCTTTCTATTTTGTTCTCTCTCACCTGTAGTATTAACAAAAGTGAATAGAATGTTCTCTGTGATGAGATTAGCCCTTCAAAGCATGAGCTATTCTTTGCCATGTTTACTTTGAGTGCTTCATTTTTTACTTGTTCCTTACTGATTTTCAACTGACCACCTGCTGGAAAGCCCAGTAGGTAAGTTTCAAATGATGCCAGTCCTTGCTTCTGCTGGGAGCGAATGCTTCTTTTTGCATTGGGGTGAGCAACAGAAGGCAAACTCCTGCCCCTGAGCACCCCAGTTTCACCAAACAGGCCTGGCACAATGCTGCGTACGGGGAGCTCCATCACGCACACCTGGGGCCCGCTACACTTCTTGCCAGAAATGTTGACTCATTGCTCTCTCCTTGACCCGCCAGACCTGCTGGACGTTCACTCGGTCACGGGGATCATCGTGGGAGTCTGTCTGGGCCTGCTCTGCATTCTCTTCTGCATGTGTGCCACCTTCCACAGCAACAAACCGAAGTAAGTCCTTACAATCACTAGACCAAGGCATGATGCTGTGACTCTCCCAGCCAAATTTCTGACTCTGCCCTTGGCTGTGTCAAGCAGAAGTGTGCTGAGAGTTCACTGCTGGGACTTAATTTTCAGGCCCTGCTTTGGATCTGACCATGGCACATGGGGAGAAGAGGGCTTAAGTCTTCCCCGGTCTCCCCTCTGCTCTGATTTCCTAATCTTAAAACAGCCCCAGGGAGATCCTTTTTGCCCCTTGGAGGCAACTGTGTGTTCTAATGAACTGCACGTGTACCGATGGGCTACGTGTAATTTTTCTCAGTGGGGCCAATATGGGGCTTTTTCTGGTTGGGAGAATGGTGCAATGGAGAGCTTTAAGGCCCTTCTCCGCTTGCACCGTGGGCCAGATCCCAATCAGGCACCTGTACTTCTGAAAATTAAGCTTCAGCATAGAACTCCCAGGGCATGTCTGCTTGTCAGGATGCGTGGCAGATCGAGGGGCACCGTACTGTGCATTCAGGACATCAGCCAGTGTTCGAGCATCTGCTTTGATTGCTGAAAAATGCAAGTTCTTGGCATCTCCAATCAGAAGGAGTTGGGTCTTGGGTGTTTCTCTGCCTGGAGAGCTGTTGACAGCCAGACTAGGCAGTATAGAAAGTGGATCGAGGCTCTGACTTGGTTCAGTCTGGGAAGCTTTACCTGTTTCCCATATGTTTCATATGTCATGGCAGCCTTCAGAAGGTTAGGCTGCAATACAGTAACTTTGCACCCCCTCCATGGTCTTGGTTGGATGAGGATTGGAACCTAAGGCCTGGTCTGCATAGTACAGCGAACCGGGATCCTCAGCGGTTAGGAGTAGGAGTGCTTGTCAGAAGCGCTGGTTGTTGCAAAGGCTGAGTACGCTGCATTGCATGCTGCTTCAGGAAGCCGCTTCTTCAAAATGGCTGCAGTGCTAGGGAAAATGCAGGAATGTGTGGAGGAAATGCACGCTGAATCGCAGCAAAGAGGAACTTCTGGACAATGCAAAACAGATGGACATGCTATATTGTCGAAGGCTTTCACGGCCGGAGAACGATGGTTGTTGTGGGTTTTCCGGGCTGTATAGCCGTGGTCTTGGCATTGTAGTTCCTCATGTTTCGCCAGCAGCTGTCGCTGGCATCTTCGGAGGTGTAGCACCAAAAGACAGAGATCTCTCAGTGTCCCAGTGTCTCCGTGTCCCTCTGGGACACTGAGAGATCTCTGTCTTTTGGTGCTACACCTCCGAAGATGCCAGCGACAGCTGCTGGCGAAACATGAGGAACTACAATGCCAAGACCACGGCAATACAGCCTAGAAAATCCACAACAACCAAGATGGACATGCTCTTCTTCTCCCAGATGGAACCCTATGGTGGTCAGGATGTGCATCCTAGCAATAAGCCAGTGATAAAGTGCAAGGGCTACAGCGTTGGAGTGTGTGCTTTGCATGTGGAAGGGAAGGTGTCAGGTTCCGTCCTCCAGAGCCCAGGTAGCGGGGACTGGGAGAGCCAGTTTGGTGTAGTGGTTAAGAGCGTGGGACTCTAGTCTGGAGAGCTGGGTTTGATTCCTCACTCCTCCACTTGAAGCCAGCTGGGTGACCTTGGGCCAGTCACAGCTTCTAGCTCTCTCAGCCTCACCCACCTCACACGGTGTTTTGATGTGGGGATAATAATGACATGCTTTGTAAACCGCTCTGAGTGGGTGTTAAGTCATCCTGAAGCATAGTATATAAATCTAATGTTGTTGTTGTTGTTGTCGTCGTTGTCGTCATCATCATCATCATTTCCCAACTGTGGAGGACAACTGACAGTTCTGAGCAAGAAGGACCAAGGGGTCTGGCTCAGCATAAGCAGGTTCATCTGTTCCTGTATTATGGTTTGGTGCCTGGCCAGTGTACAGTAGTTTTTGTTCCTCTTTTGCAGGGAATCAGTGCCCGGTTTGGATTCCCAAGCAGCCAGGAACCATGTGTACTATCACTGGAACCGGCAGCCGCTGCCTCCCCCAGTGGTTCCATCCGATTCACATGAGCTGGAGTCTCTCATGTCCCCGCTCCCCGAGGATGCTCCCTCACCCCTGACAGACATGGACCTCCCGAAAGTGCAGGGCCTTATCCAGGGCAGCCCTCTGGAGGACAGCGCAAGCCACATCATAAGGAAGGTATTCATTTATTTGTTTATCCTCTTTTTTTTAACAGAGTTTGGGCCACTATTCTCCTGTCCTCCATTTTATCCTCCCAACAACCCTGTGAGGTAGGTTAGGTCGGGAGAGAGAGTCTAGCCCAAGGTCACCCAGTAAGCTTCCATGGCGGAACAGGGATTTGAATTTGGGTCTCCTAAATCCTAGCCCCTCTCTAACCACTAGATAACGCTAGCCCTTAGTCATCTAGCATGGGACACCATGTTATACTTTATTGATGAATGCAAGCGAGTGCTACAGCGGATCCCACTTACAATTTCATAGATGCCTTTTCATGCATTGGGGCTTGCCTTTGACATTAGCAACCCGCAGCCAGGGTATGCAGTATTACCGGACACGTAAGCATCATTTACACCCCCTCCCCCAAAATTCCAATATGGAGTCTCAGATATGAGTTATATATCTGACATACCCCTGACTCATCAAACTAGTCTATCGCTGAAATTTACTGTCAAGCTCATTCTCCTTCAGTATGAAATAAATTACAGTTGCCAAATTATATGAATGGTTCTTAAGATCGTTCAGAGTTGTTAATTTCATCGCAGTGCCTACCCTCTAATCCACCAGCACTTTCTAGAGGGTTCCAGGTGTAAATTTAGAAGCTCTTAATAGATTACAACATCATATTCTTCAGGTAGAGAAATCTTAAACTTCCAGGGAGATAGATCAAGATGAGTAGCCAAGTTAGTCTTTCTGTAGCAGTTGAACAGACGAAGAGTCCAGTAGCACCTATAAAACTAACAAAATTAGTGGTAGGTAGGTAGGTAGGTAGGTAGCTTACATGAGTCACAGCTCACTTCTTCAGATATCTGAACTGGACTCTTGCTCTTTTCTACCTCAACTTCCAGGCTACTGCAACTCACTCTCCGTGGCTGCCTTTGAACACTGTTCTGAAGCTTCTCTTTGGTTGTTTCCAGCTTGGGGTGGGGGAGTGCAACAGCGAGTGATGTGAGGTTGATGTCCACACGCCCTGTTCCCACCCTGCTTCCTCTGCTGACCCTCCCCGGCCCACATTCCCCCCCCCTTTAAAGCGCATTTTCCTCTTTTTTTCCTAGCTTCATTGGGGTGCTACATTATGGCTGCTTTCATTCTCGTTGGATAATGTGCTTCCAATTCACTTTAGCAATCATTTGCAACAAGATTTTTTGAAAAACCCACTTGCAAAGGGTTGATAAAAGTGCATTGGAAGTGCACTATCCAACACGTGTGGAAACAGCCATATGGCTCAATTTAAGGATTCCTCCAGGGGCGAGGAGTGTGGAGTTTAGCGCTGTTATTTTGAACGTGGAGCTTAGATCCCACTCCCAATGGTAACTGTGCTGCAGGCTTTTGCTTAACTTCAAAGGAAACAAGGTTTGTAATTTCTCCAGAGTAAAAGGTTTTAAAAAGGGAGCCAGATGAGTTGTGCACAGGTTCGGCATAATGCCGTCTGGATGCTACCTTTTGCCACGGGGGAGTTCTTGCTCTTTACTCAGGGAGAAATGGCTGTATGGACACAAACTTTGTTCAGAATGCAATGGCATGCAAGACTGCTAAAAGGATCTGATGCTGTAGAAAAGAGCAAGAGTCCAGTAGCACCTTTAAGACTAACAAAATTTATGGTAGGGCGTGAGCTTTTCTCAGTCACAGCTCACTTCTTCAGATATCATGATCTGCATTACAGAGAATATATACCACCAATTTTGAAAGGCCTATGCTGGCTGACAGTTTGCTGATGATCTCAGCTGGTAGGGAATGAGGCCATTCCTTATGAGGGAAGAGAGTCCTTCCAAGATCCTGGTCCCAGGCTGGTCACTGCCGGCACTTTGAATTCGGCCCCAAATCAAAGACTCAGCTTCATAGGTGAGGTGGCTGACCTCTAATGACGGGGCTTTTCTAGTGGTGGCAACTGGGCTTGGGAACGTCTTCGCCACATATCTGATGTTAAGTGACAGGTGAAGACTCTCCTTTTTGCCCAGGCTTTTCTATTGGTTTCTCCCCATTGAAAGATGTGCTGACTCCGGGTTTTATGGCTGTTTTTTGCTGCTTGTTGTTCTTTTAATGATTGTGATTTTTTTTCTTTTTATGCTACTGTTTTCATTGTTGTGATTTTTTTTGTAATAATGCCGTGCTGCATTATATTATGGCGGCAGACTGCCTCAGGCTGAAAGACTGCAACTTGAAAAGTTTGAAATAAATAATGGTGGAGATGGTGGAGAGAGCCAGTTTGGTGTAGTGGTTAAGCACAGCAGGCCTCGAATCTGAAGAACCGGGTTTGATTCCCCACTCCTCCGCTTGAAGCCAGCTGGGTGACCTTGGGTCAGTCACAGCTCTTTCAGAGCTCTCTCAGCCCCACCCACCTCACAGGGGGATTGTAGTGGAGATAATAATAACATACTTTGTAAACCGCTCTGAGTGGATGTTAAGTTGTCCTGAATGGTGGCATGTAAATCGAACGTTGTTGTTGATGAGATGCAGAATTTCATAGAGGTATGCCTGCTCCCGTTTTCCAAAACTGTATAAATGGACGAAAAATGACCCTTTGCATTGCAACAATGCCAGCCATCATCACAGCTTGTGAGTTAGATGCTGTAATGTCCCCCTTTTGCTGTGGGTTGCCAGGTCAGTGTATTCACTCAGGCACTCGTCCTCAAGTCCATTCAGCAGAGAGAAGCTGGCTCAAAACATCAGCCATTGATTTGCAAGAAGACAACTCCGACAACCGACAACTTCCGCTAACATACAAAACTGGAAAACAGAATAGGCTCAAACTAAGTCACACAGATATTAGGGGAGGAGCAGACTGTTCCATTATATACATACATACAGGGCTTTTTTTCAGCTGGAACGCAGTGGAACAGAGTTCCGGAACCTCTTGAAAATGGTCACATGGCTGGTGGCCCCGCCCCCTGATCTCCAGACAGAGGGGAGTTTAGATTGCCCTCCGCGCCGCTGGCGGAGGGCATGTGACCAGCCACGTGACCATTTTCACGGAGGGCAACCCACTGAGTTCCACCACCTCTTTTCCCAGAAAAAAAGCCCTGCATACATATATACAATAAACATACCACAGGTGCCATCTTACTTCTTCTGGGACAACTTTATAATCTTCTGTAGGAGAAGACTGACTGGCACAGTTTTCATGAGGAGGAAATACAGGCAGTTATATTTTCTGGGCGAAGAGAGATCAGACACACGTCTGCCCCTTCCAGACCTCCCCGAAGGCTGTAGTTGGGATTTCTTTCGAGCTTTTGGTTATTCTTCGGATGTGCCATTTGCCTGCCAAAATCTTTGCCTTCTTCCCCCCGCCCGCGCCCCCTTAATTCTTTGCAGTGTCTGGAGCATTTCATTTCATTAGGGAATGTTTAATTGGCCTAATTTAGTTAATCTGTTTATGTCTGTCTTTGTAGCCCTTGGAGGATGCGTAAGGTAATTAGGAGATCGACTCAAGCAAGTGCAGGGGGAGCATGTGGGATTTCACATTTGCACGCCCCTGGCACTGAATTCCCCAGCATCGTGCAAACAGTTATCAAACGAAAACTCGAGGGAAAAGCGACAGGGGGTGTTGTGGTTTTAGCTTGGCAGTCAGCGTTGGCTAAAATGGATTTTCCAGAAGTGAAGCCCATGCGATGGAGAGTTAACCTTGGATCTGGGTTCAAGTTCTACCTGTGCCACAGGTTTGGCGCAGGGCCTTCATTCTTAACACTTGCTTCCTAGTTGTAAAATGGGAATCCTAGCACCAGTTGGCTTTGTCTGTATTTGGGGGTGGGGGGCGGTACTTGGGATGGCTCACGAGTTTGACCTGGATGTGAGAGCAGGTCCCACTGAAGAACTTGATGGAAACATCCAGACGAAAGCTCTTCATAGCCCTTTGCTTTCCCCTTCGCTGTAGGTTCATTGTTGCCCTAACTTGGAAGGAGCAGGTGCCAAATGCATCTCAAACGGCCAAGGCTAACCCTGCGACGGGCATGCAGTTCGACTTGTCCGCTTCAGAGGGTTTTGGGGTGCTCATACCACCTCCTTCCCGGGCCCTACCAATGGTCTCTTATCCAGCATGCCCTTCCCAAAATTCTGAAGCGGCCCTGTTGAATGGCTCTAGGGCCAGGTAGAAGATGTAATATTGGCGCTGACGAGTCTGTAGAGGCTGTTGCCTCTTCCTGGTCATGGGAACGTGGAAGCTAAAGAGGGTTCCATGCAAATTGCCTCTGTTACGTATGTATGTATTATGTATGTATGTATGTTGTATGTATGTATGTATGGACTTCATAAGCCTGTTGTTTGTTAAAACAGGTTTAAGCTGGGAATTAATTTCATCAAAGATTTTAATCACATCTGTGGTGCTTTGTAAAAGAGATGATCTCAGTCTACTCACTTCCAGGGATGACAAGGTATCGGATAGGATGCAATGTAGTTTCCCGGACCATTTGAGCCTCCTAAGATTGGGATTCATGCTCTCAGCAAGGTCTGGTACTAGTTTCGCTAGGACATTAACGTTGGCAGTAAGAGACGGTCTCAAAGGACAGTGATCACTTAATGTTACATCTAAAACCTCAAATTTAAAAACCCGGTTAAATAGGTCAGGGGATATGGCTATGTAGTCAACAGTGCTGGTACCTGATGCCCCCACGTATGTAAAGGACCCCCCTGTGGAGTCAAAAGAGGTGCCATGCAAGATATGCAGGTTGGACAGAGAAAGCAGTTTCAGTAGTTTAAGGCCAAACTTATTTACTACTGAATCCTTTGCTGAGCGTTCTAAGACATGGGCATTTGTAGCAATCTGTGTACTCACACCATCTCTTGTATGTATGTATGTATGTATGTATGTATGTATGTATGTATGTATGCATGTGATGAAGAGAACTGAGGTTTTCAAAAGCTTATGCTACAGTAAAATTGGTTAGTCTTAAAGGTGCTACTGGACTCTTTTCGATTTTGCTACTACAGACTAACACGGCTAACTCCTCTGGATGTATGTATGTATGTCATTTATAATCCGCCTTTCTTACTTAGACTCCAGGTGGATTACATAGTGTGAGATTAGTACAATCAGTATCAAGGACATTTCCATACAGTGTCAAAGACATTTCCATAAACATCGCCATAGGGTAAATAAATACACTTTTACAAAGACATACCATTAGCAAGGATCCGATAGGGCCCCACTGAGAAGAAAGCTTCGGTCCCAAGACCTCATGGTACTCCGGACAAGTAGAGAAGTGCTTTGCGAAGTACCGGCTGCAAGTTCTTGCCATCAGCCGGGCCGAGAAAGGAGGCATCTTTCACCCCTTCTACACCCCCCTGTCCAGCCACTAGAGGGAAGCAGATGTACAGTCTAGCTTGAAGCCAGGCGGATTCCTGAAAGCAAGATTCTCCTTTCTGCTAGCAGGGTGCGGGGTGAATGGAAAGATTGAGACTAGGACTTCCAACTTTACATTGGGAAATTCCTGCAGATTTAGGGGTAGAGCCGGGGGAAGGCAGGTTCAGGGAGGGCAGGGTCCTCAGTAGATTAAAATGCCATGGAGTCCACCCTTCAAAGTAGCCATTTTCTTCAGGGCAATTGATCTCTGTCATCTGGAGTTGAGTTGTAATTCTAGGAGATCTCCAGGCCCTACCTGGAGGTTGGCAACCCTAGGAGAAACCTGACGGGTTCTTCCAGTCTTTACTAAACCCTGCAGCTTAAAACTGCCAGAATGAACGAGGACCTCTCATTTTAAAGAAGCCCCTTTACCTACTTCCAGAAGTACCTAAATCCAGGAGGTTTGCCCCTATTAGTCTATTGCAGCAAAAATAACCCGGAGTTTCGCGGCACCTTAAAGACAAACAACTTATTCTTCTGGCATCAGCTTTTGAGAACTGAGCGCAAAACCAGGGAAATTACCTTCTTTCCAGTTCTTGTGAATGGTCTGCATACATTTCTTCATTACGTTTTAATTTTTACATAACATCCAAAATCCAAAACAAAATCTATGCAATAACTGTTTTAGGACCAACCAAACCATTGTGCAAGCTTTTGAGCTCATCAGAATTCTTCGTTAGACAAGATGTTACAAAAATGGGAGGGTGGTGTTTTAGGGCATGATCTTTAGACTCTGTCTTGCTAGCTTTTCATGTGAAATGCTGAACAGACTTGCTGTCTTGAATTGCTGCTGTTGTTAGATTATAGCTGTTGCATCCTGGGAACAACTTGCTTTTCTTCACTTGTGGAACTGGCTGCCAAAGGATGTGGTGATGGAGGATGGGGCTATCAATGGCTACCAGTCATGGTGGATATTTACTCCCTGCAGTACCAGAGGCAGTATGCCTCTTTATATCAGTTGCTGGGGAGCACATGTGGGAGGATGGTGTTTCAATCACCCTGCTTGCCAGTTTGGCGTAGTGAGCGGCAGGACTGTAATCTGGAGAGCCAGGTTTGATTTCCCACTCCTCCGCTTGAAGCCAGCTGGGTGATCTTGGGTTAGTCGTAGCTCTCTCGGAGATCTCTCAGCCCCACCCACCTCACAGGGTGATTGTCATGAGGATAATAATAACACACTTTGTAAACTGGTCTATGTGGACATTAAGTTGTCCTAAAAGGTGGTATACAAATTGAATGTTGTTGTTCTTCCTAGAGGCAGCTGATCGGCCAGTGTGTGAACAGAATCCTAGACTAGATAGGCCTTTGGTGTGACCCAGAAGGGCTCTTCTTATGTAGCTTTATCTATTGTACTGATTTGTTTATTTTAACTATGACACTAGATGTAACTGTTTTAGCTGACGTGATGTACGGTTTTGTAAACTTGTGTTGGCCTATGGCAATAGACAATAAACTTACTTACAGGGCTTTTTTTCAGCTGGAACGTGGTGGAACGGAGTTCCGGCACCTCTTGAAAATGATCACATGGCTGGTGGCCCCGCCCCCTGACCTCCAGACAGAGGGGAGTTTAGATTGCTCTCCGCGCCATGGCGTTGAGGGCAATCTAAACTCCCCTCTATCTGGAGATCAGGGGGCGGGGCCACCGCCCATGTGACCATTTTCACCAAGGGTGATTTAAACTTTTAAACCCCCCCCCCCCCGTTTCAGCTGACCCAAAGTGACGTCATTGTGCGGTCCTGAGTTCCACCATTGAGTTCCACTACCTCTTTTTCCTGAAAAAAAGCCCTGGATATGAAGCATCTCTGAGTCTCCTCCTTCTTTTTCTTGCTTGGTGAAAACCTGTTCAGAAAACTCCTAAAACTACCTGCTGGCTTTTTCTGTTGCTGAAAATTCATTTCCTTTGTCCTGGAGCCTTTGATGTACTAACTACCTCTATCTCAGCTTGGCTCCCGTTTTTAATATTACTCTGAGGAACTCCACTTTTTCTCACCACCCCGCATTTCCACCCATCACTCGGCCCTGGGGAAAAGCCGTTGCTTTAATCATTTCTTTATCTGTCACCTTATATACAAACCGTTTTGTCAATGTTGCTGGAAAAGCAAAATAGGAGAATTTTGCCCTGCCGTTTTTAGTGGCAGATTTTGGAATCTGGCTTTGAGGTTTGTGTCCTGCGGGATATAACACAGGGAAAGCTCCGCATCTGATTTTAAAGCCTGCCAGATTGCTAGCTTTATGGATAAAAGGTAACCATGGCAGATTTGGCTCCCATCAGGGGATCCAGATCACAGTAGTCCTGGTGGACTGTAAGTTATACATTGACAGTGTTTTCTTCATGACCTGATACACCGGGGCACCTCCTTAAACAACGTGTTGTTTAACAAGTTTGATATTTAGTTCTTCCCTAATCTTTTTCCTTTCATCTCTGTGTGTGCAAGGATTACGACATGGAAAGTTCCCCAGGCAGCATACTGTGTGAGTCTCCCGAGTGTATAGCAGGGCCCACAAACCTGGCTGTGGCATGAAGTCAGCGCTGCACTCCTATCCCAAAGAAAGATCATACGGGAGGCAGGCAATATGCCTGTAACCGTGACATGAGCTGCCGGGGCCTCCTGTGTGTCTTCTGGTGTCTTGACCCCAAAGATTGGCCACGGCTGCCTGACTCCTGAGCCAGAGGGGCTTCCCTGTGAAGGAACTCTTCATTCCTTTTCGCCCCTTTATGCCTGCTGATCGCCAAAGGCGCTTGCAGAAGGTCATAACATGGCAGGGGGAAAAACAGGACATCTGTTTTCTCCATTTTGAGCCAGATGGGCTGAGGCAGGAAGTAGGTCAGCTCAACTTGGGCCGAGGTCAAGCTGGTGTCAGGAAAGGGTCTTACTCCAAGGTCTCATCGCTGTGCCAGGACTGCCACATGCGAAACAGATTCCAGGTCTCTTCTTGTTCCTGTGCAGCATGGGAAGGCCTGGCTTGACTTTATTTTTGTTGTTAATCTGTGGAGGAAAACAGGGCAGGAGCAGGGCACTACGGTTGGGGCCACTTAGAGGGGCTGGATCCAGAGCCTTCAAGGTCCGCACACTCCCAATTTTAGATACAGTTCTGGCTTGAGCCCGAAAGCTCAGTCATTTCAACTTGACGTTTTAACATTAAGTAGAAAGAACACGGGGAAAGTTTTTTGTGGGACGAGGTTGGGGGAAGAAGGCAGGGTAGGAGCAGCTCAGTGGGAGGCTGGGGGTTGGTTCCCCACCACTGTCATGCCCCTCTCAAAATATCTGAGGGTAAAAAAACTTTGTGGGTGTTTCCAGCACCTTTAGAAATGTCCCCTCCAAGTGGCTCCCACTCTCCAAAGCCATGGATTAAGGTGTGCATTCAATAGTTTATGGCCAGAAGAACTGGGAAGTCGAGAGGGGAGACCTTGGAAAAATTGCCTTCTGCCGATATAATTTAATTAGGCCTACAAACAAGCTAATATTTGTTGCCTGCATAGGGTTACCGGGTCCCCTGACCCACCGGGCAGGATGGCACTTCCAGGAAGTGATGTCATTGTGCGGGGTGGTGGTCACATGCCTCCCCGGGAGCACGGGGGCGCTCTGCAGGGGGCTGAATCAGGCCTGATTTTTATTTTCATTCTTACTCCTTTTTCCCAGCATAATTTAAAAATGTGCTTCTTTTATACCCTGCACTTCAAGAGAATGAGGCCTTTTGTTTCCTGTGTCCGGGGCCTCCCAACCTCATTGCTGTGTTATATTCTTTGTTTTGCCTCTGTGTGAATTTTCTCCATGAGGTCTCACAACTTCGAGCATTACAGTGTGGTGATGGCACTGCCTTTTATCACCCCCCCACAAAGTTGCTTCTTATTCCTGAGTGGCACAAGAAATAATTCCTTCCCTTTGATTCCGTAGCTGCCTTGGGATAAGCCACTTGATAGCTGGCCAAGCAACATCACCAGCCACGGAGAGACCATTACAAAGGAACCGACTGTGGGTTCGAACGGAGCCTTGAAGATGGCGTCCAAAGGGGGGCAGAACCTCCTGTTACATGCTTTGGTTTATGAGGCTGTTATGGTGGGTATTTTAGGCACGGGATGTTTCCTCTTTAGTCCAGGAAGGGAAAGATCCAATATTTATTCTAAAGGGCATCTTTAGAATGCCCAAGTGCAGTGGACAATATGACTTTTACCCAAGGGCTTTTTTTCTGAGGGAAAAGGCGGAGGAACTCAGGACCGCACAATGACGTCACTTTGGGTCAGCTGGAAGAAGGGGGAGTTTTTTAAAGTTTAATTCACCCTTGGCAAAAATGGTCACATGGCCAGTGGCCCCGCCCCCTGATCTCCAGACAGAGGGGAGTTTAGATTGCCCTCCGCGCAGCTCGGCGGCACAGAGGGCAATCTAAGCTCCCCTCTGTCTGGAGATCAGGGGGCGGGGCCACCAGCCATGTGACCATTTTCAAGAGGGGCCAGAACTCCATTCCACCACGTTCCAGCTGAAAAAAAGCCCTGCTTTTACCTCCTGTGTCATGCTCCGGAGATCCAGTATTTTCTGCAAACTGACTTCCTTGTGCAGAGAAAAACAAGCTGATTCATTCGTTTGGCACTTGTCTTGATAAGGACTTATTCCTAAGTGCTGCATTTTCTCCATACAGATTTGTTCCTCTGCCTTATCCTACCAGTAGCTCTGTGGGGCTGAGATTTAGGTCGAATCCACATTCACCCATTACCCGCATGTTTATCGGATATCTTCTGTTTGCCTCCAATCCGTGATTTTTTCCTCTTCGTTCACATCCCTGCTTCCAATCCGCCTTTCTCGCGCGCCCCTCCGGTCACACGGCTGCTCGAAAACTGCTTTTTTGGGCGGGACCTTTTTTCCCCGCCCATTTTTTAAAAAAATTTTTGAGCTCACTTTTCCGTTATTTCGATCTTGTGTTATAAAGAAACATCATTGAAGATAATGATGCCTCTCCTTCCCCCACTGACAGCACTGATGGCTCTTCCGTTTCTTTTTTGGAAATTTTGAAGCATGCGGGAAGCTTTCGTGGGCATTTCCTATGCAGGACAGTTCAGTGCTCAAATTTTACTGAAGTTTCACAAAGCCAAGCTTTGGGCGGGTTCAGGCCGGTCAGTCACTTTGGATGAAGAGGCTGGTTTGAAAGGTGGTTTGAAAGGTGCAGTTTGAAAGGCTTGTTTGAAAGGTGCGGGTTGCATGTCTGTGCGAGTGGAGCGTGCCGAGACGCCACCCAGCCGTCCGCTCCCCCTTCCCCCCTCTCCAAGACTGGAGCGGCAGCGCCTGCGGGGTCAAGCCGGCTTGGTGGCCAGAGGGCCGTTTACCCCAAGGGGGGAAGGCTGCGCACCCTCCCCTCCCGCGGACCGCCGCGCTGATGGGCGACCTCGCAGGGGCAGGCGCCCCGCGAGCTGGGCCTTTGCGTGGCGAGCGCCTGAGCCGGAGCGCCCACAGTGGAGAGGGCGCCTCGCAGCGCAGCGCATTCTCGCCCCCCGGCAGCGCAGCACTGGCTCACTGCAGAGAGAGGCTTGGAGGGACGCGGCTGTCTCCTCGGCCGGCATCCCCGGCCCGCCGCCGGGGCAGCAGTTTTTAAAATCCCTGTTCGTCTTCAGCCCCCCTCCGCGGATGTGCCAGCCCACGGGCCAAGCCACCTTTGCTGTCCCGGCAGCCCCCGCAAGCCCCGCCGTTCGGCTCAGCCGGGGATGCCTTGGCCAGTCCCTTCTCCGCTCTGAGCCGGGAGCCTCCAGCTGTGCCTGGGCTTCGACTCGGTCTGCTGGGCACCTTCTTGACCCCGGCGGGAGAGGAGGCGAGTGATGAGCCCGCCGGCTTCCCAGCGCCTCCAGCCCCGCCACTGGGGCGGCCCTCGGCAGCGACTGTTTTCTTTATTTTGAATGATTGATTCACTGTAATTTCGATATTACAGTAATATAAAATAAAAAAATAAAAAACAGTTAAAAAGGAAGTTTTGCGAGTCCGTTCTGAGGATGGATTCACCTCAAAATGATTTTTCAAACTACCAGATTTGATTCAGAAACAGCATAATCAATAAATCCAATGCTATGAAGTCAAAAACAGTCTTTTGCAGACTACGGAGCTCTTGCAAGTTGAATCAGCCAATAGGAACTCTCGGAACGGCCGGAGAGACAGGAAGGGGGGTGGTTTTTAAAAAAACCGCGTAAATTGCGCATTGGACCGTTCACGGCCACCGTGAAACTCCCGTTGAAAAACTGTGACCACATATTCGGGAGAAATGCAAATGAAATGCGTCTGTTTAATGAGGTAATGTGACCAGCACTCGGGATTGCGGGGAGAATGCGGGGAAAACGCGGAAAAAAAAAAGTAATGTGGATTTGGCCTTACTTCTCTTTATTTATTTGCATATTTATACTCTGCTTACAGCATCAATTACCGCTCCTTCCAATTTTATTCTTGCAACCTATGCTGCTTATGTCTAACGGCATGTTCTTTTATAGCATATTTTAAAATTGTAAGCCGCCTTGAGCAGGACACAGCATAGAAATATCTCTATACATAATTGAGAAAGCGTGTTCCTGACGATTCACTTCGATTCCGCTGCGCAGGCAGGGGATAAGAGGTGAGTTGCAGGAGCACATCAGGCTGCCTTCTCCCCTCCCCACCCTGCCGGTCCTGCACCCGTGCCTGCCAGCTGCTCAGTTTTCAGGCAGGTGGCAGGTGGGGGCACATGCCCCGCTGCTGTCTCCCCCCCACACACACACCTGACAACTTCCCAGTTCCAGGCGGCTGGCAGGTGGGGGCACGTGCCCCACTGTTTTCTCCCCTCCCCCACACCCCACTGCTTCCCCCCCCCATGCCCCACGCCTACCAACCTCCCAGTTCCTGGGTGGCAAGTGGAGGCCCATGCCCCACTGGTTTCTCCCCTCCCCTGTGCCCTTGCACTCCGCTGCTTTCTCCCCTCCCTTTCCGTGCCCCACGCCTGCCAACTTCTGAGTTCCCAGCTAGCTGGCAGGTGGTGGCATGCACCTCGCTGCTTTCTCCCTCCCCCCACGCCCCGTGCCTGCCAACCTCCTGGTTTCTGGCTGGCTGGCAGGCCGGAGCACATGCCTTGCTGCTTTCTCCCCACCTCCACCCTGTGTTCTGCTGCTTTCTCCCCTCCACCTCCACGCCCTGCACCTCCAGCCACCTGTCCCTGAGGGAACAGAGGCTAGGCCTCCCAGAAACCAGGTCTACCTCCCCTTCCTTGGCTGGTGTAGTAGACCTGGCCTCTGGCCCCACAGAGGCCAGGTCTACCTGCCACAGGTTTGCTGGCTGAGTAGACCTGGCTTTTTTACTCCTGGAAGCCAGGTCTACTGCCCATAGCCTTGCCAGGTAGACCCACAGAAACCAGGTCTACTATCCATTCCTTTACAGGCCAGTAGACCTGGCCTCCGTTACCTCGGGGGCTGGAACAGGCTGCCGTTGGGCACAGGAGCCCACCACAATGCCTGGTGCCACCTCCCCAGTGGTGCACCCTGCCTGTGGCAGCCCGATCCATCTCCAACAGGGTTGGAATGTGCCACTGCTGGACATAGGCACCCACATGACACCTTCCCTTACCCACTGCAGTGCTGGGGAGGGGGCAATGCCAGGCCCTGCCGTCTTGCACTCCTCCTGACCAAATCAGGCTGTGGCAGAGACAGCAATGCCTGGCACGGCTGCTCTGCCCTTTCTAGAGCCCGTTGTATTTTCCTCCCACAACGGGCTTTGTTAATAGTTCTAAATAAATCAATAAATAACAGCAACCCTGTGAAGTAGGTTAGGCTGAGAGTGCCCAAGATCACCTGAGGCAACAAGGTTTTGAACCTCTAACTACTATACCACACTGTTATGAGAACTAATACCTGGTCCAAGACCACCCAGTTTTGAGGACTGGTGATTTGCGACCCAGGTCTCTGTGGTTAAAGCTCAGCACTCAAACCACCACACCACACTTGGTGCCTTCATCTTCATACCTATTACTGCCTCCACTTTTGCCTGCATCTCTGTGGGTCACAGCTCTGGTGTACGGTCATGGATTATTTCTAAAATGATTTTTTTTCCCCTGGTGCAAAATGGACCCCTCCTCTGTGTGAGAGCTGAGAGGTAAACCTTGACCTGGCAGCGGAGGAACTAGAGAAAAGCAAACGTGCCTCAAATGGACAGGGGAAGGGGGGGAAGGGAGCCTGACAGTCTGGCTGTACTTCCTGTCCCCCCTCCTCTCTGGGGCCATCTGAGGAATGCTGAGGGGAGAAGGGTGGGTGTTTCTGGATGGGCCTAGAGGGCCTTCAGTTATAGATCCATAAAAGGAGGAGCTTCATTGGGGAGGAGGCCGGCAGGATTCCCGGTAACTTGTCTATAGAAGACCTCTCAATGCCGCCTGGCCAACGGAGAGTGGCACCGATTAGCAATTAGGGGGCAAAGTGTTTCGATGCCGAGTCGACCATCCAGTGGTTGGTGATATGGCCTGCCGTGCATACAAAAAGCTGCCTTTTTCATTTATTTTTATTATTTATATCATTTATAGTCCGCCTTTCTCACTGAGACTCAAGGCGGATTACGCGGCGTGAGATTAGTACAGTCTGTATCAAGGACAATTCCATTAAACAATGCCATAGGGTAAATAGATACAAGTTCACAAAGACATAGCATTAGCAGGAATCCAGTACAACATAATGGTGAGGTTTATGGTTCCTAACTCATTCGCGGGTCATCTGAGATCCCTTCCCTACAATACAGCCCTCTTATCTGAGTCAAAAAGCCTTTTGAATCATTCAGTTTTGCATCATTTGTGGAAAGCCAGGAGGGTGGGGGCTCTCTTGTCACGTCTTGGTGGATGTCTTGTTGCAGATAGGGAGTGAGATGTGGCGAAAGGAGACCTGGGTTCAAAGCTCAGAGCAACTTATTTTGCTGCTCTGGGCAAGTGACTGTGCGGGTCTGGTTGCAACTGAAAAGAGAGATAGACGTTAAATTAGGGCTGACAGCTAATTTTTAAGTTGACAGTTTGTGTAAGTGCAAGATGGTGCTTAGAAGGGTGTCATTCCGCTTAGGGTGGTGCTTGACACACAGGGACAGCTTTGTGTGATACCGCGACATCATTTCTAGCTGAAAAGAGTTGTCATTGCATTGCATAGAGACCAGCAAGAGGCCATGAAGGGCAGAGATATAGGGTGTGCTGTCACTTCCTTGGAAAGTCATAGAGTTTCCAGAAATTCCTGGAGAGGACTGATGTTACTTCTGTTTCTGTAATCAATTAAATCTATATGGCTATGCATATAGTAACACAAGAGTTCTTTTTATTTTGCTTACTTCATTCTTACCCCATATTTCTCCCTAAGGGGGAGCCAAAGAGGCTTACTTCGCTCCCCTCTTCTCCATTTTATCCTCACAACAACCCCATGAGTAGGCTAGGCTGAGTGTATGTGACTAGCCCAGAATTACCCAAAATAAAAGACCACTTGAACCTTTCCACAGCAGAAAGGGTATTCAAACCCAGGTGTCCCAGATCCTAGTCCTTGGCCATTTCCACACACGTTGAATAATGCACTTTCAATGCACTTTCGCAATCCTTTAGAAGTGGATTTTTTGTTCCACACATGGAAAATCAGTTTCAAATGTTCACTAAAGAGTATTGAAAGTGGATTATCCAGCGTGGGTGGAAGCAGCCCAACACTGTATCCTCTCTAATACGCCTGGTCCCAGATGGTGAACTCATTCATCTTAAAAGAGGTGAACTCGTTCTTCCTTCTACAAATGCCTTTTGTAAGGTGGCACCCACCTCCCATGCTTTTCTTGAGCCGCTAGCTGGGTCCGACTTCAGCCCCTGAGCCTCTGGGTTTCTGCTTGCTCTGAGGGTGTCTGGCCAACTACAACTCTGAGAGTGTCTGGCCAACTACAACTCTGAGAGTGTCTGGCCAACTACAACTACCTCACACACTTTGCTTTCCACTACACCAGCATCTTCACTGGTCAATGTGTTCTTTCAGCGCTCCATGTAAATTGTCCCTCTTCTTCGTCTGTGGAGCTTTCCTTGTTTTTTTTATTTTAGGTACTTCCAGGGCTTTCTTTCTGGGAAAAGAGGTGGTGGAACTCAGTGGGTTGCCCTCGGAGAAAATGGTCACATGGCTGGTGGCCCCGCCCCCTGATCTCCAGACAGAGGGGAGTTTAGATTGCCATCCGCGCTGCTCGACGGTACAGAGTGCAATCTAAACTCGCCTCTGTCTGGAGATCAGGGGGCGGGGCCACCAGCCATGTGACCATTTTCAAGAGGTTCCGGAACTCCGTTCCACCACAGTCCAGCTGAAAAAAAGCCCCGGGTACTTCACATGTATACTCTGCTTTTCTCTCCAACGGGACCCAAAGCAGCTTACTTCATTCTCTTCTCCCTTTTATCCTCACAACTGTGTGAGGTAGGTTAGGCAGAGTGTGTGTAAATGGCCCAGGATCCCCCAGAGAGCGTCCATGGCAGAGCAAGGAATTGAACATGGGTCTCTCAGATCTTAGTCTAATACTCTTAACCCCTATACCGCACTAGCACTCAGTCATATGCTGGATATAGTAAGAGAGTGTTTTATTCGCAGGATTCAGCTCCTTTTTATATATATACTAGCAACAAAGCCCGTTGTGGGAAAAAATACAGCGGGCTCTAGAAAACTGATTTGGCAGGCCCCTGGTATGGGTGGTGCGGCCATGCCAGGCCTCTTCACCGCCTCCATGGCCCAAATTAGGTGGCGCCGGGGGCAGCAAGGGCCACATTAGGTGAATGCAGAGCTGGGGAGCACTGGAGGGCCGCAAGTGTCCTGGCATGCTCTTGCACCTGGCAGCCGCCCAATTTGGCCCTGATTGGGGCCAAACTGGGCAGCTGCAGAGGCGGGGAGTACTTGGGGGGGGGCGCAGAAGCACATCCAGGTAAGCATGGGGGAAGGGGGGATGTTCAGCGGCCTCCTCAGTGAGCCATGTTGCAGAGGACTCACCTTTTATCACCGCAGAGGCGTGTGCGAGCATGCCTACATGGGGATAAGAGGTGAATCATCGCCAATACGGCTTGCCTTTTATATGTATAGATATAGAGCAGAACCACAAGTGACAAAAGGCACAGATTGGACACTTGTCTGCTTCCCTCAAGTTTTGATGGGAAATGTAGGCAGCTTGGCGGAATGTTGGACAAGTGACAGCTGAAAAGTCCATTGGACAGCAGGCAGAGAGCGAAGCTGCGAGACCAGGATGCCTACATTTCCCATCAAAACTTGAGGGAAGCAGACAAGTGTCCAATCTGTGCCTTTTGTCACTTGTGGTTCTGCTCATAGATGCGCCTGGAATTATTTTATTGAAAGTCACTTTCTTTTCTTTTGTCTCTTGAATAACACAGACTGGGAAGAAGGAACAAGTGCCCGGCAGCCTCAACCAGATGGAAGCGGAGGTCATCGTCCATTCTGATTTCTCAGCCTCCGACAAATATTACGATTCCCAACTACATGCCCTGGACACAGAAGTGTCCCTTTCTGAGGACGGCAGCCCCAAACGCCTCCCTCCAGAGGGAGTCCCATCTCAGCAGGCTTCTCCCAGCCACTCCAAGTTAAGCCAAGAAGATGAAAGTGAGCTGGAGGCCTGTGCTGCGTTGCTAAGGACAGAAAGGCAGACTCACAACATGGCCTCCGGGTTTCTGGGGACTGCCACTGGCTTCCCCAGGCCTGAGGAAAGCCTGGACTCGGTGGGGAGTGGGGACTCTGGCTTCCTTCAGGAACAGGGGGAGAATGTGGACCCTGTTCCCTGTGATGCTTTCCCCACAAGCCAGTCACAGGCCCTCCTCTGTGGTGGCCTTTCTAGTATCATCAGTTCTCCCACAGCATTTGAGAACATCGTATGCACACACCATCTTTGAAGAGAGCAATGACTAAATTTTTGTCCCTGGCAAAGCTAGGAATAGCGTAACATCCTCGATGGTACTAAATAGCCTCATAATTCAGAGGGTGGATGAAAAGGAGGGTGGAAAAAGGCTTCTCCAAGAGTATTTAGGAGAAGAGAACCATTCGTTAACTGTTTGCTTTCGAACCCTGAGGGCTGCTTCCTTTTAACCATTGCAGTTTTCTCCTTGGACCTCCTAGAACATTCAGTCTGTAAAACTGAGCAACTAGTATGCCAAGAACAGCGGGGGGGGGGAACGCAGGGGGGGCTTGGGCTGCGTCCAGCCACCTTTCCCCAACCTGCGTCACTCCTTCCTACCGCTGTGTACATTTGATTCTAAGCAAAGGGACCTTGGCCTATGGACCTGATGTTATGTGCCTGTGACTAGGAACATTTCCTGGCATGGTGCAAAGAAAACCAGGGTGGATCCATCTTTGGGCGGCCGTGGTGGTGGACAGCTCAGCCTAGAATTAGCTCAAGATTCCTGGGGCAGAGGAAACAGAGATCCAGGCAGGGAGAATGGAGTGGAGGTGACATGCCTGAAGGGAGATTGTGCCACAGGCATAGCTTCGTGACATCAGAGAAGAGCTGTGGAGCTCATGCTTTGTTGTAGATTGAATAGGCTGCGGAGCTCCGTGCGCTGTCTTTGAGCTGGCTGGACCCGCCCCTCCCCTGGCACCAAGATGGTCACTGGACCGCAGAACCGGCAGTTGCCGCTGTGACCATACTTGAAGCTATAGACATGGCTATGGAAGAGTCGTTTTCAAAATTCAGCTCTCCTTTTTTTAAAAAATGTAAAGCTTCTTGATGAATTTCAGCACAATAATATTAAGTATCAGCTTGCCAAATTAAGTACTTATGCAACCCTTTTGCATCCCCCACCTACCAAAAATATCTAGCAGCATCCACAACTGGAAATGCTGGGGGGAAATGCATTAGGAAATTTACCTTTTTTTGCAAACTCGCTTAGTTGGAATAATGGCTGGAGATATTTCCTCCCACCCTCAAAAGCCTGTCTGAGCTCTGCTTGAAGATATAAAGAAAGAAATATAAGGATAAAGACAATGTAAACTTTTCAGAGAGAATATTAGTACATTTTATCTCACTTTTGCCTCTGGTTAAACAGGTTTGATAGCAGTGGAAAAAAGAGTCCAGTAGCACCTATAAGACTACAAAAATTTGTGGTAGGGTATGAGCTTTCGTGAGTCACAGCTCACTTCTTCAGATACTTCTGAAAAGTGAGTCAGAGATACTTCTTCAGATCTGAAGAAGTGAGCTGTGACTCACAAAAGCTCATACCCTACCTCAAATTGCATGCAATTTTTTTTGTGTGCACATAAGGCAGGTTGAAGATGGCTAGGAGGCGACTTAAAATCCATTAAGTGATCTTGTGAATATAGTTTACTTATTCTGCAGGCTTTATCTCCAATATGCCTCCCTTGATACAAGCTGTGTCAGATAGGTATGAGCAGGGGTCATTTCGTAGAAAAGAGCTGGAAGAACTCATTAGCATAACTCATTAGCATATGCCACACCCCTGGATATAACTGGAAATGTGTCATTAGCATAACTGACTTGCATATGCCACACACCCTGACATCATCTATCCTGACTGTTTTGGACCCAATCCTGGCCATTCAGGGCCGAAATTGGACCCACAATGGCAAAAAGGCTGAATATGGCCAAAAAGGGGTCCAAAATGGTCAGGACTGGGCTGCTGCTGAGTGGGAGAGTGATCCACCACCCATCAGAGGCCCGATCTGGGCAGTTTCGGCCCCAATCCAGGCCAAAACAGGCCCAAAATGGCCGAGAGTCAGGTGGGTGGGGCCATCTGTCATGCGACCTCTTTGGGGAACTACCTCAAAATGTTCCTCCTCAAAATGAGCCCTGGGTGTGAGGTGCAGCACAGCTGGACATGGTTGTGTTGGCGCCAGTTGTTGTGTTGATGCCTGTGTCACATAAACAGTGGGACTGCATCTGAGACTGCATCCACACCATGACCTTTACTTGAAATGGGTGTATTTGACCAGAGTTTATTCCATAACAGAACTACCACAGCTGCATCCGCAGTCAAAGCTGCGGTTGCAGCTGTCTGTGAAAATGCTCTGGTATGATTCTCCTCTAATGGCAAACTGGGGTTTGTTATTATAGGAACGAGCTTGGAGACATGTAGGCTCCTGCGCGCTTCTCTCCTCCCTTTGTGGGCAGCCCAGTGGTGACATTTTGTTTTTGATGCTATATCCAAATCACCAACTGTGGTATGTTCTCTTCCCTACAGACGGGATCCGAACAAGGGCTAAATTACAGTTTGGAATCCCGGCATTTAGGGCAAGGGACAAATCATAGTTTGTGATCTGGACATAACCGTAAGCTATAGTTTCCCATGAAAGTGGGAGCTGCTGACAAAGAAAAGGGGAAGGGCATGCATGGCCAAGAATCCCCTTCCTTGTTGGAAGCTGGTGGAACGTAATGTAAATGCACTCAATTTTCAGAAAGGAAAAAAAATCATGGTTGTTGTGGATTTTCCGGGCTGTATTGCCGTGGTCTTGGCATTGTAGTTCCTGACGTTTCGCCAGCAGCTGTGGCTGGCATCTTCAGAGGTGTAGCACCAAAAGACCGAGATCTCTCAGTGTCACAGTGTCACAGCTGCTAACTGGTAGCTGGCGGTCCATAGTTTGAATCTGACTTGTAGATGTTCACTAATCGGCCTGCAGCTTCTAGGGGTGAAGGGAGCCCTTTAGTTCCATCCCAAATCCTCCTTGCGGCAGGATTTAGGAAATGTGTGGTGGAGGAGGACTCCGCTCAGGCAGCCTGTCTGTGTATCTCTTGAAGTTTTCCTCCACCCCTCATATAGGAAGCTGGTTGGTTAGAGGGGTTCAACCTCCACCAGCACTAGGTTTGCAAGGAAGAAAGAGAAAGGGGGTAGAAGCATTGCTCCGCCCCAATTCCTCATGTTCTCAACCGACCAATCTAGTTGCCTGCAAAACATTCACTGCATGGAGGGAACTTGGAATTGCTCCCTGTGGCGGCTGCCTCCACATGACACCAATTCATGCATTGAGGCACCTCCTATCCAGGTAGATAGGACAACCTGTCTCTCTGCTGCTGCAACATCACACCCACCTCTGCAGAGGTTTTTCCAGCAGTGTGAAGAAAAACATACAGACCCTTTTCTCTGAGTCCATTGTCAAGAGTTAGTATTTGGGGCTAGTTTATACATTCCACCGAATCAAAGCGATCAAGCATTTCCCAGACTCTGCCTCTGTAAGCTGCAGCTGTAGTTCGGGGTTTGCATGTTTGAATTGCTTGCTTTTGCAAAGTGATGGATTGGCCTTTTGAGATAATAGTTTTGATGTAGCGGATGTGCTAATTTTCTGAAAAAAAAGAAGGGACTATTCAAATATGCAGTACGCACACACACACACACGCTGCTGCCTGAAGTGGTCCAGTCCTTGCAAAGATTTTGAGCCTGTTGAATTTAAACTGGAAAGCCGCCTGCGCCATGACGGTTGCTTTGGTTAAGCATCGGCCCTTAATTTCTAACAGGCACATACAGCAGCTTTTTATACACTCTGCGAGTGCTTCTAACAACTTCTACAGAAAACAGAGAACCTTCCTCAGATACTGGGTCACTTCACCGGCTTGAACTTTTGACATTAACAGAGGGTGCAATCCCAGCAGGCCTTCTCTCGTGTGAGCTGAGATTAACAGAATTTCTTGGCTCCAGTTTCATTCAAAGGAGCTTGCGCGTGGAAGGAATTCTGCCAGAGGGTGCCCATAGGTTCTTGTACCTAATATTTTAGGTATTGATTGCTTTTTCTCTTTTTTAATGTATGACAATGTATTTTTTAATTTCCTCAGAGCATCTTTATTTTATTTAATTTTATAAAAAGAAAAAAAAGTTGCGTAGAGTGTGTTGTAGCATAGTGTTTTTACTACTACTTCTCTATTTTTATTTGTTCTTAACAACACAACTACCTCATGCTTGTTTAAAAAAAATAAAAGCAGTAGACCTTGTTCTTTTCCTGTGGTTTGTGCTTTGTATTTTGCGGAAGCATCTCGAGTACCAAGTGATGTGTTGGCAGCCACTTCTTGATATGTGTATTTGTTTAAAGTGTGTGTCTCCTTGCCTTATATCACAGAATCACAGAGTTGGAAGGGGCCATACAGACCATCTAGTCCAACCCCCTGCCCAATGCAGGAGCAGCCTAAAGCATCTCTGACAAATATTCATCCAGCCTCTTCTTGAAAACTGCCAGTGAGGGGGAGCTCACCACCTCCCTAGGCAGCTGATTCCACTTTTGAACTACTCTGACCGTGAAAAAGTTTTTCCTAATATCCAGCTGGTACGTCTCTGCATGTAATTTAAGCCCGTTGCTTCGGGTCCTAGACTTGGCTGCTAACTGGAACAGCTCCTTGCCCTCCTCCAAATGACAGCCTTTTAAATATTTAAAGAGAGCAATCACGTCCCCCCTCAATCTCCTCCAAACTAAACATTCCCAAGGCCCTCAGCCTTTCCACATAGGGCTCAGTCTCCAGACTCCTGATCATCCTTATCGCTCTCTTCTGCGCCATCTCGATTTTGTCCACATCCTTTTTGAAGTGGGGCCTCCAGAACTGCACACAATACTCCAGGTGTGGCCTGACCAAGGCAGTATAGAGAGGGACTATGACCTCCTGCGATTTCATTGCAATGGCCTTTTTGATACAACCCAAGACTGAGTTTGCCTTTTTTGCCACCACATCACACTGACTGCTCATATTTAGTTTACAGTCCACGCTTACCCCAAGATCTCTTCCACATACACTACTGCCCAGAAGTGTATCCCCCATCCAGTATTTGTGCTTCACATTTTTGTGGCCCAGATGTGATGCTGTGCACTTATCTATGTGCACAGTATTACAACTACCTATGTTGAATTGCATCCTGTTCACAACCTCCCACTTCTCCTGAGTATTCAGGTCTTGTTGAATTCTTCTTGGGTGTTTGCCACTCCTCCCAATTTTGGTATCATCAGATTCAAGGAACAAACTGCAACAGGACAGCTTTAAAAAGGAGTAGACAAATGCACAGACTGTCTCAGGGGATTAATAATTAGAATCATAGGGTTGGAAGGTACCTCTAGAGTCATCTAGTCCAATCCCCTGCACAATGCAGGAAATTCTCAAATACCACCCCCCCCACCCCCCACACACCCAGTGACCCTTACTCCATGCCCAGATGGCAAAACACCATTAGGAAACTGGCCTGGGGGAAATTGCTACATTACACCAAGGTGGTGATCAGTCTTACCCAGGGCTGTTGTAGCACAGTGGTTAAGTGGCTCGGCTGCGAATCAGCACTCTACTGGTTTGAATCCCACTACTGCCATGAGCTCAGTAGGTGGCCTTGAGGAAGCCACTCCTCTCAGCCCCACCTCGCCAGCTGCATTGTGGGGATAATAATAACACTAACTTGTTGGGTGGGGCACTAATCTGTCTAGAACAGTGGTATATAAGCACAGTTATTGTATCATTTGTTCAAAGCACTTCCCATGCATTATAACAAGAACCATTGCAAACAGACCTACAAAGTAGGTCAATATTATTGTACGCACATTGCATACCTTGGTCCTCAAGTGACTGTCCAGTTGCTTTGTGCTGAGGTGAGATTTGGACAAGCAGCGGCCAGGTTTGCAGCTCCTTTTCTTAGCCTGGTTCCATTAACTATGATTGCTGAATGGATCCTCCGTGCTCTATCTGTGCAGCTTCCCAGAAGGTTTCCATCTTGCCTCTGTTGGTCCCCTTGGTTCTGATCCGGTGGGCATCCTCTTCAGCGCAAACCATTGACTTCTACACTCTTGTTTCCTAATGTCCACAGATGCCAGTAGAAGGAGCAGAGCTGGGTGTGCAAATGAGAACTGGGTGTGCAAACAAAAGCCTGCTGGGATTTGTATCTGGATAAGAAGGAAAGAGTCAGGGATATTTGGCCAGGGAACAGTTTTAGTCTTCGAGACTCTTCTTCCTCAACGGAACTCATTACAATGTCCAGTAGAGACCCCCTCCCATTTTATCCTCTTTAACTGTGAATTGGGTTAGCCTGCAGCTCAGGAAACTCCTTGCCGGAGTAGACATTTGAATACAGGCAGGGCTTTTTTTCAGCCGGAACGCATAGGAACGGAGTTCTGGAACCTCTTGAAAATGGTCACATGACCGGTGGCCCTGCCCCCTGATCTCCAGGCAGAGGGGAGTTGAGATTGCCCTCCACGCTGAGCAGCATGGAGGGCAATCTAAACTCCCCTCTGTCTGGAGATCAGGGGGCGGGGCCACCAGCCATGTGACCATTTTCTCCGAGGGCAACCCACTGAGTTCCACTACCTCTTTTCCCAGAAAAAAAGCCCGGAACACAGGTCTCTGTTCAAAATTCAGCACTTCAACCACTCCACCACCCTCATCTCTGCAGGTCCAGCTGCAGCCTAATTGCTTAGATGCAAAACCAGCAGGGAATCTTGGCTTCTTTCTTACTATCCCCAGCCAATCAGTGATGGTGATTACAGTCCCAAAATCTACAACTCGTGGAAGCCTGTTTGAGTGCTCTAGAGGAATAGCAAGAGTAACTATGCAATTAAAATAATGGTGGTAATAATTCATACAGCCAAGGACTGTATCCATTGTACAAATGGATTGCCTAAAGCCAGTGTGGTGTGCTGGACAAGCCTAGAGCTCTCAGATCCTAGAATTCACACGCTGTTGTGGAAGCTTTTTGGTAACCTACCTCACAGAGTTGTTGTATGGATAAAATGGAGTAGAGAATGATATATGCTGCTTGAATCCCTGTTGGAGAGAATGGCGGAGTATAAATAAAGTAGATAAATAAAATGATACAATCCTAATTTTACAATTAAATGCCAGTGTGTAAAGGGGCGCCCTAACCTGGATAGCCAGATGAGCCTGATCTTGTCAGATCTCAGGGCCAAGCTACACATCACGAATGACACTTGAACGGCAAGTGTATTTCTCCCTGTTCACTTGCCCTCCACTCAATCCACTTGCTGTTCAAGTGTCATTCGTCATGTGTAGCTTGGCCCTCAGAAGCTAAGCAGGGTCGGCCTTGGTTATTAATTGGATGGGAGACCTCCAATAATGCCCTGGGTTGCAGAGTCAGGCAATGGCAAAGCACCTCTGTTATTCTTTTCCCATGAAAATCCCACCAGGGGTTGCCATAAGTCAGCTATGACTTGAGGGCACTCTCGATCACCACCAAAGGGACACAACTCAAGGCCTGTGCCTGTCAACCAAGAATTCCCTGGGCTCAGATCTCCTGTTGCTCATCAGCTGCTCCGCCCAGTCCTTGGACTTTGCTGGAAACTGCCACCCTCAATCTGGGAATGCCAGCTTTGCCAAGCACTTTGTAGCATAGCTTCATTCCTATAAAAAGGCTTGAAGGGAGCTGCCCATTTGAAGAATTCAACACATTTGGGAGTAATCAGGTGCCCTTTGCGCCCCCTCTCCAACACACGATATCACTGGACCTGCCAATCACAGAACAATGACCGCTGTCATACCCACGGTTGTTTACATACATGTTGATCAGATTTAAATGAACTGTAACCACTCATAAAAGAGATTTATATGCTGGCATGGTCGTTGGGAGGAATACATCTGCTTCAGGTACAGCACCGGTTAGGAAAGAAGGCAAACCAGATGTTTGGCTTAATTATGAAAAGCAGAGAGAAGGCAAAATGCCAAAGGGAGGTGGTGGTATCAGCCAAGCCGAGTTAACAGGCTTCCTAAGGGCCAAGATACAGGTGACGAGTTACAGTTGAATGGCAAGTGAACAGACTCACATGTATTCCTCCCTGTTCACTTGCGCTCCACTTGCACTCCACTTGATTGAGTGGAGTGCAAGTGGAGCGCAAGTGAACAGGGAGGAATACATGTGAGTCCCAAGCAATAAGTGACGAATGACGCTTGAACGGCAAGTGGATCGAGTGGAGAGCAAGTGGAGGGCAAGTGAACAGGGAGGAATACATGTGAGGGCCAAGCAACAAGTGACGAATGATGCTTGAACGGCAAGTGGATCAAGTGGAGAGCAAGTGGCGGGCAAGTGAACAGGGAGGAATACACTTGCCATTCAAGTCACTTGTAGATTGGCCCTTAGAGCCAAGCTACAAGTGACAAATTACACTTGCCTGGCAAGTGAGCAGACTCACGTGTATTCCTCCCTGTTCACTTGCCCTCCACTTGCACTCCACTAGATCAAGTGGAGCGCAAGTGGAGGGCAAGTGAACAGGGAGGAATACATGTGAGGGCCAAGCTACAAGTGACGAATGACACTTGAACGGCAAATGTATTTCTCCCTGTTCACTTGCACTCCACTCAATCCACTTGCCGTTCAAGTTTCATTTGTCACTTGTAGCTTGGCCCTCAGTCTGTTCACTTTTCAGGCAAGTGTAATTCGTCACTTGTAGCTTGGCCCTTAGTCTTTAAAACCGATGGTTCCATTCCAGGCAAGTGTTCAAAGGAAGCACAAGGTTCTTGATCCTTCGTTTTCCCTGTAATGCTAATGTGGGTGGGGGCATAGCTGCAGAAAAGAATTGGCAGGCCGAGCGGGGTATTTAATCCTTTCTCTCCTGCAGATTTTCATTTTATTTGGGGACTCCCCAAATTATTTTTTTTTCATTTAGTTAAAAAAAAATGGATCTGCTTTTCTTCCAATCGGGCCACACGCAAAACATGATAAGCCGCCCAAATATAAACAATATTTCATTACGAGACATTCCAAAGTGAGAGAAACTTCAAAAGGCAAGCTGTATGCCATTTAGCTGTTCTGAAAAACTCACCAAAAAAGGAAACCAGCTTTGCCGTGTTTTCTGAATACTGGGAGGATCGGAGCCATTTATCATGCCCCATACCGATGGGACAATTACCAAGAAGGCCTGGGGCTGAGCTGTGACCACACCAACTGAACAACGTGTAGGAACACGAGGCCCAAGAATCCCTTCACTACAGCGGGCATTGCTTATTTAGATGGGGTGTAGTGGTTAGAGTGTCAGGCTAGGATCTGGGCGAGCCCGGTTTGAATCCCCGCTCTGCCATGAAAGCTTGCTGAGGGACTTTGGGCCAGTCACACCCTCTTTATCCAGGAGGGAACTTAAAGAAATGGCCTTCCGGGCCCAACAGGGCCAGTTTAAGGAATTTGTTTGCTCCAAGCCAGGACCGTATTAACCCATGGCCAGGCCCCTAGGCTTTCAGGTATTTTGGGGGCCCTTCTGGCATGTCAATCTTTCATTTCACCACAGCTGAAAGACTAACAAAATTGGTGGCGGGGTGTGAGTTTTCAGGAGTCACCGCTCACTTTTTCAGATACTGAAGAAGTGCGCTGTGTGACTCACGAAAGCTCATACGCTACCACCAATTTTGTTAGTCTTATAGGTGCTACTGGACTCTGGCTCTTTTCTATATGTATCACAGTGTGAGTTTTTGTGTGTTGCAGCTTACTTTGAGCTCTGATTCACAAAAAGGCTATTCTGGGGGGAGGGAAAGGGTGGGGGAAAATGATATTGAGATGTTATTTGAAAGTTATATGTACTAACATTCTCACCTAATAAATTTTTTTTTAAAAAAAAGGCCATTCTGGAATAAATGTCGTCAGGTGGCACTGGACTTCTGCAATATTTTGGCAGTACATAATCTTGCCCTAATTCATCAAAACCCAAGCCGAGAAGGCACCATTTCCCATATCATCACCTGCCCCCCTTTTAATCCAAGAAAGCCGAATTGTTCCTGATGCAGCTGGAATTGTTATTACTACAAGCTCGGGCATAATCTGTTAGCAATGGCTGCGGAATTCGGTAGCTGTTCTGTGAAACGAAACGCCGCCACACGCGGCTATCGCTGGCAAGTGGTAAAATATGATTTCAGTGGTTTGTAACAGAATCTAGTCCAGCGAGGAGGGGGGGTTCAAATAAAGGGGAAGAGGGAAAGGGGGTGGAGGGAAGGGAGCCCTGCTGAGTCAGAGGAGCGCTGAGCTTCTACTGCTAGCAGGAAACGGTATATCACAGAGCTACAAACACACACTAGTATAGAGAAAGAGAGAGAATGAATAAAGGTGACTCAAAACGATCAGGAGATTGGAGTGCACATGAAAGTGCTGACAGAAGATGGGTAGGAGCCATATGATAGAGGTTTATAAAGCTCTGCATGGGGGAGAGAGGGCAGATAGAGAAAAGCTTGCCCTCCTCCTGTAAGACTTGAATTCTGGGTCACCCAATTAAGCTAGGCAATTGACAGTAAGCTGAGGACAGACCGAAGGAAGCGTCCCCCACAAAAGGCCCAGCTTGGCAAGAAATGTACCAATACGCTCCACTGTTCCCAATTCATTGTGTACTGGTTTCAAAGACCACGGTAAAGCCCTTCTGCCTGCTTGCTTCTGAGTAAACATGCAAAGGCCGGGGCTGCACACATGCATAACTGGAAGGCAGCTTGAGATTCAGTCTCCAGACTGGTTGATATTCTCACCACCCTTTGCTACAGTGGCCCCAGAAGCCTACAAAAAGCCGGGAAATGTGTCAGGAAATACAGGGACTGGTGAGGCTCTGATTTGATTCCTCTGATCTTATCCAAGTAGATCACCCTTTTACTGGGTTGGGGGTTCTGCTCTTCTCAGATGCTGGTTCTTGCAAGCCCTGCTTAGCCCAGCCATTCCCTCCGTCCAACTGCGATAGCGTTCATCAAGCTGCAGTGACGAAGCCTCTTGCAATTGATGGATGGGGGAATAGAAAAGGGCCCCTGGGAAAAGAAAGGCCCTGCGGCCGGCTCCCCACCCCTGCTTCTCCTCTGCCCGTGACAGCTTTTGCATTCAAGTCCCCTCCCTCAGTATTGTATTGTCGCTTGGAGTGTCAGTGACACCCCCCCCCCCGCACTGATCGCAGCTATTAGCATTGTGGAAATGCATTGAACATGGGGTGGGGGGGGCAAAGAACAGAGATAATGGGGATGGTGGGTGAATGGGAAGAACTGCCAAGTCCAAAGGCAGGCTGAGCAAAATTCAAAAGGGGACCGGTACTTCTTCCTCACACGCCCTTTGATACGTTAAACCTAGTTCAGACATGCTGTGTGGACAGTGACTTGTATGTGAGGACAGGCGCTTGCCTGTTGGCCACGCTGTGTCAGATGCGAATTTTGCAGGTGTAGATGGTCCTTTCATCTACACCCTTTGTGCTGTACCTGGCATTTCTCCTATGAACTTTAGGCTTTGAATTGCTGCTGACTATGTCTTATCTTGCCTTAGGGTAAAGGTAAAGGTAGTGCAAGCACCAAGTCATTACTGACCCATGGGGGGGATGTCACATCACGACGTTTTCTTGGCAGACTTTTTACGGGGTGGTTTGCCATTGCCTTCCCCAGTCATCTACACTTTACCCCCAGCAAACTGGGTACTCATTTTACCGAACTCGGAAGGATGGAACGGCTGAGTCAACCTTGAGCTGGCTTATTATTAGCACCTTAATGATTGTTCATAGGACTTTATGTTTATGTATGCACTAGCACTTTTCATACAGCCATTGTGGTGGGAAGTTTGCATGTAATAATATATATTGAAGGCAGTTTGTGTGTATAAGGAAATATTTATTACAAATAATAAGTCATTTATGTTGGAATATTGACTTATTGTTTAGTTAGTACGTCATGATATACTCTTTTGGCTATTGACTCTTGTGGTTCTCTCTGTACTGGTGGTTGGCATCTGTGTTGCCTCTGCTACACCCCCAACTGTGGGGAGAGGTGCAGAGTTTGCCCTCCTTTCATTTTGCCCTCCTGGAAACTCTCTCTTGGCTCCAGTGGGCCAGCCTAGGGTTGCCAACCTCTAAGTGAGTTACAAAGATGCAAAAATAAAACTGTGAATGCTAACTAAATATAAATCAAATTGCTTTATATATGTGTTTGTGTATATATGTGTATATGTGTGTGTGTGTATATGTATATATACATATAAAGCAATTTGATTTATATATAAGAGAATATTTACATGAAAATGTAAAGGATTTGTGATGCATTTGTGAGCCAGTTTGGTGTAGTGGTTAAGAACGGCAGGACTCTAATCTGGAGAGCCGGGTTTGATTCCCCACTCCTCCGCTTGAAGCGAGCTGGCTGACTTTGGGCTAGTCACAGCTCTCTTAGAGCTCTCTCAGCCCCACCCACTTCACAGGGTGTTTTGTTGTGGGGATAATAATGACATTCTTTGTGAACCACTCTGAGTGGGCATTAAGTTGTCCTGAAGGGCGATATATATAAATCAAACGTTATTATGTTATTATCACAATAAAATTTCACATGCCCTACATGCTAATCCAGAGATTATTACAATCTCTTACCAAAAGTCAAGTTGCAACCCACTATAAACAGAAAAGTTGCAAATACATAGCCGCTCTCTGAAAGATTAACTGAAAAGCAATAGCTGTTCTCTGGAAGCTTTGTTAACAATTAGTGAGTGATTCCGCATTTGTTGGATAATGCACTTCCAATCCTTTTTATAGATCATTTGGAACGGATTTTTTCGTGTGCGGAACAAAAAATCCACCTCAAACCATTGATAAAGTGCATTGAAAGTGCATTATCCAACGTGTGCGGAATCAGCCAGTAACTCTCATTGTTGAGATAAAATTAGGATGCTTTCCACCACCCATTTGCACACAAAGGAGATGGTACTTCGGACTCCTGCCGAGCTCTCCCTGACTTCTGCCCCCCCGCCAAAATCTCCAGGAACGTCTCAAGCGGGAGCTGGCAACCATGCTCTCCAAGCCTTTGCGCTTGCTCTCTCCCCCCCCACCCCCGCGGACTCCTCCCTCCTCCGCGGCGCTCTCGGGCAGGGGAAGGGAGCGGGCCGGGCATCGCTCGCAACTTTGGTGCCGCGGCGGCGGGCGAGGCGCTGTCCAGTGGGCCGGCCGGGAAAGCGCGCCGGCCGCGGCCTCTTTTGTTCTGCCCCCAGCGGGGGCCCCGCCAAGCAGGCAGGGAGGCGGAGCGAGCGAGCGCGGCCGGCCGGCCTGCCTGCCTGCCTGCCTGGGGAGCGGCGATGCTCCAGCAGCAGCTCCAGCGCCAGCAGCAGCTCCAGCGCCGCGCCGTCGAGAGCGAGCCGAGGCGAGCCGGGCGCCGGGCGCGCCGCGGAGATGCTGCCCGGCCGGCAAGATGGCGCAAGCCCGGCGCGCTGCTCCGCCGTGACGGGCTGCCCTGCCCGGGGCTGAGCCGCTAGCCGGGCCGCGGCCGGCAGGGCGCACGTGCGCCCGACCCGCCGGAGCCCAGCCGCCGCCCGAGCGCAGCCCCAGCCGCCCCAGCCGCCGAGCCTATGGCTTCTCCGCCCCGGGGCTGCCCGCCGGCGGGGCTCGCTTGCTCGCTGGCCCTCCTGCTCCTCGCCTGCCGGGCAGGTAATGACCTTCGCCGGGGCGCGCCCGGGGCTGCCCGCAAGCCGTGCCAAGGGCCGCGGGGAGGGCACGGGGCTGGCTCTTGGGGGCCGGCGGGGGAGGTAGACTGCCTCTGCATGCGGAGGGTCCCTGCTGGGGTGCTGCGCCCCCCCCCGGAGAAGTTGGTGGCGCGTCGTCTGCTCCGAAAAGTCAAGGCGGGCAGGGGGCTCCTGAGGCTTGCTGGACGGTTCCCCCCCCCTTTGCAGTTGGGCTACCCAGGGGGATGTGGCCGCTGCGCTGGTCGGACCCGACCCAACCCTGATGCCCTTGCTGGGGTTGGGAGGGAGGTGCGGGAAAGAGGCAGGAGGTCGCTGTGCCTCTGCCCACGTGAAGAGCGCGGTGCGGTGGAAGGAACGCAAAGCTCCGGACTGGGATGCGGGGAGCTGAGGACGGTCCTGTTGTCGCCGGACCTTTAGGGGTTTCGCACGTCCCATCCGGCCCCTGGGAACACTTGTGCGATCTCCCGCGGCACAAGGGGCCGCGCAGGGGAACTGGCAGAGGGGTCGACTGCCAATGCAATCCTAAACAGAGTTATTCCAATCTAAACGCACTGATTTCAATGGGCGTAGACTGGAGTCAGACTGTTTAGGATTGCACTGCCTCTTGCCTGCCTGCCCTGCTTTAGATGCTCCCAGTGGGCGGGCGGGCTTCCTCTTTATAGTATCAACTGCTCCAGTATCTTGCTCTTTCTCTTGGGTAAGAAAACTGGACTGTAGTGGGATCAAGTTCTGGCGACCAGCTGCCCTCAGAAGGTGCATTATTTCATTATTTACCTGTGGTTTCAATAGAAGATTTTAATTCATGACTGTGTAAAAAACAGGCAAATTAAATGAATGCAGATGTGCATGCAACTGGTTATTGGCTAGCAAAACCAAATGGAAACTCCATGTCCAGAGGCAGCGTACACTGAGGCTGCGACAGATGACTGCTTGTGCTTTCCTCAGGGCCTCTGACTGGTCAGTGTTGGAAATGGATGCTTGTGCTAGGTCTGTTTAAAGAGGGTTGTCTAAGGGCAGCTTACAGGCCAGCGGAATTTATCCCAGCATAAGTTTTTGTGAGTCAGTGCACTTCATCAGATGCATGAAACCATTTGGCAGGGCATTTATATGAACAATGGGAAATGGATTTGGGGGAATGAATCTTACGAAAAGAGAATTGTGCCAATGAGACTGAATCGAAAGAGTAACCATTTCTCTCGGGGTTGGAGAGGGCTACTTCCTACTGTTGTTGGGCAAAGTAGGGTTAACATAAAATCTAATATAGAGAGGTGTAGGATGAAACAGGAAAGGGAGACCAAATGGGAAGAAGTTACAGAGGTACAGCTGAACTAATTAACTTATATAAAGGGGTGGATATGTCAGATATTATCACCCATCGTGAGTGAGAAATCCAAACTCCTTGTTAAGACTTGGGATGGGTGGGGGATAGTTTTGAATTGATTAATTCTAATTCAGCAATTTTGGTCAGATTCTCTTTTGAATTTCCTGCATAGGAGAACAAAGATTTTCAGAGCGCCAGCAAAATGCTGGTTTCTGGTTTCCAAAGTCACAATTTTTAATGTCGGATTTCTCCCCATTCTTTGTGTATGGATTGACCTGTTTGTGCAGTGTGGAGAAACTGGATTTTGTAACACTGAGGGATGCCCCTGGAGGCGGTCTAAGTGATGTCTTAGGTCCAGTGGCGGAGTTGCTAGGGGTCATATGAGGGTAAAGTTGGCATCTAGATTTGTTGTGGGGGTTGCTTCTTTTTCCATCTTGAAGCTGACACAGTTTGGAAAGGGATTGGTGAAAAAGACTGGCTTGGTAACGCATTTTAGGGTGTTTCCTTGTTTTCCCCCTGCCACTGTTTTCTAAACGCTGTTTGCCGACCTGTTGGTAGAGACAGAGAGGCCAACTTCAAGTTCATGTTTTGCTCTGCTGCTTGCAAAATGTTCCCATGTGAAGTTTCCACAACAGAGTGTGTGGGGGGTGATACATACAGAGTTGTGCACTTAGTGAGGGGGGGCTATGGCCTCCACAGCCATTGTACTTTCTGAAATCCAAGATCTTTGTGGCAGACTGTGGTTACTGCATGTTCTCTGTAGGCAAAGTCTCTTTTTAAGTGTTAGTCTTTGACAGGTGCTGTGGCTGATAAGTTGGCTTCAGAGCCAGTTCTGGGCCTGAACCTCTGCATCAGAAAGAAAGACTCAAAAAGGCAAAGTGGCAAAAGCAGTCTGCGTGTGTACATGGCCGGAGAATCACACAACCATAATGAGATGAAAAGAAGGTTTACGAAATCCCTCGGAAAGTGGAATGGATAGTTGTGTAGGAGATTAACCCACCCCCATCATCTGAGAAAGTAATATCTTGATTGCTGCTTTACATTCCAACAGATGCAAGAACTCAGCCTTCACCACCCACTGGGCCAAAGCAGGATTACAAAAACATGCGCCGAGATTTTCTCCCTTGACCTATTGAACACAAAGCATGGCTGATGAATTACAAGCCTTCCTCATTCCCTTTTCTATTTGGTCCCATCATCAATGGGAAGCAAATGGGGCCTAAGGAATTTCTACCTCTTTGGTGAGGTTGGATTAGATGATAAGAGGGGTTTCCCCCCCTCCTTTCAGAGAGCCTTTGATCAGCTCACGAGTAGACATGGGCACGAACCAAAAAAATTAACGAACCTGCGGTTCGTGGTTTGATGCCGCCAACGAACCTGAACAAACTATAACAAACATTTCCCGTTACTGAACCGGTTTGTGGTTTGTGGTTTGTGGGCATCGGAATGGCCCCTGTTGCACTTAGAGAGCCCATATTCCCAGGGAGTGTTTAGCAGGCTCTCCGCAAGCCAGCACCCAAGTTTGGTCAAGATTGCAATAGGGATCTTGGAGTTATACCCTCTCCAATCTGAGGCCCCCAGAAAACTCCCACTCGATACAATTAGAGCCACCAGTTGACATTGGCCCAGTGTACAAGGGGTTGGCCGTCAGAACTGCCTATCAGGGTTTGCAGGGATGAGATTGGAGTGCCCATGGTTCCAGAACACCCCCCTTCCCCCTCCCTCCCCCCGGGTGTCTTCTCCCATGTAACCAATTGTAACCAATTTGCAGCTCCATGGTTGGAAGGAAGACCTGCCGATCAAGGTAAGCTGGGCTTCGATTTGAGTTTCCAGGGCAACAGAAGGAGTGCAAACAGAGTTCAGGCATCCCCCCAGCTCCGTTTCCGTGCCTGATTGGGTTCACGAACTGCGGGCGAACACAACGGAACTGGGCTTCCAACGATCAGGCGGTTCATGGGGGTTTTTGGTTCGTAATGCGGTTCGTGCCCATGTCTACTCACGAGCTCTGTTGTTTATGCTGCATCATTAGTCCACGTGGTGCTTTGCAGAATAATGGAAGTTTAGGAAGAGAGGTTCCCTGCCCCAAAGAATGTGCAAAGAGCGGTGTGGGGTGTGTGCGTGCGCACAAGATAGGGAAAGGCAGTGTGGATAACAAGGGTTGAATCACCTATGGAGATCAAGAGGGCCTATTCTGTTAATTGGAGATCAGATGGCTGTTAGGAAAGAAGTAATTAGGGGGACTCGATCCTTGATTTCAGATTATGCTGGTACTTCTCGGAGGCAGAGGTGAAGGGTACATGCCAGCGAGGCCCTTGCGAAGCACAGAGTGCTGATTAACTGAATGCAATTAGGCGGTTTTTATTAGCATGTGGCTGTCACGAGGTCAGGGTAGATAATAGAATGCAATTAAGATGACTGAAATAATGCTGATTTCTCCCCTTCCTTTGACAATTTTTTGAAAGCTAAACCCTTCATAAATGCAAACCACCAGACTTGTATCAGGACAGAAAAAGCTAATTCAAGGGTGGACTATTTTTTTGTTAGGGTCAGGTGGGATACTTCCTGGTTGCGTGGAAAACTTTGCATTTGGGGACTTGAAGGAATTTACGTATTCTTTGGTTTCTCGTTATGTTAATCTTTGAGTGATTCCGCACACATTGGATAATGCACGTCCAATCCTCTTTATAGATCATTTGGAACGGATTTTTTTGTCTGTGGAACAAAAAATCCACCTCAAACGATTGATAAAGTGCATTGAAAGTGCATTATCCAAGGTGTGCGGAATCAGCCTTTGTGTGAAATATTAGAAATTGTGTGTGACGCTTAAAATACAGTGTGTACTTCCATCTATACTCCAACCTTCTTGTAACTTGGGGTGGTTTAATAATTCTTCCTTCTTCCATTGTGTTCTTACAACAACCCTGCAAGGCTGATTAGGCTCTTGAGTGTGACTGGCCCAAAGTTACCCTATTTGCTCCATGCAGACTGCGCAGGGATTTGAACCAGCTAATTCTCATCCAAATCTAACCATTGCACACACTGTTTTCGTTAATTAAACTGAATTCTTTTGTTATTCTTACACGTGTATTGTTGTTGTTATCCCATAATGCATTGGTACGAGTGTGCATGCACATGGTATGTGTGTTGGGAGTGGTTTAGCACTGCTCATGTGGATCAAAGCCAGAGTGGTGTAGTGGTTAGAATGTTGGCCTGGGATCTGGGAGACCCAGGTTCGAATCCCCACTCTGCCATGGAATCTGGCTGGGTGACCTTGGGCCACTCACAAAAGCTCAACCTAACCTTCCTCATAGGGCTGATGTGAGGATAAACGGGAGGAGAGGAGATTGAGATAATGGTTCCCCTCTGGTGAGAAAGGCAGAACAGAAATGAAGTAAATAAATAAATAACACGCCTGTGTTGCAATTTCCTATTCTGTCCCAGTTCAGGCATTTTCTTCATCCCATTTGATTTTTGACTCATGCATGCTGCATGTGCCACGATTTCACACTGCATTACGTAGTGAAACGATAAATGTTGACAGTAGGAATTATTTATTTATTTTCTCGATACTGCTGAATTAAGGATGCTTTAGCCGACTACATCTTGCCCTCTGTGTCTTATAAGTAAATCAGACCGGATGATTACTTGGAATTCTGGATTTAGGCACTACCCCGAGGCCACACGCGCCATGCTCCTTCTGCCATAGCCCTGGTGATTTTCCTCTCTCTTTTTTAAACCCAAGAATTCCTCTTTGTTTTGGGTGATGGACAGCTTTTGTCTGTTGTTGTGAAGCAGTTCAGGGGAAAAGAACAGGATATGAGACATGCACTCAGCTTTGACTCAGTTACAGCCCTGGAATGAAATCTTGTCATTTATATTTAACTAGAACTTCATTTTTTAAATTATTCAGTAGTGTAAGCTTTCATTCATTCCTTTGCCTGCATAGCTGGAGTTTTGTTTTTTGATGTGGAGCGGGATAGTTTTTGCCTAAATACCCCCATCTTCTCTCTGTACATGTGCTGGGTATCATTTTAATAATAATAATAAAGAAAATCCTCTTCGACATAATATATGAAATTTGAGCAGATGTTCAGCATGGAAATGCATTTGAGAGCGCTGAGATTGGATCAGCTCTCATTTCTAATCAAAACAGCCAGCTTACCGAAAGGAGAGAGGACGCTGGTAGAGCAGTGTGTGAACAGTGACGGGAGGAGTTGTAAGAATGTTGATGGAAAGGCGTAAACTAAGGACCCAGCTATTTCCCCCTTTAGCTTTTCCTGAATATTTACATCGGGGTGTTCCTTCAATATGCACACATGTACCAGCCTATTTCCATGCCTTTATTACCAGTTGCATACTCCATCTTTCTTCCCTTGTGGATCACAAGACGATTTACATCGTCTTTATTGCAGCATAAGCTTTCGAGAACCACAGTTCTCTTCGTCAGATGCATCTAATGAAGAGAGCTGTGGTTCTCGAAAGCTTATGCTACAATAAAGTTGGCTAGTCTTAAAGATGCTACTGGACTCTTTACTATCATGGGAGAAGGGTGTGCGTGTCTGTCTGTGTGGTGTCCCTTTTCCAAGCAGTGTCCTGAATAAGACCCATATAACTTCCAAAAGATGGCTATGTCACATCTCTTTAGACCACACGCTGCGACTTTTGCTGTCTGAACTCCTTGTCCCTCAAAGAATCTCTGTGGAGTGGAGACCCCCTCGGTTCCCCTCAAACAACTAGAATTTTCTTTATTTCAGTTATACTCTGCCCTTTCTTCCCAACGGAGACCCAAAGTGGCTTGCAGCCTTCTCTTTTCCATTCGATTCTCACCCCAACCCTTTGCGGTTGATTAGGCTGAGAGTGTGATTGGCTGAAGGTCACCCACCCTGAAGGTCCACGGCGGAGTGGGAATTGGACCCAAAGTCTGCCACTCTAACCACTACGCCATACTGTTTAAGCCCATAGTGTGAATATGCCAGTAGTGTATTCAGGATACGTAGAGAATTCTGATGCAAATGAGACATGAAGGACTTGGTTGCCTACCCAAGAGCTGGATAGACAAACACATAATCCTTGGATTGGATTAGCCTCTTGTGGGCGGTCCCAGACTGGAACCTCCTCCGGTACCCTCCCTATGCCATTCCACCTCTGGAATGACATCATGGGACGGATATTTGTGGGTTTAGTCTCTGCTCTTAGTACTTTTTTCCTACAGGTTTGGACTCCAGGACATTTCTGGCCACAATCCAACACACAGTTAAGCACTCTTAAACCCAGATTTTTTTTTTCCAGTAGACTTCAGTCTGCTTACTTCTATGTTGGGTTGTTTCGTAGCTTTGGACCTATAATTGCACAGGACTCTTTTGTGCTTCTGGAGGAACTGATGCCTCTACAGATCCTAACAGCATTTCTGTCACTCATTCTTAACTGTGTTTATTGGAAAGCAAGTCCTATTATGGGTAATCATTTTTAATTGTTTATTTTTAAAAAATTGTTTTCGTGTTTTTCATTTCTTGCTGCTTTAGGGACCCGAAGTTAGGTGAAAAGGCAGCGTAAACACGTTTTAAATAAAGCAGAAAAGAGCAAGAGTCCAGTAGCACCTATAAGATTAACAAAATTGGTAGGGTATGAGCTTTTGGGAGTCACAGCTCACTTCTTCAGATACAGGTACAGGTACAGATACCATCAATTTTTTTAGTCTTATAGGTATCTGGAGCAGTGAACTGTGGCTCACGAAAGCTCATATCCTACCACCGATGTTGTTAATCTTATAGGTGCTACTGGACTCTTGCTCTTTTCTACTGCTACAGCTACCCACCTTGTTTTAAATAAATATTGATTTTGATGGGTTCTAACTTCCAAGCAAATTTTTGAAATGCATATCTTTTTGTGAGAAATAGAGGCCTCTTTGGGCGAATAACATTTTGGGTACAGTGTCACATAGCATGTGGCTGTTTTTTCTCTTTCATTCTTTCCTTGCCCAACTTTCTGAGCTCTGCTTTTGTTCTTTTTCTTTCTTTCTTTGTGGAACCCAGCTGTGCTCCACTCTCTCCATCCCCTGCGCACTCTTTTATCCCACCCCCACCAGGCCTTCCCTCCCCTTCTGCCCCAAACTAACTCCTTTGTGTGGTGTGGAGAGATCAAGGGAGCTGGGCTTTATCACCATGGTGTAGCGGCTGCTATTTGGAAGGCCTCATTCCTGTTCCCATGGCATCCACGGACAGTTTGGGCACCTCATCTATACAATCGAGTCTCCAACATGTTGTTTGTACGCCTGAGAACAGCTTGTCAAAATATAGCTACATGCCCGGTTTTCTCAGCTTACGCTGGGGAACTAAAGTCCAAACTCCATGTTACCGTAAACACAGGGCTGCTGCTGAAAACAGCAGCTGAGTGGCTAGCTCCCTTCACCTTTTATGTAATTTCTAGTAAAATTTACCTCATGTCATGAGATCAGGTTTTCCCTTTTCACAAGGCAGGTACTAGCTGTGGATTGGGGTTGGGGGGGGGAGAAGAAAAAACTGCACACGTGGCTGCTGTTTTTGGAGGTAGATGTGCGTTTGTCCTACCATGAGTTTTGGGCCTAACTTTATTTAGCTTCCCTGTCACAATTTACCTTTTATTGTGGAGGCAAAGGCAAGCTCTGCCATTTCCCCTTTGTTTTACATTTTTGTTTTCCTGTTGTTTCTGAACAATATCATCCTATGTTTAATTATATTATGTCAGTAATCAATCCAGGGAAGTTCGGAGAACTATAAACAAACCTGACAGTCGAAATAATTAAAGTGTGTGTGTACCGTTCAAAATTACTCCAGCTTCTCCAACTGGCTTGAATTTTACTGGAGCTGTTTTCAGTTTTACAGAGTTTTTAAAAACTAATAAATTATGTAGCAGAGCTCATGAAAAAGCTTGTTCTTGCCTAGCAGATCCCAAAGAATATAGAAAGTTTTCGTTTTGCAGGAGAATAAAAATAATTGTTTTCACGTGTTTAGCAAGCCCATAAAAGCAAGGACGGCGGAAGTCAACATGCCAATAATTGTGCTGGCTGGGCCTGCCTTGTTCGGATGCGGTGTTGTTTCACTGCAAGTGTGCCTTAAGAGGGCTCATTCAGTACCAGTTCTGTTGCAATCCTTCTGAATAGTTACCTCAAAAAGTAATAATGCTTCTCTGCTTATAGCTCAGCAAATCCTGGGTTAGAGATCCAAGCTTGATTTTCCACTAAAGGAGACTGAGGTATAATTTCTTGTAATTCCCTCTTGTGCTACAGACCCCCTCCCCCCAATTTGCTCCCAGGCCATTTTTGAGGGTCCCCTGGAAGTAATAGCTTGGGGAGATCAGTGAGTTGTGTTCTGCTAAGTCTTCAGATAGCAAAATACTTAGTCTGGATTCATCTCCTTGTTTGGTAAGTTCGCAGTGCCATATTAAGTAGCATCTCACCATTCTAAGCCCGTACAATGGATTTACAGTGCAATCCCACAATGGGCTTAGATTGGAGTAACTTGTTTTAGGATTGCACTGTTAGAAGGATGAAACTCTGCTTAGAATTGTGCGTGCTCTAGATTCTCAAGACAGTGGTTAAAAGTTGGACTGGATTGCTCCCCTGGAGTCTTCCACACCTGAGTCAAGATTCCAGACCCTTATCAGAAGCTGCTGATGGAGGAATGTGGTACATATGAGCAGTGCTTTTTTTCTAAAAAAAATGTTTAGGGGTACTCTCAGTTTGACTCAAAAAAATCTCCATTTTATAGTTCAAATTGGAAAAAATAAATGCAGTCAATGGACAAAATTTCCAAGAACATGCTCACTCTTCACGTGGTCAACAGAAGACGGGGCCGTGTGCCCACTCTCCACGTGGTCTACAGCAGACGCTGTATCACACAACACCGTTGTCGCATCTTTTGTTTTTACAGAGTCATCATCCACTTTACACTTCTTTGCTGGCTGTGAGGATGTAAAATAGTAATTTTCCTACTCATATTGAAATACTGCCACTCAATGAGGTTATAGGCCAAACTTTCATCAGTAAAACACCACACTACTTCACAAATTAAACACTTGCTTCCGTCTGAGACTCAGGAAACACTGTGAAAGGAAATGATGTCAGAAGACTGTCGGTGATGAGAATTATGGGTATTGCCAACCAAGCCCCTCTATAGTGACACGTGCGCACAACCAAAGAGTTTTGGTATAGACAAACTCTTTGCACTCTTTGCGCAAAATGTACACAAATTGGTCACCGCCATCGGGGGTAGCAACAAGACTGACCAATCACCATGCTAGATTCCAACTACCAGAGCTCCAAGTGGCTTAGAGAAGACTTGTTTGTATTTGTCTGCACCCTAACGATCACCGATTATGCCAGCAATCTCGGTGGCGTGTTCGATGCTCAAAGACAGTCCATTTTTTGTAAGATGAACAGCGCTCCTAGTGAGTTTAAATATAACTAAACATCTTTGTTGCCAACATACGCTACATAAAACTTAACAAATCACATAAATATCCATAATACGTTTGAAATTTGGTTTAGCGGGAATTCCAACATTTAAATTTTTTTACTTTCTCCCATTAGATTCACAAAATGTTTAGGGGTATGCGTACCCCTGCGTACCCCCAGAAAAAAAGCACTGCATATGAGACCTCCTTCCTGGTCTTTTGAGAGAGGTGAGAGATCTTGGTTGAGGAAGGGGAACACACGTTTTGTTGTCACCTCACTCAATAACAGAAACAGTCAGGGTCCACAGGTCCTCTGTCACACGTCTGAAAGACTCTGTGCAAATCCAACCCAGAATTTCCTCAACTGGGACATAGGAACGTGGGTCAGATAACAGAGAATCGAGCTCTTGTAGTGGCTGTTAACTAGATTTCATTTGGCAAACCCTCTTTGGTGCCCCTCATAGAATCCATGATCGAGTCTCTTGTAGTTCTGCATTTAAAAAAAAAAAACAAGGTGGGGGGAAAAAAGGTCAAAGTGAGTTTGATCTCTTTCTGGCGGTCTCCTTAGAGTGTTTTTTAAAATATTTCCTTCCTGTTTCCTTTTAGCAATTGTATTTGGAGTGCGAACACCTGGAAATGTTTCAGGCTAGTTTTGAAGCATCTGAAAAATATTAGGAGGGGTGTTTTGTTAAAATGCAGTTGGGGTTGTGCATTTACTACTTGCTCCGTCCCGCAGCTAAGTTCCCACTGTCATCAGGGGTATAAGATTCCAGAGCCTGGTAACCAGTTCAGCGTGTTTAGTCCAGACAAGAGTCCTTTAGTGGTTATTTAGTGGCTTTCCCTGAAAGGGACAAGAAGTTAAAAATTCAGAGAGGGGAAATGTTATAAGACTGTTTTCTGAATGGTTACTGATCACCTGTGACAAGGAAGAATCAGCTAGAGGTGATGAGATACAGAAAGGTGTGTGTGTGTGTTTTTCTAGGCTCTTAATGTGCCCAAATGACTAGCTAAGTTTGACTGGCCAGTAAATGTTATGAGGACTAGTAACAGTTCTTTCATTCGGGAGTTTGTTTGTTCATTCGTTTGTTCATTCGTTCATTCTTTTGCTTCTCTTCAGTTAAAATCTTGAAGTAGTTCACAACAATTACACAGTTTAAAACCAATACAAAAATATAATATGCAATAAAATCATAATAAAACAACAGCCTAACACAAATAATTAAAACCACTCTAGTCCCCACCCTGTCGTAAGCAGAGTTACGTCCTAAACTCCGCAGAAGGTGTAACATGAGCATATGTGCAAGGCTGTGATACTACAAAACTGGTACTAAAGGCTGTGATACTACAAAACTGGCAAGAACCATGGAAGCTGGCTGGTTAATTTTAGGCCAGTAATATACTCCCAGCCCCACAGGGTGGTTGATGTGTGGATAAAAATGGAGGAGAATGATATAGGCCACTTGGGATCCTCATTAGGGAAAAAGGTAGAATATAAAGGAAGCACAGTCCACATCCTAAGTAGCCAACATCCATGATAAGGAGAAGCACAGCCATATAATCAGTTAATCACCAAAGTGGTACCAGGATAACTGGGGGCGGCACCTGGGAGGAGATGAAAAGTATGGCTTGACCCATTTGTCACCTCCCAATACCAGGTCCGAAGCAGGGTGCTGGGTCCATCTTAGAGAGACATGAGAGACGGTGCTTGTTCCCTCTCCACTAGAGCTTCTTGGGGTCCGGGGGGGGGTTTAAAGAGGGTCTGCCACCCCTTGGAATTGGGGAAGGATGAATGGGGAGGGAAAAATGGAGATGGTATGGTGTAGTGGTTAAAGTGTTGGACCAGGATCTTGGAGACCCAAGTTCGAATCCCCGCTCTGCCATGGAAGCTTGCTGGGTGGAGAAGAGGTAGAGAAGGATGTAAGCTGCTGGGGGTCCCCTTGGGGAGAAAGCAGGGCTGGATCTAGGGTTGCCGGCGCCCAGGGCAACCCTAGTCTGACCTCGGGCGCAGCGTGATGACATCATTTTGGGGACATCATTACGCAGGGCGGCGGAGGCAGCATGCGGGGCTGGCGAATGGCGTGGGCGGCTTCACAGCCCCCCGCACTGCCTTTCGCCTGCCCTGCAGGACAGGGGGCGGCCGGCTTGCCGTACACCCCCTGTCCCGCAGGGCAGGCAAAAGGCAGTGCGGGGGGCTGTGAGGCCACCTGCACCATGCGCCTGCCCTGCAGGAGAGGGGGCGGCTGGCTGCCCCCTGTCCTGCGGGGCAGGCGAATGGCGTGGGCGGCCGTGCTACCCTTTGCCTGCTCTGCAGGACAGGGGGTGCGCAGCAAGCCGGCCACCCCCTGTCCTGCGGGGCAGGCGAAAGGCAGCACAGGGGGCTGCGAGGCTGCCCACGCTGCTGCCTGTGCGCTCCGGCAGCTGGCAGCTGCTCCTGGCGCCCCCTCCCTGGCAGCACCGGGGGCAGACTACCCCCCTGCCCCCCTCAATCCGGCCCTGAGAGAAAGGTGGGGTATAAATGAAGTAAATAAATGTATGCCTGCCTTATTGGCAGAAGCAAATGAGAAAAAGGGCGCCATGGAAGTGAACTAAGCTTTGGAAAGATGCAAGATCTTCCGCAGCCACAATTACCTGTCATTGTACACTTAAAGCGTGCAGTGCCAAATAATTATAAATATTGGTTGAATATTAACTTCACCATTAACCCCTAAGGTGCACTGTGCTATGAGGTCAATAAATACAATAATAAACATTAAATACTGGAATGTATTCTGGAGAAAGTGGGAAGCTTAGTAGCTTCTGATTAGTACATGGTCTTTTGTCTATAAGGGTATGTTAAATGATTGTATGTGAGAAATTAATTGGACGTGAATGTTCTTTACCGAGTTTGTTCTGGCTGTTGATTACTAAGAGTAACAGCCTTGAAGACTAGGGATTATTTTTCTGCCAATTATAAAGGCTTAGATTTTGATACATTCTAGTATTTAATATTTATTATTGTATTTATTGACCTCATAACACAGTGCACTTTAGGGGTTAATGGTGACGTTAATATTCAACCAATATTTATAATTATTTGGCACTGCACACTTTAAGTATACCATGACTGGTAATTGTGGCCGTGGAAGATCTTGCCTTATTGGCAGAGAAGGAGATTCTGGCTGTTTCCACACGGCTTACCTTGTTCTGGAAAACAGTGAAATCTCACATGAAATGGCATGAGAAGACGCTGTTATCACACGAGAAGACGCGATAGCAGTGTCTTCTCACGCGATTTCTCACGAGAAGACGCTGTTTTCCGGAACAAGGTAAGCTGCGTGGAAACGGCCTCTGTCGGGCCACTGTAAAGCTGTTTTCACACACCTGTAACCTCCAGAAAATCACGCAGAACTCACAGCATGACAGCGTGTTCATAGCGTGATTTCCCATCATGATCCCATTTAATGGCGTGATTTCTGACGTCATCACGCCATTAAACGGGATCATGGCGGGAAATCACGCTATGAAGACGCCGTCGTGCCGTGAGTCATGCCGTGAGTCATGCCGTGAGTCATCACACCATTAAACGGGATCATGACGGGAAATTGCTCTAAGAAGATGCCATTCTGCCATGGGTTTTGTGCAATTTTCCGGAGGGTTTACAGGCATGTGAAAACGGCCTGGATCTGTAATCCCTAACATGGTACTCATAAACATCCAGGATGCGTCACCTCACTCTCTGCAGGTAGCACCTATTTACATGGAACTATCTCTGTCATAGGAAGGACACGCGGTTTGCCACCTCCCAACGGTTTACGATTGGTCCCAGAACCTGTGGCGGCCATTTTGTGGTGGCGCCCATGCCCTGTTCTCAGAATTCCAAAAGTGCCCACAGAATTAACAAGGTGTGGAGCCCTGGCTTTAACCCCCCACCTCATGTAACTGAATGCAGGAACCCCATGTTTCTGGATGCATCGAGTATTGCGCTATCCTAGCAGTTGTTTTCAACTGGATTTTCGTGGCGTGAACAAGACAATCCAATTGTGAACAATTGGTCTAGCACAATATCCAGCAATATCGAGATGTGGCCCAGGTTTGGATATGGTTGCCTGCTGCACCTTTTGTCTTCCCCCCTTCTTTTTCTTGATTGAATTTGTCCTGAGCTTTGGTCACTTTCTAGATTAGAGTTGGATGCTGGGGAAGGAATTGATATTTTAGGAACTGTTGGACCTATACCATCAAGGGCCTTACAGATCCAATCGAGTGTTTTGAATGTATTCTTCCAAATGTGATGGGGGTAAAAGGTAAAGGTGCTAGCACCGAGTCATTACTGACCCATGGGGGGGGACATCACACCATGACGTTTTCTTGGCAGACTTTTTGTTACGGGGTGGTTTGCCATTGCCTTCCCCAGACATCAACACTTTACCCCCAGGAAACTAGGTACTCATTTTACTGACCTTGGAAGGACGGAAGGCTGAGTCAAGCTTGAGCTGGCTACCTGAACCCGGTTTCCGCCAGGATCAAACTCAGGTTGTGAGCAGAGCTTGGACTGCAGTATTGCAGCTTACCACTTTGCACCACAGTGCGCATCAAATTTGCGCCCTGTGGCACACAACATCAAGTTGTGATGGGGGAGGCAGAGGTAATCGTTGTCTGTAGGCCTCTTGCTAGCCTTCTGAACAGTTGTTTGTATGATACAGGGCAAAGGACAGGGGGATACAAACAAATGATACACATTGTATCCTGGGCCGATTCCAGACGGCCCTCCCCATGCTGAAACGTCGCGCGTCGTCGCGCGGAAAACGCGAAATATCGCGTTTTCTCGTGCGAGTTTTGCGCGACATCACGTGACGTCGCGCAAAACTCGCACGAGAAAACGCGATATTTCACGTTTTCCGCGCGACAACGCGCGACGTTTCAGCATGGGGAGGGCCGTCTGGAATCGGCCCTGCATTAGGATGTTTCGGGATATCTATCAAAGGCAGCTCTGTATAGAGAATTTTGCAGTAAACTAGCGTGGAGATTGGGATTTAAATGTATCCCTCAGTCCTCCTGAACTGATTCAGGAGTAGAATGTGGTGGGAGCAGTCCTGATCTTTTCTCGTACCTCCTGCCGTTAGCTCTTTCGAAGTCCAATCCCTAGCCCTGCAGAATTCGGGCTTGGACAACCTGGAGCTTTCTGGAACGACAAGGCAAAGTAATAATTAGGCATCAGGCCAAATTAGCAATTTCATTTCAGCATTATGGAAATCTAAAGAAACTGATAGATACCTTGGCAGCGGGGGCGAGGTGGGGAAAACTGTTCAAGTTGTTAAAAGGAATTACAGATGTAATGTTCAGTTAAAAAGGGCGGTGGTAAGGAGGGGGCTGGGAGAAAATAGTAATTAAGGCAGCTTCAAAGTGCCTGCAAAGCTATTCAATCATCCCAAGTCCTTTCTTTTTCTTTCCCCTCTGAACAAAATAAAGGACTTGAGATTAACCTTGCATGTTAATTGTTTGCTCTGGGATCAATTTTTATTTAGTTAAATTAATGTTGGCAAGTCGTGCATCATATTGGGGAGAAATATGATGTGTTTCTTCAAGGGGACCCGGCAGAACTGGGAAAGCGTTCTCTTTCGGTGCACCCTCTTCCATTGTCTCATTGTCAGATTTCTCACCCACACTCTTTTCTTTGCTGTTCAAAGAAGGTAACGTGATTTTGTTTTTTTGTTTTTTAAATCCTGGCAAAATCCCAGCTGGAGTAGATACCAGCAGGTGCTGAATTGCCTAATGAAGAAAACCCAACATCACACTTAGTGGAAAGTAAGATTTTATTTTATTTTCATTTATATCCCACTTTATCCCAAATTGGGACTCAGAGTGGCTTGTGTAGCATTCTCCCCTTTTCCGTTTTTATCCTTGCAGCAACCAACTTTGGGAACCATAGACCTCGCCGCTATGTTGTTTTGGATTCCTACTAATGCTATGTCTTTGTGAACTTGTATCTGTTTACCCTACGGCATCGTTTATGGAAATGTTCTTGATATTGACTACTAATCTCACACTGTCATAGATCCAGAGGAGTTAGCCGTGTTAGTCTGTAGTAGCAAAATCAAAAAGAGTCCAGTAGCACCTTTACTACTTTACTTTACTTTACTACAATACTTTACTACAATAAAATAAAATTGGTTAGTCTTAAAGGTGCTACTGGACTCTTTTTGATTAATCTCACACTGTGTAATCCGCCCAGAGTCTCAGTGAGAAAGGCAGACTATACATGACATAAATGAATAAAATGAAATAAATAAATAAACCTGTGTGGTAGGTTAAGCTGAGAAGGGATGACTGGTCCAAGGTCACCCAGCGAGCTTCCGTGGCATAGACAGGATTCGAACCTGAATCTCCCAGATACTAGGCCAACTATCTGTCTACTATGCCATGCTAGCTCTCATCGTATCATCATCATCATCAATAGTGATGATGATGATGATGATGATGATCTGTGCATGTATGACTGGTCCAAGCTCACCCTGCGAGTTTCCATGGAAGAAAGAGGATTTGAACCTGGATCTTCCAGATACTACGCCAACTATCTATCCACTATGCCATGCTGGCTCTCATCATCATCATCATCAATAACAACAACAACAACAATAATCTGTGAATGTATGACTGGTTCAAGATCACCCAGCGAGCTTCCATGGCAGAAAGAAGATTCAAACTTGGATCTCCCAGATACTAGGCCATCTGTCTATCCACTACGCCATGCTGGCTCTCATCTTTATCAACAATAATAATAAACTGGGTGGGACTTACTTCGAAGTAAATATGCTTAGGCTCATGCTACAATAAATTGGGGCTTTTTTTTCTGTGTGAATACCATGCACGCTTGTACACAGCTCCCATCTGATATAAATCTATATTCTTTCTCTCCAAGCTTTGGTGTGATAGATTTGATACACGTTCAAGATGTATCAAATATCCCCCCCCTTTCCATTCCTTTCATCCTTTCACCCCCACTTTCCACTCCTTTCCACTCTTTTCATCCCTGTCTGGGACTTCATTTCACTCAAGGATGGAACTGCCTCCTTATCCTAAAATGCCTTCTCAGTAGTGCAACCAGCTCTTACTAGTCAAGCCGGGCCGACCTCTAAAGCAAACATTCCTTTGTCTTAGAAAGAGACTGCCGGACCCCTCTTGGGGAAGAGGAGGACAGGCACGTGTGTGGTGGGGGAAGGGGGAGAGGAGCTGGGAATTGCTGGCTGCCCTCGTTCCTTTCCCTGTGAATTCAAACCAGAGTTTCAAGGTCCAGACTGTGATAAGGAAAAACAAAAGTGTCAAGTCAGAATTTTTCAGGGCTTCCCCCTGGATTTGGTTCAGCGCGGGCAGGCTGCCCATGCAGTTCTTGCCTCTCCATGTTCAATACAGCCTGCTGGCTAGGGGTGGGGGTGACCTACTGTGAGCTTGCTAAGCCCCCTGCCCAGGACTGCAAAAATAGGGGGGTTGGCATGCAATTCATGCCTTCATTTGTGTCTTTTAGTCTTGTCAATTAGGCTGTTTATAATGTGTCTCCTCTTAGCTTGGTTGCTGTTAACAGCCTGGAATCTGAAGAAATAAGTTTATGTATTTGTTTACTTCTTTTATACCCTGCTTTTCTCTCCAAAGGGGGGGAACCCAAAGTCACTTTGGGCCATTCTTCTCGCCTCTATTTTATCAGCACAACAATCCTGTGAGGTAGGTCATGCTGAGAGTGTGTGGCTGGCCCACCCAGCCAGCCTCCACAGCAGAGTGGGGATTCGAACCTGAGTCTTCCTGGTCCTAGTATGACACTCTAGCTAATATACCATGCTGATTTTTTAGATAGGTTGCTTACAGCAGGCCTGCAGTAGGCCTTTGTTAATGTGAGCAATCCTTAATTATTTATTTTATTTATTTATGGCATTTATAGTCCACCTTTCTCACTGAGACTCCAGGTGGATTACACAGTATGAGGTTGGTACAATCCGTATCAAGGACATTTCCATACGGTATCAAGAACATTTCCATAAACAATGCCATAGGGTAAATAGATACAAGTTTTAAAAGGAATTGCATTAGCAAGAATCCAATATAAAGTAGAAGAGAATACTGAGACAGAACATAATCACTTCTAGGGTTGACATTAGACAACATAAAGCAAACATAATGCACAGGTAGTACATAGGAGTACATATTTAAAGCAACAGATAATATGCAAGGCAACATAGTGGTGAAGTCTATGGTCCCTAACTCATTAGTGAAACATCTGAGAGCCCTTCCCTACAATACAGCCCTCCTATTTGGGTAAAAAGCCTTTTTGAATAATTCAGTCTTGCATCCTTTGCGGAAAGCCAGGAGAGTGGGGTCTCTCCTGACCTCCTAGGCAGGCGGTTCCACAGGGTAGGGGCCACCACAGAGAAAGCCTGTGTACGGGCTGCTGTTGATTTTGCCCATGTGCAGCCTGGCACCTGCAGAAGACCCTGTTCAGATGAGCGAAGCTGCCGTGGAGGGACATAGGGAGGGAGGCGCTCCCGCAGGTATGCTGGGCCAAGGCCATGAAGAGCTTTGTATGTAATATCCAATACTTTGAACTGAGCACAGTAACTGATGGGTAGCCAATGGAGAGACTGTAGGATGGGAGTGATGTTCATGCTCCTGATAACAGTCAAGCTGCAGCATTTTGCACCACTTGGAGCCTCCTAGTTAGCTTAGATGGGAGACCAATGTATAGTGCATTACAATAGTCAAGCCTTGATGTTACCATAGCATGGATCCAGGTGGCCATGTTGAGATAAGAAGCCATCTTCCAGGCTAGAGTGAGGTTGTAGAAAGCATTTTTTTTGCCGCTGCCTTAACTTGTTTTTCTAATAGTAGCGCTGGATCCAGTATAACCCCTCGTCTCTTAACCGAGTCAGCGAGGGTCAGACAAACTCCATCGAAAGTGAGGAGTACAATATCCTTCAAGATCTCTGCCTTCCCAACAAGCATTACTTCAGTCTTGTCTGGGTAAAATCTCAGTGGTCTTGAATATCTCAATGTGTTCTGAGCTGGGTGGAATTCTGATGGTGGCGTGGTCTTCCAAGCAGTACGTCCAACAGGGCAAATGGGGCAGTGGCCCAAGAACTTGGGCTGCCCCTAACTTCATCCTTCCTGCCTTCTTCTCATCCTTAGCATACAGCACAAAGGTTGGCAGTGCCTAGACTTGCCAACTGCTTGGAGAAGACCAAAAAAAAAGCCCTGTCCCTTTAACGGAGGCTTAATAGGATGTTATTTACCAAGTCATGTTATTTACACCTGTGAAAATCTTCAACTGCCCTGTTTCCCCGCATTAAACCTCTATTAACAGAGCAAGACATTTTTCTCCAGGCCCTTTGGCATCTCTAGGTGGCAGTCTGCCAACTGAGAGCCAAGCTACAAGTGACTCCTGACACAGGTTGGACACTTGTCAGCTTCCCTCAAGTTTTGATGGGAAATGTAGGCATCCTGGTCTTGCAGCTGTAATGGAGAGCCAAGCTGTAAAACCAGGACGCCTACATTTCCCATCAACACTTGAGGGAAGCTGACAAGTTTCCAACCTGTGCAAGGCATCACTTGTAGCTTGGCTCTGAGTCAGCCTCTCTCTGGTCTTTGCTTAACTCAGGACTGTAAGCAAGTCCCTCCCCCCCTTTAAGCCAGGCCCCCATCTATGCCAAGATGCTGGTTCATTGGGCAGGGAGCCATCCTGAGGGCTCCTCCAAATCCCTGATTGGTCAAGGGATCCATAAGAATCCACTGACCAGGCCTGTCAGTCTTTCTTCTTTCCCAGGGATAAGGAAGGAGGAGAAGAGACTGACCAGTCATGGACTTTCTCGAATGGAAACGTTTCAATATCTCTTTAAAGCCCGCCCACCCATTCAGAATCAGGTTCGTGCAATAGGCTGAACGTGGGTTCTGTTAGCAAGAGGGGTAAGCCTGGAGTCTGGAGCATTCACACAACAAGTGTGTGGTTCTTAATGAAATCTTGCTGCTGCAGAATGAAGAGAAGTTTCTCCCTTCTCCACCCCAAATAAAAGCTTCCTTGCCCAGAGAGAACCGAACTTCTTCCAGCCTGTGGTCATATACATGCGTGCATGAGATTGGATCTTATTAAATATAGAAAGGCTTCCTTCTGATTCATCATACATAGGAATGCAATGTCAGTACAAAATTCAAGGTGCTCTGCACGTGCTGTTGATCAGGTTGTCACCAGAACGTCTGAAAAAAAATCACCTTCTTAAAGCAAAGATGAAAGTCTCTTTTTCGGGAGCCCTTAATCTGTTTTGGGTTGGTTGAGGGTTGGTATACCTGACTCAGCTGCATTGCAGAACATGAGATCCTCTTGTAGGTTTGCCAACCTCCAGCTGGGGCCCGGAGATCTGAAATTATCTAGAACAGATTTGCCATCTACAGAGATCAGTTACTCTGGAGGAGATGAGCAAGATTCAGGTCCCGTAGCAAATAAAAGCAACTAGATTTCCCGGGGATGAATGTTTGAGTCAGGCTTCCTTCATCAGATATGAGGAGTGGATGGCTGCTTTGGAGGTAGACTCTATGGCATTATACCTTGCTGAGGTCCTTCTCCTCTCCAAATCATGCCCTCCCCAGGTAAAAAGGTACAGGTAGTCCCCTGTGCAAGCACCGAGTCACCACTAACCCATGGGGGGACGTCGCATCACAACGTTTTCTTGGCAGGTTTTTTTTTCCGGGGTGGTTTGCCATTACCTTCCCCAGTCATCTACACTTTACCCCCAGGAAACTGGATACTCATTTACTAACCTCGGAAGGATAGAAGGCTGAGTCAACCTTGAGCCAGCTACCTGAACTCGGCTTCTGCTGGGATCGAACTCAGGTTGTGAGCAGAGCTTGGGCTGCACTACTGCTGCTTACCACTCTGCGCCATGGGGCCCTCCCCAGGCCCTGCACCCAAATCTCCAGGAATTTCTCAACTTGGAGCTGGCAACCATAGATCCCTACCACAGAACATCCATTGGTAATTGGTGGCTGAGGTAGCACGCCCCCCTTACACATGTACACGTGGGCTTGCATGGAATTCCTTCCCTCTCTCTTTAAAAGGGAAAGAAAAGAGGCGACAAAGTTATTTCTTCAGTCAAAGGATCTTTCCTGATGCCCTGGAAGAGACCAGTACTTTCAAATTCTCCCTGTCAGTTTAGATGGCGACTTAAATTGGATTATTGGGGTGGAAGGAGGGGGGAAGGGGAAGGGATCAATGCTGAGTGTAACCTGATAGGAGGCAGATGGACCACTTCAGACAAAGGTAGGCAGGGTTACTGTGCTGGATGTCAAAGGTGAGGCTGTCGAACTCCTCCAAGGCAAAGGCAGAGAATAGGCAGGGAATAAACAAGGCCTTTGTCCACTGCCTTTATATTAACCCATTAAGCATCTTAAAAGATCAGGTTTCATCCTGTCAGGCTAAGATCATTGCAAGATCTCTGCCCCTCCTTCCGTCCCCCTTTCCATTTAAAAGACTGCCCATATTTAAAGACAGGAAGGTTGTTGGAACTCTTAAACACCGGGGATGACGAATGCTTTGGGGCAGAGTTACAGTCAGCCCAGGCATCGTCATGATTTATTTTATTTTATTTGTCATTTATACCCTACCTTTTCACCCAGTGGTGATCCAAAGTGGCTGATGTTGTTCTCCTCTCCATTTTATCCTGTCCTTTGAGGGTTTTCTTTGTGATGGCCCCTACAGCCAGCCTGAGGCGGTCAGGAGAGCCCCCACTCTCCTGGCTTTCGGCAAACGATGCAAAACCGAATGGTTCGAAAAGCCTTTTTACTCAGATAGGAGGGCTGTATTGTAGGGAAGGGGTCTCAGATGCTTTGTTAATGAGTTAGTGTAGAGTTAAGATTTTTAATATTCCTTTTATTATAAGGGTTTATAATTTTTCATACTTTCATATACATAGTCATAAAATGAATTAATAGTGCTTGCAACTCTCCCCCCTTTCTCTCTCTCACTGTTCCAGCTTTGTTGAACGTTGCTTCAGAACATAACCAACGCCGAAAATGTTTCTCTTTTCTCAGTTGCTTAGGAAACTTAAAATAAAGCCACATTCTTTAGGCTATTGTCTCATGAGAAGGAAGAAAAAGATACAAGAAGAGCACATTCATAACTTTTGATTCTAAGGTTTGGAAGTCAGCAAGAAGTGAGAAATTCAGAGTCAACAAAGGATAGTGACCAAATAAGGGGATTAGAAAGTTACATTGATAGATGCAAAATCGCGAGATTAGCTCCAAGAACTGAGTAGTAGCAAATTGAAAGAACTGTCGAGATAAGATGTATGTAATGACCAATTGCAAATTGTTCAGCAGGTCGTTCCTTTTGTACTCGAAAAATGTCTTTAAAACTGCTTCTAAGCTTTATGTTCTTTGGTACTTCTGGCTCCTTTGAAACCTCAGTACCCATATTGCAATATTCAGTACAATCATTGAAAAGAAGCATTTGTCTGTCTCCTCCTTTTGCTCTGAAGAATCTGGGTAAGGGCAAAGGGGCACCATTTGTGTAACATTAGGGACCATTGTGTTGCCTTACATACTACCCATTTATAGGGTTGCCAGCTCCAGGTTGGGAAATTCCTGGAGATTTGGGGGGTGGAGCCTGGAAAGGACAGGGTTTGGGGAAGGGAGGAACCTCAGCAGGGTATAATACCATTGGATCCACCCTCTAAATCAGCCATTTTCTCCAGGGCAACTGATCTCTATGGCCTGGAGATCAGTTGGAATTCTGGAAGATCTCCAGGCACCACCTGGAGGCTGGCAGCCCTACCCATTTACTTTAAATATGTGCTCGTATGTCCTACGTGTGCTTCATGTTGACTAATGCCAGCCCTAGAAGGGCTTATGTCCTGTTTCAGCATTTCTTCAACTCTGTATTGGATCCTTGCTAATACTATGTCTTTGTGAACTTGTATCTATTTACCCTATGGCATTGTTTATGGAAATGTCCTTGATATTGACTGTACTAATCTCTCACTGTGTAACCCACCTTCAGTCTCAGTGAGAAAGGCAGACTATAAATTACACGAATGAATGAATGAATGAATGAATGAATGAATGAATGAATGAATGAATGAATGAATGAATGAATGAATGGGTTAGTCTGAGAGATTGTGAATGGGCTAAAGGCACTGAGCAAGCTTCCATGGCAGAGCGGGGATTCGAACTTGGGTCTAATACTCTATTACTACACCATTCAGGTTATCATTTAGAAACCTTTATTCCTGCCTTTGAGAAGGGAGGGCAGAATGTTGGGCTTGCAAGCTAAGATACAACTCTATCCCAATCTTTTCCAGCTCCAAGTGATTTTTGTAAAATTGCCCAAATGAATTTCAGGCGGTTCTCAGCAATGACGAGGACTAGAAATGTGTTCCTTACTCTGTAGCACAGTGGTTAAGTGGTTTGGCTGCGAATCAGCACTCTGCTGGTTCGAATCCCACTACTGCCACGAGCTCAGTAGGTGGCCTCTCAGCCCCCGCTCTTCAGCTGTATTGTCGGGATAATAATAACACTAACTTGTTCACCACTCTGGGTGAGGCACTAATCTGTCTAGAAGAGCGGTATATAAGTGCAGTTGTTGTTGTTGTAGTTATTGTTGTAGAATCAGGATGCTTTGATGCTGAGATTGACAAGGCATAATGATAAGCAGGACTTTTTTTCAGCTGGAACACGGTGGAACGGAGTTTCAGAAACTCTTGAAAATGGTCACATGTCTGGGGCCCCCGCCCCCTGATCTCCAGACAGAGGGGAGTTTAGATTGCCCTCTGCACCGCTCTGTCTGGAGATCAGGGGGTGGGGCCACCAGCCATGTGACCATTTTCTCCGAGGGCAGCCCACTGAGTTCCACCACCTCTTTTCCCAGAAAAAAAGCCCTGATGATAAGTATTTGACCAGCCCCCAGAGATTTGGTCAGCCGAATTTTAAACTATTATCAAATGCTGGTCAAGTATTTTTGAAGAACTATTAGAAGAACAAAAAAGTATACTTTCCATCCTCAGTCGGTTTGATGCTTATTTTAATTACAAGAAACAAATTAGTTAATTGTCCTTTTAAAACAATGAAATAAATCTGTTTTAAAGAACGATGACAAAAATTATTGTAACTTTTAACATCGCTAGTGTAGTGTAGTGATTAGACTAAGATCTAACCTACCTCATGTCGTTGTTACATATTTACTTATTTATTTCTTTTATACCCCACCTTTCTCCCTATTGGGGACACAGAGTAGTTTACATCATTCTCTTCTCTTCCATTTTATCCTCACAACAACCTTATGAGGTAGGCTAGGATGAAAGCATGTGACTGGTCCAAGGTCACCGAGGAAGCTTCCATGGCAGAGTGGGGGTTCAAAGTTCCAGATTCTAACTCAGTACTCTAACCACTACACAACACTGGCTCTTATGGGTAGAAAATGGAGGATAGGCAAACATTGTAAACTACTCTGGGCTCCCAGTGGGGAGAAAGTCAGAATATATATGAAATAAATAAATCCATATATGAATGAATCATTCAACAGCTCTTCTCTTTAGCTGTTATCCGAGGTCAGTCTACCTTTTTATGCAATAAGTAAATATAGTTTGATACAGTAGATGATAAACCTTGTATATATGTGCGAGGTGTCTCATATGGGAAGGTGAACAACTCTTGAAATGACTTTGGCTTTTTCTGTTTGTCCTAGATTTGAGCCGTTCTACAGAGCTAGCATTTACCATAGAGCCCAGCGACCACATTGCCGTTCAGGAACAGCCGCTGGTCCTGTCGTGCCAGGTGGAAGGGATTCAACCGATCAGCATCACGTGGCGGAAGAACGGGGCGATGATGGTGGACAGCGAGGTGGCCTTCACATTGGCCAATGGCTCACTCTACTTCTCCCACTTCCAGAAACTCAGGGCTGACGGGTCTTCCGATGAAGGGGAATACGACTGCACAGCGCGGAACCGCTTTGGATTGGTGGTGAGCCGGAAGGCTCGGATTCAGGCAGCTAGTAAGTTCTGTTTGTTTTCCTTGCAAATCCCTTCTCTGTAAAAAAGCTTATTGTTAGCATTAATGAATGCGCAATAGCTAGGTTTACTAGAGAGTAGAGATAGGCACGAACCAAAATATGAACCAAAATTAAGCACGAACCAGGCCGGTTCGTGGTTCGCGAACTGCGGTTCGTCAGATCCCATTTCTGACGAACTGCCACGAACTTTAGGCTGGTTCCTTTGGTTCATTTTTTGGTTCGTGACTGCAGACAGCCTGGTGCCAATCAATCAGTTTCCTAGGCAACAGAGGATGGACTTCCTGCAGACCTTCTGCTGACCCGGAAGTGACCTTCTGCTGACTCGGAAGTGATGATTTTCTGATCCGGATGTGACGTTTTCACGAACCAAACGAACCAGTTTGCGAACCAGGGGAGGTTTGTGAAAGTTTGTGGTTCATGGTTTGTGAAATTTGATGAACCACGAACTGCACGGTTCGGTTTTTTCCCGGTTCATGCCCATCTCTACTAGAGAGTGCTCAGGTACGGTAGTTAGTGAGCTAATGATCAGAAAGGACAAGAACTAGTGGCTAGCAGTTGCAGTTCACAAATGTCAAGCCGTGATAAGTTTCCCAATTATTGGAGGGTTTTTTTCTTCTTCTTCTGCCTTTGATGAGGTTATGTGAATGGGGGTGTGGTTTGGCAGAAGTGCAGAGTGCAGTGTTGGCTGCAGAATTCAGCCTCTTGCAAAGCTCAGCGTTCGTCTTAAAGCACCTAGTCCTTATGGCTGCAAGGATATGATGGAATGTGTATGGACGATGCCATCTAACAATCCTAAAATTCATAGGAGTGGTGGAATAATATTGCCAGATGTTGTGGAATGAATATTGGGTCAAAGCTCATTGTCCTTCCCCAAATCAAAACTGGAATAAGTTATATAAGATAAGGTGTGAGAGGAGGGAATGACCATGCCGATACACTCAGTTTACATAAATGTATGCTGGGCACAGGATTCTAATAGTTTGGAGAGAATTTTATTTATTTGTTTTTGTTTGGAAAACCTCCAGTCCTGTTAATGATTTTATTTATTCATTATATTTTTATTTTGCTGTTTCCTGGAAAGCTCTGAGTGGATGGTGGTAAAATTTTATTTTTTTATTTAATTTATACCCCGCCCTCCCCACGAATGGGCTCAGGGTGGTCTACAGCATGCATACAGTACAATGAGTTAATTATAAAAACTCTAAAATCAGAAGTAATTCAAAAACAATCATTAAAATAGTTCAGCCACTGTCTATGTATAGGCCACTTAAAAAAGCAATCAACAGCTGCATATGAGCCGTAGCATGTGGGCATACACATGGCCGAGGGCAATGGAAAAGGTGGTGGTCTTAGGTGGAAGGGTGAAAGGACACTCACTGGTCCTCAGCCAAAGCCCCGGCAGAACATCTCCATTTTACAGGCCCAGTGGAACTGTAACAGGTCCTGAGACACCAGCGGGAGAGCGTTCCACCAGGCCGGGGCCAGGGCAGAAAAGACCCTGGCTCAGGATGAGGCCAGATGGATGTCCTTCGGGCCAGGGACCACCAGGAGCTGTTTGTCTGCAGAGCGTAATGCCCTGCAGGGGACATAATGGGAGAGGCGGTCCCGCAGGTATGCTGGCCCCAGTCCAAGCGCTTGTTTGAAGAAATGTTGGCCCAGTTAACTCGTTGCATTTCCTGTGTGCTCTGAGCATGCAGGGTGTGTGGAAGGGCATTCAACAGCCAAAGGTTCTTACTGGGTTGAAATTTCTCCCTCCCACAAGAGTAATACGAGAAGCCCCCTGCCGGGGGGGGGTGGATGGGTGAATTGTGGGGGCATGGTAGACAAGGTGATTAAGTTGCCCAGTGAAAACCAGGAGGGGAGATATGGGATAGAGATACCTGCGAAAGTTATATCAGCTTTGCTTGTATTGAAACAGTTGAGCCGAAGCAAAAGAAGAGGCCTCCCAAATGCCGTTTCAGATAGGGAATGCCCCTGTGTGCAGCCACCATCAGAATTCAGCCTCTGTGTAGCTGGTAGTTGGATTTTTTTAAATTCTGCGAACTCTGAACATTGTCTAGTGTTACCCTGAGGCAGAAACCTCCAATCTTGCTGAACCTGTGGGTGCTTTTGGAATGTGATATACATATGAGACGTGTGTCACCACAAAATGGCTTCCAGGTCCAATCGTGCAGTGGAGATAACTCTTTCCAAACTGGTGCTCTTTCTAGACAATAAACGCCTCCTGGGCTATTATTATTTATTTACTTCATCTATACGCTACATTTCTCGCCAGTGAAAACCCAAAGCAGCTTCTGTCACTCTCCTCTCCTCTATTTTTATCCTCACAAGAACCCTATGAGGTAGGATAGACGGAGTGTCTATGACTGGGAGATGTTACCAAGATTTCATGAGGGAATCTTTCTAAGAAATATCACAACTACTCTTAAGCATGGCAAGAAAGTTCTTCCTTCATTTAAAAAAAAATCTTGCACTTGATTGGAGCTTTTGGGACCCCAATCCAGAATATCTCCTGGAATTTCTGCCAGCGTGCTGCGGTTTGATGGAAATATCCTTCCACCTTCCAGTCATAAATCACCACCTGATTAATATTATATTTTATTGCTCCATAAAAACTCCCGGACTAAAGCACAGCTCCCATCCAGCTGGGCATTTCTGCCAAGCCTGCTCCAAATTTGAAAATGTTAACTCTTCGAAGTTTGGCTGTGCTTGTTGTCAGACATTCGACCCTCACGCAAGCAAAAACCCGTCTTTGAAAACACCTCTGCTCCTTTGCCAGCTTGGACCCAATTTAGGGAATTTTCTTGTGGAATGCATTTGTTTACAGAATTAGGTGAAGATATCTGCTTGAGAGGCAGACTGTTTTTAATATTTGAGCTCATGTCTATACAGCAATCTGGGTTTCCATTTGGGTTAAGAGAAGTCATATGATTTTTGAGTGACTGAGCCAGAGATAACTGCTTTTAGAACACTCTTGAAAAAGCTAGGTTCGAAACAGGAGAAGTGCTAGCTTCCTGTTGGGTGGTTCTGGGTAGCTGTGCATTCTCCCTTTCACTGAGACTTGGGGTTCATAGTGGACTCTCCCGCCCAGGAGACGGCAACTGCACCGGCCACTTGCAGTTTTTGGAATTACGCCTGGAAAAGAACAAGCAAGAAGACATCAATATCACCATACTTACCTCAATTCCAAGTCTCAGTTAACATAAAGAAAAAAACATGTTTGTGGACTTTAATGTCTTTGCTATTGAGATTCTTGGATGTGAACATGGTACAACTGTTACTCTGATTGTAGTTGATTTTGACTGTGTTGTAACTTACTCTAGCTGTTTGGAGGCACCTTGCACTTTAAGTGTTAGTATTGGCATAGCAGCTTATTTAAGATTAAATTAATTGGAATTTATTCAATGCACGGTGCACTTTAAGAACGGATGGCTGGAGAAGGGAGTCTGGGCATGTTTAGAGTGCAGCTGGTGAAACCTTCCTCAATGACATTGGACCTCTTACATTTTACAGAGGAGTAGCAGCTTGTGCATGGAGACTTAAATGTTAGTGATCTCTTGTGGAATGGCATGAGGAAGAATTCACATTTGTGTTTCTCATTATTTTATTCCCGCAAAGCCCCATCTCTCCAGTTTCCTCGGCATTCTGGTTTTCCCAAGGGCCACCCTCCTGCTGTGAGAGCCAGCACGGTCTTGTGGTGAGACTAGGGTCTGGGATACCCAAGTTTGAATCCCACACTCTCCTATGGAACTGACCTTTGGCCGGTTACACAGTCTCAGCTTAAACTACCTCACAGGGTTGCTGTGTGGATAATTGGAGGAGAATGCTGGTGTAAACTGCTTTTGAGGTCTCCTTTTTGGGGGGGGAGAAAAGGGGGGCATTACTACCTAAATAAAATGGATAAGGCAAGCTGCCCATGGGCAGGTAGTGTGACTCCACTGAGGTTGTGTACTAGTGTCTTGTGGCATCCCTTCTGCTCTGGGTCTTCTGCAGCCATGAAGGCTTCCTTTCAAATTAATCCCTATTTTTTTTCCGTCGCTTCTGATGGACTTCGGTTACTGTTTCTTTATGCTGCACGCAGTAGGCATCCCCCAGTCATTTATAGGAAGCTCAAGGGAAATTTATCCATGGAACTGCGCTGATGGTGAACTCCGGGTCATTCATCTTCTTTAACTCTTGCAGTGAAATCAGGGAGGTTGTGACATCAATACAGCAGGCTTCAGGTGATTAATATTTTTTCTACACCAAAAAGGGGGAGGGAATAGAGAGAGCCTACGCAAGCTCATTGAGGGTCTCTCTGAACGTAAGGTTTGGAAACAGGTATCAGTCTCTGGACTGGATGTAGCCCATGTATAATTTCTATCTGGGCACGCCAGTGCTATAGACTTAAGCTGCTTTAACAGTCATTCGCTCTTCCCAGGGGAACCTGGGAATTCTGCAGGTTTGAGTGTGTTTATTGTGGGCGTAGCAAGCCCAAATGGGATGGGCAGGGCTTTTTTTCAGCAGGAATGTGGGGGAACGGAGTTCTGGAACCTCTTGAAAATGGTCACATGGCTGGTGGCCCCGCCCCCTGATCTCCAGACAGAGGGCAATCTAAACTGCCCTCTGTCTGGAGATCAGGGGGCGGGGCCACCAGCCATGTGACCATTTTCTCCGAGGGCAACCCACTGAGTTCCACCACCTCTTTTCCCAGAAAAAAAGCCCCGGGGATGGGTATTCTGATGTGGGAGTTCTGGTGCTTGTGGATCGCTTGCTGTAGTAGCAGTTCTTTCCCAGTTTGACGGAAGGAAGCAACTTGTAAACTCTTCATATGACATATGTCAGCTGCGTCCTAAAGCCACGTGTCTGCAATGTCGGTATAAATTAGTTTTAAGATCAGCTTAACTTCTGTGGCTTACTGGAAAACGCCGCTTTGCAAAGGGCCTTTGATGGTCTTTGTTAGAAAATCTGTCCATAAAACTTCAGTTCCCAGGATCTGGCTATCAAACTGGATTAAGAATGGTATACATTTTTGCAGCGTGAACATGCCTGAGGCGTACTTGTACTGAGCCCAGCCCTAGGATGATTTCCCCGCAATCAGGTGCTGTGCTCTAAACTGAAACGACACTTACGTACCTTAGATGTATTCTGCCCTGGCACCCTCCCTTCCTCCTTTCTGTCTTCCCCCCTTTTCAAAATGTAGATTGTAAGTTCATCAGGGCAGAGACCTCTCTTTTTGCTTGTATTGCCAGCGTGCCAAGTGACATCTAAATCGATATTTGTAGCAATACCTTCACTGCTGATCAAACTTGATTTGAGAGGTGTGTGGCTCCCCCCCCCCCAGATTGCACTATATGGTTTTAATGGCAGCGGCTGCTTTAAATGTGATTTGTAACAGTCGACTTGGCTGTAGCAAAGAGGGGGTCAGCTGGTTTTGCCCAAGGATCACTTGCTAAGTGGCTCCTATTAAGTCTGAACCTGGGATTCTCCTGGTTCCCAGCCCTGGCAGTGCCGGCTGGAGCAGATGGCCTCTTGAACACAGCTTAAAAACCGCCACCCTTTCTCTTTTCTCCCTTTGTCCCCCATTGTTTGGAGCTGAATGGAGCGTGGCTGAAAGCGAAAGTCTGCTTGCTTTGCGGAGCCTGGGAGATGTTACTCAAATGATGTAGATTCTCAAGAGAGGTTGAAAAGAGGCCTGGGTTGCTTGCTGGAGTTGCATCTTTAAGACAAGAAGAAAATATTCTCTTGTGCTGTCACACACAACGGGTGCCTTTCTCAGTTGGAGAGGAGAGCCTTATTTTTTCCTGTTCCCCTTCTTACCCTTAGAACGGTCTTGATAAAATAGGTGAGAGAAGGAGGGCAGTTGGTTCTTTTTACTCCTTCTTCGTAAGGCTCTGGTTCAGAAAAGTCTGCTGGGAAAACAAGACAAACGTAGCCCTGTCTCCTCCCACAGTGCGAGAAGAGAGGCACCCGGGTGGCACACACTTCTTGCTTAATAAGAGGGACCCAAGTTCTCAAAACAGAAGAGAGGAGTAGACTGAAAAATGCAAACCAAGTAGCAAGTTGGGCTCAGACAAGCAACCAAAAACAGTCAAGAGGATGGAGAACCTTCCCTAGCAGGGGAAACAAAAATCTAGGTAGCAAAGGAGTAGCTGTGCTAGTCTGTTGTAGCAAAATAAAATGAAAATCTGGCAGCACCTTAAAGACTAAGAGCATTGATTGCAAAATGGGCTTTTGTGAGTCACTGCTCACTCCTTCAGATATCTGAAGATGTGAGCTGAGCGTCAGGAAAGTTCATACTGAAATAAACACTCTGAGGGCCAAGCTACACATGACGAATGACACTTGAACAGCAAGTGGATTGAGTGGAGGGCAAGTGAACAGGGAGAAATACACTTGCTGTTCAAGTGTCATTCATCATGTGTAGCTTGGCCCTGAGTCTGTGGATTTGGTTAAATTTGGGGTGGCTGTTTAGTTTAGATCCAGAGGAGTTAGCCGTGTTAGTCTGTAGTTGCAAAATAGTAAAGAGTTCAGTAGCAGCTTTAAGACTAACCAACTTTATTGTAGCATAAGTTTTCGAGAACCACAGCTCTCTTCATCAGATGCATCTGACGAAGAGAGCTGTGGTTTTTGAAAGCTTATGCTATAATAAAGTTGGTTAGTCTTAAAGGTGCTACCGGACTCTGTACTGTTTAGTTTAGGGGGGAAGACAATTAAAGGGCGAGGAAGCATGGTATAGGCTTGCAAAATTATGAACTTTTCCTCCCTGGGCAGGATTTTCAAGACGGACGAAAGGAAGGACACAATTAATTTGTGAAATCTGTCCACAAGATTTTTTTTTAGTTGAGTCTAAGCGGGAAGGTGAACTATAAGTGAAGTAAATGCATAAATAAGAGACAGAAATTTCCAGGTGAGTAGCCATATTAGTCTGCAGTAGAAGAACAAGATTCGAGTCCAGTAGCACCTTAAAGACCAACATAATGTCCAGGGTATAGCTTTCAAGAGTCAAGCTCCCTTCATCAGAAAGCAATCTCATTTTAGATGGTTTCCCCTCGAGAATCGAGGGCTGACAACCGAATAGAGCCTCCACGCTCTGAGGCAGTGTACCTCTCAATACCAGTTGGTGGGGAGCTCTCAACAGGGGAAGAACATGTTTGTGGGCTTCCCAGAAACCTCTGGCTGGCCGCTTTTGGAGACTGAAATAAATGCTGTCTCGACAGCAGGGCTTTTCATATGACACGATGACTTTTCTCTGCCTTCAGCCTTTGGGGTTCTTTTTTCCCCTCCCCCCTTCCCTGGAAGAGGAGATGCAGCACATGGCGGAATGAATACGGCAGCCACCTTTCCATCCCGCGCTTGATTAATGGCAGCTCTTTGTCAAGGCCAAGAGCGATCCCCCCCACACACACTAATGTCCCTTTGATGCCTTCTTTCCCGCCCACCGCTGTCACTGAGCTCAATGCCTCCGTTTTCACAGATTGCAGGAGGGGAACAATGGCCACCGAAGCCACATTTTTTTTTGATGGTAGGGAGAAACGAACGGGGATTTTACCACAACAGAGTGCCATAATTAAGAGCAATAGATCGGTTATAGCTGCACAGAGATGGCAAAGGATAGCAGCGGAGAGGCTGACCAGTGGTACTCACCGGGGTGGCAGTGTTGGCAGTACCTATCCGCCCCCAGTACACACACACACACAAAGAACAGGGCTTGGCTTGCCCTCTTGGCTTAGCGGTAGGGTTGCCAGGCCCCCTCAATCTCCTGGCAGGCACTTACCTTTGGGGAGAGGGGGGTGCGTGCACACAGAGCGCACGCGCGCGCCTCCACAGGCATGATGACGTCACTTTGGGGGGTGACGGCATTATGTGGCGGGGCGCTGCAGAACACACCCAAAACAGGCCATTCTGCCGCGGATCGGCCGGGTTTTGAGGCACTGTGGAGTGCAGGAGCGCTCCTGTGCTCCGCAGCACCTCAAAACGGGCCCAATCCATGGCAGAACAGGCCCATTTTGGGTGCTGCAGAGTGCAGGAGTGTTCCTGCGCTCTGCAGTGGCCCCGATCCAGGCCAAAACGGGCCTGATCCCGGCGGCTGTGGTGCATGGGAGAGTGCCACGCTGCGGGGGAGCGCGCAAGGAAGGTGCGTGCCTCCCCGCTGCTCAGGTCAGTGGGGGCGGGGTGTGGGGAGTGGGGGCGGAAGATCCCCTGCCCCCACTGGGGGTCTGGGATCCCTACTTAGCAGGCCCGGCCTAAGCGCTGTTCTGCTGGGAAATTTTCCACCCCCCCAGGTTCCCATTTTCTCCCATTTAGAGACACTTCTAGAAGTGGTCGTGATTCACTTTGCTTTGGACTCTTCAGTTAAGGAGTTTTAGAACAGATTGGGTTAAATGAGCTTTGGGTGGGGAGAAGTATTTTCTTTTGTCCACATGATTATCTTTACCCCTAGTTTTTATAATCTAGAGCCTGAATTGCTTGCTTGGGCAGAGAGAGACACAACTTGTTCCGGAAACCTGTTTTCCGTGTTAGGACTTCTATCACAATCAAACAACACGTTATGGTTTTTAAGAAGTTGGGTCCAGGTTCCCCACACAGCGACTGTGGATAATGGCTTTTTTTAAAAAAGGAGAGTCCAAATGGACTTGGAATTATACCATGGGAGACCTTCCGCCCTCCCAAGCGCTTCTCCCAAGCTGAAGAAGCAGCATTCTGAGCCTGTTTGGGCTCTCCTTTATTTTTTAAAAGCAATTCCTTGCAACCTGGACCCAAATCATTAAAAACCCAAAGGGTTTGTTGTGTTGTGTTCACTAACATCTTCCCGGTGGGTATCAATATTGCCAACCAAGCCCCTCTATAGTGACACGTGCGCAGAACCAAAGAGTTTCGGTATAGACAAACTCTTTGCACTCTTTGCGCGAAACGTACACAAATACACAAATTGGTCGCCGCCATCGGGGGGTAGCAACAAGACTGACCAATCACCGTGCTGGATTCCAACTACCAGAGCTCCAAGTGGCTTAGAGAAGACTTGTTTGTATTTGTCTGCACCCTAACGATCACCGATTATGCCAGCGATCTCGGCGGCGTGTTCGATGCTCAAAGACGTTCCATTTTTTGTAAGACAAACAGCGCTCCTAGTGAGTTTAAATATAACTAAACATCTTTGTTGCCAACATACACTACATAAAACTTAACAAATCTCATAAGTATCCGTAATACGTTTGGAGTTGGTTTAGTGGGAATTCCAACATTTATTTTTTTTTACTTTCTCCCGTTAGATTCACAAAATGTTTAGGGGTATGCGTCCCCCTGCGTCCCCCCAGAAAAAAAGCACTGGTGTTCACCCTCCAAAGCAGCCAGTTTCTCCAGGGTAACTGATCTCTGTGGCCTGGAGACCAGTTGTAATTCCAGGATATCTCCTGCCACCAACTGGAGGCTGGCAATCCTAGTCCCATGGCTCATTGAGAGCTCATGTGCTGAGCCTACACAAGGGTGTGGTTCAGCCTCTGGCATCTCCATTGACTTCCATGCAGCTTGTGGGTGACTTGGAAGAACAAACCGAGCCAACCCTTTTCTAATTTAACAAATTGCTTCCTTGCCTGGTTGCTGGGAGTAAAAATCATACCCTACCCCAGGAGAGAGTTTGTCTACCCAATATGATTGTTGCATGCCACCAGCAGAATGTTTGTTGACATTGCTCTTTCTCTCTTAATTATTTCCACATTTTAAAAATTAAAACTCCGGTGTATTTTTTAAAACGTTGAAATATACTTCATAGCCCTTTCCTCTTGAGCCAGCATCTTATTTAACTGAGGCCTTCAAATGCAAACCCTTGGAGAAAGATCTCTTGTGGACTTTCGGTAACGTTCAGGCATTGTGGAACCAAAAAAGGGCCCTTCCATATTCATGTGGAGTCCAGATGATGCTGGGAAACAGGCCCATCCAAAGCAGTTAGCCACAATAGCTAAATGGAACCTCCATATTCAGAAGCAGCATATCTGTTTATTAGCAGCCCAAATAGCCCAGTTTGGCCCAAGCCTGTTAGGGCTGGGGAGCTAAGCAGGATTGACTATGGTAAGTATTTGGATGGGAGACCACCAAGGAAGACTAGAGTTAGAGGAAGGAAATGGCAAACCACCTCTGCTTGTCTCTTGCCAGGGGTAACAACCAGGGGTCATTTTGTAGAAAAAGAGCTGGAGGAACTCATTAGCATAACTCATTAGCATATGCCATGCCCCTTGACATCACCAGCAGTGTGTCATTAGCATAACTGATTTGCATATGCCACACCCCCTAGCATCACCTGTCCTGGCTGTTTTGGACCCAATCCTGGCCATTCAGGGCCGAAATTGGCCTCAAAACGGCAAAAAGGGGTCCTAAATGACCGAAAGTGGCCATTCTGGGCCCTTTGGGGTCAGTGCTGGGCAGGGGAGGGTTCCCCCGCCCAGCACCAATCTGATCCAGGCTGTTTTAGCCCCAATCCAGGCTGAAATGGGCCCCAAACAGGCAAAAGTCAGGTGCACGGGGCCACTTGACATGTGACCTCTTTGGAGAACTGCGGGAACTGCATTCCTGTGCGTTCCCTCTCGAAATGAGCCCTGGTAACAACTACAACAATATTCAATTTATATACCGCCCTTTAGGACAACTTAACACCCACTCAGAGTGGTTTACAAAGTTTGTTATTATTATCCTCATGACAATCGCCCTGTGAGGTGGGTGGGGCTGAGAGAACTTTGAGAAGCTGTGACTGACTCAAGATCACCCAGCTGGCTTCAAGGGGAGGAGTGGGGAATCAAACCTGGTTCTCCAGATTAGCAGCCCCACATACAGTGCATTGCAGTAATCTAATCTAGATTTAATCAGGTGTGCACCATAGTGGCCACATCTTTTCTGCCTAGGAAAGACTGCAGCTGGTTAGCCAATCTAAACTGGTAAAAGGCGCTCTTGGCTACAGTTGCTACCTGCTAATCTAGCAGTAGGCCTGGATTCAACAGCACCTCCAAGCTATGGACCTGTTCCTTCAAGGGGAGCACAACCTCATCCAGGACAGGAGAGCTCTTAAAACCCCTCTCAGCCATTCTGCCAGGCATCATTCAGTATCCCCCTAAATACCTGTTGCTTTGGGTGAGGGTGAGGAGACACAGCACAATTGCCCCGATTTCATACCCCAATTATGAGGTTTCCAGAGCATCTGGAAGTCACTGCTGGACATTAGAAATGGGCACAAACTGGAAAAAAAACGAACCATGTGGTTCATGGTTCGTCAAATTTCACAAAACACAAACTGTCACAAACCTGCCCCCAGTTCATGAACCAGTTTGTTTGGTTTGTGAAAACGTCACATCCAGGTCAGAAAAACCATCACTTCCGGGTCAGCAGAAGGTCTGCAGGAAGTCCATCCCCTGTTGCCTAGGAAACTGATTGATCGGCACCAGGCTGTCTGCAGTGATGAACCAAAAAACGAACCAAATGAACTAGCCTAAAGTTCGTAGCGGTTCGTCAGAAATGGGAACTGATGAACCGCTGGTTCGCAAACCACGAACCGGCCTGGTTCATCATGAATTTCGGTTCGTATTTTGGTTCGTGCCCATCTCTACTGGACATAGGTTGTTGGAATAAATGGAACTGCTTTGGTCTGATCTGGCTGGACTCTTAGGTTCTTGGACTGCTGATCCACTGGTGTTGTCCACATGGAACATATGAAGCTGGTGGAGGAGTTGTATCCTGAAATCTGCATTGGCAATACTCTAGAAGGAAGACTTCCCAACAGAAATCCTTATCTGCCCTTCATGCTTGTTTACTTGGTGGAAATCACAGTGTAATCTAGTTGCCACATAGTGTGAAAAATACCTAAGGGGAAGGAAGGCGTTCCTAGTGTTTTGAACCCTACTCTATGTGCTCTTGGACTTTGAGACATTGGTAGGTCCTAGAAATTCTTTTCTGGTGCAAGGGTTCCAGCCACCAGTAAAAGAGAATATGGGATTATATTTGCTAGGAAACACAGCCATTTAGCAAAAAACCCTGCATGTATTTTCATAGCACTTTGCATGGAAAGAACCCCAGATGAATTTTATGTCAGTGAATCAACTGACACACTGACATGAAATTACTGCCAGGTCTGGCCTGCTGCCAGCCACCGTAATGGCCTGCGTACTGGAATGAATAGACAAATGAGTTTTTTTTTTAAACTGCTACACGTAATTATGAGATGCTCTTTCCTCACCGTTTTTTCCTGTTGTTGCTCATTCTCTTCTCTCCCCCCCTGAAAAAACCTAACAAAAAAGATACTGTGTGAGTGTTTGTGCATGTGTATTTGGGGTGGTGGCGGTTTGTCATGTTACGAGTGACATTTTGACAGTGTGACTCCACATACCACAAATGTAAAATACCATCATTTTAAATCCAATGCAGACAAATGGGACAGCTTACAATCGGGAGTAAATGGAGGGGAACGTAAGGGTTCTGTCTGTGTGTGCATGTGTGTGTGTGTGTATTTAATGGAGGGGGGTGTCTGGAACTTGGGGGACTTGTAGAGGGCAAAATAAGTCCCAGTCTTGTAAAAGCCCATTGTCTTGTCCCCCCACAACATTTCTTCCATGAAGCTTGACTGCTCCATAACAAAGGCCTCAGTTGTTCACAGCAGTGTCTTACAGGCTACTGAGGAAACCCTTCTGCTCATCCTTAAAACCTGGCAATTTATTTTAAAAAGTAAGTTGAATTTGCCCCTCAGTGTTTGGGGGGAGAACTTATTCCCCCCCACAAGTTACTTTGATTTCGACCATCATTGAAGCAAAAAGTATGCATGTGATATGGAGTAATCATTTTGGCATTTGTGGTCTTTTCTGACACGTCTCGTTATTTTGGAATGCATTTTGATTTCTGCTGAAAGATTGCCCTCCCTGATGTAGTTCAGCAAATATGTTCCCCTGAAAACATTTATTGTATTTTTTAACTGAAACTCTCCTTGGGTTGAACTACACACTACAGTAAACACAGGGCTGTCACCAAAAATGGCGGCCCTATGTTGAACGATCCCCTCCTCCTTAGCTTATACCGGTGTCCAGGGGTCATTTCATAGAAAAAGAGCTGGAGGAATTCATTAGCATAACTCATTAGCATATGCCACAACCCTTGACATCACTGGAAGTATGTCATTAACATAACTGATTTGCATATGCCACACCCCCTGACATCACCTATCCTGACTGTTTTGGACCCAATCCTGGCCATTCAGGGCCGAAATTGGGCCCAAAATGGCAAAAAGGGGCTGAAAATGGCCCAAACGGGGTCCCAAATGGTCAGGATTGGGCCACTGTTGAGTGGGAAAGTGATCCACCAATCCAGGCTGAAACGGGCCCAAAATGGCCAAGAGCCAGGTGGTCGGGGCCACCTGTCATGTGACCTCTTTGGGGAACTATCGGAACTGCGTTCCTGCATGTTCCTCCTCGAAATGAACCCTGCCGGTGTCCTTAGTTCCAGTAGCTGAGCACTGACAGAAAGTAAAATGACAGAGTCTGTTCTGGACTGTGCCACTTCAGTCTGATGCTGTTTGAACACAGAAGTTGCTAGCAGCCTTGCCAGTCCAAAGTAAAATCTCAAAATGCCAAAACACAATCCATATAATACCTTTTAATAGGACCAATCAAGTAACACATAACACCCGAACATTTGTTTTTTAAAAATCCAGCAGTCTAGTTCCTTGCATGTGGGAAGGTAGCACTTTAGGGGGCGGCCTGGGCTGTCATATGCTACCTTTCTGTGAGCAAGAAAAGAGCAGGAGTCCAATAGCACCTATAAGACTAACAACATCTGTAGTAGAGTACGAGCTTTTGTAAGTCACCGCACACTTCTTCAGATATCTGTGAGCAAGAAGTTTTTAACATAGGGACTGGAAAGTGCAGTAGGAATAACGATTGTGCAGATCCCCCATATATATCAAACACATAGCCCCACATCCTGACCTGAAAACTTTCCACTTTTTACCACCCACAGCTTCCACTTCTCCTAGGATTAAAGGTTTTCGGCCCTCACATTTGTCGGCCACCCGCCCTTTTCCCATCTCCTTTCACTTCTCTGCTTTTGCTGCTGAGACATCAGGAAGCAGATGTCCGAAAAGAACGTTTTTCTTTTCTCTCTTCCCCAAGTTCTCACACCACTAGAAAACTTCTCAAGAGGGCCACGCTCAGTTTTATAATGTAGATGAGCCTTTTTTCCTCAGTCTGATGCAACCTTAAATCCAAGGCTGGGAACACCAAGCCAACAAATTCACAAAGCTTATTAAAGTCCCAAGTCCCCTTTGGATAAGAGGGGGATTTGCAATTTTAAGCGGAAGGAGGATAATGATAATAATTTTAGAAAGGATGAGGGGGGGAAAAACAGAGTGCTTTCCTCACAAATGCATTCTGGACTTTTCTTTTTTGGTCCGGATGTATCCAGACCACCCTGCCCTGAGCAAACAAATGAGCTTGAAGGTCTGTAATTGCAAGTCTGCTTTTTAAGGATTCGCCTGGGGGATTCTTGAGTAATGGAGGTCACACAAGGTCACCGGGGAGCACCAGGGAATAAGTCTGAAAGCACTAAGTCTCGCCTTTTTAAAGCCATGCATAAAAGGTTTATTTTGTGTAGGGGACAGAGTTGGAACAATACTTTGCTGCATCTCTCACTCTTTCTGTCTCTGTCTCGCTCTCGCTCTCACACACACACAAACACAAACATACACAGAGCTACAGAATAGCTGGTCCATGTAAAAGCGTCCAAGTCATTATCCAAGGACAGGAAGACAGAAATGGCCTTTGGAAGAAAGGTTCACCTGACTGTGAACAGCGTGTGAAGCCAGAAGGGTTATCCAGTCAATCGAAAAAGCAATCCAAACAGGACCGTTTCCACATTACTCACCTTCTTCTGGAATGGGGCGCAACGTCACCAAAAAAACGCAGAAGATGCTATCTTCTCGCATGAGTTTTGCGCGACGTCGCGCAAATCTCGCGCGAGAAGATGCTATCTTCCATGTTTTTTTCATGACGTTGCGCCCCGTTCCGGAAGAAGGTGAGTAGTGTGGAAACGGCCCAGGTCTACTCTGAAGTAAATTCCATTTTAATCCTGTTTTTATTTATTTAATTTTAAGCCCGAGAATGGCCGTTTCCACACGTCCTGGCATAGCGCTAAACTCATGGAACGAGAGTGTCTTCCTGGCGTGATTTCTGACATCATCACACCACAAGAGTGGAATCATGGCGCGATGACGTCAGATATCGCGCTAGGAAGACATTCTGGTTCCGTGAGTTTAGCAGTATGCCAGAATGTGTGGAAATGACCAATATTTTCTCAGCTGAGGTCCAGATATGATTTGCCTACTTTTGCTGAATGGCAATATGTACAACTGCAACAATTGTTGGTGTTCAAATGTGGCCCTACAGCTTTGAGTGCTTTAGAACCTCCCATACTTTAGGAAACTCTTATTGAATCAACGTGGAAAATGAAACCTACAATATTTGTTTATAAATATTTGATGTCGGTTAATAAATGTGGTGTGCACTTTCTTAGAGATGAATGGAATTGTGAGTTAGATCTTTTTAGTTTTGCCAAAGCCATAGGACATGGCTTTAAGCCTTATACCTGTTACTTCTGTAAATATTAAGCTGTGACTTATTCAGCAAAAAATTATGTTTGTATTATATTTGACATCACAGCACCTTTTTAGTAAAAGATTAAGTATAGTGACCAGTTGTTGTCGTTGTAATTTACAAGATGTCGCTCTTAAGCACATGCTTGGACATGTCCAGTTATTTTGTCCTTTTAGGAGGAAGTCATTACTCGTATTCATTTTGTATTAGAATACTCAAATATTTTTAAGGATGTTTATGTGTTTTTAAAATATTTGCCTGTCTCATGGAACCTAACGAATGGAAATGGCCCTCCGTGCCCTTACGGTCGCTAAAAGACTTATACTACGTCATTGGAAAGACAAAAGCCCACTTCCTGTAATTTTTTGGACTTTATATAAACTTATCAGTGTTTGAATGGATAGCACATAGATGACAACTGTGTATGGTCTTATTTTTAGATATTGGGAGTCTTTATATATATATAAAGGGACGGGGACGGGGGCTGCCAGATGTTGGGATCCAGCTCCCTGCCCTCGATGGGACACCACTGGCAACTTTGCCAGTGGTAGAGTCTGGGTGTGCTCCTGGATGCCTCCCTATCGATGGAGGCCCAGGTCACGGCGGTTGCCAAGTCTGTATTTTTCCATCTTCGTCAGATCAGGCAACTTGCCCCCTACCTGACGCCCCAGGACCTGGCTACAGTGATCCATGCAACGGTCACCTCCAGGCTAGATTACTGTAACTCACTCTACGCTGGGCTACCCCTGGGCCTGATCCGGAAACTACAACTGGTCCAGAATGCGGCGGCACGGGTCCTGACTGGTATACCTTACCAGTCACACATCACACCTGTCCTGCGCCAGCTGCACTGGCTTCCGGTTGAATTCCGAATCAGGGTCAAAGTGTTGGTTCTTACCTTTAAAGCCCTGAGTGGGTTGGGACCGGCATATCTTTGGGACCGCCTCTCCCTGTACGTTCCCCGGAGATCGCTCCGATCAGCGAATAAATATTTACTTGTGGTCCCCGGCCCTAAGGAAGCCCGCCTCGCTTCAACCAGGGCCAGGGCTTTTTCAGTCCTGGCCCCAGCCTGGTGGAACGCTCTGTCAATGGAAACCCGGGCCCAGCGGGACATATTATCGTTCCGCCGGGCCTGTAAGACAGAGCTGTTCCGCCAGGCGTTTGGTGATTGAAGGGGGCGGTGCCATGTCGGCCTCCCACCTTTGGGGTGGGGAAGGTTCTCCCCACCACTGCACCTTGTTAATTTGTTTTATTATTTGTATATTGATTTTAGTTTTGTTTTTATCAATTTTAACTGTTCACCGCCCAGAGCCCCTGGGATGAGCGGTATATAAATTGAATAAATAAATAAATAAATAAATAAATAAATATATAGAGAGAGAGAGAGAGAGAGAGAGAGAGAGAGAGAGAGAGCAAATAAAATGCAACTCAAACTCCCTCCCAGTGCAGGCAGATAATATTTACTGAGTGAAATCCAGCCAGCTGGTGGATATTAAACTCGACAGTGTAAGAAGTCCGATATGTATTTCAATTCACTTTGTGGCACGTACATTTAATTTACTCACTGCAGGGTTCAGAATGTAATCTTCCTTATTCTTGCTATTTGTCGGATGCATTATACATAAAGTTGCCAAGGACGGAGCTGAGTTACCTTGTAATTTGTTGCTCAGGTGATATGATGAATGCGAACAAATTAGCGATGAAATCGTACCAGCACAGAGTTTAATTATATTTGCAGATGGATTAAACCTGCTCCCTCCCTTTCTGGTCTTCCTGGGAAGCTTGATTAAAGCGGATTTATATATATATTTCACATTTCTGGCTTGGAGGAAATTTGGAGTTTTACTTCTTGAATTGGAAAATATCTTGTTTCGAGGGGTTCTAGAGACGATTGTGTCTTCAGACTTCCTGATAACGAAGGCATGCGGTTTAACCAAATTAATATTGGAAACACCCTGCTCTTGTACAACCCAAACAGTTTGCTTTTTGAGTGTGCAAGAGTATTTATTTATCTTTTATTTATTTCAAATTTCTATTCTGCCCTCCCTCGAGCAGGCTCAGGGCGGATAACAACATATTAAAATACAAAATACAATAAAAACAACATATTAAAATCCAATTAAAATCCATACACATTTAAAACAGGATGGTGGACAGCCTTCACAGGGAGGGTTAAGATTTTATACACCCCTTTTTTTTTTGCATGACATCTGCTTGGAAAAGTATACCCCATTTATCTGCATGAATTTGGAGCATGACTTCTAGCTGGAAGGAACTCAGTCTAGAGCAGAGTTGCAGCAGGCAGCCTCCTCTGTTGAAACTCTGCATTTGCGGATGCAGAGATGGGCAGAATTACATATTCCTAGCAGAGGGTGATTGGAAGGAGGTAGAGCTGGAGCAGCGAAACAGACAAATAAGTGGTTCGCAACCTCTTCTGTGAGTGAGTCACAGCAACCCTTCATTAGATCATGAGTTTGGTTTTTTTAGCCAGGTTGATCCTTTCCGATGCAGAGGTCTGTTTCCTGAATTATGGCCTCTTCTCTTTCTATGTGCCGTTATGTATATGTTTGTTTACCACTAAGTAGTTTTCTCCACTTCCACAACCACCATTCGTCTCAGAATTTATCAGAATCTCAAAAGCCTGAAAGGTTTCTAGCCTTAAGGGCGAGGAGTATATCAGCAGCTCTTTGTGAAGTTTCAGAAGCCAGCGGAAGGCCTGGTCAATAGATAGTGACATTTCAGAGCCAGTGTAATGATTTCATGTGTAACAAGATGGACTCTGTGTGTGTGTGTGCGTGTGTGCAAAGTGCCATCAAGTCACAGCCAGCTTGTGGCGACATCTGTGGGGGTTTTCGAGGCAAGAGACCAACAGAGGTGATTTGACATTGCTTGCCTCTGTGTAGTGGCCTTGGACTTCCTTGGTGGTCTGTCCTCCAAGTACTAACCGAGATCTACTTAGCTTCCGAGATCTGACAAGACCGAGCAAGCCCGGGCAATTCAGGTCAAGATACCCAGATTCAAATCTCTATTCAGCCGGGAAGCTCACAGGGCCAGTCGCATTCTTCAGCCTAACCCACCTCACAGGGTGGTTGTGGAGATAAAAGGGGTGAACTGCGTAGGCCACCATGATCAGCATGAGTTGGAGAGAGAGTGGGGTCAGAATAAAAGAAACAAAACTTGCATATCTCTCCAGGATTAATGGAAGCAGAGGAAATGATGTAAAGGAGGCAAATAATAATGTATGGCATCAAGTTGCAACTGACTTACAGTGACACCCTCGTGGGGTTTTCGCGGCAAAAGATGAGCAGAGGTGGTTTGCCGTTGTCTGCCTCTGCATAGAGATCTTGTACTTCCTTGGTGGTCGTCCATTCAAGTACTGACCATGGCTGATTCTGCTTAGCTTCCAAATTCTGGCAAGCTTGGGCCGGTCTGGGCTATTCAGGCATCAGTTTAGGGTTGCCAGCCTCCAGGTGGTAGCTGGAGATCTCCCAGAATTATAACTGATCTCCAGGTCAAAGAGACCAGTTCCCCTGGAGAAAATGGCTGCTTTGAAGGGTGAACTCTATGGCATTATACCCCTCTGAGGCCCCTCCCCTCTCCAAACTCTGCCCTTTCCAGGCTCCACCCCCCCAAATCTCCAGGAATTTCTCAACCTGTACCTGGCAACCCTGCATCAGTTGCAGGATCCAGCTTTCTTTGGTGCAGAAACTCAAGTTGCAGGTGGCTTTTAAAAACTGCAGCCATGCAGTAAACTTGTCTAGGTCAGATACAAATATCTACAAATTTTTATTTGCATAGCCTGCATTGTTCCAGCTGTTGATCGTATTGACTTATACTGTGTGATCCACCTTGAGTATCAGTGAGAAAGGCGAGACGATAAATAACATAAATAATGTAAATATATAAATGAATAATATTTTTGTTTGTTTCTTTACACTGGCTGGCCAATGAAAGGCATGCAATATTTCCCCTTCGTGAGCTTTCTGTCTCGTTTTCCTTTGACTTCGGATGACAGAACGTGTACATCGGCTATTGTGTTTTAAACAATCCCATTAGGCAAAAGGGAGATGCCAAATGTGGAATCTGAATCAATCTGAGCTCTGGTGCTAGAACTGAGGCATGTGAGCATTGCTGAGCTGGGAGAGGACAAACTGGCAGGGAATTAATGAGTCAGAAAGCAAACAGCTGCCACCTCTCCAAAGCTCCCCCCCACACCCATTTTGGATGCTGAATGAAAAAGGTGCCAGATATTCGACACAGCTCTGAAATTGAAGTAGCAAGGTGGGATAAAGGTTGAAACTATCAACAGCAAAGAAGCCTTTATACTTAAATTCTAAGAAAAAAGATTGCCGAATAAAAGATTCACTTATGCAAAACGTCCTCGTTTCTAGTGGAAGAATGGATTCTCTGGAGTTCTGATCTTTTCTGTGGAGACACGACCACGGTGCTTCTTTAGAGTTTCACAGAAGAGGTGATGTCCTCCCAGCACCAGCTGCTCAACCTGAAATTTATTTATCGATTTCTTTATTTCATTTATGCCCGCCCTTTCTCCCTAGCAGGGACCCAGATTGGCCTCCAATGTTCTCCCCTTCTCTATTTTATCCTCACAACAGCCCTGTGAGGCACGTTGGGTTAAGAGTGTGTGGCTGGCCCAAGGTCATCCAGTGAGTTTCCATGGCAGAGTGAGAATTTGAACCTGGTTCTCCCAGATCCTAGTCCCTGATACTCTAACCACTACACCATGCTGGCTGTGGATTCCAGGTTTAGGTGAGACTTCACATGTCCTCCATTCAAGGTACTGATTGTGTCCGTAGTTTCACAGTCAGGAGCAATCCCCACACCTGTTACTGGACTCAGAGGGCTTGCAGAGTTCATTAGCACAAGAGGTGGGCGAGTTGAAAACAAAATATTGCGGCGTATAAGCCAATCGGCGGCTCTGAGTCATGGTAGTGAAATGGATCCTCCATGTGCAAAGGCAGTATATCCTTGAGCACCAGAGAGTGGAGACAAAGTGGAGGGGAGGGCCCGTCTCTTCAGTGCATTACTGGTTAGCGTCCAGAGGCATCAACCTTGCTGGCTGCATTTTGGAAGCAGAGTCCGAGCTGTCTGGAGGGAAAATGTTGTGACATTCTTAGAAAGGGAAGGAGGACTTTGTCTAGGGGAAGAGCTTGGGTGGAAGTTTGTAAGAAGGCAGCACTGCCCCTTTAAGCGTGGGGCGCCCAGGGCTGTTTCCACTTAGCTTACTCGCTGAGTTGTCTCCCTGCATCAGGTCTCAGCTTTCATCATACCAGCCTCTCCCCCTCTCCATCCCTCTTTAGAGGTCCTGGGAGTCAAAGGTGGGGGGGGGGGCGGGTGCGAGAGAGCAGCCATCCCGAAGTAAGTATTCGAGCAGATGGCCACTCCCCTTCCTCTCCTGGGGGGGGGGCATGGCCCATGACCTGTGCTTTAGCAGAATACCAGAGCACCCTAAACGTGACTTTGGTATGCTTGGTAATAGGCATACATTATCCCTCCATTTCGGAGAGAGGAGTGAGCATTCTCTCCAAGTCCATGGAGCAGATTTGGTCACGGTGATCTCTTAGGTGCTGAAATGATCAAAAATATTCTCATGATAGGGGTGGGAGGTGACGTTTATTTAAACATATAAGATTGTAATGCGATCACTAAGAGTTAAACCTCCTTGAACTCAATTACTTCTGAGTAAACACGCATAGGGTTTGACTGGACGCCTGACGTTTTTTGCAAAACTTTGGAACATGCAAGGAGCAACGCAAGTTTCCAGTCCAATCTTTTGGACAGATCGGGTGTTGTGTTGCCCGGAGCCCCGGAAACAGTCGCTAGACAGGGCTGAGGTCTGGTGGGGCCAGCCCTGGGGAAGCAGATATTGGAATGTCTGGCATTGGGATTCTCTGCAAGAGATGGGGAGGCTTTTCCATAGAGCCTCTTTCGTCTTCCAGTGAAAGCTATCGGGTGTTTCCAGAGTGAGGATGCATTGTACTTCTGAATTCTTTACTAAGAAAAAACGTCTAATGTGCAAGAGTGCAGATTTCACTCAGTATTGTGAAACGGGAGTACGTGAATTTTATGAGGCAAGCCTTCTGTTACTACGTTTTCAATAGACATTCATGAGTTTGGATGAACTGCACTAATTTCTCTGTGTCTGGCCCCTGCCATCTTACTTCTCCTCCATGAGAACATAAGAAGAGTCCTGTTGGATCAGAACATTGGACTCTCTGGTCTAGCATCCTCTTTCTCACAGTGGTCAACAATGGGCATAGAGGGCAAGGCCTTCCCCTAACGTTGCTTCCTGTCACTGATATTTAGAGGTTGACTACCCCTGAATATGGAGGCTCCTTTTAGTCACCGTAGTTAGTAGCCATTGACAGTTCTGTCCTCCTTGAATCTAAGCCTCTTTTAAAGCCAATGCATTTGATAGGAAGTTCCTCGGAGGTGGTGGAATGGGGGTGGGGGAACCCTCTCACAATGTCATATTTCGCACACTGACCTCTAGGGATCACAAATATACTTTAAATTACTTCCAGACGTTCATCTTTATGGAAAGCAATGAAGTGGGATCACTGCCTCCAGAAGAGAGTTTCTCCGTTGCTAGCATTAATAACTTGGACAGTGTATCTGAAAGTACCAGCAGCATCCTTAGCAAGCTTTACTGGAATGCAATGGAGGCCATGGAAGAAAAAGGAAGCCACTTTAAGGACATTAGGATGCGTACCAGGGCTTGTTTTCTGGGTGGTGGAGCTCAGTGGTGGAACTCAGGACCGCACAATGACATCACTTTGGGTCAGCTGGAACAAGGGGGGAGTTTTTTAAAGTTTAAATTGCCCTCAGTGAAAATGGTCACATGGCCGGTGGCCCCACCCCTGATCTCCAGACAGAGGGGAGTTTAGATTGCCCTCCGCGCCAGTGAAGATCTGGAGATCAGGGGGTGGGGCCACCGACCATGTGACCATTCTCAGGAGGTGCCGGAACTCCGTTCCACCGTGTTCCCGCTGAAAAAAAAAGCCCTGACACGTACTATTTGGGAAGATATCTTGTTCAATGTTAGAGGAAATGTACGACTGCATTCATATTGAGGATCCTACAGAACAAATCAAACTATTACAGCAAAGCCCTAAGGAACAGACATCTAACCCTTCCAATCCAAAGTGTGGGACCGTATATGAAATTGGGTAGTGGCATAAAGGTTCTTTATGTGAACCTTTGCTTGTTTGCTGTAATAAAATAAAAATTTAAAAAAGAAAAGAAATTGGGTAGTTGAATTATGCAGGATGACGCAATACCAAGTAGGTCTCTTGGAACATACAGATGTGAAATAAATCCAGCCGACAGGACTCTGCGTATTACTGTCATTTCTGAAAGTAATGGAGCAGTTTAGTTAAAACAATTATGTATGAATTTCAGGATTACAAGTGTTGCTTATGATTCTGAATTTTATGTTTTATAATTTCTAAGTAGTAAATTCTTTTAATAAAGTGTTTTTGGCTGATAAAAAAAGTGGGATCGCATAGATGCTGATAAGTATTTTTTTTAAAAGGGTCTCTGGTTGGAGTGGACCTTGGTTCTGTGCGGTCACCACTGCCTCTACTGGTAGTAAATTAATCATTGGCCGTTTCCATCTGGAACGCTGTGGAACGTCGTAAAAAAACCCGCAGAAGATAATAATAATAATAATAATAATAACATTCGATTTATAATACCGCCCTTCAGGACAACTTAATGCCCACTCAGAGCGGTTTACAAAGTGTTATTATTACCCCACAACAATCACCCTGTGAGGTGGGTGGGGCTAAGAGAGCTCAAGAGAACTGTGACTCGCCCAAGGTCACCCAGCTGGCTTTGTGGAGGAGTGGGGAATCAAACCCGGCTCTCCAGATTAGAGTCCCGTGCTCTTAACCACTACACCAAACTGGCTCTCAGCATCTTCTCGTGCAAGTTTTGTGCAATGTTGTGCAAAACTCGTGCAAGAAGACGCTATCTTCTGCGACGTTCTGCAGCATTCTGGATGAAGGTGAGTAGCGTGGAAACAGCCATTGAGTGAAGAAGTATTTACTTTTGTCTGTCCTTACTCTGTTGCCCATCAATTTCATTGAGATCTTCAAGTTCTAGTGCTATTGTAGAAGGAGAAAAATTTCTTTCATTCCCTTTCTCCGTACATGATTTTATACACCTCGGGCAAGTCCCCCACTTCTTGTCATCTTTTTGCTAAAATGAAAAGCTGCAGCATCATCTGCTCTTTCCTCAGAGGAAAGGGGCTCCTAACCTTTCATCATCTTGTTTATCCTCTTCTGTGCCTTTTCCAGTTCTGCGGTCTCTTTTTTGACCACAACTGTACTTTGTATTAAAATGTGGCCAAATCATGGGTGTATACAAGGGCATTCAAATATTGGCCGCTTTATTTTCAGTCCGGTTCCTAATAATTCTACCATGAAACTTGCCTTTTTTCCCCTGCCACATACCAAGTTGACATTTTCAGTGTGCCATCTGTTACAACCCCAAGATCTCTTTCTCTCTAGTCTTCAAGCACTAATTCTTGCCACACCTTTCCTGTTCCGTCCTGTCTCAGTTGATGTGATGACTGCTGTGGGTCTCGTCCATCTGCTTCACAAGCCCCTTCCTGACTTCTTCGGTTGCTGTTCTCTACTGCATAATCTGACCTTCGCTCTCTACAGGCTTTTCTCTGCACTGCATTCAAACATGACAGTGAGACTGTCTACATGAGACACCTCGGCATGTATTCGTCAAGTGCAGGGAGATACAATGTTATCTGGGAAGTGTAGTTTAAAAACACAGAGCCAGTGGAGATCGCTCCTCAGAGGGTTTGTTAATTTCATCTTCGCCTCCCCCAAGGCTCTGTCAATTTCACTTCACCAGTAAAACTGTGGGATCGCAGCCAGAGGGCTTATTATTATCCTCTTCTTACTTTTCACACGGACTTGAAAGAAGTAGGACCCCACAAGCCCCCACATATTTCATACGTAAATATGGACACAGGTTAGCCCTGGCTGATTTTTTAGTAGGTCTTCCTTTAGTAGGACTTAGTAGCACCTCCCAGAAGGGTGAAATTGACAGAGCCTTCCAGAAGGTGAAGATGAAATCAACAAACCCTCTCAGGAGTCCTCTCTGCTGGCTCCGTGTTGAGAGGTGAAACTTTGACTCTGTCTTTTTGAACTACGCTTCCCGGCTAACATTGCCGCTCACTACACTTGAGCGTCCTCACATAAGATGTCTCGTGTACAGAGACTCTAGTCGTGGAGTATTTTAGATGGATTTTGCCCTTGAGATACCTTCATTTTACTTATTCCCAGGGGTCATTTGGTAGAAAAAGAGCTGGAGGAACTCATTAGCATAACTCATCAGCATATGCCACGCCCCTTGACATCACCAAAAGTGTGTCGTTAGCATAACTGATTTGCATATGCCACACCCCCTGACATTACCTATCCTGGCTGTTTTGGACCCAATGCTGGCCATTCAGGGCTGAAATTGGGCCCAAAATGGCAAAAAGGGACTGGAAATGGCCAAAAAGGGGTCCCAAATGGCCAGGATCCACCACCCATCAGAGGCCCGATCTGGGCCATTTCGGGACCAATTCTGGTTATTTTGGGCCCAAAATGGCTGAAAGTGGCCTTTTTGGGCCTGTTTGGGCCCGGATCAGGACTGAAGTGGCTGGGACCAGGTCAGAGCCTGGCACCGATCCAATCCAGATCATTTCGGCCCCAATCCAGGCCGCAAGGGGCCCAAAATGGCCAAAAATAAGGTGGGTGGGGCCACCTGACATGTGACCCTTTTGGAGAACTACCAGAACTGTGTTCCTGCGTGTTCCCCCTCAAAATGGGCTCTGCTTATTCCATGTATATGCATCTGTTTAACTAGCCTCAGAGAGGTGTACCAGGACTTTTCCCAGAGAGAGGGAGATAGAAAGAGATTCTTCTCAGTCAATTCCTCTGCCGAGAATCCCGCTGGGCTTTGGTGGCCCAATCACTCATGAGATTGAAGTTGGACCCCAGTTCCTTATTCACACTTCCTAGTTCCTTATTTGCAAATCCAACCACAAATATTAACAATGGCTAAAAAGCTCCTTACCAGAAAATAAGCTTTGAAGCACTACAAATCATATATTCAGGAGACTGCCCTATGGGATGACTTATGCTTTTTTCTTGGTCCAGAGCACTGACTGGTTCAAAGTGGGTTGCCTTCAGGGGAAACAAACATAACTGGAGAGCAAGATCTGGCTCCAATAGCACATGAAAGACCAACTAGATTTCCAAGGTTTGAGATTTCGAGAGTCAAAGTTCCCTTTGTCAGATAGGAAAAGTGGAAAAAGGAAAGGAGCCATTATAATCCAGGAAGAGGGTGGGAATGGCATTGTAAACAAGAGTGTCAGGAAGCTAGCTATAATACCAGTTGTAATTAGCTTGATAGAGCAGGGGTGCAAAGTGCAGAAAATTAGCATCCGTAATGCGAGAAAAATCCTATGTCCCAATTTGACTATGGGGATTCGTTGTTCCAAATTTGCGAATAAACTCAATTTCAGCCATCTTGCATTGTAATTTTCCTTCGAAGTTTCTTTGCTTGAGAACTGCTGTTCTTAAGTCAGCAGCAGAACATCCTGGGAGATTAAAACATTCTCCCGCTGGCTTTTGAATGTGATTTTTTATATCAGATTTACGACCATTCATTCTTTTGTGAAGGGACTGACCTGTTTGTCCAATACAGAGAGCTGAAGGGCATTGCTTGATGGCGTATATAAACGCTGGAAAATGAACAAGTGAATGAGCCTGAGATGGTATCACTGGCAGTGTTGTTGGAGTGATGAGCATCTAGGCCTATTTACATGGGCCAAAACTCAGTTTCTAATCAGGCTTTTCTCCTCTGGATGCAAAAAAGAAAAAGAAAAAAAGGTTCAGAAGCTTGTTGGGAGCTGGAAACTCGGAGCCGAGAAACAGCAACACCTTCGGGTCAGGGCAAGGGGCCCCTCTTTGTAGGCAAAGGCAGAGAAGGGGCTGGAGGGGGGGGAAGAGGCGGGAGCACAGGATGTCACTCTCTCATTAGCCGAGCTTCAAAGGAAAGGGGCACAAAGGGGAGGGAGAGGGGAGGGTGGATGGGAAGCTGGGAACCTATTAGAACCAATCCCTGGTAGTTTAGAGACACACTGATTCTTTTTACCTGGAATGCAGCTGCCTCTTGAGGGAGGGGGCTGTGAAAGGAAGGGGGGGTGCACATTCTCTTGTAGCCCTTGACCACGAGGGAGTGCAGACTTGGCAAAAGCGATGGCCTCCTTTCTGTTGATTTTTTTCAAGCATCTGATCACGGTCCATGGTTCGTTCTTTGCAAATGTGAAGGGTAGATTTTTGCAGAAAGAAAGAAAGAAAGAAAGAAAGAAAGAAAGAAAGAAAGAAAGAAAGAAAGAAAGAAAGAAAGAAAGAAAGAAAGAAAGAAAGAAAGAAAGAAAGAAAGAAAGAAAGAAAAAGAATGTTATGTAGTTGCATGGATTCCAGAGTGGGATGTATCATGCTAAGTGCACGGTTTTCCTTTTTCCTGTGCATCAGAGATATGTTCTAATGCTGCATCCATCCACACATCATTTAGCATTTGCAATGAATTTGTACAGCAGTGGTTTACAACTGGATTTCCATGTGGTCTGTCATGCCATACTGATCTATCATGCAACGATAGTTCGGTATGCAATGGCGCGTGGAGGCAGCCATAGTGCCGGAGGCAGAGGATCGAAACGCTCCTTCCCTGGTGATTAAAAAATACCTGAAATGGAATAACTGATAATTGGCTAACCTTTAATGAGATCCCAGGCTCCAGGACCTCTGTCAAGCCTCTTGACCCTGCTGAATGGACAGGATAATATGTACACGGTGTGTCATCTTGCACCTAATGAAGTCAAACGAAAAGCTGCGCATCAGCATCTTTGGGGCATACCTTCCCAGGAACAGTTTGGGCTTACACACACAACAGTTCGTCATAAGGATCAGCTATAGAGTTGCCAACTCTGGGTTGGAAAATTCCTGGAGATTTGGGGGTGGAGCCTGGGGAAATAGGGTTTGGAGAGGGGAAGGAACTCCTCAGGGTTTCATGCCATAGAGTCCACTCTCCAGAGCAGCCATAGTGGTTCGCTGTAGTCTAGAGATCCGTGATTCTTGGGAGATCTCCAGACCCCGCCTGGAGGTTGGCAAACCTAATCAACCACCAGACAGGGCTGTTGAGGCTGAGCTGTGCCTTGTTAGGAGAAGCAGTCCCTTCCTCACAACGGGAGTGAATGCCAATAGAGAGTTTGTCCGGCTGATAAAGCTTTGCGTGTGTGTGCTTTGCAAAATGTTTCCCTGCCGTATCAGATTATTATCCTTCCAAAAAATGAGGAATATAAGAAGAATACAGCAGCTTCCACATGGTGATTTTTTCCTTAAAGCAAGAAGTCCTTAAATTAAAGGAGAATATCCAGATGTTCATTCCATGCACCACTGGTGATCGTTCTTGGGATTTCTTCTTTAAGCTGGAGGAAAAACAAACTTGTTTTTCGTCTTTTCAAATGGGAAGCATCAGAGTGGCTATAGGGCAGAGTTTGGCCATTTCCACATGGCTTACCTTTCCTCGGAACAACCCGGAACTTTGCGCAAAAAACACGGAAGATCGCATTTTTTCATGCGAGATTTGTGCGACATCGTGCAAATCTCGCGCGAGAAAACGCGATCTTCCACGGGTTTTGCGCAATGTTCTGGGTTGTTCCAAGGGAAGGTAAGCCATGTGGAAACTGCTTTTATATTCATTTATTTAGGTTTCCGTACCCAATGGGGAGCTTACAAAGAAGTGACCAACATTGTCCTTCCTCTATTTTATCTTCACAACAACCACCCTGTGAGGCAGAGAGAGAGTGAGTGGCCCGTAGTCATCCAGCCAGCTTCAACGGCAGAGCGGGGATTCGAACCTGGGTCTGCTGGATCCTAGTCTGACACTTTACCATACTGGCTCAAGTTGGGTTCGTATAGACAGGGGGGGAAACTGAGAAAAGGTGGGGCAAGACCCTGCAGTGGGTTAAAATTAAAGATGGGGAGGTTGGTGCTAGATGCAGATAGGGACAAGAAACCATGTAGGGGTGGAGGGTTGGGTTGTTACATAGGCTGATTCCGCACACGTTGGATAATGCACTTTCAATGCACTTTATCAATCGTTTGAGGTGGATTTTTTGTTCCGCACACAAAAAAATCCGTTCCAAATGATCTATAAAGAGGATTGGAAGTGCATTATCCAACGTGTGCGGAATCACTCATTGTCTAATAGTGGTTCTGTTACCTGTCTGGCATCTGGCCATGTATTTAGGGGCCTTGGCTTTTTTAACCTCTACCACCTTTACTGTAAGTATAGAATAATAGAATCATAGGGTTGGAAGGCACCTCCAAGGTCATCTTGTCCAACCCCATGCACAATGCAGGAAATTCACAAGTACCCCCCCCCACACACACACACTCTCTCTCTCTCTCAGTGACCCCTGCTCCATGCCCAGAATGGCAAAATGCCGTCAGGATCTCTAGCCAAACTGACCTGGGGAAAATTGCTATCGGATCCCAAGGTGGCGATTGGCCTTACCCTGGGCATGTAAGAAGGGGCCACGAGAACTAAGAAGAAGAACTAAGCACTGATCTAAGCCTTCCTGCCTTGCCTCTCTTGATCTGCCTAGGTGCACAGAATCAGCATGTACTCGCTGGAACGAGCAAGAAGGATCCTAGCAAAGAAAGGCACAGGGGTTATGGGCTTGCAAATCTGGGTCTGCGTCTGTCTTCTCTTTTGATGGAAAGCAGAGGGTTTCTGGGCCAGGGCTCCCATAGGACTGTTGCGGCTGAAGCTTCTGTTATTACCAAAAGGAAAATACATTAAAAAAGAGAAACCTGCTGCTCTCTCTAGCAGTAGCTTAACAATACCTCTGAGTATTTCTTCAAATACATATAATAAGTCTGGGCTAATAATGCAAGGAGTTTATGAGCTTTTTAAAGATTTTACAGGTTACAGAGAGCTCCTTAGCAGCACCGTTCAATTTCTTGATCCAAGCAGTGTGTTTATCTGAGACTCTTTAAAGAAATGTATGTTTGTGGGTGTGCACGTGCGCGCATTTGGACATGGCGCACACATTTTCTGACACTAAAACGCACTTTCAGTGCAATCCTAAGCAGAGTTATTCCAATTTACTCTCATTGATTTCAGGGGATTTAGACTGGAGTAACGCTGTTTAGGATTGCACTGAAAATTAAAGAGTGCCATTTATATTCCCGATGGTTGGTTGGGTTTGGGGAGTTTGTTCGCAGTACGCACTGCCAATCCAATTATAGCACAGCATTAAGATAAGGCATGTGATGTTTTGCACCTGATTAGTCTAAGTTGTGCAAAAGTTCTTGCTGCCTGCTAAACAGGACTGGAACATTTGTGTGTGTTTGAGAAGTAACTCAGAAAGAAAAAGAACAAAACCAAAGGGCTACTCCTGTTTAAAGGCCCCCCTTATCTGTAGTTTGTAATTGTCTCGAGATGGTATGGAGGAAAGGTGTGTGAGTGTTATGTGCTGTCAAGTCGCCAATGGTGACCCTATGAATGAAAGACCTCCAGAACATCCTATCACTAACAGACTTGCTCAGATCTTGCAAACTGGAGGACGGTGCTTCTTTTATTAAGTCAAGCCATCTTGTTTTTAGGTTTTCCTCTTCTTCTATTGCCTTGACTTTTCCAGAGAATCTAGTCTTCTCAAGGGTAATGCGGGCTTAATTGGGTGAGACTGAGCTTGGAATAAACAAATGAACAAGCAAGCAAGCAAACAAACAAAAATTGGTTTGCACCAAAGGTACCTACAAGAAAGTAGCAAGGGCAGTTTGTCCTTTGAAAAGATTAAAAACCAACCATAATTTGGATTCGGCTCTCACACTGATTTATTTCCTTCATTTATGCCCCTTTTTTCTCTCCTATGGGGACCCAAAGCAGTTTACAACATTTTCCCCATCTCCGTTGAACCTGATATTTTCTGCATGCAAAGCAGGTACTCTACCACTTAGCCACACCCCCTCCCCATTCTCTTCCTCTTGAGGTAGGAAGATCAAAATGACCCAAGGTGCGACATACTCGAGATTATAAATTCCTAGGACACATAGGATTTTCTCTTCCAACTTTTCTGGAGCAGCTTCTCAGATGAGTGCAAGCCATGAACGACTCAACTTTTACCCAGGGACTCCATCTTGTCCAAGCAGCAGAGGACAATAGGGAGAATGCCCAACCATGAGATCTAAGGTAACGAAGAATTTTAATCAACTGCAACTTCAAGTAATATTTGCCTGTCCTATTTAAACATCATTAGAATAAGTACTGAGTGTAGGGAAAGGGGGAATGCATTTTTCACCTTTTCTTTGTTGCCTTACTCAGCTTAAATGCTTGAACAGATTGTGTGTATTCTTTTTATTCATTTATTAAATTTCTTGTATTTTGAAGGCTCTAAGTCTGATCTCTAGAATCACACCATGCCTATTTGGTATTGTTATCTGAAGTGTGGTTCTGGAGAGGGACAGCGGGTAAGTTTGCCATCCCTGGAGCGTGATAGCTTGAAATTGCAAAGTTGTCAAGGGTCGTCCCAATGCTAGGTTGTAGGAGTGAAGTGGGGAGGTGTGGCAGCTGGGCAGAGCTTCTAAACACCAACTCAAGTCCAAGTGCTCCTGTTTAGCAGGAGATACTCTCAGAGTTGCTGTTGGCAGCAGGAGTTACCCAGTTCATTTTTAGCAATCCAGAAATCAAAGAGAAAGTCGCTGTGTTGAGAGACTTGGAAAAGCTGCAGAGATTTCCTCTCCCCCAGGGACCAACCTGAAGGAACAGGGAAGGACTTGCAGGTTTGTACCTTCACATGACACATAAATTATTGGCAATCAGCCAAGAAGGTAATTGGGCCTACCACTCCTTAAAGTGGTCAGAAGTCCTTTTGGGGCAGCCCTGCGTATCTGCAAACCCAGGGATTGGCAGGTCAGAGGGCAGATGCATAATGTGTGAAATGCCCCTTTGGCACTCTCTATGGAACAACTGGTGGTCTGTTGCGGAGTTCAGTCTTTGCTCCTTCTGGCGAAGTTACCCCGGCCCTCTCCAGCAGTGCACTTGGGCTGAGAATGGATCCCGCTCAACCTCATTTTATCCATCACCAGCAAAGCATGAAATTGCAGTGGAAATGCTAATAGTTTCCCAAACAGCTTAATGCTTTACTTTGGTGAAACAGTAATTTGTCGACTAATTAGGAAGTTAATTGTTTTAGATTTTATTGGGATCAAAGGTTTCTCAGAAAGTGTGTATGTGTGTGTTTCAGGTGTGTGAATTTCCATGTATTTCTTTCCCCTGCCGTTCTGAGTATAGGCATGGTTCCACTTCCTACAGTCAAGCTTGAGCTGAAGCAAGGTAGTTAACATCCTATTGCTAGTTATTTTGGCTTGTGGGCCTTTGTCAGTCCATGGCTGGGCATTTTTCCAGGTGCTAGTTTGGTTTGTTGAGCTTACGCTGTTGCACAAATTGCTTTTAGGCCTTGGATTCTCCCGTGCTATCCTGGGCCATGCTCGCCTTCTCCCCACGCTGTCTCCCCGTTACTATGCTAGCACATGTACACAGTGGCCCTTGCAGCTGCCAGAGTTGTTCTGTACATACAACGCTCTGGCTGTTTCTCTGCCCAGCTGCCACCCCACAGTGCTTGACTTTGCCAAGGATAGCCAGCCTGGGATAGCCATTCTTTCATTGCCGCAGGCTTTGTGATGTAATTTTCTGTTTCTTGGGGGCCAGCTCTTCTTTGGATTGACTGGACCCAAATGTTTTGGTGGGGAAAGTAGACCATTCCACCAAGCTGGTTGGGCCAGAAGAGGCAGTGCCAGGGGCCGCCTGCAGGCAGCGGTGAACCGGGGTTTGTGGCTGCTTTTCTGGGATTGCTCAGGCATGAGGAAAAGCTTCCAAAGACACAAGAGTCCCCTTCGTAGAAGTATGTGATGTCACATTCAGGAAAGAACTAAGAATGTACTTGTCGATACCACCCCATTTCAGGGCATGATTCTGAGACAGGGGGAGGAGGACCTGAGGACAGTCTTCTTATTTGACAATGGGCTCAAAAGACCTCTCCAAAGTCTGCCAGGGCTCCCCCACTCCTTGAGCCCCTAGATCAGGGGTCCTGAACCTTTTTCAGCCTGTGGGCATCTATGGAATTCTGACACACTGAGGGGAGCACACACAAAATGGCTGCTATCAGAGAAAGAGCCAGCTACAAAATGGCTGCCACAGCAGACCTGCTGTCACACATTGAAGATCCTTGTGCTGTGGTGGCAACTGCTACCAAAGTTCTGTTTTTAAAAATCTGTTCAGCCAATCAAATCTCCAATGGCCAATCAGAAGCCTTGCTGGGCAAAAGCCCCCACTGGCCCTACCCCCTTTCGAAAAACACTTGGCAGGCACCAGGAAAGATGTTAGTGGGTACTATGGTGCCCGTGGGCACCATGTTGGGGACCCCTGCCCTAGATTCAGGGGCTTCATCAGAAGAACTGGCTTGAAAAGCAATCCCATCAGAGTGTTAATCTAACCTTCCAGCCCCTGGGTCAGCTGTCCATAGGGATTGCCTGCCAGTCATGGGCAATCTCCCAGCAGGTGGTTTTGGGTCACCCAGAGATTGCCCACCACAGGTAGGTATTGGGTTGCCAGATCCAGGCTGAGAAATTCCTGGAGATTTGGGGGGTGGAGCCTGGAGAGGGTGGGGTTTGGTAAGGAGAGGGGCCACAGAATGATATAATGCCATAGAGTCCACCCTCCAAAGCAGCCATTTTCTCCAGGGGAACCGATCTCTGTCACCTGGAGATCAGTCGTAATTCTGGGAGATCTCCAGCCACCACCTGGAGGCTGGCAACCCTAGGCAGGTTCCCTGGGAACATACACGGCACACATTCCTGGGGCCTGCGTTATTGCACCACCAGCACCCTGAACTGTAAAAGGAGCATCCTTTACAGTATAACACAATTTCCTTCCCTGCACTGAGAAGTCTGCCAATGAAATTTGCCTGAAGGGCCCAAGATGGGAAATCTGCGAGGATAGCAGGAGATTGCTTCTGTAAGGGAGGGTATGGTAGTAGTTTGCAATTTTTATTGTTTCCTTATAGCTACATCCACGACCTTTATCTGCCCCTTTTTGCATGATGTTATGGCACCTTTCAGACAGATTTTGTTGCCTTAGACTGTTTTCTGTTTGCATTGTTTTCTGCTTTCTGTAATCCTTGTCCCACAGCACTGTTCATTGGAAGTCTTTGATGTCTGATTGAATTTCTCTCATATTTTAAATAAAGATAAAATGAAGAGAAGGGTGAAACGGAGAAGGGGAGGGTGTTGTAATCTTCTTTGGGTCCCCATAGGGGAGAAAAGGGTATAAATGAAGAAAATAAAACATTTTGTAATCTAAAGTTAATAATAATAATAGGTTACCCAGTATCAGCCAACTGGAACCCTTTCCAGAGCTGCTTCATTTCCAACATCTTCTGACATCGACGGTTATTTGTTGAACTCTAACCAGGGAACGCACGGGAACACAGTTCCGGCAGTTCCCCAAAGAGGTCACATGTCAGGTGTCCCCGCCCAACTGACTCTTGGCCATTTGGGGCCCGTTTCAGCCTGGATTGGGGCCGAAACGGCCTGGATCGGGCCTCTGACGGGTGGTGGATCACTCTCCCACTCAGCAGTGGCCCAATCCTGACCATTTGGGGCCTCTTTTCGGCCATTTTCAGCCCCTTTTTGCCATTTTGGGCCCAATCTTGGCCCCGAATGGCCAGGACTGGGTCCAAAACAGCCAGGATAGGTGGTCAGGGGTGTGGCATATGCAAATCAGTTATGCTAATGACGCACATCCGGTGCGGGCAACGGGTGTGGCATATGCTAATGAGTTAGGCTAATGAGTTCCTCCAGCTCTTTTTCTATGAAATGACCCCTGAATCTAACTATTTGTGAATGGCTAGATTTGGGAGTTTGTATTTTCCATCCAGGGCCCGGGAAGATGGGTGCTTTGTTTCAACTCCCCTCCAGCTTTCGAAGCCAGCTGCAATTCTCATCCCAGCCCTGCTCATTAAAGCCATACCTGACATTTAAAAGCCTCCTGCTGAAAGAAAAGCTAGGCTTTCTCCTTCCTTCCTGGGATTCCTGACTGCATGTACTCTTAGCCCATTGGAGGAAATTGAAAAGCTCCAAAATTAGACAGTCTAGTGAGTGCAGGGCTGTGTTTGTTTGGGGGGGGGGTACAGAGGGCGTGTCTCTCTTTCAGTTCCTTATTCGCAGCTGTTCCCAACACCAGCTTCTGGGAGGCAGCCCAAACAGGAGGTCCTAGCTCCAGAACCAGAGTTTGGATTGGCACCAGCACATGTCTTGTTGTAGGGGACAATCTAGAGAGTGCAGGGCTGTGTGATCTGGGGTCATCCAAAGATGGGTCACAGAGGGCTTGTATCTCTTACCCTACTTTGAAGCTGTTAACTCAAGAACTGGGCTTTGTAGGAGGACCCAATATATGTCCACTTAGAGGGGAGAGTCTGCTGAACACAGAGCTGTATGGCGTGTGCTCCTACAGTCTTTATTTTGAGTTACAGAGCTTTTCAATTTCCCCCATATTTGTGTTTTGCTCTGTGAATAGGCAACTGGGAACTAACTTCAGCTTCGTGACATAAAGCTCCCTTTCCCCCTTTCCTTGAGTTTGACTCATGGGTTTTGGTGGGGTGACCCATTTCTGATACTCTTGCTTGATTTCTTCCTTTACATGCAAGCTGATAGCAGCATCTGGGAGGGCTGAGCGTCCATCCCACTAGCACCATTAAGAACAGAATGGCTGGTGGTGGCCACGTAACATGTTTGTGCACAGTTGGGGAAAAGGGACAATGGTGATGGGTTCAGTTTCGTTAAGGCTTAAAAGAAGCTGGCTTGTGGTGCCAGAACCTCAGATCTTCGACGTGCGACAAAAACGCTGAGCGAGTTGATAATAAACTCCCCAAACTTCCCGATAATGCAAACGAAATTACTCAGCGGACACACACTTGAACAGCAGTGGGTAATTTGGTGTTATATAAAAGTTCAAGGACCAAAGCACAAAAAAAAGTTTTTAAATTGAATCATTTACATGCTCAGCGTGAGGTTTCAGTAGGTTTGAGCGAGAAAAGTTGAAAACTGCAGATTATAGATTATCTGACCTGGTAAGAGATCCCACGGGGTTATGGATCCTCTGGTATAGCGCACAACTTTTGCATGCTTTGTTTGCATCCCCATTTCAAAAACACAAAATAGGTTTTCTAAGGCCACTATAAATCTTAGAGATAATACAAGCCACCTTTTCTGGTTTTAGTATTCTAGCCAATACAACAACAAAGAGACGGAGAGCCTCCCCTCCCTCCCGTGGCATTCCTAATCAAACTTTCTTGTAGTTGCTTTATACAATCCCTATTACCAATGAGAGACAGGAGAACCTGATAATGCAACAGAGCAGCACAATAGGCTTGCCCAAGTGTAAGCACAGTGGGCAAGTGGGAATAAGGGTGCAAAATCAAGCGCTGCCCGCTGCAAGGAGTCCCAGCCAATGTACACATGGGCCGTTTCCACACGGCTTACCTTTTCCTGCAAGATAGCGAAATCTCGAACGAAATCTTGCGAGGAGACGCTGTTATCGCACAAGAAAACGCGATAACAGCGTCTTGCGAGATTTCGCACGAGATTTCGCTATTTTGCAGAATAAGGTAAGCCTTGTGGAAACGGCCCTGGTCTAGATGGCAGCAATGTCACATTAAGCGTGACCCACTCACTGGCAGCCAGGATGGGGTGGGGTGGGGTGGGGTGGAGTGCACAGTCTGTGCAATTGATCCCAAGCACCAAATTGCATATTTATGTCACAGCCTCGCCATTTGGAAGAGATACTTTCCCCTTTTCCCAAAGATGAAAAGCAGAAATGCTGTAAGTAGGGAGCTGTGAGCATCCTCCACCCCTTCTTTCCCCTCTTGCTGAGACCCCTCTAGTCAAGCAGGTCACCAAAGACAGCCCCCTCCTAGCCGCGATCCATCTGCATTAATTTATATATGACTTAAAGCACGGAGAACTTCTCCGGGCTTGATTTCCCCGGTGGCTTCTTTAGGCCGCTGAGTAGCAGCGGACGTCCATTAGCTGTCTGGCCCCTCTGCCAGATGGCAAGCCGCACATTTTTCGGAGGCTTTCCTTTTTTGGACATCGGCATTGTGTCTTAGCACAAAGGAGGAGAGCTGCCTGTCGTTTCTTTTCATTTTAAAGTTTCCCTCCCTCCCCCAGCCTTCCGTTTGTAATTTGAGCAGAGGAGTTGTGATGGAAATTCTTAGTTCCTTCGGAATCTGGCCTGTAAATTTTTCTGTTTGTCTTTTGATTCACTGGGAAGGTTGTTTTCCTCTTGGTAGGCACTCTGTGGACTCATTTTAAATGTGGAAACTCCTATCTGTGGTCAATTTCACGGTGTAAACAAGTTATTAAGGTGGCATATTGGGTCTCCTAGGGAGTCGTTATATGCATTGTGATATTGTTATGCTGGAGTGCATAATATTACTGAATATTTTGGGCTGTGTGGCTTTCCCAGACACTCAAGAGTAATTGCTTGCCGACCGTGCAATGTGCTCGTGAACTGTAGAATTACTAGTAGCTTGCTTTTGAATTTCTCTTCTTATTTGAGTTGTTCCCTTCTCCGCTGGGTCGATGTAATCCTCCAGTGACATAGCTCATGTGCGCAAGCATGGCGTTGCAAGCAGGCAAGGAGTTGGTGCCTGAGATTCTCCGGAGAATAAAAAGGCAAAGGGGATTTTGACAACCCAGATTTCCTCCCAAAAACTGCCGCGAAAACACCCTGTCAAAACTGTCTTCTTACTTGGTTTGAAATCCAACCGTTTAGAGGAGATGATCATGTCAGTTGAGGGTATTACTATACTATGTTCCTTTCTAAAGGAAGCAAATTGGATTTTTTTTAAACTTCTTTTGTTTTTCAGCAGGGTAGTGTGATGGGTTGTGGATGTTTGACACCCGGCTTTAAATGCTCACCGCCTGCCTTTTTTTTTTGCCTCTGGGCAAAACGTTTGATCCCTGAATGTGTGTATATATATATGTGTGTACAGCAGGTGACAGGAGTATCAAAAGATGCTTTTTCTAGACTGTGAGTCATCAGGAATGTCACTGACCATGCCTGCGATTCATAGGTGGTGAAATTGCAAAATTGACGTGCTGTGCACTGGAGCCGTGGACTTTCTCTATCAGGCAGCGAGAGGTTGGCTGGCAGCCAACGGAAGCATAAGGCTGCGGTGGAATAGGCGGAAGAGGGAACTTCCAGCGATAAGCTATTTTCAGCCAACGGGGCTTTTCCCAGCGAATAAATAGAACAGGGTGGCCCTGTGTATGAAGTCACATGACCTGTTTCCCGGGATTTGCCCTATATTCGGCGGAACAGCTGATTCAGCGGTGCCTATTTTTTTGAAGCGTTGCCAACAAAATCCAGAAACCATTACAGGTGCCAAAGGAGCAGATGTGCTCAGCAAAGAGAGAGGAATTCCCGTTTCATTAACGGAAAACATATACAAAATAAGATAAGCAATGGCAGGGAATGTTATAGCTTGGATTCTGTCTTGTGTGCATCGTCGTCCCACCATGCAGCAAAGGGGGCTACAGGTACAGAGCAGCTGTGTCTACCCAGTTTTAGAATATGGGGGATGGAATCAGGTTCATTTATTAGGGGACTGCTGAACAACCTCCACCTTCCCCTCCCATAACTTTTTCATGTACTGTTTGCTGCTTGATCACATCCGCTTCTTCCCCCAGTCTGCAGATTTATTTATTTAAATGCGTTATTTAAATTGCCTCTACCCTATTTTTCTCCAGATGGACCTGAGGTGGCTTCAGCACCATTTAAAAAAACCCCAAAAGGAAATGCCAGGAACAATCACCACTCAGTGTGAAATTATGTACATAGTGTAACGGCATCACACAGTTGTGCAACCAGTCAAATTTAGCTATGTGATTATTGTCCCAAAGCCAAATTAGAGCTAAGCGACGAGAGATGAATTACACGAGGAGGAGCATGTGAAGGGAGTTGTAATGTTAGCCGGGAAGCTGAGTTTTAGAAGAGATCGGAAGGCTTTGCCAATTTCCCCTGTCTACAGAGCCAGGGAGATCCCTGCTCAGAGGTTTTGTTAATTTCCTCTTTGCCTCCTAGAAGGGGAGGTGAAACTGACAGAGCCTTCAGGAGGCAAAGAGGAAATTAACAAACCCTCTGAGGAGAGATCTCCCTGGCTCTTTAGAGAAGGGAAATTGACAAAGACTTCTGATCTCCTTTAAAACTCAGCTTTCCGGCTAACATTGCAACTCCCTTCATGTGCTCCTCCTCGTGTAATTTGTCTCTTGTAGCTTGGCTCTTAAAGTGAGGCCAGTGGTGCTTGCCATACCTCAGAATGCTCAAACTTTATTTATGGATTCCTGTTATGATATTTTGTCCTGTTTCGTAGCCCACATCCCTGAAAAATCACCCTCACTCAGTGTGCATTTGGAGTTCTGATTTTATTTTACGGGACACAAAGATTTTTGCAAAATGTACCTCTTTCCACTTTAATCCTGTCACTTAGGCAGTCCTGCACACACATACTAACCTCGTTTGGAGGTTTGTAGCTACTGGGAGAAGGGAAGGACACATTACATTGAATATAGAAATTCAGAAAAGGGATACTGGATTAGCAATATCAGCATCAAGGTATCAGCATTTCTGATACCTTGAGTTTATTTTAAAAACAACGTGCACGCATGCATGCTTAAAGGACTGACAAAATGTATTTATTCATTTCATTCTTCATGCAGTTTCAACACTAGGATCCTTTAGGGGGTTAGATCTAGAGGAGTTAGCTGTGTTACAAAATAGTAAAGTGTCCAGTAGCACCTTTAAGACTAACCAACTTTATTGTAGCATAAGCTTTCGAGAACCACAGCTCTCTTTGTCAGATGCATCTGACTATTACTTTGCTATTTGGGAGCTGAGTCCTTCTGCTGAGGAGGGACTGCTTCTTAGGGCATGTTTATGTCTGCTGCTGAAGGTGAAGTTTCCAGGAGAGTGAAATGTTTTGGTTTGGCTGTGTCTGAAGTTGCTTTCATTTGGTTCCGGGGTAGGTTCAGTGGGTGTTCTTAAATGCAGGACATTAACTATGGACCTTTTCTGAGCTCAGCTGGAGCCCAGTTTCTTAAGCTACTGTACCATGTGGAAGCCCAAAGCTGCCTTGGAACAAGTCACGTTTTAAAAATTTTACCTCGTCTCCTCCCCTCTGTGATTGGACATGGTAATTTCCTTCCTTGCTCTGGTTCCTCCTAAACAAGTTCCCAGCCCGGCAAGTCTTTCCTTGGTCCCTTAGTTGTAACATGGCTGGGCAGGGCAACTAGTTTAAGTTTGCAAAGCTGGTCCTCTGGGGTTTCTCCCCTTGCATCTTGGCCAGAGGCAGATGCCCTAGTTTGAACAGGGCTGTATCTCCATGATGATCGATCCAGAGGAGTTAGCCATGTTAGTCTGTAATTACAAAATAGTAAAGAGTCCAGTAGCACCTTTAAGACTAACCAACTTTAGTATTGCATAAGCTTTAGAGAATCACAGTGCTCTTCATCAGATGCCTCAGATGCATTTGTATCTTATGCTACAAATAAGTTGGTTACTCTTAAAGGTGCTACTGGACTCTTTACGATCTCCATGGTAATAATTCTTTGTGTTGTATTTGCAGAGGCAATGGAAAATTCAGCATACTGATTGAGCCATAAATTCCTACCCTATAGTAGGAGTAGGCCCTTACTCAAACCATCTTGCAGCTCCCCTTCCCATTCCTTTCCAGCCCATCTGGGGGGGAACCTGTTCACACTTTCCCCCTTATATCTCCACAATGAAAAGGGCCAGAGACTGCCCTTTTAAAATAAAATGAAAGCTGAGAATTTTGGAGGCACTATTGACCATAAATGATTATAGTATTATTGTACTGTAATGTAATAGCTATTACCAATCTTTTAAAAAAACATCTAGTGGCGTGGGAGGGAAAGTGGCGTATCTAAAAATTTATACCAATCTATCCATATGATAGGCAAACACACTTGGACTGCATTGGAGCAAGCAGGGGAAACCCTCGAAAGAGGCCTGTTAGAGGGGGATGTCGTGTCAGTGTTAGAGAGAGGCACAAACCGAAATACGAACCAAAGTTCATCATGAACCGGGCCAGTTCGTGGTTCATGAACCGGCAGTTCGTTAGAACCTGTTTCTGATGAACTGCCACAAACGTTAGGCCAATTCATTGGTTCATTTTTCAGTTTGTCACTGCAGAGAGCCTGGTGCCGATCAATCAGTTTCCTAGGCAGCGGGGGAAGGGCTTTCTGCAGGGCCGTTTCCACACGGCTTACCTTTTGCCGGAACACAGCGCCTTCATGCGCGAAATCGCACCAGGAAGACACTGTTATCATGTGATTTCGCACGAGAACACGCTGTTATCGCATGATTTCATGTGAGAACACACTGTGTTCTGGCAAAAGGTAAGCCGTGTGGAAACGGCCCTGACCTTCTGCTGCCCCATAAGTGACATTTTCATGAACCAAACAAACCAGTTCGTGAACCGAGGCAAATCTGTGAAAGTTCGTGCTTTGTGAAATGCGATGAATCACGAACCGCACGGTTCGTCCCCCTTCTGTAGTCATGCCCATCTGTAGTCAATGCTTTTAAAAAGGCAAAGTACAAGTGTATGAAAGCAGCCCAGTTCTCTGTAAAAACCCCAACCTTGCAGTGTCCTGCATCTTTTTTTCCTCATCTCTTGAGAGACGTTAACCCTGGTGTGTGTGTGTGTGTGTGTGTGTGTGTGTGTGAGGATCTTTTCAGTGGGTGACATCATGCAGCTCCAAAGATGTATGATTGAACCAAGCCCTTAGTCCTTACAAAGGCAAAACACAGCAAAGATGACGTCTGGGATTGCCGGGGAAGGAGGAGGCAATTAACTCTAGCGAGGCTGTTGGCTGCTCCTCCGATGAAAATGGCACCTTGCCCAAGCTTTCTATAAATCACAGGTTCCATTTGGAAAGGAGCTTTCTGGGGTAATTAATGAGCCAGTATGAAGACATTAAATGCAGAGAGGGCCCAATGATAGACCCGTTTGTCATTCATCTGTGCAATCTTCCTCTTCTATGGGTAACCAGTAAGAGAACAAAAGGTGAACTCCTTATAGACCGGCACACTCCACTATCTCTGATAGCAGGGAATGAAGTAATTCTCCAAAAATAACAAAGGCAGGATAAAACGACATTAAGTAAGCTAATTGCACGAATGTCATTCTGGAAGCTTAACAGGCTATTATTAGAAATGATTGCTTTCCGGAACGCGCAGATAGTTTCAGGTGGGTAGCCATGTTGGTTTGCTGTCGATGAGCAAGGTTAGAGTACAGTGACAAGTGTAAAAATTTAAAAATAGCATTTCATTCAAAATTCGTTAGTTGGATGCAGTAATTTTACTGGTGAACGTGGGCTAATGAAATGAGTCTTTTTCTGGAGGTAGGATTAGAACCTCTTAGCCTTTATGGTGCTTAACGGCATGTAGAATTACATGAACTATTTGTTTCAGGAAAGGAACAGAGCCAAAATATCCCACAAAAGGGGGGAGAAAAACACAAACCATTCCGCAAAGGATGAGAAACTTGAATCTGATGGTCAGTAGAAGGCAGCTGGACTAGCTTCGGATTAAATAACTACGGCCAAGCAAAGAGGGGGATTAATTCCACCTATCATTTGAGAGGAGGGGGATGTATCACAGGGTCATGAAAAGGACTAAAGATAGGTCTTGAACTGGAAATCTTCGGAGTTGAGGCCTAGTAAGTATTATGGGCCATGAACACTCAGTTCTAAATCTCAGGCGTACATAGGATTGCTAGGTCATGTCTGGCAACCAGTGGGAGCATTAGGAGGTGGGGACATGGAGGGGCATCAGGTGATCATGATGTCACATCCAGGAAAAACTAGGAGTTGCCAGAAACTAACCTGGAAGTAGGGTTGCCATGTCCCTAAACCCTCCCAGCGGGAGGAGGGGGGAACTGGCACTTACTGAATGCCTTCTCTGTGTCTTTTTTCACATGCACGCAAAGCTCGTACACATTCCTGGCACTTGTGTGATGACATCATTTCCAGAAGTGACATCACGCCAGCTGCAGGGGGGCTCCTGCGCTCTACGCAGAGCCAATTCTTTGAGAATCGATGCATTTGGGGCTGATTTGGGGTTAGGGATTAGGGAACACTTCAGCAGCTGGCACAACGACATCACTTCCGGAAGTGATGTTATCACATCTGCTGGAAGCATGTGCATCGTGCATGTTCCCAGAGTTCCTGCCAGTGGCAGGTGATCTCTGGGCAGTTGAAAACCTCCCACTGGTTGCTGGTGACTGGTGGGCAAGCAGGTAAACTGCCGGGAGACGGATCCCTACCTGGAAGTGACATCATACGTCATGTGACGCCAGCTTTTTTTTTCTTGTGTCACGGCTTGCAGCAGCAGCAAGCAACGAACATGGCCCACGGAAGGTCTCCCACCACTCCCAGGGGACTTGTCATCCCACGGCACATAAGCAAATAGGAGTATCTAGCACGAGTCCATAAGATTTTTAGGCAGAGTAGACCCTTTGGATTGGCCAGGTCTGACTTGTGTTGGCTAGCACAGGGGGAACTTCTGTACTTTACATCTCCAGTTCCTTGTTTGGTCACTGCTGACCTATAAACCCAGCCTGGGCCACTCCTGCCACGGCGATGGTGGCCACCACCCCCAACATGTGACTCCGCAGATGAAAACTTTAACCTGCCAGCCCCTGATAACTGCCGCACTTGGTTATTCAGATCTGTTCAGTGTTACAGCGAGTGTCACATCCTCTGCTTTGGAGGGATGGGGGTGAAGCTGGTATTCATCACCACCAACCCGAGCTTCATTTGAACCAAGGTGCAGCTGTGGAAATGATATCACGGCCACTGCTCATTACTAGAATATGCAAGGCTATCGCATGGTGTAGTGGTTAGAGCGTCAAACAAGGATTTGAGAGACCTACGTTCGAATCAGCACTCTGGCATGGAAGCTTGCCAGCTGACCTTGAGCTTTTTGGGTTGGGAGTCTCTCTGAACTGGATTTGCTGACCTGCCTAAGACCACGCTTGCTATTCTAATCAATGCACGAGAGAGATTTTCCATGTGCAGAAGGACAAAGAAACAAAAGACAGGAAGGCTTTTTATATTTCCCGCCATTTTTTTTAAAGCCACCTTTTCTCTTCCTTCAGATAAAAGCATCACCTCTCACCCCGGATTCCTAGCGTTCCTGGAGCAGAAATGGGCGGAGCTGCCGTTCATGCTTCGCTGCGCATAAAGGAGGGCACATTCAGAATCCGGCTGCGGGGCTGGGCTGTGGCAACTTTGGACAATGGCCTCATTAGTCACGGGGAACGGGTCTCCAGTCTGCTGTGAGGCCGTGGAGGCGGTTTGAATAGCCAGCAGGCCCTTGCTCCAGGAGGGGTGGGGGAAGCCTTATTGTGTTCCCAGGAGAGGGGAAAGTAATGTGTCTTGTTAAAAGAAAAGATGCAGAAGGAAGATACAATGCACACACATATACCCCCCACCCTAATATCCTTAAAACCCAGGAAAAACCGTTAGGAATGTAAAAGCCGGGGTCATGGAAAGGAAAGGACCAAATTTGTTCTCCTCTCCAAGGCTCCCAGCTTCTTCTTCTTCTCTCTCTCTCTCTCTCTCTCTCTCTCTCTCTCTCTCTCTCTCTCTCTCTCTCCCTTTTATCTGCAAGCTCATTTTCGTACCCTTGGGATTCAGGGTGGGAAGGAAAACCCAAATCAAGCTGTTTCCCTCCCCTTCTCATACATAAGCCCCTCTTTTGTAGATCAGGTTGCTGACCAGCCTGCTCTCTTAAGGCCAGCCCCCTTGAAAAAGTTCCCCACAGGCCAGCTGGGTCATCGGTGACCCAATATATGTGGGGGGTGGGGATGGCGATTCTGTTGTTTGCCTATGGAAAGCCGAGCAGATCTTGGGGTGAGGGTGCCTGCTATGTCAGGCTCCTGCCCGACAGAGGCTGAGGTTAGTTTTTGGCACTTTTCCCTTGCGTGCACAAGATCGAAAGAGCCTTGATGTTCCTTTAATTTGCGTGCTGTATATCGACCTTTTGCCAAAAGGAACTCATTCCCCCGCCCCCCAGCTGAATTCTGCCATCTGGATGGATTCCAGAGTGACTAGTGCTCTGCCTCTGATCTTATAATGCTGCTAATTTCGCCTGATTGCAGCCACCATTTCCTTCAATCTTCCCCTTCCCACCAACAAAAAAATACAACCACCCCAAAGAAGGCTGCTCTCTTTGTGAGCAAATGGCCAAAGGGTTAGGATGTCCTGCAGGGGAATATTCGCTCGTCTGTCCTGCTCTCCGGCTTCTCTCCTGCTCATGCTCACTTTCAAAAAGTTAAATATCCTTTTTTGCCCCAGAGTCTGCTACCTAACTTGAATCTCAACAGCAAAACCACAATAAGTGAAATCTATTTGAGGAGATGGTTTTCGACTATCCCTTTGAAGACATTCTGGGGATTTTGCTTGCTGTGTCAGAGCTAAGCTACAAGTGACGCCTGACACAGGTTGGACACTTGAAAGCTTACCTCAAGTTTTGATAGGAAATGGTTTTACAGCTTGGCTCTCCATTACAGCTGCAAGACCAGGATGCCTACATTTCCCATCAAAACTTGAGGGAAGCTGACAGGTGTCCAACCTGTGTCAGGCATCACTTGTGGCTTAGCTCTCAGACTCCCTTTCATGCTGATCTCTGCCGTGGTGTCCGGAAGGGTCTAGTGTGCTTTAAGTGCATGCTGGGAAAGGATTCTTTCAAAAGCTGAAAGGTAGATCCCCAGGAGCCATCTGACTGTAGAAATCCAAATAATTCCTTTTCCTTTTTAAGCATTTGTTTTTATTTTCTTCATTTATAGTCCACCGTTCTTGTTCAGGGTCAAGGCAACTTACAGAGTTAGAAAACAATGCCACCCCAAAGTGTGGTGTACTACAATTAACAAAGAAGGCAATAGAACTGGATCACAATATTAGAGAACTACTGAATAGAAGCAGTATAATACCTCCAATAAACAATGCAATAAATCTTACCCATTTGATCCTTTTATTTTAGAGATCCAGAGGAGTTAGCCATGTTAGTCTGTAGTTGCAAAATAGTAAAGAGTCCAGTAGCACCTTTAAGACTAACCAACTTTAATATTGCATAAGTTTTAGAGAACCACAGCTCTCTTTGTCAGATACATGAACCACAAACCGCACAGTTCATCCCCCCCCCCCCGCCCCGTTCGTGTCCATCTGTAGTCAATGCTTTAAAAAAGGCAAAGTACAAGTGTATGAAAGCAGCCCAGTTCTCAAAAGTTTATGTCATAATAAAGTTGGTTAGTCTTAAAGGTGATACTGGACTCTTTACTATTTTATTTTATAAACATCCTACAATAATAGGCAATTAGAGTTATGTCAGATGTAGGATATATTTTGTTACATACATTGCATAATACTTAGTTCTGCTCAGCCAGGTCGTTCAACAACATTGTTCCATTGTATATAATCCACTCTAGTTCTTGTATATAGTTACTTTTCTTTATTTGTTACAAGTTTGTAAAAGTTGTGAACAAATTTAAAAAGTTAAACAACAGTGCAATAAAATAAACGTGCCTGATGTTTTCCCACACAGGCATTAAAACGACCACTCATTTCCCTTTATAAAAATGCTGTCCTAAACAATTATGTTTCTACTAATGATGATAGAAATGTGGGTGTCTCCCTGACTTTCTCAGGCAGGCCATTCTACCAGGTGGGAGCCAGAGCAGAGGAGATATCTGTCGATTTTACCCCTTTGCAAGGGGGCACCTTCATGTTCTTTTGTTTTATTAACCTTTTTTTAAGGTAAACAACAGGCAGAACAACAGAACATATAAATGAACTATAGAATATAGAGAAGCCGTTGTTCTTTAAATACAATTATTTCACTTTCCCTCCAGAACAGCTATGTATACATATGCCATTCACATGCTGTTTATTCACCTATAACACTTCCTTCATCAGTGTAAAAGAGCAAGAGGCTAGTGGCACCGATAAGACTAACAAATCTGTGATAGGTATGAGCTTCCGTGAGCCACAGCTCACTTCTTCAGATACAGCTAGAATGTGAGTCCGTCTGTCCTTATATCTTGAAGAATGGAGTGATTACAGAAGCAGAATGGTAATAGCTGGTGAATGACAAAGGCAGGCGTGATTGAATATGGTGGGGTATGCAGAGGGGTAGTGGGTGTGGAGAAATGAGCATTGGTAATGAGACAGGAAGCCTCTGTCTTGATTCAGTCCAGGTGGATGCATAGTTTTGAGCTTCAGTATCAGTTGCAATTCAGCAGTCTCTCTTCATTGTCAGAGTGATCACATACCTTTGGCGGGTGAGGTAGGGGCTGTGGCTCAGTGGAAGAAACTTCTGCCTTGCATGTAGAAGGTCCCAATTTCAATCCTGGCCTTTCCAGTTAAAAGGGCCAGGCAGTAGGTGATGTGAAAGACCTCCACCTGAGACCCTGGAGAGCCACTGCCAATCTGAATAGATAGTACTGACCCTGATGGACCAAGGGTCTCATTCATTATAAGGCAGATGCATGTGTGTTAATGGCTATCTTCTGATGCAGGAATATCCCAGAATTCTCCTTTCTTCTGTCTTCTGGATAGGAAGTCATCTTTCAGTCTTTGCCACTGGGAATCCAGCAGTGCCATTACACTTCTCCAAGCCCATTGACTTCACTGGATTTAGGATGGGTCTAATTCTGCTGAAGATGGCAACAAACTTAAGAGTGTCTCAGCACGAGACGTCTTATATGGGGACACTCAAGTATAGGGAGACGCAATGTTAGCCGGGAAGTGTAGTTTAAAATGATAGAGCTGAAGACTCCGTCAATTTCACCTCTCTACAAGAGGGTTGTTTAAAAAGACAGAACCAGTGGCAATTGCCTCCCCCAAGAGGAGGTGAAATTGACAGAGCCTTCGGGGAGGCAAAGATGAAATTTAAAAAGTCTCTGAGGAGTGATCTCTGCTGGCTCTGTCTTTTTAAACTACGCTTCCCGGCTAACATTGCTTCTCCCTACACTTGAGCGTCTCCATGTAAGATGTCTCGTATAGAGAGATTCTGAATCACAAGTGGTTACTTGCATGACGGGTGTTGGCTTGGTTCACATCAGTTCATGCCAGAGAATTAACTTCCAGAGGTTTCCATGTCACCGTTAAAATGGGTCCAAACCATGTGCTTCTAGCGGTCCGTTAAGAAAGATGCCCACATGATGTTGTTGCAAGTGCTGTTGCTCTGTGTGCCACAGGGAATGCCTCTGCCTTGGCAATGGGAGTGTCTGCAGGTTGGTTTCCCCCACACTTTTGTTGGTACCCTCGATGGCTAACTCTCTCCCTACCTACTGGAGGGCTTAAAACATTGATGTACGCTATAGCAATGTCACAAATAACAATTTTCTATTTTTTAAGCCCTTCAGTGGCATGGGAGGGGGCGGGGAATGGCAGCTGGAGGGGCGGGTGAGTCAAGGGAAATGATGCTGATAAGGACAAGACCTACAAAAACATACAACTTCCCGTCCAGACGATATACATTCTTTGACTGCAGTCTTTACCAAATGATCTTATCAAATCAGGTTTGGGAAAGATCGTAGCACAATAGGGGGAAACCTGGATAGTGGATGATTAGGGGGTTACATTGTATGGATTTCCCCTCTCAAAATAGATATTAAACTGGTACCAAACCTCGCGGTGGCAGCAAGCATAGATTCATGCGGAAAGGGTGTTTTACATCTGCTGGGGAATATATCGCCTTCCCGTCTCCGTCTCCTGCCGTTGATCCTGACGTTTGCGCTTTAATGATCCTAACAGGCCTTCGCTTTGCTGTGATATATTGAGTTAATGTTTCTCTTTTCCCACACCAAATCTAGGTCAGGCTCCTCCTTATCGCTAATGCTCCGCTGAATGAAAACGGATTGCCCGCTAATGGCTCCCATTTACTTTCTTGCGGAGTAAAGAAAATTCTATTCAATACCTGTTTTCATCTTTATTACATCAGATTTTCTGCCTCTGCTGTCAGGCTAGTGAGTGGCTTTCTGTCTGATGAAGGGAGATCTGGCCAAGCTCTTATGAATATGGAGAAGGCTGTGATCTGCCCTTTACATGGGAGGAAAGCAGGGCTTATGGGATTGCTCGTAAGCCTTCCCCTCCCGCCAGCATGTGGAAAAATTCTTGGGTTCCAGACTGCACTGGGATGTCCTTATGTCTGTCACCGTTGGCTCTTCCATGTTTGTGAGCTTAGACTGGCATTATTTGTATAAATGCAATGTCACTCCAAGAGTGATTCCGCACACGTTGGATAATGCACTTTCAGTCCTCTTTATAGATCATTTGGAATGGATTTTTTTCATGTGCGGAACAAAAAATCCACCTCAAATTATTGATAAAGTGCATTGAAAGTGCATTATCCAATGTGTGCGGAATCAGACCAAGAAAGACTTTCTGGGACTGCAACCTTGACTCTGTTTAAGCTCCCTTTGGGATGCAAATGTAACTGGTGAGGGTAAATTATAATCTGGGGTCAAGGGCGGGGGGCAGCTGTGAGAAAGGGTTAGTTGGTAGTGTAATGTCCTCCTTTTGTTGTGGGTTCCCTGGCTAGAGTACTCACTCAGGCATCTGTTCTCAGGTGCATTCAGCAGAGACAAGCTGTTTCAAAACACCAACCATTTATTTGCAAGGAGACAAGTCCAGTAACCAACAACTTCAGCTAATATAGGGTCTCTCTACATGAGATGCCTTGCCGCGTGTTTGTCAAGTGTAGGGAGATGCAATGTTAGCCAGGACGCGTAGTTTAAAAAGACAGAGCCGGCAGAGATTGCTCCTCAGAGAGTTTGTTAATTTTGTCTTTGCCTGCAGAAGGTTCTGTTAGTTTCATCTTTCCAGTCTAAAACTGTTGGGATTGCAATCAGAGGACAGTGAGGAATGGAAATGGGCTGGAGCTGCCTTCCAGAGCCAGGCTTGGACCCGGAGAGGTTACAATGGGCTGATGTTTCCCTTCTGACATTTCACAGCCCCTTCACACAGCGCCAGTGTACAGCAAAGCCTTTGCTCTGCCACAGGCTCTGTCTTTTAAAACTACCATTCCTGGCTAACATTGCGTCTCCTGACACGGGTTCTTTATGTGTCAGATGTCTTGTTTAGAGTGACTCTAAGGTGACTTTAAGAAAAAGTTAATTTCAACGTTTTTTACTTAGAGCTTTACCAAAAAAAGGAAAGCAAATTTCACTGGATTTCAAATCTGAGCGATTCAGAGGTTACAGGGTGTATGACCAGTTTATATAGGATCTATTACATAGGGTAACATTATTTTACTATACCACCTGATTGCTGCTGTCAGAAGCCATGCTGTAAGACATCTTTGAGCATCCCAAAGAATAATTGTTACAAACTTTATTCCATTTGTCCTGGGATTAATTCTTGGCATAATTTATTCCTAAATTATCCTTTGAGGGTGAAAATGTAAGTTAGCTAGATCAGTGAAAAAAATGAATGCATGCAGATTTACACAAGAATGTAAATGCAGACTCCTGGGCTGTACCAACAAATTCAAGAAGCAATTTACAGTCAAAATCTGCAACATACTGCTAGTTGGGATCCCCAACCTTTTTGAGCCTGTGAAGACCTTTGAAATTCTGACACACTGTGGTAGGCGCAGCCACACAAAATGGCTGCTACAGAAGTCTGAGGCAGCGACAGAATGGCTGCTGTGGTTTACTTTTTGTGCTGTAGGGGCAATGCAACATTTTTGAAAATCGATCCAGCCGATAAAATCTCCAGTGGCCAGTCACAAGTCTTGCAGGGCAAAGGGGCCACCTGAAGGTGTCAGCAAGCGCCATGATGCCCACGGGCAACAGGTTGGAGACCCCTGGAGTAGACAATACTTACCTTGACAGACCAAGGGATTTATTCAGCAGGAGCAGTTGTGTATGAACAGGGCCGGCGCACTCATTGAGACCAGGTAGGCGGTGGCTTCAGGATGCGGGGTGCCGGAGGGAGTGCTGGAGGAGGCATGGGGGGGGCGGGAGCATGCACCACAGAGCTGCAGCCTCCTATCCCTCCTGTGCCACGCCGCCGCCGCCACCAGCACATGCCCCCGGCTGGGCGCAGCAGCCCCGGGCAGGCGTCTGCGGCGGTGCAGGGCAACTGAGCAGGAGAGCTCAGAGGCCACCCGTGAGCCGTCCCAGCCACCCGCCGCAGCGATCGGGCTGGCGGCGCGTGCGCACCCACGATGACATCACACATGACGTCATCACGCAGACTGGTGCATGTGCGCGCATGCGCGTGGGGGCAGCCGGCCGGCCAGCTGGCTGCAAGCGCCGAAAACCCTGGCGCCACTGCTGTGTATGAATTTAGCTGTGTTCTAACTATTAAAAAGGGTGGTGGTGAATTCGCGTGTGCCACAAATTAATGATCCGCTCCCTGCATTTCAACAGGCATTTCTATTGGCCCATCGTCAGACAAACAATCTATGCTTTTAACTGTCGTCCCCCCCCCCCCATGTTGCTTCTTCCCTCCCTCAGTCACAACATTCTTTCTCGCTGCAGACGTGCACGCACACCTCTGCATGCCTAATACCCACCTCCGTTCTTCAACACAGACCAGCAATAACACATGTGCATCTCTTTAAGGGGGAGGATTGGCAGACCTGTCAGGAAGGATCCATCAATCGTCCACAGGTTCCCATTGGGCTGTGACAGATGGAAGACTTCTGGTTCCTTTTCATACATTAAACATGGGTCGCATTAAACATGCGCCTCTCACGCCCCTCTGTCGTAAGCCTAAGCCTGCTAAACAAAAAGGGTTCGCAAAACCCAAGAAGCCAGTTATGCTTTTAAGAGACCCTTCCCCCCTCTCCCTTTCGTAAACAAAATCCAGTTCAAACTGGATTCTCCTATAATTTGAGAGCAATTTATTAAATTACACAAGTTCCTCCAGCACTAATGACATTATATTGCATTAAGAAAAGCACCCCGGGACACCAACTAACCAGGACAGAAGTCCAAGAGAAATGTAGTTATTTTATTACTGCTTCTTGTGATGACTCATTGTTATTGTCAAGCTATTATCATCGAAGAGGGAGCGAGACGTTATCTCCCCAAATTTAGCTGTACTGTGAAGTTAAGTTTAATACCATAAGGCTACTTTTGAGTAAGTGTTCTTTCTGAGGGGGTCAGGCCCCTAATTTTGGTTTTCAAGCTCCATTCTAGGGATAGAGGGAGTTTTTTCTTGCTCCATAATTATAGAACTCAAGATGCACCCAATGAAGTTGTCAACAGGGCTGGCGCCACCGTTGAGGCCGTGAGGTGGGGGCCGCGGGCGCCGTGGGGCTGGAGGGGGTGCCGGAGGGGGCCCCGGGGGCAGAGGCGCACGTCCTGCGCCACCACCGGCCAGCCCTGCACCGCCACCGCCACCACCCGCCCCCAGGTGGGTGCAGCAGACACGGACCAGGAACGACAGGCGGCCAGGGTGGCGTGCAGTGCGCGGGTCGCCTCCTCGCTCTGCCCCAGCCACCCGGTGGCAGCACTGTGTGATGACATCATCACGTGATGGACTTTTACTCTTTCCTACTGCTACAGACAGACTAACACGGCTACCCATCTTGATCTGACTACCAGAAGATATAGCAATGGCCAGGAATGCAGATAGCTTTAAAAAGAGATCAGACAGATTCATGATGCCCATCAATGGCTACTAGCAGGGCTTTTTTTCAGCTGGAAAGTGGTGGGACAGAGTTCCAGCACCTCTTGAAAATGGTCACATGGCTGGTGGCCCGGCCCCCTGAACTCCAGACAGAGGGGAGTTTAGATTGTCCTCTGCGCCGCTCAGCATGGAGGGCAATCTAAACTCCCCTCTGTCTGGAGATCAGGGGGCGGGGCCACCAGCCATGTGACCTCCCAGGAAGAAATGATAGATTTTATCTAGAAAAACATTTAGCCGACAAGGATCAAGAAATTACTCTAAAGGTGGCAAAATTCGCTGTGCAGGCCATACAGATCAGGAAGTATTTTATAGGGGGAAATATTTAAATATTTTATAACTTCAGAGATTTAAGTATTTCACAATTTGGTTTTAGGGAACTCAGGTCTTAAGGCTTTAAATATTTAAGAATCCGAACTCTGGAATTTTATTGGACAGTTCTGTAGATAATATGACTTACCTTGATTGTAGGTTGTATGTTATTACTTTTGGTCTCTGATGGTAATAAATATACTGATTACAGCCGTGTGACCACTTTCACCGAGGGCAATTTAAACTTTTAAAAACTCCTCCCTTGTTCCAGCTGACCCAAAGTGACATCATTGTGCAGTCCTGGGAGCGTGCACACACTTTGCACACACGCATGTGGTACCGGGGCACCACCTCCCGCCAGGAGTTGCCCCCTGTGCTGGCAACCCACTGAGTTCCACCACCTCTTTTCCCAGAAAAAAAGCCCTGGCTTCTAGTCATAGTGACGGAAGAGAGCCTTCATATACCAAGGCAGCAAACCTCTGGGCAAGTGGTAGGCTGCTGTGCTAAAGAGGATGCTGGACTAGATAGACCACTGGTTTGAGGCAGCAGGGCTCTAGTTATGTTGTTATGAACCCCAGGGCTGCCTGGAACTTTACCAAGGGATCTTGTCAGTCCTTGGCAGGTAGAATCCCCAAGTTCTCCACTGCAAACACACTGCTGGATCGGTTGAAGTAACTTTATTAGAGATCCATCAAGTTCAGGGTGCTCAGACAGTTGAATTGGCAGAAGTGATGTGAATGGGGGTGGTGATGTTAGTTATAGGGAAAGTTCCTGCCATCGGGATAAGGACCGTTAAAGTTTTGGGCGCGAAAGGGCCGGGTGTGTGTGTGTGTGTGAAAGGGAGAAGCTAGGTTTAGGCTAGACAGAACAAAGAATGAAATCATCTCAGTTCCCAAGAAAGATCCATTTTGAGCTGGCCGCAGCCAGCCTTCAAGGACACTTCTGGAGGCAGCGGGGAAAGAGAAAGTACGTAAATACCTACTGCCTTAACATCAGGAAGAAACTTCTCATGCCCTCAGAGGACCAGCACGTAACACAGAATACATTCATGGCAGATATGCAGGCAGGCATATATATGACAGATCCTGGATGAAAAATTCAGTAATGTCTGATTTAATTTGCACTGTAGGGCATGCGCCAAAATGCTCTGCGAAGCGCACGTGTCCTAAGGCATTGCCCAGTCACATAGCCTTGTCATATCCATGCGGCAAACTGGAACAGCCTCAAGTGAAATACCAAAAACAAATATTCTAGCAATGCGAATTCACTGATTAAAAGTTTATTAGGGCAAAGGGGAAAGGGGAGCTCAAGAAGATGGTTATTCTCTAGGAATCCCTGGTATGGAGTTCTTGAACTTAATGAAAGGGTTAACCGGAAGGCAAGCTGGCCAACAGAAATGGCCCCAAGTAGAGAATCCAGATCCCTGTTGTTCTGCTTCACTATCATCTCTACCTGGTAAAATTTCTGCAATACCCTCCCCTCTTAAAGTCACACTAGTGTTAATATTTACCATGAATAAAACATGGAAGCGGGCATCAATAATTCAACGACGAGTTGTTAAGTCAGATATGGCTCTATGGTGACCCTGTAATGTGGCTTGAAAGCACAGTTCTAGGTCAGATGCCATGGAAATGCCACAACCTTTGCCAAAGCAAATGGTTCTTAGAAATAGCATGAAAAATTCATGCCCTGCTTTTACAAAAAATAAACCGGCTTTACGCAGAGGCTCTGCAAACTTTGTTTACAGCTGGAAAGACAGTGGTTCCAAGCAGCATTTCAACACACAGCCGCATCGTCCAGGGGTAAAACACATCTGTTGAATAAGAGACAGTGTGGTGCAGTGGCTAGAGTGTCAGACTAGGCTCTGGGAGATCCAGGTTCAAATCCCCAGTCTGCCGTACAACCTTGGGCCAGTCACACACTCTCAGCCTAACCTACATCACAGAATTGTTGTGAGGATAAAATCAAGAAGAGGAGAATGGTATAAACTGATCTTTTTAACTGGAGATGCCGGGGATTGAACTTGGGGCCTTCAGCATGTAAAGCAGATACTCTACCATTGAGCCATAGCCCATCCCAAACACACATCCATATCCAAAGCCAGATCGGCAACCATATCCAAAGACAGATTGGAAGAATGTGTTTTCTGCATCCAGGTTCACTAAGGCCAGGGCTCATTTTGAGGGGGAACATGCAGGAACGCAGTTCTGGTAGTTCCCCAAAGAGGTCACATGTCATGTGGCCCCGCCCACCTGACTCTCAGCCATTTTGGGCCTGTTTTGGCTTGGATTGGGGCTGAAACTGCCTGGATTGGGCCTCTGATGGGTGGTGGATCACTCTCCCATTCAGCAGCGGCCTGATCCTGAGCATTTTGGGCCCCTTTGGGGCCATTTTCAGCCCCTTTTTGCCATTTTGGGCCCAATTTTGGCTCTAAATGGCCAGGATTGGGTCCAAAACAGCCAGGATAGGTGATGTCAGGGGGTGTGGCATATGCAAATCAGTCATGCCAAAGACACATTTCCAGTAATGGCAAGGGGCGTGGGATATGCTGATGAGTTATGCTAATGAGTTCCTCCAGGTCTTTTTTTACGAAATGATCCCTGACTAAGGCTATGGAGTGCAGCAAGCCAAAGGTAGATGAATGCAGACTGGGCAATAAGACACGGGTAGGCTATGGAGTGCAGCAAGCCAAAGGTAGATGAATGCAGACTGGGCAATAAGATACGGGTAGGCTATGGAGTGCAGCAAGCCAAAGGTAGATGAATGCAGACTGGGCAACAAGACACGGGTAGGCTATGGAGTGCAGCAAGCCAAAGGTAGATGAATGCAGACTGGGCAACAAGACACGGGTAGGTGCTCAGCCTTTTTGTAAAAAAAGCATGATGTAGTGGTTAGTGTTTTTTGCTAGGACTGGAGAGACCTAGATTCAAATCCTCAGCCTATATCAGGTTGTTGGTCTATGTTGGTCTGCAGTAGAGCAAAGTTTGAATCCAGTAGCATCTTAAAGGCCAACAAGATTTTCAAGGTATAAGCTGTCGATAAAAACATCTGGTGAAGGAAGCTTTGACTCTTGAATGCTAATACCCTGGAAATGTTGTTGGTCTTTAAGGGGCTAGTGGACTTGGATCTTTGCCTGGAGTCTCACTGGGGCTACGCCTAACCTACCTCACCTGAGTTTTTATGAGGATAAAACAAAGGAGAGGAAAACCATGCATGCTGTGCTCCCTGGGAGAAAGGTGGGGGTAATCGATGCGAAGCCTGGCCAATCTGAAGGCTTGTTATTGCCTGCCAATCACAGGTGCTCATACTGAAGAGTGCTTGAGAGTACTCGCATAAGACACTGCAAAGGAGATGTAGGATGTCAGTGTAACAGACAAATTTGACACTACGAAATTGTTTATATGTTTGATGGGGTGTTTCATTTGAATGGTCTGCAATGAATATTTTTGGCCGGATGAACAACTCTGTCTCAGTTAAGCAAAGCGCTCTACTTCCAAACACAAAACAAACCCACTGTTAAAGTTCCGTTTCTCTTTTTTCCTTCCCCTTCTTCCATCCTTCTTTCAGCTATGGCCGACTTCCACGTCCATCCCCAGAGCATAGTGGTGGAAGAAGGAGGTGTCGCCAGGTTCCAGTGTCAGATCCGTGGCTTGCCAGAGCCCGTGATCTTGTGGAAGATGAATCACCTCCCGATCGATACAGATAATGACAGGTAAGAAGTGTGAGGCCAGTTCACTGCATCAGGAGTGTTGGGTGCTCTGGAGCAGTTTTCAAACCTTCTATCTTTAGAAAACACCGTTCTGTGTCAATTTGTCTTATGTGCTCCATGTGTGTTGCAAAGGATTCTGGGAAGTGTTCTAGGCTGCGTGTATAGCATTGATTGGGCTTCTTGGACCTCACTGTTGCTTCTCATGAACTGATAACATGTCCCAGAGCACGTGCTGTGTGTTCCCTTGTGGCTGTGCATTTCAGGGGAAGATGGTGGTAGGCAAGCTGTCATTCCCTGGGGCAAAAGTCTGAAAACCACTTCTGTGGAATAACAGGTGCACTAAGATTGCTCTTAGCAAGCAAGTAAGCAGGAACATGTCCTAGTTTAGAATTGCATGCAAATAAGCAGGAACATGTCCTAGTTTAGAATTGCATACAGGAACATGTCCTAATTTAGAATTGCATGTACAACACAGACGGTAGCCTCAAGCAATAAAAAGGCAAATGAAGTGATAAGCCAGGGCATTTTCTGGGACCAGGTACGCGCACTCTGTACCCCGCAGACCACAAACAAAACCTGTGTCACAGTTGCAGGTTGTGTCAGTCACCTCTGTTGAGCTGACTTGTGTTACTGAGTTGTGCTGAAGGAGAGACGCAGAGTTTTGTCTTCCGCTTTTCTCGAACTGTAGGGAATGATGGCCCACTTGGTTATATAGTCTTTTGTTTAGCAGGTGCTTTTTAGAAAATAACGTGTATCTTGCCAGCCCTGAAAATAATACAGAAATGCAGGGGACTTCATCAAAGCAGTTTCAGCTTATCAACCAAATGCTGAAACAGCAACAACAAAAAAAGGCAGTGCAACATAAAATGATCTGTAAACCAGTTCCAATTATTTCCTGATTGGAGAGGAAATCCTCTTAAAGAGCGCCAGTTCCACTATTAGACTTTTATCTCAGGTTTTTTCCCCAAGGACCTCGGGGTGGTGCATGTGCTTGTTCCCTCCCCCATCTTATCTTCACAACAATCCTGTGAGGTTGGTGAGGCTGAGAGAGAGATTGGTACAAGCTCACCCAGGAAGCTTCCACGGCAGAGTTGGGATTCGAACCTGGGTCTTCCAGATCCTAACCCATCATTCTAACCCATATATCGCATGGCTCTGAGGATAGGAGATTCCACCACACTGAGGGCCCCATCCAACATCCATCCCCCTATTTTTAGTTTTGCAAAAATTGGTGGTGGACAGTGCCGTCAAGTCACAGCTGACTTATGGTGACCCCTGGCGGGGTTTTCATGGCAAGAGACTAACAGAGGTGGTTTTGCCATTGCCTGCCTCTGCAACCCCGGTCTTTTTTGGAGGTCTCCCATCCAATTACTAACCAGGGCCGACCCTGCTTAGCTTCTGAGATCTGACAAGACCGGGCTTGCCTCGACTATCCTGATCAGGACTTGCAAAAATTAGGAAATAGAATTGGAGCCATGGAACGATAGAGGCAGACCTCCAGTTGAAGGTGCTCCCATAGAATGAGTAGCAGTGAGCACAGACTCTCTAAGAGAGAAGTGTAAAACAGCCTTATCACTTAGCACACGCCTCACAAATGCTTGAACCACGTTCTGGGATAGGAAATCAAGGCCCTTCAGTGGGCCCCAAGCTTGATCCTCCACTCGGTGCTATTCTATGACACATCAGCAGCCACTAGCAAGATTTGAACTGTGGCTTGTGGGAGGAGGGTATGCCACCAAGCACTTGGGTGCCTAATGCTTTTTGATTATCACAGTCAGTCTGCAGGCTGCAGTCACGAGTCACGACTTCTGATTTTCACCAACTTTAATCGAGGCAGAACAAATTTTTTGAAGTCGAATTCAAATGGAATCAGTGTGTGTTTGTTTTTCCAGCGAGCACTTTTGGGAATGGCCCTTGAGATACTGCTAGGAGGCCAGTTCAGCCACTTGGCCTCCCTGCTTCCGGGTGGGGGATGCCTTTCTGCCTACAGAACTCATCTTGAAGTTGTCGTTTTATCTTCTGTCTCCTGTAGATACACTCTGCTCCCCAAAGGGGTCTTGCAGATTACCGGACTGCGAGCCGAAGATGCTGGGATTTTTCACTGTGTTGCTACCAACATTGCCAGCGTGAAGCTTAGCAGGGAAGCCAGGCTTACAGTGTCAGGTTGGTGAAAGCGGTTCTTATTCTTCCCATGAAACCCATCAGAGGACTCTTTGATTGATTGATTGAAATGTTTATACCCCACCTTTCCACGTGGTTCAAGGCAGCTTACAATAATAGTTAAAAAACGTTTCCAATTAAAAATAAAATAAGCCCCAAAATTCTTCCTCCCTTCCACTCTTAAAAGATACCTGCCCTTCACACCATCTCAAAAGCCCTGGCAAACCAGCCTTGCTGCACCTCCTGATGAGCTCCAAGGTAGGGGGGCTACCATCACCGCTTCAGGGAGCCTATTCCACAGAGCAGGGGCTGTGATGGAAAAGGACTTTGGTCGATAACAGACCAGCCACTCTAAGTGGTGGGACAGACAGCCAACAAACGGCTGCCTGAGGATCATAGATCCAGACAGGGCTTTTTTTCAGCGGGAATGCGGTGGAAAGGAGTTCCGGCATCTCTTGAAAATGGTCACATGGCCATTGGCCCTGATCTCCAGACAGGTGCAGAGGGCAATCTAAACTCCCCTCTGTCTGGAGATCAGGGGGTGGGGCCACCAGCCATGTGACCATTTTCACCAAGGGCGATTTAAACTTTAAAAAACTCCCCCCTTGTTCCAGATGACCCAAAGTGACGTCATTGCGCAATCCTGAGTTCCACCGCTGAGTTCCACCACCTCTTTTCCCAGAAAAAAAGCCCTGGATCCAGAGGAGTTAGCTGTGCTAGTCTGTAGCAGCAAAATAGTAAAGAGTCCAGTAGCGCCTTTAAGACTAACCAACTTTCAACTTTATTGTAGCATAAGCTTTTGAGAATCACAGCTCTCAAAGAGCTTTCGAGAGCTGCTGTGGTTCTCGAAAGCTTATGCTACAATAAAGTTGGTTAGTCTACTCTTTACTGCTACTGGACTCTTTACTATTTTGCCTGAGGATTGTAGTTGGCACACTGGAGCATATGGAAGGAGTTGGTTCATCAAGGCTTTCTTCTAGACTTCTCAATCAGTGTGTGTTGGGGGGGCTTTCTTCCCTGTCCTGATCGTTCTTTCTTCGCATGATGAGCTGCCGGCCCTTTTTCTAAGTCCTAGACAGAGAATTTTTCTTCCTGCATTAGGTCTTTGTAGTTTTCCCCTACCCCTACTTTCTGCATCTCATCATAGGTAGAATTGTGTGCATACTCTGTGCTAAAATAAGAAAGAAAAAAAATCAATACTGTATACCAAGAAAAGTTGAATTCTGCACCCTGAATCAATAAAGAACAATTTACATATATTTCATTAGTACGCTTCTCGTATTCTGCTTATATTTTGCATAATTTTATTCTATCATAGGAGAGGGGCATTGAGCCATCAAGGATCCCGCATCCTCACTCCCTGCTTAACTTATGAGCAAGATTCGAGTCCAGTAGCACTTTAAAGACAACAAGATTTCCAGAGTATTTTGCATTGTACCATTGCCTCCTAACTTCCTTCTTTGCAACACCCTTCCTACTTTCTGTCTGGGATATAAAGGCTCTGGGATCTCCATTCCTACTTGTATGTGATAAAGAGAGTTTAACTCTCAAAAGCTTATACCCTGGAAATCTTATTTGTCTTTATGGCCTACTGGATTCAAATCTAGCACTTCTGCTGTGAACCAACAGGGCTACCCACCTGAAACTGAAACTTCAGAGACTTGTCAGAGCAATAAGGGCTAGAAACCTGAATTTTGTGGCCTGTATGTTATTTACATTTAAGAAACTGCAGAATTCATTCTGTTTCTTCAAGTCCTGAGCAACGATGGGTTTCATGGCATGGCTCGGTTGTCCTCTAACTGATTGTGCCATCTGGCTTTAGAGATTTTGCTTGTTTGCTTAGAAACTTCCTTGTGAAATAAAAGCTTTGGACATCGAATTTAGTGTCAAACATTGTGTCTTTTCTGTGCTTATGCAGAGCTGCGGAGTAAATATAATTCTGATCTGAGATTGTAGGAGACAGGACTTAGAGGGGTCTACACAGTAAATTGAGGGACTACACAGTAAATTCTTTCCAGACAGGCTGGGAAATGGGATAGTGCAAACATGGGAAGGAATGCAATTCCTTTCTCAAGCCTCAGGACTGCCAGTTCAAAACCAGTTCAATACATGCACAAGATTAAATAAACATCCAGTTATGTCTTTCCAAGACCGTTTTCAACTCTTTCCTCCTCTGCTGTACTGCCCTGTTCTACCTTTCAGAGACTTTGAAAAAAACCCTGTAAGGAGTGCTTATTGCAGGTGTATGGATCTGTTTTGCCCGGGGCAAGCAGTAGATGGTTGAAATTCCTCAAACACTTGGCTGGGTACTGCTTGCTGCTCCTCAGCAGGGTTCCTGGAATTCTGCAGCCTGAAACTCACCTCCAGATATTTTGATGAGAATAATTCTTCTGGGAAGGCAAATGAACAGTCGTAGCTGGGCTGAAAAGTCAGTTTTCTGTCCTGCACTGTGTTGCTAGAGCTGAAGTTGGCATATTTACTTAGAAGGTACCCCCTCTTCTCATACTCGGAGATAACTTGGAACAGGTGGGTGTCACCCTCATCTTCCTTTTCCAGTTGCATTTCTTTATTATCTTCATTCACTTCTCTCCCCAGTGGAGACTCAAAGCAGCTTACGTCATCTTCCTCTCCTCCATTTTAGCCACGCGATGACCCTGTGAGGTAGGTTAGGCTGAGAGCGTGACTGGCCCGAGGTCGCCCAACAAGCTTCCATGACAGAATGGGGATTCGAACCTGGGTCGCCCACATGCCACGGTCACCACTACACCACCCTGGATCTGTTTTCTGGTGGATCACTTCCAGCAATTTAGGGCTTCGACTGTATCGAGACTACAGTAGCCGAGCCAGTGATGGGGAAGAGGTGCTCAAGTAAATCTCTTTCAGTGCCCAGGGCCTTCTGTGTCAGAATTGGGTGGGTGCTGACCCCTTGCTTTGATTGCTCTTTAAAAAAAGTAAATTAGACCAATTCTTGGTAGACAGGTCTGGTAACAGCTGGCAGCCCTGAAAGCTAAATGGAACCCCGACATTCAGAGGCAGTGTGTCTTTCTAAGCATCAGATGCTAGGGACAAGCAATAGGAAAGGCTGTCATGTTTCCTTAACACTGCGTCCTTGTGAACCAGGGCTCGTTTTGAGGTGGAACGCGCAGGAACGCAGTTCCGGCAGTTCCCCAAAGAGGTCACATGTCAGGTGGCCCTGCCAACCTGACTCTCGGCCATTTGGGCCTGTTTCAGCCTGGATTGGGGTCAAAACGGCCCGGATCAGGCCTCTGATGGGTGGTGAATCACTCTCTCACTCAGCAGCGGCCCGATCCTGACCATTTTGGGCCCCTTTTCGGCTATTTTCAGCCCCTTTTTGCCATTTTGGGCTCAATTTCAGCCCTGAATGGCCAGGAATGGGTCCAAAACAGCCAGGATAGGTGATGTCAGGGGGTGTGGCACATGCAAATCAGTTATGCTAATGACACACTTCTGGTGATGTCAAGGGGTGTGGCATATGCTTATGAATTATGCTAATGAGTTCCTCCAGCTCTTTTTCTACAAAATGACCCCTGTTGTGAACCATTTCATAAGCTCCGTGTACAGTCGGATCATGCCAGATAAGGGCTTTGCCTTCACACTCATTGGCAGTTGTCTGGCCACTTATATAAAGAGGAAGCTGCTCTCTGCAGACCGTTGTTTGGAAAAGGGCTTTGGTCGATAACAGACCAGCCACTCTAAGTGGTGGGACAGACAGCCAACAAACGGCTGCCTGAGGATCATAGATCTAGACAGGGCTTTTTTTCAGCGGGAATGCGGTGGAAAGGAGTTCCGGCACCTCTTGAAAATGGTCACATGTCCATTGGCCATGATCTCCAGACAGGTGCAGAGGGCAATCTAAACTCCCCTCTGTCTGGAGATCAGGGGGCGGGGCCACCGGCCATGTGACCATTTTCACCAAGGGCGATTTAAACTTTAAAAAACTCCCCCCTTGTTCCAGATGACCCAAAGTGACGTCATTGTGCAATCCTGAGTTCCACTGCTGAGTTCCACCACTTTTCCCAGAAAAAAAGCCCTGGATCCAGAGGAGTTAGCTGTGCTAGTCTGTAGCAGCAAAATAGTAAAGAGTCCAGTAGCGCCTTTAAGACTAACCAACTTTCAACTTTATTGTAGCATAAGCTTTTGAGAACCACAGCTCTCAAAGAGCTTTCGAGAGCTGCTGTGGTTCTCGAAAGCTTATGCTACAATAAAGTTGGTTAGTCTACTCTTTCCTGCTACTGGACTCTTTACTATTTTGCCTGAGGATCGTAGTTGGCACACTGGAGCATATGGAAGGAGTTGGTCCATCAAGGCTTTCTTCTAGACTTCTCGATCAGTGTGCGTTGGGGGGGGGGCTTTCTTCCCTGTCAGGTGCAGTGTATTGAGCCATTTTGGGCTCAATTTTGGCCCTGAATGGCCAGGATTGGGTCCAAAACAGCCAGGATAGGTGATGTCAGGGGGTGTGGCACATGCAAATCAGTTATGCTAATGACACACTTCTGGTGATGTCAAGGGGTGTGGAATATGCTTATGAGTTATGCTAATGAGTTCCTCCAGTTCTTTTTCTACAAAATGACCCCTGTTGTGAACCATTTCATAAGCTCCGTGTACAGTCGGATCATGCCAGTTAAGGGCTTTGCCTTCACACCCATTGGCAGTTGTCTGGCCACTTATATAAAGAGGAAGCTGCTCTCTGCAGACGGTTGTTTTCACCCAACAAACCAGGCATCACCATTTTCTCCCTTACCTGCCGCCTTCCTTCAGCCTCGACACCCTCTTAGCAAATGACACCTCACACCTGCTTACCTGAGTGTAACTGAAACTGGCCTCTTAGGCACCTATAAATCAGACTTCATTTCTTGTTCTTGACAATGCTGGCCTGGAGTCGAAGCCTGAAGCAGCAAGCAGGCGTAGTGCGAACAGTTAAAAGTTCCTATTGCTCAGATCAGAAGAGCAAAGATATATCTCCAAGAAGTTATATAAATGTTAGAAACTCTGCGGCTTTAGGCATCGTAGGCTGCATTCAAACATCACAGATTCTGCTTAGACTTTCAGATGTAAGCGATAAACCCCAGCTTGTATATAAATCTAGTTTTATCTGCTTCTTGCCTCTTCTCGGCAATTCAGCAGGGAATACTTCTGCCATGGGGGGTGGGGGTGGGCAGTGCTGGTCAAGAATCAGATGTCACAATGACTATTTTTCACGTTCCTTCTGTAGCCACTGCCAATGGAGAGGCATTCGCAGTGGCAGCAGAGCGTCCACATGATAGTTGTCCTTGATCCAATCTCCCATGACTGACAACCTCCTGCCCCTGCCTGCATGGGAGGGCTTTAAAAATCAGTAATTAAGATGCTGCGATAGCATGCAATTGCATCATGTCAATTGACAATTTTTTTTAAAGCTGGAAAAAAATGCTCCAGTTGCGTTGGTCAGGAGTGGTGCTAGGGTTGCCAGCCTCCAGGTAATAGCTGGAGAGCCCTCGGAGTTACAACTGGTCTCCAGGCCACAGAGATCAGTTCACCTGGGAGAAAATGGCTACTTTGGGGGGTGGACTCTATGGAATTATTTCATGCCAAGGTCCTTTCCCTTCCCAAACCCCTCTTTCTCCAGGTTTCACCCCCTAGATCTCCAGGGATTTCCCAACTTGGAGCTGGCAACCCTAAGTGGCGCAATTGTTCCCAAAAGATTGTTTACTGCGATTGTTCCCAAAAGATCACACCAAACTGGGTTTGGGAGAAATCACTGCAACGCTGGGGAAAACTTGGGGGCAGGATAAAAAGAGGTGTCAGGTCTTGCCAGGTATTTTCCCCAAGCACTTCACTGCATCACTCCGGTGTATGAGTTAAAGTTACTTTATTAAAGAAGAATACCAGCATCAGGATGGTCAGACAGCATCCAGAGACTTTTCTGTTGGGAATAATGGACAGCCAGTTGGAAAAAAGTTTTAGAACACTGTTTTTATACTTTATTACAAGCAGCAAGAGTACTTTATGCACAAAAGTGGAAAACTACAATATTGCCTACAGTGGAGGAATGGTTGACAAAAGTTTTGGAGTTTGCGTTAATGGCAAAACGTACTGCATTAATTAGAGAAAGGACATTAGTTAACTTCTTGACTGAATGGAAACCATTAATAGACTTTTTGCATGAAATGGATAACAAGGATTTGATAACATCTGGATTTATGGATTAAGAAACAGGAACAATAGAAAAAAGAGGGGTTTTGTGACTAACTTAGAATAAGTGGGACTCTAGAAATGATATGTTGCGGAGAAAATCGGAACTCAACTTGTAGTGTAATTTAGGGGTTTTTTTGTTTTCTTTTTTCCTTTCCTCTTAATTTTATAGATATATATATATTGTTAGTGTTATGTTTAGAATTGTGTTTTTTTTCTTGTTCTCTGTGTTTGTTGTTTATTGTGTTGTGATGTGAAGTTTATAATTTAAATAAAAAATTTTAATAACAAAAAAAAGATGGTCAGACAGGATCATTGGCTGAAGTGACTCAAGGTAGTAAAGCAAGGTTATTTATAGGACACAGTCCACCCCCCCCAGTGGGAAAGAAAGTTGGTGAGGATTTTGGTGCACTGAGCCAGGGAGCCAGGAGAGAGGAGAAGAGGGAAAGGATGAGCTCTGCTCAGTCTCTTAGGAACTTCAAGGCCGCATTCTCGGCTGGCCAGGAAATGGTAACCAAAATACCTGCAAGATAAGCAGCTAGCAACCAGTCAGCAAAACAGGTTCCCTCTGCATGTTCTCAGAGGTACACTACACACTGCAGCAAGAAATCCGTAACACATGACAGATATGCTGGAGGCGTATCTGACACGGGGATAACGTCACCCCATTGTGTGGCTAATGGAGCAAGGCCGTCTGCAGTTCTGCCCCATAACTGGCCTCTGCGACCCTGGGTTGTGAAGATGCCCTCTCTGTCTGGATTCAAGCACACAGCGCTGGTGAGGCTGTAGCTGTTCTGAAACTGTGTCCCAAAAGGATCCACTTGAGAACTAAGGAGGTGTGAGGATCCATTTAAATTCCAACACTTAACCATTGGCCTGTTTGCACAGGGTCCCATTCTGCGGTGTACAAGGATCCCATGATCCTCGTCGGACCAGAGAACCTGACCCTAACAGTGCACCAAACTGCTGTCCTGGAATGCATGGCTACAGGAAACCCCAGGCCGATCGTCTCCTGGAGCCGGCTCGGTAAGTAGCAAACGTTTTTGGGGCAGTCTGAAGCTTCCGCCGGGGTGGAAAAAGCAAACTTGCCCAGTGAGAATGAAGAGTTCTGATAGCAGCTTCGGTTTTATTTATAGTATTGCAAAATAGTAGAGAGTCCAGTAGTACTTTTAAGACTAACCAACTTTATTGCAGCATAAGCTTTCGAGAACCACAGCTCTCTTAGTCAGATAACGAAGAGAGCTGTGGTTCGCAAAAGCTTATGCTACAATAAAGTTGGTTAATCTTAAAGGTGCTACTGGACTGTCTATTGTAGTGGGGCAGGGGAATCTTACATTCAGGATTGCCTTCCTTTTGCGTAAATACGATATTTCTTTCTAAGATTTCAAGGTAGTTTATGAGAGCCATCAAAAATGCAACAAAATTAGCAAAAGACAAACAGAGGCAGACAAATGGTGTTTTAGAGTCCTTCTCCAAGTCTCCAAAGTTATCTTGCTACTGTGGCTAAGCAAATTAAATGTAATCTTCATAAAGAGTGAAAGGTTGATGAAACGGATGGTTTTGCATGGAAACCCCTTCACTGGATTGCAGGGAGATTTCCCCTCTTGTAGCTCTTGTTTATTAGAGGCAGGGTAGTAGGTGTGGCTAAGAGACACTGTGACACTGAGAGATCTCTGTCTTTTGGTGCTACACCTCTGAAGATGCCAGCCACAGCTGCTGGCGAAATGTCAGGAACTACAATGCCAAGACCACGGCAATACAGCCCGGAAAACCCACAGCAACCATTGTAGCTAAGAGACTTCAGCTGTGGATCTGGAAGCCCTTGGGCAAGCTGTTTAGGCCCTTTGGAATGTTGGGCAAGCCACTTAGGCAGGCCAACGTTCTCTCCATCTCTCATCTCTCATATGAGAACAATAATATTGGCCTACCTTTTGGGGCTGTTGTATGGCTTGCTCAGAAAGGGCTATGGAAACACTACATGTCATTTTGTCTACTACATGTGTTTTGTTCTTGTTTACATCTGTAAACAAATTATCAAGAATATTTGTGCCTGTTACACTATAGTCTATTTATTTATATCATTTATAGTCCACTTTTTTCACCTGGCTCAAGGCAGATTACACAGTGTGTGTCAGTACTGTCAGTTTCAAAGACATTTCAATAAACAATGTAATGGGATATGCAAATGCAAATTCGCAAAAAATTAAAACACAGCAGAAATCCAATACACAGTTGAAGAAAAGCTGAAACAGGGCATAAGCAATTCTAAGACTGGCATATTAAACAACATAGAAACTACCCAGTAGGATCCTATGTACAGCAACAGACAGTACATAGTACTAAAGTCTACAGTCCCTATCTCTTTACTGATGCATCTCTTTGAGATAAATTCCTTACAGTATAGTCGTCCTATCTAAATAAAAAGCCCTCTTTAATCATTCAGTTTTACTTAGCTTGTGGAAAGCCAGGAGAGAGAAGGCTTTCTTGACCTCTTCTGTTTTCTTTTGGAAGGCAGTGGAAATTGCATTACTGTTTTCTTTCTTTAATTTCATTTATACCATACTTTTCTCCTGAGTTGGGAGTCAAAGTGGCTTACAACATTCTCCCCTTCTCCGTTTTTTAATTGGTATTAAAGTGAAAGGAAATCCATTTTATACTCTGAAATCAAGTTTTTATTAGAGGAAAACAGATCTAAGAGTTTGCAGTGATATAGGGCATCCATTTTTTGTGTTCTGTGGCTCTGAAGTTTGCGGAGATGTTTCCCATCCTTCCTTGAATACTTCAACCCTTCAGGGAGGAATTCCAGGGTTCAATTAACCTCCACCCCCTGCAATTCATTGCAGAGTTAATTTATAAGAGATTATCTCCGAGAGCATTTTTAAACAATTAAGCCTTTGCTTTACTGAGGATAATCAGAAATTCTCATTTGAGAATTCTCCGCTCAAACTCTTTACTCTAATGAGCTCTCCGGCCCCTTCCAAAAACTTTTCAAATACATGGTGATTTTTTTTTGGCTCTTGTGTATATCTTTTTAACTCTGCAGTTTGCTGTCCGGACTCTAGAAAAGGTCCACAAACTGAACAGAGAGCTGGAAAAACATGAATGGAAAACTCAAGATTGTCAGATAGATATCAGAATAGGGGATGTATTCAGAAGAAAATAACTAAGGAAGGAGCAATTCAGAACAAAATCTATGTCAAAATGGGAGGAGGATCCAGTTTTGGGTAATGTTGGGCACAAGAACACATGACATTCACTTCTGGCTAATGGGCACACCATTTCCTTGATTATTGTAGAAATAACAGAGCAATTTTCAGCATAACCAGGGCTCATTTCGAGGGGGAACGCACGGGAACGCAGTTCCGGCAGTTCCCCAAAGAGGTCACGTGTCAGGTGGCCCTGCCCACCTGTCTCTCGGCCATTTGGGGCCCGTTTCAGCCTTGATTGGGGCTGAAACGGCCCGGATCGGGCCTCTGACGGGTGGTGGATCACTCTCCCTCTCAGCAGCAGCCCGATCTTGACCATTTTGGGCCCCTTTTTGGCCATTTTCAGCCCCTTTTTGCCATTTTGGGCCCAATTTCGGCCCTGAATGGCCAGGATAGGTGATGTCAGGGGGTGTGGCATATGCAAATCAGTTATGCTAATGACACACTTCCAGTGATGGCAGGGGGTGTGGCATATGCTAATGAGTTATGCTAATGAGTTCCTCCAGCTCTTTTTCTATGAAATGACCCCTGAGCATAACCCACCTTTTCAGCATAATCCACCTGTCTCCATATACTTGAAATCTGTAATACTAAAGACCGACTGGTGCATGATGGACGAAAGTGTCTGTTTGTTTGAAAAGCACATGGCTTGCAGACACCGGCCAAAGACTGAACAGGCTGTTGCTTCCTTCCTCCTCACTGCTCCGGAAGGGGAGAGAGGGAGATACCCACATGTGCGCATTGGAAAGCACAACCTGTAGTGAATGTCTGTGATTGGTGCTCATGCACTAGACATTTATGTAGCCATCAGAAGAATAGAAAGGGGAAAATGGTCCTGTAGGTGAGCTGTCAGAAAGGCTTTATGGGTTTTGTTGCATGATATACTTGGGTTTTTTGTTTACATTCTTGTGCGATGTGCCTGTTTGAACATTTGTGATTAGTTGATTAGTGTTGCTATATGATATACTTATTTAGAGGACTTATTCTAAATGACAATTTTTGAATTGTTTTATAGTGAGATTCATTAAACTTTGGGTTTTTTAGATTTTATTTTACATTTTTATTAGAGCAATCGATCTCCCTCTGGGTATTGCAGCACAATGGCTAAGTGGTTCACCTGCGAATCAGCACTCTACTGGTTCAAATCCCACTACTGCCATGAGCTCAGTAGGTGACCTTGGGTAAACTACTCTCAGCCCCAGCTCCCAGCTCCCCAGCTGTATTGTGGGGATAATAATAACAGTAACTTGTTATTAATGGTACTAATTTGTCTGGAAGAGTGGTATATAAGCACAGTTATTATTGTTGTTGTTGTTGTTGTTGTGTGTTTTGTTTACTCAACCTTTCAATTCACTGGTATCACATTAGTAGGGCTTTTTTTCTGGGAAAAGAGGTGGTGGAACTCAGTGGTGGAACTCAGGACTGCACAATGACATCACTTTGGGTCAGCTGGAAGAAGGGGGGAGTTTTTTAAAAGTTTAAATCTCCCTTGGTGAAAATGGTCATGTGGCTGGTGGCCCCACCCCCTTATCGCCAGACAGCGGGGAGTTTAGATTGCTCTCCGTGCCAGTGGCGTGAAGGGCAATCTAAACTCCTCTCTGTCTGGAGATCAGGGGGTGGGGCCACCAGCCATGTAACCATTTTCAAGAGGTGCTGGAACTCCGAACCGCCACATTCCCACTGAAAAAAAGCCCTGCACATTAGGAAGCAGTTTGTATTGACCCCCCCCAAACACCCCCCCCATGTTGTGCGTTTCAGTTGTTCCTTTCATTCCTTCCCTCCCAGAGAGAAATTATTATTTTATACATATGTTTAAGGTTATTTTTAGCCTGCTTTTCTCCTTGAAAGGACTTGAGGAGGATTAAAAAATACATCTCAGACTAAGTCAGCTAACATTTAAAATCTGCAAGTGCAACAATTTAAACAGATTCAAACGTGCAAATATCAACCAGTAGGCAATTTACCATGCACAATGACTGTTCACCTGATAAGGGGGAGAGGCAGGATGCCGCTGAATGATCAGTGCCAGGGGTAAACAGGGGAGATATGTTGATCTGCTTGGAGATTCTCTGAAATCATCTTTGTGGCTATTATTGAGAACAGACTGTCATGCTGTCCGATCCTTTGTTCTGCTCCATTGAATTTGTCTTTATTATAGTCTTAACCTTTCTTTGAGAGGACCAACGATTCTGTTGGACCATTCTGGTTACTCCATCTCAGAAAAGATTTTTGACTACACCAGGACTGCTTCCACACACGTTGGATAATCCACTTTCAGTACTCTTTAGTGAAGATTTGAAACTGATTTTCCATGTGTGGAACAAAAAATCCACTTCTAAAGGATTATGAAAGTGCATTGAAAGTGCATTATTCAACGTGTGTGGAAATGGCCCATGTGTGGAACAAAAGATCCACTTCCAAAGAATTGCTAAAGTGCATTGAAAGTGCATTATTCAACATGTGTGGAAATGGCCCTGTAGTATAATTTTTTTAATGAAAAGCTCTGGTTTAAAGATGAAATTGGACTGAATCTAAATTTTAGTCCAGATTGTCACACAAGACTCTGTGGCAAACAAAATGGTTCTTCTTCTTGGCCGTAAAAAGCAGAACCACTTGTGCTTTATGGCCCTGTTTGAACATCCATGGTGCAAACTAACCAGCTGTTTTTCTCCTTCTAAATATCTTAAGCCTCTTCATTTACTTGTTCATTTACTTCACGTATACCTCAACTTCCTCTCCAGAGGGAACCCAAAGTGGTTGACATCGTTCTCCTGTCCTCTATTTTATCATCACAACAAACTTTTGTGTGAAGATAAATCAACTATCCTTTTCTCCCTCAACCACACCATAATTGTGTTTCCCCACCTTTATTATGAAATTTAAGTCTACAGACGAAGGGTACAGAGGTTGTAAGCCCTGTAGCATTTCCAAACCACACGGTGAATTGTTTTGCTTTGCTCTTACGCAGATGGCCGGCCGATTGGAGTGGAGGGAATTCAGGTCCTTGGGACGGGCAACCTGATGATTTCTGACCTCACGGTACAGCATTCTGGGATCTACGTGTGCGCAGCCAACAAGCCCGGCACAAGAGTGAGGAGGACAGCCCAGGGAAGGCTAGTGGTCCAAGGTAAGGCAATCCATGTCAGGACATCTATGTAGCCCAACAGAATGGAGTGTATTTCAGCATCTGCAGATGGAAGAGAAAAGGACCACTGACTGGAAGGGACACTTGGTTTAAAAACCACTCTGTTTCTACTCCTGTAAGCGGCATTTGGAGTGATGTGTTCTGACCAGCATTCCTTCCAGGTGTCACATTGGATGCCCACGCGCATCGTTTGATATTGCCCTGTGGCGACACTGCAGCCGTCCTTCGCAGCTGGATTATCTGGGATAAACGAGCAGATTGCACACGATTGCTACAGCACAACAGTAGCGCAATATCCAATGATGCATGGAGGCTTCCTTCATGAAAATCTCCAATAAGAGTGGCAACTAGTGATTATTTTTAAAGATGTCTTTAGTAAATGCATGAAGCTGCCTAATATTGAATCAGACCAGTCATTGGCTGATTCCACACCCGTTGGATAATGCACTTTCAATGCACTTTCAATGCACTTTATCAGTCGTTTGAGGTGGATTTTTTGTTCCACACACAAAAAAATTCGTTCCAAATGATCTATAAAGAGGATTGGAAGTGCATTATCCAACGTGTGCGGAATCACTCATTGGTCCGTTTAGTTCAGCGTTGTTTAGCCTGACTGGCAGTGGATCTCCAGTGTCTCGGGGCAGAGAAAGGCGCCTGGTACCTGAGATGCTTTAACTGGAGATGCTGGAGATTGAACTCGGATTCCTCTGCATGTGCTCTGTGACTGAGCATTATCTCGTCCACCTTTCGAGGATCAGCTAAGCCAGCCTCTTGCCAGGTACTTTGTAGCATCCATGGATGGGCTGTCATCAATCTCTGTCTGTGGAGCTGCCTTTTGTTGCGTTGAACTATTGGTCTGTCTAGCCTAGGAGCTCTTCCAGAGCTCTCTCAGCCCCACCCACATTGCATGGGTGGCCTTACCCACCTTACCCACCCACCTTCCCATGCATCTGACGAAGAGCACTGTGGCTCTCGAAAGCTTATGCTACAGTAAAGTTGGTTAGTCTTAAAGGTGCTACTGGGCTCTTTTCGATTTTGCTACTACAGACTAACATGGCTAACTCCTCTGGGTCTATCACCTTACAGAGTATTTGTTGTGGGGATAATAATGAGATACTTTGTAAACCACTCTGAGCGGGCGATAAGTTGTCCTGAAGGGCGATATATAAATCAAATGTTGTTCTTGTTCAGATAGGATGCACAGAAAATTCTTTCCCAGTCCTAGCAGTGCCAGAAGTTGACCTTGGAGGTTGTCCTCTAAACGCAAAGCTTTGTGTTTCTGCAGTCCTTTGGGACAGCCAGCTCATCGCTTATTTATTAAATAACTTAATGTAATTGTATGAGCTTAAGCTTTGGCAGAATAGGAACCATCACTGGAACCAGGAGCTCCAGTTGGGGCAGCACAGTGGGATGATTATACTGCATGGCAGAATATGGATTAAATTTATAACTTTGGAAATGAGAAGAACAACGCTGAAATAAAAAGGAGCATGTGGATTCTCTAAGTGTACATTGTTTTGAACTTCCGTGCCTGCTTTTCAAGAGGATTTGGTCTGCTTGGACGTTGCGTCCTCTGCTTTGTTACTAGAATAAGAACCATGCCAAGGTTCTTTTCAGCCATGTCCGGAGGGCTTTGGCGGCTAATCACAGGTTGATTTCGTACCAAGCAGTCGGGTGGAATCCTGACTTCACATCGGGAACAAATTGAAAGCTGAGCTTTCAAGGAGGTGGGCTGGATTACCTCTGAAAGCTCCTGTAGCTTCCATCTTGGGACAGATCTCCGAGTTGGGTACGCAGGGCGTCTCTTTGAAACTCAGTGTGCACTCATCAGGGAAATATTCTTCCTCCCCAGTTCCCCTAACAACATTCCAAAAAGCCACTTTTAATGATGATGGCCAGAAATTAGTTTCTTGAATGTTTGTAGGCCATCCCGTTTCCATGGTGAGAGTTTCCGCAAAGTGACTGCCTTTTGCAAAAAAAAAAGAAAAAGGGGGCGGGGGGTTATATACCTAGCTGGCAGCGTGGCGCTGAATGGCGTTAATCCGTTCCTGATTATGAGTCCTCGTTTTCATCTTTGAAATCACCCATTTCAAGCAGCCCTTCATTCTCATCAGCTTTGCTCATTAACGGCTGGCTTGATGAGCTCCGGAATCTGAAATTACATTTCTCCCTCCTGCTTAGCCTAATTGGACATTTTCACAGGGCTTTGCCATGCAGAGTTTCTCACCTGCTATTTACGTGGGTGCCTGCAGACTGCAGCCTTTGTTGCTCCTTTTCGTGGCTCAGGATAATGTTCATTTGATGCTCAGGTCCTGGTCGTTCGGTTTGCTGCAGTCTTGCAAAGATTTCCAGTTAAAACTTTTCCAAGCTTGTCCTTGCACGTACCTGTGGTAGTCATCAGTGGCCTAAAGGAATTGCCATGAAGCTTTCGTGGTTCGTTGCTGGAAGGCGGTTCTGGGCTGCCACAGGTGATTCTATAAGGAGAGAGGCATAAATACCCGTCAGATCGGCTCAAACAAGGAGCCTTTGAGCCAAAACACACGTTAAGAAATACCTAGGTTCAGCACGTGTTCTCTTACCTCAAGGTTTGCCGGGATCTGTAGGAGTCCTGGAAGCTTAAAGATCTGTAGGGGTCCTGGAAGCTTAAAGTCCTGGAAGCTTAAAGGATCTGTAAGCGTCCTGGAAGCTTAAAGGCGTCCTGGAAGCTTAAAGCTTAAAATACAGGCGCCTGTATTTCCCTTGCTGCTCTGTAAATGCTAAACTTTAAGCTTCCAGGACTCCTACAGATCCCGGCAAACCTTGAGGTAAGAGAACACGTGCTGAACCTAGGTATTTCTTAACGTGTGTTTTGGCTCTTTTTTTGCTGGATTGTTCATTGATCTGTGTGTGGCAGTTCGGCAGGTAGCTTCACTGTATTCCTGCAGGGTGGTGCAATTATCCTTTCACACATGCGCATTCTCAGCACAGCCCATTTGAGCTGTGCTCTTCCTTCTTCCGCTCAACAGGCAAGTGTTTCAATCGGTCACAAATTGTGTCAATCAGCCATCAATAAACATTGTGTTTTTAAAAAACTGCCACCGTTTGGTGCTTGTCTAAGTAATCCTTGGCAAGGTTAATGGCCGCCGATCTGTTTGGATCAGCCACGTTTTTGCGCATGCGCAGTTTTGAAAAATAAAATGCTACGCAGCCCTGTTTGGCAGGCATTTGAATCATTTGGTACCAATCGGAACAGACCTACTGAGTGACTGGCTCGTGTCTGAACTTCACAGGCGAACGTGTTCAATGTGAAATTTACAGCACCCTGTTGGCCAGTGGCTGTGGACAAGTCTGGCTTGTGGCTGCCCTTGGGAGCTCCTCGCTGCCTGGTGTTTTCGTAGTATCAGGGCTTTTTTTCAGCTGGAACACGGTGGAATGGAGTTCCAGCACCTCTTGAAAATGGTCACATGGCTCATGGCCCTGCCCCCTGATCTCCAGATAGAAGGGAGTTGAGATTGCCCTCTGCCCTGCTGGAGCGGCATGGAGGGCAATCTAAACTCCCCTCTGTCTGGAGATCAGGGGGCGGGGCCACCAGCCATGTGACCATTTTCACCGAAGGTGATTTAAACTTTTAAAAACTCCCCTCTTGTTCCAGCTGACCCAAAGTGATGTCATTGGCCCTGGGAGCATGCGTGCACTTTGCGCGCACACATGTGGTACCAGGGGCACCACCTCCCGCCAAGAGTTGCCCCTTGTGCTGGCAACCCACTGAGTTCCACCACCTCTTTTCCCAGAAAAATGCCCTGCATAGTATTAATGGCTCATCCAGCCCAGCAACTCAGCTTCTGTGCTGTCTACATACTGGGTGAACCAACCAACAGATCTGATATTATTCCAGCCAATTATTCAAATACTCTGAATAATGTTTTTTTTGAGGCTGAGCTAGCATTGTTTTCCTCTAGGTAACCCTCTTGTGAATATTCTCCAAACTAGGCTCAGAATCAGTGCTTTTATTCTGGGAAAAGAGGTGGTGTAACTCAGTGGGTTGCCCTTGGAGAAAATGGTCACATGGCTGGTGGCCCCACCCCCTGATCTCCAGACAGAGGGGAGTTTAGATTGCCTTCTGTGCCTCTGAGCAGTGTGGAGGGCAATCAAAACTCCCCTCTGTCTGGAGATCAGGGAGCGGGACCACTGGCCATGTGACCATTTTCAAGAGGTTCCGGAACTCCGTTCCACCATGTTCCCGCTGAAAAAAAGCCCTACTCCAAATGAAACCAAGAACCCTGCTGTGCTGGACCCGCGGTCCGTTTCGTCCAGCATTCTGCAGCCAACAGTTGCCTTGAAGGGCATAGAGGCCTTCCCAAAACGTCGCCTGCTAGCACTGGCATTCAGAGGTTTACAGCCTCTGAATATAGTGATTCCCCTTTAGGCATCCTGGCTAGTGGTGACTGATGGACTTCTCCTCCCCACATCTGCCTAACCCCCTTTCAAAGCCATCAGTGCTTGTGGTGGGGTTGCCAGCCTCCAGGTGCTTCTTGGAGATCTTCCAGAATTACAGATGATCTCTAGGCTACAGAGGTCAGTTCCCCTGGAGGAATTGGTAGTTTTGGAGGGCAGGCTGTCCGGACTGTCATCGCTGCTAAACTCCCTCCTCTCCCCAGACTCCTCCCTCTGCAAGCTCCGCCCCCCAAATATCTAGAATTTGGCAACCTCTTAGAGTCTCTCTACACAAGATGCCTTGGCGTGTGTTCGTCAAGTGTAGGGAGATGCGATGTTAGCTGGGATACGTAGTTTAAAAAGACAGAGCCAGCAGAGATCTCTCCTCAGAGGGTTTGTAAATTTCATCTTCGCCTCCCTTCAGCCACAATTTCACCTCTCCAGTCTAAAACTGTACGGGATTGCAACCAGAGGGCAGCGAGGAATGGCAATGGGCTGCAGCTGCCTTCTCAGAGCTGGGCACAGACCTGGAGTGGTTATAACGGGCTGAAGTTTCCCTTCTGGCGTTTCACAGCCCCTTCACACAGCTCCAGCGTATAGCAAAATTTTTGCCTTGCCACCAGCTCTGTCTTTTTAAACTACCCTTTAGTCCGGCAGAGTCTACCCTTTAGTCTACCCTTTTTAAACTACTCTTAGTCTGGAGGCATAACAAGGTCTGCAGAATTTGTATGCTGGCTTTCTTCTGCTTGCACACTACCAGATAGACGCAAATTATGTCTTGAAAGGCATAGGTGTTGAATAAAATGCCTGTTAATAAGTCATACGGTGATTAGGCAGGTTGAAGCAGTAAATCAAGGAAGGGGCTGGAACAGGTGTGGGTGTCCCTCCCCCTTACAGCACAGACAGCTAGGCAAGTCTTGCGCTTCCCGTTTTTGATTGTTTAAAAGATCACTGAGATGAGCGTAAAGTGATCGTAATAAGTCTTTTCCAGCACTTTAAAGGGTTCAAAGCACTTCACATCCATTACTTTGTTTTAATTATCCTTATTTTTTATTTGTATCCATCTTTTTTTCCTCATCAGAACCCAAAGCAGCTTATCACATCATTCTCCCCTCTTCTGTGTTGTCCCCAAAACAGCGACCTTGTGAGGTAGGTTAGGCTGAGAGAAGATGATGGGCCAGGCTCACTCCGTGAGCTTCCACAGCAGGGCAGGGATTCGAACCGGGTTGGGCCACGGATCTCTGCCAAGCCATTCCACCAGCGTCAAACGTGACCCGTCCCACTGCTGGACCCGAATGCTAAATTGCCCCTTCCCTTCCTGGAAGCCCTGCCTGCATCCTTCACTCTCTCAACTGATGCATTTCAGCTTTTTAAGATGACCGTCACGCCTCTAAATGTCCATTAGACATCTATTATCCCTTCCCGCTTCCTATTATATCCTTGCAAAGAATAGGTTTTGTTTTGCTGCCCAAAGAAGAAGGGGGTTGTGTTCGTTCCCTGCCCTTCATCATGGCTTTGAAGCCCACCCACCCCCCACCTCCCGGGATGCCGCTTTGCTTATTAGACAAGGTGTGTCACATCATTTGTTTGTTTCTCTTACGTTATGGCAGAGGGAGACATCTGGAAAAGCGTCGATGTACAAATGACCTCTGTCTTGGTTAGATCTGGCCGTAAGGGGTGATTAGCGTGGCCGATGTGTGTGGGGGAATAAGGGGTCCCACCAATGTTTTCAAACACTAGAAAGCCTGGCCATTGAGAGACAATTTCCCCACTTTAAAGAACAGTGTTTTGGTTCTGCAAGTTCTCGTTGCATCACATGGTATAAAAGGGGCAAGCAGCATGGAAGGAAACACCCTTTCCTAAAACATAACTCCTCACGGGCCTCAACAGGGGTCATTTCATAGAAAAAGAGCTGGAGGAACTCATTAGCATAACTCATTAGCATATGCCATGCCTCTTGCCATCACTGGAATAACTGATTTGCATATGCCACACCCCCTGGCATCACCTATTCTGGCTGTTTTGGACCCAATCCTGGCCATTCAGGGCCAAAATTGGGCCCAAAATGGCAAAAAGGGGCTGAAAATGGCTGAAAAGGGGCCCAAAATGGTCAGGACCGGGCCACTGCTGAGTGGGAGAGTGATCCACCACCCGTCAGAGGCCCAGTCCAGGCTGTTTTGGCCCCAATCCTGGCCGAAACGGGCCCCAAATGGCCGAGAGTCAGGTCGGTGGGGCCACCTGACATGTGACCTCTTTGGGGAACTGCCAGAGCTGCATTGCTGTGTGTTCCCCCTCGAAATGAGTCCTGAGCCTCAGGAACCCTTCTGTAGATTATTTGCATTTAATTAGCATCAGCAATTCTCTTGGTGGCCTCTAGCCATAAATTCAGCAGAGCTTCTTCCTCTTGTCTTCCTCCACCTCCAGATAGGTGGAGGAGGGGATCCAAGCCTCTTATTCACTCATAGTATAAATTCTATAGCTTTGTCCTTATATTCAAAGTCCGGCCACTCGAGAATGACTTTTAGGCCTCATCCATGGCCACAGCTGTATTTGTATGATATACAATGTGACTTATCATACTGAAAAACAAGAAGGGGAGCATTTGTGGGGCAGGGGGCTGGTTAATGTGTCCTCGTGGTTATTCCAACCTTAACAGCTGCTAAATGATACAACCAGTATGGTATAGTGGTTAGATTGTCAGACTAGGGGCCAAGCTACAAGTGACGAATGACACTTGAACGGCAAGTGAACAGATTCACATGTATTCCTCCATGTTCACTTGTGCACCACTTGCGCTCCACTCGATCAAGTGGAGTGCAAGTGGAGCGCAAGTGAACAGGGAGGAATACATGTGAGTCTGTTCACTTGCCATTCAAGTGTCATTCGTCACTTGTAGCTTGGCCCTAGGAGACCCAGGTTCAAATCCTTGCTCTTTCAAAGAAGCTTGCCAGGTAATTTTAGGCCAGACCCATATTCTCAACTGAACCTACCCTACAGGGTTGTTGTGAGGATAAAATGGAAAATCTTGGAAGATAACGGTGGATAAAACGGTAGAATCTTGCTTTGGATTCCCAGTTGGGGAGAAAAGTGAATAAATGAAATCATCTCATTCTTAAAATTACGGCTACAGACACGGCACTTTAACTGAACTTAAGTAAATGGGCCCAAAGCCAGCTAATTGATGGGTTTGCCTATGTTTCTCACAAAGAATTGCCGTTGAAAACCAACTTGGGTTATCCATGACATACGAATGCAACTTAATATGAGCTAATTTTCTTCCCATTAACTGGGCACATAAACTTGAATGTATGTTTTAGAATTGTGGCTAGTGATATGGGGGAGGGCGGGGACAAACTATTGTCAACCTGAATTCCTGCATTCATGTGGGTAAGTGGCGATAGTTCCCCCCCCCCCTTTGGTTCTCTGTGCAAGAAGGGGGACGGAAGGAAGAAGGTGCTGCATGAACGGAGCTTGGCAGTAAGCCATATTCCTGTGCAGATTTACTGAATGGTGATTAAGGGCCAAGCTACACATGACGAATGACACTTGAACAGCAAGTGGATTGAGTGGAGGGCAAGTGAACAGGGAGAAATACACTTGCCGTTCAAGTGTCATTCGTCATGTGTAGCTTGGCCCTCAGTGTAAGATCTGAATGAACCCATAGCCTTCTCCGGTTCCAGGGATCCTGGACCTTTGCCTGTTCATGTTAGGCTGGATTTCAGTCTGATAAATTAGACATACTTCCTTTTTGATGGCTGCAAGCATGTAGTGGAGGCCACAAACACAGATGGCTTTAAAAGGGGGTTAGGCAGATTCATGACGGAGAGGTCTGCCAGCGGCAACTATCCAAGGTGAGTTAAGAGATCCTCCACATACAGAGGCAGCAAATCTCTGTGCTCCAGTTCTAGAAAGCAACATCAAGGGAAGGTCATTGCCTCTGTGCCATGTTTATCTGGCCCTTCAAGGCAACACTGTGAAACAGGACGCTGGACTAGAGGCTTCCCTGGCCTAACCCAGCAGGACTTTTACATTATTATGTTTTGATTGAATCCACAAAGGACCATTTTGCCTTAGCTTGTTAGCTTGTATTTTATATGGGCTTCTACATACACATAAAGCTTTTTGTTTGTTTGCAGATCTAGGCAAAGAACTCCATTAGGTAGACACCTCCCGTCAGAGAAGGGCCCACTGAACCGTTCCCCCTCCCCAATTAATATGTGATGATTAAGCACAGTATGCCATAAATTGAGGAGGGGCAGCCCACAGGACTGATCCAGCAGCTTTAGGCTCCACCAGTGGCCCTGCCAAATTGTAATCAAAGCCAGTGATTTTTGGATTTTGAAAGGTTTGCCTGAACTAGACCGGCTGGTTGAAGCTTCCTGCTACATCGCAGAGACTTCATTGCAGAGTCTGGCCACCTCCACCAGCAGGGGAGGGCAGGGCTTTTTTTCAGCGGGGACGCGGTGGAACAGAGTTCTGGAACCTCTTGAAAATGGTCACATGGCTGGTGGCCCCGCCCCCTGATCTCCAGACAGAGGGGAGTTGAGATTGCCCTCCGCACCGCTCGGCGGCACGGAAGGCAATCTCCACTCCCCTCTGTCTGGAGATCAGGGGGCGGGGCCACCAGCCATGTGACCATTTTCTCTGAGGGCAACCCACTGAGTTCCACCACCTCTTTTCCCAGAAAAAAGCACCTGATTTGGGTGTTTCCTCCCACATTATCGACAGGTTTTTGTTAATTCTGGTGAAAGGCTCCCCTCCCACTTTGCAACAACCGGCAGGTTCTGAAGTCCTTTTTTTTTGCTTTTACATCCACTACAGAGCGGATTTTTTCTCGTGTCCTGCTTCCCCCACTAAGTTTGATCTGATGGGAATGGAGCCAGGCGTCTTTAGCGCCTGAAGGTTGCCCTGCTGAATGGGCAGCTGCCCCCACAAATCCCTTGACCACCTCTGTGGACTTTGTTTGGCAAAGTATACATCTGGTCTGGAGAACGGAACAGCTCTTGAGAATTAAGAAATTGCCACCACCACCACCTCCTTCTGGCCATCAATGATCAGTCTAACAGGAGAAAACAGATTTTGGAAAACCAAGAACTGCTAGTTTGCTGATGGATGTAGCAATCCTTCAGAGTCCAAAGAGTTCATTGTCTATAGCCATAGGCCATCACAATTTACCAAGCATCAACTAATAAACAGTTAAATCCAGTAAAAGTTAATTAACATTAATTAAAATGATACAGTATGCCAAACTATCCCAGGGGTCATGAAACAGCCTCATTCAGTACCACCTTAGATCTTATCTTTTTGGCTGCGAGTGCGAACTGAGAGACTCTATAGGACACATGATTGTCAGTGTCAGATAACGAAAACACAATCTTCTCGATTTCAGAGTATGTGTTTGTCACTGATAGGATTCTGGCCAAGAATTTAGCTCTGAGTACACTATATAATGGAAAATAAAGTAGGTAGTGGGAAAGTTTCTCCACTGTAGGTAATCCACAAATGCAGGTGCGATGTTCCATAGGGGTGTGAGAATAACGCCCTGCCAAAAGAGCTGTCTGCATCATCTGGAAGCGCAGAGCAGTGAAAGACACTCTGAGGTTGTAATGAGAAAGACTGGCTAAGCAGGGAGATCTTGGATGGTCAAATGTGATTAGTTTATACCAAGGAGCTGCCTTAGATTTTAATATTGATAGCCGATCCATCACTGCATCTGACTTATAGATCCACTCCTTAAGTGGGAGGTTGTTGTCTGAGATCCCTAACAGGTCATCCGGGATGGTATACCTTTGGCAAATGGTGGATAGAAAGCCAGGGCGTGTGGGGTCTTTGGATAGTAAATAATATACTGATTGGCAACTTAAGGAGTCAGAACTGGAAAATTTGATCCTTTTCCAGTATTTTAAAACTGCAAGGTGTACCCGCGCCCTAAGGGAGGGGAATAATCCTTTGGAAAGTTCTCCTTCTGTACCCTTTGCCGAGCTCTCATGCTCTTTGGCACAGAAAAACCTTCCATTTAAGTTCCGTTGTTTGCAAAGGATGGATTCACAGAGCCCGGCTTACATTCCTTTGTCTTCTCTTTGCAGCCCCCGCAGAATTCGTACAGCACCCACAGTCTATTTCCAGGCCCGTGGGGACCACCGCCATCTTTACCTGCTTGGCCCAAGGGGAGCCTCCGCCGCAGATAACGTGGCTGAAGAATGGGCAGATTTTGGAGCCGACGGATCACATTAAGTTGAAGAACAACAACAGGTAAATGAATTTCGTGAGGATTTGGGGAGGTCCTTCTTTGCCTGGGAAGGCTCTGTCAGTTTCACTTCCCCTTCTAGGAGGAGAAGAGGAAATTAACAAACCCTCTGAGGAGTGATCTTTGCTGGCTCTGCAGAGAGGGGAAATTAACAAAGCCTTCCAATCGCTATTAAAACTCAGCTTCCCGGCTAACACTGCGACTTCTTTCACATGCTCCTCCTCGTGTGATTCGTCTCTTGTAGCTTAGCTCTGAGACCCTCGAGAGCTGCTGCCAGTCTGAGTAGACAATACTAGTCTTGTTGCCCTAATGGTCTGACTCAGTAGAAGTCAGATTCATGTGTCCAGGTGTGTGTTTGGCATGTTTTAGCTGTCTGTGAGGCCCAACAAACTGGAGTTGACATGGCCACGAGAAAACTAATCATGATATGACAAGTTGCAGATGCTTCCTTGGCACCCAGACTGATGTCTGAAGCCTTTTGATAGCCTCTGCCCCAAAGCATCCAGACATTTATTTACTTACTTATTTCTGTATTGCTACACCACTTTTCTCCCTATGATATTTTCTCTTTATGATATTTTCTCCCTTACGATATTCTCCTCCCCCTCCTCTTTATCCTCACAACAACCCTAAGTGGTAGGTTAGGCTGAGAGGGTATGACTTGCACTCAGCTCAAGGTTCTGGCCCAAGATGAGCCAGCAGGCTTCCATATTTAAATCTGGGTCTCTCAGATCCTAGTCCGATGCCCTGACCACTGCCACATGCTGGCTGAGATATGTGGTAAACTGGTTCCAAGGTTGGATTGGGTCGATTTGATTCCAAAATGTATATTTACATCCAGCCGTGCTGGAGGCAGAACTGTAGAGAGCATGGCAACATCAGTCCCCCCGTGTAGTCATTTTCCAGGGCGGATTCGTGTTTTAGCTTGTGTATTGTTTTGGTTGCCTGTGGAGCACAAATGGACTCTGCTCTCACTACCTTAGGTGATAATGGTGACCTTGCCGCTGATTTTCCCGTGGAGCTGTTTTTTCCAATAGGAGCCGGATAACCATGTTTTCACAGTGGAACGTGCCGATATTTGCGTTGCACAAATAGCAGGATGGGAAGGACTTAGGGTGAAAATTACTGGTTGGTGAGCTTAGCTCCTGTGCAAATAGCCCAGAACAGCATGGGTAGAAATAACAGTTATCGAACTATACATCAGCAGGTTTGCATAACTAATGCAATATCTAAGTATTAAATATATTAACTGCTCTGTTTGTATCTGTGTGTGTGTTGTGTGTGTGTACCTGGGGGATCAACAAATAAAACACCATTTATTTTAATTTTTTTTTCATTTCCTTTCCCCCCAATTGGGACCCAAAGTGGCTTAACATCATTTCCCCCCCCTAATTTCTTCTCACAACAACCTTGTGAGGTAGGTTAGCCTTAGAGTATGATTGCCTTAAGGGCATCTAGGCAGCCTCCATGGCAGAGTGGGGATTTGAACTTGGATTTACCAGATCACAGAATCAGAATCAATAGAATCACAGGGTTGGAAAGGTCCTCTAGGGTCATTTAGTCCAACCCTCTGAAAAATGCAGGAAATTCCCAAATACCTCCCCCCCCCACACACACATAGTGACCCTTACTCCATGCCCAGAAGATGGCAAAACTCCATCAGGATCCCTAGCCAAGCTATCCTGGAGAAAATTGCTTCCTGACCCCAAAGTAGCAATTGGCCTTACCCTGGGCATGTAAGCAGGGGCCGCGAGAACTAAACACTGATGTAACCCTTCCTGCCCTCCCTCTCATGATCTGCCCAGGTTCACAGAACCAGCATTGCTGTCAGAGGGCCATCTGGTTATCTCAAGATCTACTTATATCAAGCACCTCAATTTTGCTGTTGCACCCACTGACATCACGACATCTGGCAGTTCGTGTAAGGACATGTACTGAAATGCTGGTAAATGAGAGAGTGCCTCTGAGCATATATAAATGCTTTTCCGTCGCCCACCACAGCCAGCATCCCATACCTGGGATTTTGGGAGGGCCCTGAGGTAGACTGGAGTGGCAGAATTCCTTTTTAAAAAACTAATCAGCCTACAGTATAATGAACATTTTTTTCTTGAATTGATTCTTCCTTTCTTGTCTTTCTTGGGAAATTTTAGGAAATGTTAGGGAGGAGCCAGTAACTTCAAACCCCCATGACATCATGAAAGTAGAGCAAAGGGGCATCCCCGTAGACATGTCCCTGCAACCTTCCAAAAGATTCCTACTTAAACCAAAGAAAAACATGCTTTTTGCTCCAAGTGAAAGAGGGAAGCCCCAGGAATGCCATAAGCCATGCTTAGAATGAGCATTATGTCACATAGACATAAGGCCTTGAATCCAGGGCTTCCTGCTTTCCTTGTGGGGGGAAATCCCTGTGAGGAAGTGGCTTGTGTTGTGCTAGCTCAAACTTTCCGCCTCTGGGGTCCAAGTTGACTTATATGCTGTCACAAAATTCCTGTTACCTACTGAGTGTTTTCTAAGAGCCTCTTTACACGAGATGCCTCAGTGTGTTTTCGTCAAGTGTAGGGAGAGGCAATGTTAGCCGGGAAGTGTAGTTTAAAAAGACAGAGCTGGCGGAGATTGCTCCCCAGAAGGTTTGTTAATTTCATCTTCGCCTCCTGCAAGGCTCTGTCAATTTCATCCCTCCAGTCTAAAACGGTGTGGGATGGCAACCAGAGGGCAGCCAGGAATGAAAATGGGCTGGAGCTGCCTTCCAGAGCCAGGTTTGGAACTGGAGAGGTTAGAATGGGCTGAAGTTTCCCTTCACAGAACCTTCACACAGCTCCAGTGTATAGCAAAGCCTTTTCCCTGCTGCCAGTTTTGTCTTTGTAAACTACCCTTTCCGGCTAACAACACATGTTCTTCATGTGTCAGATGTCTCGTGCAGACAGACTCTTAGATGCAAAGGCAGTTCCCCTGGAGCCTGCCAATTTCATTCCTTCCCCATGTGGTCAACTGAGAGCACACCCTTTCTTGCAAAGAGCCCGGCTATATTCCCTCCACCCTCAAAGCCAACCCTGGGATTCTTGGAACACAATTTTGAAGGTCATGGGGTGTGGTGCCTTCTTGGTTTAATTCAGTGGAAGTCAGCTTCTTATGAATTATGTCTCCCTGTCGATAATTTCCAAACCCATGAATCTGAGCAATCCAATTTTGTGTTTGTGTGAATACCCTGAATACTCTTGGAAATAAAGATGGCCTTGCTATCCTCTGCCTTCCTTCCTTTCATTCTTGCGTGCATGACTAAAGGCAATGACGCACTTAGTTCCAGGCAGAATCAGTTTGCAAAGTGGCCTTTGGACACATATCAGCCAATTGCATTTAGAAAAAATATTTGTCTGTGTAATGAGGGGATCTCTTATCTTCCAGTAATGAGCCAAATGAAACTGTAGCGGGAGCCTGTTAATTAGATTACACGCTCTCCCCCCTACTCACTGAAAATTTCATGTGGATTAAAACCCATCATACAGTAATAAAAAGACAGAATGCCCCTAAAGGATTTCCTTTTTATTAATAAAGAAAAAGACTGAGCAAGCCATCTCACGTTGGATTGTTTGCTAATTGATTGCAATAATATCCAAGCAATCGTTTATTTTTCTTTACTGGGGATGGTGAAGGGAGAAGCATTGGCTCAGCAGCTGGGGAGGTTTGCCAAACTCCCAGCCCGAGCATTTTCTACGAGTCTTCATCATCCAGATTGGCTGTTAGAGGCCAAGATGAAGCTTGCAACAGCAGGCCTACGCAGTTTGTAACCCGAAAAGCCAAAATGCAGAACACGCCCCCCCCCCGGGGGCTCAACAGGGCCTTAACTAGTCCTTCCTAGCCAGCCGGGTATAGAATCAGAGAGGCTTGAGGGTATCCATCCATCCATCCATCCATCCATCCATCCATCCATCCATCCATCCATCCATCCATCCATCCATCCATCCATCCATCCAGGGCTTTGTTTCTGGGAAAAGAGGTGGTGGAACTCAGTGGGTTGCCCTTGGAGAAAATGGTCACATGGCTGGTGGCCCCGCCCCCTGATCTCCAGACAGAGGGGAGTTGAGATTGCCCTCTGCGCCGCTCAGCGGCGCGGAGGGCAATCTCAACTCTCCTCTGTCTGGAGATCAGGGGGGCGGGGCCACCAGCCATGTGACCATTTTCAAGAGGTGCCAGAACTCTGTTCCACCGCGTTCCTGCTGAAAAAAAGCCCCCCCCTCTCTCTCCCTTGCCTTTCTCCTCAGTGGGTACCCAAAGCAGCTTACATCATTGTCCTAGCCTCCTTTTTACCCTTACAACAGCCTTTTCAGGTAGTTTAGGCTGGAAAAGAGACTGGACCAAGGTCACCCAGTAAGCTTCCACGGCCAAGTGGAGATTTCAGCCTGGCTCTCCCAGATCCTTATCCAGCACTCTAACCACTACACCACACTGGCGAGAATGCCTGACCGCACAGTGCCAAAGGAATGGGAGGGCAGGGATTGGGGCTTCATATCAGGACCGAGCGGGTTGCCATGTCTAAGTATGCAGCCCTGCTTTCCTGAGAGTAAGCTCAATGGAATAAAATAGGACTGACTTCTCAGTACGCCAGCTGAGGATTGCTCCTTAAGAATGGAGAAGTCTCTGGTTCAGTTTTTGCCAGCCTTTTCTTGGCCTTTGCCGAACTGTGGTTCTCTCAGGTTTATTCTCCGCCCCCCTCCCCAGCCCTAAATGTAATTGTGGCATACTGTATATAATTGCTAGGTGTTGTTATTATCAGGGCTCATTTTGAGGGGGAACGTGCCGGAACGCAGTTCCGGCAGTTCCCCAAAGAGGTCACATGTCAGGTGGCCCCGCCCATCTGACTCTCGGCCATTTTGGGCCTGTTTCGTCCTGGCTTGGGGCCAAAACGGCCTGGATCGGGCCTGTGACAGGTGGTGGATCACTCTCCTGTTCAGCAGCGGCCTGATCCTGACCATTTTGAGCCCCTTTTTGGCCATTTTCAGCCCCTTTTTGCCATTTTGGGTCCAATTTCAGCCCTGAATGGCCAGGATTGGGTCCAAAACAGCCAGGATGGGTGATGTCAGGGGGTGTGGCATATGCAAATCAGTTATGCTAATGACACATTTCCAGTGATGTCAAGGGGTGTGACATATGCTAATGAGTTATGCTAATGAGTTTCTCCAGCTCTTTTTCTACGAAATGACCCCTGGTTATTATTATCACACTCCTGAATTCATTTTTAAAAATCCAGTTCCTGGCTGAGAGATCGCTCGTCTTAACTGCATGTCGACTTGAGCAATCCTCTTTGAGTGTCGCTTCCCCCACTTGCCCTTCAATCCGCTGGTGTCTGGTGTGATTCACCAATGAACCCCCTCTCTTAGAATTTATTGTGCAAAGCTTCGATCAAACCGACATGCCTCTCTGCTACATGGACGTGGCACGGGTTAAGCAAAGACATTGCTAGCCCTATCCAGAGGAACAGAAAGCGCCCAGATTTTGGCGATCTGAGCCAAATCTCGCTGTTTCTGTGCTTCTTCAATGTCTGCTCCTTTGTAATGTGTGAGGTACGGCTACATTCCTTTTTAGGGGGATGCAGCTGGCAAAGCACTCCACCCCTTGTTACAGTGATGGAGAAGTTTGGTCCCTTCCCATGACAGCTTAAGGGGGGAGGGAGGGAGGATCGACTCGTTGCTCTGTCGTGTCTATCACTCATAGCCCCTTGATGGCTGGCGGTCTTTAAACGGAGACTGTTTCACACACTTGCCAGATGGTGCCTCAGCATAAATTAGAACCTCGCTGGTTGCAAAAGGCCTGGGATAATATCTTCCCCCATCTTCCCCCATGGGCATCCTAACCCTCTACAGTCCTCGAGAGAGAATTAATGTTTTCTGCCGGGAGGGGCATCTGACCCCTTGCGAGTAGGGGCACCAGACACATTTCTTGCATAGTTTCCTGTGCACGGGAGGCCCTCTGGGGCAGCTCTGGAAGGAGCCTGGGACTTCTTCTCTTCAAGGATAACTAGAGGCTGGGTCCCCATGCTTGCCTTAGTCCAAGGAGGCACGTTGGATGCCCAATTTGGAAATACAAAAGCAGGATTTTGTTCTTCCAAACCACCAAATGGGGATAAGGTTGCTGCCCATCCTGAAACTTGCAGATGAAGTAGGATGTAAATTGGTGTTGCAATTACTTAGATGTTTTGAGGCAGATGCAAGAGGACCAGACAGCCACAGCAACCCTTTGCTCCATGGCAGGCAAGACACTCAGAGCCTCTCTACACGAGACATCTTACACTAGGATGCTCAAGTGAAGGGAGACGCAACGTTAGCCAGGAAGCGTAGTTTAAAAAGACATCGCAGGCAGAGATCACTATCCGAGGGTTTGTTAATTTCATCTTCATCTCCTCAAAGGGAAGGTGAAATTGACAGAGCGTTCTGGGAGGCGAAGATGAAATTAACAAACCCTCTGAGGAGTGATCTCTGCCAGCTCTGTCTTTTTAAACTACCTTCCTGTAGAGAAGTGAAATTGACAGAGCCTTTGGCTCTGTCTTTTTGAACTGCATTTCCCAGCTAACATTGTGTCTCCCTTCAGTTGAGCGTCCTTGTGTAAGATGCCTTGTGTAAAGAGACTCTAACTCATGCTCCTTTGTGTACGTGTGCCTGGATTTAATACCATTTTACCTCAGACAGCATCCTTGGCAGCTTGTGCAACTCTTCTTCGTGATTTTGGTGCATCCCCACACATGGGATGTTTCATGCCTGTGCCGAAACAGCTTTGGAACATTCTAGAGCTTTAGCCAAAGAGTTGGTACAGAAGCGACCTTCTACTCTGAGGCTTGCAGCTGTCTGCGCAGCTCGGTTTCCTTTCAGACCACCTCCGCAGCATTGAAACTGTATATTAATACAAAACATAGGAAAAGAACGTATGTAATCAAAGCTACCATAACCCCCTCCTCTGCTCCATCCCCAGCCATCAGTGTCCATAGGCCCTCCAGAAATGGAAAGTCTTCAAACCAGTCTGGAATGGGCCGCTCTCAACAACTGAGGGATGAAATACTGCAGTCAGGGGGTGGTGGCAGCTCAACCCTCCCCTTGGTCCCTGGATCGCTAATCTTCACTTAGAGCTGGCTTCTGAAAGAAGGCCTCAAGTCTTAGGGTTGGCCCACACAGGCAAAGGTAGTTCTTCAACTGTAGCAACTGCAGCTTTAAATCTGATAGAAAAGAGCCCAGTAGCACCTTTAAGACTAACCAACTTTACTGTAGTGTAAGCTTTTGAGAACCACAGGTCTCTTCGTCAGATGCATCTGACGAAGAGAACTTTGATTCTTGAAAGCTTATGCTACAATAAAGTTGGTTGGACTTAAAGGTGCTACTGGATTCTTTTCTATTTTGCTACTACAGACTAACACGGCTAACTCCTCTGGAGCTTTAAATCTGCCGCTTTGGAGGAGTTGCTGCGTTAATCTTTGAGCGAATCAAGCTTCTTCAACTTCATTCTTGCAGCAGAAGCTGCCTGCTCCTCGCAGTAAAGAACGGGGAATCGTGTCGTACTAGTAAAGTGGCCTCCAAAGTCTTTCAGGAACGGTGTATCAGAGACCCACTTGTGAGTTCTCGCTAAGTGCTTGATCGCAGCCATTTGAACCTCTTTTCTTCCGAGCCTGATTTTTTTCAAGGAAAACCTGTACGAGCTCAAAAGACTGGAGTGATTATTGACTCCCTCGCTCTTCCTACGTTTGACAGCCAGCAGTTGCTGGAAGAGATGTTTTTAAACTGTTCAAGGGAAAGGTTGCAGTTGACGATTGCAATGCACCTTCTCCATTACGTCTCCATCCTGCGTTGACTTTTTTTTTTCCCCGAAGACAAGATAGCTATTACTGCTTGCTTGGTACAAAAGGGTTGCCAGGAAGTAGGGCTTCTGTGGGAATACCGTTGCCACCCTAAAGGAGCATCTACCTCGGATAGTGTAGAACTTTAGAAAGGATGCATAATGAGCTGAAAATTGCCGTTTCAGCCATGACCTCGCTCACTAGCCAGCTTCTCTTTCCTCTGCTTCAGTGGGGTCTTACTGACTAGGAATCCTACATATTTCACCACAAACCTGTTTGATTGCCGAAATTCATGAGTTTGAAGTCGACAACCTGAAACGAGCCAATCACATGGTCTGTTCGATTCATGCCAAGCAGCTGCAAACACCTGCCTAATTGATTTGCATCCGGGTTTCCCAAAACTGCTCATGCACAAAGACGCTGCCAGTTCAAACTGGTTGGTGGCTGTTAGCACTGTAACTGGACTACCTAGATAAACACCAAAGGGGTTTGTGGAGCGTTTATTGATGAGTGATTGAAATGATTTGGGAGTTGCCCAGTTGTCTATTTAATCAATTGCAGCTGATTGGAGCAGCTACACAGCAAGGATGGGGAGGCGAGTGATAGAACTCAGTTGGGCTGTGTTAGAATACACATGGGCAAAAAGCCTATTGTTCTGTACTGCATGGTTAGTAAGGAATACGATGAAACAACCGTCTGGTTAGCCACAAACAGATCGATGAACTATCAAACCGATCATTGAAAAACCAGGTCTCTGTAACCAGCAAACAGGACATGAGATGAACCTGTGGGTGTTGAAGCATCTTGTGTACTTAACCCACTTTGCAGAGAGAATGAATATGGACAGTGGGAACAGCGCTGTGCAATTATTATAGTATGACTACAGTCACACTGAGAAGTTCTTTGTGAGTTCCTATCCTCTTATAAGGGATTGTTTGGCCCTGTTTTGTACTCCTCTCCCAAGTCCGTGTTTCTGTAATTATCAGTCCCTAAGGCCCGAAAGGTAGACGATCTGCACGTGTGCTGGGAGTGCGAATCCGCCAGCAATAAGCATGTGATGTAGAATGGAATTCTGCTGGAGGGAACTTTCTGTGCACATCATAGTGTAGAAATTGCAATCGCCTATGAGCATTTTAGGGAGTTTTCGGCGCTCCCCGCATCCTTTACACTGCATTGTTTATTGAATGTATTATACTGACTTGGTCTCATATTTCTCTGATGATGAAATCCTATTTTATTGGATCCCGTGATTTGGAAAATCCAGCCTCCTGGATGCATGATACTGTTATCATTTCATTGTTCAGTGATTGTGCAATCCTGGTGTAATATATTGTCCATTGTCTGGTCTTTATGGCATTGTTCTTATAACTCTGTAGTCCACCTTGAGTCGCGACGAGAAAGGCAGATGATCATAAGAACATAAGAGAAGTCATGTTGGATCAGGCCAATGGCCCATCCAGTCCAACACTCTGTGTCACACAGTGGCCAAAAAACCAGGTGTCCTCAGGAGGTCTGCCAGTGGGGAAGGGACACTAGAAGCCCTCCCACTGATTGCCCCCCCCCAAACACCGAGAATACAAAGCATCACTGCCCTAGGCAGAGAGTTCCATCTATACCTTGTGGCTAAGAGCCACTGATGGACCTCTGCTCCATATGTTTATCCAATCCCCTCTTGAAACTGTCTATGCTTGAAGCTGCCACCACCTCCTGAGGCAGTGAATTCCATGTGTTAATCACTCTTTGGGTGAAGAAGTACTTCCTTTTATCCGTTCTAACCCGACTGCTCAGCGTTTTCATTGAGTGCCCACATGAGTTCTTGTATTGTGAGAAAGGGAGAAAAATACTTCTTTCTCTGCCTTCTCTATCCCATGCATAATCTTGTAAACCTCTTATGTCACCCCTCGGCCATCATTTCTCCAAGCTAAGGAACCCCAAGCACCCCAACTATTCTTCATAGGGGAAGTGTTCCATCCCTTTCATCATTCTAGTTGCCCTTTTCTGCACTTGTTCCATGGCTATAATATATTTTTTGAGGTGTGGGTGACCAGAATTGTACACAGTATTCCAAATGAGGCCATACCATTGTTTTATACAGGGGCATTATGATTTGATCAGTGAAGTAAACAAAAAAATGTAATATGCATGTGCCAGTTTATTGCTCTTGCACATGTACTGATATATGTGCATAATTCTGCATGCCCTCCTCACGTGTATGTTTCTACATTTCCATCCAAAGGAACAGGCACACTTGGTATCTGTCTCTTCTCAAGGCCCTTTCTGGATATACCCTTTCCCTTGATGGCTTTAATTACTGGAGTCTACAGTCCCTTTAATTCAAGGCAGAGATAAGGCACCTCCTTATAGGAGCTCGATAATACCTCTCCCTCCATTTCCCCCTTTTACAATAAGCATCACATTCATTCCAAACTGGGCTCTGGGTTTCAAGTCAAGGCTGTGATCTTTTCTCTCTGCCAAAGCCAGGCAGGGTGTGGGATGGGGTGGGAGTGGATGTAGTGAGATTCTTATTAAGCATACTTAGCATTTCCTTATCAGGCACAGACGGATTAACCTAGATCTTCGGGATCACCTCTTCCTGTATGTTCCCCGGAGACCGCTTCAATCAGCGGATAAATGTTTACTGGTGGTCCCCAGCCCTAAGGAAGCCCGCCTCGCTTCAACCAGGGCCAGGGCCTTTTCAGTCCTGGCCCCAGCCTGGTGGAACGCTCTGTCAGTGGAGACCCAGGCCCAGCGGGACATGTTATCGTTCCACCGGGCCTGTAAGACAGAGCTGTTCCGCCAGGCGTTCGCTGGTTGAAGGGGGTGGTGCCCTGTTGGCCTCCCACCTTTGGGGTGGGGGGCTCTCCCCACCGTTGCACCTTAATGTATTTGGTTAATTTATTTTATTATTGTTAATTGTATGTTGATTTTAGAATTATTGTTTTCTTGTTTTTATTGATTTTAATTGATGTTCACCTCCCAGAGCCCCTGAGGATGGGTGGTTTTATAAATTGAAATAACAACAACAACAACAACAACAACAACAACAACAACAACAACAACAATATATTGAGATTAACAGCTCTTTATTATAATAAACATCCTTATTGGAGACTGGAAGCAGACAGACTGAAGACTCAGGCTCAACAGTAACCAATTTATACTTGTAGAAACCATATAAATCGAAGTAATAATAATAATAGATGTGGCCTGGCTGGTGGAGTGGAGGAGGAGGAGGAGGTTTTTGAAACCGCGGGCAATTTCTAGGATCATTGCTAGAACATACTCAGTGGGGCTCATCTGTTTTGTTTCTCCCCACAGCACGCTCACCATCTACGGCATCAGCCAGGGGGACGAGGCCATCTACCAGTGCATCGCTGAGAACAGCGCTGGCTCCACACAAGCCAGCGCCAGGCTCACAGTGCTTTGGGCCGACGGGCTGCCCGGCCCGCCTCAGAAGGTGAAAGCCACGACCATCTCGGCAACCACCATCCAAGTATCGTGGAGCGAGCCGCTGCTGAACACCAAGGAGATCATCGGCTACGTCCTTCATATCAGGAGAGCATCAGGTAGGGCAGGAGAAGGGGGTTAGAAACAGGAATGGCAGCAACAGCTACCGAGCGTTGGCGCTCGCTTTGATCCAAGAAGGAGCAGGAGCCACACCAACCAGATAATCTTTGAACGGGGCCTTCGTGTGCCAAGAATCCTGACAGCTTCTCATGTTTTCGTCCTACCGTTCTTCTGGGCGTAGGGCAGCATACCTGGTTCTTCCCTCTTCCATTTCATCCTCACAATAACTTGGTGAGTTAGGTGAGGCTGAGAGAGGGTGATGGGTGAGCTTCATGCATGAGCAGGGATTTGAACCCAGATCTCTTTGTACACAAGACATCCTACACGGGGATGCTCAAGTGTAGAGAGATGCAACGTTCACTGGGAAGTGTAGTTTAAAAAGACAGCTGGCAAAGATCACTCCTCAGAGGGTTTGTTAATTTCATCTTTGCCTCCCCCGCCCGAAGGGGAGGTGAAATTGACAGAGACTTTGGTGAGGTGAAGAGGAAATTAACAAACCCTCTGAGGAAAGATCTCTGCCAGCTCTGCCCTTACGTAGAGAGGTGAAATTGACAGAACCTCTGACTGTCTTTTTAAACTACGCTTCCTGACTAACATTGCATCTCCCTGCACTTGAGTGTCCCTCATGTAGAAACTGTAAATTTGACATTCTAAACGCCACACCCCATCTTTGTTTACAGATTCCTACTCTCTTTACAGAACTACCATTGTCAGGATTCCCTCTGAGGGAGGCTTTACGTCTACTCGTCTGCCTCCCCCTCAGATCCGTAGATCTCCTGAGTCCCTGTTGAGGAGTCCGTAGAAAACTGAAGGAGCTTGAAGGGACAGCTCTGTGCAGCACTTGGTTAGGATCCAGGGCTGCTTTTTGCATCATCTTGTTTGTAGTAGGTCCTCTTGTTCTCAGGAGCTTATCTCTTAGCACTCCTAATCGGGTGGTGGTCACCAGTTGTTCGGTGGGCAGGAGAGCCAAAAAGGAATTTAGTTCTTCCTCGAGTTCTCAAGAAAGGAATGCTCCGGGGCCATATTCACTTGTGAGAGGAAGTCAGGACCCTGAGGCCCTACCTCCCTGGTTCCCTTGTGCCACGAATGCCAAAGTGGAACGCTCAGCCGCGGTCAGAGAGGCATCTTTTTGCCGACGCGGTAGCAAAGGGTTTAAAAACAAATTGTTAAAAACCCTCGTGGGGAAGATCCCTCTAGAATATAGAAATTCTTTCCTGCATAGCAACAACCTGGGACTTCTAGGGCTACCGAAAGTAAGAACCCTTTGTGCCTGGCGTAAATTATTAGTATGTTGTTTGTAAGGTCTTTAAGGCACCACTGGATTCAACTCCTTTGTTTTTAAGAGTGACCTTTGGAATTACATATAACATGAGAGCCAGTGAAACATCGTGGTTCAAGTGTTGGACGAAGATCTGGGAGATCCAGTTTCAAATCCCCACTCTACAGTCGAACCTTGGGCCAGTCACACACTCTCGCCTTAACCTACCTCACAGGGTTGTTGTGGGAGGGGGAACGGAGGAGAGGAGATGGATGTCAGCTGCTTTTGCCCCCCTTGGGGGAAACTTTATTTCATTCTATTCCTCTGTCGCTTCTGTTCATCCACCGAGCTGAGGATGGCAAACGTGGTTCTTTCTCCCCCTTTTTTAATCCTCACAACTCTTTAGAGGACAAGTTAGGCTGACAGAGAGCAGCCGTTCCTAGTTGACGGGAGATTTGAACCCAGGTAGCCCTTAACTAAACCTAGCATGCTGTCTACTATACCCCACGAGCCTTCGGCTTGTGGTACGTTTTCAGTTATGTATAAACCACACTGAGAGCTTTAGCTGGAAGCAGGAGAGTTGTTTTATGAATAAAATGAATAACCAGAACCAGATAGGTTGAAATTAAATCAAAAAGAGTTTTCGGCTAAACATTAGGAAGAACTTCCTGACAGTTAGAGCGGTCCCTCGGTGGAACAGGCTTCCACTGGAGGTGGTGGGCTCTCCTTCTTTGGAGGTTTCTAAGCAGAGGCTAGATGGCCCTCTGACAGCAATGGTGATTCTGTGAACTTTGGCAGATCATGAGAGGGAGGGCAGGAAGGGTTACATCAGTGCTTAGTCCTCGTGGCCCCTTCTTACATGCCCAGGGTAATGCCGATCGCCACCTTGGGGTCAGGAAGCAATTTTCCCCAGGCCAGTTTGGCTAGGGATCCTGGAGGTGTTTTGCCATCTTCGGGGCATGGAGCAGGGGGTCACTTGGGATGTGAGGGGGGGAGTAGTTGAGAATTTCCTGTATTGTGCAGGGAGTTGGACTAGATGATCCCAGAGGTCCCCTTCCAACCCTATGATTCTAACTGGTTTGAACTTGTGGTGCAGGCATGCCCAGATGTCCATTGGCATCTTTCCAGGCACGGCGGCCCAAGCACTGGTAAAGTCTTGTATGGTTCAGAGACCCTCCAAGCAGAGCAGGAAAGTTACAGAAGATGAACTTTCAAGCCTTCCATCTGAGAGCAATAATGCTCATAGCATTTTAGGAGGTCATTGTGTGGGATTGGCTGTTCAGGATCACCTGACCTCCCCCCCCCCCAGGGGAATTCTGGTCAATGGTAGTTTATATTGCAGCTTAACCTGCCTGCAGGCTGTTCCTGGTGGTGCAGGGAGTAGGTGATCAGAGGCAGGCCCATAAGCCCTACATTAAAGACCCACATTATATGACAGACGTCCTTTAGATTTCAGCAGATCAGAACTGCCAAGGTGTGTCTGGAACGTTGATTCATTCTCTTGGGTCCATAGCAGGATTCTTGCAATGGGTAAGTACAATGCCCTTTCCCTTGGATTTCAGACCCCGTGGAGATGGAGTACCAAGAGGCCGTCAGCAAAAATACTTTCCAACAGCTTGTGACGGACCTTGAGCCCTCAACAAGCTACAGCTTCTATATCAAGGCGTATACCTCTCGGGGAGCGAGCAAGGCCTCCGAAGTCATGGTGGTGAGCACGCTGGGGGAAGGTAAGCAGGAATGACTGCTTAGGAGTGTCAGAGAGGAGTCATAGTTCCATGGGAGAACATGTGCATGCAGAGGTTTGTGAGTTTGATTCTCGTCTTCTCTTGTTAAAAGGATCTTGAGGGGGGAAAGGCCCCCGGCTGAGACCTTGGAGAGTAACTGCCAGTCAGAGAAGACAAAAGGTTGCTAACTGTACAAGGCAACTGCTTAACTCCCCTATCCCAAATTCTATGCCAAGAAACATGTAATTCTGCACCTTATATGTATCATGCAAACCTACCCATGTTTTACCAAGCATCTTCTGCACGCAAAGGGACTATGAGCTATCCAAGGTACTGAAAGGTCTCCCTGTGACTTTTCTGAAAACTCAACACATTCCTCTCTGTCTTCTGAGAGCTCGCCAGCCCTTGCCTACTTTGCAGCCTTAAGGACTAGAAACATGAGGGTTTTTTGTTCTGAATGAAAGCCAAAGCTCTCAGAATGGTGACTGCTGTTGCAGATACCAAACCCTGCATTTGCACATTGTGAAGTTATGGATGCAGCTCTTATTGCGGATGAACTCAGGCTATGAGATGCATGAAGCAGAGATCTGGAGTAATCAAGGACTAGATGGCTCAGGGAAGTCAGTCAAGCTGCAAAAGCCATCAAAGGGGGAGATGTGTGCAAAAAAACCACTAGGACCTTCAGTGCGTGTGCTTGGAGAGGAAGTCCTGCCCCGCAGCAAGTGTATTAATCAGATAAGCTGCTTTATACAAATGGTTGCAAGTGTGGGGCTGCTGGAAATTTATTGCAGGCAGCAGTTTGTGACTCTTCATGGACTTATTTATTTCGGCATTTCTGCCCCATAACACAGACCTAGAGGAGCCCCAGAGGAGCCCTCGAGGCGGCATCTTCAAAATGCACACACTCTACCATAAAGCTGTGGTGGAGAATGTCCTCAAGTCATAGCTGTCTTATAGCAACCCCGATGGGGTTTACATGGCACGAGGCTAACAGAGGTGGTTTGCCATTGCCTCTCTCTGCAACCCTGGTCATCGTTGGAGGTCTCCCATACAATTACTGACCAAGGCCAACCCTGCTTAACTTCTGAGATCTGATGAGATCAGGCTCACCTGGGCTATCCAAGGTAATCCTCCCCAAACTGGAATCCTTAAGAACAATATAGGAGCAGTGAGCAGTGAAATGGTCAATCCATATCCCACTTTTTAGCATCATAATTTACAGATAGGATTACATGGTTCCAATAGCCTCATAGGCTTGCTGGAATAAGAGATACGTTATGAGTTTGCAAAAGACACGGCTGCAATTGGCCCAAGGAGACTGGAGGGAGGGGGTCCGTAATGCAGCCTCTGCTCTGTGGAGGCCCCATTCTTCATTCATGCCGGTAAAGCTTCAGGGAAATACAGGATTTGGGAGCGAATTGCTCCTCTGCTTATTTTAGCACATGGGGAGGAGGCAGAGCCGAACAAATAGTAGCGAAGAAGCGCTGGGATCTTGGGCAGCAGTGTGCATGCAAAGTGCATATTTGTGCCCAGATCACAGCTCGAGCCGTTGAAGCATTACACGGTTTGGAGAATTTGAGCTTCCCTGGGCGTAGAGTTGATGGATGGATGACATTTCCATTTATTTATTTCAGTCATCTCTTCCTCTCCTGTTAATGCCTCCTCGCAATCCCAAGGAACATCTGTTCCCATCTTTCTTCCAGAGAGCTCGGGACAGGGCTGATCGGTCTCCCTTCCCGAATTTAATACATTTGGGTTAAGAGTCTGGCCTGAGGTCACCCGAGCAGCTTCCGTGTGGCTCAGCAAGTTTTCCCCTTGGTCACTCCGCCACACAAACTGGCAGAATGTGGATTTATTTCATGCAGAATAACTCTGCCTAATGAAGCTTGAGATGGGAGGGAATCCGGGGAACACGTTCTGGGTGGAAATCAACCACCCTCCTCCCCTTCCTGTCTTTCTGTGGTAGAGGCATAAGAATTTACAAGGCTTAAAAAGCTTTGATGAAAGGCTCCAGAGGTCCCAGCAGTAGCTAGCAGCCTTCATAAATCCATGGGATTGAGGCTGAGTTACTTTTGTTCGGACAAGGTTGGAGAAGTCTGGCTGGGCATCATGTAACCTGCTAATAAATAATTTGAGTTGGGTGTAACCTTCCCTGCCTCCCCCAGTCCTAATCTTTTTCAAAACACCATCTGGAGCATCAGGGTCCACTGTCTTTAATGGATTTATTGGTGTTGTTAAACGGACAGACAGATGGATGGATGGATAACAAAAATATTATTATTGTTAAATATTGATTTTTATACCGCCCTTCAGGACAACTTAGTGCCCACTCAGAGTGGTTTACAAAGTATGTTGTTATTATCTCCACAACAACAATCACCCTGTGAGGTGGGTGGGGCTGAGAGAGCTCCGAGAAGCTGTGACAGACCCGAGGTCACCCAGCTGGCTTCAAGTGGAGGAGTGAGGAATCAAACCTGGCTCTCCAGATTAGAGTCCTGCTGCTCTTAACCACTACACCAAACTGGCTCAATAGATAGATGGGTGGGTCGATGCATGCACTGGTCCACAATAACAGGTTGATCAGCTGCTCCGGTCCATGTTAGAATTATGATCTGTCTGAATCGCTGCCTCTGCTGCTGTATTAAAGAAGAGTGTTTTCCATCTGTCTTGTGTGTCCAAAACGTGTTTTGGCTGCTCCGCATGTTTGAAGCTTACCCAGTTCGCAATAAGCAGCCACTGGCTGATGCACAGTTTTCATCGAAGGGTCCTTGCGAACTTCCTGTCTTGGCTAGAAGGAATTGAGGAAAGGCTGAGCTTTGCCAAGACGTCTCTTCCTTCCCCGTTTCGTTTTCAGTGCCAGCCGTCCCATCTCTCTTCATCAAAGTTCTCAACAGCACCACAGTCCAGGCCATGTGGGAGCCTTCTATCAAACTGGGCCAGCATGAAGGATTCAAGCTCTACTACCGCAGGGTTCATCTGTCCCATTTTACTGGCCCCATCCAGCTGCCCAGTAACATCACCTCTTACAATATCACTCATCTGGGTGAGTATGGTGGGTGAACGTGTAGACGGTCTGGTGCCCAGTCCTGGGCGCCATTGAGAAGAGCCAAGAACAGGCTGCACCAGGGCCATTTGAGTCCCCTCTTTGCTCTTCCATCCCCCCATGTCTTCTGTCCCTTCCAATGGCCCCCAGTGCCCCAGCGCTTCCCATCATGTTTCCTGAATTGCCCCCAAGCAGAGAAACACACCAGCCAGAGACAGGGCAAGCCAATCATCCCGCTCTGAAAATGGACTTGCTGGCTTCCAATCTTGATCACCCTCTCTTCTGCCCTTTTCATTCCAGACCCATCAGTGGTGTATGAAGTAAAGCTCCTTGCCTACAACCAGCACGGTGATGGGAATTCTACCATCCGCTTTGTGTCAATGCGAGAGTCGGTCGAAAGAACAGGTGAGAGGCCAGGTGGTCTTGGGAAACAAGTGGTTTGGGGTGGAACATTCGGGGTGAGATAAAGGGTTGGATCCAGACGAACGTTTTTTCACAAGGGCAAGGAGGACTTTCACCCGTGGAGTGTGATTTTCCTGCCGCCCCCTTCCCATGGGAGTCCAAAATGTTTTTCCCAAATCCCGTTTCAGGGGTCATTAGGGGATGCTGCAGGACAGCAAGGTGGGGAAATCAAACTGCATAGATGAAAGTCCTTGTGCCTGCAGAAATGTTAATCTGGGAGGGCTGTTTTAGAGGTGCCAATAAGAGATAGTGGTCAGTTCAGATGCAGTATCCCCTGTGAAAAGTTACTGCTCTTAGCAAAACTCTCTTAGCTTCCCCTGAAATTGTCGGGTGTTTTGCGTAAGCACCACTATGGGCCAAGCTACAAGTGACAAATGACACTTGAACGGCAAGTGGATCAAGTGGAGAGCAAGTGGAAGGCAAGTGAACAGGGAGGAATACACTTGCCATTCAAGTGTCATTCGTCACTTGTAGTTTGGCCCTATTACATATTATATGTAATTCCCCTTCTTTTTGTTCATAGCTCTTTATGGGGTTGAACAGCGGAAGGTTTGCCAACTTGTTTCAGATTGGTTCACTGACACTATTAGCTGTCTTATTATAGCCATATATGGTGGGGAGGGGGCAATCAGTCCACTGCAAACAAGAGACCCCAACCTTTTGCATCAGTTCACCGACTGCAATGGGAAAATGCAAAGTTTGCAAATCTCGAGTTGGGGGGAGAGGCAACATAATTGTGTGTTATCTTTCCTCCATCCCCCACCCTACCCTGCTTGCTTTTCATGGATCTGTGTGAAGGATCCTCCAGGTAGGCTTCTTATCGTGGAAGAAAATTCTTTCTCTCCTGAGAATATGCTGAAAGCTTTTTGTGACAATGGGCCAATTGCAAAATCTTAAATAAAATGTGCTGGCATGAAGGAGAAAGCCTTTCAAACAGAGGAATGGCAGCCGTCTAGAGCACAAAGACCCAAGCAATCAAACTTCGATCTTCTCACATCTTGCCTGGCAATGTTGATGAAGAATTGATTGTAATACCTAACACGTCAACTTAGCCATACTTTGCCTGGGTTTGTGCAAACCCTTATTTACACTTGTAGTAAGTCCTGGTTTAAATTGTTAGAGGTTAGTTGGCATATATTGGCCTTTTAGTTAGTACTGCACTAGTATGTTTTTAGTTTTTGATTGGTCCTGATGGACTTCTTTTAATTTTGCAAGTTAGTGTTTGTTATGAAGTTATGTATCCACATCTAGATTTGTTACACTCTTGCTGTATTTTATATATGCTAAATTCTGGTCGCTTTTTATCTCATTCCTCTCTGGTCGCTGACTGTAATAAAGAATGATTGATAGAGCACAAAGATGCAAGAAGCCTGGGTTTCTTTCTTGCCAAGAAGTGCAGAGATAGAACATTTAGATTCTTGATTTCTCTTGTCCCTAGGACAGCCTGAGTGAGTTTAACTAGAGATCCCTCCCTCAGGGGCAAAGCATCTCCTTGGCACGCCAAAGGAGCTTGGTTCAATCCTTGTGAACTGCCGTTAAAAATGATCATATAGTAGATGATTGCTGATTCTGCACACATTGGATAATGCACTTTCAATGCACTTTATCAATCGTTTGAGGTGGATTTTTTGTTCCGCACACACACAAAAATCCGTTCCAAATGATCTATAAAGAGGATTGGAAGTGCATTATCCAACGTGTGTGGAATTAGCCGGAATGAAAGGCCTCTTTCTGAGAGCTAAACTACAAGAGACGACTTACACGAGATCAGTTATAGGTCAGTGTCCCCTCCCTCCCCCCATTAGGAAGGAGAAGCAGTTAGGAGTTTTGGCGTGCATCGCCTGGGACTAAGGGGTGGGGGAGAGGAGCTCAGTTCAGTCTCTGTAGTAAATCCAAGGTCACATTCTCAGGCTTTGGCAGGAACTCATGACCAAAAGACCTTGCCTGGAAGATAAGCAGTTAGCAACAAGACTACACAACTCTGGTTCCACTCTACACCTACTCAGAGGCACTGAAGCAAAATACAGATGATGCATGATGCACGGCAGATACGCTAAAAGCCTATCTGATACTCACATTGCCTTGTCTGATCTACGACATTATTTTATTCACCTAATTTAGGTATTTGCTGCAGGCCGACTTACACTGGGTTTTTTGGATATTCAGCCACAGGGATCAGATCCACTTTGGGCCTCTGTAATACTACCTTTGAGGGAGTGGTGTCTGTTTATTTTTTCTACTTTAGAAAAATGCCCCATATCTGCTGGGGACTTTTTGTTTCATCAGTCAATCAGCTGAGGACATGTCAGTTTCCTCAGTTGACTGGCTGAGGAAACTTGCAAGGTTTTTTTTTTTTAAATGCACCAACCTTGCAACGTTGTTGTTTAAAAAAATTAAAAAGAGATTTACTTCTTGCTGCTGAGGTTAGTGTGCACAGATGACATACTTTTTAGTCCATTTTTAAATGTCTTTAGGCATATTGCAATTGACAGGCTTAGTAAACTAGCCAGGTTCTTTTTAATGCACCTGGTGGCAACATTGCAATGTTGTAACAGCGTTTTGTTTTTTTAAATAATTTTTTTTAAAGCTAGGTTAGTTACTGATCAACCAATCAGGATGGAGAGGGGGGAAAGGGGAGGACAAAAGGCAGGGCCAGGGCCAGGTCTCACACCGAAGAAAGCATTCTGCACTTCAAAAAAAGCCCCAGGTTGACTTCGCTGGGAAAAGATCATTGGGGTATGTGCACAGGGGAAAAAACTGCAGAAACTCCAGGGAAAAATAGATTCTGCAAAAAAGTCTGGGAAGCAGTTTGGAGTTTGAATCAGGATATTCTGTCAAGTAGTATTCTATACTGATTTTGCTGTACTGCTACCCTGTTCCTATCTGTAATTTTAATCTCATTCTGTATGGACTCATTTCTGTATTTAAAATCTTATATTTTTGTATGTGCCAATAAAGGCTTGCTTGAGGATATTTTGACCATGCATGCAGAACTCTGGAGATAAATCAATGCAATATGAGGCCAGAACTGAAAAAAAGGCCCAATGTAGAAAAGACCTTATACAGCCTTTTTCTCCCTGATGGGAACCCAAAAATGCCTTCCCCATCTTCATTTTTTTCTCCATCACAGCCCTGTAGTACAGAATGGGGATTCGAACCTGGGTCTCGCAGATCCTAGTCTGGCATTTGAACCAGCCATTTTCCTCATCTTTTGCATCTGCAAAAGGCCAATGCAGAGGTCATGATCCTGCTTCTCCCTTCTCATGCTGGATACAATATGGGATTTCTCTAATACTCGGCAGCGTCTGCGCTGAGATAGTAAAGGAGGTCGCCCCTGACTCTTGCTTATCCTTTTATTTCTTTAACAGGTCTGAGCCCGCCGTGCGACTGCATGAAAGACGAGCAAACCAATAAAACCTCGGCAACGGGCATCATCATTGGAATCCACATTGGAGTCACTTGCATCATCTTCTGCGTGCTCTTCCTTATGTTTGGGTACAGGGGACGGTACGGTCTCTTCCGTTAGTCAAGGGTCATTTTGTAGAAAAAGAGCTGCAGGAACTCATTAGCATAACTCATTAGCATAACTCATTGCCATCGCCGGAAGTGTGTCATTAGCATAATTGATTTGATCAGGCCCGAAATGGCCAGGATTCGGTTGCTGCTAGACGGGGGAGTGTTCCCCCACCTGGCAGTGGCCCGATCAGGCCCAAATGGCCCCCAATCCCAGCTGTTTCAGCCCCGATCCTGTCAGAAATGGGTCCAAAATGGCCGAAAATGGCCATTTTGGGCCCAGATCGGAGCCAAAACAGCCAGGATTGGGTCAGTGCCGGGCAGGAGAGGGTTCCTTCACCCCAAATGGCCAAAAGTCAGGTGGGCGGGGCCACCTGACAGTGACCTTTTGGGAGAACTGCCGGAACTGTGTTCCGGCGCATTCCCATTCCAAATGAGCCCTGCCGTTAGTGCTTTGGAAGGGGGAGGGTTAACAAGGCCAGTCCTTGCATCTGGAGGCCCTGGAACAAGCTGGGAAATCTCCTTCCTGCCAGGTTTCCCGGGAGAAGTTTGATGGGGCACCCTGCGAGGCATGCTTCAGGCACAGAGTCACCCGTTTTTAGAATCTGCTGCAAAGTCTCTTTTCATCCTCATAATTCGTCATCCACTTGGGATGCTTTTCTTGCCCGGTCTGCCCTATGGGGGTGGAGGATGGGGGTGAGATTTGACAGTGAGGGGCTTTGCTTGGAAAGAGTCCTAAGGGAGGAAGGGAGTGTTCCTCCTTCGTGGTTTCCTCTTCATTGCACTCGATATGCAGCAAGAGCAGCTTCAGCCATCCCTACCTGTTTGCATCAATCTGTTCTCCTCCTCTGTAGCTCTGTGTTCCACTGCCATATTGCCCAGGGCTACATCTGCGGTCTAGACGTTTCCTGTCCCAGCTCTTTGCCCGATTTCCCCACAGGATTGTGTGAGCAAAAGACCATTAAGTCAGGACCATCTGCTAGCCCTCCCCCCACACCTCTATGAGAGGTGGGGATTATGAAAATCACATGCATATGGTGACAAAAACTTTCTAAAGCTCAGTAAGTCAGACGCTGAGTAAAACCCACTTTCCTGAGATGTTCCCCTGGAAATGTATTTGAGTGCTTCTCTCTTTCTCGTACGGGTGGGTCTGTCGGAGTTCTGATTTTTCGGTTATGTAGCTTCTGCAGCATCCCTAGAATGAAAAGTTGCTTCCTTCAGCTTCCCTTCTCTCTTGTTTTCTGTAGGCTGCTGATGTGTAAAAATGTCCAGGAGCAGCTGTCGACCCCCCAGATCCCACGGAGCCAGAGAAATGCTACTGGGATAGCCTTGAACGGATCTGCCCGGAGGGATAGAGAGGATCCGGACACCAACGGGAAGCAGCTGGATATGAATGAACTGGAAAGGTTGTTTCCAGCACTGCCTTCCCCGCAGGACCGTCACGGCAAGGGGATTGTGGTAAGAAACAGGAATTGGGACCGGGTGGTTGGGTTTCCCCTCCTTGTTTTAAAACGTCCTAAGCAAAACGGAGTCTTAGGAGTAGAGATGGGCACGAAACTAAATACGAACCAAAAAACCCACGAAACAACCCAGTTCATGGTTCGCGAATCAGGGTTCGTGGAAATTCGTTTCCATGAACTGGACTACTGGTTCATTTGGTTCGTATTAAAGGGCCAGTTTAAGTATTAAACTGGTTTGTATTAAGTATTTGGTTCATATTAAAGGGCCATTTAAACTTTTCCTGCCACTTGCAAGCGGCAGGTCCCTTTAAACTATCAGCTGGCATGTGGCAGGGGGCTGTTTTCCACCAAAGCTGCCATTTGAGGGGACGGAGGGCCCTTTTTGGCCTCCTCTGCTGTCCTGCAGGAGGTTTGGGCCATTCAAAGGGCCCTGCCTTGCAAGCGGCAGGTCCCTTAAACTACCAGCTGGCAGGCGGCAGGGGGGATTCCCCCGCCTGCCAGCTGATAGTTTAAAGGGTCCTGCCCCTTGCAAGTAGAAGAAAAGGGCCCTTTAAATGATTAAATGGCCCTTTCCCTGCTGGAAAGGGGCATTTAAACCCAACAAACCACAAACTACGAACTGGTTCGTAACTGGGCCCAGTTCCGTGCCAGTTCGTCATTCCTGGTTTGTGGAAACCGCACGAACCCCAAACCCCATGGTTCGTTTTTTTTCTGGTTCGTGCCCACGTCTACTTAGGAGCAGAAGGAATGCTCTCCCTTGCCTTTGTTAACTTTTTTCTCTGCCTTTCTTGTTATTGAAATCTAGATTGTAAACTTCTTGGTGCAAAGACTCAGCTTTTGAGTTTAAGTCACACACTGCTCTGTTTTGCTACGGAAGATAAGCAGGATTTGCCCTTAAGCTATGTGAACGAGAGATGCCCGGGAACTGGGTGTAACAGGCTCCTCAAAGGGAGATCAGTCCTATCTAGTGCAACACATGATAATGGTAGACCAAACCTTAGATCCCCAAAGTGTATACATGCCACAGGTGGCAAAAGTCACAGATCCACCGCACCGCTAACATTGGGGAGGGTCAAATTCAGGTTGGCAGTGGTGATGTGGTTTTTCAGCACAATCAGATGTATGCAGACGTAAGTCCAGAAAGAAAGTTCCCTGCCAGTCTTCCCCCAATCAGAATCTAATACTCTCATCTATAATGGAGAGAGATTGTGAGAAGGGAAGAGAGTTAATTGGATAGCAGAGGCAGGATATGTGTGAATGCAGTTCCACGTGGTTGTCTGCTTAGTATGGGTTGAGTGTGAGGGGCAGGGTTTTGCTCAAAATCTTATCCGAGGAAGTGGGAAACAAGATGGGAGGAGAGAGCTGTCCAGGCAGAGAGAGAAAGAGATAGACTGTCAAAGAGATGTGGCTGCCTTATACTGGCTGATTCCACACACGTTGAATAATGCACTTTCAATGCACTTTATCAATCATTTGAGGTGGATTTTTTGTTCCGCACACAACAAAAATCCGTTCCAAATGATCTATAAAGAGAATTGGAAGTGCATTATCCAACGTGTGCAGAATGAGTAAGGTTATCTGGGCGTACATTGACAGTTCAGGCTTGCAAGAGCTGGCAGGTAGGAAAAGGCCTTTTCCTGAGATTCTTGAACTGGAGATATCAGGGATTGAACCAAGTGGGTAGCCATGTTGGTCGATTTGAGTCCAGTAGTGTGTGCATATTCCTGGGACCGTGCAATGACGTCACTTTGGATCAGCTGGAACAAGGGGGAGTTTTTTAAAGTTTAAATCACCCTTGGCGAAAATGGTCTCGTGGCCGGTGGCCCCGCCCCCTGATCTCCAGACAGAGGGGAGTTTAGATCGCCCTCTGCTCACAGTGGCCATGTGACCATTTCAAGAGGTGCCGGAACTCCGTCCCACTGTGTTCCAGCTGAAAAAAAAGCCCTGGGTTTGTTCCTTTTCCCTTAACCCATAGACCACAGCCAACAAGATCTGTGGTTGTTTTTAAAGACTGGTGGTTGTACCTCTTGCACTCCCAGTAATTTTGTTCCTTCCCATTTTCAGCTGGATTGTCTTCCTCCTACCTCACATGATGAAACGCAGATTTCCACGCTCCCACCAGATGAATTCAGCATCATAGAAGAGCAGAGCGACCCCGTGTCCCAGAACCTACCCGCTGGCTTCCACAGCCGACCTCTGATCAACGTCAGTCAGGAAGATCCAGCGTTGAAGCCTGCGCCGACCAATGAAGGATAATTTTGCCAAGTCCTAACACACGTCTCGTTTTCCATGTTTGGCTTTGACTTTACAATTACTCTGCAATCTCAGGTCGATTTAAAGATTTCTACGGTCCATTTCTTAGATTTTTGTAGGCAGCCTTGTGGTTGCTCTCTGAAGGTTATTTTCCTGACTTGTCTCAGGCCTCTTAGTACATTTCTTCCTTTCTGGATCTCAGCTGTTCATTCCACGGCAGCCGATTCGGCAGTTCCTCAAGGCTTTTTTTTTGCATTAATGCCAAACGCAACGGGGATCCTCTGTCGTTTTGGTCAACCCGCACGTTCCCCTGTTGGCAGCTTTAGAAGGATTATTCTGTGAATCCGCTTTTGTAATGTGTCGAGGTAACTGATTATGAGAGAACCTTTTAACTTGACTAAAAAAAAAAATCCAGGCTCTCGGTCAATCAGACCTCTCCGGGATTTGATGACACTTGCATTGTGTGCGTTCAACTCTCTCTAATTCTCAGGATGCTTTGTTTCTGACAAACTATTTTAACGGCAAAGCTATTGTGTCAAAAGTGGGCCTTCGAGAAGGCTACTGAAAAAAAGAAAAGACTTGGACTAATACCCCGAGTAAACTCAGAACCTACCTCAACCGGAAATGAATGTCTCCTGGGAAGAAGCAAATATCTTGTGTCTTCCTTTTGTTTTCAAAGCGAGTAGTGTAGCATTTGGTCAGTACGTGTTTTGGTACTACCTCAGAGAAGTCATACTCCATGTCTACCATATTGGTTGTTCGTTCCTTTTTTAACGTATTCCTTTGTCGTCATCGTCGTTCCAATGTAAAGCACTTCCAAAACCTTGAAAGCAATGTTCTACCTCAAGACGTTTTTTATAGAAGAACCGTGATGTTTGTGTCGTCCAGACCACCTTTCCCTTCATCTCTTGGTTTCTGCTCTCTCCTGGCGTTCCAAAAGGCTAACGACATAAGAGCAGGCGTGGAATCTTGGAGATGTTTTCCCCATAGTGTTAAAAGCTTTACTTTTAGTCAAATTGCTAGCTAACTGGTATAGAGTTTTACTGCGTCGAGAGTCATTTTATATCATTCATGGTGTTTATTTTATTTTTTTAAACTTTGAAGATTCTTAGAGTTGTAGCAAAAGGTATGCCACCTATCACCTAAAGAAAACTTTGACCTGTAATTCGGGGGGGGGGGGTCAAGTTGCAGGTTTGTAATTGAGACCTCCTACTCTCAGCTGGTTCACACACGTATGCTGATCGCTTGGTGATTGCAATTTTAAGTAATTATTGCATATGTAAATTGGCCGTCAATGAAATTCATACTTCTGGCTGCCAGCCAACTGTCGTCTTACACCTCAGCCTCCAGACAGAGGTCCATTTGGGGCAGCGTAGCTTGCTCTGTGCTAATAGCGGATCTCCAAGACCACCGGCAAGAGGTGTGCATGTGTCTTTCTTTCCTGGTCCTGCTACCTTGAAGCTCTTTTGGTGTAGTGGTTAAGAGCGGCAGGACTCTAATCCGGAGAGCCAGATTTGATTCCCCACTCCTCCGCTTGAAGCCAGCTGGGTGACCTTGGGTCAGTCACAGCTCTTCCAAAGCTCTCTTAGCCCCACCCACCTCACAGGGTAATTGTTGCGGGGATGATAATTACATACGTTGTAAACCGCTCTGAGTGGGTGTTAAGTTGTCCTGAAGGGCGGTTTATAAATCAAATGTTATTATTCATATTATTTTATCTGGAGATGCAAAGGGATTGAACTTGGGACCTTCTTACATACAGAGTAGGTACTCCGCAGCCATCTCCCACCAAAGTATGGAACATTGCACAAATTTGCATGTCGTTGTTCGGCGGGGTTGAGTCATGTATCATTCCAGTTTTCGTATGTTGCCATCCAAGTGATGTACATGTCTGTGTGAACCAAACTGTAGTTAGGGCCTATATTTGTGAAGGATGAGTGCCCCCTACTGAGCCACCAAGCACTTGGTGTGGCAGGCACCACAGTTGACCTCATGGGACGTTCCCACTGGCAGTTCAGGTCACCAGTGGGTGGCGCTGTTGGTTGTAGACCTCATATTTGAAGCCTTAGAATGTAGCGTGTTTTCTATAGGCTGAAGACCTACCTCAATCCACATAGTCAAGCAGCCACAAAGTATAGAGTCACTTCTGTGATATAAGATCCTCCCCAATTCACTGGTGCGATGTTAGGGAAAGGATTCCACAAAGCATGCATGGAGCTCCCTTTGGATGGAGCTCTCTTTTAGATGGAGCTCCCCCATGCTCTTTCTTGAAAGAAGAAAATTGACCCTAAACTTCTCCTGTGTGGACAGGAGCTCAGTGGACTGGGCTCACTGTTTCCATAGCAGTCATCTCATTATCGGGGGTTTTTTTCTGGAATGTTTAATTCCAGTTGCTATTTTTATATGTGGTGATTATTTTTTCCTCCTTTTTAAAACAAATGTGAATTTGGGGTTGTGTCGTATTACGCTGCTCAGTTAATGGGGACAGATTTCTCCAACACAAGACTATCTGCAGTGTAAGAAGTTCTTGGAGGAGAAATGGGGTCACACCGTTAGTTGAGTGGAGTGGTGGGATACACCGCTTGTTAAAGGATAAACGGAAGGAATCAAAGTGTGTGTGTTTGGGGGTGGGATTAGTTAACATTAATGAAAAGTATTATGGCCTTTTAAAAAACGAATTTGAAATGTCCTAAAATGTCCCAGCGTGAGCACCAGCAGCGTCCTTCCCTCCCCCTTCCCTGTTCATCAGCAATTCTACTTGTCCTGTGAAGTGTAGGCATTAAATGTGTAAATATCACTGAAGGAACGTAGGTAACTCTCCATCTTGGGGTACTCATAAAAACGGTGGTAACAGAAATAGGTTAGTGGAGCTCATTTGGGGGCAATTGAGCCAGCCAGCAGTGGGTTAAGGAGCAGAGCGTGTTCCCCTTCCAAACTCTGTCTGACCCATCTAGGCTCAGCTGTAAAAAAAAAAAAAAAAGTCCAAAACAAATCAAAAAGAAAGTGAATGAAACTTTTTCTTTTATTCTCAGTATGTTTCGAGAGTCTCTCTCTGGACTTATCCATTTTTTGCTTGTATGCCCCTTTAATTGTCATATTTCCCCCTCTAGCGTCCATTCCAGCTAAGAATCCTGGGAACTGCAGTTCCCATAGCTAGAGGAATACCCATTTATTCAGGTTAAGGCTGTAGTGTATGGTCATACTTTCTCATCGCAGATTTTTTAAAAAACTGGGTTGCCCTTATCCTAAACCAGCTTCAAGGAACAGCAGTACAAAACAGAAGGCTAAAACAAAGAAGATAACACAAATAAAGTCATATTCCCACACATGCACCATGTCAGAAGGGCTGATGAGCTCAGATATTAGAATGGAGCAAAATTGCAGCACAGAATCTAGCTTTCTCTCCAACGTTTAAATCTGGTGAGAGTCCACCTTTGATGATCACCCAGTTTGCCACCTACACATTGTTCGATGCGTATAGCTAAGGAAAAACAGAAAGAAAAAAATGTATGTTATTTTTTGTTTCCTTTTGGGCCATGCATTGAGTTATGACCTCTCAACAATGCCTTTTCTTCAGGGCGAAACTCGTTCCTTGATTGTTTGTTTTCTAACACAACCACTCTTCGTAGCAATGTGAAGTCTCAGATTTGAATAAAGAACCGTTGCCAAAGCAAAACACATAATTTTAGACTAGCTTTTGGCCCCAAGTACCCAGAACTGCGTGAACTTGCTATTAATTTAATATCATGTTATTGTGATATTGTAAACAAGTATTTGTCACTGTTTCCTATGATTAAAAGGGAAAATGTTGTGCCATTTGATTAGCAAGATAACAGTAGCCTATCAGGTACAGAGTCATTCTTTTAAAAATTTCTTTTCAAATATGCGGAAATGTGATGGCTTAACCCGATGTGGATTTCCCATCGGTTTGAGACAACTGACGATGGATGTGAACTGCTAAAAATTATTATTGTTATTATTTTTAGATTATTAGATTATTTCCTCTCTTTTGGGGTTTCTTTAAGCTTTTGAAAATTCCATATCAAAATAGGCACAGCAGTTTCTTAATGGGCAGAGATTTGTAAGGGCTTATTCTTGTTTCTGAAAATGAGGGATTCCTACCCAAATGTGGTCTTCCCTGGGGACTTTTCAGGTATGAAACATTCCACTAAAAAGCAACCTGCTTAGCCCTTTGTTCTGAGTCCCTCACCCACCTTATCTTGTCTCCAGATGTGCATAAAACTCCAGAGCTTATAGGCTTGCCCGTTCACTTCACTGGACGGCATAGCATACCGACGCAAACAGATCCACTCCTTCCCTTCGGACAAGCAAGGCCTCTCTTGCAAGTGAGACATTTTGAGCCCCTAAATAATTTTTCAAGAATGTTTGGCCGTGAAAACTAGAGATCAAAACGGTGCCCGGACTGTGTCGTAACAGGATTCCTGGCCTGCAACCAGGAAAATGAATTCAGCTCTCATTGACTGGTAAAAATGACCGATCATGTTGACGTGTGAACTCCACTTGGCGTTATAAAGTGAGCCAGAGGTGGAATGTTGTTCTGAACCAAGGCTATACATTTCCCCACCTTCTCCTGCTTGCCACCAGTGGAAGCTGTCAGAGAATCAAAAAGGTCCCAAGGAGCACCGTGGCATTTATTGGGAAGGCCCCACTTCACTTCTGCCCTGGAATCCTGCATGGCCTCAGGCGAACCCCTGTTCTCTCAGCCACAAGACGTGCTTGATAATACTGCCCTACCTTATAGGGCTGTCATAAGGAGAATAATGTATGTGAAGTGCATTGGAAATGTGCCTGCTGTCATTTTTCACCGTTCGCTAGAAGATTTTGTCCACTTCCTCTACTTAGTATGGACGGTCCTGGCAGCTGGCAATCAGATCCACCAGAGATGGTTGCTACCTCAGGGAGAAAAAAAATAATATTAACCAGCTTTGACCACGATCCTTCCCCTTTGTCTTGCGCACAGGCCTTGCCTGAGCTCCCTTGGTCCTCCCCTTTGTTACAGGGGGCAGATAGTGGCCATTGGACCCAATCCAGCTAAAGTTAATCACTGCTAACTTCTACCGGATCAAGATCTGGAGTCTGTAGTTCAACAGGGAATCCTTGTCAGTTTGCCAAATGTAATCTCCTCCCCTCGCCCTTTTTCATTCTTTGAACGTACTGGGATTTCTTCATCCTTCCCGGAGGATTTAAGATAAGCCGCAATGATTTGTATTTTAAATCGGCAATAATATGAATGAGACAGCAAGGAAAGACAGCAGTAGGTCGCTGTCACTTTGCTTCCGATCCAGGGCTGGGGCAAGGTGGCGCTTTAAGTCAACTGATTTCTGCTCGGTCCAGTGCTTGGACAGCCCTTCGGGGCACATCTTGCATCTCTGGGGCATGTATGTATGTGTTTCCCTCTCCCTATTCAAAGGCGAGGGAGGAAAGACTGCAGAGTATAGCCTCATCTCATCAGAGCTCAGAAGCTAAGCAGGGTCGGAGCTGGTCAGTACTTGGATGGGAGACTATCCAGGAAGACTGGGGCTGCTCTGCAGAGGAAGGTGAGTGCAAACCACCTCTGTTCCTCTCTTGCCTTGAAAGCCCTTTGCTGGCATCTACCTAAGATGGTTGCAACTTGATGGCACATATTCAACGGCAAGGACAGGCCACGTGGAAGAAAGATGGAGCGGTATGCCGTCTACAGCCACGCCATTGAGGCCACTATAAATGAGTGTACGTGGCATGTGGTTTCTTGTCCCTGGAAAAACTGTCTGTCTTCAACTATTTCTGCTTCGGTTTTCTCGGAACTGCGAAAAACTTGGATCACGTTAAGGAAAAGAAGAGCACACCTGCCATTTCCCCCATATTACATGGAACTAGTTATGATTCTTTTCAAAAGAAAATGGGTCTGCATTTGCCCTTGGTCCTGTGTATATATGTAGAGAGAAAGATTTGGGATGGAAATGTGCGGAGGGAACGTTGAGTGCTTTGCACACTGGGTTGCATGTGAAGAGCAGACCCGGCAACCCTTTTCTGTTCTTGCCTGGTGGATGTGTGGGTTTTTTTTCTCTTTTTTTAAAGCAGTGTTAAATTTTTCATCAAAGGAATTGGGGCGGGGAGAGATGAAATGAAATATCAGGGAATAAAGCTGTGGTTTATTTTTTACAAAAAAGTTCTCTATAACCAGAGTATTTAAGCTTCAGAGAAACCCAAAGTTTGAAGGACTTGGGGGGAGATTTTTTTAAAATTCCACAGACGACAACAGCAGCTGGGACTGTGATTCTGGTAGACTTGGTTTGGGTTACCCTTCCGTCACTTGGCTTTGAAATTCCTCGGCCACATTGGTTTGAGTCTGGCCCAAGCCTACGTATGCTTGCTTCCATTTCCTGTATATTTCACATCGGTCTTTGGTAAGAACCTAAAGGGAGTCCTGCGAGACTCCCGTCCAATCCAGCATTATGCAGAAGTCAACCAAATACTTCCAGGAAACTCACAAAGCAGGACATGAATGCTGTAAATCCTTTAACTTGAGTATATAACGTGTGAAGAGGTACTTCCCACTACTGTTTCGGTTTCTTGGGTGACACCCACTCCAACTTCTGGTGATTGTTCTTCTGCAAAAAAAAGCCTACACTGAGTGAGGGACGGGGGACACATTTCTCTTACCGCAGTCTCAAGGGGTTTGATTTCTTTGATGCATTCAGATTAGATTCCTAGTAGAAGAGCTGGGGATGGGTATCTTAGTTGTGTGGCACGCGGGCTGCGGCTGGATTTCTCGTCTGGCTTTGGCTGCTGTATTCGTGGGAAGCTGTGTTTGCTTCCTGACGGATGCTGCGATGAAATGCAAGCTCCCAAACGTCTTCCCTCACACAAGGACCCACTCATTGGTCTTGCCGCCCACCGCAATATTGCAAAGGGCTCTTGGTTTGTGCCGCAAGGAAAGATTTTGCCACAGCTGATAAGAGGACAGTGATAAGGGAGTGCAGGGCTTTGGCCAAAGATGCTGTAAAGATGGTTCCTTGGGCCCGATTCATGAATTACTGTCGCAGTGTTGATGCCAAATTACCTCCTGTGGTCAAGACTCCATGTGGCAACTTAGACAAGCAAACTGCAACCAGATGTGCTACCCAGATTGTGTGGTTATGGGCCATATCTGTGCCTTTTCATCAGTTGCAGAAGTTCACACAAACACAAAGTGCTTCAGCTGTCCCTAAACTTCTGACTGCCTGCTGGGGTAAAAAATCCTTGCCCATAGAAAACTATGACAGTAGCGAGGGTAAGCTAGAACTCTTCCCACAATGTCTTGTTCTCTATTTTCGGGGTTGCTTTTAACAATAAATAAAAGGGAGAGTCTAGTCCTGGTCTGATATGGAAGCAGGCAGTCCTCATGCACGCTGCTTGCCGGCATGACAGCTGTATGGAAACGCAAGTGCGCAGAAATGTTTCAATAGCAGCTACATCACATTTATTGGGCTCAAGAATTCTCTCTCACAAACCACGAAGGAGCCTCCCAGACAGCCCTTTCATCTCAAAGCCTTTCCCGTTGTTTCCTGTACAATAAGATTCCAAACAAGTCAAGTGACGCCACCCTTCCCTCTCTCATTCCTCTTCGGGAATAACCAACTGCAAAGCACTTTTCTCCCTTTTTATGTTCTAACTTCCTTTTCTTGCTCTTTGAAATCCCACTGAGAACATGATTGTTAGTTCTGTATTTAAAAAGAGATTGGGGGTGGGTGGGGATTCTAGATATTTTGTAGGATGCTCTGTTTAGCTTTTTAGCCTGTGGCTACTTATATGAGATAAAAATTATAGCTAGAATAAACTACATCTGGTTCTTCACTTGGTGTGCTGTGTCCTTATTGCTGTATTCTATCCCAAACTGTAGATTCTTGTTTGGCAAAGAGGCCCAGAACTTCCCGTTTTCTCATGTTCTGCCCCGGATTCCCTCTTCTCCAATCCCTCCTTCAAACCCCACTGGATCTGGACTGGACTTCACTCCTCATTAAAGTCCTTCTAACTGCAGCCCCCCGATAGTTTTCTTGCTGCAGTTTTCCCTTACCCAAGGCCCACACCTGATGGCTGCTTATGACATTCTCAGAGCCAAGCTACAAGTGACGCCTTACACAGGTTGGACACTTGTCAGCTTAGCTCAACTTTTGATGGGAAATGTAGGCATCCTGGTTTTACAGCTTGGCTTTCCATTACAGCTGCAAGAACAGGATGCCTACATTTCCCATCAAAACTTGAGGGAAGCTGACAAGTGTCCAACCTGTGTCAGGCATCACTTGTAGCTTGGCTCTCAGAGCTAAACCACACAAGATGAATTACATAAGGACATTCAAGTGAAGGGAGAGGCAATGTTAGCTGGGAAGCCGAGTTCCAAAAGACAAGAGTGGAAGGCTTTGTCAATTTCACCTTTCTACAGAGCTGCCAAAGAAGATCACTCCTCAGAGGGTTGGTTTATTTCATCTTCGCCTCTGTCAGTTTCATCTCCCCTTCTGGGAGGCAAAGATCAAATAACCCTCTGAGTGGATCTGTAGAGAGGGGAAATTGACAAAGCCTTCTGATCTGTCTTTTAGAACTCGGCTTCCTGGCTAACATTGCGTCTCCCTTCACTTGAACATCCTCGTGTAATTCGTCTCGTGTGTTTTAGCTCTTAATTGTTCTGCAGTGATATAACCAGAAACTCTAGTTGCCCCCAAGGTTCTAACATCCCGCCCAGGTCAGTCCAGAGGCCACAAAGGGAAACAGCTATGGGGAACAGCCAAGAGAGGCAAGTGTTTCTGTACATGTTACGTGAGTCTCTGGCAGCCCCCTCAGCCAGGACTGGCCCGACCATTAGGCAAACGTAGGCAATTGTTGACTCCAGTCTTCCAGAGCTGCTGTGATGGAACATAGAGGGCTTTGAAGAGCTTCGCTATTTTTATCATTATGTTGAGTTTTAGTTTACTGCATGTTAAAAATTAACATTCTAGACTTCTCACTTTTCTCTCTATTGAATGAGAGTCTCTCTACATGAGACATCTTACACGGGAATGCTCGAGTGTAGGGAGATGCAATATTAGCTGGGAAGCGTAGTTTAAAAAAACAGATCCAGCGGAGATCATTCCTCAGAGGGTTTGTTAATTTCATCTTCACCTCTTCAGTCAATTTCATCTCCCCTACCTTTTAAAACTCCCCTGGTGTAGAGAGGTGAAATTGACTACACTTCCTGGCTAACAGTGTGTCTCCCTACTCTTGAGCTTCCCTGAGTAAGATGTCTTGTGAAGAGAGAGTCTGTGAGGGGCACCAAAGTGAGAGTTTGCCTCAGGCGCCAAAAAAACCTTGGGCCGACCCTGCCTGGATCGCTCACAGTGATGACTTGAGTCCTGGTATTTTATTATTTATTTAGGTCAGTTATGGTCCACTTTTTCCACCGAGACTCAAGGAGGAAACACAGTGCTTCTGTGATGCCGCCTCCACCATAATTCTTTTATTAATTTACAGCCTGCTTTTATTGCTGAGACTCAAGGCAGCAGCCATGGAAGCTTGCTGTCTTTTTGACAGTGTGGGCAAAGGTCTCTTGGCCCTCTCTGGGATTGAGGCAGCATTTAGTGAGCTCAGGGGTCATTACACAGAAAAAGAGCTGGAGGAACTCATTAGCATAACTCATTAGCATATGCCGCAAGTGTGTCATTAGCATAACTGATTTGCCCATGCCACACCCCTTGATATCACCTATCCTGGCTGTTTTGGACCCAATCCTGGCCATTTAGGGCTGCAATTGAGCCCAAAATGGCAAAATGGCAAAAAGGGGCTGAAAATGGCCGAAAAGTGGTCCAAAATGGTCAGGATCAGGCCACTGCTGAGCGGGAGAGTGATCCACTACCTGCCAGAGGCCCAATCCAGGCCATTTCGGCCCCAATCCAGGCTGAAACAGGCCCCAAATGGCCAAGAGTCAGGTGGGCGGGGGCACCTGACGTGACCTCTTTGGGGAACTGCCGGAACTGTGTTCCTGCACGTTGCCCCTCAAAATGAGCCCTGAGCTCAAGGAGAAGGTAGGGCTGGGTCTCTAGCCAAGTCCTCTCAAACAACCTCTCTGGAGATAAATCAAGATGGGTAGCCATGTTAATCTGTCGCAGTAAAAAAGAGCAAGAGTCTTTTTAGCACCTATAAGACTAACAAGATTTGTGGCATAGTATGAGCTTTTGTGAATCACGCCTCACTTCTTCAGCACAGCACAGTGAAGTGGGTGCCAATATACTGTAGGGGCTTGGCTTCTTCTAGGGGTATCCCTGCGTTTATCCCACCTCTGCCATGGAAGCTTGCTGGGTGATCTGGGGTCCATCACACACTCTAGTCTAACCTCTCTGCCTCATGGGGTTGGTGTGAGGATAGAAGAGAACAGAACAATATAAGCTGTGTTGGGTCCCCATTGGGGAAGAAAATTACGTTTATAACCAGATGCCATGGAGAAAGATTCTAGCCTATTCTCCCTGGCATGCCAGTTTTCTATAGGGGGGATTTTTTGTTTTACTGAGTACTCAGTCATACGAACATCCACCGAAGTGCTTCCTCCCTCCCCTCTTCCACTGGGAGGGGGCTGAGCCCACAAAATCCTGAAGGTTGTATTTGTGATGGTTATTTCACACATGAGAATTGCCACTTGCTGAATCAGGCAAGGTCAACTGCATGAAAGAGAAAGAGCTCTACAAGACCAGCCCTAAGGTGCTCTACTCAAAAATTTTATTCAGTGAGGCTTACTCCTAGGAAAGGAATTTCTGTCTCCTTCTGTTCTGTTCTGTTACTCTACATCCAGCTTAGGCCTTCACTGTTACAGAGGAAATTCTAATTCGGCAGGGACTTCAAACTGGTTCATTCATGCCTTTAGAATGGTTTGACATCAAGAGCGCACGTGTGAATCTATCATGAGTCTTCTAAAGCCAGATGGAGTATCAGCTTAAAAAACATGTTTGTGAAAGGTTTCTTGTCAATCATCAAATGAGATGTGTGTGTGTCTGTATCAGGGCTTTTTTTCAGCGGGAACGCGGTGGAACGGAGTTCCAGCACCTCTTGAAAATGGTCATGTGGCCGATGGCCCCGCCCCCTGATTTCCAGACAGAGGGGAGTTTAGATTGCCCTCCGCGCCACTCTTTCTGGAGATCAGGGGGCGGGGCCATCAGCCATGTGACCATTTTCGCCGAGGGCGATTTAAACTTTTAAAAACTCCCCCCTTGTTCCAGCTGACCCAAAGTGATGTCATTGTGCGGTCCTGAGTTCCACCACTGAGTTCCACCACCTCTTTTCCCGGAAAAAAAGCCCTGGTTTGCATACAACCAGCTCTGACAAGCCAGACTGTCACAGATTGTAGTTTTTGTTGCGTTCATTCTTGGTTTTAAAACGTCAGATAAGACCCATAGCATCCTACTGGCAAAGCTGTAGGAACTGGTCCTCTTGAGCGACTACTTCCATTTATCCGATGCCTCAGGAAAGACTGCTGTTTCCCTCCTCCTTTTCAATGCTAGAAAATTGCAGAATAGATCTGGGACTGGCAGAGAAGGGTTGTGAAATTAATGCTGGAAAGATGTTGAAAATTGCCAGCATTTAAAAGGGGGAGGGACACCCCTAAGCTGTGTGAAAATAAAATTCATCTGGTAGTCAAAAATAACGGCTATAATTTTCTTGAGCGTATATTTTTATGGCCATCTTGTAGGGCATGTCGTAAAGAAGAAAGATTTATAGGAGGGTTGAGAGTGGGAGAAGGAACAAAAGGCCCTAAGGCGGAGCGGTTCCGATGAATGGCGATTACTGTGCCTTAAATGGCTTTAAAATGTTCTTCAGGAGGTGTCGTAAGACAAAGGGGACCTGGTGGATCCAAACAGACTCACGAAGGGCTGTTTACCTCAGGAGTTGCCATGATCCTACGTGACCTTTAAAAGCCCTTCTTGTACCAATCTAACATCAACAAATGGGATGTGGAAACTGGGCCATTTTCACACTGCTTACCAACCACGGAACATCGCGCCGAGCTCCCCGAACGACAGTGCCTTCCTGGAGCGATTTCGAATGAGAACGGGAGTTCTCACGCGAAATCGCACCAGGAAGACACTGTCATTCGGGGAGCTCGGCGTGATGTTCCGTGACCGGTAAGCAGTGTGAAAATGGCCCTGTTCTGCTTCAGGCAGGTGCCAGTGTACACAGAGTTAACTCAGGCAGATAACAGAAGCTGGTTATCAGAGGCAGGATGCCAAAGTTTAATAAGAGTAAATCATACAAGAGTTGTCTAAGCAGGCCAAAGTCAGTCTTCGGGAAAAAAAGTCCGGCAGGTTAGCGTCTCAGGGAACATGTTGAAGTCACGCTGAAGGGCTCCTCTCCCATTCTTTTATATGCTGCAGATCCTAAGTCCCGCCTGCGACAGCTGCTTCACATCTCCTCTGGTGATGTTCCTTCTTCCTCTGCAACTGATTGCCAGTGCTGAGCTCTGAGGCATGCTGACTTGCGTCGAGCCTGTGCTTCCCCTCGACACCTGTGTCGGCGTTGCTGTTGCGGACCTGGGGATCCTGGAGGAGATAGAGCAGCTGATTGATCTTGAACTGTCGGCTTCGGGCATGGGTGGGGGGGGACACAAAACATGCACCACATCGCCTCCTAGCTCTGATTCCTTGCCTGACTGCCCAGCTGCAGCTGGCTGGTGGCTGAAAGGCACGGAATCCAGCTGTTCTGCAGCAGAGCTGTCTCCAAAGCCAAAACAGAGACAGGGATTCTACAAAAGTAGAGCAGCACTAGGATGAGAGAAACCCTCTGACCAAACCCCCCCTAATTGTGTGGGGGGGTGTCCATCTAGTCCAGCATCCCAGTGGCTAACCAGTCGCCTTTGAGGGCCAAATAAACTGGACACAGAGACCGGGGCCTTTCCCTGAGGTTGCCTCTTAGCACTGGCATTTGGAGGTTGACCTCCGCAACATGGAGGATCCCTTTAGGTGTCATGGGTAGTGGCCACTGATGGTCCTTTTCTCCGTAAATCTTGCTAATCCCCATTCAGAACCATCTGTGCTTGCGGAAGGATTGCCAGCCTCCAGGGGGCGCCTGGAATTCTCCCAGAATTTTAACAGATCCCCAGGCTACAGAAATCAAGCCCTCTGCAGGAAATGGAGCTTCAGAGAGTGGATTCTATGACATCACATCCTTGTTGAGCTCCCGCCCCTCTACAAATTCTCCTCTCCCCAGGCTCCACCCCTCCAAATCTCCAGGAATTTCCCAACTCAAAGACGGCAACCCTACCTCATGGACATCACTGCATTCACTGGAAGTGAATTTTACAATTATTAAGTAAAAAAGTATTTCATTTTGTGTGTTCTGGACCAATTGTCCATCAACTTCACTGGGTGCCATCAAGTTCTCCTATTACGGGATAGGGAGAACAGGTTCTCTCTATACACTCTCTCCAGCATATACACTTCTCTCCAGCATATACACTTCTCTCATGTCCCTCTTTGTTTGTCTTTGTTCTAAACTGAAAGGTCCTCAACTATTTATTCTTTCCTCAGAAGTTTCTGAGTCCTTCAAAACATTAACAAGAATATGTCAACAAACTTGGGAAACAAAACAATGGTCCACAGACTGGAAATGCTTGATCGACAGTCCAATTCCGAAGAAAAAGGGGATGATAAAGAGTGCAGCAAGGAGTGGGCCATTCCATTAATTTCCCACACAAAAAAAATTACGCTCAAAATTCTACAAGACTCTTACAATATATGGAACGAGAAATGCTAGGCTTCTCCCTGGATGGGAGGGCTGCTGGAAAGCTGAAATAAAGACGTTATCCAGAGATCTTACCTCCTTGCGATTGGGGTTCAGATCACTTCAACCGTGTTGATAGGATTGAGGCCGTCTCCCAGGCATGGGCCCAATCCTGAAAGGGTTAAATGTGTATAAGAGCTCCAGAGAAATGACGGCTCCCAGACTCATCTGGGAGCTCGAGTTGCGGGCGATGCGGGGGAGGCGAGCGGGGACATGGCACGGTGGCCGCCATGTTGGGGAGTGACCAGGGGCCAGGTGAGCATGCCCAGGCACATCCTATGCGGGCCCCTGGTCTGAGAAGCTGGCCCACGCCCCTCGGCACCTGGCTCGTGGCGGCATCCCACCCAGCCCTCCCTTTTGTCACAACTTTGGAGTAAGTAACGGATTGGGGCTTTGGGCACCGATCCGTTTGGGGGAAACAGGGTCCTCAGGCTCAGTTTCCCTATTCTGGGGATCCCCATAAGGGGTCTGGGGAGTGAGGAATGGCCAGTGCATGCCCAGTCGGGGGCTGTCAGTCCGCCTCACTCCCAGGGGGCAGGGGATGATTCACACAGGGGTGTACACCCACGTGGTATCCCACTGACTGTCATCCCATGGTTCCCCCTCTCAGCAGGGGTCTGAGGGGGCATGTGGGTCATCAGCTTGGCAGGCGGGTCAGCTGATGTTCGGATCCATGCCCTATGCACGCCTTTGCTCCCTGAGCTGTAATCTCAATAAAGTTGTGGCCTCTTTACCTCCAGCGTTGTGTCCGTGTGGTTTTTGTCGCCGTGCCCCCTCCTCACTCTCCTCCCCCACTCAGCACTCGCCTGCAACTTAATTCCTTGTCCATGGTCTTCACATACCATGTAACAATTCTGAAAGAACTGACAGTTTATCACCAGCATGGAACTGCTGGTGAAAGTATGAAATTAAAAGAAGATATCCAGAGATCTTACCTCCTTTTCTATAGTGTTCAGGTCCCTTCCCACCATACTGACAGGACTGAGAGCTTCTCCAAAGGATGGGACTGCTGCTGAAAGCTTTTAAATGATACCTAGAGATCTTAGGTCCCCTTTCTTGTTGTTCAGAGGCCTTGCAAACATACTTAAAAGACGGAGGGCTTCTCCACAGGATGAGACCGCTTCTGAACGCTGAAAAGCAAAGACAGTATCCAAAGATCTTTTCTGCTTCGTATCCCTCACTATCATGTACGCAGGACTGAAGGCGCCTCTTTGAATGGGACTGCAGCTGAAAGCCTTAAAGATTAAAAAAATGTTATCCAGAGATCTTACCACCTATTGCACGGTGTTCAGATCACATTCAAATATGTAGACAGGACTGACTGCTTCTCCCCTGGGTGGGTCCGCTGCTGAAACCTTAAAAAAATACGCGGACATCTTACCTCCTTGCCCAAGGTGTTTTTCCCTTGCAATTTTGAAAACAGGGCTGAAGGCTTCTTCCTGAATGGAATTGCACGTGAAAGTCATAAAGAAGATACCCCGAGATGTTCCCTCCTTGTCCGTTCTGTTCCGAACCCTTGCAAGGATGTAAACAGGACTGAAGGCTTCGCCCTAGATGAAACTGCTGCTGAAAGTCTTAGATGTAAAGAAGATACCTATAGCCCTTACCTCCTTGTCCAGATCCTGTATACTCATGTTGTGGACCTGTCCCCAGCATGGCGCCACTTCTGAAAGCCTTAAATATAAGGAAGATATCCGAAGATATTTCTTCTTTTCTCATGCCGTTCGGGTCCTTCCAACCCAAATGACAGGACTCAGAGTTTCTCCAAAGGATAGGACTGCTACTGAAAGTTTTGAAGTAAAGATGATATCTAGAAATCTTACCTCCCCTTTCTTGTTGTTCAGAGGTTTTGGAAACATAATTAAAGGACTGAGGGCTTCTCCACAGGATGGGACTTCATCTGAATGCTGAAATGTAAAGACGATATCCAAAGCTCTTTCGTCCTTGTCCGTGGAGTTCGTTTTCCTTGCAACCATGTAGACAAGACTGAAGGCATCTCCTTGGATGGGACTGGAACCTGAAAGCCTTAAAATAAAAAAAAAGATATCCAGAGTTCTTACCTCCTTCTCCGTGGTGTTCAGATCACATTCAAATGTGTAGACAGGACTGAAGGGTTCTCCGCTGGTTGAGTCCGCTGCTGAAAGCTAAAAAAAATAAATCCAAAGATCGTACCTCCTCGTCCTACGTGTTCTCACCCCTTGCAACCTCGTAGAAAGGACTGAAGGCTTCTTCTTGGGTGGAAGTTCCGGTGAAAGTCATAAAGAAGATATCTAGAAATGTTACTTCCTTGTCCGTTCGGTTCTGAACTCTTGCAAGGACGTAGACAGGACTGAAGGCTTCTCCCTAGATGGGGCTGCTGCTGAAAGTCTCAAATGTAAAGAAGGTATCTATAGATCTTACCTACTTGTCCATTCTATCCAGATTCCTTGCAACCATGGTGCGGGATTGATCCCAGTCTGGGACCGCTTCTGAAAGCTTTAAATATAAAGAAGATTTCCAAAGAGATTTCCTCCTTCTCCATAGTGCTTACGTCCTTCCAACCAAAGTGACAGGACTGAGAGCTTCTCCAAAGAATGAGACTGCTGCTGAAAGCTTTGAAATAAAGATGACATCTAGACAGCTTACCTCTCCTTTCTAGTTGTTCAGATGTTTTGGAAACAATTAAAGGACTGAGGGTTTCTCCACAGTAGGGTACAGCTTCGGAACGCTAAAAAGTAAAGATGATATCCAAAGATCTTTCCTCCTTGTCCGTAGACTTCATATCCCTTGCAACCATGTAGAAAGGACTGACAGCTTCTCCTTGGATGGAACCACAGGTGAAAGCCTTAACTTTTTTTTTAAAGTTATCCAGAGATCTTACCTCCTTCCCCACAGTGTTTAAATCACATTCAAATGTGTAGACAGGACTGAAGGGTTCTCCCCTGGATGGAACTTGTTCTCCATTGTCTACAAATCCCTTATCAACATGTTGTGGGCTTCTTCCCAGCATGGGACCCCATCTGTAAGCCTTAAATATAAAGAAGATATCCAAAGATCTTACTTCCTTTTCCATGGTGTTCAGGATCCTTCCAACCATATACACACAGGACTGAGAGCTTCTCCAAAGGAGGGGAATGCTGCTGAAAGGTTTGAAGTAAAGACATTTACAGATCTTACCTCCCCTTCCTTGTTGTTCAGATGTTTTGGAAACATAATTAAAGGACTGAGGGCTTCTCCACAGGATGGGACTGTATCTGAATGCTGAAAAGTACAGATGATATCTAAAGCTCTTTTGTCCTTGTCCGTGGAGTTCATATTCCTTGAAACCATGCAGACAAGACTGAAGGCATCGCCCTGGATGGGAATGGAGCTGAAAGCCTTAAAGATTAAAAAAAAGTTAACCAGAGTTCTTACCTTCTTCTCTGTGGTGTTCAGATCACTTTAAAATGTGCAGACAGGACTGAAGGGTTCTCCCTTGGGTGGGTACTCTAGTGAAACCTTAAAAATTATCCAAAAAACTTACCTCCTTCTCCTAGATGTTCCTATCCCTTGCAACCTTGTACAAAGGACTGAAGGCTTCTCCCTAGACAGGACTGCTTCTGAAATTCTTAAACGAAAAGAAGATATCTATAGATCTTACCTCTTGGTCCATTATCTTCATATCCCTTATAACTATGCTCGGGGCTTGTCCCCAACATGGGACAACTTCTGTAAGCCTTAAATTTAAATAAGATATCCGAAGATCTTTTTCCCTTTTCCATGGTGTTCAGGTCCCTTTCAACCATACACACAGGACTGATGGGAATGCTCCTGAAAACGTTTAAGTAAAGCCAGTATTAAGAGATCTTACCTCCCCTTTCTTGTCATTCATATGCCTGACAAAGGCAGAATGGGGCTGCTGCTGAACACTGAAAAATTAAGAAGATTTCCGAAGATCTTTCATCCTTGTCTGTGGAGTTCATTTTCCTTGCAACCATGTAGACAAGACAGAAGCCGTCTCCCTGGATGGGAATAGAGCGGAAAGACTTAAAGATTAAAAAAAGGTATCCAGAGTTCTTACCTACTTGTTCTTACCTACTTCTTACCTACTTCTACATGGTGTTCAGATCACTTTAAACTGTGTAGCCACTGAAGGGTTCTCCCCTGGATGGGCCCGCTGCTGAATCCTAAATAAACATATCCAAAGATCTTACCTCCTTCTCCTAGATGTTCTTATCCCTTGCAACCTCGTAGAAAGGGCTGAAGGCTTCTCCCTAGACAGGACTGCGGCAGAAATTCTTAAACGTAAAGAAGATATCTGTAGCTCTTACCTCTTGGTCCATTGTCTTCAGATCCCTTATAACCATGCTCAAGGCTTGTCTCCAACATGGGACCACTTCTGTAAGCCTTAAATTTAAATATGATATCCAAAGATCTTTCTTCCTTTTCCATGGTGTTCAGGTTCCTTTCAACCATACACACAGGACTGAGGGCTTGTCCAAAGGATGGGAATGCAGCTGAAAGGTTTGAAGTAAAGATGATATCTAAGAGGTCTTACCTCCCCTTTCTTCTTGTTCAGATTATTTGCAAACATAACTGAAGGACTAAGGGCATCTCCACAGTAGGAGACTGCTGCTGAACGCTGAAAATTCAGGACAATATCCAAATATTTTTCATCCTTTTCAGTGGCGTTCATATCCTTTGCAACCATGTAGACAAGACTGAAGTCATTGCCCTGGATGGGACCACTCCTGAAAGCCTTAAAGATAAAAAAGTCACCCAGAGTTCTTACCTCCTTCTCTGTGCTGTTCAGAACACATTCAGATGTGCAGACAGGACTGAAGGGTTCTCCCCTGGGTGGGTACTCTGCTGAAACCTACAAAAAATTATCCAAAAATCTTACCTCCTTGTCCAAGGTGTTCTTACCTCTTGCATCCTTCCAGAACGTGCTGAAGGCTTCTCCCTAGATGAGGCTGCTGCTGAAATCCTTAAATGTAAAGAAGATATCTATCGCTCTTACCTCTTGGTCCATTGTCGTCAGATCCCTTATAACCATGCTGAGGTCTTGTCCCAAACATGGGACCACTTCGGTAAGCCTTAAATATAAAGAAGGTGTCCAAAGATCTTTCCCCCTTTTCCATGGTGTTCAGGTCCCTTTCAACCATACACACAAGACTGAGGTCTTCTCAAACGATGGGAATGCTCCTGAAAACTTTTAAGTAAAGACAATACTTAGAGATCATACCTCCCCTTTCTTGTTGTTCAGATGATTTGCATACATACTTAAAAGGCAGTATGGGGCCACTGCTGAACACTGCAAAATTAAGAACATATCTAAAGATCTTTCATCCTCGTCTGTGGAGTTCATTTTCCTTGCAATCATGTGGACAAGACTGAAGGCGTCGCACTTGATGGGAGTGGGGCTGAAAGCTTTAAAGATAAAAAGTTATCCAGAGTTCTTACCTCCTTCTCTGTGCTGTTCAGAACACATTCAGATGTGCAGACAGGACTGAAGGGTTCTCCCCTGGGTGGGTACTCTGCTGAAACCTAAAAAATATTATCCAAAAATCTTACCTCCTTGTCCAAGGTGTTCTTACCTCTTGCATCCTTCTAGAAAGTGCTGAAGGCTTCTCCCTAGATGAGGCTGCTGCTGAAATCCTTAAATGTAAAGAAGATATCTATCGCTCTTACCTCTTGGTCCATTGTCGTCAGATCCCTTATAACCATGCTGAGGTCTTGTCCCAAACATGGGACCACTTCGGTAAGTCTTAAATATAAAGAAGGTGTCCAAAGATCTTTCCCCCTTTTCCATGGTGTTCAGGTCCCTTTCAACCATACACACAAGACTGAGGTCTTCTCAAACGATGGGAACGCTCCTGAAAACTTTTAAGTAAAGACAATACTTAGAGATCTTACCTCCCCTTTCTTGTTGTTCAGATGATTTGCATACATACTTAAAAGGCAGTATGGGGCCACTGCTGAACACTGCAAAATTAAGAACATATCTAAAGATCTTTCATCCTCGTCTGTGGAGTTCCTTTTCCTTGCAATCATGTGGACAAGACTGAAGGCGTCGCACTGGATGGGAGTGGGGCTGAAAGCTTTAAAGATAAAAAGTTATCCAGAGTTCTTACCTCCTTCTCTGTGGTGTTCAGATCACATTCAAACGTGTAGACAGGACTGAAGGCTTCTCCCCTGGGTGGGTACTCTGTTGAAACCTTAAAAATTATCCAAAAAACTTACCTCGTCATGAAAGGTGTTCTTATCCCTTGCAACCTTGTAGAAAGGACTGAAGGCTTCTCTTTTAATAGGTCTGCTGCTGAAATTCTTAAACATAAAGAAGATATCTATAGCACTTACCTCTTGGTCCATTGTCATCAGATCCCTTATAACCATGGCCAGGCTTATCCCCAACATGGGACCACTTCTGTAAGCCTTAAATTTAAATATGATATCCGACGATCCATCTTCCTTTTCCATGGTGTTCAGGTCCCTTCCAACCATATCCACACAGGGCTTCTCAAAGAATGGGAATGCTGCTGAGAACTTTTAAGTAAAGACAATATTTAGAGATCTTACCTCCCCTTTCTTGTTGTTCAGACGCCTTGCATACATAATTAAAAGACAGTATGGGGGCACTGCTGAAAGCTCAACTATTAAGACGGTATCCAAAGATCTTTCGTCCTTGTCTGTGGAGTTCATATCCCTTGCAACCATGTAGACAAGACTAAACGCGTCTTCCTGGATGGGACTGCCCCTGAAAGCCATAATGTTAAAACAAATAGTTATCCAGAGTTCTTACCTCCTCTCTGTGGTGTTCAGATCACATTCAAATGCGTAGACGGGACTGAGGGGTTCTCCGCTGGTTGGGTCCACTGCTGACCCCCCCCCCCAAATCCAAAGATCTTACCTCCTTCTCCTAGATGTTCCTATCCCTTGCAACCTTGTACAAAGGACTGAAGGCTTCTCCCTAGACAGGACTGCTTCTGAAATTCTTAAACGTAAAGAAGATATCTATAGATCTTACCTCTTTGTCCATTATCTTCCTATAGCTATGCTGAGGTATTGTCCCCAACATAGGACCACTTCTGTAAGCCTTAAATTTAAATAAGATATCCAAAGATCTTTTTTCCTTTTCCACGGTGTTCAAATCCCTTCCAACCATATACAAAAACGACGGAGGGCTTCTCAAAGGATGGGAACGCTCCTGAAAACTTTTAAGTAAAGACAATATTAAGAGATCTTACCTCCCCTTTCTTGTTGTTCATATGTCTTACAAAGGCAGTATGGGGCTGCTGCTGAATACTACAAAATTAAGACGATATCCAAAGTTCTTTCGTCCTTGTCTGTGGAGTTCATATCCCTTGAAACCAAGTAGACAAGACAGAAGCCATCTCCCTGGATGGCACCAGAGTGGAAAGCGTTAAAGATAAAAAAAAAGTTATCCCGAGTTCTTACCTCCTCCGACGTGGTGTTCAGATCACTTTAAAATGTACAGGCAGGACTGAAGGCTTCTCCCAGGATGGGTCTGCTGCTGAATCCTAAATAAAACATATCCAGGGATCTTACCTCCTTCTCCTAGATGTTCTTATCCCTTGCAACCTCGTAGAAAGGGCTGAAGGCTTCTCCCTAGATAGGACTGCTGCGGAAATTCCTAAACATAAAGAAGATATCTGTAGCTCTTACCTCTTGGTCCATTATCTTCAGATCCCTTATAACCATGCTCAAGGCTTGTCCCCAACATGGGACCACTTCTGTAAGCCTTCAATTTAAATATGATATCCGAAGATCCTTCTTCCTTTTCCACGGTGTTCAGGTTCCTTTCAACCATACACACAGGACTGAGGGCTTGTCCAAAGGATGGGAATGCTGCTGAAAGGTTTGAAGTAAAGATGATATCTAAGAGGTCTTACCTCCCCTGTCTTCTTTTTCAGATGGTTTGCAAACATAACTGAAGGACTAAGGGCTTCTCCACAGTAGGAGACTGCTGCTGAACGCTGAAAATTCAGGACAATATCCAAATATTTTTCGTCCTTGTCCGTGGAGTTCATATCCTTTGTAACCATGTAGACAAGACTGAAGTCATTGTCCTGGAAGGGACCACTCCTGAAAGCCTTAAAGATAACAAAATTATTCAGAGTTCTTACCTCCTTCTCTGTGCTGTTCAGAACACATTCAGATGTGCAGACAGGACTGAAGGGTTCTCCCCTGGGTGGGTACTCTGCTGAAACCTAAAAAATATTATCCAAAAACCTTACCTCCTTGTCCAAGGTGTTCTTACCTCTTGCATCCTTCTAGAAAGTGCTGAAGGCTTCTCCCTAGATGAGGCTGCTGCTGAAATCCTTAAATGTAAAGAAGATATCTATTGCTCTTACCTCTTGGTCCATTGTCGTCAGATCCCTTATAACCATGCTGAGGTCTTGTCCCAAACATGGGACCCCTTCGGTAAGCCTTAAATTTAAATATGATATCCGACAATCCATCTTCCTTTTCCATGGTGTTCAGGTCCCTTCCAACCATATACAAAAATGACTGAGGGCTTCTCAAAGGATGGGAACGCTTCTGAAAACGTTTAAGTAAAGACAATATTAAGAGATCTTACCACCGCTTTCTTGTTGTTCAGATGATTTGCATACAAACTTAAAAGGCAGTGTGGGGCTGCTGCTGAACTCTGAAAAATTAAGACCATATCTAAAGATCTTTCATCCTCGTCCGTGGTGTTTATATTCCTTGCAACTATGTAGATAAGACTGAAGAGGTCTCCCTGGATGGGACTAGAGCTGAAAGCCTTATAGATAAAAAAAAAAGTTATCCAGAGTTTCTGAAGTAAAGACGACATCTAGAGATCTTACTCCCGTTTCATTTTGTTTAGATGCCTTCCTAACATACTTAAAGGACTGTGGGCTTCTCTACAGGTTGAGACCGATTCTGAACGCTGAAAAACAAAGTCTGTATCCAAAGATGTTTCGTCCTTGTCTGTGGAGTTTATATCCCTTGCAATCATGTAGGCAGGACTGAAGGCATTTCCTTGGATGCCTTAAAGATAAAAAAATGTTATCCAGAGACCTTACCTTCTTTTCCATAGTGTTCAGATCACATCCAAACATGTAGACAGGACTGAGAGCTTCTTCCCTGGATGGGCCCGCTGCTGAAACCTAAAGCAAAATCCAGAGATCTTACCTCCTTCTCCTAGATGTTCCTGTCCCTCGCAATCTTGTAGAAAGGACTGAAGGCTTCTCCCTAGATGGGGCTGCTGCTGAAAGTCTTAAACGTAAAGAAGGTATCTATAGATCTTACCTCCTTCTCCGTTGTGTTCAGATTCCTTGCAACCATGCTTGTAGGACTGAAGGTTTCTCCCCCAACATCAGACCACTTCTGAAAGACTTAAATATACAGAAGATATCTAGATATCTCACTTCCTTTTCTGTGTTCAGGTCCCTTCCAACCGTACTGACAGGACTGAAGGCTTCTCCAAAGGATCAGACTACTGCTGAAAGAGTAGTTAAAGGACTGGGGGCTTCTCCCCAGGAGGCAACACTGCTGAAAGGCTGAAATAAGACATCTAGAGATTTTACCTCCTTGCCAGTAGCGTTCAGGTCCTTTGCAACCATGCTTGTAGGACTGAGGGCTTCTCTCCAGCATGAGACCAGTTCTGAAAGCCTTACATTTACACCAGAGTTCTTACCTCCTTGCTTACGGGGCTCAGATGCCTTGCAACAATTCTGACAGTACTGAGGGGTTCACCCCGGCACGGGACCACTGTTGAAAGACTGAAATGAAAAGAAGATATCTAGAGATCTTACCTCCTTGTCCGTGGTGATTATATCCCTTGCAATCCTGTAGACAGGAGTGAAGGTTTCTCCCTGGATCGACCGCAGATGAACAGCTTAAACATAAAGATCTCCAGAGATGCTAGCTCTTTTTCCGTTGTATTCAGATCCGATTCAAACGTTTAGACAGGAATGAGAGCTGCTGTCCCACATGGGTCCACTGCTGTAAGGCTGATACGTAAAGACGATATCCAGAGATCTTACCTACTTGTCTGTTGTATTCCGACCCCTTGCAACCATGCTGTCAGGACTGAGGGCTTCTCCCTCACATGGAACCACTTCTGATAGCTTTAAATATACAGAATCCATCAAGAACTCCTACTTCATTTTCCTTGAGGTTCAGGCCCTTTCTGATTCTACTGACAGACTGAGGTCTTTTCCAAAGGATGGGACAGATACTGAAAGCTTATAAGCAAAGAACATATCTAGAGATTTTACCTCCCTTTTCTTGTTGTTCAGATTTCTTGCATCCTTGCTTAAAGGACTGAGGGCTTCTTCTTGTTGCTGAAAAGCAGATATTGATCTTCATCTTTCTTAGCTCCTGACCTCTCCCTTCATGTTTCCTGGGTTTTCCCTTGGAGATAACAAAATATTGTTTTCAAGAAGTCATTGGATCTCAGACATGAAGCCGCCTGATACTCACTCAGACCATTGGTCCATCAAGGTCAATATTGTCACCTCAGTCTGGCAGGTCTTCTCCAAGGTATCAGGTAGACATCTTTCACATCACTTCCTGCCTGGTTCATTCAACTGGAGATGATGACAACAACAACAACATTCTGCATGGTGTTCAGAGCCCTTCCATCGATATTGACGGTACTGAGGGTTTCCACTCAGGATGGGTCCCTGTGGGAAATCTTGATTGGAAGAAGTTATCCAAAGATCTTACCTCCTTCTCTGTGGTGTTCTGAACCTTTGCAAGGGGCTTCCCCCCAATGCGGGACAGCTGATGTAAGTCTGAATTGTAGAAGTTTCCCAAAGGTCTTTGCTCCTTCTGCGTGGTGTTCAGACCCCTTGCTTCATGTTTACAGTAGTGACGGCTTCCTCCAACTCTACCTTCCATCCATATTGACGGTAATGAGGGCTTCCACTCAGGATGGGACTGTTTGGAAAATCTTAACCAGAAGAAGTTATCAAAGGGTGTTAACTTGTCTGTGTGGTTAACATCTCTTGCAGCCACGTTGAGAGGGCAGAGGGCTTCTCCCCAATACGGGAACGCTGTAGAAAGTCTTAGCTCTAAGGAAGTTATCCAAAGTTCTTACCTCCTTCTGCGTGTTGTTCAGATACCTTCCCATCCATATTGATGGTAGTGAGGGCTTCCTCTCAGGATGGGACCCTGTGGAAAATCTTGATTGGAAGAAGTTATCCAAAGATGTTAACTCACTGTCTGTGTCCTGGAGCCATGTGTAGAGCAGAGAGGGATTCTCCCCAATATGAGAAGGCCGTTCAAAATCTTAACTGTAAGGAAGTTATCCAAAGGTCTTACCTCCTTCTGCGTGGTGTTCTAATCCCTTGCATCCATATTGCAATACAGAGGGCTTCTCCCCAATATGGGACAGCTGATGTAAGTCTGAATGGTAGAAGTTTTCCAAACATCTTTGCTCCTTCTGCGTGATGTTCAGATCCTATGCATCATGTTTAGAGTAGTGACGGCTTCCTCCCAGGATGGGACCTGGTGGAAACTCTGCCTTCCATCCACATTGTCAGTACTAAGGGCTTCCACTCAGGATGAGAGCCTGTGGAAAATCTTAATTGCAACAAGTTATCCAAAGGCATTGAGTTGTCTGTATTGTTAATATCTGAGAGGACAGATGGCTTCCCTCAATATGGGACTGCTGCAGAAAGTATTAGCTCTAAATAAGTTATACAAAGTTCTTACCTCCTTCTGCGTGGTGTTCAGATTTCTTCCATCTATATTGGCAGTACTGAGGGCTTCCTCTCAGGTAAGGGCCCTGTGGAAAATCTTAATTGGAAGAAGTTATCCAAAGAATTATCATTGTATGTTTTGTTATCAGCTCTTGCAGCCATGTTGCCAGGCCCAGGACAAAGGGTTTCTCCACATATAGGGGAACGCTGGTCAAAGACTTAATTGAAAGGAAGTCTTACCTTCTTCTCCATGGTGTTCTGATCCCTTGCTTCCATATGGCAGTAGAGATGGCATCACCCCAATGTGGGGCCCTTTGTTGAAGGTATTAACTGAAAAGAAGTTATTCTGAGGTCTTACCTCCCTCTACATGGTGTTCTGAACCCTTTCATCCAAAGGTCTTCTCCACTAAATAGGACAGCTGTTGAAAGTCTGAATTGCAGAAGTTATGCAAAGGTACTACTTCCTCCTCTGTGGTGATCAGATCCGTTCCATCCATATTGTGGGTACTGAGGGCTTGATAGCTCCTGACCCTCCCTTCAAGTTTCTTGGGCTTTCCCCTGAAGGTAACAAAAGAATGTTCTCAAATAGTCATTGGATTGCAGACATGAAGCTGCCTGATACTCAGTCAGACCATTGGTCTATCAAGGTCAGTATTGTCACCTCAGACTGGCAGGTCTTCTCCAAGGTCTCAGGTAGACATCTTTCACATCACCTACTTACTGCCTGTTTCATGCCACTGGAGATGCTGGATGACTGAACCCGGGGCCTTTTTGCATGTAATGCAGAGGGTCTTCCACTGAGCCACAGCTAGGGTTGCTGCCCCATTACCTCCAAAGTAGGGGGCAGGAGGATGCCGTTGCAGGTGTGGGGCTCCGATTTGTCATACTCGTGCTCCAGAGGCCACGAAGATGTCACTTCTGGTTTAAAAATGGAAGTGATAGGGGCCGTTTTCACAGGTCTTTCCTGTCGCCGGAACATCGAGCAAAACACCCAGAAGACAGCATATTCTTGCGCAAAATCGCACCAGGAAGACGCAATTTCGCACAAAACTCACGGATGACAGTGTCTTCCTGATGTGATTTCGGGCAAGAAGACACTGTATTCTGGGTGTTTTGCGTGATCTTCCAGCAGCAGGTAAGATGTGTGAAAACGGCTTGGGTCTCAGTGGTGGCAAAATTGGCCCCAAGCATAGCACTTTCACCATTTTGTCGTGTGCTCTGGTGGGTGGCTCCTAGCTTGTCTTGCCATTCCCCTCACCCTCGCCAGCGGGGTGGGCTGGCAACCCCAGACATAGCCTCACCCCCAAGCAAGATCTCCAGGTGAATGGTTTTTGCTACACAAATCCCAAGCACTACCCAAGGGGTAGAAATAGGTCAGAGCTCAAAGGTGTTTCCCTATCAAAGAAAAGAGCTCTATATAGGGATTTCTAGTGGGAGACTTCAAGTCAGTTGTTTTTCAAACTGATCATTGGCCAAAGATCTAGAATGAGAATCTTTGCCTTAACAACAACCAGAAGACATTGAGCCATCAGGGGTTTTTTTCTTTACCAAAGACTATTACCATGGACTTCCTTTCCCTTTGCTGTTTCCTACCTATCTTGCTTCTTAGCCCAACTAAGACGCAATGTGGCTCGTAAACAGAATACCCAACCCAACCACTTTGGCCACCAATAAAACAATAAAGTGCCAACAGAACAATAATAAAAATATCTGCGGCAGAGATTGGAAAAGAAAAAAACAGCCCAAACACTTTATCAGGGAGTGGCATCCCCACCTCTGCACTCACCCTCTTTAGAGTAGGCTCATGCAGGGGACGGCCTTGCCCAGGCTTCCTAAGGAAGGCGGCTCAACCAGGGGTTAGGGGTAATGTTGCCAAGCTCTAGGTGCTCCTGGAGATCTCCAGGAATCTCAACTGATCTCCAGACAACAGAGATTAATTCCTCTGGAGAAAATGGCTGACTTGGAAGGTGGGCTCTATGGCTTCGGCCCCTATTGGAAGGTGGACTCTATGGCTCCTGCCCCTATTGGAAGGTGGACTCTCTGGCTCCTGCCCCTATTGGAAGGTGGACTCTATAGCTCCTGCCCCTATTCCTCTCTCTATCCTGAGGTTCATCTGATCTAGGCCTGCTAAGGATGGCTGAGGAACCCAGAAGCCCTAAACCCTAGTCCTGCAGAGGAGGCTGGCACACTTATAAAACCTTAAGCTACAAAAATCTTAGTTTTGTCCCTTTGTCCTGTTAAAGAAGCCTGCCTCACAAAGCTTCACGAAGGCCAATATAGTGGATACCTTCACAAATGCTCAGAAAGACCATTCCATGTAATCAGGGACCCATCTGAAAAAGCCTGCGACACACTGGAGGCAATTTTAAGTCTTGTGGAAGGTGCAGACAGGAGAGAGTGTTGAGATTTCCACATTTGCTTTTCTCTCTTCCTTCACACCTTATGTTATTTTCTTTCACTATCACTTCTTCTCGATCTTCTCTTTCTTTTTCACATGTCCTTTTTAAGTTTTCCATGTCCGACCCATTTTCAGTGCCCCCCAACCTCCTTTTCTTACTTGTTGACATCGTGAAATGTCTTGTTGACATTTTTAAAGTGTTTTTTTCCTGGGTATCAAAATATCTTTGCCCAGCCTTTGTGATCTTTCTCAATTTCTTTTCTCAAGTGTGTATTCCTTTCAGTTTCCCATTTCTTCTTCACCATCTGCTTTTGGTTCTGTTCTCTCCTCCCCCGGATCTGTCTTGTAGACTCTAAGTTTTGGCTTCTCCTTTCTCCTCTCTTCAGTCTTTAGCAGATCTTTACAAGCATCAACATAGCACCAGAAAGATCAGGTAGAGGTGCCCTCTTACTCAGCAACATTCTGTGCTTTGACAAGGATTCTGGGGCAAACCTATCATGTCTCACAGTACAGGACTATGCCTTGGGCCAGCCAGTTTCTACTGTCTGGGAAGTCCCCTTCTCCTCTTGAGTCCTTGCTTATCCATCTCCACCACCTTGTCCATCCACCCTCAGGGGCTGCAGTGCTGCCCTCTCCCTGTTAGAGAACAAGAGGTGCATCATAACAGAAGACAACGCATCATCAGCATCCTGATGAGATCACAGTGGCATGTCCTCAGGACCATCCTCCAGTGCTCCTGGAAGTTTTGAATGGACTTCCTATAAACATGCTTGTGAAATCAAAGTGGGCACAAAAGGTGTTCTGAGAGGAGGCAAGGAATTCAGGGGAGGGTAGCAGAGTAAATGGTACCCAGGGGAACAGCCATTTGGAGGGCCCTTCCAAGGGAGTTATTTACCCAGGCTAGATGCTGCTGGGAAGCAGTGGTTTCCCCACTTCCCCTTTGTACATATATTTATTTATTGTAATTAGTGCTTAACATTGCTGGTACTCTGCCTTCTTTTGTGGTTTCCACCACCATTGTTTGTTTGGCCTGAAGGCGCCTCCCTTATTGTTTGAGCTTGAAATACAAAACAGCTTTTGCCTGGCCTTGAGTGTAACTGTCCAGCAGAGAAATGCTTGGCCAGCAAGACCAGAAGCAGTAAACAACTACCAGTTGAAGCCAGCTAGATAACATGGGGAAGTTTCACTTATAACTGAGAGGAGAGGGTGGACCTTTTGTCTTAGCAAGAAAGTGGGTTTTGTCTCAGAATGAACCAAGAGGTGTAAAAGATCCTCCCCGTCATTTTAGGGTGGGCTCAGAGTGTTTTTACTGGCTTGAAACTCTGTACCCCTTTATTCCTGGAATAAAATATTTTCCTCGTCAAAGTTCTCCAAGTCTTGGTGTAATCATTGAGGAAAGAAACCTTGTTATTTTTGCAACACCTTGCACATCTTCCAGTTACCACTTTCCTGCCGTCTTTACCAAAGCAGCTTTGCTACAATGATTTGGGAAAGATCACAACAAAGCCTGGATGGCTGCTGCATGGGCGGGAAAATCTAGATTTTCCTGATCCTGCCTGCACGGCAGCCATTTTCTCTCTGCCTCTGTGACAGCCATTCTCTGACCCTATGTGTACCACTGGACTTTTGAGGGGGGTTTTAAACAGCGATTGCCAGAGTAGTCACAGTCTATATCAGTATGCCAATTACCAGTTTTAAAAAACTCTGAGGTAAAGACAAAGTTGACGTTGGTTCCTAGTTCCCAGTTTGTGGAGATTTTTACAAGTGTCATTCTCTTGAGTCATGAAAGAGTGAACCTGTTTGTGTTTAGTTACAGACAACTAGTTTGCATAAGACCAGTTAGATGTGGAGTTGTTCTTCCCCCCAGGGTAAAGGGGAGTTGCATGCTTAATGAACAAATCTAGGATTGATTATTGGCTGACCAGGTTTACTGGGGGGCAATTAACATTCTTTCCTCTACTCAAGACGCCATTGATCTCCAGTTAGTTAGACCCTTATCTCCAGGATGCAAGGATGTAGGAACTTAGGGCCAAGCTACAAGTGACGAATGACACTTGAACGGCAAGTGTATTTCTCCCTGTTCGCTTGCCCTCCACTTAATCCACTTGCCGTTCAAGTGTCATTCGTCACTTGTAGCTTGGCCCTAAGTTAGCTCTTCTTTGTTTTATCTCCAATGTAACCTTTATTATTTTTCCTATATGTAGTAAACATTTATTTTAGAAGCTGAGCACACACGCGTCTGTGATTCTTTATCTGCCGTGCAAATTCTCTACTCTGCAACTAAATTTATCCAACACAGTTCCTTATTTGCAGTTCCTAGTTCCTTATTTGCAGAGCCAAAAAAATATTGTGGGGATATTGAAAAGCTCTGAACCCCAAAATGAAGTTTGCAGGGGCACATACTATACACCTCCAGATTCAGCAGACTCAGCCCTCTAAGTGGACCTATACTGGGTCATCCTAAAAACCCAGATCTTGAGTTGGTAAGGCCCTCTAAGTGGTGCAGAGAAGGGAAATGGCTGCCGTGTTCAGACTGCTTGCAAGCATAATGAAACGACTCCGCCCTTCATCCCAGCATGGCACTACTGCAGAAAGGCGTATAGGTAAAAAAATTATACAAAGGGCTTACCTCCTTGTCTGTGGTTTCAGGCCTCTTGCCACCAAGCTGACACAGCTGAGAGATGCTTTCTTCTGTGGGACCACTGCAGAAAATTTCAACCTAAACAAAGATAACCTGGGGTCACACCTGGTTGTGTTCAGATCCTTTGCAACCATGCTGACAGTACTGAGTTCTTCTCTCCTGGATAGGAACCAGGGCTTTTTTTCAGCAGGAACGCGGTGGAACAGAGTTCCGGCACCTCTTAAAAATGGTCACATGGCCGGTGGCCCCGCCCCCTGATCTCCAGATAGAGTGGAGTTTAGATTGCCCTCTGTGCTGCCAAGCAGCGCAGAGGGCAATCTAAACTCCCCTCTGTCTGGAGATCAGGAGGCGGGGCCATCGGCCGTGTGACCATTTTCCCCGAGGGCAATTTAAACTTTAAAAAACTCCTCCCTTGTTCCAGCTGACCCAAAGTGACTTCATTGTGTGGTCTTGAGTTCCACCATTTCTTTTCCCAGAAAAAAAAGCCCTCATGGGAACAGTGGTGAAAGGTTTCAACATAAAAAAAAGATAACCAGAGGACTTACCTCCTTGACTGTGGCATTCAGATCATTTCTGTCCATGTAGACAAGACTGAGGGCTTCTCCCTAGAATAGCACTGCAGCACAAAGGCCTAAATGTAAAGAAGATATGCAGAGATCTTACCTCCATTTCCTTTGTGTTGAGATATCGTGGAACCATGTAGACAGGACAGGACTTCTCCCGAGAACGGGAACGCTAGTTCTGACAGGCTTAAATATGCAGAAAATATGAAGACATTTTACCTGCTTTCCGTGGTGTTGAGATCTATTACAACCACACTGAAACGTCTGAGTGCTTCTCTCCAGCGTGGAACTGCTGCGGAAAGACTTAAATTTAAATAAATTATACAGGTCTTACCTCTTTTCTGCTGTGTTCTGATCCCTTTCAACCTTTCTGACAAGGCTTCTCCCCGCTTCTGAACAGCTTAAATTTAAAGAAGATATCCAGAAATCTTAAGTCCTTCTCTGTTCTTTTCAGGTCGATTACAACCGTACTGACAGGAATAAGGTCTTCTCCTCAGCATTGTACTGTGGTAGAAAGGCCTAAATGTAAAGAAGGTCTTACCTCCTTGTCCATGGGGTTCAGGGACCCCTTACAACCATACTGAAAAGACTGAGGGTCTATATTGGACTACTTCTGAAAGGCTTAAATATACAGGAGAGATCTAGAGATATCTCCCCTTTTTTAGTGTTCGGATCCCTTGCAACCGTACTTAAAGGACTTCTCCACAGCATTTCATTTTAGCTTTTTGGCCGTGGTCCCATGGGAAGAAGCCTTCTGTACTGTCAGATTTATTGCAAAACTTTGGACAAGGAGGTAAGATCTCTGCGTGTCTTATATACATTTAAGCCTTTCAGGATTGGTCCCATGCCTGTGAGAAGGCCTCAATCCTGTCAGCATGGTTTCCAAGGGAACACTACCACAGACAAGGCGGGAAGATATCTTGATATCTGTATTCATTTCCTTCTTCTTGAAGTGTAAGCGATGTCGATCCTCATCCTTCTTCAACTCTCGAGCCCTCCCTTCACGTTTCCTGCACTTTCCCCTGAAGGTAATTAAATACTGTTCTCTGGTAGTTATTGGATCTCAGACATGAAGCCGCCTGATACTCACTCAGACCATCGGTCCAGCAAGGTCTGCATTGTCACCTCAGACTGGCAGCGCTTCTCCAAGGTCTCAGGTAGACATCTTTCACATCACTTCCTGCCTGGTTGGTTCAACTGGAGATGCTGGATGACTGAACCCGGGATCTTTCGCATGTAAAGCAGAGGCTCTTCCACTGAGCCACAGCTCGGGTTGCCAGCCCCCTTGCCTCCAAAGCGGGAGATGCTGAGATGCCCTTGTAGGTGCAGGGGTCCGATTTGTTGTCCTCGTGCCCTGTAGGCTTCAGTGGTATTACTTCTGGCTGAAAAATGGAAGTGATGATGTGTCAACGGGGGCAAAATTGGCCCCAAACGTAGTATTTCTGTCATTTTGCCGCATGCTCCGGTGGCTCCTGGCCTACCTCATCACTATCCACCCGTCAGCTAGGTGGGCTGGCATCCCTAGTCATAGTCCCTGCCCTAAACAAGATCTCCAGGGGAGTGGTTTTTGCTATAAAACTCCCAGTCACTACCCCATGGACTGGAAATAGGTCAGAGCCAAGAGGTAGTTCCCCCATATAAAGATAAAGACAATTCCGGCCAGTAAACAAGTAGCTGTGCTGCAAGAGAAAACAAAGCACGCTACCATGAAATTGCATCTGCAGAATCAATGGAAACCGACATTTCAACAACAACAATAATAATAACAATAACAATAATGATGACAATGATGATGATGATGTAGCCCCTCTGCAAGCACCAAGTCATTACTGACCCATGGAGGACATCGCATCACAACATTTTCTTGGCAGACTTTTGTTCCGGGGTGGTTTGCCATTGCCTTCCCCAGTCATCTACACTTAACCCCCAGGAAACTGGGTACTCATTTTACCGACCCCAGAAGGATGGAAGGCTGAGTCAACCTTGAGCCGGCTACCTGAGCCTGGCTTCCGCCAGGATCGAACTCAGGTCATGACTCATGAGCAGAGCTTGGACTTCAGTACTGCAGCTTACCACTCTGCGCCACTCTATATGGAGAGCCCTCATACGGTGTTTTCTAGTAGAAGACTTCATGCCGTTTGAAATGAACCTTCAGTTGTTTTTCAAACTGATTATTTGCCAAAGATATAGAATGAGAATCTTTGCCTTAACAAGAACCAGAAAACATTAAGCCATCAGTTTTCCTTCTTTACCAAAGACTATTAACCATAGACTTCCTTTCCCTTTTCTTTTTCCTACCTACCTTGCTTCTGAACCCACCTAAGACACAAGGTGGCTGATAAACAAAATACCCAACCACTTTGGCCACCAATAAAATAATAAAGTGCCAACAGAACAATAATAAAAACTTCTGAGGCAGAGATTTCAAAGAAAAGAAAAAACAGCCCAAATGCTTGGTTGGGGAGTGGCATCCCTACCCCTGCACTCACCTACTCTAGAGGAGCCTCTGGCAAGGGGCAGCCTTGTCCAGACACCTCTGAGGAAGGCAGCTCAAGCAGGGGCTGGGAGGAGGGTTCCCAGATGCCCACCGGTGGTGGGCAAACCCCCAGGGATTTGCCCTCTCACCAGCTGATTGCCCAGCGATCAGTGGGAGGCAGCAAGCCCCTCAGAGGTTGCCAGCGGGCACCCAGGGAACACGTGCCGTACATGTGCTCCCTGAGGGTGCAGTGATGTCACAACAGCTGTGGGAGGTTTCCCACACTTTGTTTGGAGCCAATTTGGCCCCCAAATGGGCCAAATTGGCCCTATGTGGAGCGCAGGAGCACTCACAGGGCCAGTGCAGTGACTTTACTTCCAGAAACGATGTCACTGCATCAGCCTTGGGGTGCACGCTGGAAGAATAACTTCGCACCTGACACAAGGTAAGTTCCAGGTGTTGCCAACCTCCATATGAGGCAGGAGACTATCTGGAATTACAACTGATCTCTGAGCCACAGAGCTCAGTTCCCCTTGAGAAAATGACTCTCCAAATCTCCTGGCATTTGCCACAACCGTATTGGGAACCCTACTGCCTGTGCAGGTGTACTGGAGCCAGGGTTGCCAACACCAGGTTAAAAATTCCTGGTGATTTGGCGGTGGAACCTGGAAATGGTGGCGTTTGGGGAGGGGAGGGGTCTCAGCAGGATATAATGCTATGGAGTTCACCATTCAAAGAAGCCATTTTCTGCAGGGGAATCGATCTCTGTTGCCTGGAGATTCGTTGTAGTTCTAGGAGATCTCCAGGCCCCATCTGGAGAATGTCAACCCAGGATGTGTATGCATCTTCTAGAGTCCCAGAAAGGGGAATAACAGAAACTCTGGTGCATGTTTGCATGTGCTAAGGACACTTTTGAAAGGTACCGCCAATACCTTTCTACAAAAAGAACCAGGAACAGGTGGAGAACGTAGACGTGAACCTTATGGCTTTGTTCCTGCAACAGTGAATTATTTGAGGTTCAAGGCTTACGCTTGCTCCACCCACAAATCCACAAAAACAGCCACCATGCACCCTAGGAATATGCACTTCAGCACAGTCAGTCCTCCAGATAACCTATTTTTGTGGCTCAACTTGAAGCGATTCATGCAGAATTGGAAAAGGGAACTGGCGGCAACGCTGGGGACGAAGTTCCTGCCTCTGGGGCCTACAGCAAATGCGTTAGCCAGGAGGCAAATCTTCCTCGCAAATGTTTGCTCAGCATTAAGCTCCATTAGAAAGGGCAGTCCCCCAGGGCTCCTCTCCTCCTTTTAAATCTGCAAATAAGCTAGAAGGCTCCCCTGTCCAATGCAAATGATTTCCCATGAGTTCTGCTCGGCTGGGTGGAAAATCAGCTCAAACATTTTGCACGTTTTGTAGGAAACAGACAAATTGCCAATGCTAGAGCAAGTCCAGGGCTGATTTGTTTTAAAATCAGATTTGGACTAGAAAGAATGCTCTTTTTCCCCTATTCATGCACTTTTTAAAAAACACCTTGAAATTGTGGCTCTCTTCAGGCACGATGTCAAATCTGGTTTGTCAAGTGAAGACGTGGATCTGTGGCAAGCTTGGGTTTCAGAATTTTGCTAGGGGCTCTTGCCGGTATTGGAAACTAAAAGGTGGTTTCTCATGTCTGGTTGCCAACTCTGGGATGGAAAATTCTTTGAGATTTGGGGGTGGAGCTTAGGAAGGGCAGAGTTTGGGGAAAAGAGGGAGCTCTGTGGGATATAATGCCATAAGTCTACCCTCCAAAGCAGCTATTTTCTCCAGGGGAACTGTTCTCTGTAGTCTGGAGATAATTTCAGATTTATTTATTTATTTCAAATTTCTATTCTGCCCTCCCCGCGAGCGGGCTCAGGGTGGATAACAATATATTAAAATACAATAAAAATTCATCTGCATTAAACCATCATTAAAACAGCAATGTATTTCTAATAATACACATTTAAAACAGGATGGTGGCCAACCTTCACAAGGAGGGTTAAGATTTTATACACCCCTTTTTTCAAGCCAGTGGAGGCCCAGCCTCAGCCATATGGCTGGCGGAACAACTCTGTTTTGCAAGCCTGGCGGAAGGATAGTAGATCCTGCTGGGCCCTGATCTCAGCAGACAGAGCGTTCCACCAGGTGGGAGCCAGGACCAAAAAGGCCCTGGCTCTAGTCAAGGCTAGGTGGGACTCCTTGGGGCCAGGGACCACCAACAGCTGTTTGTCCCTCAATTGGAGTGTCCTCTGGGGAATATATGGGGAGATACGTTCCCGTAGATACGCTGGTCCCAGTCCGCACAGGGCCTTGTCGGTCAATACCAGAACCGTGAATCTGATCCGGCACTCCACTGGCCTCCACTGATCTTCAGGACCCACCTGGAGGTTGGCAACCATATTTCCCAAGTGATATTAAGGCGGCTTTACAGGCTGCACACGTCGTTAGGATTAAGCCCCACGGGCCTCAAAGGGACTTACTTCCAAGTAAATAGGCATGGAACCTATTTCTGTATGTTGTTGCATTCAGAGGGGGTTTTTTTCAAGGCACTTTGTCTTCTGATATAATACTGATTTCCACACTACATAAAGCATCGGCTGCCGACTCCCACAAATTAAAGCTGCTGTTAAAGTCACAGGGCAGAACAGGCCCATTTTTCCTCTCCCTCCATTAGTTAGCAAAACTCAGAAGAGAACAATGAAGGAAGGCAGAAAAAGCAAGGCCTCCCCGTCGGAGGCGCTAGCTAGTGGGAGATGCTGCTGCCTGCTGCTGCTGCAGCCACTGACGGCTAAGATTGCCAACAAATCCACATTTTATAACATGCCATAAAAGCCTGAAAGGAGATTTGGGCTTCCAGATTGCATTGGCTCCTATGGGCTCATTGGCGGTTGCTTTTATGAATCCATGCTTAATTTCAACAGGGAGGCTCTAAAACCGTTTTATAGGCATGTTCTCCATGCTGAAAAACGATCTGTAAAAATCACGAGCTGGAACGTCTTCATCAGTGGCATGCAGATGGGCAGCCCCTTCGCGCGGCCCCCACCTCGGAAACAGGTGTGGAAGACAGCCAGAGGGGGAAGCTTTCCTCTAGGAAGTGGGTTTGGTTCAGGGAAAACACCTCTGGATCAAGCATCAGCAGAGGCAGAGAGTAACGAAATCAGCAGCGCCAAACCTCTTTCCCAAACTCTTTCCCCTCTTACAGATGTGCCAAGCCCCGGGAGAGAATCCCCTGCCCCACCCACCCACAATACTCCTTCCAAAATCAGTGGTTTGCCTATATCTTGGCTAAGGCTACAGGAAACACCACCTTGGCTTTCTGTTTGTTTGACCGAAACTATTAAAATGATGTTGCTATTGTATCCGCTGTGCCTTTTCACTCATTGGTAAGAATACCAGAAGGCAGGTGTAAGCTTAATTCTTACTAACAACTGGGTAGAATCCTGCCTCCGTTCGTTCCCTTGTATCTGCGCAAGAAAAAGAGAACAAAAATTCATTGAGGGAATTGGGATATTCCTGGTCAGGCACAGAAACATAGCAAAACCCTGATTATTCTTCATGTTAGGGCGAAGTTGCCTTTCCTTTTTTAACTGGCCCCTTTTAGCTGTGGTCTGAACAGCAGGGTTTTCTGCAGACGTAAGAAGGCTGATTTATCGCCATTGCGTAAAATAGCATCTACCCTTGATTCCAGCTATTAACAGCACTGGAGCAGTCCAGGGCTGTTTCCTTCGGGTCAGTTGGCAACCTTAGGCAAGATTGACTTCCCAGCTGTGCAGGAAACCAAGCCGTAGCTGGATCGGTGCATGTGTTATTTTAAACATGGGAAAAGGGAAGTGGCCCTCTTTATTGGACAATAAATATAAAGGTGCCGTGACTTAATCCATCAGGGTCTAAATGCAGCTGTAGGGAGAGGTGGCTCCCAACATCCAACTGACGATAGCATGAATTTTTCACCGGCTAGTTCCCCCTTTGGGCCTTTCCTTTATCCTCAGAGCCAGGAAATTATATTCTGCTTTTCAGCCTTCGGGGATGTGTCGGGGGACATTCTCTAAGCCCATTTATATTGGCAGCTGGCTGTTTTAAACCCCTTCCCCCATAAATCACTCTTACGAATTTTAATAATCTAAAAGCATTTGCAAACATGTTCCTTTAATATCCAATACATGGTTCCATAGTGGCTACCAGAGGAGTTTGTTTTGATTTTAAAACATGGGAGATGAAGGTATATGGAAAAGAAACTCGAGCCTTCCCAAATTATACAGACTACGGCTCTTGTTTGTTTTACTGAGGATTTACAATTTAATGCAATTAATTACAATTTGATTATACATTCTCTTTGCTCAAGCTCTCTAGCTCATGGGTTTCTGCACATGCTGCAGTGGTAGGGTTCCCGTTTCTCCGGTGGCGGCAGGGGAACCCTTTCTCCCGGCCTCCTCCCCCCACCACCATCCACCGGGCAGGCAGGGGAATGGCCCTCCCAGGGTGTGCTCCCAGTGTAACCAACATCACTCCGAAGAGCGACATCATCACACAGGCTCCAGGACTGCTCTCGGGCTTTGCGCCAGGCCAGTTCGGTCTGTTTGGGGCCAAAGAAGCTGTAGGTAAGAGCCAGATCCCCCTCCCGCTGGGAGGGTAAGGGGATCTGGCAACCCTATGCAGTGGTAGATTTAAACTGGCTCTCATTGGCAGTACTGTGGTAAATACAGAAACCAAGGCTGTGCTAATCAACCAGGAGAGTTGCAGAAGCACCGCCAGGCACTGGGACGGAAGCATTAGCTAATTAATTGGCCATGGGTGCTGACTGATTGATTAAGCATACTTTTAAATTAGTCGGTTTCATCTTGATTTCTCCTTGCACAGTCAAGGTCTGTTCCTGGGCTGACGCAGCCAGTTGCCAAGCCAACCTCCAGGTGGAGCCTGGAGACCTCCCAGAATTACAAAAGTCTTCCCCTGCGGAAAACGGTTCTTTTGAAGGGCAGACTCAATGGTATTATACCCTCCTGAGGTCCTTCGCCTCCCCAAATGCCATTCCCCACCCAGGCACTGCGCCCAAATCTCCAGGAATTTCCCAATCCTAGCTGGCAATCCCCACAGGAGTCCAGTTTGCTCCCAGCCATGGGTGCCTAGGGTTCCCAGCACTGCCTCAGCAAATGCCAGATATGGGGATGTGCGCCAGGAAAGGGTGTAGTTTGAGGAGGATGTGATGTCACACTCTAGACTGCTCCCCCCCCCCACACACAAAGTTTTTGTACAGGGGAGAAAGGCAAGAGCTTTCCCTCCCTCGGTGGTAGCTTTCCAAGACCATTTGGGCGCTACTGTGTGTCTGCATGGAGCCCAGGTTTGGCTTGGGGGTGAACTTGAGAAGGAAGTAACATTTAGAGTCACCCTTCGACTGGTGAGAACAGAGTTCTAATCTCAACTGTGCCGTGACATTCACTGGGTGATCTTGGGCCATTTACTCTCTGTCAGCCTAACCTACCTTTCAAGGTTGTTGTGAGCATATATCAGAGCAGGTGTCGGTGAGAACCACGTATGTCGCTTTGACCTCTATGGACAAGAGCAGGATACAAATGAAGAGAGACAAAAATCCTGGGGTGGTTGGGAAGCTCAACACACAGGGCACCAGAAGAATGAAACCTCACTGAAAAACAACCTCAAAAAGCCTGTGCCTGCAGAACTGATTTTTGTACTACGCATGACCAGGTTTCTTGCGGGGCAGTCATTTTAGACATTTTTGGGATTCCACCCTTCTTCACAGCCTGCAGGAGATTCAAGACAGTTGCAGTCTCTTTTCTTGGCTGCAGAGCTGGTGTGTTTGTTTGTGTGTGTGTGTGTGGGGGGGGGGTGTTCCTAGCTCTAGGCCTTAGAAGAGAATCACATTTAGATTTTACGTGGCTTTAGAGATAAGCCGACAGTGTGGTTTTGAGGTTTTCAACTCAAGTTGCATGAAGCCTGGACTGGTCCCATAGCATCCTATTAATTTCTATTACTGCGCTTGCATCAGAGAGAAAGCTTTGCTGTAAGGGAGGCCAGAAAAAATCACAGCAATGCTTTGAAACAAAGACGTCTTCAAACCTTTCCCATCACGAGTATGCCAAACGGTTGATTTACTTTCCTCCTTTAGTTGGAAATTGCTGGGAAGAGACAACTCTTCAATCACTTTCTTCTATCCCCACCCCCCTCTTCTCAATGAATCTTTAAAATGTTACATAAAGCCCGAGGGAGCATACGGAATAAAAAAAATATATCCCTCTGCTATCTATCTTATGTTTTCTGAATCATGCAGCTAAAAAACAAATTGCACATTCGTATTATGCACAGCTACAAGAAACAGATCCATTAAAGGCTGCACTAATTACGGAGGAAGAAGAAAACACAATCATAATATCTGGCACCCTTGAAAAAACCACACACACAAACCCTAAATGGAATTCCAAACACCTTCTTTTCAATTGCTCTGGAAGAGATGGAACTCAATTCAACTCTTATTTACTGGTGCCAGCAGAGAGGGGAGAGGTAAATACCCATGGAATACTGAGAGCTAGGAAAACCTCACTACAATGGAAGCCCGCTTGCGGGGAAGGTGGGATATAAATATAATAAATAATAATACTTAAAGGACAGATCTTTCTCTTACTAAGAGCTACACTACAAGTGATGCCAGACACGTTTTTTAATGTGTTAGTGACACAATTTTACCTGGGAACTGTAGTTTTCAAAGACAGTTTCATGCGGGATCACTGGGGGAGAGGAACTTTGCAATTGTTTTCTTGCAATCTCAATGGAGGGATGAACTACCAGCTCTCCCCGCCCCCCGCCCCCCATGATCCAGTGAGGCTCTGTCTTTGAAAACTGTCTTTGAAAACTACAGTTCCCAGGTAAAATTGCATCGTCCATTTAAAAACACGTGTCTGGCGTCACTTGTAGCTTAGCTCTAAGAATACAAGGTTCCCATCAAATCTGGCAGTGGCTTGTTGAGCTGTCTCCCTTTCCCACCCACCATTCCTCCAGTGAACAGCAGGGGACTAGCGGTTTATGCCTATTTCCCCTTCTCTGTGCAGATACTCATTTTGTCCCCTGAGGGTTTCCTTCCCCTTCCCCTCCAGGAATAACATTTCAGGGGCTTCAGTAGACTCTAGCCAGAAGTGGGAAGGGGGAACATCCCACACTGCAAAGTCCACAGATGGTTGGATACACACCGGTGTGTAGCAAATCTTGCCCTGTGTCCTGATATCTAATGTTGTGCATTTCCTGTTCTCTTGGTAGCCGAGGATATGGAGTGGAGGCAGGGAAACACCCAAGAGCAGGCACACAATGACTGGAAGAGCAAGGTTTGGGTCCAGGTGCTACTGGACCTGAATCTTGCTGTTTACTACAGACCAACATGGCTACCCACTTGAAACTATGCCTGGAAGCAGAGCAATGGACGGACACCTTACCACCCCACAGGGAGAGAATCAAAAACCAGCATTTTCAGCTACAAGCTGCAGCCCATATCTCAGCAGGTGGCCTGATTCCAAGCCCCAGAGCCCCCTAGTTGTCCTCCTCCCCCCGCCACTTCTCTGAACAAGCAACAATGGGAATGAGTGAACAGCAGAAGAAAGAGTTGCTGGCTCCTTAGCTCTTGGCTATTGTGACTTGCGCATCTCAGAGCTGTGTTGTTAGAGAGGAGAGGGGGGAGCTGCTGACCCAGTCTGCTCACTTGCCTGGGGGTGGTCCTCAAGTCATAGTTGATTTATGGCAACACCTTTGGGGGTTTTCATGACAAGAGGCTAACAGAGGTGGTTTGCCATTGCCTGCTTCTGCCACCCTAGTCTTCGTTGGAGGTCTCCCATCCAATTACTAACCAAGGCCAACCCAGCTTAGCTCCTGAGATCTGATGAGAGTAGGCTCACCTGGGGTATTCAGGTCAAGACAAATGAAATCCTGCCTTCAAGTCATGGCCAACTTATGGTGATCATTGGTGGCGTTTTCAGGGCAAGAGACTAACAGAGATGGTTTGCTATTGCCTGGCTCTGCAACCCCGGTCTTCATTGGAGGTCTCCCATCCAATTACAAACCAAGGCCAACCCTGCTTAGCTTCTGAGATCTGATGAGATCAGGCTCATCTGGGCTATCCAGGTCGAGACTCTTAATTAAATCCTGCTCTCAAGTCATAGCTGATTTATGGCGCCCCCTGGCAGGGTTTTCATGGCAAGAGACTAACAGAGGTGGTTTGCTGTTGCCTGCCTCTGCAACCCTGGTCTTCATTGGAGGTCTCCCATCCAATTACTAACCAAGGCCAACCCTGCTTAGTTTCTGAGATCGGACAAGAGCAGGTATATTCAGATGTGCATTTGTTGTACATGTGAAGCTGCCTCATACTGAGTTAGACCGGTGCATCAAGTTCAGTATTCTCTCCTCTGACTGGCAGCAGCTGGCCAAGGTCTTGGGTAGGGGATCTTTCACATCGCTGCCTATTGATCCTTTTAACTGGAGATGCCAAGGATCTTCAGCATACCTGAGGGACCGTCTCTCCTCATATGTGCCCCGAAGAGTGCTTAGTTCAGTGGGCAAGCAGTTACTGGTGATCCCTAGCCCCAGGGAGGCCCGCTTGGCCTCGACCAGGGCCAGGGCCTTTTTGGTCCTGGCCCCAACCTGGTGGAACTCTCTGTCTGAAGACACCTGGGCCTGCCAAGATCTTGCATCATTTCAGCTGGCCTGCACGATGGAGATGTTCCACCAGGCATATGGTTGAGGCTGGCACTGGGACATCATTGAACCTCCCACCGGTCTCCTATAAAGTGTGGGGCTATTTAGTTAGAGTGAATTGCTCCATGTATGTATCTGGTAGCATCTCATCTGCCATTTTCCTCCCTCTCAATATGTTGGGGGGTAGGAATGTGTAAGCAACCATCTTGATGGATTCTGCAAATGATTGATTCTGAAATTGTATTTTTTGATGTATTTTATGATTGTTGTACCCTGCCCTGAGCTCGCTTGCGGAGAGGGTGGGTTAAATATCGAATAAACTAAACTAAACGTCTGTGTTAAAACAGATGTTCTACGACCAAGTCACAGCCCATTGTCCAGGAATGTGCCAGTACTCGGCTCTCTAGATGTTGATCAGAGAAGAGGACAGCTTGCTCTAGGGGCCTTTTTGCTGAGAAGTTTGACTATTTCGATTTTGATTTTTCGATTTCGATTTTTATTCTGCCCTCCCCACATTTCCAGCAGGCTCAGGGCAGATTACAAGATACATAAAGGTTAAAATATATAAAACAATTATTATATCATAGCTGTCCTTTGTATCTGGATGCTAGCATCCAGGGTGGAAGCTGGTACGTACCGAGTACCAGTAAGAAAATGGCTGAAATAGTGCTTCCCAATAGTGCTTTAAGAGGCAGAAATAGTGCTTCCCAATAGTGCTTTAAGAGGCAGAAATAGTGCTTCCCAATAGTGCTTTAAGAGGCAGAAATAGTGCTTCCCAATAGTGCTTTAAGAGGCAGAAATAGTGCTTCCCAATAGTGCTTTAAGAGGCAGAAATAGTGCTTCCCAATAGTGCTTTAAGAGGCAGAAATAGTGCTTCCCAATAGTGCTTTAAGAGGCAGAAATAGTGCTTCCCAATAGTGCTTTAAGAGGCAGAAATAGTGCTTCCCAATAGTGCTTTAAGAGGCAGAAATAGTGCTTCCCAATAGTGCTTTAAGAGGCAGAAATAGTGCTTCCCAATAGTGCTTTAAGAGGCAGAAATAGTGCTTCCCAATAGTGCTTTAAGAGGCAGAAATAGTGCTTCCCAATAGTGCTTTAAGAGGCAGAAATAGTGCTTCCCAATAGTGCTTTAAGAGGCAGAAATAGTGCTTCCCAATAGTGCTTTAAGAGGCAGAAATAGTGCTTCCCAATAGTGCTTTAAGAGGCAGAAATAGTGCTTCCCAATAGTGCTTTAAGAGGCAGAAATAGTGCTTCCCAATAGTGCTTTAAGAGGCAGAAATAGTGCTTCCCAATAGTGCTTTAAGAGGCAGAAATAGTGCTTCCCAATAGTGCTTTAAGAGGCAGAAATAGTGCTTCCCAATAGTGCTTTGAGAGGCAGAAATAGTGCTTCCCAATAGTGCTTTAAGAGGCAGAAATAGTGCTTCCCAATAGTGCTTTAAGAGGCAGAAATAGTGCTTCCCAATAGTGCTTTAAGAGGCAGAAATAGTGCTTCCCAATAGTGCTTTGAGAGGCAGAAATAGTGCTTCCCAATAGTGCTTTAAGAGGCAGAAATAGTGCTTCCCAATAGTGCTTTGAGAGGCAGAAATAGTGCTTCCCAATAGTGCTTTAAGAGGCAGAAATAGTGCTTCCCAATAGTGCTTTGAGAGGCAGAAATAGTGCTTCCCAATAGTGCTTTGAGAGGCAGAAATAGTGCTTCCCAATAGTGCTTTAAGAGGCAGAAATAGTGCTTCCCAATAGTGCTTTAAGAGGCAGAAATAGTGCTTCCCAATAGTGCTTTGAGAGGCAGAAATAGTGCTTCCCAATAGTGCTTTAAGAGGCAGAAATAGTGCTTCCCAATAGTGCTTTAAGAGGCAGAAATAGTGCTTCCCAATAGTGCTTTAAGAGGCAGAAATAGTGCTTCCCAATAGTGCTTTAAGAGGCAGAAATAGTGCTTCCCAATAGTGCTTTAAGAGGCAGAAATAGTGCTTCCCAATAGTGCTTTAAGAGGCAGAAATAGTGCTTCCCAATAGTGCTTTAAGAGGCAGAAATAGTGCTTCCCAATAGTGCTTTAAGAGGCAGAAATAGTGCTTCCCAATAGTGCTTTGAGAGGCAGAAATAGTGCTTCCCAATAGTGCTTTGAGAGGCAGAAATAGTGCTTCCCAATAGTGCTTTAAGAGGCAGAAATAGTGCTTCCCAATAGTGCTTTGAGAGGCAGAAATAGTGCTTCCCAATAGTGCTTTGAGAGGCAGAAATAGTGCTTCCCAATAGTGCTTTAAGAGGCAGAAATAGTGCTTCCCAATAGTGCTTTAAGAGGCAGAAATAGTGCTTCCCAATAGTGCTTTGAGAGGCAGAAATAGTGCTTCCCAATAGTGCTTTAAGAGGCAGAAATAGTGCTTCCCAATAGTGCTTTAAGAGGCAGAAATAGTGCTTCCCAATAGTGCTTTAAGAGGCAGAAATAGTGCTTCCCAATAGTGCTTTAAGAGGCAGAAATAGTGCTTCCCAATAGTGCTTTAAGAGGCAGAAATAGTGCTTCCCAATAGTGCTTTAAGAGGCAGAAATAGTGCTTCCCAATAGTGCTTTAAGAGGCAGAAATAGTGCTTCCCAATAGTGCTTTGAGAGGCAGAAATAGTGCTTCCCAATAGTGCTTTAAGAGGCAGGAATAGTGCTTCCCAATAGTGCTTTAAGAGGCAGAAATAGTGCTTCCCAATAGTGCTTTGAGAGGCAGAAATAGTGCTTCCCAATAGTGCTTTAAGAGGCAGAAATAGTGCTTCCCAATAGTGCTTTGAGAGGCAGAAATAGTGCTTCCCAATAGTGCTTTGAGAGGCAGAAATAGTGCTTCCCAATAGTGCTTTGAGAGGCAGAAATAGTGCTTCCCAATAGTGCTTTGAGAGGCAGAAATAGTGCTTCCCAATAGTGCTTTAAGAGGCAGAAATAGTGCTTCCCAATAGTGCTTTAAGAGGCAGAAATAGTGCTTCCCAATAGTGCTTTAAGAGGCAGAAATAGTGCTTCCCAATAGTGCTTTAAGAGGCAGAAATAGTGCTTCCCAATAGTGCTTTGAGAGGCAGAAATAGTGCTTCCCAATAGTGCTTTAAGAGGCAGAAATAGTGCTTCCCAATAGTGCTTTAAGAGGCAGAAATAGTGCTTCCCAATAGTGCTTTAAGAGGCAGAAATAGTGCTTCCCAATAGTGCTTTAAGAGGCAGAAATAGTGCTTCCCAATAGTGCTTTGAGAGGCAGAAATAGTGCTTCCCAATAGTGCTTTAAGAGGCAGAAATAGTGCTTCCCAATAGTGCTTTAAGAGGCAGAAATAGTGCTTCCCAATAGTGCTTTGAGAGGCAGAAATAGTGCTTCCCAATAGTGCTTTAAGAGGCAGAAATAGTGCTTCCCAATAGTGCTTTAAGAGGCAGAAATAGTGCTTCCCAATAGTGCTTTAAGAGGCAGAAATAGTGCTTCCCAATAGTGCTTTAAGAGGCAGAAATAGTGCTTCCCAATAGTGCTTTGAGAGGCTGAAATAGTGCTTCCCAATAGTGCTTTAAGAGGCAGAAATAGTGCTTCCCAATAGTGCTTTAAGAGGCAGAAATAGTGCTTCCCAATAGTGCTTTGAGAGGCTGAAATAGTGCTTCCCAATAGTGCTTTAAGAGGCAGAAATAGTGCTTCCCAATAGTGCTTTAAGAGGCAGAACCAGCAAAAAATTCACCCCTGCTGGGCCAAGGACCAACAAAGGATGCCTCATCTGCCTCACTGGCCCGCCACAATATCATCCATCCTCAATAACATGGGAGAGATAGGGGGGTCACCATGGGGAGGAAAATGGTTCTTACGTAGAGTGCAAATCCAGCTAGATTTTCTCCACCCCTCCTTCCCCTATGGACCTTCACCTAAAATACTTGTCTGAACCAGTCTTTCATCTTAACTCACCCATTTATGGAGGTTGTCACCTCTGGACATTCATTAACTCTCTTTGGTGCCATCAGCACCACAGCTGGACAAGATCAAGTGAACTACCTTTTTTCTATTTTGCTAACAGCCAGATGCTGGGAGTGGAGTTGAGACATCTGGTGGGAAGCAAAGAATTTGGGGGGTACAGCACTAGTCCCAGCTCTTGCTTCACTTTGAGATAAGACAAGGGCTGTGCCTTCTATTCACTTTCTTAAAAATCCAAATTCTGCAACTGGGGAAACTAAATTCTGCAATGTGCATAAATTATACAGACCAGGCAGCTTTGAATCTGTTTACTTATTCTGCATAATTAATTCTGTACAGAGGCAAGATACTGCTCTGCCCCTCACCTTCAGCACTTAAGGGTTTTTTTTTTAATGACAAACATATTTATATCACTGCCTTCTCCCAAAACAATCCTGGAGTTCAGTAAAGGTGTTGAGAATTCCCAGAAATCCCTACCTGTGCTCCACCCCCACAAATTTCAGTTGTTAGGGGACAAACAGCTGTTGGTGGTCCCTGGCCCCAAGGAGGCCTGCTTAGCCTCAACTACAGCCAGGGCCTTTTCGGTCCTGGCTCCCACCTGATGGAACGCTCTGTCTGCTGAAATCAGGGCCCGGCAGGACCTTCTATCTTTTCGCCGGGCCTGCAAGACAGAGTTGTTCCGCCAGGCATATGGCTGAGGCTGGGCATCCGCTGGCCTGGAAAAAAAGGGGTGTATAAAAACCTCCCTGTGAAGGCTGTCCACCATCTTGTTTTAAATGTGTTGTTTTTAATGAATATGAATTTTTAATTGTATTTTAATTGTATTTTTAATATGTTGTTATCCGCCCTGAGCCCGCTTGCGGGGAGGGCAGAATACAAATTTTAAATAAACAAATAAATACATAAATAAATAAAATAAATTAGTAGTCTCTGGGTTGGGAAGAATGAATAACTGTTACACTGTTAGATCTGTGGTGTAGATATACCTTCACCGCCAGGCTTTTCTTGGGGTCTTTTTCACAGAAAAGTTTTTCCACAGTTTGGATGCCAAATTCCAGCAGTTTTTCCTCTAAGCTTCCTTGCTTTTTTGTTTTCTGTTTGTTGGCCTTCTGCGCTGTCTCGTTGTATAGTTCCTCTGTGATTTGGGATCAAAGATGGTTTGAGAAAAAAACCAAGGAGAATACCGAATGACAAGAAATGGAAAACGAGGATGCTCAAAGGAAGAAAATGCCACAGTTCAGCATCCAAACATGGGGAAATCTCCATATGAGGTCAGTTTGTCACCTTCTGATCTAGGAACTTTAGAAAAAAATCAACGTTGAAATTCATAGCTCTTCACTCCCTGCACCCCAAGTGTGCTCTCATCCCCATATAGGGTCCTCCTGATGGCCAGGAATGGTCTGTGAAAGCTTTCTAGAGAGATGGTGGAGCTTTAGGTTGCCAACCCCAGGTTGAGAAATTCCTGGAGATTTGGGGGTGGTGCATGTGGAGAGCAGGTTTGGGGGAAGGGAGAGACCACAGCTAGGCATAATGCTGTAGAGTTCATCCTCCAAAGCAGCCATTTTCTCCAGGGGAACTGATCTCTGTTGTCTGGAGATGTTATACTTATGAGAGATCTCTGGGCCACACCTGGAGGCTGGCAACCCTCAAAATGCTCGCTTTCCCCAATATAGGGACTTTGCTGAAGCTGTCAGGCCTGTGTCCCACAGTCAGTGTTCTGTTAAAATGTCTTTCAACAGCATCCCTTGAGAGACTTAACACCTTTGGTTTCCATGGCAGCCTGACTTTCAATGAGGATCCTTCAAATTCTAACAAGAAAGCTTCATTAACACAGGCAGGCCAGCCGTGATATCTCCTCAGGGCACCAAACGGCCTTCCTTTCCCCTGAAAACCAGCACCATCTGCTATCTAGCGCAAGGTGTAAGGTTGGAGGGAGTGCGCCTGTCAGATGAGGTGGCCTCTGTGCCCTCAGTGTGACACAAGCGGCTTCCGTGGGGTAGCTGAGCTTGTCACATGCAGGAACAAAATGAAATTGCCTTACACTGAGGTAAAGTATTGGACCCTCTAGCCCAGTGCTGACCTTTTCATCAGGGTTGTGCTTCCAAGGTCACAGGAATTCGACCACTGCGCTTTGCCTCCCTCTCCCCCCAATATTGTGCCACAATCTACAGGAACATATGTACAATGCCAGTAATTTTCTAGCATATGAGTTACTGGAGTTTTCCTAGCAGTTCCTTTTCTTGTCATGATTTTTTTTAAAAAAAATACCTTGACTCTCTTTTCAGCATTTTGGATTCCATCTCTCCCCACCCTGGCCTTCTTTTCAGAAAAGAGCTATGTCATCTGTTCATCTTTGGGAAATTCTTTCCACTGATGCAGTTCATTTTTTTCTCTTTTTTTCTAAGTAACATGCGCTTCTGGCACTCACCGTTTTGTATCTGTCTACTTTGCTGCAGTTCAGATTTGAGTGCGTCGCAAATTAGATCTCTTCGGGGAGATTCTAGAAGGTTAAGATCTCTTGATACATCACACTGGTTTTGCTGCTGAATTTACACCTAGTCTGCATGACGCTGGCAGGGTTCTTTTACCTTATTTTTGTCCTTTGACAACCAATTTTCATACGCCCTAAGCTAAAGCTTTTCAAAAGACTTGTGTCAGATAGCTCTGGTATCGATTTATATTTTAGTTCGTTTAGTTCATTTTACTGAAGCAGTACCAACTCCTTGATGGAGAATTATGTTCCATAGGGATAGCCTAAATGGGTGAACCAGTACCAACTCTATATCTGAACTAAGTTCTTCAAGGATAGGCTGAACAATTGAAGCAGTACCAACTCAGCATCAGGGATGTTCTTCAGCGATAGCCTCAACCACTAAAGAAGTACCAACTCCACTTCTGAATATTAAATTCTTCATAGATAACCTCAACTGCTGAAGCAATACGAACTCCTTGATGGAGGGTTAAGATCTGGAGGGATAGCTTCAACAGGTGAAACAGTACCTGCTCCATATATGAGACTTCTGTAAAGAGAGCCTCATCTGCTGAAGCAGTACCCACTTCGAAGCTGACTCTTAAGTTCTGCAAGGATAGCCTCAACTATTGAAGCCATACCCACTCCGCATCTCAGTCTGCAGGGATAGCCTCAAAAGGCATCTGCTCCACCTCAGTCTCAAGTTCATCAGGGATATCCTTAACCACTGAAGCCTTACCAGCTCCACATCTGAGTTTTAAGTTTTTAGGGATAACTTCAAGAGCGGAAACAATGCCAACTCTTTGATGGAGGCTTAAGATGTGCAGAGATAGCCTCAAAAGCTAAAGCAGTACCCAGTCTGCACCTGTATCTTAAGTTCTTCAAGGATAGCCTCAAATTCAGAAGAAGTACCAACTCCTCATCTAAGTTCTTAAGGCATAGCTTCAACTGCTGAAGCAGTACCAAGTCCGCATTCAAGTCTTAACTTCCTCAGGGATAGCCTCAACCATTGAACCAGTACCAACTCTGCCTCTGAATCTTAAGTTTTTAGGGGTAACTTAAAGAGCTAAAGCAGTGCCAACTCCTTTATGGAGGCTTAACTTCCACAGGGATAGCTTCAACTGCAGAGGCAGTATCAACTCCACCTCTATGTCTTAAGATCCGATGGGATAGCCTGAACAGCTGAAGCAGTACCAACTCCACATCCGAGTCGTATGTTCTTCAGGGATAGCCTCAACTGCTGAAGCACTATCAACTCCACAACTGGATCTTAAGTTCTTCAGAGACAGCCTCAACTGATGTAGTAGTAGCAACTCTGTCTCTGAAGTTCTTCAGGAATAGCCTCATCTGCTAAAGAACTACTAACTCTGCACCTAAGTTCTTCAGTGACAACCCGGACATTTGAAGTACTATGAAATCCATGTCTGAATCTTAAGTTCTTTAGGGATAGCCTCAATTCCTGAAGCGCTACCAGCTCCGCATCTGAGTTGTTTTTTTGCTGTAGACTCAACTGTTGAAGCACTGACAAGTCTACCTCTGAGTCTTAAGTTCTTCAGGGATAGCCTCAGTTACTGAAGCAGCACCTAGCCCTCATCGGAGAGTTAAGTTCTTCAGAGATAACCTCAACTGGTGAAGCAGTACTGTGATGGACTGGACTGGCTCTGTTTCCACCTATGCTGAGAGACAGCCAATGGCAGTGGGCAGAATGTTGGGCCAATAAGAGTGAGTGTCCATTGGAGGAAAAAGTCGGTTCTTGGAAGCTGCTGGGAGTGAAGGGTTTGAGATGCTGCTAAGAGAGGCAGCAGAAAGAAAGCTGGCTGTTAATCTGTTCTTTTATATTGAAACCTTCCCTATTTAACTCCAGTATGGTTTTTAGTTTAAAATCTGTTCACAACTATGTTATCCTACGTAAATAAAGTTAGTTTTTGTTTTATTTAACCCTGGCTGGCTTGAGATTGTTATCTGAGAGGAAATATCTGACACACTCACACAAACGCTATGGTCATGTTAAATGGGCCTAGTCTAAATGGAGGCGATGCATATTGAGGGAAAGTAACTTCTGAGCTCCCTTTGCCCCAGTAGTCTTGAGTGAGGATAGGTACATTTAGGGAATTTGCTGCCTGTCTGGTAGAGCCTCTGGAAGAGGAGATCCTGTGAAGATTTGCCTGCTGTAATGGAGGCTAGACCAGAGGTGTGTGGCAGTGGACTCTTGGCCTTTATCTGCCTGAGTGGCAAGGAGGGTGTAAAGTGTGTGTCTGTGAGAGTGGGTCTACCCACTCTCAGCGGTGGGATTCAACCCCCAAAACTGGTGTTCTTGAGGTAAACTCCCGGGTAAAGTAGAGAACACCTTGGGCTGTGTGTGTGTGTTGAAATTTAGTGTGACCAAAAAGCCCTTCTGAGGTAAAAGTTAATTAAAGGTAATTGTAAGAAAGTGCTGTGGTCACAGAGTGAATTTAAAAAAGGAGAAATTTGATAAATAGGGGGTTGCACTCCTGAGGTAATAGTTTATGGTAAAAAAGTAAAGAGGAAAAGTAATAGAAACCCAAGCAGTTTAACAGAACAGAGAAGTCTGGCAAAAGGGATTGCCCTCCTGAGGTAAATGTTCTGAGGTAATGTAAGGAGGAGCAGCAGTAAGGATCTCAGAGGAGCAGCAGTAAGGATCAAAGAAACAGAACAGGTGTTTCAAAAAGCTTTGATGCTCCTGAGGTGAAATAAAAAAGGGTAAAGTGTAAGGAGTCATCACTTATACGTCAGCTGCAAAGAAAGAGGAAGATGCTGAAGGAATGATTCCTAGCGATAGTGAAGTTGAAATGGAACAAGAATCTTTAGAAATGCAGAGAAAGAATTGAATCAGCCAAACTAGCAGCTCAAAGAGAAAGAGAAGAGAAGAAATACAAAGGGAAAGAGAATTTCAATTAGCCAAAAAGGCAGCTCAAAAGAGAATAGAATTGGTCACAAGAGAGATAGACCAGCTAAGAGCTCAGAGGAACTCAAAAGAGAAAATGAGGTAGCAAGTCTAGCAAGGGAAGAAAGAAAGCATAGCATGAAGGAGTTTAGACACTTAAGAAAGAAACTTAAGGAGATTTATGCTCAAGTAGTCTGTAAATTAGAACAGTTACTGATACAATGGCTAGATACAATTGAGAGCCGGCATGTTATTGTCAATCTTACAGGACTGGAACAGTTTTATAAAATCATACCTACTGAATACTGCTGGCTGATGCAACATAAAAGGTCAGGAACAGTAGCTAAAGCTGGTGAGATTATGGATGAGTTAGTATCAATACGGGGCGGGGTGGGCAAGAAGAAAAAAATTCTACTCAGAAAAGTATTTTAAAAGATATGAGCCCCATAAAAAATCTGACCTGCCTGACAAAACCTATACGGGAGTGGTGACAAAAGAGCCAGAGAAATACCTCGGAGTAGAGAGGAAGGTGAAACAGGACAGATGCGGTACATCACCTCAGAGTAGATAGGAGAGTGAAACATGTGGTACAATTGTCCCAAACTGAATAAACGAGCAACCCCTTTAAAACCAAAACAAGTGAATGTTATCAAGCAAATGCAGCCTGCGCTTCAGCAGTTAACACCAACCACCAAAGAGGGTTTAATATGTTCAGAGGCTTCTGTGGAGAATTCGGCATTAGAGAGACCAACTGCCATTTCAAGTACAGGACATGTCAGAGGGTATGTGATATTAACCCCACCCCTGCACTTTGTTAATTTGTTAATTTGTTTTATTGTTTGTATATTGATTTTAGTTCTTGTTTTTATCGATTTTAACTGTTCACCGCCCAGAGCCCCTGGGGATGGGCGGTATATAAATTGAAACATAAATTAAAAAATAAATAAATAAACCACCGAGAGAGGCGTGGATCCTGATTACAGTGAATCTGTACTAGTGGATGGATCCCAAGTTATGGAGAGATTCAGGTTCTGCAGTGTGTGTTATTAAACTCCACTTTGTAAAGTCAGAGAGCCTAGAGGAGGCTTAAGTTTTTAGGGACATTTTGAAGAGTTGAAGCAGTGCCAACTCCTTAAGATCTGCAGCAATAGCCTCAATCGCTGATTTTATAGACTTAATAAACTTAGACTGATAGTAAATTAAATGATGAGGCGTCAGCCTCCTCAGGGACAGGGTGGTCAGAAGGTGGAAATGTTTAAACATCAGTGAATCAGGGGTGCCTGACCCCCCGGTAGGGGCGGGGGATCCCCCGCCCTCGCCCCTCACACCTCACCCCCAATAACCTGGCCAGCGGGGGGGGGGGGCGTGCACCCTCTGTGCGCTCTCCCCTGTGGAGCTACGCATTCCTGCGGATCGGGCTGTTTTGAGGCGCTACAGAGCGCAGGAGAGCTCCCGCACTCCGCAGCGGCTCAAAATGGGCCCAATCCAGGTCAAAACGGGTCTGCTTGGTGCAAACTGGCGCCTCTCTGCCAGAACAAAATGTTCAAATGCTGCTCCCCCCCCCCAAGTCATTCTCACTGGCCTCCTCACATCACATGACCAGGTTCTGGGATGGGGAAGGTGGATTCTTGAGACAAGTCTCCCACCCCATTTCCAAATCACTATGAACATGAGTCCCAGTTGTAAATAAAGGAAATAAAGAAGTAAACCCAAGAAGTGATGGGGGGGGGGAATGTGGATTGGCATCAGGGAACAGGACGGATATTGTGCTTAAAGGAGTAGAATACATGAACGTCACAGCGTTGCAACTCTCGCCTAATTTTAAAAAGGGGGGGGATGGATGCTCAGTTGCTTGAGGCTTGTTTCAGGTTTCTCCAAGGTCTCTTTCCTAGTCTGAGCCAGTTCAGACCCCATAAGCTTATATTTAAAGTTAGGGATATTTTTTACTTACACTGTGCATCTCCCTTGCACCAGTCTTCTTCTGCTCCCTGGATTTGGTGCTGCTGCATTTGTTTATTTGAGCTCAATTCCCTCTCTGCATTTCCTGGCTATGTTTGGACTCCATCTCATCTCATCTCATTCCACTCCATGTTAACAATGGACCTTCAGCCTTCTTCATCCTTGTCCTCCTGCTCCTAATGTAGAAGAAGGATATGGCACTCACCTGTTCTTTAATGGGACCTTTCTGGGAAAGGGGGTTGCCAAGAACCCAGGCCTGAGGCTGATGAGGGGAGCAGCCTGCAGTAGGCCTCAAGGCACCCTTTCCCTCATGCCCAGGCCTCAGGCCTCCTGGCTGCTCATTTCCCTCAGGCTTACGTTTCCCAGGCAACCCTCAAACCTTGGGATTGGGCCTGGTGAAAATGGAGGGAAAGCAGGAGCCAGTGGAGGAGATGGGATTTGGAGAGGAAGCTGAGAGGGAGGAAGGCTGTGCTTGGGGTAGGGGGGTGAGTCAGACCTTTAGGAAAGTTCTTGCCAGATTCTGAGTATTTTTAACTCCTTATATTCAGCGGTTCCAGGGCAGCCAGGCATCAAAGCTTAGTGGGGGAAGCAGAAAACCTTCAAAAGAGCTTATCAAATTTCGTGATAAATCGGGCTGATTTGTGTTTCGTGCAAACGTGTTTTGTGGGGCCACGTTTTTCATGAAATTCACGACTTTTGGGCCCGATTCGTTCAATACATGAACGATTCGTGATGCCAGACAGGTTGGCGTCAATCCATTGATTCCCTAGGCAACATAGGCCCGGAATGTCTGCAGACATTTTGTTGCCATTGGAAACCCCAATCTTAGCCCACATAAGCTTGATAGGGAGCTCTCCTTGCCAACTGGAAAGCTTCCATTCTGCTCTATACAGCGAGGAGCAGAGTGGTTAATCCCCTAGGCAACTGAGGAGATGGGCCTTCTGTAGCCATGGGAACACCAATCTCATCCCTCCAAACCCTGTTAGGCAGGTCTGTCTGCCAACCACAGACCTCCTGCTCTATGTGAGCGTTTGTTATATAAGGCACCTCTCTCTGCTTCGTGCTTTTAGTTCCAGTCGACAGAGAGAGAGGGATGATCTGTTGCTGGGATTTGGAGTGAGAGAGAGTGGAGTTGGGAGATTTTGGCTAGATTTGCTGCTGCTTCAAAAGAGACTGAAAAGCCTCTTTCTTATTTTCCTCAATTGTCCTTGCTGGAAAGGTCTTTGGGTGAGGGGGCCTTTTTTCCTCCACCCCACCCCACCCTAGTCTCAGGCCTTTGCCTGGCTCTGGGGCGTAGCTTGACTGAGGCCTCTCTTATTTTTTCTTTGCTTGTCTTTGTTTCTTAATACTTTCTCTGCTCTGTTGAGGGCTCACACTCTTGTTGTTTCCTTTGGTTTTATTTTGTGTACCTCTCCCGCCTGAGCAGCAGGTGTTTGTGTGGTGATTTTGGGGCCCTCCCCCCTCCAAGCCCAGTCTCAGGGCCACTGCCTGGCTTTGGGGCCCAGCTTTGTGGGTTCCGGTCAACGTTTTGCAATCTTGGACAAACTGGGAGGTGGGTAGAAAAGAGTCTGCTGAAGTCTCCCTGCGAATTTGGCATCTCAGGGTATGAAGAGGACCATTGAAGTGCCCCAGGTTCTGACAAATCATGAAACTAATGAATCGTATCGCAAAATGAGACAATTTCGTGGAAGTTCGTGTTTCATGATTCATGGAACACGATGAAATATAAAACTCTCTTTTTTTCCCTGTTTCATGCCCATCTCTACTTAGGCCTGATTTGAATACCAAGGAGCATCTAATGACAAAAAGAACTGATTAAATCTATTATAAAGTGGTTTCTCTCCATGTTGTCACCCATATTTACATCCTTATTTACATGCGCCAATAACTCGGGTAGAAAAATTAATTACCCCACAGTGCAATCCTAAATTGACTTGCACTCTTCAAAGCCCATTGAAAAGTATGTGTTCAGAAAGGTGTAAGTCTGCTTAGATCTGCAGTACTAATCAATAAAAAAGAGTTTTTAAAAAATTAGCTACATGAAACCCATATCTTGGACAACAATCTAATCATTTTGGTTTTAGTCATCCTACTTTCAAGCATGATGTGGTGTTAGCATATGTAGTAAGGAAATATAGGAGAGCTTTACTAAGAGTGAAAATATTTACTCCACTTATTTATAGCTTTCCTTTGACTCAAGGTGGATTACAGAGTACAAAAAGATAAAAGTATATAGGTCATCCAATGAACAATGCAATAGGACTAGGAATTAGGGACATGGATATAGAAAAATTTCTTGTTCTCGTATCCAGGGTGAAATGTTTAGTGTGATTGGGTAGTTTTCTGGTGAGGTGTTGCTAGGTCAGAATCAAAATTCATTTGGTTTTTTTTTTCATTTTCATGATTTTCATAGACATTATTTTCAATGAGGAAGGGAAGGGGGGACCAGTTGGTGGCTGGGGCAGCTGTTTTTGAACTCAATGGCCGCAACATTGCACAGAATACAGTCCTCCCTCTGAACCACTGACTCATCGAGTTTCCAGCACACACAAACAAGAGGATTGGTGTTAATGGACCCTGAAGTAGGGGAATGTCAGTGGCACGCATTCGTCATTTCACTGACTTCTGTGGCAGGAAACTGCAAGCAAACTGATAGTGGCAGCAGGAGAGCAGCAGCACCACTGGCTTGTGCTAACCAGCAACATTTGGAAAATAAATCTCGCTTTATGTTTACTTTTTTCTTCTTCTTATGTATCCCTTTGGGGTATAAATATAATCCTGTGAAACCCTTTGTGAGTGTGTATGCACCCCTTCTCAAGTTAGGAAGTGTCCTTTGCTCAATAACCAGAGGGATAGAATGGAGGACCGAAGAACAATGTCAGCTACCATGGGACCCCCTGAGATAGATTAGGCTGAGAGTGTGTAACTGGCCCAAAGTCCGCCAGTATGCCTCCATGGCAATTGATGATTTGAACCTTAATCTCCCAGCTTCTCATCTGACACTCTAACTACTACATCACAGTGTCTCTCTCAGATATACTGCCTCTGAGCATGGAGGTTTGCTTTGCTGATCATTGTTTAACCGATAGCTGTTGGTAGACCTCTCCTCCCAGAATTTGACTAATTCTTTTTTTTTATTTGTTGTGGAAAAGCTGAACTAACAATAACTGCATCATATTTAATATTATTTTTAAAGCCATATTTTATAAAAATGCTGTCTGACATATCGTCAAACTGACACAAACACCCATCAGCGACCTGCCAGCCATCTCAGTTTTGACCAAGACACAGATATAGCTGTGGTTGGAGCGCCTGTTCAAAGCAGGCCAGTCTAAAACAATAAAGCTGTGTGGGACGTAGTGGCTGAAATGAGCTTGGGCCTCTTCATGGGCAGTAAGTTGTAATTTACTGTCTGCAGATGGACGAGGTTTGCAAATGCCATCAGTTCTGAGCCGATTGTCTCTGCGAGCTGGCCTCAGGGATCGGGAAGCCGTGACCTTGTTTCCAAGGGATTATGGTGCCTCCCAGGCCTCTCCCACGGGAATTAAGTTTAATTTGTTTTTTCAGCTTTCAGCTCCATCTGCTTTCAGCCAAGCTGACTTGACCAGGAATGGTGTTGGCAGCTCCCATAATGGGGAGATGGGACACCAAAAGGTTTCCTAAGCATGGCCTGGAGAAAGTGGGGTTCGGGGAGGGAAAGGACCTTGGCATGGCATAATTCCTTAGGGTCCACCCACAAAAGTAGCCATTTTCTCCAGGGGATCTCTGTGGCCTGGAGACCAGTTGTAATTCCAGAAGATCTCCAGCCACTACCTGGAGGCTCAAACAAAAAGAGGCTTTCCCCCAGAAGCAAATAGCAAACCACGTGAAACCCACACAAGGGAAACAATATTTTTTGAAGAACTTTTTCATATAATGATTCATTCTAAATGCAAAGATTAATGCACCATGCAATACACCATGGTGTATTGGACGATGTTAATTGAAAGATTTATGAATTCGAGTGGAAGGTAAAATCATTATTTTTGCATTAATCTTTGCATTTAGAATTAATCATTATGTGAAAAAGTTCTTCAAAAAAGATTGTTTCCCTTGTGTGGGTTTCACGTGGTTTGCTATTTACTATCTGGAGGCTGGCAACCCTACGAGTGTATGAATGCATGAGCCTAACCAGGACTGTTGGATCAGAGCCTCAAGACGAGCATTCCTTTTCTAGCCGTGAGCAGCCAGAGGCTTATAGGCCACCGCTGAGAATGTGAGCAAGCAGCCTTCGGCCTCCACAAGTCTAGGATCCAGAGACACTGTCTCTGAACATGAGGGTTCTCTTTAGCTGATAGCCATGGATAGACCTCCCTTGATTTATCTACTCCTTTCTTCTTCATTCCACTCCATTTTCTTTAGCAGTCCAATAAGCCCAATTTTGCCTCAGCTCACTAGGGCTTGGGAACTAAGCAGATTGACCGTAGTCAGGACTTAGATGGAAGCGCCAAGGAAGATTGGAGTTGCTCTGCAGGGGAAGGCAATGGCAAATCACCTCTGCCCATCTAATGTCTGGAGAACACCTCATGGAAGAGGTTGCCATGAGTGGGTGTGACTTGATGGCACATTCTTTTTTTCTTCAAAGCGTCAAAGCTAGTGGACAGCACCATTTTTTGTGGCTTGAGATTATGTTAAACCTCTAAATCCCAGCGCTGGGAGGGGGTTACCGGGGAAGGCCTCAGCCCTCTATGAGAGCCAGTTTGGTGTAGTGGTTAAAAGCGCAGGACTCTAATCTGGAGAACCGGGTTTGATTCCCCACTCCTCCACTTGAAGCCAGCTGGGTCACCTTGGGTCAGTCACAGCTTCTAGCTCTCTCAGCCCCACCCATCTCACAGGGTGTTTTGTTGTAGGGATAATAATGGCATACTTTGTAAACCTCTCTGAGTGGGTGTTAAGTCATCCTGAAGGGCAGTATATAAATTGAATTTGATGATGATGATGATGATGATGATGATGTCCTGTTTGCTTGATCCTCCAAGACAATTGGTTGGTTGCTCTGTGAAACCGGATGCTGAACTAGATAGACCACCAGTTTGATCCAGCGAGGCACGTCTGATGTTCTTATGTTAATTACACATTCTGCTAAAGAATACTTTTTTCCTGGTTTGTTAGACTCTGCATCCAGACCCAGATGTCACATATGGGCACCACTTCAGTAGCCATATGGAGTCAGTTCACTTATTCAGCTTCCAGCCCTGCTGTTATTTCATGTCCCCACTCAACCCTGGGATAAAATTCCAGAGCACCTTTGCTGTATTGGTTTTCATTTGAAAAGGAGTGAGTGTGTGTGAGCAGCGATTAAAATTTGCTTTTGTTTTTCATATTAACTAAAAGAGAAGCTTTTAGGGGGAGAAAGAAGAAGAGCTAGGCTGTTGTTCTCAAGGAGATGATGTTTTTCAGAGGTGATGCTTGGTCTGTATAACATCCCCCACCCCCCAAGTAGGTTCCCCAGGATCCTTCCCCATGCACAGTTAAGCGTATAGTCAAGACTAGAGTTTCTAAATTCAGCTTGGCATATTCCTGGCAATTTGGGGGCCCTGGCTGGAGAAGGCAGAATTAGGGAAGGCGAGCTTTGCAGGGATGTAATGCCATAAAGCCCACCTTCCAAAGCTGCTGTTTCTTCTGGGGGGACTGTAGTCTGGAGATCAGTTGTAATTCTGGGAGAACTCCGGCCCCCCTACCAGAAATTGGCAGCCCCTAGTCATGACAGGTTTGGCAACAGCATCATTTACAAGATTCTCAACCACAGTCCTCCAGTTTTAATTTAACCACAAGCCTAATTTACCTTCGACATCATAAATAATGGCCCCCAGACTGCTTTAATCCATTTTTTTTAAAAAAATTAAACTATATTGTTCTTGCTTTTACCACTATAGTGTCTAAAAGTAATCCCAGGGAGAGGTGGAGGCAGTTTTGATGAGGGAAACTAATATGGATGAAGAAAGGGTTAAACTTTCGCTTTGGGTTGTGGCTATGCCTGAGATCCTGAATAGCGACATCCAGTCAGAGCTAGATTCTCTTGTTCAATATAAGGCAGCTTTGCCCATCCATCTTTTCCTAGCCTGAGCCTTGGCATTTGGGAGGGGGGGGGCACAGCTTGTGATAGAGCAGCTGCTTGGCATTCAGAAAGTCCCAGGTTCAGAAAGTCCCAGGTTCAGTCCCTGGTAGAGATGGGCACAAACTGAAATACGAACCAAAATTAAGCATGAACCAGGCTGGTTCGTGGTTCGCGAATCATGGTTCGTCAGATCCCATTTCTGACGAACCGCCACGAACTTTTAGGCTGGTTCATTTGGTTCGTTTTTTGGTTTGTCACTGCAGACAGCCTGGTGCCAATCAATCAGTTTCCTAGACAACAGAGGATTGACTTCCTGCAGCTCTTCTGCTGACCCAGAAGTGAACTTCTGCTGGCCTGAAAGTGACCTTCTGCTGACCCGGAAGTGACGATTTTCTGCCCCGGACGTAACGTTTTCACGAACCAAATGAACCAGTTCGTGAACTAGGGGCAGGTTTGTGAAAGTTCATGGTTCATGACATTTGATGAACCACGAACCACATGGTTCGGTTTATTTCCAGTTCGTGCCCATCTTTAATCCCTGGCATCTGTAGTTAAAAAGATTGGGGTAATAAGTAGTCTGAAAGATCTCTACTAGAGACCCTGCCAGTCAGAGGAGACAGTACTGACCTAGTTAGATCAATGTTCTCAATGAGTAGAAGGATGCTTTTGATGTTCTCAGCACTGTGACTTGAAGGTGAAGTTTCATGCGGGTGCATCAAAACCCATGTGGTTTGGCACTTGCTTAAAAGACATTCGTTGCATCCTAATGCTGACTGCAACTTCTGATTTGAGCCAAATTGTTTGTTTTTAGTCTACTCATTTGTTTTGGCTTTTATGGTTTATTGCAAAATATTTGGAGGGTCTGTGCAAAAAAGGGGGGGCAATTAATAGGATTGCTGGCCTCCAGAGAGTGGCTGGAGATCTCCTGGAATTACAGCTGATCTTCAGTCAACAGAGATCAATTTGCCCGGAGAAAAAGGCTGCTTTGAAGAGTGGACTCCATGGTATCATCCCCTGCCGGGGTCCCTCCCCTTCCCAAATCTGCCCTCTCCAGGCTCCGTCTCCCAAATCTCCAGGAATTTCCCAGACTGAAACGGACAATGACAGAATAAATGAATCTTGAAATAAGCCATGGGGATGGTTTCTGCCTTCCCCAGCACACCAAATTTTAAATCAAGCGCTCGATTCTTTTTGTTCACAAACACCCCACCCTGTTTCCTGTTCCATTTTCGCAGCGCTAACCTCATCTGACCTGGCCTTACTCTAATGCAAAGCAGCTGCTTTCCCCATCCCTCTATATTTGGCAATTGTCCCCCCATCCCCAAAAGGTAAATCACTTCCCACTCCTAAGAGCTGGGCGCCATCTGTCTTAAGGAAGTCATGCGGATCGAGTTGTTTTCCAGATCAACTCTGCTTTCTCATAGACCTTTCCATGGGCCTGCCCCCAAGTCCAGCATGTTCTATGAGCAGAACCGCATTACTTAGAAGCCACCAGCCACAAGCTGCGGCCCACCAAGGCTTTACAAACGCCATAATCTTATGCAGAGTTACTCCAGAAGAAGCCCAGTGTGTTTATTTAGTTATTCATTGAGACGCTTTTTATGCCGCCTCTCCAGGGACCTGCCTGAGGGACTGACAAAATAAACAAAAATAGTAAAAAAAAAAACATTAAAAGATATAACTTAAAATTCAGCATTAAAACCCTAGCTCAGAATAAAACCCTATACCATAAAAACAGAGCACTGTTACACTGTTGACTTCCCACGAAGCTGACGTGGGTTCCCAGTTCCCAGATCCTTATTCACAGTTCCTAGTTCCTTATTTGCGGAACAAAACACAAATATAGGGGGGAATTGGAAAGCTCTGCACCCCAAAATAAAAATGCAAATAAAGAACTGGGAACCAACTTCAGCTTCTAGAGGAGTTAACTGTGTTAGTCTGTAGTTGCAAAATAGTAAAGAGTCCGGTAGCACCTTCAAGACTAACCAACTTTATTGTAGCATAAGCTTTCAAGAACTACAGCTCTCTTCATGCATCTGATGAAGAGAGCTGTAGTTCTCAAAAGGTTATGCTATAATAAAGTTGGTTAGTCTTAAAGGTGCTACTGGACTCTTTACTATTTTGCAACTTCATCTTCGTTGATTTCCTGGGTTTGGTGCTTGGGCCAGACAGACAGCTCTGGTCTTTATACCAGGCTTAGTTCCCTGATAGCGTGCTGGATCTGCCTTTGCCCCCTTGAAAGGTTGTTTCTTGTCAGATCACTACAAAATAGTTTGCTTTATTTTTGCCAGCCGCGTGGCTTCCTGCAGCTGCTTCTCCAGTTAGAGTTGTCAGGCCATGCAATTGGCAGGAGGGTTGGAGTGGGGATATGGGGGCATGCAATGTTGCCAACATCACTACATCTCTTCTGGGGGAAACGTGGAAGTGATGTAGGGTAGCTTGAGGAATCTCAGATTCCCAGAGCTTGAGTTTCCGGAGATTTCTAGACTTTCTAGACCATCTCATCCAAGTTTTCCTGGAACTTATACAGTGACAACAGCAGGGCTTTTTTTCAGCTGGAACACGGTGGAACAGAGTTCTGGCACCTCTTGAAAATACTCGGCAATAGTGCATGAAAATAATATTATTTCAAAGAATCTAGTGTGTTTCTTCCTCATTTCCCTCTCGAGAGTCCCGCCACCCCTTTTCCCAGAAAAAAAAAACTCTGGACAACAGTGACACTGCTGGGCTTTTTAAAACCTTTCTCCTGTTGCCGCTCTAAGCAGAGACAGGAAAAGAGGGCTGCCAGCAAGAGACCTCCAACCAGGCCCTGCAGCCCCATCTCCAATCCCTCTCAAGAATGTCAAGGGTGTAACAGCCCAGTCGTCACTAGCCATCAATGTCCATTTGTTTATTTAGAATGTTTATACGGCCTCTGCAGAGACCCGTTTGAGGCAGCTCACAAAATATAATGAAATAAATTTAATTTAATTTAATTTATTTTATTTATATTCCGCCCTCCCCGCTTTTGCAGGCTCAGGGCGGATAACAAATACAAACACCATTAAAAACATTTTAAAACATTAAATATTACAATTCATGCTGCGTAGTGGTTCATACATGCCTCTGTGTTCGCATAGGGGCGATGGTTTAACCCCCCCCTTCACGGGGGGGGGGCACTGCCCGGAATCAGCCATATGCCTGGCGGAATAGCTCTGTCTTAAAGTCAGAAAAGCATAAAGTCATAAAAACGAACAAACCAAAAGCACGCAAAAGCCCAGAGCGTTGTCTGTTTATTCCACTTAATCCAATTTTCTCCCCAATGGGGAACAAAAGCAGCTTATAACATGCTCTCCTGCTCTCCTTTTTATCCTCCCAGCAACAACGTTGTGAGGTTGGCTGGTCTGAATGTAGGGTTCCCAGGTGTCCACCGGTGGTGGACGATCTCTCGGGGATCCCTGCCTCTGCCCACCGATCGTTGGTGACCGGCCGGAGGAGCAGGCTGCCCAGAGATTGCTGACTGTCAGCGGGCAGTCCAGGGAAATGGGCGAGAACATGTTCTGGTGCCACCCACCTGCGATGGCATTACACGGGGGGACCCCCTGCCACCAACATCTGCTAATAAGTGGGGGGTGGCTGGCAATCCGAGCCAGTCGCCAGATCCCTTGGGGCCAAACCAGGAGGGCGGGGGCTTGCAGAAAGCGTAGTAAACTTTGTATTATTTCTGTAGATTGCAAAAAAAAACCTGAAGTCTATCAAGCCTCTGGACACAGCAACAGTAGACTGTGTTCATCTTGGTGGATCAGGCTGGCCCCTCTCCTTTAAGATCAAAGTCAAATGTGTTAAATAAAAGAGGGGAAATATTTATCCGTATTGTATTTATTGAGATATTTATACCCCAAATGGGAACCCAAAGCAGATTACAACATCGTTCTGTAGGGATATATTCTTAAGACTTAAATTAGCAGAGTAGCAGAAATGCGCATTGGATATGATGAGCACACACACACTCCAGTTCAGCTCTATAAAAGTAGTTTACTACATAAAAGGATATAAAGGTTACGTTGGAAGAAAATAAGAAATGGCTAGCTAGGCTACATCTTTTCTAGCTTCTGATCTAGACAGAGACTGAACTAGAACTTAGCCTGTTACATCCTAGATGGGAAAAGCTAGACTAGAGACTGAACGAACAGCAATAAAACTTCAGTATATCTTTCCACTTAATTGCCTCCCCTCCCCTAATAAACTGGTTGTCCAACAGAGAATCCTAATTCTACTTCGTTAAGAATAGAGACTCCCCTTTCTATGGCGGGAATCTTCACTCGAAGCCTAAGTGGTTACATGAAAATAGGTTTACTAAGTGACACAAACAGTTCAACTCTTTCATGACTGAACTTAAAACAGTTGCTAATTCCCAATATATTCTCCCCTCCTCCCTTTTGTCCTTACAACAGCAACCCTGTGATGTAGGTTAGGATGAAAGAGCGAATGGCCCAAGATCACTCAGCAAGCTTTATGGGGAAATGCTGAATACGGAACTGCCAATTCGGACAACTGTTTGGTGGGAAGACAGGCTAACTGTTCTGAATGGATGACATCCCTAGCAGTCACTTACCCACTGATTCCCTCTTCCCTTGCTGCATCTCCTGGCTTGTTTCCTGCTGTCCCAGAAAATGTAGCTAGTGAGATATCAGAATAACTACCAGATCAGAAGCTTTCTGATTATCTTGATTAGTAACATTTTGACTTTATATCTTTCGTAATACTTTCCTTAATTTTTTAGACTATTTAATACAATGCTTAGCTTCACAATGGATTTTGAAAATAATAAAATAGCTGCCATCAAGAGTTTCAATTTTTGGATGTGGGGTGTGAGAAAGGGAGGCGTGCATTTACAAACTTGTTCGCTCCGCTCAGAATTTATCGTATCCTCAAAAGACAAAATATGGGCAATGATTTATAGACAATTGGACCGCATTTAAGGCTTTCCCCTTCCTTTATGAATATGCAGTTTGTCTTAATTTCCTCCCTAAAACGGAGCCCAAATGATCAGTGTTGATTCTTCAACTTTTGAGTGAAGTCTCTATCAAAGTTTTAAAAGGAGAAGGTTAATAGGAGTGATTGAGAAAGTCACACACATGCCCAAGCCTGATGGCATCAGCAGCTATCCAAATAATTACAAGGCCCTGGGAAGATTCCTTCCAATTATAGCGAGATTGCAGCTTGCATTCCATTGCTGTGACAACCCCAATCTGGAAATAGTTATGCCAAGAAGAACACACACGTGGAGATGATTGAGGGAATATTTCCTACAATGACCTTCGTGGAGTGAAAATTTGCCACCCCAAAGCAAAGCAGTTCAGGAAAAATGTTCACTGCTGGTGGTTTCATCGGCAGCGTTCAACCGTTCATTTGAAATAAGATTTGAAGTAAGAATTCCATTGCTAGTTGTAAGAGTGAGTGAATGGATGGATGGATGGATGGATGGATGATGGAGGTATTTTAATAGCAAGGATGGGCCCCCTTAATTTTCGACCAAACATACAACATATTATGGCAGAGAACTGCAGAGTGGGTAGGAATCACAGACTCCCCAATTCAAATCTTGCCTGTCTCATGGACTTCGTTTTCATTCATTCATTCATTCATTCATTCATTCATTCATTCATTCATTCATTCATTCATTCATTCATTCATTCATACTCTTCCTTCCCGACGGGGGCCCAAAGCAGCGTACATTGTTATCCTCTCCTCCATTTCATCATCCCAACAACAGCCCTGTGAGGTAGGTGAGGATGAGAGTGTGCGACTGGCTCACCCAGCAAGTTTCCACAGCAGAGTGGGAATTTGAACTTGGATCTCCTGGATCCTAGTCTGGCTCTCTGACCACTACAGGGGCTCTCTTAATAGGACTTAACAGGTGGATTTGGGTCAGGCACTCCCTCTTTGCAATGCCCCTTCCCTTCAAAAGAATGTCTAATAGCAAATTGGGTGGCTCATTTCAGCCTCAAAACAACGAAGACAAAAGGGTATATTCAAGGGACTCTCCGTTTGGTGCATCTCCGGGCCAGCGCTTTCCCATGGAGTCGGGTCACAGCTTCCGTTTCATCATGTGATAGGCAAGCATGTGTGAAACAGCCCTGAGTCCAATTGATTTCGATGGGATTTATATCAAAGCTAGGAACACCTCACTTTCTCTGGATTGTGTCCCATGAACAATATGGGGGACATATCATTCAGCTTCTCTCTTTGCGTAGATCCCTGTTCTGACCTCTGAGATTCTTCTGTAACTTCATATTACAAAAAACATTTTTAAAAATGTTCCATTCCCTCTGAAAAGCCTGCCCCCCTTCATCTTTTGAGAGAAATGTACTGGACCTGGGTCAACTTAACTGCTAGCTTGCACAAGATCAAACTTGTGGGAGGGGAGCTGCGAATTTACTGCACTGTGCAGATGGTTGGACTAGATGACCCTGGGGGGTCCCTTCCAGCTCTATAATTCTATGAGTTTATATTTACCTTTTTTTTTTACTCCACTGATACCTCACCTTTCTCCCCAATGAGGACCTAAAGTGGCTGACATTATTATCGTCTCCATTTTATCCTCACAACATCCCTGCAAGGTAGGCTAGGCTGAGAATGTGTGTTATAATATGTTCCATTAATTGACAGAATTTGCCCAGGGGATGGCAGAAGAAACAGACTAGCTGGGACACAGGAGACTTGCCTGCTTCTGTGGGACGCCCAGGCCATGCATGCTGCTGGGCACTGGCTGCATCACGACCCAAAAAATCTGCTCCCCCACTCACTCTGTCTTTTAAAATTGTGTAACATCCTACCTGAAGAAGAATTCTGGTGTTCTTGAAAGCTTGCACAATATTTTGGGTCAATTTGATTGGCGCTAACAAAAGGTATTAGATAGATTTTATTCTTGTTTTTGGATTCTGCAAGGACCAATGTGGCTGTTTATAACTTTTTTCTCTTTTCATGGGCCATTCGGTGCCTTGCCTGCAGCAAGAGTCTTGGCAGTCTCCCTTCCCAAATACTCTGCTGCCCTCTGCCGACAGAATTCATGTTCAAGGGACTCAAAGGCGTCCCCATTTGATGGATCTTTTCTATGGAAAATCAAAAAGAGTCCAGTAGCACCTTTAAGACTAACCAACTTTATTGTGGCATAAGCTTTCGAGAATCACAGTTCTCTTCGTCAGATGCATGGAGGGCAAGAAGAAACTGGTCAGATATATAGGTGGAGAGGGGAGGGAGGAGTAGATGCAAACAGTAGCTTCTGATATGGAGATCAGTTTGCTTCTGTTAAGGAAGTCAGTTACTTCTGATAATGAGATAACCATTCATAGTCTCTATTCAATCCCAGCCCGACTGAGTCAAATTTACATATGAATTCCAATTCAGCAGCTTCCCATTGGATTTTGTTTTTGAAAGGTTTCTGTTGAAAAGGACCTTTAAGTCCTTTTCTATGGAGTCATGGATATTTTCATCAATTACTAGACTCAATTTAAGGTATTATTTATCACATACAAAGCCCTTCATGGCCTTGGTTTTGCATTTGGGGGAAAGGAGGGGGGAGTCTGTGCTCTGGCTTGGGTTCGGTTTCTGCTCCAGCAATCATCTCTGTGTTACATGAAATTCTTTGCCAAGGATCCTAAATGCTGCAATTAGTATACATTCAGGTCTATTGAGGATCTGGATAACTCAGTAGAGAAACAGCCAAGGGGGCAGTTCTTAGGTCCCTAGTGTTGCCAACCTCCAGGTGATACCTGGCAATCTCCTGGAATTACAACTGATCTCCAGGCAACAGAGGTCAGCTCCCCTGGAGAAAATGGCTGCTTTGGAGGCATTATACACCGCTGAGGTCCCTCCTCTAACTAAACCCTGGCCTCCTCAGTCTCCACCCGAAGATCTACAAGAACTTTCCAACCAAGAGTTGGAAAACTACTACTCAGGAGTCATTACCCATGGCTGCTAAGAGTGCAGTAGATTCAGGGGGGACAAAACAAAACACTCCTTTACTCACTGAATAATTAGACTGTGGAATTCACTCCTGGTGAACACGAGCATAGATGGTTGTAAAAAGGGGTTACACAGATTCATGGTCCATCAATGGCTCCTAGACTTTAAGTGACTGAAGAGAACCTCCTCATTCAGTCAACCTCTGAATCCCAGTGCTAAGAGGCAACATCAGGGGAAGGCCTCCGCACCTATGCCCTCTTTGTTGGTCTTGGAGGTCAACTGGTTGTCCACTGTGTGTGGAACAAGATGCTGGACTAAATGGATCGCTGGTCTTTCCCAGCAGGGCACTTCTTATGGGGGTGGGCCACAGTGATAGAGCATGGGATTCAATTGCAGAAGTCCCAAGTACAGCTTCTGGCATTTCCAGTTAAACAAGGCTAGAAATCAAGCTCCACCTCTACTCGAGGTTTTGGAGAGCAACTATTAGCTGCTGCAGACTGGCCCCTTGACCCTAATGAATCCCATGCACCCCATTCATCCCCCTGAGCAGCTTATGTGGGCTTTGAGAGAGGAGGTGCAAAACCATTTATCTGAACGGTGGCTTCAGAGGCTTTGGCCAATCTGTCTTTTGTGTGACTTGGCAATGGAGAGTGTGCGTGCACGTAATGTAGTTCCTTGTTTGAAGAGTTTGACAAGACACCCGTCTCCTTCAGTCTTCATACTGCCGCAGATCTGCTCCGTCATCAATAACTGTCATCGTCTCCTGTCTGCCTGTGATGAAAAGCGCTCATTTCACATGCCACAAGGTGATAGATGGGTGTTTCGCTATTGTTGATTTAAACAAAACAAAGCAAAAACGGTCTTTGTCAGACCAAGGCTTCATCTAAGTTAGCACTCTATTTCAAATTGAAGCCTGCCAGGTTAATTAGTAAATACAATGGACTTCTGTTTATAGGCTACTCTTTGGCAACCTCTGTGAACCCAACAGGCAGAATTATCATCATCATCATCATTATTCAAATTTCACACAACAGTCAATAATAAATAAAGATCATGTTATCATTGATTGGCCTTACAGAGCTGATACAAGTTTCTTCCAGAGAACTAAAGGTATTATTAAAGGTAAAGCACCGAGTCACCACTGACCCATGGGGGGACGTCGCATCATGACGTTTTCTTGGCAGACTTTTATTATGGAGTGGTTTGCCGTTGCCTTCCCCAGTCATCTACACTTTACCCCCAGGAAGCTGGGTACTCGTTTTACTGATCTCAGAAGGATGGAAAGGCTGAGTCAACCTTGAGCCGGCTACTTGAACCTGGCTTCCGCCAGGATCGAACTCGGGTCATGATGAGCAGAGCTTGGACTGCAGTACTGCAGCTTACCACTTTGTGCCATGGGGCTCCTATTATTATTATTATTATTATTATATTATTATTATTATTATTATTATTATTATTAAAATTTCATGCAACACAATTAATTATAAATAAAGCTCACACGTTATCATTTAATGACCTTGTTGAACTGATACAACTTTCTATTTTATTAAGCTTATGGGAACCCTACAGGCAGAATTATCATCATCATCATCATTATTGACATTTATAGTCTGTCTCTCTCATTGAGACTCAAGGCGGATTACACAGTGTGAGATTAGTACAGTCAGTTTCAAGGACATTGCCCTAACAGTGCCCTAGGGTAAATAAACACAAGTTTACGAAGACATAACATTAGCAGGAATCCAATACTGAGTTGAAGAGATGCTGAAACAGAACATAAGCGATACTAGGATTGACATTAGACAACATGAAGCACAGGTAGCTTATTGGAGAACATGTTTAAAACAACAGATAGTACCAGAGGAGTTAGCCGTGTTAGTCTGTAGTAGCAAAATCAAAAAGAATCCAGTAGCACCTTTAAGACTAACCAATTTTATTGTAGCATAAGCTTTCGAGAATCAAGTTCTCTTCGTCAGATGCATGATCTAAACTGGTCAAATACAGAAGAGGAGGGGAGATAGGGGAGAGAAGGAGACATATATCAGAAGGGGACAGGATGCAATTAGCGGGGAGGCAACCAAAACATTCCTTTGCTAGTAAATGTTTGCATTTAGAAAGAAAGATGATGTCTGTTTGCATTTGTGCCAGTTTCTTCATGAGGTTGATGGATTTCCTCTCCATTCAGCTGAATGCGTAGGTAAGGCAACACAGTGGTGAAGTCCATGGCCCTTAACTCATTCGCGACGCTGTCCTCAGTATCTGGTATTCAGGGGTATGCTGCATTTTGCCATGGAGGTTCCATTAAGCGATCACCGTCGCTAGATATACTGATAAACGTCTATCCTCTTCTGCAAATCTGACAGATCCTTCTTGAAATAACACTCATTACTAGGATCGGCGTCGACCGCAGCTGCGACTTGTTCCAAAAGTTATCTCTGCATTGTGTGAAGTAGTAGCAAACTTCTGCTAAGTTTCGCCTGCGTGGACTAAAAGCTGCGGAATTTACGCTTATTGCGCGTCCCGAAACTGACTCCCCCCTTGCTTACGTTTTTAACAGGGCAAGGTAAAGAGAATGGCAAAAGCGGGGCTTCATCGGCTGCTACTGAGCATGCTCTAAAGCAAAACTAAGGGCTCGGTAAGATCAATAGGCGGGCTTCAGTCGCTGCTACTGCGCATGCTCAAAGACTAGAGAGGGATACGAAGGGCATGCTGGCGGCTTCACCTGTAACTACGGCGCATGTAATAAGCAAATGAGGGCAGACCCGTGGCTTCGGTCGCAACTGTTGAGCATGCTCACAAGAGTCTTGGTGGGTCGGCGGGAGGAGGAGCCTTCCCAGTCAGCCTTGGACCTTTTTGTCGCGTCGCCGGTGCTGGAGGTAGAGGGACAAAATCAAGCTTCAAGACCTCAGGGAGGCCCAGGGTCGCGGATATTTTAACAAAGGCTGAGCTGCACGACTGTTCCCCCCACCTTCACAGTCTGGGCTCCTTTATCCGCTGCGGAACAGGTAGAAGTCCAACAGGGGAAACCTGGCCCAAGAAGGGAAGCGCGTCAACTCGACCTGTTGGGCTACAGACTGTCATACCGGCGCTTGCAAGGCTCGGGTGTGGTTGGCGTGGTTTTAAGTCTCCGTGGATCGGGATGGGAGGCTTTTCCATGCTTGGTCAGAAAGGAAAAGTTTCGGGGAGGGGGGCGGCTGGACCTGTTGGATGGCTGCCTGCATGGGGAGATTCTTTGGGGCCGCACCACTTGGGGTGGTTTTAAATCTTGTGGGGAAGGTGCTTTCCCCATATTTGGGGCTGGAAAATCACCCCAGAAAGGGATATGTGGTTGTTCTGGAGGGCGGGTGGCTAAGTCCAGGCAGCCTCTTAGCGTTGGGCTCCCTTCTCTGACCCCATCCCATTTTTCTTTGACAGGCCCTATTGGGGATGCCGGACCTGAGTGCGGGTGAGGATGCCGCCTGCACCCAAAGGACCAGGGAGGCCCTGCATGCAGATCTCTTGGCTGCTGACCTCAAGTGCAGCTTCTTCGTCTCGGCTTTGCAGAGCTACAAGCGGGATTCTGCTCTCCGGCCCTTCCCAAGCTTCTATGCCACTGAGGAGGCCAAGGACTTTGAGGCTTTGGTGAGTTGGTACAGGTGTGTGTGTGTGTGTGTGTGTGTGTGTGTGTGTGTGTGTGCAGACTAGAATTTGACTTTTGTGGTGCAGAATTTATTTTATTTATTCACTCTACTTGGACTCATCCAGGCAGATAAATATAATAGTCAATGGGATCAACTACTGGGAAAGAAAATGAAATGCCTAGGAATAACAAACAATATGGTCAAAGACTACAGAGACCAAAGATATAATTAGGCAAATAAAAATGTGTGTTAGGAAGTTGGACATTACTAGTACGTCTGTTAGGACACGGAGGGTATGTTCGACTCTTTAGTTTGGTATTGCCCTCCCGATGCAACTACCAAAGTATTTTTATCATCTTGACAGTACCAAAGCTCAGAATAGCTTTCACACTGGCAAGAAGGAATGCTCTTCCTTCAGCAGTTTTGGAAGGTAGATACAAGAAAGTACCATATGCTAATAGAACATGCAGATGCCCATATGATAAAACTGAAACCACTGAACATAGGATTATAGCATGTCCCAGACTTAATGAGTTGAGAGCCAGCTTAATCATCCCTCTACTTAAAAATAGGGAACTACCTAATGTGAGAGCCCAGGTGACATGGTTGCTATCGGATACAAATGCTTCCGTTACTCTTTCTGTGGCAAAATATATCAGGGCAATAATTAAACATCAGAGACATGATAATCAAGTAAGATTCTTCCCATTTTAATTTCTGCTTAAGGCATTAGCCATATGAGCAGTGATCGATAGATATTCATTTCTTTATTTGCAACATTTATACCTTACCTTTCTCCCCTGTGCGGACCCTAAACAGCTTACAGTCTGCTCCTCGCCTCCATTTTATCTGTGAGGTAGCTGAGTGTGTGTGTGATTGGCCCAAGGTCATGTGGTATGCTCCCACGGCAGAGTGGGCATTCAGGCCTGGGTCTCCCAGATCTTGGTCTGACACTCCAACCGTTAACATGTCCCGGGTTCAGAATTCTATTCATTTTTGAATTTCTTCATTTACCGCCTCAGAGAGTTTTAATTGTAATTTTACCTTAGTTCTGCCTAAAAACAAGTGCCTAAAATGGCTTGCAGCAATTTTAAAACCACCATAGATGGTTGTTTGGGGAGGTGGTTTGTAATGAGGTTTGGGTCCAGTTTGTAAGGGAGCAGGGTTGCTTCCTGGTCTCTGTTGAACGACCTGAGCAATGATGTCTGAAAGCTTCTTCTGGTGCTGAACTGAACATGAAGGTTGATCCTGGAAGGAGGGGGCTCTCAGCTGGGACTGACTCCAGGCCCAATGGAGCCTCCTGCCTTCTCTCCCTCTGGCTTCAGCCGTGGAGATACTATGAAGTGGAGAGGCTCCTGGTGTGAGGCTGCAGGTCATTTCTTGAGGAATTTCTAGAACCCACTTCTTCGGGTCTTATTTATTTATGTTCTTCCTTTGTTCACAGTCCCCCTTTTCTCACTGACTCCCAAGGTGTATTGCACAGTTGAAAACAGTATGATCAAAGCAGCATACGTACATTCAGCAGTGCGATAAAGGGGTTACAAAATTAGTGCTAAACCATGTACTCTAAACCATGTAAACTAGTATATAATATGTACAATAGTGCTACAAAACTGGATTACAAAATCAAGGAATCCGCAACAGGATGGTGTATACAGTGAACAACACCGTAAAACTACTTAAAAATTTCATAGACAATAACTCTGATCCTTTATTTTTTTAAAAAAATGTTCCTGAACAATGAGGGGAAACAGCGCCCAGTATAATTTATAAAATGAATACAGGTCTGAGAGCTCCTTCCGATTTCTTTTCTACGCGCAGTTTGCCCAGAGAACTGTCCCTGACAGGGCAGGATGTCAACGTCCCTGAGTCAGAATGATCTCTTACCACACCTTGGAAGTGGGCCAGAATTCGTCAGCAGGCGACTGTCAGTTGTTGACATTGCAGAACAGAGAGATGGCTTTCTTGCTAGGTGGCGGTTCTGCACCTCAGGCCTAAGATTTCAGGAAAAGGATCCCTTGCGTTATCTCAGTAAAATTATTATTATTAAATACAAATTTCATTCAGTAAACGGAAAATTGGATACAAAGATTTACAAATTCAGCTTCAGTTCTATAAACAAATCATACAGGCGTTCTTAAGTTCAGCTGTCCATTCTAGTCAGAATAACAGTGATCAAATTTATCTAACTTTTTACCAAGCAGCGTACAGGCTAGTTTACTCAGCTGTACATGTTCCTTTAGTGTCTTGGCAAAATTAGATATTATACATGGCTCATTAGATCCAGTGTTCTGTTTGCTTAATTCTGTACATTGTGTAGCCTTGAAAACTTCTTGAGGTCATTTGCAATCACTTCAGGTGCTGAGAAATGCAAATAATCCCACTAGTACAAGAGTGAGGAAGTGTATGTGAAAATGACACTGTGTGAGATACACAGAGATTTATGACCCATGATCTATTTAATTGCTGCTAAGGAGGGAGTGAAGATAGGCAGCGCGGTCCTAAGCAAGCATACTCAAAAGAAAGTCCCATTTTGCAAAATGGTATTTATTCTCCTGTAAATGTGGTTAGAATCCCCCCCCCACACACACACACTTCGCCATTGAAACCTGTTTGGTGACCTTGGGCCAGTTACACACTCTCAGCCTAACATGGTGTTGTTGTGAGGATAAAATAGAGGAGAGAATTATATAAGCCACCTTGGGTCCCCATTTGGGAGAAAGGTGAGGTGTAAATGAAGGAAAGAAAGAAAGAAAACTTCCCCAGTGTCGCTCACACTGGAACTGCTGTTTGCCCCTTAGCGGATACCTGAAAGGAACAGAATTTTGTTTTCCTTTAAAAACAACCCATCTTCTCTAGCTTGACCTTTAGTTAAGTTTATCAAAAGTCCCAAGTTACATTTGTCTCATTAAGTGAACTCCAAAGGCCAGTGGTAGCGTGTATACGAGTGCCATTTTTACCAGCTCTTTATAATTTTGATGGTTTTAATTCTTCTCTGTTTTCTTTTTGTGGTTGTTTTTAAAGGAAAGGTTGTTTCTTTTTTATTTGTTTATTTTTGCAATCTATTTTATGAGCTTTTTTCCTGGTAATTCTTATTTATGCTCCCATATTTTTAATTCGGAAAGAATATATTTAAGAAGTAATCATCTGGCAGACGATCAGTTTTAGGTAGAGAATTGTTAAAATAACTCTTCCTGGGTGGGTGTTGGAGATTCCTGGGTTATTTTAAGTGTTGGTAATAATTACTAACAGAAACAAAGCGGAGCTTTGCTAGCAGTCTGCGAGCCTGGAAGCCACGTCAAAGAATGCTACTGATGCCAGCAAGTAGTTTTAGGCAGGGCTTTTTTTCTGGGAAAAGAGGTGGTGGAACTCAGTGGTGGAACTCAAGACTGTACAATGACATCACTTTGGGTCAGCTGGAACAAGCTATCCCTCTGGAACTTTGGTCCAATGATGTAAGTGTTGTCATTTTAAAGTTTAAATCACCCTTGGTGGAAATGGTCACATGGCTGGTGGCGCCGCCCCCTGATCTCCAGACAGAGGGGAGTTTAGCTTGCCCTCTGTGCCACTGGCCCACGCCAGTGGCGCGGAGGGCAATCTAAACTCCCCTCTGTCTGGAGATCAGGGGGCGGGGCCACTGGCCATGTGACCATTTTCAAGAGGTGCCGGAACGCCGTTCCACCGCGTTCCCGCTGGAAAAAACTCCCACTGAGGGCGAGGGTGATTTAAACTTTTAAAAACTCCCCCCTTGTTCCAGCTGACCCAAAGTGACGTCATTGTGCGGTCTTGAGTTCCACCACTGAGTTCCATCACCTCTTTTCCCAGAAAAAAAGCTCTGGTCTTGCTTATGCTTAGCTGCAAGTAAGCCCCATTGAACTTAGTCGAGCTTCCTTCAAAAGCTGCTTTTCCTTGCCCACTAGGGGTCTCTGTTGAACCACGAGAGATGATCAAGAGAAGCCAGAAATATCCCCTAAAAGTGTTTTTTTCTGTCTCTCAGCTTGCAGACACAAATGCATTGGTGGGCCTGAATGAGCTCCTTGCGTCTCCCCAGAAAGCAGCCCAAAGGGCCTGGGAGCTGCTAGGCTGGATTCTGTCTTCCAAGGCCTTGACCATACACAGTGCTGACAAAAATGAGGTAAGAGGGAACCGTATGGAGCGGTTTGTCAGATCTTCTGCTCAAGGCGATTCCAGGGAATCGGCTGCATCTGGGACTCCAGTTGGCAGACAAGAGTCACTTCAAAGCATATTTAAATAACATCATTTACTGCTTGGGTGTGTGTGCAATTAATCTTTTGGAGAAAGACAGCTGGCATATGCCATTCTTTTTTATTATTTATAAAAGCAGCTTGCAGTTAAGTAAACAAGGAAGACTCTCTCTCCATGGAAAGAGTGGAAGAACTCTTTGGGGTATAAGAGCAAGGTTGGGGCACCAGGTTCTGTTTTGTCATTTTCTAAGATTTCTTATTAAGGCTCCCTAACCTGGATAGCCCAGGTGAGCCTGGTCTCATCAGATCTCAGAAGTTAAGCAGAGTTAGCCTTGGTTAGTCAACTGAATGGGAGACCTCCACCGAAGACCAGGGTTGCAAAGGCAGGCAATGGCAAACCGCCTCTGTTAGTCTCTTGCCCTGAAAACCCCATTAGGGGTCGCCGTAAGTTAGCTATGACTTTAGGACACTCTCTACCTACTACTTATCAAGGCCATGTTGTTTGCAACTTAAGAGTATGGAGCCAGTGGCAGAAATCAGGTGGTTCTAAGGCATGAAATAGGTGTAAAGGGGCAGCTAGTGGATGACTCCCTGGGGTGACGTGCTGTATTGATGAAAGCGGCACCCTGCCGGCATTGTTTTCCTTTTCCAGAAAGAAACATCCTTTTATAAGTTCCCAAGAGGACCATACATTTAATTTTGAGATAATGGAAGCAATCCTAAGCAGGTCTACTCAGAAGTAAGGCCCATGTTTTTCAATGGGGCTTACTCCCAGGAAAGTGTCCTTAAGATTGCAGCTTGTACGTTTGAATTAAATACAGATTTTATTTTCAATTCATTTATTTTTGAAAGAGATTTTTTCCTGATGTAACTTAAAAGTGGGAGAGAAGGCGGCATGGTATAGCCCAGTCTCGTCAGTTCTGCAAAGCTAAGCAGGGTCAGTCCTTGGATGGGAGACCACCAAGGAAGACTCTGCAGAGGCAGGCAATGGCAAACCAACTCTGCTACTCACTTGCCTTGAAAGCCCCAGCAGGGGTCGCCATAAATCAGTTGTGACTTGACGGCACTTTACACGCACATAACAAAATTCTTATCTGTATTTTAATCTCATTTTGTATGGAGTCTCTGTACTTAAAAATTTTATATTTATATTTATATATGCCAATAAAGGCTTGCTTGACATAACTTAAAATTGGTTGAAATTTTCTAAAATCTGATTTAAAAATGTAATGTTTATCTACACTAGCTGGAGGCATGCTTCCTTCTCAACGCAAAACTTTTTTGAACAGTGAGGGTATTTTTTAAAAAAGCTTTATCCATCTTCTGCTCTTGCTATCTCTGTGCCTGGGTAGCATTTGTGAATGAGTACTTTGGGCTCACTGGAGTCTCATTTAATTTTTTTTCTAGCATGGCAACAGTCTGGGAACAGTTTGGGAATGTTATGCTTCAGGGTGGGGTGGGGGGAATCCAACCCTCTTCCAAGTAATATTTCTCCAGCGTAAGGATCCTTCCTTCAGTGAAAGAACCATTAAAATTGGAAGAAGTCTCCTTAGACTGAAGGAAGTCCTGAAGCTTCAGCTAAAAGGAAAAGATGAGGTATAAAAATTTAAATAAATAAAGCTTTGCTGAGTGGAGTCATAGAATAGGGGTAGGATCCCCCACATTGCTTTCATTTTGAGTTTTGAAAACCAAGGAGCTGTTTTTTTCCCCTAAGCTGTTTAACCAATAACCGAAATAAACCTTGCTTGCTTTCAAGTATAAGAAGATAGAAGAGTTGACCGGAGAGCCCAGTGTGGCGGTCCCCGTGCCGGATTTCCTGTTTGAAATCACCTACTCCAGTCAGCTGGAGGCCAAGTTTGAGGAGACCCGGAGAGGCAGAGACCTCATCTATGCATTTCATGGGAGCCGGCTGGAAAACTTTCATTCCATCGTGCACAACGGTTTGCAGTGCCACTTAAACAAGGTGAGGGTCTCGGATTTGTCTGTGCCCTATTCCAGCTAGCTGCTGTTTTTAAGGGCACGTTTACGTCTATTCTGTTGTGAAGCAAGATCTGAGTCCAGTAGCTCTTTAAAGACCAAGAAGATTATAAACTTTTGAGCGTCCAAATTATTCTCATCAGATATAAAAGGGAGCGTATCCCCTGGAAATCTTGTTGGTCTTTAAGGGGCTACTGGACTTGAATCTTGCTCTTCTACTTGCTCTCTCTTAGATTTTTAAACATGGTTAGTTACATTAACAACCACTGTTTTCTTTTCTAAATTTGCTTTTAACTGTTTTTAGAATGTAAAATTTATTATGTCAGCTTAGCGCACGAAGTTGTATGGTTTGGTGTCGCAATATCGAACAATAAAGTGGCTGGCCCTGCAGTGTGGAGGAACCCAGTGGGCATCATCCACAGAGAAAGTTGGCATCTTTACATACCCCGAAGAGTGCAGAATAATACGATTTTATAAATTAACCTGTAGAAAAAATGTGGGGAGCCACCACAAGTGGCCCAATAGCAACTGAATAGAAACCAGAAATGGCAAGAACAGTTGTGAGTCAGTTCAGGTGGGGAAAAGGCTGGCTCATACCTCTCATAGGTCACCAAACCCTGGAGGGAGAGATTTGGGGAAAGGGTTTCCAAACAGTATCCCCCTCACCTGTGTTTTTTGTCACGGGCTTCCAGCTTGTATTTAGGAAACGTAAAGTACAGATGAAGCTGCCATCTGTGGATCAGACCCTTGGACCATCAAGGTCAGCATTGTCAACTCAGACTAGCGGCAGCTCTCCACGGTATCAGGCAGAGGTCTTCCACATTGCTTACTGCCTGGTCTTTTTAACTGGAGATGCTGAGGATCGAACCTGGGGCCTTCTGCATGTAAAACAGAGGCGTTACCTCCCTGAGTCACAGCCGCTTCCCAATATTAAGTAGAAATTCTTTAGTATTTTTTTTAAAAACTAAGACTTACAGATACATCCTGTATTAGAGAGAGGGTGTGGCTGTACCCACTGCTGTAGAAACCACTCGCACGCTTGTCTCTCCTGTTTGATGCATCAAGATGGGTAGCTGTGTTTGTCTGTAGCAGTAGAAAAGAGCAGGAGTCCAGTAGCACCTGTAAGACTTAACAAAAGTGGTGGTAGTGTATGAGCTTTTGTGAGTCTCAGCTCACTTCTTCACATTTTGGTATCTGGAGAAGTGAGCTGTGACTCGCGGAAGCTCATACCCTACCACAATTTTTTTTTAGTTTTATAGGTGCTCCTGGACTCTTGCTCTTTTCTGTTGCTTGATGTAGACATTTAAAAAATTCTGACATCTATAGACAGGACAGAACTTCAATACCTTCTGGGCAGGAAGGGTGACTGCAGTTCAGGTCCAAGTACAACACCCTTTTATGCTTTTCCAGACCTCCTTGTTTGGGGAAGGAACCTACCTGACCAGTGACCTGAGCCTTGCTCTCCTCTATAGTCCCCATGGACTCGGCTGGCAGCACAGCGCAATGGGCTCCGTTCTGAGTTGCGTGGCTGTGTGCGAGATCATTGATCACCCCGATGTAAAATGCCAGGTGCAGAAGAAAGGTGTGTCTTGAAGAACTCTGAAGCTGTCTTATACCAAGTCAGACCTTCTAGCCCAGCAGGGTGGACTGATGTGGCTGACAGTGGCTTTCCATGTCTTCCTTGGAAGAAGGTCCACGGTTGTCATGTCCCCCAACTTTGCTCCATTTACAGTACAATCCTAAACAGAGTTACTCCAGTCTGAGCCCATTGAAATCAATGAGCTTAGACTGGAGTAACTCTGTTTAGGATTGCACTGCTAATCTCTAAATGGGTCTCTTTTTCCTGTACAGATTCTAAAGAAATAGACAAGAAGAGAGCCAGAGTGAGGAACAGCGAAGGGGGCGACGTCCCCCAGAAGTACTTTGTAGTTACGAACAATCAGCTCATACGGGTGAAATACTTGCTAGTGTATTCACAGAAACAGCACAGGAGGTAAGCCTCTTCTTTACAGTGGCCACCCCCAAAGGTGAAGAGGGTCAAAATGTTCCATGTGTGTTCCTGTTTTCCCCCTGATCACCTCCAGCTAGGTTATGTTATCAAACAGGGAGGACAAAGTGCTCACAGATTTTTAAAAACCTTTAAACCCTGAGTGTATTCTTATGAGCTCCTCATTGTATTTTTCACCCAGCTTTTAAGCCTCAGGAACTTTGGGAAGTTTACATACAGACCCTGCCAAGATTTAAATTGCAATTAATTGGCAGTAACAACAGTTGATGAAACTGCATTTTTAAAAAAAATTAAACATATTTATTGAATATTTAATATAAATATTGAATATTCAATAATATTCAATAAGGATACAAGGAGATTAGAAAAACATCAATGATAAACTCGAAGTTGTGTTACAAAAAAAGTGCTAGTTACAAATTTAAGTATATGTAAGCATTCCTTAGCATTTTTTTAAAAACAATAATAGAAAAGATAGTATAGTTTGGCATTATGGATCTTTATTGTGAATTGGTTATGAGCTGAGTACAGATCGATAGAGTTGGATAGGGGCCTGTAATTCTTTTTCCATGATAAATTCGTAAAAGGGTAGCATTTTTCGTAAAAGTAAGAGCTTTTAGGAGATGTATTGGATTTATGTAAATTGTTTGTTATCTTTTCGATGATAAAATAGTCCCATATATTCAGATACCATTGACTGATTGAAGGTTGTGTCGGTTTATTCCAGTTTAATGTTATTAAATTCTTGCAGCATTTAATAGAGTTGTTAATCATTCACGTTTGAGCATAGGGATTTCAGTAGTTTGCCATAAATCTAAAAAAATTAACTGCGGAGAAAATGGAATCTTATAGTTTGTTAACGACACTGCGTTTTTGAAAATCTGATCAAACTGATTAGCGGTGTGAGTTAAATCCTTTTCAGATCGTTGCCATCTGTAAAAAACTGCCCAGGGTGTGGTGGGCTGGCAAAGGTGTCTACCTTGCATGTGTGGACTCAGTAACAATGGCATTTTTTTCCTCCATGCAGGCCTGCCAGTCAGTCTTGGTTTTCCAAACACTGTTTTGCTCTAATGATGACTTTCTACTTGCTCCTATTGCTTGCCATTGGGGCCTGCAACTCTCCAACTTTTGCCTACTATTGGAACAAGATTTTTGACATAGAACAATGAACTTTTCCGGCCTCAGCCGCGATGTCGACTTTTTACCACGTGCCTTAATGTGAGAGCTGTAACGTTTTTGTTCAACCAGAGCTCTGGAGAGGGTCTCGGGGAGGGACGGAGAGGTGAGCTGGGCGGGTTCCGCTGCCTTAAGCTTCCCAGCAGACCGTGACGTAGGATTTTGGCTTCAGTTTTGTCTTCTTTCCACGAAAAAGAAACAGTGAGATGGAGTCCTCTGTCTCCGGCCCTGGGAAAGGTGGAACAATGCAGATGGCCGGAAGGGAAAGAGACGCTGAAGAAAAATGGCCAACCAAGGTCCACGTGGAAACGGCAGTGTTTGGGGAGCCTCTTCTTCCACAGATTCATAGTACCTCTGAAGCAGTCAGCAAGGCCAGATGTTCTGTGCTGGGTGTCTCCCTCAGAGCTTGACGTAAGAGCTCGTGCCCTTTTTTACAGCTCTAGGCTTTAGACAACTACTTGCTGAAGCAATTTTGAACTCAAGCAGGTTTCAGAGGAGGGTGTGGCTGTGTGTGTAAGCATCCTCGGCTTTTCTAAAGGGTTCTGGCTATCGTGTGTCAAATGTTCATGGGAAATGTTCACACAGTTCAGAGCAAGATGTGCAGACCTGGCTCCCATCGTCCTCCCCAGTTATTATGCCACCCACCCCCCATCTCACTTGTCCCCTAAAGCCAAACTGCTGTTCTCCTTTTGAGCTAGAAGGGTCTTGAGTTGAATCCTCTTCCTCAAAAGGTGAGTAACCAACCCCCGACAATATCAACCCATGCAAAATAGACCGCAGTGCCTCTAACAGAGACCGGGTGCCTCCCAGAGGTGGCATTTGGTCCTCCCAATTGTAGCTAACTCACAAATTAGAGACGAAAAAAGGAATTTTTTTTCATAAGATGGTTCAGGTGCAGGGTTGTTGTGAGGATAAAATAGAGAACAATGTAAGCTGCTTTGGATCCCCATTGGGGGGAAATGCGAGGTGTGGTGGAATAGATCCGGTGACCCGTGAGCACTACCCCACTTTTGCTCTCTGGGTGTCGGGTTCACCAGTGGCAGTCCACGTCTCTGCCTGGCATGTGCTACCCTCAGAGGGGCTTTAACTCCTCAAAACTTTTGCCACCACTTGGCCTTGGGTGGAATTGCCTATGGCAAGGGCCAGGGCTCCCTTGCGCAGGCTTAACACTCTGAGTCCTGCCTGGTGCCCTGTCTCCTGCTACCTGGCACCTGCTTACTGCAGGGACGATTTACCACACTTGTGTGCACCGCAGGGGGAATCAGCCAGTTGCCTACCTTCTTGTTTTAGATAGTTTGGCTGGGCAGTGGGAGTCTATGTGGTACAGAGAACAGCCACCAGCATTTAAGAATTAAAAAAGTGTTTATTAAAGACAAGAAGGAAAAAATGTTCACACTCAAACTTTTAAGCACAGCACCAAAGCAAGCAAGCAGAAAGAAATGGGTAATAACGCTGTGTCTCCCTTTGTGCATGCCTGTCTTAGACCTCCTGTTTAGGCAGGCTGTCTATCTTAGAACGTTCCAGCTTATTGAGAAGTCCTTATACCTCCCCTGGTTCAGCCCTGCAGCTTCCACATGGTCAGTGGCCACCAGGTGCAGGGGGCCAACTCTCAGCAGCTTTCAGCTCACATCAGCCAAGGAGACCCTCCTCCCCCTGTGTCCGGAGATCTCATCTCGCCCTTTGCCCACCCCTGGGCAAGTCAAAGGTGCAGTCAGAGAGGCTTTTCCTAGAGGTTCCAGGAAGAAAGCTTTCTGGCATTTTAGTCCTCCAGGTCTCTGTCCCCCCCCCCCTACATACCTGGAAGGGTAAGCTTCTAACAAGAAAGCCTTTGGGCTAGATCTGCCTTACTAAAACCCAAGACTGGGTGCAGCGTAGAAAGCACCTGGCTTTCCCTCCCTCCCTCCTACTTGTTCTGAGGGCCAGGCTACAAGAGACAAAAGGCACAGATTGGACACTTGTCAGCTTCCCTCAAGTTTTGATGGGAAATGTAGGCGTCCTGGTCTTGCAACTTGGCTCTCTGCCTGCTGTCCAATGGATTTTTCAACTGTCACTTGTCCAACATTCCGCCAAGCTGCCTACATTTCCCATCAAAACTTGAGGGAAGCTGACAAGTGTCCAACCTGTGTCATTCGTCGCGTACACGAGAATAAGAGAGACGCAATGTTCACTGGGAAGCATAGTTCAATTTCACCTCTCTACAGAGCTAGCAAAGATGCCTCCTCAGAGGGTTTGTTCGTTTCCTCTTCGCCTCTGGGAAGGGGAGATGAAATTGACAGAGGGGAAGAGGAAATTAACAAACTTGGAGGATCTTTGCTGGCTTTGTAGAGAGATGAAATTGACAGAGCCTTTGGCTCTGTCTTTTTAAACTACACTTCCTAGTTAGCATTGCGTCTCCTTACACTTGAGCATTCTCATGTACAATGTCTCATGTAGAGAGGCACTCAGCTAAGAGAGACTTTTTCATTTAGGGGTGACGGTTTTGATACAGTCCGAACCAACAAATGAAAGCATTTCTCCACATGGGGTTTGAAGTTAAAAAAATGCAGCAAGGAGTGGTAGCGGTGTAGGTTAAAATAATTTGTGTGTAGAGGGTGTTTACACCCTCAAGCTTGGGTTTGCATGGCTGTGCTGTGCTGTACAGGTTTTTTCCCCCCAAAAGGCACCTGTTTGTACCCAAATTCTTGCTGTCTCCCGCCCTTATCATGTTGAGCCTTGGCTCTGAAACAGAACAGGATTAGGAGCCTTGCTGGCAATATCGTAGCCTGCTCTGGTTGAGGGACTGCAGGGCAGAAATGTTTTAAATGCTCTTTTGCACTGATTTCTGCGTTCGGTACAGACACCCTCACCTTCCGCGTTCTTGAAGCGGATCTGTATTATGTGAGCATCGCAGGCCCCACGCGCTCCTTTGGTTCTCTTGCAAAGAATCATATCTGTGGCCACGTAGCCCAGGCTCCAATGCAGGAAGAGAAAGTGACCTCAAAGTGAAAGAGAAGGTTAGCTTAGCGAGCCCACCTGAGCTGAAGAAGTACAAGCCTATTGCCTGGCTGGGGTAACAGGCATCACACCTTTTCTTAAGTACAATATATGAAGCATAATTCTATTTTCCAGTTTATTTGTAAAAATATTTTTGTATAAAAAATGAGAGGGGGCATAATAAAAATACCAGCTGCTTGCGGAGCCTGAAAACTGACTCTGGATCTATGTACGTGCCGGGAACAAGTGCCTTGAAACGCGTGCTGAAAGACATGGGTTCAAGGCCCACCTCTGCCCTAGGCCTTCACCAGGCAAATCACTGTCAACTTCAATCCTGCATTTTTGTTAAGTTAGTATGATGCTAGCCCTACCTCACAGGCTTTTTTGGTGAAGGCCATTGCAATACATAAACGGTAAAGCACTTTGGATGCTAAAATGTCTATATTCTATCTGTGCAAAGCAACGATGGTCTTGGTTTACGCTGTGGAATGGGGGTGGGAAACAGCTTGAAGCAGAGGCCGGGTTCCCAAAACACTATGAATGAAATGCCCAAGCATGGAGTTCTTGAATATCGCTTTCTTTCCTGTGTTCTTTATAGCAAACATGTTCTGGAACAGAAGGGATTCTCAAAAGCAGTTTGTGATGGTTGCGGGGGGGGGGGGTGGAATGAGGGGCCAAAACATCTTTCTGGTCTGGACCGTGCCTTGGGCCTGCTTAAAGTAGCATTTCAGATCTTGGCTGCAGTTTTCAAAGCTGCCTGTGAACTGAACAGCAACGCCAGCAGCCACTCGGAATCCCACGATAGCCTTCTTTATTAGATTCTCCATCTTAGGCACCAATTCACTGAGTGTATTCTTTCCCCTCCCTTTTCTCCCCCCCCCCTCTATTCTGATCGATATTCTCCATCATTGCAAGCAGTCCAGCTCTTTCTCTAAGCCACAAAAGCTGTTCCTCTGGGCTCCCTGCCCAAAAAGCATCAATTTCCCCCAAACCTTCCCAATGTCATTGTCAAAGCAATAATGAGAATAAATGTGTGTTGGGGATGAGGGGTGAGATTGCAAGCAACCCAGAGAAGGAAGACCCCATGGCTGGATCTGTCACGCCCCTTGCAATAGCTCTGTGAGAAGTGTGTGTGTGTGTTTGGGGTGTATGTGCGATCCTCGGGGAAGATCAGCGCTGGGGAAGGGAAGGGAGCTTTTTCTGGTGCAGGGATCTTTAGCTTACAGGGAAAGGACCGTCATGGACTATGTCATGCTGAGCCCCAGTGGCTCTGGTGGCCCCCAGAGAATCGCCCCCCCTCAGGTGCTCTGCTATGCATCTGAACCAAGCAGCCCCTTCTTGTCTCTCCCCACCCACCCACCCACCCCAGTGATCCATGAACTAGAGTTTAGCCTGCTTGGGCTGCTATCCAGGTTCCTGAGCTATATTCTGAACTGTCTTGCCTTTCCTAAATGTGCTCATTTACGGGAAATCTTGCCTGCGTTGTGGATTTGGGTTTCTGCTGCCGCTTCGTGCTCTGGGCTGTTTCTAGAAGACAATAACATGTAAAATCCACTTCTTAAAGGTCTCGGGGGCCCTTGCTTGGTCCATGCAAAGAAAGCACGCGTGAGGTTAAGCAGACAAAGTGCTGGGGCGTAGGGTCACCAGGGGCAGGGAAGAGATCGAGCCTCCGTGGGGGAGCTGCCCCCAAACTTACCACTTGATCTTCTCCCCTGTATGAGTACATCAACGGAAGAGGATATGGGCCCTTTTCACACTACGTACCTGCTTCCAGAACATCGCGAAACGGAGTGCAAAAACCGCGGAAGATAGCGTCTTCTCGTGCGCGACATTGCGCAAAACTCTTGCGAGAAGACGCTATCTTCCGTGTTTTTTGCGCGGCATTTCGCGATGTTCTGGAAGAAGGTATGTTGCGTGAAAAGGGCCACTGTTCTGCTTTGGGGAATATGCACTGGCAGAAAGCGTTACACCCTCAGGGCTGCCTGCCTCCTTACAAATTCTCTCTCTACAAAACTCCTGACAGGCTTAAGGAGGACAGCGAAGCAAGTTGTGCAAGCAGAACAGCCTGTCGCCCTTGAGGTGCAAGACAGCTATAATTATGAGGGTAGAATATTCTGTTCAGGCCCAAAGACCTTTGGGGCCTGCCCACACATGCCCACAGCTTGCTAAGTACAGCTGCACTCCTGACACAAATAGCTGGCTCTAAATCCCATAAGAATGCATTTATTAAGATGCTTGAGTGTAAAGGTCATCATGGGACCCTGCTTGCATCTTTGGTAAATCCTTTCCTGGCTCTCGTACGCTAGCTAGCAGTTGTCATACACCTGTCTTGTGCCCTACACACCTTCCCAAATGCTACTCTATAACTTTTGCCATGCTGTCTAAAAAACAAAGTCACTACCAGAACCTCCTAGAATAAAGCTTGTATGTGAATTAGATTTATCCATACCAGTATTATGGGACGTCTTCGGCCTCTGAGGGCCACAGTTTTGACACCCGCAAAGCCAGACAGCTGAAGTTAGCTCAGAGCCTAAGAACTTTTTGTTGCTGCAGAGATTCGGATAGAAGCAGATGCCGGATGGCCTACTCAGTGTTACCAGGCATGATTTCAAACATGCATGTGAAAGGAAGGATCTAAAAAGAGGATTAAACCTTTTTAATGGAGCTTGGTTATACATTCAGCTGCAAGTTTTCTAGTATACATGTAACCAAGGTGAGACCATCACGTGCAAACTAGTCCTGAAGGTGCAGGTATTCCCTCTAGCAAGCTGTGTTCAGAGTTCCCCCATTGGAAGCAATTGAAGGTGCCACTCCGCTGTCGTGATAATCTCTGTTCCTCTCGGAAACAGACGCAAGCTTGCTTCTCTCCTGGCGGGTCACAGCCTTCTCAAGACTCCTGAGGCACGCCTTCATGTCCTCTCGAAAGGACGGGGTGTACAGCCCGTAAATGATGGGGTCCGTGCACGTGTGCAGCAGGCCAAAGAGAAACAGGAAGTGATTGATGTATTCCGGCATCTGACTGATCATGTCGGGCTGGAACCAGTACCACAAGCCCAGAAGGTAGTAAGGAGTCCAGCAAACAATGAAAGAAGCCACTATCACGATAGTCATTTTGAGTGTCTTCATGCGGGCCTTGGAAATGTGGTCGTCTTTGCCTCTTGCCAGACCTGTGGGAGGGGGTGACCAAGGAGTCAAGTAAATGGGATAGGCAAGATTGTTGACTTTGATTTTCTCTTAAAAGACCCAACTATTTGTTTTACTACCTTTTCAATGTGATTCTAAGCTAAAATCTGTGTTAACAACTTTACTTATTTCTATTTATTAATCCAGCTTTACTGTTCCTATTTATTAATATTATTTATTAATGTATTAATTATTAGTATTAACTGATTAAGAGAGCCAGTGTGCCGTGTGTCGGACTAGGATCTGGGAGACCCAGGTTCATATCCTCACTCTGCCACAGAAGCTTGCTGGATAGGGTTTCCAATCTCCAGTTGAGGCCTGGAGATCTCCTCGAATAAAAGTGGATCTTCAGATGATAGAGATCAGTTTCACTGGAGAAAATTTCTGCTTTGGAGGGTGGAATCTATGGCATAAAAGTCCCTCCTCTCTCCAAATCCTGTCACCCCCAGTATCCACCTCCAAATCTCCAGGAATTTCTCATCCCAGAATTGGCAACCCTATGAAGACCTTGGGCCAGCTGGACACTCTCAGCCTAACCTACCTCACAGGGTTGTGGTGGGGATAAAACAGAGGAGAGGAGAACAGCATAAGCTGCGTTGGGTCTATATAGGGACATTATCCAGCAGGGCTCTACTTATATTTTTATGGTTCTCTTCTCCTCTATTTTATCTTCACAACAACCAGAGCTTTTTTTCAGCTGGGATGTGGTGGAACGGAGTTTCGGCACCTCTTGAAAATGGTCACATGGCCAGTGGCCCCGCCCCCTGATCTCCAAACAGAGGGGAGTTTAGATTGCCTTCCGTGCAGCAGCGCGGAGTGCAATCTAAACTCCCTTCAGTCTGGAGATCAGGGGGCAGGGCCACCAGCCATGTGACCATCTTTGCCAAGGGTGATTTAAACTTTAAAAAACTCCCCCCTTATTCCAGCTGACCCAAAGTGACATCATTGTGCGGTCCTGAGTTCCATCACCTCTTTTCCCAGAAAAAAGCCCTGAGAACAACCCTGTAAGATAGGCTAAACTGAGATCCAGTGACTGGCCCAAATTTACCCAGAGAGCTTCCATAGCAGAGTAAAGATTCGATCCTGAATCTCCAGAGTATTAGTCTGGCTCTAACTTCTACATCACTGACTCGTTTTTGTCAAAGGAATCATTTTGCCGGCTGCCAAAGCAATGCAGCCAATTGGCTCCCGGTTCACTCCCGATGCAAAGCAATTCCGGTATGCTTACCTTTATTTATTTTCAGCTGCTTGCTGATCTCAAACAAGATGTGGACATAGCAAATGATCATGACGCTTAACGGGGTGACATAGAGGGTTGTGAAGGTGAACATATTGTAGGTGGTCTCCTGCCAGTGTTCCCGGAAACTCCCGTGCGTCACACATTGGGTGAAGTTGACCCCTGGGATGGTGTGAAGGTGGAAGATAAAGAGCTGAAATGAAAAAGGGGAAAGAGCTTAGGTCAAGTCAAGTCAAAAGAGTTTATTGTCTATAGCCATAGGCCGTCACAATTCACCAAACATTGACTAATAAACAATTAAGTCCCTTATCACAGTTTATATGGGTTACTAAAATTAATTAAAACAATACAGTATGCCAAACTATCCCAGGGGTCACGAAACAGCCTCATTCAGTACCACCTTAGGTCTTATCTTTTTGGCTGCGAGTGCAAACTGAGAGACTCTAGGACACGTGATTATCAGCGTCAGATAACAAAAACACAATCTTCTCGATTTCAGAGTATGTGTTTGTCACTGATAGGATTCTGGTCAAAAATTTAGCTCTGGGTACACTATATAATGGACAATAAAGTAGGTCGTGGGAAAGGTTCTCCTCTGTAGGTAATCCACAAATGCAGGTGCGATGCTCCATAGCGGTGTGAGAATAACGCCCTGCCAAAAGAGCTGTCTGCATCATCTGAAAGCGCAGAGCAGTGAAAGACACTCTGAGGTTGTAATGAGAAATACTGGCTAGGTAGGGAGATCTTGACTGGGCAAACGTAATTAGTTTATACCAAGGAGCTGCCTTAGATTTTGATATTGATAGCCGATCCATCACTGCATCTGACTTGTAGATCCACTCCTTAAGTGGAGCTCAGGTGTCCAATTGAACTTCCAGGAGCAGAGCAGGGATTCGAACAGGGGTCTCTCCGTTCCTAGTCTGAAACTCGAACCAATATAGAATCGGGCCTGGTGCTGGTCCTGCTGGGTTACTGGATTCTTACCTGAGGAGAGGCCAGCAAGACGCTTAGCATCCATGCAACGCAGAGCATGATGCGGTTCCGGTGGCTGGAATTTGCAAACGAAAAAGGGTGCAGGATGGCGGCGTGCCGATCTAAGCTGATCACCACCAGCACCAGGGCAGCCGAGTACATAGCAAAGAGCTTGAGGAAATTCAAGATTTTGCACAGGGCGTCGCCGGCGTACCACTGAATGGTGACGTTCCACACCGCATCCAACGGCATGACGGCCACGGTGACCAACAAGTCTGCCACGGTTAAGCTCAGAATGAGCAGCTGGACGTGGGATTTGCGCCGCTTCCTCACGACGCTGGCGAAGACAACCGAGTTGCTGCATGTCGCAAACACAAAGAAGCAGCTGGTGATGACTACCCGGACCTTGGCGGCAAGCGTGAACGTTGGCTCGACCCAGGCCTTTGGACAGGCAGAAACAGAACTGTTCTCATCCGCGGCATGGCATCTTTGCAGAGGATTCATCAGGGGTTCTCCTTCAGTCATTACCTAGAGGAACCAGCAATACAAAGAGGGAATGGTCTTCATGAGACAATAACGAAAAAGAAGGACCAATCAATCCAAGAAGACCATACAATATACTTCATCACTTAAACTCTTATTGTCAATCAATGTACAATCAAAGAATCTAATACGTCAACGGTGGCTACAGCACCTATGGTCACAGTGTTTTCCTGTTACTTTTTAATGCTTACAGGCACAAAACCTCCATAGCCACGAAACCATTCATATGCGGCAACGTTGTTTTAAATGCCGTATCGCCCCCGAAGGAGCTCCCGGCGGGAGAATGGCAACGGGTATGCCGGCTTCGTTGTTTCCCCGTTTCGCCGTACGCTGCTTCTTCATTAGCCTCTTTAATGTGCCTGAAAAGTATACAAGCATTCATATACTTAATAAAGACCTAATAATAAAGTGCATATGAATGGTTTCGCGGCTATGGAGGTTTTGTGCCTGTAAACATTAAAAAGTAACGGGAAAACACTGTGACCATAGGTGCTGTAGCCACTGTTGATGTATTAGATTCTTTGATTGTACATTGATTGACAATAAGAGTTTAAGTGGTGAAGTATATTGTATGGTCTTCTTGGATTGATTGGTCCTTCTTTTTCGTTATTACCTAGTCCAGTTTTTAAAGGAAATGCTGCGGATGGTGGTCACAAATACCAGTCTTGGGTGACCTAAAGAATTATTTGACTTGCAAGGTGTGATCTTGAACCACTCTTGTCTTACTGAATTTCCAGTGTCCACGTAACATAATTTTTGCAGGGAAAAGAGGGTGATAGGGAACGTGGAAATGAGATCTCCCTCCTTCCTGTGCACAAGACCCCATGGCTTCACCATTCATAAAATCCTATCCCACCCCCCCACCCCCCTTGGGCAGAATTTTGGCTTTGGACTCGCAATAATAAGCCAATAGCACCTTAAAGACCAGCTAAATTTCCAGGGTATAAGCTTTTGAGAGTCAAAGCTCCTTTCTGCTCTCAAAAGCTCATACCCTGGAAATCTAGTTGGTTTTTAAGGTGCTACTAGATTCAAATCTTGCTCTTTGACTGCAGACCAACATGGCTACCCACTTGAAACAATAAACCAGTTTTCCTGACGTTGGGTCTAGGTTAGAACTTTCCAGGGGGAAAAATGCACCTCTTGCTAAAAGGCATATAGAAGCTTAAATGTATTAAAAGCAACATTGGATCATGTCTGAAAATATTCCTAAAATACTAGTTGTTTCCAATGCTGTGTATATTTATGGTTCAGTCACATTTAAAGTATCTCCCAAATGGGCTACAGCAGTGATTTCAAAATAGTATCTCACCAATTCAGTGCCTTTATATGCTTTGCAAATGAGTCTCTGGTTAAGAGAGGGAGTTCCTAGGCATAGTGAATCTCAGAGGAGTAAATAATAACTGGAGAATGAAATCGGACTGATATTTATTTATATAGTACAGTTTTTACCTTGCTGAGCCTCTAAGGAGCATAATTCAGTCTCCTCACCTCCATTTATCTTCACAACAACCTTGTGAGGTGGGTCAGGCTGAAAGAGACTGGCCCCAGGTCACCCAACAAGCTTCATGGCAGAGTGAGGATATGAATCTAGAACTTCCAGATTCTAGTGTGACACTGTAACCCTTACACAACACTACCAACAGCCCATCTGACAGAAGAATGCCAGCCGATGACAAAATGCATTGTGGGAGGCTAGTTGGCAAACGAGAGAACCACCTCTGTAGCTCTGGATTCAGCAAGAAAATAAAAATAAGGGTTTTTAATTTTTTTTAAAGTTTTCCCTGTTGCTCAGAATGATTCCATCATTGCATAACTATTCACAGATGGGAATGACAGGTGTGCGTGGGTGTGGACATGCAAATATACACGCACGCACGCACGCTCTCTCTCTCTCTCTCTCTCTCTCTCTCGCTCTCGCTCTCGCTCTCGCTCTCTCTCTCTCTGCTTGGGTACAAAGCTGAGCCTTAAATTAGGCGCCCCAATTCAAAGAAGCAGCTCCACAATGTCAGCTGGTTCAAAGGTGAGAGTCAGTGTGGTAAAGTGGTTCGAGTGCCAGGCTAAGATTTGGGAGACCCAGGTCCTAATCCCCACTCTGCCAGGGAAGCTTGCTGGGTGATGACAGGGCAGTCATACACTCCCAGCCTAATCTACCTTACAGGGTTGTTGGGAAGATAAAATAGAAAACGGGAAAAATTGGAGCTGCTTTGGGGAGAAAAGCAGGGTATAAATAAAATATGAATTAAACAAAGGCACATGCCAGAGCTCTTCAGGTTCCCACTGATCTTGAGGGGTGCATCAGAAGTGTTCGGGGATAGCACGTTCATCTGGGACCTGCGGCTGCTTGCCCCAAAGTTCAACTAAACCTGATCCAGAGTGAGCGCTGTTATGATGTAGTGGTTAGAGAGATGGCCTAGACTCTGGGAGATGCCAGTTCGAATATCCACTCTGCCGTGGAAACTAACTGGGTGACTTTGGGCCAGTCACATAGTCACAATCTAACCTACCTCACAGGGTTGTTGTGATGATAGCAGGGAAGCAATGATGTAATCTACTTTGGGTTCTCACTGGAGAGGAAGCTGAAGTATGAATGAATATTCCAGTGAACCACAGGTGAAATTCCACAACAGGACTTTATGCCTTCTTAGCACCTTCTCATTAGCCCTGAAAAGCTACTTCTGAATTTCAGGGGACCCTCCAGAACAATGTGACCCTCCAGAACAATGTGACCCTCTGAATTCCAGGGGACCCTCCATACAATGTGGTGGCACGACCTGAAATTCAATGTAAATTGGCTCCCCCAGTTGTGGAAGGTGTCTTCACATTGCTTTTAGGGACAAATGGTCAGCCTTGAGGTGCATTCATGCTAAAGACAAATGTACAGCACAGCACTGAAGGTGGGAGCATTGAGAGTTTCAACTGCATTTTTGGCCTTTGTTTCAATAATACTGCCAAGAACCCGTCTGTCCTTGCTGAAAGGTTCGGGGGCCCAGGCTTCCACGGGAACTCTGCCCTGGATGGAAGTCCTGTACTTGAATCCTAAGTACAAGGGGACAGGCTGCGATCGCTGGTTTCCAATACAAAGGCACCTTATACATGCCCAGAGCTACATTTCTTTCTTACATTATTGTTTCTTTAAAGGACAAAACAACACAATAGGGGTGAGCAATGGTGCTTTGTAGGTACTCTTTCCCCTCGCCCTGCTGGTGTTAAATTTGCTCAGCGAGATTTGCAAGATCGAATTATCACTTTGTTCTGCTGTTGTGAACAGTCACTGTGCTGTGCTCATCTTGCGCACAGTGTCACAACTGGACATCTGGCTTTACATTTTGGCCCCATTGTTTACAGTGTTTTTTCTTGGTACACCAGCATGTTTGTGTGCATGCGTAAGACGTTGCTAATTCAGGCCATGCTGTTCATTTTATGAAGCCATGCCTGCAGATTTACCAAGCGGGCTCAATTTGCGACCCGCGGCGGGTGGAGGGCGCAGGGATGGCATCGTAGCCTTTTAAATCCCAACAAGTCTCCTGTTCCCTTCACCCTCCTCTCCCTTCGACGCTGGGCCTGCAAGCAGTCTCTAGTCCCCAAAAGCTTCTGCCAAAATCGATCTCCTAGCCTTTTCTTCTGGCTCCAAAAAATTGGCACAGCTACGCTTCTGAAATTAGACTCAGCACAAGGTTGTGGGGCTTATTTTTCTCCACTTCGATCTCTGGAAAGATACAGGATGCTCTTCCCAAGCATCCGCTGCTAACCCATCAATCTGCTGTAAGCAGCTTCTCACCTGAAAACAAGCTGAATTTCGAACGCACTTCAAAACGCTTTAAACGACCGCAGGTCAGGGACCATTGTGAGTGAAGAAAGCGTCCGACGCATAAGTCAGCATCTCAGGTTGCTTTTCAGCATCCGTTTAATGAGAAACAATCTATTAGGTTCTGTGGAAGTCAAAAGAAACAAAACCAGCAAAACCCGAAACATGGCAATCCGCTCCTTTCAGTGGGGCTCACTCCCTCTGTAAGTTCAGTAGCACCTTAAAGATTATTAACATCATTTATTCCAGCGTGAGCTTTCCTGAGACAGAGCTCACTTCTTCAGATACAATAGGAGAAAGGCTGCAGTCATTCTATAAACAACCTTGGTTTAATATTTGCCCTGGTTTTGACTAATACGTCCCTCTGCCCCACAGGAACTCAAAAACTGCAGTCCTCAAACTGCTTACCCCAAGTAGAAGTCCAGAAGACCACAATGAAAATCTTTACCAGTTATTCAAAGAAAATTTGGATCCAAAAAATGTTGTTTTTTTTTTAAAGGCAGGCATCCGGCATCTGAAAGGTTGCCAACTGATCTGCAGCCCTCTCTTCTTGGTGTGTTTACTAAGAAGTTAATCCAACCGAGTTCATTTGGGCTTCTGCCTCAGCAAATATGACCAGGACACACACATCTCTCACAACATACTGCCTAGAGAATAAGCCAAGCCAGGAAATCCGACCGTACCTGGACTCCACATGCCCTTCAAAGGAAAAGGGTGTTCGTTGGGGCTTTGCTTCTTAGCGGGTGCCAAGTCCTGCCTGTGCCGCCGCAGCCTTCAGTCTTGTACTTCTGCTTTCCTCTGGCACCCAAGATGTGAAAGGTGAGCCGGGCAGCTAGCGGTATGGTGCCAGGACTTTATTCACAAGCAAGACGGATGCCATCTCAAGAATGCCTTGCCTTGCAGTAGCTGTTTACAGTAACAGCCCCCCCCAGCAGTAACAGTCCCCCCCCCTCCACTTGGCTTGGTGGTTTTCTGGAAATGCAAAGTAGGAAAAAATGTCTTTGTTAGAACAGAGCCCAGCAAGACGATGTAGCTCGCAGAGACTCTCTCAGCAACTGGCCAAGATTTCCTCTGCAGTTACCTTTGAAAGACACACGCTGATTGTGCAGTGAGAGACCTGGAAGGAAACTGTTCCTCATGATTACTAACCATTGTAAAAGGAAGCCAGGACACTGCCCCTACAAGCTTGCAGTCCACAACTGAACAGTTCTGTGGGAGGGTAGATAGAATGGTCTTAGAAGAAATCAAGGTTGACTGGAATTGAGGGTGATGCTTTACCATTACCGTTGTGACCTGTGGTTGCTTGGACAGCCAGGGGAATGCTTCGCCCCTCCCCTGAACTGCTTCCCCCCACAGTTCCTTAATATTTATGTTATTTATTTACTTCATTTATACCCCACCATTCTCTTCAACGGGGAGCCAGAGGGGCTTATAAAACAATTTCCCCTTCATGTCCTCCTCACAACAACCCTGTGAGGTAGGTTAGGCTGAGAGTAAAACTAACTGGCCCAAGGTCCCCCAGCAAGCTTCCCTGGCTGATTCCGCACATGTTGGATAATGCACTCTCAATGCACTTTATCAATTGTTTGAGGTGGATTATTTGTTCCGCACACAAAAAAATCCGTTCCAAATGATCTATAAAGAGGATTGGAAGTGCATTATCCAACGTGTGCGGAATCACTCCCTGACAGAGTAGGGATTCGAACCTGGATGTCCCAGATCCTAGTTTTATTCTCTACACAGGCTCTTTTTGTTGCCCAGAAGAAGAAAGTTGTATGAGCCACAGCAGAAGTCTCCCTCTAATTTTTATTAAGTATTTGTGCAACTAGCCAAAAGTTCTTTGGCCTCCCCATGCCGCTCTTGTTTCTAGGGTGTCCTTGCCAGGGCCAGACTAGGAAAATAAAACAGCCTGGTATCAAGGCAGCCTGAATTGTCCCTGCAGTTCTCCACGCCAGTGTGGCAGCAGCTCCTTGGCTCAGCCCTGCCTGGTGGTTTTTATCCCTTGCCTCCTCTGCAAGATGGCCTCCTCTTCCAAAACTGCTATGCTGGCTCCAGGTGTGAGCTAGTCAGTCTGTGTGCTCCTGGCAGAGTTACTGGGCATTTAAGACTGGTTGCTCTTGCCTGGCAGCGGCCTAGAGTTGGCAACTCTGGGTTGGGAAAGTGCTGGAAATTTTGGGGTGGAGCCTAGGGAGGGGAGGGACCTCAGTGGGGTATAAGAGGAGGGCTTGATGCTGTCCCTTTCCTCAGGTTTCAGAGGGGGACAAACCAGAGAGTCAGAAAGATAGAAAGGTCAGGGCATTTGTTTACTGCTTAATCCTTACTGCCATGAACTATCCTTTGATGTATAGATTGCTAATCTCAGGACTTCCTCCTCATGACATCCTACTCTTCCTCCCTTTGTCATACTTCTACCTCTTCTCTCCATCTTGCACCATGGATGCAGACTTGTCCTGCCACCCATTTCCCATCCTTAGACTATATAAATTGACAGAGATCTATCCCTCCGTTTTACTATCAGAGCATGGAGTTCCTATAATAAAGAACTCTTATTTCTTTTCTGAATTTAAGTGTAATTTTGTTATTTTCTCTCACACACTTACACCAGCCAGCATGCTCCAACCACCCATCACATTTTCTCTACAAATTGATGCTACTCGGCTAGTATCCAGTTATGGATACCTTTTTATAGGTTCCAAGGCCAGCTATATTAATTTTTAATAATAATGCCATAGAGTCTGACCACTAAAGCAGCCATTTCCTCCGGAGAAACTGATTGCTAGTCTGGAGATCAGTTGCAATTTCAGGAGATCTCCTCCCGGACCAAGGATGTCAACCCGATAGCAGCCTTCCAGGGCAGCAGACTCCTTCCCCCACTGAATGCTCCTTAGGGTGGCCAAGTAGATCCTTCTGCTTCAAGATCTGGACAGAAGGAAAATGTTACTGGGTGTGTTGTGGCAGCAAAGGGGAAATCAGAATCTTACTAGGGCAGGGCCATATTATTCACAAGGCTGACTAGGCCGAAGCCTAGGGGCCCTGCAGGGACTATGGTAGGGTTGCCAGCCTCCAGGTAGTGGCTGGAGATCTCCCAGAATGACAACTGGTCTCCAGGCCACAGAGATCAGTTCACCTGGAGAAAATGGGTACTTTGGGGGGTGGGCTCTATGGAATTATACCATGCCAAGGTCCTTTCCCTCCTCAAACCCCACTTTCTCCAGGTTTCTCCAGATTTCACCCCCCAGATCTCCAGGAATTTCCCAACTTGGAGCTGGCAACCCTAGACTAGGGGCCCATCATTTTTTTTTACTGAGGCACACCCCCACATAAATTACAATTAATTGATTCTCTTATATAACCTCTATTAATAATTAACTGTTGCCTTATCGAAGCGAAACAAATTGTCTCTTATAGTAAAACAATTATCCATAAATTATATGTTTTTAATAAATAATACAAATTGTATTCACTTCAAAATATTACAGTATTGAACAATTATACACCCCAAATGTGTTTTCCTAGAGAGTTCTACTTGCACAATAAAAATATTTTAAAAATTGTGAATAGAATTCTTCAGGAGACTCTCAAAACGGATATAGGGCTATGTACTGTGGTCTAGTACCCACCGTACCAGGGTCAGGCTGTCAGCTGTTGTGGGGTGAAAGATTGAAGCGCTGGAGGGGGCCCGAAATACCTGAAAGCCTAGGGGCCCGGTTATGGGTTAATATGGCCCTGTACTAGGGAAAGGAAGAAATATGGCTACCTGTATGTTTTCCCCCAGCAGGGTAAAGGCAGCTCAAGCATGTCCTTTTCTAGCAGGAAAATGTAAGAGGAAAGAATCCTGCTGTTCTTCTCTTATTGAGGAAAACAGAAAGGAAAAACACTGTGGTTCAAAATAAACACAGAAGAAACCATAACGAGAATTTGTGTCTTTAGCCCTCTCTCTAATGCACGATCTGGTTGTGAGGAAGGTAAAGGAGATCATGTGTTTTGCAAAGGGGAAGCCATGTTAGTCTATCATACCAAAAAAATAAAAATCCAGTGCCGCTTTCGAGACTGACATTTATTTTAATATGAGCTTTTGTGACTCACAGGACAGATTTTGTGGAGGGGAGGGACCTCAGCGGGATATAATGCCGTAGAGTCCACCTTCTGAAGCCGCTGTGTTCTCCAGGAAAACTGGTCCCTGCAGTTTGGAGATCAGTTGTAATCCTGGGAGAACTTTGGCGCTTACCTGAAGGTTGGCAACTGTACATATATGCCATTGTGTGCTTATTGCAAGAAGGGTGGAATAAAAATGTGCTCAGTTCAGACGCCTGCGATCCAGACCCTCATCCCATCCATCCAGCAGTTCAGCTTTGCCCTTCTGACTGACATACGGACTCTTGCCAGAAAGCTGGCTGCTGTTTTTGGAAGCAAAACCGTATGCAGAACGTCTCTCACATTAAAAGGGCGGTTTTGCCGTGTCCAAGAACAGCTCTCTTCATGAGCAAAAGCAGAAAACAAGACTCTGGGGATGGAGGAGAAACTCCAGTTCTGGAGTTATGGCTCAGTGGTAGAGCATCTGTTTGGCACGCAGGTCCCAGCTTCAATTTCCGGCATCTCCAGTTAAACAGATGAAGCTGGAGGTGATGTGAAAGACCTTTGCCTGGGACGCTGGAGAGCAGCTGCCAGACTGAGCAGGCAATACAGTGACCTTGGTGGACCAACAGCCCGATTCTGCTTCATGTGCATTCCCTATTGCTCCTCGGCTCAAAGGGACTCTGTGGGGTCTTACCAGCAGGTTACCAATCCAATTTGTTGGCTCAATTGCTTTGCTGTTTTGGCCTTCAAGGAGAATCTTCAATATTTTCCCAAAAGGGCTTCTAAGTACCCTGTGGAGCTTCAGGAATATACTTACACAATCTCAGTCTAGGAACTTTGTGGGAGAAGAACTAAGAACCAGTTTTGGATTTGGACTCTGGGAGGACTGGATAGATGAGTGTGCCTTGCTCTTGCACTCAACCCTGCTAGTTCACTTGCATAGATGTAAATCGATAAGTACCAGACAGGCATAATTCATCTTGAATTCAAAGGAATTACAATTGCAACACCATTTCCCCCAGAAAAAAATGCTATACGGCATAGAGTGCCCTGACCTGGATAGCCTAGGTGAGCCTGATCTCATCAGATCTCAGAAGCTAAGCGGGGTCGGTCTTGGTTAGTAATTGGATGGAAGACCTCCAACAAAGACCAGGGTTGCAGAGGCAGGTAATGACAAACCACCGCTGATAGTCTCTTGCTATGAAAAACCCACCAGGGGTCGACTCGTCATTAGTCAGCTCTGACTTGAGGGCACTCTCCACCACCACTAAGGCATAAGGTTGGAACAACTGTAGAAGTTCATGGAAGGTAAGGTTGCCAACTTTGGCTTGGGATACTGAGCTAGATTTCAATCTTGCTAAGGGTAACAAAACTCTTCAAACATAGCATTTATTAAATATATAGCCATGGTCCCCAAACTTTTCAAGTACATGGAGCCCTTTTTGGCATAAAAAAATCATTCATGGACCACCACCACCACCCCACATGATAACAGCCATGCTATTAGTATCTATTGATCAAGGAAATATATAATGATAAACAGCATTGTGCACAGTCTGACACTCCTGGGTAGAGATGGGCACGAATGGAAATACGAACCATAATTTGTCACGAACCAGGCCGGTTTATGGTTCACAAACCAGCAGTTCGTCAGAGCCCATTTCTGACAAACCACCACAAACTTTAGGCTGGTTCATTTGGTTCGTTTTTTGGTTCGTCACTGCAGACAGCCTGGCACCGATCAATCAGTTTCCTAGGCAACAGGGGATGGACTTCCTGCAGACCTTCTGCTGACCCGGAAGTGGCCTTCTGCTGGCTCGGAAGTGACATTTTGCTGACTTGGATGTGACATTTTCACGAACCAAATTAACCGGTTCGTGAACTGGGGCAGGTTCGTGAAAGTTTGTGGTTCGTGAAATGCTATGAACCAAGAACTGCATGGTTAGTTCTTTCCCCCGTTCATGCCCATCTCTGCTCCCAGGTGTTGCTCTCCTTCCCAATACAAACACAAGTCAGGCTGCGGGAAGCATTCAGGGGCCTAACTTGGCTTGAGACTGTGGTGCAGAAGGAGCAGCGGCTCCTTCGTCTCCTCATGTTTTCCCAAGTCAAAATGAAATGTGTGTGTGTGGGGGAGGGGGGTATTTGTACCATTCTGGAGTTGCACGGCATGTCGTTGAAAATTTATTTTTAAAAGTGTTTGCAGAATTTTCAAACTCCGCTAAAAACCAGGTGGGCGGAGCAGGAGATGGGGCATGTTCAGCATTTTTGTTGGAACCATCTGGCAACCCTGCTTCCAGTTTTGTCTTTGGAAGTGACAGGGGCCTGCATAATGCTGGCACATCTGCTGGAGGAGCCAGGTAGCAGCCTGGCATTTTTACTGTGGACTGAAAGCCATTTTTTCTCCCTCTGTTCAGTTCCTTGGGGACAGGAAAGGGGGCTGAGGGCTGGTAGTTCGCCACCCTCGATGGGTAAATGGGAGGCCTAGGAGTACTCTGTAACTTATGAAGAAACTGCTATAGATGGCATAAGTCCACCTAAAGGCTAGAGTTGCCAGTTCCCTTTCACTTCCCGCTGGGAGGGTAGGGACACCTGGCACTAGGGTTGCCAGCCTCCAGGTAGTGGCTGGAGATCTCCAGGAATTACAATTGGTCTCCAGGCCACAGAGATCAGTTCACCTGGAGAAAATGGTTACTTTGGAGGGTGGACTCTATGGAATTATGCCATGCCAAGGTCCCTTCCCTCTCCAAATCCCACTTTCTCCAGGTTTCTCCAGGTTTCACCCCCCAGATCTCCAGGAATTTCCCAAATTGAAGCTGGCAACCCTACCTGGCACTCTCCTCATGCCATCCATGAGGATTCTCTTCACGTGCAAAGCATGCACACGCCCCGTGGCTGACGTGATGGCATCACTTCCAGAAGTGACGCCCTGCGCCAGCTGCACAAGCGCTCCCGTGTTCCACAGTGGGCCAATTCAGCAAGTTTGGGGCCTGAATTGGCCCCAAACAAAGTGTGAGTACGCTCCTGCAGCCAGCACGACAGCATCACTTCTGGAAGTGACATCGCCATGCCTGTCGGGAGAGCATATGCGGTGCGCATTCCTGAGGTGCCTTCCGAGAGCTTGCCACCTCCTGCTGACCGCTGGGCAGAGGAAGGGGCAAATCCCCGGGAATTTGTCCGCACCCGGGAACACTACGAAAGGCCTCTCCTTCTTCCATCTCTTTTAATTGACATCTTGTTGAAACTGTCCTATACAGAAGATTAGGACGTGATCGTGCCCCTGCTGGTCCCCCCTCCTCCCACCGGGAGGGTCAGGGGACCTGGCAACTCTAAGAACCAAAGGCCTTGGCTTGGGCTTGACCGGCAGTGGCACCAGCCAAGGAAGAGATGGATAACCTTGTCTGAGGTGGCCAAATCCTGGGAACCAGCCTTATACTGCATCTGGCACTGTTTTCAATAAACAGCCGTTGTCATCACCAAGGAAATGCGAGTGGTTAGGAGTTCACTAATATTACGACATAAATTATTTTAGCAGTAACTTGGGTAAACTGAAAACATAAATAAGAATTCAACTGAAAAGGGGTTCAAACTCTTTTAAATTGCCATGGCCTTCCAAAACACTGCCCATGTGCCAGATTTAAAAAACAAACAAACATTACATTCTAGGTGTGAAAACCTCAAGACAAACTGAAGGATTTATGAAGGGTGGGTAGAAAAATCAACATTTCCCCCCCTGCTTTGCCTGTTGGATATTAGTCTGCCTTGAAATTCCAGTGGTTATTTCCCCCACTCGGTTCTCATTGTCCTGTTTTCTAGATTAGGCCCTTGTTATAATAACTCTTTTGTCCCCTAGGAAGCACGGCGACCCACGCTGGAAAAATCCCTCTTTGCTGCCAACCCGTCTCAACTTTGTTTAAGTAATTCCATAATAATTTCCTCAGAAGATTACAGTCGAAAGCTTATACAACCTCAGTGCCAGCCGGACTTCTCAAGCAATCCAAACAATCGGGGGTGTCAAAGAAGGCGTGCGCGCCCCAGAATCCCTTACAGAGGTTGCAGGAGCAAATCTCCAACCACTGGCTGATTCTGCAGTGCGGTGGACTCTGGGATGTGCTTCTCAAACTGGGACAGCCTCTTGGGGAGGTTAAACATTTCATGTTGGCCTCAAGGTCAGGTTTCTGGAAAGTCAGACCCTGATGCCCAAGAGACAGAGCCTAGGGCCTTGGGGGAGGTCCCTGGGCCTCAGGGGGAAACCTTGGATGCTTAGAGTTTCAAAAAGAAATTTCAAATATTTCTGAGTTGCTCTCCAGTGCAGAATCATTGCCGTTTCTCGTATGTTTTCAAATTAACCTTAGAACATCTGCGTTGGTATTCACTGGCTCACGTGTGCTAGAAGACAGACAAAAGATGGACTGGAAATACATGCTGGAAGGAGGAGGAAGGTTTAGGCTGGAAAGCTGAGAAATTCAATATTTACTCAATCACAACGTGCAGTGTTGCCAGCCTCCAGGTTGTGGCTGGAGATCTCCTGGAATTACTAATGTTCTCCAGGTGTCAAAGATCAGTTCTCCTGGAAAAAATGTCTGCTTTGGGGAGCAGGCTGTTTGGCATTATGCCCCACTGAGGTCCATCCCCTTCCCAAACCCCAACCTTTCCAGGCACCCCACCCCCCAATCTCCTGGAGATTTCCCAACCTGGACCTGGCAACTCTAGGGTTTTTTTCCAGGTATGCTATCAAAAAAAGGGGCCCCTTTACATTTTCATGCAAGTTAAAATTATGTCTAATAATATTTTTATGTGTGTAACATTGTTATGGGGGTTGTCTTACGTTCAGGGTGATCTTCCTTTCGAGTAAATTCGGTCAGCCGCTTTCCCTTGTTTCTGCTTTCTCAGCTTGAGAGTTCTCTCCATCCCCTGGAGAACCTTGAAGAGGAGGATAAAACCCTGAGCTTGTGGGCCAGACTTGCAGATTCGGGAATGCTAGTGAGCCGTGATGCCATGCGTTCAGAGGAACTCATATTCCAACTTCCACGGTGAAGGGAGTCCTCATTACACTGAACCGTGTTAGAGTAACCTGAGTTCTGATCCAGATGCTCAATGGACTCATCCCTGGAACCTGCTTTTGATAGTTGGCTACGGAGCTAGCGTGCATACCAGCCAAAGTTCTGTAATGGCTAGAATGGTGGGTGCACCCCTGAGTTTGAAGCCCTTCTCTTCCAGGAACCTGTATGGGCAATCTTGGGCACGTGTTGACTCTTGTGAGAAAATAAAACGGAATACACCTAGGCTTGCCAACCTCTAGGTGCGGTGTGGAGATCTCTTGGAATTATACCTGATCTCTAGATTGTATATTTAGGACTGCCCTTTAATTAACTTTGTTTCTATGTTTATTGGAAGTTCTCGATTGTGTTTTTAAGCTTTGTTTTATTCATTTGATGACTGAGTTCTTAAACTCTGATTGATTCATTTTTTGACATTTTATTTATATTGTAAGCCGCCTCGAGTTCCTGCAAGTTAGAAAGGTGGTTACTAAATGTTTAAAATAAATAGATAGATCAGTCCCCTTGGAGAAACACTCAAAACGCTGTGCGGAAGTGGTCACAAATGCATTCATCTTTTGTTTTTAATTAGCACCATTTCCAGAGAGAGCAAAACATTCAAAGTAAGGAGTGCAGATGTATGAAATTGCATAATGCATGCCTGTTAAAGGATTTCAGTTTCCTTCTCATGGGGCAAAACTCCATGCACCTGACTGGAGGGCAGATTTTTCCACATTTTCTGACTTTGATGTGAGCAGGGGTTTTTTTCTGGGAAAAGAGGTGGCAGAACTCTCAAGAGGGAAATGAGGAAGAAACACACGGGTTTCTTTGAAATAATATTATTTTCAAGCACTATTGTTGAGTATTTTCAAGAGGTGCCGGAACTTCGTTCCACTGCGTTCCCCCTGAAAAAAAAGCCCTGGATGTGAGCATCTCCAACTAGGATATAGTGCTAAGTGGAAGGCAAGTATAGGCTGATATGGATATGCCTTTCTGCAACAGACACACAATGCAACAGGTACTGAGGGTGGAAATACATGTTATGAAGTAACTAGGGATGCTCAAGTGAACCTCATTTCACATGTCCCCCCTCCAACTCCCCATGCACTCGCTCACACGGTCACATTTCAATTTGCTCCATGTGAATACATTCATGTGTTCGATAGTCTTCAACTGCTAAAAGTATCCCAGTTTCCCCCACCTCCGCATCCATTCATAGAATTGCAGATCTTGAGATTTTCTCACCCCTTAAAGAAATGCATATTGGCATGTCAAAGGAGACTACAGTACTTGTTCTTGCAGCTAAAACAGAGCTGAACTGGTGCTCTGCTGTCAGGTCTTGCCAGGTACTACCCCAAACACTTCACTGCATCACTCCAGTGTATGAGTTAAAGATGTTTTATTAAGGTAAATAGCGGTATCAAGATGCTATAACAAGGGGATTGACTGGAATGACTAAAGGCGGGAAAGTTAGATCAGTTATAGGTCAGTGTCTCCTCCCCGCCCCGCCCCCGCCCCCCCCCCCCCCGCAGGAAGAAGAGGCAGTTAGGAGTTTTGACACACATTGCCTGGGAAGAAGGGAGCGGGGTGGGGGGTGGGGAGGAGCTTGGTTCAGTCTCTGTAGTGGATCCAAGGTCGCCTTGCCTGGAAGATAAGCAGTTAGCAACAGGTCTACACAGTTCTGGTACTCTCTGCACTCAAAGTCAAAAGAGTTTATTGTCTATAGCCATAGGCCGTCACAATTCACCAAACATTGACTAATAAACAATTAAATCCCTTATCACAGTTTGTATAGGTTACTAAAATTAATTAAAACAATACAGTATGCCAAACTATCCCAGGAGTCACGAAACAGCCTCATTCAGTACCACCTTAGATCTTATCTTTTTGGCTGCGAGTGCAAACTGAGAGACTCTAGGACACGTGATTATCAGCGTCAGATAACAAAAACACAATCTTCTCGATTTCAGAGTATGTGTTTGTCACTGATAGGATTCTAGCCATAAATTTAGCTCTGGGTACACTATATAATGGACAATAAAGTAGGTAGTGGGAAAGGTTCTCCACTGTAGGTAATCCACAAATGCAGGTGCGATGTTCCATAGGGGTGTGAGAATAACGCCCTGCCTAAAGAGCCGTCTGCATCATCTGAAAGCGCAGAGCAGTGAAAGACACTCTGAGGTTGTAATGAGAAATACTGGCTAGGCAGGGAGATCTTGAATGGGCAAATTTGATTAGTTTATACCAAGGAGCTGCCTTAGATTTTGACATTGATAGCCAATCCATCACTGCATCTGACTTGTAGATCCACTCCTTAAGTGGGAGGTTGTTGGCTGAGACCCCTAACAGGTCATCCGGGATGGTATACCTCACTCAGAGGCACTGAGACAAAATACATATGATGCATGGCAGATAAGCTGAAAGCCTATCTGACATCTGCCCTCCAGAATCACTTGCAGATGCAATCACACAAACGGAGCTCCTATGAAATCAGCATTCAGATGCACAAAGCAAGAACAGCCTGCACGTGAATTGAGGACCACACATAAAATCCTGCACTTGAGCATCCCCAGGTAATTCACATCTTGTACTTCCACTCTGAGTTCAGGGGAAATGATGGATCAGCTACAGCTTAAAGTGAAAGGAACTGGACTGTGCCTCCTTTGAGTTAAGTTTTAAATATATCTACCTACAAATGGATGAAAGGGAACTGGCAACTCTTCAGTTAAGCCAGGAGAGGAAAAAAGGAATTGTTTTGAGTGAATCGCTGCAGAACCAAACAGCAGAGAAACAGGCTTGACTTGTGTCTCCACACAATACAAATGTGGGGAGCCAGAAGTTTAGGGATCGTTAGTTATAGGAACAACAGAGAAGTTTCTGGCGTGATGGGGAGACAGGACATGTGGAAACCTGCAATCTCTGTTTACTGGAATCCGTGACACAGCCTGAAAAACAGACCTAAAGCTTGGCGTACGCATCTTCCAATCTCGTAACTGAGCTTGCAGGGGGTTCGGTATATGTAAGCACCAGGGACTGGAAGCAGCTTTGACAGACATGCCAAAGTCTCTCCAGAACTTCAGTGCTCCGAAAGCATATTCAGCTCCATAGTTGGTGTCTGTTTTTCTGTTATTTTGTATTCCTTTCTTGCAAATTTGCTGTCCTCAGGAAACATTTGTTTGTATACAGGGGTGGTCTCAGCTGCTCTGGGCCCCACACGGTGGGGGGCAGTGACCCCCCATAGCCATGTCCCCCTGAAAGAAGTGGAAAAATGAACAGGGTCCTGGCACTGTACAGGCCTGGCTCATATGGGGCTGGGGCAGCTGGCTTCCATTGGCCACAGTGGTTCCTGCCCTCCTTGTATGGGACAAGGGACTCCCCTTCCTTGGTCCAGCGGGGAGGAGGAAGCAGGCTGGCAATGATTCTGAGGCCCCATTCTGGACCCCCCCTCATTTGTATGCCTGAGTTTTTGGGGACTCGCAAAGCAGTTGATTCTGGAGCTTAACTAGGCTCAGGAAGAAGGGGGAAAGGTGAACTCTAAGAGTCTCTCTACACGAGACATCTTACGCTGGATGCTCAACGTAGGGAAACACAATGTTAGCTGGAAGCATAGCTTAAAAAGACAGAGCCGGCGGAGATCGCTCCTCAGAGGGTTTGCTAATTTCATCTTCGCCTCCTGGAGGATCTGTCAATTTCACCACTAGGAGGCAAAGATGAAATGTACAAACCTTCTGAGGAGCCATCTCCGCCAGCTCTGTCTTTTTAGACTATGCTTCCCGGCTAACGTTGCATCTCTCTATACTTGAGCATCCCCATGTAAGATGACCCGTGTAGACAGGCTCTGAGCTTGCATGGATCCACCCACTGTATAAATGAACAAAAGTCCTTTTTAAAAATTCCCTGTTGCATCACAAAGTGATTGTTCTTAGTATGTTTCTGGACACTTATTGTATTCATGTGGCACCTTGGAGCATATGGCACTCATAGAATATCTCTCCCTCCCAATCAGCTATCAGGTTTTCCCCACAAAGAATCTTCTCGGATAGCGGCTTTTGATACCACGTTTGCGTAACATTCCACTTTGGCCTGGTAGGGGCCAGTTTTTGCAGTCATAAGGATGTGCAGAGGGGCGGGGGGAAAGTCTGTTTGAGACTGGATTTTGTTGGGGAAGATTATGTTCCTGGCACGTACAAGTAATTCAAGAAAAATGGGGAATTGGACAGATGTTGCTTTAAGATCCAATACTGTGTGTGCGAACAGTTGCTTCCCATCTGCTCAAACTCTATAGAAAAGTTAAATACAAAAGTGTACAAACATAACAACAACATTCAATTTATATACTGCCCTTCAGGACAACTTATCACCCACTCAGAGTAGTTTACAAAGTATGTTATTATTATCCCCACAACAATCACCCTGTGAGGTGGGTGGAGCTGAGAGAGCTCCAGGGAGCTGTGACTGACCCAAGGTCACCCAGCCGGCTTCAAGCGGAGGACTGGGGAGTCAAACTCTGTAATCCAGATTAGAGTCCTGCGCTTTTAACCACTACACCAAATTGGCTCCCCTTTTTGTTTCAGTATATCATCAATTTGAGGCTTTTTGTTTCACTCATTTCCATGGGTGGTGTTCCTGACTGGTTTCTTTCTGCTTTGCATTTTTACATCATTTTTACGCCCTCTATACACTCTGTGCTGTTTAACTACAATTTACAGAAAATGCATAATATCACAATTGTGCAGATTTGGAGCAAGGCCACTGAAAATCACACAGAAACAGAGACCCACAGGTTTGATTCGCCCAAGAGAAACTGAAATGGATTTTTTTTCCAAGTCAAAATGATGGGGTTGTGAAATTCGGTAGCACTCCATAGAAAAGGTGCTCCGGGAAATCCAAAATTCTATGGTGGAAGAGGCATTGCATGTCATGGGCTATGTCCCCTCTTTCTTCTGCAGCACGTTGTCTACCCTTTCTTCTGCAGCATGATGTTCAAAAGCTTCAAGTCAAAGTGGCATGTCCAAGGAAACATCTGTCCCAGCGTGTATCTTAGAACGTCTAGTCAGGGGGATGTTGGGCCATGCAAATAAATATCAATAAACATGAAATCATTTCCATGGGATGGGAGGGAAATGATCTCAGTGGCACACCAGATCCTTTCTAGCAGCCAGAAAGGCCAGGAGTTTAAAAAAATACACTCGTCACCATTTTTTTTAAAAAAAATCTTTCTCATTACAAAACATTCTTATCTAGCCTTAGGATCCAATGCCAACAAAGTCCCTGGGCAAACTGTTGCAAGAACACTCAGTTGCAGAGGAGGAAATTTCCACCCATTGATGCTTATGGTAATAAAGCAGACAAGTTATTAAATAGTATTCTTTGCAGCAATGCAACCAGATCCTCAGAGTTTTGGAGTAATAACTGTCTGGATTTAGCAACAAGGGAAATCACATCCTGTGAACTGAGAGCTGTTTATTATGTTTAGTAGTAGTAGTAGTAGTAGTAGTAGTAGTAGTAGTAACATTCGGTTTATATACCGCCCTTCAGGACAACTTAATGCCCACTCAGAGTGGTTTACAAAGTATGTCATTATTATCCCCACAACAAAATACCCTGTGAGGTGGGTGGGGCTGAGAGAGCTCCAGAGAGCCGTGACTAGCCCAAGGTCACCCAGCTGGCTTCAAGCGGAGGAGTGGGGAATCAAACCCGGCTCTCCAGATTAGTGTCCCGCGCTCTTAACCACTACACCAAACTGGTACTAGTAATTATAGCACAATGCCCTGTGTAGCTGAAAGGTCCAGAGTAGCAAACAATATTATAATACATCTAATAGTTTAGTTGATTAGGCTTATAGCCCGCCCTCCCAACAAGTGGGATCAGGGGGGGGGTCACAACAACAAATCCATAATGCAATAAACAGATAAAAGCTTAAAACATGCAATAAATTAAATATGAATAAAATATAAATGACTACAATACAACATAGTTTTTAACACATTTTAACTCAAGGAAGCGGCATTTGTAATTTTCCAGATAACACACTCAAACACCCAAATACTGTGGGGTGTGACACAACAGGTTGCCAAGATCAACCAACAGAGTGGGCCAAAAGAGGCCACAGCAGGAAAGCTGGCTGGATAGCTCATCTACGCCCCTCAACCATAACCATAGGTCTGGCAGGACATCTCTGTCTTACCGGCCTGGCGAAACTGTAACCTGTCCCACAGAACCCAAGTGTCAACAGAGTTCCACCACACCAGTGGCAGGGCCAATAATAATAAACAACATTGTATGTAACGAATGCAAGAATAGATAACACATATTTCAAATGCTGGAACTTAATCCTAAATCGATTTTTTGGTGATAAACAGGAGATAAATGTATTCTGTACTTGCTTAGGGATATCTTTTAATTAGATAATAGCATCACATCATATCTGTTTCTCTCAAGAAGAGGTGTGGCCACAAATGGGAGGGGCACTGGCAAATGGGAGTGTCTGGGCAGGGTTACAGGACAGAGCTCCCCAGGGAGAACCTATTTAGTCCTGGATAGCCAGGTTGGTGTAGTGCTTAAGAGCAGCAGGACTCTAATCTGGAGAGCCAGGTTTGATTCCTCACCCCTCTGCTTGAAGCCAGCTGGGTGACCTTGGGTCAGTCACAGCTCTCTTTAAGCTCTCTCAGCGCCACTATCTTTCAGAGCCCTCTCAGCCCCACAACTTCACAGGTTGATTGTTGTGGGGATAATAATAACATGCTTTGTAAACCGCTCTGAGTGGGTGTTAAGTTGACCTGAAGGGCAGTATATAAATTGAATATTTTTATTATTACTATTACTATTATTATTATTATTATTATTATTATTCAAATTATCTTAAACACAATCAACAATAAACAGAGATCACAAGTTATTATTGATTGGCCTTGCTAAGCTGATACAAGTTTCCTCCGGAGACCTAAGTATCAACCAGATATTGGCATAATATGTTCCAAGTAGTGATGTCTTTTGCAGTTCTGTAGGTGTTACATCAGAAAGCTGCAGTTTTCCCATACGAATTGCAAAGTTTTTCGAGACGGTTCCAAGTGCCCCGATGACAACGGGGACTACTGTTGCATTCTTCTTCCATAATTGGGTGGTTTCTATTGCCAGATCTCTATATTTAATCATTTTTTCTTATTCTTTTTCTTCGACTCTGGCATCCCCAGGAATTGCAATGTTGATTATCCAGACTTTTCGATTTTCCACTACTGTTATGTCTGGTGTATTATGTATTATGTATTATGTATTATGTATTATGTATTGTTGTTGTTGTTGTTGTTTACACCTCCGAATTGAGACCTCTATGGTAAAGGGTTGGTAAGTGACACAAAGAAAATTTAAGACCTATGAACAGGATAGACTGGGAAATTATATTTATTTTAAGTAATCCTCTTCTTTTTGATGCTGGTGCCTCTCATAAAACAAAAATATCTTTCCAGTGATCTGAACACTGACCTAATTCCTTTTTTATTGAAGCCAAAGAGTGTTCAAACGGCCATTAATATCAACAGAAAGAGAGCCGGGTCAACAGAGAGTGCTTTGGAAAGTCCCAGAGTGCTAGCCCAGTTTTCCCCTGTGGGCCTGTTAATATCTGAATTACCCAAGAAACACGAGAACTGCAGCTGCTCCTCCACCGAGAAAGCTCTGAAGAACCAGAACTTGTCTGAGACTGCCTTATCTAAACTGCCCAAACTGATCCTGCCCAAACCGTTTGCAGATGTTAATTTGGACACGTACAAGCCGATCTAAAGACAGAGAAAATGAATTAAGCAGTGGGCTTTGCAACTGGAGTCTCACATTCTTCTTCTTAGAGGGCTGGAGTAGCAACTCGCAAGCTGATACCAACATAGGGTTTAGAGTTGCCAACCTCTAGGTGAGGGGCGGAGTTCTCCTAGAATTACAACTGATCTCCCAGACTAGAGAGATTAGTTCCCCTGGAGAAAATGGCTGCTTTGGAAGGTGGAATCGACAGCATTATACCTGATTGAGGTCCCTCCCCTCCCCAAATCCTGCCTTTCCTCGGTTCCACTGCCAAATCTCCTGGAATTTCCTAACCTGGAGCTGGCAACCCTAGCACCACCCAGTACCTGTTAAGTTTGCAGGGCTTTTTTACCAGGACAAGGGCAGTTGGCTCAAGACCTTTTAATTACATGAAATGTCTTTTTTTCTATTTCCTTTTTGTTTTTGTAAATACAGTCTGATGAAGATTTTTTTGAAGACTAGAATGCTTCTCCATGGCTTTGTGTTATTTTGGGCTATTTTTGTGTTTTGTTTGGGCTATTTTTTTGTTATTTTGGGCCGTTCAAGGTTATCTGTAAAGTCTTTGGGACCACTTGACACTGAACTAACAAAAGATCAGGAAGCAAAAGTGTGTGTGGGAGGGAGTTGGGGGTCTCAGGTCCCCCAGTGTGGGTGGGGGATCCCTTGCCCCCATCTTCCACTTCCTGCCACCACTCACCTGACCAGCGGGGGTGGGGGCAGGGAAATAGGCTTCCTGGATGTCCTTCCAGAGCGGCACAACGACATGACTCCCAGGAGTGACATCATTGCATCTTCCTGAGAGCACACGCACACTTTGCAGTGGGCTGATTTGGGCCCCTAATGGGCCAAATTGGGCCTGTTTGTGGCCCAAATCAGTCCTCTGCAAAGCGTGGGAGCGCTCCTGGCCACTGCATAATGATGTCACTTCCTGGAAGTGATGTCATCACGCCGCCCCAGGAGTGCGCCCATGCTTTGTGAACGTGCAAAGACTTCCAAAAAGGGGAGTGTCAGGTCCCCCCTCCCACCGGGAGGGTAAGGAGACCCAGCAACGCTAGGGGGGGATTAGGAGACTCATTTCTTTCCCTCAGCATTGTACCTGCCTTCTTCTGGAGGCTCCTCAAATCTGAAAGCAGAGAGGAATAATAAACCTCGCACAACATATTTGTCGCCAGGCAGTACAATTTCAGCCTGTAGGGATCAAACAATAAATACTTGCCCACACGCTAGGATGTCAGGGCCACCTAGAACGTTCTCAGCATGCTAGTTTTATATAAGGTTTGCTTTATGCGGGAGGCTGGGCTTCAGGGCACTGGGCCTACTAGGGGTGTCTTTTATGGGCATCTAGGTAGCATTCTAAAACTATAACACTGTTTAAAGTTAGTAAATTTCAGGTACCACTTATAAAGGTTTAGAGGGTAATAGCCACTGAAATAACGTACTGTCTTATTCGTGCAATGTGAGACCATATTGAAGGAAATTGCAAAGTTACTCCAGGGTAAGAGTGAGAAGTAGGTTTAGAGTGACAGATATCCTAGAAAAAACCCCAAATCCAGTATCTACAGACAGGGCCGGTGCCAGAGTCTCTGGCGCCTGTGGCCAGGGGCAGCTTCAGGGCTGTTGCCACCTCCAACCCCCCGCGTGCACGCACGCACCCTGTCTGTGTGATGATGTCACTGTGCGTGACATCATTGTGGAACATGCCCCATGCCGCCCTGGCCACCTGCTGCGCCTGGCCCACAGTTGTGTGCAGGTGGCGGTGGCAGCACGGGGCAACTAAGCAGGAGGGCTGGGAGGCTGCAGCAGCTGCGAGCCAGGCGTGGCAGGCGGCTGGGGAGGCATGTGGGCAGCTTCCCAGCCCTCCCGTTCAGCCGCCAGTGCTGCTGCCACCAGCTCCACAGGGCGCGCCCCCACCCCCAGTGCCCCCTCTGGTGCCTCAGCACTCGAGGTGGCTGCCAGACCTGCCTTAACAGATGTGCCGTCCCTGTCTACAGAACACCTTTTATTAGGCACAACTAAATGATGCACAAGAGCCCTGTGGCACAGAGTGGTAAGCTGCAGTACTGCACCTCAAGCTATGCTCATGACCTGAGTTCGATCCTAGTGGAAGCCGGGTTCAAGTAAGCATCTCAAGCTTGACTCAGCCTTCCATCCTTCTGAGGTTGGTAAAATAAGTACCCAGTTTCCTAGGGGTAAAGTCTGCCAAGAAATCATCGTGATGCAACATCCCCCCCCCCCATGGGTCAGTAATGACTCGGTGCTTGCACCTTTACCTTTTTAAATGATGCTGAGCAGTACGCAAGCTTTTGAGTCTTCCAGAGCTCTTCTTGAGGCTGGATGTTACCCAAAAAAGGGGAGGGGTGGAAGAAGCTTCAGAAATTGATGTAAAATTCTAGCGTAGTCTGCCCCGTGCTGTGGATGTTAGATGCAGAGCTGATGCTGGTATCCAGTGCCAGGTTTTTTTAATGAGCAAGAAGCTCTAAAATGGTTACATTCCCCAGGAAACGCAAAAAAAAAATATGGCCCTTATGTCTCACTACCTAGTGAGAACCAAATTCTCTTTTCAGGAGAGTGAAGAAAACATTTGGAAGCCATTGCATTATCTTTGGAGAATAAATTTAAGATGTCGCACGAGGTATAACGTCAATTACATTTAAATTATGTAACTTTATCTTAATTTGCAGTTTCACAAAATTACTTGCTAGTTGCAGTCATTGTATTTACTTAGGAGATATTAGGATCATACAAGATGTATTAACCCACAAGCCATACAGAAACAAAAGCAGCAGCATTAATTAATAAATAGAGGGCTGGTCCTGCAGACTGCCGTGGTACAAAGTAGCATCTACTGATAAGGCCTTATTCATCTATACACTACTTTTCTCCCCAGTGGAGATCCAAAGCGGCTTACAACATCATTCCCTCCAGTCACTATGTTATCCTCACAGCAACCCTGCAAGGTAGGTCAGGCTAGTAGGTTAGGTAGGACAGAGTGGGAACTTGCCCAAGGCTACCTAGCATGCTTCTGTGGCAGAGCAGGGGGTGTCTTAATGTGGGGAGCTGATCTCCTCCATATCACTGTTTCTCAAACTCCTTTTCTCTACAGCTCCTTTTAGCAGATTGGGAAAGTGACCAATCTGGGGAGAGTTCTGCCTAGAGATGGGCACAAACCAGGAAAAAACCAAACGATGCGGTTCGTGGTTCATCAAATTTGACGAACCACGAACTTTCACGAACCTGCCCCTGGTTCGCGAACCGGTTTGTTTGGTTCATGAAAATGTCACATCTGGGTCAGAAAAACATCACTTCCAGACCAGTAGAAGGTCACTTCTGGGTCAGTAGAAGGTCTGCAGGAAGTCCATTCCCTGTTGCCTAGGAAACTGATTGATTGGCACCAGGCTGTCTTCAGTCACGAACCAAAAAATGAACCAAACAAACCAGCCTAAAAGTTCGTGGCAGTTCATCAGAAATGGGTTCTGACGAACCGCAGTTCGCGAACCACGAACTGGCCTGGTTCATGCTTAATTTTGGTTTGTATTTCGGTTCATGCCCATCTCTAGTTCTGCCCCCTTCACCACCACCCTCCTTTTGATGTTAAAGTTAGGTCCTGCGGTCCACTATTTTACATGTGAATGTGGCAGGCACATGCACAAACAAACAGGGCAGCTGAGTTTGGCCTTGGGGCATTTTAAGCGTAGATCACGCTGTTATGTCTATGGATTATATAAGGGAACTTACAAATGTAGCTGTGTTCTGTGCATTTGACATTTGATGGATTGCATCTCGTAGGCAAGGACTTTGGTCCCTGTGAAATTCATCCAAGTTGGATGGAACACAAAAACGTCACAGCCAGAAATGCCTCTCCCATCAAAATAGAATAAAAAATCGGAACCCCGTGCAATATAACATTTTAAAAAGAAAACAAAATGACTGCTGAACAAAACAGATTGGTTCTGAATCCAGTTTCTGTGCACACCCTTGGTACTTCTTCACTCGATGTTGTGAACAAGGAGGATTGTAAACCTACAAATCCATTGACAAGTGTAGCGCTTGCGAAACTGGCCTCAACATTGGTCTCCAGATTGCTTCCAATATGTTTTGAGACACGACGTCCATCGAATTTTCTTGCCGGATTTGCATCGGTGAATTGCTTCTTTGTGTGGCGAGTATGCCTTCAGTGTCTTTTTTTAAAAAAACTTTTTAAAGGCAAAATTGTTTGCACAGATTTATGATTTCCTGACTGGCACCAGCTGTGAGGAACTTCACACCCCCTCACAAGCCACCTGTTTCAAGGCTGGTTTATGCTCCAGATAGCTGAAAAACTACACTCTGCTTACGGATGGATGATTCACCCAGCATTAAAAATCTGGAATTGTGACAGACAAGAATTTCAGAGCAAAGACAGAAATCTCTATAGAAAGAGAATTCACAGAGAGCCTGTTACTGTCAACAGTGGGCCAAGCTACACATGACGAATGACACTTGAACAGCAAGTGTATTTCTCCCTGTTCACTTGCCCTCCACTCAATCCACTTGCCGTTCAAGTGTCATTCGTCATGTGTAGCTTGGCCCAGTGTAAGTTCTGCTTGCTCCCAGTTGCACAGTTTGCAAGACAAATGTATAGACCAGCAAACTGAACACCGGTTAAGCCGCGCATCTGACCAAATTCAATTTATCAGATATGCTGGCAATCTCAGTGTTTAAGCAGTTCCCCAGCTATTTTCCTGGTGATCTTAATGGCCACTCCTCGCCAATCCTCACATTTGTGAAGGTTTTCCATGGCAAATCGCAGATCCAATTGTGATCGTGGTCTATTGCTTCCAAGTAGCCTTCTGCAGGGACTTTTTGTGTCCAGGTCTTTTCATCTTCTTCTGGCGCAGACATCATCCCATCCTGGGGCTTCGGCTCTGGGTGGTCCACTCTGGAAACCGCATGATGGTTCCAGACATGAAGTTGTTCTTCACCTTTAATGGAAACAGCCCTGGAGTATCTTACCTAGACATGATGTTCCAGGGAACAACGCGAAGCTCTAAACAACCGAGGTGATCCAAATTAGATGAATCTGGAAAGAGAGGGTCGTTGAGAAGAAGGGAGCGCTCTTGGCGAGTGGCAAGCACTACTGTGTGGTGTGTTTGTGTGGAAATGATGTTCCAAAACAAGTACCATTTAGGAAGCCGGAAACTCTGGCATAACCCTTACTGGCTGTGCTATTTTTTCAAACAGATCGCTTCATTTTAGAAAACAGTTGAGCAAATACTGTAGGCATAGATTGACATGCTTCTGAGATTCATTGGCTGTCCAAACACAGTTTCCAAAGAACCATAGTTCGCTGTCCTTGAAGACTGGTCCTGGATTAGGTCACCAATAGAGCTATACACACAAAAGTTGTATTTGTTCACTGCCGCTTTTCGTCAAGGCTGACTTGATTCATCGAACCCCCATGTACAGAGGCAGTATATCTCCGAATAGCTTATGCTCGGGACAAGCAAGAAGAAACTTCTATGATGCTTGTTTGCTTCTCAGAAGCATTTGAAAAAGATAGTTGGAAATACACTTCTGGACTAGATGGACTTTTATTCCACTCCTTATATATAAGAAATCTTAAATTCATAGGTTCTCACAGATCTATATGCTGTAAGAATCTCTAGAAATGCATGGCAGAATAGAATCTGGTTTTGGATTTCAAACACCAACTGGCAGCAAAACTATTTACAAGATCAGGGCCAAACTTGCTCTTAATCCCCTGCAAACTATGAAATTTGATTATTTTTTCACCATGACAAGGATGTGAAATTGGACCATTTGTCCACGATTTACACGGCCAGCCAAAGTTGCCATTTTCCCTGCTTCTTGTTTCTCAGATTTTCTGTCATTTCTACACTTTTCTGTTTTATACAAAACTTCCTGATTTCCTCCTTGGAAATCTGTCAGATGGATCTTCAGAAGGGAGAGTGAGAGAGAATATTATTGTGGGTTTGAAGTAGACATAGGCACGAACGGGAAAAAACCCGAACACCCTGTTCGTCGTTCATTGCCATCCATGAACAACGAACAATGAACATGAACTGTTCCCGAACATGTTCGTTGTTCGTGGGGGCCAGAACCCCCCCAACCCCCCCCTTAGCCCCCTCAAACTCACCTGGCCCTTTAAAGATTCCTTTAAACTATCAGCTGGCAGGCGGCAGGGGGGGGATTCTAGACCAGATCCTAGACCAGTACTCTAACCACTACACCACAGTGTTGTGGTAAGAAGATAATTCTGAAGTTTGGGGCCTCACATTTGAGATACATGAGTTCATTAAATTAGATCATCTCTATCTTTGGAATTGGGTGTTATCAGGTTACTGAAGTTCTCTCAGCTAAGAGGGTGGTATTATTGGAAAGGGATCCCAGATGTTTCGCTAATGAGTTAGAAACCATAGATTTCACCATTATGTTGCCTTACATATTATCTGTTGCTTTCAATATGTAAGAACATAAGCATAAGAACATAAGCAAAGCCATGTTGGATCAGGCCAGTGGCCCATCCAGTCCAACATTCTGTCACACACAGTGGCTAGAAATCCAGTGCCATCTAAAGGACTGTCAGTGAGGCCAGGACACCAGAAGCCCTCCCACTGCCTTCCTTCCAGCACCAAGACAACAGAGCACCACCTCCCCACAAAGAGAATACCATCTATCTCCTGTGGCTAATAGCCACTGATGGACCTCTGCTCCATATATTTGTCCAGTTCCCTCTTGAAGCTGGCAATGCTTGTAGCTGCCACCACCTCCTGTGGCAACGAATTCCATGTGTTTATCACCCTTTGTACTCCTATGTACTCCTATATCCTACCTGTGCTTTATATTGTTCAATGTAAGTCCTAGAATGGATTATGTTCTGTTTCAGCAATTCCTCAATGCCATACTGGATCCTTGCTAATACTATATCTTTGTAAACTTCTATTCTTTTACTCCATTACATTGTTTATGGAAATGTTCTTGACACTGTATGGAAATGCCTGCCCTTTTCCTTGCCACTAATTGTACTAATCTCACACTATGTAATTCGCCTTGAGTCTCAGTTAGAAAGGTGGGAGATAAATAAATAAATAAATAAATAAATAAATAAATAAATAAATAAATAAATAAATAAGAAAGAAAGAAAGAAAGAAAGAAAGAAAGAAAGAAAGAAAGAAAGAAAGAGTCCAGTAGCACCTTTAAGACTAACCAACTTTATTGTAGCATAAGCTATCAAGAACCACAGCTCTCTTAATCAGATGTATCTCTACCACCAAGGAAATCCAGGGTTGCTATCCAGAAGCAGCCAAAGGCAAACCCTTTGTTTGTCTCTTGCCTTGAAAACCCCATGAGGGGTTGCCATAAATTAGCTGCAACTTGGTGGAGGACCTTGTGATCCAAAAACATCTATTCAAATAAATAAAGCCAGGATTTGACAGGGGGAAACAATCCACGAATCTAGGCTGCTTTATTTTCTTTTTATTTATTTTTTTTACAAAAAATATCACAAGTCTCATCTGGATGGAGCCGATGCTGTAAATGTGCATTTAATTACTTGCCCTGTCAAGTTTCCTTTAGAAGTGCTTAGTTTAGCAATCAAAATAAAGTTAAAAGAAGATTCAAAAGCATCAATTTATTTCTTTGTACAACATAAAGAGAGAAGACGGAACTCCCCTCCCTTATACTTTCATCTCCTGATGCATTTTCCAGCTGTGCCCAATGAATTATACAGATGTTTACACTGATCATGAACTTTCTTTCATACAAACGGCCATTTGAAAACCCAAATCAAAGGCTTTCTTCAGTATCAGTTGGGAGGGTTCATGAGTTGAAGTGGGTCAAAAGCCAGACTGATCCAGACTGAAATGGTGCAAAAATTAACACAACAAAGTTTTAGAGGAGCAAAAAGTCTTATTCTGCAAGAAAGGAAGCTGATGACTTACCGGCAAGCTGGGTTGGCACCGAGTGCAAGACGGAGTGGAGGCAGGACTGGTAAGGAGGAGGAGCATCCATCCTGCGCTGGCCCAGCCACACGGTCAGTGCCATTATACCCGAGCATCTGCCGGAGCAGCTGGTCACCCTCCCACCCTCCGCTGATTCAGGACCATTGGGGGGCACTGTCACAACTTTACGGGTTGGTGGTTTTTGAGGCATTGGGCCGGATCCCAATAGGGTGAGTGGGCCTTCGGGTCTGCTCACCCCAACGGATCTGTAAGCATGGGTCGCCAGGCAGGGTTGGCGACAGAACAACGTGTGCCGAGGTGCCAGCAGGAGGCTGGCGGGTGATGCATCGGTCGGCAGCCAGGCCTATGATGCCAATGGGGATCCATGCCCAGCTGCCAGGCCAATGCTCCATCCAGCTGTAATCAATAAAGTTGTGGCCATTTCTAACCCATGCAAGTGTCTGGTGTGATTATTAGCCTCAACACAGTCTGACATAGCACATAGGTGACAACCAAGCATATTCTTTTTTTAAAAAAATCAATATATTTTTATTTAAAAAATGATAACAATAAATGATTAAACTATATACAATCATGAATTTGCAGTCATACAAGAAGTTAATACTAAAATCCGTTAATAAATGCATACATCAAAATTAATAAACACATAACATGTCATAATAAGTAACAATTGAGTGCATTTTAAAGCAGTTTAGAGGGTTATATCTGAACATCGATCTGAACAAATATAAGGAGAAAGTACTTGTAAATTCTAACATATTAAATTGACAGATTACTTATATATTTGCATATGTTTAAGACCAGGTAAGGAACTATTATTTTCAAGGTATTCAAAGAAAAGAAACCATTTCTCAATAAAGTTGGTTGTTCTTGGAAAATTTTCTACTTGGTAAATTTTATCATACAACTTTTCTGATATATAATAGTCCCAGATTTTTTTGTGCCAGTTATCAATTGAGGGTGTAGACTTAGATTTCCAAAAGGTAGCTTTCACGCTCTTTGTGGCTACTAGTAGGGTGGCTATTAGGTCTCTTCTTATTGTTGAAATTTGGTCAACCAAGCATATTCAATAAGTACACAGCTCTCTACTGCTATCCTTGGACTCTGGGGTGGGGACTCCATTGTCCCAGGTTAGGGATTTATATATTAAATGTTTAACTCTGGGTTGGCAATCTAGGGCAACCCTGGCTCAACACAAAACGAAATAGGACTCTTAAAAAGAAAAGAAAATTATTGTTCAAATCTCTTGTAGGGTACGTGGGATGCTGGAATCACCAATCTGTGACGATAGCGGCAAGCAAAAAAAAATTATGCACTAAAGTGTTATAGATTATTAATCCATGTGTTAATTACAAGCAGTGTATTTTCAGTCACAGGCCTGAGCTTTCTTATTGTGATCTTTGTTGGTCTCTTGCTCTGAATTTTGATATAGTTTGGCTCTTCAATTATAAAAGTTTGCTAACTCCTGGTTTCAGCGATTAAGTAATAAGGACCAGTTGTTTATGAATTACTGTGTTTAACTGTTAAATGTCCTTGATAGAAGCAGATAGCGATCACGAGAACAGTAGCAAAAAGAAACAATCATGATATACTAACAAAATAAAGATTTGAAGAATGCAAAACTATTTATATTGTTAATTCGTAATTCAAATTGCCATTCAACATGTGTCAGTACACACAGTCTTCCTATACAGACCTATACATAAAGTGCTAGCACATAACAATGATGGTATTCCCTATGCAAAGTATAATATCTCTCAAGTTCATAAACCATTTATAAGAAACTCAAAACAGTTCATAGCATCTTCATTCAAGTGTAGGTCCAAATATGTGCAGGTTGGAATAGACCATCTAACGGGCTGACCGGTTCGTTTGAAGGGTCCCGTTTCCGTATCTTTATCAAAGATGGGTGTCACACCAATGGAAATCCCACCATTCAGAAGTCTTATACAAAAATATATATACAATTTAGGAACATTCATACATCCATTACAACAATGTGTATAAAATAACAATATTGCATATTCGGACCTATACTTGAATGAAGATCCTATGAACTGTTTTGAGTTTCTTATAAACGGTTCATGAACTTGAGAGATGGTTGTTGTGGATTTTCCGAGCTGTATAGCCATGGTCTTGGCATTGTAGTTCCTGACATTTCGCCAGCAGCTGTGGCTGGCATCTTCAGAGGTGTAGCACCAAAAGACAGAGATCTCTCAGTGTCACAGTGTGGAGAAGATGTTGGCAGGTAATTTATATCTACTCAGGAAGGTGGGTTTGGGCTGAGTCATCCTGTAAGAGTTTCCCAGGGTGTGGAGTGCTAAGGGAGGGAGGCTTCACTGTATTCTGAGGAGGTTCTTTTACATATGGATTGGTGCTTGATATGCTAATCTTCTCTGCAGGACTATTGTAGGGTATAGAGTGTTTTGTTAGCCTGGTGTTTTTCAGGACTGGAAACCATGCTCTATTCATTCTTAAAGTCTCTTCTTTCCTGTTGAAATTGTGCTTATACTTATGAATTTCCATGGTTTCCCTGTGCAATCTGACGAAGTAGTTGGAAGTGTTGTCCAGTATTTTAGTGTCCTGGAATAGGATACTGTGTCCTGTTTGAGTTAGGCTATGTTCAGCCACCGCTGAACTGATTTTTCCAGATGGCCAAGTCTGCAGTGTCTTTCATGTTCTTTTATTCTTGTCTGGATGCTACGCTGTGTGGTCCTGATGTAAACTTGTCCACAGCTGCAGGGTATGCAGGGTATAACTTGAGAGATGTTATACTTTTCATAGGGAATACCATCATTGTTATTATGCACTAGCACTTTATATACAGGTCTATATATGAAGACTGTACTGACACATATTGAATGGCAATTTGAATTACGAATCAACAATATAAATAGTTTTGCATTCTTCAAATCTTTATTTCGTTAGTATATCACGATTGTTTCTTTTTGATCGAAGCAGGTAAGCAAATCACATGTCGGCACAAGAACGCACATGGAGACGGCTGAATGGAGGCCAGACGGCATCCTTGCCGCTGCTGTGCCAGAGTGTGATTCCCACACATTCAGGCCTAGTGGGAACATCGGCCACCTCAGGAGTAAGAGCAACCTGAAGTTAGGCATGAGACCAAACATCTCGGAGGTTTCTGACAGACAGAAAAGTAGACTCCTAGGACCATCTTTGCCTGTCTCACAGACACAAAATGGAGTCATTGCTGGTATCATTTCACAGAAGTGAGATTGTGAACTTGTTCACATTGAAACCATAACACTGTTACTAGTGTGTAAACAATTGCTTTTTAAAACTCCATTTACCTTCCTATCCCAGAGCTCATTACCAAAACTCAACGGTCCAACGTCTTAGCCGAGCACTAGATTTCCCCCGCCTCTCTTTCTTTAGTAAGCAGACATATAATCCTCTGATGGAAAAACGAATTAAAAATACACATCTAGGCACTGAAGCCCAGTATAATGATACCAAAGGGATTGGCCGCCACCATACATCAAGAAGACGGATCTTCACTTGTTTTGTTTCAAAGTGAGATTACATTCTAATTTGATCAAGCTTCATTCATCTTCCCGATTTGCTTGAGATGGAAAATGGGGAGGGTGATCTAATCAGCCACAGTCAGCCTGGGCAAAACGATCACCATGGAATTATGGGATGCATCCTTCAACATTCCGATTTAGAATTAAAATTAATGATGTCATCAACAAAGGTTGTTTCACGCTCAAATGAGCCTCTAACTCCAGAAATCTGTTTCTTTGAATCTTAGCTCAAGAGAGAAAAAATTCCATGCATATCTTTTCTGGCACAAGCAAGAACACACTAAAATAATAAACAGGAGTAGGGGGCGTATTTCTTTAACTGGCTAAGAACAGAAATGGACAATAAAAGACAATATTGCAGAAATGAAACAGCAAACTATCAAATCAACGAAGCGGCAAGTTCAGCATAAAAACAGAATTAAAAGCCAACCGATCCTAATAGGATTGCACTGAAAATGGCTTAGAATCATAGAGTTGGAAGGGACCTCCAGGGTCATCTAGTCCAACCTCCTGCACAATGCAGGAAATTCACAACTACCTTCTCCCCCACACCCCCAGTGACCCCCAGCTCCATGCCCAGAAGATGGCAAAAAACCTCCAGGCTTCTACTGACAGACCTGACTGTATGTTTTAGTCTCGCTGATTAAATTTGCTTCCATGGACTAAGATTTACAGCCCGTCCACATCAGCTGAAGTTTTAGTTGATTCCTCTATCAGTTAAACTAACTGCAACACAGTTGCAACACAGAGCAACCTGTGAGTATTCCCAAACTTGAACATCCTTGACTGGGGTGGGTACATACTCACTCCCGGGCAAGGGTCATTTCGTAGAAAAAGAGCTAGAGGAACTCATTAGCATAACTCATTCGCATATGCCAGGCCCCTTGACATCACAGAAGTGTGTCATTGGCATAACTGATTTGCATATGCCACTCACCCTTGACATCACCTATCCTGGCTGTTTTGGACCCAATCCTGGCTATTCAGGGCCGGAATTGGGCCCAAAATGGCAAAATGGGGCTGAAAATAGCCGAAAAGGGGCCCAAAATGGTCAGGATCAGGCCGCTGCTGAGTGGGAGAGTGATCCACCACCTGTCAGAGGCCTGATCTGGGCTGTTTCGGCCCCAATCCAGGCTGAAACGGGCCCAAATGGCCGAGAGTCAGGTGGGCGGGGCCACCTGACATGTGACCTCTTTGGGGAACTGCTGGAACTGCGTTCCTGTGCATTCCCCCTCAAAATGAGCCCTGCTCCCAGGAATGGGGGTTAACACTTTCTTTTAATCACCGCAGCTTCCCAGGCTTTTGTAAATGTGTTGTCTGATTTGTCATACACAAACCAAACCTCCCATTTTGCCCACTGCTCCTTAGCCAAAGTTAAGAACACTTGGCAATGCAATCCTAAGCATGTTTACTCACAAGTAAGCCCTACTAAGCTCAGTGGGGGCTTGCTCCCTAAATGTTCTTAGGATTGCAGCCCTAGACTAGCATGCAAACTAGCAGATTTTTCTTGGAGCAGTCACTAAGATTGGGAAGGGGCTGCTGGATGATACACTGGTCCATATTAAGGAAACCGTCTGTCCTAGGCTGCAGAGGGGTAACCAGGAAATGACTTCCAGCAGTTCTTAGTGTTGCTGGTTTGGGAAATTCCTGGAGATTTGGGGGTGATGTAAGCGGTCAGCCTGGCCTCCGCCATTTTAATAAGCAGTTTTGTATAGGGCTGCTTGTGATATGAAAAATATCACCAAGCCCCTAGATTTAAAATGGCTGCTGTATTGCCACCAGAGAGCCCCCAACAGTTGCTGAGTCCCGCCCAGAAGAACACGGCATGCATGGAATACCGCGCAGGAATGCGGAGTGATTAAGAGGTGATTGGATGTGCAGTCCCGCCAGCCCCATAGGTGCCCAGTGCAACAAAGTTCTCACAGAGTCATCCCCACTTAACACATTCCTTTCCCTCCTTCCATGATGAGATCTCCTGTCCTTGACTGAGGAGCTAATCAAATGACATTTATAAGTTTATACAGTTGTTCCTGGGAAAGTACAGTCCCCAATCCATCAACTTAGCTCTGGTGGAATTCACTAACAAACTATCCCTTTTGTACAGCACTAGAACATGTTTTGCATTTGCTTTCACACATCCCGGCAGCTACCGATCAAGTTACTCAAGCCTTTTGTCAAACCCAGGAACTGACCGTTGGAGTCTTTGTTCTAACGGGTAGGTGGGTTCTTCCAACTCAGGGCACATTTTACCTGTAAAGGTAGGGCCCTGGACTCATTCAAATCATGCACGCTTCCTGAGCCCAAGCACTGCTCCCTTAGGGTCACTTCCCTAAGCCTCTCTCTCATCATACACGCTTCCGGATCAACAAGCCCTTGAGGTTTGCCCAAACCTCTTGCTCTCCTAGCCAAGGATGCTGGCATTCAAAGCTACTCTCTTCTCCCGTGGACTGGGCCCCTCTTCAGGATAGGTAGATATATTTGCTCTCTCTCTCACTCTCTCTCTCTCCCCAACTTCTGACTGAGCTTCCTAGGGCTGTGTGTGTGTGTAATTATTTTTACCCCATAATTCTGCGTGTATGTTCATGTCATTTTGTTCTTAATAAAAGTTATTGTTGGACCTTAAGAACCAGTCTCATTTGCTACCTTGGGAAGGGACCTGGTAGAACCTGGTGACAGATGCCTGCGGTTACCGGCCTCTTGCATAGCCGTTCTCCTTGCTAGCTAATTCCCCCATGAGTCATTTTATTGCAAGGAGACCAGTTCTGGTAAGTGACACCTAGAGAGGATGGAGGTTGGGCAGGGAACTCAGTGGAGATGTGATGGCATAGGTACCACCATCCAAAGCTGCCATTTCCTACAGGGCAATCAATCTCTGTAGTTTGGAAATCAGAGGTAATTTTGGGAGAACTTCAGGTTCCACCTGGAGGCTGGGAACTGAAGCAATTCTACTTCTCTGAGTGACAGCTCCAGAACATTGCTTTTCTCATGTTTTCCTGGAAAACCCTCTAGTCTCCTCCTTTGTCTGTAATCAGTTCTGGAGTTTTGAGAAAGAAATCTCTGAACTCTACCCAACTATACTGCAGAGGAAGAGAATGTAGCATCTATGAGGTCATCTGCCTGGGAGGCCTCTTCTCTCCCACCTTGTTGCACATGAATATACACACACACACATTTGCTGCTTCCATGATTTTGCAACCTGAACATAAACACTTCACTCAGCTCGCATGAGCTCTTGGCTGTGGGAAAAGAACATTTCTTCCTGAGCAAAATTGAATTACAGCTGCTTTTCTCCACTGCAGAAGGAGCCAAGAGTCCCATTCCACTTCCATATAGGGTGTGTGTGTGCACGCACATGCACACACACAGAAAAATGAGTGAGATCTGATGATCGAGGAGGCTGGCAGCAGAGATTCCATGTTTTGACAAATACAGCCCCAATCAATGTTCTGTTCCTCCCCCTGCCCCAGTGGAGGTTGCAAAGGAGTGACTTGCCCTGTGGGGTCAAGAGGGATGCCTTCTCAAACTGGAATACAAGATGGGCTGCAGGAGCCTAAGCAAAACAGGGATGGCATGCCTCTTTGGGTTACTGATCTTTGGGAAGAACAGACACCTGGCAGTGTTATGGACTGGGAGGGAATTAGTCACAATGCAAGCAGCCAGTGTGGACCCTGTGTAGAACCAGGGGCTAGTGCTATACTGGACATAGGGTTAGGAAATTCCTGGAGATTTGGGGGATGGAGCCTGGAAAGAGTGGAGTTTGGGGAGGGGAGGGGCCTCAGTGGGGTATGATGCCATAGAGTCCACCCTCCAAAGCAGCCATTTTCTCCAGGGGAACTGATCTCTGTGGCCTGGAGATCAGTTGTAATTCTGGGAGATCTCCAGCCACCACCTGGAGACTGGCAACCTTAACTGGACATGACAGGAAGCAGGGTGCGTTGAGATACAGGGGCCACGCGCATCAGGATAGCCAGGGCCATATTAACCCATGGCCGGGCTCCTAGGCTTTCAGGTATTTCTGGGGCCCCCAGCACTTCAGGGCCAAGCTACACATGACGAATGACACTTGAACGGCAAGTGTTTCTCCCTGTTCACTTGCCCTCTACTCAATCCACTTGCCGTTCAAGTGTCATTCGTCATGTGTAGCTTGGCCCTGAGTCTTTCACCCCACTACAGCTGACAGCCTGACCCTGTTATGGTTGGTACTAGACCGCAGTACATAGCCTTGTATCCATTTTGGGGGTCTCCGGAAGAATTCTATTCACAATTTTTTTAAAAAAATTATTGCGCGAGTAGAGCTCTTCAGGAAAGCACATTTTGGGGGTGTACTTGTTCAATACTGTATTCTTTTGAAGGGATTTTTTTATTGTTTATTAAAAATATATATAATTTATGGATAATTGTTGTAATATAAGAGACAATTTGTTTCACTTCAATAAGGAAGCAGTTAATTATCTTATTAATAGAGGTTATATGAGAGAATCAATTAATTGTAATTTATGTTGGAGTGCGCCTCAGCAAAAAAAAAAAATTGACAGCCCCCCCAGTCCAGGGTTGCCAGGTCCAGGTTGGGAAATTCCTGGAGATTTGGGGGGACAAGTCTGGAGAGGGCAGGGTTTGGGGAGGGGAGGGGAGGGGCCTCAGTGGGGTATAATGCCATAGAGTCCACCCATCATGCCAGCCATTTTCTCCAGGGGAACTGATCTCTGTTGCCTGGAGATCAGTTATAATTCCGAGAGATCTCCAGCTACCACCTGGAGGCTGGCAACCCTGCCCCACTCCCTACGGGGCCCCTAGGCTTCGGCCTAGTCAGCCTTATGGATAATACGGCCCTGAGCATAGCTTCTTTCCCTTTTCAGTTCGGCTTGGTGCCACCCTTTGCCAGAACAGTGTAATTTCCTGTCTGAGGGCCAGTAAACAAACTGCTCTGCAGCTACACTTTAATGCACAGGAAGCAAAAACACTCCTGTTTTTGTTGTCTCAATAAAATTTTAATGACCTCATCTGTTTTTGTTCTTTTTCTCTGCAAACCTAAATTGAACTTGAGACAGTCGGAGGCTGGTTATTATTTGTGTGACCACGTAGCAAACCATTTTTCTCTTTGCTTTGGTCTCATCCTGCCCTAGGAGGAGGACTGGGTAAACGGGGCGGCCCTCAACCTCCCAGGCCTTCCAAGTCCTCGACTGCTGCATCCTACGCAAATTCAAATGCACGTGGTAGTGCGTCTGGAGTGCATATGAATGCAGGCAGCAGCAACAACACAAGAGGAGACGGCAATATCTTGAGCTGGCCCCGTGCCGCAGAGCGAACGCTGGCTGTTCTTGTAGAGAGAAAAAGAAATCAACTTCCCTTTGGTGGTTCTGATCACAGCGATGGAGCTTTCGGGCACAAGAAACCAAAGAGGCGTGATGATGAACTTCGTCCAATTCTTAATCCCTTAAAGCCTAAAAAAAGTTTTGCAATAAGAATAGAGTGGAGCTGCTAATTTTTATTTTTATTTTTAGAAAACGGTTGCACTGAAGGAACTCGCTTCCACCATGTCTGTGAAATGTTTCAGAGGCCTTTTTAATGTGCCTGGGGCATGTTCTTGGCTTCAAAATATATTACCCCCCACCAAGGTGGCAACAGGGAATACCTTTGCATGATCCGCTAAGGGGGAATTTGGTGTATGTTTCTTAAGGAACTGCTGCTCTCCACAACGACCAAACGGCAAACCAATTCTTAAAATGGAGGGATCTTTCAAAGCAACTTGGGGGGAGTCTGCCATTATTACAACATCAGTCGCGAACACCACTGTCTAAGCCAAGGCCTCTATTTCTTGTTCCTGTCAGATCCCCGATTGCTAAGAAGAAGGGCCAATATTTATTTATACTTCATTTTTCTCCCTGAGAAAAACCCAAAGCACTTGATATCATAATTCTCCTGTCCTTCATTTTATCCTCACAACAGCCCCATGAGGTGAAAGAGGCTGCCTGGCGCATGGTCAACCAGCAAGTTTCCATGGTAGAACAGGGATTTGAACACAGGTGTCTCAGATCTTTGATGAAAACCCTAACCACAATATCACACTGACACTTTCTAAGACTTGTGTGTGTGGGATCCCTTTCTGACTCTTCCAGACAGTTCTGGTGCCATTATTGTGTGGGCCCTCAGCAGGCCATAGAGCTGCCAGGTCCCCCAGTGGGGGATCCCCCCACTCCCACCCGCCACTCCCCGCTCCCACACACCTGGCCAGTGGAGGGCAAAGTTAGGGAAACAGGCCTCCCAGGGGGCACGACGATGCGATGTCACTTCTGGGAGTGATGTCATTGTGCCACCCAGGAAGTGCTCCTGCACTTTGCAGTGGGCCAATTTAGGCTTCAAATGGGTTAAATCAGGCCTGTTTGTGGCCCAGATTGGGCCACTGCAAAGCGTGGGAGGGCTTCTGGGCCCCATGTGATGACATCACTTCCCGGGAGTGATGTCATCACACTGCCCTGGGAGTGTGCACACATGCAAAGATGACAAGAAATGTGAGTGCCAGGTCCCGTCCCCCCTACTGGGAAGGTAAGGGGACCTGGCACCCTAGCAGGCCACATAAACTGGAAGAAGAAACTGAGCATGTCCTGTCTTGTTGCCCTTCATTTTCTTTGCTGCTTCAAACAAGTTGGCCTCACAGTCAGGATGATGCACCCTTCACAAGCCTCGGGGCCCTTTGCAAACAACCCTTTGGGGACCAACATCCTCCCCTCCCCTCTGTGGGTTCTCCACCGGTCTGTGACATTGGTATAAAAAGGAATCACAAGCTAACCGACACTTTCAGGGTTCCTTTTCCATTCTTGTTGTGCTTCGGTTTCTTCCTCAGAGAACTGCTCATTGCCTTGCAAGCTGTTAAAATGTTCCTGTTCTTGCAGAAACTGTTAGCTTTACAATCCCTCGTTTAAAGGGATTTATAAAAGCTCTGGTTTCCTTGCTGTCAGTGCAGGTTTTCCATCTGTGTGGCTCTATGCCACCTCCTAAGCTCCACAAGAGGCTATATAAGAGACCCCGGCAGTTAGAAGCCACTCAAAAAGAATGCATTTGGAGTGGAGTTCAGGGAAGACGCAAAATACAAGATTTGAAGGTAAGCTACAACAGTTATTTCTCCTAGCATTAGCCAACTGGACTGAATGAAACAACTTTTGAACTTCACTTTCATGAACTTGAATTTAAAAAAAAAATCTTTGCGGGGTATGCAGGTAGCATTTATGTGGGATTTGTAGCATTATATGCAACATAAAGAAACAGGGAAGGAAAGAGACCTGAAATTATATTGATGCTCATTTTATGTAAAAACTGTAACTGATAATTGTGGAACCATTGCACTGGAAATTTGATGAGTGGCGAGTAGACATTTTGCATTCTGCAGAATGCATAAAAAGGAATTATTCAGGAGAACATTTTTATGAAGGGACTACTAGAGTCCTAGTTTTAATGTCTGTGAAAACAGTTACACATTGTTTATTACACTGCTAATTGTGTACTGATTTTAACTTTGTAATCTGCCTTGAGTCTCATCAAGGAAGGCAGACTACAAATGAAATAAATTAATAAATAATTGAGGGTGTGTTTAGAGATAGGACAACTTGATAGCTCAGAGATTCTAAATCTAGAGCAGCAGAGAGAGCCACAATGCATTTGGGGAAGGCAGAAGGAGGCATTAGTCAAAATAGAACAATTACATGTAAATAGATTCACACCATCAAACCAGCATTCATAGTTTGGGTAAGTTTCTCCAAAACATTCTGACAAACACAGAAACTAACAAATTTCATTCACAACACACACACACACACAGAGCGCGTGCATGTTTTAAATATATATTATATACAAAGTGCAAGATTTAGGTTTCCAAGAAATAAACACTCAAATTTGCAATAACGTCAGAATTTCACTGGGAGAAAATTTGGATGTGCTGTTTAAATTAGGCGGGTTTCAAAGGGCTTCGCTTTCTCCTAAGCATCTTATGGGTTCGTGTAAGTTTTCATTACAATTCTAGACTTGTTGTGCCAATCTGACTTGGGGATATAACTAAGATTTTGTGCAATTCCTCCCCCAAATGCTAAAAAAACCTCAGATGACATCGTGATTATGAATAGACTTGAACTTCCTGGGAATGTCAGCATTCAATTTCAAAATAAAAAGTAAATTTCTAACCTTCATGGCTGTCAATATAGACTATAATGCGTGTGGACAGCACCTGCTGAAATTTCTAAAGCTAGAGGAGTTCAACGGGAATTTCAAGGATTGTGAGGTCTCTTCCTCCCATGGCAAGCTGCTTAAGTGAACTCAAATTCTACACTATTTGGGGGGTAAGAGACAATAGAGAATCATGCCTTGATTAACACGTTTTAAAATTCTTTTTCAGTTCACCAAGAGGACTAGAAAGTTACTTTTAAAATCAATCTGACATACTTATCTAACATATTTATTGTGTGTGCATGCAAGATAATAGGAGAGGTTTACACACTGAAGGGTTTTACTGAAATATCAAAATTACTGGCCACATTCCTATCGGATTGCAAACAACTCTGGCAGAACTTTTTATTTTTCTTAGCATGTGTCCCCGGGAATGTCAGATCCTGGGAGGAAGGATTAAGTTTCAGGATGAATGTGGAACGGTCAAGCTCCATTATTTCAGCATTCTTGAGTCATCCCCGGTTCTGGAGGCGTTTAATCCTTTAAAAGGATTCTCCAATGAGGATGGGAGGAAACAGTCGTCTGCAGAACAGATTTAGGGTTGAAGCTTAAGTGGATAGACAGATATAAATACTAGGACATTGTGCCTGATACATCTTTCCTCGTTGTTATACATGAGGAAAGGTGCCAGCCGTGTGCGGGGGGGAGGGAATCTATCCAACTTTCCAGAGAGATAGAATAAGGACAACCAACTTTTGAACCATATGGGCTGCGCCTTCCCCGGCCAAGATGCTCGGGACCCAGGTCCTCCCTAGTCATGACATCCGTGCCTGGTTTACTCCCAAGAGACCAGTCAAAGAAGGCAAGGGTGTTTTCATTTTGCATCTGGCCCATTTGATGTTTTTCTTCCTAGATTGTGCGAGGCAGGAAGGCTAAAAAACCAAAAGCCACCACGGGAACGTCAGAATGTGTGCTGTTTGACTGGCCCTCAGCTGTTCGGGAACAAGTTCTTCCCCTACAGAAAAAGGATGGCTGCAACTCAAAGATGGCGTCTTTCTTTCTTCATCTTTCTGGGAGTGCCTTCCATTTTGGGTGAGCATCACTTCCAACAAATTATGGGGTTCTCCGTTTGTTAGGACCAAAGTTCAGGCCAAACCTTTGACTTCACTTGCCCAGCCATGAAGAAAGGCTTTCTCCACAGAAGCTGAGGGCCAAGCTACAAGTGACGAATGACACTTGCCTGGCAAGTGAACAGACTCACGGGTATTCCTCCCTGTTCACTTGCCATTCACTTGCGCTCCACTTGATCAAGTGAGGGCCAAGCTACAAGTGACGAATGACACTTGAACGGCAAGTGTATTTCTCCCTGTTCACTTGCCCTCCACTCGATCCACTTGCCGTTCAAGTGTCATTCGTCACTTGTAGCTTGGCCCTGAGTCTATTCACTTGCCAGGCAAGTGTCATTCATCACTTGTAGCTTGGCCCTGAGACATGCCAGGATCCAGTAAGACCTGTTTTCTTCCCAACGATACCTGGGATAGATTGGGCCAAGTTTAAAACAGCTCTGAGATCTTAGGATTTGCATCTGCTTCGGAGAAATGCAGGGAATGATGCATGTGGAACATGATGGTTTAAAACAAAGGACATTGGTTCTCAGTTCTGTGTGACTTTGATCCAATATACAGAAGGCTGCCTACGGAAGGCCAGTGTCTGTGGGAAGTTAGGTGAGGGAAGAAGCTGCAGTCAGGGGAAACAAGTGTCCCTATTACCCCTTTCAAGGGGAAATCTGGGGAGTGGAATCTCAACAGGGATTTGCTTGATGTTCCCATGAGCACTGGACACCTCACAAGTTTTTGGGGAGCGCAAAGGTGGAGTTACCATGTTCTCATTAACAAATCCTGGCAGCCCTAACTGACAGGTTATGTAAATGGTATGCTAACTTTGCAAACCAATAACTTCAGTTGCTGCATTGTCTACCAGTTGCTTTGTGAATAGAGATGGGCACAAACCGGAAAAAGACCGAACCATGCGGTTTGTGGTTCGTCAAATTTCACGAACCATGAACCACGAACTTTCACAAACCTGCCCCTGGTTCACGAACTGGTTCGTTTGGTTCATGAAAACGTCACATCCGGGACAGAAAATCATCACTTCTGGGGTCAGCAGAAGGTCTGCAGGAAGTCCATCCCCTGTTGCCTAGGAAACCGATTGATTGGCACCAGGCTGTCTGCAGTCACAAATCAAAAAATGAACCAAACAAACCAACCTAAAGTTCATGGTGATTCGTCAGAAATTAGATCTGACGAACCATGGTTTGCAAACCACGAACCGGCCTGGTTCGTGCTTAATTTTGGTTTGTATTTCGGTTCATACCCATCTCTATTTGTGAATGGCCCTTGAAGGGTTGCCAGGTCCCTGGAGCACCAAACTGGTGGGTGGAGGGGGCGGTTTACAGGGAGGTTGCATGAGCACCTTGCATCACGCTAGGAACGGCATCACTCCTGACGCATGCGGGGGCACTCTGGAGCACATGGGGGCATGTTCCCCCCTCATGTTCCTGCATTTTTCTTCCTCTTGCCAGCCAGGTAAGAGGCAGAGGGGCAGAGCCCACCAAGGGAATGGCAAACCTATCTGTATCTTCTAATCTCCCCATGTTCCCCAGAACAACCCACAGACACCTCTGGCCCCTGGCAGGGAGGGGGAAAAGAGGAACCCAGGGTGTGGTCTTTGAGGACAGAGTTGGCTAGCCTAGCAACGGTGCTTCCCACCTTGTGGCTCACAAAGCCCTTGTGTGGTGGTGGAGAGTGCCCTCCAGTCATAGTGGACTTAAGGCGACTCCTGGCTGGGTTTTCATGGCAAGATACTAACAGAGGTGGTTTGCCATTGCCTGCCTCTGCAACCATGGTCTTCGTGTAACTGCCCCAAAGACTTCTGATCAAATGTACATCTAGAATCCTGTGCTTGGAGCTTAATTCCCAAATGGCTGCAGGGATGGGGCTTGCTCCTTCCCCTGGCATCTGATAGGGCTCTGCAGAAGTGCTAGCACTATTGGAAGCCCTCTTGAAGCACGAGCAAATGTGGGGTTAAAAGCGCTTTAACAAATAAATAAATAAAACTTACATGCACGGATGGCTACAACTAAGTTTCCCCAAGAGGGTGAACAGCTGCTCCTCTGGGGCACTTCTGGTCAGGAAAATGACACATGGGGAGGGTTACATATATCCCCTCTCCCCCTGCTCTTACAGCCCCAAGTAAAATTGGGCTGCTGCACATCCAGGACCCTGGAGAGCTCCTGCGCTTCTCAGCGGGCCAATTTAGGCCCCAAACAGGCTGAAATCTCTCTGCTGTGGAGCACAGGGGCGCTCCCAGGGGCGGCCTGAGGCCCTGCACAACGACATCACTTCCTGAAAAGTGATGTTATCACACAGCCTGGGAGTGTGCGTGCCTGTGAAAACATCTAGAAAGGTGAGTGCCGGGCCTCCCGCCTCCCTCCCAGAGGATGAAGGGTCCTGGCCACCCGAGGGAGAGAGGTGGGCTACAAGAGCTGGGGGAAGAAACTAGAGCAGGAGAGGGAGGGGTGCCAATGGGCAGAAGGTGAAAACAGTACTTTTTCAGAGGGGCTGCACAGCTAGGTGAGGAAGTCCCTCTGAAGGTTTCTAAATTGTAGAGGCAAGGTAGAGCTGCAGGCCTGAGGCCTGAGGTGACGTCACTGGGCTGGATTACTTCAGCCCACAGGTGGGGCTCACAAGAATGAATACTCCTTCCAGACAGGGCCAAACTAGATATGGAGTAGGGGTCTTCTGGGATCCACTTCTTCCCAGGTCAGAGCATCCAGACTTGGATAAAATGGCTCCTTACAATGGAGTACAGTTGGCTTGAGTTCCTCTCAAGGATAGGGTAGAGTTCCCCTCACCCATACGCTCTGTTTTCTGAGAAAACATGAACGGGAAGATGAGGAAATAAATGGGCGTGGATCTGTCTACTTTGGCTCATAGATGGCACAGAGTGGACAACATTAATCATTTTCCATGATTTTCTAAGAATTTGGGGGAGGGAATGGAGGGGCATCCCATCACACAGCAGTAGTCTGCCGTAGAGCAGCCCAGAGGAGGTCTATCACCTCTGTGAGAATGAGCCCTCAGAAACAAAGGTGTTTCAGAAAGATTTGCGCAACTCAAAAGCTAACCCATGTTGGTCAAAAACACGACTGCTCAGTAGCTGAGGAGGGTTGAGAAAGCACATAATGTAAATGCATGTAAAGGTTGCTCGAACGGATTGGGTGTTCGCTTCTGCCCAAGATGAGCTCTGTACATAGACCCCAAGGAAGATGCCACAGATGTGGGCTTGCAATGTGCTCAGCTCTGCTCTGCAGCCTGGGCAGGCAGCTGTTGGTGGGTACACTTCAACAGAACCCAGCAAAGTGCAGAGACAAATCTTTCATTTTGGTCTTCCAGAAGCAGCTGTTATATTGCCCTACCGTGAAATTAACTACAGGCACAACAAGCATCATTGAAATTAATACTTTTATTGAAATACTTCTTGCACACACACAAACCCTGGCGTTGGTGGAAACTTGCCCCTCCAAGGGTCTTAAGGTCAAACTGCGCGTTGCGATTTGTAATGTCTGGGTTGACCAGACTGGCTTATGATGAAACGACCTGTATTGCTCTTCCCTAATACGAAACACAGATTGGAGAAGGGGGAGCGGAAACAGGAGTGAAGCCAGATGTGGGCTGCCCATGGGGCAAAGGAGGAAACGGGAAGAGACGAAATCCAGAAAACGGCTTGGCGTCCACCAGCTATTTGGGATAAAGCCCCTCGTGGTGCCAAAGACAGTGGAAATCCTGCCTTTACAGAGATGTTGCTGGCTGGCTGCACAGTGGGGTGGGGATAGGGAAACTGACTAGGAAAAAAGATCAACACCAGACCTCTGCCTTTAGCAAGCTCCCCCTCTGCAAGGAAACATAAGACGGGCAGCTAGCGTTGTGCAAGCAGACCTACAGAACTGGAGGTTGCATGAATGAGTATGCTCTTCTAACTTCTGGGCTTCTTGCTTTTCTTTCTCAATATCAGTTGCTATCAAACTTTGCATTAAAAAAGCATCCTAGCATTCATTCATTCATTTATTGGATTTATTATCCTCTCTCCCCGTAAACGGGTTCAGAGTGGATTACAACACTAATAAATAAATTACACTAAAAACAGCATTGAAATCATAAAACGATAGCAAAACGTTTGGGCGGCGACCCAGTTTGCTCAACCCCCAACCAAAAACATTCTGTGAGGTGGGAACGGGCAGAATATATTAATATTTCAGTGGAAACCAGAGTGAGAGGGGGGATGATTCCCCCCCCCACACACACACACAAGAGACCAGCAGGCCTCAGCCATATGCCTGGTGAAATATCTCCGTCTTGGAGACCCGGTGGAAAAATAGTAAATCTTACTGGATAATGTATCTTGTATAACGCAGAGGATGACGGAAAGGGCTGCAGGAGACCTGTAACCACTTGCTGTCCCATAACTGCCCCCAGTTGCTCAAATGTGTTCACTGATCTGTTCTGCCTGCGCCAACTGTGTGTGAGTGTGTGTGGAGGGGGATATCCCAGACAGTTCCCCCTGCAGCTGTTGCTCAGCTGCCTGGCGTTATGAGCAACAAAGCATATGCCACAGGGAGCAAATGGAGGAGGGGAAGAGTCCTTTTGCTGAGGGGATGAGCATCTGTCCCTGGCACCACCATGGTGCTCCTTTTCAGCTGAGAGTACAAAGGGACAAACATCACACACACACACACACACACACACACCCTGTTGCCCCACCTTTTATCAGAGTTCAAATTCAGCTCTGTGGGCCAACGGGTCTGTCTTTTTACATTATTCTATAAAACACCATGCTCATTGATGGTACGATGAGGGCTGTTTTCTGACTCCCTGCTGACAGAACCAAGGCTGTGGAGGGAGAGCCTTGTTAGCCTGTTGTAGCCAACTGAGCCAGGCTTTACTAGGGCTGAGTGAGAACCAGCAAGACATACTGGATAGTCGGACCAGATTCCTGAGAAACCCAGGTTCGAATCCTCACTTTCTACCATGGGAGCTTGCTGAGTGACCATTGTATAGTCACACCACCTCAGCCTAGCCTACCTCACAAGGTTGTTGTGAGAAAATGGAGGAGATAATATTCTGAGCTGCTTTGAATTCCTAACTGAGGAGAAGAGCAAGATATAAATAAATGCAAAATAAAAATGAGTGTCACAACTAGCATGAAGGGGCCTTTGAACATATGCAGAGTTTATTTTTCTCATTAGTGAGTAATCACAACAGTTCTTACAACGTATGTAAATTTGGATATTTATACTCCAGTTTTCTGTCCAATAGGGACTCCAAGTAGCTTACAACATCACTTTTCCCTCAAGAGATAGCGTAGGCTAAGAGGTCCAAGTGACAGGTCCAAGGTCACCCAGCGAGCTTCTGAGGCAGAAAGGGGATTCGAACCTGGGTCACCCAGATCTTAGTCCGACACTCTGACCGCTATGCCATTCTGACTGTCTGGCATTAGGAGACAGAGCTTCCAAGTCAAGAATGTACAGCTGTGAGGGAAAATTTTGCCCGTCACCTCTCTGTCACTCATCACAGAATTCAAGCTTCTGTATTCACTTCAGCATGTTCTTTCCTCCAACTTGTTTCATAATTTCCCCCCTGACCTTTCTCCCTAAGGCCAACGTGTTCTGAAGCAATCGGTAAGCCGGATCTGGCCTGGACAGAGACCTTTCAGCCTGTCGATCAAACACGGCCCAAACAGTAAGTAATTTTCCATCAGCTAATCATTTCGCTTTAGGAAAGATGAAAGATGCCTAGCATATGGGCTGGGCCATTTTCCCTTTTTTAACACTTAATTTACGATGGGTCCAAGAACTTCGCTTCCATGACCTTCTCTGGTAATGGAAAACAAACTAATTTCCCGCCACTACCTAATGGTTTTGGCGATCACCAAAAGAGTCTTCCTGGCTGCTGTTCCTGTTAGTTTGGAAGTCAAAATATATGGCTGCAGTCCACACCTCCTCACAAGACCTCACTTACTCCCATTTCTCTCAGAAGATTCCAGAAGGATGGTGAACCACAGTTGGTGATCTCCTAAGAAGCTGGAACATTACGGCACAAAAGCGCTTCAGAATATTATGAGAGCTGGTGCGGTATCTAAGAGAGTAAGCTGTGATCCACAATGTCCCTGGTTTGAGTCCCTCTCTCACCACAAAGTGAGATATGAGGACAATTATGTTGGCCTACTTTACAGGGCTGTTGTGAGGCTTGCTCAGACAACATATGCAGAATTCTCAGTGCTAAGCAGCATTATCTGTGTAGGATCCTCAGAAGAACATTGTGTGTGGTGAGGAAATAAATTGGGAAGAAGAAACATGACCAAGGAAAATTCTGGAGCCTGGCTTTACTGATGCCTCAACTGACATTAACTTCACCTCAGCACGGACTGATGGTCAGAGTAGACCTTGCGGGGAGGTCTCAATGGGCTATGAGAAGTTGTTTTTGCTAGACTTTTCTTCTTTGTTCCCCCAAAGGATGCCTGATCTTCACCCACTATATCTTCCCTGTGGTCTTTAACAGGTAATTTCCTGCGCATTTTAAAGGCAAACTCACACCAGAGGTGCAAGCCTCTTGGCGTGAGCAAGGGCTCTTGGCCCATGGCATGCAGCTGGGGCATAAAAAGTAGAAGAAGTTCCCCCATCATAGAAGAGGGAGAGCTGCACCAGTTACCTGCCTGGAGTTTGGACTGTAATTTACACAGAAAACCAAATCACGCTGAGGCCAGCTCTGTGTACTATCCTGCTTCTAACTGTGGATGCAGAACTTTTTCAGGGGTTTTCCTTGCCTTTCCTGTGGCTCGACATCTTCCATTTGCTCCAACAAGCTGGGTCAGCTTGCAGCCTTTCTTCCAGTGGCAAGTTTCTTGAAATCCCTTGGGGCTGCTCAGGAATTGAATGTTCACTGCCACTTCAGTTGGACATTTCAAAGGACAAGGCTCGAGAAAAGAGGTCATCTAATAGGGTTTCCCACCCCGTGGTGGGGCTGAAGATCTTCTAGAACTACAACTGATCTGCAGACCACAGAGATCAGTTTCGCTGGGAAAAATGGGTCCTTTGGAGGATGGACTCGATGGCATTATATCCTGCTGAAGTCCCTTCCCTCCCAAAACCTACCCTAACCAGGCTCCGCTCCCAAATCTCCTAAAAATTTCCCAATTTAGAGTGGGCAACCCTATCATCCATCCAAGAAACCTCAATGTCCCCTGCACAAAACGAATAGTGTAAGATCAGCCCCACCCCATCGCCACCCCTGTTACAATGTTTGCCCTCCTTGAGCCTTAAATGACAGAGAGGGCTAGAAACTTAAGATAAGAACGCTCTCAAAGTCTCAAGGGTGCCCAAATCCTCAAAATGAGCCTCTGTGTCTTTCTGTTCTTCAGATCAGGGCATATGGACAGCCTGGTTCAACATTGACCATCCTGGGGGCAACGGGGATTACGAGCGCTTGGACGCCATCCAGTTTTACTACCGGGACAAAGTGTGTCCGAGGCCCTTTGGCATTGAAGCCCGCACAACCGATTGGATCCCTGCGAGCAGCACGGGCCAGGTGATCCACTCCAGCGCGCAGGAGGGGTTCTGGTGCCTCAACAGGGAGCAGCCTTCTCTGCAGAACTGCTTGAATTACGCCATACGGTTTTTGTGCCCCGTAGGTAAGTGCTGAGACATATTTGGTGCACCGGCAAGGTTTTCCAATGTGGTTCACTAAACCGGGAAGTCCTACACAAAAGTGGCTGCGTGAAGAAAACTTAGTAGGGTAACCAGTCTCCAGGTGGTGGTAAAAGCCTGTTATGGCAATTAGGTCTGAACAAAAACAAGAATCCCCTCCCCCGTAATGATGTAATCATCAACAGTGTGATCACAATACACAAACCAATGGTGATTCAAAAAAACTCTGGATACAAATGGATAATTAAATCCAACCCATAGCTTCCAAAGGCAAGAGTATTTATATCGTCATTCTCATAATCTACTTGTTACAGGGGATTCTTGTTTTTGTTAAAGTCTCCAGGTGGTGGCTGGAGATCTCCTGGAATTACAACAGATCTCCAGATGACAGAGATCAGTTCCCCTGGAGAAAATGGCTACTTCGGAGGGTGGACTGTATGGCATTACACCCTCCCATCCCCAACCCCCCCAAAATCTCCAGGAATTTCCCAACCTGGAGCTGGCAACCCCACATGGAAGGTTGATGTTTCCTTGGCCAAGACTGAGCAAGCCCTTCTTTCAATTTCACCGCTTCTGGAAAGTGCATGGGTTTGGATTTTGGCAATTCTCCACGGAGAAGGAGATTCCATAACTGCAGAGCGGCTCTTGCCTCTCTGGCTGGTTGTTTCCACACAGAGGCCTTTCTCTGCCTTTGCTTCCAAACTGAAGCACTAGGGGAGGATAGGCTTCCACACAATGTCCTGCCGTAATTGTCCTGTTTCCAAGTTTTCCATCTGCCAAACCTGTTTTACTCCAATCTTCTGAAAAGAACACAGTCCAAGCATGTTAGTACACTGTCAGGAAGGAAAGCTGCACATTTTCCATCCTTCCAAAGGTCCCACCACGTTGGTGCCATTTCCCCATTAGCCTAAGGTCGCCAGGCTCCAGGCAGTGCCTGGAGATCTCCCGGAATTACAACCGGTCTCCAGGCCACAGAGATCAGTTCCCCTGGAGAAAACGGCTACTTTAGAGGGTGGACTCTATGGAATGATGCCATGCCAAGGTCCTTTCCCTACCAAAGCCCCACTTTCTCCAGGTTTCACCCCCCAGATCTCCAGGAATTTCCCAGCTTGGAGCTGGCAACCCTACATTAGCCCCTCATGGGTGCTATTTGTATTCTGCTGTGCTATTAGAGGGACTTGGGGGGGGCTTTTAAAAAACAGTAATTGCACTATAGCAAGCAATTGCTGTGTATCTGTTGCAAATCTTAATAGAAACATTATTTATTTATTTCATTTATACCCTGCCTTTCCCCCCAGTGGGGGCCCAAAACATCATTCTCTCCTCTTCTCTCCTCTCCTCCAGTTTACTCTCACAAGAACCTTGTAAGGTAAGTTAGGGTGAGGGTGTGTGACTGGTCCGAGGTCATCCGGCCAGTTTCTGTGACAGAGTGGGGAGTCGAACCTGGGTCTCCCAGATTCTAGCCCGGCACTCTAAACCGCTACACTTCTCAATGTGCTATTGTGTATGCACAAAGAATACAAAAAGGGGAAGGGTGAGTTGTCAAACCACACATGATCACACACTCATACAAACACCAAGCCAATGCAGAGTCTCTGCAGAGAAAATGTGGAAAGGAAAAGTTAGGGAAAAAAGGAGAGCAGGGTGCAAGAAATTTCCACACATGGCACTAAGAGCCAAGCTACAAGTGACGCCTGACACAGGTTGGACACTTGTCAGCTTCCCTCAAGTTTTGACAGGAAATGTAGGCATCCTGGTCTTACAGCTTGGCTCTCCATGACAGCTGCAAGACCAGGATGCCTACATTTCCCATCAAAACTTGAGGGAAGCTGACAAATGTCCAACCTGTGTCAGGCGTCACTTGTAGCTTGGCTCTAAGGCACATGCTTTGGCATTTGCAGCAGGGATGAAAACAACACAGAGAATTCTCACTGTGTAGAAACAGTGCGTCCAGATCGCATGACACTAGGGTAGCTAACTTCCAGGGGGGCCTGGACACCCCCCCCCAATTACAACTGATCTCCAGTCTACAGAAATCAGTTCCCCTGGAGAAAACGGCTGCTTTGGACTGTATGGTACTACAACCCGCTGGAGTCCTTCCTTCCCCACACCCTGCCTTACCCAGGCTCCACTCCCAAATTGCCAGAAATGTCCTAACCTAGAGTTGGCAACACTACGTCACATGCTGATCAAAACAGGCCTATCTGGATCCATTCCAACATGTTCTGTACATCCACCTGTGTACTTGGAAGAAAATGTACATTCAAATGGATTATCTTTGCTAGTTTTGTACAGAAAGTACTTGGTGAAAGTCCAATTAGGCTGGAAAGAGCTCCAAAAAAAAACTCTCCACGCTTGGTGCATAGGCAACTGACAGCCAACAGAGACATGTACAGAGAGAGAGAGAGAGAGAGAGAGAGAGAGAGAGAATGAACGAACGAACGAACGAACGAACGAACGAACGAACGAACGAACGAATGAATGAATGAATATCTTGGGGGAATCAGTTGAAAGCTCAGTGTAGTAAAGAAGAGATGCTTCAAATATTCAGCAAACACATTAAAACACACACACAACACCCCCCCTCCAAAAAAAACGCTTCTGTTGGAGAATGATAAGAGACTCACTTTGTTTTCAATAATCTTTTCCAGGCTCTTTACCTCAAGATTCAAAAATGCTGTGGTCTTCGTGGTCAAAATGGAGCGAGTGCTCTGCAAAATGCGACCAAGCTGGAGTCCAGATCCGAACCAGGAGGTGCCTCGTAGAAAGCCTCCAGGACCGACGGTGCGAAGAAGTGAGCGAGGAAGGCAGGCGCTGCGTTGGACCCCCTTGCTCAGGTGCCTGCTGAAACCTCCATGCAGACGAATCACAGCTAGCTCAAAGATATTGTTCTGTTCAGAGACAGTCTAAGGGTCAAACCAAGACATTCAGAGAAACGTACTGTATGGCTTTTCTTTCTTCCATTTCATGCTCACGACAACCCTCTAAGGGAAACTGAAGAAATGTGACTGGACTCATGCTGTGATGAGATACGGAGGAATTTGAACCTGGGTCTCCCAGTCCTGGGCTGACACTGTGCCAAACTGTATCCAAATATCTGGAGCAAATGCTCTGGGCCATTTCCACACGGCTTACTGCTGCTCGTAACAACCTGGAAGATCGCTCAAAAAACATGGAAGATTGCATTTTCTTGCGCGAGATTTGTGCGACATCACGTGACATTGCACAAATCTCGCGTGAGAAAATGTGATCTTCCACATTTTTTGTGCGATCTTCCGGGTTGTTACAAGCAGCGGTAAGCCGTGTGGAAACGGCCAAAGTATTTTTATTTAATGCTTTTAAAGTAGTATCAGGAAAATCAAGATAATAAGAATCATCATTCTCCCTGTCAACATTTTTTATGGTTTCTGAAGATAAAACGACTGCTGCACTCTGACCAGATGTTTCCTCTCTATTTCAGTTTGCAATATGAGTTGTTCCGTGGGCCGCGTGAATGCTGAGTGTGACGCATGCATGTGCGAGGAACATCTGCTCTACGGCAAAGTCTCTCTCCCAGATGGCGCCCCGGCTGCTGGCGCTGCCATCTACCTACAAGCCAAGGCACCAAAGTTATTAACGGTGTCCGATGGCGATGGGACATTTCGAGTTCCTGGTGTGTGTCCTGATGGCCAAACTGTTTTGGAGATCAAGAAGGCGAAGTACAAGACCGCTTTCGTCACCATGCCCGAGAGCTCCGAAGGTTCCTCCTCGGTCCACATCCACTTGAAAAGAGCAGGTAAAGTGCCGTTCCATGCAGTCGTTGAGTTTGAGATGGCCCATCTTTTGACTTCAACACACTGGGACATACATACATGAGATATACCCACTGCACTATGGAGGCCTGTGGAGTCTGAACTAAAATTTCCATTATATCATACAGGCAGCCCAATCCATTGTGTGAGATAAACAAGGTAACACTTGGCTAAAGGACCTTGTACAAGCTGTGCTAACAGTGTAGGATTGTTGGAGCTGTGTCATGCATGCTTACAGAATTTAGTTGGATGCAATATTTGGAGTTTTCCTGTGATTGTTTTTTTTTAAAGCATAGATTATGCTCCAGCATGGTTCCTCAATAGGGGTGCCAGACCCCTGGTGGGGTGGGGGATCCCCTGCCCTCGCCCCCCACACCCCGCCCCCACTTACCTGGCCAGTGGGGGGGGGCGTGGACCCTCTGTGTGCACTCCCCTGTGGAGCTACGCGATCCCACGGATTGGGCCCGTTTTGAGGCACTGCGGAGTGCAGGAGCGTTCCTGCGCTGTGCAGTGCCTCAAAACGGGCCCGTTTTGGCCCAGCTTGGGCCCCATTTTGAGCCGCTGTGGAGCACGGAAGCGCTACTGTGTGCCGCAGCATCCCAAACTGGGCCCGATCCGCACCAAAATGGGCCCTATCCATGGCTGTTTTGGTGCGGATCGGACCTATTTTGGGATGCTGTGGTGCGCAAGAGTGCTCCCATGCTCCACAGTGGCTCAAAATGGGCCCAATCTGGGCCAAAACGGGCCCATTTTGAGGCACTGCAGAGAGCAGGAATGCTCCTGCGCTCCACAGCAGCCCCCAACATGAGCCCCTGTTGAGCATGGGTGCGCTCGGGGGGGGGGGGGTGCTGCGTGAGCCGGGCCCCAATTCCCCGCTGGAAGATTGAGGGGGGCTGGCAACCCTATTCCTCAAGAACAAGTCAAGTCAGATGAACCTTTTCACTTTTTTTGAGAGAGATTTAGTAGTTTGGTGGGTCAAGGGAATGCTGTGGACATTGTTTATCTTGATTTTAGTAAGGTTGAAATCCAATACCTTGAATTGGGCCTGGAAGTAAACTGGGAATTGGGGTATCTACATCAATATTTTAAACCAGCTGAAGTTTCCAAACTGTCTTCAAGGGCAATATTCCTCTTCCTCTAGACAAACCATACATGACCAAGCACCCAGAGAACAAAGCTCGAAGAGAGGGACAAAGCGTCAATTTCTGCTGCCACGCCACTGGAGATCCAGCGCCAGAACAATATCTTTGGTATGAAAACTAATATAAGATCATGTGTGTTATTTGATTCTTTAACAGGTTATAAAGGGTGCATGGTGTTCTTATACAAGCCATGAAAGAAATTATGTTTCTTAAACGTTTTTTGTTTTGAAAAAAATAAATGCAGTCATGTTAAGGGGCAAACAAATGATGACCTGTATAGTTTCAGGTGGGTAGCTTTGTGGGTTTGCAATAGCACAGTAAGAACTGAGTCCACTGGCACCTTAAACACCAACAGGTTTTCTAGGGTATAAGCATGCGAGAGATAATGGTCCCTTCTTCAGATATTTGACTCTTCAAAGGTTATACCTTGAAAATCTTACTAGTCTTTATTTTTTATTTGTCATTTATAGTCCGCCTTTCTCACTGGTGCTCAAGGCAGATTACACAGTATGAGATTAGTACAATCAGTACTAATCAGTATCAAGTACATTTCAATACAGTATCAAGGACATTTCCATAAACAATGCCATAGGGTAAATAGATACAAGCTTAAAAGACATAGTATTAAAAGAATCCAATACAGAGTAGAAAAAATACTAAAGCAGAACATAATCAATTCTAGGACTAACATTAGACAACATGGAGCACTGGTGGTACATAGAAATACATATTTAAAGCAATAGATAATATGTTAGGGAATATAGTGATGAAGTCTATGGTCCCTAACTCATTAGCGAAGCATCGGAGACACCCTCCCTACAATACAGCCCTCTCATTTGAGTAAAAAGCCTTTTTGAATAGTTCATTTTTGCATCGTTTCCGAAAAGCCAGGAGAGTGGGGGCTCTTCTGACTTCCTCAGGCAGGTCATACCGAACTTGAATAATACATGCATGAAACCCTGAGAAGACTATTTGTGTTAGAGGAAAAACTGCTTTGGAGAGGGATTTTGAAAAAGCAGGGGATAGATGGGTAGGGGTTGTTTAACCTTTTCTCCCTTGGCCTTTTTTGTTGAAATCACACCCCTTCCTGCAGGATTCAAGATGTGCATTTACAGGGGTGATTATGGATTTGGAATCCCTGATGGGGGAAAGCATCGAAGGAGGGGAAAACAGGTGGGAGAGGGTCAGGTATCACCACCTCACCCTGTCACTACTTTGTTACTTCTGTTGGCATGTAACGGGTCATTTGCTTCTAAGATCAGATCAAGCTATTTAGCTACTCAATGGAACATGCTAAAACGTATCCCTTTTGATACTGCAATTCACCAGTTTCTTTGGGATTGCTCTAATACACAGTTCAAGATGCTGCATTTATTTCAGCAGAGATGGCTCCCATGGTGTTCTTTCAGAAGGGTACCCATCTTTGTCTGCTGCAGCTGTTATGTTTCTGAAAGGGCAGAATAGAGCTTTTTGATCGATCCCTGGCCCGTTTCCACACACATTGGATAATGCTCTTTCAATACACTTTAGCAATCCTTTGGAAGTGGATTTTTTGTTTCACACACGGAAATCCAGTTCTAAATGATCACTAAAGAGCATTGAAAGTGCATTATCCAACGTGTGTGGAAGAAGTTTCTCTATCGCTCTTTTTTATGCTGTCAAGTCACAGCCAACTTATGGTGACTCTATAGGGTCAAGGCAAAAAACATTCAGAGGTGCTTCCCATTGCCTGCTTCTGCGTAGCAACCCTGGACTCCCTTGGTGCTCATTGACTTTATTGACTTTTACCTGGAATGTGCAAGTGTATTTATTACTATTTATTTATGAGACCAAAATTGTTGCTTATTACTGTTTATGCTTATGAAATATTTCTTGATGAAATTGAATCATGAGTTTATTCACAAGTTGGCTCTGTATAATTGTTGTAATTATTATGGATGTTGGCTTGATTTGTAATAGTTAGGCTGTTACGGTGTCTTCCTTTGTTAATTAACTATTACTGTAACTCTCTCTTGGGTTGTTAGCTTCTGAGATTTGACAAGATTGGGCTAGCCTGGGCTAGCGCAGAGCTAGATAATCCAAAATGGCAAGAAATTGTGTGTGCGTGGGGTGTGTGTGTGTGTTAAGTCTTGATGCTGGGTTCTGAATCTCACATTTCCAAAATTCTTACAGGTTCCACAATGGAACTTTACTGGACCCTTCTCTCTACAAAGACAAAGGCAGCTTGGTGTTGAAGAACTTGAGAATAGACCAAGCTGGCCAGTATTTTTGCAAGACCAGCAACGATGCAGGCTCTGTGAAGTCACAAGTTGCCACTCTCTCGTTAATAGGTGAGATACTTTAGGAAGAAGCTTGATTGGAGGAGAAGGCAGAAAGATGTAATAGGGATAGGGGGTTACCGCAACCTCCAGATGGTACCTGGAGATCTCCCAGAATAAAAACTGATCTCCAGACAACAGAGACCAATACTCCTGGAGAAAATGGCAGTTTTGGAAAGTGGATCCTATGGCATTATACCCAACTGAGGTCCCTCCCCAAACTCTGCCCTTCCCAGGCTCCAGCCCCAGTTCTCCAGGAATTTTCACCCCAAAGTTGGCAACCTTAAGGTAGGGAAAATCCTATTGCACGTGCAAAGCAAAATGGGAGCCTACGCGTGCACTGGAATGGACAGTTTTGATATGTGATCCAGCCATGCTGCAGAATAAAGAGGCAGAAGCCAGAGGTGGTAGAAAACAGGGAGAGTCGCATTTCTAAAGCAGTCCCAGGTTAAAGAAAAAATGTACAAATAAAAAATTTAACTCTGCAGAAAGAAAGGTTCCAGTCTAACTCTTTGCATTCTGTGTATGTTATCCACTGATGAAATTACTAATCTCGGGGAGCTTTGAAAAAGATATTCCCTTAGCCTGAAAGGGCTCAGAGCCAAGCTACAAGTGACGCCTGACACAGGTTGGACACTTGTCAGCTTCCCTCAAATTTTGATGGGAAATGTAGGCGTCCTGGTCTTGCAGCTGTAATGGAGAGCCAGGCTATAAAACCAGGATGCCTACATTTCCCATCAAAACTTGAGGGAAGCTGACAAGTGTCCAACCTGTGTAAGGCATCACTTGTAGCCTGGCTCTCAGTTCATTCTACAGCCTCAGCACTCTGCCCCCTCATTCTGTTGTGTGTATAGACCATGCATCAGGCTAGGCCAGGGAGGGTCCCAACCTACTCTTGCTCAGATTATTTACTACTCTCACCTCCCACTCTTGCACTAGTCCTTCCCCCAACATTCCTGCTGTTTTAAACATCCATTTCTGACCTGGGAAAAATAACTTAGTAGGATTTCTACAGAAGCATGTTTAAATGCCCTGTGAAGGTCTTCCCCCACTCGAGAAACAAGTCTGTATCCTTCCATTCTTCCAAAGAATTCAGGGCAGCATACGTTTATCTTCAGAACCATCCTGTACATTAGGCTGAGAGCTAAGCTACAAGTGATGGGGGTGCAATTTACCTGGGAACTGTAGTTTTCTAGGACTGAGCTGTGCAGGGTCACTGGGGGAGAGGAACTTTGCAGGGGAGGGGAGGGAAAGAGCTGGTAGTTCAACTCTCTGTTGAGTCTGTAAGAAAACAATTGCAAAGTTCCTCTCCCGCAGTGATCCCACACAGCTCTGTCTGAAAACTATCTTCGAAAACTACAACTCCCAGGTAAAATTGTGTCCCTGACACAGTAAAAAACACGTGTCTAGCATCACTTGTAGCTTAGCTCTGAGAGACAGCAAGGTTCATGATGCATTCAGGACTTGGAGAACAGATTACTCCAGTTCAAGCCCAGCAATGTTTTAATATGCAAGAGAAAAGAAATCCAAAATCTACAAGCAGACGCCAGACCTCACTCATATCAAAGAATACAAGTGGTATGCAACTGCGAATGTGACACCAAAATCCATAAGCTATAAAGTTCTTGTGCAGAACAGGCAGGATTCTGTGATTCTGTTATGTTAAAAATGTTAACTTTATATATAACAAATTATAGCCAGGAGGTTGATAAGGGGTTTTATTATGCAGTAGCAGCCGGACCACATAATTTGACACACACACACCATATTCTGTCCCAGAGGAAATGGCGTTAGCGATCTTGGTCCAGAATTTAGATATTTTTTATTTTGCCCTGAATAACAGCACTGCGTAATGTTTAGCAACAGCCAGAGAAACCTGAGATGGTGGGTACAGAAATATCCATGCTGTATACTAATGAACAAAATCCATTTCCACAGCAAAAGACGACCCTCCTTGCAACCCCACGCCTGACAGCTATCTCATCCGACTGCCGCACGACTGCTTCCAAAACGCAACTGGCTTCTACTACAATGTCGGTAAGTGCCCTTCAGACACATGCACAGGAACATTAGACAATAGTCTTCGGTGCAAGGACGCCACTGCTTACTGCTGCGGAGTCTCCCAAATGGAAACCCAAGAAATAACGTGCAATGGATATATACTTCCCATTAAAGTTGCCAAAGAGTGCGGCTGTCAGAGGTGTGTTGAAACCAAGGCCACGATTCGAGGAAGGGCTGTGGCTTCTGATACTGGGGAGCCCATGAGGTTTGGGCATATATACATGGGGAACAACAAGATTAGCATGACGGGCTATAAGGGAACCTTCTCGATTCAAGTGCCCACCGACACAGACCGGCTGGTTCTCACATTTGTCGATCGCTTGCAAAAGTTTGTGAACACGACGAAAGTATTGCCTTTCAACAAAAAGGGTGGGGCCGTCTTCCATGAGATCAAGATGTTAAGGAAGAACCCGCCCGTTACACTCGACTCAACAAAGGTCAGTGTGATCACCTTAGGAGAGATGGAAGGAGACGATCCAGTAGCCGAACTGGAAATTCCTCCCAATGCGTTTTATAGACAAAATGGAGAACCCTATGTGGGAAAAGTGAAAGCCAGTGTGACCTTTCTGGATCCAAGGAATATCTCCAACGCTGCCACAGCACAAAGTGACCTGAATTTCGTAGACAACGAAGGTGACATGCTCCCGCTGCGGACATACGGCATGTTTTCTATGGATTTCACTGATGAAACAGCCAGTGAGACGCTCAACGCCGGTAATGTAAAAGTCCATCTTGATTCTGCTCAGGTCAGAATGCCAGAACATCTGAAGGGAATGAAGCTTTGGTCTCTCAATCCACACACAGGTTTATGGGAGGAGGAAGGAGACTTCCATGTTGACCAAAAGAAACGCAGCAAGCGAGAGGAGAGAACGTTTTTGGTGGGCAACATGGAGATAAGAGAGAGGAGACTTTTCAATCTGGACGTCCCAGAGAGCAGACGGTGCTACATCAAGGTGCGTGCATACAGAAGTGAGAGATACCTGCCCAGTGAACAAATTGTGGGGGTGGTAGTTTCTGTTATCAACTTGGAACCGACACCAGGCTATGCTACCAATCCTAGAGCTTGGGGCCGTTTTGACAGCGCAGTCACCAGCTCTAACGGAGCCTGTGTGCCAGCTTTCTGTGATGACCAGAATCCAGATGCCTACAGCGCTTACGTTATGGCAAGCCTCGGGGGAGAAGAACTTGAAGCCGTCCCCTCGTCTCCCAGGCTTAATCCTGTTGCCGTTGGAGTCCCACAACCATACCTCAATAAGCTGAAGTACCAGCGAACAGACCATGTGGATCGTAACGTAAAGAAAACCGCTTTCCGGATCAGCGTGGCAAAACCAACTCCCAATACTGCTGAAGAGAACGGTCCCATCTATCCTTACGAGCGAGGAAGAGAATGCGAAGTAGCTCCATCCTATGCGGCTCACTTCAGGTTCTACCGAGTAGAGGGAGACAGGTATGACTATAACACAGTTCCTTTCAACGAGGATGACCCCATGAGTTGGACAGAAGACTATTTGGCCTGGTGGCCAAAGCCGATGGAGTTTAGGGCCTGTTTCGTGAAGGTGAAAATAAACGGGCCTCTCGAGGTTAACGTAAGGTCGCGCAACATGGGCGGCACGCATCCCCGGACCGTCGGCAAGTTGTATGGTATCAGAGATGTGCGCAGCATCCGGGACTTGGAGCGACCCAATCTTTCAACAGCATGTTTGGAATTCAAGTGCAGCGGCATGCTGTATGACCAAGAACGTGTGGACAGGACATTGGTGAAAATTATCCCGCAAGGTAATTGTCACAGAGAGAGCGTCAACAGCATGCTACACGAGTATCTGGTGAATCATCTTCCGGTAGCCGTTAATAATGACTCCAGCCAGTATACTATGCTGGCGCCTCTTGATCCTCTTGGCCACAACTATGGGATCTACACTGTTACAGACCAGGATCCTAGGACAGCCAAGGAAATAGCCCTGGGCCGATGTTTTGATGGAACGTCGGATGGTTCTTCAAGAATTATGAAGAACAACGTGGGTATAGCATTGACTTTTAACTGCCCGGAAAGAGATGCCCAGCAACAAAGCTTGTTCCAAACACTGCGAAACCTGCCTAGCCAGTATCCAGCAAGCCCCCTTAGAGAAAGAACAGCTGTAAGGAGACCAAACAAAAAACGTGTGGTTCAGATCCAGGGGAAAAGTGTCCCTTCAGTTAGAATTCCTCAAAGAGCCCAATGAAATGTTGTATACCAGGCCTTTACTCTATGCAAGAGCCAGCATTGTGCCTCTCAGTGCCCATCAGTGAACTTTTTATGTGGCAATGCACAGAATTTTTCCACAAATTAAAGCATGAGGAAAGCCTCAACTGATATGAAGCTGGCCACCCCATGCCCTTCATAGATATTTCGGTCTCGTTCTAAAAGTGCATTGAAACATTTATAGATAACCAGTATTTGATTCGCTATAAAAGGAAGGCAGCGGTTCAGGTATCTAAGCATCCAGTAGCCACGTGCACCTATAAATGAGCCTATAAATAGGCACTTTGTGTCAGTGAATATTATGATTTCTTAGCGTGAACCCTGACACTTATCAGTTCAGTACTGTCTGAGAGCCAAGCTACACGTGACAAATTACACTTGCAAATTACAAGTGGCGAATTACACTTGCCTGGCAAGTGAACAGACTCACGTGTATTCCTCCCTGTTCACTTGCCATTCACTTGCTCTCCATTTGATCAAGTGGAGTGCAAGTGAACAGGGAGAAATACACGAGTCTGTTCACTTGCCAGGCAAGTGTAATTCGCCACTTGTAGCTTGGCTCTCAAAGGCATGCAGGGTAGGCAGAACTTAAAGGTCAGGCGAGATTACCCAGAACAAAGTCATCTTCTTGCTATTATTCTCTGGCTTCCATCTCTTCCACCCTCCAATTCTGCTGGCTTGCAAACATTTTTTGCACTCCTGCTAAAGATGATACCCTCAGTCCACATGCTTCAGGCCCAAATCATGCACCATTATCAAACAGCCACAGTAAGCAACAGTGGAAAGACTGGGCATAACTATTTTAACAACTCTCCAGTTCCGATTTCTCCGAATATTGAAGTTCTGTTTTGAACTGCATTTTAGTAATATTGTATTTGAAACATAAGCCCTGTTCAAACGTCTACCTAGCAACTATGAATTTGTAATTCTGCAGAATATTAAATATTGTAAAAAGTTAGCAAGGCGGGGAGAGAGGACAAGAATATCAGCTGTAAAGGAATGTATATAAGCTATTTTCCTGATAATGTAGACTTTCCAGTCTCGTTAGCCAATGGTAACCAATAAAAAGGAATAAAGCGATTCCTTCATAGTGAACGTAACTGTAAGAATTTGTACTTGAAATGTGAATAATGATATTTATTGCTCCAATTTGCTCTCTTATGTGTGTCTGAATTCCTTGGTATGGATTCATGGATTAATACACTGTTGTAGAACTGCCTGAAATTTCAGCGAGCCATTGCCAGGATCAGTCCAACTCTTTAGGGGAGGTTTTGGCCCCTGGGCAGCTTAAACATTAGATCCTAAAATTTGTCCGTCTTGCTTCAAAGCTCACAGCAGAAATGTAATACCATGCACCACACAGAGATGTTATTTACCAGGGCCATTGGTGGGCCTTTTTTCTACCTACAATCTTCTCACATTCAATAAAACAATATAGAAGCACCAGCCGCTCCTTCAGCTGGGACATTTTAATCAGGTGGCTTTAAAAGGCAAAATTCCCTTGCCGCATGCATTGTGTTATATTGCAACGTCAGATCAATCTTAATTAGTGTTTGCATTGGATTTTTAAGTACTGATTTTGTTTCTGTTTCAGGAGCCTATTTTAGGATGAAAAGCAGATAAAAGTTTGCCCGTGGCCTACTGATCCTGTTCTGAGTTTGGTGGCAAAAATCTTGAGCGTAGTCCAGTCTGCCCATTGCGGGCACCAAAGCAGTACTAAACAATAACCCTCAACTACAACATAAATATATGAAATGTAGAACACAGAGGGCCCTCTACTGGCTTTTTAGTATACTAACTGGCAAAATATCCATTCTGATGGGTGGATCATATGGGCACCTCCCAAGGACTCCAGTGGCTTCCAGGGGGTTAAGTGTGCCTCTCTGCAGTGAGCCTTTGCACAGGCACACACACTCCTGTGCCAACCGGTGCCAGGAGATGATTTGTCATGATCAAAAATCTCCCCAAACGGATTGCTTTCATTTTTCTCATAGGACTGAATGGTTGTAGCTCGGCTGCATGGCAAAACAAAAACTGGAGAGAAGCACATGCAAGGTTACCCCCCCCCCCACACACACTTTATTTTATACTCCCAGCCATTGAGAACCAAACCTGCTTCTAATTTCTTGGGCGCACCAGAGGGTGATCGAACTTGGGTCGTAGATGCACTTGCATGTATTAGAATGCTAGTATTTTGAGCTCAGATGTGTCTGAAGGCACACGACATAGCAATCTTGGTGATGGCGAGTGGGTTGAGGGCTGGTCAGTAGTGAAGAGGGGCACGGCATGGGAACCCCAAATATAACACCTGGGGCTCTGAAACTTGACTGTTTTATTAAGTACTCACTCTGTAATACTAGTCTGTTGAATGTATATTATGGGTTTGCCTGTGGAGGGGGGGGGGGGACCAATTTCCTCCATTCCTGTTGCCCCAGGGCAGGCTTCATGCTGCAGGTGTGGCATTTAATGGAGCATTTATGGCTGCTTCAGGAGATAGAAGTCCAGAAAGCTGTGCTTCGGTGCACACGGTTTAGACGGGATCCAACTCGACAAAGGCCATAAAAACCTTTTACATTTTTGTTTAGAAATTACAAGATGAACGCGTCAGAGAAACATACGTACAAAAATAATTTATTGTTCATTAATACAATAAGGCCGCAATTGCTGCATTAGTGACTTTGCAATCCTGCACTTTAGTACAACAAAACAAACCATTTCCTCACCGTCAAGATCAGGTTCCTAGTAAACCCCTCTTGGAAAACTGAAAAGCTGGTCAATTTCCAAGCACTGAAGTACACCATTCAATGTTCTCTGGTAGTCTGAATTTCTTTGGGAGACCCATCGCAATTGTGTAACTGCACCACCTCTGCCAGACTTTTGCTCCTTCCATCCTTCCCGTTACAGTTCTCAATCATGCTGGATGTCTGCGCAGACCATCAAATTTCATGTGTGGATCCAACAGGAAAAATTCCAGCGCCAATAAGCACCTAGGTTTTCTAACACAGGAAGCCCTGCCATATCACTGCTGTCTGTTATGCACACAGAGTCCTGTTCCTTTTGGACTCTTTTTCGCCGTGGGAAGCTTGAGCGTTTGGAACCTGCACTCTCTGGGAGGCATCCAGAGTTCTGCTGAATTCTGCTGAAACCATGGATGCAAATAGCCATTGTAGAAGTCGGCGGCTGTCAGCTTCTTCTTCAGTATAACGGCTTTGACACCAACCCAGCCTTCCTGAAAGGGGAAACAATGCAGAGATGGTAGCCAAGCACGCTCACAATTATGCCGCGCAGGTAAGGAATCTACTGCAGGGTTCATTCCCCTGCTGTTTTCGATTTTGCCTTTAAGCCAAGTTTCCCAACCTATGCTTTCACAGAGAGATGCATGATAAAATCTTAGAAAGTGGGAGGTGAGCATGCCGGGATTCTGGTGCCCGGAGTAGGCTTTGCACAATTATTTGGTTCTATTCTCAGATAAGAGAAGCAATAAATAGGCACAAATAGGCAAGTTAAATGCAAGTCATTTCCTTAATCACATGGAGCAGCAAAGCCGAGGAGGAGACAAACACCAGGCATACCTTGCAACGAACCATCAACGTCTGCAACTGCTTATGGTAGACTACCGATCCAGGGGCTGTTCCATGTTCAGTTGCTAACCTATCTGAATGCAAAAGATACATGTTCTACACATTGCTTTTCTATAATAGTCAATTGTTGTTATCCCCTCTTGCCTCCAATTTAGACATCCGACGCCATCACAAATTAAAAGCTCTTGCAAGAGCTCTGAAAGGTTGCAAGGGTTTGGCCAGCTATCAGAGGAAACAGCTCACGAGTTATACAATTGAGACTAACTCCCTGTATAGCCTACAAATTCCTTATGGAGTGCAAACGCAAGAGGGCATTTTCAATTTCATTTGTTGTGCTGGGTCTTGGGTGTCACAACAGCATACAACAAAGGATGCCATTTCCTCGGTATGCTGGTTTTGATCCCTTGCTGGTCATTAAAGTTGCCTCCAACACATCAAAAGCATTGCCCTGAGTTGTGCTGATAGGCAGTCAGGAGCCAAATCAATGGAAATTCTCTTGGAAACATCAAAGCCAAGGGCAAACAGCTCCTTCATTTTACACAAGCGTTTCCAGTTTTCTGCTTAACTACTGCCTCACACTTGGGAACATTAAAAGATTGGACTAAATACCGGGAAGGCCATTGACTGCGTCCATGTCCTCAATATCCAACAATTTGATAACGGTGCCCATCCAAAGTGTTTGCAGAGGCATCTGGAAAAAAGGCAGACTCATATCAGTTAAAGTAATCCAGATTTCATATCTACTCCCTGGTTCCATGCTCAGGTGCGAATTCCCATATTTTACTGATGTGATATGACACCATCAATGTCTACCATAACAGCTGAGTTAGAAAAGAGCAAGAGTCCAGTAACACCTATAAGACTAACAAAATTAGTGGTAAGAGTATGAGCTTTCATGAGAGTCAGCTCACTTCTTCAGAAAGGTGCTACTGGACTCTTGCTCTTTTTCACTGCTACAGACAGACTAACACGGCTACCCATCTTGATCTAGCTGAGTTAGAAGAAAGTCTATTTCAGGGCAGGGGGAAAATCAACAGAAGTGAAGTGTTCCCAGATACAGTCTCAGCCACGAGATAGACATGTATGCTATCTGAGCATGTTTATATTTTACAAGTAGCGAACAGTACTGGAAATAAGGGGCCAATAATCCCAAACTTGGGGGGTATGGGGTACAACTTTTTTGAGACCCCTTGGCCTCTATGGATGAAAATACAAGGTGTGTAGTTAACTGTAACCTCATTAAATCATTTTAAAAACAAACCTAGAGCAAGGATCGCTACAGTCACCAGAAAGATACTGCCAACTTCCATGCAAGGGCGTCCAAGAGACTAGTACTCTGCTTTACTGCCAGTTGGCTTGTCACTAAGTAGAATCTTGCAAGAAAATGGGAGACTCAAGAGCCCCAGACGTGCGACACATTTACAAGCATGAAACTAGCTCTCTCTCCAAAAGTTGAATTTCTTTTAAATGGGCTAGAAACTTGTGAACGTATTTGCCAGGCTGGCCTTACCGTTGCTCCCAAGGCTCGATGCAGCTGCAGGACTTGCTCAGAGGTCTGCTCTTCCCACTGGACAAAACTCATTGAAACGGTGACCTTAGGAGCTTGTGAAATAAAAGCAAGAGGCATCAGGACACCACGTGTTGGGGCTTGCAACTCTTAATTCTAGCTTTGTTTTAAACTGAGCCTACTGCCCAACGTCAGTTATTATTTGCATTCATTTACTGCAGTGCATGGTGGAGGAAATGGTTATTGCAGATGGCCCCCCAAAACTAAGGAGTTCTCTCACTGCTCTCCTGTTCCCCATTCCCACGCTCTAAGGTGATTCGTTAGAATAATCAGTTACTGAACTTCGGGGTGGGGGGAGAGTGGATACAGATGGAAAATGGCAAACTTGATTCTGGAGAAGCCCCATCAAAATTAACCAGCGGAAGCATGCGAAAACTATAAATCCACCAGGTTTACCCACATTACGCATGAAACAGCCAGCACATACCAAATGTCATTCCTTCCTTTGGTTGTTCTTTCTTGTTCCGTAAGCATTCCGGTAAATTTTGCAGCACAGCAATGAGCTACGAGAAAGAAAAAGCCCCCCAAATATATTATGTCCTACAAAAAAATGCCTCACAGCAATAAACTTCCTCTTATATCTTTTGATCAGTCAGAAACCGTAAATCAGTATCCCGGAAACGTTCTCCCTCAAAAATTTTTTGGCGACACTGCAGAAAAGAGGGGACGCCAACTCACCATGTTTGCACCCACTTTAGACAACAGCAGCTCCAGCTCTTTTGCTGAACAGCCAGCCGGGACATCAAAGGTTTCCTGTTTGACGACTGGACCTACATCGAACCTTGAAATAAAACACGAGTATTAAACTTTTCTGCTAATTCAAGATCTAGACATAGTTTGAAAACAGACTATGAAAACTAAGAAAGCATAAACAAACAACCGCAGGCAGAGGAGATAAATGAATAATCATTTAGGTGAAACTGGCATTCTCTTGGATTCGATGAATAATCATTTAGGTGAAATTGGCACTCTACAGTCGTAGATTCGATGAATAACCATTTAGGTGAAATTGGCACTCTACAGTCTTAGATTCTGGACAGCCTCTGCCTGTCAAAGTAACCAGTAGTGGGCAAGATGAGCCAGTGCTATAATGCAGCTACCTGTCTTCACATTCATGTACCTGGCAATTCAAAACCTTCTTAAAAATAAGAGTGCCTCAGCTCTGAACACATCAATTTTTATCAAAGCATATGTTAACAAAATTTAAAACACTAGGAAAAAACCGGAATGAAGGAGCTGCTATACCTTTTCGGTTTAATCTGCATAACTGTCACCCCAGTAACTCTATCGCCATGGAGCACTGTGTGGATTATTGGTGCAGGGCCACGCCACCGTGGAAGGCAGCTGGGATGGACATTCAGCATGCCACTGCATCAGAACATTTGGAAATTAGAATAGGACCAGTAATTCTGTAACATACACAAGTGGGCATTATCCATGTTAGCGAGTACTTACAAATAACAGCTTAACATACTGAATAATTCCCCCAAAGAAATATTTAAGAAAAAGCTAGATTCTTCATTCCACCCCGCAAATAAACAGAAGGAAGTTCAGAGACAAAGGCTGATTCCGCACACGTTGGATAATGCACTTTCAATGCACATTATCAATCGTTTGAGGTGGATTTTTTGTTCCGCACGCAAAAAAATCCGTTCCAAATTATCTATAAAGAGGATTGGAAGTGCGTTATCCAACGTGTGCGGAATCACTCAAAGATACAAGGGGGGTGGAGGATAAAGGAAGAAAGCAGATACGCCAGCCCAGACACCCGATATGGGTGGTGGATTACTGAAGACGTGCATGCTCACATAAGCACAATTCTATGCCCTGCCAATGCATCCCACCTGAGCTTGAAAGTGGAGACGGAGGGAAGCAGCTATGCATACTGGTGCTGGTGGAGTTATTGCCAGGAAAGAGGCTGATACGTGTTTGCACTCATGCATAAACATACAGTGTGGATGTACATGTGCATACATTAAGGTCCACACTAGGTTGTTTTGTTCCAGGTCTAAGCAACACACGATAATGACCCTGGGATAATTGCATTTAACCCTATTATAATCAAAAAGAGTCCAGTAGCACCTTTAAGACTAACCAATTTTATTGTAGCATAAGCTTTCGAGAATCACATTCTCTTCGTCAGATGCATCTGACGAAGAGAACGTGATTCTCAAAAGCTTATGCTACAATAAAATTGGTTAGTTTTAAAGGTGCTACTGCACTCTTTTTGATTTTGCTACTACAGACTAACACGGCTAACTCCTCTGGATCTATAACCCTATTATAGTCAGACATACAATATAAATCTACACATATTACTCAGAAGGAAGTCCTAGTGAGTTTAATGTGATCTACTCCTGAGTAAAAATGCACAAAGTACTGGTTGCTCTAGCCGTGCTTCTCAAAAGTTGTACAAAATGCCCTTCATCACAGTTCAATACAAACCAGAAGGCAATACTGCAGAGACAGAAAAAGACACATGCTGTTTAAGTTTCTAGTTAAAATTTGAAGCTGCCATCAACCGTGACCTGAGGAACTGCAGGAAAGAGGAACCATTTGGAAATTCACCCCCACCTCATCCCAGATTCCATAAACTCTAGGCCTTGTACAGGCTTATTTCCTCTAAAAGATGATTCCGCACACGTTGGATAATGCACTTTCAATGCACTTTATCAATCATTTGAGGTGGATTTTTTGTTCCGCACATGAAAAAAATCCGTTCCAAATGATCTATAAAGAGGATTGGAAGTGCATTATCCAACGTGTGCGGAATCACTCTTTACATTCCATGCCTCCTACAGCATATGTAGTGTTCCTGAGGTCATTCCCCATACCCTGCTTTGGTCATTTTACAAAGTCGTCATTTTCTTGTCGAAGGCTTTCACGGCCGGAGAACGATGGTTGTTGTGGGTTTTCCGGGCTGTATTGCCGTGGTCTTGGCATTGTAGTTCCTGACGTTTCGCCAGCAGCTGTGGCTGGCATCTTCTGAGGTGTAGCACCAAAAGACAGAGATCTCTCAGTGTCGCACTGTGACACTGAGAGATCCCTGTCTTTCTGTGCTACACCTCCGAAGATGCCAGCCACAGCTGCTGGCAAAACGTCAGGAACTACAATGCCAAGACCACGGCAATACAGCCCGGAAAACCCACAACAACCATCGTCATTTTCTGTATACTTGGGAGCCCATACCTTCTCTGTGGGCTGCCTGGTTTTGCCAGCCTTGTGATTGGCAAGAACCACCTAGTTTACAAGCATTAGTCTCCACAGCTGCAGAACAGTGTTGCTTTTGGCTCTGGCATCTCTGTGGTGGAAACCCTATATTCTTCACCTTGGAAGTAGAAGACCAGCTAAATTTTAAACCTGAAACTTCAATAAGGACTGCACTGGGAATATATCTCCTTGGATTAATGCTTCATACTGGCATGGCTCTGAGCTATTGTGTGTAAGCTTTCAAATACGACAAAGCTCTACTTCAGGTAGCAAAGCCTTGCCCACCTTTAGTGATAGAATTGGGTTTGATTACACATCTCTTTACCCAACATCTCCCCTACAGCTTCAGAGATAAAAGCTTTGCTATATATATTTTTTCTACCGGCAAAATAAGCTGATACAGATGCAATCAGTGGTTCTCATTATCCCAGCCTTACTATGGGAATTTCAGGATGAGGTCCTCACTCAGCAGACGCCCAAATGAAGCCACCACACCAACATCAAAGTCATCACATGGCCCTATATCTGGCCACAGGCGGATGGGGAGCTGAAACTGCTCTGCGTAGTTCTTGACAGCGTGGCCCTTAGGCAGCTGAGACTGCAAGGTCACCACCTCCAGCCGATTTACAAGTGGATCTGGTCCCAGCTCTCTGCAACAGGAGGAGATAAAATAGATTCCTGAGGAAGGGCTTCAAGACCCTCCCAAGTTACTGTCACTGCAATACCCACACTGCTACCCCTTCCTCTCCAGTTTCTCTTCTGTATCTATCTGTATCTCCCTTCCAGTACCTGTTGAAGCTTTGGAGCAGTGACCTATGTTTTCACACAGTACTCTTATACAGAGGTCAAGTTACAATCTGGGAGACCCAGCTTCAAGTCCCCATTCTTCCATGGAAGCTCACTGGGTGGCGTTAGGCCACACTCTCTCCCCTCCCCTTAATTTGCCTTGTTGAGAGGATAAAATTGAACGAATAAAATGGAGAAGAGACATTGTAAGCTGTTCTGGGACCTATTTGTAAGAAGAGCAGGGTACAAATATCTAAATAAGTAAAATATAAAAGTAACTGTCAAACACTATAGATGCAAGTGCATTTTAAAGTGTTCCCCAATCTGCTATATAAAACATTGTTATTAGGATCAACTTAAATCACAAAACAGCAAGGAAGCTTTTCAGTTTCTCAGAACCGTTGAGGACTAAAAGGAACTGCTGCATACTGCATACTTGAGACGGATGTTTTAGGGCATGCTAAAAAAGCCACTGGTGTGCACTTTGCAGCTTTAAAATGGAAAACAGAATCGGGAATACACAAAGCTACACTTGCAGTGACATCCTATGGGCTTAGACTAGAGTTAAATCTGTTTAGGATTTCACTGTTAGTCTATCAGGATTAGTGTGATGTTCTCTTTGGCTTGCAAGTCAGGAACAGGGTATTCACTAATAGTCTCTCTACACAAGACACTTCAGTGCTTGTTTGTCAAGTATAGGGAGATGCAATATTAGCCAGGAAGTGTAGTTTAAAAAGACAGAGCCAGTGGAGATCGCTCCTTAGGAGGTTTGTTAATTTCATCTTCACCTCCCAAAGGCTCTGTCAATTTCACCAGTCCCTTTGCACAGCTCCAGTGTATAGCAAAGCCTTTGCCCTGCTGCTGGCTCTGTCTTTTTAAACTACCCTTCTTGGTGCATCTCCTGACACATGTCAGATTTCTCTTGTAGAGAGACCCTAAGATTCCTGCTCTTGAGTTCATGTAGTAGAGGCAGGTGTGTCCAAAACAAGATCCACATTTATTAGCAAGTAGATATAAGGATGGGGGCTACTGGCTCATGCCATACAATCTACAAGTATAACAATCAGCTCCCAACAGGGATTCCACTCCATGCGACTAAACTGACACAAATAAATACAAGAGAGGGGATCAAAGTATTTCATTGCAATGCATACAACAGACAAACCTTATTAAGATAATAAAATGGAAAGAATAAAATAGAGGAGAGAATAACATTGACAATTAGCCTCACGTCCTCTGAGCAAGGGCTCTCCAGGAGCCATTCATGTCACGTCCTAGCTCACTTTTTTAACTGGGAAGTACCTGAGGCTGAACTTAAGACCAGTAGCACACAAGGCAGATGCTCGACCACTGGGCCACAGCCCTTCCTTACACTCCAGTGTGCTCAGATGGTAAAAAAAGAGCTCAAGGAGAAACTGTAGCTCAGTGGAAGAGCGTCAGCTTTGCATGCAGTAAGTCCCAAGTTCAATTCCCCCCTTTTGCTCTCCTTCCTCCAGGCCCATCATTTCGCACCAGTCCTTGGTAGGGTTGCCAGCCTCCAGGAGGTGGCTGGAGATCTCCCGGAATTAGTTGATCTCCAGGCCACAGAGATCAATGGCTGCTCTGCAGGATGGATTCTATGGGATTACACCCTACTGAGGTCCTTCCCTCCCCGAAACTCTGCCCTCTCCAGGCTCCTCTCACAAAACCTCCAGGAACTTCCCAACCTGGAGCTGGCCACCCGAGCTGCCCGCCTTCTCCAGGTCTGATCCAGCTTCCCCCTGACCTCCGCGCCCTCCCCGAGTGACCCACCGAGCAGCCCGCAGCGCTCCCAGAGTCTCGGCCGCGAAGTTGTCGGTGCCGAAGAACAAGACCCTCCAAGGGGGCTTCTCCCGCCTCTGAGCCTCGCCGGCCACCGTCGCCCGGCCCCGACCGCAGCTCCACCCGCCCCGCCAAGCCCTCAGGATGCGGCCCCTCATTGCCTCTTCCGGGAACAAACGTCGCCGCCGTGACGCAAATAGCGCGCGACCCCCTCGCCTCTCGTCTGCGTGTGGGCGGGACCTAGAGGGCTTGTGGGCGGGGCGAGTGGGATGCGTTGACCTAGGCGGAGGCTCGCCGCGTGGCCTTCTGGGATAGCTGTGAGGCCGCAGCAACCGAAGGGGGCTGTATCCATGGCAACCGTCTCTGCTCCACGAGTAGGAATTCAACAGGGGAAGCTTCCTCGACACCGAGGAAGCATATCCTGTTGAATCTGTTGTGCTGCTGCTGGTTGACAGCAATCTCAGGAACCCTTCTGAAAGAAATAAAACATTTTATTTAGTTTATTTATATATCTGTATTCTGCTATAGTCCTCTACTGGAGGACTCAAAGCGGCTTACAAATAAGCCCAATACTGTTTAGACGAACAAGCAACAACAAATACTCAGCAGCATCCCAGGAGCCTATTTTTTTGTTTCTTACTTATCTAGGTTAGTTATTTGCTGGCTTGTCATACCAGATGTCCCATGCCCAAATTGGCTTGCAGCAATAGCAAATACATTTATTTATTTATTTATTTAAAACATTTATATGCTGCTTTTCCATCCAAATAGGGCCTTCCAAGCTAAACCAATAAAATGATAACATTGTCTCCTATCAAAGGCACATAAGGCAGCCTGTGTGCTGCTTCCTCCATTTTATGATTAGAAAAACCCTGTAAGAGTCCAGTAGCACGTATAAGACTAACAAAATTTGTTTTAGGATATGAGCTTTCTTGTGCCCCAGCTCACTTCTTCAGATACGCTGTAAGATAGGCTAGGGCTGAGAGAGACCAGTTGGCATAAGTTCATCCAGTGAGCCTCCTGACTAATTTAAGCCAGGGCTCTCCAGCCCTACTAAACCACCACACTGGCTGTTGTCATGCTTAGGGCCTAGGGTTGCCAGCTCCAAGTTGGGAAATTTTGGAGATCTGGGGGGTGAAACCTGGAGAAAGTGGGGTTTGGGGAGGGAAAGGATCTTGGCATGGCATAATTCCATAGAGCCCCCCCCCACCCCCAAAGTAGCCAGGTGAAATGATCTCTGTGGCCTGGAGACCAGTTGTAATTCCGGGAGATCTCCAGCCACTACCTGGAGGCTGGCAACCCTATTAGGGCCTCAGAGCATACACAGAACAGTTACTTATGTCACCTCTGAATATTGTATCCAGCTCCTCACCTCAACATGTCTGGGATGAGAGAATCTCCAAGACTGGCTGTGTCTTAAGTTTTCCAAGCAGGCTCGAAATGGCACCCCTGTCCTGGAAATTCTCCTCTGGTTCTCATCTCTCTCTCTTCTCTCCATTGGCAAACTCATGGTACCTGTGTTCAGGAACCTGTCATCAAGAACTAGTTAGTGACTGAGCACTTTCATAAACCAGAACTTCAGAAATGCAAAATCATGGTTAATTATAACAACGGTTAATCTGTGGAACTAGGATTCACCTCACAGACAAGCATTCAGATCTGGCTTGATGACACCCACTCAGTTCCAGAGCTATGGACCATCTTTCCAAACTTACATAAATATTACACTGAATATGAAAGAGGACAGATCAGAGGGATACCCCACATATCAGCTCCTCATAGGGAGCAGATTCCATGGCTCCCTTCACCGTTGTCTCCATGCTATCACACAGAAGAGACTGAAAGCAACACAATCCCTTCCCTTGTATTTCAGTCTGTTGTTCATGATAGTGAAGAAAGCTGGCATGATCTATAAAATATTTCAAAACTTAAACGTATTACCCATCATAGAAATCGAGTGGACATCGTAACAGGGCATGTTGGGATATAAACTACTGGACTACTGGAATATTTTTATTGTTATTTAAAGAAAGAACAAAACGTTTAACTTGATTTTTATGTGACAAAAAAAGAGGCCACAGTTATTCTGTAACCAGGTTGCTGAGGTGAAAGACCCTGAGGAGAGAAGATAAGAACTGAAAGGACAGATAAGTCAGACTAAATGTGCCAAGTCCAGATATACACATTTACAGAGGTCATTTCATAGAAAAAGAGCTGGAGGAACTCATTAGCATAACTCATTAGCATAACTCATTAACATATGCCACACCCCTTGCCATCGCTGGAAGTGTCAGTAGCATACCTGATTTGCATATACCACACCCCCTGACATCACCTATCCTGGCTGTTTCGGACCCAATCCTGACCATTCAGGGCCAAATTTGGGCTCAAAATGGCCAGGATCAGGCCTCTGCTGAGCGGGAGAGTGATCCACTACTCATCAGAGGTCCGATCCTGGCTATTTTGAGATCAATCCTGGCTGTTTTGAGCCCAATCCTGGCTGAAAGGGGTACAAAATGGCCAGGATCAGGTCCGACATAGCCAGGATTCAGCTGCTGCCAGACAGGGGAGTGTTCCCCCACCTGGCAGTGGCCCAATCAGGGCCATTTTGGCCCCAATTCAGGACAAAGCCACTGGGCCATTTGGGCCCAGATTAGGGCCGTAATGGCCAGGACCAGGTTGGTGCTGGGCGGGGGAGGCTTCCCCTGCCCAGCACCGATCCCAATCCTGACTGAAACGGGCCCAAAATGGCCAAAAGTCGGGTGGGTGGGGCCACTTGACATGACCTCTTTGGAGAACTGCCAGAACTGCATTCTTGCACGTTCCCCCTCAAAATGAGCCCTGCCCTTTTCTCCCTAGGAATATCAAGAACAGCACTAGGAACCTTACTAGCTGCAGTCCCACTTCTTAATCCTTCAAGTAGGAACATCAAAGAATATTCATTCCACGCATGAACATGCAAAACTGCCTTTCTCTGAGTTCAGACCCTTGCAGTGAAATCCTGAGCAGAGTTATTCCAGACTAAGCCCATTGATTTTAATGGGCTTAGACTGTAGTAAGTCTGTTTAGGATTTCACTGTTGGTGTATCAAGGTCACGGCTGTCTGTTCTGACTGGTAGCTGCTCAGACGGAGGTCTTTCACATCACCTAATACTACATCTTTTTAACTGGAGATTCCACAGATTGAACCTGACCCTTGACAGGTAAAGGAAGTGTTCTACCACTGAGCTCGGGCCCTACCAAAAAGGCACATGGGCCCAGCTAGCTGAATTCAGCAAAAGACTTCTGAAGGACAATGGCAGAGCCTTATGTTGGTTTTCAGATATGCAAACTGTTTAAAGAGGAAGGCTAAAATTATTTGGTTCATTAGCAGGGAAAGGGTGCCAGAAATGGAAAACAAAAGCAGCCACTGGATAAAGGTGTGCCAACAATGCCATTACAAAGCTCATGACATATAGTCAGAAATAAAGAGCTGCCTCCGTATCTGGGCAGTGAGTCAAGGCCAAGATATTTTGGTGCTTGAGTAGGGTTACCAGCCTCCAGGTAGTGGCTGGAGATCTCCCAGAATTACAACTGGTCTCCAGGCCACAGAGATCAGTTCACCTGGAGAAAATGGCTACTTTTGGGGTGGACTCTATGGAATTATGCCATGCCAAGGTCCTTTCCCTCCCCAAACCCCACTTTCTGCAGGTTTCTCCAGGTTTCACCGCCCAGATCTCCAGGAATTTCCCAGCTTGAAGCTGGCAACCCTATGCTTGAGGCAGAAAATTCACATGACACCTTCCCATTAATTGGCATGGAATGGGGCATCCATTGGGAGAGTTCTCCTCTGCAAGCTCTTGGGCAGCTCTCCAGTTTTTTTTAATGGGGAAACCTCTTGGGAGTCACTTGTCTTCCTCTTCGCCACCTTCAATGGCATCTAAAGTTGGCCCCATCCTCTTGCCTTGTGATAGGATCATGGGGCAGAGCTTTCTATGCTGATGTGAAAACCATTTCATGGGACTGAAAAACACTTTTTATCATCCAGTTCTTTAAAAAGAGAAACCTGAGCTGTCCAAAACATCAATATTAATTACTTATAACTGATTTAAGATTACACAGACTGAGACAATATATCTGGAAGGGATAGGGTTGCCAGCTCCAAGTTGGGAAATTCCTGAAGACCTGGAGGGTGAAACCTGGAGAAACCTGAAGATAGTGGGGTTTGTGGAGGGAAAAGACCTTGGCATGGCATAATTCCATAGAGTCCACCCCCCAAAGTAGCCATTTTCTCCAGGTGAACTGATCTCTGTGGCTTGGAGACCAGTTGTAATTCCGAGAGATCTCCAGCCACTACCTGGAGGCTGGCAACCCTAGGAAGGGATGTATGTTAGAACTATTTCCTGGTGCCTCAGTTTCCAAGACTCAGTGGGACTGGGGCAAGATCTCCATGACAGCTTCAGGGGATGGACTCTTATTGTATACCATAAAGTTTCAGTGAAATGGAAGTGCTAGAGTGACAACACATTTCTGTTGAGCCCCTCCTCAAACTCTGCCCTCCCAGGCACTGCCTCCAAATCCTCTGGAATTTCTCAAGCCAGAGTTGGTAACCACACCATTCTGCCCTCTGTTTAAAGAACTCCAGGGGGTTCCTCCTCCAGGTTGGGAAATTCCTGGTGATTTGGGGGTAGAGCTAAGGGAGGGAGCTCAGCAGGGATCTGATGCCATAGAGGCCACCCTCCAAAGCTGCCATTTTTTTTGCCAGAGGAGCTGATCTCTGTATTTTGGAGGTCAATTGCAATTCCAGGAAAACTCCAGGCCCTACCTGGAGGTTGGCAACCCCACTACAACCCATGCCAAATGGTCGTCTTACAGTGCATAAGTTGTTTAGCTTGATTTATCTTACATTTATCTCCATTGTTAAGCTCATCTTTTGATGGTTCCTTGTTTCCACTGAGAAGTTTATCTTTTGAAAGTCCCTTGTTTTACGTCACTTTGGCCACGAGTTTATAAGCAACAAATTGTTCATTCATGGAGGATGAAGTTGTACAGAAAATTATCAGCAGAAGTGAAAAGATAGTGCAGCCGTCTACCTCGTTCCAAGTTCACGGCATGGTTTCATTTCACGATAGCATGAAAGTCCTTTTTGATTTCTCAAAGAAGGGAGTTGCATGTCACTTTGGACACTCCAGTCAATAAATGACAAGGCCTGAGAATTCTGCTTTAAGAAGAGTTCACTCACCTTTGTCTGAGTGTGTGAGATTTGAATAGCTGTAGGTGTGGAGGTTCAGGGACTTTGTGAACGCGTTTATGCTACACACTAACAGGGGAATGAATGCCAGGGCATCTGAGCAGCCGCAAATATTACAACTCGGGGAATGAACTCTCAGGACTGACCAGCAAATCAACCAGATGCACCAAATAGCTCCGAGTGAGACTTTCTTTGGACAGCTGTGTTAATATAAAACGATCTTCCCTTCCTCTGAACACAAACTGCAGATTTTCTCGTAAGTTTGCTTTTAAACATTTGGAGGGGGGAGGCAGGTAATATATTAAGTCAAAAAGATGTTTTAGGGCAGCGGGCTGGTTTCTAAGAGAAAGGGTGCCTGGATCTGGACCTCTGGTTTTCAATACCAGATTGTGGGAGTTAACTGTGGTACTTCAGAGGGGGACTGTAATGCATTCTGCCCATGTTCAGAGGCATTTTGGCCTCTTATTCCTTGGCAGCTTTCAAGGTACTGAAAAATGGTTCTAGGGATGAGACCTGGGAATCCCTGGCTCAGTCATGGCCCAAGGAGAGCCCTTGAAAAAAGAGCCAGTATTGCGTGTAGTAAATAGTGTTGGACTGAGGAGTCCTGGATTCAAGTCCAAAAAGCAAGTGACCTTGGTTCAATTGCTTTGCCTCTTGCAGCCTAAGCTACTTTGCATGGTGTGAGTGAGGATAAAACGGAGAGCATGCTGGTGGGACTTTTTAAAAGGAACCCGCAAGTAACCCAACCTCTTTAGCCCAGTGATAGGAGATATAAACCCGTTTCAGATGTTACATCCACAGATCTCAAGGATCGTCCCAACCATGCTTAGATCCTACTGATGCACTGGGTTACCATGTTGGCTGAACTGGGAAAACATGAATATTTTGCATGCATGTACAGCTTCAGTATGCCCAAAATGAGCACTTGCGTTTTCAAGGTTCTGGATCATACATACTGAAGCTGTACGCACATGATAAATATGTCCATTGCCCCTGTTCAGACAACATGGTGACCATGCAGATAAGAAAGATCATTTACAGTGAAATTTTAAGCAGAGTTACTCCTTTGAAATCAATGGGCTTAGACTGGGGTAACTCTTCTTAGGATTTCACTGTTCGTTATTTATACTCTGCTTTTCTTCTCAACGGGGACTCTAAAGCAGGTTACATAGTTCTCTCCTCCAATTTTACCCTTACAACAATCCTGTGAGGCGGGTTAGGCTGTGAGTGTCTGATTAGCTCAAGGTCACCCACCGAGCTTCCATGAGCTGGCAAAGTATGGATTCAAACCTGGGTCTCCTAGTCTGACACTTTAACTACTATACCCAGGGCTTTTTTCCAGCTGAAACATGGTGGAACGGAGTTCCAGAACCACTTGAAAATGGTCACATGGCTGGTGGCTCCATCCCCTGATCTCCAGACAGAGGGGAGTTTAGATTGCCCTCCGCACCACAGCACGGAGGGCAATCTAAACTCCCCTCTGTCTGGAGATCAGGGGACGGGGCCACCAGCCATGTGACCATTTTTGCTGAGGGCAATTTAAACTTTTAAAAACTCCCCCCTTGTTCCAGCTGACCCAAAGTGACATCATTGGTCCTAGGAGCATGTGTGCACTTCACGCGCGTACATGTGGTACCAGGGGCACCACCTCGCACCAAGAGTTGCCCCCTGTGCTGGCAACCCACTGAGTTCCACCACCTCTTTTCCCAGAAAAAAAGCCCTGACTGTACCACATTTCCTCTTTGAGGGCCAGCACACTTCTGATGTCACTGGGATCTCAGTACACTGTATGTAACATCTGGAAATGGTTATACTCAGGTATATTAATCATGGACTGTCAGCACAACAGAATAGGAAAGGAGGGACCATCGGAGGGCCCATTCATATGACCAGAACCAACATCATTATTGTGGCTGGCAGAGTTCCAGAAATGCTTTCTGACATAGCAACTCGTGTAGACTGGCAAGCAGCCTGTGTTCAGATCCCTGATATTGCCTGGGCGGATGGCCATGAAATGTGAACTTTGAATTATTAAGAGACCGAAAGCAGAGGGAAAGTGATTAAGAAGGTCGGTGACCGAGAGGCTGCATGCCTTACGTCACAGATGGCAAGAACACAAGTCGGTGCTTTCATCATAAAAGGCAGATTCCTTATTTGTTTTAATGTCAGATGAGCAGGTACACTGCGTTACCCAAATAGGAGGTCTCCTTAATTAGCTGGGAGAATTAACATTAAGGAGGCAAGCGAGAGGGAGTAATTAGGAATATCCACCAATATTTATGGGGATTATTGCCGTAGAGAACTCTCAGATAAATCAGGCAGATCTTCAACATGAAAGTTTTTTTTTATTAAAAGAGAAATAAAAAGGGTAATAACATGAATACAACAGCACATATACAAGGCTAACTAAGAAAATCAGGGAGGAAAATGAGAGAAAGCAATTTCTCAAAGAGCAGAGGTCCGTGGAAGCAGCAAAACGACCAGTGTTTCATGGACAGAAGAAGAGGGAAGGCCCAAACGAATTTGGGGGTGCATGGATGGGTCTCAGAACACACACACAGAGTACATAGCTGGGGAGCCTAATTTTATTTATTTATTTATTTATTTATTTATTTTTTCAATTTATATACCGCCCATCCCCAGGGGCTTTAGAGCAAAACATTCCCTGGGGCAAGATGGACATCTTTGCCCCAAACAATGGCTTAATGGCTGTCTCCTGAGGTAGAACAATAACTTGGGAGAAGCTTGAAGCGACCCTCTGGGATAGACTATAGGGGGAAATATTGCTTGATGACCTGGTACATACCGGATGGGAAAAGCTCTCAGGTTTTCTGAACAGCTTTGACTAGGGTAAATGGGGGAGGGGAGGTATAGGAAGGCTCGATGAGCTTAGATAGGGGTTTTCTCAGGAATCCTCATTATCTCTGTGTCTCTCTGAGGCGACAGTCAGTCAGTCAACCACCTCTGACTCATACTCTGATAATTTTCCAAGCTACTGCCCAGTTGGCATTCATTCTGCCTTGGGCAGAGTGCCTGGGATTTATGGCATATGAGGAACGGATTTATGATATTTCATATAGAAACTGCCCTCTCAGCGTGAGTAAGGGTCTGACTGCTAACAACCGCTGCCTGGGTTGAACCACTGCAGAGTCTGGAAGGGGGCTCATAGGATGGAATATTCTTTCATACTCCCCCCCCGTCCCAGAATAAATTCCCTGAACATAGAAAACAGGAGTGTCAGGGAAAAGGCTAGACTTGAATTCTACTACCTAACATGGAGTTTTCTATGAGCTGAGAATTTTTTTTACCACAACATCTGAATCCCCTCTCTGAAGTGGTACTGTTAAGAATCAGGTCTCCTTTCCTATTTGTGAGAACTCTCTACACGAGACATCTTACATGGGGACGCTCAAGTGTAGGGAGATGCAATGTTTATTTTATTTTATTTATATCATATTTGTATTCCGCCCTTCCTGCAAGCGGGCTCAGGGTGGAGAACAACCTTAAAATAATATTAAAACGTTCCATATTATAACATTAAAACATCATATAAAAAACAGCAGCACTCTTTGCCTGGATGTTAGCTGGGAAGCATAGTTTTAAAAGACAGCACTGGCAGAGATCACTCCTCAGATGGTTATCTTATCTTCACCTTCCAGAAAGGGAGGTGAAATGGACAGAGCCTTCAGGGAGGCAAAGATGAAATTAACAAACCCTCTGAGGAGCTATGTGAAACTGACAGAGCCTTTTGGTCAGTCTTTTAAACTATATTTTCCAGCTGACATTGTGTCTCCTTACGCTTGAGCGTCCCTGTGTAAGATGTCTAATGTAGAGAGACTCTAAGAATGAAGCTAAAACTTAGGAATTTTCAGTTCAATGGGTCTTACTACCCAAGATTGCAGCCGTACAGCCTGATGGTATAAATATTAACTAAGCAATAAAACTCACAGAGTTCAGCAAGACACGCTCCCAATTAACAGTGCCATTCTTTGGAGTGTTACAACATTGTAGGGTTGCTAACCTCCAGATGTTGTATGGAAATCTCCTGGAATTACTACTGATTTCCAGACTACATAAATCAGTTTCCCTGGAGGAAACGGTTGCTTTGAAGGATGGACTCATAGTAGACTCGCTAGCCTCCAGGTGGGAGGCTAGCATTGCCGTAGCAAAGAAATCAGTTCCCTTGAGAAAAATGGCTGCTTTGGAGGTGGACTTAATGGAAGAATACCCGACTGAGCTTCGTCCCCTTCCCAAACCTCACTCTCCCCAGTCTCCACCCCCCAAATATCCAGAAGTTTCCCAGCCTAGAGTCAAGTAGCACCTAACTCCTCTGAATCCAGCCTAGAGTCAGCAGCCCTGTATCAAAACCCACTGAATTCAATGGACTTAGGAGGGCATAACTCCGCTTAGCATTGCACAGTAAATATCCCTAAGAACACAGCCTTTAAGCAAAATAAACGGGCCTCCATTTAGTAGTAATAGTGTGGGGAGCACATTTTGGATGGAGGATAGGGTTGCCAACTATGGGTTGGGGAATTCCTGGAGATTTGGGGGCGGGGGACCTGGAGAGGGCAGAGGGACCTCAGTGGGATATAATGGCATAGAGCCCACTTTCCAAAGTGGCCATTTTCTCCAGGGGAACTGATCTCTGTTGCCTGGAGATCAGGTGTAATTCCTGGAGATTTCTTACTTTTCTGCAAACCTCGGGCACTTTTCAGGTGTATAGGAAGATCTGCCTTGTCCGTTCATGGCTCCAATCTTTGGATTTAAATAGCCGCAGATCAGGGACACTTGGCAATATTATAGTAGTAGCAGTAGTAGAGTTTATTGTCTATGGCCAAAGGCCATTACAATTAAAACACATAAAAGAGTCTGACGTAAATAAGTGAATCAAATGTACAAGTATCAACGATTAATCACATATACAAATATCAACAATTAAAAGGATCTAATCAGGAAATGCTGATCAGATAAAAGTGTTACTTCCTCTGGATACTTGGCAATTATTATATAAAATTATTTATCATCTTCCTTTCTAGCTGAAACTCAAGACAGACACTGTCTTTGCGGTCCCTGCCAGGCCAGCCATGGATGCAGACCGACACAGGCTTTCTTCTGTAGCCCTCAGTTCACAGCCTCAGGATATCTCAGAGGGAAGCATCAACACCGAAATGGATTTGATGAGTCCAGAGAAGCTTCAGGAGTTGATCTGGTTTTTCCGTACAGAAGATCGTAAGTTCTCAAGCAACCTCTGCTTGTTAAGATTCAGTGGTAGAGCTGGAAACAACCATCCACTTGGGGATGCCTTTCTCCCTAGTCTGAGGGAAATTAAACCACAGCTGGCAACCTTTTAGGAATGGTGGGCTGGCTTGTTAAAGGGCCACTCAGGCATGGACCATCCATCCCACATGATTTCTGGACCATGAGATATGATGCATTGATTCTAGCTAATATCGCTTCTGGGTCGTACCTGGGCCAATCTCCTTGTGGCTGCCAGCTTGTATCAAGTAACAAACCAGAAAGGCAATTCCCGGCACAATTGCTCAACCAGAAAGTGGAAAACCACCCGGGAACAGTAAATAATTAGGAAACTTCCGTTATCTATTCAAAGCGAAAATGCTCAGTCAGTGCTCACAGTTATTACACTCATTACACCCATAAATACATATCAATAGCCGGCCTCAGCTTGGGCATTCATCTCTGTGGATCCCTAGTTCTGGAAATAAGCTGAAGACATCTGCAAAAAGTAAAAAGACAGAAAATTAGAACATCTAAAAAGGACATAAAAATACTGACACCTTGCATTTTGAACTCGGAGTTGTTATTCTGCTTCCTTTGAAAACACGGGACTATTCTTTTGTATTTGTATTTGAATTGTATGTTCATTGATATGTATTTATGGGTGTAATGAGTGTAATAACTGTGAGCACTGATTGAGCATTTTCGCTTTGATTAGATAAAGGAAGTTTCCTAATTACTTACTGTTCCCGGCCTTCAATCCCCTCCCAACCGCATGTTCTCCCTCCCATAGACTGCCGCTCTATAAACTTCAATTAAATGGAGAGCCAAGCTGCAAGACCAAGATGCCTACATTTCCCATCAAAACTTGAGGGAAGCTGACAAGTGTCCAACCTGTGTCAGGTGTCACTTGTAGCTTGGCTCACAGTGGAGGGTGGGGGGGAGACAGGCACAGTATATGGGCACCTCCTCCCCCTCTCAGCACCACTAAGGTTCTGCACTTTCACCTGTCATTTAACAGGCACAATCCCGAGAAACAACCTTGAGGGGCGGGTGGGGGAAGGAATGCTGTTAAGAGGGGGAGCAGAGGGGTGAACAAGCCTAGCCTGAGGTGTTGACTCATCTTGCCCTTCAACCTGTGCTCTCTCCTAGCTTCTGCATGGAATTACTGCATTCTAGCCCTTTCGGCGGCGGTTCTGTTTTTAGGCATTATACTGTTGATGATCAATGTCACAGCAAACAGGTAAGAGGGAAGGTAGGACTTAATTGCTGCAAGAGAGAGGTTGGCCATTTCCACACACATTGAAGAATGCACTTTCAATGCACTTTAGCAATCCTTTGGAAGTGGATTTTTTGTTCCACACCTGGAAAAAGCACTTCCAAATGTTCACTAAAGAGTATTGAAAGTGGATTATCCAACGTGTGTGGAAGCAGCCGTTGTCTGGCCTCAAAATACAGACAACTTTTTTTAAAAAAAGGAACTTAAAGCACAAACTTCCCCTGTAGGCACACTCTTGGTGGTATCTACAGCACATCCATTTTATGTAACTATTTATTAGATTTCTATATAGATCTAGTCTTTTGTAGACTTTGCCTTGGGGGTGGGGTGGGAACACATGCTACCCATGATCCTTCCACATCTGCATAGCTGCTTTAAAATATGGTTCTTCTTGAAAATACACATTGTGCCCATTTCAGACAAAATCACAACTGTGCGTATTGGAAATCATGGATAGCACTCAGTCTTGGCACACACAGTTCAATACCCCCAAAGTAATATCAGAAAAGACTTTTGTCCAGTCACTTACAGCCCTCACCCCAAATGTGAATACTTCTGTATCCTGGGTTATTAGTCTAAGAAATGGGGATCAACAGACCGGGGATCGACAGACCAATGGCCAATAGAAAGATCTGTTTGTCTGTGGGTTTTTCTTCATCCCGTTTTTGCTGCAGCTCAGCTATTAACTGCATTGTTTCCTGCTTTTACCTACGGTATTGTTTAACAATATGGTTGCCAACCTCCAGATAGGACCTGGAGTTCTCCCAGGATTACAACTAATCTCCAGAGTACAAAGACCGATTCCTCTCGAGGAAATGGCAACTTTGCAGGGCAGCATGACATCCTTTCCTCAAACTCCACCGTCCCCAGGTTTTACCTCCAAATTTCCAGGAATTTCCCATGCCAGCGTTGGTAACCCTATTTGCCAGTGGTCTGAAAAACCGCGGGAAAAACTTGGGTGGGGGGATGCTATGCAGTTAAGAAGCTGAGCTGGAGGGGGGGAAAGTGTAGAAAAGATTATCCTGGGGACTGATGGCTGGGGTAGGGTGTAGGTATCGTCCCCACTCTCACCAAATGACAGTTCAGTGTTCTTTGAGGGGGGGGGGGGAGATGGGGAACATTTCCAGTGCGCCACATTGTCCTGGAAGGTGACTGGCGACCAGGAACACACTAGGCCAAGGGACCTCTTGCCTTGGACCTGCCCCTTGGCAAAGACGATGCCTTCTTCCACACTGCTGCCAAGCCAAGCAGCCAAGATGCTTGGCTTGGATCCAGCCGGCACTGGTGTTGGAAGAGGCAAAGGGTGAATATATATCAGTTGCCAGCTGACCAGATCTGATTGGTCAGTGGCCCTCTGGCACAGCTGATTGGTCAGTGGCACCCTGACATGGGTGGTTCCATGACCCTGCTGACATATATGGTCTAACAGTTCCTCTGCTCTACCTTGGATCCTCAGGTGTTCCTTGTCCTTGTACCCAAAATAGCTTTTGTCTTGAGCCAGTCTTTGCCCACGTGACTTTCACTGTATGGATGCTCTTTTCGAAGAGTCAGCATGATTCAGCATAACTCATGAAGCCTAAAAAAACTGTCTTGCTCTGATTGGCTAAAGAGGTCAGAGGGGAACTTTAACCCTTATATCATGGCTTGGGCCTCTTTCTGATAGTCTTATATGTCAAAGCTGAATACCTTTCCCCAATTTAATGTCCTTTTATGGCCCATGCCTGGTTTGTGTGTGTGTGTGGGGTGGGGGGGTGCTGCAGACTTCTGCCAGCTCTCACATAGACCAGCTTGCTTCTGGACTGGATCAGAACTGTGCTGTGCAGGGATAAGGGGCTTAACCTTAACATTGTGCTCTTTTCTAAACCTTAATTTGCCCCATATACAGTTGCTAACCTCCAGGTGGTGGTTGGAGATTTCCTGGAATTACAACTGATCTCCAGGCCATGGGGAACATTTCCCCTGGAGAAAATGACTCCTTTGCAGGGTGGACTCTATGACATTATCCCCCGCTGAGGTTCCTCCCCTCCCCAAACCCTGCCCTCTCCAGGGTCCTCCGCAAAATCTCCAGGAATTTCCAAATCTGAGGCTGGCAACCCCATGCCCCCGTAAGCCACTATTTGCCACATTGCAAAAATGTGTGTGTAGCCTATTAGTACATCTGTAGTCCCCTGTAGGGCTAATAGGGGCTCTCTGGGGATATTCTGTTCAGGTAAAGGGCATGGAAGGAAGTCTTAAGCCCTCTCACCTCAAATGCCATGGTCTTCTTCAAATGAAGCTGCATACCTGGGGATTTGGTTTGAGCAAAGAACTCCGAAGGCTCTGTCAATTTCACCTCCCTTTGGGGGAAGCAAAGATGAAATTAACAAACCCTCTGAGGAACGATCTCTGCTGGCTCTGTCTTTTTAAACTACACTTCCCGGCTAACATTGCATCTCCCTACACTTGAGCATCCTCATGTGAGATATCTTGTGTAGAGAGATTCTAAGGGTACCTCTGGTCAGCAGGACCTTGGCGGGGGCATGTGGAAAAACCAAGGACATCGTGTGAGTTGACCCAAATGTAACAGGTCGTCTAGTATTGCCCATGTATTTTCAAGCTTATTTCTCCAGCCTCATAAATTAGCTTGAGGTTAATAACATTTATTCCATTCCTTTATTCTGTCCCCTTAGGAATCGGAAGGCCACTGTCTTGTACAGCGAAGGATACGAAGCTGCCCAACCTGACGAGACAGAAATGAAGCAAGCGTTTGTGTCTCTGAAGGAAGACGGCCACTCAGAAACTGCTGCAGACGATTTGCTTCCCAAAGTCCAAAACGTGGGAGAGGTGATGATCCAATGGAAGGATGGGAACGTTACACCTCTATATCCAGGCCTGACTGAAGAGGATATAAAACCACAAATGTGATTTGCTCTCAAACAGTGACGCCCACTCAGGCACCCAGAAAGCTGCCTACGTTTTTGACAAGGTCACCAAGCAAAAGTCATATCCAGGAACTAAAGCGGGAAAGGGAAAGGTTGGGATTTTGGTTCTGAGTTGCATGGGGGGGGGGGGGGAGAGGCTTGGCAAATGGGTCATCCTCATGTTACATGTGCTACCGGGCACTGAATTCATTCTTCACGTTCAAACATTGTGTACATTGATCATTTCAAGAGTGCTTCGGTGTGCTATGTTCGCCTCCTTTGAGAAAGTTAGAGCAGCTGAGCCAGTTTTTTTCTGCCTTACCGGCTTATATCAGCTTCCACGTCCGTTTCTGTTTCGGGGGAGCCCTTGGGCCAAATACTCCCATGCTCCTCCCGGAAGGAGGCTCTCTCCTTGATATAGGCCCAGAGCTGGTTCAAGCAGGAGCAGTCTTAGCTGAGGGGCGTCCGGGGCAGCTTGCACAGTGAGAGGCTGCCCGCTGGCTGGTTGGCTCGGATCCTCCTGCCTTTTCCTCACTCTGCCCCCCATCGATGGCAGCTGCATGCAGGCGGCTACTTACTTGACTGCCCCCTGCCTGCACAGCCAGCCCTCCCTCCCTGCTTACTGAGAGCCAAGCTACAAGTGACGCCCGACAGAAGTTGGACACTTGTCAGCTTCCCTCAAGTTTTGATGGGACATGTAGGCGTCCTGGTCTTACAGCTTGGCTCTCCATTTAACTGAAGTTTACAGACCCCCCCCCCCCCCACACACACACAGCAGAGGGGAAGGGGGGAGCCCGGTGAGAGCCCGGCACCCGCACTCCCCTCCCGACCGCATGTTCTCCCTCCCATAGACTGCCGCTCTTTAAATTTCAATTAAACGGAGAGCCAAGCTGTAAGACCAGGATGACTACATTTCCCATCAAAACTTGAGGGAAGCTGACAAGTGTCCAACCTGTGTCAGGCGTCACTTGTAGCTTGGCTCTCAGCCAACCTTGGTCTGGGCTGCCTCTCTCCTTCTCCCTGCTCAGGAGGTAGCTATACGGATAGCCAGGCCACCAGCTTCTCCACACTGTCAGTTCCTTGACCAAGGAGAACGTGGACTCTCTTTTGCTTCCTTGTCTCCTGCCCTGGCCAGCACAGCAGCTCTGCTGAACTCAGGCTGGGTGCTGCTGGCATTGCCCGTGCTGCCCATCCCTTTGACAACACGTCCATCACCCGGAAAAGAGGTGGAGAAGTGCCCGCTCCTGGTTCACACTGGCCAAGGATTTCTTGCAGAACTCCGGCAACTGGCAGGTGGTTTGGAGGAGGTGGGGGAGAGATATAAATTGCCTTCACTCTGACAGCGCATTGCTTCATCGCGAACCTGGATGAACCTGAACATCATGACGTCACCCAAGTCTTCCAGCCTACATCCTACTCCTACACTGCAATCCTAAGAAGGGTTACTCCAGTCTAGGCCCATTGAAATAAATGGGTCTAGACTGGCATAACTTTGTTTAGGATTGCACTGCTAATCCACTAGTTTCGGATGGATAGCCATGTTGGTCTGCAGTAGATGAGCAAGATTTGATGAAGTAACTGTCAGTATGTGGCAAAAGGAGGCTGACTCTTGAAAACTGATATTCTAGAAACTCTTTGTTGATCTTTATGGTGGTACTGGTCTCAGATCTTGCTAATCCACTAGAACATACTGGTTTAGCAATAGCAAAGATTATCAGGCCAGCTGCTTCTGCTAGCCCATAATTTGCCGTTTGAATTGATGCTGTCCTGTAATTTGCCATTTGGATTGACGAGGTCCCTGTGCGGCATGCAAGTTTCCACATACCTGACCACCCAAAAAGTCACCCTCTGAAAGCAGGCTAAGAGTGGTCCTTCCTTTCTGCATGGCCAAGGATCCCCCTCTTACAACAGTGCACCCACAAAACACAAGTCTTCCCACAAACCACTGGTTACAAGTGTCACAGAACAGATCTCAAAAAGACCACTGAGAGTCAACTATTGCACTGGAACAAACTTCGGTGTACCTGGAGGCCTTTCAGGCATCCATAGGACCCAGGCTCTTAGGGTACTTCCATGGGCAGCTAGTGCTCATCATCTGCAAATTACATATTCATTTATTTGAGTTCTCAATGGGGATTCAAAAGGGCTTACACCATTCTCTCCTCACAACAACCCTGTAAGGTTGTTTAATTTGAGAATATAACTGGCCCAAGATAACCCAGCAAGCGGCCATGGCTGAGCAAGATTCAAACCTCGGTCTCCCAGATCCTAGTAGCACTTAGAATCATAGAGTCACAGAACTGGAAGGGACCTTCAGGGTCATCTAGTCCAACCCCCTGCACAATGCAGGACATTCACAACTACCTTACCCCATCCCCCCCCCCCGTGACCTCTGCTCCATGCCCAGAAGATGGCAAAAAACAACAACCCCAAATCCCACCAGGATCCCTGGCCTGGAAAAAAATTGCTTCCTGACCCCAAAGTGGTGATGGGCATTTCCCTGGGCATGTGAGAACTAAGCACTGATGCAACCCTTCCTGCCCTCCCTCTCATGATCTGCCCGGGTTCACGGTATCAGCATTGCTGATTTAACCACTACACATACTGGCTGTCACACTGGTTTTGATTGGCAATCCTCTTTCCAATGACTGGGGACAGACTAGCAAAATTAGCTCAGGAGATGGCGCTGCCACATAAAGAAAAAAACGTAAGTAAGCTCCACATTCCCACAGCAACAAATATGTCTATAAGGAGAGATTACTGCTGCATTGCCTGTTTGCCGGGTTCCCGTGGAAAGACCCTCAGAGGTCCTGCCTACCCTTTTTCTGGGCTCCTAGAAGTATCATCTAATGGCATTCAGTTACCTTATCATACTTACAATCCACATGAACTCATGAATACACAAAGCTGCCTTATATTGAATCAGGCCATCGGTCCATCAAGGTCAGTTTTATCTACTGGTAGATGCTGTCCAAGGTCTTAGGTGGAGACCTTTCCCATCAACTCCTACCTGATCCATTTAGCTGGAGATGTTGGGAATTGAACTGAGACCTTTGGCGTGCCAAGCACATGTTCTATCATTGAGCCACTGCCCTTCCCCTACTGCAGAAAAGTTGGCTCTTTCGTTAGTGAACATAAATGGGGTTAAATGGAAATACTAATCTAATCTATACAATTTTTTTACTTATTACTATTCTCTTATTTATTTCATTCCCCGCCCCAGCAGTGACCCAAAGCAGCTGTTATCGTTTTCCTTGCCTCCACTTTATCCTCACAACAACCCTGTGAGGTAGGCTAGGCTGTGAATGTGACTGGCCCAAGGTCACTGATCAAGGTTCTATGGCAAAGCTGGGATTTGAACCCTCAGCACACTGCCGAAACAGGAATGGTCAGCAAACAAACAGGGCAAATCCCGGAGCAACAGCTCAACAGCAGAGTGGAAAAGAACACCACCCAGGATTAAAGAAACAGTAATATAATCTATACATAGTAATATATATAGTAGTATAGTAATATTACTATAGTAATATAGTAATCTATATTACTGTAAAGTGCTAGTGCTCCCAAATTCATATACATTTACAATGTGCAATTCATACAACAAGATCATTTATTAAATACAAAATGCAAAGTTCTAAGAACAAGCATCACATATTCCCTTCCCATACATTCCAAGGAAGCAGGGTGCCAACTCCAAGTCCAATAACAGGTAAGTGTAGGAAAATATAGCAGAGATTGTGCAAAGATTCCGCATTGGAAATAATGAGAATCGATTCACAAACACACTCCAGTGCAGCTCTGTAAAATTACTTTACTAAAGGATAAAATCAGGGTCACATTTGGAGAAAATAATAAATTGCTAAGCTGACTACATCTTGCTAGATAAAGTGACTTAGAGTAGAGACAAGAAGAAGTGAACTGAACAAAGAGCAATAAAACTCCAGTGCATAGCATTAATTAATTGCTCCCAATAAACAAACTGCCAAATAGAAAATCCTAATTCTACTTCATTATGCTTAGTGACTCCCCTTTCTCTGGCGGGAATCTTATTTGAAACTCTAATGGTTACATTCAAAGTATGTTTACTAATTAAGTAGGTAACACAGTTTAACTCTTTCATGACTGAAATGAAAACACTTGCTAATTCCCACAGTAAGTACTGTGCTTTTTAGAGAGTACAAGTCTCGGTAAGTTCTTCTTTCTTGCTTATAGGTTTTCTTCAATATTCCACATGAGAGATCCTGAAGGGTAGTAGCCCGAACTGGGGGCCGGCTGCAATGCCAGATCACAGTATCTGCGTCACTCTCCTGGTTCTATGAGGAAATAGACATTTGAAATCATTAATCTCCATACGGTGATCCCCGAGGAAGTCGGAAGACGAAATCTGGCATTGCAGCCGGCCCCCAGTTTGGGCTACTACCCTTCAGGATATCTCATGTGGAATATTGAAGAAAACCTATAAGCAGGAAAGAAGAACTTAACAAGACTTGTACTCTCTAAAAAGCGCAATACTTACCTGTTATTGGACTTGGAGTTAACCAGCAACAGAGAGAAACGCGGTAATACAAGGCTACAAACAAAATGTTACCCGTGTAAACTTACTAACGTATTCAAAATTTTATTAACAATAATGTATAGGCACGTAACAGTATATAGAAATTGATTATTGAACCATATAACTACTTGACATCAACCCTGCTCACAGTTAGAAAACCATTTACACCGGTGCTAACCACTAGGCTTTGCCTCAATAATTGATAAAGCACTTAAGTGCTCTAAGTGCTAACAATATGAATACTGCGCAACAATGTAAAGTGCAAATGCAAGTAAAGCACCGTACGGACACGAGTCCTTCCAACAGTTTGTGAGGTCCTGAGCGCCGTGTGTCCAACTTGCAGCGAAGAAACGTTGCCAGAGGTTTTTTTCTTTTCACTCCAGATGACTGTAACCACCACACAGGTAGTTCCTTAATATTATTTCTTTTTAAATAATTCCTCTAACGGGTTGTCTAGATCCTGGCAAGGCCCGTTTCAAAGCATCTTTCTCAAAGAGTACAGACAAGTTATTTCTTTAAAGTTTTTTTCATGAGTTCCCAGTAGTACATCCACTTCATATAGCATCATTTTTGGACTTGGAGTTCGCATCCTGCTTCCTTGGAATGTATGGAAGGGGAATATGTGATCCTTGTTCTTAGAGCTTTGCATTTTGTATCTAATATATGATCTTGTTGTATGAATTGCACGTTGTAAATGTATAGGAATTTGGGAGCACTAGCACTTGAAATAGATTATATTACTGTTTCTTTAATCCCGGGCGGTGTTCTTTTCCACTCTGCTTTCGAAACAGGAATGGTCGGCAATCCCACTGAATGTACGCAGTGCAAGCCTATGTATGTGCTGTTTAGGATCCTACAACTGAATAAATTTTATCCAAACCAGGGAAGGAAAATCACTACAGTGCCAATAAGCAAACCGAAACAGAGGATCCCACGCTTTGCTTTCCCAAAGTTTCCTTTATTAACATATTTTCCACAATAGTTGGCAGAAACTGCAAGGCAATATCTAAAGGTCATTTTTTAAAAACAAGGCGCATAGCTTGAGATAGAAATTAAAGCTTTCACCCTACACCCCCCCCCCCCCATGACATAAAAGAAAGGGAAATAAATCAGTGATTTTGCTCTCTCTTCTGAAAGTGCTTATTTTCTTAACTCTTTACAACCCAGCAAATAATCTTGTTCGTCCACCTGCTCCTTGAAGACTACCAATGAGGGGCAACCCACTACTAGGGTTCCCAACCTCCAGGTGGTGGCTGGAGATCTCCCTGACAGAGATCAGTTCCCCTGGAGAAAATTATTGCCTTGGAAAGTGGACTCTATGGCATTATAACCAGCTGAGGTTACTCCCCTCCCTAAACTCTGCTCTCCCTAGGCACCACCCCCCAAATCTCCAGGAATTTTCCAACCTGGAGATGGCAACTGTACCCACCACATCCGTAGGCAGCCGATTCCACTGATGAATTACTCTTAACATGAAGTTTTTCCTAATGACCAGCCAGTTCCTTCCCTCCTGTAGTTTAAACCCATTGCTCTGAGTTCCATCCTCTTGCCGATCTCCCCGAGATATTCATTTACATTTTCCCCAAGTGCACATAAACCATTTAGACAGACATCCTGCGGTCCACGTCTGCATCCTGTATAATATTCATCCCAAAGACTACATTTACATGTAGATCCAGAGGAGTTAGCCGTGTTAGTCTGTAGTAGCAAAACAGAAAGAGTCCAGTAGCAAGGTGATATATGCCCTCATGTGCCAACAATGTCCATCTGCTGTGTACATTGGACAAACCAGCCAACCTCTGCGCAAAAGAATAAATGGACACAAATCTGACGCTGAAAATGGCAACATCCAGAAACCAGTGGGAGAACACTTCAATCTATCAGGACATTCCATCAAGGACTTAAAGGTCACTGCAATTCAACAGAAACCTTTCAAAAACAAAATCCAACGGGAAGCTGCTGAATTGGAATTCATATGCAAATTTGACTCAGGCTGGGATTGAATAGGGACTATGAATGGTTATCTCATTATCAGAAGTAACTGATTTCATTATCAGAAGCTACTGATTGCATCTACTCCCCACTCCCCTCACCACCTATATATATCTGACCAGTTTCTTCTTACCCTCCATGCATCTGATGAAGAGAACTGATTCTCGAAAGCTTATGCTACAGTAAAATTTACATGTAGAAAACACAAGAGGCTATATCGCACAAAACGGTCGGTGCTGAATCAAGGATTTGGAGACTTTTGTGCAAAGTGTCCTCATTTGGAACAGGCAGTGTGTGTGGAAACAAGGATTTCTCTTACTCTGCCTGTTTTGCCAGAGAATAGTCCATAGCTCAGGGGATGCACAGTAGCCAAAGGTTCTGGGTTCAACCCCTGGGATCATCTAACCGTGGAATCTTATATTCAGGATGAGAAATGATCAGAGAAGAAGATATGCTACAGGGACACATACCCAGTTTCATATGAGCTTCACGGATGCTCTGTGCTGCTTGGGCAGATCTTTTCCATTTTGAGGTCTTTGGTCCTGGAAATAGGTTGTGAATTTTGGAAATGGATAAACTTTTGTTGAGGTTTGAAACAGAAGAAGAGCAGGTAAAAGAATGTACGATAAAATGAGCAAAAAATTTTTGGACATGACATATTAATGAGAAAATATGTGGTCAAGGGGGTTGAAATTTACACTAAGTTCTAGCATCAAAGAAAATTTTTACAAGATGATGTATCATTGGTATATGACTCCTGAAAAATGTATAAGGGTGCTTCAAATGTATGTTGGAAATGTGCTAAACAAGAAGGGACATTTTATCATATGTGGTGGTCATGTAAGAAAGCAAAGAGTTTCTGGTTGCAGATACAATAATTGATTCAGAAGATTTTGAAGACTAGAATCCAGTTGCAACCAGAGATTTTTTTGTTGAGAATAATGGACAGCCAGTTGGAAAAAAGCTTTGGAACTTTGTTTTTATATTTTATCACAGCAGTAAGAGTACTTTATGCACAAAAGTGGAAAATTCCAAGTGGTTCCACTTCTACAGTGGAAGAATGGTGGACGGGGCAAGAGAATGTTTGTTGTTGTTGTTGTCTCCTTGCTCACTGTGCATATGTATGTCCTGTTATGCCAATAAAGGTATTCGTTTTGATTCGATTCGAATGGTGGACGAAAGTTTTGGAGTTTGCATCAACGGCAAAACTTACTTCATTGATTAGAGAAAGGACATTAGTTCATTTTTTGCCTGAATGGAAACTGTTTATAGACTTTTTGCATGAAATGGATGATAAAGATTTGATGATATCTGGATTTATAGATTAAGAATTATGAACAATGGAAAAAAGAGGTCTCTTCTGTTTAACTTACAATAAGTGAGACGTTAGTAATGATACATATTTGTTGCGGAGAAATCGGAACTCAACCTGTAGTTAAGTTTTTAGGGTCTTGTTTTGTTTTCCTTATGTATTGTTAGTGTGCCTTCCTTTTAAAATGTTGTGTTTTTCTCATCTTCCATGTTTATTGTTTATAACGTTTATGTTATTGTTTCTAGTGTATAGTTTAAATAAAGAAAATGAAATGAAAAAAAAGAAATAGGTTGTGAATGAGAATGCAGTCTTTTGCAGGAGCAGAACAGTAAGAGAATTCCGTCTCTAAGAGCCAAGCTACAAGTGACGAATGACACTTGCCTGGCAAGTGAACAGACTCGAGTGTATTCCTCTCTGTTCACTTGCCATTCACTTGCGCTGTACTTGATCAAGTGGAGCACAAGTGAATGGCAAGTGAACAGGGAGGAATACACGTGAGTCTGTTCACTTGCCAGGCAAGTGTAATTCGTCACTTGTAGCTTGGCTCTGAGGGCCAAGCTACACATGACGAATGACACTTGAATGGCAAGTGTATTTCTCCCTGTTCACTTGCCCTCCACTCAATCCACTTGCCGTTCAAGTGTCATTCGTCATGTGTAGCTTGGCCCTGGGAGGGACTGAAGAAAGAAATCTGCCCGGGATTCTCTTACAGGGCCTGGGATGTCACAAGACCTGGGGGACCCTATTCAGTGTTTCAGCGATTCCTTCTAGTCTGGCCTGGCTAGTTCTCTTCTGCAACCTGCTGGAGGTGAACAGTCTTTCCTAGACCACCAGTTCAGCTTTCATGGCAGGGTGGAGTTCTGCCAGGCTGCCGCTGCCTCACAAGATCCCAGCAGCTGCCCAGTATGAACATTTGCCAGTTAATCTGGTGGCACGCATACCAGCAAGCATGGCATTGTCCCAACAGCAGCTGGGGCAACCCTTGTTTATTTATTAATTTGGGTGTTCAAACTCTGCTCTTCTCCCCACCTGGGAACTCCATGTGGTTTTTAAAATGCAAAAAAAATCCCAACTTAAAACAACCCAATGGAAACGGAGGCAGTACCCTGTTTCAGCATCCTGGGCTGCTCCTAGTTTCTCTGGCTCACTCAGGGCCTCGGGCAATGAGCCATGGGTTAAGAGCTAAGGGGCAAGGGCACAGTTGCCCTTCAGCTTGCCCCACTGGTTTGCCACACCCAGGCTAAATACCCTGAACAGAAGCTCAGTCCAAATCTCATTCACCTGGCAAAGAGATTTGCAGACTCCCTCTCTCAACCTGTGGCAACACATCATGTCACAACGAACAAAGACAACCAGGTTTAGTTTCCCCGTAGCAGATGGTTCGGAGGCGGGGGTGGGAATGTACAAATCCCACTGCTAGCTAAGATGCAAGAAACTGAGGATCGGTCCAGAAGTGGACTGGCCTTTCAAATCTCCCATCAGATCACCAGATGACTTGGGCAAACCTCATCTATCAAGATTGTTTTGAACATTAAATGGCGACGGTGACATATCAAAATGTGGCCGGTAGAGAGAAAACAGCTGTTTGACATAGAGGGTCTCTGGTGCCCTTTCATCTATGGTTTCCTCACAGTCCAGTCCACTGTTTCTCCCAGCATGCTTTGCTGCAAGACCGAGGCCACACAGGCCTACAAAATGTCCGCCTTTAAAATGGCTGCCAAATCGCTCTCAGTCACTCGTGCTCGTTTTCCCTCTTGTCTGTCATGTGACTTTGTAAGCCCGCTTCAAAATATCTTAAAGCCTTTCAGCAAAGTCAACGTTGGAGCCTTCCTCTTGCTCTGAGCCCGTGAGGATTTCACGGTCACCAGCTTGGCTTGGGCCACCGAAGGGATTTCCTTGTAGTTGACTGTGGAAAGCGTGTTGTAGGCGCAGCTGGCCAAGCCGTGCTTGGAGGCCACGGTGGCCGGCGGAAGGAAGTGGAGTGGCGGCTTCTCTTCAATGATGAACAAAGGACGGACAGCCACGTGCCTTTCCATCTCCCGCCTCACTTCCCGCACGGCCTCGTGGAAAATGTGCTGCACAGATTCAAAATCCAGGCAGGCCGAGACTTCGTAGAACAAGCAGCCATACTTGGTAGCAAGAGATGTCCCCTCGGCCTTGGTGATCTGCCTGAAAAGGATAGCTAGAAATGTTGATTTCACCCCCATTGCTACTTTCATCTATAAACTGCTCTAGCTTGATCGGAGCCCTGAATGGTCCACCTAGAGTTTCCAAAACAGTCTTGGCAAATGCCTGGGAAGAGTGGATTTAAGGGAAGATGTGATATTCACTTCCAGGTGATGCTGTAGGCTGCCTTCCCTAGTCTCCATGGTCTTTATCATGGAGCCTAGGGGAAATTCCTAGAGTGTCACGATATGGAGGCTATTATTTTCCAGCTCTTCAATTCTTCTGGGACAGGAAATTGGAGCTAGGGGGCAGGTAATTTACCAGGTGGGTAAATTGGAGACCTAAGTCCATGCAGTTCTTGCACAGGTTAAATTCACACCCAATGTAATTCGATGTGCATTCGACAACCTCAGATCCTGCATTGGACTGTGGCTAGATAGTTGCCAAATGTTTCTGAGGAGTCTCTTGTGCCTTTAAGAGCCAATTCTGTGGCTTCTACCCTAGCTAAGCATGCAGTGGGTGCTACTTTGAACGTGTTAGGTTATTCCTTGCCTGCACCCTTCTCCTTACCTGTATTGTTCCATGTCCAGCTTGTTTCCCACAAGGAGAACAGGGGATTCATGTTGGGCATTTTTCGAGTGAAGCGTGAGGATATCCAGATACTGTTGGCAGCCCTCAAAGCTCTTCTGGTTGTCGATGCTGTAGACTACCATAAAGGCATGGGCCCAGTTCAGGTACCTCTCGCAGCTCACTGGTTCATCCTAGCAGGGAAGTGCAGGGAGAACATCATCAGGAACTTTTATTGGCATCCCGGCAGGGCAAATTCAAGGAATATTGTCACCTCAAGCAAAATACACCCACCACCTCCTGGGCTTGCACTGACCCCAATCAACCATAAGTAACGCCAAGGATGGAAAAGTTCTCTCTCTCCACACACCTTCCATAATTTCATGCTTGGTCATTCTGTTATCTAAACCTGGGTGACATTCAGATGTCATGTAAAGACAGCTTTAAGCCAGGATGTGTACAAACTTTGGTTGTTGCCATTCTTGAGAGCATGCCTCACTCCTCAAGTGGAAAATCCCGGCTAGAAAGAAACCCATGACATCCAAATGCCCATATGTGAGTTAATTCGAGTTAGGTTCTTTCCACAGTTTGGGATTCTAAATCTGGATTAAACTTGGGTTTAGAATCCTAGTTTGGGAATGGCACGGGGCGGGGGGGGGGAACTAATGCCAGTGAATCCACACATCTGCATTCAGAGGTAACCAGAGTTATAGTCTCTCTACAGGAGATGCCTTGGTGCGTGTTTGTCAAGTGTAGAGAGATGCAATGTTAGCTGGGAAGGGTAGTTTAAAAAGACAGAGCCTGTGGAGATCGCTCCTCAGAGAGTTTGTTAATTTCATCTTCGCCATCCTGAAGGCCCTGTCAATTTCCCCTTTCCAGTCTAAAACTGTGTGGGATCACAACCAGAGGGCAGCGAGGAATGGAAATGGGCTGGAGCTGCCTGCCAGAGCCAGGCTTGGACCTGAAGAGTTTACAATGGGCTGAAGTCTCCCTTCTGGAATTTCACAGCCCCTTCACACAGCTCCAGTTTATAGCAAAACCTTTGCTCTGCTGTCGGCTCTGTCTTTTTAAATGATTCTTCTTGGCTAACATTGCATCTCCTGACATGCGTTCTTCACATGCCCGATATCTTGCATAGAGAGACTCTTAGAGCCAAGCTACAAGTGATGAATGACACTTGCCTGGCAAGCGAACAGACTCACGTGTATTCCTCCCTGTTCACTTGTGCTCCACTTGCACTCCACTTGATCAAATGGAGAGCAAGTGAAAGGCAAGTGAACAGGGAGGAATACACGTGAGTCTGTTCGCTTGCCAGGCAAGTGTCATTCATCACTTGTAGCTTGGCTCTTAGTTTCTAACCAGGAAGGGGAAGGTGTGAGGCACATGCATGAAACAGGCAACAAATTTTGGCTTCATGTCAGTTTGTCATGAGTCTGAATGCAGCCCAAGTTGTGAGAGAGGGTGAAAAACATTCATCTCCATACACCCTTCACAATTCTGTAAACCAACACTGGTCAGCCTTTTTCTAAACCAAATCCTAAACTTGAGCATCTGCTCATAGGGAAAGGGCAACAAGCCCTGCTATTAGGAGCCCCCCCCTTTAAAGCTTCCCTTCTGTCCATTGATCCAGAGGAGTTAGCCGTGTTAGTCTGTAGTAGCAAAATCAGAAAGAGTCCAGTAGCACCTTTAAGACTAACCAATTTTATTGTAGCATAAGCTTTCGAGAATCAAGTTCTCTTCGTCAGATGTATCATGCATCTGACGAAGAGAACTTGATTCTCGAAAGCTTATGCTACAATAAAATTGGTTAGTCTTAAAGGTGCTACTGGACTCTTTCTGATTTTCCTTCTGTCCATTGTTTTGAAAAAAAACCACCAGCGATTGGACATATTTTGTACTTGGCAATGCATGAAAAAGCCATTGTGTCTGAGGATGCTAAGAGAATCGCCCTGGACCTCGGAACTCAACGCCGTGCCAGCTCAGCACATTCTGCTCCTCTAGTAAAGTAGCTTTACAGGCCAACTTTGGTATTTGCTTATTAAATCTGTGACTCAGCTTTTTAAAAACTAATTAAAAGGTGTTCAGCTCTTGGCTTTAAAAAATGCCTTCTCTGTTTACCTGAGAGTTCCCATCAGAACAGGTTCCAGGTATTTTGGTGCAGTCAACAAGGTACATCCACCCACCTCCTAAGCCTGCAAAACTGTCGACCAGGTTTAAGCTTGGGCATTGCGGGTGGTAGCGATGGCTTTACCTTCATAGGAGCTGATGGCTGGAAAACCATTTGAGCCCATGTGGAGAGCGAGTTATATTTCAGGACAGTGTAGATGACTGGAAAGGCAATGGCAAACCACCCCCAAAAAAGTCTGCCAAGAAAACATCATGATTCAATGTCCCCCCATGGGTCAGTAATGACTCGGTGCTTGCACAGGGGACTACCTTTACCTTTACAGTGCACGGGAAAACAGAGAGTGAATCCTGGCCCTGGTGTCTGAGAGCTAAGCTACAAGAGACAGATTACATGAGGACACACACGTGCAGGGAGTCGCAATGTTAGCCCGGAAGCTGAGTTTTAAAAGAGATCGGAAGGCTTTGTCAATTTCCCCTCTCTGCAGAGCCAGGGAGATCCCTGCTCAGAGGGTTTGTTAATTTCCTCTTTGCCTCCTGAAGGCTCTGTCAGTTTCACCTTCCCTACAGGATCTATCACACTCACACATAACAAAGGACACAGGTTGGGTATGGGTTCCCACCCTGTGTCAGATGTAACACAATAATATGTGAGTTGTGGTGTCTCCACAACTCTCATGCATGTGGTGACCAATTAGGATAAGCACCACAGCTAGGGGTCCTAACACAGCTTAGACAAAATGTTGGGAGATTAGAAAGCAGTCCATGGGGAGAGTGGAATTTTGAGAAGACGTGATATCACTTCTGAGTGACACTCTAGGAATTTCTCCTAAGCTCTATAGTAAAGACCATAGACTTTAGGGGAATTTCCTAGAGTATCACTATGGAGGCATTTTGTTTTCCTGTTCCTCAATTTTTCAATGGCAGGAAATGGGACTGGGAGTGGGGAATTCCCTGGTGGGCCCAGGCAGTCGGGAAACCAAGCCATGGCACATGTGGAACAGGGGTCTCAGCCTCCACCTCCATGCTGTTTTCCCCATCTGAAACAGTTTGGTGGGGGGCTATTTGGGGAAACTCGGGGACCAGGGCATTTTTCCTAGGAAAAGAGGTGGCGGAACTCAGTGGTGGAACACAAGACTGCACAATGACATCATTTTGGGTCAGCTGGAACAAGGGGGGAGTTTTTTAAAGTTTAAATTGCCCTCGGCGAAAATGGTCACATGGTCAGTGGCCCCGCCCCCTGATCTCCAGACAGAGGGGAGTTTAGATTGCCCTCCATGCCACTGAGCAGCGCGGAGGGCAATCTAAACTCCCCTCTGTCTGGAGATCAAGGGGCGGGGCCTCCGGCCATGTGACCATTTTTAAGAGGTGCCGGAACTCCGTTCCACCGCATTCCCGCTGAAAAAAAGCCCCGTCTGGGACACATGTAGGTTTCCCTAACAGGACCAATAATGCCCCATGAGACTGTTTCACTAATGCGGTGCCACCAAAGAGGCTATGGAATAAGCAGGCCTTGCATTTGCCTGACACTAGTGTTGCCAACTCCAGGTAGAGAAGTTCCTAGAGATTTGGGGATGGAAACTGGGGAAGGCAAAATCTGGAGACGGGAGGGAGCTCAACAGGGAAGGAATACTATAGAATCCACCCTCCAGTCCAAAGCCGCCATTTTCTCCAGGGGAATAGATATCTGTTGTTTGGAGATCAGTTGTAATTCTGGGAGAACTCTAGGCCCCAAATAGGGATTGGCAACACTACCAGACCCTCAATTCTCCATACCTGATCAGCTGTATCCATCACCTTTAGCAGGACTGGCTGGTGGTCAACCACCTCTTCTGAAGCGTAAGTGTCCTCTGCAAGACAAAATGGATAAACATGAGCCTGCCTGAAGGACGTCTTCTCAGGAAAAATGCCCACAAGAAAACATTTCGCTAGGTCAGAAGAAGGCTCTCTCAACTACCACTAGGCAAAGATAATAAAAATTAGATGGGTAGTTGGTTAATAAAACATCTTTGCCTCGAGGCAACCAGAATACATGTGCAATGCAAATTCCTTCCTTGGATACGGTGCTTGTGCTGTGCAACGGAGGCAGGAAATCTAGCCCGCCTTGCTCCTCAAACACAAGCCGTTTCCACACGGCTCACCTTTGCTCGTAACGACCCGGAACATCGTGCAAAAACCACGGAAGATCGCGTTTTCTCGCACGAGATTTGCACGACGTCGTGCAAATCTCGCGCGAGAAAACGCGATCGTCCGCATTTTTTGCACGATGTTCCGGGTCGTTACGAGCAAAGGTGAGCCGTGTGGAAATGGCCACATATTGAGTCTAACACATCACAATACAACGAAAGGACCTCAGACCTGGCTGGTGGTAGCGCCGGTGTGGAAAGCGGATAGAATGCACCTTCTTCGGGGCACTGATATATCTTGAACTAGCCTTGCCTTGCCCTGGGGCTGGGCCTCTGGGCTGCCTCTCCAGCCCTCTTAAGAATCCCCCAACCTCTGGACTTGACCCAAAACAGCCGCTTGCCAAGAACCCTGCACATGGATATCTCAGCTTCCTTGTCATCAAGACACTGGTGAAGCCTTTGGCAGCCAGAAGCACAAAGAAACAGAGAATGTGGGCCTCTGTCATGCCAAGAAAGGCCCCATTCTAAATCCCTGGTTTTGGCCCTTGAACACTTCTGGCTTCTACATTGGGGTTTCTCAAATATCTGTAATCTTTATACTTTAATTCGAAGCCTGCAACCCATCACCAGCCACCTCTCGAGGAGGTAACCTGCAGATCCCTTGTACACAACTGCAGGTCGGCTGTATGCTAATCTGACATCTGGCATTAGAAGAAGGTTGGAACATCTCAGAGTCCTTCCCGAAGCCACCATAGGGTTGCCAACCTCCAGGTGGGGCCTGGAGTGCTCTCAGAATTACAAGTGACCTCCCGGTGACAGGGGTCAGTTCCCCTGGAGAACGTAGCTGCTTTGGAGCATGGCCTTTATGGCATTATGCCCCACTGAAACCCTGCCCTCCCCAAGCTCCAACCCCAAATCTCCAGGAATTTCCCAACCCAGAGTTGGCAGCTCTAAGATCTGCTCTGGGCAGAAGCCCTGCCAATGTTTCCTGAATCTCTGCAACTTTCATGCCAAGCAATGCAAGCCAGCTGTTCCTGGGAGGAAAACTCTCCGGCTCCACTTCTTGAAAGAGCCCCCCCTCCCCGAACTCCCCCCATCCCCCCCCCCCCCCGCAAGTCTTATTTTTCTTCCAGATTGAAAGCCACTGGGCAGATACACAATCAACTATATTCCTGCCCTGGAAATTCCACCCCCACCCAGCCTTTCTGGACAGTTGCATGAAAGGAAAACAAGCGCGACCTTCAAACCAGAGGGGAAAAACTTTCTTGGGCCATTTAAAAGTGCCCCGTGCCCTTTCCTCTCCGCTGAATTAATATCCAGTGATTCATCCAGTGAGATATTTTTCAGAAAAATGTTTTTGCAGAGCTACAAAACAGATTCACCCTCTTCCTCTTTCGAAAAACAAGTCCGGCCTTAAGCTTTGCAGACAGATTGTTTAGAAACTGGACCCCATTTCAGGATTAAACCCTCAGATGAGGTTTTGGAGGGTGTTGATATCTCTTGCGAATGTTCACCATGAATCATTCACGGGTTTGGGCTGTCCCCTGTCAGGCTGGCCAATAAAAATAAAGGCAATTTCTCAAAGACAACCTGTGGAAAAAATATGCCTGGAATGCTTAACATCTGGCAGCGCAAGATTTTAAAGCGAGCGCTAGATCTCAGATCAGCCTGCCCATTCGGAGGAAAGATCGCTGCCCAAGTTTGCACAAAGTTGCGTGCTTCATCTTCAAATGGAGTTATATGAGGTCTCAGACCATGTAGGCAATGGGTAAAACAAACAAAATCGGAGTAGATATCTCCTGAACTTAAATGCCAGGAAGAGGGATAGCCAATGGTAGGACTTCTGTGTCTATAAGAGTTATGGACAAGACTGAAGGGTTGCCCACACTGGGTTGAGAAATTCCTGGCGATATGGGGGGGTGGAGCCTATGGAGGGCAGGGCTTGGGGAAGGGATGCCATAGAATCCATCTTCCAAGCGACCATTTTCTCTAGGGGAACAGATTTCTGTCATCTGGAGATCAGTTGTCATTCAAGGATATCTCCAGGCGCAACATGGAGGTTGGCAACCCTACCAGGCCAGCACAGGCCTCTGAGCAGTTGACCTCAGAAGGCTTCAAGGGGGGGGGAGCTGTCCTGAATGGACAGAGATGTGAACACTGAGCTGTGCCAGGAACGGGTTATCCAAGGTGACTGCAAAATGCTTAGGCAAGACCATGAAGTGGGGGAAGGCTCCTGAGCGAGGGGAACAGGCCCTTCTTCTCAGCTGGAGCGGGAGTACAGTCTCCTCCCAAACAAATTTCCAGCTGGTCATTATTTCTTCCCCTCACACATCAAACTGGACACTGAAGGCAGATGTCGTACAACTACGCTCAGCATCCCATTTCTAGTCCAACATCCTGTTTCAGACAGTAGCCACTCGTTGCTCCAGGGGGCCAACAAACAGGGCATGGGAGTGGAGGCCTTCTCTGATGTTGTCTTTTGGCACTGAGATCCCAAGGTTGACTGCCTTTGAATACAGAGGTTCCCTTTAGTCCCCATGGATGGTAGTCATTGATAGACTGCTCCTTCGTGAATCTTTCTAACTCCTTTTTCAAGCTGGCTACGTTAGAGGCTATCACTGACAGCCAAAGTACAAGGGACAGAGAGTCTATCGGTCCATTCTGTGAGCCAAGCTACGGGCCAAGCTACAAGTGACAAATGACACTTGAACGGCAAGTGCATTTCTCCCTGTTCACTTGCCCTCCACTCAATCCACTTGCCAGGCAAGTGTCTTTCGTCATGTGTAGCTTGGCCCTACAAGTGACAAATGACACTTGCCTGACAAGTGAACAGACTGAGGACCAAGCTACAAGTGACAAATGACACTTGAACGGCAAGTGTATTTCTCCCTGTTCACTTGCCCTCCACTCAATCCACTTGCCAGGCAAGTGTCTTTCGTCATGTGTAGCTTGGCCCTGACGTGTATTCCTCCCTGTTCACTTGCTGTTCACTTGCGCTCCACTCGATCAAGTGGAGCGCAAGTGAACGGCAAGTGAACAGGGAAGAATACACGTCAGTCTGTTCACTTGCCAGGCAAGTGTCATTCGTCACTTGTAGCTTGGTCCTGTGACTGCCAACGCCTTTTCCAAAGCAGCCGTAATCCTGTAAAAATTGCTACAGAGTCCTGATCTTGATTAGTTTCCCTCCCTGCCTTATCGGGTGCCCAAACAGCAATGGCTATTTTGGCACTTGGAGCTCTGGGGCAACTGTGCACAATCTAGATCTAGGCTTCGTAGTGATTTTTTTAAAAACTACAACAGCTTGTGAGCTATGACTTGACGGCACTCTCCACCACCCCACCATTGCTTCTAAAATAGCGTTAGTGGCCACTTGTAGTTTGGCTCTGAATCCTGTGGCAATGAATTCCACAATTTAATTCCAGAGTGTAGGACTTCCTTTCATCTGTCCTGAATCTATGGTCCATATACTTCACTGAGTGCCTCTGAGTTCTAGTATTATGGGAGGGAGGAACAGCTTATTCATTTTCTTCATCCCATTCATAATTTTATAAGTCTGGAAGGTGGCGTGGTATAGCCCAATGTCTCAGAAGTTACACAAGACCAGGCCTGGTTGGATAGGAGGAGGGGTTGCTCTGCAGAAGGCGGTGATGGCAAATCCCGCCGCCTCTCACTTGCCTTGAAAGCCCCTTACTGAGGTCTCCATAAGTTTGTTGCAACTTGACAGCACACACGTACGTATAACGTCCCCTCTTTCTTTTCTCTAAACCAAAGACCCCCAAATTCCTTAGCTAATCCTTCCGCAGGAAAACGTTTTTCAACTCCTTAACCATCTTGGTTGTCCTCTATTTATTTATTTATTTATTTCATTTATAATTCTTCTCACTGTAGGGAGGATGGCTCCATAGTTATCTTCCCTGCAGGTGCCACAGCTTCGTAGAGCATTTTCTTTGGCCAGGTGCAATGCTATGCCTTCGGCCATTCTACATGGCAGATTTAACAGGACAGCCTATTCAGCTAGATGCTGTTTATGTGAACAAAAATGTGCTGAGTCAATTATACATGTTCTTTTGCACTGTCATTTGTATGCTGGTATACATCATACATTTAAAATCTGTTTCAGCTAGTATGATGGATTGCGCTGACTCGCTCTAGGTCTATAGACTGTTGAACGATTCCTTTCATGACGTCACCAAGAAGGAATCTCCATTCTGCTTCGAAGTTGCGTCAAAGGATATCACGGAAATAAGCTCTAAATCTATTTATGTATTTGTAATGCAGTATTCTTTTAACTTTGTTCTTTCTTTTTTGTAAGTGGATAACTTGAATTGCTGCTATATGCCAATAAAGGCGAACTTGAACTTGAACTTGAATTATTTCATTTATGCTCCAATGGGAATCTGAAGAAGGTTACAACATTTCCCCCTATCTCCATTATATCCTCTCAACAACCCTTTGAGGTAGGTTAGGCTGAGAGCGAGTGAATGGCCTAAGGTCGCCCAGCAAGCTTCTGTGGCAGAGTGGAGATTCGAACCTGGATCTCCTATATCTTAATCTGGCACTAACCAATGCACCACAGTGTCTCCCTTTGTGTTGCAGAAGAATCTCCAGCCTATTCTATGCTGGGGCAAATGCCAGGTCATTTGGGGCACTAGCCAGGCACACGGTTTTGTGTGAACTGAACCAAACACCATCCCAATACTCTGTCAAGGCTGGGTTACAGAGGAAGGCCAGCAGTGAGGCTTTCAGTAGGATTTTAGGGCATCTTCTTCACCAGTGCTGGTCTTCTCTCCAAGGGACTTTATTTCCACCCCACCCCGAAAAAACTAACCATCAACAATTGATTTGTGAATGCCATCACCTGCAACAGGAGAAAACATGAAATGTTGACTGGAAACAGAACAAAAGAAGGAAAATTCAATCCAGAGAAACTTACTTCATTGGTACTTGGATTCCCAGATGGGGCCACCTGGCACCAGAATTCTGTTTTTTTAAAAGATCACCATGAATCAGGTCTATTTAAAAAGGCAGGAGGATAGTGGGGAAAACACTAGAATGCAATGGGCTACTGGTGACGTAATATGGCCCTCTGTTGTAATTGAATGACCAAACCATGGCAATTCCATCTTAAATGGCAAATTGGAAGCAACCTACCATTTTAGAATGGGAATAAAACTGCAATTTAAATGAGCCTAATGTGCATGCAAGAAGATATCAAGTTCTCAAGGCCTTATTGGCTAGGCGTCATTCAAACTCACGTTCTTTGCCAGCTGTGGCTTCACCGTGTAGGAAAAAAGAGAGCAATACAAATAAGTGTTTGGAGATTTTTAAAATTCCAGCAGCCATTCCATACAATCTGCATTTTTCCATGTCTGCTTTCCTTGGTATGTGCCATAAATTCGGCAGCTTGTTTTTGTCTGCGGCAAGTCCATATCACTCTCAGGCAACTTACAATACTGAGGAATATTTCAGGCCAATATGACTCTTTCCAGAAGCAGACATGAAATTTTCCAGGGTTCTCCTAAAAACTAAAAGAACCTGCTGCATTCTTTCTAAACTCTCTTAGGACTGATACAAACAACTCTTCCAAAGAAAAATTGCCTTGTGCCTCAGGCAGGCCCCTGCTAGTGTGACATGAGACTTACTGATTTTGCCACAAGCAGAATTTTGCATGCCATTGCTCATCCCACTCTTTGAGGACTCTGCGCTCACCATCATCCTTTTTTGGAATTACATCCAGGCAAGGCACATTTGGAGGGGGAATGCACCGGAACGCTGTTCCGGTAGTTCCCCCAACAGTCGGGTGGCCCTGCCCACCCTACTTTGAAAACTTTGTGGCTCTTTAGGCCTCAATTGGGGCCGAAACAGCCTTGATCAGGTCAGTGCCAGGTAGGGGAACACTCCTCTGCCCGGCACCAACCCGATCCTGGCTGTTTAGGCCCTGATCTGGGCCAAAACAGGCCCCAAATGGCCATTTTTGACCATTTGGGGCCCGTTTCGGCCGAGATCAGGGCCAAAACCTCCAGGATTGGGTCAGTGCCTGGTGGGGAACCCCTCCCCTGCCCAGCACTGACCTGATCTGTGCCATTTTGGGCCTGATCCAGGCCAAAATGTGCCCAAAATGGCCATTTTGAGCCATTTTGAGTCCCTTTCGGCCTAGATTGGTGCCAAAACAGCCCTGATTGGGCCACTGCCAGGTGGGGAAACACTCCTCCCTCTGGCCGCAGCTGAATCCTGGCCATTTTGGCCTGGTCAAGGGGTGTGGCATATGCTAATGAGTTATGCTAATGAGCCTCTGCAGCTCTTTTTCTACGAAATGACCCCTGCATCCAGGTGTAGTGGGAACTCAGAAACAACTGCATGTATCAGGAACATGTGCTACCTTCAATGCTCCCAATATGTGCAGTCACCATGTTGTTTGAGCAGAGGCAGTGCACACATTGTGCATATGAGATACGCATAAACCAGACCCCTGAAAAAATCCAGTAGTCAGTTTGAGTGTACTAAGACTATATGTGCAAGTCTGTGCATGTTTTGCTCCTGTCCCTAACAGAGACACAGAGTTCAACAATGTGGTTAGATAAAACCAGGAACAGTGAACTCAACAGTTTTGATCTGAGCTCAAGAGATAAAGTAACCATGTGAGTTATCACTGTCCTTACATCAGAGTTCTTTTGTTTGTAAAAGGTATTTAATGTGTGCTGAAAATGTGTATGGCACCTTACACCTTGTCAGATTTTTAGGCCGATAGAGATCTGTCTCTTCATGAATTTTGTTTATTCTAAGCTTGCTCCTGTTCTGAAATTAAAAGAAGCTCTTTCACAAATCACTGATCTCAGGTTCCTAGGTTAAAACTGCCACTACACCATGTTGCCCAAACAGAGGCAATGCACACATTTTGCGCATGAGGTATGCGCAAACTAGAACCTTGAAAATCCAGTAGTCAGTTTGTGTGTACTGAAGGTTATATATCCAGAGGAGTCAGCCGTGTTAGTCTGTAGTAGCAAAATAGAAAAGAGTCCAGTAGCACCTTTAAGACTAACCAACTTTACAGTAGCATAAGCTTTCGAGAACCACAGCTCTCTTCGTCATGCATCTGACGAAGAGAACTGTGATTCTCGAAAGGTTACGCTACAGTAAAGTTGGTTCGTCTTAAAGGGGCTACTGGACTCTTTTCGATTTTGAAGGTTATATGTGCATGTATTGTCATGCTTTGCAGCTGTTCAGATCACAAGTGGGAAAGGCTTAAGCATCGCTGGGAGGTTCCTGGTGGATGTAAGTTCTGGAAAGAACTCCAGCAAACCCTAGAACTGGGTAAGAGCTGGGGTTGTGGATGGCAGAAGCCACGTTTGCTGACCCGGGAACCCCAAGGACACACAACAGGAAACTGCTTTATACTGAGTCAGAACTTGGTCCATCAAGGTCAGTCTCGTCTACTCAGACTGGCAGAGGTTCTCCCGGGTCTCAGGTAGAGGCCTTTCACATCACCTATTCCTGAGCACATGTGATAGCTCACTAGGGGCCAAGTTACAAGTGACGAATGACACTTGAACAGCAAGGGAACAGACTCGCGTGTATTCCTCCCTGTTCACTTGTGCTCCGTTTGCGCTCCACTACATGATCAAGCGGAGCGCAAGTGAACAGGGAGGAATACACGGGAGGGCCAAGCTACAAGTGACGAATGACACTTGAACGGCAAGGGAACAGACTCGCGTGTATTCCTCCCTGTTCACTTGTGCTCCGTTTGCGCTCCACTACATGATCAAGCCGAGCGCAAGTGAACAGGGAGGAATACACGGGAGGGCCAAGCTACAAGTGATGAATGACACTTGAACGGCAAGGGAACAGACTCGCGTGTATTCCTCCCTGTTCACTTGTGCTCCGTTTGCGCTCCACTACATGATCAAGCGGAGCGCAAGTGAACAGGGAGGAATACACGGGAGGGCCAAGCTACAAGTGACGAATGACACTTGAACGGCAAGGGAACAGACTCGCGTGTATTCCTCCCTGTTCACTTGTGCTCCGTTTGCGCTCCACTACATGATCAAGCGGAGCGCAAGTGAACAGGGAGGAATACACGGGAGGGCCAAGCTATAAGTGATGAATGACACTTGAACGGCAAGTGGATTTAGTGGAGGGCAAGTGAACAGGGAGAAATACACTTGCCCTTCAAGTGTCGTTCATCACTTGTAGCTTGGCCCTGAGTCTGTTCCCTTGCCGTTCAAGTGTCATTCGTCACTTGTAGCTTGGCCCTGAGTCTGTTCCCTTGCCGTTCAAGTGTCGTTCGTCACTTGTAGCTTGGCCCTGAGTCTGTTCCCTTGCCGTTCAAGTGTCGTTCGTCACTTGTAGCTTGGCCCTGAGTCTGTTCCCTTGCCGTTCAAGTGTCATTCGTCACTTGTAGCTTGGCTCTAGGTTAGGTTCAAGCCAAGTGTCTCTGGCATTAAAGAAGCAATTCCAGAAGGAGTAGGCAGAGCGGAGCAGGAGGAGATAATTCAGGGAGACCAGCAAGCACGGATGTAAAGCCTTACCCAGGTTAGGATCGTATTCACTTATAAACCTCTTGGTCAGAAATTTCACTGTCAGAGCTGCAAGAAGCAAGAGAGAAGAGCTATTTAGGACACATAACTCACATGATCAAAGTAACAAGAAAATAAATCTGATTTATTAAAGAGCATTTAGATAACTAATCCATAAGATTTTAATATTAGAACAAATGGTGTTTTATCAGAACTTATTTACCCTTTCCCAGTATGCATTTTATACTATGTTTATCTTATTGGGATATTTTATCTTTGAATGTTTTATTTGATTCTCAATTATGATGTCTTTTACGATTCTATGATGTTTTAAACTTGTTAATTGATGTAATTTTGTGATTTAAGCTTAAGACCTATGGTCAAGCGAGCTATAAATAAAAGGAATAAAACAATGGGTTGGATCCAGATTAAATTTTCTGCTGCCTTCCTTCGGAGGAACAGAACTTTCCTGCCTTCCCCCTCCCTGCAGCAGCCCGCTGATCTCCCCCAAAAGAGAACCAGTTCGATTCCTCGCTCTGCCACGGAAGCTCACCAGGTAACCTAGGGCCCGTCGCACACTCTCGGCCTAACCTACCTCACAGGATTGTTGTGAAGGAAAAAATGAAGGAGAGGAGAATGATGTAGGCCAATTTGGGTCCCGTTGGAGAGAAAGGTGGTATATAAAGGAAGTAAAATGAAAAATAAATTATAAATAAAAATAATGCTTCAGGGAGATAGGGGACCCTCAGGCATGGCGGAAGAAGGAATTGGAAGAAATTACACTTCCTTTTGCACTAGAAGAAAATTTAGTTTGGATGCAACTTGTTGCCTGCACATGTGGAGCAAAATCTCCAGACAGTCAGGAAAAGGCTCCAGTGGACTATATTCTGCAACCTTGGGCACATTGTTCATGTCTCTTGCTGAGCCTGCACAAGTGACATTTATTTATGCACTTTATTTATAGCCCGCCTTGCTTGCTGAGACTCAAGGTGGATTGTGTTATGTAAACAATGGAATCAGATCACTTAAGACATCCGAGAAAGAATGCAAGAGGACTAGGCTTAGAAAGTTAGAAAAAACAATGCCAATGGAAAAGATATCAGACGTGACATTTCATAAACCATGCAGAAAATGGAATTTGGAAATAAGACAATGCAGTAACAGCAGGATAGTTAAATCCAAGAACTCGGGAAAAATTTGATTCCCCCCCCCCACACACACACACAAAAACAATATCTTGGGGGCATGTGTGCTGCTCCTGCATCCTGCATGAAATCAGTAATTGTGGTTGGTGCTGAGAGTTTATGACTGACTTGAACATGACACCTGCACAAATGCTCAAAGGAGCAGGGAGCTTTGCCCTGTGTGTGTCTGTGTGTGGGTGGGTGGGTGTTATTTGCCCCATCAGGGGGACAGCATGCACAAATCAATGGGGGGCAAGGCAGACGATCCTCCTTACCCCACACCATGGCCCCAGTTCTGGATGGGCCCCTGTGATGCTTCTAAATAGAATTCCTGTAGGGGACTTGCAGCTGCCACTGGGCTGCAAGTCCCCGTGGTGACCCACGTGGAAAACATAACATGTAATTTGGCCTTCTATGGTGTACCATAGACCCCACCCTCTGAGGGCCAAGCTACAAGGGATGAATGACGCTTGAACGGCAAGTGAACAGACTCACAAGTATTCCTCCCTGTTCACTTGCCATTTACTTGCACTCCACTTGATCACTATGAACAGGGAGGAATGCATGTGAGTCTGTTCACTTGCCGTCCAAGCGTCATTCATCACTTGTAGCTTGGCTCTGAGGCTGCCATTTTCTCCCTAAGAGCTGATATCTGTAGACTGGAGATCAATTATAATTCTGGAAGAACTCCAGGTTGCGACTGGAGATTGGCAATTCTAGGTTTTTCTGAGACCCATTTTACCCCAAGGATCATAGGCAAGACTAGGGGCCAAGCTAGAAGTGACGAATTACACTTGAATGGCAAGTGAACAGACTCAAATGTATTCCTCCCTGTTCACTTGTGCGCCACTCGCACTCTACTCGATCACGTGATCGAGTGGAGTGCAAGTGAACAGGGAAGAATATATATGAGTCTGTTCACTTGCCATTCAAGTGTAATTCGTCACTTCTAGCTTGGCCCTAGAAGAGCGACGGCGACCAGGTAAAGTTACAATTTTCAGAGCAGCACGATAGCAGTTGGGTCGATCATCTCTTCCCACTTCCTCTAACCTGATTTTCCAGATCCTCGACATCCTAAAATGGCCACATTGCATTCTGGGAACAGGCTGTGGAGGTGGCGCTCAGTCACGCAGGGGGCCATCCGAGGCTTGCTGAACATGGAAGACATTGTCTGTGTATGCAAACATAACCAGGTAGGGAATGTTAATGATTTGTAATTAATTCACGGTATCTCTTTCCAGTCTAAGTGCCTGGGGGCAAATGATCGAGAGGGCACTCAAGTCATAGCTGACTTATGGCGACCCCTGGTGGCATTTTCAAGGCAAGAAACTAACAGAGATGATTTGCCATTGCCTGCCTCTGCAACCCTGGTCTTTGTTGGAGGTCTCCTATCCAGTTACTAACCAAGGCCGACTCTGCTTAGCTTCTGAGATCTGACGAGATCAGGCTCACCTGGGCTGTCCAGGTCAGGGCAAATAAGGACCTTCAAATCCAGATTCCATGAAACACGGATTAAAACACTAAAAAGACTGAAATAAAAAAGCATTTATTCTGAACTGAACTTGGCATTTATTTTACGTGATAAGCATTCACAGTAATTGCCGTAGCTGTCACCTCTTTCGATGGCTATTACTTTCTAAATAAATTGATTTAAATGAAATATAAAGATGTTTTTATAGGCTGGGCTCGTTTTAATTTACTTGTTGGTATTGTTTTATTGTTTGCGTCGTGAGCTGCCAACCCAATCTCATGAATGAATATTTGAAAGGTAGGGTTGCCAGCTCCAAGTTGGGAAATTCCTGGAGATCTGGGGGGTGAAACCTGGAGAAACCTGGAGAAAGTGGGGTTTGGACAGGGAAAGGACCTTGGCATGGCATCATTCCATAGAGTCCACCCCCCAAAGTAGCCATTTTCTCCAGGGGAACTGATCTCTGTGGCCTGGAGACCAGTTGTGATTCCGGGAGATCTCCAGCCACTACCTGGAGGCTGGCAACCCTACTGAAAGGCCCAAATGTGGCTACTCAGCCGCTAAGGTGCAGGAGATGGCTGATGTGGCCGTTGCAAGGCATGCCACTGCAGGCTCAATCACTTTCCACTTCTTTGCAATGGATTCAGTAGCTCTCTGTATTGTTCGACAACAGAAGGAAATGTGTGGCTCTCAAGGAGTCTCTTTCACTCCAGTTTCCTAAAAGCTACTTTCTGTCTCCAGTTAAGATCATTGTTTCTGCACTGAAGTGAAGAATAAAAGATTTTGAGACTCAAGATTGGAAAGCATTACAAAAAAGAAACAAAAACCCATGCTCTGACTCGCCTAAGGACTTTCTCCCAGACCCCTCAAAAGAATTTATTTTCCAGCCTTGAAATAAACGATACCCTGTCTTGAATCTGTTAGCAAAACTCTACCCAGGTTCCAAATCTTGACAAGCAGGTCTGAAAACGTGGGGCTGAAAAGTTTTTAAGACCCAGCCGGGCATACGGATGCAACATTTTATCATAAGCGGTGGGCATAGGGTTGCCACATCCCTCTGTACTCCCGGTGGGAGGTGGGAGCCCTGGCACCTATCTTTTGGGAGTCTCCTTTGTGCATGCACAAAGTATGTGCGTGCCCCCGGGCCTGCGAAATGACATCACTTCCAGGAAGTGACATCGCACAGGCCTTGGCTGCCCCGGAGTGCGCCTGTGCTCCATGGGAGGCCCGAATCAGGTCAAATTTGGCCCAGATTGGGCCTGTTGCCTGGAATGGGCCACTGCAGCACAGGGGAGCACTGCCCCACGCCATAGTTGTTTCAGACCCACGGGAGCATGCCACGCGCCTCCCCCACTGGCCAAGTAAGCAGGGGCGGGGGAGAAGGGTGAGAGCAGGGGACTGGCAGCCCTAGATGGACATGTAAGAAAGCGTGAAACTATTGGATAAAAATATATGAAAACATGCAGAAGATTTTCAAACAAAGATTTGAGTTAAATCCAAAAAGCATGTTATTAAATATCCTACCAAATAATCTTAGAAAAGAATAGGGAGACCTTTTCCGTTACATGGTGACAGCAGCAAGAGTGCTATACGCAGTGAAATGGAAAGTAGATATGTGCCCAGATGTGTCAGAGTGGATAGAAAAGATTTATGAATATGCATCAATGGCCGAATTGACTACTTATGTACATACATAATAGACTAATAGCTGAATTCTGGGGGAAATGGAAGGATTTTTTTTACTATTAAGGCACAAAGCGATATTTATCCCTAGCATTTGGGATTCACAGATAAACTGCCCCTGAATACGGAAGCAGGAGCTTGGAAACATACAGACTGCAGATTTGTCCCTATCACCTAAATGTCACACAAGCAAGGGTTGCCATCCTCCAGGTGGGGGCTGGAGATCTCCCAGAATTACAACTGCTGTCCATACTACAGAGATCAGTTCCCATGGAGAAAATGACTACTTTCATAGAATCATAGGGGTGGAAGGACCCTCTAGGGTCATCTAGTCCAACCCCCTGCACAATGCAGGAAATTCACAACTACCTCCCCTCTCCACACCCGCAGTGACCCATGCTCCATGCCCAGAAGATGGCAAAACACAGTAAGGATCCCTAGCCAAACTGGCCCGGGGAAAATTGCTACCTGACCCCAAGGTGGTGATCGGCCTTACCCTGGGCATGTAAGAAGGGGCCACGAGAACTAAGTACTGATGTAACCCTTCCTGCCCTCCCTCTCATGATCTGCCTGGGTTCACAGAACCAGCATTGCTGTCAGGTGGCCATCTAGCCTTGCTTAAAAACTTCCAAAGAAGGAGAGGCCACCATCTCCCGAGGAAGCCTGTTCCACTGAGGGTCCACTTTGGGCAGACTCTGTGGCATTATGCCGAGGTTCCTCCCTTCCCTAAACTCCACCCTCCCTGGGCTCCACCACTAAATCTCCAGAAATTTCCCTAGCAGGAGTTGGCAACCCTGGACCCACATTACCACTGGCTGCATCCATGTCAAGCTACTCTGGCAGCAATGCGAGCCCAGGGGGAGATGCCAGTAGCCATTCAAGCCTTGGAAGTTTGGATCAAGCCGAGTCCTTGGGGTACATCCGCAGTTGCTTTGGCAGTGGGAGGAATGACCCAAGTACGAGCTCTGCTGCTCCACCCTGGATTCAGCAAAGGGTTGAGGGTGGTATGGCAGAAGCATGGTTACCTGTGGTGTGCGCAAACGGAGTGAGCAGGTTTTTGCAGCGTTTCAAAAACCTGCAAACTCTGTTTGAAGTTGAGACAAAAGTGGAACAAAAGCAGGGCTGGGGAAAAGATTTTTAGTACCCTCCACCACCATAGTCAGTACAAAGAAAAAGGAGAATGAAAACTTTATTAACTTGGCATTTGAAATGAATACAGTAAAAATAAACACTTCCATCTGATTTGGCACCCTTGAAAGTCAACCACCCAGTTCGCTTATATGGTTAGGCTGGTCTTGAACAAAAGAGAAGTGCGGGCACGCCAAACGCTTTTCACCAGATGTTCTCCAGCTCTCTTAAAACTCTTGTCTCTTGCCTCTGAGCAAATTCATTAGAAATCATTCCACGGGCTGACTTGTTATACCGCCCACCCTGTTGACGGTACAACATGCATTTCCCCTTTCTTTCAGCACCTGCCTTTGGAAAAGGAGTAAAAAACAGACCCACTCACCTTCAGTTCAGAACTGGGTTTCCACAACAGAGACAGTTAGAGAAAGTCTGTCGCTTAAGTCCACAGCTCCATGGCTGTTCTCCTTCCAGGCCCACGGAGCGCAGAGGGCCACCCAGCAGCCGCCCCACAATCGATGGGGGTGAGCAAAAAAAGTGAGCTTCGAGTCACTGGAAGGGACGGCACAGGCTGCTGGCGCTCCCAGCTGCAAGTCAAAAAGATCTGCCTTGAATGAATGAGGCAGAGGCAGAGAACTCCCGGTTCTCCGTGCCTTGGGCCAGCTGTGTCCCAGCCAAACTCCTTGTAAGGAAAGCTGTTGCCTCTCTTGGCCTCTGACAGACACACAATTTCCCATCAGCAAAGGGCAAGGGTAGAGGTGGAGGCCTTCCCTTCTGGAGGAAGGGGAAAAAAAACTCCTGCGGAGGATGCCCAGAGGGAAAACAGCTCTTGCCAGGTCCATTCTCATAGTAAAATATAAACACGCCCAAATAATTCTGGGCTTTCTCAACAACAGAAGGTGTCACTTCATGAGGCTGCAGGCTGGTCCACCACAAGGGAGGTGGGAATGGCAAGCGAACGGGGAGGAATACACATGAGTCTGTTCACTTGCCAGGCAAGTGTAATTTGTCACTTGTAGCTTGGCTCTATGTGATCAGGTGGAGCGCAAGTGAACAGGGAGGAATACACGTGGGTAAGGCTTTACATCCGTGCTTGCTGGTCTCCCTGAATTATCTCCTCCTGCTCCGCTCTGCCTACTCCTTCTGGAATTGCTTCTTTAATGCCAGAAACACTGGGCTTGAACCTAACTTAGAGCCAAGCTACAAGTGATGAATGACACTTGAACAGCAAGGGAACAGACTCATGTGTATTCCTCCCTGTTCACTTGTGCTCCACTTGTGCTCCGCTATGGCGTGCAAGTGGAGTGCAAGTGAACAGGGAGGAATACACGCGAGTGTGTTCACTTGCCATTCAAGTGTCATTCGTCACTTGTAGCCTGGCCCTCAGTTCCCCTTTTAAATGGAAGAACATGTGTAAGATCTTTCGCTTGATCTGAGTGATGTAAGATGTCTGGTGTAAAGAGGCTCCCAGTTGTCCCAGATCCCAAGGATACTCTAACCACTACCCCACACCGGCTCTCTTTGATTTTTCAAACCCAGTGTCACTGATTTCCTATCCTATTGAAGCATCTGTCAGATTCCAGAGATGCAGATGGGAATCCATGAATGCGCCTTTTGCCTGGAAACTCAGCCCCGACTGTGCTTAGAATTCATTCAAGGTTAGCACCAGCTTAACTTCTCATTTTGTTTTTTCAAAGCAAGCCTCTGCCAGCTTTTTTGTTTGGACGGGCAATTGGGGATAAGAACAGCAACGGCAACTGTCCCAAGAGACTGCTCCGCTCCGGCGTCACCCTAATAGCCCTTGTCTCCAAGACAGAAATTACTTTTGCAAAACAACAGCACATGAATGTTTTAGTTAGGTAAAGCACAGCGATCTTTTCATCATGCAAGTATGCGTTTTTTGCTCCAGAGTTCCTGTTTGGTTTTCTATTCCTGGACACCGGGCAGGGCTCTTGGCTTGGGTTTATTGGGAAAGGGCCATTGCTAGGTAGTAAAGCATTGATGCCTTGGGTTCAATCTCTGCCATTTCCATTTTTTAAAGAATCTTGGGTCATATGATGGGGAAAACCTTTGTCTGTCCCGAATCCTTGGAAAGCTTCCTCCAGCCAGAGCGATAGACAACACTGAGCAAGAGGAATGCATCGGTCTATATCCTGCACTCCTTCTTCCAGCTTAAGAGCCTCTGAGATGGAACACTCCCTTAAGTTGGAGGAAGACTCCCTAGGCTGGAGGAAGGCTTCCAACTCGGCTAAGCAGAGCGGTAGGACACAGACCATTACCTGCCTTGGCATTCGGCACCTTCAGTTCTTCAGATCTTGGCACATCATTGCTCTTGAATCTACTACTCTGCTGAAAGTGGAATCTAGCAGGGCAGGGCAGGGGTTCGTGGAGGCACACGAGCAACTTGCCATAGCTTTGGAGTCTATATGAAACTGGGTGAAAGCTGTGTGGTGAAGTGGTTAGAGATTAGGGTTGCTAGCTCCAGGTTGGTAAATTCCTGGAAATTTGGGGGGGGGGGTTGGGACCCCATCAGGGTGTAATGCCACAAAGTCCACCCACCAAAGCAGCCATTTGCTCCAGAGGAACTGATCTCTGTGGCCTGGAGATCAGTTGTAATTCCAGGAGATCTACAGCCACCACCTGGTGGTTGGCAACCCTAGACTAGGATGTGGGAGACCAAGGTTCGTATCTGCACTCAGCCAGATGTCTGTGGGTCATCCACTCTCAGCCTAGCCTACCTCACAGGGTTGTTTTAAACCACGGACACCACCATACATTCCTTGGAGGAAGGGAGGGATACAATTAGATAACTAGATAACTATCCTCCTTCTCCTATAAATGTAGCCTATTTGGTACGCCCCAGCTACTGTTTTCCAAGTGTTCAAAGAATTTCCTGTGCATTGGTTACCCTTACAACAACCCTGCAAGATAGGCCATTACCTATACATAGGGGGGCAGGGATTAAGCTGAGATGACTGGGGCTCACCAAGGGCCACAGTGCACTTATGGCAGAGATGAAAAGGTCCACAAGTCAGCAGCCACAACACTGCCACCATCTCTATGTGCAAGCACCTTTGAGCACATGTTTCTTTAAACAGGCTGAGCAGATGCAAAGGCCTTTAAAGGGTTGTGCAGAAAGCAGGCATTTGGGCAAGCGCCAGCTTTCAAGCAAAATGGAGAAAAGCATCATCCAGCGAACATTCGGTTCCGTTCTTAAAGAGGCAGGAACTCAGCTGTCCTTGGCACCTACCTGCTCATCCCATTGCCAGAACCGCAACATGCGGACAAGAGGAGGTGGGACCCAGGAGATCAAATGTGTGTGGGGGGCACTCTCCTTTAATCTTCTTATGGGGGAGGGCAAGGAGAAGGATTCTGCTAGGTCCTAGAGCCAGTCATATCAAAAACCTGCCGCCAGCTGACGTGGTAATTTCCACGATGTCACTCCTTGGGTGAACCTGAATGGATCCACAACAGGTTAGCCACGGGTTCCTGAGGAAGGTGTCCTGATGAAAGCTGCCGTCTAGCTGGCTGCAGTTAGGACCGTCAGTGGCTGATATCCTCAGAGCAAGGGGTCCAACTGAAAATTTTTTTTGAAACACCCATGTAAAAGGAAAAGCAGAAGAAACACTCGTAAAGGGTATACCCCCTTTATCTTGTCTAGCCCTTGGAGCACTTATCTTGTTCTTAGCAGCATCTATGGAGAAGAAACACAGTGGGGTCTATGGTCCCCTTTGACTTCTGAGTCTGATGTTGTGGTTCTGAAGGAACTTAGGTTGTTTGTGAGACTCTTTAAGAATTCACAGGAGCCTCTACATGGAATGACTTATTGGCCAGAAGACACAACTTACATCATTGTTATGTGCCCTCAGATTTGGACATTTTCGGGGGAGTTTTGTGCAGGCCTCTGTATTGTAAAGAACTACTGTTGACTTGGATGACTGATTGAATATACGTTAACTATGGCTGGTCTATAACATTGATTGAATACACTTTTTCATGTTTATGAATTTGTGCTGTATGCCTTTAACATTGTTGCATAAGTATTAGTGGATATCCTGGTGGGGTGTACACTGTTTTTGCATTTGCTTACTGGGTATCAAGCTTGTTGTTTGTTTAGCTGATTCACCAAGGCAGTGAGGTTGCTTAGGACAACTGATGGAGGGATATTTTAGTGAGATAAGCCTCACTCCCACCATCTCCTGAGACCTGAGTTTCTGGGACTTATCTAGGAAAATGCTACACTGCCTCCCATACACCACCCTGGACAGTCGCCCTCACAGCAGGAAGCTGTGCGCCACTAAAAGCTCACCCTGATAGCATATTTCAGATCTGTATTTATTTTGTTTAATTCATTTATCCCCCACCTTCCTCCCCAATGGAGCTCCCAACAGCTTATGTCACTCTCCTCCTCTCCATTTTTGCTCACAACAACCCTGTGAGGTAGCAGTCGAAAAGAGCAAGAGTCAGGTAGCGTCTATAAAACTAACAAAAGTTGTGGTAGGGTAGGAGCTTTCGTGAGTCACAGCTCACTTCTTGGCATCTGAAGAAGTGAGCTGTGACTCACGAAAGCTCCTACCCTACCACAAATTTTGTTAGTCTTAGAGGTGCTTACTGGACTCTTGCTCTTTTCGGCTGCTACAGACAGACTAACACTGCTCTACCCATCTTGATTAATCTGAGAGGGGATGCCTGGCCCAAGGTCACCCAGTGAACTTCTGTGGCAGAGTGGGGATTCGAACCCAACTCTCCCAGATCCTAGACTGACCATCAAACCACTATACTGCACAGGCTTCCATTAAGGAGCTGGGGGAATCGATTTTCCCTTATTCAGATCAAGACCGCAGTGCTGTGGAAGGCGGCTTATCATTTCCCCATAATATTGTCCTGTTTGGGAAAATATCAGCTGTGAAGGGGGCAGGATTTTAACCAGGGAAAAGGCTGACCTCCCCTGCATTGCTCCAAATTGTGTGTGTGGTGAGGCTGCTATTAACTGAAATGTCAAGAGATGAGAGACTCAGCCACAGATCTCTTGACGGTCTGGTCTACTTAAAAGCAAAGCACAAAGAAACGGGGCGGGCGGGGGGGGGGAGTCAGTTGGTTGTTCCTGAGTTCTTCGGTGCTGGCAAACATCCACCTTCCCACACAGCTGGCTAAATACTAGAAGATTCATGGGAGCACGTTACTGAATTGCAGCCATAAAACTTCCTTAATATGAGAGATGGGATGTGGGGATACTTCCTGTTCTGCCTTGCAATGAAGATGGGGAGAGCCACTGTAATGGGAGGTGGTAACAACAAAGTAAACCCAGTTGTCAGTTCCAGGGACGGCAGTCCGTGGTAGATAGACCCCCCAAGCCCCTCACAGCAAGCACTCCAGTGCATTGGTGGAAAGACTTTTATTTAGAGATCCATTCAGTTCATGGGTACATCCATAGATGGGAAAGTTGGCAGGAATGATTATACAGGCAAAAGCACTATTGATATAGGGAGCACTATTCCCCCTTGGAGCAGTTTGCATTTAGGTGCGAAAACCTAAGAAGTTACGTGAGAACACAATAGCTTTGTCTAGGCATATTGCATATCTAGCAGCCCCCTGGTGTGTCACGGAAGCAGCTGACTGGTAGAGTATCTGCTTGGCAGGAAGGCTGCCAACCTCCAGGCGGGGCCTGGAGTTCTCCAGAGATCCATTCCCGCAGAGGAGGTGGCAGTTTCAGAGGGTAGCTTCTATGGAATTACATCCCAGCTGAGCTGCCTTCCTGCTCGAACTTTTCCCTCCCCAGGCACTACCTCCAAGCCTCCAAGAATTTGCCAGGATAGGGTTGGCAACCCTACTTGGTATACAGAATGGCCCAAATTGAACCCCTGGCATCTCCAGTTAAATGTATCAGTTAGGAGGTGGTATGAAAGACTTCGACCTGAGACTCTGGTGAGGTGCTGCCAGTCTGAGGAGAGAAGTCTGACCTTGATAGACCTAGATGGGTAGTAGTGTTAGTCTGTCTGTAGCAGTAGAAAAGAGCAAGAGACCAGTAGCACCTATATGTTAGCTGGGAAGCTGAATTTTAGAAGACAGATTGAAAGGCTCTGTCAGTTTCCTCTCTCTACAGAGACAGCAAAGATCACTTCTCAGAGGGTTTGTTTATTTCCTCTTTGCCTCCTAAAAGGGGAGGTGAAACTGACAGAGCCTTTGGAGGAGAAGAGGAAATTAACAAACCCTCTGAGGAGCATCTTTGCTGGATCTGTAGAGAGGGGAAACTGACAAAGCCTTCCGATCTCGTTTAAAACTCAGCTTCGTGACTAACATTGCGACTCCCTTCATGTGCTCCTCCTCGTGTAATTTGTCTCTTGTAGCTTGGCTCTCAGTGAGAAAGACGGACTATAAGTAACATAAATAAATAAATATGTGTACTATTTTAAAGTTGCTTTTCATATCTTTTAAAATGTTCTCCCTAATTGAGTGGGAAAGATGGGATACAAGTGTTTTAAATAAATAAAAATGAAACTGCAGGGGAGAAATCCATGTATTAGAGCACACTTTCCATTCACATGGAGCAGTGTGCCCTTTCCCACATGCAGAAGTACATTTCACCTTGTGATGGTGACTCTTGAAAGGGCCGGGGGGGGGGGGAACCAGAGAGGGAGGGGCCCTGCTTCCCAGCCTTCCGAAAAGCAGTCTGGCTATTGCTTGCCCATGAAACAATAGCCCCTCTGCCACTCCCTCACCAGGTGGCTGCCTGCCACCACCTGTCACTTTGCGATCTGAGGCAGAGTCTGAGAGGCTAAATTCTGCATCTCTCTCTCACACAATCCCCTCATCTTGCCAAACACGCAGTCTGGCTCCCTTGAGGCCTGGCCTGCAAATAACCCAATCCTTTTTCTTTGACACAGGCTTCCTTAAACAACAAACTCTAACTTTATTTTAGGAAAACTGAACAAGACGTGGTGTCTGCCATTGCAAGTACGGTTGCCAACTCTAGGTTGGGAAATTTCCGGAGATTTAGGGGTGGGACCTGGGGAAGGCGGAGTTTGGGGACCTTAGTGGGGTATCAAGCAATTCAGTCCACTCTTCAAAGCAGCCATTTTATCAAAGGGAACTCATCTCTGTAATCTCTGGCAACCCTGCTCCCTCAGACCCAACGTGGAGGCTGGCAACCCTACTTGGAAAACAGGAACAAAAAGAAAACAGGGAAGGATTTCTGATACGTGAGAGAATGCAAAAGAGCCAGTGTCGTGTAGTGAGTAGTGTGTCAGACTAGGATCTGGTAGAACCAAGTTCAAATCCCCACTCTGCCATGGAATCCCACTGGATGACTGTGGGCCAGTCACACACTCTCAGCCTAACCTACCTCGCAGGGTTGTTGTGAGGATAAAATAGAGAATGATGTAAGTTACTTTGGGTCCCCATTGGGGAGAAAAGTGGGGTTTTAAATGAAGTAAGTGCCTCCCAAAGCAGCGGCTCAGGTGGCTTGGCTGGACTTGCAAGTAAGGTTGCCAACCTCCAGTTGGAGCCTGGAGGTTTCACAGAATTACAACTGATCTACACATGACAGAGATCAGTTTCCTTGAAGAAAAATGGCTGCTTTGGAGGGTGGACTGTATGACATTATACTCTGCTGAGGACCAACCCCCCTTCCTAAACCTCACCCTGCCTAGGCTCCATTCCCATATCTCCAGGAATTTCCCAAAGTGGAGTTGGCAACCCTGCCTGCAAGTGATGCCCTCCTAAGTTGCAAAAGGTCTTTTAAACTTCTTGGCTCCAGGGAAGAAACAGCAGACCTGTCTGCATTGTCCTGTGGCTGCTTTGCCAAGCATTTCGCTATCACAGCCCATTATATTCAAGACCACTTAGATTCAACATTACAGACTCTATACATGCCCCCCCTCAAGAATTCAAGCTACCTTTCAGCCGGTGAAACCTGAAGAATCAGATATTTGGAGAAATGAGGCCTAGATCCTTCCCCCTGGACCTGTTCTCATCATAACTAGCAGGGCTTTTTTTCAGCAGGAACGCAGTGGAACGGAGTTCCGGCACCTCCTAAAAATGGTCACATGGCCAAGTGGAGCGGAGGGCAATCTAAACTCCCCTCTGTCTGGAGATCAGGAGGTGGGGCCACTGGCCATGTGACCATTTTCGCCGAGGGCAATTTAAACTTTAAAAAACTCCCCCCTTGTTCCAGCTGACCCAAAGTGACGTCATTGTGCGATCTTGAGTTCCACCACCTCTTTTCCCAGAAAAAAAGCCCTGATAACTAGTTAAATCTTTTAGAGGACAGAATCTGTGGATGGTAAATCCCACTGTTCAGGTGGGGGGGGGGTCACTGAATGCAGAAGATTTCAATAACTAACAACCAGCGTCTAACTGGCATTTTAAAAACAAACAATTTGAAATGCTTCACAACTCCAAAGAGTTCTAGGCGAGATCAATTATCGAAGTGATTCTCAGTCCGGGCTCTGACCTGGCATTGCAACTAGTCACAGAAACTGCATTGGCACACCCGTAACAGGCCAGGTTTGAGAGCACTCCTGCTTTCTACCAGAACATCAGATTCGGGTTTATTCCCACGGCCCCCTCCTCCTGCACCTCTTGATGCTTTAAAATGTTTCTTCCACCAAGCCCATTCCACTTTAATCGTGAGACAGACCTCCAGTGATCCTCTTAGCCCTGTCACCTCTTCGACATTGGAGCCAAACGCTGCAGATATCAGTTTGCAAGTTGCCTTTGGAAAGACCTGCTCGCTGTCGCGCTTGTTGTTGGCTGCCTAGGCCACGTGGGCCACGGCTATCTTTAGAGGAAGGAATTTATATTACAAACTTTGCAGCTTCTTAACAGCCTGAGCAGACACAGAAAGACAGACGTGACACTGACATCCCCTGAAGGGTGCTTGAGTCTCTCTCTTCTGCTCCTGCTGACCAACGGAGAAAGAGGTCCCGGCAACCAGCCCGGCCTCAACTCAAGCATGCAGTCGCCCCTTGCAGAACGGGTGCAGGTTCGTGTAGAAGAGGAGGTTTTCTATGTGGACAAAGCTCTTCTGGTAGAACACAGCGAATACTTCCGCGCTCTCTTCCAGTCTGGCATGAAAGAGAGCACGCAGAAAGAGATCCGGATCCGGGATCTGAGCGCCACAGGCTTCCTTATCATGTTGAAAATCCTAGAGGGGGGTTACCCTACCCTGAGCTGCGAGGAAAACCTTCGGGCCGTGGAGTGTGCCGCCTTCCTCCAGGTAAAAGCGATGGCCAAATATCTGATTAACTCCCTCAATTCTGACAACTGCATCATTCTGTTCCAAGCTGCTGCCATGTTTGGCCTTCTGGATCTCTTCCATAGCGCTGCGCTGTACATAAGGGACAGTTACGCGGACCTAGAAGAGTACCTGGATTGCCTTTCTCCAGAACTTCTGGATTATGTCGAGTCCCTTATCCCCAGCACCTTTGTGGCGGTGGGAGCTCACACTCCCACATATGAGTTCTTGGAGGACCTCTCCCGAACCATCTGCTACCTAGATGAGGAGAAGAACATCTGGAGGACACTTTCCTGCTTACCGTTGACCGCCAGCACATTTTTAGCTGGCATAGCCATGATGGATAACAAGATTTACATTGTGGGCGGGGTCTATGGTTACAACAAACAGATTGTGGATCAAAGTTTTTGCTATGACGCCACGGCCGACAGTTGGAGCGAGTTCCCCGGCCCTCAGCAGCTCCGCTACGACGTCACATTGACAGCCCACGGAGATTATCTGTATGCCATTGGTGGGGAATTTGAGAAGACCCCTCTGAAGTCAGTGGAGAAGTTCAATGTATCCACCAACGCTTGGAGTTTCATCTCAGACCTGCCTCAGCCAGCAGCTGCAGCCCCTTGTGCCCAAGCCATGGGGCGCATCTTTGTTTGCTTATGGAAGCCCCTAGACACCACCATCATCTACGAATATGAGCCTCGGAAAGATGAATGGCTTTCTGTCTCCACCCTCAACAGGCCTCAAAGCTACGGCCATTGTATGGTGGCCCACAGGGACAATCTCTATATCATGCGGAATGGGCCCTTCGATGACTTCTTGCGATGCATGATTGACTGTTACAATCTTACCACTAAGCAATGGATATCTTTGCCTGGACAGTATATGAACAGCAAAGGAGCCCTTTTCACTGCTGTCATCAAGGGGGACACGGTTTATACTGTCAACAAGATGTTGACACTCTTGTACGCCATAGACGAGAATACGTGGAAATTCAAAAAGGAGAAGGCTGGATTCCCAAGGAGTGGTTCTCTACAGACCTTCCTTCTCCGCCTTCCAAGAACAAATCACAGCATTGCAACTTAAGAGACCCAAATCTCCGTCACACAGAACGTTCAGAGACTTAGAACTTCTTATCCGCGGCCAGATGCTCACGTTTTCTCTTTCCTTTTCCAGCTCTCCGGAGGCATAACAAAAATTTAACCTAGGGTTGTTATGGCTCTGGTTCAACTAAATTCTCTTTGCGCAGAATCTCAAAAGGAAGAGGTTTAAGTGATTTCCTCCCAAAGCAATGTAATATTTCCTATTCTTGCTATTGCAGTTGGGTTCCTAGTTATGCGGGCCTTGAACAATGGTCATTCCCTGTGTTTGTTTGTCTTGGACTAGTAGGTCCTCCGCTCGGACCAACACTATTGAGGGGTAGTAGCTACAACGAGACGGGTGTCAGCCTTGGCACTACTTACTAGCTACTGCAGCTATCAAGAGTGGTTAAAAGGAACTGGCATTCGCGAGAATCAGTGTGCAAGTGACATTCATGGGACATGCCCATTATAGGCCCTTCAAGACCATTGAGGCATGGGGTACCCAGAATTGCAGGCCTCAAGATGATTTTTGATCTGGCATAATCTCCCCTTAAAAGCCCTGATCTCCCCTTAAGAGCCCAAGATAATCTCCTCTTAAGAGCCCCGTGGCGCAGAGTGGTAAGCGGCAGTACTGCAGCCCAAGCTCTGCTCACAATGACCTGAGTTCGATCCTGGCGGAAGCCGGGTTCTGGTAGCCGGCTCAAGGTTGACTCAGCCTTCCATCCTTCCGAGGTCGGTAAAATGAGTACCCAGTTTCCTGGGGGTAAAGTGTAGATGAATGGGGAAGGCAATGGCAAACCACCCCGTAACAAAAAGTCTGCCAAGAAAACGTCGTGGTGTGATGTCCCCCCATGGGTTAGTAATGACTCGATGCTTGCACAGGGGACTGCCTTTACCTACCTTTAATCTCCCCTGTTCAGTGTCACAAAGGAGCTCTTACTCATTCACTCACTCATAACATCCAGTGTTAACATTGTTGGGAAATGTTTTGTGTTAGTAGGGTTGCCAACTGAGTTGGGAAATTCCTGGAGAATTGGGAGGCGGAGCCAGTGGACAGCCAGGTTTGGGGAGAGCTCCAAAACAGCCATCGTCTCCAGGGAAACTGATCTCTGTAGATCAGTTGTAATTTTGGGAGGCCTCACCTGCAAGTTACCCTCAATAAAGCATTGATAAGGTAAACTATTTGTCTAGCATTTGAATGCATTTTTGAGAAGGTGCGTATTTTTAAAAAGGGGTGGGGATTCCAAAGAAAATCAAGCATACTTCAGCAACCTTAAGACTTAAAGGCACTGTGAAGGCCGGACTCCTAAGAATGCTTTCCTTGAGAGTAAGCCCTATTGAATGAAATAACAACAACATTCAATTTATATACTACCCTTCAGGACAACCTGATGCTCACTTAGAGCGGTTTACAAAGTATGTTATTATTATCCCCACAACAATCACTCTGTGAGGTGGGTGGGGCTGAGAGAGCTCCGAGAAGCTGTGACTGACCGAAAGTCACCCAGCTGGCTTCAGGCGGATGAGCGGGGAATCAAACCCGGTTCTCCAGATTAAATGTCTTGCCGCTCTTAACCACTACACCAATTTCAGGCTTACTTCCATGTAGACTTGCTTAGGATCATTTTGAAGTGTTTCAAATAAAACATCTGTGCAGTGTGGTGGCATCTCTCTCCCAGAGGTGCCATCCTTGGTAGTTTTAGGTGGGTAGCCATGTTGCTCTGCAGTAGAACAGCAGGATTTCAGTCCGGTGACACTGGAGAGACCAATAAGATTTCCAGGATATATGTTTTGAGCATCATAGAGGTATATGAAGAAGGGAGTTCAGACTCTTGAAAGCTTGTACCTGAAAAATTTTGTTGGTCTCTAAGGTCCTACGGGACTCAAATCTCGCTGCCTTTGGTAGTAATTTTACTGCCCAGTCTTTGAAGAGTTACTCCATTTGAAATCCATTCGTCTCAATGGAGCATCTTTGCATAGGACTGCACTCCGAGTCTCCAGCCATTATGTAAACAAGTTGTATGTTTTCACGTTCCCAGCACCTCAGGCTGAGATGGACTATAAATAGCCCCGTCATCTGGGGAATATGTGGTTTTATTATAAATACTCAGATCAACTGAATAAGCAGGCTCAACATACGAAGAAAAATATTTTGTATTTGTTTTTCTTCCACATTCAATATTTCTTCATTATATTCAGATGGTGCTTTTTAATGAGTAATTAATTTTATGCTGCCTCTACCAAGCAACAGCCTCTCTCCTTTCTCTTCGCCGTGTGCCTCTGTTGAGATGAGAAGGGGAAATAGAGGGAACTCAAGACAGAGTCCCTGCTGTTTTGTGCCCCAAACATTTCCTTGAAAGTATGATCAGCTGGCTATGCAAAGGCCAGCTGGAGAAACAGCACGCAGCTCTTGTGCATTATTATTTTGCTTGTGGAAATCAACAGGCTTTCAGTAGTGTGCCAACCTGAAGGCACATTCACACCACAGTGTTAAACTGCGTTACCAGCTCCAAGTTGGGAAATTCCTGGAGATCTGAGGAGTGAAACCTGGAGAAACCTGGAGAAAGTGGGGTTTGGGAAGGGAAAGGACCTTGGCATGGCATAATTCCATAGAGTCCACCCCCCAAAGTAGCCATTTTCTCCAGGTGAACTGATCTCTGTGGCCTGGAGACCAGTTGTAATTCCGGGAGATCTCCAGCCACTAACTGGAGGCTAGCAAACAAAGGAATTCAAGACCACCTAATGACAACCACTTCAATTGTAAACATTCATATAATCAATACAGTAATGACAAATTGCCAACATATGTGCAGTTCATATAATATTCAATATCCATTCAGAATTCAATGTTGTATCAATACATTTATACAGTCTTTTCTCCAGGTGAACAGATCTCTGTGGCCTGGAGATCAGTTTGTAATTCCAGGAGATCTCCAGCCACCACCTGGAGGCTGGCAACCTTATCAATTCCCCTGGAGAAAATGGCTGCTTTGGAAGGTGAATCCTATGGCAATATACTCTGCTGAGCCCCTTCCCTCCCCAAACCCCACCCTCTCCAGGATCCCTCCCCCCTCCAAATCTCCAGGAATTTCCCAACTTGGAGCTGGCGACCCTAGTCCTCAGTGAGAAGAAAAGCAAAGTATTAAAAAAACCCGAAAAGGTATAAAAAATCCTAAACAAACAAAAATATCTGCTTTTTCATGAAGACTTGACACCTCGGATAAAGCATTACCGATCCAGAGCTCTGCCTGAGCCACGCTAAGCATGTGTTTAACTGCCCCACTGAAATCAATGGAGCTTAGAACCTGCCTTTGGCTGGATCCTGCCCCTTGCCCCATTCTTTTGCCAAGATACAAGAGCATACTCACCAGTAATTGGGCACGAGTCATTTTATTTGAGGGAGAAAAACACCCTACTGTATCAAGTACCTACGGAATCACAACGGCTGCTTGTTGTCTTCTGTTACCTTCAGTTGAACATTGAACATGCTGCCCTTTCTCCTAATTTGAGAGGCAGATACTTTTTATTTGGCTGAATCAGCTGGCCTTGAAGCAGATATTAAATAGCCCTATCTCAGGAAAAAGACAGTAACTCATTCAACCGATGGTGGTGAGAGGAATAAATAATTACGTCTTTCTTTTGCAAATACTCCCTGATCCTTATTTCGCATGGCTTGCAGCTGGCTAACATAAGCTGCATGCTGAATTGCCACACAGATCGTAAAGTTCGTTCTCCTGGACAGGCAAAAGTGGGAACAGCAAAGCAGAAGATGGGTGGGGGGGGGGGTGCAACAGGGAAAAAAATGGGGGGAAATCTTGGGGGGAGGTTACAAGATCTCTCCTCTTCTGTCTTCCTAGAGGCTGTCTGTGAAAGAAGGATTGAGCCAAGCCATGTGACTTCTGTGCCGCATGGCACCGAATCCTAGATTTTTTTGGTGCAGGCTGACATGAATTAGGAAGGCATTTAAGACGCAGCTGCGGGAGCGTGCCCGGGAAGAAACTCCCACACAGCGAAGAAACAGGATTAGGAGGCATGCTTAAGCAAGCACACGGCTGCCTTATGGCTTCACCCATCAGGCCTTTCAGCGGAGGACTTCATCGGCCCTTTTCTAGAAGCCATTCAAAATCCAGTTAGACAAAGGGTTGGATCCAGACTAGATTTCCCGCTATCCAGAAGACACTTCCGTCAGCGAGACAGAACTCCTTCTCCTCCCTGCCTCTCACCGATCTCCCCAAACTGCTGCTCCTGGGGACAAGGGAATAAGTTTACCAACCTCCAAGTGGGGCCTGGAGATCTGGAATCACTACTGATTTCTGGACTAAAAATCAGTTCCCACTGAGAAAATGTCATCTTTGGGGGTGGACTCTATGGCATCGCATCCCTGCTGAGTTGTCCACCCCCCTCCACAGACTCCATCCCCAAATCTCCAGGAATGTCTTCACTTGGGGTTGGCAACCATACAAGGGATCCTTAAGAATATCACGGGGCAAATTTGGGGGAGAAAGGGGTATGTGGGTGGAAATTACAGCTGGAAATGGAATCTCCTGTTAGTGGAAAATGTAGTCGGGATCCAGCCCATGTTAACACGAGGATAGGTCTCTCAGTGGCTGTTAATGGTAGTTAAAAGGAGCCTCCATGTTCCAAGGTAGTTTATGTACCAGATGCTGGGGCCAATCTGAGGATGAGCTGCCTCCATTCTGCTCAAATGCATCCCGAGAACAACCGGCTCATCACAGCTGGAAATGGAGTGTTGGACTAGGTGGTCTTTGGCTGGTCCAGCAGGGTGGCTCTTCTTGTCTTATACTGAACATGTTTCTGCATCCTGACTGACACGCAGCAGGCCACAGCGCGTTCTGCCCCTTCCCAGGATGGCCCAGAGGCCAGCGGGGAGTTCACAGGGTCCGGGTCATGAGCTCCTCCAGCGCGTTATCGCCCTGGTTCTCACACAGTAGCAAGACCTCTTTGATGTCTGCTTGCTGGAAGCCCATGTCGTTGAACTGGGCCAGGAGGTGAAGGTACTCTGCAGCCTGCAATTAAAAGCAGAGGAAAAGTTAAACCAGCTGGGAGAAGTATTTTTCCCCTTCCTGTTGGAGAAGATCAGGTATGCAAAAGATGAAGAATTGTGGTTATACTCATGGGTTGGGTTGGATCAGGGGCCAATCTGGCCATTAAACAGAGCCAACAGAACCAAGTGGGTCCAGCCAGTGTCAAGAACGGTCCAGTTTCACTGGTTGCCTTTTCCCGTGACACCTCTGGATGGGTCTGAACCACGCAGTTCCTATGCTTTTGTCAATGCTACTAGGTCTCCGCTTGGCTTGCTCCTGGCTGCCTGCCTTCAAGTCCCCTAGCGTGAACAAATGCTGTAGCACCATCAGTCGTATACAATTCCTTGATGATACAACCTGACACTTTCTTTGTCACATCACCAGCAACTAAGTTCCAACAAATAAACTGTAGAGTCCTTATCTGAATTGCACGTCCTTATCTTATTGTAGACAACTTGATTCCAATACACCACATTTTAATTACGCTCGACTCTTCCCAAAATTAAAAGTTGTGTACTGGAATCAAGATGTCTACAATAATATAAGGACGTGCAATTCAGATAAGGACTTTCAACTCTACAGTTTATTTATTGGAACTTAGTTGTCAGTTATGTGACCAAAAAAAGTTTAATGCTTTATCATCAAGGAATTGCAATATGACTGATGATGCTACAGCATTTGTTCACACTGTGGGGCAACATAAGTAAACTAACAGTTTTACAAAACATGCACTGAAGAATCAATAGAGGTTTGTTTCAATTGTACAGTAATTAGACATGGGTCATTCCCCCCCCCCACTTATTGTTCACTTCACACCATGGCCCCCTTTTCTTTGCTTGAAGTCTCCTAGGGCAGCGGTCCAATAGAACTTTCCCAGCAAGTTCAAGGGTTGGTCTGCTCCAACACGATGTCTAGAACCCTGTTGAGCTTTCTGTTTTCAGACACAGGGCAGGATGGCATCTTTCCCTGTGTATTGCCAGAGGAGGGTTACCAGGTCTAGTTCAGGAAATTCCTAAAGATTTGAGGGGTAGAGCCTGGAGAGGGCAGGGTTTGGGAAGAGGTCTCAGAATGGTATAATGCCGTAGAGTCCACCCTCCAAAGCAGCCATTTTCTCCAGGGGGACTGATCTCTGTCACCTGGAGATCAGTTGTAATTCTGGGAGATCTCCAGCCGCCACCTGGAGGCTGGCAACCGTATGTCAGAGTCATCACTGATTCTGTGCCCCACTGCCATTTTGCAGGCTCCATCTCCGATCCAACCTTTTGTTTGGGTGGCTTCTTTAGTCCCTTGGCATAATACTGATAGCTGCTCTGAGGGCTCCTCAAAAAAAGGCCGGATGTGCCTCTTGAGAGCTCCACGGGGTAACACGGTGCAGATGCTGATGGAGAGGGAAGCAGCCTTTCCCACCACCACCTGGCAGGCCTTTGCGCCGTGTCTGATCAGGCCGGATCTGAGTTCTCCCGCTCCTGTGCTCCAGCCAATGTCCCAAGAACTCCTTTCTCCCTTGCTACCTATTAGCCTGGACACTCTCTCAAAACCAACCAGTGCATGTAGACCTCTGTGTCTTCTTATGTACCCCTCCTCAACCTCCCCTTCTGTGAAGCCTTTGGTTCGGTCTGATATAGGCCGTATCCCCAAAGAAGCCTGAGCACGTGCAATTCTACCCGCCCAGCTTTTGTTCTGCCTTCCACCACCACTGAGATGAAGACTGCAGTTTCCTTGGGGCAGAGACCTGTCTACTTTTGCTTGGGTCACATGGCAGAGGGCCCCTGGATACCAGCATCCCCAGCCCCTGACCACCTTCTCTGAGTTCTGGAACATTTCCATGGCTTCCTCCACTTCTGCTTCTTCGTATCCTTGTTTCAGCAGCTTGTCGCAGGCACTGAGGTAACTGAGAAACTGTCAGGGGAAAACAAAGGAGAGGGGAGATCCAAGTTAGGGCAGGACCATCTCCTGGGGAAGGCACCAACGCCAAGGGCTGCCCAACGTCTGGTCAGCCTGCACAACGCAAATTGAGAAACAAGGCCAGGATCCGCATACCCTGAGGAGGGGCAGCTGCCAGGGCTCAGATCTTCTGGTGGGGCCCACTGCCGCCGTACCCTCCGCTCTCCTGCTTTGAGAGTTCTGCCATCCATGCTCCCTGCCACGTGCACCGCCCAGCATTGTGGGTGAAGGGCAGGGCTTTTTTTCTGGGAAAAGACGTGGTGGAACTCAGGACCGCACAATGATGTCACTTTGGGTCAGCTGGAACAAGGGGGGGGGGAGTTTTTTTAAAGTTTAAATCACCCTTGGTGAAAATGGTCACATGGGCGGTGGCCCCGCCCCCTGATCTCCAGACAGAGGGGAGTTTAGATTGCCCTCCGCACTGCTCAGCAGCATGGAGGGCAATCTAAACTCCCCTCTGTCTCGAGATCAGGGGGCGGGGCCACAGGCCATGTGACCATTTTCAAGAGGTGCCAGAACTCCATTCCACCGCGTTCCAGCTGAAAAAAAAGCCCTGCCTACAGGGTATGCAAGATGGTACAGGATGGCCAGCACTTCGGTGGTCACAGCAGGGGAAACCCCCAGCCATGCACTTCCTGTCACCATTGAGGAAAGAGTGTGCAAGCAGCTGTAAGCATGGGCAGTGGGAGGACACACAGGGAGGTGAGTTGGTGGGAAGAGGGTGCAAACAGGCGCCTGGCGGAGGGCAGAGGAGGGGAGAGGATCCTCGGATGCTCTCTGCCCAGGACCCCTCAGAATCTGGAACCGACCCTACTGGCAACCAAAAAGCTGAAAACAGGAGTGGACACCCACAATCCGGGGTGTGTGTGTGTGGAAGTGACACTGAGATTGCCTACATATGAATGGACTACAGTGTATATAGATGTATTTTTGTATGGGGATATTGACTTCATTCTGTCATGGGCTGGGCCCACCCAAGCTGGGAGTCCAGGTACTAGCACGAAGCCAAGGGGTGTTCAAAAGTCACAAGCCAGGTCCAGTCCGTAGTCAGAGCACAAGGTTAATGCCAGGGTTGCCTCCAGGATCCAAAAAGCCAAGCCAAGTCCAGTCCGTAAGTCAGAGCACGAGGGTATCAAGTCAAGGTGCGGGCAAGAGCAAGACACAAGGTACCAGGGAGCGGTTGCAGGTAGTTGACACGTTGCTTCCACGCCTGGCAGTTGCTCCTGACTGGCTTTTATAGCCAGGCGTGATTTTCAGCCAGCTGCTGGGGCTCCATCCTGATGCTACTCATCATCACTCTCCAGCAGCTGGCGTTGGCTCAGGAGGCGAGCACTGCGCCGTCTCTCCTGCAGTTCCAGTCTCTGGCGCTGCCTGCGGCGCTCTCTAGGTGTGGGTGAGCCTGGGGGGGTGGAAGCCCCTGGCTGGGCTTCCCCTGTGGTGCTGGCAGTCCCTGACTGAGCCTCCCCTGTGGAAGTTCCTGGCTGAGCTTCCCCTGTGGTATTGGGGCTAGAGGGTGCTGGTGTCTCAGCTGCTAGCTGTGAGCCTTGATCAGCCAGCAGCTGCTGCTCATGATTGCTGGCTTCTGCTGAGTCAGGGCTAGGGCTGGCTACACAGAACTCTTCTTCTCCTGAGGAGTCCTGGCTGGCTACACGAGGCTCCTCTCCTCCAGAGGAGACCTCACTCTCAGACTGGGCTATGACACATTCATTGTGTAAGATACTATTTATTGTGCTTAAATTTATTGAGTACTTGCACACTTATACTTCTTAATTTAATAGAAATTAATTTTGTTAATCTCGGTGTATCTTTTCCCCCCAGATTTTGTAGTCCTGGGAAGGCTTGCTTTGTGCGGCAACTAAAGAGCAGCTGCCCTGCAGGAAGGGAATTGGTGTGCAAAGAGCTTAAGACAATTCTGGCCAGTAAACGAGTGGCTGAGCTGCAAGAGAAAACAAAGCACGCTACCACGAAATTGCATCTGCAAAATCAATAGAAACCGACATTTTAATAACAACAACAACAACAACAACAACAACAATAATGTAGCCCCTCTGCAAGCACTGAGTCATACTGACCCATGGGGGGACGTTGCATCATGACGTTTTCTGGGGTGGTTTGTTATTGTTTTCCCCAGTCATCTACACTTTACCCCCAGGAAACTGGGTACTCAATTTACCAACCTTGGAAGGATGGCAGGCTGAGTCAACCTTGAGCTGGCTACCTGAACCCGGCTTCCGCCAGGATCGAACTCAGGTCGTGAGCAGAGCTTGGGCTGCAGTACTGCCGCTTACCACTCTGCGCCACGGGATTCTCATTCAGACAGATCAGGATGAGTGGCCGTGTTAGTCAGTCTGTAGCAGTAGAAAAGAGCAAGAGTCCAGTAGCACCTATAAGACTAATCAAATTTGTGGTAGGGTCGGAGCTTTTGTGAGTCACAGCTCACCTCTTCAGATATCTTTTCGTTACTGGACTCTTGCTCTTTTCTATTAGTTCTCATTCAGTTCAGGAAAAGCCTCCACAAGCCACCTACAGGCTCAAGAACTCATGGCTCAGCTGAGAGCTTGAGGCTTACGTATGTTTTCATTCTGGAAAGGGAACGGGCTGGAATCCCAACAGGAAATCAGGATGTATTGTCGAAGGCTTTCACGGCTGGAGAATGATGGTTGTTGTGGGTTTTCCGGGCTGTATTGCCGTGGTCTTGGCATTGTAGTTCCTGACGTTTCGCCAGCAGCTGTGGCTGGCATCTTCAGAGGTGTAGCACCAAAAGACAGAGATCTCTCAGTGTCACTGTGACACTGAGAGATCTCTGTCTTTTGGTGCTACACCTCTGAAGATGCCAGCCACAGCTGCTGGCGAAACGTCAGGAACTACAATGCCAAGACCACGGCAATACAGCCCGGAAAACCCACAACAACCATAGGAAATCAGGATGTTTAGAACCTCCATATTCAGAGGCAGTCAACCTCTGAAACCCAGCGCTAGGAGACAACATCATGGGAAGGCCTTCGCCTCTGCGCCCTCTTTGTTTGCTCTCCAGGAAAGCTGGTTGGCTGCCGAGTAACACAGAATGCTGGACTAGAAGGACCATTGGTCTGAACTGGCATGGCTCTTCATATACTCTTATGGTTCACCGTAGAGTTTCTCCACAGTCTAAGGTGCATATTAAAGCACAAATTTAATTGGCCTCTGGTCCCCCCCCCCTTCGTTCTTCTCTCCCCTCCTACTCCCCTCCTAACATGCCATCAAGATTTTTTCAGAATGGTAATTTCATCTAATTAAAACGACCCTGGCAACAATAAAGACAACCAAAATTCCCTTGTCAAGATAACCATCTACAAATGCTTCATTCCCTGCGGCTGGAAAATGTCACCACAAGTCAGCCTTTAGAGGAAGATGCATGGGATGGAATGCAGGGGCAGAATGCATGCATGGGATGGTATGCAGGGGCAGAATGCATGCATGGGATGGTATGCAGGGGCAGAAAGCATGCATGGGGGAATCTTAAATCAGCTCTGGTTTAAGACATTCCTGGAGATTTGGGGGCAGCACCTGGGGAAGGCAGAGTATGGGAATGAAAGGGAGCTCCGCAGAGATCTGATTCATAGAGTCTACCTGCTAAACCTTCCATATCCTCCAGGGAAACAGATCTCTGTAGCCTGGAGAACAGCTGTAATTCTGGGGAAACTCCAGGCTCCATCTGGAGGATGGCAAACCTAGAATCGCCATAGTGCAATCCTAAACAGAGTTATACCTTTGTAAGTGCATTGACTTCAATGGACTTAGAAAAGAGTAACTCTATTTAGGATTACACTGCAAAAATACAGACCATGGAGGTAGGTATGTGTCTGTGTGCATGAACATAGAGCGCAACCCTTCATCCTGTCCATAAGAAATGACCGTGACCACGCAGTGCATGATTGCTGCTGAAAGCAAAGAGCTATTTTTGGCCTTTCCCCATTGTTCTTGGAGCACCGACAGCACAATTCCCAGAGGCATCCTTTAAATAGCCCATGTGCTTTTCCCTTTGCTAAAGCAGATGTGGGATTCGGCAATCAGTTAGTCAAGATCTATAACTGGCATGGCTTACAAAAACAGCCATGGCAGACAAAAGGCATAATTCTGCAGCGGCACATTTGAGAGCGGGACTCAGTCCCCTTCTTCGAGAGGCACAACCCCACTGAGAGAGCAAGCAAAACTCATTTGAAGCTTCACGTCATAGCATTATAGGGTTGGAAGGGTCATCTAGTCTAACCCCCTGCGCAATGCAGGAAATTCACAACTTCCTCCACCCCACACCCCCCCAGTGACCCCTGTTCCATGACCAGAAGATGGCAAAACACCGTCAGGATCTCTAGCCCAACTGGTCTGGGGAAAATTGCTACCTGACCCCAAGGTGCTGCTCTGTAAAATAGGAAGGAGGCTGACTTACTTTGCTGGCTATTGCAAGGGAAATACTGAGTGCCCTTTGGAACTCCCTGCTTCAAAACGTGCTGTACTGGACACCAGCTTAGATTGCTTTTTTCTTTTTTAAGGGAGGGGAACAAAACCACTTCATCAAAATGCAGGCGCCCATCTGTGCCTATTAGCCACGACAGCTAAAGAGAGTCTCTGCATTCACCAGTGGGCCCCTGATTCCCAGCTCTAAGGGCGGGCAAAGGCTGCCGGCTCTTTGTTCCGCTTACGAGTTTCTCAGAAGAACTGGAGACAGAAAGCTGGGCGTGATTGGCCTTGGGCCTGATTTCCCTTCCCCTGCCTATATTTATTTGGCCCAAATACCAAAAACAATAACCTCAGAAAGCAGGATTTGGCTGAGAACTCCTCTAACAACTGAAGACTGCTTATAAACTCTAACAAACACTTATTTATTACCAGTGCGATCGCTGCCTTCTCCCAACGCTGGCTGTTTTTCTGCAAGAACTGTGCTTCGATTCTGACTTCTGTTGACTAAATCTCAGTGAAGAAGTTGCCACTTTTGTTTTCCACAGTTGGAGAAAGCAGCTCCCACTGTCTAGAGCAGGGGTTCCAAATAGGATTCCCATCCAGGTGGCAGCTAGAGATCTCCTGGAATTACAACTGATCTCCAGGTAATAGAGTTCAGTTCCCGTGGAGAAAATGGCTGCCTTGGAAGATGGACTCTAAGATATTAAATCTTGATGAGGTCCCTCCCCTCCCCAAACCCTGCCCTGTCCAGGCTCCAGGCTCCAAATGTCTAGGAATGTCCTAGGCTGGAGCTGGCAACCCTAATCCCCAACCATTTTGATCCTAAGGGGCATCTTTGGAATTCTGACACAGACTGATTGGCGCAACCACCAGGGCTCATTTTGCGGGGGAATGCACATGAACCCAGTTCTGGCAGTTCCCCAAAGAGGTCACATTTCAGGTGGCCCCACCCACCTGACGGCCATTTGGGGCCCGTTTTGGCCTGGATTGGGGTCGAAACAGCCAAGATCGGGCCTCTGACAGGTGGTGGATCACTCTCCTGGTCATCAGTGGCCCGATCCTGACCATTTTGGGCCCCTTTTCAGCCCCTTTTTGCCATTTTGGGCCCAATTTCGGCCCTGAATGGCCAGGATTGGGTCCAAAACAATCAGAACAGGTGACGTCAGGGGGTGTGGCATATGCAAATCAGTTATACTAATGACACATTTCTGGTGATGGCAAGAGGCGTAGCATATGCTAATGAGCTGTGCCAATGATTTCCTCCAGCTCTTTTTCTACGAAATGACCCCTGGCAACCACTAAATGGTTGCCGCAGGAGGCAGAGCCAACCAAAAAATGTCAGGGAGTGATGTTATGCATAAATTTAATAGTAACTCTTCAACATTTCAGGCAGCAACTCTGCTTAACAAGATGCCTTTTAAAATGAACATATTGTTTTACGATATTTTCTTGCTTACTCTTTTAGCCAGACAGCGAAGCTCCTTGTGCTGTGGAGGCAGCTGCTAGCAAAACATTTTTTAAAATCTGCAATCGGATTTCCAATGGCCAATCAGAAATCTTGATGGGCAAAAGCCCCATCTGGCCCCACCCCTCTTTTAAAAACACTTAGTAGGTACCAGGGAAATTGTTGGCGGGCACCACGGTGCCCAAAGGCACCATGTTGGGCATCCCTGGTCTAGAGAGCCCTGAAGGAAAGAATGGGCGGAGTTCAGGCTCAAAATCCTACCAGAGGGGAACCCATTCAGCAGGTCGTTCCACAAAATAGAGGCTAGGACTGCTTGTGTTCCCCTGAAACAACAACGGTGCTATGTAATAACAAATTCCACAACAAGGAAGCCTAAATTCTGTGACATGCACCGAATATCTACTGTGGAATGATTTGGCTTCACTTTGCAACATTTCCAAACTACCATGAGGAAATCTCATTCAGCTACTGCTCTGGCTTTGAATTTTTCACCGGTCATTGCCCCAACAATTCACAGCCCTGAGGACTAGAAACTTGTTTTCTTTCAATCAAAACAAAAAGAACAAGAAAGTGGTGAGATTCGGCCTTACGGCAGCTTGCACACATCTCTGATGATGGCCATTTTGCATAGACAGTCTTGATGACCTGGATATTTCATATGGTGCTCAATGCTGGCTATTTGCGTTTTCATGATGAATAGATGAAATTCCATCTCAAAGTCAAATAGGGTTGCCAACTCTGGACTGGGAAATTCCTGGATATTTGGGGCTAAAGCCTGAGAAGGGTGGGATTTGGGGAGGGGAGGGACCTCAGAAGGACATAACGCCATAGACTCCACCTTCCAAAGCAGCCATTTTTTCCCTAGGGAAACTGATCTCTGTAGTTTGGAGATCAATTGTAATTCCAGGAGATCGCCAGACCCGATCTGGAAGCTGGCAACCCTAATTGGCCTGAGGAAAACAGACAAACTGCTATCCTTAAGTAGGGTTGCCAAATTACGCTTGGGAATTACCTGGAGATTTGGGGTGGAGCCTAGAAAGGGTGAGGTTTGAGGAGGGGACAGACCTCAGAGATGTATAATGCCATACAGTCATTATCCAAAGCAACCACTTTATCCAGGGGAACTAATTTCTGTGGCCTGGAGATCAGTTGTAATTCTGGGAGATCTCCAGCCACCACCTTGAGGCTGGCAACCCTGATATTCCTGAGCAGAGTTGCACCGGTCTAAGCTCCCAGACCTCCATGAACTTAGGAGGGTGTAATTCTCCTTAGGATGGCTCAGTACATTGTCTCACTATACAAAACAAAAGCACCACTGACCTGCCCCAAGCTTTGCCTCCCCGTTTTTTGGAGAGCCAGGATCGCCCTCCGTATCGGATAACCCAAGGCTAAAACGGGCTCGATGAGGTCACGCTCCTCTTGACTGAGTGCCTCGAGCAAGTCAGCTGTTGAGTCCGGATGACTTCTGTGGGAACCGAGGGATTGCTGGGCCCCTGGAGGGGGTGGGAGGCAGGAATAAGGACTCAGGGACTGCAAACAAACAAACAGAAAATAAAATATGTAGCTCACTTTAATGAGGGTTAATAGGAAAGGCTTCGTCAGCAGCAACAGTGTGATACGTTGGCTAGATTTATCAAGAGATTCTTACTCTCCTGTAGATCCGGAGGAGTTAGCCGTGTTAGTCTGTAGTAGCAAAAATAGAAAAGAGTCCAGTAGCACCTTTAAGACTAACCAACTTTACTGTACCATAAGCTTTCGAGAATCACAGTTCTCTTCTTCAGAAGCGAAAGCTCGATTCTCGAGAATCACAGTTCTCTTCTTCAGATTGAAGAATAAGCTTTCGAGAATCACAGGAATAAGCTTTCGCGAATCACAGTTCTCTTCTTCAGATCGAAGAAGAGAACTGTGATTCTCGAAAGCTTATGCTACAGTAAAGTTGGTTAGTTTTAAAGGTGCTACTGGAGTCTTTTCTACTTTTACTCTCCTGTGCAGTACTTCCAGGAACTGCAGATACTCAAAAGCAGGGCCTCAAGTCTTTGTGACATTAATATGAATTTAGCCAGAAAAATTCTCACCCATGGAACAAGTCCATATTTCAAGCAAAGGGGCAGAGATTTTTTTGTATATCACACACACACAGTGTGTCATCCATGTGGCATTTGCTTCAAACATCCTGTTTTGATAGCTTTCTGAAGTTTATTTCAAATCTGAGTGACCCTTGCTTGGAAGAGAAGGACTTGCTTCTATTGCTAGACAGATGACAAATAACGGAGACCGGAAAGTCGTGTCCCAAGCGAAACGGGTTTATTAACATTATCTGGGGACATGTTTACTGGGCTGCAGATATGCTTTTTAAATCTCTCTCCAGAGCTCAATTTGTGAAAAAGCGATCTGACAAGGACCCAGCTCAGATCTCAGTGTCCATTTCCCACAATGGTGCAAACCGGATGGAAGTGGTTTGAGAGGGGCAAAAAACGGAGCTGCACAAATGCAGTGTTTGCCAAGAAGGGTGGATTGCATGTGTGAACTCTTCCCCCTGCCTACAAAAATGGGTTCTAGTTCCAGCTGGCTTTTTCTTGTCTGCTCAGGCAGCAGCTGTCCAGGATCTCAGGCAGAGAAAGGTTTTACCCACATTAGGAAACCAAGTGGCAGGTGATTCACAACAGACGGAAGTTAAGTGCTATTTCACACAGCTGGTAGTTGGCTTGCGGAACTCACTGCCACAGGATGTAGTCATGGCCACTGAGCTTTGATATATTTCAAAGGGAGTGGTGGATTGATTTGTTGGCTTTTGGCTACAATAACCGGATAGGATCTCCAGGTGGGGAGTAGCCAGCTCGTGAGTGCTGTTGCCTGTGGACCCTGCTTGTGGGTTTTTCAGGGGCTTCTGATTGTCTACTGTTGGAAACAGTAGATGGACCATTATTACAATCCAGAAGGACAGTTCTTATGCGCTGTTTGAGGTTCTTTAACTTGAGAGGCCCAGAATTGAAGCCGGGACACTTTTGCTTGTTCAGGAACTGGCTCCCACGGCAGGTTATGGGTTGCCCACTCCCTCTCCACTTTTAGGAGAGTTTTTGAGAGCATCTAAGTGCTTTGATTTGAACCAGTCTCATTATTTATATATTTACTTCTTTTATACCCACCTTTCCCCTCAATGGGGACCCAGGATAGCTTACATAATTCTCCTCACTCCCATTTTATTCTCACAACAACCCTGCGAGGTAGGTTAGGTTGAGGGTGTGCGAATGGCCCAAGGCCCCCCAGCGAACTTCCATTTCAGAGTGGGGATTCGAACCTGGGTCTCCCAGATCTTAGTTCGATATTCTAACCAATACACCACAGTGGCTCTCTGTGTCAGTTGGGCTGTGTTTCTCCACCGTGGTTGTATTTTTTGGGGGGGGGGGGGCAGAATGCAGACAGAAAAAGGGAGTCAGAACCTTTCCCTCTTAGGACATTGTTTACTACTGTACCGGTTACAATGTTCTCAAGGTACAACTAGTTATGGCTTACAGTTTGCTTCTTGCAAACAAAACAAAAAGCACCCAGGTTAACAAAAAGATAACCCCAGAAATCTATACATTTTGCCGTTGGGGTAATTTCTCAACCCCAACCCAATTTAACAAAATGGTGTATTAAAATATCCTAGAAATTCTGATCCGGGGAACCTTTTTTTTACGTATTCGACTTAACCTTGTGTGATAACTCTTTTCTGTACGTCACCTTGAGTCGTGAAGAATAGCGGTTCAGAAATATTTTCACAAATATCTGCCACTTGAGATCCTTCAACTCGAAATTAAACCTAGGATCGTCTGTGCTCTACTACTGAGCCAGAATGTATGAAGTGGATTTAGCATAAGATCACGGACCATCGCTGTAAGGCAAATCTCTTTCCCAACCTTTCTTCTACAGATCCTTTCTGCAGACACTGGGAATTGAATCTGGGACCTTCTGCATGCAAAGTGTGTATTCTACAACCAACTGATGCACCCCTTGGTAGTTCTTTTTTTACTACAAAGCTTTGCTGAAAACTACACAGACCAAGATAACTTCCTATTTTCAATACAACAGTGTGGTCTGGTGAACTGCCCCCTTGAGCACTTCTGTACCATAGATTGAAAATGGTTTTATTGTCACAGCATTTCCTGCCGAGGAATCTTAAGAGCTGTACTACCGGCAAGGAAGCTGGAGATCTCTAACAGGATTCTCGGCACGTACACACAGTACGTCAATTCTCAGGATTCTTAGGTGGAAGCCATGCAGCTTAGAACGACTTCTTTAATGCATGACGTGGCCCAAATTTAGTCCAGGGAGCAGCAGCCCATTAAGTAGGATGAGAAGCTAAGGAGATTAAACTCAGCGCCTCCTTATAAGAAGCATTTATTAAGAATCATTCCATGGCATCTATATTGGGCTAGACCAAACATGGACGGACAGCAGAGGTCAATGGGGAACGGAGTCATCAGGCGGTCAGTCGCATCCAGATTCCTTCTTAACTGCATAGATGCTGATGGACAGGTCAGCAACACCACAAGCCGTAGAGCCTGCTTACAAAATGGGGGCTTGTTTGGAGGTTTCAGTAACAGCTATAAGGAGGAGAGCTAGCCAGACCAGAGGAATTTTATTTATTTCATTTATACTCCACCTTCCTCCCCATCAGGGACCCAAAGTGGCTTGTATTGTTTTCCTTGCCTCCATTTATCCTCACAACAACCCTGTGAGGTAGGCTAGGCTGAGAGTATACGGCTGGCCCAAGCTCAATCAGCCACCTTGCACGGCAGAGCAGGAATTCAAACCTGGTTCTCCCAGATCCTAGTCCGACACCTGGATCCCAGCCACAATAGTATTAAGTCTAGACTACTGTAATGCCTTCCACATAGGACCCCCCCCCCCAAAGTTAATTCAGAGACCTCACTTGGTACTGAATGCCACAGTTCGGTTATTATATTAGTCCCATTCTGCAGTCATCCACAGCGAGCTGGGTCAGCTACAAAATACCAGGAGGCTCCAAGACAAGAGTACTCTCTATAATGGAGGCAACTGTTTCTGAATGGCTGTCCCCTACAGGCACAAAGGTGATGCCTTCTGGGACCTTCTCAAACACATTCTGTGTGTGAATGAGAAGTAGGAAAGCCAGAAGTGGCTCTTTGCTTTGTGGAAAGAGAAATCTTCGGGAAGAAGAAAATTGGCTGAATTTAACCCTGTTGGGGCTGGCTGTGCTAAGCAATGAAATATCCCATTCCCCAGCCATTGCCAAAATTTGCCACTCCTGACTCATGCCCAGAACCTGTCCTTTTCATCCAGCAGTAGGATCAGACCAGAATTGTAAATGTTTATGCAGAATTGTAAATGTTTATAAGCAGAGGGGGTTTTCTGGGAAAAGAGGTGGGGGAACTCAGGACCGCACAATGACTTTGGGTCAGCTGGAACAAAGGGGGAGTTTTTTAAAGTTTAAATTGCCCTTTAAATTGCCCTTGGTGAAAATGGTCACATGGCTAGTGGCCCCACCCCCTTATCTCCAGACAGAGGGGAGTTTAGATTGCCCTCCGTGCCGCATGGTGGCACGGAGGGCGATCTAAACTCCCCTCTGTCTGGAGATCAGGGGCGGGGCCACCAGCCATGTGACCATTTTCAAGAGGTGCCGGAACTCCGTCCCACCACATTCCAGCTGGAAAAAAAGCCCTGTTTATAAGTTATGCACAACTTATGTTGAATACGTCATTGGTATTTTCTATGTACCACCTTGCGGGGGGTGGGGGCAGGCAGGGGGACATTCAAAATCTTATGATTCTGTGATTTTGGGGTGGATCTTAATCTTTCCATTGAGCCAAGTTTTTGTATTTATCAATTTATTTATTAAAATATTTATACCCCACCTTTCCTTTTGGTTCAGGTTTGACGTCTTCCTCCATTCTAAGGAGCCTTCCTCCAACTAGGAAGGCACCTTAGGAAGGTTCCCACAAGCTACGCAAAACTGAGTCGTTCAAGAGGAATTTTCATGCCGGTAGAAGGGCTGCACAGTATTGAAATAGTTCAAAGAGATACTTTGGAAAAAGGATAGAGCTTCAGACTATACCACTGTGTACTGACTTTTGCTGCAACCTATTTTCATTGTTTACGAGATGTTCATATTAACATAGTACATAGTATGTACATAGTAATCTGCCTTGAGTCGTATTGAGAAAGGCGGACTATAAATAAATAATAAAAATAAAATACTTAAGTTGGAGGAAAGTTCCTTAGGCTGGAGGAAGGCTATTTAGAGGATGTGGATCCACCCCATTATGAAAAGGAGAAGGAAGGAAAAGATAAGAGTAATCTCTTACGGCAACAGTGGGCTTGTGCTTTTGAATGGGAGGGATCAAACCTGCAGAGCTGCGGGGTCTTGGGCTACAGCAAGGTGTAGAAGGTGGGGTGGGCCTTAAAGTCCCCACCAGGGATGCATCCGAGGCAGATCTGTATCTCAGCTTCCTGCTGTTCCGGGAGCGCTGGTGAAGGGAAAAGGCTCTGGAAGCCAAGCTGGGTTCTGTCAAAGACTGGTTCACGAAAGCCGCAAGCTTCCCCTTGACTCTTTCCAACTCGTTCTTCACGTTGTTAAATAAAAGTAACGATCTGCTCTGCTTGAGCAGAGCTGGCTTTGGGCAGCTGCCCTCAAAAGGGGCAGTTGATGGAACCGGTGAAGTCTGTGGTCTTTGTTGCGGAGGACTTAAAAAACGAGGCAAATGGCTAGGAACGTGTCCGGCATCAGATACGGGGCACTCTTCTAGGTTGCTTTCTGTAGAGGTAGCCGAAGAAGGCCCCTCGCCTGTGGAGTCTTCATCCTCCTCGGAACAGCAGTCTCTGTTCACCCTTGCAATCCGCTGACCTTCGTCCTCGCCATCCAGACTCACGCATCTCCGCACAGGGGACACATCCTGCATTCGGATACCGGTCGCCTTGGGGCTGCTTTCTTTGGAGTCTACCAAGAGGAGCCAACAAGGTGGAGCTGTTGGGACAACATCCGTGGTCACTTCATACCAGGGTGTGTCTTGCCGAGAGGCGGACTCTATCCAATACAGCACCTTCTTTTCTAGTGAGAAATCGTGCTGCCGGAACAGAAAAAGAGAGCCAGTGAACATATAGCCCCACACTGTAGAAGGACTAACGGAACCAATAAGGTTTCAACGACAAATCTTATGAATATTCTCAGCTACATAGTTCACCTGGACCCTAAACCAAACCAAAGATTTTGTCTTGCTAAGGACAGGTCAGAGCAGAGTGCATCTATTGAGTTTAGGGGTGGGCAGAAAGTCCCTTGGAAGTAATCAGTCACTCTCTATGCAATTCAATGCCCTCCTTTTCCTCCTCCAGTGTTGCTGGAATCACTTTCTTATTCTTCCCTTTCAAGCTGCTGTGCAAGCCTCTCTTTCGTGTGAAGGAGGCGGCGGCACGTACAGGCACAGGAAAGAGGACAGCGGCAGCTCCCTTTCTCATCTGCCTCTCCTCCTCCTCCCCACATACATCCTTGCTCTGAATGGGAAAGGAGAAGGCTATCTTCTCTTTCTCCCTGTATTAAAGCTGCTATTGACATCTTCCAGGAAAAACACAGAGGTGTATTTTCCACTTGCAGGACAAACTACAATAGTAGAGGAAGATCTTCCTCACCCAAGCACTGCAGACCAGCTCTGAAATGCTGTCATTTGTGTACAAGCTGCCATTTTGTGTCTGGCTCCACCCACTGAGCTGCCATTGTGTGTTTGGCTCCACCCACTGAGCTGCCTTTGTGTGTCTGGCTCCACCCACTGAGCTGCCATTGTGTGTCTGGCTCCACCCAGCGAGCTGCCACTTTGTGACTGGCAGCTTCCAGAAACATTGTCTGCCCTCCCCAGATATAGTCCAACATGGTACATCCAGTGGTGCCCAGCCAGACGTTCTGGGAGGCTTACAAATAGGATAGGAGGGCAAGAACTCTTTCGAGCTGTATGACCCCAGCATCTTGTATCCAGTGGTATACTGGCCTGAACATGGAGAGTCCATTTACCTGTCAAAGCTATTGACGTGAATAGATCTATTCTCTATGATGTGAATTCCTGTTTAAAGACCTATAAACCAGAAGTCATCCTATCTTCTGTCAGTTAATTTCTGAAGTTAATTAAGCATTGTCGAAATGAAGGATGCTTCACATAAACTAACATTTTGAGATGCAAGGTGAAACACTCACATTCCAGCTAGCTGCCCACTGCAGCACTGGTTGTGATTGCTGCTGAGCACGCACAATTCAAAACACACCCCTCATGTTTCACCCAGCATGGAAAACTAAGGCAAGACAAAGCTCCAAGAACTGGTATGCTGGTATGCCTGCTTGAGGTTTGAGATAGGCATGCGCTGAAACAATCATATGAAGAGTTCAATTCCCAGCCGGTTCCAAGGCAGATCCACATAGAGCTAAAACACACGCGATGAATTACACAAGGATGCTCAAGAGAAGGGAGACGCAATGTTAGCCAGGAAGGCGAGTTTTAGAAGACAGACTGGATGGCTTTATCAATTTCCCTTCTCTAGAGCCAGCAGAGAGAGCTCCTCAGAGGGCTTGTTTATTTCATCTTTGCCTCCAGAAGGGGAGGTGAAACTGACAGAGCCTTCCGGGAGGTGAAGATGTGTTGGGATTTTAGCAAGTGTTTCCATTGTGTTACTAAGTTAGTAAACGTATTTGCATGTAACCATGTAGGCTTTGAATAAGGATTCCTGACATAGAAATGGGAGTCTTTAAGCATAATGAAGTCGAATTAGGATTTTCTACTGGTCTTATTTGGGGGGGGGGGGGTTGCAATTAAGTGATGCTGTATACTGAAGTTGTATTGCTCTTTGTCTCACTTGCTTTCTTAGTATCTCTCAGTTACTTTTCTAGCAAGATGTAGTCAGTTTAGCAATTTCTTATTTTCTTCCAACGTAACCCTATTTTTCATCCTTTGGTAAAGTATTCTTACAGAGCTACACTGGAGTGTGTGTCTGTTCTCATTCATTCCAATGCGCAATCTTTGCCTTAACTCTGCTAATTTCCAACAAGAGGAAATTAACAAACCCTCTGAGGAGCCATCTCTAGGCTCTGTAGAGAGGGGAAATTGACAAAGTCTTCCGATCTGTCTTTTAGAACTTGGCTCCTGGACTAACATTGCGTCTCCCTTTACTTGAGCGCTGTCATGTAATTCATCTCGTGTGTTTTAGCTCTCAGCGTGGCAAACTTCTCGGGCCATTTCATCAGGTCTGTTAACAACATTTTCCTAACACAGAGTTTGGTATAACTCAAAAACTTTCACTGGCACAAATAACCTTGACAAAATTTGTCGGGTTTTTTTATACAGTTGGGAGGGATACAACAGATCTGTGCTGAGGAGAAAATAACAGTGTGTGGGTGTGTGTTAAAATTGTTTCATCTTCTCCTCAAAGCCTACATATAAAATAAATTTGCCAAGATGACTCTTAAAAGAGACACTTTTTAAAAACAAAAAAAAGTACATTGGCATTCTCTACTGGTGGGAATGCATTGAAGATAAAGTTTAGCATAGGAGGAGAAAAGCATTGCTTTGGTTTCCAACCCAAAGTTTCCAAACTACTAAACTATTAAGAGGTCATCTCCATACAATGCTCAAAGCTCCACTGGCAATATTTGTAACCTAGGAGATATGCAAGCATTATATTTTGGAACAATACTATGAAGAACGTTATGAAAACACACTTCAAAGGGCCCTGTGGAAGCATAATTCATTGCAGATTGACTCTAGTTCATTAGGAAACACGACCACCAAAAAGCTGCACTTTCATTGCTTATTATCTCCTAGTGTGCACATTGAGACATGTTTTAATAACAATATTCAGCATCTGCAGAGCATTTTCAAGGGTTCACACTCATTAGAGAGCAAGCGTTGGTTAGCAGAGGCGGACCTACATTTTTGAGACCCTGAAGCTTGAACTGTTATGAGGGCCCCTTCTTAACTAGCAACAATAGGGCAAACGTCCAACAGGGTCCCAAAGGGCCTTGCTCCCCTTGCAAGGACCTCAAGGCTCAAGTGGTAGAGAACGGGGTGGTCACACCACCCAACATCAATGCATGGGGGGAAAGTATTGGATCATTCTTTACTAGAGAGGTAGAAGGTCACCAGAGGGGGCAGGGCTCGTTAGGATAAAGAGGTGAAAATCTAATTTTTTGTTGTTAAAAATGCACAAGTGAGGGCCAAGCTACACATGACGAAAGACACTTGAACGGCAAGTGGATTGAGTGGAGGGCAAGTGAACAGGGAGAAATACACTTGCCGTTCAAGTGTCATTCGTCATGTGTAGCTTGGCCCTGAGACTCGTGCAGCCTGAATTGAGAATTCTGATGTCTTTTTATGGTTCTGATTGGCTAAGAGCTGAGCTGGAGAACTATTAAGCCGTGCACCAATGAAGGATTCAAGGATCCAGGCGCCAAAATGTAGGCTATGAATAGATTCTGGCGAGCTCAGCGAGCCCATACAGCTGGGGGTTCCGGTGCTGCAAGCCCACAAGAAAATTTTGAAATTTGACCAATTACAGGGACATTTTGAGGTCATATGAAATGGGTATTAGAGCACGTTTTAAGGTCTATACTAAGTACTTCAACCCATTGGCTTATGATTCTAGAATAGCCTTATTTTAATAACAAACACTTAAAACTCCATCTATTTTGTTGAAAAATTCACTTATTAAGAAGAAAAACGTTGCTTCAGGGCCCCTCCAAGATTAGGGGCCCTGAAGCTTAAGCTTCATTAGTTTGATAGCAGATCCACCCCTGGTGATGAGACTGTTAGACCCAGGTTCAAATCCTCACTCTGCCATGGAATCTCACTGGGTGACTTGGGCCAGTCACACATACTCAGCCTAACCTACCTCACAGGGTTGTTGTAAGGACAGAAATGGAGTGAACAATGTAACGGGGAGAAAAGTGGGGTACAGATGATGTAGTTAATGAAATAATAGATTATCATGATACAATGCTTACAGTTCTGTAAAGTAGGTCAAGGGACCAGAAACACAGAACAGCCAACACTGTTGTTTTCAATCCACTTCAAAACACCCCCACCGCTAAAAACACCAACTGACTTACCATTGTGTATATCAGGATCTCTGTACAATTGGGCATCTCAAACTCAGGTGCTTGCACCAAGTGTGCCTCTCCCACAGAATCGTCTACCACATTTGTGGTCACTTTGAAAGGTACGTCGTCCAGGTAACTCATGTTGCTTCTCGTTCCGCAGCTCTCTAACAAAAACGAACAAGAAGAAATGGATTTACTTCAGGATTTTACCGCAGGCGTAAGTATTTTACAGCAAATATACACGGAAGACCCCGTTCAGAGACACAGTCCTAAGAGACCACTGTATATAAAGTATAAATTTAATATATCAGTGAAAGTGCAAGAAAATCCCAATCAATATCGTAGCTCTTGATAATTGTTCAAAGCTCACTGACCACAATATAACCAATGCCTAATAACAGTGTTCACAATCAGACAATGTCCCAATTACTGTCAATAAATTGTCGCTGAAGAAACAACGCTGTTGAGTTTCACAGTTCCTTCAACATAACCATTTGGTGATCCGTTTTTTTTCTTTCCTTTTCTCTGCAGGCAAACTCCCGTCGCCACTTGACGGCGGGAGGACACGCTCCAGGAGAGCTAAAGATGGGAAAACCCTCTCCTGGGCTGTTGGCCAACAGGTGCGGCAGCCTTATCACAGCCCGTTTCGCATTGCTTTTTCAAGCCTCATCATGACTGCATCATCAATGACAAGATCCTCTTAACAGGCAAAGGTATTCATTCATTCAAAGGAAGTTGTCCTGTGCAAGCTGTGCTGAAATAAATGGGGACAACGCACTGCAGTGCTGCACTTGTGTAGGAGTATCTTCCAGTGGACTGGGAACTCTGTCAAGGTTTCACATACAAAAGAAAGCCTTCCACTGAATAGTGATGTAACTAGGCATAAAAAAACCAGCGGAAACAGAAACATGGTGTAGTGGTTACGAGTGTCGGACTAGCACCTTTAAGGCTAACCAACTTATTTGTAGCATAAGCTTTCGAGAACCATAGCTCTCTTCGTCAGATCTCAAATGCTGGTTCTCGAAAGCTTATGCTACAAATAAGTTGGTTAGTCTTAAAGGTGCTACTGGACTCTTTACTATTTTGCAACTGCAGGCTAGCACGGCTAACTCCTCCGGATCTAGGACTAGAATCTGAGAGACTGTGATTTGAATCTCCGTTTTGCCGTGGAAACTTGCTGGGCGACCGATTTGAATCTCCATTATTCATTAGCCAGAATGAAACCATCAAAAACACAACCAAACTAAGACATAAAGAGTTATGGCCAGGGGGGTATTGTGAAGATCAGGATTCCCTAGCATTTCAGTGAGGAAGCCAGATGGACAGAAACCAGCTTTACTATGCAGCTCATATACCTTCATGAGTACATCCCCTAAGCAATACTTTTGTAAGCCTAACTAGGGCTTAGGCCATCTGTCGCTAGACGTAAAAAGCAGTTCAGCATAAGCTTTGTCATGATTGGGAGGGAGAACAGAGCAGATGGGAGGCAGCAAACAGGCAAAATCAGGTTCTGTTTCCCAGATCCTTAGAGGTGGTAAGCTAGCTGCAGACACCATCTATTCCAACCACTTTTATTGACTTTATAGAGTTTTTCTTGCCTTTTATTCCACGTTTGAATGACTGTAACTGTATTTTATCCTTGTATGTAAACTGGAGATGCTTCAGAATCAAAAAAGCAGGAGAGAAATGAAGTAAAAACTGATGAAGCTGTGCATACAAGGGCATCTTACATTCTCTGTAAGGAGGCAGAAGCAGCCTGCATGCTACTTTTATAAGGATCCTGCATCTGAACTGAGAACCTGTTCTTTAAAGCCCGTTTACTCCACAAAACAGACTCATTCCTGTGACAGTCAAGCTATTTACAGGAGCAAGATGTAAAGCTATTAATTACAGTCACATGTACTTCCCTTCTGACGCATCAGAGGAATCCTTGGGGAAACAGCAGTGTACACAGATTCAGGTCAGGCTTGCTTAAATGGGGGCGGGGCATGTCAGGGACAGGGCAAGGATTTCCTACTGAAATTGAGGGGGGGGAGTGGATAAAGGGCCAGCTTTTCCCTACCTTTGCAGAAATAACAACTCTATTTATTCAAAGAAAATCAAACAGTGAAGATAGAACTACCCTGGACCGGGGATCACGTTTCATTTCCTTCTTGCTCATACATTCAAAAACACAAAGTGGCACTACCTTATTATATGACACAAAGACACACTTTTGGAAAACAAATGTGTTTTATTTTCCCCATATGGATAGTGTCAGCAAGGCCCTGTTTTTAATCACGGCTGTGTGTTCCCAACAGCCAACTTATAAAAGGGACAGTAAGAATTTATCCCCCCCAACTTCTCCCATTTGGGGCTTCTAATAACGAATACATTTTTACGTTATATATATAGAAAACTCAGCACTGACGGGTCTGTGCCTCTTTGGCTTCATTATTGACTTTAGATTGGAAGTAACAAATTCTATGAGAATTCCAGCCATGCCCCTTGCTGTAGCTCCCCATTCTTTCAGCAAATCTTATACCACTGTCCTTAGATTTTAAGAGACGGGAATTTATCCTCCAGTACTACTTCATGCATAACTGAAAAGGCAGCAAAGGAAGGCACAGCTAAAATGAGAAACTCTATGGCACGCACCTATCCAAAATGTAAAGCTAACAGCATGAAGTTGTGTAGACCTAATACCTGTTAATCAGCACTGAGAAACTCAACTACAGGGGAGTATTGCCAGTCAATTCAGATGGAAGGATCAGCATATAGTTATATATGGAGTGGCCACTTTTTTACTGTCAATTAGCAGCCGATTTATGGCTCAGCAAGAACTGAGAAGAGGGAGTTTGCCACTGCCTGCCTCTGAATAGCAGCTCTGGTCTTGATGGTTTCCCATCCAAGTGCTGACTACAGCCAACCCTGTTTAGTTCCCAAACTCTTAACAAATCCAGGAGAAGCTGGGATATTCAGGCTGCTGACCACTGCACTACACGGTTTATCTACAGATGCCTGGGAACACTCAAACTTCACACGACTGTCAGTGATATGAACTCATGGTGGGGAGAAGACTCTAGCAGCAGAAATGCTAAATGGCTTTTAAAACACATGGTACCTTCAAGCTTTAACAAGAGCAGAACTCTTAAAGACATCCTGCAAATATTACAGACACTAACATGAATTTTAAATGGCAGTTATATATTTTAAGCAGACAGGCATCATCTGTATGTGCCTTAGAGCCCAGGAGTCATTGTAAGAATGCTATGAGAAGACATATTTCTCATCGAAAATTACCAAGCAGCTGTTTCAAAGGGAAACTTGTTATACAGACACCTCAATTTCTGCACATCCCAGCAAGAAGATTCGAGCTTGATACCATCTAGCAGACTGTGGTGGTAACCACCATTTTTTAAAAAAATAGACTGCTAGATAAAAGTATCATGGCACCACTATTTTATTATTATTTCGATTTATAAACCACCCATCCTCAGGGGCTCTGGGCAATGAACAACAGTTAAAATCAGTAAGAACAAGAAAACAATTCTAAAAACTTTCCAGTGGTAGAGAAGCCCAGGATGCATAAAAGAATGCATCCAGGCATGATTAAATTTATTTCAAAAGGTTCAGTGCTGGTTTTTTGCATTTCAGAGCTGCAGAATAGCATGCTCAAACTTTTGCATATTTAGACTTTCATCTTTACTTCATAGCAGCGACACCCAGGCACGCTAATACACAAGGAACCCATCTCAAATCCGCCTCTCTCTCTCCAGCTGAACAGAGAAAAGACCCTTCCATTGTATACCTCACTGGTTTGTATTGTCTACACGGTTAAACTTACCTTAGAAAGGAATCATCCAGGTCTCTACCCTGCGTAAGAGATGGGAGTCTCATTGGCTACAGGCAATGGCTATTTATCCCATACTGAGAGCTTTAACGGCTTACACAGAGAGTCAGGTGAATGGATTGCTCACATTTCTAAAGCTAACAGATGGGTTTGCCTTTCTCCTGACAAGAAGCCCAACGCAATCACTTAAGAAACTGCGGGTTAATTCATATATCAAATGACCTGTCACAGTTGCTGGAATCAGAGATTTGATTCACTGAAGCTGCTTCAAAACAATCATATGCATCCCTGCACAATTAGTAAAAGGAAAGGACAATGTTTATAACGGGGAAGTGAAGAGGATGAAACACTTACGTTTATTCATTGTGGTTTGCAAAAGGACTACCTCCCAAATTTTTCAACATCAGCCATTATTAAAGGAAATGTGGCCCCAGACGCTTTAGAAAGAAAATCAGTAAAACAAAAACACTGTGAAAGGTTATTTATTTTCAAATTACAAATAATGTCCAGAGTTTACAAATTACAAATAATGTCCAGAGTTTATTAAAATAGCATTGCGACTGATTCTGGCAATTTACCACCTTGCCTTAGGGTCCTAACTTGCTGTGTTTGGATTATGTTCAGGTATTAAACTAAGGCTAGGTTTTGGACCAGGACATTCAACTATGCATGACCCTGCCACACACAGTTACAGTCAAGACAGGTTTACAGTTTTCTTCATCTGACATGTAAAGCTTATCAGTGGCTTATGCTACAAATATTTATCTGTTCTCACAGGAACACAGGTGGCAAGTAATATTTTAAGGCCTTTACAGCGTAAAGATTGATCAAACATTTCATATAATGAAAACATGAAATTAGTATACGTTTACTAATGATTTATCACCCCACTCAGCAAAAGCACAGAATTATTTGACAATCATGCAGCTTATCGGACAGATACGACATTGCTTCAACAGTCCCACTCCCAGGGCAATGGAGAAATCCCACGTCTTTCATACTTATATGCTGATCCATCAGAATGGCTGCTGCTGTTTTGCCAAAACCACAATAACCTCCAGTGTAGAAATTCCCGTATCTGTGGAGAACCTGCTGCTACATTTATTTTAGAGGGCTGTGCAAGACATTTAACAACAATTGTTCATTTCCTAAAAGGTCCTATTAACTGGACAACTGGTATAGTTTTTCTAATTTAAGATAGCAGAAAAGGAGGACTTCCCTGATTACATAGATCTTTCCTGGTACAAATGATAAATCAAGGTGTGACATGCCCCAGGACAATGGCAATGCTGCCTGTAATTCTCTTAATTTTGCCCCACCAAAGTGTTTTCAAATTTCTAAAGCCAAACTTGCAAAGAGACGATCGATACTCACATCTGCCAATTCACTTAGCTCACTGCATATAAGGCCAGAATAACCATGAAGACGCTTTTAAAATCAAAGACCAGAAACACGGCAGTAACTTGAGAAACTGGCTGCAGCTCTAAAGGGCTCATTTGATGAGACCGCTTTTGGATTAGAAACACCGATTTCCCAGGAAATACCGTATTATTAGAAACACGTGCAATAATACGTAACAGCTGTATTTGCTACGCAGACTCAGGACTGTATCTGGCCTCCGCAGGATGCAGTTAATAGCATAAGCTCTTAACTTAAGGTTTGCAGCAACACCAACCCTGTGACTAATTTGTTATCTCCACGCAGAATTTAACTGCTAACTTTGCAATAAGCTAGTCTCTTCCTTAAAATAGGAAGCAGCATTTTTTAATTCAAAAAACGCGGAGGGCAGACTTCTGTGCTTTAAAGTGCACAACTGCCCCACAGCAGCAGTTAATTTACAATGCATTCCTAATTCCTTCAAAACCAAACTTTTCTTAAAAATAAGATGTGCAACAGAACTCTCCAGCACTGGGACTATCAGTGCAGTTAGGGGTAATACTTGTTGTCTGGCTTGTGTCTCTGTAGTTCATAATGTAAATATGAAGAGGTGCTTTAAAACCAAGGCGTTTGTGAAATGTACTTTATGGCTCATGAGAGCTCCCATCCTCTGGGGCTTTGTTAGGACTTTGAGGCATTATCCTACAGCTGTGCCCCAGATGTCACTGGAAGGCAGACTTGGGAGGACCCATCCTGGTGGGATGAAACTTCCTTCTGGGTGATCTGCTGGCACCAGGAACCGATCCCATTCGTGCCTTGAACAAAAAAGTGAAGCAAATAATTGAGCATCCTGCTAAATCCTGATTGTAAGTTATCTCTGCATAGCAGGGGCACAACCAAGGTCTGGTTTGAGCACGAAACTGGGTGATGCAAAAGCGGTTTCCCACGTTTCAGTTTAAAATGGTGTACCAAGTAACAGCCCAGTATACCTGAGACAGTGAGCAAATGCAAAGCCCCATGAGAAAATTACTTTGACCTCCCCAGCATCATGCCTAAAATGTCAAACAGAAAGGGTGTGAAGGGGCTCCCTCTGGGGATTGGAAGGAGAGGCAGGCTTTGCACCTACCGTCACAGTATCTCCAAGAGCAATGTGAACCCTTCCCACAGGACTGACTGGCCACCATTAGCTATAAAGGACACTTTATAGCTGAGATGGGGTAAGGTGCTGGACCTGCGCTGACACCATGTTTGGGCCAGGTGGTGGTTCTGTAGCCTCAAACAATTCTGTCAATAGCAAGTTATGCACTAAATTGTTAGGCAACCCTGTTTAAAGTAGCAGTAACTACTACAACAAGTATGTTTCATGGAAACATGGCAAACTAGTGGCCGCTCAACTGAAGACAGATATATATTATCACAGAACCCAATAACCTAGACTTTTTAAAAAGAGTCTGCTCTCTCTCTTACCTTATCTGGATGAGAGCAGGCACTGAATATTCAGCTTGTAAATAATACTGTCTGAATGGCTCCAAAAGGTGGTAACGGGGAAATTCCTCTGAAAAACAAAGAAATAGTATCAAAACACAGCAATAAGACAGAGTAAAATGTAGCACATCTCACCTATTTCCCCCAAGTACATCAGTCTTATTAACCACAGAACATGCTACAGTCTGACTTCAAAAACAGTTATAAGCATAGCCTGTCAGATTACTGGTGGCGTTTATGGAGACCAAGAATGATATAAAAATGGAGAAAGATGGGAGAATCTCTGGTTTTCAAGTTACGTGTTTTTTTTTAATATAAAAGCCAAGTATATAATGAAAAGTTTAATACAAGCCACCTGTAATGCGGGCTGAATCTCTTTGCATCCCCACCCCATACTACAAACGTGGTGGCAGCTACCTGGATCCCCAAACAGCTTGCAATCCATCTCCCGCTTCTGCTGCAGGAGTTTCTCCTTCTCTTTCTTTTGTTTCTTCTCCATTTCTCTTTTTCTTTCCTCCTCCTGTTCTCCTTCAAGCATCACTCGCAGAGCTCGTTCTTCGGCTTCATAGACTTCAGTGCGCTGTTTAATCAATTCTCTTAAGCTCTGGATTTCATTTTCAAAGGCTTCATCCGCTTCAGGGGGTGGGCAGACACCTGTTCCAAAAATGACATAGAATTACTTCATGGATCAGAATCAAGCAACCACAAAACCTTCCCCAAAGAGTGCAAACTGTGCAATTTCTTGAGCACATTAAGCTTCCTTATAATTAGTCAGACTCTTGGTCCATCAAGGTCAGCATTGTCTATACAGTCTGGCAGTGAATCTCCAGGGTCTGAGGCAGAGGGTTTTAACTGATCCTGATCCTTTTAACTGGAGATGTTGGGGACTGAACCTGGGACTTTCTGCAAGCCAAATAGATGCTCTACCACTGGGCCCCACCCATCTTCCCATAAAATAAGATGTAGATGTGAGGAACAACAGATAATCAATGGAAGTATGGGATATCTGACAAGGGTAACAAAGTGTCTGGACTATGACATGAATAGAAAAACTCCTCCACCATTTTAAGTTATCAAAACAATCAGTCAAGCCAGAAGCGACTACCACCAAATGGATTCCTTTCCATTTCTCAAGAGCCTTCTGAAAGAATATTACTGTCCAGTATGTTTGTGCACACATATTGTAAAAAAGTTACCATTCATATCATTTATGTCTATGCTGTATACCCATTCTGAACTTAAGGAAATTAATAGCTTTGAAATAAACACACAGCACATCTCAGTAGTTTTTTAGGATGCAACTATTTTTACAAAGCAATTATTGAAAAAAATCCCTCTTCACTGCACCTTGTACTTGTAAACGCCATATTTATGCATAATGTAATTTTCAATTTAAAACAAAAAAACAAATGCCAAAGGTTTTACAGACACACAACACAGACCCACTTGTGATTCCAAGTACCACAAAATCCAGTTTACCTTTTCTCCCTGCTGCTTCTTTTCTGAGTTTCCTCAGTTTTTCCAAGCCACGCAGGATTTCTGCCACCCGCTTTGTGTCTGCCTGCTTTTTCCTTACTTCAGACAACACGCTATCTGCTGCAGCTTTAAGTTCCTGCTCCTGTAATAAAACAAACCCACAAATAGGTAAAAGGTTTTGACCAGTCAAACCCAAGGTTTCTCAAGTCTAGCAAGATGCATCCGAAAAGCCCACAAGTACAGCATGGTGGCAACAGCCCTCCAACCCATTCCCAGTGCTGCTCCCCAGCCTCTGATCTTGCTGAATCTGGAAGTTCCGTCTTGCAGCTAATAGCTGTTAATGGGCCCATACTCCATGAATTAGTTGAACCTTTGAATTCTCCAATGATCTACTAACTACTTCAGACATCCTAGGTTAAACTTGCCTCTGTAAGCAAGAGTCAAGGCTAACACAAAACTCTTATCTATGGACATCCTTTGTCTCTTCATGCACTTAAGAATTTCTTCTCCTGAAACAAAATGTTTCCTGTAGACTCATTTTATTTTATAGGATTAAAGATGATATACTAAAAACTCTAAAAAGGCACTGAGTACAGGACTGGAGGTAAGGTTGTTAGGTTCTGGCTCAAAGTTTCAGCCCCCTTTTTCAGGTCTCCAGGCAAAAGAATAAAATCTTAGTGCTCAAATCATAGAAACAAAGGACTATGTTTCCCACCAGCATTCCACTCAACTCTACTACATTAAATTTTTGCTCCTGCCAGGTGCAAGTACATTCCACTCTTCATGAGCCATCCAGACTAACCACCCCTTGAAAATAACCTTTGCTATATGTACTGCACTAAAGATGTAATCCCATGCAGTTTTCCTTGCCCATTAAAATCAACATGCTGAGCTTAGACTAGAATAACCATTTGCACAACATATTCGGGAACTATAGCTATCTCCTCCTTATGTTGAATGCACATTTATACTGAATCAGACAACTAGTCTACTTTGACAGGTGCTGGCTATCTAGGTAGCTTGAAACAGACCAAACTGGGGCTTTCTGAACAAAATCCCTCTTACCAAAAAAAGAGCCACCCCCAACACTCCCCCTCCTCTCTTCCAATTTTTAATTCCTGCCCCAAACCCCAATCTTGGCATCTTTACTCAGAAGTCTTCCTGAGTTCCATCGGGTTTATTCCCACAGCTGAAGGCAATGCTCACTTGAATGCAACTTCCATAGCGTGCACTTCTAACCATCTAATCCTGCTTCCCTCTACGGGGCTTAAGGAAGTTACTAGGCTCATGCCTCTTCCATTTCATTCTCACCACATCTCTGTGAGGCAGGCTAGGCTGAAGGAGAGTGGCTAGCCCAAGAGCACATAGCAAGTTTTACTGCAGTTGTGGAATTTGAACCCTGACCCCGAGCCTAGGTTGACATTTGACTATCTGTTACATTTTTATTCCACTCTTCCTTAGACAAGCTCAGAGCAGTGTACAGCAGCTTTCCACTCCTCCATTTTATCCTTGCGACAATCCTGTCTGGCCCAAGGAGCTTTAGGGCAGAATGGTTAATCTTAATTACTTATGGCCTGTCTTTCTCACTGAGACTCAAGGCGGATTACAGTGTGAGAGCAGTACAGTCAGTATCAAAAGATAATTTCATAAACAATGCCTTAGGGTAAAAAAGCACAAGTTTACAAAGACATAACATTAGCAAGAATCCCTTTTTCTGTTTTATCCTCACAACCACCCTGGTAGGCGGGCTAGGCTGAGGGTGTGCAATGGCCTAAGGTCCTCCAACAAGTTTCTACTACACCACATTATTTCTGTCTCCGTATTAAAGGACAAGATTAGAATAATACATTTTTATATCCCGCTTTGTCCCCAGTGGGGACCCCAAGCAGCTCACGTCATTCTCCTCTCCACTTCAGTCTTACAACGACCCTGTGAGGCAGGCTAGGCTCAGAAGGCCTAAGCTACCCCAGCCAGCTCCCACGAGCAAGCGGGGTTTAAAGCCGACTCTGCCACCCACCCGGTGCTTCTCCTCCACCTCCTGGGCGCGCCGGGCCCTCCAGCGGTCGATCAGCGCCTCCCGCTCCGCCGCCCGGGCCGCCGCCTCCTCTCTGGCCGCGCGGCACTCCTGCCTGCCCCGCTTCCGCCGCAGGCGCTTCTTGCGGCTCTTCTCGGCCTTGCGGCGCAGCGCGGCCAGGCAGCCCGGCTCCCGCAGCGGCCGCACCAGTTCCCGCAGCTCGGCCAGCCGCCTCTCCGCCGCCGCCTTCTCCTCCTCCTCCGCTTCTCCTTCTTCTCCCGCCTCGCTCCGCCGCCGCCAAGCCCGGCACAGCGCCGCCACCTCGGCCACCCGCCGCAGCGCCTCCGTGGCCACCCGCCGGGCTTCGGTGGGGCTCGGGCCTCCGGGGGTCGCCGCCGGGGCCTGGGCGCGAGGGCGGGCCAGGAAGCGGCTCAGCCACCGTTCCGCCTCCTCCTCGCCGCCGCCGCCGGCCTCCTCTCTCGCTGAGCCGCCGGGCGGCAGCAACGCCGCCTCCGGCCCAAGCGGAAACCTAGGCTTCTCCCCGGGCGACACCGCCTCCGGCCTCCACTCAGGCAGCCGCTGCCACGGAGGACAAGGCGGGAAGGGAGGATGGAGCGGCGGGTAGCCGAGGGAAGGCCCCGGGGGCCCTGCTCCGCCGCTGCTGCGACCGCCGGGCGGGAACGGCGAAGGGAAGAACGCCTGCGAAGGCGGCGGCGGCCCGCCGCGGAAAGGGCCCGGCGGAGGGGGCCCCACGGGTGGGAAGCAGCGGGGCGGAGGAGGTCCCCCGAAGCCGGAGGGAAACGGCGGGGGCTGCGACATAATCGAGGCAGGCGGTGAGGCCTAGTCCCAACTGCACTCCCTCACAAGCTTAACGGCTGCTCCCGAACAGCCACTTCCGGTTGGGAAAGGAAGTAGGAAGAGGTTCTTCTGGTTGCCGGGGAAACCCAGGCGGGTGGTTTAAAATGAAAGCGGCAGAGGCCGGATAACTAGTTGCCAGCCTCCAGGTGGTGGCTGGAGATCTCCCGGAATTACAGCTGATCTCCAGGCCACAGAAGTCAGTTCCCCTGGAGAAAAGGGCTGCTTTCGAGAGTGGACTCTATGGAATTATATCATGCTGAGGTCCTTTCCCTCCCCAAACCCTGCCTTCTCCAGGCTTTACTCCCCAAATCTCCAGGAATTTCCCAACTTGGAGCTGGCAACCCTGGCCTGCAGGAAAAAGAGGAGGAAAGCGATCTTGGCCAGGGACGTGGGCCTTGTTTATCTTGAACGTACAGACCGATAGGGGAAGAAGAGACAGACTACTTCTATTGTCTGAGAACCTAAGTATGAATCATGGAAGAGCTGGAAGGGTCATCTAATCCAATCCCTGTCCAATGCAGAAAATTCAAACCTACTCCCACTGTGGTGCAGTGCCAGAGGAAGGCAAAAAACCTCCAGGATCCCTGGCCAAGTTGGCCTGGAGGAAAATTCCTTCCTGCCCTCAAAGTGGCAATTGGCACATAAGAAAGGATCGTGAGAGCCAAGTACTGGCTTATCCCCCCCCCCCCCCCCGAGGACAGTCCACCACCTCCTGAGGAAGCCTCTTCCACTGAGGAACTGCTCTCATAGGAAGTTCTTCCTAAAGTTTAGTGAAACACTCTTCGTTTAATTTTCTGGTCTGACCCTCCAGAGCAACAGAAAACCCCACTGCGCTCTATGTGACATCACCTCTCAGTCCTCTCTCCAGGCTAAACATACCCAGTTCCTTCAGCCATTCCTCATACAGCTTGGTCTCCAGACCCCTCATCATTTTTGTAGCTGTCCTTTGGACATGTTCCAGCTTGTCAACATCTGAAACCACGGTGACCAAATTTGAACACAGTACTCCAAATTAAGTCTAACCAGAGCAGAGCAAAGTGATACCATCGCTTCACTTGATCTGGACACTATAGTTCTATTGATGCAAGCAGCCCAAAATCACATTTGTCTTTTTAGCTGCTGCATCACACCTGACACTTATCGTACGGTCTGCTGACTCTATTCCTTTTCTCATGTACTGCTACAAACTTCACCCATCCTGTAATTGTGCATTTAATTTTTATTACCTAAATGCAAAACTTTTGAGATTCATTAAAAAAAATTAGCCGTTTTCCAGTCTGTCAAGATTATTTTGCATCTTTATTCTATCTTGTACTGTATTAGCTACCCCACTCAATTTAGTTTTGTCTGGAAATTTAATGAGGACACTCTCAGGCATAGAAAAATGGAATACTCTTCTCTGAGCTGCATTTTTGCATGCCACCAGACTGCCAGGATAGCTTATAGACTAATACAGGATGCAGTCCTCAACATCCAAGATGCTACCAGAGGGATTAAAATCTGGCTCCCTCAGTCTACAGCTGCCACCCTTGGGACTACTGCAGGCAGGGAGACTGTGGGAGCTGCCTTTGATTCGGCTGCAACTTCCAACTTCATGCTGAGAAAGGCTGTTTTCCATTGCTTGAGTTTTATTGATTTAGTTACTTTTTTCAATGAACAGGAAGCCTGTGTTTAAAGTCAGGGTTGGAGATCTTGTTCATGTCTGTGTTTCCAGTTGGATTTCCCAGTCAATCCACGGGACTTTTTGCTCACAATTAAATGGACCACCATCCCCCCCCCCGAAAGTCTGAAACACACTAGACAGATCCAGCTGGGGCCCCTCAAAAAATAGCTGGACGGGATTTCAGGGAAGTAAAGCCATGTTTTCCCGCTGCAAATAACAGCTTTCCTGTTTGCACCCCCTTCTGCCTGTCCCATAGAACATTCCCTGTTGTGCCCCCCTCCACTCAGGCAACTGCTGCCATGGAGGATAAGACAGTGGAGGGAAGGCGCGGGAGGGAGCCTTGCCTGGTGAGAATGGTTAAGAATGGCTGAGGAGGGGGCGACGGCTCCGGTGGCTGCACCAAAATCAAGACAAGCAGCAAGGCCTAGTCCAACTTGCGCTCCCTCAGACTGATTGTCACTCCCCAATCGGAGGAGTGAAAGACGCCCTTCAAACTGACAATGGAAGAAGTATTAGGTTGCTGGGTGGGCTACAACAATGGGATGTACCATTCTATACTGCAGGTAGGAGGATGCCATTCTTGAATCCTACATTTTTGAAACGAGCCAGCAAGGAATAGTGGCTAGAGCGTGTGAGAGGTTCTCCTAAACAAAGGTTCCTGAATAAACTTAACAATCACAGGGATTGAGGGCATACCATCTGGTACTTGATAGGAAATGGAGGGTAGAAGCAACTTTAGTCTTTTTGAAATCAGTGAGGCTGAGTGAGTCATTGGGATCAAGCTGTGAACCAAGCATCCAGCATGAGAATTTCAAAATACCTGCTCTGTGGGAGGCACCATTAAGCAACGCTGTCACGTCGGCTCAGAGCGGGTGGTTGCTGTTTATAGTGCTTGATGAGAACTGAGACCCGGATCCTACGTTCAGCTGGGACTAGGCTAAAAATCTTCAATGAATGCCTTATGCAAATCTAAAGCTCCTCCCGTCCGCCAGTCTCTCTACTTGCTTTCTTCAGCAGCAATATAGTTTTAAAGTAGGGGGACAAAAAGGGGGGGGGGCTGGGCAACATTTCACCAAGAGGTCCCCCAGCTCCCTATGGGTGGTTGAGAAATGCCAAAGAGATGTGAGATGACAGCAATCTGCTTTTTCGGCACTAGCAGCCATTACACGAATTCTGGCACTCAGCCTTAGTTGCATTTCTTTGCAATCAGTGGGGACATGACCAAGGAGAGTGACACAAATCACAGCCATATCTGTTCCCAACACCATGTGGCATTTTGCTAATGCAGAATAGCTTCATTCAGTCTACATCCAACAAGAATACAGATCAGAAAAACTTCTGAGGATTTGCCCTAACATGGCAAAAGAAGAAGAAGAAAGAAGAATCAAGCCTGTTAGGTATAGATTTTAATTTCAGAAGTGAATCAAAAAACTTACAAGTCCTTTTACTTTTTTTTCTTTTTTTTTTTACAAATACTCTACTAAAGGATAGAGTTAACTGTAAAACAAAGTGATATTGGCTTAAGTTTAAAATTAACGAGATGCAAGACCAGCACTGAAGCGTATAACTTAAATAAGAATTTTGTGCAAACAGTCACTACTGATTACATGAAAAATATTATACAATTAGACGTTACTTTCTTGTGTATCTTAATGTTATAAGAAGGTCGGTCGGGCAAAAAATATCTGGCACCAAAAAACTGATGCATGATGATTCCAGTACGTTCGATAAAATGTACTATATTAAAATATTGGTATAGAATTTTAAATATTCTATGGTCTAGTCCTTCCTGTAAACCTTTATTCCCTCAAAAAAGGTGTTGCCAGTTCCTGGTTCACCGGTTCTCACAATTTCCATTTTTTTCCAAAAGCAACTTTATATTTTTTTTAAGGTCAGTAAATATTAATGGAACCTTTGGTATTTTATCCAATTATTTAAACGCTTTGCGTTACATTAGTAAAGTGGCGGAAGCAGCTCTGAAATTTGGCTACAGACCACAACTCACTTGCTCTAGAGCAGTCCCAACTACTCTAGAGGGTGTCGACCAGATTGTGCAAGCCCTTTTTCTAAGCCTTTGAAATCCAGTTTTTAAGGGATGTTTTCTGAATAAATGTAACAAGTACCTCCAGCACCCATAGCATATACATCAGGAGATGTTTAACACTTGACTTCCATGCTCAGTGAACTTCAAACGTAAGGAGCAAGACACAGTCAGAATAGTTTATCCTTTTTGAATACCCGAGTTAGCCCCACCCACCCACATTTTTTATCATTACCCTAAAATTCCGTGACTGTTGGGAATACCAGCATTGCTTTCTGGAATTGAAGAAAAACAAACAAAACTATAGCAGAGCCAAAAGTTTGCCAGCAAATGTTTTCAACATGCAAAAGGCACTATTCAAGGGGCCCAAGTCTTGCTGAAAGACCCTTACAAAGGTTTACACCTTTCCCCACGCCGACTCCCTGTTGTCTGCAGCCTAGGAAGCATGATGCGTTTGTGAAATACCTCTCTTGCTTCCTATAAACAGACACAACACAATCTGTCCAAGTCTGCCCTGCCTCTCAACTAGTTTGGCCGACTTCATTGATGCTGTCGCGCAGCATAACAGTCGGACTGTGTGCAGAAGTCACTAACTTGGAAGGATTATTCGGAAAGAAAAAGTGCTGAAGTTGAAACCAACCCAACAAGAGTGCTGGCGCCACGGCTGGAATGCCAGGTGCTAAGGAAGGGATGATGTAGACCACCTGGCTTCATGCCGGAGGGGGAGTTACTTTTTTTGCAACAGTCTCTTATGCATGAAATTGTCCCAAAGTCATTCCTCCCTGGAAAGACTGTCATTCCTCCCTGGAAAGACTGTCAGAAGGGGCGGGGAAGGATGCACTTTGCAAGGGGGAGAAAACATTCATGTGGCATGCTCCCACCTTTGGCTCAGCCCTAAGAAGAAAAAAAATCTTGCATTTAAATACAGAAAAAGTCATATGCAACTCATTTCTAAACATCACACCTTTGAAGCCCGAGTGTCCACTGAATAAATCAATGTGATGTTACAAGTAATACATGATCTAATTCCCATTAGCGTTGTCAAAAGTTTTTTTCTGACCATGTATCATTTTAAGGAGAGATCCAATGTTATCAGGAGGCTGCACAGCTGGAGGGGAGGGGAGGGGAGGGAAAGAGTGGTCTCAAAAAAAAATTAAGTGCATTTCCTGTGGGGTCATTAATCTGACTGTATTTAATTGTTTGCGGCATCTGCTTGGCGAGCCCAACTTTCTTCTTCAACTCCCGAATCGTACTCTTCTTCGGAAGGTTCTTTAGCTGCAGCCCTGCAGTTATAAACAAGCAGGATCCAGTGATTTGAGGAAGGGAAAAAGGACAGAAAGCCATTTCAGAAAAGAAGAGAGTCAGGAATGTTCAACTTTAACCTTGGCCCTTCTAAGCTCACAATCCAAACAGTGGAGAGTTTTTTTACCAGCTCAGTGGAGTTTCACACAGTGATCCCCAATGCCAGGCCTCCTATTTCTTTCCGAACTCTTTCTGAAAAGTTTGCTACCTGGCACAAGGGGCTGTTACTCAAGTGTGGTGGGTACTCGGAACTAGTTCTAATGCTTCTGGTGACCCTAGTCTGAAGATGACATGCAAGGAAGTGAAAGCTACTTAACGTTTTGCATTTCTCATAGTTATCTGTTCCAGGAGGGGACTGGATGATCTCTTGAAGTCAACGTTACAGTGTCTAGCAGTGCTCTTCAGCAAAACTCTCTTCAGGTTCAATGAGGAGGGGCTGTGCTTGAAAGGTAGAAGGTCCCAAGTTCAACCCTGGCATCTCCAGTTAAAAAGGACCAGGAATCATGTGATGTGAAAGACCCCTACTTGAGACCTTGGCGAGACGCCGCCTGTCTGAGTAGACGATACTGTTGGACTGATGATCTGATTCAGTATTAAGGGAGCTTCAATTTGTCCGTGTTTGTGTGTGTGTGTGTCCGTCCGTGTGTGATTTCCTGCTCCTTACAACAGGCTGGTCAATGCAGTTATTTCGAAAATGCATAGGCCAGTTTTGGGACTCCCAGCTCCTGCTGCTGAAGCAGAAAAAGCAGCTTCTCTGAAAGCGGCTGGGAAGTATGTCCCGTGCAAGCCCCTACTGAACTAAACCAAACACGGTGGGGCAATTTCCAATTGTTTCGATGCCTCACACAGATGAGTGGCTCAAGTACATTTTATCCACTGATTACAAATTATCTTTATGGGATGTAACCCAATGATACATTTAAACACACACACACACACACACACATCATGACCAAGTGGTGTGAGATGCAGAATGCTGAAAAAAACCATCATTTACTAGTGAACTCCAAATATGTAGTTGGATCCCATGGCTCTGTTCTGCTAACAGTGCTGCTTTCTCGGGTACAAAGTGTCCCCATAAGCGAAGGGGCAACTCAGGACACAACAGAGGTTTAGAAAACATGCACAGTGTGGAAGAAGTGGCTAGAGGGAGTTCTTCTTTCTCTCCCCTAACAGTAGAACTTGGGGGTCCCCAATAAAGTTGACAGGCAATCGATTCAGGATGGACAAAAGGAAATACTTATTTAATCAATGAGTAATTAAACTGCTTTCCATGGTCATAGATTCAGGAGTTAGCCGTGTTAGTCTGTAGTAGCAAAATAGTAAAGAGTCCAGTAGCACCTTTAAGACTAACCAACTTTACTGTAGCGCAAGCTTTCGAGAACCACAGCTCTCTTCATCAGATGCATCTGACGAAGAGAGCTGTAGTTCTCAAAAGCTTACACTACAGTAAAGTTGGTTAGTCTTAAAGGTGCTACTGGACTCTTTACTAATTAAACGGCAGAACTCACTGCCAGTAGAGATAGTGATGGCCGTGGGCATAGATGGCTTTAAAAGAGAGGGAGACTAATTCTTGAAGAAGAGATCCAGAAATGGATGTTAAGCCATGGTGAGATCAGGGAATCACCATATACAGAGGCAGTGGATATCAACGCTTCGAGGGCAGCATCAGGGAAAGCTTTGACCTCTATGCCCCGTTTGTTGGTCTTCCAGGGCAACAGGTCAGTCACGTGAAACAGTATTCTGAACTAGATGGACTGCTGGCCTGATCCAGCGGTGCTCCACTCCCTGCACCGATCCATGGTGACTCAAAGCAGCTTTCATCATTCTCCCCTCCTCCAATTATCCTTACAATAACCCTGTGAGGTAGGATAGGCAGAGTGTGTGTAACTGGCCCAGGGTCAACTGGCTTCAGTGGCCAAATGGGGGCTTGAACATGGGTCTCTCAGATCCTAGTCTGACCCTAACGAACATGGTGTAGTGGTTAATGGGCTGGATTGGGTTCTGGGAGCCCCATGTCTGAATTCCCACTCTCTTGGGGAAGTTTGCTGGATGTCCCTGGGCCAGTCATATACTCTCAGCCTAACCTGCCTCACAGGGCTGTTGTGAGAATAAAAGGGAGGAACGGAGCCACCCTGTGTCCCCACTGAGGAGAAAGGCAGGTTATAAATGAAGTAAATAAAACAAATCTTAACTACTGTTTTCACAACCAAAATCATAAAGAGCGGGCCGTCACCTACTAAAAGAGAAACCTAGAGTTCACTGCCAGAGTTAAAAAACAAAATAAATAAAATGTTTCTCCAGCACCCTCTTCTTGAAAGGGGCAGCTAAAAAATCCAGCTACAGATAGAGGAAGGGGAGATCTGCATCTAAACCTGTCTGAAGGACCCTGAGAAGGGCCCATCTACCTCAGCGGTCCATTCCATCTAGACTCAGAGGCCCAACGTTACCTGATGTATCCGGGGTCCTTCTTCCCTTCCACAACATCTTTGTCAACCTCGACGCACACAATGTCAGAGTTGGGTACTTCAAACATTGGTTCTAGCAGCAACTTTTCCTACGGGGACCAGAAGGGAACAGCAATCACAGTTTTGTCTACAGCTGTTTGTAAGATGACTTTCCCAAGACTTGCCTTACATGTCAGAATGACTCTTAAAGTCTAAAAAAGTTTAACAGTACATGTCAAAATCCCCTTCATTTTTTTAAATTAGCAAGTGAAGTCACCTATTTCTAATTCCATTATGAAAAAAACAAACTCGGACAGCCCTAGCAATGAGGTAAGGCAAAGCAACTGCCTCAAGGAGATGGATTTTGGAGCATTGTTACAGGCAGCAGGAGGGATACAAACAAACCCGACTCATGAGATGTTCTCTTGCGCATAGTCCACTGAAAGGAACAGGAGCTACAAAAGAACAGGCAGGGCTCCAGTCTCTTCCCATGTACAGGAGAACCTGAGTAGCATCCATGTTCTAATAAGGGTATCTCAAGGCCTTGTGTCAGTCACGGTTATAAACCGAATTCATATGCAAAGCTTCACTGCTTTCTGCTACCAACTGATTTTCTTGTGTCCCAACTGTGCTCTTTATTACTTTAAGAAAAAAAAATCCCTTCCAGAGAGCTCAGAGTGGCAATACATGGTTCTCTCCTCCTGCTTCTTATCCTCACAACAATCCTACAAGGTTAGTTAAGCTGAGGTCACTGAGCGAGCTTCATGGCAGAGGGGATTTGAACCCAATCCAACACTCTTAGCTATTACCCCACATTGGACATCTTTTACCAAACCCCATCTCCTTTCTTAGACCCGTCTACAAGTTCAGAAAAATCACATGGCCCGATTTCATGTAAACTGCATGCTTCAGACTGCAGGTAGAGGGCTGCAGCCTGAATGCTCCGTTATGTAAAAATCCTTCCCTCCTGGCATACTGAAAACTCGTACACCAGGGAACGATCTAGACTTTGAACTTCTCCCCTGCTATGCTAGCTTTCTAAGTACAGAGGAGTCATTACTTTTATACTTACCCAAACATGAGCAAAGATGCCCACCAGGAAATTGAGTTTCTTAGGAACAAGATCATACGGACTATAAAATAGGTTCAGAGCAGTTTCTAAAATCTGGCTCTGATCCTACACCTATTCCCAATATGTACAATAGCATTTTTATACATATGCAAAATTACTGCAGAATTTAAAAGCAAAGACCGGCAGAACATTTACCATTATAGACCTAAGACCTCTCGCCCCAGTCTTGCGGTCCAAAGCCAACCTGGCGATAGCCCTTAGGGCATCCTGGGTAACATTCAGTTCACACTGGAAAACATAACATGAAATTACACTTGGCTTGATATTTCACTTGCAATTTTCTAACCATCATTTATAATCAAACGGTAACCAGCATTGTTAAAAGAAATTCTCTTAAATCCTCTTTCCCCAAATATCTCCCTGAAATCCAACAATCCCTTTCTTTTCCTTTTTCTGAGAATCTGGAGCCTTGCATCCATTCTATCTTGATCAAAAGAGAAATTCAAAGAGAAGAGGGGGCAGGAAGGGATATTCGGCAAATTTTCAGAATTTCACTCTGCAGATGCTCAGAGGCAGGCCACATCTTCCCGTATCTTCCTGGCAGAGCCTCTCCCTATGGTGGGTAACCTAAAATACACTCGCAAGGGCTGAAATTACAAAAGAATACATATTGCACCACCATGTGGTGTAATGGAAAATTACACAGAGAAATCAAAGATCCAGAGGAGTTAGCCGTGTCAGTCTGTGGTAGCAAAATCAAAAGGAGTCCAGTAGCACCTTTAAGACTAACCAATTTTATTGTAGCATAAGCTTTCGAGAGCCACAGTTCTCTTCGTCAGATGCATGGTACAGAAACTGGTCAAATATAGAAGAGAAGGGAGGAGAAGGGGAGGAGAGAGAAGATGCAGTTAGGGGGGGAGGGGGAAGTAACCAAAACATTTCTTTGCTGGTAAATGTAAACATCTCCTCTTGGTATGGAGAGGCTTATCGAAGGCTTATACTACATTGGAACTGGATGGTCTGGTTGTTTTGTTTTGCTGCCACAAACCAACACGGCAAACTCCTTTGAAGCCTCACACAAGCCAATTAATCTCCATACCAAGAGGAGATGTTTACATCTACTAGCAAAGGAATGTTTTGGTTACATCCCTCTCCCCCCCCAACTGCATCTTCTCTCTCCTCCCCTTCTCCTCCCTCCTCTTCTATATTTGACCAGTTTCTGTACCATGCATCTGACGAAGAGAACTCGATTCTTGAAAGCTTATGCTACAATAAAATTGGTTAGTCTTAAAGGTGCTACTGGACTCCTTTTGAGAGAAATCAAAGAAATTCCTCTTCAGAAAGCAAAAAAGAAAAAAGAATACAAGGAATCAACAGCTATATCGAAAGAAGTAAATTTCGGGAGAAGAAATTCCACTCTCTATAACACTGCAAAACTGTAACAAATCAAAGCAGGACTCCTGCTGCTCTCCTGGAAATGAACATTAACAATGAGGCGCCCTGAACAGTCTTAAGTAGTAAGAGTCAAGCCAAACCTTGTCCATGCTGAAGAGGGCCTGGTATTGGGGAATCACAGCATTCCGGGGCTCAGTAAGAATTCGCACGAGGGTCTTCTCATCCAGGCTGTGCAGGGGAACCACGACTGGCAAGCGTCCCACAAACTCAGGGATCATGCCAAATTCAATGAGATCCCTAGCTTCCACGTGTCGGAGCAAACGGTCTTTCTCTTCCATATCTTGCTGTGTGCTGGACTCTCCACCCAAGTTGGCCAGGTCCGCGGCTGCAGCTGCTCGCCTGCCTTTCCCCAGGTTTGATGGGGTTCCGAAGCCAAGATACTGCAAGACAAATACTCTACATCTGAGAGAGAAGCTGTGTGGACTTCATTTTATTCTATGACAAAGACATAATGTACGTTGCTATGGCGACACCGATAATGCAGGGGGATCCTGACACTGCCCAAAACATAATTTCCAAATTGCACAAAGTAGTGTTTGTGGCATAGCTATCTCCTCTTCCTCCAAGGAGTATTTTATCTTCCAATATGTCTTTGACAGAGGTTAGGTTGATCGCCATCTCAAGAACTTGACGGGGAGGACTGAAATGGGTTTTTCCATATACAAATCCAAAAAGCCACCCCATGCACCCAAACGACGTCTTGAATTTAATTTTGCAGGCAATGACAGCATTGCTTCTCAAATGTTCCCAACTTTTCCATCAAAACAATAGAATGCTATATATGTTGAGCAGGTAAAACCTTGTCTTAAAAAGCATTTTATTCATTCCAAAAGAAAAAAAAATGGATTATTCTTTCAGCACTCTCCAAAACATCCATTGGAAAAAAAACTGGGGGAAAATTCTCTGACCTCTGGGAGATAGCCTGGGTGTAAAGAAAAAGTTTTGCTTGATACCTAAAAGCCAACTATCTAGGCCCCTGGTGAGCTTCACAGGGGAAGGCATTCCATAGCACTGAGAAATTCTTGCCGCTGCTCACCACTCATTTGGCAAACTTGATCTTAGCTGGCAGCCAGGACAGTACAAGAGAAGGTAGTCCTTCAATTGCCCTGGTCTCAAGCTACTCAGGGCATAGCCACGTGCCCAATTACAGACAGGCAGCCGCTGCAGATCTTTCAGCACAGGGCCAATATGATTCCTAAATCCCACCCCACAGCAAGGCAACTATTGCATTTTTAGACCAGTTGGATTACCCAGGTGGTCTTCAAAGTGGTTCCCAAATGAAGTACATTATGGTACTCCAACCTGGATATGATCAGAGCCTAAATGATTGTGACCAGATCATGCTTTTCGAGTAACGGCTGTAGCCGGTGTATCAGCGGAAGATGGAAAAAAGGTCTTTGTGCCCCAAGGAAGACCAAATGAGGGCTAGGATCCAGCGGCAGTTCCGAATGACAAACCTGTTCCTTGAAGGAGGAGTGCAACGCCACCCAGGACAAGCCATATCCTCCAGCAGCTTTATCACAGGCGAATATCAACTCAATCTTGTCTGCACTGAGCGTTAGTTTACCTGGCCTTATCCGATGGCATTACGTTTGCTAAGCATTTGTTCAGGGCTTCCACAGTCCCTGCTGATTCGGCTTAGGGAGAAACAGCACTGGGTGTCATCTACATACTGGCGGCATTTCAATCCAACCCACTGGTTTCATGTGAATGTTAAACAGGGGGCCAAGATAAATGTGAGCAGCAAGCCCTGCTAGGACCACTTTCTCAAAACGGTTGGCCAGGTGAGAGCAGAACCACAGAAGCACTGTACCCCACACCCTTGGCCAGTCTCTTGAGAAGGTTAAGCCCCCCCAAAAACCAAGAGGGGTCACTCTCCTAGCAAAGGTATTCGGTCAGGACCTCCAAGACCACTTCCATCCCAAACCCACCCCTGAATCTGCATAGAAATGGGTCTAGATAATCCAGTTCTTCCAGGATTGCCTGCAGCTGTGTGGCCTCTTCCCTCACACCCAATAGAGAGCAAAGATCATGTGAGTACATTTCTTTTAAAAGGGCATGAAAGAGAGCGGATGTTTAAGGTATCCTCTAGATGCCACAAGAATGAATCTTTCACAGAAGCACAGCAGAGCTGCTCCTTTTCAGAGATGTGAGTTAAAATAAGTACATCGTTTGTACGTCTGAAAAAAAAAAACACTCTTACGTCCTTACCTTTTCATTTTTCCTTCTGCTGATGATTCTATCGAGACCATTAAAGGCACCAGAAGCCACAAACAGGATGTTGGTTGTATCAACCTGCACCGTCTCGCCACGTAACTTACGGGAATTCTTTTCTGGAACATTCACTATTGTACCTTCCAGTAACTTCAACAAGCCCTAAGTAAAAATGGAAGTGAAGAACGTTTTCAAACTCATGAAAGAAAATGTATCACATGCACCACGGTTTCAAGATATCTAGGCATATGAGAGCTAGGGCGGTATTTATATTCCATTTATATGCCCACCTTTCCCCCCATGGAGACGCAAAGTGGTTTTCACCCTTCTTCTCTCCTTCATTTTATCATCACAACAATCTTACGAGGTAGGTTAGGCTGAGAGTCTGTGACTGGCCCAAGGTCACCCAGCAAGCAGAGTGCGGATTCAAATCTTGAAGTCAGTCCATTTGAATTCAACAAGAACGACTTCCAAGGAGACATGGCTAGGATTACTCTGCCTGTTACAGAGTTAACCAATTGTCTATGGGGTCACACAAGATAAGAAAGGTGATCCCCAAAAGAATATGGAGTTGGATCCAGACTAAATTGCCATTTTCCACAGATAGTAAAGAGTCCAGTAGCACCTTTAAGACTAACCAACTTATTTGTAGCATAAGCTTTCGAGAACCACAGCTCTCTTCGTCAGATGCATGGAGGGTATGAAGAAACTGGCCAGAGATATATAGGTAAGTGAGGGGATGGGGGAAGAGGGTGCAGGGAGTGTGGGCCATGTAAATGTGAATCAGTTACAAAAAGTCATGAAAGAGGTGGAATGCACAATCCAGGCTAGGTGTGGCCCCTCCCCTCCATAGCTGAATCTGAATGGAATGCCTGAAGCCAGTTACTTCTGATGAGATAACCATTCATAGTCTCTATTCAATCCAAGTCTGACTGAGTCAAATGTACATATATGCCACAAATAAGCTTATGCTACAAATAAGTTGGTTAGTCTTAAAGGTGCTACTGGAGTCTACTATTTTGCAACTACAGGCTGACACGGCTAACTCCTCTGGATCTATTTCCCCCTGATTCTCTCTTCTTGCTGACCACCCCCCCCTTCATATTACCCTTTGAGATCCCCCAGGAGCAGCATAGTATGGAGATCAGTGGTTTGCCGTACAAGGGGTGATGCAGAAAAGTCCCATTCTGCTCATGGAAAATGTCCCTTGTATCCAAGACCACCACGGAGGCACCTTGGCATAAGGAAGCCAAGGAGATGCAGGGGGCAGCTACACCACTGCCAAAAGCAAGGGATCTCTGAGGCCCAAAGGCAGCTGGGACAGGGAGTGATGGGATACCAGTCGAGAGTCTGGAGCAAGAGAGAAATCAAAGCGGAAGCAGCAGAGACTGCTAGAAGGTGTAATCAATCACCATGGTGGGAGTTGGGGGGGGGGAGTTGCTCATCTGTCAGCATTAAGGTTGCCAACGAGCCTGGAGAAAAATGCCCAGTCCCTTTAACAGAGGGTTAATGAGTAGAAACAGGCAGCTGAAACTGTTTTCATGGCGTGGAGCTAAATAAAAATCACTTGATAAATGAGATCTCATTAAGCCTCTTCTTTTAAACATTTTTCATTTCAACAGGTTAATTACAGGTAATATTGAACCAATATCCCAAATCTTGTCAAAAGATAAATGAGTCAATGGCCATAATGTCCAATGACACAACTATATAAACAATAAAATCTATGTACAGGTTTCATCTCAGTTACTATACAAGAAACTACTCAGTATTGTTAAGATACATCTGTTCCTAATAAAGTTTAGCTAGAGAGAGAGAAAACTAAGGTGTTGCTTGTGTTATTTTTACATTGTATATATCAGATTTAATTTGACTTTACTTTGATCAATATTTAAAGTCAGAGTATAGCAAAAGGGGGGGGGGAAGAGCTTTTCCTAGAAGTAGGAAATATAGGAAAGAATTTCCATTCCCTTTAAATGTGATGAAATGTTTGTCTGCTATCATAACATTGTATATATTCTACTATTCCATGCTTGAATAGATGGAAGTTTTCCATTTTTGTGCCCATTAAACCTTTCTTTAAAGGGACAAAGCATTGTTTCTCCAGGCAGTTGGCAGCCCTAGTTGGCACGGGGAGGAATGGAGACACTGACAAACGCTATGGGGTTGCTGAGAAGAGAACAAGAAATGATTGTTGAGGCAGCCATGGAATCAACGCAGATGTGCATTTTGTGGCCTTCGGCTACATGAAAAAAGAGAGAATAGAATACAGTTGCTCAGAATGATGGCAGTCTAGGCACATGGCGCAGCAGTACTTCCCCCCTTCCATCATTTCTACCATCAAGAGATTCTGACATAAGATACAGTGTCTGAAGCAGCCTTCCAGCCTCATCAAAGAGCAATTTAGAGCGTAGCCATTCCTTTAAAACAAAAACACTTCCTCTGCCTCAAGAAAGCAAAGCTTTCAATACCCACTTGCTGAACTCCTTCTCCGCCCACGTCCCGTAACTGATGAATGCCTGGCACGCTGCCAATCTTGTCCACTTCATCCAGGAAAACAATTCCTGTAAATTGCAGGCAATTAATGTGAGGTGCATTAGAGTTGTGAAAGAGAAGCACAATCTGTACGTAGCAAAGGTCAGCAGAACTAAGTTGCTGTAACCGTATTTTGAAACATCACCTGCTATAGAAGCTGTGCATGAAAAGAAGTCTCAATATTGCAAAGAACCCGATTAAAACTAGGCACCGGCAATGCTAACCTCTGATTCCTCTGGGGCCCATATGAGCCCCAGAGGACCCTTATTTCGTGTAATAAACATCTATTAAAGGTCCCTGGCCCTAGGGAGGCCTGCCTGGCGTCGACCTGGGCCAGGGCCTTCTCGGTCCTGGCCCCAGCCTGGTGGAACGCTCTGTCTCATGAGACCAGGGCCCGGCAACACTTGTTAACATTTTGCCGGGCCTGCAAGATGGAGTTGTTCCGCCAGGCATATGGTTGATGCTAGGCGGGGCCTCCCCAGGCGGGGGAGGGGGGGTTAAACCATATGCCCTCCCATGCAATGTCGTTGTCCATCTTTTTATATTTTGTTCTGGGAAGAACTGCTGTATGGAACGTCCAAATCAAATTATGTGCTGCCTTGTTTCTTTGCTGTGTGTGTGTGTGTGTGTGTGTGTGTGTGTGTGTGTGTGTGTGTGTGTATCTATCTATATATCTATATCTATATATTATATTTATATAAATGTAATTCTAATGATAAGATGTAGTATTTTTATAATTTTAATGATAGTTAAATATGTTTTAAATGGTGTTGTTATCCGCCCTGAGCCTGCTGATGTGGGGAGGGCAGAGTATAAATCCAATAAATTAAATTAAATTAAACTAAACAGAAGCATCCCGAGTGACATTTTAGTACTCTCTTATGCTGAGAAGAAGAGTCCAAACTTTACCTTGCTGAGCTTTTTCTACGTTGTAGTTTGCGTCCTGGAGCAGTTTTGCAACGACAGACTCAATATCTTCGCCTACGTAGCCTGCTTGAGTCAACGTGGTGCAGTCGCAGATTGCAAAAGGAACGTCAAGGCATTTGGCAAGCGTCTGAGCCAGCAGGGTCTTACCTAGGTTTTGATTTTTTTAAAAAAAGAAAACCCTGGTAACACTCAAAGGAATTTTCTGTACAGAGTAAGCCTGCCCTCCTCCATTATTAGTGCGCTTTGCTTCTGCCACAGCCAAAAAAAAAGTGTGGGGGGGGAATAGCCTGCATGTTCAGTTTTTAATCCACTGCAATTTACCATGCATCTAGGACAGAATTTAAGGTATAACAAGATTTTAATCTAATAAAGTAGTGCACATGTCGAATGTGCGTTTATTGTTCGCTGTGTACTACACCAACTCTATGGTTCAATAAATAACCTGTCTATAGCTAAAGGAAATAAAATCAAACAGGCCACCGCAATTCACTTTTTTTGAGTCCGGGCTGAGAGGAAAATGGAATGTAAATGCTGTAAATAAATAAGATCCAAAGTCCATTAGTTTATTTGTGTTTTGCCTGGAAGGCAGATTAAGGTATTATCAAAGCCCTGTGCATGTGTGTGTACCCGCACGCACGCACAACCATTTACACTGGCACGTATATACATCGTATAAAACGTTTTGCCTTTCAGCTATCACAGCCACACAGGATTTCAAGGTGAAACCCTCCTCCCAGCCAGTCATGACATACTTGTTGATCAGGAACTGTTAAATCCCACACGGTTCATGGTCTCCATGTACAAAATCTGTAATCCGCTCTTGGCAGAACACATTCTATTTTGGTCTAGGAACAAGATACACTCAGACTGAAGGCTTTAAGCAAGATGGCATGATAGGCGTTAGCAGAAATGGAAAGGTGCAAAGTGAAAAATGAAGTCTGTTCAGGAGGCGCTGGGGGCTATTGCTGAAAACGCAGCTGATGTTGGCACGCTACATGTGGGAACAGCCTGACCAGCTTGCCTTGGTTACAAAGGCAGCTGCTTATTAGTCCCCACAACAAAAAGACAGGGAAATATTGTCGAGGCAGACAGCACCTTTTCAAGATGGGAACAAAGCTCTTCTTCAGGCAGAAAGAGAGCAGCAGCTTTCTCTGTGTCCTGCTTGAAGAAGCACCTTATTTAACCTGAAGACTAGCTAAACCACCTAACTTGCAGTCAAGATTTAACAACAGCATTAATGGACAATTTTTGGATCCTCCTTCTAAACATAAAATTATTTCAAATAAGATTTTTGTTTTTCTATTTGCTACCTTTACTCAGCAGTTCGCCTGCACGGTAGGCAATCTGCCCCCAACGTACCTGATCCAGTTGGTCCAAGCAGCAAAATATTACTTTTTTCCAGCTTGATGTCATCATGGGTTGAATCTAGCACTTCGCCTCCCCGTTTCTCCTGAGGCAGTTGCTGGTTCACCTGCTGCTGCATGGACGCTCCTAAAGCGTTGCCATGGGGACTTATGCCGGCAATCTGGAGAAGTTCTGAAATTCACAAAGCACGACTGACTGAGAACACAACTGGCTCCACCTGGAATGGTTTGGAACAGCCTACAGAACAAATACTTTAACAGTCCCCCGCCCCCTGCCCCACATGCAGCTCCAAGAATTGTTCCATGCACCCGAAAGTCGTAAGAGAACACAGTACCACACACAGTCACAAGAGGATCTGGATTTGAACAAGTATTTTGCAATAACCAGCACGGGGACATTCTGGATTTGGCGGGGGGGGGGGGGGGGCGGGATGAGAAACCCCCAATTCAATACAAGTTACTTTTGTGTGCCATAAAACAGGACTTGAGATTTATTCTGCAGGCCTGGAAATGGGGGGAAAGGCTTAAAAGTCAACAATTAACCTACAGCGATGATTGTAAAGTGAAACAATTGAATATGAGCAGCAAGTATTTCCCCCCTTCCTTTTCATCCCAGGTTATTTTCATTCATGACCAGTTAAGAAAAGAAAGGACCGTTTCTAGGGACATGAGACTAGTTTCTCCTGGAACTAGATATTCCACCAGGCATATGGGGGAGACTGGTCTTGTATACATCTTAGTGATCCTCCCTACCAGTTTCTTGTCAGGGGGGCTGTATAGTCATCTTGGCCCCACCTGAGTTGTAGTATGGACAGCAATGACCGTTCTCTCCCTGTCTCTCCTTCCCCCCACCCCCGCATGCACGGTTGCAGAGGTAGGCTGTACTACTCGCTATCTGGGAACTGTGTTCCGTATTAATTATGATGTCATTTTTTGTTATGTTTTAAATGTATTTCTAACTGCTGTCGTCCACTCTGAGCCCACTTGTGGGGAGGGCAGGCTAGAAGCCTAATTAATAACAATGATAACAGTTTGGGAGGGGCAAACTTAATGTACTGTAACTGAGCACAGCAGCTGTTGTTCTACAATGCCTGACCTGATCTACAAAACAAGGTAATTTAGAACGCAATCCTAAACAGGGCTTCTCAGAAGCCAACTGAGTTCTATTCAGCAGGCGTCTCTCAGGAAAAAGTTCTCAGGATTGCACTGTTAGGGTTCCCTTTGAAACAGACTGGCCAGGGTCTAGGGCTTGCATATGGCTTCTCAAGACCCCCTTCCTACTATACTCCCCCCATTCTCCTTAAAAGTGTTGGGGGACCTTCCGGAGCAGCATCTCCCGTGATGACAGAGGCTCTAACAGGCAGGGGGAATTCCCTGTGTATGCATACAAGCTCTTGAGTCATGCATACACACAACCAGGACAGTCTGGGTCCCAAGCATTAGACGGAATGCATTTATTAAAAACGAGAAACAAGAAGCACAAAGCTTTCACTTGGCACATGGGTTTTTTTTGCAGTTCTAACTGGAGCTTCTGAGTGAACACTTCCTCTGCCTTCTGTCCACAGTAGAACAAATTCAAATTGTCGTCATATAAAACAGGCCCTACATAGAGAGGCCGAGCTCTCCCTCAGATGGTAAGCTCGTGTCAAGAGAGCACCGTTTCAGATTGCAGGTGGGGATCTCCTGTGATCCAGTGCTCCTCCATGCAAAACAATCTCCTTCTCCTTAATGAGAGTTTTTTGAGGTGCAGGAAATCTTTTTTCCCCATGAGGGAAAATTCCATCACGGGAATGCCACCCCCCTGGCTCCACTCCTTCCAGAAGCATGAAGTGGTACAGTCCTAGATGTACGGTCGGATCCGGTCAGCTTTGCCACTGGTGAAAAGGGGAGAAGGCTATGCCGGGGATCACAGGCTCTGCATGGACAAAAGCCCCGTGGGATGGGGACTATAATAAGGAGGGGAATCAGGTGATGATGAGGGAATGATGGCTGGATCCAATCCACAGGCTTACTAGCTCAGTGAGGTCTAGGCCCAAGTGACTATTTACAGAACTAATTCTAAGCAGGATCGGGGCCTACTCGAGTCACCGCTCAGATGCTGTTCAAGGTCTGATTTCCAGAAAAAAGAGCTATTGCAGAGGAGGACATGAGGAGAGCCCACTTACTTGTAAATCTGTACTCATCCTCCCGTCTTCTGATCTCTAATTCTAAGAGAGAGGATGAAAACAGTAATACAAAGAAACAAAAAAGGCATTACTCTTACTGTAAGCCGCTTTGGGTCCACATTGAGAGGAGAGAAGTGGGATAAAAGTACGCAAATTTAAAAAAAAATACATCTCCGTCCCCTCTTGCCCTCTTCTGAATACATTTTTTGGGAGCAAAGGATTTTGTTTACTGCCACAAAAAAGGTCAAAAGGTATAACAACCCACCCTCGTTTTTGATCATTTGGGAGGGGAAAAAGGGAAAAGTATGAAAATAGCTGCGTCCAGAGCTGATAATGTAAACATGCATAAGTTTCAGAAGGTTACAGGTGAATGAAAAGAAAATACTGCGAAAGCAGACGGAGACTTTTGAAAAAGGCAGAACTAAGCCTTTGATCCTTTAAATCCTATTTCAATAACAAAGGGAACGTGCAGTGTGTCATGACAGAACCGTGGGAGGGGGGAGGGGGGGGGAAGAGCCTCTGAAATCTGTTATAAATATTCCGGTCTTTTCAGACCATGGCTGCCATATGTCTAGATATACTTCTGTACTATAAACCACCCTTTTCCAACAAATTAAACTCAGAATTATTATCAAGCATAACAAAAGCTATACTGTTAACCAGCAAATTAACAAAAAGGGGGTGGCATGTGGATTATGCCCTCACATCTTGGCTCCACTGTCATCTGAATTTTATTAATGCACTCAGGCACATTAATAAAAATATTCTCAAGTATATTTTTCAGGGTCTGGAGTATTAGTAATAAGCTGTAGCTTCTATCAGTCCTGCTTTACTTATGGCTAAAACAAAGCCATCTGAATGGAACCATTGAGGGTGCCTGGCCTTTTCAGCAACAATATATTTTAGTGTCTCTCAGAGATCCTCAGTAGAAGTACAAAGTGCATTCATCATTTCACAATGGAATATATTTTCCTGTATGACCCAAAAAATGCATGCGTATGAAGTTATTGCCAAAGCTTGTTTACATGTTAACTTCACACCATTCAGTGGCTGTAGATCAATTCATTTCTTAACCGGTTGCTTTTGGTACTGAATCCAATATTCAACTACATGGAGTTTTTTAAAAGTAATAATATGAGAAACTGAACACGTTAGGCTGGAGTGAAAAGTTAAGGTTTTTTTGTTGTGGTGTTGACAACCAGGGCTACCCTATCTTTATTTATATACTACAATACTTTGTCACAGCTTTAATAAAATTTTGAGAAACTGTGAAGAGTTTAGGATTAGGTTTTGTGCTAACGATAATGAGAAAATATTGCCATTAAAATACAAAACCCTGAAGACTGAAAAATGAGTCTGGTTTGTAATTTTGGGGCTGGGTCCTAGAGCCAAAGAAAATTGGTCAACGCTTGTATTAGCACATTTCAAACTTCTGGCCAGAAGACTTACAATTTATAAAAGAATTCCCTTTTCTGGTTCTTACGTGTTGGCAAGGTTAAGGTATGAAAGCAATGCAACCACCTAAGCAAAATACACTTAAACATCGCCATTATTTTGTTAAAGTCCGACTGTGTTAGTCCAAAGTCCAGGCGGAAGCCAAGCAGCAGTCCATATGGATGCTGCCCCTCTCTTTCTCATGCAGGCAAAAGCAACAGCGCAGGGACCCCAGAGTTTGGACTGTTTAAGAGCCCCTCACACCAAGACCACACAAAGAGGAGATGTCCAAATGGAAAGCACAAAGAGACCTACACATGTGACATAAACTGATTTACAAACCTCTTGGTGTTAAGGACGTCTGCTTTTCAACCTCGGCCTGCTGTCTTAGGTTAGCTGGGATGTTGTTATAGATTCTCTTGTAATGGTTATACACAGCAACGGAAAGCACCTTCTTGGCAAAACACTGGCCAACTACATACTTGTCGAGGTAGTTATAGATCTGGCAAAAGGAAAAAAAACTCATCAGAACCAAACCATCAGAAAGTGCATAATTAATACATATCAAGAGAGTGCAATTGGATACGGTCGTCAACCTGATAAAACACTTGATATTTCCAGTATCAGACTGGCCTATCATGAAAGAAACTCCTGATATTTCAGTCACCACAAATATGTGAATCAGGTCCGGAAGCCTTTCTGTTGCTGTGCAGGTGGTGCTGAGTTTAAAGAGACATTATTTTCAGTGGGCAGTAGACCTGGCCTCTGCACAGGGAAAATAATTGCCCTTCAACGTTGTTTAATTGCCGCTCAAGGGAAATAACAGCCCTTTAAAGTTTAAAGGGGGGGGGGCGATGTGCTTTGGACCAGCTGGGGCATGCTTCCTGTTCCTCCCAGCTCCTGCTACCTGTAGGAACTTCAAAATTATATTTTATTTTATTGTAATTTTGGAAGGGACATCATTAACATTTTCAATCAACTTGGGGAGTATTGATATTTTTCTGATATTAATTTCCAGATACAAATTTTCAATACGGTAGCAATGCTCCCAATATTTAATGAAAACGATAATCGTATCTTTCCTGAATTTCTGATAAAAGGATTAAATCAATAATTTTTGAAGTGCACACCCCTAACTCATATAACTAATTAACCTTAGTTAGAAGGTCCAGTTTTGGCTTGTCGCTCCGGGAATGAAATGAGCAGCTCAGTTAATTAATTGCACCTGCGAGTTGTTGCTGGGCTCGGTGTCCTTGGGTGGAAGGGAGTCCTGATTACGCACGTCCTCCTTCCCTGCTCTCAAGCTAGCAACGCTGATAGCGAAGTGTGCCCTGATTGGCTGACGCTACTAGAAAAGATGGCTCCTCGCTGCACTCTGTATCATGCTGCACACTCTCGCCGAGACTTCGTTTGACCATTCTATGCTACCTTATTCCATCGGCAGGTGAGAGACTTTGCTCCAGGTCAGGCCTGAGATGGCCAGAGCCACCTGGCATGGTTTTTGGACTTTGTGAGAATGAGCAACGCAAGCCTCTTCAGAGAAAAGCAAGCTGGCAAGCTTCATGTCTAGACAGATAGTTTTTGCAAGAAATAGATAAGCAGTTTGTTATTTTATTGCCTTTGCTTGTGCCTCACAAAGTGGTCCCTGCAGCCCTGCGCACACTCTCCTAAGCTAATAAACAACCATTATATTTAAACCTGTGTCTTGAATTTCTGACCAGCTGTGTGTAAATCTGCCCAGAGTAAAGAACCTGGAGATTGGGAAGTCTCAAACAAAACAAGGCAGTTCTACCCTCCAGGAGGGCTGCTAGGGGTCTGAGTGGCTGTGAGCAGTACTTGGGACAGTGGCCAGGGGGCTGAGCACCTAGGCAGGAGGCACCACACAAACCAGCAAAACGTCTGATCACACAAAGAGACGGTACTTTTTTGGGTGGAGGTGGGGGCTTCTGCTGGAAGGCCAGCTTCACAGCTTCGGCTGCCGACTCTGGCTCTTTGACGATGCTCTTCTTGGAGTCTGCTTCTGACAGTACCACAAAGAAGTGGTGGCACTTCTCACATTTCACAAAGCGGGTAGAAGCTACAAAAGCCATAAAAAAATGAGTTATGAGTTATCTTGTAACAATGAATAAAACTATAGCATTTTGTGCAGCCACAGGGGATGGGTGCAAGTCCAAGGAACTAGCCCACCTCATATTCATTTACAAAGGAACCTTTAAAACAAACTTTGTTTCATTTAAGTTATATACATATTAAAATGTTCGGTCAAGTTGGTTAATGTTTAACGTTCGAAAACAAGAAAAGGGGGGGGGGGTATCACTTCCACTAGAGTAGAACACCAAAGGAAAAGAAGTGAAGAGGCACAATTATGAAAAAGTTCGTAATTTACACATATACACCAGCTCCAATTACAAAATCTACAGTCACTACAATGTAATTGCTCAAAGTCCCAGTAGCCGTCAATCTCTCATCACAATGGATAGGTGTACAGTTCATGTAAGTGCAAGCTGAGACGTGACGCGTTGTCCGGGGACAACGCTCCGGATAAGTAGGTAGCAAGGTAGATGGGTGGCAACGAGTACGAGCCGGCAATTTCTTCGCTCGTTTCAGACCAAAAATGTCTTTCTTCAGGCCACAATGTCCGAAATGCTTAACGTTGACTTTCTCATCTCCACCCTCCCACTACAGCCCCGAATGTCCTTCCCGCAATGCTATTCCTAGGGTACAGGAAAATCCCAGAAACAGAATGACGGAGAAGTTGGAGAAATCTACAAAATAAACACCCCATTATATCAGCAGAAATCCACCACAGGATCCAACCAACTTTATATTTTTGATTTGGATTTTTTTAAAAGTCCAAAATATGTTTTCTTAAAAAAAAAAAAATGCAGCACAATTTACTGTTGAGATAATTGTTCAGTCGTCTCCCTCTTTTGCAGCCAAAGAACGTTTGCACTCAGAAAAAAATGAGCAGCATCAAGCAGTTTTAACTCCTTAAATATCTCAAAAGGCTTTCAGAAGGGAAAGCAAGAGCGGAGAGTTGTTAAGCAGGTACAATAATTATTTCATCTTGGATTTAAACATGTTGCCACCTCGGACCAAGAGAAGAAAAAATCCCACATTTTGAAATCTCAAAGTGACCAAGTAGTAAATACTTCAATCTCTGACCAAATTATGCTGGTAGAACATCCCAATTATAAATCTAATTTCATGGAGTTCTGGATCCCAGAGTTGGAATATTTAGAAAAAAAAGATCTCATACGTAGAGAGATCAAATCAAGTATATTATGAAACTCTGAGTTACATTTAATATATTGTGCTCTCTTTCTTATTTATTTATCTCTGCCTACAATCCATTTATACTTAAATATGTTCTAACTGTCTGGTTATTATGCTTAATTACCTATATTTGTTTATGGTTATTTACTATTTGCTGTCAGGCTTTGTTACAAGTTCACTTCAAATTATATTTATATTGCAACTGAAGTTAAATTTCTTTTTTAAAAAGTAGTAAATGCTTCCATAAACCTATATGTCAAATATGCATTGGCCAATCATGTGGGAAGATGTTTAGAGCAGGTGAAGGGTAACTAGATCCAATAATTCAAAGCCTTTAAGTGGAGAAGAAGAGCGACCGCTTTCTACTTTCCAGGAAGAAATATTACACCAATCTTTAGATATGGTCCTCCCAATAAACAAACATGCTCAGTTTTGTTAAAGTTGCTTAACGGGGCCCAGTAATATTCCTCAAGACAGACAGCTTATTACTCAATAACGTAATTCTAACTTGTGAAGTTATTTCTGTCTTTTAAGGGTGGAGGCATGTTCGATACCTCATTTGTGAATGCTCTACTGTAAATATGGTGTCAAAAATAGGGATGCAAATCATTAAACATTTAAACGATAACATTATTTTACTATACTATCATGCTGTGAACATTTAAATGTTTCCCGAGGCTTTTCAAGATCACCTATGCCTGGGGAGTAAGTATTTTCCAATGCTGGCTTTACTGCTTAATTGGAATAGAGAAAGTTGATCGGTCATATCGGTTCACGAAAAATCCAAAACCAAGAACCAAATCCATGGAACAACCTTTATTGGGGCATTGGCCACTACAAGCCTTTAGTCTTTTAGGCACAGCCAAACACAGCCAGTATATTGGGTATTTACACACATCTACTGGCAACAGGTACCAATAGGTTGGGGTCAAACCAGGCACAGCAGGGAAGCTACCTTGGCTGCTCAGAGGTCTGCCCTGCCACTGTGGCGTGACTGAGCATAATTTTTAGAAAAGGTGAGTGCAGGCGAAGCTCTGACTTAATGTCTGTTTGACGTCTCTGGATGTGAGCCAGGTTGTTGGGGAAGTGCCAAAGCAATGGAGCACAGCAAAGAAAAACAGGAGAGGGAGGAAGCTTTGGCTCCTCTCCCCTCTTAATATCAAGCAGATGCCCTCCTACAGGAACAACATACACAGCTACCCTTGGTCTTAATCACACCAGTTATCAGGTAGGTTGCAATGCTGGTCTGTAGTAGAACGGCAGGATTTGAGTGCAGTGCCACCTTAGAGACCAACGAGAGTTTCAGGGCACACGCTATCGAAAGTCAGAGCTCCCTTGTTCAGATACCTCTATGATGCTCAAAATTTATAAACTTCTTTTTATCAGATATGTGAAGGAGGAAGCTTTGACTCTTGCAAGTTTCTGCCCTGAAAATCTTGTTGGTCCCTAAGGTGCCGCTGGACTCAGTTCCGCCAATTACCAGGATGCTGACAGACCAGATGGCGATGACTGGTTTTCCCAGATCCTGGAAAGACAGGGAACACCACCAGAGAGTTTTGATCAGCAAGGTCACCCTCACGTTCCTGATCACTTCAGAAGGGGAGACATGGGGGGAAGACATATCATAACTCCCTGCTTCTATCCTAAGCTGCCACCATACACATGGCTGGGCTTCTAGAAACCAGCTGTGCGTTCTCTACATTCCTGTGAAGGGGGGGGGGGGGAAGTGCCAACTAACTACTGACAAGTTCACGATCAAAGCCCTCATAGCCTTGGAACTCATAAGCAGGACTTCTACCACCAGGGACTCAAATGCTATTTGTGTGTCCGCCAGTTCTTTGCAATTGCTAGAAACAAACATACTGATGTCCCTTTGCTAAGGGTGGTTATTTCCACAGCTGAGCCGGCAACCTTTTGAACACAGTTAATTAGATTACAAAGAGACTGGCCCCACTGAGAAGATTCAAGCTATGCGCAGCCCCTCTAGAGTCAAAGCAGCTAGAGAGACCAGCAACTTAGAGAAAAAAAGGACCCAAGATATTACTTCTTTCAAAATAAGGAAATGTGATAGGCCTCCAAAGAGACACCTATTATACACAAAATGAAGCTTCAGAAGGCCAGACCCAATTCCTACGGCTGTCCTGGAATGCCCTCAAGCCCATGCTGGTGCCGCATGACTTCCTCAGCACAAAAAGGTTAGCCACGTGAAAAATGCTGTTTCAGACCTTTGTACCCTTAAAGGCTTTTTGGACACTGAGATTACATGGGCAAATACCAAGCAAACTTGCTTCTGACCCACGGTAACCAACGCGCCAGCTGTTTACAGTGTGGTTATGCCACCTCCCCTTCCCACACACTGAGTCTCAATTAACAGGATGGCATTATTTTTACATGTGCATAAACCAATAGACTGTTAAGGTGTTGCTATATATCTGGCCAAAACAACGTTTGCCTTCAAGGAAAGTGACTGGTAAAGCATGTAAGACAATCTGCAGAGCGACTCTTGGGAGCCTTCCAAGGCGACACCTTTTCAGGCCATGCAGCCACCACTATTATGAAGACTGCAAGAACAAGATGTGCAGGTCTGTGTATCAAGAGAATCACTCCATACCCTTCTGGGCTTGTTCGGATATAACAATTGCCTTCAAAACTATGCAGCTGGAATGCTTTCTGTGGAATGTTTTGCAGGGACTGGCAAGATGGTTCAATTTCCTTTCTGATGGCATCACATTTTGAGATGCCAAGCCCTGTATAGAGCTGCAAAACCTATTTACGTTCTCAAATGCCTGCATTTATTCATTTAGAACATTTATATGCTGCCTCTCCAAAAATCTGCTCGAGGCAGGTTATAACTAAAACAACAGGTTTTTAAGAACCAAGTTGTTTTTAAAGTAACGTGGGTTTTTTCCAGCCTGTGTGATACACACCTCTCAGGCTATAAAAGCCCTGATGGCTACACGTGGATGCTCCCACCCACTCTGTGGTTGAGCTCAGACTAGAGGGAAGGGGGGCTGCTTTGGCAGTATCCTTCCCATACCCCTGCATGCTCTCTCAACTTCAATGCCCAGAAAGCCCTGGATGAGTCCTCCTAAACCTAACTAATCCTGCTCCGGTTTAAATGCCTTCCTTCCTCTGCAGACTAGATGTCAGCGGGGCAACAGTGACTGCTTCAAGGCTGTCTGCTCACTGGACCCCATCTGCTGAGGTGTCTGGGGATGAAGGATGCTTTCTCGGCACTTGCTGGAGTTGCAGTTAGGTATTTGCTGGTTTCCAGCTCTGCTTAGTTTGGGGCCCTTTGGGGCATGCTGTCTGCAGACCCCATCTCAGCAGGTGACTGTCGCCTTCGGTGCCATCTGGGACTGGCCTGCGGACTCATCTTGCATGGTAAGATACCCTTCAAAACTTGTTATGTACAAGGAGATATCAGGGATTATTCAGGGTTCCCATGATTCTTCTGAGAAGCCCACTTGGATCTCAAATTGGACATGAACACCCACTGAATAGAATACAAAGATTTGGGTTTTAATCCCTGTTCAGTCAAAAACTCAACTGGGCTTCTTTAGACCAGCCGCGTGCACTCAGCATAGCTTACACCACAGTGCTGTTGTGAGGATAAACTGGGATAACCCTCCGGCATTCCACTCTGAGTTCCTCGTAGGAAGAGTGGGAGGCAAATATGAGAAAGGAAACAAACGAACAGAGGCAGCAGTCATGCTGGAACCCAGTTCTGATCCTCCTCTAAAATTCGTCAGCTCAAGCGAGCTTAATACCGCCTAGACTGGCTCTGTCAAGAGACAGAAATAATCTCCTTCCAACCAGCTCAACGGCAACGGAGAGACTTCCAAATGTTAATGATGCAACTTCAGTTATCAAGAGAAAAATCATATCCTGATCGTACTTTCCAGGCTTGTCAAAAGCTGTCTGTTGCAAGAAAGAGTGCTGAGTCAGTATCTGCAGAGATAAGCTACAGCTTCTGCCACTCAAAACTCTGCCCGCCTTTCCCACTTGAACTGCACAATCAAATAAGCGATACCTTCCAACACACTCCAATGTCCTGCCTGGAGAGCCATTTCAGCTGCCACAGATGGAAAAGGTGTTAAGGCAGAACTGACACTGAAGCCACTAATCTCCTAGCAATTATGCCTAGTCAGAAGACAAACTACTTCTTTAGTTTCACCAACCTGACACACAAAAGGAGAAGCAGACACTACACAGCGAGTCAAACAAGATTCTTCTGAAATTACTATGGAAGAGAAGAGGTCAGGCAGGTTTTTTCCATATATCACAAACAAGTGCCCTACACTTGGGGCTTGCCAGATGTTATTCTGTCTCACACACACAAAAAAACCCATGACGGTGGCAATCGGGATTTCTGCAGAACATATGCAACCAACATTTTAGAACATCCTTCACTCCCTGCCTGTCAACACTGCTTGTGTGTGGTACTGAACTGGTTTGGAGTATTCCATAATTGGGTGATCCAGTGACAACTTCAAGACACACAGGAGAACCACAAATATCACACAATGACGATTGTAGCAGCGTGTAATGAATCAGTGCTGCATGTGGGTTACTCCTTTCAAGAAAGAGCAAGATTTGAGTCCAGTTGCACCCTAAAAGCCAGAGGTTTTCTAGGGCATAAGCTTTAGAGAGTCAAGCTCTCTTTGCCCGAAAGCTTATATCCTGGATCCTGCATCTTGAAGACCATTGAAATTTTCCAGGATATAAGATTTCTGGCAAAGACAGCCTGGCTCTCTAAAGCTTATGCCCTAGAAAACCTCATTGGTTTTTAGGGTGCAACTGGATTCAAATGTTGCTCTTCTATTCCCAGACCAACACATCTGAAGGTCATAGTCCCTCTCTATACTGCCTTGGTCAGGCCGCACCTGGAGTATTGTGTGCAGTTCTGGAGGCCTCACTTCAAAAAGGATGTGGACAAAATCGAGAGGGTGCAGAGGAGAGCGACGAGGATGATCAGGGAGACTGAGCCCTACGAGGAAAGGCTGAGGGCCTTGGGAATGTTTAGTTTGGAGGAGATTGAGAGGGGACATGATTGCTCTCTTTAAATATTTGAAAGGCTGTCATTTGAAGGAGGGCAGGGAGCTGTTCAGTTGGCAGCAGAGGGTAGGACCCGAAGCAACGGGCTTAAATTACATGCACAAAGGTACCGGCTGGATATTAGGAAAAACTTTTTCACTGTCAGAGTAGTTCAAAAGTGGAATCAGCCGCCTAGGGAGTTTTCAAGAAGAGGCTGGATGAATACTTGTCAGAGATGCTTTAGGCTGATCCTGCACTGGGCAGGGGGTTGGACTAGATGGTCTGTATGACCCCTTCCAACTCTATGATTCTATGAAACTCCTTTCATCTAAATAGACTTTACCTGTTCTAGACCTACATGCCTATTTGCACTAGGAATGAAACTTGTCATCCAGAAAGCAACGATGAAAAAAAGTAATCAAGGAAACAATTTTTTTTTAGCTGTTTCACCAAAAGCAAACTTCTAGAGAATCCCTTTGTTGCACTCACACACAAAGGTCTCCACGTGTGTGCATAGGTCACCACATTTCGGGCAACGCAGCTGGTTTCCACCTTTGCCGGAGCTTCCAGAACTGGACTTTTTACCGCTGCCTTCACCAACCGTTTTCTAATGGAAATAAACAAGATTTTAGAATTAGTCTAATGATGTCTGATTTGCTACTTGCACACTTTTTAAGAGAAGCAGATCTATTACAAACAAGCTGGGATTTCTGCTTTATCCCTGTCCTCTCTTCCCTAAGTTGCACCCCAACTTTTTTTGCACTCAAGCTGGCAGCTAAATGTTCATAGCCGAGATAAAGGAAATATCCCCAACATATGCCAGAACCCTGCTAGTTCACTAAAAGACTAGAAGTAATCATTTTAAAAAGTCTCTCATTAACACAAAGAAAATTAAAGGTTTTTTTTTTTTAACAAGATTGCAATGAGCACAGGAAATGTTAAACTTTTAAAGAACTTGTCTAGAAAAAAATATATATATACAATCAGAAAATGGCTTTTACTCAGAAAAATCAGAAGAGAGGATGAAAAATACAGGAGCAGAGGGACATGCCAAAGACAGAGCAAAAAGCAAGAGATGAATAGTGCAGTGGGAAGTATTCCCCCTGCAGTAGTAACAACTGAATAATTTTTCTTACCATTACACCATTGCTCTTTTGTGTAAAGGGGAACTAAGCCCTGTTTTAACTAAACTTCTCTTGCTCATTTAAGATATTATGCTAAACCATGGCCTGCTATGGCTTAATGCTGCTTGTCATTCCCTGTTTCTATAGCATCGGAAGAAAAGAGCTGTGACTCTCAAAAGCTCATACAGAAATAAATGTTGTTAGCCTTTAAGGTGCCCCTGGAGTTTTGTTTTATTTTGCTATGACAGACTACGATGGCTACCTCTTTGTAAGCATTGCTATAGGAGAGACTCATTCAAATAAAAGAGAGCACACAGTCAAAAGCGACCGAACCATTCTGAATGCTTGCTTTCAGTTTCTGGAATATCAAACTGTCTTTTTTAAAAGAGAGAAACCCACATTACCTTACTGCTGTCTCCAGAACCTTCTTTGCCTGCACCATCTTTTGAAGCAAAGTAGGCTGGCGTTTCTGAAAAAGTTCTAAATGGAACATTTCTTAGAGACCGAGTTTCAAAAGTTCCAATTAAACCCAAAACAGGGAGACGAGAACGGCCACATGTAATTCCTAGAAAAAGGGGAAAAGGCATTACTTTGTCTCATACCATAACATCATGATGGCATTATAAACAGTCTAACCACGATCCAGCTAAAATCATTTTAGGTAAAAGTTAAAGGTAGTCCCCTGTGCAAACACCGAGTCATTACTGACCCATGGGGGGACATCGCATCATATGTTTTCTTGGCAGACTTTTGTCACGGGGTGGTTTGCCATTGCCTTTCCCAGTCATCAACATTTTACCCGCAGGAAACTGGGTACTCATTTTACCGACCTCGGAAGGTTGGAAGGCTGAGTCAACCTTGAGCTGGCTACCTGAACCCGGCTTCCGCTAGGATCGAACTCAGGTTGTGAGCAGAGCTTGGGCTGCAGTACTACAGCTTACCACTCTGTGCCACGGAGCTCCTAAAATCATTTTATTTGGGGCTTAACCCTAGTGAACCTTATTTCCATGAATGGTACGACTTATTGCCCATTTGGGCCTTTTTCTTCTTCCATACCAGTCAACGGAAAAAATCTTGGTAAATAAAGCGTCATCACTGCATGATGATCATGGTTTTTTGGATCAAGGAGGTGGACTTTTAGCAGATTTTTTAAACACGTTATAAGGCTTGCTACATGAACACACAAAACTGCCTTATATTGAATCAGACACTTGGTCCATCAAAGTCCACCATCTACTTCTACTGGCAGAGGCTCTACAGGGTCTCAGGCAGAGGTCTTTCATATCACCAACTGTTAGATCCTTCTAACTGGAGATGTCGGGGATTGAACCTGGGACTTCTGCATGCTCTCTCACTCTCCCACAGCCCCACTCCTAAAATACAGGATGAGGAACAATGCCGTCAAAAACATAACTTTACAACAACATTGCAGTGATCTGACATCATGGAGGAATTCTGATCCAGCAGCCCAAGGAGTTCATCTCAACTGAGGAGGTACATCCATACACACCAAGGAACGTGCATGCGGACTGAAGTGTACGTGATGCAATTTAAGGCTAGGGGAGCTCCAGGAATGCAGAGGAGCTTTGGCACCAGAAACCTGTTACAGGATCGGGTCATAAAACTTTGTAACAAAAAGATGAACACCCTAAACTTGAAGCAGGATGAAGATTGGGCTGAGAGTGTGAGACAAACGTCACTTTATTCAAAAGGTATTACTGGGCTCTCTTAGGAAGCAATTAGCTTTTTAAACTGTAAAATAGTTGTGTTTTGGGGGCAGAGTCCTTTCAACAAAAAAGGCAGACAAGAATGAATATATCAAATCTAAAAAGCTAAACATTTAAACTGAGCAAGCAAACTTTCTCTATGTGCACATTCTAGAGCACTGACAGATGAATTACTTCATAATGATTACCACAATACAGAAGCATACAGTTTCAAATATTACTATTACTACCTACTAAATGCTTTTTAAAAAAAGAACTTTAGAATAATTCGCAAAACATCTGTCTGCTGCATCAGAATATCTTTTGCACCAACTAGAAGCACTTCACTATTTGCAGTAATAATTATTTTAATTTTTTAAAATAATTATTCTCAACATACAGGTTTAGCAATTCACAACACCCATGAGCATATTATTTTAAGTGGCGTTCTCACTTTTAATCTTGAGGGTATTCCAGATGACTGGTCCAAAGAAAACACAGAATAAGACACTGAGGAAAAATGCAACGTCCTAAAGTCGAAACCTTGACTCCGCTAGAAAAAGTATGCCCAAAATAGTATCTTACATCAGCACTGGAGATTCTTCCCTGATAAGAATATTCCAAATTGTATCCCTGCTTGGTTACAGCAAGATAACAAACAAGAGAATATACCAGGAACTCAAAGTATCTTGAATTCTAAATCGAATACAAAACCCACTCAACTGTCAGTGTATCTGTTACACTTTGCCAAGTGAGAATATTTCCTAGGATTTGAATGTACTCACTCACCACTTTTGATACGTGGCCTGTTTCAATTTGCTTAAAAAGTGATGCTATCAAATATAAGGTAAAGATTATACTGACAGAACAGCAACGCTAGACTAGCCATTCAGAAAGGCTTTTCAGTTTTTAACATTTTTCACTTTTATATGAAACTGATATGTATGATATGCCTCAGAATTAAAAGATAATGGCTTGATCCTTTTGGTGAAAGCTTACTAATAAGTTAGCCAGAACAATTTCGAAAATACCTTCGTGTACGGAACTTACAACACACCACTATTATAGTGGGATTTAATGAGTAATAAATATTAAGGATTATAAGAACTCCAGTAAATTATTACAAGATAAAAAAATTATACATTAAATCCAAAAGAGGATTAGACAGCAAAGAGAGCCCACAGAAGAAGCCTAGTATGTTAAGCTGGAAGGGGAACAGGGGAAAAAACAACAACACTGCTGTCACTCAGCTATTGTGGCTAAGTCAGGATTGTTCAGTAGGTCAATAATCCAAGACAGCTTTCTTTCACAATCCAGGGGTCCAACTGTTTGCTCAAATGCCCTTGGTGAGGGAAATGGTAGATCATTGTTTTGGCGGTGGATATTGGAAGTAGGAGAACTCCTAAGCAAAAACAGAGTTCTCTTGTTGATTTCTGGTGGGGAGAGCCACACGCCAAACCCTCACAATTAATCATGTCTGCATACACATAAATATTCCCTCAATTCCCATACAAATTATTACTTTAAGATAGAGATGGGCACAAACCAAAATATGAACCGGCAGTTCGGCATGAACCGGCAGTTCGTCAGAGCCTATTTCTGACGAACCGCCACGAACTTTAGGCTGGTTCGTTTTTTGGTTTGTCACTGCAAACAGCCTGCCACCGATCAATCAGTTTTCTAGGCAACAGGGGATGGGCTTCCTACAGACCTTCTGCTGACCCAGAAGTGGCCTTCTGCTGGCCTGGAAGTGACCTTTACTGACCCGGAAGTGATGGTTTGCTGACCCAGATATGACGTTTTCACGAACCAAATGAACAGATTTGTGAACTGGGGCAGGTTTGTGAAAGTTTGCGGTTTGTAAAATGCAGCGAACCACAAACCACACGGTTTGGTTTTTTCCCAGTTCGTGCCCGTATCTACTTTAGGAGAAGCTTTACAAAGACAGGTTACGGCTAAATGAGAGTAATGATGAACTCTGCCTGTATATGGAGAGCAGAAAGGTTGCAGGTGGATGTCTCTCTGTCCCAGCACGGTGTATCGTCATTTGAAGTTGGATGAAGCATTACACTTTTTTGGTTAGCTTTAGTTGGGACGGGCTAATCAAAATTCTTTGCAAGCAGAATTTTTACACTGAGGGTTTTGCTCTTTTTTAATTTAAAAAGCCTCTCTTTGAAACGTTCTGGGTCAGAGCAGGACATGTTCCACAGGTCTGACTGACCTCAAGGAATCCCTGGCAGGAACTGCCTCCTCCCATCATGGGCTGTACACCAGCACAAAGAACTGAAAGATCTTATGCAATACCTTCTGAATAGTCAAGGCTCTGCTCTACTGAACATAACCCCTAGCCTATATGAAGCAACACAACTTTACAAAGTTCTTCCCAGCCCACCAACCCGGGAAGCATGTTTAGGGACTGTTTTATAGAAGCATTTGGGATAGAAGCTTGATTCAGGGAACAGTTGACAGAAGGAAGAAGAGGAGGAGGGAGCAGAAGCAAAAAATGACAACAGTAAAAACACTGGAGACTGCAACTTTTAATCAGCAGATTACTCAACTACATGTTTAGTTGATTAATAAGCAAGAGTGCACTGGAGTCAGTAAGATGAGGATTAAAAGTATATGGTTTTGTTTCGGAAAGCTAAGCTAACATCCTTTTAATAATGGGCAACAGCTTTTGTTTATTTATTTAAATCCTGCTTTTCTCCTTAATGGGGACCCAAAGTAGCTTACAACCATTTTCCCCTCCTCCATTTTATCCTCACAACCACTGACCTGTGAGCTAGGTTAAGCTGCAGAATCATCTAGCGAACCTCTATGGTCAAGTGGAGATGTGAACCTGGGCCACCCAGATCCTAATCTAACACTTTAAACACTACCCCACACTGGCTAGAGATCTGTTCCTGAATTGTAAGTTGGCCCATCTGTATCCTTCCAAACTTCCAAACGGTAAATACTGAAGGAGAAGGGAGGAGTGGTTGGTAATACGCAGAGGTACACAAAAATGCAAACTGATGAAATGTTTTCTGTTGCTCACAACAGTTTACATAGCAACTTCAAGGCTTCCAAGTAGTTATATTAGCAGAGATTCCAGATGGAAGAATCTGTTATTTAGAGACAGGCTAACAGCCTTAAAGTCTCAACACCAACACCCTGCAGTATTGGAGGAGGGATTTGCATAACCCTGTTAAGGTAGGGCACCTTTTATTTTCTTTGTGTTACAAAGGGCAGGCTATAAATAAAGTAAATAAATAAATTGGTGGTGGTACCACATAGCCACTAAGGATCCCGGGGAAAGTGGTATATAAATAAATAACAAATAAAAACAAATACATACGTATTTACTACTTTTATATACTTTTCTTCTACCAAGGCACTTCACAATTAAAAAAAAAATGGCTACAGCATAATATTAAAAGGGAAAGGGAGGAGTAATAAAGCCCAGTGCGTTTTTGCTGGTTAGAACAGCAATATGATAACCGATTCCTATGTGTAACACATGGATCAAATTCATTTACTGCATTTATATGCTTTCCTTCTCCCATTATAATCTGTCTAGAAGAGTGGGTATATACGCACAGTTATTATTACTATTACTATTCAAGGCAGCATTCAATGCAAAACATTCCCTGCAGTTTTTACAGTAATGGCAACTGTGTAGTTGGATAGTTACCACACTAACAGTGCAATCCTAAACAGAGTTATGTCAGTCTAAGCTCACTGAAATCAATGGCTTAGGCTGAAGTAACTCTGTTAAGGATTGCACTGCAAGTATCAGAGGTGTGGATTTGAACTCCCATTCTACCAAAGAGCTCAACAGGTGCCCTTGGGCCTGTCAGTCAACCCTACAGGTTTGTTGTAAAGATAAAATAGAGGAGGGGGAGAAACCCACAAGCTGAGGCCAGCTGTAGGTGGCTCTGTGGACCAGAACCTACTACTACATGGTTTCAGGTGGACAGTCGTGTTAGTCTTCACTAGTTAGGCAACACACAAGTCCAGTAATACCTGAAAAGCTAACAAAAACTTCCAGGGTAAAAGCTTCCATGGCCCAGGCTTCACACATTTTGGTGTGTCAACAGCCATTTTATCAGATCCCCCTTCCTCAGCCCATAGATGCTTGTGTATTCACTGTTTGTTTCTTTCAAAGCTTACTTAGCTGGGACTTTCTGTAAGCTACTCTGGACCCTTCTGAGGACGAGAAGCAGCACAGAAAAGCCCCAATAAGGCAAGCTAGCAAAGGCAGATGGGACGCACACGACTGGCCTACTTTAGAGGGCTGTTGTAAAGCAAGTTAAGAGGTACATAAAGTTGGAGGGTTTGGGGGTGGGTGGGTAGCCTAACTACTCCCTCATCCATAAACAGATTTCGGCCAAGAGGTTTCTCGGAGTTCAGACTCAGAGGGTGGGGTTGCCAGCTTCGGGTTGGGAAATACCTGGAGATTTGGGGGGTGGGGGTGGACAGGGTTTGGGGAAGAGAGGGGCCTCGGCGGGGTATAAAGCAATAGAGTCCACCCTCCAAAGCAGCCATTTTCTCCAGGGGAACTAATCGTTGATGGCTGGAGATCAGTTGTAATTCCGGGAGATCTCCAGGTCCTATCTGGAGGCTGGCAACCCTGGGGAGGTCGAGCGAGGCCTAGTCTGGGTTGGGGGGCTTGAGGGGCGTAGCCAAGGCCTGGTGACGGGCCTGGCCTGGCCTTGGCTGGGGAGGTGGGGGAAGCGCTGCCCTCCCTCCTCCCCCCGGCCGTTACCTCTGCGCGCCGAAGGCAGCGAGGAGCCGAGGAGCCGCGCGGCCGCGGCGCAGGTGTTACAGGCCGCCATGGCGGCCGGGCCTCCTCCCCTCGAGCCCGGAGAGCGCCCCAGCAGCGAGCCAAACCGCAGCCGCCTCCGCTCAGCCCTTCTTCCCTGCCCCACCGACAGTCACCTCCCTGCCGTTCGACGCCTCTGTGGCGTCACCAGGCCCCGCACGTCCTCAGGTCGCAGCGAACTACAGCCCCCGGCGGGCATCGCGCAGCGCCTCCACACCGTCTCGGACGGAATGTCTCGCGCGCTGCATCTTGGGAAGTGTAGTCCAAGCGACATAAACAGGGAGGAAACCGTAACCTCTTACGGCGGGTTGGTGAAGAGTTGAGATTTTATTGGCTTCTTGAGAGAGGCCTGTTGGAGGGGTGCATTATGGGAGTTGTACCTTCGGTGCGCTCGCTTGCTGGGAGTTGTAGTCTGGTTATTTATTTTTGTTCTTGTTATTATTACATGTGTATTAGTACGTATTAATAATAACGCGTATGACATATCAACATCAAGAACAATAATAATATAGATTTCTCATGATGTGTAGATATTCCTAGGATGCAGCCCTAAATACACTCGGAAACCAGCTCTGCTGAACTCAATAGGTATGGTTGCCAATCTCCAGGCAGGGCCTGGAGTTCTCTAGGAATTATAACTGATTTCCAAATGACAGAGATTAATCCTCTTGGAGAAAAATATGGCAGCTTTGGAGGGCGGACTCCATTGCATTATACTCCACTGAGGCCTCTCTTTCCCCTCTCCAAATCCTAGTGGCAAACCCAAATCTCCAGGAATTTCCTACACTGGAGGTGGCAAGTCAAGCTTAGTATTGCAGCATTAATCAAATCAGCTCACATTTTGGAAAATATTTATTTAAATCACATACACACACATTCTCTGTCTTTCCTTTGTGGCTCAAAGGGGGCTTACAATTCCAAAATTAAAAACATACAAAATACAATAAACCCCATAACTCCCCCACCCCCACAAAATCCTAGTTCCCTCCTTGTATCCTACTAGCATTAGATCTCAGCTACATGAAAAGTCGTCTTTGTTAATGTCTACCATTTCACACAGAGTATGTACCAGCCTTCTCCTATGGGTGGCAGCAAGAATCCAGGAGTCACAGGTAAGAAAGAAAAATCACACCTGTCTAAAACAGCTCTGCTGTGTGTTGCAGATTAAACCAATTGCCTTTTTATAGAAACCAAAAAACGATTTCTAGAAAAAACTGCATGTAAGTACCAGTGTGATCCTAAATGGAGTTACATCTAAGTCAGTGGGCTCAGAACAGTGTAACTGTCTTTATAGTGCCATCCAGATAGAGTTGCATTCCATTCACGACTGCACTGTTAGGACTGTAGTATAAAGTTTGCAGTCACACAACATAATTTTGTTATGGGAAGTCAACCACAGATTGTATTGCATACACATAAACATAATGACCTAAATTTCTGGCTGTTTTATCTTTTCCTAGGAAGCAACAAAATGAAAGATTAACATGTAAGTAAATTTTAATTTTTTTAAAAAAATTACCCTGACCTGAATGACCTTGGCTACTACTTGGGTAGGAGACCACCACGGACATCCAGGGTCACAGTGCAAAGGCAGACAATGGAGGCCTCCCAGAATTACAACTGACCTCCACATGACAGTGATCAGTTCCCGTGGAGAAAATGGCCAATTTGTAGCATGGACTCTACACCATTATAACCCACGTAAATTCCTCCCCTTCCCAAATCTCATCATCCTCAGGCTCCATCTCCAGTCTCTCGGAATTACTCATTCTGGTGTTGGCAATGCTGACGCTTGTGGAGGCAAAGGGGGTTGAAGGAGGAGCTGGGGGTGGGCACGGTGCCTGCAGAAGAGCCTGTTGGAGGGTATGGGCCAGCAGAAAATAACCTGCCATCTGAGTTTAGTTCATTTATACCATGCCTTCCTCTCCAATGGAGAACCCAAGCAGCTTACAGCATTCTCCTGTCCTCCATTTTATCCACTGTCCTCCATTTGTCCACTGTCACCTGTTGTTCCGATGCAGAATAAGGGAATTTGGTATATACTGATTCATTGTATTCTAAAACAATGAGGCAGGCAATATGCAGATTTGACGCTATCAAACATGGGCTTTATACTTAGTGGAAGTAGCTAGCTCACTACAAAAAGTTACATGTCCTTCTTCAGGTATTTATACATATTATACACATTTATACACATTTTTTCATCTTACTCTGCCAATGCATCAGCAGTCAGGAAGAGATGCATGCCTTACCCTGACTGGATTATTTATTGGATGGTGCTTTCGTTTTTGCTTTGCATCATAATAATGCAACATACTTCAATTGGTGTGAACTGGGTCTTTTAGCCTCTTTTTGGAGTAGCTCCTCTTATTTTCTGTTTGCAACACTAACCGAGTCAGTGTGGTATAATGGATAGTCTCAGACTTGGGAGACCCAGGTTTGAATCTCTGCTGTTCCATCGAAGTTTGCTAGGTGACTTTGGGGAAGCCACACTCTCAGCCTAGCCTACCTCACATGGTTGTTGTGATGATAAAATGGAGGAGAGAATGATGTTAGCTGCTTTGGATCCCCATTGGGGAGAACAGTGTACTATAAATGATGTAAATGAAAATAAACAAACATTTCAAAGGTTTTTTTAAAAAAAGTTAAGCTGTTTAACCTTTTATCTACTGTCATTTACTTTATTGTGGTTTCAGTTGGGGAGATACTTATTTTATGGGTATATTGGTGGGATTTAAAGTGCAGTCCCAAGCGGAGTTAAGCCCTCTTAAGTCCATTGAAGACAACAGGGTAACAAGTTAGAATGGTGAAACTGTGCTGGGATGGCACTGCCAGTTGTCTGATCATTAGCGTTCCCGGGAATCGATTAATTATAGGATGGAAATATATTATTGTGAATTTTGAGAGCAAAGAAAGACCAGAAGGTCCCACATTCTAAGGGGTAAGTGTGTAACTGTATGTTGTAGAGCAGACAAAAACAAGGTCCACACACAAGAATAAATGATCCAATCTGTGTGGGTGTGACAATTTATGCCACAGTAAATTTGACAGCTTTTAACTACACCGAGTTATATGATGTGTGACATTTATTTAAAGAGACAGTTTGTTGTTTTGGTTGCAACATATCTACAATCTGGGATTTCTCAGTGTATTCTGATCAAACCCTGAGATATGGCAACCTCTCACGGAATACAATAGGAGCTTATTTTTATTAACAAGGTGAGGATATAAGCAGGAGTCTTGCGGTAGTTTAAAGATTAAGAGGTTTTTTTTAAAAGCAGATGCGTGTAATGGGACGACGTTAGGCGAGCACAAAGAGAAGAGGGGGGAAAGTTGGAGCAAGGCCATGCACTACAGAAAAAAAACCCCACCTATGCAGGGAGTGGGGAAGGGGAATATAATGATATAAAATTCAAATACTAGCAAAGAAAGTACAGAAACCACGCACAAAAGCAGTTTGCCTACTTTTGCTGATTACTGCTAAACTATTTTCCCGTCTGCCTGTGAATTTAACTGTATTATCTCTATACTCCCTACATTGTATAACCCTGCTTATATATACGCATGGATTATAATGGATGACAATGTAAGATTCAAGCCAGTTCCCTCAAATCTTTAAAGCACCACGAGTACCACCAAGTTATTTATCCTACAACGCCTCCGAAACGCGGAGGACTAGAAACTCCAGCCCAGCAGCAAAAACCCCTCCCGGGCCGCCTCTTTTCCCTTCCCACGCCTGTCTCTTGCTTTGTTCCCATTCCGCCAAAGGAAGATCACGTGACCCCAACCGAGGCACCCTCTTTTCTTCCGCCTCGGTAGCCATGGCGGCCCTCGGTCCCCGCCCCCAGGGGGTCGAGGACCGTATCCCGATTGGCGGGCGGGCCTTTAGCTCCCGCCCACGCGAGGGGCAGAGCGCGCGGGCGGGGCCAGCGTGCCGCGAGACGAGGAAGCGGCGGTTGGAAGCGGCCGTTGGGAAGGTACCACTGAGGTGGTGGGGAGGAGGGGAGCCGCTGAGCCTCCCCTTTCCTTGGGGTCCCCCCCCCGACCGAAGAAGGCTTGGTGAGGAGGGGGGCGCCTGAAGGGAGAGGCTGGAGGAATCCCCCTGCTGAAGACATTCGTCTTTTCTTCTTGGGGGCGGGCCATGAAAACTATGGGGGGGGGCTGTCTGTCCCGGGGCTTGTGGGGAGGAAAGTTGCCCCCTTCTGGCTGGTGCTTTGGGGGCTCTAAAAGGTATAAAGGGGCTGTCAAGGGAGGGGCTTTTTGTCATTTTTAAAATCTGTGTTGGGGAGGGTCCCAAGGCTAGGGGGCAACTTTAAAATGTGCAGCAGTCGTAAAGAAGGAGAAGGTCTGGCTTGTTTGTCTCCTTGGACCATTTTCTTCCCCAGTTATTCATTGGTGTTTGTTGGTTCCTTCAAGACTTGACACATTTTAAACACCTTTTTTTCTACGCTGAAATTCCAGAGGAGTGTGAGGGCAAAACAAAACAGTCTGTTTTGTGATAGATCAAGATGGGTAGCCATACTAGTGTAGTGGTAGAAAAGGACAAGAGTCCAGTAGCTCCTATAAAACTAATCAAATTTGTGGTAAGGTATGAGCTTTCGTGAGTCACAGCTTGTCTCTCCAGATCCCAAAAGTTCAGTAGCTCCTTTAAAACTAACCAAATTTGTGGTAAGGTATGAGCTTTCGTGAGTCACAGCTCACCTCTCCAGATACCAAAAGTCCAGTAGCACCTATAAGACTAACCAAATTTGTGGTATAGTCTGAGCTTTCGTCACAGCTCACTTCTTCAATTATCTGGGTATTTAGGTATCTGAAGAAGTGGGTTGTGACTCATGAAAGCTCATACCCTACCACAAATTCGGTTAATCCTATTGGACTGCTATCAGAGTCTTGCTCTTTTCTATTGTTTTGCAATAGTCTGTTGTAGCAAAACAAAACAAAAGTCCACTGGCACCTTGCAGTACTTAATGGTGCTTATTCCAGTGTGAGCTTTGGGGAGCCTGCTTCTTTGGGTGCTGTGAGGATCCCTGAAGGGGTGACCAGCCACCTTCTTTGGGTGTGGCGGAGTGGATCCTTGGGAACCCGTTGGCTTTAGTCTGAAACATTGGGATGAAATGTTTGTTTAGTATGTATGCTGCCGTGGTGTTCTTTGTTTGTTTGCTGCAACAGTCTTAACACCGTTGCTCCTCTGGAATAATTTGTTGATGGTGCATTCCTAAACAGTTGCACCCTTCTGAGTCTGTGGGAGTCACTGGGCTTTGATCAATGTAAGTTGCTTAGGATAGTGCTGTTACTATTTATTTTGGAGGTACTGTGGCTCCGTGGTAGAGCATCTACTTATAATGCAGATAGGTCCCAAGTCCAGTGTTCAGCATCTGCAGTAGTAGTTGATGTAGAAGACCTCCATCCGAGACTCTGGAGAGCAGCAGCCAGTTAGAGGAGACAATACTGACCTTAGACCAAGAAGCTGACTTGGTATAAGGCACCTTCGTGTGGTTAAAATCTTCCTTTATAATATGTTTATGGCATGTTGCATGCTAAAGGTGGGAAAGATCTGAGAACCTGGAGATCCACTTGCCAGTCAGAATAGTACTAACTTTGACAGACCAAAGGTCTGACTCAGTAGAAGGCAGCATCATGTGTCTCCTTTGGTCTTGCTTTTCTGCCACTGGTTGGCCTCCTTAATTAGCTGTCACAGAAATCCAAGCTTAATACAAGTTCAGTGCAAAATCTTCCTTGGGGAAGAGATTCTCAGATGGAATCCGGATCCAGGTTTCTTGGAGGGGGGACCTGGCTGTTACCCCACCTTCCAGCTGGAGGCAAGGTGTCCTCAGATATGTGCTTATTCCACACAGTGTTACTCAAGGTGGAAGACACTGGATATGTGTGCCTGTCTACCATGATTCAGGTTAATTTGATGCCTGTTGTATCAATTGCGATTCACCTTTATATATTACTGGACAAAAAGTTTCCTGTTTTTAAAAATCTTTTTTAGGGATTGTACCTAATTTGAGTATCACAACCACATGTTGCTATCTCTCATATGAAGTCTTTAGGTAAATTTTTGCCCTTATTTGCTTCTGGCACAAAAGCCAAAGTACATGTGCCTGCGGCTGTATATCTCCTTCTGGTCCTTTCTCTCCCATTCCACATTGTTGTCCTGTCTGCTGTGTTTAAACTGCAAACTCTTGGGATGGTGATCTGCTTTTGTTCATGTTACTCTGTGAAGCACCATGTATGTAGATGCTGCCATGCGACATAATATGAGTTTACAGGTTATTTTGTGGCTATGGAATCCTGTGTGACAACTAGAGCTGCTGCCAGATTTTTTAAAAAAAGAATACTATGATTTATTGTTTGATTTGTAGTCAATTTGTTGATCTTAAACTGCATAAATTAGCATATGAATAATATGTTTCTGTAGGGAAAAAAACAATACTTTGATTTTTTGGGGCATGCAGACATTTCTGTATCACCATTGCGGATACCGTCTAGGAAGAGGCATTCCCTCATATATGAGAGAGATGGTGTGAGTGCCTCTTTGAAGGTGCAGTCTACAGGTTTTTGTAAATGCTTATATTGAAATAATTTTAATCAGGCATCAGATTTTTAATCAGTTAACATTTTGATAAATGGAAGGGCTATCTCTGGTTAATCTGATTTGTTCTTTCAATATTGCAGCCCAAATAAGAATGCAGAGATGGAACTGTAACTCTAAAAATCCTAAGGAGAGGTCAGTGTAGGAGTTTGAGGTGGTGGGATGGCAGAGGAGGTGGATGAGTCTTTGTCCTACGGATCTCAAGAACCATCTCCAAAATCTAGGGCTGGTAACTCTGCATCCTTGAGGACTGATGTATGTGTTGTGTATTTTATTAAAGCAGTCATGGTTCCTTAAAAAGGGTCATGTGAGAGTGCAGAGATCTGTAACCCCAAAAATAGTTGTTGTCATTTTGGGTCTTGTGATCCTGGGCTACAAGAGAGTTGTAGTTTGTGCAGAGGTGGTATTTGGCATCTTGGAAACAAGGCTTGAGGGTAAGTGTATAGCCAGGGGCCGGATAGATAATCTGGCAGCACCTGATGCTGTATGAAACTGTTGTTCAGGAGAGCTGAAAAATGAGAACAGGAATAGTTCACGAGGGTGCTTTTTATAAAGGGAACATGACTGCAGTTTTAATGTTTGAGGAAAACTTGAGACCCTCTTCTGTTGCTTGGTTTATGGAATGTATTATACCATTTACTTCATTCTTCTATATTTGCGTAACCAATCTTGTTGCCTCTTTTGCATCATCATCAGTATATTTACTTTTCAACCTGGCCATATTTGAAGATACTTGAACAGACAAGACAGATCATTCTACAAACCTGAAAAATCTGAAATCTAAAAAAGGAGGATTAATCTCCCCCCCATAATAGAAGCTGCACCTGTAGCTGTAAGTAATGAATGCCCTCAGGGGCTGTTGTTAGGCAACCACATAATACTGCCAGCGAGTCTTCAGGCCTTGGTTTTTGTAAGGCAGGGGGGTGGAGGCAAGGCCCTTTCCATGACTGTTTTAACAACAACAATAACAGCGTTCGATTTATATACCACTCTTCAGGACAACTTAACGCCCACTCAGAGCGGTTTGCAAAGTTGTTGTTATTATCCCCACAACAAAATACCCTGTGAGGTGGGTGGGGCAGTGAGAGAGCTCCTAGAAGCTGTAACTGACCCAAGGTCACCCAGCTGGCTTCAAAGGGAGGAGCAGGGAATCAAACCCGGTTCTCCAGATTAGAGTCCTGCGCTTTTAACCACTACACTAAACCTCTTAACCACTACAAAAAACTGGCCTTTGAGGGAAGAAGCAGGTCCCAAAGGCAGGGTATAAATGAAGTAATAAATACAGCCAAGATGGGAGGCAGATAAAAGGTAGGTGGTGGGTGGGATGGAGAGAAGGAAGCAGAGAAAGCTGAGGATATGGAAGTTCCCAGGAGGAAGGAAAGAGGAAGTAGTGTGGGGCAGAGGATACCAGGAAACTGAGGCATCTCCTGCAAGTCCTTGCAGGTTCCACACTCCCCACCTGGGCCTGGCCATGGCTGGCTCTGCAAAACTCAGCCAGAATTTTCACAGGATGAGGCTGAAGATGGTGGGTGGACAGGCAGGCAGATAAAGGTAGGTTGGCTGGAAGGTGGGAAGTAGAAAAGGAAGCAGGAAAAGGGGAGAGGCTGTGGGGGGCTTTCAGGGAAGGAAAAGAGGACATAGTAGAAGAGGGGGAGATGAGATGCCTTGCTCAAGCCCTTGCAGGTTCCTCACTTGTTTTCTAATCGTGTAATCCATCTTTGCTCTCAAGGAAAAAGGCAAAGTATAAAAGAAAGAAAGAATAAAACAAATGAGGAAGGAAAGAGTGTTTTGGTCTGTTCCTTGCAGATCCTATTTCAGTTCGGTGTCATGGTATCTTTTTGGCTTCTGTTGTGACTGAACAGTACATCAGTATATTCTGTAGCACAGCAAAAAGTACAAAGTTTTTAGGGCTCCTGCCTTTGATTTGGATGGTTCATGAATCAGGAAAACAGTATTTGTAGAGGGAATCTTTAGTTCAGTGTTAAGCATCCTTCTTTACAGTGTTGGGTCATAGGAAGGCCAAGCAGTTATTGCTGTGAGCTCTAAAGAGGAGGTAGGTCAAAACAAACCTGAGCTATTAGAATGACTGTTATCAGCATGGCATATATATGGCTGAATCTGCTCCGTTCCTTACTTAAGGGATCAATGTGGGATTATGACCAAAATGAAAGAAAAACACTAACTGCAATATGCACATGAAACAATTTTTCTTGCATTTTTCAACTCATTGCTAGCACAGTGGTATTTACAGAAAGCAGTATCTGAGAACTTAATGCAAATTTACTTAGAAAGGGTCCCCTGCCTACATAATGTTTCCATTAAAACTGGCCCCCTTTGTCTGAAATGTTCCACCTTGTATGTTTCAGGTTTTCCTTACCTCGGGCTCCTCTCTCCATCATGGGAGAGATTAAAGTCTCTCCGGACTATAACTGGTTTAGAAGCACAGTTCCTCTTAAAAAGGTAGGTCCATTTCAGCCCCACCCCGCCCAACACTCATCCACCATTTGGGCAACTATACAACAGAGTTTGCAGAGGTACTGTATCAGCCCTTTAGCTGTAAATTGGGAGCACAAAAAGCAAGATGCCAGGGCTGGAGAAATTATTCCAGATCTCCAGATATCCAGGTTCTGTACATTCCTATTATGTGTTAAAGACCTGAACTATGTCTGTGGTTTCTCTGCTTTTATTTGCCTGCCATGTCATGTAGAATGTCATGTACAATCCTTTGAAAAAGCCATGTGTGTAAAAACTTGTGTGTAGCACAGAGGCAGATAATGTTGTGAGACCTGTGTTGAGCTGGTATGTTGGTGGGAGATTAAGTTGACCATGTCCAGAATAGGAGCAAATCACACAGCCGCATTCACAACTGACAGTAATATTCTTCTTTCATACCCTCGAATGATTGCATGCTCATCTTCCCTGTGTTGTGTTTTGTTCTGTCATGAAGTCCTGGCTTTTTAAAGGACTTGCTGATCAGCCTGAATTGTACTCTTGCAAAAACCTCTTGTGTAGCAGTGGGGGGGGGGGGAGGAGGAGGGACTGGACCTCAGCAACAGTGTTGAGATACGAACCATCTTTTGTCCTTTGGTTATCTAGCTGAAAGAGTCCCCTGTGGTAAATAGCTGCACTGGGTAGTCATTGTCTGACTCAGCGGCTACATTTGCCCACTGACCTTGTTTTGGAAGGTGGTGCTTGTCCCAGAAAAAACTTTGGTAGGCACATTATGGGCTATGCTCACCTCTGATCCAGATGAGGGCAAAAGCAAACCTTTTAAATACTGTGAACAACTTCAACACGAGGGAGAGTCATGAGAAACCATGTGATGGTATGGGCTGCCACTCACAACTTTCTGGCCTTCATTATAACTTGAGGATGGGTCATAGATGACAATGACTTATGCTGTTTTAAATATCCCCACTGGTTGTGGGATAAGCTCTGGAATAGCTGGCCATTCAGTACTTCAATCCTGATTAGTTGTGCGGTCCCTTCCATGCCAGTCTCTGTTCTTCTGGGTCTTGTTCATCCGCTCCAGGAATGCTATAATAAGGTGCTTAAATGGATTGGTCATATGAGCAGTGAGCTGGACTTTGAGCTCTGGGTTGAATGTATCTCTGATTTGTGCACCTGGAATGAAGAGGGGGAGTGAATGCCATGGTCTGCAGGGGCTTTAGGACTATTATAGCCCAAGTGCTGCTCTCTTAATCTTGATCTGTCTGCTTCTTACTACTTAAACCAGGAGCTGACTTGCTTTTGATGTCCCAGCTAGATCTGAGCTTCTTCCTTCCACAAATATGATGAGAATACTTTCTCTAAACTTAAATCTCTTTTCTGCACATGGCTTCTGTTTAAGAGACACCCACCACACTTTATAATTGTTCACCTCCTTACATGGAGTTAAGACGATACAGTGGTGCTTTTTGTAAGCATGCAAGTTACTTGCTTTGCTCAAGTCAAATTCCAGCTCAGATAGTGAGGATTTTTCATTAAGAATGGATGATTAAAAATAGGTGGTTTTTCATGTTGACAGTTGCAGGCCTAAAGGAGAAGCACTGTTTTCATTTTATTTTGGTGGCCTCTGAAGTTTCCAAAGGGGACGAGACCTGCACAGTTTATGCCAAACTGTCTTCTAGCAGGCTTCACTGTGGGTCATAACATGCACAGGCTTGTGTGAGTTGTGCCAGTCCTCATTAAAGAGTACGTTAACACACAGCAAGACACAGAGCCATGGGATGGTCTTGAGAGCTGCTGTAGGCCTAATCTAATATGAAAGCAAACCCCTCCCCGCTTTTAAGAAACTAGAAGGTGAGGAATCCATGGCCCTATTAGTTCTATACCAAGCTTTCTGGTAAGGCTAATTATATGTGAACTGCCAGTTTGGTAAAATCTTTCAGGTCTTCCTTAGTGGGAGAGTCTGGGAAGCCAAAGTCTAGAGATGCAGGATGTTATGGGCCTCTTCAGCGTCTGGTGCCATTAGCACACTTTGCAAATTCATAATCCAAGCTTTGTGGCTTGTAAACTGGTGCGTTGCCAACATTGTATTTTCTATAAAGTGACAAGACGCTTGCGACAGAGTGCTTTCAATTGACTGATCCTTTCCAAGTGAATGAAAGCACCTTTTTATGTTTGGTTGGTGCTACAAGACACTGTGAGTTGCTTGATTCTTTTCTCTTGTAAGGCGTGGGAGAAGGCAGTGTTTTCTAACATGGAGGAAGGCTTCAGCAGGATGATTCTATTAAGAGTTGTCATCCTTGTAAAGTTCTGGTACAATTTAGACAGCTGCATTTGCTGGGCAGAGATGAGCGTTGTTACTTTGTGAGATCTTCCCATGTCCTCTGTTCCAAAGGTTTGGCCTTTTCGTGTGCTGTTGTGAAATAGTGAATGCGCATCTGCTGTGTGAAAAGTACAGGCGAAAGTCTTGGAGATTTTTTTTTTTTACATGACAAATGTGGGGGTATACATATGTTTCCTGTTAAGTGTATCCGCTTTCAAACTACTGTTTAGTGCTTCTCTTCCGTAGATGGTTCTCAGCTAAATGTTCTTGATTCTGTTAGTGTGCCAAGAAAAATGAAGAATGTTCAGTGTTTCTGTTGGTGTTGGATTTCTGGAACGTAGCCATCTTTAGGATTTTATGGGTGCATATTTTTTTTAAAAAAAATTGAACAGAAAGTTCTAGCAGCATGTGATTTTTTTTTTCACGTGTTCCCTCAATTACATCTTTTGTAAACTGCAGCTGACTAGCCAGCCACTAAGGATTTGTGAGTGCTTTCCTTCCAGAGTCAACGGAGAGGTTACAAGAGAACTTCTGCTGCTGTTGCCAGCTATATTGACATGGGATGAATAAAGGAGGATTTTGTGTAGACTGTGCCCAAGTTTTTCTTCCCAATCGCTTTTATTTAAAGTGTGTTATGCCATTTGCTTCAGAAGAGGATGAGGATTTCACCTTTTATTTGTTCCTATTCATGTTACATAACTGAGAATAAATACTTTTCCTGTTCAGCTACTGGATTGTTCTACAAAATGGGATGTATTCCACTGTGCTTATCTGGATAAAGTGCAGGCAGACAGATTTCACTTCAGAATAGTTAATAAGAACAAAGTGGTTAATGTTGTTTTTGCAACTCATTTCTTTTTTAAAATTGTGCTTCAGAATGAATTCAGAAAACAAATTTTATCAATGGAAAATTATTTTTGCTGCTCTTTTAATCAAAGCTAGCTACTATCCATTGTGGATATACATATAAGAACACTGCATTCATTAGCAAGCTATTTTCTTATCTAAATTGCACCCCTTGGCGTTCTGCTAGATTTCATTTAGTAGCGTCTTACAGTTTCCTTGTTCAGTCTACAATTGCTAGTCAGCTGTATGTCTCTCTGATCTGATCCGGCATTCTCTCCCACCCCAAAATGTAGTGTTGGTCTCATGACTGAGGCAATTTGGGGGCAGAGAGAGGCTGTGATGCCTTAAACATCTGCAGTTTTCTTATATCTATTATCTAAGAATTGGATTGGCTCCAAAGTAGAAAGTCTCGATGCTCACATGATTGGTCTCCTTGCCTGCATTCAGACCTCAGGCACACATGATCTTTCCTCGGAGTGCATTTAACTATTACGACCATTTAAAAAACAAAACGGTCAGTGTGGGTATATAGAGTAGGGAGAAGAAAATCATGTTAATGCTTTTTTCAATCTGAAATTGATATCTGATAATTTTGTGAACCTTGATTTATAACAAGGAATCTTAAAAGATGTTAAGGGATTATGCACAAATAGTGTACAGTGTTCAGCTTTAGTTATGAAACTGGTTTCAGGTTTAAAAAGAAAACTGATTCGATTTCACAACTGCAGTTCTGCCTGCAGATACATGTAGGCTGGAAAGTGAAACAGCAGCAGCTGCGAGCTGAGATTACATTAAAAGTGTTACACTGCTTGCAGAGAACAGTAATCAGAGAATGCATTGGGTCCCATGGAACATTTCCTCTCACACAAGAGCTCTTGCGTGAGCATAAGCACGAGGAAGTCATCACATGTATCCCCTGTGCTAAGCCAACTTGGCTATACCCCATCTTGCATTTCCACTTGCGCAAGGTGCAGCACAAGGTATATTTTGGCACATACGCCTCAATAATAACCTTCAGTTATTAAATCATATCACCCCTCTGAATTGGACTGCAATGGCTGCATCAAAAATACTTTGTACACAGCAATATTGATTGAAAATGAAAAATCAGTGCTTGATCTTTCAGTAGCTCTTGTGCAGATGGAGCTGTGTTAAGCAAAACTTCTCTTCCGCCATTCTGTGGCAGGATCTAAATGATTATCTGGAATGGATGCAGCTTTTTGATATCTTGAATGTCTGCCTCTGTGGGTGGCTATGCAAATTGTTGGCACCTTTTGAGGGCAGAATGTTGGTATCTTAACACATGAAAGGGGGGAAAAATCATGAACTGTGTTTCAAAGACTGCATTGATACGGCTATGAGGTTGTGAAATTGCAATACCTTGCCACTTCTCTTTTTTGCTTAATATGGCAATTGCTGCTTTGTTAACTCTCCACAATGCGCTGAGATCTGTGTTGAAGTTGCTACATTCTAGATCTTGTACTTTTCAGATTTTTATTATGTTCTAAGCCACAGTCTAGATGCATGCCTGTGATGTGGTGCTTTGGTGTCAGGATAATCTGGTTTAAACAGAAATGTGGAAAGGAACTCTAGATGCAGGCCTTTGTTTTTTGCCTGATTGTCCAGAGACCTTCCTGAGCAGCCAGCCTCCATGCAAGGCTCTTTTGAGAGGGAAATACGAGGCAGGCTTGCTTCAAGGAGAACATAGCATGCATGCTGTGTGGCATATTGCCAAAATTAAGACCGCTTGTCTCAAAACTAGCCACTGCCAGATTAAGGTCACTCAACATGTTCTACATTATCTTCCAGATTATAGTAGATGATGACGACAGTAAAGTTTGGTCACTGTATGATGCGGGACCTCGCAGTATCAGGTGCCCCCTTATATTTCTCCCACCGGTCAGTGGCACAGCGGATGTGTTCTTTCAGCAGATCTTAGCCTTGTCTGGATGGGGCTACAGAGTCATTGCTGTGAGTATTTTCCTGAAACAGGCTCAAAGGGCAAGATCCTACAACCGGTTTGTTGTTTGTTATTAAAGCCACATGAGCTATTCTAGACTTTTTGAATCTTTCTGTAGTGGGCTCAGAATAGGGGTTAGCAGCCCTGGTATGCTACACTCTTGCTCAGCACACAGGCAACAGAGTCAAGCCTCTGGGCACAAGCAGAATCAGTGGGGCCACTGGCATGAGAGAACGTGACAGGCATAAGCCATGCAGCTGCCTGCCTCATCTCCCCCCTCCCCTTTTTGCTGGCATAGCAACATCTTCACAAGTAAATGTGGGGTTTTTGCACATTAAGCCTATCCCAGTTTAGAATGTTCTCTCATTGCATGATTTAAAAAGCAAGCTGAGTTTTAAGCAAACCTTAGATTTTGATCTTAAATGTCTTCAGATGGCATTTAATATTGGTGTTCAGGCATTTGCCCCCATAGTTGTCAGGATAGCTGATGGCCAACTCTGTATAGTTTGTGCAGAAACTCTACAATAACTAGGGTCTGAGTTAGCCTTATTTTGTTGCAGAGTAGGATGATACCAGCCACCTTTAACTGGTAGGAAAAAGAGGTGGGGATTGCAGAAATAAACAGACACAATCTAGAATTAAGTAGGCTGAAATGTATAGATGTCTTGGCTTGGAATGATTTAAGATTGATAGATACATCCCCACTCCCCTCCAACTTTCATATAGGAAAAAGACTCTTAGAACTCCCTTAGAATTTCAAAGCTCTTTCCATTGCTCACTTAAAGTTGAGCAGAGTTTGGAACATGTGCATGGCATTATTAGGGCTGACTTTTGAAGTCCAGAGCTTCTGATACATACAGAATAGGCACCAAGCCCTTGGGATAGGGCAGACCAGGAATGCAGAATGTAGCTGAGTTTTTTTAGGTAGTTCTTAGAAAATCATTCTGAAAATCATGCGTGGAGGCCAACAGGGAAACTTGAATAAGGAAGACTGTTTTGGTTGCCTTGAAGTGTTTTAGGGGCCAGTGGGCAAAAATGAAGCCCAGCCCCGACCAGAAATTTTGTGCTTAAGGAATGAAGGGGTTTCGGTGGAACTTATATTATGACATGTTGCAATCCAGGATGGGTGTGCCCCCATTTAAGATGCAAAGGTATACTTCAAGTTGCTTGTTGACTCCTAAATTATTACTTATGCAAATACCAGAAGGTGCAGACGCAAAATTAGAGGTGGGGGGGAAAGTTACACTTGAATCTTCCTTTCCATTTTGCTAACCTGCTCTTTTCTTACTTATTTTAGTTGCAGTATCCAGTTTACTGGGATATTTTTGAGTTCTGCGATGGATTCAGAAAATTATTAGATCATCTACAGCTGGATAAAGTTAGTGCCCTGAGATTGACAAATAGCCTGTGCTTTCAATAGAAATGTTAGGTAAAAAGCATCGAGTTTATTCAGAATAACACTAAGTGCTCCAAAACAGGAAAACCACTAGTGCCTGCCTGGTTATTTTTAATTAATTTTGTCCTTGCTTTCAGGACCCCTTTAAGTTCCTTCTTTAGATTTCTGCTTCTGATTAGAAATTGCTCAATCTTAACCATAATGGGGCTCTGGCAATGTAGTCTTGAAAATGCACAATTGTTGAACGATAGCTTGCGTAAATTGTGTCTATAAGAATAAATGACCAAATGTCAACATTTTTGTCCCCACTTTTATTGTTGTAGGGAAAATGTTTCAACAGCAGTAATTTGTTATGTTTAAAGTCAAGTGGTTGGAGAGGGAATCAGCTTACCTAGAGACCTGTTGATTTGTTCTGTACAAATATTGTGAGGCAGATGACTAGCATTTCAGTCTTAAGTTTGTTTACTCAGAAGTAAGTCCCACTGAGTTCAATGTTCCTTCCTAGTAAGCATGTTTAGGATTGCAGCCAGAGATATAGATTGGGAATTCCCCCACATATATCATCTCTGCTATGAACTCTCTAGGTTGTCTTAGTATTTCACATGTTCACATGTGGCCCTATGCTACAGGGCTGTTTTGAGACTTTACAAGATAAATGTATGTGAAGCACTTCAGTTACTCAAAAGGAATATTATAAATGCTAAATATTACTATTCTTAAACATTAAGAAAGTACCTCTGTCTTAAAATTAGGTTCACCTATTTGGCGCATCTTTGGGAGGCTTCCTTGCCCAGAAATTTGCTGAATATACCCATAAATCGCCCAGAGTGCAGTCTCTGATTCTGTGCAATTCTTTCAGTGACACATCAATCTTCAACCAGACATGGACAGCAAACAGGTGAAATACAGGGTTGGGGGGGCGGTTTTGGTAGCAGTGTTGGATGCAATAAAATCTATTTGATGTCTGCCTGTGATCCTTGTATCAGGAAAGCACATGGCAACATTGCCTTAGCCATAGGAGGGTTCCTTTTTTTGCCAAGAACCCTTTTGCTTTTTTAGAATTGGCTTTTAGAAGTAGAGATATTTTCCTGCATTTTAATAGGAATAAAGCCATGTTAATACAAATAGCCAACAGTCCTTGCTAACTCAGCTTTCAGTGTGTGCCTTTTAATGTTTGTACATAATACTTTACATGACAAGCCAACGCATCTTGAGTAGATAGAAGAAACGTCCATCCTCAGCCTCCGCATTATCTTACATTTCTCTTTTATCTTTTCAGCTTTTGGCTAATGCCTGCCTTTATGCTGAAGAAAATTGTACTTGGGAACTTCGCTTCTGGCCCTGTAGATCCAGAAATGGCTGATGGAATTGATTTCATGGTTGATAGGGTAAAGTTTCCTAGATGTCAAATAAATGAATGATTTGTGTGTGTGGGTTCTAAAAGGCATTTAATACGTTGAATAAGAAAGTTGATTGCATGAGTAAATTCTCTTTACGTATTAAACGGAATAAATCTGTCTTTTTCTTCCTTCCTCATTTTCTGACAGTTGGAAAGCCTGGGTCAAAGCGAGCTTGCCTCAAGACTTACCCTCAATTGCCAGAATTCATATGTGGAACCTCACAAAATCAGAGACATTCCTGTAACTATCATGGACGTACGTAATCTCTCATTCAGCTGTTTGGTAAGATCAAGGGGAAGAGCACCTGCTGAGCTTAGGATAACAAGGACGGCTTGAGGTCTTATTAGAAACATGGATAAGACCTAGAAAGATTATGCCATTCTGTTCAGTGCCACCACGTGTGTTCTGTTTCTTCAGTTATGAGATGCTGAATGACTTGGTGATACTAGAGACTGTTAAGAGTTAGTTCATGTCTGCCAAATCTATTATAAGAGCTGACTTTTATGGATGCTGTTTGCTGAGCTGTGTAGCATCAGTATCCAAGATGGTGTCCCTCCAGCCAGAGAGAGATTCAGTCTGGGTTATGTTGGTAAAACACCTCAAGCTAGTGCAGAGAAAGGCTTAGATCAGGCTTGGCTATTATTAGCCCATAGGCGGTCCTCTAGCAGGAGCAACCCCCTAAGGACAGGCACACCCTTCTCAGCCCAGGGGCTTTACACCCTTCCAACTTAACTTACTGTAGCCACAAAATGTCAGCCCTGCATATGAATGGGGTCCATCCTGTCCAGATCATCAGGGAGGTCTCCAAGCTTGTTCTTCCTTGTTGGAGAACATGCCTAGAAATATATACAGAAGATCAGGAGGACCAAACTGGCTGCTTGTCTTCCAGGTCTTTGACCAGAGTGCCCTTTCAACTGAAGCAAAGGAAGAAATGTATAAGCTGTATCCCAACGCCAGGAGGGCCCACCTCAAGACGGGAGGCAACTTCCCGTATCTCTGCAGAAGTGCCGAGGTCAATCTCTATGTCCAAGTAAGTCTCTCTGTCTTCTCGTCGTCTTTCAGCAGTTGGCTAGATAGCCAGTGCTTTGCTTGACTTTTCAGGGAAAAGGGGTGATGCTCAAAGATGAGCATTGCATTAGCGATGCAGTACTGGTTGAATAAAACCATTACAAGCCCCTCCCCCCATTCTCACTTCTGGCCTGCAGCTTGTGTGCGTCTTTCTCTTCCCCCTTCTTCTCGTGTTTATCTTGCTCATCCTGTAAGGAAATTAGGGCAGCAAACTTGGTTCTCACTTCCTCATTTTATCCTCAAAACAGCCCTGCAAGGTGGGTTAGGCTGAGTGCCTGACTGGCCCACTGTTGCGAAGGAAGCTTTAATGCAGAATGAGGATCTGAACCTGCAGCAGGTTTCATCCAGCGGTCTTAACTGCTACCCCGCAGTGCCCTGTTATATGAAAGGGTTCAAGTGAGAAGGTTTCAGTGCTGTAATTGATTAACTTTGAGTGGCAAGAAAGATTTTTTTTTTAAATCGGATGCCGATTTCTCCCTACTCTCACTAAGGAATAATAGCAAAGTGTAGTCCATAGAGCTGGTGACATCTCCCAATGTTCCTGGTTGTTGGTGACAAGGCTGCTTGAACACATTCCGCTGGGCACAGCTGTGCTTCTAGACTGTGCTGCTCTTCTATACAATTGGGGAGTGGTCTGGGAGAGAGGCCTGCGTCTTCCTAGAACATGACATGTACTTCCTGTGGTGCAGCTATAGTACTGAATCGGGAGTGCAAGTTGGTCTTGGCTTCTAGAGATGACTCGGGGCAGAGAGTCTCGGTTCATGCCCATCAAGGTGAATCCTTTGATGGAATCTCATGGTTTGTGGGGAGCGTGAGATCTATTTCACCTGTTTTTCTCTCTGCCAGATACACTTACTGCAGTTCCACGGTACCAGATATGCTGCAATTGATCCCTCCATGGTCAGTGCAGAAGAACTTGAAGTCCAGAAAGCCAATCTCCAAGCCAGCAGTGACCAAGAACAGGCATAGTAGCCTTCGCATTTGTGGCCTCACTTCATCCAGAAAGTCTTCTCTTGCAGTCTTCCTAGGCAGTTGCATCTTTCCAGTCTGCCTCTTCCTTACTATTTAACCGATGAGTTAGAATTGTATCCTTAACACCAATTACATTAAACGAAATAAAGGTACAAACACTTGCTTACATCACTATACCAGGCTATCCTTGTTTAAATTTGGATGATTATAGATGTAACTTTGGAAGACTTGTTTTAAAAAATTGAAGACAAACTTTTGCTACCAAAGCCTTTACGAGTGTATTCTTAAAGAGACTATTTTTTTTATATGCATACAATTTGTGTGTCCCTGTGTGTGTGTGTGTATATGTGTATGTATATATCATGGGCAACTTCTCTGGAGGTTCATTTATCCTTTGATGGACTATCTAAAAAAAAACAAACAAACCTATGTTGATGTGCCAATATTGCCTTTTCTTTTTTATATCTTTTTGCCAGTTAGTAACTTCATTTGTGACTGAAACATTCATTTTTGTAAAACTGCCTTGCTATTGGAATAAAGCTTTTGAATAAAATTTCAGTTAATTTTTTTCTTACCCACAAGAATTAGCATGGAAATACGGAAGTCCTACTACCACCACCAAGTCCCAAGGCAAAACTATACGGTTTAGCATTAAAGATCTGAACAGTGTAGTGGGGGGATGGTGCTACCTTATTTGGCTCAAGAATGCAAAGACCGATGTGTTTTTAAGGGGAAAATTGGTTTATTTGAAAACAGGTTCTTTTAAAAATACAAAACTTCATGACAAATTTAAGAAAAGTATATCAAACAAACCAGTGTCTCTCTTATCTGGTACTGAGACTGAAATTCACCCCATGCCCTTAAATTCAAGACTTCCCTGTCTGTATGGCAACCCTTTCAAGAATACCTGCAGTTGACATTAGTTTTTCCTCTTTAGTGAACTTGTAGCTGTTCCTGTGCTAAGGAGGAGGAGATCTCTGTGTGCATAGCTAAGGTGCATAAATTAACACAAGTCAGAAAAGTATTAGCTGTAGGTTGTTGTAGAACCATTTGTCTTCCCCCAACTTTTGGAGTGCAGTTTTTAATCTTTCTGTAGGTTGAGGTAGCTGCCCCTCTGGAAACATAGTATAACCAAGTCTGAAGTAGCTGCCTGGTAGTTCAGGCATCTATTTTTTCCAGCCAAGTCATTCTGCATTTTTTTAAATAGTGTCTGTTCCTGCAACATTTAAAGGGCATTTGTGTCTGCATATTTTTTCCGTCGCATCTATTACTGCATGTTTGCAGACACAGGGTTGCCCTTCAGGAACCTGCAGAGAAAGTGCAAACCTCGCTGTTTTAACATTTGCCAAAAATCCAGCTAAAGGGGAATTGTCAAAGGCAGTTAGTCAAAAGAAAACACTTGAGCAAAACACCCTTCAGTGTGTATACAGGCAAAGGGGTTGAGTGAGGAAGGATGCATCTTTCTATAGTTTTAAATTTAAAAAGATACAAAAAAGTATAGCTACAGAAATGTGATGCAAAGTTACACTGAAAATAAACGTGGATCACTGGAACCTGATAATCCATTTTTTAAAGAATGTGTTTTACCTTGTTAACCGTGAGATGCAACCATGGAATTATTTTTGGCAAAAATGAAGTGAGCTTTCTGTGGGGTTATATCTACGCTTCTGGAACTGCAATGTATTTAAAAATGGGTAGCCTCAGAAGAACTAAAAAGGATTCATCATCTCATTTTTCCAGATTTAAAAAGGTGTTGAAGGATACTCTTAGTGTATCCCTAACCACATTTACCCAGATGTAAGTTTTACTGATTTCAGTGGAATTTGTTTGCAAGTATAAACTTATGCTTGCAAAGTTTGAGATTATTTCCCCTTGCAGTAGTCCATGTCTACACAAACAGTAAACCGAATATCCCCTTGGTCCAGATGCATTTCTGTGAAAGGAATCTGCTGATGTAGATCTTATATAAACCTGATCTGGAATGGAAAATGTTGCCATTTGATTATGGCAAAGAGCCCTTGGAGAAGTGTTAAGAGATGTCTTTTTGGCTAGCAGAGAACAGTTCTGTTTCCTAGATGTAGTTCCTGGAATGAGGATTTTGAAGACTCTTCCTTTCCACAGGTTACATTGCTGTACACTTCCTTGGAGAAGCAACATCGGCGTTTGCTTGCTTCCTGATGCTTTCTGTTTACACAAATACCACAGGCACAATGTCATTCAGATTTCCCTGATATATTCATAAGTTCAGCCTAAGAAGTGTCGATCTTTCTAAGAAATCAAGTTTAATCCACTGGCCTTCCAGTATGCATCTAGAAGTGACTATTTATGTTTCTTCGGCTGTATTGATGTGAAGATTTTCTGTTTCCTCATCACCACTGCCGCAAAAAAAAAATAGTTCTCTGATTTTCCAGTTTTCCTTTTAAAAATCGTGAAAGTCTATAGTCATTTTTGTTGCAGAGAGCTCCAGACTGAAAAGGGCTGGAGATACTATTTTTTAAAAAAATGAAAGCTGAGAATTCAGAGTATGTAGTGGCCATAGCAATAGATTGCTGTAACTGTATTACACAATTACCATTTTTTTCAAAAGCCCTCTGGTGGCACACGGGAAAATGGCAGCAGCAAGAGGCTGACAGAAGGAAAATGGTGTTACGTGGGCAGGACCTTTGAAAATACATTCCTTCCTGACCATTTGGTTCACTAATGCACATGAACTGTGTTGTTTCCTGAAACATCATACCACTCCAGGTCTGAGGAAACATACTAAGGATGGAAGAGGCCTGGAGAGTTGATTTGAGGATAATGTGTGAATGGGCCACAGAAGAAAAAAAACTGCTAAAGTTTGGAAACCAAGGCAAAGTAAAACCTATGTGGATACAGCCTTAAGCCTTTTACCCATTATGATGCAAGTTCCCTCCATTAAGGGAGAATTTATCCTCAACAAGACTCTACGCCACTGTCCTATCAAACACATAGGCTGTAAACTACAGAAAGTTTGGCATGTTAAAATCCAGGTGAAATCAACGGCCAGTTAATTGTGACTTATCTTCAGCCCCCTCCCCCACCCAACTCCAGTGGGATGTATTTATTTATTTATTTGAATAACTTTCTTTGCATCTAGAATAAAATCAAAAGGAACCTCAATAAGTGTAAGCCAGATAGTTCAAGTGGGCTTAACCACGTCAACTGGCTTCTTACCTGCCAAATCTTGCCGGCCAATGCCCACTAGTCCTTCATACAGTCCTTTGGTTGGGTTTTCACCTGCCATGATCACTCCATGAAGCCATATCAGCAGCATCCTATGGCCATGTTCTCTATAGCTTTTGGTTCCTGGAGACATAAACAACAAAAAGTGTAACATCTGGCATGAGGTCAAATGAAATAAGGGTCTTGTTTGACTTCTTATTCTTCTACCTTGGTTGCTCTAGTCTTCCCTCTTGCTAGAGACAAAGAGAGAAAGAAGGCAGTTTCCTTAGAGGATAAATCTCCCATGACAAGATCCTTTGATTGCTCTTAAATGCTGAGCTACAGCAGGATTTACCCATCCTCAGCAAAGGCTGAGTGGAAGGAACCAGAGCAGAGACTCATGCAGAGATGTAATGGGCAAGCTCCTCTGAAGGTACATACAGGGAAACTTCTTTGTGACACACATTTTAGCAGTTACTACTCTAAAGGCTGTGTATGTTTTACGATACAGCAAAACAATCTTTTCCAGGCAAGTACTGTATTGTTTCCCTCCTCCCCAACAGTTTGAGCCCTTCTAAAGGACAGAGGCAATTTTCCCCCTCTTAGCTGTGGATGCTAACCCAGGTGCAGAGGAATCTTTCAGCACAAAGGGGAAGATGCTCAGCACACGCCCATTTACCTGTCCACTGGTGTTCAATGGCTCGGATGTGGGAGTCGGTGAACTTCCAATAGTGCGCTAACTTTTTCCACTCGCCGGGATGGAGATATTTGGTCGCAAGCCTCCAAATGACTGAACGGATGTGCTGTGTCTCCAGACGGTGGTCTTGCTTGAAAGTTAAGTGCTTGGCTACCCAGGAATCCGAGTCGCTGTTCAGGTTATCCTGCAAACATTTCAAGATATGTTTCCTCCTCCCCAGTTTTTTATTGTTTGAAAATTTCCTACTACTGGAAAAACTTTGATCTCAGCCTCCTCTTATAATTCTCTGTCTGGGGGCTGCCACACAATTAACTTGAAAATTACAAAGTAGTGCGGTGTAGTGGCTAGAGTATTGGGCTAGGTTCTGGGAGACCCAGGTTTGAATTCTCTGGCCTGCAAGCTTATTGGTTGTGAGTATAAAAAGGAGAGCAGAATGGTGTGGTAAACTGCTTTGCGTTCCACAATGAGGAGGAAAACCGTGTATAATGATCAAAATAATAACAAATACCTGGTCACGATGGATGACCTCCTAACCTCATTGATTTTGCCACCTTAGACAGTGCACAAGGTTTTTCTTATGCAGCCAAATTGATGTTTCCCTTTTTTCATGGAGATCTGCGCAGTATATTTACATTCTGTGTCCCACGCTTTCCCCTTCAGGCAGTTTTGTGGATATTCTGTGATGTTTTCAGTCTTCAGTCAACAGACACCTATAGGGCACCTGTTTCTGGCTTCCTACAAGGAATGTCTTGAAAGAGTTTGCTCGCTTGGAAAGATCACCCACCTTCTCCCATTTATAAAACCTGTCTGCTTTGATGATCATATCGGCTAGGTTGACATGGTTGCCCCGAGCAGCAATATCCAGGGATGTTTTCCCTTGCTGAAACCAGGAAGAGAAGGAGAAGGAAATCAATGCCAAGATCACATGAGTCCATACAGACAACTCAGAAACTGGTTGGTACAGAACACTGCAGCACAGTTACTACTGGGGGTCAAGTGGAACACGCGTGCCCACCCATTCTGCAGACATTCCGCTACTTACCAATCAGTTCCTACGTTTAATTCAAGGCTCTGGTTATCAGCTACAAAACTGATGACTTGGACTTTGGAAACATACACATGTGGGACTCATGCAGCTGTGGGACTGGACACATACACTTGTGGAACTGTGGCTCCTGCTATGCACTGCTGCCAACAGTTTTGTGTAATCTACTGTTGCCTCAAATACACTTTTCAGTGCTTCCTGTATGGGCTAAACCAGGGCTTTTTTTCTGGGAAAAGAGGTGGTGGAACTCAGGACCACACAATGACATCAGTTTGGGTCAGCTGGAACAAGGGGGGAGTTTTTAAAAGTTTAAATCGCCCTCGGCAAAAATGGTCACATGGCCGGTGGCCCCACCCCCTGATCGCCAGACAGAGGGGAGTTTAGAATGGCCACCGCGGAGGGCAATCTAAACTCCCCTCTGCCTGGAGATCAGGGGGCAGGGCCACCGGCCATGTGACCATTTTCAAGAGGTGCCGGAACTCCGTTCCACTGCGTTCCTGCTGAAAAAAAGCCCTGGGCTAAACACACTCAGAAGTTTTTATTCTAAGCTCTTCTAATAACAGCTGGCATGATGTTGGCTATAAATGCAGGTACCTTTGGCATGCATGCGCCTGTGTGCACACATACAGCTCTGTCATCAGCAAGATTTTCTGCGACAGGATGAATGTACCTTGTCTGTTCGTTTTAAGTTCACCCCGGCAATAAGAACCATCTCAGCAATGTCCTGCCTTCCATGTTCTGCAGCAATATGAAGGGGGCTTTGCTGCCTCTAGGTAATGGAAAGCAATATTTGTAATAATATGTCAGGAGTGAGCTCATAAAACAATACAGGTATGTCCATAATTAAAGTTATGGCAGGGGTTCCAACAACAAAAAAAAGGAAACTAACAAGTGAACATGCTTGGAGGACATGGCCCTTTGCATGCTGACGGTCCCAGGTTCCATTTCTCCCAAACATTTTCTCTTATCCTTGCTTCCTCCTTCTGCACTGTTGAGACAAAAATACTGACCTGTCAATAATTCAGTAGTTTGTGAGGATTACTGAGATAACATGTGAAGGCCGAACACTCAGATGCTGAACTGTTTAGAGTATGCTGTCGATAACTTTGCAATTTGGTTCCATTGTATTGTTGGTATAATATTGTGCGCATTTGCATTGCTTTTAATTATATTATACTGTCTTTACATCATTGTTTTTCATTGTGTAATCTATCTTGAGGCTCAGCAAGAAAGAAAGACTATAAGTAAATAAAAGTTATAGTCCCAGGCTCGAATCCCCACTTTGCCACTGAAGTTTGCTGGGTGACTTTGGGACAGTTGCTCTCACTTCGCCCAGCCTACCTCTCAGGGTTGTTGGGAGGCTAAAGTTGAGGAGGGGACAACAAACTTGTAAGCTGCTTGGGTCCCCATTGGGGAGAAAAGTGGGGCATAAATAAGTAAGTTAATTTAAAAAGTCTTACATAGTCAGGGATGTCCAGGTCACATTCGGCATCAATGAGAAGTTTAACAATGGCTGGGTGGTTCTGTAGCACCGCAGTGTGCATAGCTGATGCATTTTGCTGCAGAAAGAAGTGACAGTCATGCTTGTGTGTAACAAAGGGGGGAAAGTCATTGATCACATACTGCATAGTTACTCAGCAGAGCAGAAAAGGCACTCTGTAGATGCTCAGAGGCATTCCTCTTCAGAAGTTCCAGAGCTGCACTCTGGCACTGAAAACAGGCTTTTAGGGCTCTGAGCTCTGGCACAGAAAACATGTAAATGTATGGAGCTTGATCCTGCAAATCCATTCTGCCAGCTGCTCCGGCACAAACAGCTTTCTTCATATGTAATTGGATCGGAGGAAAGCACTGCTATTGCAAAACACATCTGTTGGATCTAACCTATTTTTTCATTGCATTAGGTTAGACCATTTCTTTCAGGAGAGCATTTTTCTCAAGTGAACTGCATTCTACCTTTAACATCTGTGAAAATTTTAGCCAGCTTTCTTTTATTCCTGCATTTTTGTTGCATTAGTATGCTGATTTCATTGCAGAGTTTTCTAATTTGGTAATCCACTTTTTTGTTTGCATTTTTTATTGTATGGACTGAAGTGCTTTTATTGCACTCTTGGCTGTCTGCATGATGCTGTTTTAATTGTATCTAATCCTGATATCCACCCTGAGTGTAAACAAGAAATAAACAAGTAAATGAGTATTACCCACCCCACCTGCTACGGTGTCCTCACTCTGGCTCAGCTCTACAACCCCAATGAGTTTTTAAGACAAGTGGCATTCAGAGGTGGTTTGCCATTGCCTGCTTCTGTGTAGTGATCCTGGACTTGCGTAGTGGTCTCCCTTAGAAGTACTAACCAGGGTTGACCCTGTTTAGCTTCCAAGGTATGATGAAATCATGCTAACTTGGGCCGTCCAGGTCCAGGCTGACTTGCAGTACAAGTGCTTAAAAGGAGCCCTGGTTTGAATTGCTGAAAGAATTCTTCTTCTTCTTCTTCTTCTTCTTCTTCTTCTTCTTCTTCTTCTTCTTCTTCTTCTTCTTCTTCTTCTTCTTCTTCCTTTGCTTGGAAGCACAAAGATGCTCCCCATGTGACTTCTGCTAACCTGAATCACTTACATAATTCAGTGCATCTGTCTGGATTCCAGCATCAATCAAGACTCTCGTCATATCTTCAGAGCCATTCAGTGCAGAGTAATGAAGGCAGGTCATCTTTTTCTAAGCAAGGGAACAGACAGGTATTAATACAGGATGAGATGTTTCATGTTCCTCAAATAGGTAATTAGACTGGGAAAGCAGCCACGTGCCACCCCGCACAAGTAAGGAATGGGTCCAAGATGCTGGGGAAAAGGTTTTTAACCCATCTTCCCTAGCATTATTTCCAGGATCAAAACTTTACCCTGCCCTCCCCCACTTCAGCAGCATTTAGCCGTGGGCGGAAAAAAGTGGTTCCCATCTTTTTTACTCCTGGGGTTAAACAGTTTGAGGAGGTGTTTTAATTTGGGGAGTGGGAGTGGGACAGTTAATACCATCCTCCCTGGCACCTTGCCCTGATCCACCGTTACCTTGATTGAAACTCTCCTCTGCTGTTTTTAGGGCAGAAAAGACAGGCCCAATACAGATACCTGTCTTTTTCTCCTATCAGAACTAAATGCATCTGAAGAAGAGATAGCTTTGATTGAGGCAATGGCACACACAGGAAAGAGGAGAGTTTAAAAACCCTTCTATAACTCTGTGGTCCTAAGCCATGTTGGTGTGGCGAAGGGAGCTTTTTGAGGCTAAATTATTCTTGGAGATCTTATCACAGATCCCCAAATAATCACGTGCTGTTTGGTCTACATCTACTTGTCCCATTTATTTGATCTCAGCCACAAATGTTTCCCAGCACCTTTTCTGTGTAGAAATTGGTAGTAAACCTCCTTCCATGAGGTTTGCCTACCTGCGTTTGGGCATTAATGTCACATCCTGCTTCCAAGAGCAGCTTCATGCCCTCAAGATGACCCCCTTCGGCAGCCAAGTGCAGTGGGGTCAACCCTTCCTGGAAAGGCAAAGAAAGAAACCTCTAGATGTTTTGTTTCATTCAGAGGAAATCATATACTGAGAGCCAAGCTACAAGTGACACCTGACACAGGTTGGACACTTGTCAGCTTCCCTCAAGTTTTGATGGGAAATGTAGGCATCCTGGTCTTGCAGCTGTAATGGGGAGCCAAGCTGTAAAACCAGGATGCCTTCATTTCCCATCAAAACTTGAGGGAAGCTGACAAGTGTCCAACCTGTGTCAGGCGTCACTTGTAGCTTGGCTCTCAGTAGTGACACGTGTCCCCCCCCCCCATCACAAATCAAAAAGTGTGCAATGGTAAAGGCTAAAAAACTCACAAAAATTATCATGAGCTGTAACCCCCTCTCCCAAGTAAGTAATATTGTGTGAAGGACTGCACTTTAACAGCAGGTTTCCACAGTGCCACAAAATCAGAGAGCTCAGAGGAAAGGATTAACGTATTGTCGAAGGCTTTCACGGCCGGAGAACGATGGTTGTTGTGGGTTTTCCGGGCTGTATTGCCGTGGTCTTGGCATTGTAGTTCCTGACGTTTCGCCAGCAGCTGTGGCTGGCATCTTCAGAGGTGTAGCACCAAAAGACAGAGATCTCTGAGAGATCTCTGTCTTTTGGTGCTACACCTCTGAAGATGCCAGCCACAGCTGCTGGCGAAACGTCAGGAACTACAATGCCAAGACCACGGCAATACAGCCCGGAAAACCCACAACAACCATCGAAAGGATTAACTATTCCCTAGAATGGAGAGCTTGAGAGAGAGGCTGCCCTCTCTTCTCTGATTGAATTTTAACCAATTCTACTTCTTGTTCTTCAATTCTGGCTTTTCCTGCTTCTATTCTTGCCCCATTTCTATTTGCATTCTCATAATTTCCAATTCCTGACTACGATTCTCCTCAGCATTCTCTTCTTGTGCCTGACTGTCTCCCTGTGCCTCTTTAGTTTTGATGCCATTTCTGACTGGGATTTTATTGTAATTCCTCGCAAAATAATAAAATATTGTTGTATACTATTGTATTTTTGTAGTAAGACCACCAAGTAGTTGTGGGTTTTTTTCCCCCCGAATCGTGGCGCTGCCACCAATTATGATGGACCCCCTTCCACTCTCTCCACTGTGAGGCAGATTTTCCCGCCAAAATTCAGTTTCCCTGCTTTGACTGAGCTGCCCCAGCAGGGGTTTGCCAAAGGAAGAGAACAGGAAAATGGGAGATTGAGAAGGTTTGAGAAAAGTGGAGAACTGCAGAGGGGCTGTGGTTCAGTGGAAGAGCATCTGCTTAGCATGCAGGTTCAATCCCCAACATCTCCAGTTAAAAAGGACCAGGCAGTAGGTGATGTTAAAGACCCCCACCTGAGACCCTGGAGAGCAGTTGCCAGTCTGAACAGATAAGACTGATCTTGTTGGACTACAGGTCTGTTTTAGTATTAAGGCAGCCTCATGTGTTCATGAATTGTGAGGCACTGGAATGGTAAAGTGTTCTGAGTTCAAATCTCCACTGTGTCATGAAGCTCAGTGGTTGTGATCTTGGGTCAGTCGATCACTCCCAGCATACTCTATCTCACAGGGTTGTTGTGAGGATCACAGGGACCGGCAGAGGGGAGACAACCACAAGTTCCTGTGCTCTCTTTGGAAGAAGTGTGTGTGTGCATGCGGGCGTGCGAGTGTGCGCGCACATGAGCATAGCTATCAAGTCACAACTACTTATGGCAACCCCTGCTGGGTCTTTCAAGGCAAGCAAGAAGCAAGAAGGGGGTTGCCATCGCTTTCCAGTACAGCGTCTTCCTTGGTGGTCCCTCATCCAAATACTGACCCTGCTTAGCTTCTGAGATCTGACAAGACCAGGCTATACAAGGCCACCTTCCCTCTCTCTTTGGCTGAAGAGCAGGATAAAAATATAAACACATTTCAGAAATGTGAGAGAGAGTGGTGGGCACATGCAAGTGGCAGAGTGGGAAGAGACATCACACAGGAAACAAAGCCAAGGGTTCATGTTATACCCCAGTTTGGCTATGAGACAGCGCCATTCCTTGCTTGAAGAAGGGTAGGGTTGCAGTTTAAAGAAAGAAGCCCTGAGTGTTCCCCTTAAAAGGAAAACCAAGAATTCTTGATCATTACTCACTATGTTCTTTTCATCAAGGCTCATCCTGACCTCTATGAGTTTCTGGACCACCCCTGTATGTCCATTCTTTGCGGCTACATGCAAAGCTGTATTCTTCTCCTGCAAAGCAACATGATATCCATTGTCAGTCAGAGGAAAGAAAGGAGGTGTGCCAGTGGGGACTGGGGGATTGTGGGGGGACAGAGAGTTGGAGACCCCCTTCCAAGGGACCAACAACTCAAGAGCCAGCCTTGCAGAAGGGAGAATTATGCAAAGGCAGACCACCCACTGACCTCAGTCATACGAACATGAGAGGTACAATTTCCATTCTCTCCATACCTTATCTTCGATGCGGTAATTACAACCACAGCCAATCAGGAACTCCACCACCTCCAGATGCCCGTTTTCTGCAGCCAGGTGAAATGCGGTTCTGTCCATCTTTAAGACAGGAAACAATCCCAATGACAGGCAAGATGGGAGGCGGGGGATGTATTTATTTCATTTCAACTCCACTTCTGAAGACATAAACACATGAAACTGCCTTATACTGAATCAGACTATCAGTCATTCAAGGTCAGACTGGCCGTGGATCTTCAGGGTCTCAAGCAGAGGTCTTTTATATCACCTACTACCTGGTCCTTTTAACTGGAGATGCTGGGTACTGAGCCTGACACCTTCTGCATCCCAAGCGGATGCTCTGTCACTGAGCCACGACCCTTCTCCAACAGCGATCCAGAGTGGCTTACGTCAGTCTTTCCTCACAACAACCCTGTGGGGTAGGTTTAGGCTGAGAGTGTGGGAATGGCAAAAGGTTACCCAGTGAGTTTCCTTGGCAGAGTGGAGATTCGAGAACCTGGATCTCTGAGATCCTAGTCCGACACTAACCACTACACTGCGCTGACTCCGTCAAGGTCATGATTAAGAGTGATATTGAAAACTCCTTTTGTGACAGCAAGGCATTTGATACTGCATAAAAGGTGGCGTTATTGTGTTGCAGCAAGACTTGCACTTCACAATCACTTCACCACTGAGAGCCACTTTGGTGTAGTGGTTAAGAGCGGCAGGACTGTAATCTGGAGAGCCGGGTTTGATTCCCCACTCCTCCACTTGAAGCCAGCTGGTGACCTTGGGTCAGTCACAGCTCTCTGGAGCTCTCTCAGCCCCACCCACCTCACAGGGTGTTTTGTTGTGGGGATAATAATAACATACTTTGTAAACCGTTCTGCGTGGGTGTAAAGTCATCCTGAAGGGCAGTATATAAATCTAAGGTTATTATATTATTATTATAAGATGTCTTGCTGTATTTATGGCTTTGTCAAGGCCTTAGTGAAACCCCAGACTGACAGTTTCAGACTTTCCAGCTTCAGGAATCCCTTTCTACATGGATGAGCCTGCCTTAGAACTCTGGCCTGTCTGTAAAAGAAGCCACATCTCCAGGGGACCTTCTCCATCTCTGCTGATCTTCTCATTGAAGAACTTCAGGGGTCCTCCAGACATGGCTTGAAACCCATCAACAGCACTGCGGTCTTCCCACCTTGTCTTTCTTATCCACCCGGACATCTTCCAGATCTTCCATGATGAACTCAATCACTCTGAGGTGACCCCTCTGCGCGGCGCAATGCAGCAAGTTGCGGCCATTCTGAAAAATGACAGGAGCCAATTTCAGTTCCGGAGTAGGAGGGTGAACAATCTGGGTTTTTTTTGTACTCACCGCTTTTCTTTTGCTGCCCCAAAGAAGGGACTGCAAATTTAAAGCTGGCATCCAGGGGCATCTTAAAGACTAAAAATGTGTATCAGGTAAGCTGATACAATGGGAAGTTACGGAAGGGTGCACAAGATATTAACACGTACAGTGAGTGAGGAATCTCAATTTCCTGATGGGTAGGTAAATAGTCTTGAACTTGTTAGTGAATTCTAATTCCGCAATCTGATGTTGCATTCTTCCTTTGAAGTTCCCGCACAGGAGAACAGGAATTACTACAAATTTAGTTAACAATAACCTACACTTTTTTGTTTGATAATTAAAGCTGCATTCAAGCAGCACGTCAAACCGGTTTACCATGATGTCCAAATGCTGCCCCGGTGACTCTGGTTAGAAGAAAGCCCACAAGTCAAAACTTCAAAGCAGAGTTCTATCACAACTTGTGAATCCTGGGTTGTTTGAATGAAGGGAACCCCAAGTTCATCCTGGCATGTTGTTTATTTATTTATTTACTTGCTTGCTTGCTTCATTTATACCCTGCCTTTCTCCCCAATGGGGACCCAAAGCAGCTTACATCATTCTCGTCTCCATTTTATCATCACAACAACCATGTGAGGTAGGCTAGGCTGAGAGCTTTCCCAAAGTCAACCAGAAAGCTTCCATGGCAGAGCGGGGATTTGAACTTGGGCCTCCCAGATCCTAGTCTGACACATTAACCACTACACCACCCACTGGGCACAGAGCCGCAGTTGCTGCAGAGTAGCAAAAAATAAAAATAAAAATCCCTTGCTACTGCTGCTGAAGAATGCTCCCAGCATCACCAGCAACTCTGAGCAGAGTTTGATTAGTCTGAGTTACCTATAAAACTAACAAAATTTGTGGTAGGGTATGAGCTTTCATGAGTCACAGCTCAGATACAGGTTATCTGAAGAAGCGAGCTGTGACTCACGAAAGCTCATACCCTACCACAAATTCTGTTGCGCTTATAGGTGCTACTGGAATCTTGTTCTTTCCTACTGCTACAGACAGACGAACACAGCTATCCTTCTTGATCTATCTGGTATGGGGAAAGTATTTCCTCCTTTGGCGATTTTTAAGCAGAGGCTAGATGGCCATCTGACAGCCATGCTGATTCAGTGAACCTAGGCAGATCATGACAGGGATCTTGTGGCCCCTTCTTACATGCCCAGGGTAATGCCGATCGCCACTTTTGGGTCAGGAAGCAATTTTCTCTGGGCCAGTCTGGCCATTGATCTTGATGGTGTTTTACCACCTTCTGGGAATGGAACAGGAGTCACTGGGGGTGTGGGGGCAGGTAGTTGTGAATTTCCTGCGTTGTGCAGGGGGTTAGACTAGATGACCCTGGAGGTCCCTTCCAACCCTATGATTCTACGTTGAGTGCATGGTTGCCCAATAGCTTCGGCCATACCTGAATACGATCCTCTCCCTAGACAACTCCCAGTCTGGCTTTTGGCTTGTGTACAGCCAGCACACCTTGCCTGATGATCTCCATCCAGCATTCGATGGGGCCAGTGGCACCTGCTGATCTTGCCAGACCTCTCTGGTCCTCTGGGAGATGGTGCAAGGTCTGGACTGGCTCCACTCATTCCCAGCTGCGGAGCCCAAATCTAAGCATGAACCAGACTGACAAAAATGGACTTCCCTCCCCATACACCAACATACCTTTCAGAAACATCACAAGGCCCACCAAGGCATTATTGTGTAGCGGTTAGAGAGTTGGACAAGGGTCTAGGAGATGCAAGTTTGAACCTCCACTCTGCCATGGAAGCTTGCCAAGTGACCTTAAGCCAGTCACACACTCTCAGCCAAGTCTACGCTGCACATGTAAGCAGTTTTCACACCCACATAGCTGTCATGGCTCCCAGTCAAGGACTTTTGGGAATCCCAGTTCTGTGAAGGCAAGTGATCTCAAACCAAACTTTCTCAGTAGATTCTCTCTCTCTCTCTCTCTCTCTCTCTCTCACACACACACATACCGAAACACACAAAGAGTCTTGAGAGAAACTAGGCTGGCAAAACTGACTCTAAATGACTTTTGTAAAGTTGGAGACTTCTTAAATATCAGCCCAGCCATGCCAGTAACAACAGGACTTTTGGTAACGTTGTTTGCTCAAACATTTCCCTCACATGCCTCCATTAGCTCCAAGCTGTGAATTCCAGAGCACTTGAGGAAACCGCCTCACCTTGTTCGCACAGCTGGTTTTGGCGCCGGCATTTACGAGAACCTGAAGAACACGGAGATGGCCGAACCAAGCAGACAGAAGAAGTGCGCTCATTCCAAACTGGATAGTCAGAGACAAAAAGAAGTGTCATCTTGGCTCAGCAATAAAATGGAAATTAGTGCACAAGCTGACTTCCCCCATATTCTCCCACCCCCAGGGCTGCCAACTTTTTGGAGGAACAATAAACATGTGTGCATTTTTGACGAAGCATTCTAGCTCAAGCAGCCAAGCCTTAAAAGTTCAAGATACACAAAGCAAATAATAGTTCCGTCGGGCCTTACAATGTCCTCATCATCCAACAAGGCATCGTGGTCCAGCAGAAGCCGCACGGCCTGTTCATGCCCTGCTCCTGCAGCCCAGTGGAGAGCGGTCCGGTCTATCTGGAAAGGAAGAGATTAAGCCGGGGAAGAAAACGGGGAGGAAATCGACCAATGGGTCGCAAGCCATGTGTGGCTCTCGTACCAAGAACGTCCAGGGCTCATTTCGAGGGGGAACGCACAGGAACATAGTTCCGGCAGTTCCCCAAGAGGTCACATGTCAGGTGGCCCCGCCCACCTGACTCTCAGCCATTTTGGGCCCATTTCGGCCTGGATTGGGTCCAAAATGGCCCGGATTGGGCCTCTGACAGGTGGTGGATCACTCTCCCACTCATCAGCGGCCTGATCCTCACCATTTTGGGCCCCCTTTCAGCCATTTTCAGCCCCTTTTTGCCATCTTGGGCCCAATTTTGGCCCTGAATGGCCAGGATTGGGTCCAAAACAGCCAGAATAGGTGATGTCAGGGGGTGTGGCATATGCAAATCAGTTATGCCAATGACACACTTCCGGTGATGGCAAGAGGCATGGCATATGCTAATGAGTTATGCTAATGAGTTCCTCCAGCTCTTTTTCTACGAAATGACCCCTGAGAACGTCTATGGATCATGCACTTGAAATAAGCCCTTTGGAGATATGAGTGTTATAGGCATAAGAAAGACTTTCCCTTCCCTTTGACTTTCCTTTCCCACCCCATGTTAGCATCTGCTTTGGGTACCCCAAAAGCACGTGCATTACATGGTATTTAAAACAATATTTTAGGATCTTTAACCTGCGTATAGCACAGAACTCTGAATAACGAGGGAGGAATAAACACTCTTAAAATAAAAAGGGTTTTTATTGAGATAATGTAAGCCAAATCAAACAATTGTTACAAGAGATGAGAGAGGGAGATTGCAAAGCAGCAAACCAAACACCTTTCCCTAACAGCTACCGGTCTATAAGGGAAAACAAAAGGGGGGGCATACGACCTGTCCTGTAAAATGCAGAGATTCTGTAGAGTCCTGATGTGAAGAGCAGAAGAGTGGAGTGTAGAGGCAGAGACCAGCTCGTGTCTCCAACGGACCAGTGCCACACAGGGGCAGTAGTTGGAAAAACTGCTGCCAAGGTTTGCAGATTTGGGGGCTATAATTATAGCACGGATGTTCGTGCTCTGGAATGGGCTAGTCATAAAGTGGAGCAATGATAAGTGGACAAAAGTCTGGAAGTGACCAATGGCTGTCTCGGGGAAGACGATGGGTCTTTGATAAGCCTGATCACCTGCTAGATCATGCTCTGCATTAAGGCTACCAGAAAACCCAATTCTGCAGAATTACCCAAGTCTAAAGTGGGGAGAAAGGTGATATTGAAAAAGGGAGTTTTCCTGATTTGCATAAAAGTTAAAAATGCTTCCTGGAGGAGGTTTGGAGAAACACCTAAGGCTGGGTGAATAACAAGGTTAAGGAGAGGGCAGAAATCTTCCTGTACAGTCACTAAGATAAGGAGAGGAACTAGTTGGGGTCAGTTCATTGCTCATTGTCTTGGAGACCTGGATCGTTCATTAGGGCCAAATTATACAGGGAGGAATCCTTGAGAAAAATGGTCCTCTTGTTTAATCAGCCTGAGGTAGGCTTTAGGGAGGAGCAGGTCTGTTTTCCGTTGCTGCTTAATGTCTCACCACCGTGTCCTTGGCATGGCTCACCACTGCTTGACAAGTTACTGCTGTTAGCTTAACTTTGTGTGTGTGTGTGTGTGTGTGTGTGTGTGTGGAGAGACTGCCCTCAAGTCATAGCTGACTTATGGCACCCTGGTGGGGTTTTCTTGGCAAGAGATTAACAGAGGTGGTTTGCCATTGCCTGCCTCTGCAACCTTGGTCTTCATTGGAGGTCTCCCATCCAATTACTAACCAAGGCCGACCCTGCTTAGCTTCTGAGATCCGATGAGGTCAGGCTCACCTGAGCCATCCAGGTCAGGGCTTAACTATAGCAGACTCCATTCGCTCTAAGCTCCTGTTAGAACCCAAATGGGGGATCAACATAGGGTACCCCACGAGACGAGTGTTCAGGGGGCTACACTTTGGCCTTAATCTGCTGTCCTATATCTGTATTTTACCTCTTTTTAAAATTGGTTTTATGATGCATTTTATTATGCTGCTTTAATTGTCAGCTGCCATAGTGGCTCTGATTGGGCAGCAAATATAATTGTTGTAAAATAAATAAATTTATTCAGACGCTCTGCCCCTTCAGCTTTATGGTGAAAGCTCTGCACGCTTGGCGTCGGCAAGGAAAACTGGCTACTTGTTTAATACTGGATGGGACAACAGGAATCATGGCTGTTTTCACACTGCTTACTGGCCACGGAACATCGCGCCAAGCTCTCGGAACGACAGCGTCTTCCTGGTGTGATTTCGAAATTGCGAAATCACGCCAGGAAGACGCTGTTGTTCCAGGAGCTTGGTGTGATGTTATGTGGCTGGTAAGCAGTATGAAAATGGCCCATGTTAGGATCAGGACCTCTAAGGATGCAAATAGAGGGAACTGCTCTATCCCCCCATCTTGGAGTGGGACAACAAGCTGAATCTGCTTTACCGTTGGTTGGACCCCAAATTGCCTCACCCACAGGAAATTCAATCAAGCTGAATCAGAACTAAGGGGAAATTGGGTAGTGGGGGGAGTCAGGGGGCAAAAGGGGTGAAGCAGTGATTAATTTCTGAAAGGAAATGGACCCAAGACCATGTAAGGCGGGCCCTTTTCTCCAGAATTCCTGCTCCCAGCTCCATGTGGGACAGGGCCTTTCTATTCCATTCAACTAAAAAAAAATCAGCAAAGTGTGCTAGAATATTTCATGGTCAATTCCTGGTGTTTATCACACACAGTATGTCATAGTAGTTAGAGCACCAGATCTGGAAGTTCTGGGTTCAAATCCCCACTTCACTGTCTTGGGCCTTGTCACTTGTTCTCACTGTAACTTCTTTCACAGAGTTGTTGTTGTGAAGCTAAAACACAAGAGGGGCGAATGGTGTATGAGTCCCCTTTGAGAAGTGGGATAAATATGTATCTAAATACATTTATCTGTCTATCTATACACATCTATATAGATCTGCATAGATCTATATATAGATTTATATCTTAATAAAAAAAATTGTCAAGACTCCCTGCCCACCCATCTCTGTTGGGAGAATTAAACACAGGGGCACAAATGGCATTCTTTATTGGCATTCACCAATAGAAGAACTTTGTCTGGGGGAAGGTGAGGTGTGGGGCATGCCAGTTGATCGGCCTCCATTATAAGTACCTACGTTATTCTTGGCTTTGACGTCCACCCCCCTCTTGATCAGCTCTTCCATGCGCGCCGTGTCATTTCGTTTGGCTGCGTCGTGGAGCTCTTTTTCTGAAAGGAGCACTTGAAGAAATTTTTAAAAAACAGGATTTTAATTTATTTATTTATTTATTTATTTATTTATTTATTTCAGATATCTATTCCACCCTCCCTGCGAGCGGGATCAGGGCAGATAACAACATATTAAAAATACAATTAAAAAAATTCATGTACATTAAAAACAACATATTTAAAACAGGATGGTGGACAGCCTTCACAGGGAAGGTTAAGATTTATACACCCCTTTTTTCCAGGCCAGCGGAGGCCCAGCCTCAGCCATATGCCTGGCGGAACAACTCTGTCTTGCAGGCCCGGCAAACAGATAGTAGGTCCTGCTGGGCCCTGATTTCAGCAGACAGAGCGTTCCACCAGGTGGGAGCCAGGACCGAAAAGGCCCTGGCTTTAGTCGAGGCTAGGCGGGCCTCCTTGGGGCCTGGGACCTCAAACAGCTGTTTGTCCCCTGATCAGAATGTCCTCCGGGGAATATATGGGGAGAAATGGTCCCAAAGATACGCTGGTCCCAGTCCACACAGGGCCTTATAGGTCAATACCAGAACCTTGAATCTGATCTGGTACTCCACTGGCAACCAATGAAGCCACGTTACTGATTGTCTGATGCAGGTTTTTAAATAAAGCACAGAAATTAAATCTGAGAAGGAGCAGTGTGCTGCACGCATGCACCGAGCACATGGATATTCTCATTGAACAGATGGTAGGCCCAGCCAGCTCTGAGCCTTCCATCAGCCTCTGCGGGTGAGTAATTAGTCTGCATCTTTGTATCATGAATTACTGGATGCAATCACAGCTGCTGGTAGAGACTGACAGGCATGAAAAATGCCAGAACAAATCATTCAGAGATGCATTGGGGAGCATCCTCTGAAAATTGGGCTCCATTTGTGTATTGGATGGGTAACCCAATCGCACCTACAGCAACGACGAGGAAAAAAGTTCTGCCCTTTCCTGAGGCTGGACAAAAGGAGGTCAGGCCACAGGGAACATACAGAGGCACAACTGGAAGCCTCCTACATGGGTGGATACGGTGAGCTCACAGGAGCCTTTTGTCATTTCATTTCTTTCATTCTTCTGGCCTACTCAAAGTTCTCCCTCAGCTTGCAGTTTAACTGGACCACGAAAGGGAATCCAGCATTCAATACCACCCACTTGTGGCAGGATCAAAATTTGTGGCAGGTGGAAATGAAGGCAGGCCATCTTTTTGTACAGCCTCATTTACCCAAAGGCTTCTTTCTCTGCACAACGTTGAATGCAGAAGGGATTGTGTAGCCAGTTTACACAACCTGTTTGTTCTCAGGGGTTCCTGGATTTTTTTTTTGCAATTTGAAAGATATGGCCGGATGTTTTCTTCCCAAACTTGTTATGAAGATGTTACATCCATTTACACAACCCCTTCCTCCTGCCTTACACCAGGTGAACTGATGCCTTATAAAACGGAATCCAAGTTTTCTACACAATGAAAGAGAAGGCTGGAGTTTAGAAGAGATCTTTGGGCACGTTTTAACCGTCTGCATGTTTTAAAAGCCGTAACCCTTGAAGATCACAGCCCACGATCTCTCACAAAGACCAGCCCCTGAGCTGTAAAGTCTTCGTCCAACCATTAATCCCTCTAGAAGGAAACAGCCTCCAGCAAACAGAAATATTATTTACAGATCTCTTGACGTGACCTATGATCACTGTTTATATAGGGAAATAAACGTTGGATAGTATACACAAGAGAGGGCACACTGAGAATGGAGAGGGCAGGAATCGCAGTGGATCTGCATTCCTCTTTAAGGAGTTTCCTGCACATTAAAAAATGGTGGCAGAAGCGCAGTCAAGGGAAATTTCACAAGCTATCAATGAGAGGGTAGAAATGGGTCTGCTGGTCAAAGGAGGCGGCGGAGTCAAAAATGACCCATGGACTTTTGAAACTCACTGGACCAAAGATACTAGACAAATGGTGCCAGTGAATATCCTTTAATTTAATTTAATTTATTAGATTTATATTCTGCCCTCCCCACACTAGCAGGCTCAGGGCGGATTACAATTTACATACATTTAAAATACATCTAACAATTACACAGTTTAAAATTATAAATACATAAACATCCTAACATTTAAAATACATATATATGCATACACGTATACTCAGCGGCATAATAAAATGCACTATATGCATACACAAGGCACCTCCCTTTCACCTTCACCAGAGCATTTACAGTGGAGCTCAACAGATGGAGGATGTCGCTAGCGGGGAGGGCACAGACCATGCTCGACTGGACGGGGGCGGGGGGGGGCGGGGCCTCCACCTAGCATCAACCATACGCCTGGCAGAACAGCTCTGTCTTACAGGCCCGGCAAAAAGACAATAAATCCTGCCGGGCCCTGGTCTCATTAGTCAGAGCATTCCACCAGGCTGGGGCCAGGACCGAAAAGGCCCTGGCCCTGGTCGACGCCAGGCAGGCCTCCCTGGGGCCTGGGACTTTCAGCAGATGTTTGCCGTTAGAGCGAAGAGTCCTCTGAGGCTCATATGGGGAGAAGCGGTCCCACAGAGACGCCGGTCCCTGTCCGCATAGGGCTTTATAGGTTAATACCAGAACCTTGAACCTGATTCGGTACTCTACTGGTAACCAGTGCAGCTGACGCAAATTATTTGGTGCACTAAGGAAATATTGTCAGTGCAACCGAGGAACCTGAAGCGTCACATCTGAAAGCAAACACTCATTCCTGTGGCGTTGCTTTCTCAACTGAATCTGACTTGAGAAAAGCAAATCAATGGAGAAGGGCCGTGGTTGGGCCACGGAGCATCTGCTCGGCAAGCCAAAAAGAACAGGCAGTAGGTGAAGCGAAAAGCCGCCACTCGGGAGCCAGGAGAGTCGCTGCCAGTCAGAGTAGACAACAATGACCTGGACGGACCAAGGTTCTGACTCAGTAAAACAGCTTCATTTAGTGGTAGAGCATCTGCCTTGTGGGCAGGAGGTCACGTTCAGCCTCTGGCACCTCCAGTTACTAGGATCAAATAGCTGGTGACGTAAAAATGCTCCGCCTGAGATTATGAAGAGCTGCTGCCGATCAGAGCTGACAACACTGATTCTGACAGCTCGAAGTCTGACTCAGCATGAGGCCGCGTCGAGGGTTCAAATAAATAAAAGAACATTCAACGCAAAATTCAGTCTGGTTACTTACTGGTGAGGTTCATTGCCAAGCAATGCATTTAAAGATCGGGGCGTAAATACGTCGCAGCGCATCACTCATTGCTTGTGGCTCTGTTAGGTCTTTAAACCCATGCCTTTCTCACCAGTGCGGTGTAATATTTTAGAGCATCAGACCGGGATGTGGGAGACCCAGGTTCAAATCTCCCACTCTGTCAGGGAAGCTTGCAGGGTGACCTTGGCCCAACCACAGACTTGTTGCGAGGATAAAACGGAGGAGAGGGAAATGATGCGAGCTGCTTTGGGTCCCTGTCCTGGTGGCGGCGTAATTTTAATTTACGTCATTTTATATCCTGATTTTCTCCCCCAAGGGAGAAAGGCAGGGGTGTAAAGGAAAGCAAATTAAATAAATAATCCACTAAATAACTAAGCCAACTGACTACAGTGATATCCTAAACAGAGTTACTCCCGTCTAAGCCCACTGAAGTCAATGGGCTTAGACAGGAGTAACTCTGCTTAGGATATCCAAACCCAGCAAAAAGGCCAAAGTTCTCACTGTACAGTGGAGAAAGAAAAACCTGGATTCGGACAATTCCAACTCTGCTGTTGTGGGTTCAAGCCTTTTAAAGCCAAAGCACGGAGACTTCTGTGCTTCTTAATCCTGGATTAGAAGACATGCTCTTGGGGCTCACCTAGCCCAACTCTCCGGCTCAATACAGGAATCACTCAACTGCAGCACCCCCTCCACCTGCTGGCCCTATAGCCTCCCTGCAAAGGATCCCAGGGAAGGAGAATTCCCCTTTCTCGGAGGCAGTCCCTTCTCACTCGCCTTTAGGCAATTTTTCCTAACCTCTCTCCAAGATATAAGGACAGATGGAGCTGCATCTGAAGAAGTGAGCTGTGACTCACAAAATGGTTAGTCGTATAGGTGCTACTGGACTCTTGCTCTTTTCTTAGTCCTGCCTTCTGGACCAAACCAAGAGACAGCAAGACCGCTTGATGGGCCTGGCTGCCCTCGATGGGTCACCTCTGGCCTGTCTGCCCTTAGCCCAGGGAGCGTGGGTCTCCCATTCCGGCTAGGGTTGCCAACTCTGGCTTGGGAAATCCCTGGCTATTTGAAAGCGGAGCCTGGAAAAGGTGAGTTGTGGGAAGGAAGGGATTTCAGCAGGGTATAATGCTATCCCCCCCGCCCCAACACTTCCACCAGGGGGACCGATCTCTGTCGCTTGGAGATCCATTAGGATCACAGGAGGGCACCAGGCCTCACCTGGATGTTGGCAACCCGCCACGATCCTGGATCCGGCATGTGAACGACCAGAGCAGCAGGCTGCAACCCAGTTCCCCCCCCGCCACTCCATCCCCCTTTGCAGGAGAAGCTGCACCGCCTAAATCCTCACCCCGGCCGGGGGGAACGATTCCTCCCTTCCCCGCCGACCCCTCTCGCCCAGGAGCCCCTTCCCCGCAGCGCCTCTGCCCCGAGAGCACCCCCCTGCCCGGCCCGCGATCCTCCTGCACTCACGGGTGTCCTCCTCGGAAGCCAGGTCGTCCTCCATGCCTCACCGCAGCCGCATGCCCGTTCCCAGGCGCCGCCTCCGCCTCCGCCGTGCGCCCGAGCGCAGGCCGAAGGAGCGGCCGCCGCCGGGGCTGCGGAGAAGACGGGCCCCGCCGCCGCCTGCAGCCCCGCCGCCTCCGCCTCCTGCTGGCTCTGCCTCCTCCTCCTTGCCGGGCCGGTGGGAAACTCGCCGCCTCGGGAAGGGAGCGGCCCCAGCCAGGCGAGCATCTCCGCCTCCTCCTTGGCTGGAGGGCTGCAGCTTCGCGTTTGGTGTAGTTAGATGTTTGGACGCCCCGCTGGAGAGCAGAAGCCGCTTACAGCTCCTTCCCCTCTCCATGAGCTCTTCCTAACAACAACCTTGTGAGGTAGGTTTAGACTGAAAGTGGAAGAGGGGGCCAAGGCCATCGCAGCCTCCAGGTGGTGGCTGGAGATCTCCCGGAATTACGACTGCTCTCCAGGCCATAGATGTCAGTTGCCCTGGAGAAACTGGCTGCTTTTGAGGGTGGAGTCTGTGGCATTATACATGCTGAGGCCTCTCCCCTCCCCAAATCCCACCCTCTCCGGGTTCTACCCCCAAAATCTCCAGGAATGTCTCAACCGGAAGCTGGCAACTTTATCCAACGTGCTTCCTTGGCAGAGTGGGGATTTGAACCTGGGTCTCCCAGATCCCAGTTCGACACTCTAATCACTACACCACACTGTCTTCAGGCAGGCCAGCCAAGTGGTCTGAGGGAGATTGATTATGATTCATTGAGCTCCTTTTTGCCCCAACCCTTCCTGCCTTTTATCACCCCCCCTTCCATTCTATTTTCCCAACAATCCTATGTGGTAGGTTGAGCAGTAAGAGAGAGAGAGAGAGAGAGAGAGAGAGAGAGAGAAAGAGAGAGAGAGAGATTTGGCTCAGGGTTACATAGCAAGCTTCATGACAAAGGCAGGATTCGAACCCGATTCTCTCAGTTCATCTGACACTCTCACCACTACACAGTGCTGTAGTGCCATGGGCGCCCCCTCTGGGCTCACACCAGCTGCAACCCCAGCCCCAGCCTGGTCCCAAACGGGAAGAACTCGTGCCAGAAACTACGGTTTTAGAATTGAAAGCACGTGTCCACAAAACATAATAACATCCATGCTCCAAATCCATCTTTCCTGCAGGTACTTGTGACCCATGTACAACTAAAGTCCACACAACAATGGATGTACACTGTGCGTTTGTTTCATTGGCCCCCAAACAAAAAGCCATGTCATACCGTTTCTTTTGTGTGCGTGTGTGTGCATGCGCGCTCGCGCGCATGTCTTCACTTTGCAGCTGACCTACGGTGACCCACAGAGTTTTCAAGACAGATTTTCAGAGATGGTTTGCCATTGCCTGCCTCTGCATAACGGCCCTCGTCTTTCCTGGTGGTCTTCCATCCAAATACTGACCAGGTCTAACCTTGCTTAGCTTCCAGTATCTGACAAGATCAGGCGACCTCAACCAACCCATTTTTTAAGACCAACCAGAACAACGGAATGCATTGTGCAACCTTTTGAGTTCTCCGGAACTCTTCCATCAAACTGGATGTTAAAAAAACAAAGGTGTGTGTGTTTTTGGGGGGGGCAGGCGGGTAGAAAAACATATCATTCAGGCCATGGTGTTACAGATATGTTGTTTTTCTCCTTCCCCCCACTTTTCTGTAATTTTTAAAACCTCCAGTCTGACAAAGAGTTCTGGAGAACTCAAAAGCTTGAGCCCCATGGCACAGAGTGGTAAGCCAAGCTTTGTGCTCACAACCTGAGTTCAGTCCTGGCGGAAGCCAGGTTCAGGTAACTGGCTCAAGGTTGACTCAGCCTTCCATCCTTCCAAGGTCGGTAAAACGAGTACCCAGTTTCCTGGGCGTAAAGTGTAGATGACAGGAGAAAGCAATGGCAAACCACCCTGTAACAAAAAGTCTGCCAAGAAAACGTCGTGATGTGACGTCCCTCCATGGGTCAGTAATGACTTGGTGCTTGCACAGGGGACTACCTTTACCTTTTAAATAATGAATTATTGCAAGTATTTTGGTTTCAGATTTTGCTATGGGACCAACACAGTGACCAAACTTTGCTCCATGACAAAATACAGCGGTTTACATGTGGAAAAATGCAATTGAGCTCTAATACAACAATGGCCCCTGAAGAAAAAAATGTTGAATCTCCCCATAACAATTCTATCACAACAGTTGTTTAAACCAGATTGGCGTGAAAGGGCCACAATATTTTCTTTAAAATATGGATGGGCCTGCTATTCTCCCAGCTATTTGGGACCAAGGGCTGGAAAGAGGGAAGACAACACAGATTTAACGACATTAAGAACAGTGGCCTGAATCCAGTCACTCATTCCAAAGATTTATGGGCATCTATGTTTTCAGGAAAAGTGGTGACAACTTCTGGTGATTCCCCCCCTCCCCGACCCCCAGTTTACTGCTATGCTGTTCTTAAGGGACCTCTGGAATAAAATTTCAGGAATTACCTGAAATTACCTCAGGAATAAAACTTCAGGGTTCTCAAGAGGTGGCAGCAGCAGAGAGGGAAACAGTCCCAAATTCCCTTTTCCTGTTCCTGGAACTTAAGGGCTATTAAATCTTTGGGGCTGAATACAGGCCTATATAACTAAAACCAGGGCTTTTTTTCAGGGGGAACGCGGGGGAACGGAGTTCCGGAACCTCTTGAAAATGGTCACATGGCTGGTGGCCCCGCCCCCTGCTCTCCAGACAGAGGGGAGTTTAGATTGCCCTCCACACCGCCAAGCGGCGCGGAGGGCAATCTAAACTCCCCTCTGTCTGGAGAGCAGGGAGCGGGGCCAGCAGCCATGTGACCATTTTCTCTGAGGGCAACCCCACTGAGTTCCACCACCTCTTTTCCCGGAAAAAAAGCCCTGGCTAAAACCATAACCAGAATGGTAGCAAAGCGTAAGCGTTCTTTCCAGCCAAATCTTTAGACTCTTGCCTATCTAGGAACCCAAGACAGAGTTCTAAAAACCTCAGCTTTCCAGCTGCTCCTAGAAACGGGAGGAGGGCAAAGACAGCAGGCTGACCCTGGGCCCCTGCAAGGTTGAGGGTCACCAATAATTTGTATTGCCTAAAGTTGGGCAATGAATATGATCTTGCCCCTCTGTTACTTGGGCCAGGAGGGGATGGCTGTATCTTTCTTGGGGGAAACAACATACTTTCTGGGAGAAATGGTCCAGCTATCCAAAAGTTCAGGGATGGGCAAACACTGTTAAGTCCTGTTCACATGTTACAGTGAATGCAGGTACATCTTGTGCATACATGCATACCCCTGTTTCTAAGGAAAAAATGTGCTTTCACTGTACAAATTAAACTGGGGACCAACATCTGGAATAATAAGGGGTTTAAATGACACGTTGTATTGTACTGAGTGTAAATAATGCATGCATAAAGAAAAACTGAGTATACCCAGTACACAGATTGCAAATGTGTGCACTCTAATTTGTGAACCGGCTCAGAAACAGCCCGAGAGAGTTGTTCAGACCCCTCAGTGTCTATATTTGGAGGGCAATTGTCCTACCAATTGCAGGATTTGAAAACATTTTTTAAAAAAACGAAATGACTGATAGAGGCCCTGAATAATTCGTTGTGTCATTCTTGGCTAGAGATGGGCACGAACTGAAATACGAACCAGAGTTCATCACATACCAGGCCAGTTCATGGTTCGCAAACCAGCGGTTCGTCAGAGCTCATTTCCGATGAACCGCTACAAACTTTAGGGCAGTTCGTTTGGTTCGTTTTTTGGTTCATCACTGCAGACAGCCTGGTGCCAATCAATCAGTTTCCTAGGCAATGGGGGTTGGGCTTTCTGCAGACCTTATGCTGACCCGGAAGTGGTGATTTGCTGGCCCGGAAGTGATGTTTTCACGAGCCAAAGCGAACCGGTTCATGAACCGGGGCAGGTTTGTGGTTCGTGGTTCGTGAAATGTGACAAACTATGAACCACACGGTTCTTTTTTTTCTGGTTCATGCCCATCTCTATTCTTGGCTAATGGTACTTTAAGAAATTACAGCAAAAGTATTCGTTATTGAAACTGACCAGGAAGCGTATAACAAATGATTATAATGTACTATTGGCAATTCCCTTTCAAACGCATATGGAAAGAAATGCTTGCCTGGATCTGAGCTGCCTCCGTTCCTCTGACTCAGCACTGTCTAATAATAGCCAAGTATGGGCAGGTTGCGGGCAGGCGGTCACCAAGTCCTGCAAATTTGTCTACAGCAGAACCTCATAAGAGCAACCTTCAGTCATTTGCATCTGCTGCATAAGTTGCATCCTTCATGCTCCGATCCACGTTTATGGGACTTCCTGTTACAACATGATTATGGAAGCTGCCCTAGAAGGCGACACATGGAAGTATCATCTGCTGCAAAGCACTGCAGCCCGGCTCTTGATTCATGCCAGGAGACAGGAGACAATACATCTTATGCTTTGTGGTGGTTGCTAGCATGCTTCCAGGCTCAGTTTAAGGCGCTACCCTTAACCTTGAAAGCCCTACATGGCTTAGGACTGGAGTTCCTGAAGGACCATCTTCTCCCATATGTTCCTGCCCAGGAGTTAAGCTCACAGAGAGAGGCCCTCTTGACCATCTCATTGACCACAGAAGGTCATGTGATAGTTACATGAGAGAGAGCCTTTTTTGTGGCAGCCCCACGATAATGGACCAACCTCCCCAGGGAGTGTGCCTAGCCCACTTATTTTCAATGTTTAAGAGGTGGCTGAAGACAGTTTTATTTAGAACTGCATTTGATTGATAGTTTTAGACTGTGGTTTTAAATTGAGTTTTTAACGTACTTTATCTGTTGTAACCTGCCTTGAGTGCCATACAGAAGAAAGTTGGCTAATAAATGTTTTAAACAAACAAGCAAATAAAAATATAGAAAGCTATACTGAACTAGGTATATTAACCCAGTTAATATACATGCATATTAACTACCATGTCTCCCAATGTCCTGCCATCTTTGCTCACTGATCTAGGCCCTGCTTTATTTTTGCCACTAGAAGCTAGAACTTTTCAGCTGCAGTCTGTGGCGGTAGAATACCCTTCCTTCGGAGGTGAGACGTACTTCCTTGCTTGTATTCTTTCCTTTGTGGTCTGCCTGTGGGATTTCTGCCTAGATGCACTTTTCTTACCAGTTGGTATCTTACTACTAATTTCATTCTCTTTTGCATCAGTTTTCCACAAGTGTTTTTTTTTCCTGTTTGTTGTAAGCTGCTTTGGAGATGCGCTGTCAGTGGGATATTTATTTTATTTTATTTGGCTTCTATTCCACCCTTCCCACAAGCAGGCTCAGGATGGATCACACCATTTAAAACACAATACATAATTAAATACAGTTCCATAAAACACATACAAGCATTATAAAATCATACAGTTTGATATACAAAATTTCAATAGAAAGCTTCCTCTGTGGTGGCAGTCACTGCTTAGTTAATTTTAAAAGCATGCACACAAAGGGGTGGACAGATCTGATAAGGAGGTTTAACTCATTCACCTCCTTCTCCTACACGGCTGGCGGAGGCCTGGCCCACCTTCAACTATATGCCTGGCAGAACATCTCTCTTACAGGCCCGGTGGAAAGATAACAAAACCTGCTGGGCCCTGGTTTCAAACAATATGGTATTTCAAGCAAATAAATAAGGTTATTGCTGCTTTGGGAGTAGACGGATAGAAGGTCCTGGTGCGTTTTGCTTGGTTGAAGCATCTTACTTGGAATATTAACGTGTGGGTCAGTAGAATTTATTTTAAACCTCTCTTGTAAACTCAAAATACCCACATTGTTTAACAAAATACCTACAAATTCAGAATGGCCAAGTCAAATATAAAACACACCGTTTCAGCCGTGCAGACTTCTGGTTGCTCTTCGCCAAAGAAAAAGCTCCCTATTTCAGTCTTCTCTCACACACAGAGAACAGAATGTCGCATAGGCACCAGAATCACATGAACATAATCCAAATTCCATATGTTGGGGGTGGGGGGGGGTCTCTTCCTCTATTTTTGTCCTTTCTCCCTGTAGGGGGCGCTGCAGTCCCAGCTCTTGCTTCTTCCCCAGACCTTTCCTGTCCCTGTTGAAAATATTTATTTGGAGAAGGGACTACCGGGGACTTCCACTGCAACAAGCTTGCTGACCACAGACTTTTTTTGACCAGCTGCTACTAGGGGAAAGGAGGTGCCGAGTGGAGCAATCAAAAGGATTCCACAGAATGCTGACACAGATAACGCTGACCAATTTGTTGCTTATTTAATTAATCCTATTTAATTAATTCTGTCTGAGAGTTGCAAAAAAGAAGAAAGCCACTATTCAGCAACAGCTGGCCTCCGTGTAAAATTTTCATTTGTTCTTAAGGAGCTATCTGTGGGATGGCTTGTGCTTGAGCGGCTGGAGGGCAAGCCGGTTTATTAGCAACACTGTTTTTTCAAAATGCAGCTCGCTGTGTTGTTTTATCAAGGAAGACAACAGAGTAGGGTGGGACCACAATTTTAGGCCATGTCTCTGCTGGCGTTTTCTCACTGGAAAAAGCTGATCTCCTTTTACTACCATTGGGGAAAACAGACAGGTACTTGTATTTTCCCACCCTAGCTGGGATAAAAAGCTGTTTGGGAGCAGCTCTTTCTGGAGAGGCAATGGCAGGGGAGGAAGTTTAAATCCCCTCCCCTTCTCCTCCTTGACAAAGAAATCCTGGAAGATAAGCTTGCAGAATAAATTTTTTAAAAAAGTCCTGCCCTCAAGTCATATTTTGACTTATGGCAACTCCTGGTGGGGTTTTCATGGCAAGAGACTCAGAGTCAAGCTATAAGTGACACAGTTCATGTGGCCGGTCCACGCAAGTTTACCTGGGAAGTGTAGTCAGAGACTCATTCCCATAGCAACTTCAGCAGCGGTGAAGTACCAGCTGCTGGGTTCCTCTCCCCCGCTTGCTCTTGAGCGCTGGGGGGCTCCATGAAGAGGCTGAGCCGTGGCGCGGAGGCCTGGCTGACGGCAGCCAGACTGCGGTGGCGGTGGGGCTGCTTCTTCCTGCCTGCCTGCCTGCCTTCCCTCCTTGCTTGCAGGAGCCAGGGCTCCCATGCACACAGGTGGACAGACACGCCTGCTGCCGGCCGGGGAGAGTGGTGGCGCAGCAAGGCGAGGATGGAGCTGGGCGATCGCAATGCTGCACTCCGCTCCCGTGTCAGGAGGCACCTGGCAACTGCTCTCCAGCCCTGCATAGCTCCAGTGGGCTGCAGGAGGAGGGGCACACACCACCCTCCGTTGCTTCTTCCTCACCGCTGCCCATCCAGAAGGTGCTACTTCCACCGCTGCAGCAACCCCTCCAGCCAGGGCAGGCGCACAAGCCACCACGCGCAGGCACCGGGCATACAAAGAGCGGCTGAAGCTTCGCTGTCGCAGCAGCTGCTACGGGAAGGAGGGAGTCTCCAACTACACTTCCCAGCTAAACTTGCAGGGCCAATCAAGTGCTCTTCACGTGAACTGCGTCACTTGTAGCTTGACTCTCACAGGGGTGGTTTGCCATTGCCTGCCTCTGCAACCTTGGTCTTTGTTGGAGGTCTCCCATCCAATTACTAACCAAGGCATCTGCTATCTGATGAGATCAGGTTGTCCTGGGTGATCCAGGTCGGGACAGAATCAAATAAGTCCCTGTAAAATGAAAACAAAAGAAATCTCGATAGGTAATTGAGCCCTAAGGTGCCTTAACTAGATATGTCACAGTGCCATAAATCCTTCGGCACTGAAAGGGTGTACTTCACCATTGTGAGTCGTGGGCCTCCCATACTAAGGTCACTGGCCCTCCTTACTGATCTAGAAGAAGCACCGTACCCTGGGTTCTGCACTCATAGGCCGAATCCACACTACCTATTTGTTTCCGCGGCTTTTTCGCAATTGGCGCGCTATTCATGCAGATACTCACACGCTTTCCCATTCCGCGTGTTCCCTGCCATCACCACGCCACTATTGCGCCTTCCCTCCAAACCACGTGATATTCGCGGAAATCCGTTTTCTCCCCTTTTTTTTCACAGTGCATAAAGGTCGGTATACTGGTAAACCAACTGTAGTGAGCAGCACTTTGTGCGGGAAGAAACAGTCACCTGAGTCAAGATATCGGTATACCGGATAATTGACCCTTTTAAAAAAAAAATGGGAAGTGACGAGCACCGTCAATTCTGACAGCGGAGGATGGAACCGCCCACTATGACGCTTTACTCCGTGGCGTGTGGAGAACTGATTGCGCCATGAAGATGCACCGGAAGGGTGGATGTGAGGATGCACAGCCTGGTAGTGGAATGAAGGCGATTGCCACAACAGCGCAAGATAAGCGGAAGATGAGTGAGTGTGTATTTGCCCATAATTTCTGCCATGATTTACCCACGGCGCAACCCCTTATACCTTTCCTTTCTTTTTCAGAACTCCTATGATCAAAGGAGCTCGAGCAATGACTAATAGAAGAATAAATTGATTTCTAAAGGAAATTATACTAGACAGAAATTTAGCAGACAACAAGATTATATTTGGATCATGATGTAGCACCAGATAGGGAACAATCTCCCCCGGAAAATTATTAACCGGAGCACAAGTTAGAAGAGGTAAAATCCAATGATTCCTAAAAACAGTAAAAAGAGGACATTCCAATATTTTATGTGACAAAGGGTCAATTTTACCCCGACCACAAGACAAAGCTACCTTATACTGAATCAGACCATCAGTTTATCAAGGCCAGATAGTTATCGTCTAAGACTGGCAGCTGCTTTTCAGGGTCTCCGGTAAAGGTCTTTCATATCACCTATTATCCTTTTAACAGGAGATGCTGGGCTCTGAAGTTGGGACCTTTTTACTTGCCAATAGGGTTTGCCTGGTGGAAGCAGGGGATCCTCTCTTCCCAGCCTCCATTACCCACACCACCACTCTCTTGGCCGGAGGGGAGGAGGAAGCATGGGGAACGGGCCCAGGAGCTTTGGAACACATGGGAGTGCGCTCTGGAGGTCTTCCTTGTCATGCCAAGAATAACATCATTCTTGGCGTGACAAGAATGGGAAGGTCCTCGGGGGGGGGGGGCTGATTTGATGAAATTCAAATCAGTCCCCCGTGTGGTCCTTCTCTTCCTTGTCACACCAGGAATGATGCCATTCCCAGCACAACAAGGAAGATCTCCAGAGCATGTGCATGAGGTAAGTCCCCCCCCACACACACACACACCGCCCTGTCCCCTGGGTTGGGCTTCAGGGGACCTGGGAACCCTGCTTGCCAAGGAGATGGTCAACCACTGAGCCACAGCCTGGTCCCCATTTCACGTAGGAAAAAAATACACTGATAAAAAGAGACACCATATTTTTGCCATATCAATTGCAAATCCCTGTCAAGCAATCTTGTACAAGATCCAAAGAACCCTGCATTTGATGTTCTGATCCTGTACAGAAACTTCACTGAAATGGAGAAAAGGAGGGCTTGGGATCCAGTCTGGATCCTGGGCCCAAACCACCTTCCTCTTATAGTCCCCCTGTCTGTGTGGGGAACGTAGCATTATATTTTATACGTTGAACTGCTTTCAGCAGCACCTTGCGGTTTAAATGACAGCTCTGGCAAGGTCATGAAATATGCATTGTTACTGTATTTCCTGATTTCTGCATTCGCTCTAATTATCCCTCTTCTCAGCTGACAGACGGTAAACGTGCGTAACAGTATAGTCAGCTGCAGCTAAAGAATAAACTCTGTATTTCTTCTTCCAAAGGGGCATTTGAACTATAGGTGTCGAGAGGAAGACCCAGATTACAAGACGGGAAGGGAGAAAGCTTTTGCTTCCAGCGTAGCCATAGGCAGTCTTTGGGGAGGATAGCATGCTCATTTACTCTGGACTGGACCCCCCCCCCCCGCCCCATTCTTCTCTCTAAGCAGCTAATGGTGAAAGATGCCTTGTCAGAGGAGTTGCCCTTCATGCACTGAAAAAGCAGGCAGGCAGGCAAAATAACAACAACAATAATAATTCCAAGCTTTACCAACCAAATTTTGAGTATGGCAGAGAGGTTTAATGGTGATAAAGACACATTTGCATTACACACTTGGAATTGTATTGAAAGCAATTCAATATCTATCATTTCCTGAAAAGAACCTGAAGAATGGCAGTCTGGGGCATGCATGTGTGTGTGTGTGTGTGCTGTAAATACTCTAGCCCACAGGTTTTCAAATGCTGACCACACAAAGATCCCTATTTTGATTTATCGCTTTTGTGGGCCCCCAAGCCCTCTCCCCCTCCTTTGCCGGTGTTCATCTTCAGTTGGACACCTTCCATTCAAAATGCAGTATCCGGGTAGATGCTGAGTTTGTGTTGAACGTTCATCTGCACATACGTTAACTGTAACATGAGAATTGCTCAATGCACGTACAAAAGATCAAGCGTGCACTGTACGCAGATTGTACCTGTGTTCACTGTAACTTATGAACAGGGCTCTCAATGCAAGTTTAAGTCATGTTTGTGATTAACGTTTGTGTTGTCCATACATGGCCTACAAGGTCAGGGGTTGCATCCAGAATAAATTTTCCACTCACATAAAGCATTTTTGTCAGTGGAATGGAACATTCCTGTTCTCCTCTGCCCCGGTGTAGCATCAGAGGCCAAAAGGAGGTCTGCTAATTACCCCTTCTGTTAGGTCTCAGAAGGTACCCGATTCTATAGAGCCACACCTTAGAAGGCCCTGATCTACACTCTGTTCAATCCTACCCCTTGATTGGAAAGGACTTTGCACTGGAGAGAGCAAGAAATTTGGTTAATAACTTCCACCTAGGGGCCTGGGAAAATCTTTCAGAGCTGCTCATGGGAACAGGAAAAAAGACGAGCATCACACATAACCTGAACTTCGGGTTTTCAGCTGGAAAACGTTACCGGCTTTTATTGTGTATAGAGGATGTAGAGTGGCATCTCTCTCTACGTCTGGGGTCAAATCCTGCACATTGGCAAAGAGAGTGAAAACCAGCTCGGTTTTGTACTGGAAGTCACTACGGATGGCAGCGTGAGGACTCTGTTTTCTTGGTGCCGTTACTCAATGAATCAGAATTTGCCAGAGAGTTCTGCATCCCAGAAACCCCTCAGTAGCAATCTGTAAGCTGTAGGTACTGGCAGTATTTTGAGCCCTCACACTTCAAAAGAGGAAATGGTGGATTCCATTCCTAGAAAATGGGGAGGGCTCCTTTCCCCCACCCTGCAAGGGGTATGTGGGCTCCCTGGAGTACCCTCACGGACATCCAGAGTTCCTTGAACCCCAATCTGAGACGCTCTGCTTTTGCCACTTCCTAAAACTACCGTTCCCAGGAACTGTGATATAGCAATTTTGAAATAAGTTTCAATTTGGTGGTGGAGAGTGGCGTCAAGTCACAGCTGATTCATGGCAACTCCAGTGGGGTTTTCATGGCAAGAGACTAACAGAGGTGTGGTCTGTCATTGCCTGCCTCTGCAACCTTAGTCTTTGATGGAGGTCTCCCATCCAATTACTAACCGAGGCCGACCCTGCTTAGCTTCCGAGATCTGATGAGATCAGGCTTACCTGGGCTATACAGGTCAGGTCAAGTTTTGATTTACAGGTTAATATATATATTTTTCTAAAATAAGGATTCCATCAGTAGTAGTGACGGGCGGTGTGTACAAAGGGCAGGATTAAGGATTAATAAGGATTTTAAAAAGTCCTTTTGTATTATTCTTTTATATTTTAAGAATTGTATTTATATGACTTGTGCTGGTCATAGACTGTATCAGTAAAATGGATGGATGGATGGATGGGAAGAGTCCTGATGATGGAGAAGCCATGGAAAGAAACAACATTCTGAGATATGAGTTCAAAGTTACATGAGGAAACTTAGTGCTTGGGTAACAAGGCACTAACTTTCATGCCTGGAAACCTGGGGAATATAATAATAACATAATAACATTCGATTTATATACCACCCTTCAAGATGACTTATCACTCACTCAGAGCAGTTTACAAAGTATGTTGTTATTATCCCCACAACAACAAACACCCTGTGAGGTGGGTGGGGCTGAGAGAGCTCCGAGACGCTGTGACTGACCCAAGGTCACCCAGCTGGCTTCAAGTAGAGGAGCGGGGAATCAAACCCGGCTCTCCAGATTAGAGTCCTGCACTCTTAACCACTATACCAAACTGGCGATATGGAGCGATATTGAGGAATGGCAAGATACAGACTGTTCGAAGTGCATTATGGTTGAGTATAAATCATGCAAGCCTGGGGTCAGCATCCAGGGGCTGAGACCGAGGAACCAAGTGCCGCAACCCTGTTCCTGCCCATCGTTTGTGTCCAGACACATCTAGATGACGAAAGCAGGGATTGACACAAACCTGAACAGCTTTGCAGTGTCATCTGGAGCAAATGTGTAAGTAAAGAAGCATTACGGCTTATTTAGAAGGGACAGCAGAGAGAAGGGGAGGGGAATAATTTCCCTTCTTTTCCTCCGGCAAGAGTTGGTTGAGTGGCATTACAATGGGGTTGGGAGAACACCAAGGGAACTGGCTGCGAGCCACCTGCGGGAAAATATTAATTACAGGCGGCGGCGTTGCTGCGCAGAGTCATGCTGAGCGCAGCAGATCTTGCACATGCTTAATGGGATTCCAAACATGAAAGCTCGGGGAAACTGGGAGATGCCGGGCAAGGTGAACGGGACGTGTTTTGGTAGGATGGCGAGAGTCTTGCTTTGCATGACCTCTCCGGAGAACAGCCGCATCTGCACATTCCTCCCATTCTGCATATTTCTCTGTAGTTTAAATGCAAGACAGGGAGCTCCCGGATCAGGGAAAATGGGCTGGTTGAAATCATCGGGCCACCCTGAACCAGCCACCTCTGATGCCAACCTGTTGAGGAGCAGGTCGCTGCCTCCTATCCGTGTCACCCTGCGACATCCAGAATGAGCTTTGGAGGCTTCATCTCTGTGGCCTGCCGCTATTCCAAGACAGGGGTGAATCTCTTCCCATCTGCTTGGGTGCAGAGCAGGCTTCAAGGGTGCCCTTCTTGGAGTCTATCCTGATTGGCATTAGAAATGGCAACCTGCTCAGGACCCCGCTGCCAAAGACAGAACGCTGTGTACAAGGGGCCTGACGTTGATTTCATTCATTACAAAAGAGCAAAGAGTCCAACTTTAAGACTAACCAACTTTATTGTAGTGTAAGCTTTCGAGAGCCACAGCTCTCTTCGTCAGATGCATGCAAGCTTACGCGACATTAAAGTTGTTTAGTCTTTTTTTAATTTTTAAAAATATTTTCAAAATAAAAGGGGTACAGAAAGAAGTGGGGGAGATACAGGGTCAAAGGAGGGGTAGGATTTTGTACAACAAGAGTTATTAGAATACAGAGTACTCAAAACATACCTTATTCAGAGTTAATATTCAAACAAAGAATACATATACCGTCCCAGCTACTGTATATTTTCACATTTGCCTTCCCAAACTAAATACATCATGCAATCAACCTCATCATTAATATTTGCCCATTTCCATCTTATCATAGCTTTATATTCAATATTTAACAATATATCAATATATAATCCTCATTCCATTATTGCTGCACTATTTCATCTTAACTCTTTACGTAACTGAATACTATAGCAATCCTCTCTACTTGTCCCTAACTTTATCAATGGTTCCAAATCTACAAACTATTTTAGCAATTAAATATTTGATTATATAGTCATACCTTTCTCCCCTTGTTAGGCTGTAAGCTCTTATAAGCTATATGCAATAAGTCAGTACGTGATCTTATTCTACTTTATAAAACTGCAACATCTTATTTATTTTATTCTTTATAAGCAAAATATTTCCCCCATTTCTCTTCAAATTCATGTATTGGTCTTCTATTTATATAACTCATCAGTTTTGCCATCACTGCATATTCTGCCATCTTGTCTTTCCACATTTCCTTGGTTGGACATTCATCTTCTTTCCAATTCCTCGCAAATGTCACTCTTGCCGCTGTCGACAAATATCTGAATAATTCATGTAATGTTTAATCCATATTTTCTGGTATTATTCCCAGCAGCATCGTCTGGGGTTTTAAGGCAAAATCTAGTTTTAAGATTTTTTGCATCTCAGCATGAATGTCTTTCCAATTTTTTTTAACTTTTTTTGCATGTCCACCACATTGATAAAAAGTTGGTTCGTCTTAAAGGTGCTACTGAACTATGCTATTTTGCTACTGCAGAGTAACACGGCTAACTCCTCTGACGCATTACAGAGGAGAACTTCCTGACAGGTTGTGCCCAAGCCTTCAGTCTGTGTTTGGTATTCTTCCTGTGGTTTTGCTGGGGGAGTGAAATAAGAAAGCTGTGGGGTAGTGGTACAGCATGTATAGCCCAATCTCATCAGATCTCTTAGAAGCTAAGCAGCATTGGTACTTGGATGGGAGACCACCACGGCATGGTCCGCAGAGGAAGGCAATGGCAAACCACCTCTGCTTCTTGAAAGACCCTTGCTGGGTTGCCGTTAAGAGCCAAGCTACAAGTGACGCCTGACACAGGTTGGACACTTGTCAGCTTCCCTCAAGTTTTGATGGGAAATGTAGGCATCCTGGTCTTGCAGCTGTAATGGAGAGCCAAGCTGTAAAACCAGGACGCCTACATTTCCCATCAAAACTTGAGGGAAGCTGACCAGTGTCCAACCTGGGTAAGGCATCACTTGTAGCTTGGCTCTGAGTCTGTTGTGACTTGACGGCGCACACATACTTATAGGAAAGGCATGAGGGTCGCACGAAAGAAAGCTGCGTAAAGCATAGTGCTTCTTGTGTTTCTTCTTCTCAATCTCCCTTAATTCTTTCTTTCTGCTACCTCACCTCAGCCTTGGCCGCTCTGTGCTGACACAGCAAATGTATCCTGGAACGGATTTCAGCAGGGAGGGAGTCGCTGGCCGACAAACGATGATGAATGGGAACCTTGGCAGCAGACTTCTCAAGCAGGCTCGTGATTGGAAAAGGGCTCTCTCCCCTGTTCTATGGGAGAGGATGACCCGGTCTAGTTATTAATTTATTTATATCTTGCCTTTCCATTAGGATGCCCTGACCTGTATAGCACAGGTGAGCCTGATCTCGTCAGATCTCAGAAGCTAAGCAGGGTCAGCCTTGGCTATTAATTGGATGGTAGACCTGCAGTGAAGACCAAGGTTGCAGAGACTGACAATGACAAACCACCTCTGTTAGTCTCTTGCCTTGAAAACCCCACCAGGGGTCACCATAAGTCAGCTATGACTTGAGGGCACAACACACATTAACACACCTGTTCTATTGAAGAGGATGACCTGGTCTATTTATTATTTTATTTGTATTCTACCTTTCCTCAAGGCCAGGGCCGGATCTAGGGTTCCCCGTGCCCGGGACAACCCAAGTCTGGCTGCCCTTGTGCGCGCGCAGCACACACGTGCTCCCGGCACTGTGTGATGATGTCACTGGTGGCTGGGAGGCTGCCCGCGCCACTCACCTGCCCCACTGAGGGGGTGGCCAGCTTGCTGTGCGCTCCCTGTCCTGCGGGGCAGGCGAATGGTGCGGGCAGCCTCCCAGCCCTCTGTTCCACTCGCTTGCCCCGCAGGACAGGGAGCACGCGGCTAGCCAGCTGCCCCTCAGCGGGGCAGGTGAGTGGCGCAGGTGGCCCCCCAGCTCTCCGTGCCATTCACCTGCTTGGCTGAGGGGGCAGCCAGCTTGCTGCGCGATCCCTGTCCTGCTGGGCAGGTGGATGGCGTGGGCAGCCATTTAGCTGCCCGCGCCAGCGTGCTCCTGGCGGCTGGCGGCTGTGCCCAGCGCCACCCCTTTGGTGGTGCCGGGGGCAGACTACCCCCCCTGCCTCCTCGATCCGGCCCTGCTCAAGGCGGCAAACACAATTTTACAAACAAATGGGTTGGAACCAGGGGAAGAATTCATAGGAGGATTTGGTGGAGTGGCTCTTTCCCTACCTTCCCAAAAAAGCCCAAAGCTCAGGATCACTTGGGAGGCAAAGAAAACGCACAACAGGATGGGATGCTGCAGCAATGAGTGGGAACTGGTAAAAATGCCCCTTTCTCTTGGTATGAGGCCTGCATTGGCACAGAAGCCGTTTTACCTTAAAGCTGCCATCTACCGATTCAGAATATCGGTCCATCAACATCCATATTGTCTTCTTAAACAAGCAGCAGCTCTTCAGGGTCTTTCATATCACCAACTGCCTGGTCCTTTTAGCTTGAAATGCCATGCCCCCTCCCCGTAAAGAACTGAGATTACTCCAAGACCTGGAATAATATTTTGATGGACCCATGCTGCCTGAGAAGGGAAAGGATTAGGTCTTTTCAAACGAATACAGTTTATTAATTTCATTTCTGCCCTGCCTTTTACAGTGTTTGGCAGGGAACGGGAAAGGGCAGGGGAAACTCCAGGCTTCCCAAAGCCGTCTGGCTGTGGCTTGCCCGCTGCACAATAGCCCTCCTGCCGCTCCCTCACCGGGCGGCTGCCACCACCTGTCACTTTGAGATCTAAGGCACAGTCTGAGAAGATAAATTCTGCATCTGTCTCTCACACAGTCCTCTTATCCAGCCAAACACGCAGATTGGCTCCCTTGAGACCCGGCCTGCAAATAACCCAATCCTTTTGCTCCTGTGTGATGTGGAGGAACAAAAAACACTCCCTTAAACAACAAGCTCTAATTTTATTTTGAGGGGAAAAAAATAAGAAGGGAAGGCATCCTCAAATGGGAAGGATTTCATACACCCCTAGGGCTGCCAACTCCAGGCTGAGAAATTGCTGGAGACTTGAGGGCAGTGTCTGCAGAGGGAAGAATTTGAGGAAGAATTTCACCTAGGATGTATAGTGTACCAAATCAACAGTTGCCTGTACATGGGCTTTCTCTGTGGTGGCCCCCTGCCCTATGCCTGAGGTCAGGAGAGCCCCCATTTTCCTGGCTTTCCACAAATGATGCAAAACTGGATTTTTCAAAATGGCTTTTTACTCATATAGGAGGGCTGTATTGTAGGGTGGAGGGGTCTCAAAGAGATGCTTCATGAATGAGTTAGGGACCATAGACTTCACCACTCTGTTGCCATATGTACTATGCATTGCTTTAATATGTGCTCCTATGTACTACCTGTTGCTTTAAGTATGACCCTACTGGGTAGTTCTATGTTGTCTAATGTCAATCCTAGAATTATTTATGCTCTGTTTCAGCATTTCTTCAGCTCTGTATTGGATTTTTGTTAATGTTATGTTTTTGTAAAGTTGCATTTATTTATCCTATGGCATCGTTTATTGAAATGTCCTTGATACTGACTGTGCTAATCTCACACTGAGTAATCCACCTTGAGTCTCAGCGAGAAAGGTAGACTGTAAATGACATAAATACATAAAATCAGGGGTCATTTCGGAGAAAAAGAGCTGCAGGAACTCATTAGCATAACTCATTAGCATATGTCATGCCCCTTGCCATCACCTGAAGTGTGTCATTAGCATAATTGATTTGATCGGGCCCGAAATGGCCAGGATTCAGCTGCTGCCAGATGGGGGAGTGTTCCTCCACCTGTAAGTGGCCTGATCAGGGCTGTTTTGGCCCCAATCCAGGCTGAAAAGGTCCCACAATGGTTCAAAAGGGCCATTTTGGGCATGTTTTGGCCTGGATTGGGCCCCGAACGGCCAAGATTTGGTCAGTGCTGGGCAGAGGAGGGGTTCCCTGCCAGGCACCGACCAAATCCTGTTGGTCGGTGCCTGTTGGTTTTCGCCCTGATCCTGGTGGAAATGGGCCCAAAATTGCTGAAAATGGCTGTTTGGGCCGAAATGGCCAGGACTGGGTTGGTGCCAGGCAGGGGAGGGTGCCATTTCGGCCCTGATCCCGGCAGAAATGGGCCCAAAATGACCGAAAGTGGCCATTTGAGGCCTTTTGGGGCCCAGATTGGGACCCAAACAGCCCGGATCGGGTTGGTGCCAGGCTTCCCCACCTGGCACTAACCCGATCTGGGCCATTTCGCTCCCAATTCAGGCCGAAACGGTACAAAATGGCCAAAAGTCAGGTGGGCGGTGGCGCTTGACACATGACCTGTTGGGGGAACTGCCGGAACAGTGTTCCGGTGCATTCCCCCTCAAAATGAGCCCTGCATAAAATAAATAAAATAAACTGTCACCCAACCAACCCTTCCAGGTAAGCTATTTGGGTAGCAAACTGATGAAAGAAAAAAAAATCTCCATTCTTACAAACTAGATGCATGTAAGGTTGCCAACTCCAGATTGAAAAATTCCTAGAGATGTGGGGGTGGGTGGGAGTTCAGCAGAGACGTGATGCCCCGGAGTCCACCCTCCAAAGCAGCCGTTTCCTCCAAGGGAACGGATCTCTGTAGTTTGGAAATCAGTTGTAGTCCCCACAGAAATCCAGGCTCCACATGGAGGCTGGCAACCCTAGAATGCAAAGCAGAGCCCAAATAATGCAGAATGCGAACACAACCTGATTAACCTAGCATAATGGATTATGGTTTATTTTATTTTTGCAGAGCCCAAACTACCTTGACCTGCCAGGGGCCTACCTTGCAAAGAGCTCCTCCTCCTCCTCCTCTTGGGACAGGCAGTAGAAAATTCCCCCAGCTTTCCAAGGTCTTATCAATATTGTCATTGTCACACCCCCTTGCATGGATAGGTGCTTTTCCCCATCTCTGGCTGATGCTTAGCCAACCAGGTGATTCCTTTTGAAGGCGAAACCCCGCCCCCCCCTCTCTAGGGCTTTGTGATTCGCTGTCCTATTCCTGCTCTGATTCGATAGGGGGCCTGCAGACTTTTCCTGTGCTTAGAGCCAAGGGATTGGATGGGACTTGACATCACCTTTTTCCCTTGTGGAGGTGGGTTTGCATCATTCTCCTTTCCTCAGTTTTATCCTCACACCAACATCCCTGTGAGGTAGGCTAAGCTTAGAGTATGTGACTGGCCCAAGGTCACCAAGCAACTTTCTGTGGCAGAGTGGTGATTCAAACATGGGTCCAGTGGTCTAACCACTACACTGGACTGGTATATCTGTGTTGATGTTCCCCACCCCCATCTCTCTGTAGGAAGCCTAGTGCCATTTTGTCTCAAAAAGCACCTTGAGAATTCAGTTGGTTTGTGGCATTATGAGGAAGATGTGTTCAAGCTGAGCAGAGAGGACAGCTAAGCAGCCAAGTGGGGCTAGTCTCTAAAGAAGCATCAGCCCCCCACCCCCGTGTAAGTAGCATGTAAGTGTCCGGACCCCTAGCAGCCCAGACATCTGTAGGCACCGTTCCAGTTCACAAAACGTTTCCAAACCCAATTCAAGCATCTGGAGTATATCCAGCGGCCACAAGCCATCAAAAGCAATTAAAAGAAGACTGTCAACTATTAGAAATGACTATCCTTCATTGCACTTGAGAAATCCTCCTCCACTGCAATTCACCCCTGTACCTATCAGAAGGGGGCCAGGTATGCCCTGGCAACTTCAAAGAGCAGCCTGTGCTTTGACGCTCCTGCCTTTCTCCCCTGCTGTCCACAAAATGTTTGCAAAACTGGAACGGCACAGAAGCTCTTTAGCGTGGGAGAAGCCAGAGGAAGACCGAGAAGAGGAAGAGAGAGAGTTTGAAAAGCAGCCATGAAAAAAACAAGGACCTTTGATGGGTTCCATTTGAAGGACTGTGCTGCCACCATAATTGGCAAGAGCACTCCTGTAAAAAGCTTTAATCCTAAAGAAATGGATTGGTTATTTTATTACCCAGATGAAACAGCAAATGTTTCTCCTGCCTCCCCTCCTGGCTGCTTTTCTCAGTATCAGCCTTACAGCCTCTCTTTCTTTCCCTCTTTGCATAGCCCCTAAAATTTCTCTTCTCTTGCTGTCGGGACAGAAGATGCTGGTCTCATATCCAGCCCGGCTTCCCATTTGCTGGGAATCCCCCCAGGTGCCTCATTAAAATGCAGGGCTTGGCAGGACTGCATCACTGCACAGAAGGGAGATTCCAGCGCAGCGCTTTCCCTTCTTCTTTCAAATACTGGAGCTGAACAGAATACAGAAAACAAGGAGGCTGCTTCGTCAGCAGCGTTTAACTTGTTCCAGGTAAGAAGAAGAAGTTCTTTTCAAGCTGTCTCCCCCACACCCATTTTGGTAAGCATTATAGCAGAAGGGAAGAGAGGTCCCTCTAAAACACAGATCATAGACTTTTGCACCTGCAAAATGAATGGCTTTTCCTGGGCTGGTGGAATATCAAGTTTGGAGGGGCTGCGCTGTCGAAAACGCTACCTGTCAGAGTTTGTAGCGTGGAAAGGTTGACGTTTTCTGATGCCCCCTTGGCATACTTGTTGGCTCCTAGCTGAGCATGCATGTGTGTTGCTGCAAGACATCATAAGATGGGACTCTAAACTGAAATCAGAGCAAGGAGGGGCGGTGCTAAAGTTTGGGTTTTGTAGCCCACTGGATAAATGGGCTATTACAGTGTACCGTGTACAGTGTCATGGATTCACTAGAGCATTTCTTCAGACAGAAGGATTTCTGACTGGGGTGTGTGACTCCCCCCACCCCAGCTTCAAATGTCTGTTGGGGGGGGGGCGTTGGGGGGGATTTGGGGATGCAGCAGGAGTTGGGGAGGCAAGAAATCTGCGCTATGTGGTTGGAAATCCTTCAATCTATGGAAACTCTCTGGCGGGTCCAAGCTGGTGTTTCCAGAAAATTTGAAAGCTCAGATAATGTTGGTTGTTGTGGATTTTCTGGGCTGTATATCTGTGGTCTTGGCATTGTAGTTCCTGATGTTTCGCCAGCAGCTGTGACTGGCATCTTCAGAGGTGTAGCACCAAAAGACAGAGATCTCTCAGTGTCACAGTGTGTCACAGGTAATTTATATCTACTCAGGAAGGTGGGTTTGGGCTGAGTCATCCTGTAAGAGTTTCCCAGGGTGTGGAATGCTAATGGAGGGAGGCTTCACTGTATCCTGAGGAGGTTCTTTTGCATATGGATTGGTATTTGATATGCTAATCTTCTCTGCAGGGCTATTGTAGGATGTAGAGTATTTTGTTAGCCTGGTGTTTTTCAGGACTGGAAAGCATGCTTTATTCATTCTTAAAGTCTCTTCTCCACACTGTGACACTGAGAGATCTCTGTCTTTTGGTGCTACACCTCTGAAGATGCCAGCCACAGCTGCTGGCGAAACGTCAGGAAATACAATGCCAAGACCACGGCTATACAGCTCGGAAAATCCACAACAACCATCATTCTCTGGCCGTGAAAGCCTTCGACAATATATCAGATAATATTGTCTTATCTTTCTTGATTGTATGCACACAATAAGTTCTTATACTTTAAAGTCAATGTTCAATGTTCCATAGGCTTTGAACATTCCAAATCATTTGGTTGGAGAAATGGTTTATTACGGAAAAGCAGTATGTGTTGTGCAGGCAGTCCTGTGTGTCGGAGCATGTGGGTGCAGGACTGTAGAGCTCTTATGTGTGTTCTGCTTGGTTGCACATCTATGGGAGGCTTGTTTGTATCTGAACGAGCCATGTATGCAGGTTTATTCCCTACTGCCAGTCTCCGAGTCCTGGCTCAAGCCGAGTTTCAACTCTGCCTTTTTAAAACAACCCTTTCCTACCTGTGGGTCGTTTAGAAAATGTAGCTCATTCCATCAGCCAAGTCATGGAGTAGCTAATAATTCTCGGCTCTGAATTTGCCAGCTGTTTTCCTCCTTTCTTTTGGAGAAGCTTTGATCCATTTCCTAATGTGTGAGTGTTTGTAAGATAGAGAATAGAATGCCAAAGCGGATTGTAGAGACACCTGGACCACAGGTGCTATGTAACATTCTTTTTATGCCTTAGTCTTTTACAGGGCTTCTTTTCTGGGAAAAGAGGTGGTGGAATTCAGGACTGCACAATGATGTCACTTTGGGTCAGCTGGAACGGGGGGAGTTTTTAAAAGTTTAAATTGCCCTCAGCGAAAATGGTCACACAGCTGGTGGCCCCGCCCCCTGATCTCCAGACAGAGGGGAGTTTAGATTAACTAAACTCCCCTCTGCCTGGAGATCAGGGGGCGGGGCCACCGGCCATGTGACCATTTTCAAGAGGTGCTGGAACTCCGTTCCACTGCGTTCCAGCTGAAAAAAAGCCCTGGTCTTTTGTAAAGGATTGTCAATGGCTGTACACTTGAACCTGCGTCAGAACAAATGAGGTCAGTCATTATTCAGAAACTAGGAGGTTTGTAGATCCAGAGGAGTTAGCCGTGTTAGTCTGTAGTAGCAAAATCAAAAAGAGTCCAGTAGCACCTTTAAGACTAACCAATTTTATTGTAGCATAAGCTTTAGAGAATCACATTCTCTTCGTCAGATGCATGGAGGGCAGAAGGACAAGAAACCTCTCCCTGACCCAGATTGTGCCGATTTAATCTCGTGACTGTCTTTAAGAGCAGATAGCCATGTACTTCTGGACACGCAGCCCCCCACCCCAGTTTCTGATTTGAGTCAAACTGAATCTGAACTTGGAGGTTCTTGTGCTTATCAGTTGGTCTATTCCTTCTGAAAGCCGTCTTGCCGAGTAGCTCTCAAGATGCCTCGTGGGCTATGAGTTAAGAACATAAGAAGAGCCCTGCTGAATCTAGTCCAGTATCCGGTTTCACAAACGCCAACCAACCAGTTGCCTGATATCCAGAGGTTTGCTATCTCTGTATATGGAGACTCCTTCAGTCACCATGGCTGGTAGCCATTGATGGACCTCTCTGCCACAAATTTGTTTAATTATGTAGGAAAATATAGCAGAGATTGTGTAAAGATTGCGCATTGGAAATAATGAGAATAGATTCACACACACACTCCAGTGTAGCTCTGTAAGAATACTTTACTAAAGGATAAAAATTAGTATTACATTTGGAGATAATAATAAATCGCTAAGCTGACTACATCTTGCTAGTAAAGTGACTTAGAGTAAAGACAAGAAGAAGTGAACTGAACAAAGAGCAATAATAGCATTAATTAATTGCCCCCAATAAACAAACTGCCTAATAGAAAATCCTAATCCTACTTCATTATGCTTAGTGACTCCCCTTTCTATGGCGGGAATCTTATTCGAAGCTGTAATGGTTAAATTCAAAGTATGTTTACTAATTAAGTAGGTAACACAAACAGTTTAACTCTTTCATGACTGCAATTAAAACGCTAAATTCCCACAAATTACCCTTTAAAGTCCTTTATGTTTGGGCCAAGCTACAAGTGACGCCTGACAGGTTGGACACGTCAGCTTCCCTCAAGTTTTGATGGGAAATGTAGGCATCCTGGTCTTGCAGCCTGGCTCTCCGACTGCTGTCCAATGGACTTTTCAACTGTCACTTGTGCAACGTTCCACCAAGCTGCCTACGGGCGAAGCTACAAGTGACGAATGACACTTGAACAGCAAGTGTATTTCTCCCTGTTCACTTGCCCTCCACTCAATCCACTTGCTGTTCAAGTGTCATTCGTCACTTGTAGCTTGGCCCTGAATTTCCCATCAGAACTTGAGGGAAGCTGACAAGTGTCCAACTTGTGTCATTCGTCACGTGTAGTTTGGCGCTTTGTGGCCATCACTTGTCCTTTATGCTTGCGGCCATTCCACTGGCAGTGAATTCCACAGTTTAACTCCTTGTTCCATAAAGCCTTCTTTCCGAGTTCTTCTGGGGCCTCGTGAATTACACGAGGGCGCTCACGTGAAGGGAGCTGCAATGTCAGCCACGAGCTGAGTTTGAAAAGACAGATGGGATGGCTCTGTCAATTTCCCCTCTCTACAGAGCCAGGGAGATCCCCGCTCAGAGGATTTGTTTCCTCTTCGCCTCCTAGGAAGGGAAGGTGAAACTGACAGAGGCGAAGAGGATATCAGCAAACCCTCTGAGGAGTGACCTTTGCTGGCAATTGACAAAGCCTTCTGATCTGTTTTTGAAAACTCAGCTTCGCGGCTGACATTGCAACTTCCTTCACGTGAGCGCCCTCGTGTAATTCATCTCTTGTAGTTTAGCTCTAAGACTTGGATAAATGTGGGATTTGTATCACACATTAAACTGTACAGGTGTTGGCAGAAATATGAGAATCACTCAACACACATGCAAAGTACATTGAAGTGTACACTGTGCGTAAATTATATGTGCGGTCTTAGGGCCAAAACAGGCCTAATTAAGATCACGATGTGTCAGGGCTTGTTACGGACACCGCTGGGTGGGGCGCCGGTGTGCCTGGCTCCAACTTCCGGGGTGTGTGTGTCAAGGATAGTACAGGGCCCTGCTCTGTGGAAGGAGGGGCGGTATACCTCACCCTGGCTCCCTCTCAGTCCACTCGCTGGCCCACTCAACCTGACCCCGTCATCACTCTTACTCTCCTCTATTGTCAACTTGCCTTCACACACTCTCACACACTCTCACACACTCTCACACACTCTCACACTTCTCTCACACTTCTCTCACACTTCTCTCCACTCCTCCTCCACTCCATCACTCCTCCACAACCCATCACGAACACTCTCCTGAGCCAGCTTTTATAGGGTTCCTTCCCCCATCCTGCCATCCAATCTCCTTTCCTCTCCTGATGCTGCCCAAGTGTCTGCCCTCAGGTGTTTCTTCCCTTTCACTATCTCTTCCTGGCCTTCATTGCCTCTCTAGCAGGGTGGGGCCGAGTGTGAATGCATCCCAGCTGCAGCTCCCCCCAAGTGTGCTTCCTTTTCCTCCTCCTTCAGTCTTTCCTGCAGGATAGGGCTGGCAGGGCCTTTCCAGGTGATGCGCCTTGGCTGCCTCTGCTCATGAGGTGCTGCCCCGGTGGGTGTCTGGGCTGCCTGTCCCTGGAGGCTTGGCGTGGCTGCATTTCCCTGGCTGGCTTCCCCCCCCCCCCACCGCCCTTGCTGCTGGTTGGAGCTGCGTTGCCTTCTCTGGATCCTCTGGGTGCCCAGAATCTACTGCTGGGGTGCCGTCGCTCCTCAGGTAAGGGGGTTGTGACAAGTCCGGGGTGCCGGGACTGCTCAACCCTGGACACGATGATCTCGACATTCATCCATAATAGGCAAAATGTGCTTTCGATTGGAGCCACATGTGGTTTAATCCTTTGATCCATGGCTTTTGCTATTCAAAACCTCTCTGCCTCTATTGTTAGCACTTTAAAGGGGAATTTTTTTTTTTGGTTTTTTTAAAAGGATGATTTTGTATCATCCTTTGTATGATTTTCAGCTGCTTTGGCCCTTTCAGTCTGAAAATATTGTTTTCCTTTTGAAATGTTACATAAATGTTTTACGTACGTTTGATTAAAAGTCATTTGAGGCGTCAAAGTCCAGAGGAAATTGCTTGTGAGGGAGAGGAAGGGGTGAGGAGAGAGACAGAGACAGTCGGCCATATTGAAATAAATTAGCAGTAAAACTAGGATAGGAAACAGAAGCGTGCTCTCTCTGTCTCTCTCTGTGGGAGAGAACTCTCTGTGCTAGACACGGTGAAATGTAAAGGCAGAACCCATCTATATTTAGGCAAGGGCTGGGCTCCGGGTGGGTAATCCGCTTTCCCTGAATTATCTTGCTGGGGGGATTAGGCCCCTTTAAGCTCCTCAGAAAACCTCCCCCACTCCAGAAGGCCACCGTCATGTTTGCAAGCTGAAATTCGAGAGAGTAAAGGTTGTGGAGCCAAAAATGGAGGGCAGTTTCTAGATGGGACTTGGTTGTTAGCTTAGCACAAGTGTACCCCTGCCAGGTTTTCTATGGAACGTCCCGAATCTCTCATGCTAAAGATTGTTGCCCTGTCCCTTCTCTTTGCTGATGTTTCTAGTTGCCATTTTTGGTATGCACAATTCATTTACTCTGGAGTAGCTTATCCAGCACTGATTTTAAAGCAAAGGGCGTTTGTTCCTTTTATTGATAAAGGACGTTCATTTTTTTTAATGCAGTATATTAGCATAGCTGGTTTTATACCACAGTATGTTTGGGTGCATGCATGTACATTATGCCTCCACCCTAGGATGCGCCCACCCTAGGGATTCCAGGCTGCCACCTGGTGCTCCCAAGAGTCTTGGAGGCATGGCAGGGGACAGACATGATGTCAAGTAACGCATGTAATACATTACGTCCAGGCAAAATGTAGTCAAGTCAGCCAACACTCTGGGAATATCATAGAGTTTCCAGAGCATTAGCTGATGTCATGTCCAGGTATTTGCTCAGATGTGACACTGATGTGTTGTGAGATGTCATTTCTGCCCCTACCATTTCTCCAGACCAGTCAAAAATAAGGGACTCCTCCAAATATAACCGCAAACAAGAAGGCACCGCCTATCGGAGGGATAACAATATATAATTCATTCCATTTTAATTTTATTGAGCACTTTTGCACTTTGTATAAATTAAAATTAAAATGGAATGAATTATATAGTTATCCCTCCAATAGGCGGTGCCCACTGTTTCTCCGGCAAGGACAGGTAGGAGGACACAGCGGAAGAATACCCTCCGGAAGCAGGCAGTTGGCATGCCTGTTGTGCCCACCACTTGGAGATTCAGAGGAGGTGTGTAATGATTTCAAGAAATGGGTGCATGTGTCTTTAAATATTTGGTGAGATAGGTGAAGAGTGGGGGTGAAAGAGAGAGATGAGTGAGTGATATGATTGGTTGATGACAGAGAGTGGGCGGAGTGAAGGCAGTTTTCAGTTACTGAGGGAGAGAAAAAGATTCAGTTAGGGCAAGAGAGGCGAGCTGTGTGCAGCCTGAGGGTGTCCATGTATTTGTGAGGGAAAGGCAACCTGAGTGGAAGCCTGAACTGAGTGTGTCTGTGAGACTATATATTCACTCTATTTGAAGCAGGCAAACTGTGTGTGCGCCTGAGAGAGAAAGAATTGAGAGTGAAAAGAAAACAGGCTAGCTGTGTGCTGCCTGAGGGGTTCTCTGTGAGAGAAATATAGAGCCTAGAGAAAGAGGCTAACTGTGTGTGAAGCCTTACAAGAGATCTGTGTGAATGAGTTTGGATGAAGCAACTAGAAGAACTAAGAACTACTTTTATGTAACCAATATGCTTCTAAAAAAAATAAACTTTTATTTTGTTTTGTTATATCCCAGAGTAGCAGTCATTGTTATCTCCCATTCCTATCCTCAGGGCCACATAGAACCACGAAGGAGCCTGACGCATAAACACGTTACCAAAGGGAAAACTTAAATAAAAAATATTGGAATTTAATATTCCTGGTGGCAGCTAACTACCCAGAGGGTGTGAAGGGAAAGATTAAAGCAGAATCCACCCTAAAGAAAGTGAAGATCATAACAAGGTGGCATGAAAAATGGCAACACTAGCAATAGGGGTGTGCAAAATAAAACAAACAAGCTGGAAATTGTAGGTTTGGTTCATTAAAGTGGCTTCCAAAACAGTGATGCAGATTCGGGAAACGAAGCTGTAATGACTCCTCCACTTAAAATTTTGTGTGTTTTGGTTCAGTTCTTACTGTGCAGCGGCAGTGCAGACAAGCAGACACTGGGCCATCAGTGGCAGGTGGCAGCATCTGTAACCGTATTCCTTAACGGCAATCAACCAATTAGATCCCAAGGGGAGAGACCGAGTCCTAGCATAGCATAACTCCATTAGTGAGAAGGGGGATTTATGCATTGTGCATGTTTGCATTTTCTCTTTGACGCCTCCCAGGCAATGGCATTGGCTCCGAGTGGCTCCAGTTTGCAAAAGGCTTGCTTGCGCTGGGGGTGGGGGAGCAACAGACGGCATGGTGCCATTGGCATTGCTTTATCAATCCCTTTCTGTGCACTTTTATGCACGATGCAAAGAAAGTCTGGCAACCAACCAATATCCATGCAGGTGTACACATGTGGGTTTAAGTGTGTGTGTGTGTGTGTGTGTGTGTGTGTGTGTCTTTTCCAGCCTCCGAGTCTCTGGCTGCTGCAAAGGCTTATGTTATGCAGATTAGGTGAAAACTGGTTATAACAAGCAATGATTAAAGAAGAGCTGCACTGAAGAAGATCCGGGCATGTGTGGACCAGGTGGCCCAATAGTGGCCTTCTGCTGATGTTGTCCTTCGCTTAAGTGCCACCACTGTTACTAAAGAAGTCTTCCGAAGATAACGGGTCAAGGAGCACCACAAGGAACTTTACCTGGAAAGACTTCTCTCTTTTCTGGGCTCTTCTGATTAAAACTTTTAACCCCGGGCTAAAGATGGGAGAGGAGGGCCTTAGCAAGTCTGTATGTGGTCTCAGCAGTCTTTCCAGATCCGTATTACACATAAGAGGAACAATCTGGTTAGATTTTTTCCCCCATCAAACTTTACTTTGCCTTTAATTCAACTCCTTCTCCTTCTTCATTCAACCCTGAGTTAAAGGTTTTAGTTGGAAGGGGAACCTGGGCGACCTGCCCAGTCTTCCACTTTTATTAGTAAAAGACCCTTACTGTGGCTGGTCAGATCCAAGTCGTACCCTGGTGGCTTAAACCCGCCATGGAACTCACAGCTCTGGTCCCAATCCAAGGATGCAAATTTGGTTTCAAAAGCACTCAGAATCAAATAGAATCTTGCCACTCTTGAGCCAGCTAAGATTTTCAGGTTGATAAATGTTTTATTCAGTACCTGCTGCGATCAAGGGGTTCCTCACAGATGAGAAACTTCCTTGACCTCTAACTTACCTCCCTTCCAATAAGCTTTCCTTTAACATACAGCCAAAAGAAAGTGTTGGGTGTGGCCTCAGTTTTTATAGGGTGAAAGGCATAGCAGAAGCTGAGGGCCAAGCTACACGTGGCAAATGACACAGGTTGGACAGTTGTCAGCTTCCCTCAAGTTTTTATGGGAATTGTAGGCATCCTGGTCTTGCAGCTTGGCTCTCTGTCTGCTGTCCAAGGGACTTTTCAACTGTCACTTGTCCAACATTCCGCCAAGCTGCCTACATTTCCCATCAAAACTTGAGGGAAGCTGACAAGCGTCCAACCTGTGTCATTCGTCTCTTGTAGTTTGGCCCTGAGTGAACGTTGTGTTGCCTTTGTGGTTCTCTTACTGGAAATGAGTCTTGGATCATTGAAATACCAAGCGTGGAAACTGGCTTTCCACCTTTACTTGAAGGTTTTGTTTTTTTAGGGAAACTTCTGGTTCCCCTTCTCTTATTTTTTGACTGTTATGTTTTGCAATGGAGATCTAATGTTGAATCTAAACTCCATATTTTAGGGCTGCCTCCTGAATTTTGGTTGTCCATTGACCTTTGGGCTGCTAGACTTTCCCTTTATCAAGCATTGAAGGCCTTAGATCACCCATTAGCCCTTGTAAGGACTTGTGGAATATGTTCTATTTTTTTTGGCACTATGCAGTTGTGTAGTGTGGCTTGGCAGCGCCTGGCAAAAGGTGGCGCCCCTGTACCACATGCACATGTACTTTGCATGTGTGAGCTCCCGAGACTGCACAATGACATTACTTCCGGGAAGTGATGTCATCATGCAGGGCGTGGCTGCTCCCCCGAAAGTGCTCCTACGATTTGGGCTTGTCTCCCTGCCCTCTATCAGGCAGTCCTCCATGGTAGCCACCCGCAGCACTGCCGCTAGCTTGGTGTGCTCCTCGGCTGCAGAATGGCCAGCTCAGTGCCCAGCAAGTTGGTTGCCCCGTTGATGCAGCAGGCAGCCAGGGCACCATGGGCGGCCTCCCGCAGATGGAGCACAGGCTCTCCTCAGTGCAGCGCCCCCTAAAAATTATGCGCCCAGGGTGACCGCCCCTCTTCCCCCCCCCCCACGCTACGCCACTGGCACTATGTCCCCTTTTACTCTTCCATCCTATTTTTATCAATTGACTATTCCTAAATATCGGAGGCCTTTTCTCTTGGCTAGGTTAAATGCTTTTCCTTATGCTGTTTTGCTGGGCAGATTCCGAAGAGTAGCCTACTCGGACAGATTGTACCCCTGTGGATCCGGCATGATTGAAACTTTGAACTAAAGTACAGGAGACGAATTACATGAGGATGCACACGTGACGGGAGTTGCAATGTTAGCCGGGAAGCTGAGTTAAAGAGATTGGAAGGCTCTGTCAATTTCCTCTCTCTACAGAGCCAGCAAAGATGGCTGGTCAAAGGGTTTGCGAATTTCCTCTTTGCCTCCCGAAAGCTCTGTCAGTTTCACCTCCCCTTCCAGGGGGCTAATAGGAAATAAACAAACCCTTTGAGGAACCATCTTTGCTGGCTCTGTAGAGAGGGGAAATTGACAAAGCCTTCCGGTCTCTTTTAAAACTCAGCTTCCCAGCTAACATTGTGACTCCATTCATGTGCTCATCCTCATGTAATTCATCTCTTGTAGCTTAGCTCTTTATCTCACATTCTTTTTGGTTGTGTGTTTGTAGCCCCTCTGAGAGATCTCTGGATTTGACCGGTGATAGCTTCTGATGCTTTTTACCTACTCTGCAGTTTTTTTGCTGGTTGATACCGATTTTGGGATTGTGTTGACTTTGACAAAATTTTTGGCTGCAGTGACTGCTGTGCAAGGGCGGAAACAGAGGGTGGTATTAGAATGATTTGTGTTGCCCAAGAAGACCGACGCGCTGTCGAATTGCGAAGTCAAAGAAAGAATGGGTTGAGGCCTACAACATGCCCCAGAATCCTTTGCAATGTGGACGAGTTCCTTGGCAGAAGTCGATGTGGAATGGGTTCAAAGGAAAGATTTCCACGAGAATCTGCAAGCCAGGGGCTGGTGTCCTACATCTGGCAAAGAGAAAAGGGGGGAGAAAGTTGCCATTCACTCATTCTGAACAGGAAGGAGACCTTGATGTCTCGCTTTTATCTGCGATTCCACCAGGAGAAGCAACGCATGACCTGCCGGGACTCTGACACCCTCTGACGTGCTGCGGAAGCTAAATCTAGGATGAACGACTAAGCTTCATCTTCCTGGAACAGGAGCTGAACACCTCTCATTTCTCTCTTCCTAGGATCATAAATTCAGACGCAAGCCTGAAGCGTCGAGTCACCATCCTGACAAAGGGAGTTTTGACTCTCGGAAGCTCCTAGTCTGGAAATCGTTTTGGTCTTTAAGGTGCTACTGGACCTGAACCTTTCCCTTATACCCACATCCCTCTTGCTGGCTCTCCAAGGGTGAATAAGGACATTACAACAACCCTGGAAGAAGATGAGCCTGGTGGCCCCACAGGGTCTGCTTGGCTCAAATCTGAGCCATTGTCCTTGTCGACACAATCCCACCCTGCAGAGCAGCTTGGCTTAGGTTGCTCTTGGCCACTAGCTGCCCTGCCAGGCAGCAGCCCACTGAGAACTTACCCAGTCCACTGAAGGACCAGTCCGCTCCTGCCCATATGGCCAGAGCAGAGTCTTCTTGTTTCCATCTGCATGGGAGGAGACAGTCAAGCTAGCAGGAGAGTCTCAAGGTCCCCGATATGTTTTGGCTCTTTGTGCTGAGCCCCACCCATGTATGTGCAGCAGTCGGAGAGCACAAACAGGAGCCAGAGAGAATGACTCGTGCGCTTTCGGCCCCCATCCTCCGTCTCGCCAAACTGGGCTCTGGTTTGCAAAGCCAGGGCGAATGGAAGAGCCGCTCTTGATTCCCCAGCAAAGCATTTTCACATCCGTTATTGCTGCTTTCGATCCATAAACGAGGGGGGAGGGGGGGGAGGACACCTGAGCCCGGTGTGTGAAACCGCCTTCCCTTTGCTGAGGTCGGCTATTGTCTTTTCCCTCCGTGCCTCCACCCCTCTGGGCCGAGCATCATCAATTTCCTGGGTAAGTTAAAGTCAACACATCTGTCATGTGTTATGTGCTGCCCGGCTGCCTCCCACCCCTCCCATCTGTTCTGCCTGCAGCCTCCCTGTTCTTCTCTGCAGCTTTGGTGGTGGTGTGCATATGCGTGTGAGCACAGGAAAGAGTCTCTGGCTTGCTTGTGGATGGCCCCTTGCCTTGCTGGTCTCTCCTTACCAGGAAGCATGTCCTCTGTGGGATGATTACCCTGGCTTGCCAGAACAGTTGCTCCTCCTAATCCCTCCCGACGGCCACATCCCAGTGGCCGGGAGAGGAAAGCAGAGGAAGGGGGAAATGAGTGGCGCATGGACGAATGCATGACTGGTGGCTGTGGAACGAAACGTTGATGACTTTCTGGTAAGACATGTTTTCTTCTTTTTCTTCTGGTTTCGTTGGTTTCTGTGCCACATTGGATCTGACTTTTGGGCTATGGGGAAGGAACGAGGAGGCATCCAGAGGGAAGAGGCAAGGCTGGACATACATGGTAGAAAGGGGAGGTAGAGGGATGGGAGAACATGAAGTCCTCGTGGCCCAGTCCTCTTTGAGGGCCAAGCCCCTGCAGCCGATATCTAGAATCAGGACTTTCGGATAATATAATGGGAGAAGTCAGGAGTCTTTCTGGACAGCCAGAGGGGCGGCAGATGGGTGTGTTGCTGGTTTCTATGCCTCTCCGGTGTGCATTTGGATCTCAGCAGCAGGCTTAGAAAGCTCCCTTCTGCTATACTGTGATCGGGTGTATTTTGTTCACAGTCAGCTGTGGGTTTCTAGCAAATGTCCTTTTCCAGACAGGCCTCGGTGGGAGATTAGTGGTGAACGCCAGTTTCAGAAAAATAGGAGACCTATTTCACAATTTTTGTTTTAGTGCAATCAAATGTTGATTGCAAACACTGATTTGTATTTTCTAAAGAATTCATTTTCCTGGCTGGAATTTACAAAATGACGGGGCGGAGGAGAGATATTGAGATGACTGTAACTCACTAGGTTCCTATTGCTAAACTTTCAACAATTAAAAAAACGGTGTAGGTCATAAGCTATTTTGACATGCAACCATTAAACTGTTTGAAGTCCCTTTTCCTTTGCGAAATAACGGCTTCACAGTCGACGCCCAAAACAGGCTCCAAAGTAGAGAAGAGAACAAATCTTTGGCAGCTGTCCCCAAATCATGACATTTCATAAAAACAAATGTGGCTTTAAAAAAAAAAATCGAAAAAGGACAGTGAGCATTAAAACTGAACAAATGTGGGCATGTTAGGTTGGCTAGGGGTCCGTTCCAAGGAGAGAACACTGTCGTGCATGAGAGAAGAGAGAACTGTGGCTTGCAGACCCAAAGAGGGGTGCATGACCCTCTGCTCTGGACTTTCTGACACTGGGTGGAATCCATTTTCACGGGACTGTTCCTTCGGCCTCATTACAATGAATGGGCAAAAGCTCGCTTTCTAATTCATTTGCATGTGAACAGGAATTCCCTTTAACCACCCCCAAATTCAACTTCAGCGCATGCTGAAGTCAGCGCATGCACGAATACCTCTGGATGCACGAATACCTCACGAATACCTAAAGCACGAATACCTCTGGATGTTGAAGACAAACAAAAATCACCAGCTTTGCTTTGCAGCTAGCGCTACTAACTGTGCCCCAGATCCAGAAAGGTCTATGGGACAGTCACATTAAACCTCTAGGACAGTCAAATGAAAAGCTCTCTTCTACCAAGCAGCTGGGTGTTTGGCTAATCCCTAGAGAAGTTGCTTCTAATGGGCTTCTGTCTAATAGTCTTTGCCTTAATTCTGTCAAATATTAAAGAAGCAAATTGTCTTCATGTACAGGAAAGTTCATGTACAGGCGGGAGGAGGAAGAGATCAAGGTCCTTTGATTAGTTTGGCTCCAAGACAATAGCAATTCCTCAGAGTTAATATCTATGGGAACGACCCGAATCAGGGATACTCAAAAGTAAGTCCCATGTTATTCCACGGGGCGTTCTCCAAGGAAAGTGTATTAGGATTTCTACCTGCGCCTCTTAAAATGAAGTGCTTAAGTGATGCATCAAAAATATGGAATAATATTCCCAGAAGACAAATATGTTTTTGTTGAAGGGAAAAGACCGGTTTCTAATTCTGAATTAATTGGAAGACTTGAACTTCTAGTTGGTTTAAGTTGATCAAAAGAAAAGAAAGAAGTCCAGATGGTTCTGGTAATTTTATTTCCGTTGGTTTGGCTGTATATCAGATTAGCAAAGAAGTGCACAGAGATTACTGGCCTGCTAGGATTGCCAGCCTCCAGGTGGGGCCTGAATATCTCATGGAAACTGACCTCCAGCCAACAGAGATCCATTCCCCTAGAGAAGAAGGCTGCACTGGAGGATGTCTTTGTCATTATACGCCTTCCCTCCCCAAATCCTGCTCTCCTGAGGCTCTGCCTCCCCCCAATCTCCAGAAATCCCCAGCCTGGAGTTGGCAACCCTTTACCACAACATTATTTCACTGGCTCACTTGTTTGGCCACATATGTGTGTTTTAAAAGGGGGTAAGGGGTGGGGAAAGAGCTACTTTTTCTATCAAGGAAGCAATGTAATAGGACTAGGACTGCAGACGTTTGGACCAGAGCTTGTTGTACTTATATAAATATTGATTTTGAAAGTGTTGCTCTTCCAATTTTGTTTAACTGTATTATCTGTCACCAGCAAAGCAACTCCATATATGCCCCATGGAAGCCAAGCAATCAGGCCAATTTTGGTTTATCATTGAGGGCTGCTTTACCTGTAAACTAGGGTCGTTTCACCCAAACCAGCATGGTGTTGTGGTCAGACTTTCAGACTAGGGACTGAGAGACCTAGGTTCAAATGCCCACTCTGCCATGGAAGCTCACTAAGTGATCTGGGCACACTCTCAGCCTAACCTACCTCACAGGGTTGTTGTGAGGGCAAAATGGAAGGAAGGGGGCTTTGGGTCCCGACTGGAGAGCCAAGAAGGGTCTAAACAAAGTAGTTTTTGTTTGAAGTTATCTGAAAACCAGTTTTTGTTTTGATACGAAAAAGAGGCAGTGATATAAGCATGGTGAGCCTGATATCTATATTTGGCTTGATTCAAAGTTTATTTGCATAAAATGGAAGTTGAGTCACATTTAGCATGCAGGGCATCCCCCCCTTGGCATACCTATCAAATGTATGGCATATGGGTTGGAACAGTGGCTCTTTCCTCCACCACGAGGAGCTGTCTTCTGACACTAGAGATTGCATCAGCAGAAGGAAAGGAAACAACTGCCGTTAGTGCACTGGATCTGTGAAATCCCACCCCATAACTGCGCATCCCAAAGTATGCAAAGTTCTTTATTTATTCATTTTAGTAAATTTATAAGCCACTTTACTCTGACCACGGTAGGCCAGGGAAGCCCTATCTTGTTAGATCTCAAAAACTAAGTAGGGTCGGCCTTGGTTAGTAATTGGATGGGAGACCTCCAGTGAAGACCAGGGTTGCAGAGCCAGGCAAGGGCAAACCACCTCTGTTAGTCCCTTGACTTGAAAACCCCACCAGGGATCACCATAAGTGATTTCTAAACAGAGCACAGCAAAGATTTGCTTTTGCATAGGGTTCCCTCCCACATGGAAAGTAGGACCCCCGTCCCGCCAATCAAAGGGGAACACCCACGTGACATTTTGCTCATTCTGAGCATGACTTGTGGAATTCCAGAGGCTCTCTGCCTTTGAGTTAAGGAAAAACAAATGATTTTTCCTGTAAAATCTCTGCAAGGTGGGTTTGTTGAACGAAAACATTCTGGAGCACTGGGGCAGCTGCAGAGGAGGCCCTGTCATTCATGAAAGCCAGTCCTGCCTCCCCCACCTCTCGGAATTTTATCACCAAGCCTTTCTGATTGATTATATGTTTTTTGGAAGATTTGTATTGGAGTAGCCAACAACCATATCTTGAGATACCCAGGGATCACACAGTTTAGGGCTTTATGGATAAAAACCAACACCTTGAATTTTTCCTGGAAATATATAGATGGTGAACACCTTTGGGCTCTAATACTGATGTAATATGTTTTTGCTGATTTACCAAAAGTCTAGCTGTGGCATTTTGTACCAGGTGAAGTTTCCAAAGTGTCTTGAAGTGTAGCTCTGTATGAATCTTAAACTTGGGGCATGAAATCCTAATAGTTTCCTGAGAGTAAGCTCCATTAAATAAAATGGAGCTTACTGCTGAGTGGACCAGCTTAAGATTGTTCCATATGTTGAAAAGGAGCTAAACATACTTCATTCTTTGTGAATGAGAGTTAACAGATGATCTGAATTTTTTCAGAAGGGCATTTTTATAAATGGAGCAGAGCCAGAGTAAAACTAAAATGGCTCCGCCCCCTGATCTCCAGACAGAGGGGAGTGTAGACTGCCCTCCATGCTCAACGGAGCAGAGGGCAATCTCAACTCCCCTCTGTCTGGAGATCAGGGGGTGGGGCCACCAGCCATGTGACCATTTTCAAGAGGTGCCGGAACTCCGTTCCACTGCGTTTCAGCTGAAAAAAAGCCCTGGCACTGTTTATTGTAAGCAGTACCTTATTTTTACTGGACTGTTTTCTAATTTCTGGAAACCAGTTTTTGCATGTCTTGTCATGTCTTACACTATTTCTGTCACACCATTTTGTAACTTTCTAATTTAGTCTTATTATAAAATTCCATATAGTGCTGGTTCTTACTGAGAGCCTGAAGCTCCGCTTCCTCCTGTATTGTCCAGCCCACCATTAGGAACTTCCTCTAATGCCCTGCTCTCTGTATGGACTGGCCGTTCTTGGTAGGCTACTGCCATAGAGGTGCCCAAGAGAAAGCATGATAAAGCTCTAGCAAGTCTTCCAGAATCTCAGGGGCCACCCGGCTTCAACAGTTCGATGGCAACTGGTGTCAGTTCCCCAGTTGTTCTTCCCTGCTCTGCTGCCAGTTTTCAGGAGGAAGCAATGGGTGGGCTAATATCTATCTATATCACTGAACTAAATGACCTCTGCAGTGTTGGCATGTAGTAACACAGGGGCCACTTAGCGTGGCTTGTTCCAGGGCCATTTTCACTTCCCAGGCCACTCCCTAGTCCCAACACCCACTTGCAGAGGCAAGGTGGATGGTGACCAGAGACAGGACCTTTGCTGTGGTGGTGCCTCCCCGTACTCTCTTTTAGGCACCAGGCCCAAACATTTATCCTTTACCCAGGCTTTTAACAAAGAATTTCTATCTTTTTTAGCTATCTTATGGTCGCCTCCTAGCCTAAAAAAAAGGTAAAGATAGTCCCCTGTGCAAGCACCGAGTCATTACTGACCCATGGGGGGACATCACATCACAACGTTTTCTTGGCAGACTTTTTACGAGGTGGTTTGCCATTGCCTTCCCCAGTCATCTACACTGTACCCCCAGGAAACTGGGTACTCGTTTTACCGACCTTGGAAGGATGGAAGGCTGAGTCAACCTTGAGCCGGCTACTTGAACCCGGCTTCCGCCAGGATTGAACTCAGGATGTGAGCAGAGCTTGGACTGCAGTACTGCATCTTACCACTCTGCGCCACAGGGCAGACTGTTTTATCAACTTCATTGCAAACTGCCCAGCGTTAAGTGCTTTTATAATCTGGCTTGCTTTCATTGCCTATTTTTATTGGTAATATTTTTGTTGATACTGGTTTTATTTACTTTGTTTTTATCCATTCTTAATGTCATCATTTTTTTTACTGTTTTTAGTGTTCTGTTTGTTGCCTCAAGTAAGTTGGGAGAGGCAGCAGGGCTTTTTTCCAGCAGGAACACGGTGGAACGGAGTTCCGGAACCTCTTGAAAATGGTCACATGGCTGGTGGCCCTGCCCCCTGATCTCCAGACAGAGGGGAGTTGAGATTGCCCTCCGTGCCGCCGAGCAGCGCGGAGGGCAATCTAAACTCCCCTCTGTCTGGAGATCAGGGGGCGGGGCCACCGGCCATGTGACCATTTTCTCCGAGGGCAACCCACTGAGTTCCACCACCACTTTTCCCAGGAAAAAAACCCCTGAGAGGCAGCATACAATTTTTGTAAACGAATAAATCTTGCGCATTCAAACTGCATATTTTAAAACCCATATTAATATGTGATCATTTCTGTATCTGAGTCTCTGGAGCAAAAGGTAGAATCAAGACTCTCCGTCCAGGAGTGCATCTGAACATACACAGAATGCATTAACATCAAAATGAGTATCATCAGGTCGGTACCTCCATACTTCTGGGGTTGATAGGGCAGGCGGTGCAACGCGCACACACCCTGCAGTGCTGAAAAATCCAAGTGCTTTTAGAATGGCAGGGTGTAGCTAAGCAGAAAGAAAGCTCTTCCAGTATTTATTTATAGCTGTCTCATTAAAGCTTCAGTAGGATAGTGGTCGGCAGAAACATTGACTACCAACATCACTGTGACATCCTGCAAGAGCAAAGTCTGCCAAGCTGTGGTTTCTTCATCCTTCCTCCACTTTCTCCTTTATCTTCCTTGCCTTGCCTTTTAAGTGGAAGTATTTTTCCTCCCTCTGGGTACCAGCTGGACAGTATCAAGATCTCCTGCTGTTCCTTTTTTTGCATGGAATGGGAGGCTATAGCTGGCTGGTGCTACTGAACTACAAAAAACTGCCTCTGTGTGTGTAGTGGAGACAGAACCTGTTCCAGGACACGGTAATGTGTGAAGAAGAGTGCCTTTGGGCATGTACAGAGGGCCTTTCCTTTACCTCGAAGCAACACATCTGCACAGATCTGGGATTAGCTGGCAGGGCTATGTTTCTGAGGTAAAATTTCTGAGGTAAAGTTTTTTGGTATGGCATGTTTCTGAGGTAAAGTTTTTTGCACTATCTTAAATGGGAGGTCTGGTCCTCACACGGGGCTTAGTGGGAAGATATGAGCAGTGTTTTATTCATTTATTTAGAAAAATGTTACATTGCCTTTCCAGGGAACTTGCTCACATTTAAGTTTTACTTTTACACAGACCAACATATGTCAATAAGGGAGAGGGGAGATTAAAAAGGGAAAGGGAAAGGGATTTTTATCTCTTCTGTCCATTTTTTTAAATCTCGCCTCTCCTCTAGGAAAGGGGTGCGATCCTATTGCAACAGAAAGGTGAGATTTAGAAAGCTGGCCGTGTTGCAGCATGCTGACTAAAGGCAACTTCCACAGTCAAAAGCTGAGGAGGTCCAGATCTCTTCCTTGCCTTTCAGGACCTTTCATGTGTATGCCACCTTTCCATGACGGAAGACAAGTGGGAAAACAAATCAAGTCTCCTTTTACAGGAGGGAGGTGTCTCTTCAACCAGCATGATACTGCACCGCTCAGCAAATTTTCTCTGCTTCCAATCTGCTTTAGTTCTGAAGCAGAAACAGCATGGTGTAATGGTTAGAGTGCTGGACTAGGATCTGGGAGGCCTGGTTTCAAATTTCCCTGTTCTGCCATGGAACTTTTTGGGTGACCTTAGGCCAGTCACTCTTTCTCAGCCCATCTTCACAGGGTGGTTGTTGTGAGGATAAAGTGGAGGAGAAGAGAACGATGATGTAAGCCACTTTGGGTCCCAATCGGGGATATGTGAGGTATAAATAGGGACCCAGTATGACAATGGCCGTTTCCACACACGTTGAATAATCCACTTTCAATACGCTTTAGTGCACATTTGTAACTGATTTTCCATGTGTGGAACAAAAAATCCACTTCTAAAGGATAACTAAAGTGCATTGAAAGTGCATTATTCAATGTGTGTGGAAACGGCCATAGTGGCTAAATGGATGGATTAGGGTCTGGGAGACCTAGGTTTGATTCTCCCGTGTGCCATGGAAGCCTTAGGCCAGTCACACACACTCAGCCTAACCCACCTCACAGGGTTTGTTGTGAGGAAAAAAATAGAGGAGAGGGCAAGGATGTAAACTGTTTTGGATCCTCATTGGGGAGAAAGGCAGGGTATAAATGAAATAATAATAAAAAAATCAATATATAATGAATATGCAATAGTTTGACCTTCCAGTATCCAGGGAAGAGCATGCCCGGCAAAGAGACTAGTGGAGGAACAGGACAGGAGGCGCACTGATGGCTTTCAAAGAGACAGGCGGGATCATTGGGGCTGGTTCAACATGGTGAAGATTCTCTGTTTTGCATGCATTACTGCTGCAAATACAGAGATGTTTGCATTGGCAACAGAGAATCCACACGGGAAATTGAATCTATTTACTTTATTTAATACCCCGTGTTTCTCCCTGATGGGGGCCCAAAGCAGCTCACATTATTCCCCTCTTCTCTGCCTTATCCTCACGACAACCTTGTAAGGTAGATTAGGCTAAGTGTGTATGATGGACATAAGGACGTCCACTGAGCTTCCCATGACAGAGTGGCAATTCGAACCCAGGTCTCCCAGATCCTAGGCTGATGCTCTAACCACTATGCAATGATGGCTGTCACTGCATACTTTCCTCTGGGAGCTGCTCTTTCCCCTGCATGTCCCCCATGCATTGTTCCAGTAGAAGCTTTAAAAAAATAGTGATTGCAATACTTCTATAGTGTAGCAATTACTGATATTTAAAAATCTCTTTAAAAGCCTTTCCATGATATGATAGAGAAAATAACAGCCGCGAGGGTGGGATGGAAGTAAAATGGCATCGATTTAGGCAAGACCTTTGCAAATTCACACCTTCCCTTCTGGATGGCCTGCTAATGTACATGGACGGTGGTCTTTCTGAAAAGACTGTAGTAAACAGTAGAAAAGGGCAAGAGTCCAGTTGCACCTATGAGACTAACAAAATTTGTGGTAGGATAGGAGCTTTTGTGAGCCACAACTCACTTCTTCAGATCTGTATCAGAAGAAGTGAGCTGTGACTCACGAAAGCTCATACCCTACCACCAATTTTGTTAGTCTTCTAGGCGCTACTGGACTCTTGATCTTTTCTACTGCTACAGACAGACTAACACAACTACCCATCTTAATCTATTTTGTAGTATAACAGGTGTATGGAAGAGCTGGCCAAGGACAGAGGAAGCCTGGAAAGTGGAGAATTAGAGAATGATGTTGTGTGGATGCTCCAGAAAAAAAAGTGTCCTAGTTCAGAAGCAAAGGGAGAAAAAACGTTTGTGTGAAAGAAACCCTGGTTGACTAACGATAGTCCTCCTTGGAGGTAGGAGGCTACCAGAGCAACCGGCCCTAAAGACACCTCACCATCCTGCAAAATAGTCTGCTCTCCTAAGGACGTCTGGCCCATGCACAGGTGCATAAGCCATGGAAGTAATTCAGATCGTGCCATATGTAGGTGTAAAAATGTGCTATTAGGGTTGCCAACTCTGGCCTGGGAAATTCCTGGAGATTTGGGGGCAGTGCCTATGAAGGGGAGAATTTGGGGAGGGATTTCACCTAGAATATATAGTATACCACAGAGGTCGCTGCCATTTCCTCCGGGTTAACTGATCTCTGTCTCTGTCATGGGGATCAATTGTAATTCTGAGATAACTCCGGGCCCCACCGGGAGGTTAGCATCTTTTCTCAGGCCCCAGGGAAGTAGGTTGCTTGATCTACTGCAGTAACCCCAGGCAGTTGTTATAAAGGAATACACAACCAAGTTGTGTGAATGCTCTCCATAAGATTTCAAGAACCACAGCTCTCTTTGTCAGATGCATCTGACGAAGAGAGCTGTGGCTCTCGAAAGCTTATGCTACAATATAGTTGATTAATCTTAAAGGTGCTACTGGACTCTTTACTATTTTGCAACTACAGACTAACACAACACAGCTAACTCCTCTGGATCTACAAACATATTAATGTAGCTTTAAAACTTACAAAAAAACACCTTGAATGTCTGTTCTCTTTCTCTGGTGGAAAAATACTAGCTTCATCCTCAGGGCCACTGCTGGGCTCCAGTCCACTTTCATTCCTGCCCACGAATCACTTTTATGGCCGCCTCCCTCTTTGTGAGAAGAGCAAGCTGTGCTGTGAGGATGAAATGTGAGAGTCCAGGATTGAGCCTTAGCCCTCCTGTGGGGGGGGGGGAGCAGAATCTGACAAGTCATTTTTTATTGCAGGAGGTGCTGGCCTTCGTTTGCAAGGAAGCAATTACTTAAAAAGGACTCGATGAGTGGGCCTTGGTCTGAGCAGCCACAAATCCACCTAATGAGGTTCTCCATTTTAAAAAGCATATGATTTTAATTATTACGGGAATATAGGTGGCAGCCATTAAGGCAAAGCTTTCTCTGGGCCTTTCGAAAGGGTTAGAATCCATCAGTAGGATACATTAACAGTGCCACCCAAAGCAGAATTACAGCCTCTTAAACTCATGGACTTAAATGGACTTAGAAAGATGTCGGTCTGCTTAGGATAGGGCTGTTTGTATGGCACAGAGTAGGACCCTCTACCTCATAATCTAAACTGGCCCAGGGCTATGTTTGTTTGTTAATTATGATTTATTTATTTTATTTATACCCCTCCCCCTAAGAGCCCCTTGGCGCAGAGTGGTAAGCTGCAATACTGTAGTCCAAGCTCTGCTCACAACCTGAGTTCAATCCTGGTGGAAGCTGGGTTCAGGCTGACTCAGGCTCAAGGTTGACTCAGCCTTCCATTCTTCCGAGGTCAGTAAAATGAGTACCCAGTTTCCTGGGGGTAAAGTATAGATGACTGGGGAAGGCAATGGCAAACCACCCTGTAACAAAAAGTCTGCCAAGAAAATGTTGTGATGCGACAGCCCCCTATGGGTCAATAATGACTCAGTGCTTGCACAGGGGACTACCGTTACTTCCCCCCACCACCACCTTTATACCCCTCCCCAATGAGGGCCCAGAGCAGCTTACCTCATTCTCCTTTTTATCTTCACAACAACCCTGTAAGGTAGATTAGGCTGAGAGTGTGGCTGGCCACACACCCAGCTTCCACTTAAAATGACCCGAGGCAGTTTCTCAAACAACCCCCCGATTACAGTTTTTTAAAAGCAACAAACACAACCAAACAGTGTAGGAGATGCTTAGTGAGGAGCTGTGGATCAGTGGTAGAACATCTTTTTGGCACGTAGAAACGCCCAGATTCAATCCCTGGCTTCTCCAGCTAAGCATCAGTTAGTAGATAATGTGAAACCTTGGAGAAGTGCTGCCAGTTGGAGTAGGCCGAGACAGCAGTGACCTTGATGGACTGATGGTCTGTTTCAGTGGAAGTTGGCTTAATGTTTTCAAAAAGTCCTTCAAATACGTTCTGTTTATTTATTCCGTCCAAGCTTGTTGCAGCCTGCCACCAAGCTCGCATGGGGTTTTAGAATTGGAAATAATTGAGATGCAGTAAAGATAAAAGGATTTTTTTAATGAAGGCATGTTGTAATTTGTTCTCTCCCTGCTTTTTCTGCTTTTTAAGGGCTCCATAGTGAGTGTAAGAGAAGAGCCCCAGCTCCCCCAGGCCAAGCAGCAGTAGATATTTTGGCCCTCGGGAACCAAATTTTGAGTTTGTATGGATGAGAGGGGACAGTACACAGCAAAAGGCCCACGTGGATGCTCTCGGCCCGAGTGTGGGATTGTGTTGAACCTCATGCCACAAAAACAGCCACCTGCAGAAGACAGCTGATCTAGCCACTGTTGAAGGCCTCGGAGGAACGTCCCTGCCACTTTCCCCCTTGTGAATTGGCAGATCTATCTGCAAAGGCCTTCCATGCTCCATCCTTTCAGCACGCACCCCCCCCCCCATAAGCCATGATTCACATTTAACAAAAGCTCAGGCTTGTCAGAGCTGAGCTATGAGCAGCGGGTGCGGGAGAACAGAGGTCCCAAGCTAGGAATTGTCACAAGCCATAGATCAGTACCTTGGAGAGCTCCTTCCTTCCCTGGAAGCTTTTCTAGGGCTTCTTCGTGAGGCTGAGCCAGGGTTGTCTAGGTGGACACGCTGGTGCAGGAGGCAATCTGACTTGCAGCCCCAAAGGCTGACCACGAGCTCCCGGTTTTAACTTTAGGAATGCCTGACAAATGTGCTGAGGCATCCGATCGTCTGGTTCCTGCATCTTTGGGTGTTGGTCCGATGCAACACACAGCATGCACCATGCATGTGTGAACAAGCACACTTACGTTTCACCTTGTATGCACCATGCTTTGGTGGTGATGTTGGTGGGTCAGTTTACTCATTCATCTGTGAATTATCACACAATTACCATTCATGTGTGAACTTCTCCCCACCTGGAATCCTAAATTTACTGATAGGTGTCAGGTGATCCGCAGTTGCAGTGAATAGACCTTGTCCCCCCAGGAGTTATTTCTATGGACCTCCATGCACTTCTGCCTTCTAAAAAGCCCTTTTTTACTGTTTCCCTGTTGCTGCTGCTTGCTCTAGAGAAAGCAGGAGACAGGTCCTGACTCCCCCTGATTCTGTAGGATCCACTTGCTGCCCAATCTGTGATGAATCATTTCCCACTAAACTCAGAAGATTGATGGCCTGTTATTTGGCACAGTACAGGGAAGAAGCTGATTTTTCAAAGGCCATGGATTCCTCAGTGTTTGACTTGATCTTTTTAGCTGCTTAAATTCTGCTTGTGGTGCCGATAGAAACCCCCCTGCAACTACTTGTGTAAGGAGCTGTAGCGTTTGCTCAAGTGATGTGACATTCTATGCAAGATGTATTGTCGAAGGCTTTCACGGCCGGAGAACGATGGTTGTTGTGGGTTTTCCGGGCTGTATTTCCGTGGTCTTGGCTGACAAGACCACGGCAATACAGCCCGGAAAACCCACAACAACCATTCTATGCAAGCTCTTGGTGAGTGTAGGCTTTGCTTAATTCTGCATTGCTTAAGAGGCACCAGAAACCCGTGCTGTGTATATGCGGCCAGAAAGCCTTTGATTGGATTGCTGGCAACTCTAAGTTGCGGGGCTTGGAAAAAGCCACTGCCCGAATATTTTTACAAGCCCGCTAAGAAAAACGGGCAGCGATGCGCCATTTCATTGTTGATTTATTTGGCTTACAGCTGCTTTTTAGCCTGAAATCAAGATGCTGAGGCAGCTGGCCTCATAAAAGACAGCCACGAAAACACCATCCTTTATCACAAAAGGGATCTCTTGATGTCTGTTTGAGAGGGGCTGCCGGGTTGGGGCTTTCTGAGCTTAGTTATTCATCTAGCAGCTCGACGCATGTGTGCAAGGGGGATTCTGCTTTAAGTGGACTTAAATATGCATGGGTGGGGAGGAAGGGAAAAGAACCCTCTGCAGTAAAACTAGGGGATGATACAATGTGCTGCTTAAATGCAGGGACGCCATTTGGCTTTCAGAGCAGGGATGGGGCTCTGCTACTCCTTGGGTGGGGCTGCAACAGATCAGACCCCGCAGGTGGAGGTAATATTACTGCCAAAGTGGAACTGCGGAAGGAGAGAGAGGAGGGACCAGTTCATGCGGCTCCACAGGCAAAACGTTGAATGAGAATGATGGTCTTGCAATGTACAAAGCCCCGTTCCTCTGGAAACTTATTTGCATGTGGGTCAAGTGGCACTGGAGCAGCCGTGGATCCTTACCAACCTGCATATGGTTTCTGCATTCAGGGAACCCTTCTGAATCAAATAGGACACTGTGGATTTCTGGGGCAGGAAGTCAGAGCCAAACTACAAGTGACGTCTTACACAGGTTGGACACTAGTCGGCTTCCCTCAAGTTTTGATGGGAAATGTAGGCGTCCTGGTTTTACAGCTTGGCTCTCCATTACAGCTGCAAGACCAGGATGCCTACATTTCCCATCAAAACTTAAGGGAAGCCGACTAGTGTCCAACCTGTGTAAGACGTCACTTGTAGTTTGGCTCTCAGATCTGTGCAGAAGACAAAGCAAGGAAGACGATAGAAATCCAAAAATCCTTGTTCAGCAAATACGTTGAGCATCATTTGTGCGCTCCTGTAATGCTCGGAAGGTCTTCCGCCTCGGGCTGAAGGTTTCTGCCTGCCCTGTCTTGGCACCTATTATTCCCTAACGAGGAAGAAACAGTGCTTTGCTTATGTTCAGAGGCAAGTTCTTGCAAGGAAAGTCCCAGAGAATGTTGATGCAGTTGCTGATGTGGTGTATGGAAGAGAGGTGGGATTGCAATGAATTCTGTGGGAGGACGAAGAGGGGAATGTTCAAAAGCATGTATGGAAAATACACAGATTTGTTGCAGTGATGTACCATCCATGCACAAATGAGGAATACATGCATCTCCCTATATGCATGACCCCCCACTACAGCTCCGTCATCTACAAAATGCAATTCTGTGCTGTTCTAAATTTTCCTAGAGCCCTGTTTACAAATTACAGTGAACGCATATACACTAAGCGTACAGTGCGCACTTGACTTTTCTTTATACACGTGCTGAGTAACGCTCATGTCAAAAGACTGCCACAGCTGAGTCTTGCTGAGTCCATTTGGGAATTTACTAGGGATGCTGCGAATTTTACAAAGACATCAAACTCACCGTGTTCGACGGTGACGACTGGTTGCCTTTTCAGTTTGGCACCGAATATCTGCTGACCTCAGTTCTTTTTTATAAGCAGGTGTCTGCCCATACATGCTGGATGCATATCTGTTCACTAACACTTGAATAGGGCTTAGGACGCTCTCTACCATATGATTGGAGCAAATCCATATTTAGCCCTGAGCATCTGCCTCTGCCATATATTAGTGTGGCATTGACTTGGCAGCGCATTCGCCCGCAGAAATCAGTCGTGGTGGGCCATCTGTCCTTCATGGAAGCTGTTCAGCCATTTTCACTGAGCAACACCTAATAAGGTTCTCCTGAACTGCAGAATTCCCAATGCAGTTGGAAAATCGTTGCTCCAGCGTATATGCAGGAGAGTTCCCAGATTTTTGCGACTGCCGAGATTTTTACAGATTATCTCTCTTTTTGTGCCAGCGCAGAAATGGTGAGTGTCTGTCCAAAGGGGGTGATGTGTTAGTTGTGAATTTGGGGAAATTTGTGCATTCTATCAAGAAAGAAAATGTAGCCCCAGCTAAAATAGTTCTGAGAGCAAGTGTGGTGTATTGTGTAGAGAATTGGAGTAGGACCTGGGTTCAGCTCCCCTTATTGCCATTAAACTGGCTGTGGGATTTTGGGCCAGTCTACCTCGCTGGGTTATTAAGAGGGTAAAATGAAGAAGGGAAGAACCGTGTATAGTGCTCTGAGCTCCTTGGTGGAACAGCAGGATAATAATTCACAGGAGAGTGAGCAATTCTACTTTAGTATGATGCTTGATGCAGTTATCTCACCCTTGAACATGTGATACCCTTATCCCGCCTCCCCCACCGTCCTCTTAATAGTCTACAGTACAGTCTGGTGTTGACACTTACTATGTAACACATCAGAGACTATAAATCCTCCCAACACTAGCATAGCTGAATCTTGCTGAGTCCATTTGGCAATTTACTAGGGATTCTGTGAATTTCCATGTTTGACTGTGGCAATTGGATGTCTGTTGAGTTTGGCACTGAGCGATGTGAACATCTGCTGAACAGGTTTGCAGCAGTTGTTTCCAAAGCTGCGCATGTGCAAAAATGCTGCCGATCTCAAAAAAAACTGGTAGCCGTTAATGTAGCTTAAAACTACTTAGACGGATACCGAATTGTAGGATTTTTTTTAAAAAGCACAGCATGTATTTATGACTGATTTATATAATTCATTGGATCAGGGGCTCAGTTGGGGAGGCAGGGAATAAAACTCCATGAGGCTGTGTGAGAATGTGCAAAAACTTGAGTGCTCTGTATGGTACCGTTAAGCAACCTGACAGTCTCAAATGGGTCAACAAACTGATCAACAGTCCATTGAAAAACTGGCTGCCAGTTCATGCCCGGCAATGTGGCAGGTATTCAAGCACCCCTGGGCTTTACCTTGCAAGCTCTCCCATTTGATCTAAACTCCTCCTCCACTAGGCAGTTCAAACCCATCACTTTTCTTCTGCTCTGTTCCTCATTCCATCAACACACTTGCTGTTCACTTTAGTTCAAGCGGCACCGAAATGGGAATCCACTCTTGCAGAATTTGCTCTTTTCAGTCCACTGAGTCCTTAACTCCAGTCAACTGAGTCCTTAACATCAAACATCCTGGGATTGCAAGGTGAGGGCTGCTGGCTTCGAGGAAACCTTGAGCTCAAGTGAACACTAAGTTGCAAGAAGAGAAGCAGCAAGAGGAGAAATCCTTCTCCTGTGGCATGCTCTTGTGCTGGCCCTTGACAATTGCATGTCCTCTTCCGAAGCCCAGGGCTTTTTCAAGTTCTTTTGTTGCCCTAAACAAGGAGTGATTCCACACATGTTGGATAATGCACTTCCAATCCTCTTTATAGATCATTTGGAATGGATTTTTTTGTGTGCGGAACAAAAAATCCACCTCAAACGATTGATAAAGTGCATTGAAAGTGCATTATCCAACGTGTGCGGAATCAGCCTATACCCATCACCTCCTGGGCTCATGCTGTTAACTAGCCAGGTCCAAGATGCTTTTTTTAAAAATATGAGAGATTGTTGTTGTGGGTTTTCCGGGCTGTATTGCCGTGGTCTTGGCATTGTAGTTCCTGATGTTTCGCCAGCAGCTGTGGCTGGCATCTTCAGAGGTGTAGCACCAAAAGACAGAGATCTCTCAGTGTCACAGTGCAATACTGAGAGATCTCTGTCTTTTGGTGCTACACCTCTGAAGATGCCAGCCACAGCTGCTGGCGAAACGTCAGGAACTACAATGCCAAGATCACGGCAATACAGCCCGGAAAACCCACAACAACCATCGTTCTCCGGCCGTGAAAGCCTTCGACAATACATCAATATGAGAGATTATTTATTCATGTGATTTCCCACAATGTATTCAGAAGTGGTACAATTTAGGAGCAGTTTTATACATATCTAGGGGTTTATCTAGAGCAGGCCTCCAATGTCTTTTAAAGGAGTTAGATATATTTTTGAAGGACAATTAATAGCTATAGTTTTATCATCATTGCTTTATGTGTTTTAAGCTGCCTTAGATTATATTGGGTGGAGGGGTTATTTGTTAATTGCTGTTCTGTACACTGAGTGCTTTTCGCAACTTGGGGAACATTATGATGGAAAGACAAGAAGAAGCAATTAAGTAATTTCATAAAATGCTGAAAATGGAGCCTCCAAATTTAGAGGCATTATATCTTTGGTCCCTAGATGTTGGGATGAAGAGACAGCAGGTGTTGACTTCTGGCTTCCAGAGGTTTCCACTACTGCCCTGTTAGTTGTGTCCCCCCCCTCCGCCCCCCATTCAAATGCCCAAGAAGCAGAACTGGTTTTCCCAAACAATTCACATCTTTACTAGTTTTGCTGTTATCCTGAAGAACACCCACAAGCAGAACAGGTTTATAGCACCCTGGCAGTGGCTCCATATTTCTTTTTAATTAGAAACATCTCAAGAAACCTGGTGAGTAAATTAAGACCATATTTTTATTTCATTTCCTTAAAAAAGGACAAGACTGTTGCATTATTTAGACACTGAGATAGAGTCAAGAAATCTAGGAACAACATTCCCCCCCTCCCTTGATGTATTATAGAACATGCCCTATTAAATCTCAGTTTCAGGGGATGGCGAGGGGGTGTGGGTAGAGTCAGGTTGCCAGCTCCAAGTCGGGAAATTCCTGGAGATCTGGGGGGTGAAACCTGGAGAAACCTGGAGAAAGTGGGGTTTGGGGAGGGAAAGGACCTTGGCATGGCATAATTCCATAGAGTCCACCCCCCAAAGTAGCCATTTTCTCCAGGTGAACTGAACTCTGTGGCCTGGAGACCAGTTGTAATTCCTGGAGATCTCCAGCCACTACCTGGAGGCTGGCAGCCCTAGGGTAGAGTTTCCAACAACCTGGAGAAAAAAATGTCCCAAATCTTTGATAGAGGTTTGATAGGATGTTATTTACCAGGCAGTGTTATTTACCTCCATGACATGAAAGTTTCCCCTGGCCATTTCCACACATTTAGCCTCTAGTAAAGGGGCAGGACATTTTTTTCTCCAAGTTGTTGGTAACACTACTGTCGGCCTAGACCACTTCACAGGGTTGTTGTAGCGAGGAAAAAAAGGTGGAGTCCCCACTGAGGAGAAAAACAGTGCCTAAATATCTTAACAGCACACTTGAAAGATGGTTAGCGGGATTGACAATGGTTTCCTTTTTTAAATCTTGTTTTCCTATTATTGACTAATTTTTGTTTTATAATCAAATTTTGTCAATTTTGCAGTGAGGTGCTTTGGGGGAGAAAAATGGGCTGCCTATAGATCTCTCAAATAAATTAGCAGATTACCGTCTAAGGTTTTACAGCTGCCTGGAGGGGGGGGGACCTTTCTATTTAATAGAGCCAGTGTAGTGGTTACAGTGTTGGATTAGGATCTGGGAGGTTCGAATCCCCACTCTTCTGTGGAAGTTTGTGGGGTGACCTTGGGCCAGTCACACATTCGCAGCCTAACCTACCTCACAAGGTTGTTGGGTGGATAAAATGGAGGAAAGGCGAATGATGGAAACAATTGGGGATAAAAGTGGGGTTTAAATGAAGGAAATAAGTACAAATAGAGGTTTAATGGGATGTTATTTACTAGGGGATGTTATCTAACTTCATGTCATTTCCACACATTAAGCCTGTGTTGGGACCAGGCATTTTTTTTCTCCAGGTTGTTGGCAGCTCTAGAACAATAAACTTACAATGCCTTCAATGTTTTCATAGCTGGCTCCAGGGCTTTTTTTTCAGCCGGAACGCGGTGGAACGGAGTTCCGGCACCTCTTGAAAATGGTCACATGGCTGGTGGCCCCGCCCCCTGATCTCCAGACAGAGGGGAGTTTAGATTGCCCTCCGCGCCACTGGAGTGGAGTGGCGCAGAGGACAATCTAAACTCCCCTCTGTCTGGAGATCAAGGGGCAGGGCCACCGGCCATGTGACCATTTTCGCCGAGGGCGATTTAAACTTTAAAAAACTCCCCCCTTGTTCCAGCTGACCCAAAGTGACGTCATTGTGTGGTCCTGAGTTCCACCACCTCTTTTCCCAGAAAAAAAGCCCTGGCTGGCTCCATAGAATAAAAGGAAGATTTTGCCCACCGTTCTCTATGGGAGCGTTTAGTTTTTATTCTGACTGAATAAACAAGATGACAATACTTTTCTAATCAGAGTGGTATGCATCATTCAGCCCTCCTCACAACAACCTTGTAGATCAAGATGGGTAGCCATGTCTGTCTGTCTGTAGCAGTAGAAAAGAGCAAGAGTCCAGTAGCGCCTACAAGATTAACAAAATTTGCGGTAGAGTATGAGCTTTCGTGAGTCTCAGCTCATTTCTTCAGATATCAGAAGAAGTGAGTTGTGCTTGACAAAAGCTCATACCCTACACATTTTTTTTTAAAAGTCTTATAGGTGCTACTGAACTCTTGCTCTTTTCTACAACAACCTTGTAGGTAGGTTAGACTGAGAATGACTTACCCAAGTCAACTAGCAAACTTCATGGGTGAGTGGGGATATTCTGAACTCTCCGATTCTAGTTGAACATCTTAATTACTAGCTCAAAATGAAGTTCTGCTCAGTAAATTCCTACCAAAGCACCCACGCCCCACACTGAGCTTGCCAGCTCTTTCAAGTTGGCGCGGCAAGATGTCGCTTCTTTAATGTTCCTTCCAACTCTATCCCAGCTTATGTTTTGTTTACTGTGGGTGTAAATATAAAAGACTGCCATACTGGATCGTATTTTTCTTTATACCTCCTTATTTCACTTCTTGCTGCCTCCTGCTAGGATAAATAGAGCAGGTGTCCTTTGGAAAACATAAATTAATAGGCTTTTTTTTTTGGTTACGGTTGCTATTACAATACCTTCAGGGAAATTTAAATTTGTTTTTAGTTAAAAAAGAATGCTTTTAGAAGAGCTGGCAGAGGGCAAACGGTGAAGTATGTATGAGCCGTGGAGTCCTCTATCCAGATCTCAGAATCCCTTTCGGACCTTGGATGAGCAGGGAGGGCTACGCTGCTGCGTCTCCTGTAGTCAAAGAGAAGAGGGAGTTTTATTCTGTGCAGCTTTTCTCCCCCTTACGTGACTGGCTGCAGAGTCCTCTGTATTGCATAACCAAAGAGTAGGCAGCGAGTTTTAAAATCCAGGTCGCTGTTGCTTATGCATTGTGCACATGGGGAAGGGGGGGGGGATGAAGGTGACTTGATACAGCATTTTTAATTATTCTGAAAGTCACTTTCAGTATCTATTTAAAAAAAAACAGAAAATCAACGCACATGTGTGTGTGTGTGTGTGTGTGTGTGTGTGTGTGTGTGTGTGATTTATTGCCTTTAATGTACAGAAGCTTTATGTTCCTGAGCATCTGCTAAGCTAACAGGTCGACTGGCATTGCCCTATAGCAAGCTGGAGGGTTACGTTGGGCACTGGGGAGGACGCAGCAGGGAGTTGGTGATGGGCAACAGTGGCTTCTTTTGGGGGGCTCTTAATAAAACTGGGTGGTTTTCCAGGTTGCAGCTTGGCAGCTCTAGCCAGGCCTGACTCATCCCCCTGCTGCAGCTCCCCCCTCCAGCTAAAAAAAAAGTCCTTTCAATATTTAATCACCATCATGGAATGGGAAGCACCAGCTGGCCTGTACTGTGTAGGCAGCGGAGCAGGGGGCGGGGAGGGGGAGGCACAGGCTGGGGCTTTTCTGATGCATTTCCCTTACAAAACTGCTGCCTCTCGTAGTAAGGATGGCCAGATCTTTTCTACAAATGGCTTGATGGAATATAAAGGGGGGCATTTATTTGCTGCCGGAGCTCAGGCCGCTCTCAAGAACAGGGAGGGACTGGCCCTTTCACTTCTTGGAAAAGTTCCCGTTGGGCTGCTGCCCCGATGGCTAGTCAACCTCCAGGCGGAGGCTGGAGTTCTCCTGGGATTACGATCTCTAGAATACAGAGATCAGTTCCCCCGGAGGAAAAAGCAGCTTCGGAGGGTGGATTCTCTGGCAACACATCCTTGCTGAGATCTCACCCCATCCCAAACTCTGCCCTCCCCAGACACCAGGAGTTTCCCAAGCCAGAGCTGGAAGGTCTTTAGGGGTTCTAATTGGTTTTTACTTTCTGTTGCCCTCCAGGTGTAAAGCTCAGCATTTTGTTCTGGGAAGTCATTGCTCTTTTGCCTGCAGGCAGGCCTCATAAATCAAGTGGATGAAGGGGCACCATTCCACCCCTCCCTTTTTACCTGGGCTTTGGTGGGTCATGATTCTCAACAACCGTTGTTCCAATTACAAACAGTGAGGGGTAGGATTATGGATTACCTTTGCAAATTGCCAGTGGGCAGCTTGTATTTTTGAAGGCTCCTCCATGTAGCAAAATACAAAACCCCAAAGTGTGTATATAAAAAAACCTGTCACATCTGTGAGACTGCTGTAGTAGGCAAATAATCCTCCAGTCACTTATTCAGTGCAATCCTAAACAGAGTTACACCTTTTTTAAATTATTTTTTCTTTGAGTTACACCCTTCTGATATCAGAAATATGTAACTAAGATTGCAGTGAGTATCAAGTAAATCCCACTGATTTAGACAGTGGGAGACCGGGGAGTGGCCATTGGTGAGTGTATGACATCGCATCCAGAAAAATCCAGAGATGACATCACTCCTCTCTAGGCATCACCGGAAACTCTATGGTAAAAGTTTCCGATGATGCCTAGAGAGGTCTGGTATCACTTCTGGGTTTTGCCTGGAAGTGACCTCCCACCATCCCAACAGCCATTTAATTTTTTCCTCCCATCACCAGTCCAAGTGGTAGCAGGAAATAAGGGGTGGGGGATCCCCCACCAGAGAACTGGCAATCCTATGCTGACCTGAACATGACTTACTTCTGAGTAAAGATGCATAGGACTGAGTTGGCAAGTAGCTGTGTTGGGCCCAAAGAAATGTCTAAGGCATATAACACCTTTTATTAGGGCCATTCAAACATAACACAAAACATCAGGGATGTACACAACACATGTAGTGTGGCCCATAGCATCCCTCCCCCAACCGGGTGACTCATCAGAAATTGCTGGGCTGCATTGCCACCACCGGCTGGCTGCTGCTCTGAGCTGGGTGTCAATGATGTGGTGGTACAGGAGAGGGATTGCAGGTCTTACACAAGAAGTTTGGATGCTCGGGACATTTTTTCCCCCTTTAAAATGCTTGCAAACCAGGGAGGCAGGTTTTGAGTATTAAAATTGAGTTGAGGTGTGGGAGACGATGGGGACAGAGACATGGTAGGGGCAGGCAAGAGCAATGACATGCCAACACTTCTGGGACAAAGCTGTAAGTGACATCACATCTCTCTAGGAATCCTTGGAAACTCTATAGTTAAACCAAGCACTAGTGTGAACCAAGGAACAACAAAGGAGGATCCCCAGTGGGCACCTGGAAATCCTGGTTAAACCCCTCTCCTTTAATGGCATAGCCCCAAGGGAAACTGAGGATATATGGGTTGCAGCTTGCTGTGTGTCTGCAGAAGTTGCCTCATGGTGTCATGCTGATGTTATACTTTCACAGTGTGGCCCAGTGTGTTCCCAAGAAAAATGGTTGTAATCTGGGTTGTGCACCCCTGCAAAACAGCGTGCAAGTTTTCCATAATTCAGCTGCATGTAACGTTTTGCTTTAGAATTGTGTGGATGTCAAAAGCCGGAGACCCTTGGCCAGGGAGAAAACAATGTCTCTTGGATAGGAGAAGACCGGCTCGAAAGCTCGGCCAGCCCAAAGATTTTTGGCATCCAAGGCAAATGACGTTGCTGCTTCCGTGCGATGTGGGGAAACTAGGAGGGATGGAGCAGGCTTCCTGTAGGCTGATCACTGTGGCCAGAGTGCCCACGAGCTCTGACACTTGATGTGGCAGATGCTGACACCACATGCAGACTGAGCAGGGACAAGGCTGGCTTCCCTCTGTCACCCTGGGCGATTGCCCAGGTGCACCTAACGGATGGGCCAGCCCTGCTTGAAAGCAAAAAATGACTTTGAAATGACAGGCAGACTCAAAATATTCTTCGGGCCTGGAGCTGCAAACCCACTTTCAGCAGGCACAGAACCCAGGAAACAACGGCCGGCTTCTCTCCCTTTCATCTTCCTTGGGAACTGAGGAGCTGGCGAAGCAGTCAGCAAATATTTCTTCCTTCTGTGCAGAAAGGCTGGGGGCAGGGGGGGGAGATAAATGAATAGCTTCTGGAATTAGCTCCTGCTCTTACTTTGGTGTTAATTAGCAGCAGGCTGGCAAGAAAAGTGTTACTAATGGGGCCACCAGGGCAGCTTGGAGGGGAAGACAGCGTGTCTAATTCCCACTTTCTGTTTCGGATCAAAATAGTTGTCGCATAAATTAGTTTAATAGGAAATGCCCGGAAAGGGTTCCCCACCCTCATCTGCAGCTGTGTCAAGAAAGCATGCAGAGATCTCTAAAAATATTATGTTCAATTTTTGCCTATCATTGTGAAGTGGGATAGGAGAAAGAGATGGCAAGGGCAGGGCAGATTCTGCCAAGGCGTTACCAGTTGGTAGTGAGAATCTGCCAGGGCATAATTGCAACCTCCATCTAGCCTGACATGGGGGTCAATGGCAGGGACTCCACATACTGCTACAGCAATACTAACATGTCAGACAGTCTTTCCCTTGTTATCAAGTGTAGTCTATGAGTCTCTCTATACAAGACACAGTGTATGTTGGTTAAGTGTAGGGAGATGCAACGTTAGCTGGGAAGCGTAGTTTAAAAAGACAGTGCTGGCAGAGATCGCTCCTCAGAGGGTTTGTTAATTTTATCTTCGCTTCCTGTCAATTCCACCTCTCCAGTCTAAAACTGTGTGAGATTGCAACCAGAGAGCAGCAAGGAATGGCAATAGGCTGGAGCTGCCTTCCAGAGCCAGGCTTGGACCTGGAGAGGTTGCAATGGGCTGAAGTTTCCCTTCTGGCATTTCACAGCCCCTTCACACAGCTCCAGTATGTAGTAAATCCTTTGCCCTGCCACCAGCTCTGACTTTTTCAACTACCCTTCTGGGCTACCATTGCATCTCCCCACCCATTGCTTAACTGGGTCTAAATCCCCTCTGGCAAAGTCAAAAGAGAGGTAGGGGCTGTGGCTCATCATCCGATCTTGCAAGCTAAGCAGGGATGGGGACCATCAAGGCAGACTTGGAAGAGAAAGGCAACAGCAAACCCTCTCTGCTTCTCACTTGCCTTGGAAGCCCCTTGTCACTTGATGGCCCGTATGTGCATACATAAAGGGAGAACACACATGCATGCTTGTTTCTTGCTTAAATGAAGAAATTAAGCCTCCTAGGCATGTCTAGAGAAAGCACAGCCATCTGGGAGACTGGAAAGAGGTAGAGCTGGACTTGAGCAGGAAAGAGAGTTGTGCGTCTGACCTGCTTTCCTAGGACCTTGAATAGTTTTAAGACTCTCAATAGTCAGTCTGCATGTAGAGCCGATGACCCTGGTTGCGCCACCTCTCTTTGGGCCAGGCTAAAAGTGAGGAGTTACACTTTTATGGCAAGTGGACAGACTCACATGTATTCCTCCCTGTTCACTTGCACTCCACTTGCACTCCACTTGATCATGTAGTGATCACTCACATGTATTCCTCCCTGTTCACTTGCGCTCCACTTGCACTCCACTTGATCATGTAGTGATCACTCACATGTATTCCTCCCTGTTCACTTGTGCTCCACTTGCGCTCCACTTGATCACGTAGTGATCACTCACATGTATTCCTCCCTGTTCACTTGCACTCCACTTGTGCTCCACTTGATCACGTAGTGATCACTCACATGTATTCCTCCCTGTTCACTTGTGCTCCACTTGCGCTCCACTTGATCATGTAGTGATCACTCACATGTATTCCTCCCTGTTCACTTGCGCTCCACTTGCGCTCCACTTGATCACGTAGTGATCACTCACATGTATTCCTCCCTGTTCACTTGCACTCCACTTGCACTCCACTTGATCACGTAGTGATCACTCACATGTATTCCTCCCTGTTCACTTGCGCTCCACTTGCGCTCCACTTGATCACGTAGTGATCACTCACATGTATTCCTCCCTGTTCACTTGCACTCCACTTGCGCTCCACTTGATCACGTAGTGATCACTCACATGTATTCCTCCCTGTTCACTTGCACTCCACTTGCGCTCCACTCGATCACTTGCCATTCAAGTGTAACTCCTCACTTCTAGCTTGGCCCCATTTCTCTTCCTTCAAATGCCTCCTCCAAAGCTTTCCCACAAATCCCTCGTCTCAAAACCCCAAGTGTATACAACTAAACTGAACCAACTATCTCCTTTTCCTCTCCTTCCTGCATCTATCCCGTGTTCAGTTGTAGACTGGAAGCTTCTTGGGGCAGAGATTTATCTGCATATCTGTATGTCTGTATAGTCATATAATACTATTGATGAAAAAAACTAAAAAGAGAAATCTCGAGAGGGATGTTTATAATTTAAGTATGAGTGCTCCCAGGGTCTAATCAGGGGGTGGTAGTGGCAACAGACCCCCCCCACCTCGACATGACCTTAAACCTCTTAGCATCCTCTGGAAGCAAAGCCCTTCAAAGGAGCAACCGACTGAGCTGCAATTCTGCCAGTCCTCAGCAAGTCCTGGCGCATTCATGAAATATAGATGGGAAGAAGCTGCGAAGAGTCTTTAGAACCGGATGAATGCACACCATTGGAACTGGCCTTGCTGGCCTTCCTAAGCTGCCCCATTTGCATTGAACTGTGAAGTGAATTGAAGTGTGTAAGAGAAGCTTGAGACCCAACTTTTGGGAGACACGTGCTCCTTTCTGCAGAACTCCCCCACCCTGCCTAAGAGCTGGCCTGTGATCCAAGAAGATCCCAGTCCAAATTTAACTGCAACCACAAACTCACGGCTATCCTGGGAGGGGCTGTGGCTCAGCGGAAGAGCCTCTGCTTTGCATGCAGGAAGTCCCAGGTTCAATCCCTGACATCTCCAGTGAAAAAGATTAGGTCGTAGGTGATGTGAAAGACCTCGAGAGCCTAGAGAGCTACTGCCTGTCTGAGTAGACAAGACTGACCTTGATGGACTGATAGTCTAATTCCGAAGACAACCTTAGGCAAGCCCGCTCTGCTTCAGCTTCCCACTTGCAATTCGGAATAATAATTTACAACAATATTTATTTACGTTATTCGTAGTCTGCCTGTCTGGCTGAGACTCAATGGGTATTACACTGTGTAGTCAATATGATAAACAGGACTTTCAATAAACAATACATTCGGGTAAGGATTACAGGGGGTGGGGGAAGAAATCTGAAACAGAGCTGAAAACAATGCTGAAACAAAGCATAAGGAAATTGACACGAAATATTACAAGATGTGGAACTGCCCAGTACGATCACATTTACATCAACACACAGTATGCAGTAGTATAGTCTACAGTCCCTGTCCCTGTCCAACGCATCTCTCTGAACCATTTCTTTATGGAACAGCACTATTCACCTGTGCAAAAATCCCTCCAGAATAATTCAGTTTTGCATAGTTTGCGAAAAGCCAGGAGAGTAGGAGCCTTCCTGACCTCTTCAGGCAGTAATCATGAAAAAGAAGGGGACCCTACCCATTTTGCATCAGCTTCATCAGGGAGAATTCCTTTTCACGTCTATTCTATATGTGCACTTATTGCAGGCAATTCCATTATAATAAAGGGAGGGAGGGAACTCAGTGGGAATACGATGCTGCTCTATCATTTCCATTCCTCCTAGACTCTCCCATAAAGTTCGCTCCCAGCAGCTGCCATTTCCTCCAGGGGAACTGACCTCTGTAGTCTGGAGATCAGTTGTAATTCTAGGAGAACTCCAGCCCACGCCTTGCAGTTTGTAACCCCAGGAAGGCCTCAGTATTAATCACGCTAGCTTGAATTCTACCACTACACTTCAAGTGTGTGAACTCCTCATCGGATGCAGGCGCCTTCTTCCGCCAATGGAACTCCAACTCAGAGCTCTCTAAAGCAAGCAGTGACCCAGATGCGGACCTTCTTTCCCACTGTACTTCTCTTAACAGCACTTGGCACTAGGGATGTGCGTTTCGGCATTCAGAATGCCGAAAGAATGCCGAAACAAAAGTGTTTCGGCTTCTTTCGGGGAATGCCGAAACGTTTCGGGGAATGCCGAAACGTTTCGGGTAGCCGAAAGAAAAAAGCCGAAACGTTTCGGGATTCTTTCGGCTTTCTTTCGGCTTTTCTATGGGAAAATGCCTCCGTCTTCCAGGACGTCTGGAGGAGGCATTTTCCCACCGAATAAGCCCAAAATTGGTGGGGACCTTCCTCTAACCCTTCTCTAACAACCACCCAAGTTTCAGACAAATTGGACTTTGGGGGGCCATGTTATGGCCCCCCAAAGCAGGTCCCCCCATCCTCCCATAAGAAAGCGAAGGAGCAGCATATTGTTAGCATGCTGCTGCTGATCTTTCTTCATTATTTCCTATGGGGAAAAAATGAAGAGGCAGGCTTCCTTTGCCAGGGGTGGCATTTTGCATGCAAAATGCCCCCCTACCCTCAGGGGCCCTTCTCCCACCCCTCCTCCCACCCCCCACCAAGGCTCAGCCTGCTCCCACTTGGGGGGGCCATTTCATGGCCTCCCCAAGTAGGTGCTCTAATCTCTACCACTGACAGCTGGGGGAGGCTTGTGTTGCCAGGGGTGGCATTTTGCATGCAAAATGCCCCCCAACCCTCTGGGGCCCTTCTCCCACCCCTCCTCCCACCCCCCACCAAGGCTCAGCCTGCTCCCACTTGGGGGGGCATTTCATGGCCTTCCCAAGTAGGTGCTCTGCTCTCATCTCTACCACTGACAGCTGGGGGAGGCTTGTGTTGCCAGGGGTGGCATTTTGCATGCAAAATGCCCCCCAGCCCTCTGGGGCCCTTCTCCCACCCTTCCTCCCACCCCCCACCAAGGCTCAGACTGCTCCCACTTGGGGGGGCCATTTCATGGCCTCCCCAAGTAGGTCCTCTCAGCCCCTAAAGTCCACCCCTTACAGCCCCACACAAACCCAATTCCCCCCCAGCTGCCACACACAGACCCAAATCCCCACATTAGCCCCTCACAGACCCAAATCCACCCCCACCTGTCCCACACCCATAACCCCAGGAACAGGCTGGCAAAGGCCAGCCCTCTCCCTTTGTTCCCTATGCTGGGAACTTCTAAACTCTCTTTCCCTAGGCAATTCTGCACAGCCCAGGGGTGCCACAATGGTGGGCACACTTCTGAGTGCCAGCTGGTCCCTGTGAAAGAGCACCTGAACCACAGACACCCTCCCTCAAATTTCCCCACCACCTACAGAGATGGCTGGCCAGCCAGCCCCATTGTTCCCTATGATGGGAACCAACTGCACAACAAAGAATAAAACAAGAACAACACAAAATAAAGTTTTAAAAAAATTATATTCTCCCTTCCAAAGTACAAGTAGGCAAAGCATTATGACGCATTACACCAGCAGTCCCCCGCACAGAAAAATTAAAACAAAACTCACTTAACATCAGAGAATCACAAAGCATGATTCCTGTCAAAAACACTTTATTTCTTGAACAGCTTTAGGTTACACAGCAGGGGGGAACACCAAAGGGCATGGCAGCACTATCTTACACAAAAATAACACAACTCACTTCACATCAGAGAATCACAAAGCACAATTCCTGTTAAAAACACTTTATTTCTTGAACAGCTTTAGGTTACACAGCAGGGGGAAACACCAAAGGGCATGGCAGCACTATCTTACACAAAAATAACACAACTCACTTAACATCAGAGAATCACAAAAACACAATTCCTGGCAAAAACACTTTATTTCTTGAACTGCTTTAGGTTACACAGTAGGAGGGCACAACAGGGCATGATAGCAATGTACTGAAAAAAATAATACAACCCACTTCACCGTCTTTGACAGCAATTGTGTTTGTGTGATTCTCTGATGTGAAGTGAGTTGTGTTATTTTTGTGTAGTACACTGCTTTCCTGCTCTGTGGTGCCTTCCTAAAGCAGTTACAGAATAAAGTGCTTTTGACAGCAATTTTTTGGGGTGATTCTTTAATGTGAAGCGAGTTGTGTTATTTTTGTGTAAGATAGTGCTGCCATGCCCTTTGGTGTTCCCCCCTGCTGTGTAACCTAAAGCTGTTCAAGAAATAAAGTGTTTTTGACAGGAATCATGCTTTGTGATTCTCTGATGTTAAGTGAGTTTTGTTTTAATTTTTCTGTGTGGGGGACTGCTGGTGTAATGTGTCATAATGCTTTGCCTACTTGTACTTTGGAAGGGAGAATATAATTTTTTTAAAACTTTATTTTGTGTTGTTCTTGTTTTATTCTTTGTTGTGCAGTTGGTTCCCATCATAGGGAACAATGGGGCTGGCTGGCCAGCCATCTCTGTAGGTGGTGGGGGAATTTGAGGGAGGGTGTCTGTGGTTCAGGTGCTCTTTCACAGGGACCAGCTGGCACTCAGAAGTGTGCCCACCATTGTGGCACCCCTGGGCTGTGCAGAATTGCCCAGGGAAAGAGAGTTTAGAAGTTCCCAGCATAGGGAACAAAGGGAGAGGGCTGGCCTTTGCCAGCCTGTTCCTGGGGTTATGGGTGTAGGGTAGGTGGGGGTGGATTTGGGTCTGTGAGGGGCTAATGTGGGGATTTGGGTCTGTGTGTGGCAGCTGGGGGGGAATTGGGTTTGTGTGGGGCTGTAAGGGGTGGACTTTAGGGGCTGAGAGGACCTACTTGGGGATGCCATGAAATGGCCCCCCCAAGTGGGAGCAGTCTGAGCCTTGGTGGGGGGTGGGAGGAAGGGTGGGAGAAGGGCCCCAGAGGGCTGGGGGGCATTTTGCATGCAAAATGCCACCCCTGGCAACACAAGCCTCCCCCAGCTGTCAGTGGTAGAGATGAGAGCAGAGCATCTACTTGGGGAGGCCATGAAATGCCCCCCCAAGTGGGAGCAGGCTGAGCCTTGGTGGGGGGTGGGAGGAGGGGTGGGAGAAGGGCCCCAGAGGGTTGGGGGGCATTTTGCATGCAAAATGCCACCCCTGGCAACACAAGCCTCCCCCAGCTGTCAGTGGTAGATATTAGAGCACCTACTTGGGGAGGCCATGAAATGGCCCCCCCAAGTGGGAGCAGGCTGAGCCTTGGTGGGGGGTGGGAGGAGGGGTGGGAGAAGGGCCCCTGAGGGTAGGGGGGCATTTTGCATGCAAAATGCCACCCCTGGCAAAGGAAGCCTGCCTCTTCATTTTCCCCCCATAGGAAATAATGAAGAAAGATTAGCAGCAGCATGCTAACAATATGCTGCTCCTTCGCTTTCTTATGGGAGGATGGGGGGACCTGCTTTGGGGGGCCATAACATGGCCCCCCAAAGTCCAATCTGTCTGAAACTTGGGTGGTTGTTAGAGAAGGGTTAGAGGAAGGTCCCCACCAATTTTGGGCTTATTCGGTGGGAAAATGCCTCCTCCAGGCGTCCTGAAAGACGGAGGCATTTTCCCAAAAAAAACCCCCGAAAGAATGCCGAAAGAATGCCGAAAGAATCCCGAATCCCGAATCCCGAAAGAGATTCTTGTTTCGGCTTTCGGCTTTAACGGTAGAGAATCTTGTTTCGGGTAATCCCGAAACAAGAAAGCCATAAGTTTTTTCCTTGCACACCCCTACTTGGCACTCAAGCTGTTCAGCCAAATTTTGGGAATGCTGGTGCATTAGCTGATGCTCGGGTCTGGTGTGTACTCTGGACAAGAGGCTACTGTTAGGACAGAATATGGGGAAACAGAATGGTTTCCAATTGGCAAAGGTGTCAGACAAGAATGAGTATTATCTCCCTACCCGTTCAACCTCTATGCATTATATCATAAGGAAAGCTGGATTAGATCTAGAGGAAGGTGGAGTGAAAATTGGTGGAAGGAACATTAGCAATTTGAGATACGCAGATGACACCACGTTACTGGCAGGAAACAGTGAAGACTTAAAACGATTACTGATGACGTTTAAAGGAGAAAGTGCCAAAGCCGGATTACAGCTGAACATCAAGAAAACAAAAGGCATGACTACTGAGGAAATTGAAATTGTTCAAGATTTTCTATTCCTTGGCTTAATCGTCAACCAAAAGGGAGTCTCCAACTAAGAAATCAGAAGAAGAACAGCATTGGAAGAACAGCTATGAGGGACCTAGAAAAATCTGTAAAGATAAAGAAGTCTCTCTGGGGATCAAGATCAAGTTAATCCAAACTACAGTATTCCCAATCACTATATATGGATGTCAAAGTTGGACAATGAAGAAAAATGATAGGGAGAAAAATTATTCATTTGAAATGTGGTGCTGGAGGAGAGTTTTGTGGCTACCATGGATGGTCAAAAAGACAAGGAAGTGGGTTCTAGATGAAATCAAGCCTGAATTCTCCCTAGAAGCTAAAATGGCAAAACTGAGGCTATTGTACTTTGGTCACATCATGAGAAGACAAGACTCTTTGGAGAAGTCAATTCTAGGAAAGGTAGAAGGCAGTAGGAAAAGAGGAAGTTCTAAAGTGAGATGGCTTGACTCAATAAAAGAAGCCACGTCCTCCAGTTTGCAGGATCTGAACAAGTCTGTTAATGATAGGATGTTTTAGACATCTTTCCTGCATAGGGTTGCCGTAGGTTGGCGGCAACTTGACAGCATAAGACATACACCCGAGTGTCTGGTGGGCCAATGCTCTCAACAAATTGGCTGCATATGGCTAGATAGGGGATAATTTTCCCACCTCTTTTCTAACGTTGCTGTCTCAAAGCAGGGCTGCAGATTCATATGACGTATTTGTTGCTGGACGTTGCGGCATGGATTGGATGTTCCTCCATGTAAATAGTTTCATGCTCTTTCCTTGATATGCTAGGTTGGTAAGCATAGAGAGGAAACGGTCTCTTTTCCCAGAAGGGCAAATCTCTACAAGAGAGAATGTGGGTCTCTATTTTTGCACTCGGTGAATGATCTATACAGCATTCATTCTAGCCTTTAGACACTGAATCAAATGAAAGGAAGCACAGTCTGGATGCAGCCCGTTCTCCTTGGAGCAGCAGCTGCGATTGATCGGGGATTCAGTTTCTGCCTCTTGAAGCTATTTGTACTTAGAGTCTAAAATAGGAAACGTCAGATCTTGCAGCCTAGTTCACGGACAATACCACAGAACAGGCCAAGGCATTTCCTTCAAAGGATGACGAGCGGACCTTTGTTGACCTAGCCAGGTTATGAGTCACTCACAAGCTAAGCGAAAAGACAATCTTTTGCCTCCCAAGAACAGAGATCTCCTGGAGGTGTTAATGCATGTGAAAGAGGGGGAGGGAAGGGGCAGGGAATAAGCCGACAATGCACTGAAACAGAAAAAAACTTTTTTTTAAGTTGCAGGAAAAGGCCATTAAGTATTGTGAAAAAGCCATTTTTATAGCACCTACACAAAGTCCATAAAATATGTTAAAAATTAATTAGAATGAAACAAAGGGATTAATGCATTTTGACAAGGTGTTCACCGTGGTTCTTCATCGCTAAATAATGATGAAAAGAATTAACAAAATATCTTTATACATACATGCACATGCACTCACCTGGATCTTGTCGTCTCAATAAGCTCTGTAAAAGCAAAACACACAAAATGGAAAATTTCAAAAATGTTGATAAGTGATAGCTGTCCCGTTTAACCTAGTGAGTCCAATTTCAGTTTACAGATTCATTTAAAATGACCTTAAAAAGGAGAATTTATATATATATATATATATATATATATATATATATATATATATATATATATATATATATATATATATATATATATAATAAATGAAGCTAATAGTCAAGCTAAAAGGTTTACACTAACCATATGAATGCTGTTTTGTTAAAGTTTTGTATCATGGCTTTGTTCTGAAGAAGAATTGCATCATTTCCCCCAAAACTTTTTTTTGATGGTAGTCCATGTATCATGGCTACTAATTGTGAAAATCACTCCAGGCTTTTAACAACAAACGGCCATCACCATGTTCCATTGGGACCAGCAGTTCTCAAACTTCAGCCATTCTGATTTTATACCCCCAACTCCCCCCCCCCTATCATCCGCCTTTCTCACCGAGACTCAAGGCAGATTACACAGTATTAGTACAATCAGTATCAGGTACATTTCAGTACAGTGGCCATTTCCACACGACTTACCGGCCTCTGGAGTGTTGTGCAAAACACGCAGATGATAGCATCGTCTCACGTGAAATCGTGCCAGGAAGACGTGATGTCGTGCAAAACTCCCGGATGATAGCATCTTCCTGGCGCAATTTCACGCGAGAAGTCGTGTAAGTCGTGTGGAAAGGCCAGTATCAGGGACATTTCCACAAACAATGCCATAGGGTAAACAGACACAAGTTCAAAAGACATATCATTAGCAAGAATCCAATATAGAGTAGAAAAAGCACTGAAACAGAAAATAATCAATTCTAGGACTGACATTAGACAACAGGGATCACAGGTGGTACATAAGAGTACATATTTAAAGCAACAGATAATATGTAAGGCAATATAATGATGAAGTCTATTCTCAGGGCCAAGCTACACATGACGAATGACACTTGAACAGCAAGTGTATTTCTCCCTGTTCACTTGCCCTCCACTCAATCCACTTGCCGTTCAAGTGTCATTCGTCATGTGTAGCTTGGCCCTCACTCCCCTCTCCCTCACATGCAATACAGCTCCTCAGTGGTTTGTGTAATGCTACATATGTCCTTTCTGGGTTTCTGTCCCCTCACATTCTCCAAACAGTACTGTTTATTTATTTACTTATTTCATTTATAATCCTCCTTTTTTCCAAATGGGGACCCAAAGTGGCTTACGTCTGTCTCCTCGCCTCCATTTTACACTCCTAAAAACCTTCAAGAAAGGACGAGGGTGTGTGGTGGCCCCAAAATCACCCAAGAGGCTTCCATGGCAGAGCAGGGTTTTAAACCCGGGTCTCCCAGATCCGAGCACAACTTCTGTCCACTGCTGTTTGCACCCATTCCTGGGAAACTGAGGGATACATTTTCATCTTAGCTGGATGGGCAGGAGAAAGGCTCCCCTTTCTTTACGAAGGACTTGTGGACCCTGGAGTACCTTTACAGATCTTAGTTTGAGAAATGCGGATTTATTTATTTTTATTCCATTTATACCCTGCCTTTCTCCCCAGCAGGGATCCAAAGTGGCTCACATCATTCTTCTTTCCTCCATTTTATCTTCACAACAGCCCTGTGAAGTAGGCTAGGTGGACAGCGTGTGGCTGGCCGAAGGTCACCCAGAGAGCTGCTATGGCAGAGTGGGTATTCGAACCTGGGTCTCCCAGATCCTAATCCAACACTCTAACCACTACACCACACAGGCTCAATTTAGACGACATGGAGCAAGAACCCTTGGAAGGGAATTAGATATTTTGATGGGGATATGAAATTCTATTTGGGGGCTGAGGAGACAGCCAGAGAACTGTTACGGATCTGTGATGATGGGGGGCTCATTAGTTTTACTTGCCCCATTCCACTTGGCCACAATATCACTAATCAGTGACAGGGATTTTGTCTACTCTTACCTATGACGTTGTTTTCTGCCATTTACCGTTAAAGACTCTGGATAGCTTGGTAAATACTACAGCTAATAAGCATAATCAGACATTAAGACCCACATAGAACAGGAGCCAAACAGGAAAACTGATGAACTGAATCTTCAAAATAAGACCACCAAGTGATCCTGCTGCCGTAGCCACATTCTCTGTGGCCCTGATCCAACCTGAATGGCCCTTGTGGCGTGCGGATGCCACCTCAGGGACTGCTGGACACAACTGGTTCTGGGGCTGTTTGAACATTCCACTCTGCCCCTGACCCTTGCGGAATGGTTGCCACTAGTGCTGGACAGCGGCACCTCCAAGTGTAAAGCTGCTTGCTGTGTTACTTGGTTCTCATTTATTTATTGATTTTAAAATATTTATGTAGTTCTCGCCCGTGCACCCTGGCGCAGAGTCCACAAGTGAGACGCCGGCATTTGGGGAGAAAGAAGAAGTTAGCAGTCACCGTTCTCTCCTTGCCTCCTGGTGTTAAGAGCGAATCTTGAGAAAAGCGTGGTCTTTAACAGAGCTGATGGGGAGGGGAGGTGCTCAGCTGGGCCTGCAATAGGCATGGAGCCAGGTGGGTAGGCTAATCTGCTCGAATTGGGAAGCCAGCCAGCATCTTTTCTCAGTGATGCCGTACTGTGGGGAAATCCCTTGCTGTGGATTCACAACTAGGGGCTTCCTTCTGAAAGGAGCCAAGAGGGAAAACACACAGGCAAAGAGTATAATTTGAGTTTTCAGGCCCCCCCCCCTTTTTAAGGAGATCTTTAAAAATCACCCAGGATTTTCCAGATGTTTGGCGGTTAGTGAGAAACACAAAAGAACAGGTGCTTAAAGTCAGCTCTCACAGCCCTTTTGCAAAATCATCCTTATCTTTAGCAAAACGAATCCTGTTTTTCCAGGGTCTTATGCAGCTGTCTTGATCTGGCCTCTGGAGATCTTGTGTATAAATCTTCTAATAAAGAAGCAAATGAATGATGAGTGATAGGCATTTCTTTAGTGGCTCGTTACATAATACTCAGAGAAGATACCTGTACAGGTTTGGAGACTGAAATGAATAGGGTTTTTTTAAAAGGGGGGGATCTCTGCAGAAGCTACAGGCTACAGGTTATTGTCTAAGATGTTTCTCTATATTCCTGGATTCTTGGCTAAATTCCTTATTGTAGGATGTTCATAGTAACTCTTCGTATTTTTAAAAAATCTTCATTGGATTGGGGGTTGCACAACAGGCTGTGAGCCAGCTTCAAAGGAGCTTCCTCAGACTCAGTCTTGTGTATCAGCCCACAAGCTGCTTCCGATACCCCTGAAAATTGCTACTGACCCTATGCAGGTATACAGCCGAAGGGAAATCAACAGCCTGCCTTAGCTGCTGAAAGAAGATGCAGTTAGCGGAAACCTCTCCCAGTTTCAAACTGCTTCCCTGACCGCAGGAGACCCTTACAAATTGCTATTTCCAGGCCTGCTCATGCACGGAGGTGGGTGAAATCTGTTTTCCTGGGCTGATGCAGGAGTGGAGTTGCCAACTTCAGCTTGGGAAATTCCTAGAGATTTGAGGGTGGTGCCTGGGGAGGACAGAAGGAGCTCAGCAAGGATGTGATGTCACTCTAGGGCTTCCATTTCTCTTAGACATTCTGTTATATTTTAGAGTCTACCTTCCAACGCTGGCATTTTCGGCAGGGGAACTGCTCTCCTTAGCCTGGACAATAGTAGTGATTCTGCGAGAACTCCAGGCCCTACCTTGAGATTGGTAACTGTACAGGAAGGGCAAGAGGTATGGGCAGGGTTTTTTTTCAGGGGGAACGCGGGGGAACGGAGTTCCGGAACCTCTTGAAAATGGTCACATGGCTGGTGGCCCCGCCCCCTGATCTCCAGACAGAGGGGAGTTGAGCGGCGCGGAGGGCAATCTCAACTCCCCTCTGTCTGGAGATCAGGGGGTGGGGCCACCAGCCATGTGACCATTTTCTCTGAGGGCAACCCACTGAGTTCCACCACCTCTTTTCCCAGAAAAAAAGCCCTGGGTATGGGAATAAGGAGTGAGAGACCAAGATGGCGGATTCTGTTGAATTTGTACACTAGGTTTTCTGATGGAAAAAGGACACGTCTCTCTTTTAATCAGACCCTTGTCACTACAATAACTTTGCTTCCGGACTCTTTATCGTGGGATCATACTGAAAGACAACAAAATCTAAAACCAAATTGTAATGGCATCAAGGAAATGTACCATTGGCTGGGCCTGCCACTCAAGATCTCAGAGAATTCCTAAACCACCGAGAAAATTGTGGTTGTTGTGGATTTTCTGGGCTGTATCGCTGTGGTCTTGGCATTGTAGTTCCTGACGTTTCGCCAGCAGCTGTGGCTGGCATCTTCAGAGGTGTAGCACCAAAAGACAGAGATAGTGTCACAGTGTGGAGAAGATGTTGGCAGGTAATTTATATCTACTCAGGAAGGTGGGGTTGGGCTGAGTCATCCTGTAAGAGTTTCCCAGGGTGTGGAATGCACCGAGAAAATTCTCCATGTCTGAAGCTGCAGGGAAGAAGGGGCTTTGGAACGAAAACCTCTGGATTTGAAAACAGAGACGTTTGGATCAACCAAATTAAGGAAGCGACGTCTCTCCTTCCCTTCTATGGTTTTGCAATAATTGGGCACCACAAGAACAAAACAACATCAAGTTTAAAGTTTCTCATGACCCACTCACACATAGCGCTGCCTGCGATTTTCCCTCTCCCAATCAGCTACTGCCGGGGGAATAATTTTGCTGTTGAACTATCATTTTAGATTTTCAGTTTTGAAACGGACATGTTATTCGATCTGACTCTATCATTATAATCACAATATAAACCCTGGATCTTCCTCAGCATCAGTTACAATGCCCCAATAAAGGCTCACTTTTGGCTCCTTCCTGCAGTCAAGTCCAGACTTCGGCTGCCCCGGCTGTAGCGGAGCCAGGATTGTGGAATGGCCTTCCTGAGGCTACTTGGATGGTTTTCTGGAGTTCTGGGGTGGCTTAAAAAGGCGTCTGTAATGGAGCTAGAGCCATTCAGTTTGGTCTCTCAGATAGTCTTCTGTAGTTTTGTGGTTTTCAGTCTTCTTTGTATGTTTTCAATTTATTGTCTTTATGCCAGTTTGGTGTAGTGGTTAAGAACGGCAGGACTCTAATCTGGAGAACCAGGTTTGATTCCCCACTCCTCTGCCTGAAGCCAGCTAGGTGACTTTGGGTCAGTCACAGCCGGGGGTCATTTCATAGAAAAAGAGCTGGAGGTACTCATTAGTATAACTCATTAGTATAACTCATTAGCATATGCCATGCCCCTTGACATCACCAGAAGTGTGTCGTTGGCATGACTGATTTGCATATGCCACACCCCCTGACATCACCTATCCTGGATGTTTTGGACCCAATCCTGGCCATTCAGCACCGAAATTGGGCCCAAAATGGCAAAAAGGGGCTGAAAATGGCTGAAAAGGGGCCCAAAATGGTCAGGATTGGGCAGCTGCTGAGTGGGAGAGTGATCCACCACCCGTCAGAGGCCCGGTCCGGGCTGTTTTGGCCCCAATCCAGGCCAAAATGGGCCCAAAATGGCCCCACCCACCTGTCATGTGACCTCTTTGGGGAACTACCGAACTGCGTTCCTGTGTGTTCCCCCTCGAAATGGGCCCTGGTCACAGCTCTCTCAGAGCTTTCTCAGCCCCACCCACATCACAGGGTGATTGTCGTGAAGATAATAATGTAACCAAAAGACCTTGAAACGGGACCCCCCAAATGAACCAGTCTGCCCATTAGATGGTATAAATTCCAATCTGCATGTACTTGGACCTATACTTGACGTTGGATCCTATGAACTTTTTGAGTAATCCTAAGGAATACTAATAGACTTTAAAAGTATCAACTGTTTATAGGTAGTATCATTGTTGCTTTGCACTAGCACTTTATGTATAGGTCTGTATCTGGAGACTGTGTGTATTGATATATATTGAATGGCAAATGGAACTATGCAATAGGAATATTTTTGCAATTGTTACAAGTGTTTATATTCCTTAGGTTGTCACGATTATTGTTCTCTCTTGCTATGAGGATAATAATAGCACACTTTGTAAACGACTTGGGCATTAAGTTGTCCTGAAGGGCAATATATAAATCAAATGTTGTTGCTGTTGTTGCTATTATTTATGCTTTTATTGTAACCTGCCTTGAGTCCTATATACACTAGGGAAGGAGGAGTGCAGAAAAAGGCATAACGCAATGTATAGGTACAGACAAAAGCACACTGGTCTCCGTGGCCATTGTTTGTGTTGTGGGCTTGGCAGATGGTTGGCACTGTGCTGGGCATGCAGTCCTGCCTGGCCTCTCCTGCTGCAGGGCGGCTGCCTGCCAGGAACCCAAAGAGAAATGAGGACACTAATGAGTAGATTTGCACAGCAGCAGCGAAGAGCAAGTGGGCTCCCCAGGTTTGCGTGTGGTGCTCTGGCAGGTTCCACAGCTCATCCTTTATCTTGGAAGTTTTGACATCGTAAGAAGCGCCAGTTGGAGGACACTCAGTCACAATCGAGATGATAAAGAGGCATTCCCATGGAGGGAGTTGCGTTGCAATTTGGCTGCACTTTCTCCTGGGGAGCCTAACGGTGCAAGGCAGTAGGCATTGTAGGTGTGTGTGGCCGCAGCAGTAGCAGAGGTTAGAGTGGAGTGGCTGGTTGTCATCCAGGAACAGGGAGAGGGGGACTGGGAGGCCAAAACAGCCCTGGAAAACATCCTGCTCCTGACAAAGGGGGGAAGGAAGGGGGGAAGAGCAAGCGCTTAGCAGGGCCTCAAGGGTGGAGGCCACTGGCTTGCAGCAACGGTGTCTCATGTAGTCCCCAGGGCATCCACCCATCAGGATATTTCTCAGTGGCCATAATAGCCAGTCTACCCCCGTCTGGGATTGGAGTTGCTCTCCATGGGGAGAAGAGACTTCAATGTCCCCCTTCCTCCAACATGCCACCCCATTCTACGCCAGCACCAGAATTAGACTGGTCCAAGGTCTGTGTGGCCTTGGTGGAGCATAGCACCACTGGTGTATACCAGCATGTCAGACTATGGAATCCCAGTTATCCAGGGTTCGTCTGCCCCTCTGCAAGAAGCACAAGGTTTCTTGGTTTCAAAAGGTTTATTGGAAGATTATGCTCAGGATACAGGTGTCCACCATCCAAGGGTTTGAGACCCTTGGCTGAACGAAAGCTTTGTTGAGAATGACACATGAAATGAAAGTAACAACTTTTCAAACACCCATTCCCAGCCTCCCCCCTTAGTCCTGTCTGTGAAGTCATGGGAAGACGAGGATGTCAAGGTCGTCGGCCGGAACGGGCTGATAAGAACTCTTCTCTCCCATGGGTCTATGTGGCCTGTGCACCACCTGGGCCTAGAGGGAGAAAGCTAAACAACCACGGATTATATCAAGTTAATATGGCGTAACTCTGGCTAGAGAACTGACAATCAAACTGACACTCTGACACAGCATCTCTTCATACTCTATACTCAGACAAAGTCAAAATTCTAAGTACGGTTACCAGCTGGCCCATGGTAGGAGACAGGGGAGGGGACATGGGGGCCAGCATTGAGGCGATGCTGTGACATCACTTCTGGGGCAAACTTAGAACCCTAGGAATCTTAAAAGTGTTGCACTAACGCAACGACGTCACTTCCAGGTCCACCCAGAAGTGACATTACGGCATTGCTGCAGTGCCGATCTTTGGACAGTTTCCCACCTCTACTGCTCCACCACACGATTGCCCCTAGTCACTCCTGGTAAAGAAATCGCAGAATTAGCCTCCCTCGGAGAACAGTGAATTGTATCTCTGCATGAGTCAAGGTTCTGGTCTGGCCCCCTTCAAGTCAGTCTGTGCTTGTGACAGGCAATTCTGCCACATCTCTGCATTGGCTGGGGCTGGATGATTCAATTGCTGTTGCTATGGGCACATAAGAGGGTTGCTCAGAGTTCAATGCCTGGAGCTTCCAGCATCCCCCCCGCCCATTATCAGCTATTTGGGGCCTGATTCTATTGGGTCTACAGTTTGAGGAGTCTCTGTTTGCATGTTATGTCATCTGCCTGTGTCATTAGCTTGATCTGAAATGTCCACAGGGAACTGGTGGGATAAGCATATGGGGATCCATTGCAGTGTGATGGTTAAAGTGTCAGACTAGGATCTAAGAGACCCAGGTTCGAATTCCCATTCTGCCATGAAAGCTCACGGAGTGACCTTGGGCCAGTCGTCCCCTCTCAGCCTAACCTACCTCACAGGGTTGTTTTGTGGATAAACAGGACAAGGAGAGAAGCTGTTTTGGGTCCCCCTTGTAGAGGAAAGCAGGGTATAAATGAAGTAAAACATATATAAATGAATAAATATTTGTATCTCTACCTGTGTGCTTTCCCGGTGGGACAAATAGCACCTCCTCAGCGCCATTTTAGATTGAGAAATGGCACTTGGGATGGGAAGGGGTAAAGCCTCCTCCCTCTGCACCATGGTCCTGATCAGAATTGGGCCCCCATGTGCCTGTAAATTGCATTTTAAAAATCTGGGAGCGCTGATCATGGAAGTCCCTACAGTTCATCCAGTTTTGCTCCAAACTGTAATTCACGTAGAAAGTCAGAGATAGTTCCTATGGGGCCAGAGAGCTCTTGTTAGTGTGCATTCTATATATACATCTTGGGAGGCAGAAGAATGAAAGGTGCTTCTAACATGGACTGAGAAACAAAGCATGCTTCGGACAGTGAGGGGGAGAAACTGCTGTAGAGATCCAGTAGACGAATGGGAGAACATTGGTTTAGTTGCTGTTTATTGGACGTTGGTTCTCATTCTGGCACTAGTATTGTTTTTTCAGCAAATCTGAGCTTTCAGACAACCAAGAACTAGGGCTTTTTTCCAGCAGGAACGCGGTGGAACGGAGTTCCGGCACCTCTTGAAAATGGTCACATGGCCGGTGGCCCCGCCCCCTGGTCTCCAGACAGAGGGGAGTTTAGATTGCCCTCCATGCCGCTGAGCAGTGTGGAGGGCAATCTAAACTCCTCTCTGTCTGGAGATCAGGGGGCGGGGCCACTGGCCATGTGACCATTTTCGCCAAGAGCAATTTAAACTTTAAAAAACTCCCCCCTCGTTCCAACTGACCCAAAGTGACATCATTGTGCGGTCCTGAGTTCCACCACCTCTTTTCTCAGAAAAAAAGCCCTGCCAAGAACCAAGTATGTCAGGATCAGGAAGCTGGCAAATGCCACAAAATGGCAGATAACAGATCCGTCCAAGAAGGCTGATGGTATTTGTTTGCTTCATCTGTCACAAGAACATTGTGCTAACTTACTGGAACATTGTGCTAACTTATTGCTTGTACATTATGTTTTCAAGCATTCACACCCGTGAAATGTCAAACTTAAAAATATCATAATTCTTTAAAAACTGGAGAAAAAATTTTTCGGCGCTCTTTCCTAAACACAAACACGCCTGAAGCAAAGAATGAAAAAAAACCCCACAAAAATCTTTTTGATTGCAAAAGTACCTTTAAAATTAAATTGAGTGACATTTTAGTTAATGGTATGGCATCTGCATTTTGTGGGACACAAAAAAGGAAGGGGGGGAAATGGAGGCCAAGGAACTTCTTGAACTTCATGATAACAAGGGCTAGGTGTCTAACGTTGCACATAGACATGGGTACGAACCAGAAAAAAACAAACCATGTGGTTCATGGTTTGTCAAATTTCACGAACCACAAACTTTCACGAATCTGCCCCCCCCCCCGGTTCGTGAACCGGTTCATTTGGTTTGTGAAAACGTCACATCCAGGTCAGAAAATCATCACTTCTGGGTCAGCAGAAGGTCTGCAGGAAGTCCATCCCTTGTTGCCTAGGGAACTGATTGATTGGCACCAGGCTGTCTGCAGTGACGAATCAAAAAACGAACCAAACGAACCAGCCTAAAGTTTGTGGCGGTTTGTCAGAAATGGGATCTGATGAATCACTGGTTCGCGAACCACGAACTGGCCTGGTTCTTGCTTAATTTTGGTTCGTATTTTGGTTCGTGCCCATCTCTAGTTGCACATACTGTGGAAAAAACATCAAGGTTGTCTTTCTTATACAGTTTTACAGGGTTTGTGGTTTGGTGGTATGGCATCTGTTTCACATGGTGAACTGAAGGTCCCACTTTTGATTCCTTGACATCTGCATTTTAAAAGATCAGGTAGTCAGTAATGTGAAAGACCTCACCTTGAAACCCTGGAAAACCACTCCTGGCCAAAGTAGTCAGTATAAACTTTGATGCACCACTGATCTCACGCAACAGAAGACAGCTTCACATGTGGTCAGAAATGTGTCTAGGTTCTGGTTTGGCCTATTATGGTACAGAATTGTATGAAAAAGGCTTAGGCCATTTTCACACTGTTTACTGGCCATGGAACATCGCGCTGAGCTCCCGGAACGACAGCGTCTTCCTGGCTCAATTTTGTGCGAGAACATCAAAGCCATTTGGTATGAATATGAAAAAACAACAACCTGGTGATCATTACTTCTAATTTACAAGTCCTTTTTGTCTTAGTAATCCTAAAAGTTTGGGGCAGTGGGAAGGGGGCAGGAAGTAAGATTTGTTTTCAGTTTGAAAAGTATTTGTCAAGCTAGCTTACTCCTTTGCCAGTCGATCTCTTCCAAGAACGCAGGTTTCCGTAATGCCGTAGTAGCACAATTTACCTCATTATGTTCTCTCTCACACATACACATATGGGAATCCGTTAACATGAGCCCGACACAGTCCTCTTTGCGGTGATTTATTGGCCAGCAAAATGGTTTCTTTAAATAATTCATTGAGTCTGTTTACTAATATGTTCCACGATCTGAGCTCTGCACTCTCTCCCCTTCTTCAGTTTTCATACCTTGCCACATATGCGTCTTCCTTGACCTCCTGCCAACCCCTAATTTGGACCAAGTGAGCATGTGAATATAATAGTGGAAAAGATAAGCGCGGCGGCATCTTTAAAAATCAACTCAGGGCTATCCTGTTGACAAGCCAAGTGTTACCCTACTCTACCTATTTCCCCTGGGGGGGGCTAGCTGCTTTCCATAGTGCTGAAATCTGTCTCTTAGAATCAGCTCCTCTTACCACACTGACCTTCGAATGCCTGTGAAATGGATCTCATACAGGATCTATGGCACAGGTAGCTCACTTAATAAGCCCCGCTGAGAGTACTTACAGCTTGCAATATCATATCCCTCAGATAACTTCTTGGCTTTAAAAAAAACCCACCACCAGCGAGATTTGGGCTTTATTTTTCTTTTTTACTCATCGCAATTCTCTGGACAGCAGTCACAGAAAACTCTCCAAGCCAATGTTCGAAACATCTCCTTGCAAAGTATAAAAGCCGATTCCCTGTGGCTGAATTTTTACGGACTATACTGGAGGCTGCTCCCAATTCTATCCTAACTAATAAATCCACCTGTGGTAAACTTAGGAGGTTCTTTGTTGCTTTGGCCAATGGACCCAATGCGAGTATCTGATTGCATTTGCTAATGAACTCTGAGGCTCAGGGGTTCTTGTGTGTGTGTGTGCGATGATCAATGTGTGTAATTTTGAGACCATTGTTAAAAAAACCAACCCAGAAAATATAAAACTTGCTCCTCAGAGGCCTTTTAAGATTGGAAGAGGGAGAAACTGAAGATGTATTGGTTATTAACTATACTTTACCCAGAAGCCTGTGACTTTAAATGCTGCAACAATTTCCAATGTGTAGGTCTTCATGAGCCTCAAGTGTAATCTGGGTGTCTAAAATAAATCCTGACGGAAACACGTCTTGGGGAACACAAAGGCAAATTGATTGGCCACATGAGACGGGCTTCTATTTTTTTGTTCAGTGATCCGTGCAGCATGGGGGAGGGTGGAAATCCATCTGTTCGGAGCGTGCAGTTCTCTTGCTATGCTGGAGGAGAAAGAAAAATGGCCAGAATGGACATTTCCCTTCCAGTTTAGGTTTAACAGAAGTGAAACATCATGTTGGATCAATAAAAGGATCATACCCAGAGGTCGTGACCTTGTGCAGCAAGAAATTCTTGAGTGTGTAATGGAAAACTCTCCCCAAAGCAATGTTAACCAGTCATGCCATACAGCCCAGTGCATTTACAGTTCTTATTTATGCGGGGCCATAAATCTGTGTGGGGATACAGAATAACATAAGCTGAGAAATTTGCAGCTTTAAGTTTTTGTGCAGTGGTTAGAGTGTCAGACTAGGATCTGGGAGACCCGGGTTTGAATCCTCACTCTTCCATAGAAGCTACCTGGGTGACTTCAGGCAGATCACTTTCTTAATCTAACTTGCCTCTCAAAGCGGTTGTTGTGCGGATAAAAGGCAGGAAGAGAGAACAGTATTGTAACCTGCTTTGGGTCCCCCTTAGGGACAACAGTGGGGTATAAATACATAAATAAAATAAATTGAAACTGAGGGGGATCCTAATGTGACAAGTAGGGTTGCCAACTCCAGGTTGTGAAATTCCTGGAAATTTGGGGGGGGGGAGCCTGGAGAGGGTGGAGTTTGGGGAGGGGAGGCGCCTCAGCAGGGTATAATACCATAGAATCTATCTCCAAAGCAGCCATTTTCTCCAGGGACACTCATCTCTGTGGCCTGGAGATCAGTTATAACAACAACAACAACATTCGATTTATATACCACCCATCAGGACATCTTAAAGGCCACTCAGAGAGTTTACGAAGTGTGTTGTTATTATCCTCATGACAATCACCTTGTGAGGTGAGTGGGGCTAAGAGAGCTCTGGAAGAGCTGTGACTGACCCAAAGTCAACCATCTGGCAATCAAACTCGGTTGTCCAGATTAGAGTCCTGCCGCTCATTTTATTTATTTATTTCAAATTTCTATTCTGCCCTCCCCATGAGCAGGCTCAGGGCGGATAACAACATATTAAAATACAAAATACAATAAAAACAACATATTAAAATACAATAAAAATCCATACACATTTAAAACAGGATGGTGGACAGCCTTCACAGGGAGGGTTAAGATTTTATACACCCCCCTTTTTTCATAACAAATACACCAAACTGGTTTTTATGGATCTTGCCACCATGGCCTATAAAATGTAAAATGGACTTAATAGTATCAGTCTATACAAACCCTTATAGTGTGTTTACACGATTCAGCTGGCTTCCTCCCAAGGTATTCCATGAACTTCAGATTTCGGTGAGCATTTTGAGAATTCTTTGAAGATCTCTAGCCCTCTAATAGACCCTCCCTCATAGAACTACAGTTCCCTGTGGGAAATTATTCAACTATTTTATTTGTTTATTTTACAAAATTTATATCCCACTTTTCTGCCTTCACAAGGGCCACCACAGTGAACAAATTAAAACATACATAACAGAACCACGTTTTTAAAAAACCATTGACCCACCAAAAAGAACAACACATCATTTAAACAATTAAAACCAGAACTAAAATACATACGTACAAAGACATAAAAACAACAATGAAATGAACAACTAGTGGAAGTCTGTAGACTAGGTGTGCCTGAAAATATCTACAGAGTGCTCTTATCTGTGCTGAGGCTATATTTGGGTTGAAATCAATCCCAGTTATGCATTTCTGCTGCTGAGGTCGATGTTTCTCTGGTTCTAAATTTGTTTGCTCAGAGCTAGGTTGGAGGTAGCTTGCTTCCTTTCTGGTTAAATGCCAACAAGGGTTATAATTTTTGGAAGTACTTTTTGGGGAGAAGAGGATGTGTTTAGCCAGACTATAGGCACAAACTCCTTTAAAATATGGATGCAAGTGGGCATTGAAGAAAAAAAAGCAAGCTTACCATGCCAACTCTGGGTTAGGAAATTCCTGGAGATTTGGGGGTGGAGCCTAGGGAGGGCGGGGTTTGAGGAGGGAAGGGACCTCAGTAGGGTATAATGCCATAGAGTCCACTCTCTAAAGCTGCCACTTTCTCCAGGGGAACTGATTTCTGTCTTCTGGAGAGCAGGTATAACTCTGGGAGATCCTCAGAAAATATAAACCATCTTTTTTTAAAAAATAGTGTTTGATGGGGAATGGGTCTTTGGAAAAAACTCATTGCTTCACTTCTAAAAACCATAATAACTGTACTAAAATGCCATCCCCCTTGCAAAGCACTACTGTTTCCTCAAAATGAAAACAGGCAAAGGTCAAAGGCATCCCCTTAAAGGCCAGAAAAACATGACTTTGCAGCCCGCTACCTTCCACAAAGCTCTCTTTTTAAAAGGTTATTACCTGCAGCAATTTTACTGAACCCTTCCTTGGAACAGTAAGGTTGCAAGGGGCAGATTTTTGGACCAGAAAACAACCTGTGATGGGCTTGAACAGAGAGTAGGAAACATGCGAACGAGAGTCAAAATAGACTACAGCCAGTTTCTTTTTCATTCCAGCCAAATGAAATAAATTGCCCCAGGTACTGGAGGAGTTTCTGAAGATTATTAGTTTTTCCAGTGGAATCAAAGGGTATGGTCTGTGCTCATTACCTAATGTTGATTTTCCTATGCAGTGGCAGAGCTGAGCATCCTTTCCCTTGTTATAAATAGCACGTGTCCTTTCTTCTCTCCTGTTCCTCAGTTCCCCCAGGTACGGAAGAGTTTTCAGGCTGACAGTCAGTTGCGGTGCAATTCACTTTCCAAAGTCTTCACAGTCCAGATTGAAATGTATGATTTCCTGGGCCGCTGGGACCTCGGTAATGAAATGGGAGGCGAATCTGTTTATCGCTCAGAGAAAACAAAACTAATAATGTTCTTCTTTGAGAGAGAGAGATTCAATTATATTGTATCATGTGCTTTTGGTGCGTGCTGGAGGTTGGTGATGTTCAGCCCTTGCTGGAGCCTAAACTAGTTAAGGGAGCCTCTGAGAGCCAAAATACTAATGACGAATTACACGAGGACTGCAGGTGAAGGGAGTCGCAATGTTAGCTGGGAAGCTGAGTTTTAAAAGAGATTGGGAGGCTTTGTCAATTTCCCCTCTCTACAGAGCCAGGGAGATCTCTGATCAGAGAGTTTGTTAATTTCCTCTTTGCCTCCAGAAGGCTCTGTCAGTTTCATCTCCCTCCAGGAGGTGAAGAGGAAATTAACAAACCCTCTGAGGAGCATCACAGGCTCTGTAGAGAGGAGAAATTGACAAAGCCTTCCGATCTCTTTTAAAACTCAGCTTCCCGGCTGCCATTGCGACTCCCTTCACATGCAGTCCTTGTGTGATTCATCATTTGTAGCTTGGCTCTGACAGCCACCTATCCACTCCCTTGCATACAAGAGCTTGGATCCTGTACCTCTTTCTACTGGTGGTCCTCTTGGTCCATTTGTGGAGGTGGCCCTTTGCTGCAGGACACATTCCTCTTTTGCTAGGAACTTTTCATCTCCTTGAAATATGTTGACCTTGTGGGAGTGAAAATTCCTAGTGTCCAAGGAACATATACTCTGCACAGATTGGGAGGATCAGGGTAGCGCACGCTCCTGCTATGTACTGTAGGCTCTTAATATATGCAATTGCATCATCCAAAAAGGGTCATAGGGTTGCCAACTCTGGGATGGGAAATGCCTGGAGATTTGGTGGGTGGAGCCTGGGCAGGGCGGGGTTTGGGGAGGGGAGGGACCTCAGAAGGATATAATGCCATAACGTCCATCTTCCAAAGCAGCCACTTTCTGACTACAGATTTCTGTAGTCAGTGGAGAGCAGTAATAATTTCAGGAGATCTCCAGGCTATAATGACAGGTTGTCATCTTTTGTTTCTTTAGATGAATTTTTTTTGTGTTTATTTTTTGCCTTCCTTTCCCATTCAGGGAATTCCCATCGATGATGTGGCCCCTTGCGTTGCGTAAATTTCCCCTTGCGTTGGGTCTGAGTGGCTCATTTAAAAAAACAAGATGAGCATTTATTTCTTTAGAATACGATGCTCCAGGCTTTTCCACTTGATGAGAAAAAACAGAGGGGTTAAGTCAGCAAAACATTATGAGAGAATGGGGGGGGGGGGACCATGATGCAGTTGTCATGGCAGAAGAATGGAAGGATAAAGAAGACCTGCACACTTCTGGGACTGATGCAGGCATATGGGGCCAGCAGGATAAAGTTAAGGGGTCACGGGAAATGGGGACAGAGCAAGGATTTAGTGCTTGGAGGATTTAAAGGTATGAGACATGGACAAACCAGCATGGTGTAGACATTAGAGTGTCAACCTAGGATCTGGGAGATGCAAGTTCAAACGCCCGTTTTTTCCATAGAAGATTACTGTGTGACCTTGGGTGAATCTACCATCTCATGGGTTGTGCTGGGAAGATAAAATGGAGGCAGGGAGAACAGTGTTGTAAGCTCTTTTGGGTCCTCGTTGGGGAGAAAACTGGACAATGTAAAGGTTTGTGCAAATAATTTAATTACTTGGCATAATAAAATCTCTTTCCCTCTCCTTTTAACCTTGTGGGCTAGAAGCTTGGTGAAAGCAGTGCTCTTACAAAAAAACAAATACTGGTCCATTATAGGACACAAGACTCCAGGGCTTAACGCAAACAAATGTAGCGGTTTACTGAAAATACAATAACATTCTATCATATGTGGTGGTCTTGCAAAGAGGTATATAAATTTTGGATAATGGTTCGTAGACTCTTTTAAACAATCTTGCAGGTTTCAGTACCATTGAAACCTGAAATATTCTTGTTAAATTGTGTACCAAAAGATTTGGATAAAGATCAGAAATATTTTATTATACATGCAGTGACAGCAGCAAGAATTCTACTAGCATTTTACTGGAAAAGACCAGTAATACCCCAACAGGAGGAGCTAATAGTGAAAATAATGGAAAATGCGGAACTAGACAAATTGACTTTACTAATGAAAGGACAAATGGAAGATGACTTTGCTGTGCCATAGACCCCATTCTACAACTGGAGAAGAAATAAATATAAGGACCCAAATGTTGTAATTATATGATGGCAATATTGTAACTTTTAATTAATAATCACAGTTAAATGATGAGCCCTGGAAAATGTAGATAAGTAGAGTGATGTTTCAAGCAGAATGTATAATACTTTTGACATTTGTTCCCCGCTTTCCCCTATCCCCAATGGAAACTAATAAAAAATATTTTTTTAAAAATGAAAATACAATGATTTATGAAAACAAGGAAAGTGAAAGTACCAAAGGAAGAAGCCTGGGGCAATCTAACAGTCTTATTCTCTCTTGGATTTTTAAAAATGAAATGAGGGGGAACGCACAGGAATGCAGTTCCGGCACCTCCCCAAAGAGGTCACATGTCAAGTAGCCCCGCCCACCTGACTCTTGGCCATTTTGGGCCCATTTTGGCCAGGATTGTGGCCAAAACGGCCTGGATCGCACCTTTGATGGTTGGTGGATCACTCTCCTGCTCATTAGCGGTCCGATCCTGACCATTTTGGGCCCCTTTTCAGCCATTTTCAGCCCCTTTTTGCCATTTTGGGCCCAATTTCGCCCCTGAATGGCCAGGATTGGGTCCAAAACAGCCAGGATAGGTGATGTCAGGGGGTGTGGCATATGCAAATCAGTTATGCCAATGACACGCTCCTGGTGATGTCAAGGGGTGTGGCATATGCTAATGAGTTATGCTAATGAGTTCTTCCAGCTCTTTTTCTACGAAATGACCCCTGGATATCACTTGAATGACTTCTTATGCAACCCATTTCTTCACAAGACCTCTATTTTGTTTGTATTTCAAGTCATTTTTTTTTCTCTTTCTTTCCCAGGGCATGGCAACAGAATGAGTCAGAAAAGCACACAATCTGTCAAGCACCACTAGTTGCCGGTTCTGCGAAGTTGGTGGTCCTTCATGACTCTTGCTAGACCTCTTTTGCTAGTTGAAAGGGAGCTGTGGAAGATCACTGCTGAAATCATAAAAATCAGACCCTTTTTTTGAGGAAAGAAATCACTCCTTAATTAAAAAAAAACCCCACAAAGTTTCCCCAGAATTCTGGCATTATTTTGTACATCAAGTCCCCCACCAGAGCACAAGTTATATGCATATAGTTAATGACATTAAAACACACCAATATATAGGTCTAAAATACTTTACAGCGGAAAATCACACAGTTGTACCCTGCAAAACGAGAAACCAACATTCACAATGGATGACGGGTACCGAAAGAAGGTGAACCAAGTTTCAGATGATTACCGATATCAAGGCACCAATTACGAAGGCTACGCTGCTCAAGATGGTTATTACCACGGTGGAGAGGAGCCCAGTCAAGAGGAAGATGCCCAGAGTGATGCCACCGAAGGACACGATGAAGATGACGAAGTCTACGAAGGTGAGTACCAGGGCATCCCTCACCCGGACGACATCAAGGCCAAGCAGAAGAAGAAAGCCCCAGGAATGGCCGACGAATTCAGAGATCATGCCGACCTCATCGCCGAAAGGATGGAGGACGAGGAGCAGCTTGCTCACCAGTACGAGACCATCATCGAAGAGTGCAGCCACGGACGCTTCCAGTGGACTCTCTTCATAGTCCTGGGCTTGGCGCTGATGGCGGACGGGGTGGAGGTGTTCGTGGTCGGTTTCGTCCTGCCCAGCGCTGAGAAGGACATGTGCTTGTCGTCTTCCAACAAAGGAATGCTTGGTGAGTGCCACTTCTTCTCAATAGTGTGCCACGAAGACAGATGAGGTGTTGGAGTTACTGAGTCATTTGAAGTAGAGGGGGATCACTCTCACTGACCACGCTCAACCTGCCGCTCTTGAGCATTCTTTAAAAGACTGCTCCGTAGGGTTGGATAAATAAAAGAAAGCAGATGGCTGAATATTATAAATAGATTTTTTCCCCTCACACACTTCATGATAAATACTTTGCATTTTTCATAGCTGGCGCGTGGTCCAAATTGCATATTTTCCCACTGCTAAACATGAAATATTTATTACTGTATGAAAATAGGCTCGCTATCGTTTTTTTTTTAAATACTGTAGTTGAATGCAAGAATTCTTAGATATATTGAGATGATCATTCTAAGGAATGCTCGTCCAGTGGCATATTTATTTATAATAAGGTTTATAATCCTACCCAAGCAGGGCTACCGAGGTGGCTCAACGTAGTTAGGATTTAAGGGAGCTGATGTAAGGCATAGTACTAGTGCCCCCCTCCCTGGCACAACTTTGTGTGCATTCAGAATAAATACATTATTTCAAAATCATGTCCTTATTTAACAGCGTAGTTGGGGTGCCAGTCTTCTGCTCTAGTGGGACACCTCCTACCCAGAAGCCTCAGTTGCTTGCCACTGCTCAGTATGGTGGAGAGGGGAAAGGGTGTGGGAGGGGAGCGTTGTGCCAACCCTGTGATGTTATTTCTGGGGCAAAACTGGAACTGATGCCAATGCATCAACAGTGTTCTTAGGTATCCCCCAAACTCTAGAGTTTCAGGAGAATTCTAGAGCATCGCACTGATGTGACGACACCACTTCTGAGTTCATGCCAGAAATGATATCGTGGTGTTGGTGCGACATCTACCCCGCCCTCCTAAAACTCCTGCTGGATATCAGCGCTGGGCTGGCAACCCTAGCTGTAGCCAGTGTTCTGCTCCTCCCTCCCTCCCCTCAATTTTCTTTCCAATAATTTTATTCAAGTAATGTTAGAGATGCCCGGAACTGAATAGCCCAGGAGAGCCTAATCTCGTCAGATCTCAGAAGCTAAGCAGGGTCAGCCTTGGTTAGCAATTGGATGGTAAGGTAAAGGTAGTCCCCTGTGCAAGCACCAAGTCATTACTGACCCATGGGGGGATGATGCATAACAATGTTTTCTTGGTAGATTTTTTCCACATGTAAACCACTGTATTCTGTTGTGGAGCAAAGTTTGGTCGCTGTGTTGGTCCCATAGCAAAATCTGAAACCAAAATACTTGCAATAATTCATTATTTAAAAGGTAAAGGTGCAAGCATCAAGTCATTACTGACCCATGGGGGGACGGTCACATCACGATGTTTTCTTGGCAGACTTTTTGTTACAGGGTGGTTTGCCATTGCTTTCCCCAGTCAGCGACATTTTACCCCCAGGAAACTGGGTGCTCATTTTACCAACTTTGGAAGGACGGAAGACTGAGTCCAGCTACCTGAACCTTGCTTCTGCCGGGATCAAACTCAGATTGTGAGCAGAGCTTGGGCTGCAGTACTGCAGCTTACCACTCTGTACCATGGGGCTCCTGCAATTGGATGGGAGACCTCCAATGAAGGCCAGAGTTGCAGAGACAGGCAATGGCAAACCACCTCTGCTAGTCTCTTGCCATGAAAACCCCACCCAGGGGGTGGGGGGCGTGGCACCATAATTCAGCTATGGCTTGAGGGCAGGGTTTCATTTCAATGTCGGAGGTAGTGCAAATTACAAACAACAAAAACAACTTACACTGTGCTGTTTATACTCATGTCATGAAATACTTCCACGATACATTTAATGCCATACACAAAATGGAACAGCCAACTTCCCCTGGGTGGGCCATCTGTTTATAGTCCCAGATGTTGTCTGAATCAATTTGGCATGACTAGTTGCTGCCACCACCACCTCTCTGGGGCAGACAGGACTGCTCCTACAGCACCCCCCAGTGGTGGGGGAGAGCCACTGCAGGGCAAGGAGGATGCAGACACATTACGAGGTTGCTGCGACAGCTCCCATCAGAGAAGAGGTATATTAATAAATGTAGTACAAGAGCAGAAGACAGCCAAAAACTGCCACAGCTGCCCCACCACTGCAGGCTCTGGCAGCCCTAAAGGTGCCATCCTGTCCATCCCTATCAATCTCCTGCTGATGTGCCCATTTTAGAAAATACTATTTCCACAACCTAATTGGAATTCTAGCGTGAAAGTGTCAAGTGGTTGAACTTGAGAACTTCCTTGCGGGATCAGGCCAGAGGAGCATGCAATCTAGCTGTTTCTCTCCAACAGAGACCAGTAAGATTTCCCTAGAGAAGCTTCCAAGCATGAATGCGAGAGGCTTTCCGTACTGTTTCTAATACACAGGTATGCTGCCTCTGTATATGGAAGTTCCTCTCAGCTCCTGTGACTAACAGCTATTAGTATCCCATAAATTTGCTGAGCTCTCTCACATGCCATCTAAGCAAGTACCTACCTCCAGTTCTGGTGGCAGTGTATGCCATAAGTTCATTATGCACTAGGGTGTGTGTTTGCATGTTTGTGAGTCCCAAACCTGTTGTACATCGGCTTTATTGGGATGATCCTGGATTCTTTTGGTGCAATATGGGATAAACCCCCCCTCTCCATATTGCAGTTTGTAATTTTATAACCCTCTACTGTGTCACTACTTAATTGCTATATTTTTCCTAAACTAAAAAGTCCCAAATGCTTATGCCTCCTATAGAATACTGTTTTTGAGATGGCAGGAGACCCAAACTCTCTGAAATATGCCAGGTCTACCCTGGGGAAGTGTACAGTTGACATTGTGGTACTTAGAAAACTGACTGTTGGAAAAAGCAGTACTGATTAAAGATCTCCTTTTTTTGGTGAGAGTGACTACCTGAAAAGAGAAGGGGAAAGAAATAGCTAGTCTTTGAATCAATGGAAGGCTTGACACCGGATTGTTTAGATCACTAAACATGCATGAGGTGGTGGTGGTTCACAGCCAGCGTCTCTCACCAATTGCACAATCTTGAGCAGAGTTATTTCCTTCTAAGTCTGCTAACTTCAGTGGCCTTAGAAGGGCATAACTCTGTTTAGAATTGCTCCATAAGTCACCCAAACAACTGTTTGAGGCAGCATTGTGAAGGGGGCACCCATTCACTCCAGGAGCTCAGGTTGCTGCAAGCCATTAATGGCACAGGGGGTGACTAGCTTCCCCTAGCAGGCCTGCATCACTTCCAGAGGTTCTTCTAGAGATATATTGCTACAACGAAGTGGTCTAGAGACTTAGAGCTAAGCTACAAAAGACACATTACACGAGGAGGAGCACGTGAAGGGAGTCACAATGTTAGCTGGGAAGCTGAGTTTTAAAAGAGATCGGAAGGCTTTGTCAATTTCCCCTGTCTACAGAACCAGCAAAGATGCTCCTCAGGGGGTTTGTTTATTTCCTCTTTGTCTCCTTGAAGGGGAGGTGAAACTAACAGAGCCTTCAGGGAGGCAAAGAGGAAATTAACAACCTCTCAGATCAGAGATCTCCCTGGCTCTTTAGAGAGGGGAAATTGACAACGCCTTCCAATTTCTTTTAAAACTCAGCTTCCTGGGTCTCTCACCCGTACCCCACTGGCATTATTATAATATTTTCCCTCTGAAAACGATCCAAGAGGATACTCTAGATTCCAATAGATCTTTCTTCCAGGTAAACAGTTTCAGAATTCGGTCTGTCTGCGGCCCACAAACCACTGAGAAAGCAAAACTAGATTTAAAAGATCTGGCTCCTATTGATTTCTATTTGAGCCAAGCAGTTTAAGGAGACTGGCATAAATGTATATGCAATTGGATTTTTTCCCTCCGAATTTTAAGAGGCAGCTGGTGTGAAACAAAATAATGAGGCAGAAGGAAGCCAAATTTAATAAGAATAATTAGTCACTTTGATCTGCCTTCGATACTGTGCAGCGTGAGTAAAAAAAAGGAACTGTAGAGATAACGTTCCCTCCAGAAATTTGCTCTGTTCTTCCTCTTCTTCCCACACACCCTGAATTTCTAAATGTTCTAGTAGCTTAATTCTTTGGCCTATGAAGCAAGCGCTTTAGGCGATGTCTGGACTAGAAGATGTCTGGGTAGCATTTAAGACTGCAGAGCTGGCAATGACACTGGCTGTTTTCACACTGCTTACCGGCCACAGAACATCGCGCCGAGCTCCCGGGACGATAGTGTCTTCCTGTCATGATTTTGCACAAGAAGTTCTCTCGCGAAATCGCACCAGGAAGACGCTGTTGTCCCGGGAGCTTAGCGTGATGTTCTGTGACCGGTAAGCAATGTGAAAACGGCTACTGTCCAGTTGCCCCAGTTCCATTTGTCCTGCAGTCAGGAAAAGGTAAATATGTCAGTGATCTAGAAGCCCTGGGGGCAGCATTGGCGGAGAATCATCCACTGCTACTCACTCCAGTCTAAGGAACTGTCCAGGTTGTTCTTTGCATCTGGCAAGGGAGGTGTCTAGAACAGCAGGGCTCCAGGGCAGCCTTGTATAATGGTCAGAGAGTCAATTTCCCCATGGAAGCTTGTGGAGCCAGTCACTTCCTCTCAGCCTACTCCACCTCACAGGGTTGTTGTGAGGATAAAGGAGGGAGATAGAAAAATAATTCTGTTGCTGCTTTGGATCATCATTTGGGAGAAAAACTGATATAAATATCTAAAACAAACAGCTCTTTGCACAATATTCAGCAATTCACTGTCATGAAGTGGTACTACCTTAGATGACTCAGCAGGCCATTTTTGGTGGCAGTTAGCTAAACGGAGCCTCCATGTTCAATGGCAGTATACCTCTGGGGCCAGATGGTGGGGACAAGCAATAAGGCAAGACTGTTTTTCACCTAATTTGGTAGCGGATTCAAAACTGGAACTTAGTTCCCACACTGGAGGGAGATCTCAGCTGAACAGCCAGGAGTGGAACTCTTCACTCCTCTGGTTTCACAGCAAAATCACTCTTTTATAGCCCTTCTTCACCCTTTCCCCCGACTGCTCCTTGATGGGGTAGGGCCCTTGGCAGGTGCCTAGCAATGCCAACCCCTGGTGCCCATCTTAATGCTAACATAGCACCAGTTAAAACCCAAATGGAAAGACGAGGTCAGAGATACTGCGTGTGTGTCCTGTATCTTTTAAAAGAAGCTTTGGATGAACAGCTGGCAAGATGGATTTTCTCTGCAGAAAGCAATTCGCTCTATTGGGTCATTTGTTTTTAATCTGGGAGCAGCAGGAGGAGGGCAGACAGATGAACGAGCTGGAGCCCAGAGAGGCAGCATAAAAATGTCCAAAATAAAATAAAACGAACCCTGATTTCATCAGCAGTGCTCACAGTCGAGGGACAGGTGGGGCCCATGCTCCAACCACACCTGGTATCACAGGATCTGTCCCTGTCTCCTGGCCCTGTTCCTGGGATAGCCCTATGCTTCTCTTTCCCTGTTCAGTATTCAGGATATGGCCCTCTCCTCTGCATTGCTGGGAGTTACACCTCTGAAGAATTGCAGTGGGGGGGGGAATGATGCATCTCAACTCTCCGGCTTGTGCATGCCTGTAGATTCTTCGTTGTGCTGCAGTGGGCTAGGCTCATTTTGAGTGGTTGGCAGTCTATTGATCTTCAGTAAATAAATCTTGAACTGAATGAGTGAGCGCTCGATTCCGTCAAGAGCAGTGGAGAGCAGGCTGTGGCAGAGTCAATGAGGGGAGAACTCAGTGGGTGGGAAAGGGCCTTCCATATCCTATAACTGGGGTAGGTCCCACCTTGGTCAGGAAACTTGTTGGGGGACAGGGGTGTTAAATGTGTATTGATAGGCATGCTGCTTCTGGCCCTTCCTGGATGGTTGGAGAACAGGGACCCTGCTCCACTGAGAGCCAAGCTTCAAGTGACGAATTACACTCGCATGGCAAGTGAACAGACTCACGTGCATTCCTCCCTGTTCACTTGCCATTCACTTGCGCTCCACTTGATCGAGTGGAGTGCAAGTGAATAGCCAGTGAACAGGGAGAAATACACGTGAGTCTGTTCACTTGCCATGCGAGTGTAATTCATCACTTGTAGCTTGGCTCTCAGTGGCACCTTTGTTCCTTTGACTAGGAAATCTCAAAATACTAAAGGGTCCAGTAGCACCTTTAAGACTAACCAACTTTGTTGTAGCATAAGCTTTCGAGAACCACCGCTGTCTTCATCAGATGCAAGAATGCTGTGGCTCTCGAAAGCTTATGCTACAATAAAGTTGGTTAGTCTTAAAAGTGCTACTGGACTCTTTACTATTTTGCAACTACAGACTAACACGGCTAACTCCTCTGGATCTAGGAAATCTCCGTCATCTTCAAAGTCCCTGCATTATTTTTCTAATCTCAGGAACCACTAGGGATGCCAGCCTCCAAGCCTGGTGGTCTCCTGGTATTACAACTGATCCCCAGCCTACAAAGATCAGTTCCCACAGAGAAAATGGCTGCATTTGAGGGTAGGCTGTATGGCATTATACCCTGCTGACATCCCTCTCCCAACCCTGCATTCCCCAGGTATCCACTCCAAAATCTCCAGGAATTTCCCAAGCTAGAGTTGGCAGCCCTAGGGACAATTGATGTACTGCATGGATTCATAGAGAAAAACAGGGATTATTAATAATGCCAGGCATTCATAGAGCTCTTCCAGCATTCAACGTGCTTCTAATTCACTACAACAACCATTCAAGGCGGTGGAGAGTGTCCTCAATTATAGCTGACCTATGGCGACCCCTGGTGGGGTTTTCATGGCAAGAGACTAGCAGAGGTCATTTGCCATTGCCTGGCTGTGCAACCCTGGTCTTTGTTGGAGATAATAACCAAGGTTGACCCTGCTTAGCTTCTGAGATCTGACAAGATCAGGCTCACCGGGGCTATCCAAGTCAGGGCTCTAAATGAAATCCTGCCCTGAAGTTATAGCTGACTTATGGCAACCCCTGGTGGGCGGTTTCATGGCAAGAGACTAACAGAGGTGGTTCGCCATTGCCCACCTTTGCAACTCTGGTCCATTTGAGGTCTCCCATCCAATTACTAACCAAGACCGACTCTGCTTAGCATCTGAGATCTGATGAGATCAGGCTCACCTGGGCTATCCAGGTCAGGGCACCATTCAAAGTAGGCCAGTATCTACTGCAGAGGGAAGAGCTGAGGTAGGGTTCCCATCATGGCCTTGGCAAATGCTGGGTACTTGGAGGGGGGGGGTTCTGTGCCTGGGGAGAATGAAGTTTGGGGATCACGTGATGTCACATCTGGATGATCCTGGGTGATGCTCTAGGCTGCCTCCCCCCCAGGCTCTATGGTTTATCCCTAGAGTGTTATTATGTGGTCATTGTTTTTCTCCCATTCCACTGTTCCTCAGGGGTGGGTAATTGGGGCTGGAGTGGGAGGCCTAAGCTCAGGTTGAGCTCCATTTACAGATATCGTTGCCAACTCCAGCTTGGGAAATTCCAGGAGATTTAGGGCTGGTGTTGGTGGAGGGTTGATTTGGGGGAGGGAGAAACGGGGGCCCAGTAGGATGTAATGTCACTCTAGGACTCTCATTTCTCCTAGACTCTAAACAGAGAATTATAAGAATTGGCAAATCTGGATTTGCCTGGTGGTATCCCTATGTTTAGGCCAGGGTTCTCCCACTTGCCAACCTCTAGAGTCCAATAATCCATAAAGTGATAAAAAAAAGACTCTACTATATATTCAGCTTCCCTACCAACTATAAACTGGATTTTGAGATGCCGCCGTAGAATAAGCTCTGCAACGAATGTGTGTGTGCGTATCCTTGAATGCATGATCAATCCATTGAATAACAGTCCCCTTGGGGGAAAAAACAAAATTGAATGATGAATAAATGAAAGGGAAGCACCGTTGGCTCACAGCCAAGAGTCTGAAAAAACTGTGATTCACAGGGAAGGATTTGCTTACGTTCCGATTAGGAGAAATTACAGCGTTTACGGACTCCTCCAAGGTCTGATTAACATGATCTTTAAGCCCTTTGTTGTAAAAACCTTGCGGTGGTGTTTACACTGTGCCACTTTTTAATTTAGCAAAGCGCTCTGGGCAGGGGTAGGGAGAGGGGCAAATCTCTTCTCTGTTTGCCATTGGCAAGAATTACTGAGCTGATGGCCACACTTTTCTTTTCAATAACCCGCTTAGTTCCATGAGGACCTTGCAGGGCACTCCCCCCCCCCCAATTATGTCTACATCAGGGACATTAGTTCCTCCTTGACATTTTGAAAATAGGGAAAGACTTGAAGTGACATAGGGTAGCTCTATGGTTTTTACCACAGAGTTTCCTGCAATTCCTAGAGCTTCTCTATGTCACTTCCGGGATTCCTCTGGAAGTGATGTCACAATGTAGTTGACATTGCTCGCTTCCCCCCCATTTCCCTGCCCCAACCTTCTTGCCAGTTGCCAGGCTCAGCTCGGACTCAGCTCGGGCCTGAGCCAAGCAGCGTCAGCAACGCTGGCAGAGTCACTCAGGCTCGGGTCAGTTCTGGGGCCCTTCCAGGGCAATGGATCACCAGGATCTTTCCCAGTAGGTTAACGGGCCAATCTTAAACCTGAATACTACTTGTCCTTGAGCCAAATGTGGCCCCTGAATTTTACAGTCTGCCTCGTTCACTGTTTGCTAACCCCAAAAGGTAAAGAAAGGTATGGATAAGTATCAACCCCAGTCAAAAGACTTGGCAGCAGACTAGGCTGCCAACCCCCAGGTGAGGCCTGGTGAACAGACTACAGAGATCAGTTCCTTGGAGAAAATGGCTGCTTTGGAGGGTGGACTGTATGGCATTATACCCTGTTGAGGTGCCTCCACATCCCAAACCCTGCTCTCCTCCAGGTCCACCCCCAGGAATTTCCCAACATGGACTTGGCAACCATATAGCAGATCCTGAGGAGTACACCTGTGCCCTTCCTTCACCAATTTGGTGTATTGGTTAAGAGCAGTGGGATTCTAATCTGGGGAACCGGGTCTGATTCCCCCCTCCTCCGCTTGAAGCCAGCTGGGTGACCTTGGGTCAGTCACAGCTCTCTCAGAGCTCTCTCAGCCCCACCCCCCTCACAGGGTGATTGTTGTGGGGATAATAATAACACACTTCGTATACACCGTCCTGAAGGGCAGTATATAAATCGAATGTTATTATTATTATATTATATATCTTGTCAATCAGTCAGAGCTGCTTCCTGATCAGGTCTTAGATTTAGAGGCGGGTTTGGAGATTCAAATCATTCTTCAGATCCTCAAACCAAGGCAAAGGGTTGCAGAGCGATCAAGTCTGTCTGAGATCTCTGGGACATATCGTCCCACTTTCTGATCCTGCGAAGAGGACCTTCTGTGTCCCAGGATACCCCTCTCTTAAAAATAAAATAAAATGCCACACCTAGAAAAGCTGGGTTCGAATAGATTGGCCTAATATCACTCTTTTATTCATTCTGCAGTTTATATGACTTTGCATATAAACTGCGGCTGCCAGCTAAGGCAAGGGGCAAAGAGAATCCCCGTTTTCGGTTTCAGAAATTATTTTCTAGACCCTGAAAGTGCATTTTCACAGCCATAAGCACTAGATATATTTTTTTTTAAATCTGGGTTTTTGGGAAAACTGAATTCTACACCCAGGACCTCCTTTTTCTGCATTGCACCAGAAATTCCAGCCCACACACACGTCCTGTTGGCAGCCAGAACTCCCTTGAGAAATACCTTGTCTTTTATTGAAAAAAATCAGAATCACAGACTCAGTAACCTTTCCAGGATAAATTGCTTTTTCACCTAAATCCGCCTCCCTGTTGTTTGGAATCTGTGCACACAAAACCTTCCCAGGGAGATTTTTCCTTCCTCTTGTTCTACCTCCTGGCTCTCTGTAGCCAGGCAGAGAATCTAGGCTTTCTCCCCAGCCCCAGTTGTGCCAGGACGGGTAAGCGGGTCTCAGGAGTCGAAGCTCCTGGATCACGGTTGGTGGCACATATGGTGTCTCAGTGTGCTCCTAAGCAGACAATCTCACCGTCATTCTGGAGTGTTTTGTGTGTGTGTGTGCGTGCATGGGAAAATCTCATTAGGAAGACGGAGCTAAATGAATCAGCTCTGAATTCCCTCTAGTGGAAATGCAAGATTCGAGTCCAGTAGCACCTTAAAGTCCAGCAAGATTTCCTCAGTTTAAGCTTTCAAGAGTCACAGCTCCCTTTGCCAGATATGAATGGAGATCCCCGAGCCTTTACAACCCAATCAAAAGGTGGGAGGGTTATTACAGAGGATGCAAAGATACAGCGCAAAATGCACTGGAAATCTTGTAGGTCTTTAAGGTGTTACTGCACTCGAGTTTTGGTCTTCTTCTTCATCATCATCATCACCACCAAGGCTTTTTTTCAGCTGGAACGCGGTGGAATGGAGTTCCAGAACCTCTTGAAAATGGTCATATGGCTGGTGGCCCTGCCCCCTGATCTTTAGACAGAGGGGAGTTTAGATTGCCCTCCGCACCCTTGAGCAGCGTGGAGGGCAATCTCAACTCCCCTCTGTCTGGAGATCAGGGGGCGGGGCCACCAGCCATGTGACCATTTTCTCTGAGGGCAACCCACTGAGTTCCACCACCTCTTTTCCCAGAAAAAAAGCCCTGATCATAACCTTTTATTGGCATATAAAAGAAGAAAAAACAAGACAAGACAAGTACAAGATTAATGCCCAAGGGTAATAATAATAAAAAAATCAAAGCCGGCCAAGAACAGCAGTAATGTAGGAAATACAGTAGGAAATACAGTATGAAAAAGATATACAGTAAAATCTAAATTTTAAAAGCTCCTGCCCTAGCCTTGTATACATATGAAAGAAATTCAGCAACAGAGGGAGTAATTTCAGGGGACAACAAAAGAAACATTTCATTATCAATCGTGGATTTTGTAGCAATCAGGAAAGGACTGATCAAGTGATGGCGCGTAGAAGAATAATGAGGACAATGAAGAAGGATATCCTGGACCGAATCAGGATTTGGGTCTCCTACTGCAGACTGACATGATTACCAACCTCAAATCTTGTGGAAATGCAGCCTTCTTAAAATCTGAGCTGTATTGCACTCCTATGCACAGCATCATGCATGGTTTTGCATGTGGAAGTCAATGCAACCAAGGTTGAGTTTCAATCTGACTTTTCAGAGCAAGCAGATCTGAGATTTTGTTTGTTCACACCCCACTTCTTATTTAAACTGGTCCGCTGCCTGTGGAAAGCGATTACTCCCACCTAGTTTGCCTGCCAAAAGTCCATAGCTGCATGGGAGAAGCGTGGATGTTTCAGTTAAGCACACATCGCTTCTTTGCCCAGCGAGCAGCCCTATGCAGACAGACATGTACGAAGTTGTAGTTGTGAGTTCCTCTGGCCCACTGCTGTCATGTTTAAATCAAGCATAACACATCACTGGAGCAGTTTGGATCAGACTGAGTGGTTGCAGCCCGGGCCGGATCTATGGTTGCCAGCGCCCAGGGCAACCGTAGTCAGGCTCTACGCGTGCGCATAGCGCGTGCACGCTCCTGGCGCTGCATGATGATGTTTCTCCCGTGACATCATCACGCTGGGGCACCCCCCCTGCCCCCGCGGCAAGCTGGCTGTCCCGGCGTGCCGCGGAGCTGGCGGCAGCACGAGTGGCTCGAAGGCTGCCTGCGCCATTCACCTGCCCCACAGGACAAGGGGCGGCCGGCTTGCCACGCGCCCCTTGTCCTGGGGAAAGGTGAACAGTGCGGGTGGCCTCCCAGCCACCCATGCTGCCTTTTGACTTTCCCCAGGACAAGGGGCAGCCGGCTTGCCGTGCGCCCCTTTTCCTGGGGAAAGGTGAACGGCGCGGGCGGCCTCCCAGCCACCCATGCTGCCTTTTGACTTTCCCCAGGACAAGGGGCGGCCGGCTTGCCGTGCGCCCCTTTTCCTGGGGAAAGGTGAACGGCGCGGGCGGCCTCCCAGCCACCCATGCTGCCTTTTGACTTTCCCGCAAGCCAGCCGCCCCTTGTTCTGCGGGAAAGGCAAAAGGCAGCGGGGGTGGCTGGGAGGCCGCCCGCGCCGTTCACCTTTCCCCAGGTGCACTCCCAGGGCTGGCAGCGAGCTCCTGGAGCTGGCACCTGTGCCCAGTGCCCCCTCTTTGGCGGCACCGGGGGCAGACTACCCCCCTGCCCCCCTGTTGATCCGGCCCTGGCTGCAGCCCTAGTCAAGAGAGGATGTTGTTGTCCTTGTTCCGTACCATGATTTATGCAGTGAGTCAGTGTACATGTGGGAATTGTGTCCCCTCAAAAGATTCCATGGTTGTCGCCCTGCTATGAAAGGGAGTGGAATTCAAGGAAGAGGATGCATCTCCGAAACTTGTTGGGCTTGCACACATGCGTGTGTGGTCACTGTCCTTCTGAGGTTTCAAAGCTCTGGAGTGGTACAATTGTGTTCTCCCCCTGAGAGCACCTCTTCACACTCTTATGTCTTGGACTGGGCTGGTTCAAGGTCTCTGGTCACTCCAAGCAAGGTAGTTATGTCTCCACTTTGACCCATGCCCTGACAGGTGGGTCCAATCCAAGCCCCTGGGGCAACAAGCCGGTGTGTGGCTTGGGCCTGGCTGCTGCTGGTGTGTGTGCTGGAAGCGATACAGTCACCTCCCCTGTTGCTGATGTCTGGGAGTGAACTGATCCCCTGCCACGCTTTGGCATCCTCCACATTGTGCCACTGATGGTATGGCTTGGTCGGAGAACTAGCCCTGCTCTGGGAATCAGTCTGGGGTCAGGCCAGCATTGCTTGTAGAATTTACCATCTCCATAATGTTTCAAAAGAAGGGAATTACTAGCTTTTAGTTCCTACAAGGAAGACAGAGAGAAATTAAAAATCACACTTGTGTATCAAGTTTATTTATTTAATTTGTTTACCTCCTTTCTCCCCAACGGGGTTCCAAAGCAGCTTACATTGTTCTCCTCTCCATTTTATCTTCACAACAACCCAGTCGGGTAGGTTAGGCTGAGAGTGGCCCAAGCTCACCCAACAGAGTGGGCATACAAACTGGGCCTCCCAGATTCTCATCTGTCACTCTAACCACTATACCACACTGGCCACTCGTTTGTCGTCTTTGATATCACCTCTTCCAACTGGCAGTGCCTCCTTCCAATCTTTAAGACTAACCAACTTAAAGGTGCTACTGGACTCTTTTTGATTTTGCTACCACAGACTAACATGGCTAACTCCTCTGGATCCTTCCAATCTGTGGCCTTTGAGATCCATTTTTAACCAGAGAGGCTGTGGATGGAAGCTGTGACCACTCAAAGCTGATCTTGCCATCAGCACCTCAGGACATAAGGAAAAAGCAATTAAGGCTGCCTGAATACATAGTTTTGGGCTGAGGGGCATGCATCTTCACGTATGCTTTTCCAGCATTGGTGGTTTTCCTATCTGCTACTGGAATGAACAGCAGTCCCCTGAAAGGCTAAGAAAATGTAGAATCTTTGAGTCTGAGGGCCAAGCTACACATGACAAATGACACTTGAACGGCAAGTGTATTTCTCCCTGTTCACTTGCCCTCCACTCAATCCACTTGCCGTTCAAGTGTCATTCGTCATGTGTAGCTTGGCCCTGAGCTTATGCTAAAATACGTCTTGCTAGTTCCTAAGGTGATCCGGGGCTACTGTTTAGTTTCACTACAACAGACCTAAGATGGTGGCCCCTCTGAAACTTGCTTCTAAACTCCCCCTCTTCTGTCTCCATCTCTCCTGCAGGACTGATTGTCTACTTGGGCATGATGCTGGGGGCTGTCTTATGGGGTGGCCTGGCAGACAAACTGGGCCGGAAGCACTGCCTCATCCTCTCTCTCTCCATCAATGCTGCCTTTGCGTTCCTCTCCTCATTTGTACAGGGATACGGATTCTTCCTCTTCTGCCGCCTTATCTCTGGTTTCGGGTGGGTATGGCGCTCTCCTGGGGGAACGGCCTGGGCTCTGTTAATTAAGGGGACTTGAGGCAAGTTTTGACATCTGGGTAGGGTCACCTTGGCAAATACAGGGAGATGTTGAGGGCTCTGCCTGGGGAAGGAGGCATTGGGGGAGTATGTGATGTCACTTCTTGGGGATGCTCTAGGAATTTCCCCACAATCTCTATGGTCAAGACCATAAAGAAATGGGGAAATTCCTAGAGCACCACTATGGAGGCCATTTTTTCTCCTGATCCTCAATTTCTTGAGGGTGGGGGGATGAGGGTTGGGGGTTTACCCACCGCAGACAGACAAATGGCAAGTCTGCATCTAGGCAGGAACGGAGCTGCATTTTCTGAATGGTGGGAATGCTTCTGGAATTCCAGTGCAGCTTTCAGCTGTAGTAGCATCAGGATTCAGGAAATGCCGTTTTCAGGTCGATCTCATGGTGCATATATAGCCAGGGGTGGGGGACAGTGCTGCGTGGAGCCTCCCCACCTCAAGGAGCGTAGCATGATGGATATGTCCTTGACGCTGGCTTCAAGGCACACTTCAGCCCCTGTTATGCTGCAAACTCGGAGCCCCACCTAACCGAAATTCAGTCCTGTTTCTCAGTTCAGCTTCAAAACCAAAGCGAGAAACAAAGTTGAATTTGAAATGACAAGTGCGCAGAGCAAATGTCACCAAATTGAATGGAACGTCAATGTTACAATTAATCGTTTGGATTTTGTGTTAAGTTTCTGAATGTTGCTTCCCAAACCTGAGTTTTGCTAAATTCGAAGTATGAATGGTTACTGCACTGGAATGCAATATTGTGACCGCATGTGTCATTTTGAGCGATGGAATTTATTTAATTTAAATACATTTATTTAAATACATTAAATACATTACATACATTTAAATACATTAATTTAAATACATTTATTTAAATACATTTCCACTCCTAGGTTGTTCAAAAGTGACTCCAGACTGCACCAAGGGAATCCCAGTTCTATGCTCTGAAAAAAACCCAAAAAACTTCTGCAGCCAGATTTTAAAAATGCAAATTCAATAGATGTAGAAGAGACTCCTGAAAGCTGCAGATAACAGACCTTTCCCCGATTGGATATGCTTATTAACCCCCTCTGGCTTCTGAGTTTTCCTCAGGCGTCGTCCAGATGTGCCCAAGCTTACCCTTACAGGCATGAGGACTGGTCACTTGTTTCCTTTTGGGAGTGAAACATTGGGTTCTCTGGATGCTGAATTCCACCTCTGGTATCCTGTTCTATGGAATTCTTGGAATTCGTTGTTCAAAATGGAAACCTGGCTAATGTGTACAGATTTAATGTTGGCAGGAGGAGTTTGTGGAGTGTTCGATTCATCTTGTTTCTTTTTTGCTTCCTTAGAATCGGGGGCACGCTCCCTATTGTGTTTGCCTATTTTTCTGAATTCCTATCCCGTGAGAAAAGAGGGGAGCACCTCAGCTGGCTCTGCATGTTTTGGATGATCGGTGGTCTTTATGCCTCTGTCATGGCCTGGAGCATCATTCCACATTATGGTAACTGGCTGCTTGCAGACCCCTTCTCTGGAGCCATTTTGATTTTAAAATACACACACACACCCTTCCAGGTAGTACCGGGAAGCAGAGCAAGACTAGTCTGAATTGGGATAGCGCCAGGGCTCATTTTGAGGGGGAACATGAGCGGGAACGCAGTTCTAGCAGTTCCCCAAAGAGGTCACATGTCAGGTGGGCCTGCCCACCTGACTCTTGGCCATTTTGGGCCTCTTTCAGCCTGGATTGGGGTGAAAACGGTCCGGATTGGGCCTCTGACGGGTGGTGGATCACTCTCCCACTTAGCAGCGGCCCAATTCTGACCATTTTGGGCCCCTTTTCAGCCGTTTTCAGCCCCTTTTTGCCATTTTGGGCCCAATTTTGGCCCTGAATGGCCAGGATTGGGTCCAAAACAGCCAGGATAGGTGATGTCAGGGGGTGTGGCATATGCAAATCAGCCACGCTAATGACACACTTCCGGTGATGGCAAGGGTGTGGCATATGCTAATGAGATATGCTAATATGTTATGCTATATGTTATTCCTCCAGCTCTTTTTCTATGACATGACCCCTGGGTAGCATGGATCGGGGTGGGGCATGTGGGAGGATTGTGGGTGGAGAATATATGAGTTGGGGTGGAGCCTGGCAAGTTGTAGGCGGAGTCTGGTGGGATCTGATGTTCTTGATGTTCTGTAAGTATTAACCTCCCCATACTGGTTTTACAGATTGGACTGGTAAAATACTAGTTGGCAGTCCTCCATGCCCCACGAGCCCTTGTATCCTCCAAAGTCATCTGAATTTGCACAGGCAAAAATCCATTGTTAGCCTGACTGGTCTGCTCTGGGAAGAATTATAATTCACCCAAATGTCTTCAATGTTTGGTCATTTTTGCACTGAGAACAAGCAGACTTCTGCATTATGTATAAATGTGCATCTTTTGGATAATTCTTGCTATACTATTCAGGGTTCTTCCCACCAGCAGTTGCACCCTGGCTTCTGTTGTGCCACAGACTTTCAAGTCGATCTTCACAATCAAAAGGGCTCAAAACTTGTTCTGTTTAAAAACGAAAGCTAATTTCTGTTCCTGAGGTCGCTTTCCACCTTTGTACAGAGTTGTGGCTTCTAAAGAGCCATTTCTGTGGTTAGGGAGTGGAAGAGCAAAATTTGAATCCAGTACAACCTTAAGGATCAACCAGATATCCAGGGTCTAAGCTTTCCAGAGTTAAGCTCCTCTTGTCAAATAGAGAGACAGAGAGAGACTGTGAGTCAGTGACCGAGCGCCTCTTTTGCATTCATTGAGGTACCAGATCCAGTCTTTCTGGAATCTCTAGGTAAAGGACCTAACTTGACCAAGCTACAAGTGACGAATGAACGGAAAGTGTATTTCTCCCTGTTCACTTGCCCTCCACTCAATCCACTTGCCGTTCAAGTGTCATTTGTCATGTGTAGCTTGGCCCTGAGTCTCTCTACACAAGACATCTTACACAGGGACGCTCAAATGAAAGATCTTCTCCTATTGTGGATACACACGCACTGCTAGGGAGACAGAGTACACATGAATATAAGTTAGCTGTGTTAGTCTGTAGTCGCAAAATAGTAAAGAGTCCAGTAGCACCTTTAAGACTAACCAACTGTATTATAGCATAAGCTTTCGAGAACCACAGCTTTCTTCATCAGAGACAGATGAAGAGGCATCTGACGAAGAGAGCGGTGGTTCTCAAAAGCTTATGCTAAAATAAAGTTGCTTGTGTAGAGAGACTGTAAGACCTTTTGTCATCTTCATGACTTCATTGCCACAAAGGCAACAATATGGAGCTGGATGGACCTGTGCTCTGACCCAGTATAAGGCAGCTTTATTTAGGGAGGGGCTGTGGCTGGGTGGTTGAGCATCTGTCTTCTACATAGACCATTCCTAGTTTAATCTCCAGCATTCCCGGTTAAAAAGAGGTTATGTAAAACTCTTCCGTAGACCCTGAAGAGCTGCTGCTGGCCTTGATAACTCAATAAGGCAGCTCCAGTCGTTTATTTTTTTAATTTCATTTTATTCTTCATCGCTGTGATCTGAAAATGAGTTTTGGCCATGCTGGAGTTTTATGTTGTCACTGCAGGAGACTTTCACCTTTATTTGGGCACAGAAAAGGGGCATGTAAAAGGCACCTTCGCAAATCGGCTTTGCTCAAGGTGGTGTATGGCTTCCAAGAATAGAAAGGTAGTGCATGGTAGACAAAGCACTGAGAAAGTCGGAAGGGACTGAGGGCCAAGCTACACATGACGAATGACACTTGAACAGCAAGTGTATTTCTCCCTGTTCACTTGCCCTCCACTCAATCCACTTGCCGTTCAAGTGTCATTCGTCACTTGTAGCTTGGCCCTGAGATTCTCTGCCCCCCCCCCAGGAGAATAATGGGGACCGCCCTGCTCACGCACTCTTTCTGTTTGCAGGTTGGGGTTTCAGCATGGGGACCAACTACCACTTCCACAGCTGGAGGGTCTTTGTGGTTGTTTGCTCTCTGCCTTGCATAGCCTCTCTCGTGGCATTGAAATTTATGCCCGAAAGTCCACGGTTTTTGCTAGAGGTAAGAAGGATTGCCAGAAAACTGAAAAGGACACTCTTCAGTTTGAATGGGTACTAGAGTATAAATCAAGGGGGATAAAAACAGAAGTTCCTGGGTTTGTTTATTTTTTTTATCTCTGTTTTCCACAATCCACCGGATGTTCGGGCTGGAATTTTTGGTCCTTCACTGTCTTGGATTTTATCCAAGAATCTAGGAGTCAGTGAGGTATCACTTTAGTATGTGACATGTTTCTAGTGCGGCTATTTGCAATTGGCCAGTTGTTATCCTATCTATTGCAATATCGCCTAGGTCTTTAGTTAGTCTTTTTAGAATCGCACCTCGCACTCCTATCATTACTGGAATAACCATTGTGCGTTTCGCTCAGAGAAGCTGAACTCCAACTCTTAGATATTGGTATTTTGTTATCTTTTAAGACTCTTTCCCTTTCTACTATCACTTGGGATTGCCGCATCGATCAGTTTGACCTTCTTACTTTCAACCACAGTAATATATGGAATATTAAGTTCTAGTTTCTTATCCATTTGGATTTTGAAATCCCGCAAGAGCTTAACTTTCTCATTTTCAACAACTTTCTCAGAATTATGTTCCACCAGTATTTCACAGTCATAAATTCCAATGAAGCATTGCGGCAACTTTGTTGTGCTTCTTATAGTCAGTTTGCATTATCTTATTGCACCTGCCAACAAGATGGTCGACCATTTTATCTGCCTCGTTACATAATCTACACTTGCTGTCATTTGTGTTTTTTCCATTTTTGCTTTCATATAGTTTTTCTTAATGTCTGTTCTTGTACTGCTAATATAAGTCCTTCTGCCTCTTTTTTCAATACCCTTTTCATTAGCCATTTCCAGTTGTTATTCTTACCAACTTTTATCATCAATATTCTTCGTATATTGGCCATGCAGTGGCTTTCATTCCTATGCCTCCATACCATTTTTCAACATTTCTTTCCTATATTCATCTTTTGTTATTCTTTCTCTTTAGATGTCGGCCAGTGTCTTCTCTTTCTTGCTCTTAATGTAATCATTCAGCAACCTTTTTTCTTCTTTTATTGCTTGTTTTATTTGTAACCAGGGCTTCTTTCCAGCGGGAACGCGGGGGAACGGAGTTCCAGCACCTCTAGAAAATGGTCACTTGGCTGGTGGCCCCGCCCCCTGATCTCCAGACAGATCTGTGTTGGCCAATCTAAACTCCCCTCTGTCTGGAGATCAGGGGGTGGGGCCACCGGCCATGTGACCATTTTTGCTGAGGGCGATTTAAACTTTAAAAAACTCCACCCTTGTTCCAGCTGACCCAAAGTGACGTCATTGGGCAGTCCTGAGTTCCACCACCTCTTTTCCCAGAAAAAAAGCCCTGTTTGTAACAATCCTTGGCCACCATTACTTTTCGGCAAATAAAGTTGATCAATGTCTCTTCGAGGATGTAAAACATGATTGGCTGTTGCCAGCTAATTTGGTTTGTGTCCAATCCACAATTCAGTCTTTATTATAAACGGTCCTTGACCAGCATAAAATGTAACCCAGCGCAGTATCAAATCACTGGGATGGCCCAGGTATTTATTTCCCCTGTTTAGTTTTGACTGGAATGCTTTTGAACCCATTTTATGTATTCAACACAAGACATTTTAGTCATTATACCTAACGCTTTGGAACCACAATGGCTACATTCTTTCTGGCATCGTTTGCTTTGGTCTTTCTAGATAGGCAAGCACGACGAGGCCTGGATGATCCTCAAGCAAATCCATGACACCAACATGAGGGCCAGAGGGGAGCCAGAGAGGGTGTTCACGGTAAGCACATTTTGCTGCCTAAATAGATGCCTAGGAAGACAGGCAGTGTGGTGTAGAGTGCTGGACTAGGATTCAGAGGAGCAAGGTTCCTTTTGGGTTACAGATCAGGAGGCGGGTACTCACTCAGGTTCCTGCTCTTAGGTTTACGGAGCAGAGAAGGGTATGTTCAAAAGGAGCCCAGGAACTACAAGGAGATTCTCCCAATATGTGTGGTTGCCATGTTGTCTGAACGTGGGGGAACATCTGTATTTTGCATGCATGCACACACAGATTCAGTATGTGGAAACCAACCACAGAAGGGCTACGTTTGGAGCTTTACAGGCTCAAGCAAAACACGCGCATTCCCCGTGTTCAGACAACATGGTGATCATGGCCATTTCCACATGGCTTACCTTATTCTGCAAAATAGCGAAATCTCGTGAGAAGACGCTGTTATTGTGTCTTCTTGTGTGATAACAGCGTCTTCTCGTGAGATTTCGCGCGAGATTTCACTATTTTGCAGAATAAGGTAAGCCGTGTGGAAACGGCCCCCGTATATAGAGTAGCACATGCTGATACGTTTGGTTGAAGGTTCCTGGTATGCACAGATATAATGTCTGAAAGGGGCACAACAATGGTTTCACGTTGCACAAGAGAGAAGAAAGATCAAAACAGAGACAAACAAATTGAACTAGAAATAGTATTATATTTGATAGTGTCAAGAGCTCAGCTGAAAACTTAGGCCTGTTTATGGTTTCTTTCAGGTAGCCAATATAAAAACTCCAAAGCAGATAGATGAGTTTATTGAAATCCAGAGCTCAACTGGGACGTGGTACCAGCGGTCATTCGTCAGAGCCACAACAACCTTCAAGCAGGTATGGAATAAGGGATCATAAATGCCCCCCTCCTCATCTCGATCTGAGATTATATATCCACCATGACCATTTTATGCACGGTACTACACCCTTCCCAAACTACATCTTAGTAGAGTACTTGGACCACCCTATTGATTTATCAAGAAACAAAACATTTGGGTTTGAGGATGTGAACTTTTTAAAGATTTTTAGTTGATTATTCATCTCACCACCTATTGATGAAATTTAAATACATTTGCTTACCACCTAAGTCTCAATACTAGATTTATCTGCCTCTTTTACCAAGAAATCAGCAACAAGTTTATCTTCCCTATAATTAGAAGGTACCCTGGTCGTTCGGCATTAGTGTATACCAAAATGTTATTAATGGACGAAAACTCAAAGGTTACAGTGTGCAGTGCAAGTTTTTCGTGGCAGCGTATAAAATTCGCCAGTTAAGGAAGGTATAAAAATAACTGATGAAAAGCTGACATGGTATTTCTAGTCTCATGTATTATAATAATTTTTACTTTGAGCTCCTGAATTTTATGACTGTTGTTATGTTTTATGCTGGTCTAGGATCATTTTTAATAAAGATTGATTGATTGATTGATTGATTGATTGATTGATTGATTGATTGATTGATTGATTGATTGATTGATTGATTGAAGGAAGCACAAGATAACTTGGGAACTGGCGTAAGATGAGGTGTTGTTAAAATGATACCCGTGACTTTCCCCAGTGGGGCAAATAGCACCCTCTGAGGCAATTTTGTGATATGGGGCCCATGTTGTGAATCATGTCATGCACAACAGAAAGGGCACCGTGTAGTACAACAAGGCAGAGGAACAAAAACCCACAGCGGTAAAGTAAAGGACACAGTACCAATTCTTAGAGCATACAATATACAAAGGCTTAATATATGAGTGACACACAACAATACCCAACACAGTTCACAAAACTCCAAAAGTTCAAAGTAAATGGAAACTCTTCCGTAAGTCTCTGAATGGATTCCAAAAAACAGGGGAGCAAGGAAACAGCTCCCTGAATGTGAATCCTGAGGAGATGCTTTCCATGCTGTAGAAAGGACCCAGCTATCAACAACTCAACAGGTCGCGCTGGACTCCTGTTTCGGTGTTGCTCATGAGTATCTGGGTAACCCATACTGGAAGAGAAAAGAGAACTGCGTTCTGACTGTTTTGTCTTGGAAATTAAATTATGATTATGTTTGCTGGTTGTCAACACTCTTGAAAAAGCAACACCGAAACAGGAGTCCAGTGTGATGTTCAGGGAGCTGTTTCCTTGCTTACCTTTTTTTCCGGAATCCATTCCTTGGCTGATTCCGCACACGTTGGATAATGCACTTTCAATGCACTTTAGCGATCGTTTTGAAGTGGATTTTTTTGTTTCACACATGAAAAATTCAGTTCCAAATGATCTCTAAAGAGGATTGGAAGTGCATTATCCAACGTGTGCGGAATCACCCAGAGACTTATGCAAGAGTTTCCATTTACTTGGAACTTTTGGAGTTTTGTGAACTGTGTTGGGTATTGTGTGTCACTCATATATCATTATTAAGCCTTTGTATATTATATGCTCTAAGCATTGCTACTGTGTCCTTTAATTTACCGCTGTGAATCATGTCATGGCATGTGGTGGGGGAGGCGAAAGCCATACAATATGGCCATGAAATGAATTGGAATCTGCACTCATGGGCAGTGCAGATTCCCCATGAGTGATAAAAATAAAGTAGGGAACTTAGACGCAGCCTGTGAACTCTGTAACGTGTGAATCAGCCTGAACTAAGTTTAATGATATAGATTATTATAAAATGGTTTTATGTTCTTAATCTCTTTCAAATGAATATGATAAAGAGGGATGTACGTTTAATATTTTTAAAGACCAAAAGTCTACTTTTGCTGTGCCTCTGAATGAAAACACCCATCAGAGATTATTTCCCATTTCCACAAATGAACCCTTTGTTCCTTAAACGAGGGATGCTCTTGAGAGCCATAAACTGTGTCCAAAGTCAATCTTAGGATCTTGTGGGCTTTTCCAGGTTTTGGACAACGTGCTCTATTGTTTGACGGGCCAGTACAGAATGAACACCCTGTTCCTGGCCATTGTGTGGTTTACCATGGCCTTAAGGTATGTGCGTAAGATGTCCCAAGAATCTGTAGTTATCTGAACTTTCCACCTTGATATGTCTACAACAGATTGGAACAACTTCTGAGCCAGTTCACACCAACATCCCGGGGACCACCAGTTGGATCTAAGTACGGGGCTTCACTTGAAATGGATGGCAGAAGTGCATGCCCAGGAGGGGGAGGGTGTCCCTTGTCAGGGGTGACAAAAGATGTTGAAGCAATCTTGCAGCCACCAGGCATGTAATGCAGCCCAGTAGCATCTTAATAATAAAATAATAATAATAACATTTAATTTATACATCGCCCTTTAGGACAACTTAATGCCCACTCACAGCAGTGTTGTTATTATCCCCTCAAAAATCACCCTGTAAGGTGAGTGTAGCTGAGAGAGCTCTGAGAGAGTTGTGACTGAGCCAAGGTCACCCAGCTGGCTTCAAGCTGAGGTGGGGAATCAAACCTGGCTCTCCAGATTAGAGTCCTGCCGCTCTTAACCACTATACCAAACTGGCTCTCACAACCTTGTGGGACACCATACATGCCTTGTGGTTTTCATTGCCTGCCTGGAATGGCATCGATGGGCATTGTCAAGCAATGGTAGGTGAAAGTATTTGTCAGGGGTCATTTCGTAGAAAAAGAGCTGGAGGAACTCATTAGCACAACTCATTAGCATAACTCATTAGCATATGCCACACCCCCTGCCATCACTTATCCTGGCTGTTTTGGGCCAAATCCTGGCCACTCAGGGCTGAAATTGGGCCCAAAATGGCAAAAGGGCTGAAAATAGCCAAAAAGGGGCCCAAAATGGTCAGGATCAGGCCACTGCTGAGTGGGAGAGTGATCTACCACCCGTCAGAGGCCCGATCCGGGCTGTTTCGGCCCCAATCCAGGCTGAAACGGGCCCCAAATGGCCAAGTCAGGTGGGCGGGGCCACCTGACATGTGACCTCTGGGGAACTGCCGGAACTGCGTTCCAGCGCGTTCCCCCTCGAAATTAGCCCTGGTATTTGTATAGGTGAGCAGCACTTTGCTCGATGGTGCAAAGTGTATGTAGGCCTGATCTGTTTCAGAATGGGTGAACACCCTTTATTCTGTTACAGTCTCCCTACCGTAGGGATGTCTTCCCTGAGTAAATTTGTTGGTCTTCTCAAAACTTCTGTTTTTACTTCCCTTGAAAGCAGATGCTTCCTTGTGATATGAGTGGCAACCGCCAAACTTTTATTTTGGGAATGGGCAATTCAGGGTGACGAGAGACTCTCACTAGCAGGGCTTTTTTTCAGCAGGAATGCAGGGGGACGGAGTTCCGGAACCTCTTGAAAACGGTCACATGGCTGGTGGCCCCACCCCCTGATCTCCAGACAGAGGGGAGTTGAGATTGCCCTCCGTGCCGCATGGCGCGGAGGGCAATCTCAACTCCCCTCTGCCTGGAGATCAGGGGGCGGGGCCACCAGCCATGTCACCATTTTCTTCGAGAGCAACCCGCTGAGTTCCACCACCTCTTTTCCCAGAAAAAAAGCCCTTCTCATTAGCATTATCCGAGTCTTGCTTTGCTTCTATTGGAATTCCTCAGATATTTTGTCTGAACAATGACCTCCAAACTAACATTGAAATTTTGCTTGGGGTGAAATTTGGCTGCAGCTGTACCGTATCACCGAATTAGCTCTGACGGAAGCCAATTTTACAAGACTTTGAGAAGTGTAGCAGCAGGATGCAGCTTAACCAGCTTCCATTTCTTGGTCAGAAGTTAGGAAAGACTTTCTAGACATCTCAGGAAGGACCAGAAATACCTCCCCACACCAGTGCACCTTCTTCTATTCCTCCTGCAGTTACTATGGCCTTATTGTCTGGTTCCCGGACATGATACGGTATTACCAGGAACAGGCATACAAGTCACGTGAGAAAATCTTCCATCATGAAGAAGTGAAGCACTTCACCTTCAACTTCACCCTGGAGAACCAACTGCACAAGAATGGGACGTACTTCAACGACAAGTGAGTGCTTCCGCCCAGGGCTTTTTTTCTGGGAAAAGAGGTGGTGGAACTCCGTGGGTTGCCCTCGGAGAAAACGGTCACATGGCTGGTGGCCCCGCCCCCTGATCTCCAGACAGAGGGGAGTTGACATTGCCCTCCACGGAGGTCAATCTCAACTCCGCTCTGTCTGGAGATCAGGGGGCGGGGCCACCAGCCATGTGACCATTTTCAAGAGGTTCCGGAACTCCATTCCACCATGTTCCAGCTGAAAAAAAGCCCTGCTTCTGCCCAACTGCACCTTTTCATGAAACTTTGAGTTGATACCCAAATATGCTTACGGTGGCTTATAGCTGCTGGTCACGTACTAATCTCAGAGCCAAGCTACAAGTGACGCCTTACACAGGTTGGACACCTGTCAGCTTACCTCAAGTTTTGATGGGAAATGTAGGCATCCTGGTCTTGCAGCTGTCATGGAGAGCCAAGCTGTAAAACCAGGACGCCTACATTTCCCATCAAAACTTGAGGTAAGCTGACAAGTGTCCAACCTGTGAAAGGCATCACTTGTAGCTTGGCTGTCATTTGTGGCAGTTGCTTTCCCTTCACAGCGTGCTTTTTGGAATGCTAGAACTTGCTCCAGATTGCTGGAGGACAGTAAGCAACCAGGTTATATGTTACTTTGCTTATACAAATAGTCCCAGTGTAACATTACGAATCAATGTTACCTTTTTCTCACATCATTATTTACTTATTTAAATGGTTTCTACTCTGCCTCTCTGCAATATAAAGGGAGCTTAGTCGGTTATCATTTAAAATCTCATAAACACACCACATGCATGTGGCTTCAGAGAAAAAAACATTGTCAACAGGGCAGCCAAAGGCCCATGAAATGCAGATGTTATGCCCGCCGCAGGTACTGAGAAGTCAGTAACCACACATAGATCCTTCTGATAAAAATGTTTGCCGTGTTGTCTAATTTGAACAGGGGAGATGTGTATATTCAACTTGTGTGTACAGCCTCAATATTTGTGAGCTGACCACTTGATTTTTCGGAGTTCTGCTTTGCATCTACCAAAGCTGTATGCACATGCAAAATACACATATTCTCCCGTTCAGACAACATAATGCATATTGGTAGTATCACAGGCAGTTCATACTGCTGATATGCACAGTTGCCAGGCTTCCAGTAACCATGGATGTAATGTCTGGAAAGGGCTTTATAGTCTTTGGCATTTCAATATAATATTCAAATCTATGCAAGATAATAAAAAGTAGCCTTTTCGAGTGCTACTATTGTCTTCTTTACATTGCAAAGCGACTATAAACCCAGTGTAGGAGAGAAAACCAGACTTAAATGAAAAGAATCCTATTTGCTGATAAAATCCAGTTCCATGCTCCGAGAACCCTCATGTGTTTCCCCTTCCCTCTGTGGATATACTGACATCTAGTGGCTTTGTGAAAAGGGCACATTATTCCTCCTACATTGCTGTTCTCATACTGTTTTCTAATATTCCAAAACCCAAACACAGTTTGCGAACTCACCACTGGACTTTATAAAGTTCTCATCCATTCATGAGTACCAAAGCAGCCCATGCATGTGTAACCCTTGTGAGGTTAATTGGTTTCGCCCCGTGGGGTGGAGTCAGAAGCTAGAGGCAGGCTGCTGAGGAGGAGGCTGTTTGCTGGGGAGCTTAATAAATTATAAGCTCTTATCACCTTGAATAAGGGCTATAATTCCCCAAGAAGAAGACAGAAGCCTGGGGTACAGTTGCTTCGAATGGATGAGAGAGGACTCATCATCACTTCTTGAATGTTGAACTGTTTGCCTTTTCAAGGACATTGTTGATTTGGAGTTTTTTGTATGGTTGCACTTAAGAGTTAATTTTTTTTTAAGTTGTATTATTATTAAAAAGTTTAAAAGAAAAAAAAGTTACTTCTTAAAATTTTGTGAAAATTGCTTCCAAAGCCCCATAGAACCCATGAAAAGAGAAGTTACACATGCAAAATGCACACATTCCCCTGTTCAGGCAACATGGTGACCATGTTTTTGGACAGCACTGAGGGTAGCGTGTGCTACAATAACAGGAGATGCAGCAGCAACCGAGCACGCTGACTCCAGAACTGTAGATCGGACTGAACTCTCAGGTGCCCAAACCTGGGGCCAGTCTTCGTGGCAATACATTACGAGCAGTTAAAATATATCATCTCTTTCAGCTGCCATTCAGGCAAACATCCACGGCTCATTTATTGTTCTTTGGCTCAGAGCATTGCCCTAGCAAATCTTGGCTTTTAACTGATTTCTTTTCTTATGTGTGTGTTTTAGCCTAAAGGCTAAATATTTGCAGAGTATGTGTATGGTTTGATGTAATAGAAATATATCCTGGAGGGAGGGAGGGAGGGAGGGAGGGAGGGAGGGAGGGAGGGAGGAATCAGGGCAATTTTTAAAAGCATGAAAACACCAGTCATTTATGGGGTCCATTTATTTATTTTATTCATACTTCTGTTTTTACTGCATCGAGACAATCTAAACAATAAAATACTGATAATTGCTTCAGTACCATTAATACAGAAATTACAGTGTTCTAAAAGCCGGAACAAAATACACCACATCTAGTAAAGGTAAAGGTAAAGGTAGTCCCCTGTGCAAGCACCGAGTCATTACTGACCCATGGGGGGATGTCGCATCACGACGTTTTCTTGGCAGACTTTTTACGGGGTGGTTTGCCATTGCCTTCCTCAGTCATCTACACTTTTGCCCCAGGAAACTGGGTACTCGTTTTACTGACCTCAGAAGGATGGAAGGCTGAGTCAACCTTGAGCCGACTACCTGAACCCGGCTTCCGCCAGGATTGAACTCAGGTCGTGAGCAGAGCTTGGGCTGCAGTACTGCCGCTTACCACTCTGTGCCACGGGGCCACCTACCACATCTAGTAGCAGCTAATAAATCAGTTTCTAAGACGTTCAGGTCACCCTTCCCTGCAGCATTGATATACCACGCACAAACACAAAAAGCTGCCTTCTACTGAATCAGATCCTTGGTCCAGCAAGGTCAGTATTGTCTACTCAGACTGGCAGCTGCTCTTCAGGGTCTCAGGCAGAGGCCTTTCACATCCCCTGCTGCCTGGTCCTTTTAACCTTCTCCATGACCCTTTCAGCTGGAGATGTCTTTCATATCACCTGTTAAACGATCCTTTCAACTGGAGATGCTGTGGGTTGGACCTGGGTTCTTCTTTATGCCAAGTAGAAGCTCTGCCACTGACCCATGGCCCCTCCCCATATAGAAATATAACGTTTTCAATATTCTTTTTAAAAGAAATAATGGAATTGGTTGGATAAACTTCTCTTGAGGAGAAGTTCATGACTGAGATGCCATCAAGAAGTTCTTTCCCATTGCCTTTAATAGTTATTGGTTCTACATTAAGAGTGCTCTGTCCATGTGACCTGTTGTGCAATAGACCTTTTACAAAGCAGTGCTACGGTGCAATAGTTACTGTGATGATGTGAGCAGTAAGGCAATGGGACTCTGCTCTTAGAAGCAAGAGGCTACTTTTCATTTGCAAACATTGCATCTTGGATATACCCCTGTCACCCATCCTAAGTCCAATCACATATTGCCTTACCGTGAATCAGATCATTGGATTGTCAGGTCAGTGGACTCTCCAGGGTCTTAGGCCAAGGTCTTTGCCATCACTCACTACCTGAACTTTTTAACTGGAGATGCCGGGGGTTGAACTTGGAACCTTCTGCACGCAACACAGATGTTCTGGCTCTGAGCCATGCCCCTTCCACTGAGCCATGGTCCCTCCTCTGTTATAGGGAAAAAAAATAAGTGTCCTTCAAAAGGATGATGATGGCAAAGTCCTTCTTATGTTGCAGATTCATTAAAATGAAATTCAGAGATGTGACATTTGAGGATTCCCTGTTTGAGGAGTGCTATTTTGAAGATGTGACGTCCAGTGAGACCTTCTTCAAAGAGTGTACCTTCATTTCCACTGTCTTTTATAATACAGGTAGGTCGGAAGAGTGTATGTATTTTTGCACAACGTGTGTCTGTTTTCGCTTGTGGAGTTGGTGACGCTGATATGGGAGGGAGAGAAGAAGCTGGAGACCTGATAGATTTTGTCTTAATGTGAAGCTGTTGATTCGTAATACTGAGGAACATAAGTGCCTGTGGTGTCTCTATCCCAGAGACAGTCTTCATTTCCTGGTACTCGTCCCTGGTCAATCATTTTCTTGTGGGAGACATTGTACATGTACCTGCCCTGACCTGGATGATCCAAGTAGCCTGATCTCGTTAGATCTCAGAAGCTAAGCAGGGTTGGCCCTGGTCAGTAATTGGATGGGAGACCTCCAAGGAAGGCCAGGCAAGTGATGGCCAACCCCTCTGAATGCCTCTTGCCTTGTAAGCCTTACAGGGTTGCTGTAAGTTGGTTGTGACTTGATGGCGCGCACACACTCCAGCTAAACATTTTGTAAGTGTGAAATTCTGGAGTTGTCATTCTTCAGGATTTAGTTCTCTGGAAATTATATCTATGTGGCTTAAATCATTGTCTCCTCCATTTTATCTTCATGACAACCCTGTTGTTAGGGTTAGGCAGAGAGTGTGTGACTGGTCCCAAGTCACCCAGCATGCTTCCATGGAAGAGTGAGGAGAATACCCCAGGTCTTCCAGATCCTAGACCGATGCTCTAACCACTACACACACACACCATGGCTACAATGGGGTGCAGCAGTTACAAAATATTATCATCCTACAGTGTCATCTTATGATGGGTGCCTGCTGAAGCACTCCCTGCTCCAATGAGGTGGAGGGAAGCCAGGAGTGACTTCTTGCTTTGAGAATGAAGCAAGTGGACACCAAGAAACACGTCCGTTGACACCGTGACACATATGGTACCACACAGAGGATCACTATCTACAGTACAAGCAAAAAAGTTGAATGATTCCCATGCCCCTGAGAATCTTGGGAACTCTAATTCTATATGTTTAGGATATCGTTGTCGATTCCCTCATCAAACTATAATTTCCAAGATTCTTTGGGGGAAGCCATAACAGTTAAAGTAGTCACAAAGTCAATGTGTTGTTGTAGCACAGATATACCCAAGGAGATATACTGAGGGAAAGCTTTATAACATAATCTATCAACTGTCTCTTTCCCCCCCCTCAGACCTCTACGAGCATAAATTCATCGACTGCAAATTTGCCAACACCTCCTTCCAGTATCAGAAGCAGGGCTGCCATCTGGATTTTGAGCAAGACAATGACTTTCTCATCTACCTGGTCAGCTTCCTGGGCAGCCTCTCCGTGCTGCCCGGGAACATCATCTCGGCATTGCTGATGGACAAAGTGGGGAGGATCAAGATGATCGGTGAGTGGGTAGAAGTTGCATCTAGATAACGGGAGAGCAGAGAGGAAGCTGGTGATGCGGAGAAGAAATGGAATGGGGTCTGTGTGACTGCAGAATACAGGATCAGGGCGGGGGATTGCGTGTCACAATGATGCTGCTGGATTAGACCAGAGGTCTGGCATCCTGTTTCCAGCGGCCAACCAGAAGCCTCAAGGAAGCAAAGTACAGACTCAAGAGTCTTGCTGCATTGAGCTTTGAGTCAGTGGAAGAGCATCTGCTTGGCATGCAGAAGTTCCCAGGTTCAATTATCAGCATCACCAGTGAAGGATCAGGTAGTAAGTGATGGGAAAGACCTCCACCTGAGACCCTAGAGAACTGCTGCCAGTCTGAGTAGACAATACTGATCATGATGATCTGATTCGGTATAAGGCCTGATTCGGTATAAGGCCTGGTTTGGTATAAGGCCTGATTCGGTATAAGGCAGCTTCATGTGTGTGGGCTGTGCAGCAACTGGCACTCAGAGGCCTGGTGACTGTAGGTATGAAGGTTTCATTTAGCCATCGTGGCTTGTAGCTCTAGGCCTACCCTTGACAAAGTTGCCCTTTTCAAGCCATTGAAGCCAATCACCGCCACTACTGGCCTTTTCGCACTAAGTTTCTCCTGGGTGCTGAACTGCAGCAGTTTTTTTTCCCGAGCTTCCTCATTTTTTATTAGTCGTCCCATGTTTTGCTGGTGGCTTCTCTGTGCTTTCTCAAGCCTCCTTCTATCCGTTTTGTAAAAAACACGAATCCTATTGATCTCTTCATGGATCTGAGTCCCCCAAAAGCTGTACATAACGGGCTGTGCATTTGGATACTGCTGACCCAATAAAATGCCCAATATTGCCAGTCTTGAATTGGTTCGGCAATATCCAATAGTGTGACAGGTCCTTCTAATATTTCCTGAACTCGAAATTTCACTCCTGATAAATATCAGGAATATGCAGAGTCACGTTGGGAAGCCTCTCTCTTCTGCAGCCTGGTTGAAGAGAGGAGGGAGTGTGCCCCAGCTGGTCCACGATATTAGAAATAGTTATATTTCATTTGGTAGCAGAATTACTTTGAAGCGTTTCCCCCAACTTGGAGTAATTAATCCTCAGGCAATCAAATTGTAAAAAGATAGAACTTGCAGTGTATTGAGGTAGATTTCATTCATGGCAATATCTTGGAGTAGAAAGAGTCTAAAGAGTCACTTTCCCTATAAATGCCATGGCCTGATAGTCTGGTAGCAAGGCTGCAAGTGGGTCTGTGGATGAGGCCTTCATGACAGGAACTCTGTGAAATACATCCTTCCCCTTTGGAAGGCCATGAGGCAAGAAGAAGAAATCTCCCAAGAGACCCAGAGACAGAGGAGGAGTCAGGAGGCATTCCTGCCTTAGACAAAGAGAAGCAGCTTACTATCAAGAGTTACACATACACAGAAAGAGACATGCAGCGCCCTCCAGTGTCCAAGACATGCTATTCCATCACCCAGCACATGTGCCCTTTATAGTGTTAAGGCCATTTCAAGGGCCGATGCACACTGGTCTAGCTGGGCCATGCTACCCCCTTCCCATTCCTGCTGCTTCTGAGGAGGGCAGGGCAGGCTCTTCAAAAGTTATCATTTTAATCTTGCTTTGTAACTGCAGAAAGGACTTGATTATTTTTCTAGGAAATAATTGATGGACATCCAATATTAATTTAATCGATTTTTCCCCAACACAACTTTCCAATATGATAACAATACTCTCGATATTTAAGGGAAACTATTATCATGCCCTTCCTGATATGCTAGTACAAAATTAAAACAATTTTGAAGTGTATGCCCCTAGTATATCGTAACATAACCATCACCTACGTTTTGTTTGTTTTGTTTATATTGTAAACTGCCTTGAGCGCCTCAAGGAGGAAAGGTGGCTAATAAACATTTCGAATAAAACAAATTTTAAAAAATGTTTCCTGCAATTGACGGTATCTTCCCAATAAGAGGAAAAATTAGCCAAACACTTATGGGCCGTTTCCAGACAGCTTACCTGCCTCCGAAACGTCGCGCCATCTTGCGGGGAAAATGCGAAATATCGTGTTTTCTCACGCGAGTTTTGCGTGACGTCGCGCAAAACTTGTGCGAGAAAACGCGATATTTCGCGTTTTCCCCGCAAGATGGCGCGACGTTCCGGAGGCAGGTAAGCTGTCTGGAAACGGCCATGGTCTTGACTTACAGTGCAATCCAGAAAGAGTTACTAATGAGGTTAGACTGGAATATTCTTCTTTGGATTGCAGTGTTAATGTATTAACGTCTATTGTGCCCAACTTTAGGCATTCTTTTCTAAACTGAAAGCCTTCACTGCTATAATTGTTTCTTCACAAACACCTTGTGAGATAAGTTAGGGTGAGAGTTGGTAACTGCCTCAATGTCAGGTAGAAAACTTCATAGCTGAGCAGAGATTATAACCTCTCTACATTACAGCATGCTGGCTTTCTATTCTTGAAGGGAGTGTTCAAACATCGAAGCGCACAGTCTTCCTTCTGTACTCTGTATAGGTATCATTGCTGTACTTCTGAGCTGGATCTCAGACTCACGTTCCTCCTCTTTCTCCCTCTGTTTGCAGGGGGTTCCATGCTCTTATCTGCAGTGTGCTGCTTCTTCCTGTTCTTTGGCAATAGTGAATCAGCCATGATTGGCTGGCAGTGTCTCTTCTGTGGTACCAGCATTGCTGCTTGGAATGCCTTGGATGTCATTACTGTGGAACTGTACCCCACGAATAAACGGTGACTCTTCCCATTGGCCTCTATAGGGGATGGGGAATGAAGATTTGGGGAGGGCAGATTGTATTCAGATGTGATGATACTCCACAGATAAATGGTGACTAGAGATGAGCACGAACCGAAATATGAACCAAAGTTCGTCACAAACCAGGATGGTTCATGGTTCGCAAACTGGTGGTTCGTTAGAGCCCATTTCAGATGAACCGCCACGAACTTTAGACTGGTTCATTTGTTTCGTTTTTCGATTCATCACCGCAGACATCCTGGCACCGATCAATCAGTTTCCTAGGCAACGGCAGGGAGGGGCTTTCTGCAGACCTTCTGCTTCCCTGGAAGTGACTTTTTCACAAACCAAATGAACTGGTTTGCGAACTGGGGCAAGTTCACGAAAGTTCGTGGTTTGTGGTTCGTGAAATGCAACGGACAATGAACTGCATGGTTCGGTATTTTCTCAGTTCATGCCCACCTCTAATGGTGACTCTTTCAGTGGCCTCTATAGGAGATGGGGAATGGGGATTTTGGGAGGGGGGGTCAGTTCCAGAGCTGAAATATTGGCCTTTTCAGATTAACTAAAGAAAAAGAAAAAGAAAAAGGCAACCCTCTAAAACAACCAATACGAAGTATAACCATATTAAAGGGAAAAACCTGACACCCACAAATAACGAAAAATAATTACAAAATCTATTTGAAAATACACAAACACATACCAGAATATAAATAAAGTCAATGACTATTTGCAAAATTACATGAATAGAAAAAATACACGAGACCTGAATAAAATCATAAATAAATAGCCACAATTTTAAAAGTTGGATCTCTAATGAATAACATCTATGACGGTTACTAGTAGCAAGTTTTGAATTATCTTCTTCAGATAAAGAAATGTTATTCTTATCTTCAGGAATGTGGTTTTATGTGAGGAAAAAAAGCAAGCTCCACACTTCTGAAGATAATAACATTTCTTTATCTGAAGAGGATAATTCAAAATGCACTGCTAACAGCTGTCATATATGTTATTCATTAGACCACCATCTTTTTAAATGGTGGCTATTTTTGTATGATGTTATCCAGGTCTCATGTATTTTTTCTATTCATGTATTTCTGTAAGTAGTCATTAATTTTATTTATATTCTGGTGTATGTCAATTTTCAAACAGATTTTCTAATTGGGTTGTTGGGGGTTTTCCGGGCTGTATTGCCGTGGTCTTGGCATTGTAGTTCCTGACGTTTCGCCAGCAGCTGTGGCTGGCATCTTCAGAGGTGTCGCACCAAAAGACAGAGATCTCTCAGTGTCACAGTGTGGAAAAGATGTAGGTCATTTGTATCTACTCAGGAGGGGTGGGGTTGAGCTGAGTCATTCTGTAAGAGTTTCCCAGGGTGTGGAATGCTAATGGCGGGAGGCTTCACTGTATCCTGAGGAGGTTCTTTTGCATATGGATTGGTGCTTGATGTGCTAATCTTCTCTGCAGGGCTATTGTCGGGTGTGGAGTGTTTTGTTGGCCTGGTGTTTTTCAGAACTGGAGCCCATGCTCTGTTCATTCTTAAGGTTTCTTCTTTCCTGTTGAAGTTTTGCTTATGCTTGTGAATTTCAATGGCTTCCCTGTGCAGTCTGACAAAGTAGTTGGAAGTGTTGTCCGTCAGGAACTACAATGCCAAGACCACGGCAATACAGCCCGGAAAACCCCCCAACAACCATCGTTCTCCGGCCGTGAAAGCCTTCGACAATACATAGATTTTCTAATTATTTTCAGATTAACAGCTGTGCCCAGTGTTGACCTTTGACCTCTAATTTCCCTCAAATTTTCTTTGCACCTCCACAGAGCCACAGCCTTTGGCATCTTGAATGGGATTTGCAAGTTTGGGGCCATCCTGGGGAACTCGATCTTTGCTTCCTTTGTGGGGATAACCAAAGTGGTCCCCATTCTTCTGGCCTCCTCTGCTCTGGTTGGAGGAGGTCTCCTGGCCCTACGACTTCCAGAGACACGTGACCAGGTCCTGATGTGAGCGGCTTGAGGAGGAAGCGACATGACAAAAGCAAAAGGGAAGAGTTATAAGAAGAAAGTCGAATATTTTCCACCAATATGTCCTCTGCCAATACCTCATATTTTCAGTTGGTGATGGGAGAGGGAGAGGCAGCCCACCATAACAACGTTACACCCTTAGTTATAGGACTGTTGAGCTGTGTTGATGGAGTCCATCTCACCCGCCTCCACACACAAAAACACACGCCAGAGCTTTGCTCATTGCTTCGAAGCTATCACTCCTAATGGAACGGAGCCCCGTCTTGCTGCTGAATGCGTGTGAACATCTAAGGCATTAACTGAGATCGAGCAATGCTTGTGATTCCCCACGCCTGGGTATTTATGTGCGTTTTAAGCAGCGAGGCAGGGAAGAACACCTCCTTCTGGAGTTTGGCTTGTCTCCACATTCCCGTAGCTTTCTGGGAAATTAGCCAAATGAGAAACCAAGCTCATATCAACAGTGGCCGGGACTAGAGAACGTTCATCAATCATCTGTGTTCAAGGGTAACACAACCCTTTGGAGCAATGATCAGCCATTGACTAGACATTTGCCAGAGATTAGGCTTCCATTTTGAGGACTGACACCAAGACTCCTGACTGACACAGTCTGCTTTTCTTCCCAGGAAAGGACACTATGACTCTACTATAGATTGGACTTCCATTTTTCAAAAAATATCAGGGCACTTGGAAGAAGCTATTCACTTCTGGGAAATCTTGACCCACATTTGCTTAATTTTTTTAGTTAAGAACACTATTAGGAATTAAGTTTCCATTTCATTTTCATTCACTCGTTTATAGAAATGTTCAGACTGCTCAAAATGACATCTGTTGAAGCAGCATTTTACTTAAAACACAAACTTTTTGCACATGACAGTATTTCAAATGCAATGTTTTCGGATGTTTTTTCTGATGGGAGAAAGTTTTTTCTCCCCTTGATCTAACTAGTTTCATTCTGTGGATATCAAATGATTTCAGAAACCAAATATGTACACATTCTACAATGTAAATAGAGGAGGGGGGGTGTTGATTTTGAATCAAATGTAGAATATGGACGCTGCAGGAATTAATTTACCAGCATTACAGCCATATTAATTAATGAAAATGTTTGAATTGCTGACAGATTTGGGTCTTAACTGGAGCACTATATCACACAGTTTGGGGAGTAGCCATTTCAAGTGACCTTTGGAGACCCAACAAAAGTCATCGTACTTTATAAAATGAAACCACATTGTCAGCCAAGGGAAAGGAACATTTTCGAGTCTGAAAAACCCAGGAACTCTTGGCTATCGTTGGGCTCTTGGTGACGCATCTTAGACTTGCTCACTCTCGATACAGTCCGTGCTTGGTTGCATTATCAGGAGGCAAGGATAGAACAAACCGCTTTTATTATGTGGGAACACAGAGGACATGAAATATTAGCACCATTGGCGGGTGGCACCAAGATGGCTTGGATATGTGTTGGTAACTCAAAAGATATTTGAGCTGCTCTGCTCTGAATTTTTGCCAATGGGGCCATGGAAGTGTTGAAGAAGAGATTCCAGGCACATCTGTCCACTTTGATGAACATCTGTTCCAACAGGGACACAGTCCTTTGACTCTGGACACAGTCCTTTGATGCTGGATGCAGTCCTTTGACTCTGGACAGAAAAGTGGTTCTCTGGAAGTTGGCAGAAGATTGGCTGTTGAGGATTTCCTTCTGTGAGATGATCTCATTAAAAATATAGCAGGAAAATGAGCCATCTGCAAGGAGCAGCCATACAAAAAACTGTCTCTTGCGCTGATACAAGCCATCAGGCATACAGAGACTTGGTTGAAAATCGCCTGATAGGAATATTCTGGGAATTGCATGGACTGTATTCTCTTCTCTCCACTCAATGAACTAAACCCTGAGCTGCTTCCTTCCTCTCCACTTTAATGATGTCAAAAAGCCATATTGCTTGTCCGCTCCTAGAAAAGTGGACAAGGCTGCTTCCACATCCAGACCCCCAAATTCCCATTCCCCTGACTGCACTTAACCTTTGTGTATAAATAGCAGCTGACATTCATGTTTCCCATAGGCCTCTGTGGCTATAGCATAACCTGTACAGAACAAATGTATTCAATAGTGTTATCTTCATCCAGGTACCTGAATGTTTTGATTGTCAGTTTTGGTCTGTTGTCTTGTTCTGCGATTCCTTGTGCTACCCCAATTGACTGCATTTCCCCACTTTGAAATTCATGTCAAGCAACGAACTTGCAATAAATGTCAACCAACCTGACACTTGAGATTTGTTGCCATTAGCTACAGATTTAGTAGGGCTGATCAATGCACTTCATTGAAATTCCTGGAGATGTGGACGGGGTGCCTTGGGAGGGTGAAGTTTGGGGAGGGTAGAGAGAAGAGTGGGGATGTGATGTCACTCTAGGACATCCGTTTCTCCTAGACTATGGTATACCACAAAGTCCATCCTCCAGAGCTGCCATTTCCTCCAGAAGACTTGATCTCTGTGATCTGAAGATCTTCAGGCTGATGTTCATAGTCTGCTGTTTAAATCTGCCCATAGATGAAGACATGGCCTTATTTAGTTTGCTAAATGTGCAGATGCTTCGAAGCTTCACCCAGTGTCTGACTTCCCAGTATGTGTGCAACACAGCAAAAGTCTAGGTGTGTGTGATCATCAGAAATGACGGTATGCACGTTTCATATGTGGAACTGCAAGCACTGCCTCATCAGCAAATGCTGCGAGATTTTGAGTGTGGCACCTGAGGAGGGTGGCGTTCAGGGACAACATCGCAGCACTTCCAGGTGATGTTGTGGGAATTTCCCATGATCACTGTGGTAAACCATAGAGACATTCTCATAACATCACCTGGAAGAGACATGAGGGAAATTCCTAGAGAGTCACAATGGAGGCCATTTTCCAGCCTTTTTGTCTTCTGCTCCTCAGTAATTTGGCCATGAGTATGCTCTTGCATGTCAATAGTCAAAAGAGTTTATTGTCTATAGCCATAGGCCATCATAATTCACCAAACATTGACTAATAAACAATTAAATCCCTTATCACAGTTTGTATAGGTTACTAAAATTAATTAAAACAATACAGTATGCCAAACTATCCCAGGAGTTACGAAACAGCCTCATTCAGTACCACCTTAGATCTTATCTCCTGCATGTCATGCAAGGCTAATTTGAGGCTAAAACTGGCCCCAGCGAAGCGCAGGGGCACACCTGCGGCCGAAGCAATGACATCTCTTCAGGAAGTGGCATCATCACACACACACACGCGGGATCATAGTGCCAGGGCCGCATTAACCTATGGCCAGACTCCTAGGCTTCCAAGTAGTTTGGGCCCCTTCCGGCACTTCAGTCTTTCGCCACACTACAGCTGACAGTCTGACCCTAATACAGTAGGTACTAGACCGCAGTATGTAGCCCTATATACATTTTGAGGCTCTCCTGAAGTATTCTATTCACAATTTTAAAAATATTTTTATTACGTGAGTAGAACTCTCCAGGAAAGCACATTTTGGGGGTGTAATTGTTCAATACTGTCATATTTTGAAGTGAATAACATTTTTATTATTTATTATTAATAATATATAATTTATGAATAATTGTTTTAATATAAGAGACAATTTGTTTTACTTCAATAGGGAAGCAGATAATTATCTTATTAATAGAGATTATATAAGATAATCAATTAGTTGCAAATTATGTGGGGATGTGCTTCAGCAAAAAAAAATTGATGGGCCCCTAGTCGCTGCCGGGATGTATTTCTATCCTCTGAAACTACCATTTTGTCCAGGGAGGCTGATCTCCGTAGTCTGAAGAGTGAGCAGGAGAGCTCCAGGTCCCGCCTGAAAGTCGGCAGGCCTATCTGCAAAGGCCTATCAATGCAACTCTGTGAGCCAAGCTACAAGTGATGCCTGACACAGGTTGGACACTTGTCAGCTTCCCTCAAGTTTTGATGGGAAATGTAGGCATCCTGGTCTTGCAGCTGTCATGGAGAGCCAAGCTGTAAAACCAGGACGCCTACATTTCCCATCAAAAATTGAGGGAAGCTGACAAGTGTCCAACCTGTGTCAGGCGTCACTTGTAGCTTGGCCCTGAGAGCTCAATTTTCCCCATGTCTATTGTCCATTAACACCATGCCAGCTCAGTCCTGTGTGCAGTGGCTCCGATAGCCACATGGTGGCATCCGTTGACTGCAAAAGGAAATTGCAGCCTTCGATGAATTGCCTTGTTCTGAGCCGAAGTGGGAAGCATTTGACATCCTTTCTCCTGTGAGAATGGAGGAGGGTGGTGGGAAAAGCTAGGTTAAGGTACTTTAAAGTGAGTATTGTTTTACTGGGTCAGGCCAAAGGCCCATTTAGGTTAACATTCTGCTTCCAACAGCAAGCAATGTAGAAAAAATATCACCGTGATAAGACTAAAATTCCAAATATTTTTAGTAGTAGTCTACCATTCTGTATTATTTACAATTGTTATTCTCACAAAGATACACAATCCTAAAGGATTAGTACAACACTCCGAAGATAAATACAAGGATTGCGGGAGTTTCTTGTTTATATTATTTCTTTAAAATGCTTGTATCCTGGACTGTCAGCCAAACTGGCTTTTGGGGTGGCTTGTAATTAGAGATGGGCACAAACCAAAATATGAACCAAAATTAAGCATGAACCAGTCTGATTTGTGGTTCGTGAACCATGGTTCGTCAGATCCCATTTCTGACGAACCGCTGCAAACTTTTAGGCTGGTTTGTTTGGTTCGTTTTTTGGTTCATCACTGCAGACAGCCTGGTGCCAGTCAATCAGTTTCCTAGGCAACGGGATGGACTTCCTGCAGACCTTCTGCTGAACCAGAAGTGAACTTCTGCTGGCCCGGAAGTGACCTTCTGCTGACCTGGAAGTGATGATTTTCTGACCTGGATGTGATGTTTTCACGAACCGAACAAACAGATTTGCAAACCAGGGGCAGGTTCATGAAAGTTCGTGGTTCGTGAAATTTGACGAACCACAAACTGCATGGTTTGTTTCCCCCCCCCCCGTTCATGCCCATCTCTACTTGTAATGTCCATGCTATAACAACAGAATATATAACAACTGGTACACAATTATAGTAACCATCACCATTAAAATGCTGCAACTAATTTTAATGTTGTCATTAAAAGCAACGATTAAAAAAAGTAAAGCAGCAACTGCAGCAATAAACATTGGAGGTGATGTCAACAGATGCTAAAAACAGTAAATAGTGGCGGCATTGAAACAGTTCAGTAAAACTGTAGTGTAGTAGTTAAGAGTGTCATACTAGGATCAGGGAGACCTGGGTTCGAAACCTCACTCTGCACTGGAAGCTTACTGGGTGACTTGGGCTAGTCCCCCTCTCTCAGCCTAACCTGCCTCACAGGGTTGTTGTAGAGAAGATAAAATGGAGGGCAACGGTGTTGTAAGCTGCTTTGGGTCCCCATTGGGAGGAAAGGAAGTGTATAAATGAAGTCAATAAATCACTGTGGAAATACAGGACAGGGCTTTCAAACAACTGGAAGTAAAATCATGATGTTATGAAATTGAGCACCATTGAGCTTTCGTACCTGCTAGCGTGGATGATAATTCTTCCTTACCCGCCTGGAAATAGGTCTTCAAATGCAAGAGAGCCTCTTAAATCACAGCAGAGTTTAATTTAAATTGAGAGAGGAGTCTGTGTCTGGCTTAGCAGCTTGGCTAGGAATCCCTGATCGCCATGGTACCGGCTTCCAGGCCAGCGCTTCACAGTTCTGTTTTCTTCTTGTCAAGCTCCCTGACCACGGTACATAAATAACAAACAAAAAGGGAGAAAGTTCTCAAGGTGTTGATAGCTTTAGAGCTAACACCTTTGAAACCTTCCAAGAAGCTCTGGGGCTGGATGACTCTTACGCATTTATACCATTACCATGCAAGCTCAACAGTGATGAATTGGGTCTTGGGGGGCTCGCCTAAAAGAGGGCTCTCTCCTCCACCCCAGAGCACTGGTACTTCCTTTTTCAAATTCCAGTTTCCTATTCCAACATTTAATTCAGTCTCAAAGTACTCTTACCCAGAGGGGATTAAAATAACAGCTCTTTGTTTTTGCCTCATCCTAATTGGGTGTGGTGGTTGTGCACTACGTAACTCCGTTCACCTTCAGGGGCACTTTTAACAGGTTCATTTCATCTCACTTCCCACTGTGTTCTGCTTCCTCTCACCTCAACTGCAACTTAGGCCGGTAAAATCTATAACATGTTCCTCTGTCTGCTCTTCACAGAGCTCACATTCTCCTCCAGAATACAGCAAATATAAGCTTTACTTTCAAGACTGTGGAATGGTGGCGATGGATGGATCCACTTGACTAATTATAGATAAATTTCAATACCCCACAGAAGTCCACTGGGCCTCCAAATTAAATCTTTTGACACAGGCCTTCAACAGCTTCAGGAGGCATCTGGGAAAGAGTGTCCTTGGGTGAGAGTTCCTCTCAGAAGCGCTGTGGTCTCTTCAGCCTCTGAAGGACTCCAACCAGTCCTCTCGCAATTGTCACAAAATGGTGGATTATTAATAGCCAGCGGATTGATGAAGTCTGTCTCCTATGCAAATTCCTTTCTGTTGTGAGCTTTTTGTCACCATCTTTCAGGTTTACTGTGTCCGTCTTCCCAACATTTTGTGCCCTTGCCTTGTGAACTTTGTCTAAAGCAGGAAATATTAGAAGGAGGGGGAGAATATAATACAGTCCTCGATTCAAAAGTGAGCTGAGATTCAGGAAGCCAAGCTTGCAATCAAAGGGTTAATCTTACTGGGCTACTGTACCGGGATCTTGTAAAGATTACTGAGACGGTGTATGCCTGGGGTCCCCAATCTTATTGGGCCTGTGAGCACTTTTGAAATTTAAGAACTGGGCGTGGGCACCACCACAAAGTGACTGACACATGGGGTTCCCACCACTAACTTGGCAAATACTGGGAGATTTAAGGGTTGTGTGTGCAGTGCCTGGATAGAACTTTACCATAGAGACAAGGGGGAAATTCCTAGAGTGTCACTATGAGGAGGCCATTTTTTTTCTCCTCAATTCCTCAGAAGTAGAAAATTGAGGCTGTGGGCAGGTAACCCCCCCACCTCACTCCGTGTGAGTAAACAGGAGGCCGAGTGATGCAGAAGGAAATCACAAAATGGCTCCCACAGGGTGCTGGGGCCAATCACAAAATGCTAGGCAGTTCCATACTGAGCATCTTCCTATGATGGAGGCAGCTGTTTCTGAGCAGGTCCTTCTTGACGACCTAAAGGTGATGCCTCCTGGACTTTTCTGAATTACCTCCTACTCCAATGAGGTGGAAGCCAGACAGGACTGGTTGTTTGCTTTGGGGAGAAAAGACATTTTGTCAACTAAGCAAATGGGTGCCAGGAAACCCAATGGTGGGAAGAATGGCAGCCTTGGGGATCACGTTGGGGATCACTGGTCTGTGTAAAGCATTACGAACCTTTGTATCACCCTTGCAAGTAAGCTGGCCAAATTGACTCACCCGCAAAAAGTTATCTCTAGCCAACTTGCACATACAAGAATAAGTTCAGAACTTTGTGGCACAGAAAGGGCTTGAAAGAACGGAAACCCCCTCCAACACATACATGTTTTCAGGGCTTTTGTTCTGGGAAAAGAGGTGGTGGAACTCAGTGGGTTGCCCTTGGAGAAAATGGTCACATGGCTGGTGGCCCCGCCCCCTGATCTCCAGACAGAGGGCGGCGCAGAGGACAATCTAAACATCCCTCTGTCTGGAGATGAGGGGGCGGGGCCACCAGCCATGTGACCATTTTCAAGAGGTTCCAGAACTCCGTTCTCCAGCGTTCCTGCTGAAAAAAAGCCCTGCATGTTTTCCTTGGATGCAACCTTTTACTCATCAGGCATGAGGCTTCTACCAACTCCCTGCTATTTAATTATTATTATTAAGGGCTGGGACACAGGACGCAAAGCCTGGCAAAAGCAAGAGAGAACTACAGCGGACAGGGATCTGACTTTCGTCTCTCAGCAGTGTGGTTGCTGTCTGGTAAGCAGGTGGAAGAATTAGGAAGAGAGATGGCAATGAATTAAAGAGAGGAAGGGAGACATAGCGGCGCTGGCTGTCTTGCAGATATTTGTAATTTGCTCACTTTGATAGAAAGGCATCTCTGGATGCCTTTTTTGCCTGACCGAGAGTCTGTTTCTCCTTTGACTGTGACTGATGATCTAATAGAAAAGCCATTCTAAAGACTGCTATTGCACTGATACTTCATAAGCCATGGGAAGAGGATGCCCTACTTTGTTGATTTACACCCTTTCCAAGGCCAGGGCTGCAAAAGAAGGGGAGAGAAAATCTTCTGTTGCCCTATACCCACGATAACAGCAGTGCTGTAAAAAGAGCAAAAGTCTTCTCAAAGAGAAGGTGGATTCTTTTAACCCAATGCTGCATGTGTACATAGGAGTTGCTCAGGTGTGTCAGTATCAGGTTCATTCTGTTTCCATCAGGCAAATCAGATGCCTCTAGAAATATGAAATGACAACCTGGTATCCAACACCTGACCGTGGAAGTTCCATTCAGCTATCACGACCACTCATAGCACTCTACCCATTTGTTTTTCACTCGCACACGTTTATGAGCATGCCAACTGAACCAGGCGCTTGCATGAGATCTGGCAACAGACCCGAACAAATAATTTCAAAATCCGGAGGCTCATATTTTTACTTTGTACATGTTCTTGTTGTCTATGTTTCTACAGTCACAGTGGCAAAATGGTAGACTTCCTTTAGAATTTCAAAATGGAGTCCCGCTTTCAGAGATCCGCATGTGGAAGCATTTTTATAGAATCACAGAATCATAGAGTTGAGCGGGGCCTTACAGACCATCTAGTCCAACCACCAGCCCAGTGCAGGAACAGCCTAAAGCATCCCTGACAACTATTTGTCCAACTGCTCCTTAAAGACTGCTAATGAGGGAGAACCCCTAAGCAACTGATCCCACTGCTGGATTACTCTTAGCGGGAAGAAGTTTTTCCTAATGTCCAGGAGGAGGCTTCCTGTATTTAAACCCATAATTTTGAGTCCTGTCCTCTGTTGCCAACAGGAACAGCCCCTTCCCTCCCATAAGTGACAGCCTTTTAAATATTTAGAGAGAGCAATGTCTCCCCTCAACCTCCTCTTCTCCAAACTGAACATTCCCAGGTCCCTCAATCTTTCCTCATAGGACTCGGTCTGCCCACATGGCATTACTTCCAATGAGATATGCATCTCAATGCTCTAAGCCAAAGAACAATAAAGAAGCCATGGATGTTTGCCTGAATGGCAGCTGAAAGGGATGATATATTTTAACTGCTAATGTATTGCTACTGACCCCAGGTTTGGGCACCTGAGAGTTCAGTCAGATCTACAGTTCTGGAGTCAGTGTGCTCTGTTGCTGCTGACTCTCCCAGTTTGTATTTTCAAAGGCTCGGGTTCAGAGATCAATCCATTAAAATGGACGCGGTGTGTCGGCCGCAGGAGATGAGCCAGCCAGTCAACTGCTGCCCAGATCATTGGAGCTTGGAACGAGATTTGTTGCAATTTTGAAATTAGCCCCAGCCATTCACTCTCATGATAAGCTTTCTCTGGGTAAATTTGTCTTGTAGCTAATGAAATTAGGAGCCTCTGAGGTTTGCCGCATGCATCGAAGAAGCAAGAAGGCAAGCTACGTTCTGCATATGTTGATGTACTATGGAAACAAATAACCCCAACACCCACTAGTGGAGCAGAGGGCTGATGTGGTGCAATGGTTAGAGTGCAGGATTAAGATCAGGGACAAGCAGGTTCAAATCCCTTGCTCCGCTATGGAAACCCACCAGATGACCTGGGGCCCATCACAATCTCTCATCACAAAGTTGTTTTGTAAGGATTAAGTGGAGGAGGGGAGAAACAATGTGAAAAGGCTCTTTGAGTACCTGATCAGGGAGAAAAGCGGGATCTAATTAAAAAACACATATGGCTAAATAATAAGATCCACTTTTCCCTAAAGTCTTCTTATAGGATTGCTGGCTCTGACTTGGGAAATTCCTGGAGATTTGGGACAGAGCCTGGGGGAGAGAGAGTTTGGGGAGGAAGCTTTATGGAGATATAATTCCATACAGTCTATCTACTGAAACGTGCTCTTTCCTCCAAGGGAAAAGCAACCTGGAGACCAGCAATGAAAGAGATGTTGAATGGCACCATGGCCATTTTCACACTGCTTACTGGCCACGGAATATCACACCAAGCTCCTGGAATGACAGAGTCTTCCTGGCACGATTTCGCGCAAGAATTGCAGTTCTCATGTGAATTCGTGCCAGGAAAACGCTGTCGTTCTGGCCAGTAAGCAGTGTGAAAATGGCCTATATGGGCAGGATAAAGTTCCAGACTAGACTAGGATCAGCATCTTTCCCTTGGCAATCATAGTTTATTAGTTAGCTAAAATGGCTTAACTCAATAAAAGAAGCCATGTCCTCCAGTTTACAGGATCTGAACAAGTCTGTTAATGATAGGATATTTTGGAGGTCTTTCCTTCATAGGGTTGTCATAGATCAGAGGCAACTGGACGGACATAACACACACACGAGTTACATGGAAAGACACTTTTGCTACTCTTTTGTTAGCCCATTTATTTATCTAATCATTTATTATGGAGGGGGGCATTTGAAGACTTGTGGGGAAGGGAATTCATATTTACACCTCCAGTTTGCCCTATTCACTCCCCTCCTCCACTTCCTTCTTATGGGATGGCTAATGCTGAAGTGGTGGGTGTGTTTTTCAGTTGCTCTGGTAATCCAATATGTTTCCAGAACTCTTCCCCCCCTTAAATTTCACAGTTAATATCTTGGAGTATGTGTGTAGGTTAATCCGCTAATTAGTTTTCAAAAAACAAATCTCATTTTTTCCCCCTGAAAGCCCCAAGTTGTTTGCAGAACTCGAAATCGTAGCTTGACTGGCCCCATTATGTGGATATTTTTATCCATGCAGGGACCAGCCGCTGGACACTAGATAGATGGGTGAGGATGGCTTAAGAAGAAGACCAATGTCGAGCAACTGTGCCTTCTTCCTCCTTCCTTGCCAGCCTTTCTTAGAGTCCAGGCTGTGTTTCCAAGACAAGTGTGGCATCCACAACCTGCATGCCATGCCAGGGCTATTTGGAGGCATTGTGGGAGCTGTCACAGTTGTCACCACCATAGAGGAAGTCTATGGAACAGGACGGAGAGGTGCTTTGTATTAGCCTACAGGGATGAGGTTTGGGTGAGGGGGCAGAGGGAAGAATTGCTAGAGTTAAAATTGCACACAGTTTGATTATTAAATAGAAAAGAGTCCAGTAGCACCTTTGAGACTAACTGACTTTATTGTAGGATAAGCTTTTGAGAGCCACAGTTCTCTTGCATATGCATCTGACAAAGAGAACTGTGGTTCTCGAAAGCTTATGCTACAATAAAGTTGGTTAGTCTTAAAGGTGCTACTGGACTCTTCACTATTTTGCAACTACAGACTTACACAGCTAACTCCTCTGGATCTTTGATTACTAAAACATTCTTGTATTTATACGCATTTAAGAATCTCATTGTGTGCGAAATCACCTTTTGGGAAAGTCCTGCAGGCTCGGAGAATAGGTGATGATTCTATCTAACCATTATCCTGTCTTTCCTCCAAGAAGCTCAAGGTGGCATATACAGCTTTCCCTCCTCCATTTTAGTCTCATAACTAGACATGGGCACAAACCACCCCCCCAAATAATGAACCCACGGTTCATGGTTCATTGCCGCCGACGAACCCGAACTCAGAAACTGTAACGAACATTTCCCGCTGATGAACCTGTTCGTGGTTCGTGGGGGTCAGAACGGCCCCCGTTGGACTTAGAGAGCCCATATTCACAGGGAGTGTTTAGCAGGCTCTCCTCCAGCCAGCACCCAAGTTTGATCAAGAGCAACACAGGAGGTCTGTGGTTGGTCATCAGAGCTGCCTATCAGGGTTTGCAGGGATGAGATTGGAGTGTCCGTGGCTACAGAACACCCCTCCCCCTCCCTCCCCCCGGGTGTCTTCTCCCATTTAACCAATTGTAACCAATTTGCAGCTCCATGGTTGGAAGGAAGACCTGCCGATCAAAGTAAGCTGGGCTTTGATTCGGGTTTCCAGGGCGACAGAAGGAGTGCAGACAGAGTTCAGGCATCCCCCCGGCTCCATTTCCAAGGGAATTGATTGATGGTGCCTGACTGTCTGGCTTCACGAACCACGGACGAATGCAACAAACCGGGCTTCTTACGAATGCTGGTTCATTGGCCATGGACCCTCATGAACTGCTGGTTCGTGAACAGACAATCAGGCGGTTCGTGGTTTTTTTGCGTTCGTAATGTGGTTCATGCCCATGCCTACTCATAACAATGCTCTGTTTACAAGACTTCCAGCCCAAACTAAACCTTTGTTTAGAAGAGCATAGCAATTACCTGCCATTAGGTGGTGATGTTGTCTGTCATATGAAATGGACAAGAATCCAGTAGCACCTATAAGACTAACAAAATTAGTGGTAGGGGATGAGCTTTCGTGAGCCATAGGTCACTTCTACCTGGGGAAGTGAGCTGTGGCTCACAAAAGCTCATCCCCTACCACAAATTTTGTTAGTCTTATAGGTGCTACTGGACTCTTGCTCTCTTCCAGTGCTACAGACAGACTAACACAGGTACCCATCTTGATCTATTTATATGAAATGAAGTCTTCCTACACTTTCTTTTCCTCCAGGGGCAGAGAGGTGATGGATAAAACAAGAACTTTGAAGGAGATGGTACCAACCTCATGGGTGTCTTTCTATGTTTGCTGAAGGTGTTTGGGGAAGACGAGCATATTCTACATTATATGTAGGATTCCAACGGCAAGTCCCTAATCCATCTTTGCAATTGTGCGGGTAAGATGGCCAAGTTCTAGAGCAAGAGTTGTTTGTTTTGTATTCACATATCTGCTGATTTCTGTTTTTGTTTTTATACTTGCAGAGTCCCATGGGATCAGAGTGGGTGATATCATTTTAGCACAACAGCCAAAGAAAACATACCGGACTCATCAATCCTTAAAATATAGGTATTTAAAAAAAAATATTTATTTAGTTTTTCAAATATAACAGTAACAAACAAAACATTAACAGTGAAACTTTGTTTCCAACATCTGTTCGTACCTTTTTATACATCAGTGTCAGTTATGCTGTTATAACAATAAGGTAAGTAGTTGAGATCGTTGCTTTATTCTGGTGAGCAGTACATGAAAATAGTCTTTAGGTCTAAGTAGCTGTTTTGCACATTCATCTTTAGTTAAAAATTCTAGAATTGGGTACCAAAGCTCAATAAATTTCGACCTATAGTCAGGCATTTCAGATTGTTCAATATAGTTCGTAAGCTTGGCCAAAATAAACTGGGCCGATTCCAGATGGCCCTCTGCATTCCGAAACGTCGCGCGTCGTCACGCATCGTCGCATGAAAAATGTGAAATATTGCGTTTTCTCGCGCGAGTTTTGCGCGAGGTCGTGCAAAACTCGCAAGAGAAAATGCAATATTTCACGTTTTCCGCGCGACAACGCGCGACGTTTCGGAATGCAGAGGGCTGTCTGGAATCGGCCCTGGTCCCAAACTCTCAATAACCAATTTGAAATGGTAGGACTCTTTTTGTTTCTCCATGCTGCAGCGATTGCTGATCTAGCTGCAGCTAGCAAATGGGCCATCAAGATTTATCTGATGTTCGGGATCAGAATATCTAGTTATATAGGTATTTTAAAATCAATGACTGCTTACCTGGTTGTGTCTGAAGATTAACAGACAGCTTAAACAGTAATGTCTTGTATGACTCCGAGCTGTCTCTATGCACCAGGGCCTTACCCAGAAGAGGTCCAGTCAAATCAAAGTCTAAGAGGAGACCAGATTCACCATTTTCCTAAACCCTTCAAATCCTGAAAATGGCTAACAACTTTCCCTCCACCGTGCTTACAGCAGCTGAGTGGAGAATATGAGGACTGCTTTTCTGAATCTGAATCTGAATACAAGAACCAGATATGAGTCTTCTTAGGCTGAATCCACATTACCTCCGTGCGTCCCGGTGTTGCACTAAATGTCCGTGAAACACACGGAAGTATAGCATCTTTCAAGCGCGATTCAGAAATCGCGCTTGAAAGACGCTATACTTCCGGGTGTTTCGCGGACATTTAGTGCAACACCGGGACATGCGGAGGTAATGTGGATTTGGCCTTAATCTTTCTGGGGGCAGAAGCAATTAAATAAGTCTTTTCTTTGGGGCTTTTGATAAATAAATCGTATGTTGGCCCCAGAAACCTAATTAAAGGATTCCATGTTTGGGCTGTTAGCAGAGTTTATTGTTTAGCAGTGGAAGCATGATTATAGGTGGTTGTGAGCTCGTTCTGCTGGCTGGTGTGTGTGCAGGAGAGAAAATAACAAAGCATACATTCACTTGTATTTAGAAAGGAAATAAAAGTTCTTTATTGTAGGAACTCCATACTCTGATAAGAAAGGAGGAGAGATAGATCCTCTCTACTGATCTAGCCTAAGGATGCACATGCATGCTTGCTAGGACAAGTTCTGCATGCATGGTTGCAAGATGGAGGGAGGAGAAGGAGTTGGTGCCCGGAACAAAGCCGGGAAGAGAAGAGGTGAGAAAGAGGAAGTCAGGAGGAGGAAATCCTGGGACATTCTGCAAACCTTTCTGCATGCCAAAGGGATAAATAAACAGTAAACAGGATGCCCTGACCTCTCTATCTTTCGAACTCTTTGGTTCGTCCTCCTCTGAAACCTCAAGAAAGGAACAGTGCTGCTCAGTCCTCCTCTTCCAACATCTTTCCATAGCAAGCTCCTCAACAGTTCTTTGTTCTCCTTGATCTCCATTGCTTGTTGATCACATGAAACTGCCTTCTGTAGTTCAGACCATCCATTCCACCAGATCAGTATTTGAGTATTCAATACTGGCAGCAGCTCTCTCAGGCAGGATCTTTCTCATCACCCTCCTACCAGATCCTTTTAACAGAAGGAACTGGGAATCTTCTGCAAACAACACAGTTGCTCTACCTGAGCCACGGCCCTTCCCCACAAAGGTCTTAAGATCAGTATTGTCTACTCGGACTTGCAACAGCTGTCCAAGGATTCAGGTCGAGGTCTTTTGCATCATCTACTACCTGGTCCTTTAAACTGGAGGTGTTGGCGATCAAACCTGGGACCCTCTGCATGCAATACAGGTGCTCGGTCACTGAGCCACAAGCCAAAACCCTGCGAAGGTTTTGTCCGGCAACGCCAGCCTTTTGTCCACCTCCACCACCAGCCCTGCAGCAGCAGCAGACACCCCCTTTAGGCCCTGCAGCACAGCCTCTGGCAGTACCTCAGTTGCAGGAGCCCCTCCAGGCCTCCCTCACCCTTAGGCCCGTAGCAGCCGATGCCCAGGCACAACTCTGGGGAACAGCCTGCAGCCACTCAGCAGATGCACCCGTCTCCTGCAGTTGCCCAGATGGCTCCACTTCATCCAGGCTCACAGGAGGTGGCCATCAGCACAGGTCAGGCAGGCCCAGGCCCCAAGATGCCAAGGGAGCCACTGGGGAGGGTTCAGAAGCAGCAGGGGCGAGCCAGGCAGAGGGCAGACCAAATGCCCCACCCTAGGCGGGGATGGAGTGGGTGGGGCCAGGAGACTGCAGGGTCTACCCAGCCCTCCTATCAGATAGGCTGGGAGCAGGGTCAGTCAGGGAGACTGGGTGGCGATTGGGGGCAGAGCCAGGGAGGTGGGGCCAGGGGAGGCCTTTAAATTCAGGTTCCTGTGAAGGCTGAGGAGGATTTTGGAGGGAGAGACAGCTGGAGCATGCTGCTACTCCCAGGGCAGGAGAAGGAACAAGGTGGTGCAACCCCCCTTCCCTGCCCATCTGAGGCCAGAGGACACCTGCCTGGAGAGCTGGTAGGATGGCAGGCCATCAGGAGAGGGCGTCAGTGAGGGAGGATCCTCACAGAGAGATAGCTGGAGCGTGCTGCTACTCCCAGGGCAGGAGAAGGAACAAGGTGGTGCAACCCCCCTTCCCTGCCCATCTGAGGCCAGAGGACACCTGCCTGGAGAGCTGGTAGGATGGCAGGCCGTCAGGAGAGGGCGCCAGTGAGGGAGGATCCTCACAGGTTTTTAAATCGGTATCACCTACTCGGACTGGCAGTGGCTCTCCATTGTCCCAGGTAGGGGTATTTCACATCACCTTTTAGCTGGAAATGCTCGGGGTTGAACCTGGGACATTCTGCATGATAAACAGATGCTCTAGCCACGCTCCCTGTCACAAACGATGAGGCTTGCAAATACATTTCTTCACAGAGTCTTATCACCCCATTTGATGAGCTACAACAAAGGGTAGAAATGGAAGTTAGTTCCTTTGCAAATGGACCCAACGGGCAACTCAAAAGGCTTGACCTTCCTCAGGGCCCTAATTCATTCTGTTTGATCCAGAGCAAGAGGTGTCCGTACTCCCTGGGAAACACATCTGCAAAGCAGTGGAAAGGCACTTGGGTTCCTTCCTTCTTGTCATAAAGCTTTATACTCTCACACTTTGCTTGCAATTACCAGGCTGCGGCGCTTCCCTCCGGGCTGGTGGTTGACCTTTAAATTGGTGCAGAATGTGTTAACTGCTCACCCGGACGATGCCTTCTGTTGCCGAACAGCTATTCCTTCCGTCCTGGCATGCAGCTTGACAGATATCTCCAACACAAATGTTTTCCCCATCCCAGTCCCCAAACGTTTTAGAACCATTCTTCTGCATTCTTTCCCCGTTTTATTTCCTCTCTGTGCACCCAATACGATGGATATAAAGAAAAACCAAACTTCAACACTTTAGATCAGAGGCAGGCAACCTTTGGGGGCTCAAACGCTGCCCCCCAGATGCAATGTCTATCACATGAAGATGCTATATACAGTACCTAGGGCTGCCAATGTTTTGGGAGATTTGGGTGGTAGAGCCTGGGGAGGGCAGGGTTTGGGGAGGGCACAGTGCTATAAATTCCACTCTAAAGCAGCCATTTTCTCCAGAGGAACTGATCTCTCTTGTCAGGAGATCAGTTGTAATTCCGGGGAGATCTCCAGGCCCACGTGGACGTTGGCTACCCCAACTGGGCAAACTCAGGCTGCTTCCACACGGATTACCTTATTCTGCAAAATAGCGAAATCTCGTGAGAAGATGCTGTCATCGTGCAAGAAGATGTGGTAACAGCATCTTCTCGCGAGATTTTGTGCGAGATTTCGCGATTTTGCAGAATAAGGTAAGTCGTGTGGAAACGGCCTCAGTATGTGAAGTGAAGCTCTTACGTGAAGACTCATCTGCTCAGATGTGGAAGAAGTTCTGGTGGAGTGTATGTTTAACATTTCTGAATATAACTACAGTGCTTTATTTACATTAATTCTGTGTCTCACAAGGATTTTGGTGAAGAGCAACTATCAGCGCGAAAACATGCTTTTTTAATTACAACAAATTTGGGGGAATTTTCATTCTTATCTGAAGTACCGAAGAAGATACTTTTATTGTATCGAAACAAGATACTAATTACTACCCTCCTCATGCTATGGGAACACATATATGGATATTCTGTTCATATAGTACTCTATGTTTCGTTCTGCTATGAATTATTATAACTGGTTGTAAAATACATTGATTTTTTTTCATGTATTATAGATTATTTTCATTCAGCTGTGAATTATTGTGTTTGTTGGGAAGGTTTTGTGAAATTAATTACTCCCTTCTTCATTTTGTGGAAACACGTGTGTGTGGACGTTTTCTATACAGTATTCTATGTTTCATTCTGCAGTGAATAATTGCACTTGTTGCAAAGTATATTGAAAGTAACGTTCCATGTATTACACACGGGGTCATTTCGTAGAAAAAGAGCGGGAGGAACTCATTAGCATAACTCATTAGCATATGTCACACCCCCTGCCATCACCGGAAGTGTGTCATTAGCATAACTGATTTGCATATGCCACACCCCCTGACATCACCTATCCTGGCTGTTTTGGACCCAATCCTGGCCATTCAGGGCTGAAATTGGGCCCAAAATGGCAAAAAGGGACTGAAAAGGGGCCCCAAATGGTCAAGATTGGGCCGCTGATGAGCAGGAGAGTGATCCACCACCCGTCAGAGGTGCGATCCAGGCCGTTTTGGCCCCAATCCCGGCTGAAACAGGCCCAAAATGGCCAAGAGTCAGGTGGGCAGGGCTACCTGACATGTGACCTCTTTGGGGAACTGCGTTCCTGTGTGTTCCCCCTTGAAATGAGCCCTGATTACAAATTGTTTTACTTGTGGTAATATATAAATTGAATGGCTCTATTAAGTCTTTGTCCTTTGGTTTGTCCTTTCTGTGGTAACTTTGCCAAGCAGGTACACACGTATGTATTATCAAATGAAGCCTTGCTTGAGGGAAGGGGCCATCACAGATGTGATTTGCCTAAAACATACATCTAGCAGTGGACAGTGGCATAGCATGGGGGGCAGGCAGAGGGGCGGCCGCTCTGGGTGCATAGTTTTTAGGGACGCTGCCTGCAGAGCCCTGGCTGCCTGCCGTGCTAATGGGGTGGTTGGCTTGCTGGGCACTGAGCTGGCCGTCCTACAGAGGCTGCCAGCTGAGGAGCACACCAAGCTGGCAGCGGCAGTGTGGGCGACAGCCGTGAAGGGCTGCCAAGTAAGGGAGAGGGAGGTGAGCAGCCTGAATTGTGGGAGTGCTCCGAGGAAGCAGCTGCACCATGCGTGATGACATCACTTCCTGGAAGTGACATCATCACGCAGTCCTGGCAGCAAGCATGGACTTTGTGCACGCATGTGGTGCCGGGGAGCCACCCGGGAATTGCCCTGGGCGCTGGCAACTCATGCTATGCCACTAGCAGTGGAAAATGGCTGATACCTAATGATTATCTTCTGGAGAGTCGTGCACTGTAGACCATTGGGGCTGGGGATGTGTGGATATTCTTTTTGCCCTTGAAAAAGTGGGAATTTATGAAACAGTTTGAGTGAGCTGGCTTCCCTGTTGGGCTCGTGGGGGGCTTCCACCCCCAGGGTGCGGTATCCAACCTGTAATGAAATATAGAAAGTGAACATTAATAATCTACATATTTACAAACATTGGTGCACTTACCTGGTGGTCTGCACGTGACAATGTTTGGCACTTTAAGACTTACTCCAGCGGATATGCAAAAGAAAAAGAGACAAAAGCTTTACAACCATTGAACTGTTTTGTGGAAGAATAGCCATTTGTGTGTGTGTGTGTATGAGCATGAGTATATTTGTAATAGAGCTGTTTTTGATACTGAATGATTTTTATGATTGGAATTATTGGAAGATCTTTGGATATGTATAGATGGGTGTGATTGTTATTTGTATAGAGTTTTAGGATGATTGTATGTATGAAATTGTGTGTAGTTGTCTATTTATTCACATATTGCACTAGTCACTTTAAATATATTTATATAAGTCTATACACTGTGATTAATTGTATCCTCCTCCAGTCCAGGGGGGGGGGTCCTGTTGTTTGTTGCTGTTGCGTTCTGGAGGAGCCTCTCTTATGTTTACTAAAACACATCTAGCAATGAAGTGACATATATTTGCTGGATCTACCAAACAGCCAGACTGACCTCAGTGAAAGCAGAGGCGTCAAAAGAGAAATTGGGGCAGGATAGACATGCACTTTCTCCTCTCTATAAGATCCTTCACTTGAGTCTCAGGGCCAAGCTACAAGTGAGGAATGGCACTTGCCTGGCAAGTGAACAGACTGACGTGTATTCCTCCCTGTTCACTTGCCATTCACTTGCGCTCCACTTGATCAAGTGGAGAGCAAGTGAATGGCAAGTGAACAGGGAAGAATACATGTCAGTCTGTTCACTTGCCAGGCGTCATTCCTCACTTGTAGCTTGGCCCACAGAGCTTGAAGGGTTCCTAGCCAAGCGGTGACGTTCCCATTTTCCTCCTTAGTATTGCCCTATTGCAAATAAACATTTTTGCCATGCTTTTGTTTATTTCAAGTTTGGAGGATAACTTTCTCATGAGTTGTCCCCCATGGCCATTCAATACAAAATGCAAAGGGGAAAACAATATTTAACAATTTATTTTCTTCCTCTCCACTGCCCATTGCTTTCCTCCTTCCCTGGGCTCCGGTTCTTGAGCCTGGACTCAATTTTTCACTTCAGTGCCACCTCTGTGTGTTTGAAGATTGAATTCGGTGTGATAGAACTGGGTGGCCTGCAATTACTCTAACCAGCTTAGAGTTCGGAGCTGGCCCTTGCTGCATTTTGAGGAAACGTGCTGAAAATGCTTGGCAGAACTTTGATTGGCACAAACACACGGCAAAGGAGGTCACCTCCCATTCATAGTCCAAGGCCCGAAAGAGGCTTAGGAAACCTGCTGCCATGCCTGATTGCAAACAGACATTCCTTTGCAAGCATGGGGCTGAAGCCCATTCAATCGTAGGACTGCCAGGTTGCCTGCTAAGGTTGCCAGACAAAGCTTGGCAACTGGCAGGAGGGTTGGTGGCAGGGACATGAGGAGGCAGTGTCACCCCCAGCATGAGAACATCATTTTTGGGAAAAAACAAAATGATGGCTCATAGCTCACTTCTGAGTTTTCTCTGGAAATGGCATTGGTTCTTGCTACACGTTACGTTTCTGCACAGGTATGCACTGGTTTTCACATACTCCCTGCAGACACGTCAGCTAAAGGGAACGGCTTCTTTTTAATTTTTTAAAAATTTTATTAAATTTATATTATGCTCTCCCCACAAGGAGAGCTCAGATGAGCTCAGAATGGTGCTACAGCCCCCCAACTTAATTTTATCACAAGGGGAGTTATTTCACTGATTTTCAGCTCCATGTGGAGAATCTGTGCGCTGCCTCCCATAGCAGTGCTGTTCTGAACTTGTCCGAGCTTTCTTTTTTTGAAAAGAAGCAGTTCCCTTCAGCTGACGTGTGTCTGCAGGGTGTACTTTAAAACCAGTGCATGCCCGTGCGAAATGTATCATGTAGGCAAGAGCCATTGTCATGCTGGCCCTGGTGCTGGTTTTTTATTCCCCCAGGGTGGCCACTTGGAGTGGTGGTGGGCAATGTGACCTCAGTGCAGAGGATCCTCCAACCCCATGAGAGATGTGGTAGCCCTACTGCCCACTTTGATAGGCAACCTCTTACCCTTTACTCCCTGCTTCTGCTTCTGCTCATTTGAGGAGTGAAAAGGGAGGTGGGAACAGCATCACCCAACACCACAAAGCCCTTCATGGACTGGGACCGGCATACCTGCGGGACCGCTCTCCCATTATGTCCTGTACAGGGCATTGCATTCTGCAGACAAGCAACTCCTAGTGGTCCCCAGCCTGAAGGTCATCCATCTGGTCTCGACCAAGGCCAGGGCTTTTTCTGCCCTGGCCTCAGCCTAGTGGAACACTCTCCCGCTGGAGATCCGGACCCTGCAGAACCTGATACAGTTCTGCAACGCCTGTAAAACGGAGATGTTCTGCCAGGCCTTTGGCTGAGGACCACCGGGTGTCCTCCCCTTCCACCTAAGACCATCATTTTTTCTTGGACTGCCCTCGGCCACGTGCTATGCCCATGTGCTGTGCCTATATACGGACTCCCGACTGTTTATTAAAGTAGCCTACAGATAGGGCGCCTGGATTATTTTAATGATTGTTTAAGATTGTTACTGATTTTATAATTTTATGATCAATTTATTGTATTTTATGGATGTTGTGAGCCTCCCTGAGCCCATTCATGGGGAGGGCAGGGTATAAATCAAATAAACAAATAAATAAATTTCTGGTCAAAAACTCAGAAGTGGCACATCACCACATTGTGTTCTCCTGTAGGAATTCCCCAGCTCTCTGTTGTTTTTACCATAGAGACATGGTAAATACCTAGAGTGTCACATGATGCAGTGACCTCACTCCTGTTTTTTTGACTGGAAATGCTGTTGCAGCTTTGTGGGACAACATTCACGATAGTCTCTACACCCCTAGTTTCCGCCAGTTGCCAGCCATGAGTCAGCGGAAGCAAAGGCAGACAGGCTTTGGAATTTCTGCAAGGGTCAAGCTGGACCCATGTGGCAGGGGTGAAAGCAGGGCTTTTATTCAGCTGGAATGTGGTGGAATGGAGTTCCAGAACCTCTTGAAAATGGTCACATGGCTGGTGGCCCCGCCCCCTGATCTCCAGACAGAGGGGAGTTTAGATTGCCCTCCGCACCACTGGAGCGGCATGGAGGGCAATCAAAACTCCCCTCTGACTGGAGATCAGGGGGCGGGGCCACCAGCCATGTGACCATTTTCTCCGAGGGCAAGCCACTGAGTTCCACCACCTCTTTTCCCAGAAAAAAAGCCCTGGGCGAAAGATATAAGTGACAGGTAATTTCTTACTGGTAATGTCTGCCATGTGGCAGGGTTGAAAGTTACTTATATTTTTACTGGTCATGTATGTCTTGGGGGGCTCAAACCAGAACATGGAAGGTACCACTTTGATTACTTTCTCCAGCTCAGAATCCTTGATGTTTATAGTTGGTGCCAGCCCAGAACTAAAGACTGAGCGAGTCCCAACTGAGAAAGAATCTCCGGGTTCCTGGGTCAAGTCATTGCCTGTGCAAGAAGTGTGGAAACAAGATGACACCCGTGTCCTCGCTGCTTAAGACCTTGGCTTCATATCGCTGAGCATTCTTCTCCAGCTGAGTGTTGCATTCATTTGCTCTACAACCAGGGCAAGCCCAAGGATTTGCAGCACATACACACACCATGCAGCATTGAGGCTGGAAGATGCTGCCTGTCCACCCTTTCCCCCCCTGCACCATGAGGGAGGGAAGGAGAAGGGCTCATTGGATAGCCTTCAAGGGCTGCTGCTTGCCATGGCAGACTGTGGGTGGGAAGGGCAGGGTGGCAACATGACTGGTTGCAGGGGTCATTTCGTAGAAAAAGAGCTGGAGGAACTCATTAGCATAACTCATTAGCATATGTCACTCCCCTTGACATCACCGGAAGTGTGTCATTAGCATAACTGATTTGCATATGCCACACCCCCTGACATCACCTATCCTGGCAGTTTTGGACCCAATCCTGGCCATTCAGGGCCAAAATTGGGCACCAAAGGGTCAGGATTGGGCCACTGCTGAACAGGAGAGTGATCCACCACCTGTCAGAGGCCCGAGCCAAGCCGTTTTGGCCCCAATCCAGGCCGAAACAGGCCCAAAATGGCCGAGAGTCAGGTGGGCAGGGCCACCTGACATGTGACCTCTTTGGGGAACTGCCAGAACTGCGTTCCTGTGCGTTCACCCTTGAAATGACCCCTGACTGGTTGGCTCCTTTTCACCTTCAGCCATGTAGGTAGGGTTGCCAGCTCCAGCTCAAGAAATTCCTAAAGATTTGGGTGGTGGATCCTGAAGTGGGCAGGGTTTGGGGAGGGGAGAGACCTCCACAGGGAATGATGCCATGGCGTTCACCCTCCAAAGCATTCAGAACTGATGTTTGTGGCTTGGAGATCTGCTGTAATTCCAGGGGATCTTCATGTCCTACCTGGAGGTTGCCATCCCTATCTGTAGGCCTAGGTGTACCTAGTGGATGGGCCAGCAGCCCTGTCTGCAACAGATTTAAAAAGGAAAAAGGAAGCTTATTCTTTTGGTTAAAAATCAACTAGGAACACCCCCACCCCCCAGTTCTCTCAGAATATAGCAACAGTTCAGACTGACTCTGAGCAACTAAGATCTGCCTCACCAGGGCTTTTTTTCAGCAGGAACATGGGGGAACGGCGTTCCGGAACCTCTTGAAAATGGTCACATGGCTGGTGGCCCCGCCCCCTGATCACCAGACAGAGAGGAGTTTAGATTGCCAGTGAGGAGGGCAATCTAAACTCCCCTCTGTCTGGAGATCAGGGGGCAGGGCCACCAGCGATGTGACCATTTTCTCTGAGGGCAACCCTCTGAGTTCCACCACCTCTTTTCCCAGAAAAAAAGCCCTGTGCCTCACCATACCCCAACCTTCAGAGGGGAGATGGGTGGCAATCAGAGACAGAGCTTTTCTAATCGTGGAATGTCTTCTTAGGGTTGCCAACTTTGCATTGGGAAATTCCTGGAGATTTGGGGGTGGAGCCTTGGAGAGGGCAGGATTTGGAGAGAGGCGGGACCTCAGCAGGGTACATTGCCAGAGTCCACCCACAATTGTTTAACCTGGTTCTTAATTCAGTGGTTTGATCTTTTAACGTTGTTTCCATAGGGTGCTTTTAATCTGAAAAGTGTTAAGTTGCTCAGTGATTTCTTTTTTATGAATTTTAACGCTGGATTTTAATTAACAACGTCTAACGTTTTATCTTTTAATTTTATTTTGCCAGCCACCTCCGGGAGGTTCCCTGTGGAGAAAGCTTTAACATTTTTCTTAATCAATAATAATAAGGCATAAAATGGCTGCCTGTGAACCATTATTGTTCATGGGCTTGTAAGCACCAGCCACTTCCTAGCTCAAGGCATTTAACCTCTAGAGACTTGAGGGAAGGCGCTGAAACTTTTAATAGTGGCCACATTAACCATTCATACTAATCATTTTTTAAAAAGACCTCTGCTACGGTTGACAGCTAGTAGCTGGCACCCAGTGTGAGACTGGGGCACAACATGAGGGTGTCATTGCATTGATAGCATAATGTCATCTGGTTTCTGGAAGGAAACCAGAAGTGATGTCACACTGCTTTTGGATTTACCATAGAGTTTCTGCGGAATCCTAGAGCAGCACGACATCACTTCTGGATCGGCCCATGAAATGACATCACGGCATCAATGCATCATCCCCCCCCGCCTATTCAGCTACAGGGAAGACTGAGCAACCTTAACGTCTGCACATAATTTATTTACTGATGTACCAGAAGATCCAAACAGTCCTTGATAAATGGGAACCTCTGGCTTTTATGTCTACATTCAAAGCCATTTGGTTAAATTTCTTCAAGACTTTGGCAAAGACTTCCTAGCTTATGAAGAAGTGAGCTGTGTGACTCACAAAAGCTCACACTGGACTAAATGTTGTTTGTCTTTAAGGTGCTGCAGGACTTCTTTTTCTGTGAATGCTGTTTTGGCGCAGTTCATAAGCTCTGGGCCCACCCCGGCTCCCTCCAAATTTGTTTTTCATTCTGTGGGCAGCCAGTAATCTGTTACATTTTCCCAGCCAAAGAACAGTTTGTTACGGAGCTTCCTTTCTTAAGCAGAAATGTCAAACACGTTTGTGTAGCTTCATTTCAATGTTTTGTTTCTTTTCCGTTGGGAGCGGGGTGGGTGGGGAGCTTCTCTTCTCCCTTTTTCTCTCCTTTGATTTTTGGTAAACATAGTACACATGTGTTTTTTGTGGGCTTAAGAAAAGAAAGAAAAGCTGGACAAGTGTGACCTGAAATGGTTGCATGTGGCTGCAATTTGAGAGTAGGTAGGGTAAAGGTAGTCCCCTGTGCAAGCACCAAGTCATTACTGACCCATAGGGGGTGTCACATCATGACGTTTTCTTGGCAGACTTTTGTTACAGGGTGGTTTGCCATTGCCTTCTCCAGTCATCTACACTTTACCCCCAGGAAACTGGGGCCATTTCCACACAGGCCATTTACAGACGGCTTACCTTCTGCAGCTCCATGCCGCAACGCCGCGGCTCGTGCTGTGGCGAACGTGAAATATCGTGTTTTCTCGTGCGAGTTTTGCACGATGTTGCACAAAACTCGCACGAGAAAACACAATATTTCACGTTTTCTCCGGCACGAGCCGTGATGTTGCGGCATGGAGCGGCAGAAGGTAAGCCGTCTGGAAACGGCCACTGTCTCCCCCTCACAAAAAATAGCACAAAACTTACGGAATAACGCACCTTCACGGCGCAATTTTCCATCATGACTTTGCTTTGAGGCGCGTTTTCTGACGTCATTGCACCACAAAGCAAAGTCATGTCGGGAAATCGCGCCATGAAGGCGCATTGTTACATATGTTTTGCGCTATTTTTTGGGAGGAGGAGAAGACATGTGAAAACAGCCTGGGTACTTATATAGGGCTCGTAAAACTGCTCGTGAATTTTTACCAACAAGTCAAATAGCAACAAGTCAATGGCACTTTCTCCTTTAACCTTCATCAGTAGTTGTTTCAAGTCTACCCTGTCTCTATTGTATTTATCTTGGTGGTGGACAGTGCCCTCAAGTCATAGCTGACTTATGGCGATCCCTGGTGGGGTTTTCCCGGCAAGAGACTAACAGTGGCGGTTTGCCATTACCTGCCTCTGCAACCCTGATCTTCCTTGGAGGTCTCCCATCCAATTATTAACCAAGGCCAACCCTGCTTAGCTTCTGAGATCTGATGAGATCAGGCTCTCCTGGGTTATCCAGGTCAGGATATTGTTTTTATTATAGAGATGTGAAAATTCCTAGTGTGTCCCTCCACAGAGTGACATCATTTTCCCTATGCCCCACCCCCCCAAAACTCCTGCTGTTGCAAGGTACAGGTGTGGCAGTCCTATACAACCCCTAAGTCCTCCTGTGTAGCTGAAATTAAACCTAAGCCTGTAGATCTGGATAGGCTTGCCTACAACCTTTGCCGCTCTGCATTCTTCCGTCTTGTTCCTCTGGATTCTTCCTCCTTGCTTCTGTTTTCCACTCTTCCCTCTGTTCCTTTTGCAGTACCTGTTTCTATGCACCTTCACGATGGTTGCCAATTAGGCCAGCAGATCTCCTGGAATCACACTGATCTCCAGACTACAGAGATCAGTTCCCCTGGAAGAAGGAGCAGCTTCAGAAGGTGGACTCTGGAATGACATCCCTGCCCTTCCCAAGCTATCCTCCAATCTCCAGGAATTTGCCAACCCTAGGAGACTCAGAGACTCCAGTTGGTGAAGAACGCTGCAGCTCATTTATTATCGGAAGCTAGGAGAAGAACGGATATAACTTCCATTTTGGAGTCACTCCATTGTCTACCTGTCTGCTGGGCTCAATTCAAGGTATTGGCTATCTCATGCAAAGCTCTTCATGGCCTTGGTCCATCTTATCTACAGGACCGACTTTCTCTCTCTGTTCCACCTTGGCAGCTTTGCTCGTCTGAGCAGGGCCTTGCAGGTGCCACCTTGCACACAGGCAAAAACAACATGCATTCTCTGCGGCTCCCACCACTACCTAAAGAAGCCAGGAAAGCTACTCCTCTCCTGGCTTTCTGTGCAAAACCGAATCATTCAAGATGGTTCGTTACTCGGATAGGAGGGCAGTACAGTATTTGCATTTATATACCCTAATAAAATTGTTTATTGAAATGTCTTCGAAATTGACTGTACTAACTCACACTGTGTAATCGGCCTTGAGTCTCGGCGAGAAAGCCGGGCAATAAATAGTGTAAATAAGTAGAAGTAAATAGGCAGAGATTAACCCTTTTCAGACATCCTGGAATGGGTAGACAGGGTAGGAAAAAGAATCATGGCCGCAAGCTCTGCCCCTGATCTGCACATGGTCATTGGACTGTAGGCTATATAGATCCAGAGGAATTAGCCATGTTAGTCTGTAGTAGCAAAATCGAAAAGAGTCCAGTAGCACCTTTACGACTAACCAACTTTACTGTAGCATAAGCTTTCGAGAGCCACAGTTCTCTTCTGCAGATGCGTGGAGGGTAAGAAGAAACTGGTCAGATATATAGGTGGAGAGGGGAGGGGGGAGTAGATGCAGTCAGTATATAGGGCACCTACACAGGGCACTCTTTGTACTGAAAAGACCCCTGAAAAAAACAGAGTTCTAACCACAGAGAGAGCTGGGTGTGCATGCACATGGACTCCATGTACGCATTCCAGCAAGTGTGCAGAGGCTGGGGTGGAGCCTGCCTGCCACTACAACTCCCCCCATCCCGCCCTGATATATTCGACCTACCTACTTAGAATGGCTGCAAAGGGCTATTGGGTTGGATCCAGGCTAATATTTCCATCAATGGGATGGAAGCTTCCTGTCTCTCCTTCCCACAGTAGCTCACTGATCTTCCCGAAATGGTTCTCCGGGGGGATCGGGAACTCTGAGCCAAGCTACAAGTGATGCCTGACGCAGGTTGAACACTTGTCAGCTTCTCTCGTGTTTTGATGGGAAATGTAGGCGTCCTGGTCTTACAGCTTGGCTCTCCATTTAATTGAAGTTTACAGAGCAGCAGTCTATGGGAGGGAGAACATGCGGTCAGGAGGGGAGTGCAGGCGTTGGGCTCTCACCGGGTGCCCCCCTTCCCCTCCTCTGGCTGTTTGTGTGGGGTTTCTGTAAACTTTAATTAACTGAAAAGCCAAGCTGCAAGATCAGGACGCCTACATTTCCCATCAAAACTTGAGGGAAGCTGACAAGTGTCCAATCTGTGTCAGGCATCACTTGTAGCTTGGCTCCCTGAGGAACAACACGAGTGAGGTCTGCAGCGGGAAGGGGGAATCAATGGAAATAGCCAATTTGGTCTGGATCCAACCCTCTTTTCTGTATGTTTTTATGTATGTATTTATTTGATTTTATTTATATTCCGCCCTCCCCACATCAGCAGGCTCAGGGTGGATTACAATTAATACAATAGCATAAAATACATATAACTTTAAAACCAATACATCTCCTTAAATATTTAAAAACAGACAACAAAACAATGTAGCAGCAGATTGTAAGGACATATAGCAGCAGATTTCTCCAGCGACCACCACCTAACCACCTCCAGAAGTATTTGGCAAAGGCTAGGTGGTAGATACCCATTGTAGGGGCACAGCTTCCTCTAGGTGGCCGGCAGGGAGGCCCAGGGGCGTCAACCATACGCCTGGCGGAACAGCTCCATCTTGCAGGCCCAGCGGAAGGATACAAATCTGGCCAGGACCTGATCGCTTTAGACAGAACGTTCCACCAGGTTGGAGCCTGGACCGAGAAGGCCCTGGCTTTGGTCAATGCTAGGCGGGCCTCCCTGGGGCCAGGGACCAGTAACAACTGTTTGCCACTAGATTGAAAAGTCCTCTGGGGCTCATATAGGGAGAGGCAGTCCCACAGATATGCCAGTCCCAGTCCGCATAGGGCTTTATAGTTTATTACCAGAACCTTGAATCCGATCTGGTACTCCACCAATGCAGCTGGCGCAATACTGGTGTTATATGTGCAGTAAAAGGCACTCTTGTGATGACCCACGCTGTTGCATTTTGGACCAGTTGCAACCACCGGATCAAGTTCAGGGGAAGCCCTGTGTAGAGCGCGTTACAGTAGTCTAGCCTAGAGGTAACCATTGCCTGGACCACTTTAGTTAAGTTGCGGGTTGAAAGATAGGGGGCGAGTTGTCTGGTCTGTTCAAGATGGAAAAATGACGACCTGTCAACCGCCATGACCTGGGTCTCCATTTTCTAGGAGGCATCCAGAATCACCCACAGGCTCCCAACTCTCAGGGCCGGTGTAAGCACCGTCCCATCGAGTGTAGGAAGCCGGAGCCCCGAATCCATGTTCCCGCGATGTTGCTCATGTTTACAGTGCATTGTGGGAAAAACTAAATTCTAAAGCCTGGCTGAGTCCAGGGAGATCCAGGAAACAGGCATTGTCTTGCTGGGCTTATTCGTGGGGTCAGATTGGTTGTCATAATTGCACTCTAAGCTTCTAGTTTCCTAAAGCGGAGGCATAGATTGGAAAAGAGACAAAGGGTTCTTGGCATGCAATCAGGAAGAATCATTTAAACGACTCCTTTACAGTTAAGTCAGCCCTGTTCTTACTCACAATCAAAGACATTAAGAGTTGTTCCCTCTGTTTTAATCATATGTTTATGGCTGAAGTAAGGGATTTCTAAATTACTGATTGCTGAGGAGATAAAATGAACCTCCTCCCACCTCAAACCCATGTGAGGAGGTTGCCTCGTGTTGGATGTTTGTTAGAATTAATTAACAATGTTATATCCAGGGCTCAAAGGACTTGGGGCTTCGCAGCTGTTTCAGGAATGGAATTGACATGCAGCTCCACAAGAAGCAACTGCAGATATTCCATTACACTTTCTTTCCACTGAGATAGAACCATAGTTTGGCTGCAGGAAAACTGGCAATTGGTGCGGAGGGCAATCTCAACTCCCCTCTGTCTGGAGAGCAGGGGGCGGGGCCACAAGCCATGTGACTATTTTCTCCGAGGGCAACCCACGGAGTTCCCCCACTTCTTTTCCCAGAAAAAAAGCCCTGGGAAGAAACCATGAGTGTTCTGTTCTGAATTCATCATGTCAAAAGAAAAATCTAATATATCATATTAGATTTGAAATTTAACAGTATTCTCTAACCTATTATTTATTTATTTTATTTATTTATGTCATTTATAGTCCGCCTTTCGCACTGAGACTCAAGGCGGATTACACAGTGTGAGATTAATACAGTCAGTATCAAGGACAGTTCCATAAACAATGCCATAGGGTGAATAAACACCAGTTTACAAAGACATAGAATTTGCAAGAATCCAATGCAGAGTTGAAGAAATGCTGAAACAGAACATAAGCAAATCTAGGACTGACATTAGATAACATGATGCACAGGTAGCTCACAGGAGCACATATTTAAAGCAACAGATAGTATGTAAGGCAACATAGTGGTGAAGTCTATGATCCCTAACTTATTAGCGAAGCATCTGAGAGCAGAACCACAAGTGACAAAAGGCACAGATTGGACACTTGCCAGCTTCCCTCAAGTTTTGGCGGGAAATGTAGGCAGCTTGGCGGAATGTTGGACAAGTGACAGTTGAAAAGTCCGTTGGACAGCAGTTGGAGAGCCAAGCTGCGAGACCAGGACGCCTACATTTCCCATCAAAACTTGAGGGAAGCAGACAAGCGTCCCATCTGTGCCTTTTGTCACTTGTGGTTCTGCTCTGAGACCCCCTCCCTACAATACAGCCCTCATATCTGATGTAATACTTGAACGTTCATGTTCAGAACATTGTTTGCAAACACTGGGCATGTGTACAGAACTGGACATGTGTACAGATCGCCAAGACTGACTTCACCATCTCCACCTTAGCTGGCATTGTATTTCTGGCTGTTTGTCTGGATTTATTCAAAAGGATGTCAGAAAAAAGAAGGCATGAAACCTTCCTCAATATGTTTGGAAAAAACTCTGCTTGCAACACACACAGATACGCCTGCCGTATTTCAAGTGAATTGGTACTGTCAGTTTATTTGATTTGCTGCCCATCTGGCAAGCCTGTGTATATAGAGATAGAGCAATTCTTTCTGTCCTGGGGGGAAAACTTTGAAAACAAACATGGATCAGTGGTCCTCATCAGACAGAACAGCTCTGTGATCCTTTCCCAGATTTTCTGAGTGTGGAAAGTCTGTATTTGGGGAACCACTAAATCCTTCCTTGCAGTAAATTCACAGGCAGGGAACAAGATTGTGATGTAATAACCCTTCACTGGGCCCTGCAGTCACTGGCCAAATCCACACTTCCCTACCTTCCGCTTTTCATGTTCATTAATTATGCTGGATTCTATCCCGCAATGTCCCAGTCTGCGTTCACATCCCTTCTCTTACTGCCGCTGCCTCGCGCTATACTTCGTCCGCATCCCTGGTAGAATCGCGCAATACGGGGCGGGTTTAGATCCAACGTCGCCAATGATGACATCACGTTCATTTTTTTTTCATTTTTTCATCAGATTTCCGCTATAGCGTTTTTTTGCTAAATTGCTATGGCGAGGCCACACCCCTATGATGCCTGTGATTGGTTAATATTATTCTATGCCTTCTTCTTTGAAATCCATTGGACCATTATTCTGGCGGGCTAATTTGAACTGATATTTAAGGTAGGGGAGATCTAAACTCTCCAAACGGGCAGACTAATTATTTGATGCTTGAATGTAATGTTAGAATGACGGATTTCCGCTATAACGGTAATTTCAACAGTTAAAAAAAATTAATTTTAACAGCCACCGATATTTCCGACTGTTCAGCATCCTAAAAATGACACGGAAATGGAAATGACGCCACCCCTTGATGTCTCTGTGGGGATTTTGGAGCACCCCGATTAAGATTTATGGCCGGGATTGTGCAACAATGCTGGGAAAGTCCCCTTTAAAAAGCGGGGGGGGAAGGGCGGGCAGGCAGGCATGCTGCAGAGAGAGTGGACAAGCTTGATAATTGCACGGCAAAGAGGGATGGTGTTCCGGAAAGGCTGCAAACACGGAAGTGGGGTGGTTTGAAGGGGGCGGTCTCCTTGTGAAACGCTTCTATTTGTCCACATCCACGGTGAGAACCGCGCAAGAGAAGCATTTGAACACATGACAAATTCGTCTGAGGTGCAACACGAAAGACGCGAGAGAATGGTGGGATAGAGGTAAGAGTATGTGAACAGCCTTCTGAGAAGCGAATAATGGGTGGGGAAAAGCGGAAAACTTGAGAAATGTGGATTCGGCCACTATACTCCAGTTTCGTGAGAGCCAGTTTGGTGTAGTGGTTAAAAGCAGCAGGACTCTAATCAGGAGAACCGGATTTGATTCTCCACTCTGCTAGAAGCCATCTGGGTGACCTTGAGTCAGTCACAGATTTCTCAGAGCTCTCTCAGCCCCACCCACCTCACAGGGTGATTGTTGTGAGGATAATAACAACACCCTTTGTAAAAGACTCTGAGTGGGTATTAAGTTGTCCTGAAGGGCGGTATATAAATCAAATGTTGTTGTTATCATTACTATTAGCACAATTTTAATTATTTAGATATTGATACACCAGCTTTTCTCTCCATTGCAGCCAAAGTGTTGTATATTGTTCTTCCCTCCTCTGTGTTCTAAAGCGTAAACAGGTGAAAGCTCAGCCCGGGAAGCCATTTTGTTTTGATTCAGGTTCAGGAATGATTCTGGGATCCTGGACAAAAGTCCAGGATGCGGCCCCCAGAATCACTGCCAGGCTCAAGCAAGGGGTAACCCTCGCTCTGTGCACAGTGAGTCTGTGTGGTAGCTTCCCCCCCCCCCCCGTGTTGTGGGCAGGATGGGTTCTTCAGGGCAGCTCTCCAGGATGCCCCATGACGAGTGGAAATGAACATTGCAGATTTCCTGGGGACGCTCCCCTTCTTCTGATGGGGATGCGGAAGTGCAGGATTTTATGTGTGATCCTCAATTCACATGCAGGCTATTCTTCGTTGGCGCACATGCATGCCACTTTCACGGAAGCTCCCTTTGTGTGATTGCACCTGCAAGTGTGTCCGGAGGGCAGATCGCTGCAGGAACAAGTACAGTAGGTGTGAGAAAGTGTCAAGATCTGCATTTCAATGAAGTGAAGGGGGAGGTGGGAGAAAGTGGGATACTTTTAGCCAGGGCTTTTTTTCTAGGAAAAGAGGTGGTGGAACTCAGTGGTTGCCCTCGGAGAAAATGGTCACATGGCGGGTGGCCCCGCCCCCTGATCTCCAGACAGAGGGGAGTTTCGATTGCCCTCTGCACCACTGAGCGATGCAGAGGGCAATCTAAACTCCCCTCTGCCTGGAGAACAGGGGGCGTGACCTTCAGCCATATGACCATTTTCAAGAGGTTCCGGAACTCCGTTCCACCGCATTCCAGCTGAAAAAAAGCCCTGCTTTTAGCAGTTGAGGAGGAACTGATATCGAATGTGTGAATGTATTCACATGGAGCAAATTGAAGTGTGACTGTGCGAGTGAGTGCATGGAAAGTGGGAGGGGGGACATGTGAAATGAGGTTCACTTGAGTGTCCCCAGGTACTTAGTAACGTGTATTTCCACTCTGCCTCTGGTTGAGTGGTCCAAAGAAGAATGAACATCAGTACTGAGATCTTATTAAGGATGATCAGGTACAGCCCGTTCTGATATCCAGGCTATGTTTCAGATCACATTTGAGAACAAATCAATCTCCATACCTGAGCTCTGGATACTTTCTGGCCCCAAGCGCCACCCTTTCTGAGTGCTCCGCCTTTGGTGCTGTGGCCCTTAACAGATTGTGACACCTGCCCAAATTCCCTACGAGTGTCTCCATAATGACCGTACAAATGAGCTTGGGGATCCTCAGGGGAAAGTCGTTCCCCATGTTACACAGCCGGATCCCATGGGCCAGTTTAGGCAACGGCACAGATAACGCATGCTGGTGGCTAAGAACATCAGAAGGAGGCTGTTGGATCTGATCAGTAGTCTATCTAGTTCAGCATTGGTGGTGTGCATGATGGAGAAGACAAGCCAAAATTACACACACCATTCCCTGGTTCATCTTGTTAAAGCAGCTTCTGGAACGTGGTTCAACTTTGGGGATCCAAAGTGGCTTCAGTGTTGTTCCTCCCACCTCTATTTTGTCACCAGCACCACAACCCTGTGAGGTTGTTTAGGTCAAGAGAAGATGACTTCTAGGTGGCTAACTCTATCCTTATGTCCCACACTCACGTTGGACTGAGAAGACTCCTAAGTCGTTTCTCAAAATACTGTAAACATGAAGAACTTAAGATCAATTATTCAAAATCAAAGGTTATGGTCTTCTCTAAAGCCAAGAAAACTACCTCCTCAGTCTGGAGAATTGACAGTGTTCAATTAGAACAAGTCTTCAAATTTCTGTTAAGCCTCTGCTAAAGATAGAGGATTTGTTTTTTGCTCCAGGCTGTTGGCAACCCTAAACAAAATGAAATGGAATAGGGTGTGGATAAAGAAGAAGGGGTTGGGGCCAAAGAGAAGGAGGTGTGGTTAGAGAATAAAGGGGTTGTGCCAAAGAAGATAGGAGCCTAATTATACTCAGTCACCCAGAGCCCATGAAAACCTGGAACCGGCCCTGTTGTGAGGAAGCTCAGACTGAAAGAGAATGACTGGCCCAAAGTGCTCCAGGAGCAAATGTACATTTGAACCCAAGCCTCCCCAGCCTGATTCTGACTCCGTATCTGCTACACTGGCTCCCCACTACTGACTTCAACTATTGATTCTGATTAGAGATGGGCATGAAACGGGAAAATGGCAGTTCGTTGCAGTTTGTGGTTCTTCGTGTTTCACGAACCACGAACCACCATGAACTTGTTTGGTTTGCGAACCGGTTCGTTTGGTTCATCGGTTCGTCACTTCCAGGGCTGCAGAAGGTTTGCAGAAAGCCCATCCCCCCTTTGCCTAGGTAACAGATTGATCAGCGCCAGGCTGTTTGCAGTGATGAACCAAAAAACAAACCATATGAACTGCTCTAAAAAACCATAGCAGTTCTTCACGGTTTGTCAGAAAAGAGCTCCAACGAACCGATGGTTCACAAACCAAAAACCAGCCTGGTTCATGACGAACTTTGGTTCATATTTCAGTTCATGCCCATCTCTAATCTGATTCTGGTAGTGATTGTCCAAAATCTCTGACAAAGGCCTTTGCCAGGCTGGACTCTTGATGTCCTTTTTGAAGTGGAGACGTTGGGAATTGAACCTGGAAACTTCTGTTTGTAAAGGAGGGACCATAGGAACTACTATACCACTCCAAGTGTTTCTCCTTTAGGTTCTTACTGTCTGCTTTCTCCAGACTTGCAAGCTTGCTGGAAGGTGGGTTTGTGAGGGATCTCTCTTCCCACTTCCTCTAGAGCTTCTGACACAGCCGACAAAGGCAAAGCTGCCTCAGAGAGATAAGACGCCCGACTGAACGGTTTGCAGATGGCCATGCTATAAAATGGCACAAAGAACTCTTTAATTAAGTCTTCCTCTTCCCCACAGATTAAAATTCTGAAAAGATTAAGCGTGGCATTTGTATTATGTGAGGGGGAAAACCCACAACAATTACTCTAGCCTGCCTGGACTGATTTGAGCAGACGGCATGATTATGTTTTGTGTATGTTTTGGAAAGAGTTCCACAGGTTATCAAAACTGCATTGCAAAAGCTCTCTGCTCTAAAAGTAGGGAGGTTGTCTGGTCCCATGGTCATTTCTAACTTATTGTTTAGGGTCAGGGCTTTTTTTCAGGGGGAACGCGGGGGAATGGAGTTCCGGAACCTCTTGAAAATGGTCACATGGCTGGTGGCCCCGCCCCCTGATCTCCAGACAGAGGGGAGTTGAGATTGAGGGCAATCTCAACTCCCCTCTGTCTGGAGATCAAGGGGCGGGGCCACTAAACATGTGACCATTTTCTCTGAGGGCAACCCACTGAGTTCCACCACCTCTTTTCCCAGAAAAAAAGCCCTGTTTAGGGTGTTCCAACACTGAATGTTTAGACGCATTGTTCATGTCCAAGACTGTTGACTTGAATCATGTCATACATGAACAGATGGAAAATCCAAAGCTGGTTTGGCCTCATTCTTTTTTATAATAGGAATGCGCTCCCACAGTAACAAAGCCCCACGTTTCATCCTGTAAGAAACGTGCCCAGGTTTTCCCAATTGATTCCCTTTCCAGTGACTTTGGGGGACAGACATCCCTCAGTGAATTCCCTTGCAGTGGTCCATTTGGCTCTTGCTTCTTGCTCCAAGCAGTGTCTCCTGCCAATTTGGTTTGGTGCAAAGCTTTCCTCCTAGCCAGTGAGGCTAATCCAATATTATAAGTCTCTGGAAAGAATTCAATCTTCTCCCATCAATAGGCTATCTACTAGGGGCAAAGAGGGCATTAGAATTCATATTTGCTTACCCAAACAACAGCAAGGTTGTCTGTTTCTGAGACAGGAAGCAAAAAACCATGGATAATAAGGTTTTCCTCTGTTGGCGTTTGATATTAAGGAATTTCAACCACCGTCTTCCAGATGGCTACCATTCTACCTGAGAAACACTTTTTATAGCTAGGTTGTGTGACTTGCCTGCCTGAAATGTATAGAGAAAACAAAGCTCCATCTAAATTTTGCTCTCTGTTGCAATGTTTTCCAACAACCTTGGAAAGGCAGATGAAGCGAAAAAAGTGTATATTTTGTTAGGCTTTTGTGGCTTGACGCACACATGCACATAAATCTGTCAGTTAACTGTGCATAGTCACAGTTTTTATTTCCAAGTCTAAATGTGGGATTTTATAAGCGCATGGAATGGTAGAGCTTTTGTAGCCATGGATGGTAGGGAACACTTTGTCAATCTCAAATCCTGCTACCGATGAACAGAATAAACTTCTGCGTTCCCCTTTGCAATGAAGGGTCACCTTGGAACTCAAGCTTCCTCTTTCCCGTCATAAAAATTATTACACCTAACAACTAATCCTTTACATACACAGACAGGATGCTCACAGCTGGTTCCACATTCTTGTTACCTTTCAGGACAACATTATACGCTATTGATTTGTTGAAAGGCAAACCCATTTTACCTGAGTGTCCCTGGTGGCTTTTAAAGCTGTGATCAATATTTCCCTCTGTTAAATCGAGCCCTTTATCATAGATGCAAAGCAAACATGTTAACAACCTTGCCCTTCTTGCCGTGACTTTCCAGTACAGAAATATCACCAACCAATGCAAATGACCATTTAGCCAGTGGTAACTCACAAGGTTGTATAGAACAAAGATGTTTCAAGCTAGAGGCACACTGAGAGACTCTATACACAAGGTATCTTAAATGGAGACGCTCACGTGAAAGATCTTAAACTTGTTCTCCCATTATGGATACACATTCACTGCAGGGGAGACAGAATACACTTGAATATAAGACTACACAGAAGGTAAATCACTTGAGTGTCCCTGTGTAAGATGTCTTGTGTAGAGAGACTTAGCTACAATTCCTAGTGTTCCTTAATGAGAAGCAATGACTAAATTGTCTGTAGTGCAGGGACACTGGAGAGGCAGAGTTGCATAGCGGGTCAGACTATGATCTAGGATAGCCAAGTTTGAACCCCACTCACTAGGGAAGCTAGTGGCGCAGAGTGGTAAGCTGCAGTACTGAAGCCCAATCTCTGCTCATGACCTGAGTTCGATCCTGGTGGAAGCCGGCTTCATATAGCCAGCTCAAGGTTGACTCAGCCATCCTTCCGAGGTCGGTAAAATGAGTACCGTTTCCTGGGGGTAAAGTGTAGATGATTAGGGAATGCAATGGCAAATCACCCCATAAAAAGTCTTCCAAGAAAACATCGTGATACGACGTCCCCCAATGGGTCAGTAATGACTGGGTTCTTGCACAGGTTCAACCTCTTTCCTTCAGCTGTCTCAACAGGTAGATACAAAGGTATTCCCTATAAAGAAAGAGTTTGTACTTGCTCCTACAATGAACCTGACTCTGTGCAACATATCCTCCTTCTCTGTCCTCAGTACTCCTCTCTGCGTTTCTACCTGATGCGCCCCCTTCTGCTTTCTGCAAAGACCTTGACAGCTAATGAAACTAATTTCTTGCTATCTGACAAGTCCCCCGAAACCACCACATCTGTTGCCGAGTTCCTAGCACATTCATGCAAGCTAAGAGCACGAGTTTATAATACCTAGTGTTTATTGTACATTTTCCTTTTTACTTAGTGTGATATTACTGTGGGGTCTGACCAGTGGGGATCCCTTATTTTCGGTCCTATTGTATTTATTTATTTATCTATTCATTTTCTTCTTTCTCTTTTATTGTATGCCAGTAAAGGTAATTGAATTGATTGCTTGTACAGGGGACTACCTTTGCCTTTGCCTTTTACTGCTAGGGAAGATGGCTGGGTGACCTGGGGCTAGTTTCATACACACACTTTCAGCTTAACCTACTTTGCAGGGTTGTTGGTGAGGATAAAATGGAGGAGAGGCGCCACTTTCCATCCCCTTCGGGGAGATACGTAGAGTGTAAATGAATGTAAGTGGCATAGGAAGCCTTTAAATAGGATGGAACAAGTTCATGGAGGAGAGATCCATCAGCAGCTACTTGCCATGGTGAGTAAAGGGAGCCTCCATATTCTGTCTGAATAGCAGTGCCAGAAGTCGACATCAGGGCCTCTCTGCTTGGGCCGCTCTGCTCTGTTTGTTTGGCCCTCCAAAGGAACTGCTTGGCCACAGCGTGAAACAGGATGCAGTACAAGAGGGACCATGGGTTTCATCCCATATGAAGCACCTCTTCATATATGTTTCAATGTTCTTAATCATAATCATAATCATAATCATAATCATAATCATAATCACAATCATAATCACAATCACAATCACAATCACAATCACAATCACAATCACAATCACAATCACAATCACAATCACCTTGTGTTTATATAATGCTCTTCAGGACAACTTAATGCCACGCTCAGAGCGGTTTATGAAGTCAATGTCATTATTATCCCCACAAACAGATCCCCTGTGAGGTAGGTGGGACTGAGAGAGCTCTGAGAGAGCTGTGACTGACCCAAGGTCACCCAGCTGGCTTCCAGTGGAGGAGTGGGGAATCTTAACCACTATGCCAAATGTAAACTCAGTGTTAACTGACATGAGATTCTTACATTTTGTGTTGGGGAGGAAAAAAGTTACTTTGCAAGTGGGCCTCTAAAGCAGAGCAATTTTGAATATTTTTCCTTCTTCAAAGACTTGACACACCATGGATCTATCCTCCCCCCGCCCTGATCTGTCACAAGGAAATCGAGGCGTAATACCTAGCTCTCAGCTTGACTTCACAACAGTCCTGTAAGGTAGGTTAGGCTGAGAGAGAACAACTGCCCAAGGTAATCCATTGAGATTCCTTGGCTGAGCCTGGATTCGAACCTGGGTCTTCTGAATTATAGTTTGACATCTTAACCACAACATTGCAATGGCTCAGCAGCAGAAGTTTGCCACGCAGATGTACCCACACCATCTGTGTGTGTAAGGGCAAGGCTTTGCTACCCCTGAAAGGTACAATTTAAAGGAGCAAAGGCAGATTGCGCCAGCCCTTCCCCTGCCTTCCCTCCATGCAAAATTTTGTTTGCATGCCGGAAAGAAATAAATTCCAATCAAAGGCACTAAATTGCTATTCAGGCAGCAGGTAATTTGTTTCTTCAGGTTCCAAGTAGAAATTGCAGGAAGAAGGGTCGCTGTATGTCCTTCTGCCTCATTACCCACAACATGCCTTCTGCGTTCATGTGAGTGCAAACCGTATGCAGGGGGGAGAAAAAAGCAAAAGAAATGGGCAACGGAAGAACATCTTTCCACCTGAGCAAGCAAAAAGGCACAGATAAATTTCCAGTGAGGAAGAACTTAGTTATCCTGAAACATTCATAACCAATGCCAGTGCAGCTGTCAGAATCAAGGAAAAACCGGTCCCTCTGCTTCCTCTGCAGTCAGCTCTGTGTTCATCAGTAGGGCCGGCACGCCCATTGAGGCCAGGTAGGAGGTGGCCCCCGACGGGTGTTGGGGGTGGAGGCGTGCTCCACGGAGCTGGCGTGGCTGGGCCGCAGCTGCTGCAGCCAGCCAGCCCTGTGCCACCACCGCCGCACACGCCCCCAGCCGGGCGCAGCAGCCACGAGCCACTGCCAGGGTGGCGTGCAGAGCATGGAGAAGCCTCCTCCCGCCACCCCAGCCATCTGCTGGCCAATGCTCCCAGCTTGTGCTGCGTGACAACATCATCACGTGATGACATCATCACGCAGTCCGTGGCGTGCACGCGCATAGCGTGTGCATCGAGGGTGGCCGCAGGTGCCAGAAACCCTGGTGCCGGCAGTGTTCATCAGACAGAGATGCAGGTTGGGACACAAGATCCTATGAAGGATTGGGAGAGCGGTCCATCATATCCCGCATCCTGTTTGCAAGGTACAAAGGCGATGCTCTCACTGTCATTTGTTCCCAGCAGCTGGTATTCTGAGATATTCTGCCCCTGCACATGGAGGTTCCATCTAACTGCCAAGCATGACAGGTCTATGTACATATGTATAGGGTATCAAGTTGCCACTGACGTATGGTGACTCCAGCAAGGGGCTTTGAAGGCAACTGAAAAGCAGAATGGGTTTGTCATTGCCTTCTCCTACAAAATAACTCCAGCCGTTCCTGGTGGTCTCCCATCCAGGTTCTGACTGGGGCTGACCCGGTTTAGTTTCCTAGATGGGCTATACTATGCCACCTTCCCTGCCCCAGCTAACCATATTCTGCATAAATTTGTCTAATACTTAAAAAAAAATTAGTGACTGTGAACCCCATCTTGCGGAGAGCCAGTTTGGTGTAGAGGTTAAGAGCAGCAGGACTCTAATCTGGAGAGCCAGGTTTGATTCCCCACTCCTCCACTTGAAGCCAGCTGGGTGACCTTGGGTCAGTCACAGCTTCTGGGAGCTCTCTTAGCCTGACCCACCTCGCAGAGTGTTTTGTTGTGGGGATAATAATAACATACTTTGTAAACCGCTCTGAGTGGGCATTAAGTTGTCCTGAAGGGTGGTATATAAATCAAATGTTATTATTATTATTATTATTATTAGTAGTAGTAGTAGTAGTAGTAGTAGTAGTAGTAGTAGTAGTAGTTATGTTGTATGGAGCTGGAAGCACTTCAGTTTTGTCCCTCCATAATATATCACTAATTATCTTCACTAGGTGATCCAGAGGAGGAACATCCATAAAACAGACAGATGTTTCATTGGTTGTTGCGGATTTTCCGCGCTGTATAGCCGTGCTCTTGCCAAGACCACGACTATACAGCCTGGAAAATCCACAACAACCATCGTTCTCCGGCCGTGAAAGCCTTCGACAAGATGTTACACTCACTGATTTCATTTCTAGATCTCCTCTTTTGCTGAGACTCAAGGTGGATCGCTCAATTAAAACCATGCCATAAGAACTGTATAAAACATGCAACCGACAGAGAATAAAATTGGATGACAAAATTGGAGAGCAATGCATTAAAAACAGCATAAGGCGTGCAACAGACCTGGCGTGCGAAGCAGGTAACCAGTGCAACAGGGTAATATATGCAAAGGACAAAGAGATGGTAACGTTCCTGAAAATTCTCAGCTGTTAGCTACAACCTTATTCCTTGAGTGAGTTTTGCTTGGTGGTCAATTTCAGTTCTTAAGCAGAAAAGAATTCGAACGCATGTCCCTTATCTGGTTTGTATTACTGAAGGGAATACACCAAATCATAAGAAGGTCACTAAATACTTTTGTGCTCAAGGGTAGTTTATCATAGCTCATAATCTGGGCTATGAAACACATCATGCACTTCCCTGAATGTTACCCACAAATGCAAAATGTGTCATTGGGAATATAATTGAAATTGCAACATATAATTTAAAAAACCCTCCAAGTTTCTAGATCTCCTGGCTACAAAAATAGACTTTAAAAACAGAATGGTAACTGTTGAAATCTCAGAAGGTGACACGGAGCCAGATTTCCAGGTGGCTAGAGAGTTCGAGCTAAGCTTTCTTCCTGATACGCTAGTTTTCTAGTTGCAGGTGACTTAATTGTATGGATAGACGGGGGATGAAGGGTTCTCACTAAGCATTCTACCTGACACACTAGTTTTCTAGTTAAGGGGACTTTGTTGTATGGATGGAGGGGGAATTCGGCCATGTCCTACCTCTTTTCTCTTCTGCGAGACTGCAATCCGTTTAGCTCTGTTTCTTTTCCCTGTGGTGCTGTAATGGAAATGTCTGCTATCTCACAAAAACTGCAAATGCTTTCAGCTTTCCCAATCTGAACGACACACATTTTAGGAAGGAGAGTAGCTAGCTTCAGAAGTGTTCCCGGTAACTAAAGAGCCCAGAAAATGATGTTTTCCATCATCTGTGTTAATAATAGAGATGGGCACGAACCAAAATACAAACCAAAATTAAGCGCGAACCAGGCTGGTTCATTTGGTTTGTGTTTTGGTTCGTCACTGCAGACAGCCTGGTACCAATCAATCAGTTTCCTAGGCAACAGGGGATGGACTTCCTGCAGACCTTCTGCTGGCCTGGAAGTGACCTTCTGCTGACCAGGAAGTGATGGTTTTCTGACCTGGATGTGACGTTTTCATGAACCAAACGAACCGGTTCGCAAACCAGGGACAGGTTTGTGAAAGTTCGTGGTTCGTGAAATTTGATGAACCACGAACCACATGGTTTGAGGGTTTTTTGGTTAGTGCGCATCTCTAGTTAACAATTCACTGTGGGGGGCAGGGAGGCATGAATTGAGTGGAGCTTGGGTGGAGCTTCCACTTCCCTTCTTCCATCAAACTGGACTGAGATTCAAGGTGGCGGCTAAGAACTACATGGAGCATACCAGTTTGTATGCAATCCTGCAATTATTTGCCTGAGAGGAGCTATTTAACTTTTCCATTGCATACCTTTTTCCCTGCTGAGAACTTAGGTATACTTGTAAACTTTCTCCAGTCAGAATAAAAGTATTGGGGGAGGGATCTTTTACTCATTGAAAATTGCCACAAGTTGAAAGAGTTAAATACCTTCTTTCTCCACCCTGCATATTGGCCTGACTCTCTAAATCCCACCATCCAGCATGGCTGTAATATATATATTTTAAAAACCTTCATTGAAATAGTCACAGGGCTATATATAACCTCTGGTTGCAGTGCTGGTATCTGGACTACTGCACTTCAGAGTGCATGTGGGGCTTACCTAGTTGACTGCCCTCCATCCATACAAAACCAGATGTAGAAAACTAGCCATCCAGGAGAATGGCTGTAGCCTAGCCTTCTCTTCAACGTGGTAGTTTGGGACATTTTTCTGCCATTTGCCCTGCTGGAGTTGTCATCAGTACAAATAAGTTACATGTTACACAGCAGTGGAAGCAGTGGCTCTTTGGGGCCATTTCAGTTCGGGTCAGGAAAACGAAATAGAAGAGAATGTTTAAGCCTCCTCTCCCTGTATGCCATGGTCCCAATCCAAATCAGGCACACCCCCTGTGTGCCTGGGAAGTGCATACCTCCAGAACAAGCCTCTCAACTCAGGGACATCCCCAGGGAAATCCTAATATGTAGGTTGGTCCTTAAAACTCTGTTCCTTCTTCACATGGACTTACCCATACCTGCTTCCTCCCTGTAGCATCCTCTCCAGGACTGCCGTCTGCTTAGTCAGTACCATCAAGGCACACAATGAAGGGTAATGTCTCTGATATCTCTGTTACTAAACAGGCCCATCCTGACTTGGATAGCCCAGGTGAGCCTGATCTCATCAGATCTCAGAAGCTAAGCAGGGTCGACCGTGGTTAGTAATTGGATGGGAGACCTCCAACGGAGACTAGGGTTGCAGAGGCAGGCAATGGTGAACCCACCTCTGTTCATCTCTTGCTGTGAAAACCCCAAGAGGGGTTGCCATAATTCAGCTATGAATTGAGGGCACTCTCAACCGCTCCACCAAGTGGGACCGTTCCTTGTGAGATGCATGGTAGGCTGGTTGATAGGGAAAGGAAATCAAGGCTGCCGGGCAGAGCCATTCATAAATGCTACCTTTGTAGCAAAACAGTTTCTTCTGTAAGTCATGAGATCTTTTGTGTGTTGGGATTTGGGGAGGGGTATGTTTCAAATTTGTACTGGCTCCAGAGACACGAGGACATATATGAGGCTGCCTTATACTGAATTCAACCATTGGTCCATCAAGATCAATACTGTCTACTCAGACAGGTAGCAGTTCTCCAGGATCTCAAGCAGCAGTCTTTCACATTGCCTGGAAATGCCAGGGATTAAAGCTGAGATCTTCCGCATGCTAAGCGGATGTTCTAACCACTGAATTGTAGACCCTCTCCAACAGGACAGGAGATGTGTGCCCTAAACTGATCGATGCCCGAGATCCTTTTAAACCAGAGATGCCAATAATTCTGAACACAAAATGGCTGATTCCGCACATGTTGGATAATGCACTTCCAATCCTCTTTATAGATCATTTGGAACTGAATTTTTGTGTGTGCGGAACAAAAAATCCACCTCAAACGATTAATAAAGTGCATTGAAAGTGCATTATCCAACGTGTGCGGAATCAGCCAATGTTTGGACCTGCATATCGGCCCATTGAAAACCCTATGCTCTTTGGTGGAGTCGATTCATGCTTCTAGCTGTGAGCCATAGTGAGAGCTGAACCAACCCTAAGAGAACACGTTTGAACTGCTTTATTTTATTTTTTTGTAAAGCTCCCAAAGTCTCAGCTGTTGACGACTGCTGTCTAAATCCAATTAGTTCTGGTGTCAGTGGTGAGGGTAATGGTTCTGCTCGTACTGATTTTTCTTTTGCAAAGAGGAAAAGGGTGTCCCTACGTCCTTTGGTGCTCCCCCAGGTGAATGCATTCCTGCCCTCTGTAGCATGTTCCCATGTGCCCTCCCCCCAGCACATCTGGCTGCACGGCTTTTGGGGCCTTTCCTACTATCTGCCATTTACTCTTTCTTACCCTCTCCACTCCACATCCCTGGGCACTTGAGCACTCCAACGGCTGGTGAGTCAATTGCGGCATGTTTGAATGCACTCTTCATTATTCTTGAGAGTTAATGGGGAACTAATGACGGAACAGCTGCTGACGGTTCTGCAATGCGCTGGCACAAATTCTCCCTTTTAGCATCTCTGCTTCCTTTTTTGGGGGGTGGGGGGGATTAGAAACTCTTAAAGGTGGCGATTATGCTTAAAGAGTCTTAAGCAAGCATCTAGTCATACAAAAAGAGAATACGCTTTGGACCAACTGTCGTTGCTGAATCATTGCCTTTCCAAGCTGTCTAGTAGTGTAATGAGAAGGACAAGGGGTGGGGGTAGGAAAGAGAAAAATCAAGCTGGAATATCGCCTAGTGTACATGAGTCTCTGCTCTGTGAATACGAGGGAAAGTGATCTGTAGTTTGAATAAGTAAAGAATGTTCATTATGGAACTGTTGTTGCTTGTTAATTTAATTTTCAGCTTCGTGTGGTTGTGCATGCCGGGCTGGGCTTGGGCCATGAGTTCAAATCCCTATTCAGCCACAAGGCTGTCCAGGCAATTTTGGTCCAATCATCATGTACATCTATTCAATGGATTTAAATGATTCATTGCCTGTTCTCGGGCATCTCTGGGAAATGTAGTTAAATGACATGGAGGTGGGCAAGATGCCCTCTTCTGCAGCTTCATTTTTCAAAGCAGGTCATGGAGGTCCCGGTAAGAGGCTAGTGTTGTAGGGCTTCGATTCAGTGAGAAAGGTCAGAAGTGCTGGGGTTGCCAACCTCCAGGTCTGCCGAAACTGGCAGAACACACTCTTGGATTATGCTGTATCTGAGTCTATGACCCTGGCGGGGCATTCCTGGGGAAGTGCAAAACATTTTAGTTCTGTTGCTTGCCAGCCCCTATCTAGCTTCCGAATGCACAACTCGAATCCATGGCTTTGACTGGGCTGAGCCTCCTTCTATCCCACATGTCCTTCCAGTTCTTACTCAGCGGTTTCTTCCATTCATCTCTTCTCTGGGGCTCTGGCTAGAACCCTCAATTGAAAAATGGGGACATTTTTGAACTAAGGTGGTGAAGAATTGTTGATGCTAGGAAAATCCAGAGCAATCTTCTCCCGGATCCTGGATCTTCAATCGCCTCTTCTATTTCTCCTCCAAAAGCAACAAATATTGAGGCGTAGCAGGTAAGAGTCGCACATCCTGTTTTGCTAAAGAGCAAAGAACCCTGGGGTTTTATCTAGCGAGAGCAGGATGGAATTTGATGTGTTTGTTGAAAGGAATAAAATACTTTGCCAGAATGCAAAGCTGTTTGCTACCCTGCATCCCACCGAGGCGAGCAGAATGCGGGGAAAGGGAGGGGAGTGTTGAATGGAAGAGAAAAAAGGGGATTAACAAAAGCGGCAATTGCTTTGGCAATCTCACTGTTAAAAAAATCTCTCTCTGCTTTGATGCACTATCCTCTCCAACTAATGTTGCCAGCCTCCAAGTGGGGGCTAGAGATCTGCCAACTGATTACAACTGATCACTAGAAGATAAAGGTGAGTTCCCCTGGAGGAAATGGCTGCTTTGGAAGGTGGAATCTATGGCATTCTTCCCAGTTGAGGCACCCTCTCCTCCCCAAACTCTGCCTTCCCCAAACTCCACCCTGAAATCTCTGGAAAGTTCCCAAACTGGAGTTGGCAAGCCTATCTTCAACATAAAGGCATCCTGCTAACTTGATGTTTCTCCTTTAAGCAGAAGAAATCCTGCAGAACAGAGAATTCGGGAACTCCTCTTCTTGTTGCCTTTGACCTGGAAGAGTGTAACAAGAGATCAAGGAGCCTCCTCGTTTTCACCTTCTTTCATCTCATTCAAGGTCTGGTTGCCCAGATTCAGATCAACGGGTCCTTCCTTATCCTGTTCCTCAGGGCTTTTTTTCTAGGAAAAGAGGTGGTGGAACTCAGTGGGTTGCCAGCACAGGGGGCAACTCCTGGCAAGAGGTGGTTCCCCTGGTACCACACGCACGTACGCAAGTGCGCACACGCTCCCAGGACCGCACAATCATGTCACTTTGGGTCAGCTGGAACAAGGGGGGGAGTTTTTTAAAGTTTAAATTGCCCTTGGCGAAAATGGTCACATGGCCAGTGGCCCCACCCCCTGATCTCCAGAAAGAGGGGAGTTCAGATTGCAATCTAAACTCCCCTCTGCCTCCACCGCGTTCCAGCTGAAAAAAAGCCCTGCTGTTCATAGTCCCCCTGCCTACTCTTGCTTCCATGCTGTGCTGAAGAGGGGAAGATTGCTAAGCAGTCCAGGAAGAAGGGACGTGGCTACCCCCACATCTTTTAGGCTAGAAAAAGTTGTAAAGCCACATTGGTCCATGCAAAATCCTAAGTCAGGAACAAAATCTGTGTCATACCTTTTATTGAAGAGCCCCGTGGTGCAGAGTGGTAAGCTGCAGTACCGCAGCCCAAGCTCTGCTCACGACAACCTGAGTTCAATCCTGCCAGAAGCCAAGTTCAGGGAGCCGGCTCAAGGTTGACTCAGCCTTCCATCCTTCTGAGGTCAGTAAAATGAGTACCTAGTTTCCTGGGGGTAAAGTGTAGATGACTGGGGAAGGCAAACCACCCCGTAAAAGTCTGCCAAGAAGACATCGTGATGCGACGTGCCCCCATGGGTCAATAATGACTCGGTGCTTGCACAGGGGACTACCTTTACCTTTTATTGTTACCTTTTATTGTCACCAAATCATTGTGCAGTCTCTGGAGCTCAAAGAGCTCTTTACTCAGCTGGACGTTACAAAACTAAAAAAGATAAACGGAGAGAAGGTAGAAGTCTGGGACTGCGAACTTCAAGTCTGATCTGGCGGGCCTCTTTTGTGCATTGCTAGCAGGCAGTTAGCATCTTCACTCCGTTGCAGAGATGAGAGTTACCGCCCGGTCTCTGGGAGGATGCATTCAGTCAATGCCTTTGATTCATTGTTCTCTCCATGAAATATATAAATGCCCAAGGCCCTTAAGAAATCCTCTCACATGCCAAATGAAAAACACAGCTCCTTTGCAAGCTGAGAGCCATAGGAAGCCCTTTTCTGTTATGCTGTATTAACAACATTTCAGTTAAGGTGTTCCGCAAGGCAGTAAAGTCAATGGGAGACCAAGGTTGAAATCCCCACTCTGCCATGGAAGCTTGCTGGGTGACCTTGGGCCAGTTGCATATTCTCAGCCTATGCTACTTCACAGGGTTGTTGTAGGAATAAAAGAAAGGAGAACGAAGTAAGCTCCTTTGGGTCCCCATTGGGGAGAAAGGCAGGGTATTAATCAAGAAAATAAACACAGTTCATAGGGAGCTTGAGTGCAGAGTGGCGCAGAGTGGTAAGTGGCAGTACTGCAACCCAAGCTCTGCTCATGATGACCTGAGTTTGATCCTGGCGGAAGCCAGGTTCAGGTAGCCAGCAACTATGCGAATAACCGTGCCCAACTAACTAAAATAAATATGTAGAATCCTCAAATTCAATTCAAAAGAACTTTTAAATATCATTCAAGAGTACAAATAACAACAACAGTGTGTTCCATACATACATACATATGTACATATGGCAACAGTGTGTTCCATACATACATACATACATACATACATACATACATACATACATATGGCTAACGCCACTTAGTGAATTATAGCTTTGCACTTTGCACGTGAAAATCTTTTGACTGGAGGATTTAACTAATGAGAATTAACATCAATCAAATTGGTAATTGAGTAACTGCTTTGAGAAAGGGGAATCCGGAACGGGCACCTCTTGCTGGCGATCCCGTCAGCAGTTACATCTTTTGAATTTTCCTAGTGGCATGTGCAATAATATGTTTGGATATAAGGAATTATTGAATATTTGAATATTTGAATGAAATTAACATATGTATGTATGGAACACACTGTTGTTGTTATTTGCACTCTTGAATGATATTTAAAAGTTCTTTTGAATTGAATTTGAGGATTCTACAGATTTATTTTAGTTAGTTGGGCACGGTTATTCGCATAGTTGCTGGTTTGGTTCCGTGCCTCTCTCTGTCTGTTTTTGCGGGTTCAGGTAGCCGGCTCAAGGTTGACTCAGCCTGCCATCCTTCCGAGGTTGGTAAAATGAGTACCCAGTTTCCTGGGGGTAAAGCGTAGATGGCTGGGGAAGGCAATGGCAAACCACCCTGTAAAAAGTCTACCAAGAAAACGTGTGTGACATCCCCCTATGGGTCAGTAATGACGTGGTGCTTGCACAGGGGACTACCTTTACCTAATGAGCTTGAGCACATCTCGTGGCTTTGCATAGGTTTTGCTAATCTTATTCAAATTACATACTCATACCAAGTATGAGAATGTGCAATGGTTTCCTGTCCCAAAGGAGCACATCAAAGCCAGATTTGGAAAATCAGTTTGTTTAGGCCAATTTTGCATAAGACTCCCAATATCCAGGTGCTTATCTACACACTACTGAAACCGGGCAGGGGGGCAGTCTGCTGAAATTTCCATGAGAGTAAACCTGCTGCTAATCTTCAGACGAGTGGCTGCAGCTTCTCTTCCTAATGTGAAGAATTTGCAAGAGAATCGCACAGCTTGCCTTTGAAATCAGGGGAGTTGTATTTCTCATTTTGTCCAAATGCAAAAATGTGTGTGGGGGGTGGGGAGATAGGGTGGCCAATCTCTGGGGCTGAGCAGGGCTGGAGATATGACAGAATTACAACTGATCTCCAGTCCACAAAGATCAATTCCCCTGGAAAAAAATAGCTGCTTTGGAAAGTGGCATCATACCCCTCCCAAACTCCAGTTTGGTGTAGTGGTTAAGAGTGCAGGACTCTAATCTGAAGAACCAGATTTGATTTCTCACTCCTCCACTTGAAGCCAGCTGGGTGACCTTGGGTCAGTCACATCTCTCTCATAGCTCTCTCAGCCTCACTCACTTCACAAGGTGATTGTTGTGGTGATAATAATGATATACTTTGTAAACTGCTCTGAGTGGACATTAAGTTGCCCTGAAGGGCGGTATATAAATCGAATGTTGTTGTTGTTGTTGTTCTCTCAAGGCTCTGCCTCCAAATATCTGGGAATTTTCCAACTAGAGGTTGCCAACCCTAAGAGGAGGGAGAACATTTGTTTATTTATTTAGAATATTTCTATGCTTCCTCTTTGGATTGTGATGTGATGTGGGAAGGAGGAGAGAAAACTGAAGTAAAAGGCTGTCTGGACTGAATGTTGTCCAATTACCCCTACATTCTGGCCTCTTTTTTCCTTCTGCTTATACCTCACCCACAACAATATCAATAAAAGGTGGGAGGGGACATGCTTTTATGAATTGGATGGCAGTGTGTAGCTTTGTGTTCCCTCAGGGGCTTTTATTTGTGATCCTAATAATGTTGTTCTTCATAGTAAGGTGATCAGAGACCTCTTTCCAACAATGAGTTTGACTGGACAGACAGCACACAGTTGGAACAGTACAACAAGCAAAGATTTATTTGCTGGAAATAAGTTGTAGAAACAATTAAAGATTTCGTGTGGAATGAATAATAAGAACAACTGTACAACGGCTTGCATTCCTCTCCCCAGAGGTTATGTTTTTTCCCACGGGGAGTTGACTGTTTAAAGCTGAGCCTAAGTTGAAAACACAGGCACTGAGGGGGAAATTATTGCCTTTTCCACAGACGGGTTCCCAGCATTTCAGATCCGTTTGTGCCTCTTTCATCACAGCGGATGGGCTGTGATTTAAGAACTAGGCTGCTCTTTTAAACTCTCAGAGAACTTGGTCTCGGTACTAGAAAAGTCAGATTTTGGACTTGCCCTTTACAGGACATTTTTCAATCTCTTAAAACAAAGTATTTGCCCTGCCCTGCTCCCAAATCCTAATTAAAAAGCTCAAAATTAAAGTCTGGTTGCCCTGTCCTGGGTAGTCCAGGCAAACCTGATCTTGTTAGATCTTGGAAACTAAGCAGGTTTCGCCTTGGTTAGTAACTGGATGGGAGACCACCAAGGAAGAGCAGAGACAGACAATGGGAAAATATCTCTTTTAGTCTCTTGCCTTGAAAACCCCAGCAGGAGTTGCAGTAAATCAGCTACGACTTGACAGCACTTTCCACCACCAAAAAAGCCTGACCAAGCTTACATGGTTATCCAGAGCCACAATCTCCCTGTCCCCTTTGAGCAACTCACTCCCCCTCCCATCCAGGGATGTTCCAGGGGCTCTGATTGGCTGAACAGTCTTTAGAACTTGCTTGAAGACAGAATCCCCAGGAACGGTTCAGAGCTAGGAGACAGGTGGAACTTTGGGGCTGATTGCTACAATTCCTTCATCGTGGAAAGAGGCTGTCCAGAGCCAGCTTACCTGAAAGCAAAACCTGCAGACGAAAGCCACAGCAAATGCCAAAAGAAAAATTCTGTGGAACTTGGAAACTTGCACACCATTCTGTTTCATTTTGCTTGGTCCTAATCCAAGGTACTAGGAGCCTCATGGTGCAGACTGGTAAGCTGCAGTACTGCAGCCCAAGCTCTGCTCACGACCTGAGTTTGATCCTGGTGGAAGCTGGGCTCAAGTAGCAGGCTCAAGGTTGACTCAGCCGTCCATCCTTTCAAGGTCGGTAAAATGAGAACCCAGTTTCCTGGGGGTGAAGTGTAGATGATTGGGGAAGGCAATGATAAACCACCCCGTAAAAAGTCTGCCAAGAAAATGTCGTGATGAAACATCCCCCCATGGGTCAGTAATGACTTGGTGCTTGCACCTTTACCTTTAATCCAAGGCACTATCTGGTTTTTGGGCTTTGATCCATTTGGTCCGTTACAGTGGGGGTGGAGAAAATTAGCATTGGTAATGAGACAAGAAGCCTTTATCTCGATTCAGTCCAAGTGGATGCATTGCCTTGAGCTTCGTTATCAGTTGCAATTCAGCCGTCTCTCTTTCTAATCTCCCTTTGAAATTTCTCTGCAGGAGAACTGCTACTTTTAGGCTTCCTGTCTCATTACCAATGCTAATTTCTCCAAACCCACTACCCCTCTGCATACCCCACCCTATTCAATCACGCCTGCCTTTGTCACTCACCGGCTATTATCCTTCGGCTTCTGTAATCACTCCACTCTCCACGATATGACAGATGGACTCACATTTTAGCTGTATCTGAAGAAGTGAGCTGTGGCTCACAAAAGCCCGTACCCTATAACTAATTTTCTGAGGACGAAACTACAAGTGACGAATGACACTTGAACGGCAAGTGTATTCCTCCTTGTTCACTTGCCCTTCACTTGCTCTCCACTTGATCCACTTGCCGTTCAAGTGTCATTCATCACTTGTAGCTTGGCCCTTAGTCTTATAGATGCTACTGGACTCTTGCGCTTTTCAAACACTTCATAGAGTTTTTACACAGTTTCCATCAGTATCTGTGATTGTTGGTTAACTAGATTTAGGGAAAGACTTCTCACATTTCTGCTTCTAAAAAATATTACATCTTTGGACAGAAACACTGATGTCATTGACTCCGGTTTTGTCTTTGGCATTAAAATTCAGTGTAATGCTTGTGTTTTGCCACTAGAGGTTGTTGTAGGTCAGCACCTAGCAAAAGGGTGGGCTTGGCCTTTAGCTTGCTGAGAAAGTTTCCAGTGGACCCATTGGGGCCCAGAAGCAAGCTGAGCCAAAGATCCTGCTGTGCTGGCAATGCCACTAGAGCCTCAGGGATGACTGCAAGGGGTATATGTTCACCCATTGCTTGTTGGGATATATTCTTAAGACCAGGGCTCATTTCGAGGGGGAACATGCCGGAACGCAGTTCCGGCAGTTCACCAAAGAGGTCACATGTCAGGTGGCCCCGCCCAAAACAGCCAGGATAGATGATGTCAGAGGGTGTGACATATGCAAATCAGTTATGCTAATGACACACTGCTGGTGATGGCAATGGGCGTGGCATATGCTAATGAGCTATGATAATGAGTTCCTCCAGCTCTTTTTCTATGAAATGACCCCTGCTTAAGACTTACGTTAGCAGAGTTTAGCAGAAATGTGCATTGGACATAATAAGAACACACAAACACTCCAGTTTACCTCTAAAAATAGTTTACTACATAAAAGGGTAAAAGGTTACATTGGAATAAAATAAGAAATGCCTTACTAGCTACATCTTGCTAGCTTCTAGACTAGACAGAGACTTTCCTCTGACTGTTACATCCTAGATAGTAAAAACAGACTAGAGAGTGAAGACAGAACTTAGACTGAACAAAGAGCAATAAAACTTCAGTATAACTTTCCACTTAATTCCCGCCCCCCCTAAATCGGTTGCCCAACAGAGAATCCTACAGTAATTCTGCTTCACTAAGAATAGAGACTCCCCTTTCTATGGCAGGAATGAAGCCTAAGTGGTTCTATGCAAATAGGTTTACTAACTAAGTAACACAAACAGTTTAACTCTTTCATGACTGAACGTCAACACTTGCTAATTTCCAATATTGCTGCCCTGGCCTGAATCCAAGCCAAGTTCTCCCAAGCAAGGCCGCTTAGCGCCGTTAACTCCAGGGCTGTTTTAATGTCACAGACTATTCCAGCGAGTGGCTGCTGCTACTTTGTGTAGACAAGGCAATATGAATAAATAAACACATTTAATAATGTATGTAAATTTATGTAAATGACAGTTATGCTTGTACTTGTTAGCGCGCTATTAGGTACAGTCTTGTGTTTTCATGTCTTTTCTTATCTAAGTCACGGATTTCCATTACCTCTCGGCGCACTGCAAATTGCTATAAATTCATCCTCCTCATTTTGATGGCTGGAGAACAGCAATAATTGGAGGGGAAAGGGGGACAGCGTGTGATCTTTAGCGACCGAGGGGCTACTATGTTTAATAAAATGTTCCATCACTGCCAAAAATATATGTAAAAAAAAAAAAGTCTTTTGAAACAACATGTTCCCTTATGCTAAGAACGGCTGGTCCTCCCTAGCGAAGCTCCATAGGAGAGATTATAAGAAGCAAAATCCAGTTACCGTAGCAACCCTCTCCTTCTCCCTGGGAATTCAGAGTCTAAATTTATTTCAAGTTGAAGATCTAAAAACAGCTGACAGCTTTCCAACCGAGGTGCACTTTTAACCACCTAAATTAACCTGCATTTACAGGGCAGATGCTGATTTAATGGAGGACCGCTTCACACCTGATGATTTTCTAACATGGAGATAAGCCCTCCCTCCTTGTAGGGGAAAAATTTGAGGGACCAGGTTGAAAGTCCTCGCCCTGTTCACTGTTCATTTTTGTTAGTGTCAAAGAGCACCTGCTGTTTGGGGGCAAATTTTTTCTGCCATTGATTATTATAAACATATTTGTGTTGGTCTTTTACAAAAATTCGTCGACTGCTGTTGCTGCTTCTGTTTTCTGTCCTCTTTGTGTCCTTATGGTTCTCAGCATCATCTGATTTCATGCTACATCTGATGAGATGTCACAGATTCCCGTAAATAAACAGAAAGACTTCAATTTCCAACTCATGCATGCTAGCAGCTCGGAGCCATTTCCCTGCCTCAGGTGGGTATTTACCCATCTCCAGCCCCATTTTCCCATTCCTGAGGAGCTGAGGAGCAGGAGAAGAAAATGGCTGCCCCATAGTGATGTTCTAGGAATTCCTCCTAGTCTCTATGATAAAGACCATAGACACTAGGGGAAGCAGCCTAGAGCGTCTCCTGAAAGTGGATGACATCCCCCTCCAACGTCACTCTCCCCAGGCATGGCCTCCCGAATCTCCTAACATTCCCCAAAGCAGTGTTGGAAACCTAATTCAATTCCTCTCAAGATTCACCTTGGTTTATTGTTTGGTCCTACGCTTGCTGGCCTTTGAACTATGGTGCGTGTGTGTAAAAATCAGGCAAGTTTATGAATGGATTCATTTATTTGTAATTTGCATTAGGATTTTGTTCTTTAGCGTCATCATTCTGAAATTTCCATTGGAATAAATCTGCTCCTAATCTCCAGGTGATGTGGCTGCAATTTCTTGTAAGCCATCTAGAATTTATTTAAAATAGATAAGATTAAAACAAATAAATGGATCATAACCCAGGAAAGCAGCAACACAGGAAACTTACTGATCTATGCACACTTACACACCTGGCTATGGTTTCCAGGAGTCCTGTGTCATTTCCCTAAAGAACAATTCAATCCTACACCCTTGACTTCAAAGGGTAAAATTGTGCTCAGGAATATTCTGTAAGCGACTTACAGTAAAATCCTAAGTAGAGTTACTCCTGTCTAAGCCAATTGATTTCAATGGGCTTAGATTAGAGTAATTCTGCTTAGGATCCAGAGGAGTTAGCCGTGTTAGTCTGTAGTAGCAAAAGAGTAACAGTCACACTCCAGTTTGCTCCATGTGACTACACTCACGTGTTCAATAACAGTCCCTTCTAAACTGCTAAAAGTATTCAAGTTTCCCCCGCCTCCACCTCCATTCATTGGAATGCTCATCTCGACACTTTCTCACACCTTAAAGAAATGCAAATTGGCAAGTCAAAGGAGCCTACAGTACTTGTTCTTGCAGCAAAATCAGAGCTGAATTGGCTCTTTGCCCTCCGGAATCACTTGCAGATGCGATCACACAAAGGGAGCTTCCATGAAAGCGGCATTCACGTGCGCCGAGTAAGAACAGCCTGCATGTGAATTGAGGACTACACATACAATCTTGCATTTGAGCATCCCTACTAATGTGTATTACCACCCTAAAAGATGCTGGTTTTTAGCAACCTCATGGTCATCTCATCTACCTCTGTCCTCCGTCACTCTGCATTCTCCCTTGCTGAAACTCCTTCTTGGCCCCCTGCAGTGTAAATGGATGACTCTGAAAGGATATGTTGATCGATGTATTGTCCAAGGCTTTCACGGCCGGAGAACGATGGTTGTTGGGGGTTTTCCGGGCTGTATTGCCGTGGTCTTGGCATTGTAGTTCCTGACGTTTCGCCAGCAGCTGTGGCTGGCATCTTCAGAGGTGTAGCACCAAAAGACAGAGATCTCTCAGTGACACTGAAAGATCTCTGTCTTTTGGTGCTACACCTCTGAAGATGCCAGCCACAGCTGCTGGCGAAACGTCAGGAACTACAATGCCAAGACCACGGCAATACAGCCCGGAAAACCCCCAACAACCATCGATATGTTGATCGCTTCTGCGAGCTTAAAAGTTTGTCTCCCCAAATAGCAGGAGCCACATAAACATGTTTATAAGTCAGCTGAACAACTTGCATGTTCTATGAAAGATAAACGATCTCTGTAAGTTTATATTGAAACTACAATTTCATACATAAAGAGCTAATTAATATGATGAATTGGAAGCAGCTGAAGACTCCAGCTCTCTTGGTACCTTGTTCATTTGTCTGATTTTAGAGATTCCTTATTTTAGAGATCAGTTCAAGGTATTGGTTGTCACATACAACGCTCTTCCCAGCCTTGGCCCTGCATACTTATGGGACTGCCTCCCTTCCTATCTTCCTTCCTGGCACCTTTGCTCATCTGAACAGGGTCTCTTGCAGGTGCCACCCTACACTTGGGCGAAATCAACAGCAGCTGTAAATGGGCTTTCTCTGTGGTGGCCCCTACCCTGTGGAATGGCCTGCCTGAGGAAGTCAGGAGAGCCCCCACTCTCCTAGCTTTCCACAAATGATGCAAAGCTGAATGATTAAAAAGGGCTTTTGTGTTGTAGGGAGGGGCTCTCAGATGCTTTGCTAATGAGTTAATGACCATAGACTTATGGTTGTTGTGGGTTTTCCGGGCTGTATTGCCGTGGTCTTGGCATTGTAGTTCCTGACGTTTTGCCAGCAGCTGTGGCTGGCATCTTCAGAGGTGTAGCACCAAAAGACAGAGATGTCTTTCTCTGTCTTTCTCTGTCTTTTGGTGCTACACCTCTGAAGATGCCAGCCACAGCTGCTGGCGAAACGTCAGGAACTACAATGCCAAGACCACGGCAATACAGCCCGGAAAACCCAAAACAACCATCGTTCTCCGGCCGTGAAAGCCTTCGACAATACATCGACCATAGACTTCACCACTATATTGCTGTACATACTATCTGTTGTCTTAAATATGTGCTCCTATGAGCTACCTGTGTTTCATGTGGTCTAATGTCAGCCCTAGAATTGCTTATGTTCCGTTTCAGCATTTCTTCAACTCTGTATCAGATTCTTACTAATTGTTGGGATTTAGCAAGTGTTTCCGTTTCAGTCATGAAAGAGTAACACAAAACTGTTTGTGTTACTTAGTTAGTAAACTTACTTGCATGTAACCGCTTAGGCCTCGAATAAGGATTCCCGTCATAGAAGGGGATTCTCTAAGCATAATGAAGAAGAATTAGGTTTTTCTATTGGGCAACCTGTTTATTGGGGTGGGGGGTGGGGAATTAAGTGATGCTATATACTGAAGTTTTATTGCCCTTCGTTCAGTCTGAGTCTTGAGCAGTCTTGAGGGGGCCAATTAAAGATACCTTTTCTAGCAAGATGTAGTCAGTCTAGCAATTTCTTATTTTCATCCAATGTAACCCTATTGTTTTAAATCCTTTAGTAAATTGTCCCTACAGAGCTATACTGGAGTCTATGTCTGTTCTCATTCATTCCAATGCACAATTTTGCCTCAAACTCTGCTAATTTTCCTACACTAATGCTATATCTTTGTAAGCTTGTGTTTATTTACCCTATGGCATTGTTTATGGAAAGATCCTTAAAACTGAGTGTACTAATCTCACGCTGTGTAATCCGCTTTGAGTCTCAGTGAGAAAGGCGGACTATAAATGACATACATAAATAAAAATAAACTGTGTGTTAATCTCCAGGAATTTCCCAAACTGGAACTGGCAACTGTAGTCCGGCATCTCAGATGCTGGAAACAGGAAACAGGAAGAGGTGGCCAGGGGACCACCAGTTTTCATTAGGGGTGGGGAGGGAACTTGGACTCCCCTGTTTCTCCAGTGAAGCCCCTTGCTGATCAGGAAGCATAGCAGGGCTGTGGAGGCAATAAGATTGCCATCCCCTGGCTGGGGCATTCCTGAAGGTCTGGGGGCAGAGCCTTGGGAGGGCAGAGTTTGGGAAGGGGAAGGGGCTCAGCAGCGATGTGATGCCCTAGAGTCCATCCTGCTAAGCTGCCATCTCTTCTGGGAGAGCTTCAGGCCCTACCTGGTCGCTGGCAACCTTGTGTAGCAGGATTTGGCCAAGACAAATAGAGGCATGTGCTTGAAGGAAGATCCATGAAAAATCCCCCGTCCTGTGTCTTTTACCTTGGCCAGATGATGGGAGCAGTGAGAGAAACTCATCCATAATCTCCCGTGCAGAACCTGGCTTTTAAGAGCGATGGCTCTGTGAGAGGGCTGCGTCAGCGGCTGCTGAGCTAGCAAGAGCAGGGTTTGATTGAATGCGTCCTGGCACTGTTGAGGCAGAGGACAGGATGAGGGCCAAAAATTTCCACAGAGCTCCCTGCCTTCCTGCAGTATGAACGCACTCTCCCCTCACAGTCCTTTGCTCCTCTTTATCCTGTAAAGTCCCCTGGTTCCCGCACTGAGGAATGAAAAAGTAATAAAACCAAATACAGGCAAGGGTTGTACGCAAGAGCAAGGAGGGGTGATATGCCCTACTCCCACCAAGGAAGCTCATTTTAGCCCACCACTAACAGCCTTCCTGAGGTGGCCAACTGCCATGTGGGGTCTGGAGTTCTCTCACGGCCAGGCTACAAGTGACAAAAGGCACAGGTTGGACACTTGCCAGCTTCCCTCAAGTTTTGATGGGAAATGTAGGCAGCTTGGCGGAATGTTGGACAAGTGACAGTTGAAAAGTCCATTGGACAGCAGGCGGAGAGCCAAGCTATGAGACCAGGATGCCTACATTTCCCATCAAAACTTGAGGGAAGCTGACAAGTGTCCAACCTGTGTCATTTGTCGCTTGTAGCCTGGCCCTCAGAATGATGATGGATCTCCAGATCACAGAGATCAGTTCCCCAGAGGTTGGTTTTATCCCATAAACCATAATCTCCCTATAATCTAGAGACTGGCTGAAATTCCAGGGGGACCCACATGGAGGTTGTTAACAGTACCCCGAAGCATGCCTCCATGGTGGCCAAATTTTAAGTAGCCAGTCCCAGCCTGAGACCTCCATTTATCAAGAGGTCTCTGTGGTATCTTCCCTCTAGTGGGAAAATAACAATGGACTTACTTTCCCGTTTGATTTGTACAGAAGTACTTTTCTTTTTTCTTCTTGCCCGTGAAGATCTTCCAGAACAACTCTGCCAAAAGAGCCTGCAAAAAGAAAGGGGAATTGCTGTGACTTTAGGGAAGATAAATCAGGTGTCAGCACAATTGCCTCCACTGTCTCTTTTTGCTCAAGAGATAAAGAGAGAGAGTCAACTACATTCTTACTTATACAAGCGTCCCTTCCATCTCTGCCTCTAATGCTCTTTGGCAGAGCTGTACCTGCCTACAGAGAATGGAATGAGTTTTCATAGCTGCCTGGTGTTCCGAGATGGAAGCGAGCCACACAGCCCATTCAATTTGATTTGAGGTGAAGACTCGGCAGGAGTTGTATTTTAAAAGAGACTAAGTTTAAAGAAGTTATTACAAAAATCGGACTATTGTTTTGAATACCTGTGGTTTTGGAGCTGTGGGAAAAAGACACCATCGCGAGACCTGCTGTGGGAAGACGGGAGACAGGAAGTGCGTAACAACAATAGAGTGGCTGGAGGGAAGCGGCCCTTGCCAAAGGACAGGAAGTGGGGAATCGCCATCTTTGAAAGTGGAAGGGTCGTGGCTTCAGCGGAAGAGGAAGTAGGCCATCTTGGATTATAATAACATAGAGAAACCATAGAGAAAAGACGCCCGACATTTTGGATATAAAAAATTAATTTTGGCAAAGATTGGGACATTTAAAAAAAAGGAAAACGTTTAATTATACGCCACGGAGCTGAGGAAGAGAGCAGATTCGTGGGAGCGAGCTAAAGCAAGCCCCACGATGTCGAAAAAAGAGTGGCAATCGGCAATAGAAAACTTGGACAAAAAACTTATAGACATGATGAAAGAACTTAAGGACACGAAATTGGAGCTTATTAAAGAGGTCAAGGAAGTTACACAGACAGTAAAGTCGGAGCTGTCAGAAGTGAAAAAAGGTGTGGAAACGATTAGCAGTGAATTACAAGGAACGCAGCAGAGAGTTAAAACAGTAGAAGACGCGATGGAGAATTTAATAGACACGCAACAAACAGAGATGAGGCTGGTGAAGGGGAGGATGTCAGTTGCAGAAACTAAACACATGGAGAAGCAGCTTCGTTTTCGCGGTCTGCCAGAAGTGGAAGGGAAGTCAGCGCAAGAACAGATGACTGAGGTGTTGGCTGATTACCTGGGGAAGGAGGAGGAGGAAATTGTGGCTATCCTAGATGTGGCATATCGTGTGAACTCGAGAATTGCAACCCAGAGGAAACTACCAAGGGATGTGATTGTGCAGTTTACAACTAGAAATATGAAAGAGAGGATTGTGACCAAACAATTTCAAGATCCATTGGAGATTGATGGCAAGACGATTATTATAATGAAGGAACTGCCCAGATCAGTGTTATTGGACAGGAAAAAATATAGAGTGCTAATTCAGACTTTGAAGGACATGAATATCAGATACAGATGGGAGTTACCGGAAGGAGTGTCCTTTGAGTTTGGAGGGGCAAAAAAACGCATCAGATCTGAGCGGGAGATGGAGAGATTTATCAAGGACAATGAAAAAGACTTACCAACAAAACCATGAATATGGAGTGTAAAGTATTATCTTGGAATGTAAATGGACTAAACTCACCGAATAAGAGAAAAAATATTTTTCATTGGCTACTAAAACAAAAATGTGATATTGTTTGTTTGCAGGAGACCCACATTAGAAAACAGGATGTAAAATATTTAAAATCTGGAAAATTGGGCAAAGAATTTGTAGCGGCTTCCAACAAGAAAAAAAGAGGAGTGGTGTTGTATATAAAAGAGGAGCTGCAGCCAAAATTTGTTATGAGAGATGTGGAAGCTAGATTTGTAGCAGTGGAATGTAATTGGAACTTAAAGAGAGTGTTGGTAGTCGGACTTTATGCACCTAACGGTGCAAAGGAAAGCTTCTTTGAGGACTTAAGGAAGCACCTAGACGATCTTGTATATGACCAGATAATTCTTGCTGGAGATTTCAATGGAGTGACAGATTTGGAATTAGACAAAAAGACTACAAAAGCACAAAAGAAAAGAGGACTATTGCCAAAGCTTTTTTTTGAGTTGATTCAACAAGAGACTCTCGAAGACGTATGGAGGAGAGAATATCCTAAAACCAAACAGTTTACTTTTTATTCTGCAAGGCATCTTACATTATCAAGAATTGATATGATCTGGGCCTCAAAGGACTTAGCGCTATGGACTAAGGAGGTAGAAATAATGCCGATGGTAGGCTCAGATCACAACCCAATTATGTGGAAATTTGGAAAAAGGAGAAAAAGGAAAGCCTGGAGAATAAATGAGGACCTGTTACAGGAAAGTGAGAATATGGAAACACTGAGAAGAGAGACTAAGTTTTTTATACAATACAACGTGAATAAAGAAGTACCAACCAGTAAAGTTTGGGACGCGTACAAGGCGGTTGTAAGGGGCATACTAATGGACTTAAATGGTAGAGCAAGGAAAAAGAAAGAGGAGAAAAGACAAGAGATTGAGGAGAAAATAAAGGCCAAAGAAGTACAGTTAAAAAAGAGACCAGGGAAAAAGAAAATACATCAGGAAATCAAAATTCTTCAAGAACAGTTAACAGCAATGAGTAACAAAGAATTGGAGTGGAACCTTAAAAGACTGAATCAAAAAGCTTTTGAGGGTGCTAATAAACCTGGGAAATATTTGGCATGGCAATTAAAGAAGAAAAGGGAAAAGAAAATAATAAATAAAATTTGTGAAGAAAACAAAACGTATTTGGAGCAGACTACCATTAGCAGAGCCTTTTATAAATTTTACGCTAAGCTGTATAATAAAAAAGAAGTAAACAAAGAATCAATAGCATCATATTTGGAGAAAACCAAACTTCCAGAGATCTCGGAAGCTTGGAGAAATAAGCTGAACAGTGAAGTAACTGATGAGGAAATAAATATGGCAATACAATCCGCAAATCTAGGAAAGGCGCCAGGGCCAGATGGACTTACGGCTAAATTTTATAAGACAATGGCCAATGAACTGGCACCATTCCTAAAAGAGGTGATGAACGGAGTTTTTAGGGATCAAAGAATTCCAGACACTTGGAGCGAAGCGAATATATCATTGATCCCAAAAGAGGGCCAAGATCTGACTAGCGTGAAAAATTATAGGCCTATATCACTACTCAATAATGACTATAAAATTTTTGCGAAGATATTGGCGGAGAGATTGAAGGGGTGGCTCTCGGAAGTCATAGAGGAGGAACAAGCAGGCTTTTTGCCAGACAGACAAATAAGAGACAACTTAAGGACAGTGATCAATGCTATTGAATACTACGACAAGCGTTGTGACAAAGAGGTTGGTTTCTTCTTTGTAGACGCTGAAAAAGCGTTTGACAATTTAAACTGGGACTTTATGTTTGCCACTATGGAAAAGCTACAACTGGGAGAAAGATTCGTCAGAGCAATCAAGGAAATCTATAGAGACCAGACTGCAGCAATTGTAGTGAATGATGAATTGACCAAAAAATTGACGATTAGTAAAGGAACAAGACAAGGTTGCCCGTTATCTCCATTGTTGTTCATTTTAGTATTGGAGATTCTGATGATACAAATTCGACAAGATGAGGAAATACGAGGAATAAAAATAAAGGACTATTCATATAAGGTCAGAGCATTTGCAGACGACATAATGTTAATTGTAGAAGACCCACTGGAGAACATGCCAAAAGTGATAGACAAGATCAAGGAGTTTGGAGATTTGGCAGGTTTCTTCATTAACAAAAAGAAGTCAAAGATATTATGCAAAAACATGACTAAGCAGAAACAACAATTGTTAATGGAAACAACGGATTGTGAAGTAACTAGTAAGGTGAAATACTTGGGAGTTGAGCTGACTGCAAAAAATATAGATTTGTTCAAGAATAATTATGAAAAATTATGGACTCAGATAGAGAGAGACTTGATCAAATGGAATAGATTGAACCTGTCATGGTTGGGCAGGATTGCAGCAGTTAAGATGAATGTGTTACCAAGAGTAATGTTTTTGTTACAGACAATACCAATCATCAGAGACTCTAAACAATTTGAAAAATGGCAGAGGAAAATATCAGATTTTGTTTGGGCAGGCAAGAAGCCTCGAGTGAAAGTAAAAGTTTTACAAGATGCAAAGGAGAGAGGCGGAATGCAACTGCCCAATCTGAGACTTTACCATGATGCAATCTGCCTAGTTTGGCTAAAAGAGTGGATGACATTAAAGAATAAGAAACTATTAGCCCTAGAGGGATATAAAAAAATTTTTGGATGGCACGCATACCTATGGCATGACAAAGTAAAGGTCAACTCGATGTTCCTGCATCATTTTGTAAGGAGAAGTCTATTTACAATCTGGAAGAAGTATAGAACTTACCTACAAGAAGGAACCCCCTTGTGGGTGGTTCCATATGAGGTGATAGATCCGAGAGCTGTGGATAATGAACAACAATGTTTAACGTACAAAGAAATAACTAAGATTGAAGTATCTAAACTTAGAATAAAGACGCAAGAGGAACTATCACCTAACTATGATTGGTTTCAGTATAGACAGATTAGAGACTTATACAACTCAGACTTTGCAAAAGGGGGCATACGAACAGAGAACTCGGAACTAGAGCAGACCCTTCTTAAAGAAGACAAGAAAAGAATATCCAAGGTATACCAAGTATTGCTGAAATGGTATACTGAGGATGAGATAGTTAAAACACAGATGGTGAAATGGGCTATAAATTTCAATAAAGAAATAACAATGGAGGCATGGGAATACTTGTGGAAAACTACAATGAAGACAACGACATGTATCAATATTAAAGAGAACATTTTCAAAATGATCTATCGTTGGTACATGACACCAAAGAAGATTGCGCTAGGGAATTTGAATACTTCTAATAAATGCTGGAAATGTAAGAAACATGAGGGCTCCCTCTATCATATGTGGTGGTCGTGTGAGGTAGCTAGGCAGTTCTGGGGGGAAATAATAAGAGAAATGAGTGAAATTTTACAGTTTCAAATAAATAAGAACCCAGAACTCCTGCTGCTAAACTTGGGAATGGAGGGAATTCCAGCCCATCATAGGACGTTGATTTTTTATATGACTGCAGCAGCTAGACTTTTGTATGCGCAGAAATGGAAAGTACAAGAAGTACCAACTATTGAAGATTGGATCTACAAATTGCTGTATATGGCTGAAATGGACAAGATGACAAGAAAACTGAGAGATCTGGACTCAGGGCAGTTCAACACAGACTGGGAGAAGCTGAAACAATACCTGGAGAAGAAATGGGAGGTGGGAGGAAAACTGTGGCAGTTTGAGAACTACTGAAATATAATAAAAGTATAAAAGAGAGGGGTGACTTTACCGGGGGAGGAAGAGAAATGTGAATTTATAAGCAGTTAGATTAATTGATTGAGATATATATAGATATGTATAGGTCAACTGATAGAGAATAATTAATGATAAGGTTTAAACATGAGGATTGACTAACTAACAATATTTTCTTTCTTTGACAAGATTTATATGCACCAAACTGAATGTATAGAAGAGTTAAATTGATTGAGTATCTGAGGAGTTATATAGAATTACCATAAAAAGTTGAAATGAGTAATATATAGAGAATAAATCAAATTGTTTGATTTAAATGTGGGAAATTTTTATGGTTTATATATTTTTATAGGTTTATATAGAATTATTCAAAACTGGAAAATGGGATAAATTGTTTATCTAAAGACGTATAGTTTGGGTGTATAATAATTAAAGGAGTTAATGATGCACTGCTTAATATAATGGAGAATGTATATCTGTTTTAGACAGAGGAATTTAATAGAAGTAAGGGAAAAGGGACAGAGGGTGGGAAAGCTGTTGGAAGTCAACAAAAGGGGGGGAAAGGGAGGGGGTTAGAAACGAAAAATTAGGGGAAAATTGATTGTAATGTAAAAATAAAAATGTTCTAACCCAATAAAAATTTTTTCAAAAAAAAAAAAAACAATTTGATTTACCAGCTTCTGCTAACTATGGATGGAGCAGATAGCAAGCCAAAACCTGGGAGCCCTGGGCCCATTTCATTTCATTAGGTAGTCGGTTACATCCCTACAATTAGGGCTCAGTGACTTACAGGGTGGGTTGAAAAAAGAGCCTGAAAAGGAAATGAAAATGAAGGCAGTTGTTCGACAGCATTGAGTCTCTCTACGCAAGATGCCTCGGCGCATGTTCCTCAAGTGTAGGGAGACACAATGTTAGCTGGGAAGCATAGTTTAAAAAGACAACGCTGGCGGGCATCACTCCTTAGAGGGTTTGATAATTTCATCTTTGCAAAGGCTCTGTCAATTTCACCTCTCCAATCTAAAACTGTGTGGGATCACAACCAGAGGGCAGCAAGGAATGGAAATGGGCTGGAGCTGCCTTCTAGAGCCTGGCTTGGACCTGGAGAGGTTATATGGGCTGAAGTTTCTCTTCTGGTATTTCACAGACCCTCCACATAGCTCCAGTGTATAATTTGCCCTGCTGCAGGTTCTGCTGTCTTTTAAAACTGCCCTCCCTGGCTAACATTGCATCTACCGACACGTGTTCTTCACGTCAGATGTCTCATGTAGAGACACTCTTGAGTCTTTGCCAGTACAACAGTCAGTTTGCTTGTGCAGCTGCCTGATGTTTTCCCAGCTTTCCTCTGCCTGTCTACCTTCCGTCTCCCCTCCCGGACTGGCAGCTGCCCTATCCAATTGCTTGCATCTGTATTCCACCCCTACTCCACAAATCAATTGGCCATTTTGGCTTAGACCACTCCTTGCAACAGCATTGGACCCTCTTTTTAAAGTTTTTTAAAATTTTATTTTGGGTCAAACATACAATAATAAATATAACCAGGGCTTTTTTTCTGGGAAAAGAGGTGGTGGAACTCAGTGGTGGAACTCAAGACTGCACAATGATGTCACTTTGGGTCAGCTGGAACAAGGGGGGAGTTTTTTAAAGTTTAAATTGCCCTCAGTGAAAATGGTCGCATGGTCAGTGGCCCCACCCCCTGATCTCCAGACAGAGGGGAGTTTAGATTGCCTTCCGTGTCTCAGCGGCGCGGAGGGCAATCTAAACTCCCCTCTGTCTGGAGGTCAGGGGCCAGGGCCACCGGCCATGTGACCGTTTTCAAGAGGTGCTGGAACTCCTTTCCACTGCATTCACACTGAAAAAAAGCCCTGAATATAACAACAATGGTGGCAGGTCTACATGAAGGTCTCCATATGCAATTGTCACCTCTATGCTAGGCATTCAAATGCTGATAAGGTTGTACATTGAATTGTAAGAGGTGGATGTTTTTCTCTCCAATGCGGTAATATAAATCTTTTAGGTATAATAAGGACACACAGGCAACAATATGGCACATCACACACACAAGGGCACAGAGAGCCCATTTCATTTACCATCACTTAAGCTCCAGGAAAAAAAGGCAAATGATTTATAAGTACATAAACATCTTCAAAAATCAATGAAATACTACAGCCACAATCACAGTATTTCCCTTTAAAAAACTTCATTTATATCCCACTTTTCTCCCTAATGCTGGACTGAAGTGGCTCACAACATTCTCCCTTTCTCCATTTTATCCTCCCAACAACCCTGTGAGGTAGGGTTAGGCTGAGACTGCTTGACTGGCCTGAGGTTAACCAACACACTTCCATGGCAGAGCAGGGATTTGAACCTGGGCTTTCCTAGTCCAACTGTCTAACCACCAGGGCTTTTTTTCAGTGGGAACATGGTGGAACGGAGTTCCAGCACCTCTTGAAAATGGTCACATGGCTGGTGGCCCCGCCCCCTGATCTCCAGGCAGAGGGGAGTATAGATTGCCCTCCGTGCCGCTGTGCAGAGGGCAATCTAAACTCCCCTCTGTCTGGAGATCAGGGGGCAGGGCCACTGGCCATGTGACTATTTTTGCCAAGGGCGATTTAAACTTTTAAAAACTCCCCCCTTGTTCCAGCTGACCCAAAGTGACATCATTGTGCAGTCCTGAGTTCCACCACTGAGTTCCACCACCTCTTTTCCCAGAAAAAAAGCCCTGCTAACCATTATTCAATCCTAGATGGCATGGTTACTTGGTGTACAGTATGGATCATATTAATCTATCCATGCATGTATTCAGCAGAGAGGGGGCATCCATTAGAGGGAGCTGGTCAGAGTGTTTCCAACTATCCACAATGTCTGGTTTCTGTGCGTCCAAATACATAATGCCCCTCATCCATTCCTCTGTATAAAAAACTTTTACCTGAGTGCCTTTGTATACTTGCCAGATTTCTTCTCCGTAACAAAAGGGAGAACAGATTAGAATCACCTGCTTTGAAAAACATCATAGGGGCAGGCTTTAGCAACACATCCTAAGGATGCCTGACAAGGGAATTTTCACAGTTTCCAAACGGTGCCAAAAAATGCAAGGAAGCGGATGACAACAGCCCCGTAGCTGCCAAAACATACCTGACCCTCTGCAAAGCAGCTGAATGGTGTGGATCTGGTTTCATTGTTTCATGCGGGAAGGACTGATGATCAAACTTCGCTTTGCCCAGATGCCCAAGGTTGTTTGCAGAATTGAGCTAAGACTGAGTACCATATATGATCCCATCGACTCAGTCTGTTTATTTCATGCATTAACTCATTTTAACTGCATTGTTTTATAACTTCTGTAATCCACTTTTTGCATTCTGTCTGTTATGTCTTACACTGTTTTTATTGCACTGTTTTCTAATTTGTGATCAGGTCTTATTACATTATTGTATGTCTTACACTGTTCCACATTGTTTTTAAATTTTGTAATCCGCCTGGAGTCTGAGAGTCTCTCTACGTGAGACATCTGACACATGAAGAACACGTGTCGGGAAATGCAATAATAGCCAGGAAGGGTTGTTTAAAAAGACAGAGCCGGAGGCAGGGCAAAGGATTTGCTATACACTGGAGCTGTGCGAAGGGGCTGTGAAATACCAGAAGGGAAACTTCAGCCCATTATAACCTCTCCAGGTCCAAGACCGGCTCTGGAAGGCAGCTCCAGCCCATTTCCATTCCTTGCTGCCCTCTGGTTGCGATCCCACACAGTTTTAGACTGGAGAGGTGAAATTGACAGAGCCTTGGGGGGGGGGGCTAAGAGGAAATGAACAAACTCTCTGAGGAGTGATCTCCGCTGGCTCTGTCTTTTTAAAATACACTTCCTAGCTAACATTGCATCTCCCTACACTTGATGAACACACGCTGAGGCATCTCATATAGAGAAACAGTAACCAGAGAGAAAGGTGGACTATACATAATATAATAAATGGATATGTAGTGTTTATTCTACCATAGGCTCCCTTCTGGGGGAAAAGTGAATATTGTCTAGGAACTGGTGTTTGGAGACCCTAAGTTCAAATCCATGCTCTGCCATGGAAGCTTGCTGGGTGACCTTGGTCCAATCACACACTCTCAGCCTAACCTTCCTCACAAGGTTGTTGTTGTGAGGATAAAATAGGACAAGAGAGAACGATGATGGAAGCAGCTTTGAGTACTCGCTGGGAAGAAAAACAAGTTATAAATCAAACAGAGAGAAGTCACCAGAATCCCCTGACCGAGTGTGGTTTCCTTGCAGATCTAGACGACTTAATCTTCAGATAAATAGCTTAGCATGGTGCTAATGGCAGCAAAGTAATTATATAATGTTTGGTCTACAAACAATCTGTGTGTATCAAGGAGCTTTGCCTTGTTTGCCTCCAGCTACTGGACCGCTAGCAGTGAAAGCCCTCAGCAAGAGCCCTGCCATTTGTTTGGAGAAGCGGGATCCGTGGATTTCTTGGATTTCAAACTTTGCTCCAGGGAGCCGTGGCATCCTATGGTAGCTTATCAGGAAGCTACCATAGCTTCCTCTTCTCGATCAGAAGAGCAGCCAATGAAAAGATTAATAAGAAGATTAGGTAAAACAAGTGGGGACATGCAAGGACTCGCAGGGGGCATGTTGCCCTCCCACATCATGTCTTCTTTCCCTTCCCTGCCCCCCCAGCCTCTCCCCCTTTCCTGCTTCCTTCTCTCCTTCCCACCAGCCTTTGTCTGGCCTCATTTTCACCTTTCCTTAGAGTTTCCAGGTGCCCGCTGGTGGCGGTCAAACTCTGGCTGTTTGCCCCATTGCCCACAGGGAGAGTATAGGGACTTCACAACCCCACCTTTCTCCCTTTCTCCCCATGCAGCTTTTCCTCTATGGACAGACTAGCTCAGCCAGGCCCAGTTGCATGGCGGGGAACCTGCAAGGACTTGTGCATCACTTTCCCCTGTAGCCCCTTCCCCACACTATTTCCTCTTTCCCACCTCCTGCTTCCTCTTCCTCTCGTATGCTCAGCTTTTCCTTCATCCGTCTCTCCTTCAAACCCACTAAACAACTTACCATTTATCTGCCCCCCCATCTATATTTATTAACTGACTTCATTTATATACTGCCTCTCTCCACAGTGGGGACACAAAGCAGCTTATATCATGCTTCTTGCCTCCATTTTTTCCCTCACAACAACCCTGCACGGTAGATTAGGCTGAGAATGTGTGATGGAATCAAAGTCACCCAGTAAGCTTCCGCCGTAGAGTGATGATTCGAACCTGGGTCTCCCACATCCTACTTTGAAACTCTAACCACTACACTACACTGGCTTTAGGGAGGGCTGCTGTTGAGCAGGAGCAAGAAGCCAGGTCTGGGAGTAGGGTTGCCAGGCCCCCTCAACCTCCCAGTGGGGGGCAGGGGCCTGGCACTTACCTTTGGGGAGAGGGGGGTGCGCACATGCAGAGCATGCGCACGCGCCCCCACAGGCATGATGACGTCACTTCAGGAGTGACGTCATCATGCAGCCCCTGGGCAGGCTGTTTTTGGGCACTGCGGAGCGCTCCTGCTCTCTGCAGCACCAGAAATGGGCCATTCTGCCATGGATCGGGCCCATTTTTGAGGCGCTGTGGAACACAAGAGCATTCCTGCACTCCACAGCATCTCAGAATGGGCCCAATCCATGGCAAAATGGGCCCGTTTTGGGCGCTGCAGCTTCTGAAAACGGGCCCGGTTTCCTCTGGATCAGGCCCATTTTGAGCACTGCAGAGAGCAGGAGTGCTCCCGCACTCCACAGCGGCCCCAATCCGGGCCCAAACGGGCCCAATCCCAGCAGCTGCGGTGCATGGGAGCACGCTGCACCGCAGGGGAGCACACAAGGAAGGTGTGTGCCCCCTCCGCTGCTCAGGTAAGTGGGGGCAGGGTGTGGGGAGCAGGGAGCGGGGCAGGGGATCCCCCGCCCCCCACTGGGGGTCTGGGATCCCTACCTGGGTGAGTCATACAAGTCATGTGGTATCAAGTCGCCCAGTGATTATTTATGGGCCAGGCAACAATGAGTCCTACCACAAAGGCCCAAAGAGCCCTGGAAAGGGCCCCACCTCCCTCCCCTTGTAGGATTGCCAGGTTCTGATACCTTCCTGGCAAGGGGGGGAAACCAGGCACTTACTTTGCGCCTCCTGGTATCCTTTTCATGCAAGCACAAAGCATGTGCATGCTCCCTGCGCTTGCATAATGACATCACTTCTGGGAAGTGATGTCATCACACCAAGTACGGGTGTGCTTCCACACTTTTAGCCTGTTTGGGGCCTATTTTCAGGTGACACTATAGGCTGCCTCTTCTAGTGTCCATGGTGTTTGCTATCAAGACTAGGGGAAATTCTAGAGTATCACGATGAACCTGTTGAGATGTTCACTAGGAAGGCAAATTCATTATGGAGGGCATATTTTAACTCTGATTTTTAAAAAAACAACCAAAAGTGGACTGGAAATGTTTTGTTTCCTTGTGTCTGAAACATTTTGTCCTGTTGTGTTTTGTCGGGAATCAGGACATGTATGTGAACAAGGGAAGGCGCTGTCGCCTGGCTGAATTTTGAACTGAATCGACATTTCTGCATCAACCAGGCTTGTTTCGCTAAATGTTTCCTTTCTTGCAGTTTGCGCTGAGAGGAAAACTTGGCCTTCGTTGTCTACAGTAACTCTTTTATGGAGAGAGGGAAGGGATTTTCACCCCACACACAACTGATTCATCTCTGACACAGCGGCCTTTGGAAAGTTCCCTTTCTCAGTAACAGACTTGGAAAAATACTGTTTAGGACATTTCATAATCAGTTTGGAAGGCACCAGAGCTGCTGGAAGTATAGTGGGCCCTTTCCTAGCTTAGCTACAGGTTCTGCTCAGAGGGCAGCTCAGCTAGATGTTATGGTGCTGGCAAGATGTTCTCCAAAAATCCTTCCCTCTGCTCAAGGTTGAGTTCTCAAACATCAGTAGAGGTTGAGGATGATGCGATATCACTGCCAGGTGAACCTGTAGACTGCCTCCCCAAATCTCTATAGTCTTTATCACTAGGGTTGCCAGAGAAATACCAGCCCCCAAGTGGGTTTGGGGGCAGCACTCACCTCTGAAAATGTAGCCCCTGAAATTTCTTACCTCTCGGAAAAGTGGGCTGATCATAACAATATCAAAAGAAAAAAAGGATTTTTCATTTGTCAATATCTCTGCAAGCTGTAGCTGTGGAATCAGTGGGTATATTATTTATTTATTTATTTATTTATTTATTTATTTATTTATTTATTTATTTATTCCGCCTTTCTCACTGAGACTCAAGGCGGATTACATAGTCTGAGATTAATACAATCAGTGGCAAGGAGAAGGGCGGTCATGTTCATACAGCGTCAAGAACACTTCCATAAACAATGTCATAAGGTAAATGAATACAAGTTTACAAAGACATAGCATGGGGTTGAAGAATTGCTAAAACAGAACACAATCAATTTTAGGATTTACATTAAACAACATGAAGCACAGGAAGTATAGAGGAATACATATTTAAAGCAACAGATAATATGTAAGGTAACGTAATGGTGAAGTCTATGGTTCCTAACTCATTAACAAAACACCTGGGACCCCTTTCCTACCATACCACCCTCCAAGCTGAGAAAAAAAGCCTTTGTGAATAATTTGGTTTTGCATTGTTTGCAGAAAGCCAGGAGCATGGGGGATCTGAGCATCTCAGCTTCAATAAGCCCAGCGTGGCTACTAAAAACTCTCCTATTAAAACTGGGATAGTGGTGCAATAGAACAGTGTACGTGTACTCGCACACACCACAGCTCAGTGCTGATAAAATGGGCCATAAAATCAAGAGTGTCCTCTTCCCTCTCCCTTTCCCACCCACGCTGTACCAGCTGGCCCTTCCACTGTTCAGGAAGCCCATTCTGAGCACGCTCCAGGCTGACGGCTGTTCAACTGTGCCGGCCCCAACAGCGTGACGAGTGCTTGAATGAAGAGGCTCTGCACCAGACCCTCAAGGCCATGGCACTGGTGAAGAGATGCTAACTGGGCAGCTCTGTGGTAAGTGGTAGCAGTAAAGGAACACAGAACTAGCAAGAGCAATCTCAGGAGGTAAAATTTATCTAAGACAAAACTCACTCCTCTCCACCCCCCAGTAAATGAAGTTGATTTACTTCATTTATACCTCACCTTTCTCCCCAAAGGAGACCCAAAGCAGGTTACATCATTCTCCTCTCCTCCATTTTATCTTTACAACTCCCTGTGCGGTAAATTAGGCTGAATATGTGACTGGCCCAGTGAGCTCCCATGGCAGAGTGGGGATTTGAACCTAGTGGTCCCAGATCCTAATCTGACACTCTAACCACTACACTAAGGGCCAAACTACAAGTGATGCCTGACACTGGTTGGACACTTGTCAGCTTCCCTCAAGTTTTGATGGGAAATGTAGGCAGCTTGGTGGAATGTCGGACAAGTGACAGTTGAAAAGTCCATTGGACAGCATTCGGAGAGCCAAGCTGCAAGACCAGGATGCCTACATTTCCCATCAAAACTTGAGGGAAGCTGACAAGTGTCCAACTAGGGTCAGGTGTCACTTGTTGCTTGGCCCTCAGACTCCTGGCAGGGCCCACAGCCACATTCCTCCCCTGCTGCCCACCCATGCCCCATCCCTCGTTCCACTCACAAGCATTCTGCCTGTTGCATGTTTGATAAAGTGCTGATAACTAGAGATGGGCACGAACCGAAATATGAACCAAAATTAAGCACGAACCAGGCCGGTTCATGGTTCACGAACCACGGTTCATCAGATCCCATTTCTGATGAACCGCCATGAACTTTAGGCTGGTTCGTTTGGTTCGTGTTTTGGTTAGTCACTGCAGACAGCCTGGTGCCAATCAATCTCTTTCCTAGGCAATGGGATGGACTTCCTGCAGACCTTCTGCTGACCTGGAAGTGACTTTCTGCTGGCCCGGAAGTGACCTTCTGCTGATGATGATTTTCTGACCTGGATGTGATGTTTTCACGAACCAAACAAACTGGTTCGTGAACTGGGGCAGGTTCGTGAATGTTCGTGGTTCATGAAATTTGACAAACCACGAATCACATAGTTCCATTTTTTCTGGTTTATGCCCAACTCTACTGATAACAGTCCTGCAATGGCACTGTTAAGGTTTTTCTACATGAGACATCTGACCTGTGAAGAACATGCGTGGGGAAATACAACATTAGCCAGGAAGGGTAGTTTAAAAAGACAGAGCCGGCAGCAGGGCCAAGGCACTGGAGCAGTGTGAAGGGGCTGTGAAATGCCAGAAGGGAAACTTCAGCCCATTAGAACCTCTCCAGGTCCAAGCCTGGCTCTGGAAGGCTGTTCCAGCCCATTTCCATTCGTCACAGCCCTCTGGTTGACAGAGCCTTCGGGGAGGTGAAGATGAAATTAACAAACCCCCTGAGGACCGATCTCTACAGGCGCTGTCTTTGTAAACTGTGCTTCCCATCTAACATTGCATCTCCCTACACTTGACGAACACGTGCTGAGGCGTCTCGTGTAGAGAGACTCTTAGAACAGGAGATTCCAAGTCCTGATGGATGTGAGTGGTTTTTATCCATGAAACGCTTTGTAAACATATCACAGGAGCTCCAGGAGAGTCTATATCATGAGGGGCTCTCTAAGTAGACCTGATGTAGCATTGTGGTTAAGTGGCTGGCCACGAATCAGCACTCTGCTGGTTCAAATCCCAGTACTTGGCAGGCGGCCTTGGGGAAGACACTCCTCTCAGCCCCGGCTCCTCAACTGTATTGTGGGGATAATGATAACACTGACCTTGTTCTCCACTCTGAGCGAGCACTGATCTGCCCAGAAGGGCGGTATATAAGCACACTATTGTTGTTGTTGTTATTTTATTATTATTCAGCAGCACAACCTTATGGCTGCAACTCAGTAGTAGAGCATCTACTTGGCATGCAGAAGGTCCTAGGTTCAGCCCCTGGCATCTCCAGTTAAAAAGGACCAGGCTGTAGGTGATGTGAAGGACCTCCACCGAAGACCCTGGAGAGCCACTGCCAGTCTGAGTGGATAATACTGACCTTGATGAACCAAGGGTCTGATTTGCTATAAGGCAGCTTCATGCGTGGCAAAGGGAATCTGTTGTGCCTCCATAATCTCCACTGAGTGGTGTCAAAAAGGAGCTGAAATCCCACCCACCCCCCAAGGTTGGCAAGCCTAGTAGGCTTAGTCGACTGGTCGGTTTTCATGGCAGAGTAGGGATTTGAACTCAGACCCTAACTCAACATTCAAACCGCTAAACCATGTTGTTTCTCAATATATTGTCGAAGGCTTTCACGGCCGGAGAACGATGGTTGTTGTGGATTTTCCGGGCTGTATCGCCATGGTCTTGGCATTGTAGTTCCTGACGTTTCGCCAGCAGCTGTGGTTGGCATCTTCAGAGGTGTAGCACCAAAAGACAGAGATCTCTCAGTGTCACAGTGTGGAAAAGATGTTGGCAGGTAATTTATATCTACTCAGGAAGGTGGGTTTGGGCTGAGTCATCCTGTACGAGTTTCCGAGGGTGTGGAATGCTAATGGAGGGAGGCTTCACTGTTTCCATTATGAGAAAATTTCTATGCGTCCTTTTTACAAAGCTGGATTATATTTTTCATGGTGAATCTACACAGAAGTTCCTCTAGAGTGCACAAAATCAAGTCTAATATAGTTCTAAGCCATCCTGCTTCATAGTTAACAGCAGCTATGACTAAAAATGAACACTTCTGATCTAGAAATGCTTGTGATTTATCTTGTGTAACTATGGAATTTGCAAGACGTATTTGGCTGGCCACTTACAGTGCAATCCTAAACAGAGTTACTCCAGTCTAAGCCCATTGATTTCAATGGGCTTAGGTTGGGGGAACTCTTCTTAGGATTGCACTGTTAATCTTGGGAAGCTTAGTTGTTAACCACCTTGCACAAATCCCGTCTAATTTGTAAATTTTTATTGCCATGGAAACTGTAGTCAATGGGGAAAACTCATCTCTAGTTCATCTTCCATGGAACTCCAGTAACTATTCATAAACCTTCATCCACATCTAATCACATAGGAGTTGCCATGGAAATTGTTGGAGAAGAATTCTGTAAGACCCTCAAACCCCACGGTAGGCAAATGGGTCTCCTGAGGGAAACACATTTTGTTCATGTGAATTTATGAACCACACGGGGCTTCCTTTAAAAAAAAAAAAGCTACTGCTAGTGATAAATTAAAAATAAAAAAGAGAAGTACAGTGAAATTGACTTCAATGGGTTTAGACTAGAGTAACTCTTCTTAGAATTGTACTGTTAGTTGTCTCCATGGAATGCTGATTATTATTTTTTTTAAAAAAAATTGTTTCAGGAATTCAGGACTACTAATCTCCTCCAAATATTTGGAAATCTCCTTTTCTGATCTAACCCATCTTTAACTAAGTTATCCTGAGGGAAACTTTGGAGGGAACCAGCTACTAAATGGTCCGATTAGTTTTTCACCCCATGCTCAGGTCAGACGACCGATTTCTTCTGGCTTCGTCCTGCCCAGGCATAGTTCACCATCTTTGGTTTTTTAAAAAAAAACTAAGTTGCAATTCCATGCCCACTGGTTGAAATTGGGGATGGGGTGATGAAACTGAAATCTTTGAGGTGGGTAGCAATTAATTTCAAACTGAGCTTTTCTCTTTTTCCACCAAGTTTTTGATGACAGCATATTAATGTGTCAATCCTAAGAACGCTTCCCGGGAGCAGGCCCTATTGACAAAGATAAGACTTTCTTCTGCCTAGACATGTTTAGGACTGCCCTCTGAGAGGGGACAAGAAAAACTATAATATTTTCCCCATACTAGGATTTTGTTTTGCGATTTCACGCTTAATGTTTTAGTAAAGCAAAGACAACATCTTGGCTCAGTTATGGGCTTTAATCCTTTTAGCGCACACGTCTCCTGATTCTGCCAGTTTAACAATGTATATTTTGGCAACACTAGCCAAACATATGCCAATGAAATATCTTTGAAATGGAACCAAATTAGTCTCATCTTCATCTCCTCTTAAGTCCAGTGCTTAATATTAGTTTGAAACCTTCCTCAGAATTCTATGTAAATACTTCATCATTCACGGAGCCAAGAAATGGCAGTCTGTTGGATGATTTGAACTCGTGACAAAAAATGTTTGCATGTCAGCTTTGGAAGTTGCTGTGCACTCCTGTTCGTTCAAGACAACACTTCTTCATGATACTTATCATTTTAAAATGTGGAAGCCCTGAATCATGGCTTTGCATATGGATTCAATCACATTTGCACTGCACGCTCGTGTCAGTCCTTGGCAGATAGATCCCCCAAGTTCCCCACAGCAAACACATAGGTGTATTGGTTGAAGTAACTTTATTAGAGATCCATCAAGTTCAAGGTGCTCAGACAACTGAATTGGCAGAAGTGACATGGATGGGGTCGGTAGTGTTAATTATAGGGAAGGTTCCCGCCATCGGGATAGGGACCGTTAAAGTTTGGGTGTGAATGAGCTGGGGGGGGGGGGTGTGAAGAGGAGAAGCTAGGTTTAGGCTAGACAGAACAAAGAATGAAATCATCTCAGTTCCCAAGAAGGATACATTTCAAGCCAGCCGCAGCCGGCCTTCAAGGACATTTGCTGGAGGCAGTGGGGAAAGAGAAAGTAAATACTTGCAAGATAGCCTACTGCCTTAACATCAATAAGAAACTTCTCATGCCCTCAAAGGGCCAGTACATAACACAAAATACATTCATGGCAGATATGCAGATAGGCATATATGACAGGCTCAGCTGTGTTGTAGTTACATAAACATAAGCCTTTTACACGGGTGCTGTGTACTGCCCTGTGGCATTTGGAGAATAACTTTAGTAGGTTGGCAAAAACACAATTCCAAAGCAAATATGAAGATACAGAAGTTGCCGAAGTGAGAAAATGATGACCTCATGATCATATTTGTCAGTAATGACACTAATAGTGTGTAGACTGGAAGTTGCGGTGTACTTGCATTTGCTCAGGATTGCACTGCAGCATGGTATTTGTAGTGTTCCTGAAGCAGAGTGTTGTTGGCGAATGAAACGCTCATTGAAACAACTATGATGAACATGCATAGCAAATACAATGAAATCATTAGGGAAATCAGCATCTCTGGTCGAATTTTAAGAATATTTGAAGTTGTCAGAACATCTACGTTTGACCCCCCGTACCTGGTATTTGTGAATACAGCGGGTTAGTCGGAAAGCTGCCTTCCTTGCTATGAGGTCAGGCATCTTTCTGTCTTTTTTCAAAAGTGTGAAGGAAGAAGCACTCCTTGGATTGCCAACTTTTAAAATATCATTTCCAGAAAGACAGAGACAAAAACGTACCTCCAGCACCTTGAAAGGTTTCACAGCCTCACTTAGAACTGTTTGAGAGTCTCACTGTTTCTCCTCTCTCCTCGCTTCAGTGAAGACAATCGTCATCATAAGAATTACAAAATAAACCCACTCCTTTTTGAAAACTGGCACAAAGTGAGGGAAGTGTCATATCACGTTCAATCAGGGCTTTAGATAAAGGGTGCCATTTCCCCAAGTGGCGGAAAACCCAGTCATATCTGACCTCAATAGGTTCTTCTGGTTTTGAACCAAGTGGCACGCTGTTCCACACATACCAGGGACCAAATTCTTTCCCCCTGGCAGACTCCTGATCCTCCCCCTCTTTCTTGGGTGATCAAGTCTTTTACCTGCACATCAAACATCAGGTGTTCTGCAGGTTTCTTGCGTTCCTTTTTAACACACCAGAGGAAAGAAAAGGCAGGGGCTTATCAGCTTGATTGTATCGGGAAGAAGCTGTGAAACCAAACAGGCATTATCTCATTCACCCTTTTAATGTTTTTTTTTTTTCTCCACCCAGCAGTAGCATAGATCAAATGAATAGCGCAATCCTACACAGAGTTATTCTGGTCTAAAGCCTGAAACGTACTAGCCTGGTATGGGTGCAAAGAAGATACTGTGGCTGATGGGAGAGAGTGACGGCAAGGAAACTAATATTAAATAGTTTTCTTTCCCATCTGGGATGTTTTGAGATGTCTTTGAAGATGAAAAGCCAGACGTGAGCTTGTGGAGAAGTTTATAGTGTGAACCTATGCATGTTTACTCTAAAGGAAGTCTCATTGTGTTCAGTGGGGCTTAATCCTAGATATGTGAGAAAAGGGTTTCAGCCTTAGGGCTAGCTTTCGAGTGGTCTCTGTTATGTATTGCTTGAGTAGAATGAAGTGGGCGCAGGGATTGGACAGAGACTATTCACCCTGTACCGCTGTCACAAGGGCTGAACTGGTGGCGGTGGCGACCGAACAGAGTGGAGATATATTGTCGAAGGCTTTCACGGCTGGAGAATGATGATTGTTGTGGATTTTCCGGGCTGTATAGCCGTGGTCTTGGCATTGTAGTTTCTGACATTTCACCAGCAGCTGTGACTGGCATCTTCAGAGGTGTCTTTTGGTGCTACACCTCTGAAGATGCCAGTCACAGCTGCTGGTGAAACATCAGGAACTACAATGCTAAGACGACGGCTATACAGCCCGGAAAATCCACAACAACCAGAGTGGAGATAGTACAGTGGCACAAAGCTGTTCAGCAATTCAGTCGAGTCCAGAGAACTGCTCCATTTCTCCTAGCAGGACAGAAGCCGTTGTCAACACTGAGCCACCCATTCGGGGGCAGTCTAGAGCAGAAGGGTTGCATACGTCTCAATGGGCTCGCCATCCCCTGGCCTATCTTAGCGACTTTGTCTGCGATGGGGTAGCTCGAACTTAGGGGAGAGGGGTGTTATGTATTACTTGAGTAGAACGTAGGCTCCTGAGGTCTACAAAGCTATTGTGTTTGGATACTGACATGGCCAATCAGAACTGTTGCTTTGTAGTCCAATCACTCAAAAGTAGATACTTGTATACAGTTCATGCAAACAAAGGATTCTAGTTGCTTACATTGCATTGGTTGTTGTAAAAGTGGGTTTCTACAAGTATAAATTGGTTACTGTTGAGCCTGAGTTTTCAGTCTGTCTGCTTCCAGTCTCCAATAAAGATGTTTATTATAATAAAGAGCTGTTAATCTCAATATACAATAGTGTCCTTATCTATTTACTTAAAGGTAAAGGTAATCCCCTGTGCAAGCACCGAGAGTCATTACTGACCCATGGGGGGACGTTGCATTACGAAGTTTTCTTCGCAGACTTTTTACGGGGTGGTTTGCCATTGCCTTATACCATGCTTTTTTCCACAAAGGAACTCAAAGTGAGAAAAAAAGACATAAATAATCCAGCAAACTGGCATCTCCTCAAAGATGGGGGGAGGTCTGGAGTTCTGTTGACATGCTGGCTCGCTTACGTCACTTCTGGTAAAAACTGGAAGTGACATGGTGGATGCTCTAGGATTTTGCAAAAATTCTATGGCTTTATCCTGACCTAATCGTAGCAGTTATCCTGCAGAGAAATTTCAAAGGGAGATTAGAAAGAGTGACTGCTGAATTGCAACTGATGATGAAGCTCAAGACAATGCATCCACCTGGACTGAATCGAGACAAAGGCTTCCTGTCTCATTACCAGTGCTAATTTCTCCACACTAACTACCCCTCTGCATACCCCACCTGCCTGCCTTTGTCATTCACCAGCTATTATCCTTCAGCTTCTGCAATCACTCCACTCTCCAAGATATAAGGACAGATGGACTCACATTCTAGCTGTATCTGAAGAAGTGACCTGTGACTCACGAAAGCTCATACCCTACCACAAATTTTTAGTCTTATAGGTGCTACTGGACTCTTGCTCTTTTCCACTGCTACAGACAGACTAACACAGCTACCCATCTTGATCTACATTTCCTCCTGAGGGTTACCAGCTGCGGTCTTGCCACCCTACACAAAGTGGGCACACATGAAATGGGTAGGAATGAAGAAGAAGCTACTGCAAGCCTGCTCCTTCCCTCCCCGCATCAGGAGTATGGCTGAAGCCAGGCCATCTTCCTCCTTGCCTCCCCACTCCATTGGGGTAGTAAGCCCAGGGTCTTTTTTTGCCTACTAGTCTGTCCTGATAGTGTAAACTTTGATAGATCCCTGGCCTCTGCAGTTAAAAGGATCAGGGAGTAGATGATGTGAGAGGTCTCTAGCTGAGACCCTGGAAAGCCACTGCCAATTTGAGTAGATGATATTGGCTTTGCTAGGCTAAGGGTCATCTGACTTAATATGAGGCAGTTTGATGTGCTGATGTTATAAGAGCATCATTAATTAACTATGGAATGTGGTCCTCGTTTTAGGGAGGCCAGAAGACCTTCTAGCCTTGATCCTCATTGACTGATGCCACTTGACAGGGCAACAAAGGAAAAATGGCTCTGTGTGTGTGTTTGAGAGAGAGAGAGATTTGGCATCATACCAACGTGCAAAACCTCTTCTGGCACAAAACCAGCAGTGAGACTGTCATGTTGGTGTGATTTTCTAGGATCTACCCCAAACTCTATGGTTGGTAAATCTTAGAATGTTGAAGTGATGTGACAAACTTTGAAGGCATTTTTAGTTTCTTACCAGAAGTGATGTCAGGTGTTGGTGCCATGCCAAATCTTTCCTCACCCTGATTTCTCCTGCCAGGGTGCCAGCTACGACCAGCAATCCTATCTAGCTTTAGCATACGAAATCTATCAGCTAACCACCAAGGTGCTAGACTGCGAATGGAAATGTTCGCTGCATGTCCACACTTGGTAAATATCCTGGCCAAAGTGCTTCTGCATAATATTAATGTTGCTAATTAGAAATCCATTTTGGGGAATGGGAAAAAGCTACAGGCTTGCCTACGGCTCATTAAACTTCTCAGTGGCTTAAAATGTGAAGAATAACAACAACAACACATGTTCTCTGTGATATGTTTGTTCCATATTTCTTAGGGGAAGGATGAAAATACATATTAACTCTTTAACTGTGCTTTTATCACAGCAATGTCTAATGAGTGTTGGTTGTGCCTGCCTGTGTAGCCAAGGATGGGGAGGAAAAGATGGAAATGTGTGCCTGAGAGCCGAACTACATGATACAAATGACATGCGAATGACACACGAATGGACTTACACATGTCTCCCTGTTGCTTTCCTGTACACTCGCCAGCACAGCCAGACTGTGCTTGATCCTGTGTCTGTGCTGGCACAGGTTTCTTCTGCACTCCTCCAAGATGCAGGAACAGTATCCCATCATACACCACCAGTTTGTGCATGCTTAAACTGTCCTTTGTAACCATCTCCTGTCCCCTGTTGCCTTTCTGTGCAGGAAGAGGGAAGCAGAAGCAAAACAAATCACCACGCTACGGCTAACATAAGCTGCTCTTTTTACAGTCATGTGCACAGACACGAGTTCATCAGGGGTAAAAGTGACATGGGAAGGTGAGGGGAAAAACCGAATCTGGCCACTCACATAGACTTATGTATTTCGTCTCGTCTAGTTCAGCTCTGAGATATACCCTTTGGGGTGTACCATTCAGCCATGCAGAACCAAGGGAAAATGTCCTTGGATGTGCCTGTGTAGGTGTTTGGTCACTATCTCCTTCTGTTCAGATCTTTGTATTAAAATGAAGCCATCATCATTGAAATTTGGCTTTTGTTTCTTTGGAAAGAAGATGCATCTTTAATGATCGGCCTTCTTCTGTGGAAAAATGATCCTCGACGTTTTTGGAAAATTGAAGGATCTTCTTGCAGATTTATTTTCTATTTAGATTTTGTGAAAATGTATTTAAAAACCAAAGATTTCTCCCGATGACAGCTCTCATCCAGGGATTCTTCCCTGGATGGAACACAGCACATCTCTGCTTTGTTTGGCAGTCTCCACACAATATTTTTGTCTTTCTGAACATGACTCATGGGCTCCTGGAGCTTTCTCCTCTAAACCGCAGTAAAGAACAACCCCCATACTGACTTAAAGGGGAAATGTGAGATAGTTGCGGTTGGAGCCTCTGTATGAAAGCACTGTGTGGAATTCAACTAGGCCACTCATTTACCTGCCAAGGGAGAGGAAATACCCCCAGACTTGATTTCCCACCCCTGAGTAATTTAGGAGAGGGAGAAAAAAATGGCCTCCACATAGTGATGCTCTAGGAATTTCCTCTACGGTATCAGTCACAAAGACTAAGGGAAGCAGCCTAGAACATCACCCAGAAATGACATCACATCTTCCCCAAATTCCACTCTCCCCAGCAGGGCTGGTGCCTCCATTGAGGCAGGTCCGGCAATCACCTCCAGCAGTGAGGCACCGGAGGGGGCACCAGGGGTGAGGGCGCACACTGCAGAGCTGGTGGCAGCAGCACACGGGCGGCTGAGCAGGAGGGATGGGAAGCCACCTGCATGCCGCCCTGGCCACCTGCCATGCCTGGCCCACAGCTACTGCAGCCTCCCAGCCCTCCCACGCTGCCGCCACCGCCAACACGCCCCCGGCTGGGAACAGCAGCCGCGGGCCAGGTGCGGCAGGCATCCAGGGTGGCATGCGGAGCAACGGAGCAGGAGGGCTGGGAGGATGCACGCACACCTCCCCAGCCACCCACCGTGCCCGGCTGGGAGCACACGCCAGCAGTGGCAGCATGGGGTAGTCTCAGCAGGCAGCCCTCCCACCCAGCCACCTGCTGCCCCACAGTCCGGGTGCGCATGCACAAGGGAGCAAGAGCAGACCTGAAGCTGTCCCCGGTCTCAGGCATCAGAAACCCTGGCACTGGCACTGCTCCCCAGGCACCGCTTCCTCAGCCTCCTGCCATTTGGCAAGGCAATGTTGGGAACCCTAAATAAGCACCATGTATATCTGTGTGTGGGGAGACTAAGTTACATCTTCAAAATGGTGGAACTAGGTTGCATTTTTCATCCATCCTTCAACCCTTTATTGGGCTTTTTAAAATTCAAAATTGAGCTGAGCTGCCAGTCAGATGGGAGGATTGACTCAGCTGTTAAGGGGGAAGAAGGTTGCTGGATGTTGGGGGGTGGGTCCTAGCAAGACAGTTATTCCAGTTCTTCTTTACTGATGCAACACTGGGGCAAAGACAGTAGTGTGGTGCAAAGGTGAAACATGGGGACCCCGCTACAGTCTGTATCCATTGCACTTGCTTCTATTTCCACAGCTGAAACAGCTTTCCCCACACCTGTGTGAAAAACAGGCAATGCTGTGGAATCCCCCCCACAAATTCAGTTGGTACAGCCTCTCCCCTCCACCCCTGCTTCTCCGTGCTGCAAAAAGATTTGCCTGCTATTAAAAGTTGCCTCCAAAGTGTGAGGATTCTCCATGTCTTCTTCATCACTGCTGCCAATGGGGAGAAAAACCTCTGACTGGCAGCAGCTAAAGGAATGAGCATCCTGCCAAACAATTCTCTCAAATCTCCCTAAAAGAATGTGTCTCCTATTGTGTTTGTATATAGTGCTGTCAACTCATAGCCAACTTACAGCGACTCCTACTGGGGTTTTCAAGGCAAGAGGCTAACCAGATGGTCTGCTATTACTTGCTTTTGCATAGTAACTCTGGTCTTCCTTGGTTGTCTCCCATACAGTTACTAACAAAGGCGGATCCTGCTTAGCTTCGTAAGATCTGATGAAATTGGGCTGGCCTGGCCTGTCCAGGTCAGGGCCTCCTTCCATCAACCATCAAAATGTGATGCAAGAAAATCATAGAATCATGAAGGTACCTCTAGGGTCATCTAGTCCAACCTCGTGCACAATGCAGGAAATTCACAACTACCTACCCCAACCCCCCACACACACCTCCAGTGACCCCTGCCCCATGCCCAGAAGATGGCAAAACACCTCCAGGATCCCTAGCCAAACTGGCCTGGGGAAAATTGCTTCCTGACTCCAAGGTGGCGATCAGCATTACCCTGGGCATGTAAGAAGGGGCCACGAGGACTAAGCACTGACGTAACCCTTCCTGCCCTCCCTCTCATGATCTGCCCAGGTTCACAGAATCAGCCTTGCTGTCAGATGCCCTTCTAGCTTCTGCTTAAAAAGCTCCAAAGAAGGTGAGCCCAACACCTCTCGAGGAAGCCCCTTTCAATGAGGGACTGCTCTCTTACTGTTCCTTTGGTACAACACTCTGTTCCCTTCGCCCATGCTGATAGGACCACTCTGTCAGGAAGGGCTAGCCAAAAACTCTTTTGCGCCGCTTTCTCTTGGGAGCATCTCTATGCATTTCAGGAGTGTGGTGAAGATGTGTTAAGGGTCACAACCTCCCTTCCAACACCATAAATAGACGCCCTCCTGTGGGACATCCCTGAGGGATACCCACCTGCAATGAACTCTGCTGACACCCTCTTGCTCTGGACCAAAGGCAGCTGACATTGCATTTTAAGTTTCAGCTTGAAAAGGATGACCTTCGGAACTAGTAATTTTGTTTAAGGCAACGCTGGGCAGCCCAGCATATCCCCAGTAGGTCATTAATCACGACCAAGCGCTAGGTTTGTGACGGTCAGGTTTAATGGTGTTTCAGCAGCCCTTCCAAGATTTAAGTCAGCAGTTCTGCTAACAGTGTCTTGTTGAGCAGCATTTACTGCATTTTACATTTGAGGTACCAAATGGGTGGTGAATTTGGAAAGTGATAAACAAGACTATCTGTCAGGGGGTTCTTTCAGGAATACATTTGCTTTGGAGTCATCATGACCTGTAATGAGATGTTTATACATCCCCAGGAACACTTTCCATCTTTTGCAGAAAACCTTGACAATGCTCGCAGGTCTTAGCTTCTCTTCTCTCTTCCGCTCCAGCGGAAAGAGGAGCGTTGCACAGGTTGGATTAGGGCTGGTCATCTCTGCTCTTCCATTCCCACCCCACTCTGTCTGCATACCTCTGAACACAGTTCATATGCAGGCAGGAAAGTGGTAATGCAGAAGAGCCCACCAATTGGTTTCACCTTGCATGTGCTGTCCAAATTGAGAGGGGATGGTAGATTTTGGTTGTTGTGGGTTTTCCGGGCTGTATTGCCGTGGTCTTGGCATTGTAGTTCCTGACGTTTCGCCAGCAGCTGTGGCTGGCATCTTCAGAGGTGTAGCACCAAAAGACAGAGATCTCTCAGTGTCACAGTGTGGAAAAGGTGTTGGCAGGTCATTTATATCTACTCAGGAGGGGTGGGGTTGAGCTGAGTCATCCTGTAAGAGTTTCCCAGGGTGTGGAATGCTAATGGCGGGGGGCTTCACTGTATCCTGAGGAGGTTCTTTTGCATATGGATTGGTGCTTGACTGTCTAGCACCAAAATCTCCATTGTAGATTTTGGTGCTAGACAGTGGGTGGCACAGGACTGGAAGTCTCTCTACACAAGACATCAAACACCAAGGGGAGGTGAAACTGACAGAGCCTTCAGGGAGGCGAAGCTGAAATTAACAGGTCCTCTGAGGAGTGATCTCTGCCGGCTCTGTCTTTTAAAACTATGCTTCCTGCACTTGAACGTCCCCATGTAGAGAGTAGCTCTGCAGGATGATTCCTGACCAGAGTGGCTTGAACTTCCTTAAATCCCTTCCTCTGCCTAGTGGTGGTGCTGTAAGTAAAGATGAACCAGAAGGGTCTAGTTGACCACTGCAGAACGCATGATCCTAAGCAAGGCTGAGCCATTGCTTGACTCTCCTGGAGTTGGGTTTTGAGCTCTGCATGTGCCAACTGACAAAAAATGGGCAGCCAAGGTGATCCTGGTGCATTAAGTTAATAGGGTGGGTTTGAGACCAGTGTGTTTCCTGGGGCAGTGTAGACTCTATGCTCAGGTGTCAAAGCCTTCTTTAGGCATAAGGGGGGACAGGAGCCTGCAATATCGGCCCCTGTGATTGGCAGGCAGCGCGAGGCCTCTGGATTGGCCAGGCCAAGCATCAGTATGGGAAGCTTGGCCTTTGGTCCTCACAAAGCAGAGGTTTCCACCTGCTGCATTCCAGACCCTGGTCCCAAACTCTGAATGCAGTGATGTTGGACTGCAGAACCCCGCTCCAGTCCTGAAATGAGATATGGCCTCCTGGCCTAGGGTTGCCAGCTCTGCATTGAGAATTTCCTAGAGATTTGGGGGATGGTGGGATTGGGGAAGCGAAGAGACTTCAGAGGGGTGTAATGCCATAGCCTGTCTTCCCAAGCAGCCATTTCCTCCAAGGAAACTGATCTCTGTATTCTTCGGACCAGGTGCAATGCCAGGAGATCTCCAGGTCTTTCCTGGAGATTGGCAACCCTAACTCACCCATTGCTTCCCACTGCACTGTCCTCAACTTGTTGGAGAGAGCAATGAGTGAGAAGCCCTGCAGTGCAGGAGGGAGGGAACGTTTGGCTTAGCTTGCTTCAGAGCAATTTTAAGGCCCCCAGTCTGCTCCTGGCTTTAAGCGCCTTGAATTGGACATGGGAGCAGATAGATAACCAGTGGGAAGTGTCTTAATTTGGAGTAATGTGATCCCCCCTCTGGGATGTAGCTGACAACTAAATAGGCTGTTCCATACCAGTCTCAGCATCCAGAGAGGGGTTAGAGGAGATAAGGTTGCCCATCTCCAGATAGGACCTGGAGATTTCCTGGAATTACAGCTGATCTCCAGACTACAGCGATCAGTTCCCCTGGAAGGAATTATAAAGAGTCCAGTAGCACCTTTAAGACTAACCAACTTTATTGTAGCAAACAAGCTTTCAAGAAGCACTGCTCCTTTCATCAGATCTGATGAAGAGAACTGTGGCTCTCGAAAGCTTATGCTACAATAAAGTTGGTTAGTCTTAAAGGTGTTACTGGACTCTTTACTATTTTACAACTACAGACTAACACAGCTAACCCTTCTGGATCTATGACCCTGGAAGGAATGACTGCTCTGGAGGGTGGACTCTATGTCATTATGCCCTGCTGATATCCCTCCCCTCCCCTTCCCTCCCCTAGCCCTGTCTTCCCCAGGTTCCATCCCCAAATCTCCAGGAATTTCCTAACCTAGAGTTGGCAACCCTAGATGACATTGATCATCCTTGCTGCTGAAGGGACCTTCAAGCTCCACAGAGGCTTGGATCCTGAGTCTGAACTGATTTGGACTGCACACACCTGGACCAGGTGCCTTGCTTGTGATATGCATAGGCTACTGTGCCTTTGGTTCCGAGGGTCAGGCATTTCTCTGCAATCTGGCAGGTGGGAACTGTTAGGCATTGGGCAGCACCTTTTCTGTGGCTGTGCTCACATGTATAGGTAGTGTGGTATAGTGGCTAGTGTGCCAGACTAGGAGCTGGGAGACTCCTCGCTCTGGCATGGAAACTTGCTGGATGGCTTTGGGCCAGCCATTCTCACTCAGCCTAAACTACCTCACTGGGTCATTTTTGCAAGACTAAAAGGGAGGAGAGGAGAATGGTGTATGGTGCTTTTTTAAAAAGGAGGATATAGAACATTTAAATAAGTAAATATTCTCTCCAAGGAAACTTACCTGGCTGCTTCAGTGATCCCAGACTAATTAGGTGAAAATGCTTTTTAATTCAGAAGGCAATCCCAGACCACTTGTATTTTAAAAACTAAGGATAAAGACCATTGTGTGCAGAATCTGTTGAAAGAATTCATTTTGCATGACTATCTGTACTGCCTTTCTTTGCAGATTTGTTGGGAGATGCAATATTCGCTGGGAAGGGTATTTTAAAAGACAGAGCCAGCAGCAGGGCAAAGGCTTTGCTGGAGCTGTGTGAAGAAGAGGCTGTGAAATGTCAGAAGGGAAACTTCAGCCCATTATAACCTCTCCAGCTCCAAGCCCGGCTCAGGAAGGCAGTTCCAGCCCATTTCCATTCCTCGCTGCCCTCTGGTTACCATCCCACACAGTTTTAGACTGGAGAGGTGAAATTGACAGAGCCTCCAGGGAGGTGAAGGTGAAATTAACAAACCCTGTGAGAAGCAATCTCCACTGGCTCTGTCTTTTAAAACTACGCTTCCTGGCTAACATTGCTTCTCCCTACACTTGACAAGCACGCACCAAGCTGACTCATGAGTTTCTTTTTACCAGTTTTAGGTGGACCTGTTCATACAGTATGTTAATAAAAATATTTTCCAGTCTTTACAACAGCTTGAACGGTAGGCCAGTTTAATCCCCCGTACTGCAAATGTGGAAAAGTGGCTATGGAAGGACATTGAGAGAGTCTGTGGCAGGTGTGAGATTAAGACTTCCCAGTTCAAAACCCAGTTGCTAGTATATGTGCACGGTCAAGATGTTTCAGAGAACTGTTAATTTGCGGAACGATCCACCACCTTCATTTTCTTGATCCTGTGAACATGAAAAGAAACAGAAAAAAGAAGAGCCTGCGGGATTTTGGTCTTTTTCACCCAGGGCTTTGCTTTTTTGGAACGTTCTCAAGCCCTTCCTTTCCATATCCCATAAATTATAACCGTGAAGGATGATAGCTCTGCCGTATTTTGTGGCTTATTTTTAGAAGCGAAAGATGGGCCTTGAAAAGATTGGCTTTTGCTCCAGGGCTGTAGCTCGGAGGCTCGGGAATGCAGCAGCCCGTGATGAATTTTTATTCCAAATGAAATGGGTTTGTCAATGTGTCTGTTATCACACACTTAGAAGGCTGGGAAGGTCCCAAATAAAATTAACACTCCTAAAGCGAAGAAGGAATGTGAAGCTAGAGCTTGGAAATGATTTACTCCATTTATTTCCTGCTTTTCTCCCCAACGGGAACTCTAAGAGCCTTACATTGGTCCCCTCTCTGCAACAACCCTGTGAGGTAGGTTAGATTGAGGGTGTTCAATGGCCCAAGGTCACCCAGCAAGCTTCCACAGCAGAGTAGGGGTTTGAACCAAGGTCTCCCAGATCCTAGTTTGGTACTCTAACCACTACACTGCGCTGCCTCACTGGAATTGCCCAGTGAATTAGAACACCACTTGTTAAGTAAATAATATGGGCCACATGTTGCTGCTCTCTGCTTAGCTAAAAAAGAATTTTGAGCATTTGTGCATGCAGAGCTGCAGGAGAAAGATAAGGTATAACACGAGTAGGAAGAACTTCCCTGTGTATATAGGCATTTGTCTGAGCTCCCCTCCTATGGTTCCATGCTCCCCACAAAGGGAAGTTTCAGGGTCAATCTGATCACGTTGAATTTGCTTTGGAACAGGAAGCAGCGAAGCGTTTCAAGGAAGCCCTCTGTGGAGTTACTCCAGTTCCAAGCCCGTTGAAATCAGTGGGTTGAGACTGGAGAGATCAGCTCCTCTGGAGAAAATGGCTGCTTTGGAGGGTGGACTCTATGGCAATATACCCTACTGAGGTCCCCTCCCCTCCCTAAACCCTGCCCTTCTTAGGCTCCACCCCCAAAACCTCCAAGAATTTTCTAACCCGGAGTGGGAACCCTAATGAGAGAGTTCCAAAGTTTTGGTGCCACGACCAAGAAGGGCCACTCTCAGGATGCCAGCTGCCTAATCTCAGAAGGTGGTGGCATCCAAAGAAGATCCTCAGAGAAGGAATGCAGTGTTCAGGGAGGTTCCTAAGGGATTAGGCGGGCCTTCAGGTATGTTGGTCCCAAACCATATACTGGCTTTGTAGGTCAACGCCAGCACCTTGAATTCTGCCCAGAAACAAACTGGGAGCCAGTGTAGATGGACCAAGGCTGGAGTGATATTGTCAGGGCTCATTTCAAGCGGGAACACGCAGGAACGCAGTTCCAGCAGTTCCCCAAAGAGGTCACATGTCAGGTGGCCCCACCCACCTGACTCTCGGCCATTTTGGGCCCGTTTCAGCCTGGATTGGGGCCAAAATGGCCTGGATCGGGCCTCTGATGGGTGGTGGATCACTCTCCTGTTCAGCAGCAGCCCGATCCTGACCACTTTGGGTCCCTTTTCGGCCATTTTCAGCCCCTTTTGCCATTTTGGGCCCAATTTCGGTCCTGAATGGCCAGGATTGGGTCCAAAACAGCCAGGAAAGGTGATGTCAGGGGGTATGGTGTATGCAAATCAGTTATGCTAATGACACATTTCCCATGATGTCAAGGGGTGTGGCATATGCTAATGAGTTATGCTAATGAATTCCTCCAGCTCTTTTTCTACGAAATGACCCCTGGATATTGTCCATATGACCTACTCCACTCAGCATTCTGGCTTTGCAAAGTCCAGTCAAGAATCTCCTGCCTGGCTTGATTATCTGCATACTTTCTGCAGTACACCGGCTAGTGTGTGGTGGCATGTTCAAATGCAACCCTAGACAAACCTCCCCACAGGTAGAAAACGATCAGGGAGAACATTTCCACATAGCCCTGCCCAGGATCTACCGCACGTCTTACAGTGATAAATTTCTACAATGAACCAATTTCCTAACTGAGGAAGCTTTGTGGGGATTTCTCAAATCTTTCCTTAACTACAGCTCATTCCATGCCTGCATGAAAGCAAAGGAGGTACAAACGGAAACCAAGCTAAGGATACAAGCAAAGGTTCAGTAAAGCTACAGTTCAATACTTTAACTCACTCATCAGGTGTGAAAAGCATAATCTTCTTCCCTTTACTCACTCACAGGTGTACCTCCCTCCTTGGGATCCTAATTATGCTGAAATTAGAGGCTTGAAAAATAGAAGGGAACAGCAAGAGATTAATTGCCTCTTCCCCTCAAAGCCTGTCTGAGAAGCTGACAAAAAGAGTGATTTCTCTGTGCATTTCTCCATAATGGAATCCATTACTCAGAAGAGAAGGTACCACCCTGCTTAGAAATGTCAAGGGAAGATGCCAAGCTGCAGCCAGGATGTCCTAGGTGGCTCCTTTTCTTCTCTTTTAAAGATGGAGTACTCCAATATTTGGGAGTGCCCCCGGCTTAGTAGCTAAGGGCTCAATTACCTTTTATGGTTTCTTCCATATTTATTCTGATTTTTTTTTTTGCTTTTGCATATGGGATTGCTTTATCAAAGGGATGAGGAAGATGAGGATGAGGGGGAAGCTTTTAACCCTTTCCTCGCCTGCAGTTTTTTTGGCTCAGAAAGCCCCACCCACCCACAGCCTGTTGCAGGTGTGCCTCCCCTGGAGATAGAGAGTGCTGTCCAGTCGTAGCTGACTAATGGCGCCCTCTGGTGGGGTCATCATGGCAAGAGACTAACCGAGGTGGTTTGCCATTGCCTGCCTCTGCAACCCTGGTCTTCGTTGAAGGTCTCCCAACCAAGACTACGCTGTTTAACTTCCCAGATCTGATGAGATTGGGCTTGCCTGGGCTATCCAAGTCAGGGCATCTGCACCCACCAACAGCTACTTTTATCTAAAGAGGAAGACTTATAGGTACCCATATTTATTTTCCCAGCAAGACTAAAAGCTGCCATGGGGGAACATAGCAGGAGGTGCCTGATCCAGAACTTTCCTGCCTTCCTTCTCCCACTGATCGCCATGAAATGCTGCTCTTGAAAGACAGAGAGCCTGAAGAATGGTAAAAGAAAGGGGGTTCGCAGTAGGAAGGTGGAATTGGCAAACATTGGCCCTCCCCTTCTCTTAGTAGAGAATATTGTCAGGATCTAAACCTTGTGTTCAGGAAGCAAAGAAAAGTGAACATTGCAAGACCGTTTCAGGCGAGTAGCTATTTTGGCCTGCAATAGAAGAGTAAAATTCGAGTCCAGTAGCACCTTAAAGACCAACGAGGTTTCATGGAGTATAAGCTTTCTAGAGTCAAAGCTTCCTTTGCCAGATATGACTCTCAAAAGCTTATGCCCTGGAAATCTGGTTGGTCTTTAAGATGCTACTGGACTCGAATCTTGCAAGACTTGTGTGAGATCGGCTCTGCTGTTACCCTTACAAAAAACACCCCTCCACTGGAATAGAATAAATGACTGGAAATATTAATAATTGGAGCTGTGGGGAGGGAATGGCTTCTATTTGGATCTGTATAAAATCAGAACAGAATTTGCTTGAGAAATTTCCCAGAAGTTTCTTCTTTCCCTCCCTTCTAAAACAGCTGAAGGCATCTATGTGGGGTACGTCCATCAGTCTGGCTTACAGAATGTCGGGCTGCCTCCATTCTCAGTGGCTGGGGTCACCAAAGGGCAGGGAACCAGTTTAGCCCCCACGCAACCTCTGAGCCAAGCTACAAGTGACGAATGACACTTGAACGGCAAGTGAACAGACTCAGAGCTGAACCACATGATATGAATTACACGAGACCGAGCGAGTGTCAGGAGTCCTGTCCTACCCCAAATGCCCGTGTCCAGCATTCTCTCAATGAGCATGTGTCCTGGTCCAGGCACAGATTCTTAATGTTATGCTCCGGTGTGGCCACGACGGTGCGTGTTCATGGTTGCAACCAGTAAGTCGACAATGCAGAGTGTCCTTTTTTCCTGGATCTTCCGCTTCCTATCTGCAGCTCACTCCACCATGCTCTCAGAACTGCAGGTAGATGGAGCTCACATCTATGCGCAGAGTGCAGGTGCATGATGGAATATCCTTCCTGCGTCTTGGAGGAACACGGAGAAAACCTGTGCCACCGCAAACACGGGTTTGATGGAGGTCCTGCATTCCTGGTGTGTGTAGTTGAAAACAACTTTGGAACATGTGCAAAGTTGAGAGAACAGAATCCAGAAGAATTTTTTAATGACTGGGGGAAATTAAAACAGTATTTGGAAAAGAAGTGGGACGTAAAGGGAGAATTATGGTTGTTAGATAACTATTAATTTTACAGAAGGGAAGAGATACTGATCTTTACAATAAGAGAAGAGATAAGTTAGAAACATAATGCAATTGATAATTTGATGTTAGACTTTTTTAGTTTAATATACATTATATATTCTAGTGGTATATGAAGATAGTTAAGAATAGAAAAAGAGATATAAGTAGTAGATTTAGACAGCGGGTTGGAAAACTGTTGGAAGTCTTAGATAAAGAGGGGAGTGGAAAGGGTGGGGGAATATGGAAAGGAGGGTTTTATTTAAAAATTTGTAATATTGAAATTTTACTCACCGAATAAAAATTTTTACAAAAGACTTTGGAACACATGTAAGTGCATTTTCATGTCATTCACGTGTAATTCGTATCATGTGGTTTGGCTCTCAAGTGTATTCCTCCCTGTTCACTTGCGCTCCATAAGCTTTTGAGAGTGGAGCACAAGTGAACAGGGAGGAATACACGTGAGTCTGTTCACTTGCCGTTCAAGTGTCATTCGTCGCTTGTAGCTTGGCCCTCACTGGTGTCCCTGATCGGGCTCCTTTATGTGCTCCTCCAAGTGAATGGCTGCATTCATTCCCAAAGACAAAGTCCAGCTCTCAGCCTGGGAGAGAACAGATCTGTGGGGTGATGGGGAATGGGGCTGAGAGAGGACGGGGACTCTCCATTCCTTCAGGAAACTGGCTGTGTATCTGCATAGCTGTAATTGCTGGCACCGGATTCTCGGATTCTCGTAGGGCAGGCAGGCAAGGCAAGCTGGGTTAACCTTGCAGTCATGAGCTTAATGTCTTCCCTTATCAAGGAAGACAAAAGAGGAAGTTCAGCTCATTGAATAGACCCTGAGAAAGCAACATCCTCCATGCTAATTGTTTCCCCGCTGAAAAAAAAGAAAGTCTCCGTATTGTCCTTGTTCATTTGCTGGAGTTGAAGATATTGAAATGTAAGAGCCACTTAAAAGGATAGATAATAAAGTGCTCTTGGCTGGTATCAAGGCCTCTGAACCCTGCCAAGGTTATGAATAAAGATAGCCTGATTTGCATATTTATTAGATACTTTTTTTTTTTGCATGGATGCTGGCATACTAGGTGTCTGACAATGGCTCAGGGCCAGGGAAGGTCATTTGAGAGGAGGAAAACATCAAACTGCTTTGCTGCAGCAGGTCAACATGCATCTAGTCTATTGTGTCCTTTAGGCGGATGCTTCATGGAGCAGGGAGCTCATTGGTGGTGGCCCCTGAACACAAGAAGCTGCCTTTGATGGAGTCAAACCCTTGGTTTGTCAAAGCCAGTTTTGTGTACTCTGACTGGCAGCAGCTCTCCAGGGTCTCAGGTGAAGGTCTTTCACATCCGGACAACCTAATCCCTTTAGCTGGAGATGCTGGAGACGGAACTGTGGGCCCCCTGCTTCCAGTGCAGATGCTCTACCTGAGCCATGTCTTTCTCAGAGGGGTCCTGCTTTGAACATGCACATCAGTGTATTACACATTTAGCTGTCATGACTAATAGTGCTATTCACCCATACATTTTCTGAGCCTTTAAAAATATCCAAGTTAGGGGCTATCAAAATGTCTTGTGGTAGTGACAAGTTAACATTGTGTTATGGGGGAAGAGTGCTTCCTCTCGTCAGAGCTAAGTCGAGTACCAATCCATTTCACTGAGTGTCTGCGAGTTGTAGTATGTAGAAGGAGAAAAGTGGGGGGTAGGTAGGTAGGTAGGTAGGTAGGTAGGTAGGTAGGTAGGTAGGTAGGTAGGTAGGTAGGTAGATAGATAGATAGATAGATAGATAGATAGATAGATAGATAGATAGATAGATAGATAGATAGATAGATAGATAGATAGATAGATAGATAGATAGATAGATAGATAGATAGATAGATAGATAATTTTAAGGCATACATTTCCTTGCAGAATTTTCCTAACCAGCACTGGAGCAATGCTTCTGCTTGCTATTTTCATCTCCCCTGTACTCTGCCCATTGCCTGACACCTTCTTTATGATTGTTGGTGTCATAGAACATTGGACACAAATTCAAATCCCTCCGTGGCTATGAAGATCACTGAGTGATCAGCCATTCTATTTTTGTCTAGCCTACTTAACAGGGGTGTTGTAAATATAAAATGGAGAGGGGAGAGGATCCTCTCTTTAGCAAACAGTGTTCACAGATAAAGTAAACTTGCAAAGACAGGTAAGATCTTCTGTGCTTGAGAGAAACTCCTGTCATGTAATAAAAATATAAGAACAGTCTGCTGGATTAGACGTAGCGTAGGGATCCCATGCCTCTGGTGGGGGAGCCCTTCCTGTGGGGAACGGGCCTTGGAGCCCCTGCAGCGCTCCTGTGATAAAAACCAGCCCCCAATCTAGTGACAAAGAAGTGCTCTGGAGTGATGCACATTATTCTTCCCGATGCATGCCCCCCCATCTCCGTGCCCCCCCTCAAATTCTGCATCTCCCAATTTGAACTCCGGGGGACCTGGCAACCCTTATCTGACCCTTGTTCCATCTCCTCCAACATCCTGTTTCACACTGTGGCCAGTAAATTGCCCTGGAGGGCCAAACAAACAAACAGGGCCTTTATGCTGAGGCCTTCCATTGGTGCTACCACTAATATTCAGTAGTTTGGTGCCACTTTATATGGAGGTTCTCTTTCATCACCATGGCTAGTAGCCATTGATGGGCCTTCCTTCCATGAATGTGTCTAACCCCCTTTTCTGAAAAGCTCAAGTGAGCTTTTGAGACGCACTGAGCCCTTCCAAGTCAGGGACAAGCCTTTGCTGTTAAGGAATATAGGTAGGGTTGCCAGGCCCCCTCAATCTCCTGGTGAGGGACAGGGGCCTGGCACTGATCTCTGGGGAGAAGGGGGTGCGCGCACACTCCCACAGGCACGATGACATCACTTCAGGAGTGATGTCATCGTGTGGCCCCCGAACGCTGCAGAACACGCCTGAAACAGGCCGTTCTGCCATGGATCAGGCCCATTTTTGAGGCGCTGCAGAGTGCAGGAACACTCCTGCACCCCATAGCGCCTCAAAATGGGTGGGATTGAGCCCGTTTTGGCCCGGATTGGGGACACTGCGGAGTGCAGGAGTGCTCCTGCGCTCCACAGTGCCTCAAAAATGGGCCTGATCCATAGCAGAACGGGCCCATTTTCGGGAGCTGTGGAATGCAGGAGGGCTCCTGTACTCTGCAGCTGCTGAAAACGGGCCTGTTTGCCATGGATCAAGCCTGTTTTGAGCACTGCAGAGTGCAGGAGCCAAAACGGGCCTGATCCCGACAGCTGTGGCACACAGGAGCACACCACGCCGCGGGGGAGCACGCAAGGAAGGTGCATGCCCCCCCACTGCTCAGGTAAGTGGAGGCGGGGTATGAGGAGCGAGGGTGGAAGATCCCTCGCCCCCACTGGGGGTCTGGGATCCCTAAATATAGGGATCTATGACAAATCCAGTATTAAGTACTGTGATTAACATCTCAAAACAACTATTGATGACTGGAAGCAGGCTCAACAGGAGCCAATTTATACTTAAGAAAACTGCACCCCTTTTTAGCAACAACCAATACACAGCAAGTAGTTAGAATCCTTCGTTTGCATGAACCAGGGCTTTTTTTCAGCAGGAACGCGGTGGAACGGAGTTCCGGAACCTCTTGAAAACAGTCACATGGCTGGTGGCCCCGCCCCCTGATCTCCAGACAGAGGGGAGTTGAGATTGCCCTACACACTGCTCAGCGGCGCGGAGGGCAATCTCAACTCCCCTCTGTCTGGAGATCAGGGGGTGGGGCCACCAGCCATGTGACCATTTTCTCCGAGGGCAACCCACTGAGTTCCACCACCTCTTTTCCCAGAAAAAAAGCCCTGGCATGAACTATATACAAAGTAACTATTTACAGCACAGCGATTGGATTATAAGGCAACAGTTATGATTGGCCGTTACCAGTGCAAAAACACCCAGTAGCCATGTAGGCCTCAGCAGCCTTCGTTCCGACTCAAGCTCCAGCAATACACACCATCCAGACTGATCATCCATAGGCTCTTCAGAGTGTCAATTGCATCCAGAATTTTAAATCATGTGTCCTGGATTTATCCCCTTTTTAGGTGGTGAAGACAAGAGAATGACTGATATCTTTCCCATCTCCTCTGCTGGAACAAAACAACTCCGATTAGCCCAGAGAAGACGGCATTTTAGCTGGTCGTGTCTCTGTGACTTGTCAGGAAGACTTAGACGACCCTCGAAAGAAATGCTTCCCGAGGAAACAGAGAGTGACAGAGAGCCGTAACGACTTCAACACTTCTGCCATTCCGTTCTCTCTAAAGATGCAATCATAGAAACGACATAATATCACACCATCAACAAAAGTGCTGAGTTTAGTTAGACCGTCTGTACTCGGCACTTCCAAAGTCAAATGATGAAGCTACATTCACCGGAATTTGGGGCCAAGAACAGCTGACCTGAACAAACGATGCAAAGGTTGCAAAGGAGACTTCTTTTGCATGATGTAGCCACTTTGTGTTAATTATGGGATTGGTTTAAGAGAGAGGCAACCGTGCACAGAAGCTCCAAACCCTGAATTTTGAATCCGTGCAGTTTCGGATGTTTATAATAATAACAATTAATGTGTATACCAGTCTTCTGGACGCATTAGGGCCCACTCAGAGCAGTGAACTAAGTCAGTGTTATTATCAGGGCTCATTTCGAGGGGGAATGCGCCGGAACACAGTTCCGGCAGTTCCCCAAAGAGGTCACATGTCAGGTGGCCCCGCCCACCTGACTCTTGGCCATTTTGGGCCCATTTCGGCCTGGACTGGGGTCGAAACGGCCCGGATCGGGCCTCTGATGGGTGGTGAATCACTCTCTCACTCAGCAGCGGCCCGATCCTGACCATTTTGAGCCCCTTTTTGGCCATTTTCAGCCCCTTTTTGCCATTTTGGGCCCAATTTCTGCCCTGAATGGCCAGGATTGGGTCCAAAACAGCCAGGACAGGTGATGCCAGGGGGTGTGGCATATGCAAATAAGTTATGTTAATGACACACTTCTGGTGATGTCAAGGGGCATGACATATGCTAATGAGTTATGCTGAGTTCCTCCAGCTCTTCTACGAAATGACCTCTGGTTATTATTATCCCTACAATACAGCTGGGGAACCCGTGCTGAGAGGAATGACTTACCCAAGTCCACCTGGTGAATTCATGGCCATCGTGAGATTCGAACCAGTGAAGTGCTGCATCACAGCCCAACTACTTAACCACTACGCTGTAACAGCTCTATGCATTATCTATACATCGCTTTATTTGAAACCTAATTTCACAACTTTGAGGGCTAGGAACTTGGTTTTTGAGAAAGCGAACTGATAATTATTGTCAAATTCTGGATCTAGTACCACTTTGCTGAACTTGCATGCGGCGACCACAGAATCAGCTTTTCATAATATTCCTCCAATAGGACTAGAGTAATTACTAGAAATTAACTAGAAGGGGTTTTTTGTTCCAGCCTTTTTCAAAAAGTGAAATGAAGCATCATTTCATTTTTGATAATTAAATTATGTTCTGCTTCCAATAAGCATTGAATTTCATTTCAACATTTATTCTGTTCCAAGAGTATTAGAACAGTGTTCAAAGAGGCATTCTCTTTCATCCTCACAAAAACCCCAAGAAGTAGACCAAGTGGATAGAGAGTAGATAGCCCAAGTGAGCTTTATGACCGTGCAAACACTGACAAGTTCTCCTACCCAAGCCCCAGGAGCTAGCAAGAGCTTAGTCATGCCAGGTGAAGAATCCCTCCATCTGGCAGCTATTTAGGTGCCTCCTTCATAGGAGCTCCACTCACCCTCCTGGCGCATAGTTCCAGAGAACTCAAAAGCCAACATGGACCGTTTCCACACTGCTTACTGGCCATGGAACATCAGACCAAGCTCCTGGAACGACAGAATCTTCCTGGCGAGATTTTGCACAAGAACGGCAGTTCTCATGCGAAATTGCACCAGGAAGATGCTGTCGTTCCGGGAGCTCGGCACGATGTTCCATGGCTGGTAAGCAGTGTGAAAATGGCCATGCTGTTTTGTGTCTTGATAAAAGAAAAGGTATGATGTGGCTTTTGTCTTTGTCATTTGGCAAAATGTTACAGATGACCACTCAAGTGGTTACATGCACATCAGGTTACTATTTGGTCAAAGGTCACCCATATTCTCTCAGTTTGAAAGGGTCCAAAAAACGGGGCCAGTCTTACATGGCCCGCAATCTCCCCCGCCATGACCGTTGTTGGAAGAAATTCATGCAGTGAAAGTGATTTGATACATTACATCAAAGCTGCCTACTTGCACACGGCCTTTTATTGCTACTTAAGTTCATGTTTGGAAAAAAATTATGAGCAACATGCTTAATTAAATTTCATTTCCCAGCTCTCTGATAATGTACATTCCTCAACAGACTTCAGTTAACAGAAATAATGAAGGCTTGTCAAATTCTGTAAATGGTTTCTCTTCGTTGCCGTAATTCATTAGGAACACATTTCTCCCCAACCTTCTCCATCAGTTTCTGACCACCTCTTCTGTAACCAAGAATGCAGTCTTATGGGCATAGAATGGCTTAGGATTGTCCTGCATGCTTCTACTTTTCAATAGAATTTACAGTCTAATTTGAATATGCCTGTGAAAAACCAGATCTGTCCCTTTCTCATTCAATGTTTAAAACTTCTCCAGCTGTGAATGCTCTGGATTTCAGCTTCTTAGAAAAAATACCCAAAGAATTGAATTTGTTAAATGGATACTTGACATTATTGTATAACAATAACATTATTCAATAGGAGGAATCAAGAACATCAGCCGCCTGGTTCTAGAGGATATTTCACTGGAAGATGGTTTCCAAAAGTGAAAGCAGATAGCTTTTGGAATCCAGTTTCTAAAGTATCACTGAATTTCAACTCGGTTCACGTTTGTGTTCCTTATCTACCTTTCAGAAGGGCTGTGGGACTGTGGAAGCGACCATCAGGTTTTGGAATGATATTTCACATTCTGTAAAACTAGGGTTCTCAAGTCCCATACCTTCCAGGCGGGTGGTGGGGGACCCGGGACATACCCATTGGTGCTTCCTTGCACATGCTCCTGGAGATGCATGATGATGTCACTTCCTGGAAGTGATGTCACTATGCCAGTTACTTTGGGGGCAAAATTGGCCCCAATGAAGCATAGGAACAGGCCAGCAGCCGGCACGATGACATCTCTTCAGGAAGTGACATCATCGTGCACCACTGGAAGCATGCCTGGTGTGTGCTTTCCCAGGTTGCCTGCCGATTGCTAGGGGATTTGCCACCTCCTGCTGATCTCCAGTGATCGTTGGATAACCACACAAACCCCTAAGAGATTGCCCGCCATTGGCAGGCAACTGGTGAAACTGTTCTCTGACAATGGAGGTGCAGGTATGGTGCCCTTGGCTGAACAAGTGGGTCGGGAATTTACCCAGAACGATAGGAGGTTTGTTGCTTCTGTCATTGAGAGGGACTATAGCTTAGTGGCAGAGCTTCTACTTGGCATGCAGAATTCCCCAGTTCAATCCTCGGCATCTCCAGCTAAAGGGATTAAGCAGTAGGTGATGTGAAAGACCTCTGGCTGAGAACCCGGTGAGAAGTATTGTGGCCGTCACAATAACATCACTTCTAGAAGTGATATCATCGCATGGAGGTTTACAACCTCCTGACAACCGGCAGGCTAGCGGGCAAACCGCTGGGAGGTTGCCCGCCCTTGGTGGGCACCTGGGATCCCTTAGAGCAGAACCACAAGTGACAAACGGCACAGATTGGACACTTGTCTGCTTCCCTCAAGTTTTGATGGGAAATGTAGGCAGCTTGGCGGAATGTTGGACGAGTGTCAGTTGAAAAGTCCATTGGACAGCAGTCGGAGAGCGAAGCTGCAAGACCAGGATGCCTACATTTCCCATCAAAACTTGAGGGAAGCTGACAAGTGTCCAATCGGTGCCTTTTGTCTCTTGTGGTTCTGCTCTTACTGCCTGACAAAAGTAGGAAAATGACAACATCAGCCTGCAAGCACCTTTGGAATTCTGACACAGGGTGGCAGGTGCAGCCACAAAATGGCTGGCTCCAAATGGCTGCCATAGGAGGCGGAGCCAGGTACAAAATGACTACTGCAGCTTATCTTCCATAACACAGTGAAGATTTTTGTGCTATGGTGGCAGCTGCTGCGAAAGCAACATTTTAAAAAAACTGAACAGTCAATCTGATCTCCAATGACCAATCAGAAGCACTGCTGAGCAAAAGGGGCTCACCTACTTTCTAAAAGCGATTGGCACCACCTCTGCTCCCACAGGCACCACGTTGGGGACCCCTGATTTAAGATCGCTGATTGAGTTTATTGCCGAGGTGAGATTCAAACCGAGAGTGTCCTGGTTAGTGGCTGAATTTCTTATCTTCTGCAACAGTAGTTCACTAGATATGCACAGTAGGGAGAAGAACCATACAGAAATATTTATATTTATCCAGATGAGTGATGTTTAATTCATGAGCAAAGGACGCAGGGAAATATTAAAGGAGTTATTTCTGGGAGTTGTTTAATCAGCTGGAATCACAGATATTGTTTTAGAGGCAGAGGCTATTTATAGCAGTCAACACTCGGCAGTCCTAGACCTGTTTAAAAATACTGTTTGAACTGGAAGCCACTAAAGGGTGGGTCTGATTACTGCACATCCTGTGGAAAAGAGAGGCAGGATACAGTTGCTTTATCCACAAACCCTCTGAGAAGCAAATTGTTTTGAGCTGGGTATGTCTTTCATATCAGGGAGGAGACTGTCATTCTTTTCAGCCATTGCACATGGGCGGAGAGCAGATAGGCAGGATCCAGCCCCCCTCCCCCACCCCGCCATAAATCAAGGCTATTCCCAGGGACAGAGGTTCTGCCGTTGAGTTCTCAAACCAGTTTTGGTCTTGGAATTCAGGCAATCAAACCAAAACTGGGATGGCAGGAAAAAGTCCAGAAATGTGATTCCAGCCATCCAAGACAGGTAACAGGTGAGAAGGGTCAGAAAAACACAAGCTGGTCAGGCAGACGCAGGGTAAGGGGCCAAGAAGAGCAGAGAGATGATGAAGAACAGCCTAGTGTTCTAACCCAGGACCCCTCTGACAGATTGGGACTTCTTCCATAAAGCCTATCTTTCCCAGACCAGACACACCCTCTCAGCCTAACCTACCTTACAGGGTTGTTGTGGGGATAAAATGGAGGAGAGTGAAGTAAGCTGCTTTGGCTCCCCATTGAGGAGAAAGGTGAGGTATGATGGTAGTAAATAAACAAATAATTTCTTGGCGGTCTTGTGAAATAGTGCCGGCAACCAGGACGGAGGCATGCAGCAGGCAGGGTTTCTAAAGCACTAAACCAGATAAGGCCTGGAAGACCCAGCCAAAGGGTCCAAACTTGACTGCAGGCCTGGCTCAAATATCAGGGCCATATTATTCATAAGGCTGACTAAGCCGAAGCTTAGGGGCCCTGCAGAGACGAGGGGCCTGTCAATTCTTTTTGCTGAGGCACACCCCCACATAAATTACAATTAATTGATTCTCTTATATTACCCATTTTAATAAGAAATTAACTGCCTCCTTATTGAAGTGAAACAAATTATCTCTTCTATTAAAACAATTCTCCATAAATTATATATATATTAATAAATAATAAACATTGAATTCACTTCAAAATATTACAGTATTGAACAATTATACCCCCCCCCCCGTGTGCTTTCCTGAAGAGTTCTACTCACGCAATAAAAATGTTTTAAAAATTGGGAATAGAATTCTTCAGGAGACCCTTAAAATGGATATAGGGCTATGTACTGCGGTATAGTACTTACCATACCAGGGTCAGGCTGTCAGCCATAGTGGGGTGAAAGACTGAAGTGCGGGAGGGGGCCTGAAATACTTGAAAGCCTAGGGGCTCGGCCATGGGATAATACAGCCCTGCTAAAACTGCCAGAATAAAAACTAGGGTTGTCAGCTCCTAGCTGGGAAATTCCTGGAGATCTGGGAGGTGAAACCTGGAGAAAGTGGGGTTTGGGGAGGAAAAGGACCTTGGCATGGCATCATTCCATAGAATCCACCCCCAAAAGTAGCCGTTTTCCCCAGGTGATCTCTGTGGCCTGGAGACCAGCTGTAATTCCAGGAGATCTCCAGCCACTACCTGGAGGCTGGCAACCCTAATGAAAACCATGTTGTGCAATTCCTCCAGAGTAGAGCATGCACTGTGCATGCTCTTTTTTCTCCATCTGGGTTGTTCCCACACAGGGCCAAGCTACAAGTGACGAATGACACTTGAATGGCAAGTGTATTTCTCCCTGTTCACTTGCGCTCCACTCAATCCACTTGCTGTTCAAGTGTCATTCGTCACTTGTAGCTTGGCCCTCAGAGTTTTTTTCTCCACCTTTCGCTTCTAAAATGAAACATGGTTTTTTGGGGGGTGGGGGAGGCAGCCATCTGACAACATGCACTAATCTGTTTCCAGATTTTCCTCTTCTGCCTTCCATCCTTCCCAAACATGATTTGCCCCTATCCTTTTGGAAAGAACGCAGGCCAATTGCATCTGCACGCTGTCTGGATTGGAAAGTTCACATTCTCAAAGGTGATGCCCATCCTGGAGCCATTTTCCTTTGGTCAGCCCCTAGCCATTACTGTTTTGCCCTGGATCGGTTTCATCATCATCATCTTCATCATCATCATCATCATCATCATTTTTATTACAGTACCAAGACCACTATACAAAAATTATGTTACCAAACCACTTATCAATAAAAAGAAAACCATCAGTTTTTTAAGAACTTTTAAAATACATTTCACGCCGTTTCAAAATTAATGTGCAGAATCTGGCTACTTGCCATGTGATCATGTGGTTTTTATCGGCTAAGAGCCAGCGGAGCTTTGCTTTATTTGTAATTATATGACTGGGAAGCCTATCCAATAGTGGGGTAATAATTTTTAAACAAACCTCTCCATAAAACGGGCAAATGAAGAACATGTGCTCTGCAGACTCTACCTCTCCCAAAGGGCATAGACGTAGCCTTTCTGCATAAGGGATTTTGTTGCACCTACCCTCAACAACCGCGGATGGAAAAGCAGAACACCTGGCCAAAGAAAATGCGCTTCTGAAATGATTTACTTCCACAGAGGCCAGATACTTGGCTGGCTCAAGAGTACCTTTATCATTTATCAACACTCCCATTTTAGATGCGCTAGAGATGTCAAATTGTCTTCTATTCTTTGTTTAATTAACCCTTTGGTTCATTAGGAGCACCTGAGGAGAAAAACCTATTTTTGTAATATACCTATAAACCGCCTTAAGCCAGCTGGATTTAAATTCGTCATGGTGATGAAAATTGGTAATTACGAAATTATGCATGGCGTAGAGAAAGTAGATATAAAGAGCTGTCCAGTTGTCCATTAGGCCCAGCATCTTCAATTTCTCTGAAGGGCCATGTAGGAAATTCCCACTTTAACCTGCTCACTCATGAAAATATGCAAAAATGACATTAACATTAAAGAGTCCTTTAAGTCAAATGTAAAGTACATTTGTAAATGTAAAGTACATACATATATATAGTCAAATGTAAAGTACATACATATATATAGTCGAAAAATTCTTCCATTTAGACCTCAATATAATTACATGAGTGTTAAAGTGCAAAGTACAAAGGCAATAAATACAGAATTTGAGGTCATAAATTCAATAAAGATGAAAATGGAATCATAAATTCACGAATCATGCCATATAGGCAACCTTCATAAATAAGTCCAAAGTCATAGGTAAGTCCAAGAAGTGCTGTAGTGCCAAAATGCATAGAAGAGTCATAAATGTTATCTCTGTTTTTATTTCCTTTGTAGATGGAGGAAGACTGCTCCTGCGGCTTTGACACTTCTATGTCATTTTTACATATTTATCATGAGTGAGCTGGTTACAGTGGGAATTTCCTATGCGTTTTTCAGTGCTTTACCATAACTCTCTCAGTTTGTTTGGCTGAACGGCCAAGTAACAGGGCATGGAGGCCAAGCCTTCCCCTTGATGTTACCTCTACCTCTACGTTTCAGAAGTTTACTGCCTCTGGACATGGAGATTCCCTTTAGTCATCATAGATAGTAGCTATTAGAGATGGGCACAAACTGAAATACGAACTCAAGTTGGTCATGAACCGTGCCAGTTTTTGGTTTGCAAACCAGCGGTTCGTTGGAACTAATTTCTGACGAACTGTGACAAATTGCTATGATTTTTAGTGCAGTTCATATGGTTCGTTTTTCAGTTCGTCACTGCAGATAGCCTGGCACCAATCAATATGTTACCTAGGCAATGGGGGGGGGGGGGACAATGGGTTTTCTGCAGACCTTCTGCAGCCATGGAAGTGATGAACCAATGAACCCCAAAAAACGGTTCGCAAACCGGGCAAGTTCATGGCATTTCGTGGTTCGTGAAACGCGACAAACCACAAGCCACAACCATTTTCCCAGTTCATGCCCACCTCTAGTAGCTACTCATGGACCTATCCTCTATGAATCTGTCTACCTTCCTCTTTAAAGCCACTTCTGCTGATGGCCATCAGTCATCCATGGCCAGTGAATTCTATAACTGAATCAAAATAGAGAAGAGTCCAGTAGCACCTTTAAGACTAACCAACTTTACTGTAGCATAAGCTTTCGAGAATCACAGTTCTCTTCTTCAGATGCTACAGTAACGTTGGTTAGTCTTAAAGGTGCTACTGGACTCTTTTCTATTTTGCTACTACAGACTAACACGGCTAACTCTTCTGGATCTATAACTGAATCACTCATGGAGAGAAGATGTGCTTCCTTTTGCCCATCCCTGCATCTGTTGCTCATTACCTTCACTGAATGCCCATGAATTCTAGAGGTACTCTGCAGCAGCAGGCAAGTTACTGTTAGCTCACAAGCTCCTGTTGGAGACCCTTGAAGCTGGCCCTGGAGAAGGAGCTGTCACTAGAAGCAGAAGGCTGCAAAATATCTGCAGCGGGAGTTGGAAAGTCAGCTCTGGAGGACAAGAGGACACAATAAATTATAAATAACAATAATAATAATTCTTGTAAAGCTATTGTTTTTTCCTCTGCTCATTTTAGCAATTATTCTGCTCTTTCACTCACCCTCCTATTTCCCTCCTCCTCCTCCTCATCACCATCATCACCAGCAGCAGCAGCAGGAGCAGCAGCAAATATCTTAAACGAATTCAGTGCGGTAACTCTGCCAGAAACATTGCTTGGGGATGAAGAGAATGTCCGGATTGAATTTTCTTGCTCCCTCTTCTTACAGGTGTTTGCAACGAGCGCAAACAATAGCCAATAATCGGGCTTCCCTTTCACAACTTGGGACTCCCAGAGGGTTTGCCTGCCTCTCGTATCCGTTACGTGTCCAGCTGGCAAACGGGGAAGATCGTCAGGGATACAGCTGCTGGCCACAGTCCAGAGAACACACAAAAGAAGAAATGTAGGCATTGCACAGTGCGGCTTTTGGAAGAAACCCAGCCAACCTTCCTCCCTCCAAGGCCAAGAGTTTTTACAACCCTGAGAAGTAGCAGAGCTGCATGTCAGCACATATATATATATTTGTCTAACTGTTATCTGCTGTAACTGAAACTTATCCTGCAGGGTCTCTGTCAAAGATAGGCCTTCCTGAACACCTGTTGTCTGAATTTACCCAGAGACGTTGGCATGCAATTGAATTCGGGCCACGCTGAAAGCCAAGCAGGTGTTCTGCGGCTCCTCTCCATAATTCTCCACTTCCCTGATGATACAAAATCCCTTGGGCAGCCTCTACAGGGGTCTGTTCCCTTTGCTAGTAGGAAGCACCTTTTGTGTGTGCGTAATATCTGGCAATAGGGAAGAAGAAGCTTTTGAATCAGTGCCCGCACCGGTCAGATACTGCCTAGATATCACATTGAGATGTGAGCCAAACATGAGCTGCCTTTAAATACAGTGTGAGAAGAGACAGCGAGGGCGAGAAGGTCAGCAGGAAGTGAATTTCGTGGGTTAGTGCTCCAGATCTTGATCCTTTTCTCCGTACTCGGAGGATGCAAACTGAATTTAATCCCACCCTCCCCAGACTGTACGGAGTCAGCAGTGAGTGGAACAATACCGAGGTCTTTTTTTTTAACCAAAATTGTCTTCCTGTTCTATTTTGCATTGAAAACCAAATCTGCAGTGGGGCATGAACAGACATTTTCAACTGTGTGTATCTTTTTGTGCAAGTGGTAAATTACATCCATTCGTCGGTCTTTTTTTTAAAGTCAGCCCTCACAATGAAAGTCTCACAAGAAAAATTATTTTCTAAAAGCCATGACATTTCAAGAAATGCTTTGAATCTATCAGAGCTTTATAACTTTTCTTTAAAAAGGCAAATGTTGAAGCAGAATGGGATCCAAGAGTTTTAGACAGGGCTTGGAGCGGCCTGACTGCTGTTGCTGTAACGTCACACCCACACCTTTTCCATTGTAGGTCATTTTGGTTGGTTCTGAGCCAGGTGGTAGCCTTTGAGGAGAGTCAGCTGGGGAATGGCAAAGGGATCTTGCCCTGTAGCTCATTGCGTGGGGCTCAGGAGTTTCACATGTCAATTGGGAGGAAGTTCAGCTCACGGAAAGAGAGTTGACAGTTACCTGGAGCTCACCTGACCCCTTTTAAAAACTTCTGCCGGCATGCCTTTGGGGTCTTCAGTTGGTGAGTCTTTCCCCTTGTTATTGCCTAGAGTCTCCCCACTTCTCTCTTTCGGCCCTGCCAGAATTTGCCGCCTTCTTTTGATGAACAGATCTTTTAAATCACTCCTCAACGTCTCAAGGATGTTTGCGCACACAAAACTGAGAGAGTTCAACTTTGCTGTGTTTAATGAGCCCGGTTTCTCAATGAAGCTGAAAATTGAATTCCGTCCTTCTAAGAGGTTGAGCGACTGGGCTAATCCCACTTGAACGTCAACCAGCCCGAGGCAAAAAAAAGGATAATGAAAACACCTGGACTCTGTCAGAACCAGCTGACAGCTGTCACAACCCATTCCTCAGTGCCTAGGGACTGCCGGTCAGTTTTGGGGGTCCCAGAGAACCAAGGACAATTTGGGAGCACTCTGGGAGAAAACCAAGGAAAGGGGCTTGCTGTGTCCCAAGATTCTTGGTCACAAATCTGCAGCTCCACACAGTGTCAAGGTCACCCATTCTCTAGTAGGGTCCCAACAAAGGGTAAACCTAGAGGCCACTCAGGGCCAAGCTACACGTGACGAATGACACTTGAACTGCAAGTGTATTTCTCCCTGTTCACTTGCCCTCCACTCAATCCACTTGCCATTCAAGTGTCATTCGTCATGTGTAGCTTGGCCCTCAGCCAAGGCAGGAGTGCAGAGCTCCATACCAGGGCGCTGACTCTCCATTAGGGTAAGTCCTCATCAACGGAAGTGCTAAGAAGAAGGGTCCTGGCACACTGGTAGAATTTCTGCATGGTACGCAGAAGGTCCCCAGTTCAAACCCTGGCACCACCAGTTAAAAGGAACAGGCAGGTGGGGATGTGAAAGACCTCTTCCTGTGACCTTAGGGACACTGCTGCCAGTCTGAGTTGAAAATAATGACCTTGATGGACCAAGGTGTAGGTAAAAGTAGTCCCCTGTGCAAGCATCAAGTCATTACTGACCCAAGGGGGGATGATGTTTTCTTGGCAGACTTTTTGTTACGGGGTGGTTTGCCATTGCCTTCCCCAGTCATCTACACTTAACCCCCAGGAAACTGGGTACTCAATTTACCGACCCCGGCAGGATGGAAGGCAGAGTCAACCTTGAGCCGGCTACCTGAACCCAGCTTCCGCCAGGATCAAACTCAGGTTGTGAACAGAGCTTGGGCAGCAGTACTGCATCTTACCACTCTGCGTCAAGGTGTAAAGCAGCATAAAGCAGTTTCATGCGGGTGAATTTATACCCATGAAGCTACCATGTTCCAAGTCAGATCATTTGATCTGTCAAGTTCAGTAGTGTTAATTCTGGCTGGCCGAAGCTCTCCATGGTCTCTGGCAAGGCGCGATCTTTCCCAACACTTGCAATCTGAGAAATTCCAGGGACTGAACGATTCGTAACAGGTGCTCTGAGCTGCAGCCCAGTCCAGATCTTTGCTGGCACACCCTCTATCTTGCCCAGGTGGGCTTCTCAGTTGCTGCAGCACGAGATCTCTTTCTGCTTCTTAGAAATGGCTACTAGTGCCCAGTTCTGACCTGCATAGCCCAGGTGAGCCTGATCTCATCAGATCTCAGAAGCTAAGCAGGGTCGGCCTTGGTTAGTGATTGGATGGGAGACCTCCCAACGAAGACCAAGGTTGCAGAGGCAGGTAATGGCAAATCACTGCTGATAGTCTCTTGCTATGAAAACCCCACCGGGGTGCCATAAGTCAGCTATGCCTTGAGGGCACTCTCCACCATCAGCTGCCCAGGTTCAGAGACTTCCAGCTAAATCCCACCGACTCCTTCCCAGCATGCTTTGGGCTCTCCGAGCAGACCAAGAAAAATAACAATGGGATCGGCACATACGACACTACAAAGCTATAGGATAATTCTGGTACTCCTTGAATTGAAATCCAGGCGGAGCAGGGGAGGGGAGGGAACCGATCCTCACATCCATGCAGCTCACCTTGGCTTGCAACCCGTGTGCATTTGCATAATGTTATTTATTTGAAATGGATATCCTGCCTCTCCACTGATCGAAACTATACGTTATAAAAACAGATCAATGGTAAGCTAAAAACCGCGTTTAAAAAAATAATAATCACAGTATAGAAGCCCAGCAATGATCAAACGCCAATCATTACCCAAAGGCCTTGCGAAGCAAAGCAAGTCTTTTGAGCCCCGCGGAATGCCGGCGATGATGAAGCTGTATGTACCCATTCCAAAGAGTGGGAGCTCTCGCTGAGACGGCACATGCTGTCACCATGCAAACTTGGCAGGCGCAAAGCTTTGCCTTTGGGGGCACATTTTTAAACTGGCAAGTGTGTGTGTACACAGAGAGGTGATCGTTCAAGTCATTTTTGTTGTTGTTGCCATTACCTAATGTGAATGCTGCATTTTTGAACAAGCAGAATCTGCAATGATTGAACATTCCACCGAATTGGAAAGATTATTGAGACCACAGATTTGGGGAGGTGAAAAAGGGAGGAGACTCTATGTGTGCAGAGCTCTCTGCAGTGGGGAGTGGCAGCTGACCTTTAGCGTGCCCCTTCTACTGTTACCATTTTGAGCATGTGTGCATCCAGGGAGGGAGCAACGTGGCTCATGACTAGGATATTTACTGGCTAGCCTGCAAAGGTACCCACATCCACCGGCTGCAGGGCTGGCACCAGCGTTGCTGGCACCTGAGGCAGCTTAAGGCTGCTGCTGTGCGTGCGCATGCACACACACGGCAGACCGCGTGATGATGTCACTGTGTGTGCACAGAGGCCTTCCAGCCCTCCCTTTCAGTTGCTCTGCGGGCCCGGTGCAGCCGGCAGCCAGGCCCACAGAGCAACTGAACGGGAGGCTGCCCGCTCAGCTGCCCCACGCTGCCGCCACCAGCATGTGCTCTTGGCCGGGTGCAGCAGCTGCGGGCCAGGCATGGCAGACGGCAGGGGTGGTACGCGGCAGCGTGCATCCTCCCAGCCCTCCGGCTCAGATGCTCCGTGTGCTGCACTGGCCGCCTGCCGTGCCTGGCCCGCAGCTGTGTGCCACTGGCAGCAGTGGCGGCAGCACAGAGCAACTGGGCGGGAGGGCTGGGAGGCTGCCTGCTCAGTGGTGCATGCCCCTACCCCCGGGCCGGTGCCCCCTCCGGCGCCTGCTCCAGTGCCTTAGCACCCAAGGCGGCTGCCGGCCCAGCCTCAATGGGCAGGCCAGCCCTGACTGGCTGAATTGCTCTGACAGAGCACTCTAACTTGGAGTGAATACACCAGACAGCTAGAGTGACGTGGTGAGTTAGTGTCAGATGAAAATTTGTTGCTGTTGTTGTTGTTGTTGTTGTTGTTGTTGTTGTTGTTAATCATCATCATCATCATCATCATATTTCTAATCTGCTGTCCCCGCAAATTGGCTCAGAGCGGAATACAACATATATAAAATACATAAACATATTACTTTAAAACCAGATGAAAACATCAATAAATATATAAAGCAATTTCTAAAAGACAGTAGCACACATATTGCCAACCCAAACAGCAATCCGTGGGGCTGAATGGTCAACTATTAGATGTTGACAGAAGAGGGGGTAAACCCCACCATGACAGGAGGCTGGCTTCACAGCCCACCCGCCTCAACCATTACCTGCCTGGCAGAACATCTCTGTCTTACAGGCCTGGTAGAAAGATAACCATTCCTGCTGAGCTTGAGTCTCCATAGGCAGAGAGTTCCACCAGGCGGGAGCCAGGGCTGAGAAGGCCCTGGTCCTGGTTGAGGCAAGGTGTATCTCATTGGGGCTGGGGCCCTCCAAGAAATGTTTATCCATTGATCTAAGTGTCCTCTGGGGAACATAGGGTAAGAATCTGGGAAACCCAAGTTCAAATCCCCACTCTGCCATGAAAGCTGGCTGGGAGACCTTGGGCCAATCGCACACACACAGCCTAATCTACCTCAAAGGGTTGCTGTGAGGATAAAACAGAGGAACGGAGAACGATGTCAGTTGCTTTGGGTCTCCTGTGGCAAGAAGGGCAGGATACAAATGAAGTCTATAAATAAATCTGTTCACACGCACAGTTCCATTCGTGGTGAGAAGAGGCAGGTAATTTTGTCAGCCTTCCAGATAAAAGTGTCTTTGAATAAGCCTGAGGCTTTGACTGAACTCAGAAGAGCAGTGGAGAAGAGTGTTAAAAGGTTTAGCTTTCTCTTGCATGCTGAGTTGTTGGACTCCCATATTCCTGATGGGGACCTCTGGGCGAATCCCTGCCAATTTATTCACATTCTCCTAGAACTTTTTTTTTTGTATGAGTCACCTTCAAATGTTTCAACAGATGCTACCCAAAAGCGCTACGTTTGAGATGAGTGTGAGATCTATTACTCATGCACGCAAGTTGTTCTGCCATCTTTCCGATTATTGCTGGAAGAACGTGCATGCATGAAGCACTCCTATTTATTTATTATTTTCTCCTGGCAAGGGGCAACTGTAACTGATCGTAACCACAGAATTTGTGTGTGTGAAGGAGGGCAGATTGCAACCGCATCACCAAACCAGTGATGGTACACCAAACCCTCACAATAACAGCGGGGAAACTCTGCCGTGACATCTTCTGAGAGCCGGACCACACAATACGAATTACACGCGAATGACACGAAACTTACACATGTTCCAACATTGTTTTCAACTACACGCGCCAGGACTGCAGGACCTCAATTGAACCCATGTTCACGGTGGCACGGCTTTTCTCCACGTACGTCCATGATATCCCATCATGCATCACCACTTTGCGCAGATAAGAAGCGGAATATATAGGAAATAAGGACGCTTTGCATTGCCGACTTGCTGATCGTGACCGCGTACACGCGCCGTCGCAGCTACACTGGAGCAGAAAATTTTGAATGCGTGCCTGGCCCAGGACACGTGCTCATCGATAGAATGCTGGACACGGGCATTTGGGGTAAGACAGGACTCCTGACACTCGATCGGTCTCGTGTAATTCGTATCGTGTGGTCCGGCTCTGAGCTTGGCTTTACCGTGGCACACGGAAGCTGACGTATAGAACCACCCTTAAGCACACAGGCTTGTTTGAGATGTGCGGGAACCTTGCCAAGCCCGCCTTTTGTTCTCGGCACAAAAGCTGCTCCGTTTGTCATCTTTCTGTTGCTGATGCATTTGCCCTGAGCAGTTCGAATGCTTTATCAATGAAGCTCAGCCAGTGGCTGTGGACACACCGCAGGCCAACAGGTCAAGCCAGTTCCAGCCTATGGATTTCCTTGGTATTCATCGGAGTTGCTTGCTGCTTCCCACCCTCACATTATTGTGTTGCCATCGCGTAGCTGTGCTCGTCCCACCTGTCTTGACTGTCTTGCCACTGGTCCTTTCAGTCGAGTAAAGCGACTGGCTATTCTTTTAAGTGCAATGTTTAATCACACCTGCATACAGCATTGACATGTCATTAAAACCTTCCTGGCTCAAGCTCAGCTATGGGCTTTGATGCAAAATCTATTCTCTGATGGATGCATGGAGCAGGAGAGAAGTTTTATTTAGTATCCATAGTTTGCCCCCTTTTTGCCCATGGTTTTATTGGGGGGTGGGTGTTAAGTAAAGGTAGTCCCCTGTGCAAGCACTGAGTCATTACTGACCCATGGGGGGACGTCGCATCACGACATTTTCTTGGCAGACTTTTTGTTACGGGGTGGTTTGCCATTGCCTTCCCCAGTCATCTATACTTTACCCCCAGGAAACTGGGTACTCATTTCACCGACCTCAGAAGGATGGAAGGCTGAGTCAACCTTAAGCCAGCTACCTGAACCCAGCTTCCGCTGGGATCGAACTCAGGTCGTGAAGAGAGCTTGGGCTGCAGTAATGCTGCTTACCACTCTGTGCCACGGGGCTCTTACGGGGGGGGGGGTTATTCCCAAGTATTTGAACTTTAACTTCTATAAGTGTTATTTCATTAAAACGCAGTCTACAGTCTTCAAGCTGCCGCCTGCTAGTTCAACAATCCCTAATGTGGTGCCCGTGGGTGAGGAGGCACCTGCTGATGTTTTTCTTGGAGCCTCCTTGCTCTTTCCCCCAAACCTTCCCTCATAAGACAAGGACACGAGAATATAAGAAGAGCCCTGCTGGATCAGCCCAGTGGTCCATCTGCCCCAGCATCCTATTTCAGACAGTGGCCAACCAGCTGCCCTAGAAGGCCAACAGACATGGCATAGAGGCCAGGGACTTCTCTTGATGTTGTCTCCTAGTACTAGTATTCAGAGGTTTGCTACCCCTGTATATGAGGTTCCCTTTAGTTGTCTAGTAGCTATTGATGGACGTCTCCCCCATGAATCTGTCTGGCCCTCCTTTAAAGCCATCTAAGCTGGTGGGCATCACTATGTTCTCATCAAAGCAAAGAGCCCATGCTGGCTTTCCTCCACTTCACTGGAGTCAGAGGGGCTTCAGGAGAGCCCAGGAGGCACCACCTTTGGGTCTGCAGAGAACATCCATTCCAAAATGGCTGCCCCTATCACAGGATGGTGCTTGGCTGGAAACCTCCTAACATTTTGTGGAGGTTTGCAACTTTTTGAGATTGGACACAGCCCTCCCAGCAGCCATTTTGTGATTGGTTCTTCCTAAGGTTGCCTCCCGGCAACCCAGTCTGTTGCCTACTGGAAAGAGAAATACAAAGGAAATTGGGTCTTGCACGGGCATCGTGCTGGTCCCCTGACATCACTTACGGCGAAAATCAGAAGTGACATTAAGGGCACTCTAGGATCTGCAAAAAAACTGTGATTTTACCAGAGAGTTTGGCAAATCCTAGAACACTGGATGATGTCACTTCCAGTTTTCATCCACTTCCTGGATGTTGCCTGTTGGGGCTTAGCAATCCTAGCCCCACCCACCACCACCCCGGCAGCCGTTATACTGTGCTGCCCTCTACTTGCTCACAGGTTCAAAAAAGGATGGGGACTCCTGCCTGTTTTGCTGCTGAAGGTCACCCGCCAGGCACTGACCAGGCAATACAAGGCTATTTTATTGCTAGGTTTTTCAATGGGGACACAGCCTGCAGGCATTTTAAGGGGAGGTTATTTTTAAGGGTTATTTGGGGTGTTGTTGTATGTTCTAAATTGGAATTAGTAAACCACTTTGAGCAATGGGGAAAGGTAGGGGATAAATATTGAAATCAAGCAGTCAATAACTACTTCTAAGAAACGCATCAAGGGATTTTTTTTATTGGCAGATGCCAGCAAGCATCTTCTTCTGCATCCTCCCACTGGAGAGGGGCACAGAGTGTTGAGCCTGGATTTCCAAGAGTGGGTTGGAATCCTTGCTCTCGAGTTCCCTGTAGGACAGTCTGGCCACTTCTTCAGCTTCTTCTGAGCAAGCTTTCCTGCCTGATTCTGTTTCTGGCTCATGGGAAAATAGCAAGAGCTCTTGTACACTGGTACAAGCTGCATGCTCAACCTTTGAGCTGTGCACCTCTGTCCCAGTTTATTCTATGTCAGTCCCAGGTTCAGCTTCAAGTGCTTCCATTCCAAAAGCACAATCTGGAAGCCAAAAGAAATGTGAACCAAATATCCTGGAGAGAAGAGGGCCTATTTACAGTTTCTCCTTGAAATCTCTCTTGCTAGTGAAGGGGGGTGGGGGGAAGAGACCTTGGACAAGCCTGAGAAATCCAGATGATTGCAAAGAGACGGGAGAGCAACTCGAGGAACAAGCAAGGAAATTGCTTATAGATGGCAATGGCCGGGCAGTTTGACAGATGGCAGCCGGGCAGCCGAGGGTCTCTTGATCGGTGCCAAGGGGTAGCGGCAGAAGCAGCCCAATGAGCCAGGCACCACCAGTCAATCCATGGAAATAGCCAGCAGGCTTTGAGCCTGGTGGTTGGTGCATCGACACGTGCGGAGGAAAGGAACAGTGGACGTTCTTCCAAGGTATTAGCGTCATCTGATTAACACATGGACTTGATCTTTTTCCAAGGGAGGGTGTCTATTTTCCCTCTCTTCTTCTGCATCCAGAAATTTGTTTACATGTAACCAAGTAATCCAATTTAGTCTGCAACACAGCTTGCATTCCATCTGCAGATACATCTCTGCACCACTGTGCCCTGAGCCACTATATTCTTCCCCCACCCCTGCCTTCTGTACCAAACATCCAGGCTGGCGAAGAATTCTGGGGATGTGAAAGCTTGCCCGTTCTTTGGGGACGTTTTGATTGGCCCTATGCGCCTTTTCCTTTTGGACCAATGCATTCTATATCTCCAAAGCAGGCCACGTCAGCTGCTTTGTGCCCTGCCGTGCGGGACGGAAGAGGTGAGAAATATTTACTAAAGACAACTCCCTTATTTTATCGTCACGACAACTCTATGAAGTAGGCTAGGCTGACCAGCCTGAGGTCAACTAGTGAGCATTGTAACAATGTGAGGATCTGAACCTGGCTGTAGTCTGACGTTTGATTAAGTACTTTGTTTACTTACTTTATTTATAGTCAGCCTTTCTTGCTGAAACTCAAGGTGGATTACAGGAAATAAAACAATGCAACCAGACAGGATAAGACAGACAATGAACAAAGCAAAAGGGTGTGGCTGCCTCTCCCACTGTACTCCATTGTGACAGCTTTGCTCATCTGGGCAAACCCTTAGGAAGGTGCCACCCTGCTAATGTGTAAGATTGGCAGCTGCCCATTCATGTGTATTCTCAGGGATGGCTCCCGGCTTGTGGAATGGCATGCCTGAGGATGTCAGGAAGGCTCCCACCCTTTCGTCCTTCTGCAAAGATGTGCAAAACTGTAATATTCAAGAGGGCAATTTTATAAAGGGGTCAGAACTGTAGCAGAATAAAATAGTCCCAGAGGACACCTTTATACTGGAAAAGGATTGTACTCTACCACGATTATTATAGGCAGGGCTCATTTCAAGGGGGAACGCGCAGGAACACAGTTCCGGCAGTTCTCCAAAGAGGTCACATGTCAGGTGGCCCCCACCCACCTGACTCTCAGCCATTTTAGGCCCATTTCGGCCTGGACTGGGGCCAAAACAGCCTGGATTGGATCAGTGCCGGGCGCGAGAACCCTCCCCTGCCCAGCACTGACCTGATCTGGGCTGTTCCGGCCCCAAACCAGGCCCCAAATGGCCACATTCTGTCATTTAGGGCCCCTTTTTGCCATTTTGAGCCCGATTTCGGCCATGAATGGCAAGGATTGGGTCCAAAACAGCCAGGATAGGAGATGTCAGGGGGCGTGGCATATGCAAATCAGTTATGCTAATGACACACTCCTGGTGATGCCAAGGGGCATGGCATATGCTAATGAGTTATGCTAATGAGTTCCTCCAGCTCTTTTTCTACGAAATGACCCCTGATTATAGGTATCACCTGCTTTTACTGCCTTTCAATCCACTTTCTGTATTGTTTACATTATGCCTTGCTTTAGACAGTTTGTTATTTGCATTATTCTCTAATTCTGTAATACAACATCCCTGTAAGGTAGGTCAGGCTGAGAGCGACTGGTCCAATGCCACAAGAAATCTTCGTAGGAGAACAGGGATTTGAACTTGTTCCAGCTGGTTACAGCGAGACTGGACTACTGTAATGCACTCTGCCTCGGTCTCCCCTTGAAGTCTGTTTGGAGACTCCAGTTGGTGCAGAATGCTGCAGCTTAGTTATTGTCTGGGGCAGAATGCATATCACTCCCATTCTGCAGTCACTCCACCAGCTACCCATCTGTTACCAGGCTGAGTTTAAGGTTTTGGCTATTGCATACTAAGATGTTAATCACATACTAAGCCCTTTATCTACAGGCACTGCAGTTTTGCTCATCTGAACAGGGCATAACAACAACCACCACCACTCTTCTGGACTGATTAGTGCCCACTCAGAGCGGTGAACAAAGCCAGTGTTATTACTATCCCCACAATGTAGCTGGGGGCTGGAGCTCACAGGAGTGGCTTACCCAAGGCCACCTGCTGAGCTCATGGCAGTGGTGGGATTAGAACCAGCAGAGTTCTGACTTGCATCCCAACCATTCAACCACTATGCTGCAGCAGCTCTATACATTATCTATACATAGCTTTCTTTGAAGCCTATTTCTACAACTTTGGGGGTGGCCACCCTGCAAATGGGCAAAATCAACTGCTGCCCGTAGACACACTTTCTCTGCAGAGGGCCCACCTTATGGAACATCCTGCCAGAAAAGGTCAGGAAAGCCCCCCAAGTCCCCTTGGCTTTCTAGAAACTGTGCAAAAGCGAATTATTCTGGAGGGCTTTCTTACACTTGTAATACAGCTCTGCTGTAAGGAAATGGTTCAAAAGAGATGCTTCAATAAAGGGATAAGGACCATAGACTGTGGACTGTCTCTAACTGTTGTTTGTTATGGATCAAGATGGGTCTTTGTCAGTAGCAGTAGAAAAGAGCCAGAGTCCAGTAGCACCTGTAAGACTAACAAAATTGGTGGTAGGGGGTGAGCTTTTGTGAGCCACTGCTCACTTCTTCAGATGTCAGAGGAGTCCAGTAGCACCCAAAAGACTAACAAAATTGGTGGTAGGGGACGAGCTTTTGTGAGTCATAGCTCACTTCTTCACTTCTTGATTTTCGGCCTGTTTCCAGATTTCTGCAGTCTATACCCCAGCTGTTGACGGAACCGAACCGCACTGTCTAATCCGCCTTGAGTTTCAGTGAGGAAGACGGGCAATAAACAACGTAAATAAAGATTTTTAAAAATGCCCTGCGACATCCCTGCGAGGTAGGTTAGGATGGGCCCAAGGTCGCCCGGAGGGTGCCAGCTTCCCCGGCAGAGCGGGATTCGAACCGGCGTCCGGCCCGCCGGGCGCTTCTCCAGGCCGGCTCCAGCCCCGGAGGAAAGCGAACCTGCAGCGTCGCCCCGCTCCAGCGCCTGCCGGGCGGCTGCTGCGAGCCGGGCCAGGAGGCGCCGCATCCCTCCGCCCGGCCCGCCAGGCTTCTTCCTCCCTCCCGCCGAGCGCCGCTGGCCGCGCTTGGCTCCCCCCCAGAAGCAGGAGGCGGCGGAGGCGGCCGGCGGGCCGGGCCAAGCGCGAGGGGCGGAGAGGAGGCAGACGGAGCCGGGCGCGGAGGCAGGCGGGCGGGCGGGCAGGACGCGGGGGAAGCCGGCCATGGCAGCGGCGGCGGCGGCAGGCGGAGCCGGCGGGAGGCCGGGCGGGCGCGGGCAGCCGCCGCTGAGCGCCTGAGCGGCACCGGCCGGGGCGCCGCCGCCGCCCGCGGAGCTCCGGGCGGGCGGGCCGAGCCGAGCCGGGCCGGGCCGGCCAGGAGGATGCAGGGCAAGGCGGCGCTGGGCTCCCCGGGCGGCGGCGGCGGCGGCGAGCTGCAGGCGGCCGAGGCGCAGCGCGCCAAGAAGCGCAAGAAGAAGCGCGGCTCCTGCTTCTCCAGCATCCAGGTCTTCCTGGTGTCCGAGTGCGCCCTCATGCTGGCGCAGGGCACGGTGGGCGCCTACCTGGTGAGTCGCGCCGGATCGGGGCCGCCGGGCAGGGCAGGGCAGGGGGATCGCCGCCGAGCGCGCTTCCCCGCCGGGCTGCAGTGGGGCGGCTGGCCGGGCTCCCGGGGCGGCTCTGGCGCAAGAGCTCGCCGAGGGGGGCGCAGCGCTTCCAGCCCCGGCGCCTTTGCAAGGGCTGCCTCCTGCCGCCCTTCCCTGGGCTCGGGTGCCTAAAAGGAGACGCGCAGCGCGGCAGCCCCTCTGCAGCTGCTGAACTGCGGGCAGGTGTGTGTGTGTGGCTTGGGGGATCTGGGGTGTGAGATCCAGGTGGACCTTAGTTTGGGGCTAGGCTCTGCTGCGGATCCCCTTGGTTCACCTTCCTGACCCACCTTACAGGGCTGGCGTAAAGAGGGGCTTTGAACTCTCCAAGGTGTCTTCGCCCTCCCAGGCCTGGATGCCATCTCCTTCCCTGCCTGCCTTTTGTTGTTCGAATAGGGTTGCCAACTGACCAGAAAAGCCCACCCCGTCCATTTATGCTTGTGACTTTGAAGAGCGACCTGATCTGTAGAAATCCGTTAGGGAAGCTTTTCGCAGTGTGCAGGTGAGCAACGTCTCCTTGCTGGTACCTGCAGTCAGCTGAAAAAACGGAAGCATCGAGGCCTGTAAAAGAGTTGGCAACCTTAGTTTCCCAACGCTCCTCTTTTTGCTCCTGTTCTCTAAAGTGCCAAGGATGTTGGCAGTGCTCTAGCAACACGGCTTCTGCTAGTGGCGATTATGACGATCGTCCCTGTGATTGTTTGGCCCAGCAAAATGCCCCAAGGGCTGCTCTTGTGGGGCATCTGCCTCTTTTCTCCCCTCCGGTTGTCAGTGGAAGACGGTGACCACGGACAGTGTCGCTGATGAAGCACAATCCTGCTTTGTGGTCTCATTGCTTAAAGATGCGCTTCCTCCTCGGGTCACGGTTGCAGGTTCTTCCTGAGCACACTACAGAGAAGTGGAGAGAGGCCGGAGGAAAGCAAAGAGCGTGACTCTCGCCACCTGGCTAGCATGCCTCTTTTGGGGACCAGCACTGCGGGGAGGGGCCCTTAACACCCTTGAAGCCATTGGCAATGACTCAGCATTCGCTACGGGGTTATCTTCCGTCTTCTTTTTCTTTCCTGGTGGCAGAGAGAGAACACATGGGGGAAACAGAAGGCTGCGCTCTGGAATCCGAGAGGCAGGGAAGGGTGGGTTGGCATCGGGCAGCAAGCTGCCTTGCTCCGCAGTCGGGTGACAGGGTACCTGAGTCCCGGCGAGCAAACTGGAAAAGGAAGAATGGTTTCTCTCTCCCAGAATCTATCGCAGGCTTTCCTAGCTGGAGCCAAGTGTGAGGATCAGAGAGCTTCCTTGGGTTTGGGCTGTTTGAGACAAAGGCCAGGGGGAATTGCAAGGTTGTGTACCGGGGTGGTGTGTGCAGGCCAGCTCTATGATCCGGCCAACAAAGGCTGTTGCCCCAGGGAATGAGTTGGGGGGCAGTCTGACGACGTGCCTGCCCGCCTTCTGCCCTACCTCACCTGTCTGTACCCTCTTCCTTGCCCTCTGTCTGTGACCGAGAACTGGAATAGCTAATTGTCCTTTCTCCCCTAGGCCTCTTTAAAAACAGCATGCCCGAGCTGTTCTTAAAAAAGCGGGGGTGAGAGGGACTTAGGAAGCTTAGCTGCCCTTGCCCCCAGCGGGGGTCAGAGGTGGCAGCGGACCGCAGGCAGCACTCTGATTTGAGCCGGCCTGAGTGGCATTAGAAGCAGCGGTCTGCCCAGCGCTCTTGAGGAGACAAAACCTCCAAACTGGAACGAGTTGGAAATGTTTGCCTCAAGAAGTGGGACTGTGGGCAGGAGTGTTTAAATATTGCCTCCAGGCAGGGGTTTTTTTCTGGGAAAAGAGGTGGTGGAACTCAGTGGGTTGCCAGCACAGGGGGCAACTCTTGGCGGGAGGTGGTGCCCCTGGTACCACATGCGCGTGCACAAAGTGCACGCATGCTCCGAGGACCAATGACGTCACTTTGGGTCAGCTGGAACAAGAGGGGAGTTTTTAAAAGTTTAAATCGGCGAAGATGGTCACATGGCTGGTGGCCCCGCCCCCTGATCTCCAGACAGAGGGGAGGTGAGATTGCCCTCTGTCTGGCGATCAGGGGCGGGACCACCGGCCATGTGACCATTTTCAAGAGGTCCCGGAACTCCATTCCACCGTGTTCCAGCTGAAAAAAAGCCCTGCCTCCGGGGGTAACTGAATGGGAAAGTTCCTGGAAGGCCCATGGAGGCCCAGAGTGAGCCAAGTCAAGGGACCCTGTGGTGGTGGCTTCGTCCTGGAAAGCAGTCATAGCGGCATCAGGTGTAGGCTCGGCTGAGGGGCAGGCCTGTCCCTATACCTGTTGCCATGGCCTGTGTCAAAGCTGAGGGGATGCCATGGCACTTCCTGCACTGCTGGAGCTTGGTTTGCCTCCCTGATTATCTCATGCTACGATGGAGGCCCAGCAGCGCAGGGTCAGCCTACAACTGTCGAGAAGTAAAATTCACCCAACTCGATGATGAAAGTGCGCAGAGCTGATTGAATGCCTTCCGGTCCAGTTGTGGGACCTTGCTAGGACGGTTTTAGTTTGGCATTGTCCCGCTTGGAAGTGTGACGCTTGTTTGCTCTCTTAGCAGGGAGTGAGTTTATTTTTACCCTGACTGACAAAGGCCTGTCAAGATGGAAGAGTTGTTCCTGTGTTTCATTTATTTCGTAGAAAAGAGCAAGAGTCCAGGAGCACTTATAAGACTAGCAGAATTTGGGATAGGGTTTGAGCGTTCATGAGTCACAACTCACTTCTTCTTAGGGTTGCCAGCCTCCAGGTAGTGGCCGGAGATCTCCTGGAATTACAACTGGTCTCCAGGCCACAGAGATCAGTTCCCCTGGAGAAAATGGCTACTTTGGGGGGTGGACTCTATGGAATTATGCCATGCCCAAGTCCTTTCCCTCCCCAAACCCCACCTTCTCCAGGTTTCTCCAGGTTTCACTCCACAGATCTCCAGGAATTTCCCAACTTGGAGCTGGCAACCCTACTTCTTCTTGGTATCTGATGAAGTGAGCTGTGACTCACGAAAGCTCATACCCTACCACCAATTTGGTTAGTTTTATAAGTGCTACCGGACTCTTGCTCTTTTCTACTGCTATCTGAATAACTGAGTTGTGACTCATGAAAACTCATACCCTCCCCCAAATTTCGTTAGTCTTCTAGGTGCTACTGGACTCTTGTTCTTTTCTACTGCTACGGAGAGTCTAACACAGCTACCCGTCTTTATTTTGTGTAGGATACTTTTAATCCGTTTTTCTCCGCTCGGTGCAAACTCAAAGCAGCATACAATATGAGAGAACATTCACCACAAAACGTCAGATACAACAAATGACCTGTCATTGGCAAATTAATGTGAAGGGGAGCAGAGCAGGTGGTGGAATATCTCTGTACCAATGGCAGCCATCTTTCCCTGAGCGTTTAAGATGGGATGAACATACAAGGTGATTTTTTTAAAATCACAAGGTTGCTGGAATGCTGCTTTCTCATCAGAAATGGTCGAATATTGATGTTTTTATGTTCTGACTACCACATCAGCCCCCTCACTCCTACAACTCAAAACTTCACAGGTGCTGGGTTCGAAAGCAAAAGCCATTTAACACCTTTTATCAAAACCAGCCCAAATAACACAACACAGCTTTCTTAAATTCTCCAGAACTATATTGTTGCTTAATATTCTGTTGTGGTGATAGAGCTGCCAGGCTGCAGAGAAATTGAGGAGGCAGCAAAAAATGGAAGTGACATCTTTAGATGTTCTATCATTTTAAAAAACTATGCTTTTATCATAGAGTTTTTGTAAATTTCTAGAGAGCCCGCTAGGTTATTTCCAATTTTTACCAGAAGTGATGTCAGTAGGCTGAAGGGTGCTCCATTCTCCCTCCCATTTCCTCTGCTGGTAGTCAAAATGCTGGGAGGCATGGACACCTTTGCCCAAAGCTACTGAATTGTTTTGTTAATATTCTGTGATGTCACCTCAAGTAGAGGCAGTGGGGGAGGGGGAGAGTTGCAGTCAGGAGGCAGCAGCACAGTTGCCAACCTCCCGTTGGGGCCTGGAGATCTCCTGGAATTGCAAATGTTCTCCAGGTTACAGAGAACAGTTCCCCTGGAGAAAATGGCTGCTTTGGAGGGTGGACTGTGTGCACTGATATCCCTCCCCTTCCAAAACCCCGCCCTCCCCTTCCTCAGCCCCCAAATCACCAGGAATTTCCCAACCTGGAGCTGGCAACCCGAGGCAGCAGCCACTTGACCTGAGAGCTTGTTTACAAGGCCTAGCTTCTTGTTGGCTGTATAATCCCTAATCTGGCCACGTGCCGTGCGGTTCTGTGAAACTGGGTGGCAAAAAAAGACCTCTTTCAGAAAATGAATTTTCAAGGCAAGCTGCTATATGTGTACGTGAGTGAGTACCCACACCTTGCTATTCAAGCCGGTAGTGTGTTATCCTTTCTTCACTGTGTTGTGCAGCTCCTTCTACATGTTGACAGCCATTGCTCAATGGTAGAGCATCTGGTTCAAACGTGTGAGAGATCCTAGGTTTGATACCTTGCGTGTTTACGATCTCTGTTGCATTCTGTGGTATATCCTGCAGCAGGCCGGGCAAGGCCTCCGCCTCAGGGGACAACTGTTGTGGTTGTTGCTACAAACAAACACCCCCTGTTTCTTTCTCCTCTGATGCTTTACAAAGCAAGTGATTCGATGTCCCAGTGAAGCGAGACTTCCTGCCCACACAGGGGGCAGCCAATGAGGCTCAGCTCCGCTGTGGTGAGAAACAGCGCAACACCACAGAGTTGTGTCAGGGTTTATTCGTTGTTATGAGCCAGAGAGGAGGAGAGATGTGGGGATGCTGCTTTGTGGGGCAACAGTTGTCACTTGCCATTACATCCCAAGGATAGATGAATGTTGTGAAGCACTGGAAGGCAGCTTTGCATGTGCCACTCGTACAAAGGGTTGTACAGAACTGAGGGATGCAGTACAGTCCCAGCCCACGACCGTAAGGTCCACAGATCTGGACTTTTCTTGGTAGCAGCTAGGTATTGTCTCTAGCAGGCTGTGTGGCTTGGCTTTCTGGCTTCTGGTTCCATGCGCTAAGTGTGCCCCTTTTGTATGTGTTGCCTGAGTTTACAGGGAGAAAGAATCATAGACAGTCTAAGGTTGCCAGATCCAGGTTGGGAGATTCGTGGAGATCTGGAGGCAGTGCCTGGAAGGGAACCTCGGATGGATCAGATACCGTAGAGTCCACCTTCCAAAGTTGTCCTTTTCTCCAATAGAACTGCAAGCCAGTGTGGGGTAGTAGTGTGTTGGACTAGGGTCTGGGAGACCCAGGTTTGAATCCCATCTCTGCCCTGGGAGCTTGCTGGGTGACTTTGGGCCAGTCACACATTCTCGGCCTAACCTACCTCACAGGGTTGTTGTGGGGATAAAATGGAGGAGAGGAGAATGATGTAAGCCACTTTGGGGATAAAAATGAGGCATAAATAGAGTAAATAGACAAGAAATGAATGATCTCTCTGGAGAACTCCAGGACCCACCGGGCAGCAGCCCTAGAATATCCCCCCCCCCGAAGCTGCCATTTTCTCCAGGTGAACTGGTCTCTAGTCTAGAGAGCAGTTGTAAGGCTGGAAAAACTCCAGATCTACCTGGGGTTGGAAAACCTAAATAAGCCTGTTCTGTAACAATCTCTTGTGGTCTGTGACTTTAATATTGTATCACAGCTCATGACACCACGTTGAAAAAAGTGTTCTTGAACTTCCTGTTTAATGGAGAGAAAAAAACTCCTTACCTCGGCATATATTTGAGGTTTTCCATGCTGGTGCCAGGAATAAATTTATGATTGCCTCTGGTGATTTATTTCAGGGCCCTTGTTGATAACCTAAAATATGGTCTGACATGATGAAATTAATTCATGACTTAACATTGCTTGCGTAAGGGGGGACGTTGGCCCAACAGCAGCTGCCAAAGATGCCTCTGCAGTCTTAGCTGGTCCTCAGTTGTTCTTTCTGTAGAACACCAAATGCGATTCTGTTTAAACTGAGACCTTGTGGGAGAGCAGGTTGTAGAAAATTTACCCCTGTGTATGCTGAGTTGCCTCTTTTCTAAAACACAAATGCCTGGAACTGTTTTTTATGGCTACTGATAACCGGTCAGATCAACAGCAAAAAAAAAAAATCATTTCTTCCTAGCCAACAGTGTAAGATGTCTAATATTAAATATCAGTATCAGATGTCAGGATTAGATATCAAAACGGCTTTTCAGTGAAACACTTGCAACAGAAGTTCATGTCTGCACATGTGGCGAATTGACTCAATAATCAATGACGATGGAATTTGATGTTCTGTACCATAAATATTCAATGTCAATTTTTCTTAGGAACTGTTGTCTAAACAAAGAGGCAGCATTTACCCTATGATATAAAATTCTGGAACGTGAGGAAGTGGCTAGAATGCAAGACTGGAAAATGGGAGACCCAGGTTCGAAACACCCCACTCTGCCATAGAAGCTCTCTCAGACCTAACCTACCTCACAGGGTGGTGGTTGCATGACTACAACAGAGGAAGGGAAGATGATTCTGTAAGCTGCTTTGGATCTCCACTAGAGATTTCTAAGTAAATAAATAAATTGTTAGAGTATTTGGGAATGTGGCAGAGGACAACCGAGTGGCCCCAGAGGAGACGGAAAAGATGGCTTGTTTGGATTCCAAGCAGGGCTTTTCAAAGGAAAAGTTTGGAACTGCACATAACAACAACAACATTTGATTTATATACTGCCCTTCAGGGCAACTTAACGCCCACTCAAAGCGGTTTACAAAGTACGTTATTTCCCTCACAACAATCACCCTGTGAGGTGGGTGGAGCTGAGAGAACTCCGAGAAGCTGTGACTGACCCAAGGTCCCTCAGCTGGCTTCAAGAAGAGGACTGGGGAATCAAACCCGGCTCTCCAGATTAGAGTCCCATACTCTTAACCAATACACCAAACTGGCTCTCACAGCGGGGCATGTGATTGTAATTCCCTACAACATCCCTGCACTTTATTCCTGAACTGAACATCGCTGCCCTCATCTTAACACTGACAACTTCATATGACTTTTCTGGAAAGAAGAACGTGTCGTGGAGTCCCAGCCAACATGGTGTGGTGACCTCCATCCATGGGGTGTTCCAGGCAAGAGACGAGCAGAGGTGCTTTGCCATTGTTTGGCCTCCTGACAGGGGTGTGAGGATAAAAACGGGAAGAGGAGAGTTATGTACACTGGTCTGAGCTCCTTGCAGGAAAAGTAGGACAAAAATGTATGTGTGTGTGTGCGAGAGTATAGATCCAGGGGAGTTAGCCGTGTTAGTCTGTAGTTGCAAAATAGTAAAAAGTCCAGTAGCACCTTTCAGATTAATCAACTTTATTGAGACGTAAGCTTTCGAGAACCACAGCTCTCTTCATCAGATGCATGATGCATCTGACAAAGAGAGCTGTGGTTCTTGAAAGCTTACGTCTCAATAAAATTGGTTAGTCTTAAAGGTGCTACTGGACCTTTTTACTATTTTTTGTGGGTGAGTGTGTGTGTAAGCAAGAGACAGACAGACACAGACAGACAGACATCTATTCCTCATATGTTGAAGGTTACGGTATCGTGCCTGCTTTCATATTTAGATAATTGTACATAGCAACAGAGAGGTGAGCTCAGCATTTCCATATACCTGTCTTCCAAGTCTACTCCACCCTTTTCTCTCCTGTGCAGTCTATTAGTACTTATTAATTTGACCTAACCAAAGCACTCCCTAGGAAGTACTGAGCGCAACCAGTGAGTTTGCTAGGGGGTGGTGGTGAGAACTGCACTGTGAAGCCAGCTTCTAGCGACTCTCTTCCTTGTGTCTTGCTTGGATCTCTTTTTAAATCAGCTTTGCTACCCACAACGGATGCTGTGGTGGAACTCTGCTAATGTGTTTAAATTCTGTGGGCTTGATGTTGATCCAGATTTGGTTTTGTGTTGAATAAACAGTCCATTATTTTTATTGTTTTCCATTTGCAGAGCAGTTGAGCTGTGCAAAAAAAAAAAAAAAGGGGTTTACAATCCAAGCTTCATACATCTTGAGAACAGTACTGAGGTTGGTTGCAAAATTTTTCACATAACCCACAAAGGATGCCTGGGGGGTGGCAATACTAATTCCCCTTCCTCCTCCTCCTATTTTGTCTCTGCAGGTTATGGGACAGTTGTTTATATAGGTTGCAGATTTTTTTTTTGTTTATTGCCTGTTGCCGAAATGTCCTCTCCATTTCCCACTAGCTGAGCTAATGTGCTGTTATGGAATAGTCACAAATATTCTAGCTGCTCAGCAGGGAGAACGACTGGAATAGAACGTTCAACAGCAGGGCAGCTTCTCTGTGGGGAAAGTAATAGGGCAGATGCTGGAGAAAATAGTTCATGCAAGAACAGAAGGGCTTTGTACTCTATGAAAAAGCTAAGGATAGGGGCTGGTGGTCTGAGTGGCTCGAGTGGCCAAGAGAAGGTAAAATACAGGGTAATCTAGCAGAGAGACAGAGTGGTGTAATGGGTAGAGTGTCAGACTAGGATCTGGGAGAAGCGAATTCGATTCCCCTCTCTGCCTTGGAAGCTTGCTGGCTGACCTTGGGCCAATCATGTACTCTCAGAGCGGGACCACAAGTGACGCCTGACACAGGTTGGACACTAGTCAGCTTCCCTCAAGTTTTGATGGGAAATGTAGGCATCCTGGTCTTGCAGCTTGACTCTCTGACTGCTGTCCAATGGACTTTTCAACTGTCACTTGTCCAACATTCCGCCAAGCTGCCTACATTTCCCATCAAAACTTGAGGGAAGCTGGCAAGTGTCCAACCTGTGTCAGGCGTCACTTGTGGTCCTGCTCTCAGCCTAACTACCTCAAAGGGTTGTAGTGAGGATAAATGGAGGAGAGAGAATTGTGTAAGCTACTCTGGGTCCCTTTGTGGATAAAGGTGGGGAATAAATGAAGTTTACATACATACATACATACATACATACATACATACATACATACATACATATATACATACATATTTATTATTTTTTATTATTTATGTCATTATGGTCCACCTTTCTCACTGAGACTCAAAGCGGATTACATAGTGTAAGATTCATACAGTCAGTATCAAGGATGATTTCATAAACAACGTCATAGGGTAAATAAACACAAGTTTACAAAGACATAACTTTAGTGAGAATCAGGGTTTTTTTCCAGCGGGAACGTGGTGGAACGGAGTTCCAGAACCTCTTGAAAATGGTCACATGGCTGGTGGCCCCGCCCCCTGATCACCAGACAGAGGGGAGTTTAGATTGCCCTCCGTGCTGCTGGAGTGGCGCAGAGGGCAACCTAAACTCCCCTCTGTCTGGAGATCAGGGGGCGGGGCCACCAGCCATGTGGGCATTTTCGCCGAGGGCAACCCACTGAGTTCCACCACCTTTTCCCAGAAAAAAAGCCCTGGTGAGAATCCAATACAGAGTTGAAGAAATGCTGAAACAGAACATAAGCAATTCCAGGGCTGACATAGGAGTGCATATTTAAAGCAACAGATAGTACGTAAGGCAACATAGTGGTTAAGTCTATGGTACCTAACTCATTAGTGGAGCATCTGAGACCCCTCCTTACAATACAAAAGCCTTTTTGAATAATTCGGTTTTCCATACATACATGCATAAATAAAGGATCATAGAGCAGGCTGTGGGCAGAGAGGCAGGAGCTTGACAGGAAGGGGGAAGAAGTTGCTGTCTAGCAGGCAGGCTTCCTGAAGGCTCGTCGAAGTAGGGAAGTGGACTTCGTGGCAGGGTTGAATTGAGCCTGATTTGCAACCAAAGAATATATGTGATTTTTTTAAAAAAAGGGCATTTGATCACGTGCTGAATGCTTCCCTTTCATCACCGAGCAGCCTCAAGCAAGCTGTAGGATAAAGGGCCTTAGATCCAAGGCAGAGACACCTCCAGTTTACTGGTTATTACTGGTTTGGGTTGACCGCCTCCCCCTGCCACAGTTTTGCTTCTGTAGGTCTCTGATGCCATGTGAACCAGGCTCTAGAGGAGGCTTCTACTCTGGTAATATATTTGTCAGGCCAAAGGGGTGGAAAGGAATCTTTGTCTGCAAGATACGATTTAGTCCAGCTGTGCAACTTATAAAAATACATACTGCCTGAGCTCTTGGCATGTTCCAGTTAGAACAGTGATTTTCAATCCTAAATTGTGGACGAGAGTCTCTGAAGGACAGCTGGTCCAAGACATGCAATTTTTTTTCTGCAGTTTGCATCAAGAAAGACAGTGTTTGCAGCTGCAGTTGCCCTTCAAAAAGAGCAATGGTGTGTCCAGGATGAGTCTCTTTGAGTGATTCCGCACTCATTGGATAATGCACGTCCAATCCTCTTTATAGATCATTTGGAACGGATTTTTTCGTGTGCGGAACAAAAAATCCACTTCAAACGATTGATAAAGTGCATTGAAAGTGCATTATCCAACGAGTGCGGAATCACTCTTTGTCTGTCCTTCTATCTGTCCAGAGTGTATTTATTTAATTCTTCCTCCAAGGAGCTTAGAGCGATGTACGTGGTTTTGCCTGCCCTATTTTATCCTCATAGCAGCCCTCTGAGGTAGCCTAGGTTGAGAGACAGTGCGAGTGGCCCAAGTCAGCCAGCAAGGTTCATGTCAGAGAGGAGATTTGAATCCAGCTCTCTCCAATCCTAGTCTGACATTTTAACCTCAGCACCAAACAGGATTGGCCAGTATCTGGACCAGAGACTATCTGGGACTCCCCAGTGGAAGAAATGCAAAACAGATGTGTCAGAAACAAGCAGCGTAGCCTGTTTCCCACCTACATTGGGCTTGCATTCCGAACCTGCTGCCTACTGCTCTAGAATTCTCTACAGTCCGCACTGAGTTCATAGCAGGCCCTTTTTGAGTAAGCCTTGCTACGTTTTGAAAGCTTGATGGAGCAGAACAATTCTTCTTACCCTTGCTAGGACCCTTGGATTGTAGGTGTCCAGTTTTTCTCAGGTCGCTTTAGTAACGCCTCTTGAAACGTTTGTTGAGATGGAGCAGCAAAGAACACCTGTGTGTGTGCCTATCCTTGGGGCCACTCCCGGACGAAATTTTATGCAGAGCTGAAAAGCACTGTGCGTGCATGCACGAGCATGTGTCCGGGTTCTGCTTCGACTTTGCATCGCTTATGCAAATGGGTAACCCACGCGCCTTGCTCTGTTGCTGAGGCAGCCGCACGTGCTCTGCTATTTCCATGTTCTCTTAATGTTCTGTTTATTCTCCTCTTTGGCTCCCGTCTAATTATCCCATAAGCGCTTTGAAAATAGAAATTAGCATCGAGTGGAGTGACACCGGCAAACGCGCGGCTGAGGTGGTGTTCAGACAGTCGGCTTTGATCCAGGCTTAATCCCATTAATCCTTCTGCAGTAGTTGTTCTGCAGCAGGTTGAGAAATAGCCGCTTGTCTTGATGGCTCTGTCGAGAAATGGACGACTCTTGGCAATAGGGCAGAGAAACTATTCAAAACGTATAGACAGAAAGCGTAAGTCAGGGCTCAAGGATACAGGAGCCAAGCCTTTTACAGCTTCAGCGGGTTTGCCTGGGTCACTTGTTCATGTGTGAACATACAAAGCTGCCTTTAATTGAATCAGACCACCAATCCAGCAATATCAGTATTGTCTGCTCTGACTGGCAGCTGCTCTCCAGTGGTCTTTCACATCCTTTCAGCTGGAGATGCTGGGGATTGAACTTGGGGCCTTCTGCATGCCAAGCAGATTCTCTGTCACCGAGCTACATCCCCGTCGTAAGTATACACCCCAACATTTTTCTGGTTGGTTGATCGTGGGAGATGTGGCATCCGAAGATCTGGAGATCCAGCACCTGAAGAGGTGAGTGTGAACTCACAGAAGCTCAGCTTGGAATAAATGCTGTCCATCTTGAAGGTGCCGCTGGACATCTGTTTTGTTTGACCCTGGGAGAGGCCTTTGTTTTCAGCCTTGTCTGTCTGTAAAATGGGAATATCTAGCAAGAGAGGATTGGAAGGCCAATTGGAAAAGCAGTTGATGGGGAAGCAGCGGGGCAGGTTGCCTGTGGCAAAAGAGGCAAAATAGATTATCAGGGCCTTGCCGCAATTGGTTTTTGCTCCTTCTCTGCTTAACTGCCTCATTTCGCCCCTCCCTCCTTTATACACAAAATCAGTTGTCAGTTGTGGATTTCTCAGTTCCTCATTGAGTTTTTCCTGTGCTTTTTCTGGCTGCTTTTGTGGTGTTCTGAAACGTTGGAAAAACGGGGTGGAGGGAGAGCGGCAATGACTAGCAAAGAATACTGCGTGTAAGGGAGGGGGGAAACTGAGGCAGTTAAGAAACCGAGCTGGAGCAAAAACTCAGTGTGGAAAAGCCCTGAGCTTCTATCAAAAAGTCCTTAAAAATAGTTGAGGCTCCTTTCTTCCAAGGGGCATTTAGTTGAGTATTTACTCTGACTGGCATCAAAGTTTCCAAGGTCTCATGCCAAGGAGATTTTTTCCCAATATTTGCTACTCAAGAGGCTTTAGCTGGAGGGGCTGTGTTTTCATTCACCCTGCGGACTTTCTAAATCTGGAGTGAAGATTTATCTAGAACCTTATAAATCTACGTTTGTGTGTGTGTGTGTCTGTTTGTGTGCAGTTAAAGGTGTACAATCTTCCAGGCTCAGCCCTCCATCGGCAGCCATGGATACTGGCCTACCTTACAGGGAGGATTATTAAATTATCATACATGGCATACTTTTAGCACGTGGAAAAAGTGCTTTATTTATTAGAAATATTTATGTGCTGTTTTTCTGGAAGCACTCAAAGCAGTTTCCAAATATACAAATAAAACCATAAATACAACAACATTAAAAGCAAACAAGACACTGAAAAAACCAGTCTGCCGGTCAGTTTCCAAAGGCCCTTGTAAATAATTCAGTCTTATGTTTCCATAAATAATAATTTTTTTCTTTTTCTGAATGTCAAGTGATAAAAGATGATTTAGTTGTCTGACCCGAATAATTGACAAATCTATCAAGTAAATTCCAATTAACAACCATAATGTCAAACCCTCAATACAAATATTGCCTTGAAACGTTCGATAGACTCCAGCAATTCAGAAAGCTTCAGAGCTTTGAGATTTCCACTCAAGCCACGAAACTGGTGGTGACAATTTTGGAGGATAATTGGTTTCTTACAGAGGCAAGAACAATTTTTTACACAAAGTATTCCTCCTTGCTGGGAGTGTGTTTTAAGTATCAACTTTCCCTCTTCGCCTCCAGTCCTATAATTCCCTTGTTCTATTATGGAGTTGCATGCTTTTCTTCCTCCAATGTTGGACAAATATGCCCTCCTTACATTTTTTTAAAAAAAACTTCTCACCTTAACTCTGAAATCTCAGCTGAACTTGAGGTGAAATCGTTCCTTTAGCAGCAAAAAACCCACAATGCTTTCGAGTCTGACCGTATCCAAGCTTTTTCTGTAAGCAAAAAGCCTGATTTAATTTTCACTCCTCGGGCTTTAGCCTCAGAGGGAGAGTGAGGGGGGAGTGCTTCAGTTCAGGCTGACCTAGTTGCAAAGACCCAGCATCTGCTGGAGTCAGGGGGGTTCGTTTGGATAAAGGCTGTCTATATGGGTGTGGGCCTCGCGGAAGACATCAACTCTACGTGTGCTTTGGGGCTGGTTGTTTTGACCGTGAACTCTTGAGATGTCGCTTGCTGCTTGCGGCTCTGAATGTGGCTATTCACAGGAGGCTCAAGGGTCTGGCAAAGGGGATGGGGTGGCAGGAAGAAACTGAAATAATTGGAAGGGGAAGGCTGAGCTTAATTTGAGCCTGGATGATTGCAGAGCTGTGGCTGATATGTGTGCATACTGTGGCTGCTTCCGCACTGTTACTTTGCTCCACCTTGCTTCCTAAATGGAAGCGGTCCCTTTTGGAGCATCCGCATGATATCGCTGCAATGTCTCTGGAAAGAACACCTCCCGAGTGGGTTTGTACGCTGTATGGACAGAAAGGTGCTATGTATACGCAAGACTGGATTTCTCACCATGGCTGTTTCCACACATCTTACCAGCCTCCGGAATGTTGCTCAAAACACCCGGAAGATCTTGTGTGAAATCGCGCCAGGAAGACGCTATCATCTGGGAGTTTTGCACGGCATTTCGTCTTCCTGACGCGATTTCGTGCAAGAAGATGCTATGGCCGTTTCCACACTACTCACCTTCAATCGGAATGCCGTTGCGAACAAAACCCAGAAGATAGCATTTTCTTGCGCGAGTTTTGTGCAATGTCGCACAAAACTCGTGCAAAAAAACACTATCTTCCACGTTTTTTTCACAACGTTACGCGGTGTTCCGATTGAAGGTGAGTTGTGTGGAAACGGCTCATCTGGGCATTTTGCGCAACGTTCTGGAGGCCGGTAAGATGTGTGGAAACGGCCCATATGTCTGCTTAACAAGCCCGGAGCAGCCCGAATAACCCAGTTTAGCATGAGCCCATCAGAACATGGAAGCTAAGCAGGGTCAGCCACGGTAGCGGGAGACCAAAGAAGTCCAGGGTTGCTAGACAGAGGAAAGCAATGGCAAACCACCCTGTGGGATGGCCTGCCTGAAGAGGTTAGGAAAGCTCCCACTCTCCTGGCTTTTTGCAAACTTTGCTACATGGAATTATTCAGGAGGCCTTCCATGCATGGGTAATAGGGCTGTGCTGTAAGGAAATGAATGAAAAGGATGCTTCAGTAAACGGGGTAGGGACTGTAGACTGTACTCCTGCGTACAGCCATTTATTATGTCATGTCAAATCGCTTTTTCTGCAATCTATATTGCTATCCTATATCCAAATTGCAATCCTATTATATTGCTCATTGCCTGTCCCCCACCATTGTAATGAACTACACTGTGTAATCTGCCTGTAGCCTGAGCGAGCAGCCTCTCTCTAGGGTCTTTCACATCACACACTGCCTGATCTTTAAGCAGGCTCCGCTTTAAGCAGATAGTCGCTGTGCAGACATTGATCCAGAGGAGCTTATGCCTCAATAAAGCTTATGCCTCAATAAAGTTGGTTAGTCTTAAAGGTGCAATTGGACTTTTTACTATTGCGCAGATGTTGTGGCTGGTGTTTTAATGGCAAGCGGTTGACGTCCCTGCCATGCCTGGCAAATGTTTTCAGCACCTGTACCTTGCCATGCACGATGTTTCCTTGAGTGCTCATAGCGGTGGCATCTCCCTTTCCATGTCAAAGCTTCCATCCTGATGGCAAGGGAAATCGTCTTTCATCTGAACCGGGGTAATGTGACTGGTATTATAAATCCAAAAGGTTCCACTGCCTGTTAGAAAGGCCCACAGTTATTTTGTTGTTGAAACTTACTTGTAGACAACTTTCTTGTTATTCTACAACATTACCTTTCATATTCACTGTTTAACATTTAATGTTTACTGTTGTTTATTATTATGTTAATGAATAAAAATAAAAAAAGAAAGAAAGAAAGAAAGAAAGACCCACAGTGGCAGGCCGCATGTTTTGCAGTCAGAGGCCATTTCCACACATGTTGAATAATGCACTTTCAATGCACTTTAGCAATCCTTTGGAAGTGGATTTTTTGTTCCACAAATTCCACACACGTTGGATAATGCACTTCCAATCCTCTTTATAGATCATTTGGAACGGATTTTTTTGTGTGCAGAACAAAAAACCCACCACAAACAATTGATAAAGTGCATTGAAAGTGCATTATCCAACGTGTGCGGAATCAGCCATGGAAAAGCAGTTCCAAATGTTCACTAAAGAGTATTGAAAGTGGATTATCCAACGTGTGTGGAAGCAGCCAAACTCAGAAGCTCCCCAATTTCAATCCCACCATTTTTACTTCAAAAGAACTTGTGGTGCTTGTAGTTATTCTTTTCTTTATATATATATACTTTTTATTTTCAAATTTTTTTCTTTTCATAACATTTTTTAAAACAGAACCCAAAACAACACGCGGCCAATCGGTACAGTGCAGGTGAGCTCATAACATGTACATTTTTTTAAAAAAACTGTTTATAAAACCACAGTACAGATTTAAAAATTTAAAGATTTTGTAGTAATGTAATTAAAGAAAAAAAGGATCTAATGGATACTTTTTGTTGGGGCCTACCTTTTTCATGATCATATAATCTAAAACTGGTGACCAATCTTCCCAAAAGTCAGATTGCATATTAGGCAGTCCAGCACACTGTATTTGATATGTTATTTTCTCCATATAGATCCCAAATTTTGTTGTGCCGTAGTTGGAGAGAAGGAGGTCTGGGGGTAGCAATAGCCGTTTTGGCTGCAGCCAAAAGCGTAGCGATTAACCTTCTAGATCTTATAGGAGTATCTTGGCTCGACCACAGGTCGAGCAAAATCAATTCAGGTTTAAAGGGAACAATGAATCCTGTAATTTGTTTAATGGTTGCTATTACGTCTGACCAAAATTTACTTATCAGGCTGCACGTCCACCAACAATAATGTAGTTATTCTTAAAGAAGATCTGAACATAATTTCCAAGGGGCAGTTGTTGCCTCTTTCCTCCAAATCCGTTACACCAGTATCAGCATCCATCACTTTCCCCCGGTTAGTTTACTCAACTGTACAGATTCCTTTAGTTTCTCCAACCCACTCTTTGTTTACAGTCACGCTCCTTTCCCAGTATCTAGCATCAACTAATCTTGCAGAGGTTATGGCATTTAAAACAGGTTCTAGAGTATCACAGGGAAGGAAGCCTGCATTAATGAACAAGAAACGCTTAGGTGAGAAAGGTGACTCTATTCCTTGACAAATAGCTCTAGAAACTATTTTCCAATTTTCTTTTCCCCCAGGCCTTTAGCTAGGGATTTGACCTTTTCGATTGTTTTTATAATGTATAATCTGAAGGCTGTTACAAAGATCATTAAGGTGCCAGATGTTTTATAGTGTGGGTTTTTCTGCTGCGGGAATGCTTCAAAGATCTTCTGTGCTGCTTTTAATAATAATAATAATAATAATAATAATAATAATAATAATAATAATAATAATTCAAAAGGGATTTTTACTCAGATAGAAGGGCGGTATTGTAGGGAGGGGATCTCAGATGTTTCGCTAATGAGTTAGGAACCGTAGACTTCACCATTATGTTGCCTTACATATTATCTGTTGCTTTGAATATGTACTCCTATATACTACCTGTGCTTCATGTTATGTAATGTCAGTCCTAGAACTGATTATGTTCTATTTCAGCAATTCTTCAACCTCGTATTGGATCCTTGCTAATGCTATGTCTTTGTAAACTTGTATTCATTTACCCTATGACACTGTTTATGGAAATATCCTTGACACTGTATGGAAATGCCTACCCTTGTCCTTGCTACTGATTGTACTAATCTCACACTATGTAATCCGCCTTGAGTCTCAGTGAGAAAGGCGGACTATAAATGACATACATAAATAAATAAATAACAATAAAATGTGATTTATATACCACCCTTCAGGACAACTTAACACCCACTCAGAGCGGTTTACAAAGCATGTTATTATTATCCCCACAACAGTCACCCTGTGAGGTGGGTGGGGCTGAGAGAGCTCTGAGAGAGCTGCGACTGACCAAAGGTCACTCAAACCTGGCTCTCCAGATTCGAGTCCTGCCGCTCTTAACCACTGCACCAAACTGGCTCTGCTGGGTTTTTAACAGTTTTGAATTTTAATGATTTTATGTTCTGACTGTTTGATCTGGTGCTGGTTGATGAGCCGCCTAGACCAGGCCGCTGAAGAGGTGACATATAAAAACCATAAATGTCTACACTTGCAGGTTTAACTGATTTAGCAGAAGACTGCCCCCCCTCCCCTTGAGAACATTCAGAAAACTGCCATTCAGAGATGGCTTTGGGGGCCCCGCAGAGAATTCTTGGTCAAACCACAGATCTGAGAATCTGACTCAATAAAGGAAGCCTCGTGGCTCCTAAACTAGTAGCTGTGTAACGCTCTGCTCCTTTGCTTGTCGTTTGGAAGCTTACCTGTCTTCCTTATCCAGGCCTTGTAAACAGTATTAGATCCATCAATTCATCAGCTCTACATTTGAGCAGCTCCTGAATATTCCAGAAATGCAGAACTTTAATCCCCGCACTTTTACCATCGCATTGCCTGTGAGAACGTGTAGGAAGGAGATCATTTGTGGCGTTATTAACAGCCTGCCAGGTAGAGGTGTGCATGCGCCCGGGGGCGGAGGGAGGGAGAGTCACTTATATAACTCTTTAAGCAAATAAATTTGGCTCCTGGGAGTTCGGATTTCTAGCTCCCTGGGGAGTTTGTGCTCATCTGCAAGAAAAACGAAGCCAGTAAGACTGATCTTTTGTTACATCTGGCAATTAAAGTGCGTCTGGAACACCCCGGGTACAAATTGAAGCTCTTTTTATTAGCCTTGCAAATGGAACCTTAATGCGCTTTGGAGATTTATTTTGCAAATTATTTGGTATGCAGGAACTGAAATAAAGCATCCTGGCACAGTTTCCTTGCCTCTCCTAGTTGCTGTTTGATTGCTTGCAATAACTGCCCATGTTGTTCTTGATTCCTTACTATGTTATCCATTTTTTTTTAAAAAAAAAATCCTTTTCTCAGTTGTTCGACAGCATCTCCACCTGTAGCGGGTTTCGAACTGGGGATTTGTGCGGCATCACTGGCTGAGGGACAGAACTATAGGTAGAACATCCATTGCCAGCTTTCAAAGCTGATAGGCCGGAGCAAGTCAGGTGACTCTTATAAAAGGACTCACACTGTTGGCTCCAGAGCACTTTTAACTAGAAAGAAGAATGCTGCCAGTATAGTGTGAGGCTGAGGGCCAAGCTACACGTGACGAATGACACAGGTTGGACACTAGTCAGCTTCCCTCAAGTTTTGATGGGAAATGTAGGCATCCTGGTCTTGCAGCTTGGCTCTCCGCCTGCTGTCCAATGGACTTTTCAACTGTCACTTGTCCAACATTCCGCCAAGCTGCCTACATTTCCCCTCAAAACTTGAGGGAAGCTGACAAGGGTCCAACCTGTGTCAGGCGTCACTTGTAGTTTGGCCCTTAGAGTGTCAGACTAGGTTGGGGAGACCCAGGTTCTAATGCCCACACAGCCGTAGGACCATGGGCCAGTCACACATCCTCAACCTAATCTAATTCACAGAGTTATTGTGAGGATACAGTGGAAGAAGAAGAATGACAACTGCTTTGGGTCCCCATTGAGAAGGAAAAGTGAGGTATAAATGAAATAAACATATCATCCAAAAACTTCCTCTTGTTCTCCTGCCTTTATCCTTTCTTATCTGGTCTAGTAGAGCTCTCAACTTTGACAAGTGTTTAATCTGATTAAAAAAAAATTTAATAGTGTTTCCCTCTTGTTTTGTTTAAATGATAGCTGTTTTACTTCTTCCGTGCTTTCCTTTGACTTTAGGCCATTCCCTCTAGGTTCTCGCCATGTCGTTTTGGTTCTAGCAATCCTAAGCAAATCTACTCAGAATCTTAAGCGAGTCTATTTAATGGGACTTTCTCCTAGGAAAGATAGACAGACTCTTTCATCTGAGGTTCCTTTTGTGGAATTAAACAGAAGACCAACAGAACCTTAGAGCAGAACCACAAGTGACAAAAGGCACAGATTGGACACTTGTCAGCTTCCCTCAAGTTTTGATGGGAAATGTAGGCAGCTTGGCGGAATGTTGGACAAGTGACAGTTGAAAAGTCCATTGGACAGCAGGCGGAGAGCCAAGCTATGAGACCAGGATGCCTACATTTCCCATCAAAACTTGAGGGAAGCTGACAAGTGTCCAATCTGTGCCTTTTGTCACTTGTGGTTCTGCTCTTAGAGACTAGCAAAATGTACTCTAGCATAAGTCTTTGGGAATCACTGCTCACTTCATCAGATTCATACATTATAGCTGATTCCACACACGTCGGATAATGCACTTTCAATCCTCTTTAGAGATCATTCGGAACTGAATTTTTTAAGTGTGAAACAAAAAATCCACTTCCAAACGATAGCTAAAGTGCATTATCCAACGTGTGCGGAATCCGCCTATATCTGTGCATGTGCCTTCTGCTTCTGCATAAAACTCACAAAGAGTTTCATTGGGTCATTCATTTTTTAACCGCAATGCTCCATTCTGTGTACATTTCCTAGAAATTAACACATACTTCTGTGGTCCCCAGTTCTCTGTGCAGAATGATGTCTGGGAATTCCTCTTTGTGTTTTGATATTCATTGTGGTTAGGGATGCCAGCAGCTTGGAGGAAAAAAATTCTTCCCTTTAATAGAGGCTTAAAGGGCTATTATTTGCTGGGTGATGTTATTTACATGCTATGAAAGGCTTACCTGTTTCCCCACTTTAAGCCTCCATTAAAGAGCCTCTGTTATGAAGAAGTTTGCTGTGACTCATGCAGGGTCCTACCCTACCACAGATTTTGTTAGTCTTATAGGTGCTAGTGGACTTTTGCTCCTTTCAACCTAATGCGGGTGAGCTATAACCTACTGTAGTACTGAACTTATGGCTGCACATTTGTGTGTGTGTGTGCATGCATGTACATTTGGCAGGGAGGTTATTGGATTATTTTTATTATTATTATTTCTTAAATTTGCCGTCTGCTTTCCCCGCAAGAAGGCTCAGAGTGGATCACACCAAGTTGAAAATACAAAGAGAAGCAGTTAAAAACTGGCAGCACAAAAAGAGAAGTTGCGGTTTCACAACCCACCCTCAGCAGTGCACATTGCACAATCCCACATATAGACAGTTCTTCCCACAGTGGCCGATGGCAAACAACAGATAATAAAAGCAAAAACTGGGAGGGGATTCCCCCCCCCCGGTAGGGGGTCGGAGGGGAGACCCGTTTGCCTCAACCACCAAAGGCCTGGTGGAACATCTCCATCTTACAGGCCCAGAGGAATGATAATAAATTCCGCTGGACCCAAGTTGTCACAGACAGAGTTCCACTAGGTTGGGGCCAGCGCCAAAAAGGCCTGGGCCCTGGTCAAGGCAAGATGGACCTCCTTGGGCCCAGAGACCACCTTTGTAGTATAGGGTCTGTGGCTGTGAAAATAAAAGGCATTATTCAGAGTCTGGCTAGCGCATGGATCTCCGTGCAAACCATGTGCTGTGTGGCTCAGCCATCCACAAAGCATGTGTTGAGCTCCAAAGACATTCCTCTCTCCACCACCACATTAAAATCATTTGTGGAAGCAGGCCATTGACTTTAATACGGAGACTGGCAACAGAGTCTTCAGGTCTCAGGCAAGGGTCTTTCCTCTTCCAGTTACTAGAGTTCCTTTGAACCGAAGATGCCTGATCTTGGACCAAGGACTTGGACTTCGGACAGAAAAGCATATTCTGTCCCTGAACTGTGGTTGCCTGAGCTGGAACACTGTGGACATTATTATGGCACACATACTCCATTGTGGAGAGAAGCCAGGTATAAATATAACAATAATAACAACAACAATAAAAATATTTATTTATTTTATTGAATTGTTTTATTTATACCCTGTGTTTCTCCCCCAACAGGAACTCAAGTGGCTTACGTGGTTCTGTTCTCCATTTTAGTAAGCAAAAAGAGAATCACGGAAAAACCTAGAGAAAAACAAGGCTCAACCGAGCCCCGTGATAAACTAACTAATATCTGTAAAGAAGAACAATGAATCAATGAATAACGAAATCAATGCTTATTAAATTAATAGAGTATAACATACATGCTGCCGAAATACAATCAGGCACCAGGTCAAGAAGCAATGACAAGTCCAACGAAACATAACTGCGACGGCGGTACCGGTGTGTCCATCCGTTTCCTGCTGTCTACGATTTGCAGTTACCACTCCAAATGCATTCCCATCAAAGTACAGCACACAATACCATCATCTCCAAATAGTAAAGAGGCAGCGTAGTGGTAACTGCCATTGTTGTGCTATGAACTGCCTTATATGCATTGCAGATTTCATGCACATCTCCGCTTGTTGGATATAGACTTTTGATTGTACCAGGCACGGTCACTTTATATTGTATTAACTTTAGGATCTTTGCCCTGTGCACTTTATAGCCCATTTCATTGCTTCTTGACCTGGTGCCTGATTGTATTTCGGCAGCGTGTGTGTTATACACTATTCATTTAATAAGCATTGATTTCGTTTTTCGTTGATTCATTGTTCTTCTGTTCTCCATTTTCACAACAACTTTGTGAGGCTGAAAGTGTGACCCGCCCAAGGTCACCCGGAAAGCTTCCAGGGCAGATGGAGGATTTGAACTGGAGACTCCTAGAGCCGGCTCAGACTTTCTAACCACTACACCACACTGCCTTTAAGAATTCAAACATGCAATGATAAAATTTTACAAGAGAGTAGAGGGTTGTGCTCAAAGGAATATGTTTGTGCAGGGCTTTTTTTCTGGGAAAAGGTTGTGGAACTCAGTGGGTTGCCCTTGGAGAAAATGGTCACATGGCTGGTGGCCCCGCCCCCTGATCTCCAGACAGAGGGGAGTTGAGATTGCCCTCCGCGCCACAATCTCAACTCCCCTCTGTCTGGAGATCAGGGGGCGGGGCCACCAGCCATGTGACCATTTTCAAGAGGTTCCGGAACTCCGTTCCCCCGCGTTCCCCCTGAAAAAAAGCCCTGTGTTTGTGTTATAGGAGCAAGTTTCTTGGGAAATTTGCAGATGAGATGCGCTTTGTACGGCATGCAGTTTTGCAAAGGGCACTGCAGGCTATTTGTCTAATGATAATAACCCATAGTGAAGTTATAAAGTGAGGGTGGCTGTAATTGTTGCTGCTCCTTACAATTTCTAATCCTCGGGCGACGTGATGGACTTCTCAAGGCTCCCCATCCCGGCTTCTCAGGAATGTAAATCCTTTTTGTGACAGAGAGGATATTTGGGAAGGATGCTGCAGTCAGCAGCTTTTCACCCATCAGGCAGTTTCTATGGGGATGACAAGGGCCCTTATTTTTTGACACTGAAGGTCAGCATTTGTGCCCGTGGCAAGAATATTTGTAGGTGCTTTGCTTGTGCTGTGCTGCCAGTGCGTGATGTGTGTGTGTGTGTGTCGAGGATAACAATCTGCTTAGAGAGTCATAGTGGCGGGTCTTAGAACAATGATGCATTTTGGGAAGAGGAAGTTCTGAAATGAATTTGCCCGCAAATTCGTTTTTTAAAAATAACTGTTGCAATTGGGGCTGTTGTTTGAGAGTTTTTATTTTTACTCTGCTTCCCCCCCCCCCCCAGTGAACACCCAAAGGGGCTTCGAACATCATTCTTCTGTCCTCTATCTTATCCTCATTGCAACAACTCTGGGAGGCAGGTTAAGGCGAGACAGGCAAAGGTCACCCAGCAAGCTTCCATTGCAGAGTGCTTGCTGCATTTGAATTTAACCACCCCCAGTTAGAACTGGATGGGTAGCTGAGTTGATCTCTCTGTAGTAGTGGAAAAGAGCAAGAGTCTAGTAGCACCTATAAAATCAACAAAATTTGTGATAGGGTATGAGCTTTCATGAGTCACAGCTCACTTCTTCAGATATTTTTATTAGTCTTATAGGTGCTAGTGAACTCTTGCTCATTTCCACCCCAAGCTGAGACGCAAAGTGACTTAGGACATCATTTCCCCCCTTTCATTGTATCCCAACAATGACCCTACAAGGTGGGTCAGACATGGAATAGGTGATGGGCGAGAGGTCGTACAGCAAGCTTCCATGGTTGGTGGGGATTTAAAACTGGCTCTCCCAAGATCCTAGTTTGATCTACTACACCACACTGGCCCTTCCAGGTCTGATATTCTAACCAACCTCTGAACTTCTATGATTCAGAGGTTCCATTCCATTAATTTTTTTCAAAAGAATTTTATTATGGAAGAGCCATAGTTTGGTGCTAAAACTTTCCATGCAGAAGGTCCCACATTCACTTACCTACTTACTTATTTTATTTTTAACTTTGTTTCCTGCCTGTCTTCCCAATGGGAACCCAAAGTTGCTCACATCATTCTTCCGTCCTCCTTTTTATCCTCAGAACAACCCTGTAAGGTAGGTTAGGCTGAGTGTGTGTGTCTGCCCCAAGATCACCCAGCAAGCTTCCATGACTGAGCAGGGATATTCCCGAGACTTCACAATGTTTGATGGGCCAACAGTCTAATTCAGTATAAAGTAAAGACCTTGGAACTTCTTTTGTGTGTGTGTGTTCAAAGAAGACATACAGGGAGGGAAAAAATCAAAAGCTCTGGACATTTTTCGGGGGAGAGAATCATGGGCTTTCCAACAGAGACATTTGGTAAAGCGAAGGATAGACAGATGGGAGGTCATCGTACAGGAAGGGAGATTTGATACATCTTCATTTTTTTGGAATGCTTCTGTATTTTGGAGGGCTCTAACTGGCAGAACTGCGTGGTGGGAAATAAAAGGCAACCACGGAGACTCGGAAACTGCATCCCTTGGGTGTTTTTTCCCTTCATTTTTCTTGAACCTGTAATCAATCTTTCCTTCGCTTGTTTTATCACTTGGACTTCAGAGGGTCCTTTAGGGGGGAGGATCCTCTGGCAAGGAAAGAAGCGTTCTTCCCATGTTTTAGCTGCTAAGAAGCCTCTCTGGATAGTTTGGGGCGCCAGTTGAAAGACACTCCTGTGATTACTGAAGTGCTGCGTGACAAGCTCGTTTGGGGGCTTCCTCATCTTGCAAAAGGGGGCTTGTATTTGGGGTCCGTTGTTGCTTTTGCAAGCTTTATGAGAAACTGTGTCTTGGGGAAACTTTTTAATGTTTTGCTTGCTGGGCTTCGGAAGGTGAAAAAGCCCTTGTGAGTAGATCTGATTGCAAGAGTAGACCGCCTCGTGTATTATTGCTGGAGACAGAAGGTTCCGACATAACCACAGAATACAAATCGCTTCCACCTCCTTCCTGCTACAAAAACTGCAGAAGTACCCAGAGCAAATGAGCTGGAGAGTTGTGGCACCTTAAATATTAAGAGTTTTTTTTTTTAATCCAGCCTTTAAAGCTTATGCTAGAGTAAAAATGTATTAGTCTTCAAGGTACCACGTGACTCCTGTTTATTTTATGATACATGAATGTGACCTCAAGCAGTGAAACAGAAGCCTGGTCAAGCTACACATGATTGACAGGGCAGGCTTTTTCTCCCTCCCTGGGGAGGGTAAGGGGGGCATAGCCAGGTCAGTACTGGGGTGGGGAACTTTTCCCAAGCTCCTTCTTTCCTTCCGCCAATGAATGTGATTGTCCTTCTGGTACTTGGAGCATACCTTCGAAAGGGCATTTCCCCATTTATTTATCTATTTTGCAGTGCACTGCCTACCAAAAGTTCAAGAGTTAGGGTTGCCAACTCAGGATCGGGACGGCCCCTCCCCGGCCTCCTACTGGGAGGGGGGGAGTGTTCTCCTCCCCAGCCTTAGCTTCTTTATTTGTTGTTTGCCATCGGCCAATGTGGGCCAAATGATTACATGCAGGATTGTACAATATGTGCGGCTGAGGGTGGGTTGTGAAATTGGCAACTGCTCTTTTTATGCTACTGGTTTTAATTGTTTTTAATTGTTTATTTCTGTATTTTAAAACTGATGTGATCCGCTCTGAGCCTACTTGTGGGGAGAGCGGACTACACACTGAATTGATGATGATGATGATGATGATGATGATGCCAAAGTCCACCCTCCACCGTAGCTGTTTTCTCCAGGGGAAACAGATCTCTGTCGGCTGCAAATGTGTTGTAATTCTGGGGAGCCGCACCTGGAGGTTGACGGCCCTATCCGGAGTCCTGTTTCTTTTTTCCTGGCCCCGTTTTTGATTTGGCTGGTGTGACTTCAGTAAGGAGCCCAAGAGGGTACGTCTCACCCTGCGCAGCCCGGCCACCCAAACAGAATCCGACAATCCTGCTGCGGCAGCGAATCTCAAGCAGCTCTTGGGGTCAGCAGGGGGACGCAGACGTGCCCTCAGAGGAAGGAAAGGAAAAGCAAGAAAGAACCGTTTGCAAGTTGCAAGTTCTGCCATTTCCCCCTCTCTCTTGGCACCTGCACTTTGCCACGCGCTGTTCTCAAACGTTCATTCGTCCCCAGGAACATTTCACAGGGTTGCAGCAGGAAGTGGAGAATTCCTGAGGTCCACATATGGTTGGATACATGCATAAGTAGGGGTGACATACTCCAAAGGGCTGATAAAGGCAGTATTTTATTTTGCGTTTCTTAAATATTTCCCCTGCTAGTGATGCATTAGGAATCCACAGATACTTTATTCTTTCTGCTGCCTGGTGCCCTTTTCCTGCCCTTTCAGTGTTTTAATGTACCCCCAGTGCCACTGAGGACAGAGATTGTCAGGACCTCTTAGAGGCCATTTCCACACACGTTGAATAATGCACTTTCAATGCACTTTAGCAATCCTTTGGAAGTGGATTTTTTGTTCCACACATGGGCCGTTTCCACACACATTGAATAATGCACTTTCAATGCACTTTAGTTATCCTTTAGAAGTTGATTTTTTGTTCCACACATGGAAAATCAGTTACAAATGTGCACTAAAGCGTATTGAAAGTGGATTATCCAATGTGTGTGGAAGCAGCCAGAATCTAACAATTTCACATTTCTTGAATGAATGAATTTATTTATTTATTTCGGTTCACGACCAGCTTTAAACTAGTAAAATAAGACATTCCCTTATTTGGTAAGAATTATACAAGTTAAAACTTAAGTTAAAATAGTACAAATATAAATATTATAAAATCTAATTAGCATACATCACATATCTTACAACAGTTATCATAAATATAAACATAAATTTCACATCTCTTGCTTTTCTGGAAGCACATTTGCCAAGGTTCTGATAACTTCCAGCCCTTTACTATTTTTACTTTCCTCCTGAGTGCTGTATCTTGTGTTAAAGTCCTTATAGGTCACTTTTTAAAGAAGACTTGCTTGCTATAAAGTATTAATTTCGATTTATGTGTTCGGACACCCCACTTTTCTTCGCCTAAGGTTGCTTACTGTGTGTCTTCTCTTTGCCTTCATTTATCCTCCCAACAACCCTGTGAGGTAGGGTAGGGGAGAGAGAAAGAGAGTGAGAGAGAGATTGTGACTGGCCAAAGGGCACCCAGCTATCTTCTATGGCAGACTGGGGATTCAAACCTGGATCTCCCAGATCCTAGCCAGGCACTCCAACCGTCTCACTATACTGATTCCAAATGCTTCAAAGTTCTCTCTGTTTAGATCATTTAATGCAGAGGCTTTCATGTGATCCAAAGGAATTTCTCCTATTAGAGGAGAAGGAATTCAGGCCTGATCCTAAGCAACCCGTCTCATTGTCTTTTTCCTTGCAGGTGAGTGTCCTGACCACCTTGGAACGAAGGTTCAACCTTCAGAGTGCTGACGTGGGCGTCATCGCCAGCAGCTTTGAGATCGGGAACTTGGCCCTCATTCTTTTTGTGAGCTACTTCGGTGCCCGGGGACACAGGCCGCGTTTGATCGGATGCGGGGGGATCGTTATGGCTCTTGGAGCTCTTCTTTCTGCTCTTCCTGAATTCTTGACTCACCAGTATGAATATGAGTCCGGGGAGATTCGTTGGGGGGCCGAAGGGAGGGATGTGTGCGTGGTCAACGGATCTACCAGGGACGAGGGACCAGACCCGGATCTAATCTGTAGGAACCGGACTGCCACAAACATGATGTACTTGCTTCTCATTGGAGCGCAGGTCCTCCTAGGGATTGGTGCTACTCCTGTGCAACCTCTAGGAGTTTCCTACATCGATGACCATGTGAGGAGGAAAGATTCTTCCCTGTATATAGGTAAGTGGCGGAACTTCCTGGGGTATGGTTTCCAGCACTGCCTGGGCAAATTCCAGGAGATTTTGAGGGTGGAGTTTGGGAAGGATGCAGTGTCACTTCTGGGTGACTCTCTAGGAATTTCCACTGACCTCTGTGGTAAAGACCATAGAGACATGGAGTGAACACTATGGAGGCTCTTTTCTGGCCATTTTTTTCTTCTGTTACAATTTATCGAGGGTGAGGGACTGGGTCCTAGAGAGAGGATTTACCCTATATGGGCAGGCAAAAGGAAATTCATAGAGGAAAGAGGATTGACTTTTCCGCCATGGCTTCTATCTCGCTATACTATTTTGGACTTAGTTGGAAAGGGTGGATTTGGAATGTAAGCTTTGGGAAATCCTGTTCGGATTACAAACACACAGGAATCTTTTCCACATCAATTATGTAACTGTATATTTGAATCCACTTTATATCATTCTCCAGGCGGTGATAACTTTGAGGGGGAAAGTCCCCATCTTGTTATTTTAATGGTTGCATAGAAACGGTGGCAAGAAAATGGTGTCCCTTCTGAAGCTTCACGTAATGTCCTGGGGTTTTTCACTGAGGTTGTTTGTTCTGGCTTGGATACTCTTGGGAAGTGGGTCCCCACTCCCCGCTTCATCACACACTTGTGGTGCTTTCATGTACTTCCTGTCTTTCCTCCAGTCTTTCCCAAACTTTGTCTCAACCACCATGGTTCCAGGAGTTGCCTCCCTAATGCTAGCAAAGAATAGGGGCCAAGCTACAAGTGACAAATGACACTTGAACGGCAAGTGTATTTCTCCCTGTTCACTTGCCCTCCACTCAATCCACTTGCCAGGCAAGTGTCTTTCGTCATGTGTAGCTTGGCCCTTGGAGACTCTAGGAGGTGGGTACAAGGAAATGGGCATCGTGCTGGTGCTGTGATGTCATTTCCAGTATGAATCAAGAAGTGACATCAACATGTTGGCCTGACACGATAACATCACTTCTGGGTTCAGGCCAGAAGTAACATCACAACCTTGGTTCGATGGTGATTTTTCAGGTGCTGAGCAGGAGGACTCCCAGCAAAGTGGGAGACCTTGCACCCATTATGGTTTCCTGTGTTGGGCACAGCATTGCCAACTCTGGCCTGGGAAATTCCTGGAGATTTGGGGGTGGAGCCTAGGAGAGGTGGAGTTTGGGGGAAGGAGGGAACTCAGTGGGGATGTGATGCCGTAGAGCCCACTTTCCAAAGTTTCCTCCAGGGGATGTGACCTCTGGAGATCAATTGTTTCCTACGGGGGATCTGACCTCTGGAGATCAATTGTTATTGAGGGGGAAATCCAGGCCCCAACTAGAGGAGGGCAGTCCTGGTTTGGCAAAAGCAGGTACATCTTAAGGAGTAACTCATCTATTTTAAAGGTCCTTAAGTAGACAGCAAAGTAGGATCCTCAGTGCAAATTTAGTTTTTTAAAAAGCATGTTTACCTTTTTGAATTGCACATTAACTGCAACTCCTGTGTTGTGAAGTTCTAAAGATGTGTGAGGGCCGTTTTTTTTTAAAGATGTGTTTGATCTTGAACATCCAAAAGAAAATACCACCCCAATCACCTCTTTTATTCATATGTTGAGGAGATCATTCCAAAGCCCTATTTTAAAAGTTTTTAAATTTATTTACAGAAAATTAATATGCTTCCTCTCGAGAGACCTGTTCCAGGCAGCCCACGTGATATTCTTGATTAGCAGTGCAAAATCACCGTATGTGTAGTTTGGTGTAGTGGTTAGGAGCGGCAGGACTCTAATCTGGAGAACCGGGTTTTATTCCTCACTCCTCCGCTTGAAACCAGCTGGGTGACCTTGGGTCAGTCACAACTCTTCCAGAGCTCTCTCAGCCCAACCTACCTCACAGGGTGATTGTTGTGTGGATAATAATAACACACTTTGTAAACTCTGAGTGGGCATGAAATTGTCCTGAAGGGCGGTATATAAATCGAATGTTGTTGTTATTATTATTATTATTGTAGCCTACCAGGTGCAAAGGAGCCCCATTCAGGTAGCAAAAACAAGTAGATACATCAAGGCATTTGTCCTGGCATGTCCCAGGTAGGGCAAGCTGCTCTAGAAGTGTCTCTTGCAGTGTTTTAAGGTGGAGAGAGCAGCTATCCAGTTCTGTTCCTGCGGGAAGTCGCCCGTCTTTGATGTAGGGAAAAATGAACCATGACAGCCCATGCCTCTCTTTCTCTGCCGATTAATTTAGGGCTCTGTTCCGTGCCCCCCTCCCCCCCACGCTCGCCCCAGCAAACAATTGCCCGTTCCATGGTACAGATGAGTATGTTTCACGGCTCATTGTCCCCAAAGTAGATTATTTTGTAACAAAGGCCAACGTGTTTATTACTGAAGAAAAACAACATCTTGAAAGGGGATGGCTTTCACAAATGCCCACGGCAGTGGAAAGGGGGCCATGGCGGGGCGAGAGTATTATGGATCACCCTTTGTCTCTTCGTTTTTGTAATTGGAATGGCAGCAAGGAGATAAGCGTTCTATTTATTCACGGTGGCTGGCGTTAGAGAAAGCTGACGATCTGTTAATAATCCTTTCGGGCTGATGGCTGTAATGAGCCAGTGGTTAATTAGGAAGATGCTCTCTTCCAGTGTCTTTGGTGAGCCAAATTTATGATGCCCCCAAATTGTTCTTGCTTGGCCTCAACTTACCGATTGTGGCCTTTTGTAGCCCAGTTTCTGGAATGCTGTCCGTTCGGAAGTGGTTGCATACATTACGTGCCGGAGAAGCGAGCAGTGTCTTGCAACTTATGGCGAATGTATGAATTAATAACCTCCAAAACATCCTATCATTAATAGCCTTGCTCAGGACTTGCAAATTGAAGGCTAGGGTTTCTTACTGCCTTTGACTTTTCCTAGCATTATTGTCTTTTCCAGTGAGTCTTCTCTTGATGTGACCAAAGTACAATAGCCTCAGTTTAGTCATTTTTAAAAAAATATTTATTTCGTTTTTCAAATATAACAGTAACAAACAAAACATTAACAGTGAAACTTGGTTTCCAGCCTTCGTTCGTACCTTTTTATACATCAATGTCCAGGGCTTTTTTTCTGGGAAAAGAGGTGGTGGAACTCAGTGGGTTGCCCTCAGAGAAAATGGTCACATAGCTGGCGGCTCCTCCCCCTGATCTCCAGACAGAGGGGAGTTTAGATTGCCCTCTGTGGCAAGGAGGGCAATCTAAACTCCCTTCTGTCTGGAGATCAGGGGGCGGGGCCACCAGCCATGTGACCATTTACAAGAGGTTCCGGAACTCCGTTCCCCCGCGTTCCTGCTGAAAAAAAGCCCTGTCAATGTCAGTTATGCTGTTATAACAATAAGTAGCTGAGTTTGTTGCTTTATTCTAGATAGTGAGCAGTACATGAAAATAGTCTTTAGGTCTAACTAGCTGTTTTGCACATTCAACTTTAGTTAAAAATTCTAGGATTGGGTACCAAAGCTCAATAAATTTCAACCTATATTCAGGCATTTCAGATTGTTTAATATAGTCAGTAAGCTTAGCCAAAATAAGCTGGTCCCAAATTCTCAATAACCAATTTGAAATGGTAGGGCTCTTTTTGTTTAGTCATTTTTAATTTCTATGGAGAGTTTAGGCTTGATTTGATCTAGATCCCAGTTATTTGTCTTTTTGGCAGTCCATGATATCTGTAAAAAAAAGGCCCTGCTTATTGATTTTTTTAAAAAACCCTGTACACTGTATAGGCCTGTCCTACAACTTGAGATTCTCCTTGTATGTGGGAAGAGTGCTAAGGATTCTATGAACTGGCTTTGTGTAACATTCCTAGAATGCCACACTAGAGACTTTTACAGAACATTGCAGTACAAGTGTGTGTGAGAGATTATATGAAATGGGTGGGGGCAGCTTGGCATGAAGAGGGTGGCACTAGTGCCCTAGGAGACTAGGGCATATTGGCGGGGCAACCTGGCAAACTGGAACATCCTTCACTGAGTGCCACACCCAGATGGAAGGACCTGGAGGCTGCCTTCGCTATATCTCTCTTCTCCAAAGACCCCTGAGCAAAGTAAGGAGGAGAAGCAATGTGAAGGTCTTCAGCCTCCATGATGCGAAGAGGTGAGCTGCAGAGCATGGAAGCATGCTGCGAGTTTCACGTGTGAGTGATTTTGAAAAGTGTGCAAGAAACTCTTTTCTCTGCAGGTGCGCTTTGGATCCAGGAGGAGGCTACTTCTGGTTGTTTTAGAAATGAGCCCATTTTATCCTCTCTAGATATTCTGTGCCATTCGCACAAACTAGGAGTCTGCTAGCTATGTGGTTGCCTTCTCGTGTGAATCGAGCAACCGTGTGCTTACAGCTTCTGTTTATGCAAACCAAAACCCTGGAAAATCAAGGTTTATGTTAATGGCAGCAGTTCATTCATGGAAAAATCCACGTTAGCCGGTCCACGAAAAATGGCAACCGCACAATATCAGCTGCCTCCGAGGGAGCCACATACTCCTGATGCCGGTGGGAACAGAGTAGAAAGTATGCAGAGAGCTTTTGTCTTCTGGTTCTATTAGCACAGGAATAAATGCGGAACAGAAAAGAGAAGTCTCATTGGGAGCCTTGCTTGCCAAAGTTTGGCTTCCCAGAGTCCATATTTTGTGTTGGCTGCAGGCAGAGATGTGTGCCCTTTCCCGCTATCAGCCTCTTATCAGCAGTCCTCTTGGTTTCAATGATATTTCTTGTTCCAAAATACCACTGGCTCAAAGGGTGACTTCGCAATTCCAGTTCACGTCCAGGACTATTTCTGTCTTTAACTTTCTGCTCCATGATCTCATCCTGGGTGAATCAAGAGAAGGCCTGAAATAGACTGGCTGGATCGGCTGCCTTTGGTGGCTGTCTTAAAGGTGTATTGCTTGGTGGTTTTCGAATGAAGGTTCTAGCTGGGGGCATAATGCTGCTCTGACTGGCTCTCTGCTGCAGTGGCTCTTGCAAGTTGGAATAAGCTGAGCAATTGACACTCCATTTGATCCATAGATTCAGATGGGTGTTAGGGCAGAGACAGGGTTGCTGGCTTCTAGGTAGGGCCTGGAGATCTCCCGGAATTACAACTGATCTCCACGCTATAGAGATCCCTCCCGCTGCTTTGGAGGGTGGATGCTCTGGCATAACACCGGTGCTAAGATCCCTCCGCAAACGCCACTTTCCTGAGGCTCCACCCCCAAATCTCCAGGAATTTCACAACCTGTAGTGGGCAACCCTAGAGAGAGTCCTGTGCAGCACGCTGGAGAGAGCCACAGTGAAAAGGCAATAGGCGGCCCCTGCTGTGTAAACAAATAAAACTTACTTGGAATGTTTCTACAATGCAGTCCTAAGCAGAGTTGCACCTTTTTAAATTGCACCCTTCTGAGTGGATTTAGAAGGCTGCAATTCTGCTTAGGACAGCACTCTAAGGGAGCAATCCCAAGACCAGGGCTTACATTTTGCATTATTCCTCTCCCTGTTCCCATAAAGAAAATGTGTGCTTCTACTTCAAACAAAGGCTATTAGCTGTTCCAGCACCATTAGCAGTACCATGGAAAAAGTAATGAAGGCAGCACAACTCATATGGGTTTGAAAAGATGTTATCTGGCATGACAACCGCAAAAGAGTCCTGGAAAATAGCCCCCCCCCTGTTCTTTGAAATTCCCCTTCACCTCTTTTCTTAGACCAAAATGAAGACTGTAACTTGGTGCTGTTCTCAGCCAAAAAAAACAATTTAAGGTAACTTTAAATAAGTTTTTCATTGAATATATTTGCTTCCCTTCTTTTCTTGATACCCTGTCAGCACATATCTATACAACAATTGTATTTTTTTAAAAAATTGCAATAACAGCAGTATAAAACTAATGGCTGCTCCCACCCCAAAGAGTCCTGGAAACTGTAATTTTGTGGGGCTGAAAATATTGTTAGAGGTTGCAGACTGGGGTGGAGGCGCGGCTCAGTAGTAGAGCATATACTTACAAGAAGAAGGTCCCAGGTTCAGTTCATTTCCAGTTATAAAAGGGTTTGCCTGTTCGTGCTGGAGACACGTTGACGATATTGACTTTGATAGGCAGCTTCATGACCCCCCACCCTGTAGAAATAAAAATCCCCAGGGTTCCACCGGGTAAATGGATGGCTGTCAAATTGGTTTAATCCCTTCGGGTAGAAATTCACGAATGCCTCTTGGAAGTCAGGATTGTGTTGTAGGTTTTCCTCCCCCATCTTTAGAACTGCAGAAATTTCAGTGGCATGAGAACCAATTTCGGGTGCTGAACTTTGCAAAGCCTAGGCTAGGCAGAGGGAGGGTGCGGTTCTGGGAGAGTTATAATAATATAATAGCATTCGATTTATATACCGCCCTTCAGGATAACTTAATGCCCACTCAGAGCGGTTTACGAAGTATGTTATTAGTATCCCCACAACAAAACACCCCGTGAAATGGATGGGGCTGAGAGAGCTCCTAGAAGCTGTGACTGACCCAAGGTCACCCAGCTGTCTTCAAGTGGAGGAGTGGGGAATTAAACCCAGTCCTCCAGATTAGAGTCCTGCACTCTTAACCCTTACACCAAACTGGCTGTCACATGAGATGAAATTCCAGAATAAACTCCAGTATCAACTATGACATTCTTTACTGTTGTTTAGAAAATTTCTATGCCTCCTTTCCGAAGAACTTGCTCGAGGGGGTTTATAGATTAAAACAATAAAAATACAAATCATAAACATTATTAACAATTAAACCCCCACGGATTACAAAAAACAGCCAAGAGCATAGAAGCAGAATAAAACAGCTTTAAAAGAGTCTAATGAAGTCTAAAAGAGTCTAATAAAGCATCTGACGAAGAGAACTTGATTCTCGAAAGCTTATGCTACAATAAAATTGGTTAGTCTTAAAGGTGCTAGTGGACTCTTTTTGATTTTGCTACCACAGACTAACATGGCTAACTCCTCTGCATCTAATAAAGCAGGGACCCTGACATGGATGGCCCAGGCTAGCCTGCTCTTGTACTTTTTAAATAGCCTACTACAACTGAGAGCAGAACTACAAGTGACAAAAGGCACAGGTTGGACACTTGTCTGCTTCCCTCAAGTTTTGATGGGAAATGTAGGCATCCTGGTCTCGCAGCTTCGCTCTCTGACTGCTGTCCAATGGACTTTTCAACTGTCACTTGTCCCACATTCCGCCAAGCTGCCTACATTTCCCGCCAAAACTTGAGGGAAGCTGACAAGTGTCCAATCTGTGCCTTTTGTCACTTGTAGTTCCGCTCTGACTTGTATGTAGAATTGGTAACCCAGGTTTGAATCTCTTCTGCTTCAGTTTTTACGCTCTTGCTGCAGCTTGTAATTTCAGGGTTGAGGTGAGATTTTGATAGGCGTTAGTGATTCAAAGTGGAGATGGAATCCTTTTTTAAAAGAATGATTGGTGAAGGATATCAGCCAGGGGCCTGCAACATACGGCTCCCTAGCCAAACATGGTGCAATATGAAACCAAATAGGCCTCTTTTGAAAAGAAAATATTGACATTAAAGTCTACTGGAGAGGTAGGTGGGATGCTAGAATCACCAGTCTGTGAAGGCTATGGCAGGAAATGGGTTTTTTTTTCTGGGACTAAAGAGCTTCTTTGAGATGCTTTGCAGAAAGGGAAAGGAGAGGTGAACAGTTGCATGCAATCCAAATGTGAATTATGGGACTTCCGGTTTGGGATTCATGGAGGTCTAACGCAGCTCCATTTGCGGAGCTGACCGGACTGCCGTTTTAACCGGCCGGAGGGGTGAAAATAACCCGCGGCCGACTGCTCTCAGGCGGGGAGCAGGCAAAGAACGCTCAAGACCCTAGGGTGAGCTAGATCTCGGATGAGGGGGGGCTCTACTCAAGGAGTCTCCCCCCCAATCCTTGAGGTCCCACCTTGCGACGGGTCGGCTATAATCTCTGCGGCAGTTCTGGGGCCAATTCGGCTGGCTGGCATAAGACCTACATACCCAAGCTTCGATCGGGGAGGGAAGTCGAGAGGAGAATTTAAGATCGAAACAGCGATTACAACCCGAGAAAGTTGAAGAGAAGGTAAAGATCGCTATCTCTTGAAACGGGACAGATTGATAAAAACAGAGAGGAAAGAAAGTAGATTTTTAAACTGCAACAGACTAGTGAAAAGGAGGTGAAGACTCGGCAGGAGTTGTATTTTAAAAGAGACTAAATTTAAAGAAGTTATTGCAAAAATCGGACTATTGTTTTGAATACCTGTGGTTTTGGAGCTGTGGGAAAAAGACACCATCGCGAGACCTGCTGTGGGAAGACGGGAGACAGGAAGTGCGTAACAACAATAGAGTGGCTGGAGGGAAGCGGCCCTTGCCGACGGACAGGAAGTAGGGAATCGCCATTTTTGAAAAGGGAAGGGTCGCGGCTTCAGCGGAAGAGGAAGTAGGCCATCTTGGATTACAATAACATAGAGAAACCATAGAGAAAAGACGCCCGACATTTTGGATACAAAAAATTAATTTTGGCAAAGATTGGGACATTTGAAAAAAAGGAAAACGTTTAAACATACGCCACGGAGCTAAGGAAGAGAGCAGATTCGTGGGAGCGAGCTAAAGCAAGCCCCACGATGTCGAAAAAAGAGTGGCAATCGGCAATAGAAAATTTGGACAAAAAGCTTATAGACATGATGAAAGAACTTAAGGACACGAAATTGGAGCTTATTAAAGAGGTCAAAGAAGTTACACAGACAGTAAAGTCGGAGCTGTCAGAAGTGAAAAAAGGCGTGGAAACGATTAGTAGTGAATTACAAGGAACGCAGCAGAGAGTTAAAACAGTAGAAGACGCGATGGAGAATTTAATAGAAACGCAACAAACAGAGATGAGACTGGTGAAGGGGAGGATGTCAGTTGCAGAAACTAAACACATGGAGAAGCAGCTTCGTTTTCGTGGTCTGCCAGAAGTGGAAGGGAAGTCAGCGCAAGAACAGATGACTGAGGTGTTGGCTGATTACCTGGGGAAGGAGGAGGAGGAAATTGTGGCTATCCTAGATGTGGCGTACCATGTGAACTCGAGAATTGCAACCCAGAGGAAACTACCAAGGGATGTGATTGTGCAGTTTACAACTAGAAACATGAAAGAGAGGATTGTGACAAAACAATTTCAAGATCCATTGGAGATTGATGGCAAGACGATTATCATAATGAAGGAACTGCCCAGATCAGTGTTACTGGACAGGAAAAAATATAGAGTGCTAATTCAAACTTTGAAGGACATGAGTATCAGATACAGATGGGAGTTACCGGAAGGAGTGTCCTTTGAGTTTGGAGGGGCAAAAAAACGCATCAGATCTGAGCGGGAGATGGAGAGATTTATCAAGGACAATGAAAAAGACTTACCAACAAAACCATGAATATGGAGTGTAATGTATTATCTTGGAATGTAAATGGACTAAACTCACCGAATAAGAGGAAAAATATTTTTCATTGGCTACTAAAACAAAAATGTGATATTGTTTGTTTGCAGGAGACCCATATTAGAAAACAGGATGTAAAATATTTAAAATCTGGAAAATTGGGCAAAGAATTTGTAGCGGCCTCTAACAAGAAAAAAAGAGGAGTGGTGTTGTACATAAAAGAGGAGCTGCAGCCAAAATTTGTTATGAGAGATGTGGAAGCTAGATTTGTAGCGGTGGAATGTAATTGGAATTTAAAGAGAGTGTTGGTAGTCGGACTTTATGCACCTAACGGTGCAAAGGAAAGCTTCTTTGAGGATTTAAGGAAGCATTTAGACGATCTTGTATATGACCAGATAATTCTTGCTGGAGATTTTAATGGAGTGACAGATTTGGAACTAGATAAAAAGACTACAACAGCACAAAAGAAAAGAGGACTATTGCCAAAGCTTTTTTTTGAGTTGATTCAACAAGAGACTCTCGAAGATGTATGGAGGAGAGAATATCCTAAAACCAAACAGTTTACTTTTTATTCTGCAAGGCATCTTACATTATCAAGAATTGATATGATCTGGGCCTCAAAGGACTTAGCGTTATGGACTAAGGAGGTAGAAATAATGCCGATGGTAGGCTCAGATCACAATCCAATTATGTGGAAATTTGGAAAAAGGAGAAAAAGGAAAGCCTGGAGAATAAATGAGGACTTGCTACAGGAAAGTGAAAATATGGAAATATTGAGAAGAGAGACAAAGTTTTTTATACAATATAACGTGAATAAAGAAGTACCAACCAGTAAAGTTTGGGACGCGTATAAGGCGGTTGTAAGGGGCATACTAATGGACTTAAATGGCAGAGCAAGGAAAAAGAAAGAGGAGAAAAGACAAGAGATTGAGGAGAAAATAAAGGCCAAAGAAATACAGTTAAAAAAGAGACCAGGGAAAAAGAAAATACATCAGGAAATTAAAATTCTTCAAGAACAGTTAACAGCAATGAGTAATAAAGAATTGGAGTGGAACCTTAAAAGACTGAATCAAAAAGCTTTTGAGGGTGCTAATAAACCTGGGAAATATTTGGCATGGCAATTGAAGAAGAAAAGGGAAAAGAAAATAATAAATAAAATCTGTGAAGAAAATAAAACGTACCTGGAGCAGACTACCATTAGTAGAGCCTTTTATAAATTTTATGCTAAGCTGTATAATAAAAAAGAAGTAACCAAAGAATCAATAGCATCATATTTGGAGAAAACCAAACTTCCAGAGATCTCGGAAGCTTGGAGAAATAAGTTGAATAATGAAGTAACTGATGAGGAAATAAGTAAGGCAATACAATCTGCAAATCTAGGAAAGGCGCCAGGGCCAGATGGACTTACGGCTAAATTTTATAAGACAATGGCCAACGAACTGGCACCATTCCTAAAAGAGGTGATGAACGGAGTTTTTAGGGATCAAAGAATTCCAGACACTTGGAGCGAAGCGAATATATCATTGATCCCAAAAGAGGGCCAAGATTTGACTAACGTGAAAAATTACAGACCTATATCACTACTTAACAATGATTATAAAATTTTTACGAAGATATTGGCGGAGAGACTGAAGGGGTGGCTCTCGGAAGTCATAGAGGAGGAACAAGCAGGCTTTTTGCCAGACAGACAAATAAGAGACAATTTAAGGACAGTGATCAATGCTATTGAATATTATGATAAGCGTTGTGACAAAGAGGTTGGTTTCTTCTTTGTAGACGCTGAAAAAGCGTTTGACAATTTAAACTGGGATTTTTTGTTTGCCACTATGGAAAAGCTACAATTGGGAGAAAGATTCATCAGAGCAATTAAAGAAATTTATAGAGACCAGACTGCAGCAATTGTAGTGAATGATGAACTGACCAAGAAATTGACGATTAGTAAAGGAACAAGACAAGGTTGCCCGTTATCTCCATTGTTGTTCATTTTAGTATTGGAGATTCTGATGATACAAATACGACAAGACGAGGAAATACGAGGAATAAAAATAAAGGACTATTCATACAAGGTTAGAGCATTTGCAGATGACATAATGTTAATTGTAGAAGATCCATTGGAGAACATGCCAAAAGTGATAGACAAGATCAAGGAGTTTGGTGACTTGGCAGGTTTCTTCATTAACAAAAAGAAGTCAAAGATATTATGTAAAAACATGACTAAGCAGAAACAACAATTGTTAATGGAAACAACGGACTGTGAAGTAACTAGTAAGGTGAAATATTTGGGAGTTGAGCTGACTGCAAAAAATATAGATTTGTTCAAGAATAATTATGAAAAATTATGGACTCAGATAGAGAGAGACTTGATCAAATGGAATAGACTGAATTTGTCATGGTTGGGCAGGATTGCAGCAGTTAAGATGAATGTGTTACCAAGAGTAATGTTTTTGCTACAGACAATACCAATCATCAGAGACTCTAAACAATTTGAAAAATGGCAGAGGAAAATATCAGATTTTGTTTGGGCAGGCAAGAAGCCTCGAGTGAAAGTAAAAGTTCTACAAGATGCAAAGGAAAGAGGCGGAATGCAACTGCCCAACCTGAGACTTTACCATGATGCAATCTGCCTAGTTTGGTTAAAAGAGTGGATGACATTAAAGAATAAGAAACTATTAGCCCTAGAGGGATATAAAAAATTTTTTGGATGGCACGCATACCTATGGCATGACAAAGTAAAGGTCAACTCGATGTTCCTGCATCATTTTGTAAGGAGAAGTTTATATACAATCTGGAAGAAGTACAGAATTTACCTACAAGAAGGAACCCCTTTGTGGGTGGTTCCATACGAGGTGATAGATCCGAGAGCTGTTGATAATGAACAACAATGTTTAACGTACAAAGAAATAACTAAAACTGAAGTGTCTAAACTTAGAATAAAGACGCAAGAGGAACTATCACCGAACTACGATTGGTTCCAGTATAGACAGATCAGAGATTTGTATAACTCGGACTCTGTAAAGGGAGGTATACGAACAGAGAATTCGGAACTAGAGCAGACCCTTTTTAAAGAGGACAAGAAAAGAATATCCAAGGTATACCAAGTACTGTTGAAATGGTATACCGAGGATGAGACAGTTAAAACACAAATGGTGAAATGGGCTATAAATTTTAATAAAGAAATAACAATGGAGGCATGGGAATACTTGTGGAAAACTACAATGAAGACAACGACATGTATTAATATTAAAGAGAACATTTTCAAAATGATCTATCGTTGGTACATGACACCAAAGAAGATTGCGCTAGGAAACTTGAACACTTCTAATAAATGCTGGAAATGTAGAAAGCATGAGGGCTCCCTCTATCATATGTGGTGGTCGTGTGAGGTAGCTAGGCAGTTCTGGGGGGAAATAATAAGAGAAATGAGTGAAATTTTACAGTTTCAAATAAATAAGAACCCAGAACTCCTGCTGCTAAACTTGGGAATGGAGGGAATCCCAGCCCACCATAGGACGTTGATATTTTATATGACTGCAGCAGCTAGACTTTTGTATGCGCAGAAATGGAAAGTACAAGAAGTGCCAACTATTGAAGATTGGATCTACAAATTGCTGTATATGGCTGAAATGGACAAGATGACAAGAAAACTGAGAGATCTGGACTCAGGGCAGTTTAACACAGACTGGGAGAAGCTGAAACAATATCTGGAGAAGAAGTGGGAGGTGGGAGGAAAACTGTGGCAGTTTGAGAACTACTGAAGTACAATAAAAGTATAAAAGAGAGGGGTGACTTTACCGGGGGAGGAAGAGAAATGTGAATTTATAAGCAGTTAGATTAATTAATTGATTGAGATATATATAGATATGTAAAGGTTAATTGATAGAATATTGATAGAGAATAATTAACGGTTTAAACATGAGGATTGAGTAATTAACAATATTTTTTTTTACTTGATAAGACTTATATGCACCAAACTGAATGTATAGAAGAGTTAAAATGACTGACTATGTGATGAGTTATATAGAAATACTATAAAAAGAAGAAATGATTAATATAGAGAGAACAAATCAAATTGTTTGATTTAAATGTGGGAAATTTTTATGGTTTATGACATACAGAAATATTCAAAACTGGAAAATGGGATAAATTGTTTATCTAAAGAAGTATAGTTTGGATGTTTAGTAAGTAAAAGAGTTAAAGATGTACTGCTTAATATAATGGAGAATATATATTTGTTTTAGATAGAGGAAATTAATAGAAGTAAGGGAAAAGGGACAGAGGGTGGGAAAGCTGTTGGAAGTCAACAAAAGGGGGGGAAAGGGAGGGGGTTAGAAACGAAAAATTAGGGGATAATTGAATGCAATGTAATGTAAAAATATTAATGTTCTAACCCAATAAAAATTTTACAAAAAAACAAAAAAAAACAAATGTGAATTATGCACAGATTTACACCAGTGCGCTAAGACAATTGTGCAGGGTGCATCTGTGTATCTTTATATCTGATTGTGTGAATTCATGTGTACCACTGCCTAATTAAAAGACTTGCAACAGCCAGTGTTTGGGCTGCAGAAACACCATGGATTATTAATCAATGTGTCAGTATTTGGTAATGTCAAGTTGTATAGTTTCAGCTATGCAAATGGGCTCACTTATACTGGCTCTTTATAGATCTCTTGCTGTAAATGTTGGCATAGTTTGGCTTTTTAATTATGAAAGGCTGCTGACCCTCCCTGGTGTTGTTGGATTCAGTACACGTGGAGCTTTAGAGGGTAGCATAAGTGAAAAAGGAGCTTACAGTCTGGGAGATAAGAATGGAAGGGGAGGCAAGGACAGCAAATGGATGGGTGTGAGCAAGTGCAGAGATGCTGGCATCTGGTGCATCTCTGCATGAGTCCCTGATCTGGCTTTACTTCGGAAATTTGCCTGTCCTGGAGACGGGTAATTCTTCCATTCCCCTGCATTTGGTGTGGTTGAATGACTCAGACACTCCTGATGAAGAGAGAGCAGAATTACTCTCAGAGGAGGCTGCCCTATGAATCTCTGCCTGAGTTACTGCTGTTGTAATCAGGAGGAACAGCAATTCCTGCAGAATTACTAGACATTATCATTTTTTTTTGAGGTCAGGTTATTTTTTCACGCTTACATCCAAGAGATTTTAGAATTCATGAGAGTAACGTGCCTCTCTCATTTTTTTTTACTTCCAAAAGAATAAGTGTCCCTTAGTTTCTGGGAAGTCTGAGAAACACTTTGCCATGGTTTGAAAAAGAAAGTACACCTTTGATGGTTAGCTAGCCACCTGCACAATCCTCTTCCACTGCAATGACCTATAAATAAGCCCGTGACAGGAGACTGTGCATGGGTGCCCCTGGCTGAGAGAGGAAGCAAGTGGCACTGAAGATGTTTTCGAGGCCCATCTGGAAAGATAATCCCAGCTGCCTTCAGCCAAATGAGCAAGATGGAGCTTCCAGGGAGCCCACTGCGCCCTTGTCACCTTGCACCGAGAACTCAACGATCTGCTGACTGACATGAGTTGTAACTTTAAAAAAAATCGCTGCCTCGATCACTACGGATCTCCCACTGTAGGAGAGCTCATGCTGTCAGCAATGGCAAGCTAATCTGGCCTAGATTTAAAACAATGTTCTTTTATAAAAAGGTGGAGGAGAGCTATTAAAAGCCGACATGATCCTGTCAAGTCTTCATCCTATCAGAAAACCCACATCGCCACCTCGTTTTGTCTGTTAGCGGCGAGCTTCCTTTCTGCCTTGAATTGGTGTTTTCTCATCTCCAAATCGTTCCCTACCACTTTGTGCTTGAAATTACCTACAAAATAAAGGGCATTGTGGAAGCCTAAAATCTAGATACCCAAAATTCCTTTAGCAGCCTCTTCAAGATATGTGTGCATGTATCAGACGAAGGGGAGGTATAACCAGGGGATGGTTTTTATAGGACTAACGCTGCGCTCTGGCTCTGACGGCCTCCCGAAGCATTAGATGCATAAATGCTGTCAAGTCGCAACCAACTTATGGCAACCTCATCAAGGAGTTTTAAAGGAAAGTGAAAAGCAGGCGTGGCTTTTGTCAAGAGCTTTCCTCTGCAGAGCCTTCCTTGGTGGTCCCCTTTCCAAGTACTAACTCTCATTAACTTGCGAGCTCTGACAAGATCGGGCTATACTATGCTAAACATTTCAGCTAAACATTGGGAAGAACTTCCTGACAGTTAGAATGATCCCTCAGTGGAATAGGCTTCCTTGGAGGTGGTGGGTTCTCCTTCTTTGGAGGTTTTTAAAGCAGAGGCTAGATGGCCATCTGACAGCCATGCTGATTCTGTGAGCCTAGGCAGATCATGAGAGAGCGGGCAGGAAGGGTTGCATCAGTGCTTAGTTCTCGTGGCCCCTTCTTACATGCCCAGGTTAATGTTGATCACCACTTTGGGATCAGGAAGCAATTTTCTCATGGCCAATTTGGCCAGGGATCCTGGAGGGGTTTTTTTTGCCATCTTCTGGGCATGGAGCAGAGGGGTCACTGTGTGCGTGTGTGTGGGGGAGAGGTAGTTGTGAATTTCCTACACTGTGCAGGGAGTTGGACTAGATGACCCTTGAGGTCTCTTCCAACCCTATGATTCTATGATTCTATGCAGCCTTCTCTCCTGAGGATTGCCTTAGCCAGAGGTTTATGGGTAGCTTGAGGCAAGGCAATGTTGTCGCATCTGCAGCCCCAGCCAAATCCACAGTAACACTCTCCTATTTTAGAAGATGTTGTAAAGCGACACACAAGAAGGGCTTTGAAGGTTCTTTAGTAAAGACAGTACTGCTGGTGCACAGCTTAGAAAGCCCTTTTCAGACATTGTCTTGATGTACAAGAACACAATTTGTGTCTCCATGGCAGTGGGTTCCTCCACAAGTGCACCTGGTCCAGAGCTCACCCTTCCACCCTCCTGGCTTGACCCAGGCAAAATTCCAGGGGCAGACATCGATACCTTCTATGTTGCCACTCTTGGAGTGGGGTGTCTGCCCTGTCTAATCTACCACCCCACAATGGTAGGATTTTAACAAGTCATTTCTAAAAAGTCAACGCTGGGGGATAAAACAAGGATCATACTTTAGGATCATGCTTTAGCCTGATCCTGCCCTGGGCAGGGGGTTGGACTAGATGGTCTGTATGGCCCCTTCCAACTCTATGATTCTCTGATTCTATGATACCTAAGGCTGCTTCCATGCACTTGGAATAATGCAGTTTCAAGGCACTCTAGCAATGGTTTGCAACTAGATTTTCATGTGTGAAATAGGAAGATCCACTTGCAAACAGTTGCTAAAGCACATTGAAAGTGGATTGAAAGTGCATTACCCAATCTGTGTGGAAGTAGATGGGATAACTATGGACTGTTCCTGAGAAACAGAGAGAGCTTTTCTAAATAACAAATACAGGAAAGATACACAAGTTATCAGCAGTAGACTTCCGAGACATTACAGAGTGACTAGGATAAAAATCATATTAATATAACTCAGCCCAGGGGATAAGCCCTACTCAGTTTGCTGTCTGGTTCAGGGAAAAGCTGGGATGACGCTTTTATTGCATGTAATCAAGGACAGCTTTGCCAAAATGTTGTTGCCCTTTAATAAAGAGCCTGTTGTTGCCGCCTCTGCTTGCAGCCCTGGCAACCCCTGCGCTGTCCTTTGTTCTTCAACAATGGGCTTGTTATCCATTCTCTCTTGCCCTCCCACCTGGGAGATCCAAGTCCCTGACTGTTAATAGAGGTCATTGCTAAAATCTCATCCAGTCACCGTGTAACAGCGCTGCCTCTTGGCCTCAAGGAAGCCGCAAGGGCTGCTTTAGATTCGTTAAGACCTTGAATTTTGTCTTAGGCCATCTCCCCTGCCCTTTGCTGTGTCACTTTGCAAGGAAATTATCCCTATGGTTATGAACGCAGCCTGTCCCATTGATTCCATGTGCAAGGGCCCATAGCTCAAAGGTAGAGCGTCCGCTTGGCATGCAGAAGGTCCCAGGTTCAGTCCCCGGCATTTCCAGTTCAAAGGCAGTAGGTGAGGTGAAATACCTCTACCTGAGACTTTGGAGAGCTGCTGCCAGTTTGGGTAGAGACAATACAGACCTTGAGAGCCAGTTTGGTGTAGTGGTTAAGCACGGCAGGACTCTAATCTGGAGAGCCAGGTTTGATTCCCCACTCCTCTGCTTGAAGCCATCTGGGTGACCTTGGGTCAGTCACAGCTCTTCGGAGCTCTCTCAGTCCCACCCTCCTCACAGGGTGATTGTCATGGGGATAATAATAACACCCTTTGTAAACAGCTCTCTCTTTAGGGCTGCCGTTCCCTGGCCCAGGGTGGGGGATCCCCTGCTCCCACTTTTCCCTCGTCCCCAGTTAGCTGGCCTGTTTGGGGCCGAGTTGTGCCCTGCAGCAGAGCGATTCAGCCGCTTGATGAGCGCGGGAGTGCTCCCAGGTCGCTCTTTGCTCCATGTGATGATGATGTCACTTCCCAGAAATGACATCATCATGCCAGTCAGGAGTGCGTATGTGCTGTGCACACGCGCGACAAGGCAACAGAGGGACAGGGCTAGGTAAGAGCCAGTGTCCCAATCTCCCACCAGGGGAGTGAAGGGACGTGGTAACCCTCTCTCTCTTCAGTAGTGGAAAAGAGCGAGAGTCCAGTAGCACCTATAAGACTAACAAAACTAGTGGGAGGGGGTGAGCTTTTGTGAGCCCCTGAGCTGTGGCTCACGAAAGCTCACACCCTACCACTAATTTTGTTAGTCTTATAGGTGCTACTGGACTCTCGCTCTTTTCCACTTCTACCGACCGACTGACACAGCTACCCATCTTGATCTGCCTTTCTTCAGTGTGTCTGTGTCAGTGTGTCAGTGGGAGTTTGGCTTTCAGTGCTGTGTGTCTATACTGTGCAGTTACGATGGTTCGTGAAAGACCTTTCTAGAAGGGCACTTCCACCTTGACAGAGTTGGAGTCGTTTGCTGCTCAAAATTCTCCCATATGCGTTTCGATGGCAAATGCTGCCCCAGTGTGCTCAACTATTTGCCAAGGACTAGGTTTCTTTTTCACTTTTACTCAGGCATCCTGAGAACCACTGTGGTGAATTAGTTAAGAGTGTTGGGCCAGGATCTGGGAGAACCAGGTTCATTTTTTTTTAAAGAATTTTTATTGGATAGGTCAAAATACACCAATCATAATACATGACTTCAATATCCATCACATCATAATAATCCCACCCATTCCCCCCCTTTTCAGTTGACTTCCAACAGTTTTCCATTCCCCTTATACATACTACTTCCCTATCTCCTATTTTATTAACACCTATTTCTATATTATAATATATAGTATACATCTATATCTACTAATTTTGAAATACATCTCTTATTTAGATTTCCACATTACTATAAAATATACCATATCACTCTTAACTATACAATATCATAATTCAGTCTCTAACTAATATCAAGTAAAGATCTATCTTCCCCTCTTAACAGCTATCCAAAGACCACATTTTACCCTTCATGTCCCACTTTTTCCCCACGTAATTCTTAAGTTTCTCCCAACTCAAAGCATATTCCAATGTATCTTGTTCTTTCAATTTCCTCGTTAGCTTGTCCATTTCTGCCACGTTCAATATTTTCAAAATCCAATCTTCCACTGATGGTATCTCTTGAGTCTTCCATAGTTGAGCATAACACATTCTAGCCGCAGTAATCATATAAAACACCACTACTCTATCCATTTTGTCAAACACTTCTAGGTTCATACATAATAACAACAATTCTGGGGTTCTAATCACATTTTTCTGTAAAACATCTGACATAACCTCTATAATTTCCCCCCAGAACTGTTTAGCTTTTTCACATGTCCACCACATATGATAAAATGAACCTTCATGTTTCTTGCATTTCCAATATTTATCTGACATTTGGCTATTACCGTTGGCTAATTTCTTTGGCGTTAGATACCATCTATACATCATTTTATATACATTCTCTCTCACAGTGGTACATGCTGACATCTTAATTGTATTTTTCCACAACTTTTCCCAAGCTTCCATCGGTATATCTCTATTACAATTTGAACTTTCACAACTGGAAGAACCAGGTTCAAATGCCTACTTGGCCATGGAAGCTCACTGGATGGCCTTGGGGCATTCACACACTCTCAGCCTAACTTACCTCACAGCTGACATGTGCTGGTCATGAACCACAAGAATAAATCGATTGACTTACCTCACAGTGTTGTTCTGAAGATAAAATGGAGCAGAGGAGAATGATGTAAGCTGCTTTGAGCCCCCATTATTTATTTTATTTTATTTGTACCCCGCCCTCCCCACGAATGGGCTCAGGGCGGTGAGTCACAACATCCATAAAATACGATAAATTTATCATAAAACTATAAAATCAGCAACAATCTTAAAACTGTCATTAAAATAGTCCATTGAGGAGAAAGATGGGGTATAAATAAATAAGTAAAGTAGTAATACATTACAGTAATGTAGTAATACATTACAGATGGGCCTTCAGCATATCTGCCATGCATCAGGTGTGTTTAGGGTTGCCAGGCCCCCTCAACCTCCCGGCGGTGGATTGGGGCCTGGCACTTACCGGTGGAGGTGGGTGGGGTGCGTGTGCACGCAGCACTCTCACAAGTGCGATGATGTCTCTTCTGGGAAGTGACGTCATCACACAGCCCCTGGGAGCACACCCACGCTCCACAGGGGCCCGGATTGGGGACACTGCGGACGTGGAATTGCTCCTGCCCTGCACAGAGGCCCCAAACGCGCCCATTTCAGCCCAGATTGGGCTAGTTTCTGGCCCCTTTTTGGTACAGATCGGGCCTGTTTTGAGCGTGGGAGCACTCCTGCGCACCACAGTGGCTCAAAATGGGCCCGATCCATGCCAAAATGGGCCTGAAATGAGCCCGATCTGGGCCAAAATGGGTGTGGTTTTGGCCACTGTGGAGGGCAGGAGGGCTCTTGCGCTCTGCAATGGCCCCAATCCGGGCCAAAATGGGACCAATCCAGGCGGCTGCAGCGCATGGGCATGTGCAGCACCATAGGGGAACATGCATGGAAGGTATGCTCCCCCCACTGGCCAGGTAAGCGTGGGCAGGGTGTGGGGGGCAGGGGATCCGCCGCCCCTGGTGGGAGTCTGGCATCCCTAGGTGTGTTGTGATAATATTGTGACTCTGAGTACAGGCAGAGTAAAACCAGAATTCTGTTGCTTTGTTGCTAACTGCTTATCTTCCAGGCAAGGTGTTTTGGTTACCAGTTCCTGCTGAAGCCTGAGAACCTGACCTTGGATCGATTGATCGATCGGTTGGTTTATGGGTTGAATGGGATATTACATCATTACTGAAAAATCAATGAGACAACAGTATGACAGATGAGCAGGCAGATGAGCTCTGAGTACCTGAAACCAGGAGCAGAGATTGAGAGGCTGGTATTCTGTGGTCTCTGTAGGTATCTGACCAGCTGCCATTGACCAGCAACCAGAAGCTGCATTGGATGGCTTTTTCATCACAGCTAGCAGGGTTCTTCATATTTTATGTTTTTGAATTCCTCTGATACTTGATTTCAGTATCTGGAACCAGCTCAACTGTTGACAGTATTTGATAGCGGATGTGTATGTTTACTCTCTGGTGGATTCTTTCCATCTTGGCTTCTACGCATATAACTTTCCATGTTCTTTATTTAAAAACATTCCCAAGGCAGCGATAAGCACAGCATGGACGTTACGATGATTATTGGGGATTTTAAAAGTTATTTAATGGAGAAATTAAATGCAAACAAGCCCGGTCTGTGCTAGGGAACATTATTTGTAATTAGCGTACGGTGCAATTACCCCACAATCAAAGACCACCTGTATCTTATTAGCAGTTAGCGAATGACGCGTAGCCCTCTTAATTCGATCAGTTCATGCATTCAAGGCATAATCCAGTAGCTAGAGAACTCCGAAGAGCTTTATGAGGTTATGGCAGTGGGGCAGGGAGGAGAGAGGTTGACAGACTACATGGAGTGAGGAGTTTATGTGGGAAGCAAAACAGCTCCTCTCAGCAAGAATTTGATGTAGACGATTAAGTCTACATTAACAAAACGCAAGGCTCAGTCCTTTCATTTAGTAGGCTAGTAAGTTTGTGCATGACCTTAGCTAGATAGCTAGATAGACAGGCAGGCAGGCAGGCAGGCAGGTGGGCAGGCAGGCAGGCAGCTAGGTAGGTAAGTAGTTGTCTTCTAGAAGCCTCAGGGGCTGGCCTCAGACCTATCTGTGTAAGTCTGGAAATGATGATGATGATGATGATGATGATGATAAATTGATTTATATGCCGCCCTTCAGGACAACTTAACACCCACTCAGAGCGGTTTACAAAGTGTGTTATTGTTATCCCCACAACAAAACACCCTGTGAGGTGAGTGAGGCTGAGAGAGTTCCGAGAAGCTGTGACTGACCCAAAGTCACCCAGCCAGCTCCAAGCGGAGGACCGAGGAATCAAACCTGGCTCTCCAGATTAGAGTCCTGCCGCTCTTAATCAGTACACCAAACTAGCTCCCAAGTTCAATCCCTGGCATCTCCAATTTCACTCTTAACCACTACACTAAACTGGCTGTCTTGATAAGAAGCATAAAATGTGCCTGTTGCTTTCTTCCGTGCCACCGGCCCTAGTGGGGTCACCTTGGCTGCTTGAGTGGAGAACAAGCCATGCATGCCAAGCAAATTTGTCTGGCTTGCTGCTGTATGGTATGGGTACTGGGCTTGTCCTTGCTCCACGACAAATCAATGTGCTGAAAAAGTCCAACCTAGTCCAAGGTACACCTTGACATTTGTAGCTACCTTGAGTGGTCCTCATCTATTGTCTTTTATTTCACTTCCATGAGCATTGATGGCAGAATAGACAGGTCCCCTCCAGCCACCACATTTCAAGTATTTAATCTTCTTTTGTAAAACACATTATTGATTTTTAAAAAATCTTTGCTGGATAAGGGTCTGCCTAGTCTAGCAATTCTGTTCTAACAAAAGCCGCCTCGGCATGCATGGGCTAGATAACATTGGAAGTCAGGATCAGGGTTACTTATGACAAAGAACTTTATCAAATTTCTGACTGCACAGTTTTCCCCATGTCTCAAAAAAGGTTAGAGATTCATTTTTTCAAAATTGCATTTGAAAATCCAGATATGAAGTCTAGAATATGAGAACCCACATAGTGTAGCTGTTAGTGTTGGGCTAGGATCTATGGGACCCAAGTACGAATCCTCACTCTGCTATAGATACTTGCTGGGTGCCTGACCTACCTAACAGGGTTGTTGTGAGGGTAAGATGGAGGAGATGAGAGTAATGTAAGCCACTTTGTGTCACCATTAGGTTGAAAGGTTGGGTATAAATGAAGTAAATAAAACAAAATCCTAAAGCCCTTACAGCCTCTACCCTTTCTGTGTCTCGGCACAAGATGTGCTCTTATTTGCTGCACTTCCATCTTTTGAGGCTTTCGCATTCCTCTTTTTCTGTGAAAAAAACTCCACTGCTTTGCTGCTTGGCTTGGATTGCAATGGATATTCCCAGGTGCCCCACTGCAGCAGGCCCAAGCTGTGTCTGTGGATTATGAGCACAATCTCACAGCAGTCCTTTGGAGAACCAGAGCTTGTGAGGCAGCTTCCCAGCCAAATTCCGAGGAGATGATGTGGTTCCACTCAGCCACAAGCCGATAATAAAAATCCATCTTGGATTAAATTTTCAGCAATTTTTTTTTTTTGCAAAGCAATTATGGAAAACTTGAGTCACGGTTACAAAACTGGGACACATATTAATAGCACCCTTGTCCTCTCTAAGGAGTGGAGAGAGAAAGCAAATCTTTGCTTTTTCTGCATGCCTGGAAGAATGAGATGGACATCTTTAAAAAGGCTTCAGCGTATTGTATTTAGATTGGTAGGAGTAAAAACTAATTCCTAAAACGGCGCATGGGGAGAGATGGATTTAAGAGAGCTGGTCTCTTATTACTGCTGCATTGAAAGCCCACATGGTGCTGATAAAAGCTCTGCCTAGTGTTGAGACAGGCAGAAGCAGAAAGCAGATCAAGGAGTCAGTCGAAGTAATCTCTGCAGGACCTTGGAGAGTTCCGAGCAGCAACAGAGGTTGTTCCAATGAAGTAGAACTCAGCTTGGTCTAATCTTAGCCCCTGCTGACTGTTCTATAAGGCAGGCTGAAAGAGATTTAAAGGGGGAAATCTTTGGCTTAGAGTTCTGTACTGTGGGAGCCAGTGTGGTATGATGAGTAGGGTGTTGGACAAGGGTCTGGGTGTTTGGGTGGGTTTGAATCCTCACTCTGCCATGAAAACTTGCTGCATGAACTTGGGCCTCTTACTCGGCCTAACTTACCTCACAGAGTTTCTGTGAGAATAAAATGGAGGAAAGAAGAAGATGGACATTGCCCTGAGTTGGCTGGAAGAAGAGCGGGAAAAAATGTAATTTTTATTACATTGTACTACTCACTCTATGAATAGTAGTAGTAGTAGTAGTAGTAGTAGTAGAGAGGGCCTTCAAGTCATAGGTGACTTATGATGACCCCTCGCAGGGTTTACATGGCAAGAGACTAACAGAGGTGGTTTGCCATTGCCTGCCTCTGCAACCCTGATCTTTGTTGGAGGTCTCCCATCCAATTACTAGCCAAGGACGACCCTGCTTAGCTTCTGAGATCTGACAAGATCAGGCTGTCCTGGCCTATCCAGGTCAGGACACTCACTCCTCGAAATTAGGGTATAAATCCCCTTTCATCCGTGAAGCTCATCGGGTGGCCTTAGGTTAGTCAGTTTTTCTCGGCCTAACTTACAGGGTTGTTGTGTGGATAAATCAGAGGAGGAGAGTGTGATGAACCCTGCACAGAGCTTCATAGAGGAACTGTGGGATACAAATATACTAAATGAATAAATTTTCTGCTTTCTCCAATGGGGCCCAAACAGACTTGGGTGACTGATCCAGATTCCTCCCCTGAAAGATCTGGGCTCCCCCTCTGGAGATTGGAATTGAGTAAACCAGCCATCCTCTGAGAGGGTCTGCAGGAATTTTCTCCTCACTGTCTGTCTGAGCTGGGGGGAGGGGGTCTCAGATTGCCTGACCAGAAAATCCCAAGTTGTTATGAGGGAGGTTCCTATCTGAGAGGCCTGTGGAACCGCATCACAACAGCAGTGACTCCTCTGCCCACTTTTTGTCTTAGGGAGCATTTATCTGAGCTGGTGTTTCCTCATCATTCCTCATAATCCATAATATCTGAGCTGGTGTTTCCTCATCATTCCTCATAATTCATAATATCTGAGGGCCAAGCTACAAGTGACGAATGACACTTGAACAGCAAGTGTATTTCTCCCTGTTCACTTGCACTCCACTCAATCCACTTGCCGTTCAAGTGTCATTCGTCACTTGTAGCTTAGCCCTGAGTTGGTGTTTCCTCATCATTCGTCATCATTCATAATATCTGAGCTGGTGTTTCCTCATCATTCCTCATAATTCAAAATAATCTGAGCTGGTGTTTCCTCATCATTCCTCATAATCCATAATATCTGAGTTGGTGTTTCCTCATGAATTCCTCTCAACCTATGTTCCCGAGAAGACACTTAGATCAATGGATAAATAACTCTTGGTGGTCCCCAGCCCCAAAGAGATCTGCCTTGCCTTAACCAGGACCAGGGCCTTTTCAGCCTTGGCTCCTGCCTGGTGGAACTCTGTCTGTGGAGACTGGGGCTCAGCAAGAATTGTTCTCTTTCCACTGGGCCTATAAGAAAGAGATGTTCCGCTAGGCATATGGTGGTTGAGGCGGGTGGGCCGTGAAGCCAACCTCCTGCCATGGGTGGAGTTTACCCCCTCTTCTGTCAACATCTAATAGTTGGCCATCCGGCCCCACGGATTGGTGTTTGGGTTGTGCAATATGTGTGCTGCTGTCTTTAGTAATTGTTTTATATATTTATTGATTAAAAATTATTGATTGATTATTGATTAAAATATCTGGTTTAAAGTAATATGTTTATGTATTTTATATGTGTTGTATTCCGCTCTGAGCCCATTCGTGGGGAGATCGGATTAGAAATATAATAATAAATAAGTTAAATAATTGAGACTTGTGATGGCCTCAAGTTTGGCGATGGACATGGTCTTCTGTGAGCGTGCTGCTATCTTGGAAAGCTGAGGCGTATGCAATGGAGGGCTTCACACAACCTGAGTCCCCATGCGAGTGCGACATGGCTGTGAGTTTGCTGCTTCCCACAAATCTTCCAGGTAAACTTGTGTGCAAACTGAGGCTAACGCAGCGGTGTCCTTTTTGAGCCAGAAGACACCTTTGGGATTCTGAGACAGAGTTATGGGTGCAGCCACAAAATGGCAGCTACAGGAGGCGGAGCCAACCACAAAATGTCGGGAAGCGATGTCGTGCGTAGCTAATAGCAACTCTTTTCAGGCAGAAGCTCTGTTTAACAGGATGCCTTTTAAAATGAACATATTTTATAATATTTTCTTGCGTACATAACCACTACGCTTCAGTCACGCAGGGAAGATCCTGTGGTGACAGCTGCTGCCAAAGCTACTTTCTAAAAAATCTGCACAGCCAGTCAAAAGCCCCACTGTGCAAAAGGCCCACCTTGCCCAACCCCCTTTCTAAAAACCCTTGGCAGATGTCAAGGCTACCAGGTGAACTAAAATATTCTGAAGTCTGGCTGCGGCCGAAGAAGATGGTTCATTTTAAAACCAATGCATTTGACAGACAGCAAAGCCAGTTTAACGTTACAGATGTGTTTCTCGGGGAAGCATTTTTAAAAAAAACTGTGAGTCAACTCCAGTAGATCTTGACAACTAGACAGTGTAAAAACTGTGTGATTATTGAGGGGAGACATACAGTTGTTGTGTATCCATTCCTTCTCGTTCATTGGGTATTTCTTCTTCCTGTGTCCACAGACAATGTAATTCTATATGTGTTTACTCAGAAGTCAGTGCCGTTGAGCTCTGTCAGCTTAGTAAATGTATTTATGATTAGCCCGAGTCCAATTCATTTTTACTAACAGGGATAATCAAAGTTCAATAGATGTAATAAATACACAGGTTTGTTATCTGGTGTTGTACAATATAGTGTTGCTGCAGTCTTACCACGTGAGTCAAGTGAATTTGAAATGGCTGATTAATTCACTCATGTCAATTAACATTTGATACTGCAGTTGGGGGGAGGGAGGTACTGAATAAACCTACCAGAAGGCCTCGCCCACACATCACTGAACATTGTACTTTCCTTCCTCTATAGCAATAATTCAAAACTGGAATTTCCCGTGCTGACAGGAGAAATATAATTTCTATATTGCTATTGTGTTTTAAAAAATGGCACGTTTGCCAATGATTTATGGATGCCACCTGAATGATCTGTTTTGAGAGCCAGGGACGGTGAAGCGGTTAGATTGTTGGACTAGGATCTGGGAGGCCTGGGTTTGAAACCCCACTCAGCCACGGAAGCTCGCTGGGTGATCTTGAACTAGTCGTGCACTCTTTCAGAGTAACCTAGGGTTGCCAACCTCCTGGGGGGGGGATTGGGGCCTGGCACTTACCTGTTTTGGTGGCACTTCCTGGCACTTTCAGGAAGTGACGTCATCACGCAGCCTGTGGGCATGTGCCCACACTCTGCAGGGGCCCCAAACACGTCTGTTTTGGCCCAGATTGGGCTCATTTCGGGCCCGTTTTGGAACGGATTGGGCCTGTTTTGAGCTGCTGTGGAGCATGGGAGCACTCCTGCGCTCCACAGCAGCACAAAACAAGCCCGATCTGGGCTGAAACAGGTGTGTTTTGGTCCCCTGCGGAGGGCAGGAGTGCTCCGAGGCCCCGATCCGGGCCAAAATGGGCCCGATCGGGGCAGCAGCAGCGCACGGGAACGCACAGCACTGCAGGGAAGCGTGCACAGAAGGCACGCTCCCTCCACTGGCCAGGTAAGCAGGGGCGGGGTGTGGGGGGTAGGGGATCCCCCGCCCCCAGCGGGGGTATGGCATCCCTAGAGTAAACTACCTCACAGGGGTGTTGTGAGGATAAAATGAAAGAAAGGAGAATGATGTAAGATGTTTGGGGTCCCTGCTGGGGAGAAAGGCAGGATCTAAATAACATCATAATATAAAATAAAATAATTCTGAGTTATAGGGGAAGGGCAGAGTACCTCCCTCTCCCTCCCTCCCTCCCTCCAGAGAGATACATACCTCTCAGACAAATTTGCAAAGGAGGAACAGTTCAGATTCTTTTCCAGATGTTGGGAGGGAAAGGATTTTTTGCTTTATGTCTTTCCTATTGTTATCTACACTTGCTTCTGCTAAAACAGTAGGATTCTGGCTCTCTGGCAGAGCATCTGATTTGCAGGCAAAAGGTCCTAGATTCAAACCCTGCCATCTTTGCTTGAAACTATCAGGTCATAGGTGATATGGAAGACCTCCAACTCTGGAAAACTGGGTAGGCTTTACTGAACTCAATAGACCACTGGTCTGACTCAGGCTGCTTCATTTGTTCCATATGTATACGTTTTGCGGTGGGGGGGAGAGATGGCTGATGGCTCAGTGGCAGAGTAATGTGCCGAAGGTCTCAGGTTCAGAAGGTCTCAGGTTCAATCTCTGGCATCTCCATTTGAAAGCATCAGGTAGTAGGGGGTGTGGAAGACCTCTGCCTTAGGCCCAAGAGAGCAACTGCCGTATGAAATAAGGCTGATGCTAATCTGAGATTAGCCAGTTTGGTGAGATTAGCCAGTTTGGTGTAGTGGTTAAGAGCGCAGGACTCTAATCTGGAGAACTGGGTTTGCTTTCTCACTCCTCCACTTGAAGCCAGCTGGGTGACCTTGGATCAGTCACAGCTCTCTCAGAGCTCTCTCAGCCCCACCCACCTCACAGGGTGATTATTGTTGTGAGGATAATAATGACATACTTGTAAACCGCTCTGAGTGGGTGTTAGGTCATCCTGAAGGGCGGCATGTAATGCAAATGTTGTTGTTGTTATTATTATTAATCTGTCTAGAAGACTGGCATATATGCACAGTTATTATTATTATTATACATTACCAACAAGATGGAAAGCTGTGTTCATCTGTTTGTAGCAGTAGAAAAGAGCAAAAGTCCAGTAGTACCTATAAGACTAATAAAATTTGTGGAAGGGTATGAGCTTTCGTGAGTCACAGCTCTCTTCTTCAGATGCATCTGAAGAAGTGAGCTGTGACTCACGGAAGCTCCTACCCTACCACAAATTTTGTTAGTCTAATAGGTGCTACTGGACTCTTGCTCTTTTCTAATATCACCAATAGTGATATAATAACAGGAGAAATGCAAGAACTGTTCTTCTGACCTTTCCCCGTTCTTCCGCTCAAGTTTCTGTGCATTTTTCATTGCAAATAGCCAGAGCGCTCTCTCGTTCTCGGCAAGCCGTTTCAGCTCACTAGAATAAATAGATTGTCACAACCCACTCCATTTTGTGAAGCGCCAGCTCACTGTTCTTGCTGCGAGGTTCTCATTAAAGTCAACAGGAGACGTGTAACTAAGACTCGGTGTGAATCACTTTGAAAAAAGCCCTGTTACGAACTGTGGCTCGTTTTAAACCCTTTTGATGAAAAGAGCCAAGCCCCCTTTTCATCAGGGACATCGGACAGGGGAGTTTATACATCTATGAGTCAGTTAAGGATCCAGATTTGGGGGAACTCCCATTAAGGATTTATATTTGGGTGGTCTATGAAAGCATTTGGCATTAACCGTCTTCCAGTTTTTTGTATCTGTGACACCTGCTTAGTTTTTTGAAGTCTCTGCTTTGAGCAATATGAATGAAACAATTTAAGAGCAGTTGCAGTTGTTTCCCCCAAGTGGCCAAGCAGACCCCCCCCCCAGAACAATCCAAAAGCAGAGGCACAGAGGCCAAAATTTTTCAACATTGCTACTTCCCAGTATTCAAAGATATACTGTCTCTGAACATGGAGGTTCCATTAAACCCTCATTTCTAATAGCTGTTGAGGGACCACTCTTCCATCACTTTGTTCAATCATTTTTTAAAACTAGCTTTGCGAGTACCTATTACTATCTCCTGTGGCTGTTTTGTTATGTGTTGTGTAAAGAAATATTTTCTTTTTGTTTGTCTTGAATATAACAACAACAGCAGCTCTTATTTACTGCTCTTTTAGACAGATTCGTGCCCTATTCAGAGCAGTGAACAAAGTCAGTGTTGTTATTATCCCCACAATACAGCTGGGGAGCTGGGGCTGAGACAGGCTTGCCAGCTCCAGGTTGGAAAATTGCTGGAGATTTGGGTGGAGCCTGGAAAGGGCAGGATTTTGGGAGGGGAGGCACCTCGGGTGGTTATGGTGCCATACCCTCCACCTTCCAAGGCAGCCATTTTTTCCAGGGGAACTGATCTCTGTCACCTGGAGATCGGCTGTAATTTTGGGAGATCTCCAACCACCACCTGGAGGTTGGGAACCCTAGGCTGAGAGGAGTGGCTTACCCAAGGCCACTTACTGAGCTCATAGCAATAGTGGGATTTGAACCAGCAGCGTGCTGATTCGCAGGCCAGTCAATTTAACTTCTATGCTACAGCAGCGCTCTCTATTAAAATGTATTGAATCTGTTGGGGTCCCAGTATGGTGTAGTGGTTAGAGTGTCGGTCTAGGATCTGGGAGACCCAGGTCCAGATCCCCACTCGGCTCTGGAAACTTGCTGAGTGTCCTTGGACTAGTCATACACTCTCAACCTAGCCTACACCACAGGGTTGTTATGAAGATAAATTGGGGAGGAGGAGAGGCGAGTGATGTAAGCCACTTTAGATCCCCATTGAGGAGGTAGCCAGGAATAATCAATGAAACCAAACGTATCAGCAGCTATCCAACGTCTCCCTTTGGCCTGGATTTATGCAAAACTCAGAGACGCCGGTTTTGTTAAGCCTTGGAGGAAACAGAAGGTGGGCTTTCCCACGATTGGGACGATCAATTAAATCTTCTACACCGGCAGGTAGACAGGGTTGGTTTGTGTGTGTGTGTGGGGGGGGGGGGAATCTCATTTCCTCGGCTTCTTCAGGAAGTCTCCAACTTCCATCCAAAACATGGGCAACCGGGCAGCTGTCCTCGCTTGTCAAGGGCAAATCTGTAGCCGTTATAAATAGAAGCCTGCCATGTTCTTCGCGGACGTCTGTGGGCTGAAATCTCTGCAGTGTGTGAGACCCCTTTGCTGGAGCCACAGAAGGCAGCCTGCCGTTTCAGATCCTTCACGGAGTAGTGCTTGCCCCGATATCCAGACACGCATCAGTTAACTGCAAATTGCAATCAGATGACAGCCCCAGGGACCTTGGATGGGTTATTTAAATGGACAGACGTGTAGGCCTGCTCCTTTCCAGTCCCTGGATGGAAACTTGATACAGGAAATAAGAGAACTATAAAAGGATAGGCGTGTAAGCTTTACTCCACTTATCAGTTTCCTGCCCAGCCTTACTTTCCGCTAGGCAAAGCCTCCTGGAGCCACATCGCTAGGCCTTTTAAAAACACCGAAAAAGGAAATTATTTACTTCGTTTATGTCCCCAATGGGGACAAACCCAGTGCATCTTACGTCATTCCCCTCTCCTTCATTTTATCTGCACAACAACCCCTTGAGGTAGGTCAGGCTAAGAGCGGGTGACTGGCCCACGGTCAACCAGCAAGCTTTTGTGGCAGAGTGGGTACTCGGATCCTGTTTTCCCTGATACTAGTCTGACATTCTAACATCTACACCACAAGGAAAGTTAACAAAAAGACTTCGGATGCTGGAGCAAGAGGAATGTTATTTCCATGGTAGGAGATAAACATGTGTTACCCAGATAGGCTTATCCACGGCCAGATAAGATTTTCTCATTTGCTCGCACAGTCTGGTAGATATTTAGATTCCTGTTAAAGGAATCTGATATGTTGGGTGCCTTTCGGTGCAATCCTAAACGGAGTTACTCCAGTTTAAGCCCATTGAAGTCAACGGACTTAGACGGGTGTACCTCTGTTTAGGATCGCACTGTTTGCCAACTGCATTCTAAGATGTATCGATCTAATTTGTTTGTGTTCCAAAGGGCTCTCCTTTTGCCTCCCCTCTCCAGAGTGGAGGAGAGGAATTTAGGTTATCTCTTCACCTGTGATTTCTTGAAGCTTTTTGGAAATGAGAGAACTGTTTATAATGCTGCTATTGGATTCCTATCTGCTGAGTTAGTGTAAAACAAAACAGTCTTTATGTTATTAGGATAAACGCAAGATGCAGATCTACAAAGAGAGGCAAGGTATAATATAACTTTGGAGCAGAAAAACGTTAAAAGCAGGAAATGGTACAGAGGGATAGAAGGATTGGGTGGAAACGGATGTTTTAATCATCTTTTGTAACACTCAGTGAAGTTATTTTGTTTGTTTGTTTATAGTTCACCTTTTTCACTGAGGCCCAGGGTGGATTATGCAGTGCGAGTGAAATACAATATAATCAACAGTTAGGAGATTGTGAGCAGATACAGTGGTGGTAGTGGAGAGTGCCCTCAAGTCATTGACCTATGGCGACCCCTGATGGGGTTTTCATGGCAAGAGACTAGCCGAGGGGGGTTGCCATTGCCTGCCTCTTCAATCTTGGTCTTCGTTCAAGGTCTCCCATCCAATTACTAACCAAGGCCGACCCTGCTTAGCTTCCCAGATCTGACAAGATCAGGCTTGCCTGGGCTATCCAGGTCAGAGTGAGCAGATACAACAGGGAACAGAAAATTTGCCTCAAGCATAAAGCCAAGGACAGAGGTGAAATCTTTCTGAAACAAAGTGTAATTAGTTAACGTGGAACCTCCCTAGTAAGAACAGGGCTTTTTTTCAGCTGGAACATGGTGGAATGGAGTTCTGGAACCTCTTGAAAACAGACACATGGCTGGTGGCCCCGCCCCCTGATCTCCAGACAGAGGGGAGTTGAGATTGCCCTCCATGCCGCTCCAGCAGAGGGCAATCTAAACTCCCCTCCGTCTGGAGACCAGGGGGCGGGGCCACCAGCCATGTGTCCGTTTTCACCAAGGGCGATTTAAACTTTTAAAAACTCCCCCCTCTTGTTCCAGCTGACCCAAAGTGGCATCATTGGTCCTGGGAGCATGCACACACTTTGCATGTGCACACGTGGTACCAGGGGCACCACCTCCCACCAACAGTTGCCCCCTGTGCTGGCAACCCACTGAGTTCCACCACCTCTTTTCCCAGAAAAAAAGCCCTGAGTAAGTACATACCTACATCTGTAGATGGTACCCAGTGGCATACACTCTAGTCTCTGTCTCTACCAAGGCCTCTCTCTAGGATTGCCAGTTCCCTGGTGGGAGTGGGGGATACCACGCTCCTAGCCTCCTTCCCCCACCACCACTCACCTGGCCAGCAAGGTTGGAATGGTCTCAGGAGCTGTGGAGCTTGCGTAGGGTTTTCAAGGCAAGAGACTAACAGAAGTGGTTTGCCGTTGCCTATTTCTGCATAGTAACCCTGGACTTCCTTGGTGGTCTCCCATCCAAGTACTAACCAGGGCTGACCCTGCTTAGCCTCTGAGATCTGATGAGATCAGACTGGCCTGGGCCATTGAGGTCAGAAGAACGTTAGTTCATTAGGCAGATACAAAGACAGAAATGTATCTTCCTCGTGGACAAACTATACATCTGATAAAGTAAGCTTCTGTTGGAATTTGGGCGGAGCTTTTGGGGGGTGGAGCTTGGAGAGGGGAAGCTTTGCTGATGTGACAATGTCAGTTCCAGGTGATCACTTGGATTGTGGCGACACTCTAGGAACTCCCCAATCACTGTGGTAAACACCATAGAGATTGAGGAAATTCATAGAGTACCACAGTTGCAGCGAGGGGAAGTGATATCACCATGTCTGCAAGGTCATCCTGCCATTTTCTCCCGCCTTTCAATGGTTTGAGAGTTGGAGAGGGCGACATGTTGCCCACTATGGGTGGGCAACGGGCAGCCCTAGTTTGAATAAATTAGATTATTATTTAGATTATTGTTATGATCCAGGATCAGAATCTAAGTCAGTAATATACAATAATGTACGAGAAATGCATTGGTTACATATCATGGGATATGCTATATACCACTGGTCTCCAGTTTTATCATGGCAAGAATTGGCTCTTGAGGTACGAAACTGAAAGTAACGTGGCTCAAAGCTATTGTTGCCAGCTTTCTCTCTTTGAAAGGATTTTCCAGGTCTCTGATGCATAAAACGATGTGGTGGTGGAGAACGGGTACCCAGCACAGAGAGAGAGAGAGAGAGAGAGAGAGAGAGAGAGAGAAATTATTTCTGACATTGTTAGGTCTTCCTAATTCTACCGTTTTTGCCATTTTTATGGCTCCTCTCGTATTCCATGTGGATCAAGGACCGTAAGTAACCTTGGATTATCAGCCTGATTTAGGTCAATGTTCATCAAATGCCTCTCTCTGTTCTGCCTCTCCCCAACCAACGTCTCACCCCTCCCCCAGTGTATAACCCTCTCAGAGGGAGACATTGCCAGGTGTGCTGGAAACGTAATGAATAATACGTTTTTTCTTTGCAAATTCTAAAGAGGGTTGAGGGGAAAAACACCCAGAGGGACCGCTGCGTGCAAAGAGAAGATAGGAAAACAGTCCCCTTGTCCCCTTGCTGCAATGGACTGGTTAAAAAAAGTATTAAGGAGTAACAGATTTTCCATTGTGATCTTCAACATCTCTCCCAGCCCCCCCAAAAGGTTATAACTTTTGGTTTCAAAAGTACTAGAGAGAAGGGAAGGAACAGGGCAGGCGAGGCTGGGGCCAAGATGGAATTTGGCATGTTGAAATGGAGCCAAGTTGGAATCTCGTACATGAGGGTAGACCCACTATGGAACCTGGAACTTTAGGGGTTGCAGAACCTAGGGTTTTTAGGCCCCAGACAGAGCTTATCTGACCAGTCACTATTTTGCTGGTCAGTCTATTAAACTATTGGCCAGTTGGTCAGCTTCAGCTATGCATAGTAAGTTTGCAGCAGGGAAGGGGGGGGGGTTATTGGTTACATTTTATTATTTGTTTACATCATTTTTACCCCACCTTTTCATTTAAAAAAGGTCCAAGGCCGCTTTTGTTATTTCCTGTTCACCCAAGAATTTACACTTTGCACAGTTCACACATGAATGCACGGTCAGTTTGTACATAGTGTAAAGACTACAAAGTCCATGTTGTAATGCAACTGTATGAGGGAACAGTGGCCAGGGCCGTTTCCAGACGGCCCCCCGCCTCGCGAAACGTCGCGCGTCGTCGCGCGTCGTTGCGCAGAAAACGCGAAATATCGCGTTTTCTCGCGCGAGTTTTGCGCGACGTCGCGCAAAACTCGCGCGAGAAAACGCGATATTTCGCGTTTTCTGCGCAACGACGCGCGACGACGCGCGACGTTTCGCGAGGCGGGGGGCCGTCTGGAAACGGCCCTGATGTTATAGGAAATGTACGCTGTGGCCAGGATGCAGGGTCTTTCTATAATCAAAGAAACTGATCCCCTTGTAAAATGGAACTCTGTGGCACAGTTCTTTGGATACTGACCCAGATTCAAAGAAATGCACAACTCATTCCAGGGTCCCAGGAAGGCTAGTTGGATTTTTTAATTTGAACAGCAGAATCGTCTCCCACACTGAATCAGAAACTATTTTGGAAAAATACGCTCAGATGCAAAAGATGGCTTGCTCTGTGGCATGGAGTAGAATGCTGTCATTGGAAACATGTCCAAAGCATGCTTGGGGCATGCTTGAATCAAGTTGTGAAATTCTTTGCAAGTGGGTCAGGATCTGAAGAACTGTGCCATGGACTTGAATCTCCCAAGAGAATCGGTTTATTCCTAGTGAATTCACGCCAGGATTTTATTGAGGGTTTTGAACCTGCCTCAGGCCTGAAACTGACCTCCCAGTCCACTCTGCCAACAGAAAGCAAAGTTGAGAGTGGAGAGACAGCAAGCATTCAGAAGCCCTCATAGGCGGTGGAGAGGAAGGTTTAAGCAAATAAATAGTTCGAGAGCACTTCAGTCTACCGAGTGCTCGCTGAGTCTCTGTGTAGCGGTTACCCCAGCAACCGTGGTGTGCTAATAGCTACCATCTCGTAGTGATCTTCATCTTTTCAAGCACTTTTGCAACAATTGCTCCATGACATTTTGAGTCAAAGTCTCAGCAACTGGCATGTCAGTTTAAAAGCATCTTGTCTATGCTGAGAGTGAGTTTCATGCTCTCTCCCGTACTATGGCACAGTGACCCCATGTACCATGTTTCCCTCCCACTTTAGAAGGCTACCATCTTGCTTACCCCACTTCCAGAGCAATCTGGTGTCCCGTGTACCACCAAGGAGAGATTCCGCACACGTTGGGTAATGCACTTTCAGTGCACTTTAGCGATCGTTTGGAAGTGGATTTTTTGTTTCACACTCGAAAAATTCAGTTCCAAATGATCTCTAAAGAGGATTGGAAGTGCATTATCCAACGGGTGTGGAATTAGTCTACGTGTGTAGGGGAAGGAGCAGTGAGTCCAGTGGCTAAGTAGGAAGTTTAGAAGGGAATGACACTGATTCTTGGAGAAGTCCATTAATGGCTACTAGTTAGGGAAACGAAAGCAAACCTATGTAATCCGAGGCAGTAATCCCCTGAATACCAGCATTAAGTGGCAACACCCAGCTGAGACCTTGAACTTTATTGTCCTGTTGGTTGGCCTTTATTCAGTGGGACTTACTCCTAGGCAGACGTTCTTAGGATCGCACGGGCAAGGACAGTCTTCGTCTTTGCACTGTGAATTTTGATACCAAATTGTAGGCCAAAATGCTACGAGAGAGGAATGGATAATGTTTGTGAGTAGCCATAGAGAAAATGGGCAGCGATGTGCCTCAGAACTGGGATGTGGAGGCCAGAAGCAAAGACCTCCCCCCTTGCATTTAAATCTCTGGATTCTTTGGTGGGTGCATTTCTTTGGGATTTGGGCATGTTGTGTTAACCAGCGGAATGGAATCAGTCTTGGAGAGACCTCAGGGTAAAAGTTGAATAAATTCATGATGCCCTGGTTTTGTGTCTGTGCCCGTGTCAATTCGTATCTTTGCACAATGAATTCATAACAAGCAATATCCATACACGGGGCACAGACACCGGTTCTCCTAGCTTGAGAGCTTCCCGAAGGGTTCTGAATTAGGAACGGTATGGCTGGTCTCCGTTTTTTAAGCAAACTCAGCCATTAGATGCAGTTCAAACTGAATGCAAAGTCAAGACGGTCATAAGACTGCTTCTTTCAATGGGTTTTCTTTCTTTCTTCTGAGAAATGCCCCAGCTGAGTATTAAATATGAAGACTACATGTATCACCTCCCCACACTGAATTTTAGCACTGATCACTAAATGGAAGCCCCACGTGCAGAGGCAGTATATCTGAGAAGACCAGATCCTGGGGACAGACAAGAGCGGGATGCTGTCACCTTCATACAATGCTCAAGAAATTATTATTAATATTTGTAATAATCAGCTCATAATTGTCAATTTCCATATGCCTTTCAAGACAAGAAGATTAGAGATTCTTGCCCTGAGCATCTTAGAATCTAAACAAGGCAGAGTAAACTGGGGAAGCATAAGACTGTAATTCAATTACACGTATTTATGTAGTCGGTCTAAAGAATTATGCCAAGGGCTTTCTAGAGAAGGTGAGTGTTGTTAAGTAGCCTCATCTAGGTGTTCCAGGATGGAGTTTCAGGCAGGAACGGTGCAACATTTAGGGACGCTTGAACAGACACCAGTTCAGCTCATGTCCTGCTTGCCAGGCACAAATGGAGCCAGTTTTTCAGTGAACTGTTCATCTGTTCCTTGACCCATACCTGGATTGCTTCACTGTATTCCTTCCTAGCCACACAATACAGTGCAGTCAGCTTTCCTGCTTGCACATTTTCACATAGCCTGATTGAGCTCTATGGCCCCCATCCCCGGTCTTTGCTGCGCCTCTGCTCTGCTCAGCAGGCAATAGTTTAAACAGAGAGTTAAATCCGTCACAAATCATATAAATCAGTCATAAATAAACACTGTGTTTTTAAAATATCCCACTGCTTAGTGTTTATCAGAGTGGTTCTTAGAGATGTTAATAGCTGCTGATTTGTTGTGATTGTCGGTGTTTTTGTACAGGCGCAGTTCTGAAACGAGCTGTTTGGCAGGCATTCAAGGGATCGAGTGAACAGAAAGGAAGTCCAGTAACACTTTAAAGACTAACAACATTTATTCCAGTATGAGCTTTTGTAAGATGGCTCATTTCTTCAGATACAATAGGAGAGATAAACTCCTTCACACAGGGCTTTTTTTCTGGGGAAAGAGGTGGTGGAACTCAGTGGGTTGCCCTTGGACAAAATGGTCACATGGCTGGTGGCCCCGCCCCCTGATCTCCAGCCAGAGGGGAGTTGAGATTGCCCTCCACGCTGCTCAAGGGCGCGGAGGGCAATCTCAACTCCCCTCTGTCTGGAGATCAGGGGGTGGGGCCACCAGCCATGTGACCATTTTCAAGAGGTTCCAGAACTCCGTTCCACTGTGTTCCCGTTGAAAAAAAGCCTGCCTTTACATCTATTTTGCAGAGAAGAGCTGAGCAGAGAAAGGCCTAGCATAGCTCTGTCTAATGAAAGCTCATGCTAGAATAAATGTTAGTCTTTAAGGTGCCGCTAGATTTCTCTTTCATTTTGCTACAGTAGGCAAACGTGCCCTGACCTGGATAGCTCAGGTGAGCCTGATCTCATCAGATCGCAGAAGCTAAGCAGGGTCAGCCTTGGTTAGCAATTGGATGGGAGGCCTCCAACGAAGACCAGGGCTGCAGAGGCAGGCGATGGCAAACCACCTCTATTAGTCTCTTGCCATGGAAACTCTGCCAGGGGCCGCCATAAGTCAACTCTGACTTGAGGGCACCGCACACACACACACACACACACAGGCAAACATGGCTACCCCACTGGTATGACCATGAACAAACCAACCTACTGATTGGTTCATGTGTGACCGATTCTTATTATGTGTGACCAATCACAGTCAAACAAGTTTAGCTGTTTGATGATCCTCTTTCTGGGAGGATAAGGGGACCTGCCAATCTGACTGAAGGATGAGTTATTTGAGGGAGTTTTCCAAAGGCTGTTGGAGACAGAATGCTGGACTAGCAAGGCATTTCTCATGTTCTCCTGCACTTCGCCCTGCCTCTCCTTTTTTTCCGAGCATCCAGCCCCCGAGCGATGCAACCTTTGCTTCCCTGCAGTTCCAACGAGCCGCAAACCAGTGTGTGCTTGATCTAGAAAGTGCTGGAAGCGTTGGGGGCTTTCTTTTCCTCCAGAACTGCCCTGGCGCTCTGCCCATGTAATTAAGTCGAAGGGAAGGAGCAACACGTGCCTCGCCTGCGCGGCACAAGCTGCCTTTTGTCTGGGCAATAATGGAGCATCTCAGGACGTACGGGTTAATTATCATCTTTTCGGAGACCTAAATAATGGATAATGGCGCACGGGGGCTTTGGTGCAGCACTCTGTAATCAGTTTATTAGGAAGCAGATGAAGACGACACAGCAGGGTGGTATTATCCCTAATGAAGGCTCCAGAAATTAAATTGTACCACATTTATGCATAATTTGCCAGTACAACAGTCTCTTAAAATCTTGCCTTCTGTTTGTCTCTTCTTCGTTCCCCACCCCCACCCCCTTAAAAGCAGCTTACGAAAAGGAAAGATAATTGGAAAGTGCTTGGAACTGTATATTAAGCTGCTAAAGGATTTGTTATTAAATAATTGTCAGTTCTGCCCGGCCTTCATTTATGCCTTTGTTGAGCCATCCATTTGAGACTTGGCCTTTGGTCCCTATCGAGGACCTCCAAGACAGATGCCAGTCAAAAGAAAACTGTACATATTGTGTTAAGCATGCTTGGACACCACATCTTGGAAGCTTATTGGCAATAGAATTGCTTATGTTCTGTTTCAGCATTTCTTCAGCTCTGTATGGGATTCTTGCTAATGTTTTGTCTTTGTAAACTTGCATTTATTTACCCTGCAGCATGGTTTATGAAATTGTCCTTTATACTGACTTTTACGAATCTCACGCTGTGTAATCCACCTTGAGTCTCAGTGAGAAAGGCAGACCATAAATTACATACATACATACATACATACATACATACATACATACATACATACATACATACATACATACATACATACATACATTGAAATTTTAAAAATGCTTTAAATGCAGGGGGCTAATATGAATATACTGCTGCAACTTTTGCCTGGCAGAACAAGGAAGTCTTTGGATGTTTCTTAGATGCTTAGATAAAACTAATTCACCTGTCCTCTTGGGTGGAGGGGGAGAGCATGCTAAAGAGAAGGGGCCACCACAACCAAGGCTCTGCGTCTGGTTGCCTTGAGATGCGTCCTTAGCAGTGCAAATGGGATGTTTGTTTTCATGTTGGTTATGATTGGCACAACCGTGTAATCTGTACTGCACCCCTATGGTTTGCTGTCCTGGAGTCTGCACGAGGTTGTCCCCCCACAACAAACGCCTTGGTTCAGTCACACGGGGCCCCGCTTATAATGATCAGAACCACTGCGTTGCGGCTTCTCCCCTATGACACCTTGTCTGGATTTGGATTCATAAAGCACACGAATTGGACTTTCAGTATCCTTTCTAACTGTCTGATGGTTGCCTGACTAATAGGGTTGCCAACCTCCAGGTGGAGTCTGGCATTCTCCTAGAATTACAGCTGATCTTCAGTCTAGATAAATCGTTTCCTCTGGAAGAAATGGCACTTTTGGATGGCAGATTCTATGACATCACATGTCATGGAATGAACCCCTCTCCAAACTCCACCCCTCAAATTTCCAGGGATTTCCCAAACCAGAGTTGGCAACCCTACCGGCTAGGATGCATGGTTTTTCTGGATCCATTCTTCTGCCATGAAAAGGGGAAAATTTCCACCTGGCATTTGGGTGAATGTCGTATTTGAAGCAGAAGGCGGCCAGGTGGATGGACAAGAAAAATTGGTGTAACACTGCCCTCTGCTGGAAAGGCCATTGGCTGCGGGCTGCGTCACAATCCTTGGTTCCACCTGCCTTACTTTACCAAGAATTTGCATCAAGTGATGCTGGGTCCCAGTGAGAAAAGCGGGCTATAAGTGAAAGCACATCGTCATTAAAACTGCCATTTGTGGTGCTGTTCTGGGCTGGACGGTGACTGGGGCACTCTTGCCCAAGGCTACCCACCAAACATCAGGGCCAAGCAGAATTTTGGAATCGCTTGCATTCTAACCATAGGTGTCAGCAGGGCCTTTTTTCTGGGGAAAGAGGTGGTGGAACTCAGTGGGTTGCCAGCACAGGGGGCAACTCTTGGCGGGAGGTGGTGCCCCTGGTACCACATACACGCGCACAAAGTGCACACACGCTCCCAGGACCAATGATGTCACTTTGCATCAGCTGGAACGGGGGGTGGTGGTAAAAGTTTAAATCGCCCTTGGCAAAAATGGTCACATGGCTGGTGGCCCCGCCCCCTGATCTCCAGACAGAGGGGAGTTTAGATTGCCCTCCACGCCACTCCAGCGGTCCCCCGAGATCAGGGGGCGGGGCCACCAGCCATGTGACCATTTTCAAGAGGTTCCGGAACTCCGTTCCACTGTGTTCCAGCTGAAAAAAAGCCCTGGGTGTCACGGCTTCTGCCTGACTTGAAAGCCTCCCCCCCCCCTAAGCCCAGAATCCAGGGGGCTTGGTGGAGAAGGAAATGATACATCCTCCCAAGCACATTTCCTCTTCCTCCTGGCGTGAGAACATCTTTGGCCATAAGGTGTGCTGTGATGTGTGAGCACACACATTCTAATAATTAAAAAGAGACAGCAAAGAACTATTCTGGAAGTTGCAAGCTGTGGGTCTGTGTCACATGCCTATCCTCTGTTCACAATATTCCAGGAAGCTGAAAAATGAACTCGTGACGTGAATGAATCTGCCTCGGCCACCCAGCTGCAGAAATGGCTCTCCTTGCGCTCGGACAGGGCACTGCTCACCCGTGATCTTGTTCTGCCAAGATGCCAGGTGTTCAACCAGTGCTTCTGCCTGCCCAGTAGGCGTTCTGCAAATGCGTTAAGGCTTCTCTTTGAGCACTAGTCAGGACAAGGAGCAGTGAGGGGAAAAAAACCTTTAGAAATTATTATCCCTCCAAGTTCATGAGGAGTTAGTTAACTAACGATCCATGGGAAGGGCGAAAGCTTTTTAATGCGCTAGCAAAGCTGACTTTATGGGCTACGCTGTAGGCAGGCTGTAAAGCAATCTATGGGATCGGGCAGGCATAGAAAACAAGAGATGCTGTTATTGCAAGATAGTTGTTAAACTTAGGCGCATGCAGCAAGAAGGGCGCAAAATGCCACGCAGGACAAAATATAGAATGATTGCAACAAGACAGAACATCTCACAGGAGAGCGCAGGTGGAACAACTTAAGTCGGCAGCCGAAGATTCAGCCAGTCAGTCAAAATTTATTTCGATACAAGATCAGCTCCGGAAAGTCAATAATAATAAGAAGAATAGGAAATAAAAGTAACATACAAATAAAAATAGGGAAGACACATACAGTGTGACAAGTACAGAACAGTGAATGCAGATTGTGGGGGAGACGGAGAAATAATACCTTCCTCTGACAAGGAAGTAACATGATTGAGGCTCAGTCGGCTGCTTGCGTATCCCTCACGCCCGAAGGCAAAATTTAGCAACTTTATTAGTTATCTCCTGGGAAGAGTCTGCAAAAAGGAGGGAGACATAAAATTGTTTAGATCTTCCTGGTAAAGTTGACAAGATTGGAGCTGTATATTTAGATCAGATGTTATAGATTATAGAGTATTCCAAGATTATTTGCTTCATTTATCTCCAGTGGAGGCTCGAAGCAGCTTATGTTGTTCTCCTCTACTCCACAACAAACCTGTAAGGTTGCTACCCAGCAAGCTTCCATGGCAGAGCGAGGATTCGAACCTGGGCCTCCAAGATCCTAGTTAGTCACTCTAATCACTACACTTCAGAAACCAGGGAACACAACTGAGAATAATCTTGGTTGTTATCGTCCAACAGGAGGAATTCTGGGAGGGGGCTTGGGGAGGGACCTCCTGAATCATAGAATCATAGACTTGGAAGGGACCTCTAGGGCCATCTAGTCCAACCCCCTGCACAATGCAGGAAATTCACAGCTCCCTTTCCCCCCCCCCACAGTGACCCCCTGCTCCATGCCCACAAGATGGCAAAACATCATCAGAATCCCTAGCCAAACTGGCCTGGGGAAAATTGCTACCTGACCCCAAGGTGGCACTTGGCATTACCCTGGGCGTGTAAGAAGGGGCCACAAGAACTAAGCACTGATGCAACTCTTCCCGCCCTCCCTCTCATGATCTGCCCGGGTTCACAGAATCAGCATTGATGTCAGATGGCCATCTAGTCTCTGCTTAAAAACTCCGAAGAAGGATAATCCACCACCTCCCGAGGAGGCCTTGAGAACAGAGGCCGCGCCTGAGAAAATCTCATTCTATCGTCGTCTTGGTGGTACCCCAATAGGTTTAAATGCAGTTGATCGATTTAGCATCATCACCACCTTTTATTGGCATATAAGTTGATCAATTTATCAGTTGAAAGCCAGCCTTTAAACTCTTGGCTAGGTTTGACATGGGTACGGAGACGCGTTTCTCTCTGTGTTTTGGCCTTTGCTTTTGATTGGCAGGTGCTGACTTGTCCAGGTGCCAAAATGCCGTCCATTGTCATATAGCACAAACGAGCGCCATTCCCTCGAATAGAATCTATTATGCAAGACTGCATCTGCGTGATCATTTAGAATTATTACCGTTGCGCTGCTGCATCTGGCTAATGGTCATTCGCGGGGAAGGGAGCCATCTTTCTTTATTTCCTAACTGGTAAAAAAGAAAAGTAATCTCTTTGGCGGATGGCTTCCATTGCGACTGGCATAATCCGTCAGTTCCCAGTGCAGAAAGCAGGGACGCATCAGGTAATTGAGATTCCCTCTTGAGCGGGCATAACTTTGAATGGGCATATTTAGCTCTGTTCCGTTCTTGCTGCCAAGGGCTAGAATGCCTCCCGACGGTGCCTTAGATCTGACAACTATGATCTGCCGCCTCTTTTCTTATGCGGATGCTCTCAGACATGCTACGGCAGCACTTTGACATTGGGTGCAAGTCAGACTTTTAAGAATCCCACCTCTCATGGTTGTTTTTTTAAAAAAAAAGAAAGTTAGCTTCTAGAATGTGAAGCTGTGGGCAACACTTAAAGAAATGTCTGGTTTAAGAAATATTGTCTCCCCGACCAAGGTGCACCTATCACTCCCTAGGCAGCATGCACACTACCAGCTGGGTCCGAGCCAAGCCTCTGTTGCAATGCTACGAAGCTGGACTAGGGTCTAGCTGGTGGCAGCACGGGAACCAGAAGTGATGCTGCTCCCCTCCCATGCCGGTGATAGCCAGGAGGTGGCGCCATCTTCTCACTCTGATGTTCTAAATGCCAACTTGAATGGCTTGGCTGGACAACCAGCCTTGGTGGTTTGGCAGAGGAATGAAGACTTTCGTGCCTTCTGCAGATGCCGTGACTGGCAGTACCAAAATCAATTAACGCATCTTGGGAAAGCTTCAGCCTTTCAGCCTCAAAATAGTTGGGCTGTCCCTTTTACACTGATGGTTGCATCCAAGAATGATATTGTCCTGTAGTCGGGAGATACGTTTTCTTGGTTCGGCATGATGCCGAAGGCGGAGAGTTCACGGCCGATGTTGCGGCAGCTTAGGGTTCAAGGCCGAGAGTTTAGGAATAGTCCTGAAAGGGGAGGGAGGTCTGAGAATTAATTTGTAGCGCAGACAGCGGCCTTGTTAACTGTCAGTTTGTATTATGACCCCAAGGCTTGTAAATGCAATATGGCGTTATTTCTTGGCATGGCTGTGTTTGTTTTGACAATAATTCTAAGCATTTGGAGATCTCTTTTATAGTGCCACCCAAAGCAAAGTTGCACCCTTCCAAGTCAGTTGAAGCCAGTTGCAGATAGGAGGGACAAAGCTGAGACGGAGAGAGAACCTTCTCGGGTGGGATTGTGGCGGGGATGCGATCCGGAGCCGCAAACTCCTCTCTACCGTTTGCTTGGCTGTCTCCTCTGCTGCCGTTTTATATTGCAAACAAAATGCAGCATGAATTTGACAAAATCAGAGAAACCGTGTAATTTGCATGGCGTGATACACAGCAGGGAACTGGGGGGGGGCAGGGTCTGATGAGTTTATTTATTTCACAAAATTTTTGCCTCACCTTTCTGCGCTCACAAGGACTACCAAGGCAGGGGTGGGGTGGGGGGTTCTGCTGAGAATTCAGCTTTATCGTACCACACAGAGCAAATGAATGTGCAGAACTTCCTTTGCGCCAAATTCTTTTATGTTCTTGATAGGACTGCCTACCTCTAGGTGGGTCCTGGAGATCTCCCAGAATTATAACAGATCTGTAGATGACAGCGATCTGTTCCTCTGGAAAAAATGGCAGCTTTGGAGGGAGGACTCTCCGGCATTATACCCTGCAGAGCGCTTGCCCCTCCCCAAACCCCACTATCCCCAGACTCTATTTCCAAAATCTCCAGGTATTTTCTAACCCAGAGTTGGCATCCCTATTTCCTGTGCTGGTGCCCTGAAAGGCAGATAGGCCAGCTCAAAAAAGCTGTTGTGAATGGTTGCCTGGAGGTGTTACTGGCCAGTGACACCAGCCATGTGGTTTTCATACACCCTGTATGTGTGTGTGTTGTATGCATATAGAGATAGGTGTACGATACCATACAAATTACCCCCGGCAGCTCTCTCCGTTAGCGGGCTGTTAATGCGGCCCTTCTCTGCCACAAACCATGCCTTCCAGATGCAATCCCATTTCATTTATTCATGACTGCTCTTTCACGGAGATTACAAAAATACTATTATTTTATGCCCCTGATTTCTTCTGCCGGCTCCCCTCCCCCTTCCACACCAGTACAGCCCCAGTCGGCACAAGTGCCTGGTTGGAAGCACTTTGATCCCCATCAGAATAAAAGCAAAACATTAAAGCAAATCGCCCCGGACTTGCCTCTCATTAATTAACAGCTGCAGGCGCTTTCAACATCTGTCAGGGTTGCTTTAACATTCCCTTTGCTCCGGCGACTGCTGCGCCGAGAAAGCCGAATAAATCAAAGTGAGCCATTGCTATGGCAATACCTGAGCTTTTAATAGCAGCCCAAAGAAAAACTCCCGAAACAGGCAGCTGAGCCACCTGCTCGTAAAACGTCCAGGGAAATGATGGATCTTTCTCTGGTTTTGTTTGGCCGGCGAGCAAGAAGAACTGAGCGGGTCGGATTGGAGAAGGCAGGAGTAAGAGCTGCTGTATAATGTTCCACAGGACAACGGTTGTGAATTGCCGCACTTGTGGATTTCCCAGAAGGAACCCGTTGGCCATTACTGGAATCAGAATCTGGGATGTATTATAGCCCGCGGATTCAGCTTGTGTCCTGTTTGCCAGTTGTGACCAGAGAGTCGACTGCTCACAAGCTGTTTGAACGTGGCCCAACAAATCCAGATGTGTCCATTTGCAGAATTAGGCTGGTTTCACCAAGATGCTGATGGCCTCATGTCTGCCACTGCTGCCGCCTGCAGTTATTAAAAGGCACATCGTTGGGGGGGCCTGGATAGACCAGGTGAGCTTGATCTCGTCAGATCTCAGAAGCTAAGCAGGGTCGGCCTTGGTTAGTAATTGGATGGGAGACCTCCAACAAAGATCAGGGTTGCAGAGGCAGACAATGGCAAACCACCTCTGTTAGTCTCTCGCCATGAAAACCCCACCAGGGGTTGCCATAAGTCAGCTATGACTTGAGGGCTCTCTCCACCACCACCACTCACCACCAGTTGGGGGTGAAGTTGAGATTTTTTTAATTGAGACTTACTACTTAGATGCCTCTGTGTGCCTCTGGTGGCTGCTGATCCTTGCAGTCAGTTCTCATGATCACTTTATGAACACATGAGACTGACAGCACAGTGGCAAAAAGGGGCCAGTGTATCCCGGGGGAGTCATTTAAAGGATGCGTCCAACCATGCTGGTGCAAAGAGGGCTGAAGTGCAAGAGATTCTGTGCTTGACAAACAGATAGATTTAAAGACCTGACCATGAGTTCCTCCTTCTGGCTGGTTTATTTATTTATTCATGTCCTTCTTTTCTCTCCAATGGGGACCTAAAGCAAATTACACCATCATTCTTCTCTCCACCACTTTATAGTCACAAGAACAACCCTGCGAGGTGGGTTGGGCTGAGAGGGAGAGTAACTGGCCCAAAGCCACTCCATGAGTTTCATGGCAGAGCAGAATTCAAACCTGGCACTCCCAGATTCTGGTCTGACACTCTAACCACTAGACACTGTGGAAACCAGGGCTTTTTTTCAGGGGGAACGCGGGGGAACGGAGTTCTGGAACCTCTTGAAAATGGTCACATGGCTGGTGGCCCCGCCCCCTGATCTCCAGACAGAGGGGAGTTTAGATTGCCCTCCACGCTGCTCAGCTGAGTGGCGCGGAGGGCAATCTCAACTCCCCTCTGTCTGGAGATCAGGGGGCGGGGCCACCAGCCATGTGACCATTTTCTCTGAGGGCAACCCACTAAGTTCCACCACCTCTTTTCCCAGAAAAAAAGCCCTGGTGGAAACTGACTGGTCTGACACTCTAACCTCTAGACACTCACTGTGGAAAACATGATGCTAGGTGGACGGACTCATCCACCAGGGCTGTTCTTATATCCTTAATACTGAATTTCAGCAAGGGTCATTTTATTTCAAAGGCCTAATTTTGACGTCCCCTCTCCACCCTGAAGGCCACTCGTTCAAGGTTTCAGATGTTAATTAAGCCTAAAAATTCAGAATCTGGAGATTTCAAAGCAGATTAATTCAGGGCCGCTTCAAGCTGCTGGGGAGGGGAAAGATCCTCATATTGAATATTCTCATTTCTTTTTCAAGAATGTCCCTGCAAATAGACAAATAGGTTAGCAGGCAGGTTAGCCACACTCCCTTTCCTTGAGGTGCTGGATTTCTACATGCGAGGGCTGCTTCTGGATGTAGAGAGGAAGCCTTTTGCCTTCATGCTCTGCTTGTGAGCTTCTTGGATGAAGGGCCTTGTTGAAAACAAGATCCTGGGCCCTTTGACAGATAAGAGCATGAGACCAGACCTTAGGATCTATCACAGGCAGGGCCGTTTCTCCTTCCAAGCCACCAAAACGCTTGGAGTGGCTGAGTAAGGAAGTTGCCAGAGCATTTGGATTTTCAGCAGCATGGGATGGGCCTAATATCCCCTCTTGGGCGCACCCTGCTGCCTGCCCAGTAAGAGCTGGGTGTCTCTTGCTTGGGGCAACAAACTACCTAGAACCAGACACAGGCTAGGCCTAGTCCAGCATCCTGGTTTTCAGCCAAAATCTTCCAGAAAAGCCTTCAAGCTCAGCCCAACGGCAGCTGCTTTCCTCCAGGGGCTGTCCCTCAGCAACCGCCTCCGGGCATGGTGGTTTCATTTCTCCATCACAGCTAATCGATAGACCTGTCTTCAACAGAGCTCTTCTTCGGGGAGAATTTTATCCAGTTCTTAATCATTTCATCAGAACATGAGAGAGTGAAAAAAGATGAAGACCACGGCTAAGAATGTCTTCTAAAATCTGCATGGAGCTCTCCCCACCCCCAGTCCTATGAAGGAGGTGGCGGCAGTGGTGTCCAGTGGTTGGGGGGAGCCTACTTGGAGGCAATCTGGGGCCCATCTCCAGGGCAGTGGGCTACACACGTGTGCCAGGAATGTGTGCCAGCTTCCTCGCTGCGCTGCAAAACCACAGTCGGCCACATGGCACCGTGCTCAAAAATTGCTTCCATGACGGGTGCTCAAAGCTCTTTTCATGGGGCAAATGTTCTTTCTGCAATGAACTGGTTTTTCTGGGATGCAACGATACTGGAAGAGCCCTGCCAGTTGGGTCTGCCATCCGCAAGAAGAAACGGTGTCCAACCATTGCAGGCGATGCTGATTGGTCCACTCTGAATCCCATCGACTCTTCTGCTGGAGCCGTCTCGGTTAAATATATCCCATTAATCCTTCTGTGCAGGAGATACCCTCCTTTGCTGTATTCACGGTGGCAGCACGGAAATGTGGGACAAGCAGGCTTTTGAGATTAAGAGGCGCCTTTGGAAGGGCAGCCTCTGGAAACCGATTTCTCTGGAACTCGAAAAAGGCCCGCATATGTGGCATGTTACACTCCCCCCTTTTTCACCTTTATCCCTATTCACAAGTTACAGCGAATGCACATACAATCCATGTGCAGTATACAGTTAATTGTTCTTTGTATGGGTGTTGAGTAATTCTAATGTTACAGTCAAGGACATACAAATGAATGTGTGATTTATTCGCCTTTAGCCAAGTACCGGTCTCTGGTTTCATTCATAAATAGAGATGGGCAACAACAGGGAAAAAAAATAAACCGTGCAGTTTGTGGTTTGTTGCATTTCACAAACCATGAACCACGAACTTTCACAAACCTGCCCTGGTTCACGAACTGGTTTGTTTGGTTCTTGAAAACGTCACATCCAGGTCAGCAAATCATTTCTGGGTCAGCAGAAGGCCACTTCTGGGCCAGCAGAAGATCTGCAGAAAGTCCATCCCCTGTTGCCTAGGAAACTGATTGATCGGTGCCAGGCTGTCTGCAGTGATGAACCAAAAAACGAACCAAATGAACCAGCCTAAAGTTCGTGATGGTTCGTCAGAATGAGCTCTGATGAACCGCTGTTTTGCGAACCACGAACTGGCCTGGTTCGTCATGAACTTTGGTTTGTATTTCGGTTTGTGCCCATCTCTATTCATAAAGTGAACACAAGTTGGTGCTTTCTTACAAACAGATGAACGCATGTGTACGTGTGCTCACTGCAACCTGTGAACAGAGCTTCTGGTAAAACAGGTTTGGCAGTTTTCTGTATTGTTTAAAATATCTGCAGAACCTGTTTGCTGTTGTGGGATGAAAAATGTGAACGTACAACCAGGGTGTAATGGTTAGACTAACAGGATCTTGAGAGAGTTAGGTTCGAATCTCCACTCAGCCTAATCAACCTCACAGGGTTGTTGTTAAGAGGATAAACTAGAGGAGGGGAAAACAGTGTTGTGAGTTGTTTTAGGTTCCCATTGGAGAGAAAAGCTGCGTATAAATATCTAAATAAATAATAAATAAAATAAATAAATGTAGCTGAATTTTTAACAAGATCAGTTATCCCAAGGAAACAATACTGTGCGTTCGCATGAGCCTGTGATTTGCTTACCTGTTCTCTTTCAAATGTTTATACCTGCAGGGAATTCTTTATCCTGCTTCCAACCCCACACTAACTTATCTTCTGAAGAACCTCTGCACATCGACCATGGAATCTTCTTTTTCATTCTGCTCTTCTCCCAAGGAGCTCAGGGCAGGTTGTTACCCTCACAACAACCTTGTGAGGTAGGTTAGGCTGAGAGTGACTAGCCCAAGATCACCCCCTAAGCTTCCAGGCTGAGCTCTGAACACAGCTTTTTTTCAGTCAAACTCCAGCACGGGTCTGGGCACTGCAAAGGATTTGGGGCATAAATCTGGGGCGTGCTCTCAGATCTTGGCGAGGCGCTGATCCGGTCTGATGAATCGCGTTGTCCTTGGGCATGAACCATGTGCTCCTTTTCACATCCTGCTGCAGCTGCATATTTATAATAGTAATAATAATGATAGTATTCACTTTATATACTACCCTTCAGGACAACTTAACGCCCACTCAGAGCGGTTTACAAAGTATTTTATTATTATCTCCACAACAATCACCCTGTGAGGTGGGTGGGGCAAAGAGAGCTTTGAGAGAGCTGTGACTGACCCAAGGTCACCCAGCTGGCTTCAAGTGGAGGAGTGGGGAATCAAACCTGGTTCTTCCAATTAGAGTCCTGCCACTCAACCACTACACAGGGGTGGGGGAGATCTGCTCTTTGGGCAAGTCCTGGCTCCCTTGGGCTGGGGTTTCTGGAACACCATTTGGACACCCTTGTATAACATTACACAGGAACCAGGGTGGTGTTGTGGTTAGAGTGCAGGACTAAGATTTGGAGAGCCAGGTTCGAATCCCCACTCTGCGATGGAAACTTGCGGGTGACCTTGAGTCAGTCACACACTCTTAGCCTAAGCTACCATACAGGTTTGCTGTGTTGAAGAACAGCACATGTTAGGATTGGCGGTTATTTGCCTGATATTATAACTGACACAAGATAGGGATGCCAGACCTATCTTTGTTATGTATGAAGCAGTGTTCCCAGTCTGCAATATGTGGATAATAATATCCAGGGCTCATTTTGAGGGGGAACGCACAGGAACGCAGTTCCAGCAGTCCCCAAAGAGGTCACATGTCAGGTGGCCCCACCCACCTGACTCTCAGCCATTTTGGGTCCATTTTGGCCTGGATTGGGGTTGAAACGGCCTGGATCGGGCCTCTGACAGGTGGTGGATCTCTCTCTTGCTCAGCAGCAGCCTGATCCTGACCATTTTGTGCCCCTTTTCAGCCATTTTCAGCCCCTTTTTGCCATTTTGGGCCCAATTTCGGCCCTGAATGGCCAGGATTGGGGCCAAAACAGCCCAAATAGGCAATGTCAGGGGGTGTGGCATATGCAAATGAGTTATACTAATGACACACTTCCGGTGATGGCAAGAGGCGTGGCATATGCTAATGAGCTATGCTAATGAGTTCCTCCTGCTCTTTTTCTACGAAATGACCCCTGATAAATATCAATCTGCCTTGCAGTGCTGTTGTAAAGAATGTAGCAATGTTGTATGCCAAGGGCTCTAAAAAGGCTAAGCATTCCTGTGAAGTAATTAAATTGCTAAATGCTCCTTCGTAACCATCAATAAATGTTATAAGCTTTTCTTAAATGGTGGCCTGTTAAGAAAATAGAACAAGCTTTCCATTCCATGCTTTGGCTCACAGCACCCTCTAGTGGTAGAATTAGAGATTGAAATATATGTTTCTCAAATGGACTAGCACTATAACCTACAATTTGATCTGTCTGTCTGTCTGTCTCTTCATAAAATGGCAAGTAGCCGTGTTATTCTGGTGGCGGTGGTGGTAGAGGATCTCAAACTAACAATAATTGCAATTGATTAAGATCACTTTACGCTGTTCTCCATGTAATCCAGTTAAGTCTACAACAACTGATGGAAAATAGTAGAGTCCAGAGTGCAGTGAGACTAACCAACTTTATTGTAGCATAAGCTTTCAAGAACCACAGCTCTCTTCGTCAGATGCATCTCTCTGGATCAATAACTGATGCGTTACTTTTAATGAAAGTTAGAAAATAGAGACAGACTCTGGACTTTTCCATTAGACTTTAAACACCCTATCCCCATTTTTTTCTGTTTAAATCCAACTCAATGAAGAGTTTTGGGGAACCTGAAAGACTGTTTTTGCTATTTTTGTGATATATTTGGTTTGTCCTGATAAAAAGGTATTACATTGCTCTTTTTACATATATTCTCCTCAGCAGGCTATTGAAAATTCCAGTCACTTTTCAAGGACTGGGTCTGTTCATGTGCCCACCAGTTTTGTTTGGGGTTTGATCTCTGTTCGGCTAAACATTAGGAAGAACTTCCTGATAGTTAGAGCGGTCCCTCAGTGGAACAGGCTTCCTCAGGAGGTGGTGGGCTCTCCGTCTTCGGAAGTTTGACAGCATCTGACAGCCATGCTGATTCTGTGAACCTGGGCAGATCATGAGAGGGAGGGCAGGAAGGGTTGCATCAGTGCTTAGTTCTCGTGGCCCCTTCTTACATGCCCAGGGTAAGGCCGATCGCCACTTTGGAGTCAGGAAGCAATTTTCCTCGGGCCAGTTTGGCTAGGGATCCTGGAGGTGTTTTGCCATCTTTTGCGCATGGAACAGAGGTCACTGGGGGTGTGTGGGGGAGAGAGTTGTGGATTCCCTGCATTGTGCAGGGGGTTGGACTAAATGACCCTTGAGGTCTCTTCCAACTCTATGATTCTAGATGGGTGAGTTTTGGATCACTGCTTCAGATTTGTGCAGGTGAAAAGCACTCCTTTCCTCTTTGGAAAGAAGCCGAGCTGTGATGCACGAGCCAGCGGTTGGCGCAATCACATTCCCTGGTGCTTGCGGCATCTGCTGTTGCCATCAAGACCTAGTGCAAACGGAAACAAAAGGCCACCACTGCACATTTTAAGTATATAATGACCGGTAATTGGGGCCGCAGAAGATCTTGTGTCTTTCCATAGCTTAGAACACAAACAAAGGGTAAATAACAGGGAGTAAACCTAACAGCTAATCTCAACACACAGCAGACAATATGTGTACGCTGCATATTATTCATTGAAATTATTCATCGAAGAAATTGTTTACGGACTGGCACCGCACTTTGTGACCTTGAAGCTTTCACACCACTTCTACCTCATCGCTTCAAGGGAAGAAATTGACCAAACATTTTGGACTATGACTATATGATCCCTCTTGTATTTACTGTATATGTAAAATTACTTGGATATGTGTCTCCTTCTTACCGGCCTTTGTATATACTTATTGCATATTTAGGAAGTGTTTATTTTTTTGATTTTGTCAATGTAGAGAGCACCGTTTGCACTTTGAGTATATTGATTTTGAATGATCACTTATTGACTGTATGGTTTAATCCAACTGGGGAGTTCTTTCCATAGCTTAATCAAGACCAAGTGGCCTGAATGCGCAGGGCTTTCTCAGAGCCAAGCTACAAGTGACTTTTTTCATGTGAAGAACACTTGATTGTTTTCACAAGTTTTTCTGGGAACTGAAGTCCGAGTGTCCTTCCCCTCTCTGTTAGAATTGCTGCCTGAAGAGCCAGAGAAAGCCGGCGGCAGCAGCAGCTTTTGCAAATCGTTCCTCCAGTCACAAGCCTGCTCTCAACGATCTTTGGGGGTGGGCAGCTACAATTTTCTCCCTGGGCATCTTGCGCCCGGGGAGCTGCTCTGGAGAAAGCTGACATGTCAGTGAAGCAGAGCAGGACGCCAGATACCATGGCTGGTAGCCACTGATGGACCCGTTCTCCATGAATTTATCTCAACTCCTTTACAGTTGTCTGTGCTTGCGGCCATCACTACATCTGCAGGCAGCAAATTCCACATTTTAATTGCTCGTTGTGTAAAGAAGTGTTTCCTTTTGTTCATCCTGAGCGTACTGTCCATTAGCTTCATTGAATGCCCCTGAGTTCTAGTATTTTGGGAGGAGCAGAAGAAGGAACTGGCCATTTTATTTTCCATTCCTTTCCTAATAACTCCTAGCATGGAATCTGCCTTGTTCACTGCTGCCGCACTCTGAGAGCAGAACCACAAGTGACAAAAGGCACAGGTTGGACACTTGTCTGCTTCCCTCAAGTTTTGATGGGAAATGTAGGCATCCTGGTCTTGCAGCTTGGCTCTCCGACTGCTGTCCAATGGACTTTTCAACTGTCACTTGTCCAACATTCCGCCAAGCTGCCTACATTTCCCATCAAAACTTGAGGGAAGCAGACAAGTGTCTAATCTGTGCCGTTTGTCACTTGTGGTTCTGCTCTGAGTGACATTTTCTTCAGGGTCTCCACTACAATCCAAGGATCTCTTTCCCTCTGAGAGTCTCTCTACATGAGACACCTCGACATGTGTTCGTCAAGTGTAGGGAGACACAATTTAGCCGGGACGCCTAGTTTAAAAAGGCAGAGTTGGCGGAAATCGCTCCTCAGAGGGTTTGTTAATTTCATCTTCGCCTTCCTGAAGCCTCTGTCAATTTCACCTCTCCAGTCTAAAACTGTGTGGGATGGCAACCAGAGGGCAGCAAAGAATGGAAATGGGCTGGAGCTGCCTGCCAGAGCCAGGCTTGGACCTGGAGAGGTTCTAATGGGCTGAAGTTTCCCTTCCGGCATTTCACACCCCCTTCACGCAGCTCCAGTGTATAGCAAAGCCTTTGCCCTGCCGCTGGGTGTCTCTTTAAACTCCCCTTCCTGGCTACCATTGTGTCTCCTGACACGTGTTCTTCATGTGTCAGATGTCTCGTGTAGAGAGAGACTCAGTTTCAGCGGCCACATCAGCTCACAACCTGCTTTCCTCCTGTAAGTAGACCCAGGGTTAAGAACTTTTCTGTATCTGCCAAACAGTAAAATGGCAGTGCCATCTATAACACAACAGCCATTTCCTGGCCAATTAGGGCAAAGATGCTGGAATGACTGGCACAGACTGCTTTTATACAAACTTTGTGCTAGTTTGAATTGAAGTACGATGGCTTTCCCTGTCTAACTCCCCCCCCCCTCACACACACACTTATATAAAATCTATTGCTGTAGGCTAGAGATGGGATTAGAACTGCCTCAACAGAATAGATCCAGAGGAGTTAGCCGTGTTAGTCTGTAGTAGCAAAATAGAAAAGAGTCCAGTAGCAGCTTTAAGACTAACCAACTTTACTGTAGCATAAGCTTTCGAGAACCACAGCTCTCTTCGTCAGATGCAGATGCCTCAACAGAGTTACAGCCCATTAACTTCAGTGGATTTAGAAGGGTGTATCTGGATAGCCAAGGCTAGCCGAATTCCATCAGATCTCAGAAGCTAAGCAGGCTAGCCCTGGTTAGTATTTGGATCGGAGATGACCGAAGAAGTCCAGGATTGCTACGCAGAGGCAGGCTATGGCAAACCACCTCTGTAAGTCTCTTGCCTTGAAAACTCTACAGGGTTACCGTAAGTTGGGCTGTGACTACAAACCTCTGCTGAGTACAGCCCTGTAAGATGTTGAGAACATTATTCCCTTCACGTGGAAGCCCAGCCTCGTGTGCAGTTGGCCCCAGTTTCAAGATGTGCTAAAGACCTTGGGCCTCTCTGTTAATCCCGCTGTGTCTCTTTGTGTTTCCTTGCAGGGATCTTGTTTACAATGCTGGTGTTCGGACCAGCCTGCGGTTTTATCTTGGGCTCTTTCTGTACCAAAATCTATGTGGATGCTGTCTTCATCGACACAAGTAAGGAGACTTTTTTGTGTGTGAATAACAAATAGTGGGATCTGTGACGGGAGAATGGGTGCCTTCTGACAGATGTGGAAGGGGAGGCCCAATTTCTTTCCTGTACACCCGATAATTGTCAACAAAATCGGTGGGCTTTTGAGTTGCACGTGGTTGTTTTCAGGATTGTACACCCCTCAAACCCCTAAAATGAATATAAGATCCTAAGTGGCGTGAATCCCCGGGATTTCCTAACATCCTACTGCAGAAATGGGAGGGCAGCCAGAATGGTATAGAACACTAGCAAAACCATATTCACCGCAGCTGCCCGCACCACTGCCGCCAGCTTGGCGCCCAACAGTGGCGCGGGCAGCTGTGGCGAAGAGGTAAGGGGTGGTAAAGCGAGCCACCTGAACTGTGGGAGCACTCTGGGGGGGGGGGCGCACCCCTGTGTGATGATGTCACGGAAGTGACGTCATCGCACAGGGCCTGGAGTGCGTGTGCACGGAGGCAAGGGCATCACCTCCTACCCCAGGCGCAGCTAACCCACACTATGCCACTGTTCGGGAATATCAAGATGAGCATAACACACGGCCTTGATTTTTTCTCAGCCTGCCTCCAGTTGCCTACTTCTGCTCCAAGCGGTGGCAGTGGAAAAGGTTTTAAAAGTTCACCAGCATCACCAGTGTAATGACATCACTTCTTAGGAAAACTTGGAAGCGACAGTAGTAGCTCTACGAATGACTGAGGGCCAAGCTACAAGTGACAAATGACACTTGAACGGCAAGTGGATCGAGTGGAGAGCAAGTGGAGGGCAAGTGAACAGGGAGGAATACATCCAGAGGAGTTAGCCGTGTTAGTCTGTAGTAGCAAAATCAAAAAGAGTCCAGTAGCATCTTTAAGACTAACCAACTTTATTGTAGCATAAGCTTTCAAGAATCACAGTTCTCTTCGTCAGATGCATGGAGGGCAGAAAGAGAAACTGGTCAGATATAGAGGAGGAGAGGGGAGGGTGGAGTAGATGCAAACAACTCCTTCTGATATGGAGATGCAAACAGCTCCTTCTGATATGGAGATCAGTTGGCTTCTGTAAAGGTTCAGAGGAGTTAGCCATGTTAGTCTGTAGTAGCAAAATCAAAAAGAGTCCAGTAGCACCTCCAATTCCACTGCAGCACAAGCCTTCGAGAATCACAGCTCTCCCCGCCAGATGCTTCTGACGAAGAGAACTCTGATCCTCGAAAGCCCACGCCACTTGCCATTCAAGTGTCATTCGTCACTTGTCCTTTGGCCCTCAGTTTCCAGTGATTCCTAGAGCTACCACTGACACTTCTGGTTTTTCCCTGGAAGTGACATCGGCTGCTTCCGCACACCTTGGATAATGCACTTTCAATGCACTTTATCAATCATTTGAGGTGGATTTTTTGTTCCGCACACAAAAAACTCCATTCCAAATGATCTATAAAGAGGATTGGAAGTGCATTATCCAACATGTGCGGAATCATTCACCATCACGCAAGCGTCCAGCACCCACCATGTACCCAATCCCAATCCTAGACAACATGATAGCGATGGAGGAGATGCGCCACCATCTATCTATATCGGATCCACCTCCAAAATGTTCAGTTAGAAACAGGAAATGAAACTTTCTAATCCTCGCGGTTGCCAAGATGTGCTTGGAAGTGTGTGTGGGCAGTGCCATCTGAAATCACAGATGCTAGAGAGGCGGTTGAAACAACCGTGGTTGGGGGCAGCGGGGAGGTCAGTTAGCAGAACCAGAATAACGTGTGCAAATTCTGCAAAAACATAGAGGAAACTGCAAATTAGAGCTAGCGTACCAAGGTATTCCACGTTCTTAGTTTATCCCTGGCACAAAATTATGCATTTCTCCATTCAGAATTTGATGCAGGATTTTATTTGATGTTTATTATCTAGAGAGTGCCAGTTGTAACTACAGGGAAATGTTGCTCTACCTTAGGGCCAGGTTGGTTTTAGACTGTGAGTGGCTGGAAAGTAGATCAGCTTCCATTGGGAGGAACAGTGTAGATAAGATTTAAAAAACCATGGAGCCATTCCAAGATAATCTCTGAATTAATCTGATAAATAAATTAGGAAGCCCTGATTGTTTTTATTTTTAGAAGGAAACAAGACATGTGACTTGCAAAAATACTTAAATTATCCTGGGGGTCCCTAATAGTGTAGCTCTGGTTCAGCAAGGCTTCTGATTGGCCACTGGAGATTTGATTGGCTGTGCAGATTTTTTTTAAAAAACGTTGCTTTGGCAACCGCTGCCACCACAGCAGAAGGATCAAAGTGGCTGAAGGTACGTTGCGGCAGCCATTTTGTGTCTGGCTCCACCTCCTGCGGCAGCCATTTTGTGGCCGAGCCCACCATGCTGTGTCAGAATTCCAAAAGTGCCTGCAGGCTTAAAAAGGTAGGGTCCACTGCTTAAAGCCCTGATTCCCAAGGTGGTGCCCAGGAACGACTCCGTGTCTCTTGGTGCCCGCTTGCTTCTTGCATGTTCTGGATCAAGTCCAGAGGGATCTCAAATGGAACAGGGAGCTTTAGGTTGCTTCATACCAGCTGTATGGCTTGCAGAGCCAGAAAACATCCTCGGCAGGTGCATGACAGCTGTCTGCCCGTGGCTTGGCAAAGAGACAGACATTCTTATATTTCTCGGCTTGGCAAAGCTCTCTGAGGCCAGGAAGAGAGCAAACGCTCTCCTTGGGTTGGCAACTGAAACCAAACCACCATTTCCCCAGTGCAAAAGGAAGATCTTGGCTTTCCTCCATCTTGGTGCCAGAGGTGCTGTCATGTCTGAGCCCCATCCATGCCAATTTTGATTCTGTTCTGCTGAACACAATGTATCTTGCTATAGCTCAATATCACTTTGCGAGTGTCATAACTATTTCTTTCTCAGGCTTTCACAGGTGTTTATCTGTTGGACTGTAACAGCTGCCAGTGTTTATGACCTTGTGCTCATTCCCAGACAGTGCTGTGTCTTCCTTCCTAGTAACTTAACGTGATATCACAAATATGTGAAACGTTCTCACACCAAGAGAGCGCCAAAGTATTGTTTATGGTTGGGAGGAGGGGGGGAGAAAGGAGTAAACTAGAATGTTAAAAGAGAAGTTTCTCTCCTATGATGTCATTCCTATCAACTTCAACTCATGCTGCTTAGATGTCTACCTTGCTTTTGAGTAGTCCTATGGACCTGTATATGGAAATGATCTGATTTCTGAATAAAAGCCATTTGACCAAGAGCTCGTGTCTTGCTGCAGTGGTCCAGAGATCGGTCTGCTGTATCCTGCCATCCATAGCCTGACAGGTGCTTTACAAGAGCCCAAGAGGCATCACTCCAGATTGCTTCCACACATGGTGGATAATGCACTTTCCACACATTGCAAACGACTGCTGAAACGCTTTGACAGTGCATTATCCAACATGTGTGGAAGCAGACTCCGGGTCTTGAGGGAGGGCCTCTTTACTCCAACTGCCTCCATTGTAGAAGGACACTTGACTGGGAATCTCCTAACATTTTGTGGAACCCCCTCACGCTTTGTGTTTGGGCCTGCCTCAAGGCAGTCATTTTGTGGCAGTCCTTGCCCCCCTTTCTGAAAAGGCCACAAGTGCCCACAGGCTCAATATTGTTGGGGACTTACAGGTAGAGTTGCCAGGAAATACCTGGAGATTTGGGGGGTGGAGCTTGGAGGGAGCGGGGTTTGGGGATGGGAGGGCTTCAGTTGGGTATAATGCCATAGAGTCCACCCTTCAAAGCAGCCATGTTCTCTCCTTCACCTGGTGTAGTGGTTAAGAGCGTGGGACTCTAATCTGGAGAGACGGGTTTGATTCCCCACTCCTCCACTTGAAGCCAGCTGGGTGATCTTGGGTTAGTCACAGCTGTCTCAGAGCTCTCTCAGCCCCACCTACCTCACAGCATGTTTGTTGTTGTGGGGATAATAACAACATACTTTGTAAACTGTGCTGCGTGGGCATTAAGTTGTCCTGAAGGGCGGTATATAAATCGAATGTTGTTATTATTATTTTTATGTTATTAGAACAGTTGTAGTTCTGGGAGATCTCCAGCCACCACCTGGAGGCTGGCAGCCCTACTCACAAGCTACGGCCCTACTCACAAGCAATTTTGACCCCCACGTGGGCTGAATCGCCCCTGTGCAAAACACAGGAGGAGCTGGCGCAATGACATCACTTCAGGAAGTGATGTCATCATGTCGGCGCTGGAAGCACGTGCACGAAGCACGCAAGGATCATCATCCTAGTGAGTACCAGGTTCCCTGTGCAAAGCCCAGATAGGAGAGCTGTATTGTAAGGAAGTGGTCCCCCAAAAATTAGTCAGTAAAGGCCTAGGAAGGGACTAGAGACTTTACTACTATTGCTGTAAATATTGATGGACCAGAGACTCTACTGCTGTTCCTATAAGCAGGGCTTTTTTTCAGCGGGAACGCGGTGGAAAGGAGTTCCGGCACCTCTTGAAAATGGTCACATGGCCGGTGGCCCCGCCCCCTGATCTCCAGACAGAGGGGAGTTTAGATTGCCCTCCATGCGGCGTGGAGGGCAATCTAAACTCCCCTCTGTCTGGAAATCAGGGGGCGGGGCCACCGGCCATGTGACCATTTTCACTGAGGGCAATTTAAACTTTAAAAAACGTCCCCCTTGTTCCAGCTGATCCAAAGTGATGTCATGGTGTGGTCCTGAGTTCCACCACTGAGTTCCACCACCTCTTTTCCCAGAAAAAAAGCCCTGCCTATAAGTATGATCCTACTGGGTAGTTTATTATTATTGTTGTTATTATTGATTGCCGTTGCTAAGCTGATACAAGTTTCCACTGGAGACCTAATTATCAACCAGATATCGGCATAATATGTACGCTGTTCCAAGTAGCTCTGTCTTTTATTATCATTATCATTATCGTTATCATCAGTTTGGTGTAGTGCCAGTTTGGTGTAGTGGTTAAGAGCGCAGGACTCTAATCTGGAGAGCTGGGTTTGATTCCCCACTCCTCCACTTGAAGCCAGTTGGGTGACCTTGGGTCAGTCACAGCTTCTCGGCACTCTCTCAGCCCCACCCACCTCACAAGGTGTTTTGTTGTGGGGATAATAACAACGTACTTTGTAAACTGCTCTGAGTGTGTGTTAAGTCATCCTGAAGGGTGGTATATAAATCGAATGTTATTATTATTATCATCATCATCATATAAATAACACTTAGAATACAGAAAAGAAAAAAGGAAAGGGGAGCAACACTTAAAAATTAAAGAGAAACTTCAGCTACATATTATAAGGACTAACAAAATTCAATAAGCATATGACTCTTAAAATATAACTTTCAAGCTTATCTCATAATATACTCAGGAGTCAGGACTGATAAACTCAAAAATCTTTAAAAACCTTCCTTTTCTTAATCTTAATAACCCTTATCCCTAGATCAATAAACACTATAACTAATTATCTATTAATCTATTAAACTAATTATATATGAGTGTTTATATCATTAATAAAACATATAAAATATATAAATGCCTTTATAACATTGATTATATTAGATTGTATTAGAATAATATAATATGGGCTTCTTTTGATGGGCCTTCCATGATTATTCCTGTGGCCAGCAGAGAGCGCTGCCGAGCAACGCTTTCTCTCCGTTAGGCTTTCCTCTCGCCCAGTCTTATAAAGCAGCCAGAGCTGATGCATTACTATTTTTCCTGGAAGATAGTTTCAGGTGGGTCGCTGTGTTGGTCTTCAGTAAACAACAGGATTTGAGTCCAGTGGTACCTTAGAGACCGACAAGGTATCTGAAGAAGGGGAGCTTTGATGCTTGAAAGCTTATGCTCTGGAAAACTTGTTAGTCTCTAAGGTGCCCCTGGACTTGAAAGATTTCCAGGCTATAAACTTTCAAGAGTCAAAGCTCCCTTCGTCAGACACTTTGTCAGATCTCTAAAGAAGATAGCTTTGAGTCTCAAAAACTTACACCCTGGAAATCCTATTGGTCTTTAAGGAGCTACTGCACTTCAATCTTGTTATTTTTCCTGGAGGTGCCAAGTGCTGACATTGCGTCCCCATACCCTCTGCCTGACTATATATCTTTTTTTCCCATTCATTTTTCATTAATTGGATTTGTTATCCACTCACCCCGTTAAAGAGCTCAGAGCAGATTACAACATAAATAAATAAATTACAATAAAACAGCACTAAAATCATAAAACGATAACAATACATGTGGGGGGGGGGTTACCCAGTTTGCTCAACCTCCAATCAAAAACATTCCATGAAATGGGAACAGGCAGAATATATTAATATTTCAATGGAAACCAGGGTGAGGGGTTTTTTCCTGATTCCTCCCCCCCCTCCCCCCCCCCCCCACACAGGAGATCAGCAAGGAAGGCTGCCTGTACCTTGACCTCAGCCATTTGCCTGGCAGAACATTTCCATCTTGCAAGCCTGGTGGAAAGATAGTAAATCCTGCCGGACCCTTGCTTCAGCAGACAGTGGGCCAAGCTACACATGACGAATGACACTTGAACGGCAAGTGTATTTCTCCCTGTTCACTTGCCCTCCACTCAATCCACTTGCCATTCAAGTGTCATTCGTCATGTGTAGCTTGGCCCAGAGAGTTCCTCCAGGTTGGTGCCATGACTGAAAAGGCCCTGTCCACGGCCAGGCGAGTATCTTTGGGGCCAGGGACCACCAGCAGCTGCTCGTTGGCTGAACGGAGCACCCTCTGGGGAACATATGGTAAGAGACAGTCCCGCAGAGATGCTGGTCCCGGTGCGCTAAGTCCGCCCAATCCACTTTTTGTCAAAGCGATCGGCACAAGTCTTTAAGCTGCTACGGAATCCGAATCTTGCTGTTAAAAAAGAATAGCTCTCTTGCCAACTTTTGCCAGCCGTCAAACTGTTTAATGTACAGTCTTTAAAAATAATTTCATTTAAAAACTCGTTCGTTAGCTACTTCGAGGAGATATTTGACCAGAAAGGGGGGAAATATCTTCTCTAAGTAAATAAGTGAATGATATCAAAGTGTGAATATACAAAGTTTTGAATCCCCATCCTACCTTGAACCTCTCCCAACACACACACAAACACACACACACACACACACACACACACACACACACACACACACACACCACACCTTAATCTGTTCATAAGGCATCAAGATGAACATTCAGTTAACAAACTGCCTTTTCCTATGATGCTGCTAGTATATATTTTTAAAAAGACATCTGTGCTAATAGAATGAGGGGAGGGGGATGAGGGGGGAGTCGGCTTTAACAAGAAAGGAGTTGTGAAAAACAACCACCTGTTTCTGTGAACAGAAGGGAAAGGGGGAAGTAGAGAGTGAATTGTTGTTACAGGGGAACAGAATTCATCCATGGTTTTGCCATAGTGGGAGTGATGCTCAACCTTTAATGGAACAACCATGGGGATTTAATTAGTACGGGGACTAATTAAATTGGGGGGTGGGCAGAATGAGGAGGATGTTGATGCATCGTCGATGTCCTGCTCTCAGAAGGGCAGGAGAGGAGCAGAACCCCTTCCAGGGCTAACAGGGCTACCAGCCAGGTCCAAACCAGTCCCTTATAGCATTAGCTGTCATGTCTGTGCTCAGTCATGCCATGCTTGTCAGTATGTTGTAACCACAATGCTCATATTAACCTTAGTGCAAGTGTTACTTTTGAGACCCAGAGTGGGCCTCTCCTGTTATCTTATAGAAATAGGCTCCTCTAAGCTAGCACTGACCTTGGAGCTGCCAAATGCTAGCTCTTGCTACTTCGCCCAGATGCTGGGAATGTATGATTGTATACTGAATGTCTAGCCCTAACTAAAAAGGGTTCTCATGGGACCTGTGTAGACTGCGCACCAAAACCTTAACAGTTATTTGAGCGTGGGAAAATCAAGTATAACATAGATCTGCTTGCCTTGCCTTATCATTTCTACCAAGCTCCGTGATGGAGTGCAGACCTGAACTGTCAAATCCCAAATAAAGCTTTTCTACTGGAACCAGTCAGTGATTCCGCACACGTTAGATAATGCACTTCCAATCCTCTTTATAGATCATTTGGAACAGATTTTTTTGTGTGCAGAACAAAAAATCCACCTCAAATGATTGATAAAAGTGCATTGAAAGTGCATTATCCAATGTGTGCGGAATCATGCGTGTTCACTGGAGAGGGGCTGAAGGAACTACCTGCCAGGAACTGAGGGCTTGGCTTTGACCTAGGAGAGGTGTACTTTGTAAGACAGGTGTGCTTTGCTTAGGGTGATGAAATACCTTGAAAATAGATCTTGCCCCTGCAGGAAAAACAGTCTGGTGTCCATATGCATACCTCTTTCTCAGTCTCGTCCTCCTACTTGCCTACCTTACAAGGCTGTTGTAAGGATAATAATGAGCCTTTCCATGCTGCGTTTTTGCTCTAGATTATCTTCTGCACTGTTATTTTCCCCTCTCTTACAGTATCGTTTGTCAGCCCTTGTTCTTCGAGCTTTCTTTCAAGGTTTTCCCATGTTTTTTTTTTCAGATGGCCTCAAAAGTGTCTTAAAAAAAATGAGAGAAATGTGAAGAAAAACTGGGAGAGCTGCTGTAGCATAGTGGTTAAGTGGCTAGGCTCTGAGCCAGCACTCTGCTGGTTCAACTCCCACTACTGCCACAAACTCTGCTGGAGGCCTTGGCAGTCCCAGCTCCTCAGCTGTATTGTGGGGATAGTGATAACACTGACTTTGTTAAACGCTGAGGGTGGCACTAATCTGTCCAGAAGAGCAGTACATAAGTGCATGGTTGTTGTTGTTCTTATACAAAGGATACTGTGTGTTAGGGAAGTGGGAAACCAGTGCCATTAAGAAGCCAAGCTAGAGCAAAAACCTGGTCCAGAAAAACCCAACAGATGTGAACCTTCGGCTATTCTAAAGCACTGTACACATAGTGGGGCAGGTCCTACCCTATCCCACAACTCCACCAAGCAGTTTATTTGCTTGCTTGTTTGTTCGTTTGTTTGTATGTATGTATGTATGTACATGTATGTATGTATGTACAGCTTATGGCTACCCACAGTAAAGGGCTTCCAAGGCAAGTGAGAAGCAGAGGTGGTTTGTCACGGCCTTCCTCTGCAGAGACTTCCTTGGTGCCCCCCCCCTTCCAAGTACTGACCCTGCTTGTGAGTGTGTGTGTTAAGTGCCATCAAGTTGCATCCAACCTATGGCGACCCTATGAACGAAAGACCTCCAAAACGTCCTATCATTAACAGACTTGCTCGGATCCTGCAAACTGGAGGACGTGGCTTCCTTTATTGAGTCCAGCCATCTCGTTTTAGGTCCTCTTTTCCTACTGCCTTCCACCTTTCCTAGTGGTATGGACTTTTCCAGAGAATCGCGTCTTCTCATGACCGACTGATCCTGCTTAGCTTCCGAGCTCTGGCAAGATTAGGCTATACCATGCCGCCTTGCCTCAGATTATTTATTTATTAAAATATTTATATGCCACCTTTTCTTTTGGCTCAAGTCTGAAGCCATCCTCCAATCCAAAGAGCCTTCTTCCAAATTAAGTGGCTCTTCAAGTTAAGTTGGAGGAATTCTACTTGGAGAATGGTGGAGTCACTGCAATGAATATATATTACTTCCCAGCCACCACCTGTGACATGTTCTTTTGGTGTTTCAAGGACCATGTTGTCCATCTCTGGCTGGGGCCTCCCAAGTCCCATTATGTGAGAGAGGGCTCCTTGTGATATCCCAGGGGTGAGGCAGGTATCCATTTGCCCTCTCCCGTCCCAGGGGTGAGGCAGGTATCCATTTGCCCTCTCCCATCCCAGGGGTGAGGCAGGTATCCATTTGCCCTCTCCCGTCCAAGGGATAAGGCAGGTATACATACGCCCTCTCCCGTCCCAGGGGTGAGGCAGGTATCCATTTGCCCTCTCCCGTCCCAGGGGTGAGGCAGGTATCCATTTGCCCTCTCCCGTCCCAGGGGTGAGGCAGGTATCCATTTGCCCTCTCCCATCCCAGGGGTGAGGCAGGTATCCATTTGCCCTCTCCCGTCCTGGTGAACAACCTTGTTTTTGTTCTTTGCAGGCAAGCTGGACATCACCCCTGATGACCCGCGGTGGATTGGCGCATGGTGGGCGGGCTTCCTGCTCTGCGGTGCCTTACTGTTCTTCTCATCCCTGCTGATGTTTGGGTTCCCACAGTCCCTGATCCGCCGGCCGGAGCAGATGGCAGAGGCCGAGGAAGCCATGCTGCCAGATCAGGACTACGAGAGGCCCAAGCCAAGCAATGGGGTTATCCGGCAACACTCTCTGGAAGCAGAAGACGGCAGCTCCTGTCTCCAGCAGCTGAGAGGTGACTCACTTCCCCCGTAACTCACAAGGCTTCCGTGGTAATCAATAGGTTAATGCCTGGTTACAGCCATCCCTTGACCCAGACTCATTCTCTTAATGTCTTCCCTTTAGGTCAGTCCTTCCTCAAACACCAATTTACTCAAGCCCATTTCAGACGTTGCAGTTGCATGCACCTGGGGCAGACCAACCATGTGTACATCCTCCCGATATATGTGGTCTCCATCTTGTTTATGAATAGGGGGAGAGCGCATGAGTTTCTCTACACAATACATCTTAGAGTCTCTGTACGCGAGACGTCTTACACGAGGATGCTCAAGTGGAGGGAGACACAATGTTAGCCGGGAAGCGTAGTCTAAAAAGACAGAACCAAAGGCTCAGTCAATTTCACCTCTCTACACAGAGCCAGCAGAGATTGCTCCTCAGAGGGTTTGTTAATTTCACCTTCGCCTCCCTGGGCTCTGTCAAACTCACCTCCTCCGGAGGTGATGAAATTAACAAACCCTCTGAGGATCGATCTCTGCAGGCTCTGTGTAGAGAGGTGAAATTGACTGAGCCTTTGGCTCTGTCTTTTTAAACTATGCTTCCTGGCTAACATTGCATCTCTCTACACTTGAGTGTCCTCACGGAAGATGTCTTATGTAGAGAGACTCTTAGACAAGTAGGATCAAGTGAAAGATCTTACAGTTGTACTCCCATTTGGGATACACTGCTAGGGAGACAGAGTACACTTGAGTACATTTGAATATAAGACCACACAGAAAGTAAGTCACTTGAGTGTTCCCCCTGTAAGATGTCTTGTGTAGAGAGTCTCCATGTCTTTACCATGCACACAGCTCTGGTACACATGTACTAACCACAGGATTTTTCAGTGTTCATGCATACCAAGGCTGTACTTGTATGCCAGTTATGCACATTGCCCGTTGACCCAACCTATTGGCAGGATTGTGGATACTGCATACTAAATGTTTTGTGCTGTTCTTTTGCTCTCGATGGACTTTTAATGTTGGGGTTTTAGCAATTTCTTTATTTAGTAGTTCTTTCATTCTTAATGACTTTTTATGGCGATTTAAGTTGTGATTGTCATGAGGATAATAATAACACACTTTATGAACTGCTCTGAGTGGGCATTAAGTTGTCCTGAAGGGAAGTATATAAATCTAATGTTGTTGTTGTTGTTGTTGTTGTTGTTGTTGTTGTTGTTATGGTTTTAACTTGTAAACCATTATGAGCATGTCTTCTGGAGAGGCAGCATAGAAATCTAAATAAATAAGTAAAATAAAATGTATAGATGTCAAGAAAAAGAGGAGCTGAAAACCTTCCCCCTGACTTGCTACATTTCCAACATGCGGGGTCTTGGCCCCCCCCTGTGGTGATCAGTGAGTCGAATGCTCGAGAATCTGAAGGAAAAGTTAATGCAGGAGAAAAATGAATTCCCAAATACTGTAAAAGAGGGGAAATATTTTCAACGGCAAACAAGCCATAATGAGGCTTCCACATCAGCAGAGAGATAATTTTCAAATGTAATGATTTTCACATTTAATCCACGATGGAGTTAGGCACCAGGTAGGAAGGCAAGACGAGCCCCTCCTCGCAAGCATTAGCATTCCATCGCAATCCAGCTGTGTTATCTCCAGAATAATTAAAATGCTTATCCAAGTAGAAAGCGCTTGGTTGGATTCATTAGCTTTGAGATTCATTTTGCATCGCAATCTCTCCCTCTTGTTCACATCTCGAAAACAAAGAGGGATCCGTGTATGAGCTGCCTGGATAAAGGTGGAGGCTTCACGAAGGTCTTCTCGTCTGTTGTTTCTCCTTCCCCACCGTGAAAAGGTGCTGGGTGCACAACTGGCGAGCACTGGCAGGGTCCAGCTTGAGTCTAGAGCACTTTGCTATTGCTGTTGTTTGGGGCAACAAACCGACGCATGGATGTCTCCAGCATTTCCCAAAAGTAATCAGGTGGCTGACGATTGTTACAGGGTTTTTTTTCCAGCCACAGATTTCAGGCGAGTTAGAGTTAGGGATAGGGTTAGTGTTAAGGTATGGCATACACACAGAGAAAGCTGGAAACTTAGACAAATTTGCAAAAGAGAGAGACAAATTGCCTCTCTGCACGAGACGCCTCAGCATGTGTTCATCAAGTGTAGGGAGACACAAAGTTAGCCAGGAAGCATAGTTTAAAAAGACAGAGCTGGCAGAGATTGCTCCTTAGAGGGTTTGTTAATTTCATCTTTGCCTCTCCCAAGGCTCTGTCAATTTCACCTCTCCAGTCTAAAACTGTGTGGGATCGCAACCAGAGGGCAGCCGGGAATGGAAATGGGCTGGAGCTGCCTTCCAGAGCCGGGCTTGGACCTGGAGAGGTTCTAATGGGCTGAAGTTTCCCTTCCGGCATTTCACAGCCCCATCACACAGCTCCAGTCACACAGCTCCAGTGTGTAGCAAAGCCTTTGTCCTGCCACTGGCTCTGTCTTTTTAAACCACCCTTCCTGGCTAACTTGGCATCTCCTGACACGTGCTCTTCGTGTGTCAGATGTCTCTTGTAGAGAGACTCAATGAGCAAAAGTAGTAGAATGGGACTGGGTAGCCTGTTTTGTGGAAATACGCGGTGCTAACTATCCATAACAATGAGCAGAACCACAAGTGACAAAAGGCACAGATTGGACACTTGTCTGCTTCCCTCAAGTATTAAATTTGGGTCTTCATGAGGTTGAATCGGTATGAAATAAGGAGTATGGCAGGAGGCGGGGGGGGGGGGGAGGGGAGGGTTGAAAATGTTGTATAGGCTGGAAGGGAACTGGTCTCTTCTCCTTCTTTTGATCCATAACCAGTTCCTGGGATTTTTCCCCTTAAAGCGTTCCAGGCTCAGAACTAGCCCCATCCAAAAGGAAGAGTGCTGAGAAATAAATGACATAAATAATTACATTGCAGTCCGGGCATAGGAAATGTAGATGGGAGAGGATCCAGCCCCCTCCCATTCCATGCTTTCATTTCCTAAATGCTTGCAAGGCTATATCAGGTTTGTAAAATGGGGGGGGGGCTTACGACTCCTCCCCCTATTCCATCATCCCAGTCTGGCTGGGGCCTCAGCTGACCAGTGTCTCCAGGAGTTGGGCCACTGAATTCAGTACCTCTGAACCAGTGCTGGAAAGCGTCCTTGTAATATGTTGGGTAGCCACTAGGTGGAGTATGTACTTTGCAACCATGAGTGGCTGGGATATGTGTGTGCGTGTTAATCATCACAAAGAGATACTCTTTCTATTGGATTTATCCAACAAAACCCAGCTAGGAAAATGAACACTGGATAAAGCAATAAGAATATAGAAACACATCTTATAATTCATCAGAATCTGAAACCAGGAGGCATGCAGGGTAGCCTTTCTTTTTGAGTATATATATATATATATAATGCTAGAGTATCAACATAGGGTTGCCAGCTCTAGGTTGTGAAATTCCAGGAGATTTTGTGGGTGGAGCCAGGGGAGGGTGGGGATTGGGGAGGGGTGTGACTTCAGTGAAGTATAATGCCACAGAGCCCACCCTTCTGTTGCAAAAATGCTGGCTTGTTTTGACCTGGTGCTTTTGCCCAACGATTACACCAAAATTGGAGATCTTTGGAGGAGGAAAAGATATTATTCCAGGAATAAAAGGGGTACAGATTTCAAGCAAGTAAAAATGCTTGAAATGAGCCCACCCTAAAAATGGTGGGAAGGATCTTTTATACTTTACCTTTCTGAGACAAAGCCCACTCACCTTCTTGCTGAGACAAAAGAGCCATCCTCTTCTCTCAGTTCTAATGAAACTTACCGGCAGTTGTTTACTGCTTCTGGTCTTGCTAGCTAAGCTATTCTCTGTACAGTTACACATTCAAGGCCAGGCAAAAGCTGTTTTGTATTTCAAGCTAGCAAGAAAAATGACTGCGTTTTTGCTCGCATTCCCAAGCAGCCATTTTCTCCAGGGGAACTAATCCGCACACATCGGATAATGCACTTTCAATGCACTTTAGCTATCGTTTGGAAGTGGATTTTTTGTTTCACGCTCGAAAAATTCAGTTCCGAATGATCTCTAAAGAGGATTGGAAGTGCATTATCCAACGTGTGCAGAATCAGCTCTTTGTTACTTGGAGATCAGTTGTAATTCTTGGAGAGCTCCAGCCACCACCAGTAGGGTTGGCAACCCTACTTTGAACTGCTCTTGACAAAGACAAAGACCATTTGATCAGTGTTTTGACTGATTCAGAAATCAGGTGGTTCCAGCCGTGCAGGTGTTCCACAGAGATAAATAACCTCAAGGGGATCCGGTCGAAGGGAAAGACTGAAGGGGACTTGATAAAAGGGGCCCGAAAGTTAGAGACCTTGGATCATATAATAGTTTTTTGCCCTAAGTGGAGTAAGGAAAGAGAGAGATTTATTATTCCTATTATGTTAAAAGAAAAGCTTCCCTTCCTTCCTTGGGCAATCTCAGTGTTATTGTCTGATAACTTTCCTGACAATCAAACCTCTGCTATAGTGGCTTCCTTTTTAGCCACGGTGATAAAGAAACAAGATTTTCATGAGTTTAGATAGTTTAAAGTGATAATGACTAGTTATGTCTATGTGAATTGGGTATGTTCAAGTGTACAGTTCATACTTTGTGGGTTGTTGGTGTTTGTATGGCTTATGGCTTCGGCCGGAAAAGCAATAAACATATTATTATTATTATAAAAGGGGCCCCTTGGAGAAAAGACCCTTCTTATTTTGTCCCCCCCTCCAGTGATCCCAAAAGTAACCAAGCACTTGCTCTCCAATCCTGTATTCACCTGCATCGTCCTGGCTGCATGTATGGAGATCGCTGTGGTTGCTGGCTTCGCGGCCTTCCTCGGGAAGTATCTGGAACAGCAATTCAATCTCACAACATCGTCGGCGAACCAGCTGCTGGGTGAGTAGCCGGAGCGGGTCTCCCCAACGCGCGGCCCACCAACCCTAAAGAACCCACCACACAGAGATTATGGCCAGCCCAGTGCCAGGTAGGCATCAAAATGGGGAGTTGAGCCATTTTTCCATTTGTGTTTTCATCTGCTCGGTGGCCAATCTGTGCAGAACCCAAGGAGCTGCCCTTTGTGTGGGGGCCAGTTCTCATCCTCTTTTGCATTCAAGTATAATACAGGTGCACAAGTTCAGACACCTGGACCCTTGGTTGTCTCCAGATATGAGTCTCTCTACACGAGACACCTCGGCACGTGTTCGTCAAGTGTTGGGAGAAGCAATGTTAGCCGGGAAGCATAGTTTAAAAAGATAGAGCTGGCGGAGATTGCTCCTCAGAGGGTTTGTTAATTTCATCTTTGCTTCCTCAAAGGCTCTGTCAATTTCACCTCTCTGTCTCTGTCTTGTAAAACTACCCTTCCCAGCTACCATTGCATATCCCGACACATGTTCTTCACGTGTCAGATGTCTTATGTAGAGAGACTCTTCGAAGGGTGTGTGGGAGTACAAATTCATCCCAGATCCCTTTCATATACTTGGAACCACTGGCTCAAAAAGGGATTCATAGGTTTTGATTCTATGCTGTGCTCAGGAAATGATTTTGTTGCATTGTACTTTATTAACTTATGGAATTCACTGCCACAATATGTAGGAATAGCCACACCTAGCAAATTTACTGAGAGAATAGTTATGCCAAATGGGATCGCCAACCACCATGTCCAGAGGCAGCATATTTCTCCTTAGCAGATGGTGGGAGAAGGAGGGGGGGTGCAGCCATTGCACTTTGCTTGTGAGCTTTCTGAGACTTCCGGCTGGCCACTGTTGGAAACAGGAAACTGGGAGAGATAGAATTGTGGTCCAGTCTATCAGGATTTTTCTCATGCTGTAGCATATTGGTTAAGTGGCTGGCTTGTACATCAGCACTGTGCTGGTTCGAATCCCATTAATGCCATGAGCTCAGCAGGTGGCTTTAGCTAAGCCACTCTGCTCAGCCCCAGCTGTTTTGCGAGAATAACAACCATGACTTTGTTCAACGCTCTGAGTTGGGCACTAATCTGTCTAGAAGGGTAGTATACAATCCCGTTGTTGTTGTTGTTATGTTTTTACACTTGAGTACTTGGGCTTGATTCATTGCAGCGATCAACAAAACTAGAATAAGTTCGAGAACAGAAGTTAGTGTGTGTGCAAATATGCTTATCTGGCATTGTTTTTGCAAACGTGGAGATTGTATCTCTTAGATGGGGAGGGGGGACCTCAGTTCCTTCATAGTTTCAAATTCCAAAGCTGCCGATTGTTCCAGCAACGGCCCCCCTTTGCAGTACAGATACGGAGGCCTGAATGGGGTGCTGTCATGACCCATCACACAACTATCTCTCGTAGAAGATGCAGCAAGCTGGTATCCCTGCTACAGAACAGGAATCTTTGGCCTGAGCCTCTGGATGAGAGTTATTGACAAAAATTGGCCCGGAACCCACTAGATATTTCCTGTCCACCATATGTAGGCTTGGAATATGGAAATTGCTGTGGAAACGCTGGCTGCCCCTAACATCTGGGAGTTTTGTTAGATTGCCTCGTGCTTCTCGCTGCGCTCCCATTCCGGCTGGCAAACGGCCTCTTGCCTCCCCTACAATCTGGCAGATTCCCGTTTGGAAGGGCAGCCAGCAAGACCGGGAATGGGGGGGAGACAGTAGCTGACAGCTGTTCAGGAACAATCCCCCCCCCCCCGCCCTTACAATGCCATCACCTTTCCAAAGCACCCTTTTGCCATCTGTTGCGCTGTGTATCCTTGTTCGTTCCTTATAACGCTGGCAGTGTTACAGACACCTGTGTCTAGATAGGAACCCAAGGAGATGAGAACAGCTGCAGAGTCTGTTAGGATCCTACTTGATACTGGTGGAAATATTGATTACCCTGGGCAATCTTTCCCCTCAACACAGCAGCTCATGGGTGGTGTTCCTGGGCACACAACCACATATTCCTTCTCCAGGATCTCCTGTTCAGCTCCTGCCTCAAAAGGATAGCTGTCGGTAGAGACCATGGCTAGGGTTTACAGGCACAGCTGCGGCGGGAGGTGGGGAGAGACCTAAAAGGTCAGGCATCAGCACCAGTTGCTGATTCCGCACACGTTGGATCATGCACTTCCAATCCTCTTTAGAGATCATTTGGAACTGAATTTTTCGAGTGTGAAACAAAACAATCCACTTCCAAACGATCGCTAAAGTGCGTTGAAAGTGCATTATCCAACGTGTGCGGAATCAGCCACAGTCTGGGAAAATCCAGACATGATGTCACACCTTTCTAGAAATCTAAAACCATAGAGTTCTCGGTGATTCCTAGAGGGGACTGATGTCCTCTCTATCTCATTAATTATTCCTTGTGGACTAAAAGTCAAATAAACAAGGATCAAGAACCCATTTATACCAAAGCTCATCTTGGAAACAGCCATGAAGCACAACCACGATCAGACTATGCAAGTTCTGCCTCTCTTATGGATTGCCACCACATAGGATTACCAAGTCCAGGTTGGAAATTGCTGGAGATTTGGGGGGTGGAACCTGGAGAGGACAGGGTTTGGGAAAGGGAAGGACCACTGCAAGGTATATCGCCGTAGTGTTCACCCTCCAAAGCAGCCATTTTCTCCAGGGGAACTGATCTCTACGGCCTGGAGATCAGTTGTAATTCCAGGAGATCTACAGCCACCACCTGGAGGCTGGCAACCCTACCACCACAATGGTTATTAGAGGGTTGAGTATGCCAGCATTGATAGATGTGGGTCTAGAAGGGCCTGTGCAGTCTATGGTCCACAAGGACTGGAAAAACCCTGGAGAGCTCTCTGACGAAGAGAGCTGTGGCTCTCAAAAGCTTACACTACAATAAAGTCGGTTAGTTGCAACTGGACTCTTTAGCATTTAACACCTTTTCTGTAGCTTTGAGAGCTAGTAGCTATCCTTCATCTTGTAAGATGGACTCATATGTCCTCCGATCAGTTTTTTTTCCTCCTTCCCTCTGTGTGTCTGTGCATGGTCTTCAGAAACAGATGCATCTGACAAAGAGAGCTGTGGCTTTTGAAAGCTTATGCTACAATAAAGTCGGTTAGTCTTAAAGGTGCTACTGGATTCTTCGCTATTTTGCTACTGCAGACTAACACGACTAACTCCTCTTGAGATATGGAAGTGTTGACCTGATAGCCTGATGGCAACTAATAAACATTTTGCCTGCTGCTCCCATACTAGGGGATCCTCTGCCTCCACAGGGGGTCGGCAAGCCTAGCCATGGATCAGTGGCAGAGCTTGGTATGCAAAACATGCCAAGTTTGATACCAGACATCCCCAGTTGAAAAGATCAGGTTGTAGAAGAAGTGAAGGACCTCTGCCTGACACCCTGAAGAGCAGCTGCCAGTCAGAGTAGGCAGTACTAACTTTGATAGAGCAAGGGCCTGACTCCAGCAGAAGGCAGATTCACGATTCATTAGCAAGTCTGTGTGCCTTCCTCACTGAAGACATCAGAATTTTGTGCCCGGATATCTTGAATTTGAGATATCTTGAATTCGACAGCCTTCACAAATCTTGCTGCTGAGACCCAATTCGTTATTTATTTTGCCTAACGAATTCTGCAATCTGCTTTTCCTATATCTTATTCTGCTTCTTCTGCACATGAGAAGGAGTGGGTAGTTAGTTACACAGGCCACTGAAATCCCATCTTCTGACCAGTGGGAATATAACTGGGTCATTTTTCTGACTTCTGAGAATTCAGCCGGTGTTGCTTGCCTAAGTTCAAGCATGGCTTTGCAGTCTTAAGAGCTAAGAACTTACTAAGTCTTTAAAATGTGTGGAGAGAGAGAGAGAGACCCTGTCACACAGTTTTATCCCACCCTTCATCCCAAAAGCTCAGACTGGCACGCGTGTTTTTCTCTGGATCCATTTTATCCTCACAGGGAGAATTGAGGAGGGAGAATGATGCTATGGACTGCTTTGGAGCCCCGCTGGAGAGAAAAGCAGGGTATAAATATCTGAGTAAATAAACCCCTAGAGCAGGGGTGGCCAAACATGCTTAATGTAAGAGCCACATAGAATAAATATTAGATGTTTGAGAGCTGCAAGATATGATGCATTGAAGTGACTTCAGATGAATAGGCGGGTTTGGGGGAGTGTCCTGAAAGTGACATCACAGGAAGGGGTGGGGTTTTGGTGCAGTATGCTGGAAGTGACATCACAAAAATGATGTCACAGCCTTGATAGGCTTCACCCCCAAAGTCCCCAGGTATTTTCTGAGTCAGACCTGGAAACCCCAATGTTTTATTGAAAATATGAAAGTCATGGAAAGAAAGAAGGAAGGAAAGAAAGAAGGAAAAGGGAGGGAAAGGCATGGAAGGGAAGGGAGGGAAATAAATTAAAATAAAATGTATGGCCACGGCAATACTCAGAGACCTCTGGGAGCCACACACTATGTCTAGAAGAGCCACATGTGGCTCCCGAGCCACAGTTTGCCCCCCCCCCGCCCTAGAGTATCATCTAGTTAGGCCTTAAAGGCTGAACATGCTAGTTTCAGAGCTGAATATGGGTCTCCCCAGGTCTGATCTGGCACTAACCACTACACCACACAGATGTCTCTCAGAAAGTGGTTGGGGGGGGGTACCCTTCCATACGATCCAGCATATATTCAGCATGTGTGCATACACTGAGTGAGGCCAAATTTCAGCACCCATGTGCAATTTTGCTTTTGGGGATTCCGGTTTTATGAGTCTTTGGGGCACACAGAATCTCCAAACTGCTGGAAATCTTCCACTGTAAGCATCTCATCACATCCCTGAGGACTAGAAACCAGATTATTTTTAACCGATGAAAACCGAAACGAAAGCTTCTCCTTTAAAACTCTCCGCTCCTCTTGCAGGCATGACGGCGATTCCGTGTGCGTGCCTGGGCATCTTCCTGGGGGGCCTCTTAGTCAAGAAGCTGAGCCTCTCTGCACTGGGAGCCATTCGAATGGCGATGCTAGTCAACTTGGTATCCACGGCGTGCTACGTCTCTTTCCTCTTCCTGGGCTGTGACACGGGGCCTGTGGCTGGGGTTACTGTTCCCTATGGAAACAAGTGAGTATCAATAGAGAGCAAGACAAAAATGTACCCACCTGACCTCAAACCTTTCTCTTTCCCTTGGCTGCCAAACCCTGGGGCTTCTTTCTTTCGTTTGTTCGTTTGTTTTTTCGTTTGTTTGTTCGTTCATTCGTTCGTTCGTTTGTTCATTCGTTCGTTCATTAGTTTGTTCTTTCTTTCTTTCTTTCTTTCTTTCCAACATCCACACAATGCTATTCTCTAATCATTCACTTCCCAGGTCTTCTCTTACTTTGCTTCAATATTTCCCCTACCAGCTTTGCTATAAAGAACATAGTCCAAGCATGTTTGCACACTGTCTGAACATGAATGTCCCCACCCACATCAGATTTATTTTTCTTCCATTAGCTCTTTGTGGCCATGATCCCCCCCTTCATGGCACCAGAGGGCTTTTGGAGGGCTTTAAAAAAATTGTCAATTGCCTTTGCTCTACTGCCATGGTGTAGTAGTTCCTCTGAATTCCCAGTTTTTTAACAAGTAAGGCTCTGGCCCTTTTTGTTGTGAGATATAAGTGGAAAGGTGCAGGCCTTTTTGTCTAGATTGCCTAGAAAGGAATGGGGAGGGGAAGCTACAAGATGGGTGGTGTGGGATGGGATTTCACTGCTCAGTTGATTATGTGGATGCTGTATTGACGATGTGAATGGCTCTGCCTTTTTCAGAAGCAATGAACGCAACATGTTGCTATGCAAATGTCTCATTAGTTGTATTTGACTTCCCCCCCCCTCCGCCCCATTCTTATAATGCATCTAAGGAGTCTTTGAAGCAAGACTGTGAGATGGAAATATTTGAACTGGCTAAATAACCCCAATCAGTTTCCTGCACAATCCGTTCTTTGCACTTAATAATTGCTGAGACGGAGAGAGTCGGGGCGGGCGGGGGGGATGTGGATGGGGCGGCTATCCACTTTATCCACTGCTGATTTCCTCCTCTGTCTTTCAGCTCAGTACCAGCCTCGGGCTTGGTCCCAAATTCTGCCTGCAATAACAACTGTAAATGCCAAACCGATTCCTTCACTCCGGTCTGTGGGGCAGATGGGATCACCTACTTATCCGCCTGCTTTGCGGGATGCACTAGCACGGTAACCTGGATTTCGTCTCTGACACTCTCTAGCCCTGTCCACAAAGTTACAGCGAATGCAATAGACTTTACGTGCCATCTACACTTGGTTGTTCTTTATAAGTGCATCAAATTGCTAGGCCTAGCAACAGGCAGCAGCCCAGGGGGACATGAAGGGGGACCGTTAGTGATGGTGAGACGTCACCATGTTTGGCGCAGGTGTTCGGAGCGGGAACATGAGGGCCATGTCCTTTTGCCAAACACAGTTCACATCCTAAGCCCTTCAGTCTATCCAAGTCCCAGAATCCTTGCTGAAAGCAATAGGCATGTAGCCCACTGTTGTGTGCCTAAGGATCTGTGGACTAGGAGGCGGTAATCCAACATTTATAACGGGCTAGAATTGGGTAGACCCCCTCCTCAGCTGGAGGGGGCTGGAGAAGGGAGAAAAAGGCCCTGCCTCTGTGTAGCATGCCTGGATTAGCTGAGCGGTTTGGGTGCCTGCTAGAAGCTCAAAATATAAGCACTTTCCCTGACTGCTTTCCTTTTTTGGGTACCTTTCCCATCTATTGGCTTTGACTGGTCTCTGAAAGGTGCCAGCGACACAGGCAAAGCATCCGGCAAACCTCTTCCAAAGATGTGGAGGTGGGGGAGGTTATCTTACTGAATACAAAGAGCATATTTCTCTTTCTTCTCAAGGCCTTGATATTTAGATAGAAGCAAAACGTGTGTGTGTGTGCGCGTGCACGCACATGCGAGAGAGAGAGAGAGAGAGAGAGAGAGAGAGAGAGAGAGAGAGAGAGAGAGCTGGCATCTGGGTCTCAGACATTTGAAAAATAGAGTTTTTTGTGTATGTTGCATTTCCCCCCCAGGTCTTCCTCGAATCTTCACAACTTGATGTATTCTTGAGAGTTCTCCATTAAGAACTCAGTTTCCAGATATAGGAGGCCCAATTCAGATAGGGACTGAAAGGAAAAAGGGCTTTTGCTTTCCCAGCTTGTTTTCTCGAACTGAAATGGACCCAGGGGCGTCATTTGTCCACTCAGGGGCTCCACATGTACTGATGCACGGAGATTTCCCCAATGGAGCAAATAATATTCCTCCGGGGATAGTTCAGATTGGGAAAACAGCATGGGGGGAGGGGCAGGAGAGAAGGTCCTTCCCCCCCACCCCCATGCCGATCTGCATCAGGTCCCTCGTGCAGCTGGGAATTCATTTCTTCTCAGAAAACTCACAAGCACATATCTGACTGACTGCAGATCCAACCCGACCTGTGGAACGTGTACATGGTTGGGGCCTGAGTATTGGGGCACGCCGCGTTTGTCCGTGCCTGTCTATATTTCCAATTACTAAAGTTTGCACAGTTCCAGACAAGTAGGTTAAAATGAGTCCCTGTAGCAGGAGTGAAACTGATTCCATGTACCCCAGCATCCTAGGGGAGCAACATCCTTGATTGCAACACGTACCGAAAACGAATTCCGTCTTGTCAGGCTCTTCCGGGGATCTGGGGGTCTTAAAAGGAAAAAGAGCTTGGCTCCCCAGATCCAATTATCCCCCGTCTCCTTCTCTCCTCCTTTATCAAGCTGCATTGCAGAGCCGTTCCCTGTTCCAGTGACATCTTCAAAAGCCGTGGACTCTCTCTTCTTAAATGCCCGTTGCTGGGCATCTACAAAGCTTCCTCATCAGAAGCCCTGATGAGAATGGCAATATTGTCACTCCCTGCTAGGGCTCAACAGCATCACTTTTCTTTGCTATTGTGACACAAATCACATCCTAAGGAGGGATTTCGCTCACAGGCACTTTGCTGTTATTAGACTCAGAGAAGAACAAACGGTTGCATGTGAGTCTAGGCTGGATCAGTCCCAGTAGGAGAACGTGAAAGGCAAGCCCCCCCTCCCCAGCCATCAGCCCTCTAGTGGCCCTAATGGCCAATCCACCCCTGGAGGAGGGAGATCCATAAACGGCACACACAAAGACCCCTTTGGAAATGCAGTGCTGGTGCGGAAGATTAAAGGGAATAGGGCGGCTTTCTTTCCTTTCCGATTGCGTATTGATAACGCTTATCTCCTCTGGCTCCAGTGTTCAGTCCTGCACAAATCCCCTGCAAATCTCATGCTTTCTGCTGCCCTTTGAATGGGCTCAGGGGAAGCAGGGAGGAGGAGAAACGTTTCCGTTATCGCCACCATTCTTGACTTTCCGAAAGAGAGGATTTAACTCCCCATGCAGCTCTCTCGTCATTCCTACCAGACTTCAAAATGAGACAGGGGAGGGACGGGTGGGCACACTGACTCCTTTTAACAGGCTCCAACACAATTAGGAGGTGGAGTAAACCAGGAAGTAATTAGAAGCTTTAATTTGGAACCGCTTTAGCCCAAATGCAAGACACGGAGTCTTCCTTTCATCCGTGTATTCACAAGGGGGCTGGGACGGCAGTAATGCTCTCGTTTGTTTGAAATACTTGAAAGAGCCAAGGAGAGGACACAAAGGGAAGAGCGAAGCCCGCCACTGGCCGATAGCCAGTCTTATCACCACTGCTTTGCTGCCTTGCGGGAGGCGGATGCCTCTGACCAGTTTGGATTTGGGCTTCAGAGGTAAGAGCTAGGGGCAAGTCAGGACACCGACATACCAGGGAGCAAGCTGAACGGAGAGGCCCGTGCAGGGGTCATTTGGCTGCCAGTGGCTCTCCAGTCCAGTGGCCCACTGGAATCTTTCCCAGTTAGCTAAACTGCAGTGAAATGTTGCAGTGACGACATTTCAGCAAGAGGACTCGGGAATGAGAGCCAAACTACAAGTGACACCTTACACAGGTTGGACACTTGTCAACTTACCTCAAGTTTTGATGGGAAATGTAGGTGTCCTGGTTTTACTGCTTGGCTGTCCATTACAGCTGCAAGACCAGGATGCCTACATTTCCCATCAAAACTTGAGGGAAGCTGACAGGTGTCCAACCTGTGTCAGTCGTCACTTGTAGCTTGGCAGGGTTGTGTTTCTGCTATTGTACTGGCAGAGCACAGGACATAGGCCTGGGTGCAGAATCAACCTTTCCAAGAACCTCAGCTCTTGAGTATGTGTGTGTCTTTTTTAAAAGCAAGTTTCTAGCCCTTATGGCTGCAAAGGCACGCTTGAGATTGTGTGGGCTACGCCTGCCTAAATTTCGGATGCTGGAGGCCAAATGCAGTTTCCAGGGTCCAAGGTGACACCTTGCCGATAGCTTGTTATTTCCCTGGATCCGAGGGTCTCTGTACACAACACAGCTTACATGAGGACGCTCAAGTGTAGGAAGATGCAATGTTAGCCGGTAAGCGTAGCTGTATCTATTTCACCTCCCCTTTGGGGAGGCGAAGATGAAATTAACAAACCCTCTGAGGAGCGATCTCTGCCGGCTCTGTGTAGAGAGGTGAAACTTAACTGGCAGAGCCTTTGGCTCTTTTTAAACTACGTTTCCTGGCTAACATAGCATCTCCCTACACTTGAGCGTCCCCCATGTAAGCTGTCTCGTGTAGAGAGAGGCTGGGGTTTATCCAGTTCAACAGGCCCAAGGTAGAGCAGGAAGGTGAAACTGACAGAGCCTTGGGAAAGGCGAAGATGAAATTAATAAACCCTTGGAGGAGCGATCTCGGCCGGCTCTGTGTAGAGAGGTGAAACTGACAGAGCCTTGCGATCTTTCTTTTTGAACTACATTTCCATCCTAACTTTGTGGCTGCTTCCACACACGTTGGATAATCCACTTTCAATACTCTTTTAGTGAACATTTGGAACTGCTTTTCCATGTGTGGAACAAAAGATCCACTTCCAAAGGATTGCTAAAGTGCATTGAAAGTGCATTATTCAACGCGTGTGGAAATGGCCCGTGTCTCCCTACACTTGAGCATTCTTGTGTACAGAGGTCTTGTGTCTCTAGCTGAACCCACTGCTCTGAATTTCTGGCTTGTGTTCTGGAGTTTGAGCCTCTACAACTCTGCCCTTTTCTTTCAGAATCTTACTAGCTGCGCATGCCTCAGTTTGGTCTCAGCCGAGAATGCCACAGTTGTTCCGGGGAAATGCCCCAGCCCAGGTTGCCAAGAAGCCTTCCTGACATTCCTCTGCGTGATGTGTGTTTGCAGCATGATCGGGGCCATGGCGCAGACCCCCTCCGTCATCATTCTCATCAGGTGGGAGTTTGCTAGCGTTCAGCATCCCTCAAAGGTGGCGGGGTGCAAACTTATAAAAGGACTGAGCATGTGGACTCAAAGCAGAGTAGGTACATTATCTTGCTGTAATCTTGACAGCAACTTTGTATGCTTGGACAGTGTTATTGTCCGCACATTGTTGATGGAGAGATGACGGGGGTAGTGGATTACTGGGATGGCGAGAGTCAAACTGAGGACTTCCTGATTCATAGCTCATGTTCAGTTCACGAAATCCATGTGTCCCCTCCATGTATGGCATTTCATGTCCATGAGTTGATCCAGCAGGGCAAATAGCAGTTTGGGGGGGGAAAGGTGTGTATAGTGGGAGAAGGCTTAAGTCTGTTCTCTTGCATGCCATGCCCCCAATCTAAATGGGACCCGTGCACACCTGGGAATTAAATTATGAGCACAGGCCTCCACAACACATCTCTTGATGGGATCTGTGGGGGAGAACAAAAATTGACCCTCAGTGTGAATTGACCCTCAGTGACTGTGGCCCACCCAGTGAGTATATTGCAGTCCACTTTTGACTGTGATCTGCAAATGTACTTGATTTCAGCAGTTTTGAAAGATCCAGACAGTGGCCGTTTCCACATGTCTTCTCCCCCTCCCGAAAAATGGTGCAAAACTTACGGAACAATGCACCTTCATGGCGCAATTTCCCGGCATGACTTTGCTTCGTGGTGCGATGACATCAGAAAACGCACCACGAAGCGAATTCATAATGGAAAATCACGCTATGAAGGTGCACCGTTCCATAGGTTTTGTGCCATTTTTTGAGAGAGGGGGACGTGTGGAAACAGCCAGTGTTGAGAGTGTTCCATTGGAACACATAGCATAATATGAGAGCATAACAGAATGCTAAAACCACAGCTGGAATGGACCAGAGATCCATCTAGTCCAGTATTCTGACTGCGGAAAGCCAAGGGTTTCTGGAAAGCTTACGAGCACTAAGGTTCTCCCTACACGAGACATCTGACGCATGAAGAACACATGTCGGGAGAGGCAATGTTAGCCAGGAAGGGTAGTTTTAAAAGACAGAGCTGGCAGCAGGGCAAAGGCTTTTCTATACACTGGAGCTGTGTGAAGGGGCTGTGAAATGCCAGAAGGGAAACCTCAACCCATTATAACCTCTCCAGGTCCAAGCCCGGCTCTGGAAGGCAGCTCCAGCCCGTTTCCATTCCTCGCTGCCCTCTGGTTGCGATCCCACACAGTTTTAGACTGGAGAGGTGAAATTGACAGAGCCTTGGGGGGGGGGGCTAAGAGGAAATGAACAAACCCTCTGAGGAGTGATCTCCGCTGGCTCTGTCTTTTTAAAATACACTTCCTAGCTAACATTGCGTCGCTCTACATTTTACAAACGTGCATAGAAGCATCTCATATAGAAAGACTGTAAGTGCTGTAGGCAACAGACATTCCCAGTCTGCTCTTTGCTAGCATTTCCTACTCAGAGGTAGGCCGCCTCTGAACATGCAAGTTCCCATTAAGTATCATCTAGCTGACATAGTCACCGATAGGCCTCTTCTAGCTCAATTGGTCTAACCCATTTTATTTGCCACATTTCTTCAAGACTGCTCAAAGCAATTGCCCAAAGCAACTCGGCCGGAGTTTTGCAATTCTGCAGAAGGGAAAAAGTGTTGAGGCAGAAGCAGAAATTGGGAGCACTAAATTATCCACCATCAAAATTACCCACTAAAATTAACCCGAATACCTGGACTTTAGGTGCCAGGTAAAAAACCTTTCTGACAGACAAGGTGCCAAGTGGACACTAAGCAGCTGAGAAATTCCAGCTATCCAGCAGGAACACACAGTTTTTCTAGTACCCACTACCCACTTCATGTTGCAGCTCAGCTACTGCACTCTGCATGGGTTTGAGGCTTGTGTCGTCAAAGGCAGCACCCACATACAATGGTTATGCAGTAGTCTAACCTGAAGGTGATCTTAGTTGGATATCCACAACCAGACCTCACTTTCTTATAGAAAGTTCAAGCATTATGAGAAAGGGAGAAAAAGGTTCACTCTTTCTGTTTTCTCCATACTGTTCATAATGCAGATCTTCAACTCCCACCTGCCCCCTAAACAAAACAGCCCACATTTCAGCCTTTCCTCGTAGGAAAAGTGTTACTAAGCACTTGATATGTATCTGCAAGTGAGGGATCACACTTCACACAGCAGACGAAGTGGTCCCTGGCCCAAGAAACCTTCTGCTGCGATAAATGTCCCAGCCCATTTGTGCTCGATCCTCCACACTGCAGAACGTAGCTTTCTATTTCCGTGTAGGAGGTTTCGGTACATTTTAAGCGCTGCCTTTTGTTTCATGGTGTGGGGTTCCAAAGTATGCTAATTTACTCCAGCCCCTTTGCGGTGCTTTGTGGGGCATGAAAGATGCCCAGCAGAAGGTAATTAGCACTCTCCTGAAAGGGATCGCCAGCCAAACATCAGAGCGGGGTGCTGTGATTACCTCTGGCTTTCATCTCCCCAGTTGGAAGTGAGTTCAAAAAATTCATTTTCCTTTCATGAGCCGTCCACCTGAGTGCCAAGAACTCCTTAGCAAAGTGCTGCTGGCACATCACAACGGAGCACCTTGACTCAAGGGTGAAACGCCGGCTTTTCTCGCCACTGTTTCACACTCTCTCTGGCATCCCTCTAATGCTCTAATAAAGGAGGGGGGGTTCCTTAAAATCAGTTTTCAGTTGATTCTCTATCAGTTGAGCCATGACAGCTTTAAAATACAACAGGTTCCATTTCAAAGGCAGCATACGTCTGAATTTCAGACGCTTGGGGCAGACAAGGGCCGATTCCAGACCCAGTCTGGAATCCAGTCTGGAATCGGCCAAGGTCGCCTCCAGCATTTTATTCATTTAGATATTTATACTCTGCTTTTCTCCTCAACTGGGATCCAAAGCTGCTGACAACATTGTCCTTCCCTCCTCCACTTTTTCCTCCCACGACAACCCTGTGAGGTAGTTTAGAGTGAAAAAGAGTGAGTGTCTTAAAGTTACACGCATGCGGCTGACTTGTACTGACCTTGGTCTATTAAAGTTAGTATTGTCTGTTTGGACTGACAACGGCTCTCCAAGGTCTCCGTAGAGATCTTTGACGCCATCAGCTACCTGATCCTTTTGAAACTGAAAATGTCGGGGATTGAACCTGGGACCTTCTGCATGCCAGGCAGATGCCCTGTCGCTGAGCCACAGCTAGTTTCTGTGGCATGCTGTAGATTTGGAGCCAGTTTGGTGTAGTGGTTAAGAGCAGCAGGACTCTAATCTGGAGAATCGGGTTTGATTCCCCACTCCTCTGGTTAAAGCCAGCTGGGTGACCTTGGATCAGTCACAGCTCTCTCAGAGCTCTCTCAGCCCCACCCACCTCACAGGGTGATTGTTTTGAGGAGGATAACAACATACTTTGTAAACTGCTCTGAGTGGGAGTTAAGTTGTCCTAAAGGGCGGTATATAAATCAAATGTTGTTGTTATTATTATTATTAAGCGGGGTTTCCCAGATCCTAATCTGATGCTTTAACCACTGCACCATGCTGCATCTAGCAGGCCGGTTTGCATCTGGCCAGCCACTGATGGAAACTGGACAGTGAACCAAACGGTCCTTTAATCTGAGCTAAGAGGGCTCTTCTTGCTTCTGGCATACCATGATATGAATTCCAAGGCCGGTAATTCTTTTTTTTTAATTAGCCTTTTCAGAAGATTAGTCATTAACAACACTGTTAAATGCCTCAACTTATCAGGCAGCTGCAGCTGGAAATATTTTCAGACCCATGGAGGCTGGAATGGGAGGGAAGAAAGCTCATTTAATGGTGTGGTTTTTTTTCCTGAAGAGATGACCGTGTCATTGTGGTTGACAGGAAAGCATAGCTGAGGGGGGTGTCTGTTAATTAAAAGAGCTTGGTGATAAGAATCAATTTTTGTTTGGATGTCTCCGAACAGAACAGTGAGCCCAGAGCTGAAGTCGTACGCTTTGGGAGTCCTCTTCCTACTCCTCCGTCTGTTAGGTAAGTGGGAACCAAAGTTTCCTTTCTTTTTTTCTCCCCACCTCTCCTTGAACACAAACCCAAGTTCGCTTTTACATGATCAGGGCTTGAAACCTGAGGCTTATGAGGCAACGACAGAGCCAGTGCGCCACGCTCAGGCTGTAGCCAAGACAAGCCATGAATCACAGGGGCAGAGGAAAACATATTAAAGCTCAGCAATGCTTCTCCCTTCCCTAGAAAAAATTTGCCTGGAGATTAGAGCAAGCAGGAGATGTTCTCTGACTAGCAAGTGCGTTTTTATCCTGTCCCATCTCCCAAAAGCTCAGAGCAATACAGGTGGCTCTTCCTCACTCAGTTTGTCTTCACAACAATCCTGCGAGGAAGACCGGATGGAGAGGAAATAACTGGCCCAAGGTCAGTCAGCTCCATGGCTGAGGGGATTTGAACCCAGGTCCTTCTGAATAGGATCTGAAATGACCTCTAACCACTATACCATACTTCCTAAGGGGTGTGGCCAACTATCCACTTTTGCTAGCAACCCATACTTACTGAGTTGCATAATATGACCTCCACCAATTTCTCTTCTTCCTTTCCGTTTATTTGCTCTTCCCCTTTTTTAACGGTGGATTCATTAATTCTATCATGTTAAAACTGCTTAAGCTGATATGTTATTTTATTCATTTGTTCAGAAATTTTATATGCCACCTTTCCAGAGACCTGTTCCTGAGACTAATCTCAGGGAGGGATTTAAATCCCACTTTTTCTTTTTTACTTTTTATATTTCTCTGCAGACCTGGCCACTCCACAAGACTGCAGAAGAATATCCCCACCTGAACCTGGCCCCATTCTCCCGGTCTATCAATTCGCAAGGGGGCCAGGCTCAGCATTACATATAGGATTATATTGTGTGTGTTACATTCTCTGTGTATTATTTTTTGCACGTATTATATTCTTGTCCTGGTCTTATATGGATCTTCCTTTCCAAGGTCACGTCCACATTAGTATTTTGCTTTGGTTTGGTCTCAAAGTCATTTTGTGTGTTAATTTATACAGAAATATTTGTAGTTTTTACAAAATGCTACCACATGTTAAATTGCCTTATGCAGTTAATAACCTTCTATTATCTTAGCCTATCCGGACCATACATTGAAGTGTAGTCCATAATAGTATGTGCACAGAGAGCATTCCGATATCTTATACAGAAGGTGCAGTTAATCAATATTGCACTAGCCCCAAACTAAATAACATACAAGGTAAATTGACTTACATAAAGGTGTAGTGGATACAAGTCCCAGCATCATATTCACAATATTCATTCACAGGGCTTTTTTTCTGGGAAAAGAGGTGAGGGAACTCAGTGGGGGAACTCAAGACCGCACAATGACGTCACTTTGGGTCAGCAGGAACAAGGGGGGAGTTTTTTATAGTTTAAATTACCCTTGGCGAAAATGGTCACATGGCTGGTGGCCCCACCCCCTGATCTCCAGACAGAGGGGAGTTTAGATTGCCCTCCATGCCACCGAGCAGCGCAGAGGGCAATCTAAACTCCCCTCTGTGTGGAGATCAGGGGGCGGAGCCACTGGCCATGTGACCATTTTTAAGAGGTTCTGGAACTCTGTTCCACCGCGTTCCTGCTGAAAAAAAGCCCTGTTCATTCATAAAATTCCATTCATAAAAGTTCATAATGCTACTCAGTGAGGTCAGGACATTTATTTTGTGTGTTAATAATCATATGGCATACAACTTTGAGATAAAGTTTATTTGTTATTTTGATTGGTTATGCCACTGAGTCTTTTCTGTTAGCTTGCTTTGTGAAACTCTTTTCTCATCGTTGGTTTGATCTAAAACAGCAGGCTCTCTCCCTTTCCCCCAAAGCATCCACATAACTTTATTCTCCCAGTCACTTTCCCATTGTTCGCTTCCACGTTTCCTCCCTGCTTTGATCTGTTCTTTTGGAAACCAGAAAGAACGTCTTTTTGGAAACGTTTCTAGAAAAATGGTACTCAAAGCAACATAATCATTACACTGTATTGGCAGACCTACTGCTGATTTTTAAAAACGCTCAACTACAGAGCAACCCTCACAAGAACTGAACCTAACAATATAATACAAGGGCAAACAATATCTCAACCAATATAACAAAATTTAACAAATTTTAATGTATCAATAATGAATTAAAGTCCAAGGTTCTGTAGGCATCATGTTACCACAATAGAGATTCTAGGGGCTTCGCTGTGTTCAAGGTGGACCTCTGTTTTTTCGACTCCAGAGGAAGCGGAATTGAAACACGTTCTTTGCTGGATCCTTGTAGAGCCGTTGGGGTCTTTGTGCCCCTTGTTTGGTCGTGGACACCTGTAGAGAAAACACACAAGTCAAGCAACATTAAGAATTCAAGGCTTGGTCTTCAAGCAAGATGTTTTAAGATCTGTAGTGCACTTATTTTGCACCTTACTACGCTGCTGGTTGCGCTGACTATTGCTGCTTGTGTTCCCCTTTGTGGGGACTTACTTTTATGTCTGGTTCATTCCTTGGACTTTAATTCATTATTGAGACATTCAAATTTTTTAAATTTTGTTACATTGGTTGTTATATTGTTTGCCCTTTAACTTTGTATTGTGATGGCTTTTGGCCATATACAATTAAATCTACTACTACTATATGGTTTGCCCTTGTATTATATTGTTAGGTTTGATTTTTAAAAACGGGCGAAAATCCCTCTGGTGGAAAAGGGTGGGGAATGGGGGAAAGAACAGAGAATCCTCTCTGCCCCAAGTGTGGATGCTCTTGTCACTGGCTGATTCCGCACACGTTGGATAATGCACTTTCAATGCACTTTATCAATCGTTTGAGGTGGATTTTTTGTTCCACACATGAAAAAATCCATTCCAAATGATCTATAAACAGGATTGGAAGTGCATTATCCAACGTGTGCGGAATCAGCCACTGTGAATACCACTGTATTCAAGCAGCAGTGATCGCCCAGTGGGGAATTATCCCAGTGTGGAAGCAGTTGAAGGGACTGACCAAATTCATACCAGTCGCAGCATAAAACTTTCCCAGAGATTTCACTTGCCCCAGAAGGTGTTCCAGAATATGTATGTACAAAAAAGTGTCTTCTATTTCCACAGGTTTTATTCCACCCCCTCTGATCTTTGGAGCAGGAATTGACTCGACATGTCTGTTCTGGAGTACGTTCTGTGGCGAGCAAGGAGCATGCACGCTCTACGACAACGTCATCTACCGACACCTTTATGTGAGCATCGCAATAGCCCTGAAGTCCTTTGCGTTCATCCTATATACTACCACCTGGCAGTGCTTGAGGAAAAATTATAAGAAATACATCAAGAACCATGAAGGGGGACTCAGCACCAGTGAGTTCTTTGCCTCCACTTTGACCCTGGACAACCTAGGGCGGGACTCCATTAGTCAGAACCCATCTCACAGGACAAAATTTATCTACAACCTCGAAGATCATGAATGGTGTGAAAACATGGAGTCTGTTTTATAGTGACTACAGGGCTATGTTGATCACCCAAGGATCTTTTTTAAAGTAAAGAGAGAGAAAGAAAATATAATATAAGAGGGTGTTTTGGAAAGTACAAGCAAAATGGCAGCCTGCACTATATTGTCATCAATTGCCATAATTTTCTGAAACGCTGGCCTACATACTAGGAGAGTGCTGAAAGACCTCTGTCCTCTTTCTAGAAAGGAGACGTAGGCGAGTTTTAAGAGAGTGGGATCATTCTTCAAATTCTGCTCAAGAAACAGAGAAAACAGGGAAAAAAAAGAAATAGAGAAAACGGGAAGCTGTACATCAAGATACCGGATGCATCGGCCAGAGGCGCGATGGATGGAAATTTGGGGAGTTCCACCATTTTGTTGGAGAGCTGAGCAAAGGGACATTTTTGGGGTAAAAATGCAAAATGATCATCTTTAAAATAACAAAACCCCTACAAACCAGGAGTAGACAGGAACCGTAGCAGGACTCTTGAGTATCCTGGGTGGGGGGCACCTTTGCAATACAAGCTATAAGGGTGTAGCTAAATTGGGTGCTGTACAGTTGCAGTGTTTTCCTGTCTCTCTCCCTGTTGGATGTCAAAAGAGGAGCCATGTTCGGTTTTCCCAGCTACATTAACACCATGATCACCAGCCATAATTCAAGCAGACATGCCCAGACAGTGGTTCAGACGTCTTGAACCCACGCACGTCACCTCGTCAGTCCCCAAACACCAGCAGCTTTTTTTGTTAACATAGTTCAAACTTTTGGGGCTGGGGCTGTACCTGGTTGTGCCAGTAGAGGAAAGGGTGGCAGAGCCCTCGGGTGACCCTTACCAAGCTTTTGTTACCTTTTCAAGGTCTAATGGGGAAGGCAGATGTTTCTGTTTAGAGAGGTGGGGAACCACACATTGCCTCCCAAGCAAATAGACATCTTTATGTCCAATTGTGAGCTCTGGAAAAATGAAACAGGACTGTTGACTGTGGAAGGTGATTCTCCGCTTTTTAAAATGTTTGCAATATTTTTTTCCCGGAAGTGCAGCAGAGGGAATGATGGACATATATATATAAATTCTAAATCTATTGTGCCACTTTGCAAATGTAACAGCAGGCTGCCCTGCCGGAAGTGACGACAAACGCACTTCCTTAACGTGGGAAGCAACTGGCCAATCCAGCACTTGACTTCTTTCTGATCCGTAGGCTGGGATGCTTTACAGGGGCACATCAGATGGCCTTCTGGCGTACATCTCTGTCACTTCCACCCAATGTTCCCTCCACGTAGAAAAGTAGATGTGGTGAAAGTCTTTCCGACAAACTGATTTTCTCTGGCCATGGAATTAGGATGTATATGTCTGAAGTGCAAGTTCCCATGATCAGGGTAGAGTGGGCCTTCCAGGTCAATTTAATAAGACAGATAATGTTTTATCTTCTGTGTTCAGGCCTTTGCAAAGCCTTTACACTGTTGGCAGGGCTTTGTAAAAATTGCCAACTCTTCCCCCGTGCCCCTTTTCTCCCGCAATTATTCTGCTGCCTCATTAATTCTATAGGTGAGGGTTTTTTGTAGTTGGATGCTTCCTATGTTTTGGCTGCAATCCAAACAACACTTTCCTGGGAGTAAGCCCCATTGAATCAAATAGGGCTGGCTTCTAAGTAGATGTGCTTAGGATTTCTTTCGCTACCTGTACTAGAGAAATGTCCAGAGTTGAAGAAGCTAGAAAGTTTATATGTAGTGATCCAGAGAAGAGAAAGTGCAGATTTGGCTACCAAAGGATAGCTTAGAACTACAGAGGGATTTTAAAAAAGCAAGTTTTTTCTATAAACCAAAACCCAAAAATTGATAAACTGGTTGGTTATCTGCAATTTTGATTTTTGATAGTCATTATTTTTTTCTTCTTAGCACCTATTCTAAATCCAAATGAATTAAAATTAATGATATTATGAAGGGGGTAAAACATGATGAGAGAAAAAACAGAATGAATTAAAGAACGGTTAATATTGGTATATTTTCCCAGTATCTCATTAATTTGTTTAGGGTCCTCAAAATTCTAGAAAATTTATGTGGGACTACCAGTGCCTCTTTCTGAAATAGCATCTCCTCTCTTGTTCTGCATCAAATGGATTTTGACTTTCAAAACTGATTTACTATGGGATGTGGAAAAGGGCTGCTATATGAGAATCTCTCTACACGAGACACTGGGGCTCGTGTCCGTCAAGTGTCAGGAGACACAATGTTAGCTGGGAAGTGTAGTTTTGAAAGACAGAGCTGAAAGAGATCACTGCCTCTGGCATGCTGGACTATTTCCTCTTCTAAAGCTTTTACCCTGCTGCCCTCACAGCTTAAAACTTTGAATTAACCGAGCCTCAGCAGGACAAAGGCTCTGGAAGTAGAGATGCCAGAGGCAGTGGAGGGCTATGAGCAGGGATTTTTTCTAGGAAAAGAGGTGGTGGAACTCAGTGGGTTGCCCTCGGAGAAAATGGTCACATGGCTGGTGGCCCCGCCCCCTGATCTCCAGACAGAGGGGAGTTTAGATTGCCCTCCGTGCCACAGCTCAGAGGTCAGGGGGCGGGGCCACCAGCCATGTGACCATTTTCAAGAGGTTCCAGAACTCCATTCCACCACGTTCCAGCTGAAAAAAAAGCCCTGGCTATGAGAGAATCTGTCCCCTCCAGAACGATCTCCGCCAGCTCTGTCATTTAAAACTATGCTTCCTGGCTAACATTGTGTCTCCTGATACATGAAGGACACGTATTGTGTAGAGAGAGACTGAGAAACACTCCAAAGCAAATTTGGAATGGGTAGAGACTGCAGTTTGCAAATCTGTGAAACATTTGGAATTCAGAATTAGTCGACGCTTTATATGGAATGAGGTTAGAAGTCTGGGCTGTATTGCCTCAGAAAGGAGGCATTTTTAAAGTACTCTTCCTATATAAAAAGCTCCCTGAGTATAGTAAACTTCACCTCAATGTGTGAATCTCCTGGATGTTCTAATTTTGCACCATGGTTGGGATGGGGTGGGATTTAACAAAGAAGAAGCATTCAAAAATATAACCTATCCTGTGATCTGAAACCTAAAGTCTAAAAATTCTACCATTTCCTTCTGTGTAAAGCGTTAAGTCATCTTTTAACCGAACTGCTTTTTAATGGAGCATCGTCCGTTAAGCCCCACAAAGAGACTGTTGAGAGAGTTCTGTCGGTGGGTGGGGAGATTGGCAAGATAGGAGTTTGCTCGTAACAAATGGGGTCATTGGCCCGGATGGTGGGTGGGCTCCAGATCACTCGACCTCTTTTGAAAAGCTTCTGACATCTGGGCCTATGTGGGAATCTGTGTTCTGTTTGCAAACCTAACTAGAATTACACAGTCAGCCCTTGGTTGGGGGGGGGGGGGGGAGATCAGCTTTCTTCCATAATGACAGTGAAAACATTTTGCTCGCTAGATTCTCGCCTATCCAGGCATGTCCAGATGGATGGGGAATCTCCTTGCCACATATCCATGGTATGGCTTTCAAAAGCAACTCGTGCGACATATGAGGACTGCAAGAAAAGGGCCCACGCTTCTAAGCATGCTCTTGGGATCTTGAGTTTTCAGAACTTGAGACGTGTTCCCCCATTGTAGAACAGCCTCTGGGATATCACTCTGTTGGATTCAAATGAAATTACTTTATTGCAAAGTAGTGATCTTTATTGTTTGTGTGTTTAAGGAGGCCAGAGGCATGTCATGATATGTTAGAAGCAGGGCTTTTTTTCTGGGAAAAGAGGTGGTGGAACTCAGTGGTGGAACTCAGGACCGCACAATGATGCACTTTGGGTCAGCTGGAACAAGGGGGGAGTTTTTTAAAGTTTAAATTGCCCTTGGAGAAAATGGTCACATGGCCAGTGGCCCCGCCTCCTGATCTCCAGACAGAGGGGAGTTTAGATTGCCCTCCGCGTCGAGGGCAATGTAAACTCCCCTCTGTGTGGAGATCAGGGGCGGGGCCACCGGCCATGTGACCATTTTCAAGAGGTGCCGGAACTCCGTTCCACCACGTTCCAGCTGGAAAAAACCCCTGGTTAGAAGGGAGGATGTAGCTCACATGAGACTCCAGTAGTTGTCAGCCCCCTTCCCTCCATTGCTGGCAATGGAGACCCCTAACATTTCAAGAGGCAACAGACCGGCATTATTACATTATGTATGTATGTGCCATCAAGTCGCAGCTGACTTACGGCAACCCCATAAGGGAGGCTTTTCATACCTGGACATCAGTTTAGTATACCATGGCAGGTAATAGAGCTCTAATTATGTCCCTAACCTAGTTAATTAAGCCAAAGAGTCACCTTGCAGAACAGTCTCGCATAATGGCTATATAATTAACAAGCCTTTGAAATTGCTCTGCAGTTTTCCTCATTTTGCAAAAGAAAGAAAGCTTTATGAAGTTCATTTTTTTAAAAAAAGAAAGAATGAACTCAGAGTATATTCAGTCATGCATTCACACAAACGGGCCAGTTCTAAAGGACATATCAGAGATTCAAGATCTCATAAGGCAATGATGGCGTCAGTTTTGCACAGGGAAGTCTGGTCAGATACTGTCCCCTTGCCTGAATATCTGTAAGGATACCATGTCAGGGAAAAGGCTTGGAAATGGCCACTTTCTATGATGTGTTTAAGGATCATTTTTAACACACTCACAAACAGGAGTTTAGTCATTAGGTATACGTTCAACAACAACAAAAACCCCAGCCAATCCTGGCTGTATGATGTGTACACCTGTAAAATACAAGTGTTTGTCTCGTTCGGGCATTGTGTTTTCAGGTGTACGTTTTTAAGTATACACCGATTCTGTATTATGTGTGGTCAGAACTGTCTCCAAGGGAGTATAAGAACATATTTTAAATCTCCCCCCCTTAGCCAGTGCCACTGTGTAGTCTATATATTCATCGACAAATGAGGGGATTGTTCATTCTGTAGACCTGAGACACCTCAAAGACTAACAGATCTATTTTGACATTTGATTTTATGGACCAAAGCCCACTTCATGAGAAACTTCTTAGCTGAAGATGCTCTTCACACAGCTGACGAAATGGCTTCTAGTCCAAGTCCAGAAAAGCAAATGGCAAAATAAAGCTATCTGTCTTTAAAGTGCTGCAAAACTCTTTCTTGTCATTTTATTATTTATTACAGGCTGATACGGCCACCCTTGTGGAATTTGTTCTGTAATATTTTACACACTAAAACAACATTGGGAGTCCCTGGTCATGACAATAGGAAAAAATGAAATACTGCATGCAAAGGTAGTGGATGTCCAAATGACCCCAAACCGTCTTTTAACAGCATTTATTTTATTTGCATATTTACCCTGTGCTTTTCTCTCCAAGGGGAACCCAAAGCAGTTAACATCATAATTCTACCCTCCTCTGTTTTTTATCCTCACAACCACCCTGTGAGGTGGGTTAGGCTTAGAGAGAGAAACAGAGGCAAACAATTGATAGTTTCAAAGATAAGCTACAAGAGACGTATTACACGAGGAGGAGCATGTGAAGGGAGTTGCAGTGTTAGCCGGGAAGCTGAGTTTTAAAAGAGATCGGAAGGCTTTGCCAATTTCCCCTCTCTACAGAGCCAGGGAAGATGCTCCTCTGAGGGTTTGTTAATTTCCTCTTCACCTCCTAGAAGGGGAGGTGAAACTGACAAAGCCTTTAGGAGCCAAAGAGGAAATAAACAAACCCTCTGAGCAGCATCTCCCTGGCTCTGCGGAGAGGGGAAATTGACAAAACCTTCCGATCTCTTTTAAAACTCAGCTTCCCGGCTAACATTGCAACTCCCTTCACGTGCTCCTCCTTGTGTAATTTGTCTCTTGTAGCTTGGCTCTCAGGTGGGTAGCCATATTGGTCTGCAGTAGAACAGCAAGATTTGCCTCCAGTCCGGTAGAAAAAATCCCATAGATATCTGGACTGGGGTTAGCCAAAGACATCAAGGATTCAGCCATTTTCACGAGGGCTATCAGTATATACGTATATGATCCGGTGTCTTCCTGAGATATTGTGCACAGTTTGATGAAATGTTCTTCCAGTTGCTCCTCCTAATTGCTGATCCTTTGTTTGGTTGTGTTCACTTTGGAGGGCAGCCAATTTGGAAATTCTCTTTTAAACTCTGTCTCACTCCCTTGTGACCTAGCTGAGCTAGTCCATACACCTATGTAATTTTATTTAAAGAAAAAAAAATGCCTCTCTCTGCTTTGTTCTGATCATGTCTTGCCCAGAGAAAGTCAGTGTGTCTTCAGTGCCATTATGAGGTGGCAGTAAGCAATAAAGTTTGTATCAAGCGCAGCGAGTAACTTAAAGCAAATAATCTACATTCCTTCTCCCATTTATAAAAATAAATTGCAGCCAGGTTCCTACCTGTCCCGTTGATGGTTGCCTTGCCGATATATTATGTGTTCAGAAATCCATCCTTGATTCACCTGGTTTGTGTTTAGCAGGTTGGGCACTGCTGTTCTGGGACAGTTTAATACAGCTCGCACTGTATTAAACTGCAGCAAATGAATCCTGCGCCCTTGGCGTCCGCTGAGTTACGCACGGTTACACTAGTCATCTTAAACATACATTTTCTGGGTGAATTTGTTTTGAAGTGCATTCAAAATGTTGTACTGTTGCTCATTTCCCCCCATCTACAGCTGAGAAGCAAATTGGGGACCAGAGGGGGGGGGGGCTAGAATAAATCCCAGAACACAACAAAAACATTTGTGTGAGGACTGGAGGAACACAAGGTTGTACCTAAGGGGAAATATTTTCGAGAAATGTGTTTGAATAATGTGTGGTAAGCAACTGAGAGCTGGCAAGACATTTCCACACCTCCTAGTCAGTCATAAAGGTACGTTAATAAAGTGGGTTCTTAATACAGAGGGGTGTGGGGAGCCCATGTAGAATTCAGGAAAGCCTTTTTTTAAAAAATAGATACCTGGCTCACCCCAAAACATTGTGGGCCAAGAGCTGTACAGAGATCCTGCCCTCCACGCTCCTCTGAAGGTTGGTGACAGGAAACAGCACGCAAGAGCCTGGTGGGTCTGAAATAATACGTTGCTCCTCTTCACCCAAACTTCAGGTGTGAATTCTCCCAGGCAACCGTCCTTCTCCCCTTCCCCAGCACAGAAGCTTTGCAGTTTCTAGGGCCAAGGGGTTGGATTGGTGTTAAAGGATGCCTATCTTTGAGGAATGTATCCTACTCATCCAATTCCTCCTCCAAAGGAGACCCTTTGCATGCCTTCTACTCATGCCTCAGCCATCCCTGGATGCAGATTCCATAGGTATGCCACAGTTTTGTGGGAGTGTCAAGAACTTTCCACATTTGGTGTTGTGCGCTGGATTCATCTTCCAAATTTTTCGCCCCCACGACTGCAAGAATCGGCTTGAAGCCACAGCTGCAAATGGCTACATTTGATTTGATTTTCTTCATTTATACCCTGCTTTTTATTTTTATTTATTTGCATTTGCACCCCGCTCTCCCTGCACGCAGGCTCACAGCGGCAAACAACCACCAAACACATTAAAATCCATTATATACAAATTACATTAAAAACATACAAATCAGAGCACATACAAATCGGTGCAAGAGCCAACAACTTTTCCTGCACCCCATATGCTAAGCCCAATCAGATAACCCCCCCCAAGTCCCATGCAATCTGGTTTCCGACCTCCCCCCCACCCCTTCTTTTCCCCCCTCTCCCTCCTGCTTTCTTTCGTCTCCTACCAGAGAGCTCCTTTGCTGCGCCACAAGGTAGCAAGTCCCAGGAAAGGAGGTGATGAATGGTGCTTCCAGCTTCAGGAGCAGTCTACAAACAAAACACCAGAGACAGACGATAGGGCAGTAGCCGCTGCTGGAAAAGAAAGCCGGCTCTTTGTCCCAATCCTGCAGGGCTCATCTTAGATTCTTATCCCATTGAAATCGGAAGTCATCTATCAGCGCCTGTGAGCCAAGATGGCTCAACGGAACCTCCACGCACAGTGACAGTCCCCAATCGGGACCTGAAGCGGCTTGTATCCGTCTCCTCTCCTTGCTATGAGGCAGGTTGGGCTGAGAATGTGTAATGGGTCTGTGGTCACCGAGTGAGTTACCATGACAGAGCAGGGGATTTGGCAAGTTTTCCAATGACCGAGGGTGCGGCTATGCTGTCCTGTTCTCCCACAGCTGGCAAACCAGAATAAATTATGCAAAACGGTATAATAAATTATATATTCAACATCCCATCAGAAATGACTCAAGATTGCAAATGTGATCAAGGTTACAGAAATTAGCCTTTCTTGGTGCCGATCCAGGTGGGTAGCCATGTTGGTTTGCCGTAGAAGAGCAAGAGTCCGGTCCAGTAGAACCTTAGAGACCAACGAGCTTTCCAGGTTGTGAGGTTGCAAGAGTCCCTCTCACACCCTGGAAATCTAGTTGGTCTCTAAGGTTCTACTGGACCCAACTCTTGCTCGGCCTTGGTGCAGAATCCCTGTATGGAGGCCTGCCTTCATCCAAATGCTTCCCGAATGTTTGCAGCTCCCGCGTGGGTGCATGTGTCTAAACTTACCTGACAGACCCATCCTGATCTAGGTAGGGTTGCCAGCCTCCAGGTGGGGCCGAGAAGTTTCCCAGAGTTGCAACCAATCACCAGACTATGGAGATCAGTTCCTCTGGAGAAAATGGCTGCTTTGGAGGGTGGACTCTACGGCATTATATCTTGCTGTGGTCCCTCCCCTCCCCAGACCTCGCCCTCTCCAAGCTTCAACCTCAAACCTCCAGGAATTTCACACGCTAGATCTGGGAACCATAGATGCAAGGTAGAAAAGGATGGAGATTTAGCCTTCAAGAAACACAACATCCTGTTGAGGACAATTTCGGGACCATTTTCAGAACTCCACCACGCCTTCCCTTGGCAGTTAAATGCTACAACACGGGGCATTGGCTGCAATCCTCATGTAAATACAATTTCAAATTCAATTACCTGCCCCCCCCCAGTCTAGTTAAGTATCGGTATACAGCTATATCTCTCGCCTTGCGTCTACAGGTCTAAGATTCATTCCATCTGGCACTTAATTACTCTTTCCCACCAGTGCCCCACATCTTTTAGACAGCATGTGATACTTTGGGGTCTCTTGTACCCAAAAAGGAGGGTTTGTTCCAAAGAATACTAACCGTCATCCTTTGATACTTCCTGCCTGGCTCAGTTTATTATTAGAGGGGAGTTCTAGCAGCATTTCCAAAATCAATCTGTAAATCCTCATTAGGGTTGGAGGGGGGGAGTTTTTTTTAAAAAAAGAAAAAAATCTCACCATATATCTGATCAAAAAGGAGGGGGAAATGAAAAGAGAAAAAAAAAGATACGCCGTGCTCGGTATATTTTGAGTACTGCATTCTGTATTTTTGCAAGCTTATATTTTCCAGATGAGCAGTTTAGAAATCTGTGATGATGTGAAATAATGTACTGTAAGTTTGCTGTAAATGATATTAAAAGCACTATTTTCATTCACGGCTTGTGTTCTTGGATATGCTTTCCGTGATGCAAAACTATACCAGCAGCATGAGATAGATAAGGGGAGAGGAGAGGCATTTAGAGGGAGCCAGTTTGGTGTAGTGGTTAAGAGTGCAGGACTCTAATCTGGAGAGCCGGGTTTGATTCCCCACCCCTCCACTTGAAGCCAGCTGGGTGACCTTGGGCTAGTTACGGCTCTCTCAGAGCTGTCTCAGCCCCACCCCCCTCACAGGGTGTTTTGTTGTGGGGATAATAATGACATACTTTGTAAACCGCTCTGAGTGGGCATTAAGTTGTCCTGAAGGGTGTTATATAAATCGCATGTTGTTATTGTTGTTGTTACCATATAGTAAATACATTGTCAAGTGATGGCTTGTGTGAGTGAATGGGGCATCACTGCAAAGCCTATGGGTATAAGGAACATGACACATCTCAAACTGGCAGGTAGCACCAGAGATGCCTTCAGAAAGAAGCTTTCAAAATGTATTTTTACGTAAACACCACCTAATACTAGTTAGGTCTGCCAGTCAGGAACATTGGTGGGGCAGTGAACCAAAACTGGAGGAAACCTTTGGAAGGCTGAGGCAGAGGGAAACCATGTTGCGTGATGCCATGACATCAGCTCTGGGTGATGTCACAGCATTGTGCAGTGCTGTAGATATTCCCTCTGTCTCTATGGAAGAAAACATAGAAATTAGGGGAATTCCTAGAGCGTCACTCAAGCTTTTTGTTCCTGCTGCTCCATTGAGCTGAAGATGAGGGCCAGAACAGCAGAGGCCAGAGGCCTGGTCAGTCTAATGCTGGTGCAGCAGTCGCAGTCCTGATATACCTCTTGGGCGGATATTTTATTTAGGAAACGTTTATGCTGCCACTCCAGGAAAACTTCCCTGTCATGGCCTTCAGCAAACTTTGGTTTTAGTGGGCCTGAAGTGTTCTGGCCTGTACTCCCTCCCCTCCCACCTCCAACGCTCTGCCTAAGCAAATAAAGTCAGGCAGAAACAAACCGGCACATTCCGTTGCCTCAAGAGGAAACAGCTGAACAATCTCCGTAAGATTATTATTCTCTCCGCCGCGCCATCCTAGAGGACAAAAAAGCCACAAAGCAATTGCCAGCTTTGCGGAGACATTTCTGCTTTTGAAGGGAACTGTCTCCCTGAAGAGTTTAAACAACTGTTTCTGGAAGATGCTTCCAAAAAGCCAGAGTGCTTGTATCCTTAAAGATCCCCCAGAGAAGAGGTAGAAATGAGTTTTTCGTTTCCAGGGCCTTCATTTAACTAAGTAGCCTGTTGTCTCCGCAGTTGCAATGGCTCCTCCTTGTAAGCGATTCCCTGAAAATGAATGGATTCTTATCTACCTAAGCAGGACCCCAGGGAGTGCAGCAACTATATTGTGTGTGTTCTGTACCCACACGCATCTTCCTTCCATGTTGCTTCAAATTGTTTGGAACGGGGAAGGTGAAGGAAATGCTACACAGAAGCATAATTTTTCACATTAGGAGCGCATTAACCTCAGGCACAACCAGGGCTCATTTTGAGGGGGAACGCACAGGAATGCAGTTCCGGCAGTTTTCCAAAGAGGTCACGTGTCAGGTAGCCCCACCCACCTGACTCTCGGCCATTTCGGGCCTGTTTCGGCCGGGATTGGGGCCAAAACGGCCCGGATTGCGCCTCTGACAGGTGGTGGATCACTCTCCCACTCATCAGCGGCCCGATCCTGACCATTTTGGGCCCCTTTTCAGCCATTTTCAGCCCCCTTTTGCCATTTTGGGCCCAATTTTGGCCCTGAATGGCCAGGATTGGGTCCAAAACAACCAGGACAGGTGATGTCAGGGGTGTGGCATATGCAGTTATGCCAATGACACACTTCTGGTGATGGCAAGGGGCGTGGCATATGCTAATGAGTTATGCTAATGAGTTCCTGCAGCTCTTTTTCTACGAAATGACTCCTGGGCACAACAACTGAGCTGGCCTTGATACTAATGTAATTTCCCTCCCCAGTTCCACCACTGCCTCTAGTCAATTCCTACTGGCCTAGCGTCCTTGTCCACCCCACAACACTGAAGGAAAATTACCAAGAAGATGAAAGGAGTTATTTACTATCATTTAGCACAGCATTGACATGTTCTGTGGATTTATTTGTTTTAATGTATTTATTTAGAAGATGTATACGTCATCCCAGGCCACTGGGGCATAAGCCGGCATCTGCAATGGCATGGCCAAGGGAAAGGGCTGTGGCTCAGAGTGGAAATACACATTGCGAATTACCTGGGAATGTTCAAGTGCAGGATTTTATGTGTGGTCCTCAATTCACGTGCAGGCTGTCCTTTGCTTGGCACATGTGAATGCTGCTTTCATAAAAGCTCCCTTTGTGTGATTGCATTTGCAAGTGAAACAACCACTCGAGAAAAGAGTATGTATATGTGGGGCTGGAAAGACAGAAACTAGGGGACACGTACTCTTCGAGTGTGAGCTTTATCAAAATATTAGGGCAATCATCATAACTCCAATTTGTAATCGGTTCCCAGGTAGAAATGACAGATTCTATCTAGATAAGCTTTTAGCCGATAAGGACCATGAAATTACATTAAAGGTGGCAAATTTTGCTGTGCAAGCCATACGGATTAGGAAGTATTTTACAGGGGGAAATATTTAAATATTTTATAATGTTAAGGATTTTAATATTTAATAATTTGGTCTTAGGCACTCAGGTTTTAAGGTTTTAAATATTTAAGACTCTGTACCCTGAAATTTTAGTGAATAGATTTGTAAATAATATGACTTACCATGACTGGGTTGTATGACAGTAATAAAGATTGACTGACTGCATTTGCAAGTGAGTACGAACGCCACCACCGAGTCTCAGGTCTGTTTTTCAGCAAGAACTCTCAGAGATGGACACCTTAGAGCAAGTATTGTAGGCTCCTCTGACTTGCCAATTTGCATTTCTTTAAGGTGTGAGAAAGTGTCAAGATCTGCATTTCAATGAACGGAGGTGGGAGGTGTGGGAAGCCTGGAATACTTTTTAGCTGTAGTGGAAGAACTGATCGAATGTGTGAGTGTACTCAGGTGGAGCAAACTGAAGTGGGACTGTGCGAGCGAGTGCATGGGAAGTTGGGGGGGGGGACAGGTGAAATGAGGTTCACTTGAGCATCCCTAGGTACTTTGTAATGTGTATTTCCACCCTCAGTGGAAGAGCCTCTGCTTTGCATGCATAACAACAACAACAACATTCAATTTATATAACCACCATTCAGAACAACTTAACACCCACTTAAAGCGCTTTACAAAGTGTTATTATTATCCCCGCAACAACAATCACCCTGTGAGGTGGGTGCAGCTGAGAGAGCTCTGAGAGAGCTGTGACTGGCCCAAGGTCACCCAGATGGCTTCAAGCGGAGGAGTGGGGAATCAAACCTGGCTCTCCAGATTAAGAGTCCTGCCGCTCTTAACCACTTCCCCAAACTAGCTCCCAAGTTCCATCCCTGGCAACTCCAATTTCAAAAAAGGACCAGGCAGTGGGTGATGGGGAAAATCTCAGCCCGAGACCCTGGAGAGCTGCTGATATAACAAAAGTATGATCAGTAGAAGACAACTTAATGAGTGTTCATGCAAGTCTAAAGATTGGGCAGCATTGCTAAAGCGAAGCTAAGTTTTAGCAAGGATGTCTCTGCTGCCTGAACAGAAGAACAGCAGAGAATAATACACATAATGAATAAATATGGAGCCCTGTGGCGCAGAGCGGTAAGCTGCAGTACTGCAGACCAAGCTCTGCTCACGACCTGAGTTCGATCCCGGCAGAAGCCAGGTTCAGGTAGCCGGCTCAAGGTTGACTCAAGGTCAAGCTACAAGTGACGAATGAGGCTTGAACGGCAAGTGGATTGAGTGGAGGGCAAGTGAACAGGGAGAAATACACTTGTTGTTCAAGTGTCATTCGTCACTTGTAGCTTGGCCCACAGCCTTCCATCCTTCCAAGGTTGATAAAATGAGAGCCAAGCTACTAGTGACGAATTACACTTGCCTGGCAAGTGAACAGACTCACGTGTATTCCTCCCTGTTCACTTGCCATTCACTTGCGCTCCACTTGGAGCGCAAGTGAATGGCAAGTGAACAGGGAGGAATACACGTGAGTCTGTTCACTTGCCAGGCAAGTGTAATTCGTCACTTGTAGCTTGGCTCTAAGTCCCCAGCTTCCTGGGGGCAAAGTGTAGATGACTGGGGAAGGCAATGGCAAACCATCCAGTAACAAAAGTCTGCCAAGAAAACGTCGTGATGCGACATCCCCCATGGGTCAGTAATGACTCGGTGCTCGCACCTTTACCTAATGAATAAATATGAATCAGACGCTTGGTTAGGCTTAGAAATAAAAGCCATGTGATCCTGTGGGTTCAGACCATCCAAACATTTAAAATGGTACGAGAACTTTCAAGTTCTTCAGAAATCTTTCTCAGACTAGATATTAAAAAGCAAAAGAAAAGGGGAGGGGATTTGCATCAGGCCATGACGTAACGTGTGGAATACTGAGCAGGTAGGTTGATTTAAAATGCTTACAGAGCTCACCCTTGGCCTTCTGGGAGGAAGAAGCCAACGTATGAAAGCATCCAGTTGAAAAGACACACACAGAGCAGCAGATCAAATGTTTTTTGTACCAAACGAAACACATCCTTAAAAGGCATCCGAGGAAGAGAACTGTGGTTCTCGAAAGCTTGTGCTACAGTAACGTTGGTTAGTCTTAAAGGTGCTACTGGACTCTCTTCTATTTTTGCTACTACAGACTAACACGGCTCACTCCTCTGGATCTACATCCTTAAAAGGATGAGAGTAGAGGGGAAATGGGGTCATTATTCTATTATTAGAATATTATTCCTAAGTTAAAGACTGAAGCCTGGGTTCCAGTTTGTATTATAATCTAGAGGACTGTATCGAGGGACTCTGGAAATTGGAGGACATGAAAAGTTGAACTTTGTTCACCCCGAAGTGGTACTTGGCTGAATTCAAAGATATTATTTGCTTCATGTTTCTGTTCTCTGTGGCACCTGTGTGTTTGGTTATAAAAAATCCAGTTGTATCGTTCTGACTGTTGAGAGGCTTCGTTTTAATGAGATTTCTCAATGTACAATTGTCTTACAAGTTTCGTTCCTAATTTAGCCCCATTGAACCCATATAGAAAGAAGTTATACCGTAACAAAACCATTCTGAAGTACAGAAGAGCAGAAGGCTCCGTCGGCCTGCTTTTGTACTTCAAAAACCCCATCATGTTCAGCCACCACAAAGCTGCCTTATTATTCCAGACCTGTGAAATTTGTTCTTTGGTGATTGCCCTAGAAGGTCATAAGCATCTCTTTCTTTTCATTGTCCCCCCGCAGCAAGATGAGTACCCTGCATTCCCTCCACCCACCCCCTTTCGTCGTCTTCTTTTGAACGGAGCAGGTAAAGCCAGCTATCGCTAGGCAACGTGCCAGAATAAATATTCCACCGCCGAAAGAATGCATAGAAGAAGAGTCCTTATCTCTGAGTATGGTCGAGTTGCTTGTCCAGCCAATCAGAAGGCAGTCCTGAACAACATGTGACCATCCCAAGTTCAATGCCACCTAAACAGCCATGGATTGTACCTTGTCAGTGTTACCCTGCACAGGGGCGGCTGCCCTTACATGTGCACGGACGTAGTGGCGGTATAACTACTTAGGATTGCAATGTTTTTCACTCGGGTGTAGGCAAAATAAACAGATTCCCCTGTGCTCCCACCTATTACGTTAAAAGTTTAATGCCAGGTGCTTAGCGGTTCACTTATAGGCTCTGCATCCAGTTTTTTGTAGGTGTCAAGATATTGGTAACTTCTAAATGGACCCTGTTATCCTAGAAGTGTACCATCCCAGGCTTATCAGCATCTTAAAGAGGATCTTCCATTTTCCGGGCATGACCCCCTCCGCTCATTCAGGGGGACTGGGCACAAGTGCATTGATCAGTGGGGGAACATTTTAACCTTCCAGGACATTCAGTTGCTGATCTAAAAGTAGCAGTTATCCTGCAGAGGAATTTCAAAGGGAGATTAGAAAAATAGTGCTGAATTGCAACTGATAATGAAGCTCAAGACAATGCATCCTCCTGGATTGAATCAAGATCTAGGCTTCCTGTCTCATTACCAATGCTGATTTCTCTACACCCACCACCACTCTGCATACCCCACCCTATCCAATCATGCCAGCTATTGTCCTTCAGCAGGGCCCGCTGGAGATCCGGGCCCTGTGGGACCTGTTACAGTTTCGCAGGGCCTGTAAAACGGAGATGTTCCGCCGGGCCTTTGGCTGAGTGCCAGTGTGTGTCCTCCTCCTTCCATCTAAGACCACCACTTCTTCTGGGGCTGCCCTCGGCCATCTGCTATGCCCGTATACAGACTCCCAATATTTGTCTAAATAGCCTGCTCCTGGACTATTTTAATGATTTTTAAAAAGTTATTGTTGATTTTTTTTGTGTGATTCTAATGTATTTTTTAATGTTGTTAGCCGCCCTGAGCCCATTTGTGGGGAGGGCGGGGTATACATTGAATAAAATAAATAAATAAATAAATAAATTTTGTCACTCATCTGCTATTGTCATTTAGCATCGGACTCACATTCTAGCCGTATCTGAAGAAGTGAGCTGTGACTCACCAAAGCTCACACTCTGCCACGAATTTTGTTAAACATACAGAGAAATCTTAAGTAGTAAGTCGCAGTTCAAAAAGTCTGAAATGGATTTTTCTTTTTCTTTGACCCATATGCCTTTTAATAATTGGAGGCAGCAGCAGACAGTAGAAGGGGTTGTGAGAATGTAGTATAATCATATAAATGGATGTATCCAAATTCTTTCAGGTAAGTCCAAACAGCTGAGTGGCTCACCTGCTGCCTGATACTGACCAGCAAGTGAGATGTGAACTGAACTGGTGGCAAGTAATCAAGTGCCCCTACTTTAAAGACTAGTATTTGACTACTCAACTGAATGTGTGTGTTTTTTCCCCCCACCCAAGCAAATGACTAACCTAGTTAGCAATTGGATGGGAGACCTCCAAGGAAGACCAGGGTTGCAGAGGCAGGCAATGGCAAACCACCTCAGTTCATCTCTTGCCATGAAAACCCCACAAGGGGTTGTCATAAGTCAGCTGTGATTCAAGGGCAGGATTTCATTTTTCAGTGCTGTGGCAACAGAGTTTGCACCTTTGAAACAGGACCGATTCTCTGGTTAAACCACCCAAGCACATCACAATAAGGAGGGCACTGAATGTGCCACACAGGCTTAGCTGGCTCTCAGCCATAAGGAGCACAGGAAGTGATGGGCGCACCTTGCTTGGGGCATGAAAAGAGCTTGAATCAGCCTGTCCAAGCACATATCCCAGAATCCTTTTCAATGCACAGCAATTCCTGATAAATAAATCATATGTTAGCCCCAGAAACCTAATTAAAGGATTCCATGTTTGGGCCTTTAGCAGAGTTTATCGTTTAGCAGAGGATGCACAATTATAGGAGGTTGTGGGCTGGTTCTGCCAGCCGATGTGTGTGCAGGAATGAAAATAACAAAGCATACACTTGCTTGTACTTAGAAAGGAAATGAGAGTTCTTTATCGCAGGAACTCCATACTCTGATAGGAAAGGAGGAGAGACAGATCTTAACTACCTATCTAGTCTAAGGATGCACATGGAAGCTAGTACAAGTCCTGCATCCATGCTTCAAAGAGGGAGGGAGGAGAAGGAGGGAGATAGTGCCTGGAACAAAGCCAGGAAGACAAGAGGTGAGAGGGAGGAAGTCAGGAGGGGGAAATCCTGAGAACAGCCATCTACATATCAAAGGATAGTCAGAGCAGTAAACAGAGTGCCCTGACCTCTCTATCTTTCTAACTCTTTGGTTTGCCCGCCTCTGAAACCTGAGGAAAGGGACATCACTGAATCCTTTTCTTCCAACAGTTCTGTGGCACTTGTCAATGGCCCCTCAGTGGAGTAGCGGAAAGCTTCCCTGAGAAGAAAGAACACCTGTAAACCTGAGCAGGCCTCCTTAACTTCCTCCATCATCAAACCGTAAGAGCATTTGCAGAGCTCGCCCCCTTTCTTAAACAGTCAGAAGTTTCTCCCCACGTTTCACTCCTGATCTTCACATCGACATCAAGAGATGTGCCCGTGTCATAACAGTGGGGGAGAATCCTGCCCAGCCCTTATTACGGAGCAGATGGTGTCGCCTCCAGAATTCATTGCCGGCAGCCAGCCAAGATCATTCCAGGTCCGAAGCCATGCTGTGCATCGGCTGGAGATGCCGTTGTGAATCATTGCTACTTAATGAGCGGGAGGCTGGAGGTGAGGCATTGATGGAGGCGCCGTACCGGTAAGTCCTCCACCCGAGCACTGACAGAGTGGCTCGCTGTGAGGCTGATGAAGCCAGTTCACATAAGGCAGCAGCAGGCGTCTGCATGGGTCGCGGGGGGTATTTGTTGGGACCCAGAGACCGCCTCCAATTCACAGCTAGTGCATGTGCTATGACTCCCCATCCACTTAAGCCGCAGGGATCTTTGGGGCAATCTGCAGACATAGATTTCATAAATCAGAAGTAACAGCACCTGCCCTGCAATGCAATCCCTCTCTTCTTGAATACTTTGGAGCTCAGTGTAGCTGTGTAGTAGCAACAGGGGGCGGGGGGGGGAGCTCATCTTACATTCTTAAGGGGAGCAAAGCGGTACTGGGGTATAGGGAGTGGGTTGCATAACAGCCTCTTTTCCAAGGTCCATAAAACACAAAGGCATCAAGGAAGGAAGGAAGGAAGGAAGGAAATGCCACTCACGTTAATTTTAAGTCACCAAATCTGCATTGGGATGTGGGGCTAGAATGCACTCTAGCCTTCCCCCATTCGGCTCTCCTAGCTAGGCTATCGGCTGCTGCTGGTGAAGGAGCAGCAGATACAGTTAGCATTTGGGCAGAGCTAGGAGAAGGAGGAAACGGAAGGAAAGAAGGATGGTGGGCAATTGGTGGCTTCCTTTTAACCTCTAGAAGAAAAGCACCCAGGAAAGAAGAGGCTCTTGTTGTCTATTTAGTTCTCCTCAAAATCTGGTGCATTGGCAATTGCCTAGGTCGGAGATTTCGTCTGTCCAGAGAGAAAGAGGCACAGACACTATATGAAGTAGAATAACGGTTGACTGTTTGCCCTGGAGAAAGCCTTTTGTGCGAAACAATCATGGCTAGCAGGTTGTTGAATGGCGCCAGCCCCATTGGCGTTCCTCTTCAACACACAAGACTTCTATAAAGAATGAACTGAAGATATATTAAAACTTCTCCTTGCTCTGTGCACTTTATTGAGTGTGGTCTTCGTGGGAGCTTTGGGAGCCCTCCAGACTATTAGAATACTTTGTCTGGTTGTGGACTGAGTGTTTTCTTTACCTGTTGCTGTTTACCCAGATTGTACTACCATCAGTAGATGTGTATATGAGCTTTGCTGCTATTTTTGTACAGATGTGATTTATGAACTTTGAACGGTTACTATTGATGATATATTGATTGTTATCTATGTTTTGCACTTTGGACTTTGTCACTGTATAAATATATTTATTCTTCAAATTGTTTAATTGTTGATTGGGAGACCTTTTGTATTTAATTGCCTAGGTTTGCCTAACTGTTGGGCTGGGCTTGTCCTGCAACGTACCTTTTGCAGACCTAAAGAGATCTGCGATTTTTGTCAGGCTGTATCAATGCTAAGATATCCTTCACTGGGTGTCAGCCCTGGTAGTAAATACTTTTGCACAGGGCTTTTTTTCAGGGGGAACACAGTGGGAGTTCCGGCACCTCTTGAAAATACTCAGCAATAGTACTTGAAAATAATATTATTTCAAAGATTCCTGTGTGTTTCTTACTCATTTCCCTCTTGAAAGTTCCACCACCTCTTTTCCCAGAAACCACCCCCCCCTGCTTTTGCAGGTACTTGGGCTTTGCAGGGGGGATGAGGGACAGACATTTTAAGCCAAACGCTGTTGCAAAAATGAGTTTTGAGGAGAATGTTGATGAGGAAAAGGTGGCACCTCACAGGGGTTCCAGGCAACAGTTGACAGGGTGTGGAATGGACAGCGGCCCACCGTATGTGTACCATGTGCTTTGAATAGTTGAAATGTGCCTTAGGATTTCTAAGGAGAGTTGCCCTTAACTGGTAGATGCTGCTGAAAAGAGAGAGAGCCAGTTTGGTGTAGTGGTTAAGAGCAGCAGGACTCTAATCTGGAGAGCCAGGTTTGATTCCCCACTCCTCCACTTGAAGTAGGGCTGCCAGCCTCCAGGTAGTGGCTGGAGATCTCCCGGAATTACAACTGGTCTCCAGGCCACAGAGATCAGTTCACCTGGAGAAAATGGCTATTTTGGGGGGTGGAATTTATGGAATTATGCCATGCCAAGGTCCTTTCCCTCCCCAAATCCCACTTTTTCCAGGTTTCTCCAGGTTTCACCCCCCCCCCCCCCAGATCTCCAGGAATTTCCCAATTTGGAGCTGGCAACCCTAACTTGAAGCCAGCTGGGTGACCTTGGGCTAGCTCTCTGGAGCTCTCTCAGCCCCACCCACCTCACAGGGTGTTTGTTGTGGGGACAATAATAACATACTTTGTAAAGAGCTCTAAGTGGGCATTAAGTTATCCTGAAGGATGGTATATAAATCGAACGTGATTGTTATTGTTATTATTATTAAAATCAAAACACTGAAGTGGAAAATTCTCTTGTTGTACCCCCTAGATGTCTTCTCCAGCTGGTTCTCTCTGAATGATCCACCCTAGCAAAAATACTAGAACAGCAATGTTCTTTTTTGTGGGGGAGACATTCCCCACACACTCTTTGGCTTTTGAAACAAAAAAAGTGGATGACCAAAGAAAGCAAAGGCCAGTTCCATCAAACCATGAACGTGGTGCTGTCACACCAGTCAAATTGTGCCCACGGAAACATCAGCTCAACAAGGGGGAGGGCAAGACTATATTATCCTTTGACGGCTTTTCATAGACTTCAAATGTTTTTGCCGCTTGCAAAACATTTGTGCAGAGACTTAATTGCAAACAAACCCTCGGAAGGTGATCTCTCTGGGGAGAGGTGGCACAATGCCAAGGGAAACAAATCACTCACCCACTGGCAAATACATCACCAGACAGTACCAGGGTGGGAGTTCTCCGTAGTCACTGAGAAAGCCATTGTGGGCAGGATTACCAGCTTCCCACCTTTCCTTCTCCCCACACGTCTTTCCTTCTGGGGCAACGCTCAGATTAAAAATGCTCTACAGCTGCCTAGAGAAAGAATTAACCCAGGATGGTGATGGTTGGGAATTGACCCCCAACTCCATTAGCCAGTTGTGGGGTCTCCACTCCTCCAAGAACTTTTTTTTTTTTGCAAATAATTATGAGCGCAAAGCAAAATGCTCAGACAATGCTTAGGAGATTAAGGCCACCTATTATGAACCACTCAGCAAGAGAATCCAGCGAGACGGTCTTTTTTTTTTTTTTTTTGCAGCTCATTAGATTGCTATTCAGGCCCATCTTGTTTCTCTGCGGTTTTCTTCTGCCAGCACCTGGCATTGGCACAAGCAGAACTCCTCCCAAATATTCCTCCTTCCCCTTTCAATACTTGCTTTAAGCTCAAGCACCAGTAGGTGTAAATTTCATTTCATGTCTCACTTTTAATAACCAGGGGTGTTGCATTAGATCTAGAAGTAACCGATCAAAGAGAGCCAAGGTGATGTAGTGCTTAAGGAGTCGGACTAGGGTTGCCAGCCTCCAGGTGGTAGCTGGAGATCTCCTGGAATTACAACTAGAGATGGGCACGAACAGCAATACGAACTAAAAAAACCCACGAACAGCCCAATCTGCTCTTTGCGAAAAAGCTGTTCATGAGGCCCCATTCTAAACAAACAGATGGCCGTTGCAAGCCTCATTCGTTGCTGTTCGTTGCTGTTCGTCAAGCCAGACAGTCTGGCACCTGCAATCAATTCCCTTGGCAACTTAGGCAGGGACTGCCTGAACTCTGTCCGAACTCCTGCTATTGCCCTGGAAACCCCAATCTAAGCCCAATTTAGGTCTTCCTTCCAAGTGTGGACTGGAGCTCCAAATTTGTTACAAGAGGAAAAGACCAGGGGGGAGGGGGGCTCCCAGCTCTGGCTTTCAGGGAGAGACAGGTGCTGTAGAGAGACAAGGTGAGTGCATTGGAGCTTGATTTTTCTTTGTGCGTGGTGGGATAGGGATCTACTCCTTCAGGTTCCAGGGCTGCTGCCAGGCTCTGGGGCCAAGCTATTATTTATTATTGGTACATTTACTGCTGCCTGCTCAGGTAGGCTTTCTGGGAGTGGTGCGGTCGGGCCCCCATGAACAACGAACATGTTCGTGAACAGGATCATGTTCGTTAATGTTCATTGTTCATTGTTCATGGATGGCAACGAACAACGAACACCATGTTCGGGTTTTTTTCTGTTTGTGCCCATGTCTAATTACAACTGATCTCCAGGTGACAGAGATCAGCTCACCTGGAGAAAATGGCTGCTTTGGAGGGTGGACTTTATGGCATTATACCATTCTGAGGCCCCTCCCCAAACGCCACCCCCTCCAGGCTCCATCCCCCAAATCTCCAGGAATTTCCCAGCCTGGACCTGGCAACCATAAGTTGGACTAAGGGCCAAGCTACACATGACGAATGACACTTGAACGGCAAGTATATTTCTCCCTGTCCACTTGCCCTCCACTCAATCCACTTGCCGTTCAAGTGTCATTCATCATGTGTAGCTTGGCCCTCAGATCTGTGAGATCCATGTTCAAATCCCCACTTGGCCATGGAAGCTAACTAGGTGACCTTGGGACAATCACACGCTCTCAGCCCAACCTAGATCACATGGTTGTTGTGAGAATAAAACACAGCAGGGGCAAACGATGTTTTGTAAGCTGCTTTGAGTATCCAGTGGGGAGAAAAGCAGGGTATAAATATATCCAGACCCACCCTCTCAGCTTAACCCACTTCACAAAATCGTTGTGAGCATAAACTGGGAGAGAGAACAATATAAGATGCTTTGGGTCCCCAATCGGGAGAAAGGTATAAGTAAAATAAAATGTATAGAAAGAGAGGAGTTCAGGAAGTCTCTATGCTTCTTTAATTCTGTGGGATGTAAATGCTCAGAACTGTTCAAGAGGGCATTTTATAAAGGGAATAGGATTATATATGGATTAAAAAGGAATAGGGTTGTAATCTGTTGCAATAGATAGTGTCTGTATCATCTTGCTTTGTCTTCTACCTTGGTAATCCACTCTCTGCATTGTTTATATTATGTTGTGCCTTAGGCATCACTTTTTAATTTTGCAATTCTGTTGCACTGTTTATTGGATGTCTTATACTGGTTGATTGCAATGTTCTTTTAAAAAATATTTGGTGGTCCATGGGTGGGATACCGGGAAACACTATTCCCCTTGCTCGTCCTGTTTTCCTTCCATCATATAATCTGAGATTGTATCATGTCAGCCCCCTCTTGTCCTGTGCTGTGTGAGAAGAAGAATAGCAGAAGACCTCATTTCTGCCCAGGCCCACAGTGCAGTGGTTAGAGGGTTGGCAACGATCTGGGAAGGATAAGGGCACCCATGTGGGCAGGGCCTTTGAAAATGCACAGGTGGCATAATATACTTGGACTATAACCTCCCCCAAAAAAGATTAGAGAAAAGCAGGTTTGGGAAAAAAACATGTAAAGGAGAACCAATTCCCCCCCATTTCTCTCCCCCTCCCAAAGCACTGCAGCTTGGACACTGAGGCAGAGAAAGCAATCCATGTTGAAGCAGGCTGTCCTTTACAAATAGCTGTCCTAAAAACAACATAACACGGAATTTAGCAAAAGCAGTATGTGATTTTGACTGTACTAAGACTGCCAGCAGTTGCTATTTTCTAACACTTATTCACCAATTTTAAAAGTCAGTCTTTTGAAGGTCAATATAATCCCCCTCCTCCATCCACACCTGGGGGAGAAATTTATTCCTAATGGATATATGACATTTTAAAAAGTAGCAGACGAGATTCTCAGTTTCTCCTGTACCGCAGAGGCAAAATCGGGCGGCATATGGGGTATTAGCCAATCTGCCTTCCAAAACAACAGTTGGCATCAAGTTAAACTTGAACAGAGAAAAAGCTCTTCTTCAAGGGTAATAGCCGAGTCGAAGGAGATCCTCCTCCAATCAGTGCTGGTATTTCAACTGTATACTACAAAGCAATTGCATAGCTGCCTGCTAGAACGTCTCCCTGGATAGCTATGAGTGGAACTACAAGTGACGAATGACACAGGTTGGACACTTGTCAGCTTCCCTCAAGTTTTGGCGGGAAATGTAGGCAGCTTGGCGGAATGTTGGACAAGTGACAGTTGAAAAGTCCATTGGACAGCAGTCAGAGAGCCAAGCTGCAAGTCTAGGATGCCTACATTTCCCATCAAAACTTGAGGGAAGCTGACAAGTGTCCAATCTGTGCCTTTTGTCACTTGTAGTTCCACTTTATGGGCCAAGCTACACATGACGAATGACACTTGAACAGCAAGTGTATTTCTCCCTGTTCACTTGCCCTCCACTCAATCCACTTGCCGTTCAAGTGTCATTCGTCATGTGTAGCTTGGCCCTATGTCTTAAGCTCTGACCCTCCCAGTTGGAAAAAAAAACACTTAAGTGCCCCTTCTGAGAGGGACATCTCTTTGGGTCTGAGGCTGCGTTTGAACTCATGTTTTCTTGATGTTGCAGGAAATTGGGGTGAAACTCTCAATAGCTCTGATTTAGGACTGAGTGGTGAACTTTATTGCTGATGGGAGGCTATGGGTCTAAATATCCCTTTGACATATTGTCGAAGGCTTTCACGGCCGGAGAACGATGGTTGTTGTGGGTTTTCCGGGCTGTATTGCCGTGGTCCACGGCAATACAGCCTGGAAAACCCACAACAACTATCCCTTTGACGTTTGAGCTCTTTACAGTCGTAACGTTATTGGAACTCCTACTTGGACTGAGTGTACCACTTCAGCACATTGCCTTCCTGAGATGCACTATCTGTGGGAATAGGGCAATGTGCATATTATCAAGTTTCAGTATGTACAAACTGGTACCTACAACAAACCTGGATTTCCGATTGTACCTACCAAAGCTGGAAAATATGGGCACCAAAAAAAGACAAGTGCCCAAACCAGAATGAATGAAAAGTGCTTCTGGCACTGTAGATTCCAGCTGCCTCTCGTTCAAGAGCTAAATTTCAAATGCAGGGACCTTGCTTGATAAGGGGACTGTCAGGGCTGGCACATCCATAGAGGCAGGACCGGCAGCTGCCTTGAGTGCTGAGGCACTGGAGGGGGTGCCGGGGGCGGCTGGGGGCAGGGGCGCGTGCTGTGGAGCTGGCAGCGGCAGTGCTGTAGAGCTAGGAAACCACCCGCGTGTTGCCTTGGCTGCCTGCCGCCCCAGCCCGCAGCTGCTGCAGCCTCCCAGCCCTCCCATTCAGCTGCCCCATGCTGCTGCTGCTGCCGCCACCAGCACGCACTCCCGGCTGGGCACAGAAGCTGCGGGCCAGGCGCAGCAGGCGGCCAGAGTGGCGTGCAGAGCAACTGAATGGGACGGCTGGGAGAACGCACGCACGCCAACCCAGCTGCCTGCTGTGTGACATCATCACACAGTCCAGGTGCACACGCGCAGGGGGGCAGCAACAGTGCTGAAGCTGCCCCTGGCCTCAGGCACCAGAAAACCTGGCACCAGGCCTAGGGACTGTGCACACCTGCCCTTTTATGTATCCATGGACTCTTTGTTCCCAACCACCAGTTTGTCATCCTACAAAAATGTCTTCAAAGCCCACGTTTGGTGAGGCCTTTGGGTTCACTATTTAATTTTCATTCTCAGTCACTCACTCTCTGCCTAACCTACCTCACAAGGATGTTGTTATGATGATAAAACTAAAGAGGAGAGAACAGTGTTGTAAACTGCTTGGGTCTCCATCAGGGAGAGAAGCAGGTTATGAACAGACAGGCAAGTAAAGAGTGTCTGCCTCAAAGAAATGCATAGGCTGATCTGATCTCTTTGCTAGGTGGAGAGCTAGAGGGCCATGGAAAATGTGGGCAATGGATAATTTCCTAGAAACTCCCTCCTGGAATTAAGGGAGCTGGGACTTTTAGTTTGGGGGAAAAGGCAAAGGGATAGAGATGTATGCATGGGGTGGAGAAAGTGGATAGAAAGTGGATAGAGGGAGGATTATGTCCCAAAATTCTAGAACTCAGGGAAGTAGGGGTGCCAACTTCCAGGTGGTGGCTGGGGCGGTCCCAGAATTACAACTGATCTCCAGGCCACAGAGATCAGTTCCCCTGGAGAAAGTGGCTGCTTTGGAAGGTGGACTCTATGGCATTATAACCTGCTGAGACCCTTTCTCCAAACGCCGTCCTCCCCGGGATTTTACCTTTGCCTTCCACATATTCTGAGAATCACACCAGACTGGCTTAAACTCACATAAACTTTTGTCTTATTTCAAAGGCAAGATTCCTCCACGATAGTCAGCTCACACATTCAGCTTTCCGACGCCAGTTATTTTTATTTATTTCTTTACTTTGTTTATAACCCGCCATTCTCATCGAGACGCAAGACGGATCTCAAGAGCAGAACAACGAAACGACACACCCATGCATGCGTGAATCCACCCCGGTGCCTAGAAACCAAGGGACGTCCGTGCTCCTCTTCACTCCCTCTGATCAAAAAGTCTCATCCGCATCGTGACACCCCCTCCCTGCTGCCCCAGACATGCTTTCCAACCTAATTAAGCTTAACATTATCACTGTTTGTATCACATTAAAATCCCACACGGCTCTCGGCAGCAGACAGCGCAAAGTCAACAGCGCATCTTTTAAAGAGAAACAACAGATTTGAGTTCAATTAAAAATTCATTAAAATGCAAATTAGCTTCTGATCTTCTCTCCACTTGCTTTTGGATACCTTCCTCAGCGTGGCATTTTTGTTTACAGATGGTGGTAGGAAGAGGCAAGCCCAGAAAGTGCCTTCTCTTTTTTTCTACACATAGAGAGAGACACACACACACAGAGAGAAACACAACCTGTTTAAAATGGTGCCTAATCTTTATGTTCTATTAGGCAACGATCAAAGTATGAGAAATCTTACATGAAGATTCCTGCAAATCAAACTTCTGTTAATGACAGAGGAGTAAGCCAGGCTTTTCTTCTGATCAGTTGGCAACCCTGACTACAAACATCCTTTCTCCCATTCAGCAACATCCTTTTTAATTTCTCATTTCTGTAGCTCCTTTTCACTTGTAAGAACAGAATGGAAAGAGTGTACAGTGGCTGGGATTTTCCTCGTACTTTGGCCTCCGGTAGCGCTCCCATGCTTTTAGCGGACACATGACAAGCAAAATTCATTACAGAAGGGGTAGCCAAGTAAATCTTTTGGAGCAAAACAAAGCAGAAGTCCAGGGGCTTCATCAAGACTAACAACACTTATTCCAGCATGAGCTTTTGTGAGTCAGAGCTCACTTCTTTGGATGTTATGTTATTCCACATTTTACAGGGAAAATTACAGAAGAGAAAGGGGGAAAGAGAGGAGTTGAGGGACAGAGGTTCTCCAATGAACGTATTACCATCATGGTGGTAATAACCTGAATTTGATGGGGTTTTTGCACTCTTAGAGATTTTAAAGGCTAAAGGTTGCATCCCAAGCTTGGTTACACCAGGGCCGTTTCCACACAGCTTACCTTGGCCGTTTCCAGACGGCTTACCTGGCTCCGGAACGTTGCGCCATCTTGCGGGGAAAACGCGAAATATCGCGTTTTCTCGCGCGAGTTTTGCGCGACGTCGCAACGTCGCGCAAAACTCGCGCGAGAAAACGCGATATTTTGCGTTTTCCCCGCAAGATGGCGCAACGTTCCGGAGTCAGGTAAGCCGTCTGGAAACGACCCTTGTTCCGGAAAACAGCAAAACCTTGCGTGAAATTGCGCAAGAAGATGTTATCACGTCTTCTTGCACGATAACAGTGTCTTCTTGCACGATAACAGCGTCTTCTAGTGAGATTTCGCTGTTTTCTGGAACAAGGTAAGCTGAGTGGAAACGGCTCAGTATAGGATTACATACTTTCCAACATTTCATAGTTAAAAATAGGCCACCCTCCAAAACGGCAGTATATCACTGAAGGCATTTTTAAAAAGTATTCATTTATTTTATGTCATTTATAGTCCGCCTTTCTCACGGAGACTCAAGGCAGATTACATAGTGTGAGATTAGTATAATCAGTATCAAGGACATTTCCATAAACAATGCCATAGGATAAATAAATACAAAGTTTACAAAGTTTACAAAGACATAGCATTAGCAAGGATCCAATACAGCGTTGAAGAATTGCTGAAACAGAACATAATCAATTCTAGGACTTACATTAGACAACATGAAGCACAGGTAGTATATAGGCGTACATATTTAAAGCAACAGATAATATGTAAGGTAACATAGTGGTGAAGTCTATGGTCCCTAACTCATTAGCGAAGCAGCTGAGACCCCCCCTCCCTACAGTACCACCCTCCTATCTGAGTAAAAAGCCTTTTCAAATAATTCGGTTTCGCATCGTTTGCGGAAAGCCAGGAGAGTGGAGGCTCTCCTGACCTCCTAGGCAGGCCGTTCCACAGGGTAGGGACCACCACAGAGAAAGCCCGTTTATGGGCTGCTGTTGATTTCGCCCATGTGCAGGCTGGCACCTTCAAGAGACCCTGTTCAGATGAGCAAAGCTGCCATGGAGGAACACAGGGAGGGAGGCGGTCCTGTAGGCATGCTGGGCCACGGCCATGAAGAGCTTTGTATGTAATAAATATTTATAACTTAAATATTTATAACAACAACAACCTTGTGCTTATAGCACTCTTCAGGACAGAGTAGTGCCACACTCAGGGCGGTTAACAAATCAGTGTTATTATTATCCCCACTACAGACACCCTGTGAGGCTAGTGGGGCTGAGAGAGCTCTGAGAGAGCTGCGACTGACCCAAGGTCACCCAGCTGGCTTCAAGCGGAGGAGTGAGGAATCAAACCCGGTTCTCCAGATTAGAGTCCCGCGCTCTTAACCACTATACCAAACTGTCTCTACCCCTGCTTTTCACACCTATGAGAACCCAAAGGAGCTTACAACATCATTCTCCCTTCTTCCACTTTATTATTACAACAAAAGCCCTGTGAAGTAGGTTAGGCTGAGAGTGCGTGACCGGCACAAGGTCTCCTAGTAAACTTCCTTGGGAGAGTGGGGATTCGAACTTGGGACTGCCAGATTCTAGTCCGTCACTCAAACCATTCCAGCATATATTACATATATCCTCTGTCACTGGTGTCTGAAGCAAGAAGCACGAGTCTATTCCTACAGTTTGTTTCCTTTTAAAACTGAGAAGCGTGCTTAATCTCAGAAGAGATCAGGTTCAGCTTTTAGACTAGCAGCAACTCAACGACATTTAGCAACATTTACTATTTAGAATTGGCAACTTTAGGAGGTGATGGAACGGGAGCGAATATGTCGCGTCATATTACAAGTGTCTGCTCATTAGCAATATTTTTGTAAAAGTCTTACCCAACGGCAATGGAGGGGAAATTATCTGCTACAGTCAGGAAGTAGAAAAAAATAATTGTTCTTAGCAAGTAAGAATAGTTGGAGCCCCTGGATTGAGGTCATTTCGTTCACAACGAAATTTCTGCTTTTCTAGGCTAAGCTAATTGATATAGAAGCTTAGCAGGAAAGAGAGAAAAGGAGAAATGTTTTGTATCTAGGTTTAGGGAAGTCAAATATGTAATGTTTTGTTCATCGGGTCAAAGAAACTTAAATGTATTACTGTTTTACTCCCAAAACTATCATAATTGTACTCAGGGCTTTTTTTCTGAGAAAAGAGGTGGTGGAACTCGGTGGGTTGCCCTCGTAGAAAATGGTCACATGGCTGGTGGCCCTGCCCCCTGATCTCCAGACAGAGGGGAGTTTAGATTGCCCTCCATGCCGCAGAGGGCAATCTAAACTCCCCTCTGTCTGGAGATCAGGAGGCGGGGCCACCAGCCATGTTACCATTTTTGCCAAGGGCAATTTAAACTTTAAAAAACTCCCCCCTTGTTCCAGCTGACCCAAAGTGACATCATTGTGCAGTCTTGAGTTCCACCACCTCTTTTCCCACAAAAAAAGGCCGTTTAACAGAAAGGTCACCCCTTAGCGGCCTGTGCCGCTATCCATCTCGGCTGTCTATTGCACTGGGTTCATGGCAGTTCTCTGCCACATAAAAACTAACTGGCGGGTTCCAGAGGGTTGACACTGCAAAAGGTGATGTGTGTTTTGTGGCTTTGCAAAGTCAAAGTGGGGGGAAATCTGATGTGACCCATAACTATTATCGAGTGGACTGTCATTATATAAACAGTACAAGTAGGGCTTTTTTTCAGCTGGAACACGGTGGAACGGAGTTCCGGAACCTCTTGAAAATGGTCACATGGCTGGTGGCCCCGCCCCCTGATCTCCAGACAGAGGGGAGTTTAGATTGCCCTCCCCGCCACTGGAGCGGCACGGAGGGCAATCTCAACTCCCCTCTGTCTGGAGATCAGGGGGCGGGGCCACCAGCCATGTGACCATTTTCAAGAGATTCCGGAACTCTGTTCCACCGCGTTCCAGCTGAAAAAAAGCCCAGCTTGTAATGTTTATATTGTATAAGATTGTATAATTTTCAATTTAATGTCTAATTTAGAATCCGCATAACTTTTATACTATGCACTTACTTTACTATATTTTTTTAAAAAATAAAATTTTATATTAAAAAAAGAGATTTCTGCTTTTCTTATCCGCTTATGAGAAGCGAAGGTCCATGCAATTTTTTTTAGCAAATCTGGACTTGATCCTGATACCACTTATATCTGTTATTTAAAAAGAACGCCTTGTGCATTTAAAAACAAGTTCAAGCTGGTGTTGTGTAGTAAGCAAGAGAATAAGCAGCAATAATAGATAACATTTATTACTTTTTTTTAAATCATGCACTTCCTCTGGAGAACTGCAGGGGGCAGACATGGGCCACCCCTTCCATTTGATCTTTACAACACACCTGTGATGTAGGTTAGGCAGAGAGAGGATAAGTGGCCAAAGGTTACCTAGGAAGTTTCATGGCAGAATGAAGATTTGAACCCAGGGCTCCGCAGTCCTTGCATGACTCTCTAACCACTACACCACACTGACCCTTTGCCTCTGCTAAAGCTTTACCAGCATTATGCAAGCCTCTCTCTCTCAGTGCTTCCATCTATAATATGGGCATAATAATACTGGCTCAACTTGTAAGGCAGACGTTACAAGATAAGGTGTGTGAAGTGCTTAGAACACTGGAAATGCAATATACATGTAAAATAGAATTATATTCAAATATATCAGGCCACTGTGGCTTAATACAATGTCATAAATATCTAAGAATGTGCACATTGCTTTGCAGCATCTGACCAAAGAGTTATCTAGTCTTGTGTCCTTTTACCAGCAACGACCAGTCAGATGCCTTTACTGGCTTGCTTGTTTAGTGCCTTTTACCCCATTGTTTTTTTCCAGTCGGGATCCAGAGATGCTAACAAAAAAAATACAATATATTTTAAACAAATTGAAATAAACTACAATATAAAAACTAAGAAAAAGTATGCAAAATATCCTTGGCTGGTGTCCTCTGGGTTGGAACATCAAGCCACAGCCACGAGCCATGGGCTGGGGATCGGCTTTTCAGTCCCGTGATGGGGATGGGGGATCTGCCCCCAAACTCTCCCCCCCACGCTTCTCACCTGATCTGGCCAGGGAGGAGAAGGTGTGGGAACGTGGCAATGGGGGGCACGCCCACTTCGCAGCACCCCCATGTTGCGCATGATGTGGAAGCGATGGGACATGATGGGGGCTGATTGAGTAAAAATCTGCCCCCAATTTAGCGTTTGAGGTCGATATTGATGCAATTGGCCTCCATGGTGAGTGCCCCTCCCCGTGTGACTCCCCCCCAAACCCCCTATCCCCCACTTTCACCCCCAAGGAACCTAGCAACCCTAGCTGAGGGACAAGAACACTTAGAAACATTTGAATCATATCCCTGTAGGCTTCCAACTGCCCAGTCCTGCCAGAGAATTTCCTGCCCTCAAGAAATTGAACAGTGGGAGAAAAAATGCCCTCCATAGTGATACTCTAGGATGCTCTAGGATTTTTTCTTAGAATCATAGAGCGGGACCACAAGTGACGCCTGACACAGGTTGGACACTTGTCTGTTTCCCTCAAGTTTTGGCGGGAAATGTAGGCAGCTTGGCGGAATGTTGGACAAGTGACAGTTGAAAAGTCCATTGGACAACAGTCGGAGAGCCAAGCTGCAAGACCAGGACGCCTACATTTCCCATCAAAACTTGAGGGAAGCTGACTAGTGTCCAACCAGTGTCAGGCGTCACTTGTGGTCCCGCTCTTAGAATCATAGAATCATAGAGTTGGAAGGGGCCATACAGACCATCTAGTCCAACCCCCTGCCCAGTGCAGTACCGTCTCTATAGACGGTACCATAAAGATTGGAGGTATTCCTAGAGCAATACCCAGAAGTGACATCACACTCTCCCCAAATCCCACCCTCCCTAAGCACCGCCTTCTCTTTTCTCCCTGCATTTGTCTAGGCAATGTTCAGAACACTACATTCTTGGCCTGCACACAAACTTTAAATGCTTACGCAGCCTGGATCTTACCACTTGGCAGCCATCTTTCCCCGATTCCTCATCCTGTCGAAAGTGCCCCCACCTGTGCTCAGGATTTAAATATCTGCAGAAGGCCAATAGTGCTGGGCCATCCTTTTTACCGAGCAGGTTCAAACGAAGCCCCTGTTGCACCGGACCTCGAAGCAGCAATATGGACCGAGAAGGGGGGGAGCCTGACTGGGGCTCCCATGCCGATGATAACTAACAGGGAGCCAAGACGACGTGGAGTATTTGGCACATGGGTGGCTTGGATGGAAAAATCAGCCCTGTTCCAGGAGCAGGAAAAAATTCCAGGATTCTGAACAGCTTTAATAGTTGCACAAATCAAGCAATTGGAAGTAGAGCATCCGTTATTTCACCGGCACGATGCTCGTCTTACATGCACGTCTTGCTCGGAAAATTATTATGCGCTGAATATCTCAGTAAATGCTCGGCAGACTTCATCAGAAGAACCCCAGAGATGCAACTAAACGTTCATCAGGCCATGTCTTGATTTCGAGACATTCCAGAGTCACCCTAAGAGCTTTTTTATAACTGCTGTATGTAAATCCAGCCTCTGCCGCAAGTTCATTAGGTGTCCTTAATTGCCACAAAGACATGCGGAATATATGGCAAATGAGACTTAATTGCAAACTAATTGACTTGCTATAGTTATCTCGTGACACGGCAATTAAACTATTTGGGGGGTAGATTAAATGAGAATAAAAATTTTATTGGGTCTGCTATCAACAGGGATAAGTCTTTTGATGCAAGCTGATAGGGCCTTTGAAGTGAAAGAGGCTGGTTTCTGCCAGCAGTGTGAGTGAGATTTGGGAAGCCATCATCATCATCATCATCATCATCATCATCATCATCATCATCATCATTATGATCATCATCATCACAATAACATTTGTTTCATACACCACCCTTCAGGACAACTTAACACCCACTCAGAGCAGTTTACAAAGTATGTTATTATTATCCCCACAACAATCACCCTGTGAGGGGGTGGGGCTGAGAGAGCTCCGAGAGAGCTGTGACTGACCCAAGGTCACCCAGCTGGCTTCAAGCGGAGTAGTGGGGAATCAAACCTGGTTGTCCAGATTACAGTCCTGCCGCTCTTAAGCACTACACCAAACATGGGCTCCACAATTCCACACATGGTGCTCTTGAAGATCCCTCTTTCACCTTTGCTCCTTGGTAGGGTTTCCAGGACAGTTGGTGATTGTTAAAAGGATTGGGAAGGGGTGGGGTGGGAGCACATAGGGGCGCAGGTACTCACTGTTCCTATTCTCGCACATGATCATCAGTGCACACATGCTGCTGCTTCCTGCACAATGACATCAGAAGTGACATCATCACACAGCGCACGAGAGTGTGTGTGAAACTATTTGCCCAGAATCCCTGCTGATGGCGGGTAATCTCTGGGAAGCCTGCCTTATTGTGCCAATTGCTACTGATCGGTGGGCAGAGAGGCAAATTGCTGGGGTTTTGCCTGCTACTGGCGGGCCTCTGTTAACCCTACTTGTTAGGGGTTCCCAAAAGGGGGGAATGCACTTCTTGGAGGTAGGGTTCCCAATTGCTCAGGTCTGGTGGGGAATTCCCTGTCCCCATCCCAAACCTTCCATCCTTGAAAAATTAAGGGCAGGGGCGGGGGAAGGTCCTCCATAGCGACACTCTAGGAATTTCCTTGGTCTCTATGATCTCTATGGTCTACCATAGAGATTAGAGACATTATTAAAGCATCACTGAGAAGAGACATCATATCCTCCCCCAAACTCTGCCCTGCCCAGGCACCCTCCCCCAGATCTTCCAGTGTTTGCCTAGAAGGTATTGAAAGCCCGCTTGAGGGACATTGTAAACCACTGAGGTAATGCTTATCTTCTTGCAATCTCTTCTTGCAATGTCTGCACTGTGTATTGGGGTGGCTTCAGGGCTGTGATCCTGCAAGGCAGGCAATAAGCACCAATCCGGTGTGATCAGCAGTAGCAATGGTTAGAGTGGGATTCCTGGTAGTTATTGAGATCTTTGGTTGAGCTCTCTTTGTCTGTCACTCGCTGGCAGGGTTACGCTGCTAGGATGTCATACTAACTTTAAACAACAACTGCACACAGAATAATGGAATTCAGAGGAACAACTGTATCCTAGCTGCCTAACACACTAAGCTTGTTTATATATTTGTGTAGGAAATCGGCAGAGTTGTCTAGAGATTGCGCATTGGAAGTAATGAGAATAGACACACACTCCAGTGTAGCTCTGTAAGAATACTTTACTAAAAGGGATAAAAATAGGGTTACTTTGTAAGAAAATAATAAATTGCTAAATAGGCTACATCTTGATAGAAAAGTAACTGAGAGAGAAAATGAACAACAAGAACTGAACAACAACTACTAAAGACTGAACAAATGGCAATAAAACTTCAGTACAAAGCATCAGTTAATTGCCCCCCCCAATAAACAACTTGTCCAATAGAAAATCCTAATTCTACTTCATTATGTTTAGACACTCCTATGATGGGAATCCTTGCTCGAGGCCCTTGTGGTTACATGCAAAGTAAGGACCAAACTACACGTGACGAACGACACTTGAACAGCAAGTGTATTCCTCTCTGTTCACTTGCCCTCCACTTGCTCTCCACTCGATCCACTTGCCGTTCAAATGTCATTCGTCACTTGTAGCTTGGCCCTAAGTTCACCAATTAAGTAAGCGACACAAATAGCTTAACTCTTTCACGACTGAAACAGAAACACTTGCTAAAACCCAACAATTTGCCTATTTAGTTATATGTTTTATTATTTTAAACATTCATATTCTGAAACTCCAATCAGAAATATCCCATCAGAAAGGATGTACAATCACTCCCAACTGGCGATGAATTAGCAAAGGAGGATCAGTGTAAATAGTGTACATAAACCTGAAAGGCAGAGATCGTTATTTTCCGCTGTGATGTTGCCATTCCTGATTGAATCCGGCAGCGTCGAATCAAAATCCCAGCACTGCAGTTCGTCTGTGAAGTCTCCCTCCACGCCTCTTCTATAGAACTGTTGCAACCTTTTTGATGAATGTCTAGGAAAATTGATCGGCTCCCTCTCCAGGTTCTGAGAGTAGAGAGATTTCCCTTCTGCACAGCAGAAGCGTTCTCCTGACTACCAGGTGCTGGAAAAAGAGCACCGTTTCTCTGCCCTGCTTCTGAACTTGTTTTATTAACATTATTTATAGTCCGCCTTTCTCACCGAGACTCAAGGCAGATTACACAGTGTGAGTCACTACAGTCTGTTTCAAAGATATTTCCATAAACATGTAATGGGTATGTACGTGCAAATCTGCAAAGATTTTAAAAAGCATCAGAAATCCAATACAGAGCTGAAGAAATGCTGAAACAGAGCACAACCAGTTCTAAACTATTAAAATTCTAAATATTAAACTCAGGCTAACATATTAAACTGCATAGAACTACCCAGTAGCATCATACTTAAAGCAACAGATCTCTCTTTGTATTCTTCATTCTTTACTTTTTTCTTCTATTTTTCTGCCCTTTTTACTGAGCATTTAATTTTATTAATAAAATTAAAATGTCCATTTTTTAAAAAAGCAGCAGATCAGACACAGTAGGACATACTTGAAGCAACAGATCGGACATCTTTGAGACTACCTCCTTACAATACAGTCCTATCTGGGTAAAAAGCCCGCTTGAATTATTTGGTTTTGCAGCGTTTGCAGAAGGCCATGAGAGTGGGAGCTTTCCTAATGGCATTGGCATATTACCTGGGAATAGTGGACTAGGTAGCCCTTTGGTCAGATCCAGTAGCGCTGGATTCCTGGTACAGGAATAGGACAGCCAGCCTCCAGGTGGTACCTGGAGATCTCCTGGAATTCCAACTGATCTCCAGGCCATAGAGATCAGTTGCCCTGGAGAAAATGGCTGCTTCGGAGGGTGGACTCAATGGCATTATACCCTGCTGAGGTTCCTCCCTTCCCCAAACCCTGTCCTTTCCAGGCTCCACCCCCAAAATCTCCAGGAATTTCCCAACCTGGAGCTGGCAACCTTATACAGGAATTAGATCTGGAAATATCATTTAAAAAATTAATTCCACCAGTGTTCTGGGCTCCTATGGCTCCATCCTGTATCTCAACTGATCTCTTTTCAGCTGAAAAGAGAAATAACTTTTCTGATTTTCCTACATGTGTTTCTTTGGTTCTGACACTGGTGGTGGCTGGAGTCACATAGTTGATCTGAAACAATCTCCATGTGGATGGAATCCTTAATTTGGGCTAGAACTTTCCCCCCTGACATGCTCACTTTCTGCACACAGATTGGTTTTATTTTTTTAATATGGGGGATTGCTTAATGCCGTCTCTTACTTGTACTCTGAAATATCTAGGGACGGTTAGACCATATGTGTTAACTCTGACCTTAAAATATTCAGGAATAGACCACATGTGTCGACTCAGGCCACATCTTCCTTTTAAAATACTTAATAGTTGAAGATGGATTCGGACATGGATTTTGAAATAATGATGCCTATATTGGTATATCTTTCAAACGAGCACAGCAAAGAAGAAGAATGTTAATAGAGCTTGTATTACAGTAATCGTGGCACCAATTCATGCAGCAGCCAGAAACAACCAAGATGGTAGAGATATAGTGGTTAGCAGGGCTCATTTCAAGGGGGAACACACAGGAACGCAGTTCCGGCAGTTCCCCAAAGAGGTCACATGTCAGGTGGCCCCGCCCACCTGACTCTTGGCCATTTTGGGCCCATTTCGTCCTGGATTGGGGCCAAAACGGCCCAGATCGGGCCTATGATGGGTGGTGGATCACTCTCCTGCTCAGCAGCAGCCCAATCCTGACCATTTCGGGGCCCTTTTCGGCCATTTTCCGCCCCTTTTTGCCATTTTGGGCCCAATTTCGACCCAGAATGACCAGGATTGGGTCCAAAACAGCCAGGATAGGTGATGTCAGGGGGTGTGGCATATGCAAATCAGTTGTGCTAATGAGACATTTTTGGTGATGTCAAGGGGCGTGGCATATGCTAATGAGATATGCTAATGAGTTATGCTACTGAGTTCCTCCAGCTCTTAAAGTGTCGGACCCAGGTTCGAATCTCCACTCTGCCATGGAAGCTTGCTGGGTGACCTTGGACAGTCACCCGCTCTCAGCCTAATCTACCTCCCAGGGTTTTTGTGAGAATTGGAAGAGGGGAAGATGCTGTGAGTTACTTTGGGTCCCCACCGAGGAAAAAAGTGGGGTAGTGAAGTAAATAAATACATTTCTAGATAAATGCAGCAATGCAAGCATCATTACCTTAGAAGAACAAAATAAACATGACTTTTCTGAATGGAAGGGACTGCATCCGAATCAGGTAATCATGTTGCTCCAGTGCCAGCCAGATAGACCGTAATGCCAGTACACTGGCATCAAATTCCAGGTAACAGGTGGTGGTTCAGTTTCTTCACCCACATTTTTCTACCTTTCTGATTTTGTCTGGGCCTTGGTTAATTGTCAAATGGAGAAAGAGGAAGATGTTTTAGGAGGAGAGATGGCTACACGGAGAATGATGTTTGCAACCTGGCAGGAAGCTTTTCACATGCAGTTGTCCATCTCTTTGCAAATTTAGGGCGTTTGAGTCATCCACCCAGCTTTCTGAACCCAGGAGACAAAGACAAAATTTGCAAAAAGGTCTCTTGTTTTAGATCAAACAGTTTGCTCTGATAGTGGTAAGTGGGATACAACCAAGCCGGGCAGTGCTATTTTGCAACATGCTAAAGGAAGAGGAAAAGAAATAATGGGCAATTATCTTTGTGGTATGTTTACGGCAATTGACAGTCAAATGGTTGTTTACACAGCCCGTTCTGATTTCCCTTTTTCTCTGACAAAAGCAAAATAAGCGCAATTTCCACCACCACCCCAAATCATCAGATATATTTTGCACTCCCTTTCATTTGCAATTCTTTCCTTGCTAGTAGAAGATAGTTTTATTCCCTACTGATTGTTATCCCTTTTGTGCAATTTAATCCTGTTCCATTTTTTTCCCTCTGAAAAAACGTGCTAATGATAATTTGGCAGTAGTTGGCTCCCTGCTCAAGATGGTGAATAGGACAAATCAAGATTCCAGATTTTAGTTGCAGCTGAGACGAAAATGTTCACACATTTTTTGAGCTCATGTTTGAACAGGAGATATTAAAATAACAACAACAACAACAACATCTGATTTATATACCGCCCTTCAGGACAACTTAATGCCCACTCAGAGCAGTTTACAAAGTATGTTATTATTATCCCCACAACAACAATCACCCTGTGAGGTGGATGAGGCTGAGAGAGCTCCTAGAAGCTGTGACTGACCCAAGGTCACCCAGCTGGCTTTGAGTGGAGGAGTGGGGAATCCCGCACTCTTAACCACTACACCAAACGGACCAGGTAGGCTGGTCTGGAAGACCACCTTGTACTCCTCTGATTGTCGCACAGCTTCCAGCTAAATACTGAATGGAGACATGGGCCTTCTCCTGTTCGTTGCTCTCAGCATCCAGTACAAAAATGTATACAGCTTCTAAATGCGGAGGTTCCATTTACCTATCATGGGTGCATGAATAAACCTTTTATACAACCATTTAAGTGTAGCAGCCACAGGTAAATCTTATCACAGGGAATTCTGTGTTCTGTGAATAACAATGAAATCCTAAACAGTTACTCCAGTCTAAGCTCATTGATTTCAATGGGCTTAGACTAAAATAACTCTGCTTAGGATTTCACTGTCAGTTTCGGTTTTCCTGGTAGATCTACTTTTTTATTCTTTCCCCATCCGCATTTTTTGTTCCTTTTCGTGTCTCCCTGCCCTCATCTCCTCCTGTGTCTTTCCATAAAACTTTTCTGGCTATGTGGTCCTACACTAACCTTGCAACAGGAGCTGGGAAGGAGGGGTTGCTATTATTCTTCATGAGTTCTTCACCTTTTGTAGACTTCCTGTGCAAGCTATAGCTGATATTGACTGTGTGCTGCTTTCATTGGGAACTAAAGATAGATTAGGTCAGGGGTGGGGAACGTCCGGCCTGCAGGATGTATACAGCCCGCGAAGTCATTTGGTCTGGCCCGTGGAGAGCGGTGGAGCTGCAGGCAACCCCCCCCCCATCCCACCCTTCCCCCCCCCGCTCCCACTTACCCACTTGGCAGGGGGCGCGCTCCTGCACTGTGAGAGAAGGCGGCAGCGGTGAAAGCAGGCTGCTCTTGCTGCCATCACCACTGCCTGCTGTTGTCAGCACTGCCCACTGCCGCTGCCACCAACAAGAGCAACCAGCAGCGTTGGCAAAAGCGGCCTGTGCTGCCACAGCAAGAGCAAGCTGCGGCGATAACAGCGGGGGCACTGGCGCTGGCACCAGAGCTGCTGCTGCTGCTGCCACCACCACTGCCGCGAGCAGGCCACAGCAGAGGCGGCAGGGAGAAAGGGGACACAAGCACCCTTTCTCCTGCCTGCATGTGATGTCGCTCCCGGAAGTTCGCTCCATTTCCAGGAACGACATCATGTGCGTGGGAGAAAGGGCCCTCCCCGCACGGGACAACATAAAGTTGGCCCTCAGCCAGAAAAAGGTTCCCCACCCCTGGATTAGGTATTATACTTGTTTACTGACCATCCACCTCTCTGCTAAGCATCCTTTCTGAGTTGGTGAAGATGCTCTCATATGTGATGTTGGAAACACCTAGACGGATTGTTCTAGGGGGCTTCAACATCCATGCAGAATGCTCTGTGTTAGGATCCTCCCTGGAATGTGTAGCTTCCCTGGCAGCCCTGGCCTCTCTCAAAAAAGTAACAGGCCCTATGCATGGAAGAGGCCACACTTAATATTTTGTGCTGAGACCTTGAGGGAAAGTCTTGTTTGGAGTTTTGGCCTGAACCATCATCTGTTGAAGGCAAAGGTGAATATGGCCCCAACACTCCACAAAAAGGGAGGACTCGTTAAAACATTTTACCCGCCAAAGGCTCATGGATCCTTCTAGATTCCAAAAGGCCCTGGGAGATTTTAGGTAGAGATGGGCACGAACAGCAATACGAACAAAAAAAAGCCATCTACGGCCCAATCTGCTGTTCGCGAACAAGCTATTCATGAGGCCCTGTTCTAAACGAACAGGTGGTCGTTGCAAGCTTCGTTCATTGCTGTTTGTCAAGCCAGACAGCCTGGCAACTGCAATCAATTCCCTTGGCAACTTAGGCAGGGATTGTCTGAACTCTGTCTGAACTCCTGCTGTTGGCCTGGAAACACACACCAACACTTAGAGAGGCACTCTGTTGCCCTGGAAACCTCAATCTAAGCCTGATTTAGCTTGATAGGCAGGTCTTTCTTTCAAGCCTGGAGCTCCAAATTTGTTACAACAAGGGAGCAAAGACCAGGGAGGAGGGGGGGCTCCCAGCTCTGACTTTGCAGACAGTGGAGAGACAGTTGCTGTTGGCATTTTGATAGAGAGAGTGCGTTGGAGCTTGAATTTTCTTTGTGTGTGGTGGGATAGGGATCTGCCCCTTCAAGTTTCAGGGCTGCTGCCAGGCTCTGGGCCAAGCTATTATTTATTATTGGTACCTTTCCTGGTGTCTGCTCAGGTCAGGTTTCTGGGAGTGGTGCAGTAGGGATCTTGACTTGGATGATGGCTGGAGGAGAGCCTGCTGGCCCCCATGAACAGCCAACCAAGAACATGTTCGTGAACGGGGCCATGTCCGTGGTTGTTCATGAGTTCCTGTTCGTGGATGGCAACGAATAACGAACATCATGTTCTTTTGTTTCCTGTTCATGCCCATCTCTAATTTTAGGCTTCCAAACACATGCTCTATTGAGGCTATAGTAGGAGCTTGGAATTTAAAGCTCATTGAAGCTATTGACAATGTTTTTCCTCGCCGACCTCTCCAACTCTTGGGATGGAAGCCAACCCTCTGGTTTACCACGGAGATGGGTGACCTATAGAGGGCTAGAAAGATGCTGGTGGAAAACTCGTGCTGGAATGATAGAGCAGGCTACAGAGCCTGTTGGAGGACCCTTGAAGAGGTAATGAGAGCAGCAAAGAAACATTATTTCTCTGTAACCATGGCATCAGATCATCCTAGTTGTTCAAGGTATCTTGACATCTTCTAACTCCTAAAGCTGAACCTTTACAGTCTCAAGAACAGACAATTTGCTGTGAGGTCTTTGCAACTTTTTTTGCTGATAAAATAGCATGAATATGCTCCAATCTGGAGGCCAGCTGTAATATAGACAAGATGGAAGAAATGCTTAACACACCGTCTGGTTCACGCATGGACCACTTTGAACGGGTTACAATGAGGGACTTTGACAAGATCCTGGCAGCTGTGAAAGCAGTGGACTCTTACCCATCTTGGCTGTTAAAATCACATAAATGAGCCATTGAGGTCCATTATAAAACAGTTGCTAACACGACACCTTTTCCCTGCCACCCAGACAGGCAGTTATCCACCCATTAATGAAAAATAAATCCCTGGACAAAAATGACTTGATAGTTGTTGTGGATTTTCCAGGCTGTATAGCCGTGGTCTTGGCGTTGTAGTTCCTGACGTTTCGCCAGCAGCTGTGACTGGCATCATGGCTATACAGCCTGGAAAATCCACAACAACCATCGTTCTCCGGCCATGAAAGCCTTCGACAAAATGACATGGCCGATTACAGTGGCGGCGCAAGGGTTTACCACGCTCGCGGCCGGCCGGCTGGGCGCCCCCACACGCGCATGAGCGCGCGTGCGCACTGGCCTGTGTGATGACATCACGCATGACGTCATCACGGGAGCGCACACGCCGCCGCCGGCCCGATTGCTGCGGCGGGCGGCCTCCGAGCTCTCCTGCTCGGTTGCCTGCGCCGCCGCAGATGCCTGCCCGCAGTGGCTGCGCCTGGCCGGGGGCTTGTGCTGGCGGCGGCAGCGGCGCGGGGTGGGAGGGATAGGAGACTGGTGCTTTGTGGAGCACACTCCCGCCCGCCGTGCCTCCTCCGGCGCTCCCTCTGGCACCCCGCACCTGTGGCCACCGCCTACCTGGCCTCCATAGGCCCGCCGGCCCTGGCCGATTATCACTCAGTCTCTAAACTGCCTTTTCAGGGTAAAGTGATAGAGAGAGCAGTAGCTGCCCAGCTCCAGGTCATCTTGGATAACTCTAGTGCTTTGGGCCCTTTTCAGTTTGGAATCAGGCTAGGCCATGGGACAGCGAGAGCTCCAGTAGCTTTAGTGGATGATCTCAGTTATGTATTACTTGAATAGAACAAAGGCTCCAGAGGCCTACAAAGCTATTTGTGTTTGGGTGCTGACACGGCCAGTCAGCACTGTTGCTTTGTAGTCCAATCACTGTGCTCAAAAGTAGATACTTGTATACAGTTCATGCAAACGAAAGATTCTAGCTGCTTACATTGTATTGGTTGTTGTACAAGTGGGTGTGGTTTCTACAAGTATAAATTGGTTACTGTTGAGCCTGAGTCTTCAGTCTGTCTGCGTCCAGTCTCCAATAAAGATGTTTATTACAATAAAGAGCTGTTAATCTCAATATATAATAATCTCCACCTGAATACAGACAAATGCCATGCTTCACTATTGCTCCTCCTGGATCTATCTGCAGCCTTTAATACAATAGACCACGCCATCTTTTTTAAACTTTTGGAGGCACACGTGGGGATCAAAGGCTGTGCCTTGGACTGGTTTAAATCCTTTCTCATGAATGGACTCAAAAAGTCACTGTCGAAGACCAGCCATCTCCAGAGTGAGAAATTATCTTGCAGGGTTCCACAGGGCACAGTCATATCCCTCATGTTATCCAACCTCTGTGTAAAGCCTTTAGGAGAACTAATTTGTCGCCATGGAATTGGAGGCATCAATATGTGGATGACATCCAAGTCTATATCTCACTATTCAAATTACCGCAGGATGCAGTAGAAATCTTGGGTCGCTGCCTGACAGCTGTGGTCAAATGGCTGAAAGAAAACAAATTGAAATTGAACACAGACAAGACAGAAGCGATACTGATTGGTAAGGCAGAGAACTCGAAGGACATCATATTTCCCACTTTCAATGGAGTTTGTCTGACCCTTGCAGACTCAGGGCCAAACTACACGTGACGAATGACACAGGTTGGACACTTGTCAGCTTCCCTCAAGTTTTGATGGGAAATGTAGGCAGCTTTGCAGAACGTTGGACAAGTGACAGTTGAAAAGTCTATTGGACAGCAGTTGGAGAGCCAAGCTGCAGGACCAGGATGCCTACATTTTCCATCAAAACTTGAGGGAAGCTGACAAGTGTCAAACCTGTGTCATTCATCACTTGTAGCTTGGCCCTCAGTTAGGATGGAGCCTAGGGGTTATACTGGAGCCAGCTCTAGTGCTCGAAAAGCAAGTTACAGCAGTTACAAAAATGCTTTCTACATCCCCAGTCTAGCCTGGAAGATGGCTCCATTCCTACCTCAACATGGTCAGTCTGGCCACCTGGATCCATGCCATGGTAACATCATGACTTAACGACTGTAATGCAAAGTACATAGGTCTCTCCTCTAAGAGCCTCTCTATACAAGACATCTTACACAGGGACTCTCGAGTGAAAGATCTTACTCTTGTTCTCCAATTGTGAAGTCACACTGCTAGGGAGACAGAGTACACTTCAATATAAAACCACACAGAAAGGAAGTCCCTTGAGCGTCCCCATGTAAGATGTCTTCTGCAGAGAAACTCTCAGTTAAGGTGGAGACTCCAGTTGGAGCAGAATGCTGCAGCTCAGTTATTATCGGGAGCTAGGAGAAGAACATTACTCACATTCGTCAGTCACTCCACTGACTCATGTCTGCAGAAGGGAGCTCTGACTCTTAAAAACTTACACTCTGAAAATCTTGTTGGCCTCTAAGGTGCCACTGGACTCAAATCCTACAGTTCTACTGCAGACCAACATGGCTACCCACCTAAAACTATCAACCGGCTACCTATCAATTATTGGGCTCAATTCAAGATATTGCATATTATATACAAAGCTCTTCACAAGGGTTTATTCCAGCATTTCTACAGGACCACCTCTCTCCCTATGATCCACAATGGCAGCTTTGCTCATCTGAATAGGATCTTCTGCAGGTTCCACCTTGCACATGAACAAAATTAACATGTGCATTCTCTGTGGTGGCACCCACCTTATGGAATGACCTGCCTGAAGAGGACAGGAAAGCTCCCACTCACCTGGCTTCCTGCAAACTAGACAAAACTGCATTATTCAAGAGGGCTTTTTAGTCAGATAGGTGGGCTATACTGTAGGGAAGTGGTATCATAATAGATGCATCAGTAAAGAGATAGGGACAGTTGACTTTACTACTATGTACTATCTGTTGCTTTAAGTATGCTCCTACTGGATAGTTCTAGGTTGTTTAATATGTCAGAATTGCTTATACCCTGTTTCAGCATTTCTTCCATTCTGTATTGAATTTCATTTTTTAAATGTTTTTAATGTTTGTTTTTTATTAGTTTTTAGTTCCAGCTTATTCTGATAGCAGAGTTAATCAAAAATCTTACATTTTTTGGTTACATCATATATACTATGCATTTCATTTTTTCTCTACAAATTCCATCATAATTATATTATTTTCCACTAAGCTATTATCACTGTAAGTCTACTTTCTTTAATTCTAGTACTTTTTTTTCTTCATTCATTTAATTGTGGTTTGCTAACATACAGTTATGTCCCTATGTTATACTTCCGTTCAACCCATCTATAGAACAGGGTCCATTTTTGTTTCCCATCATGTTTGTTTTTTTCTTTTATTAATTCTGTCAGTGAGTCCAGTTCTGCCGTCTCTAAGATTTTCTCTATCAATTCTACTTTTGTTGGTATATCTGTATTTTTCCAATATCTGGCATATACTATTCTTGCTGCTGTTATTATATGGATTATCAAATATCTATTTTCCTTATTTATCTCCTCCGGCATTATAGTTAGCAGGAGCATTTCCGGTTTGAAGGGTATATTCATTTCTAGCAGCTCTTGCAGTAATTCATGTATCCCTTTCCAATATTTTTTCACTTTTTTACATAGCCACCATATAGGGGAAAAGGTGCCCATTTTCTCTTTACACTACCAGCACTTATTGGGTACTTTGGGATACATCTTTGCTAATTTTTCTGGTGTCACATACCACCTATAAAACATTTTATATAGGTTTTCTTTGAAGGTGGCTGATTTTGTTATTTTGATATTTGTTCTCCATATCTGTAGCCATTGTTCCAAATCTATGCCATGCCCCAGGTTTTGTTCCCACTTTGCCATATGATCTTTTAGTGCCTCCTCTTCTGTCTTCAATTGTTTCATGAAGGCATATAATTTTCTAATTAGTTTTCCATTTGTTTCTAACAGCAGCTTATCAAAAGAGCATCACTCTGTTGCTTTAGTTCTAGGTTGTTTAATATGTCAGAATTGCTTATGTTCCCTCTAAGCTTTGCAGTGTTGTCAGCTAAAAATCTACTTTGTGAGCCGAAACAACAACTTTCATTCGTTTTGAGTGCACCTCCTTTAAAAAAAAAATTACAAATTGTTTGGATTACAATCAAAACAATTTAACAATAAAAGCCATTAGGTGAAAGGGCCACAAAAATCAGAGTATACTTCTGTATAAAAATGGATATGTCCATGCTGATTACAAAGCGGTAGTTGTATTAGTCTGTTGCTACAAAATAAAGCAGACACACAATGGCACCTTAAAGACTAGCACATTTATTTCAAGATGAGCTTTTGTGAGTCAATGCTTACTTCTTCAGCCTCCTTCTGTGACAAGGCCAAGTTAAATGACGCCTTCACCATGATGGTGGCTGAGGTGCTACCTCCTCTCCTCCGTTCTCTGGGGCTGAGGGGATCCTAGCGATTTCAGGCTGCATGGGTCAGGCCAGACCTGATCACTCAGCTCTGCTCTGTTCCCCAGCTAGAGAGCCAGCAGTGGCTGGAGGCACTCTCTGGCACCACCCTGGGGGCCAAACCAGCCACAGCCAGGAAGGGAGGAGAGAAGTGGGATGAGGGTCCATCCCTGCTCCATCCCTATAGGGCCCACCTACAGATGCTGGCTGAGTGGGAGGGCAGGGCCGCCTGAGGGTTAGTATCTGTGAGCTACATCTGAGAAGTTGTGAGCAGAGGAGTCAGAATCTGTGAGCGATTGCTCACGTGCTCACATTAGCGGGAACACTGCGCCCTGTTTCAGCATTTCTTCCATTCTGTATTGGATTTCTGTTGATTATAAATCTTTGCACATTTTGCATTTATACACCTTATTATATTGTTTATCAGAATGTCTTTGAAATTGACTGTACTAACTCACACTGTGCCAACCGCCTTGAGTCTCTGTGAGAAAGGCAGACTATAAATAATGTACATAAATCAAATAAAAAATAAAAATTATGGCTGGTGGCCAATGATGTCATGTTGTGTTCTTCAACAGATCATGTTCATTGGCTGCTTGAGTCTTTGCACTTTCCTGAGATTATCTGATATCTAGCTGAAAACACAGAGTGTGTCGGAAAAAGTAAATCACAGCATGTGTCCTAGGGGAATGCGTAGAAAGGAAAGTAACACCTGTTTTTAACATAATATACAGCGAGGATATATTAACTATAGTCTGAAGTTGATTATTCAATGTACAAATGCACAAAATATCACATGCCTGAGGTTGAAGGATTAATGTTATGTTTAAATACAAGATAGTCTCTGCCTGCAAACATTTTAAGCGCCCGCTGGCTCACGTGCCTTGGCTGCGATGTGCTAAAACCACATTCCTTTTGATAGTTGTCTGTCCTTTGTGAAGGCAGATTAGTAGAAAGCTTGTGATCTCTGGGCTGGCAGGAAGGCTGCGTTGGCATTGTTAGGGGGGTATCCATGCAACAGAGAGAAGAGAGACAAGGAGGTGCTTTCAGTTAACTTTCTGAAAGAGTTGCCACATTTATCAAACACCTAGACGTGGGATTGAACGTGGGATCCCACATTCAATGTAGATGTAGATGTGAGATCCGAACGAAGGCTCTTAGGCACCGCTCGTTCCTCTCTCTCTCTTTTATCATCTTGTCAAGTTAGTGTCAAAAGCATTCGTGGAAAATAGAAGGCTCTGGGCATTGCTCAAGGTAATATTAGTGAATTCTCCTGATGCTTTCCTCCAAGAGAGGGACCGTTCTGCCCACAAAGAGGCTTTGGAGATAACTAGCAGAAACCATGGAGGTTTAACAGAAAGGTCACCCCTTAGCGGCCTCTGCCGCTGTCCATCTTGGCTGTCTATTGCACTGGGTTCATGGCAGTTCTCTGGCACATAAAAACAAACCATAAATGTGGTTCTCAGAGGGTTGACAGCTATGCAAAAGGTGATGCATGTTCTGTGGCTTTGCAAAGTCAAAGTGGGGGGAATTTGATGTGACCTATGACTATTATCAGGTGGGCTGTCATTACTTACTTTCTGTTAATTTCTCTGTAGGGCATGCCCTCCTGCTCAGCATGAAGGCTTTTAGGCAAAGCCCATTCCCCCGCCTCTCTCTCTCTCTCTCTCTCTCTCTCTCTCTCTCTCTCTGCTGTCCTTTTTTGTTTTTTCCTTGCACGGCACCTGGACCTTTAGTAGCTCAGCTACAGGATAAAATTTACCAAGGAAAGATTTCTCCATTTTCACATTGGGAAAAGTCGCACCGCAAGTTTGAACAGATCCTGCAATATTTGAAAATGGGGCCATTTCTGCTTAAAAACAGCAACTCTATTTTAAAAAAATAATGTTTATAAGGCTGTTGTAGAGAAAACCGAAAATGATTTCTTAGATATGCATCATTTTTCTCTAGTTTCTGTTCTCTTTTCTTCTTTTCCTCTTTCTCTAGTGTCTTTGATATTCCATTGATCTGATCCGGTGGGAGGTGTTCCTATGTGTCTGCTAATATAAAAGGGAAGCAATTCTGTAAACAGCCAAGTTGTCTTTTCGTTTAAGGAAGTCTGAGGCCATTCAGAGCCTCCCATTCAGGATCAGGGCCTCGCTGGAGACCGTCAGCTTAGGCATTTTGCATCTCTCTCTCCCCCCCCCCCCCTCTCTCTCTCCACTTCATGGGGCAGACATCAGCCAGCCAGCCAGCAATTATCATCAGCAACCTTTATCTCCTCTGGGCTGAGGCTGCGATTGGACACAGCGGGATGCTTCGGCCGCTGCTAACCTCACAGCTTCTTCCCCCCATCAAGTGTTTGATGCCTGGCGCGGCAGAAAAGAGACAGCTGCAAGGAATGGACCTCCTGAGTCATCTCTTGGCTGCCCCTGAACCTCTTCCCTCTTCTCCTCCTCCCTTGTGCTCGAATCCTTCACCATGCCGCCTGCAAAAGAAAGAAATGGCAAGTATTGCCAGGAGGAATCTGGCTGCAGCACGCACACACGTTTGTCTGGCAGTCACAGCACGGGATCTGGACAGCCGTGCCCGCTGCTTGCTATTTTATTTCATTGTATATTATTGCACAGGGTTGATTAGGAAAATGGAGACATTCCCAAACTCTGCACTCTAATTGGTGGGGCCAACAGGAGGCGGGTCGCTAAATCTAGTCCTTCCATTATATCGCTTTAGGGTTCAATTAGCAACGCCCCAATTGAGGGAATAAAATAACAACAATAATAACAATAGCAACAACAACAATAATAATGGAACTATTTCAAAAAAACTTGCAACTTATATGGGAAAACTGCAGCTTTCTGACATAACACCTACAGAACTGTAAAAGACGACGTTACTTGGAACAGCGTATATTTTACACCGATACCTGGCTGATACTTAGGTCTCTGGTGGAAATTTGTATCAGCTCAGCAAGGCCAATCAATGATAACATGTGATCTTTATTTATTATTGATTGTGTTGTGTGTAATTTGAATAATAATAATAATAATAATAATAATTCAATTTATATACCACCCTTCAGGACAACTTAACGCCCACTCAGAGCAGTTTACAAAGTATGTTATTATTATCCCCACAACAATCACCCTATAAGGTGGGTGGGGCTGAGAGAGCTCTGAGAGAGCTGTGACTGACCCAAGGTCACCCAGCTGGCTTCAAGTGGAGGAGTGGGGAATCAAACCTAGTCCCCCAGATTAGTCAAACCTAGTCCTGCTGCTCTTAACCACCACACCGAACTGGCTCGCCTAAGTAGATCTACTCAGAAGTAATCCCCATTTTAGTCAGTGGGGCTTACACCCAGAAAAGTGTCCTTAGGACAGCAGATTAACACTCACAGGGGATGAAAGGAATATCATGGCTTGCATGGCTTGTTAGAACAGCGCCACTGCACCAAACCAAAAGTCCTGCTAGGCCAGTATCCTGTTCCTAATGGTGGAATTTCCCTTCCTTGATTGCTTTTGATTACCTTTCCCCAGATCTTAGTGACAAAGGCTGTAGCCAAATGAAGTATACCGGCTTTCTTTCTGGTTCGCACATGCAGGTCTGCCACTTTTTAAAATAGTAACATACCTGTCTGGATGGCCCCTGCAGATCAACGGCACTGAGATGGCTTCCATTTTGCCAGACATCTTCCCTGTACAATTCTTCTGTGAGTCTCCAAGGCCTAGTTTATATATCCATGTAGATCACTGGATTTTCCCTCTGCTTATTCTCTTTTTCATAAGAGCCCCGTGGCGCAGAGTGGTAAGCTGCAGTACTGCAGCCCGAGCTCTGCTCGCGACCTGAGTTCGATCCTGGCAGAAGCCGGGTTCAGGTAGCCTGCTCAAGGTTGACTCAGCCTTCCATCCTGCCGGGGTCAGTAAAATGAGTACCTAGTTTCCTGGGGGTAAAGAGTAGGTCACTGGGGAAGGCAATGGCAAACCACCCCGTAAAAAGTCTGCCAAGAAAACGTCATGATGTGACGTCCACCCATGGGTCAGTAATGACTCGGTGCTTGCACAGGGGACTACCTTTACCTTTATTCTCTTTTCAGACATTATAATTTTGGAATTCCTACCTCAGAATCGGGAGTGTGTTCTATGTGTGATTCTTCCGATAGGTGCATTCACTTTTTTATATGAATAGTGCTAGGGTTTCCCGGCTTTCATACGCGTGAACATGTACCCTCAAAGCACTGGCTTTCGGATCATGTGTACCAAAGTTGGAAAATACACGTTGCTCTGTTCACGCAAAATGGCAAACATTTGCATTAAGAAGATGGTGTGTAGCATACTCTCCGAGTACGTAAAGCAGGAGCACCAAAACTGCAATGATCAAAATGATGTTGATTAATTGATGAGCATGTGGACTGACCCCGCCCCCACCCCGAAAAGCACTGTGAAAGTTCTACCTGTAGTATTCTACATGGCGTGATGGGCCATTCACACTGTCATATGCACCCTGCTTATCTGCCATGGATGCTTAGATTCTCTGTATTGTAGTCTGGGCCTCTGAGAATGTGTAAAGGTCTGTCTGTGTAACTGCCTAACTGTGTAGCTGCGAGTTGCTTATCTTACAGGTGGCTGCTTTCACTTTCTGGGCTGGCATGGGGAAATGTCCTTGAGATGCCGGCCTGAGCCATAACTCCCAGAGACAAGTAATGAGCTCATCCTTTTCTCTCCTATCCACGCCCCCTCCATAGGCCCTGCATGCCTAAACTTTAACGGTCCTTATCCCAGGGTGGGGACTTCACCCTATAACTAACATTGCTTTCCTCCTCTACATCACTTCTGCCAATGTAGTTGTCTGAGTGCACTGATACTGATGGATCTCTAATAAAGAAACTTTGACTGGGCTCTGGAAGTGTCTGCAGTGAAGTAACTGGGGATCTAACCGGCAGGGCCTGACACATGCCATCATCCCTTGATATTACATGTCCTCTGCACATTGATTTAAATAAGGCGAGGGAGAGAGAGCAGGCACAAGTGTTCTGGCCCTACCCCACACCTCTGCCTGATTGCCACATCGTTTGCACAGGGTGAATGTGCAAATGGAGTGTCCAGGGCTTTTTTTCTGGGAAAAGAGGTGGTGGAACTCAGAGCCAAACTACAAGTGGCGCCTTACACAGGTTGGACACTAGTCGGCTTCCCTCAAGTTTTGATGGGAAATGTAGGCGCCCTGGTTTTACAGCTTGGCTCTCCATTACAGCTGCAAGACCAGGATGCCTACGTTTCCCATCAAAACTTGAGGGAAGCCAACTAGTGTCCAACCTGTGTAAGACGTCACTTGTAGTTTGGCTCTCAGTGATGGAGGACTGCACAATAATGTCACATTGGGTCAGCTGGAACAAGGGGGGAGTTTTTAAAAGTTTAAATCACCCTTGGTGAAAATGGACACATGGCTGGTGTCCCCGCCCCCTGATCTCCAGACAGAGGGGAGTTTAGATTGCCCTCCGCTGGAGCGGCGTGGAGGGCAATCTAAACTCCCCTCTGCCTGGAGATCAGGGGGCGGGGCCACCAGCCATGTGACCATTTTCAAGAGGTGCCGGAACTCCGTTCCACCGTGTTCCTGCTGAAAAAAAGCCCTGGGAGTGTCCATGCGTATGTTCCCTGCCTGTGATCATGGGTGCTGTTTTCTGAAGGCTATCTCTCACAGGAAGGGAGTGTACAGTCAGATACTTCCTCGGTGGGCAGACACAATTCTCACAAGCCGGCAGTCATGTTGAGGTGGCGGAGGGACCTACCACTTGCCTGCCTGCTTTCTCTCTCTACAAGATCGCTCAATGAGTGAAGGGATTGAGTGTATGGGGGCTCCGGTCATGAAAGGTTAAACAGTGATTTGTTATCACTTTTCCTTGGCCTCAAGTGCTGAGGGACCGGGATGAGAAATTTAGGAAAGCACTTGCACATGTGTGAACTGACTGCCATTAGGCACCACATATTTCTCCTGCATTCTCCTGGTAGCCGAGAAGTTGATCTGGGTTTTTTTTATCACAAATGCAGTTTCTCAGGGCGCTTGGCCCTGATGGCAGTAATGAGACCGTGTGGGGTACCGGATGGATAGCTAGGGTTTGATCTTTTCAAATGCGGTACATAAAACAATGTCATCTCCCAGTGCTGCCCCTCGTTGCGTGTTTTCATCTTGTCTTCAAGTTGATGCACATGTATATTACGTACCACTCACAACGGAATTCGTGAACAGCCCTGAGTGATGTGATGATAGAATGGCTCAGACCAAACATCCGTCTAGCTTAGCATCCCGTTGTCCAGAGGGGCCAGCCGGGGGCCTCAAGAAACCAGCAAGTGGGCCGTTTTTCAGTGTTTGAACATGAAAGCTCCACTTAACTATCGTGGCCGGGGGTGCAGTGAGCATCACAGCAAACATGTTTGACAGGTGAACATGTCATGTTCGGCAGCTGCAATCACCTGTGACCAGTCTGTCTGCTGCCTGCCATCTGCCTTGAATGGCCACCAAACAGCTTTGCGGCTGTATTGTCGAAGGCTTTCACGGCCGGAGAACGATGGTTGTTGTGGGTTTTCCGGGCTGTATTGCCGTGGTCTTGGCATTGTAGTTCCTGACGTTTCGCCAGCAGCTGTGGCTGGCATCTTCAGAGGTGTAGCCCCAAAAGACAGAGATCTCTCAGTGTCACAGTGTGGAAAAGATGTAGGTCATTTGTATCTACTCAGGAGGGGTGGGGTTGAGCTGAGTCATCCTGAAAGAGTTTCTCAGGGTGTGGAATGCTAATGGCGGGAGGCTTCACTGTATCCTGAGGGGGTTCTTTTGCATATGGATTGGTACTTGATGTGCTAATCTTCTCTGCAGGGCTATTGTCGGGTGTGGAGTGTTTTGTTAGCCTGCTGGCGAAACGTCAGGAACTACAATGCCAAGACCACGGCAATACAGCCCGGAAAACCCACAACAACCAGCTTTGCGGCTGTGCAATACCTGTGGTGTTTGAGGTCCGTTTCCTTGCCTTGTGGGGGATTTTGCATCTGCACAGAGATGATTCTATCCAGGGTTGTGGATAGTGATGAAATGACATGGCGAGAGGGGAATGACACCTCCCGTAAGACTGCAAAAATGCACATGCATGAAATATCATTGATAACATGGACGTAAACACCAATTGAAAGACTTTTTTTTAAAAAAGCAGTGTTTATTTTTAATGGCCGGCTGACTGATTGATTTGATCACTTTCATATGATTGGCTGTTGAGTGACGTGCAATGGCAACAGAAGTATGGGGGAATGGGAAAGCTAGAACTCCCATCAGGCTGTGTGAGAACGTACATGAGCTGGAATTGTCCTATTTGAATCCATGAAAAGTAACCAGATGAACAGGCTTGAACAGTTTGCGAACTGCCAAACTGATTGATGAAGAACTGGCTTCCTGTTAGCAATTGGCAAACAGACCATATGTGCTCGAGTACCCGCATAGCCAGCAATAAAACTCTCTTCCATGAATGAGTCTAATCTTCTTTCAGAGCTATCATCTTGGGTCAGTGAGTTCCATAAATGAACAATGCATTGTGTAAAACGGGGCTTTGTCTGACATCAGGGTACCATAGACTGAGACGCAGGCAGATGTATTTTAAATCTTGCTGATTTGTTCCCTCTTTGTGGTGCACCTCCCCTCTCCCATTCACAGTTTCCCCGACTGAGATGCCTGTCTTGTTCTTCCCCCATGCTTCAGGCAGACATTCAATTTTTAAAAAATGAAATAAACCACTGCTTGCAAGCTTATGCAATACAATTTTTTAAAAAAACTTTAAAAAATAGACTTTAATAAGTTTTTAAAAGCTGAAAAGTGGCTTCTGTGGGGCTTGTAATGAAACAAGCCTCAACCAATCAGCACAGAGCACAGCCAGTTTTTGCCCCAAACTTTAAATGTACAGAACTGGTCTTCTATAAACTCGATCCTGGAATAAGATTGACAGCCAGTATGGTGTAGTGGTTAGATTGTCGGACTTGAAGCTGGGAGACCTGGGTTTGAATCGCCACTCTGAGTCAAGCTACAAGTGACGCCTGACACGAGGTGGACACGAGTCAGGTTCCCAGAAGTTTTGATGGGAAGTGTAGGCGTCTTTTCTGACTACCGCAAGTCAGCTCCTTCCTGGCTACTGGGGGCTGGAGTTTACCAAAGGAATTCACAACATAAAACCCATCCAAACTGCAGAGCTGGAGGGAGAGTGCCTGCATAGAGATTCAAAAAGAGTCCAGTAGCACCTTTAAGACTAACCAACTTTATTGTAGCATAAGCTTTCAAGAATCACAGTTCTCTTCGTCAGATACATGGAGGGCAAGAAGAAACTGGTCAGAGGGGAGGGGAGGGAGGAGTAGATGCACACAGTAGCTTCTGATATGGAGATCAGTTTGCTTCTGTTAAGAAAGTCAGTTACTTCTGATAATGAGATAACTATTCATAGTCTCTATTCAATCCCAGCCTGACTGAGTCATCCTGAGTCAGGCTGGGATTGAATAGAGACTTTGAATGGTTATCTCATTATCAGAAGTAACTGACTTCCTTAACAGAAGCAAACTGATCTCCATATCAGAAGCTACTGCTTGCATCTATTCTGCCCTCCCCTCTCCACCTATATATCTGACCAGTTTCTTCTTGCCCTCCATGCATCTGACGAAGAGAACTGTGATTGGTTGTTGTTGTGGGTTTTCCGGGCTGTATTGCCGTGGTCTTGGCATTGTAGTTCCTGACGTTTCGCCAGCAGCTGTGGCTGGCATCTTCAGAGGTACTACACCTCTGAAGATGCCAGCCACAGCTGCTGGCGAAACGTCAGGAACTACAATGCCAAGACCACGGCAATACAGCCCGGAAAACCCACAACAACAACCATCGTTCTCCGGCCGATGTATTGTAGCATATTGAAAGCTTATGCTACAATAAAGTTGGTTAGTCTTAAAGGTGCTACTGGACTCTTTTTGATTTTGCTACTACAGACTAACACGGCTAACTCCTCTGGATGCATAGAGATTGCTAGTATTTACACCAAACATTTATTACAAGCAAAGCCCACCAGCGGCGGGGTGCAGGGAGCTCACCTTCTGCTGGCCCAAGGGAGCCCCTGGCGGTTGCCACCACTCAAAGCCCTCTTATGTTTTTTTCTGCAAGTTGGACGGGTTTTATGTTAACTATGTGAATTCCTTTGGTAAACTCCAGCCCCGTTGGCTGGGAAGGAGCTGAGCTGCGGTAGTCAGAAAAGATGCCAACCCTTCCCATCAAAACTTTCGGGAACCTGACTCATGTCCACCTCGTGTCAGGCATCACTTGTAGCTTGACTCTCTGTCACGGAAGGTTGCCGAGTGACCTTGGGCCCGTCACACACTCTCAGCTTAACCCACCTCAGAGTTTTGGTGAGAATAAAATGGAAAAGAGGTGAACTATGTACGCTGCTTTCAGTTCCCACTGGAGACAAAAACAGAGTAAAAATGAAGTAAATCGATAAATATATAAACAAAACACCATCTCCATACCACCCCAACTGTTGATAATGAGTTGCTGACAGCCCCAAGGTTCTTGATCGCTTGTGGACTGAAATTTAGGAAATTTTGGAATGCTCTTCTTTCTAAGCAAGTTTTTAATAATCAAACTGTCAATGCTTGTTCTTGCTGTTCAACTGCTTTTAATATGCTTTGATTTTTTTAAAAACAGTATCTGCTAATGAATGATCTTTTTGTTTTGAATGTTAGTCTTTCTTCTACAATTGCTTCTTGTTAAAAGTTTTTAAATCCTGTCAAAGAAACCCCCATGGGGGGGGGGGAGATGCAGGGCTTTTTTTTTTAATGTGCTTGGGTATGCATAAAAACAGAAAGGCAGTTTCACATGTGAAAACCCTGGCCGGCTTTCCACGTGATTGAATCAGGTTTTTGAATTGGAGGGTAGCCAAGGGAAGAAGGTTGGTTTACACTCCCATGTGAACCCTCCTGCTCTATATGCATGCAATTTCCATCTAGTGCAATCCTATGCAAAGTTAGTCTCTGCATAATGGGTTTTAGATTAATTAAGTCTGCACAAATTGGTGAAATTCTGCACAGGATTGCATCGTAAGAGACTGAATTCAAGATGTTCTCCGTTTGAATCTCGGCTCTGCTACATCTTCATTTGCTTTAGGCAAGTCATTCTTTCTCTACCCCATTTCAACCATCTGCAACACAGAGCTAGGAATATTGACAAAATCCATGTAATACCCTTTTTTACATATGGATGTGCTGTCAAGTTGCAACTGAGTTATTGGCAACTCCAGCAAGGGGCTTTCAAGGCAAGTAAGAAGCAGAGGTGGTTTGCCATTGTCTTCCTCTGCAAAGTCTGTATCAGTAGTCCCCTATCCAAATACCAGCTCTGCTTAGCTTCTGAGACAGGGTTGTACTATGCTGCCTTCCTTCCTATTACCTTTCATTGTGTGTGCATGTGTATATGCTGTTGAGTTGCAACCAGCCTATGGTGACCTCAACAAGGGACTTTCAAGACAAGTAAGAAGCGGAGGTGGTTTGCCATTGCCTTCCAGTTTGGTGTAGTGTTTAAGAGTGGCAGCAGGACTTTAATCTAGAGAACCAGCAGGACTCTAATCTGGACAACCAGGCTAAGAGCAGCAGGACTCTAATCTGGAGAGCCAGGTTTGATTCTCCACTCCTCTGCTTGAAGCCAGCTGGGTAACCTTGGGTCAGTCACAGCTTCCTGGAATGCTCTCAGCCCCACCCACTTCACAGGGTGATTGTCATGAGGATAATAATAACACACTTTGTAACCTGCTCTGAATGGGCGTTAAATTGTCCAGAAAGGTGGTATATGAATTGAATGTTGTTATTATTGTTATTTCTCTGCAGAGTGGTCACCATAGTACTTGGTGGTTGCTCATCCAAGTACTGACCCTGCTTAGCTTCCCAGATCTGACCAGATTGGGCTGTACCATGCTGCCTTCCTTCCTAATACCTTTTATTAGGATCAACAAAACTGACACAAAACATTGTGCAAGCCTTCAAGCTTGCCAGAGCTCTTCATCAGGCAGGACGTTACAAAATTTTAAAGTGATAAAAGGAGAGAAGGCGGATTTCTCAGGCCAGGATATTGATGCCTCCTTTGTGAGATGCTGGCAGGCAGTTAGCTTCTTCACTTTATTGCTGCATATTCTCTGGGAAGCTCCAATGTGTGAGTCAATGTCTTTGGAGATAGAGAGTGCCCTCAAGTCATAGCTCACTTATGGCAACCCCTCATGGGGTTTTCCTGGCAAAGGACTATCAGAGGTGGTTTGCATTGCCTGCCTCTGCAACCTTGGTCTTTGTTCGGAGTCTCCCATCCAATTACTAACCAAGGCCGACCCTGCTTAGCTTCTGAGATCTGACGAGCTCAGGCTCACCTGGGCTACCCAGGTCAGGGCTGATTCTTGGTTCTCTCCCTGAAACGCCCAACTCCACTCAGAATTCATCTCAGACCCCAGGGGAGTCGATGGTGCAGAGCTGTGTGAACAGCACAGCCTTTGGGAATAAGAGCCTCTCCTGCAGGGCTGTTGTGAGGTTGATGCCAAGAGAAGGGCAGGGCTCTGGCGCTTAGAGAGTGCCATGCAGATAAGGAGGTCTTCTTCAAATTCAGCACCGCCCGATATCTTTGGAGCATCTCTGCTGCTGGGCGGGAGGTTTCTGCCCAGTCTCTAGGTAGGGGAGGTGTGAGTGCCAGCGGGCGCCTGTGTGTGTGTGTGTGTGTGTGTGCGTGTGCGAGACAGAGAGCAACTTGGAGAGGAGGCAGAGAAGGGAGGCAGCTCTGTTTCTCCGCCTCGGAGCCAGCAGTGGCAAGGTGCCTGGGCGAGGAAGGTCTGTCCAGCCGGGTCTCCCCGCGAGGAAGGCAACTCGGGGCCGAGGCAGGAAAGAGGGGCGCAAAGAGTGAGGGCCCCCCTTGGCGTCCTGCCTCCCCGGCGTCCCCTGAGCTCGGGACGGTGCCTCTCCTCGGGAGCAGGCGGGGAGGAGGAGCCCGTCCGCGCCCCGGCAGGCTGCCGCCCGGCTCCGCCTGCCTGCGCCCCGGAGCCATGCCGCCGCCGCTGCCCTGCCGGGGCTGGACGCTGGCGCTGCTGACCCTGCTCGTCGGAATCCTCATCTTCGCGGACATCTCGGAGATCGAGCTGGAGCTCGGGTAGGGGCGCGCTGGCCGCCGTCCGGGGAGTGGGCAGCAGTTTGGGGGGTGGGGGTCTGGAGGAGAGGGGAGGGGGGCTACTGGGGGCGGGCGGCCGAAACTGGGGGGGAAGACTTGGGGGTCCGACATAGGAAGGGGCGGGCGAGGGATGGGGGCTCCGCTGGAAGGGGCTGGGGGGGCTGATACAAAGGCAGGGGGCTCGCAGGGGGCTGGGAAGGGGGGGCTCCGGAGTTTCTTTGTCTCGGAGGCTGCCTGCTTTCTCGCCTTGGCTGATGGAGAGGGGCTGGGGGAAGCGAGGGGGGATCCTCTCCCGTTGGCCCCCACCCACGCCAGAGAGGGGGAGAGGAGGGGGTTGGGATGGGGGGCTTGGAAAGAGCGCTGCTGCTGGGGCGGGGGGAGAGCAATGGATGGTCTTGCCGAGCTCTGGAGAGGGAGGGGCGGAGGGGGGCGTGGACCTGCCTGGGTTGGAGGGGGGAGAGGAGGACAGGGAGATGGGGCGATGTAAGGAATCGTTCCTCGCCCCCCCCCCCCAGGTTAGCATTGGGCATTTCTTTAAAACAGAGTGAAGGGGGGTGCTGCCCTTCCACTCCTGCGAGGGGCTTGATTGCAATTTTAGAGAGAAAATTGTGTCTACAAAACTGGAAGTTTTTCAGAATCTCGTACACAACACCTCGGGCTAGCCCCAACAGTCTCTTCCTTCCTTTTGGGGGAGAACACAATCCCCGGGTGTTAACCTCCCCCCAACCCAAAGAAGTATCAGGCTTCGTTCGGTGTTTAATTGGTACTGGGAATTGCCAGGAATTTGTTTTCAAAGCTTGAACAAATGAAGAGTCAGTGCAGGGGCTCCTGAGCAAGCGCAGAGTGCAGCTCCCTGGCCATACAGAGATCTCCCACTTATCAGGAACTGGGCAGGAGGGGGGGGGGATGCCAGATGGTAAGGTGTGGTTTGCCAGTCATGCTGGAACCACCCTAGTGTCTGTTCTTCTAGAATTTGAGTGCTCCAGGAAATCATCTTGGTGTAGGTTAGAGCTCCTAAACAAGTCTGGTGGCAGGTGGGTGGAGACCACAGGAGACTCTCAAACAAGCTTAAATCTGGTTAGAGGGGGAGCAAGAGGAGGAAATATCAAGCCATGCAGGAGTCGGGACCAACATCTTGCACCAGGCTCTGAGGTATGCAGCAAAACAGATGCCTGCTGCTTTGGGATGGAGGCTGGGGGCATACTGGTCTAAACTGGAGGACAATTGGAAGCGGGTATTGGTTGAATCTGGAGTAGTGCCTGGCTTATAAGAAACCAGCAGGCTGAGGAAACCCTTGGCAACAGGATGGTGAACCCACCAAGGGAACCAAACTTGGTCTGATTTAGCAGTTTTAAGCCATGCTAACTAAGCAGAGCCTCCTTGTTCAGTGGCAGTATACCTCTAAATAGCAGTTGCTGGGCGGGGGGAGGCATATTCATCCTCTGCCCATGACTGTCCCAAAAGCATCCAGAAGGGAAGTAGATCGAGCAGGGATGTTAAAAAGGCAAGGCAATTGTGCTCTTTAAATATCTAGCAAGAACTGCTGGAATTCAGATTGCTTGCAATGGGTGGGCTTAACTGGGGAGGGTGTTGGGTGGGTCCCAGATGGGCAGAAAGGGCTTTTCACAGCTGGAGGAAGAGAGCAAGCAAGGTCCCAGCTTGGCCTGTCCAAAGAATCCCAATTGGCTCCAGGCAGATTTGATAATCTGCAGAATCCCTGGATGTCATGAAGTAGGGGTTGGACACATGAGGATTAGGTCTGTAGTTAAAGAAGGCTCCCCCAGGCAGCAGTAGACTGGCCTTTTAGCTTCCCAGGAAAGGGCCTGCGGGGAAGGGGCCATTGCCCAAGGGCTGCTTGCCTTGGGGGAAGCCAGGACATTGGCCAGAACAGGTAGACCATCTGGCACCTCGGCCAGCCATTTTCATGCCAATCAAGTCCCCGTGGCATGTCCTCCAGAGTGCCATCACGACCGCACTGTAGGAAGTGGCAAGGTGGTTGTCAATGGGCAGCTGAGTCCAAGCCTGCTCTGCACGGGCCACTTATCCAGGCTTGCTCCTGGGCAGTTTTAAGGTTTCCGTGGGGATACTCTAGGTTGGGGATACTCCAGGTTGCTTCTCTGGCTGTTCAGCACTCATTTTCAAGAAGTGAGTTTCACACACTTACTTGTGAAATATAAGGAAAATAAAAGCGTGCAGGTAGTATTTCTGGCCAGCTTCTCACTTAGAATAAACCTGCTCTAGTTTTCCAATATTCTGGGGAAAGATTGGGATAACTAAGGACTGGAAAAGAGTGATGTGGCACCTGAAAGACTAACGGATTTATTGCTCTTGTAGATGGAATCAGGTTCTCCAGGAGAACTTCGGCCGCAATAAATCTGTTAGTTCTCAGGTTCTGTGGCTCCAACTCACAAGAACTTCTGCCGCAATAAATCTTTTAAGTCTTCGAAGCTGCCTTATTTTTTATGCAGCAGACACTGCAATCCAAAGCATGTTTACTCAGAAAAAAGTGTCATTGATGTCAATGGGGCTTGCTGCCTCTTAAGTGCACTTAAGATTGCAGCCTACCATTGTGAAATTGAACACACACACAAGGCACACATTTAAAAATTCTATCATATTTGGAACAGCCAGTGTGGTGTAGCGGTTAGAGTGTCAGACTAAGATCTGGGAGACCCAGGTTCGAATACTCACGGTGTTGTGGAAACTTGCTGGGTGTTCAGCCTGACCTACCTCACAGGGTAGTTGTGAAGATAAAATGGAGGAAAGGAGAATGATGTAAACCACTTTGGGTTTCCCATTGGGGAGAAAGGCAGGGTATAAATGAAGCAAGTAAATAAACAAAACATTGTTAACTAACTTTAAACCTATTAGGCCAGCTGTGTTTAGGTTCTGACTAGCTTGTGTCAAATTATCCTTCTGTAGTGGGGCTGATCTTATTGGTGAGGCTACAAGTCTGGCAATATGTAGAGCTGATACTTCCCTGCCTTCGTTATTTTACACTGGATTGTGGTTCATCGGTCTGTCATATTTGTATCTCACCTGTCCTCCAAGAAGCTCAGTGTAGTGGGTACGTTTCTCCCCCATTCCATTTTTCCTCACAACAACCCTGTGAGGTAGGGCTAGGGGAAGTGTTTGTGATGGCCCAAAGTCACCCAATGAGCTTCCATGGCAGGGTGGGGATTTGAACTTGTGTCTCCTAGATCCTAGTCCAGCACTGTAGCACCACACCATGCTGGCTCTCGTGAAGCATGAAGGAGCTGGTAAAATCTAAATAGAAGGCTGTGGATCTAGACCAGGATGAAGGAAGTAAAATTATTAGTATGCTGCGATTGAAGGTATTGAGATGGGCCACTAGGGAGCAGTTGGTGTACCACAAAAAAACCCATCTAAAAAAATAATAAAAGGCACACTGACTGTTGTATCTCTGCATGAGTCATGTCTCTGGCCTTGCTTCTATACAACTGGTGTCCGTGGAGGACATGCAGTTCTGCAGTGCCTTTGCATCAGGTGTGGTTCAACCACTTCCAAGGTATAGGCACAGCACAATCATTAACCGTCAGAGGAGCCTGCTTGTGGCATCTCTCTGTGAGTCACTGTTCTGGCCTTGCTCTTTCCAATCAGGCGATCTCTTGGAACAGAATTTCCTACAGACACACAAGAATGTAGGGTCAAATGAGGGCAGGTGGTAATGCTACAGTTTGAAGATCAAAACAAAAGGATGCATCTGCCCTTTGATGCAGAAACATTCCAGCTAGTGAATATATGCCCAGATTTAACAGGGACTATGTATAGGCAGGGCTTTTTTTCAGCCAGAACGTGGTGGAATGGAGTTCTGGCACCACTTGAAAATGGTCACATGGCCAGTGGCCCCACCCCCTGATCTCCAGACAGAGAGGAAGGCAATCTAAACTCCCCTCTGCCTGGAGATCAGGGGGCGGGGCCACTGGTCATGTGACCATTTTAGCTGAGGGCGATTTAAACTTTAAAAAAACTCCCCCCCCCTTGTTCCAGCTGACCCAAAGTGACATCATTGTGTGGTCCTGAGTTCCACCACTGAGTTCCACCACCTCTTTTCCCAGAAAAAAAGTCCTGCATATAGATAGGTACTGGTTAAGACTGGCTTGGGCATTTCTTTAATATTTAGTTTTTCCTTGAAATACACAAGTTTCTTACCGCTATAATATTTCTAATGGCCCTCAGGACTTTCCCTTCTCATCAACCATGACTTTTGTTATCGGTGTAGTATATTGGTTCGACAAGGATCTGGGATATTCAGGTTCAAATTCTCACTTTGCTGTGGAGACTCACTGGATGACCTTGAAGCAGTCACATGCTCTCAGCCTAACCTACCTTACAGGGTTGTTGTGGGGAATAAAATGGAAGAGAGAAAATGATGTAAGCTGCTTCAGGAGAATGGCAGGGTATAAAATGAAGTCAACAGCAACAACAATAATAACATTCCCCTTTAGGCAGAAGACACTTTCACTTTTTATTTTTATATTTTATCTTTACTCTTTTGTTATCGTTAACTTTTAAACTTGACTTTTAAAAAACAAGATTCAGATGGAGAAAGCGGGCTGGATGCTGGACTAAGCTAGGGTGGAAGAGCCAGCATTAAAATTCAGCAGACAAGCTTTTGACGTACACAGGATTCTTCTTACGGCCTAGATAGGATGGGGAATTGATGTGTATTCTTAACAAATACCCCCCTTCATATGTAAAGTAGGTGGTGTTTCACAAAAAACATCCTGTGGGGAAAGGGAGGGGCTGAACCCTGCCTTCTCCCATGTGGTGGGTAAGAGACAGAATAAAGAATTAGCACATTTCAGGTAAGGTTGCCAACCTCCAGGAGAGGACTGGAGATCTTCTGGAATTACAACTAATCTCCAGTCCACAGAGCTCAGTTCCCCTGGAGAAAATGGCTAATTGGAGGGTGGACTCTATGGCATTATACCTGGTAGAATTCCCTCCTGTTTCCAATCTTTACTTTCCCCAGGCTCCATCCCCAAATCTCCAGGAATTTCCCAACTTGGAGCAGGCAAGGCAACTCTAGTTCCATGTTCAAATCTTGAGGCTGCCACACGTTCACAAAGTACCTCAGCCAAGCCTCAAACCTCTCCCACTTCTGAGGTATGGGGCTTCATGTAAGGATCTTGGGGTCAGACGCCCGCTGTTATCTTTTGCTTTTTCTTATTCCAGCTTGGCTAATTTATGTATGTGTGTCAGGATGGAAAAAAAATCTGCCAAAGGAATGCAGTGAGGTGAAAAAGAGAGGGAATGGTTTGGTTCCCTTCACCTGTGTTTTCTGGTTTAAAAAGAATAGATACCTTTTCCCTATTTAAATATGACTACGCAGATATGTGAATGAATACACTTCAATACACACCCCTTGTGCCCTCTGCTATGTCCGTATACGGACTCCCAATATTTGTTTAAATACCCTGCTCCTGGACTATTTTAATGACTTTTTAAAAATTATTATTGATTTTGTTTTTGTGACTTTTAATGTATTTTTTTAATGCTGTTAGCCGCCCTGAGCCCATCTGTGGGGAGGGCAGGGTATAAATCAAATAAATAAATTGTGCTCTTATCTTATTTAGCAAGGCTCTGAGATTAGCAACATTTCCCTCCTTTCTACTGTAGCCTGAAGAAGAGCCCTGTGTGACTCCAAAACTTACATGCTGCATTTTAAACAGCGGTTTAACAAAATCAAAGGCATCATTTCAAGTGCTCTAAAGAATCAATATGAATATCTAAGCGTTGGCTACATCTGCTTGAGGCAGCAGATCAGGTGCTAAATGAAAGGCTGACCCAAAAAGTACTGCTTCCCATAACATGTCATTACCTTATAAAATTCAGTCCCACACTAAGCGGTGATAGATAATTTACATAGCGTCGTTTAAAAGAGTAAAACAACTTGACATCTGGCAGCAGCTATTAGCTATGATATGTAAGTGGGACTTCTACCATCATCTATTCACATATTTATATATCCCACTCTTCTCCCCAATGGGGACCCAAAGCAACTGGCGACGTTCTTCTCTCCTCCTCCATTTTTACATTTCGAGGGAGGTTTAGGCTGAGTATGTGATTGCCCCAAGGCCATCCAGTGAGCTTCTGCAGCAGAGTAAGGATTCGAACCCAGGTCTCTTCCTGTGTTCTGAAGCCTCACCTCCAGGGCTTTTTTTCAGCAGGAACGCGGTGGAACGGAGTTCGGAGCCTCTTGAAAATAGTCACATGGCCGGTGGCCCCGCCCCCTGATCTCCAGACAGAGGGGAGTTTAGATTGCCCTCCGTGCCGAGGGCAACCCACTGAGTTCCGCCACCTCTTTTCCCAGAAAAAAAGCCCTGCTCACCTCAACAGGGTTATCTTGGGCCATCTAGGGACAGACACCTTTCTTTCCCTTGCAGATTTAAAAGGCCCATTTGTGTCTTGATGAACGCACTTACCAGGGCACTTGAAAATGCCTTCACGCACCTGCCAAGTGGCAGCCAGGAACACAGCTGGCAGATTTTAAAAAATATTAATTCATCCTCTCCCCCCTGGTATTCCAGCATGATACAATATGAATGATGACGTTCAGGTGGTGGTGGTTATCAAAGGGATAATAATCTTCCTTTGAATTAATGGGAGCAACCACTGAAGAGACTGGGGGGGGGGTCCTCCTGTTATGGACCACTGCCTGTTCTGGTCTAGCAGCCCCACTATAATGATAACACTGTCAGGATGTATTTATTTATAAGATGCCTGGCCTCTCCCCCCACCCTTCTCATTTCCCTCTTCTCTTTCCCCCTCCCCTTTCTTGTCGTCCACCTCATTTCACATTATTTGGCTCTTTAAACCCTGCTTTTTGGAAACTAATTTGATTTCATACTCGATCCGCAGTTTCTCACATTTGTTTATTTAATCTAAGGTTGCCACCTCCAGGTTGGGAAATTCCTGGAGATTTTAGGGATGGCACCTGGGGCGGGCAGATTTTGGGAAAGGTGTAGGAGCTCAGTGAGGTGTGATGCCATACGTTTAACCCTCCAAAGCAGTCATTTCTTCCAGGGGAACTGATCTTTGTAATTCTGGGAGATGTACGAGCCCCACCTGGAGGTTGGCAAGCCTCATTTAACCTTTTCTAGGAACAGTTCCTTCACATTTTCTCAATGCTTCTCTACCCCCCACCCCACCCCCCGCCAGCCTTCCTATGAATATGTGCTCCATAAATTTGCAGGAAAGAGAATATCGAGTATCTATGAAGGATCATTCAATCCCAGTCTATGACTGCGGAGACTATTCCTTCGGGGAATTCAACAACTCTGCCTGCATAAGAATCAGTGGGAGAAAATGACTCTATTATTTATTTCTTTACGACATTTGGATCTTGCCTTTCTGCCAATTAAGGCAGAATCATACAGACTTTGTGATTTGGGGAAGGGAGGGTTGCTTGCAGTCTAATATATAAAAGAACTATAGTTAAGTATTAATTTTCAGGTATGTTCGGGAAGGGCTGGAAATAGAGATGGGCACGAACCAGGAAAATGGCAGTTTGTTGCAGTTCGTGGTTTGTCACGTTTTATGAACCACGAACTGGCATGAAATTGCTCGGTTTGTGAACCAGTTCATTTGGTTCGTGAATACAGGGCCAGATCGATGGGGGGGCAGGGGGGTAGTCTGCCCCTGGCACTGCCAAAGAGGGGGTGCTGGGCGCAGCTGCCAGCCCCGGGAGCATGCGGGCAGCAGGACAGGCGAAAGGCAGCGCGGGTGCCACGCGCCCCCTGTCCTGCGGGGCAGGTGAATCGTGCAGGCGGCCTCCCAGCCACTTGCGCTGCGACCACCAGCTCCGCAGTGCGCCAGGACCGCTGGTTTGCCGTGGGGGCGGCACGCACTGCCCTGCATGATGACGTCACGGAAGTGATGTCATCACACAGTGCCAGGAACATGCATGCGAGTAGCCGGTCTTCGGTTGCCCTGGGCGCCGGCAACCATAGATCCGGCCCTGCGTGAATACGTCACTTCTGGGGCAGCAGACGGTCTGCAGAACGCCCATCCCTCCATTGCCTAGGAAACTGATTGATCGGCGCCAAGCTGTCCAAACGAACTGACCCAAAATTCATCACGGTTCATCATGGTTCATCAGAAATATCGTCCAATGAACTGCCAGTTTGCAAACCAAAAGAAACGGCCCAGTTCGTGATGAACTTTGGTTCGTATTTCGGTTTGTGTCCACCTCTAGTTGGAAATAAAGGGCAGCTGAGCAGACAGGGGTGGTGCCAGGGTTTTTGGTGTTCGCAGCCGGCCGGCTGGCCGGGCACCCCCATGCGCGCACACACACACACGCACCAGCCTGCGTGATGACGTCACATGTGACATCATCACGGGAGCGCACGCGCTGCTGGCCCAATCGCTGTGGCAGGTGGCTGGGACGGTGCGCGGGTGGCCTCCAAGCTCTCCCACTTGGTTGCCTGCGCCGCCGCAGATGCCTGCCCGCGGTTGCTGTGCCCGCCTGGGGTGTGTGTGCTGGCGGCGGCACGGGGAGGGAGGGATAGGAGGCTGCAGCTCTGTGGTTCATGCTCCCGCCCCCCGCGCCTCCTCCGGTGCTCCCTCCGGCACCCCGCGCCCTGAGGCCACCACCTACCTGGCCTCAGTAGGCGGGCCGGCCCTGTGAGCAGACAGCCTCAGAAAAGTTCCCAACACTCTCTCACCATCACATCTCCCTCACCGGAGGGAGAAAGAAGCCTGAACATAAAGGATGCACTACCATATTGCAGGGTGATGGGGAGGGCGGGTTCTTGGACAGGTGACTGTCCAGAGCAGTGGTGTACCAGGATTTCCCCCCCCCCAGTAAGGTAAACAGCCAATCTGCCCCTATTTGTAATACCATGGACTCAGACTTTGTTTTTGGCCAAGAATCTAGGATTCAGGAGTTAAGCCAAATGATTCACCAAAAAGGAGAGACTCGAGGGATATGAAGAAATGGAGTGAACTTTTGCAATTTTTTTGCATAGGGGAACATTCAAGCATATTTTCTCCCACCTGCTTACTGGAGTAGTTACAGCCCCATAAGACGGACATACTACATCCTTACCTTGAATGTGTAGAGTAATTCCCAATGGGCTTGGAAGCTCAGGGCTTCCAGTATCATCGTGCTCAGCCCTCTGCAGCGGCTACCTTTACAATACACCTCCTCTGCTCTCCAAACATTGTGTGACGCCAGACTTCACCCTCAGGTTTGGTGGGCAGCTGAAGACTTTGAGTCTCTCTGCATGCAATCCGTCTGTTTTTTCTGATAGAGTTAAGAGTCATGTGCGCTCGTGCAATCTGCTCAGCAGGAGGCGGCTGGTGGGAATGCAAGTGGGACACACACACCCCGGCCTCCATTCACGTCAGCCAGGAGGCTGGAATCACAAAAAGTTGCCCTCTCACCCTCAATGAAAGAAGACAGCAAGAGATGAAAGATGGAGAAAAGGGTGGAATAAGGTTTGCTGACTGCACAGGCTGCTTCTACAGGGCAAAAACCCCCAGTTCTTGCTTTCATTGCTGCTTGCAGATTGAGAGCCGTGCTCATTGAAGGCGGAGATGCCAAACGTGACAGTTTTCTATACCGTTTCCCCTGTCATTTCCCCTGATTTTTCCGTTCCATATGCGCTCTGCTGTAACTCTGCACTGGCTCTTGGAGGTATGGTTGTCACAGCTGCCAGGACAACCCGCTGCCCTCCATTCTTTTCTATACGTATGCACCATCATGATCCTATTAAAATTTGAAATAGATGTATAGCAATATAGAGCTCTATAGCAATTACCAATTTGAAGGAGGGACTCAGAAAGCTCTCCAGTGGCATAGCAGAGGGGGGAAAACCAAGAGAAAATGGCATCCTTAGAGATTTGACCGCTGGCTTGCCATCACCACTCCTAGGAAAGGGGCAATTCCAGCTCCTACTTGCTGCCCCCCAGCCTCACTCACCTGGCTGGAGCCAGGGGGGGCACAGGGGTGGGGGGAAACATGTGCATGCACAATGTGTTCCACCATTGTGCTAGCGATGGAGGAATTGCAGCACACTCTGAAGCCAAGCTCAGTGAAAACTGTCTCCAAAGAGGCAGAGTTCACAGAGTTTGGCTTCAGCACTCACCACAAGTCCTCCTTTGCACCATCCTTTTCTGGTGTGATGGAGGAGTGCGCGCATTATGCATGCACACAGGAGGAGGGTGTCCCGCTTTCCCCTCACCCATGCTTTGACCCCTGAGGCTCCTGGCAACTTTAGTTGACCATGAGAAAATTCCTAGACAACAGGCTTTTAAGTGGTGACATTTATCAAACGGGAGCTTGTTTCCAGGTAAGTTCCTGTTTTTAAAAGTCTTCTTTAGCTACAGTGACTGTGAGCCTGGTAAGAATCTTAGAAGGTGAAGGTTGCCCCCGCAGCTGAATCTGTCTCTGGCAAAGCTATGCAGGCTCCAGACTCTTCTAGGGTTGCCAGTAGAGATGGGCACGAACTGAAATACAAACCAAAATTAAGCACGAACCAGGCTGGTTCGTGGTTCATGAACCACGGTTCATCAGATCTCATTTCTGATGAACTGCCACGAACTTTAGGCTGGTTCATTTGGTTCGTCTTTTTGGTTCGTCACTGCAGACAGCCTGGTGCCCATCAATCAGTTTCCTAGGCAACAGGAGATGAACTTCCTGCAGACCTTCTGCTGGCCCGGAAGTGACCTTCTGCTGACCTGGAAGTGATGGTTTTCTGACCTGGATGTGACATTTTCACAAACCAAATGAACCAGTTCGCGAACCAGGGGCAGGTTCGTGGAAGTTCGTGGTTCATGGTTCGTGAAATTTGATGAACTACATGGTTTGGTTTTTTTCCAGTTTGTGCCCATCTCTAGTTGCCAGCTCTGGGTTGGGAAATTCCTGGAGACTTGGGGGTGGAACTGGGAGGGGGGCAGGATTTGGGGAGGGAATGGACCTCCATGGGATACAATGCTGTAGAGTCTACCCTCCAAAGCAGCCATTGGAACTGATCTCTATACTTTGCCTCTACAGCAGTTGTAATGTCCTCACTTGGAGCTGGCAAGTCTAACTCCCCCCAGTCACTTGTTTTGCCCTCTTCTGATAATTAGCAGGGGAGGATTTATCCCCTACCTGGAAATGTTGCAGGATGACTTAGTAAAGATGGCTGGCTAGAGTCTTTCACATGACACTTTAAACTAGAATATGTATTTAATCGAGAACCTGCAGCTACAGTTATGTCACAATTGGGGGGAAGCGCTAAGGGAGCTCAATCACCCCCAGGTAAGGTTGCCAATGCTGGGTGGAGAAATTCCTAGAAAATTGGGGGTGGAACCTGGGGAGGGCAGGGTTTGGGGAGTGAAGTGACCTCAACAGGTTTATAATACCATAGAGTCTGCCCTTCAAACAAGGCTGCCAAGCTCCCTAGGGGGCAGGGAATTGTCTGCCCCCCATATACCACTGAGTTTATGAAAAACCACACGGCTGGTGTCTCTGGCCAGTAACAACTGCCTCTAGGCCACCATGCTTAGCAGCTTTTTTCAGCTGTCCTATCCGGGGAAGAGTGAGCTCAGCCATAGAGTCCCCCTTCCAAAGCAGCCATTTTCTCCAGGGGAACTGATCTCTGTTGCCTGGAGATTAGTTGTCATTCCAGAAGATCTCCAGGCCTCACCTGGAGGCTGGCAACCCTAGGGGTAGTTTGCTTTCTGCAATTTAACTGTCATGCTAGTTTTGCCTTTCTTAGAAATGGTGTCAGTGTTTAAGATCACACAGGCTGTTTTCTGTACACATTAACTAGCTCTTCAGGAATTGCAATGGAAAAGAAAAGGACATTCCTTGACATTATTGGCAGAGATGCTGTCACTGAAATTCACTGCCCTGGCTTTAGAAAGCAATTCAGCTCCCCCAAAATAGCACCTGTTACTTAGGGGGGAGGCTTTGAGGCACCCAAGATGCCAACCTGTCACAACGCTAACAGGTGAGATCTTAAACATCTGTGGGTGAGATCTCAAAAGGTTTCAGTAACGAGACAGAAATCTGAAACCCCTACATTCCCAGCAGCAAAAGAGAATGGTTTTCTAGACTTCTTTAAAATGCATCCCAAGAGGGGGACTTTTTGGTACGTTTCTCTCCTCCTCAACAACGGCCTTTCTTCCCAGCATGTGCCTAATGCCTAGGGGCAGCTGTTCAAATGTTGACACTGGGAAAGAGCAGGCACATCCAAGCCATTCCAGTGTCAGGTTATAAACAGGTGAAGGATATATCATGTGTCATTCCACCATCTTTTCTGAGGGCCAAGCTACAAGTGACGAATGACACTTGAACAGCAAGTGTATTTCTCCCTGTTCACTTGCCCTCCACTCAATCCACTTGCCGTTCAAGTGTCATTCGTCATGTGTAGCTTGGCCTGAGTCTTTGGAGAAAAATTCTTCCACGTTGCCATGTCGGCCAGCCAAAGACCCCCAAGTGCGTTGCAAAGGACTTCTGGGATACATTCAAGAACGTGTTCTAGCTATCAAGCTGAGAAGAAAGTAAGAAGTCAGGCAAAGGCATGAAGCGCAACCAAGACAGTGAGCACAGGTATGGTGTACGGCTGATTCCACACATGTTGGATAATGCACTTTCAATGCACTTTATCAATCGTTTGAGGTGGATTTTTTGTTTTGCACACGAAACAATCCATTCCAAATGATCTATAAAGAGGATTGGAAGTGCATTATCCAACATGTGCGGAATCACTCCGTAGTGGCTAAAGTAGCGGATTTAGAAAGAGTAGACCTGGGTTCCATCTCACTTCTACCTCCCTATCCCTAGTCTCAATCATGAATTTCACTGGGTGACCTTGGCATGATCATCCCTTCTCAGCCTAATCTACCTCACACAGTTGTTGTGAGGAAAATGAAGGGGCAGCAAGCCATTATGCTACCTTAGCTCTTTGGAGGATGGAGTGGATAAAAAGGAATAACAGTATTAATGTTCCCCCTCACTTCCCTTGCCTGTCTTCACCCATAGCTCCTCCTGGGCTTAGGGCCCGTGTGATATATTTTAGGGTCTACTGATCTTTTTTCACCTCCTGGAGGTTTTCCTCCACCCCTCATTCTCTTAGCCCCACACTCTTAATATTATTCTCAAAGTCTCTGCTCTCTTTCCTCCATATTACTCCATCCATGCTCTTCAGCAGCTTCTCTAGGCCCTCTTTCCACACAGCATCTGAGCTTCCTGGTTCTCCTGCCCATGACACCGTAGGAAGTGATAAAATATCTATGGTATATGCAATAGAGTTTAGGGGTGTCATGAAGGAAAGAATGGCAGCACTTTGGATCGTCAACCAAAAGTGATGTCAAAGTGTCAGCGATGGTTTCCTCTCTCAAGCTGTGCCCCCCAAAAGCTCCTTGGAGCAAGAACAGCCATGGACCTGACATCTCCACGGGAAGGCTTGGGACAGATGGAGGTCTTAACAGGCCCCCAACCCAGCCTTCTTCATTGGCTATTAGGGTTGCCAGCTCCAAGTTGGGAAATTCCTGGAGATTTGGGGGATGAAACTTGGAGAAACCTGGAGAAAGCGGGGTTTGGGGAGGGAAAGGACCTTGGCATGGCATCATTCCATAGAGTCCACTCCCCAAAGTAGCCATTTTCTCCAGGTGAACTGATCTCTGTGGCCTGGAGACCAGTTGTAATTCTGGGAGATCTCCAGCCACTATCTGGAGGCTGGCAACCCTACTGTCTATTGCAGGGGCAGGACAGCTTGGAGCATGACGAAGTTGTGTCACATATTGTGAGACACTGGAAGGGGAAAAGGAAGAAGAAGAGGAGGATACACAGGGCTGCCATCTTCATCCACAGTCTCTAGCGTTCCCTCAGCAATTCTGGGATATTTTGAGGGCAGTGCCTGTGGAGAATGGAGTTTGGGGAGAATGTGGCATCATTTCCAGGTGATGCTCTAGGATGGTCCTCTTCTCTAAGACCATAGAGCCATGGGGAAATTCCTAAAGCATCACTATAGAGGCCATTTTTTTCTCTCATGCCTCAATTTCTCATGGGGACACTGGGGCTGAGGCTGGGGGTTTATCCACCACGGCTGGGCAGATGGCAAGTTTCATAGTCGTGTGCTTGCTCAGGGCCATCAAGATCTTCTGCTGAGGTGCATGACTGAGAGTGGAACTACAAGTGTCAAAAGGCACAGGTTGGACACTTGTCAACTTCTCTCAAGTTTTGATGGGAAATGTAGGCAGCTTGGCGGAATGTTGGACAAGTGACAGTTGAAAAGTCCATTGGACAGCAGTCGGAGAGCCAAGCCGCAAGACCAGGATGCCTACATTTCCCATCAAAACTTGAGGGAAGCTGACAAGTGTCCAACCTGTGTCATTCATCACTTGTAGTTCCACTCTGAGAAGAGAGCCTTTTCCAACTAGAGAGGCTTAGCTTTCCCACTTTCACTAAGAGTGGGAGATATCTCTGGAGGTCACTGTGAGATCTCCAGGACAGAAGACTCTGCTGTCCCACTTTCAGCCTTGCCAGTGCCCTCTGGGCTTAGAGGAGCATGAAAGAGTCTTGACCTGCTTCCTCAGTGGTGTGGGGTGCATACACAAGAGGGGGTGGTGTGTTGAGTCTTGAGTCCGCCTTGAGTCTCAGTGAGAAAGGTGGACTATAAATGACATCATCATCAACATCAACATTAATATTAATATTATTGATGATGATGATGATGATGATTTAGTGAGGGAGCCACTGGGGGACGTCTTGCCCAGAGTTCCCCGAAACTGCGAGCAGATCTTGCACCTGCTGACAATATCTAGAACCTTCTTCACTCAGCATCTCCCACTGAGTTTCTGATTCCTGCTTTTCTACAGACTTTGGGAAGCCACTGTCTTTCGAGCTGGCGGATAATAAAATATTTCTTTCATACTGGCATGAGAAAGGGTGGGGAATGGTAGGCATGTCGGATTCTGAAGTTTAATAAATTTGTATTTGGTAATTCTCGAGCTGCAGAGCATTGGACCTATTCAGTCAGTCGTTCCAGCAAATGAGTCAATTTGAGTAAAATCGTGAGCAATTTGTGAACGAAATGTATTCTTCGAATGAATGGGTTGGCTGGCATTTTTTTGTCTTGCTCCACAAATGGTTCTGCATTTCAACTCAGCAGGCCGCCTTTGCTCTTTGAGCTGCAAACTCACATGGTACCAGACCTAAAAATGGAATGGGCCTTCTTTTCCAACTAGAGTTGTCAAACTATAGATGAGGACTGGATTTCTCCCATAATTATAGATCTCTCTCAAAGACCAGTTCCCTTTTAGGGTTGCCAGCTTCCAGGTGGTGGCTGGAGATCGCCCAGAATTGCAACTGATCTTCAGGCAACAGAAACCAGTTCGCCTGGAGAAAATTGCTACTCTGAAGGGTGAACTCTATGGCATCATATCCTGCTAAGGCCCCTTCCCTCTCCAGGCTCCACCCCCAAATCTTCAGGAATCTCCCAACCGGGACCTGGCAAACCTAGTAGGATTGCCAACCTCCAGGGGGTGGCTGGAGATCTCCTGGAGTTACAGCTGATCTCCGGACCACAGAGGTCAGTTCACCTGGAGATAGGGTTACCAGCCTCCAGGTAGTAGCTGGAGATACCCCGGAATTACAACTGGTCTCCAGGCCAGAGAGATCAGATCACCTGGAGAAAAGGGCTACTTTGGGGGGTGGACTCTATGGAATTATGCCATGCCAAGGTCCTTTCCCTCCCCAAACCCCACTTTCTCCAGGTTTCTCCCCCCAGATCTCCAGGAATTTCCCAACTTGGAGCTGGCAACCCTACCTGGAGAAAATGGCTGCTTTGGAGGGTGGAGGTCCTTTCCCTCCCACAAACCCTTCCTTCTCCAGGATTCACCCCCCACCCCCAAAAAAATCTCCAGGAATTTCCCAATGGAGCTGGCAATTCTAATAACTAGGGCCATGGGCAGCCTCCCCAAAAGCCAGGTCTTGTGAAGGACTGTGTCCAACTTGCAGACGAAGGATTGTTTTTCACATGAAGTTCTTTAAATTAAGCACTCAAAATGTCAAACAAGAAACATGTGGGCCACACAGGTAAACTTAGAGGGCCGTGCTGTAGCTGTGGCTGCCTTGCCGTTCCTCCTTTAATTTGGAGACCACCAGGTTCTGTTTTTCTCCAAATTAAAGCAGAAAGCCCTGGAGACGCCAAGAGTCATGCTTGGAATGTGCATGATATCATGTGGATTTGTATTCCTTAACTCTGGGGGTTTCCCACCTCCCGTGCGGTGGGTGGGAATATCCCTGCGCAGAAGTAGAAGATGTGAGCTCAGGCACGAGGTAAGGAAGCCAGGAATTTTCAGCCACAGGATGTTGTGACTCTCACTAGTTGGATTGGTTTTAAAAAGGGTTTAGACAATGGCTGCTTCCACACACATTGGATAATCCACTTTCAATACTCTTTAGTGAACATTTGAAACTGATTTTCCATGTGTGGAACAAAAAATCCACTTCAAAAGGATTGTGAAGTGCATTGAAAGTGCATTATTCAACGTGTGTGGAAATGGCCACTATATCAATAGCTGTCAGGGGTCATTTCGTAGAAAAAGAGTCATTAGCATAACTCATTAGCATATGCCATGCCCCTTCCCATCACCAGAAGTGTGTCATTGGCATAACTGATTTGCATATGCCACACCCCCTGACATCACCTATCCTGGCTGTTTTGGACCCAATCCTGGCCATTCAGGGCCAAAATTGGGCCCAAAATGGCAAAAAGGGGCTGAAAATGGCCGAAAAGGGGCCCAAAATGGTCAGGATTGGGCTGCTGTTGAGTGCGAGAGTGATCTGCCACCTGTCAGAGGCCCGATCCGGGCCGTTTCAGCCCCAATCCAGGCTGAAACAGGCCCAAAATGCCCAAGAGTCAGGTGAGCGGGGCCACCTGACACAAGACCTCTTTGGGGAACTGCTGGAACTGTGTTCTGTGTGTTCCCCCTCGAAATGAGCCCTGGGCGTAATGACAAAATGAAGCCTCCATGTTCAGATGCAGTGACCTGTGCTGGGAGGGCAACGACGGGTGGGAAAACTTTGGCTTTCTTCCTCTGCTTGTGAGCCTTCCAGGAACATCTAGTTGGCCGTGGAGTGAAACAGGATATAAAAACTAGGTGGAGCTGAGTCTTAATCCGGTGTAAGAATTTTTAACGGTCCTGAGTTGCATCTAGTGCAACATTTCTGCTTGTGCTAGAGCTGTTGCACAAGCGGGAATGCAAGAACAAGTCCATGACAGCTGCTTGTACTAGGTCAAGCTTATTGAATTCTTGCTGCCATTTCTTCTTGCCGAAAATCATGTTAATTTCTGGGTTCTGTAATATATAGGGAAGAAAGTGCTAGGTGTTGCACGAGATCTTGTGCAAGCACGATTGTGCCAAAAGCAATTCTATTCGGACTTGCACGTTACTGGATCCAAGCTGATATGTTCTTATAGATCTCCTGATCTCTCAAGGATCCAACCATAGTCTCCAGGCACTTTGAGTGGATCAGTTCCCGGAATGATTTTGGTGGAGTTCATGACCCTAAAAAACTAGCTTATGGCTGCAGTATAATATTGTCAGCAAGCTCCATCAGTTTCCACTCGATATAAATCCAGAGTAAATGTTGTTATATAGAGAAACCTATTGATTACATTTTCTGTCATCAAAGAGCTTTAACTGAGGCTTTGCGGGATAGAAGAAAAGAGAATTGTCTCCGAATGCACAGCCGTGCCCTGGAAAGCGCCCGTTGCACCAGCAGGCATCTCAGTCTGAAGTTCTGCAGTCCAAAGCTGGGAACGGATTGCTTTGACTGTTGAGCAGCGCATCGCAAAGAGGCACCAGGATTATAAATAATGCATTTCCTTTGTCTTGTAGGAATTCTGGAGGCAGAGGCACGATCAGATCTGCACTGAACAGCTTACAGAGCAAATCTAATAGGTTTGTAAATTAGATTTTGTGTTCATTTGTTTTTGGCTTTAAGGCGGCTATTAATCTGCTTCACTCTCTCCCCCTCTCTCTTTGTAGAATGGTGCTCTTTCCACTTAGCTCATAGATCTGTTTCTTTCCACCTCTGCTTGGGATTTTCTTAATCATCTTCCCTCCTCCTTCCTTTCCTATCTTGGCAATGATAATCATTTGCCAATGACAGACAAGATGTACCCCGTGGCAACGGCAAGAACCACAGAATGAAAATGTCTGTTTTACTTACTGTGCAACATGGTGTATTGTGAGAAACAAAGAAATTAAATAATTGAAGGATTGTGGGAGCCCAAAGCACCCGTCCTTATAGGAGGCTGCCTTATGTATCTCTCTCTGCATGAGTACCTGTTCCGGCCTTGTCTCCTTCCAATCATACTTTGTTGGGGAGGGTAATTCCATCCCCTTTCTAAAACAAGTGTAGTATGGAAATGCAGAGGAACTGTCCACCTTCCAAAGAGGGTGCCTTCTGTATCTCTGTATTAGTTAGTGTTCTAGGCTTAGTTCCATCTCACAAGGAGGCATACCCAAAACAGTGACACACACGCAACAATACAAGAGATAGACTCCACTGACTTCTAAAGCATGCCTATTGTTAGGGAATTTTTAGGCCCCATTTCATAAAATCTTATTCTGAGCATACATTCAAGCTACCAGCACACAGAAATCTGTAAACAAGTAATAAAGCCATGCTCTAAGTGTCATATTCCTTCTTCTGAGATATTCTGCTTGTTACATATATCTCCAGTGAATGAGACAGGTCACTGAGCAACGAATAAACCTTTTTCTTGTTTTGGGTTATTCTAATTAGACAAGTAAGATTTAACCTTGATTGCATTCCTTTCCCAAGAAAAGCCTGACTTATGGCTCCAGCTTCTCAAATGTTTGTGTAAATTATTTGACACTCAAGCTTATCACATGTCATCTTCTCTTGGAACATGTGTCATTTTGACAGGGTTTCATCCTAACCTCTGATCTTTTATTCTGTAAACAAATAGCAATTATTCTATAAACAGTGGCTGTTTCCACACGTCTTACCTGCCTGCGGAACATCACACGAAAGACCCAGAAGACAGCGTCTTCTCGCACAAAATTGTGCCAGGAAGATGCAATTACGTGCGAAACTCCCAGATAACAGCGTCTTCCTGGCACGATTTCCCACGAGAAGACGCTGTCTTCTGGGTCTTTCACTCGATGTTCCGCAGACAGGTAAGACATGTGGAAACAGCCAGTCAGTATGAAGGGTATATAAGGCCCTCCAATGCTACTGGTCTTTACACATGTCTCCTAGAAATGGAGAACGTGTCTGGGGTTATTCCATGTAAGAAATAAATCCATTTTTCTTCTGTAATCACTAAGGCCGTTTCCACACGGCTTACCTTATTCTGCAAAATAGAGAAATCTCGCGAGAAGATGCTGTTATCGCGTCTTCTCGCGCAATAGCATCTTCTCACACAATAACAGCATCTTCTCGCGAGATTTCATGCAAGATTTCGCTATTTTGCAGAATAAGGTAAGCCGTGTAGAAACGGCCTAAGTTTGATGTCTTGAAATATATATGGGTTAGTGGTAGTAGGGGAGTTACAAATTGGAAGCAGAGTACTATTACAAAAAAACTCCCCTAACACCTATCCTCAAAGGTTCCTATATATGCCAAAGTAAGCATTCATAATGTTTGGGCTTGCTCATCTGTGTTTGCATAGCACACCTTGCACATACACAGTGTAACATGTGAACTGACTCCACTTCCTCAAGTGCCATGTGCACTGATCAGTAGGTTTTAGCTGTGTTAACTAGATTGAAGTGGTTCATTTGCCCGTGCGAGCCACCATTTCTTAGTGCACTGATTGTATGGTGACTGTGTATGTGTGAGTAGTAGAAAACAGCCAGAGTCTAGTAGCACCTATAAGACTAACAGAATTGGTGGTTAGGGTATGAGCTTTTCTAAATCACAGCTCACTTCTTCAGATACCTCTAGAATGTGACAGTAGAAAAGAGCAAGAGTCCAGGAGCACCTATAAGACTAACAACATTTGTGGTAGGATAGGAGCTTTCATGAGTCACAACACACTTCTTCAGATACCTCTAGAATGTGACAGTAGAAAAGAACAAGAGTCCAGGAGCTCCTATAAGTCTAACAAAATTAGTGGTAGGGTATGAGCTTTCGTGAGTCACAGCTCACTTCTTCAGATACCTCATAAAAGCTCCTACCCTACCACCAATTTTGTTAGTTTTATAGGTGCTCCTGGACTCTTGCTCTTTTCTGCTGCTACAGACAGACGAACACGGCTACCTATCCTGATGTATGTGTGGAACAGCCACCTTGTGCTCAGTCGAGATGTGGTGTTTTCTAATGAACTGAGCTGGGGGGTTTCATTCCCCACAGTCAGATGGCAGCCGGGGGAACAATTTTCCTTACTGTCCATGCAGCCCCCTCCATGGGACAAATAACAGCCCCGGGGGCCATTCTGGGTTGGAAAACAGTACAGGAAAAAAAATGAAGCCCTTTCCGAATTGCACTGCAGGCTGTATCTGAAACTGGCCTCTGTGCTGCTTGGAACATTGCTGTCTGAGTGGGGGAATGAGAGTTGAATTGGGGGAGCCTGGATTTGTAGAAAACACCACATCTGTCTTGAGCCCCAGTCCTTTAACTTGGGTAACAGCTACGAGCTTGCTTCTCTAGAAGAGATGGCCCGGCAGCTGGCATCGCAGACTGATTGCCGGCGCTGTCAGTAGCTCCTCTGACAAATCCCCCATCCCTGTGTGTCTCTTTCCCTCTCCAGAGCTGAAGTGGGAATAAATGGCTCCTCGTCTCCAGCTGCTGTTGACAGAAGTAATGAAAGCATTAAGCACCACGTTCGGCTGGGCCTGTCCAAATGGAAACACAACCAGACTCTCTCTTTGAAGATCAGGTATTGGGTAATTACCAAGAGAGGCGCATCTGAGTCCTGCCGAGAGAAGCCAGAAAATTGTCTCTCCAGATCCTCCGAAAGTAGTCCAGAGAGCAATAAAACCCTTGCCCTCCTGCCGAGCTTGGCTTGATAGCCATAAATGACCGCTTAGAAATTAATTCCGAGCTCGTTTGCAGAGTGCCCTTCAGCTTTATGAATAATTGGGAAATAAAGAAATGAAGAATCAGGAGATGTCCAGGATGGGCTGGCCCTTTACCTTACCGGGAAAGTTCCCGATGGCTGGTATCCTGGAGGGCCACTGGTGACAGGTGTAAACTTAGCCAAGGGGTCCTCATGGGGCTGGCAGCAGCTCAGGAGCCAGGCCACATTGGCTTGGCCCCAGGTAGGGGCTCAGACCCAGGCTGTGGCAACTGGCATAGGTTTGCCAGGCAAGTTTTCAGAACTTACTATTAAGTAGTCTTTATCTTTTTTTATTTGTACCTTGCTTTTTTCCCCAATGGGAACCCAAAGCGGCTTATAAGATTATTCCTCTTTCCTCCATTTGATTCTCACAACAGCCCTGAGAGGAGGGTTAGATCGAGAAATATTGGCTGGCCCAATCTAATTGGGTTACCAAGTTGCCTACCTTGTATGATGCTTGACAGCATTTCTGGGTGAGTACCTGGAATTAGGGCTGCCAAGTTTCCCACTATGGTGGGAGACCTTCTGCCTGGTAGCCCCAGTTGCCCACTGCTGCCCAGTAGAAAGATGTGGGCACAAACCCAGAAGTGACATTATTGTATCAGCATGATGCCCTAGGATTCCCCCCTTCCCCAGATCTATAGTTAAACCATAGAGTTTTATGGGAATCCTAGAGTCCCAGAGATTTGGGGAATTCCTGCAGCATCACTGATGCTGTGATGTCAGTTACTCACCCGGAAATGATGTCACAGTGTCACTCACCATTTCCGAAGTCTCTGTTCTCCAAATGCTCCCAGCTGGCAACCATACAAGGTTATCCAGTGGGTTTCTGTGGCGGACAGGGGATTCGAAGCTGGATCTCCCGACCCGAGTCCAACACTTTAACCATTATACAAAGCTGACAGAAAGCTGAAAGCCAGGACTGCATTTCCTTTCAAGCCGCCGCGAAAGGCAGCACGGGGGAGGCTGCAAGGCTGCCCGCGCTGCTGCTCGCGCGCTCCGGCAGCTGGCAGCTGCTCCTGGCGCCCCCTCCCTGGCGGTGCCGGGGGCAGACTACTCCCCCTGCCCCCCCTCGATCCAGCCCTGTCAAGCCATCATCTCTTTGGGGTGGTATGTTAAGAAGGGTGTCAATGCATAACCCGGACTTGGCTGGCTATGAATGGTCAGTGGCTTGGAGGATAACTGGAGTCCCCTCCTGTGGAAATACTGCAGGGCTTGGCTTGAGCTTGGGAGGAGGTGGTTGTACCTTGCTTGAGGTGAAAAAGTATCTTGAATTGGCCCTGTCAGAAAGAGATAACTTGTGCCTTTACAGAGCTGCCAATGATAGAGAATTAGCACACGTATCAGAGCTAGCGCAATATCCTAACCTGTCTTGCAGTATCACATTTCCCCTGAGGGAGTCAGCGGGCCACATTAACTAGAACTTGTATCTGTATTTTTCTTTGTCAGAAAGCACATCTTGAAGTTTCTGGATGCCGAGAAAGACATTTCAGTGCTTAAAGGGACTCTGAAGCCAGGCGATATCATCCACTACGTCTTTGACAGGGACAGCACAATGAATGTTTCCCAAAACCTCTATGCGCTCCTGCCCAGAACCTCACCACTGAAGGGCAAGCACTTCCGGACATGCGCGATTGTGGGCAACTCGGGCATTCTCTTGAACAGCGCCTGCGGGGAGGAAATTGATTCTCATAACTTTGTGATAAGGTAATGGGCTGAAGGAAACAGAGTTCTGCTCGAGGCCTTGTTCAATCTTGCAATGGAAATTCTACAGCGACTTTCTAAAAATTTGTTGGTTGGGTTTGGGGGGCGTCTTTAATGCTACTTTCGCAAACACTGGATTATACATTTCCAATGCACTTTAGCAATGGTTTGCAAGTGGATTTTCCTGTTTCACACCCAAAAAATCCAGTTGCAATAATCACGAAAGTGCATTGAAAGTGTGTTCTCCAACATGCGTGAAAGCAGCCTCAGCATCGTTGAATGTTTATTACTACTGCAGACTTCATAAAATGATGTCACTGGAGGCCATAAAATGATGTCACTGGCACTTATTTGTGATGGGCATGAGGTTCTTCTTTGCGCATGCGCTTTGCGCATATGCACCCCAGGGCTGATGCGGTGACATCCCTTCTGGAAGTGACATCACTGCACCGGCCATGTGAGTTCTCCCGCACTCTGCATGAGGCCGATTCTGCCCATGTGGGGCTCAAATCAGCCCCAAACAAAGTGCAGGAATGCTTCCAGAAGTGATGTTGCTGTGCCCCCAGAGACAGGGCTGGTGCGTCCATGGAGGCGGGTCCGGCAGCAGCCTTGAGCGCTGAGGCACCAGAGGGGGCACCGGGGGCGTGCGCTGTGGAGCTGGCAGTGGCAGCACTGGTGGCTGAGCAGGAGGGCTAGGAAGCTGCCCATGCGCTTCCCCCGGCTGCCTGCCGTGCCTAGCCCGCAGCTGCTGTGCCCAGCCAGGAGCGCATGCTGGCGGCAGTGGCGCAGGGCAGTCTGAGCAGGCAGCCTCCCAGCCCTACTGCTCAGTTGTCCCAATCCTGGCAGAAGCTGGGTTCAGAGTGCCAGCTCAAGGTTGACTCAGGGCGAAGCTACAAGTGACGAATGACACTTGAACGGCAAGTGTATTTCTCCCTGTTCACTTGCGCTCCACTCAATCCACTTGCCGTTCATGTGTCATTCGTCACTTGTAGCTTGGCCCTCATCCTTCCATCCTTCCAAGGTCGGTAAAACGAGTACCCAGTTTCTTGGGGGTAAAGTGTAAATGACTGGGGAAGGCAATGGCAAACCACCCCATAACAAAAATATGCCAGGAAAACATCGTGATGTGACGTCCCCCCATGGGTCAGCAATGACTCGATGCTTGCACAGGGGACTACCTTTATCTTTACCTAGTTCACCTTTCTCACTGATACTCAAGGGTTGAAGAAGTAGTATCAAGCACATTTCCATAAGCAATGTCGTAAATAAATACAAGTTTACAAAGACATAGCATTAGCAAGGATCTAACACAAGGTTGAAGAATTGCTGAAACAGAACATAAGCAATTCTGGGAGTGGCAGTGGACAACATGAAGCACATAGGAGTACATATTTAAAGCAACAGATAATATGTAAGGCAACATAGTGGTGAGATCTATGGTCTCTAACTCATTAGCGAAGCATCTGAGACCCCCTTCCTACTATACCACCCTCCTATCTGAGTAAAATTTTTTTTAAAATAATTCAGTTTTGCTTTTTTTTGTGGAAGCCTTATTCCAGGAGGTTTGAGCTGCAGAACTTCCCAATTGATTGAACCCCCCTGTTAATTGGTCGGAGAGGCTGGGATTTCCTCTTCCCCCCTCCCCTTTTAATTCGTTCTGTGCTGATTCATCACACAGAGAGCCTTATTGTCAGGGCTGGGATGTATTGGAGCCGAATGATCAAACAACAAAGGAAGAGTATTGGAACCAACCCACTATTGGCAGCAAGGGAGCTAGTTTGGATGCGCCCCAGAGAGAACATTGGAGAGGTGGCACGGAAGGAAAGCCGCGAGCAAATGCACAAAACCTCTCTCTTGTCTGTCGCACCCGATAGATTGCATACTCAAAACAGGTGATGACACACAAGTTCTCCCACATCCCTTGATCCTGGTGGCCCACCTGATTCTCTCTCTCTCTCTCTCTCTCTGTCTTTCTCTCTCTCTCTCACACACACACACACTCATGCACACACACACCCCAAGCATTTCCTTATTGTTGTCCGAAACCCAAAAGATTTCTTAAAAGTCCTGTGAAACTTCACTGGAATGGGCTAGCACACCATCCTGCAGCAAAGAATCCCATAGGTTAATTGCACACAGTTTGAGGAAATACCACTTTGTCATATTGTAAACATACGAATTCAGTTTTATATATATATATATATATATATATTCTTACGCTCTTGGTACAAAGAACTTTGCAGCTCTTTGTTTACTTTTGCAACCTGAATGAGACATTTCTTCTGCCATAGTTTTTAAATTGCTTTACCTGTAGCTACGGGCAGTGAGAGGCCTGAGTTCTATTCCTGGCTGCCTCTGATTTCTGGATGGGAGAAAGTCAGTGGTAAAGCATCTGCTTTGCAGGCTAAAGGTCTTGGGTTCAATCTCCAGCAGGTCTGCTAAGCAGGCTATACAATATTTTCCTCTGCCTGAAATCTTACCCGAGCTTGTGCCAGTCCAAGCAGAATCATGGCATGACTCGATATAAGGCAGAGTCCCACCCTCCTGGCTTTCCACAAACAATGCAAAGCTGAATTATTCTAAAAGGCCTTTTTTCTCAGCTAAGAGGGTGGTATTGTAGGAAAGGGATCCCAGATGTTTCGCTAATGAGTTAGAAACCATAGATTTCACCATTATGTTGCCTTACATATTATCTGTTGCTTTAAATATGTACTCCTATATCCTACCTGTGCTTTATATTGTTCAATGGAAGTCCTAGAACTGATTATGTTCTATTTCAGCACTTCCTCAACCCCATACTGGATCTTTGCTAATACTATATCTTTGTAAACTTATATTCTTTTACCCCATGACATTGGCCGTTTCCACATGGCTTACCTTGTTCCGGAAAACAGCGAAATCTCGCACGAAATCGCATGACAAAATGCTATTATTGCGGAAGAAGACGCGATAACAGCGTCTTCGTGTGAGATTTTGCTGTGTTCCGGAACAAGGTAAGCCGTGTGGAAATGGCCATTGTTTATGGAAATGTTCTTGAAAATGTATTCATTTACCCTATGACATTGTTAATGGAAATGTTCTTGACATTGTATGGAAATGCCTGTCCTTGTCCTTGCCACTAATTGTACTAATCTCACACTATGTAATCCGCCTTGAGTCTCAGTGAGAAAGGTGGAATATAAATAACATAAATAATAATTATTATTATAATTATACGGCAGCCTATAGTTCATGGCTAGTAATCTGTGCATGTCGTTGCATCACAAACTGGGCAGCGTTTCATCTAGATGGTTGGGATTAGGGATGCTCAAATATCTGCCAATTTGGCTCATATCCTGTTTACCAGTTGCGGAAAGGGAGCTGCTTTTTGGATTGGCTGTTCATTGACCTATTGGTAGCAGTTTATCAGGTCTCTTTGCTATATTTTCTCCTTAGTACCCTCCCTCTTGCTGTAGAACTTGCTGTAGAACTGCACTGCTTGGCAGGCAATTGTTTTAATTTTTTATTTGTTAGATATTTATCCCGTCCTCCTGACAAGCAGGCTCAGGGCGGGTTACAACATCAGATTTAACAGGCAGTTAAATCAAGCACAGTTAAATCAGAACACCTATCACCTGATCCCTTTAAACTGGAAGTGCAGGGAATCGAACCGGGAACCTCATGCAAGTAAAGCAAGTGTTTTACCCCTGAGCCGGTATCCTTTCTGAACTTGTGCTATCTGTCATTTCCCCTTCCAGATGCAACCTTGCTCCTGTTCAAGAGTACACCCAGGACGTTGGGACGAAGACAGACCTGGTGACGATGAACCCTTCGGTCATCCAACGTGCCTTCGAGGACCTGGTAAATGACACTTGGAAGGAGAAGCTGCTGCAGCGCTTGCACAGCCTCAACGGTAGCATCCTCTGGATCCCGGCATTCATGGCTAAAGGGGGCAAGGAACGTGTGGAGTGGGTTAACGAGCTGATCCTCAAACATCACATCAACGTTCGCACCGCCTATCCGTCTCTGCGCCTCTTGCACGCTGTCCGAGGGTGAGTAGCTGTGGTCTGGATCTCACCTCTCCACTCCCTTGCTATCCCTTTCTTACTCTTCCTGTGCTATATAACATATTTACCCAGCTGGCAGCTTTGAAACATTTTGGTGCACATGTCAAGCCACAGGCTAATAATTACAGTAGGGACTGGTTTTCCCTAGCATTGCTTCTAGGGTTACCAACTCTGGGTTGGGAAATTCCTGGAATTTGGGGGGGGGGTCCTTGAGGGGGCTAGATTTGGGTGGAGGGGAGACATCAGTGGGGTATAATGCTACAGTCCCTTCTTTAAAGCTGCCATGTCATCCAGGGGATTTGATTTCTGTTCTCTGCAGATCAGTTGGCAACTCTAAGTGCTTCTATATGCTTATAAGAGCTGCAGACAGAAACGTTCAAGAGTGGAACCTTTTCCTATCATAGAGTAAAATTTGAGTCCAGTAGCAGTTTTAGAAACCAACAAAATTTCTGGGGTATAAGCTTTTGAGAGTCAAAGAAGCTCCCTTTGTCAGATGTCCTGTATCTTCCGAAAGGAGCTTTGACTCTTGAAAGCTTATTCCTTGGAAATATTGTTAGTCTTTACAGTGTTACTGGACATAAATCTTGCTCTTCTACTACAGCCAACACAGCCACTCACCTGAAATGATTTTCCTATCACATTCCAGCTCTTGGATGTCTGCTTCCAATGCAAGACTCGGGAGCTATGCCAAGAAGCAAAAGTTACCAGCGCAAGATAGGATTTCTAGTTTTGGGGTCACCAGAACCAGCCTAAGTTGGCAAACACAGTATAAATAGACCTTTGAGGCTTATAGAGTGGAGGGGGGTTTGCCCATGTGATGTTTTGCTAAAAAAGGGGGGCTACAGGTGGCCATATTGTGCAGCAAAAGATGGGCAGAGGACTGGTCTGTTTTAGAGGCACATCTTGCTGCAACGAACGAGACAGAAAGAGGGGGTCCAAAAGAGCCCAACAGCTGGTGCTGAGCAGAGCTAATTCAATTACGGCTCCAAGCCACGGAGAGTCTGTAGCATTCGGCCAAAAAGGCTGCAGGCTGACCAGCCATATGGCTCGCTCTGTGTATCGCTCTTCTCCCAGAGGGGACAGTCAGGATTAAAACGGATGATTAATTAATGAGCGCAGGATGCTGTTCCTTCGCAACCGAGTCACCGCCGCATCTCCAGCCTGAGGAATCCAAAATTGAACAAGGGCAATTTTGCGTGGTGCGAAAGTCAGGCGAAGCCTCCATGTGTTAGGCAGCTGTTGATGCAGGAGAGACCCATGCAGAAGTCACGGCCTCGGTACACCGGAGCGAACTGTAGCGGAATCAGATTTTTTGCCCAAATTCTTGCTGTGCTTCCTTGAGCCTGGAGAAAGAACCCTTTCCGAAACAATTAACGACTGTAGGATAAAGGAATTGTGTCTGGTGGTATATATAGGGTGGTTTCTTCTGGCCCATTTCGGTCACTGCATAAACAAGGTTTTTTGAGGCAAATACATTGGGAGGACGAACATGCAACCCATCCCACAGGGGGTCCATTCCACAGGCTTCCCTCCCTGTTCTGAGGAGCAGCCATAGCCTTTATACAACAACAACAACAAAGTTTATTAGCCAGAGGCCATCACATTCTTGAAATCAATTCAAAATTACGTGATTGCACATCAGCGAGACACATGCCACATAGCCTTTATATTTTCCCCTGGGTCCATGTAATCCACAACGCACCTAAGAGTTCCTTACTGGTAATTCCCATGCAGGTAGGGTCCTGTTTGGATTGGAAACCATGTCAGCCCACTGAGAGGCACGCACATGCCCCTGCCCCTGTGCGATGATGTCACTTCCTGGAAGTGACATCATCATGGAGGCATGTGAGGAGTGAACAGAAGGTGAGTGCTGGGTCCTCCCTCCCACTGGGAAGGTAAGGAGCAATCCTGCCCATTACCCTTAAGGTCAATTCACGTACTATAGATGTGTTCAGGGAGTTCCCAGCTGGAAACTTAATTCCCAGGTGCATGTGAGCCTGATTTGGATCAGGACCATGGGGCACGAAGAGAAGAGGCTTCAGCCCCCTCCCTTCACAGTAAGGTTGCCTGGTCCCCCGGGACCCAAAGCAGGCGATGGGAGGAATTGTCAGGGGGTCATACTGGGGGAATTTACCTTTTTCATGCTCTGAAGTGCTTCTGCATCGTGCCGGGATTGACGTCACTCTCGGGGCAACGCGAAAGTGGAGGGTTGCACACAGAACCAATTTGTTAAAAACCGGTCCTTGATGAAATCGGCGCCCAACGACATTGGTGGGTGGTTGATTCAGGACAGATAGGATAAAGTACTTCTTCACGCAGCTGATAATTAACTTCTGGAACTCATTGCTAGATGATGTAGCACTGGCCACTTACTTGGTGGTGGAGTGAGCCCTCAACTCATAGCTGACTTATGGTGCCCCCTGGCAGGGTTTCCATGGCAAGAGACAAAGAGAGGTGGTTTGCCATTGCCTCCCTTTGCAGCCCTGGCCTTCGTTGGAGGTCTCCCATCCAATTACTAACCAAGGTTGACCCTGCTTAGCTTCTGAGATCTGATGAGATCAGGCTCACCTGGGCTATCTAGGTCAAGCTGGCCACCAACTTACATGGCTTTTAAAAGAGCTTAAATGAATTCAGGGAGAGGCATCTCATCAATAACTATTAGGCAGAATGAGAAACCAGCCACAAAACAGCTACGACAGCTTCCCTTCAGTCATAGAGTCTCTCTATGTGAGACGCCTTGGCAAGCGTTTATCAAGTGTAGGGAGACGCAATGATATCTGGGACGCATAGTTTTAAAAGACAGAGCTGGCGGAGATCGCTCATCAGAGGGTTTGTTAATTTCACCTTCACCTCCCCAAAGGCTCTGTCAATTTCACCTCTCCAGTCTCAAACTGTGTGGGATCACAACCAGAGGGCAGCCAGGAATGGAAATGGGCTGGAGCTGCCTTCCAGAGCCGGGCTTAGAATCGGAGAGGTTATAACGGGCTGACGTATCCCTTCTGGCATTTCACACCCCCTTTGCACAACTCCAGTGTATAGCAAAGCCTTTGCCCTGCCACCTGCTCTGTCTTTATAAACTACTCTTCATGGGTAACATTGCATCTCCTAACACGTTTTTTTTAATATGCCCAATGTCTCATGTAGAGAGACTCACAGTGCTATGGTTTCAGCTGCTGATAAGGCAACATTTTTAAAAATCTGCACAGTCAATCAAATCTCCAATGGTCAATCAGAAGATTTGCTGGGCAAAGCGCTACCTGGCCCCACCCACCTTCTAAAACACCTGGTGGGCACCAGGAAAGGTGTGGGTGGGAACCATGGCACCAACTGGTCCCATATTGGGGACTGCTGGTTTAAAATAATGAGCCTGCTTATGTGATTTGAGTCATTTGAGTCTCAGAAAGCTTTTTCCTCTTTATTGTATTCTCCCTGCTCCTTATAGCATCTCTTGCAAGCCCTTGGTATAGCAGTGATTTAAAATTTATTTCCACAAGTGATGTTTTTGCCGGCTACAAAAGAAGGCCAGTACGACTCTCTGCAGAGAGCTACCGAGTAACAGGCTTGTCTGTTTGCTCTTCACGCCTGCCTGAGCCAATACAAATTGTACTCTTAATAGCGATGTCGATTGGTGTCGCCAATTTGGTGGAAGATGGGGAAAAAACATGACAGCCTTTCTCAAGATTGCCTCGGCTTCTAATTAAAAACCTGAGTCTTGCGCACTAAAGGTGCACTGCTGATGTGACTTCTCGTGTGTACTTAATGCAACCTTACTTCGGTTTGCAGAATTAATTAGGTTTTGTTATGGTCCCCAGCTGGCTTGCAGAACAGGCGAGTAAGATGCTCAGAAGCAAGACAGACATTGTCAAAGTTGACCAGAGTGTGAAAAAAGCAATCTTGCAGCAGTTTATTTGCGGGACCAGCCTCAGATATTTTGCCTCCAGTGTACCTTTCCAGTTGTTGAGTCCCGAGTGTGAGTCGGTTGGTCATCTCTCTGTTGCTCAGCATCAGCCACTATCCTTTTGATCCCACTCACCAAGCAGGTGTTGATGAATTCAGAGTTGCCTTAGAGAAAAAAGTGGTGGAAATCAAGAATTCCTGAAATTCGCCCTTCTCTATGCTCTAGAGCCCTTTGCTAGCTTTGAGGCCCTGGCCCATGCCTAACCTCAGATCTGGCCCTGATGAAATACTCAGCTCTGCATGACTCTGCAGGTGTCAGGCGTTGCTTTAACAGGAGGAGAACCTCCTTAAATGCTCCCACAATAACTCCCTGCACCTTAAAGACTAATAAGTTTTTATTCTAGAAGAAGAGTTTGTGGAGGAGAGCAGGCTTCATCTGTTGCATGGGGAAAGTCCTAACTAGAGATGGGCACGAAGCGGTAAAAAACCGAACCATGTGGTTCGTAGTTTGTCAAATTTCACGAACCACGAACTTCCATGAACCTGCCCTGGTTCACGAACCGGTTCGTTTGGTTCGTGAAAACGTTACATCCAGGTCAGAAAAATCGCCACTTCCAGACTAGCAGAAGGTCACTTCAGGGTCAGCAGAAGGTCTGCAGGAAGTCCATCCCCTGTTGCCGAGGAAACTGATTGATCGGCACCAGGCTGTCTGCAGTGACGAACCAAAAATGAACCAAATGAACCAGCCTAAAGTTCGTAGCGGTTCGTCAGAAATGGGATCTGACGAACCACTGGTTTGCGAACCACAAGCCGGCCTGGTTCATCATGAATTTTGGTTCGTATTTTGGTTCGTGCCCATCTCTAATCCTAACTAGGGTTTGCAACACTGCCTAGGCAAATGCTGTGAGATTTGGGGGGGGGGTGCCTGTGGAGGGTGGAGCTTGAGGAGGATGTGATGTCACTTCCAGGCAAAGCGCTAGGAATTCCCCTTAATCTCAATGGTAAAGATCATAGCAGCCAAGGGAAATTCCTTGAGCATCACTGTGGAGGCCTTTCCCCCCCTTCTTTCTCCTAAATTTCTTGTGGATGGGAGATTGAGGCAGGGGGCAGGGAATTCCCCACAGGACCCAGGTCATTGGGAAGCCTAGTCCTCTCTAGGTAGATATGTTATGCAGTCTATGTTCTCAAGATTACCTGGTCATGCCGGTAGGCTCTGCCCCAGCCCAGACCTGGCCAGTCTGCAAAGCAGTTGGATTACCATCTTCCAAGGACTTGGAATTGCTCTGTCATGATGGCCGTTAATCCTCTTAGCAAAACTAGGGGAACTGTATTATTAATAATCATGGCTAATTTAGATGGTCTCTATGTTTGCTGATTGCCGTTGAACTTTTTAACGTTACATCTCACTTTGTACTTCCTGCATCGGCACTTCATGGGCCTTTGACATTTCCAGTGCCAGGAGGCAAGATCAGGAGAAGGCTTCATCCTCTCTCTACGCCTTGTTGTTGGAGCTCCATAGTAACTAGTTGGCCACTGTACGAGACAGGCTGCTGTACTAGATGGAACACTGGTCTGATTCTGCAGGTCTCTTACAGCCATACTGGCCGTTTTCACACTGCTTACCTTCTCTCAGAATGACCTGGAACATGGTGCAAAAAACGCGGAAGATGTTCCAGGTCGTTCTGAGAGAAGGTAAGCAGTGTGAAAACGGCCACTGTTTCCCCCGTATAACTTTACCTACAGATTTCTACCAAACGAGAATCTCCTACATGCATCTGATGGAATGGACTCGAAGTCACAAAAGAGTATGCAGGAATAATAATAACTTGAAATTTTTAAGGAGCTACTAACATGGCTACCAGTGAAATCCTAAGCAGAGTTACCCCAACAATTGGAATCAATGGTCTTGGACAGGAATAACTCTGTTTAGGATTTCACTGTACTCCTCTCGAGTTATTCCCTATGCATGGAAAACTACGTGCCGGACAAAAACATACTTAGTCTCACTTTTGGCCTGATATGCTCATTTACTACAAAGGGGGGGGGGTCACCAAAGAGAAGGGGACACAACCTGTAATATTCTGCATGCTGTTTGAGGTGGTCCATTCCAGGGAAAATTTTTTACCATGACATAGGCTGGTTTTCTAGACCAGGCTTAAAACTGTCCATGGCCTTACTGAAGGGTACCAGCATTTTGGCAAATGTACAGATCTCTACAAAGCCTGTACAAACGTGGAGCCATGCATAGGATACCCTCCACTTTAGGAGAGCACAGAGCCAGCGGAATTGCATGACTTCTGAGTCTCTCTACATGAGATACCTTGGCATGTGCTTGTCAAGTGCAGCGAGATGCAATGTTAGCCAGGAAGCATAGTTTAAAAAGACAGAGCCGGCGGAGATTGCTCCTCAGAAGGTTTGTTAATTTCATCTTCACCTCTGAAAGGCTCTGTCAATTTTCACCTCTCCAGTCTAAAACTGTGTGGGATCGCACCCAGAGGGCAGCGAGGAATGGAAATGGGCTGGAGCTACCTTCCAGAGCTGGGCTTGGACCTGGAGAGGTTATAATGGGCTGAAGTTTCCCTTCTGGTCTTTCACAGCCCCTTCACACAGCTCCAGTGTATAGCAAAGCCTTTGCCCTGCTGCCAGCTCTGTCTTTTTCAACTATCCTTCCCAGCTAACATTACTTCTCCCGACACGTGTGCTCCACATGTTACATGTCTCATGTAGAGAGACTCTATGATGTTGTGTTTTCTCTTCTCTTGTAGGTATTGGCTGACTAACAAAGTTTACATCAAACGCCCAACCACCGGTCTGCTGATGTACACCTTGGCGACTCGCTTCTGTAACAGGATTCATCTCTACGGCTTCTGGCCTTTTCCTCGGGACCAAGACCAAAACCCCGTCAAGTACCACTACTACGACAGTTTGAAATATGGCTACACGTCACAGGCCAGCCCGCATACCATGCCCTTGGAGTTCAAAGCTCTGAAGGCCCTGCACCAGCAGGGAGCTTTAAAACTCACAGTGGGAGAGTGTGAAGGGGCCACGTAGAGAAGGGGCTCTCGTGGCTCACTTTTCTCGACAGCAGGTTGGGGGTGAGGGAGCCAAGGAGGAGCAGCGATGGGTGGAGATGGTTTTCTTAACGCACAGAACGGAGACCCAAGCGTATAGACATAACTCTGTACATCTTTGGGGTTCACAAAGGGAAGAGCCGTGGGACTGCCTGGAGATGTGGCCCAGGAGAGGGGAGCTGGCTTGGCACAGGAAGGAGCTTGGTTCCTGTAGCCTCCCCCCGAAGCTTGGGAAGTCGATGTGGTCTGTATTGGGTACTTTAGCGTGACACGTAAATGTTAGGCCCAGTGTTGTGAGTGGTCTAGAATTGGTAGCTAGGATCTGTTTGGCCAGGAAGCCGGGCTTCTGGCTCGTATTGTGTTCTTGCTTAGTGGTATTGAGAGGGACTTGGGGTGGGGGTTGGTTCTTTGATCCAGCGAAAGAGCAAAGCGGGACTGGAGTCAAGAAGAACATCTGGGGACTTTTTCTCTGGAAGAGTTTGTTTCCCAACGCATCAGCTGAATCACACAACTCCGGTTTTAAGCCGTTTCTGAAATGTTCCACAGACAGAAATGTTTCAATCAGAAATCAGCTACCCGTTTTTCAGCTGAGAGAGGCAACTGAAGATTCATTACAAGTTTGTCTGCCTTTGCGGTCTTTTTTTGATACATTGAGAGAAAACGTGAGGACCTCAATAAGACAATGGCTTTTAAAAAAAAGTTTTAAGGACTTTGGACTCTGTAGCTTGGCTTTTGGATTATTGCTTTGTTAAGAAATATTTGTGGGGCAAGGGGGAGTGGAAATGTCCTTAGGGTATAGGAAGTTGGAGGCTACCAACCAAAGCTGTTGGTATTAAGGATTTCAACTCCTAGGAAGAGTTTCCTCCAGATGCTAGTCAGATGCCGAACCAATACTGCAAAGGTTAAAACTAGCCGAAAATTTCATCTTACAGGCGATTGACTGGCTTTATTGTGGTTTGACTGGTTTCTTAATAAACCAGGTAGTTTTAATCAAGCACTCTGGGTTTTTTTTTTCGTTTTGCCAAAAGCCCAGTTTTCACAAATGGCAGAAAAGGTGGCCAGTCTGGAGCAAGCTGTAATTACCACCTCGCCAGGAACATCTTTGGTAGTTCGGGCCTCTATGTGGAAACAGCCATTAGGTGGCAACCTGAAAATCAAAGCTGGGACATGGGGACATTTGGTGAGCAAATGTAGACATTCAGCATATCTGGAGAGCACAAGGAGGCAATTACTTGTCTTCCTTGCTTAGATACTGAAGGGGTGTGTGTGTGCGCGTGTGATTTTTGCCACCAGAAACAAACTTGGATTCTTCAAGGGAAATTTTCAGCTCATCCCTTGGATTTATCTTGGCTACAACCTAATCCTAGTGTGCATGTCTGCGTGCACACACACACACACACACACACACACACACAAATGGGGAAGACGTAGGAATAAAGAAACGGCACTTTCCGCGTCTCCTCTAGATAGGCTTACAATTGGGCGAAAGGTTTTTGGGTTTTTTTTTACAAAATTTCTACCCTGGCTTTCTGCCCTCACAAGGACCACCAAGGCAGCTAAGACATTAAAACACACTTAGGCTGCTTCCACACACGTTGGATAATCCACTTTCAATACTCTTTAGTGGACATTTGAAACTGATTTTCCATATACGTGGAACAAACAATCCACTTCCAAAGGATTGCGAAAGTGCATTGAAAGTGCATTATTCAACGTGTGTGGAAATGGCCTCTGTAACATTTTAAGAACAGTCAGTCCTGCCGATACGTCATTAAAACAATTAAAATCAAGGCAAAAATGCATACCGAAACATAACAATAGCAATTTAAAAATTTGGGCAGGAAGGAGGGATCTCTGAGGGAATGCCAAACAAAAGAGTTGCCGCCCACTGGTGGAACATGGTGACAGAAGGGGACAGACGAGTCTCCTTGGGGGGAGAGTTCTATAGTTTTGGTGCCGTGGCCCAGAAGGCCCCCTCCCTGAATGCCAGCTGTCTAAGCTCGGAGTGTGGAGGCACCTGAAGCAGGGCTTCCAAAGGTGAATGCAGTGATCAGGTAGGTTCATAAAGGAGTAGGAGGTCCTTAAGTATGTTGGTCCCAAACTATATAGACACCTTGAATTGTGCCCAGAAACAAATTGGGAGCCAGTGTAGATGGGCCAAGATATGGTCCCTATGAGCTACTATGAGGTCCAGGAGAATCAAAAGAGTTGCACTCTTGCCATCCATGAATTCTCCTTACACCACACTCTCTCTTCCCTGCTCATAGAAAAGTAGCATCTCAAGGAAAACTAGAGGCCACACCTTGCTTCTGTATGCAGGGAGGATTCTTTAGATGGAGGAGTGTTGGAATACGCAACCCCCACATGCCTGTAGCGGCAGAGGCAGTGCAAAAAGTTACCACCTGGTCTTGCTGACTGAATCAACTTTCCCTTGTGGTAAGGAGTTTACTGTAACCAGTCAATATCTTGGTGGCAGCATTCTGCACCAATTGAAGTTTCTGAACACTTTCCAAGGGCGGCCCCACATAGCGTGCATTGCAGTAATCTAATTTAGATGTAACCAGGGCATGCATCACTGTGGCCAATTCTTTTCTGCCCACAAAGCTGGCTAACTAGGTCAACGCTAGTAAAAGGTACTCCTGGCCACAGCTGCCACCTACTTATCCAGAGGTACGCCTAGGTCCAAGAGTACCCCAAGACAACGGATCTGTCCCTTCAAGGGAGTGCAGTCCAATCCAGAATGGGTGACACCTTAAATCCCAAGTCAGACCTTCTGCTCACCAGCAGCACTTCCATCTCAAGATTACACTTCAGTTTATTAGCTAGCATCTTTTCCAGAACTGCTTCTAGGCACTGGTCCAGGGTATCTATAGCCTTCCCGGGGTCAGCTGGAAACATGAGTTAGAGCAGAGTGTCCTCTGCAAATTGGTGACAACCCAGCCCATATCTCCTGATGATGTCACCCAGCTGTTTCATGTATATGTGAAAAAGTATAAGGGATAAGACCCTGACCTGGATAGCCCAGGCAATGGCAGGCAATGGCAAACCACCTCCGTTAGTCTTTTGCCATGAAAATGCCACCAGGGGTCGCCATAAAGTCAACTATGACTTGAGGACAGGATTTCATTCAGAAGGGATAAGATGGAACCTTACAGGACCCCACAGGCCGGATATCAGAGGACTGAGGGCCAAGCTACACATGACGAAAGACACTTGCCTGGCAAGTGGATTGAGTGGAGGGCAAGTGAACAGGGAGAAATACACTTGCCGTTCAAGTGTCATTCGTCACGTGTAGCTTGGCCCTGAGCAGCAGTCCTCCAGCTCCACCTTCTACAATCTACCCTTCAGGTAGGACCAGAACCACCACAGAATGCTGCTTCTAAATCCCATCCAGAACAGGCGATCTAGAAGGATACCATGAATAATGGTATCAAAAGCTACTAAGAGGTCCAGGAGAATCAAAAGAGCCATCCATGAATTCTCCTTACACTGCACCCACTCTTCCCTGCTTATAGAAAAGTAGCATCTCAAGGAAAACTATAGGGCACACTTTGCTGTCTGTCCCCTTGTCTTCTGAATGCAGGGAGGATTCTTTAGATGGGGGAGTGTTTGAATATGCAAACCCACCCCCCCACATGCCTGTAGTGACAGAGGCAGCGCAAAAAGTTATTACCTGGTCTTGCTGACTGAGGTAAGGGAGTTTATTGTAACCTTGAGTCTTCACAGCTGGACCATGATGGATTGTGTGTTTGAGAAACGGAGGAAGAATGTCAATGAAAATGAACTAACAGCGCCAAAACCCTTTCTATGTAATGATCAGAGAGTCTGTAGAATTAATGGTTTCATTAACTGGCATTCAAAGAGCAGCCTTCTTGGGGATTCTTGCGTGACGGAAGGAGGAAGGAGGGGTTGGTAGGTTAAGGTGACCCTGTCAGCTAGTTTTTTAAATCTCTAGGTTTTTCCTCACACATCTGGAGGGGGACTGGATCTGGTAAACATTTAACCCAAAAAATATCCAACCCAGAAACTTTTCTTCTTGCTGGCCAATCCATTCTCCACCCTTTGATAAATAGGTTTGAGACAAGTCAGGACTCAGTTGCTTATTGGTCTGCAAATAAATACGGGGGTGCCCCACATGTGGATCAGCATGTTTTTGAAAAGGATTGGATAGGCAATAAAGAGCTGTTGAACTACAACTGTGAATGGATTTTGCAAAATAAGCCACATTTCAGAGGGAGACTTTGGGAGTCAGCAAGGGGGCATGGCCTCTCTCTCTTCTGCAAGGACGGATAACATTGTGGGCTCACAGGAGAACATGCTGAGATTTTTGAGAGCAAATGTTCTTGCTAAGTTTGCCAACCTCTAGTGGGGCCTGGCGACCTCCCGGGATTACAATTTATCTCCAAGCTGCAAAGATCAGTTCCTCTGGAGGAAATGGCTACCTTAAACCCCAGCCCCCAGCCCCAGATCTCCAGGAATTTCCAGTTTGGAGTTGGCAACCCTAGATCTTGCCCATGCACTTCAGGAAAAGGGTCCTAGATTTTATTTCTCCCACTGCAGGGGGAGGGGGGCATGGAAATGAGGAAGGATTATGAACTGTAACCGCAGATTATTTGACCACTTTCTTTTTTATTTTCTTTATTCATACGCTGCCTTTCTCCCTGTTGGGAAGCCAAAGCAGCTTATATTCTTCTCCCTTCCTCCATTTGATCCTAACAACCTTGTGAGATAGTTTAGGCTGAGAGGGTGTGATTGACCCGAGGTCACTCAGTAAACTCCCAAAGCAGAATGGGGATTCGAACCTGGGCCATTTTCACATGACTGGAACATTGCGCAAAACATGCGGAAGATAGCATCTTCTTGCGTGAAATCGCGCCAGGAAGACACTATCATCCAGGAGTTTTGCGCGACATCATGTCTTCCTGGTGCGATTTCGCACGAGAAGACACTATCTTCTACGTGTTTTGCGCAACATTCCAGAGGCCGGAAATGGCCCTGGATGTCTTAGATTGTAGTGTGACACTCTAACCACTACACCATACCACATGCTTGCAGTCTTTATAACATTGGCATCCCACCTCATATATCATTACATTTTTTAAAAATCAGTACTTTTAGAGTTTGGGAGCAAGTACCCCCCTCAGGTCCCCAACAGACACCCATATCTCACTGGTTTCCTTCCTCGAGGAAGCCTGTGAGGTAGGTGGGAGTGGGCCACACAAGTTCCTGGCTGAATAGGGCATTTGAACTCGGGTCTCCCACAAAAGCAAAAGCCCAGTCCCTGCAGCCACCATACAAACTTGGAGCCAACTTCATCAAAGAAACTCCCTTCTGTCACATTTTAAATGCTTGTCCTCTGTTCTTTTCTTCCCATCTGCAGTATAAGTAAAAACTGCTCCTTGCCATTCCTTTCGGCCTTACGCAGGCTACCCACCTTGCTTTAACCTCATCCATGTAGCATCCCCCTCTTTTCCCCATCCTTTTCCATGCCCCCCTTTTTGAAATGAATTTTGTCTAACAAAATGCCTCTGAGCGTGTACAGAGCACATTTCCCTCACCACTGAATGGCTGCTGGTTTAACTTCCTGTTGAAGCAGATGCTGGCAGAGTGGAGCAGTGGCATAGCAAAGATGGGGGGAATGGAATGCGATCGAGCTGTGTGAAACGCGCATGCTGATTGTGCTGAACTTGCTGCGCTATTAAGAAGGCCGGCAAGATAGCCACCGACCGAACAGACTCAGATGGGTGGATGAACAGACAAAATTAAACATAACTCCAGTGGCCCCTTAACAAGTAACAACATTAATTTCTATATGAGCTTTTGTGAGTCATGTTCACTTCTTCAGATATATGGAGATGAAATGGCAAATAGACTAACATGGGTACCCCTTTGCATTCATCATGGGAGGTACTACTTTTAGCCATATCGAGAGACAGTCTTTTGAAATAATAATAATAATAATAATGATGATGATGATGATGATGATGATGATGATGATGATGATGAAGAAGAAGAAGAAGAAGAAGAAGATTTGATTTATATCCCACCCTTCAGGACAACATAACGCCCACTCAGAGTGGTTTACGAAGTGTGTTGTTATTATCCTTACAACAATCACCCTGTGAGGTGGGAGAGGCTGAGAGAACTCTGAGAGAGCTGTGACTGACCCCAGCTGTCTTCAAGCGGAGGAGTGGGGAACCAAACCTGGTTCTCCAGATTAGAGTCCTGCTGCTCTTAACCACACCAGACTGGCTAATTGCAAAGGGATCCTTCTTTGCAACTAGTGAAAAATATATGAGTTGAACTTGAATTTGAGTGTCCTGAGTATAGAGGGACAATTTGAGCTACAAGAGAACTCTGGGAACAAGTAAAATTTCCCCCCAAGCTTGTTAGAAAAACTTTAAGTATTGAGCTAAAGTTGCCCATTGCTTGTCTCCGACAGCACTCCTAGAAAGAGTGTGTCCATTCTGAATGGCCGTAAACGCAGCAATGACAAACTGGTGACAATTCACACCATTCTCTGGAGGAGGCAACTCACCTTCCTGTGACTTCCCGAGACAAGTCAGATATTGGTGTACAGAGGGGTGTGTGTGTTGAACTTTAAACAGATGGTCTCTCAGCATTTGAATTGCAAATCAATTCTCCCTACAGGCAAGAGAGATGTCAAGCGGAACTCACTGCAGATGCAGAACTCGGTGGTGTTACTCCTCTGGAACTTGTCATGGTTACTGGCAATGCGAGCAAAAGAGCCAAATCCAGTCCATTCCCACCCTGTGTTTGACTCCCGAAAGATCTATAGATGCCAGCTTCCCAGGTGGAGAAAATCCCTGCCTGTTAAGAACAAAAGGGAAGAGGGAGACACGTGGGAAAGATGTAAAAGGGTTGGCCGGCTGGCTGGTGTTTTTAAGCAACTAAAACTGAGGGGAGGAAAATGTAACCAATCAATTTGGCCACTTCCCAGGTTCCAGCTGAGGTTATCATCTATTTTCTGGACTGTTGTATAGTGAAATGAAAATACCATGGATGTTTGTGTTTTAAAAAATTACCACTTTGGACGGTGAATCAAGATGGGTAGCCATGTTAGTCTGTCTGAAGCAGTAGAAAAGAGCAAGAGTCCAGGAGCACCTATAAGACTAACAAAATTTGTGGTAGGGCATGAGCTTTGGTGAGCCACAATGGTTAGAGTGCTGGACTAAGATCCAGGAGATCCCATTTTGAATCCTCGCTCTGCTGTGGAAGCTTTGGGCCAGTTACTCTCCCCTCAGCCTAACCTACATCACAGGGTTGTTGTGAGGATAAAATGGAGGAAAGGAAAACAACGTGAGCCCCCTTTGAAACCCCAGTGGGGGAACAGTCAGGGGAGAAAGAAATTAAATAGACATGTAAATGTTGCTGAATGGGTGCGAGCTGCAATTATTCTAGAACCAAATACCAGATCGGTTGTGAAATTCCACATTTTTTTAAAGGGAATAGTTACAATCAGGGCTCATTTTGAGGGGGAACATGCAGGAACGCAGTTCTGGCAGTTCCCCAAACTGACTCTCGGCCGTTTTGGGCCTGTTTCAGCCTGGATTGGGGCTGAAATGGTCTGGATCGGGCCACTGATGGGTGGTGGGTCACTCTCCCACTCAGCAGCGGCCTGATCCTGACCATTTTGGGCCCCTTTTTGGCCATTTTCAGCCCCTTTTTGCCATTTTGGGCCCAATTACAGCCCTGAATGACCAGGATTGGGTCCAAAGCAGCCAGGATAGGTGATGTCATGGGGTGTGGCATATGCACACCAGTTATGCTAATGACACACTTCCAGCGATGGTAAGGGGTGTGGCATATGCTAATGAGTTATGCTAATGAGTTCCTCCAGCTCTTTTTCTATGAAATGACCCCTGGTCAAGTTCCTAAAAGTCTCTTGTTTCAAAAGGTAGCACAAGTAAGGTAGAAAAGGCAATGTGCAAGGCGAAGGAGGAGAAACAGGTCACTGGTCTTCCAGATAAAACCATTTCCACACATCTTACCTGCCTGCAGAACATCGCGCAAAAGATCCGGAAGACAGCATCTTCTTGCACAAAATCGCACCAGGGAGACACTATTATCCAAAAGTTTTGCACGAAATTGTGTCTTCCTGGCGTGATTTCACGCGAGAAGACGCGCATCATCAATTGGCAACAATCTCTGCAGCAGGTTTGGAGAAGAACCCTTGTAGGAAGGTTGCCAACCTCCAGGTGAGGTCTTGCAACCTCCTACCTTGCAGGGCTCTTTTTTTAAGGATTAACATAGTAATGTGTATGAAGTGTTCTGAGCTTTATAGACACAATCATTATTGTCCTCTTTCCCCTTGTTTTTATTGCACCGCTCTATTTTATTTCCTCCCTCCCTCCCTCTTTACTTATTTATTTCTTGAGATTGTTCTGAACATTCCCCGTTTCCTGAATAATTTTTTCCCCATTCATTCTGTCATGCGCTTTCACTGGATAGAGCGGGCCTCCACTATCTTTGCTGTCACAATCTTGTCCCAGTCGACATGGGTGTGGGTGATAGGCAGCTGCCTCCGAAAAGACTTCAGGTAAGTGTCTTTCATTTTGCTATACTCTTCCATCAACCCGCTTTGGACTTTATCCTCCGCCTTCTCTACCAGCTTCACAAAGTCTCGGGCTGTCTGGACTTCGTCTGTGACCAGAAGAGTCTCCTCTACATCCTGGGTGACGGTCAGATGGATGTTGCCGTCCTCAAAGTAGTGTGCTTGAACGGTGATGGTCCCCGTTACCTCTGTGGAAGTGGAGGCAGGAGCTAAGGCAAAAGTCCATTCTGACTTCCACAGCCCATTCCAGAAGGCCGAAGGCCTGTGCCGGTGGCTTTCGATGCAAGCCACAAACATCTTCCGGACCGCCGTATCCTTAACAAAGACACTGCAGAGCCCCTTGGAGTAGTGGTTGCCGACATAGGCCTTCAGGGCCTCATGAAGCTCTCTCCTCCACTGTTCGCCTTTCATGTCTTCCTCTGGGTGAGCCTGGAAATCGGTTGGCTTCCTCTCCAGGTGGTCATACTTAAAGGAGACTTGGTTCTGAGGGTCCAGAAAGCGGTTCTCCTCCAGCTCGTTGTGGCGGGTCAGCAGCACCTCGCACCCTTCTGTTTTGACAGGGATGAAGTGGTCCTTGTTGTGTATGGCATAGAAGCTGGGCACCTCCTCACTCATCATGCTATCATTGTCCACCAGCAGGCGCAAGTCACTGAAGGCCTCGTTGAACTCTCCGGGCGGGGCCTGTTTCAAGAGTCGGCTCACCACCTGGACAGTCTCTTGCCTGGCCAGGGGTGGGGGGTTCTCTATGGAGGATTGTTCTGCCAACATGGTAAGGTTTCTTGGAACACTGGACGCAGTGGGCCTGAAGAGGAGAAGAACCATAACAAATGCCTTGAATTTAGGACTGCCAACTCTTGGTTAGGGTGAGGACCCCCTGGCCCAAGCTTCCATTTTCTACTTCCCATCCAATTGGCAACAGGGGTGGGAGATTAAAAAGAATTTACCTCATCTGAAATAGGATGATGTCACTTCTGAGGAAAACTTGGAAGCAATGGAGGTAGCTCTAGGAATCGCCAGAAACACTATGGTTTTAACATAGAGTTTCCTGTGATTCCTAAAGCTACCGCTGTTGCTTCTGGGTTTTCCCCAGAAGTGATGTCATCGTACTCACGACACTGGCCCCCTACCTTGTCCCTGCACCCAAACCTCCCACCAAAAGTTCTCCCCTATTTGTATTGCATGAGAACATCAGTTGTCAAACTTCATTACGGGGACCCTTCTCACATCAAGAAAATGATTTTTCAAAATCTCTCTGAGGGAATTCAGAGTACGGGGGAGCACCACATGACCACTGCATTCATCACATGATTGCTTGGTCATCTGGTGGAAATTTTGGAGCCCACCAACTATAGCGGTTGACTTTTTTTCCCAGAGGAAAATAGGGCAAGAGGATTCTTTTCAGTTCATACCAAACAGCAATCGCAAATGGTAGTGTCACCTAGTGATGAAACTGTAGAACTGTTTATCATAAGGAACCAATGAAAAGGGAAATCCCAACCTTAGGAGAATCTCTCCATGTAAATCTGGTGTTAACTGGTTGTCTGAATCCGCTTTGAAAAGAACCAACACAAGTGAGACAATAAACTATAAATAAAAGATTCTGCCCATTACTGCTAGGGTATCACAGTCGCTTGCTCCCAACCGGTACGGCAAGATGATTGTCATTCCATTGTGGGCATATGCTACAGCTGGTTGGGTCCAAGTCCGTTTGGGCCAAGAAGAAGATGGGTGTACATTGCTCGGAGTGACCAAGGTCCCTGAACCAGGCCTGATCCAGAAAGATATTAGGCACTCATTTTGAAAGTACCAGTGAGTATGACCCCTTAACTATCTGACCTCCAGAATGGTGTAGTGCTCACAGTGTTACACCAGGTTCTGGAAGATCCGGGTTCGAATCCCCGTTCTCCCACGGAAGCTTGCTGGGAGATCTTGGGCCAGTCACACACTCTCAACAGGGTTGTTGTGAGGAGAAAATGGAGGAGAGGAATATAATGTTACAAGTTACATAATGATCTCTGCAGCTCCCGTGAGCACTTCAGATACTTCGGGTCTTTAATATGAAGACTTCCAAATGGATTTTGAGACTTCAGATTTGACCTATCTACTTGCTCATTTTTTTTAGCAAAGTCTTTAGCAAAACGAACATTTAATGAGCACCTTAATGAGCCCTTCTGACTAATTAGCTAAGCAGCAGACGCCTAGATTAGAATTTACAAACAGAGTAGAACAGTGTTTCAGTCGGCGCTTCAGCGCATAATGGCACAAAGCATTTTAAACACATTTGATTTTAGCACCGCTTTTAGGAATCCGAATGAAAATATTCAAATGCCCTAAAATATTCAAAGGTTTCTCATCTTTACTGTATCTAAGGGTGCGAGAGCAAGGAGGAGAGGGTCTTGAAGTCCGATGGGAGACGAGCCTGCTTTTTTTTTTTGCATTTTTAATTTTGCACATGGGTTGTTTGCCTCAGCTTGGATTCTGTCAGGAAGCCCGTTTGTTTCCTGCTTCCCCTCAACTTCACAGTGTTTCCATGCACCTCCTGGGCTCTCCCCGCTTTTAATGTGGTCTTTCCCAAACCTATTTTGTGGTGATGTTTTTAGAAAGATCCCAGCAAAGCCAAGGTGGCATCCAAGCGGATGGGAAAATCCAGATCTTTCCAGTGCTACCCACAATGGCGGCATGTTCCTTCCCCCAGCCTCCTGTGGCAGCCATTTCCCCCCTGGCCACCAAAGGGCTTTTTATTTTTAAAAAATCAGCAACGTACATATACGTATAGTTTTAGAGCGCTACAATGGCCTTTATTTATTCTTTTTTATTTTATTTACTTCATTTACACCTCACCTTTCTCCCCAATGGGGAACCAAAGCAGCTTACAGCATTCTCCTCGTCTCCATTTTATCTTCATAAGAACCCTGTGTGGTAGCAGTAGAAAAGAGCAAGAGTCCAGTAGCACCTGTAAGACTAACAGAATTTGTGGTAGGGTGGGAGCTTTCATGAGCCAGATAATGTGGCTCATGAAAGCTCCTACCCTACCATCAATTTTGTTAATCTTATAGGTGCTACTGGACTCTTGCTCTTTTCTACTGCTATGCACAGACTAACATGGCTACCCATCTTGATCTATCTCCTGTGAGGTAGGTTAGGCTAAGAGTGTGTGACTGGCCCAAGATCACCCAGCGAGTTTCTATGGCAGAGTGGGTACGTGAACCTGGGTTGCCCAGAGCCTAGCCCAACACTCTAACCATTATACCACACGGGTACAATGGTTTGTCTAGCAAGTTCTCTGAATTCTCCACTTTCACCTTTTTTAAAAAGTAAGTTTCTAGCCCCTTGTATTATGGAGATGAGCCTTCCCCTAGTTCATCCACACTTTCTCTTTAAAAACAAATCTAAGCCAACAAGACATATTGTGGCAGTCTGTTCTGTAGTTTCCTTGCATGAGGAGATATTTCCTTTGGTCAGGTGCCCTTTGGCTTCACTGAGTGCCCCTGGGCACTTTTATAATGTGTAAGAGATGTTCTCCCTATCTCCACAGCATTCATAATTTTGTAAATTTATGTCCCCCCTACTGTTCTTGAGTGTCTTATTTCCTTTAATTCTGTCCTAAAATGACAGTCCTGGACAGTGAAAAGAGGTCCTGGGGGATTTACCTGGCTGACTCTTGTCGAATGGCAAAACTCTGTTTTTCCAACTGGCAAATTCTATGTTCCCATAGCAACCAGGAGATACCAATCTGGCTTTTGTGTAGGAGGCAGGCCAAGATCACTTGGAATGGTGACATCGCTTGCAAGTCACCCAGAGACACACACTCAAGAACTCGCAACTACAGACTAAAGAAAGATCCGTACATGGTTGGAGAGTGTGGTGTCCCAATCTTTCACTTCTGGCTATGCTGGTTCTGAGCCATAATAACCCCATGCAGCGATGAAGCTCATTGTAGCATGTCTGTACTACAAACTTTAAGTGGTCCTAAGAAATCTCAGTATGCATGGCTGTGTGTGGTGCAGCGGATAGAGTGTTAGACTAGGATCTGGGCAACTCAGGTTCAATTCCCTGCACCACCATGGCTGGATGACCTGGGTTTGATCACATACTCTTAGGGCCAAGCTACACATGACGAATGACACTTGAACGGCAAGTGTATTTCTCCCTGTTCACTTGCCCTCCACTCAATCCACTTGCCGTTCAAGTGTCATTCGTCATATGTAGCTTGGCCCTCAGTCTAACTTGCAGTGCCCTTACAGTGGCTTGTCTCTTTTCTCCATGGTCGGGGGACAGAGGGTGGCGCTCGGGGAGAAATTGTCATCCCGTCACCCTTTGGTGTGCGGGGTTCCACAGGGAGCAATACTCTCCCCATTATTGTTTAACATGTACATGTGCCCCCTTGCCCAGTTGGTGCAAAGTTTCGGAGTTGGGTGTCATCAATATGCAGATGACACCTAGTTGTATCTGATGATGGACAGCTGGCCCGACTCAGCCCCAGATGTCCTGGAACATGCTTTTGCAGCTATGACTGGTTGGTTGAAGCAGAGTTGACTGAAACTAAACCCGATGAAGACGAAGGTCCTGTACTTGAGCCACGGGGGATTAGGTTCGGGACTCCAGCTCCTGGTCCTTGATGAGGCACTGTTAGTACCAGTTCCGAGGGTTAAGAGACTGGGGGTGATCTTGGATGCCTCCCTGAAAATGGAGGCACAGGTCACAGTGGTTGTCAGGTCCTCTTTTTTCCATCTGCAGCAGACCAGGCAACTTGTCCCTTATCTGTCAACCCGTGACTTAACTACAGTGATCCAGGCAACGGTCATCTCTAGGCTAGATTACTGCAACTCACTGTACACGGGGCTGCCCTTGAGCCTGACCCAGAGATTACTGCTGGTACAAAATGCAGTGGCACGTGTTATTATGAGAGTGCCAAATAAGGCACATATAACACCGATATTATGCGAACTGCATTGGTTGCCAGTGGAGTACCGGATCAGATTCAAGGTTCTGGTATTGACCTATAAGGCCCTGTGCAGACTGGGGCCCATGTATCTATCTCTCCCCACAGGGCCGGTGCCAGAGTTTCTGGCACCTGCGGCCACTCATGCGTGTGCGCACAGAGCGTGCGTGCACACCACGGGCTGCGTGATGACGTCATCATGCGATGACGTCATCACGCAGCACAGGATGGCTGGGGCGGTGCACGGAGGCTGCTCCATGTTCCGCACGCCACCCCAGCAGCAGCCTGATGGCTTCTGCGCCCGGCTGGGGTGTGTGGGGGTGGAGGAGCATGCAGCGGAGCTGGCGTGGCTGGCTGCAGCCCCGTGCCGCCGCCGCCGCCAGCCCCGTGCTGCCAGCCCCATGCCCCAGCCGGGCACAGAAGCCATGAGCCGCTGCTGGGGCGGCACGCGGAGGCTGCTCTGTGCTCTGCACGCCGCCCCAGCAGCGGTGCGCGGCTTCTGCGCCCAGCTGGGATGTGTGGTGGCAGTAGTGGCACGGGGCTGGCTGGCTGCAGCAGCAGCTGCAGCCCAGTCACGCCAGCTCCGCTGTGCGCGCCTCCGCCCCCAACACCCCCTCTGGCGCCTCTCCAGTGCCCTCGTGCCCGAGGCCACCACCTACCTGGCCTCAATGGGCACGACGGGCCTGTCTTCCCATATATTCCCCAGAGGACACTCCGATCAGGGAACAAACAGCTGTTGGTGGTCCCTGGCTCCAAGGAGACCCGCCTAGCCTCAACTAGAGCCAGGGCCTTTTCGGTCCGGGCTCCCACCTGGTGGAACACTCTGACATCAGGGCCTGGCAGGACCTACTATCCTTTTGCCGGGCCTGCAAGACAGAGTTGTTCTGCCAGGCACATGGCTGAGGCTGGGCCTCCACCGGCCTGAAAAAAGGCAAGTATAAAATTCTAACCCTCCCTGTGAAGGCTGTCCACCATCCTGTTTTTAAATTTGTATGAATAGAAATATGCTGCTGTTTTAATGATGTTTTAAGGTAGATTGACTTTTTATTGTGTTTTAATAGGTTGTTCTCCACCCTGATCCTGCCCGTGGGGAGGGCGGAATAGAAAGTTGAAATAAATAAAATTAACCCACAGGGTTGTAGTGGGGATAAAATGGAGGAGAGGGGGAGGATGTAAGCCACGTTGGGTTCCCGTGGGGAGCAAGGCAGGGCATAAAAAAATTAAACAAACAAAATGGTGTGTAATATTTGCGTTGTGAATGCCAATAGCAAAGGAAAAAGGGCTCTCTGTTACAGAATCTGGAAAACTGGAGTGGGGAGCATCAGGGCTAAGATAACAACAACATTTGATTTATATACCACCCTTCAGGACAACTTAACACCCACTCAGAGCAGTTATCAAAATATGTTATTATCATCCTCATGAGTCGACAGACAATCATCTTGTGAGGTGGGTGGGGCTGAGAGAGCTCTGAGAGAGCTGTGACTGAGCCCAGGTCACCCAGCTGGCTTCAAGCGGAGAAGTGGGGAATCAAACCCAGCTCTCCAGATTAGAGTCCTGCCACTCTTAACCACTACACCAAACTGGGTCTCATATTCTGAAAACAAGGTACATCCATCTCTCCTGGGCCCATCGTGCCACTTGCCTGTTTTGAGCCATAGCCTTTCCTAAATCCCTTTATAGAAGAAGTTCACAATCTATAATCCAGGAATTCATACATGCTGATGTGATTGTGGTTGTCCCAGCCCCAGGGTGAGAAAATTGACAGTCGATAAACTCCAGGCTGCACAGAACTTTGTTACTCCGTCCTGTCTTTGGGGAAATTAACACGTCCTGCTTTCCTTCAGCACCTTTATTTCTGGTCTGGGACCAACTAGGAGGCATCAAAATGGCTTAAACGACGCAGAAAACAGCAGACAGATTCTTAATGATTCATAACCTTTACAGTTCACCTGTTTTCTGGTGTTTATAATTCCTCTCTTATGGCTACAGTGGGTGAGAATTGGGTGTTTTCCCAAGTCTGGAAGTTGGAGAAAGGTCTCGGCTGGCTGATACAATAGAACCGATGGAAGCAACTGTAAATCAGCCTCTTAGTAGTTAAGACAATGTGTCTTCACTTTTTACAGCATTCAGAAAGATGTCACGGGCTGGGCTAGCCCAAGCAGGGTGGTTCAAGTCCAAACCTTAAGGCCATAGTCAAAGGGGAGTTCCAAGAGCAAAAGCAAAGTCAAACCAGTGGTCGGAGCACAAGATCATGCCAGGAGTGAGTCCAGAGTCCAAGAGCGAGGTCAGGCACAGTCCAAGGTCAGTCACCAGTAGCATCCAGTCCAAAAGTAGGCACAGTTCACAGAACACGGAGTGGTTGCAAGCAATAGACACATTGCTTCCACACCCAACAGTTCCTCCAGACTGGCTCTTATAGCCAGGCGTGGTTTTCAGCCAGCTGCTGGGGCTCCATCCTGATGCTACTCATCGTCAATCTCCAGCAGCTGGCGTTGGCTCAAGAGGCGAGCACTGCGCCGTCTTTCCTGCAGTTTCAGTCGCTGGCACTGCCTGCGGCGTTCCTTGGGCATGGGTGAACCTGGAGGCTCTTGGCTGCGCTGCACCTGTAGCCTGGGAAGTCCCTGGCTGAGCTTCCCCTGTGGTATTGGGGCTAGAGGGTGCTGGTGCCTCAGCTGCTGGCTGCAAGCTCTGATCAGCCAGCAGCTGTTGCTCCTGATTGCTGGCTTCTGCTGAATCAGGGCTAGGGCTGGCTACACAGGGCTCCTCTTTTCCTGAGGAGTCCTGGCTGGCTACACAAGGCTCCTCTTCGCCAGAGGAGACCTCGCTCTCAGACTGGGCCATGACAGAAGATGTGGATTTTGATTTCAGTTGGAGTATGAAATTGTACCCAGGTCTTGATTCACACAAGTGTAGGAATCATCTTTAGATTCCAAATATGAAACAGCTGATCTTGCAGAAAGTAAAACTACTTCTGGCTCTGGCAAAGAGGAGCAAAGATGCTCTGATTCAGGACTATATGTGAGATTCATGCACATACATAACACACCAGCCATACTGATCTTTCACAGCTGCTAGAATGTCCATCACTGCCACTGGTCCGTTCTCCTTTAGCAACATGATGGCTTCCAAACATTCCATATCCTCCCAATCGTCCCATCAGAGAAGCTGGAAGGGAGTGGACTAGGAAAATTACAATTTGCAAGGATGCATTTTCAGTCACAGACTGACCGACAGAAATACATTATGTCAAATACCAATACAACCTCACCAGCATTAACACAAATATTGACACAAATATACGACGAGTACAGCAAGTGAGCCGCTGCAATTTATTTTGGGGACAAAGTCATTTTGGCTAATGGCACATTTTGAGATGAAGTGTAATTAGGGGTTGGAGAGAGAAGAAAAGTGTTGCAGGAAAAAATTCGTCTTGGCAAGTGAATGGATTAACACCAGGGATCCCTCATTATTCTCCATCTGTATGGAGTGCAGAAAATAATTATGGGAGGGGGGGGGAAGCCCTTTAATTGATGTGTTTTTAATGTGAAACAGATCACAGCAACATTGACCTCTCCAGTGTTCATTATTTCTTTCTTTTTAAATGGCTCACTTGAGATAGCTAAAAGCAGGCTTCCAAATAATCCCAGATGATTCTGAACTGATCTCTTGCTTGTTATTTAACACGTGTAGGAACATGCAAAGATTTTCCATGGGTGTAAGACAGTTTTCTTAGATGGAGCACAAAATCAATTCACAGAGCACTTCTGTGCTTAAAAGATCAGAGCAGAGTTTTTCAAAAAAGGAAGAAGGAGAAATCTCTAGGCTCATGCAATTCTTAGACCCATGGCAGTAATAACACTAATACTAAAAATAATAATTTGGGAGTAAAAAGTATGATAATCTTGGAAATTTCCTGTACATTTGATGATGAGATAGATCCTCAAAGCCAGAATCAAATTTGGCAACAGACTGAATTACAGGCCCTACCTCCGAGAAACTGAACACATACTTTTTTTTGTAATATATTTTTATTTTTATAAACAGAATAATAGTAAGAGGGGATACAGAAAGAAAAGGGGATTACATAACATATTATTATTATTTATATAATCACAATAAACAATAAATAAAATATACAGAGATAAAATCACAATAATTTAACACAGCCTTCTAATAAAACACCTGTTCGCCGTATAAAAAACATATAGCATCTGATGGAGGTGGCGGTGCGGCTTAACCATGTATGGTTGCTTATATATGGGGGGTACATGGTCAATACCCCCCTTACAGACATAGGGGAGACTGGGAGAGAGGCTTATTTGGTGGAATCCCTGATGCCCTCAGCCATACACCTGGCGGAACATCTCCGTCTTACAGGCCCGCCTATCTACACATAGTTGTGTAGATCAGAGTTAGTTGTATATATCAGAATATATAAAACACAAAGTATTTCTCCCCACCATCCCTTTCATTAATTTTTTAAAGACATTTGCTATAAAATACAATACTTACTTATATTAAGATACATCTGTATTCAACTTAAATTACAAATTTGATAAATAATCTATATTACTGATAATTGTTCTTAGTTGTTTTTAATTTTCAGCTACATGATCAAAAAAAGATTCCCATCCTGAAATTCTAGGATTGGCCTATTATGTATATAAGATGTTCATTTGCCATTGACGCATATTCGTATAGTTTATTCATCCATTTTTGTCAAATCTAGACAGCGTTCTGCCTTCCATTTTGCTGCATATACTACTCTTGCCGCTGTCACCGTATATTTAAATAGTTCACTATGTATTTTTATAATATTGCTTGGTAAGATATTTAATAACATATTTTTAGGGGTCAACACAAAGCAAAACTTCAGTATCATTTGCATTTCAGTGTGTATTTCTATCCAATATTTCCTTGCTTCCTTACATGTCCACCACATGTGATAGCATGTTGCATCCATCTTTTGACATTTCCAGCAAGCTAAATCCATAATTAAAGCCACAAGAATGCCATGAAGCATGCATACAAGTGGACAACCACTACCACAGTTTTGCAACCTGAGGGCCACCTGTTGTAAGATCAGAGCATATTGTTGGGCTTGAGCTCCAGCCCACAGGAACCTCAATTCAAAATGAATCACATTTTCCCCATGGCTGCAAATATATCTGCCCTGTTTGCTTATCCTCAAGGGTTACTGCTTGAAAAAAGATACTTGTTCCTCATGTTTCTGTGAAACTCTCTTGCCTCTTTGGGGAACTACAGTCAACCTGATTACTTCTGCCAAGTCTCTGATGAGATGGTTTTTGAAGTGAATTAAAACACTTTTCTGAAAAGGCACGGGCAACGCACTGCACCCCTCCAAGCAGCTGAGAAATAAGGCAGAGCAAATCAGGCAGAGAAATAAGGCTTCAAACAAATTTAGCAGCTAATATTGAATGAGAATTGCTGTGAAAACAGAGTCCCAGAGATTAAACGACCACTGATGGATAGAGAGCTCTCTGTTCAATTAGGTCTCCTGACAGATTGTCTGTCCTTTTTGACATTTGACAGCTGAAAAATTATATCCATATGGATAATAAGGGGAGGCCTATGATAAGAAAGCACACATTTATTTTTAAAACTCTCTCTCCACAATCTCCTTGTACCCTCAGTCTTTCACCTCTATTGCCACTCCATTTATTTCCCCTCTATTTCCCATAACCTTCACATCTCAAACTCTACTACCCTGGGCCCCCAAAAGTCTATTGGGCCCTCTTTCTCTCTTTCTCTCTCTCTTTTGCCCAATCAACTCCACCACTTTCACGAATCCCTGCTTAGCCCTTTAACTCATATTCCCAAATGAAACAAGTGCTTCATAAATGTAGAGCATCTGTTTAGCCTCTAGAAGGCCCCAGGTCCAATTCCTAGCATCTCCGGATAAAAGGATCTGGTAGCAGGTGATGGGAAAGACCTGAGACCCTAAAGAGTCACAAACAGTCCGATGAGATAATACTAATCTTGATATACCAAGATCTGACTCTGTATAAAGCAGCTTCTTTTAGGGAAAAGTCCATGGCTCAGCGGTAAAACATCAGGTAGTGGGTGATGGGAAGATTTCTGCCAGTCAGAGTAGACCATATTGGACTGCAGGGCTTGAGCTTCGGATGGCAGCTTTGTCTATTCAATGGCATTTCCTGACATCCGTCCTTCATTAACCTTGTTTCCTCCTCCCCAGTCTAAATGTACATTGTAAGCTCCTTGGGGCAGCGCCCTATCTGTTGCTTACATTTCTTTGTAAAGAAGCCTGTGCAGCAGTGGCAGCACAAACAATTTACCAGAATGCAACAACAACAACAAAAGTCTGGAAGGCAAAGAAAATCAGACTTTATCAAATTGAGGTAAAGATGCAATTGAGTTTGTTAGTGGAAACTCGTTTTCCCAGAATTCTTTTTGAGGGAGCCCACTGGGAAACCTTGACAATAGGCCATGGTTTCCTGTACCCCAATGAACCAATCAGGATGTAGAGGCGGAGCTTAGGATCACAGCTAGGCTCCATGATCTCAGCATCAATGAATACTGTCACATCTAAATCACTGACGCATTTATTGAGTATGTTTCTATTTCACCCTACTTCCAAGGAGCTCAGAGTGGTGGACATCATTCATTGTCCTTCCATGTTATCCTCACAACAATACCGTGAAGTAGGTTAGGTTGAGAATGTGTGACTGGCCCAAGGTCACCCAGCAAGCTTCCATGGCACAGTGGAGATTTGAACCTGGGTCCCCTCCCCTGATCCTCGTCTGACAGTCTAATCACTACACCACAATGGCTCTCTGGTCTGTTGGATCGCCTCCTCTTGTTAAGTGATGGGGGTCAGTGGCAGCAACAGTCCAGGGGCACAGCTTTGTCTGCAAACACTACGCAGGAAAGTCGTAACTTTCTTCTATGACCCCCTTTCGCCTTGTGCATCTGAGAACTCCCCTGATCCAAATTAAACTTCTTCTTGCATCTGTTTCACCCATGCTTTGGCATTCATTAGACAACTCAATACCTACAAAGACAGCCTCTGGGGGAAGGCAAGGGAGCTGTGTAGAGAATTTGGGCAGGTGGGGGGTGGGGGGTGGGAGCAGGGTTTGATGTCTGATTGCTATGGCAACCTTTCTTCTGAAGTGGTGCAAACCTGGTCACCACAGCCAAAATGAGGGAAAGGTCATTCCTGCAGAGAAAGATGGGCGTTGATGAGCCCCCATGGAGCTGACATTTGAAAGCTTTACTTCTTGAAGGGAAGGAGTGCAGAGCTGCCACACACACACACACCTCAAATAGTCCCTGCAATGAAGCAGAACGTGCAGTTTCAGCAGCATAGGAGCATCCTGTCCACCCAAACGAAACAGCATGTCCTTGAAAGCTGTGTTGTGCAGTGGTTAGAGTGCTAGCCTACCATGGTAAAATCCCTGCTCTGCCATGACAGCTCACGGGGTGACCTTGGGCCAGTTATGCACTCTCAGCCTAGCCTACCTCACAAGGTTGTTAGGAGGATAAAACAGGAGAAGGGAAGAATGTTGAGAACAAATTTTGGGTCCACATTTGGAAGAAAAGTGAGGTATAAATGAAGTAAATAAATAAAGAGATGACTTTTGTGCCACTGTGTTGTGCTCTTTCTTACCAGCCAACTGTAATGAAGCCCATCTGCCCGGTGCAAAATGGTATCTGTCCAGCCTTCTTGTACTCAGCTGGGGGGTAGCTAGAAGGCACAAGCAATCAAAAGCCATCTATGTTCTTTTAAGTAAGCCTCTTCAAGTCATCACTGAAGAAAGATCTTTAGATAGGAACTCAAGGCCTCCTGGAGGACTGGGGATGTGCCACAAGATTGGAGAAGAGCAAATGTTATCCCAGTCTTTAAGAAAGGGAAGAAGGATGACCCGGGAAACTACAGGCCGGTCAGTCTGACTTCTGTTGCTGGGAAGATATTAGAACAGATTTTAAAGGGATCAATCTGTAAGCATCTGAAGGATCGCTCAGTGATCCGGGGAAGTCAGCATGGTTTTGTTCCTGACAGATCTTGCCAGACCAACCTGGTTTCCTTCTTTGATCGAGTGACCAGCTTACTGGATCGGGGGAACTCTGTTGACGTGATTTATCTGGATTTCAGTAAAGCTTTTGATAAGGTCCCCCATGACATTCTGATGGGCAAACTGGAAGACTGTGGAGTGGACTATAGGACAGTTCGGTGGATTGGGAACTGGTTAGAGGACCGCACCCAGAGAGTGGTGGTCAACGGCATTTCATCAGATTGGAGGGAGGTGTCCAGTGGGGTGCCGCAGGGCTCGGTTTTGGGCCCGGTACTTTTCAATATTTTTATCAATGAACTGGATGAAGGAGTGGAAGGGCTGCTCATTAAATTTGCTGATGATACCAAATTGGGAGGAGTAGCAAACACCCAAGAAGATAGAATTAAAATTCAACAAGACCCGAATACTCTGGAGAAGTGGGCAGCTGTGAATAAGATGCAATTCAACAAAGACAAGTGTACAGTATTACATCTGGGCCACAAAAATGGGAAGCACAAATACTGGATGGGGGATACAGTTCTGGGCAGTAGTACATGTGAAAGGGATCTGTAAGCTAAATATGAGTGGACTGTAAACTAAGAGTGGACTGTAAACTAAATATGAGCAGTCAGTGTGATGCGGTGGCAAAAAAGGCTAATTCAATCTTGGGTTGTATCAAAGGGGCCATAGCGTCGAAATCGCAGGAGGTCATAGCCCCTCTCTATACTGCCTTGGTCAGGCCACACCTGGAGTATTGTGTGCAGTTCTGGAGGCCTCACTTCAAAAACGATGTGGCCAAAATCGAGAGGGTGCAGAGGAGAGCAACGAGGATGATCAGGGGTCTGGAGACTGAGCCCTACGATGAAAGGCTAAGGGTCTTGGGAATGTTTAATTTGGAGAAGTGGAGGTTGAGGGGGGACATGATTGCTCTGTTTAAATATTTGAAAGGCTGTCATTTGGAGGAGGGCAAGGAGCTGTTCCAGTTGGCAGCAGAGGGTAGGGCATGAAGCAATGGGTTTAAATTACATGAACAAAGGTACTGGCTGGATATTAGGAAAAACCTTTTCACTGTCAGAGTAGTTCAAAAGTGGAATCAGCTGCCTAGGGAGGTGGTGAGCTCCCCCTCACTGGCAGTTTTCAAGAAGAGGCTGGATGAATACTTGTCAGAGATGCTTTAGACTGATCCTGCACTGGGCAGGGGGTTGGACTAGATGGTCTGTATGGCCCCTTCCAACTCTATGATTCTATGATTCTAACTGTGCAAAAGACTGCAGGGGAAAAGGGGGATCATCACTAGATGGCTGTATTGACATCTGTAGTTTTGCTCAGATGTGTAATGCATCATGGGGTTTGTAGTCTTGAAGCTGCAACTGTAAGGAGGACAAGAAGAATGACTATGCCATCAGATGTTTGGTCTTTGGGCAGGGGTCGAGGGGCATGCAAGAGGTTCAAAAAGTTGTTTTCTTGACACTACAGTTCTTTACAGCAAAGTCTGTGAACTCTTTTGCGTTAGAGAAATTCCGTGAATACAGAGGGCATAAAACTGGAACCGGCCCCTCACTTATGTAATCATTCTCTTATTCCTGTCCAAAATCTGAACAAAGGCAGAAAGTGCCCGATTGAAACGTCCTTTTGGATGAGTCCAACTGTGTCACTGCAGGTTCTCCAATTTGGAACTAATGACGGGAGGGAGAAGGCTTGCCAATTCATGGAAGAAGCTTGCCAGTTGCCAAGTGTGTGAACTCCATTTAAAAATCATAATTAGAATGCCCCCCGAAGGCAAGCAGGTTTTATTTCGTTGCGCCTGTGCATTTGATCCACTTTGGAGCAGCAGTCGCCACTTTTAAGCTTTGAGAATAGTTTTGAACGCACAGTGCAATGGGTCTGTGGCAGGGTTTCTTCAAAGAATGAACTCCTGGAAACAAAGGGACTTACTGCATTGAAAGACGGGAGGGAGCCATAGGAATCCCGAAGGCAAGTGTTTGCAATACTTGTAGAGCCTGATCTCGTCAGATCTTAGAAGCTAAGCAGAGTCGGCCTTGGTTAGTAATTGGACTGGAGACCTCCAACGAAGACCAGGGTTGCAGAGGCAGGCGATGGCAAACCATCTGTTAGTCTCTTGCCATGAAAACCCTCCCGGGGGTCACCATAAGCCAGCTATGACTTGAGGGCTCTCTTGCCACTAAGGAATGCAAGTGAGAATAATTTGCTAGCAGAATGCAATCTTGTTGCCTACCAATAGGTTTAGGAGACAGTAGCACACTGTCTTTGTTAGTTTTGGTGTCTGCCAAAGATTGTGGCCTGACCTGGCAGTGGGCAAACCCTCAGCCAGAGATGGACAGCCTCACCAAGAAATGGGAAAGCATTCCCTCCCCCCACCCCCCCTGACCTGAGTTGGATCCTGGCAGAATGTCATTCATTCAAATACCTTTAATGGCATACAAAGATCGAAGACAGCAAACAAGTCACTATAAAATTACATAAAATATCAGAAGACAATATATTTATACAAAGCTTGTATGAACTGGCGGAATGTCATGGGGTTCAGTGATAGTGAGGACTCCTCAGGAGGAGAGGAGCCTCGTGCAGCCAGCCTTGACTCAGCAGAGCACAGGGATCAGGAAGAACCGCTGCTGGCTGATCAGCATCCACAGCCAGCAGCTGAGCCAGAAGCACCAACACCCACTAGCCCCAACACCACTGGTGAAACGCAGCCAAGGATGGCCAAACCCCCAGCTTCACCCAGGGAGCGCCATAGACAGAAGCAGCGGGTGGAGCTGCAGGAGAGGCGGCAAAGTGCACGCCTCCTGGCCAGACGCCAGCTGCTTGTGGAAAGTGATGAGGAGAGACCACAGGATAGCTCCCAAGCAGCTGGCTGCAAGTCCAGCAGCCTCACTATAAAACGCAGCCACAGAAGACCAGGAGGTGTGGAAGCAACGTGTCAGAATCTTGCCATTGTTGGGGCCCTGCCATTGGACTGTGCCTTGCGTTTGTGACCTTTGTACTGAACCTTTGCTTAGCCCTCAAACCTTGCTGATAACCGATCTTTGGACTGCCTGACCTTGCTATTTGGACTCTGGAAAGGACTCTGACCATGCTACTGGACCAGCCCACAACACGGAAGCTGGGTTCAGGTAGCCGGCTCAAGGTTGACTCAGCCTTCCTTCCTTCAGAGGTCGGTAAAATGAGTACCCAGTTTCCTGGGGGTAAAGTGTAGATGACTGGGGAAGGCAATGGCAAACCACCCCGTAACAAAAGTCTGCCAAGAAAATGTCATGATGCGATGTCCCCCCATGGGTCAGTAATGACTCGGTGTTTGCACAGGGGACTACCTTTATCCTTTTACCCCCCTCTCTCCCCAGGCCACTTGCAACCAATTTTCCATTCCCTGACTGGAGGGTAAACTCCTTAAGTAGATTTGTTTGTGTGTGTGTGTGTGTGTGTTTTTTAATTCTGGGCAGTTGCTTTCATCTGTATTTTTGTTCTGAATTTGTATTTGTTTTCTTCATTTTTGTTTTTAACTTGTGGGCTTTGCTTATCTGCTTATTTAACTTGGGTTTTCGTGTGCTTGTAGCCTTGAAGTCTAAGGCAAGAAGGCAGGGTACCCTTTAAATAAACATGCGAAAGATCCCGCATTCAGATCCAAGCCTCTCCAGTTGAAAGACTCACGCAGCAGCTGTTGGGGAATGGCCTTTCTCTGCCTGAAAAGAACGGCTGCCAGTGGTTCGATTCTGCATGAGGCAGCCTCTAATGGGTTACACAAAACTCAACGTTTTGATGTTTTTCCTCATTTCCAAAAGCCGAATTCAATTTTGAAATGAAGTACAGCTGACTGTGCCAACATATGAAATCTGCTTCTCCCTGGAGACTTACTAAGTGCTAAGAACACTTTCCTGGGAGTAAATCCAAATTAGTAGACCTGAGTAGGATTCAGGGCCAAGCTACAAGTGACGAATGACACTTGAACGGCAAGTGGATTGAGTGGAGGGCAAGTGAACAAGGAGAAATGCACTTGCCGTTCAAGTGTCATTCGTCACTTGTAGCTTGGCCCACAGTAAACCTACTTAGGATTGCCCTCTTGATCCTGTGTGTAAAGAAAGCAACTTTGGCCACAATCCCCTGGTAAGATTCTCTTCTGCCAGCTGCACTGAAAATCAGCGGGAGCTTACAAGGTCAAAGTGCCCTTTGGATACATTCTCTTTCGAAACGTCTCCTGTCTTTTCAAGTCTAGTGAGCACTTTAAGTGCTAATGAGCTATTCTCATTGGAAAACCTTTGGTTACATTCATTCTAATTTCAGACACTTTCAAAACGAGCAAAACCTTTTTTTTTTTTGCTCAAGCCAATAAATATCCTCCTTTTTATAATGTTTTATTAATGAGTGGTGGTGGAGAGTGCTCTCAAGTCATAGCTGACTTACGGCAACCCCTGATGGGGTTTTCATGGCGAGACTAACCAAGGTGGTTTGCCATTGCCTGCCTCTGCAACCCTGGTCTTCATTGGAGGTCTCCCATTCAATTACTAACCAAGGCCAATCCAGTTTAGCTTCTGAGATCTGACGAGATCAGGCTCACTTCGGCTATCCAGGTCAGGACTTATTAATAAGTAATACAATATTTATAAATAAAAGAAATGATTGGCCAGTTTCATCAATTCAAAGTTACAGGATTATTTCAAGAAGCCCAAAAGCTTGCCGGCAACAGAGCAAAAAAACAATACTTAGAGAACACACAAATGTGGTAGGCTGTGCATTAAGACAGACTTATCTTCTCCTGATATTGGTTATAGGGAAGGACAGCAGCATCAGATCTCAGAAGCTAAGCAGAATCAGTACTTGGATGGGCAACCACCACGGAATGCTCTGCAGAGGAAGGCAACGGCAAACCACCTCTGCTTCTTCCTCACCTCGAAAGCCCCTTGCTGGGATCACCATTAGTCGGTTGCGACTTGACAGCACATACGCATACACGATATCGTTTATATTAAAAATTAAATTTCCTTTGTTTGGCTTCAGTAGCTTGTCCCGAGTCTTTTGCAAAGATTAGTTTGCAAAGATTATTTATTATAGATCGCATCCGCATGGGGAAGATTCTCTGGTTTGCATTCTTCCTTGCTGTTAAGTACAGAGGCATTTGCAAGAGAATTTTCTGGGCACTTCCTTCTGTCACCACCAGAGGACTTTTGAGAGCTTACAAAAATTAATTGCTGCATCATTAAAGTGCTTATAAAGTCCTACAGGGTACAGCATGCAAAATTGCAGCTGTGAGATACAAGGCAGGAAAATGGCACAGATGTGGGCAGGAACTTTGAATATCTGCACCTTCTTGTTCAGATGGCACCTTAACACACTTGGAGTGCTATTTCAGAAAAACTCACTGCCACCAGATGCATTGACAGACATCAGTTTAGGGTCAAGCTAAACATGCGCTATGAGTCCCATGTTATAGATCTTCAACGATTTTTATAACTCAGATTTCAGACACAGATTAGGGAGACAGCCAGTTCACATCAGGACCACACATATTCCAATGTGAATCAGGCTAGCTCCTTTCCCAGTGCCTGAAAACTAATTGTTTAAAAAAGTGCTGGGAGCTCCAAACAGGGAAATAACACTGAGAGATCTCTGTCTTTTGGTGCTACCCCTCTGAAGATGCCAGCCACAGCTGCTGGTGAAACGTCAGGAACTACAATGCCAAGACCACGGCAATACAGCCCGGAAAATCCACAACAACTATCGTTCTCTGGCTGTGAAAGCCTTCAACAATATACGGAAATAACAGTTTGTGTCTGGTTTGGCCCTAAGGCAGTGGCATTCCTTGCATCTTGTGGCAGTGAGTTCCACAGCTGGGGAAGAAGCAATTCTCTTGTCCATCCTGAATCTACCACACTTCAATTTCATGGGATGATCCTGAGTTCTAATACTGACAAGCAAAGATAAAATCTCTCCTCCCACATTATTCATAATTTGAGAAGCTCCCCCCCGCTCTGCTTCTTCCCTCTGAAAGTAAGACCCCCTCCCATTTTCTCATAGGAAAGGCACTCCATCTCCTTGGCTGTTTTGTTTGCTCTTGTCTTCCCCTAAAAGCCAATATCAGAGTACATGACATCGAACAACACTGCCCAAATCTTTGAAGCCTGACCAATAAATGGAGATAAGAAAGCACAAAGAGGGAAAATATTCTCCTCCGAAGAACAGAGAAAAATCAGAGCTGCTACCTGTGGCAGCAATGGGAAGTTAACAAAGCCCAAAGCTATTTATTTTTGGGAAACCAAAGGCAGTGGGGAAGAAAAAATATTCTGGAAGGGGAGCGATGAATGGCAAAGGACACGGGGGAAACTGAGCAGCGGGGTCTTCTGGCTTTCAGGATAGCTGCTGTCAGGGGAAAGCAGCAGAGCAAAGTCTGTCTGAAAAGGAAGGCACTCTATTTTTAGCTCTCACTAATGCGATTTTTTTCACGGGAACCCTACACCTCTTTTGCCCATCAAACGCCACTGAAACACCCTACTCTTTTGTGGCGCTTTCAGCTGCTATCTTGAGCCCTCTTTCCCAACTGGAACAAAATCTGGATGTGTGTAAATAATAAATAATAATAACTGAGCTTATATACCTCTCTTCTAGACAGATTAGTGCCTCGCCCAGAATGGTGAGCAAGTTAATGTTGTTATTATCCCCACAATACAGCTGGGGAGCTGGGCCTGAGAGGAGTGGCTTACCCAAGGCCACCTACTGAGCTCATGGCAGGAGCAGGATTCGAACCCGTAGAGTGCTGTTTCGCAGCCAAACCTCTTAACCACTGTGCTACAGCAGCCTCACAAATACATCTGATCCCTGGTTTTTCCCTTTCCTCCTTCTGGGATTGCTTGCCCACCACCTAGACTCTGTGCTCCTTAAGGCAGGGGTGAACTTTCTGTTGCCTGGTAGAACTTTGGGTGGACCGATGGTACTCCACCCATAACAAAAGGCCACAGAATCTTAAATACCTCACAACCACTATGAGCATCACCCCCCATTCTGCAGTTACTCCATTGGCTACCTATCAGTTACCATGCTCAGTTCAAGGTATTGGTTATCACATACAAAGCTCTTCATGGCCTTGGTCCGGCATACCTACGGGACTGCCTCCCTTCCTATGTTCCTCCATGGCAGCTTCGCTCACCTGAACAGGGTCTCCTGCAGGTACCAGGCTGCACATGGGTGAAATCAACAGCAGCCCGTACACGGGCTTTCTCTGTGGTGGCCCCTGCCCTGTGGAACAGCCTTCCTAAGGAGGTCAGGAGAGCCCCTACTTTCGTAGCTTTCCACAAACGATGCAAAACTGAATTATTCAAAAAGGCTTTTGCATTGTAGGGTGGGGTCTCCGACATATTGTAGGGAGGGGCTCTCAGATCCTTAGCTAAAGAATTAAGGACCATAGACTTCATCACTATGTTGCCTTACATACTATCTGTTGTTTTAAATATGTGCTCCTATAAGCTACTTGTACTTCATGTTGTTTAATGTCAGCCCTAGAATTGCTTATGCTCTGTGTCAGCATTTCTTCAACTCTGTATTGGATTCTTGCTAATGCTATGCCTTTGCAAACTTGTGTTTATTTACTCTATGGCATTGTTTATGGAAATGATATTGACTGTATTAAACTCACACTGTGTAATCCACCTTGAATCTCAGTGAGAAAGGCGAACTATAAATGACATAAATAAAATAAAATAAACCACTTTGCCAGGTAGCTCCCTATTTAACCCAAATTTACAGGCAACACACTATGTTCAGAAGTCATGACTTTCTGGAGGCTAAATAGGGCTTTTGCACATAGGGGAGGAGCCATAGCTCAGTGGTAGAACACTGGCTTGTTGGGCAGAAGGTCCCAGGTTCAATCCTCTCACATCTCCTATTAAATAATCTGATAGTAGGTAAAAGGTAAAGGTAAAAGGTAAAGGTAAACCCTGTGCAAGCACCAAGTCATTACTGACCCATGGGGGGACGTCGCACCATGATGTTTTCTTGACAGACTTTTTACCGGGTGGTTTGCCATTGCCTTCCCCAGTCAACTACACTTTACCCCCAGGAAACTGGGTACTCATTTTACCGACCTCGGAAAGATGGAAGGCTGAGTCAACCTTGAGCCGGCTACCTGAACCCAGCTTCTGCTGGGATCGAACTCAGGTCGTGAGCAGAGCTTGGGCTGCAGTACTGCTGCTTACCACTCTGCGCCACAAGGCTCTAATCTGATAGCAGGTGATGTGAAAGACCTGAGACCCTGGAGAGCTGTTGGCAGTCTGAGTAGATAGTACTGACTTCGATGGACCAACAGTCTGATTCAGTATAAGGCAGTTTCATATATTCACAGACCAAGATTCAGATATTATTTAGAACAACCCAGCTAGTCTGACTTGGAGACTTGTGCTAGTTATTCCTTAGTCAAGATCTTTCGACATTTGCAAGCCACTGTAAGGTACATCTACCCACCATCTTAAATGAGAAGTTTTCAAGTCCGGTAGCACCTTGCTTATCTACTGCAGACCATCACAGCTATCTATCTGACAACTCTGACAGCTAAAGTGGCACAAAATCAATAAATGTATTTATATTGCTTTACTGCCATTTCAGTTGTCAAAGGCTTCCCCAAAGAAATTTTGGGATGATAGTTTGATTAGGGTTCTATAAGGACTTTCCTTTGCCAAGAGAAGTGGTACAATAGTGAAAACGAGGTTGCCCAGCAAACTCTAAGAAAATGTTAAATACTGGTGAAACGGTTGAGTAGAAACCACGTCCGTGACTTATCAAGCGCAGTCATTTGGGTGTGCTAAAATCAGCGTGTTAACAGTTTTCACTACCTTCAGTATTTTCTCCTTAAATTAAAAGCTTGTAAGGGCAGGACATGGTATATTATCTTTAAATTTTTGAATTTTTGGAAGTATTACTCCAATAAAAGTAATTTCACCATAAAGATTTCAATGTGTTTGAATATAAAATTTAGCACACACTAGATTCCCCCCCCCCTCTCCCCGGTAATTAAATATTTCAGATCAAGTATCTCTTATTATTGGGACACAGTTAAAATGGAAGTTCTTTAAAAATTGGTATATATAAGTTAAAATAAACATGCTAAATCAAACCATACTCTTTAGGACACAAGAGTATGGAATGTTTTGGAAACCTTTCTGGAAATTTCAAGGTTCAAATTATTTTAGAAAACCTACATCACTGCCCGGGTTTTCACGTTTTCTCGATTTCTTTCATGACCATGAGGACTACAACTATAAAACAAAATCCAGTGGGCATTTTAAAGGCTAACAACATCACCAGTTTGATGTAATGGTTAAGAGTGCAGGACTCTAATCTGGAGAACTGAGTTTGATTCCCCACTCCTCCACTTGAAGACAGCTGGGTGACCTTTGGGTCAGTCACAGCTCTCTCAGAGCTCTCTCAGCCCCACCCTCCTCCCAGGGTGATTGTTGTGGGGATAATAATAATAACATACTTTTTAAACCACTCTGAGTGGGGATTAAGTTGTCCTGAAGGGCAGTATATAAATTGGTTATTATTATTATTATTATTATTCAATATAAACTTCCATTAGCCACTGCTTGCATCTTCAGATATCTGCAGAAGTAAACTGCAAGAGTCCAGTGAGCTGTGAAGTGAGCTGTGACTCACAAAAGCTTACACCCTACCACAAATGTTGTTAGCCGTGTAGATGCTAATGGACACTTACTCTTTTCTACTGCCACAGGCCTACTAACATGGCTACCTATCCTGAAGAAGTAAATTGTGACTCATAAATGCTCATGCTGAAATAAATGTTGCTAGCTTTTAATGTGCCTATCAGACCTTTTTTTTTTTAATTACTGCAACAGACTCAGCACGGCTATCCCTTTGCATTCATAGAGACTAGAGATAGGCACGAACCAAAATACAAACCAAAGTTCATGACGAACCAGGCTGGTTCATGGTTTGCAAACCAGTGGTTCGTCAGAGCCCATTTTTGACAAACCGCCACGAACTTTAGGCTGGTTCGTTTGTTCATTTTTTTTGGTTCATCACAGCCTGGCGCTGATCAATCAGTTCCCTAGGCAACAGGGATGGACTTCCTGCAGACCTTCTGCTGGCCCGGAAGTGACGATTTGCTGACCTGGATGTAACGTTTTCACGAACCAAATGAATCGGTTCATGAACCGGGGCAGGTTCGTGAAAGTTCATGGTTCATGAAATGCAACAAACCATGAACTGCACAGTTCGTTTTTTCCCTGTTCGTGCCCATCTCTAATAGGGACTGTAAACTTTTATTTCTGAAGACTGTACCTGAAACACCAAGAAATGCAAGCAACCTTGAGTCTATGTAACTCCAGTGTGGCAATTAAGACTTCTGCCAATGTGTAAGTGGCTTCTCTATTCCACAGCCAATGTTGTCGTTGTAAACTTGCATTTATTTACCCTATGGCATTGTTTATTGAAATGTCCTCGATATTGTCTGTGCTAATCTCACTCTATGTAATCCGCCTTGAGTCTCAGTGAGAAAGGCAAACTATAAATGACATGAATAATAATAATAATAAGGTGGTTTGACATTAACAAGGTTTAAGGCCTAAAAGGAATGCAGTTGGCGAAGAGGGCTCGCCATTGATGGTTGCAGCCTGATGGTCCTTGAATGGGTTTATTCTGAGCCAGAAAACTTAAATTTACAGTACTGGCGAGCAGCAGGATATAATTTAGGTGCCAGCAGTTGGTCAGCAGCTGCCCTCTGTCTCCGGTTCGAAACAACTTTCCTACAGTTCTGATTTGTTAGGCAGTGAGAAATGAAGATGACAGGACAAAGATCAGCATGGGGCCTGAGAGGGATATAATGCAGCAGTGCCGGCAGCCAGATTGCTGGGGTAAAGACTGCCATAACTCTTTGGCTGGCCGGCAGTCTTTGTTCTCCGGCAGGTTGTGGGAAATTTATGACCTCTCCCAGCGAGGAGAGTTAATTGAGAGAAACACTGAAGGGTCTCGATGCTGTAACTGAAGGACAAAAGGTTTGAGATGGCTCTGTTGTCACTCGAATATATTTTAAGGCCAGAAAGAGAGCCTTTGCCCTTGACTTCCCAGAGAGCCTTAACGTTTGCGAGAGTTCTTTAACACACAAGAGGAGGGCTTCCTGTTTCATTTGTAGTCTCTAGGCTGAATCTGGACCTGAGCCCACCTGAATCAGGTCTGCATCAGAGATGCTGCTTGGTTCTGCAGATCCAGAGCACCTGAAGGTGAGAGGAGCCAGTGTGGTATAGTGGTTAGAGTATCACACTGAAATCTGGGAGACTCCAGGTTTGAATCTTCACTCTTCCTTGCTGGATGATCTTGGGCTGGTTATTCTGTATCAGCCTAACCTACCTCGCAAGGTTGTTGTGAGAATTAAGTGAAGGGGAGGAGAATGATGTAAGCCAGTCTGGGTCCCCAATGGGGAGAAGGGCAGAGCATAAATGACAGACGGGGTGATTGTTTCCACTTGTTTTCCAACTGAAATTCAACACCAATTTGAAAAAATTTGCACAAAGTCAACGACGATGTCAAGTCACAGAAGCTTCACAATTCACAGAGTTGGAAGGGGACATACAGACCTTCTAGTCCAACCCCTTGCCCAATGCAGGATGAGCCTAAAGCATCCCTGACAAATACTCGTCCAGCCTCTTCTTGAAAACTGCCAGTGAAGGGGAGCTCACCACCTCCCTAGGCAGCTGATTCCACCTTTGAACTACTCTGACTGTGAAAAAGTTTTTCCTAATATCCAGCCGGTACCTTTCTGCATGTAATTTAAGCCCGTTGCTTCCTCTGCCGCCAACTGGAACAGCTCCTTGACCTCCTCCAAATGACAGCCTTTCAAATACTTAAAGAGAGCAATCATGTCCCCCCTCAATCTCCTCTTCTCCAAACTAAACATTCCCAAGGCCCTCAGCCTTTCCTCATAGAGCTGAGTTTCCAGACCTCTGATCATTCTCGTCGCTCTCTTCTAAACCCTCTCCACATCCTTTTTGAAGTGAGGCCTCCAGAACTGCACACTGTACTCCAGGTGCAGCTTGACCAAGGCAGTATAGAGAGGGGCTATGACCTCCTGCAATTTCGATGCAATGGCCCTTTCGATACAACCCAAGACATCGGCCGTTTCCAGACGGCTTACCTGCCTCCGGAACGTCGCGCCATCTTGCAGGGAAAACGCGAAATATCGCGTTTTCTCGCGCGAGTTTTGCACGACGTCGCGCAAAACTTGCGTGAGAAAACGCGATATTTCGCGTTTTCCCCGCAAGATGGCGCGATGTTCTGGAGGCAGGTAAGCCGTCTGGAAACGGCCTGAGTTTGTCTTTTTTGCCACCGCATCACACTGACTGCTCAGATTTAGTTTACAGTCCACTCTTACCCCAAGATCTCTTTCGCATACACTACTGCCCAGAAGTGTATCCCCCATCCAGTATTTGTGCTTCTCATTTTTGTGGCCCAGATGTAATACTGTGCACTCGTCTTTATTGAATTGCATCCTGTTCACAACTGCCCACTTCTCCAGAGTATTCAGTATTCAGAGTATTCTTCGCCATTCTTTTATAAAGCAAAAATAAAAAATTCTAAAGAAACCGTCGCAATTAGTAGTTCCAGAAAAGAAAGTTTACACTCCCCAGAAAGCAACACAGCAGGTTGTGATAGAAGTCACTGTGCATTCCTGTAGTGGTGTAGTAGTATGGAGCTATTAATTTCCCCCCTGGGGGAAAATAAAACAAAGTTAAGATCGATTTCCAGAATTTCAAAGCATTAAAGTTCTTGCTGCATCCTGTTACCACCTTTTCAAAATAAACTGTATCAACACTGGCTAAACAGAGATCTATGGGTGTGTCAAAACCCTTCAAAATAAATAACCAGGACAATGTATTTTTTTAACAAAGCACACTTTGGCCTCGTGCCAGCAAGAATGACTAATGTTCAAAAAATTTAGGACTAAAGAAACTTTTTCTGGAGACCTTTCTGGAAAAAATTACAAGGTTCAAATTATGCTAGAAAACCGAGATCACTGTCTGGGTTTTCACACGTTTTCTTAATTTCTTCCTCGGCCACAAGGACTACAACTATACTGTAAAGCAAGAGTCCAGACTAGAGGGCATTTTAAAGGCTAGCAACATCTCCTTCCCCACCTCTCCCGAGGAAGAAATCTCCTTCTAACGCCAGGAGTTTTGATAAGGGATGATTTATGCAAAACAGAAAAACAAAGTGGGAAAGCTTTTCCTTGGGTAACAGAGCAGGCTTCTATTGATGGGGAATTACAGGTGGGGGCAGGAGTCAAACATGTCATCCCAGAAGGACTCACATATGCATGTATTTTAAAGGGCAAATTTGTTTCCAGATAGGATTTAAGGTCCATTAGAATCTTGGGACAGTAAGATCCCAAGAAAACTTGAGGACTAGAAATTTTAATTGTTGCTGCCACAATTCTCTTGACCTTGAATCTCCTCCACTTTGGATTGTAGCCACACAGAGAGGCGCTCCCTGGCCACAGCAGAGTCTCTTTGCGGACTCTAATTTATCTGCTCTAAACTTGGCATTTACAGTTAGTCTTGCTAAAAATCTTCCAGGGTCTTTTGCTGCAGCTCGTTCTGAAATCCCCCTACTAGCAATACCCCTATCTAGTAATTTCCTTTACTGCTAAGATGCTCTGGACATGGCTAGGGTTTGGCCGGTTGGATTTAATGCTGCTATGTTCATGTATATAGATGTATTTTAATTGTGTAATTTTGGATGTTTTTATGGTTTTTTAACTTATATTGTCTTATGTATTTTAACTTGTATATACTTGTAATCCGCCCTGAGCCTGCTGGTGTGAGGAGGGCGGAATATAAATCAAATATAACATAAATAAATAAAAATAAATAAATAAAAATATACAAGTTACTGAATGAGAGAAAGAGAGAACACTTCTATCTAGATAGTTTCAGGTGTGTAGTGATGATGATGATGATGATGATGATGATGATGATGATGATGATGATGATGATAACAACAACTGCACTTATATACTGCTCTTCTAGGCAGATTAGTGCCTCACCAAGAGCAGTGAACAAGTTTGTGTTATTATTATCCCCGCAATTCAGCTGAGGAGCTGGGGCTGAGAGGAGAGGCTTACCCAAGGCCACCATTGATCAATGTAGCTATGTTGGTCTGCAGTAGAAGAGCAAGTTTCGGGTCCAGTGACACCTTAAAGGCCAACTAGATTTCCAGGGTAAGAGCTTTTGAAATTCAGGATAAAGGGAGTTCTGACTCTCGAAAGCTCCTACCCCGGAGATCGAGTTGGTTTTTAAGGTGCTACTGGACGCAAATCTTGCTCATCTCTATCTAAACTATCTGGCTTCCTCTGGAAGGGTAAAAGAAGGGGACGAGTTACAAAAAAATTGCTCTTGTCCAAAGTGGTGGCTGATTCCCCCCCTGCTTCCCCAAAAGGCCTCACCCTCTGGGAAGACTTAGGGATCCTCTCTAAAAACAAATCAACAAACCAGGAAATATTGCAGAATAGGGTTTTAGTGTAATCGTTAACAGTAGTAAGATTCTCAGGTGTCTATGTTGCACCCACAAATACACATACATACAAACACATCAGCACATGTCATCTGTCATTTCAGTAGTTTGCACAAGTCCTAAGCCGACACATTTTTTGCTGCCCCCAGAACTACCCAATCCCAGATGGTTTAGGTGCAGCACAGAACATCCATCCATCAAGGTTGGAATCGAAAGTCCTTCAGGCCTCTCAGTCTTTGAAGAGAAGTTGGTGCTCCTGTTGCGATGGTTCAGAGTTGGCATCCAACAGCGGATCCAAACCTCTAGCAAAACAAGAGCAGAAAAGCATGAGCTGGTACGAAGTCTCCTCCAGGTCTTTTGGGGTGGTCCCCAGGAACGTAGCAGTCAGGTTTTTCACCCCTGGCGTTCGTATCCATTTTAAAGCATCTGAAGTGAAGACAACTGGAGCTTTCTCAAGACTAAAGTAGTATTCTGCAGGGGCCCTCTTTGTCACTGAGATTCTTGCAAGATACTGGACAGCAAACTCAGATCTGGATGGTCCAGCTGACCCTCACCTGGAAGGATGGAAAAAGTGGGGCAGAATTAGCGTTATCAGAGAAGCCTACAACATTAGACAACATTTTAAAAGTAAAAAGCAGAATATCCCAGCTCTTTAAAGAAAAGACTGGTCCCCCCCTCTTTTTTTTCAATGCACTCATCAGTCAAAACAAGAGGTGGAACACTGTCTTTGCAAACACTGATTTCTCCAGGCAAATCTATCTTGCCCTTCCTGCAAACAATACTGATCAGCATATGTGGCTCTCTCCCACTTCTCCTATTTTATCCTCACAACAACCCTCTAAAGTAGGTTAGGACAACAATGTGTGCAACTGGCTCAGGTCACCAAATGAGTTGCTCAGGAGTGTGGGAATTTCAAACTGGGCCTCCAAAATCCCACCTTAACCATTATACCATGGCTCGTTCAGCCTCTACACAGGGACAACGGGGAATGCTTCCATACTAGTTTTAAAAAGAATATATTCTGAGACACCTTCGCCCACACTGCCAACATCTGTGAAATACTGTGGCATCATGCACCAAAGGGCCTTTGTTTCTGTCCAGAGGCAATAACATGCAATGGTTAAAGAGCGCTGAAGTGGAAGGTAGACAGATACAGAAGTGAGATTTTCTTTGCTGTGAATGTGCTCTGGGTTTTTTAAAGTATTATTATGCATTATAAAAATAAAACAGATCAATGAACTGAACACTGGCGTCTGCTGCACATCCCGGTCGGCTGTTTGGTCACAATCCCCTCTGACAAAGGGAGCTTTGACCATCAAAAGCTCATACCCTGGAAATCTAGTTGGTCTCTAAGGTGCAACTGGACTCGAAGGTTGATCTAAAAGAGAGCTCAGGAACCCTCCCAGCACTCAGCACCACTCTGGAATGTCTGCCATATGCACCCTTAAGTTCAAACCCCAGTTCAGTCGTTACCGAGCGTTGCCATTATTCAACCTACCCAGTCTCACTGAGGTCTCCAAGCGCCCGTACCCGCCTCTTACAAGCCTGATAAAATTCTCAGATGCTAACTGGATGGTGGCAGAAACTCAAGCAGGGATACATTGGGTAACCTCTTTTCAGGACAGCCAAGTCTGCCAGTGCTCCCCAACAGATGTGATCCTCCCATTCAAACACTCCCAATGCAATACTCACAGCAAGAGTACCCACCCGTAAGAGGCCACAGAAAGCTATCATCAGGCCCAAATACTTCCACAGAGGCACCCAAACTTCAGGCTGTCAGACGTGCCGTGATAGATAAGCAACTGTCATCTCTGCTCCCTTCTGAAAAGAATAAATGATGCCCTCCGACCAAGAGACAGCTCTGTCTGGATAAATACATCCAGGACAACCACACGGCCCCAGCAATTCACCTCACACTAGGCGCCAGAGGGCCTACGGCACTCTTTCTAACAAAAGCTATTACAGCCGATCTCCAGAGAGCAAAACACCATTAGCAGGCAGACGCAAAAAGTAACCCAGCCATGTAAAGGGCTGTTACATTCCACAGACGGAGAAGGAGAGTGATAGAGAAGACTGCCTGCTTTACTAACAGGGACAAAAACATCCTTGAGTGCTAGCCTGGGCAAAAAGCATCCCAGCTTTGACACTTTTTTCTCACCCTCGCATCAGATTTTATCTCCCGACTTGAAAAGGAGTTCGGCTGAGAGAGGACAACTGGCCTGAGATCAGCAGGGATCATGCTCAGAAATCCCACATGATCTTCACTGCACCTCATAAGAACATAAGAGAAGCCATGTTGGACCAGGCCAGTGGCCCATCCAGTCCAACACTCTGTGTCACACAGTGGCCAAAAAACCAGGTGTCCTCAGGAGGTCTGCCAGTGGGGAAGGGGCACTAGAAGCCCTCCCACTGATTGCCCCCCCAAACACCAAGAATACCAAGCATCACTGCCCTAGGCAGAGAGTTCCATCTATACCTTGTGGCTAAGAGCCACTGATGGACCTCTGCTCCATATGTTTATCCAATCCCCTCTTGAAGCTGTCTATGCTTAAAGCTGCCACCACCTCCTGAGGCAGTGAATTCCATGTGGGAATCACCCTTTGAGTGAAGAAGTACTTCCTTTTATCCGTTCTAACTCAACTGCTCAGCAATTTCATTGCAAGTTCTTGTATTGTGAGAAAGGGAGAAAAATACTTCTTTCTCTACCTTATCTATCCCATGCATAATCTTCTAAACCTCTTATGTCACCCCTCTGTCATCGTTTCTCCAAGCTAAAGAGCCCCGAGCGCCCCAACCTTTCTTCACAGGGGAAGTGTACCATCTCTTTAATCATTCTATGCAGAGGAGTTAGCCGTGTTAGTCTGTGGTAGCAAAATCAAAAAGAGTCCAGTAGCACCTTTAAGACTAACCAATTTTATTGTAGCATAAGCTTATGCTACATAAGCTTATGCTACAATAAAACTGGTTAGTCTTAAAGGTGCTACTGGACTCTTTTTGATTTAATCATTCTAGTTGCCCTTTTCTCCACTTTTTCCAGGGCTGTAATATCTTTTTTGAGGTGCAGTGACCAGAATTGTACCTCAGAAGACCTGCATGTGAGGAAAGCAGCTCCTTAACCCAGGCACGTGCTCACCTTTTCCTGCACTGTGCCCCCTCATTCTTCCCAAATGCAAACATTACCTTATTCTTCACTGCAAGGAAAGATCTTTCATCCGCAATTTAAACATTTAAGATATTTATATCCCGCTTTTCTCCCCCGAGGGAGTCCCAAAGTGGCTTAACAATGCTTTTCTGTATTTAACCATTTTATCTCACGAAAGCAAGCTTGCAAGGTAGGTTGAGGTATGAGAGAGTGACTAGCCCGAAGTCACCCAGTGAGCTTCCATGGTGGAATGGGGATGTTAACCTGGGTTTACTAGACCCTAGTCAGAAACACTAACCACTACACCACAGGCTTTGAGACAGATAAGGGAAACTGTTAAACCCCCTTCGTTTTGTAATGCACAGGGCATTTTCCTGCCTGCCTGCGTTGGTTTTCTCCACAAGGTGGATCAAAAGCTGTTCACATCATTCTCCTGTACTCAATTTTCTCCTCCTAAAAAACATATGAGGTAGATTGAGCTACGAAAGAGTAACTGACCCAAAGTCACACAGAGAACTTCTGTGAACTTGGGTCTCTCAGCCAAATAGTCTATATGTCTATACGGGGCTTTTTTTCTGGGAAAAGAGGTGGTGGAACTCAAGAGAGAAATGAGGGAGAAACACGGAAAAAAGTGTTGCAGCTTTCAAATGCCCCACTGCTCCTTTCAGCTGAGGGGGAGGAGGAGGAGGAGGGGTCCCTCCTCCCTTTCCCCTAGCTGAAAAAGCTGCCAGCAATTTAATACAGCTTTTTTCAGCTGACAGGAGGGTCCCTCCTCCCCCTCTTCTCAGCTGAAAAACGTAAGCGGGCATTTGAAAGCAGTGTTGCTGCTTTCAAGGCCCACAGCTTTTTTCAGCTGATGGGGGATCCCCCACCCATCAGCTGAAAAGCCACGGGCTGTGAAAGCAACACTTTTCTTGCCACTTGCAAGAGGCAAGAAAAGCATTGCTCTTTGTCCGAAGCTAAAGAGCTAGATGCCTTGGGCTGCGCATGGGAGGAAACAGGATCAGGGACTGGGGCCACTGAACATGTGATTATTTTCAAGAGGTGCCGGAACTCCATTCCATTGCGTTCCTGCTGAAAAAAAGCCCTGTGTCTATACCACATAAGTTCCAATGAAAAAAAGCTTTATACACTACCAGGATTTCTCCATCCTTCAGACATTCTCTTCACCAAGGCAGTGTACTCGTTAGAGTGTCAGACTAAGACCTCGGACTCAAATTTCCAGTTCAACCATGAAGTCTACCTTGGCTCAGTTTCTCTCTGTCTTGGCCTAACCTACATGGCAGGAATGTTCTGGGGAGTAAACAGGGCAGAGGAAGGGTGCATATATTGCCCTGGGATCTCTGGAGGAAAGATGGGATAAAGTGGGATTAAAAACCTGCAGCCTTCCTCCCACTCCAAATCTCAGATTGCCAATCTCCAGGAGGGTCCTGGAGAACCCATGGAATTAAATCTGATGTCCAGACTACAGAGATTGGTTCCCTAGAGAAAATCGCTGCTTTGGAGGGTGCACCTTACTGAGGTGCCTCCCTTCCTGAAACACCACTCTTCCCAGTCTCCTCCACCCAAATCTCCAGGTGTTTCCTGACCCAGAGTTGGCAACCCTACACAGATCACCTGTATTTGATGTCAAACACTGTGGAATCTTCCTCCTCGTCCTCTTCTTCATTTAACGGTGCCATTTCAACGCGTTCCATTGGAGTGGTGATGATGTCATACTTGCGGGTTTTTTTAACCTTCCTGCCAGACCTTTAAAAAAAGAGAGGAGAAAACGGAGACGTTTTGTTACAGAGGGTGCCCATCACTGCCAGTTTCTTTAACCACCCCACAAATAGCTTGCACCATTTATCCCTTTGAAGTGTGCGGTTGATTTATGTACTTCATTTATACCCCACCTTTTCCCCCCAAAGGGGCTCACATCAGTCCTCACCTCCATTTTATCATCACAACAATCTTACGAGGTAGGTTAGGCTGAGAGTGTGTGAGTGGTCCAAGCTCACCCAGCAAGCTTTCATGGCTGAGCGGGGATTCGAACCTGGGCCTCCCAGATCCTAGTGTGACACACTAACTCCTACACCAAGCTGGAGCTGTGCCTGCGTACATCCTTTTCCTGAATACTGTGCAACGATGAGGAAGCTGTGTGTAATGTAACAGTGGCACAAGGGAGGAGGAGGTCTAATGTGTGGGGTCTACTTAGTTCCACCCACATTTGGCAGCCAGCCCGCACTCATGTCTTCATGACATCACAGCAGTAAGCAAGTGCTGTGAAAGACCACAAATCTTAGGCAAGCTCCTAGCTGGTTTTGAGACAAACAGGTGAAGAGGTTCCGTCCTGCCAAACTTTAACTCAATGGTAACTAAGAGTCTCGCTACACGAGACTCAAAGTCTTTATAGACTGGATCCAATCCAATGTCCTCAGAAATTGTCCAAAACAATATTAAATGTTATAACACATGACCCAACCACTGGATAATTTTTATCAGTTCTTGTCCTTTCCTCATATTTTTAAGATCGCTCAGTCTCTCTACACGAGATGACTCGACATGTGTTCGTCAAGTGTAGGGAGACACAATCTAGCCGGGACGCCTAGTTTAAAAAGACAGAGTTGGCGGAAATCGCTCCTCAGAGGGTCTGTTAATTTCACCTTCACTTTACCGAAGACTGTCAGTTTCACCTTTCTGGTCTAAAACTGTGTGGGATGGCAACCAGAGGACAACGAGGAATGGAAATGGGCTGGAGCTGCCTTCCAGAGCTGGGCTTGGACCTGGAGGTTATATGGGCTGAAGTTTCCCTTTGGGCATTTCACACAGCTCCAGTGTATAGCAAAGCCTTTGCCCTGCCGCTGGCTCTGTCTTTTTAAACTACCCTTCCTAGCTACCATTGCATCTCCCGACACATGTTCTTCATGTGTCAAATGTTTTGTGTACAGAGACTCTCAGAGGCACTTTGCACATGTTTAGGGGGGCCTCTTTAGCACGTGTTGACTTGTTTTGGAGGTCATGGAAATAGGCCAATGGCAGGCATGAGAATAACATCCTGAGGCTTTCTCTCCTGCATTCAAACTTCTCTTCCCAAACAGTATTTTTTAAGGAGACAGCTGACTATACAGAGACAATGGTGACTCGCACCCATTCCTTCTGTTGATTCTACTAATCATCACTCCCATTAAGATGCAGTGCCTGTCACACTGTTTCAGAAATCTTAGTTGATGAGCTGTACTTGCTTTCATGAACTGATTAAACGTGCACATGTTTAAAACCCTCTCGAAGAAAGATTTGTTTTTAAGGATCTATGTTTGTGTGTGTCCATGGGGTTCAAGGCTTGCATGTTGATTTGCAAAGCCATTTGGGTGAGTTAGCTGAAACCCTGAATGATGGGCCACCAACCCTCCTAACAATATCCGTTGTTGCTTCCGCACAGCACATTTGCTCGACATTTGCAATGGATTTCACCAGGCTTCCGCACAGCACATATGCTCGACATTTGCAATGGATTTCACCAGGCTTCCGCACAGCACATTTGCTCGACATTTGCAATGGATTTCACCAGGCTTCCGCACAGCACATTTGCTCGACATTTGCAATGGATTTCACTATGCTTCCGCACAGCACATTTGCTCGACATTTGCAATGGATTCCACCATGCTTCCGCACAGGACATTTGCTCGACATTTGCAATGGATTCCACCATGCTTCCGCACAGCACATTTGCTCGACATTTGCAATGGATTTCACCATGCTTCCGCACAGCACATTTGCTCAACGTTGGCAATGGATTTCACCATGCTTCCGCACAGCACATTTGCTCAACATTTGCAGGGCTGATTCCGCACACGTTGGATAATGCACTTTCAATGCACTTTAGGTATCGTTTGGAAGTGGATTTTTTGTTTCACACTCGATAAATTCAGTTCCAAATGATCTCTAAAGAGGATTGGAAGTGCATTATCCAATGTGCGCGGAATCACCCCAGGAAGGGCGGGGTTTGAGGAAGGGAGGGACCTCAGTGAGATAGAGTGTCGTACATTCCTCCCTCCAAAGCTGCTGTTTTCTCCGGGGGAAATTATCTCTGTAGTCTGAAGATCAGTTGTAATTCCAAGGAGATCTCCATGCCCCACCTGGAGATTGGCAACCCTAGCCCCAATGCAGCTAGTGAAGGAGATTTTCAATTGAACCCGGGCACAGAGGGCGCAATTAACCTTTTCTGCTCCACTACCACCCCATCCAAATCCAAGACTTTTTATTCTGAAAGAAAACACTGGGAGAACCAGCCACAGATCTTACATATAATGTGTAGGTTTGCCATGAAATGGATTAGAGGCATACCTTCCATGCACTGGAAACATTACTCTAAATTCATTTAACACATGCTTGATTTTTTTTAACTATTACTTAAGGTAGGCTGAAAGCCGTTTTATAAGGAAAACCCTTTAACGGCTCTAAACAAACATGCGAATTTACCTGGCCCAAACACAGATTAAACACAGGTAAGAGTCTGTATGGAGTTATTCTTAATGCTATGCCCTTCTCTTCGGAATTTAAAACACCTTTCCGTTCAGTGATCTTTGATTGTATTGCAAATATTTGCTCAGCTCATCTGGATTGCTCTGTCAAGGCCTTGCTTGAGAGCTGCGCAAAAGCACCTGGCTGTAGGATTGCCCACTGTTCCTTAGGAACTGGATATGCAAAACATAGGAGAATCACATTTTGGCCGGCCATCAAAGCACCATGTTAGAGTCTCTACATGAGACCTCTTACACAAGGATCCTCAAGTGTAGAGAGACGCAATGTTCGCCGGGAAGCGTAGTTTAAAAAAGACGAGAGCTGACGGCTCTGTCGATTTCACCTCTCTAAAGGAGGTTGGTTTTAAAAGACAGAGCCAGCTAAGTTCCTAAGTGGGTTTGTTAATTTCATCTTTGCCTCCCCAAAGGCTCTGTCAATTTCACCTCCCTTTCCCAGAGGCAAAGATGAAATTAACAAACCCACTGAGGAGTGAGCTCTGCCAGCTCTGTCTTTTTAAACTATGCTTCCCAGATAACACTGAGTCTCCCTACACTTTAGCATCCTCATGTAAGAGGTCACACGAAGAGAGACTCAGGGCCAAGCTACAAGTGACGAATGACACAGGTTGGACACTTGTCAGCTTCCCTCAAGTTTTGATGGGAAATGTAGGAAGCTTGACAGAATGTTGGACAAGTGACAGTTGAAAAGTCCACTGGACAGCAGTCGGAGAGCCAAGCTGCAAGACCAGGACACCTACATTTCCCATCAAAACTTGAGGGAAGATGACAGGTGTCCAACCTGTGTCAGGCGTCACTTGTAGCTTGGCCCTCTGAGATGAGATCTTCTCTCTAGAATGATCTCATGGGCACCTGGAAGCAACAGAGCCTCAACAGCACTTCTGTAGAAGAACCACAGTAGCTCACAGCAGCAGCAAGCAGAAATATGGTCTATGTATGAGGGGTAGGAAAATCTTTGCCAAGTTTCCTTTCCTGGCTGACTTACCAGCCATAGGGCAGTGGCCATCTGGCAGGAGCTAAGTTCAGACTGACCGTTCCACGGGCATCCAGTGACATCTCTCAAATATAGAACAATAATAACATTCGATTTATATACCGCCCTTCAGGACAACTTCATGCCCACTCAGAGCGGTTTACAAAGTATGTCATTATTAACCCCACAACAATAATCACCCTGTGAGGTGGGTGCGGCTGAGAGAGCTCCGAGAGAGCTGTGACTAGCCCAAGGACACTCAGCTGGCTTCAAGCGGAGGAGTGGGGAATCAAACCCGGCTCTCCAGATTAGAGTCCCCCGCTCTTAACCACTACACAAACAACTATCACACAGAAGATCAAGATTGCAGTCCAGCAGCGGTAACAAGGACGGTCTTCAAAGTGCTATTGGAATCGAATTTTAGTTTTCTACTGCAGACCAGCATAGCTACCTACCAGAAATTACTCACACAGAAGTGACACATTATACTGTTGGGGGGGGGGGCTGAAAAAAGCAATAGTTAGTTACTCATTCTCCCACTCACAACAACACAGCCGAGTGACCCTGTCCTTTGAAGAGAAGGCTGTAAGGTGACTCAACAGACAAGAAAGACTGGTTCTTGGGAACACACAGAACGGTTTGACTTGCGTCTCCACTACACAAGGCCTAACTGCACTCAATGATTTCTAGGGAGGGGTGGGATGACACCTCTTTTCAGGAAACACCTGCCAAGAGCTGCCTGAAATATTTCCCAGCAGGTTATCACAGCTTAGAGACTTCCTGAAGAAGAAAAAAATCCTAGTATGTGAGCCAAGGATGATGTGGCCTTTTCCAGCCAGATTATTATTAATATTGTGCAGGGAGGAAAACATGACCTCCGAACAGACCCCATGAACGGCAAAAGAAATATGGATAAAACTGAAGTTGAAGGCCTTAGAATGTGCCGGTGTGGTGCAGTGGTTAGAGTGCCGGAGATATGGAAGACCCACGTTCGAATCTCCATTCTGCCACGGCTCCGCCATTTTGTGGCTGCACCCACCACGCTGTGTTACAATTTCAAAAGAGCTTGCAGGCTCAAAAAGGTTGGGGACCTGTGATAGACAGAAAAGGGGGGAATAGAATAGAATATTTTACAATTTCCCCAACAACAGTGGAGGGGATCCCTGATGGAGACAGGTGTCTCCTTGTGAGCAGCAAGCCCAGAAGTTCCCGGTTCAAATCTCACCTCTGCAGTCTGCAGCCCGAAAATAATGAACACTGGCCTCGCTTATGGGCATGCCTGAATGATTGCTAACATACATGAAGTGCAGTGTGCATTTGAAAGCATCTTTAGCTAGGGAGACGAGAGTCCAGAGTTCATATTTTAAAGCTGTTTCAGAGAATAAGGCAAGAAGCAAAATGTTCAAAAGACAGTACAGTATTATAAATACAGTTCTCTATATTCTGTTCAGGAAGCCTTCAGCCAGCCATCAGATCTGTACCCCAGAGCTCCATCAACTGCAATGCCATCCCTACTGGCCTACTTTGCAAGGGCATTGTGTGGTTTACCAAAACAATATAAATAAAGGGCACTGTGCTTAGTGAGCAAACCTCCTCAACAAGGCAGTCCAAAGCAAGCAGTTATTGGTCTGTTTCAACCCTGGCTATTCAAAATAGGGATAAAATACAGATTGGACTACCTTACAGGGTTCTTGTGAAAATTACATACTGAGATCTTTATGACTGGAGGGTACTCTCCATCATCACATCCTGTGAGCTAGCGGGGTATAGTCTTGGACAAGGGCCTGGGTTCAAATCCCCACTTTTCAATGAAGTGTATGAATGGACCTTGAAACATCACTCGGACTAGTCCTCATCTCTCAGACATCTGAGCCTGACATCTCTCAGACTAGTCCTACTGTGCAGGGTGGTTGTGAGGATAAAACAGGAGAGAGAAACCTGAACTCCTTGCAAAGAAGAAACGTAAACAATATTTTAAAATGCTGGACAACACTAGTACCTCCCCCTTGCCACGATCTCCCCCTTGGGCCACAATAAAAACGTCAGACTTTTTAAATTGGGTGACTGGTCCTAAATAAAAAGACATAATGAGGATTTTCGCTTTTCGTTTGGATTTTGCCTGGCCCAGTTCCGTCGGCTGCAGCTTTGCCCTTGGCCCAGCCTACCTTGCAAGGTTGTAGCGAGGGTCACCCCAAGAAAGTGAGAACAGATTTTGCTGCCCCGAACCCCTTGCAAAACGGAGGGAATTAAAAAAGGAGTAGAAGGCTGTTGCAAAATAGGGTTGCCAGCTCCAGGTTGGGAAATTCCTGGAGATTTGGGGAGTAGAGTCTGGATAGGGCAGTATTTGGGAAGGGGAGGGACCCCAGCAGGGTCTAATCCCATAAAGTCCATTTTACAAAGCAGCCATGATCAGGATGGCCTGGAGATCAATTGTAATTCCGGGAGATCTCCCGTCGCCACCTGGAGCCTGGCAACCCTCAAAAGCCGGCCACCCGCTCCCCTCCCTCCCTCCCCGCGCATCTCCCGCGCACCTGAGGACGCGCAGCAAGAGGCAGGCGAGGAGGGCGGCGCCGGCCGCGCAAGCCCCGAGGACGCCGGCCTGGAGCGCGGGCAGGTCCCGCAGCACAGCCCAGCCCGACTCCGGGAGCCCGGGCGCGGCGCTGCCGTTGCCGGCGGGCGGCTCCGCAGGGGCGAGGGGACCCGGGCGGCTGGCGTTGGTCGGGGAGGCCGGCGGGAGGCGCAGCGCCGCGGCCAAGGCGGGCAGCAGCAGCAGCAGAGGCAGCGGCGAGGGGCGCATCGTGGGCAGCCGGGAGAGCGCTCGGCTCGGCTCGGCTCGGCCCCGCCGCTCGCTCGCTCGCTCGTCAGCCCGGCCCCCTCCCGCTTCCCTTCCTGCTCCCTGGAGCCGGGGGCGGGCGGAGGAGGAGCCGCGCTGGTTCCAAAGCCCGCGTCGCTTGGTGGCGCGCAGTCTTGGAGCGGAGGGCTTGGGGAGTGAATGCGATGCAAAAGGCCCTGCCAGAGCAGCTTTTCATTTCCCCCTTGCGATCCACAGGCTGTCACCATTCCATGGCCCCATTATGGTATGGGCCCTGACCTGGATAGCCCAGGTGAGCCTGACCTCGTCAGATCTCAGAAGCTAAGCAGGGCCGACCCTGGGTTGCAGAGACAGGCAATGGCGAACTACCTCTGTTAGTCTCTTGCCATGAAAACCCCACCAGGGTAGCTGTCAGTGAGCTATGACTTGAGGGTAGGATTTCGTTTGGAGTCCTGGCCTGGATCGCCCAGGTGAGCCTGATCTCGTCAGATCTCAGAAGCTAAGCAGGGTCAGCCTTGGTTAGTGATTGGATGGGAGACCTCCAACAAAAAACCAGGATTGCACAGGCGGGCAATGGCAAACAACCTCTGGTAGTCTCTTGCCATGAAAACCCTGACAAGGGTTGCCATAAGCCAGCTATAACTTCAGGGCAGGATTTCATTTAGAGCTATGGCCTGGGTAGCCCAGGTAAGCCTGACGTCAGATCTCAGACGGTAAGCAGGGTTGGCCTTGGTTAGTAATTGCATGGGAGACCTCGAACAAAAAACCAGGATTGCACAGGCGGGCAATGGCAAACCACCTCTGATAGTCTCTTACCATGTTTGGAAAAGCAGGGTTCTGCTTTCAGACAATCCTCGTTGGCCTTGGCAAATACTAATTTCATCCATCAGGGAGGCTCTATGAGAGAGGTCTCCATTCTGAGCTGCTCTTCTACCATTGCGCCGGTGTGAAAGATGCCCATAAGCCCTACCAAAGGAAAAATTGGTATCCTTGCGCTTCTTGGCAAACTCAACAAATGACATGATTTTTGCATTCGAGCAGCCTTGCCAAGGCCTAGGAAATAGTCTTAAAGTCCCTGATACTGTTCCATCTTTGAAGACTGGGGTGGGGGGACAGCAATGGGGCCTCTTAGTAGGGCAGCATGCCCTTTGATAGCAAAATACCGGATCCCTGGCCAAGGAAGGATGGAGCCAACGGAGAATCTGGCAGATCAGGAGCACAGCCAAGGTGGATTCCTGCAAAGTCTAGAGAGTACAACCTTTTCTGACCCCAATTCTGGTTATAATCAGGGCTCATTTCGAGGGGGAACGCGCAGGAATGCAGTTCCGGCAGTTCCCCAAAGAGGTCACATGACAGGTGGCCCCACCCACCTGACTCAGCCATTTTGGGCCAGTTTTGGCCTGGATTGAGGCTGAAACAGCCCGGACCAGGCCTCTGACAGGTGATGGATCACTCTCCCACTCAGCAGCGGCCCGATCCTGACCACTTGGGGCCCCTTTTTGGCCATTTTCAGCCCCTCTTTACCATTTTGGGCCCAATTTTGGCCCTGAATGGCCAGGATTGGGTCCAAAACAGCCAGGATAGGTGATACCAGGGGGTGTGGCATATGCAAATCAGTTATGCTAACGAACCATTTCCGGTGATGTCAAGGGGCGTGGCATATACTGATGAGTTATGCTAATGAGTTCCTCCAGCTCTTTTTCTACGAAATGACCCCTGGTTATAATGATATAATGGTGTATTACCACAGTAACTTAAAACATCACCTGGTTGGCAACACGCTCCCCTCTGAGAATCTATGTCTTGTTCCCAGCTCCCTGCTCCACTATTTATATCTAACCGTATTTGACTGAGTTTAATTCCTCCTGCCAAAATGATACCACTGTAGCTGCAGAAGAAGAAGAGGACGAGCAAGAGGGCCTTGTGCTAAACTCACTTTTATTGTCTGCCTTTGTGTCAATATAGCTATCTTCAGATAGTGGTTAATACACTTAGAGGGCTAAAAAACACTCTCTGTTGCCAGAATGACAACAGCACGGGAGGGATAAATGACATCTGGCATTTTGCAGCGCAAGATTCATTGCTGGATGTTGGCTTTATAGTCCGCTCCCCCCTACTCCTGCCCAAGGATCACCCAGTGGCGAAAATGCTACAGGAATCCACAATTGATGGCTGACATGTGTAACTCCTAGCTGACAGTAAACCTCTCCCTGCAAACCGTGTGAGCCCGAGGATTTAGCCAGCATAAGAGCGGCTTAAATGCTTTCACTCTCAAAGGTCATGTGGCCACCTTCTGCAGGGACCGCTTGGCAGGTTGAAGCAGCCCTCCGTTCCTGAGGTGCTGGCAGCGGCACAGGGTCCATTGGGCTCAGGGCTGTCATCAACAAAGGCCAGGCCCGAGCCAAACAGTCCTCGTACACTATCAGCACTAAATGGAGTGTGTGACTCATGTTGCCGTGGGTGGCCAATGGCCCTCCGGGACACCAGCAAGATAAAGAGCCAGTCTGTCCCTGAATATCACTGAATGTGGCACTTTCCAGAATTTAAAAAAGGGCTGGTCCCTGCCGCAAAGATCTAAACGGTCGAAATTAAGACTTCTTCCCCTTGGGCATTTTGCTCCACCTTGGGTTTCAGACAAGCAGGGTTTGGGGGAGCAGCCTCTTCCATTCTCTTTCCACCTCCTGTGGTTTCCCCAGTTTGTTCTGATGTTTTTCAAACTTGCTGTGCTCTTTCCAGGAAGATCATAGGCTTGCTCATCATGTGAATGGGAAGGTGAGGATATCTGAATGTCACCGCCCGCACCAATACCGTATCCCTTGCATCTGCCGCTTCTGCTGATAAAAAGAACAGAAAAAGTCCTCTGATGAGACTGGAGGAGAGGGGAATAGCGGCCCGGGGGGGGGGGGGAATCCAGTAAAAACGGAGAATCTCCCCATGTGGATGATTCATTGCTGCCGCAAACGCCTCGTTCACAACATCGGTTGGTGCACAACAGGGAATTCCCACCTTGTGGAAGAAGCTTAAAATATAGCTAGAAAAGAGGTGGTTTATCATAGCGGTTAGAGTGGCGGTCTAGGACCTGAGACAACTAGGTTCAAATCCTAGCTTTACCATGGAAGTTCAGGGGATGACTTCGGGCCAGTCACAATTTCTCAGCCTAATTTATCTCACAGGGTTGTTGGTGTGAGAGTAAAGTGGAGGCGTGGAGAACTGTTATTATTATTAATTAGATTTATAGTCCGCCTTCCCTGCGAACAGGCTCAGGGTGGATCACAACACACAGATAAAAACACATGATAACGATAAAAGCCAGATTTAGGGGCATAAAAACAAACTCTGTACCATGTTCCTAATATCCCAGGGCGGGATTCACTTCACCCTTCCCTGTCAACCATAAGGGGAAGAGAGGGGTGGAAGCAGGGCCGGATCTACGGTTGCCGGCGCCCAGGGCAACCGAAGACCGGCCACATGCGCGTGCGCTCCCGGTGCTGCGTGATGATGTCACTTCCGTGATGTCATCACGCAGAGCGGCGCATGCCGCCCCGCAGCAAGCTGGCTGGGAGGCCGCCCATGCCATTCACCTGCCCCACAGGACGGGGTGGCCGGCTTGCCACGGGCAGCCTCCCGGCCACCTGCGCTGCCTTTTGCCTGCCCTGCAGGACGGGGCACGTGGCAAGCGTGCCTCCTGTCCTGCCGCCCGCTCATTCCTGGGGCTGGCAGCTGCGCCTGGCGCCCCTTCTTTGGCGGCACCAGGGGCAGACTACCCCCCCTGCCCTCCTGTCAATCCGGCCCTGGGTGGAAGCGTGAATTGGTGTGTGATTTGCCACCATTCCTACATGGGGCAGATGACTCATAGCCCCCCACTAATACGAGACAGGCAGGGAGGCCAATCGGTGGATCTGAATACTGTCCTCAACCAAATGCCTGGCGGAACATCTCTGTCTTACAGGCCTGCCGAAAGGACACAAAGTCTTGGCGGACTCAAGTATCCTCCGACAGAGAGTTCCACCAGTTTGGGGCCAGGACCGAAAACGCCCTGGCCCTGGTCGAGGCCAGTTGAGCCTCCCTAGGGCCAGGGACCACCAGTAGATGTTTTCCTGCTGATCTAAGCACTCTCCGGGGTACATATGGGGAGAGGCGGTTCCTCAGGTATGCCGGTCCCAGTCCGTTTAGGGCTTTATAGGTGATAGTTCCCAAGAGGGAGTAAAATGGGTGATCACTATTATTAGCTTCATTTATAGCTTGTCTTTTTCACTGAGACTCAAGGCGTATTACAAAATATGAAAAACAATCAGACAAGAAAAGACCGCCAATAAACATTGCAGTAGGACTAGGATTACAGAACTGTAAAACAGTTTAATCAAAAATCGTCTAAAGCATGACATACAATAATGAAGAAAGCACATTAAAAAAATTGTTACAGGAGAAAAGGAGGAGATACGTACAGTCAGTGTGCAATAGATTGTGACCTCCTTATAGAAGTGACTTCCTATGTGGTTCCACTGTATTACTGTTCTAATGTAATATGTACTTGTACACAACAGCACCCCTAAGTACTTTGATGTGAACTTGGGCCAGAGGTGAAAAGCAGTCCTGTGCTAAGTTTTGTTTTCCGCTTTAAAAAACAGTTCCCAACATTTTGTTACATTCTTAACACAGTGAACTTTCTTCTTTGTAGACCCAAGGACCCATCTTTCACCCCAGGCAGCAGCATGAGATCGAATCTTATGCAAACAAGTGACATCACAGTCATGAGACAGGAAGAAAAGCAACCAGAGTTATGACATGTGGCTACCCCAGTTCCTCCTTGGAAGAGGAGAAAAACAGTCTTTGTTTTCCTGTGGATTTAAGGAGAAAGCCCTAGAATAGGCTCAGAATGAACACAAGTCATATTAAGCTTCCTCTTTCAACTGGAATTTTCCTGCATTCCGTATGGGGGAATAAATCCCTGTGTGGAAGCTGGGAGCAATGGCTCTCTCTTCAGAATGCCTCTGCAGTTTTCATCCTACATAACCAGCTAAAGATGACTGAGGCTGGAGTTTTTAGGGAAATGAAAGGGCATCAACCAAAATTAAAGGACTGGAACAGAAGAACATGCCAGCAAATTCTCTTCGGAGTTTCCCAAGCTAAAATATTCCCAAAGAAGCAGCTTTCTGGCTGCACAAAACAGGCTGCAGGTTAGGTTTCCTGGCCTTGAGATTGCCAAGAAACCAGTTCCACTGAATCTTCTTGTGGTGGCTCATATGTTCCATAATGCATCAAAACATTTTGTGACCTTGCCTCCCTGGAGCTTTGAACCAGTTGTTTGCTGTTCCCGCATCGTGACAGATTGCTCAGGGACAAATGTCAGATGAGAAGCGTGTATAGAGCTGCCAAAACCATTTCACCTTCAGGTTTTATTTATCGGGCGTGAGTCTGTTTGAAGGGTGTTTGCCTTCAGAACCAACAGATTGACACATTTTCAATAATATAATGCAATAGAAATAAGGTCAGTGTTTCTAAGCCATCTTCAGGAGCACCTTTGAGAAGATGGTTTAGCTACTCTCGTGTTGTGTGCAGTTCTGGACAATAGCAGGATGGGATATCCATCCCTTAATACAGAATGTTTTTAAACTAGAGATGCTGTTGTGCATAAGATTGCCAGCCTCCAAGTGGTGGCTGGAGATCTGGAATAACAACTGATCTCCAGGTGACAGCGATCAGTTCCCCTGGAGAAAATGGCTGTTTTGTAGGGTGGACTCTATGGCAGGGCTTTTTTTTCTGGGAAAAGAGGTGGTGGAACTCAGTGGGTTGCCAGCACAGGGGGCAACTTTTGGCGGGAGGTGGTGCCCCGGTACCACATGTGTGCATGCAAAGTGCACGCATGCTCCCAGGGCCAATGATGCCATTTTGGGTCAGCTGGAACCAGGGGGGAGTTTTTTAAAGTTTAAATTGTCCTTGGCGAAAATGGTCACATGGCTGGTGGTTCCACCCCCCTGATCTCCAGACAGAGGGGAGTTTAGATTGCCCTTTGCGCCACTCCAGCTCTGCACCGCTCAAAACGGGCCCGATCCATGGCAAATCGGGCCTGTTTTCAGCAGCTGCAGAGCGCAGGAGTGCTCCTGTGCTCTGCAGCGCCCCCAAACGGGCCTGTTTTGGTATGGATCGCGCCTGTTTTGAGGCACTATGGCCTGCACTCCGCAGCGCCCCAAACAGCTCCATTCTGCTGCAGGGCGGGCCCGTTTTCAGGCGCTGCAGAGCGCAGGAACGCTCCTGCGCTCTGCAGCGTCCAAAACAGGCCCATTCTTCTGTGGATCGGGCCCATTTTTGAGGCGCTGCGGAGCGCAGGAATGCTTCTGCGCTCCGCAGCACCTCAAAAACGGGCCTGATCTGTGGCAGAACGGCCCATTTCTGGTGCTGCGGAGCATAGGAGCGCCCCACAGCGCCTGAAAATGGGCCTGCCCAGGGGCCACGCGATGACGTCATTCCTGAAGTGACGTCATCGCGCCTGGGGGGGGCGCATGCACGCTCTGCATGCACACACACCCCTCTCCCCAGGAGGTTGAGGGGGCCTGGCCACCCTAGTTACCGGTCCCTGTTTCTTTTATAAAGTGAACGCACATTGGCTGCTTCTTACAAACCAATGAATGCCCATGCTGGCAGGCTATATTCACAGTTGCTGTAACAAGTGAGCAGGGCTAAAGTCCTTGTTTCTTGCGGGGAGGAACATGAGAATTACATGTCTCACAGGTGATGGGAGTTTTTTGCCTCCTAGAAGCATGCCAACTCTTTTCTGTTTGCAACCACAGCACACAGGGAGCTGTTCTTGGCTCCATCGTAAAAATCATGTTACTTTCATGGCTACTCGTATGTTTCACAACAGCACCAATAGCGGCTTCATGGGGCAGTCTGGGGACGCAAAAACGGGGGGGGGGGGGAGGCTGCAGCCGCTTCTCCCTGAGTGCTGTAGTCACTTACCAAGCTGGTGTGCATCTGGGAGGCACAAACCTCCCATCAAACCCGTGACACACAGTCACCCTGTTGTTATGCTCCCCCAGACACAAGGACTTTGTGATGTATTACCCTGGAGGGCCAACAAGCAGGACATAGAGGCCATTGAAAGGTCCACTGCCTCGAAATATGGAAGTTCCCTTTAGTCACTATGGCTAATAGTCACTGTTAGGCCTCGGGTTGCCAGGCCCCCTCAATTTGGCAGGGGATAGGGGCCTGGCACTTACCTTGGGAGGGAGGGGGGTGCGTGCACGTGAAGTGAAGCGCAATGACGTCACTTCGGGAGTGACATCATCGCGCGGCCACTGGGAGCGCGTCCAGGTTCTGCAGGGGCTCAAAACGGGCCTGATCTGCACCGAAACGGGCCCATTTTGAAGCTCGGTGGAGCGCAGGTGGGCTCCTGTGCTCCACAGCACCCAAAAACAGGCCCATTTTGCCATGGATCGGGCCCGTCTTGAAGCGCTGAGGAGTGCAGGAGGCTCCTGCGCACCGCTGCACCTTAAAACGGGCCTGATCCACGGCAAAACGGCCCCCAAACGAGCCTGGTTTCACCCCAAACGGGTCCATTTTGAGGTGCTGCAGAGCGCAGGAGTGCTCCCATGCTCCGCAGCGGCCCCGATCCGGGCAAAATGGGCCCGATCCTAGAGGCTGCTGCACACGGGAGTGCGCTGTGCTGCAGGGGAGCACACATAGAAAGTGCATGTGCCCCCCCCCCACGCTGGTTAGGTAAGTGGGGGCAGTGTGTGGGGAGTGGGGGTGGGGGATCCCCTGCCCCCACCAGGAGTCTGGAATCCCTAGTTAGACCTCTCCTCTATGACTGTCTAATCCCTTTTTGAAGCTGTGAATTCTTTTATTTTTCAGGAGCACAAGACTGGCCCAATAGGCCAATGGATTGGGCTTCTCTGCCTCTTATTCTCTTGTCTTCCAGCTGTAGGTTGGCTGGTTGTGGCTGGACTCCTTAGATTTCTGTCCAGACTTATCACACAAGAGCTTCCGTGTGGAGCCAGCTTACCACCCAGCAATTAACCTAACATTAAAATGGACTTTGATGTCATGAATGGACTCCAGCCATCTCCACAAAAAGGAACTGGGGCAGAGAGCTGAAGAGAGTCCATCAATCATCCTCAATAGTTATGTGGTTCAGGTCAGCAAAGTGTTCCCTTGCCATCATCTTGATGCGTACGTCTGGCCTGAGAGCAAAAGGTCCTTTGCTGAGCAGGAGCTAGAGGAGAAGCACCAAACGGCGGCACTCCTGTAAGGAACAAAGGCAGGCTTTAGAAGGAAAGGAACTTAAGGTTAGCTGCCCGGTGTTAAACGGCTGCCCCACCGACTTTCGCCTTTCTGCATTGCAGATTTTCAATCTTTTGTGCAGCCCAAACAAATTTCAGGTTGGGGTCAAGATTTCATTATGGGAGGTATGCTTTAGAATGCCTAGTGGCCACTGCCCTCTGCTGGGTAGAACTCGACCTGCAGCCCACACCCAGGGTATGGTTGGAAGGCACAGGAGATTGCAGCCTTGGTGGGGCTACTCAGACCTGGGGCCAGTAACTGCCTGGATGGGAACGTTCCCAGGACACCCCCTACCCCATATATGCCACCTTGTCCCATGACAGAAGAAAGGCATGGCATCTTTATATTTAACTGCCAACGAAGCCCATTGTGTGAAAAAATACAACGGGCTCTAGAAAACAGTTGTTGGCCATTTTTTAAAAATCTTTCATGAAACGTAACAATCAGTAGAGCTTACTCTGAGGAAACCACCTTCAGTATTGCAGATAGGCTTCTTTAGGGAGGGGAGAATAAGCTGCACGCAATCCAGCGGGGACCCCTCCCTGGCAAGCTCGGACAGGCATCAAGCACAGCTGGAATTTCCGCCTTCTCCCCAGTGACCCTCAAGTGAGGCGCGGGGAGGAGAGTTTAGGCTGTCGATTTGGCAGCCCCTCCCTCCCAGCAATGCGCCTGAGCAAAGATTCATTTGTATTCTGCTCTTCTTCCCCTCAGTGCCCTCCTGCTCTGGCCTGAGGGCCACCATGAAGTGCCCGCTTGCCGCCATGAGGGGGCCCGGCAAATTAACAGCCTGAGCACTCCTCCTGGTGGCAAGTGGGTGCTTCGCAGTGGCACTGAGGCCAGAGTGCACCTGCGTGAGGATAAAAAGTAAGTCGTCAGCAATACAGCTTGCTTTTTATATAGTAGGATAGTCAAGAGCTGGCTCTGTACAGATAACAATTCCTGCAAGACAGGACAAGCCACAGCTGAAAGTTACAGCTCAGCAAACCTGAAGGAACCTCTGAGTTTGCAGGAAAAGTTTGATTTGGTTAAAAAAAAAAACCTGGTGATATAAAAACTTCAAAAATGTTAAGAGCAATGTCAGTGTATGAGCTGATACTTCAAAACAAAACCCTACAGCCCCACTCTTGTAAATATACTTAAATTCATAAGAGAGAACATATGGTCTTACTTATTTATTTAACCATTTACTTCATTTATACCCCACCTGTCTCCCCAGCAGGGACCCAAATCAGTTTACCTCATTCTCCTCTCCTCCATTTTATCCCCACAACATCCCAGTGAGGTAGTGTCAGGCTGAGAGAACATGACCGGTCACCCAGCCAGCTTCCATGGCAGAGCGAAGACTGAACTGGGGGTTTCCCAGATCCTAGTCCAACATTTTAACTGCCACACTGGCTGAACATTGAGAATTCTGGAGGGGATCGCAGGCACACGCACAGAAGCTGAAGCCCGGGAGTGGACTGGTCCTTTAACTTACCAGAAAAGTTCTTGGAGGGCCACTGGCAGCTTAGAACAAGCTGACGCAAAAGACCCTTGTGTTGTGGGCAGCCCCTCAGGGTCCAGGCCATGGCAACAATGGCAATAAGCCTACATCTGTCTCTCTTGTCACTGTGACCCACTTCTGAGCTGAATGAACACTTGGACCCTGAATCCACCACTTGGCTTAGCTTTATAGCTGCCGGGCATCCCACAACAGGAGGAAGCCTCCCTTTGGCAACACTCATTCCAGAAAAAACTGGAAGTGATGTAGGATAGCTCTAGGAATAACTGGAAAGGCTGTCGTTTCACCATAGAGTTTCTGCGATTCCTAGCACTACCCTACATCACTTCCAGGTTTTTCCCGGAAGTGACATAGTGACACAGTTGACATCGTGCGTCCCACATGTCACTGCCCCCAACCTTCTCACTGGTTGTCAAGCTTGGCCTGACAATAGTTTCCATGCATGTATATCCTTACTCAACTCAACTACATTCTATTTAATTGCACCTTCCCCTTGGTTTGGGGTTGTGTGTTCACATGCTTATATGTTTTTATTATTGAATTATTTTATATATTATTTTAAAAGCTGTTTTAGTGTTCAAATGCTTTCAAGTTTTCATATCTGCTGCCTTGGAGACCCTATTTGGGTAGCAAGGCAGCATAAAAATGTTTTAAGTTAAATAAATATATAAATAATACTCCCCCACTCCCGTCCTTGATGTGATAATGCTCTGCTGGGCAGGCAGTTGCTTAAATAGACAATTAAACCTGTCACAAATAATATCAATCAATCAAAAATGCTGCATTTAAAAAAGTCCTACTGTTCTGTGGACTTATAAGTAGTGTTTAATGACATTAATACCTGCCAATCTGTTTGGATTGGCAGTGTTTTCATACATGAGAAGTTTTGAAGAAACCCAATACAGACTTGCTTGGCAGACATCGGAGTAGTTCAGTGCCGAACCGAACCAGCCTGGCAATTGGCTCCCGTCTGATCACCGCCGTCAAACATGGGAAGTTCAGCAGTCGAACACATTCGCCCCAAAACGCAGGACATCCCTGAACACGATTGGCATTTATTTCTTAGTCCCAGCCATCATTGGTTCCAACTTGAAAACCTGATTTATGCCCAGCACCATCTTACCCAAATTTGCCTCCTGCACATCCCATCTTTCATTTTAAGAACACAACTACAGACTTGGGTAGGTACTCAAGTAGCCAAAGAGTTTTGCTCAAATGCTAGAGCGTCCCCAGCAATGTGCTGATGTCACTTTCAGGCACATGGGGTGTGATGTCAGAGCATCTGGATGCTGCCCATTGTCCCCCCCCCATTTTCCTGCCATTTTTCTCCCACTGCCCAGCTGAGCAGCGGGGGATCCCTGGCACCAGTGGGATCCTTGCAAGCCAGGTAGGATTGCCAGCCTCCAGGTAGTGGCTGGAGATCTCACAGAATTACAACTAGTCTCCAGACCACAGAGATCAGTTCACCTGGAGAAAATAGCTACTTTGGGGGGTGGACTCTATGGAATTATGCAATGCCAAAGTCCTTTCTCTCCCCAAACCCCATTTTTTCCAGGTTTCTCCAGGTTTCATGCCCCAGATCTCCAGGAATTTCCCAACTTGGAACTGGCAACCCTAAAGCCAGGACTTGGGTCTGTCAACACACCACACTGTACTGTACTATAAAAGACTTATTGTCTCTTCCTTCTCCCTCCCCTAATATCCATCCTGATAAACTTAAAAGCTTGCATACTGTTATGCAATCTTTTGGCTTCAATAAAGGTATTGCAAGACAATAAAGGTTTTGCAATGACATATTTTACCACTAGAGGACCTGATCATTTCCTTTCCCAAGATCGTTTCCTTCCACCGATGGCCTAAACGTCATCTGACTTTCATACCTCTCAAAATTGTCTGTGATGCCGCAGATTCCAAGCTAAGCTGTAACTCTGTCACTTACTATCATGCATATAAATGAAAAGCTGCAAAACATGCCTTTGGAATGAACAGGTTTGCCACTTTTCCCTTCTAGCAAAAGTCTTGTGTCTTTAATAGCTTTAATATTAGCCAGAAAGTCAAGAGGGGAAGTTTTTGCCAAAGAGAAGGGAAGCAAAGAGGCAGCCAGTGAAGATCTTTCAATAGAGAAGCGACTGTCTGCCGAGAGTTCTACCCCAGCTAGCAATCTGAGGTACCGCCTCGCCCTGCATGTGCCCTAGAGAACGCTCCAATCAGCTGGAAAACATCTGCTGGTAGTCCCTGGCCCCAGGGAGGCTCAGTTGGCCTCAACCAGGGCCAGGGCTTTTTCAGTCCTGGCCCCAACCTGGTGGGACTCTCTGTCTGAGGACAGTGTATTGAAAGTGTATTGGAAACTCTGACAACTGTGTTCTTTGAGAAAGAATTTTGGAAACGGACCTTATGGGGATCTGGACCGTGCGTTAGAAAAAACTACGGTCATAGAACCTTATATGTACACCAAAAGAAATACATCTGAGGTCTACATGTCTTCTGTGACCCACACAGTGTCTGGGATCAGCCTTGGACTGTCCACGTTTTGAACTGAAATAGTAGGCGAAATTGACTCCATATATGATAAATTGTGTCAGGTGACATGGAATAACAATTGCACTTTAATAGTATGGATAATAGGATTTTGAGCACGAGACACTTTAATTGATGGGTTGGAGTATGTATGACGCCTGTAAGTTGAAGTTGTAGTTGTATTGCACTATGTGGTATGAGTCCTGGCTATACAATAAGAGCTAATTCAATAAATGTATTGTTAACTGCATGAGTGAGGATAAGACTTTAATTATACACGGATAATTTTGTCTGGTTATAGCTTGGACCGTGTTGCTCTGTTATTGTTAATGACATATGGGTACAGCACGGGGCTATGTAGTGCCCATTCGTTAGCTGACCCATGTATAAATTGCAGTACGTTATCTGTCTGCTTCCCTCCCCCTGTATGTTGATGGGCAGGAATCTGGAATTGACCCCCTCTTGGGACAGTTATTATCTGTTTGTTGATTTTATAATATGAACTGTTGTTTTATGAATTGTTGGTTAATATTTTATTGTATTTTTATAACTGTGGTACCTCGCCCTGAGCCCACTTGCAGGAAGGGCAGGTTATAAATGTTTGTTGTTGTTGTTGTTGTTGTTGTTGTTGTTGTTGTTGTTGTTGTTGTTGTTGTTAATCATCATCATCATCATCTCACTGCTGCATTCTGGAAGACTGTTGTAACTCGCCCTGAGCCCGCTTGTGGGAAGGGCAGGTTAGAAATGAAATTAATAATGATAATGATAATGATAATGATAATGATAATGATAATGATAATGATAAAGATAATGATAATGATAAATCTCACTGCTGCATTCTGGAAGACTTGAAGCATCCAGACTAGCTTCAAGGGCAATGCCACATAAAGTCCATGACAAGTCATCGTGCTTGAGCTGACAAGATCCTGGATCTCTGTGGCTCCATCTGGGAGGGGTTAATGGCTCAGTGGCAAAGTAGCTGCTTGACAGACAGAAGGTCCCAGGTTCAATCCCAGGCATCTCCCATGAAACAATCTGGCATTCGGTGATGTGAAAGACCTTGGCCTGAGACCCTGGAGAGCTGCTGCCAGTCTGAGTAGACAATTCAGACTGTAGTATGCCAGGGGTCTGATTCAGTATAGGGCAGTTTCATGTTGTGTTCATCACACTCTTGAAGGAAGTGTCTCAGCTGGCAGGTCAGCTGAAGCTGGTTAACTGTATGTACTAAACATGAAATCTGGGCCTCCATCTGTAGATTTTTACCTCACAACATCCTACTGCTCCTTACAACTAGGCTGCCTCCAATTCCAGGATCAGCACTGGTGTCATCCAAGAAGTATCTTTGCACCAGTTTTCTCACTCTTATTCAGACATTTGCCCACATAGTTGATATCCCACCTCAGTCTGATGGAAAGGCGATACAGAGTTGTGCATCATCTGTATATTGGGGAGGCTTCAGTCTTTAACTCCAGATAGGGTAGCCAGCTCCAGGTTGGGAAATTCCTGGAGATTTGAGGGATGAGGCCTTGGGGAAGGAAAGGACCTCAGCGTAAGATATTTCCATAGAGTCCTCCCTCCAAAGTAGCCATTTTCTCCAGGGGAACAGACCTCTATGGCCTGGAGATCAGTTGTAATTCCGGGAGCTCTCCAGCCACCACCTGGAGGCTGGCAACCTGTCTCCAGATGATCTCTCCCTCCAAGATTTCATGTAGCTATTAAACACTGTGAGGGAAGGAACTGAACCTGGTAGGGGCACCATACCACAGGGGCTGAACAAAACTTGATGCCCCCATCCTAGCCAAGCCATTCATTGTTTCAAAAGCTACTGAAAGGTCTGTTAGCAGAACCAAAAGGGACTCGGGACAACCAAGAAAATTTCTATTCCGAAACCAGGCCTGAGGCCTGATTAAAAGAGGTCTAGCTAATTGGTCCATCTGGAATTGAACAGGAACAACCCATTGAGGTACTTTATCCCAGAAAGGGATGTTAACAAGTGGACTATAATTATTTAAATGTTCAGAGTCTAAAAAAGGCTTCTTCAATAAAGCCTGAATTGTTGCTTCTTTAAGAGCTAAAAATACTACTCTCTTTTTCAAAGAGGCATTTTGTTACAAAATGGCCGAGCGGCCAACGAAGGCCGCGCCTCTCTAGGCAGCTTGTTGATATCCTGAAATTATATAAGATCAAAATCAGCCCCCAAATTTCACTGGAAACCTCCTGAGATGAAATTTGCACAGCTGTGAAGCCCATTGGCACGGCTGCATGCAATTTTGTTTGCAAAATGCCCTGTAAATTTGTCACGATGAGTGACTGAAGCTTCTGAGAAAAAATCATCAAGGGTCAACTTTAAAAACAGCATCATGGCTTGGAATCCCTCAGCTGAAGGGCTCTCAGCAGACTCCACGTTAGTGGAAAAATGGGACCATTTCAGCACGACTGAGAAGGTGTGATGTGATCGCATCTGCCTTGTGTCAAATTTGTCAATAGCAGATAGGGTTGCCAGCTCCAAGATGGGAAATTCCTGGAGATCTGGGGAGTGAAACCTGGAGAAAGTGGGATTTGGGGAAGGAAAGGACCTTGGCATGGCATAATTCCATAGAGTCCACCCGCCAAAGTAGCCATTTTCTCCAGGTGAACTGATCTCTGTGGCCTGGAGACCGGTTGTAATTCCGGGAGATCTCCAGCCACTACCTGGAGGCTGGCAACCCTAGTAGCAGATCATCACGTGTGTCCTAGACACTGCAATCTTTTGTTCATTGCCCTTGACTTCACAATATACAGGGAGCTGAGTGGATTCCACAGGAGGGAGAGAGACTGTGTCAACCCCCCAAGTCATTTCCATATTCCATAGATCAGCTTCTACAGAAGCACTGGGCACGGCTGCCAGAAACTCCCCAAGGTTAGATATGAATCCATTCTCTGATATTTGAGGATGGATCAACCTAATAGCCCATCTATCCTATGCACAGCCTACAAATTCTGATCAATCAAATTTCCTGCCAGATAATGCTCTGACTGTGATCAGAGGATAGCAGAATATCCCCCCACTTCCAGAACATCTCACATTCAATCAGAACATAAGACCACACTGAGATTATTAGCGAATTATTTATTTACTTTATTTATACTCCACCTAGGGTTACCAGCCTCCAGGTAGTGGCTGGAGATCTCCTGGAATTCCAACTGTTCTCCAGGCCACAGAGATCAGTTCACCTGGAGAAAACGGCTATTTTTGGGGTGGACTCTATGGAATTATGCCATGCCAAGGTCCTTTCCCTCCCCAAACCCCGGTTTCTCCAGGTTTCACCCCCCAGATCTCCAGGAATTTCCAAACTTGAAGCTGGCAACCCTACCTCCACCCTTCTACCCAACTTCTCCTCCCCTCCATTTGATCCCCACAACACCCCTGTGAGGTGGATTAGGCTGAGAGTGTCTGACTGGCCCAAGGTCATCCAGCAAGCTTCCGTGGCAGAGCGGGGATTTGAACCTGGTTCTCCCAGATCCTCTTCCAACACTCTGGCCACTATACCACACTGGTTCTCGATTATGGTCTATTTCATATGCAAGAATATTCAAGGACAGACCTATTTCCAAAACATGAGCAGGACGTGGAAAAAACACTCACTTGAATAAAGGCAGGAACTCATGTTGCCCTCATGTTTTGGAAATAGTTGTAATGTATTGTATTATGAATGTACTTATTTATATGTACATAGGAATATTTATATGTAATGCATGGGTACAATGGGGAGATTTTTGTAACTTTCTAATTATAATGTTATATTGATATTGTAAGTTATATTGTTGTTATTATCTATTATAGTCAGTTATCACGGTGGTTTATTCCTTCTGTTTCCTCTTTTTACCATGACTCTCTCATTGCATATTATTTTCTCCAGGGGAATAGACTGGAGATCAGCTGTAATTCCAGGAGATCTCCTGGCATTTGGCAATCATATTTGATGCCAATTATCTATTAGCAGGGTTTTTTTCCTGGGAAAAGAGGAGGCGGAACTCTCGAGGGAAATGAGGAAGAAACACACGGGATTCTTTGAAATCATATTATTTTCACACACTGTTGCCGAGTATTTTCAAGAGGTGCCAGAACTCCATTCCGCTGCGTTCCCACTGAAAAAAAGCTCTGTCTATTAGCATCAAATACTAATTATCTATTAGCATCTTTTAAGCAGATGCTGAAGCTAGGCAGATCATGAGAAGGAGGGCAGGAAGGGTTGCATCAGTGCTTAGTTCTCGTGGCCCCTTCTTACATGCCATGGGTAATGCCGATTGCCACCTTGGGATCAGGTTGCAATTTTCCCCAGGCCAGTTCGGCTAAGGATCCTGATGGTGTTTTGCCATCTTCTGGGCATGGAGCAGAGGTCACTGGGTGTGCGTGTGGCGGGGAGGTAATTGTGTATTTCCTGCATTGTGCAGGGGGTTGGACTAGATGACCTTGGAGGTCCCTTCCCACCCTCTGATTCTATGATTCTAATTATTGCTCAGGAGATGGGCCAGGCCTGTCTTGAGCGGGGATTTTAGGAGACTCTGGCATGCTGACCACCGGGTGGCAGCAGCATCTCTTCTCCTCCAGTTGTTTGCCTCCTTGCAGCGAAGCAGCAAATGCCGCAGTGCACAACGGTTCCCATAGCAACCGTCCTGGGATGACGTCATGAGCCAAGCTGGAGCTAGCAAAGGAAGGTGGAGGCTTTGTGGGAGGGCAGCTAAAAATATACGGCAATTGCCTTCCAATCATATGTAATGAACGCCTAGAATGGGGAGATGTTTGTAACTTTGTAATTATATAACCTTGTTATATTATTATTGCAAGCTATATTGTTGTTGTTATCTATTATAGTCAGTTTCCACGGTGGTTTATTCCTTTCGTTTCCTCTTCTTAGTGGCTCTCTCGTTACATGCTATTTTCTCCAGGGATTATGTCACGGGCCGAGCTGGAACCAGAAAAGAAAGGTGGAGGCTTTGTGGGAGGGCAGCTAAAACATATGGCTATTACCTTCCAGCTGAAGCTAAGCGTTTAAAGCCCCACAAGAGAATCGGTGCCTCCCAATCTATGATGACTCAGAGACTGTACTGAACAGGACTTACTTCCAAGTAAGCGTGTGCATGCAAGCACGTATTCGATGGGCCTTTTGGAGTGAACGGGCCTTTGCAGTGCTTAACTCTGGCAGCGCATGGACATGGTAAATCAATCACGTATCAGGCAGAACTTCTTGCACAATCTTTGTTGAAGCTTTTCAGCAACTCCTGAGCGCCTACTTAAATCACAGAGTGGGGGAGGAGGTGTTGCTTCAGAAACTCAGCTAGGGAGGGTGAGTCATCCACGGGTATGCTTCTTTTCCTGTTATTCGCTAACCAAACAATTGCCTTATTTTTTTAAAAAAACAACAACAACCTGTCCCTTGATCTTTCTTCCATTGGTCACTTCCCTTGAACTCTGAAGGTTTATGGGAAGGTTTTGCCCAGCTGAGAGAGTTTTATAGCAACCTTAGACGAGAGCTGAGTGATGTAGAAACAAAATGATGCATTCATCTACTTCCCTCTGTATAATTCGGGTTGCTCATAAATAAAAAATCAGCACCTGAGTGGAATGTGGAACAGCTGGGGAGATCCATACAACTTGCCTGCAAAAAAGCAGAGGAGTTAGCCGTGTTAGTCTGTAGTAGCAAAATCAAAAAGAGTCCAGTAGCACCTTTAAGACTAACCAATTTTATTGTAGCATAAGCTTTCGAGAATCAAGTTCTCTTCGTCAGATGCATGGCAGGGAGAGCTGTGGTCATCGAAGGCTTATACTACATAGGAATTGGATACTTTCACTGCTACAAACTAATACGGCAAACTGACTGCACACCAAAAGGAGATGTTTACATTTCCAAGCAAAGGAATGTTTTGACTGCCTCCACGCTAATTGCATTCTGTCTCCTTGTGATATATGTCCCCTTCTTTCCTCTCTCTCTCTCTTCTCCCCTCCTCTTCTGTATTTGACCAGTTTCTGTACCATGCATCTGACGAAGAGAACTTGATTCTCGAAAGCTTATGCTGCAATAAAATTGGTTAGTCTTAAAGGTGCTACTGGACTCTTTTTGATTTTGCAAATAAGCAAGTATCTATCTATCTAAACAATCCAGCCACCACAACAGTGCCACAATAAGCAGCTGTTAAGTAACCTCTTGCTTCCAACAGCCATTTCTGAAACCATCAGGGAGCTGTGAGCACCTGTGAGGGATACTGCGAATTTCATTGCAAACATTTCTGACTGTTGAACTTGTCATGTTCTGCTATGATGGTCCGATGTGAGCCAGTCACCTAGTCTTTCCAGTCTGGCACTGAACAACTCAAACACGTCAAACTGTTTTCATAGAATCATAGGGTTGGAAAGGGTCTCCAGGGTCATCTAGTCCAACCCCCAGCACAATGCAGGGAATTCGCAACTACTTTCCCCCCACAAACACACACACAGTGATCCCTGCTCCATGCCCATAAGATGGCAAAACACCAGTAGAATCCCTAGCTGAACTGGCCTGGGGGAAATTGTTTCTTGACTCCAAGGTGGCGATTGGCATTACCCTGGGCATGTAAGAAGGGGCCACGAGAACTAAGCACTGATATAACCCTGCCCTCCGTCTCATGAACTGCCTGGGTTCATGGAATCAGCATTGCTGTCATTGCTTGATTTGCATCTTTCCTCGCCCAAAAGCTACGCATGTGTGAAAACACTGCCAGTCCAGACAGGTAGGCAGTCATTCATATCACTAAGAAATACATAGAAGAATATGGAACAGAGTTTTTTTTAAAAACACTGATTTATGACAGATGCATATGATTTAATTTATGACTGATTTATATGACTGATTTATATGATGACTGATCTATATGATATTGAAACAAAAGCTTGTGGGCAGAAGCAGCGGCACATCAAGGGAAGGAAGCAGAATTCGTCAACCCCGTACTGGAACCTTGCTAATGCAATGTCTTTGTAAACTTGTATTCATTTACCCTATGACATTGTTTATGGAAATCTTCTTGACATTGTATAGAAATGCCTGCCCTTGTCCTTGCTACTGATTGTACTAATCTCACACTATGTAATCCGCCTTGAGTCTCAGTGAGAAAGGCAGACTATAAATGACATCAATCAATCAATCAATCAATCAATCAATCAATCAATCAATCAATCAGTTCTATCTGGCTGCAAGAGAATGAGCATGTGCAAAAAGCCAGTTGTGCTGTTCTGTACTCTTGGGGGGGAATAGTTGAAGCAGTGTGCTAAGCAGGTTGACAAACAGATGAACTGTCTTTTGAAAAATTAGCTCTCTTTTTGCGACTGGCAAACAGGATGTGAACCAACTCGATGGGAGTTCGAGCATCCCTACTTGTCCCAGCTCCATTCAAAACGAACGTCTAAAATGTTTCAGCCTTTCTTAATGCCAAACCACTTTGAGAATACATGTGTCAAAAGTGGTAAATAACAACAACATTCAATTTATATACCGCCCTTCAGGACGACTTAATACCCACTCAGAGCGCTTTACAAAGTATGTTATTATTATCCCCACAACAAACACCCTTTGAGGTGGGTGGGGCTGAGAGAGCTCTGAGAAAGCTGTGACTGACCCAAGGTCACCCAGCTGGCTTCAAGTGGAGGAGTGGGGAATCCAAACCCAGTTCTCTAGATTAGAGTCCCAGCACTCTTAACCACTACACCAAACCAAAGAAGGAAAGAAAGAAATCTATAAGCAGAGTAGATTATTCAAGAATGTGATCCAAGCCATGTAGGGGCTGTGGCTCAGTGACAGAGCATTTCCTGGGTATGCAGAAGGTCCAATCCTCGGCATCTCCAATTAAGGATTGGGTCACTGGTGATGGAAAAGACCCAGTGTCGAGTAGTTCAAAAGGGGAGGTTTATGCTTAATGAAGGCACCTAGGATTGATTATTGGCTGGTCAGTTTTATTAGGGTGCAATTGATTACTCTGCTACTAGTTTACGCCTTCTTTCTGTAGGTGATGCCAGGTGATGCCAGGAGGGGCAGTCTGGCTTTCTGGCATCACCTACAGAAAGAAAGAGATAAAGACTTTATTATACTTATTTTCACTGTCTGGATGGCCTTCTCACATCTTCTCAGCTACTTTGAAAGAAAAAGGATGAAACAGATATTAGGTTTTCAGTAAAGACTGTACCTTTTGCAGCCGGTAATTCCTGGTTCGGCGGTTTCACATTGTTTACATAGAATGGTCTGCGGGGGCGGGGGGAGGTTCTGGGAAAAGAGGTAGCAGAACTCTCAAGAGGGAAATGAGGAGGAAACACAAGTTTCTTTGAAATAATATTATTTTCAAGCACTATTGCCGAGTATTTTCAAGAGGTGCTGGAACTCCATTCCACCGCATTCCCCCTGGAAAAAAGTCCTGATGGTCTGTATTTATAGGTTCTATCTGTATTTATAAGTATTTATAAGCACTTTCATCACTCATTTATAAATTTATTTAGAGCATTGGTTACTTTAAATATATGTACACAACTCAGGGCTTTTCAGCAGGAACGCAGTGGAACAGAGTTCTGGCACCTCTTGAAAATGGTCACATGGCTGGTGGCCCCGCCCCCTGATCTCCAGACGGAGGGGAGTTTAGATTGCCCTCCACGACACCGAGCAGCGTGGAGGGCAGCGTGGAGGGCAATCTAAACTCCCCTCTGTCTGGAGAACAGGGGGCGGGCCACCGGCCATGTGACCATTTTTGCCGAGGGCAATTTAAACTTTAAAAAACTCCCCTTGTTCGAGCTGACCCAAAAGTGACATCATTGTATGATCCTGAGCTCCACCACCTCTTTTCCCAGAAAAAAAAAGCCCTGACACAACTTATATTCATATTTATTACTTGACTGTTTTTCCTCCTCCTGTTGTGGTTTCCCACCCCTTTTTTGTTTTTGTCTGGTATAGGAGGTGCCCCTTTTGGGAAATTTAACTAGTTTCCTCCAACACCTTTCCCCAGTGGTGCCGAGCAATGGGTGCAGCTCAGAGTGCCACCAGGAGCACCTCTACTGTGTGTACTGCCACACCACATGCCCTTTCCTGGCAGCACCAGGCAGCTGGGATCATGGGAGACAAAGCACGGACAAACGGACAAGGGAAGGGTGCGAATGTGGTGTCAGGAGATGTGTGAGTTTCTGCAACATTGGGTCCCACTAGAAGCCCAGGCCCCTGGCTGCTGCCCCAACTCAGGGTATGCTGCCAGCACTGACAATGGCAAATGTATCACTATATTCCAGGACATTCTAAGCAAGTAGAAAGAAAGTGCGTTGGGGAGGGGGAATAAGGGCAGAAACTCCCCCTATTTACTGCACAGTATGCACCTATATGCTACAGACACACATGTGAATGCCCAAACAGTTACTCTGCTCTTTTTCAGATGCCAAGCCACATCATTTATTTTTTTACTCAGGCTTTTGATTTATTTGTTTTGCTTTATTTACATCATTTATAGTCTGTCTTTCTCCCTGAGACTCGAAGCAGAATACACCGTGCGAGTCAGAACAGTCAATATCAAAGACATTTCACTAAACATGTAATGGATATATACCTGCACATTTGCAAAGGTTTAAAAACTCGCAGAAATCCAAAACAGAGCTGAAGAAATGTTGAAACAGAGTATAAGCACCTTCATGACGGACATATTAAACAATGTGGAAACTATCCTGTAGGATCGTACTTATAGCAATAGTAGGGAAGTCTACGGTTCCCTCAAAGTTTATGGCAATAGTAGTGAAGTCGTCTTATCCCTGTTTACTGCTGGGTTCCCTATCCCTTTACTTATGGGTCTCTTGAGACCGCCTCCTTACAGTACAGCCCTCCTATCTGCGTAAAAAGCCCACTTGAATAATTCAGTTTTGCATTATTTGTAGAAAGCCTGTAGGGTGGGGGCTCTCCTGACCGCCTCAAGCAGGCCGTTCCATAGCTCAGGGGCCACCACAGAGAATGTGTGTGTACTGGCCGCTGTTGATTTTGCCCATGTGCAAAGTGGCACCTGAAGAAGGCCCTATTCAAATGAGTGAAGCTGCTGTGGTGGAATATAGGGAAAGAGACGGTCCCATAGATATGATGAACCAAAGCTGTGAATAGCTTTGTGATAGCCAATGCCTTGAATTGGGCTCGGTAACTGAGGAGTAGCCAATGATTGCCGAATGCGAGTGATATTCATGATCCTCTTAGCTCTCAATAATAGCCAAGCTGCAGCGTTCTCCACCAACTGAAGTCTCTGAGTTAACTTAAAAGGAAGGCCTATGCACAGTGCATTATAATAGTCAAGTCTCAATGTTATTATGGCTTGGATCCAGGTGGCCAGATAAGCCATGTCAAGGTAGGGGACCATCTTCTATGCTAGAATAAGTTTGTGGAAAGCATTTTTTGCAGCGGCTTTCATTTGCTTTTCTAGCAGTAGCTCTGGATCCAGGATAACCCCTAGGCTCTTGTTTCTCTACATGAGACACCTCTGCGCTTGTTTGTCAAGTGTAGGGAGACGCAATGTTATCCGAGCAGCTTAGTTTTAAAAGACAGAGCTGGCAGAGATTGCTCCTCAGAGGGTTTGTTAATTTCATCTCAGTCCTTGAAGGCTCTGTCAATTTCACCTCTCCAGTCTAAAATTGTGTGGGATCACAACCAGAGGGCAGCGAGGAATAGAAATGGGCTGGAGCTGCCTTCCAGAGCCAGGCTTGGACCTGGAGAGGTTGCAATGGGCTGAAGTTTCCCTTTTGGCATTTCACAGCCCCTTCACACAGCTCCAGTGCATAGCAAAGCCTTTGCCCTGCCACCGGTTCTGTCTTTTTAAACTACCCTTCCTGGCTACCATTCCATTTCCTGACACGTGTTTTTCACATGTCAGATGTGTCATGTAGAGATAATCTTAGAAGAAAGACATGATTCTTTGACAGCTGAGTACGAATGGCCATATGGGAGGGTGGATCCTTAAAAGCTGTTTGCTCAATGCTGCCTGTTACTGAGCATTATAGCACTTTCAACCCCCTTCACAGTGGTTGAAGTGTAGACTTTCATTAACCAACCAAGAATACATCCTTAACCAAGGCCATCCATAAAACCTGTCACATGTGGGGGAGACAAGATCCTAACAAAGAGTATTCTCTTCTTCTGAGTTGAGAGTTCACAAAACTCTCACTGAGGTCAAGTACTTGACACTGTGTGGCTCTCTCCGTCATCTCCTCCTCCTCTGACAGCCAGGCCAGAGCAGGAGTTTCAGGAGGCAGGCTGAGGGTCCTTCAAGTTGAGGAGATGCCTGAAGATGGCAAATGGCAGTGAAGAGGTTGACGGCAAGTATTGTGCTGTATTTCACGGCTGATTTTAAAGGGTTGTTCACTTAACTGTTTTTATGCTGTGTTATGGTTTTATTATGCTTTATTTTGTAAACCACCTCGACCAGGGTCTCTGGTGAGCCAGCATATGCATTTTGTTAAGTCTGTCTGTCTGTCACAGGGGGTACTTTATTTCCACACTTCATGCAGCTGTTGAAAGCAAATAAAGCAGATGCAGCAAATGCCCGTCCTTAGGAAAGCTACATTCATGGCAACTGGCAGGCAAAAATTCAGAAGATGAATTTGATTCCAGATATATTTTCGATCTCATGGCACAGCCTGTAATAATTCTTCAGGAATCTGAGAAAACAGGCCCTTAATTAATACGTCTGAAAAGCTTCAGACAGGTTAATATTTCAGATAGAATGCTTGGCCAGGCCTGGGACTGATGTTTTATTAATACAGGTTCTTGCTATCAGCTAAAACACTCCAGCGTTTAGAAGGAGGACATTGATTAAAACCTGCTAAGGGGGGGGGATGATGTTTTTTGGGGAGGGTAGTAGAAACATGGAAGATTTGACTCTTTCCTATTTAGTCTAATGTCAGAGAAGGAGCTTTTTAATTCAACCTCTGCTTTCTGCATAGCCAGCCTTTGTCTCCAGTAATTGTCCTCTCTTGCATGAAGATAGGTTCAGGTCAGTAGCCAGGTTGGTCTGCAGTAGAACAGCAGGATTTGCGTCCGTTGGGACCTAACAGACCAACAAGCTTTTCAGGGTAATAATCTTCCATTGACTCTCGAAAGCTTGCTTCCTGGAAAGTCTTCTAGGTCTCTAAAGTGCCACTAGAGTCAAATCCTGCTCCTCTCCTCCATGTTGTCCTCACAACAACACTGTGAGGTAGGCTAGGCTGAGAGTGTGTGACAGTGGCTGATTCCGCACACGTTGGATAATGCACTTCCAATCCTCTTTAGAGATCATTTGGAACTGAATTTTGTGTGTGTGAAACAAAAAATCCACTTCCAAACGATTGCTAAAGTGCATTGAAAGTGCATTATCCAATGTGTGCGGAATCAGCGAGCAAGAACACAGCCATTTTTTCTCTTAGCCTGTAATTAGAAGCCGTTCGCATAGCCTTGAGAATGTAGCCAGGCTTGAAATAGCTGAACCAGCAAGACAGTCGCTGTAAACAAGAACTAGTTTGAGCTAGAGAGATAAGAAGAAAGAAAAGTTCCACTAGAGCAGAGGAGCAGAAGGAGGCAGGTTTTCCTTCGTCTGGGAAAGACACAGGGTATAAAAGATCTTGCTTGCCATATTTGGGTGGGCTCTGAATGTTTTTACTGGCTGAAACCCTGTCCCCTTATTTCATGAAATAAAAGGTTTTCCTCTTCAAAGTTCTCCAAATCTTGGTGTAATCATTGGGCATAGCACCAGGTCACAAACCTTTTGCAACGTGACTGACCCAAGATCACTCAGCGAGCTTCCATGACAGAGTGGAGATTTGAACCAAGGTCTCTCAAAGGCACTAGCCCAATGCTCTAACCACTACACCATACTAGCTCTCAAGGCTTAAGTAATGTGTGTTAAGTGATCCTGTGAGAGTCTCTCTACACAAGACATCTTAGACGGGATGCTCAAGAGTAGGGAGACGCAACAGTATCCAGGAAGTGTAGTCTAGAAAGACAGAGTCAAAGGCTCTGTCAGTTTCACCTCTCTACATAAGGGTAGTTTTAAAAGACAGAGCCAATGGAGATGCTCCTGGGTGGGTTTGAAACTGACAGTGCCTTCCCGGAGGTGAAGATGAAATTAACAAACCCTCTGAGCAGCAATCTCTGCCGGCTCTGTCTTTTTAAACTATGCTTCCTGGCTAACATTGTGTCTCCCTGCACTTGAGCGTCCTCGTGTAAGATATCTCATGTAGAGACACTCTGAGCCTGCACTCTTATTTAAGAACATTACAAGTGCCTTGCTGGATCACACAAAGGTTCTCCTGCCAAATGTCCTTGGCAAGAATTCCTGTGTCCAGAAAATTCTAGGTCGTTCAATGGAAAATGGACTGGTCTACATAGGATTGCCAGTTCTGGGTTGGGAAATTCCTGGAGATTTCGGGGCAAAGGCTGAGGAGGGTGGAGTTTGGGGAGGGGAGTAAGCATAGCAGAAATGTGATGCTATAGAGTCCACCTTCTAAAGCAGCCATTTTCTCCAAGGGAACTGATCTCTGTAATCTATAGGGGATCTCCAGGCCGCAGCTGGAGGCTGGCAATCCAAACTAACCATAGAAAAGAGTCCAGTAGCACCTTTAAGACTAACCAACTTTACTGTAACATAAGCTTTCGGGAATCACAGTTCTCTTCTTCAGATGCAAACTAACCATGTATCACACCCTCCCTTCTGCCTTTCACTCTCCTTTTAAGTGTCTTAACAAAGGGTTACCTTTTTTTTTTTTGCTTTCAATACAATTGTAAGGCCTCCTTTCTTTAAAATCCCTACTTGGTGTTCAAAGGTCAGTCACACATGAATGATATTCACCCAGGCACACAAATCCCTTGATGGATGATGCCTTTGGTTCATGAGCAAAAATGCCTAGCTGTAAATCCAAACCAGCGCGTTCCAGTTTTTCCTCCTCCGAGTGTATTAAACAATAAATCATGTACAGGAATTCAATTGGTGTTTTGAACATTATGCCCTTTTTTAAAAAATAGCCCCCACATATATACATATATATTTAAAACCATGCTCTGGACAGCTGTCTGCAGTTATAATCCAGAACTAGACACAGTGAGAGAGATGCAGGATGTGTCTTTTCGAAGGAAACAAGCACAAAAGTTTACTGTGGCAGAAAGGGGGAGGGAGCAGTAAATTTCCACTCTCTTGCCTATGTGGCAAGAATTGTTTGCAAGGCGTGCTGCAGTGCATGATGGGAGAGGCCCCGGCTGGGATCCTTTTCGCCGTTGCCTGGCAACCACTCTTGGTATGCAGGCCGCATGCCAGGCTGGGGTGGTGGCGGGGAGGCTTTTGTTCCCCAGCCTCAGACGTGCAGGCTGATTTGCCCAGCCAAATCGGCCTCTTTGCTGGAAAGCTCTCCTGAGTGACAAGCTCCATCTTGCAAAAGCACAGACAGCAGCAAGAATGGCCGATTCCGTAGACTCCTCTTGCGCAGCAGTTCGAGCTTCCAAAAATGATACTGGAATCCCTCCTTTTCTGGGCAAGGGCTGCAGAAGCGGGTGAAGCCGAGTGCTTGGCGGTCCTAGCTGCCATTCTAGGGACCTTTTTCTGGGAGTGAACTCCACTGAATTTTATTTATTTATTTATTTTATTGCAAATTTGTATTCCGCCCTCCCCGTGAGCGGGATCAGGGCGGATAACAACGTATTAAAAATACAATTAAAATTCATGTTCATTAAAAACAACACATTTAAAACCGGACAGTGGACAGCCTTCATAGGGAGGGTTAAGATTTATACACCCCTTTTTTCCAGGCTGGCAGAGGCCCAGCCTCAGACATACGCCTGGCGGAACAACTCTGTCTTGCAGGCCCAGCGAAAAGATAGTAGGTCCTGCCGGGCCCTGATTTCAGCAGACAGAGCGTTCCACCAAGTGGGAGCCAGGACCCAAAAGGCCCTGGTTCTAGTCGAGGCTAGGCGGGCCTCCTTGGCACAAGAGTGGCACATCAGCTCCCAGTTGGTCTCCAGCAACTCACAGTGCATGGTTAACAGTGGCATAATATTGCAAAGGATCCTGTCTCCTTTTGTAGTTCAGTAACGGCATCGTTGATGTGCCTTTGATGAATATGACCCAAATGCCTTGCTTCCTGTGCATTTATGTCCTTTTTGTGATTGGATTTCCTCAGTTTTTTCCTTCTTAGGTGTCCAATAACAGCTTTGCAGTGTCCTGGTCCAGAGAAGGGGTTAAACTTATCTTTTTATTGCACTATTATTACCCCTGAAAAAGAGGGTCCCTGACTTTCCCCCTTCTACAGCTAATAACAGTGTGTGTGTGTGTGTGTGTGTGTGTGTGTGTGTGCGCGTGCTGATTGTGTATACCATGAAGGGATGAAACAATCTACTCTGTCTCTTATCTCCTTAAGGAATCTCTTAACACAAGAGATCTTACACGAGAATGCTCAAGTGTAGGGAGACGCAATGCTAGCTTGGAAGCGTAGTTTAAAATGACAGAGGCAAAGACTTTGTCAATTTCACCTCTCTACAGAGCAGGCAAAGATCCTCCTCAGAGGGTTTGTTAATTTCCTCTTTGCTGCCTAAAGGGGAGGTGAAATTGACAGAGACTTTGTTTGTTACAGCAGAAGGAGAGAAAGAGAAAGGAAGAGAGAGGCTTGTGGTATCTCCCCTTCCCCATAAACAAAGCTTTTATATATCTACTAATACAATATCTGCTCTTTTACATGTCTCTCTGGTTGATACCAGTGCTGCAGCATAGATTTACCGGATCCTGCTTGGAACTCTCAGGTTGCATTGAGGTATCCAGTTTAACCATGGTTAAATTGAAGCAGTGCTGTGTAGTGGTTAGAGTGTCTTCCTAGGATCTGGGAGACCTAGGTTCAGATCCCCACACTGCTATGGAAACTCTCTGAGTGACCTTATACCAATCATGCACTCTTAGCCTACCTCACAGGGTTGTTGTGACACCTATTATATGTTGCAGCTACGGTATATTGGCAGCCTTAGCAGCAGTTGACAAACTACATATTCCTGTCTTCATGTGGAAACCACCTATGATGAGATCCCCCAACATGCCCCCATAGTACTGCCCTTAGGAAGGAAAATGCATTTATAAGTTCCATACTAGGATTAAAACCAGGCTGAAAGGGGGAAGGGAGAATATAATTGACTGGGGACATTATAAGGAGAGAGGAAAGAGTTTCTGTTTCTAAAACTGTTCATCTCACCTTCCCATTGTCTGAAAGACCAGTTCAAGGTGTTTTGTTACCCCAAATCAGGTACAGCTATCCTTACTGGGCTTGCACTGTCATCAGCAGGATTCTAGCGAAATCCTTGTGGCAGCACCGCAGGGCTGAGGTAGGATCCGGCCATCAGTGAACTTTCATGGGCAGAAACCTTAACAGACAATGCTTTCACATCACAGCGTCACTTCCTGCATAAACCAGGAAGTGCCATCACAGCCGCAATGCGATGCTCTAGGAATTCTTCAGATCTCTAGGGTAAAGACCATAGAGCTTTGGGGCATTCCTAGAGTATTGCATTGCGGCTGTGACAGCTCTTCCAGGTTTTTGCAGGAAGTGACATTGTGACACATGCAACTATTTTCCCTCCTGCTGCTCGGAGGAATCTGGGAACTTGGCAACTGTCGCCTGGAACAGGATGTCAGCCTCCCATGAAGCTGATGCCTGGGGGCAAGCGCCCCCCCCCACCCCCACCACCGGCAGCACATCATCTCTTTCCTCATTGTATAGATCCAAGCCAGGCTGTTCGTGTGGATTTGCCAGATAGCCTGCACTGACCCTTTACTCTAAGTGGCTTCCAACAATATAATAAAAACAGAACCACCTATCCCCAACATAATATATGATCTGGCCCTGCAATTCACAATGTTTTTTAAGTTTCATTGATGTCGCAGCTGGATGTTAAGCAAGATGGTATGGAGGGGAAGAGCCAGGAAGAGGAGTTATTGCTACAGGGCCAGGTCACAGTTCCATATGCAGCATGTGGCTGTCTTAAGATGGTGATACAGCAGCTGAGTTTATGTTTGCAAAAGGTGGCTATTGCAATCCTAACACACTTGGGTGCAGCGTGAGATCTTTTGTACTCTTAGGGCCAAACTAGGCGTTATAGTGATTGTTGGGTCTGCCATGAGGATTTTCAGCTAGGCGCTGTGTTGGCAGTTCCCCTCTGGAACACAAATTGTGCAGTTCCCCCTAGGAGGAAAATAATGGCTCCTGTAGGCTGCTTTAGATCAGAAAAATGACCCAAAGCAGCTTGCATTCTCCTTTCCTCTATGAGTCCTCCATATACAAGAATAAAACCAAGTATGAATTTAAAACCTCAGGAGTAAACATCTATGAGACTGCTTAGGTTGCCATCTTGGGAGGGAGAAACCTCTCTTTTCCTTCATTTTAGCCTCACAACAACCTTATAAGGCAGGCTAGACTGAGAGTGCAAGACTGACCCAAAGTCTCTCAGCAAGTTTCCATGGCAGAAGGGGGATTCGAATCTGGGTCTCCCACATCCTAGGATGACGCTCTAACCACCACACTATACTGAGTCTCAAAGTTTTGTGAGTATTTTGTGATCTTGAAGCCCAAAGAAGACTTGGCCATGGGGAAGGGGCCAGCACATCTGTTTATTCGCATCTCTGACTCCCCTAATGTGTGCATGTTTGAGGGTGAGTGACCTAGTTTTTCTCCAAAATGTGCACACTGACTGGGGAAATAAACCTGTCTCTTTCTCCCCACCACGTCCTGCTGTGGGCTGCTCTGTCACATATGACTATTTTTCCCCAGTTTTGCTTACTCCACATATTATTCCTTGAACAGGCACATTCAAGCAAGGAACCACAGTGAGATAAGGGGGTAGAAGTGGGACATGTGTGCACACTTTGATATGAGACTAATTTTAGCCGCTGCCGTGAATTGGGGCAGCCATATAAAAAGAAACATGGGTGCTCCGCTAACAAACCTGTTTTGCTGTTTAGGGTTTTTTTCCCAAATGAACCAGCCTGGCTGCCTCCATTGTTATTTTATTAAGTATCAGGAGAGTGATACTGATCTGTCTAACAGGCTATTGTGTGGATAAATGAGATAAAGAAACACAATCTGCTTTAGAAAGAAGAAGGCTGATAAATCTAAAATGACGTGCTGATTTGTGCACTGTATGAATGTTCGGCCCCTGCAAAGCATTCTTCCAACAGAATCCGCACCTTGAATCTGAAGACTATAATTCCACAGGGAATTTTTAAAAAAATTATTATTCTAATAGGATGAATTTGCATTTGTTAACAGCAGTCTGTCAGCCCTCTTGTGTCTTAAGGCCAGTAAGTAGGGCATGGTTCCTGCCTGTCCCTGGAGGGTGAGGTGTGTGTGTGTGAGCATGTAGCATGATGCTATTTGCAAAGACTTTATTGGCTGAGGAAAGGGGCAGAGAGAATCCCATTGCTATATTTAGAGGACGCAGCTGCAGGAAGCAACTGGAACGAGAAGGCTCCAGTAATCCCTGAACTTTCCATAACTGCCAAATCCTAGAACTTTCCATAGTGCCTTGCGCACTAGGTTTTCTGCCCTCCTCCTGCAATTTTGTTTGGTCGGCATGAAAACTTGGAATCTGAATTCATTATGGGACTCTGTAGTTTATATATGTATTGCAGCATCATTCACTGATGTTAAACAGCAAACTGATTAGCAGCCTCTAAAGACTGTGCCGGTAGTCCCAACGCGGGTGCTTATAGGAAGATAATCCTTTGCTTGTTTTGCAGAGAGTTCTTTATAGGTCCTGTAGGTATCTAAGAGGTGCTGTGGGCAGAAACAGCTGATCCGGGATAACAGCATCACCAAGGTTGGTGAGAGTGTATGGGACATCTGAATTGGGTGCTAGAACTCCGCCCTACGCCTATGAGAAGACTGTGATATATTAGACGAAACCGCATGTCAACAGCAGCAATTGTGGGTGCCAAGTACACGGATAGGATAGCCCAAAAAGGGCAGTGCAAAATGCAACATTTTCTGTTTCGATGTTTCGTTCAGTGTTGCTTAAAACATTTTAGTCATTCTCATTATTAATATGACCTCCTCTCCTTCCGTTTCTTACTGCTGCCGGCTTGGCACGGCCTGACCAGGCAGGTTCTAATCCCTCCCAGCCTCTCAGACATGCTTTCTGACAACTCCCAAGTGCTTTGCCTCGGTACACCCTGTTGCCCCCGTGCACTCTGTTGCCCCCCGCTCTTATGAATGGCCGACACCATGAGACGACGTTTCCCAGGACGAACTGAAACATGGCAGCTTAGAGCGGAACTACAAGTGACAAAAGGCACAGATTGGACACTGGTCAGCTTCCCTCAAGTTTTGATGGGATATGTAGGCAGCTTGGCGGAATGTTGGACAAGTGACAGTTGAAAAGTCCGTTGGACAGCAGGCGGAGAGCCAAGCTGCAAGACTAGGATGCCTACATTTCCCATCAAAACTTGAGGGAAGCTGACAAGTGTCCAATCTGTGCCTTTTGTCACTTGTAGTTCTGCTCTCTGATGCATTAGGAAGAGTGTCCGAGGCACTGGAAGAAGCAGGAGAGTATCTCTACTAACCAGCCTGAACTGGCTCTCGGGTTGCCAACTCCAGGCTGGAAAATTCCTGGAGATTTGGGAATGGATCCTGTGGAGGGCATGCTCTGGCAAAGCAAGGGACCTCTGCGGGGAATAATGCCACCCGCCAAACCAGCCATTTCCTCCTGAAGAACCGGTGTCTCTACTCTGGAGATCAAATGTAATTTTGGGAGATCTCCAGGCCCCACCTGGAGGTTGGCAACCCTAACTGACCCTTACCTTGTCTTGGCACTCACAGCTCCAGTGGCCCCCGCATGAAATACAGTGAACTGGGAAGGGTGGATCGAATTCTCCATGTCAGTAACACCATCGGCATTCTTTTCCCTCTGACATTTAAAAACTCTTAACTGTGTGCCAGAATTACAAAGGGATCTGGATACTGCTCGGTATTACAAGATATTGTTAATTTTCTACGTTGTCTTTGTTATAATAAGGATATTAACTAAAATGTCATCGTCCGTCCATTAATTTGTCTGATTTATTAATATCCAAGTGCCCATTGTCTCAGGGTTTTAGCCTCCTTCTCACCATCTCCAGTGCAAGAAGCGAACTTTCACGGTAAGAAGCTAAAGGCCAAGGAAGGCAAGCTGTTTTCACAAGGAGGCCACCCCCTCACAACCTTCTCCTTCTTTTAAGCCACCCACACCCTCTCCTAGCAGGGCCTCCCGGTCTTTCTCTCTGTATGGATACTGATTGAGTTGTAGACACTAGGGTTGCCAGCCTCCAGGTGGTGGCTGGAGATCTCCCACAATTACAACTGGTCTTCAGGCCACAGAGATCGGTTCACCTGGAGAAAATGGCTACTTTTGGGGGTGGACTCTATGAAATTATGCTATGCCAAGGTCCTTTCCCTCCCCCAAACCCCACTTTCTCCAGGTTTCTCCAGGTTTCACCCTCCAGATCTCCAGGAATTTCCCTACTTGGAGCTGGCAACCCTAGCAGACACCAATCAGCCATATTCAATGTATTTTGAAAACACATGGGGAAAAGATTCAGCCTTCATTGACAATATGCCATCAAATGACAACAGTTCCTTTTTCTAGCAGGCATCGCAGTTTAGCACCTAAGTTCCTCACCTCCAGGAGTCTTTTTGGGGATCTAAACCTTAGGAGACTTGGCAATTCTTTATATAAGTGGTACCCTTCCCTTAAAGTACACATTCCTCCCATCTTGGGTTGCAAAAACAGGTTTGCTGAGATGTTTAATCCCACCATGACAGTGCCTAGGAAGACAATTTAAACAAATAAGGTAACCTCCGTATTCGGAGGCAGCAAAGCTCTGAATCCCAGTGCAGGGAGGTAGTATCAGCTGAAGGGTTTGCCCTCTGTGGCCTGTTAGTTGTTCCTCCAGGGCAATGAGTTGGTCATTATGTGAAACAGGATGCTAGACCAGTTGAAGGAGTGGCTCGAGCCAACAGGCTCCACTTACATTCACATAAACAGGAAGGGAGGTAAAACAAGGAGGGCTTGTTCAAGAACACAGCATGTTTTAACATCCTTTAAAAAGGATGCTGTGAAATGAAAAACTGGCACAAATCAGATGCTTTGCTTCATAGGTACCCCAGCTCTTGATTATGAAAAGACTGGACAGGCGCTATATTGAACTGATGTGTTGACAGTTTACACCCTGAGGCCAACCAAGATGCTTATTAGGAAGACCCATGGAGAAAAGCATGGGCCCGCCCTGCTGATTGTCTGTGTGGGGAGACTGACTCTGAACTGGACTTCTGGAGGCAGACAACTGGCATGGTGCTTTCCTTTAAGCCTCTTCTGCAGCACCCCCCCTTTATATGCTAAAAATGTATTTTCTCTTTCGTCTTCTTAAACATAGTAAGGATTCTTTGCCTTGCTTTCATTGCCACAGTGAATGCGGAGGGAATAGAGTACCTTGGTGATGGAGACCTCCATATGTGGGAGTTTTCTGCACTCTTTCCTCTGTCTTTTTTCAGACTTTTCCCTTCGACATGTATTCTGCAACAACTCTGCATTGGCTCTTAGAGCTCATCACAGCTTAGGGTTGCCAGCCTCCCGGTAGTGGCTGGAGATCTCCCGGAATTACAACTGGTCTCCAGGCCACAGAGATCCGTTCACCTGGAGAAAATGGCTATTTTTGGGGTGGAGGGGTGGACTGTATGGAATTATGCCATTCCAAAGTCCTTTCCCTCTCCAAACCCCACTTTCTGCAGGTTTCTCCAGGTTTCACCCTTGAGATCTGCACGAATTTCCCAACTTGAAGCTGGCAACCCTATCACAGCTGCCATAGTGACTTACCACCTTGCCTTTGTTTAAGGTTGCCAGATCCAGGTCCGGAAATTCCTGAAGATTTTGGGGGTGGAGCCTAGAGCGGGCAGTGGTTGGGGAGGGGAGGAGCCTCTGCAGGGTATAATGCCATAGAGTTCATCATTCAAAGCAGCCATGTTCTCTAGCGGAACTGATCTCTGTGACCTGGAGATCCATTGTAATTCCGAGAGATCTCCAGCTACTACCTGGAGGCTGGCAACCCTACCTTTGTTTTGTTCTTCATGACTGAGCTGTAGTGCTAAAACAGTTCTATTACAATTTGAAATACGTTCGTGGTAATTGATATTATTGTGCTATAGTTCTATAGCAATTACCAATTTTAAAAAAACGGTCTGGTGACGCAACAGGGAAAAATGCTGGGAAATTGGCATCTGCGAGTGGCTGATGGCAGGGAAATTATGCCGATGTGGGCGGGACCTCTGAAGAGTAGTCCAATATGCACTACACTTTCCAGATGGTGAGCTAATGTGCTTGGATTGCATTATTTAAAAAAAAATCAGATGAAAACAGTTTAGGAAACAGTATTGAGGATGGTGAAAACCTAATAAGGGGGTGATTAGAGCACGTGGTCATACGGTTACTCCCAGAAAAAAAGCACCTCAATTTTGAAGTCAATGTGGTGGACACAGCCTTGGTTAGAAGAGCTTAGCTTGGTTACTAATCTAAGTTTTGCCGAAGGATCTGGTTTTGACTTGCCTTTGCGACCTCTCACACACTCGTGGGTGTGACCTCCTGATTCTATCTGTTTATGGAAAGCTGCTAAGGGTGTGGAGGGTTGAGAAACTGGCTCATCTCCGTCTCAGAATAACATATCATTTCCTCTGGCACAGGAACATTTAAAATGAACTTATGAAGATGTATCTGGTGAGACAGGAAGTGTAATATGTTTCCTGTCTTTGACCACATTTTTTTTGTCTTGTCTTCTGGTACTTTTAAAATGTCACAGTGGCTCAGTAAGGACTCTTTTTCTGTGGCTTTACTGTGTTAAATGCCCACCATCAGATGCTAATTGTATAGGCCTGTATCATGAAACCATTGGTCCCGCTGGTAGCCATTTTGTATTATGGACCTGCCCAGTCGGTCACAAACTTGTGATTGCAGGCTTTTAAAACCCATTATAAGTGTGGGATTAGCAAATTTATATTAGTTAAGACTATGGATTAATCATATCCATAATATTAAGCTAGCAAGAAGCATAAGATGGATTCTTTATGTTTTAAAGTAACTGGTCTCTGCTCTTTGGCCGCCGCCCCCCTTTTCTTTCTTCCTAGCTGTACATGGAAAGAGAGAATGTCTAGCCTTGGATAGATAACTGGACATTCCTGAGGGCATTTGAAAAGACAACGCCAAAAGACAAAGGGAGAATTATAAGTTCCACCCCCCTCCCCCTTTTGGAGAAGAGAGTTTGTGTAGAAAAGTAACCAGTTGTGGAATGAAGGAAGATGCTACTGTGGAGACCAGGATAGGATGGCAAATGATGTTGTCACGAGACTGAAAGGTGGACAATAGTCCAATCTAAAGGTGTAAAAGAGATCAGGTGCTTTATTTTGAGTGTGACTTTCATTTCTCCAAAATGATGTCACAAGCCCTTAAAAGTAACATGTGCTCCTTTGTTCTGGGGGTACATTCTGAGCTCATCTTGAAGCCTGTGCCCTATATTTGCAAATATACTTTTTTTACATCAGCCCTTGTCTGTCTTGTCTATTTTGCTCAGCGAATTGGAGGGGCAAAGGGGAAGCACTTTTGTACAACATAAGCAGCTCTGTGAGATGAACTCAAAACAGTCAACTTTCACACACAATAATGTTTAAAATGTACCTTGCACTGTGGGAATTCCATGTGGTACTGAGTCTCCAGGATTTTCTTGTTGCAGTTGCAGCTACCAATTAAGTGCAACAGCATCAGGGACTCCGGCATTTTCTATGCCACAGTCCCAACAGCTGCCACCCCCCTTCAGTTTTTAAGATGAAATTGTTTTTTAGCATTAGAACATTATAGCGATTGGTCAGTTGTATGTGTAAGGTGCCGTCAAGTCACAGCCGATTTACGGCAACCCCATAGGGTCTTCAAGGCAACAGCTGAACAGAGGTGGTTTGCCATTGCCTGTCTCTGCACAGCAACCCTGGACTGCCTTGGTGGTCTCCCATTCAAATACTAACCAGGGTCAACCTGTTTTAGCTTCCGAGATCTGACAAGATTGGGCTAGGCTGAACCAACCAGGGTGATTTGTCAATTGCTGTTTTTTTTTTAAAGCTTTAAAAGTGGCACATATGTGGACGAGTCTGTGAACTTTGACACCCAGATAGCATTCCCCCCCCCCAAACTTTGCTGAGTCTTTCTAGGAAGATATTATTGAGGCAGGTTTAGGAAAGATTGCAGGAAAGCTGGGGGAAAGTTAGAAGGTGCCTAAGAGCACCACAGTGAACCCCCCACCCTTCCCATCAGCACCAAAGGTAGACCAAACACTCGGCTGTAGAAGTGACCTTGGCGACCTGCTTCTCTTAGTTATGCTTTGGAAAACGTTAATGAGACTAAATCAAAAAGAGTCCAGTAGCACCTTTAAGACTAACCAATTTTATTTTAGCATAAGCTTTCGAGAATCAAGTTCTCTTCGTCAGATGCCTGATACAGAGACTGATACATTCCCCCCCCCCCCAACTTTGCTGAGTACCATAGGTCGTTTGGGCCTTATTTATAGAAAAAAAGAGAATCTCAGGCCAAAAAGATTCTTTATCAGCACAGAATTTTAGCTGGAAGAACTCACATATTCCTTTTGAAATAAGTGGTAAAAAGAAAAGATTAAACAAGCCAAAATGTTAGAACTGAAGCGTAAGTTTCCCCTCCTCTGACTTACGCAACCCTTTGTTGTGAAATAAGGGCTGGCTTCTACTATCTAAATAGCACATTTGTGTTCACATAAAATTCTGCATCACCTTGGTTCCTACATAGCCATTATGTTCCAAGGCAGTCTGATCTAGAATTCTAAAGAATTGTGATTCTGGAATAAGGGTACCCTCTTTCAAATTAGAAGTCAGTTATTCAAAACTTTGGTAGTCAAAGTGGCGAATGTTATTTAGTAAACTGCCCTGGAAATAATCAAAATTCCATGTCTTAAGTTGGGCTTTCCATTTGACTTCATGAAAAGCTGTAAAACAGTTTTTTAAAGCTTTTGAGAAACAAAACAGTAATTGACCTATAGCTATAGAAGCAGCAGTTGTATGGGAATTACCGATTTTTAGCTACAGCAGAATTACCAATTTTTAGCTACAGCATTGGAATTACTCAGGGCTTTTTTTCAGCTGGAACGCAGTGGAATGGAGTTCTGGAACCTCTTGAAAATGGTCACATGGCTGATAGCCCCGCCCTCTGATCTCCAGACAGAGGGTAGTTGAGATTGCCCTCCGCACCGCGGTGCGGAGGGCAATCTAAACTCCCCTCTATCTGGAGATCAGGGGATGGGGCCACCAGCCATGTGACCATTTCACTGAGGGCGATTTAAACTTTTAAAAACTCCCCCCTTGTTCCAGCTGACCCAAAGTGATGTCATTGGCCCTGGGAGCATGCGTGCACTTTGCGCGTGCACATGTGGTACCAGAGGCACCACCTCCCGCCAAGAGTTGCCCCCTGTGCTGGCAACCCACTGAGTTCCACCACCTCTTTTCCCAGAAAAAAAAAGCCCTGGAATTACCAATCTGAAGCTTTAGCAATATGTCAATTACATTTGGTAACTGAAATATTGCTAGGGCTTAAAATCAGTGTCATATCTCTGTCGCTTAAACTATAGTGATATGCCGATTTTCTTTTCTTTCAAAAGCCCCCCAAAGCTCTGCAGTGGCACAGGGAAGGGGAAACAGCAGCTGCAGGGGACTAGGGCAAAGAAAATGTGGGGAAAACTACCATACTGATGCTCCGTTGTCGCACTACCTCTGCATTCACAATAGCAATGGAAGGAATGCCCAAAACTGTTCCATAATGCTATGATTTCAGTTAATCCAATAATAGAAGTTCTTTTACCTTTGTATATCTGACATACCTTTTGCCATAGCTGTGTTGCACAGCTGATGTTAGAAACCATGGGAATATACTTTTGTAGACAGTAATTAGGGGCTGTCCCGATAATAGTCATTTCTGTCTATATTCTTGTAAATCCTAATTCTAATTTTGCAGCAGCGGAGTGGTTACATTCAAAACAAAATGCATCCCCGGGGATCTCCAGTCCTCTGTGGCATAGAATGGACATGAAAACAGCTTCCTTTCCCCTCCTCCCCCATACTGCTGCAAACACATATCCCCTGTTGAGAAACCAAACACCAAATGCTGCAGTGCAGCTAGAACATTTCGGTAGTGTGGTGCGATATATAGCACACAGAGGAGACCTTTTATAGTCAGGAGGTTGAGAGCGAGAGGATTTTTTCAGCATTGCTGTAGGTTACAGAGCAGGCTTGTGTACACCCCTTGACCAGATTCCAAATTACTTGAAAAATTCCTGGGTGTGGAAACCCTGGCATATGAAAGCGGAGTCCCTTGGAGTTATGTGGAAAGGGCAGCTTGCATGAAGGAGGGTGTGCTTTCCCCTCCTGTAATCTGCATTCTGCATTCTTCTGTTTGACTGTGCAAAGAAAATAAATAACGAAACGGAAGCAAAGCAGATAAATAATGTAATTTCTCTGCCATGGAGTTTTGCTGGGCGGTGTGTCTTTTTCCTAGGTTAAGAGAGCAGAGTTGCAACAACTATTCATTTATTTATTGTGCCATTAAAGGCTTTTTGGCTATGGTATGGATAAAAGTCTGGTCTCTTTTCCTTTTCATGTCTCATTTACTTAAAAGATTTCCTCCTTGGGAACCATGATTCTGGGTCCATGAGCAGCTGGTACTGGTATCACACTGCTGCTGGAAGTGCTATCAGATAGGTCTGGGTGTACCACCATGAGTAGAAATCAGTAAGGAGTAAAGCTGTGGGCAATACTTGCACAGACACAAAATAACCCCCTTTGAAGCTATCCAGGGGATAACATCAGCTGTGAACTGCTCCACAGGGGGAAAAATGTAAATGCAAGAGCACCTTAGATTCCTCTTCAGAAATATTATGAACAATAGCAAGAAGGAACCAAATATTAGTTTCCTGAAGTGTTGACTGTTCTTTCTAGGGCTTTTTTCTGGGAAAAGAGGTGGTGGAACTCAGTGGGTTGCCAGCACAGGGGGCAACTCTTGGTGGGAGGTGGTGCCCCTAGTACCACATGCACACATGCAAAGTGCGCGCACGTTCCCGGGACCAATGATGTTACTTTGGGTCAGCTGGAACAAGGGGGGAGTTTTTAAAAGTTTAAATGCCCTCAGCGAAAATGATCACATGGCTGGTGGCCCCACCCCCTGATCTCCAGACAGAGGGGAGTTGAGATTGCCCCGCGCTGCTGGAGCGGCGCCGAGGGCAATCTCAACTCCCCTCTGTCTGGAGATCAGGGGGCGGGGCCACCAGCCATGTGACCATTTTCAAGAGGCTCCGGAACTCCATTCCACTGCGTTCCAGCTGAAAAAAAGCCCTGGTTCTGTCCAAATATGGTTGTCTGGAAAGCAATTTTGACACTGCTGTTGCTTTGGCTTCCTCTGCTGACAGGATCACCACAAAAGATACTATTTCCTTGAGTTTCTCCCATGTGCCTAAAGTTGCAAAATACTATAAACAGTACCCTAGCTCTGTAAAGAAGATAAGTTTCTGGAGGCAAGTTACTGCTCAGAGCTCACCCGCCTACCTCCTGGCCCAAGTTTTACAGAACTCATGATCAGATGGAATGATAAAAGTTGAGATATAGCAAAGTCCACATTCAGAGAACAAGCTGCAGCCTGCAGGTGACCTGATTGAGATTTTTTTTTTTGCTCTAACCTTTGTCCAATGTAGTCTTTAGTCAGAGTTCAGAAACAAACAAGGTATAGAGGCCAATGCTTTCCCCAGTGTTGCCTCCTATTTCTTCTGTTTAGAGGTTTGCTGCCTCTGCATATGGAGATTCCCATTGATATCCATGGCTAGTGTAGCCATTGATGGATGGACCTATCTATGTTGTGATTTGTGGGAGTTTGGTATGATAATGTGGATTTCACTGCTTGGTGACAGTACGCTTTAGAAGAATACAGCATTTCTTTGTGTTCTGCTAGGGTTCCAGAATTTTTATCTGTGATAGCACAGCACTCAATCATATGTGTGTTTCATGATGTCTCATGCACCTTCAAGATAGCTTGGCTTCTCTTTCTGTTCTAGCTTTGCATCCTGTAATGGTTTCATCATAGGGCTGCCAGCCTCCAGGTGGTGGCTGGAGATCTCCCAGAATTACAACTGATCTTCAGGCCACAGAGATCAGTTCCCCTGGAGAAAATGGCTGCTTTGGAGGGTAGACTCTATGGAATTATACCCCACTGAGCCCCCTCCCCTCCCCAAACTCCGCTCTTTCCAGGCTCCACCCCCAAAGTCTCCAGGATTTTCCAAACCTGAACCTGGCAACCCTATTTCAACAGGCTGAGATCATGATGATTATAAAACTATGGCTTGGTGTTTCTATTAATGGCTGTAGATGGTGGCAATTTTTCAATCGAATGACTGCTCCAGTCGAAGTAGGCTTACAAAACGATAAACTACTGTGAACTGTTACTGGACAACCTAAGTGTGCCAACTGGCTCCATCTAGCTAGGCCATGTCTGTGGCATCTATGGTATGGTACTAGTTTGAGCAGAGGATAGTGGAAAGCAAAGGGATTTCTGTGGCATTTTTGTGCAGTACAATATGGCTGTTCCACTGAAGATGGCATGCTACATTTGTGGCCGTGGTTGAGGTGGAACAATGAGGAATACATGTGGTCGATCAAGATGTCACACACTGGTTATAGTGAAATATGGAGTCATGGGTTATGCACTGACTGTGAAGAACACTTCAGTCTAAAATCATAGGTTATGAACATGGAAGGATTTCTGTGATACTTTTCTGTACCAGAGAAGATGGCTTTGATGCTGAAGGTTACATGTGGTATGTGGTATGTTTGTGGCTGTCGCTCACGTGGCATAAACAGAAGTTCATAGGGCAAAATATGGAGTCACTGCTTATATGGTGACTTCTGTGAAGATGTCAGGACCTGCCCTGACAGAAGAGTTGACATCTTAAGCTGTAGATTATGAAGGTGAACGAAAGGGTTTCAGTGGTGCTTTTCCTGAAAAGAGAAGGCTGATCAACTGAGAGCCAAACACCACCTTTGTGGCCATGGTTGAGGGGAAACAATTAGGAGCATATGTTCAGCACTGGGTGTGGAAGAGTCATTGGTTATGTTATGTGCTGAATTATGTGGGGGGAAATTGTTTAAAAACAGTAGACTGTGAAGCTGTTTATGTGGTACTTTTTCCGGGGTAGCTGGTAGGTGTGAGGGAAGAAGATCCACATGTTTGATGTGGTGAACTGTGGAGGTTGTGGGGTGACTTCTGTTAAGCTGGTTGTTTAAACAGGTGATGCCACACTTGGATTAGGGTAACAGGTAGGGCGCAGTTGGAGGGGCCCTGAATGTATCATCCCGCGCAGCGAGCGAGCCAAGCGCCTCCGACCAATCAGAAAAGCCGATTTCCCTCCCCTCCCATCTCTCTCTCTCTCTTTCACAAACACGAGCGCGCGCGCGCACGCTCACTAACACAGACTGGGCGCGAGAGAGCGCGCCTTTCGTCATCGCAGGGAAAGCAAGAGGAGGAAGGCTCACGAGAGCGCGCGCAGCCAATCAGAAGAGGCAGCTGCGGCTCGCGCTAGCCAGCTGTTTTAAGAACAGGTCATTTATTTTTTTAATTCAGCACTGACCGTTGAGGTGCGGATGAAAACGCGAGGGGGGGGGGAGGGTAAAAATAACAACCAGAGAGGAAGACGGAGAACCAATACCAAGCCGTAGCTGCCTGACAGAAGAAAGCCAAAGTGGCCAATGGGGTGGAAGAGAAAGACAAACCAATAGGGAAGAGCGGCGGACGCATGCGTATGTGGAAAGACACGCAGGCGCGCGCGCTGCGGCGGGGAGCTGGAAGGGAGGCGCGCGAGCGAGCGTGCAGGCCGCGCCCTTTTTATTTTTCGCTCCTTCCCTCTCCCCCCTCCCTCCCCGCTGCAGCAGCCACTGAGGGCGGCCATTTTGTGCTGCTGGGTAGGGGCGCGGATGGGGGAGGGGAGGAGAGGAAGGCTTCGCTCAGAGACGGAGGAGACGGGCAGAGGCTTCCCTTCCCTCACACACACACACGGCGCAAGATGGCCGGGGAGGCAGCAGCTTGCCGCCCGTGCTCCTCACTCGAGCGCTTCTCCCGCTCTCCTCCGCCGCCGCCTCGCAGAGAACCCTGCTCGGCCTGGGGGTGGCCGCCGGCTGAGGGGCTCCAGCCGGGCCCAGGGTTCCAAGGGGGGGTCTCTTATCCGCCTCAGAAAGAGACGCAGCCCCCCCAAAAATGCGCCCGGGCTGGCTCGGCTCCGTCCCCGCCGCCCCGCGCCTTTCCCGGGGCGGCCGAGGGCAGCAGGGCTCGGCGCGCCCAGCTTCCCCCGTTCTGCTTCTCCGCTTAGGATGGTGAGTATCTCTCCCGTCCCTTTCGTCCTCCATGTTCTCTCCTTCTCTCCCCACCCCCGCCATTGTCTCTTTGTCCTTGAGGAGGAAAACAAGATGTCCTTGCAGCCGCCTGGGAAAGGAGAAAAGGGAGGTTGGGCGGGAAATGCCTAAGTCCCTCCGACGGCTTTCCTTTTTTTATTTTCCAGAGGAAAAAAATTAAATCGCCTCGTCTTCTTTTTCCATCGTGGGGGTGCGTGGAAAGCCTGGATTCGAATTTGGGCTGCGTGTCGAACTTCAGGGTGTGTTTGGGGAGGGGGGGGGTGACCGTGAAGAGGGAGTCTGACATTCAAGGTGGGAGAAAGAAGGAGCCCCCCACTTCTGTGTTATTCCTTATATTTTTACCAGGGAAGAAGGCAGAGAACCCCCCCCCCCACCAACGCGCAGTGGTTTCCCAATTCGAATGGGGGGGCGCAAGCTGAAAATCAGACCCGATTCTGAGTGGCAGATGGAGAGGGGGGAAATGCGCAGGGTTGCTCACTCCCTTTTATGCCATGGGACTTTAAGGTTTTGTCGAAGCCTGGGGGGCTGCTAATTCGAATTTGAGGGGTGGCAGTTAGGGGTTTGCAAAAGAGCAGGACCTGATATCAAGCTTGGAGGTGGCAGTAAGTCTGTTTCTTATCTCTCCCCCCCCCCATCCTTCTACCTGGTGATTTTGAAGGGGATGTTAAAACTCTCCCCTCCGTCGAATTGGATCCCCAATATGCAGGGGGTGGGGGTGCTAAGGAATGACTCCTGGTGTAGGAGGTGAGCGCAATGTTGAAGGAGATTGATGTGAAGCTCCAGCCGCCATTGGAACTGCAGAGTTTTTCTTCTTCCATTTCACTGTCTTTTTCAGCACAGATGGGTGGGAGTTTGACACCCCCATTAGTAAGGATATTTCTCTCCCAATGGAGACCCAAAGATGTGTGTGTATGAGGATTCTATAAACATCTTATTATATTGGATTCTCAGTGTCTGGCATCGTGGAAGACAGGTTTTTTTTTAAAAAATCTAATGCAGTATTTCTGTGAGGCAAGACCAGGTGCAGGAAATTGGGGCAGAACCCCCCTCTTAAAATCTTTCATGAAGGAAAATGAAAGGTACATGGATTCTTTATGTCTGTCAGAGTCCTCAATACTTTAAAAGGGTGGTGGTTTTTCCTTGCAGCTGAAAGGGGGAAACAACCATGTCTACTTTTTGTAAGAACAAAAGACGCCATGTCAGTCTCTTGTCTCTCTCAGATATAAAAACTTGTCTTTTTGTATGTGGGGTGTCGTCTTTTAACTCCTTCTAAACTAGTGATAGGGAAGAATGCTACATAAAAAAACGCTTACTTTGATAGAGCATTTTTAAAAAAACAACAAAGGAATCTCTAAAGACTGATTTTTTATGAGTGCATTTCAATCAGAAAATGGGAATAATGTGGCGTGTTTGAGGCTTGAGGTATTGTGATGTTCTTTAAATGCATAAATGTTTTGTTTATTCCAGTTGTACAATTGAATGCACTTTTATGTTAGAACTGGAATCCATCATGAGTAAATGAAGTTTAATAGAATGAACTACACTGAGTTAAATAGAGGAACTAGCAGAGGGCATTTTTAAGTGTCTCTATCTTTCATATGCACGAAATGACTTTTTTGTCATGATGTAAATTTGATATTCGCACTTCTAAAAACTCCTTGAATTTGTAAGTAAGCTTGAAATGGAATCTTTGGTACTTTCCTTTTCATTGGTTTGTTGAAGTCAGCAATTTCAGGTTCTAAGTAGTCTTCAGATGCCCAGACTTTGGAAGCTAGGTCTTTAACTGGCATTTCTGAGTGGAAGATATAGTCATATTTGTCCTGTGCTCGATTGAACAAATTGGTCCAAGTCCTAAAATTTTCATTTTCTTAATAGGGTTAATATTTATAGTGTCTCGAACCTTGAGTAACATCAGGAGTTTACTGTTGAAGAAAGTTCTAGCATAGAAATGGCTCCTGCTATATTTTTAGCACATTAGCAAACTTGTTTTTAAAAGGCTTTGAAGCTTATTGGTGCTGTAATCAGTTGAACCCAACAACTGTCTTGAAGTAATCACCACTTCATAAGTGTTTGTTTTAAAGACCATTGTCATTGTTGACAGTTTGAACCTTAAAATGTTTGAGTATGGATTATGATTTATTCTTAAACAAGTGGAAATATCAACTGGGCTTAAGCTTGTTGAGAGTAAAGTTAATTGGCCAACTTGTATTCTAGTGCAAGAAAATAGAGCTGAAATCACGGTAGAACTACGTTCTGGTATTCTGTAGCATGCTCTGATACTGGTTTTGGATTTTATATTCATAGTGTGTTAACTATGTAGTATTTTCTCTAATGACACTGTGAAATTGCACTGATCAAAAAAGCTTATTGTGTTTTGCTGGAAACAACGTATTAAAAATTGCTTAATTTAGAAATATAGTCAGCATTGTCTTAACTTTACCTATGTGTTGTTAAAATATACCATGTACTTTATAAACGTGGAACAAAAATATATATTTATCTAAATTAATTTTCTTTTTTTAGATATTCACTGGATGTTTATCCCTGCGATAACTGGTGGCTGTCAGATGAACTATAGATCTGTTTTTGATAGGTGAGAACGGTTTCGAACTTATGTTAGTGTCTTGTCTGTTTCTAGTGTATGGCTTACTTGTCATCCATTATACAGTTTTCCAAAATAAGAGGGAAACTTCCTCCTGTTCAAACTAAATGAAAGCTAAATTAATGATAATTAATTTATTTCTAATTGAATTAGAGCAGCAGATGTTCAAAATTACTATTTTAAGAAAACTAATACCCTCCTTAAAACGTAGTAGTTTGGGAACATATTTCTATATTTAGTGGCTTGCAATGGAAGTCTAAGTAGTGGACTTAGATGGGTGCAAATCTGGTTAGGAAGGGTTACAGTGTCAGGCAGCAATCCTGAACTTGTTTCCTTAAATAAGCCATTACTTCCAGATAAATGTTCAGGATCAGAATGTAAGCTGAAAATGAATATTCATGTGTTGTGGTTAAAAAGAATCTCATGCAAAGAAATAAAGGGCCAGGCAGACTTAAATATGTAGTGTAACTCCTTAGAAAGTTAAATCATATTTGCTTAAATGTCTAGCAGTGTAATTTGATGTGTCCATAGCTTTGTAAATAGCAAGTATTTTGCTTCAAATCTAACTGAAGTGTTCTGTATTCTTTGGATTTAGATATTATTCAGTAATTTATAACTGATATTAAACTGAATTGTAGCTCAAAATTGCAATTAAGATCTTTTTATCTTAAGTGAAATATATTCTTTGAAACAAACTTTTCTCTTTAAAGATTGCCTTGGGTTCTGCTAACTGGGCTTTCCATATGGCGCTAGAAGATGAAATGCTGTATTCTGTACGTTGTTTCAGGTATGTTTTCTGCTTGACTCCTTTGGATAATGCAGGTGCTGTTACACTCTTCTTCGTCACAGCCCATAAGTTTTAAATAGAATCTTAGTTTCCATTTCTAATGGCAGAGATCCTATTTCTGGTGCATTTGTCTAAACACTTTGCCAACACTTGAGTCTATGCACTCTTTTAAGTTGAGTAGGAGAGGACCAGTAGAAGTAGAACCAGCTGAACAAAAAGTTCAGCATTTAGTACTTGTTCCCAACCAGACTTCTGTGGATTAGGTCATTATTCTACGTGACAGGGCTTTAAGGAAGGGCAAATGTGGGAGGCTGAAGCTGAGAGACAGTAGCTTGTCTAAGGACACCTCAGCACTCACGTTGCATAGAGGCTCCCAGCTTATACCTTGTATATTAAACAATAGGGCTATCCCCGTTCTCTGTTGGTCATCTTCTGAGATTTTTTTTCTGTTTGCATTATCAGTTTACATATATACACTTGAAGATCATCATGATATACCCCTTTGTTATCTTAACTGCATTCTCAATTGATTCAAGACAGTCATTAATGACTTCTCAGTGTATCATCTTAATGTTATACAGTATGAATATCTTAACTGAAAGGGGTGTACTTCACATGAAACACAGAATTTGGATTCTGTCTTAAATGAATTCAAAGTCAACAAACTTCAGTTTACAGTTCAGTAACTTTGTTAAAACCTTCTGCATTTGACTGAATGAATGATAGCAAAAAGCAGTATTTCTTTGCACAGAAGTAACCTTGCCAGTAGTGTTAGAATTTACCAGTTAGAATTTACCAGTACCTGCTTTTAATACAGTGTTACTTAATGTAACTAAAGTTCATTTGCTGTTCACTTGTATCAAAAACTTTAGTGTACTGTGGATCTTACATACTCTGTGTATGCTTGACAGAATTCATCTAACTTCTGGCATTGTCAAGTAAATGACTTGCAAATACAGTAATTTGTTGAAACTAATGGAAGACACCATTTAATAAAGTGGAGGCTGAGAACGCAGACCCTTTAGTAGAAAACTAGGTTACTACTTCGGGAGCAGTTTTGCCCAGTACATACCTTCAGAACAAAATCGTAAATTTGCTTGCTTAAAAGTACATCTTCAGGTTCACTATAATCCTATGCTGAATTACACCCTCCTATGTCTAAATCAGTGGATTTAGACGGGTGTAATTCAGCATAGGATTGCACTGGTAGTCTTATGTTCTAGTTAGTCTCTTTAGGATTATAGCATGATAGGATATGAGTACTGTAGACTTACTGTTGGAAATTAAAATCAAGCCCTACTAGTGATGTGAGAATGTCAAGGTTTTTCTCCCCTTGCTTTAAAATAGCCAGATCTGCTTTTTTAAAAATGCACCTTGCTTTTCCTGTATTTCTTCTAGTGAGTATTATAGTAGATTTTAGGAAACTACACTGTTGAAGCACAGGAGAGAAATGTTGTATAAGGCTGGATGGATTGGTTCTCTGCTAAGTTAGAATGGAGGAAATCGTAGAAGCTTCAGTGCTTGGACAAATTCCTTTAAAATTTCTGATCGCTGTAGGATTCTAGATTCCTGCGGTATGTAACAAGCTTTTGAAAAACACCTGGACCTAGAAACCATGCCATGGTATAAAGTGCTAATATGTGAAATTAATGGTTAAATAGCACCCAGTATTTGGACCAAGGAGCAAATTTTTAGTTTATAATCATCAAGCATTGCGCTGTGTCAGTGGGATGTTTAGTAATCTATTTGGAATAAAAATGTGTTTGTTTTCTGCACAAAATGCCTTAATTTATCTATTAATCTGGTTTCAGCACCCTGTATTAGTAGTAATACCAATTACTCCAGAATGGTAATGTCAGCATCCTAGTACCTGTAGCCTTCATTTGTGGAAACATTCTGCTTCCATATGAGGCTGAGCATATTAATGAGATTAGCCACTTACTGAGGTTCAAAAATCATACTAAAAGGTATTCAGTGTAGTATGGTACAATCTTTTACCACTTAAATCTCCACAATTAAAACTTTTTGAAATGTGAAATACTTAGCAGAGTTCTAAATACAGTCACTTTAACATGTTTCCTAAAGTTGCAGTTCAGTGTCACCTGGGAGTCTCATGAAAATTAGAGATCTTCCTTCAGGGAGAGCATACTCTGGAATAGGAGTGAATCATGCTTAAGCTTGGTTTGCAACAGGACCCAGCCTGTGTAGCAAGCCCAATGTTGATTTTAGCTTGCTGCTGAATTATACATGAGGTGCAACTTGACAACATACAGAATGTGGAAGTAATAGTTGCGCTAATGTTTGGGTGGCTTTGAGAATTGTGTGGGGGAAAACGGAGTTTTTAATAATACTGTGTTTTATGTTGGACACAGATGCTACTGGCTCAATCACTGGCTGTACATATCCTGTATGTGTCTGTCTAAAACTATATTACCAGACTACGCTGTTTGATATGAGTCACATAAAAAGGAATTGAGGCTAGATCCTAAATACTTAAAATTGTTAACAAGTTTTTTACTGGTTTCCTAATCTACAATTGTATTCAAATTTGGTTATAATGAGTGGTCTATTGGAAGTGAAGTTTGCATTGATGTGTAGACAGTGGTTCACTTTCCTGAGTACACTGTTTTAAGATTAACTTAAATAATTAGAGGGTTAGCTTTCATTCCCGTGCTTAGGAGAAATCATAGAACTGAGACCGTAGCTATGCCAGTTGGCGCTTGATCAGGCTGTCTGGAATTCAGTTTTATGGGCTCCCTTAGCTCTAGACGACTGCAAGCTATTTGATTATAAAAAACAATGTATCTACATTTGCAGTTTTTTATAGAACAAAGCAACATTTATTTTAATAATGTGGTAATTAGAAATGGAACCAGTATAACCGTTAAGGGCATTCACTCTCAGCAATCTTCTGCTTTATTAAAACTGTGTTAATATTCCCACTGATCTTCTTCTAGAAATATTTGGGCTTGATTCTGTCATATGACTTTGTTTTGCTAGTCAGAAATATGTATAACAGAAGATAAGGTTCCAAGTCCATTTAGTTACAAGCTATGATAGCATCTGAGAATTTTGGACTATATTTATTGAATTTATTCTACTCAGATCACAATACAGATGACAACGTCAAATTTAGACTCGAGTCTTGAATGTAACTAAATCAAGGTAGTTGAAAATATGCGCTTGTTTGAGTAAACAAGCATACACAGGGCTATCCTGATGGTGTATTTAAATTGACTTATTGAATAGCATATTTAACTTCTTTCTACAGATAACATCGATGGATTGAATGATATATCTGATACTGACTGGAGCACCGGTAAGTTGCTGTCTTAGTATGTTTGCATGTGACTTCTGTTTCTCTGTAATTGTATCAATTGCAATTTCTTTTATTGAACAGGTCTCCAAAAGGAAAAAAGTTTAAGTCAACACATTTGCTTTTAGTCATTCATTCAGGATAATTTCAGTAGAAATAAATTACACGGCTTTACTTGTATTAAACTACCCCAGGCTGCAGTTAAGAAAATCACTTATGACGTTCTCTGTCCATACACAGTTTAACATGTTAGAGAGAAGGGCTTAGCCTGAACTCTCTTGGTATGCTTAGTTTCATATGTTCTGGAAGCTTTTGTATGGGGAACGTTCAGATATGTAATTTCTTTCCCTTGCAGCCTGGAAGTGGCTTAGTTCACTTGGGTTCTGCTGAACTGTATAAACCAAGAGATTTGTAGCAGTTCAGGTATGTGTTAATTTGACAAGTAGATTATAACCCACTGCCTGCTTAAGAGGAATACTGAAGTTGTTGATGAGATGGCCGTCCAAAATTACTCTGGGTCGAATGGCTAAATTAATAATAACATTCGATTTATGTACCGCCCTTCAGGATGACTTAACATCCACTCAGAGTCGTTTACAAACTTTGCCATTATTATCCCCACAATAAAACACCCTGTGAGGTGGGTGGGGCTGAGAGAGCTAGAAGCTGTGACTGACCCAAGGTCACCCAGCTGGCTTCAAGTGAAGGAGTGAAGAATCAAACCCGGTTCTCCAGATTACAGTCCCGCACTCTTAACCACTACACCAAACTGGCTTCATTATTGGCATAATAAACCAGCATAATATCTTGCAGAACAAGAAGTAGATACTAATACAGTGGTCAAGTTCTGGAAGCCAAGCTAGGTTCATTTAGGAGCCAGGGTTTCATATTTTAATGACTAAATTTTCCACTTATTTCTACCACAACAACACATTCTAACCTCAAGTTCTCATAATTAAAGCTAAGACCATGGTTGTCATCACCTCAGACAAAAAGCTAGCATCTCCCCAGTTTCTCATAATACTGCTTTAAAAAGCTCAAATTAATTGAATATTGGCTCTGGTATAGAAAGCAATTGGTTAAGAAATGAATTCATCTTCTGCCATTGAACAGTGTAAAGTTAAGTTTGTTATATGCAACCATTGACAGGCGCTTCATATGTGTTTATTTTTGTCATATTGCAAAATGTTCTGATGCAAAATGACAAGTAAGCTCTGGCTTGGATTCAGGCTAATCACCCCCCTCCCCCAATTACAGGCCTTATTACACGTTTTTGCCCATGTTGGTCCCATTATCCCAAACATAGCCTTTTTGGTGATCAAAGGGGACACCTTCCTCTCTTTCTTCACCAGTGGAAAAATTAGTTGGATTTAGCCATCTAATTCCACTGAGAATTGTTGAGACACAGTACAATAGAATCATACTTGAGAATACTAGACACTACAGTGACATTTCTAGGTGACATGACGACCAGGTGTCTGGGATTTGTCAAACCCTGTATTAATACTCTGTTTCTTAAGATGTATGGAATCTGAAGTTCTCAGACTATGGTGTACTAGTTATCTCTTTTAAAGAAATGTCTGGAGTACTTTTTGTACCTTTTCTAAATTACAAATGTAGACCTTTCATGGGGACTGGAATGCTAAATTCACTTTAAAAGACTTGGTGATGGGGTAACTAGAAAGGTAGGCATGCTATTAATTTTTATATAAAGTTCATGTTTTTCCCTCTTCTGCCATTTCCTGTGGTCCCAGAGGTTTGTAATTTCAAAAAGATACTGCTGTTCAGGGATACAACAGTTTTCAAATTTTTGAAGGTGTGCCGTTATACAGATATCTATATGGTGCAATAAGAATGAAGTTGTTTGCTTCTTAAAAAGATCAGGCTTCTGCTGGCAGAAGGCAACCAATGCCTGTGTACGATGCCTACTTTAAATAGCATGGCATGGCACTTGTCTCCTACGTCTCCTTCATCCACATGGAAAGATTGCTTCAAAGAGAAGCCTAGTGTTTCCATGCTGCCCCCATCCCAAATGTGGATTACTTTGTTGTGGCTTGGTACAACTAGGCTCACTGGTGTAGTGAGTTGCTCTAAACAAATGGCTTATTGCCTGGTTTGATTTTTAAAATAGTTTCAGCACAGAAAACTGTTGATGATGGCTGTCCTTCTGGCATTCTTTATGACTTCTAAGCTTCTCCTGTGAGGCAAGGCATTTTACTGGAGTTCTTTCCCTCCATCCACGAAGACAGATTATAGACCCCAATTCCAGCATTTAGAACCTTTTCTTGTGAACGTGTCATGTCAGTGTTCAGCATATTACTGTACTCTTAAACATGTTTGAGTGATCCATTGACTTCAGCAAGATTGCTCAGCAGAAGTTACAGGTTCAAGCCATAGAGCTATACTTCACAGTGTAAAATGCTTTCTCTTCGAATGCTCTTACGTTCTGTTACAAAGGCTTTTTAATGTTACCAAATTGTATGCAGAACCATGACATTGATCCAGGAAAAAAAGAACCTTGTGACAACTAAAATAACATCTATTGTGTCACAAGAAATCAGTCAGTTTTTAAAGAGGAGCAACAAGACTTTTGTTCCTGCTGCACCAATATAATACGGTTCTCCCTCTGGAGCTTTTATTCAGATTGGGTTGCTGTGAAAAAAGAATGCCATAATCTAGTAGTAATTTCTCTAGACCAATGGCCTTCAAACTTCCTACCTTCAGAACATCCTTTGTACAGCATATCTGCTGAGGGATCCCTTTTAGCTGCAAAGGATTCTAGTACATGTCCTAGGGTATACCGCTCACATGGAGCACTGGCCAAGCCCATGGGATCTCATAATTGCCCATATGAATTGAAAGCATGTCATAGAACATGTCTTATGCTTGTCTGTGACTGGAAGCATTAACTCTAGAAAGCTGCCTTTGAGGGAAACTTTTCTGTGGTTAAGTGCTCTTAAGAAGAACTCAGCTTCTAAAAACCCCAGGGTTTTCTACAGCCCCATTTGAAAATACACTTCTAATTATTTAATTAAATAAATTTATTCCTTTATTCATATAAAATGTTTCTGTGCCATTTCTTCAGAGTTCTGTGCAGGCTGTCCTTATTCTTTGTTGTTCTCTCTTTAACTGTTCTTTACTTTGTGTTTTCATGAGCCTGCATTTAACAGTACAAAAACTGTATATGCATCTCTTTTTGGGACTTACTGTGTGTGCTGTTTTTTTAGCCCTCTCCTATTTAAGTCAACCTGAAAGTTATTTTGCAGAATCCATGGTTTTTAAGCTGTAGATGATAATATCCAATTATTAATTACTGTGGCATTAATATCAATGACAGGAATTGAATCTGAACCTTGAATTTCCCTCAAAGAAAATTGCAAATATTTCATAAGGTGCTAATTTAGAGCCCTCAGCCTTTTAATAGAGATCAAAGAACTGGGGTTAAATTGTGGTTTATTGGGGAAAACCAAATATACTACTTAGCTTCCTGATAGTGCGATCACCTGCAGTTTTTCTCAGACATAAGTTAAAATGCTGCTCAGTATAGCTCCCATCCTTTGCTTTCAATTCATCGTATAGTCCACTGTTAAGTGAACCTCAGTTGAAGATTTTTTTTCTACGTAACGTTCTTTTGAGAGAAAAGTACTAAATAAATAATTAAATCTGGGACAAATGTATAAAATCTGAGTACCCAAAAATTTCTGAAACAAGCTTCCCTCTGTTCTGTACCCATGGGGATAAGTAAAAATGAAAAAGCTCTTCGAGTCTCTGAAGTATTTACTCCTTTGCTACTTGCTGTTGGACCAGTTGAGCCACAGCAAGGTCTCTGAAAAGAGCCTCTATCAGTTTCTGTTCTAAAGATGGATCTTTATTATGCATTTTTCTTCTGTAGAATTCCTTTTGATATTTCCATGTTGGACATCTGACTGCTAATCTGCCTATTCCCACCTAAAGTGATGACATATGTTCAGTGCTTAATTGTATTTATGTAGGAATCTTAAATTTGATAATTCTGGTTGTTAATGGCTTCTGATACTGTCCTGTGCATACAATCATTTTGCTATACTTCAAGTAAGAAGAAGAATGGAGTACAGCTATTTTTTGCTTTGAGATCTTAGTGGTATTTGCTTTAGAAGACCATGTAAGGACTCTTTAATAGATCAGAAGAAAGTTCAAGTTTAAATAGGTCAAACAGTCCCGAATCTGATCTTTGATCATTAGCTACAACAACATAAATTTAAGTTTGTTTGGGTTTTTTTTACTAAACCAGTTACTGTTTAGACTTTGGAAATGGCAAATAGAAGTAGACTTTCAAAACAACTGCAAAAAAATTTGGGTTGCCTTTCAAGTCTACTGAATAGTCTTTCCTTATCTTTCTTGACCAGTTATGGTAACCACCAATCAGTGAATGTAATTTTGCTGGATGACAGGAGGACCTGATTAGTGATTTATGATTGGCTGGATTTGTTTTCCTGTTAGTAAAGTGACTGCTATGAAATAATGGGAGGACTTCTAAGCACCCATATAGTATATGGAGAGGGGCATTTGAAATGGATTAAAAAAAAGAGCCTAAAAGCTCTGTGTCTTAGTTTTGAGTTATAACAGAAAAGAGAATCACTGAATGGATAGACTAAATAGCTAGCATAAGAATATTGTATATAGATACTTCCCCTGTAAGCCATTCATAGTCAAGACCCACTTCGTACGTTCTTGCTTTATGGCTATGTTATTGCAGTCCAGTTCTCATTTTGCTAGTTGATGCAACAACATAGTACAACATGTTGTGATAGTTTTCTAAATAGACAGTCAAGGACTGCAATGTTTTATGTTGGGAGTATGCGCAAGAAAGGTGGGCATTAAATACATTAATAAAATAATTAAAATGTTTAGGTACATAGGTAATCACATGGGGCTTCTCCAGCCCTGACATTGTCAACTTTAATCGCTGAGTCCATTGTATCTTGTACCATATTGTGGTGTAGGTTAGCGCCTAGCTGTGTTTGCATGTTGCAAACTGAAGTAACTAACTTACCGACCTTTCCAATTATCCCTCACTGTTTATGGGTTAATAAACCTGTTATAGACCAACCAGCTTTCCAAGGTATGAGCTTTTGAGAGCTCATACCTTGGAAATCTAGTTGGTTTTTAAGATGCTATTGGACCCAGACGTTTCTTTTTGACTGCAGACCAACATGGCTACCCACTTGAACCTAAACCTGTTATGTGGCCTTGTGAGAGGAAGAGTTCATAAATTAGTTCAGATTTGAAGTTTCCTTGATCTTGAGATTTAATGGGGCACAATAGCCTAAGCGCTTCTTTAAAATTCCGTTGTATTGGCAGATCTGCTGAAAATGTCAGAAATCTTTGTTTTCCATGGAGAGCCATATTTGGTGTTGCCTCAGCCATTGCGTGCTCTCACTTAAAATTACAGGCTCACCCATTCAAATTGTTGGGTGCAGTCAAGAACTGTATGGAAGGGAGAAAGCAAATATCAGAGGGGCCAAAAAACCAGAGTTTGATGAAAACATCCATTTGCCTTGGTCTGATTGTCTACATGGAACTGAAACTGAATTAAAGCATTGCTCAGGTAGTGAGACATACATAAAAAATATTGCAAGGGGTACATAAGCATATGCAGTTTCCATGGTTAATGTCTTCCACTATGGATTATGGTGAAATATTGCAGACTACAGTGTCCGCTAATCTGCGAATTTGGATCAAAACAAAGGAAATCCATTTTTCTTTAGATTTTGATGTCAGTGATGCAACCAAAGATTAGACTGAAACAAATTTCATACATATAGCAGTCCCATTTCTGTTAAATTATCTGGGCAGGACCTTTTCTCAGCTTCTCCTTGGGTCTGTCCAGTCTGTAGTGATAACGTTCAATTTTTAATATCCTCTAGCTATACTGTAATGCTTGTTGAAGATGCAGTGTCCATTTTAACATTCTTTGAAATCCCCATTTACATTGCATCTACTTTTTTTGGCTGTGCGGCTAGCCATAGAGTAATGTCTGTATGCGCTGGAGTTTCCCTAAACTGGGCTGTAATTCCTCATTAAGCATTTGGGGAGAGATGTATTACTCTGTTCACCTTATGAAGTTAGTGCCTACTTGATCAGTGTGAAGTAATCACAAGCAAATGAGTTGAAATTTGTTTAATATTTCATTAAGAACATAACTTTGGAGTTTCCTCCTTTGCAGATGTTGAAGGATCTGGCAACAGAGTGTTCATTAATGTCAGTTTATCTGTAAATTGTTATTAAAAGTTTGGGTAAACCTAATCTTTCCTTATCTCTTGAGTGTTAGTTCAAAGTAGACTTTTTGTATCAAAGCCCAAACTCCTCAGTATTCCTTATGGTGATCTTGAAAGATGGTCAATGGATTGGCCATGAATACTCTTCATACTCCTTATTTTGACCTTTCTAATTTATACATTGCTTTAATCTTTTAAAACAAGGTGAATGTGTTCAGATGTGACAATTCAGTATTGGCTGCTTAGTTTAAGGATGAAATTACATATATTCCAACAGCATATTTCTCTTAATTTTTTTTATCAAGAGTCCAGACAAAGGAAGACTCAAAGAAAGACCACGAGTTCCAAATCAAGATGGCAGTTCCACTGATTGAGAGGTTGAGAAAATGAGAACTAATGCATGGTTGCCGAGTATATCCCTCCAAGCCAGGGGCACTTTAGCATGGACTACGCTGTTGTCTAAACCAGAGAAGACTGTGGTTTATGGCCATCTCACAATGACCTTTTTGATTAAATGTTTTGAGCTGTGTATTAATACAACTCATTTGGGATGTGGTGGAAATGGCTCACTGAAATCTGGTACCAGGAATGTGTGCATATATGTTTGGTCCCTGTCTGGTGGCAGAAATGCAATTCAATCTCAAAAGATTTAAATAAAAAGCATTTTTACATTTTTATTCTTGTTTGTCATCTTTCAGGCTGAATAATTATTGATGTATCAATCTCTTCTGTTGATGGTTTTGACGAGAAATGTTTGAGAGGGAATTAGAACTTTAAAATGCTATTTCAAAGGTTTCAGATTGCTCAATGTTCTCCATAGGATTATATTCTTGCTTGGGGTTTTATTTTGTGTCCTCTCTGGTTAGTTGCAAATGTATTTTTTGTGTGTGTCTGTTGGGCTACACGTCTGGTTGACTTAAGACAAAATATTTCCAAATTGATGCATCTCCACTAGAATAGTACAAATTAAGTGATCTCAATGGAAATACATAACACGTTGTGCTTTGGAGTCTTCTATTGCTGTTATAGGGTCCATTGGATATTCACTTACTGACAAATAGGAATCCATTCCTTTCAACAGCTTTAATTATAGACTGACTTCCTCACTGTTGCATTTGGGCTTCTTCTGAACAACTTACTTGAAATTATTTGGGCCTGAAAGTGTTGATCATTCTTAACTGTATATCAAAAGGGTTGTTTGTACAAATGTTCATGCAAGTCATGATCCTATTTTATTAATGTCCCTCATTGGGTAAAGTGATTTGGTTGCACCCTTTTGTCTCTTTTTGCCTGTGGAAACCATTAAATAATCTTAGGTGTTTTCTTGTTCTGCCATTTCATGTCTGGATGCCAAACCAGCTATTCAGCCAATTGATGTAGGTTAATGGACAGATCCTTTTTTGGGCAGGTGATCCAGTTTGTTCCTGACATAGTGATGTGGGGGAATACTGAAAAGTAGACAAAAGTTCACTCAAGAGGCCTGGTTACTGTTGAATGATGTTGGTTTTCATTGATTAGGGTAGTCATGTTTTTGGAGGTTTATGGATATCTTTATCCATGTGCTCATTTTTAAAAATGCTATGTGTTGCTAACTTAAAATGGTTGCTTGGGATTTGAGGTTTGGGCTAGTGGAATACTTTGAACGTCCAGTTCTTCTGGAGATACTAACAGCCGTGGTGCTGCTAATTTGGACATCTAGAGTCTGTACCCAAGGGTATTTTGTTGCTTGTTGCCTTTGTGGGATTCTCCAACTAAGGAACTCCTGACTATTCCCTTGAAAATGAGTAGTATAGATTAAGCCTGTATATGGTCTGGAAATAATGTGGGAAAACCCAATGGATTGTGGGTTGTATTGGTAGAGCTGTTAGAAAGTAGTATGTGTCTTTGGATCAAACTCTCATCCAGCTGGGCGCATATAGACTCCAGAAACATTCAGAATGTCAAAGATCATGGTAAATTACCTCATAGTACTAGCTAAGTGTTGGATATGCTCAGTGATAAGTTACTGGATGGACTCCTCTTCTAGGGAGTTGTGAAAGGTTTGTTGATCACTCATCATTGTTGGAAATGGAATCCAGTTGAAATATGGACCCTTACAGAATCGTTACTATTGAGTATCTGAGGTCTACCATATTAAATTAAGAAAATGGACACAGCACAATATAATGGGTCCAGTTTTACAACCACTTCAGAAATCAATTGGATTTTCTCGTTTACCGATTTGTTGTTTCCAACCAGAACCACTAGGGAGGCGCTATGGAGCTTGGCAGAGTTGGTAGCTGGCTCTTTTCTCTTGGAATGTCTGTTATAAGGGACATGCCTTTAGCCAGTTCTCTCACAATGGCTATTAAAAATAAGACACTTTTTCATTTTTCTGAAATTACCCCCATTGAGTGGTGGGCTTGCCTGCCTATGTAGGTGACAGGGGTGGGGGGTAATCCAATGCACACTAGTCTTGATTTCCATTCCTTCAAAATGGCTTGCTGCACCACCACTTCCTGTCCAGGGAGGAAGTAATTTTAGCCAAAGGACAGAAATATGCCAGCCCTCTACAACAAAAGAACCCAATAATCTCTCTTTCTGGCTTAGAAAGGGTGTCTGAACCAGATGGAGTTAAGTTGCCCCCTCCACAGACAGGGGTTGTTTGAAGATGCCATGGGTGGGGGGCACGCTCCCTTTAGGTGGAGGCTCCTTCTCCCTGTTTTTTGGGTGGAAATGAAGGGGTGGGTCTATGGTACATCACCTGAGTTGTGGGGTAAATGTAGAGAGTGTCAATCAAAGGCAGAGCTCAGAGCTGGGAAGAAAGCTCTAGATGGCGGCTGTGCCTTGGAGAGCGCGCTGAGCCTCCCTGCTTTTTTCTCCCCTCCTCCACCACTTTTGCGCAACTTTACCCAACTTTTGGGCAGCCTCGAGGGGCTCCTGCGGCCCCTGGCCTCTCGTGGGGACTGGTGTGAGGGAGAGCGAGCGTTTTTCGGGCAGAAAAGCAGCTTTGGGGGGCTCTTTCCCCTCGCTTCGTTGGAAAGAAGCAGCCGTGGAGGCAGCCCGGGTCGTTGTTTTTCCCAGCTTGGAAGCCATGGCGTACCTCCATTTTTGTGCGCTCTCCTAATGAGCTTTTCCTCCGGATCTTTTTCTCTTGCTTTAATTATCGCCTCTGGCGATTAAACCACCGCGGATCATTTGGGATTAAACTCTTATTTATTACATTTTTTAAAAAGAAATACTTTTTTTCACCCCGGTCCCCTTTTTTTTGGGAAACATTTTGAAGCTGATGTTTCCCTTCTACCCGAAACTAATATCGGGTTGGACCTGGCCCCGGTGCCCAGATCAGGTAGGTGGGCGATTATTAACCATCGTTTTTTAGGATTTTTGTGCTTTCGCTGAAAACTTTGATTTTTTTTCTTTTGCGGATCTACCGATCCTGAATGACGCAATAAAATACCGAGAATATTTGCTTCCAGGGTTACTTCAGGAAAGTTTGCAGGATGCTCCCCGGGGCTGTGTACTCTTTTAAAAAAAAATTTGGGAAAAATGTAAGATTTAATTCTTGATTTTTTTCCCGTGCTTTTGAGCCTTCTGCATTATTGTAACAAATACCATTGCAACGTCAGGACTTTTTGTTCGTCGTGAAATCCGAAGGCAGCCAGTGGGACTTTACCTTTCTTTCAACTTTTGACAGTAAATACCTGGTCACAGGACTTCAAAGCAGACTTAGACACCCATCTGCTTTTGTCTTAATATTTAAGAATTAAAAGATGATGAGAAATACGGACAAAAGCCGCGGAGAGGAGGGTTCAGTCCACAGCAATGCATCGAGGTATGATATCTCAACTTTATTTTGTTTTTTTGCTTAACCTGGTCTCACTGTTTACCTCTTGACAGCCTTGGGGTACCAGCAGTACAGAAGCAAAAATACATTTAATTCCTTTTGATTCTCTTACGAAGTGACCTTGAGATTCCTAGTATGCCACACCCTAATTTTTTATAGCAATTTCGGAAAGTTGTGTCGTGACTTAAAGGCCCCATGCCACAGATAAAAGATAATGCACCTTTCTAGTGATGCAACCCTTTATTTGTATATTAAGCTGTTCCACCTTCTGAATTTCGTGTATTTGAGGGCTTTTGTGGCTGTGAAAAATGACCTTGCCTGTTTAGCTCCTGCTGCATTGCACCATTTTACATACAAGGCATTTTTTTTCTTCGAAGAATTTCTGAAGTCTAAACTTTCAACTTGAAGGCCATACAGAAGCCTGATTGTCAGATAGTATAGTATATAAGACATTGCAGAAGTTACATGAATGAAAAAATGTTCATTTTAAAATAAAAATCGAAAAGTACCTGTCTGATTGACACCTTTAGATTGATACTTGATTTTAGCATGTAGAACTTTGATACTGTCTTAGTTATTTTAGAGTATTTTGATACAGTTTAACCAAATTTTCCCACTGATAGTGATTCTATTAAAAGAAATAATCTAGACTGGTTACTGAAACCTCTTTGAATCTTGGAGTTCACTTTGTTTAGGCTGCATGTACTTTGATATTTATATCAGTTTGGCAGAGAAGTAGAAGCCAAATGAAACCTTTATTTTGTGCCACTATTAAATTATAAATCACAAATTTAACAGTGCACCCATGCTTGATCTAAAATATTTTCTACAAAATACTGATTTTTCCCTCTCTCTGTTAAATCTTTTTTTTTTTTTTTAAGTTTTGGAAGCTAATCTGTGCTTGTTGCAGGTGAATGAATGAATGAAAACTTTTGATCTCCAGGTTTAATCCATTAAATATGAAAATAACATTCTGATTAAAAAAAAATATTGAGAAAATGTTAAGGGTTTCAGAGGAATTTCAGGATGTATCAAATTATAATTTTGCGGTGAAAGTAAATGTGTTTGAAAATATAACCATCTAAGTGTAAACTATATGTAGGGGGCACACACCGCTTATTTCCACACAAAGGAAACAAGTATCTTGTAATGCATTAAGCCCTTAATGAAAATCAGACCTCTGAAAACTATATATAAAAGTTAGACAATTGACTTGGTCAGAAAGTAGATTTTGAAATTAATCATCCACTCCACGTTACCTGATAGGAAAAATTTGTGCAATTTTTAAAAAACTTTTTGAAAAAAAATGTGATAAACTGAACAAGGAAGTTCTAAGAGAATGAGGCCCACCAGGCTAAACTTTGAAGCAAGGACTGTAAATTTGAGGTGTATCAGAATGAAGATGAGATATAATCATCCCTTTTGACTGTTTTCTTTCCCTTGGGTAAATTATTTGCATAACCTCCACATGTGTACTCTTGCTTTCAGGGTAACATCATATGTTCAACATCAACCAATATGTTAACACCTACTGTATGAAAATAAAGCTACTGACTCCTTGTCTCTTCTCCCCCACACCCCTTGCTATTTTTCATCAGAATATATTTACTGCTAGCAGTGCTCAGTCCGGTGTACTGGGAAATTAAGTGCAGTGGTTACTTTTGGAGCTTATTTTCTGAGCTTCCAGTCACCTGAATGTCGTAAAGTGTGCTTTTGTTTCCTGCTGTTGACTTTCAGAGGTGGGCCTGTGGTGAAATCACTTCTAAGAAAGCTGCATGAGGGTGTGATAGACTTCTGACTTCCTTTCTGTACCAGCTTTAGGAGGAAGCACGTAATCAGTCTCTGACATCAAGTCCTCTTGTGATTGGGAGATGTGTGTGTCTGAGGAGGGAGATGTATATAAAATGGAGAGGAATGGGACCTTGTATGATTTCTTAGGAGAAAGATGATGATACTTTCCCCAAAAAACTCAAGATTTTTTCACAATGTTTCCCACTCTTAAGGGCTCAACAGTCCAAATAGAAAGAGAAGCCCAGTCCTTCCTGGGAATTAGTTTGCAAACATGCATTTGTATATTTGAATGAAAAAGATGCCTCACCTCCTTACAGCTTCAGAAAGCAGATTCATACCTGGCTAGTGAAATGTGGTACCCTCCTGTGGATGGAGTAATATATGTGATCTTTGGTTTCACATACTTCAAGAAAGACAGAAATATCACATACTTCAAAAGTTACAGGTTTCACAACTGTAAAGATCCAAAGCTCTCGATTCTAGCTAAAATCCAACAAGTGACTGCTTCAAAGAACTGCAGCATGTGTTCTGAGAATCCACTACCATGCTGGCTTATTCCCCAACCACACTGGTCAAGCTTTGGGTTGTAATCAAAGTAGAACTAACTCTGTTTTGTGAAGTCTTTATAAAGGGATAAGCAGTAATAATGAGTCCTTAATGTAACTTCATGACTTGAAATACGCTTCTGCTTTTCAATACTTCTTTGCATTAAAGCTCTCTGAGAGGCCTACGGTGTACAATTGAAAAGGAAAATGAAACTGGTGGTGCCCCACATATAGCACATTCAGACCTGAAAAACCTGGCTCAAAACCTGACTTAATTAAAAAATGTCATATAATGTTTTACTCTGACACCTGAAGGCCCGTAGGGCAAAGAAGGCTAAGTGAACCATACCTGGCAAGAACTTGCTTAGCTTGGTGCTGCCACCACCAAGGAAGTGCCAGATGTTACAGTCGCATGCCCTACTCCAGATGTTGGGAGCAACTGCAAAAGAGCCTCCATGTACATGTATGTTTTGGGATGGAGATGGGCGGCTGCCTAGCCCTGAAGTTTTAATTTTGCAGTCCTCTTTATATGTGGCACCCAATCTAAGTAAGTTTCCTGGGACATTAATCCATTTTCATTTGCTGGAGTTTACTTTCATGTAAATGATGTTACAATCAGGCCATTGGATGGAAATTCCAGTGTAATTGGTGAAGTGCATTTAAGTCAACTGCATAAAGGATCAGGGCATACATCATCCGTGGGGTGGGGTGGGGGTAACAGGGTGGTACGCGTATAACAATCCAAAATTCAGTTCAAGGCTGGAATAATACACCTAGCCTGTTCTCTGCATTTGCAAGGTTATACTTGTTTAAATTCACCACAGCTTAAAACACTTTGTTAAAATCAAGAAACATTAGGGGTGGGGGCAGATTTAAAGCTGCATTTTTGTTAACTTAGTAAACGGGGGCTTTATTTTGGGGTGGATTCTCTTTGAATCGAGTTGGACAGTGGGAGCTGAACGATGCTGGTATCTGTTCACAGGGAATGTTGGTGGCAGCCATTTTATGAAACAGCACACATGGATTTGAGCTGGAGACAATGAACAAGGGGAAGGAGGGAGATCGCAAAAAATCAGCTGGCAGTCACACTGCATTCTCATTCCTTGCACTATGAGGTCTCAGACGTTAACCACTTTGGGGGAAGGAGGGAAAGGTGCATGAGAACCAAAAAGGCAAAGATGCCTGACGTTTTACTGCAAGTCTGGCTTGTCACAAAATGGCTGTTCCTTTGTGCCGCATAGCTGAGACACATACTGCATTGCACTGTGTGTGCTAAAAAAAAAAAACACCCACAGCAGGAAGTTGCTGATGAGGAGTTCAAAGGCCGTCTTGGGCTGGCCGTGGGATCCGGTTGGCTGTTGGCTTGCTTAGTAACAGGCAGGTCACTGCTGGAGGCTCCATGGCAAGCCGAAGCCCTGCCTTGTCCGTGACGTCAGCCGTGCAGTGCTTTCTCTGAGCTGCTCGCAGCTCTTTCCTCCCGCTCTGGCAGCTGCTGCTGCTTTCCTAGCTGGGCAGGCCAGATTAAAATGAGCACATGCAAGGTAGAGCAGTCGCTTCATGCTACTGAAAAGCAAGGCTGGAGCCTCTGGGCAATTTCACTTCCCCTGCTTATAAATATAATTTTGAAAATGCTAACGAATGCACGGCAGGTTAGCCACAGATGAGTGGCGTTGCTTCAAGTTTTCACAAAGTCATCAAAAGCTTTGGAAGTGTTAACAAAAGCCCCTTGGTGTAGACCATTACAGGGCTGTGGGGGGGGCTCCTCTTGTGTCATGTGACCCACACAATTTCTAGAATTGCAAGGAATTAACCCTTTAAGTGCCTTGGGATCCGTTTCCTCCCCCCATACTGGCATTGGCCCCAGATGCTTTGCTTTGGCGATGTTCAGCATGGTCTAATGTAGTTAAAGGGGACACCATACCACATTTGTGTGGTAGGTTACAGTTGTCTGTAACATCAAAGCAGCTACGTTAACACTCAGCAGTGACTTCCGCATACTTGATCCTACCTCTGTAAATACGGATATGATTCATATATCCTTTAAGTGGCACGTGCCTTTCTTGCTAAGAAACAAAGCCAGTTGTTAATTCAGATGAAGCACTTTGGAACGCTCCACCATCCGAGCCCAGTAGTGCCTGCCACTGAACTGGAAGGTGATTCTAATATTTGATACACTTGAGAACAAACAGTGTTTTGTATTGAGGAAAAGACTTGTATTTATTCATTCAGATGCTTGCTTTTATGTACACAAATTCCCTGTGATGAGCCCTATTGCAGAGCTGGGTTTGGAGCTCAGCCCTTTTATGTCTGGCTCTCAAAGCCTTGTAAGAACCTTTGAACTGAAATATCAGGGTTTGAGGTTTTTGATGAGCTTTTTTTTTTTTTTTTACTAATCCTAAGCTGCCCCTTCTCACTGCTTTCTCACATCCCCCAGCCAGTGCTTGGATAAGATATCTAAAACCGGGGCTGGTTTTAGATTGTGTTAGTTTGGAATAGCAAATCTACAGAACAGCAGTTAAAATTTAAGGAATCTGGAATGCGGAAGGACAGTTAAAAAAAACAACAATCTGCCTCCAGCTTTCTCGTAATCTCAAAATGAGATTCACTGATTTGCTCTCAGTTCTTTTTCTCTGCTTTTTGTCCTGAGAAGTAAGTTTTTGTTCATAGCTGATGATAGATTGAGCCAAGAGTTGACTCTGATTTCCTAAAGAGAGAAATTGCTTTAAATCCTAGCCAGTGTCCCCTACATCATTCAGTGTAAGGCCAGTCATTTTTTTCCATCAGTACAACAACATGAATGATTAGACTATATAACCACAAGTTTGCTTAAGTTTTAAGTCTCGTAAATACGGAGAGTCACGAAAGCCAGTAACAAAAGCAACCAAAACGTGATGTGCTAACGAAACAAAGACTTATCAACCACTTACAAACCACTTATACTGTTATTGCCAGAAGCAGATAGTTATTCAGCGTTTCTCAGTACACACAGTCTTCACATAGACCTATACATAAAGTTCACAGGTTTAGACGTTGAGTACAGGTCTAAGTAGTGCAGGTTGAGTAGACCATCTTAACGGGCTGACCGGTTCGTTTAGAGGGTCCCGTTTCCAAATCCTTTAGGAGCAACAACTGACTTTAGTGGGAGCATATTTGAGTGGAAGTTGATGAATTTTGGAATCAATGTCAGTTGGAAAACCATCTTTGATAAAGATTTGAAAACGGGACCCTCTAAACGAACCGGTCAGCCTGTTAGATGGTCTACTCTGAGTGCACTACCTGGAGCTGTACTCAACGTCTAAACCTGTGTACTTTTTTGAACCTTGCATAATAATTTGCAGGGCTTTTTTTCAGGGAGAACACGGGGGAACGGAGTTCCAGCACCTCTTGAAAATACTCAGCAATAGGGCTTGAAAATAATATGATTTCAAAGAATCCCGTGTGTTTCTTCCTCATTTCCCTCTTGAGAGTTCCGCCACTCCTTTTCCCAGAACCCCGCCCCCCTGATAATTTGTAATTGTGTCTATACTGCAGGAATATTAATTGTTCACGGGCTATATCGTCATGATTATGCACTAGCACTTTATGTATAGATCTATGTGACGACTGTGTGTACTGAGAAATGCTGAATAACTATCTGCTTCTGGCAATAACGGTGTAAGTGGTTGATAAGTCTATTCGTTAGCACGTCACGTTTCGTTGCTTTTGTTACTAATTTTTAAGTCTCAGCAGAAAACGCCTGTTAGATTACGCCCTTTTCACATGTTTCCAGCTTTTATAACGGCCATCTGTCTTGTCTTTATCACAAAAATGGTGGTTTTAAAATCTGAAAACTACCATTTATGGAACCATCAGTAACCAAGATTATCCAGTCCTTGGAAATTTTACATCTGGAATAGCGAGGGGGGAAACCAGAGCCGTTGTACCTCATGCTAGAATTTGTGGTACTGTTCTGGATGTGAAAATGCAAACGTGAGGTGAAGTTAACTTTCAAAGCCGCACACCAGTGTGGTGGTGTGGTTAGCATGTTGGGCCCAGGTTTGTTACACCCCTGCTCTGCCATGGAAGTTCGCTGGGTGTCCTTGAGCTAGACACACAATCTTGGCCTAACCTACCTCACTGGGCTGTTGTGAAGATAACAAGGAAGAGAAGAGAATGATGTAAGCCACTTTGGATTCTCATGGGAAGAAAGGCAGGGTGTAAATGAAATAAACAGGAAAGCCAGATGCATTTTGAGCTTGGTAGTTGGCATAACAAGATGGGGCTTTGAACCCTGCTGTAAACTGTCTTTTTGTTTACTCTTGCCTCCCCTCCTCCTATTAGAAACTGCTGGTCTGGCAGGCCTTCTCTAAGCTTCTCCTCCTCCTACAGACTGGCAAACATCCATCAAATGTCCCTGTTTTAAAGCAAAGCGTCTCCTTCACCCTGTTTTTTTTTTTGCATTTTGCAGATAAGAATTAGTGTGATGTGGCAGTGAGAGTGTTGGACAAGAAGGAGGGAGTCCTTGGTCAAATCCCTGCTTGCTATGAACTGTACAGGGTGAATTTTGGCTGGTGGTTTTTTCTCAGTCCAGCCTCCCTTGCAGAGCTGCTTGCAGGGGTGGACTGGGAAGCAAAAAGGGGCATCGCCCCCCAACGGAGGGGGTAAGGAGCAAAACCCAGCCCTTTTTGTGGTGGCTGCTTGCCTGCCCCGCATGGGATCCAGACAGCCAGCTCACTCAAAGCGGGGGCTGCTCAGCTCCTCTGTACAAGGCGAGGGCACCTTGTTTGGGGCCAGGGTGGCCCTGGCAGAAAGAAGCAGCCCCCACTCCCAGGGCAACAGGACTTCTCAGGTGGCTGTAATGGCCAAGCCACCTCTAGAAGGGAGAGATTATAGGCTCAGTCTTTATTCTTGGAAATCCCACTTAAAATAGAATTGCCAACGCTTGGTTGGGAAATTCCTAGAGATTTGGGGGTGGAACCTAGGCAAGATGGGGTCTAGGAAGAGAAGGAACTTCAGTGGTGTTTAATATCAGAGTTCACCCTCCAAAACAGCCATTTGCTCCAGGGAAACGGATCCTTTTATTCTGGGGATTGTAATTAGGTAATTGAAATTGGCTGTTGGCATAACAGGATGGGGCTTTGAACCCTGCTGTAAACTGTCCTTTAGTTTACTCTTGCCTCACCTCCCATTAGAAACTGCTGGTCTGGCAGGCCTTTCTCTAAGCTTATCCTCCTCCTACCGACTGGCAAACATCCTTCAAAAGTCCCTGTTTCTTCTATACCATGACTATTTTCTAGAATGATACTATGCAGAAGACCTGTATTCTACATAATGCTAGAAAAAGTAGGGAAGTGTGCACTTCAAAATTCATGTAATTATGAATTGTAATGATGGATTTCCAGGCTTCTTGTAATTATGGATTTCCAGGCTTCACCTGGAGGTTGGCAACCCTATGCCCAAGCCTCGCCCCGAGGCAAATTAGTTAAATGCATATGGAGGGAACAAGAGACTGCAGTTACTCTGATGAAGCAAAGGAACTCTGTACTTGCTCAGAGGTATTGGTTTTTCCTTTCAGGCCTGAGCCCTGCTGTTAAAACCAAATGCTTGGGCTAAACACTGGTTGAGTCTTGGCACAAATGAAGCAATTACTTTCAAAGAGGCTGTCGAAATTAACGCCCCTCCCCGCGAAGGAGTTCTGTGATAGAGGCATCATAACTTGAGCCTGCTTCATTGGATGCATGAAGCGAATCAGTAGTTATAGTTGCATACAGGGATGTGTTTTGGGGTGGGGTGGGGGAAGATGGTAGATGCAAAACGCACAGTTTACAACGGACTCAAAAGTCTGCAAGGCAAATGATGAAACAAATTAGAAACTTTCTCCCCTGTAGCACATCTTCCAAGTGCTTGGGATGAAGACCCTTTCTGCAAAGAGGATTAGCTTCATAAACACGTGGGGTAGATAGCCTAAGTACCTTCTCAGTTAAACTTCCTTGTATCTTCCCTTGGCAATGGCCCTTTGTGCCGTCATTCAAAATCAGCATTTCCTGATTTTTCGGAGGGCTGTGGTACTCTTCAATCCTCCCCCACCGCTTACTTCCAAATTATGTAAGATTTGCCTGCCCTCAGAGAAGATTGCCCTGCTCCGCTGCTTCATAAGTGGTAGGTCGGTGTCTTCTGGGTCTAAAGGAGGTGTGCAGAGCATCTAGAAGGTAATCTTTTTAGAAGGAGAGTCGCTTGTCCAGCCCCCTTTGGAGCTGATTCAAAGGAAACGACTCTGAGAATACACAGCAGGGCAGCTTGACCAAAAAACGGTTAGAACAACACACCACTGTGAAGAGTGTGGCGTATTTCGGAAATGTACTCAAAGATCAGATCTGCATGAAGGCATGCTTTCCGCTCCGCATGCCCCCCCTTTCCTCCCACCCCCTTTCCTCGAGTCAAGAAACTCCTGTTAATAGCCACTGTGTACATTTAAAGGGGAAACCCCTTTTGCTTTCTGAAGGGGCTTTCCAGAAATATTTGCATGACTGTTCACAGTTCCTTTGCCTCATTTTGGTCAGAGGTTTGCTAGCTTTGAGAGGCTGCCATGTTTCCTGATTTTGCGGTAAGAGAAAGAGCTTCTTTTAGGCCTGTATTTTGTAGCCTCATTAAAAAAAAAACCTTTGTTTTTCTTGCTTGCAGAGGTATTAATTCACAAGCCTTTTCAAAGGTTGACTCTTCGTCTCTTTTTCAAATAGCCTATTACGATACCTGATGATGTGTTTTCAAGTCTAACACAAACTGTCTTTTCTTGTTTGGCTTGCTGGTTGCCAGAAAGAAACCTTGTCTGGCCCTTCAGCATCACCTCAGTCAGCAGAAAACCATCAATAAAAGTGATAAATATCACCTACATCAAGTATCTGTGAAAAGCACTGAAGTCATGGGGAATTACAGTTGGTAGGGTATCCCTCCCTCCCTCAACGGTGCAAGCTCATCCTTGGACCCACTGTTTTCACAGCCCCTCCACATCTTGCCTTAGCCACCGCCTGGCCTTTCCAAAGGTCCAGACCAATATTTATTGTGAATATCAGGAACTGGTGAGGAAAATAAAATGGTTCTGAGCGTGTGCAGAGGGCATTGCCCTCTTATTCTCAAGCACACACAGGTCCCCCACGTGGCAACGAACAGTTTCTAGCTCAAAACGGTTTATTATTTAGGTTAGAAAACGTAGAATCCCTTTTATTTTTAAAAATCAAGGCGTGGCTCTTTAGCCTTTTACTGTGCTTTTCTCATAATTTCATTCTTTCTGCCTCCCTTTTTGAACGGTTATAGGTTGCCTTTATTTGTAGACAGGGTTGCCGAACTAGGCAGAAACTGGTTCAGTAAAAGCGCACGTTTTGTTTGCTAAAGGTCTTAGGTTCAATCCCCAGGTTCAATCCCCACCATTTCCAGTTAAAAAGAATCTGGTTGTAGATGATGTGAAGGACCTCCACCCACGATTCTGTGGCCTGTCAGAGTAGACCACACTGACCTTGATAGACTGGGTCCAACTCAGCATGAGTCCACTTCATATGGTCATACCAAGGTTGCTAGTTTAGTGTAGTGGTTAAGAGCGCGGGACTAAAATCTGGAGAACCGGGTTTGATTCCCCACTCCTCCACTTGAAGCCAGGTGGGTGACCTTGGGTCAGTCACAGCTTCTCAGAGCTCTCTCAGCCCCACCCACCTCACAGGGTGTTCGTTGTTATAGGGATAATAATATACTCTGTAGACCGCTCTGAGTGGGCATTAAGTTGTCCTGAAGGGCAGTATATAAATTGATTATTATCATGATTATTAATTATTACTACTACTACTACTACTACTACTACTACTACTACTACTACTTTAAAGGGGGGAGGCGGGGGCTCTGTTCCTTCTCTTACATGCATTCAGGGCTTCTAGTGACGTCACTTTTGGTTCAAACAAGAAATGACAGGGTCACAGCAGACCCAGTTGTTGAGGAATCTGCCCATTGTTTTATGCACTGTCCAGCTTTGGCACACCTCCCCCAGCCCACCCTGCAGGCCAGGTGAACGGTATTGGGGGGCAGCAGCTAGAGTAGGGGGTCTACCCACAACAGGGGTCTGGCAACCCTAATTCAAATCTTGTGTGGTGCTGGCCAACTATACCAACTCTTCCTGTTAGAAGTATGGTGTACCTTCTGTCACAGTTAGGGTTGCCAGCTCCTGCTTTGGAAATTCCTGGAGATTTGGAGGATAGAGCTTGAAGAGGTCAGGATTTGGGAAGGGGAGGTACTTCAGTGAGGTATAATGCCATAAAGTCCATCCTCCAAAGCAGCTGTTTTCTCCAGGGGAACTGATCTCTGTGGGCTGGAGATCAGTTGCAATTCCAGGAGATCTCCTACCGTCACCTGGAGGCTGGCAACCGTAGACAGTGGCAGGGAGAATGTGGTCATGTTGAAATTATGCATTTATTAAAAGCCCAGGCACTCCCTGTTCTGTGCGCATCTCATTGCCACATTTCCAGGATTTATTTATTCATTTATACCCTGCCTTTCTCCCCAAAGGGGACCTGAAGCAGCTTACTTCACTTTCCTCTCCATTTTTCCTTTCACAACAACTCTGTGAGGTGGTTTAGGCAGAGAGTATGTGACTGGCCCAAGGCTCACCCGGCAAGCTTCTATGGCAGAGTGGAGATTCAGACCTTTGTCTCTCCCAGGGCTAACGCCCTGCACCACGCTGGCTTGTTAGCAGCTAGTTAGGAACACTTAACAGAGTAAAAACTAGACCTTCAAGAGACCCGCCAATAGGATTTACTCAATTTCATGGAGAGACAAGTGGGATGCTTGCATTGATTTAATTGAGCTCCTTTTAAATCCTTCAGAAGTTTCAGGGCGCGGGGATAATTTGCTGTGCAGGGCACGTATGTAGGTCGACAGGCAGTCATCGGATGTCGTGCTGTACGTGGTTTCCTGAAACCCCTCTGGAATGTGATGAAGGACGACAGAATTTGAGTAGCCATCTTTTTTTAAAAGCTGTCCCCCCCCCCCCCCCCCCGTTTGATGGATTTACAATCTACTTTCAGCTATTTTTCTCTGGAAGCCCTTTTTCAAGTAGCTCTTAGTGTTACTCTGCTTCAGTTATTTCCTAAGAAAGCAACATCAGATGGTCGTAAGATGGTGGAGCCTTGAGAGCAGAGGATTATTTTAAAATGGCTCCTGGAAATCCGGCTTGGTGCGTCTGGAACTGTTGCTTTTCCAGATGAGTGTTTCGCTGCTGCCCTCTGCCAGCTTCCCGAGGAAATGTCTTCTATTACCCCCCTTTTTTCTTTGTCGCTTCAATTAAAGAACGTGTCTTTTAAACAATTCGTTAAAAACCGTGTACTTGATTCCGGTTTAATATGATACATACAGACTGTTGCCAGCCTCCAGGTAGTGGCTGGAGATCTCCCGGAATTACAACTGGTCTCCAGGCCACAGAGATCAGTTCACCTGGAGAAAATGGCTACTTTGGGGGGTGGACTCTGTGGAATTATGCCAGGCCAAGGTCCTTTTCTTCCCCAAACCCCACTTTCTCCAGGTTTCACCCCCCAGATCTCCAGGAATTTCCCAACTTTGAGCTGGCAACCCTAATTCAGACGTTTGTGCCAGATACCCACCATGCTGGTTTAAAGTGAAATTTGAATATTGCAAATAAATTATCTTGAGAAAATGGGCACTTCTTACCCTTTTATGAACTTATGGAATGTGCCTTTACTTCACAGGGAGAGAAATGTGGGAAAAACATCTTAGTACTCTAATTATAAATATCAGAGGAGATATTTAGCATCTGTGTCATGGGTACCACTGATTCGCTTTGTAGGTACTATCAGACCTTTCCTCTGTTTGACGTTATTGGATGGAGCAGTGCGCCGAGAGCCATTGTGGTGTAGCGGTTAGTGTCAGACTACGATCTGGGAAAATGAGGTTGAAATTCCTACTCTCATGGAAAAGGGTAGACTTTGGTTAAGTCACACACACTCAGCTAACCCACCTTCACAGGGTTGTTGTAGGGATACAAATTTAGGAGAATTAGGTAAGCCATCATGGATTCCCATTGGAAGAGTCAGGTGGGGTGTAAATAAAAAAGTTTATAGGACAAAGGAGAAGGGGGAGATAAAATCAGAAAAAGACCTCTGGAAAGGTGAATCACCTTTGAATGTTGATCTCTTAACCAGCACCTGACTCCCAAAACATGTCATAGCTGCAGGTCATGACCGTTGTTGTTTAAAAACAAGCTTATAGAAACGGTATCATTTTCTGAAACAATAAACATTAAAATATTTAAGAAACTTACATTGGACCTTGTGAGGTCGTGTAAAGGCTTTATTCAGTTTTAGTTAAACACATATTTTTATGTGTTTAATTAAACACAAGTTAGTATGTACTTTTGGGGAGAAGTATCTAAGTGGAAGTTTTGATTTTACCTTTGACTCCTCCCCCAGCCTTTAATGATTTTAATAATATTTGCTAATTGAAATGAATCTGCCCTGGAGGTGAATTTCCCTCCTGCCTCAGTGATCCCAGGGGGTGAGTGAGGGTTGTGTTTTGTTCACTTTTAGCTGTGCCTTGGATTCTGTAATTTACTCAATAGAGGAAGTTGCTCAGAACCGAGCCCACCCCAGGCTCCATGATCCCATTCTAGGGTTGCCACCTTCCAGGGCCTGGAGATCTCTTGAAATTCACAATTGATCTCCAGGCTACAGATGTCAGTTCCCCTGGAGAAAATGGTTCTTTCGGAGAGAGGAGCGTATGGCATCACGTCCCCACTGAAGTCCTTCCCTTCCCCAAACTCCACCCTTCCCAGCCTCTATCCCTGAATTTTCAGGAAACTCTCAAGTTGGAGTTGGCAACTTCAACAGATGTTGCCATCAAAGTACGAGGTGTTACAGGCCCAAATGAGGGTTGCCAGCTCCATGTTGGGAAATTCCTGGAGATCGGGGGGTGGGGGGTGAAACCTGGAGAAACTGAGGTTTGGGGAGCGAAAGGACCTTGGCATGGCATAATTCCATAGAGTCCACCCCCCAAAGTAGCCATTTTCTCCAGGTGAACTGATCTCTGTGGCCTGGAGACCAGTTGTAATTCCGGGAGATCTCCAGCCACTACCTGGAGGCTGGCAACCCTAGTCCAAATAGATAAATCTCTGCCCCAAGGAGCCTTCTGGGGCCTTCTTCCTTTCCTCTCATGGCCCCATGACCCTACATTAATATTGACTTTTCTCTCTTCTGCTCGCCAGTAAGGCTTATCATGATGCTAGGCCTGAGGCTGGCAAGTGGAGCAGCATGTAGGCCTCTGTGAGGCCTTTCCCTCACACACAGGCTTTCCTGCCACTTCTCCTTCTAGGCCCATATTTCCCAGTAGGTTGTTAACTCTGGGTTGGGAAATTTCTGGAGATTTGGGAGTGGAGTCTTGGGCGGGCAGTGTTCAGAGAGAGGAGGGACCTCAGTGGGGTACCATGCTATAGAATCCACCCCCCAAAGTAGCCATTTTCTCCAGAGGAACTGATCTCTGTGGTCTAGAGATCAGTTGTAATTCTGGGAAATTTCTAGGCCCTCACTTGCAGGTTGACAACCTGATTTCCCAGGCATTTGCCAAACCTCAGGATTGGACCCAGGAAAACGGAAAGGAAAATGAGAGCTGTTGCAGAGGCAGAGCCTTGCGGGAGAGCACATGTAAGGCCCTGCACAGACAGGGGAGGCTGTTCACTCCCTGAAGCTGGGCTGCAGTGAGGCCGCTTTTGATGGGACTCTGTCCTAAAGGAGTGGGGTTCAGGAGGTAAAATATTTATTTATGTCAATTATACCCTGCCTGGGGACCCAAAACAGCTTACATCATCCCCCCTCTCCTCCATTTATCCTTGCAACAACCATGTGAGGTAGGTTAGGCTGTGTGTATATAATTGGCCCAAGGTCACCCAATGAGCTTCCACGCTAGGGCAGGGATTCGAACCTGGGTTTCCCAAATCGTAGCCCAACACCCTAACCACTATGCCACTCTGGCTTTCATAGTGGTAGAAACCCAGTCAGGTAGTCATGGTTAGGGAACTTTATTGTTTTCTAACCTCCTTTCCCTGGAATTGTTGCCCCATGGTAGTCTGCACAACCGTTTTCTTACATCATCTCTTGTTACAGTGTTTAAAAATGAGTATGTTTAAAATCCCTCTGCTTTGGTCCTTTGCAGTGCCCTTGCCGAAAGGGGTATGGGGGTCTGCAAACCCTCCTTAGTTAAGCCCTTGAATCAAAGTGGTGGCAGCCCATCAAAAGCATTACCAGTTCCCCAGCTGAAGGGGGGCATGTGTGGGGGCCGTAGGGCTTCTTAGAAGGGTCATCTGTCCACACCAAACTCTGCACAGCCTTGCTCTTTGCCATGAGCAGGATGTAAAAACATTTAATAGTTAAATGATTATGATTCCTTTATAGATTGCTATAGATGTTTAAAAGTCAACTAAGGTCTGGAAAGCTAGCAAAGGGTTACTGTGCATTCCAGGATTGTCTGCCTAAGAATGACGAGGCTCGTTAACATGGGGTTTTTTTCTTAACCAAAATTACTAGCAGAGTGGATAATATGATAGGTAGGTAACATTTGCGGTATCCTGCCAAAGGCCATTTCAATCAGTCACATAGAGCATAGAACGTAAATCAAAAGGAATATTGTTAACATAGCCAGATCTGATGGTGCTTATCAAGGAAGAAATCTTTTTAGATGGATAATGTGTTTGTGGGCTAGATAGGTTGTGAGCTGGTTAATCTTTAAATGATAAAGTGTTTGAATGCTTGCATCACAATTCACACCCTTGCTCTCCCTGTTTAGTCCATTGTCAAGTTGTGTCACTTCTCCCTTTAGGCTAATTCAAAAAGGGAGCTCTTTTACCCCTTGGCGAAAACCTTTGTGCCACCTCTCTTTTGGTCTTTTAAGTCTCTCATCTGAACTTATTTCTCTCTTCTGTGAAGCCGTTGGCACCCCTCTGATCCCTAACCGTAAGGACATGTGTTTATGCAGAATATTTCTATGCTTCCTCTTTAGAAACCTGCTTGAGGCCGCTCACAAAGTCCAAACAGTACATGAAAATCATAAAAACAGTCAAAAAGTTAATGGTGTTGTGTGTGTTCTTCTCCCATCTCCCTTGCTCCCCTTGCCTGCCTCCCTTATGTTAAATTTTAGATTGTGAACTCCTCCCTCGGTGATGTGCTCTGAGTGTCAGCGTGTGTGTAAAGTGCCGCCAAGTCACAACTGACTTAACGGCATCCCCAGCCAGGGTCTTTCAAGGCAAGTCAGAAGCAGAGGTGATTTGCCATTGTTTTCCTCAGGAGGTGGTGGGCTCTTCTTCTTTGGAGGTATTTAAGTAGAGGCAAGATGGCCATCTGACAGTAAGGCTGATTCTCTGTAAACCTAGGCAGATCATGAGAGGGAGGGCAGGAAGGGTTACATCAGTGCTTAGTTTTCGTGGCTCCTTCTTACATGCCCAGGGCAATACAGATTGGCACTTTGGGGCCAGGAAGCAATTTTCCCCAGGCCAGTTGACTAGGGATCCTGGCAATGTTTTGCCATCTTCTGGGCGTGGCGACGGGTGGGGTATGTGGGGGGACGGTTAGTTGTGAATTTCCTGCACTGTGCAAGGGGTTGGACTAGATGACCCTTCCACCCTTTGATTCTGTGATTCCTCTGCACAATTTTCCTTGATGGTCGCCCATTCAAGTATTGACCCTGCTTAGCTTCCAAGATCTGATGAGGTCGGGCTATATCATGTTGTCTTCCCTTCCCTGAACATCAGTAGTGCCATGTAAATAAACAGAAATATCATTTAAGGTTAGTACATGCAAGCCTGCATGCAGAAGGGAATCAAAATAGTGACTGGTACCATTTTAGTTTTATTTATACACTGTGACCGTAATTGCTGAGGCTGTCTGCCACCCCTCAGACCCTGATAGTAACAGACTGCTTCTGAATTTATCTTTTAGTCACTCAGCATCTGAGGAGGCCTCAGGATCCGACTCAGCGAGCCAGTCTGACAGCGAGCAGGCCAGTGATCATGGGAGCGAATCCAACAGCACCTCAGAGACCTCCGAAAGCCAATCTGAATCGGAGAGTGAGTCCACGGGCTCAAAATCTCAGCAGACACCTCCTGAAGCAAAAGAGAAGCCGGCTTCTAAGAAAGAAAGGATAGCGGACGTCAAAAAGGTACGTTGGTATCTTGTCATTTTTTGAATTGGAGGCTGGCGATTTGGTCTGCTAATGGAGGCACCCACAAGCATACATGTGAAGCTACCTCATCCTGTGTCAGACCATTCTATCAAGGCCAGTTTGGTTTGCTTTCACTGGTAGCCGCTCTCCAAATTTTCCTGTGGAGGTCTTTCCCATTTCATGCTACCTGATCCTTTTCTCTAGAGATGCCAGGGACTGAATTTAGGACTTTCTGCATGCAAAGTAGATGTCCTCTCCTTACAGATCCATGACTCCCTCTCATATATGCTGTGTTACCAAGCAATCCTACTATATAAAAGGCAAACCGTATTGGTGACGATTCACTTTTTATCCTCGCGCTGGAGCACTCTAGCTTTGAGGCCACTGCAAAGCTTGTGCTTGCCGCCGGGAGGGGGTGTGCCGAATCGATGGCCTAAGCACTCCTCCCCTTGCCTCCCCTCAGTGCCCTCCCACTTTGGCCTCGAGGCCACTGTGAAGCGCCCGCGTACCACCAGGAGGAGTGCTCAGGCTGTTGATTCGCCAGGCCCCCTTGCAGCAGCAAGCGGGCACTTTGTGGTGGCTCCCAGGCCAGAGTGGGAGGGCGCTGAGGGGAAAAAGAGCAGAATACAAATTAATCTTCGCGCAGGCACATTGCCAGGAGGGGGCCTGCCGAATCGATGGCCTAAACACTCCTCCCTGCGCCTCGCCTGAGGGTCGCTGAGGAGAAGGCGGAAGCCCTGGCAACGCTGGACGCCTGTCCACACTTGCCTGGAAGGGGTCCCTACTGAATCATGTGAAGCTTATTCTCCTAAAGAAGCCTGGCTGCAATCCTGAAGGCAGTTTCCTCGGAGTAAGCTCTACTGATTGTTATGTTTTATGAAAGATTAAAAAAAATGACCAACAACATTTTTTTAGAGCCCACAACGGGCTTCGTTCCTAGTTTAAACATAAGTTCCCTTCTACCAGGTCAGGATCTTGGTCCATTAAGGTCAGTCTTGTTTTCTCTGACGGGCTGAAGCTCTCCATGTTTGCATGTAGGAATGTGGGAGCAGATCTTTTTCTTCTGTTGAAATGAACAAGAAAGACCTTGCTTGGAGAGGAAGCTTTCTGGATGTGAGGGCACTCAGTGAACGTACACTTAGTGAGAATTGTGCTAACCGTACTGGATTTTGACTTAGGGAGGCCTGGGTTCGAATACTTGCTTTGTTCTGAAGTTACACGGGGCCACTCAGGTAGGCCTGTATCCTACTTCAGCAAATTCTGAAGTTTTCCTCCAGTCTAAGGCACCTTCCTACAGTGCGACTTTTCCTCTCAGAAAAGCCTACAAGTTGGAGGGAAGAGGTGGGGGAAAGCTTTGGACTATGCCTAATGGAGTGGTAGGATGGAGGCATAACCCAGCTTTTGCAAGGATGGAAATGTGTGTGTGTGGAGGGGATCATGTGGCAGCCTCTAAGATCTTTGGATGAAGGGTGGATTAAAAATACGATTCTGGCTTGTTTTTGCAGATGTGGGAAGAATATCCCGACGTTTATGGGGTGAGGAGGTCAAACCGGAGCAGACAGGAGCCCTCACGTTTTAATATTAAAGAAGAGGTAAGGGGGGAGACTATGGTGAAGAAATTGGGGGACTCCCAAGTGCCTCTGTGTTTGGTGTTGTCTTTTATATGTAAAAACAAAGGTGCTCTGGGGTTTTTCCATTTTGCTGGAGGAGAGGCACCATTTCTACAATCTCACCAAAATATATTGGGGGGAGGGCGTTGCTGGCCTTTCATCGACTGGAAGAGGGCGCTGCATAGGCCTAACCCTAATCTGAAGCTGTTTTGGCAAAGTACAGTGGGGAAAAAAACCAGAAAATAGTGGCCAGAAGTGCACCATTCTGGGATCCAGAAAGACAGCACGGCAGGGTGCATTTTTCTGCATGCTAAAATGATGGGTGTACGTGTGTGTGTGACATTTAGTTCTGTGAAACCATTTTTTTCCTTTTGCATTTTTAGATGGCTAGTAGTTCTTTCCGTTTCAGTGCATGAGGTTAATTCAATGTTGGGTTCTTCATCTCTCGGCTGAGACATTTCCCTCCTTCCTTTTCATCAAACCCTTATTAAAAGAAATGTGGTAACGGAGCTTGTTCTTTTTTGTTGTTGTTGTTGCTGTATTCATTAGTGGCTTGCTTTGTTGGGGAGGGGGTGTTACTCATTTTTTAATTTATTTTTCCACCCCCGGTGCTCCCTCCCCTCTTGAATCTGATCTCAAAAGGAGGGTAAGCTGTGTTTGTTTGTTTTTTCTCCCCCTCCGTTTTTTACAGATGGACAAAATGAGACTCAGGAAAGGTCAAACTGAGAATGTCCAAGTTGGAAATATAAAGGTAGGCACCTAAATTTATATTCAAGCACCTTGAAATATAAGCGGCACCCAGTCCTCTGAAAGTGGGTCCATTTATGCTTGGGTGCCTATATATGGATTTAGGTGCCTAGCATCAGGCACCCGTATTTGAACGTTTTTGCCTTAGAGGTTCTTGTTACTAAATTTTGGAGAAATGCACCCATTTCGGAGCTGAAGTCGCCCTCTTTTCTCAGTTTCGCATTTGCTGGCAGCGTGACTCAGTCAAAGAACTCCTCCTAAAATAGTGATTCTCGTGTCCATTTGCTTCTTCCCCAAATAATCTGTTCCATAAAACAAAGAGCGAATCTGGGATTTCCTTCACCTCATTGGAACAAAACCCAGAAACAACTGCTTTCATAGTAGGGGGATGTTTGGGTTACAACTTCCCAACAGTTTGCGATTAGCCCCAGTACTCCATGGCAGTCATTTTTTGATTGACCCAAGCTCTTTTGTGGTGGTACTCATTCCTTGATCTCAAAATTCTAAAAGTACCCACATGTTCAACGAGAGTGCGGACCCCATGCTAAACTTCTGCAGAACCAGTGGCCAGTGTCTAAGATCCATATGTTGTTGGTGATCGGGCAGCTAAGCATTGACAGACACTCTTTCATCCACCTCAGTAAACTGACATCCTATTTCCACATCCTTTCCCCAGCACTTTATGCTTATTTATTTACTTCATGTTTCTCTCCATTGGGGACCCAAAGCAGCTTGCATCATTATTCTCTCTTCCATTTTATCCTCACAAGAACCCTGTAGTGTTGGTTAGGCTGTGATTGTGTGACAGGCCCAAGGCCACCCTGCAAGATTCCATGGCAGAGTGGGAGTTTGAACCTGAATCTCCCGACATCCAAATCACCAAGCCACCTTGGCCGTTATCTGCTGTGCTGGCTACTGCCTCTCCATTCATATCGACAGTGATGTAACTTTTGAATCTCATCTACTGGTCAGATTTGGACCAGGTTTGTTTTCTCTGCCCATAAGAGAGAGTTACGGCAATGAGCTAGAAAAATGGGAATCCTCGGGGTGCCACAGCAGCACTTGGCAGGAGAGAATCAGCTCAGCCCATTCGTCAGCAGCAGGGGAGGAGACAGGCATCCCCTCCTGGGACCATCAGCTGGGTCCAAGCCAGAAGCTTGGCTTGGTCCGGCCACCAGCATCAGAAGTGCAGGAGGGAATGGGTGTACCTTGTGTGGTTATTCTGTGTGGGAAGCTGGGGATCTCTTGGACATTTCTCAGCATCCTTTCCAAACTAGAATCTGTTGGATGGGTCTGGGAGAAGCTGTGACTGTTGGTGACACCAGAAGAGCTTGGATGGATCAGTCTCAAGGTCGATTTCCAGCAGTTTGTTTCCCACAGTAGACAATCAGATGCCTTTAGAAAAAAACAGAGAAGTAGTATAAATGAAAGTGGTGTTATACGGCTCCACATCTGTGTAGATGTGTCAGGGCAACACCAGAGCAACTCCCCCAAAGGGCAGCATGACTTGCTCACGGAATTCTTCCTAGACTTTGTTTCAAACAGTAAAATACGCAGATTAAGGGGCTTGGAACGGAAGCAGGGTTTCTATGGATGGAAGGATATTTCCGTCTATAGACTGTGACTTTTTTGTCTCCCCAATCCTGCTGCATGCCTCCCCCTGAATGCTGCTGCTGGTTGACAGGAACACCTGGGAACCATATGAGGGGGTGTCAGAGGTCTGTAACGGGAATGGGGGAATTGGTGAAAATCGCACAGCCCTTCATCTGCAGAAATTCTCCATCCTTCTGAGGTTGGTAAAAAGAGTACCCAGTTTCCTGGGGGTAAGTGTCTGCCAAGAAGACATCGTGATGTGACGTCCCCCCATGGGTCAGTAATGACTCGGTGGTTGCACGTGGGACTACCTTTACCTTTACCTTTAAGGAAGTAGGTGTAAAATTTTATTGAATATGTGAAACTGCCTGCCTTCTACTGAGTTGGGTCACTGGCCCATTTAACTTGATATCATCTGCTCTGACTGGCGATGGTTCTCCAGGGGGTCAGGCAGCAGGAGTCTTTTCTGCTACTGCTGAGGTCCTTTTAATGGGACAAGGCCAGCAATTGAACCCAGAAGCTTCTGTGAGTCCCCCTTTTTGATTCATTCCTGCACATGCCTGCTTTTGGCTGTGTTTCTCTTCAATTTTATGCTTGACCATAGATGTGAATTGTTTTTTTTAATAACCAATAGAATTCTGAAGAAGTGACCTGTGACTCACTAAAGCTCCTACCCCACCACAAATTGTGTTAGTCTCACAGGTGCTACTGGACTCTTGCTCTTTTCTACTGCAATAGAATTCTGTGACTTAGAGTCTCATTATATGAGGCGGGTGGGCATATGTTCGTCAGGTATAGGGAGATGCAATGTTAGCCGGGAAGGGTAGTTTAAAAAAAAAAAGAGCCAGCAGAGATCGCTCCTCATAGGATTTGTCCATTTCAACTTCGCCTCCCAGAAGGCTCTGTCAGTTTCACCTCTGCAGCCTAAAACTGTGTGGGATCACAACCAGAGTGCAGTGAGGAATGGTTGTGCTTTCCAGAGTCGGGCTTGGACCTGAAGAGGTTATAATGGGCTGAAGTTTCCCTTTGGGCATTTCACACAGCTCCAGTGTATAGCAAAGCCTTTGCCCTGGTGCAGACTCTGTCTTTTTAAACTAACCTTCCCACCTAACATTGCCTCTCCTGACAAGTGTCCTTCACGTGTCAGATGTATTGTGTAGAGAGACTCACAGAGGCATATTTTTGGTGGAGGCAAATGTTTTGCCTTAACCTAGCAATTTTTTAAAAAACCACTTGCTTTGCTACGTTTTTCTTTTTAAACCAAGTTCTTAAAAATGTAGGTGGTTCTGCCCACATCAGAACAGTAGAACGGTCCCTGAGGGCTGAGCTAGACGATGCGGTGGACCTGGGCATGTCCTGCTCTTTTGTAGCAGTGAGTTGGGAACTCTTCCTCTCTCCCTCTGTCGGGTGATGGAGCCAGAGGCAGGCTGGGAATTTCGTCCGGCTCCACTTGCCAAAGAGGCAGTGTGCTATGTAGTGCTTAAGAGACTAGGATGTTGGAGACCTGGGTTCAAATATCCACCCTGCTATAAAACTTTACTAGGTCACCATGTAATGGTCAGGACCATTGGTCGAGGTAGGACTTGTGCTTTCTCTGTATGCCATTTTTCCAACTAAAATGGCATTGGGGGAGTGTTATTCTTAAATTTTTAACTTCCCTTAACTTCTTATGCCATTTTGGGTCAGAAAAACGGCAAGAGGAGAGTAGCAGCTTTCCTCTCTCCGCTTAATCCTCACAACAACCTTGCAAAGGTAGGATAGGCTGATAATAATAGTATAATAATAACATTCGATTTATATACTGCCCTTCAGGACAACTTAATGCCCACTCAGAGCGGTTTACAAAGTATATCATTATTATCCCCACAACAATAAACACTCTGTGAGGTGGGCGGGGCTGAGAGAGCTCCTAGAAGCTGTGACTGACCCAAGGTCACCCAGCTGGCTTCAAGCGGAGGAGTGGGGAATCAAACCCGGCTCTCCAGATTAGAGTCCCGCGCTCTTAACCACTACACCAAACTGGTTAAGAGATTGTGAGGGGTCCTTCATCACTTGGTGGGCTTCCGTGGTCGAGCGAGGGATTTGAACCCAGTCAGTCCGATGCCTTGACCCTCTACATCATGCCAGCCCTGGTGGGAGCTCACTGCTTCAAAAGGCATCCCCAGGCCATTTTGGGGGACTCCTGTATCATCTGATCTGGCCTTGTGTATAAATGGATGGAAAACGTGGGTGGCAAATGGCAGAGGGAGGATTTTGAGCTCCCTTTAAAAACGCACCAGGTTTTAAACCAGAACTCTTTGAGTATACAACTGTGCCAGCTACCTAGACCATTTTTATCTGGCCCTTCCTCCCAGGGGGCGGGGTTGTTCTGCCCTCCTCCATTTTAGCTTCCTCCCGGCGGCCTGTGAAGCAGGTTAGGCTGGGAAATGAGGACTCGCCCAAGGTCACTCAGCAAGCTTTTATGTCAGATTGGGATTTTTAACCCACATCTCCTACATCTGAGCCTGCCATTACCCGCTACGTCACACTGGCTGCTTGGCAGTTAATGGCCTGACAAAACTCCATGACAAAGGCCCTCCCCTGGAGAGCTAGGAAGGCTAGAGAGAAGCTTGGCAAGTTTGCATCCTCGGAGTGGTCCAGGAGGCCCAAATGGCCCTGGAAAAGGGCCCCTTCCCCGAGCCTGTCCCTGGCCCTGTCACTTGTTGGAGGGAGGCAGAGTTCCCAGCTGCCTACCTCCCACAAAGCAACAGCTTTGTGTGCAGCTGCCCATGTGAGACAAATGTAACCCCACGCAGGGCTGGTGTGGTTCTGTTAGGAGGGGACTTTTCCCAGCGGCCTTAATGCCCACGCTTCACTACCATCTTCCTCCTGTCTCTGCTCCTTCCAGAGAGGTGCCGACGTGCACTTCGGAATGGGCAAGGGAAACTGGGCAGATGGGCCAAGATGGGCTGTGTGACCCATGTCGCGTTTGCCCAGCTGCTGAGCATTTCGCACCCCAGGAGGTCCAGCAGACAGCACAGGAATTGCGAGATGAAAGCTGTGGCCGAATGTGTTCAAAGGTGCGGCACGTTTTGCCAGCCCAGCGCTGAGGCTTCATGCAGAGTGGTGGCCGCGGGTGGGACACTACGGCTGCTCTTTCGGGGAGGGGGCGTCACCCCTGAAGATAACAACCTTGTGTGTGCAGTGTGTTGTGCGTGTGCATGTTTATGCAGCTGCCTACGGGTGTGGTGAACCAGGATAGTTTGTGCAGAGGGTGGATTCTGCCAAAACATCTTTATGCTAGAAATTGGGAACTTCTTCATGTGTGCAGTGAAAAGCATGCTATAATATATAAAGGGAAAGAGAAGGATGCATCGGGCAACACCTGAGAACTCCCCCTACTTCCCATTCACCTAGATATTCCTTCCGACCCGGTTTTCATTTGACATTTTCTGACCGTGTCTAGATTCTTGCATTTGCTTTCGCTCTTCTTCGTGATGCTGTCCATTCTTTATCAGCCTCCTCCTTTTTCCTACAGCCCCAAGTAGCAGCGACTTCTGCTTATCACCTATGTCCTGAACTATACTAGCCGTTCTCTCCCTTGAGAGAGGGGAAAAAAGCTTCATTTCAGCAGGGCCTGCAGAGGAGGATCTCTGATGGATTATGCCTGGTCTTCCCCTATGTGTGTGTGTGTCGGTTTTTTACCCACTTTTCTCTCTCTGTCAAAGAAAGGAAACGTGCAGATGGCTGCTCTCCTGCCCGAATCCAGAGACCCATAACTCTGTGTTTGCTGAGCTAGTAGGAAGTAGTGCAAAGGGTTGGTGTTTGGGTGTCTCTTGCCAAAGAGCAATCTGCAGCGTTGCCCCTGTGTGGCAAAGAAGGGGGGGCGGCACACCAAGGCAAAATGAAGAAAAAAAGGCAAATGGTCTGCTAAAGTGTGAGTGTGTACACAGGACTGATGCGAAAAGGAATTTGGGAGATCCCGTTGATGAAGCTGTTGCAAAAAGCTTTGTGGTTATACAGTTACTAAAAACTCTTCCCTCTGCACTGTTTGCCTTTTCCCCTTCGAACTGCTTTGGAGACCCAGGGGAGTGTCGAAAATGATTTGTCTGACATGCCCTGAGAGTGACCAGGAGATCAGCTGCCCCCGGGGATGACAGTGGTCCGTAAGCCTTTGGCATAAGTCTCAAGTAGCTTTTTCAGTCTTGGACCTTGAATTGGTGGTCTGTGGCAGGGCTTTTCTTCAGCCGGAACGCGGTGGAACGGAGTTCCGGCACCTCTTGAAAATGGTCACATGGCCGGTGGCCCCGCCCCCTGATCTCCAGATCAGTTCCCTGAAAAAAAGCCCACTTTGTCCGATGCTAGAGGGACAAGGGAATCCCCTCGCCCCTCTTGCAGCCGGTGAAGGAAGCTCCTTGCTCCAGCAAGGGAGGGGGGAGCAGCGGGAGGGCGATTTAAACTTTAACCCCCCCCCACTCGCTCCTGATTGGCGCCAGTCAGCTGGAGCAAGAGGGGAGTTTAAGTCGCTCCCCCCCACTTTGTGGGAGCGCTTCCAGGGGGTTGCTACACAATGATTTCACTTCCTGGAAGTGACATCATTGTGTGGTCCCGGGAGTGCACGCACACATGTGATACCAGGGGTACCACTTCCTGCCAGGAGTTGCCCCATGTGCTGTCAACCCACTGGGTTCCACCACCTCTTTTCCCAGAAAAAAACCCCTATGAAGGTTAATGGGGCACCTGATGATTTTTCTGCCCTTCAGCAAGAAAAACCTTTTTTCTAAACTTGTGGGGTTACACAACTCTCGTTCCCTTTCGCCCCAGATCTTCTTTCCTCAGAGGGCCTAACAAAGTGATACACACTATTGGGTTTGAGTCCGGGTCTGTCACAAGAACCATCGGGCAGCCATGCCCTTACAAGTTGCCCAGTTCCCAGGTGTGTGCGTGGGGGGCCCAGATTGAATTGGGACTGCAGCATGCCATGTCAGTTGTAATCTCTCCCCGCCATGCCATTTTCCTGAACAGAAACAGCCCTGTGGAAGCTCTGTTTGCCACATTGAGAGGCGCCCAGTGTGGGGAGGGGGGAGACGTAATTCACTTGTTCACACCTGAGAATTGAAAGCTAAGCTACAAGAGACGGATTACACGAGGACGCACACATGAAGGGAGTTGCAGTGTTAGCCGGGAAGCTGAGTTTTAAAACACAGATCGGAAGGCTTTGTCAATTTCCCCTCTCTACAGAGCCAGCAAAGATGGCTCCTCAGAGGGTTTGTTAATTTCCTCTTTGCCTCCCAAGGTCTCTGTCAGTTTCACCTCCCCTTCTAGGAGGTGAAGAGGAAATTAACAACCCCTCTGAGCAGCCATCTCCCTGTCTCTGTAGACAGGGGAAATTGACAGAGCCTTCCGATTTCTTTTAAAACTCAGCTTCCTGGCTAACATTGCGACATCCTTCATGTGAGCATCCTTGTGTAATTCGTCTCTTGTAGTTCTGAGTTTCCAGTGAGGAACTGACAAGTGGACATTTGTGTACGTTTTTCCCTGATTGCGTGCAATGTATAAGTCCCTGTGCTATTGCTAAGCCTGTTTATTGGCTAAACCACCTTGCCACTGTTGGGGGGGGGTGTCTTGGATTGCTGTTTTCTTAATATGGGGGTATCCATTAGAAACCCCAACCATTTTGGAACCACCCTTGCACGTCACACTTTACTTTTGTTGTCAGAAGCCGGCATTTTAAGCTGCTGAATCGATGGTCAGTCTTGGCATGGCGAAGGTGAGCACACCTCTGGCGTTTCATCCACGTGGCTTTCCTGATTCAAGCAGGAGCAATTGTGGGTTTCGCTGCAGTGAGCGGAGAGGCCAGCCGCCTGCAGCCAGTCTCTTTGATTGTCGCTCTCTCTTTAATTCAAGGCAAATAGCGAGTCTGAGAGTGAGAGCCCCAAAAGAAGAGGCCAAAAGCAAACGAAAAAAACGTAAGTCTGCCTTGGGGAATGTTTTGAGCTCTGTGTGGTATTTCAGAGAAAACGTGTGTTACTTTTTAGGCAGACTCCTGTTAGCTATGAACACCTGAAATGTGCCACATCAAATGCGACTCCCAGCTCGAAGCTCCTTGTTTACTTCACTTATACCCCACCCTACCTTTCTCCCCGCTGGAGAACAAATTAGCTTAAATCGGTCTGCTGCCTTCTGTTTTATCCTCGCAACAACACAGGGAGGTAGGTTATGCTGAGATCATGTGACTGGCTTAAGGTCATGAAACAAGCTATCATGGCAGAGTGGGGATTCGAACCTGAATCTCTCTGATCCTGGTCTAACCCTCTGACCACTACAAAACATTATTTACTTTAATATTTGTTCCCCATTTTTCTCTGTAAAGGACCCCCCCCCCTCCAAGCAGTAGTGGGGAAAATTCAATAAAGGTACAAAAGAACAAATATAATTTAAATAAAGAAAAAAAACTTCTGTAGTTTGGGCTGGTCCTGGATCTGATGAGCTAACTCCTTCAAAGGCAGAGAGCAAAGACCCGAGAGTTTTTGCCCTCCTCTTTGCAGCATTGGCCACATCCAAACTCCCATGCATCTGGTTCTCTTGCTACCTTTCCGTTGTCCGAAAAAGAGATCTTTAAGTGATGGCTGTGCTGCTGTGACCTTCTTCAGGTCAAGGTGTAATCCACCTGCTGAAGATTTGGCTCCTTTTAGGTGCCAGTCACAGTTCACAGTTCCCTGTTCTAGGTTTTTTGCAGCTGCCTGTAAAATTTGCAAGAAAATACCATGAAGTGTTAACAGATTTTTAACATTATTCATTTAATCTGTAAAAATAAAATATGTCCAATTTTTTAATCTCTTAAATTTTGAAATGTATACTTAAATTCACGTGCACCGTTTTAAATTATTTGTGGCCGTATTAATAAAATACTATTTGTGTTATGATGGAAATGCCAAGTGTGAATCTTGCGCTGACACCCCTTGCACCGTTTTTCTTCTTTGCTTTAGAGAGAAATGGAAGCAGGAGGGCTCCGGAGACGATGACGAGGACGAGCAGGATCAAGGAACGAGTGCGGAAAGCGAGCCGGAGCAGAAGAAAGTGAAAGCCCGGCGGCCTGTCTTGAGGAGGTGAGAAGGGCTTAGAGTTGTTCTCTTAACACTTCTAAAGGTGCCTCTATCAAGGTCAGTCTTGCCTATTCAGACTAGCAGCACCTTCAGGCTCTCAGGGCGAGATCTTTCACAGCACCTACGTCCTGATCTTTTAACTGGAGAGGCCAGGTTTTGAACCTGTGACCTCCTGCATGCTAAGCAGAGGCTCTCTCTCTGAGCCACTGCCCCTTTCTTGCTTCTGGTTGAATGAATTGAATTTATTTCGGTCCGCAACCAGCTTTAGACTAGTAAAATAAGACATTCCCTTATCGGTAAATATTATACAAGTTAAAACTTCAGTTAAAATAATACCAATATAAATATTATCAAATATAATTAGCATACTTCATATAATATAACGGTTGTCATAAATATAGCCCTGCATAAACACTTTAAATTGGAAAGCAGAGATCTTAAACAGCCACCATATAGTAAGCTCCTAGAGTGGTCTGAATTAAAGCCCGGATACGCCTGGCTGGTGTTTGTTGCATAATTTGATCACCGTCGCACAAAATTTAGCTGTTGCCTTAGTAATGACTAAAGATTCGCCTTTTAATTGATTATCTAAACATGCACTGTCCATCACTGTATCAGCTCTATTTATAATTGGAAGAATCGTCCGGACTCGAATTTTTTTATAGAGGGGACAGCACAAAAAATAACATGTCCCATGGTTTCCACCTCAGCTAGGGGACAGGGACAGATCCTCGCAGAATATGAAATCCTTTTATATCTCCCTTCCAAGATCATTGAAGGCATTACACTACATCTGGCCAACGTAAAAGTCCTCCTATGGGAGGGAAAATCTAGGCGCTTGAGGTATTGGGCCGTATTCATACTAAATTTAGTCACCTCAGGAGCCCTAAATCCAGGGGCCCTCATTAGGTCATGTTGGCGTTCTATATCACAAATTCTTTGTTTAATTGTGAGCTTTGCCTGGTCAGTAGTTTGTGTTAGAAGGGTACCGATCGAGAGGCCCACTCTTTCCACCATATACAGCCATCTTTGGGTTGACATCAGTCTGATTTACAAGCCTGATGGTTCCTGCAAAGAAAATGCTTTTCCTGGCATGGAAATAAAGTAATAGAAAAGCCTCCCTGGCTAAATTTGTGTGTTGGTTGGAGATGCAAGAAGAGGCTTTTTAATTGACAAATAAATAAATTGGCATCTCTGAATGCCTCCCTGTAGCTATATGGGTTGTCTGTTCCTGGTGTAGAAAGTGGCTAAGTTTTGCGTTGCAAGAGTAGTATTTGTGATTCTCCGGCACCTTTTCCTGGCTCTGTAAACGAGGGGTGCAGAGGAAGCCTTCTGTATCCCCTTATCCCTTGTATAATACCTTTTAGTTGTTTTAGAGCACTGGGCAAGCCAGTTGTGAAGAAGGCCCACAAGCCCCAGCGTGGGAAGAGGAGGAGGAAAACGGAGTCATCAGAGGATGAAGATGATGATGAAGACGACGAGACCCCCAAAAGACAGACACGACGTCGAGCAGCCAAGAACGTCAGGTATTGTTGGGCACAAGACCCGTGTCAGGCAGGTGGCCTTTCCAGGTTTCATACAGAGCTGTCATTTTATTTATCTAGAAAATATATGTGCCGCCTCTCTGAACACCTGCTCGAGATGGCTACCTGGCACATTTTACACATTTTCAGTACTTTTTCATGCCGTCTGTTCTCTGAGGAGCCCACAGCCATGTAAGTGGTTTTCCCTTCCTCTGTTCTTATCCTTACAACAACCCTGTGAGGTGGGTTGTGGGCTGAGAGACAGAGTCTGCTTTAAGGACAGCAAGTGCTCTTCATGGCTCAGTGGGGATTCGAGCCCAGGTCTCCTAAGTCCTAGTCTGACACTTTAACCAGATTAGAGCATGTAAGTTTGACTTACTTATTTGGAAATGAACTCGCTTTCCCCTATGCTGTTCTTGTTTTCTACTGTTCAGTAAGAGTGACCGCTTTTCTGCATTAAGCATTTGGACCCAGAGGCAGACTTTGGAAAGGTTTCCCTGTCTCTCTCGGCCTCTACTCGCACTCCCCCAATTACAATACGGGGATAGTACAAGCCTACGTTGTAAGGATTTCTGGAAAGAAAACACTTGTGAACGGCTCTGAACAGGCTTGCTGACCTCCAAGTGATGTATGCAAAAGAGAGTATAGGTCAGAACAGCAAGCTGTGAAAACTTAACTTATGACATCAAACAAAATAATTCAAATGAACGACTTACAAAACCAGAGGCAGTAGTGTTTGAAGAATATGTATAATTAATCCTCAAAGGAATTGTTATGGCGAGCAAGATTATATAATGCTCAAACACATTTTTTTCCTTTGAATGGTATAAGGAGGTCAGGCTGAGTAAACTTTAAAGAAACTCAAAGTGCTACATATGCCTCAATGAGTACTAGTTAACTACATAACCAAAATCCCTGTGTCCAGCAAGAGTATCTAAGATACATGTGAAGGGCTCTGAATAGGATTGCAAATCTCTAGGTGATGGCTGGAGATCTCCTGGAATGACAACTGATCTCTAGACAACAGAGATCAGTTACTTTGGAGAAAATGGATGCTTTGGAGGCTGTGGCATCATACCTTGTTGAGGTCACTGTGTGTGTGTGTGTGTGTGTGTGTGTGTGTGTGTGTGTGTGTGTGTGTGTTATGTGCCATCAAGTCGTTTCTGACCTATGGCGACCCTATGAATGAAAGACCTCCAAAACGTTCTCTCTCTAACAGACCTACTCAGATCCTGCAAACTGGAGGACGTGGCTTCTTTTATTGAGTCAAGCCACCTTGTTTTAGGTCTTCCTCTTTTCCTGCCGCCTTCCACTTTTCCTATCATTGTTAACTTTTCCAGAGAATCTTGTCTTTTCATGATGTGACCAAAGTACGATAACTTTAGTCTTGTCATTTTAGCTTCTACCCTCTCCATGCTCTATCCGACAAATCTCCAGGAATTTCCCAGCCTTGAGCTGGCAACTCTAGTTCGGAATGCTGCATATGTACAAAGCTGTTTTTATTGTTTGGGCTGTGTATGCGCTGTGATTCTGCCAGAGTGCAAAGTTCAGAATTCTAGAGAACATCTGCTTTCATTTTAAAAATAGAGCGAGAAAAGAGCTAGAGTGAGGAAGGTTTCTAGTGAAAAATGTGTGTGAGTGGTTGTGAGCAATTTTGCTGAATCTCTGAAGCGGGAGAGTTCTGAACCAGATTTTAGCGACTGGATGGGTGGGGGATTCAGACCCGTGTCATAACGAGCAACATCAGAAAAAAAATATGTAAAACTGCAGAATAATTCACGAGGAAGAAGAGAATTTTTGCCTTGGATGGCCTGGACTGAGAACTTGAATTTTTTAAGTGATTTATAGTAGTTCTCCAAGACCGTTTAGAGCTGAATGTTTTGGAAATGGAGCTCTAGTACTTCGGGCATGCAAAATCCATCCATCCAGTCATTCATTATTTATTTAGAAAACTTATATGCCCCTTTACCAGACTTGTTTGAGACAGCTCAATGTAAAACAAAACAAAACAAAAAACCCGGTGATATCAATAAGAACACATAAAAGCAAGAAAGGGTATAAGAGAGTAAATCAGATTATAAAAGGGCTTAAAATGGCGCAGTTTGTAGGCTAGGAGCCTACTATAATACAATTGAAAAAAGATGAGCTAGATTTGAGTCTCATAGCATCTAAAAGACTAACAAGATTTCCAAGGTGTAAGCTTTTGAGAGTCAAAGCTCCCTTTGTTAGCTTTGACTCTCAGAAGTTTATATCCTGAAAATCTGATTAGTCATTAAGGTACTACTGGAATCAAATCTTGCTTTTTTACTGCAGACCAACATGGCTGCCCACCTGAAATTAAACAAAAAAAAGATGGAACCCCTTACTTGAAAGCCTGGGTACAAAGAAGAATTTTGGCCTAGTACTGAATGGAGAGTAGGCTAGACACCAGGCAACTTTCAAGGAGGAAGGCTTTCCAAAGGCAAGAAACCACCACTGGTTTCATTCACTACTTTAATTCCTTCTTAGCTGTGGTCTCCCCACGTTCTTAAATGCTATCTAAACCTTTAAGAATAAGTTGTTGTTATGATTCCTGATAAAGGTGACAGATATCCCAGGATTCCTTTATGAAAGCATGGATGGGCTTGGTTTCCCCTTTGAGCATTTTGCGGGTCTAGTCTTTTCCTTTGCTTGGTATTTAGACAGAAGGAAAGAGCTTTACACTGTCTCTTTTTATTCCTGCCCAGCTACAAGGAGGATGACGACTTTGAGACCGACTCGGACGACTTGATCGAAATGACTGGTGAAGGGGCTGAGGAGCAGCAGGATAACAGCGAGACAATTGAGAAAGTGTTGGACGGGAGAGTGGGCAGGAAGGGAGGTAAGGACAGCCTTTTGCTGGATTTCTGCATGCAGGAAGATGAAGAAGTAGGATGTTGAGGTGACTTAATAATAATAATAACTGCGCTTATATACTGCTCTTCTAGACAGATTAGTTCCTCACTCAGAGGGGTGAACAAACTAATGTTGTTGTTATCCCCACAATATGGCTGGGGAGCAGGGGCTGAGAGGAATGGCTTCCCCAAGGCCACCTACTGAGCTCATGGCAGTAGTGGGATTTGAACCAGTAGAGTGCTGATTCGCAGCCAAACCACTTAACCACTGTGCTACAGCAGCTTGAATGGATTGCACCATTCGGACTGTGGGGGGTGGGTTCCAGGTTTGGGTGTTGCTTCGCATAAAAACTATCCTGCAAGTAGAAAGCTAGAGCAGCAAGGAGGAAAGTTCTACTCCCTCTTGTTGCTTGCTGTGCTGGTTTTCTATTTGCAGGGAGTTTTTAAGCATTGGGGAGTATTCCAAAATGTGATGTTGATAAAAACTGGAAGCTGACCACAAGGAGTCAGCACATTGGTCTGTCCGGTGCTTTGCTTTGGGTTGCAGGATTTCCGAAGGACTCTGGCCAAGGCCGTTGTCAGCACTGCTGACATAGATGCTTTTGATTGGAGGGGCTGGGGATTGAGCCTCGGACCTTCTGCATTCAGAGTACGTGCCCCATGGCTGAGCTGTGGCCCTACCAGTGAATGCAAAATTTGGTGGCAGGGAGCCTACTATTTCATAAGAGGACCCTTGGAGACTGTGCTGCAGAAGTGTCAGTAAGGTTTTCAGTGAGATCTACAGAACTACCATGGCTGCATTAACCTTCACACCACACAGACCTTGGGCACTGTTCCAGTTTGGAAAATGTCCAAGTACTTCGTGCAGGGACACTTGTGCTTCAGAAACACAACTTGGCTAAGAGAGCTGGCGCTTGCTGCTATTCTTGGTTGAATGTTACTGAGTCATGATACTAACTTACAAACCTACCTGACCACTGCGATCATCTTCAGAGGCCCTGCTTCAGGTGCCCCCACCTTCTGAGATTAGATGGGTGGCAGCCTAGCAGAGGGCTTTCTCAGTAGCGGCACCAAAACTTTATAACTCTCTCCCCAGGGAGATTTATCTGTCCCCTTCCCATCTTTTCCCAGTGGGCGAAGACTTTTCTGTTTTGTTTGGCATTCCCTCCTTCCTGCCCAGTGTTTTTAGTAGTTGTTTTGCTCTGTATGCATTTTAGCTCTGGTTTTAATTGTCTTGATGATCGTTTTCTTGGGTGGATTTAGTGGTTTTAAAATTTGATTTCTATTGTGTGTGCTTTCATTTACTAGCTGCCTTGTTGGCCCTTGTGAGGGCAGAAAGATGGGATATACATTTTGTAAAATAAATAAAATCAAATTTTTCACCTCCCCCTCTGACAGCCACTGGGGCTTCCACCACCGTCTATGCAATGGAAGCTAGCGGCGACCCCTGTGCTGACTTTGAACCTGAGAAAGAGGAAGGGGAGACGCAGTTCCTGATCAAGTGGAAGGGCTGGTCATACATCCACAGCACGTGGGAGAGTGAGGACTCCCTCCAGCAACAAAAAGTCAAAGGCCTGAAGAAACTGGAGAACTTCAAAAAGAAAGAGGAGGAGATCAGGCAGTGGTATGTTTCTGAACCTGGTGGGGATGTGTTAGCGCAGCTGAGTGAGCTCCAGCTAGGCACGCCTGCTCTAGTATCATGCAGTTACCTGCCAGGGAGGATTGCAGAACCAATTCTCCCATTAGTTTTTAAATTCACGACATACGATAGACAGGGTACGCCCTAGCTTCTGCCTGCGCACTTACCTGCCTCTTTCCTGCACAGGTTGGCGAAGGTGACCCCCGAGGATGTGGAATACTATAACTGCCAGCAAGAACTGGCGGCCGAGTTGAACAAGCAGTACCAGATAGTGGAAAGAGTGATCGGTGAGCGCAGGGGGAAGCGGAGGGCATCTTTGGTTTTTGATTCTGGGCTGGGGCTGACATTGGGGACGGGACGTAAAACATTAAAACGGCCTTCCTTTCTAACACTGTTTGTTAGCTAAGTTTAAGTAGTATCTTTAAAAAGGCTCCTATCCTAGGCAAAGCTGTTTATATTAACACTGCAATTCTGTGCGTAGTTACTCCAATCTAAGCCCATTGAAATCAGCGGGGTTAGATTGGAGTAACTGCATAGGATTGTATTGTTAATTAACTGCTAATAAGGCAGCATGTTGATTTTATTTATTTATATTTTCGATTTAAATTCCGCCCTCCCCGCACAAGCAGGCTCAGGGTGGATTACAATTTAATAAAAGCATTACAATATAAATGATATTAAAACAGCTTAAAAACAATATAAAACAGTATAGTATAAAAATAGATAGCAGCACTCAGTAACAGGGTTCACTACCTAACTACCATTTAAAAGTTTTAAAGAAGCTAGACGGTGGGTTCCTCTAATTGGGAGGGATCTCGGCTCCTCTATTTGGCAAGTGGAGCCCCACCTTAACCATACGCCTGGTGGAACATCTCTGTCTTACAGGCCCGACGAAAGGATAACAAATCCTGCCAGGCCCTGGTCTCATCCGACAGAGAGTTCCACCAGGTTGGAGCCAGGACCGAAAAGGCCCTGGCTCTGGTCGAGGCTAGGCGGGGATTTTGTTTATCCCTTGCCCTCAGCCTCAAATCTTCCCTCATTAAACCTCGGTTGGTCGGTTCCTGTCTTGATGCAGCTGTTTGCTTGTATTAGTGGAGCAGAAAGGCGGGATATAAATTTTGTAAAATAAAATAAATAATAAAATACTTCATTTGGGTTTTTCTCCCCCCCGCCCGCCATTGGCACTTAGCTGTGAAGACGAGCAAATTGTCCACAGCCGGTTCTGAATTTCCAGGTAAGGTGGCTTTTTATTCTGATCAACTTCCCAGAAGCCGTGGTGATACCACATCTGGAGAGAGCAGGTGTTGCGGCTAGCAGTGCAGTCCGTAGCAGAGTTACACCCTTCTAAGTACATCAAAGACAATATTTTGCTTAGGGTGACACTGTTGAGCGCGTGACCTGGAAAGACCCTAATTTGAAGCGCCTCACCATTACAAACTAGGTGGCCTCTTGCAAACTGTTGTCACTCAGCTGTCCACCTGCAACATGATAATTTTACCAGCCTACCTTGCAGGGTTGTTGAATGGATAACAGAGTGAAGAGTGAATACACTTTCTGAGTGAGGCGGGAGATGTTTTGAACACGCAGTCCCTGCCCTGAAAAGAATGGAATGGAGGAAAATGTCTCTGTGCCCCTTCCTCCAGCTTTAGAATGTGGGTCTGTTTTCACCCTGGGTGCTCAAGATGAGGAGGCAGCCTTCACAGTCTAGAGATGGGTGGGCAGCTTGAGGGAGCAAAGCCAAGACGGACCGTCTCCCAGTGACAAGTTGCTGAGACTGAAGGAAACCAGGCCAGCTGGTCTTTTATCCCCCTCACTTGCAGCCCATTGGCCTTTCTGCATCACCTGATTTCCCAGGAGGCTTTTGGACTGTTGTGGTCCTCTCCTGCAAGACTGGCATTGACGTGTGGCAAGGTGGGGCAGCTGCTAGGGCCCATGGCTTCTAGTGGGGTCCATTGTTGCTGACTCCATTCACTCACTCTTTTGATGCCTCCATTCACACTTTTCCATTGCCTACTTGTGAGTTGTCACCTCTGGTCCAAGCTACGTACACCATTTAGCGCTACTGGAGAAGGGCATGTGGTGGTGCAGAAAGCATCAGCATTCCTGGTGGCCATGACGGTGGCACTCCTAACTGCACTCACCAACTGGCACCGTCAGGGAAAGGGCATGTGGGCAGTGTCCCCCACCCAAACCAGCCCTGCTCTAGCTCCCTGCTCTAAACAACTGCTTCAGTGTTCCAGGTGAGTCTCAGAGCTTCTGGTTCGAGGCCAGCAGTGCTTGACAATGATGGGCTTTGAACACTGAAAAAAATACTATATTTGATGAGTTAGAAAAAAATCTGTCTAAGTCAGCCCTATCAAGGTGAACAAGTAGAAGTTGTACAGAGCAATCCTAAACAGAGTTACTTCAGTCTACGCCCATTGATATCAGTGGGCGTAGACTGGAGTAACACTGCTTAGAATTGCACTGTTAGTCATTTTTCCAGAGATCTTTTTCCTGGAGGTTGCCAGGGAGAAAGCCAATGACCTAGTGGCACAATATCCACAGATTGTTGGATATTGTGCTTTTATTGCACAACAGTAATCCTTTGCAACTGGATTTTCCTGGGTGGACGGGACAGTCCAGTTGTGAATGGCTGTTGTAGCTTGACAATTGACTATTGCACTATTGTTGTGCTGTGGCTGTTATTCACTACTGGTTTGCCTTGTCCATAGAGGAAAATCCAATTGCAGAGGATTGTCATGAAATAACAGTGCAACATCCAGTGAAATACAGATGCAACCCTTGACACCTTTGGCGCAATGTTCCTTGAATGTCGCATCTCTTGTGAGCACCTGGAAAACAGCAAGCTAGGCTTTTAACATTTCGACCACCTATCCCCCTCCCTTTCCCCATTTGCAGCTCACAGCCGCAAATCCTCCTCCAATGAACCAGAATATCTTTGCAAGTGGATGGGGCTTCCATACGCCGATTGTAGCTGGGAGGATGAGGCCCTGATCAGCAAGAAATTCCAGCACTGCATCGACAGCTTCAACAGTAGGAACAACTCCAAAACCATGCCCACCCGGGACTGCAAGGTTCGTCTACTTCTGTGCTTGTTTTGGGATACTGGAATGCCGTGATTGACACTCTGCACATGCAATTGGCCATTAAAATCCTCTTCCCTTTGATTTGGGTTGGGGTTGTTGTGCCAAAGGGGCAAATCATAGTTCCTGTCACACCAATCCATTTGCCCTAAGACCAAATTGCAGTTTCAGTCACAGAACACAAGGATTTGTATGCAGCTTGGTCATCCAGCTTTAGCTCTAAATTAGAAAAAGACCAAATTTCTTGCTTTGTTCTGCAGCAGACAGATTTACGTTGGGAACATTGCTTACTGTCTCCCATCATAATTCATGTAACAAGTTTTTGAAGGCTACATTCTTTGAGACTGTTGTGGGAGTCGTTTGCAATTAATGTTCTGTATTGACGATAGGAGTTGATATAAATACTTGTTCAAATATATTTTTTTTAAAAAAACTAAACAACCACTGCCTTGCCTAGAAATCCACCTGGACTTGTCATTAATTTTTTTGCATTTGAGGTATATTTATTTAGATTTTTTTTTTATTCCTCCTCCTCAGGAACCTGCTGGAGGCTGCTTACAGCATAAAAACTAAACATAAAAATGACACATGAAAAGATATTGATCAAAATCCGCATTAACATAAAAACATAGACCATAAAAACAGTCTACTAACAGCTTAAAATAATAGTTTACACAGAATAAAATTGTGTTTAAAAATCAACCTCTTATTTAAAAACCTAGATGAGCTGAGACATTTTGGCTTGATGCCTCCAAGAAAGACACCAGGCGAGCCGCAGGGGGAAAGACATTCCATAAATGAAATGCCAGTATTGAAAAAGCCCTGTCTCTGGTTGCCACCTTCCTTACTTCTGATGGGTGGGCTCGGAGAGCTAGGCTTGGGAGACAGATCTTAACTGGCAGGCTAGACGATATCAGAGCGTTTCATCATGTTCTGTGCCCTTCTTTAGCCTAGTTCATGCAGACAGCTGATGAAGCTGAATTCTGTTCCTAGTAGGGTTGCCAGGTCCAAGTTGGGAAATTCCTGGAGATGTGGAGGGTGGAGCCTGGAGAAGGCGGGGTTTGGAGAGGGGAGTGACCTCAGGGGGATATAAAAAGGCGTTTTACTCAGATAGGAGGGCTGTATTGTAGGGAGGGGGTCTCAAATGCTTCGCTAATGAGTTAGGGACCATAGACTTCACCAGTATGTTGCCTTACATATTATCTGTTGCTTTAAATATGGACTACTATGTACTACTTGCGCTTCATGTTGTCTGATATTAGTCCTAAAATTGATTATGTTCTGTTTCAGCATTTCTTCTACTTCGTATTGGATTCTTGCTAATGCTATGTCTTTGTAAATTTATATCTATTTCCCTTATGGCATTGTTTATGGAAATGTCCTTGGTACTGATTGTACTAATCTCATTCTGTGTAATCTGCCTTGAGTCTCAGTGAGAAAGGTGGATTAGAAATGGCATAAATAAATGATAAATAAATGAATAATGCCGTAGAGTTCAGTCTCCGAAGTAGCCATTTCCCAGGGGAGCTAGTCTCTGTTGCTTGCAGATAAGTTGTAGTTCTGGGAGATCTCCAACCACCACCTGGAGGTTGGCAACCCTAGTTCTTGGACTATACCACCTGTGAACGCTGGGGGTAGATGGGTGTTGCAAAGTTGAATGTTTTCCCCTTGAAAACATATAGGCTAGATCTGTTCGGTTAGTGGAGGTGCTTTCCTCCAGCCTGTGGTGCCTTCCCCCTGCCCCAAGAGGCTTGTGTTAATGGCTTGTTGAACAGATCCAACCGCCTTGTTGATACAGAAGACAGGCCAGTATGTTGCATGTGGAGGAACTGGATTCTCTCTCTCTTCCCCCACTTCCAAAGCAACACGGAAGGCCTGTGGCTTCATGCAGCTGAGTGAACGTGAAGAGGTCTTGTTGTTCTAGGTGCTGAAGCAGAGGCCCCGATTTGTTGCCTTGAAGAAGCAGCCTTCATACATTGGCGGGGAGAACTTGGAACTCCGAGATTACCAGCTAGAAGGGCTCAACTGGCTGGCTCACTCGTGGTGCAAGTAGGTGAAGAAAGGCAACCTGTCTGGGGATGGGTGGTGGTGGTGGTGACCTGACGAACTCCTTACAAAGCACAGATTTTTTTTTCATGTGCCCTGGAAACACCACACCAACTGGGCTTGCAGTGAAATCCTCAGCAAAGTTACTCCAGTCTAAGCCCATTGAAACCGGTGGGCTTAGACTGGAGTAACTCTGCTTAGGATTTCACTGTTAGTCTGTGCTGGTGGAAATAATTGGTCTACGTTCCCCATTACTCCCCAGGCCCCTCTTTGGGGGCCTTGTTTCTACGCACTTAAGAGTTGCTTCCACCTTGCATCAAAATCAATTCTGTTCTCTCTGGCTGAGTGGTAGAGCGTGTTCTTTGCCTGTCAGAAGTCCCAGAGTCATTCCCCAGAACCTCCATATAATGGGAAAGACTTTTTCCTGCTTCAGACCTCCGTAAACTGCTGCTATGAAGAATAAACAATATTACATTAGATGGACCATTTTTGCCTGTGTGCCATATTTCTCTCCCCCACCCCGTCTGAATGGGCTTTGTGTTCATGTGGTCAAGGATTTTTGGAACTGACTTTAAATCTTTTTTTCTCTGATTTTTTTTGGGTCTATTTTTAAAACACAGGGTGGGGGCGGGGAGGAGTGATGCAAATGAAATTTTTTTTAAAAAGTAGATTGCTGGATTAGTTCACGTGCCAAATCCAGAAGCAAGAATTGTGTGATAACTTTTTTATTGGGACCAACCCAAATGCCACAAAATGGTGATCATAAACATTCAGGTTCTTCAGGCTGGTACATTGCAAAAGTGGGAGGTGGGGGGAAAAGATTGGGAGCAAAGTAGAGTTTGGGATATGTTGGGAGATCCCAATGTCTGCAGCTTGTAGCCAGAGGCATTTTTAAAATGGAAACTGGGGGCCAAGCTACACATGACGAATGACACTTGAACAGCAAGTGGATTGAGTGGAGGGCAAGCGAACAGGGAGAAATACACTTGCTGTTCAAGTGTCATTCGTCATGTGTAGCTTGGCCCTGAGTCTGTTCATTTGCCATGCAAGTGTAATTCGTCACTTGTAGCTTGGCTCTCAGGGCCAAGCTACACATGACAAATGACACTTGAACGGCAAGTGGATTGAGTGGAGGGCAAGTGAACAGGGAGAAATACACTTGCTGTTCAAGTGTCATTCGTCATGTGTAGCTTGGCCCTGAGTGTGTTGATTTCAGTGGACTTAGAAGGATTGTAATTGTGCTGAAAATACAAGTGTATTTCTCCCTGTTCACTTGCCCTCCACTCAGTCCACTTGCCGTTCAAGTGTCATTCGTCATGTGTAGCTTGGCCCTGGGAAGCACCTCAGACTATGTGATTGGGTTACGTGGCAAAGGGTGCGTGGCAGCTTTCAAGGAGCACCGAAAGCTCATGGGATGGAAACAAACTAAAAAGTTGCTCCCTTTGAAAATACAATGATGATAATTTCATCCAAGAAAATGAAAGCGCTTGAGTTCCTTTTAAGCAGGGCTTTTTTCCAGCTGGAATGCGGAGGCATGGAGTTCCGGAACCTCTTGAAAATGGCCGCATGGCTGGTGGCCCCGCCCCTGATCTCCAGATAGAGGGGAGTTTAAATTGCCCTCTGTGCCACTGGAGCAGCGCAGAGGGCAATCTAAACTCCCCTCTGTCTGGAGATCAGGGGGCGGGGCCACCAGCCATGTGACCATTTTCACCAAGGGCGATTTAAACTTTTAAAAACTCCCCCCCCTTGTTCCAGCTGACCCAAAGTGATGTCATTGGCCCTAGTAGCATGTGCACACTTTGCGTGCGCACCTGTGGTACCAGGGGCACCACCTCCCACCAAGAGTTGCCCCCTGTGCTGGCAACCCATTGAGTTCCACCACCTCTTTCCCCAGAAAAAAAGCCCTGCTTTTAAGGCTAAGGGCAGCAAAAAGCTCGAAATTAAGAGTTGGATCCAGACTTCCGTTTCCGTCAGGGGGAAAATATTCCCCCGCCCCAACGCAGCCCGCTGATCTCCCTGAAATTTTGTTCCTGGGATCACCCAGTGAAAATAATAGGCAGCAGATTCAGGGCAGCCAAAAGGAATAATATCTGCACACAGCCTGTAACTAATAGGCAGTTCACTGTCCCAAGTGGTGGGGAGATGACTTTAAAAAGAATCAGATTCATAGCTCAGTATTTCAGTGTCTGTTGGCCATATCCAGTGGCAGCCTCTCGTGGAATGCCAGAGGCTTCCCAGAGGCATCCAGTTAGGCATTTTAAGAACTGGGACGCTGGTTGCCAGAGGGCCCTGGGTCCGATCCAGGCGGGCTTTTCTTAATGTCCGTGTGCCTTTTCAGGAGCAACAGTGTGATCCTGGCTGACGAAATGGGCTTGGGGAAGACCATCCAGACCATCTCCTTCCTCTCCTGCCTCTTCCACCAGCACCAGCTGTACGGCCCCTTCGTGATTGTGGTGCCCTTGTCGACCCTGACCTCGTGGCAGAGGGAGTTTGAGATCTGGGCCCCCGAGATCAATGTGGTTGTTTATATCGGGGACCAGATGAGCAGGAACACGGTGCGTAGGCCTGCGCTGAGGAGGCGGGGTAACCTGGCCACGCAGTGTGGATCTTAACGCCCAGTTCTTGGGGTGGGGTGGAGGGGGCCCTGTCGCTGCCCTTGTTTCCTGGAGAAGCGGCTGGTCAGCTTGTTGAACTGGGAGAAGAGAAATTCTGAAAAAACTAGGGGCCAGGTTATAGCCATTTGATGTAAACATGTTTGTTTAAAAAAAAATAATGATGCTTACGTTTTTAGCTTTTCCCATGGGAGCATATTTTTGCACCATTCCCCCAATTGCCTTTCTCTGTAGGGAAGGCCAGGTGGTCAGAGGACTGCTTAAGTCTGCCTGTGGTCATAGATCCACAGGAGTTAGTCTGTAGTTGCAAAATAGTAAAGAGTCCAGTAGCACCTTTAAGACTAACCAGCTTTATTGTAGCATAAGCTTGCATGCATCTGACGAAGAGAGCTGTGGCTCTCGAAAGCTTATGCTACAATAAAGTTGATTAGTCTTAAAGGTGCTACTGGACTCTTTCCTAAGTCTCTCTAGAACTCTTCCATGAACAGCCCTCTGGCTGCTGGTGTTTTACAGACCATTTCCCATATACTTGGCCTTATAGCCAGAAGGGCTGAAACTCACTTTTTCTCCTTCCTTCCTGATCTTTAAAAAATGAAGGTTTAAATTTGCAGGGAGCAGAGTCTCACACTTGTGTAAAAGATGGTAGCCGTGCTAGTCTGTCTGTAGCAGTAGAAATGAGCAAGAGTCCAGTAGCACCTCTAAGACTAACAAAATTTATGGTAGCTTTCGTGAGTCACAGGCCACTTCTTCTGATCTTCGTGAGCTGTGACTCACGAAAGCTCATGCCCTACCACAAATTTTGTTAGTCTTATAGGCAATACTGGACTTTTGCTCTTTTCTACTTGTGTAAAAGTGAAATATCTGTAGCAGGGTGGATCTTGATTCTTGTTCTCCCTCCAGCAATTTAACTACCTCAGTACCATATATATAATTCTTTTTCATGCTTTTTTATAACTTATTAATTAATAACTCTTAATGATATTCTCCCCTGTAAGCTGCTTCGAGCAGGTTCTCTGAAGAGGTGGTAGAGAAAGCCTCTAATAAATAAATCGTTGCGTATCATTTCCACATCGCATGCGAGGGACACTCAGTGACTGACCAGGAAAAGTCTTAGGTCATGTTCCCACCTAGGCAGCTTGTAAATCCTTGCATAATACTGTTGTGACAGCTTCTTGTATGCACAATAAAAGTATGAATTGTTTCCCTCATCCTTCTCCTCAGATTCGTGAGTACGAGTGGATCCACTCCCAGACCAAACGGCTAAAGTTCAACGTGCTCATCACGACGTACGAGATCCTGCTGAAAGACAAGGTATGTGGTGGGCTGCGTAGGATCGTCTCTCACGACCAGAATCGGTGACAGGATTTCACATCTGTGTAGAATATCGGGCTCCCGTCTGACATCCTTGGCTTAGCAAATGGCCTTTTTACCAATGGCCTGCCTGAATTACCTGGGACTAGCGTACTCATTTCCCTTGGACAGGTTGCTGATGTATTCTGAGGGCTCTTTGGACCCTGAGCAGGTGTCCCTCAATTAGTAACGGTAGTGAGTCTCCATCCAAGCAAGCTTGCCTATCCCATACCAGTCTTCCCCTAAAATGGATGCCCAGAAGAAGGCAAAGGTGTACCTTGGCCTGTATGAATTGCGCACAGACCTTAGAATGCTTTTCAGTACCGAGGGGTGGATCCTCTCCCTACCTTATTGTTCCACTAAGCAAGGCTTGAAGCTTTCCTCCAGCTTGAGGAGTTGTCCTCCAGCTTAAGTGGCTCTTCCTCCAACAGAAGAGCCACTTAATTTGTATGCTGGCTCCCCAGCTTTGGAGGAAGGCTCCTTGGACAGATGGTTGGATCCAGGGGTCATTTCGTAGAAAAAGAGCGGGAGGAACTCATTAGCATAACTCATTAGCATATGCCACGCCCCTTGCCATCACTGGAAGTGTGTCATTAGTATAACTGATTTGCATATGTCACATCCCCTGACATCACCTATTCTGGCTGTTTTGGACCCAATCCTGGCCACTCAGGGCCAAAACTGGGCCCAAAATGGCAAAAAGGGGCTGAAAATGGCTGAAAAGGGGCACAAAATGGTCAGGATCGGGCGGCTGCTGAGCGGAAGAATGATCCACCACCTGTCAAAGGCCCGAGCCAGGCTGTTTCGGCCCCAGTCCACGCTGAAACAGGCCCAAAATGGCCGAGAGTCGGGTGGGCAGGGCCACCTGATGTGACCTCTTTGGAGAACTGCCAGAACTGCATTCTTGTGCGTTCCCCCTCGAAATGAGCCCTGGTTGGATCTATCCCAGTGATGCCATGTGGGCATGCAGGGATATTTCTCTGGAGAATCTGGAAGCTGGTTGTGAAGCCAGCGTGTTTGAAACCCATATATCATGTTGGGCTCTAGGCTGTCCTGGGGAGCATTAACTGGGCCTTCTTGGGTGTGGACGAAGCACATCGCTTGAAGAACGATGACTCCTTGCTGTACAAGACATTGATTGACTTCAAGTCCAACCACCGGCTGCTCATCACTGGGACACCGCTTCAGAATTCCCTGAAAGAGCTCTGGTCCCTCCTACATTTCATCATGCCAGAAAAGTAAGCTTTTTTTTTTGCGAATTTGCTTTTGACACAGACAGCATGCGGCCGTGATGAAATTCTATCTCCGTGGAGCCTGGAACTGCAAACTGGTTTTTATGCCCTCGCGATTTGTTGTCAGCTGCCTTGAGTCTAAGGAGAGAAGGCAGGTTATAAACATTTTAAATAAATCAATCGCACTGTACATGTTTGTGTGTGTGTGGTAGCACAGCAGATGCACAGGCAGGAGAGCTTGTAGTGCACTGCCCCCCACAATGTTCCCTGTCTCTTTTGCCTCCGAAGGCTTTTCCGTGGGAAGATGGCATACACATTTTTCTAAATTAACCCCCTAGCTCTCCCTCCTCCTTGCCAACTATCAGCCATGCCAAAAATTTTAAAAACTCATTCTGGAATATACAAATCTGGATACCCTTGGATTTGGTGGCAGAGTATTGCATGTCAAGTCTTGTTAAATTTGTCTAATCCTGACCACCCACCCCTATGCCTTGCTTTGGCTGTTAGGTTTGAGTTCTGGGAAGAATTTGAAGATGACCACGGGAAGGGGCGCGAGAACGGCTATCAGAGCCTTCACAAAGTCCTGGAGCCATTTCTTCTGCGCAGAGTGAAGAAAGATGTGGAGAAATCTCTCCCTGCCAAAGTGGAACAGATCCTCCGCGTGGAGATGTCTGCCCTACAGAAGCAGTATTATAAGTAGGTGCCTGAGCTTACTGAGATAAAGTAGTTCTTCCCAGAGTTTGTGCCATGAAATGACTGATAGAGCTAAATTGATTTAAGTTGCTTGTTATTGGAGAGAGGGTAAAAAGGTAAAGGTGCAAGCACTGAGTCATTACTGACCCATCGCATCATGACGTTTTCTTGGCAGACTTTTTGTTACGGGGGTGGTTTGCCATTGCCTTCCCCAGTCATCTACGCTTTACCCCCAGGAAACTGGGTACTCATTTTACCAACCTCGGAAGGATGGAAGGCTGAGTCAACCTTGAGCCGGCTACCTGAACCCAGCTTCCGCCGGGATCGAACTCAGGTCATCATGAGCAGAGCTTGGGCTGCAGTACTGCAGCTTACCACTCTGCACCACGGGGCTCTTGTTATTGGAGATAATTTGTTAGTTAATGCAAGAAAATTGCAGTCAAGAAAGCATGGAATCACATGTGCTGAGGCTTGTATATTGCAACAGATTGAACTTACTTTTATAGAAACTGGTTCACCTTCACTTCCATTCTTGTAGCAGCTGAAGAAAAAATAGCAGGCTAGTCTAAATAATACTGTTCCCTGTTACAAGTGGCCGGCTAATCCAGCTGCACGTAAGAGTGAGAGCATGAGAACATGGGTGTGCCTCTTGCACACTTGCGCAGGAAAGCTCTGCAGAACCATCTTGCTTTTTGCAAGGCCATATGGAGAGAGAGAACGAAAGGGCACAGAAAGAGATGGAAGAGTCAGACTTCCAGATTAGACAAAGAGAGACATCACATATATACACAGTTTGATCTCGTGCAAAGGGAAAAACAGTGCCCCCCTAGTCTCTAGGCATGCTGAGTTGCCTCTAACACGTGTGAGCCCATATCATTCTGCAAAGGAGGCTGCCTGCTGCATCTCTCCATGATTTGCCACATTGGCCTGTTGTCTTCCTTGTCAGCCTCTGTCTCTACATTTGGTGTGTTTGGAGCATACAGTCAGCAGCTTTACCTGTCCTCCAAGGAGGCTACCTGTTGCATCTCTGCATTATTATTTAGGAAGAAATCTGCACTGCTTCAGATTTATCTCCTTCCAGCCTGGAGGAGTGCTTAGATCAGTGACTCGTACAGAGGTACATGGGTTGGCTCCTCGGAGGGTAGTGTTGATTGAAATGTAAGGTGTTTCCGCTTTTAATTCAGCCAGAAGTTTAAAAAAGGCTGCCTCCCCTCTTGATCCCATGCCACAGGCTGGCCGCAAATGGGATCGTGAACATGAGTTGGAACTGTGGCCTGTCAAGGTGAGTCTTGACTCCTCTGATTGGCAGCAGGTCTCCAGGGTCTCACACAAAAGATCTTTCACGTCACCCACTGCCTGGTCCTTTTAACCAGAAAATGCTCTTTGGAAAAGCGTGGCTTATGTGATTTGAGGCCGCTTTGTGTTTCTGGTGTGGTCTAATACTCCCTACTCCTCTTTCTTCACACCACAAAGAAGAAGAAAAATGTGACAACTGACGAATGGGTGACCCACGATGGGACGTTCAAAGCAAGAGACAAGCAGAGGTGGTTTGCCGTTGCCTTCCTCTGCAGAGCAGCCCCAGCCTTTCTTGGTGGTTTCCCATCCAAGTATCTGATGAAGGGAGCTTTGATTCTTTAAAGCTTATACCCTGGAAATCCTGTGGATCTATAAGGTGCAACTAGACTCGAATCTTGCCGTTTCCATCCAAGTATTGATTGTGGATGGCCTTGCTTAGCTCCCAAGCCCCAACAAGCTCAGACTAAGCTGGGTTATTCGCACTGATTTCACGCCGCAAAAGGGGGAAGTCTGATTTTCAGCCAGTCTTAATTTGTTGGCAGGTGGATTTTGACCCGGAATTACAAAGCCCTTTCGAAGGGGACCCGGGGCAGCACGTCCGGCTTCCTGAACATCGTGATGGAGCTGAAGAAGTGTTGCAACCATTGCTATCTGATCAAGTCGCCGGAGGAAAACGAACGGGAGAATAGTCAGGAGATGCTCTTGGTGTGTGGCCTGGCTGGGGACGATGATTGCATGTTGTGGGGGGAGGGGGACAGAAAAAGGTTGGATCTTATGCAGGTGACGTTGTTGGGGATTGGTCCTGTGTAGAATGTCTATGGCAGAGGGGACCCAAATTCATAGCGCTGCAAACCACAGACTAATTTCGAAGCCTATAGGCCCCATTGAATCCCAAAAGCAGATTGGCAATAGGTTCTGAGACTGGTGAAAAGATGGAATTCTGATGTCGAAATTAGGTAGAACTCATTGCAAGAAAGGTAGAACTCATTGCAAGTGGTTCTTAGGTGGCTTTCAAAACAATGTGAACTAACTATTAGACTGATTCGTGGAGGAGAATTCTGTCAAACGCTGTTTGCTTTGATGTCTGATGGAACCTCCATTCCCAGTAGCAGTATATCTGAGCACCAGAGGCTGGGGGAAAAATAGGGAATGGCTGTTGTCTTCATCCTTCTGCCTGCGGGCTTCCTGGAGGACTCTGGCTAGTTGGAAAGAGAATTAGAGGGCCCTTTTGCCCCGATCCAGCAGCTGGATTATTTGGGGGGGGGTGACACCTAAGTGGTTTTCTTTAAATTTGGATGCATTTGACAGACCTGCCTCTTAGGGCTGTTATGGCGTTTAGCTTTAATTCTTTGAGCCTGTAAATCAGTGAGTTGGTAAAAGTGCCAATGATTGTCCAGTTAATTGCTCAGTGGTGCTAGTTGTAACTGAGAGATGCTGAGGATGAAATGGAAGACTTCCTCGTGTTCTGCCCCTGTGTCGGGGAACTTCCTTTTCTCGTTTTGGGACTGCCATCCAGAGCGTGGGCGGGGCTAGGAGCAGGGCCCGCAATGACCACTGCCTCTCCTTCAGTCTTTAATCAGAAGCAGCGGGAAGCTTATTCTTTTGGACAAGCTGCTGACGAGGCTGCGCGACAGAGGGAATCGGGTCCTTATCTTCTCCCAGATGGTGAGGATGCTGGACATCTTGGCCGAGTACCTGACCATCAAGCATTACCCTTTCCAGGTAAGGACAGTGGGGGATGTGGACAGAGTCACCCCTTTTGGTCCATAAAATGACTTGTACGTGTACGTTTAATACATACGTATGAAGCTGCCTTATACCGAATTGGACCCTTGGCCCATCAAGATTATCTACTGATTGCAGTGGCTCTCCAGGGTCTCAGGCAGAGGCCTTTTACATCACCTACAGCCTGGTCCTTTTAAGTGGAGATGCTGTGGATTGGACCGGGGACCTTCTGCATGCCAAGCAGACGCTCTACCCCGAGGCCTGGCCCCCTCCCCAACGGCTTCATCATTGCATGGTCATAAAAGTTCAGCTAACGGGCGGGAACGAGAGACAGTCCACAGAAGGATGTACAAGCCCCATCTAAGCCCAAGAAGGGGAAAGAGCAGGGTGTAAATAGAAGAAATAAAGGAAGGAGAACTTTTCGAAGGAGGCAGCTTTGAATTTTATAACACTTCATGTAGATAGTGGTTGCAGTGTTTGTGGCAAGCAGGAGGAGGGGTACGTTCAATGCCAGGGTGGGCGAAAACACCCATCATGGACTGACCCTTCCATAGGAGTTGTGTGTGTGTGTGTATTATGTGCCGTCAAGTCACCCCCGACCCATGGCAACCCTATGAATGAAAGATCTCCAAAACGTCCTGTCATTGACAGACTTGCTCAGATCCTACAAACTGGAGGACGTGGCTTCTTTTAGGTTCTCGTTTTAGGTCCTCTTTCCCTACCGCCTTCTGCTTTTCCTGGCATTATTGACTTTTCCAGAGAATCTTGTCTTCTCATGATGTGACCAAAGTACGACAGCCTCAGTTTTGTCATTTTAGCTTCTAGGGAGAATTCAAGCTTGATTTGCTCTAGTACCCACTTACTTGTCTTTTGGGCTCTCCATGGTATCCACAGAACTTTCCTCCAGTACCACATTTCAAATGAATCAGTTTTTTTCCAGTCAGCTGTCTTCACTGTCCAGAGGAGCTGAGGGGATAGGAAAAGGTTCTGCCTTTCTTTTTAAAGTGGTGAGGTAGTTCTTCGCGGTCCTGGTTCTCTTCTCCAGGTGATGAGAAAAGACAGGACATGCCCCTTCTGTAGAGGAAGAACGTGGAGACATCTCGAGACGCTTGCTTGGTGGTGTTGGATGTGATCTCCTTGGTGTGCAGGAAAAGAATATGGGGAGGAGAATGTGCTTCTGGTGTATTGAAAGGCTTGTAGGAAGCTGTGTGCTTTCCTTGCTCAGCAGCTTTCGGAGACTGCTGGTTCATCTAGTCTGGTACTGGCTGCTCTGACTGGCAGTGACCTTGCCAGGAGTTCAGGCAGAGAGGGATCTTTGTCCTCAGTACCTAAGAGCATATAGCTGAAGATGCCAGGGACTGAAGCTGGGCCCGTCCCCATGCCAGGCACGCGCTCTGCCACTGAACTCTGGCCTTCTGCAACGGGTCTGTCTTACCCTTTTGAAAAAAAAAGAAAAGAGCCCAGTTCTTTAGACGGATCCTGGCTCTCAGCCTGTAATGGGAGCTGTGTTGTCACCTGGTGCATGCTGACGCTGCCCAGGCACCGTCCTTGGCAGCAACAGGGTTATTTTTAATCGGCTTGTTATTTTTAAAGTGCTGAGTTGCTCCGAGCTGGAGGGAGCTGGAGGGGGACCTGAGTTTCTGGTGCAGCCGGCGTCACCTGGGACTCTGGGGCGGGGGCTGCAGTTACACGTGAGGTCTTTCTCGTCCTCTGTTTTTTAAACCACCGTTCACTTTTGCAGCGCCTGGACGGCTCGATCAAAGGCGAGATCCGAAAGCAGGCGCTGGATCACTTCAATGCCGATGGCTCGGAGGTACGGGATTTGGCTGCAAAGGAGAGGCGGGGAGAGGACGGCCTCAGGAAGGGTGGGAGGGGGGTGCTGAAGGCAGGGCGTCCTATCTGGCTCTCAAGAGAAGCATCTTTGGGAGCATTTTTGAGTCTGGAAGGCTTGGAGGTGAGAAGACGACCAGGAATGGGAAATGTCCTAAAGCTTGGCCCCTGGCTTACTCTGTCATCGGGCGTGAGCTATTTGATTGCTTTTGGAGTTTCAGAAATGTTCCACTGGCAGGGCAGGCACTTTCTGAGAGCCGCATTAACCCTGCCTGCATGAATCATTAAGGGCGTAAATGGAACTGGGTATTGGAAAAATGAGACTGAGATATAGAGGACACCAAAGAAGGTCCCTCTCCTGACTCATGCCGTGGCCTGCAACTGTTGACACAGAATCCCTAGTGCTAAGAATGCCTGCAGCAGCCTTTTGCTGCTAACAGGTGCGCTCCTAAGCAGAGTTGCACCCTTTGAGGCCCACTGAAGTCAGTAGGCTTAGAAGGATGTAACTGCTTAGGATTGCAATGTTAGGGAACAAGCCAGCGAGTCCCTGGTTCAAATCTCACCTCTTCCCTGAATGCACTGGGCAAACCGCTGTTTCTGAGCTCTGTTTACGTTTCCCCTTCCCTTGGCAATCTTGCAATACAGCGGCCTGCAGATTACTGAGGGCAATCGATATGAAGCATTTTTAACACACTGCAGCAACCTCAGAAGGAAATCTGCGTTTCTAGTCCTCCCAAAAGTTGGACCAGCATTCCCGTCAATGACATGCATGTAGTTGAGATATGTGCAACCACAAGGTCCCAACGAAGGATTATTTCCCTTCCTTTTTAAATAAAATGTCTTCTTCCGTGTAGCCTGGAGAAGATTCTTGCTTCCTGCTGCAATTTAAGAATTATTATTTGCATCTGCTTGAAAGTGTTGTGCAAGTTATTATTTGCCAAAATGAAATGGCCAGGGTCAATTTTTGGTGACCCAAAAGCCAAGAAAAAAACCATTTGAGCGGCCTGTTCTTTCCTGTTCAGCCTCTTGCTGTTCCAGTCTTAATGCTCATAACCTAAATCTAGAAAAGAATCCACATAGTACATTTTCTTAGGACCAACCAGATGACATGTTTGCTTATTTTATTTTACGTCATTTATACCCTGCCTTTCTCTCAAGCGGGGACCTAAAGTGGCTAGCATCATTCTGCTTTCCTTCATTTTCTCTTCACAACAACCCTGTGAGGGAGGCTAGCCTGAAAGAATGCGACTTGCCCAAGGTCACCGTATGGGCTTCCATGGCAGAATGGGGATTTGAACTTGGGCCTCCCAGATCCTAGTCTGGCACCCTGACCACTACACCACACTTAACAGCGTTCAAGCTTTCAAGTTCTCCAGAACTGTAATTCAGTCTGGGTTTATGCATCCTAAGCTCTTGTTATTTAGAGTGTCTCAGGTGCCATTTGTCATGTAGCCCAGACCAGCAGTACACCTGATCCGCTTTTCTAATAAGAAACTCTCTTGAGTTGGCACACGGGAGTACCGGCCCCGTGTCCGACTCTTGCTTTACTCGTCTTCCACCTGGTTTGAGGTGGTGCCGCGTGACTGACGTGTGACCTTTTCCTCACGTGCTCAGGACTTCTGCTTCCTACTCTCCACCCGAGCTGGAGGGCTGGGGATTAACTTGGCCTCCGCGGACACTGTGGTGATCTTCGACTCAGACTGGAACCCTCAGAATGACTTGCAGGCTCAGGCGCGGGCTCACCGGATCGGGCAGAAGAAGCAGGTCAGAGGAAGGGCCGCGTGGCCTCTTTTGCGGCGTGCCGTTTGCCTCAAATGAGGCTCCTCCCACAGGCGCCTCTCTGTTGCATCATCTTGCTGTGCCATTAGGGTGGTTGCGTTTTGGTTCCATGAAAGGTGCCTGAAGCAGTAGGCTGGGCAGACTTCAGGAAAATGGGAGGAGGAAGGTGCTGGAGCCTGCTCCACCTATTCTTTTTTCACTTTATGTCATTTATACCCTGCCTTTCTCCCCAATGGGGACTCAAAGCAGCTTATTTTGTTCTTCTGTCCTCCATTTTATCTTCGCAAACAACCATGTGAAGTAGGTCAGGCTAAGTATGTGTGACTGGCCTAAGGTCACCCCCTGAGCTTCCATGGCCAAGTGAAGATTCGAATCTGGAATTCCCAGATCCTAGCCCAACACCGTATCCACTGCACCATGCTGGCTCTCAGCTGGGCCTTTGACTCTAGTGGTTTACCATGCGCTAGCTTTGTGTTTGATCCTTAGGCGCTGATGTTTTTGAGCCTCAAAAAATTACAGTGGGGCCCTTTACAGTTGGGGGTGCTTTTCTACAAGCCTGGGGGACGCCCCAAGTTTGCAGAAAAATAAGAACCATTAAAACAATATTGTGGTGTTTTAAAAGAAACCTAAAATAATAGATGTCTGCTTTTTAAAGATGGGAATGCCACTAAGATCTCACGGAAGATGTTGGTGGCTGTTGAGGGGGTTGCTGGGCAACCCCCCCACCATCATTGCTGAGGATTCCGAGCAGCAGTTAGTGTCAGAGCGGGAGAGGAGGTGAAGCCGGAGGGAAGGGGAGGGAAGCAGAAAAGATTAAAAGGGAAAGTTGAAGATGGAAGAGGGGGGCACAAAAGGGTGGGTGGGTGAGGGAAGGGAGTGGGGGAGAGGCTGCCAGGGGTGGGTGGAGAAACAGAAAAAGGTGGGAAGGAGAGAAAGAAATGAGAGGCTGCAGTCACTGCCGGGGTGGGGACAGGAAAAGCTAGAGGGGGATAGGGAATGGGGAAATGAGATCGCACCTCTTCCTCTTCTATTTCTTCTTAATTCTCCCTTCTCTTATTTCTACTTTTATGGAAAAACCAATAAAACATGTTACAAAAAAAAGAGAGAGAGATTGTGCCTCTTCCCGTGCACAAGACCCCATGGATCCAACACTCATAAAATTCTATTCTCCTCACCTTGGGTATAATTTTGATTTCGGGCTCACAATAATAAAGCAATGTGCCCCCCTCTTCCATCTTGAAGACCAGCTAGATTTCCAGTGTATGAGCTTTCGAGAGTCAAAGCTCTTTTCTGCTCTTGAAAGCTTGTACCCTGGAAATTTAGTTGGTCTTTAAGGTGCTACTAGTTTCAAATCTTGATCTACTGTAGACCAACATGGCTACCCACAGTTTCCCAGGTATTGGGACTAGGTTAGAACTTTCTTTTTTTTTTCTTTTCTTTTTTTTGCTTCCGAGTGTGAGGGTTTCTGCCCTGCTGCTGCAGAAAGAATTGCACAGGTGAAAAAAAAGCCCTTTCTTTCAGGAGGCTGTAACATAGGTGCTAAGATTTGGGTGCCCCTGCGAAGAATTCTATGGGGAGATAGTGTAGCTCTGTAGTAGGGCCCTTACTTTGAGTACTGAAGGTTGAAAAGATCTCCCTTCGTTGGGAGAGATCTTTCTATGAGGTCTTCTTGGAGATCGGTTGGCCAGTCAGAGTGGTGGGCTAGTTGAATGAACAGTCCGAGTTGATGTCTGATAAATTCTTTTGTTCCCACGATTCATGTGTCCTCCCTCTGAACAGGTGAATATCTACCGCTTGGTGACAAAGGGGACAGTGGAAGAGGAGATCATTGAGAGAGCCAAGAAGAAGATGGTACTGGACCATCTTGTGATACAGCGCATGGACACCACAGGCCGGACTGTCTTGGACAACAGCTCTGGCAGATCCAAGTAAGCAAAGGGACTGAGAGCAGACCGTACCTCTTTGAGGTGTGCCACTTGAAAACAGCCATGTCTGTCCTCAGCATACATTTGAGAGCTTCCCCTTTTTTTTACTTGATGTAATTGCAGCTCAAACCCTTTCAACAAAGAAGAGCTAACAGCCATCTTGAAGTTCGGGGCTGAAGATCTCTTCAAAGAAGTAGAAGGGGAAGAATCAGAGCCGCAGGTGGGCCTTCCCTAAGTACGGTGCAAGGAATGAATGCATTTGCAAAATGTACGTCTTGCTTTTCTGCATGATCGGGGCCACCCTGGTGGCAGACAATTAGAAAAAAGAACATTATTAAAACAGATCCTCAAACCAATTAAACCCAAGACTAAAATATATTAGTACAAACACATAGGGCAAAGAGGAGGGGTCACTGAAAGAACAGCAAAAGAAACAAAAGTCTTCACTCGATGGTAGAAGACAGTGATAGGAAAGAGATCGATGGATATCCTGAGGGAGGCAGCTCCATGAATTTAGGGTAGGTTGGAAGTAGGAGGGCCTTAAGGTATGCTGGTCCCAAACCATATAGGGCTGTTGACTGTTTCTCTCTTCTTACGTGTTAGTAGCAGAGAAACCTCACTCCACGTGAGCTTCAAATTGCCCACCCAGTGAGGAGGCTGCCTGCTGCATCTGCATGATCCCCTGCTCTGGCCTTTTTTAGTCTGTAGGCGAACACAGAGCAGTGACTCATGCAGAACAAGAGAGAGAGAGCTCCCGAGAGCATGAATAATTTTTTCCCCTTGCATGCCTCTAAAAGTAAATCTTTGGGGGCATAAAGGGGCAGTGGGGTTGGATCCGTTGCAGCGTTTCCACAGATGAAAGTACTTCAGTCCATGGAGAGCAGCGTTCTTGAGTTCCCCTCTCCCACGGCCACCAAAAATGCCCTCTCGAAATCCTCTGCTGAGAAAGGGATTAAAGTCCTTGCACACATGGAAACTCTTCACTGGATCCGAATCCAGTTCGTTTCCAGTTTTAATTTAGGCGGAAGAAAGGGTGCCTTATCTTTCCGAAGTTTGGGGGATTCTGCGTAAACCCTTCTTCCACATTCTAGTCCAGTACCTTTGGATCATATTGGCTTTTCCCCATAGTTTGTTCTTGTCGTGCTGGTTTGGAAGTTGATTAATGCAGATTCTGTTCCTCAGTTCCTTTTTGTCGACGTTTCTCTCTCGATTTCTGTTCCTGCTGCTTTCAGGAAATGGACATAGACGAGATCTTGCGCATGGCTGAAACGCATGAGAATGAAGCGTCCACAAGCGCAACGGATGAACTTCTGTCGCAGTTTAAGGTATAGCTGTGGATAGGGGGAGATACTGGTCCTAGAACAGAGCAGCGAAAGGGAATGTCTTGAAACGTAGGATGTCTACTAGCCCAGGTGGTTTTTAAAATGGTTTGAATGAAATTCATGGAGGATAATTTGGTTGGTTGCTGGTTAACTGTGATGGCTTAAAATGTTTGGAGGTAATTATTGTTGGATATTGGGGGAAATCACTTGCTGCTTCATGCCCTGCCTGTGAGTTTGGGGGCTATTGCTGAAGACAAGGCGCTTGGTCGGAGCTGGCAAAGCTGTTCGTAGGTCCTCTCTGGAAGTACTTCAAGTTAAATTCTTCTGACTCGCCTCACAGGGTCATGGTGATGATTAAATGGTGTGTGGGGAGATAATAAAACAGCTTGGGGGGGATCATGTACATCATCGTGAGCTCCTTAGAAGAAGGGTCAGATCAGCAACTTGATACTCAGCTTTATACTGAATCCGACCCTTCTAGCCTGGAGCTGTGGCTGGTAATGTCTCCTCAGGGCATTGATTATGCAGGGGTCATTTCGTAGAAGAAGAGCTGCAGGAACTCATCAGCATAACTGATTTGCATATGCCACACCCCCGGACATCACCTATCCTGGCTGTTTTGGACCCAATCCTGGCCATTCGGGACTGAAATTGGGCCCAAAATGGCAAAAAGGGGCTGAAAATGGCTGAAAAGGGCCCCAAAATCGTCAGGATTGGGCCGCTGCTGAGCAGGAGAGTGATCCACCACCTGTCAGAGGCCCAATCCTGGCCATTTCGGGACCAATCCTGGCTGTTTTGGGCCTGATCCTAGCCATTTTGGGCCCAAATTGGGCTGTTTTGGCCCTGAAATAGGCCAAAAATGGCCGAAAATCAGTTGGGTGGGGTCACATGATGTGACCTTTTCGGAGAACTACCGGAACTGTGTTTCTGCATGTTCCCCTCCAAAATGAGCCCTGTGAGTATGTGGTTTGCCACTGAGCTAGGGCCCCTTCCCTTACCCCTTTCAGTTATGAATTGTTGCGATCACTGGGAAAACTTAAGAGCTGTTGGGTCTTTGGACTCAGGTTCCAATTTCTGCTAGGCCGGGGGTCCCCACTGTGGTACCTGTGGGCACAGTGGTGCCCGCCAACGCCTGTTGTGGCACCTAGAAAGCGGGCTGGGCCATCTGGGATGTCAACCCAGCAATGCTTTTGGTTGGCCATTGGAGATTTGGTTGGCTGTGCAGATTGTTACAAACTGCTTTGGTAGCGACTGCCACCACAGCAGAATGATCTTCGCTGTGTGACTGAAGGTAAGCTGCAGCAGCCATTTTGTGGCTGGTTCTACCTCCTGAGGCAGCCATTTTGTGGCTGTACCTACCATGCTGTGTCAGAATTCCGGGATCAAAAAGGTTGGAGACACTGTTTGAACTTGTCCAGTGACTTTAGAGAAGGCATCCTCTTTGAGCCTCAGTTTTCCAGTCTGTTACTAGAACTTTCCACCTTCTCACCCCAGCAAGAGAAAGCAGCTTCTAACATCTGAAAATGGGCAATGAAACTGGCTCACAAGAACAAAACGAGAGACGTTTTCCTTCCAGGTGGCAAACTTTACAACAATGGAGGAGGAAGAAGCGGAGCTGGAAGAGAGGTCACAGAAGGACTGGGATGAAATCATCCCTGAAGAGCAGAGGAAGAAGGTGGAGGAGGAAGAGCGCCAGAAGGAACTGGAGGAGATCTACATGCTCCCCAGAATTCGCAGCTCAGCTAAAAAGGTACAACCGGAATGATGTGAGCACTGCAGGGTGGTTGTGAAAAGACAGAAACGGTCCCGAATGTGGGACCAAATCGAGTTTCCCAAGAAACTCAACTGCTTAAAAAAAGAAAAAGAGAGCACGTTTCCACCTTGAGTCTCACATAGAAAGAAAGTGGGTTAAAAAAATGGTGAATTAAGTTTCTAGCCCTTGCTGTTAGAGAGAGATGTTTGAAAGTGTTCAGGCAGCAGCCATTTAAGACTCAGATGGCGAAGGAGTGACTAGTTGCCCTCCTTGTCTCAAACACTCTGACGAGTGATGGAGAATAATGATAGAAATTGTTCAATAAATGCTGAATAAATTGTGGAAAGCTGGCAAAAGCCATGCGCTTTGCTGAATTTAGCTCTTCTTGAAGAATGTGGGTTACCTTGGTGCAGAAACTTTATTTTTGAGGCGTGGTATAACCAGGGCTTTTTTTCAGCTGGAGTGCAATGGAACGGAGTTCTGGAACCTCTCAAAAATGGTCACATGGCTGGTGGCCCCGCCCCCTGTCTCCAGACAGGGGGGAGTTTAGATTGCCCTCCACGCCTCTCCAGCAGAGCAATCTCAACTCCCCTCTGTCTGGAGATCAGGGGGCGGGGCCGCCAGCCATGTGACCATTTTCTCCGAGGGCAACCCACTGAGTTCCACCACCTCTTTTCCCAGAAAAAAAGCCCTGGTGGTAATGCACAGCTGGGTGTACTGACAGTTGGGCGGAGCGAGATGTGATTGTTTATGTCACCCATCCTTCAGCATACATGGTGCGATATGAAAGGACAGGGCCATGCCTCCAAAGAGAGTACAGCCTCAGTGCTGGCATTCAGAGAGGGGAAGGGGGTTGGCGTTGAGAGAAAGAGAAATGCTAGTGGGAGCAACTGCTAGAATTGTGCTGAAAGCAAGTGCAGCCTTTCCCTCCCACTCCTGTTGCATTGCAGCACAACCAGGCCTCACAGGAGCTACTACAGGAGCACGCTAGCTACTGCTTTGTTACAGACAGGCTGAGAACATTTTCCGGGGCACTTCGACTCAGCTACCCGAAAAACCGGTCCCCGTAACTGGAATCTTGATCAGGTCGTGAAGTGATCGGGCTTTGGGTGCCCATTTGGAATTTTGCTGGGACCTCCGCTGTTGATCTCTCTGCTCTCAACAGGCTCAGGCAAATGACAGCGATTCGGACATCGAGATGAAGAGGAAGCTGCAGAGGTCTTCGGGCTCGGAAAGCGAGACGGAAGACTCGGATGATGAGAAGAGGCCCAAACGCAGAGGGCGGCCTCGGAGTGTTCGGAAGGACATGGTGGAAGGCTTCACAGACTCGGAAATTAGGAGGTTGGTGAGGAGCTCACTGCCAAGGGATAACAAGTATGGCCTTTTCAGAAAGTGGTGTGGCATTCCCTAAGCTGAGGGTCAACCCACGGGCTTGGTCTCTACTTTATCTAAAACGTTTTATACCCTCCTATTTTATTCACTGATTTTTAAATGAATATCCTATCCCCTTAGCCTAAAGCAGGGCTTGCTCACTTTTTCTTTAATGAGAGGTTCTTCTGTGTAATGAAAAAAGTAATGAAAAATAGCCCGAGCTACTTCCTCAACCCTTGGCATGGTACCATGTTTTGTTTTGGCCTAGATATAGTACAAGAACTTGAAAGAGCCCCAGAAGTGAATGTATCAGTTAAGCAACATAGTGAAAGTACTACAGAATAAAATCCGTTAGAGCAGGTCTTTTTGTGAATGTTTCCTTCGTCTTCCGAAGGATGTACAAACTACCCTGCAACAGCTGGTGAGCTATCAATCAGTCATGAGCTACCTGTTGGAGACCCCAAAGGCATTTGGGGTGTCTTCCATCAAAACAAGCACACAGTTAAATAAACAGAGAGACAGTATTGTGTAGCGGATAGAGTGATAGACTAGTGTCTGGGCACCCCAAATTCTATTCTTTTCTCCGCCATGGAAGCTTGCTGGGTGATCTTGGGCTAGTCACACACTTGGAGTCTAACCTGTCTTACTGGGTTGTTTTGAGGAAGAAAATGGAAGAGAGGAGAATGATGTAAGCTGCGTTGGGTCCCCATTGGGGGAAAGGCAGTGTATAAACGAAGTAAAATAAAATATTACGACCCCACTCAGACACTACAGCCAGTTGAAAACAGAATAGCTGTCCTGAAAACAGTTAAGATTGTGAGAGCAACACCGTACAAACCGTATGAAATGTATAATGCATCGGGAATGGAAAACGTCAGCCGCATTCCTCCAACCAGCTTGTCTGCACCAGCCAGACAGGGCAAGATCCAGCACAGTGCAGGGCCCCCACTCTCCCATCTCTGCAAAAAGTCCTAGAAGAGTATGAAAGACTGCTGAGACCCTCAGATGTTTTCAAGGCTGTTTTCAACAGTAGTAAAAGTCAGCAATGAAAAGCAATGAAATTAACAACAGCAATCGACCTCTAATGCAGCAGGGAGGTTAAAACAGCTAAGAATTGAGGGCTTTTTTTCAGCTGGAATGCGGGGGAACGGAGTTCCGGAACCTCTTGAAAATGGTCACATGGCCGGTGGCCCCGCCCCCTGATCTCCAGACAGAGGGGAGTTGAGATTGCCCTCTGCCGAGGGCAATCTCAACTCCCCTCTGTCTGGAGATCAGGGGGCGGGGCCACCGGCCATGTGACCGTTTTCTCCGAGGGCCGCCCACTGAGCTCCCCCACCTCTTCTCCCAGAAAAAAAAGCCCTGTAAGAATTACTTTGAAACCAACAACTCACAAGTATAGCAAGCAAAAAATGTAGATTCGACTATAACAGGAAAAGGGATTCGGGAGAACCAGTAATCTGAAAAAGCTTCGGCAAGCAAATAAGGCTTAACCTGGCAGCGGCAAGGCGTTAATTTTGGTGTCAGGTGAAGGTGCTGCTCACGTGAGGTGCCAAGAAAGGGCAGGCCTCTTTCTTCTGGTGGGCTCTTAGCTTTGGGTGTGTGAATAAAGGACTGTTCTGTTCGCCTGGGCAGGTAGGGATGGGGGCCCAGCAGACGTCTCTAAGATGCTCTTTCTTTCAATTCCTTCAGGTTTATCAAGGCCTATAAGAAGTTCGGAGTTCCCCTGGAGCGGTACGTGCAGATAGATTTGGTCCCTTGAGAACCAATCGGTTGACTCGGTTTGTTTTCTGAAGCCTGCGTTTCCCAACAGCTGGATGTTTCATTTGATGGGGATGAAAGCGTGGAAGGGGCGGGATCAGGGGGCGAGGCACATGTCGCAAGCCCTTTCCTTGCTTTCTGGCCTTCGAATAAAGACGTTTGAGGAGATACCAACAGTATTAAAAGTAGAAGAGTTACAGGGCAGTTTGAGCTCCCGGGATGGTCAAGGGGGGGCTAATGGATAGGGTGTTAGACTTGGGTTCAAATCTCTGTTCACAGATTACTGTTTACTAGAATTCTCCTAAAGCTCTTTTTCTGCCTTCCTCCACTTCTGCTTCAACAATAATCTGCCATTTGTTCAGGTTTCACTCTGAGGCAGGTGGGGGAAGGTCCGTGGCTCAGTGGCAGAGCATCTGCTCGGCATGTGGAAGGTCTCAGGTTCTATTCCTGACATCTCCATTTAAAAGGCTAAGGTATATGATGAGAAAGATCTCCTGAGACCCGGGAGAGCGGCTGCCAGCCTGAGCAGACAATACTGCCCTTGATGGACCAGTGTGTCTGATTCAGTGTAAGGCAGCCTCATGCACACAAATGTTACTGTGTGTATAGTCTGGAGAGCCTCCCTATCAGGAGGCTGGAAATCGATGTGGATTTCCCCATGGCTATCTTTTGACCCCAGGATACTGTTTCTACAAACATAATACACAAAAGAAATAATGACATTTCTAACTCAGAGCAACAAGACAGGCTCCATGTCATGTGACTTAAACAGTGTCTTTTTTCTGGGGGCATTAAGGATCCATTTTGTTTCGTCCCATCTCTTCAGACTGGAGTGTATTGCCCGGGATGCTGAGCTGGTGGACAAGTCCGTGGCTGACCTGAAGCGCTTGGGAGAGCTTCTTCACAACAGCTGTGTTTCCGCGATGCAGGAGTATGAGGAACAGTTGAAAGAGAACCCAACAGAAGGTGAGTCCAGAGTTCAGCATTTTGTTCATGTTGGTTTGGTGTAGCTGCTCGGTAACCTGGAGGGTGTTTGCAATTTTGCCACTTGGTTTGAAAGAGATCCACCTGCGGACGCCAGGATCACTGTTGAACTCAGTGGGTTGCAGAGCCGGGAAAGTGTTGGCCCCCTTTTGGTGCTTGCGAGTGGAGTGAACAAGTGACTTGTGTTCCTTTCTGATAATTTGTATTTGAAACATGTTGGGTGTGTGTGTGTGTGTGTGTGTTCCTCTTCAGGCAAAGGGCCCGGAAAGCGGAGAGGCCCCACCATTAAGATTTCCAGCGTCCAGGTGAATGTGAAAGCTATCATTCAGCATGAAGAGGAGTTTGCAATGTTGCATCAGACTATCCCGGCAGACCTGGAGGAGAGGAAGAAGTGAGTTTTGGAGATTCCTGGGCAACTGGATAGGAAGTATGTGAGGACGGCCGAGGGAGAGCCCCACCTGGTTGGAATCACCTTGGCATCATGTTGCTTGTTTCGCTGACTTGGGTAGCAAAATATCCATCATTGCGACGGTCGGGCAAAAGGCCTTGACTACTGTAAGGACCCTGCAGTGAGCTCCCTCACAGCCTCATTGACTCTCCCTGTCAATGTAGGCCAAGTAATAGGGCAGGCTTTGCATCTGGGGCACTACTCCCTTCCCGTAGGAGTGATCATAAGCCATTTTTGGAAAGAAACGAAAGACAGGCAAACTGGAATGGGGACGGGGGAGGGGGCTGTGGCTAAACTTGCCTTGGTCTGGGACGGGGTAGGTTTTTCCATCCACTTAGCTGCAGCCCAAATTGCAGTTTCTTTTCTTTGAGAACGGAGCCTTCCCCTTCATCTGGGTTGTCCCATTGTAGCTGTTCCTTACCTGGTCACGCTCGGCGGGGACCAAGAGACAGAACTTGGCATGTCGCTTTTATAGAAATAGGCTCTGTAGAAAAGGTAACTCTGTCTCATCTAGATCAAAGACCCGTCTCTTAGTTATGGAAGATTTAGATGGTGGACAACCACTCCCTGTCCGTCCTTTTCGTCCTCCTGCCAGAGACGGGTAGAGAACGATACTACGGTTAAGGGGCTTCTTCCCATCTGTTTGCTCTTGGGTTGATTCTGCAGGTTTTGCCTCTCTTGCCGCGTCAAAGCTGCCCATTTTGATGCTGACTGGGGAGTGGAGGATGACACTCGCCTGCTCCTCGGAATTTATGAGCACGGCTACGGGAACTGGGAGCTTATCAAATCGGACCCAGAGCTGAAATTAACAGACAAGGTACAAGAATCGTCGCGCGCACCGCTTCCCCCTCTCCCCATGTTTAGTTTCTTCCAGTGTCCTTTGCAAAATAACACAAGCCCAGTGGCCCCTTCAAAAGAGCAACATTTATTTTAGCATGATCTTTTTGTGAGCCTTCCCTGCTGAAATAACTGCTGTTGGTCTTTAAGGCGGCGCCAGGCTTCCGTTTTATTTTGTCACAACCGACTTAACGTGGCTGCCCCTCTGCATTTCCTGGCAACCAGCATCAGAGCTCCTGTAGAAGAAGAAGACCGTGCTGGCCAGTCATCCAGTGCACACAATGAGTGATTTCGCACTCGTTGGATAATGCACTTCCAATCCTCTTTATAGATCATTTGGAATGGATTTTTTCCGTGTGCGGAACAAAAAATCCACCTCAAATGATGGATAAAGTGAATTGAAAGTGCATTATCCAACGTGTGCGGAATCACTCAATATGTGCAACCAGCTGATCAGAATTGCCTCGGCAGTTGACATGTCTTTCCCAAAATGCTTTCCTCCTAGATCCTGCCTGTCGAGCCAGACAAAAAGCCCCAGGGGAAGCAGCTCCAGGCCCGAGTTGACTACTTGTTAAAACTGCTCAAGAAAGAACTGGAGAAGAAGGATGGCGTGAAGGAAATAGAGGAGGTCAGTGCTTCCAGCCACCAGGCACTGTAGAGGAGGAGGTCTTAGAGCGGGACCACAAGTGACGCCTGACACAGGTTGGACACTAGTCAGCTTCCCTCAAGTTTTGATGGGAAATGTAGGCATCCTGGTATTGCAGCTTGGCTCTCTGACTCCTGTCCAATGGACTTTTCAACTGTCACTTGTCCAACATTCCGCCAAGCTGCCGACATTTCCCATCAAAACTTGAGGGAAGCTGGCAAGTGTCCAACCTGAGTCAGGCATCACTTGTGGTCCCGCTCTTAGACTGTGTCAGGGGGACGTGTCCATGTGTACGAATGTCCAGCGTGATGTAGTGGTTAGAGCGATGGATTGGATTGGGAAGACCCGGGTTCCACCCCTCCCCACTCTACCATAGAAGCTAACTGGGTGACCTTGGCCCGTTTGGAGTTTGGAGAGAAGGAAGAGCCAGGTTCCCAGTGATCAGAGAGTGGGAAGGGGGGAGAGGTACGTTCAGTGCTCTTGTGAGCCTCACATAATCTGTCAAAGGCTTTAAATCACAATGTCTACCGTGTCCTGTTTCCTGACCTAACTGGATTGTCTCGTGCCATAGAGCAAGCTGAAGAAGCGGAGGCCCCGTGTCAAGAAAGAGAACAAGTCTCCCAAAGGAAGGGACGAGCAAGGGAATGAGCTCTCCTCCCCTCGGCACTCGGACAACCCTTCGGAAGAGGGCGAGGTCAAGGTAAGCCAGCTTCAGGAAGCTTGTTGCATGGCACAGCTGCTCAATAAAGATCTACAAACACAGGTGAGAGCTGCTGTAGCACAATGGTTAAGTGGTTCGGCTGCAAATCAGCACTCTGCTGGTTCGAATCCACTCCTGCCATGAGCTCAGTAGGTGGCCTTGGGTAAGCCGCTCCTCTCAGCCCCAGCTGTATTGTGGGGATAATAAATAACACTAACTTGTTCACCGCTCTGGATGAGGCACTAATCTGTCTAGAAGAGCGGTATATAAGCACAGTCATCATTTTACTGAATCAGTTTGTTGGTGCATTATGGTCAGTATTGTCTGCTCTGACTGGCAGCCTCTCTCCAGCGTCTCAGCTGGAGGTCTTTCATATCACCTGATGCTTTTAACTGGAGGTTTATGTTTGAGGGAATGGAGCGGAGGAGCTTTGGTCACCCGCGGTAGGAGCAGGGTTAGCCTCCTCCGCTTCAGCAGTACCCCCACGTATTTTATTCCAGGAAAGCCAATGTTTGACATTCCTGTGGCAGCCTGTGCAAGGAAATAAAACCACGTACTGCTTCAGTGAGAGGAAAAAACCTGCCCTCTTCCCATGGCTCTGGGTGCTGTGGTCCCTTGTGGACAGAAACGAAAAAGAAGCAGGTCCTCAAGGAAGTCTGTATAACGGGACCCAACGGCAAAAGGACCCTAAATGAGTAACTGATAAGCATCGGTCATGGGGAGCAGGGGGACACATAATGTCCCCAAGCGTTTTAGCCAGAGCTTTTTTTCTGGGGTAAGGGGTGGTGGAACTCAGTGGGTTGCCCTCAGAGAAAATGGTCACATGGCTGGTGGCCCCGCCCCCTGATCTCCAGACAGAGGGGAGTTTAGATGGCCCTCGGCGCCGCTCCTGCGGTGCGGTGCGGAGGGCAATCTAAACTCTCCTCTGTCTGGAGATCAGGGGGCGGGGCCACCAGCCATGTGACCATTTTCAAGAGGTTCTGGAACTCTGTCCCCCCCGTGTTCCAGCTTTAAAAAAAAAGCCTTGACTTTAGCTCTGTTTGCTCCCCCTTATTTAAATCACTTGTGTAAAGAAGTCTTTTGTTTTGTCCATCCTGAATTTACTGCTCATCAGCTCCATTGGATACCCTCACGTTATAATATTTTGGGAAAGGGAGAAAAAGTTCTCTCTGTCCACTCTACCCCATGCGTATGTCCCCCCTTAGTCATCTCTTTTCTAGACTGAACAGTCCCAGGCCCTTCAGCTTTTCCTCATAGGAAAAGTGTTCTAGCCCCTTGATCATCTTGGTTGCCCCTCTTCTGTACTTTTTCTAGTTCTGCTATATTTATTTGTTAAAATAATGTTTTTATTATTTTTTTATTAAAGGGAAAGGGAAGGCAGGATACAAATAAATATTATATTTGTATCCCGCCTTCCCTTTGCAGCTCAAGAAGGCATACATTTTGTTCCATTAAAACTATAAACGTAGAATAATAAGAACAGTCCACAGGAAACCCCATCCCAGCATCTTTAGTTCCACTAAATCTCTTCACAGGCAAGCTTAGTCTTTCAGCGCTTTCTGTCACCCCTTTCTCTCTCACACCAAAACTTCCCCAGGGTGACCATTCCATAAAGCAGGAAGGGTCTCTAGAGAAGCAACGGGGGTGGGGAGGGAGGCAGTTGAGAGAGAAATTGGCACACAGTCGTATGGAAAGCTGTGGCCCTTCAGAAATGTGCATTCCAAGGCTATGAAATACTTTAAAGCAGGGATATTCACAACGTGGGTTGCAGTGAGCCACATTCACAACTGCACCACATTTGCTTCCATCCACACAATTACACCCAGCAAAAATTGCGCCACGTTTGCTGAGGTTCGCCGTTTACCAATCCTCAGGCAACAACTTTTTCAAGGTTGGAACCAGCTTCCAACCGCAAGCCCCACCGGGCCAGGGTCTTACCTGCTTTCCTGAAAAATCAGGCAGGTGCTATGCTGAGGAACGGTGCTCAGAAGTGCCGCAGGTGGCAAGTCAAAAGAGGCTCCTGAGCCAGTGAGTATTACTGCTTTAAAAGTTACAAGCAGTGCCTTGACTTGAACTTGCCAACAAATTGGCAGCCGGTGTCGTCGTCTTAAAATTGACAAGATGTGCTGCCCTCAGTTGCCTCCCCCTCCACAACAGTAACCAAACTGTAGAGTTTTGAACCAGTTGTAGTTCCTTGGTTGTCTTCGAGGGCAGCCACACCCAGAGCATCTTGCAGTAGTCCAACTCTGAGTGTGCGAAAACATGGATCAGTATGGCTGTGCTCTTCTCCTTCTTTCCAGGAGGATGGATTGGATAAGAGCCCTTTGAAAAAGAAGCAGAAGAAGAAAGAGAATAAAGAAAACAAGGAAAAACAGGCAACGGGCAGGAAAGACAAGGAAGGAGACAAAGAGAAGAGGAAAACGGACAAAAAAGAGAAGGTACTGGATATCTCACCAGTATGGTCCAGACTGGCTTGATCTCGTTACATCTTGGAACCGAAGCAGGGCTGTGGTTAGTGCGTGGATGGGAGACCGCTAAGCCCGTCCAGGTTTGCTGGATGGCCGAGGCCAGTCAGATCTTGGAAGCTAAGCAGGGTCAGCCCTGATTAGTTCTTGGATGGGAGACCTCCGAGGAAGTCCAGGGACTGTACGCAGACGGTGGCAAACCACCTCTGTCTGTCTCTTGCCTTGAAAGCCCAATAAGAGGTCTTCATAAGAGCTGCAACATGACACCACCTTACACACGCTCACGCTAGATGAATGTCATATAGACATTTGGTATTCCTGACTTGGAATACACAGGAGTATTCATCATCTGACGGCTTCCGTGCCTCGTTGGTCTTCATTTCCACCCCCTCCCCAGCAAACCCCCACCTACCTTTCTGGGTTTGGTACTTACTAGGCTACAGGGAGTTTGAGAGAGTTACAGTTCCAATCCTTTTCATGTCTCTCCTGCCAGGAAGTGGGAGACCGGTTTGCAACGCAGCAGGGGCCTGCGGCCTGATTTCCTGTTTGGGGAGACATCTGCGAGTGGAACTCTTGCTCTCTGCCACCTTCCCCAGCTGTCCTCCAAAGAGCTAATGGGAGTTTGTCTACAGGGACTTTTAGTTTCTCAGTGGGAGTGGATGAGCCAATCATCTCTCAGTAGCAATGTAGAAAAGAGTCCAGTAGCACCTTTAAGACTAACCCAACTTCACTGTAGCATAAGCTTTCGAGAACCACAGCTCTCTTTGTCAGATGCAAGTGTGCACGTGAGACTGCTTGCATCTGACGAAGAGAACGGTGATTCTCGAAAGCTTATGCTACAGTAAAGTTGGTTAGTCTTAAAGGTGCTACCGGACTCTTCTATTTTGCTACTACAGACTAACACGGCTAACTCCTCTGGATCATCATCATCATAATTTATTATTACAGTACCAAGACCAATATACAAAAATTATGTTACCAAACCACTTATCAATAAAAAGAAAACCCATCCGTTTTTTAAGAACTTTTAAAATTTCATGCCGTTTCAAAATTAATGTACGGAATCTGGCTCCTTGCCATGTGATCATGTGGTTTTCATCGGCTAAGAGCCAGCAGAGCTTTGCATTATTTGTAGTTATATGACTGGGAATCCTATCCAATACTAGAGTAATAATTTTTAAACGAACCTCTCCATAGAATGGGCAACTGAAGAACATGTGCTCTGCAGACTCTACCTCTCCCAAAGGGCATAAACTCCTCTGGATCAGTAGCAATGGACTGTCCAATTTAGCTGGTGCCCCATTCTGCTAACCCCTGATGGCCATCCCTGCTTGTAGATGTGAATGGACTATCTCAGATCCACCAGCACGGAGAAATCTTTTTAAGTTTCCTTCCAGAAGACTGTCTTGTTCAGATCCCACATTTCACTTGGCAGGCAATGAAGAGAGGGAAGGGGATGCCCCCTGGCTTCTAAGATTTCAGCAGGCGGTGTTTGCAAAGTTCTATGCATACTTTCACAGCTGCAGGTCTTGAAACTTGAAAAGAGAAGGTCTTTCCTCCCCCGGAACACCGCATTCTGATTCCTGCACAGTCGCATCACACACACAGCCCTGCCATAAGCCCAGCAACCAATTTTTGTTCTCTCTGTAGCTGAAAGGTGGCGAGGCCAAAGCCGGTGGCAAAGGGAAGAGAGTTCAGGGACCCGTTCACATCACCGCGGGGAACGAGCCGGTCCCAATTGGGGAGGATGAAGATGATGATTTGGACCAAGAAACCTTCAGCATAGTAAGTTCTCTTTCCGCCAGCCCAGGGGCAGGGGGAGAGGAAGGAAGACATCAGGGTTGGCAAGCAGAGGCTTCCTCAGAATTCCAGCTACAGCTGTGAGCTTTAAAACCCGCTCTATATTTTTGTTTTCCCAGTGGGGCTGCCTGTTTCTTTAAAAACCCTAGTTTACTTGCCTTCTCTCTCCCCCACCCCCTGCGTCCCAAAGACTGCTTGACCTTGCATGGTCAAATGAACTGTCTGGAAGGGCGGGAGATGGCTCCATCCCCCACCATCTTCTCGTGCTGTTCCCCCCCTTCCCAGTGCAAAGAGCGGATGCGGCCGGTCAAGAAGGCCCTGAAGCAGCTGGACAAGCCAGACAAAGGGCTGACGGTGCAAGAGCAGCTGGAACACACGCGGAGCTGCTTGCTGAAGATCGGCGATCGTATTTCCGAGTGCCTGAAAGTCTATTCTGACCAGGAGCACATCAAGCTCTGGAGAAGGTGAGCCGCCGCCGCCACCCCTCCACCTTTCTCTCTCTGCTTTGGGTGACAGTTGTCTGTCTGCATCTGTCACTCTCTGGTGTGACCGAGAAACATCCCAGGGCAGAGCTCAGCAGACATGGCTGGTGTGTGATTCTGTGTGCAGAGTAAAGGGGCTGAAATCTGGGACACAGATGTGGGGATGGCTTCTCCCTCCGAACCTAATGGAGGTTTTTGCAAAACACTGGCTCTTCCTCCACGTGCAGTCTTGCTGAAAGGTATTTGGTCTTCGGAGATCACATAAAAGAGCATGTACAGTAGGGCAGTGCTGCCGGAAGGGTGGGGAGGCAAGCCTTGCCTAAGGCCCGGTGCTGAGTTCTTGGCAGAGGCCAGATTCACACCAGGAACGTCATGGTGACATGGTACCCTCCCATCTCTCCCATGATGACTGGACAAATGTCTCGTCTGTTCTGGGTTTCCCAAGCGCTGAGATCTTGTTGCAGGAGTGCCAGAATTGTTTCACTTAAGAATATTAGCTTCCGTTTTGATTTATGTAGATTTTTATTCTGCCCTCTCTCTGGGGCAGAGGTGGATCGGCTGTTAAGGTCCCGGTAGGCTGAATGCCTGTGGGGTCTTGCTCCCTTTGCAGGGGCTACCCTAGCACCCAGGGAGAGATGGCCTTCATGCAGGGCAGGGAAGGAGAAACCTGGAACAGGGAAGGCCAAGCCACATGCAGCCTGGTTTTGTGGCCTAGGAAAAGATGGAGGGAGGGCGAAGTTCCCAAAGAGCCCAGAGTGGGATACGTCTTCTCCACCACCTCCAATTGAGCTTCACAGTTCTGTGATGGCAGAAGAGTCAGTGGCCCAAGGGCATCCAGCAAGCCTCATTGCAGACCGAGGTTCTGAACCCGGGTCTCCCAGCGCTGCATGCAGCGCTAACCACTCTTGTGCAGGTCGTATTTGCCGCTCACTCCAACGGTGTCTAATGGAATCTCAGGAAGGGGTGGGGGTGGTCTGCATAGGATTTCCAGCGGTTTAGGGGTTTTCCAAAGACCGCCAAGGGACAGAGAGAGGAAAATCAAAGGACGGTCCAGCAGTTTTGTGAAGGCAATCTGTTCTCCCTTTGGCCTCCTTTCAGAAACCTGTGGATATTTGTATCCAAGTTTACGGAATTCGATGCCAGGAAGCTGCACAAGCTTTACAAAATGGCTCACAAGAAGCGGTCCCAGGACGAGGAGGTGAGATGGAAGAGGGATGTTGGTACGGGATATGGGGTGGGGGGAGCAGGGATAGACGAGGGGGGAGATTCCTGAAATTCAAGCAAAATTGGGAAGAGTCCAGGAACCAAAGGGATCCTTCTTGACGTGACTCAGAGGGAGGAGCCGGGGGGGGGGGGGGGCATCATTCTGGCTGGATGGTCCTTCCAGAAGAGATGCCGAGGACTTTGGTCTCAGCGCTGTTCATTCATTCACTCATGGATGCTTAACTCCCAGTTACCTTAAGCAAATGACCCGGCTTCCCCAATCGCATGCGCTTTCAGTAGTATACTTTTCAGCAGAATAAAACAAAAGTTCATAGGTTCTGCATAATGTGCCCCCGTCATAGAATGGCTTCTAGGGCTGGTTTCTGTCTTTGTTGTCTAATAGATGAGGAAGAGGTCGATCGGGCATAGAGATACAAGCGCTTGAGGAAGTCCTCTAGCTGATAATGGGAATTGTCAGAAATCTTACAATGTGGATAAGATGGGATAGGATATGTGGCTCAGCGGGAGGCGTCTTCCTTTGTGTGCAGAAAGGACTCCGGTTTGCACTCTTAATTTGGTTGTGCATCTCTGTCCTGCTTTTCTCCCCATTGGAGACTCAAAGAGGTCTGCCGAGAATCACAAAGATATAACTGAGACAGATGAAACCAACCAAAAAACCAAGCAAAACCCCCAGCACCATGACAAAATCCTGGGTCCACCGTTCTGGTTCACTCAAGCCTAGTTCACAGGCTACGAATGCCCGGCTTTATTACCTGTAACAGGCAGGGAAGCAGAAGCGGAAGCCAGGTCTCAATAGCTGGCAGAGAAGTTCCCAAGAGTCCCTTCCCAGTGTCCTGCATCTTCAGCTAAGGGATTTCGGGTGGCGGCCATTGGTAAAGTCCATTCTCTTCTGGAGACCGGGGGGAGCTTTTGCCTGTCAGAGTAGAAAATACTGAACTCAAGGAATCCAATAGTCTGACTCGGTTGAGGTCAACTTCCTGCATTCCATTGACCTGTCCAGAGCCAGCAGCCTCAAGCTCCGAGTTCAGATTCACTGTTAACTTCTCTCCCTGCATCTGACTGCAGCAGGAGCAAAGGAAAAAGGAAGAAGCGGCGGGAGGAAAAAAGCTCTTTCGACAGGAGCCCTCCGGTTCCAGCCGTGATTCTGTGATGTCCCAGATCCCCCACGGCCCTCATGGTCAGAAGCTCCACCCGCCTCCCGCGCATCATACCCAAATGCACGGGCACCAGAGGGATAACTACAACCACCCGAACAAAAGGCACTTCACTAACGCAGGTAAGAAAGCAGGAAGGAAACCGGTTTTCCGTGCAAGTTTTTGGGGAAACTCGCTGTGTGGGTCTTGCAAAACATCTCCAAACGTTTCCACCCCTGCCTCTTCCCCCTGACCCCAAACAGCCCAGCCTGAATGGAATTTCTAGTTTTATTTTCTATCTACTTTGTGTATCGCCTGCCTTTCTCATTGAAACTCAGGGCGAATTACAAAATGTAGAAAACAATTCAATCAGATGGCATAATAAGCAAACAACCAAAACTGTCTAAGGCTTGACATACCATAATAATCCTTGATAGTGGGATTACAAAGGTAGAAGACCAAACAATGCACAGAGTGGTGAACTGCAGTGCTGCAGCCCAAGCTCTGCTCATGACCTGGCAGAAGCTGGGTTCAGGCTGACTCAGGCTCAAGGTTGACTCAGCCTTCCATCCTTCCGAGGTCGGTAAAATGAGTCCCCAGTTTCCTGGGGGTAAAGTGTAGAGATGACCGGGGAAGGCCATGGCAAACCACCCCGTGACAATAAGTCTGCCAAGAAAACGTTGTGATGTGACGTCCCCTCCATGGGTCAGTAATGACTCGATGCATACACAGGGGACCACCTTTACCTTTAAGAGAGAGATGCTGAACATGGATTGGTGGCAGTGGCTGAAAATCTCCATGTATTGGCAAATGTTATCTGTGTCATAATTACATGCAGGCTTGTGGCATGTGAAGCAGACCGCACTGTGTTATCTCCCCCAGGCTGGGATAGAGATAAATTTGCAGCAAAGATGGAAATTCTGCAAAGTACGAAAGCAAAGTGACGGGAGAAAGTCCCTCTTGCAGCGGAAAGGGGTGGAACAAAAACCCAGCTGTTTGTGTGAGAGGAGTCTCGGTTTTCAGGGCAGAAAGAGAAATTGTGTGTGTGTGTGTGCACGCGTGCGCAAACCACTGCATGGAAGCGAGCCTTCTGCGGAGCTGCTCTCTTCCTTGTCTAGACCGATGTACAAACTTCCAGAATGCACTGAACCTCATGAGCAGTTGGGGTTTTTTTCCCCTCGCCCTAGCTCTGCAGAGTGCTGATTGGTTGTCCCTCCTGCCAATCATTACACCAACCCCCTTTCCCTGTGTGCGTTTTAAGTCTGAAAAACCGAAACTGCAGTGGCTTAAATAAAATTCAGTAGGGGCGGGGGGATAAGAAATCAAAAGCCTGCCCAAAGCATCAGACAAGATCTTTGTAAACTGCTGCTCTTTGTAAACTTAATAGCAAAGAGTCCAGTAGCACCTTTAAGAGAGAGCCACAGCTCTCTCAAAAACTTATGCTACAATAAAGTTTGTTAGTCTTATAGGTGCTACTGGACTCTTTGCTATTTTGCTACTGCAGACAAACACGGCTAACTCCTCTGGATCTTTGTAAACTTAGTATCCCTTCCACCCCAGATCTGCACTCTTATGTGGCTGCACCATCCAGGGAGGAAAAGAAATCAATAATGGCATATATTGGTTCTTTCAGCTCATCACCTAGAGCAGGGATTTCCAGTCTTATTGTCCCTGTGGGCATTTGTAGAATTTTGAGAACAGGGAATAGTCAGGACAACAAAATGGCTGCCATGGAGGGTCATGACCAGTCAGAAAATGGCTGCCATTGCGTACAGGGGCCAATCACAGCCTTCTCCTATGAAGTCGGTTATTTCTGGGTTCTCCTGCTCTAGTGAGGTGATGGAAAGCCAGATAGTCTCTTTTGCTTTCAGGAAAAGATACTTTGGAGAAGAAGCAAATGGGCGCTGGGAAACCCACGGGTGGGCTTCATGGTGCCCACTGGCGCTACCTTGGGGATCACTGTCCTAGAGTTACCGTAGAAACTTCCATCTTGGGGGTGGAGGTGTCTCCCTCAGTTTGAGAAATGGCTGACCGAGGTTCTTTTGCATGCAAGGGCAACTCTTTCTCCCTCCCGTTGCGCAGATCGAGGCGAATGGCAGAGGGAGCGCAAATTCAACTATGGTGGCAATGCCAACCAGATGTGGGGCGGAGAGCGGCACCATCCGTACGAGCAGCACTGGTACAAGGAACACCACTACGGAGACCGCCGGCAGCCTCATCGCACTTCGAATTACCGGCTGAACAACCTGTCCCGCAAACGGCCGTACGAGCCGTACAACAGTGACCGAGACCACAGAGGCCACCGGGATTATTACGACAGGTGAGACCCTGCCCTCTTAAGGGCCTTGGGCAGTGGTTAACGTGGTCAGCAATTGAAGGTCTCCGCATGTTATTTCCTCCCTCTCTCTGCTCCTAAGAGGAGCCAAAGTCTTGCTCTGTTGAACGATGCTGGAATTAAATATGAGCTGAACTCTCCTAGCATGTTGGAGGGAAGGTGGCATGGCATGGCCCAATCTTGTAAGCTAAGCAGGGTCTGACGAGATCGGGCTGTACCACAGCATTCCCTATCCCCTGGCCTGCCCTTCCATAAGCCACCCAGCTATTCTCTGGCCACTTGTGTCCACCAAGTTCCTCTTAAAGTGTGTCGGGGTTGCCAGGAGAACATTGTCCTGGCCCTTTAACACGTTTAATTTGTGGGAATGGACAGTTGAAGCTCTTCATGGTATGGAGGGAAATAACATCACCTGGCAAATAATACCCCATTAAGCTTCTGTGAAAGGGACAAGACATTGTTCTCTTGGCCTGTTGGCAACCCTGGAGTTGATACCCCTGTGCTCTTCCACAGAGATTGGAGGGAGGCATGCCCACAGTAGGGCCGTGGAGGGGCTACGGTGCAGTTGGAGGGCTGCATGCTTTGCATGCAGAAGATTCCGGGTTCATTTCCTGGCATCTCCAGTTAAAAGGGTGATGGGAAAGCCCTCTACCTGAGACCCTGGAGAGATTCTGCCAGTCCGAGTAGACAAGACTCGATGGAACAGCCCCATAGAAGTCAGTATCCTGTGTTTAAATTGCTTCACAATACAGTGCTGATAAAAAAGGCCAGGACAGAGTGGTAGAGCCATGTGCTTTGGTTGCCAAAGGTCCTAGTTCAAGGTTCTCATATAACAGCAAGGCCGTTTCCACACGGCTTACCTTGTTCTGGAAAACGGCGAAATCTCGCGAGAAGACGCTGTTATCACGTCTTCTCGTGTGATAACAGTGTCTTCTCGTGCGATTTCGCACAGTAACAGCGTCTTGTCGCGCGATTTCGTGTGAGATTTTGCTGTTCTCCGGAACAAGGTAAGCCGTGTGGAAACGTCCCAGTTGAGAAAAACCTTCCTCAGCTTGATACCTCATTTCATGTTCATATGACTCATGCAGGGGTGCAGCAGTGACCTCCGGCAATTCTGTTGTGCATCTGTATTAGATGTGACCGTCCCCTTCTGCTGCCGATGCCGTGGCACAGCAGAATTACGGGCCTTTTAGGAGCCTTCAGGAATGCTCCTCTCTCTTCCAGGTCATGCTGATGTGCTGTTTGGGAACAGCTGAGCAAATGCAGTTAGTAAAATGAACCAACCTGGCAAGTTAGCCTTCAAAAAGAGGTTCGGGGGCTCTTCCATGCTTCCCTGTCAGAATCACTTACACCTTAAAAGAAAAAGGCGGGCACAGTTTTGTCCAGCTTGCCTACGTTGATCTAAGATCGATTTTTGTGCTCTACCAGAGATCAGGCAGGTGGCTGTTTACGAGACTGAACTCAGCTTGAAGGATGGGAGGTTTCATCTCTTCTGAGCTTGTTTTTCTGTTCTTGTTCTTGTTTCTGCCCAGACATCACCATGATTCCAAGCGGCGGAGGTCGGATGAGTTCAGGACCCCAAATTATCACCCGCAGGACTTTAGGAGGATGTCTGACCACAGGCCTCCCATAGGTTACCATGGCCAAGGCCCCTCGGACCATTACCGGTCTTTCCACCTTGACAAATCAGCAGATTACAAACAGCCGCTCCCCCTTCCTCACTCCCAAGTCATGGACCCTCGCTCTCCACCGTCACAGAAGTCCCCCCATGACGCCAAGTCCCCCCTGGATCATCGGTCGCCGCTGGAGAGGTCTTTAGAACAGAAGAACAATCCAGATTTTAACTGGAGCGCCCGGAAGACATAGAGATCAGGAGAGGAGAGGAGGGAGACCCATACTTGCTCCGAGGTAAACAGCAATTGCTGGTTTACCAGGCCCTGACCTGGAGACTCCGAACAGGTTGCCCTTGGACTGGGCTCTGTGTCTGCGGAAGGATCGTAGGAGCCGGACTTCGTCAGGGCATCTGAATTTCTGTCCTGATCTCTCCTCCCATAACCCCACTGGCCGAACATCGGGAGTTGCTTTCCTTGCGCCCAAGCGACCTGTTGGGGAAAGGCAGGGCCTATCGGTTTTTTCCCACCCGCTTTCGTTCGTGTGCCTAAAGTCGGACGGACTCTCATGAACGTCGGGGAGTTTGCAGTCGGGCCCCCCCCAAGTCTTGGGACTTGAATGTCCGGCTGGGTGGGAAACAAGTTGTGCGGCTTTGGTGTTAGGATTCGAAGTGCTGCTGGAGGGGTAAACACGTAGGGAGGAGGGGGGGACGTGGACGCTGAACTCGGTGGTTCAACGTGTGAAATGGGGGCTTTGGGGGGAAGATTGATGAGGAAGGACTGAATCCCGAGCTTGCTGAAGTGGCTCTTGAGTAACCAAACCTGAATCTTACTATGGGCCTTCTAAACAGTGGGCCTCTCCTGGAGTACGCTGCCAAAAAAAAGTGAATTCTTCGCCCCACAGAATAGTCCTTTTCCTTCCAGGTTCACCGTTTCTCATGCCATCTTCATTTCATTGTGCTGTATACGCAGCCAGAGGAAGCTAGTGACAGAGTATTAGGGGGGGGGGTCCCTTGAACTCGGGGAGGAGAGGGGTCTCCATGGGTGGGTTAAATAACACCTTCAAATGAGGGGGAGAGGAAGAACTGAGCACTTGAGTGTGGCTCTGTGGGAAAGCAACCACGTTACCTGACAGAAGTTCTTGTGCCCCCCATTTCCTCCACTTCTGCTCTCGACAACCATCGTAAAGCTGACCTGGACCTGTGGCACTGAGAGACTTTCCCAGCAGCAGAGAAGCACAGGTTTGTATCCCGATATTAGATCTCTACAAGTGTTTCAAGATGGCCGCCTGGGTGCTTCCTGTTAGAGTACAGGTACCCTCCAGAAGGGATGGAAGGGCACAGCACAAAGAAGGAGCCACTTGGCTGAGAAGGGACAGAAATGGCCAGCTTAACTCTTAGGCAACAAGCTGATCGCTAACGCCGAGTCAATCAGCCATCGCTGCTTGGTGAAAATGTCATGTGCATCAGCTCGGGAGGAGCTTCATTCCCTGTTGGGTTGTGCGTGTACAAGAACCGCATCCCAAATCTGTGTGCTGCTTCAGGATTTTAGGCTGGTTCATCTCTCAGACTCAGGAGAAAGAAACCGAGAAGCCCTCTTCGATGAGCCAGCTACGTATTAAGGCCTGAAGCGTTAGGATGAGAGGCATTCCTCAAATTCATGGTTTGAAGCTGGCGCTCCATCTCAGCTGCAGGTGCCAGCTTGCACTTCCATAATGAACAAGCAGGACGCAACACACACACCCCCTTCACACACCCCTGAAACAAATCCTGCAAATGGTGGTTTGCTTTCTGGTGGGCCCAAGTTGTACTGCTGCGGCCAGGTTAATTCGAGAAGTGTTAAGGAGTCATATCCCTGAGTGTTTTGACTTTTCAAGAGTGTTCAGCCTGGGAACCTGTCGGATTCTGAGCGTCCTCCGTGATTTGAATAAGCTGTGATAGTAGGAAATACACTAGGGGTTTTTGAGAGGGTCCTTTTATTTTCAGATGGGGCGTCTGGCTTATAATGTGAATTCTGAACACATCTCCCCCTCCTGACAGGCCTCTGTCCCAATGAAGGATATTTGCGTGCCATAATGTTGTAGCTAACAACAGGACTGACAAAGAGTTTGTGTGTCTGTGCTTAAGTAACACCCAATCCTCAAAGTATTACAGGAAAGTAAGCTCAGCGGAGGTTGATAGGGGTTGCATTGAAGTAAGGTGTCTGCAAACATGGAAGAGGCATTTATTTCCCTTGTTGGTGTGTGTGGGGGGGTGTTTCAAGGAGGATGGTGGGGTGATCAGCTATGGTGAAGGTTTAATCTACGACTTTTTAAAAAGTTTGCACTTAATGGAGAAGGATTTATCAGGGCTTGACAAACACATTGAAAGGATCCGATTAAGGGGAAATAATAAGCACAAAGCTTCGAGGCATTTCTGCTTTTTATCTGAATAGGGGGAATATGCATTTTTAAGCCAATGGTCATAGTATCGTCTGCTATGCTTATTCCACCACACGTTCGTTCACCCCCACCCCTCAATTGCTTGCAGTTTGCAGGCATGAGAAAAAAAAATCACACACTTTATTTCTGATATTCTCCGTAAACGGTATTAAATGCTCAAGCCGAAAGTACAGAGAACCCTGGCTGTGGGGTGGGTGGGGGTAAAGGATGAATGCTGGATTGGTGTCCATTTTGGGTGGATAATTAATGGATTATTTGGGGAGGGGGGAGGGAGAGAGACTTGCTGTGACCCATTTCAGTGACCCACAGCACAATTTTGGTCTATCCATTGCAGTGTCCCCAGTAAGCAGGACAGAAGAGTTGTTCCTCACAAAATCATGGACTTCAAAGGGGAAAAGAGAAACCCCTGTTGACTCAAGAAAAAAAGAAAGCAAAACAGTAATTAACTTATATTTGTGACAAAACATTGCCACTGTCCTAGTGATTTCTGATGTAAATATGTTGTTTATAGAGTATGTATTAAATTTTCCTACATTGTAAAACAGTTTGATTCTTGTATATTAAAATGTGACACAGACGTTTTCACAAGCTTTTTCTGGCTCCTTTTTGTTGGCTGGCGACAGGAGAAAGATTCTAGCGGGGCTTATCGTGTTAAGAATTTTGATCTCCGATCTATTGTCAGACCAAAGGTTTTGCGCCTCTGGGAGGATTCCATGTGCGCCTTCAATTTTCCTTTCTTGAAATGCTCTCTGGAGTGAGAAGCGGTGTTGTGCAGAGATTAAGAGTACTGAGCTAGAGAACTGAATCGTGACGATTATCACATGACCTACGCTACCTCACAGGGCTGTTGTGAGGATAAAATGGGCAAAGGAGACTGACTGTATGTTCAGTCCTGGAAGGACAGGATTGATTTTTTAAAAATGTGATAGGCTGGGGAAGCAAAAGATTACTGTTTGCTTATTAGCATGCACTCCCCCAGATGGGGTAATAAATGTTCAGTGTTGGCCTAATAATAAATTGCATTGGAAACTTTGGCCTGTTCCCCATTACTTCTTAGCCTTTGGAAGAAAGTGCCGGTATTGCATAATAAATCTGAAGGATTCATTGGAGACAGGATGGAGTTATATCATGGGCAGCTATGTGAAACAAAATTATAGAACCAGTAATAAATAATATTAGGGTTTAGTGTGTGTGTGTAAGTATAATAGATTAATATGAAAGTCATTGTGTATAATTATCCATATTTCCACAAGTATACCACTTGTTAAAATAGCCTGCCTTTGTGGTGACTAATTGACAAACATCCATCAGTTTAGTTTTTAAAGAATTAAAAAAAAATAACTTGCTGGCTGTTCCCTATTTCTCCTCCTCATTTGCCCCCCCCCCCCGTATTTGCCACACTTGGGATATATTTATTTACTGCATTTATACGCTGTCTCTCTTCCCAACGAGGAACCAAAGCAGCTTACCTTTTCCAGTTTTTCCTCACAAGAACCCTGTGAGGTAGGTTAGGCTCAAAGGTCACTTTACAAGCTTCCATGGCAGCTGGGATTCGAACCTGGGACTCCTAGATCTTAGTTTCATCCTCTTAAGCACTACACTGGAAGAGCCCCGTGGTGCAGAGTGGTAAGCTGCAGTACTACAGCCCAAGCTCTGCTCACAACCTGAGTTTGATCCTGGCGGAAGCTGGGTTCAGGTAGCCGGCTCAAGGTTGACTCAGCCTTCCATCCTTCCGAGGTCAGTAAAATGAGTACCCAGTTTCCTGGGGGTAAAGTGTAGATGACTGGGGAAGGCAATGGCAAACCACCCCATAAAAAGTCTGCCAAGAAAATGATGTGATGCAACGTGGGTGAGTAATGACTCGGTGCTTGCACAGGGGACTACCTTTACCTACCTACCTTAAGCACTACACTTTCAAATTATGATTTTGTCAGTATTTTTACAACTTTTAAAGCTGTAAAATATAAAATGAATTGTGGGAGAAGAGGTGATGGACATGAGAAAATAGACTAAACGAAGACACTGTTCTACTGATCTGGCTGTACCTATAATGTAAATATGAGAATCTCGGTGACTTTTAAGAGAGACCCTCGTATCAATAATAAATCCTGGATTGCAGAAGTTTCTCTGATCTGGCATTGGAACCTTATCCTCCATCAACTCATACCTCCTCTGAAAAACATCACTTTTTCACAAAGTTTCCCCTGATCAACTTTACAGGAGTAGTTCCTTCTAATCCGGAGACCAACAGTTTGCGGAACATTCCTAAGCTGCCACGCTCTGGTTTCTTTTTAGATGTGTAAATTGACCTGGTGGGTGGGTATTGTTTTAACCTCTCTGGGAGCTGGGCAGGAGGATTAGGATATATATAAATGTACACAATTGTGAATTTGTGAACAGTAGTATATTTACTGGTCCACTGTGTGGGTTTAGATTCACAGAATCTGATTAATGGCGAGTTTCCTGCTCCCCAGTTTCTAACACAGATACATGTGGCACAGGGGTCTGGTAGCTGCAGGGCACTGTTTACCTGAATTAAAATCGAAGGAGCAGCTTAGTATTCAACAGAACAATTGCCTCCCAAGATGGAGGCTGCCTGTCAGGTCTCTGGGTGAGTTTCTTTGAGCCAGCCTTCCAGTGCAAAAGCAGAAATCTGAGTATGGATTTCCACCAGTGGAGTGAGACTTGCTCATCTCTCCACTGCAGCCCAAAATGCTTCCCTTGAAGTCTGCAGTAAAATAGCCCCCCTTTCGTGGATTTTTTTGCTGGACCCAACCCATAGGATGGGTGCTTTGAATTCGAATCATTTCACACAGTACATTCGGAATGGGTGAAGTATGTATCAAATACAGCATAGAGGAGTAGTAGTGATGGTATTAGTAGTAGTAGTAGTAGTAGTAACTGTGCTTATATACCGCTCTTCTAAGCCAATTAGTGCCCCACCCAGAGCTGTGAACAAGTTAATGTTATTATTCCCACAAAACAACTGGGGAGCTGGGGCTGAGAGGAGTGGCTTACCCAAGGCCACCTACTGAGCTTATGGCAGCAGCGGGATTCGAACCAGTAGAGTGCTGATTTGCAGCCGAACCATTGTGCTACAGCAGCTAGGCTACAGAAGAGGCTAGTCAGACTAGGATCTGGGAGATCCAGGTTCAAATCCTCCCAGTGTGCCTTGGAAAATCACTGGAGGCCCTCGTGCTCTTAGCTTAACCTAACCCACAGAAAAGTTAGTTTCCTTTGGAAGAAAAACTTTTCTGTGGGTTAGGTTAAGCTAAGAACATGATTTAAAAAAAAATTATAATACTTAACTGTTCTGACAGGGTAGTTGTGAGGATAAATAGGTCCCTGTTGGGGAAATGAAGTAAATAATGAATGCAGATGACCATCAATTTAAATAGTTCGTAGGGTTGCAAATAAAAATTGTGCAAGTACTAATGGGCGGCAGGGGCAGCTGAAGGTCTCTTTCTGCTCCATATATGGTGGTTTTCAAATGGGGAGAAGGAATTTTTCTGGGAGAGAAATGCTAGACTGAATTGTCCAGAATAAAACTGATCTATATCTCCCCCTTTCCTGGTGATTTGAGCTGACACCCTGCTGTCCAGAGCCGGAGAGGTTGGTTCCAACTGGACTCCAGCCGCCAGCTCTGAGGTCTTTGGGTCATTTTCTTTCTCTCGGGTCTACTTATTTTTTTTTGCAGTGAAAGGTACCTCCCCCCCATCCCCCGTGCATGGGAGGGACCCCCAAATGAAAGGATTTTTCCACACCTGCAAGCGCTGGAGCCAGGCTGCTCCGTCTTGCAAGCAAGAGTGAAATTTCACAGCTGGGACATGTTCCCCAAAGAGACAGGTTTTATAATGGAAACACTGATTCAGCCGTTTACTCCTGCGTCTTGGCACGGGTGAACAGTCTGGTTTAGCAGAGAGGCCCCAGGCTGCACAAGGGGAGGGGGGAGATTTTAACTTAAAACTTTAAGAGCCGTTCAGGCTCGGGCCTAGGGTCCACCAAGTCCAGCACCCTGTCTGCTGCTAAGTTTCCCAGGTAGCCCACAAGCAAGATAGAGGAGCCAAGGTTTCAGTGTGGTTGCCCCCTCCCCAGCAAACTGGTATTACCTCTGGACCTGAAGACAGCCAACATAGACACTGCATTGAACAGCCACATTTTTGTCTCATTCCCCTTTAAAGCAATTCAAACATGCGGCCACCAGTACATCTTGAGGCAGTGAGTTCCACCAGCTAAAGTATACATTATGTGAAGTGCTTCCTTTGGTCTTGAAACCAGCAGCCTCTTCATTGCTGACCGCTGCTGCTGGCCATTACGGACCGGCATCAAACCCTCTAATTCAGTGGTATGCAGTCTGTGCCTTGCAGAGACCCACTGTAAGTCAGAAGAGCCATATTTACTTTCATTCCTAGCAAGAGGCCTACACCTCAGGGAGGTTTGCAGCTTAACCATTCCTCTGGCAGCAGCTACTGTCACTCACTCTACACTGGGCTACCCCTGGGCCTGATCTAGAAACTACAACTGGTCCAGAATGCGGCAGTGCGGGTCCTGACCAGTATATCCTACCAGTCACATATCACACCTGTCCTGCGCCAGCTGCACTGGCTTCCGGTTGAATTCCAAATCAGGTTCAAGGTGTTGGTTCTTACCTTTAAAGCCCTGAGTGGGTTGGGACCGGCATATCTTCGGGACCGCCTCTCCCTGTATGTTCCCTGGAGACCGCTTCGATCAGCGGATAAATGTTTACTGGTGGTCCCCGGCCCTAAGAAAGCCTGCCTCACTTCAACCAGGGCCAGGGCCTTTTTAGTCCTGGCCCCAGCCTGGTGGAACGCTTTGTCAATGGGGACCCGGGCCCAGCAGGACATATTATCGTTCCGCCGAGCCTGTAAGACAGAGCTGTTCTGCCCGGCGTTCGGTGGTTGAAGGGGGCAGTGCCATGTCAGCCTCCCACCTTTGGGGTGGGTGGGGGTTCATCCCACCATTGCACCTTAATGTATTTGGTTAATTTATTTTATTATTGTTTATTGTATGTTGATTTTAGAATTATTGTTTTCTTGTTTTTATTGATTTTAACTGTTGTTCACCGCCCAGATCCCCTGAGGATGGGCGGTTTATTATTATTATTATTATTATTATTATTATTATTATTATTATTATTATTATTATTCAGGGTGGGGACCACCTGTCACAGGAACTGCCACATGCAGCTCCTGAACAATATCAGTGCTTTAGTTGGTTAAAAACATTTTCTTGAAGTATATCCTCCATCTTTGCTGTCTAGCCATTGAGTTCCAAAGTACGTATGCGTGTCTGAAAATTCAGCATGTGCCTGACTATGCTGTCAGGTGTTTTCTAGCCAGCCAGGCTGAACTGGTGTTGGTAGATTCTGGAAATCCCAAATTCCAAAATGCTTTTTAGATCCTCTGCCATAGAGATCTGCAACCTGTGGTTCCAGATGCAATCACAGTTTACTACAGACGATGGTCATATCATGGGAAAGTCGATAACGCTTGGCACTGTTAAAGGCAGCAGGAAAAGAAGACCCAGCATGAGATGGATTGGCTCAACAAAGGAAGCTGAGGCCTTCAGTTTGCAAGACCTGAGCCAGACTGGCAATGATAGGAGATGGGAAGTGATTTGACAGCCATAACACACACAGTAGGGGTCTGCAACCTATGGCTCCAGAAAGAAATATGGCTCAGTACAGAACCAAATATAGCTTTTTACAAACAGAAAACGAAATATTTCAGGTTAAGGTACTCAAGTTATGTATAGGGAGGGATAAATTGTTTGTCCCATATTGATGACATTAGAATGAATAAGTTAGAGTACAGGATATTGAGAATATTACCAGTATTATTACTATTGAATAACATGCCAGGAATGTATTAGTTAGTTGATAAGTGAAGGGAAATTGACTTAGCACTGTGTTATAATAGACTAGCTTAGAAGAGTGTGAAAGTATATGTTTAATTGACAAAATAAGTTGAAATGAGTAGGGGAAGAATAGACAAAGGGTTGGAAAACTGTTGGAAGTCAACAAACGGGGGGGGGAAAGGGAGGGGGTTAGAACTGGAATATTAAAGTAATTTGATTGTTATAAATGACAAAATATTTCTAATTCCAATAAAAATTAAAAAAAAAAAGAAATATTTCAGGTTAAGGTATAGAGGCAGGGTAGGGGGGTGCTAGAATCACCAGTTGGTGAAGGGGATGGCAGATTTTATTATGGGACTGAAGAACATCAGAAAGGGAAATGACAGAGGTGAGCAGTTGCCAGTAACTCAAGTGCAACAGATTTATGCACTAAAAAAATTGTACCCAGTACTCCTGGATATGGGTTGGGTCCAAACAAAATTTTCTGCCTCTCTGGCTGCACTGATCTCCCCAAACTGGTGGTCTTGGGGGAGAGGGGACCTTGAGAAATATCATGAAGAGAGTCAGAAAAGGGAATTGGTGGAAATTGCCAATTTAATCTGGATCCAACTCAGTTACTACGTTTATTGGCATAAAATAAAGTCAGACAAAATCAATAATCAAAATCAATAATCTCTCCAGATCTTAAATTTTGTAGTCCCTAATTTTCATAGCAATCCAAAGAAATCTCGCTACTGTGATGGTGATATGGGGGCACCGATCGGATAAAAGAAGGAAAACAATTCTCACTTCTGGGAGGCTATACCTGCTATGCAAAACAGGGTTAATTAGGACTTCCCATATTTGGATGTAAAGGTCACATTGGAGCAAAAGGTGAGCAATCGACTCTGGTTCTGTGTTACTGCATTGGCAAGTTCTTTCGTGGTAGGGCAATTTCGCAAGTCTCCCATAAAAGCTGCAGACAGGAAGACATTAAATCTTGCTAACATAAAGGCACGGCATAAATGTGGGGCTGTGAGCTGTGTAAAATAAGTAGCTGGAAGCCGCGGGCTCAGTGTTATAGTGAACTGCAGATTTCGAGTATAAGCTTTCAAGAGTCCAGCTTCCTTTGTCAGATATAAATAGGGAGCTTGACCCTAGGAAGGTTATACCTGGAAATCTTGTTAATCTTTAAGGTGCTACTGGACTCGAATCTTGCTCTTATAAATGGTAGGCAAAGTTATTTCAAAATTATTCGGGATGTTGTTACAGGTTTGATTTGATGACGTTTGCTCATCTAGAGACAGTATCATGATGTTCAGACACGACACAAATTGAATGAGGGATTGCAGAGTGCGGCCAGGGTGTGCGTGCACATGTTGCAGTGCTGTTTATAACCTCTAATTCTGCCCTGAGCTTCACAGGTAAAGGAGGCTTAAATCCTGGCTTCTCAGATCAGCGGCTTTTGTACCGTAATGTGCACAGAGGTGCTGTGGTGTAGTGGTTAGTGATAGATTAGGACTTGGGGGACTCAGGCTCGATTTCCCGCTCTGCCATGGAAACTCACCGGGTGAGCTTGAGCCAGTCACACACACTCAGACTAACCTTACCCCTCTGCGAGGAAAAATGGAGATGAGAATAATGTATGCCCCTTTGGGTCCCTACTGGGAAGAAAGGTGGAATGTAAATAAAGTAAAATAAATAAATAAATCGCTTCCTTGATGCTGGTGGGGAAAAAAACCCCTAGCTATTCAGGGCAATGACCAGGAAAGAAAGAAATCCCCCCCCCGCCGCACACACACTTTACATCTACTGTTTAATTCTTACATTTATACCCTGCCTTTCTCTTTAGCTGGGGACCCAAAACAGCTTACATCGTTCCAATCTCCTCCGTTTATTCTCCCAACAATCCTGTGAGGGAGGCTAGGCTGAGAATGACAGGCCCGAAGCAAGTTTCTGTGGCACAGCAAGGATTTGAACCTGCCTCCCAGATGTTAGTCTGACGCTCTAACCACTACACTGTACTGGTTCTCCAAAGAAAAAGGATGTTGTATAGATATGTCTGTGGGCAGGGTTTCATGCACACAAAGACACACACACACACACACTAGTTCATAATACACTTTAAAGATTCCATATATAAATAAGGAGTCACGGCCATGATGTTGGGAAGGGGAAAAAAATTTACTCGAATTTTCATCAATAAATAATTTACAGTATGTACATTAACACCCCACAAAAGTCCTACGCGTACACAAAAGGTGGAAGGGAAGGCAGGATGGTGAAGGTGATTTCTGCCCTGCCCTCTATTTTTTAAAATCTGCTGGGTCTTCATTGGCTCTGCTTCACCTGTAAGCCAGAACATTACCAAAATAAAGTGCTTTCTCGAATCTTTGATCATTAAAACAGGGATATCTCAACACCTAAGAAACACAAAGAAACAGTCACAGATCCCACATGCGGGGAGTAAGAGGGCAGATTCTATAGAGTAGGATTAGTTGAGAAGACCCATCACCACACACACAATTTCATCTTTTAAAAAAAAATTTCCAGTGGCAGGCAAGTACTCCTGTGTCACGTTGCCGGTGGATTTGGATAACCTTCCCAGCAGGTGAACCCATCCACTACAACTGTTTGTATGAACACAGCCACAGAGGGAGTTTAGATTCCTCTTTCTTTTTGTGAATTTCTTCAGAAGTCTGGCTCAAACATGAGCATGGACAAGGCTTATGGTTTGAGTCAAATGATTCCCTTAGTTATCTAACTTCTTAGGACCTCCACAGTGTGTTTCAATTTGGCCTCATTTGGGCATTGAATTTTATTTACAGCCCTGAAATGTCATTTTTTAAAGTCAAGGCCTTCCATTCCAGTCTCTTCTCTGATGGAAATCTGAATATTTCCATTACTTGACAGAAACTCTGTTTTAGAAGGAATTGGAAGAAGTAAGATTAAACAAAAGGTTTTCACCTTAGCTGGATCCTGCACATCCATAAACCACAATTTGCATTCTGTGTCCTCAGTGACGTTTTTATTTAGTACTAATGACACTATCTGCAGTACTACAGAAGATGCTAAGTTGCTATCCGGGCAGCTATCTGGTGACCAGTTTGGTGGGGCAGCTATCTGGTGGCCAGTCAACAAGGAGAGCATTCACCACAAATTTTGCCTCTAACAATCTTCTGTGACATTGCAAAGGATTGTGGGTCAGCTATCTGGTGACCAGCAACATGTCTTTGGCTCACCATACAACCATCCTCATTGGTTGAACAACATTCTAACAAAAATCCGTAAGTCAGATCGGCAAAAGAATTGCGCCAGATTTCAAGATGGCAATTGTGCGTGCCAAATTTCAAGATGGCTGACTCGTCTCAACAAGATCTCTTCTCCCCAAAAAAACTGACTGAAAGATTTCTAGGGATTGGGAACTGCGATCTCCCCTTTTGCTGACCCGGCAATCCCCAATCTCCCTTTCTTACCCAAGTGAGCCCAAATTTGCACACTTGCTTGAGTGATCCCTGTTTTATGCTCTCTCTCGAAAGATACACAAACCAACAGAAAAACGGGAGAAAAATTGGCCATTGGCAAATCAAACCATGGGGGTGAAGTAGTAAACACATATCTTTAAACACTGGAAACAAAACATACACCTCTTTATCTGTACAGTCACACAAGACCACTGGGAAGTCCTGCTTGATATTAAAAATGTAATAATTTACACCCAAGGGCTACGAAACTGCAGTTGAACAGAGCAGCAGAGATATTGGAGGAAGAAAATGAGGGCTGGAGATCAGAAGCTGGGTTGCCGGGGGGTTGGATTCAACGACGGAGTATTATGGGGTGGTGCCTCCTTGCTCAAAGGGGCCATTCCTAGACAGTTTAGACATTTACTCAAATGGAACTAACAGTGCACTCCTATGGAGAGTTACTCCAGTCTAAGCCTATTGAAGTCAATGGGATTAGACTGGAGTAACTCTCCATAGGATTGCACTGCCAGAGTCTCTCTACACCAGACACCTCAGCACGTGTTTGTGAAGTGTAGGGTGACACACTGTTAGCTGGGAAATGTAGTTTTAAAAGAGAGAGTCAGTGGAGATCGCTTCTCAGAAGGTTTGTTAATTTCATCTTTGCCTCCTGGAAGGCTCTGTCAATTTCACCTCTCCAGTCTAAAACTGTGTGGGATCTCAACCAGAGGACAGCAAGGAATGGAAATGGGCTGGAGCTGCCTTCCAGAGCCGGGCTTGGACCTGGAGAGGTTATAACGGGCAGAAGTTTCCCTTCTAGCATTTCTCAGCCCATTCACAAAGCTCCAGTGTACAGCAAAGCCTTTGCCCTGCTGCCGGCTCTGTCTTTTTAAACTTCCAGGTGAACACTGGATCTCCTGACACGTGTTCTTCACTTGGCAGATGTCTGATGTAGAGAGACAGGGATAATCAAATTGCAGCAGTCAAGAGTAATCCTGTGTGACAACTTTTTGCGTGCATGAATAGAGTACACCAGAGTAGACATCTCGCACCTCAACCCAGCTCTGATTTCTATGCCAGCATCAAAAGGAATCGATGACTTCAGGGGATTTGCATGCCTTTCGCACAGCTCTTGATGGCTCAACATCTGTCCAGCTATTTTAACCCATTCTTCAGGAGGAAGCACAAGCCGGACATGTCTTGGAACTTTATCAAAGCTGGGGTGACCAGTGCAAACTTGCAGCAAAAAACAAAAAAGTTTCATATGTAAAAAGTGGTTCTGTCCACATGGGGGAAGCGGCTATCTGGAAATTCAAGAAGATGTCTCAATACACCCTGATCAAAACGTTTGCTCTTTTTGGCTCAGAAATGTTTGTGGAGGAAGGCCAGAGTGATATCAAGTGGGAATGGACCCCGGAACATTTAAGCCAGTGCCCCTCAAACTTCTGATCACAGATACACACTTTCTCTAAGTTAAAATGAGAGGCTTGCTTCACTTTCACCTCCCCAAAAGCAGAACGGGAAGTGGCATTGCAGATGCTCTAGCATTTTGCAAAAACCCATATCGCTTTACCATAGAATTTTTGCAACTTCCTAGAGTATTTGCCACGTCACTTCTGGTTTCCACCCAAAGCGATGGAAGCACACCAGCACACCAGCATATGTCCTCCCCATTTCCTACGGCTGGTGCCTAAAGCGCTGGCAGGCAACGAGATGGAATATGAGGAAACCTCTCTCCACAGCAGGAGACCGGGTAACTCTATGCCCCATAGAAGTCAATTGGCAAAAGGGATGACGTACAGAGACGCAGCAAGCAGCCTCCTCTAGGGCTAGACGTTTTGAACTCACGAGATCCTGTAAATTTTTTAGGTGCCTTGATTTTTCACAGAACACCTTTGAGATTCACTGCTTTAATTCCTGTGTAGAGGAGGCCATTTCGGCAGGACAGGTGCCCCAGCCAAAATTCCCTCTTCTGGCACATGATTCCAGGTGAAATATCTTTGTGACTAGCCTGTGAAGAAGAGCACTGAAGGTCCAACCTACGTTGGTTTGGCATCACTTTAAGGATCCTACTTTAAGAAGTCTGGGAATTGTAGTTCATGTGGAGAATTTTCTCATGAGCTTTACTCCCCATCCCTCACACAGGAAACACAATTCCCAGCATTTCTTGGAAAAAGGGGACGCTGATGGTAGGAAATAGCATCCTCACGCCAATTCATGATGCAATTGTAGTCTGGAAGCAGAGGTCTAAGCTTGTTTTGTTGTGCTAGAACTCAGTCTCCATCTCAGCCATTTTTGGCTGAGCTCACATGAATGTAAGAGGAGCCCTGTTGGATCAGAACATTGATTCACCTAGTCCACCTTCCCGTTTCATACAGTAGCCGAATGAGTCACCTTGCAGGGCCAACAAACATGACGTAGACGCTGTTGCTTCCCGCCACTGGGATTCAAAAGTTTGCTGCCTCTGCATATGGAGGCCCTCTTCAGTCATCACAGCTAGCAGCCACTGATGTACCTATCCTCCGTGAATCTTGTAAGCTCACGGCCCTCCCTATTTCCACTGGCAGTGCATGCCACAATTTGTTACTTGTTGAGTAGAGAAGTTCTCCATGGCTCACAAAAGGAGGGTGTGTGTGTGTGTGTGGGGGGGGGTATATAGGGTTTGAAAGCTCATGGCAAGTTTTCAGCAAGAATCCCCAGGGAGAAAATTCTCAAACTCTCTTTGCTGTGCAAGGTGAAAGCAAAAACAAACAAGTAGCCTACCCCACTGGAATACTGGCCTAGTGTATCCTGAGTGTACCTGGTGGTGGTGAGAGAAAGGGTGGAGAAGCAGAGGATCGGAAACCAGGCAGGGATAGCAGGATTGCAGCGCCCAGGGGACCTTTGGTCAAGACCAAAATCTGCTGGGCAAGGCAGTCTCTTCTCTCCTGGTGTTATGCTCTTCCTAACCCAAAGACCCAACACCCTGCTAGTGGGGAAAGAAACAGATTCCATGGGAGTGCAGGAGAGGGGGAAAGAAGGTAGATCCCAGCACGCTTGTCACACCCAACTTTGCCCAGGCAGCTGCCTGCAGCTGCACAAGGGAGAACGCAGACGCCGGGGGTGCACCAGCAGCCATTACAAACGTGCAGGGGCATGCTCTGCACGTGTGGGGAGGAGAAGGATGTGCGAACCATTCTGCCAGGTGCAGACAGTGTGCCCCGGAGAAAACAGGTGCACCCAATGAAAAAAAACTCTAACCACCCAGGGAGGGAGGCACGGAGCGGGCCGTGCCCAGAAGACCTTTCCCTCTGGTCCTTTTTGACGCCACCTTGTGCAGTTGTGTGATACTGCAGCTCCTTTCTGGCGACGTCGGCCACCTCCACTTCTCCGACGACAACTCAGTTTACACAAATGCCAAAATCACAATCACCACAACCACTGAAAACACAGAAAAAGGGGGTGTGTGGAAAGGGAAAGGGCTTCCCATTGGTCTTAGCAATAGGAGGAAATGAGGGGACGGAGCATGGAAGGTGGCACAGCTGAGTCTTGCAGAGACTCCACACAAAGGAAGAAAAGTTTTATACTGCAAGGTGGAGGTCCAGGACTCACTCAGAGACGTTTTTAAAAAAGACATTCACTCCCAGATGGCTCAGCTTGTTCCAGTACAATTATTTTGTTTGTGGTTGCCTCCGGCTTCGGCGGCTTCTGCCAGGATGAAGGTCTATAGGAAAAGGGCCAAGAACTGGGGCAAATACACCAGCACAGCTAGGAGAAGGAAAAGAGGGGTGGGTCTCTGGGAGGGAGCCATGTTTCTGGACTGTCCGTACAAGTGCAATTTGTCTTTGTTGGAATGGAGCATCTTGACATCCTCGAAGGCGTAATAGGCCGCGAGGGTGAAGTTGACGTCCCCCGTGGTCAAGAGGTCGAAGACACATGATTTGAAGTACACGTCCTCGATCGGAAGCTTCTCTCGGCACTTGGCTGTGGCGGTGTCATGGCTGAAGCCCTGCCCTTTCCGCCGAGGCTCGTTTTCTCTGGTCTGCGCGGTGGGGCGGAAGGCCTCGAAGTCTATCTGCTCGTTGAGCGGGCAGCCCCGTAGGCAGAGGTACAGGCCCTGATTGTCCCTGTCCTCTACGGCGTTCACCACCTCCTCAGGCATCCGCACGGCAAAGGTGAGGTAGCGGCCAACCTGCCTCACCACGATGGTTGTCCCAATGTACTTGGCCTGAATCTCGATGTGCTGACCGGCCACTTTCTCCGTGATTTTCAGGCTGTTGGCTCCGTGCTTGTCCCCGCCGTTCTGGGAGCCGTCGACAAAGGCCGCCGGGAGCTCATCCATCTTGGCCTGGTACATTTTTTGGTCCACACACTCCTGGAAGCTCTTGAAGATAATCGTGAGCTGCAGGGACAATGGAGGGGAAAAAAGAGGATGAAAATAACAGCAGGGCATCAACGAGAGCTCTGAAATACAGAGTCTCTCTACACGAGACAACTTACATGGGGATGCTCAAGTGTAGGGAGAGGCAATGTTAGCTGGGAAGCATAGTTTAAAAAGACAGAGCCAGCGGAGATCGCTCCTCAATGGGCTTGTTAATTTTATCTTTGCCTCCCCAAAGGCTCAGTCAATTTCACCTCTTTACACCAGGGTAGTTTAAAAAGACAGAGCCAGAGTAGATTGTTCCTCAGGGGGTTTGTTAATTTCATCTTTGCCTCCTCAAAGGAGAGAATGATGTAAACAGCTTTGGGTCTCCATTGGAGAGAAAGGTGGTGTATAAATGAGATAGATAGACAGATAAATACAGGGCTCATTTCGGTGGGGAACACGCCGGAACACAGTTCCGGCAGTTCCCCAAAGAGGTCCCATGTCAGGTGGCCCCGTCCACCTGACTCTCGGCCATTTTGGGCCCATTTCAGCCTGGATTGGGGCCGAAACGGCCCAGATCAGGCCTCTGACGGGTGGTGGATCACTCTCCCACTCAGCAGCGGCCTGATCCTGACCATTTGGGGCCTGGGTCCAAAACAGCCAGGATAGGTGATGCCAGGGGGTGTGGCACATGCCAAGCAGGTATGCTAATGACACACTTCTGGTGATGTCAAGGGTCATGCATATGGTAATGTGTTATGCGAATGAGTTCCTCCAGCTCTTTTTCTACGAAATGACCCCTGGATAGATAGATAGGCAGGCTGACAGACAATCCCAAAGGTCCACTTTCCAAGTTATCGCATGCATTGCTCCAATCTTTCCCAAACCTGCCTTGCTACAATCTCTTTGAAAAGAATGCAACCCATTCTGGACACGAAAGTACGCATTTTAAGGTTTTACCCACATTGCTATCACTTTCCCGCAAGTTCTATATTTACCACTGAGGACTTTAGGAGGGGATTTCTAAAAAAAAGTGGTCTTTGCTATACGAGTATAGCACAGACACAATGATACTGTAATTGCTGATTTTTTAAAAAGAAGCCTGAAAACTAGCCCACTTCAGAGATACATTGTAGTGTAGTCACTGGAGACTCAGACCTGGGTTTTGAAGATAAATTAGAAGAGGGAAGGATCTCTGCTTTGCCAGTCACACACTCTCAGCCTAACCTCCCTTGCAGTGTTAGGATAAACTTGTAAGCCACTCTGAGCTCTCAAAGAGTATGATAAAAATGTGTGTGTGAGAGAGAGACAGAGACACAGACAGACCCTGACCTGAATAGCCCAGGTGAGCCTGATCAGATCTCAGAAGCTAAGCAGGGTCGGCCTTGGTTAGTAATTGGATGGGAGACCTCCAACAAAGACCAGGGTTGCAGAGGCAGGCAATGGCAAACCACCTCTGTAAGTCTCTTGCTGTGAAAGCCGTGCTAGGAGTCGCCATAAGTAAGCTATGATTTGAGGATACTCTTCACCAGAGAGAGAGAGAGAGAGAAATTGGATTCCCCCACCTCATTCTGTGGCATATCTAGATCTGGCTCTAGGAAGAACATTAGAAGAGCCCTGCTAGATCTGGCAGAGGTATTATCTTACTCCAGCACCCTGTCTCATACAGAGGCCAACTAACAGGGCATAGAGGCCTCCCATGATGTAGCCCTAGTGAGCTATTTGGAAGAAAAGAAGTATAAACTAATTGGCCAAGTGGCTTCCCGAGGCAATGGTCACCACTGGAGAGACATAACGTGCACCATGTTTTTACCTTGCTGGTGGCTGTCGCCGTAGATCCAGGCAAGACAGGTGTGTTGGTGACCTGTACGTTCAGGTAGTTATTGTCTATGAGCGGCCATGCTCCCTTGATTTTGCATGTCTGGAAAGTGTCTGAAAAAGTCCTGAGATGGGGATCTCCAAAGAGCCCGCAGTGGGTGTAATTGGGAGGGGGGGAGTGTTTGTGGAAGCTCCTCTCGTAATGGCAGATCTCAGGGCTGTCCGAGCGCTCCTGGCTATCACCTCGGGGCAGAGGGCGGAGGCGGGGCTGCGAGGTGGGGCCCTCTTTGGAGCAGTTGTGTTGGACCATGAGGTCATCGATGCCGTGGACGGCAGAGTGATAAACCAGGTCTCCCCGGCAGGTCCGAGCTGTACGGTGGGTGCAGTGGGCGTAGGTACGCAGGGCAGTGCAGAATTCGGGGGCCTCCTCGGCACCGAGGTGGTGAGGCCCTGACGTGGCTGCCAAAAACTCAGAGTTGCACTTCATGATTTTGCATGGAGACATCCCTAAAGGGAGAGAACAGACACAGACATGAAGATCCATTTGTCCAAGAACGTTTGATGGTTACCTCTTGCTGGCATTCCTCTCTGAGCAGGTCCTAGAGGGAATCAAGGGTCTCTTTCACAATTTATTCCCTTCTTTCATTTATACCCGCCTTTGTCCCCAATGTGGCTCGCAACATTCTCTTCTCCTCCATTTTATCTTCACAATGATCCTGCAAGGTTAACTGGAGTGGCCCAAGGTCACCCACCAAGCTTCCATGGCAGAGCAGGGCTTTGAACAGGGCCAGGCCCCTAGGCTTTCATGTATTTCGGGCCCCTCCGGCATGTCAATCTTTCACCCCACTATAGCTGACAGCCTGACCTTAGTACGGTAGGTACTAGACCGTAGTAGATACCCCTATATCCATTTTAATAATAACATACTTTGTAAACCGCTCTGAGTGGGCATTAAGTTGTCCTGAAGGGTGGTATATAAATCAAATGTTGTTGTTGTTGTTATTATTATTTTGAGGGTCTCCTGAAGAATTCTATTCACAATTTGAATTTTATGTGTGTGTGTGAGAGAGTAGAACTCTTCAGGAAAACACATTTTGGGGGTATAATTGTTCAATACTGTAATATTTTGAATAAATAATTTTTATTATTTATTAAAATATATAATTTATGGATAATTGTTTTAATAGAAAAGACAGTTTGTTTCACTCCAATAAAGAAGCAGTTAATTATCTTATTAAAAGAGGTTATATAAGAGAATCAGTTCATTGCAGTTTATGTGGGGGTGTGCCTCAGCAAAAAAACTTGTCGGGCCCTTAGTTCCTACGGGGCCCCTAGGCTTCGGCCTAGTCAGCCTTAAAAATAATACAGCCCTGGCTTTGAAACCAGCTGTCCCAGATCCTAGTCTAACACTCTAACCACTACACCACACTGGCTCTCAAGAGGTAGAAACCTCAGCTCGAAGCAACTTGCTTGTGGGATTGTTTGTTAAAAAAGCTTGCCACACTGCACATGGGCCCTCTGCTCAAGGTACTCCAGGCTCAGTGGTGAAATTTTAGCTAAGTAGCTTGGAGTTGCATTTTTGTGTATACAATTTGGGAGGGGAGGAAATGAGAATGTCTTTCTCTAACAAGCCTGTAGGGGGAGATATTTTCCTGAAGATGCAATAGATACTTCAGCTCTGGGGGGGGGGGGAATTCCCCGCTTTGCAGCTTCACAGACGTCTCCATATAAGGCCAAATTTCCAAAGCCAGGTGTCATACATAAGCTGTGACATGATCCACATGTACGTGCAGGGGAAAGCTTATGTTTCTATATACGACTGAGAGAGACCAGTGCAAAATCCGCCCTTAGTGCACCCACCTCGTGAGCAAGCAAGATGATGGTGGAGGGTTCACAAATGGATCTCCACTAGTTCTTTTAATTACAGGAAGAAGAAGAAGTAATCCACGGGGAGGAAACACTTTCTGTTTTCCTGACATCAAATGTCCCGTGGAATTGTTTTTTGACCCACTGGGGAAATATACAGACACCAAACAGGCAGCTGCATAGTTCCTCCTGTAAGGCACTGGGCAGCCCTGCAAAGCCAATGAAATTAAGGGGACGGAGGTTTGCCAACTCTGTTGGGAAATACCTGGAGATTTGGAGGCGGAGCCTGGGGAAAAGAGGGACCCTCAGTGGGGTCTAATATCATAGAGTCCATACAGCAGCCGTTTTCTCCAGGAAACTGATCTTTGTAGATCTGTTGTAATTCTAGGAGATTCCCCCACCGGGTGGTTGGCAACTCTAGGGAGAGTTAACCCCTCCTCCTACACTGCAACCCAAAGACCCTATCCAGGCTGGTATTTAGCAATTTTAAAAACCCATTCATGGATCTCCCACATTTTGTCCTAAAAGAAATGAAATCCTGCCCTCAATTCATAGTTGACGTATGACAACCCCCGGTGGGGTTTTCATGGCAAGAGACTAACAGAGGTGGTTTGCCATTGCCTGCCTCTGCAACCCTGGTCTTTGTTGGAGGTCTCCCATCCAATTACTAACCAAGGCCGACCCTGCTTAGCTTCGGAGATCTGACAAGACCAGGCTCGATTTGATTAATTTTTGTACCTGGTATGAGAAATCAGACCCCTCTTGTTCGGCTCTGGATCGGCACCCGGCTGGACAGCAGGAAGCCTCTCCACTTGGATTTATTTCTACTTCTCTAAAGGGATCAAGGTTGGCTTTGGAGACTGAAGGTGAGGCTCTCCAGCTGGGATCCAGTCCAGGGTGCTTGTCTGACTGGCTGAGAGGCGCCCCTTCCCTCCAGATTGTACAAACACCTGCATGACTCAACCGCTTTGGCAAGGACACCTGAGCAGGAGCCAAGATCAGTCGTTGCCAGGAAGGGTTTTTGCACATTGGTGGTGGTGGTAGCGTGGATGCAAAGCAAAGAAATAAATACAACTCGAGCAAGGAAGAACTGACGTTCCCCAGTTCCAGAAGGGAGGTCGAGATGGGAAAGAGCTAGCTTAGACACGGCACTGTGAATTGCCAAGTCCCTGATTTGAATCTCATTTCTGCCATGAACTGGCAGGGGGCCTTAGGAAAGCCCAGGGCTAGTTTGGGGTATTTTGTCAGCCCGAGCAAAGCACACCCATCCCCTCTTGGCCCTGCACCTCCCCAGCTGAGTCCATTCACTAGCTGGTAAAGGGCTAGGAGCAAGCCAAACCCCGGTGATGCCTTGACACCCTCCCCATTGTGGCAACCCAAGGTGTTGCGTGGCTGGAGACCCAGCAAGCTGTTCTCTCTCAGCCTCATCACCCCCATCGTGAAATCGAGGGCTAACGGCATCAGCCTGCTTTGCAAGGTTGTCGTAGGGATGCCCAGAGGATGTATCCAAAGTCCTCTGAACATTCAAAACCCTAAGAAGCTCTCCTGAGCACCCACAACTGAGCCTCACTAGCTGCCATCTCAAGCAAAGGCCCTCTGAGGTGAGCAGGACTGGTAAGGGGTTTTGAATGGCCTCTGCCTTGCTGCTCCACAAAGTTGGTCCACCTTAGCTGATGTAGATGGAGAGCCATTCAAGGATGCAAATGGGAAACTGGGTTGCTGGCGGAAGAGGCCAGGCATTTGATGGGGAAGCCGAGAGGTACAGTGATGGCTCAGGGGGCGGAAACTGTTTATGCCCAGGGGCAGATGGCAAATGTATCCAGATATCTTGCTCTTTAACTGTAAAAGATCTCCGACGCCTACTCTAGGTGCTAAGCTCCTGCTCTGGCTTTTCAGATTTTGGACCTTCCCTGGCGTAAAATCTCTGTCTTCTCTGGCTGAGTCAAAGTATTTTGTCGTCTCCCAGGCTCATTTTGGACAGGCTGGCAGTTGGGCCAAGCCCAGGAGGGGATGATGGTCCCAATACGGCTGAATCACCACAGCACGCCAGTCTGCAGGTAACTCGGGTGGAGAACTGGGCCTTCTTCACCGTTTAGGGAAGATTTGCTAGCTCTGGCTTGGGAAATCCCTGGAGATTTGTGGATGGTACCTAGGAGAGGGCAGAGGTTGGGGAGGGGAGGGAGGTCAGTGGCATATAATGCTATAAAGTCCACCCTCCGAAGCTATCATTTCCTCCAGGGGAACAGGTCTCTGTGGCCTGGAGTTGTACTTCCGGGAGAATTTCAGGCCCCACCTGGAGGCTGGCATCCAGGTTTTCCAGAAAGGCACTTTCATGGTAGCTTTTCAATCTTTAAATTTTAAATCCAGTTTGTTAAAAGCAAAGGAAGTTACTGAGTTTTAAAAATATTAAAAAGCCCTGTATACCAAACCTGCGCAGAGAAGCCGGGGTTTATCAGAGATTCAGGGTTTATCTGAATCTCTTCTCTCTCAGTCTTATCTGATATCGTGTCCTGGGTTTTGGATATTGGGAAATCAAGTCCACCCCCTCTCCCCTCCCCAAGTCAACGCCCTCCCTCAGGCAGGCAGCTTTTGACACAGCCCTGGAAAAGTATTTGAACAGAAGCCAAGAAAACTCGGTTTGTTCCATTTCACATAATCCGTTTTCCATCGGCTCAGAATACATCTGTGTTGCAGCCACAGGTGACTGAGCACCGAAATGATACCCGTTGCTTCGACTTGTTTGGAGAAAGAAAAAAAACAAAACTCCTTGAGCTTGAGAAAAGAGGTCTCCGTTCCTTTGCCATAAAGTAGAATAAAGAGAGGCGAAGCAAAACGCCATTTGCAGGTAGAGAAGGGCTTGTAGCCCTACCTCCTCCTTCACCATGCCCATTTAGCACCTCCCCATCTCCAAATGATCCCTTAAAGAAATATACAAACTCCTGGCGGGGGGTGGGGGGGTACTTCCAGAAAGCAAATAGTGACTTCATCGCCTTACAAAGGAACAAATGCAATCTGTCTCCACGCTAGGATTGCCAGCTTCCAGGAGGGTCTTGGATAGGGTTGCCAGCTTCAAGTTGAGAAATTCCTGGAGATCTGGGGGGTGAAACCTGGAGAAACCGGGGTTTGGGGAGGGAAAGGACCTTGGCATGGCATAATTCCATAGTCCACCCCAAAAGTAGCCATTTTCTCCAGGTGAACTGATCTTTGTGGCCTGGAGACCAGTTGTAATTCCAGGGGATCTCCAGCCACTACCTGGAGGCTGGTAACCCTAGTCTTGGAGATCTCCCAAAATTACAACTGGTCTTCAGACTGCAGAGATCAGTTCCCCTGGAGAAAATGGCTGCTTTGGAGGGTGGACTCTATAGCATTATATACCACCGAGGTCCCTCCACTCCTCAAACCCTGCCCTCTCCGGATTGTACCCCAGATTTCCAGGAATTTCCCAACCCAGATTTGGCAGTCCTACTCCACAGCCTTCGAATCCAAGAGGAGGACTTCTTTCCAAGAAGGAACATTCATATCAGTCCTTTTAGCACAGCCACAAAAGGGCTTTCAGTGGTTGCTTCTTCTCTATACTTTGAGGAAACATGCACACAATAGCGTCCCCTAATAGCCCCCTTTCTTCAGCTTGCTCTTTCTCAACCCTACTTTACTGTAATATTTTAGAAAAGAATTTCCTCCACACACACCCCGTCTCAGTTGGGAGGTAACCAGTGCCAAAGGTCGCACCCATGCCGGAGCCATTTTCCTGCCACCAGCCCCCTCCTGGCTGCCATTTTCCCCACTTTGTCATCCAAAGGTTTCTTTTCTTTCCAAAGCCATCATTGCTATGGAGCTATGGCAATCAGCAATTTTTAAAAACAACCCTCTGGTGGTGCGCTGCTTAAAACAGTCCATGAGGGAAGGAATGCCTGGATTTCCACTATAATGGGAGGCCTCCCCGCAATTCCCTTTGATGGGCACCATAGAGTTTTTGAAAAACCATAGAGTTTCTGGAAAATGCCAGAGTGCCCCTGGCAACATACTGATGTCATTTCTGGGTGCATGGTGGTGGTGGTGGCATCAACGCATCGCTGGTGACATCAGCACATCGACAGCGAGGACCCCCTCACCATGTTAAGTCCTCCTGCTGGTTGTCTCCTACCTGGCAACCCTAGAGGGGCTGAAAGCAGAAAAGTGCACAGGAGCACCCAGTGCGGCAGCTCCATTGCCACTGTGAATGCATTCGCTGTGGCGACAAAAGCAACACACCACAAGCCTTGCAGTGGGTGTCTAGTCAGAGGCTCTCTCCAGCCTCAAGCAGAGATCTTTCCCAGGCCTGCTCCTTGCGATCTCTTTAACTAGCAATGTCAGGAACGGAACCTGGGGGTCTCACCACATAGCGACGCCTGGCACGTGCTGTTTAAGTGTCGGGCTTCGCAATTTTGAATCGCGGAGTAGAGAGAAGGATCCACTCTTTTTGTAAAACAAAGAGTTGAGAGGGAGAGGTGGGAGGGAAAAAGAAGCTTTTGGCTAGCGCCTTTAACTCCTCAGCTGCTGAACTACACAGTCTCTCCCCCGTTCCTGCAGATTTCACCCAAAGGGGGTGGGGAGGGAAAGACTGTGTAGTTCAGCAAACCCTCTGGGTGGAATCGGCCAGATCTTAAAATAAAGAGGGTGGGGGAAGACTGTGTAATTCAGCAACTACAAAAAGAAGCAAAATCAAAAAGAGTCCAGTAGCACCTTTAAGACTAACCAATTTTATTGTAGCATAAGCTTTCGAGAATCAAGTTCTCTTCCTCAGATGCATGATACAAACTGGTCAAATACAGAAGAGGAGGAGGGAGAGGGGAGAGAAGGGGACATATATCAGAAGGGGACAAGATGTATATGTCCTGATATGTTCTGATATATGGCCCCTTCTCTCCCCTGTCCCTCCTCCTCTTCTGTATTTGACCAGTTTGTATCATGCATCTGACGAAGAGAACTTGATTCTCGAAAGCTTATGCTACAATAAAATTGGTTAGTCTTAAAGGTGCTACTGGACTCTTTTTGATATTGCTACTACAGACTAACACGGCTAACTCCTCCGGGTACAAAAAGAAGGAATCTTCTCTATCCAACAAGCGATAGAGTGCAAGGGAGCAAGTGGAGTGCGCTTCCTCTCATTGCTGCCAGCGTGCTCCCTTGCTCCCCTAAATGCACTTGGGAGCTGAGCACGCTGGCAGCACAGAGAGGGAGCCAAGCAGACTAGATGAGACGCTTAGAGAAAGAACCTCTGCCAGGGAGAGGGGGCAATTCTCCCTCTTCTCCCTGACAGACGTTCTCTCTCACTACATTTCCCATCGAACCTTGCAGAAACTGTCAAGTGCCCTCCACGCATCAGACGTCTCATCTGTTTCGACTCTAGGACAGTCTGCATGCAATGTGTGCCAGGGTTGCCAACTCCAGGTCTGGAAATCCCTGGAGATTTCGGGAAGGCAGGTTTTGCGGAAGAGAAGGGCCTCAGCCATAGAGCCCACCTTCCAAAGTAACCATTTCCCCCCCAGGAAAACTGCTTTCTGTAGTCTTGAGATGAGTCCTAATTCCAGGGGATCTCCAGCCCGCACCTGGAGATCGGCAAGGCTAGCACCAGTGCTGAGAGTTGAACCCACCCTTTTGAATTGTTCAAAACACTTTGCATATTTTTTTGATTTTTTGAAAAATATTTCCAAAATAAAGAGGGTACTGAAAGAGGAGGGGGAGATACAGGGTCAAAGGAGGGACAGGATTTTGTACTACAAGAGTTATTAAAATAGAGTACTTAAAACATATCTTAATCAGAGTTAATCAATATTAAAATAAAGAATACATATACCGTCCCAGCTACTGTATATTTTCACATTTGCCTTCCCAAACTAAACACATTATGCAATCTACCTTGTCATTAATATTTGCCCATTTCCATCTTATCATAGCTTTATATTCAATATTTAACAATATATCAATATATAATCCTCATTCTATTATTGCTGCATTATTTCATCTTAACTCTTTACATAACTGATTAATATAGCAATCCTCTCTACCTGTCCCTAACGTTATCAGTGTTTCCAAATCTCCAAACTATTTTAGCAATTAGCAATAAAATATTTAATTATATATTCATACCTTTCTCCCCTTGTTAGACAATAAGTACTAATAAACTATATACAATAAGTCGGTACTTTATAGAACTGCAACCTCTTATTGATTTTATTCTTTTTAAGCAAAATAGATGCAAATTACACTTTGCATATTTTATGTCCGGGCCGAGCGCAGAGTCAGTCTTGGGAGCGTCACTGCAGCAACCGAACTCTCCGCCCACGAAGAAGTGATGGATGGCTCTTTTCAGAAGGTCCCTGTATAGCCAAAGTCAGCCAGAGAGAGACTCTTGGCAGGAGGCCCGGTCTGAAGTGACCAGCTGACCAGAGCACAGCAAGCACTGACAGGCCATTAAGCTTCTGCCTTTGAACTGCTAATTGAGCGCAAATCTTTGCTGGAAGAATAGCGCGATTATCATGCCTTCTTTTGCATAACAAAAGAAAAAGGTCCCATAAAACTGATTTGACTTGGGCAGCAAAAGAACAAAAGGAGAGGGTGGGAGGCAGCCTTTGAGAAACCAAGGGGAAAGAAAGACAATGAAATTTGCCGTCAAGGGTGGAAGCGAGAAAGAATCAAATAGGCCAATAAATTTACCTCCATGTGCAAAAGAATAAGGTCAGGTTTCAAGAGGGGGGAAGGCGGATGTGTGAAAACGAAGCCGGCATTCCTACAATACTGGGTTTTTATGGGGAAGGGAGAAAGAAGAGATTTATGAGACACCCTGAACTATTTATGAGGAGGGGGAGATTCTATACTGTTCACGCTGAGCAAAGAATGACACCAAAAACTGCAAATGTGCCTATTTTAATTTTTTTTTTTAAATTGAGAACTCGTTTCAGGACAAAATAATGATAAAAAAATTATTCAACAGGAAATTCCCAAGCAAAGTCTGTTCACTGGATTCTTGTATTTCGAACCACATCCTGCTCCTACATGTGTGATAGCTGATGGGTTGCCAATCTCCAGGAGTTCTCCCAGAATTACAAGTGATCTTCAGACTATAGAGATCAGTTCCCCTGGAGGAAATGCCAGTGTCAGAGAGCGGACTCTATGGTATACCATAGATTCTAGGTGAAACCCCTCCCCAAATTCCCCCTTTGACAGGCATTGTCCCCAAATCTCTAAGAATTTCCTGTGCTGGCTGTGGTTGGTTATGCTAGGACACCATAAAGACACTCTGAACATGCTCAGAGACATTCTGCATTGTGATTTTATATGACCCAAGGCTGAGCTGTGGTATTAAAAATAAGAATCGCAGAAGCCTAGACCAAAATTCGTGTACAACTGCGGTGGTTAAAGAATGGCAAAAAGTTGCAGGAAAGAGTCCTTAACTGGTGAAATAGTAAAGAGCCCAGTAGCACCTTTAAGACTGACCAACTTATTTGTAGCATAAGCTTTTGAGAACTACAGCTCTCTTCATCAGATACATTTGACAAAGAGAGCCGTGGTTCTCAAAAGCTTATGCTACAAATAAATTGACTCGTCTTAAAGGTGCTACTGGGCTCTTTACGATATTGCAACTACAAACTAACACGGCTAACTGCTCTGGATCTTAACTGGTGAAGGGTAGCAGTGCTTTTACACAGAGGCTTACTCTAGAGTCAAATATGCTGGAAGCTATTGGGTCAAGAAAGCTGTTTCGGGTTCTCTTTGTACTGGGATAAGATGCTTTTTGTTATCTGCCTGCTTTTGACATTCGTCATCATCAGTGGCCAGACAGATACCTTGGAGAAGCCCAGAAGCCGACAGACTGTCCAGTTGCTTGTCCTGCCCAAGGTGCTGCAAGTCAGAGATAGACTGCCCCTGAACATGGATGTTCCATTGAGCGTTCATAGCATGTGAATTCATCCTTTATGAACCATCCTATCTGAACCATAACTGTTTCTTGAGGCTGTGACTTCCCCAGGAAGTGTAAAGAAGTTCCATCTTTGGGCAACCCTTCACTGACAGCAAAGCATAGCCTGAAATCATAGTGGTGGGGATTGCCCTCAAGTCACAGCTGACCTATGGTGACTCCTGGCAGGGTTTTCATGGCAAGAGATTAACACAAGTGGTTTGCCATTGCCTGCCTCTGCAACCCTGGTCTTCATTGAAGGTCTCCCATCCAATTGCTAACCAAGGCTGACCCTGCTTAGCTTCTGAGATCTGACGAGATCAGGCTCACCTGGGCTATCCAGGTCAGGGTCTGAAGTCACAGTGTTTAGACAGAAAATGATTGTCCCTAAACCCCCTTTAATATGCACTCTTGGAGAGGAAACAAGAATTTTATCAAGCCCAATTCTGCAATTATCAGTAAAGAACCAGAAATGCATTTATTTATTTACTTCATTTATACCTTGCCTCTCTCCCCAATGGGAACCCAAAACGGCTTACAGCCTTCTCCTCTCCTCCATCTTATTCTCACAACAACCCTGTGAAGTAGGTTAGGCTGAGAGAATGAGACTGGCCCAAGGTCACCCAGAGAGCTTCTGTGGCAGAGTGGGGATTCGAACCTGGGTCTCTCAGATCCTAGTCCAACACTTTAACCACTACAATCAGGGCTTTTTTTTCAGCTGGAACGCGGGGGAACGGAGTTCAGGAACCTCTTGAAAATGGTCACATGGCCGGTGGCCCCGCCCCCTGATCTCCAGACAGAGGGGAGTTTAGCGGAGGGCAATCTAAACTCCTCTTTGTCTGGAGATCAGGGGGCGGGGCCACCAGCCATGTTACCATTTTCTCCAAGGGCAACCCACTGAGTTCCACCACCTCTTTCCCCAGAAAAAAACCCCTGACTACAATTAAATGCATATGAATTGGGATCTTATAATCAAGGTTCAGAAGTAAAATTCCAGCTTTGGCGCTTACACTGTTTAGTAGTACGGCTGAGATGCTGCTTCTTGAAGTTTGCCAAAAGATAGAGAGATAAGGGAGGTCCCAGAGGTACCCCGCCTGGTCTTTTCACACCCCTAGTTTGGAATCCAGAGATATTCCATTTTGCAGGCAGGACGTCCCTGGATATGAAGCCACCTGGAGTCCCTGAAAACAAATTGAACTGAAAGTACTACAGGTCTCAAGAACTCCGCTCTCTCACTCCTATCTGCAACGATCTTAAGAGTCCAATGCAACCTGTTTTTTCTTCTTTCAGGATTGCAAACTGTCAATTCACCCACAAACCGAAGGATGCAATCAAATGACAGCTCCCTGTCCTAAGGATGATGCAATTCAGCTCTAAACTGGATGAGGCACTGAGTAGCATAAACTCCCACCCACCCCATAATTAGGATCGCCAACCGCCAGATGTGGCCTGGAGATCCTCCAGAATTATAACTGATCTCCAGACTTCAGAGATCAGTTCAGCAGGAGAGAACAACAGCTTCGGAGGGCAAACTCTATAGCAGACCATAGATTCTAGAGGAAATCCCTCCCCAAATTTCCCCCTCTTCCACAGGAACTGCCCTCAAACCTCCAGGAATGTCCCAGACTGCAGCTGGCAACCTGAACCCCGTTCCCGACAAAACCTTGTGCTCAACAATTCTGTCTGCTCATTCAGCCCGGACAGGGCCCACTCTTGATTCTGGACCTCCACTGGGCCTTAAGAAGGAGCTAAGCCCCCTCCTTGTGGGATGTTTGTTTGCAAAGGCGAGGAGCTTACTCGAGTGGTGCCCCCCCCCCCAGTTTTCCAGCCAGAAGCAGCTTCCGTCTCTCTCATGATGGTAGATCCCTTCTGAAGAAGGGAGCTGTGACTCACGAAAGCTCATACCCTACCACAAATTTTGATAGTCTTATAGGAGCAACTGGACTCTTGCTCTTTTCTCATGATGCTGTTACTCTCCATGTACTTTTGATAGATCTATCAAGAGAGATTAGCCGGTGGAACTTCCATGGATCAAGGCAGTATTGCTCTGGACACCAGGTGATGGAGATCAAAGAAGGGAGTGGGGCTAATGCCTTTGTGGCTCAAGAGCCCGGTGACTGTTCCATCTAGTCCAGCATTCTGTTCCATCCGGTGGCCAACCAGCTGCCCTGAACGGCCACCAGGCCAAGGTTTTCCCTTGATGTTGCCTCCTGGACGGACCTGGCTGGCCAGATCACTGGACTAGATGAACTTTATTGGTCAGAGCCTACAAGCTAATTCTTGGGGGGGGGGGGGGTTCCCCAAGGATGTACACACAGCCTGGTGGGAATCATTCCCAAAGCCAGATTATTGCATTGGAATTGCCCCCCTAAGATGGCCAGATGAGAGCTAAGTTCCTCCTTCTGCAACGAAACATTGTCCCCCTCCCACTCACCGCCGCTGCTTTCTCCTCCTACCACCTCTCATGCAGGGCACAACCAAAAAACCATCAATCAAATCCCGGCAAGCTCAGAAGCAAGGTGGGCCCCCTAAACTGCCCCTCTGGAACGAACGTCTGCTTGGAGAATTAGAAGCAAAGTTTGCAAAAGGTGAACTTCAAAGCCTTGGGAACAGAAGTGTTTCTAAGAAGTGAAATCATAAACCGAGGATTGAAAAATGATCTTTTTTACATTGTAGACACCCCCCACCCCGTGCTCCCTTCCCCTTTTTAAAGGGCTATACTCCTTCGTGCCTTTTAATAGTGAAAACAGAACCAGGACTGGCAAAGCGGAATGAAATCTGAAATTCGAAATCACAGCAGATACACTTCTCTAAGACTGCCTCTATTTCTCTATTTCCTCAGTCATTTATTTGGCCTGCAATTCTCAAGTCCACAAAATACCTGGCATGTCAACAGTCCTCAAGCAACCAAGGCTGTAACCCTAAGAAAAATTTTTCTAGAAGTCACTTCCACTGCATCAAAGAGGACTTAGGGCCAAGCTACAAGTGATGAATGACACTTGAACAGCAAGTGGATTGAGTGGAGGGCAAGTGAACAGGGAGAAATACACTTGCCGTTCAAGTGTCATTCGTCACTTGTAGCTTGGCCCTTAGTTCCAAATAAACTTTTTTTAGGATTTGTGCCCTTAGTTCCTTAGTATCCCTTCTTTGGATCCAGCCTCAACCCCCAAACTAGAGGACAGATCTTAGAACATTGCCCACCACAAACCTTTGGGACCCATCTAATTCAGTGGGGTGAGTGCTGAAGAACCACCTCCCCCCTTGCTGCCCCTTTGGTTTACCCACTGAATCCATGCACAGCCCAACAGGGATATATCCAACCAAGGCAAATGAAATTCCACAGGTGTGGAAGAGTTACCATCCATCTCATATCCCCCACTGTGTTGGAAAAACAGAGCGAGATCAGGAGCCAGGCAAAGCATGTATATTACTCCTATTCTGCTGTCACGCCACCGGCTACCCATCAGTTACCAGGCTCAGTTTGAGGTTTTGCCCATCACATACAAAGCCCTTCATGGCCTTGGCCCCTCGTATCTGCAGGACTTCCTATGCACCACCATGGCAGCTTCACTCACCTGAACAGGACCTATGGAATTTCCTGCCTGAAGAATCAGGAAAACTTCTCTCCTAGTTTCCCACAAACCAAGCAAAACTGAATGATTCTGGAGGGCTTTACTCAGGCAATAGGGCCGTGCTGAGGACAGCAAATTGTAAAGAGAGGTGCTTTGGTAAAGGGGTAGGGACTGTAGACTATGCTACTGGGTACAGTCTGTAGATGTAGATATGATCTTACTAAGTAGTTTTCATGTCATTTAATAAGTCATGTGAAATTACTCGTGTTTTGTTTCAGCAATATTTCGTCGCTGTATTCCTGTATTTGAATTGTATGCTTCTTTTCACATTTCTGTCATACATACTGTATTGTATGGCTTATTAAATGCCCCATCTGTTGATTGTGCAATGTGTAATTTGCTGGGGGTCTCAGTCTCTCTCTACACGAGACACCTCGGCATGTGTTCGTCCCGTGTAGGGAGATGCAATGTTAGCCAGGAAGCGTAGTTTTAAAAGACAGTGCCAGCAGAGATCATGCCTCAGAGGGTTTGTTAATTTCATCTTCACCCCCCTCCAAGGCTCTGTCAATTTCACCCTTCCAGTCTAAAATTGTATGGGATCACAACTAGAGGGCAGCAAGGAATGAAAATGGGCTGGAGCTGCCTGCCAGAGCCGGGCTTGGACCCGGAGAGGTTATAATGGGCTGAAGTTTCCCTTCTGACCTTTCAGAGCCCCTTCACTCAGCTCCACAAAGCCCTGCCACCAGCTCTGTCTTTTCAACCACCTTTCCCAGCTAACACTGCATCTCCCGACACGTGTTCTCCACATGTTAGATGTCTTGTGTAGAGAGACTCTATGATGTTGTGTTTTCTCTTCTCTTGTAGGTATTGGCTGACTAACAAAGTTTACATCAAACGCCCAACCACCGGTCTGCTGATGTACACCTTGGCGACTCGCTTCTGTAACAGGATTCATCTCTACGGCTTCTGGCCTTTTCCTCGGGACCAAGACCAAAACCCCGTCAAGTACCACTACTATGACAGTTTGAAATATGGCTACACGTCACAGGCCAGCCCGCATACCATGCCCTTGGAGTTCAAAGCTCTGAAGGCCCTGCACCAGCAGGGAGCTTTAAAACTCACCGTGGGAGAGTGTGAAGGGGCCACGTAGAGAAGGGGCTCTCGTGGCTCACTTTTCTCGACAGCAGGTTGGGGGTGAGGGAGCCAAGGAGGAGCAGCGATGGGTGGAGATGGTTTTCTTAACGCACAGAATGGAGACCCAAGCATATAGACATAACTCTGTACATCTTTGGGGTTCACAAAGGGAAGAGCCGTGGGACTGCCTGGAGATGCGGCCCAGGAGAGGGGAGCTGGCTTGGCACAGGAAGGAGCTTGGTTCCTGTAGCCTCCCCCCAAAGCTTGGGAAGTCGATGTGGTCTGTATTGGGTACTTTAGCGTGACACGTAAATGTTAGGCCCAGTGTTGTGAGTGGTCTAGAATTGGTAGCTAGGATCTGTTTGGCTAGGAAGCCGGGCTTCTGGCTCGTATTGTGTTCTTGCTTAGTGGTATTGAGAGGGACTTGAGGGTGGGGGTTTGCCTTTGCCCTGCCGCCAGCTCTGTCTTTTTAAACTACCCTTCCCGGCGAACATTGCCTCCTCCGACTACGTATGCGTTTCTTGTTTTCACTGCATTGTAATCCAGTTTTTGCATTTTTCCTATGCCACATCTTATACGCTTCGTGTCGCATTGTTTTCTAACTCTGCAACCCAATCTTATTATAGTGTCTTACGCCGTTCCGATTGCATGGTTAAATTTTGTAATCTGCCTTGAGTCTCGGTGAGAAAAGTGGGAGACAAACTAAGCAAATAAAAATGAATAGAGGCCTGCAGAAATGTTATTACGTAAAGAAAAAAAGTTCCTGACATTCCATCACACTCAAGTGTGACCAAGAAAGAGAAGCTAGGAAAGTGGGGTGGCTATGCAGAGAGGCCCCACCCTTGATGGCCCCACTGCTGGGGCCACTGAGGCCATGCAAAGGGCAAGGAGTTGGGCTAGCTCTTATTCCTATAGTTGCCAATCTCCAAGTGGGACGTGAAGATCTCCCAGACTTGCAACTGAGATCAGTTCCCCTAAAGAAAATGGCTGCTTTGGAGGGTGGACTCTGACATATACTCTGCTGAAGCTCCTCCCCTCCCCAAACTCCGCCTTCTCTGGGCTCCACCTCCAAATCGCCAGGAATTTTCCTATCCAGTATTAGCAGCCCTACTCACCACTAATGCGGTTGCTTGATTGCTTCTCCCCCGCCCCTTGCCTTTTCCCACATATAGGGTTGCCAGCCTCCAGGTAGTGGCTGGAGATCCCCTGGAATTACAACCGGTCTCCAGGCCACAGAGATCAGTTCACCTGGAGAAAATGGCTACTTTGGAGGGTGGGCTGTATGGAAGTATGCCATGCCAAGGTCCTTTCCCTCCCCAGACCCCACTTTCTCCAGGTTTCACCCCCTAGATCTCCAGGAATTTCCCAACTTGGCGCTGGCAACCCTATCCACATAAGAGAATTAAAGGTGTTCATCCTTCACCAGAGGAGTTGGGGATAAGTCTGCCATGAGCTGCAATAGGTCTGCAAACCAGCCCCCTGCCCTTGATATGGGGGGGCTCCTTAGTCCTTACCGCTCTTGCAGCATAGTGAGGGTACTACAGTATACATGCATGTACAACAATGCCCCCCCCCTTTGCAGGAAACAAACTTGCTTACACACACTTCTCCCCCCCCCCCTGGTCATAAGGGTGGGCATTTTGCTAGGAAACAATAACAAGAGTCCTTCTTCCTTCAGTTCCAGTTTCTTCCTTTGCCTTCCCTTTGGCAAAGCACAGAATGCCCTAGTTGGAATTCCCTGTCCTGGGATTGCTGGGCGAAATGCAACGGCCTGCCTGTGCGCTCTTCTCCCTCCCCGTCCCTTTCACACCCATTCCAACCTGAAAGGAACACAGGCAAAGAGCCTCAGGCACGTAACTCTGGGATCAGACCCAGGCATGCAGTTGAGATCCTGCCAAAAGGTTGCAGCATCGCAGTTGGAGGTGTCGATGTTTCCCATAATGGGTGTGGAGAATCAGCAAAGAGCAGTCCCTGCAGCCCACGGATAAAAGTAATTACAATAGCTCTGCTTTTATCTCCCAGGGTCTGTACAGACAGCCCAATGGACAGGCAAATCCTTTATGGAGAACCATTTACAGAATTCCTGGCCTGGAAACCCTTTCATTCCACCTCCTCGTTCATTCATTCCACCTCCTCGTTCATTCCACTCCCTTGATAAACTCACAAAAGGCTTTAAGATAAAACTCACCCATGAGTTTAGAGATTTTAGTATTAAGACAAATTTTTATCCAATCTTATTTTATCATTTCCCACTATGTTTATCTTATTGGGATATTTTCTCTTTGAATGTTCTACGCCGACTCTGAATTATGATGTTTCTACAATTTTATGACGTTTTAAACTTGTTAATTGATATAATTTTGTGATTTAAGCTTCAGACCTAGAGTCAAGCGAGCTTTAAATAAAGGAAAGGATAAACTGACAGGAGCTAAGATGGAACATTTTTTTTTTTTGGAAATGTTACAAGATCTTCCAAACTCGCTGCCTTTGAGGGAGGGGGAAGAAGTCAAGGTGGAAGAAAAAAAGAAGGAAAAAAAATAGAGACTGCATTCATAACTGTCATATTTAAGCAGGGCTGGGAGCCTCAATTGATTAATCAGCAGAATTAATCAACAATCTGACATCACACTTTGTTCCTTGAGCAGGCTGGACAAGCCCAAGCCACAGAGCTCTTGAAAAGACTTGTTTACAGGTAGGCCTAGCAGACGGGCCAGGATCTCCTTCCCTGTGCCAAACTGGATTAAAAAAACAGCAACACAGCCTCGCCAACAGCTCATGTAAGTTACTAGTCCACAGGTTTTTTTAAATACCAGCCCACCTGTCCCAACACAGCTGTGTTAGTCATTGGAAGACAAAAGGGAAGGAGGAGGAAAGCAGCCATTTCTGTACGTTTTCTCTGCCATCTGGTTGCCTAGAGAGGATTCTTCACTCGCCACAGGTGAATAGGCAAGGGGCTGTTTTAGGTTTTCTTTTTCGGCTTACATTCAAAGAGAGAAAATCTATTTCTATCCATTTTGTTATTCAGTCTCAGCCCTTTCTTTCTCTTCCCCTATCAATTCACACCACTGGTTGCTGCTAACAAGGAAATACTGAGATAAGGAAAGGAGTTAAGACTGGGGGGTGGGGGGAGAGTCTAGACAAAGAGCTGATCTGTGGGGGGGGGCATGCACTTATTTCATTGCCAAAGAATGTAAGAAAAGCTCTGGTGGATCAGACCAAGGCCCATCGAGTCCATCATCCTGTTTCCCAAACTGGCCAACCACATACCCAAGAAGGGGTACAGAGGACAACCCCTCATCATTGTTCCCTTGCAACTGGTATTCAAAGGTAGAGTGCTTGTAAACATTGAGGTTCCATTTAGCCATTGTGGCTATTTGCTGTTTATAGACTTCTCCTCCTCCTCCACAAATTTGTCTAATCCCCTTTTCAAGCCACCTGTGTTAATGGCCACCGGCTCATCATGCGGCAGTGAGTCCCACAAGTTAATGATTTACTGTACAAAGAAACAGGAGAAGCCATTGTTTTGTGCCTTACTTATAAAATTCCAGTCATCCAGCATCAGCTGGGGAAACAATGATAGAGCCAATGATGCCATGGACCTCAATCTGCCAAGTCATTTTCAGCCAAGATACCTACATTTATCCACCATGAGCAGGTGCAGTCTACCATGGAATACTGCATCGTAGGAACCAACAGCAAGAAAAAACTATCCCACTTAGGATTTGTGAGCTTGCCAGGGCACACAACTGTTGGAAAGCAGAACATTGGAGAGGATGGACCTGTCAGTCAGATACAGTAACGTTCGAGTACTCTGTAATAAGAAGCTGCGCAAAGGCATAGGAAGCCAGCATGTTGTAGTGGTTAGTGTTGGACTAGTATCTGGGAGACGCAGGTTCAGATCCCCACTCTGCCACAGAAGCTCTCTGGATCACCTTGGGCTAGTCACGCACACTTAGCCTAGCCTACCTCACAGGGTTGTTGTGATGGAAGAGAAGAGAACAACGTGAGCTGCTTTGGGTCCCCATCAAGGAAAAAGGGAAGTGAAATAAAATGAAGCTAAAAAATAAAGGAACCATCTTCTGTGCCCTATCTTGCATTTGCACACTAACCGTTCCATTAATTCATCAAAGGAAAGGTGTCTGGCTTTGCCCTGGACACAATGGCATGCAACCACAAATGCACAGACACACTCTGGCACTGTCTTCCAGCATTGGGCTAGATGAACCAGTCCTTTAATTTACTGGGAAGATTCCTAGTGGGCCACTGCTTGGTTTAGACCTGGCCAGCGGTGACGACTTTCACAGCAGGAGACAACATGGAAACCCCGAGAGACAGAGAGAGAGAGAGAGAGAGAGAGAAAGAGAGAGAGAGAGAGAGAGGAAGGACAAGTGTGTATAACCCGATGCCAACTCTGGTGTGAAAAAATGGTTAAGGCTTCAATCAAACACCCATTACTATTTTTATAGCCCATGTTTCTGGGGGAAAAAAAAGAAAAGCCATGGCTGCCTTCTGGGATTTCCACTCTTAATTACAATATTTGACAATTGCAGGTTGCAGAGCCTTTAAAAACTTTTTTACAAGCCTAGTCAGTCCTCATGAAAGAAAAAAAGGGGACTCAGTACTCATTATGTAGATGGGCAGGGAAGGTCAACTCTGCTGTGACAGGGCCACGTTCCCTCCCCCTCCATCCTGGGGTCTCGTCCCCCTTTCCTCAGGCCATGTTTATTTATTTAGCTATTTATACCTTGCTTTTCTCCTCAATAAGGAGTCAAAGCAGCTTACAACAGTGGGCTTCCCTCTTCCATTTTATCCTCACAGCAACAACCCTGCGAATTAAGCTAGGCGGAGAGCGTGACTGGTCAAAGGGTCTCCCAACGGGCTTCCATGGCAGATTGTGGATTTGGACCCGGCTCTCCCAGATGCGATTCTGGATCTTGTTAATATATCCTGACCCCATTTGCACCCCCTATTGCCAGGGCTTTTTTGGGGGGGAAAGAGGTGATGGAACTCAACAGTGGAACTCAGGACCACACGATGATATCACTTTGATCAGCTGGAACAAGGGGGGGGGGTTAAAGTTTAAATTGCCCTTGGCAAAAATAGTCACATGGGCGGTGGCCCCGCTCCCTGGTCTCCAGACAGAGGGGAGTTTAGATTGTCCTCTGTGGCGCAGAGGGCAATCTCACCTCCCCTCTGTCTGGAGATCAGGGGGCGGGGCCACCGGCCATGTGACCATTTTCAAGAGGTGCCGGAACTCCGTTCCCCCGCGTTCCTGCTGAAAAAAAGCCCTGCCTATTGCTATTCTGGGCTTTCCTCCTCCCCAAACTCTTCCCACACACTTTATCAGTCATTTGTAATTTCTGTCGGTTTCTTTTTCTCATGTTAAGATTACAACGGCCTTTGGCTATCAGCAGTACATAAACTAAACTTGAAAAATGGAACGTATAATGAGTGAATCTCCTGTGGCGGTGCACTCTCCAAAGTCCTAGTCCATAATTTTATAAGCAGCGGCCACTGTAAGGGCACGGATAGCTCTAACCCTGTCTACACCGACTAGGAGGCAGCATTTCTCCAGGATCGCAAGCTGGGAGAGGGCTTCTCCTTTCCTGCTCCCTCCAAACTAGAAATGCCAGGATCGAATCTGGGATATTCCATATGCTTGAAAGTTTCTACAGCCGCCAGAGGATATGGAGAAAATTTACAGGTTACGTGGGGATCTATATCAGAAAAAGGGATGGGCTATTTTCTCCCGGAAAAGCTTGAATCCCAGGAACGCAAGGCAGGGGCTCTACCCCATTCAAAGCAGAACCTGGTGAGATCAACCAGAGTAAAAGGTAAAGGTAGTCCCCTGTGCATGCACCGAGTCATTACTGACCCATGGGGGGAGTCACATCATGACGTTTTCTTGGCAGACTTTTTATAGGGTGGTTTGCCATTGCCTTCCCCAGCCATCTACACTTTACCCCCAGGAAACTGGGTACTCATTTTACTGACCTTGGAAGGATGGAAGGCTGAGTCAACCTTGAGCCAACTACTTGAACTCGGCCTCCACTAGGATTGAACTGAGGTCGTGAGCAGAGCTTGGACTGCAGTACTGCTGCTTACCACTCTGCGCCACGGGGCTCAGAGTAACACTTTTGATTATTTTATTGTGATCCTGTCTAACCACAATGGCTTTATGACACCCTCCCCCCTCCCAAGACACCCTTTCAGCCTGGAATCTCCACATTAACCACCGTCAAGCTTTGCTTTTATATGAGCCAAGGAAAAGGGGGAGATGATGTGAAAGAGGAAGGACGGGTGCAGTCAGGGTGCATTCAATCACTATTTCACACAAACAGTGCAATCCTAAGAAGAGTTACTTTGGAGTAACTCTTCTTAGGATTGCACACAAAATTTCATCCCGTGCTCGTCTACTTCTAGTCCCTCTCTAGAAAGAAAGAGTCGAGAAGGTCATGCATGGTGGTGGTTATGCAGACATAGGACATACGAATCTGCCCTTTTCCCGTTTCTATTTTTATTTAATGGTACCAGGGCTTTTTTTCAACGGGAACGCAGTGGAATGGCGTTCCACCACCTCTTAAAAATGGTCACATGGCTGGTGGCCCTGCCCCCTGATCTCCAGAGAGAGGGGAGTTTAGATTGTCCTTGGGCACCGGTCATGTGACCATTTTCGCCAAGGACAATTTAAACTTTAAAAAACTCCCCCCCCCCATTCCAGCTGACCCAAAGTGACATCATTGTGCGGTCTTGAGTTCCACCACTGAGTTCCACCACCTCTTTTCCCAGAAAAAAAGCCCTGGATGGCACTGTGAGCTTTCTCACTTCACCCATTTTCGTTACTGACATTCCCGGTTGGTTGGTTTCTTTTCAGCCATGTTTACTTTCAACATTGTTTCAATGCCATTCATTTGCAACCCAAGTGCCCATCATGCTAAGATTCTTATACATTTAAGGGGCAGGAAGTGAGGGCAAGGAAGTAATACAGTGAAAATAACGGGCACAGAGGGAGAAGCAAAAAACTGGAAGGGCTTTTTGAGATGAAAAAACGGAGCTGGGAAATTTGGTAGCAGGCCTGGTAAAAAGGCTGAAAATGTGGTGGGGTGGAACATCTTGCTTTTTTTACAGCAAAAATTCAAAAAAATGAATGCAGAAAATGGAGGTCTACGTGCAGATAATGCAGAGTGGTCAGAGCAAGGTGGCAACACTTTGCCAGGCTGTGTGCAACCACGAACACAGCATTCTTACCAAAGATCATGCCATTTCAGCACCACCAACAGTGAGGTGCAGCCGAGCACACAGGGGTATGCGCACAGCCACACATCTGGTCAACAGCTGACTTCTGGGTTTATGCTGGCATGGGTAATGCCTTCAGTCCACTTCACACAGAACTCTGCTGGCCCCAGTAAGAATTTGGTTAACAAATAAGGTTGCCAACTGCCTGGAGGAAAAAAAAAAGCCCTGTCCCTTCAACAGAAGCTTAACAAGATGTTAGTTACCAGGTGACGCTGTTTATCTCCATGAGATGAAAAGCGTCACCTACCCCCTTCCAAATATTAAGCCTCTATTAAAGGTGCATGACACTTTTCTTCAGGTCTGTTGGCAAGACCTATGAATAAGAAAATGGGGTATTTTGGTGGCATGCCAGCTTAAGAATCCTCTGTGCTTTTCCTGCTAGAGGAAGGTCCGGCAATCTCTGGCTGTAAGGGGTATCATCTTTCACCAATCCGGTCACACAAGAGGTATACACAGGAACAGAGGGTGTGGCGAAGGGGTGCACCACTCATACGTGTGTGCTTGTTTTCCACAAGGTAGCCCTCTACGGCTCAGGACAGTTATGGCTTCCCAGAAAACTTCCTGTGCCGCTGAATTTGGCATTTTAGCCTTATGCCGGGAGTTGCAGCAAATGACATACCATTCTGTATGCTGCATAGCTGCCTTGCAGTGATCCAGTTGACATCTTTAAAGCACACTGCCCCATAAGAATGCAATTAGGACTACTAATTCTGGTGTCTCCATTTCACATAAACGTACCCTTCTTCCCCACGGTTTATGCTACCCGTGCTACTAACCCAACAAAAACATAAGAAAAGTCCTGTTGGGTCTAGGCCAAGCTTTTCCCTGCACCGCCAGCTGCGAGTAGGACTGGATGGAAACATTTTTGCTCCCAGTATCTGGTACTGAGGTGTATACGGCCTCTGAACATGGAGGCTACGTTTTAACTCTAATCTGAGTTCGAATGAAATGAAAGATCTTCCCCAACAGACGTTCTGAGATTTGTTCTAAAAGACTGAAACAACAGCCTGCAATCTGCGCTAACAATGAACACCTCGCGTCTGCCAAGGTCTTACTCCCCAACCTATCACAATACACCAGAGTCAAAACTGTTCTCCTCCTCTGTCATTTTGCCATCTCTCTGGCTCTCTCAAGCTAAACACTGCCTCTTTAAGAGCTTAGGAGATGTCCAGAGCTACCTCTAGCCCCCCCTTCTCTAAATTTCAGTTTAGCCTCGGAGATCACATCGACATCCGGCTTAGAGACAAAAGCCATTTATCAACTTATCTGATAAAAAAGAGCTTCCAATAGGCAACTTCTTATCTAGGATTAACTACACGCTCTGGACGGATTGGAGAGCTGCTCCCAACCTGTGGCTGAGGGGAAATGCCTGCAGCAAATCATGGAAGGCCAAACTGAGAGACCCTTCTATCTTTGCGGACCCCTGCACTGAACAAGAAAGGGCCCACCATAGAGAAGAACTCAAGTTCCTTCAATGGGAATATTATTATTATTATTATTTTAGATTTCATAGGCGGTTGTGAAGGCCAGGCTTTCTCTGGAAGGTATCCAACGGTTCTAAGCAGCAGAACTCCAACCTACTTCAACAGCACTGGCTCACAACCTTAGACAGTAATCAGTTCGGTTGTGTTTTTCCAGCATGCACAAATGCTTTCCAATTGTGTACTGAACATAACAAACTCTGTGAAATACGGTACGCGGCAATATCATTGCCTGTTTTCCCCTGTGAAACAAGACCAGACGTGAGGTGTGATGCTCTCTCTGATCCTTTATGGACCCAACAAGATTGGATTTAAGATCCCCCCCTTCTGTTTTCTTCAAAGGGGAACAGAAGACATAGCTTGGATTCTATGCCATGCAGCTATTACTCCTACGTTCATTTATTTTAGTTACTTTATTGATACTCTGCCTTTCTCCTCAGTGAGGACAGAACGCATCTGACATTGTTTGCCTCCCCTCTATTTTATCCTCATAACAACCCTTTGAAGTAGGCTGTCCGGCACTCTAACCACTTCTACTCTCTAACATGCAGCTCTGGTTGCCCTTCTCCACTGCTAAGCTCAGCTCACACCCCACTAGATACATCTCAGGGACCTCAAAGAAAATCACGGATTTGCCTCCCAAGGTAAGTAACATCTTTCCTTCCTGCTTCTCCCGCTTTGGTGTGTGAGGCCTGAGAGAAAACTCTCCTCGTTTGCCTCTCAACTGAGAACAATCCACCTTGCACCATTAATGTGACTCCAGACAGAGTCCAAATTTATGTCAGAACTGAGGGCCAAGCTACACATGACGAATGACACTTGAATGGCAAGTGTATTTCTCCCTGTTCACTTGCCCTCCACTCAATCCACTTGCCATTCAAGTGTCATTCGTCATGTGTAGCTTGGCCCTGAGAAGCTTCAATTCTGCCTGCCTAATGAATGCAGGGTGACGCAAAGCTTGGAGCGTCCCCCAGATTGGTGAAACCCATGTTCGGCAGAGTTTAACTCCTCATCCAGAGATACAACGTACTAAAGACACAAGGAAAGGGAGTCTTTTGTGGCACGGAGACTTTCTTATGCATGAGGAAGGCAACTTTATGTATTATGGCCTTTCTTATGTGTGAAAGTCCCATTGAATTCAGTGGGATTAACCTCTGAGGAAACACGCATGGGATCAAACAGTTAAGATTAGAACACAAAACAAAGCATATTTCTTTGGGAGCAAATTCTATTGAACCTGGGAAAGGAGGCAAAAGGGTCTATGGGATTGTTAATTTGGAGAAAAAGATGAGGAGGGGAATGTTTTTAGTTTTTAAAAATCTGTACAGTTTGTAAAGAAATGAACCTTCCTCTCTCCCTCTTATAACACTAGAATTGGCCTTCACTCATCCAATCAGCTCAGCACGGACCAAAATAGGTGCATCTCTATATAATATAGAATTATCTGGAATATGCTGATGCTGGATAGGATGTTGGCTAGTAGCCTAGATGGCTTTTAAAAAAGAAATGGACAACTTTATGGAGAATAAGTCTTCCAATGGCTGCTGGTTACAGAACCTCCATGTTCAATGCAACCCGCATGTACCTCTAAATAACAGATGCTTTTGACAAAAATCAAGGTCATCGCCTTTATACATTGCCTGTGAACTCCAAGAAGCATTTATGTGGCCAGAACTGGACACTGGATGTCGGATCTTGGTCTAATCCAGCAAAACTCTAATGGTCTTAACCCAAGGGGACGTCACTTAAGACTTCGCAAATGGATTTAGAGAAGAACTGCGTAGTAAAAAAAATTATATCACAATTCCTGTCCCTTGAGTTAAGAGGTGTGTTTGGAGAGATTGCAAGAAGTAGGGGCAACTGAAGTTCACAAGACCCACGACCTGAAGTTTCCACACAAGCAGGGAGCTGGATATTACCCCACTTTAAGCCCCCTAAACTTGGTTATTACACACCAGTTGCTAAGGAGGAGAATAAAGACTCCAACACACATGAGCACATCCCAGATCTAATATAAAGTTCTTCCTAACAAGGTGAGAAAGTGGGCCTCATATAAAAAGAAATCCAGCAACTTATCGGATCTGATAGGACCTTCCCAGCAAAGCTACATTGAGGTGATAGGGAAATTTTGCAAGTAAACGTGTGAAAACTTGCTGAAACATTTCCTCAGAATGCTTTCCATGTGTGGAGGGCTGGGGAGACTGAATGCGTGCATGCTTGACCACAGCAAACATGAAATCATTTCCCCCCTCCCTCTTTAAATAGAGTTCTCTCCTTGGCGTGATCATTTCACACTTTGCAAAGACAAACAGTTGTGCCAAAAGAGAGAGAGAGAAGCTCTCATCACGCACACTCACATTAGGAGATTTAACCTCCTAGCGCATTAATCTTTTCTTCTACTCCTCCTTCTGCCTCAAATGAAGGGGAGTGGAGAAGCAGAGGTAAAGAAATTGGAGAGTTTTGGAAGGAACAACTCGCCCTGTGTGAAGTTACTTTCCCCTCCCCCAACAAAAACAAGCCCTCAGAGCTTGAAGGAATTTGCAAGCAAGAATCCGCCAGAAACATTGTGAAAAGCAATGGGGGGAATTCATTGGAAACAGATGGCGTTTTCAGCTGTGATTCTGAAAATTCTCTTCTTTTTTTTCCTGACACCATAAAAACAAACTTAGGGCTTGAAGCGAGGTGGGGTGTAGGAGAAAGAAAGAAAACTGGGATGAAGGATGTAAAAATTAGCAGAGAAAAGTTTGCTCGGGTGCAGATGAATTGAGAGAGAGATTGAGCAGGGCTGTTCAGAGGAGGAAAGGGGATAAAATATATATGTATTTTCAGACGATCCCCCACCCTCCTTTTTGCATTGAAATAGGTGACTAGAGAAAGCAATATTTGGCACCCTTCTTTGCGCTCAAACCAAATGAGGGAGAGACAGCAAAAGAAAGGGCAGGTTACGGCAGGAGAAACATATCTGCCAACATGCTTCTCTGAGGAAAGGAGGCCATGTGTCAAAAGATTTCTTCCGTGCCTACTCCCCCTCCTGCCATAAAATATGGAGTTGGACCTGTTTTTTTATGTTGCAGATACAGCACAGACAGGCAACATATTCAAGCACCTCTATAGGGTTCAAGAACTCTTCCCCAAAGTAAAACCGGACTCTGGTGACACCTTTTAGACTAACACTATTCATTACAGCACTGTCTCTCGAGGACTGCTGGACTCCTGTTTTCCTTTGCCGCCAGACTAACACATCTGGAGTTCTCTTCAAAAATGTAGAAGACACACCTGGATTCCCCTCCTCTCCTAAAAGTTTACAAGCTCAAGAGAAGTTGTGGAAAGAACGGGGAACTTATCTGCCTGCTGAAAAGTCTAAATGAAAAATAAGCCAGAAGTTTTTATTCGACGATAATAAACGTAGTCCTCATTTCCCTCTTCATGGCTGCTAAGGTTCTAGGTCGCTCAGCCTTTTCTCCCAGCTCAACTTCCCCTGGCCTGTCACAGTGACAGGAAAACAGATCTCACTATACATAGCCCAAACCTACAGACTGGTCAATAAAATCTTTTCTATGCCACCAATAGGCCGGTCTCGGTGCTTCTGGAGTGGATCTATTTGCCTTGATTCTTCTGGCATCTAAGCCAAAGACATCATCTGGCTGCAGCTGACAAATGAGTGGGAAGAGAAATGTGCCAAAAAAGGTGGGATCCGTGTGCAAGATTCACCTTTGGGAAGGCGAGCACCACTTGGGGGGCCAGGAATAAACAAGAGGCTCACTGGCGGGGGGGGGGGGGAGAAGGAACCCAGATGGTGGCTCCCTGAAAGGTGTAAAAATGGAAGAAAGCAACAGATATAATAATAACATTAATAATAATTCAAGAGAACTGTGCGTCTTACCTGTCGGGAAGATGCAGAGAGAGAGAAAGAGGGTTTGGATCAGTCCCAGGGCTTCCGTTCTTGCCCCTTTCCCCATACCCATCCATCCAGCTTCGCCTCTAACCACTATCCTCTCCCTAAAATAAGAGTTGTTTTCAACAGACAGAGAGAGAGAAAGAAGAAAAAGGGTCAGAGGAAGGAGAGAAAGTAAAATCAATTGCAAGAAAGAGGAGACGTGAAAGGCAAAACAATTCAAAACAAAAAAAATCAACAAAAGCAGACAGAAAACAAGAGGGACCCGACTTCAGGGAAGCCCGACAGGGTTCTGAATACACACACCGAATTCCACCCGCGTCCTCTCTATAGAAAACAGCCCCAGCCATCAATCATCTCCTGGTTCCTTCCAATGCCCAGGGAGCTTCTCCTTGCTTGGCCATTCAGGAGCAAGGTTCCGCCTGCAGAGCCAAGGCACGGATCTGGTTACAGGAACGTAAAGGGGTTGGGAAAGGAAGGAGGGGTTGGTTACAGCTGGATTCCAGACGCTCAAGCTATAGAGCCAGAGCAGAAGAAAGCACAAAAAGGTTACAGAGTGGAAGGCAGGGGGTCGGCAACTGGAGCCCCACGGCCAAATGCGGCCTCTGCCATCCGCAGTGGCTAGGAAGCTTGAGAGGCGGCTGTCCCCTGGGCCACAAGCCTTCATCTTTTCTACGTAGTGGATTCCTCCGGTCAAACGTATGAACCTAACGCAAGAACTACACTGCCGTATCCAGCCAAGGATCCAGTATTCTGTTTCTGGTGGTGAATAACCAGATGCCGCCAAGCATCTGGCTGTGCAATTTTCCCCAGGCCAGTTTGGCTAGGGATCCTGGTGTTTTGACATTCCCTGAACATGGAGGAGGGGGTCTCTGGGAGTGCGGGGCAGAGGTAGTTGTGAATTTCCTGCATTGTGCAGGGGGTTGGACTAGATGACCCTGGAGGTCCCTTTCAGCTCTATGATTCTGAGAAGAAATATGCTGGTAACAGTGATGCTTTAGGTCTACATAGGTATACTGTCCCTGGACATGGAGGTTCCGTGGAGCTATGAGGGCTATTCAGTGAACAAAAGTAACAAATGGCCTGAGTCTTTTCATGGCAGTAAAGGAAGCAAGATGGCACTGACAAACTTTAGAAGATCAGTGGGTGCAGACACTTGAGGGAGGGTGTTTTCCGAGGTGGCACTTTGTTTGTGGAACTCTTCCCCACAGAAATTCTCCCTGCATCAAGTTTGCTTAGCTTTAGGCTATGGCAAAAATATTGTTTTGTTAACTTCTGTAGCTTCGTTTTTCTCCATCCCCCTCCCCTCCTCCTGGCCCAGTCTAAATAGTTTGAACTTTAGAGGAAATATCACTGTAATATCAAACAAGACCCTTATTTTACCTACTTCAACACTTATTTCAGGCGGCAGAGTGTAATGGTTCGTACCTCCGATGAGGCAGACCCCAACTCAAATCCATACTCACTCATGAAGTCCTTCTTTCTTGGGATTAAACTGGGCATGTCCTGTTCAAAGTTCCCAGTGATTTTTAAACTTGATTTTCAGACACGTAGAGGGTCTGATTGCCTCAGGACATTTTTAAAAGTCTCCTCCTGTGCCATTTGGCACAGAGGAAAATTAAATCCCCTTTTCCTGAATCGGACTTCACGTGGCTGAATTTATTATTTTTAAATCACTGGGAGCATCGAACATGGTCTCTGCTTAGCCCACCTTGCTGAGTTGTTGGAAGCACGGAGCAGAGGATCTTGAGCTCTTCAGAGGTATATATGTATATATATAACATCAAGTCACAACCAACTTAGACCCCATCACGAGGTTTTCAGGGCAAGTGAGAAGCAGAGGTGATTTGCCCTTGCCTTCCCGTGCAGAGTGTTCCTTGGTGGGTCCCCCACCCAAGTACTGACCTTGCTAGCTTCCAAGATCTGACTAGATTGGAATATACCATGCTGCCTTCCCATACTCTCCAGAGGTAGGATGGGATTAAAAAAAATGTGAACAGTATAACAGGAAATGTGATAGCCTCCTATGCAGGGTGAGACAATTGGCTCCCAGTTTGTAGCGAGCCATCGAAGGATCAGAATCGACAAACTCTAGTTTGCATACCTCCTAAAACCAATTGTTTCCTCCTGCCTTGGAAGAAGTTGCACAGTGCAGTTGGGAAATAGTAAGAGTCCAGTAGCACCTTTAAGACTAACCAACTTTATTGTAGCATAAACTTTTGAGAACCTCAGCTTTCTTCATTAGATGCATGGAGGGTATGAAGAAACTGGCCAGAGTGGTGAGGGGAGGGGGAAGTAGATGCAAATAAGTTGCAAAAGTCATGAAAGAGGTGGACTGCACAATCCTGGCTGGGCGTGACCCCTCCACTCCATGGCTGAATCTGAACGGAATGCCTGAAAGGCAGTTACTTCTGATAATGAGATCACCATCCATCTCTATTCAATCCAAGTCTCACTGAGTCAAATTTACATATGAATTCCAATTCAGCAGCTGCCCATTGGATTTTGCGTTTGAAATGTTTCTGTTGAAATATGATGATGACCTCTAAGTCCTTGATGGAGTATCCTGGTAGATTGTTCTCCTACTGGTTTCTGGATATTGCCATTTTTGGTGTCAGATTTGTGTCCATTTATTCTTTTGCACAGAGGTTGGCTGGTTTGTCCGACGTACAGAGCAAAGGGGTATTGTTGGCACATGAGGGCATTTATCACATTGGAGGATGAGCGGTTATAAGAGCCAGAGATTGTGTAGTTGATGCTATTGGGTCCTGTGATCGTATTTTCTGGGCAGATATTTGGGCAGAGTTGGCATCTGGGCCTGTTGCAGGGTGCAGCTGGGAGCTCTGATCTCATGACACTAGGAGATCAGAGCTCCGGACTTAAATGAACAGCTTCTAACTAACTCATTGTGCATGGAGCGGATGGGGCAGCAGAATTTGCCCAAGCTAGCCAGGACGGCTGAACTCTGCTTGGATCTCAGACTTGCACTGAAAGACGCTAAAGGAGTTCTGTCTTCCTGTCCTGGAAGAGGTTCAAGAAGAGAAAGGGAACGGCAATTAGCGTGACATCATTGAAAACTAGGGTTGCCAGCTCTGGCTGCAGAAATTCCTGGAGCTTTTGAGTAGCCCCTGGGGAAGACTGAGAGTGCAATCCTAAGGAGAGTTAGTCCAGTCTCAACCCATTGAAATCAATGGACGTAGACTGAAGTAACTCTCCTTAGGATTGCTCTGTGAGTTTGGGGAAGGGCAGGAACTCAGCAAAGATGTGATGTCTTTCTCCTAGACTCTATGGTATACCATAAAGTCCGCCCTTTGAAGCTGCCATCTCCTTCAGATCTCTGTAGTCTGGGGCCTAGTTGTAATTCTGGGAATACTCCAGGCCTCACCTTGAGGTTGGTAACCCTATGAAAAGGAACATAGCAACAAAGGTAATGAACAGAGACTTTGATTGTGACAAATCTCAGACAGACACGAGTCTGGAAGGAACCAGGTTATGACTAGAACTTCTGGCCCCCAAAAGCAAAAGCATTGGCCAACACTGTCCCTAGCAACGGCCCAAACCTCCTCAGCGGGGGCCGCCCCACCCGTCAAAGGATCGTGGTTGTTTGAGAAAACTCCTCACAATACTGCCTAGACATTTTGGGCAGAACAAAGCCTCTGTTGTAAACACGGTTTGGCAGATGGTGTTTCTCTCTCCCCTCCTGTGGGAGACACATCGCAAAAACCGAGGTATACACGCCACACATCACAGACCGTATTCTAAACCATTCATCAGAGGGCTGGCTGCGATTCTTCCCTCTGTGTATTTTGTTCTCTGCAGGGAACCGGCCCTCATCGTTCCCTCAGAATCAGCTCCGAGCAACATACCCCCAATTACACACATTTCACACCTCTGCTGTTCACTAAAAAACAATTGGCAGTTGGGTTTAAAGGTGGATTTGAAGACTAGGAAGGAACGTTGGGGAGTTTTTAATGCCTACAAAACTTGGAGTAACCCCCTTTTTATAACAACAATCATATATGTGCAATGAGGAAAAAATACTGGTTTTATTTTCAGACTGGCCAGAATCTTTCTTTTTTGAAAAACGGCAAACATTTTTTCACAGATTTCTTTTTCAATCTTCCCAGATGCACGATACATCATTTTATGTGAATAGGACAGTGCATGTGTTTTCTAACTGTGGTATGTGTAAATGCATACTTGTGCCAAGCCTAAGTTTCCAATTGTGTGTACCAAAACTGGAAGACACCCACATTGCCCTATACATATTAAATGGCAACTGCCTATCACAGGAGCATCATGGGAATCGGGTTGCCAACCTCCAGGTGGTAGCTGGAGATGTTCCGGATTATAACAAATCCAGAGGAGTTAGCCATGTTAGTCTGTAGTTGCAAAATACTAAAGAGTCCAGTAGCACCTTTAAGACTAACCAATTTTATTGTAGCATAAGCTTTCGAGAATCACAGTTCTCTTCGTCAGATGCAACTGAGAACTGAGGTTCTCGAAAGCTTTTGCGACAATAAAATTGGTTAGTCTTAAAGGTGCTACTGGACTCTTTACTATTTTGTGGATTACAACAGAAATCAGTCCCCCTAGAGCAAACAGCTATCTTGGAGGGTGCACTCTATGGCAAAATACCCTGCTGAGCTCTGTGTCTTACCCAAGCTCCACGCACAAAATCTCCAGGAATTTCTCAACCCACAGCTGGTAACCAGCACACCTCCCCTTTCACTTGGTTGGATTGCCAGACCCCTAACTGGTGAGCAACCTAATCCAAAGCTTAGATAATAGCTTCTTATTTGCTTTTAGAGTCCACAAAACAAATATCTGAATTAATTTAGTTGATCGGTTCCCATGCAGCCCTTTGTTAAGAAAATTAAAAACATTACAAATTTACGTGGCACATTTCTCCTTTCCTCCCAAGATTATATACAGCTTGTAGCTTGCTAATTCCCGGCAGATGGCGCTGTTTTTCCTACTCCGTGGTTGGGGGCGGTGGGGTGGGGGGGAGACCCGTGAAGCCTCTACATGCAACCGAGCGCTGCCTCCTTAAACCACATGACATAACAGCCCCTTTGCAAGCTTCCCATTAAAAGCTCAATTTAGGGAAATTGATTCCACCTCGAAGCAATTGGACTGCAATTACTTCAACAGGCAGCAATCAAGAATCACATCTAAACAACACCAAACTTTCATCTCCTTCTGGCCCAGAACCACAAACAAGTGCATCTGTCTGGCAAGCAAAACATAACAGTATGGTTTGATTAAGGAAAGAAGAGAGACTGAAACGTGCAAAAAAAATAATAATAATAGTGAGGCATCTGTATACATTCATGTAAAAATCTCACTGCGGCAACTGCAATGAGGTGATGATAGATAAAACAGAACCTCCATATACAGGGGTAGCAGGGCTTTTTTTCAGCGGGAATGTGGTGGAACGGAGTTCCGGCACCTCTTTAAAATGGTCACATGGCTGGTGGCCCTGCCCCCTGATCTCCAGACAGAGGGGAGTTTAGATTGCCCTCCGCTCCACCGAGCAGCGTGGAGGGCAATCTAAACTCCCCTCTGTCTGGAGATCAGGGGGCGGTGGCCACCGGCCATGTGACCATTTTTGCCGCGGGTGATTTAAACTTTAAAAAACTGCCCCCTTGTTCCAGCTGACCCAAAGTGATGTCATTGTGTGGTCTTGAGTTCCACCACTGAGTTCCACCACCTCTTTTCCCAGAAAAAAAGCCCTGAGGGGTAGTATACCTTGCTTCCCAGAAGAGATTTGACTGTCGGATTGCATGGACTTGGATGGCTTTTAGCAATTTATTTATGCATTCATTTATACCCCCTTCCCAATGGGGATCTAAAACAGCATACATTGTTCTCCCTGCCTCTGTTTTATCCTCACAACAGCAACCCTGCAAGGTAGATTAGGCTGCGAGTGTATGCCTGGCACCCAACAAGCATCTTGGCAGAGTAGGAATTTGCCCCTGGCTCTCCCAGATCGTAGCTCAGCACTCTAACCACTACACAATACTGACCCTTTCACTTGATTCCACACATCAACAGGTGATAGAGCTTTCCTCCAAGGGAGGAAAAACGTCACATGCTGATACTTTGGGACTGAGATATAAGAGTAGACCAGGTTGTCTCCGAAAGTCAATTGGCAACCCTATTTTCCTGCAAAGCAAAAGGCAATTCACATAAAAATTGTCTGGGAAAAATTGTCTTCCATCATCTGTTGGATAGCAGCCTAGTATGGTTTTTTAACTTGACACAGCATTACAAAAAAAAAACCCTCCTCAGATTAACCAGTCATATCTTTTAAAAATATTTTTTAAGAAATTTAATTGGGCTGGATTTTGCAATTCCGTACACTGCTAGATGATGGGGACATTCCATCATGTATATATATAGTATATCTATATAGTAAAGATTGGGGAAATCTTTGGCCCTTAGCTCCACCTTTCTTCTGTAGCCTCGCCCCTAAAATCTGTAGCCACGCCCCTCTTTAAAGGCACAGAGCCACTATCAGTTAAACACAGCCACTTCTGAGTGACAGAATTATGGAGACAGAGTTCAACGGCACCTATAAAACTAACAAAAATTGTGGTAGGGTGTAAGTTTTTGTGAGTCACAACTCAATTCTTCAGAGAAGCAGCCGTCCAAAGAAAAGAGCAAGGCTCTCACGCAGCTCTTGAGCCCCAGTACCTCTTGTATTGGCAATAAATCACGGTGTACCTTTCTTTCCATAATATTATGAGAACAGAAGGAGAAAAAAAATCTGAAAAATTAAAAAGCATATAGCAATACTCTCCTACACAAGAGCGGGGTGGAGTTTGGGGGGGGGGGGAGAAGCATGCCTAACCACACCTTACAGGGTTCTGTTTGATTGAAGCAGTAAGACCCACTGAATGAATAAGGCTTGCATGTCTGAATGTGTATTCAGGGTGTAAGGACAGGCAGATGGTCTGTGACATTTAGTATGGGAGATCAAGCTCTATCAATTTAGCAAATAATTTAGAGGGAAGGAGGGCCAGAAAAAGAGATTTGTCAGAAAACAAAACAGCCCCCCCCCCTGTTATTTTTCTCTCCGAAAGAGAGGAATCTGTTGAATTCTTGCGTTTTGCATGCACAGCGAAGCACATTGGAGAGGGTGGAGGAAAAGATCCAGGAATAATAATAATAATAATAATAATAATAATAATAATAATAATAATAATAATAAGAGTGCGTGCTTAAGGTTGCGATCCCACACGCGATCCACTGAAATGAAGATTTTGCTTGAGAGAATGCATGCTTGGGACTACTGCCTGCACGACCTGATTCTAGTATGCACGTTTTACTCCGAAGTAACCCCCTAACGAGTTCAGTAGGGATTACTTCCCAGTAATAGTACCTAGTACAAAGAGCCTTAAAGCCCGCTCTTCTGCACGTCTACTTCGAAGTAAAGCGCGCCGAATGAAACGGAGCTTACTCCCAGGGAAGCATGCCCGAGCTTCGGTCTCGCTTCGAAAAGAGGCAGCCGCCCCGTAATCCTTTGCACGCCGACTCGGGAGTAAATACAGCTGAAACCCTGCGACTTACTTCCGAGTAAACACGCAAAAAAAAAAAAAGACTGGGCGAAGAGGAGTCTGTTGGAACGCGATCCGGTGCTGGTCCAAAGTGGAATCACGCAAGCCTATGCACGTTTACTCGGAAGTAAATCCTACCGGCATGGGGTTAACGCCCAAGGAAGAGGGGATAAAACTGCCAGCAAAAAAAAGAAGCAAAAAAAAAAAAAGCAAAAGCAAAACGCAAAGCGAGGGGTCCTCAACAGGTTCTCCGTGTAAACGGGCTGGGGGAGAATCCGAAGTCCGGCAGGGAGGCGCAAGGAGGGAAGCGCAATTCCACGCAGGGTTGCAAGCCAGCGCCTTCCGCGGGTGTGCTGCAATTGCAAAAGTTGCACCCAGCCCCCCCCCCCGACCTCCTCCCCTCTTAGCTGGAGCATTGCTGCAAAGACAAGACCCCCCCCCCGGTGGGGGGACTTACCTGAGCGACTGCATCAGCGTTTGCACCTGGGGGAGAGGAGCTGGCGGGAGGCAGTTGCAAGGGCTGCCTGGATCGGGAGAAAGGGGGGGCTGGCTTGTCCGCGGCGGCGCTCCCCCCTTCCCCCTCTTCCCAGCGTCCGACGCCCCCTCCCCTTCAGAGCAGCTGCGGAAAGCGAAGCCCGGCTCGCCTCTCTGGCTGCATCGCTGCAAAGCGCGGGGGGCGAAAGCGCTTCGCTTCGCGGTGTGGACGCAGCGCCAGAAGCCGGGCGAGGCAGGGCTGGGCAGAATTCTGCTCCTTGAGGCGCTCTTCCTGTGTCAATGGAGGGGTGGGTTGGTGGGAGAGAAGGGGCTGGGGGTGGTGGGAGGCAGCCAGCCTGGAGGAGGAAGGGGGGGCAAGGATTTCTGATGCCTGTTCAATAACAGCCCCCCCAACTCTTCACAAAAGAGGATGCTCTTGTGCACTAGTAACAAACTCTCTTGCCCAGAATCCTCGTCTGTTAACCGCCTCCCCTCACACACACACACAGAGAAACAAACCTCTTCTCTATGCTGAGATTTTTTCTAGAGAGGGGTTTGGAGAAGATATGTTAGGACACTGACAGTGCAATCCTAAACAGAGTTATGCCAGTCTAACCTCATTGAAGTCGATGGGCTTAGATTGACATAATTCTGTCTAGGCTTGCACTGGGAAGGTCCTAACTCTTGATCGTTTTGTATTTTCATTCTGTGAATGCCCCTAGCTATGGATTATAGTATTCATTTGCAGCGTGTAATCTGCCTTGGATCTCAGTGAGAATAGCAGACTATAAATAAACAACAATAATAATAACAATAAAGTGGAAATGAATCTCTCTGATTATTGCACATGTACCAAGCTGCTTTACAGACTCGGCCTTTTTGCCTGTCTATTCAGGGTTACCTCGGATCCTTTTAGGATTCCTGTGGCAAATGATCTTTTCCAGTTTGGTGTAGTGGTTAAGAGCACCGGACTCTAATCTGGAGAGCCGGGTTTGATTCCCCACCCCTCCGCTTGAAGCCAGCTGGGTGACCTTGGGCTAGTCACAGCTCTCTGGAGCTCTCTCAGCCCCACCCACCTCACAGGGTGTTTTGTTGTGGGGATAATAGTAACATACTTTGTAAACCGCTCTGAGTGGGCATTATGTTGTCCTGAAGGGCGGTATATAAATCGAATGTTTATCATGATCATCATCATCATCATCTGCTATCTGAGCTGGGGGTTGGAGGGGGGAATGGAGGCTTTTTCTTCCTTTCTGCTAATGCTAAATTTGGGAGTGGGACCAAATGAAGTTGATGATCAATAGATAGTAAGGACAGACACAGAGAATACTTCTTTCCTCAACTAGTAAACTATGTGGAATTCACTGTTAGTAGACATAGAAATCCAATAAATAAATAAATAAAAATGAATGCCCACAAGCATAGAATTATTTATTTACTTCATTTATACCCTGCCAGTCTCCCTAAGGGATACCCAAAGTGGCGTACATCATTCACCTCTCCTGCACTTTATCCTCACAACAACCTTGTGAGGTAGGTTAGGCTGAGAGTGTGGGAAAGGCCCAAGGTCAGTCAGCAAGTTTCCATGGCAGTGTAAGGATTTGAACCTGGGTCTCCAGGATCTTAGTCTGGTGTAGTGGCTGGATTAGGCTTTGGGAGACCTAGGTTCGAATCCCCACTCTGCCATGGAAGTTGACTAGATGTGCTCTCAGCCTATCCTCCCTCACAAGGTTGTTGTGGGGATAAAATGGAGGAGAGGAGAACGATGTAAGCAGCTTTGGTTCTACATTGGGGAGAAAGGTGGGGTATAAATGAAATAAATAAATATTCACTATACCACACTGGATATAAATGTCTTTAAGAGGGAATTAGATGAATAGAGGGAGAAGTCCATCAATGCCCACCAGCCCTGGTGAGTAAAGGGAACCTCCAAGTTCAGAGGCAGTCAACCTGTGAATACCAGTGCTAAGATGCAACATGCCTCTACTATGGGCCAGTCACACACTTTCAGCCTAACCTACCTCACAGGGTTGTCGTGAGGATAAAATGGAAGAGAGGAGAGTTATATAAGCCAATCTGGGTCCCCATCGAGCAGAAAGGTGCGGTATAAATGAAGTAAATATTAAATAAATAATATTACCTGTTTGTTGGCCCTCCAGGGCAGCTGCTTTGTTGCCGGGTAAGAGGACGCTGAATTAGATAGATCCCTTGTTTGAGTCTGCTACACTCCTCTTATGAACATTTTAAATATTTAATTTTAATTTTAAATATATGTCGATAGGGTGTGAACAGGCTGAAGGCAGCAAACGCAAGAAATCTTGAGGTTGCAGTGGAAAGCTCAATGAAAATGTCAACCCGGTGTGTGGCAGCAGTGAAAAAGGCAGACTCAATGCTAGGAGATATTAGGAAAGGGACTGAAAATAAAATGGCCAATATTGTAATGCCCTTCTATAAAGCTACGGTGGGGCCTCATTTGGGATAATGTCTGCAGTTCTGGTTGCCCGTGTCTCAAAGAGGACATTGCAGAACTGGGAAAAGTACGAAAGAGGGCAACCAAATTGTTTGGGGATTGGAGAATCTTTCCTGCGAGGAAAAACTGGAGAGTCTGGGACTTTTCAATCTAGAAAAAAGCCAGCGAAGGGGAGACAGGAAAGAGGTTTTTAAAATGATGCGTGGAGTGGAGAGAATGGGCGAAGCGTGCTTTTTCTTCCTCTCCCATAATACGGGAATTTCATTGGCACCCAATGAAAATTGTTCGGAAATAAGATCAGGACAGATCTAAAAAACCTGTTTTATTACTGAAGGAGTAATTAAACTGCAGAATTCGCTGCCGGTGGAGGAAGAGCTGGCCACAAGTATAGATAGCTGTAAAAGGGAGGTTAAACTGATTCATGGAGAATTGGTCTACCAATGGCTACTAGACTGAAGAGAGTTTCCATACTTACAGGCAGCAAACTTCTGAATGCCCATGCCAGAGGACAATGAGGAAGGCCTTACCCACCATGCCCCATTTGTTTCATCTTCCGGGGCAACTGGTTTGCCGTTGGGTGAGAAAGGACGCTGACCAAGATGGACCGCTGGTCTGATCCTAGATTTGAAGCTGTCCCAAAATTACAGCAGATTTCCAGATTACAGAGATCAGTTCCCCTGGAGAAAGTGGCTGCTTTGGAGGGTAAACTCTATGCCATTATACCCACTGGAGCCCCTTGCCTCCCCAAAATTCACTGTGTCCCAGAGATGGTAGCCCTACCTGATCAAGCAGACCCTGTCTATATTCTTAAGATGGTGGAGTTTGAACCTACGACCTTCTGCTTGCAAAGATGCTAAGTAGCTGCGGCCTCTCTGTGAACACGGGAGGTTATATACTGCAAGAATAAATCGATTTAGTCCATTTTATCCTGCCCCTCCTCCAAAGAACTGAGGGCAGCGGACATTTATCCTAACAACAATACATAAGGAAGATTAGGCTTACAGGGAGTGACTAACCCAAAGTCATCAGCCAGCTTTGTGGCAGAGGGGGGACTTGAACCTGGATCTCCCAGATACTAGCCTGGCAAGCAAACTGCTACACCACACTGGCTCTCTTAGGCTGGTTGCTTTAGTGCTCATGCACTTGGATTTATGTTTTGCACATGAGCGCTAGAGTCTAGAAGCAATTTGGAAATTGACTTTCTAGGCCAAAGAGGACAGGGAGATTGAAAGCCTATAAGGACAGTTATTCTCATAAGTGAAATGTTTAACATCTTTTACATTAGAGCTGCCTGCAGGAAGGTTGGGAGTGGGGACACGGGAGGGGCAGCATCATGAACATGATAACATCACTTCCGGGGAAACCATAAAGTGACGGTGGCTAGCTCTAGGAATCACTGGATACTCTATGGTACCAAATCGCTTCTGGAGATTCCTATAGCTACTCACTATCATTTCTGGATTTTCCCTGAAAGTGATGTTGTCACACTGGTGCTAGTGCCATTTTTTTTTTTAAAAAAAGGTGGGACAGCCCCTCACAAATCAGGACAAAGAGGGAATTTAGGCTATTTCACTCTTGTGATGGGGAGATGAAACTGACAGAGCCTTTGGGAGGCAAAGAGGAAATTAACAAACCCTCTGAGCAGCATCTCCCTGGCTATGTAGAGAGGGGAAATTGACAACGCCTTCCCATTGCTTTTAAAACTCAGTTCCTGGCTAACATTGCAACTCCCTTCACCTGCTCCTCCTCATGTAATTCATCTCTTATAGCTTGGCTCTCAAGCTAGGATCACAAAAATTAGAAACAAGGGAAAACAATATCAAGGCAATTTCAAGGCAAAAGAGTAACAGATGCAGTTTGCTATTGCCCGTCTCCGCATAGCGATTTGATCTTTCTTGGAGGTCTCCCATCCAATTAGCAACCAAGGCTGACCCTGCTTAGCTTACAACCGGTAAAATGAGAGGATATCACACTAAAAACATAGGACAGTATAGAAAAAGCAGGGGTACTTGAGCAGCCGACAGTACAGTGAATCATTATATTGCATAGAATGAAAAAGCTCGTATACAAAATTAGAGAACAATAAAAACATTATCAAATATACAATGATGACTGCCTTAAATTCCACAGATAGCAAGTACCCTAATAATAGTCCTGTGAGGTAGGGTAGGCTGGGAGAAGGTTGCTGGTCCTTGGGTACCCCATAAACTGCACCAACTGGGGACTCCCCAGTCCAAGTCCTGCTACCTACTGTTATTATGACAACACTGTAAGGTAAATTAGTATGATTATCCTGCCCCCATATTTGCAGAAAGGTAGCTTGCTTAAGGTTATTTGATGAGTTTGTGGCTGAGGTTGGATTTGAAGCAGAAACTTTTCAGCTCTTGTGCTTAGCCGCTCTGCCGCATTGTCTTATGTACAATGTGTAACTTCTCCGGATTTAGGAAGTAGGACAAGTTAGATGTCGTGTCACAGAGTGTTGCCAGGGGGATAAAATATGTATTCCACGAATTCCCTCATTTAGAGATTGGTCAAAGCCCCAGGAACCTTGCCAGTCTTCTGTTTGACCACTTTGCATCTCTAAGGAGCAAGGTTTCCAGGGATACATCGGGCGGATTTCCAAAGTTTGCTTGTGAAACATAAAAGCTATTAAAGCTGATACTAGAACAAGAATGAGATTGTTTCAAGCCGTTGCCCAAAGGTGACGAGTGTAGACATGTGGTACACATTTCATAGAAAGACATTCTGGGTTGACCCAATATGAGTTTCTGGTATAATTCCATGGGCTTTATTGGACTTATTTCCTACTAAGATCAGCACATGAGAAGGCAATTCTCAGGGCTGGGTTTTGGCATGGCAGGACTAATCAGTCCACCCCCAAATTCGCTATTGAAGATCTCTGTGAGTGGTAGGAAGGGGCAGGGCTATGCTGCCCCTTCCGACATTGCTAGGGGCTGCTTATAGATCTTTCTTTTAACTTTGCTTCTTTAGCCATGCCTGATTAGCATTGCTAATGATCAGGGGTACTCGAAGTTATAGCTGCTGATTCTCCGTTAGCTGCTGCTTCTCAATTTGTGAACAGGGAGCTGATTTTTCGACAGACCATTTATCTATTCGTTGACATTTGGGGTTATTCACCCTGAGGCTTCAACAATGCATCCCAGCAGTGTGGTAATTCACAATCTGATTATTGCGCATGTGCATTTTCACGCAGCCTCATTGAGTTCTACTCCCCCCCTCTCCACTGTCTTTGTTGTACCACATGAATGGGTGCTGATTGGTTTGGGCTGGCAGTATATTTGCACATGCACAGTTAAAAAAAAACTGAATGCAAACCCGTTCAGAACATGTTTGAGTCATTCTGTGGCAAACTGAACAGATACACTGACTGGCTCGCAGTTGAAGATAAAGTCGTTATTTTCACTGCTTTTGTTTCACTGTCAAGCAGCTCCCTCCTGTCTCTTGCACATAGACAGAAAGGACAAGGACTTCTTTGAAAGGCTAACAGAAGGCCTTGGCCGTTTCCACATGTCTTCTCCTCCTCCCGAAAAATGGCGCAAAACATACGGAACGACGTGCCATGATTTCCCGACATGACTTTGCTTTGTGGCGCGATGACGTCAGAAAACGCACCATGAAGCGAATTCATGATGGAAAATCGTGCTATGAAGGTGCGCCGTTCTGTAAGTTTTGTGCCATTTTTCGGGGGGGGGGGAGGAGGGAACGTGTGGAAACGGCTCTTGACTCCCAGTCTCTGGATTTTAAACAAACCTGAGTGGCCCACACCTCTGGCCATTCCAGAAACACAATCCAAAACATTCTTGAGATTTTTCAGGTGTGCAGCAGCACTTCAGTACCACCTCTTATGTTTATGCTGGGACACTGTGCTTCAACGAGCCACCTTGACCAGTTTTATTTATTCATTGACTCACTTCATTTATACCCCCAACTTTCTCCCCAGCAGGGACCTAAAGCGAATAACATCACTCTCCTCTCCTCCATTTTATTCTCACAGCAACCCTGTGTGCATGTGTGAATGGCCACCAAGCTTCTGTGGTGGCTGAGAGTCTCTCTACACGAGATGCCTTGGCACATGTTCGTCAAGTGTAGGGAGATGCAATGTTATCCAGGAAGCGTAGTTTAAAAAGACAGAGCCGGAGGAGATCACTCATCAGAGGGTTTGTCAATTTCATCTTTGCCTCCCCCAAGGCTCTGTCAATTTCACCTCTCCAGTTTAAAACTGTGTGGGATCACAACCAGAGGATAGTGAGGAATGGAAATGGGCTGGAGCTGCCTTCCAGAGCCAGGCTTGGATCTAGAGAGGTTCTAATGGGCTGAAGTTTCCCTTCTGGTATTTCACAGCCCCTTCACACAGCTCCAGTGTATAGCAAAGCCTTTGCCCTGCTGCCAGCTCTGTCTTTTTAAACTACCCTTCCTGGCTACCATTGCATATCCAGACACATGTCAGATGTCTCATGTAGAAACACTCTCGGTAGGGACTCAAACCTGAGTCTCACAGATCATAGACTAACCACCACACTGCACTGGATTTCTTGGTTTCATTCTTGGCTTGGGCTTAACTAAACTCAGACCTTGATTGGGGCAGCGCTGAGGTCTAAACTAGCAGTGTGCTTTAGAAATGTTAGAAATGGTTGTTCCTATGATGGATTTTTGCAACTGGAATGGGAAAAGATTTCCACCTCCATTCCAGTAGAGGAGAACTGGAAGGGGTTTGGGAAAGAACTGGAACAAATTCCTTTCTTGCCAAAACTATAGTGGGTGTCATCTGCCTCCAACAATATCTTGTTTATTCTTAATATTCTGAACATACACAGAGAACAACATGTATAAAGGCACGCACCCTTATCTCTAGACACCCAGTGTGATTTTGGCATGTGTAGGCGTTATGAATGATCCCGCTACGCCCTTGTTGTCTTTAGGTATGCGCACATTGCAAACAAATACGCCAGGTACAGCGCATAGACTGGAACATGCTTGGACAAGTCGATTTGCTGTCTTTCTTCTTTTCTTTGCCAAGTAAAACATTACCAAGGCAAGCTATACAGGTGATGAGTTGCAAGCAGGGTGGGGTTGAGGGGAGGGGGGGAGGTCTGTTTTCTTACTGCATTTTCTGGCTGATTAAATCCTTAAAGAGAGAATGAGGACTTTTGCATTCTCCCAGACAAGAATTAATAACGGCATAAAAGAATGCATTCAAGTCTATACATTAAACAGAACAGAAAGTTTAATATTCCCATAGTGGAGTCTGTCAGTTTCTAGCCCCCCCCCCCCGACAGCCGTCTCCAGGTGAGTAAATGTCCTATGTATTAAATCAAGTTAATGCAAACTGAACGTGGCACCTAGCCCCTCGGAGGTACATGAAGCCATTTAGTGTTGCCAAGGCAATTGAGAAATTAATGCCGCTTTCTTTAACCCTCCTAACTTTGGGACTCAAGGTGCCCTTTAAACGTGATACTGGCACTGTGGGAGGGGCTTTTCTGTGGATTCATGCCACAACCGCTTGTGTACTGTGGAAAAGCTGATGCTCACACGCGTGGGACTGATGCTCATATCTTTCCCATGTAATCACTACTACTACTACTACTACTACTACTACTACTACTACTACTACTACTACTACTACTACTACTACTACCAACACCACCGCCATCACCACCACTCCTCCTCCTACTACTACTACTACCACCACTACTACCATTCAATTTGTATACCACCCTTCAGGACAACTTAATGCCCACTCAGTGTGGTTTACAAAGTGTGTTATTATTATCCTCACGACAATCACCCTGTGATTGGGGCTGAGAGAGCTCTGAGGGAGCTGTGACTGACCCAAGGTCACCCAGCTGGCTTCAAGAGGAGAAGTGGGGAATCAAACCTGGCTCTCCAGATTAGAGTCCTGCCGCTCTTATCCACTACACCAAACTGGCTCCCTTGCGGTGAATGGCTGGATGATCGTTTCTGTCTGCGTGGCTGTGTGGGCCAGTAAACCTCATTCTAGGGGCTAGAGATAAACTTGCTGACAAGCTCTTCCTGCATGCTGTCACACAATGTTTAAAAGACGCACAGGTCGCACTGAAACCAGTGGGACGTACTTTCTAATGAACATGTTTAGGGTCAGTCCGTAAGTTGCCAGCAGGTGATTGAAGAGAACCGTAGGTGCAATTCCTGGGGGAGTTCTCTTGCACAAGTTGATGACTTGAAGCACTGCTTTGCCTGGAGACGTCTTGCTAGAAACAGGGTGTTGCATTAGGTTGGCACACGTTCTGATCCAGCCAGACTTTTCTGTCATTTTTATGTTCCTGGGTTCAAGTCTTGGCTGATCCTGACAGGAAAAACACTAGGGGATATCCCTGTTAACCAAGGTAGACTAAAGAACAGCAGGGATATAAAGTGCAGTCAAAAACTATTCAATTAATATATTTAGAATGTGTTAAAGTGCAAAAGTGCAATACAATACATTCAATAAATACAATAAATATATCAATACATATATCAGTAAATATTGCTATGCAAAATCAATTCATGTTTGTCTGTCCAATGAATTTCAAAAGTTCTGAAATGTTTTGTAATCACAGAGAGCACCAGGACGTAAGGGGGATGGAATTCTGACTCGCTGGTCTCCACTAGGTGAATATAATGCCAAGAGGCAGAATTGCCGACGGGATGGTGCAGGCATGATTCTCCAATTCCCGTTTCGTACCACGTCTTCTTCTTGGGCAATATCTCTAGTGGTTCAGACCTTCCCCACGTTCCTGTGTGAAGTGCTCCAAGAGGCAATCATGTTGTGACAGACAGACAGAATATTTTTCGGGCTGCACATTGGTGCCACCTGGGGCAACAAAGTATCCTTGGTGGTACCCCAATCTCCAGGAATTTCTCAAGATGAAGTTGGCAAACCTACGTGACCCAGGGCTCCCAATCTGGTTGAGCCTGTAGAGTATTTATGGAAATTTGAGAAGAGGGAGCAGTTTGCCACCACAAAATGGCTGCCATGGGGTGCTGGATACAATCACAAAATCTTAGAAAGTTGCAAGCCACGTATGTTCCTGCTACGGAAGATACTATTTCTGAATAGATGCTCCTAGCCAACACACCGGCTCTTCTGAAGCAACTTCTGTTCCAAAGAGGCAGAGGAAAGCCAGGGTGGGCTCTTTGCTTTCAGTAGAATAGAGCAAGAGTCCAGTAGCACCTATAAGACTAACAAAATTTGCTGTAGGGTGTGAGCTTTCATAAGTCACATATCTGAAGAAGTGAGCCGTGACTCACGAAAGCTCATACCCTACCACAAATGTTGTTAGTCTCAGGGGTCATTTCATAGAAAAAGAGCTGGAGGAACTCATTAGCATAGCTCATTAGCATAACTCATTAGCATATGCCACACCTCTTGCCATCACTGGAAGTGTGTCATTAGCATAACTGATTTGTATATGCCACACCCCATGACATCACCTATCCTGGCTGTTTTGGACCCGGTTCTCTGGAGCTCTCTCAGGGCCAAGCTACACATGACGAATGACACTTGAACGGCAAGTGGATTGAGCGGAGGGCAAGTGAACAGGGAGAAATACACTTGCTGTTCAAGTGTCATTCGTCATGTGTAGCTTGGCCCTCAGCCCCACCCACCTCACAGGGTGTTTTGTTGTGGGGATAATAATGACATACTTTGTAAACCACTCTGAGTGGGTGTTAAGTTGTCCTGAAGGGTGGTATATAAATCAAACGTTGTTGTTGTTGTTATTATTATTATTAGGATAAAGAGAACAGGCATGTGAAGCAACATAAAACTCTGCCGTCTTTTAAACAGCGCATAAACAATTGCATTTCTTGCCATCATTATTACTTTGACCTTCCAAGCATCACTTGTTTGTCAGCTGTAATTACCCGCTTCCTTTGTAGTTAAACGTTGCCCCGGTTCAAGCAAACATTTATGCATATTGTATAAGCCGCGTGCACCACACGTCTTTTCTTGGCGTGAAATAAAATCCATTCAGTTGTGTGGATCCCGCATTCAGTGGTTTGTAAAAGTGTGCGGCTTGAATGTTCTCTCTCGTAAAATGTTGGGGGATACTCCCGAGCCTCAAAAAGGAGAAGATTGATGGGATCAATTTAATCTACTGCTGCACAGCAATGGAAGGAAAGGAGCAGGCTTTTGGCAGGCACCTAATATTTCTTTTCAAATTATCAGGATGCCCTCAGGAACTCCCAAAGTAAAGAAGTCGCAGCATTGGTGGCAGAGAGTGCTGTCAAGTCACAGCTGAGCTATGGTGACCCCTGGTGGAATTATCGTGGCAAGAGACTAACAGAGGTGGTTTGCCATTGCCAGCCTCTGCAACCCTGGTCTTCGTTAGAGGTCTCCCATCCAATTACTAACCAGGGCTGATCCTGCTTAGCTTCTGAGATATTACAAGATCAGGCTCACCTGGGCTATCTTTGTGTTATAGCGGTTATTTTGGTGAAGGCCTCAACAATTTTCTCGATTTGCAGAATTGAGCTTCCTAATGGCACTGAGATGTCAATTGTTTCTCTTGCCACTCTTGGATTTCATGAACCTCTGAAGTTCCCTGAAAATCACATAAGCTTGGAGATAAAGAGATGAGCTGGAGATGTGGGAGAGATTTTGTTTGACCTTCCTAAGATCTGCTTCAGCTGTCTTCAGCTGAAGGTGGCTGTCTTGTGGTAGCATCACTGAGAGCCCAGCTACAAGTGACGCCTTACACAGGTTGGACACTTGTGAGCTTCCCTCAAGTTTTGATGGGAAATGTAGGCGTTCTGGTTTTACAGCTTGGGTCTCCATTACAGCTGCAAGACCAGGACGCCTACATTTCCCATCAAAATTTGAGGGAAGCTGACAAGTGTCCAACCTGTGTCAGGCGTCACTTGTAGCTGGGCCCAGCATTCCACAAGTGGTGGTATGGAGGGAAATGGGTACGAAGAACATCAAGCGAAGAATGAGAGTGAGTTGCCAACTCTGCCTTGGCCAGTTCCTAGTGTTTGCAGTGGCGCCTGGGGAAGGAGCTCAGGGTTCGGAAATTTCTGGAGATTTGGGGGGTGGAGCCTGGAGAGGCCAGGGTTTGGGGAGGGTAACTTTCCATTGTTATTCACACCCACCGGCAATTGAAAACCATTGGAGATTGTAAGAAGCAATGGTGTATTGCTTGTCGTGGTTGAATGCCTTTGAAAAAGTCGCATGCCCGTCAGACTCCGCCCATTTGGTAGAAAATGATCTCAAGTACAGCAAAAATCAGTCTGTACAAAAGGCTTTATTTTTCACAGCACATCCAGGAAGTGAGATTGGTTATCATTCTCCATGTGAACACCCGAGAACGGAAGAACCTTGTTACATTTGTCAAAAGAAAAAACAATTAATGATATATGAACTTGATAGTACAAGCCTTATAGACTGCACGCATATTTGGAATAATTGATTCAGTCCAGTGATGTCTGAGGGCCAAGCTACACATGACGAATGACACTTGAACAGCAAGTGTATTTCTCCCTGTTCACTTGCCCTCCACTCAATCCACTTGCCGTTCAAGTGTCATTCGTCATGTGTAGCTTGGCCCTGAGTGTCTTTCTGACCTCTATTACTGACTTTTGTGTGTTTATATATTGATTGTATTTGTGTACAAAAACGTTGTTCACAAGGTTACACAATTGAGCACTTAGCACTTTAGAAAAAATCTTTGCATAAAAAACGTTTATAAAAACCTCATAGTTTATAGCTAGAATTCTTTCCCTCTGTGAGGCTACGCCTTTTGCTTTTGTGGACCACCTGGAGTTTGGCAACCCCAGAGGTGATGCCATAGGGTCTGCGTTCTAAAGCTGCCCTTTCCTCCAGGAGAACTGATCTGTGTCATCTGGAAATAAGGCCCCACCTGGAGGTTGGTAACCTAAGAGGAAGCCAAGCAGACGTTCTCAGGCCGTTTAAGATTGTAGGTCACTGTGCTAATCTATGGGAGAATCCCCTGAACAAAAAACATGCAATACCTTTTATTAGGACCAACCAAAATAGCTAAAAAACAGCAGACCAAGTTTTGAATTTTCTAGCCTGGCTCCCAACAAGCCTGGAGCTTGAGTCCACCCTGGCAAATTTCAGAATATTATTGTGTACAGAATTTTTTTCCCCCAGAGAGGAGGATGAGATTCCCCCTCCCCTGCAAAAAATCTCCCACCTACAGAGCTGCAACGGCCCCATTCACTGTATCTGGCTGTTTTGCTCTATCATTTCCTCACCATTAAAACACAAATTAGGAGCCGCCGAAGCATATGGGAATGGCACAGCGCCCAGCTGTTGCGCATTATCCAGACTCAGCCACCGGCGCGGCACCTTTTCAGAATCTTCGGAGCCAGCCACCAATGGCTTCTGAATGACAAAAGGGAGCCTTTCGGCCTCTGCAAAGCTGCATCATTAGCATCTTTATTGAAAAAAGCGCTGTAGTTTCTTCAGTCGGAACAGAGGACTGGAGCTGGCCGGAGATATTTGTCCCTCCAAGCAAGCTCCAACCAATCTGGCCTCCTGGGCCTGTGTCATTGTGGGTCAAGTCCAAACCAAACCTCTGTGGCGGTGCTGCAGGGCCTTGGCTTGAACCTGGCTAGCAGTAGTCCAGGAAGGGATGCTGCTCTCTTCGCCTGATGATAAAGACCTAGGGTTGCCGGCTCCAAGTTGGGAAATTCCTGGAGATCTGGGGGGTGAAACCTGGAGAAAGTGGGGTTTCTGGAGGGAAAGGACCTTGGCATGGCATAATTCCGTACAGTCCACCCCGCAAAGTAGCTGTTTTCTCCAGGGGAACTGATCTCTGTGGCCTGGAGACCAGTTGTAATTCCGGGAGATCTCCAGCCACTACCTGGAGGCTGGCAACCCTATGAAGACCGGCATTAAATAAGGTACCTGTGGCGCTTGGGAAATCTCCTGCCCCCAACAGCCAGCAAGAGAAATTAAAAAACAAACAAAGATCATTCTATTGGAGAGATGTCACTTCTGGGGAAATTTGGAAGTAACATCAGTCCTCTCTAGGACTTTCTAGAGGACTGATGTCACTTCCAGATTTCCCCAGAAGTGACATCACTCCAGAAGTGACAGCTTGCCATCACCAATGTGTGTTGGACCCATAGGCCTCCCATTTACCCACCAGAGGTGGAAAATTGGGGGTGGGATGAAGTAAATTCTTGCCCCAAGGAATTCAGGAGGAGAAGAAAAAATGTCCGCCACACGGTGATGCTCTAGGAATTTTTCATAGTCTCCATGGTAAAGACCATAGAAAATAAGGGATGCAGCCTTAAATGAGGCCAGGGAATGACACCACATCCTCTCTGAAACTCCCAGAATGCTATCAAGGTATCCTGCTTTCCTCTACCATAACAATATATGTTTCAAATATGAAGGTACAGTTGCTTTGGAAGGCTTTTCTGTTGAGTCTGTGAGCCCATTCCTTGAACTTCCACCCTAAAGTCCAATCCTTATGGCACCAACTGAGTTTTCAGGAAAAAAACAGTCTTAGGGCCAAGCTACAAGTGACAAATGACACTTGAACGGCAAGTGTATTTCTCCCTGTTCACTTGCCCTCCACTCAATCCACTTGCCAGGCAAGTGTCTTTCGTCATGTGTAGCTTGGCCCTGAGACTGTCCACTCAGTGTATGAGGTGACCATTGATGTGTCTGTTTCACACACCATATTTATCTGAGTGGAAGACTAACTTTCTCAAGCTGGAATAAAACAGTAAGTTTCCCCCACTAGAGAGTCCAAGTGCATATGGTAATAGGCATAATTCCCTGTGGTGTACAGACATTTTGTCATTCCTAGTCAAACAAGTTTGGTAGGTTTTTTAAATGCTTTGAAAACCTGCCAAACCTGTTTGACCAGAAAGGATGAGTGTGTTCAACAGGTAACAATGCCTCTGTCATGTCAAAAAAGATATTATCCAGCCTCTAAAGGCCACGTGCCACAATCTTTGAACAGCTAAGAGGTGGTTTGCTTTAATCTGAAGAATGAATTCAATTATGAAATGATGTGTTTGCTCGCTGACCCAGCAAAGGAAAGCCAAGCCCTCTGTGGATTCCCCCCTCCGCAGAGAGATCAAAATCTGGTGCCTTATGAACAAGAAAATAGAAGGCAGTATTTAAAAACTCCCCATTAACTGCTGCATTTGATAATCTTTATCATCTTAATGGAAGTAGAAAAGATGCCACGGGAGTTGCCTCTTCCTTCTTAGGACGTTGTCACTGTGACTTTGTCTAGGATTAAGAAGCCACAGACATTTCAGTGAATGTGGAGACCAACCTGGTGTAGTGATTAAAGTGCCAGATTAGGAACTGGGAGCTCTGGGTTCAAATCCCCACTCTGCCATGGGAGCTTGCTCTTTTAGCCTTTTAGTGTAGTTGTGAGAGTTAAATAGAAGAGGGAAGACCAATAGATGTGGCTCAGGGAGGAAGAGAGAGACAAAAATTGGCTAAATAAATAACTGTAGCTTGTCTGTTCAGAGGACAGAGGACAGGGTATTCTATGTGCCCCCCCCATCTGCATAGAAGCAATTCAAATTCTGTACGAGCAAAACTGAATTCTGTTCCTGTACTTTTATAAATTCTGCCAATTGAGCATATTTGTCTGATTTTTTCATTTGAACTTTTTTGGGGGAGTGACAGAAATGAGGGCATTGAAGACCTCTCCCCAACCACTGGAAAACGTATTCATTCAGCCATCTTGCCTCTATGTTTTGAGCAGATGTTGGTCTAATATCTTTTCAGCCTTAAAGACTTGGGAAAGAATGGCTTTTTAAAAAAAGAAAAGAAAAGTGGAGATTTTGAAACAGTTGAATTCTCTGAGCCCAGTACTCTGTTCTGCAATTTTCCGGCAATCCCACTGAACCATACTCTTGTGATGACTATCAAAATCTGTCAAATACAAATATATGTTTGGAGGTATTTTAAAATTGCAAGAAAGAAATGGTGCGAGTGTCTGTGTAACCTTATGAAGAGATGTATGCCAAAAACAGGAATTATCTCTTAGAAAATTCCAAATCCTTGGGAAAGGGGGAGGTGCAGGGGGAAATGATTTAAAGTGCTCCGTTTTCACCAGTATTCCTCTTTTTTGCATTGCTTCAGTGTAATTAAAGACATCAATCTATAGGTGTCTGAAGCAGAAAGGAGAAGAGCTCCCCATTGACTAAAAATTAATGAAGCTCCCAGAAATTTTACACTCCTGTTCAGCCATCATTTCCAGATGCCGCACACTACATCAGGAAAAAGGAAACATAGCAAAATACTACAATTCGATCTAGCTCATTTAAATCGGAGAGAAAAAATAAAGACGAAGAGCACTGAGACTCCCAAAGGACAAAGAACAGAGCAAAGAGAAAAAAGAATCAGAACCAGTTTTGTTCTGGCTGTAGGTTATGTTCTAGCTTCTCAAGGATTTGAGGGGTTGCCAATCTCCAGGTGGTACCACTGCCAACAAAGGAAAGACCTGCTGGAGGTTGAACCCAATGAACTGTATCACTTGTTGAGTTATACAATTTTATTATATTTTTTATTTTTGTAAAGTGCTTAGTGCTGAAAGTGCAATATATGAAGACTAAAGAAATATTATAAATATAGATTCTTATCAACAATAAATATATTACAATATACTATTTATTTATTTATGTCATTTATAGTCCACCTTTCTCACTGAGACTCAAGGCGGATCACACCGTACGAGATTAGTACAATCACTAGTACAATGATATTAGTACTAATTAGTACATTAATGTACATTAGTGTACATTAATGTACAATTAGTACATTAGTACAATGTTATTAGTACTAATATTAAAAGAGAACAACCCGACACAGTGGTCCTTATAGACGCAAATCCAACTGGTGAAGTTGTATTCCAAAAATGTTCTGAAAGGAGAATAAAGAAAATCAACTGGTTTCTCACTGATTTTTCTTTTCTTATAGATGGATGGATATCACTCTGTTTGCTGGTGATTCTTCAAAAAAGAAGCAGAGGCTCATGTAGAAAACCTATTGCTCACATAGGTTTTCTATATGAGCCTCTGCTTCAGAAAAATCAGCAAGAAACCAGTTGATTTTCCTTACTCACCTTTCAGAACATTTCTGGAATACAACTTCACCGGTTGGATTTTAGGGCTTTGCATCTATAAGGACCATTGCGTCTGGTTGTTCTCTTTTGATATTAGTATATTGTAATATATTTATTGTTGATATGGTGAAGGCTAGGTTGGGCCCCCACTGGCCACACTAGAGATCTGTCCACCTCCCTACATATGAGCCAGGGCTTGAAAAGCAGTATTTTATCATCGCCATCTGAAGAGTAGCTGTGTTGTATAAAGTTGTTTTAATGTTATTTGTATACCGTCTTATCTGTTTTTAACTGTATTTATGTAATTTGAAATGTTGTACTCCGCCCTGAGCCCACCTGGCGGGGAGGGTGGACTAAAAATCTAATATAATAAATAATAATAATAATAAATAATAAATAAATAATTGATAAGAATCTATATTTATAATAATATTTATTACATCTTTAGTCTTCATATATTGCACTTTTAGCACTTAGCACTTTTCAAAGATAAAAAAATATAATAAAATTATATAACTCAGCAACTTATTGGGTTCAACCTCCCGGCAGGTAGATCCCTCTGTCCCTCTCCGGTGAACACACGTTGGTTCCAATAGAAAAGGCTTTATTCAGGATTTTACAGTTCAGGTTTGAACTCCATCATGGAGCTTGGTAGAAGTGACAATTCAAAACCACAGGTCAATATTATACTTGAGTTTCCCGCGCTCCAGCCACGGTTACGTTTTGGCACACAGGGTTCCACGGGTTCTGTGAGATCCCCTTATAGTTATGGCTAAACAGTGAGTACACAATACTAGATTCCCAGCATCTGGGCAAAGTAACAAATGCAGGCACCTGGCGTCTCCAAGGTTGTCTCTAGCTCGGAGATACATAGTTCTGTGAGATAACATGGGGGGGGGGCATCCTGTCTGGAGGAATAACAGTTATAATATGGAAAAAACATGGCTAAGGAGAGAATACAGCAGGTTAGCATTAGACATTCAATACACTGTGTCCTCAGGGACATAACAATCATGGCTGGGCTGTACACAGTCATGACAAGGTCTTTCCTTTGTTGGTTTCAGTCCCGGAGAAGCCCCTTCATTGGTTTAGCAATCTCCAGGTGGCGGCTGGAGATCTCCCAGAATTACAACTGATCTCCAGGCCACAGAGATCAATTCCCCTGTAGAAAATGGCTGCTTTGGGATGTGGATTCTGTAGCATTATATGCTACAGAAAACCTTGCCCTCCATAACCTCCATCCTCAAATCCCCAGGAATTACTTAACCTAGAGTTGGCAACTCTAGCAGAGGCACACCAACAATTCTTTCATCCTGTCACTGACCTTCTGGGGTGTCCTAGGCAAAGTGAAGTTGTCACCCCTGGCGAAGCTAGGGGCTGTTACTGGATCTTGAGTCTCCAGCCAGTGTCTGCCCTTGCTGCTCTCTGGAGCTGGCCCAGTTGCTTAGACCCTGAGGACTAGACGCTTGAAGTGAATGCAGAGAATGAATGGGAACCATTACACAGGGCTTCTCCTTGCTAAGACCGCTCATCACCAACGTTGCAAAATGAGCGGCGGAAGGCTGCAAATGATGCATGAAATGAGAAACCCCAGCCTAACGCCCAGGGAGAACGAGGGGTAGCTCTGAAACGACACGGCTGTATAATCGGCATCCAGCACACCGCAAGCAAAGCCCTAAACAATGCCCCAGGAAAATCTTTAAGAAACCCCAAAGCCTCCTAAGCTCAATTAAGACGCAGGGTTTAATGCCAGCGGTCTCATCTCTCTAACTCTCCCCCCATGGCCCATTTTCCTCCCCAAGCAAAACCTGCCCAGTCTATTAAACACACAAAGGAGGGTTTGCTTTGGAGAAAGCTTCACGGATCTCGCCCGGCTTTTGTGCAGATTACGTTCTGAGTGACATTGAGATAGGGAAAATGGCAACAGCCTCAGAAGCTCTTGTCTGCCAGGGAATAAGGGATAAATCCCCGAAGTAGTTTGGAAATAACAGAACAGATGAGTGACTTCCGCCTTTTAAATAGCAGATGAAGCCTGATGATAATTGTCTGCCTTTAAAAAAAAAATTGCACTTTGTTTCTGACATTAAGTTGATGAATTCAGGAGGTTAATCCATTAAAAATGTTGAGCCACTACAAATAAGCTTTGATTTAATTTTTTAAAACTAACTATTTTGAATACCCTGGCGTCGCCCTCACAATGTACTGGCAAGTTGGAGACGATAACTTCTGAATGTTGTTTCAGGTGGATAGCCATGTTGGTCTGCAGCAGAAGGGAAAGATTTGAGTCCAGTAGCACCTTAAAGACCAACAAGATTTCCAGGGCATAAGATTTCAAAAGTCAAACCTCCCTTCCTTATCTGGCTAGTTGTGGAGAATTTCTAAGGCAAGAAGGTGTTGTGGTGCCTTGAAAAAGAACACCTCCACCCTGGCATACACTTTTGTGAACTGGAGGCTGCTTTGTCAGATTGGTGAAGTGTTACGTTCGGTTGACAAATACACATACGGTGTGGATAGGGTTGCTAGGTACAGATCGGGAAATTTCTGGAGATTTTAGGGGAGGAGCCTGGAGAGGGCAGGGCTTGGGGAGGGGAGGGCCCTCAAGGGGGTATAATGCCACAAAGTTCTCCCTTCATAGTGGCCATTTTCTCCAAGGGAACTGATCTCTATTGCCTGGAGATCAGTTGTAATTCCAGAAGATCTCCAACTACCACCTGGAGGCTGACCCTGGCTCCTCCCCTGTGGGTTGCCTGGTTGCCCGGCCTCCTGGGGCTGTGCGGTGCTACTGCTGGGCCGAGAAAGTGGCCTGCCACCCCTGGTGGCCTCCTGCAGCTGTGTGGCGCCACTCAGGAGTGGCGCCTGGAAGTATGGGTTTGGCAGGATGATGTCACTTCCTACTGTGATGTCATCACACCACCTGGGCATGTCCCGCCTGCCTCTCCCCAGGGTCTGGAATTAGGATGGACCTCATCTGGCAACCCGAAGAACAATAGCAACTGGCCTCCTGCTCCCCATCAAATTTATGCTTCTCCCCAAATAAGGCCAACTCCAGTTACCAATTGCGGAATCCAAAGAGATATGGGAATGAATCTATGGCAATGTGATGGGGCAAGGCCCTGTTGGCAGGTGGCGATGTGAAATCTTGGATTGCTTCTCTACAAATAACTTACCAATCTATACATAACTTTCTAGAATCCATTTCCCCCCATTACCAAGGCTTCTCTGACTTCATGTTTTACTTGCTCAAGTCTCCCCTCTCTACTTCTTTCTGCCTGGGTCCGAAGCAGGTTTGGTGTAGTGGTTAAGAGAGCGGAACTCTAATCTGGAGAACTGGGTTTGATTCCCCACTCCTCCGCTTGAAGCCAGCTGGGTGACCTTGGGTCGGTCACAGCTCTTTTAGAGCTTTCTCAGCCCCACCCACCTAACAAGGGATAATTGTTGTGGGGATAATAATGATAACACACTTTGTAAGCAGCTCTGAGTGGGTGTTAAGTCATCCTGAAGGGCGGTATGTAAATTGAATGTTTTTATTATTATTATTTGCCAACTACCAGATGGGGCTTGTTACCTGAAACATCTATGACCTGCTTGCCCTAACCCCTATCCCTCTGATTGCTGAAGAAGTGTATAGTCTTAATATCTTTGCCACTCTTGGATATGTTTTATGGTTTTAAACTGAGTTTTATACTTTGTATTTATATTGTTGTTACCAGCCCTGAGCCCGTTCGCAGGGAGGGTGGGTTAGAAATTTAATAAATTAAATTAACTGATCACCAGAAAAAAAATGGCTGCTTTGAAGGGTAGACTTTATGGCATTATACCCTGCTGAGATCCTCCCCCTCCTCAAACCCTGTCTTCCCCAGGCTCCACCCCCAAATCTTCAGGAATTTCCCAACCCTGAGTTGGTAACCCTTCCTGGAGTTTTCCTCAAATTACAACTGATTCTCAGACCACAGAGTTCAGTTCCACCAGAAGAAATGGCTGCTTTGGAGGGCAGACTCTATGGTATACTATAGAGATGAGGAGAAATGGAAGTCCTACAATGACATCACGTATCTTTTTTTTTCAGCTAAGAGGGCAGTATTGTAGGAAAGGGATCCCAGATGTCTCGCTAATGAGTTAGAAACCATAGATTTCATCATTATGTTGCCTTACATATTATCTGGTGCTTTAAATATGTACTCCTATATCCTACCTGTGCTTTATGTTGTTCAATGTAAGTCCTATAATTGATTATGTTCTGTTTCAGGAATTCCTTAACCCCCATACTGGATCCTTGCTAATACTATGGGCCAAGCTACACATGACGAAAGACACCTGAACGGCAAGTGTATTTCTCCCTGTTCACTTGCCCTCCACTCAATCCACTTGCCGTTCAAGTGTCATTCGTCATGTGTAGCTTGGCCCTGAATCTTTGTAAATTTATATTCTTTTACCCCATGACATTGTTTACAGAAATGTTCTTGAAATTGTATTCATTTACCCCATGACATTGTTTATGGAAATGTTCTTGACACTGTATGGAAATGCCTGCCCTTGTCCTTGCCACTAATTGTACTAATCTCACACTATGTAATCCACCTTGAGTCTCAGTGAGAAAGGCGGAATACAAATAACATAAATAAATATCTGCCAAGCTCTCTTCATCCCCCAGACTCTGTCCTCCCTATGGTACCATCTCTAATTCTTTGGGAATTTCCCAAACCGGAGCTGGCAACCCTTCTCCGGAGGCCAAGGGTGGACTGGAATATCAATGTCGAGCCAGAAGATGGGGGAGGAGAACCGTGGCAGCTAATTTGAGGCTGGAAAAGCCCAGAGAGCCCGAGATCATTAACACCTAATTACCAGCTTCTTCAAGGGGTGACAAGAGCATGGTGATGAATATTCACGTGGAGGGGAAGGAGCTGGGTCTTGTACCTCTGAGCAGAGCAGGAATTTTGGACTCTCTCAGAATACAGAATGATGGTTGACTGGTACGATCTGTTGGTGGGACTGGTGAGGGCAGCAGCTAACATGCGTGTGGAGACAGACCAAGATTCAGGATCTTACCCTCTCCAACAATCCACAGGATGAGAACAAGCACAGTATGGTATATTTGTAACACTTCTGTTCTTATGCCCAGGAGCAGGAATCCCCCCCCCCTCCCAAGCTGCGTGTCGCCAGAGGCTTTTCCTCAACCGCTGTGTGCTCCTTTCCTTTACTCTGTCAGAGCCAAGCTACACATGACGAATGACACTTGAACGGCAAGTGGATTGAGTGGAGGGCAAGTGAACAGGGAGAAATACACTTGCCGTTCGAGTGTCATTCGTCACTTGTAGCTTGGCCCTCAGTCTGCGGGTGATTTAAAGTGCGGGGTAGGGAGAGAATGTTTGCTGCTCGGGGAAAGATATCTCAGGAAAACAGAATTATTCTACGGCTGTTGAGAATAAAGCATATGCTGGCATACGAAATGGCAGGTTGGGCTTTCAAATGACACTCGAATATTCAATGGTGTGCCCCTTTCATAAAGGTAAAGGTAGTCCCCTGTGCAAGCACCGAGTCATACTAACCCGTAGGGGGACGTTGCATCGTGACATTTTCTTGGCAGACTTTTTATGGGGTGGTTTGCCATCGCCTTCCCCAGTCATCTACACTTTACCCCCAGGAAACTGGAGACTCATTTTACCGACCTCGGAAGGATGGAAGGCTGAGTCAGCCTTGAGCCGGTTATCTGAATCCGGCTTCCGCCAGGATCGAACTCAGGTTGTGAGCAGAGCTTGGGCTGCAGTACTGCAGCTTACCACTCTGTGCCACGGGGCTCTTTCATACTGGTTCATAAAAGACAAGATGTGTCCCCCCCATCTATCCTTGAAGTGTCTTGCAAGAAAGACCTGCTGATAAGAGTCCTAAATAAATGAGCAGGTGCACCTGTCTTTCTTCGTTGGGATGTGAATCAGCACTTTGCTGGTTTGAATCCCACTACTACCATGAGCTCAGCAGGTGGCCTTGGGTAAACTCTCAGCCCCAGCTGTATTGTGAGGATAATAATGACACTGACTTTGTTCACCACTCTGAGTGGGGCACTAATCTGTCTAGAAGAGTGGTACATAAGTGCAGTTGTTGCTATTAATATTATTATTATTATCAGGGCTTTTTTTCCTGGGGAAAGAGGTGGTGGAACTTAGTGGGTTGCCAGCACAGGGGGCAACTCCTGGTGGGAGGTGGAGCCCCTGGTACCACATGCGCATGTGTAAAGTGCGTGCACATTCCTGGGACCGTGCAATGACATCACTTTGGGTCAGCTGGAACAAGGGGGGGGGGGTTAAAGTTTAAATCGCCCTCAGCGAAAATGGTCACATGACTGAGCGGTGCGGCAGGCGATCTGAAAACCCCTCTGTCTGGAGATCAGGGGGCAGGGCCACCGGCCTTGTGACCATTTTCAAGAGGTGCTGGAACTCCGTTCCACCGCTTTCCAGCTGAAAAAAAAAGTCCTGTTTATTATTACCATCAAAGGGCAAGCGTAACATTCCTATCTCTTCCTAGGCAGCCACCTGCGGAAGCAGCTTCCTTATATAGATTCCAGAGGGACAGGTGTGGGGAGGGGTGGGGGAGATAGAGAATGCAGCCAAACATGAAGACGTAGCTGAGGTGGACTGTTATATGGAACACTCACATGCTCCCATTGGTCCAGAAGACCAAACACTGGGAGATTTGTTTATTTGGCTCAGTAATACTCAGTTCGCAGCTAGCAGAGAACGAACTTCACAATTACCATCAACTCAAAGAGCCACTTTTTCTTCCATCCCTTGCAAGAGGCCAACACCTTAAGGTTGTTTCTCCATTGGTAACTGTTTCAAGGTGGGGGCCACCTGCCAACTACAAGCCCCATAGGGCTTGGACCTTTGTCAGCTTTTCTGAAACATGGGGAAAAGCAGGGCTTTTTTCAGCTGGAATGCAGTGGAACGGAGTTCTGGAACCTCTTGAAAATGGTCACATGGCTGGTGGCCCCGCCCCCTGATCTCCAGACAGAGGGGAGTTTTGATTGCCCTCCGCGCCACTGGAGCGGCACGGAGGGCAATCTAAACTCCTCTCTGTCTGGAGATCAGGGGGTGGGGCCACCAGCCATGTGACCATTTTCGCCGAGGGCTATTTAAACTTTAAAAAATTCTCCCCTTGTTCAAGCTTATCCAAAGTGACGTCATTGTGCAGTCCTGGTAGCGTGCACACACTTTGCGCACGCACATGTGGTACCAGGGGCACTACCTCCCACCGAGAGTTGCCCCCTGTGCTGGCAACCCACTGAGTTACACCACCTCTTTTCCCAGAAAAAAAGCTCTGGGGAAAGGAATCAGAGGAATTGCAGGTAGTATGTCAAAGAGCCACATGTGGATCCCGAACTGCCAAGTAAGTACGCCTTAGATACTAATACTCCACTTATCTCCCCTGTGGGGACCCAAAATGACTTACAATATTCTTCTCCCCTCCTCCATTTTATTCTCATACCTTAATGGCTTGGGTAAGTGGCCAGCAAGCCCAGTCACCCGGAAGTGAATCGATGTGATGATGTCACTTCCATTGGTGATGTCGTTGTGCTGGACGGGAGCGCACACATGCTGTGTGTAAGAGCACATGTAAAAAAAAAAAGTCAGTACTGCCCCCCCTCCTCAGGGTCTGGTATTATTCTGGACCCTGTCTGGCAACCCTAAAAGCAAATGGCAAGCTTAAGCCACGTGCTTGCTTGTGACATGTTAGTTCCTGTTTGCTACCTGTGGCCAGCCTCATACTCGGTGGGTAGTTGCATGAATTAATTGTGCCAATCCTGTTCCCTGGACATTGTGCAAGTTCTAGAATAGACAAGCAGGAGCTTCAAAATCTGATACTGATACTGGCTTACGTAAAATACTCCAAGACAAGTTAAAAGCGAGTACAGGAGTAGGTGGAGGAGAGTTTGGGGAAAGGGCATTCCCTATACGGCCATGTTTTAATACTGGCATTTTAGCCCCCAGTAGAGTTCAAACAAGATCAGCTCCCAAGAGCATTAAATGTGGACCATGAAAGTTATCTCTATACATATGAAATGCAAATGAAATTGGCTATTTCTATGTGTGTCTAATATTCAGGAATCTTCTTTGAGATACAGAATTCTGGATCAAAGTTCTAATCCTGTTTTGGTGAGGAAAACAGCAACAATATGCTGAGCCCTTCAATGTTTCTTTGCTAATAATCACACACATTTATAATTCAAGGGAGTAATAAATGGGGCTCCCGCCCCTGCTCGCCGGAAGGTCTTTCCTATGCTCAGACTCCTGTAAAATACATAAATAATATGCTTATTAGGGGGCTGTATTTACAGTGGTGGGAGATAGTAGCAGGAAGACTGGGAAGGCAGCAGACATTTTGCTCCCATTTTTGTTTTGAAATAGACTATCTCCGTATCGGGCTCTAGAGAGCCAGTGTGGTGCAGCCATTAAAGTTTCAGACTAGGATCTGGGAGACCCAGGTTCAAATCCCCACTCTGCTGTGGAAGCTTGCTGGGTGACCTTGGGCCACTCACACACACGCAACCTCAGCTACCTTACAGGGCTGTTGTCAGGATAAAATGGAGGCCAGGAGGAAGATAGAACATGTGTTGGGAGATGCAGTGTTAGCTGGGAAGGATAGTTTAAAACACAGAGCTGGTGGCAGGGCAAAGTCTTTGCTATTCACTGGAGCTGTGGGAAGGGGCTGTGAAATGCCAGAAAGGAAACTTCAGACCATTATAACCTCTCCAGGTCCCAGCCTGGCTCTGGAGGGCAGCTCCAGCCCATTTCCATTCCTCGCTGCCCTCTGGTTGCAATCCCACACAGTTTTAGACTGGAGAGGTGAAATTGACAGAGCCTTGGGGAAGGCGAAGATGAAATTGACAAACCCTCTGAGGATTGAGCTCTGCCGGCTCTGTCTTTTTAAAACTGTGCTTCCTGGCTAACACTGTGTCTTGACAAACATGCACCGAGGTGTCTCCTGTAGAGAGACTCTCAGTATAAGGCAGCTGCCTTTGCTTGGTTAATCAGGGAGGGAAGGAGTGAGAGGAACAACTTTAGCCACTGTTGAACACCTTTGGTGAGGACTGGTCCTTCCCTTCCTGTTCTTGGTAATTTAGAAAGCTAGAGTGGGGCCAGAAGCATTAACGAAAGAGCAAGAGTCAAAGGGCTGTTGTCTCTTTGGCTCTTAGCCTGTGTCTTCCAACATGCAAACCAATGAGTCCAAGACCAGCCCAAAGTGTAATATTGGTTTATTGGATTATTTATACAGGGTTCCCACCTCCTGTTGAGGAGAAAAGCAGGGAATAAATACTTAAATAAAAACCAATCACATGCATTCAGGGCTCATTTCGAGGGGGAACGCACAGGAACGCAGTTCCGGCAGTTCCCCAAAGAGGTCACATGCCAGGTGGCCCCGCCCACCTGACTCTCGGCCATTTTGGGCCCATTTCAGCCTTGATTGGGGCCGAAACAGCCCGGATCGGGCCTCTGATGGGTGGTGGATCACTCTCCTGCTCAGCAGTGGCCCGATCCTGACCATTTTGGGCCCCTTTTCAGCCATTTTCAGCCCCTTTTTGCCATTTTGGGCCCAATTTCGGCCCTGAATGGCCAGGATTGGGTCCAAAACAGCCAGAATAGGTGATGTCAGGGGGTGTGGCATATGCAAATCAGTTATACCAATGACACACCTCTGGTGATGGCAAGAGGCATGGTATATGCTAATGAGTTATGATAATAAGTTATGCTAATGAGTTCCTCCAGTTCTTTTTCTACAAAATGACCCCTGCATGCATTTAATTGGTTAAACTTGCTGATTCAATGGTAAACAAATGGCTATCGAACCAAAAGCCTTTCAAAGACATTGAAGGAAGTGATAGTAGTATATACATTAAAAAAATTAGTTAACACAATCCTTAGAAGGAAAGGTTGCCTTAAAACCGCAGAACTAAAATAGCATCAATAAGTTAACAAGCATGCCTTTCATTTCGTAGCCCTGCCAATGAAAATTAGCACACAGCAATTAAACTGAAGCTGTAATTCATTTGCCGATCAAAGATAGTAGCCTTTGGTTTATATATAACACATTTCTGCACTGCTGCGCCAATGAAGCCATTTTCAGAACGAGTACAAATATTCAGCATGTCATGAAAAAAAGAATCCCATCTAAAGCCCATTTCTGCCTCTGCCCCTCCCCAAAGAAGACGATCCCTTTGTTAACAATTAGGAAGTGACATTTTCTTGCTGGAAGGGAGTTCAAAGGAAGCCCCTCCCGCATTAAGTGCAGGCTGCGTTAATCCGCAGCCAAATCTAAGGTCGTAAATAGACTTTGTAGAGCCAAATGAATTGTGCAAGCTAGTTCATCTGTGCACCCTTTCTTGCATATGTCACATTCTGCTTTTGCCTTGTTCCTTCCTTCCCCCCTTTTTTCTTTAAATGATCTTATTGTGGGGCTAACAAATTTCCTGCTAGGAATAAAAAGCCTGCTCAAGCTGATCTCCTCATTGTTCCTCTCTTTCTCTAAGCACCTGGGCACTAGCTAATGGGCTCCAGAGATGTTTGTGTTGTTCTTTGGTTTCCTGAGACTAGGCGGGTGCTACAGAGGAGGTGCTTGAATTGTATGCACGTCCTGATTAGGCCAATAGAAATCAGTGAGAACTCGGGCCAAAGCATTCAATAAGACCACACACTTTTGCTCCCAAAGGAAAGCAAATCGTCTCAGGATTGGCCCAGGGCAGTCTAGAGATCTGTTGTAATTCTGGGAGGACAGCAGAATTTTCCTTGAGATTGATATATATGGTTGCTAACTTTGGCTTTGGGAATTCTTGGCATCATGGGAACTCTCTAGTCTGGAGATCAGTTGTAATTCTGGAAGAATTCCAGGCCCCGCCAGAGGCTGGAATTTGGCAACCCAACTTCTGCATCATGTGCAAATTTAATATAGATTCCTTCTTTTATATATATAATATTGGTCAGTGTTCCCCCAGGGTTCCCAACACTGCTTCAGCAAATGCTGGGGCCGTGCCTGGGAGGATGTGACGTCAGTTCTGGGTGACAGTGTATGCTGCCTCCCATAGTCTCTATGGTCTTCACCATAGAGACTGGAGGAATTCCTAGAGCATCGCTATATGGAGGCCATTTTTCCTCCCACTCTTCAATTATTCAAGGGTGGGAAAATGGGGCTGTGTGTGTGTGAAGTGCCGTCTAACCACAGCCAACATATAGTGACCCTGGAGGATCTTCAAGGCAAGATAATAACAGAGGTGGTTTGCCATTGCCAGATTCTGCACAGCAACCTGGTTAATCCAAGTATTAACCAGCTAACGGGGTCTGGGGGCTAGTAATTTTCTGCCCTGGTTGGGTACATGGAAGGTCTACTTCCCCCATTTCTATGACTGGCAAGAGTTAAGTTTTTTTGGACCTTAGTTTCCTTTGGAGGAGATTGTTGTGCGTCATGGCCTCTTTGTTTATGAATAAACAGGTCGGACTGGTAATGTGGGGATGTAGCAGCAAGCACCCAGGCTCGCTCCCTTCGCAGCACCCTCAGTCTAATCTCCACCCAGCCCCTCTCCAATTGCGCCAGCTCCTTCTAAATCCTCAGGTTTCTCTGTGCAGTCTAGTCGCTGTTGGAATCGTGACATCTTATTGCTGAATTACGGGAAGCCGTTGGGACAGGAGGATTTGTCCAGGAAGCTGAAGGGCGGAGGGGGAAATCTCAAGTGGAGGACTTGAAAGAAGCCTCTAGAGGAATGACTCCATCTTTTTAAAGAGCTCTGTTTCTTGAATCTGTGGGCAAAGAAAACAGAAAGGGATTGAAGGGCAGCCAGATGCACACAGGAGTTGGCCAGAGACAAGCTTGATTGCTGCATATGGGACTCACTGGGGCCTTCCTTGGTTGGGCTTGTCAGCTTCCTTCCCTTGCTATGCCTCTCTTGGTGTTCTTTTCCAACAGTCCTGCAAACAGATCAAATGAACAAAGGCCAAATCCCCTTTTTTGCCTTGTTGTTCTAAGTTTTCCTAAGCAGGTTCTTTCTTTTCTCTCCTGTCGAAAATTCTTCATCTGCAACAAGCATGCTATGGCAGAGCTGGGGTCACTCGGCAGAGGTGAGAAGGGGCACATCCTCAACAGACTTTCAAGGAAGGAAGCCCAACTGAACACAGCAGGATTTAACTGAATGTAAACACAGGAAGCTGACTTAACCATTGCCGTGTTCACGTGCTCCAGAGAACACGTGCATCTTGCATGTACGAGCAGACACCTGTCTGTAGGAAAGAGCCAATGGGTTTTCTCTTTACAAAAGAAATTGAGGACCAATCTCTGGATAAATTTGTAGCGTAAATTATATGTCCAGAAGAATGTTACGTGCCCTACGCAATCCCTGACCACTTACTAGGATTGCCAACTTCCAGGAGGAGCCTGGAGATCTCCCAGAATTAAAATGGATCTGTAGACTATAGTTCCCCATGAAAGAATGGCTGCTGTGAAGTATATATCATTATTTTGGTGTCTTGCCCTGCCTTCAAGTCAGAGTTGACTTACGGCGACCCCTGGTGGGGTTTCCATGGCAAGAGACTAACAGAGGTGGTTTGCCATTGCCTGTCTCTGCAACCCTGGTCTTCGCTGAAGGTCTCCCATCCAATTACTCACCAAGGTCGACCCTGCTTAGCTTCTGAGATCTGATGAGATCAGGCTCACCTGGGCTATCCAGGCCAGTGTATATCTCATGATACCCTGCTGTATATCACTGTATCTTGTACATCATTATGCCCTGTAAAGGTCCCTTCTGTCCTCCAAATCCACCTTCTTCAGGCTGTACTCCCAAATCTCCAGGAATTTCCTGTCCTGGAGTTAGCAACCCTACCAGTGTCTTGAACTGCTTAAATATCATGGAGTGTTTGCGAAAATTCTGCAAAGACAAACTGTCAACGAAGGAATATTGTCATATTGCAAGATCTGCAAGTGAAGTTTGGTTTGAGTCAGACAGGGCTTGCTTAAGAAGAGCCGTCAAAGTTGTTTTTCCTCTTTGAATAATTGAACCATATCACTCATACGGAAAACAGTTCCTGCTCCAGGGCTGCAACCAGCCCTTCTGGCTTCTGGCACCTGCACTTGGTTGAGATCTTTTCCAAATCTAGATTGGTGTGATCTTTGGACACCTCATGGACAGGAAGGTGCACGTTTCTGTTGGCCTTGCCCACATCAATACCATTTTTTTTAAACCTCAACACTCTTAGTGGACTTCTACCTCCTGGCTTGTTTTTTCAGGCTTAAAAAAAAAAAACAGTAATAGCTAGATTGCTGTAGTATATTATAACCACCCAGTGCAACAATTTACTCATTTCCAGTTTTCCTTTTTTTTAAAAAAGGAAAAGTCTGTACCCTTTTTGTTGTGGAGTTATGAGGGAAAAGGTACAGCCTGCACACTGCACAGGTTAGAGCAACAGCAAACCCAAATTCCAGCCTTTTGATTCATAAAGATGTTGCAAATAAATTAACTTCCTTTTCTGTGCTGTGATGTAGGCATAATAATTTCATAGGAGGCAAATGAACCAAAATTGCAGTTAATTGCCTGTCCCAGGGCAAGGGAAGATGGTCTAACTCAATGCCTTGTTCAGGCGAATGCGTTTAGAGCACTAGCTTTCAATGCTAGCACAGATTTGGAGTAACACCCAAGTCCTGTTCTTAGCATCCTGAAGACTGAATCATAGCTGAAGACGTACAACTTGGGGATTGCAATGAACAGGTGGCATTGCCCCATATCCAGTATATCCTGGAAATGTGTCCCGTAATTACACAATCAACTGGATTACCCAGGAATATCTCTGCAAGCATCAGCAGGGTGTGAAAGATTCGGCCAGGTGCTTCCTGGGACTGATAATCCGGATCATCCCAACAGGAAGTCGAGGTGCTGAAGCGGCAAAATGCTTCCCCAGCTTGTGTTTGTGTGTTTTACAATTAGTCTGGTATTGAGCTTCCTGGACATGGGCCAGCCAACTGGGGCGGGGCGGGGGTGGGGGTCAGCATTTGCACTGCTTTCAGATGTATCCTGAATTCGAGCCAGAGAATTATTAGGAAGGTATTTTTGAAGACTTGTGCTCTGCAAGATGGTGTTTCTTGAGAGACCCTGGCCATTTCCACACAGCTTACCTTTTGTCGGGATACAGCGTCTTCATGCGAGATCACGCTGTTACTGCGCGATTTCACGCTGCATCCCGGCAAAAGGTAAGCCGTGTGGAAATGGCCCATATGTCATTCTTATCTACCGTTACCAAGAGATACCATTTTGAATCAGTGTGTGTGTTTTTGTAGGGGGCAAGATTTGAAGCAATTTTCCAATTATTCTTATTTACACAATTTATACCCCACCTTTTTCTCCGGGCCAAGCTACACATGACGAATGACACTTGAACGGCAAGTGGATTGAGTGGAGGGCAAGTGAACAGGGAGAAATACACTTGCTGTTCAAATGTCATTCGTCATGTGTAGCTTGGCCCTCTATTAGGTACCCAAAGTGCTTGGCATCGTTCTTTTCTCCTCCATCTTATCCTCACAACAACCCTGGGAGGTAGGTTCGGCTGATAGTGTGAGACTGGCCCACGGTCACCCAGTAAGCTTCCATGGCAGAGTGAGGGCCAAGCTACACATGATGAATGACACTTGAACGGCAAGTGGATTGAGTGGAGGGCAAGTGAACAGGGAGAAATACACTTGCCGTTCAAGTGTCATTCGTCATGTGTAGCTTGGCCCTCAGGGCCAAGCTACACATGACGAATGACACTTGAACGGCAAGTGGATTGAGTGGAGGGCAAGTGAACAGGGAGAAATACACTTGCCATTCAAGTGTCATTCGTCATGTGTAGCTTGGCCCTGAGGATTTGAACCCGGGTCTCTCAGATGCTAGCCTGACCCTCTAACTACTATTATCAAAGGCATTCTAAGGGCCAAGCTACAAGTGATGAATGACACTTGAACTGCAAGTGTATTTCTCCCTGTTCACTTGCCCTCCACTTGTGCTCCACTCGATCCACTTGCTGTTTAAGTGTCATTCGTCACTTGTAGCTTGGCCCTAAGATTACATTGCTCGGTGGGAGATTGCCCGTTGCTGCTGGGCAAACAGTGAACCCAAGCGGAGGAAGAGATACTACTTCGCAACCCCGTTTCAGAACCTGATCCATATGTTTTTAGGATTTTTAAAAAAGGGTTGGGACGGAGTTCCAATAATGGAGCGCCAGGGTTCGGTCCAGCCCCAGTCAATCCATCAGCTCTTTTAGGTCCCAGGAGGAGATATTTAACAGTGAGAAATTTTAGACTGCCAATGTGGCAAAAGCCGTTGCATTTTGCTGCACACAGAACAGAGCACAATATCCTGACACCTGCAACAAGCTGCTAGGCAAACGCTCTGGGATCATTTTGCAAGCCCGGAACCTGAGAAGTGAGAGAAGATCCTGAAAACGAGTCTCGATATAACCCAGCTTGTCCCTGAAGGGCAGAGTGGTGGGATATCCTGACGGGTGCAAATGTTACCCCATTGACAAGCTGCTGTTGTCTAGCAGGGAACCTTGACAAATAATACATTTTGATCACAGCTTCTCTGAATTCCTCTCAGTTGGAGGAAGATGGACAAGTCCTGGTTTGAGGTGCAGTACGAGCAATAGTAGTAAAAAAAATTGATAGCCATTGGGCATAGCACAAAGCAACAGCTCTTATTGCTGAAGAACTGTGTTTAGGTGGAGGTTGCCAATACAACTGATTGATGGCCCTTCTGTTTGCTTATACGCAATATGGAAATACGAGCAAATTAGCACCACTTTAGGTTTGTGTTGCTGATGAATCCACGCAATATGTTAATGGCCGTGGGCTTAGAGGACTTGCCAAAAGGATTACACAAGTCAGTAAAAGGTTGTTATTGTTATTATTGACAATTAGCCGTGATGGCTACAAGGAACTTCCACAAGGCCTCTAAATGCAGGTTGTTGGACGGTGGCGGAAAGTGTGGGCTGAAGCCGTTATGTTCCGCTCATAGGTTTCCTAGAACCATCTTGTTGGAAAAGTATGCTGGCCTAGACAAACCTTAGGTTGCATGCATTTTGCAGGAATCGTCTTAATTTTTTTTTCTTGCTAAATTATTACAAGTTTGGGGGACCGTTCTCTCTCTCCTTCCTTCCTTCTTTCCTTCCTTGCTTTTCTCCCCAATGGGAACTCAAAGAAGCTTACAGCATCCTCCTTTCCTCCATTTCATTCTCACAACAGCCCTGTGAGATAGGCTAGGTTGACTGTATGTGACTGGTTCAAAGTCACCCGGTGAGCTTCCATGGCAGAGTGGGGATTTGAACCCAGGTCTCCCAGATCTGAGGGCGAAGCTACAAGTGACAAATGACACTTGAATGGCAAGTGTATTTCTCCCTGTTCACTTGCCCTCCACTCAATCCACTTGCTGTTCAAGTGTCATTCGTCACTTGTAGCTTGGCCCTAAGTCTAACCACTACAATTAACCTTGAGGTACAATTCGGTCTTTTTTAAAAGCCGAATTTTAGCATTTTCAAAGCCAACAGGCAGCACCTGTTCCAAAGGCCTTGCGATCATAATATTCGAGATGGCATCATTTAATTTTGTTATGAAATCAAACCCCAAACAAGTTAAGCAATCAAATCAGGACAATATGTGTATTTGGGGGCAGATCCACAGGAATTCTCCATTAGGGTGACTCACGGGCAGTTGTTTATCTCATTAAAACTCCTGCCACAAAAATTACTGTCAGACGGAAGGGCAGGCACGATAACTCTTGATTAAATGAAATTGCATTTGGGGTGTGGAATAAATTACGGGCTGGCAGGAAAACTCGCCATGGCCTTCATTTGTCTGTTTGCTCTAAACGACGGCATCTCTCTTGGTTGTGATGAATCTGCACCCTTTGGTCTCATCCGGCATTTGAGAATCTCCCTGAAACCTGCTGAGCTCAAGCTGTTAAAATAACACAGCTACTGTGCATTATCCAACGTGTGCGGAATCAGCCATAGACAGACTTAAGAGTTTTACAAAGCTTGTGTGGATGTCTGGTGGACTCGTACAACTCCTCTTGTAGGGTCATTGGGCTTGTTCCATGGCATGTTGTTTCTACCTATGGAGAAAATACATTCAAGAGATTAACAAGCTTCATATACTTACCTGAGATAGATGGAGTTCCCTTCTTCGTCTCACCGCACCTGAAAGAAGAAAAGATAGGGATGTGACGGGGATCACGGGAGCCAAATCGCTTCAAAAAATAACAAAATTGCTGAGCCCCCATCGTTTCTGTTTTAAACCTGAAGTGATGTCACTGGAAGGCCTCCGGCACGTACACATGCACCATTTTTTCATGTGCTTCGGGGGCTCCAGCCAACCTCCTGCCACTTTTCTCTCCCACTGGCCAGGTGAATGGAGGTGGGAGGCAGCAGGTGGGGATGGGAGATCCCCTATCCAAGCAAGCGTGGGTGGGTGGACTGGCAACCCTACTCTATAGTTTCATATCCCTTCTAAGCGCCCTCTGGTGCTGTTCTCCTGTAAGCTGGACCTAAAATGTTCACTGTATTGCTGTTTTTCTTTATTAATTAAAACATTTAAACCTTGCATTTCCTCTTGGCTCAAGGCAATTTGTTGTAAAGTTATTACTGAAACAGCTTTTGCTGCTGGTAGTCTGTCAGCCGGTGCTGTTTCCGAAGCAGAGCACTGCCCCGGCAGTGTCTCCCGGGCTCGTAATATTGCCGTCATCTTTGTTTGCTGCCCTTCCCCCTCCGTGATCCATAATTCACCCTCTTTTTGATTGCTCTGTCATCCTAAGACTTGAGATAATGGACCATTATTCTCCGAATATTGCTATTATAGTTTATTAATAGGCTCATGGAAAATTTATAGCGGCAGACTCAGGGAGATTAGCTGTTGGAGAGGTGCCGTTCTTCTGATGTGCAATTAATTTTGGAGATGCAGTTGACAGGTAGGGAGAGATCTAGGATCCACCTTCTTCCCTCCCCCACCCCCTCATTTGTAGTAGTATTCTGGACTGTACAATAATGCATGCCCACCAAGAGGCAGCCCATCTGCCCAACAATACTTCTGGGTCCATAAAAGCCCTCTTCAGACATTATAACCGTTCTTATCAGAAACTCAGCAGTGGCAACATGTACTCCCCACGATGCTGATGATGTGCGTGGTTGTTATTTTGTGTGAACAGGGACATGTGGATTTTCCATGCAGATATATTTAAAGAATTATGCATGGAGCGGACCCTGACCTGGATAGCCCAGGTGAGCCTGATCTCATCAGAAGCTAAGCAGGGTCAACCTTGGTTAGTAATTGGATGGGAGACCTCCAACAAAAACCAAGGTCGCAGAGGTGGGCAATGGCAAACTACCTCTGTTGGTCTCTTGCCTTGAAAATCCCACTGGAGTTGCCATAAATCAGCTATGACTTGAGGGCAGGGTTTCATTTATCTTGACCTGAATCGCCCAGGAGAGCCTGATCTCATGCGATCACGGAAGCTAAGCGGGTTGGCCTTTGTAATTGAATGGGAGACTTCCAACAAAGACCAGAGTTGCAGAGGCAGGCAACAGCAAACCACCTGTTAGTCCCTTGCCATGAAAACCCCACCAGGGGTCACATGGGGTGGAGAAAGTGGATAGAGAGATCTCTTCTCGCCCCCGTCTCCCATTATACTAGACTTTGAAGACACCCAACAAAGTTGATCGGTGATAGATTTGGGATAGAAGAAAGGAAATACTTCTGTACTTAACAAGCAATTAAATTGTGAGATTCGCTTCCAGCAGAAGTAGAAAGGGCTGCTGGCACAGGATTAGAGAGGTCCATCAATGGCTATTAATCATAACGACTGAAGAGAACCTCTATGTTGATGTATCTTTGAATGTCAGTGCTAGGAGGCAACATCTGGGGAAGGCCTCCACATCTATGCCTTGTTTATTGGCACCTCCAGGGCAACTAGTTCATCACTAGAGATGGGCACGAACCAAAATATGAACCAAAATTAAGCATGAACCAGGCCAGTTCACGGTTCGCAAACCATGGTTCGTCAGATCCCATTTCTGACAAACCGCCATGAACTTTTAGGCTGGTTCGTTTGGTTTGTTTTTTGGTTCGTCACTGCATACAGCCTGGTGCCAATCAATCAGTTTCCTAGGCAACAGGGGATGGACTTCCAGCAGACCTTCTGCTGACCCGGAAGTGGACTTCTGCTGGCCCGGAAGTGACCTTCTGCTGACCTGGAAGTGACGATTTTCTGACCCAGAAGCGACATTTTCACAAACCAAACGAACTGGTTCGTGAACCAGGGGCAGGTTTGTGAAAGTTCATGGTTCGTGAAATTTGATGAACCATGAACCACATGGTTCGGGTTTTTTCTGGTTCATGACCATCTCACTGTGTGAAACAGGATGCTGGACTCAATGGACTACTGGTCTTATCTGACAGGGTTCTTTATATTCTTCTGACATATCTCAGTGAACAACCTGTGTGCAGTCTTGGTTTCAAGTCCGTTTTTGAGCACAGGGTGGAAGGTATGCAGAATATCAGCCACAGTGATTAGAAGGCAGCATGAAGCTTTTGGACTGGCTGAGCCTGATATAAGAGACAGAAGCTTGGTTTTTCCATCATACGTTTCAGTATCCAGCCCCTAGGAATTGACAGCCAGACAGGAGAACGAGTGTGCAAGGTCTGGGCACAATAAATAAAGTGCTTAACCCACCTGGGTCAATTCCAATGGGAAACAGAATTTCAAAGTTTCAGGGCCACTCTACACGTTACTTCTTTAATGAGTTCTCCATGGAGACTGCTCCACGCAGTTCCGGGAATTGGCTTCATAAAATAAAGAGAGTTCAAATGGGTTTGGAAAGTTGCCACTGGGGGAGGGACAGCTCCTGCATTTCTCCCCAGACCCCGCCCCCCCCGTGCAAAAACAGTGCGGGGAGTGGGAGGAGAATATCCCTTCTCTGCTGCCGCATGTGCACACAGTACCTCCACATGGAGCAGCAGAAATTAGGAAATATCTCCCCTCCACACTGATTTTGCATGGGAAAGCAGGAACTCTTCATCCTCTGGTGGCAGCTTTCCGAGCCCATTTGCACTCTCTTTTTTTTTATAGAAGCCAATCCCTGGAGCTGATATGTGTCTGTGTGGAGCTTGGGATGGTTCCAGGGAGAACTCATAAACGAAGTAGCATACAGAGTGAGTCTCAAAATCGAAAAGAGTCCGGTAGCACCTTTAAGACTAACCAACTTTACTGTAGCATAAGCTTTCGAGAACCACAGTTCTTTTTGTCAGATGCATGGAGGGTATGAAGAAATTGGCCAGATATATATAGGTGGTGAGGGGAGGGGGGAGTAGATGCAGTCAGTGGCTTCTGATAATGAAATTAGTTACTTCTGATAATGAGATAACCATTCATAGTCTTTATTCAATCCAAGTCTGACTGAGTCAAATATACATATGAATTCCAATTCAGCAGCTTCCTGTTGGATTCTGTTTTTGAAAGGTTTCTGTTGAACTGCAGTGACCTTTAAGTCCTAATAGATTGAAGTGTTCTCCCACTGGTTTCTGGATGATGCCATTTTTAATGTCAGATGTGTCCATTGAGTCTTTTGCGCAGAGGTTGGCTGGTTTGTCCAATGTACAGAGCAGATGGACATTGTTGGCACATGAAGGCATATATCACGTTGGAGGATGAGCAGCTGTAAGAGTCAGAGATAGTGTAGTTGATGCCATTGGTTCCTGTAATCATATTTCCTGGGTAGATATGAGGGCAGAGCTGGCATCTGGGTCTGTTGCAGGGTCTGGTCCCTGTCCTGGTGACTCTGCTAGCTGATTCATGGTTGTAAGTGAGAAGTCGTTTAAGGTTGGGGGCTGTCTGTAGAGGTCTTCCACCTAGGGCTTGTGAGAGAGAGGCATCATTTTCTAGGATGGGTTGTAGGTCACTGTCGATACATTGGATGGGTTTGAGCTGGGAACTGTAGGTGACAACCAGTGGTTTTCTGTCGTTAGTTCCTTTAGGTTTGTCATGGAGCAGGCTGTTTCTGGGTACTAGTCTGCCCCTGTTGATTTGTTTCCTGAGAGCCAAACCACATGATATGAATTACACGCGAATGACATGAAAATGCACTTACACGTGTCCCAACGTTGTTTTCAACTACACACGTCAGGGCTCCTGTACCTCCATCGAACCTGTGTTCACATTGGCATGGGTTTTCTCCAAGTTCCTCCAAGATGCGGGAATGATATCCCTTCATGCATCTCTACTTTGCACATGCCTAAACCATTTCCACTTGAGCACCATCTACCTGGTGTTCTGAGAGCATGATGGAGTGAGCAGCAGACAGGAAGCGGAAGAACCAGGAAAAAAGGACACTCTGCATTGCCGACTTACTGATTGCGACTGCGTACACGTGCCGTTGCGGCCACACTGAAACATGAAATTATAAATCTGTGCATGGAATGCTGGACATGGGCATTTGGGGTAAGACAGGACTCCTAACACTTGCTCAGTCGCATGTACTTCGTATTGTGTGGTTTGGTTCTCACTTCATTAGAGTGAGTCTCAGGAATTCAGCTTTCCTGGCATTTGATTTGACTTTTCTTTTGGAAACTAGAGGATGCCAAGAATTGACAAGGAATAACTTGCAGGTGTCTACGTGATCATGATGACAACTCACCAGGCAGCTTTAGCAACAAGAGTTTCTTGCCGAGTCCGACCCAAAAGCTCCCCAAGACATCCTGCCAAGTGTGGTGGAATCAGTGCAATCACTGCTAAGCAAGTGCAGGTGTGCTAACACACACCTTTTTGTGGTAATGGAGGCAGCTGAACTTGTTTCGGGCAGGGCGTTCTGTTTGCTTCCTTGGATGGTGGGTGGCAGGTTGGAAGAGATCTTCCTTCGCGGCAAGTGGATCCCTCCCCTCCTTTTCTGAATTCCTTCCAAAGAAACCTCCCTATTATAGCAGAGGTCGTGGTGGTTCTTACTACATTGCACAGCCAACAAAAGCATTTTGGGGTGGGGCAGAAGTCTTTCAACTGAATACATCTTTAAAGGTGCAACATGTCAGATTTGCTTTTCCTTGGGTGTCACCTGGGTTGGAAGAGCCTCCACTGTCTGACTTCCTTGACATTGAATGAGTCACCTAGCCCAGGGGTGGACTAGATGGAAAGAAAAGAGAGAATCTCTGCCCGAGACAAGTTCTTCAACTCACCTGGCAGGTGCCAAAGCTTAAGCAACAAATAACTTTTATCCAGGGCTTTTTTCTGGGAAAAGAGGTGGTGGAACTCAGTGGGTTGCCCTCCGAGAATATGGTCACATGGCTGGTGGCCTCGCCCCCTGATCTCCAGATAGAGGGGAGTTTAGATTGCCCTCCACGCCGCATGGTGCGTAGGGCAATCTAAACTCCCCTCTGTCTGGAGATCAGGGGGCGGGGCAACCAGCCATGTGACCATTTTCAAGAGGTTCCGGAACTCCTTTCCACCGTGTTCCAGCTGAAAAAAAGCCCTGCTTTTATCAGAGGGGAAAGGTGGGAAGTCCCACCCATTCTTGGCTCCCTAATGCCTGCTTGAGAGGTGTCCAAGCAATAGGGTTGCCAATTTCAGCTTGGGGAATCCTGGATGCTTGGAGGTGGAGCCTGGGAAGGGTGGAGTTAGAGGAAGGGAGGGACATGATACCATAGAGTCTGCCCTCCGAAACTGTCATTTTCTTCAGGGGAGCTGATCGCTGTAGTCTGCAGTAAGTCTGGGGGGGGGGAGAACTCTAGTCTAGGACCCCCTTGGAAGCTGGCACCTCTACCAAGCAATCAAACCCAAATGATACCAATTGGTTCTGCTCAGTATTTGAATGTTGCTTTTCTAGGGAGACTTTGGTTTGCAGAATGAGCAGCTAGGTTCATAATTTAATTGCTAATTTAGCAAATCAAAAATTATACATGAATATGCATTGATTGGGGAGGTGGGGTTTCTCTGTATCTCTAGGCACAGGTTTGTTTGGTCTTATGACGATATTATTAGTCTAAATACAGTTTGCTATCTACTTGGTGTTTTCGAAGAAGCAGGATAAACATTTTAAACAAACAAAATGAACAAACACCAGACCTTCTGTTGTCTTGGTTGATTAACTCTTCTGTTGGTATTAATAATATTTTAATGCATTTGTTTTTTGTTATGTTATCAACATATCTTATTTTCAATGTTGCCCATCTACGGCTACTTAGATTCAGAGATTGGGGTCATGGACAAAAAAGACAGATCTTTTGACAAACCCGAGAAAAGCCCCAGGTTTGGGAAAACATCTAATATCTAACAAAAATGGATTGGGGGAGATAAAACTCCAAAATGATACAAAAGCACCTGTAGCTTTAAGAAACAGATGCCCTCAGTGGCTATTGCTAGGCAACCACAACAGTACTGCTAGCCTTCCAGCCTTGGTTTCTCTCAATAAAAGGGCAAGGGAAGGGACAGAGCCTTTTCCATTGCTGCTTTAACCACTGAGGGAGAACTCATTGGGGCCAGGCCTAGCAACAACCACCAGAAGACAGTTGTTGCTATGCAACTTGCGTGACTCACCCTGCACTGGCTGCTTGCAACTGTTGAAAAGCAGCTACCTCATGAAAACCTGAGCGGTGTCGTGGTTAGAGTTTCAGACTATGATTTGGGAGACCAAGGTTCGAATCCCCGCTCTGTCCTAGAAGCTCACAAGTGACGTTGGGCCAGTTAACATTCCCAGCTTCATACTTCACAGGGTTGTTGTGAGGATAAAATGGAGTGGAGGAGAGTGATGTAAGCTGCTCTGGGTCCACATTGCGGAGAAAGGTAGAATATAAATGAAGTAAATAATAAATATAGCTGAAGATGGGAGGCAAATAAGAGACAGATTGGTCAGCTGGTGAGAAGGAGAGAAGGAAGAAGGGAAAGGGAAGGATATGGGAGCTGCTAGAAGAAGGGAAAGAGGAAACTGTGTATAGAGGGACGGTATGGGGAAGTAAAGTCCCCTTGCAAGTCTTTGAGGGTTCTCCACCATGTGCAGTGGCCAGTACTGTGCAAATGGACCGAGCCCCATAGCCAGTATTTATATATTGGAAAGTGTTTTGAGAGCTGCCGGAAATGCAGCATATACATATTTGAAATAAAATAATAACATTGAAAAGGGACGCTGTCCAAATTTGATTTCTAATTTCTGTGATATGCATTAGAAAGTATTTCAAGCGTAACTTAAGGAAGCCAGTGTGGTGCAGTGGTCACGGGGTGGTTCTATCTTGCAGGGTTGTGAGGATTCGAAGAGCAAAGGACAGCCCTGGAGGAAGCGTAGTTTGCCCCAATAACTGGCCCTGCTTTCAGCTGCAGGTGGGTTCACCGACTGAGCTGTTTGCCAAACTACCTCTTGTCTTCCTCTAGCCGTGCAGTCAAAAACTGTGACTCTACCCCAGCGTGCAGAGCAAAAATGCAAATATTTGTCATTGATCCTACTCAAACTAATCCCCTTTTCTTCATTCCACCCTGCCGTGTTCAGCAGCGTTTGTGCCCTTTGGAAATCTCCCCCTCCCCCCTCCCACAGCCACCTCCATTGACTTGCTTCTGATTCCATCACGCCAGGCAAACAGTTTGCGACGCTCGGGGAGGGCCTTGAATGCTGCAGCAACAGCGTTAATCCCTTGAGCAAACAATCAGGTATTTTTATCCAGCTTAGCACTTGATGTATTTGGCTCTGTGATGAACCTGGAAGAGGCGCGCAGTGGAACACACCCACCTTGCGATGTTCATGATGTAGCATTTACTCTTCTGGGTGTCAGAAACTTCCAGAGGCACCTTGCATGGCGTCAGCATCCTCGAGGAATGAGAATACGAGATGCTTAAGCTGCTAGTTGTACTGACTGGCTTATTCACAAATATGCACAATGAGCAAGTGAGCTGCTAGCAGTCATCCAGGCCGTTTCCACACATCTTACCTGCCTGCGAAATATCATGCAAAAGACCCAGAAGATAGCGTCTTCTCACATGAAATCGCACCAGGAAGACACTGTTATCTGGGAGTTTTGCGCGAAATCGCAAATTTCGCACAAGAAGATGAATTTTTGCGTGAAATCGCAAATTTCGCGCAAGAAGATGCTGTCTTCTGGGTCTTCCACACAATGTTCCACGGACAGGTAAGACGTGTGGAAACGGCCCCAGTTACTATCTGGCATATTTTTTAAAACCCCAGCTGTCCTCCAAGCAGTTCAGGGTGGTGTACAAGAACATCCACATAGCATGGACAAGGTCCCCAGGTTCTATCCCTGGCATTTCCAGCTAAAAGAATCAGTAGGAAGTGAAGTGAAAGACTCCCACCTGAGACTGGGGTGCACCAGTTTTATTAGAAAATACTGTCCTTGATGGACCAATGGTCTGATTCAGTGTGAGGCATCTTCAGGGGTGTTTGCAGGGCCCGTCATGTCCATTGGGGTGGTGCCAGCAGCCGCCTCGAGCGCTGATCGAGGGTGGGCCGTGTGCCATGGGGCTGGTGGCTGCAGCGGTGGCAGCTGAACGGGAGGGCTGGGAAGCTGCTCCTGCGTGCCATCCCGGTCGCCTGCTGCAACTGGCCTGCAGCTGCCTGGCCAGGAGTGCATGCTGGTGGTGGCAGCGTGGGGCAACTGAGCAGGCAGCCTCCCAGCCCTCCCACTCAGTTTCCCTGTGCTGCCACCACCGCTGCTGCCGCTACCAGCACACAGCTGCAGGCCAGCCAGGCACGGCAGGCGGCAAGGATGGTGCGGGGCAACTGAGAGGGAGGGTTGGAGGCCACCTGTGCGCCGTCCCAGCTGCCTGCCTCGCCAATGGGGCGGCCAGCTCACAGAGGCACGACCTGTGTGATGATGTCATGTGCAGTGACATCATCACGCAGTCTGACTGCACATGCTTGCTTTGCGTGCGCACAGCAACACCCCTGATGGTGCCCCAGCTGCAGGTATCTGGTCTCAGGTGCCAGAAAACCTGGCACTGGCCCTGGGTGTTCGTGTGTGCATATGGTTCTACGTTCCTGATTTTATCTTTGCAATGAAAGGGCTTGCCATTGGCCTGCCAATGGCAGGTAAACTTCCACCCTTGGCTTCAATCCTCTGCCCTCAAGGAGCAAGGGAACAAATGGTCAGAAAAGGATCTCCTTAGTGACATGTTAGGAATTTTACCATGTCTTTATGGTCTTCACCATAGAGGTTAGATGAAAGTCCTAGAGGGTCATGTAAAAGTGACATCTCATCCTTCAAACTCCACCCTCCCCAAAGTGGGAGGAGACAATCCTTCATGTACCCTGCCCCTGAGCCTTTTAGGATCTTAAATGTAAGCCCAAGCTCTCTGAATTGTGCCTGGAAACAGATGGGTAGCCAATGCAGGTCTTTTAGCAAGGGGGTGGTACAGTCCTTGTATCTAACCCCCAGCTTTGCATAAAAGAATGGTATTTCCACTTTTTGCAACAGACCTGCCACGGAGATCACTAGCATTCCATACTAGAAATAAGAGTTGAACTCAGGTCTCCCAAATGCAATTCTTGCTCCTTCTCCTTTGGACCATAGCCAAGGAAACAGACCAAGCAAATGCCATAGAGTTGCCAGCCCTTTGCTGGCAATTAACTGGAACAGGTGAGCAAAAAGGGCAGACCGTGGCAGAAACAGCATGGCACAACACCACAATGTCATGTCTGGATGAGTACCTGAAAGTGACATCACTGCATTGTGTGATGTTCTAGGCATTTTCCCAATCTCTATACTTTTGACCGCGGAGATTGGGAAAATTCCTAGAAAATTGTGCATTGCCATAATGTCACTTCCAGGTGCTTCCTTGGAAGTGACGTTGCAGCATTGCATGATGTTGTCCCCCCCCCTCCCTTTTTGCTACTACTGCCCATTTCAGCAACAGTGGGTGCAAGAGGCCGGTGATAGAAAGTTGCCCTCCAAAGCAGGCAACCTGGCATCCCTAAAAGGCTACCTTGAACTTCCCATGGCTTCTAGCATTTGCTCATTTTAAAGCATTGACTACCTCTTTCTCTCTGTAAGTATATCCCTATAAGCATAGCCCTACCACCCTGGATTTCCATTGCTCAATTGGACTAGGATCTGGGAGAGCCAGGTTTCAATCCCTGCTCTGCCATAGAAGAATTCCTATTTTTTTCAAATAGGGGAGATCCATGTTTTGTTTTGGGTGACCTTGGGCCAGTCCCACACTCTCAGCCTAACCTACCTCACAGGGTTCTCGTGAGGATAAAATGGCGGAGAGGAGAATGACAGTGTAAGACTTACTTTAGATTCCCATTGGGAAGAAAACTAAAACAAAACAAGTGAGAGAGATGTCCTTCCCTTTTGGCACATCCCATTTCTTCCGTAAAGGAGAACCAGAGGATTTGGCTTTCGGATTCCCCCAAACCCAATTAATCTTCCGTGAATGTTCCCGTTGCTTTAGCCTCTCCCGGATGTCAAATGGGGAGGGAAACGCCAACAGTCTGTAAGTGTTGGGGACTTTTGTGTGTCTCCGTGTGCAATTCCCTCTTTTCCCTCGCCCTGCTCTCTTTGTACGCTCTCCCACCTCCTCCTCCACCCCCTCCCAGCTTCTTGTCCCCCTTCCCTCTCTTTTCCTTTCCCATTGAAATGTCAAATGCAGCCGTTGTCTGTAGCTCAAAGAGGGGCTCCCTGGTGAGAAGAGAATGCCCTTCTAACCCAGAAGAATAAATAGAGCCCTCTTCTCCTCTTTGGTGTCCCACATTCTGAGCAGATTTCTGTTTGTTGCATCCCGAGCAATAAAGAGGAGCGTTTCTTTTCACCTGGCTGTGTGAATGATGGGTCTTTGCAATGGGAAGGCACCGTTCTGTTCCCACTAGAGCACAGAGACAGGCCTGTTGTCCAGAAGGCTACTTTAGGGCCTTCCCCACAAAGAGATGGCCCCCGCTTAGCATCCTGTGCTTTGACAGCGTGAAAAAGGGGGGAGGAACAAAGGCCTGGCCAGTGTCTGTCTCCAGAAATGCCTCTCAGTACTACCATAAGAAATATCTACTTACTTCATTTCTTTATTTACAACATTCACATCACACGTTTCTTCACAGTCAGGCCTGCTCTTACACACTACTTTTCTCTGCAGTAGGAGCCCAAAGTGGCTCACAAAATTCTCCCTTTCTCCATTTTATCTTCACAACAACCCTTGCCAACATCCAGGTCCTTAAACACCCCCCAGGAATTGCAAGTGTTCCCCTACTATAGAGATTAGCTCCCTTGGAGAAAATGGCTGCTTTGGAAGGTGGACTTTATTGCTTTATACGTCGCTGAGGTCTCTCCCAATTTGGCCCTTCCCAGGCGCCACCCCTCGATCTCCAGGAATTTCCCATCACGGTGCTGGCAACCAGCAGGAGACTTACACTGGGGATGGTCCTGGCAGGCAACATAATGATGTCACCGAGAACACATTGATGTCACTCTCCGTGCAAATGGAAGTGACTTCAGTGATTCACCAGGGGTGCTCTAGCATTTAGGTAAAGCTCTCTAGTTTAACCATAGAGTTTTGCCTGAATGCTAGAATGTCCCCAGCGATGCAGTGATGTCACTTCTGGGAGCATGGGGAGTGATGCCAGTGCATCAGGACATGGCCTGTCCCCCATTTTTTCACCACTGCCACCGCCTTGCTGAACAGTGCCTGCTGGAGGCAGGAGGTTCCCAGCCACCAGTGGCAATCTGGTGGCATTAGGGTTGTCAAGTGTCCAGTTTTCACCCAGACAGTCGGGGGGGGGGGGGCGCGTTGGACTGTCAGGGGAAAATTTAGCTAAAATATTGGACAACTCACCTGTCCAGCCCACCTGCTGGGCCTCCTGAGTGCTGCCACTGGGGGAATGAGTAGCCAGCCGGCCCACCAACCCAGCCTCGTGTGTGAGCAGCCAGCTCTCTCACCCAGCCTCCTTGGTGCTGCTTCAGGGAAATGGCCGTCCAGTCCACCTATACCTGGCCACCTAGCCCTGCGAGTGAGCTAGTGAGGCTACTGCTGCGGCGGCAGTAGCCCACTGGGGCTGGGTGAGCAGAGGGATGCTGGGAAGGCAAGCACAAGGGAATGCGGGCCCTCCTGAAGCAAAGCCCCCTGCAAAAGCTGCCCAGGTGTGGGGCGGTGCAGTGATGTCACTTCAGGCAGTGATGTCATTGGGCTGGGGGGGCAGGAGCACGTGCACGAATAAAGCGATAAGTATGCCCCCCCATCTAGTATTTTTGGGGGAGCCACCTGGCAACCCTAGGTGGCACTACAACCCTGCCCATGAGGTAGATTAAGTGGAGAGTGTAGGACTAGTTGCCAACTCTGCATTGTGAAAGTCCTGGAGATTTAGTTGTGGCATTTGGGAAAGACGAGGTTTCAGAAAAGGAGGGATCACAGCAGGATATATTGTCATAGAGTCCACCCTCCAAAACAGAGATTTTTCTCCAGGGGAACAGATCTCTGTCATTTGGGGATCAGTTGTGATTCTGGGGGATCTCCAGGCCCCACTTCGAGGCTGGCAACCCTAGGCCCAAGAACACCCAGCAAGCTTCCGTGACAGAGCAGGGATTTGAACCTGAAGCCTCCCAGATCCTAAGCCAACATTTTAACCACTGCACCACTCTAGCCGAGCGTAGAGGCTTTGATTGAGCACTACTTTGCAGGCCTGAACATCTTGCCATTTCTTAGAAGTAGATGTTGCTCTCTTTTCTACACATCAGACTATTGCTTAACTGCCTGCAATAGCTCCCCTCAGAGAGTGGAAGGCCAGGCCAGGCCTCATCTTTTTGTACCGCCAAACCCCCCTCCCTTAAATGCCTGACCTCCCAGACTGATTTTTCTCAGAGCTCAGTGAAACTGCAAATGTTTGTTTTTGTTGAGAAATGTTTCACCCTGGTGTAGCTTCCTTCAGCTGGCCAGAATGAAGCATCACATGCCTGTGGGGAATCGAGATCTCAGCTGCGACATTCCACAGGTTCCCTCTAGGCATTTCTAAAGCGAGACCTCGAATGCTTTAGTCTCTCAGGGGCACTTTACTCACACGGAGGCACAGAAGGTAGAAAACAGCCATTTTGAAACAGATTTTTCTCAAATAAGCTTTTGTGCTCCATTGTGTGCGTTTTTTAAAAACAAGCAAACCGCCATTTTATGTCTTAAACGAGGGTAGCTGAGTAAATTCCACAGATGCGGACTCCGTGTTGGTTTTGGAACAACAAAAGAGGTACAATCGTTACCTCCTGGCCCCACTTCACTGAGGTCGAACATACATCGAGCTGTCTTCTGCTGAGTTAGATCATTGTTAGATCATCAGTATTGTCTACCGTGGTAGTGGATCTCCAGGGTCTCAGGTCAAAGTCTAACACCACTTACTACCTGATCCTTCTAACTGGAGGTCCCAGAAATTGCTCCTGGGACCTTCTGCAAACCAACCAGATGCTCTACCACTGAATCACAGCACCTCCCTGATGAGAAGGCATACTCTGGTCAACTTAAGAAGACCAGGTTCACACATTCGTACGCACCTCTTGTTGACATGTTATCATATCATGGTCAAAAGCTGTGACCTGTCAGAGGTTGAAGACATAGAAGATGAGGAGGGGGATTGGGGTAGGTTGCCAAACTTTTGGTGGGGCCTGGAGTTCTCCCAGAATTACAACTGATCTCCAGACTACAGAGATCAGTTTCCCTGGAAGGAATGGCAGCTACAGAAGGTGGACTGTCTGGCATTACATCTCCACTGAGCTCTCTCCCCACGGCCCCATCCTTCTTCATCACTGATGGTGGAGGAGGCCCAGGTAGGGATGCTGGTCACCTTCCATTCGGCTGTTGGTTGGGAGAAATCTCAGTCTCCAAGGTGCTCTGGTACTCCTGGTACACTTCCAGAAGTGACGTCATTGCGCTGGCTACGGGAGTGCTTCTGCACTTCGTTTGGGGCCAATTTGGGGCCAGATCAGCCCCAAGCAGAGCACAGGAATGCTCCTGTGGCTGGCACAATGACATCATTTCCAGAAGTGACATCATCACGCAGGGACTGGAGTATGCACGCGAAGACAGAGCACTCGATCAGTACAAGGCAAGTGCCAGGTTCTGTCCCTCTCCCACCGGGAAGGTATTACAGACACAGCTACCCTATCTAGTACCCTTTTCACTATGCCAGCTCAAAGATTTCTTGGGTGGCTTAGCTAGAGAATCACCCTGATAGGGTTAGATGGACCAGCTTCGAATACTGCATTTGCCCCCTCTAGGGCTGCTTCTGACCAGGAATAGGGTGTGTGTGGTATACAGTTGGCAGTTCCAAGTTGGGAAATTCCTGGAGACTTGGGGATGAAGTCTGGGGAGGGTTGGGTTTGGGGAGGGAAGGGACATCAGTGGGGTATTATGCTAGAGAGCCTACTCTCAAAAGCAGCCGTTTTCTCCATGGGAACTAATCTCTGTCATCTGATGATCAGTTGTAATTCTGGGATATCTTCAGGCTCCACTTGGGAGTTGGCAGCCCTAATGGGGAAAGCTGAATTGCCACATTGCCCAGTTCAGTGGAGAACCTCCAGCTGCCAGCTGCTCACCCCTGCAGCTTCAGAGGGGGGAATAGAATCATGTGATGCTGTGACATCACTTCCAGGCGAGCACCTGAGACACTGTGACATCACTTCCAGGTGAGCACCTGAAATTGACTCCAGCATATAGCATGATGCTGTTTTTATCAGTCTCTGCCATTCCAACCAGCAAAGGGCAGGGAACTCTAAAGCTGAACCCCTCCTTCCCCTGCCCAGTGGTCCTGAACCTCATCGGACCTCTGCTGCACTTGGGAACTTAGTTTCCCCTGCAGCTGCTGTCTGAGAGAAAAGCAAATTGGGTCATTGTCGTGTCTAAGCCTAAAGATGCTTCCTATGTTTGTTATTTAGGTTATTTCTATATCTATTTATTCAGGTGCTTTCTTATTCTAATTAACGCCTTTGTTCCATGAGCATCGTGGGCTTTGCTAAATCTGGAAATGGCATGATGGGCAATTCGTCAGGAACACCCACGACACTGGAGACAAAGCTCCCCTTGGCCCTGCTAGGCAACCAGCGAAAGGCGCTTCAGGAAGCTGTTGGCTAGTTCCCTTGTCTGTCCTCTGAAAAAATCTCCCAGACTTTCAGAGGGTGGGGGCGGAGAGATCCTTTTCACAATTATTAATTGCATCCAAAATCTCCCCCCACCCGGTCCTGCTTGCTTTCAATGCTTGTACAGAATTTATACAGTCCTGGTCATCCTCAGGAAAGTTCTAAATGCTTTTAGCTCTTGGTAAATAACTCACGAGTAGCAACGAACAGTTTGAGTCTGCGCCTAGCTTGAATATCCCTCTGTCCAGTACTTTTTTCTTCTTCACCCCACTGCCCTTTAAGGATCTCAGGGCACTGTACATAGCATCTCCTTCTCCTATTTTGCATCCTACGGTCTACGTGTCGGCTGGGGCTCCGTCGATGATACACAGACACATCTCATTTTATTCATTTTATTTAATTTTTCTTTGTCATTTGTATTCTGCCTTTCTCATTGAGACTCAAGGTGGATCACATAGTGTGAGATTAGTACAATCAGTAGCAAGGACAAGGGCAGGCATTTCCATTCAGTGTCAAGAATATTTCCATAAACAATGTCATAAGGTAAATGAATATAAGTTTACAAAGACATAGCATTAGCAAGAATTCAACACGGGGTTGAAGAATTGCTGAAATAGAACACAATCAATTCTAGGAATTACATTAAACAACATGAAGCACAGGTAAGATATAGGAGTACATATTGAAAGCAACAGATAATATGTAAGGCAACATAATGGTGAAGTCTATGGTTCTTAATTCATTAGCGAAACATCTGGGACCCCTTTCCTACAATACCACCCTCCTAGCTGAAAAAAAAGGCCTTTTTGAATAATTCAGTTTTGCATCGTTTGTGGAAAGCCAGGAGCGTGGGGGCTCTCCTGAACTCCTCAGGCAGGCCGTTCCACAGGGTAGGGGCCACCACAGAGAAAGCCCATGTACGGAGTACTGTTGATTTTGCCCACATACAGGCTGGCACCTGCAAGAGACCCTGTTCAGATGAGCGAAGCAGCTGTGGAGGGACATAGGGAGGGAGGTGGTCCCATAGGTATGCTGGACCAAGGCTGTGAAGACCTTTGTATGTAATAACCAATACCTTGAACTGAGAACAGTAACTGTTAGGCAGCCAATGGAGTGACTGTAGGATGGGCTGCTGCTCGCACCTGATAAGAGTTGAGCTGCAGCATTTTGTACCAACTGGAGTTTGGTTGAAATGGCCACAATTTTACTGATTACAGCCCTTGAAGCATTGGCAAGGCATAGGGCAATGGATCCCTGGCACCGAAGACCTTTCGCTGTTCGGTGCATTGTTCCCCAGCAAACATGCTGGCCAGTGCGGGATGGCAAGTGATGTCCCACTGACAACGGCCTTTGCCACCCCTTTGCCTGCAAGGGTGAGCCACCCGTTCTGTGCTGCTAACCCCCTTGGATCCGTCTCAATGCCTCAAAACTGCCAAACCATCTAAAGTTGTGACTGGCCACCCCAGCTGCCCTATAACCAAAGGGATGGCTGGTGGGGAAGTGTCCTGCTCCTGCTGTTGCTGGTTGGGAACGGCGCCAACCATGCATCTTTCTCCGGAAGACGGTCTCCAGATGGCTCCTTCTCTTCCATACCTGTTCTTCGCCTCTCCCCCAGCCTAGCCCTTGGAAGCAACACAGCCTGCAGTGAGTCTGTGAGTTTCCTTTATCTTCACAACAACCTTGTGAAGCAGGAAATGGAGAGAAAGGTTCTAAGGTTACGCTTTCTTCATGGCAGAGTAGGGGTTTGAACTTGCATCTCTGAAATCCTAGTTGGACCCTCTAACCACTACTTGAGTTTCATGGATACCTAGGAAGCAGGGCCGGATCTAGGGTTGCCAGCGCCGAGGGCAACCCAAGTCTGGCCCCCTGTGTGCGTGTGCTCCTGGCGCTGCATGATGATGTCACTTCCGTCACACAGGGCGGAGTGTGCCACCAGCGGAGCGGCGGCAGCGTGGGTGGCTGAGAGGCTGCCTGTGCCATTCGCCTGCCCCGCTGAGGGGGCGGCCAGCTTGCCACGCGCTCCTTGTCCTGCGGGGCAGGCGAATGGGAGCTGCCACCAGCGCGCTCCCAGCAGCTGGCAGCTGTGCCCGGCGCCCCCTCTTTGGTGGCGCTGGGGGCAAACTACCCCCCCCCCCCCCGTTGATCTGGCCCTACTAGGAAGGGACTTAATTTGTATTCATGGAGTTCTTCTGTTCTGGAGACTCACTAGAATCCTAACCTGAGTGCTATATAATTTTTATGTCAGGGCTACCATTTAGCAGCGATTATTTAGTTTTTCTTTCATTGACTATATTTTGTTACTTGAGGTTTCCCATGTGACTGTATGGTAGGAAATTCCAGGAGTAATTGCACTAATCTGTTTGTTTATTTCTATAAAGATAGAGCAGGTGGAAAGGAAGTATTGCTTTTAATTTTTTTAAATATCAAGAACAAGCATAAAAAAATCCAATACAATTAAAAAATAAGGATGAGCTCTGTTCTAGAATTAACTGTTCCAGCATGTGATATAGATCATACCTCTACAAATGTGTTCATCTGATTGTTAGACGTGTTTTTGGATCTTGCACAAGAAGTTAATGTTAAGACAATTTCTCAGACTTTCTATTATCATTCCATAATCAATGTCAGGTTTGGTTTCTTCCCAGTAACTGCAAATTGCACAGTGTTTTCTTCTGCGAGTTAACTAAATATTTCAAAATTGGACTCCTCAACTAACCATTTTTGCATAACAAAGTAAGATCATCTTCCGGTCTGTTACCAACTGACACCCTGTCATCTTGTGAATTAATCCATGCATTGTATGCCAAAAGAACTGAATTTGAGGACAGTTCCAGAATATATGAATAAAATTAGCGTTATTTGCTGGATATCTCCAACACGACTCCTATGTATGTATGTATGTATGTATGTATGTATGTATGTATGTATGTATGTATGTATGTATGTATGTATGTATGTAAAGATAACCAATGCAGTGTAAGATCACAAAAGAACTGCTGTAGCACAGTGGTTAAGTAGTTCGGCTGTGAATCAGCACTCTACTGGTTTGAATCCTGCGACTGCCATGAGCTCAGTAGGTGGCCTTGGGCAAGCCATGCCTCTCAGCCCCAGCTCCCCAGCTGTATTGTGGGGATAATAATAACAGTAACTTGTTCACCGCTCTGGGTGAGGCACTCATCTGTCTAGAAGAGTGGTATGTAAGCGCAGTTGTTGTTATCATCCTCCTCCTTCTCCTCCTCATCATCAGAGGGCAATGTTGTATCTGCCTAAAGCAGCATTGGGATCTAGTGAGATTGTATACTCCACCCCCACACCAGTTTTCATATTTCTTTGTTCCCTTCCCCCAATATCTCACATTCATTTCTGTTATTCCTTTTGTTTTCTCTGATTTCGAGTTGCAGCTCATAAGACTGTTGTTAAGAGTAAAATGGACAATTTTGTGTGTAGTGGCCAGAGTGTTGGACTCGCTGTGCCATGGAAGCTGGTTGGGTGACCTAAAGTGGAAAAGAAGAATGAAATCTGTGCAATGCCTTTTATTAGGACCAAACACATTGGCACATAACACTATGCAAGTTTTTGAGTTCACCAGAGCTCTTCATCTGGCAATATGTTACAAAATTTTAAAAGATCGAAGGGCAGAAAGCAGATTCTTCAGGCCATGGTGTAAAGATTTGATTTCACATTCATCCTCTGAGGAATTCCTCAACTGGGCCGGTCACCCAGAGTCTTTCTACATGAGACGTGAAGAACATGTATCGGGAGATGCAATGTTAGCTGGGAAGGGTAGTTTAAAAAGACAGAGCTGGTGGCAGGGCAAAGGCTTCACACTGGAGCTGTGTGAAGGGGTTGTGAAATGCCAGCGGGGAAACTTCAGCCCATTATAACCTCTCCAGGTCCATGTCCGGCTCTGGCAGGCAGTTCCAGCCCATTTCCATTCCTCGCTGCCTTCTGGTTGCGTTCCCATACAGTTTTAGACTGGAGAAGTGAAATGGACTGAACCTTAGGAGGGGAGAAGATGAAGTTAACAAACCCTGTGTGGAGCAATCTTCACTGGCTCTGTCTTTTTAAACGTCACTTCCCTGCTAACATTGCATCTCCCTATACTTGATGAACGTGCCCTGAAGCATCTTACACTCTCAGCCTAACGTAACTCAAAAAGTTGTTGTCAGGATAACAGGGAGAAAGGGAGAATGCTGGAAACTACGTTGTAAGTAGAGATGGGCACGATCCGCATTACGATCGAAAAAAACCCATGATAATGGCAATCGCGCGATCGTGACCTGGTGGATCATGATCGTCCACGGCCAACGATCCAGTGATTGGGAGGGGCCTGGATTGGGGTGTTTGGGCTCGGATCGGGGATCCAGACACTCAGGCACCAGCAATCTATTCCCCTGGCAACGGAGCCAGGGGAATGTCTGAGCTGAGTTTGCCCTCCTTCTGTCACCCTGAAAACCCAAATGGAAGCCCAGCTTTCCTTGATCAGCAGGGCTTCCTTCCAACCACGGAGCAGCAAAACAGTCACAAGTTGGGAGAAGACACCCAGGGGAGGGAGGGGGAAGAGGGTGTTCTGTAGCCATGGACACTCCAATCTCATCCCTGCAAACCCTGATAGGCAGTTCTGACAGCCAAACACAGATGGCCAAACACAAACACAGATGCCGCTGGCATCACCCACCGTTCCTGTATCGCTGGGAACAGCGGGGTGCCCCTCCACTTTTGCCTCCACAATCCATGATCCACGATCCACGGATCGGGAACGGGAGATACTTGGTGTGGATCGTTAATTCAGGATTGTCGCTGGCGCTGATCCACGATCAGCTGGATCGTTAATTTTTTTTGGATCGTGCCCATCTCTAGTTGTAAGTCATTTTGGGGAGAAAAGTGGGGTATAAATGAAGAAAAAAAGTAAATAACACTGCCTTGAGTACCTTGAGGAAAGTCAGGATAAAAGCGGGACCAATAGATAGAAAGGAATAGATGGTGCGATCCTAAGGAAAGTTCTACCCTTCTTGGTCCATTTAAGTCAATGGGTTTCCAAGGGTGTGACATTACAATCCATGTTCCAGTGGAAGAGAAAGCTTTGAATGAATGGGATGACTGTAAACTCTGATGTTAATTAGGATAATGGACCGTGACTTCTCCAAGGCTCTGAGCAAAAAGGAATTAAAGGGACAGTAAAGGACTGGTTGTAGCATTTACTTGCTCAGAGGTTTGGAATTCTTTTCGCAAGCCCTTGGATGTGGGGCTTGCTTTTCTCACCAGCTCTTCAGTATTCACATCCCAAATGCCTGAGCAAAGACAATGAAAAATGGCCATTTCCCCCAAAGGATGTTGGATTTGCAAGCGTTCATTCTTAAACGTCCTCCTTGCCTGTTTGCACTAACCGGGAGCTGAAATGTCCCGGCAGTTTGGCAGGGATAGCTGGTACCAAATCTCTGAATAAGCTTAAGTGAGGTATCTGTACTTTCTCACGGATTTTTATAGCAGGGGGTTCAAAGATGTTTTAGGTGAAGAAAAGGGCCGGAAAGAAAGATTTCGCTCTCTTTCGAGGCCCTCTCTTTTCCTTTGAATGTTTCTCTCACACTCTCATTTGACCAATTTGGAATAAAAGATAGTAAAGAAACATCATTCCCATTGGTGAAAGAACTTTTTCTTTCCGCCTAGCGAAATAGACAAACTTTGGTGTCTCCAGCAACGGGCCTTAAAATTGGCTCCAGTAAAAGAACTGTACAATCCTTCCGTATGTCCCTCGCCTTTCTCCCCCCTGGCTAGGTGAGTGGTGTTGGGGGGGGGGCAGAGGCCGGGAGTGGGCAGCCCATTGCCTCCACTGGGAGACTGGCGGCAACCCTAAACTAACCATTGGCTAAAGTCATGTCTAAACCTGGATCACGTAAAGCTAAAGCAGCTTGCTCCTGTCTCTTCTCATTTTGTCTTGCAAATTCCCTTTAAATTTTAGTCAAGGCTTTTTGAGTTTAGCAGAACAGGAGGGCTGTTTTAGGATTGCCAGACTGAACAAGTGACGCCTGACACAGTTTGGACACTTGTCAGCTTACCTCAAGTTTTGATGGGAAATGTAGGCGTCCTGGTCTTACAGCTTGGCTCTCCATTTAATTGAAGTTTACAGACCCCCCCCCCACACACACAGCAGAGGGGAAGGGGGGAGCCCTGTGAGAGCCCAGCACCCGCACTCCCCTCCCGATCACATGTTCTCCCTCCCATAGACTGCTGCTCTGTAAACTTCAATTAAATGGAGACCCAAGCTGCAAGACCAGGACACCTACATTTCCCATCAAAACTTGAGGGAAGCTTACAAGTGTCCAACCTGTGTCAGGCGTCACTTGTAGCTTGGCTCTCAGACTACAGAGATCAGTTTCCCTGGACAAAATGGCAGCTGCGGTGGGTGGACTCTACGGCATCATGTATCCCTGCTGAGCTGCCTCCCTGTCCCAGACTCTGCCCACAAATCTCCAGGAATTTCCCAACCTGGAGTTCACAACTCTTTATGGTCATAGGCAAAGGGGTGGAAATTGATGCCTCCAAACAAAAGATTATAGCAACCCTCCTCCCCAAATCTCACAGACCAAGACTACCTGAATCTGGAGCACGACGTTATTAATAGGCTGCATGTCTCAATTAATTAAGTGCTTAATGCATGATGTGGAATCCCAGGAAGGAACCTGCGCTTGAGTTTGAGAAGGAGCACATGGCAGCAGAGCTAATTATTTGTCAGAATAATTATTTTTTTCCCTGCCATGCAAATCACCAGGAGCAAATTCACTGTGATGCGTTTGTGGATATTTAATTATGACGGAGGCATTGAGGGCTGAGAGTCTTGATTTAATACATTCTTAATGAAATCTCCTTAATTGTGTTGGCGGCTGTAAAGAATCCATTATTTCCTAACAGCTGAATTCAGTTGAAATCGATCATCACCGTAGGAAATGCCAGCTGTAGGGACTTATTTGTAAAAGCAACCCCTCCTCGCAAGCCCCTGGTATCCAAAATTCCCAGAACAAACTGCATTGAAAGACATTTCACATACAGATACAGAAAATGTCCTTTTTTGGCATTGAGTTTTGAGTTTGATAAGTGAATACATTTTTATTGGAATTTGATGGGTTGAAAATCTAGTGAAGAAATAGTAGCTGTCGCTGTTCACACAATATAAATCTGTAGCTTCTAGAACCCGCTGAATTACTTATATGTTTCTTTGGATCTTCTTGACCACTTGATATATAGACAAGAGCTCAATACTGTCCTATTCTGGGATTGATTTTTCTTTCATTTGTTTATTTACTACATTCTGTTCTACCCTTCCGTCTTCCTTTTTATCATCACAGCGAATTTGTGAGGTAGGTTAGGCTGAGAGTATGTGACTGGCCCAAGGTCACCCCCCAAAATTCAGTGGCATCGTGGGTATTTGACCCTGTGCTTCCCAGATTCTCGTCTGACACTCTAACCACTATACCGCATTTGCTCTTACTTCCCTCTTTCAATATTAATTTGACATTATCACCATGTCTGTCTGTCTGTCTGTCTGTCACATTGATTCAATAAGGAAGCCACAGCCTTCAGTCTGCAACACCTGAGCGAGGCTGTTAATAATAGGACATTTTGGAAGTAATTAATTCATAGGGTCATCATAAGTTGGAAGTAACTTGATGACATACATCTATCACTTTTATAAGCATTTCTTCCAGGCGACTGGAACCTGGTTCCTTCTAGTTGTTGCTTTAAGTATGTGCTCCTATGTGCTGCATGTGCTTCAAGTATGATCCTACTGGATTGTTCTATGTTGTCTAATGTCAGCCCTAGAATTGCTTATGTTCTGTGTCAGCATTTCTTCAACTCTGTATTGGATCCTTGCTAATGTTATATCTTTGTAAGCTTGCATTTATTTACCATATTGACATTGTTTATGGAAATGTCCTTGATATTGACTGCACTAATTTCACAATGTATAATCCGCCTTGAGTTTCAGTAAGAAAGGCACGAGTGATTCCGCACACGTTGGATAATGCACTTCCAATCCTCTTTATAGATCATTTGGAATGGATTTTTTTGTGTGCGGAACAAAAAATCCACCTCAAATGATTGACAAAGTGCATCGAAAGTGCTTTATCCAATGTGTGCAGAATCAGCCTATAAAAGACATAAGTAAGTTAGTAAGTAAGAAAGTAAGTAAGTTAATCTTTGCATTCTGGATGTTAGTTTTGTGGGGTACAGATTTCTTGAATGGAGGTCTCTGGTTATCCCTCTTCTTTAGGGGATTCTTTTAAGGGAAGATAGTGAATCAGAAACAAACTAGTGTCTGGTACAGATTTGCCCCAAAGGATGTCATATGAGCCTCAGTATCCCCCCCCCCCACACAAATATTTCACATAAGAAGACACACACCAAGGTCATTTTATTTTTGCCTTCCAACTGCCGAAGTCTGTGAAGTTGATACAAAGGATTCCATTTTTCCAGACGGCCCCCCTGGTTCTTGTCACCAGACCTAAACACACTGCATATATATATATTTAAACCTAGGGAAATGGCCTCTGGGCTTGTCACCTGTCTTAGCTTGTTGCTTGTCAGATCAGAATCCTAATTGATGCTTGCCTGTGGCCTAGTAGAAGGTGACACCCATCGTGTCCATAAATAATGAGGTGGCAGGCAGAGATGTCCTCTTCTCTCCCCGCTCTGTGCTGTTCCCCTCGAGGCCTCCTTGAACCCCAGAATTCAAAGTGAGCAGAGGCTCTGATGTTCCTCTTGGCTGTCTGAAGAAGAATAGGACCCGAATAACTCAAATACTGTGTTCCAAGAAGCATGGTAAATCCTGCAGTTTTAAAGAAGCTGCTTTACACAAACTGCAGCACAGAAACTGAGTGTTTGGAATGGCACAGGTTGTATGAGGGCTTCCATTGGATCCCCATCCCCATCATAGTATCAGTGGTAGTGGGCAAACTGAGGGAGGTGGGAGCATTTCCCTCCCTTTTAAACTGAGTAAAATGAAGTTGAGGCTAGGGCCGGATCTAGAGTTGCCCGTGCCCGGGTCAACTCAAGCCCTGCTGTCCCCCAGTGTACGCGGGCTCCCCCAGGAAAAGCATGCTGCCCGCTGCTGCGGGAGGGAAGGGAGCGCGTGGAAAGCCGCCCGCCCCGGAACACTGTGCACTGTGGAGGTGGCGGGGCCGCACAGGCAGCTGAGTGGAGGGCTGGACGGCTGCCCATGCATGTTCCCCTTTCCCGGTGATGGGGCAGCTGGCTTGCCGCATGCTCCCCTCCCTCCAGCGGTAGGTAGCGCGGGCAGTACACTTCCAGGGGGCACCCTACGCTGCTGCCAGCTGCCCCATCAGTGGGGCAAGTGAATGGTGCGGCGGCCTTCCAGCCCTCCATTCAACCACCCGTGCGGCTGCCACCAGCTCCGTGGCGCGCTGTGTTCCAGGGCATCTGGCTTGCTGCCCCCTCTTTGGCAGTGCTGGGGGCAGGGTAACCCCCCTGCCCCCACCCCTCAATCTGGCCCTGCTTGAGGCCTCACCAAGTTTCCCTAAGCCTCACTGAGTTCTGGCTTGAAAAATTCCTGGAGATTTGGAGATAGTGCCTAGGGAAAGCAGAGTTTGGGCCAGACAGTAGGGTTGTCATTTGCCTGATGGCAGTGGGTAACCTCCAGGTTGCCAGTCTCCAGGTGGTAGCTGGAGATCTCCCCGAATTCCAACTGATCTCCAGGCAACAGAGACCAGTTCCCTTGGAGAAAATGGCTGCTCTGAAGGGTGAACTCTACGGCATTATACCCCACTGAGGCCCCTCCCCAAACCCCGCCTTCTCCAGGTTCCACCCCCCCCAAATCTCCAGGAATTTCCCAGCCTGGACCTGGCAACTTTATGACCCAGCCCCACCCTCTGTCGTCTGCTCTCATTAATTTTAGTGGCATGAGAAAAAAATTGAGGGGAAAGGAGTGTTGATGGGAAAAAGTCGCTCTAGACATTTACTGGGAAAGTGATTTCAGAAAATACTCTGTGATGTAGCGTCCTATTTTCTTTGACAGATGTTTCCCAGTTGCAGCACCTTTCCTACGAGGAAAGACTAAAGAATCTGGTATTTTTCAGTCTAGAAAAAAGATGTTTAAAGGGAGACATGAAAATTTATGAAATTATGCATGGGGTGAGTGGCTAGAGGGAGCTTTTTCTCCCTCTCCCATAATATGAGAAATTGGGGGCACCCAATGAAATTGTTGACAAATAGATTCAGGACTGATAAAAGGAAATACTTCTTTACTCAACAAATGGTTAAACTGTGGAATTGGTTCACAATGGACATATTGATGGCTATGAGCACAGATAGCTTTAAAGATTCATCTGCCCTGACTTGGAGCTGAAACACACAAGATGAATTACACATGAAGAGCACGTGTTTGTTCCCACAAACTTCCCTGGGAGGGGTAGTCTTCCCCCCTCCCTTTTCCTCTCCAAGCTCCTGGAGGAAAATTAAGCCGAGTGGATTTTCTTACAGCCTCTCGTCTGGAAAGATTTCTCTCTTTCAAAAACACTCCGCTCGGTTTTCCTTCAAGAGCTCAGACATAGAGCAGCGGGGGCGGAGGGGGGGGGGATCCTGCTGGGAAGAAGAATAGGAGGGACTGAGTTTCTCTCTCCTTTGCAAAACACCCCAGCTTTTTTCCTGCCTTTGTTACATCATCCCGAGCTCCCTGAGGATTTTTGAAAGAGAGAGAGAGAGAGTGTGCGAGAGAGAAAGTCCATCCAGTTGTGATTCTCCCTGGCTAAGAATCACACTGAACGGCTATTTTTTTTTAAAGACTACGTTTCCCAGGGATCCCTGCAGGATACGACACATGCCCGTGCATCTCGTCTGGTTCCACTCTCAGATGGTGCAGGCTGCTCGATCTTGTCAGATCTCAGCTGGGTTGTCCCTGGTTAGCATTTGGATGACAGACTACAGTGGAAGTCCAGGAGCAGGCAATGGCAAAGCCCTTGGTTGTTTCTTGCCTTGAATACCTTACGGAATCACCATAAGTCATCTGTGGGGTGACAGAACTTCACTCATGCAGAGAGACGGATTCATGGAGGAGAGGTCCTTCAGTGGCGATGAGCTACGGTGACTGAAGGTATCCTCCATAGACAGAGGCAGCAAACCTCTAAGTGCCAGTGCTGGGGAGGGCACTTGGCCTCTATTAGGGTTGCCTACTTTCAGGCGAGGACTAGGGTTGCCAGCCTCCAGGTAGTGGCTGGAGATCTCCCGGAATTACAACTGGTCTCCAGGCCACAGAGATCAGTTCACCTGGAGAAAATGGCTACTTTGGGGGGGGGGTGAACTCTATGGAATTATGCCATGCCAAGGTCCTTTCCCTCCCCAAACCCCACTTTCTCCAGGTTTCTCCAGGTTTCACTCCCCAGATCTCCAGGAATTTCCCAACTTGGAGCTGGCAACCCTAGTGAGGACTGTAGTTCTGACATTACAATGGCTCTGCAGATTAATTTCCCTGGAGAGAAATGGCAGCTTTGGAAGGTGGATTCTGTGGTAGAGGCTAGAAGCAGCTGAAATCCCTCCCCAGGCACTGGAACCAAATCTCCAGGAAGCTCCTGAACCAGAGTTGGCAACTCTAGCCTAAATGCCCTGGGATTTTTTTGGTGGGGGTTGGCCCCTGTATGAAACATGATGCTTGCCTATGGGCTCTACTTATGTGCTTATGGTCTAGATACAAAGGCGTTTTTGGAATGACGAAGTCCTGCTTGGTACAGCGGAAAGGGAATCCCTCCCTCCCTTTGGGTCCCAGTTGTCGGTGGGTGTTAGCTGCCCAATTAGCAGATGTTGAAAAGCTGAGAAGAGACCAAGCAGAATGGGAAGCCCCAAGGGAGGGGGCCAGATTTGCACAAAGGAGCAAAACAAAAGCTTCTTTTTTTTTTCAGGCTTCACCCCCAAACTTCTATGAATTTCCCAACCTAGAGCTGGCAACTCTACTTCTGTCTGACAGCTTGGCTTTTACGGCTTGGAATCCTTTGCCTCCCACCTGTTCTGCTGGCCTGCCTCTCTCTGTAGGGGTTGACAGAGGTCTCTCTCGGTAGGATAGCAAAGAGTCCAGTAGCACCTTTAAGAATAACAAACTATATTGTAGCATAAGCTTTAGAGAACCACAGGTCTCTTTGTCAGATGCTGACAAAATGAGCTGGGGTTCTCGAAAACTTATGCTACAATAGTTTGTTAGTCTTAAGGGTGCTACTGGACTCTTTGCTATTTTGCAGCAACAGACTAACACGGATAACTCCTCTGTCTCTCTGCAGCTTTGCTGCAGCACTGCTCTAGAGAACATGGTCAAAAGAAAGGGGTAAGAAGGACCCCTAACAGCCAATCAAAACCTCCCCCTCCATCTCCTGCAAATTTGGAAGCAGCCATGGTTGTTGTTTTTTCTGCAGACGACCGTTGCAATGTGTTTTCGCCAGTCTGAAAACGGCAGGGAATTCTCTGGCCAGAATGAGAGAGATTGTACCACCGCAGGCTTTCTTATTTTCTTTCTGTTTATGATTAGGGCGAGCCGATAAGGGGGATAAAGTGGAATTCATTTTCAGCAGGTTTAGCTAAATCACATTCTCCATCTCATATTGGCCTCAGGCCTCCGCTGAGTAAAAAATAAAAATAAAAATCTAGCCTTATGCAATTAACCTCCAAAGGAATAGCATGAACACTATGGTTCATGCTGTCTTTTAAGGAGCATCTTCAAATTAGCAGAGAGTGCAAAGCAGATAGTGGAATATTGCCTGTTGCAGTCCCTGATGGCTTTCCATTACATTTTATCCCGTTTTTTTCTAACAGACCTCATCTACCCATCATCTCTTTTGCTTCTTCGTGGTTTAATACAATGATATAACAATGGGCATGGTTGTGTCTTTAAAGAGATGGAACACACAATAAAAAATAGATAGTATTGGCTAGGGGTTACAGAATTGCACAAGGATCTGGGAGAACCAGGTTGGAATCCCCAGTTTTCCATGGAAGCGTGCTGGGTGACCTATTTCACACAACCAGCAGGGCATAGAGATTGAGGCTTCCCCCAATTTTGTCTCCTAGCACTGGCAATTAGAGGCTTACTGCCTCTGAATATGGAGGTTCTCTTTAGTCACCATAGGTAGTAGCAAGCAATTGAGGGAGCTGAGAACCTGCAGGGTATAGTGGTTAGAGTGCTGGTTATCTTCCTCATCATTTAATATGCCTTTTCAAATTGCTTATGTTTTGTTTTAGCACTGTTTTGCCTCTTTATTTTGGATTTATGCTTGTATTATGATTTTTGCTATCCGTATCCTATTGTTTTGTTTATTGAGTGTCCCAGTCACTGTTCATATTAATTCTGCACTGTGCAATCCACTTTGAATCTCAGTGAGAAAGGAAGACTACAAAGAAAGAAAGAAAGAAAGAAAGAAAGAAAGAAAGAAAGAAAGAAAGAAAGAAAGAAAGAAAGAAAGAAAGAAAGAAAGAAAGAAAATAAACTTCTCTTCCAAGAATCTAATTCTGTCTTAGAGCCGTCATGCCATTTACTGAGCAGGGGTTTCCACAATTTAATGACTCCTTGACTGAAAAAATACTTGCTTATGTGTGTCCTGAATCTATGGCCCGTCAAAGTCATTGCAAGTCTTTGAGTTCCAGTATTATGGAACAGGCAGAAAAAGTTCTTTCTGTCCATGCTAGTGTAAGTGAGCTCTGGCTGATTCCGCACACGTTGGATAATGCACTTTTAATGCACTTTAGCTATCGTTTGGAAGTGGATTTTTTGTTTCACACTCGAAAAATTCAGTTCCAAATGATCTCTAAAGAGGGCTGGAAGTGCATTATCCAATGTGTGCGCAATCAGCCTCTGACTCAAGGAAGCTCATGCTGGAAGGAATGTTGTTAGCCATTCAGGTGCCCCTGGAATTCTATTTTATTTCACTTTCTCTGCCCCATGCAAAATTTTATAAACCACTATCACAAGTGTCCCCAACGTGGTGCCCATGGGCACCATTGTGTCTGCTGATACTTTTCCTGGTGCCCACCAAGTGTTTTTAGAAAGTGGGTGGGGCCAGGTGGGGCTTTTGCAAAGCATGGCTTCTAATTAGCTATTAGAGTATTGATTGGTTGTGCAGATTTTTAAAAACATTGCTTTGGTGGAAGCTATTTCCACTGCTTAAGGATCTTCAGTGTGTAACTGAAGGTAAAATGTAGCAGCCATTTTGTGACTGGTTCTGTCTCCTCCAGCAGCCATTTTATGGCAGCCATTTTGTTGCTGCTCCCACCACGCTGTGTCCAAATTAGAGATGGGCACGAACAGCAATACGAACAAAAAAAAGGCCACAAACAGCCCAATCTGCTGTTTGCGAACAAGCTGTTTGTGAGGCCCTGTTCTAAACGAACAGGTGGTCATTGCAAGCCTCGTTCATTGCTGTTTGTCAAGCCAGACAGTCTGGCACCTGCAATCAATTCCCTTGGCAACTTAGGCAGGGATTGTCTGAACTCTGTCTGAACTCCTGCTGTTGCCCTGGAAACCCCAATCTAAGCCCAATTTAGCTTGATAGGCAGGTCTTCCTTTCAAGCATGGAGCTCCAAATTTGTTACAACAAGGGACCAAAAACCAGGTGGAGGGGAGCTCCCAGCTCTGGCTTTGCAGAGAGTGAAGAGGGAGAGACAGCTGCTGTTGGCATTTTGATAGAGTATATTGGAGCTTGAATTTTCTTTGTGTGTGGTGGGATAGGGATCTATCCCTTCAGGTTCTAGGGCCACTGCCAGGCTCTGGGCCAAGCTATTATTTGTTATTGGTACCTTTCCTGCTGCCTGCTCAGGTAAGGTTTCTGGGAGTGGTGTGGTAGGGATCTACCCCTTCAGGTTCCAGGGCTGCTTCCAGGCTCTGAGGCCAAGCTATTATTTATTATTGGTACATTTCCTGCTGCCTGCTCAAGTAAGGTTTCTGGGAGTGGTGCGGTAGGGATGCACCCCTTCAGGTTCCAGGGCTGCTGCCAGGCTCTGGGGCCAAGCTATTATTTATTATTGGTACCTTTCCTGGTGCCTGCTCAGGTCAGGTTTCTCGGAGTGGTGCAGTAGGGATCTTGACCAAACTGATGATGGCTGGAGGAGAGCCTGCTGGCCCCCACGCATATCCAACCATGAACATGTTTGTGAACAGGTCATGCACGTAAGTGTTCGTGAGTCCCTGTTCGTGGATGACAACGAACAACGAACATCATCTTTATTTGTTTGTTTTTCTGTTTGTGCTCATCTCTAGTCCAAATGTGCTCTCAGGCTCAAAAAGGTTGGGGGCCTCTGTTCTATCATGTCCCATCTTGGTTGTCTGTTTTTCTAAGTGGCAAACTCCCTATGTTAATAGCAATCTGGGACTTCAGCATGTTGAGAAAGCCTGACCCGATTGGGAATCAAGATCTCGTGGCTGATTCTGTCCCAACATATGTTGCACTGTTTTGCACAGGATGACATGATGGGAGGAATCTGTTGGATGCCGGTACTGATTATTTTACTGGGCCAAGGATGAATTTTGGGTTCAAATTTGGAAGCCCTTCCCAGAGATTTGTTGGTCCAACAGGTTTCGTCAGGGAGTTTCCAGCTGAGATATCTAGCAATCTTATTGAAACCCTGGTTGATCTCTGTAGTAGATGAAAACACCTGGAACAGTGGTGAGTCATTCCTTTGGTATATTTTTATCCTACTTTTTGTCTAAATGCTGGCTCCGGAATAAAAACCTAATGCAATGTTTATAGGTCAATATCCATGAGCTCTATCAAACATTATTCTACAGAGGGCTTACAGAAACTTCAAACATGACCACAAATGGTTCCTCAACTTCATGATTACAAAATCTGTGGATGACACAGAACTGGGTGGGACTGTAAACATCTTGGAAGGATGACAAAGTTCAAAATGACCTACATAATTTGAAGATTGGGCTGAATCTAACACAATGAAATTCATTGGAGGTAAATGTGGAATTCTGAGGTTAGGCAGATACACAGATATAGAGTGGGGGCTATCTATTCACATATTACAGTGCATGCATGTACATCTTGCATGTACATGCATACATCTGTGAAACAGCCAGTTTGGTGTAGTGGTTAAGAGTGCAGGACTCTGATCTGGAGAACCGGGTTTGATTCCCCACTCCTCCACTTGAAGCCAGGTGGGTGACCTTGGGACAGTCACAGCTCTCTCAGAGCTCTCTCAGCCCCGCCCACCTCACAGGGTGTTTTGCTGTGGGGATAATAATGACATACTTTGTAAACTGCTCTGAGTGGGCGTTAAGTCGTCCTGAAGGGTGGTATATAAATCGAATGTGATTATTATTATTATCAACAACAACAACAACACCTGTGAACAAATGGGCTACAGGGCTCAGCAGATTCTGTTGAGGAACCAGGACAGACTGCTGCAGTGCTACTGGAACAAAGTAAGCGCAAAATTTGGACAACTGCCCAAAATCGAGAAATAATGATAAACTACGGAAGAAGAATGCAACAGTATTCTCCGTTGTCATTGGGGCACTTGGAACCATCTTGAAAAACTTTGTAATTCGTATGGAAAAACTGCAGCTTTCTGATGTAACACCTACAGAACTGCAAAAGACGGCGCTACTTGGAACAGCATACATATTACGCCAATATCTGGTTGATACTTAGGTCTCCGGCAGAAACTTGTAACAGCTTAGCAAGGCCAATCAATAATAACATGTGACCACTGCTTATTGTTGATTGTGTTTTGGATTATTCAAACAACAACAACAACCAAAACAACAATGCATATTCATTTTACAAATGAAACCAGGAGTCAGTACCTGGATAAATGGGGGATTTAAATCACATATTCAGCTGTATGTGCATTGAACGTAGCATGAGATTTACTCAACACATGTACACAGAAAAATCAAGCGAACACTGTGTACCAGTCGTATGTGAGTTCACTGTAACTTGTGAACAGGGCTAGTATTACATGTGGGAAAGATTTCCGGATGGTTGTGAATAGAGATGGGCACGATCCAAAATTTTTTAACGATCCAGAGGATTGTGGATCGGCGCCAATGACGATCTCAAATTAACGACCCGCACCGATCATCTCCCGTTCCCGAGCCGTGCTTCGTGGATCGTGGAGGCCAAAACGGGGCACGCTGGTATTATGTGGGAAGGTGGGTGATCATGGTGGCTGCTGGGCCTGGCAGGCACGGGAAGGCGGCGACAAGCCGCCTCCACTCAGGTCCCATTCAGCAACACAGGAGGTCTGTGTTTGGCCGTCAGAGCTGCCTATCAGAGTTTGCAGGGATGAGATTGGAGTGCCCATGGCTACAGAACACCCCCTTCCCCCTCCCTCCCCTGGGTGTCTTCTCCCACCTTGTGACTGCTTTGCTGCTCCGTGGTTGGAAGGAAGCCCTGCTGATCAAGGAAAGCTGGGCTTCCATTCGGGTTTCCAGGGCGACAGAAGGAGGGAAAACAGAGCTCAGGCATTCCCATGGCTCCGTTGCCAGGTGAATAGATTGCTGGCGCCTGAGTGTCTGGATCCCCGATCTGAGCCCGAATGCTCCGATCCAGGCCTCTCCCGATCGCTGGTTCGTTGGTCGTGGCCGATCATGATCCGCCGGATCGCAATTGCGTGATCGCCATTATTGTGGGGTTTTTTTCTATCGTAATTCAGATCGTGCCCATCTCTAGTTGTGAATCTCAAGCTGCATATGAGTCAGTTCCATGATGCAGCGACCAAAAAAGCTAATGCGATTTCTCGCTGCATTAATAGGGGGGCCATATCCAAGACATATGAAATAATACGCAAGCCAAATCTCTTCTGGAGTTCTATGTTGAGTCCTGCATGCTGCTCTTTAAGTAAGATGTAGACAAACTGGAATGAGTTCAGGGGAGGACGATGGTGGTTGGAGGTCTGGAAAATGAGTCTTAGGATGAAAGGTTGAATGAACTGAGTATGTCTACCCTGGAAAAGAGAAGAGTGAGGGAGGACACGATCCTGTTGGAGGGCTGTACCATGGCAGAAGAGCAAGGCCTTGTCACAGAGAAAAGGCCAAGTTTGGGCTTGACAATAATTCTTCAGCAAATGCATGGGAAGGGGGAGGGGCTGTGACATCACTTCTGGGTTACATGTTAGAAATTTCCTCTGATCTCTACAATAGAAGCCATAGAGACATGAGGGAATCCCTAGCATGTCACTATGGAGGCCGTTTTCTGGCCTTTTCTCCCATGCCTCAATTTCTCAAGGGCCAAGGGGGGGGAGTTATGAATTTACAGGCAACTGGTAAACCTGGGTGGGCAACTGGCAAACCTAACTTGATCGAATGGGCCAAAGTGCTAACTGAATGTTCGGTGGAACTTCCTAATGGTGATAGAATTTGACATTGGAACATAGGGTAGTCGGCCTCCAAGTGGGGCCTAGAAATCTCCTGGAATTATAACCAATCTCCAGACGATGGAGATGCGTTCCCTGGGAGAAAATGCCTGCTTTGGAGCATGGACTTTATAGCATTATACCTATCAGCAAATTCCACCATCCCCAGCTGCACTGTCCAAATCTCCAGGAATTTCCCAACCCAACGTTGGCAACCGTAGGAACCAATGGTCTGCAAGGAAGGTGGCTTCTTCCTTCCTGGAGGTCTTGGGAATGCTGTGGCTCTGGATTTTCCTGCACTGGGGGATGCTCTAGATGATTTATAAAACACCTTCCAACCCACATTTTATTCAAAAGCTCAATGCCCACCCCTCTCCTTGCCTTCTCCCTTTCTCTCCACCAGTCAGATCTCCGTACACAGCTGGGAAGCAGCTTTTGAAAACGATGCTCTCCCCACAAAACACCAAACCACCATCCCCCAGGCATCAAAATAAATAAAGCAGCCGCGGAGGCTGTGTGTGTGAAGGTCAGCCCAAGGCATTAGAAAGGGAAGGCCCTTCCAAAAAGCCGAGGCAGCCAGCAGGCAGGAGGGGCTGGAGGCTGGTTCACCACCCACCTGGGAGCAATAAGAGTGTTTCCACCACATGTGCTTCTTCTGGGCCTCAGCTTGCGTACTCTCCCCCTCAAGAGTGTGGAATCTGCACTTTCCAGCGGGGAGGAAACACCCTTGTGTGGAGTTGACAGGCGAGAAAGAATGTGAGCTTGCACAGCCCCGCTCTCCCCGTTTCCAGTTTCCAGCTCTGGCTGCGGAATCAGAAGCAGGGCCAATCCCACAAACCCACCTGCTCCTTCGCCCACTTGTTCTCTTCCAGGCCCCACCGCTACCCACCACAGCTGGCTCGCTGCTCTACGAATCCGGTTGTCCCATCTGATAGGAATGCGCTCTCCCAAACCTCTTTCTAAAAATGCCCTGCTCCCTCTCGTTAAATTGCCTCGTAAAATCCAGAGTTGTTCTCATGCATGGTGTCTTCCTTAAGGATGAGGCACAAACTGTTGTCCCGCATTGCATAATCTGAGGCAGATTTGCACAATACGAGGGCTGCTGTGTTGTCTCTGGGCTTGAATCACAACTGAGACTCCCTTCATCCACTACCCACACCCACACGCTGCCAGGATCTTGAGAAACTGGATCATACATACAAACATGTTCGCATATGCATGCACCCCATATTTGAATTGCTCCTTTCCAAGGAAGCTTGCGGGATGACTTTGGGTCAATCACTTACTTAGCCTCACCTACCTTACAGGGTTGTTGTTTTGAGGATAAAATGGAGGACGGGGAAGTAATGTCATACGCTGCTTTAGATGCCCACGGAGGAGAAAAGTGGGTATAAATAAATAACTATATATTGATAGAATGTGTGTGTTATGTGCCGTCAAGTTGCCTCCGACCTATGGCGACCCTATGAATGAAAGACCTCCAAAACATCCTATCATTAACAGACTTGCTCAGATCCTGCAAACTGGAGGACGTGGCTTCTTTTATTGAGTCCAGCCATCTCGTTTTAGGTCTTCCTCTTTTCCTACTGCCTTTCACTTTTCCTAGCATTATTGACTTTTCCAGAGAATCTTGACTTCTCATGATGTGACCAAAATGCGACAGAATACATATACAACAATAGAATATATAGCAAATTTATATATATATATATATAGCAAAATATATAGCAAATTTAAATTATCACTATGCCATTAAGTATGTCATGCTGATTGCAATTGTAGCCGCCAGTGGGAGACGAGTATTTTTGGCTATATGGATTTGATTGCAAAAGCACACCTGCCGTCTTCTAGCTCCCTCATTATGAAAGCAGCTCCCGTCCCAGCTCATTACCCACAGGAGACCCCAGCATGGCTGACCCACGATCCCATAATTTACCCTCATTTCCAGCCGGCAGCGAAAGTGGTGCACCGACACTTTGTGACAATAAGTAATGGCTTGGTTTCTGGTCGGACAATCCTGAAGGGCTGTTCATTTACTCTCTGGTCTTTCTGCCTGTGCAGCTGGTTCCTGCCCATTTGCTGGCCGGAGGATTTTCATGCCCAGTGAAGAGAGATTGTGAGTTAAACCCTACGCTGAACATGCTCTCTGCTCGGAAAAGTCACCGGAAGAGAGAGTGTTTCATATAATTGTGGTCAGGGGAAAAAAATTCGCAACCCTCGTCCCACGAAACACCCAGATTCTAATTGGTGTAATTTATAACCCCCTGGAGGCTTAAATACCATTCGCTGAGGGCCAAGCTACACATGACGAATGACACTTGAATGGCAAGTGGATTGAGTGGAGGGCAAGTGAACAGGGAGAAATACACTTGCCGTTCAAGTGTCATTCGTCATGTGTAGCTTGGCCCTGAGTCAGGAAAGCCTTCTTCTTCAGTTTGTGTTTAAAGTGATGTTATATATTAGTTGCCTAAATCTTAGCAAGTTGGGCAAGTTTTCTGTCTGAAGTATCCTTGTCTTCTCTTCAACCTTTGAATAATTTTTTAAAAATGTATTTATTCTCCACTTTTCTCTCCAAGGGGGATCTGAAATGTTACGACATCCTTGTCCTCTTCTCTGTTTGATCTGCACAACAGCCCTGTAAGGTAGGTTAGACCAAAAAAGAGTGACTGGCCCGAGGTTACTCAGACGACAGAGGGAGGATTTAACACTCTAAGCGCTACATCATCTTTGTCTACTAGGCCAGCCACAAATGTACCTGGAAACTATTCTGTCTCTGATCCAGAGGAGTTAGCTGTGTTAGTCTGCAGTAGCAAAATAGCAAAAAGTCCAGTAGCACCTTTAAGACTAACCAACTTTATTGTAGCATAAGTTTTGGAGACCCACAGCTCTCTTTGTCAGATGCATCTGTTTCTGAAGACCATGCACAGACACACAGAGGGAAGGAGGAAAAAAAACTGATCAGAGGACATATGAGTCCATCATTGTCTGACAACCAGTTACTTCCAATGGGACAACGAATTCTATGAACAGATGGATGGGGTGGCCATGGGGAGCCCTCTCAGCCCAGTTATAGCAAACTTCTACATGGAACATTTTGAAAAAACAGCTCTAGAATCAGCACCCCACAAACCTAGTGTATGGTTCCGGTTTGTGGATGATACATTTATCATTTGGAGCCATGGGGAGGAAGAATTGATGGGGTTTTTGAATCATCTCAACAACATCCACCTGAACATACAATTCACAATAGAGAAAGAAATCGAGGGAAAACTCCCATTTCTGGATACCTTGGTCATCCACAACTTTCAGTTAGGTCACAAGGTCTACAGGAAACCAACTCACACTGACCGGTACTTACACAAAAACTCCAATCACCACCCCCAACAGAAAAGAGGCATAATGAAAACATTAGTGGATCGTGCAAGACGGATATGTGAGCCGCACTTTCTCAATGAGGAAATTAATCATCTAAACCACGCACTTCAGGCAAATGGCTACTCCAGAAATGAAATCCGAAGAGCAATCAAACCCAGGATGAATCAAACAACCAAGGAAAAACAGTCTCCTACAGGAAAAGTGTTTTTGCCATATATCAAAGGAATTACTGATCAGATGGGAAAGCTTATGAAAAAGCATAACCTTCAAGCAGTATTCAGACCCACACGAAAAATACAACAGATGCTACGATCAGCAAAAGACAGTAGAGACCCCCTCACCTCTGCAGGAGTATACCGTATACCCTGCAGCTGTGGACAAGTTTACATCGGGACCACAAAGCGTAGCATCCAGACAAGAATAAAAGAACATGAAAGACACTGTAGACTTGGACAACCTGAAAAATCAGCAGTGGCTGAACATAGCCTAACTCAAACAGGGCACAGTATCTTATTCCAGGACACCAAAATACTGGACAACACTTCCAACTACTTTGTCAGACTGCACAGGGAAGCCATTGAAATTCACAAGCATAAGCAAAACTGCAACAGGAAAGAAGAAACCTTAAGAATGAACAGAGCATGGGCTCCAGTTCTGAAAAATACCAGGCTAACAAAACACTCTATACCTGACAATAGCCCTGCAGAGAAGATTAGCACATCAAGTACCAATCCATATGCAAAAGAACCTCCTCAGGATACAGTGAAGCCTCCCGCCATTAGCATTCCACACTCTGGGAAACTCTTACAGGATGACTCAGCTCAATCCCACCCCTCCTGAGTAGATATAAATGACCTGCCAACATCTTTTCCACACTGTGACACTGAGAGATCTCTGTCTTTTGGTGCTACACCTCTGAAGATGCCAGCCACAGCTGCTGGCGAAACGTCAGGAACTACAATGCCAAGACCACGGCAATACAGCCCGGAAAACCCACAACAACCATCGTTCTCCAGCCGTGAAAGCCTTCGACAATACATATGAGTCCATCTTACAAGATGAAGGATAGCTACTAGCCCTCAAAGCTACAGAAAAGGTGTTAAATACTAAAGAGTCCAGTTTCACCTTTAAGACTAACCAACTTTATTGTAGCATAAGCTTTCGAGAGCCACAGTTCTCTTTGTCAGATGCAAGGTGTTGACTCCTGAAATGAAAAATAAAATGTTCTAGGATCTTGGTCTAGAATAATTAACAACAACAACAACAACAACATTTATATAGCACCCTTCAGGACAACTTAACACCCACTCAGAGCAGTTAACGAAGTATGGTATTATTATCCCCTTAACAAAACACCCTGTGAGGTGGGAGGGGCTGAGAGAGCTCCTAGAAGCTGTGACTGACCCAAGGCCACCCAGCTGGCTTCAAGCGGAGGAGTGAGGAATCAAACCTGGTTCTCCAGATTAAAGTCCTGCGCTCTTAACCACTACACCAAACTGGCTCTCGGTTAGTCACACTGAAAAAATAACTTCTAAAATACGCAGTTTCCCAAAGGGGGGGCATATGGATGATCCCTGTCTTCCACACAAAATGTGAATTGCTAGAGACCTCCAGATTCTGCGCCTGATTTATGACAAGTGACGTTGGCTTTTATACTATTCTGAATCTTGGCCTCTCGCTCACTCCAAGGCATGCAACGAGAGTGGGGGGGTGGAGGAGTTAAGGTCACCGGCAGGCTCGGCAATTTAGAACCACAAACGTTGGAATGCAGAAAGCAAACAAGCAAAATTGAATTGCTCCAGGATGTATTGATGTGTGGAATAACTCTTCGCGGCTTCCCTGCCGCAGGTTTACCCTAGACAAGGTGCAACACAACACAAAGACCCACAAAGCCTGCAGCAACGTATTAATGTGTTTGAGTTGTTATCTGTCCGTTTAGGAAAAATAATCTCCCATTTCTGTTAGTGATTTTTCTCCCTGGGCTGTTTTGAGCTGGCATTTTCCACAATAATGTTCAATAACTCAGCGAGCGTCTTCTTGGGGGTCTTTTTAACTTCTCCTGAAACAGTTTGCCAGTTTGGGTGAGAAAGGCTCCTCCTGAGAGCAGAGGATGAAAGGAAGGTACCAAGCGGATACTCATCAACATGTTTTGACACTTGCTGGATACTCATCAACATGTTTTGACACTTCTTGAGAAAATTAGATCAGTCCAAACAGTTCCTCCTGTCAATTGTGAAGGCATTTCAAAGGTCAAGGAATAGGGCGAGAGCCGTCTGGCCTGTTCTGATCTGATGCAAGGGCGCTTACTACTGAGGGCCAAGCTACAAGTGATGAATGACACTTGAACGGCAAGTGTATTTCTCCCTGTTCACTTGCCCTCCACTCAATCCACTTGCCGTTCAAGTGTCATTCGTCATGTGTAGCTTGGCCCTGAGAGCCCAATTTTCCAAGCATGGCTCTCTCAGGTCATTCATCTTGGACTTTGAAGGTTCAAACTCACACCTTGAAATGGACCTCAAGCAAATATGCATGGGGGTGTGAACACCCCCCCCCAAATCTGGGAAATCTGGGTTCTGGGCTCTTCAGAAATATTCCCTGGCAATATTAGACAATCATGGATTTATCCAGCCATTATTCCCTATGGGAAAAAATCATCTTGGTCAGGGGGGGGGGATTTTCAAGAAAATTCCACCAATTTTGCAGGAAACCTACTCCTGACTGTCCCCTAATTAACCCCCCCCCCCAAGTTTCAGGAAGATTGGACCCCGGGATACAGTCCTATGGACCCCTGAAGTAGATGCCCCTAGCCACTCTCTGTTGTTTCGTATGGGGGAAACATTTCTAATCAGGCTCTCAGGCAAAAAAATCACAGGAGCAAGGCTGCCAGTGGCCAAAGGCACACTCCCAAATGCAAGCTCAATCCAGAGGAAGCCCAATAGAACAAAACTGAAGTCCCCCAACCCAACCAAAGTACCCCCTGAACAAGCTGCCTAGCCATTCTCTGCTGTTTCCTATGGCCGGAAAATTTCCAAGCTGGCTCTTAGGCAGGCACACACTGGCCAGATGCCCGCTCCCAAATGCAAGCTCAGCCCTGAGAAAACCCCAAAGAATCAAACTGAAGCAAGCGAATGAATTCACCCAGAACCAAAGTAAAGCAAGGAGACCAACATCAGACCAGAGAATCATGTCAGAGCAGCAAATTCCTGCCAAACCAAACTGAAACAAGGAATACTCTTGCAATGGATCTCAACTGAACCAGTGTCGCTCACAGAAGCCAAGTGGATAAGGGGAACTCCTGCATGGAGTAGCCACTCACTCCTCCATCCCTGTCTCACTCCCCTGTCCTTCTTGCCCTTCCCCTCTTGGAAGAAAATGTGGGAGACGGCAAGGAAACAGCCAGCCAGAGGGTAAAGCCATGTTCCCCATATTTACTCGGATTTACCCAGATTTATCTTGGGTCTTGATCTGGGACCTGGATGGGATTCATGATTCTCTACTGTAATCCAGGAAAGCTGGATTAGCAAAAATCTGGCTTTTTTGGCCCAGTTCCTGGACCCAGATCACACTCCCCAAATATACATTCATTGCAATTTCCATGCCCAACTGACAACTATTGCACTGTGATGTAGAGGTCAGGGTGTCAAATTAGGATGAGTTCAACTCCCTAGTCAGCCATGAAATTCACTGGATGACCCTAATCAGCTAATCTTGTGTGACTGAGCCTACCTCACAGGGCTGTTGTGATGGCAAAATGCAAAGAATGCTGAATGCTGTCCCGAGCTTCTTGGAGGAAGAGTGGGAGAAAAATAAGGTTGATCTGGGATATCATTGGTGGTGGTGGTGGGGGGGGCACTGTCCTGGATGATTTACTCAACAGTTGAAACAAGTAGTAGAAAGGGACAGTGCAATTTTATCCGGAGCTACTCCAGTCTAATTCCATTTGTATGGAATGAACATGAGTTCATGCTGGTCCTCTCCATGTAGGGTTGCCAACATCCAGGTAGTCTGGAGTTCTGGAATTTCCCTGATCTTCAGACCGCAGAGATCATATTAAGTAAATGGCAGCTTCCATCACACCCCTGCTAAGCTCCCTTGTCTCCCCAAATCCTGCCCTTCCCAGGCACTGCCTCCAATTCTCTAGGAACTTGCCAGGCCAGAGCAGGCAACCCTCTCTCACTGTGATACGTCCGTTTCCAGAGAGTACATTTAGGTGATCCGTAACACTAAAAGGCTTCAATAAGCTTGGCGAAAACACATTTGTTTTTATTTGCTTCTGTATGGCATGAATAAATACGGATGCAGCGAGCCACCATGCAAATTGATTGTCGCATGTGACAGAGATGAAGCGTGCATGCAAATTGAGCATCAAAGTTGTGAAACAGGGAAATGCAATCAAGAATAAGGTATTAGTGGGTGGAGGCGCAGAAAATGATTCTTCCCTGGAGAACCATTTGCTCTAGGGCTGATAGTGAACAGATTCTGCACCCCCCCCCCCGTTCTGGTCACCACATGACTCCCTTATATGGTTACCAAACTCCTGGCAGGGCCTGGAGTTCTCCCAGATTTATAATTGATCACCAGGCAACAGTGGTCAGTTACACTGGAGAGAGTGGCAACTTCAGATGGCAAACTCAGTGGTATACCATAGACTCTAGGTAAAATCCCACCCCCAATTGCACCCCCCTCAGACATCACTCCCAAATCACGTATTATTCAAGCATTACTGCACCCCCTGTTTAACAGCCAAGTTTCACATTTGCCAGCCGGATGTAATGAATGCATTATAATTTGAAGATGTACTTCGAATGGAACTGGAGTTCTAGCTGGATTTGTGTGTTATAATTGTGCTGGCCTGTGGAGGGGTTGCAGACCCCAGATTCTGCTGGGGTGATGAAATGAGACAGCAGCAGAATGCAAAATCAGGGTAGGCGGGCAGGGTTGCAAAGAGAGTTCTGTCGAATCCTGGAGGTTGGCAAGCCTATGTATGACTGCTTGCTATGTTGGCCAGACTAAATGCCTTTCCCTCCAATGTCCTTCAGGGGAGATACCAGCGAGTCCCCTTTTCAGAAAGACATTGTTTGTGTGGAGCCAACTGACCAGATACCATCCAGCATATGATTTTGGAATGCCGTTTATATGATAAGTTGCGGAGAATGCTGTTTGAGAGGTTGCCAAAACATATTGAACACCAGGACAATTTATCCTTTTGTCGTTTTCTGTTAAAGGATAACGATACAGCGATTTCTAAAGTGGTTGCAGAGTTTTTAGTGGGTGTGCTTAAGATTCATACAAGTTTTGTATAAATATATTGACTTCGGATATTTTATGTAATTTTATAGTGACTTGTTTGCTGTCTTAGATGAATTGAATTGAATTGACTGCTTGCTGCTGTGAAAGGGACTCTAGAATGCTAGGCAGGCACCTTTGGCCGTATCCAGCAAAGCTCTTTGGATGTTCTTACTGAACTGAAAACCTGCCCTCAAGTCATAGCTGACTTCTGGCCACCCCTGGTGGAGTTTTCATGGCAAGAGACTCACAGAGGTAGCTTGTTATTGCCTGCCCTTGCAACCCTGGCTTTCATTGGCAGGCTCCCATCTAATTACTAACCGAGGCCAACCCTGCTTAGCTTCTGAAATCTGACAAGATCAGGCTCACCTGGGCTATTCAGGTTAGGCAGTGTTCCTATTACACAATGTATTTTACAGTACATTGAAAGCCAGTGTGGTGTAGTGGTTAGAATACTGGACTAAGATCTGGGATACCCAGGTTCAAATCCCCACTCTGGTATGAAAGCTTGCTGGGCGGCCTTGGGCTAGTCACATATTCTCAGTCCAACCTACCACGCAGGGTTTTGTTGTGAGATTAAAATGGAGGAAGAAAGAATCACACTATAAGCCACTTTGGGTCTGTATTAGGGGGGGGGAAGTGAGTCATAAATAAATAACATAGGGTGAGGGGAAGAGCAGTCTCTGCCCCAAGGAGATTACAATAAAAATGGATAATGGGGAGACAATAGAGAAAGACAGAGAAGTGATGGGGAAGGGGGGGCAAGGGACCTGGAATAAAAATATGAGTTAAAGGTAAAGGTAGTCCCCTGTGCAAGCACCGAGTCATTACTGACCCATGGGGGGACGTTGCATCACGATGTTTTCTTGGCAGACTTTTGTTACGGGGTGGTTTGCCATTGCCTTCCCCAGTCATCTACACTTTACCCCCAGGAAACTGGGTACTCATTTTACCGACCTCGGAAGGATGGAAGGCTGAGTCAACCTTGAGCCGGCTACCTGAACCCGGCTTCCACCAGGATCGAGCTCAGGTCATGAGCAGAGCTTGGGGCTGCAGTACTACAGCTTACCACTCTGCGCCACGGGGCTCTGTGGTAAAAAATATGGGTAGATGCTATTATCTTGCTGCCACGGAAATACTGACTACCTGATCCAGGAAGGGCTTATGGATTTCAGTTTTCAGAATGGATCCGATGCACAAAATGTATTATGTTTTTAAGTACAAGCCATTCCTTCGAAACCTCCTATTCACAAGACTGGTTCATCGCTGAAATCAGCAGGCACAGACTTCATCAGGCAAACAAACAAACAGAACACTGAATAAGAAGGTTGCGAGTAGGAGACAAGAACTTATGAAAAGATCCTGAGATGAAAACCTTGAAAGGAAATAGAGACGGTGCCCCCTGTTTCATCATTGTTCTGCCAATAAACTTCCAAGCATCCTTAGTCTCTGGAGAAGAACCCCCCAGGGTTGGGAAAGTAATTTGATCTTTGTGTTTCCGAAATTGCTGTGCCCTGTTAAAGAAATATTTCCCATTTTTTCAGCTCTGTTATTTTTTCGAGGGATGGATTTCTCTCTCCTGCCAATACGCAGCCACAGAGCTATGAATTTCCTGGGGTAGAATGTCAGCGCTTCTGCCATAATGTGATGGATGGACGGAGCCCAAAGAGGTTCATTTCAGCAATGTGCTGCAGTTCATGGAATGTGTATGACAATCACAGGGGCATTTTCAGCATGGAATCTTATATTAAGCCAGGGCTTTTTTTCTGGGAAAAGAGGTGGGGGAACTCAGTGGGTTGCCCTCGGAGAAAATGGTCACATGGCTGGTGGCCCCACCCCCTGATCTCCAGACAGAGGGGAGTTTAGATTGCCCTCCGCGCCACTCAGCGGTGCAGAAAGCAATCTTAACTCCCCTCTGTCTGGAGATCAGGGGGCGGGGCCACCAGCTATGTGACCATTTTCAAGTGGTTCCGGAACTCCGTTCCCCCACGTTCCCCCTGAAAAAAAGTCCTGTACTAAACAATACAAAAAGACTCACTGTGCATTGCCTTTACTTCTGGGAAAAAACACAGTCGGAAGCTTGAAAATCCACTGGTTTCGTTGGTGTTCTGTTTGCCACTGGTGAACAGGGAGCCAGTTTTTCAAAAGTCAGCCCATTAACAGGATCACTGCATTTCTTCTGAATGATGCAGTGCAGTGCAATTTGTTTTCTGTGTAGCTGTAGCCACCATTTTCTCCGTTGTGTGACCAGAGGGCTTAAAAAAACAGTCATTGCCTTTGCACTAACGTTTCAACAACCTATTACTAGAGTTAATTCCCAGATTGCGTTAAAAAAAGTCTCCAGCCCTTTTTGTTGCTGACGTATAAGGAGAATTGTGCAGGTTTGAGGTGCAGCTGTAGCTTCCACAACTCCATCTCACTCCCCACCCAAGAGCCAGAGCAGCTAATCTTGCTGCCCTTCTTGGCACATCTATAATTCAGTGCGACAAGACACAACTTCCAATGGGACTTTCCAAACTTTCATAAGATCCCTCTAAGCTAGTGTTTAGGGAGTCCTTCTGGGCATGCTCAGCTTGCTTTATTGCACATTATCCATCTTATTTTGACTATTCACCACCAGTTCAGGGTGGTTCACTCTCAATCTGATGGGGTCAGTTTGATTGGACCTATTGACTTAATCTTGGTGCTTAAGTGTTCTGCATAGTGAAATTACATATCCACCTCTTTTTTTTCAGAATAAAGACGGGTACAGAAAGAAGAGGGGGGGATAACAGGGTCAAAGGAACAGTAAGATTTTGCACTACAAGAGTTATTAAAATAAGAGTACGCAAAACATATCTTAATCAGAGTTTCGCTACAAGAGTTCTTAGAATACAGAGTGCACAAAAACTTAATCTTTTTCAATATTTATCCACATAGCAATCAGGGAAGATGCTGGGCTGGGAAAGCAGGAGTTTACATATCCACGTCTTCATCATCTGACCTTAGTCTTATTTTGTAATAGTTTCTTTTCCTCTTTCCTTTTCTGCTTGTATCCCACATTACTGCTGGACAAACATTTCATGCATCTGAAGAGGTGAGCTTAAGCTCACATTTCCACTGCAACAAATTTGTTCATCTTTAAGGTGCTGCAAAGACACTTTTTATATAAAGATATTTTCTTCAAGATGGGGCAAACAATTACCTTTTTTATCAGCCGAGGTTTCCATTTTATGTGTTTCATCCAAGGTAGTGGCGAATATTCACAAGATTTGATTTTGGGGTTGAATCCCACATCCGTTTATTTCAGATGTTTTCTGAGTTCCATACTGCTCAGTGCTATTAATCCCTCAAGCTTCTTTTTCCTCTTCTTCAGATGTGAATTGCTCAGATCCTGCAAACTAGAGGATGTGGCTTCTTTTATTGAGTCAAGCCATCTCGTTTTAGGTCTTCCACTTTTCCTAGCATTATGGACTGAGGCAAGTCTGTTAATGATAGGACATTTTGGAGGTCTTTCATTCATAGGATCGCCATAGGTCAGAGGTGACATAACAGCACATAACACACACACAGATGTGAATTGACCCTACTGAATCAACTATCACATAGTAAATGAAATAAAGCCACAATATATCTTTTGCTGGGAAGAGTTCTTTGGACCTTTTTTTTAATCAGGTGGGCCAATGAAACCAAACAAGTACATGATGACATCACTGAAGGCAAGTGAGAGCAACTATGAATGAGGGTGAGTGAGGGCAATTGAAATAAGTTAAAGTTTTTAGTGGAAACAATGGCCAAAAAGAAGGCGAGGTTGTTCCACGCACTCTTGGCCTTCAGTTCTCTGTTTTAAACAGGAGATGCCAGGGCCAATGGATTAATATCTCTTTTCATCTGGCCCTGGCCTGAGCTTTCTTGTTGCAAATGTATTCTGAGGGCTGATCTCTAGTTTGTATAAAAGCCTGGAAATATATCTGGCAATTAATTTAGATTCTGGCGAACACACAAGCGCATGCATAGCAAAAAGCCCGGGAGCACTTACTCTTTGTGATTCTCCCAAAGGGGCCCAGAGGCTTTGAATACCACCCTTGGCACCGCTGCTTTTAGGATTTGTTTTCCCTTTGAATGCTTTTTTAGAAACTGTATTAAACTGAGGAAATGATGGCTGGCTCCAAACCTTCAGCTCATCAGGCATAAAATCTGGGTGACATGCAGAAAACATTTTGATGCCTGATAAAGGACCTTCCATTTCTATGAGTCTCGCTCAGATCAAACTTTGAAATGCAATAAATTGTGGGTTTTCTTCTTTTTTTCAGGGGAAACTGCCATCAAAACCAAAAGCATTCCAGGGATATACAGACTCAGGGCTAAGCTACAAGTGACGAGTGACACTTGAACGGCAAGTGTATTTCTCCCTGTTCGCTTGCCCTCCACTCAATCCACTTGTCGTTCAAATGTCATTTGTCACTTGTAGCTTGGTCCTCAGCCTATAGAGCTCCAGTGCTTATTTACAGTTCAGAGATTTAGCCCTGGAACATGTGAAGTAACTTTTAAAAAAGGACTAGGGGGGACCATGTACAGTGTGCCTCCCCCCCAGTTGCAAAATAATGACAGGGACAGGATTAAGAGGCCAAAGGTGTGGTCAAACATCCAAATATGCTGCAGGAAACTAACAAACAAAAACACAACAGAATAAAATTTCATCCGAAAGTGCCCTCCGTGTCTCTGTATGACTCCCTGCTCTCACTTTGCTTCTTTCCATCCAGGCTTATGGGAAACAGGACAATTCTTTGCAGTGGGTTAGGTTAGACTTTTCTGTTGCCGATTGCACAGCAGACTTTCTAATGTGGGAGGAGGCTGCTTGTTGCCACTATGCATGAGTCACTGAGACTCCCATCAGAGGCACACCCAGATCAGTGACACAGAGGTTGAGTTCTTCTGAGGACATGTCATTCTTTTTGAATGCACAAGATTGGTTGTCATAAAAAGCAGATCCAGTGATACACTCAGGCAGAGATTCTACCACTTTATCCTTCACTTGGAGGTCTTCCTTCCTTCCTTCTTTCCTTCCTCCCTTCCTTCTTCAATAACACAAGAATTTTCAGTAAAATAAGCCCCTCCCTCCCTGCAATCTGATGCAACTTTAGTACCTTATTTGCTGGGCGCAAGAACTAGACCCAAAGGTGAACATTTTGGGTTATAAAAGTGAAAAGGGAAAAGAAAAAAAAGTGTGCTAGAACGCGATCAAGCTACATTTCTTTTAACTGTATGAGAGGAGGTCAATTGTGTGAATGCACCTTTAACCAAAAGAAGAACGACTTCCATGTCACACATCAAATAAGTCTACTACCTATGGAAGATGAATGCAGGTCACTTCATAATGCTGGTTGGGATTTTTATCGAGGGAGTCAAAAACTCTTGCTTGGCTTCCAGACTGTGTCCGCAGTGTGTGTTATTTTTGGGGAGACACTTAAACTCTATCACAGGAAACTTATCTAATGGAGGCTCCTGGCTGGTCACAAGCCTGGCAGGGAAAAGCGGTATTAGTCCCTGGGGCCTGGATTCAAATTCCATTCCACAACCGGGGGATCATCTGAAACTTGGATTTGCTCCACGTCATTTTCGGGTGCTGTAAATGGTTTGCTTATGAAAAAGACCAACATGGAGAGATAGATTGAATGCCCCTGATGAAGTCGTTGCAGACGAAGAGCTGAGTGAAAACCTGCCAGCCCTATTTCTGGGCATCTTCTTTGGATTTCCTTCTTCTCCGTGTTTCATCTGTTAAGAAACAAGAAGATACGTTTTCTAATTTATTGAACTCTACAGACTTATCTGGATACAAATTGCCTTTACGCCCCTGGGGTCTCATGGACGGGACTCTTGTTCTAACTATTACTTGTTGATTATCTATATGAATGGATGAGGATAGTCAATAGATAATATGTATGTTGTTTATATGTTATAATTATACACTACAGAAGGATATCAGCTTGTAGCCTATACGCTGAAAATTGTTTCGGGCTAGTGTATGATTTCTACAATTACATGACTTTGTGGGTTAATTGACTATCCGTGTTAATTATTTTCTCCCGGGCAGGACCTTTCCGCTCCTCAGCTTGCATGGCACTTCTTAAAGCAGTTGCAGATTTTATTGAAACATGGCATTTCTTGATGAGCGATTTATATGATTTGTGAGTGATCTGATTGTCTATTTAAACAGTTGCCTACTGAATGAAGCAGCTATGCTCCAAGGATTGGGAGGTAGTAGAGCTCAGTTGGGCTGTGTGAGAATATGCAGGCACAAAAAGTCAATTGGGCTGTCGTGTCTAATTAATAAGGAATACAGAGAAGTCACCTGCCGAACGACTACAAATGGATCAATGAAGTATTAAAACGATTGTTGAAAAATTGTATCTTTGTTTGCGAATGATGAACAGGGCATAAGCTGATTCAGTGGGTGTTTGTCCATCTGTAACCGAATGTCCCCTTTGGATAGCCAAAAAGCACCAAGCCGTAACATCCATGCAAATCCTCCAAGGCAATGAGTTCCAATCCACCCTTGCTCACATTTTGCCAAAACTCTCATTGAAACCGGCTGGTGGTCTCAGCATTTCGAGGGCTTCGTCAATATCCATCTCAGGGCCAAGCTACACATGACGAAAGACACTTGAACGGCAAGTGGATTGAGTGGAGGGCAAGTGAACAGGGAGAAATACACTTGCCGTTCAAGTGTCATTTGTCACTTGCAGCTTGGCCCTCAGTTCTGCTTGGTACGAATTTGTTACTGATTAGGTTGCCTCAACCTGAAATTAAGGGAATAGCAAAGGCAGTGAATTTAAGGTGCAAACTTGCAAACCGAGCTGCAACCCTGGCTGGCTCCCATCTATTGTGAACTGAAATGATATCCTTGAGTAGGGGAATAGCTTGTGGTATAAGATTCCCTAGCAGGAAAAAAAAACCCCACACATCATGAATTACTTATCTGCCAGGCAGACAAATGTTATTTTAGAGTTTTCGTGCTGAGGGATTCTCTTTCTGACACAGCATAAATGCTGGCTTTTATTTATTTTTTTCCTTCATCACACTCTTTTCTCCCCAGTGAGAACCGAAGAGGCTCACAACATTTCTCCCCTTCTCCGTCTTATCCTCACAATTATCCTGTGAGGTATAACAACAACAACAACATTCGATTTATATACTGCCCTTCAGGACAATTTAATGCCCACTCAGAGCGATTTACAAAGTATGTTATTATTATCCCCACAACAATCACCCTGTGAGGTGGGTGGGGCTGAGAGAGCTCTGGAAGAGCTACATGTTAGACTGAAAGGGAGTGACTAGCCCAAAATTGCTCAGTATGCTTTTATGGTAGGGTAGAGATTGGCACCCAGGTCTCCCAGATCCTTTAATTGCTTCAAATGAAAAATGACCCTATTGCGAGTCCAACAGCATCAATAGGGTTGCCAAGTCCCTTGAGTCCCCCGGCCAGAGACTGGCAGCCTGGCACTTAACCTGTAGAGGCTTCAGCGTCTTTCCTTGCACATGAGCTGTGCGCACTCCCGGCATGCATGATGACGTCACTTTTGGAAAGTGACATCATCACGCAGGTCAAAGGGCAGCCTGGGAGCACTCCTGCGCTCGCCAAAGGGCTGAATCACCCCCCATGGGCCCGATTTGGCCTGAAATGAGCCCATTGCAGGGTGCAGGGGCATGCCGTGGTGGGGTGCACCATACCGACCAGGGGTGCACAGTGCCTCCAGGGGAGTGTCCCAGGGGGCGCCCCCCCCACTGGCCAGGTACATAGTGGTGGGTGAGAAGGCGGCAGGAGCAGGGGATCCCCCAAATGGCAAACCTAAACCTCAGCTATATCTTGACAGTTGCTGTAGCATAGTGGACAAGTGGTTGGGTTACAAGTCAGCAGTCTGATGGTTGGAATCCCACTACTGCCATGAGCTCAGCAGGTGGCCTTGAGTAAGTCACTCCTGTCAGCCCCAGCTCCCCAGCTGTATTGTGGGGCACTAACCTGTTTAGAAGAGTGGCATATAAGCACAGTTGTTGTTGTTGTTATAATACTTCTTCTGTACCCAGTATTGGGCAATCTACTTAAGTCTGCAGTGCCTCCTGTGTTACATTCACATATTGTTGGCTATGGAGCTATCTTTCATTTGCATATAGAATTTCAGGTGTGGACAAGGCCCTTCACTAGCAAAAGATATTTTGAGAGCAGCAAATATGCAATATTCAACAAACTGTGGACTTAGCTCTGGTCTCTGTTTCAGAAGGCCACAATATATAGATTGGGACCTTTCTATCATGTTCAGAAACATCCCCTCCCCCTTACGTGAAACATTCCACCTAATGAGCTCAGTGGATCCTGAAAGATTGTATTTGGTAGGGTTGCAAATCAGCACTCTGCTGGTTCGAATCCCATTACTGCCATGAGCTCAGTGAGTGGCACTAACCTGTGTAGAAGAGAGGTATATAAGCACAATTGTTGTTGTTATTGTTATCACACAACTGTTTTTCACTTTTTTCCTCTTGGCAAAAACATCTTTATCAGTACTCTTTAATTCTGGGTGTTGCACCCCTTTGGGGCACAACACAATAAATAGTTAATTAGTTAACTAGTTAATTTTTTAAATTTTTGTTGTCGTTAACCAATTATTAATTAAACAAGTAAATTAAAAGATGTTTCCATATTGTCAAATTCATCCGAAGTGGAGCATAACTTGCAATTTCATGGAGAAAAAAAGTCTCATTGTTGGAACCTGTTCCCTATTACAGCAACCGGTGATGTCAAAATGGAATAAAAATACATAGGCTTGCCCTTAACTCAGCCTGATTTTACAACGAATTGTAAATTTAATTGCCCTCGCTTATCAAAGTTGGTAGCCCAGTGGTTAATCAACAAAAATGTGAGTTGATTAATCTATCAGTTCAACAGATTAAAACTTGCAGTCCTCCCAAATGCACCCACAAATCACATTTCTAAGCAATGTATCTTAATGCTAAGGGAGCACATGAAATAATAAATATGTTTGCTTGTAAAAAAAGAAATGCCATTGTACACTAACAAGAGGAGCAACATTATGGATTGCATGGAGGCCAAGCACGAGGCCCGCCCCTGGGGTGAGGAGATGGGCCTGCTTATCTTTCACAGACACCCCCCCCCCAAAGTCTAAGGGAAAGAACAAGCGCTCTTCACTCAGCCCATGGTGTTCCTTGGTGCTGTAGAAACGCAGTAGGGATATACTGTGACCAGTATATTCTAGGTGCCTATTTTTCCATCGTCCCCCCCCCCCCTGGCTTCCTCTTTATTTAGAATTCATTCTCTCTCTCGCCTTCCCTGAAAGATAAACCATCAGCTGCCCTTGACACCTGTTTCCTTGGGGTCAAATCTCTCTCCCCGCCCATCTTCGCTTTCTTCCGAGGCTTGCAGGCGGTGGTAACGCTAGCTCTATCAATTTCATGCTTTCCTTCCAGCGCAATCCACAGGGACCCAGAGGAGGAAAGCCAAGCCGAGCCAAATGCACTTAACCGTTTGCTTTTCCCCATGTCTTGGGAAGCGGTGGGGAATTAAAGATTTGGACGCTGACAAGTTGTAGGGCGATTAGGGGAACAAGGGGACAGAGGGACAGTCGGCCAGGAGAAACATGGAGAACAGATGCAGTTGGATTGGATAGTTTGTCTCTGAGATCTCACTGAAAGAGTAAATGTGTGTCTAAGATGAACCATGTCAGGCTGTGTGTGTATGCTATGTGCCGTCAAGTCGCTTCCGACATATGGCGGAAGTGTCAGGCTATGGAGGCTAAAAAGGAAGTAAGGGAATAAAACCAGTAGGATAATGGAATGGAAGATGCTTGTATAAAGTGAACAGGACTAGTCTAGTAGTTTATTATATATATCGTCTTGATCTTACCACATTATTTTTTACTTCTGTAATTCTGTTCTTTTTGCACTGATTACAATATATCATACCTGAACCTAGGCAAATCATGAGAGGGAGTGCAGGAAGGGTTACATCAGTGCTTTGTTCTCGTAACCCCTTCTTACATGCTCAGGGTAATGCCGATCACCACTTTTGGGGTCAGGAAGCAATTTCCCCCAGGCTAGTTTGGCTAGGGATCCTGATGGTGTTTTGCCATCTTTTGGGCATGGGGCAGGGGGACGTGAGTGGGGGAGGTAAGTGTGAATTTCCTGCATTGTGCAGGGGGTTGGACTAGATGACCCTGGAGATCCCTTCCAACCTTATGATTCTATGATTCTGAAACTTTTGTTTTCTTTCTAATTTCTTTCTAATTTCTGTTTTCCTAGTTCTATTGCATTGTTTGTTGGATGTCTTGTGTTATTTGATTACATTCTGTTATGCAGTAGCCCTGTTTACAAGTTACAATGAAAGTCTGTACAATCCATGTACAGCGCTCACTTGATTGCTCTTTGTATGATCATTAAGTGATTTTCATATTATCTTCAATACATAGACATGTGATACAAACCCCACATTTATCTAGGTACTGGTCCCTGGTTTCTTTCATCAAGTGAATGCACATTGGCTAGGGTTGCCAGATCCAAGTTGGGAAATTCCTGGAGATGTGGGGGGGTGAAACCTGGTGAAAGTGGGGTTTGGGGAGGGAAAGGACCTTGGCATGGCATAATTCCATAGAGTCCACCCCCCAACGTAGCCATTTTCTCCAGGTGAACTGATCTCTGTGGCCTGGAGACCACTTGTAATTCTGGGAGCTCTCCAGCCACTACCTGGAGGCTGGCAACTCTAACATTGGCTCTTTCTTACAAACTGATACACCTACAGGTAGGATTTATGTGTGTTCTTTGTAACGTGTGAACAAGGCTTGCGTAATCCACCTTGGATCGCAGCAAGAAAGGTGGACTATAAATAAAGTGAACGAATGAAGGAATGTTACACAAGCTGGGTCTGGGCTTCCCTCCCTGTGTCAAGTATAAGTTGTGGGTCTCCCTCAATTTCCATGTATGGGAATCCTGATTTGGACCCGGGGGGGGGGGGGGCACTGTTTGTGGAAACTTGTGTGTTCTTTGGGATACAGATGGTTTTTTCCTCCACAGGCCAAATAGCACCATCCTGGGACTGTTTCAGGTTAGGAAAATGATATAGGAGGGAAAGCTAAAACTCCTTCTTCCTGTGCACCACGGCCTGGATCTGAATTGGGCATCTTACTCCTTTAACTAGAGGAAAATCAACAACACACATGACTATAGATCAAGTTGGTTAGCCGTGTTAATCTGTCTGTGGCAGTGGAAAAGAACAAGTAGCACTTGTAAGATTAACAAAATGTAGACTAACTATAAGACTAACAAAATTTGTGGTAGAATATGAGCTTTCATGAGTCACAGCTCATTTATTCATACTGGATTCTTGCTCTTTTTCGCATGACTGTGTTATACATGAGACACAGGGTGGAGACCACAGACCCGAACCTATGCACACTAGGATGTGCAAGTCAGCCCAACAACAATCCAAGAGTCACAGGTTCTAGACTCACCCTGAACTGAATAGCCCAAGTGAATCTGATATCATTAGATCTCAGAAACTAAGCAAGGTCAGCCTTGGTTAGTAATTGGATGGGAGACCTCCAACGAAGACCAGGGTTTCAGAGGCAGGCAATGGCAAACCACCTCTGATAGTCTCTTGCCATGAAAATCACACCAGGGGTTGCCATAAGTCAGCTATTACATGAGGGCACTCTTCACCACTCCAGGTTCAAGACTCACCGCAGCCACAAACTCGCTAAGAGCCAAACCAAACAATATTAGAAAAAGAGAGTGAACTTCTAAATTGTCCTTAGCAATGGATTGACAACGCTTTTGTGCATACACAGTTTTCAGAGAGAAAAAATGCAAGCCCGTTCAGCAGATCTTCAAGTAATTGAATAGACTTGGTGATCTACTCAGTATCTGGCCACCACCATTGAACACAGTAAATTTGAATGTCAAACACATTTGATGTGAAGCCTACAACATCCTTATTTTTGATCATGGAAATGGCTGGAGGTAGGGAAGATTTAACCATCACTTCTTAGCACTAGAGCACTGATCCAGACGCACACTGCAAGCCTGCTTTTTCGGATCAAATTATACGCTAGAGAAGGAACTCTAGCATCGTGCCAAATTGCCCCAATTAAATATTGCATTGCCCTTTGTTGTGTATTGGGCTGAGTTAAGCCAGACCCGGCCTCTACTGTATTGTATTAAATGTCATGCACTGTGTTGAGCTTCGTGACATGTCAAGGTTCCTAATGCACTTCATTCTCATTGGTTACGTTTATCTGCATATCCATTGGTTACTTTCAGGGGGCAGCAGCCAATCGGTCCTATCAAATAAAGACCAATCAGTGGCCTGCCTGTATAATACATTGTATATAGTTCATGCTAATGATGGTATTCTAAAGTACATGTTCCTATTGGTCACTGGTTATTCTTGGGGCGGGGTTTACATGTATATATCGAGGGCTTCTGTTCTGCAGTGTGTCTGTGTAGTGTCATCTATTGAGTAGTGTCTGCTGTCACCTGTCTGTTCTGGCTTGCAATAAAGAACCTTGTTTTGGCTGAAATCACTCTGGGCTGCGATCAGTCTGAGCTCCAGGCTCAGTACACAACACCCTTAATTAAATATTTCTCAGTCCTTTGACTTGAAAATCCGCTTCACCCGTTTGACAGTGCAGAGGCGAGCAGCCGAGATTACTTTTAGGGGAACATTGCTGCTTTTCATATTGAGGAACCCCCAACAAGCTTGCGGCGAGCCCTCTGCTTTCCTGGAATAGTTTGGGAGCCTCGGATACAATGCGATCGCTCTTGCCTGCCAAATTCCTTTGAGGATTTTCAAGTCGAGTTGTGTCTGGGCTATCTGTTGTCAATGTTCTTCTCATTTTCATGTATTTAATTAAAGTGGGAGGGGGGAATCCCTCCTCCGTGGAAAATTAATCGGGACTAATAGGGCTGCCATTAATACCTGCCATGTTCAGAGGGGATGAGTCACCCCGCGAGTCTCAGGAATAATTAGCCCTTGCTGAGTCATCACGAAGCTGTGGAAAAGCGATATTTATCAACCCACTCTGTTAATGCAATTACTTCTCCACCATACCCTCCTGGCCTGCTCAATCCATGCCCCAAGCATTTGCAAAAGCTATCAATTCCAGATTAGGCTGCTCTCGGAGATTGCAAAATACGAACACTTTAAAAAAAATGACACAGGAGAAACGGAAAGGAGAAGTAAACTTCTTATGGCCTCAGTACGTAACATTTTATTTATTTACTATTGTACTTTGATCACATCACAAGAAGACAAGATTCTCTGGAAAAGTCAATAATGCTAGGAAAAGGGGAAGGCAGTAGGAAAAGAGGAAGACCTAAAATGAGATGGCTTGACTCAATAAAAGAAGCCACGTCCTCCAGTTTGCAAGATCTGAGCAAGTCTGTTAATGATAAGACGTTCTGGAGGTCTTTCATTCATAGGGTCGCCACAGGTTGGAGGCGACTTGACGGCACATAACACACACACACTTCATTTAGACTCCACCTTTCACCCCAATGGAGATCTGAGCTGACTTCCAACATTCTACTCTTCTCTATTTTTCCAACAACCTGTGAGGCAGTTTGGGCTGAGTGTGTGTGATGGGCCCAACATAATCCAACAATTGCTTACCGTACAGAGGATTATTACAAAAATATATCAACAATCATGTAAATGTCTCATGATGTTTGGGACATGATAGACTGACAGGTCGAGATTGTTTCCTTTTAGGTCATGTAACATAAACTATCAGAAAGACTCCTTGGTTATCTCTATATTGCTAAGGAAGAACTTCCCCGAGGTTGAGAATAGGGCAGGAAAGAAACATATGTAGCCTTTATTTTTCTCAGAGTGCAAACTGACTGTACACAACAAGGCTTTCGTGTTGTTACAACCAAAATACAGGATGGAATGAGGGTGATATAAGCAAACAGAGAGAAAGGTTTTATTCACAAGTTCTTTAGTCAATTTAGTCCACAAAGAGTCACATATAGAAAACAATAGGGAACCCCAAAAATTCCCTAACAATATCCTTCAGGGTTACCCAGTGGAGGCATTGGGTTGGATCACTGGCAGAATGGAACTATCCTGCCTCCCATCCCATTGCAGCCCACTGACCTCCCTAAAAAGATGCTCCTGGAGGTAGGGGATCCTGAGGAATAACAAGAGGGATCTCTGTAGCAGGAAAGAAGAATCAGCAGAAACTGTCTTCCAGGCAGGTCAGTTTCAGAAGGTGGCACCGGAAAACCGTTGCACAATCCCATGGCTCTTATGCATGAAACACATAGGAGAGGCCATCCTAGACTTTTGATTGAGGTGTCATTGTATGTAGATGACACCTACCTCTTTCCCCCCTTTTCATCTAATCATAGGTAGAGATGGGCACGAACAGGGGAAAAAAACCCGAACATGATGTTCGTTGTTCTTTGCCATCCACGAACACTAACGAGCATGACCTGTTCACGAACATGTTCGTGGTTGGCTGTTCGTGGGGGCAAGCAGGCTCTCCTCCAGCCATCATCCAAGTTTGGTCAAGATCCCTACCGCACCACTCCCAGAAACCTGACCTGAGCAGGCACCAAGAAAGGTACCAGTAATAAATAATAACTTGGCCCAGAGCCTGGCAGCAGCCCTGGAACATGAAGGGTAGATCCATATCCTACCACACACAAAGAAAAATCAAGCTCCAATGCACTCTCACTGTCTTTCTATCAAAATGTCAACAGCAGCTGTCTCTCCCTCTCCACTGTCTGGAAAGTCTAGCCAGAGTTGGGAGCCCCCTCCCCCATGGTCTTTGCTCTCTTGTAACAAATTTGGAGCTTCACACTTGGAAGGAAGATCTGCCTATCAAGCTAAATCGGGCTTAGATTGGGATTTCCAGGGCAACAGCAGGAGTTCAGACAATCCCTGCCTAAGTTGCCAAGGGAATTGATTGCAGGTGCCAGGGGAGGGCAAGAGTTGTTCTTGGAGTCAAACTTGAGTAAGCCAAGCATACAGATACGTAGCAACACGAAAGCTGCAACTATTTCCTTAACTAAATAACTTTTAACAAGTACATTTCACATTGCAGTCCTTATAGAACCCCATAGCTTTCTAAGCATAGTACCAGCAGATTACAACCTTATCAACAGAATTTTCTGATTCTTTGACAGTTCCAAGGCAGAGCTTTTTAAAATTTCCATTGTTGTATAAATAACTTTTCTGCCACTGTTAATCAGTTAAAGTAAATTAGACTTCTTAACTGCTGTTCCCGTTTTCTTTCAGCGTGCCATAGTGAGCATATTCCAGTCCTTTGAAAAAAATTCTGCATATATCACCTGCATCGAGAACTGTGCAACTAAACCACCATACGTCTTAATGTATCCGCAAGTTTTTTAAACCGTCAATAGTCTTGGCTGTTGCTAGGCAGAGGCCAGAGTGAAGCAACCCCCATCTCTAGAGAATTTATTTTATTGCAGTATTGATCTCAAGGTGAAAGGAATAATTAAAATGAGGTTTCATGTCAGTCTTAATAAGTCAGAATAGCCCCTGGTTTGGGCACAAATTGTTACGGAAAGCCCCGAGGTAGCTATTGGTTTTGTGCTACTTTGCTTCTTGCTTCTGCTTTCAAAAATACAAGAGGAAAAAAAATGCCAGCTGGAGTTAATCACACCTGTTGGTTTCTGTAGCTACTGCTCCCATCCACCAAATGAAGTGAAGAAACAAATCAACAGGGCCAGACTAGTACCCAGAAACAGTCTGCTCCAGGACAAACCTAAAGGAACTAACAACAGAACACCACTGGTTGTCACCTATAGCTCCCAGCTCAAACACATCCAACGTATCATCAGTGAGCTACAACCCATCCTGGAAAATGATACCTCTCTCTCAGAAGCCCTGGGTGGAAGACCTTTCCTTGCCTACAGACAGCCCCCCAATCTTAAACGACTTCTCACTTACAATCATGAATCGGCCAGCAGAGTCACCAGCACAGGTACCAGGCCCTGCAACAGACCCAGATGCCAGCTCTGCCCCTATATCTACCCAGGGAATACAATTACAGGACCCAATGGCATCAACTACACTGTCTCTGGCTCTTACAGCTGCTCATCCTCCAATCTGATATATGCCCTCATGTGCCAACAATGTCCTTCTGCTCTGTACATTGGACAAACCAGCCAACCTCTACGCAAAAGAATAAATGGACACAAATCTGACATTAGAAATGGAAACGTCCAAAAACCAGTGGGAGAACACTTCAATCTACCAGGACATTCCACCAAAGACTTAAAGGTCGCTGTGGTTCAACAGAAACCTTTCAAAAACAAAATCCAACGGGAGGCTGCTGAATTGGAATTCATATGCAAATTTGACTCTGTCAAGCTGGGACTGAATAGAGACTATGAATGGTTATCACATTATCACAGGTAACAGATTCTCTTTACAGAGGCGTGATCTGGGGGAGCCCAGTGATGCCTGGTGTGGGCTTTCGGGGACCACAGTTCTCTTTGTCAGATGCAGCTGGCAGGGAGAGCTGTGGTTACCGAAGGCTTATACTACATAGGAATTGGATACCTTCACTGCTACAAACTAATACAGCAAACTGACTGCACACCGATGTTTACCTTTCCAAGCAAAGGAATGTTTTGATTGCCTCCATGCTAATTGCATTCTGTCCTCTTGTGATTTATGCCCCCTTCTTTCCTCTCTTTCTCTCTCTTTCCCCCTCCTCTTCTGTATCTGCCCAGTTTTGATCAGGCATCTGATGAAGAGAACTTGATTCTCGAAAGCTTATGCTATAATAAAATTGGTTAGTCTTAAAGGTGCTACTGGACTCTTTTTGATAATGTAGAGACAGGAGCTACAGTGTGGATCCAGCAAGCAGAAACATAAACAGGCTTAGAACAGTTCTGCTTGCACAAGATCTCACGCAACTCCTAGCACGTCCTTCCCTCGTTCTCTAATAAAGTGCCAGAAATTAGTTGCACAAAATCTTAAGCAAACAGATACACAAGTGAGGCTCCAAGAAGTTTGACTTTGCACAAGCAGCTACCATAGCTCTTTCTCGTGTTTCCACCTTTGCAGGAGCACAAGATGATATTTTGCGCTTGATCCAAGCCTACAGAGCCAGTTTAGTCCCAGGTAAGAAATAGACCTCAGATGTGTGCCTGGCATTCATGTATCTTTTGTGTGTGTGCGTGTGTGCGTGTGAGTGAGTGAGAGAGAGAGAGACCATGGCCAGCATCTATTAACCATTACTATCAAGGTTCAGTAATTTGCCTGCTAACCGTACTTGCATCTTTTGAAGAATCAATGTTTAGACTTTATCCGTTCGTTACTGACTCCACACAACCTGTCTATAGTACGCACTGCCTCCCTATGATTAGAGATGGGCACGAACAGCAATACGAACGCACAAAAAAAACCCACAAACAGCCCAATCTGCTGTTTGCGAACAAGCTGTTCATGTGACCCTATTATAAACGAACAGGTGGTCGTTGCAAGCCTCGTTCGTTGCTGTTCGTTGCTGTTCGGCAAGCCAGACAGTCTGGCACCTGCAATCAATTCCCTTGGCAACTTAAGCAGGGACTACCTGAACTCTGTCTGAACTCCTGCTGTTGCCCTGGAAACCCCAATCTAAACCCAATTTAGCTTGATAGGCAGGTCTTCTTTTCAAGTGTGGCGCTCCAAATTTGTTACAAGGGAGCAAATAGCAGGTGGGAGGGGGGCTCCCGGCTCTGGCTTAGTTTGCAGACAGTGGAGAGGGAGAGAGACAGTTGCTGTTAGCATTTTGATAAAGAGAGTGCATTGGAGCTTGAATTTTCTTTGTGTGTGGTGGGATAGGGATCTACCCCTTCAAGTTCTAGGGCTACTGCCAGGCTCTGGGCCAAGGTATTATTTATTATTGGTACCTTTCCTGCTGCCTGCTCAGGTCAGGTTTCTGGGAGTGGTGCAGTAGGGATCTTGACTTGGATGATGGCTGGAGGAGAGCCTGCTGGCCCCCACAAACAGCTAACCATGGACATGTTTGTGAACTGGGCCATGTTTGTGGTTGTCCGTGAGTCCCTGTTCATGGATGGCAACGAACAATGAACATCATGATCGAGTTTTTTTTTCTGTTCGTGCCCATCTCTATGCAGAACCCCTCGACATACCATTTGTTGTAAATTGCAAACCCTAGAATCAATGCAATCATAAGCAGGGCTGAGTTGGGGAGGAAATGGACCTTGCTAGCAGGACGATTTTAACTTTAGAAAGTGTAAATTGGGGAAATTAAAGCATGCTAATCTGGGTGCAGCGCTGTCTTGCGCTATGTAGGGTTGGATGACAACCTTTAGAACTGCAGCTTGGGGGCTTGGCCCTAGATCAGCCGAGATCAGTCCTGTAAACACAGTCAGCGCCAGATGTGTGTGCAACACACTACGTTGCACCTTCCAACTTCTAAAAGCCTTTGCTGTTTTCCATCTGTGCCTGTCCCCCCCGCCGCCCTTTCCCTATCGCCTTCATTTTCAGCCTGCCCATAGACAGATTATTGGTAATTGTTCTTTTGTAGGAGAGAGCACGCCAGATGTTTCTGTTGGCTGATAACACTGATGAGGATAGATTTAGGAAACCACAAAAGCAACATTTCAAGTGTTCCTGAAAACATCCTGATGCCAAACTGTCAATGCTTCACTGAACCTTTCCTGCCCTGGAGCAGGGCCAGTTCTCTAGGCAAGCTCAATCAACAGTGTGGGTGGCACAATGAAGTGGGCACAATCATTGGGGCTTGGCTCACTCTCATCCATCAGCAGCAAATGCTGGGAGATTTTGAGGCTAGTGCCCGGGGAGGGTGGAATATGGGGAGGATATGACATCACTTGCAGGTGACACTCTATGAATTTTCCTTACTCTTTATGGTAAAGATCATATAGTCATGGGGAAATTCCTAGAGTGTGGCTATGGAAGCCATTTTCCAGTTATTTATCTTCTCAGTTTGTTGAGAGGAGGGGATTAGGGCCAGAGGCAGGGGTTTTCTTGTCAAGGCAAGCCAATGCAGATTCCTTGCTTGGGGCAACTAAATAGTTTAAACTAGTCACAGAAGGGTTTCAGATAGAGGTAGAAAATGTCTAGTGTCACACACAGTCTGAAAATTCATTATAAATGGAAGGCCACCATCGAGGGTGATTTTCTAGGGACATATAATGGTGCAGCTCTTCGGACCCCCATTTTCTCTGAACCTGTGGGAGCTCTTGGTATTCTAAGAATGGAGGATGGGTGCTGCTACAAAATGGCTGCCTTGAGGTGAGTGAGCCCTGTCACAAAATGGCTGTATGGGGGCTGAACAGACTCACAAAATCCTGCTTGGGAGGAAAGTCAGGACTTGTTCTTTGCTTTGGAGAAGAAGCAAGCAAGCACCCCTGACAGGATACCTTGGGTGCCCTGGCCAACATGATGGGAATCCTTTGCCTCTCTGTGTGAAACCTCTGTATGTGTTGGCTTGAGTGGAAAACTAGTTGAAAATTTGACTGAATGGCCCATAAGGATCCCTTTGGAATCATGTCTTTTGGGAGGCCTTCAGGCCCAGGCACATATCAATGATGTCATCAGCATATGCCCAGATCTAGAGGCCTCCCAATACCTGGGGCACCCATGGATCTTCCTTCTACTGAGTCAGTCTATGGTCTGTCAAAATTATCATTGCCTATTCTGGCTGGCAGTGATTCTTAGGCCCTCAGGCAGAGGTCTTTCATATCACCTACTAGCTGCTCCCAGATGTTGGGGACTGAACCTGGGACCTTCTCCATGCCAAGCAGATGCCGTACCACTGAGTCAGAGGGCCTTTCCAATGTCCATTTCCAATATTTAGCATTTCCAGTGTCCAAAATGCCATGTCTGAAAACAGAAAGAGCCATTCAGACCTGTCTGAGTCAGAAGTTTAGTTTTTCCAAGCCATTTCTGAACTGGACCAGAGACATCCACCCATTTCTGCCTCAAACTGTTGTGTCTGAAGAGAAGATATTTGCTCAGATCTGTGAGTCAGCGACAGCCTTGGAAATAAACATTCTGGCCATCGTTGGAGTGTATCGAAGTGAATGTTGAAGGCTTTTGGGGGGCGTTCTTCGGCTTCACCTCATCTCCTGGCTTCTGGATTTTGTTAAGAATTCCTTGCTTGGTCTGGCAGGTTTGCTGGAACCTGCGATATGAAAGCTTTCTCTTCTTCTGTTGGGCTCCACCAGAACAGGAGCTTATTCTATTCCACACTTCACTGGAAAATAACAGACACGGGGCATCGTTGTGCGTTTACATTTGAGTCGTTGGCTGGTTTCTCCCCAGCTGGAAGCTGAAAAATATAAAATCACACATGGAAATAATGTATTGCAAGACTAACTCTTGAATCTGCTGTGGGGGGAGGGGTTCAGTCAGGTATGGGGGATTTTTTTGGCAACAAACCACATACCTAGCAATGGAACAAGAGGACCTCAATGAAAAATATACTTACTGGTATCTGAAGGAGGGAGCTTTAACTTTCAAAAAGTTATGCCCTTGAAAAATCTTGTTGGTCTCTAAGGTGCTACTGGATTCAAAGCCATCTGTTCTACTGCAGACCAACATGGCTACCTAGCTGAAACTTACAGGGTTGTATCTCAGTCCTTGGACATCTTATACTCTTATGCAGGAAATTCTACATAGCAGTGAGTTGGCCGCTTGGTGAGTTTGCCTCTGGGCTTCTTCATCCCCTGAGTGTAAGCAATCAAACCCCTCCTCTTGTTGAGGGGCAATTTAAGTGCAAGACATTTCTGGCCTAAAATGAAACAAAATGGACGCCAGCTGGGCCTGGGAAAATATTTTAGAAGGAGAGTCAGAGTGGCTGACTGACTAACGGCCCTGTACACACCCCGGAGAGAGACATAATTTAGGACCACAAGTTCCCAAAAAACTCTTGAATAATCTCTTCAAAGTCCAGCCTCACTTCCCCTCACCCATTTACCCTAGTTAAGCAACACTTATTCATCAAACCTGGTAGCTTTTCCCATCCGGTAGTCACCGGGTCATCAAGCACAATTTATACCCATTATCCATCTCTGAAAGACCCATCAGGTTATTGTTTTGGGGGCAAATGTGTCAGCTTGCCCTAGGGAACATTTTGCCCTATATCTGGCATCACTACCCACCAGTGTGTATGTTTGGATATGTGTGTGTTTGTGTGTGTTCTGGGATCCATAAATACACCCCCCAAATCCATTTGGTCCTTCTCTTCTTCCCTCCATGAAACGCTGGTCGTTTCAATGCTGCCTCTGTGGACCTCCATCTTTGAGACTGGTAATTATAGCCTTCCCCGAAATTGCCTTCTTCCTTTTCCTCCTTGATTTCCTCTTAGTTAGCCTCGTATGTGTTCTGTGTGTATTTATATGTTTGCCCTTTTATTTCTCTTTTAATAAAAACTTTGCTGGCTGAACATCTGGCTGGTTTATTTCAAGGGAGAAATCCCCATAAACATTGGTGGAGAATCCCAGTTGCCCCCTCTCGCTTTGTCTCCTTTAAGCCAATTTCCCCCAACTAATCACTAGACTGCTTATCTGGGTAACTTGAGCTTGATACCTGCCCTGAAAACCTGTCTCAGGTAGAGGATGATACCCATCCATTGATTCATGATAGAAAGTACTTAATCACACAGTGCATAATTAACTTGTGGAACTCACTACCTCAGGACATAGAGATGGCCACTAGCTTTGGGGGCTTTAAACAGGGCTAGACAGATGGATAGAGGATGGGTCTACCAATGGTGTTTAGCCCTGGTGGTGTTTTCTACACTGGCTTTTTGCTGCAGTTCAGTTTCTTAGCTGCATGGAGCTTTCCTCTCCCAAACACAGGTTGTTTTTGGTGGGGGAGTGGAGGGAATGTTGGGGAAATTTGGGGGGGGGGGAAATGGGAGAGCAAAAATTGACAAAAATACTGTGTGGAGTGGGTGGGATCTGATGCAGTTAAGGAGCCAAGTTGCAGCAAAAACCCAGTACTGAAAAGCCCAGTGACTCAATGCAACCTGTATGCAAAGAGATAGCATACAACTTGGGAGGGGGCAGTTTACAACTTGGGAGGGGGGGTTCTATAGCAAGAGACCACCTAGAAATTTCCACTTTGCCCTAGCAGCACTGCACAAACTGGCAGAGGAAAAATGAGTGTCACGGTGTGTGTGCCAACATTGCACAGTTACATGACATCGAGTCAGATCCCAAACTGGAAGTGATGTCATCACATTGGGCGGATGCTCTAACATTCACCTAAAACCCTATGGTTAAACCATAGAGTTTTGGGGAAATCCTTGAACATTTCCTCCCTATGTACCACTGAATGCCAGTTGCTGGTGTTGGGGTAGATAATCCTAGGAGAAACCTTTGGCCTCTCTGTCCAGCATATCAGGCCTGTAGGAGTATCTGGTTTGGTGGCAAGCATGGGCAACAGGATACTGGACTAAATGGACCATTGGATTGATCCAGCTGGACTTTCCGTATCTTCTTAATTTGAGCTCCAGCACTACTTCAAGGCTCCTACCTTTTCTGTAAGCTCTTGGCAGAGCATGGGTGACACATGAAGGCCACCTAGCAATGAAAGAGAGCTTTGCTCTGAGCCAGGGCTTTGCCCCCATAAAATCCTGCTAAGATGTATTTATGGGAAGCAGCTTAGGCAATCAGAAAACAATGGTCATTACTGAAGAACAGGGATGTACAACTGTGTCCTTTGTTGTAGGGCTTTTGTATGTTGTCACTGAAAGCCTTTTCATTTCATTCATTTTCAATACTGGCATTCTCAGTTCCTATGTTTCTACAATGCTAGTCATATGTTATCCAGCATTTATGTGCAATTGGTGCAAGAAGAACCTCAACAATTGTGTAAATTTGGATCTATAATCAGTGACAACCTGATTATAGATTATGAATAAACCTGAATAATAGTTCGGGTTTATTCATTGTCAGGGCTCATTTTGAGAGGGAATGCACAGGAACGCAGTTCCGGCAGTTCTCCAAAGAGGTCACATGTCAGGTGGCCCCGCCCAACTGACTCTCGGCCATTTTGGGCCTGTTTCAGCCTGGATTGGGGCCGAAACGGCCTGGATTGGGCCTCTGACAGGTGGTGGATCATTCTCCCACTCAGCAGTGGCCTGATCCTGACCATTTTGGGCCCCTTTTCGGCCATTTTCAGCCCCTTTTTTGCTATTTTGGGCCCAATTTTGTCCCTGAATGGCTAGTACTGCGTCCAAAACAGCCAGGATAGGTGATGTCAGGGTGTGTGGCATATGCAAATCAGTTATGCCAATGACACAGGGGCGTCACATATGGCAAGGGGCATCACATATGCTAATAGATTATGCTAATGAGTTATGCTAATGAGTTCCTCCAACTTTTTCTACAAAATGACCCCTGTTCATTGTTACTAAATCCACTTTAAACTATGTGAATGAAAATTTACAAATTGGCATGAGCTGACAGGAATGTAAATAGATCATGGAAAATATTGCTTCAAAACTTATCTTGATATGTTTGCAAGAAAATTCTTGTAAAATACTTTTGCAGTGGTATATTGCACCTCCCAGATAAGTGATTATTATTAGAAATGTATCTGATATGTGTTGGAGATGTAGTCGGGAATGTGCAGATTTGATACATGCAGCCTAGACATGTTCAAAATGTAATCTGTTTTGGCAAAAAGTGATTCCATTTATTGATGACACATTATGCAGTAATGTATGACCTGATCCTAAGATAATTGGGCTAGTATATTTAAAATGTTTGGTAACTGCTTCAGATATTGAATTAAACTTAACTTTGCTTACAGCAGCTAAAATTGCAGCATACTGGGGGGAAAACTGGACACCCCCCCTCCGCTTCTACAGAAGACTTGTTTAATCATATCTGGAAACTAGCCTTACTAACTAAATTAACATACTAGCGAAGTTTGCAAAGCAATAATTCACGACATACAAATAATCTTTGTGAATGGTGGGCAACTTGTATTATGTACTGGAATGCAAAAAGTTTTAGATAAGTTTCCAGACTGCAGCTAGAAACACCCAGGAACAATAAAGGGGGGGGGAGGGGCGGTGAGCTTTTGAAAATCCTAGGGTTTCCAACCTCCAGGTAGTGGCTGGAGATTGCCCAGAATTACAACTGTTCTCCAGGCCACAGAAATCAGTCCCCCTGGAGAAAATGGCTGCGTTGGAGGGTGGACTCTATGGCATTATATCCTGCTGCAGTTCCTCCCCTCCTCAAACCCTGCCCTCTCTATGCTCTACCTGCCAGATTTCCAGGAATTTACCAACCTGGAGCTTGCAACCTGTGTCCCATTATGTCACTTCTTGGTTTTACTGTAAGGGATGGCAGTACCCCTCTTTTCTCCTGCTGACATTTCGGGTGCTCACTGGTAAAGGAAAATTTGTCTGGCAAGCCTATCCTTTTGCTCTTTATGAACTTTTGTAAGAACTCTCTCTTTTTCCTTCCTCTCCCCTTTCTTTGTGTAATAATGCAACAATAACCCCTCTCCCCCCAAAAACTGCAACAAAAAGCATAAATTCAAGGGGGAAATTTTTCCACAAAGAAAGAAAAATGGCAGACAATGGAGAAGCAAAATCAAAACGACAATTACGACATTGAATCAGGGTTTATTTTTATCGGATTCAGTAACATTCCTGCTAGAGCCCAGTTGCATTCCAGCGATGATGGACGCCACCTCTGTCACCTGTGGAAGGACTCGCAACAAGCTCTCCCAGGCCCTGAAGCCTTTGATCTCTTTATTAATGTTATTTCGTTTCGGGGATTTCTACCCCATTTTTCTGCAGAAAGGTGGCCGCGCTTTTCTGGCAATGTTGATATATCTTCATGGAAGCTGAAGCGAGAACAAGAATATGAGCAAATGTGTCTGTGGAAAGAAGGGCAGTTTGTTATCTTCTGGATCAATATAGGTCAAGATGCAATGTATCTTTCTGTATTTTCGGTAAACTGAGAACTGTGGTTTTCCATTTTGGTAAGGCTTTTTTAAAATAATACAACTATTCAACACATGACTTACAAATACGCAGGGCTTTTTCGCTGGGAAAAGAGGTGGTGGAACTCAGTGGTGGAAATCAGGACCACACAATGACATCACTTTGGGTCAGCTGGAACGGGGGGAGGGATTTTTAAAAAGTTTAAATCACTCTCAGTGAAAATGGTCACATGGCCATGGCCTCGCCCCCTGATCTCCAGACAGAGGGAAGTTTTTAGATTGCCCTCTGTGCTGCTCGGTGGCATGGAGGGCAATCTAAACTCCCCTCTTGTCTGGCAATCAGGGGGCGGGGCCACTAGCCATGTGACCATTTTTAAGAGGTGCCGGAACTCTGTTCCACCGTGTTCCTGCTGAAAAAAAGCCCTGCAAATCTCTCTCTCTCTCTCTCTCTTTCTCTCTCTCTCCATCCGTCCGCCCCCCGCCCCCCGTCCGCCCATCCGCCTCTCCAAGAAACTCAGAGGGGCACACCTTGTTCTCCTCTCATTTAAATTTTATCTTCCCAACAAACCTGTGAGTGAGGGTTATCTGAGAGAGAGGAAAACAGTGCAGTCCTAAACAGAGTTATAGAGTTACAAAGCCCATTGGAGTCAGAGGACTTGGAAGGGTGCAATTCTGCTGAGGACTGCACTAAAAATGACTGGCCGTGTGAACTTTCTCACCAAGCAATGATTTTGGACCTGAATCTCTCCAGTCCTAATGAATACTCTAACACTATAAGATTACTGACTCTTAAATTATATATAACTATGTATCATCAACCAGTGGTAGTGCATTCTCTGTGGTGGCCCCTGCCCTATGGAACTGCCTGCCTGAGGAAGTCAGGAGAGTCCCAACTCTCCTGGCTTTCCACAAATAATGCAAAACTGAATTATTCAAAAGGGCTTTTTACTCAGATAGGAGGGCTGTATCGTAGGGAATGGGTCTCAAAGAGATACTTCACTAAAGAGATAGGAACCATAGACTTCACTACTATGTTGCCTTGCGTACTATCTGTTGCTTTAAGTATGTGCTCCTATGTGCTACCTGTTACTTTAAGTATGACCCAGCTGGGTAGTTATATGTTGTCTAATGTCCATCTTAGAATTGCTTATGATCTGTTTCAGCAAGTCTTCAACTCTGTATCAGATTTTTGCTAATGTGATGTCTTTGAAATTTGCATTTATTTACCCTGTGACATTGTTCATTGAAATGTCCTTGATATTGACTGTACTAATCACACACTCTGTAATCTGCCTTGAGTCTCAGTGAGAAAGGCGGACTACAAATGACATAAATAAAATAAAATACTATTCACCAGTAGTTAAAACTAGAGAGGCGGTGTTGCAGCAAAAATAAACAGACATCTCATGGCATCTTAAAGACTAGTCTAGCCTAAGACCGCTTCATCAGATGCATGTAATGTGTCCATGCTAAAAAAAATAAACAGCTGAGTCAAAGTGCCACAAAATGCAGAGAAAATGGGGTAAGATGAAATGTGGGGGGGGGAGGGGAGGAATTCAAAGACAATCCAGAAAAAGACAGTTTCAGGGCCAAGCTACACATGACGAATGACACTTGAACGGCAAGTGTATTTCTCCCTGTTCACTTGCCCTCCACTCAATCCACTTGCTGTTCAAGTGTCATTCGTCATGTGTAGCTTGGCCCTCAGACCCTTCGTGAAACAAAGAATTCTGGATATTGAAAGGCAGTATGACTTGAGTTAAATTAAAGGTTATCTTCCGGGAATAGGGAATTTAAACCAAGTGATAATGATGCCTTACTTACAAAATTTGGATAAAGCTGACTATAGGAGAGCAGTTACCCTCCTTAGAATGGATATGTTACCATCAGCGGTCATAGAGGGTAAATACACAAAACAACCACTCGAGAAAAGAGTATGCATATGTGGGGCCGGGAAGATAGAATCAAGAGGACACATGCTTTTTGAGTGTGAGCTTTATCAAAATATTAGAGCAACCTTCATAACTCCAATCTGCAATCAGTTCCTGGGAAGAAATGATAGATTTTATCTAGAAAAACTTTTAGCCGACAAGGATCAAGAAATTACTCTAAAGGTAGCAAAATTCGCTGTGCAGGCCATACAGATCAGGAAGTATTTTATAGGGGGAAATATTTAAATATTTTATAACTTCAGAGATTTAAGTATTTCACCATTTGCTTTTAGGGAACTCAGGTCTTAAGGCTTTAAATGTTTAAGAATCCGAACTCTGGAATTTTATTGAACAGTTCTGTAAATAATATGACTTACCTTGATTGTAGGTTGTATGTTATTACTTTTGCTCTCTGACTGTAATAAATATACTGATTACTAACACAGTTTCAGGCAGGTAGCCGTGTGGGTCTGCACTAGAATAGTAGGATTCTAAAACCAGTAAAAACCAGAAAAAGTAGTGGCATCAAGACTGTGTGTGTGTGTGTATGTGTAAGCAACAGCCATCAATGTAGATATTTTTTTAAAAAAGCAAGCAGTGGAGCACTTTCCTTCTCATTTAGTTTTATTTATTTATTTCAAATTTGTATTCCGCCCTCCCCGCAAGCGGGCTCAGGGCGGATACCAACATATTAAAAATACAATTAAAATACAATAAAAATTCTAGAGGACTTTGATAAAATGGACAGAGTTATGGTATTTTATATGATTACGGCAGCCAGAATGTGTTATGCACAGTTGTGGAAGACTCAGGAGATACCATCTATGGAGGACTGGATTTTGAAAGTTCTGAATATGGCAGAAATGGACAAGTTAATAAGGAAATTGAAAGAACAAGAAGAATTGGACTATACATCAAGCTGGGAAAAATTTAAGAAATATGTGGAGAAAAAGTGGGACGTGAAGGGGAAATTGTGGTCTTTGGATAGTTGTTAAGGGGAGATAGAAACTTACTTAAGGTTAAAAGGGGGTATATTATTATATTTTAATGGTATAGTATAGAGTTAGAGAGTTACAGTATTGTAGTAGTATAAATTTAAGAGTAAGATAGTACAATTATTTGGGAAAGTATAAGATTGAATAACAAGATTGTATGGGTAATAGTAAGTATATATGATATTTTAGGGATGTAATAGAAGTAATAGATTTATAATACAGATTATTAGTTAAGGAATAGTATATATTATATATGTACATGTACTTATTATATGGCTATATAATTTTCATACTCTTAATTTAGATAAGTATTATATTATGATAGTTAATATAAGTAAATAGACTAGATATATATGATATATATTATTATAGATTTTAGGATATGATATATTTTTTAGATTAAGTTGGGGATGGAAAACTGTTGGGAGTCACCAGAAAAAAAGGGGGGGGGGAAGGATGGGGAAAATGCAATGGGGTGGAAAATAGTAAGGACTTGTATGTTTATATTTGTTAACCCATCCAATAATTTTTTTAAAAAAAATAAAAATAAAATACAATAAAAATTCATATTCATTAAAAACAACACATTTAAAACAAGATGGTGGACAGCCTTCACAGGGAGGGTTTTATACACCCCTTTTTTCCAGGCCGGCGGAGGCCCAGCCTCAGCCATAGGCCTGGTGGAACAACTCTGTCTTGCAGGCCTGGCGAAAAGATAGTAAGTCTTGCCGGGCCCTGATTTCAGCAGACAGAGCATTCCACCAGGTGGGAGCCAGGACTGAAAAGGCCCTGGCTGTAGTCGAGGCTAGGCGGGCATCCTTGGGGGCAGGGACCACCAACAGCTGTTTGTCCCCTGATCGGATTGTCCTCTGGGGAATATATTATTTCTCTGCTGACATCCAGCACTAGATGGGAACCTAGATCGGGCCACGTACCACTGGAACCTCATCTCTGCTGCTGAATGAATTCTGATTAAGGGATTCAAAGCGTAGTGCATGTTAGATTTGCATATATTGGCTTAGATCCTGCCTAGATTTCTGTAGGAACAAGAGAGGAGGAACTTTCACCAATCCCTCTCTCCTGCACAAGCCCCAAACACACCCCAAAATATTGCTCTCTGGTGACACAGAACTCCCAGGAATAGCATGTGGGAAATCAAGAATTAACAAGAATTCCATTCTTGTACCCACAGACAGGTGGAGGGGGGACTCTAAGCTATTTGCTCAGTAATCATTCCCCTAGCCCTGCAAGGTAGGACACTATTATTATCCCTGTAGACCTGGTTTCGAGGGTGGGAGTGGGGTAGGCAAAGAGACTTGCCTAAATACCCAACACGATCTGGTGGCAGCCATTCTATGTTCCACCCCAGATATCACCCAATCATTTAGAAAGAAGGAGTGTGGGATTAGGTGTCTGATTTTAATATCAAATGGGAGTACTAAATCCATACCCCTACCTGTGGTTTATCTCTACGCACAGGTGAGCTCTGAGTGGAAGAAATGAACTTGGATTGCAGGCAGATAAGAGTCTTTGCTGCCAAAAACCAGACCTTGCCTGTTTCTATGAGTGCAGCAGATATGAACCCCTCCAATGTGCCCTAACCCCACTTTTGATCCCAAGGCCCCTATGGGAGTTGACAGCTAAAGTCAGATTTAAACCAGAGATTTACAGCTGGCAAAGCTACAGCTGAGAGCTGGGCATGAGGACAAGGGGCTTGCATGTGATGTTGGTGATGTCACCAATGTCGCTATGTCACTTCTGGGTACAAATTAGAGATGGGCATGAACTGGAAAAAACCCGAACCATGTGGTTCGTGGTTCATCAAATTTCACGGACCACGAAATTTCATGAACCTGCCCCTGGTTCATGAACTGGTTCATTTGGTTCGTGAAAATGTCACATCCAGGTCAGAAAATCATCACTTCCGAGTCAGCAGAAGTTCACTTCTGGGCAGCAGAAGTTTACTTCCAGGTCAGCAGAAGGTCTGCAGGAAGTCCATCCCCTGTTGCCTGGGAAACTGATTGATTGGCACCAGGCTGTCTGCAGTGACAAACCAAAAAATGAACCAAATGAACCAGCCTAAAGTTTGTGGCGGTTCATCAGAAATGGGATCTGACGAACCGCTGGTTCGCGAACCATGAACCGGCCTGGTTCGTGCTTAATTTTGGTTCATATTTTGGTTCGTGCCCATTTCTAGTACAAATCTGAAGTGACACAGAGTAGCTCTAGAAATAGCTGGAAACTTTATTTTTTCCTGTCGTGGGGCAATGGAGCTTGTTGGGAGGAGGTGTCCCACCATAGTGAGTGGTCTGGCAAGCCTAGGCATGGCAGAGTGGTTAGATCAAGATGGGTAGCCATGTTTGTCTGTCTGTAGCAGTAGAAAAGAGCAAGAGTCCAGTAGTACCTATAAGACTTAACAAAATTGTGAAGAAGTGATCTGTGACTCACGAAAGCTCATACCCTACCACAAATTTTATTAGTGGCTAGAGAGTCTGACTACTGTTAGTGGTTAGAGGGTCCGACTAGGAGCTGGGATAAGTTTTGAACCCCACTCTGCCATGGAAACTTGCTAGGTGACTCTGGGCCCGTCACAATCTCTCAGCCTAACATACATCCCAAGGTTGTTGCTGGGAGGATAAAGTAGAGGAGGGGAGAATGTTGTGAAAAGCCCCTTTAAGCCCTAATCACAGAGGAAAGCAGGATATAAATAAAATAAATAAGCATAAGGTCACACTCATAGCCACGATAGCACTCTAGCTCAAAATTCACCCTTTCTGAGCCATCTGCAGGAACTTCGAATGTCATTTCCAGCCCTTATTTTCCTCTGGACAATTTACAGTCTGTAAACATATTTATGATGTAGGATTGTTTTTGACGAAACTCCAAGTTGAGTTAAGCTTTTCTCTGTGGGAGGTTATTCGCTGTGTAGCATCCCATTTTTTGCTTGAGCATGTCTGCTATTTACTGAGGGGGAAAAAAAATCTCCGATCAGCTGCAGCATCTGGTGGCCAGCAAGAGTCCGTTTTCTCACTCCGCGTTCCAGCTGGCTTGTCTTGTAAAGATACAAAGAGGGCAACAGGACAGCCTGGGGCCACACAGGAAGTGAAAAACTGAGCTATGGATCAACCGAAAAAGAGTGTCATTTTTTTTGTCTAAAGTACTTTTAGCAACGAGAATGTACAGCGGGAATGGCCATGAGTGGCCGGTAGATATGGGAGCAGCATCAATAATACTCTATCTTTATTTATCCAGTACTGCTCATACGGCTATTGCCTTAAGCAGAAATTAAAATGGGAAGAACCTTACTTAATGTCATTTCTTTGGTGTTTAATTATTGCCCCTATATATTTTGCCACGGAGGGACCATTCGTATCCGATAATAACCATGTCACCTGTGCTCTTATATTAGGTAGTTCCACATTTTTAAGTAAAGGGATGATTAAGCTAACCCTCAACTCATTAAATATGGGACATGCTATAATCCTATGTTCAATGGTTTCAGTTTTATCATATGGGCATCTGCATGTTCTATTAGCATATGGTACTTTCTTGTATCTACCCTCTAAAACTGCCAAGGGAAGGGCATTCATTCTTGCTCTTTTGAGCTTTGGTACTGTCAAATGATACGTTACATCGGGAGGGCAATACCTAAGTAAAAAGTCGAACATACCCTCCGTGCCCTAACAGATGCACTAGTAATGTCCAATTCCCTGACACACATTTTTATTTGCCTAATTATATCTTTGGTCTCAGTAGTCTTGACCATATGGTTTGTTATTCCTAGGAATTTCATTTTCTTTCCCAATAGTTGATCCCATTGACTATTATATTTATCTGCCTGGATGAGTCCAAGTAAATTGGCCCTCCCTCAGATTTTAAAATCTTTACTTTAAAAAGAAATGCTTGAATTCATGCCTTAGCTTCCATCAATATTTCACCCAATTCAGCTGAAATGTGCACTTGTGCTATGAAATTAGGTGCCACCATCACAAACAGCCCCACCCAGTGTTTCATGCCACTTCCCCCCAGCGCCCAAGCGGTCCCTGCAAAATAAATATTATTTATTGTTTTGTTATCTTTGAACTGTTTTTGATACCGACTTTTCCTGCTTGTGCAAGTTGTTGTAAGATCCTAAGAACATGCTTTTGAAAAAAGCGGTGCATAGCCCCAATTGGCTAGTTCCTGTGATGTCAGCAAGGCACCCCTACTTCCAATGTCTGCACCGGTTTTGCAAGTTTCAAAAATGTGTTCTAAGTTACTTCAACCCCACCCCCGGAAAATATACACAAATGAACATATAAGTGGCATATTCTTTTATATGCTGTTTCCTCGAGGACTGAACTACATATTGTATTTTGATGCAAGTTGGATTGGGGCTTTCCATCTCAAAAATGTCATGTTAGCACATAGGTGTGACATCAGGGAACTAATATTTCCAAGCATGTCAGGGCCTGATTTGGCTTAAGAATGCGACAAGTGGGAAGAAGAGCTTCAAACTTCCTTCCTGTACACTTTTTCTGAGCCAAAACAGCTGCAGGGGTTTGTGTTTGCTGTGTTGTGGGGTTCCGCACTCTATAGGCACAAGACTGCAGGGGAAGTGTTCACCCTGGGGTCTGTCGCACAAATGATACAGCTGTGAGAAAGCTGGTCTCACACTGCAGGTAAAGAACCCAATGTGGCTCCTCTTTAAATATGATGTTGGTTTTCTTCCTCGAAGGAGAAGAAAGTTGCTTCTTCTCCCTAAAGTGAATGTCAGGGTTTCGCTGCCAATGGATCTTGGACTACGATTGTTCCAAGACAAACAGTCTTCTTGCTTTATCACACCAGACTGCCAGAAGCATATTTTAACAGCCTCAAACATATAACTTTTTTGCAAACGGAGAATGCACAAATAGTTACAAAATCAACATCTGACATATCCCCAGGTGCAAGCTTCCATTGTGTCCGCCAACCAGATGTTCTGGGCTGAGACGCTGGCTTCGGCCAATTCCAAAACGAAGTGTCGTTTTCAAGCAGAAACACTCCAGAGCTTGAAATGGTTCCCTTGAACGAACCAAACACCAACTTCATTTAAGAACTATTAATATATCTATATCTTTTTTGTATTGGGCAGGTCCCCAAGTGAAATAAACATGTAAAACCTGACCTTTATAAAATTAATGGCTGCGGAGCCATAAAAAACCGGAATAGGCACATTACCATGTGCTGGGAAAATCCCCCAAAGAAAGTACTTTGAACACCAGTACTGACTTTATGTCCCCCAGAAACCTGTTGAGTTTTGTGAGGACTGCTTTGGCAAAACCTTCTCCAAAATATATTGGATTGTATCCCATCACTCTGCTCAAATAAGTATGGAAGCTTCTTTCAGATGAAGGCTGATTACGCACATGTTGGATAATGCACTTCCAATCCTCTTTATAGATCATTTGGAACGGATTTTGTCATGTGCAGAACAAAAAATCCACCTCAAACGATTGATAAAGTGCATTGAAAGTGCATTATCCAACGTGTGCGGAATCAGCCGAAGTCTCCTTGGGATGAAAGATTTGCATTTACCTGTGTGGCGGGGTAAAATACAACTCATTGGGTTGGATCCAGCCAGCTCTTCTGATTGATCTCACCCAGTCCCCCTTGCTACTAAAGCCAAACATTTCAAGTACAAGTCAAACATTTAAAAAAGACCAATAGATTGTGAAGTAAGCTTATAACTCAATAGACCAACATTCAACCTGAAGTACCCCAAAACAGAAAATAAAGTAGTTACACAATAGAGTTCTAATCGTTTCGATTTAAGTCCTTATCTAATACCAACATATACAAATTTCAAAATCCAATATTTATAGGGAATAGAATAAACTTATTTAAGTGGACATCCATATCTTATAATCAGAACGATTTGGTTATAACGTTGTTGATTCTAAAATAAGCAATAACTGGATCCCAATAAGTTTGCATACGGTTAAATTTAGAGACTACCTTATGATCAATTGAGTGGATATTCTCTCTTTTTAAAAAAAGACTGAAAAGTGGAGAATACTTAGTCCCACTGCAAGAGTGAATCTTGAAGACCCCCCCTTGGGATGTGGCAGGGAAGAAATCACATGATAACACCAGAAGAACAACCCTGCCTCTTGGCTACACAAATTTCCACCAGGTCCTTTCCTATGTAAGGCCTTAGAAGAAAGGAAATATGGAGAAGATATGGGCCGTTTCCACATGGCTTACCTGCTTGTGTTATGTCCCGGCAGATCACGCAAAAAACGCGGAAGATCGCGTTTTTTCGCGCGAGATTTGCACGACATCCCGTGACGTTGTGCAAATCTCGCGTGAAAAAATGTGATCTTCCGCGTTTTTTGCGTAATCTGCCGGGACATAATGCAAGTAGGTAAGCCGTGTGGAAACGGCCCTGGAAGAGATATGGCTACTGAGATGGATTCTCTGAAACTTCTTATTTATAGGTCTGTTTATGTGTCAAGCTTCAGCATAAAAATAGAAGAAAGGAACTAGCGATTTGCTTTAAAATGTTTTACCATACTTCTCACCCAAAGGCTGCCCAGTCGACTTCTGTAATAAAATCAACAGTTACAAACAATTCAATAAATAATGACAGCAATAGAAAGAATGAGAGCGGTGACATTGACACAAGCAAATGTATCTTTTAAACACATAGCTAATTAGAACCTCCTATCCTACCCATATAAAATCAACAAATATAACCACAATCAATCCATAGCCTGGGTGAATGCAGTTGGGAAGGTCTTAGCTCAAGAGATAAAATTAAACCAACTGGATGCAGCATAAGTAGCTGTGGCAGGGCTTTTTTCTGGGAAAAGAGGTGGTGGAACTCAGTGGGTTGCCCTCGGAGAAAATGGTCACATGGCTGGTGGCCCCGCCCCCTGATCTCCAGGCAGAGGGGAGTTGAGATTGCCCTCTGCCCTGAGTGTCGTGGAGGGCAATCTCAACTCCCCTCTGTCTGGAGATTGGGGTGGGGCCACCAGTCATGTGACCGTTTTCAAGAGGTTCCGGAACTCCGTTCCCTGGCGTTCCCCCTGAAAAAAAGCCCTGAGCTTTAGGAAAGGAGTACCTTACATAGCAACTCTGCTAAGTTCTGAAGGTGGACGCTCTTGGAAGAGGGCCTCCACTGATCATCTTAAATTGTCTAGTAGGTTCATATGGGAGCAAGCTGTCCTTTAAGCATTCTGGTATTAGCTTGTTTAGGCCTTCAAAGCTCAGCTGTTTGAATTGTGTTCACAGGCTGATTTAAAACACACACACACCAGTGCAGTATTTTGAAAAAGGTGAGATATGGTCCAGATAACAACTGCCCAGCAACAGTCTCGCTGCGGCATTTCGAACCCATCAGAAGCAAACTCAAACAGAGCTCACAGCAGTACATGAGTGAAGATTTGAATCCAGAGGTCCCTCGTGCTAGTCTAGCACTCTAACTACACTACTAGCACTTTATTCTCAATATTTTATTGACCCCAGTGGCAGTATTTCCACTGGATTCTCTGTGCTCTTTTAAAGATCCCCATCCCCCCTTATTCCCTTTAATCCCTTTAATACCACTTGCACTAATTGGATGCAAATTGAACCCATGCTGAACAATATGAGCAGGACAGCACAGAACGGTCTGTATTGCTTTCTCCACTAACATGGCAATCAAATGGAACTTGATAGTTCCACCTCTCTTTCATTCCCTCCGTTGCTTTACTGTCTTCTCTACCTCTAATGCCCTAATTTGTGTACTCTTTGTAAAAACTCTGAAATTGCGGGCTGCCCTCTTAATTGATCTGAAGCAGTCGGTGAGAGAATATAACCTTTGATCCAATTGCCACATGCTTGCTTTTAAAGGTCTTATTCTTCAGGAATGCTCCATGAATCTGGAGCCTTTGACGTGCTGGAAAACGACAAGCCAGGCCTTCTATCTTGCTGCCTGTAACTGTGTCGGGAATCGATATGGCAAAACACTAAACAGTGCAAAAACACTCAGAATAGAACCAATACGACTGAGGATTAGCCAGTTATAATTTCGAGCATCGAAGGGACATGTTGTTATGGAGTTTAACTGCCCTGACCCTGTTTGCTTGCCAAAAGTCTTACTTTTTTTGGACTCAAAGCATCATTCTCCATTATAACTACAACAACATTTGATTTATATACCTCCCTTCAGGGCAACTTAACACCCACTCAGAGTGGTTTACAAAGTGTGTTATTATCCTCAGGACAATCACCTTGTGAGGTGGGTGGGGCTGAGAGAGCTCCGGGAAGCTGTGACTAGCCCAAGGTCACCCAGCTGGCTTCAAGTGGAGGAGTGGGGAATCAAACCCGGCTCTCCAGATTAGAGTCCTGCCGCTCGTCCTAACCACTACACCAAAACTGGCTCTCACTAAGAGAACATCTTTTCAAAAATATTGTCAGGGGCAGGTTCCCCATCCCCGCCCTTACCAACCCTCTAGGAGTCCTGTCACTTGTACTCCACAGCCAGAGTAATACCAGGAACACGAATCTGTTTCCTCAGGATAGCTGGGAGCAACAGCACCCAGCCACAGTGGCAAGGAGGCTGTCAATGGACATGCAGCCCCGACAGAGTGGAAGAGGGCATCCTTATCAGCGCTGTGCCTGCTGGGAGGCATCAAGTGGGAACAGGAGGGCGACCTGCTGTGCCCAGTTCCAGCCTCTTCAGGGCTGGCAAGAGGAAGGTCCTGGGAGGAGTGGCTCTGGGGGTTGGGGGTCCTAGGCGGCTGCAGTGGGGAGGAGAAGCAAGCCATGCCACTGCCCTGGGGCTTGTGTGGGCCAATCAAAAGGCAGAGCAAGGGCCTGGGACGGGAAACAAGTCACCCCACTGGGCCCTGGAAGTGTGCCTGCCCCAAGAGCTGTCTGTGGGAGGGGGTGGGAGGGTAAACCTGGGGTGGACCATCCTCCAGGAAAACCTTTAGAAAGCTGGGCAGGGAACAGCCAAGGATGAAGGAAGCCCGAGGGAATGCAGGACTCCAGAGAGCGAGAGCAAGAGGGACCAGAGTATTGCAGGAAGGCCCCTCCTCTCCCAATTCTGCAGCCATCCCTCACCCTGAAAGCTGGAGAAGGCAACACTGGAGGGAGCTGCTGCCCCGTTCTCTGACTCCAGCTTGAGGAATAGTGATTCCGCACACGTTGGATAATGCACTTCCAATCCTCTTTATAGATCATTTGGAACGGATTTTTGTGTGTGTGCGGAACAAAAAATCCACCTCAAACTATTGATAAAGTGTATTGAAAGTGCATTATCCAACATGTGCGGAATCAGCCAAAGTTCAACAAATATCTTTATGTCATCTCTCTCTCTCTCTCTCTGTATCTCCACATTTGCTTCTAAAAGCCTATCTTCCTCGATGAATTACTCTTTCAGCTCCAGCTTAGCAAGCAATTTCCTTATCAGTAGGAGGAGACAACACGGAGGATATCCTTCCTGCTCTTCTTTATGTGAGTATGAGAGCAGAATATGATTCTGCTCTTCTCTTTGCCTATCTTAGAAAAAGGCATTGACAGAAAACAGGTGGATTGTGTAATGTGCAATGAGGCCTTAGAGCAATTCCTGCTGTCATCAGGAGCCCAGTTGACTATAACAGGAAGATGGAAGATCTCCAATTTAGCAAGAGTGGTCTCTATATTGTCAACTTTATTAGGCTTTATTATTAGACCTTATTAGGGCTTTTTTTCAGCTGGAATGGGGTGGAACGGAGTTCTGGAACCTCTTGAAAATGGTCACATGGCTGGTGGCCCCGCCCCCTGATCTCCAGACAGAGGGGAGTTTAGATTGCCCTCCGTGCCGCAGAGGGCAATCTAAACTCCCCTCTGTCTGGAGATCAGGGGGCGGGGCCACCAGCCATGTGACCATTTTCTCCGAGGGCAACCCACTGAGTTCCACCACCTCTTTTCCCAGAAAAAAAGCCCTGGGCCTTACATATAACTAGTCAAAACTTGTGGCGATTTTATGCTTAACATAAAGAGAACCATGCTGAATGAGACCAATAGTCCTTCAGCATCTTCTTTCATAGCATTTGCACTAGGGGGGCAACAAACTGCGCATAGAAACATTCCTCTAATGCTATCTCCCAGAAATGGTTCAGAGCCTCTGTATATGGAAACTTGTTTTAAAGTTCTGTTTGGAAGCCATTTGGAAGCTAAGACTGAGGTGAGGGGACAGTAAAAAATTTCTTTAACACACAAACTATCTACCTAAAGCAATGGCAGGCTCGAATAAAAGTTAAGGATATATTCTTGTCTTCTTATCACCTTTTTGTGCTTCAAAGGTTAATTCTTCCCATTCTCTCCTCCTTGTAGCCTCACCCTTTGATGTGTAAGAGATCTAAAGCCTGAAGTGACAATCAATGACAGAGATTATTTCCTCACCGTTGGACAATCGACTTTCTCTCAGTCTCTGGTATCAAAGCTCCTCTCCGAAAGTGGTGTCAGGAGGGTTGAGAATGGTGGAAAGGGATAGAATTTTGATAGCCATCTCAGAGCTTGATTTTGAAGTGCCTCTTAATGGGATGAACACAGCACGAAAAGAGAGAGAAATTCCCTGATAAGAGGCAACGCAGCATGGTCAATAGAGAAATCAAGGGCATGAGGCTCTCCTAGATAATACCAGTGAACTGGCCAGCCTTTCCTACTCAAGGCAATTCCATATTTCCTTTCTCCCATTTGCGCCGTTAAATGACACTTAGTTAAAGTCTAGCCAGTTCCCCCTTTTAGTGTTCTACAGACTTATTTTCTCTTAGTTCTGAGTGAGGGTCGTGGTATATAGAAGCCCTAATGTGGCAGTTCTGTCCTTTGACCCCCAAATACATGCAAGATGGACATGCTTATTCTGTACTAATGTGCTGTTAGGCCAAAACCCAGATGTTAAGGAACATGTGAGGCTGCTGATGAAAACAACAACAGTATCTCCTTCTCCTGCCTTAATATCTAGCACCCTTTTTTCTTGAATGTAATATAACATCTGTTAAAAAAGTTATACACAAAAATATTTTTTTTCATTACTGTACATACTTGTAACTTTAATATGAATCTAAGATGATTTCCCCCTCTTTTTTTTTTTGATGGCACACCTGGAAAAAGACACTTGTCTTCCTTTTGAGTAAATACAATGTAAAATATAAAATAATGTTGTATGTAAAATAATGTAACGTGTAACGTGGCATCCATTGCATGTGAACACATGTAAAGCTGCCTTCATCAGGTCACTATTGGCTACTCAGAGCTGAACCACACGATACGAATTACACGCGAATGACACAAAAACTTACTTACACATGTTCCAACGTTGTTTTCAACTACATGTGCCAGGACTGCAGGGCCTCCATTGAACCTGTGTTCACAGTGGCATGGGTTTTCTCCGCATACCTCTGAGATATCCCATCATGCATCTCCACTTTGCACAGATAGGAAGCGGAAGATATAGGAAATAAGGATGCTCTGCATTGCCAACTTACTGATCGTGACTGCGTACACTCGCTGTTGCAGCTACATTGAAGCAGAAAATTTTGAATGTGTGCCTGGACCAGGACACGTGCTCATTGATAGAATGCTGGACACGGGCATTGGGGGTAAGATAGGACTCCTGACACTTGCTTGGTCTCGTGTAATTCGTATCGTGTGGTTCGACTCTCAGACTGGTAGCAACTTTCCAGTGTTTAAGGTCGAAGTCTTTCATGTTACCTACTGCCTGGTCCTTTTTCAAAGTTGGAGATGACAGGGATTGAACTTGGGACCTTCTGCATGCAAAGAAGAGGATCTTCTGCTAAGCCACAGCCACTCCCTTTGTGCTGATTGGACTGGGAAATCTTATACCACAATGTCATTAACACCCTGGGGGCGGGGAGCAATCTTTTGTAAATTTTTTTAATTAGGTTTTTATAATGGGGAAGGGGATTACAAAAAAAAAAACATTTCAGTAACAGATTCGTGTACAAGACCTTCATTATGTAATCAATGCTTCCAAAAAAAAGAGAACCCCCCCCCAGTATAATCCTCAGTCCATAAATTAAGAAAGCCGTTGCTTAACCCGGCTATCGCCCCTTATACCTTCAACCTTCCCTTTTAATCTCTCCAATCATTATTAAATTTCTTTGCTTTTTTATCCACTTACTCTATTTCTTATCTCATTTCTTACAATTTTTTTCTTTTATATATGTTATGTATATTTCATCTTAAGAAATATTTCCAATCCCTTGCATTTTAGCCAAGGGTGTTAATCCCTTAATCATTCCAGGAACCGAATATAAGAAAAGGACAGAGAATATGAGCTGAAAGATAAATGACCATTACTATATATCAATATAAAAAGACATTTTTGTACCAGTCCAAGGGTGCGGGGAGCAATCTTAAGCATGTGTGCCGTGCTTACTCAAAGGAAAGTGTAGTCTTGATGTATTTTTACCAGCAAAAACAAACCCTTTGTATGAATATATAAAGTTGCCTTCTACCATATCAGATCACTGTCCTGTCTAGAGATAGGCACGACCTGGAAAAAAAAATGAGCCATGCGGTTTGCAGTTCGTCAAATTTCACGAATCACGAACCACGAACTTTCACAAACCTTCTCCTGGTTCGCGAACCGGTTCGTTTGGTTTGTGAAAACATCACATCCAGGCCAGCAGAAGATCTGCAGGAAGTCCATCCCCTGTTGCCTAGGAAACTGATTGATCGGCACCAGGCTGTCTGCAGTGATGAACCAAAAAACGAACCAAATGACCAGCCTAAAGTTCGTGGCAGTTTATCAGAAATGGGATCTGCCGAACTGCTGGTTCACGAACCATGAACTGGCCTGGTTCGTTATGAATTTTGGTTCGTATTTTGGTTCATGCCCATCTCTAGTCCTGTCTAGCTCAGTATCGTCATGATCTGACTGGCAGCAGCTCTCTAAGGTCTCATGCAGAACTTTCTCATCTTTTCCGTTCACCTTCTACCAGATATCCCTGTAGATGGAGATTGTGGGGACTGCACAGAGAGAAGGAATACAGGAAGCAAAGAGAAGGCGAGGAAATTGTAGGGAGACTTCATCAGTTTATTTAGGTTAATGTATTTTAAAATAATTTCTAGTTCCATTGCCTTTGAAGAAGAGTCCCTTGCACTTTAAATTAATGAGATGATCTTTGTGGACTGTTGATATTTGTTCTTTTCCTTTGAAACAACAACAACAACGTTTGATTTATATTTTGATTTAAAAATATTGTATTTTATATTATTCTATTAATTGGAATCTGGCCTGAGCCTGCAGGTGTGGGGAGGGTGGAATACAAATAGATCAAACAAACAAACAAACACACACACACACACACCACCCATCAGGACAACTTTAACACCCACTCAGAGTGATTTACACAGTGTTATTCTTATCCTCACAACAGTCACCCTGTGAGGTGGGTGGGGCTGATAGAGCTCCTAGAAGCTGTGACTGACCCAAGGTCACCCAGCTGGCTTCAAGTGGAGGAGTGGGGAAACAAACCCGGTTCTCCAGATTAGAGTCCTGCTGCTCTTAACCACTACACCAAACTATCTCTCAAAAACCCACCCACGTGCAAATAAAATGGGAGCTAGCTTTCACACAAGTAGTGAGTAGTTGACTTGTGGAACTCACTGCCACAAGATGGGATGGCCAGTGGCTTAGACAGATTTAAAAAGGATTGGACAGATGTATGGAGGATAGGCCTACCGTTGGTTATTAACAATGAGGCAGAGGCCGGTTACCTGCCATTGTCAGATGCTGGAGATCAGTCAGTGGGTAAGATCTGCTCTTGTCTGTTGGCCCTGCTTCTTCACTCCCTTGTGGTCGCTGATTGGCCCCTGTCAAGAGAGGTTTATTGTATTCAGCCATAGGCCATTACAAGTCACAAACAACAAACAAAACAGATTGGCCCCTGTTGGAAATAGGATGCTGGACTAGATGGGCTGTCGGTTGGATACAGTACAGCTATTCCTACGTTCCTATGAAATGTAGTCCTGCATGCTTCATAGCCCCAAGGATTGAGAATATGGATATTCACAAGTTGGTGGTGGGGGACAGCAACACATTGAAAATATTTGCTGTACATTGCATTTTTGGTGAGTACTTACTTTCCAATGGAAAAATGTGCCATCAGAATTGAAGGCATGGCTTATTTAGTTTGGCCTTGGTGGGAATTCAGTAAAACTTGGTGAAATCCTCAAATGTTGGAGGCAGGGGGTTGCATCCCTGCATTCAAGGAGAGGTTGTTTAAAGACATCTTTGCACAGAAGAAACAAGGTATTTTATTTACTTTCCCAATGGGGGCACAAAGTGTCTTACATCATTCTTCTCTCCTCCATTTTTTTCCTTACAACTACCCCTGTGATGTAAGTTAGGCTGAGATTGTGTGATTGTGTGTTTACCCAACACACTTCCATGGCAGAGAAGGGAACTGAACCTGGGTCTCCCAGATCCTAGTTTGTCACTCTAGCCACCACACCATACTGGCTCACCATACCATACTGTGCAGGATTTGAGTCCGGTATCACCTTAGAGCCCAACAGCATTTTCAGAATGTAAGCTTTTGCGAGGCAAAGCTCCCTTCATCAGATACAAGGAGGAGTGGACATCCCTGAGCCTTTATATCTCAGTCAAGAGCACTGCCGGTGCCAGGGTTTCTGGCACCTGTGGCCACTCTCCCATGCGCACGTGCACCTGTGGACTGCGTGATGTCATCATCACGGGATGACATCATCACGCAGCAAAGCTGGGGCCATTGGCTGGCGGGTGGCTGGGGTGGTGCGAGGAGGCTGCCCACGCTCCGCACACCACCCCAGCCACCTGCTGTGCCTGGCCCATGGCTGCTGTGCCCAGCTGGGGGCGTGTGGCGGTGGCGGTGCGGGGCTGGCCAGCTACAGCAGCAGCTGCGGGCCAGGCACACCAGCTCTGTGGTGTGCGCCCCCACCCCCAGCACCTCCTCCAGCGCCCCCTCCAGCCCTGCAGCACCCATGGAGCCCACCTCACTGCCTCAATGGTGGCACCAGCCCTGGTCAAGAGGCTGGAGGGGTGAAGCAGAACCAGGAGTCAGGAGGTAAATGTACAATGCAGCTTGATTAAAGCAGAAAATAGCATTTGAAACTAGCATTGGAAATTAACATCTGGAACCCAAAACTATACCATCCTGGTATAGGGGATGAACAGGGGGTTCTTTAGGATTAAGGGTAGGCTCTGGCGGACCGGACCCTGGAGCCTCCCATCACTATTCCTGCCTGTATAGTGAGTCTAAAGTGTGCCTCCACCTTATGGTACATTGGCTGTGTGTGTGGGAAAGCAGCTATTCCCCCGCTCCCTTTTCTGTCTTAGATCCTCAGGAGAGGGCAGTGAAGGTCCTTGGCCAAATGCCCTTGGTACTTGAGGCCCAGTCAAAGTGCTTTCGTGAGTCACCCACGCAGCCGTACAGAGAAGCCCATATTCTCCAGCTTGCGATTCCATTCGCTCATGCCCACGTCCTGCCAAAATAACCATCCCAGTAAAATGGAAGGGAGTGGGTGGGGTGGGCAGGAGAGTCCCAGGACCGATGCTGAGAAAAGTCGCATTGATTCCATTGCCGGGTATCGAGTCACGCCGGGCCAAGAGAGACCAGACGACACGGTGACCTCAAGTCAGGCACCTTTCACGAACAACTTAATTACCGTCGAATTTCAGCCCGAGAGCGCTATACAAATAAGCCAATCAGCCCTCACAGGCAGGCTCATTAAAACAGCAAAGAACAAACCCCCAAAGGTCACCTTATTAAAAGGGATTAGACTTTTCCAGTTAAAGCTGTCAATGCTTCCTGGAGCCAGCCAGAAAAAAAAAATCATATTGCAAGCTTTTCTTTCCCCAAACGGGGTTTAAGACCGAACTTTTGAAAATGGATATGGCATATACCACGTCCAACAAGGACTTCAAGGCAATGTAAATCATTGGAGGGAGGCAATATGTATAATAACAACAATAATAAAAAATTGTTCAACTCAATGGTGCCACTATGGTGGAAGAGGTGAAGTTGCCTTTTACTGGAGCATAGGGGAGAACTTTAACACTACCTACTACCTGATACTTTTAACTAAAAATGCCAAGTATGGAACCAGCAGCCTTCAGCATGCTGAGCAGATGTTTTACCACTGATCCACAGGCCCTCTAGATGATAAGGCATATTCTGGTCCATTCCACCTCTGGTTACCTTAAGTCTTGGTTTGGTTTGAAAGAAGCCCGTGAATGATACAATTGTAGGACATGACATCTGTATTCATATGAAAGGAGTTGCAGATATGTTCTCGAGAAAGCAGCGGGAAATGAGGCAACAAGAAGCCAGGCTCCTCATTGGACAATGTCTGGGCAGTGTCTGCCCAGGGAGAAAGTTGCAGCTGCCCGCCCCCAAAGATCGTTGAGAGCAGGCTTGTGACTGGAGGAAGGATTTGCAAAAGCTGCTGCTGCTGCCGGCTTTCTCTGGCTCTTCAGGCAGCAATTCTAACAGTGAGGGGAAGGACACTTCGACTTCAGTTCCCAGGAAAACTTGCGAAAACGATCAAGTGTTCTCCACGTGAAAAAAGTCACTTGTAGCTTGGCTCTGAATCTTCAGCAGCTCATTCAACAAGAACAGAACCTTTATTGGCATAACCGTAACAGTGTCGAAAACAGGCATAGCAGCTCATTCAAAGCGCACACCCTGAGGCGCAGCTGTTTCTCTAGTTCCTTCCCGCTTTCTCCTTTCCCTTCCCCTTCGCTTTCCTCTGTCATTATTCCATCCCATCCCCACCCCCAGTCCCACAAAACAAGTCTATCACTTTTCCTTCGCTCCTTTCCAGTTTGTGAGGCGACAGGCAGGAGATGGGGGGGATGCTTGGCGTGCATGCGTCCTCCCAGCCCTCCCATTCAGTTGCTCCACGGCACACGCCCCTGTGCCCCCTCCTGTGCCTCTGCACTGGAGGTGATTGCCAGACCTGCCTCCATAGACACGCTGGTCTTGTTCCCCACCATACAGTTTGAAAGTATGCCAACCAGCTTTGCAGATATACAGTAAGGCCATTTCCTCATGTCCGACTCCTTAGAGGTGTGGTTCACCCTTGGAACTGTGGTGGCTTTTCCTCAAGCACGCATGTGTTATCGTTTGCCAACCGTGTGCATATTATTATTAATTTTTATACCAGGTTTTCTGCATATTTACCAGGATTGCATTTGCAGCAATGTTTTCTTTTGTTGTGGGTTTCCAGTTGGGTTTTTTTTTTTGCTTTTTCTGGCATATAAATTTGAAGCATTTCTGAAGCAACTTCCTATTCCTCTCAATCTCTACCCAGTTCTTCCCTCGAAGCACTTGCTCTTCCTTCTTCACATTTCTGTTCAGCCACAGAAGCCTGCTTGCAATAGTAGCTGCATGTAATTGTGCATGTGCGAAATAAAAAAAAAAATAGAAGGGGGACGGGCGCTTTTAGACTATGATGATGACAGTGCCTGATCTCCCCTGCAAAATAGGGGGAGGGGGGTTGGACTGTTTGGAGGTTGTCCTGCAATCTCACAACCAAAGTTAACTGCTTGTGGGTACTGCATGTGGAGGATGAGTTGTCGGGGCAACTCAGCAAAACACAGACCTAAAGCGGGAAAAAAGCAGGAACAACGGGCTGTGCGGAAATGGTCTAGCTCAGGATGTAAACTTTCATATGCTTCTTACATTTGTTTTGTACCTGTGTAATAGGTGAGACTGAAGGCCAAGCAACAAGTGACGAATGACACTTGAATGGCAAGTGGATCGAGTGGAGAGCAAGTGAACAGGGAGGAATACCCTCAGGGCCAAACTACAAGTGACGAATGACACTTGAACGGCAAGTGTATTCCTCCCTGTTCACTTGCCCTCCACTTGCTCTCCACTCAATCCACTTGACGTTCAAGTGTCATTTGTCACTTGTAGCTTGGCCCTCAGTGACTCGCCAGTGGTATAGTGTGTGGGGGGGGGGGCAAGAGAGGTGGTTGCCCCGGGCACATAATTTTTTGGGGGGGGGTGCCATGGGATGCCATGCTGAGGACAGCTTACATTCTGTGGGAGGTCACCCACGGCACCCTGGCCGCCTGCCGTGCCAGTAGGGCAGCCGGCTTGCTGGGCACTGAGCTGGCTATCCTGCAGCTGAGGAGCACACCAAGCAAGCGGCGGCAGCGCGGGCAGCTGTGGTGGAGGGCTGCCTGATGGGGGCGGGGAGGTGACTGGCCTGATTCACGAAAGCACTCCCGTGCCCTGCGCGATAGTGTCACTTCCAGTGATGTAATCACACAGTCCCAGGAGCGCACGTGTACTTTGCGTGCACGTGTGTGGAGCCCAGGAATTGCCCCGGGCACTCCAAACACACACTACACCACTGTGACTCCCATGATCATGGATAGAGGGACTACAACTCCCATAAGCAAAATATTGTAGAGAACATGCACTATGATAAATATCAAATATTGACTTTTTAAAAACAGTTTTTATAAATAACTTCCTATTTTGTTCACGTTTTATTTAAATAACTGGCTGCAGAGCAGCGTGCAGCAATGACAGGTTGGGGAGAAAATAGGTCTTCCACACGTGTCTTTTTGCATGTGTAAGATACACACATGTGTAAAGTGTTGCCAGTTGCCCTTTAATGTATTGTTTGAACATGTGGGAAGTAAATTTCCAAATACTAAAAAAATTGGCTCCTTGCTTGCTGGGCAGAATGTGAGTTTTGAGGTGTCCCACCTTTAGAGTCTTCTGTTACCTCCACCAAGACACTCCAGAGTCTCTCTTGTGTACCCACACGCTCTTTAAGTCTACCTGAAGGCCTGTCTCAGCTTCTATGTATAGCAGCTAAGCTGCAATCATAAGAACATTTTCCCAGGAGTAAACCCAATTTAATAAAATGGGACTTACTTCTGCATAGATCCAGTTAAGTTCGTTCCCCCTAGGAGTGCAGGTACTTTAAAAGGGACTATAAGAAAAAAAAATGTTTAAGGGCCTTGTTCCTACCTAATTGCTTTCTAAGGCAAAATAAATAAATAAATAGATAGATAAATAAATAAATAAAATAATAAATAAATAATAAAATAAAATAATACATAAATAATAAAATAAAATAAAATGTGCATTTGGGGATTGACACCAGCACTAGGGATCCCCTTCCCTCGGTGGGGTTGGGGAACTCCCCGTTTTCACCCTCCACCCCCGTTATTACTTACCTGCCACTGGGAGGGGGGAAAGGTGCGGGAAGGCGCTTCCAGGGTATGTTCCTGTGGTGGTGCAACAATGGGAGGATAAGGGGACCTGGCAACCGTAATAAGAACTGTCTTAAGGTAAAAGAGACAGAGAACTGATGCCTTTGGGGCTGTGAGTTCCATGTCAATTTTTGCTTCCATAAATATGAATTGCTTCTTAACTGCTCAGCACCCCCTCCCCGCTAGAAATCAGGTCTTCACCCCCCCTCCCGCTATTTTTGGCCCTGATCTTACCTTGTACATCCATACTTATTCCCCTCCAGCTCCAGAGAGGAGAGGGAACTAGCGCTGCCAATTCCAGCGGAGGAAATTCTTGGAGTTCTGTGGAAGTATAAACAGCGACATAGTTAATTGTTTCTTTAAACATCATCGTAATCTAATTAACGTATAGTGAGGGTCTGTGCTAGCCTGTTATAGGGAAAAAATTAGATTAACGGCCTTGTTGACGCTTTCAGTGGGCTAGGGTCCACTTCATCAGACGCGTTAGTTGAAAAAACAGTTCATTATATACTAACGACTTTTTTTCCTGAGGTCTATTAGGGGGCAGTGAGCCAAAACCCCTTTGATGCATCAGAAAGGATGCCCGAGGAGGCAAAGAAGGAAAAGGAGAGACATTTTCTGCCTGCACTGCTTTGCTGACTGGCAGGGGCTGTGGCAAGAGCAGACTCACCCTTGGCCAGCCTGGTTGGCACATACATTAGGAGGAGGAGATGGAAGAGGTGAGAATAACGAAAAGCCGAATAAACATAAAACGAATAATAGCTTTATGGAATTCGTGTGCGCTCCTAATTCGAGCACAAGATAGCTACAGGAAACTATGAGGTAAAAGGTGTCAAATTTTCTCTGCGGGCAGGCCTACGCCTTCTGTGCCAAATTCTATTTCACATTTAATTTAAAAATCCATGTAATACAACAGCGACAGTCTGTCATGGCTGGGGCGTTCCATTTGACAAAAAAAAAAGTGCTCTGTTTGCATTCATTTCCTCGGCTCTTGAGAGCCAAGTTTATCTAGAAGTGAGAAACACTCGGGGTGTTATTTTCTTTCCCCCCTCACTGTTGTTGTTGCTAGCATGGCATCAACGGAGCAGACTGTATTGGGCTCGGCCACCGTTATGGGTTCAGGTGGTTTTAATTAAATAAAATAATGTACGGGGAACTGTATGCCAGTTCAAGGGGAGCCAAGGAAAGTCAGGTTCTGCGGGCTGCATAATACAGAAGTCAAACATCAGATTCCTGGCTCAAACCAGCCTATTCAGCAGGTGTAATGTCGGAAAGAGAAGAGCATTATGAGCTTGCGAGCTGTGCACTGTGCATTCATGTGCAGTGCTACCTCCTAATCAAATGGAGATCTTTCGGAGCCAGTCTGTGTGACCTTTTTCACAGCAGCAGATACTGGGACCATGCAAAGGGAGAACTCGGGGAGAACTCCCACTCACTCATCGTCCACTGATCTTTGAAGATCTTTGATGCTATCCGCCTTTGTGAGGCTTATTTGAACTGCAGAAAAAAATTTCCACTTGAAGCCTGGCAGAAATCATCAGGTTCTACAATATTTTCATGATGCTGCTGCCGTGGCTGGGGAACAGTGTTAATCTTCTTGAAAAATATGCACTGAGGCAAAGCAAGCCAAAGGCCTTTGATATCAAATTTGGTTAGGTAGCAAAGGACCCTGAACTGGATTGCCCAGGTGAGCTTGTCAGATATCAGAAGCGAAGCTGCCATTCATCGGCTATGACTCAAGGGCAGGATTTCATTTGCTTGACCTGGAGAGCCCAGGAGAGGCGGATCCCGGCAGACCTCAGAAGCTAAGCAGGGTCGGCCTTGGTTAGTAATTGGATGGGAGACCTCCAACAAAGGCCAGGGTTGCAGAGGCAGGCAATGGCGAACCATCTCTGGTTCTCTCTTGCCATGAAAGCCCCACCAGGGGTCACCATAAGTCAACTCTGACTTGAGGGCACTTCCACCACCAAGATGTTGGTGAATCCAGATCTTGGGCTATAATCCAGATCGATTGCAGCCCAACATGGCTACCAACCTGGGAAGACTCCTACAGGCTCAGCCCGCAGGTCTGTCTAGTCCAGCATTCTTTTTCCCACAATGGCCAGACAGATGCCCCAGACGGGCACAGGTGCAGCTCCCAGAGCCAAAGTCTCCTCCAAGCAACTGGCATTCAGCTATCCCTCGCAGTCCCATTGAGCCATTCTGGATAAAATGCCCTGGATAGACCTCTCAGCCGGCACGATTCTGCCGACCTCCTCCCCCTTAAACCATCTAAGCGACGCATTGCCACCATTTCATCCCATGGCAGAGACATCACCAGGTTCATGGTAAGTTGTTCAGTCTTGAGCCAGCCCTCCAACTGCCGCCCACTCCAAGCGCAGCGGCCTCAAAAATATGACTTGAGGGCAGGATTTCATTTGCTTGACCTGGAGAGCCCAGGAGAGGCTGATCCCGTCAGACCTCAGAAGCTAAGCAGGGTCAGCCTTGGTTAGTAATTGGATGGGAGACCTCCAACGAAGACCAGGGTTGTAGAGGCAGGCAATGGCAAACCACCTCTGTTAGTCGCTTGCCAGGAAAACCCTGCAAGGGGTTGCCATTAGTCATCTAGGCCTTGAAAGCACTCTCCACCACCAAGTAGCAAAGGAAGACAGCGAGGTATGTGGCCAATGATAAGGACGTCACATATGTGGTTTGGATCTAGCCAGGGGTGCCACTGGTACAAAGGAAGGAGGAAGTCCCCCTTGGCCAAGGAAAAGACTGTGGTAACCATCATGGGAACTGTACAAACAAATATCGTGTGTGATGGGGATTCTAATAAGCAGAGGAATCTGGCAAGATTTAGCAAAAGAAAGTTGCTGGAACCAACCCAAAGGCTGTCTTATGTGCACATGATTATTATCGCATTTAAAATTTGTACCCTGGTTTTTGGCCTACTGGAGTTCACAGGGTTTTTTTAATTAAAGAAATCCAGCTGTAAAAAGAACCTTAAAATACAATATGATGAATAAGCAATTCTTCCTGAGATCTGGGTGGGTCTTTCACTGAAACAACACACATGCTGGAATCAGTCGATGACGAAAGAATGTGGCTCTTCTTTCAAGGTTATAGCTGTTTCCTTAGCAAAAGTTAGTGTTACTAACACTAGATTGGGAAATTCCTGAAGATTTGGGGGTTGAGCCTGGGGAGGGCAGGGATTGGGGAGAGGCAGGACCCCAGCGGGTTATAATGCCATAGAATCCGCCCTCCAAAGCAGCCATTTTCATCAGGGGAACTGACCTCTGTAGTCTGGAGATTAGTTGTAATTCCAAGAGATCTCTGGGCCCCATCTGAATATTGGAACCCTAGTGATAGCTATCTGTCCTGAGATAGTGCCCATATAGTCTTTTTATTTAAGAATGAATTGGGATTTGGATGTGATTCACAGCTGAAGAGCAGGGCAGAGCAGTTTGTGTATTTGGGAACAGGGTTTAGAAGCAAGAAAGAAGCTGAGAGCACAGAAAGTAAAGCGCTTCCGGAGCATCTCTCTCTCTCTCTCTCTCTCTGGCGATCTGATGTGGGGTGGCACGCCTGCTACCTTGTAGAAGTGCCTCTGTGCCTCCACTTGTAATGGAAGATGCTGTCAACCTCCTCTCCTACTTACTCACATTACGTTGTGCTTGCTCTCCTGCTTACTCACGATTATTTCAAAGTTGGTGACCGCTTATATCTACAGGTTAACGGCACAGCCATGGGCGTACGCATGGCACCACAATTTGCTAACATGGTAGACTTGGAGCAATGCATCCTCAGCTCCCATCCACTGAAACCACTCCTGTACTTAAGGTTCTTGGATGACATCGTCATCATTTGGACCCATGGGAAGGAAGCCCTTGAGAGATTCCATCAGGACTTCAACAACTTTCACTCTACTATCAACCTGAGCCTGGACCACTCTACACAACAGGTACACTTCCAGGACACCACTGGACACCTACACAATGGACAGATAAATACCGTCTTATACAGGAAACCCACCGACCAATACTCATATCTACATGCCTCCAGCTACCACCCTAAACATACTACTCGGTCAATTGTCTACAGCCAAGCCTTACGTTACAACCATATCTGCTCCAATGCTCTTGATTGGGACGCCCACTTAAGAGATTTACAACAAGCATTTTTGGGGCTACAGTACCCACCAAATGAGGTGAGGAAACAAATTGACAAGGCCAGACAAGTACCCAGAAACAGCCTGCTCCAGGACAAACCTAAAAGAACTAACAACAGAACACCACTGGTTGTCACCTATAGTTCCCAGCTCAAACCCACCCAACGTATCATATACAGCCCATCCTGGAAAACGATGCCTCTCTCTCACAAGCCCTGGATGGAGGACCTCTCCTTGCCTACAGACAGCCCTCCAACCTTAAACGACTTCTCACTAACAACCATGAATCGGCTTGTAGAGTCATCAACACAGGTACCAGACCCTGCAACAGACCCAGATGCCAATTCTGACATATCTACCCAGGAAATATGATTACAGGACCCAATGGCATCAACTACACTATTTCTGGCTCTTACAGCTGCTCATTCTCCAACATGATATATACCCTCATGTGCCAGCAATGTCCATCTGCTCTGTACATTGGACAAACCAGCCAACCTCTGTGCAAAAGAATAAATGGACACAAATCTGACATTGACAATGGCAACATCCAGAAACCAGCGGGAGAACACTTCAATCTACCAGGACATTCCATCAAGGACTTAAAGGTCACCATAGTTCAACAGAAACGTTTCAAAAACAAAATCCAATGGGAAGCTGCTGAACTGGAATTCATATGTAAATTTGACTCAGTCAGACTTGGACTGATTAGAGAGTATGAAGGTTTATCTCATTATCAGATGCAAACTGATCTCATCATCAGAAGCAACTGATTTGCATCTACTCCCCCCTCCCCTCACCACCTATATATATATCTGACCAGTTTCTTCATACCCTCCATGCATCTGACGAAGAGAACTGTGGTTCTCGAAAGCTTATGCTACAGTAAAGTTGGTTAGTCATAAAGGTGCTACTGGACTCTTTGCCACTCTCCTACAAAGAAAATCATAAGGTGCCGTTCTTGGGTCTTTTTACAGGTCAGGGGAGCATGGGACATGGAACTTTTGAAATCTGCCCAGAACTAGGGGACAGTCTCCTTGCAGAGGAGCCCCATTAAAGCAATTTGCTAGTGTCATTGTCAACAAATCTGGCAGCATGATATTGCCCCTGTTGCACCCTAGGTTTTCTGCATTTCTTGAAATCCTACACCACACACCAGTAGCACAACTGCATTCAGTCACAATGCTATGCTTATCCTCCTTCCCAGAGTGCTTTATTTCCTCTTTTGGCACATAATCTGGATGGCAACCACTAATGTTGTGTTAATTGTGCTGCAAGCAGAAGGCCTTGGTGTGTGTGTATATTGTTTGACTTGGGAGTTGCCTGGCACTTCTCTCCGCTGAAAAGCACGGAATCTCTTTTCTGTCTTCAGCAGGCAAGCTGAATGGAAGTGCCTTGTTACAGACTCATCCAAAAGGTGTTAGGATCCAGTGTGTGGAACGTTTGGATCTGTGCTGCGTTGCTCTATGCAATGACTAACTCAAGGCTGCAAGTCCAAGAATTCCCCCAGACAGAATGTTCTTGCAAGTGCCAAGCAACCCGTAACTTGCTTCTGGCCTGGGAAGACTTCTGAAAGCTTATAGGACAGACCCTTCACAATCTGGGCGCCTCATATCTGCAGGACTGTGTCTCCACAAGACAGATCTGGTAATCAGACTGGAGATTATTAGTAGTTCTCCACTGAGATCGCACCTTGGCCTTCTGCTTTCTCTGAGGCTGTACCTGTGCTGTGGAACAGCTAGGATTGCCAGGGGCCCCACGGGCCAAAGAGGGGACACAGGGAGCATTTTCCATCAAGACAGAGAGGGTGCACTGAAGCCCAGTTCAGTAAAAATTTCCCATTTGGAGGTTGTCACGTCTTCTGCGATGGTGGGACACCTCTCACCATCACCACCACTGCCTGCTGCTACTCTGTCAGCTAGTGGTAGAAAAAGGCATTTAAAAATCACCACCAGCATGACACAATTACCACAGAGTTTCTGGTGATTCCTAGAGAGGCATGATGTCACTTCCAGGTTTTCCCTGAAAGTGATATCATGCCTTTCTAGGAATTGCCAGAAACTCTTTCCCAGTTTCTGGCAATTCCTAGAGAGGCATGACATAATGATGTCACATATTCCCTGCCTCCCATGTCCCTGCCCCCAGACTTCTGCCAGTTGCCGATTCCTAGAGAGGCATGACATCACTTCTGGGTTTCCCCAGACTTCTGCCAGTTGCCAACCCTACTCACTGCTCATTAACAGACTGAAGCATTTGCCATTTATCGTTTAGCATGCATTGCAAGGCAGACGTGCGTAGCAAGTTAGGTTGATTGCTCCAGGAGCCATTAAGCGATGGGCTCATCATATTCTTGGCTTCCCAGCCCTGTCAGGTTCATGGGGAGATAATAAAATGAAGCCCACACAATTAGCAAGATACAATTTGCCCTCCAGCGACTCACCCATCTTCCTTGCCAGACCAGCTTTCGCTGCCAGGGCGCTTATCACCAATAACACCCACTGTATCACACATCTCAAGTTAATGGGGCAGGGGGATGATGGAATCCCGGGTAAATGATGCAGGTAGTCAATTATTTCTCATTACCCTTTCGTTCCCACTGAATCCCTCCTCTCCAAGTAATGGGAGGAAAGACAGATTTCCTTGTGAGAGTATTGCCTTACAAATACAAGCCCCCATTACGCAAGTCTGCCACACCACTGTTTAATTTTAGTTACAGTAATTGGTGACAGTGGACAATATTTTTGGCACTGTGTCCAATGGAACTCCTAGAATCATAGAATCACAGAGTTGGAAGGGGCCATACAGACCATCTAGTCCAACCCCCTGCCCAGTGCAGGATCAGCCTAAAGCATCTCTGACAAATATTCATCCAGCCTCTTCTTGAAAACTGCCAGTGAAGGGGAGCTCACCACCTCCCTAGGCAGCTGATTCCACCTTTGAACTACTCTGACTGTGAAAAAGTTCTTCCTAATATCCAGCCGGTACCTTTGTGCATGTAATTTAAGCCAGTTGTTTCGGGTCCTACCCTCTGCTGCTAACTGGAACAGCTCTCTGCCCTCCTCCAAATGACATCCTTTCAAATACTTAAAGAGAGCAATCATGTCCCCCCTCAATCTCCTCTTCTACAAAATAAATATTCCCAAGGCCCTCAGCCTTTCCTCGTAGGGCTCAGTCTCCAGACCCCTGATCATCCTCGTTGCTCTCCTCTGCACCCTCTCGATTTTGTCCACGTCCTTTTTGAAGTGTGGCCTCCAGAACTGCACACAATACTCCAGGTGTGGCCTGACCAAGGCAGTATAAAGAGGGGCTATGACCTCCTGCGATTTCGACACTATGGCCCCTTTGATACAACCCAGGATTTAATTGGCCTTTTATGCCACTGCATCACACTGACTGCTCATATTTAGTTTACAGTCCACTCTTACCCCAAGATCCCTTTCACATATACTACTGCCCAGAAGTGTATCCCCCATCCAGTATTTGCGCTTCCCATTTTTGTGGCCCAGATGTAATACTGTGCACTTGTCTTTGTTGAATTGCATCCTATTCACAGCTGCCCACTTCTCCAGAGTATTCAGGTCTTGTTGAATTTTAATTCTATCTTCTTGGGTGTTTGCTACTCCTCCCAATTTGGTATCATCAGGAAATTTAATGAGGATCCCGTTTACCCCTTCATCCAGATCATTGATAAAAATATTGAAAAGTACTGGGCCCAAAACCGAGCCCTGTGGGCTCCCCCCCACTGGACACCTCCCTCCAATCTGATGAAACGCCGTTGACCACCACTCTTTGGGTGCAGTCCTCTAACCAGTTCCCTATCCACTGAACTGTCCTATAGTCCAGTCCACAGTCTTCCAGTTTGCCCATCAGAATGTCATGGGGGACCTTATCAAAAGCTTTAGTGAAATCCAGATAAATACCGTCAACAGAGTTCCCCCGATCCAGTAAGCTGGTCACTCAATCAAAGAAGGAAACCAGGTTGGTCTGGCAAGATCCTAGAATCCTCCAAGCTCTCAAGTGCAAGTGTCTCTGTTTCCTCCCTGATAACAACCAACATTATCTTCCTGCTCATAAGCCTGACATAGACATTGTCTCCTACCCAAACTGGTTTTTGAATGTTATCACAGAGCTGGCACCATTTTTTTGGCAGCAGGGGGCATTCTAATGCCCCCTCCCCTCTAAAACCCCTTCCCCTCAGCACATTCCACAATTCCAGAGAATTTCAGCCAATAGCTTAGAATCATACATCAGTGATTTTGGTAGTCCTGTCTGTCTGTAGGCCAGAGACATAGCACCATGAATGAACCAGAAAGAAGCTTCTTCATACTCAGGCAATTTCCCAGGGATGCAGAAAAATATTCATTCATAAATATAACTAAAGGAAGATGTCTTCTCACTCCTGCTTGAGTTTGAATTTTGGCAGCCTAGACAAGGAATCATGTTACTGGGGCTGGAGTCAACATAGGATTGCCAGTCCACCACTGGCAACCTGTGGGACCTTTTGGAGGGGCAGGGACATGTAAATCGACATAGCTCCAAAGCCGTAACATCACTTCCAGCATGAACCATCGAGTGTCGGTGGAATCCTAGAGCATCATCCTAACAAATGGTGTCATTTCTGGGTTCTCATCACAAGTAACATTATGGCATTGGAGCTGATTCCTGCCTCCCATTTCCACCCTGTCATTCTACTGAATAATGGCAGGGATTGGGTACCGCTGGACCAATTGATCTCCAAACTACCCCTAAAGGAAATGGCAGCTTTGTAGGGTGGCCTCTATGACATTATATCCTGCTGAGGCCCCTCCCATCCCCATCCCCATCCCCCACCCTCCCCAGGCTCCACCCCCCAAATTTCCAGTAATTTTCCATTCCAGAGTTGGCAAACCCACTCAGCAATCTTGCAGCATTGTGCTATGGGGATGATGGAACGTCCTAGTTGTTTGCCCCCGCCTACGATTCTTGAACTTGCCAAAATATACGTATAAAAGATTTCAGGAGATGAGCCCCAGAGTCAGCTGTGGAGCTGCTCTGTTCCAAACATTATTAATATAATTTTTTTTATTTTAGTTCATTTTCATAGCTAGCTCTTTTAACCAGAATATTTAGCTACCACCATCCCCCTCCCCTGGTCTACTGTTGTAATCCAGTCTTACATTTAAGTAAACCTGCAGTCAATTTATGTGAAAATGATGTCCACATACACCAGTCACCCCAATAATCACCAGCTGCATTGGCTTAATGGGGTGATTAGTCTTTCTGTACCCCAATCAGTTAAGCAGCGATCCCAGATGGAAGAGGTCAGAGGAGAATTTCTCCGATATTAGCAAGAGGAACAGGGGGGAATAACTAGTAAGGAAATTGCTTGTATGCACATGTTCTTAGATTATTTCCTTCCAACTGCAAGAGCTGATCTCTGATTCCCCAGCCCCCCACCTCTGTGTCAACTGTGGCTTGGAAGCTCATGGAAAAAAAAAGGTGAACAAATAATACAATAAAAATCACATCACACCTCTTTAAAATGTAGCTTTCTCCCCCTCTCCATCCCGAAGCATAGCACAGCTGTGTTTTCCAGGGTGGAGAAATGTTCACAGCCTCACTTTGGATTCTAGTTTGCATTGGGTGGCCCCCCTCTCCAGAGAAAACGTTCAGTGTTTTTCTACTTTATGCACATTTGGAGGGATGCTCTAGTCAGCTAGAAATTTTACAATGGAGCAGCGTTGTGTGCTTGTATGTGTTTGTGTGGGCTGGTGGCGGCGGCGGTGGCAGTTAGAGAACAGCCAGTTTCACAGTACAGGTAGTGCTTCATATTTGATTAATATTTTCTATTTATAAAATTCCCTATAATTTTTAAAAAAATGTTAAAGTGTGTCTTGCTTGGCATTTATCCCGATTTCTTTACGCATGTATATTTCTTACCAAATAAAGTGGTAATGTCTGCATCCTTTTTAAAAATAAGTAAGACAGATACAGATTAGTTGCAGACATAGCACTAAATCAGGGTTTCTGATAACTATGGTTCACTTATAAAACCAGCTTGCAAACTGTATGGAACTAGGAGATCACTGGAGATCTTTTATTGTGTGTGTGTGTTAGAGTTGCCAAGTCCCTTTACTCTCCTGGTAGGGGATTGGGATGCTGGCTCTTACCTCCCCTCCTTCCCCTTTTCTTCCTTGCGCTCCTGGCTGGCATGATGACATCACTTCTGGGAAGTGACGTCATCACGCGGGTCAAAGGGTGGCCTATAGTGCTCTCATGCTCACCCAAGGGCTAAATTGCCCCCCCCCCGCAGGACCTGATTTGGCCGAAACAGGCCTGCTGCGGGGCGTGGAAGCATGCTGCTGTGGGGCACGGGAGCGTGCCGTACCCCCGCTGTTTAGGGGGGAGGGGGTGGGAGCAGGGTATCCCCTGCCCCTGGTGGGGGAATGGCAAGTCTAGTGTGTGTTTTAGTGCTACTATTTTACTTTGGTATTTAACTGCTTTCCCCCCTGAATTTTGTGATTTTATAACTAATGAGTATTTATGGTTTTAGTATTGTTAATGTTCATGGTTTTAGGTTTATGTTTTTGTTTAGTGTAGTATAATGACTGGAGTGTAGAATTGGGATCCGGAAGGCTCACTCTGAATGTCCACTCTGCCATGGAAGTTTCCTGGGTGACCTTGGGCTAGTCACATGCTCTTAGCTTAACCTACCTCACAGGATTGTTGTTATGATAAAATGGTGGAGAGGAGAATGATGTAAGCTGCTTTGAGTCCCATTGAGGAGAAAGGCAGGGTAGAAATGAAGTAAATAAATACTTTAAAAAATATCTCTGCAAGCCATTCTGAGCACAATAACAGGTGACATTATGCCATTCTGCTCAGCTCATAGGAACATGTTTCTCTTCTTGTATCAGAGGAAGATTCCTTGGTCAGGAGAAACATATTCATGTTAGCTGAGCAGAATGGTAGGTTGAGGAAAAACTGGGAGCCAGTTTGGTGTGGTGGTTAAGAGCAGCAGGACTCTAATCTGGACAGCCAGGTTTGATTCCTCACTCCTCTGCTTGAAGCCAGCTGGGTGATCTTGGGTCAGTTACAGCTTCTCGGAGCTCTCTCAGCCCGACCCATCTCACAGGGTGATTGTTGTGAGGATAATAATTAACACACTTTGTAACCGCTCTGAGTGGGCATTAAGTTGTCCTGAAGGGTAGTATAGAAATCAAATGTTATTATTATTAACACGTATAGCAAGAATATATAACACTTGTTTAGATACATGAGATTCAGAATTGGGTTAATCAACACTGTGGAAGATTTAGAGGAGACCAGCCACTGAAATTTTCAGGTTGAAATTTGGGGGCTGGAGAATAGCAGCATTCAACCCCAATTCTATTTTTTGAACACGGCATGCATGAATTCTATGGGTAAATCTTATCATGTGTAACATGCGTTGGGGAGTTAAAAGGCATGGAAGGAGCTGCTGTGAGCCAGAAAGCCCAAAATGGGGCCTCCGAGTAATGATTATGGGATGTTTAGACACAGACAGAAAGAGGAACAGAGGTTGGCTCTTTGGCCCTGACAACTTTTGACAGCTTTCCCTTACAAAGCACAGAGGGATTTGTACGGTATCTGTGGGCTGAATTTCTATATCTTGTTCCCATTCTCAGTTTCGCTAATTAGCAGACCGGTGTGGCTTCACGTTATGGGGCTGTCACGCCGGGAATGCTCTGACTGACATATGATCTTCTGGGAGAGAAAGAAAGAGTACAGTTTATTAATGTGTGCTTTAATGCTTTGCACTTGGACCCGGTAGCGGCTTTCAGCAGCCTCGTCCATCACAGAGGAAGAAAGGGCTAGTTAAAGCTCACAGGGCATGTCTGTGAAACAGAAATACAGAGACTTGAGATGGGAGAAATCTGCAGTGTTACTTAAGGACAATAAAAAGGAGAAATGGGGGGGCATGAAGAATGGATAGGATATTTCCTGCCCTGCTGCACCCCCAGCTTTGCCTCTTTCTGTGTAGGAAGAAAGGGGGTAGCTAGGGTTACCAACCTCCAGGTGGGGTCTAGAGATCTCCTGGAATTGCAACTGGTTTCCAGACAATAGAGCTTATCTCCCCCGGAGAAAATGGCTATTTTGAAGGGTGGACTCTGCATTATCAGCTGGTGCGGTCCCTCCCTTCCCCAAACCTTGCCCTCTCCAGGACTCACCCCACAAAATCGCCAGGAATTTCCAAACTTGGAGCTGGTCATAGGCACGGCTTTTTTTCTGGGAAAAGAGGTGGTGGAACTCAGTGGGTTGCCCTCGGAGAAAATAGCCACATGGCTGGTGTTCCCGCCCCCTGATTTCCAAACAGAGGGGAGTTTAGATTGCCCTCCGTGCCATGGCGTGGAGAGCAAACTAAACTCCCCTCTGTCTGGAGATCAGGGGGCGGGGCCACCAGCCATGTGAACATTTTCAAGAGGTTCCGGAACTCCGTTCCACCATCTTCCAGCTGAAAAAAAGCCCTGGTAGGGGTTGTCCACATAGAAATATGGTTCTTTTCTGGACCTTTACAATAGGCAGTAGTTAAGTCTTTTTTTAAACATTCGATTTATACACCGCCCTTCAGGACAACTTAATGCCTTCATTACGGAACTCCCTCCAAAAGGTTATTAGTCTGTCCCCTTCTGTTTCTGTCTTCTGCTGGTGAGTGAAGACTTCTTTGTTTCATCTGGCATTCCCTCAATGATCCCTCCTTTCTGCCACAGGGGTTATTTTGCTTTATTTTTGTTTTGTTTATGTCCTGGGAGTGACGTCGTTGCGCCACCATGAGAGCACTCCCGCACTTCGCAGTGAGTCGAGAAGTGAAAGTGAGTGCCAGGTCCCACCTCCCGCTGGGAGGGTAAGGGGATCTGGCAACCCTACCTGGACCTCCTTTGCCACCACTTTTTCTAAGTGTTCCTCATGAACCTGAGAATTGGGTGTTGGCAGAATGACTTTGCAGCAATCAGTACACTGAATAGATCTAAGATTAACAAAAGCTTGATTATTAGAACTCACAAACCTGGATAGGAAAGTGGAGAGATATGCCTAGCTTCCTAGGTAGCTGACAGAGAGTGAAGTGAGGAACATTCTAGAAGAACAGCCTAAGTTTAGCCGTCTGCAAACAGACCAAGGCAAAAGGTCCTTAAGAAAGAAAATACTCCCCCTACAGTCCTGTCTGCCAAGAGCTTTATGCCCCCTTCAGGATGTTCTTTTCTTCATCTTTGAATATGAGACAGTACAATATTGCAACATCTGGGAGGGGCAGGGACAAGAACAACAACATTCGATTTATATCCTGCCCTTCAGGACAACTTAACACCCGCTCAGTTTACCAAGTGTGTTATTATCACCTTGTGAGGTGGGTGGGGCTGAGAGAGCTCTGAGGGAGCTGTGACTGACCCAAGGTCACCCAACTGGCTTCAAGTGGAAGAGTGGGGAATCAAACGCAGTTCTCCAGATTGTAGTCCTGTTGCTTGTAACCACTATACCAAACATGAAGAGGCACTGTTGGCAATTGTATGACATAGCTTCTGGGCTTTCCTCAGAAGTAATATCATCCTGTTACCAATGGAATCCCCCTCCGATTTTTGTACCACTGGCTTCAGGAGACCCCTTGTGAGAGACTGGCAGCCTTGCCAATGAAAGATACATTTGAGACTAGATGCTAACTGTTCAACTTCGTCATGCCCAAGGATGGCTTTCTGATGATAGTCTCTTTAAAAGTCAAAGGAATGGTACCTCCCAATGAAGATTTGTTGATAACTGGCGACATACACAGTGCCAGAGGTTTTCTGGCAGATTTCCCAATCCAAGGTGGACACAGATTAAGAGAAAAGGTACAAAGTTTCACACTGCAGTGTCCGGTCCACATTTTGAAGACAACGAGAAATCTTATAACCATTCAAAACTAAGGTGGAGTCTAAGTTGGAATGAATATGAGTGATTTATCCATAAAAGTGCTTTGCCATGGCGCTGCCAGTTGGTCTGCTATGGACAAGGATTCCTTATGTCTAGAAAAGATGGATGTCAAGGAGAAGCAATCAGGCCTAGTCTTCCCTATGAAATGCTAGTTTTCTATATGCAGTTTTACATCAAGGAGAAAAATCCAAATGATGTGAATCATCCTCAGCAGTCTAGAGTAGAGATGGGCATGAAGCGGAGAAAAAATAAACTATGTGGTTCGTGGTTCGTCAAATTTTATGAACCATGAACCACAAACTTTCATGAACCTGCCCCCTGGTTCGTGAACCGTTCGTTTGGTTCATGAAAACATCACATCCAGGTCAGAAAATTGTCACTTCCGGGCCAGCAGAAGGTCACTTCCAAGTCAGCAGAAGGTCTGTAGGAAGTCCATCCCCTGTTGCCTAGGAAACTGATTGATTGGCACCAGGATGTCTGCAGTGACGAACCAAAAAATGAACCAAACGAACCAGCCTAAAGTTTGTGGCAGATCATCAGAAATGGGATCTGACGAACCGCTGGCTTGCGAACCACAAACCGGCCTGGTTCGTCATGAATTTTGGTTCATATTTTAGTTCATGCCCATCTCTAGTCTGGAGTGCTACATGCCAGATACAAGTTTACGGCTCTAACAGGAATTAAGTAATTCTCTCAGTCTCTGTTCCACACCTGCACTGTGGGTTAATAATGTTTGGTCTACCTTGCAAGGTTGTAGAACTGATTATTTAAAAAGTAAACACAGTGCTTTTTTATGCTGGGCTACAGCAGTGTTCCATATTGTTCTTCTTAAATGTGCAAACAAAACTTATTCGCTTCTAGCACAGTTAATTGTGTTTTCACCTATTTGTTTTCTTACCACTTGCAAGTCAAATCCAGAAGCCCAGCCTGTGGAAGAAGCATTGGCTAATGCTGTGCAGGATGATAAATAGTGAACAAACAAGGCCAGAGTAGCCCCATGGATAATGGATGTCCCTTTCCAATGAATGGACACCAACTCTCAGGGCTTCCTTTCCAACTTGCTAACTGTCCTCTCCAGTGGTAAAAAATGACTTTCCATTTCCAACCTATAATGAGAGCAAAATGGAGCAAAGATGGATGAGCTGGGGCTCCGTGTAATCCGTTACGGAGCTGGGTCCATAAGCAGTTCATTTGTCTCTCTTGCTCGAATGGCAGGTCCAGAGTAAAACGTGTAATTGTCTTAAACCCTGACTGGGCTATGTAGGTTTCAGTAAAGGAATTGCCAGTCTTTTTTTCATTCCAGCTGGTTCCCAGCTGCTTTTTAAAAAGAAAACGTCCTGTGTGATATAGAAGCGCACATTTGTAGCAAATCCATTTCTCACAACCACAGCCCCAATTTTTTTGTCTGGGTCAACCCGAGTTTTTCAGGAAATCGTTTATTTGGCTGAAAAAGGGTCCCCTGCTTTCACTCCCTGAATGTATTTATGTCATTTATTTATGGCATCGTTGTTCTGGAATATAAAGAAATTTACCACGTGGCTATTGCTTGTGGCACACAGCTGAGAGCGAGTCACTTTCTGAGGCACCAGAACTGCAACCACATCTGGTTCCTTGGATGCTGACTGGAAGGCGTGTGAAGCTGAGCAGATTTTTGTTGTAGGTCTACGCAGGGGCTTAGATGACATTCTTTTTTATGAGAATTTCCTGAAGTGTTGGCCAAGAACCAAAAGCTAGACGGCCATGAAAGCTCATTGGGTTTCTTGCGTGGCTGCCAAAAACCATCCTATAAATGTGGGAAAGAGACTAGATATATTATGCAGTGAGAATTTCCAGAGGCCACACTACCTGGGTTAGTTTACTTTGCAGGAGAGAGCCCTGACAACTTAGGACATTTTAATTTTTTTTTTTACTTCATCATTTCTTTTAATTCTGCCGACTCTTAACAGTTGCTTCTGAGGTGGCTTCTCGGGTATAATTCAAATAATCAATACAATATACCAAGGTTGTCCAGCATATAGGACAACAAGTGCAAGATCTTTTACACATGCACTGACAGGGAGACAAAGGACACTTGACTATAAGACCACACAGAAAGTAAGTCACTTGAGCATCCCTGTGTAAGATGTCTTGGGAAGAGAGACTCGTCAACTCGAGACCTGTCTTTTTCCCTAGTGGAGTTTGAAGCAGACTCGATGAGATTTTTGAGGAAATACAGAAGCCTGCCTTTCCCAGTTAGGCCTCCATGCCCATATCCCCTCCCTCCCCTGCCATGCTTATTAGGGCCAAAAATGTGTCATGATTTCTAGCCACAGAAGTGTAGTTTGACCTTTTGGATAGCCACTGTAATTCCGGAATTTTAATACTGGCCTACTTAAAAGGGTTATTGTCAGAGCTCATTTTGAGTGGGAACGCGTAGGAACGCAGTTCCTCAAAGAGGTCACATGTCAGGTGGCCAAGCCCACCTGATTCTCGGCCACTTTGGGCCTGTTTCAACCTAGATTGGGGCTGAAATGGCCTGGATCAGGCCTCTGACAGTTGGTGGATCACTCTCCCACTCAGCAGCGGCCTGATCCTGACCATTTTAGGCCCCTTTTCGGCCATTTTCAGCCCCCTTTTGCCATTTTGGGCCCAATTTCAGCCCTGAATGGCCAGGACTGGGTCCAAAACAGCCGGGATAGGTGATGTCAGGGGGTGTGGCATATGCAAATCAGCTATGCTAATGACACACTTCCGATGATGTCAAGTGGTGTGGAATATGCTAATGAGTTGTGCTAAAGATGAGTTCCTCCAGCTCTTTTTCTACGAAATGACCCCTGGTTATTGTAATGCTTATATGTGGTAAAGTCCCTTCTAACTTATGGTGACCCTATGAATTAATGACCAAAACACCCTGGCATATATCACCCTTTCTCAGGTCTTGCAAATTGAAGGCTGCGGCCTCCCTTATTGTAAGGTTTACCACAAATTAATGTAACCCTGACCCTTCTGCGCTGCTGTAGCACAGTGGTTAAGTGGTTCGGTTGCGAATCATCGCTCTGCTGGTTCGAATCCTGCTACTGCCATGAGCTCAATAGGTGGCCTTGGGTAAGTCACTCTTCTCAGCCCCAGCTTCCTACCTGCATTGTGGGGATAATAACAACCCTAACTTGTTCACTGCTCTGGGTGAGGCACTAATCTGTCTTGAAGAGTGGTATATAAGCACAGTTATCATCATCATCATTATTCGAATTTCACACAACATAATCAATAATAAATAAAGACCATGTTATCATTGATTGGCCTTGCTGAGCTGATACAAGTTTCCACCAGAGACCTGAGTATCAGCCAGGTATCGGTGTAATATGTACGCTGTTCCAAGTAACGCCGTCTTTTGCAGTTCTGTAGATGTTACATCAGAAAGCTGCAGATTTTCCATATAAGTTGCAAAGCTTTTCGAAATAATTCCCAGTGCCCTGATGACAATGGGGACTACTGTTATATTCTTCACCCATAGTCGGGTGGGTTCTATTGCCAGATCTCAATATTTAATCATTTTTTCTTGTTCTTTTTCTTTGACTCTGGCATCCCCCGGAATTGCAACGTCAATTATCCAAGCTTTTTGATTTTCCACAACTGTTATGTCTGGTGTATTGTGTTCAAGGTGTCAATCAGTTTGTATTCTAAAATCCTGTAAGATCTTAACTTGATCATTTTCTAGCACCTTTTCCATCTGATGTTCCCATGAATTCTTTGATACTGGCAAGTTATACTTTTTACTCAATGACCAATGAATCAGCTTTGCAACCCAGTCATTTATCGTTATCGTCATCGTCATCATCATCGTCATTGTCATTGTCATCGTCATCGTCATCGTTATTGTCGGTATCGGTATTGGTATAGTTCAAAACACAATCAACAATAAGCAGAGGTCACCTGTTATTATTGATTGGCTGATACAAGCTGTTATTACTACTACTACTACTACTACTACTACTACTACTACTACTACTACTACTACTACTACGTGAAGCTCCTTTTACAGTACTATAGGGATGCTAATAACCATCACAGAATTTTAAAATGTTTTAAATGCTTCTGTAAAAGTATCCCTTTTGGCCTAACATTCCAAAATGTAGAATTTGGGTTGCTGTATAGTAGTCAATTTTTTTTTAAGGAGATTGTTTTAAATCAAAATGAAGCCAAGCTGGTGAGACACAGATGAGGACAAAGTACAGAAAAATGGGCCATCTGGGGAGCTGTCCTGCCAAGAAGAGAAAAAGCAGAAATGTTAATGGGAAACTTGTTTCACCCCCCGCCCCTACACACACACTCCCTGCACCCAGGCTTTGCAAGAAGTGCTGATCCTCTGCGATTATTTTTGACATGCAAAATCAATACACAGTTTTACTTATTTCCCAGCTTTAAAAAAAAATCCAGCTGTTGAGAAAAGCATCCCCAGCCAATCCTGCCTCTTTTCTCGGGAGAGTTTTTAAATTACTGCCTCTTGGCTGTTTGATGACCATAATGGTAGACGAGGGAACCTAGGTTCACATGCAATCTCCTAAAAATGCTCATTCGGGATTTTTCCTTAAATCACAAAATGGCTTCCAGTTGCTGTAAACAGGATCCTTCCCCTCAACTAGGCGGTCCAGGTGGTTCCCAGCAACCTGTCTCCCTCCTTGATGAGGAAACAGCCGTCGGCTTAAATAATGAGTGATGTTCACCAGGTGTGTCCTGAAGATTTCCCTCTTCCTGCCCCCCTCCTCCAGTTGCCAGTCCCAAGGGGCAGCTTAATGACAATTGCTTCTCAGTTGCATTTTCGGTGGAAATTTGCACTGCCTAAAAATAGAGTTATTACGGGAAGAGCAAAAATGGGGAAAAAAATTCTCTTGAATTTTCAGTCTGCCTTCGTATCATGGGCCGTTTCCACACAGCTTACCTTGTTGTGGAAAATAGCGAAATCTTGCGCGAAATCACACGAGAAGACGCTGTTCTCGTGTCTTCTTGTGCAATAACAGCATCTTCTCACGTGATAACAGCACCTTCTCGCGAGATTTCATGCAAGATCTCGCTATTTTCCACAACAAGGTAAGCTGTGTGGAAGCGGCCATGGTCTCAAGGTCAGTTAAAAATTAGGGAAGAGCTGCGGCTTAGTGGCGCAGAACTTCCCAGGTTCACTCTCTGTCATTTTCAAGTAAAAAGACTAGGAAAAGGTGATGTGAAAGACCTCCATCTCCAGTTAAAGAACCTGGCAGGAGATGATGTGGAGTCTGGCGAGTGGCTGCTAGCCTGCATAGTCAATACTGACCTTGATGGTCCAAGGGTCTGATTCAGTATAAACTTCATGTGTCTCTGTGTTGATAAACTGCTCAGCCAAGTTGAAACTTGGTAGGGTACTACTGGAGGTACAAATAAAAGCAGCTGTTGATAGAAACCTGAGCTTAGGAGGACTTTAAGCTTTGAGTCCCTGTCACTAACAGACTGACAGCTTGTTACAGCACAGAAAGGCGGCTTAATGTTTTTGTTTCTCGCTGGGCCTCACCATCAATATCTCAAGGTGTATTAATGTGTCATTCTTATCTTCCGATTACAATATCATCCAAAGCTTGTTGGATCTACAAAGCATGGTGGAGTGAACCTTTGGGAGGGGGGAACGTATTAAATCAGAAAGGTGTGCATCAGTCCTGGGCAAGGAAGGCCTCATTTGAATATAAGAGAGTGCTACTCTGGGAAAGGATGAAATACCATGAGTGGGGGATTGTGAACAAGGTTATAATTCCATTGTGATGCTCCGTTAACATCCTAAAGTCCTTTCAGAAGAGAATCATAAATTTTTCACTGCAGGCTTCAAAGACACTAGCTAAGCCTAAAGCATGCTAAAAGGAGCTGGTACACTGACACCCTTTTAGCTTGAAGAATTTTATATTCCACACTAAAAAAAAGGGGGGGGGGACCCTTCTCCTTGAAAGGTTTTTGCATTTTAATAGGAACAGGGTCATCATAAATATATTCTTAAAAGCGGTGTTTGGGCTTCTCTTTGTCTCTTCTGCATTATATATTATTCTGTAGCAATCAGTGCTTTTATTTTCTTCCTTTGAAGGCTGGAAACATTAAATTCAACTTTATATTTCTTTAATGGGTTTCTTTTGGGAACATGGCATAAGAAAAACAGTTATGGAGATCGCCGAGGGATGATTTCTCTAGAACCGGAAAGGAACCCACAACCCCGGCGCTGTTATTTATACTGATGAGACTTTGAAAAGCTCTTAACAGGAGAATTGTGCCTTTTATACCCGATAAATATAAAGCACAACATCTTGCTAAAGCCCTGGCGGACTCGGGCATCTATTTTAGCATGAGGATGATTGCTACAGAGAATGTGCAAAGTACTGGGCCTGCATTTGGAAAGCAAAGTGTAAGAACTGCCTTGCAAGATATACCCAAAGTCCTCCTTGCCCAGTTTTTAGCTAGTGTTGTGTAGTGGTTAGAGTGTTGGACTAGAATCTGGAAGACTCAAGTTCGAATCCTCTCTATGCCATGGAAGCTGGCTGGGTGACCTTGGGCCAGTCACACAGTAGTCTCATCCTAACCTAGGCTGTTTCTGCAGGTCCTTATAGGGATGGCCCACTCACAGAATGCTGGCAGCTTTCCCCCAGGATTCCAGATGTCTCAGTATGTAAAACGATTGCAGGCTGTTTGGTTTCTGTTTTTTCATTACCTATTCTGGGTCTGCACTTTCCCACAGTCCCAGAAAAGGTGCCAAAAAAAGATACCAAACAGCCTGCGACAGTTTTGCAAATAGAGATGTCTGGAATCCTGGGGAAAAGCTGCCAGAGTTCCATGAATGGGCCATCCCTATAAGGACACGCAGAAACGGCCCTACCTAACAGGGTTGTTGTGAGGATAAAATGGAGAATGGAAGAAATGAGAGATACTTTGGGTCCTCATTGAGGAAAAAAGATGAGGTATAAATGAAGTAAGTAAGCAAAAAAGAAAATAAGTAAAAATGAATAAATAGCATATATGCAAGTCCTGGCTAAACTACCAGCTGGCCAGATGCGTGTTCCCTTCTGTTCTTGAAGACAGCCCTGAAGAACACCCACTTTGTCCTAGCTCTTTAGATTTGCACCCAGTCAATCAAGCCACAGCAGTAGACTTGCCAACCTCCAGAAGGGCCTAGAGTTCTCCAACTGACCTCCAGAAAACGGAGATTGGATCCCTTGTAGGAAATGTCTGCTTTGGAAGATAGGTCCCTCCCGTCTCCAAATCCCACCCTTCCCAGACTCCACCCACAAATATCCAGAGGTGGCAGCCCTACACAATGGGGAAATTAGATAGCAGCAGGGTGGTGGTGGTATTGCTCCTGGGTAGAGGTGGTCCGGAAAATGGACCAACATTTTGCATGGTCTGGCCGGTTTGTGGGACTTGCTTTTTTCACAAATTTTGGTCCATTTGGGCCAGTCTGTTAGTCCATGATCCATGAGTCCAGACATCCTGGCACCAATCTATCAGTTCCCTAGGCAATTGAGAGGACGTCTGCAGCCCTTTTGCAGCCCTTAAAATCTTAATAGGCAGCTCTGCCTGCCAAGCAGAGAGCTCCCATTCTGCTCTATGGAGAAAGGAACAAGAATGAATTCCCTAGACAATAGAGGAGTGGATGTTCTGCAACCAATCTTAGCCCTCAAAATGTAGATAGGCAGCTCTGCCTGCCAACTAGAAAGATTTCATTCTACAAGGGAGGGGTGGATGTTCTGTAGCCAATCTTAGCCTTCAAAAACTTCATAGGCAGCTCTGCCTGCCAACCAGAGCGCCCATTCTGCTCTATGGAGCAAGGAGCAAGAATGAATTCCCTAGGCAATGGAGGGGTGGAAGTTCTGCAGCCATGGCAACACCAATCTTAGCCCTCAAAACGTAGATAGGCAGCTCTGCCTGCCAACCAGACAGCTCCCATTCTGCTCTATGTGAGCAAGAAGAAAGAATTAATTCCCTAGGCAACGGAGGGGTGGAAGTTCTGCAGCCATGGCAACACCAATCTTAGCCCTCAGAACTTTGATAGGCAGCTCTGCCTGCCAACCAGAGAGCTCCCATTCTTCTCTATGCAAGCAAGGAGCAAGAATGAATTCCCTAGGCAATGGCTGGAAAGGTGTCTGTGTGGTGAGTGAGGGAGCTCTTCTCCCACCATTTTCGGTTTGATTTTGCCTCATTGCAAGTTTTTGGTACTGTTAGCCCATGCTAGTCAATTGGCATTTGCAACTTCAGTATCTACTGGAAGTTTCATGGGGGTGGCTACTTTGGGGGTCTGTAACTCGGACGTCCAAAATGCAATCTTGACCAAACTTGGAGGGTGGCTGGAGGAGAGGCTGCTGAAGATTCTCTGCAAGTTCAGGCTGTCTGGGTGTGAAGAGGGCAGAGCCAGGGCTGCTGGAAATGATGGACCATGGACTGATTAACCGGTCTGTGAACGGGGCTGGTCCGTGAAAAGTTTGAGGTCCATGGTCCGTAAAAATCGATGGACCACCGGCCAGTGGTCAATGGGGTTTTCCCGGTCTGTGCCCACCTCTACTCCTGGGAAATCCAGGTGGGCTTAAGCCCTGCAACCCCCTGAAGTTTATGCCATTGGATTAAGATCTGGGGACCCTGACAGGTGAGCAGAGAGCAGGGTTGCCAACTCTGGTAGGAAAATTCCTGGAGATCTGCAGGTGTAGCATTTGGGGAGTGGGGGGACCTTAGTGGGATATAATGCTGCCACAGAGACCACCCTCCATATCAGCCATTTTCTCTAGGGAAACTGATCTCTGTAGTCTGGAGACCAGTTGTAATTCCAGGGGATCCCCAGGCCCTACCTGGAAGCTGGCAACTGGAGAGACTATTGATAGGATGAAGTTCAATGGCAACCTGAATTGCCGAGTCCCTGGAATTATGAGGTGGGAAAGCAACAAGCTCTGTTAACAAAAGGTTTAACAATGCAAGTCATTTCTGCACAACTTGGAATGTCTCTGTTGAATGTCTCTTAGAGCCCTTTTTGTAGAGAGACAAGGCAATTATTTAAGAAGATAGCATCTCAGGACAGGCTCTGAATGCTGTTTCCTTTTACAAGAAAAACCACCTTTTGCTTGGAGCTGAGTGGCCTTGAGTAATTGTGAGGAAGGGATGCCTTATCTTTGGAACCACACACAAACGCTAATTTTACAGATCGGCAATTAATTACCCCCTCGGTGGCTACCAGTGTTTTTTTTTTTTTTTTAAATCAATCTGTAAATCAAAGGCGCAGGCTTAAATATGACATGCTAATTTTTTAAAAAACAAGGTATGCTGTCTCTGTTTATCTGTGTTTTATGATTACCTCCATTTGTAAAGCTAACTACATCTATTGGGTGGGCAGGGGCATACATGGATAACCTGAGTTTAATCCCGCCCCCCCCCCTCATTTTACATACAGTTGTTTGGAGACAGTTACATAATGAAATATAGTTTCTTGCATAAATGGTTAGGTTGTTGGAATAGGATCGGGATATCCCAGTTTCAATCTACACTCTGACCTGGGAAGCCCGCTGGGTGAACGAGAGCCAATCACTCAGCCTAACCTACCTCACAGTGCTGTTGTTGAGGATAAAATGGAGGAGAGGGGAATGAGGCTGTCAGTCTCTCCATTGGCTACCTATCATCTACCGTGCCCAGTTCAAGGTATTGGTTATCACATACAAAGCTCTTCATGGCCTTGGCCTGGCATACCTACGGGACCGCCTCCCTTCCTATGTTCCTCTGTGGCAGCTTCGCTCATCTGAACAGGGTCTCCTGCAGGTGCCAGGCTGCACACAGGTGAAGTCAGCAGCAGCCCATACAAGGGCTTTCTCTGTGGTGGCCCCTACCCTGTGGAACGGCCTGCCTGAGGTGAGGAGAGCCCCCACTCTCCTAGCTTTCTGCGAACTATGCAAAACTGAATTATTCAAAAAGGCTTTTGTATTGTATTATAGGGAGGGGCTCTCAGATGCTTCGCTAATGAGTCAAGGACCATAGATTTCACCACTATGTTGCCTTAAATACGTGCTCCCATGAGCTACTTGTGCTTCTAATGTCAGCCCTAGAATTGCTTATGTTCTGTTTCAGCATTTCTTCAACTCTGTATTGGATTCTTGCTAATGCTATGTCTTTGTAAAATTGTGTTTATTTACCATATGGCATGGAAATGTCTTTGAAATTGACTGTTCTGGTCTCACACTGTGTAATCCACCTTGAGTGTCAGTGAGAAAGGTGGGCTATAAAAAATCCTCACAGAGGCTCCCAAAGTGTCCCAGAGGAATGAACCACCAATGGAAATGAGCATGATTAACACAAAATGTTCCTTGGATAGAGAATGCTCAACTAAGCTGGATCCAGGCACAAGGCAAGGGCGCATGGTGGCCACCTGCCCTCTAGCTGATGATCCCATCAATGGCAGATGGAAGATGAAGGGAGGAGCTTTGCACTGGAGAAATGATGTCGAGAACCTGGTTGCCTTTGCAGTTAAAGAGCCCAACAGGCCAGGGAAGCAACCCATGTTTTTCACCACCTGGGATACTCTTCCTCCAAACCTGGAGATTCTGTGTTGTTATTACACCTTGTTCCCATTGATAGAGTATGAATGGTTGAAAACATTTTTAGCTATTCTAAGAATTCCAGAAATGAAATTATAGTTCTAAGCTGCAGTTCTCATCAACTATCCTTTGCTATTAGTGATTTTCAGTGCAATCCTAAGCAGAGTTACTCCAGTCTAAGCCCATTGGTTTCAATGGACTTAGACTGGAGTAAATCATTTTAAGATTGCACATTAATCTGTTTCTGTACAGATTAGTCAGGTAAGCCATTTGTTGATTAAACTTCTAACTTAACTTTAGGGCCAATGTTAGGGTTTCCAAATCCAGCCTGGGAAATTCTGCAGATTTTGGGGTGGTGCCTGGGAAGGGCAGAGTTTGTGAAGAGGGAGCTCTGTGGGGTATGTGAAGCCATAGCAGCTACCCTCCAAAGAGCCATTTCTTCCAGGGGAACTAATCTGAAGAGCAGTTGTCATTCCAAGAGAACACCAGGCTTCAACTGGTAATGCTAGCCAAGCTTGTAAAGCAATGACAGGATTTTGAATGAGATACTCAAAGGGAGTTTTGTGCTTCCCACCCCTAGACGCACACATGCCCTTTTCTCCTTGCAACTGAGAGTCTCTCTACACAAAATGCCTTGCCGTGTATTCGTCAAGTGTAGGGAGACACAATGTTAGCTGGGAATCATAGTTTTAAAAAGACAGAGCCGGCAAAGATCGCTCCTCAGAGGATTAGTTAATTTCATCTTCACCTCCCTGAAGGCTCTGTCAATTTCACCTCCCCTTCTGGGAGGTGAAGATGAAATTAACAAACCTTCTGAGGAGTGGTTTGGCTCAGTCTTTTTAAGCGACACTTCCCTACTAACTGTATCTCACCACACTTGAGCCTCCTTGTGTAAGATGTCTTGTGCAGAGAGACTCACAATGGAGATCTGAACCCAGACATTTCTGATCCTTGTCCAATACTCTAAGTACTACACTCTACTGCCATACAGACACATTTCTGAGGCTAATTGAACCCCAGCAGTTCTTCCTCCCCCACCTTATGCCACAAAATAATTCTCCTAATGTATTTTTAACCGAGCTGTACAGCAGCTTGGAAAGACGGTTCTTTCAGCTGTGGCACTGAGCTTATTTAATTTCCCTATTTTCATTATCTCCTTATTAGCCACCAGCGCCACACAACAAAGGCTCAATTTAAAATGTATAAAGGAGCATCCGCTCCGTGCAGTAAATTCGCAGGGCCCTTGGATAGATTAAATGCCCGCAAGGAAGGAGCTGGAGAGAACAATGGGGCTCCTCAACTGCAAAATGAAAGCGGGGAGGATTTTGATCTGACGCAACATGGCTTGCGAGCAGTCTGGATAGAATATCACACCGGCCCAGCCGAATATAAGCTCCACTATAATCCTCTGGCTGAAGCCATTGTTCTGCCAAAACCTTGGCGATGATGAATAAACTCATGCAAATTGAGGCTTGGGTGGATATATTTTTAGCCTATTCAGTTTAACGAAGACAGGCAGCTTGCTATCTAATTGGGGCATGGCTGATGTCACTGTGCTTCAGAGACATGGAAAGGGCTGGCAATGGGGTAAACAGCCGAGGTTTCCAATTTGCACAGACTGCCTTAGGACTACGGGTTGCCAACTTTTAAAAAATCAACATGGCCTGCTCCTGAGCTTACAGATAAGCAGTTGGTGCTTATCTCGCCCTCCAAGTTGCTGTTATAGGGCAAGGTTTTATTTTTCCTGGCCAGTTGGCAACTCTGTTTAATGTATCATGCAGGCTTTTGTGGATTTTTAGAACCCTCAAACAATATTGTAAAAAAAATATCTCATTTGGGGTGTATTTCTACCCCAAGACAAATTCCAATGCATCTTGGGGTAGAAAAGCCCTGCAAAACTGTTTTTTTGTTTGTGGTGCCCGAAATATTGTGTTTCACAAGAGTACTAACACATTTTCAAATGAGACAGAATGTTTGTTTTGCATAGGTGCACTGCTCCCCTTTTGCATGTTAAATAACTCACAGCACTATGGTTCCTTGAGAAAGCTATATATGTATCTTATATACTAATAGTGAAATGGCCTTGATCTGTGGATACTTAAATCTGGAGATTGGAGCCATGAAAGGACAAAACAGATCTTTCTATAAACCTAAAAAATGCCACAGGTTTGCAGAAAAATCTGAAATCTAAAAAAATACGTTGGAGAGTTAACCCCCCCTCCCTCCAATGATTAAAGGAGCTCCTATAGCTTTAACCAGAAGCCCTCAATTGCTGTTGCTAGGCAACCATAACAGCATTGGCGCCTTGGTTTCTGTCCCTAAACAGCAGGGAAAGGAGGTAGGGCCCTTTCCAGGGCTGTTTTGGCCTTTGAGGGAGGACTTGTTGGGCTTGGCCTAGAAGCCACCAGCAGACAACTGGATACTACGTGACTTACATGACTCACCCAGGCCTGGCTGCTTACTACTGCTCACTACTGCTCACCAGCATTGCCCCCTAAATTCAGTGTAGTGTAGTGGTTAGAGTTTCAGAGAAGGATGTGGGAGGCCAGGTTTGAATCACCACTCTGCTGTGGAAGTTCACTGGGTAAGAAACCCAGGTCTCCCAGTGGAGGTAGAGGATCCCTTGCTCCCAATCTCTGCCCCACCATTTGGGGCCCAAATGTGTATATTTATTACTTTCTATTTATGAGTATTGATCTTAAATATTTGTTAGTATTTATATAGAACGCACCAGTCTCTTTTCACTTTTAATATATTTATAAATCAATGTTTATAATTTTGCTTTTGACCTCCAGTGTGGTTTCCCCCTGAGTTTTTTGGTCTGTGGTTCTGGGGGTGCCTCTGTTATAATTGGGATGGTAAAGGGAGCTGGCAACCCTATCATTTGAGGCATTTCCCACCCCATAAATGTATTTTTCTGTGGTGAGGTAAATAGTCTCCAGGTTGTCAGAAATGATCTTCAGGTTGTCAAGAAGAGCTGTATCTCTCCAGAGCACTTGAAAATGGTTCCCAGGATCACAGTTTCCTTAATGAACTCTAAGGTACTTATTATCCCAATTTGTTAAATGGGCTTGGGGTAGAAAAACTACCAAAGGGGGAAAATGCATAGATTTCTGTATTTCTTTAAAAAAATAAACCACAGGTGTATTGTCGAAGGCTTTAATGGCCGGAGAACAATGGTTGTTGTGGATTTTCCAGGCTGTATAGCCGTGGTCTTGGCATTGTAGTTCCTGACGTTTCGCCAGCAGCTGTGACTGGTATCTTCAGAGGTGTAGCACCAAAAGACAGAGATCTCTCAGTGTCACAGTGTGGAAAAGAAGTTGGCAGGTAATTTATATCTACTCAGGAAGGTGGGTTCGGGCTGAGTCATCCTGTAAGAGTTTCCCAGGGTGTGGAATGCTAATGGAGGGAGGCATCACTGTATCCTGAGGAGGTTCTTTTGCATATGGATTGGTGCTTGATACGCTAATCTTCTCTGTAGGGTTATTGTAGGATGTAGAGTATTTTGTTAGCCTGGTGTTTTTCGGGACTGGAAACCATGCTCTATTCATTCTTAAAGTCTCTTCTTTCCTGTTGAAATTGTGCTTATGCTTATGAATTTTAATGGCTTCCCTGTGCAATCTGACGAAGTAGTTGGAAGTGTTGTCCAGTATTTTAGTGTCCTGGAATAGGATACTGTGTCCTGTTTGAGTTAGGCTATGTTCAGCCACTGCTGATTTTTCCGGTTGTCCAAGTCTGCAGTGTCTTTCATGTTCTTTTATTCTTGTCTGGATGCTACGCTTTGTGGTCCAGATGTAAACTTGTCCACAGCTGCAGGGTTAGGGAGGGGAGGGACCTGAGATGTGATACCATAGAGTCCACCCTCCAAGGCAGCCATTTCCTCCAGGGGGATGGATCCCTGTAGTCTGGAGATCACTAGTAATTAATTGCAGGAGATTTCCAGGCCTCTCCAGGAGGCTGACAGACCTCTGTCCCCTGGCTGGTGAGGGCAGGGAAGGGTAGTGTTCCCCATGGTGGCTGGCTCCAGCATTGCAGGAGAGGAGTACAAAAAATATTTTGGCCTTTCAGCAGAGGTTTGTCTCAGACACTCAGGGAAGGGAGAAAATAAATTGCACTGGTTGTCTTCCTCCCCACTCACCACCCCTTGCTTGTCTCTGAGCCTTCTTCTCCTGCAGGAGGCTTGGAGATAAATGACTTTGGGCTCCCTCCCCTCTTTGATATACATAACCTTAGTTTGGATTGGCTCTGTCTATTCCATCCAGACCTCGGAGACAGCTGTTGACATCATCAGTATGGTGGCTATGGAGCCATTCTGTGCTGGGTCCTGTCTAGAGATGGTCATGAACTAGAAAAAAACTGGACCATGTGGTTCATGGTTCGCCAAATTTCACGAACCACAAACCACAAACTTTCATGAACCTGCCCCTGGTTCGTGAACCGGTTCGTTTGGTTTGTGAAAACATCACATCCAGGTCAAAAAATTGTCAATTCCAGGTCAGCAGAAGGTCACTTACGGGCCAGCAGAAGTTCACTTTTGGGTCAGCAGAAGGTCTGCAGGAAGTCCATCCCCTGTTGCCTAGGAAACATTGATTGGCACCAGGCTGTCTGCAGTGACAAACCAAAAAACGAACCAAACGATTCAGCCTAAAAGTTCATGGTGGTTCGTCAGAAATGGGATATGACCAATCGTGGTTCGCAAACCACAAACCGGCCTTGTTCGTGCTTAATTTTGGTCTGTATTTCAGTTCATACCCTTCTCTAGTCCTGTCTCTTCTGCTTTCTGGGGTATAGTCACAGTATCGTTGTCAGGCAGGGCCTGGAGAGGGTTTGGGAGGAAATATTGGGGGGTATGATGCCAGCTGTGGCATCAAATTACTTCTGGTAAAAAAAATCCCACAAGTAGTTCTAGGAATTGCTGGAAACTCTATGGTTGCTCTAGGAATTGCTGGAAACTCTATGGTAAAACTATGTCACTTCCTTTTTTTAAAAAAAACACAAGTGATGTGGGATTAAAAACAAATTCTCATGCTGCTGCTCAGACTGGTAGCTGGCAATGGGAGCGAGTGATGGGGATTTCCTACACTCAATGGGGAAATGAGGACACTAGGTCATGTGGATTTTTTTTGTGGTGATGAGTCAGCATGGTGTAGTGGTTAGAGTGCTGGACTAGGATCTGGGAGAACCTGGTTTGAATCCTTACTCTCCATGGAAACTTGTTGGGTATCCTTGGGCCAGTCATCTGCTTTCAGCCTAGCCTAATTCTCAGGGTGGTTGTGGTGAAGATAACATAGAGGAGTTGTAAACCAGTTTGGATCACCTACCAGGGAGAAAAGTGGGGTATAAATATCTAAATAAATATAAAAAGTGTGCTATTGCCCTGAGGTGAGCAGCCCTAAGCCAAGGCAGGAATACCTTCCACTTCTGAAAGGAGAAGTCATGCTTCATCTCTACCGGTCTCGTTTTCTGCTCATCCTAATAATAAATTAGAAGCCACTCTGAGGATTCTACTGTCTATGGAAGGGTGAAGTACAAATGCTTACAACTGACAGGTAAGAAATACTCCAGTTGGAAGGTCAAGAGGGTGGTACATTTTAGTATGGATCAAGATTGATACCGGGTGTACCCCAAAGGCATGGGGGCTAAGAAGAGACAGGAAAACAGCCTGCCAGAGGCAACTCAAGACATAGACACCATAACTGGATCAGAGGGAATGAAGGCAGCCTGAATGGAGTGATAACCAGGCAAACCACACCGTGTGACCCAGCAGTCAGGACTGAGCAAGTTTCAAAGCAAATCCGAGGAGTACATTGGCAGCAAAACCCTGTTGAGTCATTAGAAGTTGGCTCTAAAACTTGGAATAACAGGGAGGGCTGCCAATTTCCAAATGGGCCTGGAGATCTCCCAGAATTACAACTGATCACCGGATGATGGAAATCAGTTCCCCTGGAGAAAATGGCGGTTTTGGAGGATGGACTAGATGGCATTATACCATGCTCAAATCTTGCCGTCCCCAGGCTCCACTCCCAAATCTCTTGGAATTTCCTGGCTTGGAGTTGGGAACCCTAAGAGGAGAGTGTGCTACTCAGGATTCATCTGACATGTGCATTAACCATTTTGTGTTTTAGAGCAATGGGTTCATGTCTCAGTTTGGGGATACATGTGGATGCTCTTATCTATCCAACCATGCATCTTGAAGTTGGGAAATAGGCACCTTGCTCTGCAGGGGATGGGTTGGAAATTATGACTGCTGCTCCCAGTGGACTCCCCCAACCTAGGCCAGGCCAGGCCAGTGGCAAAAAGGGCAGTGGTCAGCCTGGGGAAGGCAGCACTTGGCTTGGTTGCGCACTAGATTGTGTGGAAATTGTGGTGCCCAGTAGAGGCGGGCACAAGCCAAAATACAAACCAAAGTTCATCATGAACTGGACTGGTTCATGAACCACGAACCAGCAGTTCCTCAGAGCCCATTTCTGACAAACCGCCACGAACATTAGGCCAGTTCGTTTGGTTCGTTTTTTGGTTCATCACCACAGACAGCCTGGTGCTGATCAATCCATCTCCTAGGCAATGGGTGGGGGGAGGGCTTTCTACAGACCTTCTGCTGCCCTGGAAGTGATGTTTTCATGTACCAAACAAACTGGTTCGCAAACCGGGGCAAGTTTGTAAAAATTTGTGGTTTGTGAAATGTGACAAACCACAAATCACGTGCTTTGGATTTTTCCTGGTTTGTGCCTGCCTCTAGTGCACACCCGTTGCTGAATTCTGCACAGCATGGGGTTGACTGGTCAGAAAGGCAGGCTCTTTCTCCTTCCCTCAGGGAGACCAGGGACAAAGCAAGCGGAGAAGCAGGTCCCTTTTCCAGGGCCAGTTTTTCCCTTTTCAGTTCGCCCCTCTTTCCCTGAAACAATTATTATGCAAAACTCGAAAGTATACAAGACAAACAAAGTGACTATTCCCAGTGACTGAGAAGTTAAAAATAGGAGAGCAATTCCAAGCAGGTCTACACAGAATCCTCAGCTCGCAAAAGGATATAAAAATGGGCATACTTAAATAATCTCCTTGGTAGGTAGAGCCCTGGCTTCCATGTTAATTAATCTTTAATGCCTTAATTGGCTGCCTGCCTCAATGACAAGAAAAACGGTAAACACTCTTCACAAATCAATTTAATTCTCCTTTGAATCATCGTGTTCTTTTTAGGAGGACAAAAACAATTCGAAGCTTTTCACGGAGTGGATGCTCAGTACCAGTTGGATCAGGCTGGGCAGTCAGTAGTACAATGTACTAACCACGTTTAATGAAAGCATTTTGCTTCATCGGGTAGCAACAATTAAAAGTTATATAACAGCCACAATGTTTCTCTGCCACCCAATAGAGTCACCAAGGTGGTGAATATCAAGGCATTAAAAACAGTGTTTAAAACAACAAATACATATAAATATTTCAATGACCTAAAACATATAAACTGATAAACACAGACAACATAAAGTCTGAAAAGGTACTTTCTTGGCGTCTCTTTACATGAGATGCCTGGGTGTGTGTTCGTCAAGTACCAGGAGAAGTAATGTTAGCTGGGAAGCATAGTTTTAAAAGACAGAGTTGGCAGAGATTGTTCTGGAGAAAACGGATTCTCTCACAGCCCTCCACTTTCTCTGGCTTTCTGCATCTGATGAAGAGAACTGTGGTTCTCGAAAGCTTACGCTACAGTAAAGTTGGTTAGTCTTAAAGGTGCTACTGGACTCTTTTCAATTTTGCTGCTACAGATTAACACAGCTAACTCCTCTGGATCTCTGGCTTTCTGGACTGTCTCCCCTTCCAGAGCCTTCGCCCTGCCGCCCTCGCTGCTTAGACTTTGAATTAACTGAGCCTCAGCAGGGCAAAAGCACAGGAAGGGGAGACACCAGAGGTAGTGGAGGGCTTTGAGAGAATCCATCCCCTCTGGGGCGATGTCCGCCAGCTCTGTCATGTAAAACTACACTTCCTGGCTAACATTGCATCTCCTGACATGTGACAAACACGTGTCAGAAGTCTTGTATAGGGAGACTCTTGAGATGCCACCCATCTAGTCTCAGATGCCCGCGTCGAGGAAAAAGGTGAGGTACAGGGCTCCTTTCAAGGGGGAACGGGCAGGAACGCAGTTCTGGCAGTTCCCCAAAGAGGTCACATGTCAGATGGCCCTGCCCTAGGGCATTTTGGGCCTGTTTCAGCCTGGATTGGGGCTGAAATGGCCCAGATCGGGCCTCTGACGGGTGGTGGACCACTCTCCCACTCAGCAGTGGCCCGATCCAGACCATTTTGGGCCTCTTTTTGGCCATTTTCAGCCTCTTTTTGCCACGTTGGGTCCAATTTCAGCCCTGAATGGCCAGGATTGGGTCCCAAACAGCCAGGATAGGTGAAGTCAGGAGGTGTGGCATATGCAAATCAGTTATGCCAATGACTTACTTCTGGTGATGTCAAGGGGTGTGGCATATGCATTAGCATGCTAATGAGTTATGCTAATGAGTTCCTCCAGCTCTTTTTCTACAAAATGACCCCTGATGAGGTATAAACGAAGATGTCTTGGACACATGAAGTAGGGCCTCTGAAGATGACCGGAATGGATGGTTAAGATCATATGGAAGAAAAAGAGCTGTGTGTCTTCTGCACAGGGAATGGTAAACAAAGAATCAGCTGAGTGACCAGTTAGATACAGAAAAAAAAATCAACTATTTTAAAACATTAACTTTATTAGGACAACAGAAAGCTATTTCAATAATCTCTCCTTCTTTGGAGGTTTTTAGTAGAGGCTAGATGGCCATCTGACAGCCATGTTTATTCTGTGAACCTAGGCAGATCATGAGAGGGAGGGCAGGAAGGGTTCCATCAGTGCTTAGTTCTCATGGCCCCTTCTTACATGCCCAAGGTAAGGCCAACCACCACCTTGGGGTCAGGTAGCAATTTTCCCCAGTCCAGTTTGCCTAGGGAGCCTAGAAGATGGTGTTTTGGAGTAAGGGTTACTGGGTGTGTGTGTGTGTGAGGGGGGAGGTATTTGTAAATTTCCTGAATAGTGCAGGGGGTTGGACTAAATGACCTTGGAGGTCCCTTCCAATCCTATGATTCTATGATCAACAGCAGGGGCCTAGGTGATTACTTGGGGTGCCAGGAGAAACCAAAGAAATTTGCTGGTGCCCTAAATAGAACTCCCTCCTAGAACAGCCTCTGGCCATACTCAGGCTTAAATACCTGGAACAGAGAAGGAAATAGAAGCAAAACAGATGTTATACAGCTGGCAGAGAGGTCCTTAAGAATCCCACTCATTCCTAGAAGAGCTCTGGCCACACCCGTCTTAAATACCTGTAATAGGAAGAGAACGGATAACAGCCTAGAAATTATGCAGCTACTAGAGACATTCTCAATTTCCCTCCATCCTAGAAGAGGGTCTGGTCACACTCAGCCTTAAATACCTGGAGCAGCTGGCAGAGATGTTCCAAAGACTTCCCTCCTCTGTTAGGCAAGCTGTGATAAGTTACTACTTGGTAAACAGCTTTCCACAGATTAACCGTCAATATAAATGACCAAACTCTACCAGGGAGATCTTTTGCACCCCAGGATTACTTGGCTTTCAGCATTCTCCTTCCCCACAGCAAGATGAGTCTAACCACGCGTGTTGTAAAATGTGTGGTAGACTGATTGCCCGCGTGGGCTCAGTTTCTGCATTTTCTTGTTCAATCTCATACTTTTTTGGGGGAAGTCATTTGACTTAAATTATGCATGGCCATCCAACAGGGCAATACACCCTCTGGGTGGGATAATGAGGTTTTGTTCTAATTAGCTAATAAAAAAGCAAAACATTTCCGAGGAGTTCCTATATCACCCTCATTAGTTCATTCTTGTGGGCTCTTAAATGGCACTTTATATTGCTTATTTGCATACTGTTTCCCAGAGTTCTGAGCATTATAAGTCACCATAAGAAAAAAAAAGTAGATTAGTGCACACCAGAGACTCATTTCATAGGGACTGTATATATTGCAAATAATATTTTTCTATCTTATGGATCTAACTTTGCTACAATACTCCAGCACTTAAGGTACAATTAAAGGTGTATGTTGGAAGGGTTTATGATAAGCTCTCTCTCTCTCTCTTTCTTGGTGTTTCTAATTAGGTTTGAGATCATTTTGCAAATACGGCGGGTGTCCAATGATAATTAATATAAAATATGCCTCTTCAAAGGAATGCTAGGAGCAAACGTACCCTCCTTTCAGGATCTTTAATGTTTAAGCAAAATATGTATGAAGATATAGCTTTGCAATATAATCCTGTTATTAAATCTCTGACAGCCTTAAAAATCATGCATACAATTTCTAGACCCTAACCTGGATAGCCCAGGTGAGCCTGCTTTCATCAGATCTCAGAAGCTAAGCAGGGTTGGCCTTGGTTAGTAATTGGATGGGAGACCTCCAACGAAGACCAGGATTGCAGAGACAGGCAAAGGCAAATTACCTCAGTTTGTCTCTTGCCTTGAAAACCCCAGCAGCGGTCACCATATGTCAGCTATGACTTGAGGGCACTCCCCACCACCACCACTTCTAGATGTCTAGCAAACTGGAATTTGCAGTGGATGTAGATTTGCACCTCCCTAGATGTGGCCCAGTTGCATTTCAGTAATTGAGTGGTCACAAAATTGATGACTACTGAGGAATGACACAACTTTAAAGATGACAATGAGAAAATTGAAATTATCCAAGTTTTTCCTTGGCTCAATCATCAACCAACAGGGAGACTGCAATGAAGGAATCAGAAGACTGAAACTTGGAAGTGCAGCTGTGAGGGAGCTAGGGAAGATCCTTAAAAGATAAAGATGTCTCTCTGGGAAGACAATCCAAACTATGGTATTCCCCATTACTATGTATGGATGTGAAAGTTGGACGGTGAAGAAAGCTGACAGGAAGAAAATGGATTCATTTGAAACGTGGTGCTGAAGGAGAGTTTTGCAGATATCATAGATGGTCAAAAAGACAAATAAGTGGGTACTAGATTAAATCAAGCCTGAATTCTCCCTTGAAGCTAAAATGACAAGACTGAGGCTATTGTATTTGGGTCACATCATGAGAAGACAAGATTCTCTGGAAAAGTCAATAATGCTAGGAAAAGCAGAAGGCAGTAGAAAAAGAGAAAGACCTAAAACAAGATGGCTTGACTCAATAAAAGAAGCCACGTCCTCCAGTTTGCAAGATCTGAGCAAGTCTGTTAATGATAGGATGTTCGGGAGGTCTTTCATTCATGGGATTGCCATAGGTCAGAGGTGACTTGATGGCACAATGAAGTGGGTATCCACCAGCAAGACTAAGAGTTTCTGCTGAGCGTACCTGCTGGGCAGTGTCGGCAACGGTATCTTGCCCCAAAGGGCTTGGAATCTAAATGGCAGTGGTGAGTCAGAGGTGGAGAGAGCAAGTCAAGGAGAAGCCAACAAATGAGATCTTGAGAGAGAAGAACAAAAGCAATAAGGACTGAATGGGCTTTCATTTGCTGTTGGATCGTGAGGACAGTGCAGTTAAATTGGAAGGCTCATGAGAGATGGTGCAGTGTAGAAGTTAAGAGAGTGAGGTACAGCTTAGGCGGTCTCTGGTTCAAATCACGCCCCTGCCACCCACTGACTAACGTGGCCTTATTTATCGTTCTGTTATTTATTTAGAGAATTTCTCTGTTGCCTCTCCAGAGACAGCCTCTTCTCCCAAGGTAAAAACAATACCATAAAAATGATCAGTGTTTTTACAGAGCCGTTAAAAGCAAGTCAAAGTTTAAAAGAAGCATAAAACAATGAGCTGTCTAAAAAACGAGTAAAACTCAAGCCTTAGATTTGCAATATAGGGGGTAATCATATTGGCCTACTTTATAGGACCATTGTACATACAGCAAAATCATGTATAAGAAATGCTTTGAGCATCAAAGTAGTGGTGTGCTGCATGCAATATTAGCACAAGGGTTAGCATGGTATAGAGGTTAGGGAGTTGGACTAGGATCTAGGAAACCCCAATGCGAATCTGCATTTTGCAACAGAAGCTTGCTGAGTTTGGTGTAGTGGTTAAGAGCAGCAGGACTCTAATCTGGAGAGCCAGGTTTGATTCCCCGCTCCTCCGCTTGAAGCCAGCTGGGTGACCTTGGGTCACTCACAGCTCTTTCAGAACTCTCTCAGCCCCACCCTCATAACAACACACTTTGTAAACCACTCTGAGTGGGTGTTAAGTTGTCCCGAAGGGCGATATATAAATCAAATGTTATTCATTTATTATTATTAGCTAGGGCCAGTCTCTCTTCTTCTCGGCCTCATCTACCTACTCACAAGTAGAAATTAAGTATTTTCGTGGAGTGTTGGCTCCAGAAGCGTATGGAATACTTTCCAGGATAGCAGCAAGTCATATCCCTTGAGTTCACAACCTACCTTTTGTTCTTCCCATTTGCACAGTTAACTCAACACTTCAAATTTTGCGGCAAGGTGTAACAGTCCTTACGGCAATGATTGTCTCTGCTTTCCAAACCAGGGCCGTTTCCACGCTACTCACCATCTGGAATGCTGCAGAACATCGTGAAAAAACCGCAGAAGATAGTGTCTTCTCACACGAGTTTTGCACGACATCACGCAAAACTCGCGCGAGAAGACGCTATCTTCCACGTTTTTTTCACGACGGTCCACAGCGTTCTGGATGAAGGTGAGTAGTGTAGAAATGGCCCAGGAGATGCTGAGCTGCAGATGATGGAGGAGAAGGAAGGGAGAGGGAATCCTGTGCACCAAGCTTATTCCAGACTCATTCCCGTAACAACAAAAGGTGGTTTGTCTTTATGGCAGATTCAAGCCATGTTGTCTTTTTCCACAACCCTCCACAAAAACGATACCGCTCCCCTAAGACTTGGTTCCCTTAAGCATGAGTATCCTTGTAAAATCAGTAAGCCCTGCTGAGACTTCTGCCAAAAAAAAAAATGTTTGTCAGGGTAAAGTAATTAGAGATTAGTCCTTGCAAAAATTAATGATAAGTTTCCCGATAGAAGACTTGCCTAATCTCACTGCACGTATATCTGCACCTATATGGGTGTGAAATTAATTCAGATGGCTTTTCTTTTGCTCATTCCAGCAGCCTGCCTGTTTTTATCTTGACACCACATTCCTGATCATAAAACCCATTAGCATCTGCTAGCAAGAGCTTACTGTATTACGTGCAAAAACAGCAAGCTCCCCTTTGATATCACCTTCAAATGTCTTGTTAAAGGAGATCACAGGAATAGTTTCTGGTAGGCAACGCAATTTCTATGTTGGATAAGAAAGAGCTGATAGGGAACTCTGTCAGCCGGCACCCTGGCTCTCAGTTTGATGCTTTGGCGCACCTTGATGGGTTCGATTATTGCAGTAATGGCCCAGATGTTGGCATAATATGAAATTTTGGCTCAAATCTCAGAAAGATTCTGGCTGGGTTTCTTTTCAAACAGGGGAGCTGTATCCTTATTGCATTTCATGACCTACTGTATTGTTACTCACTTTTATTTGACTTCAGTCTTCAGTAATGGACTAGGGAGTAAGCCCAACTAAGCTCCATTGGACTTGCTTCAGAGTATACATGCTTGTACTGTTTGTTCTTCATGTAGTGCATTGCAGTTTCTAGGCAGATAAACATTGATCTCACTCAGCCAGTAAAATAAACAGAAACTATTTTATGGTGTGTGTGCATGTGTCTGTTTTGGGCAACCTCCAGTTCTGCTCGATTTTGCATTTTATGTGTTAGAGTGCACTTCTGTGTTGTTGTTGCAGCCGTGCAAGTTGTGGTATAAGAGAAAGATACTTTGGAGCCCTTAGGGGTATGCTACAGCCTAAATTCTCACAAATTGTGCCATAAATTTTACATTTCTAGTATACTTCATGTATTTATTCAGTTTGGTTACCTATGTGCCTAAATCTGAAAAAATCTTTTCTTCCAAGCTGTGGTTCTGCTCAGGGAAGCCAGCAGGTATTACAATGTAGAAGTCTCTTCTTGGTGAGATGCCAAGAGCTCTCTACAGATGGTATTCAGATAAATGCATCTAGTAGGAGAGTGGGCATAAGCATGCCATCCCCACCTACACCTAGACTTGCCATTTGTCTACCCCCTAGTGAGTAAACTCCTGCCCTCAGCCCTAATCCCCTGCTGTCTAAAAACTGAGTAGCGGGAGAACAAAAATTGGTAGAAAATGGACACTCTAGGCATTTCCTCAAGTCTCTATACTGTTTATCATAGAGATCAGGAAGATTCCTAGAGCATCCCCCAGAAGTGATGTTGCATCCTCTCCAAACTCCACCCTCCCCAAGCACTGCCCTCAAAATCTCCTGGCAACCCTAATTATTCACAATTGCCGGCTTGTGTGTTTACAGGCTGCACACCAGAAAGCTATATGCAAAGGCCCCATGATTAGGCAGTGTTTCCTGTCATTGTGAATACTGAAGCCCCACATATCAGAGGCACATTTTCCATGTTACTGTGAAGGATATAAAATCCATTCCTGCACACACATTGCAGTGAACATGCATACGTCAGAAGAACTTAAGAGCTCTGCTAGATTACACCAGTGGACCAGCATCCAGCCTCACACGGTGGCCAACCAGTTGCTATGGAGGGCCAACAACAGGGCACAGAGACTGAGGCGTTCCCCTGAAGTTGCCTCCTGGCACTGGTATTCAAAGGCTGACTGCCTCTGAATGTGGTGGTAGATCCAGAGGGGTTGGTCGTGTTAGTCTGTAGTAGCAAAATAGTAGAGTCCAGTAGCACCTTTAAGACTAACCAACTTTACTGTAGCATAAGCTTTCGAGAACCACAGCTCTCTTCATCAGATGCAGGGAGGGTAAGAAGAAAATGGCCAGATATATATAGGTGGAGGGGAGGGAGAAGTAGATGCAAATCAGTTTACTTCTGATAATGAGATCAGTTTGCTTCTGTTAATGAAATCAGTTACTTCTGATAATGAGATCACCATTCATAGTCTCTATTCAATCCAAGTCTGACTGAGTCAAATTTATATATGAATTCCAATTCAGCAGCTTCCTGTTGGATTATGTTTTTGAAAGGTTTCTGTTGAACTGCAGTGACCTTTAAGTCCTTGATGGAATGTCCTGGCAGATTGAAGTGTTCTCCCACCGGTTTCTGGATGTTGCCATTTTTAATGTCAGATGTGTGTCCATTTATTCTTTTGCGCAGAGGTTGGCTGGTTTGTCCAATGTACAGAGCAGATGGACATTGTTGGCACATGAGGGCATATATCAGATTGGAGGATGAGCAGCTGTAAGAGCCAGAGATAGTGTAGTTGGGTCCTGTAATCGTATTTCCTGGGTAGATATGAGGGCAGAGTTGGCATCTGGGTCTGCTGCAGGGTCTGGTACCTGTGCTGGTGACTCTGCTGGCCGATTCATTGTTGTGAGTGATGTGATGTGGTGATGTGGTGGTTCCCTTTAGTCTTCATGGCTAGTAGCCAGCCACTGATGCACCCTCATGTTCATAAGTGTGTTCGTAAGAAATAGCCAATAGCTGTTCAGTGGGGAAAAAATCCTGAGGACCAGTGGAGGGTTTAAATTGTAATCAATTTTGTATTTATTTACACGATTTTTTAACCCCATCCTTCCACCCTCAGAGGGCCACCAAGGCTATTAACAAATTAAAACCATTTGAAACCTCATTTAAAAAAAAATTAAATTCAGCACAAATACATCATTAAAACAACTTGAAACCACAACTTGGACAAAAGATAAAAACAACAAAACATTGGGAGGGAAGAGGGATCACTGAGGGAAAGCCGAGCGCAACAGAAAAGTCTTCACCCGCTGGTGGAAGATGGCAACAGAAAGGGACAGTATGTCAGTCCCAGGGTGGCAGTCCCTGGCAGTTGGATCCCCAAGCCCCTCACAGCAAGCAGGCAGGTGCATTGGTTGAAAAAACTTTACTCAGAGATCTATTCAGTTCAAGTATGCAATCATAGGGAGAAGTTGGCAGAAGTGATTATTCAAACAATAGGACTACTGATATATGGGACGTTGTCCTGCCCCTATGCATTCAAGCGCGAAAACCCAAAAAGTTACATGGGAACAAATTAGTTTAGTCTAGACAAAGTACAAAGTGGAATCATTCTCTCCTGTGAAAAAGATACATTTCCGTACACAGCTGCAGCTCCGGTCCAAGGCCTCTCAGAAGTGAAAGCGCATATTTCTTAGAGATAACAAAGTGGCCACTTGCTTCTCTGGAAGTTAGTATTAGCAGTCTAGATACCCTCAGGTGACTTATATAAAATGAATAAGATACAGTAGTTAACTTTGGAATTATATCAGCATGAGTTTAAGATGCAGTGCAAGATTCAGAACACAATAGTGGCATGGATGCTTATATCACTCTCAGTATAAAATGCAGAACACGACAATGCAGAACACAACAATGGCATATAACACAACAATGGCATGGATGCTGGCATACATGATGCAAGCGGATCTCCCTGGAGAGAGAGTTCCAGAGTCTTGATGCCACTACCGAGAAGGCCCTGTCTGGAGTTGCCACCTGCCTAGTCTCAGAAGGCAGGGGAACCTGAAGCAGGGCCTCTGAAGATGACCACAGCAGTTAGGAAGGTTCATAAGGGAGTAGGTGGTCCTTCAGGTATGTTGGTTCCAACCCACAGAGGGCTTTAAATGTCAGCACCAGCACCTTGAACTGTGCTTGGAAACAAATTGGAAGCCAGTGTAGATGAGCTAGGACTGGAGTGATAAGTTCCCTGTGACCTGTTCCAGTCAGCATCCTGGCTGCAGCATTCTTACATTCTGCAATGTAAGGATTACTCCATGGATGTACAAAGGCACGATAAATCATGTGTCCACTGTATACGGATGGTATGCACAGTCATTATAATTTGAGTACAGGGCTTTAGAGAAGAAAGAATTGGGGAAGTTGAAGAGAAAGGGAGCATGAAAGGGAAGAAGAGAAGTCAGAGAAGAAACAGTATGCCAAGGATGAGTGGGCTGAGACAGCTGTCCAAGGGGCTCTGTGAAAACATCCCTTCTTGAATCATCACTCCCTCTCTGGGCTCCCTCATGACCAACCCGCTTCCAGTCTTAGGACAGGTTCCCTAGCTGTCCTGGCTGCTTTTGCCAGTGTTGCATAGTGGTTAGTGCCGGCTTTAGGATTGTCAACTATAGCTTGAGAAATTCTTGGATATTTGGGGGCGGTGCCCAAGGAGGGCAGCCAGACAGGAGAAGGGAGGGAGTGCAGCAGGGATGTGATGTTACTCTAGGGCTTCTGTTTCCCCTGAACTCTATGGTTTACCACAGTGCCACTCTCCAAAGCTGCCATTTCCTCCAAGGAAACTGATGTCTGCAGTCTGGAGATCAGGGCCGTTTCCACACGGCTTACCTTGTTCCGGAAAACAGCGAAATCTCGCACGAAATCACACGAGAAGAGGCTGTTATCGCGCGAAATCTCACGAGAAGACGCTGTTATCGTGCGAGAAGACGCGATAAGAGTGTCTTCTCGTGAGATTTTGTGTGAGATTTCGCTGTTTCCCGGAACAAGGTAAGCCGTGTGGAAACGGCCCAGTTGTAATTCTGGTAGATTTCCAGGCCCACACTTCGGGGTTTGATAACTGTCACTTCATTAGGCCTGAGGAAACCTTGATTCAAATACTGCTCTTCCTGAAGCTCACTGTGTGACCTCTCTCAGCCTAATCTTCTGTGAATGGGAGAATCATTCATACACCCCTGGTTTCCTTGGAGTATGGGCAGGATAAATACATACTAAATTAATACATTTTAGTCTGCAGGGAACTGGGTAAGTGGCCAGGAGAGGTGAGAGATCCTTCTGTTCAGGGACAGCGCTCTGGCACTCCTTCCATCCTCGTTCATGTTAATCAAAACACACAAGAGGCTCCGGCATTTATGAATAATTCAGGCCGCTGCGAGCAAGCCATTAGATGCTGACCCAACACCAACCTCATCCCATCAATCTCCATTTCTGAAAGAAACCAGGGCCGGGGCAGGATTGGACGGGCAGCACCAGCACGAGGCAGTTTTGATTTGCAAGCGAAAGTGGCCCTTCAGCCAGAGAAATCAATTCCAACACCACAGCGACACCGACGTTTTATTAAGTCAGCCTTGTCGTGGCAGTGTTATTGAATCAGCGTTTCTGCGGTGACCTCTGCAAAGAGTTAAACTCATCAGTGGGCACGTATGAGAGGGGAGAAGGCACAATCTCTCTGAGATATATCGCTCCAGACAGTGAGATCGTTCTGGAGGAAAAAGGACTCTGAAGCAAACTGGAGGCACTGTCTGGTATTCCCAAAGCACACCCCTACTCCCATCTCTCTGGCCCCGACATGGGGAAACACTCCAGTCTGCCAAAATTAGGACTGAAAATGCAATGGAAAAAGGAGAGTCGTCATGGCAAAAAGCTACAAGAGGTGGAAACCACCACGAAGTACTAATTACTCACAAAATCAAATTCCTATAATGATCAATATCATTTATGTAAATTCAATTTTTCATCAAAATCAATTATAAGTTTGCATATTCACAATACAGAATAAATCATTATCTGACGTGATAAAGTGTCTTGGTGCCGAATATCAATGGCTATATAAGCATACCAAATTTGCTTTTAAACAAATCAACCTTTATATCAAAATCATCCTAGGTTGTGCAGTCCGAAAGTAAGTCCATAAGAATTTTAGCAACGGTAAGTCCATAAGTATTTTAGCAAATTGCTTTAGGCGGTTAATAATCTTGTCCATTATTTCTTTTGCAGGATAAAGAGAGACTGGCTTCATGGCTCCACTCAACGAGGTGCTGACTCGCACCCTCATTTCGAGAACACTTTGTCTAGAACATGCCATATCTGTTTAAGTTCTCCTAAAGGTGTATTCACTAATACAAGTCACACAAAAAGTGCTTTCTCTTCAAGATCACCTGAACCTGAGGAAGTTGTCCCCCGGTCTCTCCAAGGTGAGAGCATGGGGTGGGCAGGCCATTTAATTTACAGAGACATTTCCTGGTAGGCCACTGTTCTAGATGGCTGCTGGTGGCCCAGAACAAACAGAACCAAGGCCCAGCAACTCTGCACAAACCTCAGGGGGCTGCTTGACCCAGACCTAGTGCTGCCAGGCTGTGCTTGGCTACTGGCAGGAAGTTTGGAAGTGGGGACATGGGGCACCATGATTTTGTGGGAACTGCTACATCACTTCCGGGGAAAACCCAGAAGTGACATAGGGTAGCTCTAGGAATTGCTGGAAACTCTATGGTAAACCTGGAAGTGATATAGCAGAGCACAAGACACCCAAGGTTTTTTAATATTATTTTTCACCTGTCACTGCTCAGATCAGAAGAAGGCAAAGACAACTGCTGGCAGAAGGCCATAGTGGGAGGCCTGGCAGACATGGAATAAAACATGGTAGAACCTACCCTCTAAGATAGCCATTTTCTCCAGGGAAATTGATTTCTACAGTCTGGAGATCAATTATGTAACTCTGGGTCATCTCCAAGCCCCACCTAGAGATTGGCAATCCTAAATCCTGAAGGGCTTGAAGAATCAAAAGCATCACCTTGAATTGGGCTTGCCTCGCCTTCCATTAGCAGAAAGTTGAGTCTGGATTCAACTCTCACATTCCTGGGCTTTCCTTCCCTGATGTCAGCCACAGTTAGCTAAACAGGATCTTTGTGTAGGCGAGTAGTTTGGCTACTTTGGACTACCAGCTGCTGGGAAATAGACCATCATCCCCCCCAGCTTTCCGTGTTGATGATCATCTAGGCTAGTGTTCCTCATCTTGGCTCCCATGGAGGCCATGGCACCTACCAGTGTGTTTCCTGGCACCCTTTTGCTTCTTCCTCCAAAGAAAGAGCCAATCCTACATTTCTTTTAGCTCACCGAAGCAGGAGGTGCATTAGCAAAGCCCACGAGGCATCACCTTAGTGTCTGCAAGGCACGTCCATTAGGAAACAGTCAACTAGACATGGGCACCAACAGCATTATGAACGGAAAAAACACACCAACAGCCCGTTTGTCTGGTCGCGAACAAGCCATTCACGAGGCCCCATCCTAAATGAACAGGTGGTCATTGCAAGCCTTGTTCATTGCCTTTGTCAGCCATTCGTCAAGCCAGACAGTCTGGCACCTACAATCAATTCCCTTGGCAACCGGAGGCAGGGACTGAACTCTGTCTGAACTCCTTCTGGCTTTCCTTCTGGCTTTAACCCTTCAAAGTACTTCCAGCAGAGAGTCCCGTTTTTGCCACTGTGAAGAGAAAATGACAGCAAAGGGGGAGACCCATGGATCATGCCTTTCTCGGTGTGCAATCTCTCTGAAACTTGGGGGGTCTTTGGAGGACAGTGAGGACTATGTCTCCTGCAAATTTGGTGGGCATTGGACATTGGGAAGGTCATTTTGTGAGGTGTTTAAAGGGCCCTGCCCCTTGCAAGTGTCAGGAAAGGGCCCTTTAAACTATCAGCTGGCCAGCGGCAGGGAGGGAATCCCCCCTGCCACCTGACAGCTGATAGTTTAAAGGAATCTTTAAAGGGCCACGAACAACGAACATGTTTGTGAACAGGGTCATGTTCGTTACTGTTTGTTGTTCATTGTTCATGGATGGCAACGATCAACGAACAGCTTGTTTGTTTGTTTCCCCCCCCCCCATTCATGCCCATGTCTACAGTCAACTCCATCACAGGAGGATGCTTGGTTTGGAGCATCTCAACTTTTTGGGACTGGTCCCAGTTTCCAAGGCAAGCAGATCTAGGCAGATCATGAGAGGGGAGGGCAGGAAGGGTTACATAAGTGCTTAGTTCTCATAGCCTTTTCTTCCATGCCCAGGTAATGCAGATCGCCACTTTGGGGTCAGGAAGCAATTTCCCCCAAGCCCATTTGGCCAGGGATCCTGGAGGTTTTTTGGCGTCTTCTGGGCATGGAGCAGAAGTCACTGGGGGTGTGGAGGGGGAGGTAGTTGTGAATTTCCTGTATTGTACAGGAGGTTGGACTAGATGATCCTGGAGATCCCTTCTAACTGTACGATCCTATGGTTTTGAGATTTTCCCCACTCCCCAGGTCTTCTCAAAATTTCAAGTGCTCAGCAAGGCTCATGACCCCTGCTCTAGAACAAAGACATTTGTTGGAAACCAGATTCCAGATTTGACAAAACATGACCTGATACAACAGGGCTACTCACACCACCAGCTCAGACTCTTGTAAAAAAAAGTTTAAAAATGCTGGAATGAAATTGAAGGTGAGGAGAAAAGTACAGAAAACTGGCAAGGCTCTTTGGTAACAATTTGTGAGCTTGTGTAAGCTTGTCCCCTTGGAATACCTGATTCTCTTGCAGAATCTATTTGCTTGCTATGGTCTGGTTGGTGCATATAGCATGTCTCGCACTCTCTACCTTTCGCAGAGATCATTCATCTCTGCTACGTTTCCCCGCAGATTCCTCTGGAGAGTTGCAGTCACAGCAGTGCGAGCGTTTCCGCATTATAAAGTCATGGCTTCTCCGGTAATGTTTTGTGTTTCTCCAGACAAATTCAGAAATAAAATCAATTTTCTGGGAAGTCAGAGAAGACATAAAAAGGGACGGCGAGACAGGCCTTTAACTTATCCCAGAACAATCTCGATTTTGCACTACATGATTCATTTCGAGCAGGCTTTTCGCTAACACAGCCTGCATGTGTGAGCAAAGAGGCTTTTGATGGAAGGATACACCAGGAGACGGAATATCAATGAGAACTGACAGTTGAAGAGTCCTTTGGATTTCACTGGAAGATGACTGGCTCAGGATCTCGCTACAAGATACGTTTCTACACAGGCATGCACTGGTTTGAATGTGCTCGTGTCAGCTGAAGGGAACGGCTTCAAAAAGGAGAGCTCAAACAAGCTCAGAACAGCACAGCTAGGGGAGGAAAGGCTCCTGCCTTCCCCCCAGTGCTGTTTTCTCACATGAGAACTGCGTGCAAGGGGAGTTATTTCCCCGGTTTTGTAGCTCCACGTAGAATATCTGTGCACAGATTGTCCACGAGGAGCAGCAAAGGCGGCAAAATAACTGCCCACCACGTGCTGTTTTCGTGCAGGGGAATCGTTTTGGGGAAGGCAGGAGCTCTCCCTCCCCTTGGGGTGCTGTTCTGAGCTTGCTTTTGCTCTCTCTTTTTAAAAAGAAGCAGTTCCCTTCAGCTGACGCATGTCTGCAGGCAGCACGTTAAAACCAGTGCAAGCCCATGTAGAAAGGTGTTGCTAGTGAGACTTTCGGTGCTTTCCAAAATGTTTGATTCCTGGGTAGGGTTGCTAAGCAAGTGAGAGGTGACTTACCATGTGGGTGGGTGCCTCAGTGGTGATATAATTATATTGCTGGCGACATGCTGAAGTCACTTCCTATGCACTTGGTGTAACAACAGGGCAGTACCATAAAGTTAACCATAGAGTTTTGGCAAAATGCTTGAGCATCCCCGGCATCCTCCAGTGGTCCGCTGATGTCACTTCCGGGCACAAAGGAGGTGATGTCAGTGCTTGGGATGCTTTACCTTCAGCCTTCATTTCTGCACCCATTTTTCCTGTGCCAGCCAAGTGAGCAGCAGTAGGAAGTGCCCAGACTGGTGGCAGGCAATCCTCTGCCCAGACTGGTAGCATGACAACCCTGTAGGTTTTGGTTGGATTTGAACTGAGAACACTCTTTATCCTTGAAACAATACCTCTCAGTTTTCTCAATAATCTCCCAGGAATACAAGGCAATTACTGATTAAAGGATTTGTATTGTACTTTTGGCGTGATGACACAATCAATAATAGAGAATCTCTAAGTAGCATACATGCATCTCTTGCTCATTTTATCTGCACAACAATCCTGAGAGGTTGGCTTAGGCCAGGGATTGATGGGCCAAACTTCACCCAGCAAGCTTTCATGGCAGAGTGGGGATTCAAACCTGGTTCTCGCAGATCCCATTCTAACACTCTAACTACTATACCACAATGCCTGTTGTTGATACAATAAATGCAATCCAATCAAAATTCATGATCGATAAAATCAGTCCATTTACAGCAATACCAGCCGACACTCAGAAAAACCGTAGACATCTCTATACCCGATACTTTGCAAGATCAAACTATTTAAATATGCAGCTGCAACAAAACTTGAAACGCAGCTCCTTGCATTGCCAGTTGGATAGTCTGAGTTAGCATGTGGCAGACACATGGCGATTGCAGGATCAAAAAAAGCGGGTGGGCTTCAAGCGCCAGCAAGAACTGTCTCATCTTCCGATAGATCTCTCTGGCTTCTTGGAATGCGCAAGCAGTCAACGATGGGAGACTTCCAAGGACATTCAGGGCTTTCCCTTTAGAACAGAGCAACTAAGCGACAGCACTCAGTGGAAGCTGACACATTCACAACTGGATGCTGGGGTAGTGGGGGTCACTTCGCATTGCTCCGGTTCAAAATGCGCAGGATTGCTGAGGAACCAGCAACAACACTGGCTCAAACTGATCCCCATCTGGCTATTATTTTATTCTTATGTCATGTCTCTGCAATTTAACTAATCCAGGGCTTTGGATGTAATCGTCAACCACACAGAGCGAATATCTACATTAATGCCCTCTTTCCCAGGGAAATCTGGGAACTGAAGTTCTGAGTGCGTTAGGGTTGCCAACTTTGGTTTGGGAGATTCCTGGAGATTTGGGGGCAGTGCCTCAGGATGGTGGAGTTTGGGCAGGGGAGGGACCTCAGTGGGCTGTTAATGCCATAGACGCCTCCTTCCAAAGCAGCTGTTTTCTCCAGGGGGAACTGATTTCTATAGCCTGGGTACCAGTTGTAATTCCAGGAGAATTCCTAGAGGTTGGCAAGCCTTGTGTGTGTGAGTTTCTCTAGTAGAGAGTGTTCAGCTGTCCAAACTGGCTGGAAGGAGCAATGCTATTCTAGTGGTGTGTGTATTGTTGGGAATATCTCACAGAGCCTTGTGCAATATGGTGGGGGGGGGGGGGAGATGGACATCTCCTGGAATTATAACTAGGGTTGTCAGGTCCCCTTAACCTCCTGTGTGTGTGTGGGGGGGGGGACTTGGTATTTACATTGTTGAACTTTTCGTGCATGCGCAAAGCGCACACATGATGATGTCTCTTCTGGAAGTGATGTCATTGTGCTCATGGGGTGCACGCCCTCTGCATGGTGACCCAGGAGTTTTCTTACTTCCTGGGCCCATTCTCCAGGGCTCCCCCCATTAGCCAGGTGAGTGGTGGCAGGGGGCAGTAGCTAGGAGCGGGGATTCTCAATGGGGGACTGGCAACTGGGGATTGGGGATTCTCACCGGGGACTGGCAACTCTAATTACAACTGATTCCCAGACAATAGAGATCAGTTCCCCTAGAGGGAATGGCTGCTTTGGAAGGTGGAATCTAGAGCATAATGCTCCCCCCAAGACCCCTCCCCTTCCTGAACCCTAACCTCTTCAGGCTCCAACCCCCAAATCTCCAGGAATTTTCCAAACCAGAGTCCCTAGCTGTAACTTATCAGGTTGGGTCATGCTCAGAACTACTCAGGATCAAACTACATTTCCCAGGAGACAGTGCAAGAAGGTTTTGACCCAGTTTAAAACATATGACTTTTTTACCCCATTCCAAGAACTCAAAGCAGCTTCCGAGCAAATTCCACAAAACAAAATAGAGTTTAAATAAAAATATAGAATATAACAAATCCCCTTTCCAATAGATCCATGAAACCGGTGTAAACCTCCAGGGACATCTTGGGCTGTTGTTGGTTCCGAAACCACAGTTCAGGCAGGGGACCTGGATAAGAGCCAAGAGTAAAAATGCCCAGACTTCAGATTGCCTGGAGACAGAGGAAGACGAAGCCAGGGTTGCCATTTTCCACGTTGGGAAATTCCTGGAGATCTTGGGGGTGGAGACTGGGAGCATCCATTTTCTCCAAGGGAACGGATCTCTGTCTGAGATAAGTTGTAATTACAGTTGATCTCCAGGTCCAACCTGGAGGATGAGAACCCTACAAAAATGCTCCCGATTCTCTTCCCCCCTGTTAACATGAACTCTGTTGGCTTCGGTTATTCAGCAGACAAAATGAGCAAAGTTGTTATGCTAGGGCAATTAGGCTGCAATCCTCAGAACCCTTTCCTGGGAGTAAGCCCTATTTTTAAAAATGGGTCTTACTTTTGGAGTAAACTAGCTTAGTTTTGCTGTCTCCGTCACACAGCTTCCCACCCTGTATCACAGCTGGATCAAGATAGCATGTTTGGTATGTTCATTTTTTCTCCCTGTCAGGTGGGTTGGACCGTGAGAGCGACAGGAAAGCAAAGGGAGAAAGGACATACACCAAACATTTGTGAAACTATTCAGAACCATTTTCTCAGAAAAACAAGCACAAGCAAACTTTTTCAATTGTTCAAGGGTGCTGTGGGCCATTTGCTGTAATTCAGCCAGAAAAATGTTGCCTGTCTCTGTCCAAGGAAAACATGGATTTCCGTCTAATTTTCACTGGCTTGCATCCTGCCACTATTCGAGAGTGTCGTGCCACCTCCCTCCAACTCCATGACCGTCCTTGTCTGTTGTGGAGGCAATCCAATGCCTCTGACATCTTATCCCCACAGCTGTGTGCAGTTCCATGATACCTGCTACCTCCTTTGGGGACAAACACTTGCTTTTGTTTCACGGTCTCTGAAAAGGCCAATGTGTCGACATGATGCCTTTAGAAGAGATGTGCTCCTCTGGCTGACGTTGGCTGCTTTTGTTTTAAATTTCAGCAGGAAGGAAACGGGCACTGAAAACAAACTTGCGTGCACAAAAATTGCAGTTGGGGTTTTTATACCGTGGAAGCCTGCCACCTTTCTGCAGTGCTAGCAGAAATCACAGCAGGTGACTTCTGTGGCTTGCCGTGTTTAGAGAGCGTTTTCGAATATGCAGAATGGTCAGGGCTCATTTTGAGGGGGAATGCACCGGAACGGTGTTCCGTCAGTTCCCCCAAGTCAGGTGGCCCCGCCCACCTGACTTTAGAGCCGTTTAGGCCTCGACTGGGGCCAAAATGGCCCGAATCTGGGCCAAAACGGCCTGGATCGAGTCGGTACCGGGCAGGGGAACCCCAATCTGGGCCAAAACAGGCCTAAAATGGCAATTTACTTAATTTGAACCCTGTCTTTCTCCCCAAGCAGCTTATATCATTCTCTTCCATTTTATCCTCACAACAACCCTGTGAGGTGGTTTAGGCTGAGAGTGTGTGACTGGCCCAAGGCTCACCCAGCAAGCTTCTGTGGTGGAGAGGGGATTTGAACCTGGGTCTCCCAGATCCTAGTCTGACACTACCCCACACTGTCAAAGAGATACAGACTGGCCTTAGAACACCTAAGGAGTATATGGAGAAGGCACGATTTGAACCATAAAAGGGGAGGAGGGGAACATGAAAGAGGTTTTATAAAATTATGCATATGTTGCAGAATGTGGAAAGAGAAAATTCTTTTTCCTTCTCCTATAATACTAGAACTTGGAGCACACACCTCCAATGAAGTTGCTGGGCAACAAAAAGAAATACTTGGGTACTTAATGAGTAATTAAAGCGTGGAATTAATGGCCAGCAGATGTGGTGAAGAAGTCCATGATCACAGACAGCTTTGGGTTGGACAGACACGTGGATGAGAAGTCTATTGATAACTACAAGCCATGGTGAGTAAAGGGAACCTCTATAGTCAAAACTGTAAAACTCTGAACATCAGTGCTTGGAGGCAACATCAGGAAAAGGTTGCCAACTCTGGGCTGGAAAATTCCTGGAGATTTGGGGGGAGGGCAGAATTTCAAGAGAGGAAAGAGCTCAGAAAGGCGAGATGCCAAGTCCACCCTCCACAGCTGCCATTTCCCCCTGGGGAACTGATCTCTGTAGTCTGGAGATCAGTTGTAATTCTGGGAGATCTCCAGGCCCCACCTGGAGGTTGGCACCCCTAAGGCCTTGGCCTCTGTGCCCTGTTCGTTGGCCCTCCGGTGCAGCTGATTTGTTTGCTGAGTGAAACAGAATGCCATTCTAGATAGACCCACTGGGCTTTTCTTAGGTCCTTAGGAAGAGCTCTCAACCACATTCTCCTGGCCAACTCTAGTGAATGAAACGCATTCAAGCGATGAATGGACCAACCCAGTTTTAAAACCCACTGGAAAGCAGCAGCCATGAAAATGGTACATAAAACAAAGAAAAGCAGCTATGAAACCTACCAAAGAAGCAGCATAAAATCAATTGGCAATGCAATCCTATGCAGAGTTTTTTATTTAATATTATATACCTCTCTTTTTTTCTCCAGTGGAAACCCAAAGTAACTTATATGATTATGCCCTCCTCCATATCATCTTCAGAACAACAGCCTGTAAGGTTGGTTAGGCAGAAAGTGACTGGTCTAGAGCCAGCCCCGGGTGGGTGGAATCCCCCAGCCCCGGTTTCCATTTTGGAGTGGTTGCAGGAGGAAAATAATTTCTTTTTAAAAGTGTGATGTCACTTTTAGAGAAAACCTGGAAGTGATGTTATGCCTCTCTAGGAATCATCAATAACTCTATGGTTTTATCTAGTGAGGCATAGAAGTAATGTCATGCCTTTGCCAATGGCAGCCCCTCTGTCCCTCTGCCAATCACCTGCTGGTTGCCAGATTTTAACCCTGCATGAGTAAATTTTAGCAGGAGAATAAAGGCTAGGGTTAGGATGCAGATGAGAAGTTCTAGGTTTTTCTCAAGATATGGATTGGAGCAATTTTGTAGAAGGAAAAAATAAAAATTTATACATGGGTGGGGGAAGTGCACACCTCCATGGGAAAATCTGCATTTCTTACCATTCTAAGACACATCTTTTTCGATAGCAAAGCAACTTGAAAGTTTTTTCCTGTAGATAGACAACACCTCCCTGTTTCGAAAGCCTTTCCCCCAACATCATTGGGAACTAACTCTCTGAGCATTGTGACTGCTGGATGGGTCATTTGGAGGACGCAGCACGCTGCATTTGATGGTGATTATATCCTCCACACAAAGGCAGAGGAGCCCTTGATAAGGATTTTAAAAGCAATAAACTCATTCACTTGGCAAGAAAAAGCCCCGGGGTTAGCTCTGATTGTCTTCTATTATCTTAGCACAGGATTTCTTTGCAAATGTCAAGTGTTATGAATATTTATAGGGCTTTTATATTTTAGGAATCATTCATCCTTGTTATTCCAATTTTCTGTGATTACACCAAAAAAGCTTTCATTCACGTATCTATGATAACTGTGACAGGTGTGTGGCAGCAGGTCCAGTGAAGTACTTAAAGTTTTAGGAACAAGCTCCTTCTGGCCTACAGGTTCTGCTGTATGCATTGAGGATAAGGTTGCTAACTACAGGTTGGGGAATTCCTAGAGAGTTGGGCATGGAGCCTGGGGAAGGTGGGGTTTGGGGAAGGTAGGGACTTCAGCAGGGTATAATGCTACCAAGTCCACGTGCCAAACTCACCATTTCCTCCAGGGGAACTCATCTTTGTAGTCTGGAAATCTATTGTAATTGCAGGCGAGTGCTGAGTGGGGGAGGTGAGCGGGGAGGGGGCCTGGAGACAAAAACACACGGACACAGTGTTGGTGGTAAAGAAGGACACAACTTTATTGAGCTTACAGCTCAAGGAGCAAAGGCACGCATAGGGCACAGATCCGAGCATCGGCTGACCTGCCTGCCAAGCCGATGACCCACACCTCAGACCCCTGCTGAGGGGGGGAACCATGGGATGACAGCCAGTGGGATGCCACGTGGGTATACACCCCTGTGTGAAACATCCCCTGCCACCTGGGATTGAGGTAGACTGACAGCCCCCAACTGGGCATGCACTAGCCATTCCTCTCTCCCCAGACCCCTTATGGGGATCCCCATAATAGAGAAACTGAGCCTGAGGACCCTGTTTCCCCCAAACAAATTGGTGCCCAATGCCCAATACGCAGCCTACTCACTCCGAAGTTGTGACGAAAGGGAGGTCTGGGTGGGATGCCACCATGGGCCAAGTGCTGAAGGGTGGGGGCCAGGTTTGTAGACCAGGGGCCTGCACTGGATGAGCCTGGGCATGCTTCTCCAGCCCCTGGTCATTCCCCCACCCCCTCCACAACATGGCGGCCACCACACTGTCTCCCTGCCCACCTCCCCCTCATCTCCCGCAACCTGGCCCCCAAGTGAGTCTAGGAGCCATTGTTTCTGGGAGATTTCCAGAACCACCTGGAAGCTGGCAACTCTAACTGTGGATGGCTTTTCAGATAACAAAGAGAGTCAAAATGATAAAATGAGAGAGTACCCTTCGTTTATTTGAAATATTTATATTCCGTCTTTCCACTAAATAGTAAAGTCCAGTAGCACCTTTAAGACTAACGAACTTTATTGTTGGTTAGTCTTAAATCTCTCACTAAATGTGTCTCCGGGCAATGTACAGTTACAACACATTTGAAATATAAAAAACACAGCACAACATAAAACGAAAAACAAACCAAGACCAATAAAACAAAACCACTGATAGAATCACTATAAAACCCGCATCGACGGAACACAACTGCAAATAAAACCAAGTTCGCTGTCAAGCGTTAAATGAAATCTAACCAAATAAAGATCAATTATACGAAACAAAAAGAAGTCTTTGCCCAGCACTGAAAAAAGATCCAGAGAAGATGCCAGGCAAAGAAGTGCAGAACTCATGGAGGACAAGTAATGGCCATTTTGCCTTTGCCTCCAAACTTGTGCATGTAGCGATAGAATTTACAATTTATGTTTAATTGTGTGTGGACTTGCTCTTAGACCACAGGACTCTAGTTAGGCTTTCAGACTTCTTTTCCAGATGTTTTAGTTGCTGTTCATGTTAAAGCGATTTTAGGCCATTCCTAATTCAGTCATTAACCGTGAACTCAGATAATTTATGGAAATGAAGGACGCACATGAAAAAGGACCTGTGAAGCCGAATGCAGTGCCCAGCAGGCTACTTGGGAGTAGACAGTCTTTCAGGTACTGGGATGGGAATTTGAGACATGCCAGGTTATCCCTAGTGATTGATCCGGGAAACAATCACTGCCCACTCAGAGCCAAGCTACAAGTGATGCCTGACTTGTTGATGGGAAGTGTAAGTGTCACTTGTAGCTGCCCTGGCTGGCAGCATGAACTCACCCAGCATCTGCCTCCACCCCTCTCCCGCAGCCCTGCGGTGTTGGGCTGCGGCCCTGGCAGCACAAGTTCACCCCTCGCCACCCCCTGCAGCCATGCCCCCTTCTGGTCCTGGTCCCACCACCACATTTCGGAGGTGGCTACTGAGGGAGCGCAGGAAGCATAGCTCCGGGAGAGGGTGGGGGGAGGCATGCACTGCCTTGGCGGCCACCTCTGAAGTGTGGCGGTGGGATGGGGCTGCTGGAGATCTGGGCCCTGTGGGCCCTGTTATACTTCTGCAGAGCCTGTAGAGTGGAGATGTTCCACCGGGCCTTTGGCTGAGTGCCAGCGGGTTTCCCCCTTCTTCCACCTAAGACCACCACTTTTTTTGAGACTGCCCTCGGCCATGTGCTATACCCATGTATATGCCCATACACGGACTCCCAACTATTTATTTAATTGATTGTCTTAAGATTATTATTGATTTTATAGTTTTATGGTTAATTCACTGTATTTTATGGATGTTGTTAGCTGCCCTGAGTTCATTTGTGGGGAGAGCAGGGTATAAATCAAACAAAATAAATGACAAATAAATAAGTACATCTCCAGATGACAGAGATCAGTCCCCCTGGAAAAAATGGCTGCTTTAGAGGGTAGGCTCTATGGCATTATACCCCACTTTGGTCCCTTCCCAGGAATTTGCCAACACAGAGCTTGCAACCCTACACCTTGAATATGAGCCAATCTTGTGGTCCTGAGGGCTGAACTAAAGTTAAGAGAAGAGCCAATTTTGTTATTTGCATCTTGGCCCCGTTCATATATGCAACAGTAGATGAAGGGGTAGGTCTAATTTTAATATCAAAAGGGATACACAGATGAGATCAGCAGTTGTCCCCAATCCTCCCATGTCTATCTTGGGCACCAGAAATGAGCAAGACAGGATAAAGTGCCTGGGGCTTGAGACAACATGGAGGGATTGATTCTCTTTATTGCATGCACAAATTTTGTTAAAATTATGCACACACCTCAAAACATATCACATGAACAAACAAGCATGTCCCTTACTTTTAGCTTGTCTCTGAGTGGTGGAATTGTCTCTAAAAAATTCACAGATATTTATTTTTGTTCAAATATTTACTGATCCATGACATTCCAAAAATGAATTAGAGAAAGAGTCACAAAGGATATTGTTGAGAGTTATTTTTAAAATGGCAGTCAACAGGTGCTTTATATTCTAAAATAATCCTTCCTACTTTTTAATTTCTGTGAATTATATTTTTGTGCTACTCAGACCTTGGTAGCATTCATGTTTTTTTTTTAAAAAAACGCACTGTAAGTTAATATAGTTGATAGATTATGTTTCGGCAATCCTTGAACAGCATTCCTGACGACTTCTTACCTCTCCAGAATAATTCTCATGAAATTAAGCTTGTCGTAAAAATTTTATTGAACGTCTCACTGCTGGGTAATGAGGAGAGACAGATGTAATGGTATTAAAGCTTGGGAAGAAGTTCTCTTGCAGGCTAACTAAACTGCAAATAGTAGAGCTTGCCAAGGAGGGGTGATGTCACAGTTGTGGAAGGATATACAAACTGCTCTTTTTTCCTTTGATAACCTGAATACTTCTGGAACATCAATTTACCATGAAAATCTAGATGACGGTTGGGCTATCATCTGTCAACTGTTACCTGCAGAGAGCAGGTGAATAGAGGGAATTGAACTCTGATCATGAGAGATACTGTGGTATAGTGGTTAGAATGTCAGACTAGGATCTGAGAGCTAAGCGACAAGAGACGATTTGCACGAGGAGGAGCATGTGAAGGGAGTTGCAATGTTAGCCAAAAAGCTGAGTTTTAAAAGAGATCGGAAGGCTTTGTCGATTTCCCCTCTCTACAGAGCCAGGGAAATGCTGCTCAGACGGTTTGTTAATTTCCTCTTTGCCTCCCTGAAGGCTCTGTCAGTTTCACCTCCCCTTCTAGGAGGTAAAGAGGAAATTAACAATCCCTCTGAGGAGAAACTTTCCTGGCTTTGTAGTGAGGGGAAATTGACAAAGCCTTTCGATCTCTTTTAAAACTCAGCTTCCCGGCAACTCCCTTCACATGCTCCTCCTTGTATAACTTGTCTCTTGTACCTTGGCTCTGTTATGAGAACTTGCTGGGTGACCTCGTGCCGGTCACAGCCTCTTAGCCTAAACCTACCTCACAAGGATGTTGTGAGGATAAAATGGAAGAGAAGAGAATAATAACAATCGATAATAATAACATTCGACTTATATACCGCCCTTCAAGACAACTTTATGCCCAGTCAGTGTGGTTTACAAAGTATGTTATTATTATGCCCACAACAAACACCCTGTGAAGTGGGTGGGGCTGAGAGAGCTGCAGAGAGCTGTGACTAGCCCAAGGTCACCCAGCTGACTTCAAGCGGAGGAGACGGGAATCAAACTTGGCTCTCCAGTTCCACACTCTTAACCACTACACCAAATGATCATAGAATCATAGAGTTGGAAGGGATCTCCAGGATCATCTAGTCCAACCCCCTGCACTCCCTAAAAACATGTAAATACTGGGGAGAAAGGCAGGGTATAAATAAGGTAAATTAATAAATCCTGGACCGGTAATCTCAGAACTGAACACTGAGAGAAAGATACTTTGCACATATTCTAGACCCCTTTTCCCTTTGTTATTGCTTGGTGTTATTGCTTGGTGTTCTGGCATCTGTTGTTGAAAATGGGTTCTGAAACTCAGTCCAAGTGGGGCTGTGGCTTGGTGGTAGAACAGCGGTTTGGCATGCTGCAAGTCCCTTGTCCAGTCCTCAGCATTTCCAGTTAAAAGTTAGGAAGTGATGTGGAAGACCCTGAAACCCTTGAAAGCCGCTGCCAGTCGAAGAAGACAAAGATGACCTCAATAGGCCAATGGTCTGACCCAGAAGAAGGCATCAGACCTTTTGCTTTGCTTGCAGAAGATCTGAGAAGGACTCCACCATGCCCTTTTCGGGGGTGGAGCTCAGCTCCACAGCCAGATTTTCTCTTCAGCTTCCTGCACTGAGTCTCGTGACATGACAGTGAAATCCTAAGCAGAGTTAGTCCAGTCTCGTGGAGTGGAGAGTGACCTTAAGTCATAGCTGACTTGGCGACCCCTGGTGGGGTTTTCATGGCAAGAGACTATCAGAGGTGATTTGCCATTGCCTGCCTCTGCAACCCTGGTCTTCGCTGGAGGTTTCCCATCCAATTACTAACCAAGGCCGACCCTGCTTAGCTTCTTAGATCTGACAAAGCTAAGCCTAACTGGGCTTAGACTGGAGTAAGTCTGTTTAGGATTTCACTGCAAGTTGGGTTACTGTTGGGGAAATGCCATGTGTTAATAAATGTTCTGTTAACTGACTCATCCACATCTACTTATGTGAGCAAGGAAGTTTTGCCTCAAGTATGGATTCTGCCCTGGTAGAGCATCACCTAGACGTGACATCACTTCCTCTCGAAACTCTGCTGTCCCCAGGCAATACCCTCCAAATCGCCCTGCATTTTTCAAGAGTGTTGGGAACCGTACTTGAAATACTTCTTAAATGCTGCAACTCATACCTGAAGGAGAATGGAGACCATAACAGAGCCTTGGATGTGCTCACTGTAAAACTCCTATTTTTACCAGCTAGATGTCTCATGTTCCTTACTGATGGAATGTGAAGCTGGGACTGATTTGATGAGTGCAATTGTTATGGGGGCTGAGGCAGAGACCGGCAGTCTCTGATATGTGCAAAAGATAACTTAACAGGCAGAATACATTTCTGCCTCCCAAAAGCAATAAGGCAGCCTTCTGATGACTGTTTGCAGTAGTTGAAGCTACTGGGTTATCTTCAAGGGCAGCCCCATGTACAGTGTGTTACAGTAGTCAAGCCTGAACATTCCAGAAGTATGCAACAGGTTTCCCTTCACTACAAGAGTGGCTGGAGCATAAGCAATGAAGCAGTTTTTTTTTAAAGAATATGCTACAGCTACCTGTTTCAGCACTTGTCCAGAGAAAGAGATCATAGTCCCACCAATAACAGGAAACCCTGTATGACCCAAGGGCTTCTTGGTATATGAAATCAAGTGTTCCCTTAAGAGAAGCCAGTAGGGTCTCCCTTCGATTCTCCTTCCACTATAAATTTCAGGCTGACTTCTTGTGTGTCACTGTAAAGCAATGAAAAAAACTATTTGTGTGCGCCAGCAAGTAATACAATCTCCGAGCTTCAGTAATCCCCTTTTTCTTTCTTCCTAAGGCACCGTCCAAACTGCATTCCAAATTCAAGTGTAAAGAGGATGTGAAGATCAAGGGTGTGTATTTCAAAATGGAGGTGGTGCTACCCAGCCCATAATCCCTCACCACAGCCGTGGTTTAATTAAAGCTGTGTCTCGGTGAAGAGATAATTGTAATGCCCTTTGATCGGCACGTGCTAATTTACACGTTGTTCTGCCAGATCTAAATCATCCATAATGTATCAAAAGGACTTCTTTAGTCCTAACGTGAAGCTCTGTGAGATAGCTGTAAAGAACACCACAATGAACTGAAATCCTGCTCGCTTTGGTAATTGGTTAGGTACCTGTCTCAGTGAGGGACAAAAAGAAGGACCTTTTTACTTAATGACTAATGTGCAATCACATTGTGAAATTCACCACCACCGGATGTAGCGAGGGCAACAAGCGTTAAAAGAGGATTAGAGAGAACCATGGTCCATCTATGGCTAATAGCCATGGTGACTAAATGGAACAACCATGAAAGGAGGCAGTTAACTGCCGATTTCCAGTGCAAGATGACAGCAACAGGTCTTTGGTCTTTTTGCCCTCTTCGTTGATGCTCCAACCCAGTTGGTTGGCCACTATGGAAGACTAAATGGACCATTGGTCTGATCCAGCAGGGACCTTTTTGTATTCTTACTAAAGCTGCCAACTTGGGTTTGGGAAATTCCTGGAGATTGGTGGTGCCTGGGGAGGGCAGAATTTGAGGAGGAAACTCTGCAGTGATGTGATGCCATGGGGGTCTGTCATTTCCTCCAGGAGAAGATCTCTGTAGTGTGGATATCAGATGTCATCCCAGGAGAATTCCAGGCCCCAACTAGTGGTTGGTAAATCCTAGTTCTTATGAACTTTGCTGCTTCTCTGATCTAAGAATTGGGCAAGGGCATTCATTTCCAATCTTTAGAAAAGTGGTGTCCATTACCAAATTCCAGGGGAGGGGGGGGGTGGTCTTCAAATACTGTAATTAAATCTATGCTCCTCGAGCCAGTTTTATTAGAGTTGTCCCTGTGACTGCAACAAAAATATTCCAGAGCAACTGGATTGTAGTTTCATATTTTTTTTGCAGCTAGTCCACATTGGAGGGAGCTGAGCAGGGATATGATGTTACTCTAGGACATCCATTTCTCCTAGACTCCATGATATTCCATTCAGTCCACCCTTCAAAGCTGCCATATCATCCAGGGAAACCAATTTCTAGAGATTTAGAGCTGTAATTCTGGGAGAACTTCATGCCCTATCCTGAAGGATGGCACCCCTAAATAAAAGATTGATGCAAATATCCAGCCATTGGAGGTACTGTTAAGTGTGGGATTCTTTTCATGTTTTGTTTGTCTACAACCAGGGCTCATTTCAAGGGGAACATGCAGGAACACAGTTCTGGCAGTTCCCCAAAGAGGTCACATGTCAGGTGGCCCCGCCCACCTGACGCTCGGCCATTTGGGCCCATTTCGGCCTGGATTGGGGCCAAAACAGCCCATATCGGGCCTCTGACAGGTGATGGATCACTCTCCCACTCAGCAGCAGCCTGATCCTGACCATTTTGGGCCCCTTTTTGGCCATTTTCAGCCCCTTTGCCATTTTGGGCCCAATTTTGGCCCTGAATGGCCAGGATTGGGTCCAAAACAGCCAGGATAGGTGATGTCAGGGGGTGTGGCACGTGCAAATCAGTTATGCTAATGACACATTTCCGGTGATGTCAAGGGGTGTGGCATATGCTAATGAGTTATGCTAATGAATTCCTCCACCTCTTTTTCTACGAAATGACCCGTCTACAGCAGTAACATCCGGGCCTGCAAATCCCCTCATGCCCCTGTGCATAAGTCAAACACCCCAGTGATGAGGGAGTAATCTACGACAGCTCACCTCCACTCGATAACCACAATGCTATCCTCCAACCCAACTCCTAAAGATGAACAGCAGAATCTTGGTCATATTTCTCTCCATTAAGCGAAGGGAAACTGCTAGGCGCCGAGTGAAAGACATAACATTCACTTGACCTTTTGCGTATCCATAAATGTAGAACGAGCCACGCAGAACACCATTCCCAATTCACGGAGGGGCTGTTGAGAAGAAATTTATTTCCTTTTGCTAGCCATAAAAATATATATTGCTCCTCACTCAAGGAGGACAGATGCGAATTTGTAGCCACCAGCCTGTAATAAGACGATTATGAAGGAGATGTTTTTCTCTGGGCAATCATAATCGGGCGGACGTGTTATCACATTTTATTTCATCAAATTGCCACATGGGCATTAAGTGTTTGGAGAGAGAGATTTCACAAGTCATGCCGGCTGTTCATATGTTCAGAGGCCGGCACTGGTGGAGATTAATAACCTCACCAAACTGGTTGATGGAGGTGTATTTGATATCTTTTTGGAAGATCTTAGTCATGTTCAGAAAAACAAAGGCAAGCCTGTTCCTATTGGGAAATGGCAAAATGAGGCCTATTGCCTACACTGATGGAAAATGATTCATTAAAAGCCAGTGTGTTGTAGTAGTTACAGTGTCAAACGAGGATCTGGGAGACCCAAGTTTGAATCCTCCTGTGACGGACTCAGCTTCAGATGCTGAGATTTCCAGTCAGTGAGCTATGATTGACATGTTTCCTTCCCCACCCTATGTGGCTAGCCTGAAATGGCAGTTGGGGATGGAATGTAGGGGAAGCTGGCAGTTGGAGAGTAAACGAGAGAGGAAAAGAGAGTTAGAGCCTGGCTTTAGACCAGAGAGAGTCAGCCAGAGAATCCTCTGTGTGAGGAAATAATGTTTGTGAAGCACTGTTAGTCCTCGGACTAAAGTGGGAAAAACCAGCACTAACTCCTGCTTAGACTTGAGAGATCTGGGACTTATAGTGGGCCAAGGAAGTAGGTAGAAAGGAGTCTCCCCTTCAGTGCCAGGAACAGGGTTATAGCTCATAACTATAGCGCCTGCCGAGTATCTAGGAAGGGTTTGTCTCAGTGGAGCACCCTTAAGTCTGAAGAGGAGGGAAAGTCGTGTCTGTGCTTTGAAAGTAGCGCATTTGTTAAGCAGTGTCAACCTCTGAAAGAAGCCGGCAACCTAGTGTTAAACCAAGGGTTTTGTGCCTCACATCAGTGAAGTTGCTGTATAAAAACCTTTCTGTTTCTTCAGTTCAAACATCTGCCTACCTGCCTTTTGACTTTAACCTTCTGTAAATAAACTTTCAGTTGTGTTTTGAACCTCCCCAAGCCTTGTGTGCCAGTTTCATCTAAAGGGAAACGCAAACCCCTGATCTGTTCCATACTAAGACTTGGCTGGGTAACCATTTTTAATAATCCTAAGAGTGGGACAAGAAGGAAAGTTGACACTTAATATAAACCACGCTACCAGAGGCTTCCCAGCCCAGTATACAGCTTCATAGGCTTAAAGAGGAGAAGTTTTACCTCAGGGTAGGGAAAGGTCAGCCTAAGCCTGAGTTGGACGTGGATTTGTGGCACCTCCCTTTGCCGTAGATGCTTTCTGGGGGACCTCAGTCCTGTCACATGCTCTCAGCTTAGCCTACATCACAGGATGGTGGTTTATGAGGATAAAACAGACGAAGGGAGAATGTGGGAAGAAAGGTGGTGTACAAGTCAATAAATAAGTAGTGAAGAACAAGTCCAGGGTCAGAACCATGGAGAAGTCTTCCTCATGGATGACCTCACGTCACCTCACCTCACCGCTGTTTCTCTCCATGCGCCTGCTACAAGGGGCAGGAGGTTGGGGATGGTCAGACAACCACAGCTTTGGCCTCCTGCCTGCCTGCTGGTTTTGAAAAGAGATCTGATTTTTCGTCGATCAGTTTGCTGGTTCGTCGATATGTTTGTTGTTGTTTGTCAGGTTGCTTCACTGTATTCCTTAGAGTCCAGTAGCACCTTTAAGACGAACCAACTTTACTGCAGCATAAGCTTTCCAGAACCACAGCTCTCTTTGTCAGATGCATCTGACAAAGAGAGCTGTGGTTCTGGAAAGCTAATGCTACAGTAAAGTTGGTTCGTCTTAAAGGTGCTACTGAACTCTTTACTATTTTGCTGCTACAGACTAACACGGCTAACTCCTCTGGATCTTACTAATTATGCAGTACGGAGCAACTTGCTTTTCACACACGTGTGTTCTTACATAGCCTGATTGAGTTCTACTACCCACCCTCCTTGCTGCATACTGCTTTGCTTGGCAAGCAATTGTTTATATAGACAATTAGATCAATCACAAATCATATCAATCAATCGTCAATAAATGCTATGTTTCTATAAAATCCTACCCTTCTTTATTTGGCCAAATAATCTTTATTGCTTGAGTAGAACAAAGGCTCCTGAAGCCTACATAGCTATTGGTATTTGGGTGCCTGCATGACCAATCAGAACTGTTGCCTTGTAGTCAATCACTGTGCTCAAAAATAGATACTTGTATTGGTTGTTGTAAAAGTGAGAGTGGTTTCTACAAGTATAAATTGGTTACCGTTGAGCCTGAGTCTCCAGTCTGTCTGCGTCCAGTCTCCAATAAAGATGTTTATTATAATAAAGAGCAGTTAATCTCAGTATACGATAGTGACAATAAGGGCTTCCAAACTTTTTGAATCAGCAATGTCTTTTTGCATGCACAGTTCTGGGAAAACCCAATTCCAACTGGTTTGGCAAGTGTTTGCAGTTGTTCAGCACAAAGCCGACAGAGTGAGTGATTGGCTCGTATGTGATCACCACCTATAAACATGGTAAGTTCGGCAGTCAAATATGTTTGCAGTGAAATTCACAGCTTCCCCCGAGGAGTTATGATATCCTTGGTCTCTGCACATGAACAAGATATCTTGACCCAGCAGGTAGGGCTTTTCCATGTGGTTCAGTGAACTTCGATGAGACTTTTAAAAACATGAGCTGTTCTCACATTTATGTTCGACTGCTCAATTTCTTTCAAGCTGATTGTGCAGCTTTTCATTGCTATCTTTCCATATCGAAGTTTTGATTTGCTCTCAATTGAGTTTGATTTTATTTGATTTTCTTTATTTTTCACTCACTTCTGATATTATTCACAGACAAATGACTAACATGATCCCTTGTGCAAATAAATACATGTGACGGTTGTTGGGGGTTTTCCGGGCTGTATTGCCGTGGTCTTGGCATTGTAGTTCCTGACGTTTCGCCAGCAGCTGTGGCTGGCATCTTCAGAGGTGTAGCACCAAAAGACAGAGATCTCTCAGTGTCACAGTGTGGAAAAGATGTAGGTCATTTGTATCTACTCAGGAGGGGTGGGGTTGAGCTGAGTCATTCTGTAAGAGTTTCCCAGGGTGTGGAATGCTAATGGCGGGAGGCTTCACTGTATCCTGAGGAGGTTCTTTTGCATATGGATTGGTGTTTGATGTGCTAATCTTCTCTGCAGGGCTATTGTCGGGTGTGGAGTGTTTTGTTGGCCTGGTGTTTTTCAGAACTGGAGCCCATGCTCTGTTCATTCTTAAGGTTTCTTCTTTCCTGTTGAAGTTTTGCTTATGCTTGTGAATTTCAATGGCTTCCCTGTGCAGTCTGACAAAGTAGTTGGAAGTGTTGTCCAGTATTTTGGTGTCATGGAATAAGATACTGTGCCCTGTTAGAGTTAGGCTATGTTCAGCCACTGCTGATTTTTCAGGCTGTCCAAGTCTGCAGTGTCTTTCATGTTCTTTTATTCTTGTCTGGATGCTACGCTTTGTGGTCCCGATGTAAACTTGTCCACAGCTGCAGGGTATACGGTATACTCCTGCAGAGGTGAGGGGGTCTCTGCTGTCTTTTGCTGATCGTAGCATCTGTTGTATTTTTCGGGTGGGTCTGAATACTGCTTGAAGGTTATGCTTTTTCATAAGCTTTCCCATCTGATCAGTAATTCCTTTGATATATGGCAAAAACACTTTTCCTGTAGGTGACTGTTTTTCCTTGGTTGTTTGATTCATCCTGGGTTTGATTGCTCTTCGGATTTCATTTCTGGAGTAGCCATTTGCCTGAAGTGCGTGGTTTAGATGATCAATTTCCTCATTGAGAAAGCGCGGCTCACATATCCGTCTTGCACGATCCACTAATGTTTTCATTATGCCTCTTTTCTGTCGGGGGTGGTGATTGGAGTTTTTGTGTAAGTACCGATCAGTGTGAGTTGGTTTCCTGTAGACCTTGTGACCTAACTGAAAGTTTGCTTTGCGGATGACCAAGGTATCCAGGAATGAGAGTTTTCCCTCACTTTCTTTCTCCATTGTGAATTGTATGTTCAGGTGGATGTTGTTGAGATGATTCAAAAACTCCATCAATTCTTCCTCCCCATGGCTCCAAATGATGAATGTATCATCCACAAACCGGAACCATACACTGGGTTTGTGGGGTGCTGATTCTAGAGCTGTTTTTTCAAAATGTTCCATGTAGAAGTTTGCTATAACTGGGCTGAGTGGGCTCCCCATGGCCACCCCATCCATCTGTTCATAGAATTCATTGTCCCTGCAGCTGTGGACAAGTTTACATCGGGACCACAAAGCGTAGCATCCAGACAAGAATAAAAGAACATGAAAGACACTGCAGACTTGGACAGCCTGAAAAATCAGCAGTGGCTGAACATAGCCTAACTCTAACAGGGCACAGTATCTTATTCCATGACACCAAAATACTGGACAACACTTCCAACTACTTTGTCAGACTGCACAGGGAAGCCATTGAAATTCACAAGCATAAGCAAAACTTCAACAGGAAAGAAGAAACCTTAAGAATGAACAGAGCATGGGCTCCAGTTCTGAAAAACACCAGGCCAACAAAACACTCCACACCCGACAATAGCCCTGCAGAGAAGATTAGCACATCAAACACCAATCCATATGCAAAAGAACCTCCTCAGGATACAGTGAAGCCTCCCGCCATTAGCATTCCACACCCTGGGAAACTCTTACAGAATGACTCAGCTCAACCCCACCCCTCCTGAGTAGATACAAATGACCTACATCTTTTCCACACTGTGACACTGAGAGATCTCTGTCTTTTGGTGCTACACCTCTGAAGATGCCAGCCACAGCTGCTGGCGAAACGTCAGGAACTACAATGCCAAGACCACGGCAATACAGCCCGGAAAACCCCCAACAACCATCGTTCTCCGGCCGTGAAAGCCTTCGACAATACAAATACATGTGACACTTTTGGGGGAATCAGTCCCATGGAACGGTTGAGCTTACTTCTGAGTAAAAATGCAAAGGACTGGGTTGTGTTCACCCTGGCTGCATTATTTATTTCATTTATTTCCAATCCAGCCCAAAACGGGCCCAAAATGGCTGAAAGTCAGGTGGGTAGGGCCACCTGACATGTGACCTCTTTGGAGAACTGCCAGCACTGTGTTCCTGCACGTTCCCCCGCAAAATGAGTCCTGACAGGGTACATGTATAATTTATTGTGTGATCTCATGTATGCCATTTCCTAATAAAGAACTCAAATGAACCAATATTTGGGCTGCAAAACATTTATGGATTATTAATCAACATGTCAGTTATCAGCAATGTGGTATAGTTTCAGTTACACAAATGGACTTTCTTGACCTAATTCTCTGTTGATCTCTTGCACTGAATGTTGATGTTGTTTGGTGATAAATAGATTGGCGACTCCTGGTTTAAGCATCTGACAACCAAAACTGTTCTAGCAGCTTGAAACTGCCAAGAAAAACCTTGTAAATGACATCGAGCCCCTAAGAACCAAACAGACATATCTCTTTTTAAAAAGTTTTGTCTCACAGCATTTATGGAATGGGAAAAGAAATAGGACCCTAATTTATCCTGGAAGGATGTTCTGTGGGGCAGGACTGGCTACAAAGAACGTATCTTCATAAAGTTTGCGATAACCAACAGTTTCCGTGTGGCCGAGTGAAGTTTCCACACAGGCTCATAGAGGCAGACACCATCCTTCAAATATGTGTACACCAGATTGTGGCTGATATCTTACATCAGAAGAGATGCATAGATGCCATCAGAGCAACAAATTTGGGCTTGGCCTCCAGACTGGTTTACTTTTCAATGGCTTAGATATATTTATTTTTAATTGGAAAGAATATTGAAGTAGTTGCATTGACTTGTTTCTACCCCGCTTCTCCCCAAATGGGGACCCAAAGCAGCTTATGATATCATTTTCCTCTCCTCCATTTGTGTGAGGTAGGTTAAACTGAGAGAATGTGATGTGCAAAATCACTCAGGTCTTTTTCGCACTAGGAACTTTCATGGCAGAGAGGGGACTCGGACCTGGAGCTCCCAAATCCTTGTTTGATGCTGTATATCCACATCACCACACTGGCTCTCATTGGTCAAACACCAATCTCAAAATATGCCCCCCACATCTTTGGGAGCCAGTTTGGTGTAGTGGTTAAGAGCAGCAGGACTCTAATCTGGAGAACCGGGTTTGATTCCCCACTCCTCTGCTTGAAGCCAGCTGGGTGACCTTGGGTCAGTCACAGCTCTCTCAGAGCTCTCTCAGCCCCCTCACAGGGTGATTGTTGCAGGGATAATCAATCAATCAATTACCTTTATTGGCATTAGCGCAGGGATAATAATAACATACTTTGTGAATCCCTCTGAGTGGGCATTAAGTTGTCCTGAAGGCTGCTATATACATTGAATATTGTTGTTGTTTATATTCATTATGGCATTAAACAAAGTATGTTTTACATAGGATAAGTACACACATTTTTATATATATTCATAAAACTGTGCTAAGTTCTTGTAAACAGTGGGATACTATGCATAGTTACTCTAGTATAAGTTCCTTGACTTCAGTAGCAACAACAACAACAACAACAACATTAGATTTATATACCGCCCTTCAGGACAACTTAATGCCCACTCAGAGCAGTTTACAAAGTATGTTATCATTATCCCCACAACAAAACACCCGGTGAGGTGGGTGGGGCTGAGAGAGCTCCAGAGAACCGTGACTAGCCCAAGGTCACCCAGCTGGCTTCAAGTGGAGGAGTGGGGAATCAAACCCGGCTCTCCAGATTAGAGTCCCGCGCTCTTAACCACTACACCAAACTGGCTCTTCTTTAGCCTTCTTCTTATGTTTCATGCATTGTATATCTGCAAATATGCAATCTATGCTAATGGAAAATATGCACATTGACCAGGCAGTGTATGACAATACACCGCTGATGGTCAGATTTCTGCATTTTCTCCAATATTACTTGGCATCTATCCACATTGACTGGGCAATACGTAAAATTCCCAGTCAGTGCTGTATATTTACCTACATTATCCACTCTGTCCAAGGACACAGACAATTGCCAGTGTTTATGCACCATCACACATTGTGTGAGCTCAACTTTGCAATCTGCGTAAGAGTCACACATCAAGTCAAATGCCATTCAGTTGTCAGTCTGATTTCTTTCCATATGCTTTAAGCAAGCTGTCTGCCTTAAATTCTTTTGTTTTAATAGATACATATGTTCATCACATAGTCAACTTTCATCTTTTAAAGAAACCAAACGTTCTGAAATTTGCCCAAAGGATGGTAGGTAAGGTTGCCAGGCAACTGAGGGGAGGGCAGCATGTTGAGACAAGGGTTCATGCATGTAGCTCTAGGAATTGCCAGAAACACTATGGTAAAATCTTTGGGTTTCCAGAGATTTCTAGAGCTATTGAGTCTCTCTACATGCTACTAAGTACCTAGGGTCGTTCAAGTGCAGGATAGTAGTCCTCAATTCATGGGCAGGCTGTTCTTGCTCAATGTACACGAATGCCCATTTCACGGGAGCTCCCTTCGTGTGACTGCATCTGCAAGTGATTCCGGAGGGGAAAGCATCAATTCAGTTCTGTTTTCCCTGCTAGAACAAGTACTGTAGGCTCCTTTGAATTGCCATTTTGCATTTTTTAAGGTGTGAGAAGGTGTCAAGATCTGTATTTCAATGAATGGATGTGGGGAAAACTGGGATACGTTTAGCAGCTGAGGAGGAATTGATATCAAACACGTGTCATGGAGCAAATTGAAGTGTAACTGTGTGATCGAGTGCTTGGAAAGTTGGAGGGGGGATACATGAAATGAGGGTTGCTTGAGCATTCCCAGGTACTTAGTAACGTGTAAAGAGACTCATCCTCTTTCATTTCCAGATTGTATCCAGAAGTGATGTCAGTGACATCACGGCTTTTTATTTTATTTTATTTTTCTTTTGCCACCATTCTGAGTGGTGGTAGGCAACAGAGGGTTGTGGTGGGAAGATGAGGCTTGGCAAGCCTAATTGTAGGGAAGGAGGCAGAAGTTGTGCTAGCCAACTGTCATCTTCCCCAAGCTGGCTTTTCCCTGAGTCCAGCCAAACTGTACCACCAGGGCTCATTTTGAGGGGGAACGCGCAGGAACGCAGTTCTGGCAGTTCCCCAAAGAAGTCATATGACAGGTGGCCCCTGCCCAGCTGACTCTCAGCCATTTTGGGCCCATTTTGGCCTGGATTGGGGCTGAAATGGCCTGGATTGGGCCTCTTACGGGTGGTGGATCACTCTCCCGCTCAGCAGCGGCCTGATCCTGACCATTTTGGGCCGCTTTTCAGCCATTTTAAGCTCCTTTTTGCCATACTGGGCCCCTTTTCGGCCCTGAATGGCCAGGATTGGGTCCAAAACAGCCAGGATAGGTGGTGTCAGGGGGTGTGGCATGTGCAGATCAGCTATGCGAATGACACACTTCCGTTGATGTCAAGGGGTGTGGCATATGCTAATGAGTTGTGCTAATGAGTTATGCTAATGAGTTCCTCCAGCTCTTTTTCTACAAAATGACCCCTGTGTACCCAAATCTGAAGACTGTTCCCCCATCCGGAGTGTGCCCCAGGGGAAATAAATAGGCATGCTGTTACCTGAATACCGGTCTGGAATGAGCATTTTCTTGGGGGTCTGGGGAATGTATGACTGGATGTGCCTTTTTCCGCATAAAGCAGCCCTCATAAGCTGCCATTTTCTGTAATTAAGTTAGTGTTCTCTAGCAGTAAAGCCTCCACATTTATGGAGAAGATGTGCTTGGGCATAGCCAGAGCATGACAAATGAAACTGAGGGCTTAACTAAAAGTGACACATGACCTGTGTCCCCTCATTTGACATGTGGTACATGTCACATCATAGAACTCTTGTTCTCTTCCTGTTTGTGAGTGTGGTGCAGGGAGAGAAGGGATGCCAGCTTTCCCGCTCATGCCATTTTCTTGAGCCAAAAATAGCTGTGAAGGAGGGACTGTTTGCTCTGCTTGGGAGCGCTTTGGTATTGACCATGATCATGGGGGCCCAGAAAAGGGTAAAGAGGTCCCTACCCCACTCCCAGTGGCCATTGTGGCTTGAAAAAATGGCACAAGAGGGAAGGCCAAAGCCTCTCTTTACTCAAGTTGCACTCGAGAGAAGAAAATGGTCCCACAATGCTTAGGAATGAGAATTCCCTGAAATTACATATTCCGTGAATAAGATCAGGGAATCCAGGACCTAACTCAAATCATACATAACAGTCAGGGCCAAGCTAGAAGTGATGCCTGTCCCTAGTTGGACACTTGTCAGCTTCCCTCAAGTTTTTTTTTTTTTTTTTATAAATTTTTTTATTTTTCATAACTACAAAACACTACACCAGACTATCACAAGGAAAGGGAAGAGGGAAGGGACAAAGGGGAGTGGAAAAAGAAAAAAGGGGGGGGGAATGAACTACAAACACTAAACACTACACTTCAATGTTTCCCTTCATACTGTCATAATACAAAAATAGCTCCATAGAATAATGATGGAGTGGTTAATCATACAGAGAATAAACATTTCAAATTCTGATTAAACTTTCCTCCCCCTTCTGGGTCCCGGACGCAATTCTCTCTGTGCAACTGCTGTTGCAATGCTCTCCTCCTCCCCCCCCCCTCCGGCTCCTCCTTTTCTTCGTTCTTGGTGCAGCAGAGTTCTGGGTTTTTATTCTCAAAATCCTTTAGTTGATCTTCTGATAATATCTTATAGGCCTGATCTTTATATCTGAACCATATTCCTTCCGGGAATAACCATTTGTACTTTATTCCATGGTCCCTCAGAAGAGCTGCAAACTTTTTATATTTAAAACGCCGTTTCCGGACTAGAAATGGAACGTCCTTCAAAATCTTGACTTTCAAACCCATAAAGTCCAAATCCGCATTGTATGAGTTATATAGGATGGTGTCCCGAATCTTTTTAGTTGAAAAGTCAATAATGATCTCACGAGGCAACTGTCGCTTTGTTGCATATTTTGAAGAAGCCCGACGGACCTCCAAAATGGCGCTTTTAACCTCTTCTTTAGTCGTCCTCGCGGGTGTCGCCAGTAGAGCTTCCCTCAAGTTTTGATGGGAAATGTAGGCATCCTGGTCTTGCAGCTTGGCTCTCCGACTGCTGTCCAATGGACTTTTCAACTGTCACTTGTCCAACATTCCGCCGAGCTGCCTACATTTCCCATCAAAACTTGAGGGAAGCTGACAAGTGTCCAACCTGTGTCATTCGTCACTTGTAGTTTGGCCCTCAGTTCAGCCCAGAAAGAGAGCTACAATGTAAACATCTCTTCCAACTCAAAGTCCTCTATACTTCTCCATGTGAATGTGAAATGAGGGCAAATTAAACCTGGGTATAGGGAGGCGAGACAAAACAGCTTTGTGGGTCACGTCTGGCCTGCAGTTATCAATTGGTCACCCTGATTTAGCACAATGAAACAGATACCCTGTGAGGCTCTGTTGTTTGGGGGCTTTGGCGCAATAAAAGCCCTGTGAAGTTTCACTAAAGATATATCACTCTCCGTTTTTATTGCCTTCCTTTCTCTTTAGACGCCTATTCAGTGACGGAATTTCCTTGGGATTTTGATTAAACAAACCATTCCTTTACAAGTATCCATGGAACCAGTTTAGTGGTTGGTGTAAAAGACTGTTTCCACACATCAGTGATTTCCCCTCCTCTTTTCACTTAACTGGTAAAAATCTGTATTTTGTTTGAATATGAATGTCTCCATTGCTGATGTAACTTGTCCACAAATATTGGTCTAGGATGACTCTCGAAATCTTCAAAAGACAGATGTGATGTTTAAAATACTAAGACAGGCGTAAAAATGACGTGGCAGCCACATCAGGGAATTGGCAACAGGTCTGAAAGTTTGTAGGGGGAGATGGGGCAATAGGGCATCCTTCGGGGGCATGGTTCCTATGTGGTCTGCCAAGGCCCCTGGCTGGTTATCTTCTTCCTGAACAACGGACACTTGTGGTAAGTTGAGGATATTCTATGATTTTACCACAGAGTTACCAGTGATTCCTAGAGAGGAATGGCATCATTTCTTGGTTTTTCCTGGAAGTGACATTATGCTATCACGATTGCTGCCCCCTCCATGGCCGATTCCACACGACTTACCTGAACCTGGGACATTGCACTATGTTGCGGATCATGCCAGGGAAAACGCAAAATATCGTGTTTTCTTGCGCGAGTTTTGCGCGACGTCGCGTATAACTCGCACGAGAAAACGCAGTATTTCGCATTTTCCCTGGCATGATCTGCAACGTAGCACAATGTCCCAGGTTCAGGTAAGTCGTGTGGAATCAGCCCATGTCTCTGCCTCGGTCTCCTCTTCGTTGCTAGTCCAGCCCTGGCAACTTTATTGGGGCAGTCTCTTTCTCAGTCTCACAGGGTGGTGGCTGTGAGGATAAAATGGAGTAGGGCAGTTTGAAGTTGTAAACTGCTTTGGGTTTCCGTTGCGTTCCCTCAATGGGACCTCTTTACCACTCGTGCCTTAATACTCACGATTGGGTTAATAGTTAACCCTGTGTACCATTTTTTCATTCCCCCTATAAAAATTCTGTTCAAACTGCAGTCGGATTTCTCCACATTTCAATAAATACCTCATTTTGAAATTGCAGCTCAAATATGCCTTGGAAGAGGCACTTGGCTTGTGGCCAGCCCAAGACATCAAGGCTTGGCCCTGGTGTTGTTCTGTGAGCCCAGCTTCCCAGAGCTATGTGGGATAATTCTTTTTGCTCTGGGCTGTTATCTGAACAGATCGTCTCGAAAGCAAACAATTAACGACACCCCAGAGTTAAGTGGAATCAATAGTTTGTATTTTCTTTTTGGCTCTTAAAATTAATTACAAAATGATATATTTCTAGCTTGATGGCAGGAAGGGGATTAGTATCTGAGCTTCTATCTGTGTTCCCCTCCCAGTCCTCCAGGGGTGGGGGAAGTCATTTTGTCAAAATGCTACTTCAACTGCAATGCCGATCTGCACTCCTTTTCCCCGTTGCCTGCAGTTTTTGCTTTTTTAAAACGTAGGGTTTATAATACAAAGCAACTGCATTGCGAACAAAATAGGGAAAGAGATGTGCTTAATATTTTGTCACATGCAGTGCTGGCAACAAGCTTCGTTTCTGCTGACTTTGTCTGCTCTTCTCCATCTTGCTGTTGCTAAATCCAGCTTATCTCTATTGAAAAATCTCCGTTTCCATAGTTTTAGCATGAAGTCCAGAGATTTCAATTGGTCCAAAGTGCAGTGGCCAGGATATTACCATGGGTTGGATAAATGGGATCACCCCTGTGCTGAAAGATTTGCTCAGTTTCCGGGCACAATTCAAAGTGCTGGTTCTGACCTTTTGTGAGGCTCCTCCCTCACGGGCGCCCTCTCCTGATGGCCTGCCATCCTACCAGCTCTCCAGGCAGGTGTCCTCTGGCCTCAGATGGGCAGGGAAGGGGGTTGCACCACCTTGTTCCTTCTCCTGCCCTGGGAGTAGCAACATGCTCCAGCTGCCTCTCCCTCCAAAATCCCCCTCGGCCTTCACAGGAACCTGAATTTAAAGGCCTCCCCTGGCCCCACCTCCCTGGCTCTGGCCCCAATCACCACCCAGTCTCCCTGACTGGCCCTGCTCCCAGCCTATCTGATAGGAGGGCTGGGTAGACTCTGCAGTCTCCTGGCCCCACCCACTCCATCCCCGCCTAGGGTGGGGCATTTGGTCTGCCCTCTGCCTGGCTCGCCCCTGCTCTGAACCCTCCCCAGTGGCTCCCTTGGCATCTTGGGGCCTGTGCTTGCCTGACCTGTGCTGATGGCAACCTCCTGTGAGTCTGGATGAAGTGGAGCCATCTGGGCAACTGCAGGAGGCAGGTGAGTCTGCTGAGTGGCTGCAGGCTGTTCCCCAGAGTTGTGCCTGGGCATCGGCTGCAACGGGCCTAAGGGTGAGAGAGGCCTGGAGGGGCTCCTGTAACTGAGGTACTGCCAGAGGCTGTGCTGCAGGGCCTAAAGGGGGTGTCTGCTGCCGCAGGGCTGGTAGTGGGGGTGGACAAAAGGCCGGCATCGCTGGACACCTTTAATGACATTAAACAGGGGGTACTTGAAGGATAGGGTTGCCAGGTTCCCTTACCTTCCCTGTGAGAGGGAAGGAAACTGGTGCTCACCTTTGGAATGTCTTCACGTGCATGTTTTCAGTGTGGCGCTCCTTGTAGGGTGTGATGATGTCACTTCCAGGAGTGACATCATCGTGCAATTTGCGGGAGGGCTCCTGCGCTTTGCACTAGTCCAAGTCTTAAATAATCGGTCTGTTTGGGGCCCAAATTGGCCTGGTAGAGAGCATGAGAGCACTCTTGTGGCCTGCACGATGATATCACTCCTGGAAATGTCATCGTCACACCGCACATGCCCCTGAAGGCCCATTCCCACAGCTTTTCCTCCACCTGCCAGGTGAGTGGAGGTGGCAGAGGGTGAAAACTAGGAGCGGGGGATCTCACGCCCCCATCAGGGGACTGGCAACCCTGTGAAGGACCATCTCTTCTAATCAGGGGTCATTTCATAGAAAAAGAGCTGGAGGAACTCATTCGCATAACTTATTAGCATATGCCACGCCCCTTGGCATCACCGGAAGTGTGTCATTCGCATAACTGATTTGCATATGCCACACACTTTGGCATCACCTATCCTGGCTGTTTTGAAATCAATCCTGGCCATTCAGGGCTGAAATTGGACCCAACATGGCAAAAAGGGGCTGAAAATGGCCAAAAAGGGTCCCAAAATGGTTTGGATCGGGCCGCTGCTGAATGAGAGAGTGATCCACCACCCGTCAGAGGCCCAATCCGGGCCGTTTCAGCTCCAATCCAGGCTGAAACAGGCCCCAAATGGCCTAGAGTCAGGTGGGCGGGGCCACCTGACATGTGACCTCTTTGGAGAACTGCTGGTACTGAAAGTGGCCATTTTTGGCCCTTTTGGGCCCGGATCAGGGACGATCCAGGCTGTTTCAGCCCCAATCCGGGCTGTTCCAGCCCCAATCCAAGCCGAAACGGGCCCCAAATGGCTGAAAGTCAGGTGGGTGGGGCCACCTGACATGTGACCTCTTTGGAGAACTGCTGGAACTGTGTTCCTGCGTTTCCCCCCTCAAAATGAGCCCTGCTTCTAATATTATTCAGCCTGCCAGTTAAGATCTGCCTCCCAAACCTGCTCTCTGTATCGCTGCCCGCAGATGTGACAAAGGTGGCAGCCAGAGGCTGGGGAGATATCTTACTTCTGGAATGTCCTTCCTCTTTGTGGCTTTTTTGTTGCTGCTTACCATATACGTGCCAGGCATTGTGTTTTATGCTGGTCTAGGACTGTTTTAATAAAGATCAATCGACCGATTGATTGATAAGTGCCAGGCTAAAACATTTCTTTCACTTTTCACTCTTTTTCACTCTTTTCACTCTAGGTTTTATCTTTTATCTTTTTAGTTTTATCTTTTTAGTTGATTTATGGTCTGCTTCTGCTACGATCACTGTTTTTTTTAAAAATGGCTGCCAGTGGTATCTGAGATTTCCACAGATAACACACAATTTCAAAAGAATCATAAGGACTTGAAACTTGAAAGCCGAGATTCTTAGGAAGTTGGGGGTCTGTGCTGTGCCCACTTCTACATTCCAAGGAATTCCCCAGTTCGGAATTCAACCCACTTGATACGTAAAAGAAGAGTTGGCAAAAGCTTGGAGCTTGAACCCGCTTCAGGGAGATGGATTAATCTCAATCCAAAACTCAGTGGGAGACCAGAAAAGGAAGGAAGAAGCAGCGAGAGGTTCTATACATCTGGAAATCAAGACTGACAACCTGAATTATTCATGGATTAGTAGCTGCCGCTTGAGGCTCACTTTTTGGTTTATTCCTACGATAAGAAGCTTGGAAAAGACAAAGCTTGGCTTCTCCCCTGACATCTAATTTAGAGAGACTGCCATGCAATGATGGAGAAGAAGCTGGCAGGTAGTCAGTAAGGATGCCTGCACATACTCCATACTCTGAAAAAAGTTACACATTTGGTACAAGACGATGCGCCCCATGTGCTGAAGTCCTCACTGCTTCTCTGTTCCCAGCTATTTGACACACTTCTTGCCTGTGAGATTTTAGTAGTTGCCTGCTTTCAAGAATATCATCACATTCATAAGGACTAGGATTTTTTTTTTATTGAAGACTAACAGTGAAATCCTAAACAGAGTTACTCGACTGTACGGGGAGATCTCTTCCAGTATATGGTGACAGCTGCGAGAGTACTATATGCAGCAAAATGGAAAACAGATTTTTGCGCTGATATGCCTGAGTGGATGTCATGTCTGAGTCCTATCCATGCCAATTTTGATTCTGTTCTGCTGAACCAGTGGATCTAGCTATAACTCAGTATCACTTTGCTAGTGTCATAACTATTCTTTCTCAGGCTTTCACAGGTGTTTATCTGTTGGACTGTAACAGCTTCCAGTGTTTATGACCTTGTGCTCATTCCCAGACAGCGCTGTGCCTTGCTTCCTAGTAACTCATCATGATATCACAAATATGTGAAATGTTCTCACACCAAGAGAGCGCCAAAGTATTGTTTACAGTTGGGGGGCGGGGGAGAAAGGAGTAAACTAGAATGGTAAAAGTGTCTCTCACATGATGTTATTCCTGTCAACTTCTATTCATGCTGCTTAGATGCCTGCCTTGCTTCTAAGTAGTCCTATGAACCTGTATATGGAACTGATCTGATTTCTGAATAAAAGCCATTTAACTAAGTACGTGTGTCTTACTGCAAATGGGCCAGAGATGTGTCTGCTGTATCCTGTCATCCATAGCCTGACAGTGGATAGACAAGCTATATGAATATGCATCAATGGCTAAATTAACTTTCTATGTGCATAATATCGGAATTTCGGAAAAAATAGAAAAAAATTCTTTAACTACTTAGGCCGAAATTAAGATAAATTAAGGTAATTAAAATATAGAGACAAAATCTGGAATAGATGACTGATAAAAAAATTTATATTAAAGTTTGGGTATAAGCAATCAAGGAGAGGGGAAGAGAACTATTATATAAGCTAGTCGTGCTGTTATATATTTTGAATATACTTTTCTGTTGTCGCTCAAATGTAACTCAAAAGTAGTGCTTTGTATTTTATCTAAGTTTCTATACACTTTCTACTGTTATTTCTACCTTTTCTTTTTTAATAAAAGTTTTATTTTTTAAAAAAGGATTTCACTGTAAGATACTTAAGAAGTGGATTTCGATGCCCACAAATGTCATCCTCTCCAACTGTCCCTATGTAACCAGAGGCAATCCGTATTTTCAGGTTTCGTTGATGTGAGTTGCAAGTGTGGCTATATTTCCAGGCTCCATTCCTTCTTCGATGTCTGCAAGAGTGAAATCTCTTGAGTGGGGCTGGGGGGTGGGGTGGGGGGCTGGGGGGCTCAGGTTTGGGCTGTTTAAAGGGCCCTGCCTTGCAAGTGGCAGGTCCTTTGAAACTATCAGCTGGCAGGCGGCAGGGGGGGATTCCCCCGCCTGCTAGCTGATAGTTTAAAGGGTCCTGCAAGTGGCAGGAAAGGGCTCTTTAAACAATTAAATGCCTCCCTGCCAGAAAGGGGCATTTAAACCCCATGAACCTTAAACCACGAACTGGTTCGTAACTGGGCCAGTTCCATGCCAGTTCGCGGTTTGTGGAAACCCCACGAACCACGAACCCCATTGTTCATTTTTTTCTGGTTCGTGCCCATGTCTAGTGTTGATGCCCGCAAGTTACATTAGGTGGCAATGTCTCTGAGCATGGGGTCTGGTGCTTGCAAAGGGATCCTCTATGAGAGAAAGGGAGCATTGGAAGCATGCAATTCTTCTCTGAGAAGTTAGTGGGGATATGAGGTGGATCCAACCAGGGCTGTGGATTACACATGCACAGCTAGGGAGACACTTGAATAATTGACCACACAAAGTAAGACGCTTGGGTGTCCTCATATAAGATGTCTTGTGTAGAGAGATCCTATGGCACCATGTCCTCGAGGAACTCTCTTCCCTCCCCAATCTCCTCCCTCCTCAGGGACCACCCCTAAGGTGGAGTTGTCAACCCTTGACCATGCAGGTCCCATTATCCTTGACACAACCTTGTTTAGGTGGTCAAGAGGCTTCCTTCTATTTTTCAGTGGAAGAACTGGTTGGATCCACCCCAACATATCTCAGGGCTCTGTAGATCTTTGGTGGGATCATGGCCTACACGTCACCTGGTGGCAAAGCCTGGAAGTCTGTGTATCCTTATGATCCCACAATCTTGTTTCCCAGAGCAAGAATTTTGAGACACTGCCCTGATCTAAGACTCCCGAGTCCTTTCAAGTGTTGTGTTATCCATGACAGGCAGATGTAAATGCAAAGATTGAGATGTGCCTGCTTTTAACTTCTCTACTTGTGCAGAAAAAACACCGGGTCCCCAAATCTATAATCACTTTCTCAGGTACAGCCAGCGTTCAGAGGACGGTCTCCATTTGTATTCCAAACAGCTGCTCCTCCACGTTCGCAAAGATACAGAAAAGCACAAGCTATTATGCCTCTTCAATCAAACTGATTGTGGAAAGAGGCAGGGAGCCTGCGTTTCAGTTGTGCCTCCACATGGCCAGAATTCAAAATGCTAATGCCATATGAGACCTTTTTACGGTGGCCTCCGTTGGAGAGTATGACATCATTGTTAGCGCGAGCCCAATCTTTCAAGCACTTTGGTGAAGTGCTGCAATTGGATTCAACTGTATCCTCCACACTTCTTCTGCACTGACATTATATCTGAAGCAGGCTGCTTCAGACATAATGCTTCACCATGATTATTTCCTTTTTTTCGAACCAGGATGTGCAGACTGGGGCCAGCGTATCTACGGGACCATCTCTCCCCATATATTCCCCGGAGGACACTCCAATCAGGAGGCAAACAGCTGTTAGTGGTCCCTGGCCTCAAGGAGGCCTGCCTAGCCTCAACTAGAGCCAGGACCTTTTCGATCTTGGCTCTCACCTGGTGGAATGCTCTGTCTGCTGAGATCAGGGCCCGGCAGGACTAACTATCCTTCTGCCGGGCCTGCAAGACAAAGTTGTTCTGCCAGGCACATGGCTGAGGCTGGGCCTCCACCGGCCTGAAAAAAGGCATGTATAAAATTCTAAGCCTCCCTGTGAAGGCTGTCCACCATCCTGTTTTTAAATTTGTATGAATAGAAATATGCTGCTGTTTTAATGATGCTTTAATGTAGATTGACTTTTTATTGTGTTTTAATAGGTTGTTATCTGCCCTGATCCCGCCCGCAGGGAGGGCGGAATAGAAATTTGAAATAAATAAATAAGTAAATAAATAAATAAATAAATAAAATGTGGCTAGTAGGCAATTGTTCAGCTCCTAGTTTGCCTTGGCAAATGCTGGTTTCATCTTATCTTACTTATTTATAGTTCTGTTTGTTGTGTGTCTCAATTTTATCCTTGATGGAGACTCAAAGTAGCCTCCTTCTCTCCCCCTCCTCCACTTTATCCTCACAACAGCCCTGTGAGGTAGGTTAGGCTAAGAATGTGTGACTGGCCAGCAAGCTTCCACGGCAGAGGGGGGTTCTAACCAGGGTCTCCCAGATCTTAATCTGACACTAAAACCACTGCAACAACACAGAATGTCTGAGTGAGTTCATACATCACAAAAAACTGTAGTTAAGACTGGGCAGAAATACACATTACTAAATACCTAGGGACAGTCAAGTGAACCTCATTTCACATGCCCCCCCTCTAACTTTCCATGCACTCACACAGCCACACTGCAATTTTCTCCGTGTGAATACATTCATGCGTTGGATATCAGTTCCTCCTCAACTGCTAAAAGTATCCCAGTTTCCCCTACCTCCCAAACCCATTCACTGAAATGCAGATCTTAACACTGTCTCACACCTTAAGGAAATGCAAACTGGCAAGTCAAAGGAGCCTACAGTACTTGTTCTTGCAGCAAAAACAGAGCTGAATTGGTGCTGTGCCCTCTGGACTCACTTGCAGATGCAATCACACAAAGGGAGCTCCTGTGAAAGAGGTATTCCCAATTCAGTCCACAATGATACATAGGTATGTTCACCCCTAGTTCCAATGTGGACTGAATTGGACTCCAATACCAGAAAAGAGGCTGGGTGGGAGAAATTTGTATTTATGTATTTGCTTCATTTACAGCTTGCCTTTCTCACAGAGACTCACAATGGATTACAATTTTTTTTTTAAGTGTGATCGTACAGCAACCACCTCCAATAAGCAATGCAGTAGGACTAGGGCTGTGTGTGTGTGTTGTGTGCCTTCAAGAAACTTCTGAGTTCAGGTGACCCCATGAATTAATAACCCCTGAAATGTCCTATCATTGGCAGCTCTTGTTGCACGCTCTTGTTTGCTCTTTACCTTTTCACACTGTGACTGTCACAGAACTAGTGGTGAACATACCTATGTATCATTTGGCCCGCAACACATGCAAAGGCATGCAAACATACATGCACCAACCCACAAAAGAACAACTCTGGCCTCAGCCTGATGATTACAGGAAGTACTCTGCATTCTTACGTAACCTTCACCCGATGTGAACCCTCATTTTGCATACGGAAGCACACTATGATTTGGGAAATTCCTGGAGATTTGGGGGTAGAGCTTGGGGAGGGCAGAGTTTGGGGAGAGGAAGGATCTTAGCAGGGTATAATTCCAGAGATTCCATCCTCCAGGAGAAGTGATCTCTGTGGCCTCGAGATGTGTTGTAATGCTAGATTTGCAACCACCACCTGGAGGTTGGCAGCCCCAGAATCAAAACATCAGTGAGTGGATGGCTTTTTTCAACTAACTGGCATTCATTCATTCATTCATTCATTCATTCATTCATTCATTCATTCATTCATTCATTCATTCATTCAAGGAGCCCTGATTGATCAGACCATTGGTCCATCCAGTCCAGCAATTTGTTTCGCCAAAGTGTTTATACCAGTTATCCCCAGTGGGGCACCCACAGGCATCTTTAGGGTTGCTAACACCCAGGTGGGGCCTGAAGATCTCCTGGAATTACATCTGGTCTCCAGACTATAGCGATCAGTTTAACTGGAGAAAATCGCTCCTTTGGAGGGTGGACTGTATGGCATTATGTCCCACTGAAGTCTCTCCCTTCCCTCCCCAGCCTTCATCCTCACAACCTCCACGGATTTTGCAACTCGGAGTTGGCAACTCTACGCACCATAGTGTCTACCACTGTTTCTTGGTGCTTGCTTCCTTCTTTCTCAAGATAGCTCTTCCTCAAAGTAAGGAGCTAATTCTATTTTCCCTCTGCCTCCTTAGAGCAGAAGTGCTTTACAACAGCCCTAGAGACATCACCATTTGGTCTACAAGGAGTGCTGCTTTGGACACAGCCCGGGAGGATTTGGGCTTGAAATATCCTAGCGTTATGTGACGAGATCAGTCCCAATAGCAGCTCTTTTGCCACCAGCTGTGCCTAGAGCTGCCAGCCTCCTGCTATGGCAGGAGGCCCACCTATCCAGCAGCATCAATTGCCTGCTGCCACTCCAAGTAATGGCTGGAGAATAAAAGACAAAACACCCAGTAATGTTGGCTATGTTGCAACATCACCTTTGGGGAACGCCCCGACATGACCTAGGTTATCTCTAGAAACTCTATGGTTTTTCCATAGAATTTCTGACAATTCCTAGATCTACCCTATGTCTGGCAAACCTAGCCACGACTGTTGTGACAGCCATTTTTTTTGTGGTGCCACTACCTTTTCTCAAAATTCCAAAATTTCAGTCCTGGCTCCAACCTGGTGGAACTCTCTGTTGGAGGACACCCAGGCCCGCCAAGACCTTGTGTCCTTTCAGTGGGCCTGTAAGATGGAGTTGTTCCACCAGGCATATGGCTGAGGTCAGTCTTTGATTTTCTGATTGGTTTAGGAGCCGCCCTACCGGTCTCCTGCCAGGGGGGCAATGAAGTCATCGCCCCCCCCATAAGCGCAGTCACCAGACTATTATTTTCTATGGCCCCCACCCACTCCATTTGGTTTTTATGCTATGATTGGGGAAATTGGAGGGGGCCGCCATCTTATATGCTGTTTGATATATTTATGTTCTTTGGATTTTAAATCTATTTATACTTATATATATATAGTGTGCTTATTGAGCATTTTATTATACCCTGCCCTGAGCCCCTACGCAGGGAGGGAGGGCTAAAAATCGAACTAATAAAAAAATAAAAAAAATGCTCATAGGCTCAACAAGATGCTGACCCCCTAGTTTACCCTCTTCCACCCCCTCCCAGATATATAGAACAATTAGAACTTTAAAAGAGAGCAAAATTGCTCTTATAAATCTCAGTCTGCAATCTAACCCATTGTTCATCGAGACAGCAATAAAATCAGGTTCTGAAATCAGCCCAAAGCCTGCCAGCTACAGGTATTTCCTCCTTGACTCCTGTTCTTTTCCCGATTTCTGGTATTGCTCCGGTCTCAAGTTTTCCCTGCCATCTGGTCCCCTCTGTCCCACAGAGACACCCCCCTCCCTTCTTTTTCTAACTTCTAATTTCTTTCACAGAATGCATCATAGCAGCAGAATCCCCCCCTCCCCTGTTTCCTACTTGGCATAAATGTCATGTATGCACAGAGGCAGAGCAAATTGAATCGATAGCACAGAAAGCCAGGCGGTGTGCTGTTCGCGGCTGGAATTTAATTTTGCAAATTGATTCACACAGCTGGAGATGGGGGAAATAAATGACCATGGATCCACATCGGGTTCAGCGGATGCTGGTCCTTATCAGCGAAAGAGGGGGGGAAAATGAGTTTCCTGCGGTGCTTCATTTTGATGAATTTTACTTTGGCACGAAACTGGTGCGATGACTGGCCCCCAGTTAAATTTTATGAGTCTTCGTTTGATATATTTTAGGGCAGCATTTCCCACACTTGCAAAAGCTGAGGCACACTTAATTTCTGTATTAAAATTGGAGGTACACTCTGCTTTTACGGCCAAATGGATCTGGATATGATTTTCTCCTGGCTAGCAAATGCAAGCTGAGGGCAGTGACTCATGCAAAGACACAACGTGCAGCCTCCCCTGGGGACAGATTGTCCTGTTGCATATCTGCAATGGATGGGATGGAATGATACAATAATATGCTCTGTCTTCTACTCCGTGGCTCAATTTGCAGTTCGGAAGGTGGTAATTCATGCAGAGATGCTGCGAACGTCTTCTTCTGCTTTTGTGTTATAATTCTGTCATTCATTTATTTCTCCACATGAACATGCAGCACACAGTTTATTAATGTGCATGGTGTAGTGGATAGAGTGTTGGTTTTGGATCCTGGGAGACCTGGGTTTGAATCACCACTTCTACCATGGCTGCTTGCTGGGTGACCTTGGGCTCATCATAAATTTTCAACCTGGCCTACCTCACAGGGTGGTTGTTGTGAAAGAGTGGAAAAGGAGAGAATAATATTCTGAGCTGCTTTGGATAATGAAAATGCACGTGTGCCTCTATTCTCATTTACAAAATTCTGGTTCCATCTAATAATGCAAAAAAGTAGAAATCGGTGAATGCAAATGCTATGGTTTTTTTTAAAAAGGTGAATTCTCCCCCCCCCCTCAAAAAAAGCCAGCGCAGTGAAAGTCCTTTCCCCCCTGCCCATACAGTCTTTCCGAGTGTGGAAGTTAAAAATCAGTCTTGTCAGCATGAAAATTTGCCAGACTCATCGTCATAAATTGTAGCTTGGAAACCTGCTGTGCACTCCAGAAAGTCTGGCCAGATTAGATTCCAGATTCCCTTAAAGAGAGAAGGGGGAGGAGAAGAAAAAAGATTAGCAGTTGGAGTGACTAATATCTACCCCCCCCCCCTTTCTGTTACACTACTTTAAAAAACCCAGCAGGTGTAACTGTGTAAACCTTTTGTAAGTTCTGGGTGCGGAGATTTTTGAAGCAATCCAATGTACTGCTGATGCATTTTCAGGACTTGAAGGAGTTAGCCAAAAATAAGGTTCAGCATGGCAGAATGAATCATGATGTCTAAAACACTAGGGAATGTCCAAACGGCAACTTCTGCAATTTACCAGCCGCTGCGTTGCCAATCTAATAGATCTTACACCTTAATAGCCTCTCCCCACTGGGGTTAGAGCAGGGGAAATGTTACTATTTGGGTCTTTGGCAAATAGAGAAAAAGCACCTCTCTGTGCAAGGAGCAGTGCTTTAAAGAAGGGTGTTGCTTGTTACTCCTATGGAGTTCAGCTCTAGCTTCTCTTTTTTTGCTCTGAAAAAAAAATGCATCTGTTCTCCTAGAGAACCTGTCTACTCTGAAGGGTGGACTGTTTGGTATTGTACCCTACAGAGGGCAATTTCCTCCTTAGGCTTCCCAGGAGCCTTTGCACATAAAGTGACATTGCAAAATTGCATGTCACTTTCAGGTGCAACCTGGAAGTGACAAAAGGTAGCTCTAGGAATCAGCAGAGACTTTATGGCTTTGCCATAGAGTTTCTGGTGATTCCTAAAGCTATCCTTTGTCACTTCTGGGTTGTATTGGGAAGTGATGTAGTGACATGAGTGATGTCATTGAGGTCGCCCCCACCCAACATGTCCCTGTTCTCATTCCTCATGCTGGTTGCTACCTCCAGCCCTTCTGCCAGTTGCCAGATTGCCCTACCCCTTCCCAAAGCTCACATTCTTTAGTTTCTGCTCCCAAATCTCTAGGACTCCCAACCCAGAGTTGGCAACCCTGTCTGCCACTCTGCAAGCAACCCCCCCCCCCCACACTAGTGGGGATTGAGGGAGACCTGATGCAGAAAAGGACATTAAGATCCTTGTCCTTTGTCCTTTCTCTGCTCCATTTTTCACCCCTTCCCAACTGCTTTAACTTATGTGTGCTCATATTACGCATACTTTAGCTGTCAATGGCTGATTCCGCACACGTTCAATGCACTTTATCAATCGTTTGAGGTGGATTTTTTGTTCCGCACATGAAAAAATCCGTTCCAAATGATCTATAAAGAGGATTGGAAGTGCATTATCCAACGTGTGCGGAATCAGCCATCGTCTTTCAAACTTGTTTTTATTTTCATACAATATGATGTTAGATGATACAGATATCAAGTTTTGCTCCTGGAGTCTACCTCCCATACTTTCTGCATTACCAACTTTTTTTCCTAGTTAAAGCTCCTACGTCTTTTGCATGCAGACAGCAGGCAGAAATGTATTAATGGCTGAAACTAGTCCGCAGCTTGAAGACAAAATTTGATAAAGGGGAAAATTTCACCTGCTGTTTCATGCAATGATCAAGTAAAAACAAAGAAACGCAGGAGCTTTGCAACGAAAAACAATTGGCAACAATCTAGACCATGCTAATTAGCTAGAGGAATAATCTCTCCTGCTCTCTGTATACATCCTTAAAAATTTGTACGTGATTTGTATGAGGAATGCTAAATAGAAATAAAAAAGATTTCTACGTGAAGAAGATACGGAGGGGGTTCATCCTCATTTTTCCACATTCTTCCTTCCACGCCTTTGTTTTACAAGACACGTCCCCCCACCCCCGCTGTTCTCATGAGCTGATTTATAATCCTGATTTATAAATCCTGATTTATAAACCCCACCCTTTATTATCCTGGCTTTTAATTCTTTCTGGATCTTTGAAAAAAAAAACAGTTGGATGCTAATTAATTCCTTTCTGAAGATGACAGGAACTGTAGGCACAGAGACAAGTTCGCCGATTGCAGGAGGGAAAAAAAGGAATGCAAATGGATGCATTTCCTTTGAAAGGAGGCAGCCTAGAGAGCAGAAGAGTCTGGAGAGAGACGATCAGGCCAGTGGAGCGTTGGGCACACTTGTCCTGCAAACAGCTTCATTCTGCTTTATGAAACGCTTCAAAATTCTCTTGAGGAAAATATTCTTATATATATGTAAGTTCTTGAGGTGACCACACAAGAGGCTCGTCATATGGTTAGACAACAACAACAACAACAACAACAACAATAATAACGTTCGATTTATATACTGCCCTTCAGGACAACTTAACGCCCACTCAGAGCAGTTTACAAAATGTGTTGTTATTATCCTCACGACAATCACCCTGTTCAATCCTGGCAGAAGCTGGGTTCAGGTAAAGTTGACTCAGCCTTCCATCCTTCTGAGGTTGGTAAAATGAGTACCCAGCTTCCTGGGGGTAAAGTGAAATGACTGGGGAAGGCAATGACAAACCACCCCGTAACAAAAAGTCTGCCAAGAAAACATCGTGATGCGACATCGCCCATGGGTCAGTAATGACTTGGTGCTTGCACAGGGGACTACCTTTACCTATTACTTAATCACTCTGTGAAGTAGGTGGAGCTGAGAGAGCTCTGAGAAGTTGTGACTGATCCAAGGTCACCCAGCTGGCTTCAGGCGGAGAAGTGGGGAATCCAACCTGGCTCTTCAGATTGGAGTCCTGCCGCTCTTAACCACTACACCATCAAACTAGGATCTGGGAGATCCAGGTTCGAATTCCTACTCTGCCATGGAAGCTCGCTGGGTGCCTTGGGCCCCTTTTAGCTTAACCTTCCTCACAGGTAGGTTCCCAGCTCTGGGGTGGGAAATTTCTGGAGATAATGGGGATGGTGCCTAGAGATGGTAGAGGTTGTGCAGGGAAGGAGCACTAGTGGGGATGTAATGAATGCCACAGAGTCCACCCTCCGAAGCTGCCATGTCCTCCAGGGAAACTAACCACCATAGTCTGAAGATCAGCCATAATTCCTAGAGAATGCCAAACAACGGAGATCCACCAAGGGCCAGTGTTTGGATTGAAACCACTGAATATAGACATATATGATCTGGAGTCAGTGGGAGCAATCAAGTAGCCCCATTTGCAGATGGTATCAAATGATTCAGGATGGTAACCCTTGAAACAATCTTGGAAGAGTTCCATAAAGGAGGACAGGGCAATGCTGTAAGTGGCTTTAGGTCCTCGTTGGATAGAAAGCAGGGTATTTAATGTTGGTATAAATAAAGAGGTTTTCTGGGTTTTCCTAAAGAAAATGCTTGAAAATTGAACTTGCACTTCGTAACCACAAACATGGAAGCCTGGAATTCCAGAGAGGAAACTCAAACAATCCCCCCCGCCCCCTAGAGAACAGAATTAAGACAACCAAGGAAAGCAAACAAGCCCGGGAATTTTTTTTTCTGTTCCAGTATGTTGATCTGATGGTAGGCAGGGAGGATAAATGAACAGGGCTGGGAAAGACACATGCACAACATGCACATGCAAAACATTTGCAGGATAATTTTGAATTATTTTGACCCCCTCTCCCAAGTAAGTACAGTTCTGAGTGGCGTGAGGATCTTGTTCAAGCAAAAGAGTGTTTGTATATGATTTGCTGTCATTGACTTCAAAGGGTTTAAATAAAGAGAGGACTGTAACTAGAGATAGGCCTGAATCGAATTACGACCCAAAAAAACGCACAAACCTGGCTGGTTCGTGGTTCGCGAACCAGTGGTTCGTGGAAGCTCGTTTCCACGAATTCCACGAACTGGTCTACTAGTTTGTTTGGGTCATAAAGCAGCAGTTTAAACTGCCATGTAATCTTTTCCTGCGGCTTGCAAGCGGCAGGTTCCTTTAAACTATCAGCTGGCAGGTGGCAGGGGGGGGATCCCAAATGCTGCTACGGCAGCCATTTGAGGGGCGGGAAGGCCATTTTTGACCTCCTCCACTGCCCTGCGGGCCCATGCACCAGTGAAAGAGGCCAAAAACTGCCTTCCCACCCCTCGCAGGAGAAGGGGGAAGGTGCCACGGGCCCACAGGGCAAATTAAGTGTGGGGCTGGGGCTGAGGCTGGGTCTGGGGTTGGGGGGTTGGGTGGGGTTGGGGGAAGGGTTTGGACAGTTTAAAGGGCCCTGCCACTTGCAAGCGGCAGGGCCCTTTAAACTGTCAGCTGGCAGTGGTGTGGGGGGGATCCCCGCCTGCCACCTGCCAGCTGATAGTTTAAAGGGACCTGCCACTTGCAAAGCAGGAAAGGGCCCTTTAAACTGTCAAATGCCCCTTTCCCTACTGCTGCTAAGTGGCCAGAAAGGGGCATTTAATCCCCACAAGCCACAAACTGGTTCATAAACTTGCCCCAGTTCGTACCAGTTCATGGTTCCTGGTTCGTGAAAACCCACGAACCACGAACCTCATGGTTCGGGTTTTTTTGTGGTTCATGCCCATCTTTAATTGTAACAGAGGTTACTATTGTTCTAGGCCTATGCCAGAGATCAGTACATTACAATACTGCCCATTTTATGACCTAGGTTCGAATTCACACTCTGCCATGGAAGGTTGTTGAGTGACCTCGGGCCAATCATACATGCTCATCCTAGCCTACCTCACAAGGTTGTTGTGAGTATAAACCGGAGGAGAGGAGAACAATGTCAGCTGCTTTGGGTCCCCAACGGGGAGAAAGGTGGGGTAAAAATTAAGTAAATGACAACAACAATAACAATGACGATAATGAATATTTCACGATCTCTAGCTCAGAATTTATGTATGCACTGGTGCTACACACTGAGTTGAGGATTTTGTGGAACTGTATCCACCAGGACCCCAAGATCTTTGTTTAATTCAGTCACTGCCTATTCAGACTCCCATCCATGCATAAAGGAAGCCAAGGCATTTCTTCCCAGTGTGCAACTTTACACTGATAATTTTTCATGCTGTTGTGTGTCTGACCTGCTTGGAGACATCCTTTCTGGAGCTCTTCAAAGGTTGCTTTGAGTGCTATTTTGCTATTTAGGAGAAGATATTTATGCCCATTTTTTGTTGGAAGAGGAGGATTCAGCGCTTTCTCTTTCCTCAGGTTTCAGAGGGAAACAAACCAAAGAGTTAGAAAGATAGAGAGGTCCGGGCACTCTGTTTACTGTTTACTGCTTTGACTGTCCTTTGATACGTAGATTGCTATTCTCAGGATTTCCTCCTCCTGACTTCCTCCCTCTCACTTCTTCTCTTCCTGGCATTGTTCCAGGCAACACTTCTCTCCTTCTTCTCCCTCCATCTTGGCAGCATGGGTGCAGACCTTGTCCTGGCATCCATGTCCATCCTTAGACTAGATAGGTAGTTAGGATCTGTCTCTCCTCCTTTCCTATCAGAGTATGGCATTCCTACAATAAAGAACTCTAATTTCTTTTCTATGTATAAAGCAAACGTATGATTTATTATTTTAATTCCTGCACACACAACAGCCTGCAGAACCAGCTCACAACCCCCTATAATCATGCTTCCTATGCCAAATGATAGACTCTGCTTATGGCCCAAACATAGAATCCTTTAATTAGGTTTCTGGGGCTTAACATAATGATTATCATTTTTTACCCGAATGGAAAGCCAAAGTGGCTCACATGCTTCTCCCTTTTCTCCTTTTCTCTTCAGAACTACAACCCTGTGAGATCAGTTTGGCCAAAAGCGAGTGACTACCCCAAGGTAGCTTCCCTGGCAGAGTATGGATTCAAACTTGGGTTTCTAGGCTCTAGCTGGACATTAAAACCACTGCTGGTTCACCTCCTTTACTGCTCGGGTTGCCAGCCGAGCAGAAATTGCAAGCAGAGAGACATCATGCCGTGCCATGACATCACTTCTGGTTGTACCCAAAAGTGATGTTGCAATGCTCTACAAATCCCCCGATATTTATGGTAAAGAAAAAAGCATAGAGATTTGGAGAATTCCCAGAGCATCGTGATGGCACTTCTGGGTACAACTGGAAGTAACATTGTGACATCACTTCCCATCATCCCATTTTTGCTTCCACTCATGAGCAGCTGGCAGGGATCAAGAACCTAGAAGAGATTGCTCACCACAGTGGGCAATCCGATAAGCCTAGTTTCTGCGCACGTTTCACCTTCTGCACCAACCCTTACCATTGCTTCCATCAGCATTTTTTCTGTATCTGGTCTTAAAGAAAAAAAATTCATACCACCAGGGCTTTTTTTCAGCAGGAACGCGGTGGAACGGAGTTCCGGAACGTCTTGAAAATCTAAGCGGCGTGGAGGGCAATCTCAACTCCCCTTGGTCTGGAGATCAGGAGGCGGGGCCACCAGCCATGTGACCATTTTCTCCGAGGGCAACCCACTGAGTTCCACCACCTCTTTCCCCAGAAAAAAAGCCCTACATACCACCATTCCCTTTCTCGCTGAATTAACACAAGAGGTATTGTCGAAGGCTTTCACGGCCGGAGAACGATGGTTGTTGTGGGTTTTCCGGGCTGTATTGCCGTGGTCTTGGCATTGTAGTTCCTGACGTTTCGCCAGCAGCTGTGGCTGGCATCTTCAGAGGTGTAGCCAAAAGACAGGGATCTCTCAGTGTAACACAAGAGGCCCTATATGCAGGCCTGACAATTCCTGAGCAGAAGAGCTGTGCAATGCAGCCGTAGCACGCAGGCACCTGAAGTTCTGCTACAAGGATAGGCGGAATATAAAAGATTAATGTTCCTCTTCGTAGAGATTCCTGGTCATGAGGGATGCTAAAGGCCTTATAGCATGTCCTTTGCTGAGGAAGGTGGCATGCTGGGAACTCTTGCGTGCATTATTAAGTTTCTTCTTTATGGAGGATGCCTTGGGAATCCCATGACCTTTTCCCAGCCTCATCTATATGGTTTCCCTGGAGTGTCTCCTTTTGCTGTGCATCGCGGGAGGAGGAGGAGCGAAGGCAACAGAAAGGTATTCTCGGCCAATTATACATTTTAAAATCTTTCTTGAGGAGGAAAAGAAAATGTTGCACAGATGATCTTCCCCCTTTCGGTTCTTTTTTCATTGCCAGATGTTCTGCCGAAGAAGAAAATCCCAGAACACACTCTGGATATTCGTCTCTCCCCCCCCCCCCTGAATTTCAGTAAAGAAACTTTCTCCGGTGGATATCATTCAAGCGACAGGAAACTTCATTAAAGATGGGATATAAGAAAGACATCCTTTCTACGATTCTCTTAAACTTTTATTTCAATTGCTGATCTTCTTGAATGTTTAAATATTTAGGCAATATTGTGTCAGTGTAGTGTAGGGGTTACAGTCTTGGACTAGAATCTGGGAGGCTGTTTGAATCCCCACCATGAAAGCTTGCTTGGGCTACTTACATACATATAGCCTAGCCTACCTTACAAGGTTGTTATGAGGATAAAATGGAGGAGAAGAGAACAATGTGAGCTGCTTGAGTGTTCCACTGGGAAGAAAGGCAGGGTACAAATGTAGTAAGTAAGTAAGTAAGTAAGTAAGTAAGTAAGTAAGTAAGTAAGTAAGTAAGTAAGTAAATTTGTTATAATCCACTCTGAGCCCACTTGTAGGGCAAGCGGAATATAAATCTAATAAATAAAATAAGTAACACAATTCCTTGTTAAATTTAATTTTAACTTAATTTAATTTATTAGATTTATATTCCGCCCTCCCCACACCAGCAAGCTCAGGGCGGATTACAATTTACATACATTTAAAATGCATCTAACAATTTACACAGTTTAAAATTATAAATATATAAACATCCTAACATTTAAAATACATACACATATATATACATACACGTATACTCAGCAGCATAATAAAATGCACTATATGCATACACAAGGCACCTCCCTTTCACCTTCACCAGAGCATTGGCTGCTCTGGCACAGCCAATGATGGTATGGTGTAGTGGTTAGCATGCTGGAGTAGGACCCAGGTTCAAATACCAGTTTGCCATGAAGCTTACGGGATGACCCCAAGCCAGTTATTCTCCTTCGTCCTTACCTGCCGCACAGGGCTGTTGTTGCGAAGGTTAAAATGGAGGACAACAACGTAAGCCACCCTGAGCTTCTTGGAGGAAAGATGGGACAAAAATGCACTAAATAAATTTGTTTCATTGACATTCCCATTATTCATGTTAGACACCCGTGGCCTGGCACCAACACAGAGTGTGTGGGCTGAGCAGAACCCGCCTGCCCTTTTGCTTCTCTGCAACTCTGTCTTCTCTGGCATACATGCCTGTATTTTATTAAGTTGATCACAGTATTCTTATCGTACCGTTCTTGCTACAGTGGGTGAAACATGCATCTCTTCGGCCTGCAGCACCACGGTCTTGGCAGGATCCAGTTGGACTGGGCCACCTACATCTCTTCTGTGGCTGTTGGCGCAGCGGGTTTTGAACATCTCTAATGAGGTCTGTATCATGAGATCCTGGGTAGCCTGATCTCATCAGAACTCGGGGACTAAGCAGGGCCAGCCCTGTTTAATACTTGGATGAGAGCCTGCCAAGGACGTCTACACAGAGGCAGGCAATGGCAAACCACCTCTGCTTGTCTCTTGCCTTGAAACTAGGGTTGCAACTGACCGAAGGCCAATGCAAAGTGCAACAAATCAGCGATCCCAACAACACGACTCGCAGCTATAAATAACACACAACATACCCAAAAGTAATAGAAATTGCTTATTAGTTATTACAACAATTTATAAAGTGCTCAGTGCCAACGTGCACTTCACACAACAATTCACCAGAATTACACTATAGAATTCAAGCATGAGTAACGTCCAACAATGTCCCTTTAAGGTAGTCCCTTGAAGCTTCCTGAGTTCTTCGATTGGCGTGTGTTCCTGCTTTGAGAGTCGAGACTTCCTTAAAGTGGGTATGATGTATGCCCCCATACAGTCAGAGATGAATATGGAAACCCGACACACGTCTAAGAGGATCCCAAACAGCAAACTGCAGGTAAGTACGGCGTAGTAAGCCAAATACGTTCTATTCTTCTTTGTCTCCTTATACAGGTGGATTTCAAGGAAGGAAGGAAGGAAGGAGAGCCCAACCAGGCCCCCCCACCCAGCCCTACAAGCTGCCGGCTTAATCGATCAGCTTGTTTCACGGCAGAACCACTTCCTCAGAAAAATACTACACCCTGGGGAGAGGGGGCCCAGCACTCCCCTGAAAAATGATCTTCACGAGCGTGGGTGCTCCTGGACTGGTGCAATGATGGCACTACTGGAAGTGATGACATTGTGTCGCCCCCACTTCTTGGCAGGTGGGCTGGCTGGCCACTCCATGGCGCTGCCGCACAGGAGGCCAGCTGGCCTGCCAGCCACTCCTGGGCAGCACCTTGCAGGAAGGTGGGTGGCTGGGCTGGCTGGTCACTCCCCCAGCGGTGGTGCCTGTGCAAGAGGCAGTGCTAGCTGGCCACTCCCTGGGTGGCACCGTGCAGGCGGCTGGGTGGTCAGGCTGGGCAGGAGACAGCTCACAAAGGCCAGCTGGTGTTGCTGCCAGCTCATGCATGCCAGAAGCCAGCCACTCCTCCCCAACACAAAAATACCCGACATTGATACGTCCAGTATTTTAACTATGTTTTTGCAGACAGACTGTTTGGGTGAAAACCGAACACCTGGCATCCCTACTTGAAACCGGTGTACTGGCTAAAATGAGAGACTAGGATCTGGGAGACCCAAGTTGGCTTCCCTACCTTGCCAGGGAAGCTTGCTGGTGACCTTAGGCCAGTCACATACTCTCATCCTAACCTACCTCACAGGGTTGTTGTGATGGAAAAAATGGAGGAGAGCAGAATGATGTATGCCACTTTGGGTCCCCACCAGAGGATAAAGGTGGAGTATAAATAAAGTTAAACAAGCCCCTCTGAGGTTGCCATAAATTGGCTGTGACTTGACAGGGGAAAAAAAAGAGTTCTGTACCAGTGGGTACCAGGGGTTCATCTTCGTTCTTCTGTGCCTCCACACATGGGGACTGCGCAGGCGCAGGCCAGCCGCCGGAGAATTTTCTAGAGCTTCCAAGGCTCCGAAGGGGCCGTTTGTCGCGCGCCTCAGCGACCGTTTTCCCGCCCAAACGGTCACGTGATCCTCCAGCGACCAACGGCCCCTTCCCTCAGTTCTCTTCTTGCCGCCGCTTGGAGAGAACGTGAGCTTCGTTGCTCTGTGCTTTTGTGCTTCGTGCTTTATTCTGACTGATTGCTTGGCTTTTGACTTCGGACTTCGTGACCTCGACTATTCTTCGGATCTCGTTTTGGACTTTGTTGTGGACTCGGTAATTTGACTCGGACTGTTTTGACCTTCCTTTCGCGTGCCCCTGAAGATGGCCTCTAAGGCTCTCTTCAAGCATTGCCTACAATGCCACACTAAAATGGCCAAGACCGATGGCCATGAACTGTGCCTGTTCTGTTTGGGGGAGACCCATAATGTGACGGCCTGTAAGATTTGCCAGGGCTTCACCAGCAAGGCCCGACAGGAGCGTAAGGCCCGACTTAACTCCTCCCTGTGGCAGAAGGTCATGTCCGGAGGCGCTCCGTTGCCCTCCTCCAAGGCCGGCCCAAGCCCCTCTGCCGAACGGCATTCAAGAGCTGGCTCAGTGGCCTCCGCGAGGTCGGGGTCAAAACCGCGTCCCCCGAGTACCTCGGCGTCGAGAGCGGCCTCTCCAGCGCAGGGACCGGTGCGGCCGCCCCGTAGCGCGTCATCTACCAGGTCGGATCCGAGACCTACGTCGGAACCGAGGATCCTGGTACCGAGTCCCCGGTCGGAACCGACGTCCGGATCGGTTCCGATGAAGCCTAAGAGGTCGAAGCCGAGGTCCCCTTCGAAGGCGAGGAGCGCGTCGGTTCCGAGGTCTTCTTCGGAACCAGCGAAGAAGAAGAAGAAGACCAAGCATCATCGGTCGCCGCGTCCCGCTCCTCAGGAGGAGGTCATCGTGCTTCCTCACACGCCTTCCCCTCATCTGGGCTCCCCGGAGCCAGAAGACATCTCCGTGCCGGTGCCAGATCCGATGGCCTTCGAGACGGTGCCCGCGGAATTCTCGTCGGGGCCGGAGCCGAGCCCGCGCCGTCGGAGCCGACCATCGCTTCCCCTTCGGTCGCCGAGGCTGGAACCGAGCCCGTCTCCTCGTCGGAGCCGTCCGTCGCCTGTCCGTCCGTCTCCACCTCCGGTCGGTCGTGAGCAGCATGGTTCCGGGGACAGTGTCCGATCAGTCCGGTCCACTGCGTCCCGACATCGACAGGCTTCCTACCTCCCCTCGCCATACCGTTGCCAATGGGAGGGGGCACCTGCGGGCTTCTCCGTGTCGGAACCGAGGCCTTCGACATCGAGGTCGGCGTGGGCTCCCCCTCCGCTCCAGGTTCCGGAATCCCAGCTCGGTTCCGATGAGGAGGATGTGGAGAGCTTTGGCGGCTACCAGTCGGAATCCTGGTCCGAACCATCGCCAGCTGAGGAGCTAGTGCCATCTGCGGACTCCCCATTCGAGGACCTCCGCATCTACGCCGACCAGATGGCAAGGATGGCCAAGGCTCTCGAGATGGACATCTCTTCGGCAGTCCCCCAGACCAAAGACAAGCTCCTCAAGCGTATCTATGGGGATAATCCGGCCTACGTTGGCTTCCCCATGCTCGAGGGTATTGAGGAGATTGTGGAGAAGGTGTGGCAGGTGCCCTGTGATCAACCTCCAACGTCCAAGCGCATCGAGCAGCTTTACAAGATCAAGCAAGGCACCTGGCCGGCGTTGGTGAAACACCCTCCACCTTCCTCCTTGGTCACAGAGGAGTTCAACCCCCGACGATCGGGTCACTCCTCGGTACCTGCCGATAAAGAGGGCAAGAAGCTGGATGCCATGGGCAGGCGCCAGTACATCGTCGCTTCGCTGGGTCTGAGGATTGCCAACTACCAGACCATCATGGCAGGGTACCAGCTGTACCTCTGGGAGAAGTTGGCATCCTATACCCGGGACCTCCCTCCTGAGCAGAAGGCTGTGGTGTCCCTGCTGCAAACAGAGGCTGTCCGGCTGTCTAAACAGCAAATGAACGCTGGGAGCCACGCTGCTGACACTGCTGCTAGAGGGATGGCGTCGGCGGTGGTCCTCAGGCGCCACTCTTGGTTGCGGTCGACGGCCCTGTCCCAAGAGGTGCGTTCCAGGGTGGAGAGCATGCCCTTTGAAGGGGACTCGCTGTTCTCCAAGTCCACCGACGAGACCCTGAAGAAGAAAAAGGAGGACAGGCAGACGGCGCGGTCTTTGGGTCTGGCTCCGGCGGACAAGCCCTCCTCCAGGTCACGGTACGCTCCCCGGTCCGGCCCTTACCACTACCAGGGCAGATACCAACAACAGCGGCCGGGCTACCAGCAGTATCCTGCCTACCAGCAGCGGCCTTACCCTCCCGCACAACAGCAGAGGAGGCGGCGGCCCTTCAAGCCTCGTCCGGCACAACAACCGGCCCAGCAGAAAGATCAGCAGGGCGCCGGGAGGCAGTACTGACGGGTCACGCCAGCCGTATCCCCGAACTTTTCGGACAGACTGAGTCCACTCCTCTCTGAGTGGGAGTCAATAACATCTGACTCATGGGTCTTAACTATTGTTGAACTGGGATACGGGCTGGAGTTTGTTGAGCTGCCTAGATGCAGTTCACCCCTGACAGCTGTCAATAACACTATGGCCGAGCTGGATGCGGAGATCGTGTCGCTCTTGGCCAAGGGTGCTGTGGAAGAATTGCCCTATGAGGACTCTGTAAGGGGGTTCTTCTCTAGGTTCTTCCTGGTCCCCAAGAAGGATGGGGGCTTACGTCCCATTTTAGATCTGAGGGGCCTTAATGCCTACCTCAAGGTGACCAAATTCAAAATGGTTACGTTGGCGGCTGTGATCGCCTTGCTGAAACAGGGAGATTGGTTTGCGGTTCTTGACTTAAAGGACGCATACTTTCACGTGGGCATACGGAAGGAGCACAGGAAATACCTGAGCTTTGTTTACCGGCAAAGGGTTTTCCGGTATAAGGTGCTCCCCTTTGGCCTGTCCACTGCCCCACGAGTGTTCACTAAATGTGTGGCCCCTGTGGTTTCCTTCCTACGGGAAGAAGGCTGTACCATCTTTCCGTACCTCGATGACTGGCTCATCGTGGCTGAATCAGAGTCTAGGCTGGTGCAGGACATTGGCTTGGTACTTAGCACTTGCCAACGCCTGGGGCTCCTGGTGAACTTGGAGAAATCCAAACTGGTGCCCAACTGCAAGGTGTCCTACATTGGTGCACTGTTAGACTCTGTGGAGGGTAAGGCCCTGCTCCCCTTGGAGAGGGCTCGGTCCCTAAGGGGTCTGGTGTCCATGTTTAAAAGGAACCGGTTCCAGTCTGTGCGCACTATCCAGTGCTTACTAGGGCATATGGCAGCGGCCACCTCTGTGGTGCCTTTCGCTAGGCTGCGTATGCGCCCTCTCCAGAACTGGTTTGTGCGGAGGTACGATGCTCTGCTGCACCCTCCGTCCCTCAAATTCTCTATCCCGAGGGTCGTCCTCTCCTCCTTGGACTGGTGGCTGTCTGATGACAACTTGTTTAAAGGGACCCCTTTTGGGTATCAACACCATGACATCACGGTTACCACTGATGCCTCTCTGTTGGGATGGGGGGCTTACTGTGGTGATGTGTCTGTGCAAGATGTCTGGTCTGACAGGGAAAAGACCCTCCATATCAATGTGCTTGAACTAAGGGCCATTCGTTTCGCACTTGTGTCTCTTACAGCACTGCTGAGAAATCGTCAGGTCTTGGTGCAGACGGACAACACGACTGCCATGTACTACGTGAATCAGCAGGGGGGCACAGTGTCCATGGCCCTGTGCCGGGAAGCCACACTCACTTGGCAGTGGGCTATCAAGAACGGCGTGTCGCTCCGTGCTATACACGTGGCTGGGTCAGACAATGCCCGGGCAGATGCCCTCAGCAGGGTCCCTTTACTGGACCACGAGTGGGAACTGAACGTAGAGTGCGTTGGGCCGATCTTCCAGATGTGGGGTCATCCAGTGATAGACGTGTTCGCCACTGCGGCGACCACCAAGGCCCACACGTTCTGTTCCAGGGCAGGGAGCGACCCCCTCTCTATTGGGGATGCCTTCCAGTTTACGTGGACGCAGGGCTTGCACTACATGTTTCCTCCATTCCCCTTGATTCCCAGGGTCCTGTGCAAGATAGAGGAGGACGGGACGGACTGCATCCTGGTGGCCCCCTTCTGGCCACGGCAGGTTTGGTTCCCGAAGCTCCTGCGGATGTCCCAACGGACATATGTCAGTCTGCCCCCTCGGCAAGACCTTCTCCTGAACGGGAGCCTGGTCCACCACGATCCCAGGAAGCTGCACCTAACGGCTTGGCGGATCGTTCCTCCCCGATAGGCTTTACTGACGAGGTACAGAGGGTCCTCCTGAATGCTCGTCGGCCATCCACTAGGCGCGCTTATGCGGCCAAGTGGCGCAGGTTTGAGCTCTGGGCACTTGCCAGAGGAGTGGTGCCTGACAACAGTCCCTTGGGGGTTGTGTTCGAGTATTTGTGCCACTTGCGTGGCCTGGGCTTGAAGGCTTCCTCCCTCAAGGTCCACCTGGCAGCGATTTCAGCTGCTCACACCCGAGTTGAGGGTGCTACGGTGTTTTCTCACCCACAATCCCGCCAGTTCCTTAAGGGCATGTACAATCTTTACCCACCTGTGTCGGCGCCAGTGCCTCAGTGGTCACTGTCTTTGGTGCTCTCACGTCTCATGTTGCCTCCGTTTGAACCTATGGCTACATGCCCCTTGGATATGCTATCCTACAAGGTAGCATTCTTGGTGGCCGTCACGTCGGCCAGGAGGGTCAGTGAGCTGTCTGCACTGCGGTCTGACCCCCCTTTTCTTGTGTTTCATCCCAACAAGGTGGTCCCCTTGGGAACCCGTCCCTGCCTCGGGTTCCTGCCCAAGGTGGTGTCCGCCTTCCACCTCTCGCAGGATATCTCACTGCCTGCATTTTTTCCTCAACCTTCCTCTAAGGGGGAAAAGGCCCTTCATTCCCTAGACTTGAAGAGGGCCCTAGCCTATTACCTGGATAGGACGAAGGGATTCCGCTCCAGTCCTCACCTGTTTGTATGTTTTGGGGCCAAGGACAAGGGTAACAGGGCTTCCTCACAGACCCTGTCTAGGTGGATTGTGACGGCCATTAGCAAGGCCTATTCCCTGGCAGGGGTGGCTTGCCCGCTCCATGTCAGAGCCCACTCCACGCGGTCCCAAGCATCCTCTTCGGCACTCCTCAGGGGGGTGCCCCTGGTTAACATTTGTAAAGCAGCCACATGGTCCTCTGCAGACACCTTTGTCAGGCATTACGCCGTTGATGTCAATGCGGAGCAGGATGTATCTGTGGCCAAGGCTGTCTTACACTCCCTTTTTTCCTGAGGGAGTTTTGGAATGACTTTCTTGGCGTACCTGTTGGGTACCCTTGAGTGAAAGTATGTATATATGTACCTGGGGGTGTGTATATATGTAAATATTGAGTATTTATGTGTCCTTACACAGTATTTTTACATAGGTGTATATATGCATATCTATTTATTGTTGTTCTTGTTTGTTCAATAAAATTGTGTTGGACTTCACCCCCGCCTTCCTTATTGTGTGAAGCTTGGTACACTCCCATGTGTGGAGGCACAGAAGAACGAAGATGAAAACAGGGTTAACATACCTGTAACTTATGTTCATCGAGTTCTTCTGTGCTGACACACAACCCTCCCTCCTACCCCGCTGTGAATTCCAATGCACAATACTGTGATGGCTGTAACGGATATTGGTGTTTTTAAGGTGTTATGGCTGAAGTGTGTTGGTCAAGCGGCGGCAAGGGAGAACTGAGGGAAGGGGCCGTTGGTCGCTGGAGGATCACGTGACCGTTTGGGCGGGAAAACGGTCGCTGAGGCGCGCGACAAACGGCCCCTTCGGAGCCTTGGAAGCTCTAGAAAATTCTCCGGCGGCTGGCCTGCGCCTGCGCAGTCCCCATGTGTGGAGGCACAGAAGAACTCGATGAACATAAGTTACAGGTATGTTAACCCTGTTTTATCCCTGGTAGATAGCATTCAGCAACTGCTTGTGCAGCAATTATTTCTGTACATTTATTAAGCAATTAAAGCAGAATGACTGTGGATGATTGACCCCAAGGTTCCCATGGATGACTGACCCAAAGAGGAGGTTCCCCACAGCATTTTTGCTGGCTCACTGTTCTAGTCTTCCTGTCAGTCTCCGTTGGGGAGAAGTAGATAATTTTGCCCCTTCTCTGCATACTTTGAACATTCAGTCACTCCCAATACAGAAGGGCAATGCCTGCCCTTTGAGGAGGGTGGCTGCTATGTCTCTGCATGACTCCTAATCCAGAAGAATTTCCAGGATAAAGGACATAAACAGAGGGAGGTGGTCCCGTCTGGCAATTTTTATGCACTATAAAACAGGGGTCTGCAACTTTATTCAATTTCAGTTCACAATTCAGTGCAACAAACAGCTGGAATAAGAAAGCACATTTACGGGACCAAAAATAAAGAGCTTAACATTACGGATGATTGTCACATTGGTTAATCAGCAAGTTTCTGCAGCCCAAATCTTGGTTGTTGAGAGTCCTTTATTAATAAATGACAGACACCAGCTATTACAATAAGCTATTAATATGCTCTAGAGCACCCTATGCAATTGATTTAGTGTGCTGTCTTAAATCTGCACATGGTTTCCCCTTGGATTACTGACAGCTGTTCGCTACTATCATTTTCTTTTCTGTGAAGCACCTCTAAGTTCATAAAAAACTTTACCTACCATTCCCTTCACGTTCTGGTCATTCTAGCATCCCATCTATTTCCCTAATATTCCTTAACTTAACTTAACTTAACTTAACTTAACTTAACTTAACTTAACTTAACTTAACTTAACTTAACTTAACTTAACTTAACTTAACTTAGCAGTAGAAAATTTGTGGTAAGGCATGAGCTTTCGTGTTAGTCTTATAGGTGCTACTGGACTCTTGCTCTTTTTTACTGCTACAGGCAGACTAACATGGCTACCCATCTTGATTTGAGTTAACTATTTCATTTTCAATGTTAAAGGGCCTTGTACTGAGCCACATTTGGCTCTAGAGTAGAGATAGGCATGAACTGAAATACGAACTAAAATTCATCACGAACCAGGCCAGTTCATAGTTCGTGAACTAGCAGTTTGTCAGATCCCATTTCTGATAAACCACCACGAACTTTAGGCTGGTTGTTTGGTTCATTTTTCAATTTATCACTGCAGACAGCCTGGCGCCGATCAATCAGTTTCCTAGGCAACGGGATGGACATCCTGCAGACCTTCTGCTGACCCAGAAGTGACCTTCTACTGACCTGAAAGTGGTGATTTGCCGGCCCGGAAGTGACATTTTCACAAACTGAAAGGAACCAATTCGAGAACTGGGGCAGGTTTGTGAAAGTTCGTGGTTCATGGTTTGTGAAACGTGATGAACCTCGAACCGCTTGGTTCATTTTTTTCCTGGTTCATGCCTATCTCTACTCTAGAGCCATAGGTTGCAAACTTTTACTGTACAAGTTAACCCTTTGCAGGAGGAACAGTGACTTTTAGCACCAATTTTATTGGAGGAAATGAGTTAACAGAAGTCAGGGGGAAATTGTATGGAAAGTACATTCTTTTGGCAAAGAGGTCCTATCCCAAAGCAGAGTTTGTGAGGCCATTGAAAATTGGGTGAGTTATTTCCTACACTCAATCACCAACCCAAAGGGAGACTGCTATGAAGAAATCAGAAGAAGATTGAAGAGCAGCTGTGAGGGAGCTAGAAAAGATCCTCAAAGATAAAGATGTCTCTCTGGGAACCAAGATCAAGATAATTCAAACTATGGTATTCCCCATTACGATGTAGGGATGTGAAAGTTGGACTGTGAAGAAAGCTGACAGGAAGAAAATTGATTCATTTGAAATGTGGTGCTGGAGGAGAGTTTTGCGGATACCATGGACAGCCAAAAAGACAAATAAGTAGGTACTAGATCAAATCAAGCCTGAATTCTCTCTAGAAGCTAAAATGACAAAACTGAGGCTGTTGTACTTTGGACCCGTCATGAGAAGACAAGTTTGTCTGGAAAAGTCAATAATGCTAGGAAAGTGGTAGGCAGTAGGAAAAGAGGAAGACTTAAAACGAGATGACTTGAGTCAATAAAAGAAACTACATCCTCCGATTTGCAGGAACTGAGCAAGTCTGTTAATGATAGGACGTTTTGGAGGTCTCTCATTCATAGGATCACCAGAGGTCGGAAGCGAGTTGATGGCACATAACACACACGCATTTCCCACACCGTGTCTTTCATGTCAACAATTAACCATATATTGTTTGGTAGGGCTTGTCCAAGGATTCTGTCTTTCCAAAGCAAAAATGCCACTACAGTATATAGACCCAGAGGCTGGCCAAGAAGTTGGCGAGGGAATCTCTGTAGTCATATTTTTCTTCTGTAGCCTTTGCAGAAAATGGAGAAAACTGGGAGGTTTATTCTTCTCATTATTACTATGCCGCTGAGAAGAATTCTGGATTGTTCTCCAGTGAGTCATTTTGGTCTCATTCAAAAAAGGAAAGAAGGAGCATTCAACAATTTTAAAAGACAGAAAGTGTCGGCAATTATGGTGAAGAATTCCTCACTTGCTATGCAAATGGCACCAGGCTGGCAGCAGGTTGCATGTTAAAATGTCGAGAAAGTTTCATTACGAAAGTGGGAGAAGCAACATTTCCCCCCCTACGATGTCCCAAAGTCCCCAGGTTGTCACAAGAATGCAAGTTATTTTGTGCTGCAGATAGAAATAGAGCCAAGAGCATTAACCTTTTAAATTAATTCAGCTCTTCTTCCTTTAAAAAAAAATGTTACTACATGCATTAATTTTCTGTGACATTCTGGTTGTTAACATTTCAGCTTGGAGAGATGCAAAGATACCTGCTGCTTCAAAAGGAAGTTTAAGCCTGGCCTACCCATACAGCAAAGTGAAGTGCCAGAGTCCAGAGGAGACAGAGAGGACTGTACCATGTTAGACTGCAAGTGGGGATACGGATTTGTGAATGATCCCTTGTGTACTCCCCCCATCTGGAAATAAACAAAGAGCGGGTGGATTGTGTTAGAGCCTCCCTCTCTGATGTATACTTTTAGTTTTACTTGTAGAATATTTTTAATGGAGGGGCCATTCAGACATAGTATCCCCACCCACTGTGGTACAGTCCACTTTAGGATTCTTCTGTCCTCTCATTCTGCAACCAGAGAGCCACACGTTATGCAGAATGAAGTGATATATCTTTTGGACTTTGCCGGTAAAGACTACAGGTGAGATCATAAACTCCCCAGATGCTGTAAGCAAGCACACCAAGGTGAAATATTTAGCATAGCCCTCTCCTAGCTATGCTAATTTTCTGTATACAGCTAGCCTGTAATTTGAGACCTGCTCCTAAATACACTTACAGCCTGTGGTTTATTTTCATTTAATTAAAACATTTCTATGCTTCTATTTCCACACAAATAGGGTCCCCAAATAGTTGTGCTCTTCAGAGTTCTACCATGTCATTTGCTTTGGCTCCTGACAACTGTGGAGCTATTTATTTTACTAGTGCATCACACAAGTCAACTATGACTTGAGGGCACTCGCCACCATCACATACCAATGAATTCCAGTTTGCTTCTGGCCCATTTCAAGATGCTGAGGATTACTTTTCTGTCCTCCCCACCACCCAATGGCTGGAGCCCTGGGCATCTTACGGAGCTCCTTCTCCCTGTCCTTTGAGATCATCTTCACCAAACATGTGATTTGTACTTGGCATCTTTTATTTCAAGACTAGCAACAAAACCCATTGTGGGGAAAAAACCAATGGGCTCTAGAAAGGGGGGTGGCGAGCTGGCAGGCATTCCCTCCTCCTCCATCACTGATCCTGGCCGGATGAAGGTGGGGAGTGGATGGGTATCGCTTCCTGCTCTGCACATGATCCTGGCTGGGTGAAGTGTCTGGCCTTGCCGCCTGCTTCATGACTGATCCCAGCCGGGTTAAGTGGCAGTGGGTATTGCTACCTACTCTGCTCCTGATCCCGGCTGGGTGAAGAAGGGGGACAGGCATTGCCACCTGCTCCACTCCTGATCCCTGTCGGGTGAAGTTGGGGGTGGGTTTTACCTTCTGCTCTGCGTCTGATCCAGGCTGGGTGAAGGGGTATAGGTATTGCCTCATGCTCCACTCCTGATCCTGGCCAGGTGAAGGGGGGCAGACATTGCTACCGGCTCCACTCCTGATCCCTGCCGGGTGAAGTTGGGGGTGGGTTTCACCTTCTGCTCTGCGTCTGATCCAGGCTGGGTGAAGGGGTATAGGCATTGCCTCATGCTCCGCTCCTGATCCTGGTCAGGTGAAGGGGGGCAGACATTGCTACCGGCTCCACTCCTGATCCCTGCCGGGTGAAGTTGGGGGTGGGTTTCACCTTCTGCTCTGCGTCTGATCCAGGCTGGGTGAAGGGGTATAGGTATTGCCTCATGCTCCACTCCTGATCCTGGCCAGGTGAAGGGGGGCAGACATTGCTACCGGCTCCACTCCTGATCCCTGCCGGGTGAAGTTGGGGGTGGGTTTCACCTTCTGCTCTGCGTCTGATCCAGGCTGGGTGAAGGGGTATAGGTATTGCCTCATGCTCCGCTCCTGATCCTGGCCAGGTGAAGGGGGGCAGACTGCTACCGGCTCCACTCCTGATCCCTGCCGGGTGAAGTTGGGGGTGGGTTTCACCTTCTGCTCTGCGTCTGATCCAGGCTGGGTGAAGGGGTATAGGTATTGCCTCATGCTCCACTCCTGATCCTGGCCAGGTGAAGGGGGGCAGACATTGCTACCGGCTCCACTCCTGATCCCTGCCGGGTGAAGTTGGGGGTGGGTTTCACCTTCTGCTCTGCGTCTGATCCAGGCTGGGTGAAGGGGTATAGGCATTGCCTCATGCTCCGCTCCTGATCCTGGCCAGGTGAAGGGGGGCAGACATTGCCACCAGCTCCACTCCTGATCCCTGATGGGTGAAGGCGGGGTTGGTGGGCATTGCTGCCTGCTCCACACCTGATTTTGGCCTGGGCTTTCCACTGTGGCACATTCTCTGGAGGTCTGGCTGGGTGAAGAAGGGACAGGCATTGCCTCCTACTCTGCGCATGATACCAGCTGGGTGAAGGGGGGAAAGGCAATGTTGCCTGCTCTGCACCTGATTCTGGCAGGTTGAAGGGGCCAGGCATTGTCACCTTATTCTTGCCTGATCCCGGCCAGGTGAAGGGGGGAAGGCATTGCCACCTGCTCCACTCCTGATCCCTGCTGGGTAAAGTTGAGGGTGGACATTACCTCCTGTTCTGCACCTGGTCCAGGCTGGGTGAAGGGGTATGGGCATTGCCTCATGCTCTGCTCCTGATCCCGGCTGAGTGAGGGGGGGCAGGCATTGCCACCTGCTCTGCTCCTGATCCCAGCTGGGTGAAGGCAGAGGGAAGGCGTTGCTGCCTGCTCCACACCTGATCCCGGCCTGGGCTTTCCGCCGTGGCGCACACTCTGGAGGTCTGGCTGCCTCCTCTGGGCTTCCCTCCACAGCAGCACCCTCTGGAGGTGCACCAGGGTAGGAAGTGACTTGTCTGGAATATGCTTCGCCTTTTATATAGTAGGATGTGATATTTGACAGTATTTAACAGGAGGCATGCAATCAGTACTTTAATTACTACTTCACTCACTAACTTGTTTCCTAGTAGAATTTGAAATGTCAGCCCTGACCTTTAAAATGCTAAATGGCTTGAAATCAGAAGACCCTATGGAGCCGTCTTCATTCTTCCCAAGATTTCCATCATTTAGGATCGGTCTTTGTAACCTGCCTTCCCTGCTGGAAGCCCACTGCCCCACTATTACTTGGCCCAGGAGATCTGGAAATATCAGAGGATGTTCAAAGGAATTCTTGGTTGGAACTCTTCAGGTGGGCAGCTGTGTTGGTCTGTGGTAGAAGAGCAAGATTTGGGTCCAGTAGCACCTTGGACCATATCGTGGAAATCTAGTTGGTCTCTAAGGTGTACTGGACCTGAATCTTGCTCTTGGTTGGTATGGTTAATTTTAGAGGTGGGCACGAACCAAAATACAAACCAAACTTCGTCACAAACTGGGCAATGAAGGGAGGGGCTTTCTGCAGACTTTCTGCTGCCCTACAAGTGATGTTTTCACGAACCAAACAAACTGGTTCGTGAACCAGGGCAAGTTTGTGGAAGTTCATGGTTCATGAAACATGATGAACCACAAACAACATGGTTCGGTATTTTCCCAGTTCATGCTCATCTCTAGTTAATTGCTTCCAGGGTAAGAGTACCAACTGGGACCCACACCCCCAAGTCCTTGAGCCACCATTGTCAAATGATGAAACTTGGCATGTTGCTAAAGCTTATTTTTTTTTTAAAAAAATGATCATTTATACACGTTTTGAACCCTTTTCAATAAGAAATGAGCAGGAAAAAATCCTATCGTTATCGAATGCAGTACAGTGGCATCATCGAGTGCTTGTACAAAATACAACAACGTGGTGCTAAATGAGGCGTATTTCAATACAGATTATGGAATAGCTGCCAGGTACCCACATCAATCAAGTCCCAATCTGTGCCTGTCCAAACACAGACAGTTGCTAGAGAACAGATTTCTTTACTTTTCTCTGTTCTAGTTATTAAAAATAGAATCCAGTCACAGGAACCTTTTGTAGAGAGATTTGATAGAACTGATGTAGGTTAAAAATGGGATCCGTGTGGGGTAGTTAAGGACAAATTAATTGCTTCTTTTTAAACACACGCTAAGAAGAGTAGCAAATGTTGAGGCTAGGACACTTAAAGTGAAATCCTAAACAGAGTTACTCCAGTCTAAGCCCATGGGCTTAGACTGGAGTAACTCTGCTTAGGATTTCAATGTTAGTGGAGGAAAGGATTACTCCTTTGCACCAATTCCTAATGCTGGGTTGCAGTTTTGTTTTCTGGCCCTCTAGGTCAGAGGTCCCCAACCCCCGGACTGTGGACCGGTACCGGTCTGTGGCCTGTTAGCAACTGGGCCACACAGGAGGTGAGTGGCGGGTAAGCGCAGAGCCAGCTCCTGGGCCGGCGAGGTACGTGGTCACCTTTTACCCCCAGATGGGACCGTCTAGTTGCAGGAAAACAAACTCAGGACTCCCACTTATTCTGCATTGTGGCGAGTTGTATAATTATTTCATTATATATTATAATGTAATAGAAAGAGGGCACAATTGTATCATTCCGAAACCACTACCAGCACCCCCGGTCCGTGGAAAAAGTCTTCCACAAAACCGGTCCCTGGTGCCAAAAAGGTTGGGGACCACGGCTGTAGGTCCACTGTCTGTCCTCCTTCTCTTGTCACCAGTGAGCTCAAAAATCTGGCTGGCCATCTTCCTGTCATGTAAATCTCTGTGGCCTGGAGATCAGTTGTAATTCCGGGAGATCTCCAACCTCCAGGTGGTGGCAATCCTATATATGACCTATTTATGTTACCGTCAGTGTTTCTAAATTGTTTTGGGAAAATATTTTTATTCAGAGGTTTTTTAGATAAGGCAAACACAAAATCAAAAACCGAGTAATTAAAACACTTTCTTGCAAGTGCAACCATGCATATAAATCAATAAGCAAGCATGTTAAAATATTGCTAAAGAAATCATACCAAATATGACTTGAAGCATCTTAACCACAATCTAAATTTAAAACAAGGAAGGGAAAAAAATCTTTAAAGCTCTCTACAACTCCAATTCACCAGTGACAGCATCTGCCCCAAAGGACTTCACCTTTGAAGGAGGTCTAACATTTCATTTACATAAAACAAAGAAAGTGTGTGTGAGTTTTGGGGCTGCGCTCGCTTAAGGCTCAAAGGACACGATATTCTTCTGTGTATGTTAAACGCAGCCTCCGGGATTGTTTTCTCAAGAAGGAGAATGGCATAGGGAGAGAGGGGGGAAAGCTTTTTCTCTTTTGCCATTTTCTCACTCGAAAAAAAACATCCCTGAGCTATTTTTGCTTCTGTTGGGTGGAAAAGTACAAGTATCTATACCATAGCATTAATCAAAGTATTAGTAGGGCGAGCTGAGGGAAAGAAGAAGGGAAGGGAAGGCTGCATATTTTGGAAGGGGAGAGGTCAAAAATCACAGGAGTCCTGCCTAGAGGTCACAGAATCTTTTCACTGAGGTGGTCCACTGGGGGTAGGGTCGATAGACCCTGGCAACTGGTGGGAGGGGATAGGGACATGGGGGGAGGGATCTCATTGCTAGCATGACGAGGTCACTTCCAGGGAAAACCTATTGTGGTTCCTAGAGCTACCCACTGTCTAGTGTTGCCAGACCCCTGGTGGGGCGTGGGACCCCCCACTCCCAGCCTCATCCCCCATAACCACTCACCTGACCGGTGGGGGAAAAGAAGTGGGAATGGGCCTCCCGGGGTGCGCTCCCAGCACAGCATGATGACATCACTTCCAGGGTCATGTAGATCCTGAGAGAGCTCCTAGGCTGAGTTGTTTTACATTGCCCAAATCGACGTGGGGCAAAGCCTGGAAGCCTGGGGCTTGCATAATGACTTCACTCCTGGAAGGAGATCTGAGAAAGTAGGTACTGTGTCCCCCCCCCTCCTGCCGGGAGGGTAAGGGGACCTGGCAATGCTACCATTGTCACTTCCATCCAGGTTTTCTGCGGAAATGACATCAGCATGCTCATGACATCACTTTTCAATTTTTTTTTCTCCGTCACAACTTGGTGCTGCAGTGGGCAATAGGAGCTTGAGTGGGAATCCTCCACCCCTACTAGGGGGTTGGCATCTCTAACTTGGGGCCTTCTTCTCATTACGTAGTCATCAAGTTTCTTGATGGACAGCAAAAGGATTTTCTTCCAGACTTGCGATGGGAGTTCTTTGCCTCTCAGAGGCACACCGGCCCCTTTCTGCTTGAGCTTCCTGCTTTAGCTCTCCTTCCCACCCACCACCCACCGTTTTTGTCTCTTCAAACTGTCCTGTGGAGCTGGGATTTTCATGAAAGAGCTGATAGGACATGAAAACAGCAACAGGAGACTGAAAGCACTTCTCCCTGTATGCTGCCCTTTTGAGCAGAAAACAACTTGCAGGTGGTGGCTAGAGATCTCCCAGAATTAAACCTGATCTCCAGAGGACAGAGATCAATTCACCTGGAGTAAACGGCTGCTTCGAAGGGTGGACTCTATGGCATTATACTCTACTGAGGTCCCTCCCCTCCCCAAACCATGCCTCTCGAGGCTCCACCTCCCAAATCTCCAGGAATTTTCCAACCTGGACCTGGCAACCCTAATGGGAGGCACAAAACTCACATTGGACACCTAGAGTTGCCAACTCCTGGTTGAGAAATGCCTGGAGATTTTGTGATTGGAGTCTGGGGAGGGCAGGAATGCGAGGGGGAATCCCAGTGAGATAAATTAATGTAGTGCCCACCGTCAACAATAGCCATTGGGGAACAGATCTCTATAGTTCGGAGATCAGTAATAATACCAGTAATCAGTAATATACCTTGGCTTGAGAGTCATAGCCTAGAAACAGTGGGAACCTTCCAGAGGAGGGGAGGGAGAGGAGGGGCTGTTCTGCCTTTCGATGCCTCCCCCTCCTCCCTTTTCTGATTCATTTATTTTTGTTTTAATTGCACTTTGTTTGTTGGGAACCACTTTGGAATTGCATCTGAGGACAAAGGGGAGGCAAAAATGAGTATAATATGTATGCACACCATCAAAGTGAACTGCATAACTGGACCAACCAACATAATATATACAAGGGACAAAGTGAGGAAAATTGACTCAGTTTGACTGATGTTATACAGTCTTCCTACTAAAGGAATGTCCTTGAGAACGGCTTGTACATGTTTAATTGTGTGTGCATGGGCTGGGGGCGGGGGAGTCACAGGGAAAAAAAAAACTATCTACAGTTCTTGCGGCCACAACACCTGCATGGTAGAAAAAATCCCATTATCTAACACGAGCCCACAAATGACATTATGGCGCGGCTGCGAGGCACAATTTGTGGGAAGCCACTAATTGTCGGAAGCCACTAATTGAAGCCTCCATATAGCAGCTTGGATCTTTTCCAGGCGGATGCTCAGCAGTGCTGCGAATGGACGGGTTTCGAAGCTGTGAGAAGCCAGATGAGCTCACCCTGGAGGTGGAGGAGGTGACTTCTCCTCCTCGGCGGCATTGGCCACCTTTCAATCGTCAACATGCCTTTCTTCAAGCCCATTCCATTTAGTGGGCTTGTCTTTTTCAGTCCCTTTCTTTCTTCCCCTTTATGTATATATGCAGTAAAACTAGAGTTCTCAGAAACCTACTTTGTGGGAAACCGTTTCCATTTCAGTAAAAAGTCCAGTAGCACCTTTAAGACTAACCAACTTTATTGAGCCATAAGCTTTTGAGAACCACAGCTCTCTTCGTCAGATGTATCTGACAAAGAGAGCTGTGGTTCTCAAAAGCTTATGCCTGAATAAAGTTGGTTAGTCTTAGTCTTAAAGGTGCTACTGGACTTTTTACTATTTTGCAACTACAGACTAAAATGGCTAACTCCTTTGGATCCATTTCCATTTCAGCATGTGTGCAGTGGAACTTCCAGTTGTTGCTGAAGATTCTGGAGAGAATATTCTGGAGACATCCATTGGCTCTCCCTGTCACCCTTCACCAGGGGTCATTTTGTAGAAAAAGAGCTGGAGGATCTCGTTAGCATAACTCATTAGCATATGCCATGCCCCTTGCCATCACTGGAAATGTGTCATTAGCATAACTGATTTGCATATGCCACACCCCCTGACATCACCCATCCCGACTGTTTTGGGCCCAATCCTGGCCATTCAGGGCCGAAATTGGGCCCAAAATGGCAAAAGGGGCTGAAAATGGCCAAAAAGGGGCACAAAATGATCAGGATCAGGCCGCTGCTGAACAGGAGAGTGATCCACCACCCATCAGAGGCCTGATCCGGGCCGTTTCGGGACCCAATCCAAGACGAAATGAGCCCAAAATGGCCGAGAGTCAGGTGGGCAGGGCCACCTGACATGTGACCTCTTTGGGGAACTGCTGGAACTGCATTCCTGCGCGTTACCCCTCGAAATGAGCCCTACCCTTCACGAACATAAAGCATGTCTGTAGCTCAGCTTGCCAACCTCCAGATGGGGTCTGCAGTTTCCCCAGAATTACAACTGATGTTCAGACTACAGAGATCAGTTCTGCTGGAGAAACAGTTGCTTTGGAGGGTGAACTCTATGGGATTATATCATGCTGAGTGTCCTCCCCAAATTCTGCTCTCCCCAGGTTCTGCCCCCAAATCTCCAGGAATTTCCCAACCTGGACATGGCAGTCCTGCCTGGATCACCCCTCGCGGGCTGTGTCCTGCAGGGGCTGATTGGTAGCAATGTCCCTCAGCTAGGGGGGCTTCCAAAATTCTCCTTGTCCAAATTTCTTGCTAAATTTGGGAGTTCTACATTGTCTGGCCTACTTTTTGAAGTGGAAGTGTGTTGGAAATACAATATTATTCCATTCTTTAATTTCCCAATTTTGTGCATGCGTGATTTGCTGAGGTGTTCAGCTCCTTCAGTTTCTTCATGTCTTTTCTCCGTTTCCTTTTGCAAACATGCACAAGGGAGACTCTTATCACCTGCCACTGAGTTCAGTTCCCATACTGCAATGGTTTTTTCCCCTCACCATCTGCATTAGATTTGCCTAGATTTGCATGAGTAGTCACTCCGGCCACTATATACCAGCAACAACAACATTCAGTTTATATACTGCCCTTCAGGACAACTTAATGTCCACTCAGAGTGGTTTACAAAGCATGTTATTATTATCCCCATCACAAACACCCTGTAAGGTGGGTGGGGCTGAGATAGCTCTGAGAAGGCTGTGACTGACCCAAGGTCACCCAGCTAGCTTCAAGTGGAGGAGAGGGGAATCAAATCCAGTTCTCCAGATTAGAGTCCCGCACTCTTAACCACTACACCAAATGATGCGGCTTTTCGGCAGCTTTACTGGGAGCACTTATACTATGACTTTTTTTTTTAAAAAAATCCACTTTGTAGCCTGCTGTTTCCCCATGCACCCTCTTTATTCTGTTTTTGCGTGTCCCCCCCTCTTCCCCCCACCCCTCCTGCCCCCTGCCAGCCCACTTCATTGTGATTGGCTGCTCTCGTTTATCCAGCCACTCCATCTCTCCTCCTTTCCATTCCATCTGCCCTTCCATCCTCTCTTTCCTCTTTTCTTAATGTTAAGTCCAGCGCAGGATTGATGAATCGCTGGCATAGCTGCCAGAGAGCTATGGTTTTAAAGGTATATGTATTTTAGATTACTATACTGGTTGTAATCTGCTCCGAGCCTGCTGATGCGGGGAGGGTGGAATATACATTGAATTAAATAAATAAATAAAATAAATAGAGGGGGAAGTTCCCTTTTCATTCTTTCTGCAGAGAGACTGTACAACTGAAATTGACCGATCTTTATCAATTTTACCTCCTCCTAGGTAAGTAGATGGGGCAGGTCAGTTTTACCCCATTTCCATCCATACCTGCTGTGAATATAATGTTTTTAAAAAGCTGCCTCCTTGAAGAGGGCGGGCAGGTTGTCATTGTCTGTGCCCCCTGCCCCCACCCCATCCCGCCACCAGTTTTCAACCTGAGAACCAGCTGGAGTGGAGCTGCCTAAATATGACCACCACCCCAAAAAAACAGGGCCACGCAGACCAACCATGAAAAAACAGGGCCACGCAGCCACATACAAGCCGATTCCGTGCCTTTTGGCTTGACTTCAGGGACAGTGAGGAGTTATATCCCTAGTGCAGAAGGGACCTGAGTTTCCAAAATGAATTGGATTCAACCATAAACATGCAATGACATTGCAGAGGATAAAACGGATGTGTGAACATGTTCCTTTTGGAAAGTGTTTCAATAATACAGTATTAGCCTAATTTTCCTGTTTTTTTTTTAATACATTATCTCTAATTACAGGCATAAAATCCAAGTAATAAGCGAGTTACATATTGAGCTAAGAAGATGAGGTGTCTAATTATCCGCACATGTGGAGCTGAGATACCAAAGTATCCTGAGCTCTTGCAAAGATGATGGTTGTCAACCTTTGTACTGTAATTAAGTCTAAATGGGAACCTGAGTCATTTTCCAAATGAGCAAACAAGGAAGCCAGCCTTGATTGGCTCTGTCAAACCAGCAAATGAAACAGATTTACAGGATGTGTTAATTAACAGTTTTATGAACGATGCTTGCCCCACCGTCCCCAAAAACCCACAGTGTCAGCAAATATGAAAGCTAATTGGCCGTGTACTGTCGTAATTTAGCATGACACGCTTACCTGGACTAGCCTATCAGGGATCCTGCAACTTCATTTCAAATTTTCACCTACTGATGGACTCAATCGATCCGTTTCAAGCAGTTCTGGGGTTGTTTTTTTAAAAATGTATCTGAATTTTACATGATAGGAAGTGTTTGGCTGTTTGCTCAGGGAAAAATACACTGAGGAAGATTATGGGTTGGCTGTACCATTTCAAAAAGATTAGCACCATTTTGTAAGAGATTTGAAAGCATTCTTGGAATGCCACCAATGATTTTCAATTTACATTCTAGGGATGCCGCAGAATTGTCACCTCCCCTACTTTGACTCTTCTAGGCTAGGCTAGGGAGTTCAACCACCATTCTGAGCTTGCCCTCTGGGGCACAGCAGGAGGGGCAATATATTGGGACGGAGAAAATAATCTTGGCATGCAGGCTAGTCATTTGCCTGCCCACGGCAGGCAAACCTCTTCCCTCAGCCTCAACCTGTCATGAAATTAAGGAGTGGGAGAAATAATGGCTGGGAAATGGCTTCCATTGTGGTGCTTTAGGAATTTCCCCGTGTCTCTATGGTTTTTAATTCCTAGAAGGTCACCCAGAAGTGACATCACATCCTCCTCAAACATCACCCTCTCCAGGCACTTCCTCACAATTTGTCAAGGCAGGGCTGGCATCTCTATTAGTATTTCTCCAATGGAACAACATTTCTATTTGCCGAAAAAGGGGCAGCAATTTCTGCCCATTCCCCTTCCCCAAGACAGTTCCCCAATTTGCCCCTTATGCTCTTTCTGAGTGGCTGCTGACTCACCTGTAGCAAAATTTCAGGGGTCTCCCTGAAATTTCAGGCTGTAATAGAAGGACAAGTGGGGAATTCTTACCCTGCAAAGCCTGTAGATGGTTGGATGAATGCATTTGTCTTTTTAAGTAGTATAAAAGAGCAAGAGTCCGGTAGCACCGATAAAACTAACAAAATTTGTGGTAGGGTATGAGCTTTTGTGAGTCACAGCTCACTTCTGTGACTCATGAAAGCTCATACCCTACCACAAATTTTATTAGTCTTATAGGTGCTACCGGACTCTTGCACTTTTCTACTGCTACAGACAAACAAAACTACACATCTTGATCGTTGTCTTTTTAAAATGTTGTAAGCTGTCCTGAGGATCTTCTGTAAATCAAATAAAGAAATAAATCAACACGCAATCTCTTCTCTTTATACCATTTTCTGTTTCCTTGTGACAACTATTTCCTGTTAAATATGGCACTTTTAACATTATTTTTTGGTCAGTTGCATAGAGTGGGCATAAGATGCCATCTAAACAACACCAACAATAAACATTTTAAGAATAACAGCAAAAAAAATGCTTATAACATTAACTCACAAAACCAAAAAAGAAATGAAAAATGACATGTCTGTATACTTCTATTCTGCCTCATTATGTCGATGGACCAGCCAGAGCTGTACTTTAGCACCACCATTGCAGATGGCAACAAAGTATTACTGCAGCTACTGCCTGGCAGCTGGTAATAAAAGGGTTTGTTCTGGTATTATAAAGCTGCTGAAATTGGGATAACTCTTTGGTCTGACAGCTTGAGTGAGAAAGAAGCGTTACATGCTTAGAGTTCAAGGCAGAGGATCATAACCAGGAGCTCGGTTTTTGAGAGTAGGCTGCAAGTTCATGCCAGGTGCTCAGACGGACAGCATTCACCTTTAATCACATTCACTGACAATGTAGAAGATTAGGAAGTGAACAACCATTGCTTGTGATTCTCAGAGCTACACTAAATCAGATAGTGGCGGAACCATTGTTGTGAGCATCAGAGCTCAATTTTCTACCAATTCTCTATAAAATGGTTGTTGTGGATTTTCCGGGCTGTATAGCCGTGGTCTTGGCATTGTAGTTCCTGATGTTTCTGAGATCTCTGATGTTTCTGACATCTCTCAGATCTCTGAGAGATCTCTGTCTTTTGGTGCTACACCTCTGAAGATGCCAGTCACAGCGACTGGCGAAACGTCAGGAACTACAATGCCAAGACCATGGCTATACAGCCCGGAAAATCCACAACAACCATCGTTCTCTGGCCGTGAAAGCCTTCAACAATACAATTCTCTATAAAGTTTGTATGGGGATTAAATCTGTAAGCTAGAAGACCTGTGCTAACCCGATCTCATCAGATCTCGGAAGCTAAGTGGGGTCAGCTGTGGTTAGTACTTGTATGAGAGACTACCAAGGAAGTCCAGGGTAGCTATGCAGAGGCAGGCAATGGCAAACTACCACTGAACATCTCTTGCCTTGAAGACCTCCAGCAGGAGTTGCCATAAGTCAGCTGCAACTTGACAACACTTTCCACCACCAGTGATTAAAAGCATAGGATGGGTGGGAAGGGAGCAAGAGCCCTTTCCCCATACTCATTCTTGACTGACTGAAATTATTTCTTCATGGGTATTTTCTTTCTGGTGGGCAGGGCTGAACGTTGTTGTCCAAGTACCTATGTGACCCTCAGGACATTGAACTGACTCAGAGTCACAAAAGCTTAATTTGTGGAACTAACGTATCAGATAGAGAGGAGGTAAATCTAGCAGCCTTGCTAGTCGAGAGAGAGTTCTGAGAAAAAGATCTAAGAATAGCATTCTGGAGACAGACAAGGAAAAGCCCCTTTAGAAAGAAGGCACTCCCCTTACTGTACTGTTTAACTGGAGCTTGCTGCCCTCTGTAGGATCTTATTCTTTTTTGTACACAAGACATTTCTATATTCCAATAAAAGTAAGTCGGTACACAATCCTAGTAAGATACAGGCCAAAGCTTCACCTCCCATCTTCTGCTTTGAACCCCCTAAGAGACAGAACAGGTAAGATGTTTAAATTATATCCTCCCTTCCCAGTGGGGCTCCATGATTGGAGGAAACTCCTGCTGGCTGAAAAATAGCATGAAAGTACTAGTGGGGGGACCAGTGTGGGGAAAGTACTAGTGTGGGGTACTAGTGCGCCAGCGAATCCTGGATTGCAAGAGCATGGCTGCTTCTCAGCTGCATTCTAATTCCAATAAGGGCACCTACATACGCTTGTTTCCCAAAATATGTTTGTCTCATTCACAAGTGTACTACTGAAAATCTTAGGTGTACAGTTAAAAAAACGTACAGTGCAATCCTAAAAAGAGTGACTGCAATCTAAGCTCATTGATTTCAATGGGCTGAGACTGGAGTAACTCTTTTTAGGATTTCACTGTTAGTACGTAAACCAATCCTAAGGAAATATGCTGCACCATTCTCCCCATTCTCCTTGCCATTTACTGACAGCTTAACAGCCTGTTCTGCTTTTTTCAGAGTTCTGCTACTTTCCAACTTGTGTCTAGGGCTGCTGCTCCGGTTGCTAAGCCTTCCTGCTAGCTGTGACCCAGCTCAGACAGGAGGGACTGGCGAACTTTTGGGTGTCAGAAGGAAAGCAGGTTTTTCAGCTGACATTTGGAAAGCAAAGGCATTTACACCCTCATAAATCTCACTTCCATTTGCGTCTCTCTGTGGGGGCGTGAGGGATGGCAGAGCAGGTTATCAGATTTTTCTTTCCCTCTCCTGTTAGTATTTACGCAAAGGTAGTGTTTAAAATCAGGGGTTTTTTTTGGAGGGGGGTGTTGTTTTAATTTTGCTTTCAGATAATAAATTTCACTCTTTTTTTGGTCACTTTACCATTTAGCATAGATAAACGAACAATACTTGAGTTCAGGGCTTTTTTTCTGGGAAAATTAAATAAATTAAAATTGAATTAAATTTATTGGATTTATACTCCACCCTCCCCACATCAGCAGGCTCAGGGCGGATCAAAACACAGCTTAAAACACATTTAACTATCATTAAAATTGTGAAAATACTACATCTTATCATTAAAAGAGGTGGAAAAGAGGTGGTGGAACTCAGTGGGTTGCCCTCGGAGAAAATGGTCACATGGCTAGTGGCCCTGCCCCCTGATCTCCAGACAGAGGGGAGTTGAGATTGCCCTCCGTGCTGCTCCAGTGGCAAGGAGGGCAATCTAAGCTCCCCTCTGTCTGGAGATCAGGGGGCAGGGCCACTAGCCATGTGACCATTTTCAAGAGGTTCCAGAACTCTGTTCCACTGTGTTCCAGCTGAAAAAAAGCCCTGGTTGAGTTCAAAGCACAAGGGAGAAAGGTGCATTGAATTCAGCAGGAATTGCATCTAAGTAAGCGTATGGAGAATAATGCTGCTTTTGGTTTAGATGCTGGTGATTTTCACGGCCTCCAAGACTATGACAAACACCTGAAAATATTTGCATTCATGTGCTTGTGGTTTCTTTGGCCTTGCATGGTATACAAGTATGGTTATGGATTTTTATGCTGCTTTTATGCTTCTGAAATTTTATTGTCTAGGTTTTTAATGGTTGTGAATTTTAATGATTTTATGGGGGCGGGGGTTGTGTGAATTTATCTTGTTTTGTTTTGTGAGCCGCCCTGAACAAGTCACTGAAGGAAGTGACAGAGTGGCAACCAACCAACCAACCAACCAACCAACCAACCAACCAACCAACCAACCAACCAACCAACCAACCAACCAACCAACCTATCAGAGACCCGCATCGGCTGGGCTTGCTACCCACTGATGATTCCTCCTCCTCCTCCGAGGAGCTGGAAGAGCCAGCAGGAGACCCACCCACAGTCCCTGAAGAGCCATCCAGTGACCAGCAACCCAGTCCCTCAGTGCAACCTGGTTCCTCAGTCAAGATAGCGAAGTAGAGGGGTCGCACAGAGAGGAGGAGCAACTGGTGCCTCAGAGAACCAAGCCTTGCGAGCCAGCAGCAAGGCGGAAGGCTCGAGCAAGAGAGGTGGTTTGGGAACGGCGGAAGAGTGCACTTCTGCAAGCGCAGCGATGGGTGGAGCTGAATACCGAGGACGAGGCGGGGCAATCAAGTGAAGGAGAAACACCTGGCTCTTATGCCGTCCTGAGCTTATAAGGGAGAGCAACGTCATTTGCCACTCCTTGCGCCCAGCAGCTTGACTCCTGGAAGCTTCACCTCTACCTTGTACCCCGCCCTCACTTGTATAGACCTCCTGTGTCCTGACCTCGGCTTTGTCCTCAACCACCCCTTGCTTGTCTCTGCATTGGACTGACGACTCGGCTTTCAGACTTCGGCTTGGCTTTGTGACTCTCCTCTGCTTGCTCCCCTGACGAACGGACTTTCTGGCTTTCGACCCCGGCGTGCTTTGGACTCTCGCTCTCTCCCTCCCGCTCAGCCTGGCGCCCAAGCCAGAACCCCAGCTCTGACCATGACACAATCAATCAATCAATCAATCAAGACGTTTGACACAAAATCCACACCTTTACTATCAATGGTTACTCCGTTACAAGTGATGCTAAAATAACTGCAGAGAGCTGCTTATGTTTAGGCTCCTCAATTGCTATTGGATTTAGAAAGCCATTCCAGTGAATCTCAGAAATATATTAACAGAAGCCTTGCAGTTTCTTGAATCAATGCAAATCCGTGCTCTACCGCCTCTCGGCAATCAAGGTTTATTTAAATGCTGTAGAGAGAAAATGGGATGTTTTAAAATGACTTTGTAGGTAATGTAGAAGAAACAAGGAAAGAGCCAATGATTTACGCTCCTGCGCTTTGTGTAATGTTCCAAGGAGCAATCTCTGCCTCTGTCTGGTGAAAAGATGTGTAAACTCTACCGGCACCCATAATCTTTGCCTAACACTTCTACAGAAAGGATGGTTTCAGCTGGCTTCCTTAAAGATTGTCCTAAATGTGCAGATAGCATGTCTTGGGAGTAGAGGAAGAGAGGATTTATAATGAAACTTAAGCTGTGCTCTACGCTTGTTCCTTAGTAGAGAGTGTTCCTCCTGTTGTTTTCTCTCTGCTCATGATTTTGCAGCCTGATTCAGTTGACCTTCTACTCATTCAAGGGAGGGCCTTGTGGTGCAACTGACAGAGCATCTGCTTTGCATGCAGAAGGTCCCCAGTTCAGTCCCCGGTATCTCCAGTTAAAAGGATACAGTAGACATTGATGTGAAAGACCACTACCATAGACCCTGTAGAACCTCTGCCATTCAAAGGAGACATCAATACACTTAAAACAAGAGGAGATACTTCTGCCAAGATATACCCTTAATAGACCAGGTAGCTTCATAAGCACGGATTCACCTTTTGTGTAATGCTGACAGATTTCCTCCTTCCCCTTCTGCAGCAGGTATAATCATTTTGGGTCTTTTTTTGAATGGCATAGCCAAGTGAGAAAAGGCATGTGTCAAATGTGGCCATGAAAATATGGGCGGCACGATTGGAATGTTGATAATTCCTTCCACCAGAATGGGACCAGATGTGGAGATTGTCAGACTGTGGCTAAATAAGGCACTCACTACAGGGTTCCCTTTAGAAGCAAACACAAGTCCATTGTTTGGAAAAGGAAACTTTACTGCAGAAAAGGTCCATTATAGTCCACTGTCCTGAATAGGAGAATCAGGATGGTACATGATCATTGTTACCAATGAAGAGCAAGCATAAGATACAGAGTAACAATACCCATCTGGATCAGCCTCCCCCCACAGTTCTCAAAACAACATCTCTCAGTCCTGGGAAGCTGCTCTCCTTCAAGGCCAATGCTTGGTGGAACGGTGTTAGACAAAACAGTCTCCTCCGGTGGGAATGCTGCCTGGGAACTGGTGCACCTGGGAAGAGAATACTCAAACACTAGAAGCATTAGAAAATGGAGTCAGTACAGTTTAGATATACACTGGACCTGACATTCTGCCCCCCTTAAAACAGATCCCCCCCTGGCTTATATGGGTAGCGAGTATGAAAAGCCTTGGTTAATCTAGGAGCATGAACATGTGCAGAGTTCACCCATTCATCGTAACCAGAATCAAAGTCCTTCCATCTAATGAGGTAAAAAAGCTGATTTCGTTTGAGTTTAGAGTCCAAGATTTGTTGTACCTCATAGTGTGTTTGGTCGTCAATCAAAGTTGGAATGGGTGGAGCCTTGACGTGCCATTTGTTGTCGGTGGGAGCTTTCTTTAGAAGACTGACATGGAATGTATCATGCACATGGCGCAGGTTCTTGGGCAGAGTTACAGCAACAGTCACTTTATTTATAATCTTGCGCACAGGAAAAGGTCCTAGGAATTTCAGAGCGAGTTTGCGGCTGGTCTGAGCAAGTTTTAAATTTTTTGTGGAAATATACACATGATCTCCGGGTTGTAATTCCCATTCGGCCGCACGATGGCGGTCTGCGTATTTTTTGTAATCCAGTTTGGCTTTGTCGAGGTGCTTCTTAATAAGAGTCCATTGCTGCGCCGCCTCCCCCCACCACGAAGATACATCTGGCAATTTAGAGGAATGGAGAGGGGGGGCATCCAACGGGAAGGGATTGAAGTGAGTCCCGTAGACAATTTTGAAGGGGGCCTCCCCCGTTGAAGCGTGTACACTGTTGTTATATGAGAACTCGGCCAGAGGGAGAAGGTCCACCCAATTATCTTGTTGAAAATTAATGTAGCAACGAAGAAACTGTTCTAATATTTGGTTTGTTTTTTCGGATTGCCCGTCGGTTTGTGGGTGGTGGCTTGAACTGATGCCTTGTTCAATATTCAACATTTTCAAAAGCTCCCGCCAGAAGTTGGCAACGAACTGTCCGCCGCGATCCGAAATCACCTTGGTCGGAAAAGAATGTAATTTTACGATGTGTTTTAGAAACAAATCTGCTAGTTTTCGAGCGGAGGGTATAGCAGTACAGGGGATAAAATGAGCTTGTTTGGAGAACAGATCTACCACCACTAAAATGCAATTATGTCCTTTTGAGATAGGTAGATCAGTGATAAAGTCCATAGATATTATTTCCCAGGGTCTGTTTGGCGTTTCCAATGGTTGCAGGAGACCCGGAGGCTTCCCTTTTCTGGTTTTGGCGCTGAGGCAAATAGGACAGGAACTAATGTATTGGGAAATGTCTTTGCGCATGCCCGGCCACCAGAATTGTCTTTGGATTAGGTGCAAAGTTTTCAGATACCCATAATGTCCAGCAGTGGGAGCGTCATGACAGCGCTGCAAAACTTCCAGTCTGAGGCTGTCTGGGACATAAAACTTGCTCCCGGCTAACCAATCCCCTTGTGGGGATTGGGTCAGTTTGCTTCGCGGAGCCTTATCCCCCTCCTTCTCCACCTCAGTTTTAAGTTTCGATTTCCACTCTTGGTTGGCCGGGAGGGGCTGCTTGGCACGGCTGCGAGTAGTCACCACGCCCCCAAGTTGCGTAGGCGAGAAGACAGTGTCGACAGTCTCCTCCCGTTTGCTCTTATGTTGGGGCATGCGCGATAGGGCGTCTGCCAAAAAGTTAGTTTTGCCCGGGAGATAATTTAGAGTGAAGTTGAATTTGGAAAAGAATTCCGCCCATCGCAATTGCTTGGCATTCAGTCTGCGTGGGCTTCGGAGGGCCTCCAGATTTTTATGATCCGTCCAGACCTCGAAAGGGTATCGCGCCCCCTCCAGCCAATGTCTCCAGTTAGTAAGGGCCGCTTTTACTGCAAAAGCCTCCTTCTCCCACACATTCCAATTCCTTTCTGCCTCCGAAAATTTTCTAGACAAGAAAGCACACGGCCGCAGCCTACCATCCTCCCCCTTCTGCAGTAAAACCCCCCCTATCGCCGTATCGCTGGCGTCAACCTGTACTATGAAAGGGGATTGTTCGTTGGGGTGGGAGAGGATGGGTTCTGTTACAAATTGCTTTTTTAGACAATCGAAGGCCGTTTGGCAATCGGGGGTCCATTGCAGTTTGGCAGAGGGTTTTTTAGCTTGGTCCCCTTTATCTTTGGTTTTCAGCAAGTCTGTTAAAGGGAGCGTGATTTGGGCGAAATTTGCTATGAAGTCTCTATAGAAGTTGGCAAAACCCAGGAAGGATTGCAGTTCTTTACGGGTGGTGGGTTTCTGCCAGTCCTGGATCGCCTGTATTTTGGCTGGATCCATTTTCAGACCTTCTTGGGAGATACAATACCCGAGGTAAGTGAGTTCGGTTTTATGGAATTCACATTTGGACAGTTTGATGGGCAGCTTATTCTTCATCAGGGTGGCTAAAACTTTTCGTACCGTTTGAATATGTTCTTCCTCGGTGTCCGAGTAAATTAACACATCATCAAGGTACACTACCACCCCTTTGTACAGAAATTCGTGTAGAACTTCGTTTATCATGGACATGAATACGGACGGGGCTCCCGTCAAACCAAAAGGCATAACTAAGTATTCATATTGTCCGAGGGGCGTATTGAAAGCGGTTTTCCACTCATCCCCTGCCTTGATACGAACGTGGAAGTAAGCATCTTTTAGATCTAATTTCGTAAAGATCTTACCTTGGGCCACGACGTTGAGAAGGTCTCGGATGAGCGGTATAGGATAGGCGTTGTTGGTGGACACTGCATTCAGGCCTCGGAAATCTGTGCACAGTCGAAGTCCCCCATCCTTCTTTTTCACGAAGAGGACTGGAGCGGCGTGGGGGCTAGCGGCTGGGCGGATGAACCCTCGTTGGAGGTTGGTGTCGATGAATTTCCGGAGCTCTTCGCGTTCATGGAGACTCATGGGATAAAGTCGTCCTTTGGGCAGTGAGGCTCCGGGTAAAATTTCTACCGCACAGTCCGTTCGTCGGTGCGGGGGTAGAGTATCTGCTTCCTCTTCAGAGAAAGCCTTTAGAAAAGGCCAGTACGGTTCGGGTATTTGGTTGACTTCTTCTTGGGTGAGAAGGGCCTTTTCTTTATGAGTCGGATCTTCGCCCCAGTTTTGATTCCAACGGTGATTTTTGCAGTTGGTATGACTGAAGGTAATACATCCTTGTGCCCAGTCTATGTAGGGATTGTGATCACATAGCCATTTGCTGCCTAAAATTAACGGGTACTTGGCAGTCGAGCTGATGACAAAGGACCTCTTTTCCCAATGTTGTCCCATGCCTGTGATCACTGGGATGGTTTCAGTTGTTACAGGATTCATGTTGGTACCATCCATTTGCTCAAAGATTACTGGATTTTGTAGATCCCGAGTTGGTAGGACTAGTCCATTGACTAGAGCAGGGGCAATGATGTCTCTTGAGCAGCCCGAGTCAATAAGAGCTTGCACCCGAATATGCATCTTCCTCTCTGGGTTGATTAGAGTCACTGGCATGAATAAGATGGACCCAGGCGGCCGGTTCCGTGCAGGGACGGGCTTAGGGCGGATCTGTCGTTTGGGTCCTTTCACGACAGATCCATTTCGTTTCCCGACTGGGGACTTTCTGGATTAGCTTCTGCGGTTGGGGAAGCGGGATCGTATTCCATGACTTCTTCCGCTTCCAGCCCTCTCTCCGAGGCTGGCCTTTGGGAAGCGCCGCGGCCTCTATTTGCTCGTGGTGCTGGAGTCGGGCGTTGGAGCGTAGGAAACGGAGCAAGGGTTGGACGCCGTAATTGGAGCGGAGGTCTTTGCACAGGCCGGTAAGGGCATTGTGCTGCAAAGTGTCCAGCCTGTCCGCATTGCAAACACAGCCCTTGTTGCCATCTAGCATCTCTCGCTCCACGGGTGGCGTAGCTAGTTCCCCGTGTTCCCCTCTGTAGGGTCAATGATCTTCTTGGTCCCGTTTGTTGTTGTTGTTCAACCAAACGGACTTCCAAAATGCGATTCTCCACTTCGCAAACAAGTTGGATCCACCCTAACAATGTGGGGGGATTGTCTTGCATAAGAGCTCTGTCCAAAAGTTTCGGGTTAAGGCCTTGTTTGAACAGAATAATCTTGGTGGACTCCTCACACCTAGGGCACTTGGCTGCTAATTGCCGGAATTTTGTGACATAGTCTCTTGCTGACATGCTGCCTTGTTTGATGGCTTGCAATTCTGTTCGGGCCCGGGTTTCTTCTAAGGGGTCTTCATATTGCGCTCGGATAGCATCCACTAACCCCTGAAGAGTATCGAGTTCTGGGGCCCCGACATTGTATAGTCCTACATACCAGTCTGCTGCTTTGCCCTGTAAACGAGATCCAAGATGTTCGATTTGACTGGCCTCACTGCCGAAGAGGTGCCCCCACCGGTTGAAAAACTGTACCACTTGGACTAGGAAAAATCCCAATTTGGATGGATCCCCATCGAAGGTGGCTTCTAACTTCACCCAACCCATCGGGAGTTCCTGTCTCGGAGCAGGCGCTGGGTAAAAGTCCATCGGCAGTCTTAGTTGCGCCTGAGGCACAGGAGGAGGCAACTGGAGTCTCGGTCGGGGCAACGGTGCCGGCTGTACGGGTGGCGGTTGAACCGGCGGTGCCGGCTGGGGTTGGGCTGGTTGTGCGGGCGGAGGTTGCCGTGGTTGCTGTGTCGGGGTTGGTCTTGGTTGGGCCGGAGGCTGTAGTGGCAGGCGAGCAGGAGGCGGCAGTCTCGGTCTGGCCGGTAACACGGGAGGCGTTAGTGGCAGCTGTCGAGGTGGAGGAGGTTGGTGTGGGAGAGTGGAAATCGGCCGCTGAGGAGGGGGTTGAAGGTGTCGTAGTGGTGCAGGCCGTCCCGGTTGGTTCGGGGGTGGTAAAACGGGCTGGTCCTGGGGCTGCTGCAACAGTATGAGCTGCGGTCGAGGTGAGAGAGGCCGCAGCGGCGAGGGTTGAACCGGTGGAAGGCCGCGCGGGCTTGCCCCTCCGGGTGTTGTTAATCTGGGAAGCAGCGGCTGGCCTCTTGGCGCTGTTAGACCGTCCCCCGTAGGTTGCCCGGCGGGGACAATGTCTCGCGGTTGACGAGGGGCTCCCTCCTCGGATGGGGCCGCGTGTGCTCCCGCTTGGTCCGGCCGGACCGTTATAGGAGAAGTAAGAGGGGGTCTCACCGGTGTATCACTGGGCTTTTCTTCCCCTTCCGTAGGCCTCTCAACGGGAGTCTCGTCTGGCGGCGCATCCCCTGCCTGGTTAGGAAGTTCGGTGGGGGTCTCTCCGGGTGGCTCAACCGGGTCTCCCTTGCTCGGTGGAATTTCCTGCTGTGCTGGAAGTTCCTTGGGTTGCTCTCCCGTTTCGCCCGGATGGGTGTCCCCTTCGCCGGTAGGTGACGGCCGCTGCTGGACATCCTCCATCGGATAGGAGATAACACTTTGAAGGGTAGCTATCTGTATCGCCATCTCTTCAGGGGACAGTCTTTCCCCTGCTCCCATTGCCGAAATTAAATGGATGGCATGAGCCAAACTTTCTTCCATATCCATCAGTTTAGCTTCTAACTGTTGCATTCGACTTGCCCCCGGTTGCTCGCTTATGGAAGCTTCATTCGTTGCACTCACCGGGGACAAGGGGCCCCAAGGAGGAGGGTCCCCTTGGACGACTCTCGATCTCGCAGCTAGGATTCCCTTGGCCATACCCGTCACGGCCGAGATGCTGGTATCCACCGCATAGGTGCGACCTTGTATCTGCTCCCAACTTTGTTCAGGGACCTCCGTTGGCTCTTTCCACGGAACAAGTTCGGAGTAATCCCAACTCAGGGCGCCGCGGCGAGACGTGTCCCCCTCCGCCTGCTCGGACGTCCTGTTCCAATATCGCCATGGTTGGCTGCTGTCTAGCTCCGGGACGGTTCCTAGGCTTCGGCGCCCTTCCATCGAAACTAGTGGATGGAGTCCACCTGCCCGACGCTCTCTGGTTTCTCGGGGTCTGGCTCCCCACTCCGACGGGGTGGGTACCGAAATCAAAGGGAGAGCGGTCGCTTTCGGCCTTGCCCCGAGGTTGGCTTCGGTCTCGTCCCGAGTACTGAGGTCGATGAGAGGCGGGGTGGAAGTGGAGGCTCCGGTTCCGTTCCCGGCTGCTCCCAGCTCCTGGGAGTCTTGGGCTTGCACGGGTTGCACAGGTTGATTGTCGGGAGACGCATACGGATCAAACAAAGGATCCCTGTCCGGGACAACCTTGGATTCCGCTGGGCCCGACTCAGACATGATTGGTAACAAAATGTCAGACTGTGGCTAAATAAGGCACTCACTACAGGGTTCCCTTTAGAAGCAAACACAAGTCCATTGTTTGGAAAAGGAAACTTTACTGCAGAAAAGGTCCATTATAGTCCACTGTCCTGAATAGGAGAATCAGGATGGTACATGATCATTGTTACCAATGAAGAGCAAGCATAAGATACAGAGTAACAATACCCATCTGGATCAGCCTCCCCCCACAGTTCTCAAAACAACATCTCTCAGTCCTGGGAAGCTGCTCTCCTTCAAGGCCAATGCTTGGTGGAACGGTGTTAGACAAAACAGTCTCCTCCGGTGGGAATGCTGCCTGGGAACTGGTGCACCTGGGAAGAGAATACTCAAACACTAGAAGCATTAGAAAATGGAGTCAGTACAGTTTAGATATACACTGGACCTGACAGAGATGTCTCTCCGCTAGAAACGGTGTGTGGCATGAATGCCATTCCTATGTCTTCCCCCTGTGTGAAAGTTTATTTCTATTAGCATTGTAGGCCCAATATTATTCTGCAGTAATTTATACAACACATGTTGAGGGGGTAGCTGTGAAATAGAGCGAAAGGGCATGAGATGCATAAATGCGACATTTCTTGGCCTCTCTCTCATTGCTTTCTTCCTAACATAATTTTGTGGAGAAATGATTTCTGAATGCACAAAGGTGATCTGTAGGCAGGCCTCCCTTTTTCCACCCCTAAGGAATTGAGGAGTGGGAGGAAAAAATGGCCTCCACATGATGATACTCAAGGGATTTCCTTGGTCGTAAAGACCATAAATAGGCAGCCTAGAAAATCACCTGGAAGTGACATCACATCCTCTCCAAACTCCACCCTCCCCAAGCACTGCCTATAAAATCTCCCAGCCTATTCCAAAACCATACTGACAAATCTGTCTGTATGTTTTCCTTAGGTACAGGACAGTTGACTGCTTAAACATGTTTCTCATCTTTAAGTTCAGCAGCCAACAATGATTGATTGATTGGATCAGTCATTGAAAATGGCACAAGTTTAGTATGTTCCAAGGCAATCGTGTCTTTGCTGAGCTAGGAGGATGAAATTAGATGAAAACAAATAGTGGATTGCATTGGAGAATAGTTATATACTTGTGGTTTTCCAGTTGGGATCCAGAAAGTCCTGGAGTTTCTTGAAAGCTTTCATGGTTCCATTGCCGGAGTTGCTAATAACTCTACTCACTTTGGGGACTTGTGGAGATGGGCAACTAATGTGATGAGTTTTTATGATGTTTTTACGATGTTTTATGGTGTTTTATGATGTTATGATTAGTTTTTTATGATGTTTGGGTTGGATCCAGATGGACTGAGGGGGGTTAGAGGGAATTTTTGTCTGAGTGTCTATGGTGAGTCTGTGGCCAGTACACCAGGGGCCTTAGCAAACAAGAGTGTGTGGAAAGGTTCCCCAATAATGAAACCCTTTCCCCCCTGAATTTATACACTGCTCTTCAGGACAACTTAATGTCCACTCAGAGTGGTTTACAAAGCATGCTATTATTATCCTCATGACAATCACCTTGTAAGGGGGATGAGGCTGAGAGAGCTCAAGGTCACCCAGCTGGCTTCAAGCAGAGGAGTGAGGAATCAAACCTGGTTCTTCAGATTAGAGTCCTGCTGCTCTTAACCACTACACCAAACTGGCTCTCAAACTGGTTCTTAAATACCACTATACCAAACTAGCATTGGAAAACAAATGCAGAAGACATTTTGTGAGAGAACTATATATTTTCTGGATCACTTGGAACTAGAGATGGGCATGAACTGGGAAAATTCCAAACTGTGCAGTTCATGATTCATTGCATTTCACAAACCACGAACTTTTACGAACCCGCCCTGGTTCGCAAACTGGTTCGTTCAGTTCATGAAAATGTCACTTCCGGGTCAGCAGAATGTCTGCAGAGAGCCCGTCCTCCCTGTTGCCTAAGAAACTGATTGATGTTGGAAACTGATTGATTGAACAGAAATACGAACCGAATGAACTGGGCTAAAATTCATCATGATTTGTGAGAAATGAGCTCCCTTAAACCGCTGGTTTGTGACCTGCGAACCACGGCGGTTTGTGACAAACTTTGGTTTGTATTTCGGTTTGTGCCCGTCTCTACTTGGAACCTTCAAATTATTAAGTCTGCCCAATTCAAATAACATTTAACTTGGAAAAAAATAAAGAGGATTCAACCTTTCCTGTTAATTCACATTTAGCTGGAAACTGGACGCTGAACTAGATGGACTGTCAGCTGGAACCAGCAGGGCTCTTTTTATGTTATGTTCATGGCTGCTGACGCAGGTCACAGGGACTTTCTGGGAATTTTATGTCTAACTGCAATGCATTCCTTATGGTATGGAAGTGCCAGTTTCTTCCTGGAATGGATGAGATAACCATGAAACAACCTTGTAAATCAGTCCTGTCATGTCTTTATAGGAGATTATTTGCTTAGGAGGATCACGAAGTGGGTTCAGAAATACAAACCACTTTCGGAATGCAACACTCGAGAGTGTTCAGGGAAAAAATGAGGCTTTTGCTAAAATTGCATGCAATCTGCAGGCAGATTATTATGAGTCTGTTTTTTTGCATGCACCTGTGCTGGGAATCTGTAATTGGTTCAGGTTATACTGAGGGTTGTGATTGGGTAAAGCCCAGAAAAATCCCTTCCTGGTTTACCTCCGGGGCTGAGAGCCAAGCTACACGTGACGAATTACACTTGCCTGGCAAGTGAACAGACTCACGTGTATTCCTCTCTGTTCACTTGCCATTCACTTGCGCTCCACTTGATCAAGTGAGGGCCAAGCTACACATGACGAATGACACTTGAATGGCAAGTGGATTGAGTGGAGGGCAAGTGAACAGGGAGAAATACACTTGCCGTTCAAGTGTCATTCGTCATGTGTAGCTTGGCCCTGAGTCTGTTCACTTGCCAGGCAAGTGTCATTCATCACGTGTAGCTTGGGTCTCAGTTTCCATCTTGCCTCTCTCCCAATTAAGGATCAGAAGGATTCCCAAGAGACACAATCACATCCATGTAATAACAACACATAACACTGAAACAGTGGCATGGATCTTTATTAATTTAAGCATCTATAGTACACTTTCTCCCACATTTGGGGACTCAAAGCAGTTTACCAAGAAAATGCAAAAAATACATATTAAACAGACAAAAATATATTTATATATCCACTTCATTTATATATTTTTTTATTTTGCTTCATTTATATCTTGCCTTTCTCCTCAGCAGACCATTCAAAGTGGCTGATCTCATTCTGTTCTCCTTTATTTTGTCTGTACAAAAACAACCCTATGAGGTAGGTCTGGTTGAGAGTGTGTGACTGGACCAAGGTCACCCAGCCAGCTTCCATGGCAGAGTGGGGATTCAATCTCAGGTCTCCTAGATCCTAGTCCAGCACTCTGACCACTACTGGCAGAATGATAGGGTTGCCAGCCTCAGGTTGCAAAATTTGTTGGTGGAGCCTGGAGAGGGCGGAGTTTAGCAAGGGGAGGGACCTCAGCAGGGTATAATGCCATACACTCCATCCCCCAAGGCGGCCATTTTCTCCAGGGGAATTGATCTCTATGGTCTGGAGATCAGCTGTAATTCCGGAAGATCTCCAGCCACTACCTGAAGATTGGCAACTCTACTGTATGGTGCTCTAGTTTCATCAGCTGGAGCTGCTTTCGCTAGCCAGCTGACTCAGAGCCGCAGGCTACAAGCCACTTTCTAAGAGCACTTTGGCTCTGGGCAAAAGTTTGCAAAGAAGAATGGATGCTTTGCCCAGATCTCATTCAGATGGCAAAATGATGTTCTCAGCATCCCTCCCTTGTTGTAATTATGATTCTGACGCTGCCTGCTGCCTTTCTCCCCCTGAAATCTCATCCTTTTTATCTGTTCAAACTCCCAGTTCCACTTGGGCCTTCTATGCTATCTGCCGCAGCTCTTCTCGCTAAGCTCAGGTCCCATTCTGATTGGCATGCATCAGTTCCTCAGCTGTGTCCATGCAAAACTTTACAAGAAACAAGTGCACGTGAACGCTGGCACTGGACTTTCCATGCCTCCCCCCACCCCCAGTCATTTAGCTCGGTATGTTTCTGCTTATTAGAGAATCACAAGCTTGTAACTTCAGCAGGGACTTTGTGTCTAAACAAAGCGCTATCAAGGAAGCAGCCTTGGCCCAAGTTCCCCTTCTGTCCCCCAAGCCCTCAATCATTCACACCCAATCCCTCACACCAGGTCTCCTGTGAACACTCTTGGGGTGGGTAGGGGGAGAGGACTATCTCTTGGCAATGCAGGTGTTTCCTCCTGGCTATCTCCCAATCATTTTGAATTGTAATGGCCATTTTGTGCACATCTGGAAAATCTAGAGGAGCCCAAGCAAATGCCTGAGACAGTTTCCCTACCTCTGAAGGTGAGCATAGACATAAGGCAGATGCAGTGGTCAAGGGAAGGGGCTATGAACAGGAACGGGCGTCTTGAATCTCCTCTTGTATTTGGCGGGATGATCAAGTGGGTACATAGAGGGCATGGTCAGTTCCTGCTGTTTGGGGAGCTGGTTCACACGTGTACGTACATCAGGTGCAAGATCAGGTGATGTATTTGCATGTGTGAATGGACAATCAGACAGATGTCAAATATTGCTTTCATATCATCTGAAACACAATGCTTTTGAGTGGGGCAAATCACACATTCATCTGCCAAGCAGCAAGCACATTGCATGTGTCAAAAAATCTAGATAATGTGGAATTCCTTCCTCCCCCTCCCTCCTTTCTCCCTCCCTTCCTCCCTTGCTCCTCCCTCCCTCCCTTTCTCCCTCCTTCCTTCCTTTCTCCCTCCCTTCCTCCCGTACTCCTCCCTCCCTCCTTCCTTCCTTTCTCCCTCCCTTCCTCCTCCCTCCCTCCCTCCCTTTCTCCCTCCTTCCTTCCTTTCTCCCTCCCTTCCTCCCTTGCTCCTCCCTCTCTCCTTCCTTCCTCCCTCCCCCTTCCTTCCTTTCTCCCTCCCTTCCTCCCTTGTTCCTCCCTCCCCCTCCCTCCCTCCTTCCTTCCTTTCTCCCTCCCTTCCTCCCTTGCTCCCCCTCCCTCCCTCCTCTCTCCCTCCCTCCTCCCTCCCTCCCTTCTTCCTCTGTCCCTCCCTCCCTCGCTCCCTCCCTCTATACCCCACCTTTATCCCCAGTAGGGAGCAAATTGGCTTACATCATTCTCCTCTCCTCCATTTTACCCTCGCAACAACCCTGTGAGGTAGGTTGGGCTGTAAGTGTGTGAGGGGGGGAAGCACCCTCCTGAGTTGTGAATGTCTCTTCAGAGTCAGAAGACAAGGGAAGAGCTATCATCTCTGGAGCATGAGGTGGAGGTGTCTCTATACTTTGAGTTTCCTCTTGGGATCTCAAGAGGATTGGCTGCCTCTGAAGGTGGCTCCTGGCCCCAGCCCCCTTCCTTATCCTCCATTTCCTCAAACTCTCCATCTGATAGGGAGCAGAGTAGCGCAGAGTCATGGTCCAAGATACAATATGGCAATCAACAAGGGAGGAATATGAATGTGTGAACCAGAATGTACCATCATCAGGGAAGGGCTGTGACTCAACAGCAAAGCACCTGCTTGGAATGCGGAAGGTCCCAGGTTCAATCCTCAGCATCTCCAGTAAAGGATCAGTAAATCAATGATGTGAAAAAATGCTCCTCCTAAGATCTCCTAAGACTCATACGACCAGTCAGGGTAGATAATTATGCTCTTGATAGCCCGACTGACATTGTAGAAAGTTGTTTCATTGAGAGCTCAGCAGTAACAACAACAACAATATTTGATTTATATACCGCCTTTCAGGATGACTTAACATCCACTCAGAGCGGTTTACAAAGTATATTATTATTATCCCCACAACACCCTGTGAGGTGGGTGGGGCTGAGAGAGCTCCTAGAAGCTGTGACTGACCCAAGGTCACCCAGATGGCTTCAAGTGGGGAATCAAACCCTGTTCTCCAGATTAGAGTCCCGCGCTCTTAACCGCTACACCAAACTGGCTCTCTGGTAGCACTTCTTCACAGGTAGCACTTCTTCACAGATCTCAGATTCAACCTCTGGCATCTCCAGTTAAAAGGTGATGTGAAAGACCTCCACCTGAGACCCTGGAGAGTTGGTGTCAATCTAGAGAAGTCAGTAACAACCTTGACAGATCAGGAATCTCGCTCAGTAGAAGGCAGCTTTGTGGGCTCCTCTTTAATAACATAACATTTGATTTATACACCGCCCTTCAGGACAATTTAATGCAACACTCGGAGTGGTTTACAAAGTGTGTTATTACTGGCCTTGCAACAATCACCCTGTGACGTGAGTGGTGCTGAGAGCTCCGAGATGCTGTGACCGATCCAAGGTCCCCCAGCTGGCTTCAAGCAGAGGAGTGAGGAATCAAACCTGGTTCTCCAGATTAGAGACCTGCTGCTCTTACCCACTACACCAAACTGGCTCTTCGTGATCTTGGCAACAGAAAGCATGTGACTCACAATTTAGGCTTTTGTGGCTGGTCCGAACCTTGGTCGTCACACAGCAATGTACTCAACTTTTCCAGGTGTAAGGACATCTGTTTTTCCCTGGGGAGATTTAGATTAAAAAGTTCCCTTTCTTGTTTCTCACCCTTCCTCCAAACATAAATAATACCATAGTCTACATTTTAAAAATGGTGCTGTCCTTTGAATGAGTCCAGTTGTTTTATGAAAGGATACTCCTTGATAACATCTCTGAATGTTGACGGGGACGAACATCTGTATTTAATGTTTAATTAGTTTTTATCCCTGCCATTTTCTGCCTCGTTAAGAAACCCACATTGGTTACAGAACATCAATAAACTGACAATTGCCTCTAAAACCAGACTCACCACAAAACCTGGAGCATGCACAACGAACTCGAGGTGACGCCTGCTTTTGGAAGGCGCCCATAAATTGTTTATGGCAGCAGCGCCTGGTCTCATTGCCTTCTTATAGCTCATAAACACATGTGTTACAATTACTTTTGTTAAACGCACACACGGAAAAATAACCTGATCCATCTGCCAGAGAGACGACATGGCAACTCTGATTTGTTATTAGTTTCTCTGTTATTTTAAGGCTTGCCAGATTCGGGCATGCGTTGGGACACGGCCTACCGCAAAAAGCCATGAAAAAGAGTGATGTGGTTGGAGCCCATGACTGAGACTATAATCAAATTACCACTAAAAATTGGGCTATTGGCTGAAATTGAGGCAATTTCACCTGGAAGAGAGGGGTGCCTTGTATATTCCTCCAGCATATTACGTGCAAAAGTTACATTCAAAGAACTGATTTCCTTTTTTAAAAAGAACTAAGAAAGCAGATGGATAAGCAATGATAGACTTCACTGGGACTAGACATGGTCACGAACCCAAAAAATTTAACGAATCTGCGGTTCATGGTTCGGTGCAGATGACGATATCGAAGTCGCGAACTGCAACAGACATTTCCCGTTACTGAACTGGTTCATGGTTCATAGTGCTCAGAACAGCCTCCATTGCACTTAGAGAGCCCATGTTCCCAGGGAGTGTTTAGCAGGCTCTCCTCCAGCCAGCACCCAAGTTTGGTCAAGATTGCAATAGGGATCTTGGAGTTATACCCTCTCCAATCTGAGGTCCCCAGGAAACTCCCACAAAAATCCAAGCTCAATTATACTCTCTCTGTCTCTCCTCAAAGGCTAGCAAGTAGCAAGCAACAGCTCTCACACTCCACTGCTCACTGAAAGTGAAAGCCAGCCTAGGAGTGCAGTGCTTTTTATAAGCTGAGGTCCCATAGAGCAACACAGGAGGTCTGTGTTTGGCCATCAGAACTGCCTATCAGGGTTTGCAGGGATGAGATTGGAGTGCCCGTGGCTACAGAACACCCCCTTCCCTCCCCCAGGTGTCTTCTCCCAAATTGTAACCGCTTTGCAGCTCCATGGTTGGAAGGAAGACCTGCCGATCAAGGTAAGCTGGGCTTCGATTCGGGTTTCCAGGGTGACAGGAGGAGCGCAGACAGAGTTCAGGCATTCCCCTGGCTCCGTTTCCAGGGGAATTGATTGATGGCACCTGACTATCTGGCTTCCCGAACCATGGCCAAACACACCAAACCAGGCTTCTTCCAAACACTGGTTCGTTTGCCGTGGACAATCATGAACTGCTGGATCGTGATCGCACGATCGCCAATTTCGTGGGTTTTTTACATTTGTAATGCGGTTCGTGCCCATGTCTAACTGGGACACTTTACTTTTCCCCATTGCTTTTCATTCATAAGGTCTTCTGCATACATAAGGTCTTCTGCTAGATCTGTGGTAGCCAACCAGGGGCCTCTGGAAGGCCTACGGACAAGGCAAGTCTCTCGGTTTCATTTCCTGAGTAGCACATATTCAGAGTATGCTACCTATGTGGGCCAGTGTCCTGTGAAATTTATTGTAAGTAGGTTTGTCATTTGTCTATGGGAAGTGTACAATCCCCAGCCTTCAGTCCTCTGCCCTTGATAGTGTTGCCTGCTCTAGGTTGGAAAATTCCTAAAGATTTTGGGGGCGGAGACTGGAGGGGGTGAAAGCAAGGGACCTCAGCAGAGTATATTGCCATAGACCTCCCCAAACAGCCATTTTCTCTGGAGGCTGGGGGTCAGTTGTACTTTCAGGAGATCTCTAGCCACCATCTGGTTGTTGGCAACATTAGTTTTTGAAGACCTGAGGAACAGAGAAAGAGGGGAATATTGATGGTGATGCTCTAGCAGTTTCTCCTAGACTCTATGCTTCTTAACATAGAGATTGGTGAAACTTCTAGAGCTTCACCAGGAAGTGGCATCACTTTCTCCTGAAACTTCACCCACACATGGAATTCGTTGCCACAGGAGGTGGTGGCAGCTACAAGCATTGCCAGCTTCAAGAGGGGACTGGACAAATATATGGAGCAGAGGTCCATCAGTGGCTATTAGCCACAGGAGATAGATGGTATTCTCTTTGTGGGGAGGTGGTGCTCTGTTGTCTTGGTGCTGGAAGGAAGGCAGTGGGAGGGCATCTGGTGTCCTGGCCTCACTGACAGTCCTTTAGATGGCACTGGATTTCTAGCCACTGTGTGTGACAGAATGTTGGACTGGATGGGCCACTGGCCTGATCCAACATGGCTTTGCTTATGTTCTTATGTTCCCTAGGCTTTACTCACCTAAGCACAGAGTTGGATCAAACTAGCTTTTCTGCCTGCAAAAAAGGAAGGAGGACCACCAACATGTTATGCCGTGGATCCTGAGACTAGCATAAATAGAAGTTGTTTAGCATGAGAGGAATTGGGTAGAACTGAGCAAAAGATGTGTTTGGATCCAACATGCAGGTTAATATGAAAGTCGCTGCATTTTTGGCAAGTTATCATGCTTAAGTAGCATCCTGTTTTGGCATAGAACTATTTAGACTATCCTTATCCAATTTCTGGAGCAAACTATATATGAGCAACGTGAATAGTTCATATTATAGATCCTATAATGTAGGGCAACCCTGAATGAAATTGCACATGTGAAACCATCGGGAGCCTATATTTGAAACAAGTCATTTGACAATATTGTAAAATGACAGTCAAATGAACCATGAAATTCAAACAGGTGGGCTGAAACATTATATTAGATCTCAGAAAAGTGAAGTGTACATTTGAAGTTTTGCTGCACGTTTTATGAATCTCTTTTCACGACTACTGCTGATAATCCATTGAAATTTCATCACTACTCCTGTTTTATGGTGTTTAATTGAAATGCTTAATTTTTTCCTGCTCTTATTAGCTTGGCTTGGTTTTTAGACAAATGATTTAATGATATCTGTGTTTTAAAAATTTGTTTCACAGTTTAGAAAATGATGCTTTGATTGGATTTGATATGAAAAATGTCTCAAACATATGTCAGTGAGCACAGTTTATTGATATGTCAAAAAAAATATCCAAGACTGCCTTTCCATCTTTCCTGTTTGATTTCTGAAAGTTATTAACAGGTTTATTATGGGAGTGATGTCTGAATAATTTGGAGTTTGGGGAGGAAGTAACATCACTTCTGGGTGACGTGCTAGGAATTTCCCTAATCTCTGTGGTAAAAGCTATAGGGACATGGGGAAATTCCTAGAGTATCACAATGGAGGCCATATTTTTCTACCTTTCCACATTTTCTTGATGGTGGGAACTTGGGGCTGAGAGCAAGGGTTTACCCGCCACAAGTGGACAAATAGCAAGCTTATATGAACATATAACATAACATAACATGTAAACAATTTTCACTCCTCATCCAAATGCACTTTTTAATCTATGCACTTTTCCAGTAATTTACCAACGCAAAACATTTTTGTACAGTTCCTTGGGCTGTACAAGGAAATAAGAATGAAAGAATATTAGGAACAAACTGGAAAGTTTCTTTTTTGCTTGGGACAATTTTTAAATACAAACTTACCATTTCTGAGCCACACTCCCCCCCCCCCCCCGAAATTAACAGCCACAATTAAAATCTCTTTAGTTGCTGTTCCTCAAAAGATAGATCCAGTTTTACAAGCTGGCTTCCTCTGCCTTTTCCCGCAGCAAAGCTGTCAGACGCTTAAGCCCGTCAAAATTCCCTGGCGCTTTTCCTTTCTCTCTTTAATTGATTGGGACAGACTTCCATTTGTTCCACATCTGCCTGGACAACATCTGGACCCTCTGAATGCTCAGCTGCTTGGGGTCTGAGGCTTCAATGAGATGATTTTTTTTCATGCACTTCAGAGGAGAACCAAGAGCATCCCTCCAACCAAACAGGCCTTTTTGTTCTCCACCAGCAAGTGTTTCTCATTAAAAATGTCATCTCCCTAACAAATTGCCTCATTCTTGTTGCAGCTGGGGTGATTGTTCCCCCCTGGTTTGCATTCACTGCAATACTCCCAGGGAGTGGGAAACTTGAATGAAACATAACGTTGTCTTTCCCATCCATTCCGTGTCGCTTAAAATGCCTTTTTTTCAGCCTTTGCTGTCTTAGCACTTTTGTCTCCTGTTCTTTATTTTCTCTTATGCAGGCAACATGGATTTCCCAGGCAAGTTCCCACAAGTGCAGAACATCTGTCCCCGGTTAGAGACTCTTTTCAAAGCCAGGCATGACTACTAGGCCTCTGGGGTAGGGGAATTACTCCCACTCTGTGGAAATATTTGGCATTCTTCCTCCATTCCAAATGGTGGGGTGGAAGAGGAGTTGTGCATGTTTGGCATATATTTGAGGTGTCCTCAACGCAGGCAGAGGAACCCTGTCTGAAAGTCTGCCCATCTTCTTGATCACACACAGTGTGAGACTGGCTTGTAGAACTGGCTGGCCCTACATGCGCTTAAGGGTTAGAGCCCTTTTCAGGGGCAGGAGGAAGTGAAGCACTGATGCTCCTCTGATTGGTTGGCAATACGAAGCTTCTCGATTGGTTGGCCTGTTATAAATACTAGCGGTGTGTCATACAGTGTCACTGTGTGGAGGCTATTTTTTCCTTTCCACTCTTCAGTTCTTCTGGGTCAGGAGATTAGGGCTGGAGGAGGGTAGCTATAGAGGCTAAGGGAGGCAGCTTGGAGCAACACCAGGAAGTGACATCACATCCTTCCCAAACTCCACTCTTTCCAGGTGCCACCCTAAAATCTAGAATTTTCTGAGGCAGTGTGTGGAACCCCAGGAATATGGCGATGTCAGTGGGATGCCAGGTCTCCCACTATAGTCCCAGCAATTCCCTTTAACTGGGTGCGATGGGCTGGGCAGTGGCAGGAGAAATTTGTGAGGGGGTTGAGTTTGAAGGCCTGGCACACAGGCATTGTGCTGGTGCATCAACATAACTTCTGGTTTAAACAGGAAGTGACAAGGTATGTTCTGGCATTCCCCAATGATTCTATGGTAAAAGCATAGAGTATTAGTGAAATGGTAGAGCACCACCAGTAATGTGATGACATCACTTCTGGGCACATGTGTGTTCTACCACTTACTGAGGGGTAGCCTACTGATGGCAAATGAAGCCAAATGAGGGTGAGGGCAATGATTTTGGGGACAGTCAGATAACTCACTGCAGCCAATCAAGAATACATACTTTGTAAACTGCTCTGAGTGGGTGTTAAGTTGCCCTGAAGGGCAGTATATAAATCAAATGTTATCATCGTCATTATCATTGTCATCATCATCGTCATCATCATCGTCATTGTCATCATCATCACAAATGGGATAATCACATTTGGCTACATGGTGACATTACCAAGACAATTTGGAATCCATACCCACATTGCAAATCACTTAATATTATTACCCTTTTCAGATGCATTTGCCAAACGATGAAACAGAGAAAGAGGCTGCTTTTAATACAGAGAAAATCACATGTGATCATTTATCCATTCTTTTCAACCAGTCCTAACAAAGACCAGGTTTGCCTGGTCAATAAAGCAGTATCTTTTTCTCACTGCTGATCTGGCTCAAACACTCAACTCCTGTTGTGATTAATGTCAGCGTCTCTGGGTTGCACAATATCACCCATAGTCCCACCTTGTCCTTACAAGGAGAAAACAGTCACTAACTGGCCACTCGTTCTATCCTGGAAAGGATCTGGTTAACCTCTGCTCAGCTCCTTACTCTACTGGGGCACCAAATGAAGTATGAGGGGAAAGCATGGTGACAGTCAGTGCAGTGTAGTGGGTAGAGCATTGGACTAGGATCTGGGAGACCCAGGTTTGAATCCCTGCTCTGCCCTGGAAGCTCACTGGTGACTAGACATGGGCACGAATTGCATTACGAACCAAAAAACCCCACGAACCACCTGATCATCTGTTCGTGATCCAGCGGTTCGTGAGGGTCCATGGCCAATGAATCAGTTTTCGTTGGAAGCCCAGTTCATTGCGTTCACCCGTGGTTCGTGAAGCCAGACAGTCAGACACCATCAATCAATTCCCTTGGAAATGGAGCTGGGGGAATGCCTGAACTCTGTCTGCACTCCTTCTGTTGCCCTGGAAACCCGAATTGAAGCCCAGCTTACCTTGATCGGCAGGTCTTCCTTCCAACCATGGAGCTGCAAATTGGTTATAATTGGTTACATGGGAGAAGACACCCGAGGGGAGGGAGGGGGAAGGGGGAGTGTTCTGTAGCCATGGGCACTCCAATCTCATCCCTGCAAACCCTGATAGGCAGTTCTGATGGCCAACCCCTTGTACACTGGGCCAACGTCAACTGGTGGCTCTAATTGTATCGAGTGGGAGTTTCCTGGGGGCCTCATATTGGAGAGGGTATAACTTCAAGATCCCTATTGCAATCTTGACCAAACTTGGATGCTGGCTGGAGGAGAGCCTGCTAAACACTCCCTGGGAATATGGGCTCTCTAAGTGCAATGGGGGCCATTCCAACGCCCACGAACCCCAAACCGTGAACTGGTTTGGTAACAGGAACTGTTCGTTATGGTTCATTTGTTTGGGTTCGTCAGCAGCACCAAACCACGAACTGCAGGTTTGTTAATTTTTTTTGGTTCATGCCCATGTCTACTGGTGACTTTGGGCCAGTCCAATGCTTTCTGCCTAACCTACCTCACAGGGTTGCGGAGAAGATAAGTTGGAGGAAAGGACAAGGACGTAAGCTGCTCGGTGTCCTCACTGAGGGGAAAGATGAGGTATACATTTTAAAAGGTGGATATTATTGTCACAGTGTATTTTGATAGAAATAGTCACCCAGCCAAAATGGTAATTTTAACCCAGAACTGGAAAGAGGAGGATATTCAGCACAACTCCAGTAATAACAAAGGTCTGCTTATGATTATCACAGCTTAAAAATATCCCAATTTGGCCAGGTGCAAATGGCTAACTCTCTCAGCCTACACAGCCATTTTAACAATAATTCCTAAGACAGAGCTCTTTCCCCAACATTAATGGAAACCAGCTGCCTCCCATATATAATGTAGATGTTGTACAGCGAGAGGGGGCGGGGGAGACACTTGTGGAAGGGGGGATGGGTGGCTGAAAATTGTACTCCAGCCAGGACTTTGGGGCCAATTTCTCCTGTAGATGACATGCAAAAATGATTGTGGTGTAATAACCTGTAAAAGAAAATCTTTCAAGTTATATATGCATGGAGGGATTTTCTGTGTATGGTCAGAGCAAAGTTGGGCTTATCAGATGACTTGCTGATTTCAGCAGCAGCGTTACAGAAAGGGTGGGGAGCATTCGTTCCCTTCGGAAGTTTCCTCTTCTCTCTCATAGAATAAAAGATTGTATGAAGCTGCATACAACTTCTAAGGATGAGTCTAGCAAGGTAAGTATTGTCTACTTCGGCAGGTACTCTCTGGGATCTTTCACATCTCCTACTACCTGATTCTTTTACCTGGAAATGCCCGAGATTGAACCTGGGACCTTCTGCAAGCCAAGCAGAGGCTCTATCCTTGAGCCACTACACCACCTCTATTAAAAACGCATTCACAGTGGCTGGGACATTCAAATGCAATACGATGGGGTAAGGAAGGATAGCAGAAATTTGAAAACAAGGGCTGTTTCCACACGGCTCCCTGCTGCTGGTAACAACCCGGATGATCGGGCAAAAAACGCGGAAGATCGTGTTTTCTCGTGTGAGATTTGCGCGACATCACATGACGTCATGCAAATCTCGCGCAAGAAAACGCGATCTTCCGCGTTTTTTGCACAATCTTCCAGGTTGTTACGAGCAGCAGGGAGCCGTGTGGAAATGGCCAAGAAGAAATCCAATTAAGAGCTGAAGAGAAAATAAAAACAATGCTCAAATGTGACTTCTGCTACACAATCTGTAAATACATAAATAAATAAATCCTCACCTCCTCCTTGTGCGGCTCCATGTACAGAACCTGCCTTACGTTACCTTCTTCTCTGATGTCCTATGTTTGCACTTGAGAAGTATTTATTAATGTGCAGTAACATTCCCATCTCAACTCCCTCATCTGCAGCTTGTGGTAACACAGCCTGAAATAGAGACATCGTGCAAGGCAGAAGTTAATGTGTTCGGAGGAACAAGACCAGACTTTAAAGACTCACTGGCCTGCATGCGTACAGCATCCGAGTTGGCCGCAGTCTTGTTTTTATTTACTTTGGGCATCTGTTTTTAATATGAAAAAGCAAATTGTGAGGTTACAGTGGGAAGCGGAGCATACTAACAAACTTCTAGGATTTCATTTCAGCCACAAGTGTGGTTTCCTTGTGGCCACTGTCAACCAATTCTACCCAGTCGGAATTGTGTCACTCTAATCGTTGATCTCTGGCACATGGCATTGTAATCCCACATGCCACTGCTAACGCGAATATTTTGGGTCTGTAAACCGCAGCTACTAGATTGAATTCATGGAGATTAGAGATGGGAACATACACACCTACAAACGGATTGTTGTTGTTATTATTATTATTATTTTGGTGTAGTGGGTAAGAGCAGCAGGACTTTAATCTGGAGAACCGCGTTTGATTCCCCACTCCTCTGCTTGAAGCCAGCTGGGTGACCTTGGGTCAGTCACAGCTTCTCGGAGTTCTCTCAGCCTCACCCACCTCATAGGGTAATTGTCATGAGGATAACAACAACACACTTTGTAAATAAGGTTGCCAGTTTCAGGTTGGGAAATTCATGGGCAAAAGCCTTGTTTGGTGTAGTGGTTAAGAGCAGCAGGACTCCCAAACTACAAGTGGCGAATGACACAGGTTGGACACTTGTCAGCTTCCCTCAAGTTTTGATGGGAAATGTAGGCAGCTTGGCGGAATGTTGGACAAGTGACAGTTGAAAAACCCATTGGACAGCAGTCGGAGAACCAAGCTGCAAGACCAGGATGCCTACATTTCCCATCAAAACTTGAGGGAAGCTGACAAGTGTCCAACCTGTGTCATTCGTCACTTGTAGCTTGGCCCTAATCTAGAGAACTGGGTTTAATTCCCTGTTCCTCTGCTTGAAGCCAGCTGGGTGACCTTGGATCAGTCACAGTTCACTCAAAGCTCTCTCAGCCCCACTCACCTTACAGGGTGATTGTCCTGTGGATAATAACACATTTTGTAAACTGCTCTGAGTGGGCGTTAAGTTGCCCTGAAGGGCGGTATATAAATCAAATTTTGTTGTTATTATTAAGAATAAAGGTTGTGGCTCTGTTGGCATTCAGAAGGTCCCATGTTCTATCTCTGGCATCTCCAGTTAAAGGACCAGTTAGTAGGTGATGTGAAACACCCCCTGCCTGAGAGTTCGGAGAGCTGTTGACAGTCAGGGGAGAATGAACAGACCTGGATAGTCAAGGTAACATCCAGGGCTTTTTTTCTGGGAAAAGAGGTGGTGGAACTCAGTGGCTTGCCCTCGGAGAAAATGGTCACATGGCTGGTGGCCCCGCCCCCTGATCTCCAGACAGAGGGGAGTTTAGATTGCCCTCCGCACCATGTGGTGCGGAGATCAGGGGGTGGGGCCACCAGCCATGTGACCATTTTCAGGAGGTTCCGTAACTCCGTTCCACCGCATTCCCACTGAAAAAAAGCCCTGGTAACATCAATATAAAAACTATGCAAAGAAATCTTGTAAAACATGAGAGCCAGCGTGATGCAGTGATTAGTGTCAGACAAAGATGTGGGTGAAATCTTCAGTCTGCCATGAAAGCTTGCTGCTGACCTTGGGCCAGCCATACACTCTCAGCCTAACCTACCTCACAGGATTGTCGTGAGGAGAAAATGGAGGAAAGGAGAATGATGTAAGCTGCTTTGAGCCTCCATTGTGAAGAAAGGCGGGATATGGATGAAGTAAGTAAATAAAAATAAATGCTAAACATTAATACAACAACAACCATACTAACAGTTCATTTCATACAGCTCTTCTGGAGGGATTAGTGCCCACTCAGAGGGGTGAACAAAGTCAGTGTTATCATCCCCAGGTGGGGCTGAGAGGAGTGCCTGACGGGTGAGTTCACGGCAGTACTTCAAACCAGCAAAATGCTACATTGCAAACACAAGAGTAATTCGAAAGACACTAAAAAGAATGAGGTGGAGATGAGAGGGTGGGATGTACGTCTTGAGATGGACACAGGCGGGATACATCTTGTCTCAGGCAGATCGTGGAGACAGCGGAATAGAAATATTTAAAATAAAAATAAAATGAAACTGTTAAGTGATCCTCCACGTAAAAGGCACTCCCATTGAACAGAAAAGCAGCTCCAGAGTCTCCTCTGTTGAGAATCCTTAGCCTAGATCTCGTACGTCATTTCTAGTTTGACCTACAAAATAATTCTGCTACAATAAATCTGTTAATTTTTAAAATGGCGCTCCCCCCCCCCCCTGCCCGGCTTCATTAATATGACTATACCCGGGGCTTTTTTTCAGCTGGAACGCGGTGGAACGGAGTTCCGGAACCTCTTGAAAATGGTCACATGGCTGGTGGCCCCGCCCCCTGATCTCCAGATAGAGGGGAGTTTAGATTGCCCGCTCCGCTAGGAGGGCAATCTCAACTCCCCTCTGTCTGGAGATCAGGGGGCAGGGCCACCAGCCATGTGACCATTTTCTCCAAGGGCAACCCAATGAGTTCTACCACCTCTTTTCCCAGAAAAAAATCCCTGACCATACCATTGAAATTTAAGTGGGCATTTGCCATAAACCTCATTGGACACAGCAGGACTTATTTCTAAGTAAGCATATATAGGATCAAGCTGCAATTTAAGTAAAGGTGTCCTGTGCTGATATATATCTTGAGAATTGTTTATTGATACCAACACATGATGTTTTCTGGCCCTCACCCACACACTAGGATTTGGAATGTTAGTTTTAAGCTTTCTACTTGCATCCAATAACATATGAAAGAATTGGGGGGCTGGATTTCAAAATATTGAAACTTTTATACTGTGTGTTTCATCACTATTGAAATTTTATTTTTTGTTAATTTAATTTGGCACAGTGACTACCTGCTACTTTGTCCTAGCAGAATGTAAACAGCTTAGGAATATCTTGTTCTTATTTGAAAATCTACTTCTGGCGAATACATTTTTAGGGGAAGAATTTGAGAAGTTGACAGTGTCGTGATTTGTATAGAAGGGAGTGGGGAGGAGAGACACAGCCGCCTGCCCAAGACTTTTGGGACTCTGATGCAGAAAATCCAACTGGCACCCCCTAATGGTGGTAAAAATACTTAAAATCAGGGCTCATTTTGAGGGGGAACGCGCAGGAACGCAGTTCCGGTAGTTCTTCAAATAGGTCACATGTCAAGTGGCCCTGCCCATCTGATTTTTGGCCATTTGGGGCCTGTTTCTGCCTGGATCGGTGCCGAAACGGCCCAGTTCAGGCCCAAAATGGCCAGGATCAGGCCTCTGACAGGTGGTGGATCACTCTCCCTTTCAGCAGTGGCCCAATCCTGACCATTTTGGGCCTCTTTTTGTCCATTTTCAGTCCCTTTTTGCCATTTTGGGTGCAATTTCAGCCCTGAATGGCCAGGATTGGGTCCAAAACAGCCAGGATAGGGGATGTCAGGGGGTGTGGCATATGCAAATCAGTTATGCTAATGATACACTTCCGGTGACAGCAAGGGGTGTGGCATATGCAAATGAGTTGAGCTAATGAATTATGCTAATGAGTTCCTGCAGCTCTTTTTCTACGATATGACCCCTGCTTAAAATGGTAGGAAAAATACTTATAAACTCAGAGCCAAACTATATGAGATGCCAGACACGTGTTCTTCACATGTCAGGTCCTGCAAGGTTCCCTGGGCAATGTAGTCTTACAAAGAAAGCTGCTCAGTGCGATTCTCCACCAAGGGAAGAACAATGGGAGGAATTCTCTCTCTCTCTCTTTCAAAGAGCCTCTGCTTGGGTTTTGCTCCTGGAGCTCGGTGACGATCAGGACATAACAGAAGGTAGGAAATCCAGGGCAGCTTTTTGCAAGAGAGAAAGAGAGAATCTCCCCACCGCTCTTCTCCTCGGTGGAGAATCGCATCGCGGATTGTCTCACTCTCTTGCAAAAAGCCTTGTAGGACCTGACATGCGCTCAGGTGTCTCATGTAGTTTCCTTCTAAAAGATGGACAATTTGTTGCTCTTTACTAGTACTTGTCCTGACTTGGCTGGGCCAGGCTAGCCCAACCTTGGTAGATCTCAGAAGCTAAGCAGCATTGGCCTTGGTTAGCACTTGGATGGGAGACCACAGAGGAAGTCCAAGGCCAGTATATAGAGGCAGCCAATGGCCGTTTCCACACACGTTGAATAATGCACTTTCAATGCACTTTAGTTATCCTTTGGAAGTGGATTTTGTGTTTCACACACGAAAACCCAGTTCCAAATGATCACTAAAGAGCATTGAAAGTGCATTATCCAGCATGTGTGGAAGTAGCCAATGGCAAGCCACCTCTCTTCCTCTCTTGCCTTGAAAGCCCCATGAGTGGTTGCCATAAGTCGGCTGCACTTGATGGCACTTTACAGCACCGCCCAAGTGCCTGAGGAAAACCAGTTGGCCCAGCCAGATTGCCTCAACCTATTCAACAAAAGAGCTTGGTTTGGGAGGATAGAACAAAAGCATAAAGGATGTAAAAAAGCAGGCAGATACGTCTTAAATGAAATGTTTTCTCTTCAGTTACTCTCCGAGCGACACAAGAAATTTGCACCCGGCATTCTTGGAATTCAGCAAAATGGTACACTCTGAGTCCTTGGGGAGATGGTACGACTGTTTTGAAACTAGCCAGACATTCTGTGTTTAGCCTTTGGCGCATTCAGTGTTTTTGGCTGGCGGCCATGTTGAAATGTGTTTAGCTTGGGCTGGCAGCCATGTCAACACTGGCAGTTGTAGGTAGGCACTCGCTAAACCCCAGAAAGTACATGGCAGACGTATACAGCAGCCCTTCCTCCATCTTGTGAGGTGTTTCGTTGTTGCCTCATGATAAAAGCACCACTGATGGCATCAGAGCAGAAGGAAGAGCATCCATGGAGTGCTCTTCTCTAGAGAGCTCTTCTTCCTCTTCAGATCCTCTTCCTCCATGAAAGAGGATCCATGAAGTGGGGTGAGAGGAGAGTTTTTCCCTTTCTGCTGCCACATGTGCACATAATATCTGCACATGGAGCAGCAGAAATGGGGATGTATCTCCATTCCACATTGTTTTTGCACGGGAAAAAAAGCTTGGGAGAAAGGCAGGAGCTCTCCCTCCCTCCGTGGCAACTTTCTGAGCACATTTGCACTCTCTTTTTTAATAGAAGCCAATCCCTGGAGCTGTTGTGTGCCTGCATGGAGCACAGGTTGGCTCTGTGGAGAACTCGTAAAAGACGTAACGTGTAGAGTGACCCTCAGTTTCTTGGAGACAGGAAAATGGGGTCGGGGCCACACCTCTGTATATATTTCTTGGTTCAGATTTAGCTTTGCAATGAACTGTGGCTCCATATTAACCCCCCCCCCCCATTGGTCAGCCCCAATATTCCATCCATCTCCTGTTCCATTCCTGATGAGGTTATCTCAACAGTTTCCCCATGGCATGTGCTCAGCAGTCTACAGCTGGGAACTTATAGAGTTCATACCACTAAGATGCACACACATGGAACTATCTCCTACAGAATCAAACCATTGGCCCACCCAGGTAAGTGTTGTCCAAGACTGGCAGCGGCTCTCCAGGTCTCAGGCAGAGGTTTTTCACATCACCTACTGCCTGGTCCTTTTAACTGGAGATGCGGGGGACTGAATCTGGGCACTTCTACATGCCAAATAGATGCTCTACCTCTGAGCCAGTCCAGTTACAGAGGAACAGATACATTGATAAGAAGCCCATCTGCACTGCCTTCATTCAAAAGGATAGGGGGTAGAGATGGGCATGAACCGACATACGAACCAAAGTTAGTCATGAACCAGGTTGTTTTTTGGTGCACAAATTGGCAGTTTGTCAGAGCTCATTTCTGTCAAACCTCAACAAACCGCTATGATTTTTAAAGTGGTTTGTTTGGTTCGTTTTTCTGTTCGTCACTGCAGACAGCCTGGTGCCAATCAATCTGTTCCCTAGGCAACTGAGGGGATGGGTTTTCTGCAGACCTTGGAAGTGACATACCCATGAACCAAATGAGTTGGTATGTGAACCAGGCAAGTTCATGGCGGTTCATGGTTTGTGAAATGCTACAAACCACAAACCACGATGAATGACCGTTTTCCCAGTTCGTGCCCATCTCTAATGGGGGTCCTTTCAATCTTCACTTGCGTCTTCATTAAAATGATCGACCACAACGCCGTGCTGCATGCTGCTATGGGGGACACATTTATGCTCAGCATCTCTGAGCTTTGGATAAACATTTCATGGGCACCAGGGCTAAAAGAATTTATGTTAGCTTCTTTTTATATTTCACAGGGACCTGCTAGTGTTTGCATACAGCTGAGGAATAGCTGGTCATGTTTCTCCTCAAATCCAAAAGAAGTAAACAGAATGCATCTTAAGGAAGAGACTGGAATTTGGACTTGGTACAATATTTATGGTTCCTGCATATGAATGTCTCATAGAGAGCTTACTTATCATGAGCTGGTGATTTGGGGGGTAAATATTTGCAATGTGTAACATAACAGAGGCAGCATTTATTTTAAGAGACTCCCTTTCAAACCGATACTCTCACTTTAATTATACTAAAATAGAAAGCTCTCTAGAGCAGATTCTTTCCTCATGGGTGCCTTCTTTACTGTGTAGCACTTAGAAGAGTAGCAGAATCTTGCCTGGTTTCAAAGGCTTCGGATCAGCAATCAAGATGGAGTCTGCGTTTGTCCACACAAACCTCTTTTTTTGTTAACCAAAAAGCGAGCCTTTAATGTGTCATGTGGCAGCTTCCATCGAAAAACTGAGCGGTTCTGATGAGAAAAGAAAAATTTCTAGTTAATAAAAAACCTTTCAGCTACTACAACTGTGAGCCTGATGAGGTGCTGACAGGGGATTTTTTATTTACTGGCATAATTATACTGCTGAGAGAATCAAAAGTGGTTTACAGCAAACTTCTTCTCTCATCCAATATGGTGCAGTGGTTAAATGTCAGTCTAGGATCTGGGAGAGCAAGGGTTCAAATCCCTAGAGAGCCAGAGAACTTTGTTGGATAGGGTTGCCAATCCCCTAGCAGGCCCCAACCTCATGTTTCCTGCCACCTCTTGAAGTGGTGGCAAGAGAAAAAAAATGGTAATTGGGTCAATGGCTGAGGAATAGCTGAATGTTACTTCCCCGGAAAATTCTACACATGTACCCTGTTTGGGTAACAAGTAGAGGATGAGGAAAAATATTTTTAAAATTTGGTGTCATCTGTTCCACAACATCACTTCAAGGGAGAAACCAGAAGTGATGTTGGGTAGCTGTAGGATTTGCTTAAAACTCTATGGTTTTACCATAGAGTTTCTGATGATTCCTACAGCTACCCAACTTCCTTTCTGGGTTTTCCCAGAAGTGACATGATGGCACAAGTGACACAGTGTCCCAATGTTCCTGTCCCCAAAGTTTCCAGTAATTGCCAGGCACCTATAGATGGAGGTCTATCAGTCAAGCAGATTCAAAGGTTCACACTGTCAGCTCCTGCCGGGATACTTTTAAAACCCTGGATCGGGGAGTCAGGTGACAGCAAGGGACCAATCCAGTGCAACTGTTTGCTGTGAAGTTTTTGGGTTTGCAGATGACAATCGTGAACAACTGTTTGCTGTACAGTAGAGAAGAGCAAGAGTCCAGTAGCACTATAAGACAAACAAAATTTGTAGTAGGGTATGAGCTTTCGTGTATTCTTCAGATCCAGCTAGAATGTGAGTCCATCTGTCCTTATATTTCAGAGAGTGATTTCAGACGCCAAATGACAATACAGCTCCTGGATTTGCTGTCCTCTGTCAGATGAGGCAGGCTGTGGTTGAGAGTTGTTCATGGGTTCATGCTTTGAGCTAATTTAGTGGTCTTTGACTTTCTTAAATTCTGCTAATCTGCTTTGATATTGTTTCAAAGTAAATCTGAATGAGCATCTATTTGGCTTGCAATGTTTGTCAATTTGCTTCCACTTTAGGAGGCAGCATTCTGTTGCAGATGTCTGTCACCTCTTATAGCTGGGGAAGAAGATATTCAAAAAAAAAAAAGAGAAGAGGGCTATAGGTTTAAGTGCCATGGTGTGAGCCCCTCCCCTTTCCACTGCGCCGGCTCCGCCTTCTGCTGTGACTGGCACCCCCTAGGGGTCTCTCCCTCAGCCTCAGATGGGGGTAGGGGCAGGGGTTAAGGCATCCCAACTCCGCCTCCTACCTTGCTGGGCTCTGGCTTACTCACTCTCAGTCTCTCTGTCGCTTCAGCCGTCTCCTCCCCGGCTATATCAGGAAGGCCACTTTTTTATCCTGTTTCCCCCACCACCTCCACCAATCATGCCAACCTCCCCCTCCTGTCTCCTGTTCCCTCCTCCTGCTGGAGCCTGTCCCCTGTTCCCTTGATAGGTGAAGCCCTTTTCCCTGCCCATCCTCCTGCCCCCTGGGCCAATCCCGGGCCTCTCTACAGCCCTACGGCCCTCCCCCTGTCTCCTGCCACCCCTCTGGTGCCCTGGCCAGGCACACCCCCTCTCTCCTGGGAGCAGCCATTTCCGGTCAGGCGAGATGGCGGCCCGATGGCCTGTCACCAAGCCTCGCCAAGGCTCCTCTGTCAGGGAGGCAGCCGCAAAGGGTGGCCAGGCTGTGGGTGCCGGGGCCTCTCCCACCCACTTCTGGCTCTGCTGCCGAGAGGGCAGCGGCAGCAGCAGTGGCCCGCTTGCCATCTGATCAGCGGGGGGCAGGTCCTCCTGGGCCAACATTGCCCCACTCTGCGGGCACGGGTACGGGCTGCTGAGTGGCTCCAGGGTCTTCGCCGGGCCCCCCGGCCAGGTAAGCGAGCCGCTGGGGTCAGGGGCGGGGTGAGCTGGCTGCTCCCGGCGGGAGGGTGCCACTGGCCATCCCAGGACACATGGCTGTCTGCAAAGATCCTAGGTATTGTAGTTTGATGAAGGTGCTGAGATATCTGTAATCCCTGACAAGGTTTCTCAAAAGTGCTTCAACAAATGTTAGATGTACAGGGCGGTGCCTTGGGAGGCCAACGTTTGGGAAGGATGTGATATCGCTGCTAGGCTGCCTCCTCTAGTTCTCTGGTCTTTACCATAGACACTAGGAGAAATTGCTAGAGTGTCACTATTTGAAGGCTATTTTTCCTCCTGCTCCTCAATTACTTGAGGGCAGGACAATGGGACTGGGGCAAGCAATTCCCCTGCCTAGGAAGGTAAATAGGAGGCCTATCTCTGACTCCATCATTATCACAAAACTACATTTGTCAGGGAGAGGGAATGACTATTAAACCAATTTGTTGTATCGATGTGCCTCATGCAGAAGAAGTCAGCTCTCAATTTTGCTTTGTGTGTGCACCGTGTTATTTAATTGTTATGCAGACCGTTATTCAGTTGATTGGACTTTTTCTGAAATGCAGCTGTCAAGAGAACTTTGACTAGTCTCCCATCTTTCCTTTCCACCATATATATCCTCTCATTCAATCAATACCATTTTTTCCCCATTTGATTCCTGCCACCACAATTAAAAGCCCAGTTAGACAGGAGTCCAAATGCCGATCTATGTTCATCCCAGAGCAATTTATTATTATTTTTTATTTTTTTAATGCTAATTATCTCTTGTTAGGAAGGTGTAACTAAGCAGGCCGGTATAATGAGCATTTAGGACGCTTCTCTGTTGTATTCGGAAAAGCTCTAGCATACCATAGAATTTAGGAGAAACAGAAGTCCTAAACTGATATCACATCTTTGCTAAGCTGCCTCCTTATCTGCTGCACAAGGCGTGTGATTCCAAATAGAGGTTTCTTCACTTCGGAGGATTTGGAGGAGGGGGACATCTTGTTGTGCTCTAATTTAGTTCCAGTTGTCCTTTTTCTGTCTTCAGCACTCTCTTTCCCAAGCCTACTTGTCTCCCATCTTTTGAGGAAGACTGCGGTTCAAGTGGGTTATCTTCTCAACAGGAAGGGGTACGTTTTCAAAGATCTCACCTGCACCCATTACACCACCAGAGAGTTTTTTGAGGGCTTTAAAAATGACAACTGCTTTACCAATATAATGCTACAGTGCTACAAGGCTATACCGCTATAGTAATTACCAATATTTTTTAAAGAGTCCTCAAAAAGCCCTAGAGTGGAGAAAATGACAGCTGCCTGGGGGAAGTGCACAGAAAATCCTCACATGGAAATTCCATTGCCAATGCACATGCCACACAAAACAGACAATCCTTGCTGCATGGATGGTATTGGGAGGTGAGAGAGACAGAAAAAACATTCAAATTTTCAGTAGCGGCTTCACTTTTGTGGAATGAGTTCCCTGAGAATGAGGGAACCGCTATTAAGGCTGTTTAATTTCCCATGGCTTTTAATATTTATTTATTTACTTACTTCATCTATACCCCACCTTTCTCCCAAAGCAGCTTACATTTTTTCCCTCTCCTTCATATTAATCTCACAAGAACCCTGTGAGATAGGCTAGGCTGACAGTGTGTGATTGGCCCAAGGTGAGCTACAGGCACGGGGAGGGGGGGGGAGAGGTTAAATGGATTTTATTTTATTATGGATGGGTTTCATTTAGGATTGTAAGGTGCTCCTTGAGCCATAAGAGAAAGGTGGGGTATACACATTTCAATACACAAATACTTGAGAACTTGTCAACACCCACCTAAGCTGATTGATGGTAGAAACAGAAGATATCAAGTCACTCCTGAAGGGGGCGCTGTTCCAGTGTATACTTTTCTGCACCCTTAGATTTGACAATAGAGTTGAAATCTATCCCTGTACAGGAGGGATTAAAAACATAGACAATGAAATTTTCTAGGAAATGAGAAAAATGATACATGTGTAATTTTTTTCTGTTCTTTTCTCTAATTTCTGTTCTCTTTCTTTCTCTTTTTCTCTTTCTCTATTTCTGTTTTCTCTTTTTTCTTTTCCCCTTTTTAAGGGCGAAAGAGCTAGGGACCTGTTTATGCCAGGGAGATGCAAAATTCTGTCCTCAGTGAGTCTGATCTGTTTCTGCCTGCCTCCGTTTCAGAAGGTGCTTAACTAAGAATTTCACATTTAAAACCTCCTTCTTTGCATGACCTTTTCAGCAATGTGGGGGCCAGAACCAATTTTTATGGCACCTGGATATTTATGTCCTTACTACCACCGATCTACCTTGCAAGAGAGTTGTAAGAAAATTACAAGATAATGCACATGAAGTGCTTTTGAACATTCAAACACACTATTTTAATTCTCAGGATTAATATTTATAATGTTATGCAGGTATTCTAGGGCTGGTTGTGGAGCACTTAAAACTTTAATCTGTAATGCACTGAATCAATGCATGGGAGAGGCTGAACTGTCAGCATCGTTTTACCCAGGGCATTTTTTTTAGCTGGAATGCCGTGGAACAGCATTCCGGCACCTCTTGAAAATGGTCACATGGCTGGTGGCCATGCCCCCTGATCTCCAGACAGAGGGGAGTTTAGAGTGCCCTCCGCACCGCTGGCAATCTAAACTCGCCTCTGTCTGGAGATCAAGGGGCGGGGCCACCGGCCATGTGACCATTTTCGTCAAGGGCACTTTAAATTTTTTAACCCCTTCTTGTTCCAGCTGACCCAAAGTGATGTCATTGTGTGGTCCTGAGTTCCACCACCTCTTTTCCCAGAAAAAAGTCCTGTTTTTTTACCCAGAAAGCTTTGCAGAAAGTAACAGAACGTGGAATTCTGGCACATTGCCATCACTGCTCTATATCTTTCTCCTGATCTTAGGTGTGACAAATTAGCAGCTGTCTCCTGCGAGGACACCTTCAGACAAGTAGGTACCTGTGTCACTTCCCTGAAGCAGAGTTAGCCAAAATTCTTTGCAATGGTGCATTGGGGGGGGGGGGGGGACAGGCAGCTGTTTGAAAACAAATCAACCGGCCTGCGTAGGACTGACTTCCAAGAACGAATCTCATTTTGCAGCTGGGAAAAATGCCGTGGAACATTTGGGCCTCGCACGCTGATAAAAGTGCAGCCCATACTCACTCAAGCACAGGCTTGCAAAATGTTGCTCGATTCTTGAGGCTGACATTGTCCAGCATACTTCTTCTCATGCTGGGTTGTTTGGCAGGAGAAGGTTTTGGAGACCTGGTAAGGAAGTCCCAGAACTCCTGTCTTTCCAGATATACTGACACAGACAGCCTGTTCAGTAGAGGTGGGCATGGAGAAAATTTCCATTTCAGTTTCAAATCCAGGTTATCTGAACGAACTATGTACTATTATTTGTTTTTACTGAGCGGGGTGCTGATGGTTCAAAACAAATCCATTTGTCCCCCCCCCCCCATTATAATGAGTTTTGTCCTTGTTCTTTGCACTGAGACCTTTGAGGTTCTATGGAGCAGCTGTTTTTCCACTTAATGACACCAAAATGGCACAGAACACAGTTCTACCTCTAAGCCACCAACCCATAACAGGGTTCAAGAATGCTTGGGGAAGATGTCGAGTGTTGGCTGTGAATGTGAACTCTGTTCATTTCAAAGCAGGAGGCTGGGGAAATGAGGTTCTGGGGCAGTTATTTTTGCTCAGCCAAAACTCACATTAACTATAGTCTCACTCCCTCTAAACCATCGATCCACTGAGTTTTTCCTTACATACTCAACAATGGACACTGAAGGAGGCAAATGTTGGCAGGTGTATACTATGGCGGGAAACTGGCAGGCAAAGTGGTAGCAGGGTGGTGGCAGGGCAGTGCACAAGCAGGGAAGTGCTCCAACCAGTGCGATGCAGCAACATTAAAAACAACCCTGCTTCAAATTTTCTTTTTTCTTTTTCTATTTTGCCAATAAATTATTACCTTTGCATTCTGCTGTGGTCCGTTGTTGCCTTGTTTCTTTGTGCTTTGCAGTTTCATTCCCACAGTGAGGGACAAATCCAGATCCTTTCTTTTGATACTTAACGTTCTGCTGCAAGACCAGATGTTCTCACATTAATCTTCTCCATTGCTCTAGTGCAAGCCTATGTTTTTTCCATAAGTTTTCCTTCGACTGTGTGTGTAGGCAGGATTGTTTTTGAAAGGGTGGAGTAGACCAGTGGCTCACAAGGGGCTTGACTTAGAGTCTCTCTACATGAGATCTGTCGGTATGTGTTCGTCAAGTGTAGGGAGATGCAATGTTATCTGGGAAGCGTAGTTTAAAAAGACAGAGCCAGTAGAGATCACTCCTCAGAGGGTTTGTTAATTTCATTTTTGCCTCCCAGAAGTTTCTGTCAATTTCACTTTTTCAGTCTAAAATTTTGTGGGATCGCAACCAGAGGACAGCCAGGAATGGAAATAGGCCAGAGCTGCCTGCCAGAGCCAGGCTTGGACCTGGAGAGGTTAGAATGAGCTGAAGTTTCCTTTCTGGCATTTCACAGCCCCTTCACACAGTGTATAGCAAAGCCTTTACATTCCAGTATATAGCAAAGCCTTTGCCCTGCTGTTGGCTCTGTCTTTTAAAATTACCCTTCCCAGCTAACATTGCATCTCCTGACACATGTTCTTCACATGTCAGATGTCTCTTGTAGAGAGATGTGGAGAATTTGTTTTTTTAAATAATGTTTTGGTGGATGCTGGATGGGGAGACGTTGCAGTAGGGTGAGAAACCTGAAGGGAAAAGCAGATTGGTTGAAGTGTAAGTGGGAACTGTGAAGTAGTTGGACGTTTCATTGGGGTACATGTTTGCCATTTGACTCAGAAAGAGAGAGAGCCCAAAAGACTACCAAGAGTAAACAGGTATGCTCCGATGTAAGTCCCATGTTATTTAATAATGGGGTCACGCAGAGAAGTGGATTGCGGCCAGTGATTGAAGTCTTCCAGGGCTTTTTATCCAGTTTGATTGATTGAACAGACAACTTTTATCCTGCCCAGCAGCACGTTTCTTCACAGTGACGGACTGCCCAAGTGCCCTGAGTGGGGTAAGGGAGACAGGCCAGTGCCCGGGTAGCGTTGCAAAAAAGAAGAAGAAGAAGGGGGGAAAGTATTCATGCACACATTCCCCCTTCCCTCCAACTGAATTAATTAGGTGGTATAACGTAAGGGCGCTCTCTGCTTGGGATCTAATCGGTCGAATGCTGTTAAGGAAAACAAGGTGCTGCCAACTGGTGCCTGTCTGCTGCTGCTGCTGCCGCCGCTGCGCAGTAAGAACCGAAACAAAATACACTTGCTTTGGGGGCGGAGTGAGCCATTATAACTTGGTTTCCTGGATTTGGTTTACCACTCTGGAAGCCACTTTAATGAACGAAACAGTGATTTCCAAGTGTATCCCCAGCTCTTTTGCACTCAGACATTCAAAATGTTCTTCTTTTTGAACTATAGAATCAGAGCCAAGCTACAAGAGATGAATTACACGAGGAGGAGCACATGAAGGGAGTCGCAATGTTAGCAGAGAAGCTGAGTTTTAAAAGAGATCGGAAGGCTTTGCCAATTTCCTCTCTACAGAGCCTGCAAAGATGCTCCTCAGAGGGTTTGCGAATTTCCTCTTTGCCTCCCAAATGCTCTGTCAGTTTCACCTCCCCTCCTAGGAGGCAAAGAGGAAATTAACAAACCCTCTGAGCAGGGATCTCCCTGGCTCTTTAGAGAGGGGAAATTGACAACGCCTTCTGATCTCTTTTAAAACTCAACTTCCCGGCTAACATTGCAACTCCCTTCACATGCGCGTCCTCATGTAATCTGTCTCTTGTAGTTTAACTCTCAGACTCATCAGATCTTGGAAGCTAAGCAAGGCCAGCCCTAGTTAGTGCTTGGATGGGAGATCACCAAGGAAGTCCAGGGTTACTATGCAGAGGAAGGCAATGGCAAACCACCTCTGTTTGTCTCTTGCCTTGAAAGCCCTCTGGGCCATCATAAGTCAGCTGTGTCTTGACTGCACTTTACACATGCAGTGCAAAGAAATGCAGTGGCCCAGAGATGACAATTTGTGATTCGGTCCATCCAAAGTTCCCCAGAAACATTTCCTGTAATTTCAATCGCTGGAAAACAAACAAACAGTAAAAGCTTCTGAACAAAATGATCTCCAAAATAAAGAGAGATTCATGGTGACCTGCTGATAGCATGAAACATTTTAAAAATTATATATAATTTTATTGGTATTAACAAAATGCAATACCACACATTGACCCGACAGAAATAAAACATTTCAAAATACATTTTAAAATGATCTCTCCATAGGATAGAATGAAATATCAAGAAATTAGCACTGACATTACAGTACACCCTGAGCTAAAAATAGAAAGAAAATCCACATCCGGTCACAGAGATACAGGCAAATAATGATCCATAGGAGACTCAGTACATAACAATAGAATGAATCTATTTTGAAAGACATTCAGAGACAGTCTTGGCCTCAGAACCACCTCCTGAGGACCCTGAATAATTTACAGTGAATACTTTGTGCCTCTCCGGCAAAGCAACATTACTCACATTTAAATCCTAAAAAGTAAGACAAAACTGAAGTTTTCTTTCTCCAAAGATGAAATATTCCAGTGTGAGGCATCGCTGAATTGTGATTGTCAATATTTGTGTACCCGCTGGTAAACCATAGTAAACCAGTTAACTAATTCTATTGCAATCCTAAGCATATTTAATTGAAAGTAAGGTTCAAACAACATGCAGCAGGAACAGACCCGTTTGTTTAAACCTGGATTTGCCCCAATCATGTATAAAGCAGGGGCTGGGAGGTCTAAATTTTTAAGGCAACTGGAGCAGTCATATGAGAAGAACTGAACCTTCTGAAAGCTCCTGGAGAGTGTGAAACTCTTTAGCTATGTGCCCAAACCTGTCTTAAGCATTCTTTGGAAGTACTATATGACCTTTATATAACGGTTGGCTTTGAAGGTTCTGATATGCAGGCTGGGACTTGAACGAAAAGATAGGAGAGGCAGATTTAATATGATAAAGATGGAAAATTAGATATGCTTTAATGCTCTCATTGCTCTGAAGAGGAGATATCCAAGCGGGAAGGAATCCATAGATGCTGAATTACCATGACTCAAGATTGCCAGCCAGCGGCTGGCAACTGTTGGAAATGTGGGGGGCAAACATGAAGGGGTGCCCACCTGCAACCTTCATCCAACTGAGATAAGGTGCAGAGCAGGGGGCAATGCCCACCCCCTGCCTTCACCTGGCTGTGTTCATGCACAAAGCAGGTGGCAATGTCCAACCCATCTTCACCCAGCCGGATCAGGAGTAGAGCAGGCAGAAATGCCCTCCCTCACTTCACCCCATCTGGATGAGATGCAGAGCAGGCAGCAATGCCCACCCCCTTCACCTGGATGGAATCAGGCACAGAGCAGGAGGCAATGCCCACCCCCCTTTCACTCAACTGGGATCAGGAGCAGAGCAGGTGGCCATTTCCGCCCCCCTTTCACCCAGCGTGGATCAGGAGCAGAGCAAGTGGCAATGCCCACTCCCCCTTCAACCCACAGGGATCAGGCACAGAGCAGGAGGCAATGCCCACCCCCCTTTCACCCAGCCTGGATCAGGAGCAGAGCAAGTGGCAATGCCCACTCCCCCTTCAACCCACTGGGATCAGGAGCAGAGCAGGTGGCAATGTCCGCCCCCCTCACCCTGTCAGGATCAGACCTGGAGCATGCTGCCTGCCCCCCTTTACCTGGCCAGGATCAGTCACCAAGGAGGAGGCAATGCTTGCCTGCCGGCCCTCCCTTTTCTAGAGCCCATGGTATTTCCCCCCACAATGGGCTGTGTTACTAGTAAATAATAAATTGCCGCCAAATGCTGCATTGGTCACTGGAGTGAATTGCATACAGCACAACGGGAAGCAGGTCTATTCAGAATCCTGTTCGAGTCTTACTCCCAGGAAAGTGTCCTTAGGATTGCACTATGAAAGGTGGTGGGAGGAACATTAACACTTTGAGATATGCAGATGATGATAACACGTTACTGGCAGAAAATAATGAAGACTTGAAATGACTACTGATGAAGGTTAAAGGAGAAAACGCCAAAGCAGGATTACAACTGAACATCAAGAAGGCAAAAGTAATGACTAGACATGGGCATGATCGGAATTACGGACTGAAAATTGCCCTGATTTTGGCGTTTGCGCCATCGGGACTGGGCTGATCGGTTCCGTCCACAGCTCCCGGTCAGCACTCGGGTGGGGCGCTCTATCGGGTCTCAATCGGATTGATCGGTTTACATTCGGGATTGCAGTCTGCAGACAGTCTGGTGCCAGCCATCTGTTCCCGAGGGAATGGAGCCCCATGGAAACGGAGCCTGGGGAATGCCGGAGCTATTTGCCCTCCTTCTGTCGCCCTGGAAACGCAAATGGAAGTCCAGCTTTCCTTCATCAGCAGGGCTTCCTTCCAACCATGGAGCAGCCAGAAAAGTGCGCGCCCGTCCATTTGGGAGAAGAGAGGGGAGGGCGGGGGAAGGGGGTGTTCTTCTGTAGCCATGGGCACTCGAATCTCATCCCTGCAAAGCCTGATAGGCAGCTCTTACGGCCAAACACAGCCCTCCTGCGTAGCAGACCCAGGCTTTATAAATAGCCATGTGCTGCGCAACAAAGTTTCACTTTCCGCTTGCGGGTGGAGTGGGACAGAGGCGAGCTCTCGCTTGCCGCTTTTGGAGAGAGAAAGCACAAGAGAGAGAGGGGGAGGAGCTTTAGCTTTGGGCTTCAGTGGATAGGGAATTAGGGAATAAGGAGCTATCTCCTCTGGTTCCCCCCCCCCCCGTGACATACCGGCACACTCCCGTGGGGACAGACCCCCCTGCCCCCTGAGGGGAGGCGGCTCGCCACCGCCTCCACGGGCCTGCTGGGCCCGGCGGCCGACATCCTCCTCACCCATCATTCCTTTAACGCTGGAAACCGCGGGGCACCCTTCCGCGTTGGCCTTCCCGATTCCTGATTCCCAGTTCTGTATCAGAAACGGGACTTGATCGGTGAGGTTCAGGTACCTGGGTTCGGCACTGCCGCGGAGTCACGATCAGCTAAATCGGGATTATTTTTTGGATCGTGCTCATGTCTAGTAATGACTACTGAGGAAATACAAAATTTTAAAGCTAACAATGAGGAAATTGAAATTGTTCAAGATTTACTATTCCTTGGCGCAATCATCAACCAACAGGGAGACTGCAATGAAGAAATCAGAAGAAGATTGAGACTTGGAAGAGCAGCTGTGAGGGAGCTAGAAAAGATCCTCAGAGAAAAAGTTGTCTCTCTGAGAACTAAGATCGAGATAATTCAAACTATAGTATTCCTGTTACGATGTATGGATGTGAAAGTTGGACAATGAAGAAAGCTGACAGGAAAAAATGGATTCATTTGAAATGTGGTGCTGGAGGAGATTTCTGTGGATACCACGGACAGCCAAAAAGACAAATGTGGGTACTAGATCAAATCAAGCCTGAAATCTCCCTAGAATAAAAACGATAAAACTGAGACTACCGTACTTTGGTCACATCATGAGAAGACAAGATTCTCTGGAAAAGTCAATAATGCTGGGAAAAGTGGAAGACAGTAGGAAAAGAGGAAGACCCAAAACGAGATGGCTGGATTCAGTAAAAGAAGCCACGTCCTGCAGTTTGCAGGATCTGAGCAAGTCTGATAATGATAGGATGTTTTGGAGGTCTTTCCTTCTTAGGGTCGCCATAGGTCAGAGCCTACTTGACGACACATCACACACAGACACATACACACACACACACATGAAAGGATTATTAGCTGAGGAATGCTTTATCAGAGGAGAGGCTGTGGCTCAGTAGAAAAGCAACTGCTTGACATGGTCCCAGGTTCAATCCCCAGAAATCTCCAGTTAAAAGGACCAGGCAGTAGGTGCTGTGAAAGACCTAGGGACCTTGGAGAGCCAACGCCAGATCTGAGTAGGCGATACTGACCTTGATGGACCAAGGGTTTGATTCAGTATAAGGCAGCTTCATGCGTTTATGTGTTCAGTAGAGCTTCCAGGTTCAGAGGCAGTGTGTTTCTGCATAGTAGATACCTGGAGCAGATACTCAGAAGTCAGTAGTTGTCCTTACCTTTTACTCCTGGGCTTCCTGGGTAGGCTGCTTGTAGCAACATGATACTGGACAGGTTGGACTCTTCATCTGCTCTTGTGTTCTCGGCCATAATAGCTAGATGGCACACCCATATTCAGAAGGAGCGTACCTCTGAATATCAGTTGCTGGAAAGCCAGCAATAGTGGTGGACAATTACCTTTGTACATTTGCTTGTGAGTATCTGCCATTGGAAACAGGGTGCAGGACAAGATGGAATTTGGGGTCTGATTGTGCAAGTTTGTCCCTCTAAAAATCTTCTGCATCCACAGATCTCACCGGCACGCATCCTGCCTCGCTTTGTGCTCAGCAAGTTACTCACCCAGAAGGGAAACTGATTTGAATGCAACCATAAATCTATCATTAACCTTTTATTTGTTCGCTGGGAAATATGCGATGCTTTTTTTTTATCATTCTTTCCCTCCATCCTTCTCCCTTGAACTGCTTCTTTTGTAAAGCAGAAGAGAAACTGCCTGGAGGTGAAAGAAAGGGAACATTCGCGCCCGCGTAGGCAAAGAGAGAGAGAGAGGGAGAGAGAGAGTCACTGAGTCGCTAAGCCATTAAAAAAAAATAAAACTGGCTACGATTTTTGTGCACTGCTTACATGGCTGCTGAAATTTGCTCAGCCAGGACTCTGATGTAAGATGAGTGATGCTGTCTGCAGATGAGATGATACGTCAGGAATGTTCTTTCATGTGTGTGCATGCATGTGTGCACATGCGCTTGCATGTATGTTTCATCCCAAAGTATGTTGCTTTAAGCTTTTTAAAATCTACTTGGGTAGGATTCCTCCTTAGACCAACTCAAATTCCCTGTAACTCTCAGGTACCTGTCAATACAGCCACCTCTTCAGGTGCGTGAACAAAACGAGATTCTTCGTTCTAGAGAGGATGTGGAAAGGGGCCGTAGCTCGGGTTGCCAGGTGTCCCAGGGGCACAAGAGGGGATGCAGGGGGCTGAGATACAAGGGGCAGTGGGGCACTTAGCTCCCATGGGTGTGCTATGCACATACATGCTACCTAGGGTTGTCAACCTCCAGGTGGTATAAAGCTACAAGGGGAGATCCACCCGGAAAAGTTAGCCACCAAGTCTATAGTCCGGGGAAACGAAATTGACAACAATCACAAGGCAATTTGAAACATTTTTAAATAGTGCAAAGTGCTATGTGCCGAGATAATCAATAAATACAATAATACAATAGTATAAATATACACTAATGAATGCAATGTCAATTAGACCAAATTGTAAAAGTCAAACTCTGTAATAAGAGTTCCAACTGGTGAGAAAGGAGTTACAATTTGGACTAATTGACATTGCATTCATTAGTGTATATTTATACTATTGTATTATTGTATTTATTGATTATCTTGGCACATAGCACTTTGCACTATTTAAAAATGTTTCAAATTGCCTTGTGATTGTTGTCAATTTCGTTTCCCCGGACTATAGACTTGGTAGCCTCCAGGTGGTGGCTGGAGATCCCCCGGAACTACAACAGTTCTCCAGGTGGCAGAGATCAGTTCCCCTGGAGAAAATGGCTGCTTTGGAGGGTGGCCTCTGTGGCATTAAACCATTCTGAGGCCCCTCCCTTCCCCAAATTCCGCCCTTTGCAGGCTCCACCCCCCAAATCTCTAGGAACTTCCCAACCTGGACCTGGCAACCCTAATGCTACCACATTCCCCCTCCACAGAGGAACCCTGGTGTGTGCTGTCAAAAAACCACCCCTTTGGAGGTAGTTTTCAGTTTGAGCACTTCCGGGCCTGTGCGATGATGTCACCTCTTGGGAGTGACATCATTGCACCGCCTTGGGAGCACACCCAAGAGGCCCATTCCCGCACATTTCCTCCCCGCCGGCCATCCCCTGCCCCACTGGGGGACTGGTAATTCTATTCCCATCTTTAGGCTTGGGCTGAGGAAAAATGGAGGGAAAAGAAAGGCCAATAATTGCTGAGGAGGTTGGGCCTTGGAAGAACTGATACGAGAGCTCTTTGAAATGGGAAAGTATTCTTCTCCTAGAAGCTGAGGGGCAGAGACGTTACCCGAGAAAGGTGGGTTGAACCCAGGAAGGGCCAGGTTGGTAAGGAACTGTTAGTTATCTGCGTTAGGAGGCCTTACTGTTTGCTTGCTGGCTCCTTTACTGCTTTATGTGTTCATTTTGCTTTATTTATTAAAGGACCTTGTGTCCTTTCGGCGGGCCTGTAAGACAGAGATGTTCCACCAGGCATTTGGCTGAGGCCAGTATTCGACCCACCGATTGGCCTCCCTGCCTGTGTCCTATTAGTGGGGGGCCATATGATTCATCTGCCCCAGCTCACGTCTTCACCCCTCTCTTCCCCTTATGGTTGGCAGGGAAGGGGGGAGTGAATCCCATCCTGGGATATTAGGAACATGGTGCAGAGTTTGTTTTTATGCTGCTAAATCTGGCTTTTACTATTATTCGATGTACTGTTTTATTAATGTGTTTTTATCTGTATGTTATAATCCGCCCTGAGCCCGTTCGCAGGGAGGGAGGACTATAAATTTATCAAATAATAATAATAATAATAATAATAATAATAATAATAATAATAATAGTTCTAAATGTTTCCCCTCTTAAACTATTTCTCGCAAGCATTCCCCCACCTATTTAGTGATTGCCCCTGTTTTTGCTTTACTTTGTCTGGACCCTCACACCTCAAGTTCAACCAGTCACCTGGCAATGCCCTCACCAGTAGAGGGGCTCTGTTGTGGAATGGGGGGGTACTCTATTCCCTCCCTAGTTCAACTTTCAGAACACAGTGGTGGCAGCCAGTAAGGCCCTTGCCTGTTCCTGGGCAGAAGGGAGAAGGAGGGAGAGGGCTGTGGGGTGTGTGTGTGTGCTAAAGAACCCCTGGGCAGGGATATCCATAGTAGGAAAGCCTTCACATGACCCCTCTTACCTATGACAACTCTACTTCCCCTGCCCCCCTCCCAGCTTTGGCTCCTGGGGCCACAGCAATCCTATCTATGTCAGTTCCAGATGAAAAACGTGGAAGTGATGTCGCCATGTTGAGAGATATTCTTGAAATTACCCAATCTCTATGGTAAATCATGAGATCTTATTTATCCTTTGAGTGTGTGTGTGTGGGGGGGGGGCAAGGACTGCAGGTGGGAGTCTGACCACTAAAACTAGGTAACTGGTAAGTGTAGGCCTGAAGTAGAGTTCCCAGCACTGCACTGGCAAATGACAGGAGAGTGACAGGAGGGAAGGTTGGTTAAGGAGTGATATTACTTTCAGGTGATTCTCTCAGTTGCCTTCCCTAGTCTCTGTGGTCTTTACCACAGAACTTCCCAGAGCATCTGGGGGACAATTTTTCATGTTCTTCAATTTCTTGAGAGCAGGAAATTGGAGCTGGGAGCAGGCAATTCCCACCCTTGGGTGGGCAAATGGAAGGCCTACTTTGATCTCTCAGAGTTACTATTGATCTCTAAACACCAGTTCCTCTAGAGGAAATGGCAGCTTTGGAGAGAAGAGTCTATGGCATCATATCCCCACTGAGTTCCCTCCCTGCCCCAAACACTGCCCTCCTCAAATTTCTAGGAATTTCCTCTGCTGAAATTAGCAACCCTAACCATGGAACTGTGCAAATCTCACACTTTCAGCACTTCTTGTTCTTCATTGCCTGTGGCCCAATATTGCCAGGTCAAATGAGGAATCTCTCTCAAAGCTTAGCTTGAAAGTTGAGAATTTATGGAGCAAATTAGCTTTAAAGCAGGGTGGAGATTCCCTAGGACAACATGAGAAACTGTCTTGAAAATGGGTAAGAAGTGTTAATAACCACAAAAAAGGGTCCAAATTTCCACTGCATTCCAGGTCTTCAACCTCTGAGAAGTTCTGATGGCATGCCAAAGAACAGAGAAGGAAAAATACTTGGTTATGATTATGAATGACAATGGCCTTTGTGAACGACTGTTTTTATCCTGCCGTAGTTGGTATGGATGAAAGATTTTCACACCACCAGGGTTTCTGGCGCCCACGGTGTTCCCAACGTGTGTGTGTGCACCCCCAGACTGCGTGATGATGTTATCACGCAATGAGATCATCACGCAGCAAAAGCCGGGGCCCTTGGGCAGCGCGTGGCTACGGCGGTGCGCGGAGGCTGCCCACGCTCCGCACACCGCCCCGGCTGCCTGCCATGCCTGGCCAGCAGCTGCTGCGTCCGGCGGGGGGCATGTGGTGGCGGCGGTGGCAGCAGCAGTGGCTCAGGGCTGGACAGCTGTAGCAGCCACGGGCCAGGCACACCAGCTCTGTGGCGAGTGCCTCCACCCCCAGCACCCCCTCTGGAGCCCCCTCCAGCGCCCCAGCATCCACGGAACCTGCCTCATCACCTCAATGGTGGTGCCAGCCCTGGATTTCCATACGATTCACTCTTGTCCAAATTGTTGTCTTATACCTGAAGTATGTGGTATTGGTTTTACAGTTTCTTTGAGATTAAGATATAGGGGAAACGGGACTTTCAAAATTAGCAGTCAGCTTAGTTTTTAAAAATGCCCTTCAGAAACAATTTTTTAAATAAAAAAGGGTTTCAACTTCTAGCCTCGAGGTCTGGAAACCTATTTTTCAGGCTGTTTAATTTTGTCATTCAGGATGCATCTGTTAAAATTAGATTCAGAGAGTGAAATAAATGAAGACTATCACCCGCGGGCTCTTGGTTTTATCAGAAGAGCCTTTGAAGCAAAAAGGCAGCAGTGGAGGGGCCCTTCTTCATGAAATCTCCTTCCCTGTCTCTCTTCTTCTTGATACAAAATTTAAAAGTGTCGGTGGCTAAATAAATTCAAAAAGGACAGGAACTCGTTAAAACGAGGAGACCTGCAATTACAAATTTTGAGATTAAATGTTCCCTGTTGAGGTGTGTGATTGCAAATCTGAAAGATGAAGGCAAACATTCAAAGTCAGCTGAAGAAAAGCTTCAAGGCCAAATGCTAGCTTCAACTTTGCCGTCTTAAAAACAAAACACAAAAGTTTACTCTCACAAGACGCGCACGAACAAATATTTAGACTGTTTTCCAAGACCTGAATTGAGTGTCACAACCCTTGGGGTCAGGCTAGGAGGTCCACAAAATGAGGTTTTCTCAGTGGTGGTACTACCCTTTGGCATTCCCTTAAAAGAGAGACTTACCAAACATGTTTGCTTTGGGATGACTGGTCATTTCAAGGGAACTAGAACTGCCTGTCCATTATGGTCACTATAGTGCCATTGCAGTGACATAGGCTTTGGGCTCTCAGATTAGACATGGGCACGAACAGAAAAAAACCCCAAACATGGTGTTCATTGTTCGTTGCCATCCACGAACAACAAACAACAAACATTGATGAATATGATCTGTTCACAAACATGTTCGTTGTTCGTTGTTCGTGGGGACCAGCAGGCTCTCCTCCAGCCATCAAGATCCCTACCACACCACTCCCAGAAACCCTACCTGAGCAGGCAGCAGGAAATGTACCAATAATAAATAATAGCTTGGCCCCAGAGCCTGGCTCACAGCCCTGGAACCTGAAGGGGTAGGTCCCTACTGCACCACTCCCAGAAACCTTACCTGAGCAGACAGCAGGAAAGGTACCAGTAATAAATAATAGCTTGGCCCAGAGCCTGGCAGCAGCCCTGGAACTTATCCCACCACACAAAGAAAATTCAAGCTCCAATGCACTCTCCCTATCACTCTCTCAAAATGCCAACAACTGTCTATCCCTCTCCACTGTTTGCAAAACCAGAGCTGGGAGCTCCCTTCCTCCCTTCTCTTTGCTTCCTTGTAACAAATTTGGAGCTCCACACTTGAAAGGAAGACCTGCCCATCAAGCTAAATTGGGCTTAGATTGGGGTTTCCAGGGCAACAGCAGTTCAAACAGAGTTCAGACAGAGTTCAGGTAGTCCCTGCCTCCGGTTGCCAAGGGAATTGATTGCAGGTGCCAGATCGTCTGGCTTGAGGAACAGCAACGAATGAGGCTTGCAACAACCACCTGTTCGTTTAGAATGGGGCCTCAGGAACAGCTGTTGTTCACGAACATCTGATTGGGCTGTTCGTGGCTGTTTAAAGTTTGTATTGCTGTTTGTGCCCATCTCTATCTCAGATCTCCTGCTATAGTGGGAAGCACCCACTGGCAGCCCTAACCGTCACCACCACTCAGTAAGACAGCAGGGGGGAAATGAGTGGAAATCAATGTTGCTACAATGGTGTGAAATCATCACATTGGGGCAACACTCTAGGATTCCACTGAAACTCTTACGTTCTTACTACAGAGTTTCAATTCAATCCTAGAGTGTCATCCTGACATGATGATGTTACTTCTGGGTTCATGCTAGATGTGATGTGTTGTTAGAGTGATGGCAACTTGCATTTCCCTGCCTCCAAACCTCCCTCTAGTTGCCTGTGCTTATCTGCCAATAATATACAACCATGTTGTGATTCCCCTTGTTCCTTTGCTGGGCTCTCCTCCCTTTACAAAAGATTGCAGCCAGGGGTGGGGAGAGCTTTTAAATATGTTTGTTGTGAAGTCAAGTTTGGAAAACAAGTTGGGGCAGCATCGGCAAGCCACCTTCCTTTCTTCAATAAACAGGGCTGGCTGGAATCTTCCTGACACATACGGCATCACTTTCCTCTGTTCTGCTGACAATGTATTTCTCTCAAGAGGAGAGAAGCCCAAACACGGCCTGAACCAATGTAGCTCTTTATGCTTCTTCATCTGCTGTGCCTGAGTTTTGAAACATGACTCGGTCCCTGGCCTTGTGTCAGTCTATGGAAGACAGGATACGTTGAAGGTGACTCCCAGCCCTTGCAGCAAGAAATCCAAGCTCTCTTGAGCAAATGGGTCTTTATTGAGATATCATAGGTTTCGCCATACATATGTCCATAGGTTACACAGAAGCAATTAAAGGAGTCTGGCTGTACACAGGTCTCTTGTTAAGAATGACGCATTGAGTACAGGATACATTATATCAACCTGTTCACATGTCCCCCCACCCCTCCGGCTTTCCCAGCCAAACATGATCAGTAGTGGGATGGAAGGAGCTGTCCCAAGGCCACTGCGGCGACCCATCCGAGATAAGGGCTCAACCGTCCAGGAATCTGGAAAGCAACAAGTGAGCAGGTGCACGAGGCTATTGCAACATATCTTAAGCTGGGTAACAGTAGGGAGGGACAGTGGGCAACAGACCTGACAACATGTTTTCAACATTACCTGATGGGGACATGGTGAGGGGGGGCAGTGTGGACCATAGAGTTTCCGGTGATTCCTAGAGCTACCTGCTGTCACTCCTGAGTTTTCTCCAGAAGTGATGTTGCAAGTGTGATGTTGTCCCCAGCTAAGCTAGGCCTTTATCTTGCCTTTCTCTCCACTGGGGACTCTAAAGCAGCCTATAAAAAAAATAAAACTCCTCATCTGCTCCTGGATCCACTGAGATGGTGCACTCAGGCAAGTCCACAGGGTGATAGCAAAGGGCTAAGAGCTCTTTGTCTCTTTCTTAAAGGGTCAGACTGAAGGTAAATATCTGAGCAAGTGAGGAAGAGTAGAAGCTTAGCTCAGGGCCAAGCTACAAGTGACAAATGACACTTGAACGGCAAGTGTATTTCTCCCTGTTCACTTGCCCTCCACTCAATCCACTTGCCGTTCAAGTGTCATTTGTCACTTGTAGCTTGGCCCTCAGATCCCATTCAACCAAATTTTGGTGGCCGTATGTAAAACTACAATGATAAGAAACAGAACGGCCAGCTTTGCACAGAAGTAGCTTCAAAGAAACACCATTCTGGCTAGAGACAGACAACAGTTTTCACAGAGAGGGAGAGATCGTCTAAAAGCCTGAGCTTTTATGCATTTATAAGCACGAAAACACTAATCAACATAGATCCGTAAATCTCCATTACCATGAAAATGGACATTAATTGAACATTCTTCTCATCCTGACATCTGTGGGTGTGCATGGGGGGAGGGATGGTATATTGAGTATGTGCGTTATGTGTCATCAAGTCACTTCTGACTTACAGCAACCCTATAAATGAGAGACCTCCCGAACATCCTATCATTAACAGACTTGCTCAGATTCTGCAAACTGGAGGACGTGGCTTCTTTTATTGAGTCAAGCCATCTCGTTTTAGGTCTTCCTCTTTTCCTACTGCCTTCCCCTTTTCCTAGCATTATTGACTTTTCCAGAGTCTCATGATGTGACCAAAGTACAATAGCCTCAGTGTTATCATTTTATCTTCTAGGGAGAATTCGGGCTTGATTTGATCTAGAACCCTTTTTAGCTATTCATGGTATCTGCAGAACTCTCCTCCAGCACCACATTTCAAATGAAGTGGTATATTACAAGATCTCATTTATGTTAGTGCATGTGGGCACACAGTGTGTAAAAGGAAATATCTGGATTCCACCCCTGCAAAGCAGGACAGAGATGGCCAGCTCCTATTGGCATAACCTTACCAATTTGGTAAGCCAGTTTGGTGTAGTGGTTAAAAGCACAGGACTCTTATCTGGAGGACCGGGTTTGATTCCCCACTCCTCCACTTGAAGCCAGCTGGATGACCTTGGGTCAGTCACAGCTTCTAGCTCTCTCAGCCCCACCCACCTCACAGGGTGTATTGTTGTGGGGATAATAATGACAAACTTTGTAAACCGCTCTGAGTGGGTGTTAAGTCATCCTGAAGGGTGGTATATAAATTGAATGTTGTCGTTATCATCATCATCATCATCATCATCATCACCACCACCACCTACTCATTTGCATAGCTGCACCTCAGGTTTCCATTTCTTGATGTGATACCTAAGTCTGTTGGACTCCTGAAAATTCGAGACCTATATAGAAAATTGCTGCAAGTCCGAGTTTTCGGAGATTCACTTTTGACTTTTTGCTGATTTTCCACCATAAGCAATTATTTCTCTGCTATCACAAGGAGTGATTTGTTTCTCTTCCAAGGGACTCACTCATGATGCCCTTCCTGTAGAATTTGTTCAGGCTTCTTGCCTCTGCGTGCACTTTTTTAATAAAAAGTTTATTTTACAAGACATTGCACTGCCCTCTAAAGGAGATTCTTTGATTTGCAGGTTCAGTTCCTTTTGAGGAACAACAGTTTGCTATCTGTTCATCAGAAAATTAATTCAAAATAATATCTTGACACCTCAGTTCTCTACTGCCCAGTTATACCTTCAGGGGGAAAAGGATGAGTACATGCACATTGGATTGCTGTGTCAGGTGTAGTGATCTAGGAGACGCAGGACAAACTTAAGATCCGGGGAGCCCAGGTCAAATTCCTACCCTGCCATAGAAGATCTTTGGCCAGTCACACACTCTCAGCCTAGCCTACTTCACAGGATGGTTGTTGCGAGGATAAAGTGGAGGAGAAGGCTGTAACTCTGCATTTAGGAGAAAGGTAGGGTACAAATGAAGTAAATAAAACAAATAACTAAGTCCAAAGTCCTCCTGGTCCATCATGCTACCTCCAGCTATGTACAGTCAGATATTCCTGGAAATAGTCCCAAGAAATATCTAGTGGCGATATTTGTTGTTTGCCCCCAGTATCTGTATATTCCTTCTGTATAAAAATATATTTCTTCTGAACACATAGTCTGTGTCTTTCCCACCAGCTTACTAGGTAGAGAACAGAAAACATACCTACACATAGCACTGTTGACTCATTTTTCTTTTCTTTTTTTTAATTGAAAAATTATAAAAACCAATACAAATAAAAAGTAGAAGGGGAAAAAAAAACTATGAAAAAGAGCAAAATAAAGAGAGAGACTTGTTGACTCTTTTCCCCCCTAAAGGTTTATATGCCGGCCCTCCGCAAGCCCCAGCACTGCTGAAAGTGTAATCTAAAACTGTGCAATCAACTGTTGAATTTTTGCTGTTTTTTTGGAAGAAGGAAGATGTACAGCTCTTGTTGGCCGCAATGGTACTTCCCAGGCAGAAGAGTTACTTGAGTGATTGCCACTTCTCTAGAGTTGAAGTGTTTATTAGATTGCGCTGCTCATTGTCTCTTGAGTACCATAAGACTCAAATAATCAAAAGCTCAAATCCAGGCCAATCACGCGGGCCATCTAACCTTATCCCTAGGAAGCAGGTCATCATGAGACGAATGCAAGGACTTCTCTAACACAATGGCTTTATGGCATTCTGTTGAATGGGAACAGGTGATTCCCAGTTAGAAATCCTGCACCATGGATTTGGATGCTTTCCCACCCACTTTATGCAAAATGGTTGGAACAGCAGAGCAAACACGGAAACATTAGTCTCTTTACACCTTGCTAGATATGGTACCTCTGATCCGTGCAAGTAATGTCAAGTGAGATCATTTTAATAGGAGAAGTACTGAGGAAACCAGTGAGCCAGTGTAGGTGAGCCTGTGTAGATATGAATACGTGGAAGAAGTGAGATAAAGCTCTGTCTGTGTGTGTGTGTGTGTTATGTGCCATCAAGTCGCCTCCGACCTATGGCGACCCTATGAATGAAAGACCTCCAAAATATTCTATCTTTAAGAGACTTGCTCAGATCTTGCAAACTGGAGGACGTGGCTTCTTTTATTGAGTCCAGCCATCTCGTTTTAGGTCTTCCTTGTTTCCTGCTGCCTTCCACTTTTCCTAGCATTATTGACTTTTCCAGAGAATCTTGTCTTCTCGTGATGTGACCAAAGTACAATAGCGTTAGTCTTTTAGATAAAGCTATGGAGGTCTTCAAATTTGGCAAAGTGATGTTTGCTCATGATGGGTTGGAGATAAAACAAATGTGGTCCTTTACCTGTGCACAGATCAGAACTGGACACTGGCTAGCTTTCTGAGGGCTAAGCTACACGTGACACCAGACACGTGTTTTTTACCATCTCGTGGACACAATTCTGTCTGGGAACTGTAATTGCAAACAGCGTTATGTCCCTAGCATGGGGAGGCCGGGGAGGGGAAGAGCTTTTCAAAGAAAGTTTTCGAAGATTGAGCTGCACGGGATCTCTGGGGGAGAGAAACTTTAAAATTCTTTTCTTGCAATCTCAACGGGGAGAGGAATACAGGACCCCGTCCCTAGCATGGAGAGGCAGAGGAGGGGAAGAGCTGGTAGTCCATTAAACTTTGCTTAAAGAGGTCTCTTTTAGTCAACAAATCCTGACGGGAACATAAGGGTTTAGATAAGATTTGGACCACACCTACTCAACATCGGCCTGCCTAGGGAGCTCTCCCAAGTCCTCCAGAGCTTCACTCTTCCTCCTCCTCTTTCTCAATGCTAATCAGTCCTCATCCAGGATTTCCTTCTTGCCTCATTGAAGGGCAAGCGTATAAAAGCTGATCCGCTTGATTCCTCATTTCTTAGTTCCTCGGCAATTAATTCCCTGCCAAAAGTGTGAACTTTTGCAAGCCTTGAATCTGAGGACAGCACGAATTTCTGCAGGAGACTTTTGATCGGCAATCATGCAGAGGCTACCACTTGATGGCAAGGCCGTTTAGTGGAGAACCATACACGAACCACCCTTCAGGGGTAACAAAGCCAATGATGTATTCGTGTGTGGAATCAACCCATTAAGTTACAGTTGGAGACAGTTTTATTTTGGCTCTAGTATACCCCAATAGATCTTAATAATCTCCCACCTTCCATAATTTAATTTGTAGTTACTAGATGTAAAACTTTGTCGGGCTGTCAGTCTCTAAAGGTCATAAATCAATGTCTTCTACAGTATGAAATGCTGAAATATATGTCAGCAAGCGAGCTAAATGTCTCAGTCTTCCAGGGGAGTTTTAGCACCTTCTTCTCGATGTAGACATTCTTGCAAGGCAAACATTTCCCACTGTTATAAACACAAGAGGTCTCTAAATATTAGCTCTCTGAGGCCCTGACTTGCCTGCTGTTTATTCTCTGTTGCCTCTCCTTGAAGTCCATATAAAGAATTCTGTTTGCTCAATTGCAGCACTGTGAAGGAATTAAGATAGCTGGGAGGTAAAGATCTGACTGTCTCTGGTCCCCTGAGAGTTACAAGCAAGCTTCCTCACATTCTTTCAGGAGTTCAGATTAATGCCAGGAGGGTGGAGGGTTGTGGGTGGCGGTAGGCTCAACTGATGTAGGAAATTGGGTTGGATCTAGGCTTGCCAGGCTGAGCCTGGCAACCGGTGAGAGGATTGGGGTGGAGACATGGTAGGGGTATCATCTGGAATGTAATAACATCATTTCTGGGGAAACCCTGGAAGTGAAAGCAGTTGCTCTAGAATTTGCCGGAAACTCTATGATAAAGCTATAGAGTTTCTGGCAATTCCTAGAGCTACTGTTTTGGCTTCCAGGTTTCCCCTGGAAGTGATGTCACCATGCATTAGATCGTCTAAGGAAATCACCACTTCAAAAGTATTTTATCGTATCAATTGCCCTTCAATTAATTGTAGTTTCTATTTAAATCCGCAACCATATGACCAACAAACTGTATATTGTGGAGTTGTACTGAATAGTATTGGTTGTGGACATTGTTTACATCTTTGCATTGCACCAGCACTTTATGGGTCTATGAGAAGAGGACTGTATAAAATAATATATGTATTTAAATAGAAACTACAATTAATTGAATTCATGACTGCAGACAGCCTGGTGCCAATCAATCAGTTTCCTAGGCAACAGGGGATGGACTTCCTGCATACCTTCTGCTGACCTGGAAGTAATGATTTTCTGACCCAGATGTGGCGTTTTCATGAACCAAATGAACTGGTTCGTGAACCAGGGGCAGGTTCGTGAAAGTTCGTTTAGCTTTATTTTGGTGCCATGTAGAAGACACCAGGTAATAAATGCCTCCCCCCATCTGATGCCAGCCCAGAAGCCCATAAAATTTGGTTGCCGCAGCCTGGGAGGTGAACGAGTAACAGATGGGGCAATATATTGTCGAAGGCTTTCACGGCCAGAGAACGATGGTTGTTGTGGATTTTCCGGGCTGTATAGCCATGGTCTTGTAGTTGTAGTTCCTGATGTTTTGCCAGCAGCTGTGGCTGGCATCTTCAGAGGTGTAGCACCAAGATGGGACAATGTTTGCATCCACTTTTACTTAGTCTGGTTAAAGAAGAGCAACCGATGAAGAAAAGTTACAAACTCCTTGATCTTTTAAAGAAGTAGCCATGGTTTGCCTTGGCATCATCTTAATTTAGGAATCATCAAAGAGAGACTGTCAGTTTCTCAGCCCTGGAAGCACTTGAGTGATGCTTCACCCACCACCACAAGTGTCTGATCATTTAGGGCTTTCTGCCTTGATATTCAGCAAGCAAACTCAGCGCCGGACCCATGCAAGAATGCCTTTAGAGGCATCAGTTCCTAGGCTCCCAAAGACCGGTTTGTGGAGCAATGCTGCCCTCTCCTGGACAGATTGTAGACAACCAGCTGCCTGCACTAGTGATCCCAGAGTCCTCTTCCATTTGCCCTCTATAAGCTACTATTATCTTTTTGAAAATAATCATTATATAGTTTTACATGAGGTAAAATAACAGCAGACCCCCCCCCCCCGAAATGGTATGATTTGATGCAGTGCCTCAAACCAGACATGACATGTGTCGGTGCTGGACTAGGATTCAAATCTCCCCTCAGCCATGGAAGCTAATTGTGTGACCTTGGACCAGTCACCCTCTCTTGGCTTAGCCTACCTCCTGGGGTTGTTGTTGTGAAGGTAAAATGGAACTGAGATGAACAACATTGGAAGCTGCTTTGGGTTTCTGTTAGGAAAAAACTGGAAGTAACTAAACAAGTAAAACAAATTTTAATGTATGGAATCAACTTTTATGGAATTTAATTTAATTTACCGAATCCATCCCCCTAGGCAGAGGAATAAGAGGGGAGAACCACTTACGCTTTTTCCCTCTAGCCATTTCCCCCCAACCGCTTTTCTCCCCACAGGGGAATTTATTTATTCAGTTGTTTCACTTATACTCTAGTTTTCTTGCACACTCTCAAAGGGGGAAGGCCCAGGGCCCTGCACTTTTTCACCAGTGAGAAGAAAAGTGGAAGGGCATGCCTGCGAGAAATTTCAGCCCCAAATCACTCAAATTCAGCCTCCTTTTCATTGAGCGCCATATCAAGAAGTTTCATGTGATTGGATCCAGAGGAGTTAGCCGTGTTAGTCTGTAGTTGCAAAATAGTAAAGAGTCCAGTAGCACCTTTAAGACTAACCGACTTTATTGTAGCATAAGCTTTCGAGAGCATCTGATAAAGAGAGCGGTGGCTCTCGAAAGCTTTTGCTACAATAAAGTTGGTTAGTCTTAAAGGTGCTACTGGACTCTTTACTATTTCATGTGATTGTCTACTACATCCAGGGCTTTTGTTCAGCGGGAACACAGTGGAACGGAGTTCCAGCACCTCTTAAAAATGGTCACATGGCCAGTGGCCCCGTGCTTGGTGGTGCGGAGGGCAATCTAAACTCCCCTCTGTCTGGAGATCAGGGGGCGGGGCCACCGGCCATGTGACCATTTTTGCCGAGGGCAATTTAAACTTTTAAAAACTCCCCCTGTGTTCCAGCTGACCCAAAGTGACATCATTGTGTGGTCTTGAGTTCCACCACCTCTTTTCCCAGAAAAAAAGCCCTGACGACATCTGGTGTGAACGGCCATCAAGACTGGATTGAGACCCCATTCTGAAGGATACTGGGCCCTCAAAAACCCTGACATTGCTGCCAGCAATCTCCCAAGCAAAAACCAACTAAAAGGCGAATAAGCTTATGAAGGACAGGTTGAGCAACAAGAGTTACGGAGCCCCATGTGGAGAATCAGTTTATCTCCAAGTACTAGATTTAAGGAGACATGACCCCATTTGAGTCAGACCATTGGTCCTCCCAGGTCTACTCAGAATGGCAGCAGCTCTTCAGGGTCTCAGCTACAGACTTTTCACACCCTTTACTATCTGGTCCTTCTAACTGGAGGTGCTGAGGCTTGAACCTGGGACATTCTGCATGCAAAGCAGATGCTTGACCACTGAGCCACAGCCCCTCTCTAAATGATAAGGAATGATCTTCACTTTCATGACCTTCTACTGGCTGGATATGGACTTTGGTCTGCTCCCCATTACTGAAGTTCAAATATTCAGTTACGGCTGTGTGTGTGTTATGTGCCATCAAGTCACCTCTAACCTCTGGTGATCCTATGAATGAAACACCTCCAAAATGTCCTATCATTAACAGACTTGCTCAGATCTTGCAAACTGGAGGACATGGCTTCTTTTATTGAGTCCAGCCATCTTGTTTTAGATCTTCCTCTTTTCCTAGTGCCTTCTGCTTTTTCTAGCATTATTGACTTTTCCAGAGAATCTTGTCTTCTCATAATGTAACCAAAGTGCAATAGCCTCAGTTTTGTCATTTTAACTTGTAGGGAGAATTCAGGCTTGATTTGATCTAGTACCCACTTATTTGTCTTTTTGTCTCTCCATTGTATCTGCAGAACTCTCCTCTAGCACCACATTCCAAATGAATCAATTTTCTTCCTGTCAGCTTTCTTCACTGTCCAACTTTCACATCCATACATTGTAATGGGGAATACCATTATTTGGATTATCTTGATCTTACTTTCCGGAGAGACATCGTTATCTTTAAGGATCTTTTCTAGCTCCCTCACAGCTGCTCTTCCAAGTCTCAATCTTCTTCTGATCTCTTCATTGCAGTCTCCCTTTTGGTTGATGATTGAGCCAAGGAATAGAAAAACTTGGGACAATTTCAATTTCTTCATTGTCAACTTTATAATTGTGTAACTCCTCAGAAGTCATTACTTTTGTCGTCTTGATGTTCAGATGTCATCCTGCTTAGGCACTTTCTCCTTTAATCTTCATCAGTAGTTGTTTCAAGTCTTCACTATTTTCTGCCAGTAACATAGTGTCATTTGCATATCTCAAATTGTTAATTTTCCTTCCACCAATTTTTACTCCAGTTTCTTCTAGATCTAATCCAGCTATGGCTAGAAAACAATACATTGATTGATTGATTGATTGATTAGATTAGATTTTTAGCTGGCCCTCCCCGCAAGCAGGCTTAGGGCGGGTTACAATTAGAGATGGGCACGAACCGAAATATGAACCAAAATTAAGCACAAACCAGGCCGGTTCGTGGTTCATGAACCACTGTTCATCAGATCCCATTTCTGATGAACCGCCACAAACTTTAGGCTGGTTTGTTTCGTTCGTTTTTTGGTTCATGACTGCAGACAGCCTGGTGCCAATCAATCAGTTTCCTAGGCAACAGGGGATGGACTTCCTGCATACCTTCTGCTGACTTGGAAGTAATGATTTTCTGACCCAGATGTGGCGTTTTCATGAACCAAATGAACTGGTTCGCGAACTAGGGGCAGGTTCGTGAAAGTTCGTGGTTCGTGGCTCGTGAAATTTGACGCACCACGAACCACATGGTTCGATTTTTTCCCATTTTTTCCCCATCTCTGGTTACAATCATAGATAAATTACAATAAATAAAACCAATAAAATACATCTCGGTCCCAACATGGATTTCAGCATTCCAGATGATGTACCCTTCCCCCTGTCCCTGCCCACCATTCACAAGGGAAGAAAAGGATGGAGGTGTGGGTTGGTGAAACTCTAACTCCTCAAGCATGGGGAGACAGATGGACCATATGCTCCCCCCCCCCCGCACTGGCAGAAGACCAGCAGGGAGTGCTGGTCTCAGAATCCATCAGAATCACACACGATGCAGTGGTGTATTTCCCCCTTTTGTGAAAAATAACGTTCTTAAGAGTTATGGCGATTTGCTGAAGACAACCACAACAATGAACCAAAATGGGCACGTACCAAATTTTCTCAGCTTTGTGGGTTCTCGAACAGCGATGAATCAACCCTCAAACATACTTTTATCTCTGCGTTGGTGACAACTGGAAGCTCAATGCAAATTTCAAGCTTTTCTTGTCTTTCCTTCTTGGTCATTTACTACAGAAGAAAAATAGCACCAGCCGCAATAGAATTTGGACTTACCTTTCGATAAATCATTTTGCTTTGGAGGAAGAGGATCACGTTTCTCTCAAGATTAATGTGCATATCAGTCCAAGGCTTAGCTCAGAACAAATGGTCCCTCCATACATCAGACACGATCATTTTGCAGTTCTGCTTAAGGGATGGCGTTGCACTCAGGCACAGAGAGTGAAAGGTTACCAGCATTGACTTTATGTCAACCTGAGATAATTCTCCTAGTTCTTTTTAGAAGAGTGCATAATGATGAGGTCAATCAAGAAAAATCTGCAAAGATGCCAATCTTTGTTCGAGCGGAAATATTTTACATATGGAGGACAATATTTTTTTCCCAGAGAGGACCTTTGAAATCTCTAAGAAGTTACATAAAACACTAAAGAATTTTGATCAGCTCAAAAAGCTGAGAGAGGCAATGAGATGTATGAGTTAGCATCTTGCTGTGCAAATGCCAAGGATGGCTGCGTCCCACTGACTTTAAAGAATTTACAAGGGTGTAATTCTAGTTAGGAGTAGGGGTGCTACACATTTTGTCATGAATGTGTTCGGTGGTTGAATTGACTTAGGTGTCGGTCCAATGTGAACTGATCACCCAGCCTGTTCAGTTGGTGCCAAACAGACACAAATGCTTGCTGAAAATATTTGCATCTGTTTTTCGTAAAATTCCAAGTGCACGAAGACGTTGCCAATTCCATCTGATCGGCAGCCATTAGGGTTGCTACTACCTGGACGAACCCTGAAGGGTAGGACTTGGTTAAAAACATAGCATTTATTTTTGATTGATTTGATAATTTACTTGTCCGTGGAAATAATTTCCTGCTGAGTGGAGCACTTATGCAGCAAGACTGACGGGGGCAATTAGTAGAATTCAATTGGGCTGAGTAAGAATGTGCGTGCATGAAAAGCCATATTGTGCTGCATGGTGAGAAAGCAATACAGTGAAGCAATCTGCCAAACAGCAACAAACAGGGAATCAAATTGTCAAAGCGATCATTGAAATATCAGCCCCCTGTATGTGACTGGCAAATGGGGACATGAGCCGAACTGCTGAGTGTTGCACTACTGGACTAGGGAGAACTGCATAGAAATCCCATTCAGCAAGAGTTGCCAACAGCCAGGTGGAACTTGGTGTCCTCCTGGAATTATGACGGAGCTCCAGCCTACAGAGATCAGTTCCTTCAGATACTTCCCCTGGCAGTTCCAGCCTACGGAGATCAGTCCCCCTGGCTGCTTCAAAGGGTTTCCAAGCACATTTTAAGGACTGCCATGTGGCAAGCATGTTACAATAGCCTAGCCTAAACATCACCATCTGTGCTTAAAGAGACAGGTGCAAATGGCATATAAAGAGTCATTTCAACAGTTGTGCCAACAGGAATGTTATGCCGTGCTCTGCTGAATAGCTCACAATGCCACAGGCTGATGCAAGGATTCTAGCGAGAGCAAGACTGACTGCATACAGCTGGGGTGGTACCTAGGGAGGATGTGACAAGAAACTGTGTTTATGTGAAATTGGTGGTAAAACCATAGAGTTTCCAGCAATTCCTAGAGCTACCTTATAGCATTTCCAGGGACCTGGAAGGGATGTAGCGATGTCAGCAATATCACTGCTTTTTATTTCACTTCTGCTGCCACTTGGAGCAGCGGTGTCCTCCTGCCATATCGGGAGGCCTAAGAAGCCGTTGTGTGACTGGCACAAGGTCACCCAGTGAGCGTCCATGGCAGAGAGGGGATTTGAACCTGGGTCTCCCAGATCCTAGTCTAATACTCTAACTTCTACACCATGCTGTCTCTCTCTCTGCTCTCTCTCCCAAGGAAAGATTATTATCTATCAACAGCTGCTTTGGGGGTGGGCGGGGGAGATACCAGTTGTCTGGAACTCTGAATGGCACGCACAGTCCTTTGGTATCCACTCAGGTTCCCTGAGGCTGGAGGTGAGCTTTGAGAGCATGAAACTTCAGAAATCCTTTGCCCGAGGCCCTTCTCTCCAACTTAACTGTGAAGTGTGAAAGGAAACTTCACATTTAGCAACCTTAAAGGACGGGGCTCTCGATCACAACAATCCTTGGAAAGCGTTCCTTCATCTGAGTGTTACTGGTGGGTTTTTTATCTAAATCGTAAGACTGGCTTTGCAGTTTGCAAAATGGATTATCTGTGCAGCTGATATCCATTTTGTGGCTGTGCCGTTGTCCATTGATTTGTTTGCCTTCCTCCTTCTTTAAATGAAAAAAGCAAATGTTTCAAAAAGAGTTGCAAAACTGGGCCGTTTCCACACTACTCACCTTCATCTGGAACGCTGACGAACATCGCAAAAAAACCACGGAAGATAGCGTCTTCTCGTGCGAGTTTTGCATGACATCGTGCAAAACTTGCACGAGAAGACGCTATCTTCCACGTTTTTTCGCGATGTTCTGCAGCATTCCAGATGAAGGTGAGTAGTGTGGAAACGGCCTTGGGCTGGAGAGTGCAGGGTGGGGAGAAGACGTATGTCGATGACATCAAGGGCAGCAGGCAGTGAGCACCTGGCTGCCACGCCCGCCCCCCGCCCCCCCTGCCCCATTCAAATCACACTGCAGATCCAATTTTGCAAAGCTTGCCCAGAGAAAGAGAAAGGGGTGTACAAATTCCAGACCAGCTTCACCACTCTCAAAACATGACAGCTTTATTTTTTAAAAAAATGATGGAAATGGCTTTTCCCTGAAAAGCTGACTTCTACACCCACTCGCAAACACAAAATTGCTGAGACCATCCTCAGCTTGGTGTAGTGCTTAGAGAGTTGAGACCCAGGTTCGAATCCCCATTCTGCCACAGAAGCTTGCAGGGTGACCATCTGCCAGTCACACACTCTCAGCCAACCTACCTCACAGGGCTGTTGTGAGGGTAAAAAGGAGAAAAGGAGACTGTTGGGAGATGGGGGAGGCAGAGACTTACAGCTGGGGGGAAGGTGATTGGCATCCCCATTGTAATGATGCTACTTCTGGAGCAACCCGGAAATGATATCATCACACCACAGGAATGCTCTAGCATTTGCCCAAATCTCTATGGTTTGACCATAGAGTTCAGGACGGTTGGTAGATCATCACCTGATGTTATTATGTCCTTTTGGGTTGGGCTGGAAGTGACATCATAACACTGGGGACACCAATTAATCCCCCTCCCCATTCCACTGGAGAATTCTCCCCTGCTGCCCGGCTGAGCAGTGGTGGGCAACTTCAGCAGAGTGTGGGAGGTCTTCTGCTATATCAAGAGACGGGGCAACCCTTCTTACATTGATTGAATCATCTGCCATTGCTTGCTGGAAAGTCACATCTCATAATGAAGGGAAACTATTTCTCTTTTCTAAATAGAACCTCATTCAGTACCTTTCTGTGAGTGTGTGTGGGGGGGGGCGGGCGGGGGGACTCGCCTTTTTGTAAAACCTTTGTTTAAGATTGAGAACTGGAAGGTTGAAGGTGAAAAGGACTTTCTGTCAACCCCTGTCGCTCGCTTCTGTGTCAGTGACAAATTTGTGCTGCGTTTTAGTTTTACTCCCCTGCAGTAAATCACAGGGCAGTGAAGGTCTCAGAGTCAAGAGCGGCATGGTGTTAAAAATGGCCCACAGAACTATTTATCTTATGCAAAACACGATGGCCCTTGTGTCTTTCGGAATACAATGTTCTCTGTGGAATTCTTCCCCCTGCTCCTATAATTTGTCCTCGTGGCAAGACATCACTGCTTCTGCAGAAAATGGATATATATAAGGAGATCCAGGATGGCTCCAATCTTTGGGGGGCAAAAAGGATTTGCTAATACTGCAGCCGAGTTATAGAACTTCTTTGCAACTGTGATACAGCAATGGTTACTGGATGCATTTCTAAAGGGGGGCTGTTTTGTGCTTTAAAAGGCAGTGCAAACAGAGAAATGGAAAGCCTTCGCCTCTGTTAAGAAACCTGCTGTTTATTAAATGTGAATGACGTTTAAAAGCCCAGTCTACTGTGCATGTGTGATCCGTTCATGCATGATCAAAGGTGATCCTCAGAACTCTTTCCTGGGAATAAGCCCCATTGGATAGACCTAGAATCATAGAATCACAGAATCATAGGGTTGGAAGGGACCTACAGGTTCATCTAGTACAACCCCCTGCAACTGGCAACTGGTAGGAGATGGAGGACAATGCTGGAAATGCACAACTACCCCCCCCCCCAACACACACACACACCCAGTGACCCTTGCTCCATGCCCCGAAGATTTGGAAACCAATGCAAGAGGCGTTTCCAGTACAGAACCAGAACAAAGGGTGGTAAAACCACAACTGGAGGTACAAGTAATGCTAATATTCTATTAAGCAATATTTGAAAATATATATTTAGTGTAAAGTGACAAGGGCTCTAACAAATATTTATAATAATATACAAAAATATCTTATACTAGAATAAATAGTTAATGGAATCATACAATGAATACAGTAATACAATATTGAAGATGGCCGATTAAAAGATAAGTATCAGTCTAGTCAAATATCTCAGTCCAAAATTGAATGTTCTTTTCTTTTGCAGATGGTGGTGCCGAGGAAGATGAAAACCGAAGTTCAACAGGTAATTATTCCGTTCATGTACAAGTTAAGTAATTTGTTTTTTCCTTTGCATTTTTTCAGGTGGAGCCGTGAAGGTGATGGTGGACCCCGAAGGATCCCACCAGTCCGACAAGTGGCGGACTATGCAGTCAATCTTGTTTCATGCAAAACACTTCTTCAGGGGCCAAAGAAGTCAGTCCACCGAAGCTAGCATATACACAAAACTTTAAAGTGCAGTTCTTGAAGTGATTCTCTCGGCGTACCGCAAAAGTTCTCCATATGCCATGCCCTGAAGATGGCAAAACACTTAAATAGGATTCTGAGTAGACTTCTTTAGGATCGGTTCCACAATCCCCATCATAGCCTTCCTGATGGTTCTCTCCTTTTCACTAGCAGAAAAGTTGGTTGGATCCAACCCTAAGTTTCTTACTTCTTGGTGTTTATTCTGTGCTTCAAGAATTAAGAAATCAGCTGCAAATCTCCCAGGGTTGTCCTCAATCTGAATATCCCAGATTCAATCCCCAGAATCTCCAGGTAAAAGGCCCAGTAATAGGTGATATGAAAGACCACTGCCTGATTCCCTGGTGAGCCACTCTTGGTCAGAATAGATAAGTCTGACCTTGAGAAACTAATGGTCTGACTCAAACTCTCAAGTGGAGCGCAAGTGAATAGCAAGTGAACAGGGAGGAATACACGTGAGTCTGTTCACTTGCCAGGCAAGTGTAATTCGTCACTTGTAGCTTGGCTCTCAACCTTGTGACTTAAGAAATGGATAGAAACTACGAATCTGCATGCCTCTTAAACTTTCCCTCTCTCCATATCGGTGGGATCAGAATGAAATAAGGATGAGAGGAGAAGGCGGTTTCTCTTTTTCTCCTGCCTCCATCCCCCTTTTCTCTTTCTCCCAGTGGAAAAGCAAACAGAAAGAAAGTTGACTGTTGGGTTACTGGCTCTTGAAACACAACATGTGGAAACCATGTTTAGAAACTGTGATGTTACCCAAACAGAGGCACCCAACTGGGATTTCAGGCTAGGGTTTGTAGCTCACATAAAGCTGCCTTATCTTGAGTCAGACCATTAGTCTTTCAAGGTCAGACTTATCTATTCTGACCAAGAGTGGCTCACCAGGGAATCAGGCAGTGGTCTTTCACATCACCTATTACTAGGCCTTTTACCTGGAGATTCTGGGGATTGAATCTGGGATATTCTGTATGCCAAGTAGATTCTTTACTGAGCATGGGACTCTAATCTGGAGAACCGGGTTTGATTCCCCACTCCTCTACTTGGAGCCAGCTGGGTGACCATGAGTCAGTCACAGCTCTCTCAGAGCTCTCTCAGCCCCACCCACCTCACAGCGTGTTTGGTGTTGTGGGGATAATAATAACATACTTTGTAAACTGCTCTGAGTGGGTGTTAAGTTGTCCTGAAGGGCAGTATATAAATCGAATGTTGCTGTTGTTGGGTTTTGTTGTTGTTATTATTATTAGCAGCCATGGACCATCCCTAAATGAAACTGCTTTATCCTGAATCAGACCACTGGCCTATCAAGGTCTGTATTATCCACTGTTTCCCCAGGGTCTCAGGTGGAGATCTTCCACATCACCCACTACCCAGTTCCTTTTTAACTAGAGATGCTGGAGATTGAAGCTGGGACCTTCTACACGCAACCCAGATGCTCTACCATGGAGCCATGACCCACGGTGATATGTACTGTAGTTAGTTATGATGTCTGCATTCACAAACTTCAGTTTGTTAAGTAGCTCCTGACCCTGCATCTGTCTGACCACAGGACAGGGAGAATGTCCTCCCTGCTTGGAGGTGGCAAAGAAACAAGAAGTAGACAGTTCAGGATGCCAAAATTGTAGGCTGTCAACCTCCAACTTGGGCTGGGCAATCTCTCAGAATTACAACTGATTTCCAAACTACAGAGACCAATCCCCCTTCAGAAAATGCTCCTTTGGATGGTGAACTCCATGGCATTATACCATTCCTACTGATGTCCCTCCCTTCCCCAAACCCTTCCCTCCCCAAGCTTCTCCCCCAAATCTCCAGGAATTTCCCAACCTGGAGTTGACAACCCTACCCAACTGGGATTCTTAGCTTTGCTGTATGCACCACAGTTGTTGTCCGAAGGCTATCAAGGTATACAGCTAAGGGGAGAGAAAAACTGTGTTGCTTTTTGTTTTTCTGGCAACTGTCCCTAACAAGCAAGAAACAATGGGATTGCCCTTGGGGTTTTTTTTTCCCCTTGGCCAGTTGGCAGCCTTGGCTAACAATGACTCTAGCCAGAGGTTTCCTGTTACCATCTCCCAGTTGGAGGGTAAGACACTACAGAGAAAGGCTAAAGGCCTTGGGTAGCTGAAAGCATCCATTAAAAATAAACAATCATGGTTGACTCAGGACAAAAACCCCAGTGCTTGTTCTGGGAAAAACAGAACAGTTTTTTGGGAAGGTCCCAGAAATGGGGGAGGGGGCAGGGGGGAGGAACCAGCGAGAGAACAACTGGTTAGTCTCCTACAGCTGCAATCCTATGCGGAAAACTCTCTTCTCCTGAAGTCTGAGCACCTTCTCATAAACTGGAAGGCAAAAATTGACTTCTGGCAAGTGCACCATTTCTCATAAACTGACGAATTACACAATCAGTTAGATACCTTTGCAGGCAGGACAGGGAGGCCCGGCGGCTCACTGGCCTGACCCAGTCTAGAAAGCCCAGAGCCATAAAAATAACTGATGATTTTACCGTTTCCTTGTCAAGTCAGAATTTCCTGTACTGTTTAAAAAAGGCTGACACAAATGACCCATCCGTTTTGAATTCAGTCGAAAAACCCACCTTTGGAAAACAATGAAAATTAAATTAGAGATGAAAAGCCTCCCAGCGCCCACACATTTACACGGAATCTAGCAAGCGGGGCTTATTTTCGACTTTGATGTCTGTCTGGAACAGTCAGGCAGGCACAGAGAAAGAAAATTGGCTTGTGAACTGTGATACGGTTCCTTCTACATTGACAGAGAACTGGACTTGGTGCTGTTTCGCTGGGCCCGTCGGAGGAGTCAGATCATTTGGCAGTGCTTAACTTGAAATCATCTTTGCAATCGGTCAGGCTAACTCCCTAAACCTACTGGAGGAATGTAAATATTGACACAAATAAGAGAACTGATTCATTGACCTTGGGTCAGTATGATTTGGATATGATTCTGAGAATCACTTTCCAATAGCTGGACATCAATATTTAAATCAACAGAGACAAATACTACCAGGCCCCCACTACGACAACCTTTGGTATGGAATTTAACTGCAAGTACTGGAAACGCGCAATAGCCTTGGAGAGTAGGGCTACCAGGCTCCTGCATCCATGTTTCCTGTAGGCATAATATATCATACCTATGTAAGAACCGAACAAATTCAGTGTCATATAGCTTATTCCCCCACCCCATCAGCTTCCATGAAAGCAAGTTTAGTTGTCAATTTGATTTTTCGATTGAATCTCTTCCCTCCTCTAGGTCCATGCAAATACACCCATTTTGTTTAAATGTACCCATTCTGCTGCATTTGTTCACCTTAGCAGCCAAGAAAATCTGGGCTAGAGTTGTTTCCAGAGACAGCAATGGTTTTATCTGACTGGTATTTTCTGCCTAGATCATTTTAATCTTTTAATATTTGTACATATGTTTACATGCTAGAGTTTTATATGTGTTTTATTTGTATGGATTGTAATGACCTTTGGCCACAAACAATAAACTTACCTTACTGGAAAAACCCTGGAACTGTGAATACATGAAGCTGCTTTATACTGGGTCAGATCCCTGATCTATCAAAGTCAGTACTGCCTATTTGTTCTGGCAGCCCTCTCTCCAGGGTCTCAGGTAGAGGTCTTTCAGATCGCCTAGTTCCTGACCCCTTAAGCTGGAGATTCCGGGGACTGAACCTCGGACCTTCTGCATGCCAAGCAGATGTTCTGCTATGGAACCACAGTCCCTCCCCAATGCCAACATTCGGGCTAGGAAAAGATGAACAAGCAAAGCAGTCTTATAACGAATGAGAGAATCTAACTCTGACAGTTCAGGATCTCAGGCAGAAAAAAAAAGTCTTATCCAATACCTGCTCTCTGAGATGCTTTAACTGGAGATGCCGGAGATTATATCTGCAGTCTTGCGCACAAAACTACTGAAGCAAACGGAAATAAAGGGCACCACGAAACTGGACTAAGCTATGGAAAGATACAAGATCTTCCGCAGCCACAATTACCAGTTGTTGTGTACTTAAAAGTGCGCAGTGCCAAATAGTTATGAATATTGGTTGAATATTTAACTTCAGCATTAAACACTACAGTGCACTGTGCTATGAGGTCAATAAATATAATAAATACAATAATAAATATTAAATACTAGAATGTATCAAACTATAAGCCTTTATAATTGGCAGCAAGATAGTACATAATCCTCAAGCCTGTTCCTCTCAGTAATCAACAGCCAGAACAAATTAATATTCATAATTATTTGGCACTGCACACTTTAAGTATACAATGATTGGAAGATCTTGTATCTTTCCATAGTTTACAAAACTACTGAGCCACGACTCTTCCTAACAAGGAGTACCTCTGAGCAGGAAACCAAAAAGAAGCCTTTAAGAGACTCTGATTATGCAAGCTGGATCTAACCAAAATCCGAGCTGAACTTGCCGAGAGTTTAGATTTTGATAAAGCATTTGTTACAATGCTGAGTGACCATAGAAACCCCGAAGCAGGTGCTTCTCCTGGGGGCAGAATTCAGCTTCTGGAGAATTGTGGCTTTCATTTTTAAAAAGAGGAAGTTTCTAGCTCTTCTATACTTGCTGAAATCTCAGGAACCAGAGCTGTGGCAAGGTAAAATTGGCAGTACTTGAGGAGCAGACCTCAGTGTTTGGGAGGGGCTGCAGCTTCGCAGCAGAACTTGCTTTCTGCTTAGCATGCAGAAGGGCCCCAATTCAATTCCTGGCATCTCCAGAAAAAAGATGAGGTATGAAGTGATGTGAAAGAGTTCTCTCTCAGACCCTGGAGAGCCACTTCCCGTCTGAATACGCAACCCTGACCTCCAAGGGTTTGGCTTGGGTTTTTTTTTCTGGGAAAAGAGGTGGCGAAACTCTCAAGAGGGAAATGAGCTTGCAATTTGTTGTTAATTTGAGTTCAATAGTTTTTGTGGGGTGAAAAGGGGGGAGGGAGGTATAAACATATCGTTATTAATAATATATAGCCTTTTAGATGGGTGGTGGATAGGGGGTAAAATTTTCACTGTTATTTTATAGATAGATAGATTTCTTTTTTAAGGGTTTTTGTAAGAATGTAGAAATTCCTTTTTCATAGGACTAGAGATAGTCACAAATTTATAAGCCCTGCTAAATGTTGCACTGTTGCTAATTGTATTACTCAGTTATTTAATCTGGCTTCTAGTATCTTTTGAAAAACTAAGCAATCGTTATACTGCCAGTATAACTATCAAGTTTAATAGGAACTGATCACTAATATTGTACTATCACAAAATTAATAATCTGTTATTTTTACTACATTCACCGTTTAATATGTTGTGTGTTTATGAAAAATTAATAAAAATAATTTTTTAAAAAAGAAGAGGGAAATGAGGAAGAAACACATGGGATTCTTTGAAATCATATTATTTTCACACACTATTGCCAAGTATTTTCAAGAGGTGCTGGAACTCCCTTCCACTGCGTTCCCGCTGAAAAAAAGCCCCAGTTTGGCTCAATATAAGGCAGCTACATGTGTAAATGAATCAGCAGCTGTCTGTCACAATTCCTGCTGTTCTGTATAAATATTGAGGGTCAAAGTGTGTCCATCCACAGCAAAGGGACTCAAAGCAACACAGTGCCATTTGGGTGGTTTGAGTTGCCAATGGGCCTAGAGAAAAAATGTCCTGTCCTTTTAATAGAGGCATAATGAGTAGAAACGAGCTGAAATTTTTAATGGCCTAGAGATGAATCATGAGGAGAAAATAAAAGGGTCACACCAATCGCAGAGATAAGAAAACAGGCAAAAAGCCAATGAGGCAAAATAAGGAAGACTGTTTTATTAGTCAGGTTTTTTTAAAAAAAAATCCCTACACGTTTTGTGGTAAAGCTTCTTCAGGGGAATCTCTAACATGAATACACTATGGCGTTCCCATAACATGATAACGTTTTAAATTACCCATATAAAAATCAAATGTGTAGCTGAGAAGGATTAAAATGTTTGTAATTGTGTATTACGTTACAAACTCCTCTGAAGAAGCGTTGTTGAGAAACACGTAGGGATTTTTTTTTAAATATATTTTTTGTTTTTGTTACAACTTAAACTAATAACAGGTTACTCAAGCTTTACACATTTAGTACATGTAAATACCATACATTTCAGTCTACCTCTTCTATACAATCATAGTTATATATCTACCTATTATTGCCGTAGGTCTGCTTTGTTTAGTTCCAATGTTCATTTTCTTTTCTCATTCTAACAGTTTATGTCCTGCTAAATCATATTTAAGTTCATCATTTTATATTTTCATTCCATCTGTCTATGGAGCAGAGTCCATCCTCCTTTCCAGTTATATCTATTTTATTTTTCCCTTTTCTTACATAGTATATATTTATGCCGTATATTTCAGTCCATCTTTAGGGACTTTTTTTACCTGCACAATAAAATAGTCGTCTTTATTTTGCCGTATTGGATTTTTGCCTGTTCTCTTATCTCTGGAGGTAAATCACATCACCTGGGAAACGACATTACATCCAGTGCCTATTAAAGGGACAGGAGTTTTTTTTCTCCTCCAGGCAGTTGGCAACCCTTGTGTTACTGAGAGCCAAGCTACAAGTGACACCTTACACAGGTTGGTCACTTGTCAGCTTACCACAAGTTTTGATGGGAAATGTAGGCGTCCTGGTTTTACAGCTTGACTCTCCATTACAGCTGCAAGACCAGGATGCCTACATTTCCCATCAAAACCTGCGGGAAGCTGACAAGTGTCCAACCTGTGTCAGGTGTCACTTGTAGCTTGGCTCTAAGAACATATCAAGGGAGGAGCAAAGCTTCACTGGCAAGATTGGGGTAATTCTACGCCAGTGTAGCAGAACTCCCATTGAAATTAAAGGGGCTGGGAAAAAATGACTGGCCGTGCCTATACAGCTGAGGCTGTCAATTAAGTCTGCCACCATTGGCATCATTTCTAAGCACTGTATAAGTCCCAGCCAGGTGCCCATAGCTTTGCTGATAGAGCATGAAGTTACATCTCTCTGTGGACTTGTGGCAGAAAAGTAGGAAGATTTTTGAGGGAAACGCAGGGTAAAGGAAACGCTCTGTCCTTTCAATGCTGGCCACAAATATAGGATGAACATCTTACAGGTACTCCACACCAGGACACAAATATCCAACAGGTGTCTCCATTCCTTCAGCTGCGGGTGTAAAGGCAATGCACCCCACACAGGTAAGCAGGGGAGAGGGAATCTGAGTTTCAGAGCTGGACTGCTGCTAATCTCTTTTCACTGGGAGATCTGAGTTCAAAATCTTTTTCGAGCAAAAAAATCACTTGGGTGACTTTGGAACAATGACAGTTAAACTCTGAGTAGGGTCATATCCTTCTAAGACCATTAACTTCAAGGGACTTAAAAGGGCACGACTCTGTTTAGGACTGCATAGTTACCCTCTCTTTCTCAGCCTGCCTACCTCACAGGGGTGTAGCATAGATATGATGGAGGAGAAGAAATCTGTGTGTTCTCTACCAACTGCCTTGGAAGAAGAGGGGATAAAAAATGTGATATTAGCAGGGCTTTTTTCCAGCGGGAACACGGTGGAACGGAGTTCCGGAACCTCTTGAAAATGGTCACATGGCTGGTGGCCCCGCCCCCTGATCTCCAGACAGAGGGGAGTTTAGATTGTTCTCCACGCTGCCAAGCGGCAATCTAAACTCCTCTCTGTCTGGAGATCAGGGGGCGGGGCCACCAGCCATGTGACCATTTTCGCCGAGGGCAACCCACTGAGTTCCACCACCTCTTTCCACAGAAAAAAAGCCCTGGATATTAGTAATACCATATATACCCAGAAATTATTTAGGGGATTCTTATGCTGCCTCTCAAGAGAAGTGCTAAAGACAGCTTATGATTAAATTACCAATTTTAAAACAAATTATCCAAAATGAAGATGTTCCTGAATAAAAGATGTTTCCCTAAAATACAGTATGCAATAAAATTATTACTGTACATAACTGTAACTTGTATGTACATTTAAGATGGGCCTCTCTTTTCCTTGATGGCACATGTGGGGGGGGGGGGAAACCAATCTTCCTTTCAGGTAAATTATTTTTAAAAAATGGATTAACTGCAACATTATATCAAGAAAAAAACCCTCCAAGCATGTTGAAATGTATGCAAGTATTACTCATCAAGGATTTAAAGGTGTTTTTTTTTTCCTTTCTAAAAAGCTTGCCTGTGCAAACTTCAGACAGGGATGCTCTGATTTGGTGTGACCTGCTGCAATCAGAGGCTTGATCCACCATCATGGTACGTGATTAAAAGAAAAGCAGGTGTTTGTCACTTCCTCTCACCTGCATTACCTTTCCGAACAAGCTGCCTTTGGCAAACATGAAATCAAATATTCTGGGGTGGGGTGGGGAGGTCTTTGGCTTTACTTTCCTTTCAGCAGGTGCAGAATGGTTCCATATTTGTATACTGTGGCCTTCTGGCTGCACCTTCAGCCAGGCATAAAGTGTACTTTGTCATGTTAGGATCATCCCGGAAGCACACGCTGCACTTTATCAGGTATTACTGTGTGCGGCACGAACCACTGATCTGTACAAAGGGGAGTTAATGGGATGGAAGTAACTCAAGCGACTGATGACACAGGATGAAAAGAATGGGCTTGGCCTTTAAAGATGCAGGGCAGATTGGCCAGCATCCAGGACATCTTTAATCCAAGATATATATAGCCCAGGTGGCATTCACAGTGCAATTCTCCACCAGGGCAGAGGGGAAAAAATCTGTATAGAGCATTGTGCAGAATCCAGCTTCCTTGCTGTCTTAGATTTCATTGTTTTATATTTTAAAGCACACTTGCAGTTTCTATCTTCAGGGATATGTACATGTATTATTTTATGTGTGTATTATGTGCCGTCAAGTCACCTCCAACTTATGGCGACCCTATGAATGAAAGACCTCCAAAAGTCCTATCATTAACAGACTTGCCCAGATCTTGCAAACTGGAGGACGTGGCTTTTTTTTTATTGAATCAAGTCATATCATTTGAGGTCTTCCTCTTTTCCCACTGCCTTCTATTTTTCCTAGCATTATTGACTTTTCCAGAAAATCTTGTCTTCTCATGATGTGACCAAAGTACGATAGCCTCAGTTTTGTCATTTTAGCTTCTAGGGAGAATTCAGGCTTGGTTTGATTTAGTACCCACTTATTTGTCTTTTTGGCTGTGAAGAAACCTGACAGGAAGAAGATGGATTCATTTGAAATGTGAAGCCAGAGGAGAGTTCTGCGGATACCATGGATGGCCAAAAAGACAACTAAGTGGGTACTAGATCAAATCAAGCCTGAATTCTCTCTCTCTCTCCATTATTTTATTTACTTCACTCATATCCAACTTTTGTGCCCGAAGTGACTTACAAGGTTCTCTTCCATTATAGTCTCAAACCCGCCCCCCCAAGTCCATCAGGCTGAGTTGCTGTGACTGTCCAGCCAGCGGAGATTCAAACCTGGGCCTCCCAGTTCGTAGTCTATGAGGCACTAACACTACAACTCTGTCTCTGTCTCTGTCTCTGTCTCTGTCTCTGTCTCTGTGTGTGTGTGTGTGTGTGTGTGTGTGTGTGTGTGTGTCCGTCCGTCCGTCCGTCCGTCCGTCCAGTGGAAACCTGAACAGGGGAGAGTATAAGCAGTCCTGGTGTCAGGTGCTGGTGTCATTGGGCTGCTGCAGCAAAATATTGTTTTCGGGTCATAAAGAAGCAGAAGTTTTTAACAAAAGGAGAGACTGAAGATAGCTTTATTTTTTAGGATTTATTATCTGCAGAGTATGACAACAGTTTTAACTAAATCTTTTCTCTCTTTCTTTTTATGTCGATAGGAACTGTGGTTTGTATATGTGATCTTTTTCTTGCTGGTCATTTGACTGTAATACATCTTAAAATCTGAAATCGGGCTACTGCTCAAGCCCCAGGGCCTTGAGAAAGCCTATTGTTGTGCAGCTGCAGCTATCAGAGTCTGCTGTCTCTAAATAAACGGGCACTGGGTGGCATGAAGACCCCTGGAAGGACTGAGCCTCCCCCCCACCCATCTTCCTCTTGCTATGCCAGGCAGTCAGAGGACAGGAAGAAGTGTTTGCTAACCTGCCCGTTCAAGCCAGGATGGCTACAGAAAACAAAAATAGGGACCACCCCGGTGCAAGCACAAGCAAAGATACAAACAAAACCAGGGCTGTAAAGTGAAAACCCAATAAATACACATTAAGGACACTCAAATTATCACAGAGTGCTCACTGGCACAAAGCAGTAAAAGAGGGGTGCATGCAGGCGCCTCCTAAGAAATATACAACCTAGAGGCAGCAACACCCAGTGCCAGTGAGCATTCTTGTGACCTATTTATTGGGATGGTTGTTGTAATATTCACACCTTGATTGCTTTATTACTTGGATTACTTTGTATATACACATTATAACTGTATTTTTGATAATTTGAGTGTCCTTAATGTGTATTTATTGGGTTTTCACTTTACAGCCCTGGTTTTGTTTGTATCTTTGCTAGGATGGCTACAGGGCAGGCAGGAGCAGATCCTTATTCCCCTAAGCAGGGGAGCTGGAAACAAAGGGGGACTAGAAGCAGCTGCCGTAATTGGCTTGCAGACCTCGTTATTTGAATCCCTGGACTGCTTCTTGATGAGAGTCCCCAAAGCCCAGGACTGGCTGTGAAAAAAAAAGGAAGCGTTTTATAGCTGAGTCAGAGCTCAGTGCGAGATTTGAACTGATGTCTCCCAAGTCCTGGCTCAACCCTCTAACCACTACATCGCACTACCTCTGACTGGGCTTGCGTTCCTGGTGGGTGGCATCTGACTGGTGCCTGGAGGAAATGGGCTACTTGGTCTGATTCATACGGTCTTGAACTTTGCCATAGACAGGAGAGTGGGGACAATTCGCCAGACCTTGCTGCTCACCAATGTCATCTAAAGAGCCTCTTGTATAAAAGACCTGCAGCACAGACCTGCTGGCTTACTCAGAAGGAAGCCCTGCTATGTTCAGCGGGGATTGCTCCCAAGAATGTGTACTTAGAGTTGCACTCTCAAGCTGTTTCAAAATAGGGGCTTGAATTGGCACCCTGATTCCTCCTCCCCCATTCTTGCACTGTATGTTTACTTCCTGCACTGGTATTCCTCCTTCTTTCTATCACTCCAGCACAAAAGCGAAACAACCTGGAGTCTGAGATCCAGAGGAGTTAGCCGTGTTAGTCTGTAGTAGCAAAATAGAAAAGAGTCCAGTAGCATCTTTAAGACTAACCAACTTTACTGTAGCGTAAGCTTTTGAGAATCACAGTTCTCTTCTTCAGATGCATCTGACGAAGAGAACTGTGATTCTCGAAAGGTTATGCTACAGTAAAGTTGGTTAGTCTTAAAGGTGCTACTGGACTCTTTTCTAACCTGGAGTCTGATACCCTGTTGAGTTGATAGCGTTGGGGCTACCCCCCGCCCCAGGCCATCCCAACCCCAAGCAAAACCCGTACGGTTGCCAGCTCCAAGTTGGGAAATTCCTGGAGATTTTATTTGGGGGGGGGTGAATCCTGGAGAAGGCAGGGTTTGGAGAGGGAAAGGATGTCAGCATGGAATAATTCCATAGTGTCCACCATCCAAAGCAGCCATTTTTTCCAGGGGAATTGATCTATGTTGATCAATATGTTGATCAATTAGATCAATATGTCTATTGATCTAATTGATCCTGGAGATCAGTTCTAATTCTGGGAGATCTCCAGCTACCACCTGGAGACTGGCAACCCTAAGCAAGTGGTGGCCCTCATTCCATGTGGGGTGGGTGGTAGCAGCAGCTGCTACTACAAGCCAGTGGCCCAAGCCCTGCAAAGTCGCATGGGGCTGGCGGGACAGGCTGTTTCTCCTTTGGGACAAGGTAAGGTCTTTTCTCAGGCCATTTTTGGAAAATTCCCAGAAATTTGGGAGATGGAGGCTGGGGAGGGCAGGGTTTGGAGATGGGAGGGACCTCAGCAAGGTATAATACCACAGGACCATCCCTCCAAAGCTGCCATTTTCTCCAGGGGAACTGATCTTTATTGCCTGATACTCCGTTGTGATTCCGGAGGATCTCCTCTTACCACCTGCATGCAGAAAACCCTTTCCACCCCTGAGAACAGCAATTTCTCCAGGCCTCTCATACAAACCTCAGCTTCCCTTTCTCTACAAAGCTGTGCTGTAATACTACAGCAAGGCTCAGCAGGAAAAGGCCTCTAAAGACCTAAAATTGCCGGAGGGCAAATGGCATGTGGCCATGAGTGGCCCTGTGCCATTTTGAAACCAAAGCTTAGCTTTGTCCTCTCCTCGTACAAGCTAAAGTCACCTGCGGCCAATCCACAGTCCCCCATATATATTGGAAATTGCAATGTCTGGTGTACTGCAGCAGCAATGGGAAGACGAGCCTTCTATGCAGGGGGCAGCAAGGATCACTTAGGACAGTGAGAGCAGCATCTCTCTTGTTTCCTGGGGGTCATTTCCTTGTCTTATCTCCTATTGGGCTAAACAGGGCAATATCCTGCTTCTTCTCTCTCCTGCCTTATTCACTTCTCTCTACAAGATGTGGTCAGATAGCGAGGACTCTGTTCTTATCTCTCCTCTTCACTCTCAATTATGTATTTCTCAAATAAACTTTTTGCCTCTTTAATCAGCGCAGCGTCACTTCTCTGCTCTGTTTACACTATGAGCCAAGCTACACGTGACGAATGACACTTGCCTGGCAAGTGAACAGACTCACGTGTATTCCTCCCTGTTCACTTGCCATTCACTTGCTCTCCATTTGATCAAGTGGCATGCAAGTGAACGGCAAGTGAACAGGGAGGAATACACGTGAGTCTGTTCACTTGCCAGGCAAGTGTAGTTCTTCACTTGTAGCTTGGCTCTCAGCTAACTATATAAACCAGGTTTTGTTTTTCTCCAGAGTTAAAGGGAAAGCCCTAGGAATGCTTTGATTCTTCTGAATGGTCCAAATACACAAGCTTGCCCACACAATCCCATGTGTCCCCTTTAGAACATCTGGAAAAGGCTCTTAGATGCTTCATAGATATTATTTTGTAAATCTTAAGACAGCCTTGGAAGGTAGGCCAGTAATATTGTAGAACAAGCGTCTGCAACCTATGGCTCCAGAGCCAATCATGGCTCAGTATGGAACCAAACTGGGCTCTTTGAAAAAAGAAATCTTTTAAATTTATATATAGCAGAGGGGTATGCTAAAATAACTAGTTTGTGAAGGGAATGGTAGGAAAAGATTTTATTGTGGGACTAGAGGGTTTCTTAGAGATACTTTACAGAAAGGGAAATAATAGAGGTAAACAATTGCCAGTTATCCAAGCCTGGGCCATGGGCAGCTCTATGCTCATTTACTAAAACAATTGGCCGGGCTGTTCCTGTTTATATTTATAAATTATTGACCTCATGCGTGCAACTTCCTAATAAAGGAGTCACAACAAAGAGTGTTCAGCCTGTGGAATTTTTGTGTGTTATTAATTACCATGTCAATGATCAGTGAAGTTGTTGCATATTTTAGTTATGCAACTGGGCTTTTTAATACTGGCTCTTTGTTGATCTCATACTCTAGTTTTAGTGTAGTTTGGCTCTTTGCTAATAAAAGGTTGCTGACTCTTGGTGTAGGAATTGCTGGTGTTCAGAGAAAGGCTTAGCAAATGGTGGCAGTAGTGTGATTTGAATCAGGGCCTTCCTAGGGATGTCAGATCCCCAGCGGGGGCATGGGATCCCCCCCTCCCCCCACACCCCACCCCACTTACCTGACCAGCAAGGGGGTGCACACCAAGATTGTGGCCGTTTTTGTGAGGATCGGGCCCATTTTGGGCCACTGCGGAGTGCAGGAGCACTCCTGCACTCCACAGCACCTCAAAATGGGCCTGATCCATGCCAAAACGGGCCCGTTTCAGGTGCTGCAGAGCGCAGGAGTGCTCCTGCACTCCACAGCGCCTCAAAACGGGCCCAATCCATGGGTGCATTTTGGGCTGCTATGGAGGGCAGGAGCATTCCTGTGCTCCGCAGCAACCCCCAACCCAAGCCCCTGCAGAGTGTGGGCGTGCCCCCAGGGCTGCGTGATGACGTCACTTCCCACGCTCGCTCCCCCCCCTCAAAGGTAAGAGCCAGGCCCCAATCCCCCGCTGGGAGATTGAGGGAGCCTGGCAACCCTAGGCCTTCCTGACTCACAGCTCATTCTCTTGCCTATGCTGCTGCATCTATAGGTTTGCCAACATCGGATTAGGAAATTCCTGGATATTTGGGGTGAGCTTAGGAAGGGTCCTCAGTGGGGTATAATGCCATAGAGTCCACCCTCCAAAGGAGCCATTTTCTCCAGGAGAACTGATCACTGTAGTCTGGGGATCAGCTGTAATTCTGGGAGGTCTTCAGGCTCCACCTGGAGGTTGGCAACTCTATGCACTTGTCCTCTCAGTAGCTGTAAAATGACTCAAGGACAAGAACTTGAAATAGGGACGGCTGCTTTTAACTGGAAGCTGAATCATCTTCCAATGAAAAGAGCCGTCCCAATTCCATCTGGTTGTTCCTAACTCATTTCTTAGCTAAACCTCCCAAATGACCTTCCCCCAGCACTTGTGGAAGAGAAAATTACGAGAAAATTGCATTTTCCATTTTGGGGACACAACATGATTTGTTATACTTCCTATTCCAAATCACATGACTGCGAACCAAACAAAAGGCTCATGGGCCAGAAGTTTAATAAGTTTGCTGCTGTTTGGATTAGCTGGGTGGTTTGTTTGACTACCCAATGGTCTCGGATGCAGTTACTAGGATGTATGAGTAGAAAAGCAACAGAAAAGAGCAGGATGTGGCAAGTGGGATAGCTAGAAGGAAATGAAGCTCCTTGGTTCTTTTTTTTCTTTATATGTATCTTTTCTGTTCTGTTTGTATGGTCTGTTACTGTTGTTTGCCTGCTAGCCGATTCTATTTGGCTAGTTTCTTGTCTTTTGAATTAAAATGGTCTTTATTTAAACTATAAGTCACACACCACAACACAATAAACAACCAACATAGAGAACAAGAAAAAAACACACAATTTTAAACATAACACACTAACAATACATATATCTATAACATTAAGAGGAAAAGAAAAAAAGAACCCCCCCCCCTAAATTACACTACAAGTTGAGTTCTGATTTTCTCTGCAACAAGTATATATTATTTCTAGAGTCCCACTAAGTTAGTCACAAAACCCCTCTTTTTTCTATCATTCCTGTTTCTTAATCCATAAATCCTAATATCATCAAATCCTTGTTATCAAATAGTCAAAAAGAGTTTGTTGTCTATAGCCATAGGCCGTCACAATTCACCAAACATTGACTAATAATTAAATCCCTTATCACAGTTTGTATAGGTTACTAAAATTAATTAAAACAATACAGTATGCCAAACTATCCCAGGAGTCACAAAACAGCCTCATTCAGTACCAAGACCCTTGTTATCGATTTCATGGAAAAATCTATTCACGGTTTCCATTCAGTCAAGAAGTTAACTAATGTCCTTTCTCTAACTAATGCAGTAAGTTTTGTCATTAATGCAAACTCCAAAACTTCTGTCAACCATTCCTCCACTGTAGGCAATGTTGTAGTTTTCCACTTTTGTGCAAAAAGTACTCTCACTGCTGCAATAAAGTATAAGAGCAGTGTTCTAAAACTTTTTTCCAACTGGCTGTCCATTATTCCCAACAGAAAAGTCTCTGGTTTCAGCTGAAGTTTAATCTTAAAAATCTTCTGAATCGATGATTGTATCAGCAACCAAAAACTCTTTGCTTTCTTACATGTCCACCACATATGAAAAAATGTCCCTTCTTGTTTAGCACATGTCCAACATACATTTGACGCCCCCTTATACATTCTAGACAATTTTTCAGGAGTCATATACCAACGATACCAACATTTTGTAAAAAAAATCTTTAATACTGGAGCTTAATGTAAATTTCAGCCCTCTTGTTCACATATTTTCCCATTGCTCATTAACATATAATATACTACTTGGCTAGTTTTTGAGTGATTGTATATTTATGTCTTGTCTTCCTTTTTTTGTTTCTGTTTTATAAAACTCTTAATAATAAAAAAAGGAAATGAAGCTCTTGGAATGCAATCCCAGCCGAAAGGAAAAGTTTGCTTATCTGATCTATGTGAATTCCAAACGCGGGTGTGGGTTCACTACTATGCCTGCTTACTTGGAAGTAGTCCACTGATGCGGGAGGCTTTACTCTCCGGGAAATGAGCTGATGATTGCAGCTGTCAACATTGCAAGTTGATGTGCCCTTACTGAGATGCAAATCCCATTGAGCAAATGGGAGTTCCAAGTAAATGTGGTTTGTGACTTTAGTAAAGAAGTGTCAGGCGGATATTAGACATGTGCAACTTTCCTGTTTCTCCAAAAAAGGGAGATCTTGAGGGATATAATAATAATATAAATGTGCTTGAAACTGGTTGAAATATATCGTGCTGATTAAATGGGAGTCTCGAGGCTAAAATCATTAGCTTGCTGGCTGACCTTGGGCCTCACTCTTGACCTAACCTACCCAACAGGGTTGTTGTGTGAATAAAATGGAGGGGAGAATGACGTACTTAGTGGCTTAAAGGAAAGTAAGACTAGAAACTATGTACTAAATAAACATTTTATTGCAGCAAAAGCTTTTTGATGCCTCGAGGCCACTTTTTCAGGTGGGGGAAGAGCTTAGTTTTCTAAAAGAGAAAGATATGAGAGCTCAAGCCAGTTCCCTTTGGCAACTCTGGGTTGGGCAACTCTGAGTTGAGAAATTCCTGGAGATTTTGGGAGTGGAGCCTGGGAAGGGTGAGGTTTGGGGAGGGGCGGAGAGCTCAGTGGTGATGTGATACGATGGAGTCCACCCTTCACAGTAGCCATTTTCTCCACAGGAACTGATCTCTTTAGTCTGGAAATCAGTCATGAATTCAGGAGAACTCCAAACTCTACCTGGAGGCTGGCAACCCGAGGCCAGCATCTGTGGGGACTCTCACACAGAAAAGACTCTGCTAGAATAAATGTGTCTTAGGGCCAAGCTACACATGACGAATGACACTTGAACGGCAAGTGCATTTCTCCCTGTTCACTTGCCCTCCACTCAATCCACTTGCCGTTCAAGTGTCATTCGTCATGTGTAGCTTGGCCCTTAGTCCTGCAGGGCCCAGACCTGGATATGTTCCTCCAGGGCAGCTTTGCTTATCTGAACAGGGTCTCCTGCAGGTGCCATGGGCGAAACCAACAGCTGCCTGTACACAGGTTTTCTCTGTGGTGGCCCCTGCCCTGTGGAACGGCCTGCTTGAGGCGGTCAGGAGAGCCCCCACTCTCCCGGCTTTCTGCAAATGATGCAAAACTGAATTATTCAAAAGGGCTTTTTTACTCAGATAGGAAGGCTGATTGTAAGAAGGTGGTCACAAAGAGATGCTTTACTAACAAGTTAGGGACCATAGACTTCATCACTATGTTGCCTTGTGTCCTATCTCCAAAGGAGTTAGCCGTGTTAGTCTGTAGTAGCAAAATAGAAAAGAGTCCAGTAGCACCTTTAAGACTAACCAACTTTATTGTAGCACAATCTTTCGAGCGCCACAGCTCTCTTCGTGCATGCATCTGACGAAGAGAGCTGTGGTTCTTGAAAGCTTATGCTACAGTCAGGGGTCATTTCGTAGAAAAAGAGCTGGAGGAACTCATTAGCATAACTAATTAGCATATGCCATGCCTCTTGCCATCACCAGAAGTGTGTCATTAGTATAACTGATTTGCATATGCCACACCCCCTGACATCACCTATTCTGGCTGTTTTGGACCCAATCCTGGACATTCAGGGCCGAAATTGGGCCCAAAATGGCAAAAAAGGGCTGGAAATGGCTGAAAAGGGGCCCAAAATAGTCAGGATTGGGCCGCTGATGAGCAGGAGAGTGATCCACCACCCATCAGGGGCCCGATCCGGGCCGTTTCAGACCCAGTCCAGGCTGAAATGGGGCCAAAATGGTTGAGAGTCAGGTGGGCGGGACCACCTGACATGTAACCTCTTTGGGGAACTACCAGAACTGCGTTCCTGTGAGTTCCCCTTGAAATGAGCCCTGGCTACAGTAAGGTTGGTTAGTCTTAAAGGTGCTACTGGACTCTTTTCTATTGTGTCCTATCTGTTGCTTTAAGTGTGTTCTCCTATGTGCTACTTGTGCTTTAAGTATGATCCTACTGGGTAGTTCTCTTTTGTCTAATGTCAGTTCTAGAATTGCTTATGCTCTGTTTCAGCTTTTCTTCCACTCTGTATTGTGTTTTTGCTAACGTTATGTCTTTGTAAACTTGCATTTATTTACCCTATGGCATTGTTTATGGAAATGTCCTTGATATTGATTGAACTAATCTCACCGCTATGTAGTCTGCTTTGAGTCTCAGTGAGAAAGGCAGACTATAAATTACATCAATACAAATAAATAAAAATAAAAGCAGACAAGCCCAGTCTCATCAGATCAAGGAAGCTAAGCAGGGTCTGTCTTGGTTAGTAATTGGATGGGAGACCTCCAAGAAAAACAAGGTTTGCTATGCAGAGGAAGGAAATGACAGATGGCCTCTGTTAGTCTCTCTGCCTTGAAAACCCCAGCAGGAGTCACCATAAGTCAGCTATGACTCGAAGGCACTTTCCATCACAACCAGACCTGCTGCTACTCCTCTATAAGCATCCATGTAAGTAAATCCTTAGCACATCTGTGCAAATTAGTTCAATGTGCATAATGCAGACCAGACAGTGGGAGGGTGGGGGAGGCCACAGAGGGTGAGAGGTGCAGGCTGAGTGCAAGGCTAAATTTAAGATTTGAACCCAGGACTTAAGTAACCTTGGGCTAGTCACAGCTCCCTCAGAGCTCTCTCAGCCCCACCCACCTCACAGGGTGTTTTGTTGTGGAGATAATAATGACATACTTTGCAAACGGCTCTGAGGGGGCATTAAGTTGTCCTGAAGGACAGTATATAAATCAAATGCTATTATTATTATGTCATTATTATTCCCACAACAATAATCAGCCTGTGAGGTGGGTGGGGCTGAGAGAGCTCTGAGAGAGCTGTGAGCCAACTGGCTTCGAGCGGAGGAGTGGGGAAATCAAACCTGGCTCTCCAGATTACAGTCCTGCCGCTCTTAATCACTACACCAAACTGGCTTCGCCCTTCAAGAGAGGGAAACGCAACTCGACTCAGCCAGAAATGGCGATTCCCTTTCTGCCTTTGGGGGCCACGCCAAGGGGGAACGTGGCTAGCCCCGCTCTCGGCCAGCCCGGCGCAGCGCTCGCCTGCGCGCTCCAGCTGCAGCCCCGACGCCGGCTCGGCTCGGCTCAGCTCCTCCCCTGGGGGGTGTCCGGGCAGCCGGAGGAGGAAGCTGCAGCCGCCGCGGCGGAGAAGAGGAGGCGATTCCCATGGCGGAGCAACGCGCCTGGCTGGCGCCCGGCAGGTAGGAGCGGCGAAGCGCCCGGGCGTGCGGGACTCGCGGCTCGGAGGGCTGGAGACCGCGCGCGTTCGCCGGGGAGGGCGAAGGAGGGAGCCCCGTCTGCGCGCCTGGGGCGGCTCGGAGCCCCCTGCGCGCCCAACCTGGGAAGCTCCGAAGCGCCCGCGGGTCCCGGCTTGGGGAAGCAGGTTGACTCAGCGGCCCGCGAGAAAGCCCGCCTGGGACGGGCGCGCTCCCGAAAGCTACCGCGGGGGTCCCCTGGAAGCGCCCGCAGGCGGAGAGCGGCTTTGTCGAAGAGGGCGCGCGTTCGAGCGCTTCTTTGGGAGTCCAGCCGTCTGGTGGGCAAGATGGGTGTGTGTGTGTGTGTGAGTGTAGGGGTGGTGGTGGTCTGTGGAACACGGAAGCTTGCTTCCGAGTAAGCCTGCAGGCGAGCGGGTGGATGGGTTGCCAACTTCCGAATCGTCCCCCTGCTCCTGTGACTTTTGCCTGCTAGCAGGGGGTTATGCTCCTGTCGGGTCATGCAAAATTTTCAGGCGCTGCTCTTTGAAGGCATCTAGCTTGCGTGTCTCTTTCCTGGTCACTTTATTAATTTGCTTCCTTTGCGCCTTGCATTTCTCCCTGGGGACCTAGAGTAACTTGCATGATTTTCCTTTCCTCCAGTTTACTCTCACAACACCCCTGTGAGGTAGGTTAGGCTTAGAGCGTGTGACTGGCCTGAGGCCACCAGTGAGCTTCCATGGCTGACTGTCTGTCTGCACAAGACATCTTAAACGGGGACGCTGAAGTGACTTACCTTATGTGTGGTCTTATATGCAGGTGTACTCTGTCTCCCTAGCGGTGCGCATGTATCCACAATGGGAGAACAAGTGTGAGATCTTTCACTTGATCCTACTCTTGTAAGATGTCTTGCGTAGAGAGATGAGTGAGGATTTGAACCTGGCCTCCCAGATCCGAGGCTGACACTGAATGTGTCTTCCTCTTTAAGGCCTGTGGGCCTTTCCTTCCTTGGGAAAGAGCTGCAAACCCCAGCGAGCGAGCTGTGTGCCAGCCTCTGGCTTCCTCCAGCCTCTGCTTTTTCTAACCACCAGCTGGCTGTGGTGATGGATTGATTGGGGAAGAAGCACGCAAGCGGAAAGCCCACAGCTCAGGGACTAGAAGCTCTGCTGTGTCGGAAAATTTGTGGAGAGGCTGCCAATGTTGGGGGGGGGGGGAGCTATAAAGGTGGCAGTTGGCCAGTAAGATAGCCAGCTTTTTCTAAGCCTGGCTCCTGTGTCTCTGATAGCAGCCCCATATGTAGAATTTCAGCAGGTAGAGTTGCTTCCCAGCTATCTCCATGCCAGCATTGCCGTCTAATTTCTACTTGCAGGGTTGCTGTGAAAGGGACAGGAGCAAGGATAGGGCGAAAATGATGGCAACCTTGTTCCCCTCTGTTGCTAGCAATTGAGTTGCCAACTGGCTGAAATCTAGCTCCTGCAACCTCCTGGCCTGCTTTAGTGTGCTCTACTATGATGCAAAATAAAACAGCAGTTTCACGGTAATTAAAGATGAACAAAAAAAATTTCAGCAGATGCTTTCGGGAGGTGTTCCTCATCCATTTGGAATTTATTACAAGGCTGAAACCAGCAGCCGGTGATTTCCGAAAGCATGGAGATGGGCTCCATTATCTGTTCGGTTCCTTTAGTCCACTTTGCCATGGGTGGCTTTTGGGATACCATAGAACCCCTGGACAATCTTAAGGTTGTGTCATTTCAATCTGAAGTGCAAAGAGTGATTCCACCCCCCCCTTCTATCGAGCTCTGACTTGTATGAAACTAAGGGGACAGTTCAGTTCAGAGTTAATTGTACGTATAGCCATAGGCTGTCATAAAACTACAAAAAAACCATTAGATAAGATAAAAATTGGGTAAAATACAATTATATATACAATACGTATTTACCAAAACTTGGGGAAAATTGCATTAAAATGGACATTGATTAAAACCAGAAATCAGTGTTAACTGCAAGTTCAAGTAACAACTTCTTTCTTGGCTGCATTAGACTTAAGTTTCTGGTGGGATTTTTGTCTGGTCTAAGCTTATACACAGACACGGAGAAAATCTCATTTTTGCTTTTTAATGTTGATGCGTACGTTTCATATAGTGTTTCACTTTTTGCCTTTGCTGCTATGCAGATAAGGTCAAAGGAGGGGAGAGAAATGTGTATTCTATGACTTGCGGGCTTTTTGCAAGGGCAATGAAAACCCACAAGCATTTTACCTTTGCAGATTTCACGTGCAGGGGGGCATCTTATGGTTCTGGTCAAAGGCTGTTTTGTGGCCTTGAAGAGCATCCTCAGGAAACAACTGTGGTTTGGACAAAGCAATACGAGTGAGCCTTTGGTAGAGCAATTTGATATGATAGCCTAAGAGACTTGCAGTGTTCAGCTCAGTGGGGTGTATCGTGTGTGTGGTAGGGCCATAGGTACAGTCGGCCCACCTGGACAACTGGATTGTCGCACTCACGACTTTTCCACCACATGCTTTTAAATCTGGGACATGACAGCTTTTATTTTAAGAACGAGATCTTATTTTTAGAACAGGGACACTTTTGGATTAAAGGGGAAAAAAATACCAGCGGTGATTTGTGCTCCCTAAAATTGGGAATGCTCCAACTGGCAACCCCTGACGTTCTGGGCCACGATTCTATCTAGCTTAAGGTGTCTTTTTCATGCTTACGGCCACCTGAAATAAATCTCCCATGGCCTTGAAGCATGTCAGACTGCTTAAAAGGTACTAAGAGGTAAGTTGCTTATTTAAGAAGCTTAGAAGTAGGTGAACGCGTCTGAACTTAAAATAGCACTTCTTGTTTAGCGGACGAAGGCTTTTGATTCTTCATGTTGGATTTTTTTGGTGGACTGACATGGCTGCTAATGATCTCTAACAGCTCATGAATGCCAGATGTGGGAAAAGGGCTTTAGGAAATTCTGTCGGCCATGGGAGACAGCATAGTATAGCGGTTAGAGTATCAAACAAGGATTTGGGTTAGAATCCTGTCACTACGATGGAAGCTGACTGGGTGATCTTGGGCCAATCAGTCAGTCTTAGCCTACCTGGCAGGGTGGTTTTTATGAGGATGAAAGGGTAGAAAGAATATTGTGGATAAAATGGAGGATGATGATATAAGCTGTCTTCCTGTTGGGGAGAAATCGGGGTATAAATAATAACAAGGAAATAATCTGTGAGATTCTCTCCACCCATTTCTCGGAAGCCCCATCTAGAAATATGGCAGGTCCAGCTATAAAAGAAGACTGAGGGCCAAGCTACAAGTGATGAATGACACTTGCCTGGCAAGTGAACAGACTCACGTGTATTCCTCCCTGTTCACTTGCCATTCACTTGATCAAGTGGAGCGCAAGTGGAGCGCAAGTGAACAGGGAGGAATACACGTGAGTCTGTTCACTTGCCAGGCAAGTGTCATTCATCACTTGTAGCTTGGCCCTGATTGTGCCCTGAAAAGGCTGTGCAACCATGTTGGTCCACTCAAAATCCAAGAACAAAATCTATGTAAATCCCGTTTTTAAGGAACAACCAAATTGATCCCAAACGTGACCCGAAACAGCTCAATTTTCCGAGTGACTGCCCTACTCATATGTTTGCCTGGAAACTTTGTACTGACAGAGAGTGGAACGTCAAAGCATTAGCTTAAAGTGTACTAAATCATTGTAAGAGATTACATTGTTTCAAAAAACATATGAGCAAGTGCCAAGATTTTATCAGTCGTCCAGGCCCTCGGCCTTTGTGTGCCGGGACACTGGGAACAGGTGGCTTTTAAAAACTTGGGCCAAATGGCTAGAATTCTGCCACCAGCCTTCTTTCACAAGGATGCTTGCTGGGGTACGCTTCTGGAGAAATGAGCTCTGTTTTTTCTCATCTATATGCTTGGCGTGCTCACCTGCTTGTTGCTGTGTCCACACCAGAGGTGGCACTCTGAAACAAGCCGCTTCTCCCACTTTGAAGAGAGGTGTGTGAATCCAAGGGCAGGTGTAACGGATACCTAGGCGAGGTGTGCCGTGCCTCACTCAAGGACTGAAAACTGGTGCACGAGCAGTTCTCGGGATTCAGGGATTTGTGATCTATGCTGAAGGCGCATGGCTCAGTTATGTAGGCTGTGGATCTAAGGGCCAAGCTACGCATGACGAATGACACTTGAACAGCAAGTGTATTTCTCCCTGTTCACTTGCCCTCCACTCAATCCACTTGCCGTTCAAGTGTCATTCGTCATGTGTAGCTTGGCCCTAAGTGGGATAATGATAACATTATGATAACATTCGACTTATATACTGCCTTTCAGGACATCTTAACACCCGCTCAGAGCGGTTTACAAAGTATGTTATTATTATCTCCACAACAACAAACACCCTGTGAGAGGAGTGGGGCTGAGAGAGCTCCTAGAAGTTGTGACTGACCTAAGGTCACCCAGCTGGCTTCAAGCGGAGGAGTGGGGAACAAAACCTGGCTCTCCAGATTAAAGTCCTGCTGCTCTTAACCACTACACTAAAGTGATGATGCATGGTCTGTTATGGGCCATAGCTGCTGGAGAAAGGGGGCAGAACACCTCTCAGCTGTTCTCTGAGCTGAGAAGCAGTGCTCTGACCTCCTCCCCGATAGGAAATGTGTCAGTTGCATTGGTGGGGCTTGAGTTCAAAATGCAAGCCCCTGGGTTGCATCTGGGAAGATTTGGCAGAGGTGGACACCGAGCCAGAATCTCCCTCCCTCATCCTCGTAGGAGGGGAGCTGTGCATGGCACATCATGTATTTTATTGAATTATTCCCTTGCATTTCTCCCACAGCAGCTTACATTGTTCTCTTCTCCTTCCTTTTATTCCCACCACAACCTTGCGAGGTTGGTTAAGCGGAGAATGTGTGACTGGCCCAAGGTCACCCAGCAAGCTTCCATGGCAGAGGCGGGATTTGAACCTGGTTCTCTCAGATTCTATTGTGACAACCTAACCACTACATTACCCATGTGTGGTCCAAGTCTGCGTGCATTTGTACCCATGATCTATTCCATAGTAAAATATGCCTCTTCTGTGGCATCTAGTCATCTCCAGAGATTTGTTCACAAAAAGTGAAAGTAGAGGTAGGGGGCTAAAATATCTTGGGGGGGGGTAAGCTTCCAGGCCCCAGGGCTGCCCCTTTCCCTGCATCATTGAAAGGTGACCACTTATGCCCCAGTTTGGTTGGCACATTTCCTTTCTAAATGGTTGCTTCTCCATATTGAGGATAGCCAGACCTGTTGCACTTCAGCCTGCCACACAGCTAAAAAATCTACAGAAGTCTTGGAGGAAAGGTGGCAGCCTTGCTGGAATAGCAGAGGAATGGTGCTGGAGGAATGAAAAGAGGCAAATGTTACGGCAGGTTTGATTTAAGCTGTTGCTTGTCTCCTGAAACAGAGGTGCAGGGAGAGACCTGTTTACCCTGTTTTGGCATTTCAGCGGTGGCACCACTGTGATGGGGAGGTGCCAGCTTAATCCCAAGCTTGGGATGGTAGGATACTTGAATGTGCTCTTGTGCAACTCTCCTTCATCCCACAGTACACAGTGGCAAAGCCGTTTAGCATCTCGCCTTTCTTTATTTGCACCCTTAGTGTGTCCCTTCTCCAGTATCTCCTCCTGGAATGCAAACTGCGGCCCACTGTCTTAATTGGAAATGCATCATTTTACGTTATATGTTTGTTTATGTTATTTATAGTCTGCCTTTCTCACTAAGACGCAAGGTGAATCGCGCTGGGTAAGTCAATAACCATCAACAGCAGGGATATTCGATTAACAATGCATAGGATATGCGGATGCAAATTTGCAGAGATTTGAGACGATGCAGACATCTGATACAGTGATGAAATAATGCTGGAACAGAGCACACGCCGTTCTAAACCTGACACATTAAACAAGGCAGAAACAACTGGCAGTACATAGTAGTCTAGTCTATAGTGCTTGGGGAAAGGTGCATTCCTCCTTCGGTTACATCATTGCAGAGGAAATGAGAGCAGAAAATTTACAGCGCCCGTCTTAAGTGCAGTTATACCCTCTGAAGGCCGTCAAGGTCAGCGGGCTTAGAAGGGGGGCTGCTGTTTTGCACTGCACGGTGAGGCTGCAATCTGACCGGCATTTTCCTGGGAGAACCCCCCCCCCATTTACTTCTGAGGAGACCTGCTTAGGCTTGCTCTCTGACTTGCAAATGCAGGTTGTGATGTTAAAGTGTTGGTTACTGATGCCCGATCTTGATGCGTAGTTACCTTCTCAACAAGGATTTTGAGATATTTGAGAGATTCATTTATACCTTGACTTTCTCTTCAGTGAGAAACCAAAAAGTGGCTTACATTGTTCTCCTCTCTTTCTCTGTTATCCTTACAACAACCCTACGAGGTAGGTTAGGCTGAGCGTTCAGCCCAAACTTCCATGGTAGAGTGGAGAATCAAATCCGGCTCTCCCAGATTCGACACTCTAACCACCACCAGGGCTGGATCTAGAATTGCTGGTGCCCAGAGCAACCCTAGTCTGACCCCTCGCGCGCACATGCAGCACAGCGCGCACGCTCCTGGCGCTGCGTGATGACGTCACTTCTGTGACATCATCACGCAGGGTGGAGCATGCCACCCGTGTGGTGCACTGGTGGAGGCAGTGTGCAGAGCTGGGAAGCTGCCTGCGCCATTCGCCTCCACGCAGGACAGGGGGTGGCCAGCTGCCCCCTGTCTTGCAGGGCAGGCAAATGGCGTGGGCAGCCTCGCAGCCCCCTGTGCTGCCTTTTGCCTGCCCTACATGACAGGGGGCACACAGCAAGGCGGCTGCCCCCTGTCCTGCGGGGCAGGCGAAAGGCAGTGCGGGGGGCTGGGAGGCTGCCTGCGCTGCCGCCTGCACACTCCTGGCAGCTGGCAGCTGCTCCTGGCGCCCCCTCCCTGGCGGCACTGGGGGCAGACTACCCCCCTGTCCCCCCTCGATCCAGCCCTGACCACCACATCACGCTGGCTAGTTCTGTAGCCCTGAAATTAGTTCAGCTTATACCTGTTTTTTGCTTCTTGCAAGAAAAAAATCAAGTGGCTGATGGGCTCCAGCAGAGAATTTTGTAACGTGTAGGTCCCTAGCGGTAATGGTGTGTGTACGTTCCTTCCTGTGTCTCCTCTGGGGGAGATCTTCTTGCAAACAACCGTGGCCTCATTAAATCGCCCAGTTATTTAGACTAATGAATGGTGTCTAGAGAGACCAGTTCTGCCATCAAACAGACTTAGGTTCAGGCTGCTTGGACCAGGTCTAGCTCGTTTCATTTGCACAGTGTCCTTCATCCCCCCTCAATATTTGAAAATCACTTGCCCTCAAACTTGATATTTATTGCATGCAAATGATCATCAGATATGAGGGAGGTTCTGCACATTTTAATAGCTGGGCAAAGGAAAGAATTTTAGTCGCTTCTCATCCGGCATCTAAGTGGGAGGTTTGGTAGAGTCAGGGCTTTTTTTCAGCAGGAACACGGTGGAACGGAGTTCCGGAACCTCTTGAAAATGGTCACATGGCCAGTGGCCCCACCCCCTGATCTCCAGACAGGGGAGTTGAGATTGCCCTCCACGCCGCTCAGCTGAGTGGTGCGGAGGGCAATCTAAACTCCCCTCTGTCTGGAGATCAGGGGGTGGGGCCACTGGCCATGTGACCATTTTCTCCGAGGGCAACTCATTGAGTTTCACCACCTCTTTTCCCAGAAAAAAAGCCCTGGGTAGAGTCCCAAACATAAGAGAATAAGAGGTGCCTGGCTGGATCAGATCTGCCTAGTTCAGCATCTTGATTAGGGTTGCCAGTTCCAAGTTGGGAAATTCCTAGAGATCTGGGGGATGAAACCTGGAGAAACCTGGAGAAAGTGGGGTTTGGAGAGGGAAAGGACCCTGGTATGTCATAATTCCATAGAGCCCACCCCCGAAAGTAGCCATTTTCTCCAGGTGAACTGATCTCTGTGGCCTGGAGACCAGTTGTAATTTCGGGAGGTCTCCAGCCACTACCTGGAGGCTGGCGACCCTAATCTTGATTCCAACAGTGACCAACCCTTGAGGGCCAATTATAACAGTTTAGTTAGTTATTTTAGTTTATTCAATTTTTAGCCTGCCCTCTCTGCAAGCAGGCTCAAGGCGGCTTACAACAATGATAAAATACATACAAAGATATAGAGAGAAGAAAATCGAGAATCAATAAATATACAATATAAAATGGAAGTTAACAGTATCAATTAAGGTTGCCAGGCCCCCTCAACCTCTGGGTGCAGGATAGAGGCCTGGCACTTACCTTGGGGGAGAGGGGTGCATGCGTGTGAAGCGTGCGCCGGTGCGCAGCCCCTTGGAGCATGTCCAGGCTCCACAGGGGCTCAAAACAGGCCCAATCCGTGCTGAAATGGGCCCATTTTTGAGGTGCTGCGGAGCGCAGGAGCACTCCCGTGCTCCGCAGCGGCCCCAATCCGGGCCAAACGGGCCCGATCCCAGTGGCTGCTGTGCACGGGAGTGCACAGCACCACAGGGGAGCCCGTCGGGAAGGTGTGCCCCCCCCCGGGGGATCCCTAGTTTCAATCTAGATTATGGCATCTAAAATACAAATCAGATAAGATACTCGAAGCATTGTGGGGCTAGACAAGTAGATAAGGATCTGCCAAGATCTAAACAGCAGAAAACAGAACAGAACCAGAGCAAGAGAAGCCAGCAGGACAATTTGCCGTGCCTTAGCTGCAGCCATAGACCTTGCGGAACATCTCCCTTTTACAGTTCCGGTGGAACGGCAACAGATCCCGCAGGGCCTGGATCTCCGCAGGGAGAGCATTTCACCAGGTCTTCCTCAGGGACTAAAGGGCGCTGGTTGTGGTCGAGGCTTAGAGGTCAGGACTTTCTCCTGATGTTGCCTCCTAGCCGGCGAAGGGGGGTTTCCAGAAAAATCTGAACCGGAAATTTTTCCAATTCAAATAAACCATTTTAGGTATTTAAATAATGTTAGCAGAAGCAAAGACAACACGTACATGCCAGGGACATGTACAGACGCGGGAGTTTGTCCGTGCTTCATATCCCACCCTGGCTCATCTAACATGATTTATTTGCAGTGCAATAGCACCGACACCTGTATTTGCATACATCGGGTGGAAATTTTTCCATGGAAAAATATAGCACTGGAAAATGTTCCGCTCCAAATCACAGCTCCCGACACTGGTATTCAAGACATACTGCCTCTAACAACAACAACATTTATAATGATAATGATGATAATAATATATCGCCCTTCAGGATAACTTAACGCCACTCAGAGCAGTTTACAAAGTGTGTTATTATTAGCCTCATGACAGTCACCCTGAGAGAGCTCTGAGAGAGCTGTGACTGACCCAAGGTCACCCAGATGGCTTCAAGCAGAGGAGTGGGGAATCAAACCCGGCTCTCCAGATTAGAGTCCTGCTGCTCTTAACCACTTCCCCAAACTGGCTCTCTAGATTTGGATAGCCCTCTTCATGAATCTGTCTGATTCCTCCTTTAAAGCTATCCTTGCTGATGGCCATTGCTACATTCATTGGCAGTAAATCCCACAGTTTACAGTGCAATCCTAAATAGAGTTATTCTAGTCTAAGCTCATTGGAATCAATAGGCTTAGACTGGTGTCACTGGTTAGGATTGCACTATAAATTACTCATTGAGTAATCCCTTTTATCTGTCCCAAATCTGTTGCTTGTCTGTGTTTGGATGCCCCTGAATGCTACTATTATATGGAAGAGGGAGAAAAAAAAATGTTCTCATCTGCTGTCTCCATTCCATGCATAAATGTATAAACCTCTTATCATGCAACCCAGTCATCTTTTCTCTAAACTGAACCCCCCACCCCCCACAATATTTCAATCTTTCCTTTTTAGGAAAGGCGTTCCAACCCCTTAATCCCCTTTGTTGCCCTTTTGTGTGCTTTCCCCAGTGCTGCATTTTTTTTTTTTTTTTGGAGATGCTGCAATCAGAACCGCATACAGTATTCCAGCAAGAGTGCATGACTCAGTATGAATTTAGGCAGATTGCAAGAGAGAGGGCAGGAAGGGATGAGCAGATATAATATGCTCAGGATAATGCCAATCAATGCTTTGGGGTCAGGAAGGAATTCCCCTCCAGGCCTTATCGGCTAGGGATCCTGGAGATTTTTTTCCTTCCTCTGGGCACAGAATAGGGGTCACTGGAGAAGTGGCGGGGGGGGGGGGGAGGTAACTGTGAGTTTCCTGCTTTGTGCAGGGAGTTGGACTAGATGACCCTTGGGAACCCTTCCAGCTCCATGTTCCTATTTTAGAAAACTGGCTATTTTATTTTCAGTCCTTTCCTTATAATCCCTAGCAGGGGGTTTGTCTTTTTTTTTTTTTTGGCCACAGCTGCGCTCTGGACCAGCTGGGAGAGTCTTTTCGTCTTCCATCAATCTGTTTCCCCTGTTTCTGGGAGCAAGAGTGTGTGTTTGTGCGTGTTTTGTTTAAAGTGAAATAAGTTCAGTACCTTTCATCTTGAAATTGGGTCAGAGCCTTTAGAGTTTCAGTAGACGTCTGGCAAAAACTCTAACATGATCCATGTTTTGTTCGACTTGCGGTTTCATGATTTGATTTCCTCGGCTTGCCTGGCCCTTAGCTGCAGGCAGGGAAGTGACATTATTTGCCCCTAATCCATTGTTGGAAGACAGTCCAAAGCAGGCCTCTGTTTTCATTCTGAAGAAGGCCTGTGCAATCTCTGAACTTGCTTTAAGCAATCTCTTTGCAATATCCTCTTTGAGATCAGATAGGCTTGTATGGGTGAGGAAACAACACAGCGAAGGGGATGGAAATTCTCCCACTCTTCATCTCAGGATTGTACCAGTTGATGCCAGGTTTTCCTTCCAGCTTCGATTGGCAGCACACTTTTTGTTTGTACGTGTTTTTGCTTAGTTTTCACAAATGTATATCAGACAAGGGATTTTGGTAGGCTCTGCTGGCTTGCAAGGAAGAAAATGCTTATTAGCCTTGGAAAAATGCTTTTTTTCTTGTTTTTGCATCTTGGACTAAAACGCAAGAAGAGAAAGTCGTGTGTGTGTGTTGGGGGGGGGGTTGTACGTGCGTGTGTTAGGTCTAGGAGCAGCAAAACAGTGGGTCTCAAATATCACTTTATTAATTTAGATATTCACCCCCTGCATTTCTCCCTGTTGGGCCCTAAAGCAGCTTACAACAGCAACAGCATTCTCCCCACCTCTGTTTTTATAATCACAGCAACAACTAGGGTTGCCAGTTGCCAGTTGGGAAATTCCTGGAGATCTGGGGGGTGAAACCTGGAGAAAGTGGAGTTTGGGGAGGGAAAAGACCTTGGCATGGCATATTTCCATAGAGCCCCCCCCCCAAATTAGCCATTTTCTCCAGGTGAACTAATCTCTGTGGCCTGGAGACTAGTTGTAATTCTGGGAGATCTCCAGCCACTACCTGGAGGCTGGCAACCCGAGCAACAACCCTGTGAGGTAGGTCAAGCTTAGAGAGAGTGACAGGCCCAAGGTCACTCAGCAAGCTTCCATGGGAGCCCAGGGTTCAAAGGCCACTCTAACCACTACACAATGCTGTCTCAAGACACTGTTATTTTGAAGAGTTGTCAAATGGTTAAAGCAACCTAATCTTTAAATGTTAAGTGGGGCTATGTTTGATTTCAAGGACAGGCATGTGAATGCTGCCTTAAACAAATGCTTGTTTGACTTGGCTTTTGGAGTTATTTTCATAATCTATGTGGTTTAGGCCTCAGGGGGGAGGGTACCGTGGGCAGTATATTTGTCCTCTGTTTCCATTCCAAGGCCATATGCAGAGAACTTCCCCAATCACCATGGGCATTTTTTTCCTGCCCCATGTACAAAAATCCCTCCCCTTGCATTTCCATTTTTGGAGCACACCACGGCACAGTGAACCACTATAGTATTGTGGTTAGAGTGGCAGAGGTTTGAATCCCCAGCCTGCCATAGAAGCTTGCTGGGGGGACCTCGGGCCAATCGTATTCTCGTAACATGTTCAACCTCACAGGGTTGCTGTGAGGATTAAACAGAGGAGAGAGAAATGATGTAAACTGCTTTGGGTCCCCAGTGGAGAGAAAGGCAGGTTATAGATGAAGTAAACAAATAAACAGTGTTGTTTTTGCACCAGTGCGATTGTTAAATCTTGGTTAGCTCAGGCCCCTGTTTGCAAACTAAGAGCGGGACCACAAGTGACGCCTGACACAGGTTGGACACTTGTCAGCTTCCCTCAAGTTTTGATGGGAAATGTAGGCATCCTGGTCTTGCAGCTTGGCTCTCTGACTGCTGTCCAATGGACTTTTCAACTGTCACTTGTCCAACATTCCGCCAAGCTGCCTACATTTCCCATCAATACTTGAGGGAAGCTGACAAGTGTCCAACCTGTGTCATTTGTCACTTGTGGTCCCGCTCTAAGTTCTCAGCCATGGTGGGCTGGAAAGAACCATGATCAGCAGGAACACCAGTGCAGGCTGTGAAATGGGATGGAATTGCTGCATGGAAGGAGACAGGTGTGGGTCAGGATGCTGTCCAGTGAGCCGTACTAGGCAGTGTCTGCACAGCAAGGCTTCTCCGCGTTCCTTCTGTTACTGTTGCCAATGCATACGCACTCACAATACAACAGACAAAGCGGAGCAGCCCCCAAGAGAGTAAGCCAGAAAGCAAAATAAAAGGGCTAACCAATGAAGAAATATAAATGTATTTCAATTCAATTGTGACAAGGAATAAAGTGCATAAGAGTGCAAATTGCTATAGAGACATACAGTCAAAAGGCGTCAAAGTGACGCCTTACACAGGTTGGACACTTGTCAGCGTCCCTCAAGTTTTGATGGGAAATGTAGGCGTCCTGGTTTTACAGCTTGGCTCTCCATTACAGCTGCAAGACCAGGATGCCTACATTTCCCATCAAAACTTGAGGGAAGCTGACAAGTGTCCAACCTGTGTCAGGTGTCACTTGTAGCTTAGCTCTCAGCAAGCTTCCATGGCAGAGGTGGGATTTGAACCTGGGTGTCCCAGTCTAGTCCAATACTCTTAACTACTACACCACACTAGTGTCGCCATGCTTCAATACGTTGCTTTCCCCCCAGGGTCCATAGAAGTGAAGCATATGGGTGGGTGGGTGACTCTTCTCTCTACTGCTTGTGCATTTTAATACAAGAGCATGAACAGTAAAGCACCATGCGATGTCGAACGACCCATTTCATGTTCTACTCCGGCTTTCGTAGGGGAATTATGTTTCTCAAGTCTTTCTCTAGCCACAAGTAAAAAACCATCCTTTGCCAGGCTTTTAAATCAATGCAAAGCAAAGAAAGTTAGGCTGCAGGAAGGCACAATGGAGCCTTTAGCAATATGGGATGGTACAGGGGGAATTCTAGCTATAAACATGGTTATGAGTTCTGGAGTATTACATGAATGGCCCTGTTTTCAGCAGTGAAATGTTGGAGGGTAAGGCCGGCAAATTTCTGTGTCTAGTTAATTTATATTCCATTTTTCAACTAACAACAACAACATTCGATTTATGTACCGCCCTTCAGAATAACTTAATGCTGCACTCAGAGTGGTCTACAAAGCGTGCTATTATTATCCCTGTGAGGTGGGTGGGGCTGAGAGAGCTCTGAAAGAGCTGTGACTGACCCAAGGTCACCCAGCTGGCTTCAGTGGGGAATCAAACCCGCCTCTCCAGATTAGAGTCCTGCCGCTCTTAACTACTACACCAAACTGGCTCTACAAGTCTTCAGAGGTGGCTTTATAACACAACAAAACAATCAAAACAATACAAAACCAGCAAGAGTCACTTAAAAACAGTAAAAAATTGAGACCTGGTTAGGGAGCTGCAGAATGTATGCTTATTGTGCTGTCTAATGTGTAAAAAGTCCCCAAGAGACACACGGCAGAGGAACAGTGCAATCCTAAACAGTGTTACACCCTTCTAAGCTTGTTCCTTTCTGGCTATAACTCTGTTTAGGATTGCATTGTAAAACTTCTTTGAGGTCAAATTCACTTCCTGTCGTGTGATCTTCTTTTCCTGTTACCCAGTTGATTATAACTATACTGTGATTTTTTTTAAAAAAAATCTTTTTCATCTTTTATTTTTTGAGATGTTCTAAATGTCGGGGAGCCCTAGCAACATGTGCATTTATAAAGTGAGCTGGTTAACAATTCTTTTTGAACTAAGTTGCAATGTGTATGCAAATAAAACTTCAGGGATTTATGGATAGGCAAAAGCAGATTTTGTTAGCGTCGGGTGGCATATAGTTATTTGACTACACTTGCTTTCATGCTTTCAAGGGGATGGCCTGGGGTCCTGGCAGGGTGGTAGTGAAATGCAGGGCTCCAAATGTTAGCCTCCAAGTTTGCCTTTGATATTTTGGAGGGCCAGTAATTTGGAAGACCGATCAGCCCTGCTTTGAGTCCACACAAGACGCTAGCCCTCAGCTGTTTCAGCTGGCCTGTTTGCCCACATGTCACCCCTCACTGGCTGGGGAAAGAGGAGATGCTAACTCTCTGGTGGGTGATAAGCTTTTCTTGCTGAAGGAGATCTTTATTTGCCAAATGTAAGTGGAAATTTGCAAGCCTGGGATAGCAGTAGATTTTTGTTTGTATTTATTTATTCACTTATATTCTGACTTTCTCCTGCATTGGGGCCCAAAGTAGCTTATTCTGTTCTCCTTTTCTCCATATATCCTCACAACATCCCTGTGAGGTAGGTTAGGGTGTGAGCGTGTGATTGGCCCAAGGTTACCCAGGCATTTTCCATGGCAAGGCTGGGGATTCGAACCTGGGTCTTCCATATCCTAGTCCGACCGTCTAACCAATACACCACACTAGTTGTCTGTCCTAAACACACTTGGAAATAGGCTCTGTTGAAAAAAAGATGGACTTTGGGTAAATACAGGTAGAAAGCTAGCATGTTAAGGAAACACCTGAAACATAGAAATGTAGCACATCAGAAAAAGGGAAGTTGTTGCTGGGATGCTCTGGTGTGGTGGTTCTTGTGTGCATGAATGGGTAGTTCATTTGTTCTGCACAAGGGTCCCTTCAAACCCAATGCTCCTCTCCTCTAGTCTGATAAAGTATAGCTGAAGAAAAGCCGCACTGTGCGATTCTGCTCCATGTACAGCTCCGTAAACCCTCTTGGAAATAAATTCTGTTGAATTACCAGGATTATTTTCAAGTGAACACAAGAAGTGTTAGTGTGTGATTGTAATATAGCCTTCAAGGTGCCAGAGGGTTTTTCTTCTAACAACAATTTATTTCCATATGCGCTTTTGTGAGCAAAAACTGAAATTTTCAGATATATGGGAATCGAACTAGGAATCCTGATATTGATGATTACAGAGGGGAGGTGGTGGCTTCTATTTAACATAAGCGTCTGCCTTCTGAGTCCAACCACTAGCCCATCTAGCTGAGTATTGCCTGCTCCAACTAGCAGAAGCTTCCATGGTCTGGAGAAGGAAAAAGCCAACAGCTAGTCCACATGATCCTTTACCTGTGCATGTTGGGGCTTAAGGCTTTTGCATGCAGTGCAAATGTGCTACTCCTGAGCCACAGCTGCTCCTCCGAGAACATAAATCCAGAGGAGTTAGCCGTGTTAGTAGTTGCAAAATAATAAAGAGTCCAGTAGCATCTTTAAGACTAACCAACTTTATGGTAGCATAAGCTTTCGAGAACTACAGCTCTCTTTGTCAGAACCACAGCTCTCTTCATCTGACGAAGAGAGCTGTGGTTCTCGAAAGCTTATGCTGCCATAAAGTTGGTTAGTCTTAAAGGTGCTACTGGACTCTTTACTATTGTGAACATAGCCACGCTGTGTAAGACTAAAGGCCCATCTAGTCCAGCGTTCTGTCCACACACTGGCCAACCAGCTGCCTCTAGGAAGCTCACAAGCGGGGGGGCTGGAATATCAAGCTCCCATCTCTGCTTCTCAGCAACTGATCTAAAGAGGCATACTGCCTCTGGTACTGGAGGAAGTAGATAGCCAATCCGTCATGACCAGTAGCCAGTAATAGCCCCATCCTCCATGAATCTGCCTACTCTTTTAATGCCTCCCAAGCTGACAGCCATCTCCACATGCTGCGACACTGAGGGCCAAGCTACAAGTGACGAATGACACTTGAACAGCAAGTGTATTCCTCCCTGTTCACTTGCCCTCCACTCAATCCACTTGCTGTTCAAGTGTCATTCATCACCTGTAGCTTGGCCCTGAGTTCCGCAAGTTAACTATGCATTTAGGGTGGGGTGGGGGGCTTAGTAGACTCTCTGCTTTGATAAGTTCCTGGAGAAGATGCAAAGCTAAGCAGAAAGGTGGTGAGCTCAGGACTGATAAGTGATCGTTTTGAAGTGTTAGAAGGTGATTTCATTTGGACCATATCGGGACATCAGGTTCATGCCTGTAGATTCTTTGGCCCCTCTTTTGAGTCACAGCCCAAACTTAGCAGTTGTGGGGGAGCCTAAAGTTCATGAGGTCCTGCTCCATTGAACGTCCACCAGGCTTGGGCAATCACAAGGCCCGATGTTGTACACCTCTATCCCCCAATGTAGTGATAGCTCAGCAGTACCGAAGGCAGCATTTCAGTCTGAGAGAAGCAATATAATAAAAATAATCCAGAATTTGCTGCCCTTTCTTGGTACCCCAAACCAGCTTCCTGTAGAGAGTTGCCCCACTGTCCTAACATAGGACAGCCTGGGGGAACGAGTTTTCTCAGTCAGGCCCTGGTTTCTTTGGTGGTATCAGGGCCAAGGCATAGTGTGGGTTGCGTAAGGTTTGTCGCTTCGGGAATGCTTCGACGCCTCTTGCAATTTCATAATGGAATGTAGAGGAGGAAGTTAAGATTCTCTCCGCCCTCCTACCATTTGGCAGACGGAGGACATGGAATGAATTGAAATGGTGTGGCTTTGGAGCAAGTGGCGGCAAGTGGTTTTCCTTTCAGACCTGGAGGAACTGGGGGTGCAGCCAAGGGTTGCTACCTCCAGCCTTTCAAAGAATACTTCTGAACCAGACAAACAATAACCGGCAAATGATAATGTGAGTGGGGGCGGGGAGGAGTGCAGTTCAAAAGCCAAGCAGGAGCAAAACTCAGTGCGGAAAAGCCCATTGTCACAAGCCGGGGGTCTCGAAACTTCTTTTTTTACAGCACAAAAGCTGAGGATCTTGAAGTCCCTGCCTGTATGAAGTTGTAGCATATCACACATTTATTTTCTTCATATTCTACCTTTCTCCCCAGCGGGGACCCAAAGCGACTTACGTTGTTCTAGACGCCTCTATTTTATCCTTACAACAACCCTATGAGGTAGGTTGGGCTGAGAGTGTAATCTCCCAGGCCCTTGGCTTCTGGTCTTCCCCGTTCCTTAATTTCATACCCTGCGGCTTACCACAGATGGAAATGAGACAGACTTCTGCAGTTGTGCGTTTCCTCCTCCTAGGATGAGTAGGTATCCCAGGTGACCGCTGGTGGCGAGCAATCTTCTGGTGGTAGGTTTTGGGCCTCTCAGAGAACGTCCACCACTGGCAGACACCCCAGGACCATGTGTGGCGTCTGCACTCCCAATGGATGCAACAATATCACTTCCAGAAGTGACATCATCTCCTCAGCCACAGGAGTGCTCCCACACTTCATTTGGGGCCACTTCTCAAAGAATCGGCCCTGCGTGGAGCACAGGAGCGCTCTCACAGCTGATATGATGATGTCATTTCCTGGAAACCAAGCACATGAAAGGCAAGAGGTAAGTGCCGGGTCTCCCCCTCTCTCAGTGGGAGGGTAAGGGGACCTAGCAACCCTAAAGATAGGTGACAGACAGAGTTTCTTCCACCCTATTTTGGGTTCCTTCTCTATCTGCATTGACTTATACTGCGCTGAAGCAGTTGTGCAACAAAGCTAGCCATTTTGTTTCCTTTAAACACACACAGACATGTACACCCTGAACTTCAAACTTACAGCGGATCTGATTGTGCATACTGTTGAATGGGTACAACTGACAGATCTGTCAGCATTTGCGATGTTGATAGAAGGCTGTAGGGGCACGGAGTTGGGACCTGCAGGCAAACTGGCCTTTCTCCCTATACCTGGTTGAGGCAGTTCTCTCCTCGGCTTATTTTGGTTGTCTTTTGAAAACTTTTTGGGGCTGGGGAGCGGGTGGAGGGAGAGAAAATGAAAGCACAGCAGCCCTTCCCAGGTGTCATTTGAGCTAGGCCGAGGAAAGCCAACGAGTTATCAAGATGGCCGTAGCATTTGCCAAGTTTTTGCATTGTTTTTAACGTAGCACTCCCATTTACGTGAGTTTAGTCTTCAAGGGGCTTACGGCAGAATCGTTTTGAATCCTGCCTCTCTTTACAACTCTTCTCTCAAAGGGTTGGAAGTATTCCTTCCGACCCTTTGATCCTTAAACAAAACACATGTGGAAAGTAGAGAAGAGAAAATTACGCTTCTTATTTCCATATCATCTTAAGGCGGTATGAGCTGGGAGTTTAACAGCCAGTTGTATCTCCGCCCCCCCCCCTTTCAGGATACAGAATTTTCAAGATTTGCTGCTTGTACTGACAAATATAAGGGTCAAGATATGGTGATCAACCTCCAGCTGGGGCCTGGAGATCTCCCAGGATCACAATTAATCTGTCCTGAGATCAGTTTCCCTGAAGGAAATTGAATTTTCAGCGGGTGGATTCTGTTGCATCGCATCCCCACCCGAGCGCCCTCCCTACCCAAAATTCTGTCCTCTCCACATCTCCAGAAATTTCCCAGCTTGGAGTTGGCAAACCCTGGAGGAGATAGAAATTTTTATAGATATTTTCTGTTTGCATGGGATTTTTATAACATCAAAATAAAAGGACTCCCTTGAGTAAAATTACCAAGATATAAATCCTACTTGAGAAACCAGCATCAACAATCAAATATATAATTTTATAATTTTAATTAATTATTTCTTTTTAAAATGCAAGGTGCTCCCAGTGAATAAATAGTACTACTTCCTAAATACAATAAATACGATACACATCTATACAAAATACAACACTGTAAGGTCCCAGATTCTCAAAGAGTACATTCATAAATACCCATAGAGAGTCCCAAAAGTCCAAAAGTCTTTGAAAGATTTATAGATGCAGAGGAGTTAGCCGTGTTAGTCTGTGGTAGCAAAATCAAAAAGAGTCCAGTAGCACCTTTAAGACTAACTAATTTTATTGTAGCATAAGCTTTCGAGAATCAAGTTCTCTTAGGGCCAAGCTACAAGTGACGAATGACACTTGAATGGCAAGTGGATTGAGTGGAGGGCAAGTGAACAGGGAGAAATACACTTGCTGTTCAAGTGTCATTCGTCATGTGTAGCTTGGCCCTGTGTCAGATGCATGGTACAGAAACTGGTCAAATATAGAAGAGGAGGGGGGAGGAGGGGAGGAGAGAGAAGACCAGTTTCTGTACCAAGCATCTGACGAAGAGAACTTGATTCTCCAAAGCTTATGCTACAATAAAATTGGTTAGTCTTAAAGGTGCTACTGGACTCTTTTTGAAAGATTTATGTCGTTCTCTTGGAATTTTTATTATGCAAAAGATCATTGAAAGCCAAGAGTTTGAAATGGCATGGTCCATTCAACTTCTTTTCTTGCTCCTGCATGTGCAAACCAAACCTTAATCTGTAGTTACCTGGACATGCCATGGAGCTACATATATTTTTTTTAAAGAATTGTTTCTAAAATATATGCAATGACAATTTTCTGTTAATATTATTTTCCTCTTCATGAAATACTCAGTTCCTTTTTGTAGACAGGGGAAGGAGTTGTTATATATGTGTGTGTGTGTGTGTGTGTGTGTGTGTGTGTGTGTGTGATGTTGAATTTTCTTTCCCTCTCAGGAAGTGGTAACAACTGCTGCCTTCCCGGTTCTTCGTGGAGGAGTGGTTTCCAAACAAGGGCCTAGGATACGTTGTTTTCCATAGTGACTGGCTCTTGGAAGGAAATGGCTTTCCTGTTTGAAATATTACTTAGCAAACAAACTTCACAAAGAATTTGCCACATCGTGGAAAGCATTAGGAGGTGACGGTTGTCGCTATTGTGAAATTAACCTGTCTGAAAAATCTTCCAATAAATGAGAGGGCTGTTTTGTATTTTCTTCCTGAGCTAAACTTGGAACTAGATGCAGAGGAGTTAGCCGTGTTAGTCTGTAGTAGCAAAATCAAAAAGAGTCCGGTAGCACCTTTAAGACTAACCAACTTTATTGTAGCATAAGCTTTCGAGAATCACAGCATCTGACGAAGAGAATTGTGATTCTCGAAAGCTTATGCTACAATAAAGTTGGAACTGTGCTTCAGTATTCCATTTTGAAAGGTTTGTTCTCTGCATGTAAAAATGTCCTCTGCAAGAGCACCCCCTGTGAGTTTTTTTTTACACATTTAACTAATATGGGCCCATTTTCCAACTGGAAAGAGAGGAAATGAGCAGCGTCCCTTGAAGATAGGGAAACCTGAGAACAAGTAATCTATAAAGAGATATAACGGGGGTGATATATCAGTCCCCACTACTGCAGGCAGAATTGTCCTGTTCTTGAGAATGCTAGTTGGTAGGAAGCAAGGTGAGAGCAGAGCATCATTTATTTATGTCGTTTATAGTCTGCCTTTCTCACTGTGGGCCAAGCTACAAGTGATGAATGACACTTGAACGGCAAGTGGATTGAGTGGAGGGCAAGTGAACAGGGAGAAATACACTTGCTGTTCAAGTGTCATTCGTCATGTGTAGCTTGGCCCAGAGTGTGAGATTAGTACAATCAGTATCAAGGACATTTCCATAAACAATGGTATTGGGTAAATGAATACATCTTTACAAAGACATTGCATTTGCAGGGATCCAATATGAGGTTGAAGAATTGCTGAAACAACATAATCAATTCTAAGACTGACATTAGACAACATGAAGTGGAAGTAGTATATAGGAGTACATATTTAAAGCAACAGATACGTAAGGCAACATAATGGTCAAGTCTATGGTTCCTAATTCATTAGTGAAGCATTTGAGATCCCCTCCCTACAATACCGCGCCCTCCTATCTGAATAAAAAGCTTTTTTGAATAATTCAGTTTTGCACTGTTTGCAGAAAGCCAAGAGCGTGGGAGCTCTCCTGACCTCCTCAGGCCGGCCATTCCATAGGGTAGGGGCCACCACAGAGAAAGTCCGTGTACGGGCTGCTGTTAATTTTGCAAGAGACCTTGTTCAGATGAGCAAAGCTGCCATGGAGGAATATAGGGAGGGAGGTGGTCCCGTAGGTATGTCGGACCAAGGCCATGAAGAGCTTTGTACGTAATAACCAATACCTTGAACTGAGCATGGAAACTGATAGGTAGCCAGTGGAGTGACTGTAGAATGGGAGTGATGTTCAAGCTTCTGCTCGCTCCTGCTAATAGTTGAGCTGCAGCATTTTGCACCTATTGGAGCCTCCTAGTTAACTTAGATGGGAGACCAATGTATAGTGCATTACAATAGTCACGTTTTGATGTTATCTTAGCATGGATCCAGGTGGGCAAGTCGGCTGTGTTGAGATAAGAAGCCATCTTCCAGGCTAAACTGAGATTGTAGAAAGCATCAAGCTGAGACTCAGTGAGCGCCTTCCTCTGTGCGTGTGTGTTTGTGTGTGTGGGGGTTACATTGGGGGATGAGTTTGGGGCTCATCTGAGACAAGTGCTATATCTCTCCTGTTGGACACAGTGAGGTTTTGAAGTACTATCTTTGCTGCTGATATGGACTTAAGATTAAAATGTTCTCCCACTGTTTTTTGAGTGTTGTGATTTCTAATATATTCATTTTCATATAGACTTAGGATTCTTACCTCACTGCAAATACTCATTTCTGCTCTAATCAAGCTGCATTGCACCTTTACATCCTGGCATCTTCCTTTGCCACCCCCTTCTCATCTAATTATGCTGCTTTGTACTTTTACATTCTCAAGCCCTCTCTTGTAACGCCTACCTTTGGCTAGGATATAAAGGCTCAAGGATCTCTATTTCTACTTGTCTCTGAAGAAGGGAGCTCTGATCCTCAAAAGCTTTCACCCTGAAAATCTTGTTGGTTTCTAAGGTGCCACTGGACTCAGATCTTGCTGTTCTACTGCAGACTAACATGGCTACCCACCTAAAAGGAAAACCATGGCGTCTGTATGTGTTACTTTGCACTAGAATGACCAGCATGGGAAGGGAATGGAAGACAGACAAAAAGATTTCTTAGAGAAGATCCACAGAAAGAGAAATGGTAAAGGTGAACAGTTGTGTGAAGACCAAATGCCAACTACATGCAGGTTTATGCTAGTGCAGTAGAACAACTATGCTGGGTGGTCTTGGGACTTATTGTGAGACCTTGTGCATACCGCTTCCTAACAAAATACTTGCAATAACCAGTGTTTAGGTTATGAAAACTTTATGGATTACTTTTATGGTTTAGCAAGATTTGGGTCCAGTGGCGCTTTGAAGACCAACTAGATTTCCAGGAAAATAGTAAAGAGTCCAGTAGCACGTTTAAGACTAACCAACTTATTTGTAGCATAAGCTTTCAAGAGCACAGCTCTCTTCGTCAGATGCATCTGTGTGGCTCTCGAAAGCTTATGCTACAAGTAAGTTGGTTATTCTTAAAGGTGCTACTGGACTCTTTACTATTTTTCTACTACAGACTAACACGGCTAACTCCTCTGGATCTAGATTTCCAGGGTATAGCTTTTGAGAGTCAGAGCTCCCTTAGGAATGGAATCCTGACCAACACGGCCACCCACCTGAAACTATTTTTATGGATTAATAATCGACAGCAATAACCAGGCATGTTAAATAACATAGTTTTATTTAGGCAAATGGTCTTGCTCATACTGGCTGGTTACAGACCTCTTGCTTTGAAAGTGGCGTCGTCGTGTGGCTCTCTGACTGTAAAAGGTTGCTGACCCCTGGTGTAGACACATTTAAGTTTTGTGTGCATTTTTGTGTCTCAGCCCAACCCCCAATGTATGACTCACCCAAGAGAGATGGGTAACTACTCCCAGAGAGCAATTTCTAGTAGCTGTTAAGTGGAATCTATTTATCACATCGGAGAATTCCCCCTTGCGTTGTCTCCTGGAGGCTATCAAAATAGCTCACTCCTGACTATTTTTACCCTCAAGACTTGTGTTAGGATTAGAGACTCTCCTTTATTTCCTTCCTAGAAGAACAACATTTGCTTGTTTTTTTTTTAAATGCCTTGGGAGGAATTAGTAATGCAACCTAGGTGGGTTTTTTTGGTTGTTGTTATTTGAGAACCCATTTAAAATGTTTGAGGCAGTCTGATATACAATCCAACCACATACTTCTCTACAATGTTGGCTTACATTTTCTCTCCGTTTTGGTTTCTCACCCTTAGAAGTCAGTGAACGGACTCCAAGCCAGCAATACCACCGGGCTGTTGGGAGCTTAGTTTAATTATGGATCTGGAGAAATCCTCCGTCTGGGAATCACTGAAACAAAAAACAAAACCTTTGCTCCAAAACCTCAGCATCAGGAGGACTAAGAAAACCTGCACGAAAATGATGCAGGAGAGAAAAAGGCATCCTTACGACCGGCGTCTAAGTTCCTCGGTTCCAGACATGTTGAATGTTGCGATAGCTGCCGACGAGGAGACCAGTTGCTCCCGTTCCAAAGCTTTGTCCACTTTCCTCCCGAGTGGTTTTTCTGCAACTGAGGTGTTCCTTCAGAACAGCAGCACTGCTTCTTTGAAACGGGATGGAGAGGATTGGCAATGGAGTCATCAGGAAACTGTGCACGTGGAAATGGGGGTTAGAGGAACAGAGGAGCCTGTTGCTTCTGGGCTGAGGTCAGAGGTGAAGCAGAAGTCGGCCGAGGATCTCTTTGAACTGCTACAAAGAAGCAGCTTCAGTAGCGAGTTTACAGAAGACACCATGGAGGTAAGGTTGATATCGAGGCTAGCCCAGAAGGGTCATGTTCTGGGACTCTTAAAAAGAACCAATGTTGCAGCCAAAAAATCGAAATGTGTCCGTTTGTGAAAAAAAGATGCTTGCAAACATAATTTTGTTCGTACCGGGTTCCCTTTGGTGTGTGTTCTTCTTCAGAATGCTTTGCTGCTACTTGTAGACTAGGAGTCTCTCTACACAAGACATCTTACACGGGGAAGCTCAAGTGTAGGGAGATGCAATGTTAGCTGGGAAGTGTAGTTTAAAAAGACAGAGCCAGCATTTGCTACTCAGAGGGTTTGTTAATTTTATCTTCGCCTCCCTAAAGGGGAGGTGAAAATGACAGAGCCTTCGAGGAGGCGAAGAGGAAATTAACAAGCCTCAGAGGAGCGATCTCTGCCAGATCTGTCTTTTAAAACTACGCTTCCCAGCTAACATTGTGTCTCCCTACACTTGAGCGTCCCTGTGCAAGATGTCTTGTGTAGAGAGTCTCTGAGATAAACACACATAATAGAAGCCCCTTTCACAAGTTACAGTGAACACATTTAATTCTCACGTTACATACAACAAATGTGTGGCTGAATGTGTGATACAAACCAAACATTCACCCTGGTGCTGGTCTCCGGTTTCAACTGCAAAGAGAATGCGCGTTGGTTCTTTCTTACAAATAGATGTTTTCGCTGTAACATGTGAACAGGGTTACTGAGCCCAGACCATTGATTTCTCCAGATAAATCTTGCCTAATCGTGATTGTCAGCAGTTGTTCAGGGCCTGAGACTGAGATCTATCATATCTGATGCGTTTTAAGCTGGAGGACGCTGGGGCTTGAACCTTCGGGCTTTCTGCATGCAAATCAGCTGCTCTTCCGCTAAGCCATGGCCTCTCTCTGAGACAGCGGAAAAAGATGCATGGGGCACGGCAGGAACGGCTTTAAAGGCCAAAAGGGTTTGGGAGCAAAACTCAGTTTTGTGAATTACAAATACTGAAGCACACTGGGTAATACACAGTGAAAAAGAGTCCAGTAGCACCTTTAAGACTAACCAACTTTACTGTAGCATAAGCTTTCGAGAGCCACAATTCTGTTTGTCAGATGCATGGAGGGTAAGAAGAAACTGGCCACACACACGCACGCACGCACGCACGCACGCACACACACACACACGTGTGTGTGTATGTGTGTGTATGTATAAGTGTATATATATGTATGTATATGTATGTGCATGTATGTATGTGTATATATATGTATGTATGTGTGTATATATGTATATGTATATGTGTGTATGTATATATTTGCATATATACATATATCCATGTATACATATATCCGTCTCTCTCTCTCTCTCTCTCTCTCTCTCTCTCTCTCTCTCTGGCTAGTTTCTTCTTACCCTCCATGCATCTATTTTGCTACTGAAGACTACCACGGCTAACTCCTCTGGATGGGTAATACACAGTTTCCCAATCAATGCAGGGAACTTTTTCTTGGAAACAGAATTAGGCTCATGCAGGTAATGCTGGTGGTGATGCGGCCTTCCATGTGCACAGCAGGGTCCTCTAGGAACTATTAAAATGGCTGGCTTTACCTTGTGTTGTGTATTCCATCCATGGTCACTGATTTCTGTAACTCTGTACTTACTGTTCTTGCTGTTCTTAAAATGCCTCCGTGCTTTTAGCTAGAAAACTAGCAGGAAGTTGGCTTTCTTCCTAATGTTCGCCTTTTTTTTTTTAACATACAAGGATGTTTTTTTTTCAGAGAGGGCACTTTCAAATTATCATCACTGCCTTTTCTCTCCCTTCCCCCTATGAAGAGGGGGAGCCCACTCTGTCACTTTAGGGCAGTGCTTTGGGCCGCATGCACGGGCCAGGGATTCTAAGCACGTAAAAAAATATTGGGAAAACCTTTGGTAATAGTTAATACGACTAATTGAGGCTTGCTGAATCTGGTACCTTGGTGTCTAAAACCTAGGATTGCCAACAATTTGGGAAATTCCTGGAGATTTTGGGAGCAGGGCAGAATATGGGGAGAGAGGAGCTTAGCCGTAGGGTTGCCAGTCTCCAGGTGGTGGCTGGAGATCTCCCAGAATTACAGCTGATCTCCAGGTGACAGATCAGTTCCGCTGGAGAAAACAGTTGCTTTGGGGAGTGGACTGTATGGCATTATACCATTCTGAGGCCCCTCCCCTCTCCAAACCCCACCTTCTCCAGGCCCCCCTCCAAATCTCCAGGAATTTTCTAACCTGGACCTGGCAACCCTACTCAGCTGGGATGTGATGCCATAGAGTCCATCCCTTGAGGCTGCCATTCCTTCCAGGAGAACTGATCTCTGTGTTCTGGGGATCAGAGGTATTTCTAGGAGAACTCCAGGTCCCACCTGGAGATTGGCAAGCCTAATTATGCCCTGCCTCTTTGAACCATAAGCCCTGTGGCACCTTAGACCAACAAAATTTATTCTAGCATGAGCTTTCATGAGTCTGAGCTCACTTCTTCAGATGCTATGAATAGGAAATCATATTCCACCTTTTTATTGGGAAATGTGGAGTATGATTTCCTCTTTGTAGCATCTGAAGAAGTGAGCTCTGACTGACGGAAGGTTGTGGAATCATCTCTAAATAACATTTTTTTCCTTATGGTTTATGATATATTTTATTTGAAAACAACAAGAAAAACATAGCGATAAAAATAATATTAAAGAAAAGAATTCTCTAACATAGTCATATGAATCAAAGATAACGATAAATGACAGATTGTATAAGCTACAAAATATTTCTCCTCTCCATCTCTTTACTTACTTATATTAGAATACATTATATTAAATTACAATTTTGATAACAGTTATCAGCAAAATCGATTAGTTCTTAGTTCTTAATTTTCAGCTACGTAATCAAAGAAAACTTTCTATTTTTTTCTGAAATTCTATGATGAGTTTTGTTGCAGGGCTTTTTTTCAGCGGGAACGCAGTGGAACGGGGTTCTGGTACCTCTTGAAAATGGTCACATGGCTGGTGGAGCGGCACGGAGGGCAATCTAATCTCTCCTCTGTCTGGAGATCAAGGGGCGGGGCCACCAGCCATGTGACCATTTTCACCAAGGGCAATTTAAACTTTAAAAAACTCCCCCCTTGTTCCAGCTGACCCAAAGTGACAGCATTGTGCAGTCCTGAGTTCCACCACTCAGAGCCAAGCTACAAGTGACGCCATACACAGGTTGGACACTTGTCGGCTTCCCTCAAGTTTTGATGGGAAATGTAGGCATCCTGGTAATGGAGAGCCAATCTGTAAAACCAGGATGCCTACATTTCCCATAAAAACTTGAGGGAAGCCGACAAATGTCCAACCTGTGTAAGGCGTCACTTGTAGCTTGGCTCTGAGTTCCACCACCTCTTTTCCCAGAAAAAAAGCCCTGTTGTATATATAAGATGTTAAACAACTTTATTATTGTTGGTCCAGGGACATTTTTTCCTCTTAAAGATGCTTTAATGGTTGTGATTCTTGCCTGCCATTGCCTGCCGGCAACTTTCATTTATATGCTCTGGCTTTTTTGCCGCTGCTGATATTTTAAATGAAAGTAGGGTTTCTTTCTTAGCCGAAAATCAAGTTAGTCATGTAACTGCCTTTTGACTCTTAGGAACTGAAAGCTTTCTGAGTTTCGGGCCTCATACTTCACAAGTCCTGGGAGCAATGAAGTGATATTTTAAGAGGTGGTTTGCTTTAAAAAGAATGAGCTTTTAGATGCATAGTGAGGTTGCAAGCCGAGGGGCACAAAATGGTTAGAAAGGTTATTAACCACTCAGGTTTCCTGGGACTGGGTTGAAAAGGAGGCAGAGGTGGAAATGCACAAGGAGAAAATCTGACTCAAGAATTTTTTTTTTTTGGTGTGGTTGAAACTTGATCTGTTTCCCCTTTCTTCAGAGCTCAGCTGCCTGCTTGAGAGACCTTTCAGTGTCTCAGTGGCAGGGCACTTGCTTCTCGTGCGGGAGGTCCCAGGTTCGATCTCCAGCACCCCCAGATAGCAGGTGATGTGAAAGACCTCCACCTGAGACCGCGGAGAGCCATCGCCTGTCTGAAAAGACAAATACTGACTTTGATGGACCAATTCAGTAGAAGGCAGTTTCATTGTAATTGCTTCTGGCTAGGGCTCAGAAAGTGAGAGGTGGCCCATAGATGTCGTGTGGACCTATTTCCCCTCTCCATTTTATTCCTCCAACCCTGAAGTCAGGTAGACAGATAGAGAGGATGAGAGTTCACCCAAAGAGCTTGTAGCCGGATGGCTGCAGCTTTGCACCCGGGAAGGGCCGCCTCTGCTTTAGTTAGATGTTTAGACTCCCCAGTGGAGACCAGAAGCTACTTAACAGCATCCTCCCCCTTCCATGCTATTTTACCAACAACAACCCTGTGGGGTAGGTTTAGGTTGAAAGTGGGTGACTGGCCCAAGAGCATCATAGGGTTGCCAGCCTCCAGGAGGTGAAAAGCTCATAGCCTGGGTTAAAGAACAATGATATTACTCAATGCAGTAGTCATCACGAGCTAGTAGAATGAAGTCTCAAAAGTGTAAAGTGACTTTGTGCACATATATATAAATAGAAGGCCTATTATTCACATTGGAAAGTTCACGTGTCATTACATTGAGTGACAGCAATGTTCTTTAACCCAGGCTGTGGGCTTTCCACTTTACTTTTGACTCTGAGTGTTTATTTTAGCCTCCAGGAGGAAGGCTGGAGATATCCCAGAATTACAACTGATCTTCAGGCCATAGAGATCAGTTCCCCTTGAGTAAGGGAGATTTGTTAGGAAGACTGAACACTGTCCCTTTCCTTAGGTTTCAGAGGGACACAAACCAAAGAGTTAGAATGATAGACAGGTCAGGGCATCTGTTTACTGTTTACTGCTCTGACTATCCTTTGATATGTAGATTGCAATTCCTCCTCGTGACATCCTTTTCTTCTTGGCTTTGTCACACTTCTCCCTTCTCTCCATCTTGCAACCACGGATGCAGGACTTGTCCATCCATCCATCCATAAACGATACAAAACCGAACTATTCAAAAAGGCTTTTTACTCAAATTGGGAGGCTGTATTGTAGGGATGGGGTCTCAGATGCTTCACTAACGAGTTGGGGATCATAGACGTCATTGCTATTTTTACCTTATATATTATCTGCTGCTTTAAATACGTGTTCCTATGTACAACCAGCACTCTATGTTGTCTAATGTTAGTCCTAGAATTTATTATGTTTTGCTCCTGTATTTTTTCTACTCTGTCTTGGATCCTTGCTAATGTGATGTCTTTTAAACATGTATCTGTTTACCTTATGGTATTGTATTGAAATGTACTTGATACTGATTGTATTAACCTCATACTGTGCAATCCACCTTGAATCTCAGGGCCAAACTACAAGTGACAAATAACACTTGAACGGCAAGTGTATTCCTCCCTGTTCCCTTGCCCTCCACTTGCTCTCCATTTGATGCACTTGCCATTCAAGGGTCATTTGTCACTTGTAGCTTGGCCCTCAGTGAGAAAGGCAGACTATAAATGACATTATATATATTTAGTGGCAGTTAGGCACTTCTTGTGCTGCAGTGAATTTTTGTAGCAGCCATAGAGCACTGATAGCTGTTCTTGTGAATATTGCCGGTCAGTTGGGGCTCATTGCCCCTTTACAAACCTCCCCAAAGAAAATTACAGGTTTGAGGTGGTCAGCAAGGAGTTCACAAGAGCAGTGTTTGAACTCCCCAGAATGGTTGGTTCATGATGACTTTAGGTACGGGGAGACCATTGTGCATTTCTGCTCTTAAATTACTCCCCACTGGAAGGTGGAACCCTCTGTTGACCTCTCCGTTGAAATGAAAGTGATGAATGGAGTTGAAAGTCAGGTAAACTGTCTGAAAGTTGAACCTGTTTGAGTTATGGCTTGACAAAGATGAAGAGACATGTTGATTCATGCTTGGATTATGGAATGTTGTTGCATTGCCTTTCCTTTGAGTTTCAAATCAAAATATCCGCATCACATTTCTTATTCATGGGGAATATTATCCAGGTGTTGGCCAGCCCCAGTTTCTTCTGCATTCTTTATGCATTGCTTTATCAGTCCTGACCTGTAGGAGCCAAGATTCTGGTTTAGTATATTACTTTTCTTAATTGGGTTGTCCAGGAAAGAAAAAATGTTTTAATATTGCATACTGAAAAGCTTATGAGCTAATCCCATGATTTACTTAAAATTTAAGTATTTTTGTGACCTTTGGGGCAAAGAAAGGAGATGCAGAAACAGTTATCACATATAGGATTGCGAATAGACATGGGCACGAACCGCATTACGAACCAAAAAACCCCATGAACCGCCTGATCATCTGTTTGTGATCCGGCGGTTCGTGAAGGTTCATGGCCAATGAACCAGTGTTCGTTGGAAGCCCGGTTCATTGCATTCGCCCCCGGTTCGTGAAGCCAGACAGTCAGGCACCATCAATCAATTCCCTTGGAAACAGAGTTGGGGGAATGCCTGAACTCTGTCTGCACTCCTTCTGTCGCTCTGGAAACCCGAATTGAAGCCCAGCTTACCTTGATAGGCAGGTCTTCCTTCCAACCATGGAGCTGCAAATTGGTTACAATTGGTTACATGGGAGAAGACACCTGGGGGGAGGGAGGGGGAAGGGGGGTGTTCTGTAGCCATGGGCACTCCAATCTCATCCCTGCAAACCCTGATAGGCAGTTCTGATGGCCAACCCTTTGTACACTGGGCCAACATCAACTGGTGGGAGTTTCCTGGGGGCCTTGGATTGGAGAGTTTCCTGGGGGCCTCGGATTGGAGAGATTGACCAAACTTGGGTGCTGGCTGGAGGAGAGCCTGCTAAATACTCCCTGTGAATATGGGCTCTTTAAGTGCAATGGGGGCTGTTCCGACGCCCATGAACTGCAAACTGGTTCGGTAACGGGAAATGTTCATTATGGTTCGTTTGTTCGGGTTTGTCGGTGCCACCGAACCACAAACCACAGATCCGTTAATTTTTTTTGGTTCATGCCCATGTCTAGTTGCGAACCTCCAGGTGCGGCCTGGAGATATCAAGGAATTACAACTGATCTCCAGCCTATAGAAATCAGTTTCGATGGAGGAAATGGCTGCTGTGGTGGGTAAATGCTATGGCATTATGCCCCTCTCCCCTCAAAATACCTGCCCTCCTAAGGCTCCACCCCAAATTTCCCATTCAGAGTTAGGAATCGTAATCACATTAGCATATCTTCTTCACAACAGTGTTTGAATCTCTCGGAACAGTCAATTCCTGATGACTTCAGGCATTGGGAGAACCATTGCATATTTCTGCTCTTAAATCTCTAAGTAGCTCAAACGGTATTTTTCAGTTTCTGCTTTCAACTTGTGCGTCGGCTGAAGCCCGAGATACAAGATGTTTGGGAGCCATTACTTTTCCTAGAGCCAAGGACAAGCAGCTGCCGTGCTTCTTCTGTAGCATGGAAAGAGCAGCTGCATTGATACCAGGAAAACACACACAACAAAAATTAAAGTGAAAAATCCAGTAGCACCTTTAAGACTAACCAACTTTATCTGACAAAGAAAGCTGTGGTTCTCGAAAGCTTATGCCTCAATAAAGTTGGTTAGTATTAAAGGTGCTACTGGATTTTTTTACCATTTTACAACTACAGACTAACAAGGCTAACTCCTGGATCTATGACCAAAAATTAAAGGTTTGGCATAACTATTTTGATGGGAAGAAGTGTGCCCAGATGTGGCGTGGCAATTGCTTTTCTGTGGTGCCTGTGCACTCTGACATTTAAGGCCCATGCAGGGCAAATTCTACAAGACCTTCCAATGGAATTGCTACTTGGCTAGGACTGAAGATGATGAGAAGCACCAGTCTCTGTGTAAAAAGTTTCTGTGCCCCCTTTAAACATCCTGGTGGATTTGTGCCCCCTTTAAATATCTCAATGTTCTTGCCTGCTGGGTGCTGGATAAATGAAACTGCTATCAAACAGAGCCCAGGGCCTTTTCTGCTGTAGCTCCTACCCTATAGAACATGGCTCCTGAGAAGGTGAGGAGGCAGTGGGGTAGATCCCACTAGAGATGGGCACGAACAGGAAAAAAAACCCCGAACATGGTGCTCGTTGTTCGTTGCCATCCACGAACAGGGATTCATGAACATTGATGGACATGATGTGTTCACGAACATGTTCATTGTTGGAGGTTCATGGGAACCAGAATGGCCCCCTTGTGACTTAGCTGAACTTCAGCCAGGGAAAGGAGAGTCCATGGGTCTCCCCCTTTCATGCCATTTTCTCTTCACAGTGGCAAAAACTGGACTGTCTGCTGGAAGCTACTTTGAAGGGTTACAAACTGACCTTCCCAATGTCCAATCCCCACCAATTTTTCAGGGGACATAGTCCTCACTGTCCTCTGAAGACCCCCCAAGTTTCAGAGAGATTACACCCCGGGAAAGGCATAATCCATGGGTCCCTCCTTTTCCTGACATTTTCTTTTCACAGTGGGAAAAACTGGACTGTCTGCTGGAAGCTACTTTGAGGGGTTACAAGCCAGAAGGAAAGCCAGAAGGAGTTCAGACGGAGTTCAGACAGTCCATGCCTATGTTGCCAGAGGAATTGATTGAAAGGTGCCAGACTGTCTGGCTTTATGATTGGCTGATGAACACGTTCTCCGGGAACGGGGCCTCACGAACAGCTTGCTCGCAAATAGCAGATTGGGCTATTTGTGTCTTTTTTTGGTTCGTATTGCTGTTCGTGCCCATCTCTAGATCCCACCTTCTTCCAAGTAGCCTTCCTCTAACCTAAGGAGCCTTCCTCCAACTTAAGTGGCTCTTCTAAACATAAACCAAAAGGAAAAGTGGGGTGTAAGTATTTCAGTAAACAAACTTTGCTCAGTGGAGGAGTAGGACGGAGATAAGCTCCACCCTACTTTCTCTAGAAGTTTTTAGGGAGTGGGCTTACAGGCCTTTTTAGGGGGGTAGTTGGGGTTTATAGAATTGCATAGTTTTTAAATTTCAAACTGTACGCTGCCTTGAATTAGGGGGAAAATGAGTGCACGAATATTTTAATAAGGAAATATAAATAGTGAATGACAGGTATCATTACCACATACAAACTAAAAAACGGTGGTTTAAAAACCCATGTCTGGGGGAAGGCCACCCCTTCAGCCATGAGGCAAACTTACTTGTAAGTCGTGGAATTGCTATTTACCGTTCCCAACTTGCAACGATTTTCTGAGGCGCCTGATGCTGTCAAGAAGGTCGCTGCAAAAGGCTTTGGTTAGAAATGAAGGATATAAATGATAAAAAAATGCCTTCTTGAGCAATTCCATTCTACACATTCTGAGGAACAATTCAAGTGTGGGCGACTCCCTGACCTCTTCAGGCGAGCCGCTCCACCAGGTGGGAGCCACACCAGAGAACGCTCAGGTAAAGCCGTCTTCTGTGCTGCCTTTTCCTTGATTTGTGCCTGGGTAGAAACCTGTCCAACAGCTGTGCAGTGTGGTGTTTTTGCAACTTCCGTGCCTAAAGGACTGTTTGTTTTTGACAGCGTTCCTGTGGAAGCTCCAATTTTGACTCTTCGTGTTCCTCTCAGATATTTGAAGAACCTTCAGTAAGTGATTCCTACCCAGCCCCCATCTCAGAGAACAAAGCCTGAGCTTGTATTGCTAATATCTATCTCCCATGAAGCACTTAATAATGATGATGATGATGATGATGATGACATTCGATTTATATACCGCCCTTCAGGACAACTTAATGCCCACTCAGAGCAGTTTACAAAGTATGTTATTATTATCCCTACAACAATCAACCTGTGAGGTGGGTGAGGCTGAGAGAGCTCCAAGAGAGCTGTGACTGACCCAAGGTCACCCAGCTGGCTTCAAGGGGAGGAGTGGGGAATCAAACCCGGCTCTCCAGATTAGAGTCCTGCGCTCTTAACCACTACACCAAACTGGCTCTCGCCAAACTTGCAAGAAAGCATAGAACGTGGACGGATTGCACAATGTTTCTCCGTTTCTCTGTTTTATCCTCATGATAACAACCCTGTGTAGTAGGCTAGACTGACAACCTGACTGTCCCACGGTCACCCAGCAAGCTTCCATGGCGGAGTGGGGATTTGAACCTGAGAGCCAAGCTACAAGTGACAAATGACACTTGACCATGGAGCACAAGTGAACAGGGAGGAATACACGTGAGTCTGTTCACTTGCCGTTCAAGTGTCATTCATCACTTGTAGCTTGGCCCTGAGTCTCCTGTTCCTGCATTCTAACTACTATACTTCTTTGGAAGAAGAAGCTACTGAGATATGGTCTTTGAGACCAGTGGTTAAGAGTGTTAAGCTATAGTCTGGGAGGTCCGAGTTCGAATCCTCACTCTGCCGTGAAAGCTCAGCAGGTGACCTTGGACCATTTACTCTCTCTCAGCCTAACTCCTTCAGAGGCTTATGAGAATAAAATGGAGGAAGAGAATTATGTTGCAGGCCACGTTGTAGATAAAACCCAGGTTTAGCTAAATAAGAGATTGTAAGAGTGGCACAGGATCATAATGGAAGTTGTGGGGAGGGGGGACTCTGTACAAGGTAGGGGCATCATAAAAAGAATCCATTTGACGCAGTCCAACATTATATGACCAATGACTGACAGGTGGATTAACCACAAGTTTTCGCAGCCCAAACACTGCTTGTTGTGAGACCTTTATTAGGAAGTGGCATGTGCAAGATTCCACAACAAGTAACTAATTTACTCAGGAGCACCTTGTGCAATAGTTTTAGTATATTAGCATAAATCTGCACATGAAGTGCACTTGGATTCCTGGCAAGTATTCCCCTCTTTCATTTCCTTTTCTGTAAAGCATCACCAAGAAGCTCTTTAAAAAATCATGTGAAGAGAATGGCTGGTGATTTTAACATCCCACCTACCCTTCCTATATACCTTAACTTAAAGATTTAATGTAGTGGTTAAGAGCAGCAGGACTCTAATCTGGAGAACCAGGTTTGATTCCCCGCTCCTCCACCTGAAGCCAGCTAGGTGACCTTGGGTCAGCACAGCTCTCTCAGCTCCACCCACCTCACAGGGTGTTTTGTTGCGGGGATGATAATAACACACTTTGTAAAGTGCTCTGAGTGGGCATTAAGTTGACCAGAAGGGCAGTATATAAATTGAATATTATTATTATTATTTTCTTTTTTAAAAATCCTGTCTTTAGTCCTGCAGTCCTGGGTTGCTCACCTTTGGTCTTTAAAGTAGTTCTGTCTGGTGAATGAACATTTGCGGGGGGAAACGGGTAGACGGCAAAATGTTTTGGCCTGCCATTTTCTCCTGCAAATGTCTTTTGCTGCCATTTTAAATCCCCCCTTCCCCTGCTGATCTCTGCACCTGGAGCAAACCCAGTGGTAGGGCAAATATTTCATTTACTTCATTTATAGCCACCTTTCTTCTCCAATGGAGACCCGAAGTGGCTTGCATCATTCTCCGCTCTTCCCTTTTATCCTCACAACAACCCTCCGAGGTAGATTATGCATTCGACTGGACCGAAGTCACCTGGCATGCTTTGAACTTGGCTTGCCCATATCTGGTCTGACTCTCTAACTGCTGCATGCCGTGAGAGAACGTTTCTCTGGGGAGAATCAGAGGGTCTCCTCGATAAGTTCCCCTCCCCCATATTCCTCGCATCTTTGTAAGAGCGGATTTGGGAAGGTGTCTTTGTTGTAGGGATGCGGTTCTTGGTGACATGCGATGCGGGTCCTGTGGCTCTCAGTTCCTAGAACACAGCCTTTGGGCTTAGTGCCTGCTCTTTATGGGAAATGAAACTAATGCGGAGTATTTTTAAAACTCTTTTGCAGATGCTTCAGGAAGGAAATGATGGTCTGAGTAAATTGCCCAGTTCGTTCGCTTATCTCTTAACAATACATCTGAAAGAAGGCAGAAATCTGGTCATTCGCGATCGCTGTGGTAAGTCACGCTTCTCCTTTCTGTTGTTTTTGTATCACAGTTGTGAAGACAGATTTGGGAAGGGGAAGGCGAGAACTTTCTATGAGCTACAGAACCGTTGTCTTTTGGGAGATTATGGTTTCTTGCGTAAACTATGCAAAATTGCACAGGTTTGCTTACTTGGAATAACGTTGCTGTGTCGATCATGGGGACCATCCCACTCTTTCCTTCTGAGGTTTCACAACTTTAGACGTCCATCACAGTCAGAAGGGTTAGAACCTTTTTTCTTAAAAACGAAAACAGGGGCTCTTGACGTCTGTGCCTATTGCTAGTGTGAAGTTGTGGAATCTTTACAGCAATGTGTGAGAATACACAAGGTGAGACCGTTGGTCTATTGTGGTCAGTCATGTGTTCTCTGACTGTCAGTGGCTCTTCAGGGTCTCAGGCAGAGGTCTTTTCACATCACCTCTATCTGACCCTTTTTATTGGAGACGTTGGGGATTGAACCTGGGGCCTTCTGCTTGCAAAGCAGGTGTTCTGCCGTTGAACCACAGCCTCTCTCTCATGGAAGCTGCCTTCCGCTGAGCCAGACTCCATCAAGGTCAGCCTCGTCTCCATTGACTGGCAGCAGCTCTCCAGAATCTCAGGTGGAGGTCTTTTACATCACTTACTACTGTAGCGTAGTGGTTAGAGTGTCGGACTAAGATCTGGGAGACCCAGGTTCAAATCCTCACTCTGCCATGGAAGTTTGCTGGATGAACTTGGACCTGTCACATGCACTCAGCCCAACCTACCTAGCAGGGTTGTTGTGAGAATAAAATAGGAGGAAAGGAGAATTATGTAAACTGCTTTGAGCCCATTAAGCAGAAAATGGATTATTAATGAATTTAATCATAACAAAAACAACAACAACAACACACAGCCGCTTATGAGGTTCGCTTGACCTTAGCTGCTACTTTGGGAGAGATCCATTGTCATCAAATTGATCCATTCATTTGACAGTGAGTCAGGTTGATGTAGTGGTTAAGAGTGGCAGGACTCTAATCTGGAGAACTGGGTTTGATTCCCCACTCCTCCGCTTGAAGCCAGCTGGGTGATCTTGGGTCAGTCACAGCTCTCTCAGAGCTTTCTCAGCCCACCCCCCACCTCACAGGGTGATTGTCATGAGGAGAATAATAACACACATTGTAAACCACTCTGAGGGGATGTTAAGTTGTCCTGAAGGGCGGTATATAAATTAAATGTTGTTGTTGTTGTTGATGATGATGATAATAATAATACTTTGCTATCCCAGTCTCTCTTCCTTCCTACACACAGTTTTGATATGACTAACATTTAGCTCTGGCTGTTGCAGCCAGCGCCAGAAAACTGTCCTTCCCCTTTCGTTTGTTAAAAGAGTAAAGAGGATAGCTTGAATCAAGATGCGGAGAGAGTGAATGCCAAGCAGACCAAAAGAGAGGGTAAAGATACAAGATGGCACATGTATAATAGGTGCTTTTAAAGAGCGGCTTGGCATGAGCAGAGCATAAGGGGAGGGGCACTGGCTCAGTGGCAGAGCAAAAGGTTCCCAGTTCAGATCCCAGCATCCCCAGTTAAAAGGCATGGGTAGTAGACGATATGAAAGACATCAGCTTCAGACCCTGGAGAGTCACTGCCAAACAGAGTAGGCGATACGGATATTGATGGAACGGTGGTTTGATTCAATACAAGGCCACTCTTGTGTGAAAGCAGATGAAGATGCTCTTCTCGTCACCCCAGAAGAAGAGGCCGTTTATCTCCTCCATGCAGGGCAGGAGGACCACAGGGAGATTTCATCAAGAGGTTTCTCATGCACCGATGAGTAAATGTGCATGGTTTTTCAGATCCCCGTGTTCCTCTGCTTCAGCAGAAACTCATTCATGTCAGTACAAGTCTGGCTGTTAATGAGCTTTGCAGAACAAGTATAGAGGAATTATCCTAGCAAAGACCAGTTTTGTAGGTTGTTGATTTGTCAGAGTCAGTTTAATTTTAGTGACTAAAATGATTTTAAAATGCCTCTCTTGACTTGATCTTAAATTTTGCAAAATGCTAAATTTACAGGTTTCCAAATTGGCGATTTATAAACTTTTTGTCCTGGGGCAGGTGGGGGAAAGGATGTTTTTGTTTTAATCATCTAGAGATTCCTTCTTTCTTCAAATATGGACTGGACCACAGCTTACCAGTTTGAAATCCAACTCTTTCCTTTTTTTGCAGATCATAAATGTGAAATGTTTCCAAAGTCACATTCACTGTGCAATCTCCCTGATAAATCCTCTAAAAATTGTCACCTTAATAACTTAATAATAATATTTGATTTATACCCTGCCCTTCAGGTCAACTTAACGCCCACTCAGAGTGGTTTACAAAGTGTGTTTTTATTTTCATGACAATCACCCTGTGAGGTGGGTGGGGCTGAGAGAGCTCTGAGAGAGCTGTGACTGACCCAAGATCACCCAGCTGACTTCAAGTAGAGGAGTGGGGGATCAAACCCGGTTCTCCAGATTAGAGGCCTGCTGCTCTTAGCCGCTATACCAAACTGACTCTGTTGGGACTTGAAGAGCTGCTGTAGCATGGTGGTTAAGTGGCTGGGCTCTGAATCATCAGCACTCTGCTGGTTCAAATCCCCCTACTGCCACAAGTTAAGTAGGTTTTCTTGGGTAAGCCACTCCTCTCAGCCCCAGCTCCCCAGATGTATTGTGGGGATAATAATAACACTGCCTTTGTTTTCCACTCTGAATGGAGCTCTTATCTGTCTAGCAGAGCAGTATATAAAGACAGTTATTATTTTAATCATGCATCAAGTCGAAATTGTTAATATTAGCGGCAGAGATGTTTGCAGGAATGCCTCACTTCCAGTCTGATCCAGTAGGCAGAGTGCCGGACCAGGGTTTGGGAGACCCAGGGTAGATTCTCCTCTCTGCCATGGAAGCTTCAAGAGTTTCCTTGGGCCAATTGGCACACTTAACGTACCTCATACGGTTGTTGTGAAGATAAAGTGGGAGGAGAAGAGAATGATGTAAGCCACTTTGGGTCCTCATTGGGTAGAAAAGAGGGGTATACATGAAGTGAATAATAAGCAGGGCTCATTTTGAGGGGGAACGCACAGGAACGCAGTTCCAGCAGTTCCCCAAAGAGGTCACGTGTCAGATGGTCCCGCTCATCTGGTCCCGCCCATTTGGGGGCCAAAATGGCTTGGATTGGGGCCGAATCAGCCTGGATAGGGCCTCTGTCGGGTGGTGGATCACTCTCCCACTCATCAGTGGCCCAGTCCTGACCATTTTGGGCCCCTTTTTAGCCATTTCCAGCCCCTTTTTTGCCATTTTGGGCCCAATTTTGGCCCTGAATGGCCGGATTGGGTCCAAAACAGCCAGGATAGGTGATGTCAGGGATTGTGGCATATGCAAATGTTATACCAATGACACACTTCCAGTGATGGCAAGGGGTGTGGCATATGCTAATGAGTTATGCTAATGAGTTCCTCCAGCTCTTTTTCTACAAAATGACCCCTGATAATAAGTATTCCTCATCAAATCTGAATTCATATTACATATTTCTTTCTGGAGTGGTGATGAGGGCTTTTCAGTCCTAGGCAGGCCTCACAGCTTCTTTCTTAGGCTTGCAAGCTGCCAGCATTGTATGTATAATTGTGTGATAAGTGGTAAAGGATAAATGGATAAATGTCTATGACATCCATCTATTTTTTTTAAAAAAAAGATCTTGGACGCTTCATTATTTTAATGGCCGTTACGAGTGATTCAGTGCGCTTTTGTGTTCATTCTCTGTTGATCCTGTTGGCTGGCTTGGTGCACTAAAATATTTTGCCTTATTGTATAATCCCCTTTTGAAACCAGGAAGCTTTTTAAAAATATTGCTGTATCTATTTACCGGAATTTTAATGAGGGTTTCTTGTAGGCTGCAGTAGGAGAAAAATAAAAAGATGAGAATTAATAGATCACTTCAGGGGTGCCATCTTGTGGCTGTTCTTAAACGCTGCATGGATGTCTGGCTTCCATTGCTTCTGCCTCTGGCTGTGGGCATGCCCGCAGTTCTTATGTAATGGATTTTCACATGTTTCACGACTAACTACTGAGTTTTTGCTTCATGTAAACGTATGAAGTTGCCTGATGAGGAATCTTATCTTTTGTCTTTCAGCGTCACCATTGTCCTCTGGTAGTACAAGTGACAGCAACCACAGGTCGATGCTGTGGCCACAGCTACCATTTTAGAAGCAGTTGTAGTTTTTTCAAAATTGCCATGAGGTGCTGATTCAGGGTGCATGTGCAGTGCCCCCAGGAGCCCTTCGTGCGCGCCCCACATCTTTTTAGGTGCCAAAACAGCAAAGGGGCCTGTTTTGACACCTAAAAATGTGCAAGGGGGGAAGAAGTCCTCCTGGGGCTGCCACACTCTGGATTGTAGCTTCATGGCAATTAAAAACAACAACAACTACAAATGCTTCTAAAATGGCATTGGCAGCCATGGGATTGGACCCATGTTCAGGTAGTTTATCGACTACCTGAACATTTTAAAGTGGAAATTGCTGGGGAGTGGGGACTGAACTCGGGACCTTCTACGTACAAAGCAGAGACTCTTCTATTGAGCCACAGCTCCATTTTGATTTTTTTTAAAAAAATGCTTCCTTCATTGCTCAAAAATAGCAATGGATTGTTTGATGTCAGTGGGGAGACTGTTGTATGCAACGGGATCGGCTTATTGATAGGTTGTTGATTGGTTCTTTTCTTGTTCTACCTTTTGAATGTTAACATTCTACATGGAACCTTCCAGATCATAAGAACATAAAAGAAGCCATGTTGGACCAGGCCAGTGGCCCATCCCGTCCAACACTCTGTGTCACACAGTGGCCAAAAAACCAGGTGTCCTCAGGAGGTCTGCCAGTGGGGAAGGGGCACTAGAAGCCCTCCCACTGATTGCCCCCCAAACACCAAGAATACAGAGCATCACTGCCCTAGACAGAGAGTTCCATCTATACCTTGTGGCTAATAGCCACTGATGGACCTCTGCTCCATATGTTTATCCAATCCCCTCTTGAATCTCTCTGTGCTTGAAGCTGCCCCCACCTCCTGTGTACCTCTGAATACCAGAAATGCCATATTTTAATCAAAGACTATCACAGTCACACTTTCAGGAAGGAATCTGGTTGTCTACTGTTGATGAACATGACAAGCACATCTTGGTCCAAGCCAGCAGGGCTCTTATGCTCTTAATACAAAGCAACAGCTGCTCAATGAGCTGGGAAAGAAATTTCTACCAGCCAAGAAACAGAATGTCTCTTGAGCTTTGCTTCCCTCTCTCATCATAGTACAACTAGGAATCACCCGGTGAAGTTGACGGGCAATAAGTTCAGGGCAAACAAATGGAAGGACTTCTTTGAGCGATTAAATAGTGGGATTTACTGCCCGTGGACATAATGATGGCCAGTAGCACAGGTGGCTTTAGAAGGGAATTATAAAGATTTGTGAAGGAAAGGTCCATCAATGGCTACTAGCCATGATCTCTAAAGGGAGCCTCCATACCCAGAGGCAGTCTACCTCAGAATACTGGTGCTACAATGCCCAGTGCACTGGCCACTGTATGAAAGAAGATGCTGGACTAAACTACTGGTCTGATCCAGCAGGGCTGTTTGTTTCCAGTTTGGTGTAGTGGTTAAGAGCAGCAGGACTCTAATCTGGAGAGCCAGGTTTGATTCCTCACTCCTCCGCATGAAGCCAGCTGAGTGACCTTGAGTCAGTCATAGTTCTCTTGGAGCTCTCTCAGCCCCACCCACCTCACAGGATAATTGTTGTGGGGATAATAATAACATACATTGTAAACTGCTCAGAGTAGGCATTAAGTTGTCCTGAAGGGCAGTATATAAATCAAATGCTGTTATTATTGAGTTTACAGACTCCCGTAAACAAAGAAAGGGTATAGGGAGGAGTGATTTAAAACTTCCTGGATTTTTAGGGAAAATCTAGCTGCTTTGAGGATTCACGGATATTTTCAAAGATAAACTAAGCTAGTGTTGAGTCAGTTGCTCTGTTTAGGGTTCCCCCAGATGTTAAAAGGGAGAAAGACAAGAATGTGTATGGAGATGACTCCCAAAATCCTTTGAGCCAGTATGAAGTAAAACTTGTGGGCATCATTCAGTGGGTAAAAGGTGGACATTCTCCGACTTCTAGTAATTCACCGTTCTGATAGTCAAGGAAGATTTTTATCCAAGAGTCTGCACATAATTTGCAGTTGTGCCGTTTGCACCTGCTGATGTGAATATGCATGCTTGGAACACATCCATTTGCTGAGACTGGCTGATGCTGTTGTGTATACTTGATAGCGATCACACATTGGATGCATTTTAATATGCAAAACAACTCTTAGATCTGATTCACCTCTGTGTATATTTGCGATAATGGACACGGTTTTGTTGATTCTCACTTCTGTAGTAGATAGGTTTGTGGAGGGTTGGTCTATCAGTGGTTGGGCCCTGTGTGAGAAAGAAGTCTGGCCTAGAAAGACTATGAGTCTGATTCAGCAGGGCTCTTCGTGTTCTTAGCATACGGCTTGGCTCTCCTAGCAATCTATAACAGCAATAGCAATAGCAACAGCAACAACATTCAGTTTATATACTGCCCTTCAACACAACTTAATGCCCACTCAGGCAGTTTACAAAGTATGTTATTATTATCCCCACGACAAACACCCTGTGAGGTGGGTGGGGCTGAGAGAGCTCTGAGAGAGCTGTGACTAACCCAAGGTCTCCCAGCTGGCTTCAAGCGGAGGAGTGGGGAATCAAACCCGGCTCTCCAGATTAGAGTCCTGCCGCTCTTAACCACTACACCAAACTGGCTCTCTCTTTTGTTTGGCTTGCTTCTCTCACAGCAAGCCACCTACTTTCTTCAGGGGATCCACTCAGCACAGGTTCTTAGTGCATTAACTGACTCTTGGGAATTTCACTCTGGCAGACATTTATGGTGAAGGGGAAGGAATACTGTTTAACTTTAAATCTATGTCAGATGCAAGATTCTTGACTCATGTTGCAAAATCACAGATGGGTGTCATAAAGTTTTGCAAGTAATTAAGTTTGAATATTTTATGCCTGCTGGTTAATGTGGGGTTTATAGTACATGTTACTGTGAGTTTAAATGCAGGCCTCTAAAGAAAGAAGGAGCGGAGCTGGATGGGTGAATGGAGTCAGTTCTGACTGAATGGTAGCTGTGTGGAGCCTGAGCTGTCTGTGTATACTCAGAGAAAGTATTTATTTGCCAATTCAGGCAAACAATGTGGAACTGCCTGAGTGAATCTGTTGAGAAAATATTTTGACACTGTGTGGATGAGAGGAAGGCCTGTTCTGTTAGTGAAGATCTGTGTGAAAAAATAAGTTTTTGTGACTGGATCTGTGAAAAGATAACTGTTTTTGAAACCACCAAGCTTAAGAACTATTCTGAAACCAATATACTTACCAAACTCTGCAACCATCATACTTATGTGTTTCTAAATTCTACTTTTGTTTAAGCAAAAAAAAAATTCCCTTTTTACCTCACAGGCCGTGCGCTAACCACTCTATCGTACTACCATCTATAACAAAGCCTTCCTATAATGCCAGTTAAACAGAAGCGGTCTGATGGGGAAAGCCTTTGTTGGCAGCAACAACCTTTGGGAGGCAGCAATATATAGGTCACACAAACAGGGCAAATTGCCACAGGTGATGTTAACACTGCAGGGGGGTTTAAATCCCAAAGGGAAGGTGTTATATCTCAAGGTATAAGCCTGGGTAAAATAGAAAACAACTGAGGCTCTGTTTGTGTGGAGAAAAAAAGAAGAATGTTGGTTGTGACCAGAGCCCTCCTGAGGTAAAAGTTTAAGGTAATATAAGGAGGACCTGAATTAAAGGTCCAAAGGCAAAAGTTTAGAAACAAACAAAAAGAAAATCTGTACAGACGTGGACTGCATATGACTTGGATATTGCGTGTTTTCCTGCCTGATACTGGTGAAGTGTAGTTTATTTTTAAAACTCCCTTTTTTTCAAGTTTGGTTTCAAGAACGTTAAGTCCTTGAAGCATTGTGTATCTTTCTTTTAGCACTGCTAAGCAAATAGCTGCAGGGAGTTTTCCAAGGCGATGTTATAACTTGAAGGGAAGTTAAACTTTTTGGGTGCCGTTATGCTTTGAAACAAGAACATTTGTCTAGCTTCTGATTTTTTTTTTTTTTAGTTTGCATGTATCTTTTATTTGTTTTCCTCGGTGACTTTATAGTTCTGTGATAGCGTATGACCCCTGTGAATCCAGATAATGATGTATATTTTGGTTCATATTTAGCAAACCTGCTTGTAAAGAATGAATGTGTAGGATACATATATATTTTATTGCATTTCTGCCCTGGCCTTGAATGCATTATGGAACTCAAGGCTATATGTTTAGGGTTCCTTGGTAGGTTTCCCTTCCAGGATCTGCCCTGAACCGATCCGCTTAGCTTTCTGTTATCAGTTGTCCTCTAACCACATCTTGGGAGCCAACCTAAACTGAAAAAGTTCAGACAAAACAGAATTGCTCTGCTCATTCTCATGTTAACAGCTAGAGGGCAGCAGTAACCATTTGAAACCTCACCAGACATTTTCAAGGGGAGTTGAACTCCATCTAATCAATATGGGGAGTGCTATTTTATTATCTTTGTGTATAGCTACTGCTTATATAGAATACCTCTAGGAACATGCACAACAAACAATAGACCCAAAATTCACAGGAGGAGGAGAAAACATGGAAAATTTAATCTTCTGGCTCAAGATTGAAGTGCTTTTCTTAGGAGGAGCTTAAAAGTGTCCCAGTGTTTCGAAGGGCTTGGTTGCTGTGCTTCAAGTTTTTTATGTGGTTGGGTGGAAACCACACACAGGTGTTTCAAGCGACAACAACACTTGAAACACTTACTTAGCACTCATTTGGAGGGAGGGGGAGTGATGGGGAAGGGAGAGATGGGCAAAATACTACTTTCTGAACCTTTAAATTGGCAGCAACTAGAGTATGTGTGAGCCTGTGTGACCCAAATATTGTCGAATAATTTCAAGAATAATTTTCAATTTCCTTCCTTCCTTCCTATTCAGGGAGTTATTCTTCATGACAAAGCATTAAGAAATGAGACCTTTCTCCTATGCTCTGAAGTGATATTCTATGCTCCATAGGGTTGCTACTGCTTCATGTTGGAAAATACCTGGCAATTTGGGGGTGGGTGGGAGGGTGAAGCCTGGAGAGTGCAGGGTTTGGGGAGGGAAGGGGCCTCAGCATGGTATAATGCCATAGAGTCCATACTCCAAAGCAGCCCTTTTCTCCAGGTGAACTCATCTCGGTGGCCTGGAGATCAGTTGTAATTCCAGGAGATCTCCAGCCATCACCTGGAGGCTGGCAACCCTAATGCTCCACCAGTCTCTGGATTCTGCCAGTTCCTACTGTTGGGTGTTGCAGAGCGGGCCTCAGTTATGGGGCATCAAGTGATATGTGTAAACTGGCTTGTTTCAGTTAAACAATGTCAGGATTGAATCTACCTGCATCCTATTGATGCAATTTGTTCAAGTTTAATGTTAAGCACGTTATCTTAGCTGGCTATTTTTAAACATACGAATTGCTGTTTGTTTTCAGATCACTGGTTAATACTTCATTTCCATGGCTGCTTGTTTGCTATGAACTGTAGTTGCGCACAGGATGTCTTAGGTTAGAGAAAAGGGCTATGGCACGTTGAAGAACTGAGATACGTTTTTAAAAAGTTGATGCACGAACAAAATCCATGTATTGTCGAAGGCTTTCACGGCCGGAGAACGATGGCTGTTGTGGGTTTTCCGGGCTGTATTGCCGTAGTCTTAGCATTGTAGTTCCTGACGTTTTGCCAGCAGCTGTGGCTGGCATCTTCAGAGGTGTAGCACCAAAAGACTGTCTTTTGGTGCTACACCTCTGAAGATGCCAGCCACAGCTGCTGGTGAAACGTCAGGAACTACAATGCTAAGACCACGACAATACAGCCCGGAAAACCCACAACAGCCAAAATCCATGTAGTGCCTTTTATTAAGATAGCAAAGCATTGTTTTGGTATCAGGTTCAGGGATTCCTTGGTAGGATCTGGGGAACGAATGTTAAGGAAATGCCTCCCAATCCCATTGATTGCAAAGTTTCTGTTTTTTTTTTTTTTAATCTGTTGGTTGAAACCCAGACCCATCTCTGGCATCTCCTCGGTGTTGTGTTATCGAGCAGCTGACTCGCCTTCCCGTTTCTTCTCCCCCATCCTCCCGCTTTCCTAGTTGAGATGTTACATGTGTGACAGTTTTTTGCTTGGCTGGAGTTGTGTTGTGGGGAGAAGATGCCCTTCTTTTCATTCCTTCCTTTTCTCTCGCTCCCCCTCTGTCCGCCTCTCAATTATTTGTGTGTGTGTCGTCGTCCCCCCCGCCGCACAATTAGCATTCTACTAATTTGACACTTCTTTCCCCCCCATTTTGGCTTTGTCAACTGCCGTCCCCCCCTTTTTTCCTATTAATTCCAGACATTAATATTTTCTTTCACGCAAGTGCCGCCGTTCACCCGTGAAACAGTTCCAACATTATGTAGCTGTCAAGATACCTAGGGATTACCCAGTGTGCTTTGCCTCTGTAAGTGACACTGCCGAGGCCCGGTGCTGAGATGTTTATTTTGAGAGTAAGCTGACAGCCATGGAGCCCTGATCCCACGAAGGCAATCTCATTTAATTAAAAGACTCTTTCATTATAGCTCTCCTCCCTGGACCCCTCCCTTTGCACGGTGTATTCTTCTTCTTTTTTTAAAAAAAAGAAATCTATATCGGAATGGTTATTAAAGCCCGTTTCGCATGGCCACTGTTGTTTTACAGTAAGGGAAGGGAGTGGCGATTCCGACAACCATGAAACTTTAATGTCGGTGCAAGAAATACAGGAGATCCCCGTGGAGATGTTCTCTCTTTACGAGAAGAGCTGGAGGTGCTGTTGTTAGGAGTAATACTGAAGGAGACCCAGACATATTGAGCTGAATTGTACCGTTCTGCTCTGCGAAAGGGTACGTGGTCCATCACGGATGTGGACGGTGTCCCCCTTAGCAGAGCAGAATGGTACAATACGGCCCATTGTCCAGGCAATACTTTTTGAAGAACTGCTTTCCTAAACAGCTCTCATTGTGCGGTGCATGATGGATCTCCTGCCTGGACCACCCCACACGTCTCCATTTCATTCTGCTGGTTCCTCTGCTTAATTCGCCTCTCTGCTGCCTCTTTTCACGTAAATAGTTGAGGGACTCTTAATATTCCGGCGGCTTCGGCTTATCAGGCGGATAAAGGTGGTCTCTCGCTCTCTCTTGAGCCCACGTCTCTTGTCTGTCTTCTCTGTTTATAGAGAGGAGGAAACAAGCGTGGAATATTCAAGCGAAGTTGACAAAAGGAGCACAACAATCCTTCCGCCTCCGCATCATATTTCCAAACATCCTCTCAAGGTTATTGGAAACACTTCAGGGCTGCTATTATCCACGTGGCTCTGCCCCCTTATGAATCACAATGCTTCTTCACTCTTTCTGTTTTGGGTGAGACTACGAGCGGAACCACAAGTGACAAAAGGCAGAGGTTGGACACTTGTCAGCTTCCCTCAAGTTTTGGCGGGAAATGTAGGCAGCTTGGTGGAATGTTGGACAAGCGACAGTTGAAAAGTCCACTGGACAGAAGTTGGAGAGCCAAGCTGCAAGACCAGGATGCCTACATTTCCCATCAAAACTTGAGGGAAGCTGACAAGTGTCCAACCTCTGCCTTTTGTCACTTGTGGTTCTGCTCTACGTGTTCTTTAAATGGAGGTTCTAACTCCATTCCCCAAAAGTCTGATCCACACAAATATATGGCCGTTTTCACACGTGCGTGTAACCTCACGACATGAAGCGTCTTCCTAGCACGGTTTCCCGGCACTATCCCTTTAATGGTGATGATGTCAGAAAACATGCCATTAAATGGGATCGTGCTGGGAAATCGTGCTAGGAAGACACTTCATGCAGTAAATTTTGTGTGATTTTTCCAGAGGGTTAGGGCGTGTGAAAACAGCCTATAATCTCTCATTCTTTTCAGGGGAAGGCTGGGTTGTTGAAATGTCCCCAGAGGAAGCAGAGGGAGGGACTGCCTGGGTCAGGTGGCAAGGAACACTGCAATTGCTTTGCCTGTGACACCTCTTGTGATGCTGTTGGCCGGATCTGAGGGCCAAGCTACAAGTGATGAATGACACTTGCCTGGCAAGTGAACAGACTGAGGGCCAAGCTACAAGTGACGAATGACACTTGAACAGCAAGTGTATTTCTCCCTGTTCACTTGCCCTCCACTCAATCCACTTGCTATTCAAGTGTCATTCGTCACTTGTGGCTTGGCCCTCACGTGTATTTCTCCCTGTTCACTTGCCATTCACTTGCATTCCACTTGATCAAGTAGAGCGCAAGTGAATGGCAAGTGAACAGGGAGGAATACACGTGAGGGCCACGTGTCACGTGTCACTTGTAGCTTGGCCCTCACTTGCTCTCCACTTGATCAAGTGGACTGCAAGTGAATGGCAAGTGAACAGGGAGGAATACACGAGAATCTGTTTACTTGCCAGGCAAGTGCCATTCGTCACTTGTAGCTTGGCCCTGAGCTGAGTGGCTGCCTGAAGGAGACAGAGCAGGCCAGCAGCAGCACAGAAGGAGGTGACATAGGTTGGAGCCATGTGCTGTCAATGCAGGTGGAGCTCAATGTGCATAGTGTCTGGTTGCCAGTGGCTGGTCTAAGGTGTTTGTAATGGTTTAATGACATCTCTTTCCTCAGCCATTTTCTTTCACTGTTCTGCCATAGCGGTCAGAGTGGAAACGGTGAAATCATCATAGCGGTGGGTGCAGGCTTCCTGTGTTGATTGCCTCCTTTTTATTCCTCACTAAGGTACGAGCGATCCTTATGTGAAGTTTAAGGTGAATGGGAAAACACTCTACAAAAGCAAGGTCATCTACAAGAATCTGAACCCCGTTTGGGATGAGACGGTTGTGCTTCCAATACAGGCCTTGGATCAGAAGCTTCGCATCAAAGTAAGGTCTTCCTTAGAGTCGCTGTGGAATTTTGGCTGAAGTGAAATTCCAAGTCTGGTTTGGGAGGTTCCCGGTGGGGTTAAAAATCACACGGATTTCAAGAATAAAGGAAGTCTAGTGTGGCAACAGAAAGATGTTTAAGTAGAGAAATACTCTACTTACAGTAGAGAAATAGCCAGTTACGGCTTTGGGGGGAAGGTCTCTGTACTTTAACTCTTCTCCTCCCTCAGCCAGAGGAGTTAGCCATGTTAGTTTGTAGTAGCAATATAGTAAAGAGTCTAGTAGCACCTTCAAGACTAACTAACTTTATTGTAGCATAAGCTTTCGAGAGCCACAGCTCTCTTCGTCAATTCTTTAATTGCTCTTTAAATGTTGCTGAAGTGAGATGTTTATTCCCTGCTAAGTGTTTATTGCTGGGGTTATCTTTTGTTTTCTGTAACTACTGTGATACTCCTTTGTTTTGTATTTATTTATCCTATGGCATTGTTTATTGCAATGTCCTTGATACTGACTGTGCTAATCTCGCTCTATATAATCTGCCTTGAGTCTCAGTGAGAAAGGTGGACTATAAATGACATAAATAAAATAAAAATATAAATAAAATGGTAGTGTTGGGATTTGAACCTGAGTCACTCAGGTCCTAGTCTGAAAGCCTCTAGTGAGCAAAAGATGTTGACTTATATCTCTTGTACTGAAACTGTTTTCTGATACCAACATTTTAGGCTTTGTTTTCCCAACTCTCTCTGTTTCAGGTATATGACAGAGACCTAACCTCTTCCGATTTCATGGGTTCAGCTTTCGTAATGTTGAATGAATTGGAACTCAACAGGTATTCTCGAGACTGATTAATTGCAAGATGAAGATGATGATGATGATGATTTTCATTTGTCCTTTGCTTGCTGAGAGACTTTCTACATGAGACCTCTCACATGAGGATGCTCAAGTGAAGGGAGAAGCAATGTTAGCCGGGAAGCATAGTTTTAAAAGACAGAGCCAAAGGCTCTGTCAATTTCACCTGTCTGCAGAGCTGGCAAAGATCACTGCTCAGAGGGTTTGTTAATTTCCTTTCTTTGGCAGCTCTGTAGAGCCAAAGGCTCTGTCTTTTTAGTTTAGTTTAGTTTAGTTTAGTTTATTCGATGTTTAACCCGCCCTCCCCACAAGTGGGCTCAGGATGGGGTACAACAGTCATAAAATACAATTGCATAGCAGATTCTACAATAAAATTCAGCAATTAAAATTATATATATATACAAAAACCTGATAAAGTTGGCTACACATTCCTGCCCCCAGCATACAAAGAGGAAGTAGACAGACACACAAGCTGTACTCAAATACTGGAGACCGGTGGGAGGCTCAATGATGGTCCTGACGCTGGCCTCAGCCGTAAGCCTGGTGGACCAACTCCGTCTTGCAGGCCCGCCGAAATGATACAAGATCCTGGCGGGCCCGAGTGTCCTCAGACAGAGAGTTCCACCAGGTTGGGGCCAGGACCGAAAAGGCCCTGGCCCTGGTCGAGGCCAAATGATCCTCCCTAGGGCTAGGGATCACCAGTAAGTTCTTACCCGCTGAACGAAGCGCTCTCCGGGGCACATACTGGGAGAGATGGTCCCTCAGGTATGCTGGTCCCAGTCTGTTTAGGGCTTTAAAGGTTTAAACCAACACCTATGCTTCCCAGCTAGCATTGTGTCTCTTTACACTTGAGCATTCTCATGTAAGATGTCTTGTGTAGAGAGACTCTGAGATTTATGGGGGATTGTGTGTGTGTTGTGTGCCATCAAGTTACTTCTGATTTATGGTGATCCTGTGAATTAACTGCCTCCCAAACGTCCTCTCATTAACAGCCTCGCTCAAACTGGACACTGCTGCTTCCTTTACTTGCGTCAAGCCATCTCATTTTGGGTCTTCCTCTTTTCCTACTGCCTTCCACTTTTCCTAGCATTATTGCCTTGTCCAGTGAAGGAGATTACAAAATAAGAAAAGCAATTCGGTTAGACAGCAAAGACCTCCAATAAACAATGCAGTAGAACTAGGATTACAGAACTGGAAAGAAATGCAAACAAATGATGGTCATGGGAAAAGGAGGTTACAAAAGTAGAGAATTTCACAGTAAAGAAAAGGAGGTGTGATATGTGCAATGAACATTGCGATAGGCTACAATACTATTTCCTAATAGAAGCAATCTCCTCTGCTGTTCCATTTTTCTGTCTCTTTGAGAAACATTAAATGTTTCTAAATGTTAACTAGAGGAAGTTGTTGTTTCAAAACGTGGCTTGGTATTTATTCCAGACATGAAACATAAAAAAATTAGAACCCTAATATGACTTGTTCAATCCTTACCCTCCTTTCAGGTTTTCTTTTAAGGTCAGATGTTGAAGGATACTTAAGAAAGGGAAAAAAAAACCCTCCAAGCATATGTCTTGCTGACAGGTTCAATATGATTGTGTTAAGTATCAGCTTGCTAAAGTCAGTATTGTATTTCCCCATAATCTATATTTTAGAAATGTTGAAACTGTGGGCCAAGCTACAAGTGACGGCAAGTGGATTGAGTGGAGGGCAAGTGAACAGGGAGAAATACACTTGTCGTTCAAGTGTCATTCATCACTTGTAGCTTGGCCCAGAATTCACGTTCATAGAGTAAATCTGCAAGCAAATTCGAGATTAAAAAAAAATCCTTCTCAAATTCAAGTTGGATCTATTATACTGGCTTCTAAAAATGTCTATATGTATGTATCGTGCAATCATAGATCGTTATTGTTTGTTCTGGTGTTATGTTGAGAAATAATCCTGCACACAAAACAGATATGTTTGGAAGGAAAGCCGGTAGCTTCACGAATTCTCTTCCATACTTTAGTCTCCAAAATGTTCTCCATTCTTCCTTCCATTTTTCTTTAGTGTCATTCCCTACTGTCAAAATTTAGATCACAGAAGGTTTAGAGTAGGAGTTTGTTTTCTTTGAAGCAACATGAATTTGTCAATTAATTAATTTGCCTCGTTTCTACCCTTCCTTTTTCTCCACTGGAGACCCAAAGGGGCTTACATCATTCTGCTGTCCTCTGTTTTATCCTCACAACAGCCCTGTGAGGTAGGTTAGGCTGAGACTGTGTGACTGGCCAAGGTCACCTAGCAAGCTTACACGCCAGGATGGGGATTCGAACCTGTGTCTTCTAGATACTAGTCTGACATACTATGCCAAGCTGGCACAGTTCTCTTTTCAAAATAGTTCTCTTTAAATATTCACTGTTGCCTCTGTGACTCTCCTTTTCAGGAGCTCCGTTTTCAGGCAACCACGGTCCCTTAAGTGCGCTTTTCTGTTTGCAGGACTGATGAGAAGATTCTTAAGCTGGAAGATCCAAACAGCTTAGAGGACGACATGGGTGTGATCGTGTTGGATTTGAGGCTTGCTGTGAAGCAGGGAGATGTTAAAAGAAACGTAAGCAGTGCAGGAGGTGGCATTTAATTTCCTGGTGCAATTCCTGCTGTTAGGAGAGGTGAAGTGAGGGGAGGGACTGAGGCTCAGTGGCTTGACACGCAGAGAGTGCCAAATTCTTGACATGCTTGACAGGCAGAGGGCTCCCGGTTCTTGACAGGCTTGACATGCAGAGGGTTTCAGGTTCTTGACATGCAGAGGGTTCCAGGGTCTTGACAGGCGTGACACGCAGAGGGTTCCAGGTTCTTGACATGCTTGACATGCAGAAGGTTTCAGGTTCTTGACATGCAGAGGGTTCCAGGGTCTTGACAGGCGTGACATGCAGAGGGTTTTGGGTTCTTGACATGCAGAGGGTTCCAGGTTTTTGACAGGCTTGACATGCAGAGGGTTTTGGGTTCTTGACATGCAGAGGGTTCCAGGGTCTTGACAGGCTTGACATGCAGAGGGTTCCGGGTTCTTGACATGCAGAGGGTTCCAGGGTCTTGACAGGCTTGACATGCAGAGGGTTCCGGGTTCTTGACATGCAGAGGGTTCCAGGGTCTTGACAGGCTTGACATGTAGAGGGTTTCAAGTTCTTGACATGCAGAAGGTTCCAGGTTCTTGACATGCAGAGGGCTCCCGGTTCTTGACATGCTTGACATGCAGAGGGTTTCAGGTTCTTGACATGCTTGACATGGGATCCAGGTTCTTGACATGCTTGACATGCAGAGGGTTTCAGGTTCTATCCCTAACTCTCAAGTTAAAAGGGCCAGTCTGTAGATTATTTGAAAGATCCTCTTCCTGAGACCCTGAAGAGGTGCTGGCTGTCAGAGTAGACCATACTGACCTTGATAGACCAAACGAGGCGTAAGGCAGCTTCAGGTGTTCGTGCATCCCCAGGGTATGGTGGTTCTTGTATGACCTGGATAGCCTAGGAGTGCCTGATCTTGTCAGATCTCAGACGCTAAACAGGGTTGTCTTTGGTCAGTAACTGGATGGGAGACCTCCAACAAAGACCAGAGTTGCAGTGGAAGGCAATGGCGAACCACTTCTGTTGGTCTCTTGCTATGAAAACCCCACTGGGGGGGGGGGTCACCATATGTCAGCTATGACTTGAGGGCAGGATTTCATTTCATGTCAGCTGAAGCTGGATTAGTCCCAGGGCTCTAACTGGTTTTCCCCAGTACAGTGCTGGGCTGAAATAGCACTTCAAGGAGAGAAAGCAGAGGGGGCAGTCCTTGCATAATTGGAGGCTGATCACAGTTATTTCAGTGCCTGGGGGAGGGGAGTGGTGCTTGCCCCCCAACAGTCTTATTGAGGGTAGCTCTTTTGCTCTATCCCATCGAATGAACCTGGATGGCCCAGACTAGCCTGATTGGATCAAACCTTGGAAGCTAAGCAGGGTCTGCCCCAGTTAGTACTTGGATGGGAGACCCTCAAGGAAGCCCAGGAGTGCTGCACAGAGGCAGGCAGCGGCAAACCACCTCTGCATGTCTCTTGCCATGAAAACCCTGTTGGGTTGCCATAAGTCAGTTGTGACTTAATAGCACTTCGTACATGCACACCTGCTCATTCATGTGCACACACACTTACTGAATGAACAGTTCACACGAGAGCTAGGCGTTTGCTTGCTGACCTACCCATAACAGCGCAAAATCTGGGCTCTGAAGAAAGATGGGACAACCTTAGCGGTCTTCCTGAGGGTGTTTGATGTCTAAAATCCCGTCTATCCAAGTTAAGGTGAGGTTCAAAACATGCGACTCATTCGCCCAACCTTCTTTTCTCTCTCTCTTGTGGCTTCGCTCGGATTGCTCATTTGGCACCAACGGGGATGACACGAACAGAAGTGGACAAATCGAAGGAAGCTATCTACACCAAAGGTAAATTTGCATTCGGCCTCAGACTTGCGCTTTCCTTCCAGTCCACGAGAGCTTGAAATTTGTACATGTAATTCTGTCATGTAGCTAGAAATCCAGAAGACAGCAGAGGGCGGTAAAAAAAAACCCTTAAAAGAGTCCTGCTCATTTATATTGAGAATCCATCTAGTTTGGTAGTCTGTCTTCAATGGTGGCAACTCAAATTATCGATGCAAACTTAAAAATGAGGCACAATTGCATGAACTAAGGCACGCTGCAAATTCTCTCTGTTTCTCTTCCCCCCACTCTTACTTCTTTAATGAAGTTTGTGCCATATTTGTTTTGAGGTAGAATTAGTTCTTCTGGGAATTTGTCAGTAGGACTGATGGACTCCAGTCACTTCTAAGCTTCTACAGGCCGAATTCTGGAGTACTGTAATTGGCTATCTCAGTATGATTTTTTGGCTCTTAACAAACAGCTGTGCTGAACCCAGTATAGTTAGGGCTCTGGAATTCCGAAAGGAAGAGTTAACCATTCTTCCCCGATACCGTTTCTTCTTTGAAATGTCTTCTTTTTAAGCTCCCGTGGGGGAAAAAGACAGATACTGCTACTGTTTCTGTCTTTTTCCATACTAAGGAGAGAAGCAGCATGAAAAGGGCATTTTGATTGCAAAAATGATGTGTGGAGGGGTGTGTGTGGAACCCTCTCCTGTTCCAAAACCTATTAAAAATGGTTGTTAGAGGCAGTTGTGTGGGCAGTAGGCACTTATCCCTGTTTGGGGAGTCCAGCAGATCTAGCAGAGGGGAGAAGCAGGGAGGAAGAGGTTTTGCTGTGCTGTTGAGTTGGCCTAGACTGCTGTAGAGTAAGAGGGAAGTAGCCATGAGTGGATTGGCTCGAAGGCCGCCAGGATACATCCTGCTTGGACTGTGGTCTGTCCCAACCTGCTGGGGCAACTACAGCCCCAGTAGGCCAGTGACCCCCCACACCCCAGCACGGGGCAGGCAGGAGCCTGATCCATCAGGGGTGGATGGGGCTCTTTTCCAGGACTGTATTTGCCTCTTGATGTGCCCCTGGAAGTAGATCTCATGCCCCTGGAGACAGCTCTTGCTTTCCTTATTAACACATGATGAAAAAATGAGATTTAGCGAGTAAGCAGCCACCTACCCAATAGCATTCATTGGTTCAGGGAAAGTTTGACACAACTGTGGATCAACATGCCAGCTCGACTGCCGTTACCATCTTCTTCCCCAAAGCAGACATTTGACTAACTACTTGGTTGTGCCCAGAATTGCATTAACGCAGGCTGATTGCGCACACGTTGGATAATGCACTTTATCAATCGTTTGAGGTGGATTTTTTGTTCCACACACACAAAATTCAGTTCCAAATGATCTATAAAGAGGATTGGAAGTGCATTATCCAACGTGTGTGGAATCACTCACAGTTTGAGACCTCAAGTTATTTTGCTTTCTAAAGCAGCTTGCTGGTGTGGTGGGTCAAGGGGAAAGGTTTAAGACTGTGCCAATCACTTCCTTGACTCTTCCTTAAGGATCGGCGGTTGCCAGGAGGGAGGTCTGCCCCAGAGGCACTGGCAGCACCTTTAGATGGGGCTGTATCCCAATTTTATTTATTTACTTCATCTATAACCTGCCTTTCCCTCTGCTGGGGACCCAAAGCAGTTTACTTTGTTCTCCTCTCCTCTTTATCCTCACAACGATCCTGTGAGGTAGGTCAGGCTAAGTGTGTGACTGGCCCAAGGTCACTTCTACGGCAGAGTAGGGGATTTGAACCTGGGTCTGTCAGATTGTGGTCTGACACTCTAACCACTGCATCACACTCTTTCACACATTGTACATTTTGTGAGCGGAGTCCCCTGGAGAATAGTGTTTGTGGTTCAAATAATGTCGATGAATAAAGGTTGTGGTGTGCAGTGAGCACTTTAGTCTTGAGAATCAGTTCTGGAGACCAGAACTGGAGGAAAGACAGTTACAAATTGCCAAATAGTTGAGGTGGATGACGTTGAAGCCCTTGGCAGCTTGGTTTTAGGAAATTGCAAAATCCCCATCTTGATCCAATTGGGTTTATTGTTTCCTCTTGAGACTACCCCGCCTCCTCACATATACTCCATCTCTATCTTCGTTGGCCTTGGACTCTCTTGAAAGGAAGCTGGTCTTCCAAAATCCTCTGGCCTTTGTAACCCAAAATACTTTAAAGCCCCTTTCTGGGTTGTTTCCTCCGTCCCTTATCTCAGTACCTTTCTTCCTAATGTTTCTGTTTGAAAATAATTGTGACAACAGTTTTTGAGTGGGCTTGGCAGGTACCTGGGGATCTGGTGAGTTTCTCCTCCTTAGAAAAATAAATAAAGAGACACCAATGTGGGGGGAGAAAGTGTGTGTATCTTACAGAGGCAAGATTAATTGTGTAAAAAAGAAAAGAGGCAAGAGGAGTAAGAAAAGTGAACCTTCTAACCTTTCTGTCTTTTTCTGCTGCTGTCACTAGAGGGTAGAAGAGCTTCAGCTCTTCCTAGAAGAACCATAGTTCAGGGACTTAAGGAAAAAAGCTTCTGTGACCATCCAAGAGGCAGTAAAGAATTTCCCAGCAAGTCTGCTTGGGCAACACCTGACATAGCAGTATTTCCTGGTTTATTGATCTGGCTGCCGCACTAAACCGCTAGCGTTGTACATCAATAACTATCTTTAGTTAGGGAACACCAGGCTGTGGAAACGGTGCTGGCCTTTGGTTCATTCTCTCTCTCTCCCTCTCCTCCTCCTCTTTTTTTGCGGTGGAACATAAAGGCTACAAAGAAAAATTGTGAGCTTGGGGAATATGAGTGTCTTGGGGAGGCACGAGAGGTTATGGACGAATGGTCAGGAGACGTGTGATGGGGCAGAAGATATGTGGATGGACTGGATTAAGGTACCGGGAGGAAATAAAAACAAGCTCTCTAATGGATTTGTTTGTGCTTTGCCGCTATATCGGCTCCAGCGCTGCTTCTGGCAGGCTGTTGAAGAGAGGAGAAGCTCGATAACAGCCCTCTGTGATGCTGGGTCCAGGTCCATTCTTTACCCTGTTAATACAGTTATTTTTGCTTCCATCCGAAAAGAGCACCACTAGTTTCATTTCCCTCTCTTGCCTTGGGATTGGTTTGGTTTAGTCAGGATTTTTTTCCCCACAACAGTTCCCATAATTGAAAATGTGTGGGAATATTTGGAGGGTCCCCTGCCAACCCTCCCTCTTACTCCCTTCCTTCACAAAACTTGGGGTGTGATGGTATTGTGGAGGGCTGGTAGGGGGTACAGCTTGCATCTTTAAAGCCCTTGTGCTCCTATGAAATGTCTGTTGCTGGGAAATGGAAATTTCTGGTTCTTTTTGGATTCATCCTTTGAGGTGACAGCCATTAGAAACTCTTATTTCTCAAGGTGGTAGCTGTGTTAGTCTGCCTGTAGCAGTAGAAGAGAACAAGAATCTAATAGCACTTATAAGTGCACTGCTGTAGCACAGTATTATTATTATTATTATTATTATTATTATTATTATTATTATTATTATTATTAATTGCGTTTCTAGACTGCCCTCCCTGTCAGATGGGCTCAGGGCAGTGTAACAGCATACAATTTGTAACATGCAGTTTAAAAACAATAAAAATATTATAAATAAACATTAAAACACTATTCCATTTACAATGAAATTTCTCGATTGGCGGGATAAATATTAAAATACAGCATTTTAGATGCAGGGCTTGGCTCTTACATCATGCCCTGCGTCACACTTATGAGCTCCTGCATGGATGGTGGACGGTCTTCAGTGGTATGGCCGGCAAGAGGACAGACTAGCCCCCACCAAATGCCTGGCGGAACATCTCCGTCTTGCAGGCCCGGCGGAAAGATAATAAATCCTGCCGGGCCCTGGTTTCCTCAGACAGAACGTTCCACCAGGTCGGAGCCAGGACTGAAAAGGCCCTGGCTCTGGTAGAGGCCAGACAGACCTCCCTGGGGCCAAGGACCATCAGCAACTGCTTATTAGCTGATCGAAGCGACCTCCAGGGGACATATGGGGAGAGGCGGTCCCGAAGGTATGCTGGGCCCAGTCCGCATAGGGCTTTGTAGGTCAGCACCACAACCTTGAACAGTTCTGCAGTTTCCAGATCAAGCCCAAGGGAAGCCCTGCGTAGAGCGAGTTACAGTAGTCTAATCTGGAGTCTAATCAGTAATTAAATAATTTGGCTGCAAATCAGCACTCTGCTGGTTCGAATCCCACTACTGCTATGAGCTCAGCAGGTGGCCTTGGGTAAGCCACTCCTCTCAGCCCCACCTCGCCAGGTGCATTATGGGGATAATAATAACACTAACTTGTTCACCTCTTTGGGTAAGACACTAATCTGTCTAGAAGAGCAATATATAAGCACAGTTGTATCTGAAGAAATGAGCAGTGACTCACAAAAGCTCATACCCTACCACAAATTTTGTTACTCTTATAGGTGCTACTGGACTTTTGCACTTTTCTACTCTTATTTCTCAGATTTTGTTGCAGCAATGGATATTCTCCCTGAACATCTAACCCAGGGGTAGGCAACGAGAGATTTAAAACTTCCAGAAATTTTGAATCTACGAACTTCAAAAACATGTTTTGTCTTCTTTCCAGTAAAAAAAAAGAACATATTTGGGGAAACGTAACTAACACGTACACAGTACATTCTTACAAACCTCAAATTAGTTTTACTACTTTAACAATATAAAAAGCATCAGTTATAACTTCCAAATATGCCAATTTTGTATGCCATCTAAAAGTATAAATGGTTTAATTTTCTGCCAGCAAAACTGAAAATATTAGGAAGCAAGAAAACTGCAAAGTGCATTCAGTGCTGCCTTAGCATGTGTTTCTGAGTTTTTGCCATCAGAGAAATGGAATTTAAAGACAGTCCAAATTTTGTAGTAAATAAAGCATTATTTGGACGTCAATGGTCTCCTAAATCACAATAGGACTAGCATCGTGTTTGGCTATTGAGTTAAGCTTTAGAACATTGTTGGAGAGTGTGATGTTGTAATTGTTGTTCCTATGTTTTTGTAGTATATTAATTGAGGACAAAATCAGCCACATTTAAACATACCCTTGAAAATGTTGTACATGTCTATAGTATACATGGTTAAGCCTCCAGGACCTTAACTGACACTTCTGCTGCAACCTCCCCCTCTCCATTACCAGACAACTAAGATTGCCAACTCTGGGTTGGCAAATTCCTGGAGATTTGGGGGTGCAGCCTGAGGAGGGACCTCAGCTGGGCATAATGTCATAGATGGTTGTTGTGGGTTTTCCGGGCTGTATTGCCGTGGTCTTGGCATTGTAGTTCCTGACATTACGCCAGCTGTGGCTGGCATCTTCAGAGGTGTAGCACCAAAAGACAAAGATCTCTCAGTGTCACAGTGTGGAGAAGAGACTTTAAGAATGAATAAAGCATGGTTTCCAGTCCTGAAAAACACCAGGCTAACAAAATACTCTACATCCTACAATAGCCCTGCAGAGAAGATTAGCATATCAAATACCAAATATGCAAAAGAACCTCCTCAGGATACAGTGAAGCCTCCCTCCATTAGCATTCCATACCCTGGGAAACTCTTACAGGATGACTCAGCCCAAACCCACCTTCCTGAGTAGATATAAATTACCTGTGACACACTGTGACACTGAGAGATCTCTGTCTTTTGGTGCTATACCTCTGAAGATGCCAGCCACAGCTGCTGGCGAAACGTCAGGAACTACAATGCCAAGACCACGGCAATACAGCCCAGAAAACCCACAACAACCATCGTTCTCCGGCCGTGAAAGCCTTCGACAATACATCGTGTCATAGACTCCACCCTCCAAAGCAGCCATTTTCTTCAGGGGAACTGATCTCTTGTCTTCTGGCGATCACTTGTAATTCCAGGTCTCCAGGCTCCGCCTTGAGGCTGGCAACGCTACAGACCATCCAGCTTTTCCAAGTTTGAGAGAGAGATGAGGCGGAGCCACAACACTGACTGCTGTTGCCAGAGCGAACCCCTTTATAAGCTGAACGGAACTTTTCAGTCATGAGATCTGCTCGGAATGTGCATGGTGGGAGAGGATCTGTAACGAATATCCTCATTTGCTAATTTCAGCACCATCCCTAATTACTACATGATGAGTTCTTAGCTTTAGGTGCTTTAATTTGTAATCTATGTGGTTAGGAGTAAGCCCTGTCGACTTCCTTCCCCCTGAATGCAGAAGTGATAAGAGGCTAATTCTGTGCATGTTTATTGGGTAGTCATTTCCCTTGCCCTTGGTGCTGCGAATAAGGAACTGGGAACCGACTTCCGCTTCGTCTTGGTGGGGCTTACTTCTGAGCAAACACACATACCTTGAATCTGACTGCTAAGCTGCTCGTCTTTCCCTTGCGGGCTTCAACATAAATGTTCCTTGCCTCTGTGAGTATTAAATCCTATGGATGTTTTTGTAGGGATCGTTAAGGAAAAAATATTTGGCCTCGGCGGGCTTAAGCTGGCATCCTTCGAGTCGGCTCCCCTTGCTGCTTCTCCGCACCCCTAGCTGGGAAGATGACCTGCTGAAAACTCTGTCCTCTTAGCTGTCTTCTACGCAACTCCACCACCCCTCTCTTACTGGCTTCAGCTGGCCATGGCTACCTATAAGTCCGTTCAGGTAACCTTCCTGCTTCTGCAGTGAGTTAACTTTGCATTCGGGGTGTTCTCTCCATAATCTCTTCCCCTCTGCTCCTCCCCTCCCCCTTCCCTGCATTGCTAGGTTCTTTTCCTCAGCTTTTCTGCCCTTCCATTGCTAGAAAACCAAGAGTATTGTCTGATCTGAGACAAACTGTGATGGGCTGTCTTCCTCCTCCCAGGAGGAAGTTGAAAACGGTGTTGAAAATGGCTTGTTCTTTATTTTCATCAATAGCGGGTGTAAGATTGGGCTTGACCCACCATGTTGATCCTTCTGGAGTTCTAAAACTCTACGGAGTGGGGCTCTAGGGGAGGGGCTGTGGCTCAGTCGTAGAGCATCTGCTTGGCATGCGGGAGGTCCCAGATTCAATCCCTGATATCTCCAGCTAAAAGGATCGGGTAGTGGGTAATCTGAAAATGTGAAACCTTGAAGAGGCACTGCCAGTCCAGGTAGACAACGCTGACCTCTACGGACCAATGGCCTGACTCAGTTTAAGGGCTGCTTCATGGGTTTGTGTGTTGCTTAGCAGACCAGCTTCTACCGGTGATTCTGGCCACTCTTGGTCGATCCGGTGGGGCCTTTGAAGGCCCATCATGGATCCTCTCCACGCCATTCCAAGCAGATCTCACAACTGAAGTTCAACTCAGCTCATACGGGGTTCATTCTGGCATCAGAATCCCTTGCTGCTACTTTACCTTCCCTCAAATTCAACTTTGGAGACGAGGGTGATCTGATAGTAGGATGGGCCTTCAGCCCAGATAAACGAGGTCTGCTTTTAATACTGTTTAAGGGGAGGGAACCACCATCTAGGTCAGCAAGTAAACTTTAGACAGGTCCTGAGCTGGGGTTGTCCTCATGTGTATGTTGTGAGATGGAGGGCTGTTCATAGTTGGGTACTACTAGCTGTAGGGGGAGCCGGGCTTTTTTTCAGATGGAACGTGGTGGAACAGAGTTTTGGCACCTCTTGAAAATGGTCACATGGCTGGTGGCCCTGCCCCCTGATCTCCAGACAGAGGGGAGTTTAGATTGCCCTCCATGCCAGCGGCACGGAGGGCAATCTAAACTCCCCTCTGTCTGGAGATCAGGGGGCGGGGCCACCGGCCATGTGACCATTTTTGCCAAGGGCAATTTAAACTTTAAAAAACTCCCCCCTTGTTCCAGCTAACCCAAAGTGATGTCATTATGTGGTCCTGAGTTCCACCACCTCTTTTCCCAGAAAAAAAGCCCTGAGTAGGAGAGTATTTTTCTTTTTAAAATGTGTGTGTGAGAGACAGACAGTGAGTGCAAGCATGCCGGAATATTTCTCTTCTTTCCAGGTCACTGGTTTTCTCGGGAGACCTGGCTTGCGAGGGGGCACTGCCACGATGACCTCATTAGAATGTTTCATCTAAAGTTTACTTTTTGCAGGTGCCTTGGACCTTTGCACCACGGGGTGTCCTCTTGCAGCTGAGTAAACTTTTGTGTGCTAAATGAGCCCAGCATCTGTGAATGGTTTTGCTTTTGTGGGGCTGGGGCAGGGGAAGCAGAGGAGGAGACAGCCGGCAACATTCTTGCTTCCCTTTTGAAACCCAGCAAATTGACTGTGCCACTTTGATGTCCAAATGAATGGATAAATGGGCTGAACAGTACAATAGTAAAGAGTCCAGTGGCACCTTTAAGACTAACCAACTTTATTGTAGCATAAGCTTTTGAGAGCCGCAGCTCTCTTCACCAGATACAAGAGAGCTGTGGCTCTCGAAAGCTTATGCTACAGTAAAGTTGGTTAGTCTTAAAGGTGCTACTGGACTCTTTACTATTTTGCTGAACAGTACAGTTACTGCAGTGTGAGGCAAACGCGTTCATCCTCTTTCAGTCGTGGATGCTTTCATCATCCCCCCCTCCCCAGTTTGCGTTATCATATCTGGCTGTCTCTAACAGTGCCCTTTGGGCAGTGAAGCTGCTGTGCTCTTTGAACGTTTCAGAGTGCTGGGAACTCTGTTGCCACGGGGTCGTGAGCCATTGCACGTGGTCCAGCTGCCTGCTCTCCTCCTCCTCCTCGTCCTGTTCCCATAGGGAAAGTCCTTCTGCAGAATGATTTCCCCGGCTAATGAGAAGAACTGGGGAAATATATATATTTCTCTTTTGGCAATTTACATTGCAGCTTTGACCTTATTCACGGGTCTGTCTGTTCTCCCTGTCACATCCCTTTAAGATGAGGGCGTCGAAAGATGGCTTTGTTTTTTATTTGTGCATTTTACTGTTTATTCTGTTGCCCTGTACGTTTTTTAAAAAAAATTGTGTTTATTTTTGATTGTTCTCTTTTCCTAGTCTTGTAAGATGAATGCCCCATTTTGGACCCCTATATTGTATCCAGAGCCCACACACTTTATGAATCTCGTAGTGGTGGAGGTGTTAAAGAAACCTCCAAAAAACCCCACCCCAGCCATACAAATAAACTGTGGAGGTTGCTTTGAGCATGCCATCAAGTGCTGTGGGAGCGGGGAACAACCCTTTGTGGTGAAGGAATGAAACAGCAGTAAGGTTTTTAAAAAGCAGTGATGGATTCCTAGAGAGACTACTTGCTGTTGCAGAAGCCCCTAGATTACCATCAAGGTATTGGTTGATGAAGCCGAAGTTGGTTCCCAGTTCTTTATTCGCATTTCCTAGTTCCTTATTCACAAAGCCAAACACAAATATTAGGGGAAATTGAAAAGCTCTGCACTCCAAAATAAAGTTTGTAGGGGCACATATACCCCTCCATATTCAGCAGACTCAGGGCGAAGCTACAAGTGACGAATGACACTTGAACGGCAAGTGTATTTCTCCATGTTCACTTGCACTCCACTCAATTCACTTGCCGTTCAAGTGCCATTCGTCACTTGTAGCTTGGCCTCGGACCTACACTGGGTCATCCTACAAAGCCCAGTTCTTGAGTTAACAGCAGCTGCCCACCTTTCTGTTTATTGATTTGTTCTGGGGGCTTTGTAGGATGACTGTGAGCCAAGCTACAAGTGACGAATTACACTTGCCTGGCAAGTGAACAGACTCAGGGCCAAGCTACACATGACGAATGACACTTGAACGGCAAGTGGATTGAGTGGAGGGCAAGTGAACAGGGAGAAATACACTTGCCATTCAAGTGTCATTCGTCACTTGTAGCTTGGCCCTCATGTGTATTCCTCCCTGTTCACTTGCGCTCCACTTGATCAAGTGGAGTGCAAATGAACGGCAAGTGAACAGGTAGGAATACACGTGAGTCTGTTCACTTGCCAAGCAAGTGTAATTCGTCACTTGTAGCTTGGCTCCTAGTGTAGGTCCACTTAGAGGGCTAAGTCTGCTGAATATGGAGGGGTATGCTATATCCCCCTACAAACTTTATTTGGGGGTGCAGAGATTTTCAGTTTCCCTTAATATTTGTGTTTGGCTTTCCGAATAAGGAACTAGGAACTACAAATAAGGAACTGGGGGAACCAACTTCAGCTTCGTTATTGGTTGCTCAAATGAAAACAAAATCAGACAATGGAAATGTCTGAAACAGCCTAAGCTGAGCCCTGTGCAAGGGGCTTGCTGTAAGATTTGGCACTGGGGTCCAAGCAACAGCCAGACCAGTGCCACCGGCTTGGAGGCAGGTGACTAATCGGTTAGGATGGAGGATGATCAGCTGCTTAGGTTATGTTGGCCTTCTAAATCTTTTAGATAGTCAGAGATGGCTAAATGCAAGTCGTAAGTCAGCAAAGTGGCCTGCAATGAGCCAATGTGGTGCAGGGGTAGAGTGCTGGACTTAGACCGGGGATATCTGGGTTCAGATCTCCCCTCCTCCATGAAAGTTGTTTGGAGAGAGCCAGTCTGCTGTAGTGGTTAAGAGTGGCAGGACTCTAATCTGGAGAGGCAGGTTTGATTCCCCACTCCTCTGCTTGAAGCCAGCTGGGTGACCTTGGGTCAGTCACAGCTCTCTCGGAGCTCTCTCGGCCCCACCCCAGGGCCGGATCAAGGGGAGGCAGGGGGTAGTCTGCCCCTGGTGCCGCCAGGGAGGGGGTGCCGGGAGCAGTTGCCAGCTGCTGGGAGCGTGTGAGCGGCAGCACGGGCAGCCTCCCATCCCCCCCTGCTCTGCCTTTCGCCTGCTCCGCAGGACAGGGGGCAGCCCACTTGCCGCAGCCCACTTGCCGTGCACCCCCTGTCCTGCAGGGCAGGCAAAAGGCAGTGCAGGGGGCTGCGAGGACGCCCACGCCATTTGCCTGTCCTGCAGGGAGGCGAATGGGGCGAGTGGCTTCCCAGCCCTGCACGCTGCCTCTGCCGGTGCACCACGAGGGCAGCACTCTCCGCCCTGTGTGATGACGTCACATAAGTGACGTCATCACGCAGCGCTGGGAGCACACACACGAGGGGTTGGACTAGGGTTGCCCTGGGCACCGGTAACCCTAGATCCGGCCCTGCCCCACCCTCATCACAGGTTGATTGTTGTGAGTATAATAACAACACACTTTGCAAACCGCTCTGAATGGGCATTAAGTTGTCCTGAAGGGCAGTATATAAATCGAATGTTGTTGGGTAATCTGAGGGCCAAGCTACACATGACGAATGACACTTGAACAGCAAGTGTATTTCTCCCTGTTCACTTGCCCTCCACTCAATCCACTTGCCGTTCAAGTGTCATTCGTCATGTGTAGCTTGGCCCTGAGGCAGTCGTCATCTTTCAGTCTCTTCTATTTCACAGAATGGCTGCATGTGTGTGGTGGGGGCAGTAAAGACTGGGTTTTTTGTAAGAATGACAAGAGAGTCAGTTGTGCAGAAATGTCCTGTCCTGGAATAGCTGGTAGGAAGGACTCTGAGCAGCACATGGCCCTCACAACAACAATATTAAAAACAACAACATTTGATTTATATACTGCCATTCAGGACAACTTAACTGCCCACTCAGAGCGGTTTACAAAGTGTGTTATTGTTATCCTCAAAGTTGACTTGAATAAGGGGGGCTGAGTGTGCATATGACTGAAAAAAAAGTTTTGAAGAAATGTTTTGAGTATGTGAGTCTGTTTTGGGGAGGAAGATTATGTAGCAAATTAAAAGTTGGCTTTGCGATCTCCAGAGGAGAGAGCACCTAATATTTTATTGGGGGGGGGGGGAGTTACCTCCTCTCAAAGTCTAGAGTAAACTTAATATGAATAGTTAACAGTGTATTGTTTCTTAACCTGCCTCAACTATCTCTTCTCCCCCATCAGCAAAAGAAAAAAAGGAAAAAAAAAGAAAGTAAGGGAGACCAGGCTGGGATGGGGTGGGGGGTGGGGGGGGAGGAGAGACCACTTTGGATTTAAACGCAGCAAGCACTGCACATCAAACACGGCTGCGCCATGCACTAAAATGTTCAAAGTACGGTGGAGATAGATAAAGGCCTTTGATGGGAAGTGGATATTTCCCAGGGACATTACAAGCAATAATCCAGATGTTCTCCTGTAATGCAACGAGTGTCCGTGGATAGAATGGGAGCTCCCAGCCAAGTGCGGCCTGCTGTAGGTTTTGGCCTCTCCTCTCCCATGCTGTTCTGCCATATGGAAGCAATCTCCCAGCCCCTTTTAATGGCCAGCCTTAGATTCCATTTTCAGAGGCCTCACAGAGCTAAAGCGGGTCTGTTTTATGGACAAGTTAGAAAGAAGCTTGTCCAAGACAAACATCCAATTTGAAAAAATTAGGACATACCAAGCCACAAAATTATTTTAGAGCATATTTCACGGAAGCATGGCCATTTTTCTTCGGCAATTGGCAGATTGTAGGCTTGGCCTTTGATCCCTCGCGGACATTACTCCCTTTTTAAAAAAAAAGAAAGAAAGAAAGAAAATGGAATTTGAAATAGTTTGCTGCTTTTAGGAAGGAATAGATCTGCTGAGGCTTTGAAGTGCATTCATGGGAACGGTCTTGTTTTAGCTTTTTAAGGGCTGTGACTCTCACACACATGCACACTCACACTCACACACACACACACACACACAACCCCTCTCTGCATCGGGTTTTATGAATTAGAATCTCATTTTCTTTTTTGAGGCATGACTTCAATAGTGTGGTTGTCGATGTAACTTTGTGACTGTGTGCAAATGCAAGTAGGATTTTAAAAACTTATAGTTGCTCTTTACTAACACTGCCCCCCCCCCAATTCGGCTTTGTGTGAGAGAAACACAAAGCCAAATTATACATGAGAGAAGGAGCAAGTGTGTATGATATGACAGCTACTTCCCTACTGGAGAAGTCACACAACACAGGGATAAAACATCCACAGAAAAGATCAGTCTCTATTCTGAGCTCTTCGTCAGATCTTTTTCTCGGACGACTAACTAGTTACTTTCATGCACCTGGCTCGATAGATCTATAGACATGAGCTCAATCCATTGGGAAACATTGCATTTCAAGAGGTCTGAAAGGGTTGTCTCTGGCCTTAGATACCAGCATGCATGCACAGCAAGTTGTGTGGTGCTGTAGTAATGGAGGTGTCGGTTGTATCAGTATGGGGAAGGGGAATTTTGGTTTTGGTGTGATTATATTTCCCACTAAACTAAGAGTTGGTCTCCTTCTAGGATAATTCCATCTCTGCGTGTTCTCTGAGATCTGATACATACCTCTGTATAATAGAAAATAATCCAGTAGCATTTCTATTTTGCTACTACTGTTTTGCTACTATAGACTAACACGGCTAACTCCTCTGGATACCTCTATATGTAGCTCTTGATGTGGGGATGTGAGAGGCCACAACTGTCTCTGGGAGAAAGCAGTGAAGAGTAGTGGTTAAAGTATCAGACTAGGATTTGGGAGACTCAAGTTTGAATTCCTACTGTACCATGGAAGTATCTTGGAGATTTGGAAGTGGGGGTCTGGGGTGGGCAGGGTTTGGGGAAGTGAGGATGTCAGTGGGGTATAATGCCATAGAGTTCATCTTTCAGAGCAGCTGTTTTCTTCAGGGGAAGTAATCTCTGTTGTCTGAAGATCAGATGTAATTCCAGGAGATCTGCAGGCCTCACCTGAGGTTGGCAACCCATTGCTGCGTGACCTTGGGACAGTCCCAAATCCTCAACCTAGCCTACCTCACAGAGTTGGTGTGAGATTGAAGCGAAGGAGGCGAGAACAATGTAACCCACTTTGGCTCCCCATTGGGAAGAAAGGCAGGGTATAAAGTATGTCAGCAAGATAAAAAATGTACAACTGGGAGATCTCCAGGCCTCACCTAGAGGTTGGCAACCCTAGTATCATCCATGGGAAGCAAGAGATGTTGGCTATCTGGATTTCAGGGGTGCGATAATAGTCTCTTAAACTGAGCAGTACTGATGCCTGCTAAGAAATTATCAAAATGTCTTGTCTTGCTATTTAGGCAAGCTTCATGCGGCCGGCCCGACTGGCGGATTCTTTACAAAAAAACCAGCTGTGGAATGGAACCGTCACCGTTGCCTTGTTGGAAGGGAAGAAGATCCCTGGAGGGAGCATGACGCAAATGTTTGTTTGGTTGAGAATGGGAGATCAAAAGTATAAGAGTAAGGTGAGTGGCGGTGTTGACGGGATGTGTGTCGTGCACTTGAGGCATGTCTTTTTGAGCTGAAGGTCCTGCAGACAAATGCAAACGTGAAGCTGTCTGGTATTGAATCAAACCCTGGGTCCATCAAGGTCAATACTGTCAGCGGCTCTCCCGGGAAGAGGTCTTTCACATCACCTACTGCCCGGCCCTTCTAACTGGAGACATTGGGGATCGAACCTGGGACCTTCTGCATGCAAAGCAGAGGCTCTACTTCTGAGCCACAGCCCTTCCCCAAAGAAAATGTGAAAACTGCACACATGAAGCTGCCTTAGACTGAATGAGAGCATTGGTCCAGATAATGTGTTCTGTTTAGAGTCGTAATGTGCAGCAATGGGTTTGCAATACATAGTGAGGGGAAGTATTCTGCAAACAGCTTACAAACAGCAGTATCTGAAGAAGTGAGCTGTGGCTCACAAAAGCTCATACACGACCATCAGTCTTGTTAGTCTTAGAGGTGCTATTGCCCTGACCTAGATAGTCCAGGTGAGCCTGATCTCATCAGATCTCAGAAGCTAAGCAGGGCCGGCCTTGGTTAGCAATTGGATGGGAGACCTCCAAGGAAGACCAGGGCTGCAGAGGCAAGGAATAGCAAACTGCCCCTGTTAGTCTCTTGCCATGAAAACCCCAACAGGGCTTGCCATATGTCAACTCTGACTTGAGAGCTCTCAGCACCACCATCATAGGTGCTACTGGACTCTTGCTCTTTTCCACTGCTACAGACACACACAGCTACCCATCTTGAGCTTGCAAACAAATTTATTTGTAAACAATTGCTTTGTCAGACAGTCCCATCATCAAGCTACCCCACAACCTATCTAGTCCATATACATATTTTTACTCCGTCAGTTCGGCTGCTGAATTTTCTGGGGGTGGTGGTGGGGAAATTAACACGTTAACATGCTCAGTTGTCAATGTTGTGTGCAGATGATGAACAGTAAAGCCAGTGGTGAAATACACACATTCGGCAGGCACAGACAATCCTAGAAAGCCCAGGGCTTGCATTTGCTTGCTTTTCAAGCCTTGGGAACTATTTAAACATTTACAGCAATGAATAAAAGGCAAATGGATCCATCACTGATTTTTTTCCCATCCTTGTCAAGAGCCAAACTGCAAGACATATGGGAGATCAGAAGAACCCGGGAATTCCCCAACAGTTATATTTCATTAAAGTTTGAGAAATCCATTCACTGCTCTCCTGCATAGCATGCATTCCTTGAATCCAGTGTGGTATAGTGTTTAGAGTGTCAGACTAGGATCTGAGAGACCCAGGTTCAAATCCCCCATCATGTCATAAACGCTGGCTGGGAGACCTTGGGCCAGTCACACACTCTCAGCCTGACCTACCTCACAGGGTTGTCGTGAGGATAAAATGGAGGAGAGGACAATGATGTCAGCCTCTTTGTGTCCCCGCTGCAGAGAAAGATGGGGTAGAAACGAAGTCAATAAACCTGTAGCAACCTATCCTTTTGCATGGAGGAACTGAATTTCCTGAATGCATCCTTTTGCATTGCAACCGAGCACTCGGAATCAGGGCCAATTTACTTGTCTTTTGTATTTCAAAGACGTGAACTTTTGAGCACAGAATTTGGGCGGGGGGGTCCTCTTTTTGGCTTCCGGGATGCAAAAGGGTCTGTTGTCTAAATCTCTGTTGTTGGATTTCTCTCTTTCATTGTAGATGATGTTTTTTGTATGAACGAGGCAACCTTTTAAAGAAAAATAAATCTTATAACTGCATGTTTTCTAGACACTGTGTAAGAGTGCAAATCCACAGTGGAGGGAACAGTTTGATTTTCACTACTTCTCTGACAGGAAGGATGTGTTGGAGATAGAAATCTGGGGAAAGGATAACAAAAAGCATGAAGAAGTTTTGGGATTGTAAGTTTTCCTCTTTTTTTGTTTTGTTTTACAGAAAGTACTTTGGAAAGTCTTTAATAATAAGTTGATGTGGAAAATGAAACATGCATTAATCTCTCTCAAGGGATGTCTATGCTGCAGACACTGTATCTGTTGTTTGTCTATCTGCTTAACCGTAGCTCTCTGTGAATGACCTGTCTGTATGTCGACTCACCAAGAGTATAAAGAAAAATGAACTGTATACTGTACACAGGTTGTACTTGCGTTCACAGCAACTTGTGAGGGCTTCTGTCCCAAGGTTATTTTCTGCCTGGATCTTCAGTTTGAGCAATGGTGGGATTACTTAGCATTCTATTTGATGCTATTTGGTGGGGAAACAATTAGAAAAGGATAGCTTTGCATAGCTCGCAGAAAAATTACTGTGTAAACACTGGAACCCACAAGTAAACAGCTGTGTTTGTACAGTGAAGTAAATGTGCATATCATTTTTAACCAGGTGTTCATTCTCTTCATAATGCCCCTGTATAAATCAATGGTACGGCCTCATTTGGAATACTGTGTACAATTCTGGTCACCGCGCCTCAAAAAGGATATTACAGCCCTAGAAAAAGTGCAGAAAGGGGCAACTAGAATGATTAAAGGGATGGAACACTTCCCCTGTGAAGAAAGGTTAAAGTGCTTGGGGCTCTTTAACTTGGAGAAACGATGACTTAGGGGTGACACGATAGAGGTTTACAAGATTATGCATGGGATAGAGAAGGTAGAGAAAGAAGTATTTTTCTCCCTTTCTCACAATACAAGAACTCGTGGTGGGCGCTCAATGAAATTGCTGAACAGTCGGGTTAGAACGGATAAAAGGAAGTACTTCTTTACCCAAAAAGTGATTAACACATGGAATTCACTGCCACAGGAGGTGGTGGCAGCTTCAAGCATAGACAGCTTCAAGAGGGGACTGGATAAACGTAAGGAGCAGAGGTCCATCAGTGGCTATTAGTCACAAGATATAGATGGAACTCTCTATCTAGGGCAGTGATGCTCTGTATTCTTGGTGTTGGGGGGGGGCAATCAGTGGGAGGGCTTCTGGTGTCCCTTCCCCACTGACAGACCTCCTGATGACACCTGGTTTTTTGGCCACTGTGTAACACAGAGTGTTGGACTGGATGGGCTCCTACAACCTTTATTTTGGGGTGCAGAGCTTTTCAATTTCCCCCAATATTTGTCTTTGGTTTTGCAAATAAGGAACTAGGAAATGCGAAAGGAACTGGGAACCAATTTCTGCCTCATCTAATAAACAGTGACTTTTCGGACAGATAATGACCGGCATTGAGAACAATCGACTCTTTATCTTTTAAAAAAAGTTGCAGCAAAATAAACTGTAGTGGCTGGCAGGCTCAGAGGCTGGGACTTGGAGGTCCACAAGACCTCCAAGTTTGGTGTAGCCAGTTTGGTGCAGTGAGTGCAGGACTCTAATCTGGAGAGCCGGGTTTGATTCCCCACTCCTCTGCTTGAAGCCAGCTGGGTGATCTTGGGCTAGTCACAGCTCTCTCAGAGCTCTCTCAGCCCCACCCACCTCACAGGGTGTTTTGTTGTGGGGATAATAATAACATACTTTGTAAACCAGTCTGAGTGGGCATTAAGTTGTCCTGAAGGGCAGTATGTAAATCGGATGTTGTTGTTATTATTAAGATGTGCGTGTGAGAGTGAAATGAATGATGATTGAGCAGGAATATTCTCTCTGACCCACCACTCTAGTATACTATTCCCTTTTTAAGAGGTTTGGTCAAGCCAGTCCCCACACCTGCGCTCTGTTTACCTGTCCCCTCCTTAATTTAATTGCCCTCAAAATTACTTGGCCATGAGGATGCTCAGTGCTTGTCAGGTTGATAATTGGGGTGAACAATATTCTTTTTTCATTCCAGGGGAGGACAAATATTTGGTACTCCCTCCTCCCTGTGCGTTGATATTTTTGTGAACTATTGTAGTTCTCTGCTGGTTTTATAGATTTGTTTGTACTGTGTAGCTGTTGGCTTTTATTTGCAATTTATGTGGCATTTAGACATAAAATGCATGCCATTTATAAGTATAACAATATAACACCAGTCTCTTTGGAAAATGTACACATCTTATGTGCAAAATTTGTTTTCGGAGAAGCAACAGCAAAGAACTCCTAGGTGTGATTTGCCCAAAGGAGAAGTGGTCTTGAAACAGGAATTTTGGGGTCAAAGTAGATGGGATGAGAAATGCTAATTAATTCCTATTTAATCCGTAAACTGTTTTTCCCCATGCAGAATACCTCTTCTCCTTGACTTTGAGGCCCTATTTCACTAATTCATTTATTAAAACCTTTATATACTGCCTTTCCCCATGGCTGAGGGCAGAAAGCAGCATGTAGTTAAAACACTGAAGAAAGTAAAGCCCCCAATTCCCCCACTAACCAAATCAAACACCTGCAGTCTACCTTCTGCTGAGCGCTCAAGTGAACAAACAGCCTAACAACACCTCTTAAAACTTTCCAACGCAGCCCCCCTCCATCTCCTAGGGGAGCCCATTCCGTAGGTGGGAGAAACCACAGAAAAATCATGGGGGTCCATCAATGCCAGGTAGGCCATCTTTGGTGAGGTATAGGGATGTTAGTCCCCCATTGGGATTGGTGGATCACCAGCTCACACTCTCCACCCCCTGCCCCCGCTTACCTGGCCGGCGTGGGGGGGAACATGCCTCCTGGTCTAATTCAGCCCCTTGGGGAGCGCAGGAATGCTCCCAGGGTGGCATGTGACCCACGTGATGACATCACTTCCCAGAAGTGACATAGTGTGTGACAGGGAAAACTTTAAGGTAGGTTCTGGTCCTCAGATCTCCCACCGGGGGTGTCGGGGGACTTGGCAACCCTAGTGAGGTAGCACCAAGAAGGCAGTAAGTCAAAGACCTTAATTGATGCATGGGGGGCATATAGTGAGAAACAGTCCTTTAGAAATGTGGATTTTCTTTTGCCCTACGTTTTCATTGTATACATTGCCCTCATGTGGTTTATAAAATCCAGGGAAGATTATAGCAAATCAGTATGTGTTATGTTACGAGATCCTGCTGTCAGTGTTCACAAACATGATTGTGGTAAACAGAGAATACACGCCAAGTGCTAGGGGAGAAATCAAAGTGTTTTCAAGCTAGAGATTTATTTCCAGGTGAAACAAACAAAAATGCAAATGACTGAGGGTTTTTTAGAAAATGTTAAACAAACAAAGCAAAAACTGATTTGCACATCCCAGCGAGGTGTTTATAATGACAAGTGATGACTTTGCTCACTTAATATACATTTGTGATGCCAAACCATGTTCCGAAATCCTGAGCAAAATACGTTTGCTGACAATGATCAAAGTGCCGGAGAAATATTACCACAGTAAGCCATCCCCGTAAGACAGGGCAGTATGATCGTTGTCGGATTGTATATAGTCGAACCGGCTTGCCTAAGACCACCTGGGTATATTCCGCATAGGCTATCTGCCTCATGTTCAATGCTTCCTGGGGATCCCCCCCCCCCTGGTTCCCACAAAGTGTTGTGGTACATTTGTACTCCTCCAGGGACTTCCCTTTTATTCCTCCCATCAATCTCAAACCGGCTTTGCTCCAAAGTTTTGGGAAACATCATAGTAAAGTCTAGGTGGCTGCTCTGTGAGTGGGAAAATTTGGATTTTCCGGGCCACATGGCAGCCTTTTCCCCTTACCCTGTCACCATGGCAACCATTTCCTTCCCTTGCCACCAGGGGGCGTTTTATTTTTTTAAAAAATCACACTAGAATATCACTGTATCAATATACCATTGAATCAATAGGTAGAACAATTTCTCTGAATTCCCAGCTTTCATTTTTTTTTTAAAAAAAGGTTAAGTCTCTAGCCCCTTCCTTTGCAGAGATATAAGGGAAAAGGCATATCTCCACAAAGGAAAGGGCGAGAGACTTACTTTTTATAATCTGTATAATCTACACATTTTTGCTATTGAGTATTTGTTTTATTTAGGGCTGCCAATCCCCCACTTGGGGTGGGGGATCCCCTGTTCCCACCTACTCCCCAACCCCACTTGCCTGGTCAGCAGGGGGGCATGCCACTTGGAGCACCCCCTGGCAGTGCGGCGTACCCCTGGGTAGCATAGTACGCCCCCACACTCCGCTGAGGCACACTCCCGTGCCCTGCAACAAACCCGTTTCGGGGTGAATCAGGCTCACGGGAGGGCTATTCAGCCCTTTGGCAAGCACGAGAGCACATGGCAGGCTGCCCTTTGACCTGCATGATGACATCACTTCCCGGAAGTGATGTCATCACGCATACCAGGAGTGCATGCATGCTATGTGCACATGTGACAATAGACATCAAAGAGCGCGGAGGGTGTGTGCCAAGTTCCCAGTCCCCCGCTGGGGAACTCAAGGAACCTAGGAACCCTAGTTTTATTCCATGAAGTACTAAAAATACTATATTCTACCCCATGAGTTTATTAGGAACATGGTGGATAAGGGTTTTTGGAGCGATATAGCCCTTCATGACAATTATGAACAAACATAAACCCCCCCCACACACAAAAAAAAAACCTGTGAGACATTTTTGCCCCTAGATTCATAGGGAATTTGGTTTGGGATGGAAATATACCTCAAGAGCAATTTTTCAAAGCAGACAACTTGAGGGTTAAAGAGAAATTAGCTGTCTTGTTCCGTGTATTACTCAAGAAAGAGGCCCTTCATTCCTTTGCCTTAATTCTTAGAAAAACAAATACTTTGAACAAATTGCAAATGGATCGCTTAATCCTCCCCCCATCCTCTACTGGCAACTTTGTTTCTCCCTGAACCGAGCTTAGTTTAAATATTTGGGGGAGAGTTGCTTTATGCCCACACATATACCCCCTTCCAAACCAGGCTATTTAGAAATGGAAAGCTTGCAATGTGTTGCAGATGGGTGCCAAACTTCCAGTTGTAGAATTGGCAATCAGGAGAGAATGGATGATCCATTTACTTAGTAAGAATCCACCTGGGGGACCATTGAGGAATCTTTTTCTTTTTTTTTACTATTAAGGGAACACCTTAAGAAGTTTTTGTTTAAATAGCAGCTTGTCGACAGGCCTTAAGCCCTGAAAACCCATTCCATATTGTGTGCCTTTCCCGTCTATGTTCAGAAACTTGATCCCTTTGCATATCACAACAGCAGGATTCTCCCCCCTGGTCTTTTTTTTAAGCTTCACCTGCAAACGTTTGCTCAGAGTTCTCCTTAAGAGCCCAGATTGTCAGAGCTGCTTGAAAGTTGCGTTCCATTTATTCCCAAATAAAAGACATTGAAATGACCCCAGGTCTTTTCACAGGTACAACCCCTCCCTCCTCAATCTTTGAAATAAAAATGCTTCGGGAAATATTCTTGAGACTTGGGCTGCTAGACCTTCCAGTAGAGCAGGAGGTCTTCCACTGTCAATCCTTTGTTACCACTGCTGCTCAGAGCTGTGGGAGGAGAAATTTTTAAAAACCGTTGACGTCACTGATGCTGTCACTTCTGGGGAAAACTGCAGTTTTACCATAGAGTTTCCAATAATTCCTAGTGCTACCCTACATCACTTTCAAGTTTTCATTGGAAGTGACAGCAATGTTGGTGATGTTGCATACCTCCCCACCTCCCCATCTCCAACCTTGCTATTGCTTGCTAGGCTGGCTTCACAACCATACTTGAGATTCAGGGGAAAAAAGTCCAAGGGTGTTTTGGATAATGTGATAAGAGACAAGAAGTTCCAGGAGATTTGTTGCAAAAACACAACTGAACAGGAAATCTTTATGAGTTTCAGGCTGTAACTTTTCCTTGGGGCAGTGGAGCGGAGCCCTCAAAATACTCAGAAAGGTCTGTGGCCTGTAGCACATCTGGATTTTGCCATCCCTGAAGATGAATTGTTCCATCACCTTCTGGAACTTGTTTTACACGCTTTTAAGACCCAACTGGATGTGATGAGGGAAGCTTGTGTTTCACTTTTGACTCTCTTTCCCCCACCCAAAAGGATTGCAATTTGCTTTTGAGCAAGTTCTCCCAGCGATTAAAAATAAATAAAAATGTATAGTTATGTCTGAAAATCAAGTTTTGGGCACCGTAATAACCAGCCATCACATTTAGATCTCTAATTAAATATCAGAGGCCTAAATAAGCAAAAAAGCGTTCAAAGCCTTTTAAAAAAAGATTAGCATTCGGTAGGCAACTGACTGTATTGGCCTCAAAGTACGCTGAAAGTAATATAGCTAATATTAGCGTAGATGTTAGTGAACTAGAAGGAGCATCTGGAATCGTGTTGCCAGCCTCCAAGGGGACTATAGAGATCAGTTCCGCTGAAGGAAATAGCAGCTTCAATGGGCTCACAGTGTGGCATCACATCCCTTCTGAACTCCCTTCTTTCCTTTACCATCAAGCTGTGTTCCTTCTAGCCTAGAAACAGGCAAGGTTGATGGATCAGCTCAGGATGGTATGATATGCCCTTGGACACAACTTCTATTTGTTCTTCTAGAAAGCGGTCTGGATCAGAGAAGGGCACGAAGTGGGAAAATTCTGAACCATGCGGTTTGTGGTTCGTCTTGTTTCATGAACATACCCCAGTTTGTGAACCAGTTCATTTGGTTTTTGAAAATGACACTTCCAGGACAGCAGAAGGTCTCCATAGAGCCCATCCCTCCCCCATTGCCTAGGAAACTGATTGATCGATGCCAGGCTGTCTGCAGTGACAAACCGAAATCTGAACCAAATGAACTCGGCTAAAATTCGTCACGGTTCGTGAGAAATGAGTGAACCACGAACCAGACTGGTTCGTGACAAACTTCGGTTCATATTTCGGTTCATGCTTGCCTCTAGTCTGGATCCAAGAGTGCCTCCTCAACTACAAACTTAAATCTTTTTGAAAGAACATTAACTACATTCATAACAGGCTTAGTCTTCCTTGGAGGAAGGGTGGAATACAAAGGGATCAGCGAATGCTGACATTCTGTAGTGTTATGACATGTAAAGTTATGCTCCAGTAAACTAGATGGAACCAATTAGTGCATGCTAGAATCCTCTGCGTGGATGTACCACTTATTGGAATGCATGTGGGCAGAGCTGTTGGGCATCTTGATGAAGATTCCCTCTGGGGCATTCCTTGTGCCACTAAACCAAGCATCACATTTGTCTGTAGAGACTAGAGATATGCATGAACTGTGAAAAAAATGAAACATGCAATTTGTGACTTACCGTGTTTCATCAACCACGAACCACAAACTTTCATGAATCTGCCACAGTTCGCAAACCGGTTCATTTGGTTTGTGAAAACGTCACTTCCGGGTCAGCAGAAGGTCTGCAGAAAGCCCATCCCCCGTTGCCTAGGAAACTGATTGATTGGCACCAGGCTGTCTGCAGTGACGAACTGAAAAATGAACAAAATGAACTGGCCTAAAGTGCATGGTGGTTTGTCAAAATGGGGTCTGACGAATAGTTGGTTCACAAACCACGAACCGGCCCAGTTTGTGCTGAACTTTGTTTCGTGCTTCGGTTCATGCCCATCTCTAGTAGAGACTGCATCACTTGCCCAACTCCATGCCCTTTACCCCGGTGACAAAACGCTTGTAGTTTTTTCTTGTTCTGGAGGCTCTGCACAAGGGAGGAGAAGGAATTGTCTATTTGACGATTTAACATGATGGGAAACATTGACCATTACACAGGATGGGAAATTGACCATTTCTAAAGAAGAGGTTCACCTGCATACCTTTGGAGATGGCGCAGTAGTGCATTGGGAGGTAGCACATGCACACTTGAGCATTCTTCTCCAGTTTGCCCTAACAGACTGTAAAACACTTTGAACATCATGGGAAGCACATCAGTAATCCAATGGTTTCTTTGTATGCTTGAGTCAGCTGAGATGAACTAACTTAATCTGCTTTGCCTTGTTTTGGGTTAGGTGTAAAGTGGATATCAGTGCACTGCCTGGCAAGCGAGCAAACCACTTGGAATTGCCGCTGGAAAAACAGCCGGGGTGTCTGCTGGTGGTGATCTCTGTTGCTCCCTGCTCAGGAGTTTCTATCTCAGATCTGTGCATTTGCCCTCTGGGAGACCCCAATGAAAGGAAGCAGATTTCTCACCGCTATGTGAGTTTGGATGCTCGTTTTCTTTCTTCCTTTCTTTTTCTTATTTATTGAAAATGGGAGGGGGAAAGAGGCCAGAAAATGACTCTGAAGCTCAGCTCCTAATTGCTTGTCTGTTAATGGGGGAAGAAAATATATCACCCACTAAATATTGTGGCTAGTGTGATTAATCAATTGTCTGTACAGTTAGTCTGCAGCCATATGGGCAGTTTACATTTGACAGTTCTTAAAATAATAATTTCCCCTGGAGTCTTTTTTTATTTTAGAGAGAGATCGTTCTTCATCTTTTACCCCAAATTTGTTTCAACTTTTGTTTTGTCTTCTTGAATGTTGTCTTGTTATCAAATCCGGTTTAGCTATCACTAGGACTTTCCAAGTAGTGAAATCAAGTTCATATGAGAGAGGCTGAGTGGTGTAGTGGTTATTACAATCTGGAAGACCCAGATTCGAATCCCCACTCTGTTGTGGAAGCTTGTTGAGTGGTCTTGGGCTAGTCACACACTCTCAGTCTAACTTACATCACAGAGTTGTTGTGAGAATAACACTGGAGAAGGGAGAATGTTGGGTCCCCACTTTGGGTCTCTGGAGAGAAAAGTGGAGTACAAATAAAGTAAGTTTATAAATACAACCAGTGGAGGAATTTGCCATTTTTAGTGCAGAAACGAACGTCACATTTCCTCCATTGATGGAGGAGGAATCATCCTGAATGGAAAAAGAAGAGTTCAGTTGGGGTTTTCTTCTGACATGCTATCTTTCTCTGTGCAGAGAGGAGCATCCAAACATACAGCCTCATCGTTGCTCCTCTCATCAACACAATTCAGGAAAATTTGATTGTGTGAATTTTAGTTAAAATCTGGAATGGGAGCAACTGGAGAAGGGAGTACCAGTGGTTCATGAGTAAGAGGGTTTGGGTTTGTACTTTTCCCAGGCAGAGCATCTTTCCAAATGCATTCATCTCTAGAGATGGGCATGAATCGAAATACAAACCAAAGTTTGGCATGAACTGGGCCGGTTCGTGGTTCGCGAACCAGTGGTTCATCAGAGCTTATTTCTGATGAACCACCACGAACTTTAGTCTGGTTCATTTGGTTCGTTTTTGGTTCTTCACTGCAGAGAGCCTGGTCCAGATCAATCATTTTCACAAACAAAACAACATTTTCACAAACCAAACGAACCAGTTCACGAACCGGGGCAGGTTCATGAAAATTTGTAGTTTGTGAAACATGACGAACCACAAACTGCATGGTTCATTTTTTTCCTGGTTCATGCCCATCTCTATTAATCTCCAAAGCAGTTTTACTGATTTCAGTGGAGCATTTTTGAGCATACATTTTTGAGCATAATGTGTGATGAGGTGGGGACCACAAGTAGGTACAGGTTAGTGGATTTATGTATGTGGATACTACAGATAAGAAATAGTAAATGCTAGAGTCACAAGCCAGAATGCAAATGGGCAGTTATATTGTTGCCACTGGAAAATAAATTAGTCGTATTTTCTAATTTTAGGGACAGTAAGTCTCCTTGGCTACATGGAAGGAGATAGAGAAAATAGTAGAATTGGTGGTAGCTTCCTTATTAAACTGGTCCTAAAGTCAAGAATTTAAAATATTTTTCTCCTTCAAATATTCTTTTTCCCTCAGAGTGTCTGGAACTCTTTCCAAAATGTCAAGGATATTGGATTCTTGCAAGTCAAACTTTTAAAAGCTGTTGATCTCTTAGCAGCAGATTTTTCAGGTATGAAATATTGATGCCGTAAATGTGTCTCTTTTTTGAGTGTCTTACAGCTGAAGTCCCAGTTGGCTGATTCCAATTGGAATGAGGACAGATTTGTACTTTTTTCAAGCAGCAGAAAGATACACAGAGGAAGCTTCTTGGTACAAAGTCTGGCCGTTGGCCTATCGGACTGGCAATAACTGTCAGGTCTCGGACAGAGAAGGCTTATTTAAGAGCCAAACTTAAGATGCTGCTTCTAACTTGTGGCTGCAATAGGATTTGAGATTACACGGCATCTGCACGTTCCCTTTCAGAACTCGATCCTGGTGTGCCACAGAAGCCTGATTCGAATCAGGATCATGACACAGAAGAAGGAGTATCTTCAGCCTTCTGCCGTGCGCCATTTTCCTAACCCAAAATGGACCCAGAGAGGTGTTACCTTGTTGGGGGGTTGTATGTGTAAATATTTAGTGGGCATGCAGCCACCTGAATGAAAAATAATACCCCACAAGGTTGTTTCAAGTTTGAAGAATGGCACCGGGGGGGGGGGGGAGGTTGATGCCTCCCCTCCGGCAGTATGAGCCGAATCTGAATTGGGCCTCTGTGGTGCCCCAGGATTGAGTTCCTACAGAGAATAGGCAGCTGCTGTGTAATGCAGGTCCTCATATTGACCAGGAGTTAGATGTAGCTTCTAATTTGGCTGTACCTAGAAAGCTGGAGAATCTGGTGTCTACTGATACTTGTAGCACTTCCTCATTTCTGTGTTCCTTTCTTTTAACAAAATAATTAGACTGGTTAGAAATCTTGTTTGCTTAAGTCTTTTATGCTCTTCTTTCGTCCGTGGATTGGCCAACAAGGAGCGCAGGCAAGAAGCCAGCCTACAGAGATGTAAGGAAGGAGACTGGGTTTGATGTGTCACACCTCTCTAGGAATCACCAGAAATGTTATGGTAAAAGCATAGAGTTCCCAGCGATTCCTAGAGAGGACGGATGCCACTTCTGGATTGTTCTCAGAAGTGATGTCACAGCATCGACCAGGCAGCCATTTTTAAAGAATTCTTCTCTCGCTGCTGCTTCAAGCAGTGCTGGGAAATGGGAGCTGGGGACAATTGCTGATCCCTACAAATGCAGAGTAGAATTAAAACTAGGGTCTGTTTCCCATGGTAATTGTTTTCTGAGGATTCTCCATTGCCGCCACTGATCCAACACAGTGGCACTGAGGCTTCCACATGGTGGATTCCCCTGTGTTTCCTCTGCCCCCAATTGCCACAAAAGACATTCCCCTCTATATTACTGGGAATGGGGCTTTTATGGAGTTTTTTCTAAAACAGTAATTGGCATACAAACGTTCCATTTTGAGACCTCCCAAAAGCCACCCTGTGACATGGTAGGGGAAGGGAGCGAATAGCTATGCTCTTTCCCACTTGCCTTCACAGAAGCCCTCTGTGCGCTAAGCAGAATTTAATCGAAAGGTTCTCCAGGATGCAGCCGTTGCAACTCAAGCAAAAATACATTTCTCAGTAGGGCTATGGAAGGATGGAAATGAGAAAGCATCCCAGCAATTTCCTGAAATGTTGCATTGTTTTTCCTCCCTTGATTATGTACTTTAAAAATACCTGGTTCCCTTTTGCAGGAAAAAGTGACCCCTTCTGTGTGCTAGAACTAGGGAATGGGCGACTACAGAGTTACACCGTTTACAAGAACCTCAATCCAGAGTGGAACCAGGTCTTCACTTTGTAAGTGGATTTGCTCCTGGAAATTGGGCTGCTCTTGAGTTTTAGGAATCACAGACTTTCTAGGGAAATAGGCCAAGGCCAAGGGAGACCAGTTATTGGGCTTTGGGGGAAAGGGGGAGAGGGAGATCTGGGCAGGGTTTAGAAAGTGGATATTTGTTTGTTATACTTTTATCCCACTTTTCCTTGTATTTCGAAGTAATTTACAAGAAAACAAAAGCCAACTAGAAACCCAGTGTATTAAAACAATAAACATTATTAAAACAAAGCCAGGAAAAAGTATGCCTAAACAATACAGCCCCAACTGTTTGATGGAATAGGCAACTATGATTTCTTCAGGCTTCTCTTTCAGGAAGGATGAGGTTACCATAGAATTTATTTATTTATTTGCATAAAGGTCCATGGCCCCAGTGAGGCCCGCCTGACATCGACCAGGGCCAGGGCCTTCTCGGTCCTGGCCCCAGTCTGGTGGAACGCTCTGTCCAATGAGACCAGGGCCTGGCAGGATTTGTTATCTTTCCGCTGGGCTTGCAAGACGAAGCTGTGCTGCCAGGCGTACGGGCAATGCTATGCGGTGCCTCCTGGCTGGTTGAGTACAGAACATGCCCTCCCTACTAGTAACACCCCCCATCTATTAAATATTCCCTGCTAGGATGCTCTGGAGATGGTAAAGGGTGGTCGGTTGGATTATTGTGCGGCTATGTATATGTATATATATTTTAATTATGTAATTTTGAATGTTTTACGGTTTTAAACTGTATTAACTGTTTAATGTAATTTTAAATTGTATGTCGGTTGTAATCCGCCCTGAGCCTGCTGGTGTGGGGAGGGTGGAATATAAATTGGATATAAATAAATAAAATAAAGAATTAAATAATTTATATCCCACCTCCTCTCCCCCTGCAGTAGGAGCCCACAGCAGCTTATATAATTCTCTTCTCCTTCATTTTATCCTGGCAACAACTGTGTGAGGCTGAGGGCCAGGCTACAAGTGACGAATGACACTTGAACGGCAAGTGTATTCCTCCCTGTCCACTTGCGCTCCACTCGATCCACTTGCCCTTCAAGCGTCATTCGTCACTTGTAGCCTGGCCCTGAGAGAGAATAGGTGGATCAAAATGACCCAGCAGCCTTCCATGGTAGAAGGGGGACTCGAACCTGGGTCTCTCCGATTCCTGTAGAACACTCTAACCACTATACTAGGCTGGAAACCATTTTTGCCTTGGTCTTCTCAAATCTTAACCTCCTTTAAGGAAGCAAAAAAAAACCCTTCACAAGTTTGTTGTGAGGATCTTAAGGTTTGCCTATATTCATGGGGGAGAGGTGATCCAAGAAGGAGGAGAGATCCAGAACATAAAAGGCTGTAAGGGACAAAACCTTCAAAGCCAGGAAGTTCTTTGTCCAATGCTCCATCTGTGCTGTCCCTCCATGGTGCGGCATCCCCACTCAGGTCAGGTTTTATATTTTGTCCTTTTCTAGCTCATCTGTGTGCCTCATTCTTAACACTTTCACACCCTTGTAGCTTGGCCCACTTACCCTGTGGGCCAAGCTACAAGTGACGAATGACACAGGTTGGACACTTGTCAGCTTCCCTCAAGTTTTGATGGGAAATGTAGGCATCCTGGTCTTGCAGCTTGGCTCTCTGCCTGCTGTCCAATGGACTTTTCAACTGTCACTTGTCCAACATTCCGCCAAGCTGCCTACATTTCCCGCCAAAACTTGAGGGAAGCTGACAAGGGTCCAACCTGTGTCAGGCGTCACTTGTAGTTTGGCCCACAAGCAGCTTCACAAGATATTATCTTGTGTGTTGTAGATCCAGAGGAGTTAGCCGTGTTAGTCTGTCGTAGCAAAATAGCAAAGAGTCCAGTAGCACCTTTAAGACTAACTAACTTTATTGTAGCACAAGCTTTCGAGAGCCACAGCTCTCTTCATCAGATGCGTGGAGGGTATGAAGAAACTGGCCAGAGATATTATTGCAGAGTGGAATATGCACAGCAGAGAAGGTAACAGATCGTTTACCTTTAGGTCAACAGGATGTAAGGATGCAGGAGCTAAATTAGGTATTCTTTATTTCATCTCCAATGTACCCTATTTTTCCCTATATGTAGTAAACCTTTATTTTAGAACCTAAAACACACATGTGCCTGTGATTCCTTATCAGCTGTGCATATTCCACTCTGCAACAATATCTCCTGCCAGTTTCTTCATACTCTCCATGCATCTAATGAAGAGAACTGTGGCTCTCGAAAGCTTTTGCTACAATAAAGTTGGTTAGTCTTAAAGGTGCTACTGGACTCTTTGCTATCTTGTATGTTGTGAATCCACACAACAAGGAAGCATGGCAAGAAATAGGGTTGGAAGAAGATGATGATGGAATGTGAGTTTTAATCTTCTCCGGTAATGGAGCAGTTAGTGAAAAGCTATCCTTGACTCTTTTTTTTTTTGTAGCATATTCCTAACCCCTTTCTGTCTGTAAATCTCTTTCCACAGCCCTGTTAAAGACATCCACGATGTTCTAGAAGTAACAGTGTTTGATGAAGACGGAGACAAGCCGCCGGACTTCCTAGGAAAAGTTGCCATTCCTTTGCTGTCTGTAAGTTTATCTTTGCTCCGTACATCATTCCTGCCTTGATGGTTTCATTGGGACATGCCTTCCTCTGGTCGTCTGGAGCAACTCGGGCAGAAAGAAAAACAGCCTTTTGTGATAGATGTGTCTCGGACAGTATTTATGGCTCTTCTTATGTTCCGAGAGAGGGGGATGTCTTTCAGTCAGACACTCTGATGAACAGAGAGATAACCCCTGGATGTATCTTTGGTTCATCTATACCTTAACTTTAGGAAACTAATTTTTTAATATCATGCCTTTTCCTTTCTTCTCTGTCTAGTTCATTCATTCTCCTGCACATTTTTCTGGGTTAGCAATATCAATTAGATCTCAAAGAGGTAGTCATGTTAGTCTGTTGGAGCAAAATAAAACTGAGGTCCAATGGCCCATTAAAGTCGAACAATATTTATTTCCATATGAACTGTTGTAAGTCACAGCTGTCTGTCACATACTTGAAGTAGAGACGTGTGATTTACAAAAGCTCATATGGAAATAAATGTTGTCAGTCTTTAAGGTGCCACTGGGCTTTTGCTTTATTTATCACTGTCAAATTGTAGCAATTAAAATTCATGGGTGGTTTTTTTTCTAGCCAGTATCAGTCCAACTCCTGGGTCATTTTTGTCAATTGGAGAGTGAAGACAGATGCAATATTTAAAAAGATGCAACAGTCATTTCATCCAATCACAAAGAAAGGATAGATTCTTCAAAGTGTAGTGGTTTTGAGTGATGGAATGAGATGGTGATCTTATCTTTCCCCTGTGCTTCGGGTAGGCTGGTCAGGATTTTTAGAATGATTGTTATCTATCTATCTATCTATCTATCTATCTATCTATCTATCTATCTATCTATCTATCTATCTATCTATCTATCTATCTATCTATCTATCTATCTATCTATCTATCTATCTATCTATCTATCTATCTATCTATCTATCTATCTATCTATCTATCTATCTATCTATCTATCTATCTATCTATCTATCTATCTATCTATCTATCTATCTATCTATCTAGCTAGCTAGCTAGCTAGCTAGCTAGCTAGCTAGCTATCTAGCTAGCTAGCTATTTATTTATGTTCCGCCGTTCTCACTGAGACTCAAGGCGGATTACATAGCGTGAGATTAGTACAGTCAGTGGCACGGACAAGGGCAGGCATTTCCATACAGCGTCGAGAACATTTCCATAAACAATGTCATAGGGTAAAGGAATACACATATCCGTTCATCCTACAGCCTATGGGGAAAGGGGGAAATAAAGCTTGCAAGCATTTTGAAAATAAGGTAGGGTGTGTTGGTAATGCTTCAAGTGCTGGCCAATCAGCCCAACATATATGTAAATGTTTCCCAACCATTTTTCTGTGGAGAAACCTCTAAATTAATTTTTCAGATCCCCAAGAACCCTACCTATGAAAACATTTACAGGCCAGAAAAAGTTGATGGCAGGGAAAGCAATTCAGTTACTGCTAAATTCGTAAAGAAAATATATTTGTAAAGAGTTGAGATATAGGTATATGCATATGTACATGTGTGTGTGGTGCCCTCAAGTCATAGTTGACTTATGGCGACCCCTGGTGGGGTTTTCATGGCCAAAGACTATCACAGGTGGTTTGTCATTTCCTGTCTCTGCAACCCTGGTCTTCGTTGGAGGTCTCCCATCCAATTACTAACCAAGGCTAACTCAACTTCTGAGATCTGATGAGATCAGGACACATATATATATAGAGGTGTGCAGTTTGGATCTGGCATTCAGGAAAAAACTGGATTTCTGCTGATCAGGTTTACCTGAATCAAATAAGAGAATCCTGGATCCGATCTGGGAACCCAAATCTAGACCTCCAGATAAATCTGGCTGACTCCTTCCAGGACTTCTCCCACTTTTTTTTTCCAAGAGGGGGAAGGGGAGGAGAGCAGAGGGAGTGAGGCAGAGGCAGGAGGGAGGAGGAGGGAGGAAGGGATGGGGGAATCAAGTGGCCAATCCATGCAGGAGCTGCCTGAATCTACGAGTGAAATTGGTTCAGTTGGAATAAGTTGCAACAGTGTTCCTTGCTTCAGTTTGGTTTGGGTGGACTTCTCTGTTTTGACATGATTATCTGGTTTGATGTTGGTCCCCTTGATTCACTTTGGTTCTTGGTGGATTCCATCCATTCCCTTGCTTCAGTTTGGTTATGTTGGGCTTCCTCTTGCATTTGGGAGTGTGTCTTTGGCCACTGGCAATCTCACCCCTTTGTGTTTCTACCTGAAAGCCTTCTTGGAAATATTTCCCCATAGGGAATAATGGAGAGTGGCTAGAGGCACCTTTTTCAGGAGCCCATAACATTGGATCCTGGTGTCCAATCTTCCTGAAACTTGGGGGGTCCTTAGAGGACAGTCAGGAGTAGGTTCCCTGTAAATTTGGTGGAGTTTGCTTGAAAAAGCTTCTCTCCTCAGATAGCCCCAGTTTTCCCATAGGGAATAATGGCCACATAAACCTAGGATTCTCTGATCTGTCTTAACCAGATCAGAGAATCTTTCCCAAATGTCAGATTCCCAGACATCTGAAACCTGGATCTGGATTTCCCTGATTTTGGGGTGTGTTTATGCCACCCACCAACTCTCCCTCCCTCTCTCTGTCAGTGTGTATAACCTTAATACCCATGATATTTCGAGGGATATTTGGAACCTTTTGTGGTATTTCCAAATTTTAATTTTTTTATTCCCTGATTTCTCACAGAACTCCTGGCGATGTCCTGTGGAACCGCAGGATTCTAACCCTAGGGTTTAACTTTAACCCTTTTGTACTACTCTAGAAAGCAAAAATGTACATTTTTGTAGACATGGAGAGGGACTGCCTTCCACTTAGCATCGTTGATCTGCAGATATTTTGTATATCTTCACTATTATGCCGCTACAAAAGACAGAAACTCTCTCCTCCTCCTGTCTAGTTTGGAGACAGTGGACAAGCCCCACCCAGAGTTGAAGGTGGGATGATAGAGCTGGGACTCCAGGTTGTGTGCCCCTCACCTTCACTGATCACTTTTGATATATTTGTTTTACAGCTTGTTCTAGTGTTATCAAAGGTTATGATAGGATGAATGGGTGTGCCCAGGAGAGTTACCAGCCTGGCTCCTGAAGATAGCAAAAGGTTTTTTTTTTTTAGCGCATAGTACCCTTGAAAAAGTGGTGCAGCATGCATTGCAACATCAGTTCTGGGGGGGAAACTCAGAAATAATGTCCCAGTTACTCTGCAACTCTCTAGGAGTTCCTCACATCTTTAGATTTTGCCACAGAGTTTTGGGGAATTTCTAGAATGTCATGAGGTGGCTGTGACATTGCGATGCATAGTCTGCTGTTTCTCCCTATTTTCCTGTAGCATCCTAGAGGAAAGCAGCAGGAGACAGCACTGAAAATGAGGCAATGCCTGCTACCACCAGCTACATGGCAATCCTACCACTAAGTTCATTAATGCTACATTATCCAGTTTAGGATTCTGTCGATTTTTTTTTAAGTAATAGAAGGTTTTAACAATTACATTCTTTTATAGTGAGCCAACACCGATAATAATCTAGAATATAATTTTATTTGTCTCTCTTGTTTGGTAAGTCATTTCCAGCATTTGCAGAATGAGAATCATATATGTTTTGCAAAATTGAAAAGAGTCCAGTAACACCATTAAGACTAACCAACTTTACTGTAGCATAAGCTTTCGAGAATCACAGTTCTCTTTGGGCCAAGCTACACATGACGAATGACACTTGAACGGCAAGTGGATTGAGTGGAGGGCAAGTGAACAGGGAGAAATACACTTGCCATTCAAGTGTCATTCGTCATGTGTAGCTTGGCCCTTCGTCAGATGTGATTCTCGAAAGCTTATGCTACAGTAAAGTTGGTTAGTCTTAAAAGGTGCTACTGGACTCTTTTCGATTTTGCTACTACAGACTAACACGGCTAACTCCTCTGGATATATGTTTTGGTTGCTGTCATGGAAAAGGGCTCTTGGAAGCCTTCCCATCAAATTAACAGGAGAAACAAATTTGTTTCCTTTCTTTTCAAACAAGAGAGTCTTCCAACCAGATCCGACCTTTTTAATTCTTTTGTTAACTTCATTTATACCCTGGCTTTCTCCGAGGGTGGGAGGGGGGACCGAAAGCATCATACGACATTCTCCTCTTTATTTTATTATCACAAAAAAACCTTATGAGGAGATTAGGCTGCGGCCCAAAGCGACCCAGTGAGTTTCCAGGGTGTAGAGAGGATTTGAACCCTGGGTCGAATTGCTACACCACACACATTCTTTTACAGCTGCATACTCCTGTTTCAGTTACCAACATGGGATGCTTTAACTTCGAGGGTGTCTCTCATGCCAATTGGCACCTTTCCCTATGAAGTCCTTCAGTTTTAGATTCACTTTGGCCTCCCTTTCTAGAGCCTGCGGTGGTTCAACACCTATTTCTTATTTTTTGAACGGTTCTCAAAGCCCGTTTCGTGCGATGAACCATTTGATGTTTACAGGGGAGGAACAACTCCTTAACATCTTTTATTCAATTTTTGATGACTCTGTTAATTTCTCCCCGAGTCCTCGTATCCCTGATGTTACTGGACGGGAGCGGCATGAGCAGCTGGTCTCCCGGAGAGCCAGCGCCTGCCAAATGGCCTGTGCGAGAGGCAGCCGGCTGTGTGGGCTGACAGTCAGAAGATGTTAGGTTCTGATTTCTTTTTTCTCTTGATTTTTATAGACATTTGTCAAGAGTCCCTCAGGATTCCTGTAACGAGGCAGGCAGAGGAGGCGGTGAGAGGGAGGGGAAGGTGTGTGTGTGTGAATGTGTGTGTGTGAGAGAGAGGAGGGGTATGTGAGTGAGGCAAAATCCAAGCTCCGTTTTTTATGTGGCTTCTCTGAGGTTTAACTCAAAATGATCTTTATCTCAAGAATGACAAACTTGTGGCCTGCACGGTGGCCCAGCAGACCTCCAGTCTATTTTTTTTTTTACCTGACTTTTGGGGTCCTTACAGATTTTAATCCAAGTCTGATAAAATATTTGCCCCTCCACCCTTGAATTGTATCTACAAATAATAGAGCATGTAATCTGCAGGTAGAGGATTCTAAGTTTAATCCTCAGCTGCTCCATTTCTGGCTGGAGGATACAACATCTACTCCCCTCCCTATCTAGAGGAGTTAGCCGTGTTAGTCTGTAGTAGCAAAATCAAAAAGAATCCAGTAGCACCTTTAAGACTAACCAATGTTATTGCTACAATAAAATTGGTTAGTCTTAAAGGTGCTACTGGACTCTTTTTGATTCCCCTCCCTATGAGAGCTGCCCACCACAGTTCTTAAGGTGCTGCTATGTTCAACTCCACTGTCGCACTTTTTGTAATCAACGGTACTGCCGCCATCAAGAAAAGAGTGCTGCTATTTTAATATCTTTGTATAAAGTTTTTAAATGTTTTATATGAAATGTTTTAAATGTTTTAATGTTGTTATCCGCCCTGAGCCTGCTTGCGGGGAGGGCGGAATATAAATACGATAAAAGAAAATAAATAAAAAATAAATTTCAGCAGATTTCAGGTAGCAGATTTTGGGAAGCCCTCTTCATTTAACCCTGTTCATACATTATAATAACTGTGCATACAATCCATGCATTCTTTTCTTTGTACGCACCTGATGAGTAATTCTCATGTATATATACATTTTATTTAAAAAGAAAATATATAACAGTAGAAAGTGAATACAAATTTATACAAGCATTACATTTGAAATTAGATTAAACGAATAGAAAAATACAATCAAAATATACAACAACACAACTTAATTGTATAATAGCTGTCTTGTTTAAACCCCACATTGATCTAGATACCGGTCTCTTGTTTTATTTTTAAAACACACCTGGGCTGGTTTTTACAAACAGATGTACACACAGGATTTTTATTTATTCATTCATTTATAAGTCTGCCTTTCTCACCAAGATGCAGAGGAGTTAGCCGTGTTAGTCTGTGGTAGCAAAATAAAAAAGAGTCCAGTAGCACCTTTAAGACTAACCAATTTTATTGTAGCATAAGCTTTCGAGAATCAAGTTCTCTTCGTCAGATGCCTGATACAGAGACTGCTCAAATACAGACTCTGTATCATCAGGCATCTGACGAAGAGAACTTGATTCTCGAAAGCTTATGCTACAATAAAATTGGTTAGTCTTAAAGGTGCTACTGGACTCTTTTTTATTTTTCTCACCAAGAGTTAAGACAGATTCCAAACTACAGAAAGCAATTATATGGGACAGCGCAAAGCATCCAGTAATGGTACAGTAGGACTAGGTTTGCTGAAGTTAGTACCTGTCCCTCAGAGTAGACTTCAATGGATGAAATGGACCGATGTTCGATGCTAGAGACTGGCCTCATATTTTAGGATGCAAGTTGAATTGCTTTTTAAAATTGGCACCCAGGCTGCCTTGGCTGGGATGTTTCGAGAACAGCACCTGTTCCTCAGCACGGACTTTTCCCTATATAATCCTTGCTGCAAGGTGAAGCCAGCTTTCCATCGTGCAGAGAAAGGCCATTTTAGAAATTTTTAAAATAAAACAATTAAGTATTGGGAACATTTTCTACTGGGATTGCCAACCTCCAAGTGGGGTCTGAAGATCTTCTGGAATTACAACTGATCTCCAGACTACAGAGATCAGTTCCCCTGGAGAAAATAGATCCAGAGGAGTTAGCCGTGTTAGTCTGTAGTAGCAAAATAGAAAAGAGTCCAGTAGCACCTTTAAGACTAACTAACTTTACTGTAGCATACGCTTTCGAGAACCACCATTCTCATCTGACGAAGAGAACTGTGATTCTCGAAAGCTTATGCTACAGTAAAGTTAGTTAGTCTTAAAGGTGCTACTGGACTCCTTTCTACTGGACTCTTTTCTGTTCTGGAGAAAATGGCTGCTTTGGTGGATGGACTCTATGGCATTATACCCTGTGGAGGCCCAACCCCTCCTTAAACCACACCCTCTCCCACCAGCACCCCCCAAATCACCAAAAATTTTCCAACCAGCAGTTGGCACCTCAGTTTAGACCTGGCTCTGCTAAAATACCTAACTTATTTTCAGAAAGCAACACGGAAGATTAACCAGTGCAGTCTCTGTGCTCTTGGATGCTGTCTTGCTTGCCAGGAGATGACATAGGGCCTGGATGTTTGCTGTTTTGCGTCATGTCATCTGCTGAAATTGCGTTTTGTGTATGACTTGCATCTGGAACCTTCCAAAATGTAATTAGAGGGAAGGTGGGGGAGAAGTCAGTAGGCAATTTTTCTTTGAGACAGCAAGGGAAGCCAGCCTCTGTTCCAAAAGGGCTCTGTCTCTTTGGCATCCTGTACTGTATCCATCTCCGACGCTTCCGATTTCATTAAAATTCTCAAGTGGTCAGTAAGGTTGCTGCTTAATAGGTTTAGCATTGGCTGTCCATAGCAGTGTCTATACTCCTGCACATCTATTTTTTTTCTTGGATGTTTTTTGTTCTGTTGAGCCGATAGATCCATTAATCCTAGAGAAATCTGGCATGCTTTTAGGTGAGACTTGATGTCCCATAGGGATGCCGATATAATGGCATTGGTTCCAACTGTGAAATCACCATGCCAATAATTCTCAACATCTCATATGTTTTAAAGTGTTTTCATGCACGTTATCTTGGTGATCCTTTTAACAGCTTGGTTAGTATTATTATCACAAGTTAAGGGGTTGAGATGAAGTAAGAATTAGTCCATTGTTCAGTGCCATTGAGGAGAGATTTGAAATGTATATTTCTACCCCATGCTGTTGTTTGGTTAGTACCTTTTGTTTTACACTTCATCCAATGAGTTCAGGGTAGCATACATGGTTCTTTCCCTTCCTCTATGTTATCCACAAAACAACCTTATATTTTTATGTTTTAATTGTATATTTTCTGTTGTAAGCTGCCCTGAGAGTGGGGTATAAGTTGAATAAAATAATAATAATATAATAATATTTGATGTATATACCACCCTTCAGGACAACTTAATGCCCACTCAGAGCGGTTTACAAAGTATGCTATTATTATCTCCATAACAACAAACACCCTGTGAGGTGGGTGGGGCTGAGAGAGCTCCGAGAAGCTGTGACTGACCCAAAGTCACCCAGCTGGCTTCAAGTGGAGGAGTGGGGAATCAAACCTGGTTCTCCAGATTAGAGTCCCGCACTCTTAACCACTACACCAAACTGGCTCTCAAATAAAATAAATAAATACATTTTCATAAAGAGCAGTGATTTGCCTTCTTCAAAACTCCAACCATGCACTGGCTCATTTGCCATGATACAGAATGAAAATGCCCATCTGAATAACCATTGAACTGAAAGAGGGTTTTTTGCACATTTCCCGGTCCTAAAACATAGTTGATTTTTTCATTCTTGGAAAGTCATGACTCCATTAGAGTGTTCTTTGTGGGCCCGTTTTGAACACTTGCATAGAGATTATCAGTTGCATTTTCACAGAAGTTCAATATGGGACCGGGCCTCTTTGGTGGCGGCACCAAGACTGCAAAATGCCGTCCTTCATAAGGCATCCCTCCTGTTCCATCTCCTAGGAGAATAGATTTTTTTTAACTTGTCCATCAAGCATTTAAGTGAATGTGTGTGTTGGCTGCTGGGAGGGTTGATTTGATTGTATTACTCTGTCAATACCTGTGGTGATACCTGCTCTGGCTTGCTTTCAACTGCTATCTTTAGATACCATTGTATCTGAAGAGTATGTCTTTAAAGACTGTCACTGTGTTGAGTGTTTGCCTGCCCCTCCTACCTCCAAGCGCTCTATCTCTAAGTAAAATAGATATTGTAGAAAAAGAAACGGTAGTTCTCAAAAGTGGGTTAGTCTTAAAGGTGCTACTGGATTCTTTACTATTTGCATTATTGTGATAATTCACTGGGATTTTCCCATTCAAAGAGTGAAGTGTTCACACATTACAGCGAATGAATGCATATCCTTTGTGTGCATCTGTTTGTAAGGAAGGGCCAGCATGTGTTTACTTTACTGGGGTAAATGTGGGGTTTAAATCACACAAATGCAGGGGTCATTTCGTAGAAAAAGCTGGAGGAACTCATTAGCATAACTCATTAGCATATGCCACGCCTTGACATCACCGGAAGTGTGTCATTAGCATAACTGATTTGCATGTGCCACACCCCCTGACATCACCTATCCTGGCTGATTTGGACCCAATCGTGGCCATTCAGGGCCGAAATTGGACCCAAAATGGCAAAAAGGGGCTGAAAATGGCCAAAAAGGGGTCCAAAATGGTCAGGATCAGGCTGCTGCTGAGTGGAAGAGTGATCCACCACCTGTCAGATCCACCACCAATCCGTGCCGTTTCGTCCCCAATCCAGGCCAAAACCGGCCCCAAATAGCTGAGAGTCAGGTGAGTGGGGCCACCTGTCATGTGACTTCTTTGGGGAACTCCCGGAACAGCGTTCCTGCATGTTCCCCCTCAAAATGAGCCCTGCACATATGTAATATATGTGATGGATATAACATGAGAATTACCTAATGCTTGTATAAAGGAAAATCAGATGCTGGTTGTATGTGTATTGTATTAGATTCTGCAAGATCTGAGCAAGTCTGTTAACAATAGGACATTTTGGAGGTCTTTCATTCATAGTCACCATAGATTGGAGGTGACTTGATGGCACATAACAAATGTGGATGCACTATAACTTGTGTACAGGGCTCCTGGAGGGTGAATAATAGCAGCACAGTATATCCTGTTAGCTGGAATCCTACCCATGGAGTATTCAAACAACATATTTTAGTATGCAGGAAATGGAGTGACCATTAATAAGGTTTCCAACCTCCAGATGGGGCCTAGATAGGGTTGCCAGATCCAAATTGGAAAATTCCTGGAGATCTGGGGGGGGGGTGAAACCTGGAGAAAGAGGGGTTTGGGGAGGGAAAACACCTTGGCATGGCATAATTCCATAGAGTCCACCCCCCAAAGTAGCCATTTTCTCCAGGTGAACTGATCTCTGTGGCCTGGAGACCAGTTGTAATTCCAGGAGATCTCCAGTGACTACCTGGAGGCTGGCAACCCTAGACCTGGAGATCTGGACTTAACAACTGATTTCCAGACTGCAGAGATTATTTCCACTAGAGAAAATGGCAGCTTTGGAAGCTTAACTCTATGGCATTTTACCCTACTGAGGCCCCTCTCCCCAAATTTCCAGGACTTTCCCAACCTGGAGTTGGCAACCCTAAATTCAGCAAGCAAATGACCTTTCCCTTGCTTTCTCTCCATCTGTAGACTGTACTAAATTTCATCCAGGTTCATCAATAGCTCCTTTAAATGTGGCTATAGTTCCATGCCCTCAAATCTCCTCTGTTACCTTTTAAATCTCTGAATGTTTTTGTTCCCCAAATGGAGCTTTTTGGTAAGTGACAGCTTTTATTGTCACTTCTGTTCAAAATTAGCTGGTCTTCAGCCTAAAAAAAAAAAAAGGCCAAATGTTTAATCAATACTTAGCCTACCGTGGATAATATGTGCATTTTTTCTGTCACTTTTTAAAAACAAAAGACACCTTAGTGAGGAGCCAAACAGTCTGTAAATTGGTTGGGAAATGACTTTTTTCCCCGTAGATTTTTAACCCCGCAAAGGTGAGTGGACAAATTAAAACTTGCAAGCACATCTGAAATTCTACATACAAAGATGTTCGAGGGAATGAAGATCTGTCCTTTTTAAAAAAAAAATCACTTGTATTTTTTTTTCTAATTAGGGTTATTCAAATTCTGTGTAGGCTTTAGCTAGTCGATCTGAGCGAGGTGGGAATAGTCCATTTCTACAATGATTTGGGGTTGTAATTTTGCTTTGTGAGTTATTTGGCTTCCCTGCCCCCTTGCTATTTGGAAAGGAAAGAGCTGTTTACAGATTTAAATAGCTGGCTCTAATGATTTTCTGTTGACTGTCTAGATTCCATGGCATATTTTACTGTCTGGCGGATGAGTGTTTCATTCTTTCTGCAATAACAGAATAGCAACTATATCGTTAGGATAAGCCCTAATACTTTTTAATCTCTAATTTTTGTAGTTCCATCCGCCCCCAGCCATTTAGGGCTCAATCTGTTTGATTTCTCTTAAATCCCACCGAATGCAGGATGAAGCCTAGCTTCCAAATGGAACAAAATGTGGTAGAGATCTGAGATGGTGGGAGGGACTGTACCACTTCAGACAGCAAGTGGGGTGATTGTAACAAAACTCCCCCAAAATAAAAGCACGAGAACATCAAGGGAAGAGGATTTAACTCAGCTGGTTTTCCATTTATGGGGAAATACTAATATAGAAGAGGTTTTAAAAATGTAACCATTCACCCTCAGCTTGAGGTGGTACAGTCCTTTCTGCCACTTCTGCACTCGGCCACATCATTCTGTTGCACATGAGGAACATCCCTTGGTTCTGTGAATGGATGTCACACACCTTAAGGTCAGGATCCGAGAACAGTGCAAATAGGTCTGGATGTACATACATATTTTTTAAAAAAACCTGAAATGCACAGGCTGGTTTGCTTAGGGGTGCCACCACGTCTCTTGCTTCATTAGGAGATCTCCCATTCAACCCCCCCCCCCCACTTGAGCATCCTTGGGTGCTTATTAATGTTTAAATGATTTATTTTTAAAAAAAGTTGAATGAAATTTTCATTCCTATTTCTGGAATTTCCTTGTATTTTTTAAGAAATCTGGTTTATGTAAATGTAAGTGAACAATTTTTTTTATCAAATCCTTGTCCCATTCCGTGTTTAATTCCAGATAAGAAATGGACAGCAAAGCTGCTATGTTTTGAAGAATAAAGACTTGGAACTTCCTTCGAAAGGACTGATCCACATGGAACTCGATGTCTTATTTAATCCTGTAAGTCTGAGAGCGTTAAAGTGCTTGTACCCATTTCTCTTCTAGGTATGTGAGGCAGTTAGTGGTTTAATTAAATATATATCTCTTTTCGTTCCACTTTTTTTTTTTTTACAAAATATGACCACAAATACAAGTTAAAAGATAACGTGCCCACAGAATCTACAACACAAGCCAACACAAATGTATGATAGCCACTTTCAAGTATTTGAAGGGCTGTCACATAGAGGATGGAGTGGAGTTGCTTTGTCTTGCCCCAGAGGATTGGACCAGGACCAGAACCAGTTGACACCCAACTATATCTGATGATGGACGGCTGGCCCGACTCTGCCCCAGATGTCTTGGAGCGTGCCTTCGAAGCTGTGACTGGGTGGTTGAAGCAGAGTCGGTTGAAATTAAATCCTACGAAGATGGAGCCCTGCATGTGGGTCTGGGGGCCATGGGCACGGGATTCCGGCTCCCCGCTCTTGATGGAGCGCTACTTGCGCTGGTTTAGAGAGTTAGGAGCCTGGGGGTGGTCCTGGATGCCTCCCTGACTATAGAGGCACAGGTCGCAGTGGTTGCCCAGTCTTCATTTTTCTATCTAAGACAGGCCTGACAGCTTGTCCCCAACCTATCAACTCATGACTTAACTGTAGTGATCCAAGCAAAAGTCACCTCTAGATTAGACTACTGCAACTCGCTCTACGCAGGGCTTCCCCTGGGCCTGATCCGGAGGCTACAGCTGGTCCAAAATGCAGCTGTATGAGTAATTGCAAGCGTCCCAATTATGGAACATATAACACCTATACTACACCAGCTGCACTGGTTACCAGTTGAGTACCAGGTCTGGTTCAAGGTTTTGGTGTTGACCTATAAATCTCTATGCAGACTGGGCCCAGCATATCTGCAGGACCGCCTCTCCCCATATGTACCCCAGAGGATGCTTCATTCAACAAATAAACAACTGTTGGTGGTCCCTGGCCCAAGGGAGGCCCGCCTGGCCTCGACCAGAGCCAGGGCCTTTTCGGTCCTGGCACTGACCTGGTGGAACTCTCTGTCTGAGGAAACCAGGGCCCGGCGGGATTTATTATCTTTTCGTCTGACCTGTAAGACAGAGATGTTCCGCCAGGCATATGGTGGAGGCTAGGTTGGGCCCCCACTGGCCACACTAAAGATCTGTCCACCACCCCACATATGAGCCAGGGCTTGAAAAGCAGTATTTTATCATCGCCATCTGAAGAGAAGCTGTATTGTATAAAGTTGTTTTAATGTTATTTGTATACTGTTTTATCTGTTTTTAACTGTATTTATGTACATTGAAGTGTTGTACTCTGCTCTGAGCCCTCCTGGCGGGGAGGGCGGACTAAAAATCTAATATAATAAATTAAAATTAGAAGAGTTTTTGGCTAAACATTATGAAGAACTGATAGAGCAGTTGCTCAGTGGAACAGACTCCCTTGAGAGGAGATGGGCGCTCTTTCTTTGCAGGTTTTTAAGCAGAGGCTTAAATGCTGATTCTATGACTCAGTAAGACTTTAGGCGGATCGTAAGAAGGAGGGCAGAAAGGGATGAGGTGGGGCTTGGCTCTCCAATGTCCCTTTCTTATATGCCCAGGTTAATGCCGGTTGCCCCTTTGGGGTCAGGAAGGAATTTTCCTCCAGGACAGATTGCGCAAGGATCCTGGAGGGTTTTTTTTGCCTTGCTCTGAGCATAGAGGTGGGGGGAGGTAGCTGTGAATTTCTTATGTTGTGCAGAAGGTAGGACTAGATGACCCTTGGGAACCCTTCCAGCTCTATGCATCTATGTTTCTATAGATCGGAGAAAAGTTGATTTCTGTCCTGATGTCCCCTTCAGGGAAAGGCCTGCTGTTTAGGATGTTGGAAGAATCCAGAAAGGATATTTAGGGCTGAATGTGTGATACTTGGGTTGCCAATTCAGGCTTGGGCAACACCTGGAGATTTGGGGAGTGGAACCTCTGGAGGGATGGAGTATTGGGAAAGTGGGGGGGAAGCTGAGCAGGAATGCAATGCCATGGAGTCCACTCTCCAAAGCTGCTATTTCCTTCAGTGGAACTGATCTCTGTAGCCTGGAGATCAGTTATAATTCCCAGAGAACTCCAGCCTCACCTGGAGGTTGGTAACCATATGCTGGGTTAGAAGAACTCCAAACGTGAAATTTGGCCCTAAGAAGCAACCGTGTGGATGGAGTTTCAGTTTGGTTTAGGGAAGTAGTGCTGGGGAAGAGCACTTTAACTTTTTCTCTTCCCTTGTATTTTTCCCCCCTGATCAAGAAAAGCCCGTCTGATCTGCTTAAAGCCCTGGTAGGGGAAAAAGACAGGCCCAATATGGGGAGCAGAGAGGAAGAATTTCCCTTGCTTGTTGCTCAGTTTTAGACGCCCCCCCCCCCCGCCCCATTATTGTTTTTAAAGGCCAAATGATGTGTAATGTTCCAGTCACAGAATTCCAGCATCGTGCTGAGCTTGGCCCTTGAATACAACGCTGAGTTTCCATGTGTAGACACCAGTGTTGCCATGCTAAGCCTGGCAATTAGTACAGGGGGGCGAGGTTGGGGAGGGGCATATGACAGCAGTCATGTCAAACGGTGGGTAGCTCTAGGAATTGCCGGAAACTCTATGGTAACCTCTATAGTTTTACCATGGCGATTCATAGAGCTACCCATTGTCGATTCCATCTTGCATGCAGAAGTGACATACTGGCACAGAGGATGATTGGTGGGGCTTGCCTGCTACAAGCAGACACCTGACAACCCTAGTAGACACTAATATCCATTGGTCAATTGTGTTCATTCTCTCAGGTGAAAGCCAGTATCAGAACCTTTACTCCACGTGAGAGGCGGTTTCTGGAAGACAACCGCAAGTTTTCAAAGAAGGTATGCTGGTAATTGGGCGGGGCAAGCCTTATCTTTTTGTGGATTGTGGGCATAGCAGCTTGATTTGAGCAGTGCTGAATGTGGAGAGAGAGAGGTGAAATGGAAAGCCACTGTTTGCTTTCAGATGTTGCTGGTAGACTGCACGTGACAAGAATGAGCAAGAAACTTCCATTTGCTTCTTTATTCACATGCTGGGTTATTTATAAGTAAATTACTGAAAGTGCAGAGAGTTAACGTATGGGTGCTTTTATTTGTTATTTTTACCATTTGTGAGCCGATTAAGAGCCTATAACCTGGTAGCAGCTCCTGCTCAAGCTCACTGTTTAACCAGGGAAATGAGGGGGCAAAAGATTCAATGAGTTACTACAGCTTGTTGAACTTGGGAGCTGTAGTAACCACCTATAGTTTGATGGTCTTTTTTTCTTAGGAACGTAAGCTTTGGTTTATTTTTCCCCCTAAATCTACCCCCTTTCCTCACCTCCATCAGATCTTATCGAGAAACGTAGAACGGGTGAAAAAAATCACCATGGCAATATGGAACACGATACAGTTTCTCCGAAGCTGCTTTCTCTGGGAGTCTCCAGTCAGGAGCGTAATCGCATTTGTGGTGAGTGGGTGTCATTGCATGGAATTCAGTGTATTATAAAAGAGTTTTGGTAAAACCTAGGGAAGTGTGCTGAGGGGTTCAGAGAGCGTGGAGTGTGTCTTGTGTAGATTTCTGCATGGCTTATATGTGCGGGAGTTTTCACTGGCTCTCAGTGCCTCTGCTGAATTCACGGCTTGAAGGTGAAATCCAAGTTGTATCTTTTTTGTAGCCTAATTACTTCAGCTCACCAAGGACTGAGCCAGACCCCACCTGTATAGCCTCTCCCCTTCATTTACCTATCTCTTTTCTGTGTTCTGCTTTTCAGAGCTAAATTACATGAGACAAATTACACAAGGAAGCTCAAGTAAAGAGAGACACAGTGTTAGCCGGGAAGCATAGTTTGAATTTAATCTCTGGCTACAGAGCCTGCAAAGATCATTTCTCAGAGGGTTTGTTAATAATTGACAGAGGTTTTGGGGAGGCAAAGAGGGAACTAACAAACCCTCTGAGGCGTGGTCTTTGCCGGCTCTGTAGAAAGAGGTGAAATTCAAGCTATGCTTCCAGTCTAACATTGACTTTCTCTTCACTTGAGCGTCTTCGTGTAATTATTCTCATGTAGCTTAGCTCTTGGTATGATGTCAGAGCATAATGATTTTTTTTTTTGATAGCATGACCAACTAGAGTGAGTGTTGCTGTGTCGTAGCTATTTCTATTTATATAGAATCTCAGAGTGATACTGAAGCCTTATGAAACTTGCTGTTTTATTTGTTGTAGATTCCTTGACTTGGATATAAATGTATTTACCATTTGCAACATTTCATTGATAATGTGTTGCAAAAACCTCAGTTCCAGTTTTTGCTTTGATTAAAAAAAAATAGCTCTCCCGGGTTTGGGGAAATTTCATGTACAGGAGCCATGTATGATCTTGGCCTGGTGGCATTTCTAGACCTTATTGCATGAGATGGATCTTCTGATACAGCTTCAGGAGGAAGAAGCTGTAAAGTCAAAACGGAAAAGAGAAGTATGATTTCAGTACAAGGATGGCTTTTTGAAGACCCTCGCTCCACTCTGACATGTAGGGGGTATATGAAAGCGCACCACAATGGTGGGGTCACTGTTCACTTTGTGCCTGAGTTGGAACTAGGATTGTGTGCATTGCATGATTCTAGCCAAGCATAGAAGATCTGCCTGGTATTAAACTGGGTGCACCATGAAAGTTACTGAGCAAATATGTGAATAAATATCGAAATCACATTTCTAGTCCTCATGGCTAGGAAAGTAGGTTTGAAACTGCACAGGGAATGCCTGGCAAACTTCGATACAGAAGAACTCAGGATACAAATTCCAATATGTGGCGCTTCCTTGCCTCACACAGTTCCCCATGCCTCTTGATGTCTACCAAAATAAATGATGCAACTTGAGCACAAAAACAGGCAAACCCACTTAATTTCCTTCAAAAGAGTCCACAAATTTTGAAATCATTGCTCTCAATTTGGTTCTTACTGAGATTGCTTCAGGCTGCTAGTTTAAGGGGTTCTTAGAATTGTAATGTCTTTTCATTAAAAAAAATCCCTAAAATCAGAAAATCAGCCTGTCTGGGGAAGCTTTGCCTTCTCTTAACAGGCTGGTTTTCTAAGTGCAAGGAGCTGGGGGGGGGTTATTTTAAATAAACATTTACTCAGTCTTGCCCATCCATTCCTGCAGTCTGCAGTGACTGAATGGTTTTCTTGAAACATTTCAGCCTCCTCTCCAAACATCGTTTTTCCTCATTCAGCCTAACTAGGGGAACAGCCAGCATAACTCCCTGCTTGCATAAAACGTGCTTTAATTTAATTTATTCAATTTATACTCCGCCCTCCTCACACCAGCAGGCTCAGGGCAGATCACAACAAGTGAAGTGCTATCAAGTTATAGCCAACGTATGGTGACCCCTGTAGGGTTTTCAAGGCAACGGGTGGTAAGAAGTGGTTGGCTTTTGCCTGCCTCTGCATAGCAGCCATACTTGTTGGTCTCCCATCCAAGTACAAACCAAGGCCAATCCTGTTTAGCTATTGAGATCTGATGAGATTGAGCTAGCCTGGGCCACCCATGCTGTTGAGTTGTAACCATCTCATGGCGATCTCATCTGTGGGACATCCTAGGCAAGAGAAGAATGGAGGTGATTTGCCATTGCCTCCCTCTGCATAGCCACTCCCGTCTTCTTTGGTGGTCCCCCATCCAAGTAGTAACCATGGCTGATTCTGCTTAGCTTCCAAGCTGTGACAGAAAGTGTGGTTAGTCCAAAATTATGACCCATCCCCTTCCTTCAGTGAATGGAGAGCATGGTGGAAGGTTGGCCAACTGGGAAACAATTCTGGATTGATTTAGGAGGGTCAGCCAATTAGACCGTTTCCATTCCAGCTCCAGGATCCAGCAAAACCTACCTTTTGGGCTATAAATGAACCGTACCCTCCGGCTTGAGCATCTTCGGGTGTGCCACTATGCAGAAACTGATGCCGCCCTCATCTTTACTGGCCCTGCAGCTCCTGCCAGTTCTAACTTCACTTGGCAGCAGCAATAATTGGGAGAAAAAAGCTAGTCAGCAAAAACTAGCTGCCAAAGCACCCCTCCCCCTGCTTTACACTCCCATTTCAAAGCCTTCTCTCATTCATACAGACTTGGGGATAGTGAAAACCTTGGCTGGAATCCACAGAGGCACTTTAGAAACTCTTACCGGGGAGTTTTGACTTTCAGACATGTGAATACCAGACCCCTGTCCTGTATTGCAAGCTGCTTGTGGAACATCGCGAAGGGTAAAGGCCAATGTGTTGTTTTTACAGCAGCAGGATTTGGAAACACCCTGCTTGCTGCATTTCATCGAAAATGCCTCTCCTCCTTAAGAGTGGAAAAGAGCAAGAGTCCAGTAACACCTATAAGACTAACAAAATTTGTGGTAGGGTATGAGCTTCCGTGAGCCACAGCTCACTTCTTCAGCTACCTGGAGAATTTGAAGAAGTGAGCTGTGACTCCCAAAAACTCATGCCCTACCAAAAATTTTGTTAGTCTTATAGCTGCTACTGGATTCTTGCTTGTTTCTACTGCTACAGGCAGACTGACACGGCTAACCATCTTGATCTTTCCTCCTCAAAGCAGGGTGCTGAAAATACCACTTCATATCTGCAGCGTAGTTTTATTTCTTCTTTGCTTTACTGTGTTTATACTCAGCCTTTTTTCCTCAGTGGGAACCCAAAGTGGCTTACTTCCTATTCCTGTCTTCCATTTTATCCTCCTAACACCCTTGTTTGAGTGAGTTAGGCTGTGAGCTAAACTACAAGAGACGAATTACACGAGGATGCCCATGTGAAAGGAGTCGCAATGTTAGCCGGGAAGCTGAGTTTTAAAAGACAGATCAGAAGGCTCTGTCAGGTTGTCTTTTTAATGATGTGGTTCTTTGAAGCTGCAGTTGGAAGGGAGGGAGAGAGACATGGGGGCCTGTGTCTTTCCCAAACACCTCTATGTACATGTGTAGGTGTGTGGTGTTTGTCAGTGAGAAAATGCCACGAGGGGACAGGGTGAAGAAGCCCCCCCCTTCACATTGCAACCATTCGAAACTGCATCGTGTAAAAATGTGGTGAGAGTCTTGAAGAATTATTATAGCAAGATATGCAAGAGTTACACACCTCTCCTTGTGGCTTTGAGGGGTTGCTGCCAGGTAGGATAGACAATAGCAGGCCAGAGGGATAAAAATGAATAGATTCCATTTTAAGCAGTTCTGTATGTCCCTCAAAGCTTCCCCTTCCCTACAGGAAACCACCCATCTGTGAGAGCTAAGCTACAAGAGATGAATTACACGAGGATGCGCACATGAAGGGAGTTGCAATGTTAGCCGGGAAGCTGAGTTTTAAAACACAGATCGGAAGGCTTTATCAATTTCCCTACTCTACAGAGCCAGCAAAGATCACTCCTAAGAGGGTTTGTTTATTTCCTCTCCGCCTCCCGAAGATTCTGTGAGTTTCACCTCCCCTTCTCGGAGGCGAAGAGGAAATAAACAACCTCCCTGAGGAGGGATCTTTGCGGCTCTGTGGAAAGAGGAAATTGACAGAGCCTTCTGAACTGTCTTAAAACTCAGTTCCTGGCTAACATTGTGACTCCCTTCATGTGAGCATCCTCGTGTAATTCGTCTCTTGTAGTTTAGCTCTGAGTCAAGTGCAGAGTTTCTGATTTTGTAGTTTGGATGGCTGCTTCATTGTTTCTCTAACACAGAGTAATGGCTAGGAAATCTGCTCGAGTATGACTCTATAATGGGCGGCCAGTCTGGGGTTCAAAATAACGCCTAGCCTTTCTTACCAGAATTACCTTCTGTACCAGCAGAAAATATCAAACAAAAAATGTGCACTAGAAAAATATAATCTCTCAATCAGCCGTTGAGGCCACGGAGATCAGGGATGCTACTTTCGATTGTCCTTTTAATTTCCCTATCAAGCCCATCACAGTAGCTCCGGTCCTGGAAGTTCATCTGACTTGATGGCAGCTAATTGCCACCACTGGGTAATTCATATTTTAAAAATATTTTAAGGTTAATTTTGAGTGTTGAATGGCTGTTGTGCGGAATTATGCATCGTTGCACATTCTGCTTATGATTTTTCTCCGGCATAATTACCCCTTCTATTGACAGTTTGCTGAATATTAATGGTAATTAGGCCATTTAATGAAATTACAGTTTTCTTAATGCAATTACTGTAATCTGAGCAATATGAAAAGGAGGTATTCAACTGCCTTATTTTTTTTTAAAAAACTTCCTTCTGTCAGAAGGAAAGCACAGAGGCCAAGCTGTGTATTAGATAGGGAACAGGCAAGGTTTTGGGGTCCTGATGAAATTTATTTATATGAAACCACCAGGCCTGGTACAAATAGGGGAAGATATCTCTTTTTCTCAAAATAGACAAGATCTAAAAATCAGCAGGTTTGAAAAAAACTGACACGGAACCACTTTTGATTTTCTGAACTGCATCAGAGTGGTTTGACATTAATTTTATTTCATTTATATCTTCCTTTGCTCCCCAATGGGGATCTGAAGTAGCTGATATAATTCATTTCTTTCCCGTTTTATCCTCACAACAACCGTGTGAGGTAGGTTAGGGTGAGAGTATGTGATTGGCTCAAGGTCACCCAACAAGCTTCCATGGCAGAGTGGGGATTCGAACCTGGGTCTCCCAGATTCTAGTTTGAAACCAGAACAATCCATCATTTTGGGTCTGATTATCGTAGGATAAGGGTTGGCATCTGGCGGCCTCTGGGCCAAATGTGGCTCCAAAGAGAGCCTGGAGTGCTTTTCTCACCTGTCCAGCCATTTCCAATCCACGGATACTTTCTCTGTGCCTCAGAGACATCTAATGGCCCAGTCCACCTGCTTGTGGCGTCCCACATATGCAAAAAGCTGACCATTTGTGACAATGTGGGTCATATGTCTGCACTTTGCTCACTGGATGCTCGGGGGGGGGGGAAGGAGTTCCTATGTAAAAGAGCCAGTTTGGTGTAGTGGTTAAGAACAGCAGGACTCTGATCTGGAGAATCAGGTTTGATTCCTCACTCCTCTGCTTGAAGCCAGCTGGGTGATCTTGGGCTAGTCACAGCTTCTAGGAGCTCTCTCAGCCCCATCCACCTCACAGGGTATTTGTTGTTGTGGTGATGATGATAACATACTTTCTAAACTGCTCTGAGTGGGCATTAAGTTGTCCTGAAGGACGGTATATAAATCGAATGTTGTTGTTGTTGTTATTAAAAATGAATTATTCTCAACTTCATTTAATTTTGAATCACACTTTGTGTTCTGACTCATTAGCCCTTAACCCCCACCCTTTTGGCTGTCTAAGAACTTGTGCGAGCATTTTTCAGGAAGGAAGGAAGACTGAAAAACCAAGCCCGGTGGGTAGGAAAACAATCCAAACTGCTTGCGCCGGAGAATTGCGCTCGGTGCTTGTGTTTCCCAGCTAATTTGCTCTCTCGCGCGGTTGTGTGTGTGTGTGCCTTTTTTCCAAAGCTGCCGAGCTTTATCATTTCCTTTCAAAGCTGTCATTTTTATTAGTCTCTCTGGCTGCTCTCTTTTTGGGCTCCCGTCAGATGGCTTGTCTCCTCCATTATGTGCCTGGACTTGGCAAGCCGTGGGTCCTTTTTACTGCCGAACGAGGTGGGCGTGCTGGCGGCCGTAACCTGTAATTATACCCACCACAGGTGACAGTTACAAGAGAGCTGCAGTAATAATTTTAGCTGCCTGATCTGATGTTTTCTGGAGAGAGAATGGAAAAGAAGAGACACCCTCCCCACCCCCCGCCCACACACACCCTTGGTGGTCCAGTTACCCAATGCTAAGGCATAAGGATTGTTTTGCTTTGACTTTTCCTGAAAGTAATTGTTTTTTTCTAAAAAAAAAAAACTGGTGATGACTATTGGTTTCATAACTTTGTATACTGCATATTTTTTTTAATACCAGGAAAGTGCTTGTCATAATACTGGAGGCTTCTATTGTCAAGAGTTCTGAGGAGTACAACATTTTATTTATTTAGTATATATATATATATATATATATCTTTATCCTGCCCTTCTTTCCAAGAATTTCTGGGCAGGTGTTTCAAAAGCAGATTCCAACCTCATTCTAACCTTTTTTTCATTTTTATCCTCACAACAACCTTACAAGGTATGCTGTTACCCAGCAAGCTTCCATGACAAGAGTGGGATTCAAACCTCCCTGATCCTGGCCCAGCGCTCCATCCACTGCACCAACTGGCTCTCAATATGTTGCTGTGCAGTTTGCAGATAAACACCTCGCAGCCCCCTACCCCCAGAATCCCTGCCAATGGGCTAGTGAGCGGGGAACCAGTTTTTTGTTTGTCTCAGTCGTGCGACTGCATAGCACTTTGGTGCTCATTCATGTTACACGTGGTGGTGGAGAGTGCCCTCAAGTCATAGCTGACTGACAACAACCCCTGGTGGGGATTTCAAGACAAGAGACTAACAGAGGTGGTTTGCCATTGTCTGGCTCTGCAACCCTGGTCTCTATTGGAGGTCTCCCATCCAACTGCTAACCAAGGCCGGCCCTGCTTAGCTTTTGAGATCTGACCAGATCAGGCTCACTTGGGCTATCCAGGTCAGGGTCACATTATACGAGAGATTGCAAAATGGTGCAAGAAGGGAAGCCTTTTGAAATAGGGGCTGCACTGCCTCCTTGTCTCTGAAGACCCCAACCAAGTCTACTCCGATCCGTGTAGCTTAGCCCCACGTGGGGTTCTGCTTCTTGATCACTCCAGAGTGTGACTGAACGTCGGAAACTGACTTTTATATATGTAAATGATCTGTGTATGCTTTTCTTTCCAATGGAGACCCGAAGCGGCCGATGATATTGTTCTGTTCTCCTCCATTTGACCCTGACAACAGCCCTGTGAGCTGGGTTCTGCTGAGCAGGACCGGCCCAAGGTCAGCCAGCAAGTTTTCATGGCAGAGCAAATATTGGAATCTGAATCTCCCAAATTCTAGACCAGCGCTCTTAATGGGCATACCATTCTGGGTCTCATATTAGGATGAGTAGGGTTTATGCGGAGGAAGTGTTGTGTGTGTGTGTGTTGCAAGAATGTCTGTCTGCTCTGTGTGCATCTGCGGTGGGGATACCCGGTGGGTGGGTGGTACAAAACTGTTGAGATTTTAGCAAGTGTTCCCATTTCAGTCATGGAAGAGTTAAACTGATTTGTGTTACTTAATTAGTAAATTTATTTGCATGTAGCCACTTATACCTCGAATTTGGATTCCTGCCATCGGAGTCTCTAAGCATAATGAAGTAGATTTAGGATTTTCTATTGGGCAACCTGGTTATTGGGAGGGCAATTAAGTGATGCTATATACTGAAGTTTTATTGCTCTTTGTCTCAGTCAGTTACTTGCTTTCTCAGTTGCTTTCTCACTCTTTCTCAGGGCCAAGCTACACATGACGAATGACACTTGAACGGCAAGTGGATTGAGTGGAGGGCAAGTGAACAGGGAGAAATACACTTGCTGTTCAAGTGTCATTCGTCATGTGTAGCTTGGCCCTCAGTTACTTTTCTAGCAAGGTATAGTCAGTTTAGCAATTTATTATTTTTCTCCAAATGTAAACCCTATTTTTATCCTTTAGTAAAGTATTCTTACAGAGCTACACTGGAGTCTGTGTCTATTCTCATTACTTCCAATGCACAATCTCTGCATTAGCTCTGCAAATTTCTCAACAAAGACCCACCCCCTAGTTACCCCAGCCTTTTGCAAGATGTCTGGTTCCTAATGCAATTCTCTGTCCTCTTTCCTGGTCACAGTTTTAGCGTGACCAAGAATGTCAGGAATGCTGAGAAAGAGATAGATGAATGTTGTGGCTAGTTTATTTTTAAAGGGCATGTGGTAAATCAAAGTAAAGATAAGGGCCCTGTTCCGAAGCTTCTAATTTAAAGATTCAGCACACAACAGAAGGCACATGGAAGGAGAGAGAGCTGTTTGATACAGCAACACAAAGAAGTGAGATTTGCTTATCGCTGTTTTCTTTTAAAAATCTTCCTTGGGTCAAGCTGATCTGGATAATATTGTATCAGGACAGTCTTTGCTAAACCCTTGGCAAGTGGAACAAATATATACGCACACAACCCACACACACAGGGCTGTCTGCTTGCACTTAAATTCTCTAATCTACATTTCTGAATCTCTCAGGACTTCTTGTCTTCATTAGAGAAGCATCCTGTGAAACCCAAAAACTTGCCTGTTATCCTAAATTGCTGGTGCATGTCTGTAAGATGCCATCAAGTTGCAGCTGACTTATAAGGACCCTGTAGGGTTTTCAAGGCAAGAGATGAACAGAGGTGGTTTGCCATTGCCTGTCTGCATAGAAACCCCTAGACTTCCTTGATAATAATCTCGCATCCAAGGGCTAACCAGGACCAAATATGCTTAGCTTCTTAGATCTGATGAGATTGGGCTAGCATGGATCATCCATGTCAGGGTAAATTGCAGATACTCACTGGGAAAAGATTATCTGTTTCTCATTTAACTCGTGAGGGTGCTCTCAGACAAAAACTCCTCACTTTCAGCCTCTTCCCTTTGGGGATGATGATAGTGATGGTACTGCTAGCCTACCTCATAGGGCTGTTGTAAGGATTGCTGTGGTAACTTACATGAAGGGGCTTTTAACACTATTAAGTGCCAAGTGGTGTTGGTTACTCTTGTCCTATGATTTGGCAAGGCCCTGCTCCTTGGAAAATATTTTGTGCTATTGTCTAATTGAGACACCTTGAATTATCTCGCCCTGCCCATGTTCTGTGTTGAAGAACATGATAAGCTTATTAAACCAAATACAGCTGCCCAAATTTCCAAAAAGTGGGTGAGAAATTCCTCTAGGTGGCGATATATAATCACAAATGGGGAGAGAAACGCCAAGTTTAGTATTCTCCCTTCTGGCAAACTTGCTCTTTCTTTCCCTCTCATTGAAGTTTTTTTTTAAAAAAATCATTTTAGTCTCTCTTTCTTATCTGTTATTTCAGCCCCAATCTGCAGTACAACTTGTAGAAAATCTTGGTAAGTAAACGTGGAACAGAAGCCGCTTTAGCGACTGAATCACAGAATCACAGAGTTGGAAGGGGCCATACAGACCTTCTAGTCCAACCCCCTGCCCAGTGCAGGATCAGCCTAAAGCATCTCTGACAAAGATTCATCCAGCCTCTTCTTGAAAACTGTCATCGAAGGGGAGCTCACCACCTCCCTAGGCAGCTGATTCCACCTTTGAACTACTCTGACCGTGAAAAAGTTTTTCCTAATATCCAGCCAGTACCTTTGTGCACGTAATTTAAGCTTTGGGTCCTATCCTCTGCTGCCAACTGGAACAGCTCCTTGCCCTCCTCCAAATGACAGCCTTTCAAATACTTAAAGAGAGCAATCATGTCCCTCCTCAACCACCTCTTCTCCAAACTAAACATTCCCAAGGCCCTCAGCCTTTCCTCGTAGGGCCCAGTCTCCAGACCCCTGATCATTCCCATTTCTCTCCTCTGTGCCCTCTCGATTTTGTCCACATCCTTTTTGAAGTGGGGCCTCCAGAACTGCATGCAGTACTCCAGGTGTGGCCTGACCAAGGCAGTATAGAGAGGGACTATGACCTCCTGCAATTTCAGTGCAGGAAACTCTTGACACTCTTCAAGTTGAAGTTCTGTTATATGGAGTTGCTTAGGGTTGCCCACTGATCTGGAGAAAAAACCCTAAATGACTAGGGAGGGGTGTGCACATATTTTTCTTACAAGAGAACCCAGGGACAAGTGTAGAACTCATAGCAGGAACGTCATCTGCTTTTAAAATGGTATATCTCCGATGAAAACACAGGTTTTGTGCTGGATTCCATTTTGGTGTTTTTGCCAAACCAGGATTGCTAGCACTGCTTTAGCAAATGCTGGGAGATTTTGAGAGAGATTCCTGGGGAGGGTAAAGTTTGGGGAATGTATGATATAATTTCTGAGCAAAGCTCTAGGAAGTACCCCTAATCTCTATGATAAAGATCATAGAGACATGAGGGAATTTCTAGAGCATCAATGTGAGTGCCATTTTTGGACAACTTTTTCCCCCACCTTGAATTTCTTAAGAATGAGATATTGGTCCTAAGGGTGGGAGTTTATGCACCATGGGCGAACAAATGACAAGCCTACCCTAAATTGCTGTTCCTTCTCTTCCACTTTCCCTCAGTTTACCTAGTTACCAGAATTTAAGATTTCATATATTACCATCCTCAGGATTACTTAATAGGGAAATACATGAAGAGATCTTTAATTCTTGTCTGGGGGAGTATTCTTTGCAAGCAGAATTCACGTGAACATTTTTTTTGTAAAAAAAAAAAAGCTTGTTAGTACAGTTTTCCCCATATTCATCCAAAATACTATGCTTGTGAATACACACACACAGAGCAAGCATCCATCTAACAGAAAACATGTCTGTTGCTTAAAGACAGAAATAATTATTATTTTTTAAAAAAGACCCCTAAATATTAAATGCAAGAGTATATCAACTTCTCATTCAGAATGTTAGAATGTTAGAATAAAACAAGTGGTCTTTGTTTTATTTCATGTGGCCCTTGTCAATGAAGGCTGAGTTTAACCCTTGGACACAGCTAGATTCTGTTCTTGCTGTAACAGTTTTTACAAATGTGTTGCAATTATGTGAATTTAAGCCTTGTTGCAACTGATCTGCCATTCTCTCTATCACATTTATATCCTGCATTTCCTCTAAGGAGCTGAGCATGGCATTTGTGATTGTCCTGACTTTGAAATCCAAGGGTGGTGATGTTCCAAAATCTTTGTGTGTGTGTGTGTGTTCTCCCCTCTCTTTCAGTAACTGAGAGAGGGTATCCATTGTTGGCAGAGTGCCTGTGCAGCAGTTAGGACATTGAACTGATTAAGAGTAACAAAAGCTTTAGTAATAAAACTATAGCAAACTGAATAGGAAAGAGAAGAAATAAACTAGCTGCCTTGCTAGTTGAGAGTGTTCTGGAGAGTTCTAAGAGTAGCATTCTCTAGAAAGACAAACCCTTTATTAGCAAGAAGGTACTCCCGCTATAGTCCTGTCTAATTAGAGACAGCTGCCCATATAGAATCTTCTTGTGTGGGGGGAGGCACATTTTCGGACTTGAGGGTCACATTTTGGTCTCTGCCAGCTTTTGGGACTCTGAGCTGGACATTGGCTCATCAAAGCTACTTAACATTTTTTCAGCAGCATAGTCCCATTGACTAGAGATGTTGGGAATTTTATATTGAACATTTTTGACAGTCGAACTTACCCTGTTTGAAGATGTTGGCCAGACACGAGTCTATAATCTTGTCTATGTGATTTGTGCCTGTCAAATAGGTTTCTCTCCTCCCGCCCACCCCAAAAAATGAAGCCTGTGCTAAGATGCTGCTAATCTGAACAAAGACACAGTGATTTACATGCTTAGATGGAAACCGAATGTTATGATTTTTTTAAAGAAACAAATGATTTAATTGTGATTGCTTTATGTGGTTTGTGTGACTGGTTTCATCACAGCTGTATCCAAGGTAGTGAGCCTGTCTCCCTGCTTCCCTGCTTTTTTAAAAATTAGAAATTGCTAGTGTGAATGTGTGTACTAATGGGCTATTACCACTATATCTGATTTCCAAGTTTATATTTTTGCAAAAGATCTCCAGCCCCTTTCTTTGAAACTTGTGTTTGTGGTGCACTCAAGTCATAGCTGACTTATGGCAACCTCTGGTGGGGTTTTCACGGCAAGAGACTATTAGAGGTTATTTGCCATTGCCTGCCTCTACAGCCCTTGTCTTTGCTGGAGGTCTCCCATCCAGTTACTAACCAAGGCCAATGCTGCTTAGCTTCTGAGATCTGATGAGATCAGGCTCACCTGGGCTATCCAGGTCAGGGCCCCTGAAATGTAACTGTTTTTTTAAAAAATGAAAGTTGGGAATTCAGACATTGTGGCAATAGATCGTTAGAGTGTTTGTTCATTCATTTGCTTCATTTATACGCCACCTTTCTCACTGAGACTCAAGGTGGATTACAAAATATTTTTTTTAAAACGTTTAGTCAAACAGCAAAGATGTTCAATAAACAATGTAATAGGACTAGGATTACAGAATTGGAATACACTACAGATATTGTCTGAGGCATGACATACTATAATACAGAAATTGGATTACAATGGCAGAAAACAGTGTAGTAAAAGGAAAGTGGTACCAAAAAAACCCTTGCTATAGACTACAAAACTATTCCTTATAAAGAGACCTTATGTGCTGTTCCATTATACCAGGGTTTCCCAACCTTTTAACATGAAGGAACTCCTAAATTAAATTTTCAAATCCTGAGGAATCCCTACATATGAAAAGGTTTACAGGCCATAAGAAATTGATGGTGGGAAATGCAAGTCAATTACTGCTAAACTATTGTCAAGAAAATGTATTTGTAAACAGCTGTTACATACACATGATTCTATTCTATTCTATTCTATTCTATTCTATTCTATTCTATTCTATTCTATTCTATTCTATTCTATTCTATATATGTGTGAGCTTGTGTGTATGTGTGTGCGTGTTTGTGTGAGAGAGAAAGAGAGTGCACTTACATAATCTTAGTGACTAAAATATTTTGAGAGATATTTGGAATTTTTCATGATATTTCAAAATTTCTGCTTCGAGTAGCTTACCTGTTCAATGGCCCCACATTATCGCAAAGCTTATTTGTTAGCTCTGTTTAATGTGTTACCTTATGCGATATTTTATGGGAGATTTCATAAAACGCCATATGCTAACAGGTTATGCACTTAGGCTCTGCGAGAGATAGAAACTCTGGAACATGTTCTCCTGTATTGTACTTATTATTGTAATATCTGCCCCACACTTATTGATCCATTGTTGAGAGCAGGGCTTTTTTTTCTGGGAAAAGAGGTGGTAGAACTCAAGACCGCACAATGACATCACTTTGGGTCAGCTGGAACAAGGGAGGAGTTTTGTAAAGTTTAAATCACCCTCAGTGAAAATGGTCACATGGCCGGTGGCCCTGCCACTGGCACGGAGGGCATTCTAAACTCCCCTCTGTCTGGAGATCAGGGGGCGGGGCCATTGGCCATGTGACCATTTTTAAGAGGTGCCGGAACTCCATTCCACCACATTCCCACTGAAAAAAAGCCCTGGTTGAGAGAGCAAATAGGGAAACCTGATAAGTGTAAAATTATTTTCCTATTGGCTACTCTGAACCAAAAGGTGATCGAAACTGTAGCTAAATGTTTGTATCTTGCGTCTATGAGGCGAGTTACATATTTGTAGCTGTAGTTTTGACTGCATGGAGTGGGTTTGTTTGTCATTAATATGGTTGTAGTGCCAATAAAAGTTGCTCCTGCATTTACAAATGTCTGCTTATCCCACGATTTCTCATAGAACCCTAGTTGGGAAACACTGTGTTTAGGGTTACCAGGTCCCCTTAACCTCCTGGCAGGAGGGCAGGCAGCACTCACCATCTGAACGTCCTTGTGCGCATGCGCATTTCTCGTGTGGTGCAATGACATCACATCTGGGAGTGATGTCATCCCATAAACCCTGGGAGCGCTCCTGCACTTCTCAGCGGGCTGATTCTTAAAGAATCAGCCTATTGGGGGACCAAATTAGCCTGGTGCGAAGTGCAGGAGCACCTCCAGGGCCTGTGAATGATGTCATTCCTGAGAGTGACATCATTGTGCCACATAGGGAGCATGCACTGGGAGGCCCAGTTCCCCCACCTTTCCCCCCTGCCAGCCAGGTGAATAGTGGTGGGGGGCAAAGGCTGGAAATGGGGGATCTCCCGCCCCCACCGGGGGGACCAGCAACCCTAAGTGCCTTTCACTATAGCTCTAGTCTCTTTCACCATAGCAATTACCACTTTTTAAAGAAGTCTTCAAAAAAAAGCCTCTCTAGCTACCCAACAGGGAAAAATGGCAGCCACAGTTGCAGGGAAAGCCAATTGCAATTGGCGAATAGGACAGGCGATGATCCTTGGTTACTGTCCCCACGCTGGCTACTGAATGAACTTGATCCAGCAAAGCCCCTGCTGTGTGTGCCCGCAAAAGTCCCTTGAAAAGAGAAAGTGAGACTTTCTTCAATAAGCATTTCATTACCCTGGAAAAAAGCATTAATATAAGTGCTGCCTGGTGCTAATTGTTATCATATCCGAAGGATCAAAACACTGCCAAAGTGTTTCATTATCGCGTTGGTCACCTGGGTAATTTAAAAGGGGGGAGGGTTGCAGAGAGAGAAATGTTTTTTTTTTTAAATACTGCAAGCAGCCAAAGGGGTTGGGGAGGTGCATTGGATCAGTATTGTGAACAGCCTTTGAGTCTTGCTTTTCATTGATTTTGAAAACACAGCTATGCCTTTTTATAGGGACAGGACTTAGGAGGGTAGCTGTTTTGGCCTGCAGTAGAAGTTGTGTCCAGTGGCCCTTAGAGACCAATGAGATTTTCAGGGTGTATCTTTCGAGAGTCAGAGCTCCCTTCTTCAGACATTCGAAGAAGTCTGAAGAAGGGAGCTCTGACTCTCGAAAGCTTACATCCTGAAAATCTTGTTGGTCTCTAAGATCCTGCTATATGGACAGAAGAGCTCCCATAGTGATGTTGGAGTACCTACAGGCTGAATTAAAAGTTGTGCAGCAGATGCATTCTATGGTCATAGATCCAGAGGAGTTAGCCGCGTTAGTCTGTAGTTGCAAAATTGTAGAGAGTCCAGCAACACCTTTAAAACTAACCAACTTTATTGTAGCATAAGCTACAATAAGTTTATGCTCATAAGCTTATGCTACAATAAAATTGGCTAGTCTTAAAGGTGCTACTGGACTCTACTATTTTGCAGCAGATTCTGGAGCCAATTCCTATAGGTGGAGGATGGGGGAAGAATGAAATGGGATCCCTGTTTCGTTTCATTGAGAAACATTGTGGTGGAGTGGTTAGAGTTCCAGGCTTGTATCTGGAGGACCTGGGTTTGAATGCCCGCTTTGCCATGGAAGCTTGCTGGGAGCCCTTAGGGGCTAGCTTAGACTCTCGGCTTAACCTACCTCATAAGCTTTGTGTCAGGATAAAAGGGGAGAACATTGTAAGCCAGTGTGAGATCCCATTGGGGAGAAGGGCAGGGTATAAAAGAAGTAAAAAAATAAAATATATTTCCTCTACAAGAAGAAAATCAGCTCAGGGAGAGCAATCTTTAGTGGGCCAGTGATGAGTGGAGAAAGGGTTAAGCACGTAAACCACGTTCAGTCCCCTATACATGCTTTCTCATTGTGGTGGTGAGAAAAAGCACTATTCATGCATCTCAGCTTCTAGAAATGATTTTCCTCTTCATAACATCTGAAGCTCTGACTCGCATGAAAGCTCATGTTGGAATCCATGTTTGTCTTGATGGGCTAGTGGACTTTAGTTTTATCTCTAAGTGTTTTGTCAGTAATGGGAACAGGGCTTTTTTTCTGGGAAAAGAGATGGTGGAACTCAGTGGGTTGCCAGCACAGGGGGCAACTCCTGGTGGGAAGTGGTGGCCCTGGTACCACATGTGCACACACAAAGTACGCACATGCTTCCGGGACTGCGCAATGATGTCTCGTTGGGTCAGCTGGGACAAGGGGAGGAGTTTTTTAAAGTTTAAATTGCCCTCAGTGAAAATGGTCACATGGCCGGTGCCCCCCCCCGCCCTGATCTCCACGGTGCAGAGGGCGATCTAAGCTCCCTTCTGTCTGGAGATCAGGGGGCCATGTGACCATTTTCAAGAGGTGCCGGAACTCCGTTCCACCATGTTCCAGCTGAAAAAAAGCCCTGAATGGGAATATATATCTACACAAAAAGGAGGACATTTTAAGGGTCAAATTACATGTGATGGGGCTGGAATTCTTGATATGTCTTTAAAACACCAAGAACTGCACCCAGTCACCTGATCTCAAGCATGAGTGTGGTACCACGTGTGCCACCCTTCCCAGTGCCATTTTCCCTATAGATATTGTTAGGCATGGTGGGAGGGCGGGACAAGAGACAGCCATCAATATGCCTACTGATTTTATTATTAAAATTATGCTTCGTAACAGGTTCAATAATTAAAAATAATGTTTTCTACTTTTAATAATGGGGGTATAGGCATATGCTTTATGTAGCTCTTGTGAGTAATTGCAACCACATTTTGGAAATTGTGTGGTGTTCTCATCACCCCATCTTTTTTTTAAATAAAAAGTCGGCCATCAATATAGAATTTTGCTGTTACCCCTATTATTCTTCATAGCAGTGTGGAGGAAGGAGGGATAATTTATATTGAAAGAGTATTGCAAAGGCAGATAGTTAAATTCCTCCTGCCCCTCCCCACAGCTTGCCCCAGTTTGGTTAAGAGCAGCAGGACTCTAATCTGGAGAACCGGGTTTGATTCCCCACTCCTCAACTTGAAGCCAGCTGGGTGACCTTGAGTCAGTCACAGCTTCTCCGAACTCTCTCAGTCCCACCCACCTCACAGGGTGATTTTCATGAGGACTGAATCATAGCGTTGGAAGGTACATCCGGGGTTATCTAGTCCAACCCCCTGCACAATGCAGGAAATTCACAACTACCTCCCCCCACCCCACACACCCCAGTGACCCTTGCTCCATGCCCAGAAGATGGCAAAACACTGTCAGGATACCTAGCCAAACTGGCCTAGGGAAAATTGCTACCTGACTCCATGGTGGCGATGGGCATTACCCTGGTCATGTAAGAAGGGGCCACGAGAACTAAGCACTGATGTAACCCTTCCTGCCCGCCCTCTCATGATCTGCCTTGGTTCACAGAACCAACATTGCTGTCAGATGGCCATCCAACCTCTGCTTAAAAACCTCCAAAGAAGGAAAGCCCACCACCTCCTAAGGAAGCCTGTTCCACTGAGGAACAGCTCTAACTGTCCAGAAGTTCTTCCTAATGTTTAGCTGAAAACTCTTTTTGATTTAATTTCAACCTGTTGGTTCTGGTCCAACCTTCTGGGGCAATGGAAAACAACTTTGCGCCATCCTCTATATGACAGCCCTTCAAATACTCGAAGATGGTTATCATATCACATCTCAGTCGTCTCCTCTCCAAGCTAAACATAGTGAGTTCCTTTCAATAATAATAACATACTTTGTAAACCTCTCTGAGTGGACATTAAGTTGTCCTGAAGGGCGGTATATACATTAAATATTATTAATTATTATATAGTGAGTATGACAGTTCAAGTGATTTCCAATAACTCTTTTATTAACAGGAACATCACCCCTCAAAGCACAAACATCAAAACAGCAGTTATAGAACACTCAACTCCCCACCAAAGCACGCCCACGATTAAATTCAACCGATAGCAAACACCCGGTGTCCAGAAACCCTATTCGCTAGTTCACTAGTCTGTAGGGGAATCCTGATTGGCCGGTTCAACAACCCAGCCAATCGGAATACAGCTGTACGGAACCTTGCTACTAAAGCCTTTTTCTTGAAGTGCCCAGTACACTACATTAATGTCATTAATCCGGATGAGAGGGGTCTCTTGTGACTGCTTCTTAAAGTTCACCAATACATGGAAGCACTAAACTCCTGTGGAAAGATCACTGCAGTGATGCTTCATCCTAGGAGATAATCATCATTTCTGCAGCTGTGTGTGCAGCCCTGTGGCATGGAATTTTGAAAAGAATTTGCACAACCGCTTTCTCTCTTTTATAGTTTAGCCTGAATCAGGTGTAAGCAGTGTTCATCACTTTAAAATCTGTTTGGTGTTTCCATAGCCTACTGTGGCTCACCAGGCTTCTCTACTGTGGTTCCTAGTTCAAGTCCCAATGTCCACGAAGAACTCATTTCCTTCGGTAGTTCAGCAGAAGTATATCCTGAGTTATTTCTTGAGAAGCTGTATTTTGATCTTGCTTGCCAGTAGAGTTGCCAGGTTCAGGTTGGGAAATTCCTGGATATTTGGGGGGAGGGGGGGAGGAGAGGGTGGGATTGGGGAAGGGAGGGGCCTAAGAATGGTATAATGCCATAGAGTCCTCCCTCCAAAGCAGCCATTTTCTCCAGGGGAACTGATCTCGGTCGCCTGGAGATCAGTCGAAATTTCGAGAGATCTCCAGCCACCACGTGGAGGCTGGCCAACCCTACTTGCCAGTGAGGTGTTGATGATGCAAAGGGATAATGATATTTTTAATACATATATTTTGTTAATGAATGGTTTTTCGAGACATGTTCTTCAGTCCAAACTCGAGAAATGGGGCAGCTTAGAAACAAACGGAGTTCATCAACCCGTAACTTAAACGCTGGGCTTATCCCTTAAAATGTTCTGGCTTTGTTTTCAAAGGCCCGTTTCCTACCAAACTGGCATGGTTGAAGCAATGTGGTGGGTCTTCCCCCCCCCCCAAAGACAGAAGAATCCTTTTTGTTTGGTCCCCCCCTTTTTTTTTGGCAGCCAGCATTCTGTTTCTTGTTGGGCTGTTCGGCCTAAAAAGCTGTCAATATCTCTTTCATGGAGACTTTGAACAGATGCCTGACACAGTTGCTCAAAGGCTGCAAAAAAAAAAATGGGGGGGGGGGAGGACCAAAAAAGCCTGATCTCTGCGTAGACAAACCTAGACGCATAATCACCCAAGGATATTCTGTTCCTCCTCACACAGACACTTCTCTCTTCCTCCCCTACCTCACACAGTTTGCTCTGTGACACCCCGCTTTTCATCTGTATATAAAAATTAAAAATTCAAACAAAAATCTGGCCCACATGAAAAACAGGCCCCTTTTGGGCATATGGTTCATTATGCGCATTTGTTTAATTACTAAAACACTCGGGGATGTCTCTCTCTTTGCCTGCCCTAGCTTTCAATTTGCAAAGTTAAATCCATTCTCCGACACTGACTATTTTGGTCTTCTTCCCCTATAAAATCATAGGTGCGAAGCTTTTTGCATTAAAAAAAAAATCAAATTGTACGCATGCATGGTCTTGGGTGTCACATAGTATGTTATTAGGTGTGTTTACACTGGTTATTAGATCTCTTAAGATCAGGGCTTTTTTTACAGGGGGTACACACTGGTACAGAGTACCAGCACCTCTTGGGCATTTGGGATTTAGACTGAGAGGGGAGAATATCATTAGTACCGGCACCTTTTTATTTAAGAAAAAAAACACTGCCTAAGATTTGTGTGTATTAGGAACATGCATTTTTCCAAGTACACACTATTCACCATTTTGTCTTGTTTTCAGCCTCTGGATGTGTGTGTACCAAGACCCTAGACAATTGGATTCTAGGATGCATGTTCTAAAGCTGAAAATACACATTTTGTGCCTTTCAAACTAAAAGGTTGATTGTACATACAAAGAGGACTACATGTAGCATGTTTGCCTTGTATGCATGGTCAAATATATTAAAGGGCTAATGCCTTTAATTGATTTTTTTTCCTCCAAGGCAAACATCTGCTCCCATTCCCAATATCGGCACTGCGTGTCCAATGCCTTCAGTAAAATAATTTCTTGAGATTTGGGGTGTTTTTTTCCCTCTCCCCCTTATGCTAAATCAGAAATTTGGTCATCCCATTGGTGACTGAACATGGCTAAAATTCGCAACAGCGACTTCATGTTGATCTCGTTGTCAAGATTAGGAAATACCAACTAGGGATGTTTACCCGAATATTTCCGGTCTGGAAATACACCCAAAATTAATTTAATGATAATTTTGAGTATATTCTAGGTAGCCAAAACAGTATCTGGGATGCCAGAAAACCAAATATAAATTCCCCCCAAATCCCAGAAATATCTGGGAATATTCGGGGTTTCCATCTTAAGGCTCCCAAGACTGTTTTCCAACTTCTCAGGGTTCCCTGGCAACCCCTAAGGGGAGAGAGGCAGCAGTCCTAGGTGACAGGAAGGAGGCAGCTGTCCCAGGCTGATAGGATCAGATGTTAGAGGGAGAACTTGAACTGCCTGCTAAATCACGACATTTCTCAAATCCCTGCATGGCTCTGAGTGTGGGTAGAAGAGGATGAAAGCAGCTTGACTCCATTTTAGAGCTAGATTTTTTTGGAGTGGACCGCTGCTTGCTATTGCCCATCTGGTCTCCTTTAGATTTCTACAGGCTGCTGCCTGCCTAGGAACACCTTCTTGTTCTCAGCCTGCTGGACATCTTCAAGACTAGTAGAATTTGTTTCAATCTATTATTTCAAGAGGGTTTTTTGTGGGTTCTTTCGCCTTTTGGGTTCTTTTAAAAATACTTTTCCTTCGTTTGGTTTTGTTCCGGTTCTAAAAGGGTTTAAAAGGCTTCCGTTCAGTTCTCTTCTCTTGGCTTGTTTTAGAATTTTTACCTGCTGTGTATTTTCTCCATTTTTAAATACTTTTAATTTTTAAAGAGCTTGTGTACACTTTTTTTGGAGGGGGGATAATTTTCTAAGTTGTTATTGTTTTAAAAAGTTTTTGCATTTTCATGGTTCTGGTTTTACACTTATTCTTCTATAGTTGTTGTAAATGATCTTTCTACATTGTGTTTTTTGGGGGGAAATGTTTTCATGGAGTATTTCATCGGGCCAAGTAAATGGGCGTGGGGGGAAGGGTGGGAGCAGTGGATCCCCTGCCCCAGGCGGGGGAATGGCACCCCTACTTGCGACATCTTGTTCAAGGGCTTTAGAACTGAATCCCTTGGTTCAATTCAGTTGAAACTTGGGGTGGGGGAGTCCTTTGGTAGACAGGCAGCACTAGGTTGACTGCAATTTTGGTTTTGTTTGGTTGGAAAATAGACACTTCAGCCACCAGGGAAAAGTCCAACATAGCAAATAATGGAACTGGAACAAGTCTGGAATTCTGAAAGAACCAGAACCCAAATCCCAAAATGGTATCGGGGAAACAAAATAACCCATGGATTTATGCCCTTTCCAAAATCCGAATCCAAAAAATACTTTTTTCTTTCTTTCACATGTACAACCGTAGTACTAACAGTTGATTTTTTTTCCAGTTAATATTTCAAGAAAGCTTTGAACTGAAATGTAAGGAAGGTTTTAGTGGTCTATGACAGGGGTCCCCAACCCCCGGGCCATGGACTGGTACCGGTCCGTGGCCTATTAGCAACCAGGCCACACCAGCGGCATAGTGTGGTCTACTCCACGGCAGCACCAGCAAAGAGGCAGGAAGGTGAGTGGCGAGGCAACCTGCTTCCCCACTTGCCTCCCCGTTTCCCTGCCTCCTGTGCCGCAACATCATTATTTAATGCTGCTGCAGCAGCAGCAGCAGCAACAACAACAACAACAACAACAACAACAACAGAAATAAAGTGTGCAATTGTATCATCCCCAAACCATCTCCTCCCCCGGTCCATGGAAAAATTGTCTTCCACAAAACTGGTCCCTAGTGCCAAAAAGGTTGGGGACCACTGCTCTATGAGACCCTTAAAAAGTATCATTGGGTGTCCTGACAGACTCTAAAGACCATTGCTGTATAGTTGCACTCTTCTTCCATAAATAGCAATATTTTATTCATATTATCGATTTTTTTCTGTTAAAATGAAACCATTGCCAAATACATCTTTTTGAGAAAAAAAAGTCTGAGCAGTTAAGAAAATATTTCTTCTGCATGAGATGATTTATACAAAGTACAATTTAGAAACAGACACTGTGGTATAATAGAGCAGATAGTCTATAAGGGGAAGGTAGGAAGAGTCTATTAATAAATCACCAGCTTTTCATAGTATGGCCAGATGCGTGTGAAGTGTAGGAGAGAATCAGATGCCTTCATGGAGATGCATGGGGTGGGATATGATTCTAAATAGACATTACATCTGACACAAGTCAGGACATGGGCATGAGTCTAGGAGCAGAACTACAAGTGACAAAAGGCACAGGTTGGACATTTGTCAGCTTCCCTCACGTTTTGATGGGAAATGTAGGCATCCTGGTCTCGCAGCTTCGCTCTCTGACTGCTGTCCAATGAACTTTTCAACTGTCACTTGTCCAACATTCCACCAAGCTGCCTACATTTCCCATCAAAACTTGAGGGAAGCTGACAAGTGTCCAATCTGTGCCTTTTGTCAGTTGTGGTTCTGCTCTAGGACACGTAGAGCTAGAGAAAGGGGCAAACAGCCCTCCCCCTGCATCCATTTCTGCTGGCAAAAATGGTGTGGGAGAGAAGGCATAACCTTTATTGGCATAAAAAAACAGTAAAACAAAAGATGAAGGAATCTGAGAGATAAATGCCAAGGAGGTAATATAAAATCTCAGCCGGTCAAAAACCATAGTGAAATAAAAACCGAATAAAAGATATGCAATAAGATCTAAGTAATGTGTACTCCAGGGCCGATTCCAGACGACTAACCGGAAGGCGCTTCATGCCGCCATGTTCCGGATTGCGACGGGGAAAACGCGAAATATCGCGTTTTCTCGCGTGAGTTTGGCGCGACATGGCACCAAACTCACGCGAGAAAACACGATATTTCGCGTTTTCCCCGTCGCGATCCGGAACATGGCGGCATGAAGCGCCTTCCAGTTAGTCGTCAGGAATCGGCCCTGCTCTTAACTTGCATACATGTGATAGGAACTCAGCGACTGATGCAGTGATTTCGGGGGACTTATCAGATAGCAAAAAGTTAATTTCGTTATTAATCGTAGGCTGTGCAGAAGACAAAAAAGGGTGAATCAGGTGGTGACGCAGGGAGGAATAATGAGGACAACGGAGAAGGATATGTTGCATAGAATCAGGTTCCTTATAAAAGTAGGTACAGACTCGTTCCTTATAGGGGATACCCTTGTGTCTGCCTGTTAAGACAGCCGAGGGAAGGAGATTGAACCTGGTTAACATGAAGGCTCTGCGATGAGAAGGGAGGGAGAGAAGTCAAATATTCTTTCCTCCGCACTTGTTGCACTCCATAGCCCAGCAGTGCAACAGAGCAATTTTAAGATTACCGACACATTTCTTTGTTGGGACAGTGTGTGAGAACAGGAACCCGTATATCCCAGAACAATGGGTTTTACAAAAAAATAGCTCCCCTTCATAGAACATATAGCTAAGAACAACATATAACCAAAAAAATCCAGGTGACAGAGCAAATTGAAAGGGTGTCAAATTTTGCAGTACCGTTTACCCCAGAATTTTTGTTGTTAGATCTTTGGCCCTCTTCTGCTATCTCTAAACAGCAGAAGAATCTTATCGGTAGCTACTGCCAGACTCACTATAGCTGCTAGATGGAAATCACCTCCCCACACACACACACACGCTCCATTTTGCTGTGGCAAGAGAAACTTTGGTATAACTATGTTATGGATAGAATTATAAACAACCCTTTTTTTGAGACTAAGATAAATTTCTTTCAAGGGTATGAGAAATTCCCCTCAAGGGTATGAAGATACATGGGCTCCTATGGTATGCTGTTTAAATGACCTAGAATTATATCTTGAAGTTGGGAACGACTTTAGATAATATAAGGGGGAATTTGGTTATTAGGATGTTAGGATGTTACTTATTAGAATGTTAATCATAATAATAATAACATTTGATTTATATACCACCCTTCAGGATGACTTAACACCCACTCAGAGCGGTTTGCAAAATATGTCATTATTATCCCCGCAACAAAACACCCTGTCAGGTGGGTGGGGCTGAGAGAGCTCCAGAGAGCTGTGACTAGCCCAAGGTCACCCAGCTGGCTTCAAGTGGAGGAGTGGGGAATCAAACCCGGCTCTCCAGATTAGAGTCCCACACTCTTAACCACTACACCAAACTGGCTCTCTCTGTTATATAAGTAATTTTAAAACTTTTATCACATGAGTCCCTTTTTTTAATTTGTTATATTGTATGCGATAACATTTTTTAATAAAAATAAAATTAACCCCCCCCACCAAAAAAAATCCAGTGTACCAAACCATGAAGTTATGAAAATTTCAACTCTATGAACACTCATGACTATACAACCTTAGTCGGACCTTGCACAACAACAAATGATATGCTCGAGCAACTTATTCAATCATTTGGTTCGTCATGATACATCTTATCCTTCTGAACAATCAAAAACAAAATAAAGGTTTCAATCTTGTGCAACATTGAAAGAATCCATGCAGATAACCACCTAACTAAGATATTGATTCAACAGACATATAGCATAGGAATGTTAATATTGTACCTTGCAGCAGCTGGTTTTATTGTTATTTTTAATGTTATCGTTCATAAGAAGTTAAAATCAATTTTAATAAAAGTTTTAAAATTAAAACAACAAAAAAGAACAGGTACCCGTGTCTTGAGTTTAGTCACATGTAACATCTAGCTAAGGAGGAGAAATTACTGAGGAAAGTAGCAGCTGCAGTCTTTCACAGCCATTTCTTAACATGATAATAATAATAATAACAACAATAATAACATTTGATTTATATGCATTCAGTTTGTGATGTGGTTTGTGCAGCTTTTGCGTGGAGGAGAAAAGAGGTAGTTACGTTAATCCCCTCAAGTATGAGAATTCTGATTTTAAAAAAAAGGACTATTTGAGGTCTGTGATTCCAAAACAATATATCTAGCAATGTTGGCTTGGTACTTCTTTGGGGATTCAGTCAAGCTGGGGCCACTTGGTATAGAGATAGTCAGAACCACCCGATATGGTACAGAGGTACCCCCAAACCACTCTTCCTTCAGTGGTACAGACCTAGTTTCTTTCAATTCAGTTTTTATCATCCCTTCCAACTTTTAATGCCAATTTTCTTTAAGCAAAATGAAATCCTATAGATATAAGTGTGCTGAGAACTTGGACATGATCAGCAGGTGAACTGACCTTGCCCCACACTCTCTCTGTTACACTCATAGGGTTACCAGATGACACAATAAAACAAAACAAAACAAACGGACTTACCGGTTTAGAACTTTTTAGGCGTATACACAGCATGTGCTCGATCTTGGAGCCAGTGTGATGACGTCATTTCTGGAAGTGACATCATCCACCACCCCCACCACCTGGGCAGCTCCACAGGGTGAGAGGCAGAGTGGCAGATCAAGGCTGGCCGAGGCCATGACAGCACCTCTGTCTCTCGCCCAGCCAGCCTCACTGAGGGGTAGAGTGCCATGATGAGGCCAGCCCAGGCCGCGGCAGTACCTCCGTCTCTTGCCCCGCCAACCTTGCTGAGGGGCAGAGCACCATAGCAAGGCCAGCTGGCCAGACCATGAGTCTGGTATTTTAATTTCATTTTCCTCATACAGTCCATAAGAATACCGGACTGTCTGAGTGAATACCGGACACTGGCAACCCTGTATGCACAAGGTGGTCTCCTGATCTGACTACTTTAATGCTCCGAGCCTAGGTGATGTTAGTCTCAAGCGTAACGCCATGTCACATAGCTTTTCACCTGTGCAGTAGCCATAGGGCCAGGCTGTTGCAATTAGCAGGTGCTTTTGCTGAGTCAACAAACTAAATCATTCTATTTATTGCATATGAAGCAGTACCACCCCCCCTCCCGAGGTTATGAAGGGGTCACTTAAATTGATCAACTTTTATTGTAAAGCATGGAGTTGCTTGCAGTTCACCTCCCCTTTAAGCCTATGCCATCAGATACATCTTATAGATGCATTTCACTTTTAAATGATTAACTTTAGAGAGATTGCATTGCCATCTTTTTGCATTTGTGCAGTCAGTAGCATCTGTTTGAGAAGCTATCAGAAGAACTAATAGAAAGATTAGATGGCTTCAAAGACCATTCTTGTATGTACACGTACACACTCATACACTCAGAGCTACTTGTCCTGCTATTAAACTTCTCTCCAAATCTGTTTAATGTTTTTTCCTTTGGGTATAAGCAGGGCTGATCCAAATGGGCAAATGAACTCGGGTGCCCCCCTTGGTCTCTACCGTCTGAGCCTTCCTCCCCAATGCTTAACCCACAAATATGAATTTTCTAGTCAACTGTTTCGATTAGGTGAAAAGGGTACTTATTCAGTTTGGTTATCTTGCATCAGGTACCTTTTGAGTACCATATGCAAGGATAAAATGTCAATTTGCCTAAGGTAGCTAAAACCTTAGGCCAGTCCTGTGCATTTATAGTTAATTTACCACATTAAGGCTGGAATTACAAGTGAGTGTGTTAGGTTTTCTTCTCCTCGGACCGACTCAAAACAAAACCTATCCACCTCTCCACCATACGTGCATGACGTCGCTGTTTCTTCTTGGGATTTAGCAAGTGTTTTCATTTCAGTCATGAAAGAGTTAAACATCTCAGGTGAGATTCAGAGCAGGCTTTGTGTTCATTCTTTTCCTCCTCTAATCAAGCACTTATTTGCATGTGAGATCTTCTGGGAGGGTTTAACACTCACAACTTGTGTTTCTTGGACAGCAGACCACCACTCCTTTTCCCTTGATGCATGGCGAACTGTTTCTGAAAACAGAAAGGACAGTTGGTCAAAACATAGGGTTCTCTGGGTCCCAGGCCTGAGTGGAAGTAAGGTTTGATGACTGCTGCCCAAATAGCTCTTGTGTCTGCTTCTCCCGCTCCTTGGCTGCTACATGTAGAGATGGGAAAACTCAAAGTTATATATGTACACTAGAGATGGGCACAAACTAGGAAAATGGCAGTTCATTGTGGTTTGTTGTTCGTCGTGTTTAATGAACCACAACCAGGCGTGAAATTGCCCAGTTCATGAACCAGTTCGTTTGGTTCATGAATACATCACTTCTGGGGCAGCAGAAGGTTTGCAGAAAGCCCCCCCCCCCCCATTGCCTAGGTAACTAATTGATCAGTTCCAGGCTGTCTGCAGTGATGAACCAAAAAACAAATCAAACAAATCAGCCTAAAAATCATAGCCGTTCATTGCAGTTCATCAGAAATGCCCTCCGACGAACCACTGGTTCACAAACAACAAAAAAGAGGCCCTGTTCATAACAAACTTTGGTTCGTATTTCGGTTCGTGCCCATCTCTAATGGACACACACGCATGTATGTAGTTAAGTTCGTACATATGAATGTATGTGCTGCACATTGCAACCAACTTATGGTGAACCCATCAAGAGGTTTTCAAGGCAAATGAGCACAGATGGTTTCCCATTGCCTTCCACTGAGAACGACTCCAGTCTTCCTTGGTGGCTTACCATCCACGTACTAACACAGAGAAGCTTCCGAAATCGGATGAGATTGGGCTATACCATGCTGAACCACCACTTCCTATCATATTTGAAATGAAATCCTGCCTTCAAGTCATAGCTGATTTAGGCAACCCTTGGTGGGGTTTTCAAGGCAAGAGACTAGCAGAGGTAGTTTGATTTACTTGGAAGGAAATCCCAGCTGAGCAAACGATCCCTGCCAGCCAACTAAACATGCACAGGAAGGCAGCCTTGCTGCCTATGGTGATATGTTACTAGAAAGTTTGATTTTATATCCCTATTTATTGCCACTTCTTAATTACATTAAGATGCTTGGCCCTTCCTTCTACAGTATTAGAAGACAGATATAATAAAATCCCCTATCTGGAAAGGCTTTGCTCCTGTCTTTTAAAACAGGTGGAAACTACAGAGCACATTTTTTAGCTGCCCATATTATAAGGAAGTATGGGATGAAATAATCACACTGTTATTAGGTAAAATCTCTGGTCTCACTGAAAAAGCTAGACTTGATTATCTCCTATCTGATAAAAATGTCAAGATTACCTAGAGTAGCCCAATATTACTGTTAGGTGATAGGTCTCAGAAACTATATTGTACTGTAACTAGATCTTCATTTCAAATTGTTTTATTTGTTCTATTGTATACCTTGAATTTTTGTTTTTAGCGTATCTGTGTCATATGATTGGTCAAATGACTGTAAATAAAAAATGAATAATTACATTATAAAGATACTTATTTTCTGAATTTTTCTATCTAAAAATATGATTTTTTTCATACGTGCATGACGTTGCTGTTTCTTCTTGGGATTTAGCAAGTGTTTTCATTTCAGTCATGAAAGAGTTAAACTGTTCGTGTTATCTACTTAATTAGTAAACTTACTTTGAATGTAACCATTAGAGCTTCAAACAAGATTCCCGCCATAGAAAGGGGAGTCACTAAGCATAATGAAGTAGGATTTTCTATTGGGCAGTTTGTTTATTGACAATTAATTGATGCTATGTACTGAAGTTTTATTGCTCTTTGTTCACTTGGTCTTCTAGTCTTCTCTAAGTTACTTTTCTAGCAAGATGTAGTCAGCTTAGCGATTTATTATTTTCTCCAAATGTAACCCTATTTTTATCCTTTAGTAAAGTATTCTTACAGAGCTACACTGGCGTATGTGTGAGTCTATTCTCATTACTTCCAATGCGCAATCTTTGCACAAACTCTGCTATATTTTCCTACATTTCTAAGTTCAGGTAGTTAAATCTTCCTTTTCTTATTACAATGTCAGTCATTTTTCTTCTATTTTCAGCTAGTGACAAAATCCAAGATGTATTTAGATTAATTTAGGTTGTTAGGTAAAAGGTAAAGGTACTCCCCTGTGCAAGCACCGAGTTGGTAGATGCACCTTAAATGTGCAATAATTGTTATGCTAAAAGCAGAGCATAGATAAATTTAAATATCTTAAGTATATTTATCAGTACAATTTTATGTGCTAACTAAATTAAATATGACCCAGCTCTTGCTCTTAAATTAGTGAGATATGTTTAGATTCAATAAGAAAGTAAGTATTGCATGTATTTAAACCTTGTTGCAAATTTCCAGTTTTTGTTGGGGGGGAAATAGGAGAGAAGAGAGTTCCGACTACCATCATGGCTCCAACATTTCTTGAAATTTGATATCTCTGGGGGGGGGGGAGGGGAGAGAATCAGGGCTACAGTTTCTGAACCAAGTACTGTCCCTGGGCCAATAAAAGAGAAAGTTAGTAAAACAACTCTCTCTGGGGAAGGCCCAGCTAGCCTTCTGAACACTGAAGAAGGACTGTCACTCTGAGCCAAAACAGACGAGACGTCTGACGCATGGAGGACACGCGTCAGTTTCCCGCAAGTTTCCACGAGCAATGTAGTGAGAAAGAACCTCTGTCGGGGAGAAGAGAGAGAATCTCCCCTCTCCCTGGCAGAGGTTCTTTTTTTAGGCGTCTCATCTAGCTTGCTCGGCTTCCTCTTGCTGCTGCCAGCGCACTCCCCTTGCTCCCATAAATGCACTCAGGAGCCGAGTGCACTGGCAAGGGCGAGAGGGAGTCGAGCCTAGAGAAAGATGAGATGTCTAGAGAAAGAACTTCTGCCAGGTTCTCTCCCTCTTCCCCCTTACAGAGGTTCTTTCTCACTACATTTCCCGTGGAAACTTACGGGAAACTGACGAGTGTCCTCCATGCATCAGACACCTCATCTGTTTTGGCTCTCAGTTGGTAGAGCATCTGCTCTATATGCTAAAGTTCTTGGGTTCTATATCTGTCGTCTCTATAAGCTGCTTTGGGTGCCCAAGCGGGATATAAATGCGGTAAAGAAATCTCTGGTTGATAGGTGTTGTGAAAGACTTCGACTTGAGACCCTGGAGAACTGCTGCCAATCAGAGTAGACAAGACTGACCTTATTTATTATTTATTTATTTTGCAAGACTGACCTTATTTATTATTTATTTATTTTATTTGACCTATATCCCACCCTCCCCACAAATGGGCTCAGGGCGGCTCACATCATCATCAAAACACAATAAATTAATCGTCAACTTTAAAAACAGATTTAAAAACGTATATTAAAATACTCCGGCGCCATTATACATAGGCTACTTTGGATACTAGTAAAAGACCTGCATGAGTCATAGCTGTGGGTAAAACGCATAGCCGAGGGCAGTCATAGAAGAGGTAGCGGTCTTAGATAGGATAAGAGGGGACACCCGCTGGTCCTCAACCAAAGGCCTTGAACCTTGGACCAATGGTCTATTTCAGCTTCATGCGCGGAACATATGAGAGCCAGTGTGGTATAGCGATTAGGGTGGTGGACTCGGACCTGGGAGACCCGGTTTCAATGGAGAAGGTGGGAATGTTGCAAGCCCCGTTGGAGGACAAGCAAAGTAAATGAATAAATAAGTTGCATTCATCACCTGGGTGGGGGGACATGCCTGGAAATAAAAACTGTGGGCACGTGCTGGGCCATTGAGCTTAGCTACTTCCGCCCCCCGCCCCACACACTTTGGGAGAATTTGCTCTCATGCTGTGCTTCTGTTGGAAGCTGACACATTCTTTCAACGTGCAATCAGATTTGAACTTGCCCTCTTTTATTTTTACCTTGAGTGTGGGTTTCTCAGTTTTCCTTGTTGGCAACTATGTAGGATTACATAAACAATGCCACAAAAATTCAAAGGCGATGATACTAACAATCCTAATGGATGCAGGTGCGGGGTTAAGCAATATAGCACACCCCCGGCAGATTCTCTTTCATTAATATGAAAGGAGGGGTGGGAGGAAATCAGAGGTCAACGTAGATTCAAGGATGAGTATTGGTGTGAATAAGGATTCAAGGAGCTTTATCTTTCACATCTCTTTCTCTAGCTTCATTTTTTAAAAAAAATGCAAATGAATTAAAGTAGAAAATATCTCCCAACGTTCCCTGGTCTTGCTTTTGTTTCTCTTTAGGTATTTGTGGTCACGGTTTGGCATTTTGAGTTGTACATGGTGCCCTTGGCTTTGTTGCTGCTGTTTGCTTACAATTTCTCTCTGATTACACCCGAGAAAGTCACCAATACCCAAGACCCTCAGGTAAGTAAAGCTGCCTTTCATATCGCAGACTTACTTGTAATTGATCAACAGCGGGGAAATGGATTTAATTGTCTTTGGAGAGGAACTGTTCCTAGCAAATTCGCTTCGCCTTGCCTCTTCTTTTCAGCCCCCCCCTTTCTTCTGTATAAAATACAAATTGAATGAAAACAGGAGATGTATTTAATTCTCTAGGTTGGAGGATAATATTCCTTATTGAGTTGATAACTAGTTTTCAGTGGTGTGTTGGAATAGTATGGCATTAGCTAGCTGCTCGGGAATGAGCTGTTCTGTACCATAAATTGTGGCGTTCATCTTCTGCATGATGCTTTATGTTGTGTGCTTTTTTATTCATATATGAAATGTCCTGAAAGTACTCGGGCATGAGAGTGAATATGAGCAACATAATGTGTAAGTTAAGCACAGGTGGTAGCAATTCTTGTAACCATAGAATTACTGTTGTAAGAATCACTTACTAGGTTGTCATGTATGGTAGATGCTCACTGCTATATTCAGAAGGGCTGGGTCGGGATCTACTTGCATGTGCAAAACAGCAGGTTGGATCTGATCACCTTTCCCATTGATAGAAAAGAAGGGGGGTCCTTTTTGACCATCCAAATAGTCGTACTGGGGATTATGGGACCTGCTTAACCAAAGATTTGGATGCTACCAGCTTTTCTGCTGATGAAAAATGGAGGAGGGGGAGGTCCTTACTGTGACCACCAAAAGAAGCTATGTTGTGGGTCATAGAACCTGAATGTAAAAAAGCCATGTTAAGGGGCTGTAGTAAGAAGAAGTGGCTGAGATGCAGAGAGAAATCTGGTCGGCTCCAATGCATAGACTTATTTCTTCTCTGCTGCTCCAAAAATCAGGGATTTGAGTTACAGGATGGTAGATTGTAGTGGAACTTCATGAGAAATCTTTTAATTATCAGAAGACAACCCTTACTGGATTGGACCTGCGGTCCATCCCGTCCAGCATCCTTTCTCACACAGAGGTCCAGCCAGTTACTCTGGCCCACAGAGTAACTGTGGTTCTAGAGCCCCGTGGCACAGAGTGATAAGCTGCAGTACTGCAGCCCAAGCTCTGCTCACAACCTGAGTTCGATCCCGGCGGAAGCCAGGTTCAGGTAGCTGGCTCAAGGTTGACTCAGCCTTTCCATCCTTCCGAGGTCAGTAAAAGGAGTATCTAGTTTCCTGGAGGTAAAGTGTAGATGACTGGGGAAGGCAATGGCAAACCACCCCGTAAAAAGTCTGCCAAGAAAATGTCATCATGTGATATCCCCCCATGGGTCAGTAATGACTTGGTGTTTGCACCTTTACCCTTTACCTACTCTGGCCCACAAAAGAGCATAGATGCTGAGACCTTCTCTTGACGTTGCTTCTTGGCACTGTTACTTTGAGGCTTACTGAGGTATAACGAAAGCAGCCACAAGGAATGTTCTTCACGTTGCAGGGGAACCCTGTATTTTATCCTGAATATGTGTAAAAGTAGCCCTTAACCTTGGCTGGGAATCTTGGCTTCCTCCCACCCTGGCTGAAATACGTTTGCGTGGCTCTTCTGCCCTTTTGAAGTGGGAGAAACTGCTCTCTAAGAGCTCTTAAGCGCGTTAAGCGAGAAGTTATCTGAAAAGCGATGTTTTTCAGTGCAGATAGTTCAGTCTCTTGAAGCTAGAAATAGGACGCCTGGTTGTGTTGTCGTGGATCTCCATTTTGTTTAAACCATAATGAAACAATTGGCCCTTCTGAACGAAAACTTTTTTTTTGTTTTGCAAGTGCAACTTTCTATATCTTCACAGCCATGTACGTGTCCCGTAAGGAATAAGAAATGTGAACAACAAGGCTGCAGAAAAACTAGGATATAGGTTTGTGTAAACTTGGAGGAGGAAAACCCACAGGATTTGTGCAGAGAGTGAGAGCCTTGCTACAAGTGACATTTTACACGTGAAGGATAAAGGATCATTTTCGCAAGTCTTTCTGGGAACTGAAGTTCCTCTCCCCCACCCCTTTTCCTTTTGTTCCTTCCCCTCGCTGCCTGAAGAGACAGAGAGAGCCTGCGGCAACATCAGCTTTTGCAAATCGTTCCTCCAGTCACAAGCCTGCTCTCAATGATCTTTGGGGCAGGCAGCTGCAACTTTCTCAGGGCGAAGCTACAAGTGACGAATGACACTTGAACGGCAAGTGTATTTCTCCCTGTTCACTTGCACTCCACTCAATCCACTTGTCGTTCAAGTGTCATTCGTCACTTGTAGCTTGGCCCTCAGCTTTCTCCGGAGCATTCCCCCCCCCCAGCAAGACGATTTACAGCTCTCTCTGTCTCTTCAGGCAGCGAAGGGAAGGAACAGAAGTAAAAGGGGTGGGGGAGAGGAACTTCAGTTCCCAGAAAGACTTGCGAAAATGATCCTTTATCCTTCACGTGTAAAATGTCACTTGTAGCAAGGCTCTGAGTGAGAGAGAGAGAGAGAGAGAGAGATACGGTTTAACCCTCCTTCCAGAGTTAAAAGCAATGTCTGTATGTGCAGATGTTTAAAAATGAAAAAAATACTTGGGTGGCATTTGGAGTTCTGTAGAGCCATATGTTCCGTGGAGGCTGCTCCATTCAGCAGACAAACATCTACTGGTAGTCCCTGGCCCTAGGGAGGTTCGCCTTCCCTCAGCGAGGGCCAGGGCTTTTTTGGCTCTGGCACCAACCTGGTAGAACTCTCTGTCTGTGGAAACCCAAGCCCAGTCAGATTTATTATCTTTCCACCAGGCCTGCAAGCCAGACATGTTCCGCCAGGCATATGGTGGTTGAGATGGGCGGGCCACCAAACCAGCCTCTTGCCGGGGGGGGGGAGGTGTTGTGTCCCCCCCCCAGACTATTTTCATCTGGTAGCTAGCCAGGCAGCTCCATGGAACTGTTTAATGTATAGTGGATGTGCAATATGTGCACGAGTGTTTAATATAGATATTATTGATTGATCGAAGTTTTGATTCATGCTAACATGTTTTTTTAATGTATTTATTGCATTTTGTGATCTGCTCTGAGCCCGCTTGCAGGGAGAGAGGAATATAAATGGAATTAAATAAATAAATACATAGAAGGTGGCAACTGACATTGTTTGGACACCAAAAGGAGGAGACATGTATGAGGGGTAGTGGGAGTTGGAGAATGGGGAGATAGTGGGGGCTAGGGTTGCCAAGCTGAGCCGGGTTGGTACTGGGGACAGGGAGTACATATGGCATTGCCAACTTCACAACAACATTTCCAGGTGAAACCCAGAAGTGATAAAGGGTAGCTCTAGGAGTTGCCAGAAACTTTGTGCTTAAACCCGGAAGTAAAATCCAAAAGGGATGCAATGAGATTGCTGATACTGCTAGTTTTTTTTCATCCCACCACCCAACAGGGTAGCAGGCCTGGCAATCTTTGGGCCAAGCTACACATGACGAATGACACTTGAACGGCAAGTGTATTTCTCCCTGTTCACTTGCCCTCCACTCAATCCACTTGCCGTTCAAGTGTTATTCATCATGTGTAGCTTGGCCCTGTGTCTGGGCTGTGAGGGAAGAGATAGGGCACTGAAATGAAGGCAGGGAAGGAGGTAGAACCTATTCAAAGGAGGATGGAATCAGGGTCGCACTCGTCTGACACCCTGCCTCTCTTGTTTATTGTGGGAAAGCTTCATAGGGAGCATCCCTGTGAGGGCCAAGCTACAAGTGATGAAAGACACTTGCCTGGCAAGTGGATTGAGTGGAGGGCAAGTGAACAGGGAAAAATACACTTGCCATTCAAGTGTCATTTGTCAATTGTAGCTTGGCCCTCAGGTGTATTCCTCCCTGTTCACTTGCGCTCCACTTGATCAAGTGGAGAGCAAGTGAATGGCAAGTGAACAGGGAGGAATACACTTGAGTCTGTTCACTTGCCAGGCAAGTGTCCTTCATCACTTGTAGCTTGGCCCTAATAGAGTCACTAAGGAAATAAGGGTGTGTGGCTTAAAGTCTGACAGTCTCATTGGACAGCGGATGGGCAGTAAGAGCAGCGGCACAGCCAGACAACAGAAAGAAGGCTCAGAGCCAAGCTACAAGTGATGAATGACACTTGCCTGGCAAGTGAACAGACTCACGTGTATTCCTCCCTGTTCACTTGCCATTCACTTGCGCTCCACTTGTTCAAATGGAGCGCAAGTGAATGGCAAGTGAACAGGGAGGAATACACGTGAGTCTGTTCACTTGCCAGGTAAGTGTCATTCATCACTTGTAGTGCGACCCTCAGAATGGGGGCCTGCAAAGTGGGTGGGAAGGAGCCAAAAGAAGCTGAATGGTGTGGGGGCTGGCAGGGGCATTGGGGGAACCAGAGGCGGAACTAGTAGAGAGGGAAGTAGACGTGGAAAGAATGAACTGGGAAGGGCAGGGACAATGGGACTTCCCCTCCGCTCTATGAGTTCTTGCATGTGTGTCCAGAGAGACATAAGTGGAGGGTCACAGAAAGGTATTAAAGAAAGAAAGGGTGCCATTTGAGCCACTGCCCCCCCCCCCCCAGGGTTTCTTTTCTCTGTTTTCAAGTCTGTTCCCAAAGTGAAATCTTGGGGGATCAGACCTGGGGAAATCACATTTTCTGTGAGCTGACCGTTTCAGGAGGACTGGATATGATGACCGATGGGACGATGCCGGGCGATGAAACCGCAGTCCCAAACCCTGCAGCTGGAGCCAGAAGGACACTTCGCCAGGCCTTTATTACATCTGGAAAATGGGAGCTTCCCCCACTTGATGGAATTTGGGACAGGCAACTTGTTAACCGCAACAGGAGATTTCATTTCTCCCATTTTAAAGAAAAAGTATGGTGAAATCCTACAAAACTCATAAAGATTGAGGTTGCGGAGTTAAAGGCAATCGCTGCCCATCGCTCATTCGCTGCTAGCTCATCAACGTCCTGCTGCAATCGCAAGGATTCTCTCGTGTGTGCTCTAGGCAGGTGATGGATGTGCCGATCTGCAATGTGCTTTAGTGGGAGGAATATATATACGTTTTCTTCCTTCTTCCGTGGCTTCCTTCGTTGTTCACCATGCTGTGTTTGGCAAGGATCACTGTGGCTGCCTTCTACCACTTTTTCCATTTGTTTGTTTCAGAGCTGCCACATTTAAACACACTGTGAGCCAAGCTACAAGTGACGAATGAATGACACTTGAACAGCAAGTGAACAGACTCGCGTGTATTCCTCCCTGTTCACTTGCACTCCGCTTGATCGCTACGTGAACAGGGAGGAACACATGCGAGTCTGTTCACTTGTCGTTCAAGTGTCATTCATCACCTGTAGCTTGGTTCACAGTTTCACAAGCGGCTGTTTGCTCTCCATAAGCCCCCAAAAACATTTAAACCTTCGTATTTGGGGGGGGGGGCGAGATCACAGCTGCTGAGATGAGCACCTTCTCCTGCCCCCTTGAAACCGCTTTTTTTAAAGTAGCAATTGTCAGGGCAGCAGGAGAAAAGAAGAAAAGATATCAACAATCATGGGCTGATTAACATGTTTTTATTTTTATTTTATTTGCTTTGCACCCTGCCTGTCTCGCAGACACTTGTGCCAGATTACTAATACACGCACACATAGTTTAATCAGACAGCAAGAACTTCCAATAAACAATGTATTAGGACTAACTAGGATTACAGAATTGGAAAAATTGGAAAGCAATGGTAACAGAAACAGTCTAACATTCTAACAGGGGACCTCCCCCCACTCCCCAGAGCAGCATGAGGGGTGAATCTACATTGGAAGGAAGGATTCAGGAAAAATCTGTTAATGGAGATACACTGGTGGATCCAATCTCTTGACTTGCTCCCTATTGGTCTGCAAGGACTGTGTTTTAAGCCTTCCTATTTCCTGAAGCTGGAGGCTCAGAGGAGTTATTATGGTACAAACCATTAATAAATTTGACTTTTAATTTTGCCTTGGCATGTCACTGCCATTCTATTGTGTTTTGAGCATTACAAAAAAAAATTCCACCTATTCAAATGCAACACTTGTGCCAACCTGGAGGATCTTTGTTTGAGATTCCGCTGGCAAGAAATCCCGTGTTGAAAAGCTTTTTTCAAATCCCTACCTACTTTCCTTTCACTTTTTAAAAAACCACGCAGAGTGATAATGCTGTATAGAATTTTGTATCAGATTTGTAAGATGGATTATGTGCACGCTAATGTGTTTTCTACCCCCCTAATGTTTCAGTAATGTTCCTAAAGGGAGAGAGGAGTCGCTGAAACAAGCGATGGGGGTAGGAACAGACTGAGTGTTGAATTCTCAGCCTTGACATTCCAACTGGTTCATTTGTCAGAGTCGAGCACGAAGCTGCTTCCAGACAGTAAAACGTGGCAATGAATTAAAATAACATTATAGGTCTATAATTTTGAAAACAAAACATCGGATGCCTTCTGCCTTCAGAACTTCTGGAGTGCATCTGGCACAGATAGCTCTGTTTAGGCTTACAATTGTGTCTTGGTTGACGACGGTTCTGTTATGATCTTGCACAGAACCTTGAGCCCGTGAAGACCTAAAGAGAAAAATTAAGATCAAAAATGATCTTATGAACTCTTTTTAAATGAACTCTTTTTAAAAAGTTATGTTGATTGTCGAAGAGCTCTGGGGGCTTGTGTGTGTGTAAATTGAATGAACCTTGATGGAATCTTCATTCTTGTTAAAATGTACTATTCTTGGGGGGAAACATGCCATCCCGTGCATCTGCAAATATGGGATTGCAAAAGGTAGTTCTCATTATTTGGCCTGTATTCTGTAAACAAGTCCAACAGAAACTTTTGTATAGTAGTTGCTGTTTTCATGTTATGTGGTAGTAGACTTTTTTAGGTTCATTCCTGGCTCAGCTAAAATAGGTCTTTCCTATTCCTATTTCACTTGTGAACAGGGGCATATCTTTTTGGCTGCTGCTTTTCTTTGCTCGGTTCTCTCTAGGTTTGTCATTAAAATTTATAAACAATTAATTTGGTTATGGTGATGATACTTTGGTGGTTCTAGGTGTTCTGTTTCCTGAAAAAAAAGTTAATTACTACCTCAGTAAATTCACTTTCTATACATTCTGACTCAGTCTCATGTACAGAAAATGTATCCTTTCTGCCCAAAGACACAAACACCCTTCCAAAAAGGGTTTAAAAAATCAGTCCAGGTAAAACCAGTTTTTAAAACAAAAGTTAAACAAACAAAATGGCAGCAAACAATTAGCATAATATTTAAGGTTTTTTTATTGAAAGAGACAAGTTAATTAGAGAAAAGGTTTTGCTGAAAGGTCAAGGCTGTTAATTTGTGTAGAAGATTTTATATGCCGCATTTCCACAGAAACCATGAAAATTAGCCAGCTATTAAAACTCCAGCCAGTGCATAAAACAGCATAAAACGTTTAGCAGCCCCAAATGATCCTTGTAAAAGAGCCTTCAGGATAGAAGCTTCGTTGTTCCTAGCAAAGTTTACCGTCAGTAGACAAAAACTTGTCCGGGGCACTTTCAACAACAATCCGGGCTCGAGCCTTTCAGGGGCTGCCCCTTGCCTCTGGAACAGCCTCCTGGAACCAGTTAGGGAGTTCCTGTCCTCCTTGCTTTCCAGCAGGGTTGCAAAGAAGAGCTGTTTCAGAACTTACGGGACATTCTGGGGGCCAAACTACAAGTGATGAATGACACAGGTTGGACACTTGTCAGCTTCCCTCGAGTTTTGATGGGAAGTGTAGGCATCCTGGTCTTGCAGCTTGGCTCTCCGACTGCTGTCCAATGGACTTTTCAACTGTCACTTGTCCAACATTCCGCCAAGCTGCCTACATTTCCCATCAAAACTTGAGGAGAGCTGACAAGTGTCCAATCTGTGTCATTCGTCAATTGTAGTTTGGCCCTGAGTCTGGACAGAGGGACGCTATCATTGTTTGGGAGGGGGGCGTACGATATTTTGAGTCTGGAGTTAATGTTTTTATATCTATTTAGTTTATTCACAGGTATGTCTACATAAGTAGCCTGAATCCCCCATACTAGATAAAGCTCATCAGAGCGTGGAAGCTAAGCAGGGTCGGCCCTGGTTACTACCTGGATGGGCGACCACTCAGGAGGCCCAGGGTCTCTACGTAGAGGTAGGCAATGTCAAACCACCTCTCTTGCCTTGAAAACCCCACGAGGGGTCAACCATAAGTCAGCTACAACTTGACGGCACTTAATTATTATGATTAAGCTTCATAGGCTTTTAGACAAGTTTTTTGTGTGCTGTTTTTAGAGTTTGGTTTATAAAGTTGATTTTGTACGGTTACCCGCCTGGCTGGTCCCTTGAGGCACTCAGAAGGGCATATAAATAATTTAAATAAGATAAATATAATTAAGAAAGCAGATTGTAAAAAAAATTAAAAGATCAAAAGCCTGCATAAGAAATGACTTGGCCTGGCACGTAAAAGAGAACAGGGTAAGCAACCGGTGAGGCTCAAGGGGAAGAACATTCCACAGAGAAGGTGCCACCATTGAAAAGGCCCTGTCTGTGGTCACCACTCACCTCATTGTTGAAGTTGGGGACACAGACAGCGGAGCTTGTGAATATAATTATAAATGGTGAGCTAGATAGTACACTAAGAGACCTTCAGGTTCTTTGGCCCTGCGCCATTTATACAAAAATGTATGCAATAGCTGGATCTCAAGATCCTCATCTCTCAATCATCATTTTCATTTCAGTTTATATTTTTTAGAATATATGTTGCATATGCCCTGACTTGGATAGCCCAGATAAGCTCGATCTCATCAGATGTTGGAAGCTAAGCAGGGTCAGCGTTGGTTAGTAATTGGATGGGAGACCTCCAAGGAAGATCAAGGTTGCTATGCAGAGGAAGGCAATGGCAAACCACTCTGAATGTCTCTTGCCATGAAAACCCCAGCGGGGGGGGGGGGGGGGTCGCCATAAGTCAACTATGGCTTGATGGTACTTTCCATCACCACCACCACCACCATGTTGCACAATGTCGTTGCAGCTGTGCATCTGGCTCACTGTGCCAGTGAAAGCTGCCCGTATTGTCTTGACACTTTTTGGAATGTTTTAATGGTGTTCTTCTGCTTTCTTGAAGGACTGCTTGGATGTAGAAGAAGATGAGGACGACGATGACAAGGTGAGATTATGCGGGAAGGAAGTGTTTTCCTCTCCTACTGTCCCTTGTTTCTCTGACGGGAAAGCGGGATCCCACAAGGCTCCTGAGCTCTTAACAGAGGGCCAAGCTACACGTGACGAATGACACTTGAACAGCAAGTGTATTTCTCCCTGTTCACTTGCCCTCCACTCAATCCACTTGCCATTCAAGTGTCATTCGTCATGTGTAGCTTGGCCCACAGTCTTTCAGTGAAAGTTGCCCCTCTAATGACGGTAGAGAGGACAATCCCATTTAAAGCAGTACCACTTCTGACCACCGCCACCTCCATCTTTTCTGTATTCAGCTTCCTCCACTGCTTGACCACCACATTCAGACACTCAGCTAGGATAGAGATGCCTGCAGCTGCAGGCTTCATCAATGAGTCTCTCTAAATGAGATGCATTACACGCAGGTGCTCAAGTGAAGGGAGATGCAATGTTAGCCGGGAATTGTAGTGTAAAAAGACTCTGTCATTTTCACCTCTTTAGAGCCGACATAGAGCGGAACTACAAGTGACAAAAGGCACAGATTGGACACTTGTCAGCTTCCCTCAAGTTTTGATGGGAAATGTAGGCAGCTTGGCGGAATGTTGGACAAGTGACAGTTGAAAAGTCCATTGGACAGCAGTCGGAGAGCCAAGCTGCAAGACCAGGATGCCTACATTTCCCATCAAAACTTGAGGGAAGCTGACAAGTGTCCAACCTGTGCCTTTTGTCACTTGTAGTTCCGCACATAGTTTCTTTGTAGAGTGGTGTCACCTCTCTACAAATAACTGATTGCTCCTTGGAGGGTTTGTTAATTTCCCCTTCTCTTCCCCGAAAGCTATGTTAATTTCACCTCCCAGTCGGGGAGGCAAAGAAGACATGAACAAACCTTCCAAGGAGCAATCTCTGGCTCTTGGTAGAGAGGTAAAACTGATGAAGTTTTCAGCTCCATCTTTTAAACTCCTACGTTTCCTGACTAACATTGCGTCTCTCTTCACTTAAGCGTCCTCGTGTAAGAGGTCTCATCTAGAAAGACTCAATGTGATATATAGCTGAGTATCGTTACCGTGTTGGTAACCACCTACTCCAAAACTTCAGAGGGTCTCATAAAGGGGCCAGACATAGATAAATAGCATGGAAGACAACATGGTACCTTTCAGTGATCCCTATGCCAGCGCCCAAGGGGCTGACTCCAAATCTGTTGCTGCAACCATTTGCAGCTGGTCTGATTCAAAAGACTGAAACCATCTCAGCGCTACTGTGTCCAGGCAGACCCTGGCTGATTCCGCACACGTTAGATAATGCACTTTCAATGCACTTTATCAATTGTTTGAGGTGGATTTTTTGTTCCGCACACAAAAAAATCCGTTCCAAATGATCTCTAAAGAGGATTGGAAGTGCATTATCCGACGTGTGCAGAATCACTCACAGTTGAATAATAATCCCTCCTTCTTCATTTCAAGCTTTCAGAGCACTTCCCAAACATCTAGGTAATCCTTGTCAACCTTGTAAGGAAGGGTGTGGAACAGATTTTGCATTTCATATATTGTAAACAAGGAGATGATCAATGGGGCAGTGACTTACAAACTAGGAAGAAGCTGCTAGCAGTGGTAAAATTTAAACTGGATTTCTCCACTTCAATTCAGCAGGAATACTCCGCATGGAATAGAAAACAAAAACAGGAGAAAAAACCTCCCTCCCGTGCTATTGTGACACAGGAACTGGCTTGAGGGGGGAGGGAGGAGCCTCTCCTCCTTGTCCCCCTCCCCATGGAGGCATTCTCGGGCTGTTTGGGCTCCCCTTTATTTTTTAACAGCCATTTCCCCCAAACTGCTGTGTGATTGCAGGGAAACCCAGACCCGACTCTTTAAAAACCTGCTGGTCTAGCTTGGCCCTTAGAAGCTGAACAAAATTTGTGGTAGGCTAGGTCAATTGAGCTGTGACTCACAAAAGCTCATACCCTACCCCGCAAGCTCCTACCCTACCACCAATTTTGTTAGTCTTATAGGTGCTACTGGACTCTTCCTCTTTTCTGCTCTACAAACAGACTAACACGGCTACCCATCTTGATCTTAGAAGTTTAAGTTACTAAATCTGTGCACTTCCCTTTTGTGTGCTGTAAATCTCTCTTGTTTTTGTCCCAGCCTTCATCCAAGTAATTTGGGCATATGTTCCCCTCCTCCATTTGATACATCCAGTACACAAGTTAGGTTAGGTTGAGAGAAGCTGACTAGCCCAACAGTAGCTAGCCTAACAGCTTTATGGGTATTTGAATCCAGGATTCTCCACTCCAGCACCCCGACCACTATGCCACACCTCCCCTGGGGAGACCTTCCTGCCCCATATTGCTGGGCAAATGAAGTCTGTGACAGTTTTAGGTTCAGAAGAGAACCACAGAGATCAGACTGTATTTATTGTTGCAAAGAGAACGTATTTCGCCTTGTATTGCCCAAAGACACACAAATAAACTTAGAAAATGTTTTTTTTTTATTCTTCGTAATGCTACAAACCTCCTAAAAGTCAGAAAAGCTGCTGGCTGGCCGATGACGCCGAAGGTCATGGTTTCTATCAAATGTGTGTGTTCCATCAAAGTATACAGCGAGAGAGCTTTCTTGGATTCTGTTGCGTGTCAGACATAACAGAGCTTGCTTCTGGGAATTGTAACATGCCCTCCGAGACTCACTGTTTACAACTTAGGAACACATAGACACTTAGTTCAAAAACAGAGGAACAGATTAACTCCCTTCCATTGAAATGATCAATCTTTGAAATGGCATGGTGTGGTTGCCAACTCCCCCTTTCCCCTTCCAAATACCAACAGCGATGAAAGATAACAGTGGTTCATTTGCCGGGCGTATACCTCATGGCATGCTTCTCCAGAAAGCTGTCATTTTAAACCCAAAGTCTGACTTCTGTAAAATTGTAAGATATTGGGAGCTCTGCTTTTATCCTGCCAATGCAGAATAAAACAGTAACATTCGCCTGTAGTGTTTTATACCGTTTCTTAATTAGAGAAACTGTTTTTTTTTTGTTTCTAAATTTGCATGTACGATGAGTGAGAACTTTTAGTCTCACACAGCAATTAAAAGTGTTTTCTCTGTTTTTCATTCCAAGTCCTGGACGGTAATCACAACTGAAACAAACCTGTGCCAAGGCCTTTTTTTTTTTTTTAAAGTTTCCAGGGAATGGAGCGATCTGAGCCAATCCTTTAGGAACAGATGGAAAAGCTCCAGAGCAAAGAAACTATGCAGTCCATGAATTTGCCTAGTCTAAGCTCAGAGCTAAGCTACAAGTGACGCCTGACACAGGTTGGACACTTGTCAGCTTCCCTCAAGTTTTGATGGGAAATGTAGGCATCCCGGTCTTGCAGCTGTAATGGAGAGCCAAGCTGTAAAACCAGGATGCCTACAATTCCCATCAAAACTTGAGGGAAGCTGACAAGTGTCCAACCTGTGTAAGGCATCACTTGTAGCTTGGCTCTCAGAGAAACGCCCCAACCTAACTGACCAAAGTCCACTTTTAATGTGCCCTTTGTAATTCGTATTCCCAGCTCAAGTGCCAATAGGTGAGGATAGAATGGAGATGGGTGAGAGGTTTGGATATAAAGAGACTTCCTTGAGCTTGAAGCTTATGGGATTGGAACCAGCATATACAATCACAGTGAGACACTCCTTCCTTTGCAGTGTTGTGAATAGACATGGGCACGATTGGGGGAAAAAACCCAAACACCCTGTTCGTCGTTCGGTGCCGTCCACGAACAACGAACGTGGATGAATGTGAACTGTTCCTGGACATGTTCGTTGTTCGTTGTTCATGGGGGCCAGAACCACCCCCACCCCAACCCCCCCACTTAGCCCCCCTCCCCTCAAATCCACTAACCTGGCCCTTTAAAGATCCCTTTAAACTATCAGCTGGTAGGCGGCGGGGGGGATTCCCCCCTGCCAGCTGATAGTTTAAAGGGCCCTTTCCTGTCATGTGCAAGGAGCAGGGCCCTTTAAACATCCCCAAAACTGACCTTCCCAATGTCCAATACCCACCAAATTTGCAGGGGACATAGTCCTCACTGTCCTCTGAAGACCCCCCAAGTTTCAGAGAGATTGCACCCTGGGAAAGGCAAAAGCCATTGGTCTCCCTGTTGGCTGTCATTTTCTCTTCACAGTGGCAAAAACGGGACTCTCTGCTGGAAGTACTTTGAAGGGTTAAAGCCAGAAGGAAAGCCAGGAGTTCAGACAGAGTTCAGTCCCTCCCTCCCTCCGGTTGCCAAGGGGATTGATTGCCGCAGGCACCAGACTGTCTGGCTTGCCGAATGGCTGCCGAAGGCAACGAACAAGGCTTTTAATGATCACCTGTTGGTTTAGGATGGGGCCTCACAAACAGCTTGCTCACGAACAGCAGATTGGGCTATTTGTGGGTTTTTTTCTGTTTGTAATGCTGTTCGTGCCCATATCTAGTTGTGAAATGCTGGAACTCTTGAAGCAGATGCTCACTCTTGAGGTGTTGTGTGCTTGACAAAATAAATCTCTCAAATGTTTTGCCCTTCCTGGGGCAATAGCCATTGTCTCCTGTTTCCAAGTTCAATAGAAGGAGGATTACTTGGGCACAAAAGGACTTAAATTCTGACTCTTCAGCTGTTTAAAAATGCCCCCCTTTCCAGTATGTTTAATCTTCAACAAGACCCTCTTCTGTACGTTTGCAAAAGCAATTAATGGTAGGACGAGGACGTTGTCAGTTCAGGATCTGCGGGGAAGATTTAAAGCAACACAGTGATTGTATAATTAATTCTCAATTGTAAATTCATTTTGATGGTTTTAATTCTTTCCCAGAGTGCTGGAGTCAGTTGAGGAACAGTTCAAGGAAGAAAAGGACCTGTGGAGGAGAGAGGAAATAGGGGTCTCTGCTTAGATAAAAATGAGAGGAAAGGACAAATTTGACAGATACGGGGGTGGAGGATATTTCTTCCTGATTTAAAAGGAAGACTCTCAAGCTGAGCTTTTCATGCCATAGGAGCCTGTTCCTTTTGAGGATGTGTGTGTATCTTCAATCAGACAATTAGATGCTGGCTTACAAGAACCAGGTCACTAAAGAAGCCACAATGGAACAGTACCAAAAATAATTGGTGGATGCACTCCTGAAGAGAAATGCACCCTTAGATTAGACTTAGTTATACTTAAAATTGTCACAATGCACACACACTTCCTTTGATGCAGATACGAGCACAGCAGAGCTGTTTGTTTAAATATGGCTCAGCCCCAATTATGAGTAAAATGTGTGTGTGTGTAGAGGTCTGTTTTTGGAACAAAAGGGGAATATAAGTGGAGGACTTAGATGTCTACTCCAACTCTGTTCCACCCCAGTCTGGCTCTGATACCAGAAGTGAGTCCAGCTGGGAGAAGAGATCCTTGAGCAATGGAATACGGGCAGACGTGGACTGGAGGGAAGAAAATGGGTCTGGGAAAAGGCCCCGCCATCCTAAAGGAAGGAGGGAGGGGTAAATAACGTGCCCCATGCAACTTGGCCCAGTGCTTTCTTCCCCACCCATCGTAGAATCATAGGGTTGGAAGGAACCCCTAGGGTCATCTAGTCCAACCCCTTGCACAATGCAGGGGATTCACAGTTACCTCCCCCACAACACACATACCCAGTGACCCTTACTGCATGCCCAGAAGATGGCAAAACACTGTCAGGATCCCTAGCCAAACTGGCCTGGGGAAAATTGCTTCCTGACCCCAAAGTGGCGATTGGCATTACCCTGGGCATGCAAGAAGGGGCCACAAGAACTAAGCACTGACCTAAGCACATCATGGGGCTTGGCAAGGCTGTGCAGCTCCTGTCCCACCCATTGTGGGGCTCAGGATACTGGCTTGCAATGGCAGCAGCTGCTACTCCACCCCATGATGGGAAGAGAACTAGGCAGGCACTGAGATGGCTGCAGTGAAGAGGTGGCCCCCAGGCCATCAGCTTTAATAGCCAGTTCATCCCTGTAAGCTGGGAAGTAAACAGTAGTGCAGGCCAGTTCCCTTCACCCACCCTGGCCTTTCGTTCTTTGTTCTCTCAGGTGTGCCTTTATCTTGCTCTTTCCTGATATGAAATAGGAAAAGATTTGCATTTAAGCCAGTCTTTACCCCATGGGCCTAATGCCTTTCCCCTTTCCCTTCGCCCCCCCCCCCTTTAAAGAGCTGGCATAGCTGCCATAAGTGATAGCCATCAGCATTAAGTTCCAATTTGCCATTTGTGTGAGCTGACTGAGAAGAGATGGGTCTTAGCCTAGCTGCTCTCAGCCTCAGTTTTCCCATCTGCAATTTGGGTATTTTGGCCTCCTTGGCAGACGGGAGTAGTAAAACAAAGTACATAGAACATTTCTGATGTTGAAAAGGAGGGCTACAGCGTTTAATCAGGGCCAAGCTACACATGACGAATGACACTTGAACGGCAAGTGGATTGAGTGGAGGGCAAGTGAACAGGGAGAAATACACTTGCCGTTCAAGTGTCATTCGTCATGTGTAGCTTGGCCCTCAGTTGATCAATTCATGGTGGTTTGTCATAAGCAATGACATCTCTGTATCTTAGTAGAAAAGGGCTCCCCTCGGTAAAGTAAGCATGGAAAGAAAGCTGGAACCGGCTCCAAATAGCCTCTCACCATCTCCCCACTTCTCATCACAACTTGGTGCAAGTGGTGTGGGAGGAAGAGAACAGGGAGGATGGGGAAAAATAGAAACAGGCCGAGGGCAATGAACAGGGGGTGGGAGCATTGCAGGAGAATGCAGGCCAATCCAGGAAGGGCATGAGGGTGGGCAGGTAGAGACAAGCTGGAGCCTGGGGTGGGAGAAGCCCAAGGTGGCGGTAAGGAAGGGGGAAATGGGGTTTTTCCGTTGCCTTTGAATTCTGTTGTATAGTTACATTCCACAGTCAAGAGCTGGCATGGCGTAGTGGATAGAGAGCTGGACTAAGGTCTCTGCACAGGCATGCACTGGTTTTAACGTGGTCCTTCAGTCGCACGTGACACATCAGCTAAAGGGAACTGCTTCTTTTTTAAAATGGAGAGCTCAAATGAGCTCGGAACATTTCTGCAGAGGGAGGAAAGGCTGCTGCCTTCCCCCCAGTGCCGTTTTCTCACACGCGAACTCCATGCGAGGGGAGTTATTTCACTGATTTTGCAGATCTGCGTGGAGCAGCAAAGTCAGCAAAATAACTCCCGCCCCCCCCCCCACAAAGGCTGTTTTCACGCAGGAAAATGGGCTGGGGCAGGCAGGAGCTCTCCCTCCCCTTGGGGTGCTGTTCTGAGCTTGTTTGAGCGCTCTCTCTCTTTTTAAAAAGAAGCAGTTCCCTTCAGCTGACGTGTGTCTGCAAGGTAAAGGTAAAGGTAGTCCCCTGTGCAAGCACTCCACCTCCCATGGGGGGACGTCGCATCACGACGCTTTCTTGGCAGACTTTTTGTTACGGGGTGGTTTGCCATTGCCTTCCCCAGTCATCTACGCTTTACCCCCAGGAAGCTGGGTACTCATTTTACCAACCTCAGAAGGATGGAAGGCGGAGTCAACCTCGAGCCGGCTACTTGAACCCAGTTTCCGGCTTCCGCCAGGATCGAACTCAGGTCGTGAGCAGAGCTTGGACTGCAGTACTGCCGCTTACCATTCTGCGCCACGGGGCTTCTTTACCGTGTCTGCAAAGAGTACGTTAAATCCAGTGCATGCCCATGCAGAAAAGTATTGCCTAGAGAGACCCTGAGTTCCTAGGAAGCTGGGTTTGAATCCTCACTTCTACCAAGGAAGCTCGCTAAGTGACCATGGGCCTGTCACAGACAGTCTGGCCTACCTCACATGGCTGTTGTGTGAATGTTCTAAGCCACTTTGAGTTCCCAGTGTGGGGGGAAAGTGGGACATACGTATATGCAAAGATGCATACATGGTCTCCCCCTTGTTTTTTTGTTTTCTTGAATGAATGGTAGTATTTTCTATATTTCTGTTTCTCTGTGTGTTTGTCTTAGATTTTATTTTTCTCTTTCTATCTTTTTGTCATTTGGGACAAACTCATAGAAAGGTTGTTAAAGTTAATTGTTTTAAAGCATTTGATAAACCAAAAAGTTACCCTCTCCTGATTTCATCAATCAGCAGATTTTAATTTTTAAAAAGAAAAGAAAAGAAATTTGTAATAGAAATATAAAAACTGTAGATGGCAAATTGTCTTCTTGGGCATTCTCCCCTGAGTATGATAGAAGAAGGCAATGCATCTTCTCAGATGGTCTTTGCTCCAACATATGTGGACATTGCAAAGTGTGTGTGCGTGTGTGTGTGTATAGCAAAGTGTTTTCTTTAAAAAATCTGAGTATCAGCCTTCTCAAAACTACTATACAGACAATTACTATTAGTCTTCAGAGTTTCACTCTTAAGAAAAAGATTGGGAAGGGGAGAATATTCACATTATAAAAGACCTGGTTCACCTTTCTCTGAAAGTTATTAACTATGAAGCTCTTGCTGCTAGATGGCCTGTAACTTTATAGTAGAAATATGTACAGGACCGTCACTTATCGTGGCTAGTATTCATCTGGTTCCTGGATGGCAGTTAAGCAAAACAGTGACCTTCTACAGATGCCAAATTTGATGGTGGTAAAATGTTGCAGTCTTCCAAATTGCAAAGAAGAAGTTACAAGCATCTTACAGAAATCAATATAATTGCAGCAAACAACAAAGTTGGCCAAACCTGGCTTAGGATAACTCAGGAGGGTAGCAGGCAATCCCGTCTTGCTTATTGGTGGACCTTTTCATCCCTCTTCCCATTTTTCATGAGCGTGTTTCATGTTCCAAATTGGAAATGCCACAATCATCATCTTCTGCTAGGTTTTGTTTTGTTTTGCCTGCCATGTATTAAAAAAAAGACCCGTAAGATTGTTGTGATGTCCTTCAGAATAAATCAGTTATTTTGTTTTAACTCAATCTCTCTGTCCGAGGCAGTCTGGAGAGCTGCCTCAGATGGTGCAATGTTGTGTTTGCTAAATTGTGTTATCGGCACATTTTTGTAGCACAATCTGAGATGTGTAAACAAAGCCAGCGGGATGCAGATCCGGCTGCCAGATGAGATTCTTCGCAGTTGCAAGTTGCAAGAACGGGCTTGTCCTGGACGATCATCTTTCTTTCTTTTTTAATTCCATTGCCGATAAGAATTGGTCAGATGTTAGACAAAACCAGGCAAAATTGCTGGGCAGCGTTGGTAGATTTCTAAACAGGATAATTAGGGTGCAGCTTCCTCTACAGCAAAGAGGCATCCTACACCCTGAAAGCTTTTCAGCTCACAAACAAGATGAGGAAGTTAGTTCCCTTCGGAGGAAACTTCGGTGGCATCTATGTGGAGCGCAAAGGTGCCCCATCGCTGCCACAGCAGCAAGCAGTACAGAAACAGTGTCCACAAACCCTGTTCCTGTATCGCTTGCTGTTCCCACCACCTCCAGCCCAGTTCTTCCCTGTCCAGCTTATGCAAAAGCCCAATGCAATGACAATTTTGCCACGACCCCTTTCAACCAGGAAATCCTCCCTCTTTCTCTACCAGTGCAGCTCAGCAGGGAAAGAAGGGGAAGCACATTAAAGGGCTAATGAGAGGTGCATGGTAGCTAGCTGTCTCTGTACTATTTTAAAAATACTGCTTTGCTCTGCCCATTCCACGTAGTGATAATTGAAGGAATAGATCCAGAGGAGTGAGCCATGTTAGTCTATAGTAGCAAAATAGTAAAAAGTCCAATAGCACCTTTAAGACTAACCAACTGTATTGAAGCGTAAGCTTTCGAGAGCCACAGCTCTCTTCGGCAGATGCATCGTGACAATGCATCTGACGATTCGTGGTGATGCCTCTGACAAAGAGACCTGTGGCTCTTGAAAGCTTATGCTTCAGTAAAGTTGGTTAGTCTTAAAGGTGCTACTGAACTCTTTACAGTTTAAGGAATGTCCACCATGGCACTCCCTTGCAGCACCTGAGCAGATGTCCCATTTAGCTGGACTAAAACAGCTCTGGGATTGCTACAAATCATGCTTGGAATGAGCAATCCTGAGATTTCACGGGGGCTTCCTAGTTTGCATTCAGGGAACAACCCCCGTGCGGAAGCAACCACTGTCAAACACTGGTTTCCGAATCCATACATGCTGAAAACATAAACGTGGGACAGTTTTTTGGAAGACTGAGAGTCTCTTTACATGAGACGTCTTACACAAGAACACTCAAGTGTAGAGAGATGCAATGTTAGCCCGGAAGAGTAGTTTAAAAAGACGCCTGACAGAGCCTTTGGGAAGGCAAAAAGGAAATTTACAAACCCTCTGAGGAGCGATCTTTGCAGGCTCTGTAAAGAGGTGAAATTTTAGACTACACTTCTCGACTAATATTGCTTCTCCCTACACTTGAGTGTTCTCATGAAAGATATCTCACGTACAGAGATCTGTCTCTCAGAGAGGGCCTCTCTCCTGATTTTCTCCTGCAGTTGACTTTCATGCCTTTCAAAGATTGTATGTGGAAGAGGACCCCTGAGTTTTCCTTACCTTATTTGGTGAGGAGGAACAAAAGGGTTGTCTTTCTTTCAGTAACACGACTTTTAAAAGATCTGGAGGATCCATTACAATTTTTGTCTCTTGTCTAGTAGCTCTGAAATGCCTCTGGATTTCAGATGACCCGAAGTATCTCTTGTTGGCACACCAATGTCAAAAGATTAGCATCTGTTGTTTCTGAAAATATGTCTTGAAATGTATGTAGTTTTGTAGAAAGTGTTTTACGATCTCCAGCCTACAACCCAGACAAGCGTGGGTGTTTTTTAAAAATTTACTGTGCTGCATGCCGTTGGCAAACGCCACTGCATTTTGTATTCCGATCTTTATTGTCGGGGGCAATTTGAAGAGGGAAAAAAGGAACTTACATTGTTCTTTCTTTTTTGTATTTCTCTCTCATTTCTTCTCCCCCTTGGCTTAATCTTTCTAGGAATCTGAAAAAAAGGGCTTAATAGAAAGAATTCACATGGTCCAGGACATTGTTGTAACAGTCCAAAACCTCTTGGAAGAAATTGCATCTTTTGCAGAAAGGATAAAAAAGTAAGTGGAAAGTTTTGGGTTCCCTCTACTGTAAGTGGGGGCGGAGGGGTTTCAGACCGCCATGATGGAGACCCGCGGGCTAAAGAGTTCACTGGAAAAAGCTTAGAGGTAATTCCTGTCATTGTATCTTCAGTTCACTAGTGATAACACAGTTCCCTGTATCATGCTGTCCATTTTCTGTCTCTTGCATGTTAATTTATGAGTGATCGCCCATAGCGAGGTTGCTCCCTCACTACTCTTTGGAGGTACTTCTGAGTACCAGATAAATTCCTCTGTTGATCTCTGCTCCCTGACAGACGCTTAGAATGCCGCATTTCTTAGGCACACCACATGGTGGCTGCCAGTGGAAGTGCAGGAGAAGAGTTGTGGGTCCATGAAAAAAAAAAATTAAATCCAAATGCGGCTCTCCAAATTGCTAAAGTTTGAAAACTGCTGGCCTAGGATATCTTCCAGAAGCCATGGACAATTCTATCTAGGAAAGAACTTGAGGGGAGGGGCATTCTTTAGTCGCTAGTATTTAGAAAGCTGTAGGGAAAAGCAAGAGTCCAGTAGCACCTATAAGACTAACCAAATTTGTGGTAGGGTATGAGCTTTCGTGAGTCACAGCTCACTTCTTCAGACAGAGCTAGAATGTGAGTCCTTCTGCCCTTATATCTTGGTGAGTAGAGTGAGTTTAGATGCCAAATAACACTGGATTTCAGATGCTGAACTAATCTTTTGTTGACTTGTACACACGATATTCCTTTATTCTTTATTATATTTTGATGTTTAACCACTTCTATTCGCGTTTCATTGCCTTACACAGAATATTTTCGCCTCCACGTGTGATTTTCCACCCGTATTTCTTGTAATAGTTTGGAGGAGTCTCCCTGGTTTGTTCGATTCTGTGAAGCTAGGCATATCATGAGAGGGAGGGCAGGAAGGGTTACTTCAGTGCTTAGTTCTCGTGGCCTCTTCTTACATGCCCAGGGTAACGCGGATTGCCACTTTGAAGTCAGGAAGCAATTTTCCCCAGGCCAGTTCGGCTAGGGATCCTGATGGTGTTTTGCCATCTTCTGGGCATGGAGCAGGGGTCACTGGGGGAGGGGTGGGGGGAGGTAGTTGTGAATTTCCTGCATTGTGCAGGGGGTTGGACTAGATGACCTTAGAGGTCACTTTCAACCCTATGATTCTCTGATTCTATTATATACTTAAACAAATTGACTGATTATATTTTTAAACCCTATGATTCCTCCAGGGCTTGTGTAGGGTTCCCAGCCCACAATCCAAGTAGCTTTTATGAAGCTAGGTCAATGACATTTCAGCAGCAGGCCCTGCGCCGGTCATCCCCAGACTGTTTTTTGGCTTATCTGATCCCTCTCAGCAAGAAGAGCTGAGGTGGGTGTCTGCTTTTCACTCCTGCCCACTTGGAGTAACTGTGCCCCCCCCCTATTTTCAAAAGCCAAGACTTTCCAACAGTTCCACTCTTTTAAAAAGAGACGTGTGGGGTCTAAAAATACAACAAACCCCATGTGTTGTGATTCCGTAACATCTGTCCCAGCTGTGCGGGAAATGGGAAAGGGATGTCTTCTTAGCCTGTGAACAGAGTACTGTTCTGGGTGCAGCTGTATGGCAGGAAGACTCGGAAAGTTGGGTGACTCTTAGTTCTGGCATTCACGTTGACAACAATGGTCCCTAAGAACCCAAGAGGGCACTCGTATGGCTGCCCTGCCTAATCCCCCAGGAATCCCATTGTAACTCAACAGTAACGTTGCTATGTACAGGGGAGAGGGCAGGGGGAGTCCACCGAAGTGGTTTTAACAAGTGACACAACGGTTTAGACAAGCGCTTCCATCGGTATAACCCTTTGTATCAAAGGGAATTGCTAGTCGCTCTGTTCAGCCGGAGGTCGGGTGGCTTTAAAAATAGTTTCCATGTGTTTATGGGCCACTTTCTCACCCGTGCTTTAATTTTAAATTGCAAGGTCTCCCCCTGTAGAACTGCATTAATTCCCCCGCTCGCCCCAATCAGCTTTTTATTCATCGAATAAGACAAAGTGTTTTTCATAGCTCAGTCTGGTAACCTCTGGTCAAGGACTTCCTCTTGCCCCAGCATCCTATATTAAGTCTATCCCGCAAACATCCAACAACCAATGCCTTTCAAAAAGTGCAAAGCTTCTATGAACCCAGCTTCAGGTGCAGAACCAAACTCTGAGAGGTCCTGTCAGACAATTGCTCACTGGACTTCCTTTTCCTTTTCACTTCTATATCCTGGTTCATACATGCTTGGCTCTTGCTTGCCTGCCCATGCCACGCTTGGCCCCTGCCTGCCCGTCTAGCCACCTGCCTGCCCTGTGCTTGGCCCCTGCCTGGCTGCACTTCATAACTATTGGCTGAAGCCAATGGTTACAGTCTGGGTTGCTTGACCTTTGCCAAAAGCTGCAGCCTCATATTTACTCCTGTGGTCTCCCCAATAACCTCTGGTCAACTCAAAAACATAAAATGATTTTCTTTCATTGTCCCTGGTCCACCTAATTGGACCAGGCAAATTATGAGGGCAGTTCATAGGTGATGAGGATGATAAGTTCATAGCATGAAATTATGGAAAGGTGATTTAATGATAAAAACTGACCTGTCGTGTAAAGTCTAAAACCTTAGCTAATACATCTGATAGAGTCCTAGAGAAATGGCACATGTTCCTCCAGTATTGGTGGTATGATGAAATTTAGGCCAAGGTTGTACCTTCTGTATACTTTAGGTATGTTTTGATGAAATCAATGACTTCACCACTATTTTTCTTACATACTATCTGTTGTTTTAAATATGTGCTCCTATGTGCTTCATGCAGTCTAATGTCAACTCGAGAATTGCTTATGTTCTGTTTCAGCATTTCTTTAACTCTGTATTGGATTCTTACTAATGCTATGTCTTTGTAAAATTGTATTTATTTACCTTATGGCATTGTTCATAGAAATGTCCTTGAAACTGACTGTACTAATCTTACACTGTGTAATCCGCCTTGAGTCTCAGTGAGAAAGGCAGACTATAGGTGACATACATACATACATAGATTTCTGTATAACAGAAATATTTTTAATGGATAAAATGGGGTTTGGGGACAGAGAGGGCTATGTGTGCTGCCCTGAGCCTTTGGCAGAAGAGTGAAATGAAAAACCAAGTAAATATCCGCAAACACCTAAAGAGTTCTCTCTTCTCTCCCCTCTCCAAACTGGTCCACAGTACATTCAATTGGACTGTCCCTTTCCTATCTGGCCTCGCTTGCTTAGTCTTTGCAGTGGCGACAATTGTGCTGTACTACATACCGCTGCGGTACATCATATTACTCTGGGGTAAGTCTGTGCTTTCCCTTCTACATAATTTACTCATGGAATTTCATCTGAAGCAAATGTACAATGACTAATTTGGTTGGATTGGGTTTTTTAAATTCCTTTTTAGCAGCTTTTAGCAGCTTGCTATTGATAGAAATGGTATTTGTTGCAAACTGCCTCATGGACTCTTTGAAGTGAGATATAAATGTCATCAATGTTGAAGAGGGGCTGTGGCTCATTGGTAGAGCATCTGCTTGGCAGGTAGAATGCTCCAGATTGAGTCCCCAGCATCTCATATTAAAGAGACAGGTAGTAGGTGATGTGAAGAACCTCTGCCTGAGATCTCAGAAAGCTGCTGCCAGTCAGAGTAGACAATACTGACTTTAAGGACTGATCTGATTCAGTATAAGGAAGGTTCATGTGTTAAGGTGATATGAAAGACCTCTGCCTGAGACCCTGGAGAGCAGCTGCCAGTCAGAGTAGACAATAATGACCTTGATGAACGGACCATCTGATTCAGTACAAGGCAGCTTCATGTGTTAAGGTGATGTGAAAGACCTCTGCCTGAGACCCTGGAGAGCAGCTGCCAGTCAGAGTAGACAATACTGGCCTTGATGGACTGATGGCCTGATTCAGTATAAAGCAGCTTCATGTGTTAAGGTGATGGGAAAGACCTCTGCCTGAGACCCTGGAGAGCAGCTGCCAGTCAGAGTAGACAATAATGACCTTGATGAACGGACCATCTGATTCAGTACAAGGCAGTTTCATGTGTTCAGATGTGTGCATGATTGGTAAAGACACAGAAGTCAACATTACAACAGAAGGGTCATAGGAAGACTGACACACTCAGACCATTGGTCCAAATACTGCAGTGCAGTCTACTCAGGCAGACAGCCGCTCTTCAGAAGCTCAAGCAAAAAAAAAGGCTTTCCCATCACCCAAGATCCTTCAATTAGAGCTACTGGGGATCGAACCTGGGGCCTTCTACATGCTAAGCAGTTGCTGTGCCACTAAACCATGGCCCCTCCTGAGTTCTAGGATCTCCAGTTGCAGAGCTAGGTGAGAAACTCTTCCTGAGACTATAATGAGCAGCCGCCTCTTGGAAAGGGATGATAGAAATATGTCAATAAAATAATGAATGCAATTTGCTAAAGTAAGTGGTTTTCTTGCACTTTGTTTTTGTTTATTTTTTGTGTATTTTCCATTTTCCCCCTTTGTTGGGGGACCCTCCTTCACTTCATCCTCACAACAACTCCTCTGTGAGAGATTGTGGTGAGCCCATGGTCACACAGCAAGCTTCCATGGCACGGTAGGCATTCCAACCCATTTGTCCCAGGTCCTCTAACCACAGAGCTACTTTGACTCTCTTTTGCTTGGCCACAGATACCTGGGTACCGCATGCACCCTAGCACATCCATTGCGAAGGGACACGTACATGTAAATTACAGCTGTTCCCTTTTTTAGAATACCCAGAAATGGGGGCTTTCATAAATGGATGCCCCGGACTGGGGGTGAGGCAGGGAATTTGGTTATCTGACCCCAACAACAATACATGGCCCTCAAAAGCCAATGTTAATTTTGGGACATGGCTATTCCCAGGGCTTTTTTTCAGCTGGAACACGGTGGAACAGAGTTCCAGAACCTCTTGAAAATGGTCACATGGCTGGTGGCCCCACCCCCTGATCTTCAGGCAGAGGGGAGCTGAGATTGCCCTCCATGCCGCTGGAGCAGCACAGAGGGCAATCTAAACTCCCCTCTGTCTGGAGATCAGGGGGCGGGGCCACCAGCCATGTGACCATTTTCACCGAGGGCGATTTAAACTTTTAAAAATTCCCCCCTTGTTCCAGCTGACCCAAAGTGACGTCATTGGCCCTGGGAGCATGCGTGCACTTTGCACGCGCACATGTGGTACAAGGGGCACCACCTCCCACCAAGAGTTGCCCCCTGTGCTGGCAACCCACTGAGTTCCACCACCTCTTTTCCTAGAAAAAAAACCCCTGGCTATTCCTATTTCTCAGTAGCTTTAGAATAATGGGATTTTTCATTGCTGAGGCAAGCAGCAATGAAACCTCCCAATGCTTCCTTCAAGGAAAGACAGGAAAGAGTCCAGTAGCACCTTTAAGGAAAGATGTTCAAGGAAAGATGTCTGTGAATGATTCCACATGACAGCATCCCAGTGACCGGCTTGTTCGTTAGATTTTTGTACTATTCTTTTACTTGGAAACCTTACTTCTCCCACCTGCCTGAGCAAGTGAAGTATTTATATGCTTGTGAGTGTTAACCATTTCTTGTGTCTCTCCCCCCCCCTTCTCAGGCATAAATAAATTTACAAAGAAGCTTAGAAACCCCTACGCCATTGAGAATAATGAGTTACTCGATTTCCTCTCCAGGGTGCCATCTGATGTTCAAAGGGTAAGTAATAAACAGAGCCCTCCGGCAGAGAGGTCCAAAGCACCACCAGGTGAACAAGCTCGAGGAACACAATGCGAGGAGGGGGTGGGCTAACAAAGAGAGGAGGCATCTGAAGAGGTCATGGTTAGGGATGAGAAGTAGAGTTGCCAGATTCCTGGAGAGCCTGGAGTTCTCCCAGAATTAGAAGTGATCTCCAGGGTACAGAGAACTGCGGAAGAAATGTCAGTTTTGCAAGGTGGACTCTATGGCGTCACCTCCCGACTAAGTTCCCTCCTCTCCCCAAACTCTGCCCACTCCAGGCACCATCCCAAAATCTCCCAAGAATTTTGCAAGCCAGAGATAGCAACCTTGATGGGGAAGGATGAAGGGGAAGGAACCCGTTGAAGAGGGAGGCAGAAACTTTATCCCCAAATTGTGCTCTGGAATTCACACTTTGGGAATTACTGAAGAAGGCTGATATTGTTTGTGTGTACGTACATGCATGCGTACACACACAACAGATATAAAAAGTAATTAAACATACCATACTTTTCTCCCCATTGGGGGACCCCCAAGCAGCTTACATTTTCCTTGCTTCCAATTTATCCTCATAACAACCCTGCGAGGTAGATTACATGGAGAGAAAGTGATTGGCTCAAGGTCACTCCGTGGTGACTCATTTGCCTTGAAAGCCCCTTGCCATGATTCAGTTATGACTTGACAGCACATACATACATATGGAGTGGTCATTGGAAAGGCAAAGAGAATCCCTCTTCTTGGTGAACTGAATCCTGCCTTAGTTTTGTTTAGCATGTCCCAATATATAAAAGCCATCAAGCTGGCGTGCAGTGCTCCTCCCTTCCTTGTTTCTGGAGGATCGGGGATTTGCAGTCGCATTAATATTTATATACCAAAGATAAGCTGCTTGTCTGTTGACGTTGTATTTGAGGTTTGCATTTATGATATGTGCCTGAATGGTTTCTCTGATTCCCGGTGACCTTTGAGGAAGCTGGGTCTTCAAGGTAGCGGGGGACAAAAACTGCATGTTAAGTGTCGAGAGCTGGGATTAGTAAACTTTGGGCCTTGAAAAGTCCCCCAAGGCTTTTCATGGTGGAATCCTAAACAGAGAGTCACTCAACAAGAGATGCCTCAGTGCATGTCTGTTAAGTGTCAGGAGACACAATGTTATCCGGGAAGCATAGTTTTGAAAGACAGAGCCGGAAGAGATCACTCCAGAGGAACAGATTCTCTCCCAGCCCTCCGCTGCTTCTGGCGTGCCGGACTGGGGGCTTTCTGGAGCTTTTATTCTGCTGCCCTCGCTGCTTAAAACTTTGAATGAATCAAGCGTCTGCTGGGCAAAGGCACTGGAAGGGGAGATTCCAGTTGCAGTGGAGGGCTGTGAGAGAATCCATCCCCTCCGGAGCGACCTCCGCCGGCTCTGTCATTTAAAACTATGCTTCCTGGCTAATGTTACATCTCTCGACAAGTGAAGAACGTATGTCAGAAGTATTGAGTAAAGAAACTCTAGTTACACCCTTCTAAATTTGTTTGAAGTCAGCGGGCTTAGAAGTGCATAACTCTGCTTAGGATTGCTCACAACACTTTCTTGCCTCCTACTCCAATTTTACAGCACAACATGACGCTTTACTGTGTAACGGGAAGAGGGTTCTTTATCAGCCTTTGCATGAGAGAACAAATCTTTTAAGATAAAGTTGGGAGCATGGAGGTGGCGGTGGAATAAATTCTTTCTTAGAAAATGCAAAGATCAGGTAGAAGCCCCCCTTTCCCCCCTCACCCCATCCCCAATGCATCTCATTAGGAAAAAAAAGTCTGGTTTTAATATTTTGGTTTTCAAGAAATGATGCATGACTTCTCAAATCCTTCCTGCAATTAATCCCCCCCACCCCCGTGTTACTGTGTTTTGAAAATGATTCATTACTTTTGAACCTTCCTTGGTTTTCCCTCGCGTTTTCCTTGGGGAGCCATTAACGCGCAGCCGGCATGAGCTTGGGTTACCTTGTTGCGAACGTGATGTCTGTTTGTTTTTACAGGTGCAACATGCTGAATTGAAACCATACAGCAGTTCTAGCCCCATTAGGAAGAAACGGAGCGCCCTGTAGGGTGCCGAGTATGGAATGTGGCACCCCCTCCACCCGGACACCCTCACACACATGGCTCCCCCCCCACCCCTGATCAGATCAGTGCTTTGACCGAGGCCAGTTTAAGAAGGAACCTATCCTGGCTCTTCCTCCCAACAGCTCCCGTAAGAATGGAGTTGGAACAGCAGAAGGCCAAATGGTTTCAGGCGTGGATTTTGGATCGCGGACGTTTGGATTGAGCAACAGCAATTTTTCAACAAAAGAGTGATATTCTCAACGTTTAAAAAAATTCCAAGAGATGGGAGTGTCTTCACTTAGCCACGTTACCAAGTATCGCTGATTTAATTTTAAGTTCAAATTTAAAAGACTCTGATGCCCTTCCTCCACTTTATATTTTTAATTTTTTTAAAAAAAAAAAATCATAATGGCGAGGAATTGCTTATCTATTCAGACATTCTCACTTTTTCATCCAGCAATTGCTGCTGATATATTCATTGGAAACTGCCATTAACTGTTAAAATCCAGTTGCTGGACTTAATTAGAAGTTCGTTGCAGGCAACGGACGTCCCCAAGCTGCCACCGAATGGGAGTCCCAGTGTCGGTTGTCTCCCAACGATCCTACAGATGCTCTACTTCCAATTTGCCTTCAAATCTTCCTTCTTGTCAGACTCCTATCAACCTTTCTTTTTTCCCGACAATCCAAAGAGATGCCAACACTACATATACAAAATACTTTTATAATCTTAGAGACAGAATTGCAACGGTTAAAAGGACATGTGTGAAAAAAAATATAAGAAAAAAATTAGTGGTGATTTTTTTTTATACTTCTTCAAGCAATATGTAAGTAACTTGTGGAACTCACTGCCACAAGATATAGTGGTGGCTGCTAACTTTGAAAGGGAATTTCGCAAAGTCATGGAAGACAGGTCCACCGATCGCTGTTAGATATGATGGTTAAAAGAAACCTCTATGTTCAGAGTAAGATGGGTTGGGACAGCCATGGCAGGGGGAGGCTTGGGCTCCTATGCCCTGCTTATGAGCCTTCCACAGTATCTGGCTGGCCACTGCAGGAAAAAGGATGCTGGGCTAGGTGGACTATTTGTCTGACCCAGCAGGGCTCTTCTAATGTCCATCTGTCAGAATACCTTGTTTAACATGACTGGTGCAATTCAGGGCAGGTCCTATTCTACTACTACTTTGCACATCTTAATAATTTGGTGGCTTTTCAACTTTGCTCTGTTAGCTAGCAGTGTCTTAAGCAGTTATTCCTGTTAGCTGGTATGAAACCCTTTGGAGGCTGGACCTACAAGTGTGAGTAAAAAAAAACAACACCTCCCACAATGATACTTTTTTAATGCTGCATTGCTTGGCCTGGAGGCACGGTTGTCCTGTGAGTATGACCAGTTTTGGTATTCCATTCCTAGATAAGGTGTTGTGTGGGATATGCACCATTTATGAAAATCCAAACAGGAGGAGACAACCATTATCTTGTGCGCTACCTGGAAGCCTCTGGCTGACCTATCTCAGAAACAGAGAGCTGGACTCTTCCTTGATCTAATCCTACAAAGCAATTGTGTTCTTCAGCTTCCATGAAGCAGCAAAGTGGAGACATCAGGATTTGAGTCCAGTGGCACCTTAGAAGATCAACAAGATTTTCAGATTTTCAGATTCCAAAAGGAAGTGCTGACTCTCAAAAGCTTACACTCTGAAACTCTTGTTAGTCTCTAAGGTGCCGCTGGAATCAAATCCTACTGCAGACCAACACAGCTGCCCACCTAAAACTATCCAAACTGGAGACATTTTCCATCAAAATCAAATATGAGGACGACCTTGGAAGGTGGTTGTTGGATGCACGTGGCTGCAGGTCCTCGCATTATCCTCTCCACGCAGGTCAGATTTGAGTTTGATGGAGCTGAAGGACCAGCAGGTCTTAAAACAACAAGCACCAAGTCCCAACCTCAGAACAGACTTGCCTCCACTGGGCTGATCCTGGCCCTCCATAATCTCCTGGTCTTCCTTTGCTTACCTATAATAACTATGCTGCATTTCGATGAAACGTCACTTGGAAATTCCTAGAGAACTCCTCCGTTTAAGTACCCGCTTACTTTCTGTAAGGTCATGATGTATTTAACCCTTAAGCATAACTTGTAGATGTGATTTTACGGGAGACTGGATTTTATAAAGAGGACCCTTTGATGACTCAATAAAGACAGAGTGTATTTTATTTTAAAGAAAAATTGACAATGTTCAGCGTGTGTGGTTCTCTTCGGCCTGCCCCCTAAACTTTACCTATGTTTATATGTAAATATGCACCGTGATCCAGTGGTTCCTTATGAATGCAAAAACCTCATTGCATGTGTGTATAGTAGCCATATAGGTGCCAGGGCATCACTTTGTGTGCATGCTGAAAGCTAGCCATTCCATTTAAATGAATGGAAGCATCAGTCATCAGAGTAACATAGGGTCCCGGGTCCTGGATCAGAGGCTTGCGTCAGAATCTTGGAGCTGAGTACATGAGCAAACTGATTCCAGTGGGACAAAGAGTCTCTCTACACAAGACATCGGACATGTGAAGAACACATGTTGGGAGATGCAATGGTAGCCGAGAAGGGTAGTTTAAAAAGAGCTGGCAGCAGGGCAAAGGCTTTGCTATACACTGGAGCTGTGTGAAGGGGCTGTGAAATGCCAGAAGGGAAACTTCAGCCCACTAGAACCTCTCCAGGCCCAAGCCCGGCTCTGGAAGGCAGCTCCAGCCCGTTTCCATTCCTCGCTGCCCTCTTGTTGTGAACCCACACAATTTTAGATTTGAGAAGTGAAATTGACAGAGCCATTGGGGAGAGGAAGATGAAATTAACAAACCCTCTGAGGAACGATCTCCACTGATTCTGTCTTTTAAAACTACGCTTCCTGGCTAATATTGTAACTCCCTACACTTGATGGAACATGCACCAAGGGGTCTCATATAGAGGGACTCTCACTTTGGATGACTTGATGAACTATGGATTGTTGTGAACCAGGAGATCCTCAATATCTAAGCAGCTTATGGACTTTCAAGAATTGTTTCTTTATTATTATTATTCATTTATACCCACTTTTCATTGCAATGGGGACTGAAAAGAGCTTACATCATTCCCCTTGCCTTTATTTACCCTCACAACCACCCTGTGAGGTAGGTTAGGCTGAGGCAGAAAGAGTGATTGGCCTAAGATCCCCCAGCAACCTTCTTTAGCAGAGTGAGGATTTGCATGTGTGCTTCCCAAATCTTTGTCTGACACTTTGGACTACTGCAGCACATTGGCTCTCTTTTTCTTATATCAGCATATGAATGCAGACCAGTTGAGGGCCAGTTTGGTGTAGTGGTTAAGAGCGGCAGGACTCTAATCTGGAGAGCCGGGTTTGATTCCCCACTCCTCCGCCTGAAGCCAGCTGGGTGACCTTGGGTCAGTCACAGCTCTCTCAGAGCTCTCTCAGCCCCACCCACCACACAGGGTGATTATTGTGAGGATAATAACAACACACTTTGTAAACTACTCTGAATGGGCATTGAGTTGTCCCGAAGGACAGTATATAAATCAAATGTTGAGGCAGTCACCATCTCTCAGTCTGTTCTGTGATTATTGTTTTGGAGATAATAATAACATACTTTGTAAACCACTCTGAGTGGGCATTAAGTCATCCTGAAGGGTGGTATATAAATCAAATGTTATTCAAAAATACCAATTTGGTGTAGCGGTTAAGAATGGCAGGACTCTAATCTGGAGACCTGGGTTTGATTCCCCACTCCTCCTCTTGAAGCCAGATGGGTGACCTTGGGTCATTCTTAGCTCTCTCAAAACTCTCTCAGCCCCACCCACCTCACAGGGCGATTGTAGGGAGAATAGTAATAACACACTTTGTAAATTGCTCTGAGTGGGTTGTTAAGTTGTCTTGAAAGGTGGTATATAAATCTTTATCATCATCATCATTCTAGTTGATGTGTGCTGGAACTGAACCAGCGGTCCAACCCCAAACCAGAAAGTTTGATTTATGTCTCATGTCAACCATACCCTTTCACGATCTGGCTCCTTGAATGAAGTTTATAGAAGGGATGGGAAAGAGAAGTTGGCTTTGCCTGAAGAGGTGTGTGTGAGAAGTGAATCCTCTTCTAGCTTAATACTGTACTTTTATCTGCAAAAAGCTTCGCAAGGCTAGGTCTGGGTGCATTGCTTTCCCCCCTCTTTCAAATCACACAAGACCACAATAAAAGAAATTTGCTCTTCAGAGCTTGTAAAGTTTGCAACTCAGGGAAAAAGCTGAAGTATTACAAGTGATGGTTAATCTGATGTGCTGCTGACGGAGTGGGTTGTTTTTCTAATCATTCTGCACATGGGAAAGATTGAGATGGAGTTCTGTCACTTCTGGATTGATTTATCAGCAGGGGAAGGGAAAACCCTGGGCGGGTGGCAAAAAGGGATCCAGCAGAGGAGGAAATAATGTGTAACAATTGTGTTGCTTATTGCCTAACAAACAGTTGCCCTAGTTATTACCTGCCAATGCAACTGGATTTTATGGTTTAATAGAACAATCTTGTGCTATGTAATTGAAAAAAAAATGATACTGGCACATGAAAAATAATTTTTGGCTATTGGGCTTCTATCTGCTTCCTTCTCCAAATAGTATATCCATAACCCCATTTGCCTTGCAACATATTGATTTTATTACCAAAACCATTTCATGATCACAATTACGCAATTCCATGCGATTTACATTATTGTAATTTGGTATGAACATATTAGTCTTCTGTTCTCCCTGTGGAGAGGGACAAACACACAGAAGAATGCCAGAAGTGCTTGTGTGGCATTAAGACTACATAACCCATAGTGCAGTGGTCTGGATGGAAAACACATAAGCAGCTACAACATTGTAAGACTACAGGTCCCATCATGTCCTGCACCCACGTAGCAGACAATTGATAAGATTGCAGGGCACGCAGTGCAAATGAAAGCAAGTAAAATGTGAAGAGAGATGGCTGTCTTATTGAAATCAGTTACAGGGGAGGTCAAACAACAGTTAAAAATAGAATTCCTTCTAGAGTTTCTGTGCATCACTGATGTGACGGCTGATGTTTGAAAGGTATACTGATGTCAGCCCAAGCATCAATGTTCAAAGAGCCTCGATCCTGTCTTTCCTTCTGCATGTTTTTTGTATCGGCCAAATGAAAGTAACCCTTTTCCAACTCAGTTCTAGTGGAACACGTGTCATGGAGGCCCCCGTCTCCCACAGGCTCTGTTCTGAGTTCAACTGCCGTCTGCATTAAACCTGGCTTTGATCACGGTCATCTCTCCTCCCTCACTCTCCCACCCTCCAAGATGTCTTGAGATCCCTTGAGCTTGGCTCTGGCAAAGCAAGATGTTTCTGAAGAGAGCAGGAGCTTGTAGGGGAAGAAGAGGAGGAGGAAGGATGTCGCCCTCCTACCGTTCCTGGCAAGGGATGACTTTACTGAAAGTCAACGCCATCGGCTTGCATTTATCTCTGCCAGCCTTCCGCTGTATATTTTTTGGTATTCGCCATGCATTGTTAACAGTGATTGTCATGTAATTAAATCACTGCTCATCACGAGAGCCTATTTTTATGCTGAGATAAGCATCAGAAGTCTGCAGCAGCGTCCCTGAGATCAATAAAGATGTTCCCCGTAGGATTACAAATAGACTGGGGTTGTGCAGGGCACCAGAATTAATTAGGAATGATTTCTCTCTATTCCCCCCCCCCGTTGCCGCCTTCCTACTTTCAATACATTTTTAATTGTTTATCCATTTTCAATGAGCTTTTAAATAATCTCTCCTGGAGATGGGGCTGGTCATATTTGTGTTTGAGGCCTGGCCAGCTCATGAAGCCATGCATGGCTAATGGGATGGGGTGGCGTTCAGTGGTAGGGCATTTGCATTGCATGCAGAAGGTTGTAGGTTCAATCCCCAGCATCTCCAGCTAAAAAAGATCAAGCAGTAGGTGATGGGTAAGACCTCTGCCTGAGACCCTGGAGAGCTGCTGTCAGTCAAAGTGGCCAATACTGACCTTGATAAATGAATAGCCTGACTCAGTATAATTTATTTGTCTAAAATGTTTATATATAAGGCAGGTTCGTGGGTTCAAGATGGACAAGTGGCCCCGGGTGGCTGATGTCACTAAAAATTGGGATTAGACATGGGCACGAACCACATTACGAACCAAAAAACCCCACAAACTGCCCAATCTTCCGTTTGCAAACCGGCGGTTCGTGAGGGTCCATGGCCAACGAATCAGAGTTCATTGGAAGCCCGGTTCGTTGTGTTCACCCATGGTTCGTGAAGCCAGACAGTCAGGCACCATCAATCAATTCCCTTGGAAACGGAGCTGGGGGGATGCCTGAAGTCTGTCTGCACTCCTTCTGTTGCCCTGGAAACCCGAATCGAAGCTCAGCTTACCTTGATTGGCAGGTCTTCCTTCCAACCATGCAGCTGTAAATTGGTTACAATTGGTTACATGGGAGAAGACACCCAGGGGGAGGGAGGGGGAAGGGGGGTGTTCTGTAGCCATAGGCATTCCAATCTCATCCCTGCAAACCCTGATAGGCAGTTCTGACAGCCAACCCCTTGTACACTGGGCCACCGTCAACTGGTGGCTCTAATTGTATCAAATGGGAGTTTCCTGGGGCCTCAGATTGGAGAGGGAATAACTCCAAGATCCCTATTGCAATCTTGACTAAACTTGGGTGCTGGCTGGAGGAGAGCCTGCTAAACACTCCCTGTGAATATGGGCTCTCTAAGTCCAACGGGGGCCGTTCTGACACCCATGAACCATGAACCAGTTCGTCAGTGGGAAATGTTCGTTTCGGTTTGCTGGTTCGGGTTTGTCGTCAGCACCGAACCACGAACTGCTGGCTCGTTAAATTTTTTGGGTTCGTGCCCATGTCTAATTGGGATGCTTTAAGACTCACCCACTTTATCATACCAGCCCTACCCACAGCTTCCTTTAGCCAACCCATCCAAGTTTCCTGTCTGCTCTGTGCCCCAGCTTCTCTCATGGATGCCAAACACAAACCTCCATGTTCAGAGGCAATATACCTGTGCCCACCAGCTTTAGGAACTAAACCTCACAGAAAGGTTGGTGCCATTTCAAGTCCGACTGTGCCTCCTGAGGCAATACTTTTTTGAGGGGGGGGGGGTTCACCACCCTCTCTCAAAATTCCAAGGGTGCCCACAGTCCCCCAAAATTAGTTTCCTCTCTTCTGCCCTCTCTTCTTCTTGGGCAAAAGTCATTCACCAACAGTTGTCACTTGATAGCTTTCTTGGGAGACATCTCGGGTTGCCAAGTCCCCTGAGATCCAAACTGGGGGGTGGGGGGTGTCTTGAGGTGGCATGCCTAGGGGGATCCTCACTGTGCGCACACTCCAGAGCCTTCATTGTAGTGCCGGGAATGATGTCATTCTCAGTACGACAATGAAGGTAAGCCTCCTCCGCAGGGATATTTTCCTTAAAATCAGCCAATTCTGATTTATAAGGAAAATACCTCTGAACAGAGGCCTTCCTTTTGTTGTCATACTGGGAATAGCATCATTTCTGGCACAACAATGAAGTGTCTGGAACACATAACAACAACAACAACAACAACAACATTCAATTTATATATCACCCTTCAGGACAACTTAACACCCACTCAGAGCGGATTACAAAGTATATTATTATTATCTCCACAACAATAATCACCCTGTGAGGTGGGTGGGGCTGAGAGAGCTCCGAGAAGCTGTGACCGACCCAAGGTCACCCCGCAAGGCTACAAGTGGAGGAGTGGGGAATCAAACCTGGTTCTTCAGATTAGAGTGCTGCTTAACCACTACACCAAACTGGCTTTCATGAGAGTCTGGGCCCATTCCCACACCTTTCTTCCTCTGCTGACCAGGTAAGAAATGGCAGAGGGCAGAGGCTGGGAGCGGGGCATACCTTGCTCCCACAGGGGGACTGGGAACCCTAGAGACATCTGTTCACTGCCATGTTGGTGTGAATCACAGAGCCCAGACCGCAGCTGGGAAATTGTAAGCTGGTTTCTAATTCGCTTGCAGTAAGTTAATTGTAAGGAATTATGGGTTATTTGCGATGCATACCAATCTGTCACTGTCCTACTTGCCTCTACTTTTCATGGACAGCTTCTCCCTGTTTGACCTTGTGGTGGAGTTATTTTTATGGAACTGTTTCTACAGAAAGAGTTGGCATTTCTAAGGTGAAAAAATGTTTTTAGAATGCTTCTACTGGCCTTGTTGCAAAAAAAACCCTACTTCCAGTTCCTTGCTCTCGCAATCTTGAACATCTCAGGCTTTTTTTTTTCTTTAAAAAAAAGTATCTTCTAACTCTTCAGACTTTGAAGACATGCTTTAATATAGGGATGGGCTTCAAGTGAGAGAACATTAACCCTAACACTCCCCCCAGGAAAATCACCCTGTTATTTGGCAATTTTCATGGGGGCAGAGGATGAGAAATGCCTTTTTGATACCCATCCAGACTGGAGGCCGAGCGTCCTGCCCTCACTCTGCGTTAATTCTGTGACGTCTTCACAATGTCCAAAGCAGATTGGACCTGTGACATTTGGACGTCATCGTTTCGATTCTGGGATTCCTAACTGGCTGAGATGGCTCAGGTAAAGGGAGACGATGATGCCATTACAATACCAGAGAAGGAAAACAGCTGGTGAGAATAGGTGAAAAAAGTATAGTGGAAAAATGATTTGAGGAAAAACTTAGAAGTCACTAACCGGTTCCCTCCAATTTTTAAATACTCAGCACAGCTTGAAAATATGTCTTCGGGGTGTGTGTTTGTGTGTGTGCTCTTTTGGTGTAATAAACTAGTCTTTACAGATGTGGCTGTCCTCTAATGTGGTCCCAAACTCTGTTGAGCTTGTAGGCACTTCTGGAATTTTGTGAAAGTGCGCTAGATCCATCACAAAATGGCTGCCACAGGCAATCAGAAAATGGAAGCCTCCTTTGACAGGGGCAGCTATTTCTGAACAGATGCTCTTTATGAACCTAAGGTTGATGCTTCCTTGCTTCTGCTGAAGCAACTCCTGTTCCAATGAACTGGAGGAAAGCCAGGCCAGGCTCTTTGCTAGAAATCACTGGCTTACAGGTTAATCTGCACAATGTACTACATTATTGCTTGTTGGGAGCCTTATTAATTTGGTGGACGATTCCACAAAATGCCCTCCCCTACAGTTTGATGAGGCTTAGGGCCAAGCTACAAGTGACGAATGACACTTGAACGGCAAGAGGATCGAGTGGAGAGCAAGTGGAGGGCAAGTGAACAGGGAGGAATACACTTGCCGTTCAAGTGTCATTTGTCACTTGTAGTTGGCCCACAGTCTAAGATACTTCCAGGATGTACTTAGGGTTGCCAGGTCCCTCCTTATACCCTCCTGGCAGGATGGGGGGGGGGGAACCCGATATTCACTGGGTTGATCTTTCTCTCGCTTGTGCAAAGTGTACAGGCTCCTGATGTCAACGTGATGATGTCACATCTTCAAGTGACATCACTTCTTCAAGTGACATCATTGTGCCAGCAGTGGGCGTGCTCCTGAGATTTGCATGGGGCCAATTCAGTCCTTTTTGAACCAAAATTGGCCCCTGCAATGTGCAGGAGCATGCTTGTCACTGACACAATGGCATCACTTGAAGAAATGACATTGTCATGCCTCGCTGGGAGTGCACCTGTGGCACGTTCGCCCGGGTTACTTGCTGTTGGCTGTGATCGCCAGGTCGTTAGCCACCTCCCTGCAATAGTCAGCGATTGGTAGGCAACAGGGCAAACCCACCAGAGATTGCCCACCACCAGCAGGCAACTGAACCCTAGGTGTAACACAGCAGAATGTAGTTAGGGATGCCAAGCTCCCAGTGGGCACAGGGTATCACCAGCTCTAAGCTCCTGTTGCACACTGCTGCTCCAAGTGACAGCAGGGGAATTTTTTTTAAGTGATGTGACAGGCATGATGACTTCACTTTCAGAGAAAACCTGGAAGTGATGGTGGGTAGCTCTAGGAATAGCTGGAAATTCTATGGTTTTGTTAGAGTTTCTGGTGATTCCTAGAATTACCTGCCATCACTTCTGTGTTTTCTCCCAAAGTGACAATGTATGTCCCCTTGACATAATCTCAACCCCAACCTTCCTGCTGGTTTCCAGGCCTGGAGTTGCATATACTGTTGAATGTTTTGCTGCAGTTAAAAAAAAATCATGCATTTTATTTAATGTGTCAGTTTGGTTCTCAAAGATGTGCGTGGAGCGAGGCTGTGGCAAACAGAGCATGTTTTCTGATGTGGTTTATCTGAAGCTATACTGATGCAGAACTCAAGTCCCTAAACTTTGCTCCAAGCAGGAAGAGGAAAAATGCCCCTGGAAGGGACCCTCAGATCAGCCACAGGGCTGTTTCGATCTCAGCTGAGTGGTTTCTTTTTAAAAAGATGATGACTGGATGCCAGCTTCCCAAGTGGCGGGGTGGTAGAGAAATGAGACCATTTTCCCTCTCTCCTCCCTCCCTTCCCAGCCCCCGGCCTGAGCTGTCAGGATCTTTTAGAAATAACACACTCCTCTGAGGAAGTCAGAATAGCAACAGGAAAATGAGTAAAACCTATTATAAAACAGTTGTCCAAGAACTTAGGCACGGCGCAGGGTAGAGATCGATACGCTGTGAAGGTTAAATCTATTTTCACACTGTGTTCCATTTCACAGTTTAATGGTGTTTTAATGTGTCTGTCACCGATTCTCCCCTTCATGTTACCCAGGTAGAGCCTTTACAAAGAAGGAAAGGAACTCTAGTTTCCCTACGCTGTGCACGGCAACATCTTATTTACCAGCTGCGTTCTGACACCTTCTCTTCCTTCCTCTCCGGAGATATGCCGGAGTCTGGCTATTTTAGCTTTCAAAGACTGTATACAGGGGCTGCTTTTACAATAATTTCAAATTATCTTTGTCAAAGGCCTCTGGGGTTGCAGAGACTGTGAAGTGTTGAGGTTTTCAGGAGGGGGGGAATTGAGTGGGTTTTTCTACCAGCTGAAGACATTAAGGCAAATCTAAATCAAAGCCTGCCTCTGAGTTGAGTGGAACTGGTGTGGCAAAGTCATCCCAGGTTCAATGACATTGCAGAGAACAAGATGACATTTTGTGTTGTGACTTAATCGTCTTTCATATCCTCCAATCCAACGAGTCTGATTCAAGAGCTAAAGAGCTCTTGCTCTTGCTGGAACCGAGAGACCCAGGGTCAAATCTGTACTCAAATGAAGGTTGGACTGTGTTGGACTATTTATTTTATTTTATTTATGTCATTTATAGTCTGTCTTTCTCACTGAGACTCAAGGTGGATTACTCAGCATGAGATTAGTAGAGTCAATATCAAGGACGTTTCCATAAACAATGCCATAGGGTAAATAAATACAAGTTTAGAAAGATGTAGCATTAGCAAGAATCCATAACAGAGTTGAAGAAATGCTGAAACAGAGCATAAGCAATTCTAGTACTGACATTAGATAACATAGACCTACCCGGTAGGATTATACTTGAAACCAATACCTTGAACTGAGCACAGTAACTGATAGGTTGCCTATAGAGATGGGCATGAACTGGGAAAATGGCAGTTCATAGCAGTTTGTGGTTCTAACGTTTCAAGAACCACGGACCACAAACCAGCATGAAATTGCCCGGTTCGCAAGCTGGTTCATTTGGTTTGCGAATACGTCACTTCCGGGTCAACAGAAGGTCTGCAGAAAGCTCATCCCCCTGTTGCCTAGGAAAATGATTGATTGGTGCCAGGCTGTCTGCAGTGACGGAAAACGAACCAAATGAACCAGCCTAAAAATCATTGCAGTTCATCGTAGTTCGTCAGAAATGCTCATTGGTTTGCGAATCAAACACCAGCCCAGTTCGTGATGAACGTTGGTTTGTATTTCGATTTGGGCCCACCTCTAGTAGCCAATGGAGTGACTGCAGGATGGGAGGTGATATTCATGCTCCTGCTTGCTCCTGATAACAGCCGAGCAATAGCATATTGCACAAATTGGAGTATTCTAGTTAACTTTAGATCGCATAGATCTTTCGCCTTACATTGCGGAGACCGCTTCGATCAGTGGATAAATGTTTACTGGTGGTCCCCAGCCCTAAGGAAGCCCTCCTCGCTTCAACCAGGGCCAGGGCCTTTTCAGTCCTGGCCCCAGCCTGGTGGAACGTTTTGTCAATGGGGACCCGGGCCCAGCAGGACATATTATTGTTCCGCCGGGCCTGTAAGACAGAGCTGTTCCACCAGGTGTTCGGTGGTTGAAGGGGGTGGTGCCATGTCGGCCTCCCACTTTTGGGGTGGGGCGGTTCTCCCCACCATTGCACCTTAACGCATCTGGTTAATTTATTTCATTATTGTTTATTGTATGTTGATTTTAGAATTATTGTTTTCTTGTTTTTATTGAAACATAACATATTTTGGTCTGGAGTAATCCCTATCTTTAATTCAAGTTTGTCTTAATCCCACTATCTGTCAGGTGCATAAAGTAAAAAAGGAAGCAGTTCAGAACCCAGAAATGTACAATTGAACCTGTGTTCTAAAAACCTCTCTTTAAAAAAAGCATATCTCATTAGAAGTCAGAGTGCAGTTAGCAAGGAAAGATCCTCCGCAGTGTTACCCACCTCTCCAAAAAACATTGGTGTCTTTGGTAGTTCCATATATGCTTCCTCTGGTTTAGTCTTTCTCTCTTTCAAGAAGATGAGAAAACTATTTGAGGAATGGCCTATTCTGGGCTTGGGCTGGGACACTGGATCAATTGGAAGCCTGGTTTGAATCTTAGCATTTTGCAAAGCCCTGTGGAATTTGTATCGTACCGTCCAGGATTCGAGAACTATAATAGTGGCTGGACACTTAAAAAATAGAATTATATTTACTCTAAGGTCTCTCCCACAGGAGATTTAAAATTGTCTTATGTACTTGATACGCACAAAAAAATCTCTAGGCATTCTTTTCAAATAGTTTTTTTTAAAAAAAAATGGGAAAGAGGAAGAGGAAACATTGTGTGGTTAAATGCATGCTTATGAGAGGCGGAGCGAGGTTTTTTGCCTATGACCTTATCCTGCAGTCGGAAAGTTGGTCTCCAGCTCGGGTGTCCAGATGCAAAGGAGGGTATTCTTTGATAGTCAAGCTGATGAAGGAATTTCCAAGGGATCAGAGAGGTCCCTGGTGTAGTAAATACCCTTTTGTTTTGTCCCTTTTGTGGCCCGTTCTTACATGCCCAGGGTTATGCCGATCACCACTTTGGGGTAAGAAAACAATTTTCCTCAGGCCAGTTTGGCTAGGGATCCTGACGGTGTTTTGCCATCTTCTAGGCATGGAGCAGGGGTCACTAGGTGTGTGTGGGGGGGCGGGGGAGGTAGTTATGAATTTCTTGCATTGTGCAGGCGTTTAGATTAGACGACCCTGGAGGTCCATCCCAACCCTATGATTCTATGGTTCTATAATTCTAGGATTCGACTCCTGCTACCACATAAGATTTTGGGGGGGGGGGGAGAGGATAGGGAGCAAAAATGTGATTAACAAACAGATTGCCCTACACATTCCCAGTGTTCCCCCATTTTCTCTTAGAGTAACCAACCTCACAGGGTAGTGAGAATAAAATGGAGAAGACAATGAGGAAAGCTGCTTTAGTTTATCATTGGGAAGAAAGAGGGATTATAAACTAAGTAAATAAATAAATACGAAATGTGTTCCACATCTTAAAATAGGCTGTCCTATTGAATCGGTCTGCTGTTTTTCTGGCGTTCTCTTTCCCTATCCCCTTTCCTGATTTGCCCCCTCCATTTAATTAAAATATTAGAGGCACAACAGGAAATTAATACTTCCTGCCCTCCTATAGAATGTGACATTAAAATCAGGGTTTCTTTCTTCCTTGGCTTTTTTTTTCATGATCTCACATTTAGTTCTCAACAATATTTCTGTTATTTTACACTGGCTTGGATTCTGAAATGTTGTTACAGCTGTTCTGAAATTCTGACAAAGGGTTTGTGTGTGGGGGGGCAGTTTTTCCCAATTTGCTTTCCATCAAAACTACTTTTGGGATTCCCCTCTGAACCGTAACCATAGCAATCAGTAACAACTTATCAGAGTGTCCTTGTTTCCCTGGTGCAAATGGGAAGGAGGAAGATGGTATTGGTATCAACTAAATTTTCCAAAAACTTTTTTAAAAAGACAAAAAATTCTAGCAAAAAAGGTTATTGGTTAAATTGTGAGAAGGGAGGGCTTTTCTTGTCAAGATGTATTTGTTCGGTAAGGAAAGAACATATGTACAGAGGCTTCTTTTTTCTGTGGAAAACATGTCCAAAGTTGCTTCTCAGTTTGAAAGACAGAATTGTCCTTTTGAAGGGGCGATATAAAGGTTGAATTTCCCCCCCTCTAATTCCTGATAACGATATCCTTGTTTGAGGGAAATTTTCATACTCATCACCAGATTTCCAATGGGGTGAAATTGCTAGAGCTTTCTGTGCCCATCCCCACCAAAAAATGAACTCTAGCTGCCCCTTTTAAGAAGTCTGTATTTTTCCCCCTCACTGCTGAAAAGCATATTTATTTAGTTTGCAACTAAATAGGTTAGGAGAAAGAATTGCCTTTACAGATTGTGTCAATGGTTCCATGCACACACAGTAATGAAATGAAATCCAGCCCTCAAGTCAGAGTTGACTTATGGAGACCCCTGGTGGGATTTTCACAGCAAGAGACTAACAAAAGTGGTTTGCCATTGCCTGCCTCTGCAACCCTAGTCTTTGCTGGAGGTCTCCCATCCAATTACTAATCAAGGCTGACCCTGCTTAGATTCTGAGATCTGATGAGATTTGGCTGTCCTGGGTTATCCAGGTCAGAGCATAACAACCCTGAAATATAGGCCAGTCATATTGCAGACAGGACATGGAAGGTCATGAACTAGGGAAGATCTCAGTCTTTTAGACCAGTGCTTATTGCCATGTTTACAACAACCCTGTAAGGAATGTTACTGTTATTGCCCACTCCAGGTGGAGAAATGACTGGAGATTTACTGGTGGGGCTTGGAGAGGGGAGAGAACCTAGCAGGGATGTGATGTCATAAAGCATGGCCTCCGAAGGAACCATTTTCTCCAGTGGAACAATCTCTATAGTCTGAAAATCAGAGCCAAACTACACGAGATGAGTTACACGTGTATGACACGTGAACAACACCCATGTGTTTTTCCATTGCATTCCTGTACACTTGGACACTTCAGCCACACTGCACTTGATATGCACTCAATCTTGTGCTTGGACTAGCACGTTTCTTCCTCATTCCTCCCAGACAAGAGATAGTCTACCATGATGGACCTTCTCTCTGCACATGCTCAAACATTCCTCTGTAGCTTTTCTGAGAGGAAGCCTTGTTTATTGAATTGGATGTATTAGGGGGAAAAACCCACCGGATTTCCTGGGGGACGGGCTAAAAATGTGGGTTCCACACCTCTTCTGGGATCTCGCAGCTCAGCCCACCAGGAAGGGGGGCATCTATGCAAAGGGAGGTGGGTGATTCGCACTTCAGGAGCCACGGCAGCATTTCTTACTGTCAGCCAGAAGTAAATGTTTCCTGCATGTTTGTCCCCAGCCATATTCAATCTCCATTATTACCTATAGGGAAAACTATGAGGGCTATCCAGGGGGATAGGGGTGGTGTTTTGTAAGATAAATCTACAACATTTTCAGGTGACCTACTTCTAACTGTCCTCTAAAGACCCCCCAAGTTTCAGGGAGATTGGACCTTGGGGAGCCATTTTTGCCCTCCACCCAAAGAAGGTGCCCCCCACTTGTTCCTATTGCAAGGAAAAATTGACAGGAACTGGGGAAACCCATAGATCATGTCTTTCCTGAAGTGAATTCTCCATGAAACTTGGGGAGTCTTTAGGGGTCAGATAGGACTAGCTTTCCTGGAAATTTGGTGGATTTTGGTCTACGAGGAGGGTATTTTAGGTCCTCCCCCAAAGAAGGTGCCTTCAGCCACTTCATTTTTTCCTATTGTGAAGAAACACTGACAGGAAGTGGGGGGACCCATACATCATGCCTTTCTTGCAGTCTAATCTCCCTGAAACTTGGGGGGTCTTTAGGGGACAGATAGGACTATCCCCTCAAAGATGCCATCAGCCACCCCATTTTTCCTATTGTGAAGAAACACTGACAGGAACTGGGGAAACCCATAGATCATGCCTTTCCCATTGTCAAGTCTCCCTGAAACTTGGGGGGTCTTTAGGAGACAGAAAAGACTAGCTCCCCTGCGAATTTGGTTGATTTTGGACTTTGAGGAGGGTATTTTAGGACCCCCCAAAGAAGATGCCTTCAGCCACTCCATTTTTCCTATTGTGAAGAAGCACTAACAGGAAGGGGGAGACCCATAGATGATGCCTTTGTTGTGGTCCAAACTCCCTGAAACTTGAAGGCTTTTTAGGGGACAGATAGGAATAGCTCTTCTGCAAATTTGGTGGATTTTGCTTGCAGGATGCCACCCCTATCCCCTTAGATATCTCCCCTAGTTTTCCGCACAGGGAATAATGGAGTTTGAAGGTGGCAGGGGGCACCATCTTCCGGGGCCCGTAAAATGCCCCACTGAAGTCCAATCTTCATGAAACTTGGGGAGTCTTTAGAGAACAGCTAGAAGTAGGTTCCCAGTAAATTTGGTAAAATTCAGTCCTAAAATGCCCTGTAGACCCCCGGAAAGCCCAAAATTGCATTTCCTATTGGAAACAATGGCCAAATTTTACCCAATTTGATCTGTATTGCCAAGCCAAATTGGAGAATGAGTACCTCCCCACACCATCCTTTTCAGGCATGTTTCTGACGTTTTGCTCAGATATTTAATTGTGTTGTCATGATCTTTCTTCCCAACTCCTCCTTATCCCAACCGAAGATGCTGCATGAAGAGGAGAAAGAGGAAGTTAAGAGGGAAGAAGGGTGCAGAAAGGAGGAGTAGGGAGGTGATGGTGTCAACTAGAAAATGGGAGAATTTAAAACTTGCTAGATTAAAAGCAAAACAGTTTGAGTGTAAGCCGGATTTAAGTGCAAAAAGAGGGGAGAGGGAAGCGGAAGCCGCTCAAAATCGCACTCTGCAATGGCGACTCACTGATTATGACTATGGACACTCACAACCGTGATTACACCAGTTACCTGACATGTGCACAGACTAGGTCTACAGGACATGTGTTTACCAGGGGTAAAATGGACATGAGCAGGTAGGAACAAACATAATTCTAGACACTCGCATGACCTCATGTAATTCATCGCGTCTAGTTTGGCTCTTAGTTGTAATTCCAAGAAATCTACAGGTCCCATCTGTAACCCTGGTTGTTACTAGTCTGAGAGAGGCCCATTTGCCTGCTCATTGTCATTGAGTGATTTTATGATAGAGGGAAGATTTGAGTCGAAGACGTCACAGATTGCAGCAGGTAATATATGTTTCCACAGATACTTCTTATGTATAGCTGGTATGTCTTTCTTTATGTAAGATGAGCTCCTGGGAGCGATGTCATCGTGTCACATTGGGAGAGCACCCAAGAGGTCAGTTCTCCTACCTTTTACCCTTGCCAGCTAGGTGAGTGGTGGCAGAGGGCACAGGCTGAGAGTGGGGGATCTCTAATATTGAGTGTGACACTGGACCAAGCTACAAGTGACAAATGACACTTGAACAGCAAGTGTATTTCTCCCTGTTCACTTGCCCTCCACTCAATCCACTTGCCGTTCAAGTGTTATTCGTCACTTGTAGCTTGGCCCACTGGCACAAACTTATTTGTGCCATATTCTCCAGGGGAACTTATCTCAACAGAACTTCCTTGCCTGAACATGAGGTGATCTTCTCATTAGTTTACCTTGACGTTTTCTGTCAAAATTCTTCTGGAGCAGTGCACCAAGCAGAATGATAGGGCCAAGTCATGCCTTGGTAATAAGTAACAAGTAGAGGTGGGCATGAACCAAAATACAAACCGAAATTTGTCATGAATCAGGCTGGTTCATGGTTCGAGAACTGAAGGTTTGTGGGAGCTAATTTTTCACGAACCGTGACAACTTTTAGCTCAGTTTGTTTGATTTGTATTTCGGTTCATCACTGCAGGCAGCCTGGCACCTATCAATCAGTTTCCTAGGCAACAGTGGGGGGATGGGCTCTCTGCAGACCTTATGCTGACCTGGAAGTGACATTTTCACAAACCAAACAAACCAGTTTGCGAACCGGGGCAAGTTCATGAAAGTTTATGGCTTGTGGTTCGTGAAACCATGAACGGCATGGTTTGAAATTTTCCCAATTCGTGCCTATTTCTAGTAACAAGTTGCAACTGACATCCGCTTTTGCCCTTGTGCAGTCTTCATGCTTAATTATCAGAAAAAGAGGTACATTTCTCCCAGCCAGTGTCATGGTTGGGCCAGTAAATTAACCCATTTATCAAGCTCAGAATCACTTGAAGTTTGTCCTTCCTTTTTGCTTCTGAAATCTCCTGGTATGTCACCTGCTTTTTGTACTTGTGCAGTTGACAGCATCTATCCTGAAATGATTGCAACAACTGATCACAAGATTAGCTAGAGCATGGGCAGCCTCCAGAGGCACACGGAGATGCCTCAGTAGTAAGTCTCAGCTCAAACATCTTTCAGCTTTCCCTTCTTTCAGCTATGGGCCCTTTAACTATTAGAGGGGGCAGAAGTGGCAGACGAGGCAAGGGGGAGACCTGTGAGAAAACAAGTCTAACCATGCAAATGGACATAACTGAATTCATTTGGATATATCCAAACAGCTCAGTTAATAACCTGCCTGTTGATTGCAATTGGTAAACAGGATGTGAGCCAAAATGACCATCCCTGATTCTACCCAGCATCTGACAAACAGATGTCCTTGGAAAGACTGCAACACACCATCATTCTATTTGGCTGGCGCTTGGTAGTCAGAGGTAGTCTGCCTTTGAACATGGAGGTTTAATTTATCCAATTCTGGAATGTCCTCTTCCTCAAAGCTTCCCTGGTGCCTATCTTAGGCCGTTTCCACATGTCTCACCTGCCTGCGGAACATCATGCGAAAGATCCGGAAGTCAGTGTCTTCTTGCATGAAATCGCGCCAGGAAGACACTGTTATCTGGGAGTTTTGTGCAAAATGGCCTTACTTACATCAGGCCAAAACATTTCTTTTTACTTGGGCATCTGATTGAAGGGGTATGAGACTGTTTTATGGTCTGTTTTTAGCCTGTTTTCTATAATTTTAAAATGCAGGCCATTGTTTTACATTGTTTTTATTTTCTGGTTTGTTTTATGCTGTGGTTTTAACAGCTTGTGTTATGATTTTCTGGGTTTTCTATTGAGGATTTATGATTTTATTGGACTGTTGCATTGGTTATCTGCCTGGAGCTGGTCAGATCTCTGGAGAGAGAGCATATAAGTTTACTAAACAAACAAATAATAATAACCTTGGTTAAGCCTTTGCCAGAAAATTGCACTTAGCAATGGGATAACCTCTTGATAACATCAGCTGTGCCAAAGATTGCCATGTGAACCAGATTCCTGCCTTGTATGGTTTTTGTTTTAGACTCAACAGCCAAACATTCAGTGTTGGAACATCACCGAGTGCCTTCTACATTCTCCGCAGCACGGCATTTTGGAAGCACACACAGCGAGCTGTTATTGTCAGGTACGCCATGAAACACACAGCTGAAAATTAATTTTTTGTAATTAAACCCCACATCTGTGAGCCTTTTGCTGGAAGCCCCTGTTCTGCTGATGAATGACATTAACACCACAGGGCCGCGCGTAGCAGCAAATTTAAAACCACTTTTCTTCCCGGGTGTGCCACTTAGCACAGCTGGGGGAACGAGCTGTTTAAAATTTAAAGGGCTGCTGAATTCGGGTGGAAAATGGTTAGAAAAATCATTCCAAATGCCTCGGATCCAGCCGTCGCCCATCGTTTCTTGTTAGCAAGTGAGTAGTAGGGCTGCCGCCGGATTTCAGAGCACAATTGGAGGCTCTTGCAGCTCTGCGGGAATTTCAAAGGAAAAGAACAGGATTGCAATAAGACTGGTAACATTTCTCTCTGTGTATTTCACATCACTATCTCTCTGGATGTCGGCAAAACTGAACTTCTGGTTGGGTGTTGCTCAGATGAAGCTTTAAACTGTCCAGAATCTGAAATGGCTTTACTCCACATTATTGACCTCATGCCATGCCACATACATCTATGTTCTTTGATTTCAGGTAGGTTAGAAATCTGGGTTGTAGGAATCAGCCCCTAATGGAACCCACTATCAGGAGTGGATTTTGGATATCGCCAAAATCAGCAACATAATAAGCAGCATTTCTCTCTGAGTGACATCATCTCAAATACATCATGTGACATAAATTAGGTTTAGAGACTGTGACTAGCCCAAGGTCACACCGTGAGTTTCCATGGCTGGGGGGTGGGGGTTGAACTGGGGTCTCCCAGGTCGTAGTCTGAAACTCTAACCACAGCACCACAGTGACTTTCAAGGGATGGATGCTATAGAAGAGTAGCAAGCATCCAGCCCTGGCTGAGTCATTTGTCCGATGGTGGCCAGTTATCCAGTGACTGCTGCCAGGCCTGGTACAGTCGAGTCCTCCGTTGAGGCCAAAACACAGTCCTGAAAGTGCCTGGTCTCTCCCCCTGCCTTTTATTGAAACTAATCAAGGCTTGAAGGCCGATAGTACTGTTGTGGTTACCTAGCAACAGCCACTGAGGGCATTTGGTTCTTAAAGCTACATGTTCTGCTTCTGTTATTTTGGAGTCTTTTAATCCCCCCAATGAATTTTTTTTATTTTAGATTTCAAATTTTTCTGCAAGTAAGATGAATTGTTGAGGTTTGTTGTCTGTTCATGGCTCCAGTCTCTGGATTTAAGTATCCATAGATTTGGCCATGTTGAGAATTGTGTACACACACACACACACACACATGTATACATATACATATACGTATACATATATGTATACATATATATATACATATATACATATATATATACATACATACATATATATGTATATTTATATGTATATGTATATGTATACATATGTAAATGTATATGTATATATATGTATATATGTATATGTATACATATATATTTATAATGGCTTTTAAAAACATCTGGCTAGGACAAGGAGGAAAAACAACAACTGAGAGAAGTTTTTCCCATGCAACTTAAAAACCTCCTAACTCCTCAGATGAAAAAAGAAAAACCTGCCTGGATGTTTAACTTTGGTCAGGGTGGCAACTAGAACACTGGGGATTTATTTTATGTCCGTATTCTCTTCTGGGCCTCTATAACAACAACTACTACTACAACAACTTTTGATTTATATACCACCCTTCAGGACAACTTACCACTCACTCAGAGCAGTTTACAAAGTGTTTTATTATTATCTAGAGGGTTTGGATTCCCATAACATCCATTTCCATAACCTGTACTCTTTTAAAGAGCTATTGGTAGTAGAATAAAACTTTTATGTTGTTTAAGAGATAAAGAGTGCCTTGATTCTTATCTGAGAGCTTTGCTCTGTCCATGTTCCCAGCAGGTGACATCCAACCAGTGAAAGTGGCATGTCTCCAGGAGGTTGCAGGGGTTACCAAAGAAGGACTCCCCCACCGCCCCCCAAGCTCTTAAGAGAGTTGGGGAGTAGTGAGGGATTCCTTCCCACAAAAGTTCCCAGTTCAAGTTCTGGACTCAAAAGATTGGTCTAGTATTCTTCCAGAAACATGTGCTCCCAAATAGTTAAACTACAGATGGCCCCTTACACAATTTTTACGTTGTTAGCGTATGGAATGGCTGCTCTCTGCCACCAGAAAACTATTGCAGTTTTTCCATTAGTCTCTCCATACACATGTTGTCTCTCCTAAGGTCGTCATCTTTGTGTGTGTGTATGAGAGAGAGAGAGAGAGAGAGAGAGAGATGGGAATGCAAGCATGGGAGGGGGATAAACACATATGCCTGGATTGACAGCGCCCACAGGAAAGCATCCTTAACTTGCTTTCACCCCTTTCCTAATGGAATGGAAAACCAAGTATAAAAATATCCCATGGAAGGTTAAGTGCTCTGTTCAAGATATGGAGGAGTCAATGAAGCAAAGAATATGAGAAGGAAGCAATTGGGGGCTCCTGGGGTGGGGGGGAATAATCAAAAGCACCAAAGTTCTTCATAGTGAGAAAACAAGGGTTGCTAACTGTGGCTTGGGAAATTCCTAGAGATTTGGGGGTGGTACCCGGGCATGAAGCTAAAACCGGGATGTAAAACCACAGAGTGTGCTCTCCAGAGGTGCCATTTCCCCCAAGGAAATTGATCTTTGTAGTTGGGGGATAAGTTGTAATTCCAGGATAACTTCAGGTCTCAGCCGGACGTCGGCAACTCTAGAGAACAAATTGGGGTCTCTCTCCCTCCCTCCCGCTCACTCTTTCAGCAATTAGTGAAGTCTTCTCTTTCTTTATTGATAGAGTGGCCTCATTTGGAATGCTGCGTACAGTTTTGGTTGTCGTTTCTCAAAAAGGATAAAGCACAGCTGGAAAAAGAGCAGAAGAGAGCAATGAAAGATGAGGAAGGGGTTGGTGGAGCACCTTCCTTACAGCGTGAGGCTGAAAGGTTGGGGGAGTTCAGTTTAGAAAACAGATTAATTGGGAGACATGATATAGGTTGATAAAGTTGTTAGCATGGTAGAGAAAGGGAATAGGGATAACTTTTTCTCTCTCAAGTTGATGGGCAACAGAATAAAGACGAGGAAGGACTTCTATCTGGAACAGATTCCTTTTAGATTGCCTGTCGTTGAAACCAGCAGTACTGGGAAAGGCTGTTGGACGTCCAAAACCTCTGGTGGAAAGAGACCCCTGTGAACACGATCGAGATCAATGTTCAGTCTGTGCCACTTTGGCCTACAAGGAAAAGGTGTCCTTCCTGACTCGTCATGGAGTTGTCCACACAGTACAGAGGTCACAAGAACATCTTTTCCTGGTGTCTTAACTTCGGGGCTAACCTTTATCTGTGTGTACATGTATTTTATTCCCCCCTATAAAATAATATGTGCTTATATACTGCCTTCTGGACAGATTAGTGCCCGCTCAGAGAGGTGAACAAAGTCAGTGTTGTTATTATCCCCACAATGCAACTGGGGAGCTGGGGCTGAGAGGGGTGACTTACCCAAGGCCACCTGCTGAGTTTATGGCAGTAGAGGGATTCCAACCAGCAGAGTGCTGACCAGGGCGGTGTGATGTCATCATGCAGCAAGCCAGCTGCCTGTGCTCCCAGTCGGGCATGGCAGGTGGCTGGGGAGGTTCCACATGCTGCCCCAGATGCCTGCCGCACTTGGCTTGTGGCTGCTGAGCCCAGCCGGGGGCGTGTGTTAGTGACGGTGGTGGTGGAGGTGGCGCAGGGTGGGGTGGGGGCTGGCAGGCTGCAGCAGCTGCAAGCCAGGCACACCAGCTCTGTGGTGTCTGCCCCCACCCCCGGCACCCCCTCCAGTGCCCCCTCCGGTGCCTCGACGCTCGAGGAGGGGGCTGGTCCTGTCTCAATTGGCGTGCCAGCCCTGGTGCTGACTCACAACCCAACCACTTAACCACTATGCTGCCTTCCCCACATTACTATAGAAGTATTGCTTTGAAACCAGAGTTCAGGCTTGATGAGGAGGAGACAACTGTTTGGTAGCAACCAGGAGACAGCAAGACCTGGACCTTCTTGCCACAGTTAGAAGGTTCATGTTCATATCACAGTTTTTGAGTGTTTATAGCACTTCATATAAATTATCTCAGGATGTATTTCTAACAACTCTGTAAGATAGGTCAGTGTTGTAATTAGGGTTCCAAGCACTGCCTAGGCAAATGCTGGAAGATTGGGTGGGGGCAGTAACTGGGGATGGTGAAATTTGAGGAGGATATGATGTCACTTCTGAGTGATGCTCTAGAACTTCCTCTAATTTCTAAGGGAAAGACCAAAGAGAATAGGGGAAATTCCTAGAGTGTCACCATGGGGACCATTTTTTGTCCAGCTTCTCGTTTTTGAAGATTGGGGCTGAAAGTGGGGCATTCTCTGCCGGGCCCGAGCAATTGAGGACTCTAGTTGTTACCCTAGTAGTGTAGAAAGGGGATGTGGGTCATTCTGCATCTAAAGTAATGGATAGGGTACAGTATGAACGAGGAATTTGAAAGCTCCCTCGCTGATATTCCAGTTGTGTTAATGATTACTCAGGTGATGTTGACAGATGTGAATTTCTTCGATTAGCAGGAAAAATGCTGCATGATTATATTCTTTTATTATTCTTTTATTATTCTTAAACTACCGATATTACATAAGCCTTGTGGGTTCTGTTACATACTTGCCAATATCTCACAAGTGAAAATATTTAGACATTTGCAACACCCCAATTTTCAGACTAAGGAGACAAACATTTTCACATTCTAATTTAAGATTCCCAAGGGATCTATTCCATCCACTTTATGCCGTATTTCTTTAGTTTGTAATATGGTATCCTCTATAGATTCAAAAGCCAAGAAGATGTTTGTTCTTTTGGCCCCCCAAAATATAAGAACAACATAGTTATCCCACAATGTCTAGCAGCTGTTCAAAATATACATAAACATGCCACAGTGTGAGAAATGGCTGACTGGCACCTTATTGTCCATATACATGAAACGGAACACATGTACATTAACAACAGCAACAACAGTCGATTTATATACCACCCTTCAGGGCAACGTAACACCCACTCAGAGCAGTTTACAAAGTATGTTATTATTATCCCCACAACAATCACCCTGTGAGGTGGGTAGGGCTGAGAGAGCTCTGAGAGAGCTACCCAAGGTCACCCAGCTGGCTTCAAGCAGAGGAATGGGGAATCAAACCCACTTCTCCAGATTAGAGTCCTGCCGCTCTTAACCACTGCTCCAAACAGGCTCTCTGGTTTTCTCTGGTTAGAGAAAAGATGCCTCCATTTTAAACTCCAAGATTTAAATTTTAGAGAGTGGAGCCAGGATGGGAGCTGAAATGTAGAGACTCGAGTGCCTTTCTTGCACTCACAAGAAAGGCCAGCCCTCTCCCAAGGCCAAAAGAGAGACAGTGACCTAGCATACCTGAGGGACCGCCTTTCACCATATATTCCCTGGAGGGCCCATCATTTGGCAGAGTAATATCTGCTAGTGGTTCCCGGCCCCAGGGAGGTTCGACTTGCCTCGACTAGGGCCAGGGTCTTTTTGGCCCTGGCACCAGCCTGGTGGAACTCTCTGTGGAAACAAGGGCCCAGCAAGATCTACTATCTTTTTGCCAGGCCTGTAAGACAGAGATGTTCCACCAGGCATATGGTAGTTGAGGTGAGTGGACCCTCCCTCCTGCCAGGAGGGGGACACTGTCCTGTTGGTTTGGTTGTTGAAGGACTGTGTAATGTGAATGTCGTTGAATTTTATGAGTTGGAATTGTGTTATCTATTTTGCTACCTTGTTTTTATACTCTGATGTGCAGGGAGAGTGGAATATAAGTGCAATAAAATAAAAATAATAAAAATTAAAAGGGACCCACAAAAATAGGGACTGCCTCTGTTGAACACAGAGAGCTGGGAGGTATGCTATCTGCATGCCATTTGTACTAGGGCAAGCCCCCAACTTGCTTTTTGAAAACCGAAAGGCAGAAGAGGGACTTTAAAAAAAAAATTAAGCTGAGAGAGATGAGGGAGGAGGAGGAGGGATGAATTACTGGGAATAAAAGTTAATTAAAAAATAAAAATCAAGAGAAATGTGTCTCGGAGGCCACGTCTTGCATGGTGGCCACCTGTCAGGAGTTTTGCAACTGATAAACCGAAGTCTAGGAGCCAACCTCCAGTTCTGTTCTTTAATTTTTAATGTCTCTCTCTTCTGGTCTCTAAGGCGGCTGTTGCAGATGGAATCTGTCATCTGGATAGACACAGATGCCGAATATGTAGCCAGGCACACTGACACAGCATTCAGGACTTGCATACTGACACCATTTGGGACAAACAGGACTACAGTTCCCCCCCCCCTCCTCCTCCTCCTCGCAGGGCAGGGGAATAAGGCATCTACAATTGTTGCCGATTATGTTTCTTTTTCCAAAACTATCTTGGTGCTGCCGTTTTGGGAGACCAAAGCTGTGGACTTGTGCACCATTAGAGAGACAGGTGTGGTTTGTGAGCACAGAGGAGCCAGACCACGTGGATTCCCCCCCCCCACCTTGTAATGCTGTTCTTCTTGGCCAAAAAGGCCGGGTGGGGAAGTGGGCACACATAGTTTTGATGGTTTACGCAAGAACTGGGCCTGTAATTCTCCCTTTCCCAGTTCCTGGGGTCATGTGGGAGAACTCCAATAGTTAATGTTTACAAAGCAATTTGAATAGCAGTAACGATAATACCTAGCCGTTGGGGGAGAGACAAGCAAAACTATCATTAAAATAATGGATAGGTAGGCACCCTGCCGAAAGAATACAAGCAGAGTCCATTAAAAGCATTTATATATCATTCTGTAAACATAAGCTTTTTTTTTTGCGTTTTTGAACAAGAAAACCTCGATATCTCTAACATAATATGTGTATTTAAGTCAAGGTGCTTCCAGAAACTGTGGCATAGAAGTTAAACAAATGAAGAGGTCATGGGCTACTGTAAACAAGATGCAGTATAGTTGACACACCATTTCCACACTGTTTTTTTTTTTGACTGCCCTGTCCACATGGGCTGGGGTATGAATCAAATCAGAGAGTACAGAGACACACAATCAAAGTAGTCACGTGATGCCACAAATGTTGTGTCAAGGTTACTTGAGCTCTAGAGACAAGACAGGTACTGATTCTATAGGTCTTTGGAACATTGCTCTGCCTTGACTGTCAGTGCTGATGACTTTCTTTATTAAAACATTCTGTTCTACCACCAATTAAAAACAGAGTGATAAAAAATGAACTATAAAATGAACTAAAAGAGCCTCCTCAGGATACAGTGAAGCCTCCCTCCATTAGCATTCCACACCCTGGGAAACTCTTACACGATGACTCAGCCCAACCCCAACCCTCCTGAGTAGATATAAATGACCTGCCAACATCTTTTCCACACTGTGACACTGAGAGATCTCTGTCTTTTGATGCTACACCTCTGAAGATGCCAGCTGCAGCTGCTAGCGAATCGTCAGGAACTACAATGCCAAGACCACGGCTATACAGCCCGGAAAATCCACAACAACCATCTATTCTGTTTTATAAACTAAAACGACAGAGTGACAACAAGCAGACAGAGTCCAGCATGAAAACTCTTAGAGCAAAGAGGCCAAATCAACTTCTGGAAAGTCAATTAAACCCTGTGGCAGAGAGATTTCCATAGTCTTGGGACTGATATAAAAAAAGCCTTGCCCTATTCCACCACTTGTGTCAACACACAGGAGGGTTTTCCTGAGAGATCTTAGTTCACATTCCCCCAGAAGTTTATGTAATGAACGTTCGTTCACTTATTCGCTCAGTATATTTATATTCCACTTTTCTCCCAAAGCCGCTTACAATACACAAAGGGAAAAAATACAGCATCAAACAAAAATAGGGACAGGACACTTTCGATCGCTAATTGGTTCTCTCTCCTTCTGCCGCTCTTTTGTCCTTTGAAGATCCAACTTCGGCAGGTGAATAAAAAGTCCACTGGGCACGCTTTGAAAACCTGTGTACAGAGAGGAAAGAAAACTCAGCAAGGTAGCTAGAAGGATCTCCCCTAGTTCCTCTCCCACCTGAAAAATAAAAGTGACCATGCTGGTTTGGAACAGTGGTCCATTATCCTAGCATCCTGATTCCAAGAGTTGACTAAAAGCAGAGTCCCTCACCTGAATAAGACACTGCATGGTGTAGTGTCTACGGTGTCAGACTAGGACCCAGGAGATCTGCCGTGGAAGCTTGCTGGTTGACCTTGGGCCTATCACACTCACCTTCCTCACCAGGTTGTTGTTGTGAAGGTGAAGCTGAGAAGGGAAGAAGAGTGTGATAAGTAGGGTTGCTAACTCCGGGTTGGGAAATCCTAGAGGTTTGGGGAGTGGATCCTGGGAAGGACAGGGATTGGGAAAGGGAGGGACCTCAATGGGGTATCAAGCTATACAGTCCACCCTCCAGAGCAGCCATTTTATCCAAGGGAATTGATCTCTGCCACCTGGAGATCATCTCAAGATGGGTAGCCATGTTCGTCTGTCTGTAGCAGTAGAAAAGAGCAAGGGTCCAGTAGCACCTATAAGACTAACAAAATGTTTGGTAGCATATGAGCTTTCATGAGCCACAGCTCACTTCTTCAGATACCAGTATCTTCAGTGTCTGAAGTATCTGAAGAAGTGAGCTGTGGCTCACAAAAGCTCATACCCTATCACAAATTTTATTAGTCTTATAGGTGCTACTGCACTCTTGCTCTTTTCTACTGGAGATCATCCATAATTCTGGGACATCTCCAGGCCCTGCTAGGTTTGCTAAATCCAGGTAGGGAAATTCTTGGAGACTGGAGGATGGAGACTGGGGAAGGCAGAGTTTGGGGAGGAGAGGGACCCCAGCAAGGAGGTGGTGCCATAGATTCCACCCTTCAAAGCAGACATTTATTCCAGGGGAACTGATCTCTGTCATCTGGAGGTCAGTTGTAATTCTTGGAGATCTCCAGGCCCTACATGAAGGCTGACAAACCTAGTGATAAACCACATTGGATCCCCTCTGGGGAGAAAAGTGGGATATAAGGCTTTTTTAAAAAAACTGCGCATCTGACAATCAGAAGCGTTCTGCCTCTGAAATTAGGGGCCCCATATTGGTTGTCGTGAATAATAGCCAACGGCAGAACTGTCCTCCATTCATCTGTCCAGTCCTCTTTTACATCCACCTAAGAGTCTGGCTGTTTTCATGTGTCTTTAAAATAGCATGAGACTCACGGAAGGCTGCTGGCTTTCTCGTGTGATTTTTGGTGCCATCCGTTTGCAGGTAGTGATGATGACAGCACTTTTGTGGCGTTTCGTAAATGAATGGCAGCAAAAATCGCACGAGGAAGCCGGCAGCCTTCCGTGAGTCTCATGCTATTTTAAAGACGTATGACAATGGCCTCTCTCTACACAAGACATCTTACACGAGTAGGATCAAGTGAGAGATCTTACACTTGTTCTCCCATTGTGGATATACATGCACTGCTAGGGAGACAAAGTAGGTAAAAAGGGTAAAGGTAGTCCCCTGTGCAAGCATTGAGTCATTACTGACCCATGGGGGAGGACGTCACATCACGACGTTTTCTTGGCAGACTTTTTATGGGGCGGTTTGCCATTGCCTTCCCCAGTCATCTACACTTTACCCCCAGGAAACTGGGTACTCATTTTACCGACCTCGGAAGGATGGAAGGCTGAGTCAACCTTGAGCCGGCTACCTGAACCCAGCTTCCGCCGGGATCAAACTCAGGTCGTGAGCAGAGCTTGGGCTGCAGTACTGCAGCTTACCATTCTGCGCCCCAGGGCTCTTAGGGAGACAGAGTACAGTTGCATATAAGACCACATGGAAAGTAAGTCACTTGGATCATCCCTGTAGAATCTCTCTCCATAAGACATCTTTCACGGAGATGCTCAAGTGAAAGATCTTACCTGTGTTATCCCATTGTGGATACACATACACTCCTAGGGAGACAGAATACAGTTGCATATAAAACCACAGAGAGTAAGTCACTTGAATATCCCTGTAGTGTCTCATAATGTAAGATATCTTACATGGGGACACTCAAGTGAAAGATCTTGAGAGCCAGTTTGATGTAGTGATTAAGAGCGCGGGACTCTAATCTGGAGAGCTGGGTTTGAATCCCCATCCCTCCACTTGAAGCCAGCTGGGTGACCTTGGGCTAGTCATGGCTCTCTGGAGCTCTCTCAGTCCCACCCACCTCACAGGGTATTTTGTTGTGGGGATAATAATGGTATACTTTGTAAACAGCTCTGAGTGGGCATTAAGTTGTTCTGAAGGATGGTATATAAATCGAATGTTGTTGTTGTTGTTGTTGTTGTTGTTGTTATTATTATTATTATTATTATTATCTTACACTTGTTTTCCCATTGTGGATACACATGCACTGCTAGGGAGACAGAGTACACTTGAATCAAGACCACACAGGGCCAAGCTACACATGACGAATGACACTTGAACGGCAAGAGTATTTCTCCCTGTTCACTTGCCCTCCACTCAATCCACTTGCCGTTCAAGTGTCATTCGTCATGTGTAGCTTGGCCCACAGAAAGTAAGTCACTTGAGCGTCCCAGTGTCAGATGTCTTGTGTAGAGAGACTCTAAGTCAGATGCTGATCCATCTAAACATGGAAGTTTAAAACTTTCAAGGTCAAAAGCAGTATACTGAATAGTTCCTGGAAATGAATTGGAAGCCAATGTAATTGGATCAAAAAGGCTATAATATGATCCCAGACAATAGGCAGTCACAATTGGGATGTATTGACATTTCCAAGAACTTTTTAAAGGCAGACTTTTATTGAATGAGATTAGTCGCGTCTGGATACTACCAGGGCAGGTGAAACTGTGGCCAGGTTTTACATGTACAAGGAGGAGGGAAGGGTGAGCTGTACTCATGCCTTCGATTCCTGCAGCAGAGAGGAATGCTCTGAGCATTTCAGACATATCAACTTGTTCAAGTGGATAGAGTTAAATTTCTTAATCAACACCTCTTTGCCTCATTGAGCTGGATATGTATCTATGCCCAATTGGTTGCCAAGGAATAGGCAGTTAGTTATTAATCTCTCTCCCCCACCCCCACCCAAGGTAGTGATAAAGAAAGAAATGCATTGAAGGAGAAGCCGAATGGTGACTATGGACTTGATTGTATACTGTAAACCCAATCTGATGTAACAGATGCAGCCTGCAGTTAAAATGTTTGCCAATTTCACGCAAAGGTATATACCCAAAGATATGCATGGTACAGGAAGCCAAACGTTCTACCATCCCCAACTGACTTCCCAGAACTCCATTTTTCTAGGACATTTGTTCCAGTCTGGGGTCCCATTTCCCTGGTAGGAGCAGGGAATTCCTTGTCCCCGTTCCCATTGCCTGCAACTGTTCTAAGAAAAAATTTAAAAACTGCAGCACTTCCAGTAAAAATCAGAAGTGACATAGGATAACTCTATGAATCGCTGGAAACTCAGTGGTTAAACCATAGAGATCCAAGCAATTCCTAGAGCTACTGAGATCACTTTCATTTTTTTTTAATGCGAAGTGACATGACAGCATAGTCAGTGTCGCAGTCCCCCTGTGCCCATAGTCTTCTTGGCAATTGCCAGGCACTGCCTGGCACACAACCTGGCAACTGTACCCTCAGCTCTGTTCCAGGATTGGAAGTGAGCTGCCCTGAGGTTCAAGTGTCAGTTTAGGATGGAATAGGGGAAACCTGGGCCAAATCCACACGCACTCACCATCCGCTTATCTTGCACAGTCATGGCAGTTGGGTTCATTCCGCTACCATGCTGTGTATCATCACATTCACCCTCCCAGTGCGTCTTCATGGTGCAATCAGTTCTCCACACACCACTGAGTAAAATGTTATAGTGGGTGGTTCCCTCCTCAGTCGTCAGCATTGACGGCGCACATCACTTCCCTTTTGTTTTGTTTTTTTAAAAAGGTTAATTTTGCGCTATACCGATATTCCGACTTTTAAGAAATGGCAAGGTTCCCTCCCCCTCAACTTTGATTGGCCCATTTTTTGCTCATCACAGACCACTTTCTAACAATTGGCTAGTGACATGTGCATGCTCCAGGGACCGTTTCTTTTCCCGTGCAAACCGCTGCTCACTAAAGTAGGTTTTGCGGTATACCGACCTTCCTTTATTGTGCAAATGTGCTATGAAAGCCTTTTTTTTAAAAAAAAAGGGCTGGGCAAAATCAGATTTCCGCCATTCTCACGTGGTACGGAAAGGAGGCGCAATTGTGGTGCAGTGATGGCGGGGAACACTCAGAATGGGAAAGCATGTGAGTATCTGCTTGAACAGTTCCGCGGTTGCGAAAAAGGCGCGGAAACCAAAAGGAAGTGTGGATTCGGCGCTGGTCTAAATCCCCACTCATTCATAGGCATCACTGGGTTGCTTTGGGCCACTCAGCCTATCCCACACAATTGTTGTGAGGATGGAATGGTGGAAGAGGGTAAATAGGTGAAACACACCCATAGGTAAAAAATACCCATGTCAGATCTGGACTTCTGTCTGCTGTGAATGGCGTAGAACAAATGTGTCTGTTCCCATCATTTCTTGTTTTTACCTACTGAGAAGTGCTCTTCCCAGCAGTAAAGGTTTTGTTGGGTTTCACCACTAGCTCTGGTCAGCTGTTATGATTCTGGCAGTCTAAAGGAGAGGTTGTGCTGCACACAATCTTCTCAATACATGTGGCCATTGCTTGTTAAGAGGGTAACTCATGCATTGTCCAGTTTGGGTACCTCTGATTAGAAGTTCAGCTTTTTGAGGGTGTGCTTTTCTGTGTACCAAAGCTGGAAAATACGTGAGTTCACAATGAAATTGTGACTGCACATATTGGATGGATCATGGACACTGCTTTCTTCTGTTACCAAAGGTTGGAATGCTAAAATCATAATGACTGGACACAGGTGGGATAAATTGCATCGCACCATGTTCTGTTGGAACTAGGGTGCAGTTACCCTCCAGTTGAGCCTGCCTTGCATCTAAACTCCACATGTGTGTAGCATAAAGAGTGCACAGCAATGCTCTACCACATTTACAGCATGTGCCACTAATTACGATTGGATATCATGAACTTTACATCTTTGAGCAGATCAAATGTGAGCCAGTCGTTGACTATGAGTGATTCCGCAACCGTTGGATAATGCACTTCGAATCCTCTTTATAGATCATTTGGAACGGATTTTTTTGTGTGCGGAACAAAAAATCCACCTCAAACAATTGATAAAGTGCATTGAAAGTGCATTATCCAACATGTGCGGAATCAGCCTTTATTTGGTTCTGCACCAAACTGCTCGAACGGCCACTGAACAGGTTTGTGTAGGGGTTTTTCTCCGTAACTTGGCACGCACTAAGATGCTGTTGACCCAACTGGATGGGCAACCATTAACATTGTTAATTATTATGTAGACAAACGCTGAATGGGAACGGTTTTCCATGTAGCTCCATACAAAGGCATTCACATTATCACGGAGCATCCATTAAACGGTATCACCCAGACTTCCCTTGCCTCCTCCCCTCCTCCATAGCCATTTCCACCCATCTGCTGGAGGGCTTTTTTAAAATAGCGGCAATTGGTATTGTGCTAACACATACCAGTGCTCTAATCCTCTAGTGCCACAAGTTATTTATTTATTTAATTCAACTTACACTCCACCCTTCCCGTGAGTGTGCTCAGGGTGGCTCGCCACAAAATATATTATTAAAATACAATAAAACATTATTACAAGCAGCATAAAAAACAATATTAATACACAATTATAACAACAGCATAAAAATCCAGGTGCCACCAAACAAATCTGCCCACTACAGAATCACCATTACCACGGGCACCGCCATGATGTAACTCCAGGGCGACTGCAAAAGAAGGCTGTGGGAGTCAGAAGAGGAGACAAAAAACTGGCCCTTAGTCAAAGGCCCGGTGGAACAGCTCCGTCTTGCAGGCCCTGAAGAACGGTAAAAGGTACCCAGGGCCCAGATCTCCATTGGGAGAGTGTTCCACCAGGCCGGGGCCAGAAGTTAACTTCCCGAGAAGTTAACTTCTCAGAACACCCAACTCTTATTGTAAGCATTCCTTTGTCTTGATACACCAGGGCTACTGTTGAAAATCGCATCCTTGGGGCACATGCTCTCCTTTTACTTCCATAATGAGCAACAGCACTTACCTCCTAGCCCAACCATGCTTATTTCTTTGTCCTTCCACCCAAGGGTGGGGAAACTGCACAACATCTTGGCATCACAACCTGGGATAAGCATCATTGTGCATTGCAGAATCCCAAAAATGAGAGACGGGAATGCCATTCTGGAGGCAGCCCTGCATCTCCCTCCATCACTTCCAAATGCCTGTAGTTTTTCACCTCAATTTATTCCCTTCCCTTTCATGAGCAGTTTGAATGGAAGCCCAAACAAAGTCTCCAAAGAAGGATACATCTTTGCTTAACAGCTGTCATTTTAATATAAAATCGAAGGTATTCGTATTATGTCTTCATCACTTCAATCTCCAACTTGTAACAATATCACAACTATTCCCTCCTGAAAACTATATTCATTTCTCATTAAAGATATTTCATGTTTTATTCAGGAATTTAAATGAAGCTATCAGTGCTTGTAATGGCACCAGTTTTGGATAATTGTATCTCAGTGTTGCCAACCACCAGAGTTCTAATTAATATATATTTAGATCTCTGGCTGTCTTTAGAATGAATGGTTGAATATAGAAAATCTGAGGACGGAAATTATTTTAAGAGAGAGAGAGAGGAGAAGAAGAATGTAGAGATGTTTAGATGAGAAAATCTCCTTCAAAAGAGGGGAATTTGGGTAATAGCCCACAATTTCCCCCCCTTGTAACTATTTTCTGATCAGAAATGGCTTTCAAGCTGCGTTGACTTTTAGGAAAATTATTGCTGTATCACTTGTAAATTGGGGAGAAAGATCCCAATTTGCTTTTCCTCCCTGCCTCGAATCCCCTACAATTTGCATTCCTTGACTTCTACAGCCACAATCAATTAGAGTCAAAGTTTCACTGACATGTACTGAATTGAAATCCAACTTCTGTCTTTCCTCTTAATATAGAAACGGGGGTACCTCTTAGGAGCTAGTCTGGTTTATGGCTATTAACACTCCTTAGGCTTGTTACTGAGGACCGATGGGATCACCAACCCTGCTGGTACCCCAGGATTTGGCATGGTTTCAGTATGGTGAAGTGTACAAGCCTCAGGTGAAAGCAACTTCCCCTCCTCGGAACATGCCCCACAACAGTGAAGGAGGACTCTGCAATGCACTGCCAGATTTGGACTATTCTGGATATCGGGGCCAAATCTCATTTAATGATATATTTATTTTACTTTTTTGTGAGTCTTTTAAATTTAGAAACTGATAGCCTGCTTTTCTTGCCACTGAAGATCCAAAGCTGCTCCCAACATCATTCTCTCCTCCATTTTATCTTTGCAACAATAACCTTGTGAGGTAGGTTAGGCTGAGAGTATGCGACTGGCTCAAAGCCACCCAGTGAGCTTCTGTGGCAGAGTGGGGATTTGAACCTGGGTCTCCCAGGTAGTAGATTTACACTCTAAACATGGTGCCATGCCAGGTGTCTTGTAGTATTGCTTAGCAGTTAAGCCCCCAACCCTTCTGCCAATTGCCACACTCGACCTGGAAATCCTATTAGATACTGTTGTGTTGAAGGGTTCTAGCTAGGAAACCAGTTGATAAACTGGGATGTCCCTGATTCAAATTAGGGATTTACCAAATTTTGTGACCTCTTAGTTTGCAGCTCTCCCCACCCCCATCAAAAAATTCAACGGATGCCTGCTTTTACATAAAAATGGCACATAGCATATGAATGGTATAAAACCAGTATATAATAAAAATGTAAATGATGAACAGGAAAGCTAGCAAAGAAGGTAGGATGAAAAGAATCACAATGAAAGTAGGGAAATCTGAACTACTGGTCTAATCTCCAGCCTGTTTGCCTGCTGCAAACAGAGAATCAGTTTTTCGAGAATCAGTCCAACTGTTCATCTACACATTTGTGGCTGTTCAGCCGGTTGCTTTGCAAACAGACCAGGTGATTGTACCACTTCGAATCAAACATCACAAATCAACTGGGGAACACATTGTGAAATCTGCAATATCCCCCGTGCCAAGTCAAAAACAGAAAAGAAAGATCCATAATTTGGATCATGTTACCTCTGCCTTAAATGCGCTTGGTGCCCTTGTTCTCAGTCCCATCATTTGCCATATGGAGATAAAAGTATCAACTTACCTTACAGGGTTGTGGTGGAGGCAGAAAGTGTCATCGAGTCGCAGCTGACTTAACCCCTGCTGTGGTTTTCCAGACACGAGACATGCACAGGCGTTTTGCCATTGCCTGCCTCTGGTTGTGACCCTGGGCTTCCTCGGCAGTCTCCCATCCAAGTTCTAACCCTGCTTAGCTTCCAAAAACTGATGAGATCAGACTTGCTTGAACCATCAGGCAAGGCGCATCTGAATCCTTTTTAAAGCCCATTTATTTATTCAGGAAGTTGCTATGTCCTCTCCCGAGACCTGTTTGTGGGCAGCTCACAAAACTAAAACAATACAATGAAATAATAAAAAAATAAGAGTTATCAATATGAAAACAAGCCATATCAAGAAGTCATCAATGCTTGCTTCTAAAATTGGCTAGAGCTGCTGAATATTGTTATTCAGTGACTTCTAGGGAAATGGGTTCAAGGTGCACGTCATTTAAAACAACAATTTCAGTTACAGCTTCCAAGTCTCTTCTTCTTCTTCCCTTTCGGGAAAAGTGCCAATCGTTAGTTGTCGGGAAAGACGGTATAGAAAGGGGCATGTTATTCTGTCATTAGAATTCATAGCTCTTGTGTTCACTGATGAGCCTTGAAGCATTTTCTCAAATCACTTCAAGTCCTCCAAAGTCTCTTAGCCTATAGTTTAGAAATCACTGTATGATGCGGGAGAGATCAAACCCCCCTCCCCCACCACCCAGGAGGTGGAATTATACAGAATTGCATTTTGTGTCATTATGAATTTAGACTGAAGGACAGGAGGAGGTGGGGAGGGCGTGTGGAGGGAGGGGAGACAAGACCAGAAACTTAGAAGGGGCTGCTTTGAATGAGCCAGGAATTGTTCAGAGTTGGCAAAAGTTTAGAATGATGGAAGGTTAAGCCAAACTGTATTCTACTTTTGGGGTGAGTCAGTTTGCTTTTTCTGCAGTCAGATTTCCGGGTGGGATCCCCTGTACAAGTCCTTCACTCAGGCTCCATGGCTTGGGGTGGTTGGAGCTTTAAGGGGGGAACCATTTGCCTGGCAGGCCACGTCCCAGCCAATCACTTGAATGGCTCGCACGTGGGGCAGTGGAGGTTCACCCAGACGGGTCAAGGTGGTGGTCCTGGGTGAACCCAGGGCTTGAGTTGTACCCAATTCTTCTAAGAACTACAGATTGGGTAGAGGAAGGGGGCCTTGCCTTCCTCTCTGTAATGTTTTCCTGACCTAATTGGCCCCGGCAGGAAGTTATTTAGCTCCAAAACCTTGCAGGGGCTGTTTCATCTCAGGAAAATGGCATGGAGTCCCTCCTCCCCCCACACCACAGTTCTGAGCAGAATTGGGTTCTTGCGGACTTTAAAAACACCTTTCCGTGCAGCTGCTGTGTGAATGCAGGAAAAGTGAGGCGGGTCCAGGGAACCCTAATTTTGACTCATCCCCAAATCTTCAAAACTGTGCTCCACTTGACCAGTGAGATCCCTCTTTTTTTGCTATCTGTACATTTCCCCTTTTTGATTGGGGGTGATTTCATGGGATTCTTTTAAAAACGTTGCTTGTACATGTTCATGTGCATGTGCACACATGCAAGTGCTATACTCTTCAAGTGTTTAACCCCCACCCTTTCCCGATTGCTAGAAGTTGCATCCCTGAGCGCTAAAGAAGATAAAGAGTTGGAGATCCCTGTTTACATTTCTATAAAGAGCAGACTTGGTGATGGGGATTGGGTTAGGACTATGTTTTAACTTTACCTCTCCATGTCGATTTCCTAATATACCTACCCTCATGCATAATGCCTTCTTGCAAGAACCAGCTGAGGTTAGCCGGGATCCTGGAGCGGGGGCTGTTTTCAACCCCTCCCTAAAGTTCTGAAATTCCCCCTCCCAGGAATTCAGATTGGTGCCTCCGCCCATGTTAATCTGGCCCAGAAAACCACAGGTTGGTCTGAGCTCAATCTACTAGACTTCTGGAACAAACGTTTCAACTCAAGAAGACCTTTGAATTGGACTGAAAGAGAGGAAAGCACGTCATTTACTACCCTTCCCCTTTGCTGATGATTTGTTTTAGCTCTTTGATTATGGCTTTATTGGAATAGCTTTACATTTAAAAAATTTTTTTTTAACTTTTATTAAATACAAAAGAAGAACTACAACAATAATGAACAACAAATACAGGGAGTGATATAACAGTTATACAAAATTGCTGGTTACAAGAAAAGAAAAGAAAAGAAAAGAAAAGAAAAGAAAAGAAAAGAAAAGAAAAGAAAAGAAAAAATAACACATTTAAAACAGTTGTTTACTATAGTCTATAATTATTAAATATAAGTAACGTTCACCATATGCTGAAGTAAATTATTTAGTTTATAGTACTAAATTTTCAAAATGTCCTGATACAGATGGTTGGGAGGAAGTATTTCAGTTTTGTCAATATAATCCAAAAAAGACCACCATTTTTCATAGTAATTGCTTGTAGATGAATTAGCAGATAGGTTCTCAGTTATTTTATCTATTATAAGCTGGTCCCACACTTTTGTATACCAATGATTCAGTTTTGGTGGAAATCGCTTTACATTTTATTACATTTGTAAGCAGCCTTGAGGATATGTTGAGTGGAAATGCAACCTGTTGACCCACTGAAAAAGTGGTTGGTGCTGCCTCTGAGATAAAGAGGTAATCTTTTAAAGAACACAGGTTGCAGATGGATTTGTACAAGAGTTGTCCACAGGAATCAGGAGCTGTGCAAGGAAGTGGCCTAGAGACAGGGGTGGACTGGCCATTTAACTTACAGGGAATGTTCGTGGTGGTGCGTTACCTTGGAGGGCTCCAGCAACCTTAATATTGATTGTACTAATCTCACACTATGTAATTCGCCAGTGAGAAAGGCAGACTATAAATGACATACAAACAAGCAAATAAATAAAAGTAAACCTCCAGTTGAGGAGTCTCATGACACTTGATGGGCCCACCCTTCTTGTTGCCAATGTGGGGGCTCCGGTCTTGCCAAGACTCAGAGTTCACCTCCCTTATTCTGAGTAGTACTTGGTGACTGAATATGCTGGGCTGGCAGGCAGCCTTTCCTTCTGGTCCAGGCTTCTGTTTGCCTTCCTATCTCTTGGGAAACTGTAGGGGTTCAGGAGTAGCGATAGGCACGAACCAGAAACAAATGAACCATGCGGTTCGTGGTTTGTCAAATTTCACGAACCATGAACCATGAACTTTCATGAACTTGCCCCTGGTTTGCGAACCGGTTCGTTTGGTTTGTGAAAGCGTCACATCTGGGTCAGAAAATCATCACTTTTGGAAGGTCACTTCCAGGCCAGCAGAAGGTCTGCAGGAAGTCCATCCCCTGTTGCCTAGGAAACTGATTGATTGGCACCAGGCTGTCTGCAGTCATGAACCAAAAAACGAACCAAACGATTCAGCCTAAAGTTCATGGTGGTTCGTCAGAAATAGGATCTGATGAACCGTGGTTCACGAACCACGAACCAGCCTGGTTTGTGCTTAATTTTGGTTCATATTTTGGTTCGTGCCCATCTCTATTCAGGAGGTGGACAGATCCAGATGGTGAATTCTTTGTTCTTTGATGCACCCTCTTTGGAATTGTGTTTGGAGACTGGTTGCAAATTTCAGGTGCTTCCAAATACAGCAGCCAGATATCTGGTTAGCATGGATTGTACAGCGCCTATTTTACAGATGGTTAAAGATCTCCACTGGCTTGCAGTATCTAGGCAGCTGGTTCTTATCTTCAAAGCCCGTGGATCAGAGTTCTTAAAGAGCAAGCTGCTCCCATATGATCCTGCTGTTAAGATCATCTTCAGAGGCCTTTCTCTGTATGCTCCCAGATTTAGAGGTGATACCGCTAAAAGATACGTACCAGAGAAAGGCCTTTTCAGCTTGGTGCTTCAGTTCAGGAACTCTGTCTTGGAGGTTTTCCTCCGGCACATAACGACTTGAAGTTTGCACACGAGATGAAAATATTTTTTATCTACACCCAGGCATTTGTAGACTTTTAGGACTCTGTTCTGCAGCCACTTAGCTATCAGTTATTACATTTTTGTGCTTTGCTTTGTAGGGATTTATTGTTCTATTTTTTTAAAAAAATCATTTTCTAGGCATGTATGAGATGGTTACTGATTTTTGAGCTGATTTTATGCTGAAGTTTTTGGTTAGCAGTCCAGTGTCCTATTCATAATTGTTTTTTTAAACTAAGAGGATACTGTAAATACTGTTGGAAGAAAGGTGGGTTTCAAAGGAAGGAAATCAATCAGTAAATCTCAATAAAGAAATAAAGGTGTCTGCATGTAGTAAAAAATATTTGATGGGAGAAGTGCGTATGTGCACTTGTTATGGTTTTTCTTTTTTTACTTGCAAGGGATGTGTGTGTTAAAAATATGATCCCACCCCACTTGAAAATTGCAAATGATACAATACAGAATTCTACTCTCTGGTTCTGCAAAATGTGTAAAATGGCTCTAATACATACACTTTCATGTCAACGGTTAATGTTTGCATGAGTCTATTGCTTAATATGAGCAAAACCTACAGATGTACACGCACATCGGTCAAAAGGTCTGAGAGTTGGAAATGGTCTCTCGGGAAGTGAAAACAGAGCTCTGCTGTTGGGCCACCCTCAGTCAAGGCCTTACATCAAGTCTCCCTTTGGGAAGGACTTGATACGTGGCTTTTCTGTCCTTGCTCTCCCATAACCAGGACTGGAATCCAGCCCAGTCCGAAGAGATAGAGTCACTGCGGTTTGACTAGGGAAGGCCCCAAAAAAGCCAGAAGTAAGCTGGCATGTCTCAACTGAGAGTGAAACACAGAAAAACATAAATTTTAAAACATGTAGAATCCTTGACCCTGCCTTGAGAAATGAAGGAATCTTAAAAAAAAAAAGTAGATTCCAAGGTGAAATGAATCTATGTGGCTGTGGGAGCTAATAATGCCGCCTGAGCTGTAGTGAGAGAGTATGAGGCTTGCTATGCTACTGACTGACAACGGCTGGATGAAACATTGCAAACAAATCCTCGTAGGGAGGCATCAAACTGATGACAAGCAAGACCTAATAAGACGACCAGGGGTGGTAGATTATGACTGCTGCCAACCTGCCTCTCCTTTTGAATCTTCCTGGGAATGTCCAGTGAAGGAAAGTTGGGATGTGACATCATCATATTAATTCCAATTCATTTGCTTCTGCTTGGAGTGGGTGGGGAAAGGCTGCATGCAATTACGTCATGTCTTGCACTTAAAGTTGCCAGCTTTGACTGAGAAATTCATGGAGGACATGCCAGAGGAGGGCAAGGTTTGGGAAGAGGAAGGAGTGCTGCGGGAATGCAATGTTACTCTATGACAGTGTTCCCCAGCCTTTTTTCCATGGAGGAGCCCTTAAATTAATTTTTCAAATCTTGAAGAACCTCTACCTATGAAAATGTTTAAAGGACTTCTGTTTGTATAGACTCTATGTTATACCATGAAGTCCAATCTTTGAAGCTTCTATTTTGTCCAGGGGAACTGATCTCTAATTCCAGGAGAACATCCAGTTCCATCCGGAGGATGGCAACCATATATGCATTGCTTTTATGGACCTTACCAAAGGAGATGTGTGAGGGAGACATAGGTGGGAGGCAGCCCACTTGTCCCCCATAATGGTTATTTCGATCCCCTGCAGCTGGACTCTTGATTTTCATAGTAAAAAAAAGATATTGATTATTAACTAAAGAATCGCATATATGTATAATTCACGTAATATATATAATGGATGTAAACAGACCATAAAGACAATAAATATGATGAAAATGGACAATAAACACTAGAGGTGGGCACGAATCGAAATACAAACCAAAGTTTGTCATGAACCGGACCATTTGCAAACCACAAACCAGCGGTTCATCAGAGCCTATTTCTGACTAACTGCCATGATCTTTAGGTTGGTTGGTTTGGTCCGTTTTTTGGTTCGTCACCACAGACAGCCTGGTGCTGGTCAATCAGTTTCCTAAGCAACAGGGGTAAGGGCTTTCTGCAGACCTTCTGCTGCCCCGGAAGTGACATTTTTCACGAACCGGTTCTCAACCTGGGGCAAGTTCGTGAAAGTTCATAGTTTGTGGTTTGTGAAACGTGACGAACCATGAATTGCGTGGTTCAGATTTTTCCTGGTTCGCGCCCACCTCTAATAAATACAATAGAAATGAACTAAAAAATCCCACAGACATTCAAACTACACAACATGTCCTTTTGTGTAATTCCATTTTACTCATTCCTCAGAATGATAGGAGTGTATAAAATGGTTCCAGGGACTGGAGGCAGGTTTCTTGATGACCCTACAGGTGAGACAACCAATTTATGCCATGTACAGCTGCTTTCCTCCTTCAGAATTTCAAAACTGTTTTCAGAGCTTAGTCTTTTTTATCAAGGTGGGTAGCTGTGTTTGTCTGTAGCAGTAGAAAAGAGCAAAAGTACAGTAGCACCTAGAAGACTAACAACATTTGTGGTAGGATGTGAGCTTTCATGAGTCATAGCTCACTTCTTAAGAGTAAGATGAGCAATCCTTCCATTGTGGGCACTTCTGAACCAGACCTGCTTCTCTACAATTGTTGCACCTATCTTCTTGCTGAGAGAATGTAGCATTTTGTATCTTACAAATTAGTATTGGTATTTTCATTAAACTTTAATAAATGAGGAATCCAATCCAGTGAACGTAGGTTTCCAAATATTATTATGCTCCATTTGGGTCAAAACACAAATGACAGCAACTGTTTTTTAACCCAGATATCAGTTGATCCAATACTCATCTGTTCAGTCATGAAGGGGAAAAATATATTTTTCAAAAATGTACGCACCGTCTCAACTCCATGCACTCCCTCTTTTGCTTTAGGTGGCTCATAATTTTATGCTTATTTAAACAGACACATCTCTGGTTGTTGGGCATATTCTAGGAGAGACAGGGGAAACGTAGCTCGCAGTGGACTTCTAATGGGCAAACACCTGATCCCCTTTTAATAAGAGATAATATGAAGCTGATTCTTCCGCTATCCTGATGCCTGCCTGAGCTTTGCAAGCCATTACATGAGGATGCCTCACTTGCCGTATACAGTTCCCGTGCAGGGCAAACTTGCAGGCAGGGCTCATTTCGAGGGGGAACATACAGGAACGCAGTTCCGGCAGTTCCCCAAAGAGGTCACATGTCAGGTGGCCCCACCTACCTGACTCTTGGCCATTTTGGGCCTGGATAGTGGTCAAAACGGCCTGGATTGGGCCTCTGACGGGTGGTGGATCACTCTCCCGCTCATCAGTGGCCCAATCCTGACCATTTGGGGCCCCTTTTCAGCCATTTCCAGGCCCTTTTTGCCATTTTGGGCCCAATTTTTGCCCTGAATGACCAGGATTGGGTCCAAAACAGCCAGAATAGGTGATGTCAGGGGGTGTGGCATATGCAAATCAGTTATACTAATGACACACTTCTGGTGATGGCAAGAGGCATGACATATGCTAATGAGTTATGCTAATAAGTTCCTCCAGCTCTTTTTCTACGAAATGACCCCTGCTTGCAGGTACAATTATTGCCAATCGTCTCCTGCTTTGAGCCCTTGTTCCCTTTTTGATTGCCATGATTACTGCAAATGTATCTGTCACTGTGGGTCACTCTACACATTATTTCTTTCAGAAGTTCTCCACAGAGCCAACCCATGTTCCATGGAGAGACACGTCAGCTCCGGGATAGGCTTCTATTAAAAAAAGAGTGCAAATGGGCTCTGAAAGCTGACTCTGGGGGAGGGAGAGCTTCTGCCTTTTGCCCAAGCTTTTTTTCCCCATGCAAAACCAGCGTAGAGCCAGTTTGGTATACTGGTTAAGAGAAGTAGGACTCTAATCTGGAGAATCAGGTTTATTCCCCACTCCTCCTCTTGAAGCCAGCGGGGGGACCTTGGGTCAGTCACAGCTCTCTCAGAGCTCTCTCAGTTCCACCCACCTCACAGGGTGATTGTTGTGAGGATAATAATAACACACTTTATAAACCACTCTGAGTGGGCATTAAGTTATCCTGAAGGGCAGTTTATAAATCAAATGTTGTTGTTGTTGTTGTTGTTATTATGTGGAGGGAAGACGTTTACCCATTTCTGCTGCTCCACGTGGAGGTATTGTGTGAACAGGCAGCAGCAGAAAGGGAAAAATCTTCCCTCCTCACTGATTTTGCACTGGGGGGGGGGGAGCTTGGGAGAAAGGCAGAAGCTCTTTAACTCCCAGCAGCAGCTTTCTGAGCTCTTTTAGGTTGATTCCGCACACGTTGGATAATGCACTTTCAATGCACTTTATCAGTCGTTTGAGGTGGATTTTTTGTTCCACACACAAAAAAATCCGTTCCAAATGATCTATAAAGAGGATTGGAAGTGCATTATCCAATGTGTGTGGAATCACTCATTGTGCACTTTTTTAAAAAAAATAGAACCAATCCCCAGAGCTGATGTGTGTCTGTGCGGCGCACATGTTGGCTCTGTGGAGAAGCAAAAGTAAAGTTATCCTAAGTCCCCCCTTTCTAAGCTGGAACCTGAAGGTTGTCAAAAGAGCTTAATGGCTCGAACCCTCTCTCCAGCCCTTGGAAGGAAAAAGGAAAAGCCTTTACAGTGACTATCTTTGGAACATTCTGCTATAGGGAAGGGGTGTGATTCCCTCTCTTTTAGTTTATTAAGAGGGCTATAGTAATCCAATGTCTCGATGGGCAAAGGTTATTTATTTACATAAAGTATTACCCCTTTACACAGAAGCTATTTCCTGGTGTAGCTAACAATGTAATAATTAAAAAACCCTCAGCTTATAACATTCTAAAATCCTATAAAATATGAAATGGTATCGAAGACATAAAAAAGAATAATAGGATAGAAATATAGCAAGTAATACATTCTAAACCAAAACGTTTAAACAGCAGAGAGTGAGACTAATTAAGAAAAAACCCCACTCATTTAAAAGTCTGGGCAGGCGAATAGGCCTTACTAACACGAGCACTGTGCCCAGTGAACCTCCATGGAGAGGGCATTACAAAGTTGAGGTGCCACTGCTGAAAAAGCCCTGCTTTTTTCTGCCCCAAAATGGAGGGAGATGGAGCAAAGTTTCAGCAGCAAATCTTGAGAACATACATTCATCTAGGGTTGCAAAATGAAACACAGCATTCCTAGGCAAGTTCTCTAGGAAGTGTGGAGCAAAGACATCAAGACACCAGGTGGCTGGTGTTGTTGCCGCCTCATGCTGACTAGTGGATTGGTGGGTGCTTTTCTTAGAGGCAGAGATAAATGAGTCTTGGGTTCTAATCTCTGTTCGACTGCAACATAAAGTAATCTCTGCCGTCCTCCATGCCCCCCTCAGTTTCTCTTCTACAAAAGGAGATGTGTGTTGTCCTCCCTTGTGTAGCAATTGCAATGAGAAAGCAGAAAGCTACAAATTGAAAGGACAGCCCAACTCTTTACTAACAGAGATTGAACAACCCAGAATTGTCTGAATTTCTCAACTCTAATTTTTAGACAATCATTGCCTTTCCTATTACAGTGTCCCATGATTATTGCCGCAGCCGCTGCCGCTACTACTATTACTATGAAGTACTACTTCTAAATACTACCACTAATACCACCATATTTAAAACCCATTCCTCCTTAATTTGAAAACACATTAAAGTTTTCACAGCAACAGATGCGCAAATCTGACAGATTGTAGCAAGAGAGAAGCAGACATATTCGAGGAGGGGGGGGGTGTAATGGTATTGAAAAATCCACTGAAAGGATACAGAAGGAGCATGGAAGGAGATTAAGGATAAATCCCCGTTTTGAATCTTTTCCTTTTGTCTTATGGCTCACGCCAAGCTTCTGTTGGGGAGGTGAAATAAATAAATAAATGGTCAAGAACGAAACCAGAACACAGCTTCTCCCCCCTTCCACACCCCAGGGTTATCAGAAACTGGCCCCGAAGCTTTGACCAACATCCCCTCACAACTCTCTCCAAAGCTACGTTTTCTCTCTCAGTCCTCCCCCCTTTCCCCCTGGTCTTTTCCTTGCCAGTTTCATAGCCAATATTACTTAGGAACATGTTTTATTTTTTATTTTTTCCCCCACCGGCTAAGAATCAGGCCAGTAGTTGCTGATGTTAAAAGGACATGACATGCTCACCAGGCAGGGCAGAGGCGCTGGCTGCACATATTAAAGTCAAACACATCACAGTCCGATTAGTAAAGAGGGAGTGTACGTTTGTATGTGTGTGTGTGTGTGTATTTGTGCTCTTGTTGGAACCATTTTTTGAACAGTAATCCTCCGACGCGTGCTCTTCTTATTGATTCATTTTTGTGAGAAGCAATTCCCATTTCCATCTCTCCTGCTTTTCTACCTTCTCTCCCCCCTATTTCCCCTCCCTTTGCTTTCATTACTCCACATGCACACACACACACACACACACACCCTTCCCACTCTGCTTTTACTTTTCGATGCTGAGTTTCTGGACAGGAGAGTTCAAAGGGACCTGGCGTCTGAAGAAATATGGAACGATTGCTAATGCATTGAGCTCCATCAATGTATTACAGCTGATTTTCTGCAAATGTAGCACAAGAGTGTCAAACCTTCTGAGCCAGAAAGGTACAGAAGTGTGTATGTGATTGTGCATATAGGCTTATATGCACACAGCCCATTTAAAGGGATTTAAGCCAGCAAAGGCGGCTTAGAGGCAGTTACATGGAAATATATTCTATTGAAATTAGTGAGATGTGTTTGCAAGAAATTGTCTTTAGGATCAACATAAGAGACCTGTACTCCCCACCCATTCTCTTTTCCATTCTAATTTCTCTGCACATATTATGGGGGTAGCTGTTCTGCAAGTCGGAATGAGGTGGTGGAGGATCTATGTGTTGCAATAGGCATGCAGTTGCTGCCGACAAAGAAACGTCTGTGTCTGTCTTGCCCCTTACCCCATGATTACGTGTTCCTTTTTAACTGGATAACAGTGGCACAGCAAAACACGCAATAATATTATGCTGAGCTCTGGGTTGGTCAACCTGGATGGCCTAAAGGGGGATAGGGTTGCTGGCCCACTCTGCAGGGGCAGGGTATCCCTTGCCCCCCCCTCCTGTCTCCGACTGCCACTTGGAACAGTGCTAGGGGGAAAAAAATGGCCATCAGGACAATGGTGTGATGTCACTTTCAGGAAAACTCACTAGTCCTCTCTAGGAATCTCTGGAACCTCTATAGTTTTACCATAGAATTCACAGTGGTTCACAGAGAGGTACAATGTCAATTCTGAGTTTTTCTGGAAGTGACATCACTCTGGAGCCAATAGCCATACCCCCAAACCATGGCCGGCAACTAGGGTTTCCAGGTCTCCCTGGCAACTGACAGGAGGGTGGACTTAGTATTTACAGGGCTTTATTTTCTTCTGGAAGTGGTGCCATTGTATTGGCTGCAAAAGTGTTCCCATGCTTTGTGCAGGGCCAATTCTTTTAACAATCAGACTGTTGGAGGCCAAAATCAACCCCGTGGGTCTCATGGCCAGTGTGATGATGTCACTACAGGAAGTGATGTCATGTCTGGCATGTTTGTCCAGGATGCCTGCCAGTGGTGGACAATCACTAGTCAGTTTGCCATCTCCCACTGATTGCCAACGATCAGCAGGTAAAGGGGCAAATTTCTAGGAGTTTGCCCATTACTGGCAGGCATCTGGGAACTCTACTAGTAACCCCAAAGGAGGAGAAAGACGCATGGCTGCTTTCGGGGGGCATAGCTGTGGTGGGGAGAATCCTCCCTCAGAATTAATGCTATGTTTGCTTGGTCCCATGGCCCTGCTTTTGCCTCTTTGGAGAGGCAACAGTGGACTAGAGCTGCCACTGCAAGAATGAAGTTTCAAAATTGAATTGTTGGGATTACCTGGCGCTCATAATGCTCCTGATACTGGAGTAAGCAAAGAGTGGATGGCAGCAGGAACCCTCAACAGGAAACTTCGCATTTCCAATTAACTCTGATTCAAGGACAACATACTTTAAAAATAACATGTAGAAGACACTTGGTATCCGGTTCCCAAACTGAAGCCAGTGTGGTATAGTGGTTAGTGCTAGACTATGAACCGGATTCAAATCCCCACTCCACCATGAAGTTTTCCTGGTGATCTCGACCCCTTCACTCTCAGCCTAATCTACTTCACAAGGTAGAACGAGGAAGGGAAGAACCATCTATGTGGCCCAGAGCTCCTTGGAGGAAAAGCAGTGTGAAAATGAAGCCGATAGATAGAACTTCTTCTGTAAGGCATCTTCTCCATTCATTCTGCTCCCATGTAGGTTCGATGCGGAGCTGAGAGAAAGGCCAGGAGAGTAAAACACTTGTAACTCTCAAGGTATTTTATGCCTCCGAACATGGTGGAGGAAAAAGAGTAGAAAGTGGGCTGGAAAACTCAGCACCTGGAGTCTCCCCTCCCTCCTTCCTTCCTTCCTGAAAGGCCTTCTGCTTCTCTAATCGCCACACAGATGTTTCCTATTTAATCCCCGACTGCAGCGAGCAGCAAATCTCTCTTTGACTGTACTTAGCTTCTGCAATTACCATTTGCACCGTTTAAGACTTCTTTGTCATCCCTGGAAATCTCCATCATTGTCTGTTTCCTTATTTTTACAGACCTAAGGTTGGTTTTGTGTTTATTGTTTATTTACTTCATTTATACACTGCCTTTCTCCCCAATGGAGTCCCAAAGCAGCTGGCATTGTTCTCCTCCATTTTATTCTTACAGCCACCCCTGTGAGATAGTGTAGGCTAGCGGTTAAGTGGTCGGGCTGTAAATCAGCACTCTGCTGGTTCGACTCCCACTACTGCCATGAGCTTTGCAGGTGGCCTTAGTTAGGTCACTCCTCTCAGCCCCAGCTCCCCAGCTATATTGTGGACATAATAATAACACTGACTTTGTTCACTGCTCTGAGTCCGGCACTAATCTGTCGAGAAGAGCAATATATAAGCACAGTTATTATTAAGTGTGTGACTGGCCCAAAGTCACCCAGCAAGGTGTCATGTCTGCATGCCATTCATCCATGCCATTCATGTATTGCCACTGATCTGCCCACTGTATTGATATCCTGTGTGCTTTCATGCCATGCTCATATAATGTATAATCATGCCATCCTTGGCTTGCCTGAAAACGAAAGTACTAATGCCAATTTCTCAGAGAAAGTAGCCAGACTGTTATCTCTGAAAATATGCGGTGCTGGCCTTGCAGCTGGAACTAACAACGTAACCATTTCTCAGGGGACAGAGAAAGACTTTGCTGTCTTTGTAATCTTCTGCTTTTCTCTGTTCAGACTAAGCTATTGTGTTCTCATGGAACTTTTTAGGATTTTTGCGCCTAAAGGCTAACTGCTCAAAGGGAGGGGGGAATAGTACTCCTTATATCAAAGTGCATATGCTTGTTTACTCATTCCTGCCAACCTATCCCATCTATGGATGTACCCATGAACTTAATGGATCTCTTGATAAAGACCTTTTCAACCAATGCACTGGAGTGCTTGCTGTGAGGGGTTTGGGGATCTATCTGCCATGGACTGCCGTCCCTAGAACTGACGCAAGGTCCCATGGCAGAATGGGGATCTGAATCTGGGCTGCCCCAGGGATAATCTGACCCTGTAACAACTGCATCGCATTGCCTCAGTGACTGTGACTGTGTTGCTGTTGTGAATCCAGTCCACCAGCTTTTAAAATGTTTAAACCCTAAAGGACGTAGCAGCCAAAGGTTCGGCTGGTTGATTGAAAGCAATGTGTAAAATTCCAAGCTCCTCTCTCTGACCTAAATCACACACTGTGTAGTGGTCTTTACCACCCTGGTGCCATAGCACACACGTTCCTTGCTTTGAGTACCACAAACAACGCACAGGAACTCTGGGCCCTGTGTGTGTTTTCCTCTATCTGAATTGTCTAACTACTTTCCTTCATTAAAGCCTCCACTTTGTCAACATGAGGAGTCAGAATGTTTGTGAACATTTCATGGCAGCATGAAAGCTCAACTAATCATTAGAAGGGGCTCTCAGATAGGATTTATGCACATGATGGTGTGTGTGTGTGTGTGTGGGAGGGAGTTTTCATTGATATCCTCCATATTGCTGTAGACCTCAGACTTGTCCTACGGTTTGCAAGCTGGCCAGGTCTGGGGTCCTCTAGAGTAGGACCATCAGCTGGGCCAGCTAGGCTTCAGAGTGGAGACTGAACCTTGGAGTTGGAGAACAAGGCTAACACCTAGTGGCCCAGTTGATCCAGCAAAGCAGTTGAGAGCCAGTTTGGTGTAGTGGTTAAGAGTAGCAGGACTCTAATCTGGAGAGTCAGGCTTGATTCCCCACTCCTCCGCTTGAAGCCAGCTGGGTGACATTAGGTCAGTCACAGCTCTCTCGATTGTTGTTTTTGTTATGCTCTTCCTGCCCCCCTGTGATGCAGAAGCTCTCTCGGTTGTTGTTGTTGTTGTTATGCTCTTCCTGCCCCCCTGTGATGTAGAAGCAGCATGGGCGGGGGTTATTTTGGTTTGCAGTGGCAGGGGGAGGCAGGGAAGTCACATTCTGCAAAGGAAATACCTTCCAGTCAATCCATGCCTAAGAGAAAGATTTGGGTAGCAGCGTTACAAGAGATGGATCAAGTGTATCTGGGCAATTGTCCACAGGATACCTCTGTTTTCTTGCCTTTGAGGGTTCCCTGAACAAGGCTGGATCTGTAGCCATTTTCAAATGTTTGGTTGCACCAACCACACTTAGGAGGACAGCATGCTGCTCTGCGACTTTCCCAATATGCAGTTACCGTTTTGTGTGAACAGGGCAAAGCGCGTGTGTTTTTCCATGCATGTTTTTCCATACTTCACTATGCATGATTCTGTACCCTCAACATTGTTCCATTTGGGCGTACCAAAGATGACAGCAAGTGTGTCACCCTTGATGCACAAAATGGCATGTGTGCATAGTGGAAGGATTACGGGTAGCACACGTCTCCATTTTCTGGGTCTAGTGTGCCAAAAGCAAATATTTGAAAAGGGCTTCAGCAGTGCCAGTGGAGGTTTCTGCAACACCTGTCGATCCACTGATGATGTTGAACCTGATGCAGTGTAATGAAGCTCCTCATAATTTTGTATATACCATTTTATACTCTGTCCTCTTCAAATTTATCCCTTCTGCCAGCTTAAAACTGGATCTGGGGGTTAATATTCTCATACAAGGGTCATTTCTTAGTTCATTAAAAAGACACATGGAAGCAGCCCGAAGTTGCTGTTAACAGCTGAGAATACCTTTATGCCTTCCATGTTCTGCCCCCAAATTGCAAGGCCGCGATTAGACAAATGCACATTCTATACCACTTGCTGTGCTATGGAATGCAATAAATACTTGTAGATCTCATTTAAACCAAAGCATTAAGAATGTGGCTGAGACTACAAAGAATGGGCAGTGAGGGGCAGAAGAAAGTGGTGTAGGTGCAGAGCAACCCACGTCTTTGGCTGTGATTTTGCGGACACTCGCCTGAGTAAGCAGGATTGGACTGGGAAGTTAAATAGCCCTTAAACAAGCTGATCCAGGCAGCGCTACAGGGTCTACCTTGGCTGCAGTACTGGTGTTGATAGGTGGTATCACACCCACCCCAGCGGCCCATTTCCTTACAGCGACTAACCATCTAAATGCACTGATGGGGAGTGGGGAGGACAGACCAGTATCTGGGTAGCACTGCAAAATAATCCCCAAATGCACGTTCCTTCTTCCCGCCAATGGAGTTAAACAAATGTTTCCAAAGCTGATAGGTGGGGAGGGACTTCCCTTATGAGGTAGTGCTGAAAAAACACACTCATGTGCATTGCGCACATCCCCCCTTCCCACCAACTGAGTTAATTAGATGGTGTAACATAATGGCTCTCTCCTCAGGGGATCCGATTGGTGAATGCCGTTAAGGAAAACAAAACCCTGCTGTGCCAGCTTGTCTACTGCCGCAGCTGTGCAGTAAGCGCCAAAACAAAACACACAAACTTTTTGTGGGAGGGCGTCATTATAACTTGGTTTCCTGGATTTGGTTCACCATTCTGGAAGCCACTTTAACGAAACAAAGCAGTGATTTCCATAGAAAATAGACATTTCTGCTCATTTGTTTTGTTTTGCACACCCCGAGTGCTGAGCCTACATCCACTTCTCATTGTCTCCTTGATTCAGCTTGCTCCAAGATGTCAGCAACCCATCAGGAACTTTGCCAGTTAGCTAAAGCGCCAATTCACCCCAGAATAAACTCTATCGATCACAGTGGGCCATACTTCAGAGTGGCCATGCCAAGTATTGCACTGCATGGCCCGCTTCAAGCATGCACAACTTTGTGCTGGTAGGAAGCCATTTGGGAGAACATGTTCTCGCAAAGTTTGTACCAGTACTCCTTCTGATTATGATCCAAACCACTGGGGCAAAAGGATGGGTCTGGAATATAAGTGATCAGATTTTCTAAAAGAATAACAGATACTGCATGTGGGACCTGATTTAGAAGCAAAGTGGCGGTGGTGGGGGCGGGGGCTGTCATTCTCTTTTCCGTTTTTAACAGGACTGATGATAAGATGAAGAGGGTAAGAGTTTTGATGGGTCAAAATGAAGTGCTGCCTTAATTTACATCCAGGCCCAGTTGGAGACTTCAGTGTGAATTGCACAACTGGCAAAATTCAACAATGATTGTAGCCATAATGACTCTGGGCAATGAGTGGTGAGAAGGGAATATTCTGTTACTGGCAAGTTTTATTAGGCCCATTTATTCTTCGGGCTGGATGTTAAAAATAAATTGAAGGGAGACATTTTGGGGAGATAGTATGGTATTAAATCCTGTCTGCAATTTCAATCTTAAGATAATAATGGGGAGATAGTTTGCAGACTAATTAGGATCGTTTCCACATGGGGTTTTTTTCCCCTGCATGGACAGCAGGAAGCCCCCAAAGTAAAGGAGAACATTCATACAAATTCCGGGCATAATTCATCCCTTTTTTTCCTTTTGACTACAGAAAAAATGCACATGAAGACACATGAAGCTGCCTTATATTGAATCAGACCTTTCGTCCACCAAGCTCAGTAGTCTCTCTACTCTGGCAGCAGCTCTCCAGGATTTCTAGTAGAGGTCTTTTACATCACCTTTTATCTGGCCTTTTCCAACTGGAGATGCCAGAGATTGAACCAGGAACTTTCTGCACGCAAAGCGGACGTTTTCCCACTGAGCCACAGTCCTTTCCTATATATAGATCTCACTTTCTCCAGTTTAAAAAGAGAGCTGCAGGGTGGCTGGAGATGGAGCTGCCACTAAAAAGGGGGTGGAGCTAAACTCACTTTCAAAATGGCACACGGCTGCTTGCTATTGGCCCCTCCCTTAGCCCTGTGAAGGGCTTAATGTCTACTTTCTCTGTTGAGCTGTGTTGTAGTGGTCCAGTGTGGCTTGGTGGGGAAAGACAAATGGAGATGATTGGGAGGGGTTCCGGGCACGATGAGGGAAATGGAGGAGGGTCAAAGGTGGGGACAGGGGAGCAGGGATTGACGTGAGAATGGGGTGAGTGTGGTGACCATTTCTGCCTAGTCTCATATTGCTTCTTGTCAGGACTGGATCTAGTGTTACCGGTGCCCAGGGCAACCCAAGTCCCGGCATTGTGTGATGACATCACTTCTGTGACATCATCACACAGGGGCGGAGCATGCCACCAGCGGAGTGGTGGCAGTGCGGGCAGATGGGAGGCCGCCCATGCCATTTGCTGAGGGGAGCGGCCAGTTTGCCACATGCTCCCTGTCCTGCAGGGCAGGCGACTGGCGCGAGCAGCTGGCAGCTGTGCCCAGCATCCCCTCTTTGGTGGCGCCAGGGGCAGACTACCCCCCTGCCCCCTGTCAATCCAGCCCTGCTTGTTGTTGCATTTTCATACCCCTCCCCCCCATATGAAATCAGCTTTAGTTAGAATGATGCAAAAAATCTGAAGATACTTTGAGGCATGCAAGGACTGAGGTGCAAACGGAATCTCTCTCTTTAGATATATATAAGAAGCTTCAACAGCATCTGTCTGTGTTGACAGAGATCGTTTTTAAGGCCAAGAAACAGAAGGGGATCCAAACTTGGTAAGGCTCATGTCTATATTAGCAAAAACTGGAAATTAAGTTTAGGACATGCACTGGAAAGGGCCGTGGCTCAGGGTTGAAATACACATTACTAAGTATCTAGGGATGCTCAAGTACAGGAGCATATGTGTTCTTGCTTGACGAGTGACTGCATCTGCAAGTGATTCCAGAGGGCAAAGCGCCATTTCAGCTCTGTTTTTGCTGCAAGAACAAGGACTGTAGGCTCCTTTGACTTGCCGATGTGCATTCCTTTAAAGTGTGAGAAAGTCTCAGATCTGCAATTCAATGAATGGATGTGGGGGAAACTGGGATACTTTTAACAGTTGAGGAAGAACTGATATCGAATGTGTGAATGTACTCACGTGGAGCAAATTGAAGTGGAACTGAGCAAGTGCAAGGAAAGTTGGAGAGGGGGGGGGGCACATGAAATAAGGACCACTTGAGCATCCCTAAGTACTTTGTAACAAGTATTTCCACCCTATGTTGTAAAGTATCTGTTTTTCATGTATAAGGTTCCAGGCTTTCCCTCACATCTCCAGTTAATGGGAGCTGGTAGTAGAGGATGTGAAAGACCTCTCCTGAGACCCCAAGTAGACCAGTCTGAGCAGACAAGACTAACCTTGATGGACCGTACTGAATTAGTCAGTATGAAGCAGATTCAAGTGTTCATGTGTGTTCAAAATGTCTTAGCGGGCCGTCCTCCTGACACAACAGATTTCACATGGTTAAAGAAAAAAAGAGGAAGTTATTCAATTTGTTAGCTCTGGGGCTTGTGGCTATTTCCCCCAATTTCATGTAGCATGACTGAACTGCCATAAATTGATTCATCTTTATGACAAATAATGACCTACATAATGCACAGCTCTTCTTTTTTTATATATTTTCATTTGTTTTGCAGCCAGACCTCCCGAGTCTATTTCACTTAGGCCCTGGATCTGTTTCCATCTGACGTTGCAGCTGTACGGCTTCTAAGTTTGCATTTAAAGGATGGGCAAACAGAAGCAGATGTTTTGTAACTTGCAGTGGTATAAGCTGTTTGAGCTACTGGTTCTGGCTGATTTGCGGAGCCCCAAGGGGATTCAGGAGTTGTGAGAAACTCTCAGCTGCGAAAAGATGCAACCCAGCAATCCCCCACCCCCCACTCCCAGCTAGGTCCTGAGGGGGGGGGGGGGGAGGACTAATTTCAAGTATCACAAATTTTTCTTCCTCTTTCTTTCTCTTCATTACTTTTTGAGGATGGTTTGGCTAAACAAATGTTTACCATTAGAGACAAGTTGTGGGGGTTTGCCATTTTTAATAACAACAACAACAACATATGATTTATATACCGCCCTTCAGGGCAACTTAACACCCACTCAGGGCCAAACTACAAGTGACGAGTGACACTTGAACAGCAAGTGTATTCCTCCCTATTCACTTGCCCTCCACTTAATTCACTCGCCATTCAAGTGTCATTCGTCTCTTGTAGCTTGGCCCTCAAAGTGGTTTACAAAGTGTTTACAAAGTATGTTATTATTATCCCCACAACAAACACCCTGTTATTATTATCCCCACAACAAACACCCTGTGAGGTGGGTGGGGCTGAGAGAGCTCCAGGAAGCTGTGACTGACCCAAGGTCACCCAGCTGGCTTCAAGTGGAGGAGGGGGGAATCAAACCCGGTTCTCCAGACTAGAGCTCTGCCGCTCTTTACCACTACACCCAACTGGCTCTCCTATGTAAGGAGTCTCAGATCAGCTTCCAGTCACCTCAATCACCTTCCCATCCTCTCCCCACAACAGATACCCTGTGAGGTAGGTGATGCTGAGAGAGCTCTGAGAGAGCTGTGACTGACCCAAGATCTCCCAGCTGGCTTCAAGCAGAGGAGTGGGGACTCAAACCCGCTTCCCCAGATTACAGTCCAGCCACTCTTAACCACTTCGCCAAACTGGCTCTCAGATATTTTAAATATTATGGTAACCCGATTGATTTGGTACCCACAAAGCATTTAAAACAATTCCATCCGTACATATGTATGACTCCCTTAGGCTTTCTAATAATCATAACAATGATTGGATTAGTCTATTTATTTAAAACATTTCTGTGCCACCTTGTTACGCAAATAGGATCCCCAAGGGGGCGAACATCCAAACTTCTGTGTGGTTTTCATGCATATGTCACAGTTTTATGTGAAGTCTTCCAGGTATTTCACACCTATCTTTGTAATGGATCGAGCGGGGCACAAGTTTGCCCTAATGAAGCAAACAGTACTGGCCACTGTCTGAGGTTGGGAACATGAGGCATAGCAAAGAATTAAATTATCCTCCCCCAAAGCACTATGGCCATGATATTAATCAAGCCACTCCTGGCTGATATTTAGCAATAACTATTTGGGTTTGGGGCAAGCATACCTTCAGGTACTTCCATATGAACCTACCCAGGGGTCATTTCGTAGAAAAAGAGCTGCAGGAACTCATTAGCATAACTCATTAGCATATGCCATGTCCCTGACCTCACCTATCCTGGCTGTTTGGGACCCAATCCTGGCCATTCAGGGCCGAAATTGGGCCCAAAATGGCAAAAGGGGGCTGAAAAGGGGCCCCAAAGGGTCAGAATTGGGCCACTGCTGAGCAGGAGAGTGATCCACCACTGATAAGAGGCCCGATCCTGGTGGTTTGGGGAGCAATCCTGGCTATTTTGGGCCCAATTCAGGCCAAAACGGGCCCAAAATGGCCAAAAATCAGGTGGGCGGGGCCACCTGACATGTGACCTCTTTGGAGAACTACCAGAACTGCATTCCTGCATGTTCCCCCTCAAAATGAGCCCTGAACCTACCTGACCACTACTATTATCTTCTGAGGTCCCCCTACTTCAGGTGTCCCACCTTCTGAGGTAAGCTGGCTGGCAATCTGAGACAGGGCCTTCTTGGTTGTGGTATTCTGGATGACTCTGATCAGCATGATTCAGAAATACATGTGCACTTAAGAAGCCCTAAGCATCTAGTTAGCTTCCCTATATCAAATCATTTAACTCCTGGCACGAAGTACACCACAAACAAACATTTTCAGTTCATTACAGGGTATTGAGAGCCAGTTTGGTGTAGTGGTTAAGAGCGGCAGGTCTCTAATCTGGAGAGCTGAGTTTGATTCCCCACTCCTCCACTTGAAGTTAGCTGGGTGACCTTGGGTCAGTCACAGCTTCTCGGAGCTCTCTCAGTGCCACCCACTTCACACACAGTAATTGTGGAGATAATAATAACTTATTTTGTAAACCACTCTGAGTGGGCATTAAGTTGTCCTGAAGTGATAAGACATTTTGGAGGTCTTTCATTCATAGGCGACTTGACGGCACATAACACACACAACAACATTCAATTTATATACTACCCTTCAGGAATGTTGTTGTTGTTGTGTGTTATGTGCCGTCAAGTCACCTCCAACCCATGGCAACCCTATGAATGAAAGACCTCCAAAATATCCACTCATTAACAGACTCACTCAGATCCTGCAAACCGGAGGACATGGCTTCTTTTGAGTCAAGCCATCTTGTTTTAGGGCTTCCTCTTTTCCTGCTGCTTTCCACTTTTCCTAGCCTTATTGACTTTTCCAGAGAATATTGTCTTCTCATGATGTGGTAAAAGGTAAAAGTAGTGCAAGAACCAAGTCATTACTGAACCATTGGGGGGGGGGGACGTAGCCTTGTGATGCAGAGTGGCAAGCTGCAGTACCGGCTCAAGGTTGACTCAGCCTTCCATGGTCGGTAAAGTGAGCACCAGTTTCCTGGGGGTAAAGTGTAGATGATTCAGGAAGGCAATGGCAAACCAACCCGTAACAAAAAGTCGGCCAAGAAAATGTCGGATGCGTTGTCTCATGATGTGACCAAAGTACAATAGCCTTAGTCTTGTCATTTTATCTTCTAAGGAGAATTCAGGCTTGATTTGATCTAGTACCCACTTACTTGTCTTTTTGGCTGTTCATAGTATCCGCAAAACTCTCCTCCAGCACCACATTTCAAATGAATCAATTTTCTTGTTGTTGTACACAAATAATACAATTACAGAATCTATGATTATTCAGCATTATTAATATTAGCTCAATCAGCAGAAAATCAGAACATCCATTATAACGACATACATCATTAAAGGAGAGCAATTACGAGTCGAAGAAAGTATCTTACCCCAAAATAAGCAGGTCACAGTCAAAGAGCCCCTTCTAGGAAGAAGCTCCCAATCAATTCAGCTTCTCATATTTATAGCATTTCAAATTAACACCCCCGTCAATGACTAACTGTCCCACTACTCACATTCTTGGCAAACTAATTATCTTACAACTTCAAACACCAGACAAGGCTATCTAGCTTTGAAACATCTTAAAATCTGCCCTGAGCCTGCTGGAAATGTGGGGAGGGCGGAATAAAAGTCGAAGAAAAATAAATAAATAAATAAATAAATAAATAAATAAATAAATAAATAAATAAATAAATAAATATTTTTCACCTTCCTCTGTGTTCGTAAAGACACCAGAAAAGGTGAGTGCCCAGTCCCCCCCTCCCACCAGAAGAGTAAGCAGACCTGGCAATCCTAGATAGGATCTGGGATCTTCTTTAATGCTAACAATACATATATCTTTATATATATATCCACATCTCAGACCCCTGGAAGGTGCTTTGAGATTCTTCCCAGAAAAACCTCCTCTGAAAATTCTAAGCTATGATGTTAGGAAAATGCCTCTCCCAGAGGAAGGTGAAGAATTGTTTTTTGTCATTTCTGACCATCCATGAGAGAATGTGAAGTAGCGGAGAATTGTTTAAAAAGCCATTAGAAGCTGATGGTTCTATTTTTAAGGGAGAATATAGCACTGAGCAAACCAACTTCAGAACTATTTACAATCAAATTTTCTGCTGGCGGAAAGTAATTCAACTTCTGCTCTTTGGAATCGTAGAAACGGGGAAAGAAAAAGGCCTTTCAGGTGATCCGGGATGTCTCTTGCCAATACAAGCTTGCTCCTCTGCGGCTCGTTCACATCCATGAATGCTTTGTCCAGTCGACTTTAGACTAACTCCTGCGATGGGCTTTCCGTCGTCTCCCTTGAGAACTTGCTCCATTTATTCACCACGAGCCTGCTGTATGGATTTTTCTTTAAAAGTATTATATTTATGTTCATCGACAAATCAGGCCACTCACGTTGATCTGCTAGCCTTAAACTTCGATGAATCTCTTGATTATTTCTGGAAAAGCTTTGAAAGTAAAGAGCCTCCCTCCCGCCTCCGCGCTAGTGTCTCTACTTCCCTCGGTAGTAGTGAGCTATTGCTGTACCATGTCTCTGGGAATGTCTGTGCAGTATAACCACCATAGCTCTAAAAAAAAATACTTCTGTAATCTGAAAATTTCTGTTTGACAACAAATAAGTCCAGTCAGAAGTTGGATGACTGGATAAGACTTTCCACAATAGTGAGATGGGAGTCAAGATAGTTATTCTTTAGAGAATTAACCTGAAGGGAAGTGCAACAGAACCTCTGTTTGCCTCTGTTTTGCGTGTGCGTAGATTTTGCCCCACTTTCGAAGCACTCTGTAGTCTCGACACAATATGCAAATATTCTCAAGTCGTGTACAACATTGGGGACAGTGTTACACCTATGGCCCTGACCTCTTGCTGCACCCAACCACTTGTGGGAGGCCCCATATGAACAGGGTTCTATACATGTAAACCTTGACAGGTAAGCAAGGTAGAGGACAAGTTTACGGATAATACCAGATCATTCAGGATGGTTAAACCAGGGTTCCCCAACAAGATGCTTGTGTGCCGCATGGTACCTGGTAATATTTTCCCTGGATCCTGCCCGGTTTTTCAGAAAGTGAGCAGGGCCTTTTTAAGTCAAGGCTTATTATTGGCTGCCCTCATTCATATCAATGGATTTTCCATGAATGCAATTGCAACAGCAGTCACTGGAAGGTCAGGAGGACGAGTAAGCAGCACCCATGCCTGTAGTTCCATTCCCCCTTCAGGCTTTTTCTTCTTTTTATTTCCCCTTCTCTCTCCCCCTGACCTCTCAGATTTTCCTTCATTCCTTTTTATTTCCCTTCTTTGATTCTTTTTCAAAGTGAAGGGAAAGGTATTACATCCCCTGCAGGGTGTTGCGCTCTGCAGACAAGCAACTCCTGGTGGTCCCCCGGCCCAAATGACATCCGTCTGGCCTCAACCAGGGCCAGGGCTTTTTCTGCCCTGGCCCCGGCCTGGTGGAATGCTCTTCTGCTGGAGATCCAGGCCCTGAGGGCCCTGTTACAGTTCCGCAGGGCCTGTAAAACAGAAATGTTCCAATGGGCCTTCGGCTGAATGCCAGAGGGTGTCCTCCTTCTTCCATCTAAGACCACCACTTTTTCTGGGGCTGCCCTCAGCCATCCGCTATGCCCATATATGGACTCCCAATATTCATTTAAATAGCCTGCTCCTGGACTATTTTAATGACTTTTTAAAAAGTTATTACTGATTTTATGGTTTTGTGACTTTTAATGTATTTTTTTAATGTTGTTAGCCGCCCTGAGCCCATCTGTGGGGAGGGTGGGGTATAAATCAAATAAATAAATAAATATTATGTTTGGCTCTGCTTCCCGAGGCAGCCATTTTGGGTTTGGCTTCACCTCCTATGGAAGCCATTTTGTGGTGGCGTTCACCACCCCCTCTCAAAATTGCACAGGTGCCCATAGATGCAAAAAGGCTGGTGTAAACCAACGCAGATAGTGAATTTCCTGCCAGTAATGATTGTTATGAGCAGAGATGACGTTCAAAGGGGATCTGAGAGGAAAGGTCGATCACGGGCTACTAGCCATGATGGGAAGCACCATATTCATAGGCAAGAAATCACTGAATGCCAGTGCTAGAGAGGAATCCTTTGCCTTTCCAACTTGTTTTTTGGCCCTCCAGGGCAACTGTTTGTATTATGTACTGAGCCTGGTGCTCAGAATGATCACAGCCCAAAGTGATTTCAGCCCAAACAGGGATCTTTATTGCCAACCATAACAGACAGAAGACAGCAGACTACACACACTATGGACCCTCTCTGTTAAGCAGAACAGAAGCCCTCAATATATACACATAAACCCCTCCCCAAGAATAGGCAGTAACCAATAGGAACATGTACTTTAGAATGCCATCTTTTGCATGAACTATATACAATGTATTATATAAGCAGGCCAGTGATTGGTCTTTATTACTCAGGACCAATTGGCTGCTGCCTATGGAATGTAACCAATGAAGTGCAGGCAAATGTAACCAATGAGAATGCAGGCATTAGGAACCTTGACATAACCTGAAGCTAAGCTCAGGGCCAAACTACAAGTGACGCCTGACACAGGTTGGACACTTGTCAGCTTCCCTCAAGTTTTGGTGGGAAATGTAGGCAGCTTGGCAGAATGTTGGGCAAGTGACAGTTGAAAAATCCATTGGACAGCAGGCGGAGAGCCAATCTGCAAGACCAGGATGCCTACATTTCCCATCAAAACATGAGGGAAGCTGACAAGTGTCCAACCTGTGTCATTCGTCACTTGTAGCTTGGCCCACAGTGCATAACATTCAATACAGTAAATACTTTAGAGGCCTTGCTCGGCGTAACTCAAACCAATACATAACAGTTTGGCTGCTGTGTGAAACTCAATGCTGGACTCGATGGACCTCACAGCATCATAGGGTTGGAAGTGACCACTAAGGTCATCTAGTCCAACCCCCTGCACAATGCAGGAAATTCACAACGATCTCCCCTCCTCACACCCCCAGTGACTCCTGCTCCATACCCAGAAGATGGCAAAAAACGGTCAGGATCTCTAGCCAAACTGGCCTGGGGAAAATTGCTACCTGACCCCAAGGTGGCGATCAGCCTTACCCTGGGCATGTAAGAAGGGGTAGATCAGACCTCAGTTTGATCTAGCAGGGCTCTTCTTATGTTTGGTATCCCGCAAGGCAAGTCTTCCCAGTGTATTGGAGCCTTCAGGATGGATTGAGTTAAACATGTAAATCACATATTCAAAGAAGACAGCTGGTTGTTGGCGCCTCTGCAGACTTGATGATTCAAGGCAGAGATATTAGTTCAGGTGACGGCGGGGCTCTGATTGAATGAACCTTTGAGGTCCAAACCTGAAGCCGTTCAGCAAAAAGGATGTGCTGAAAATCTTTCGTGGGGATTTGAGCATCTTGGCAAGGAGCTGAGGGGGCCATAATGATATGTTTGCTTATCATCCACTTAACCTGCCTCACATCTCTCTAGGCCTACATTGTCACCTCGGGTCAAAACTATTTTGGATGGCTGTAACTTGCGATAAACACATGCTTGGCAAGGCTAGCGAGATGCATTCGACGCGCTGCCTTATTATCATTAACATGTGTTTGGGCAGGTGGGGGGAGATAATTCCGACAAGTGAGGAGGAAAAGTGTGTTATATGGAACATGATTTAAAAAAAAACACCCTCTTTCGCAGGCGTCAAACTGCAGTGCTTATGCGGCAAATATTTGCTTTGGGAGATTGAAATCCGTCACCGGTTTCACGTTTAATGGAAGAACCAGTAGTCTTAGTACAGTGCTTCGAGGTACAGGCATTTCTTTATCTGAGGTGGGCGCTAGGCTGCACTCTGATCCAAGGCCGGGAAGTTACAGGATCACGGCCTAGGGTTGCCAGGCAGCAAACTTGCCTGCCATTGTCATTTACAGGCCAGACCACAATTCTGAATTAAGCGTTGGTTAAATTTGGGAAGCCCGTACTGCACATTCTTATCAGGTCAGATGGCCCGTTTACATTTCCCCATGTGATTTGCACATGTGGTCCAATAGGCATAATTTTCTCCAGTGCTGTATAAAGGCAACACCCAAGTCAGCATTGTGCCTTGGAGACAAAGAGTGACAAACAGTAGCTCAATCCAGCAAAGTGTATTTACAGGCATGGGAAGAAGTTCCCTGATCCACCGGCTTCCCCCTCCCTTCCAGTAGATAAACAGGGGGCCAATCAGGATCAGACCCCACTCTTGCCAGTTATTTGAAGGCAAAAACACTCCCTCCCCCTTGAGTAGTGTGCATACAGCAAGCAGGGATGTTTGCAGGCAATTCCCTTTCAACAGCCAGCTTGCTAGCCAATTTGAATTGGTGCCATGAATTAGGGTTGCCAACCTCCAGGTGGGGCCTGGAGATCTCATAGCCTGATCTCCAGACTACATAGATCACTTTCCTGGAGAAAATGGCTGCTTTGGTGGGTAGCTTCTGGCATCACACCCAACTGAGGTGCCTTCTCTCCCAAAACTCCACCTTCCCCGAAAGTTCCACCCTCACATCACCTGGAATTTCACAACCCAGAGTTGGCAACCCTAGACCATGTGCAAGCTACACAAAGAAGAAAAAAATCTGAATCAGCTCGCACGTAGGTCATTTAAAGGGATAAAAGCTTTTCTCCATTTCAGTATAATGTGAAGTTATCCCTTCAATGGTCATTGAAGGGAAATATAGAAAGATCCCCTGCGAGGACAGACGCTGCCATTGTTCCATTGGTGAAATGGAATCACTTATTCATATGTTCTTTCGCTGTCCTTTCCATCAAGTTTATAGGGACAAGTTTATTTCCCCACTCTTAGACACACCATTTGCAGAAGCAAATAAGGCCTGCCTGGAGAAACTCCTAACTGATGAAAATACAACTATCTCCAGGCAAATAGCCAAATTCTGTCTCCATTTGGTTAAATTCCATAATAAGAAGTATGGCCATACATAGTCTGTCCTGATCTTTTTAAGATTTTAACTATGGCCATTTCCACACTACTCACCTTCTTCCGGAACGAGGCCGAACATCAAGAAAAAAACGCGGAAGATAGCGTCTTCTCGTGCGAGTTTTGCACAATGTTGCACAAAGGCCTATTTTAATAGGAAAAGGCCTATTTTAATGTCAATATTTGAAATATTAGAATTACTGCGGTTCCCAGAGAACTATATACATTTGAAGATAAGATTTTAAATGCTAAATGTATTTTTCTATGTCCTTCTACACTTTAATGCTGGAATTAATTATTCTACTGACTGTTAAGGACGTATTGCCATTGTAATGGTCTCTGACCGCAAATAAATTCAAATTCATTTCAGTATCTTGTGTGTGCTAGTCTAGGTCAGGCCCACATTTGGGGGACGCATAAGGAAATATTCCCTTTGAGTGGCCTGCTTCGCTCCGAAACAGCCCTTCTGCTTCATTTAAAGGTGATGCCATCCAGGCTTGCAAGGTTCCTGCTGGTGGCCAGGCATCCCCTGCCACCAGCAGGTGCTTTCGGCTGCCACCCAGTTGGGCAGTGGCAGAAAAATAAGAGAGGAAATGGGGGGGAGCAAGCTGCATCCCACTGTAATAACATCACTCCCTGTGTGCCCAGAAGTGACAACAGCATCTTGCCGGGGATGTCATTACATTGCATACAACCAGGGCTTATTTTGAGGGGGAACGTGCCGGAACACAGTTCCGACAGTTCCCCAAAGAAGTCACATGGCAGGGGCCCCGCCCACCTGACTCTCAGCCATTTTGGGCCAGTTTTGGCCTGGATTGGGGCCGAAACGGCCTGGATCGGGCCTCTGACGGGTGGTAGATCACTCTCCCACTCAGCAGTGGCCTGATCCTGACCATTTTGGGCCCCTTTTTGGCCATTTTCAGCCCCTTTTTGCCATATTGGGCCCAATTTTGGCCCTGAATGGCCAGGATTGGGTCCAAAACAGCCAGGATAGGTGATGGCAGGGGGGGTGGCATATGCAAATCAGTTATGCCAATGACACACTTCCGCTGATGTCGAGGGGTGTGGCATATGACAATGAGTTATGCTAATGAGTTATGCTAATGAGTTCCTCCAGCTCTTTTTCTACGAAATGACCCCTGCATACAACACCTCATAAGTGTCCTGCCAGTTGGCAACCTTGATTTAGGCACGGCACAACTCCTGTAGGCACCTCTCCTGTCTTATGGGGAGGTCATATCTGTTTATTCAGGGCCAAGCTACAAGTGATGAATGACACAGGTTGGACACTTGTCAGCTTCCCTCAAGTTTTGATGGGAAATGTAGGCATCCTGGTCTTGCAGCTGTAATGGAGAGCCAAGCTGCCTACATTTCCCATCAAAACTTGAGGGAAGCTGACAAGTGTCCAACCTGTGTCAGGCATCACTTGTAGCTTGGCTCTGACTTAATACAAAAACAGAAAGCTGGGGAATGTGGGAGCTCTTGCAAAACATATCTAAAGGGACTTGCACTTCTTTGGCCTGGGTCCAGAAGCTCTGGGATCAAACCAGAGTTTCTCAGCTCAGGAGCTCTGTCTATCTCTGTTCCTGAAGCTTTAACATTTAGCTGTCAGTTGCTTTTATTTTTTGAATATTTTTATTCCTCTTTCCTTAAAAAAAGAAAAGGAAAACTTGGTGGCTAGCAAAGCCAATGGTTAAAAAATCATAAAAACTCAAGGGGACACGATAAACATCACACCACAAATAAAGCTTGCTCTCTGCTTGATCCAGGTGCAGCCCTTAACGAAAAACAGGTAGGTTTTCCATCACCGTGCCACTTGCTTAGCTGCCTCATGAAAAATTCCGCCTCACTGGGCATGTGCATTGTTGATATGAAACGAATGAAGATTTGGCCCAGCGCTGCTCTTTGGGACATGGCGAGTTCTTTTTTTTTTTTTGTAAAAGATTTTTATTAGATGGGTTAACATACAATATACATTACTGCATAGCATTAATAACCCCCTTAATTCTTCATATGTTCCCCATCCCCCCCACCTTTTTCTATATTGACTTCCAACAGCACTACAACCCCATTATCTTTCCAAAATTCTAATTCTAATCCTTATTATTATCTGTTAATATTTGTTTTAAAGGTAAAGATTTACACTGTATTAGATCTTGTCTTATTTAGTAATTCTCGAAAGACCATAAATGTCCTTTAACATCCCTTGTTTTTTCCAAATACTCTTTCAATTTCCCCCAGTCCTCCATGAATTCTTTTGGACCATTGTCTCTCAGTTTTCTCGTTAACTTGTCCATTTCTGCCCTGTGCAACAATTTTTGAATCCATTCTTCAACTTCTGGAATTTCTTCTTTTTTCCAATATTGTGCATATAGAGTTCTGGCCACCATTATCGTATAATAAAGTAACACTCTATCTTTACTATTAATATCCTCTAAATGCAGAGATAGCAATAACATTTCTGGATTTTTTACAAAACTTTTTTTAAGTATTAAAGACATTTCAGCGCACATCTTAGACCAGAAGTCCCTAGCCTTTTCACATGTCCACCACATATGATGCAAAGAACCTTCATGCTCTTTACATTTCCAACACTTATTCGATAATTGGTTATTAGCAATAGCTAATTTTTTTCGGCATTAAATACCATCTATATATCATTTTGTACCCATTTTCTCTAATACTAGTACATGTTGAAATTTTAGAGTGTTCTTCCATAAATGTTCGGGACATGGTGAGTTCTGTGGTGTATAGCAACCAGTTTGGGATGGGGAAGTTGGATGCTAAATTTCTTGCTAACTTGTGATTGGGGCATAACTTTACCTCTGATATTGACAAATCAGTTTTTTTGTTATCTGATACTGATTCATTTGTCACTAGCAGAGTATCCCTGTTTGCCTTAGCTGCAAAAAAGATTAGGGCCAAGATTGGTTCCTCAGAAACCTAACTTTTTTCATAACTATCTGGTATTTATTAAGGTCCCATTTTATTTGTATTGTATTTTTATTATTTTAATAACTGCATTTTATGCTTGTAAGATAGATTTCTATTTTTACTGTTCTTAACTTTGAATTGTGACGGCCTTTGGCCATATACAATGAAACCTACTACTATTGCTTTATAAGTTGGATGCTCACTCTGAGCAGCCTTGCAAAGCAGTTGGGAAGCCGCATCACCTGTTCCCAGACCCTGCAGCACAGAGGGCAGTGTGAGGGTGGAAATACATGTTACTGAGTACCTAGGGATGCTCAAGTAAGTTCCTCCTCAACTGCTAAAAGTATCCCACTTTCCTCCTCATCCATTCATTGAAATGCAGATTTTTTTTTTTTAGTTTTGATTTTTTCAGTTTATTTTATTTAACCTGTAAAATACAGATATAATAAATTCGGGTAAACAAACATAACACAGTCATTAATCTGTATGATTAATAAAGCGAAAAATTACCCATCAGATCATAAATATCTAAAACATCAATTAAACTATTATGAACTACCTACCAATGAAGACAATTTATAATACAATCATTTAATACAAATATAACAATCCATTCGCCAAATCAAAACAATAACCGTTTTTGGTAAAAGGGATTGCTTGGCAAAATGTCATATTCCATCAAATAATCAAATATATAGTACCATGTCTGCACAAACTTTTCTACTGAGTTATTATTAGTCGGCATATCTAAATTGACTCAGTTTTGTGCATCTCAGTTTTGTGCATAATTAAATAATCCCAAAGTCGTATCCTCCAGGCATTAGCTGTACGGTACGTCTTAAATGCAGATCTTGACATTTTCTCACACCTTGAAGAAATGCAAATTAGCAAGTCAGAGGAGCCCACAGTACTTGTTCTTGCAGTGAAAACAGAGCTGAATTGGCTCTTTGCCCTCCAGAATCACTTGTAGATGCGATCACACAAAGGGAGCTCCTGTGAAAGCAGCATACACGTGCACCGAGCAAGAGCAGCTTGCACTTAAATTGAGGACTACACATACAGTCAGGGCCAGCGCGTCCATAGAGGCAGGTCCAGCAGCTGCATCAACAGCTGAGGCGCTGGAAGGGGCACCGGGGACGGGGGAGCATGCCGTGGAGCTGGTGGTGGCAGCACTGAAGGGCTGGGAAGCCACCCACACACCACCCTGGCTGCCTTCTGTGCCTGGCCCGCAGGTGCTGCAGCCTCCCAGCCCTCCCGATCATCTGCCCCATGCTGCTGCCACCGCCGCCACCAGCATGCACTCCTGCCCGGGCGCAGCAACTGTGGACCAGGCACAGCTGGCAGTCGGGGTGGTGTGCGGAGCAACTGAGCTGGACGGCTGGGAGGATGCACGCACGCTGTCCCAGCTGCGTGACATCATCACACAGTTCAGGTGTGCCCACATAAGGGCAGCAACAGTGCTGAAAACCTGACACCGGGCCTGCATACAATTCTGCACCAGAGCATCCCTAGGTACTTAGTAATGTGAATTTCCAGCCTGAGTCACACTAAATGTCTCACATATAGATGTGTCCACATGTAAAGTGAGCCCACAAGTTGCAAATGACTTATGGCAATCCCATTAAGGGGGATTCAAGGCAAGAAAGAAGCAGAAGTGGTTTGTCCTTGCCATTCTCTCCATAGCAACCCTAGTCTTCCTTGATGTATGTAGATGCTGTATGTAGATGCTAATCTAATTACTCACTTGGGAAGAAAGCCGTAAGTAGAAGCCATAGCTCAGAGGAAGGACATCAGTTTTGCATGCAGAAGATCACAGATTCAGTCACTTCTACCTGCAGGTGGTAAGTGATATAACAACAACAACAACAACAACTGCACTTATGTACTGCTCTTCTAGACAGCTTAGTGCCTTACCCAGAGCGGTGAACAAGTTATTGTTATTATTATCCTCACAATGCAGCTGGGGATCTGGGGCTGAGAGGCATGGCTTACCCAAGGCCATCTACTGTGCTCATGGCAGTAGTAGGATTTGAACCAGCAGAGTGCTGATTCGCAGCTGAACCACTTAACTACTGTGCTACAGCAGCTCTCCTGAGACCTTGGAGAGAGACTGCCAGTCAGAGAAGACAATACAGATATTGATAGCCTGATGGTTTGGTATAAGGCACGTTCACATGTTCATGCTATCACTTTGCTAATAGATCTAGTTCCAAAGCGGTCATTTTCTCCACCTATTGGTTCCATGTCACCTATGGCGAAAACTCATCTAAAAGGTTAACAAGCGTCATATACCTACCTCTCAGACAGATAAAATTCCTTTCTTCATCTCGCTGCACCTGCAAGAAGTAAAGACCAAGATGCATTAGGGGTATCCTATGGACTGTGATGTGTCTTTGATGTGTTTTGAATGATATTTTGCATTGTTCGGCTGCTTCATATATACTGCTTACTTTTTATAGACATATTTATTGGTCTGCTTAGATTGTGTACTTGCCGGGATATGCGATTCTATATTGTTAGAACCATGATATTTATTTATTAATATTTATTGATATTCATTAGCACTTTGGCACTAGAGCGTTTTATAAATATTTATATATGTAGACCTTGGTTTTTGTTCCCTCAGTGAGAGTTTTTCTCTCTCCTTTGGCTTTGGCTTCTGTTTGAGGGGGCGGGGGTTGCTTCCTCGCTTTATGTCACAATCTGGGGCAGATCTACTGTGAAAGTAATGAAGCTTAAGCTTCAGGGACTCTAATCCTGGAGGGGCCCTGAAGCAACTTTTTTTTATATGAGTGAATTTTGCAACAAAATTGATAGTTTTAAAGTGTTTTTTAAAATTAAAATAAGACTATTTTAGTGACAGAATCATAAGCCAATGAGGTACTTAATATTGACCTTAGAATATGCTCCAATACCAGTTTCATATGTCCTCAAAATGTCCCTATAATTGGTCAAATTTCAAAATTTTCTCAGGGGCTTGCAGCACCTGAACCCCCCGGCTCTTGTCCTATTGTAGCTGGTTGAGAAGGGACCCTCATAACCGTTCAAGCTTCAGGGTCCCAAAAATATAAGTCTGCCACTAGTCACAATAGTGATCGAAGAATAAAAGCGCGTGGCCCTGCCAGCTGTGGAACATGCCCTTAGAGCAGTTGCTATACCTTGTGTTATAGGGAGGGATCCAACTCAGGGCCAAGCTACAAGTGACGAATGACACAGGTTGGACACTTGTCAGCTTCCCTCAAGTTTTGATGGGAAATGTAGGCATCCTAGACTTGCAGATTGGCTGTCCAATGGACTTTTCAACTGTCACTTGTTCAACATTCCACCAAGCTGCCTACATTTCCCATCAAAACTTGAGGGAAGCTGACAAGTGTCCACCCTGTGTTATTTGTCACTTGTAGTATAGCCCTCAGTAAGCAACTTATAGTTTCAGAACGTCCTAGGTATAATCCTCACCCTTTGTGTAAAAGCTCTTGGAGGAAGACTTCTTGAGGAAACCCCGTGGAGCTGCTGCCAGGCAGAGCAGACAGTACCTGCTGAGATGGATCTAGGGTTTGATTCAGTATGAGGCAGCTTTGTATATTCTAATATTTAAACAGAATGGAAAATGTGGCAGCTGTTCTCACTGAGCTCCGTCCCTCTGCAAAGTCTACCCTCCCCAGGCACCGCCATTAAATCTCCGTGAATTTCCCGAGCTGGACTTGGCAGCTCTGCTTGGCCCTAGTAAAATGTACCCCCCACACCCCAACGCTTGGACCTTTCCTTCAGACTGACATGGTACAGCCCAGCCATAGATCAGTGAAAGATCTGATTGCAACATCAGCTCTTGTTCCTACCTACTTCCAAGTTCCCAGAGGTGACTTTTCTTATACCGCCCATCGTGTTAGCAGACTGGCCCTGGATATCAGTCAATCACCCAGACCAGAATCTCTTTGTGTAAATGACAGCTGGGCTTTTCTGGCCCTTTCCATGCCTTTCACCCTTTGTAGAATTCATCTACATTCCCCTTCGATAACTGGGCTTTGAAACTGCTAATTCTTCTCCAACTCCTCTCCGTAAAAGCCGACAATAATATCCTTCTGTGCGTCTTCCTATCTCTGAGCAGACGCTTTCCTCCGCCCCCTCCAGTAAAGGACATTCTCTTATTCTGTGGCTTTCCCCCCTTTTGTTCTTCAGCCCAGACACATTTACAGCAGACACAATAAATATACTGTATCTGTGGACAACTTTCAGCCGCAATTATAATAATCCTTTTGTGTGAGCTTGCCTACAAAAGTCGGTGGCAGGGCAGGCGTACTGTTGTCATCAAAAATGATAGCGGTTGTGGAGGGTTCCTTGTTGCCTCGTTTCTAGCAGTGAGGAGAGCAAAAATACATCTGGTGTCCAAGAACGATAAGCTGTCGTTGGGTATATTATCTCCCCATTTCTGGTGTAACAAGGAAAATCTTTAAATATGCGGCTTTTAGGGTAATGTTGTAACAACTTGGTATGTCTTCCTTTATTGTTCTGAATTTCCTTTCTTGAACACCTTTGTGGTGCAAGCTTCAACTCTTCTTTCAGACCTCTTCCTTCAAGCTTTACACTCAGCTACTTAATTCTTACCCCACAACTGCAGTGAATCTGATATATCCATAATGGTAGGGATGCCCATTCCAGCATGGGAAAATGCATGGCGTTTTAGGGTCATTGTCTAGGGAGGAAGAAGTTTGGGAAGGTGAAGGAGCTTGCCATAGAGCCTGCCTTCTGAAGCTTCCCTTTCCTCCAAGGCAACTGCTCCCTGTAGTCTAGGTTTCAGTAGTAATTCCTGAAAAATAGTAGTAATTCCTGAAAAAATCCAGCCCTCTGGAAATCAGGGGCTTTTAAAGAAGTTGTGGACCTCTCTGCCCCAGGCATTGAGCTATGGGCTAAGCTACACATGACGAATGACACTTGAATGGCAAGTGGATTGAGTGGAGGGCAAGTGAACAGGGAGAAATACACTTGCCATTCAAGTGTCATTCATCACTTGTAGCTTCGCCCTGAGTGTATTCCACTTGTCGTTCACTTGCACTCCACTTGATCAAGTGGAGCGCAAGTGAGGGCCAAGCTACAAGTGACAAGTGACACGTGGCCCTCACGTGTATTCCTCCCTGTTCACTTGCCATTCACTTGCACTCCACTTGATCAAGTGGAGTGCAAGTGAGGGCAAAGCTACAAGTGATGAATAACACTTGAACTGCAAGTGTATTTCTCCCTGTTCACTTGCCCTCCACTTGCCCTCCACTCGATCCACTTGCCATTCAAGTGTCATTCGTCACTTGTAGCTTGGCCCTCTGTCTCTTTTTTGCTTGGTCTAGATGATATGTTAAAATAGTCTAATTTTGCCCCACTTTGGGCCCTGGGTGGTGTCTGTTCTTTTCTAAAAATCCCAATATACTTCTTGAGTATCTATTATTGCTGGGGTTTCAGAGCTCCTTTCTTTCTTTGGCTATACTTTTGGCCCTGGGTGGTGTCTACTTTTTGCTTAATGTCCCGATATACTTCTATTACTGCCGAGGTTTCATAGCTCCTTTCTTTTTCTTTTTGCTAATTTGCTGCTTGGGAGAAGACATTAGAGACATTATTAACAGTTACTTTACTATGGGAGAAACCTTGTGGACACCTACGTGCATATGTATGTGCCATCAAGTCACAACCAACTTATAGTGACCCCTGCAAAGCGCTTTCAAGGCAAGTGAGAAGCAGAGGTGGCTTTCCATTGCCTACCTCTGTAGAGCAACCTCAGCCCTTCCAAATGGTCTCCCATCCAAGTTCTGACCACAGCCAACCCTGCTTAGCTTCTGAGATCTGATGAGAGCGGGCTATACCCTGCCACCTTCCCTGTCCTTCAACATTTTACAGGCAAAAAATTAAGGTTGATGCTCTTGTCCTCATACCCAGGATTGCAGTCTGTATCTGAAGGACATACCTGAAAGTCCACCTACTCCTTTATGAACCTACCTGACCACTGTGGCCATCTTGGGTTCCCCTGCTTTGTGAGATTAAGTGGGTGGCAATCTGGGACAGGGCCTTCTCAGTAGTGGCAACAAAACTCTAGAATTCTCTCCCTGGGGAGATTCTCCTGTCCCCTTCTGTTGCAGTCTTCTGCCAGGGGGTGAAGACTTTTTTTGTTTCATTCAACAATCCCTCTTTTCTGTCACATTTTTAATTGTTTTATATGTTTTAATTTTGTTTGTATGCCCTTGGATGTTTTTAGCTCTGATTGAATTGTTTTCATGACAGGTTGTTTTTGCTGCTGTTATTGTTTTGGTTGGTTTTAATTGTTTTAAATATGGTTGCCAACTCTGGGTTGGGAAATTCCTGGGGATTTGAGGGCTGAGCCTGGGAAGGATAGAGTTTGGGGAGGAGAGATCTCAGCAGGATGTGATGCCATAGAGTCTGCCCACCAAAGGTCGCTGATGTCTGTGGTCTGGAGAACAGTTGTAATTCTGCAGAATGTGAGTCCAGTGGGACCTTAGAGACCAACAAGATTTTCAGGGTATAAATTTTTGAGTGCCAAATCTCCCTTCTTCAGATACAAGGAGTAGTGCCTTGAGCTTCTATATCCCAGTCAGGAGGCAGGAGGGGTGAAGCAAATCAATGAGTTAGGATGAGGTACAGTGCAGCTTGATTACAGCAGAAATTAGCATCTGTAGTGAGATAAGAATCCTATGTCTGTATTCAGCCCTGGGGGGTTCTGTGTTCTGAACTTGTGAGTGGACTCAAGTTTAGCAATGCCATGTTGAAATCTGCCCTTGAAGCTTCTTTGTTTGAGGACAGCCATTTTTAGGTCAACAATGGAATGTCCTGGGAGATTAAAATGTTCCCCTATTGGCTTTTGAGAGATGTGATTTTTAATGACAGATTTATGTCTCTTTATTATTTTGAATAGGGATTAACGTTATTCACCTTGATGGCTCTTAGGAGGGCAGAAAGGTGGGTTATAAATTAATTTTGTTAAACAGTAAAATAGCCCTGACCTGGATAGCCTAGGAGAGCCTGATCTTGTCAGATCTCAGGGCCAAACTACAAGTGATGAATGACAAAGGTTGGAAACTTGTCAGCTTCCCTCATGTTTTGATGGGAAATGTAGGCAGCTTGGCGGAATGTTGGACAAGTGACAGTTGAAAAGTCCATTGGACAGCAGTCAGAGAGCCAAGCTGCAAGACCAGGATGCCTACATTTCCCATCAAAACTTGAGGGAAGCTGACAAGTGTCCAACTTGTGTCATTCGACACTTGTAGCTTGGCCCTTAAAAGCTTAAGCAGGGTCGGCCTTGGTTAGTAATTGGATGGGAGACCTCCAACAAAGACCAGGGTTGCAGAGGCAGGCAATGCAAACCACCTCTGTTAGTCTCTTGCCACGAAAAACACACCAGGGGTCACGATAATTCAGCTATGACTTGAGGGCAGGATTTCATTTTTCAAACAATAAAACGTTCCTCTTCTCTTTTTTCATCTGTACATTGTAGAAGGCTTTGCTTTGCATGTTGCAGGCAAAAAAAGCCTGCTTGCTTTTTTCATTTAAAGATCTATAAGTGTGCCTCCACACCTTGTGATTGCTGAGCGACAGCAACACTTCATGACCGTTCTTTCTTGTGCAGACAATTTGCAAACAACTGCTGTAGTGCTATTGTGGCTCACTAACACACGATTCATGAAGCTGCCTTATACTGTATCAGACCATTAGTCCTCCCAGGTCAGCACTGTCTGCTCTGACTGCCTGCAGCTCTCCAGAGTCTCAGGCGGAGCTCTTCCACACTGCCTGATTTTTTGAAACAGAAAATGATGGGGATTGAACCCACGACCTTCTGCCTGCTAAGCAGGTACTCTTCTGCTGAGCGATGATCCCCTCCTGTCTTGAACCCTGTGTGGATGGACCCTAAGAAAAACCACAAGTGTACTAACGATATGCTTATCAGCCCTTCAAAAATCTTCTGGGTTTTGCTCGGGAATCCTTCTGCATACAAAGCAGGCACCCCACCACAGGGCTACACGTCCCTGTGAGCTTTGGCTCTGGCATGAAACCAAGGCAGAACAAAGCCTGATCATGTGACTCTCCCTCTGTCACTCCTCTTCTCAGACTGATCCAAAAGGCTATTAAGGTACGCATATATGATATTACCCAAAGAGCTATTAGTTGGGGGCGAGGCCATTTTCACTGACCATAACTGCACCCTTTTCTTTTCTCCTTGGTATCTCCAGAAAGATGAGCACCTTCCTTTATACTTTTCTTTTTCAAGGAAAGGGTGTGTGTGTGTGTGTGGGGGGGGGGGCTATTCTTCAGCAGGTTTAGAAAGAGAAGAAGAAAGGGGGGGGGGAGACCACAAGGCCATTGCTTTCAGAACAGCATCTCTTCTACCCTCTGCTTGCGCACAATAGATTTTCCACATGAGATGAAAGGGCAAACGCAATTTGCTATCAATTTTGACTCTGTAGAGTGATGTAGCATATAATCTCTTTATATTTTTTTTTTGCCTACAATTTGTTAGAGGCTGTTGCTAGGTAATGCCCCACCGCCACTCCACTCACACGTACTAAGCAGCAGTGATCTAATGTGGGAATATGTCGTATTATATAATTGAGCTCTCAGCGATGCCGACTGTGTGAGAAAAAGCCTCAAATATCTGTTGCACATCGTCAGAAGCATTATTAAAGCCTTCTGCGTGGGTATGCAAGAAGAGCCGTCAACCAAGCTTTTGGACTTCCCACTCGCAAAGGGGATGCGTGGCTGGGTTTTCTCAAAGAATAGATGAGGCTCTATCAATCCTGTTTCTGCACTGCTGCACTTCAGCCGTGGGGTCAATTCCAGCATACCCTGACAAGCTAGTTTTCTATGTGTGGGGATTTTTTTAAATAAAGAAGATCCGGGTGAGGTCCTGGTTTGGGTGGCACCCTCTACTAAGTGCACTGCCTCCATTGGGTGCACATGCATGCACATGTTTTCCCCGAGAAGGGAGAAGAGCATGACTTTTCCATGCTCTTTTAAGATCCACTCCCTTTCCTACAAGCCTCTAAAGTCTGAAAGCTGAAAGGAACAGAGTGTGATTCTTCAGTCCTTTTTAAAACCATGCCAGAACCAATGTCAGTCTTGAAGCCCTTGGGTTTGTGAGGCTGAGTGCATTTTCAACCAAAAAAAGAAGCCCTGCGCATATCAAGCTCATGTGCCAAGGAGATTTTGGGAGAGTCATGTGCCCTTGTGCCTCCATCCCTCCCACAGGAAACAGCAGGTCACCTTGCAGTGTCCCAGGGACCTCACTGGTAGTCTCCCATTCCTGGTGAGAGTGCAAGAGTGGAATGGCCATTAAGGCTACTGTGGAAAAGTCTGGTGGGCCAATGGCTGGAGAGGGGGATGCTTTGAACAAAGTGGGCTGGAACCACCAAGACCACAAAGTGGTGGACTTGTGAGAAGTGTACGAGCTGCTGCCTTCACAAACCTCATGGGAACCAGTGGTTGCAGCCCCACATAAAGCCAATGGGCAAGAGCCAGGTGAAAGTCACAGTGTGCCTAGACCTTCCCTCCTTTTTCTGTTGAGGAGGCAGAGTTGGGGCCAGAACTCTTCCTTGCTCCCTCCTAGGCATGCCAGGCCTCCCATTATGTATGATGGGAGGTCTCCCACCAGAAAGCCTGAGTAAAATAAAAAACAGCAACATTGCTGATGTTGCTACATTAATTTCAGGTACAACCCAGAAGTGACGATAGGTAGCTCTAGGAATCACTAGAAACTCTATGGTAATATCATAGAGTGTGACATCACCAATTTGGGCCCTTGTAAAGTGCAAAAGCATGCCCGCCACTGAGTGCAATGACATCACTTAAGGAAGTGATGTCATCTTGCTCAGTGGGAGTGCATCCTCTGCGCACTGGTCCATGAGATTTTTGCCTCCTGGGCCCATTTCCCATGCCTTCTCCCCCCCCACTGCAGTGAGTCGCAGTGGGGGGCAGAAACTGGGGGGCAGAGGCCGCCACCAGGAGAACAGGCAGCCTTATCACTCCGTGAACTTTCATGGTAGAATGGAGACTCTAACCTGGGTCTCCCAGATCCTAGTCCAACACTCTAATCAATACATCACATTGGCTCTCTAGATGGAGTGGGGCGCCAGCGGGGTCTTTATTGTTTATAGCTGGTTTTTACTGAATCGGCCCTGGAGTGACTCATAGCTTCTGAGTTACTCTGGGAATGATGTCATGGAAGAATGTTTTAATGTTTTTATAATGTTTTTATTGCTTTTAAACTTTATGTAAAAATTGTATGTTTTTACACTGCCCTGAGCCTGTCTGATGGGGAGGGCGGTCTAGAAGTGTAACAAAATAAATAAATAAATAAATTCCCAGTGTGACAGGGGAGCATCCTGTACACTCTAGAGTCTCCAGACCCATTCCTGTGTCTCCTGCTCCCCCCCTCTTTCCGGCCAGGTGAGAGGTGGCAAGGGTGGAGTCAGGGAATGGGGGATACCCTGACCCCACCGAGGGTGGTGGTAACCTATGTACTTTTGTTGGTTTTAATGTTTTTTAAGATGTGATTTTATTATTATCATTTTTGTTAGCCACCTTGGTGGCCCTTCTAAGAGCAGAAAGATGAGTTATAAATTTTGTAAAATAAATAAATATGCAGGTTTTGGAGCTAAGGGTCAAATTTGATTTAACTCACTGGTTACATCAGGACCAGTTATTTGTGCGTACTGTAGGTGACATAGGAGAAGCCACATATTTAACTAAAAAGGAGGCGAAATGACTACATCTCTTTTGAGTATCTCATTCTGCATCCCGTAGCCTATATTTTCCCCCTCAATGGTTAAAGATTACAAGTCAATCAAAGCCCTTCAACGTGTATAGCATTAAGTAAGATGGAACGAAACCAGCCAATTTCCATGGATGGACGCCTCATGTTGACAGATACACTTATTGATTGTTTAATGGGACAAAACTACTAATGTTCAGAAGATATAACAATGGCGGGGGTGGGGGGAGAGTTGGCAGCGGGGAAGAAAGGACATCTATTATTTCAAGCTCATCTGGCATGCAATTTTTGATCTGCTAACCAATTGCTCCAAGCCCGAGGTTCATTTGCTGGCAGATTTTGAAAAGGTTTTTATTTTTCTTATCCTTCAGAAGCTTGGCTTGTGCAAGAAAGGGAAGTATCTGTGAACGTTAATAACCGGTGTCAAATACTTAACAGAGGTAGATCTTCTGCTGATGTCAATGAAGCTGCTCCGATTTCTACTATCGATGGAGCATATCTCTGAATATCAGAGCGCCCAGTGATAATTTGACACAAAAGCTGGAGTCTGGCAGTGCAAATAAGGGAGCATGGCTATCCTGAAATCGTGTGGAGTTCAAAACAGGTGGCATAATGCTTTTCTTGTACATACAAGTGTCCCTGGCCATTCTCATCCATGTGTGCATGAAAAGGCAGGGCTCATTTTGAGGGGGAACGCAGTTCCAGCAGTTCTCCAAAGAGGTCACATGTCAACTGGCCCCACTCACCTGACTCTCGGCCATTTTGGGGCCATTTCAGCCTGGATTGGGGCCGAAACGGCCTGGATTGGGCCCCTGACGGGTGTTGGATCACTCTCCCACTCAACAGCAGCCCAATCCTGACCATTTTGGGTACCTTTCAGCCATTTTCAGCCCCTTTTTGCCATTTTCGGCCCAATTTCGGCCCTGAATGGCCAGGATTGGGTCCAAAACAGCCAGGATAGGTGACGTCAGGGGGTGTGGCATATGCAAATCAGTTATGCTAATGACACACTTCTGGCAATGGCAAGGGGTGTGGCATATGCTGTTGAGTTATGCTAATGAGTTCCTCCAGCTCTTTTTCTACAAAATGACGCCTGTGAAAAGGTATATGTAAACTGAAAGACAGCGAATTCCTGCATTCTTGGAGGCACTTTTCCTAATTCTTGCAACGATGGCGACTGCCAGGGCTGGCCTTAACATAAAGCACTGCAGAGATGTTGCGTCAGGAAGCAGATTTCACCTGGTGTGTCCTCTGCCAGACTCCAACCTTCATCTTTCTGTAGGTTGTTAAGAAGCAGCTTTCTTTCCAGTGCTCCCTTGCAACAATTGTCTGCTTCCTGGACAATGCAGGTAGGAAATGCCCCAAGGAGCCCAACAAATCTTTGTTCACATGTTACAGTGAGCACATGTACATGTGTGCAGCTCTTTGTGAGAAAGAGCCAACTCGCGTTTCACTTAACGAATGGAATCGGGGATAAATGTGGGGTTTGTTTCACACATTCTGCTGTGGTACATGCATTGAATGTAACGTGAGAATTAATCAACACATGCACAAAGGAAAATCAGGTGTATGCTGAAGCCGTGTGCAGATGGCCCAACCTTCAGATTGAGCAGGATTGAGCATGCTAGCCCTGCCACCTGCCTCTCTGTGATTGCTAAGTCATCTACATGGTACCAATGCCGGGATAAAGTGCTGTGTGCATGGTCTCCCTCAATCAACAATGTTCAGAAAGCAGCATCGCTGATCACAGGGAGGGGATGTATGTGCAAGCTCTTCCTCCGCATGTTAGCGCTGCGCAGATGATTTGACAGTCGCATGGAGGTGGGGGCTGATCCAGCATGTTTATGGCTGCTGTCTCTCCCCATGTGGTGAGTCAGTGCATAGATAAGTCACCTACACAGGGATAGACGGTCTGTACTTTCCCTATCTCTTGTGATCAGGACTTGAGGAGCTTTCATTTAGCAGGAAAAAGTTGGTTCTCTTTTTTCCCCCACCCGCTTAGTCTACTAACATTCTACCAATGGCCAACCTACAGCCGGTAAAAAGGTTTGTGGACTAGTAGTTTTGGTAGGATGATGTGCAGGCCTGATGTGAAAGGAAGCAATGGCATTTTAATTTGCCCCACCTGTTTTGTACATGTGGTTTCCTATTGTTTCGGTTGCCTTCAGTATAGCAGAGAGATCTTGCAATGACTCACTTGCCTGAGTATTATTGCCTATAGATTGGACATGAACGGGGTCTTTTGCCCTCTTGAGAACTGCAAGGATTTCGCAAGGCACAGTCCCAAGGAAGTCTTCCAGAACTGAGTTATGGCTCCCATTTTATTCTTCCTCTATTTCAGTGCCTTATAACTCCCCAACTTCTCATTTATTTCATAGACGTTTCTGCCTGTACTGTCCAGTTTCTTAAGGAAGCCATCTTACACCACCTTTGTTATATCCTTGGGATTTTACTTATAGTTTATTTCTCCAGCACAGCGCGAAAGGCTGAGGGAATGAAACCTTGCCGAGAATGTGATCTGTTGCAGATAGACCTTAATTAGAACAGTTGCTGGCCTTGGTACCTAAGTGGAAGGGCTGTGGCTCTGTGGAAGAGCCTCTGCTTTGGAGGCATGAGGTCACAGGTTCAATCCCCAGCATATCCAGTTAAAAGGAGCAGGCAATGGGTAATGCAAAAGAATGCTAGCTAAGATCCTGGAGAGCCACAGCCATTCTGAATAGACAATACTGACTTGATGGACCAATGGTCTGATTCAGTATAAGATAGCTTTGTGTTTTCATGTGAGTTTGAACATATGAAATACTGAGAACTAGGGATGCTTAAACATGTCCATTCAAACATGATCTGTTTGCCAGTGATGAATAGGGAGCTAATTTTTCATTAAACAGTTTGGCTGTTCCCCAGCAATTAAATCGGTTCAGGGTACTTTTCATGTCAATACTCTGCCATCAAGCCACAGCCCCTCCTCCAGTCATCCTACTTACAGATGCCACAGAGGTAAGCCTAATGCATGATAAACAGTTTTATAAAATGATGACTTAACTTGGGCACCACCATTTCAATAGTTCACAGAATCTGGACTCTCTCTCTCTCTCTCTCTCTCTCTCTCTCTGCCTTTTCTTTAGTAGCAGAAAGTAAAAACAACCCAGTTAGCTCCCTCTTATCAGGATAAAACAATAACTGTTAGAGGGCTAAGGTGGTGTGGCAGAGGAACTGTGGCACGTGGTGTATGCTCTGATCAATAGTTCTATGTAGTCAGTCAGTCACAGAGGATATACAGTCATGGACAGTATATGAAGGATTATGGCTGTTCTTGCTGGCCACGTTCATCTATGATGCATTGAAGAAGCCAATGTGCATATAATCCAACGAGCACAGATACAGATAGTACAGTGCAATTGGCAAAGTTTTATGTACATGCAAGCTCAGCCCAGTGGAAATCCCTGCCCCCTCCAACCTATTGCTGCTCTCCACCTGGCAGCCAATCCTACAAATACACAGTGAGCCAGTGGTTAACAACCCTGCATTTTTAGTTTGTGCTATCAATATTCTGTACATGCACATTTTGGATAGTTTTAAGTGGACAGCCATGTTGGTCTGCAGTAGAACAGCAGAATTTGAGTCCAGTGGCACCTGGTGCATGAAGAAGGGCATACTGAAACTCGAAAGCTTACATTCTGAAAATCTTGTTGGTCTTTAAGGTGCCACTAGATTCAAATCCTGATGGACATTTTGCACAGCTTTATGGGAGGCATAATTCCCCCTTCATATCATATCAATGAATTGCTTGACCTTGACCATTCCTGGGTAGAGTCATCTCACCTCCTGTGCAGATGCAAAAGGCCTCACAAGGCAGGGAAATGACACTGTGCCACCACAACTCCTGTGCAGCCACAGCATTGTTCAACAGCTGTCCAAGGCAGATAATGAATAGGCAAACTGGTGGGTAGCATGGGCAGTCCAGCATCTTATGACTGCTTGTCCGTGGCATTTCTTCATCATCATCATCATCATCATCATCATCATCATCATCATCATCATCATCATCATCATCATCATCATCATCATCATTACTTATTAAATTTATAGTGGACCCTCCTCGTGAACAGGCTCAGAGCAGATTACAACATACAAATAAATACAAATAAGTTACAATAAAAAGACAATAAAATCACAAATTCGTAATCTAAATTCAGTGGCACGAAACAAGCTCTACGCTCCAACTTCCAATGCCCCATGATGGGATTCCATTCATCCTTCCCCACAACCCATAGAAGGAGGAGAGGGAGTGGAGATGTGAGATTGAGGCTCCAAATCACTACTCATATATGGGGGGCAATTGGTCGTATGCCCCCCCCTCGCTGATAGGACACTGGCAGAGAGGCTAATTCAGAAGAGCCAAGTGCTGGTCTCAACCATACGCCTTCTTCACTATGTTCTGGCTTGTCCTTTGTATGCGGAACCCAGAAAGAAATTCCCGAACAAGACCCTAAATAACATACACTCCTTCTCTGACTCTGATAAATTAGTTTACATGTTATCTGATGAAGATGCCTCTGTATCCTATAAAGTGGCACTTTTTGCCTTGGCCTCTAGGAAAATAAGAGCAAATTTGGTATCTGAGAAAGCATCTCATCAATTTGAGCAGTAAATCCAGGTCTTGCTTGTGATCTGAATAATTTTAATGTTGTCTGTTATTTTAGAATTTTAAAAAACTTTATGGTTGTAAATTTGCTATATATGTTTTGTTTTGTAAAGGCCAATGGCCATATGTGATAAATTTACCTACCTACCTTTCTACCTTGCAGGAACTCAAGGTGGCTTATAGTATGACTAATGGAAATGATCACACTAAGCCTGAATTCTCCCTAGAAGCTAAAATGACAGGACTATGGCTATTGTACTTTGGTCACATCATGAGAAGACAAAATTCTCTGGAAAAGTCAATAATGCTAGGAAAAATGGAAGGCAGTAGGAAAAGAAGACCTAAAATGAGATGGCTGGACTCAATAAAAGAAGCCACGTCCTCCAGTTTGCAAGATCTGAGCAAGTCTGTTAATGATAAGACGCTTTGGAGGTCTTTCATTCATAGGGTCACCATAGTTCGGAGGCGACTTGATGGCACATAGCACGCACAATGGGAATGGAAGATACCTATACTGCAGAAATTTGGGGTACGGGGCACTTCAAGAAGAGATGTATAGATGCTTCCATCACATCCCAAAGGGTATCCCACATAAGTGATGGATACAATTTATTCCTATGGGAGGCGTGCCTTTCATTAGGAAAACCACTAGATGGGCACCACACCTGGTTTGCCATACCCACTGCCTTGTTGACATGACTGATAGGCACCATGGGGATTGAACTGGAAACTCTGGAGACCAGGTTCCTCCTCCTATTGGCATCAGGACTGCTGGCCAGTAGAAAGAGGTATTTGGGAGACCGCAATGCCCATTATCTGATAGGAAGTCAATCTGGAGCCCCCTGAAGATATAAAGACCTGCTGACCCTTGCATCAATCTGAGCACCTTATCACTGAGGGTAGAAACCTCATCCTCCCCTTGTAGTATAGAATGATAACAGGCTGTCTATCTCTGGCTGGTATCTGGGAAGAAGTTGTTGTTGCTGTTAAGATGGCTGCTGGAGCTGTTACAGTTAGGGCCTCTAGGCTCAAGTCGTACATAAATAAAACCTGTTCAGCTTCTTTCATTAGCGACTGAGATCCGTTCTTTGTGGAACCGGAGGATCTTCCTAAGTTCTCATTATAACACTCATTAACATCCAGCTCTCAAGGCTGTGTCTCCCAGCTTGTTAGCCCTCTTCCACATCCTCACCCATCTTTTGATCTGAGCTCCTGAAAATGGTCCTTTAATTGCCAATCAGATAAAGCATTATTTTTTTCTAAGTCTCATCACCATCCAGGTGCAGAGCAGTAAGTGCAAAATAGACAGGCTCCTGCCCCAGGGCCCTGACTTGCCATGCCAGGTCTCCTGTTGTAGTAGAAAGACCTCGCACCCTGGGCCCCACTCCTGCTTGATGGAGCAGCGGGAGCAAAATGGGAGGGGGGGAATGGGTGAAAATCAGCATTGCACCAGTGTCTCGATGTCATTTCTGGTGTGATTGTGGAAGTGATGTCACCGTGTCAGGGAGATTTTCTAGGATTCACCTGAAACTCTATGGTTTTGGGGTGAATCCTAGGCCATCACTTTGACATGGTGATGTCACTTCTGAATTCACACCAGAAGGGACATTGTGGCATTGATGCAACATCGAGCATCTAGATTCTGCCTACACATCTTTTGGGGGTTCCTGGCAACTCTGGGGTTGATGATCCCCCACCATCAGTTAGGAGATGCAACAGGATAAGTGAAGAAAGAATCCAAGCTAACATAGGATGACTATGAGCACTCACTCACAGCTACTGTATTTTTGAAGGGGTGGGGAATGGAGTGCCAAGACAGAAAAGCCTAAGGCTCCATGAGTTTAGAGGAAAAATTTTAGGGGTTGCCATGGCCTTGTGTAGACAGTTAAATTCTGATGTTATTTCTTGGAAGTCTCAGTCCTGAGGAGGGGGTGGGGAAGGAGAGAAAGAAAATCACCTTTACATCTTATTGATTTCTCTGCTTCCAGCTGTCACAACTCAGTAGTCTTGCTTGGCCGAAGACAGCAAAGAGTCAGGCCTTCAGACTTCACTGTTCTTGCCCTTTGACCGGCTGGTGGGAGGCTGCTGGCGCAGGCCCACAGTCCCTCTGGGAGACTCAGGCATCAGTTCTGTGGCAGCGACCTGGGCTGGCTCAGTGAATCGAAGGGCCTCTCTCTGAAGCTGTTTGGAGCGTGATTCCAAGCCATCTCCAGGGACACATTGGTTGGAATCTGAAGGCCGGCACGGTTGTGAGAAGTGTCAGTTGTAGAGAAACAGCAAGCCGTACAAGCGACTACAAGCTGGAAACTTACATGGGCACTTAACGAGATGTTGAATGTCTTTGATTCTGGGTACTTAATAGTAATAGGCTGAATATTAATTCCAGAAGAGATCAGTTACTGTTACCTTTAGGTAGGGCTTTTTTTCAGCTGGAACATGGTGGAATGGAGTCCCGGCACCTCTTGAAAATGGTCACATGGCCGGTGGCCCCACCCCCTGATCTCCAGACAGAGGGGAGTTTAGATTGCCCTCCATGCTGAGCGGCATGGAGGGCAATCTAAACTCCCCTCTGTCTGGAGATCAGGGGACAGGGCCACCGGCCATGTGACCATTTTCACCGAGGGCGATTTAAACTTTAAAAAACTCCCCCTTGTTCCAGCTGACCCAAAGTGACGTCGTTGTGCAGTTCTGAGTTCCACCACCTCTTTTCCCAGAAAAAAAGTCCTGCCTTTAGGAAATGGATAGAAAAATAGGTGGGAGAGGTGGCTGAAGGTAATATAACAAAAAAATCAAAACCTAATGGTGATAATAATGTTTCATGTCATAATCGGGGGGCATAAAGTCTAATAAAAAGAAATGCATCCAGGAGGCTCAGGTCTCTACAGTGGCACATAATGCCTTGTTTCAGTTTTGGCTTATTTGCCCGCTATGGCCGCTGCTGAGCATCAGCTGGCCATGGTGACCCATGCTCTGAGCACTTCCAAGTTAGCTTACTGTAATGTACTCTATGTGGGGCTAGCGTTGAAAAGTATTTGGAAAATTTAATGGATCTGGACTGGAACATGGCAACGAGTTTATAGTTAGGGATTGTGTATAGGGGTTGCATCACCTCTGTGTTGGGAAGATCTGCACTGATCGTCCATCTGTTTCTGATCATGAAGTAGGGTCTCCTGGAATTTATGACTGATCTCCAGGCAGCGGAGACCAGTTCCCCTGGAGAAAATGGCTGCTCCGAAGGGTGAACGCTATAGTATTATACCTCATTGAGGCCCCTCCCCTTCCAAGCCCCACCCTCTTCAGGATCCACCCCCCAAATCTCCAGGATTTTGGAGGTGGCAACCCTATCATGAAGCAAAGCGTTGGTTCTTATGTATAAAACCCTAAATAGCTGGAGGTCAGGGGGTACTCGAAGGACCACCTCCTCCCATACTGTTCAGCCCACCAGTTAAGACCCTCTCCCAAAGCACTGCACTTTGTGACTCCACTTGCAAAGGTAAGGTCAGCACAGCAGTGATTACAAACAGGACTTTTTCAGTAGTGGCACCTCGCCTTTGGAACGTCCTCCCCCTTAAGGCTCTCCTGGTGCTTACTTTCCAGGGCTGTATTAACCCATGGCCGGGCCCCCAGGCTTTCAGGTATTTCAGGCCCCCTCTGGCACTTCAGTCTTTCATCCCACTACAGATGACAACCTGACCCTAGTATGGTAGGTACTAGACCATAGGTACTAAGTACATGGCCCACATTTTGGTGGTATAATTGTTCAATATTGTAATATTTTGAAGTACATGGCCCTATATCCATTTTGAGGGCCTCCTGAAGAATTCTATTCACCATTTTAAAAATACTTTTATTGTGTGAGTAGAACTCTCCAGGAAAGCACATTTTGGCGGTATAATTGTTCAATATTGTAATATTTTGAAGTGAATATTTTTTTTAATTATTTATTAAAAATATAACATTTATGGATAATTGTTTCACTTCAATAAGGAGGCAGTTAATTATCTTATTACTAGAGGTTATATAAGAGAATCAATTAATTGTAATTTATGTGGGGGTGTGCATCACCCAAAAAAAAAAATGATGGGCCCCTTGTCCCTGTGGAGCCCCTAGGCTTCGGCCTAGTCAGCCTTATGAATAATATGGCCCTGCTACTTTCCTTTCCTTTAGGAACCAAGTCCAAACATTTCTCTTTGCCCAAGTTCTTTTCTTAAAAAGCTGTTTTATGTTCTGCTCCTAGGCTAAGGACTTTATCAATATTGTATTAGACTGCTCTGTTTGTTTTATGCACATGTATGCCCTGGCTTGTCTTTACTGACTTTTCATTCATTCATTCATTCAATTGGGCTTGGGTCCACCCTAATGTTTCCATAGGTACAAACTCTTGCACTCATGGAACGAGATTTTCCGGACGTCTCCTTTTTGCAGCAGCCCGAAATGACCTCTCTCAAATCCTGTTCCTCGGGGAGAGGAGATTCCTGGGAACAAACCAGTGTGGTGCTGGTTTATTTTATCGATTTTTAAAATTGACATTTGCTTTTATTGACATGTTCCTGTTGTTCTGGCTGGTTTTGTTTATTGTTTTACTTGAGAACTGCATCATGCAGGTCTGGAGATTCCAGCATACAAATTTTCTAAATAAATTAAATGTGCATATGACTATTTTAAAATACGCACAATCTGTAATGATCGCTGATAATCATAATAATATATGCTTTATCTAGAGCTTTCAATGTTCAAAGCACTTCACACTTTATCTGAGTCATTAATTTTTTTTAAAAAAATCTATCCTCTTTTCACCAAACTGTTTTCAAGTTGGCTGATAGACAATTAAAAACAGTATAAATATTTTAAAAATTCAGCATAAAATAATTGCATATTAAAAATCACATTTAAAAAAAAAAACACCAAAGGAAGTCTGGGTAAAGAAGATAGTTTCAAGTGTATCTGATGACGGGAGCTTTGACTCTTAAAAGATTATAGCCTGGAAATCTTGTTGGTACCTAAGGTGCTACTGGACCTGCATCTAGGTTAAGAAGGATAACTTTAGCTGGTGCCAGAAGCTTAGAATGCAGTTTGATACAGTCTTTCCATCAGCCCTACAAAATAGGCATACAATGAGTATTGCATAGCATGTTCATGTGGACAAGTGTGGCTCACAAAAAGTTGCGTAGTAAATTTATAAGAGAGATGCTGTCCCTAATCCCTCTCTGGGCAACTATGCTGTGCCAATCTGAGTGTTTTGAAATAGTATGCTTAGAAACAGGGCTTTTTTTCAGCTGGAACGCGGTGGAACGGAGTTCCGGAACCTCTTGAAAATGGTCACATGGCTGGTGGCCCCGCCCTCTGATCTCCAGACAGAGGGGAGTTGAGATTGCCCTCTGCACCGCTGAGCAGCGCAGAGGGCAATCTCAACTCCCCTCTGTCTGGAGATCAGGGGGTGGGGCCACCAGCCATGTGACCATTTTCTCCAAAGGCAACCCACTGAGTTCCACCACCTCTTATCCCAGGAAAAAAGCCCTGCTTAGAAAGATGCATGGCCAAGAGTTGGTATGTGTGCCATGGAAGCAGAATGTGAAAGGGAGAGAAATGACCCATATTCTGTGGGAGCTAGTTCACAAACATGAGGATCATATGGAAAAGCTGTTTATGGAATATAACACTAAGGCTACAGGTGTGTTTGTCATGAGAGAGAGCTCCTTGCACTCAGAGAACTGGAGGCCTTTACTATGATAGGTCACCCCACCCCCCGCCCTGCTCATGAGAGAACTTTCAAATGTCTAGTACCCATCTGCAGCCTAGAGTGGTACAGTCCATGTGTCCCCGTATTCTTCCAAGGCATACTCTGGTATTTCCAGATTCTGCTACATCTGCCAAGATTTTAGAGGCTTTTTTAAGTTCTCCAGTTCAGTATATGGGTATAATGCTTTTCTTTCTTTCTTTCTTTCTTTCTTTCTTTCTTTCTTTCTTTCTTTCTTTCTTTCTTTCTTTCTTTCTTTCTTTCTTTCTTTCTTTCTTTCTTTCTTTCTTTCTTTCTTTCTTTCTTTCTCCCCCCCTCAGGTGATTTATTTCTTCAATTTATGGCCCACATTTTCCCATCAAGAGACAAATACAGGACAGATATTTGCTCGTGCCAGATTTATTACCCATTACGTCAGTGGCCATTGTGGGCCAGCCATATGTAATGCTTCATAAATTACATAGAAATGATAAATGTTTTCGAATAATGTGACTATTGTTTGTGGGCCTTTGAAGCAGAGTGGGCTTGTTAACATCCCTTCAGCCCCCATTAATAACTTGTGCCTAATTTTTTGTCCTTTGCAATTAGCATAAGGACATGATACATCATTTGGAATATACACTTCTCTGTTTATGTGTGCATGTTATTGCTGATGGTGGATTCTTCTAGAATGTTCTAGTACACACCAGAATGTTCTACTTCCATAGCTTTTTTTATCTACCCCCTTTCTTACATATTTAAATAGAGAGTTTCATCGCCCAAATTCAGAGAACTGGGAATCGTGGGTGCACATAGTATCCAGATGTGTAGCCAGTTGTGCGTTTATATAAGAAGAGCCCAGAGCAAAAAGCAATCTAATTTAGCATCCTATTCTCCAAAATGGCCAACCAGATGTTCTTGGGAATTTCAGAAGCATGGCACGAAGGCTCAACCTCAACGTAAAGCCTTTAGGAGAACTCATTTGCAGCTATGGAGTGGGATATCATCAATATGCAGATGACACCCAACTCTATATCTCACTATCCAGGTCCCCACAAGATGAAGTAGAAATCTTAGATCGCTGCCTGACAGCCTTGGTAAAATGGCTGAAAAATAACAAATTGAAATTGAACCCAGACAAGACTGAAGTGATGCTTGTTGGGAAGTCAGAGATCTTGAAAGACATTGTCCTCCCCACCTTCGATGGAGTTTGTTTGACCCTTGCAAACTCGGTTAAGAGCCATGGGGTCATACTGGATCCAGCGCTACTGCTAGAAAAACAAGTTAAGGCAACTGCAAAAAAACGCTTACTACAATCACACTCTAGCCTAGAAATTGGCTTCTTATCTCGACCCGGCCGACCTGGCCACCTGGATCCATGCTATGGTAACACCAAAACTTGACTATTGTAATGCATTATACATTGGTCTCCCATCTAAATTAACTAGCAGGGTCCAATTCGTGCAAAATGCTGTGGCTCGACTATTATCAGGAGCGAGCAGGAGCTTGAACATCACTCCCATCCTACAGTCACTCCGTTGGCTACCTATCAGTTACCATGCTCAGTTCAAGGTAATGGTTATTACCTACAAAGCCCTTCACAGCCTTGGTCCAGCATACCTATGGGACCGCCTCTCTCCTTATGTCCCTCCATGGCAGCTTCGCTCATTTGAACAGGGTCTCTTGCAGGTGCCAGCCTGTACATGGGCGAAATCAACAGCAACCCGTACACATGCTTTCTCTGTAGGGGCCCCTACCCTGTGGAATGACCTGCCTGAGGAGGTCGGGAGAGCCCCCTGGTGTTCCACAAACAATGCAAAACTGAATTATTCAAAAAGGCCTTTTTCTCAGCTAAGAGGGTGGTATTATAGGAAAGGGGTCCCAGATGTTTCACTAATGAGTTAGAAACCATAGATTTCACCATTATGTTGCCCTACATATTATCTGTTGCTTTAAATATGTACTCCTATATCCTACCTGTGCTTTATGTTGTTCAATAGAAGTCCTAGAACTGATTATGTTCTGTTTCAGCAATTCCTCAACCCCATACTGGATCCTTGCTAATGCTATATCTTTGTAAACTTATATTCTTTTACCCCGTGACATTGTTTATGGAAATGTTCTTGAAATTGTATTCTTTTACCCTGTGACATTGTTTAGGGAAATGTTCTTGATACTGTATGGAAATGCCTGCCCTTGTCCTTGCCACTAATTGTACTAATCTCACACTATGTAATCCGCTTTGAGTCTCAGTGAGAAAGGCGGAATATAAACTAACTAAATAAATACATAAATTTGTTTTACTTCACTTATACCCCACCTTTATCTCCAGTGGGGACCCAAAGCCACTTACATCATTCTTCTCTTCTCCTCATTCCTCCTCACAGCAACTCTGTGAGGGAGGTTAGTCCGAGAGTGATTGAGTGGCCCGATATGACCCAGTGAGCTTCGATGGCAGAGCAGGGATTCGAACTTGGGTTTCCCTCACCCTAGTCTGATGTTCTAACCAGTTTATATCATGTCAGGTCTCCAGATGTGCTACCACAATCTTCCTGATATGAGCAGTCACTATAAATGTCCCACTGCCCATTACTGATAAGCTGCATAGTTGTATTTTTGTCTCGTTTGTTGGCGGAAAGATTTTATCAGACTCGCCAGCAAAAAGTAGAACAGAAAAGGCAGCTTTGGCAGCTACAGTATGCCACCATTTTTAGACTGATGGCCACCTTGTGGACATCCAAAATGCATCACGAGCGATAGCTACTTCTTGGTGTAATTTCTACCAGTCTACCAGTTGCAGCTTGAATGATAACGGTTTATGACTGAAGCAAAAGGTAACATCACCTAGAAAATGGATTAGAAAACAGCATTGAGAGAGAAGGTATACTTTTGGCAAAGCTGATTCATAGACATGGAAAAACAAAATAACTATCTGGAGTTGGGGGGGGGGAATCCTAGTTAGAGGGGGAAAGAAAAGTTTGTGCCCAGACATAACAACCTCATTTATTAGGGGCAAATCTATAAAATGCTCAGTGTCCCACTGAAAAATGGGGTGTCCTCGTTGCCAATCTTCTCCATTGGCCAAGTAGAAGCAGGAAGGCAGGCAGAATGATAGAGTGAATTCTTCCGTGCCCCACCCAAAGAGACTTATGTTTTTCCCTAAATTTTCCTTTTGCTTCGGGGGTTAAGCAGGATTCATTTTGAAAGGGCAGAGTAGATACACATTTGCTATTTAACTCAGAAAAAGAGACAGCCCTGAAAGACGATGGAAGCAATCTTAAACAGGTCTACTCGGATGTAAGTTCCATGATATTCAATAGTGCGTACTTCCAGGGAAATATCTTTAAAATTGCAGCCTGTTACTGGGTTCAGACTCTGAAGTGATTTCAACAAGCTCTTTATTCGTCAGGAACATCACTGAAAACACAGGCGGCAAGCCGCAAATATATACACAACTCCAACCCCCAAACCACGCCCCAACTTTATTAACACCCGATCAGAACACATAACTGGAAGCCCTTGTCTGCATTAACTATATACATTGTAACTTATTGACAGTGCAGTGATAGGTCTTTATTCTGCTGCTATGATTGGCTGCTACCAGCAATAAACAACCAATGGCAATGTAGGCTTCAGGAGCCTTGTTTGAGATAGAAGCTTGCCCAATACATAACATAGCCTATGTTTGAAGTCTTCTTGCACATTGTATTCATTCCTCCTTCTCTTCAACAGAGTTAATTTATTGCGTAAGGACTCTCTCCCCTTGGGATCCAATTGCTGAATGCTGTTGGTGGTATGCTGTAAGAGACAAGTTGTTGTTGTTGTTAATATTTATATCCCGCCCTCCCCGCAAGTGGGCTCAGGGCGGGTTACAACAGAAGATAAAATATACAAGATAAAATCACAATAAATTAACACAGCTTTCTAATAAAACACCTGCTCACCGTATAAAAGCCATATAACATCTGACGGAGGTAGAGGTGCGGCTTAACCATGTGTGTTCACTCATATATGGGGGGTAGATGGTCAATACCCCCTACAGACATAGAGGAGACCGGGAGAGAGGCTAATTTGATGGAAACCCTGATGGCCTCAACCATATGCCTGGCGGAACATCTCCATCTTACAGGTCTGCCTGAAAGAGACAAGATCTTGGAGGGCCCGGGTGTCCTCAGAGAGAGAGTTCCACCAGGTCAGGGGCAGGACCAAAAAGGCCCTGGCCCTGGATGAGGCCAGTTGAGCCTCCCTGGGGCCAGGGACCACCAGTAGGTGCTTACTGGCTGATCTCAGCACCTTCCAGGGTGCTGAGATCAGCCAGTTGAAACGAAATGAAACACTCAGACTTTTGGGCGAGAGGGACTCATTACAATTTAGTTCCCTGGATTCAGTTCAGTGTTCCAGAAGTTGCTTTAACAAAATGAAACAGTGATTTTCAGTTGTATTTCCAGTTCATTTTTTTTGTTTTGCACACCCTTAGAAGCCGTTGTTCTCCCCGTCTCCCAAATCTGAGCTAACTGTTAGCAACAATGTCAACAGCTTTTCCTTGGTGATGAGAGTCAGTGTGGTGGTGTTGTGGTTGGCCAAGGATCTGGGAGCCCTGTGTTCAAATCCCGATTGCCATGAAACTCATTGGTTGACCTTGGGCTAGTTGCTTTCTCTCGGCTGGACTGACCTCATAATGTGGCTTTGCAGTGTCAAAGGGTTGTGTTCTCTGTTATGAAGACTTTGGAAGAAAGACGGACATCAAAATCTAGAGATTAGAGGGGAAGGAGCGGAAGGGAGGCTGTGTGTGTTTGTTTTGCTTCAGTTCAGGCCTTCACAACTTGTGGCTTGTCACACTGAACACTACCCCCCAGTCCTACACAACGGCTTGTCTTTCAGGAACTTCTGCGAGGGCGCAAGGTGGCTTTCAGTATCATTCTCCCCTTTTCAGTTTTATCTTCACAACAACCACCCTGTGAGATAGGTTAGAGAGAGTGCCTGGCGTGAGTTCACCCTGCCATCTTCTGGGAGTCTCTGCATGAGACACCTTCGCGCGTTTTCATCAAGTTTAGGGAGACACAATGTTAGCTGGGAAGTATAATTTACAAAAACAGAGCTGGTGGAGATCACTCCTCAGAGGGTTTGTTAATGTCATCTTTGCCGCCCGCAAGCCTCTGTCAATTTCACCTCTCCGATCTAAAACTGTGTGGAATCGCAACCAGAGGGCAGCGAGGAATGGAAATGGGCTGGAGCTGCCTTCCAGAGCAGGGCTTGGACCTGGAGAGGTTATAATAGGCTGAAGTTTCTCTTCTGGCATTTCACAGCCCCTTCACACAGCTCCAGTGTACAGCAAAGCCTTTGCCCTGTTGCTGGCTCTGTGTTTTTAAACTACCCTTCCTGGCTAACATTGCCTCTCCTGACACATGTCCTTCATATGTCAGATGTCTTGTGTAGAGAGACTCTGTGGCAGTGTGGAGATTCAAACCTGGTTCTTCCAGATCCAGCACTCTGACTAATACACCTTCTTGGCTTCCAAACCTGGCTCCATTCCCTAAATTGACTATTTATCGTAAACACTGCTTCCCCCACTCATTTTGCACTTGGGCCGGTAACGGGGGACGAGGGAGGCAAGCCGTACCCCTTGGGGCTAGATTTGGCCTAAAGCTCTCCACCTGGTAGTCCTTCCTGTGCGGGCCCTTTATCTAGTCTCCTGCCTCAGCAAGGGATATTTCTGTCTGCTATTTTAAACAAAAACCAGCACAGGGAAGCAAATCCCTTCTGTTGCTGAATTTCTGAGAAAAGGGTGTTGTTGATTGGCCCTTCGTGCGCGCGGAGAGCTTAGCTGCTTGCAGCATCTAAATGCCACCATAAAACTGATTACGCTCAGAGTAATATATTTCTCGTTTGGCTGGTGATAGCTCTCCTTTCCTAAACGCCGTTAAAAATAGACTCGCTGGAGGAAAAAAAAAAGTTATGTTTTGAGAAAGGCACGAAGCGTGGGGACTGTGTTATTGAGGAGTGAAATGTCTCTTCTGTCAAAGAACACACTTTTGCTGCTTGCGATTATCACTAACCTATAGGACACTGTTATGACAGATGCACCAACCCCAGCAAATTTAAAAATAAGCAGAGTCTCTTTCCAAATCCTTGCTTTGAATATTCACAACAACCCCTGAAACTAGCTATTGCATATTATTTCCAGCAGAGGGCAGTTAAGTTACATGAGAGAGAAGACTTTTGCATTGGCTGGAGTGTAAATTGTTCAACTCATCTGTTCTTTTAGTTGTGTTAAGGGGGGGAAAGGAGAGAGAGTATCTGTGGAAATTTCCTGAAGAATTTAACAAATGGCAGAAGCAGCTTCTCAGATGCCTTGCTAAATTTGGAATAGATTGGGAGGAGGGGAGGGGGGAAAGTACATTTTCATGGGAAGTTAGCAAACAACACTAAATTCCATATCCTAAGCCTCTCGGAAGCAGTTTGTTTTCTATGCAAATAATGCTTTCAAAGATACCTTCGTTACCTTGAAAAAGTTTTAGCTATGTTTGTTTGGCTTCTAGAGCTCAACTCTAGATGAGTTTTTCCCAATTATGTTGTTTGTTTGCCTCTCTGTGTTTTACCGTAAAGAAAGCATATTTTAAAGGGGGGGGGAAATACGAAAGCTGCCACATTTTTTTTCCTCCCAGAAATTTTATACTGCAGGACACTTCAAACAAAATAGGACTGGTGGGTTTTCTGATACTGATGTAGATGATTATCCCGAACCTTCGCACATAAGGAATTTGTCTCTGTTTGCCTTTCTTTCACTTTCTTTCAGGAGAAAAAAGATGTAGAAGTCTGCCTATTTAAATGTATTTGTTTGTTTTTGCTTTCTTGTGGTTAGTCTTCTCCTTTTGTCTGCTTTTGCTGCTTGAATTCCTGACTGGCTTGTTTCTTGATGCCGCTTGGTTTATACTTTCTACACCATTTGCACAGGGGCACAGAAGTTCAGTTCGCACAAGGGGGAAGCGAAAACAACATAGGGAAGGTTTTAGTTGAAATTTCGGGGCTCTGAAATGTTCCCGCATGTGGGTATATCAAATTTTGTAGAAAATAGGCCCAGGCTTCAGGGCTCAAAACATAGCTTTTTGAGTATGTTTTTGTATCACTTCCAATTAGGGTTGCCAACTCCAGCTTGGGAAATTCCTGGAGATTCAGAGGCAGTGCCTGCTGAGGGCATAATCCGGGGAGGGAAGATTTGATGTCATTCACAGATTCCCTTTCCTCTAGAATAGCAAAAAGTCCAGTAGCACTTTTAAGACTAGCCCACTTTATTGTAGCATAAGCTTTTGAGAGCCACAGCTCTCTTTGTCAGATGCATCTGATGAAGAGAACTGTTGCTCTCAAAAGCTTATGTTACAATAAAGTGGGCTAGTCTTAAAGGTGCTACTCGACTTTTTGCTATTTTGCTACTACAGACTAACATGGCTAACTCCTCTGGATCTATGACCCTGGAAAGCGCCTTCCTCCAGAGAAGCTGATTTCTGCAATCTGGAGATCAGTTGCAATTGTAGGAGAACTCTAGGCCCCTCACTTGGAGGTTGATAACCCTACTTCCAATGGGGTGGGCATTCTAGTACACATTCCCACACAAACCTAGGACAGTCAAGCAAACAGGTATGAGCCAGCCAGCCATCATAATGCATAACAGTCTGCACAATTCTTCCCCCATCCCCCAAGGAGAAACAAGAAACCTACACACACACAAGTTGTTTAGAAATACAACAATGTCCATGACACTTTTGGTCTATCGGTATAAGGCAAAGTGGAAAACTTTGTGGGAAAGAGAAGACCATGTTTCATACTTCTGAAGAGACACCAATAAATTAGAACTGTGTTTGGTGGGAAAGAACAGCAGAGGGTACACGGCAAGATATACACCCCCTCCCAACTGGGAGCCAAACTACAAGTGACGCCTGACACAGGTTGGACACTTGTCAGCTTCCCTCAAGTTTTGACGGGAAATGCAGGCGTCCTGGTTTTACAGCTTGGCTCTCCATTACAGCTGCAAGACCAGGATGCCTACATTTCCCATCAAAACTTGAAGGAAGCTGACAAGTGTCCAACCTGTGTCAGGCATCACTTGTAGCTTGGCTCTGAGGTAGGGAGTAGGAATCAGTGCAAGAAACGACAAGCAGGCCCACATACAGCCCAAACTCTCTGCCATAGCAAATTCCAGAGATCCTTTGCCCATATTTTCACCTACCACAAACTCCGGTATGCCAGAGCTTCTTGGGCACTCGCACTACCAGTTGGCACAGGCGTGGTGTGATTGTCAGAATTGTTTCTCGGACTGCTAATCTCTCACATTTTCCCTCCATGCTCCTGACACTTGTCCTTTTTTGTTATCTTAAGGTCTCTCGTCATCATATCGGACTATTTGTTTCTCTTGTCCGTATGGAGCAATTCAGCATCTTCTGAATGAAGGAAGTTGATTTCCCATGCACAACAAGAGGGGCTATTCTTCCTTCCTTCCAAAATCTTTTTTAGCTCCTAGAAGAGTAAAAAGTAAGAGGTCAGGCCTGCATCACCATAGCAACCTTGACAGCGGCAGTCTTTAAAGGAAGGTACCACTCTAGCGGAAGTTTCTTCCCGATGAGTGGTTTGCGCTGTCTGTTGCTATGCCATTCTTCTCCTGTGAAGAGCGCACCCCTCCTCAGATGTGGAAGCACCCCTGGATTGTTTTAACTTTTCAGTTCACTTCAGGTTGCTTTTCGTATTTGCTGGGAGGTTTGATCTTGGATTACAGAATGCAAGATTGAAGGCCCAGGAGAATAGCTGAAGGGGGTTTGTCAATATCTAGCCCTCCAGGCCATCTTCGCTAGGTGTGGCAATCTCGTTTCCATGTAGTGAGAGATCCTCCTCAGCCATTTTGGAGAGGGGGAAGAAGCAACAACATCGTGCCAATGGGAGTCTAACTACCAAGCAGTTTAACTGTGGAGGAATCAGTACCTGGAATGAAGATTCTCACCATTGTAGCAAAAGGGGGAGTTTTTGAAATCAGAAAGTTATCTGGAAATGAGCTCCCATTCTTTCAGCGGAAAGTTCTTGTCCAAATAAAAGCCTTTGCTCAGGAAGGGCAAAAGGCAGGGCTTTTTTTCAGGGGAAACGCGGGGGAACGGAGTTCTGGCACCTCTTGGAAATACTTGGCAATAGTGCTTGAAAATAAAATGATTTCAAAGAATCCCGTGTGTTTCTCCCTCGTTTCCCTCTTGAGAGTTCCGCCACCTCTTTTCCCATAAAAAAACCCCGGCAAAAGGTAATCTCCAGGTATGGCCAGGCAGCCACTGGCTTCACCGAGCTGTAGCCCTGAACCCCCTTCTCAGATAGGGTGGCTAATTTTTCATTTCAGAAGTACCAGGCTTTGGGCAGAGCTGGTACAGGCTCAGCCAGAAGGTCTGAAGTCAAAGTCAGAAGTAGTTTCCAACCTTTGGCTGGCAACCCCCAAGAGCACGGGGGAGGGGGAAGAGACTCTGCAAACTGGTGTTATGCAATGCTGTGACATCACTTCTGGTTGTGTGATTTGCCAAAACTCTTATGTTTTTACACTAGAGCTTTTTTAAACCCTAGAGTTTAAACCCTAGAGTTTAACCCCCACCACTGCACCTTGTTAATTTGTTTTATTATTTGTATATTGATTTTAGTTTTTGTTTTTATCAATTTTAACTGTTCACCGCCCAGAGCCCCTGGGATGGGCGGTATATAAATTGAATAAATAAATAAATAAAATAAAATAGAGTGTCCTGTGGTGCCACTTTCAGGTCTTACCAATTGGTCCTGTGAGTTGCCGGATTACCCGGAAGTCACATCACGTGATGGTAGTTTCTCTCCTGATTTTTGCTTCTGCTAGTCCATTGAGCGGCAGCCAAGTTTTAAAAGATAGATCGGAAGGCTTTGTCAATTTTATCTCTCTAGAGCAGGCAGAGATAATTCCTTCAGGAAGTTGAAGATGCAATAAACAAACCTTCTGAGGAAAGATCTTTGCCGGCTCTAAAGAGGTGAAATTGAAAAAGCCTTCCAATCTGTCTTTTAAAACTCAGCTTCCCGGGTGACATTGTGTCTCCCTTCACTTGACCATCCTTGTGTACGAGGTCTCGTGTAGAGAGACTGTTTTATAGGCCTGGTAGAACTGTAACAAGTTTCGCCTGACTCACTACAGAGAAAGAGTTCCACCAGGCCAATGCCAGAACCGAAAAGGCACCAAAACTGGCGACAGTCAGAAACTGGTGAGTCAGGGACAGAATTTGGCTATGCCTGCTGCCAACTAAAAGATGGACTCAGAAGGATATGGAGAGTAGATGCCAACAAAAGAGCTCTCAAGCCATGCTGAAAAAGCTGTCAGGCTAAGGTATTAACTCATCTTGAGATTTTGATCTGGATACCTTGCAAAACATTAAGTTCAGTTCTGAATCTAGTAGAACTAAAGTAGGGCGAAAAAGAAGAGAGTATTAGGGTTGCTTCCCTAACCTGGGCCATTTCCACACATGTTAAATAATGCACTTTCAATGCACTTTGGAAATCCTTTGGAAGTGGATTTTTTGTTCCATGCATGGAAAAGCAGTTCCAAATGTTCACTAAAGAGTATTGAAAGTGGATTATCCAACGTGTGTGGAAGCAGCCCTGGATAGCCCAGCAGGTAAGCCCGATTTTGTCAGATCTCAGACACTAAGCAAAGTCAACCTTTGTTAGTAATTGGATGGGAAACCTCCAACAAAGACCAGGGCAGCAGAAGCAGGCAAAGCCAAACACCTTCTGTTAGTCTCTTGCCTTGAGAATCCCAGCAGGGGTCGCCATAAATCAAATATGACTTGATCATACTCTCCACTATCACATTAGTGATGCTTTCAGATTCCTCCCCGTCCAGACTTCTCCCTAGTTTCACATTATCTGGGCCATTTTCACACTACTTACCTGCTCCCGGAATGTTGCAAACTATCGTGCAAAAAACGCAGAAGATGGCGTCTTCTCGCGAGAGTTTTGCGTGACATCGTGCAAAACTCTCATGAGAAGATGCTATTTTCCACATTTTTTGTGCGATGTTTTGCAACGTTCCGGGAGCAAGTAAGTAGTGTGAAAAGGGCCCAGGTCTGTTTCCAAAGTGGAACTGAGACGTCAGTAATCCTGATTTTTTAAAATTTCCAAATATTGTACAGAGCCCAGGGCATGCATGGTTGTCCTGAGATTTCCACTACTGCCATTCCTTTTTGCACCTCCCTGTACATTAATGGAGCACACATGTGCATTGTAAAGCACTATAAATTCAATATTGATGTGCTTGTAAGATTGTATTAGTCCTTTTTTGTGTTTGGTCTGTCTCAACATGCAACAATAAAACATCACACAAAAAGATTCCACATATCATCAGGCGTGAAGGACTGGTGCTTCATTCTCCGGTAGAAACAGGGGATGAGAATATTGATTGCAAAGGCACAATTTCCGACACCAGGTGGATCTTTCCCAAGGCTACTTTTTTGTGTGCATGTTGGTAAATTGGAGTGGAAAAACCATGAATGGAAGGAGTTGGAAGGAGCTGGAAGCAGAACTGGGATTAAAGGTGAGGGTGGAAGGCAATGCAAAGTGAACTTGCAGGGTAACAAAGGAATGAAACTGGGGCAATTTAGTTTATTAAAGTATTTATACCCTGATTTCAAGTATCCCTGAGAAAGGGATGGCCGACTCACACCGCAAGACTTAAACTGTTGGAATAATCATTCCCTGGTAATGGTAGTTCTGCAAAGCAATTCTGGCTAAGGTTTAAGCATCTTTACTATCCTACAATCCCCAGGGTTTGTTGGGAGAAGGCAGGGTTATTACCTGCGGTCGTTCACTGATTAGAACTCTGTAACAAAAAGTGGGCCTGGGAGGAACTCAATGGTTAACTAAAGCAAAGCAGAATGGAGTGATACAAATAAGAGGAACACTTGAGTTTGCTTTTCTCTTTTGGCTTGCCCAGATCAGGGTGGCTCAGGTTACCCTGATCTTCTCAGGTCTCAGAAGCTAAGCAGGGTTGGCTCTGATTAGTACTTGGATGGGAGACTGTCAAGGAATTCCAGGGCTGCTGGATGTCCTAGGCTAGCCCAGATCTTGGAAGCTAAGCAGGGTCGGCCCTTGGTAATGTTTGGATGGGAGACCAGCAAAGAAGTCTAGCATCTCTGGATAGCCCAGGCTAACCCTATCTCCTTGGAAGCTAAGTAGAGCTAGTCCTGGTTGGTACAGTATTTCAGTGGGAAACCACCAAGGAAGTCCTGGGTCGCTACGCAGAGGCAGGCAACGGCAAACCAGCTTTGTTTGTCTCTTGCTCTGAAAACCTTATGGATCATCATAAATCAGCTATGACTGGACCACACACTTTACATGCACACTTTTGGGTTGCCCGTAGGAAGTTAATACAGATAGGCTAACTCCTCTGGATCTATGATCTTGGACGGTCACTTTCTTTCAGTCTAGCTATGATTCTTATGAGCATGAAAAGGCAGTGAAGGAGAGGAGAAATATGTGCTCTGTCCTGAGTTGTAGTGGAAAAGATTGGCTAAAATTCAGCAGATTTTCAGAAATGTAGACTAGAACCATCAACAGGTTGCATCCCGGGTTGAGGAAACACAACAAACGCCACACAGTTGCAACCAACAGCTAGGCACGTGAATTTGGAGCTTCCTTTGAATGCCTTGGGGGGTAAAAGATCTGAGGAATTTCACAGGAAGCAAAAAAAAGCTGGGATGTCACAGAAGAATTCTACATATCCTAAGAATGATATTGATGATGTGACCAAACTAGATGTCCAATAAGCTTTATTCCATTGTGGAACAACCAAAGAACAAGTATAACATTATAAGCCACTGATTAGATGGTAGATCTTGAATAAACGAGAGAATGAGCATCAGCTTCCTTTCAGCATATATCTGCGCATTCAAGTCTGTGTAAACCGGTATGCAGATCGTTGCAACCTTTAAGCAACAATTGCCAGGAAGATTAAATACTTCTAGCTGTGCACAAATGTGCCCTTTAATTATGGTCTCTGCAGAACAATGAACAGTGTCGAGAAGGCCCAGGAGAAGTCATCACAAGGGACTTTGGTGTTGAAAAAGAGAAACAAACAAGCAAAAATCAACTGTTGGGAAAAGGTTGTAAGAAGCTTTCCTCCTTGCCAAGAAGCGTCAATAATTCAAAAGTAATTAATAGGTCAGGTGTGTGCTCTTTGGAAAACTGAACATTTCACAAGCCTTTGCAAAGTTCTTGGACACTAAGTGGGCCCACATGCCATTCTCTGCCTTTTGAAAGGGTTTTAGCGCATCACCCTTGTGTGTTTACACTTTCATGAGCTCCCAGTGTGTGTTCTGAGGTCCAATTCAAAGTACTGATCTTAATCTTTTAGGTGCTGAATGATTTGGGCACTTCAAGGACCATGTGCCCCATCACAAACCTACCTGATGATTGACAGGTTGTGTTCTCTGTCCCCCTAACTTCTGAAGTTCTTCAGGTGATTGCATGGAACAGTCCCTTCCCTATGTTTGCCCCATCACCATGGAACTCCCTTCCCCATGAGGTTCACCTTTATAGCCTCCTTATTAGTCTTCTAGAAGGCCATCATGATCAATGATGTTGAGAAGAAGCTACCTGTGTCCCTCAGGGTCATAGCTGGCTCATTAAAGCAACCTGCTTCATCAGTCACAGTTAACTCCTTCTTTGCACCTTTGCAGGTGGCTGCATCCTTTCAATGATGGACTTGAGATATATTCCCGCAATGTCAACAGTTCACTTTCTAGTTGTCATTGTGCCAGGAATACTACACTGCAAGCCTAAGATACATCTCTTTTAGTCATGCAAAAGTTTAAACAGCTAATTTTTTTGCATACGTGGAGGGGGAGGTATACCATGCCTATGAAGTGGTGCAAGAACAAGTATGCAAGAACTGACCCTGACATCTTGGCAACCATTGACAGGTAATGCTGCCATAGCATATCAGTTTATGCTGCCATAGCACATGCAGAGACACCACAGTAGTAAGTCTCAGCTCAAAAATATCAAACTTCCTTTGCTTTTCTGTTCAAGCTATTGAGATGTATATGAATGCTGTATCAAGCATTCTGTTCCCATAATTGGTACCCGTGGGTAGCAGAACCAGTGGGTGATCAAACATCCTTGATCAACACTGAATTTTTAAATCAGTGGAATCTACATTTCTACACTTGTATTATTCATGATTTCAGATCTAGACGTCCTAGATTGTACCAGTCCAGAGGACCTTGTGTATGATACGTATGGAGAAATGGTCATAGATCCAGAGGAGTTAGCCGTGTTAGTCTGCAGTAGCAAAATAGAAAAGAGTTATATAGGTGATGTGAGTAGATGCAATCAGTAGCTTCTGATAATGAGATCAGTTTGCTTCTGATAATGAAATCAGTTACTTCTGATAATGAGATAACCATTCATAGTCTCTATTCAATCCAAGTCTGACTGAGTCAAATTTACATATGAATTCCAATCCAGCAGCTTCCCATTGGATTTTTTTTGGAAAGGTTTCTGTTGAACTATGGTGACCTTTAAGTCCTTGATGGAATGTCCTGGTAGAAAAAAGGGGTGTATACAGCCCTGGCGCCAGGGTTTCTGGCACCGGAGGCCAGCCTCACATGCATGCTGTGTGCGCATGCGCCCCGGGCTGCGTGATGATGTCATCACATGATGACATCATCCCGCAGTGCTGCCGGCAGGTGGCTGGGGGAGCAAGTAAGCTGCCCGCGTGCCGCATGCTGCCCCAGTCGCCTGTTGTCCCTGGCCCATGGCTGCTGCACCCGGGAGCGGGTGGTGGCAGCAGCGTGGGGTGGCCGGCGGCGGCGTGGGAAGTGCTCCTCCACCCCCGGCACCCCCTCCGGTGCCCCCTCTGGCGCCACGGTGCCCGGGGCTCCCACCTCACCGCCTCAACGGTGGCGCCGGCCCTGGGTGAATAAAATCTTAACCCTTCCTGTGAAGGCTGTCCACCATCCTGTTTTAAATGTGTATTAATACACTGTTGTTTTAATATAGATGAATTTTTATTGTATTTTAATATGTTGTTATCTGCCCTGAGCCCACTCTCAGGGAGGGCGGGATAGAAATTTAAAATAAATAAAATAAAAGATTGATGTGTTCTCCCATTGGTTTCTGGATGTTGCCATTTCTAATGTCCAATTTGTGTCCATTTATTCTTTTGTGCAGAGGTTGGCTAGTTTGTCCAATATACAGAGCAGATGGACATTGTTGGCACATGAGGGCATATATCACGTTGGAGGATGAGCAGCTGTAAGAGCCAGAGATAGTGTAACTGACACCATTGGGTCCTGTAATCTTATTTCCTGGGCAAATGGATCCCATTATCAGAAGCTACGGATTGCATCTACTCCCACCACCTATATATATCTGACCAGTTTCTTCATACCCTCCCTGCATCTGATGAAGAGAACTGTGGTTCTCGAAAGCTTATGCTACAGTAAAGTTGGTTAGTCTTAAAGGTGCTACTGGACTCTTTTCTATATGGATAAATGGTTAATGTTGCTTGCTTGGATTGTGGTGATCATCACCTGCGTTTGTGTATATGAGAAGAATCATTTTCTGACACAGTCTGATAAGGCAGATTATCGACCATAAATATATTCAGGGTAATCAGAACTTTTGTCTTATGGTGTCTGAGGATACAGATACATAATAGTTTTAACTGTCATAGGTGGCTTTCTTTAAAGATCCCTGGGAACTGTTGCTGTGACAGAGGTCTCCGACTCCTCTCAGAGAACCACAACTCTCAAATTTCCTTTGTGATTGAGGAAATTGTTAAACCCATTAGGCATGAGTTAAAAGTGTGAATTAAGAAGCTTCCCTGGTAAAAAAATCTCATGCCTCTAACTGATGCGCTAAGCATCCTTCAGTAAGCCAGCCCGTGTTGTGGAGTGGTTAGAGTGACTGATTAAGATTTGGGAGACTCAGGTTCGAATCCCCGTTCTGCCATGGCAACTCAGTGGGTGACATTGGGGCAGTCACTTGCTCTCAGCCTAACCTGTCTTGCAAGGTTGTTGTGAGGATAAAATGGAAGAGAGGAAAATGATGTCAGCTGCTTCGGGTCCCACTGCGGAGAAAGGTAGGATATTGAGATGTAAATTTATCCTAAAATTAAGTGTCTTATTTAAACCCAAATTGACACTACGGGGAGAATAATTGGTCTACATTGCAGGAATATTGTAAGGATTCTTGATCTAATGCTCACAAAGGGTTTCGAAGGCTCTGAAGTATGATGTTGATAACGATGATTTTGGAGAACAATGTGCCAGGTACCCCGCAAGGTCAACTGGATCCTGTACTTTCTCCGAGGCTCATAATGACTGATTAGAAACACATCTGCCACTGGGTGATATAAAACCCCGATTATCCTTTGCCATTTACAAAAAAACCGGCATGATGTTCTTGTTCCCGTTTTAGGTTTTTTTCCCCTCTTTGGGGGGCGTGATGATAACCACTTTGCCTCCCTGCTCTCCATCCACATCCATTAGCGGGATGCTTTGCAATATGGTGCTTGTCATCTGTTTCAAAGACACAGCGATGTGATGCAGGTATGCCAGATGGGTAACCCTAGTGTGACTAATTATTGTGTATTTGCCTTTAATTATTATCATTTATTACAGAGGAAAAGACAATAGAGATTCCCAGACTAGGAACGAGAACACTGGCAGAAGGGAGTTTGTCCTCCCCTGATTTTCCAAAGGCCAATATTTTACGGCAAAACCAAATAAAAAAGACAACGGGAATATGGTCTAGGAGACGATTGATGTGTATGTAGGATGAAAGCTGAGTGGAGCTGAAACGGCTTGTTGTGTTTGGCGAATGTGTTTCATGGGGCTGAAAATGCCTCCCCTTGGGGGTATTTTTTGGCATTCCTTAGCTCCCCCCCCCGCCAACTTTGTTGACACATTTAAATCGCTTTTCATCTCAATTGCCCTTGCCAATATCATCAACCAGTCAGATCTCATTGGCTGTTTCAATGGACTTCAATGGACCTCTAGTGATATTGTCCTGTTAGCCAGAGAGATGTGACATATTTTATTTACTTGCTTATTTCATTAATGCCCCACCTTTCTCCCCAACGGGGATCCAAAGCTGCTTACATCATTCTCCTCTTTTCCATTTTATCCTCACATCAACCCTGTGAAGTAGGCTAAGCTGAGAATGTGTGACTGGCCCAAGGACATGAACCTATTGACAGCCATTGGGTGCCTCCCTCCCCCAAGCTCCATGAAGAAGGGAAATCCACAAGTTTGTTATCTGTGTGATGGAATGTCAGGTAGCCAAATGGCCCTGGAGACTGAAGGGGGCTGAAGGGGATGAGTGTTCCCATTTATTTTTATCACTTGGTACTCAGTGAAAAAGTCAGGCTATAAATAAAGTAATTAACTAAGTAAGGTATAATACCTTTGCAGATCAAGTTTCCATAAGGTGTCCGTCCGTCGGTCCATCGATCCATCTGTTGGTCCATCCGGCAGTCCGGTGGTCCGTCCGGCGGTCCGTCCGGCAGTCTGTCCAGCAGTCCGTCCGGCGGTCCGTCCGGTGGTCCGGCGTACCGGCGGTCTGTCCGTCTGTCCGTCCGTCCGTCTGTCTGTCTGTCTGTCTGTCTGTCCGTCCGTCCGTCCGTCCGTCCGTCCGTCCGTCCGTCCGTCCGTCCGTCCGTCCGTCCGTCCGTCCGTCCGTCCGTCCGTCCGTCCGTCTGTCCGTCTGTCTGTCTGTCTGTCTATCTATCTATCTATCTATGGGCACATAGTCGATTTGTGGGCAATCCTGACTCTTTAACAGATTTCCTGAGCACCATGACACTATGCTCCAATAGACACACGTACACAACCCATATGCTCACAATAATTGATTTTACAATTCTAATGCAAAATGCAACATCTTTCTTATAGATCTCCTTGTAACCCAAAGATTATTGCATTAAGTTGTCTGGCTGAGCACTGAGTACGAAGCATCAAGCTAATGAAAAGACTCGCCTTTGATGGAGAGAGGTTTCCTCTCGCCATAAGAAGCTTTAGGACTAATCGGCCTTAGAGAACTCTTTTCTATCCCAAATGTCTTTCTGCAACTTCCCCTATTCTTTCTCCCACTCACTGTTCATATTATTGTTCACATATCCACAGGATTCCCGCCTCCCCCATTGACTTTGATGTAGTAAGTGAATCAGAAATCGGTTCTAAACTACGCCTAAGTAGGAATAAATGCATTTCTAATCCAATTTTTTAGACAGTTTCCTCCCCTCCTCTTACATAGAATGGCCTGTTCTGCATGGTTATCTCCATATTATAGCATCTTGGAGGAAAGGAACTAAAATTTCATTTTCTTTTCACTTTGGAAAAGAAAATAATACATTATAGGAATAAGGGTTGTTTAGCATCATTAGATCAATGTGCTACTTCTGTAATGTATGAACAAGCCAAAGAATAACATGCTTATTTCTTCCCAATGGTTCTGTCTTTCTTATTTGGTTCTCCACAGGCAGGGCCAGCTTGACACCACAGACAACTCAAGTGTTGCTTGGGGTACTAGGGAAGCAAGCAACTCACTGGAGAAGCACACCATGCAACTTACACAGAATTACCACTGAAATTTCACCTCCAGCAAAACTGAAGGCACACTTCGCTCATGAAAATTATGGACACAAATTTCATGAGGAATTAAAAGAATCCTGATAGGAAAGTTGTGAGAATGTTAGTGAAAAGCCACCGAACTTCAAAACAGAATTCTTAGACACCTAGCAAATCTATGGTTGTTGTGGGTTTTCCGGGCTGTATTGCCGTGGTCTTGGCATTGTAGTTCCTGACGTTTCGCCAGCAGCTGTGGCTGGCATCTTCAGAGGCGTAGCACCAAAAGACAGGGATCTCTCAGTGTCACAGTGTGGAAAAGGTGTTGGCAGGTCATTTACATCTACTCAGGAGGGGTGGGGTTGAGCTGAGTCATCCTGTAAGAGTTTCCCAGGGTGTGGAATGCTAATGGCGGGAGGCTTCACTGTATCCTGAGGAGGTTCTTTTGCATATGGATTGGTGCTTGATGTGCTAATCTTCTCCGCAGGGCTATTGTCGGGTGTAGAGTGTTTTGTTAGCCTGGTGTTTTTCAGAACTGGAAACCATGCTCTGCTCATTCTTAAGGTTTCTTCTTTCCTGTTGAAGTTTTGCTTATGCTTGTGAATTTCAATGGCTTCCCTGTGCAGTCTGACAAAGTAGTTGGAAGTGTTGTCCAGTATTTTGGTGTCCTGGAAGAGACAGCCCTGCAGAGAAGATTAGCACATCAAGCACCAATCCATATGCAAAAGAACCTCCTCAGGATACAGTGAAGCCTCCCGCCATTAGCATTCCACACCCTGGGAAACTCTTACAGGATGACTCAGCTCAACCCCACCCCTCCTGAGTAGACATAAATGACCTGCCAACACCTTTTCCACACTGTGACACTGAGAGATCTCTGTCTTTTGGTGCTACACTTCTGAAGATGCCAGCCACAGCTGCTGGCGAAACGTCAGGAACTACAATGCCAAGACCACGGCAATACAGCCCGGAAAACCCACAACAACCATCGTTCTCCAGCCGTGAAAGCCTTCGACAATACACTAGCAAATCTAGCTCGATTTGGAAGAGCCGTGGCTCAGCGGCAGAGCATCTGCTTTGCGCACAGAAGGTCCCAAGTTCAATCCGTGGCATCTCCAATTAAAAGGATCAGGCAGCAGGTGATGTGAAAGGCTTCTGCTCAAGACCCTGCAGAGCCTCTTCCAGTCGGAGGAAATGAGACTGACCTTGATAGATTAAAGGTCTGATTCAGAAGAAAGTAGCTTCACTCAAGGAAGCAGCTCAGAGGGAAAACATCTTCTTGCATGCAGAAGGTCCCAGGTTCAATCCCCGCGTGAGCAGGAGGGGAAGGGACAGTGGCTGGTGCTCCAACTGGCCTGACCAGAAGTCAACACTAGAGATGGGCACGAACTGAAAATCGAGGTTCGTAGTGTTTCACAAACTACGAGCCGGCATGAAATTGCTCAGTTCATGAACTGGTTTGTTTGGTTTGTGAAAATGTCACTTCCAGGTCAGCAGAAGGTCTGCAGAGAGCCCATCCCCCCCATTGCCTAGGAAACTGATTGATCAGCACCAGGCTGCCTGCAGTGACAAACCAAAATACAAACGAACCACACTAAAAATCATAGCAGTTCATCGTGGTTCATCAAAAACAAGCTCCCATGAACTGCCGGTTTGCGAACCACGAACCAGCCTGGTTCGTGATGAATTTTGGTTCGTATTTTAGTTCGTGCCCATCTCTAGTCAACACAGCCGGGCCAGAAGTGATGGAATACCACTAGCAGGTGAGTGGTGACCAGCCCAACAGTTCATAAGCTCAAATAGTTGGCATGAGCTTGGGAAAGGGGAGGCAGGACAATGACCTGCAGAGAGATCCAAGGGATGGTGTCCCCTCTGCTGACAAAAGTGGGGGATCCCGGGAGTAAGTTGGAAAGGAAGGTGGCTAGGGATACATCAGAATGGGAGGTGGCTAGAGATACATCAGAAAATGGTTGGAGACCTACTTGGATGGGAGGAGAGTGCCCTGTGGGAAAGCACACCCCTCTGAAAAGGAGTCTAAAGAATGCGGTCAGGTGATAAGGATACAAGGAACATGGGAAGCACCTGTAAAGAAATTCCACAAGACTTGACAAAGAAGCATGGACCTCCTGCTCTGAGACTCCACTGGATAAATATGGTCAGGTCCGCCGCGTCCATGGAGTTGGTTCCAGCAGCCGCCTTGAGCGCTGAACTCTGAAGGAGGCACCATGCTGCCCCCCCGATGACCCCCCCTGACCCAGAAGCGGGCTGCATCCCTACTCGCCTCTCTGCCCCTTTGCTGCTGCCGCCTGCCTTGGCTCAGATCCTGGCGAGCTGAGCACTCAGGCATCGCAGCAGCAAGCAGAGAAGCGAGCAGAGAAGAGGGCTGCCTCCCTGCCCCTTCACCGCTGCAGCCCGCCTCAGGTGAGGGGGATGGTCCTGAGCGATGACATCACAACTGACATCATTGCGCAGGGCCAGAGCATGCACATGATTCATGCACGCACATGGACTGAGGGGTGCAAGTAGGTATCTTGCCTCAGGCGCCAGAAACCCTGGCACCAGCCCTGAATATGGTACATCTCAGCATCTTCAGTTAAAATAATGAGAGAGGAGGTGATGTAAAAGACCCAGATCAGCCAGTCACAGTCCACAAGGCTGACCTTGGCACACCAGGAGAAGGCAGCTTCACTCGGATAGGTGTCTTCTTCCTATTTCAACATCTTGCAGAAAAGATTTTGTTGAGTCAAATGCAAACCTCATTGACCAAATTCCATCACATTGTAGGGACATTGATCCAGAGGAGTTAGCCGTGTTAGTCTGTAGTTGCAAAATAGTACAGAGTCCAGTAACACCTTTAAGACTAACCAACTTTATTGTAGCGTAAGCTTTCGAGAACCGCAGTTGCATCTGATGAAGAGAGCTGTAGTTCTTGAAGGCTTATGCTACAATAGACTTGGTTAGTCTTAAAGGTGCTACTGGACTCTTTACTATTGCAGGGACAGACAGGATTCCCTTTACCAGGGAAAATTTCACTAGCTGTGGCAATTATTTTGCTTCCCTTGAAATCCTTCCAATAACTGACTTCAGTGGTGCCACCTAAATTATTTCGAATTTCAATTCAGTCAAAATTTAGTAATCATCTAAGAATAACTGTCGGCTGCCACAGGAAAATATTGCTGGTTTCTTGGAGGATTCTCTTTTGATTTCTCTTAAAATTACCCAGATGTTTCTCCCTGATAAAAAAAAGCTCTAAATTCCCTTTGAATTTCACTTTAGGTGAAATTTCGGCACTGTTTCGAAATGTTCATAAATGAGTTGCAAATTGCCTGTAAACAAAGTCAGGATTTAAGTTCTTTAGGAGCTTCGGGGATTCTGTATTTAATTATGAGACCATTTTTTTTAATGCCTCCCAAACATTTGCTTTTCACCTTAGGTTTTTGTCTTCCTTCTCTCCTCCCTCCTCCTTCTGTGAATTTCTTTATATATCTATGCCAGCCCTCCTCTTTCCAATTCTTCCTTTAAGGTTTAATTTAACAATAACATTTGCGATTGGGGTCCCGTGCATCTCAAGGGCATTGCGCTTGAAATTGCACACACTCCGCACCATTTATCATAGCCTGACATATGTCATGTTCCAGACTGCAGCACCAAGAGGTTACAGCGTGCGACTGCTCCTTTGTTGATCAGCTACTGAGACAACGAAGACACCTTTCTTTCTTTTTTCCTTCTTTCATCCCCCTCCCCTTATTAAAGCTGCCTCGCTCCCTTTTTTGAGGTTCTGACTCGGCTCCTGTTTAGGGAAAGAAGAATGCCGGCTGCCTCTGACAAGAAAACCTCTGGCGTCGTGTTGCATGCCAAAAAGCTTCATGGCCTCATTAGATCCCCCACCTTTCTTTGGGTGGGGTGGCATCATTGGGAAGTCCTGATGAACAAAATGCTGCCTTTCTCATTCCAGCATGGTCAAGAGATTTATAGAGACAAGGAGACCCAAATCATGCGCGATGAAAATTCTGTGCCTCTTACTCGTATCAGAGAAGCTAGTCGACATGTTGGAAGCTTTGCTTCCCTCTCATTCACATTTTCAACATTTATTCCAAGCCCAGTACCAATCCAGATGTTTTATGCTGGGCTGAGCTTTCATGTGTATGGCAGGCCAGTCAACTGGGGAGCCCCAAAACTTTGAGATGAACACCAATGTTCAACAGCCATGTTCAACAGCCACTTGTGAGCTAAGCCTGGGATCTTCTCGCCTCACCACCATCTGATTCCAACAGCTGTTGAACAGCTTTCCAGCTGCTCCACAGCCATGTGGATGGAGTCGCATTTTCTTCCAGAGGTTTTTGCACCTGTGCAGTAGGTGAAATCCAATCTCCCACAGGATGAAGGACAGCTCTGTCAGGTAGTAAAATGATGGTGGAGTAAGCTACCATAAAGCTGTGAGCTTGTGTGCACAGCAACTAATGTTGACAACACACAGAAAAATGAACACCAACAGTGTTTATTTATAATCACCAGCTGGCTGATTATTTTACACAGGGTTTATGTGATTGGCTGCTGAGCAACAGGCAGGTATGAAAGATCTATAGTATCTGTCATGTCAGTAATATGTTGCTCTGAAGTTGGGAGGGGAGAAAGAAAAGTAGGATCCCCATCAGGCCGTGAGAGAATGCGCATGCGCAAAATGTTCGCATTATGGATATATATGAAGCCAGGGGTCATTTCATAGAAAAAGAGCTGGAGGAACTTATTAGCATAACTCATTAGCATACGCCACACCCCTTGCCATCACCAGAAGTGTGTCATTAGTATAACTGATTTGCTTATGCCACACCCCCTGACATCAACTATCCTGGCTGTTTTGGACCCAATCCTGGCAATTCAGGGCAAAATTGGGCCCAAAACAGCTAAAAAGGGGCCCAAAATGGTCAGGATCAGACTGCTGCTGAGCGGGAGAGTGATCCCCCACCCGTCAGAGGCCCAGTCCAGGCCATTTCAGCCCCAATCCAGGCTGAAACAGGCCCAAAATAGTCGAGAGTCAGGTGGGCGGGGCCACCTGTCATGTGACCTCTTTGGGGAACTGCCGGAACTGCTTTCCTGCGTGTTCCCCCTCGAAATGAGCCCTGCATGAAGCTGCCTTATCCTGAATCAGACCCTTGGTATATTAAGGTTAGTCTTGTCTACTCATACTGGCAGCCGCTCTCCAGGGTCTCAGGTGGAAGTCTTCCGCATCACCGACTGCTTGGTCCTTTTAATGGAAATGCTGGGGATTGAACCTGGGACCTTCTGCATGCAAGGCAGAAGTTCTTCCACTGAGCCACAGCCCCTTCCCCAAACGTTTGATTATGTGAAAAGTAACCCAATGAACAGGCTCGACTGACTCGTCAACAGCCAAATGATTTATGAAAAATTGACCCTCCGTGCATGACCGGCAAGCGAGACGTGAGCCAATCTGATGAGCAACGAAACATCCATGTCTGCAGTGCAGCAGGGGAGTGCGGCCCAGTTGAACACAGACCCCCTGCTGTGACTGGTAGCTCAAAGGCTTGATCAAACTGGTTTCGCTGCTTGCTGGGACTGAAAGAACAGGAGAGGAGTAGCCCCTTTCAGAGTGAGCCCAGCAGGGATGAATCGGTGGGCAGGATCCCGGCAGCAAGCTCTGACCTCTTGATCAGTTGGAGATCGTGATGTAGCCAAAGTTCATAACTCCTAGGATCAGGCATGGGTGGCTTATAAAGCTCCCAGTCCCAGGTGTCACCTCCCCATCCTTCTTCTTGGACACACCTAACTGCTTTGGAAGCATACATGGCACAAAAGGGGCACAGAGGTGTTGATCTATGTCTGTCTGTGACTCCTGTTTCTCCCTGATGCCTTGAATGTTTCATGAGGGCATCATCTTACATGTAAGAAGCCATCAGACGAATGTTTAATACATGTTCCAGTTGTTAGGGGTGTCATTCAGATGTAAGGTTGCCAACCTCCGGGCAGGGCCTGGGGTTCTCTGGAATTATGAGTGCTGTCCAGACCACACAGATGGAGAAAATTACAGCTTTGGAGGATAGACTTGATGGCATCACATCTTTGCTGACCTCCCTGACCTCCCCAAACTCAACCCTGCCTCCCATATCTCTAGGAATTTCCCAACCTGAAGTTGGCAACCTGACTCAGGCAGGAGCTGGGAAAATCCACTCTAGGGCAGGGGGAAGCTCCTCAACCACCGACAGCTGAGCTGACTTTCAGGCAGCTGCCTTGAAGCCTTCCCACTTACCGCATATTGTAGTCCTGGGGTCCCATCCTTGACTTTTGCCCATGGCCTCAGAATTGCCAAGATCTATCCTGACTGCAGGAGGTTTGGGTGTCCATTGGGTGTGTGTGTGGATGAGTTGGGAAAGACAATGTGGTGTATTGATCAGAGCGTCGGACTAAGATCGGGGAGACCTAGGTTTGAATCTCCGCTCTGCCATGGAAGCTCAGTCCCTCAGTCTCTCCTCTTAACCTACCTCACAGGGTTGTTGTGGGGATAAAATGGAGGCAAGGAGGATAATGTAAGGCATCTTGGATTCCCTTTGGGGAGAAAGCTGGGATATAATTAAATATAATATATAAATAAATAAAAATATGGAAGCCCCATTGCATCCCTATGGAAGAAGAAGACAGATGCCCCACTGCCTTCCTTAGGTATTTAAGGGTTTTTTCCCAAGCACAATTTCAAATTGGGGGGCTTGTCGATCCCTAAGACAAATGTAATGCCAGTACAAAGAGGAGTCTTCCCCACCCCCCGACTCCCAAGGGGGGAGGCCACTGCCTAGTCAGGATGTATACTATTATTATTATTATTATTATTCTCTATGAAAACTGACTAGGCAGGATCCCATAATTACTTTCCAAGGCATTTAAATGCAATCAGACCCAATGCCTTCGATGTTAAAGGAAAATTAATGGCTGGCATGCACAGTGAAGGCACACAGAACAGATTGCGATTTATCACAGGATGCAGGAAATGGGACAGGGCTTGTTTATGGGGCTACTCCCTCCTCTCCTCTACCTTTGCCTTGGCATCAGATGCCACCCCCCACCCCCCGGAGTCACAATGAGACAACAAGGGAATTCCAAGGCAATTAGCTGCATTTGAAACAGCGGTACCTTCTCCACCCTAGTCCAGAGCTTTTTCCCTTTAGAGATGAAGTTTCTCCTGCCTGTCCCTCCCCTCAGCCTTTTCCATCTCCCAGCCATGAAGTGCTACCTGGGTTGTGACTCAGAGCGGAACTACAAGTGACAAAAGGCACAGATTGGACACTTGTCTGCTTCCCTCAAGTGTTGGTGGGAAGTGTAGGCGTCCTGGTCTTGCAGCTTGGCTCACCGACTGCTGTCCAGCGGACTTTTCAACTGTCACTTGTCCAACATTCCGCCAAACTGCCTACATTTCCCACCAAAACTTGAGGGAAGCTGACAAGTGGCCAACCTGTGTCAAGCGTCACTTGTAGTTTGGCCCTCAGTATTGGGCACTGTAGGGCTCAAACCGGGAGCCTTTTGGATTTCACACAAGGTTCCTGTACCACACACCACCAGTAGGGGCGGGGGATCCCCATCTCCCACCCTCCACCCCCCACTACCATTCATCCTGCCAGTGGGGGAGGGGAAAGATTGGGGAACAGGCCTCTCAGGAGAGCTCCTGTGGTGGCCAATGACATCACTTCTGGGAGTGAAGTCATCACACCACCCCGAGAGCTCTCCCATGTTTTGCAATGACGTCACTTCCCGGAAGTAATGTCATTGTGCAAGCCCAGGAGTGCACATGCAAGGCGCAAAGCAAAGGTGAGTGCCGAGTCTCCCCTCCTACTGGGAGAGTAAGGGGACCTGGCAACCCTGCCACCAGAGCTGCCAGTCAAGAAGGAAACAACAGTCATGGCCCCTCCTAAAGCTGTCAGGCTCTTCCTACTTTATTTTAGTTAGTTTCGTTTATTCAACTTATAGCCCACCCTCCCTGTAAGCAGGCTCAGGCCGAGTTACAACAGCGATACAGTATGGAAAATAAACATCTATAAAAAAACATTGCTGCAACTGAGAGCACAGCCAACTTCAGAGTATCCTGAGACAGGGTTGCCAACTCTAGGTTGGGAAATTCCTGGAGATTTGGGGAGTAGAGCCTCTGGAGGGTGGGATTTGAGGAAGGGAGGGACCTCAGTGCGGTATAATGCTATAGAGTCCACCCGCCAACGTTGCCATTTTCTCCACCTGGAAGCTGACAATGCTACCTTGAGGTGAGGCAGCTTCCAGGGTCCCGGGCTTCTGGTGGAGCCCACTGTCACAGTCCCCCCCATGTGCCTCCCTTGATCCTTGTCTGTGTGCCTTTCCCTGTCCACTTCCTTTCATGTGCTTCAATACCCATGCTCCCAGCTTCCCAGCTTTGATGGGAAAGAGCATGCCAGTGGCGACCAGGGGCAGCACCCCTGGTGGTCACAGCTGCAGCACCACCAGCTGCAGGTACCAGCCAGGCCTGTCGGGGAATGGGTATGAATGTGGTGCAGGCTGTTCTGAGCACAGGTCGAGGGATGGCTTTTGACCGAGGGAAAGTAGGGGCATGCTGGGTGGAAAGGGAGGCATGGGAGTGCTGGTAGTGGGCAAAAGAGGGCTTTAAACACTGTCTGCCCAGCCCCCAGCCCCCCCCCAAATCTGGCACCAGCACTGAATGAGAAAAAAAATACAATGCCATTGCTGTAAATAAACCTCCCAGGTTTGTTGCCTTTCTGCAGCATGAGCAGGGAATGCACAAGTATGCCATTTCTCTTTGTTTTATTGGTTTTGTGTGTGATCCTATTTGTATATCCCCTTTTCTTTTTCCTGCACGTTGACACACAAACTTTGTGCCTGCTTCACCACCAACCTATTGTGGCCCTGGTCCCCACATGCGGGCATGTCTCTTGAACCCTCCGCACCCAATGGATGACTCGCCCCCTGCACATGTGAAATGTCTCCGTTGTCAATCAAAACAGAAATAGATCAAATTTGGTTAGTATAGCTGTGAAAAAAAATTGCAGTTTCATCCTCAGCTCATGTCAGACACTGAGCTTTCCAAATACAAACAATATATACACGAGGTATGGTGGGGGCGGCAGAGCGTATGGCCTGTATTTGCAAGGAGAAATTTCCTGGGGGCGGTGGTGGCTGTCAGAACACCAATGTTCAGCCCAGAGAATTGTGGAAAGTGGGTGTTCTGACCTCCCAAAACAGTTATGTGGGCTGTAATGTAACTTGGCAATGTCACTGAGAGACAGTGTGATGTAATGGTTACAGTGCTGGACTAAGTTCTAGGGAATCTAGAAAGTGAAGAGTGCAAAAGAGTCTGAGAGGGTATCTTTTCCAACTCAGATTCCAGTCCAAGACAGAAAAGAAGGCTTTGGGACAGAACGCTTGCCAGAGATTGCAGATGAATGTTGCAAGCGACTAAAGTTTGTGCATCAAGCCAAGCAAATCTGAACTTCGGGGACATTGCTAATTGCTTTATCCTGGGATTTGTCTTCAGGACATCACCAGGCACCAGGCACATCCATGGAGGCGGAGCTGGCAGCCGCCTCAAGCGCTGAACTCTGAAGGAGGTGCTGTGCTAGCCCCTGATGAACCCCCCTGACCTGGAATTGGGTTGCATCTCCACTCGCCTCCCTGCCCCTTTGCTGCTGCCACCCCGCTCAGGTGAGGGGGACACTCCTGTGCGATGATGTCACAAGTGACATCATCACACAGGGCCGGGGCGCATGCGCACTTCGTGCACACACATGGGACAAGGGCTGCAAGTAGGTATCTTGCCTCAGGTGCCAGAAACCCTGACACCGACCCTGGACATCACTACTGACATTTCAAAGTAGCAACCCTCTTGTGCCTTGGAACTGGGTTTGTAACTCGCAGATCCATAAGCTAAAGCTTTAGTGGTGCGTTCTCTATTAGAGCCTTATTTTAAATTGGTGGCACATTCTTTATTGAGAAAGCACTTGTGCCATTTTGGGGGAAGGGATTGGGATTGTGGATTTGGCGTATTATTGTGCTGGGGAATGAAAAAAAGAAAACATTGACCCTCACGTTACAATGGATGCCTTTTGTTTCATAAAGGGAATGATGGAGTCAAGTGATACACCTTAGAGATCAGAGTCCACAGTGCCATTACCAAGAAGTCCCTGCCAGGTGCCCAAATTTCTATAAACCAAAGGACATGGAGCATATATGGGACAGGTCTCTCACCTGGCATCATAGTAAGGGATACCATTTTCCTTTGCTCAGGTATGAGCTCAGGTCAGGCAATGGGTGCCATGCTATTAACAGTAGTTCCAGGTGAGAGATGAGCTACTGCTGATGCTGAGCAGGTAAAGTAAACCTTCCAGCAGTTTTGGAAGTGAATCTTTTCATTGGCACCCAGCCCTCATTTGACCTGGCTATTTCACATCATTACCGATCGCTTTGTTCCTTTGTCTCTGACTTCCTCCTTGCCGTTTTATTGGCTTCTGCTCCGGCTGACCTCGTCTAGCAGTTTACTTTCTAACATCCTGAAAGCTTCATCATCTCCATCACTCAGTTTGTATCACCTTGGGCTGAGAGATTAAAAAGAGTGAACACCACCGCAACAAAGAAAACATAAAGAGTCTTGGTGATGTCCTAGAGACAACAAAGAGTGGGCAAAATAGGAAATGATCAAGAAAGAAGGCAGATGGGGGAGGGAAGATATGAACAATAAATTGGTTTAAGCAGAAGGAGGGTGTACAGAAATTTGGAAAAATTAACAGGTTGGGCAAATCTATACACCCTTGGCACGTCCTGGCATTGCGCTAAATGTTTGCTAAACACCCAGAAGTATAGCATCTTTCTAGCACAATTTCTGAAATCGCACTAAAAAGATGTTATACTTCCGGGTGTTTAGTGAACATTTAGCGCAACGCCGGGATGCGCCAAGGGCATGTGGATTTGCCCATTGAGAACTTCTTTAAAAAATGGTGAGGAAGACTCTCATTCTCCCTTTACTCCAGTCGAAGGACAGCTGGATAGCAAGTCCAAACGAGAAAGTGGTCATGATACCTGGAGGAACCTCAATTCTTTTGGGGCTGGCTGTGCCATTTGTGTATCAAAGGAATGTGGGATTCAGCATAAAAATCTCACATTTTGGAAAACTGGCACAGAATTCCCCCATGCAATTCCATCGCCTAATGACAGGGGGAGCTATTTTAGCTTTCCATTGGAGAAGGGGGGGAGAGGAGGCCCAAGTCATCAATATCACTTTGAGATCTATTCAAGGTAACATTTCCAAAAAGCAGTGTAGGTGGACAACATTTGTTGAGACTTTTCTTTATGAACATTCGCAAAGCTGCCTTTCATGGAGTTAAAACATCAGACTGTAATGGGCTTGTCCAAAGGCTGTTTGGGATTTCCGAGTGAAGTGTTACACATTCCCTGCTACCTGTTTTTATAAACTGGAGATAACAAGGATTGAACTTGGGATCTTCTGCATGCAAAGCTCTACCACTGAGCAATGGCCTCTCCCATAAATATGAATACACATGGAGCTGCCTTATACCGAATCAGACCATCAGTCTATCAAGATCAGTATTGTCTACTCAGGCTGCCAGGGATTCTCCAGAATCTTTCACAGTTTACAAGTTACAACAATAGTCATGTTGTATGTAGTAGCAATGAGTTATCCAGACAGAGAGGCATTACAGGGGCATAATCATGTGACCTTGACCTTAATGGCCCTGGCTAGCTGGATCTCATCAGATACTAAAGCCAAGGAGACCTGATAAGTCCAGAAGGAGAAGTCAGCCCAAGGAAGTCCAGAGTCGCTATGCAGAAGCAGGCAATGGAACACCACCTCTGCTTCGCTCTTGTCTTGAAAACCCTGTGGGATCTCCATGAGTTGGCTGTGACCTGATGACACTTTATACACATGCACAATCATGCGAGCCGTTTCCACACTACTCACCTTCATCCAGAACGCTGCAGAATGTTGCGAAAAAAACACGGAAGATAGTGTCTTCTCGCACGAGTTTTGCAAGACATTGAGCAAAACTCGAGCGAGAAGACGCTATCTTCCGCATTTTTTTCATGACGTTCCGCGGCGTTCTGGATGAAGGTGAGTAGCGTGGAAACAGTCGTGGTTTGAAACGTTGCAGGAAGGATTTCTCCCTCCCTTGCATGATGTTCCTGCTTAATAGCTTGCTGCTACTTCTCTGAATTGACTCCAGCGATGAGCATTCTGGTATTAGATCCGTGATGCCTCATTAGGAAAGGAAAATCAAGATTTAATGCCACAGCATTACGCACAGGCAGGTCCGAGTCAGGTTAGGGATTCAGATTCAGCCTGCTTTATGCAGCATGGGATGTTTATCAGGACAGATGGACTCTTGATTGGCTCCTGATCTGCTCACCAGTCATGAACAGGAAGCCAGTTGTTCACTGGGGAATTTATCTGTTCATGGATAGTGCAAGGCTGTTCATTAGGTCACTTTCTACATAATCAAACAGTATTATTATTGAGTTTACATTACTTTATTTTAATACTGTTAAAAGCTACATGGACTACAACAGAACAAAAATACACTCAATATAGGGTATTATTGCATTTATTTTGCTCACGATCATTTTCGCACAGCCGTATGGGATATGTAGTACCTCCCTCTCCCAGTAAGAATAAATTGCTTGACCTGGCCATTCATGACAAGGAGCAGGGGATCTATTTCACGTACTGTGCAGGTGCAAAGATGGCTGCAAAACAGAAGGCAATGAAACTCCCCCACCGTAACTACAACTGTTATACACATCGAGGTCTGCAACAGTGAGGGAAGTAGACCCGAGTGCCTGCAGTTGTCAAAAACAGTATACTTGCCCTCCCAACATGATTGCTGAAAAATTCTCAGCGTCTTTACCTCAGATAACCAATGGACATTTCCACAAATGCATACATGCACCTATTGTTCTTAAGGCTGCATAAACAACCCGGATTTTTAAAAGCCAGTTTGGAAAGAAGGCGAGATGGAAGTGTAAGCATTTGGCCTGAAAATCTTGCCTTTGTTTTAGGAGCTCTTTCCCCCCACCGGTTGGCTGTCTGTTGCAATTAGGAAGGAAACAAGCAAAACTGAAAATGGCTAACTCTTACAGCCCCGAGAGGTCCAGCAACCAGCTTCCTACTTGGATTCAAGTCACCCCGACCAATTTTCTATGAGCCAGTGGCATGGGGATTTATGCTCCTGCGCTTATTTTTACAGCACACATGGCCAACAGGTGCAGAGGGGAGAACCGGCAAGGAAAAACACCCTGCTGTTCTTTCCTAGACATTTGTTCCTGTGGCTTACGGTGTGTGCAGTCATCCGTACAGGTGCCGAGATACCCTGGAGGAAGAGAGAATCATCTTAGCTATTTTTCAGCATTACATCGTTCGCTTCCTAACAAATTAGACCCGTGGCACATCAACAGATCATTATTCCGCACAACTATCAGGATCCTAATGCTTCACAAAGTTAAATACGAGGAAAGAAAGAGCATCTTCAGGGGGGAAACAAGTCTCAGGCATTACAGCAAACTTTACTACTCAGCAAGATGATTTGTTACATTGAGAGAAGGTATGCCAGCTCTTTTGGCTTGCCCAGAGTTCTACTTGATGCTTAGTGCAAAGTTCCACAATACCCTAACATTGTTTCAGTCAGAATGCATGCAGAAGGTTCTGGGTTCGAACCTCAGCATCTCCAATTAAAAAGAGCAGGTTGGGAAGTGACGCGACTGACCTCGGCCTGAGACCCCAGAGAGCTGCTGACTAGAGATGGGCACGACCTAAAATATGAACCAAAATTAAGCACGAACCAGGCCGGTTCATGTTTCGTGAACCATGGTTCGTCAGGTCCCATTTCTGACGAACCGCCATGAACTTTTAGGCTGGTTCATTTGGTTCGTTTTTTGGTTCGTCACTGCAGACAGCCTGGTGCCAATAAATCAGTTTCCTAGGCAACAGAGGATGGACTTCTTGCAGACCTTCTGCTGGCCCAGAAGTGACGATTTTCTGACCTGGATGTGACATTTTTCATGAACCAAACGAACTGGTTCGTGAACCAGGGGCAGATTCATGAAAGTTCATGGTTCGTGGTTCGTGAAATTTGAAGAACCACAAACCACATGGTTCGTTTTTTTCCTGGTTCGTGCCCATCTCTACTGCTGACTGTCAGAGCAGACAAGATTGAACCTCATATGATAGACTAATGTCTCAGGAAAGGCAGCTTCATGTGTTCGTGTGTCTGGAGGGAAAAGCTTTTGGTGATTTGGAACAGAGGAACCTTAGCTGTGGAAATGGCAGGGGTGGAATGCGCCGCTATAAGATTCAGCAGGCAAAGCTGTTCAATTTCTAAGGTTTTCCATGTAACAATGAGGACTAGAAATTTATGGCCAATTCATGATCTACCAGGCGAATGCTGGAGTGAGTGAGCCTTGAGCGCAGGATTTTAGTGTGTGAAGTAAATCTTGCCAGGTACATAGCTGCACACGAAAAGATCCTTCTCTGTTCATATTGATGTGTTTGTTCGTTTACTTCATTTTTATCCTGTCTGTTTTAGACAGATTAGTGCCCCACTCAGAGCAAGGAACAGCGTTATTATTATTCCCAAAATACAGCTAGGGTGCTGGGGCTGAGAGGAGTGGCTTACCCAAGGCCACCTGCTGAGCTCATCATGGCATTAAAGGAATTCGAACCAGCAGAATGCTGATTTGCAACCCAGCCACTTAAGCACTATTGATACTGCACCGGCAAGAAGCCTCAGCCGGCCCTGCCTTTTACAGATGGTGGGAGGACCTGAGTGAAAACATGCTCACTCAGGTCGGGCAACGGCTCCCACCCTGTAAGCTCCCAGCCAGCTCTCTTAATTGGCCGGCTGGGGAAATTCAAACTGCGCCTCCCAGCACAACACTGGGACGCGCGTCTTTGCAGGGCCAGCGAAGAACCGCTCCTGTTTTCTTCCCCTGGCCGTGCGGGCCCACAAACGCCGGCCCAGGTGAGTTTGTGGCTGGGGGCTTTTTTGCACAGGAAGAACTTTAGGAAGAGAACACTTGAAACACCGTGTTGAAACTGATGGGTGAGTTCAGTGTCCGGAATTCAGAAACCCAAACAGGCATGGGGCCAAAAGCAGCAAAAATCGCCTGTGCGAAAAAGGCTTCTCTCTCTGAGCATTTTCAGAGTTATATTCTGAAGTTCTGCAGGCCTTCCCTTGCTGCCCTCTTCTTTTCAGTTTTCTCTTTGGATTAAAATGGAAGTGATAGGAAACAGACTCCAAATTCCTAAGAAGAGGAGGAAAAACGTCTTGCTGGATTTGAGCGGACAAATTATCTAAGAGAATTCCTCTTCACAATGCCACTTCTCAATCCACTGAAGTCGATAGGCTCTGAAGGGTGTAATTCTGTTCAGGGTGTAATTCTGTGAATACGTGCAACATACGCGTGAGACTACCACCTGCTCTCCCCTCCTTGAAACAAATGAAGTACGTCATACCATCCAACAAGTTAGATAAAAATAGGGATGCTGTTGTGGATTTCACTTGTTTTCACATCAAGGGACAGGGACTGAGTTTCTCTCACTTCCCCTTTGCCAGGCACACTTTTCTGAGGCAGTTTCTGTAGTAAGCTATAATAATTTACTCTGCCGTAGTCTGTCGCAGCCTGGCTCCTGGACTGAAGTGTGCTAAGTAATCTGATGATAGCATTTAAAATTTCTAATTTTAGGGGGAAAAAATCATAGAATCTCTAATGGACTGGGTTGCAGTTTTTATAAAATAACAGCAGATCTAGATACATTCAGCAACTTTTTTTCCAAACTGACGGAAAATGTAAAATCTGGAGGGGCATTTTATGTGTTTGTTTGTTTGTTTGCTGCATTAATACTCTGCCTTTATGCTCAATAGGGACCCCAAACAGGTTCCACTATCCTGTATTTTATCCTCACAACAGCCTTGTGAGGTAGGTTAGGTGGAGAAGGTGGCTTGAAGAAACCCAGCAAGTTTACAGGGCAGAGTGGAGATTTGAACCTGAGTCTTTCAGATCCTAGTCTAACAGTACACTATGCTTTTTCATTTGGGGTCCATGTGTATGAGAGTCCAAGCGCCTCTTCCACACCCATCCCACACAAATACAACTGCTAAAGTTCTGGGGATGGGAGGTGAGATCTGAAGAATTCTGGTGCATGTCTGTGCACCCTAATAAACTTTTGAAAAAGGAATTCCCAAATGTCCCCAGCAGACAAAATAGGGACAATCGTTTACCAGGGACAGAAAATGAGGGCTGTCATTGTAGCGTTGCCAACTAGGGTTTCCAGTCCTCAGCTGGGGGCGAGGGATCCCCCACTCCCACCCTCCACGCACTGCCCCTGCTTAATTGGCAGGCAAGGAGAAAGGCAGGGGAATGTGCCTCCTGGGGTATGCTCCCAGGAAGCGCGGTGAGATCCAGTGCACCACATTGGGCCAAATTCAGCCCATTTGGGGCCAAAATTGGCCCACTGTGGACTGCAGAAGATCACCAGGGGCCTTTCAGCAGCACTTCTGTGCTCTGCAGCAGGCTGAATCAGGCTTGCCGGGGGCCAAAATTGGAACAGGAGTGCTCCAGGGCCCATCATGCCACCCCAGAAGCACTCCCACTGCTGAGGAGCCCATTGCAGAGCATGGGATTGCTCCCAGGGATGGCACATGACCTGCACGATGACATCACTTCCGGGAAGCTTCAGCAAAGGAGAGTGCCAGGTCTCCAGCTGCCTCTCGCCTAGAGGGTAACGGGACCTGACAACCCTATTGCCCACTCTGGTTTGGGAAATGCCTGGAGATTTGGGGCAGTGTCCGGGAAGGGAGCAGTTTGGACATCGGAGGGAGTTCTGCAGGGATGCGATGCCATCGAGGGAACCAATTACACCACGATTAAAGATATGCAAATAACTGCCTATGGTGGCTGTTTCAGCTCGGAAAAATGACATGTGGGAAAGGCAAGAGCCCCCTCCTGTCCCCTTGCCACAGTTTCAAACCACTGATTTTTAAAATCACATTCCTGCTTTGTCACTTCAGGGAAAGTGAGCTGGGTTCAGGATATCTGGACCCTACTCACTAAAAAATATTGTGCCGCTTGGCCCGGAGTATGCTCTTTGTGTAGCAGCTCTGTTAGCCCAGATTAGACCGATCTCATCAGAGTGTGGAAGCTAAGCAGGTCAGTACTTGGATGGGAGGCCACCGAGGAAGACTGCAGCTGGTATGCACAATGGCAAAGCACCTCTCTTCATCACTCGCCTTGAAAACTCCATGAGGTGAAACATCAAAGGGTTGCTGTAAGTTGGTTGTGTGACTTGACATCACACCTGACCTTACGCCCTTTGAAGCTGCCATTTCCTTGAGGGGAACATGTCTTTGGAGTCTGGAGATCACTTCCTCCATGCAACTGACAAAGAGAGCTGTGGTTCTCAAAAGCTTATCCTACTATATAAAAGGCTAAGCATATTCAAGACTACTCACTTCCTACCCTGGTGTGCCTCCAGAGGGCGCTGCTGTGGAGGGAAGCCCAGATGAGGCAGCCAGATCTCCAGAGAGCGCGCCACGGCGGGAAGCCCAGGCCAGGATCAGATGTGGAGTAGGCAGCAATGCCTCCTCCCTGACTTCACCCAGCTGGGATCAGGAGCAGAGCAGGTGGCAATGCGCACCCTGTGCCTTCACCCAGCCGGAATTGGCACAGAGCAGGAGGCAATGCCTACCCCTTCTTCATCCCGTTGGGATCAGAACTGGAGCGAAGCAGGTGGCAATGCATACCCCCACTTCACCCGGCCAGGATCAGGAGCAGAGGAAGTGGACATGCCTGGCCCCCTGCCTTCATGCGGCCAGGATCAGTGGTCTAGGAGGAGGGAATGCTTGCCTGCTCACCCTTCCCCTTCTAGATCCCATTGTATTTTTCCTCACCACGGGGTTTGTTGCTAGTGCTACAGTAAAGTTGGTTAGTCTTAAAGGTGCTGCTGGACTCCTTACTATTTTACAACTATAGACTACCTCCTATGGAAATTTACAACTATAGACTAACTCCTATGGAATCGGCTAAATCCTATGGAAATCAGTTGTAATTCCAGGACTATTTCAGGGTCTACCTTGAAGTTGGCAACCGTACTTCCCTGTCAGATTTGGGACCGCCCAAGCCTATAATGTGCATGCGGGCTGGACCTCGTGTGAGATTCTTCTGCTGCTGTTCCATTGATAGTGGTGCATATTAAACAACTTGGGCAGAGGCTTAAACTACAGGACCTGTGTAATCTTGAACAGTTGACTCAGCGTGCCTTCAGTGTGTATAAATTCTTACCTCCAAGCCTATACAACCCTTCCTTTTCCATCCCTTAAGGGTTTTTTTTGAGGGGGGGGATAAGCTTTTGCTTTAGTTTTTTTTTTTTTTGCTTCAAGAAAACCTGAAAAAAAATTCTTCTTTGGTTAAACTTTCTGCCTCTCAGATAAAAAACAGCAGCAATTTTCTGCTTGAATTTCTCGGTGACTAAATCCATTGATCATCCTTTCTCTCTGTGAGTGAGGAGTGTGTTTTCTCTTTAATAACTCCTATCCTTCTCCAGAATATGCCCCCCTTCCCTCTCTCTCTGTCTCTCTCCCTCTCTGTGTCTCTCTCGCCTTCACTTGTTTGTGTTGTGTTGGTCAGTCCACTGCACTATTCCTCTGAGAGGTAAAGAGAGCGCAAAATTGAAGTTATTTTATGCTTGGGCTCCTTCCGTCCCAATTTTCAGATCTTCATGTCAATTTTCACACATCAGTGTCATACGAGGAAGGCTATGGAAATTTCACCCGAGTCCTTGGGAGACAATTTATACATGACCCTCCTCCCTGGCTTCCTAACCCCCCAGCCCAAAGGCATCTGTCTTTGCAAAGAACAAGCAAATCTATAATTAATGTGAATTTTAAGAAATCTAACTTAACTTAGGCCTGTTTTTGAATGCTATGCTTTCCTCGCAGGGAAGGGGGAGAAGAAAAAAAAAACTCCTGGCTTTTCCTTTCCGGCAAATTGGCTCATGTTAAATCCCTCATCAAAAGAGAGACTAGCCCTTTGTTTCTCTTCAGTTAAACATACTGAAAAGATGGTTTATCATGCAAGCTAATTTGCTAAATGGCAGCTAGCGACAGCACCCCCTCCTCCTTCCACCTACTTACATAGTTCCTAACATATTAACAGTTGAGGGGGGGGGGAGATAATTATATCTTTTTGGAAACAAATGGATTACAGCAGAGATGCTTAAAATTCCTCAGCAAACTTGGTGTGCATGTATGAGAGACTGTGCACACAGCAGAAAGAAGAAATATATCAGCTGCCAACTCTGGGCTGGAAATTCCTGGAGAAGGAAGCCTGGGGAAGGCAAGGTTTGGGGAGAGGAGAGACCTCAGTGGGGTATAATGCCATAGTGTCCACCCCCAAAGCAGCTATTTTCTCTAGGGGAACTGATCTCTGTAGAGCATCTGTAACCCCGGGAGAACTCCTGGCCCTAAATGGAAGTTGGCAACCCTTTCTAACACTGAGAAAGCAGTCTCTCTCTACCCGAGGCATCTTACACGAGGAAGCTCAAGTGTAGGGAGATGCAATGTTAGCCGGGAAGGGTAGTTTAAGAAGACAGAGCCAAAGGCTCTGTCAATTTCACCTCTCTACCCAGTGCTAGGAACAATAGAAGGCGGTAGGAAAAGAGAAAGACCTGAAATTAGATGACTCAATAAAAGAAGCCATGTCCTCCAGTTTGCAAGATCTGAGCAAGTCTGTTAATGATAGGACATTTTGGAGGTCTTCAATCATAGGGTCGTCATAGGTCGGAAGCAACTTGACAGCACATAACACACAGAGAGAGCTGACAGCGATTGCTCCCCAGAGGGTTTGTTAATTTCAACTTTGCCTCCCCAAAGGGGAGGTACAATTCACAGGACTCTTGCATGGTACCATGTAGCTAGATGGAGGTAGGGAAGGCACTAAGGCCTAGTCCAATCCCTTGAGCTCTGCCCCTGGTCAGGGTACCCTGATGTTGCTTGTGGCAGTGAATTTCACATTTTAATCCATCGAGTAAAGAACTCTCAACCTAACCTACCTCACAGGGTTGTTGCGGTGAGGATAAAATGGACATTTTCTTGGCAGACTTTTTACGGGGTGGTTTGCCATTGCCTTCAGGGAAGGCCTCAGCCTCCATGCCCTGTTGCTGGCCCTCCAGAATAACTGGTTGGATATTGTGTGAGAAAGGATGCTGGTCTGGGTGGACCATCGCCCTGATCCAGAAGGACTAGAATCATACATTGGAAGGGGTCTTAGAGCCAAGCTATAAGAGACACATTACACAAGGAGGAGCACGTGATGGGAGTCATGGGTGGGTATGGAGTACTGGCCCCAGAAAGCCACTGCCAGTCGGAGTAGACAATGGACAGCTAGATTGTTTAACAACTTGAAGGTAGTATTGGTATATTCTCCAGCTTTTTGATGTGTATAGGAAAGTGTAATTAAACCATACTACATTTTCAGGTGTCTTAACAGGTAACTGGATTCTCCTAATTTATCTCTTGCTAGGCAGCTCTGGTGGTCCCCAAGTAGATTTGCTAAGAGGTAATAGAGCTTCTGGCTAGATAATAATATTAAGCTTCTCTTGTCGTTTCTCTCTCACTCTCGCTCTCTCTTACACACACATAGACGTAAAAATATAAAAAATCAGAGGTTGTATGCCTTTGCTATATGCTGTTTATTCCTGAAAACAGCTTGATTTTATTTGTTAATTTGTTAAGATGTCACCAATTCTTTTACTTAACATTCTTAAAATTATTTCCTTTTTGAGTCTGTTTTGCAAATTCTACGGTCCTACCTGGAAGCGGCAGGCTTTACAGCACTTTGGAAATCTGGGCTACAATTAGCCTGGTTTATTAAACACATATGATGGTCGCAAAATCCACAAGTTTTAATTGTCCAATGAACCTCTTATAAGCCCCCCCGCCTCCCGATGTGACCTTGAATATTAGATATCTCCCATGAATCCAAAGAATTGTAATGCTATGATGTATACTTTTGGGGGAGAGAAATCTCTCTCTTTCTCTCTCTCTCTTAAAGCCAACTGGAATTTGTACAGCTGCAGATAACAATTCGCTACCCAAGTCCTTTCCCATTCGGCTTCCTGAGCATCACTGAGCCGTGATAGCTTTATCATAATCGTTATCCCCCTTCGATCTGAACATGGGAAATGAGTTAGTTGAGCACACCGCTGTGCCGTGCAGACACCAGCCAATATTCTCCACAGCTTTCCTGCCGGGATCTCTGGCAACCATCTACTGTAGCGCAACAATGTTTAACTAAAGTTATCCTCAGAAGGGCTTTAGAAATACACAGGCTCTTGGCCTGGAGCCATCTTGCTTTGGGCTGCGATCTTTTCAGATTAGCCCGTGGAACAAAAGAAAGAAAGATGGACAAATTCTTGAATGAGAAATGAACAGAATAATGTGTTGCGTGTGTGTGTGTGTGTGTGGGAGAGGGGCAACTGGTTTAAATATAGATCTTCATCCATCTATTGGAGGCTTTCACATTTGATGACTGCGATATCAAGTTGTGATCTGGGTGCATGAACAAGCTATCATGGATCAAATAGCAACAAAAGGGTTTTAAATCACCATCATGGCTAAATTGCCGGTGAAGGACTTTAATCTCTTTTTAAAGCCCTCTAAGGTAGTGGTCTACGTGGATAGCCCTGGAGAGCCTGATCTCGTCAGATCTCAGAAGCTAAGCAGGGTCGGCCTTGGTTAGTAATTGGATGGGAGACCTCCAGTGAAGACCAGGGTTTGCAGAGGCAGCCGATGGCAAACCACCTCTGTTAGACTCTTGTCATGAAAACCCCACCAGGGGTCGCCGTAAGTCAACTATGGCTTGAGAGCGGGATTTCATTTCTAAGGTGGGGGGGCACTACCTTAGGTAGCCCGATCTCATCAGATCACAGAACCTTGGATCTTGTGACATCGTGCAAAAGTCGTGCGAGAAGACGCTATCTTCCACATTTTTTTTCCCACAACGTTCTGCGGCATTCCAGATGAAGGTAAGTAGTGTGGAAACGGCCCTGGTCTCAAAACCTGTTTTCTCTTGAGCACCTGGGATGCTTGCATAGGTGGTGTGTCGACAATTTAGTCAATATTGTTTGTGTCTGGGTACAATATTGTACCCAGAAGTCCAGAGCTATGAACTGGGGAGAGGGGGTTTGCAGTGGATCTCTGCATGAATTACTGCTCAGGCCATGCCTCTTTCCCACCAGCTCCACCCTGCCTCTTCAATAGGTGTGATTAGAGCATCCAATTGCACCCAGCATAGAGGCTGACAAAAACTACATCTCCACTGAAGAAGCTGCCTGGTGTGTTCTGCACACATCACTTTTTTGAGATTACTTTCGCCAAAGGAGAAATCATTCTTGGCACAGTAAGATTCAAGTCCCATTGCATCTTCAAGGCCAACAAAATTTCCAGGATATAAACTTACAAGCTCCCTTCATCAGATATTGGTAGCTTGATTCTTGAAAGCTTATACCCTAGAAATCTGGTTGTTCTTTAAGCTGGAGAACAACATGGCTATCCTCCCGAAGCTGTGCTTGGAACAGTGTTTCATCTAGGACTGGGATCTTCTTACCTTTTTTCTTCTTTTATACCCCACCTTTCTCCCCAAAGCAGCTTGCATCATTCTCCTCCCCTCTATTTTCTCTTCACAACAACTCTGAGAGGTAGGTTAGGCTGAGAGAGTGACTAGCCTAAAGTCACCCAGTGAGTTTCCATAGCAGAATGGGGACTCAAACCTGAGTCTCCAAGATCCTAGGCCGACACTCTAACCACTACAACAGACTGGCTCTTCTGGGGTGGGTTATCAAGGGTGAGTCATGCTTTGTTTTAATTCGGGAAATGTTTGCCACAACCATGTGAAACACTCGTTTAGACAACCCTCCAAATTCCCGAACCTACTCTTCGCTGAGCTCCTTCCCTCGTGCGGCTAATCACTGGATAGAAATGTACCAAGAAATCAGAAAGAGGGAGAAAGCAAGCACACAAAATGTGTGCTGCCCTCGGCAAAGAGCAGAAAATATGCAGCTTTAATACCACTGACATGGAAGCACCTGCCGAGGGCACAGAAATGTTATACAGCTGACTGACCCTTCTAAGAAGATAGGAAGTGTCACATCCCGGGGCTTGGATTGGGGCAGCTGCCAGCTGCCCAATAAACCGGGGAATCGAGTGCGTGGCTTTGGGGGTCTCTGTGAGAGCTCTACCATTCACCAAGTGCCTGAAGGGAAGAACTTCACTCTAGAGTAATCAGATAGGGAAACTAAACATCCTTGACCATGTAAGGGAGATAGATCTGCTGGCTGCCAGGGCTGGCCTGCCTCATCTATTTCATTTCTCTCTCTCCCCGCCCCCCCACTTCCCCACAGTGTGAGGCAATGGTTTGCTACGTTTTTCAGCAAAGGTACTGCACTGTAGCCAGCCGTGAACGATTCATTTGACCTAGCTGGCCCCCCATTTGAATGCTCTTTTTTTCCCCCACAGAGCTTTCTTCGGTTAAATGCTGGAGGAGGAAGAAGGACGCCATCTTAAACACGGAAGCAATGAACATTTGAGTGGATCTAATGGCGAAATCTTCCCCAGATCGTTACAGTCTGCATTTTTGGATAGAGGAGCCAAAGGTGAATATTTGCTCTGGTCTTTTCTGTGATGAATTTACACAGTGCTTGAACACAGGGCTCATTTTGAGGGGGAACGTGCAGGAACGCAGTTCCAGTAGTTCTCCAAAGAGGTCACATGTCAGGTGGCCCCGCCCACCTGGTTTTCGGCCATTTTGGGCCCATTGCGGCCTGGATTGGGGCTGAAACAACCTGGGTTGGGGCTGAAACGATCCAGATCAGGTCGGTACCAGGCGGAGAACCCTCCCCTCTCTGGCACTGACCTGGTCCTGGCCATTTTGGTCGTGATCCGGGCCCACACGGGCCCAAAATGGCCACTTTCAGGCATTTTGGGCCCCAAACAGCCAGGATTGGTCCCGAAATGGCCCAGATCAGGCCTCTGACAGGTGGTGGATCCTGACCAATTTTGGCCACTTTTGGGCCATTTTCAGCCCCCTTTTGCCACTTTGGGCCCAATTTTGGCCCTGAATGGCCAGGGTTGGGTCCAATACAGTCAGGATAGGTGATGTCAGGGGGTGTGGCATATGCAAATCAATTATGCTAATGACACACTTTTGGTGATGTCAAGGGGCAAGGCATATGCTAATGAGTTATGCTAATGAGTTGCTGCAGCTTTTTTTCTATGAAATGACCCCTGCTTGAACAAATGAAACTACCTTATACTTAATCATACCGTTGCTTGCCCATTCCAACCCCGTCTTGGCTATGGATGCTGTTAATTTTGCATCAAATGAGTCTGACTATCAAACATATCATGTTGACTGTGATGGTCACATACAAGCTGATCACCAGATACATTCGGTTCAGCACTGAACATGAACAACCTGAATGCTTGCCAAAGGTGTTCCCCCCCCCCTTCAAAACTGCGCAAGCTCAAATGTTCTGCCTATCAAAACATCTCCAAGGGCTACTTAGACAAACACTGGATGATAGGACTTACTTTAAAACATAGCACTTATGATTGTTTGATATGATTTGCAATTGTTTTAAGCATCTAAGCAAGATGACAAGGACTATAAGGCATGCAAAAAGTTAGCTCTGCTCCAGATCCAGGTGTCCTTTGGTCAAAACAAATTTGGTGTAGTGGTTAAGAACGGCAGGACTCTAATCTGGAGAGCCAGGTTTGATTCCCTAGTTCTCAACTTGAAGCCAGCTGGATGACCTTGGACCAGTCACAGCTCTCTCAGAGCTCTCTCAGTCCCACCCACCTCACAGAGTGATTGTTGTGAGGATAATAATAGTACACTTTGTAAACTGCTCTGGGTGGGTGTTAAGTTGTCCTGAAAGGCGGTATATAAATCGAACGTTGTCGTTGTTGTTATTTTGCATTGTACCTGCAAAGCAGCCTTTATTTAAAGCACATTTTGGATCCATAATGCATTGTGATCAGGAACTGCATGTACGGTTGCCAACCTCCTGGTGGGGCCTGGAGATCTTCTGGAATTACAACAAAACTTCTAACAACAGCGATCAGTTCCCCTGGATAAAATGACAGCTTTGTGAGGTGTTCTATGGCATTATACTCTGTTGAGGTCACTCCCTCCCAAACCCCACCCTCCCTAGTCCCTACTCCAAATCACCAAGGATTTCCCAACACAGAGCTGGCAACTTGAAACTTCCGCCATCTTGAAAACTGTGTCTCTCTAGGCTGCTTCTTGCTTAGGGAGATCTCCCATCTTCCTTCTAATGGGGAGGGGGGATGTTTCTGAAAACAACATAATATCCATGGCATGACATCACTTCCAACAAATACCAAGAAGAGACGTCACATTAGTGGTATGACCCCAATGCGACACTTAAGATTCCCCATAGAGTTTTGTCCGAAGCCTAGAACATTACACTGATGTCATGCCAGCAATGTGGTGCTGCTTCCATAAATTTGCTGCCCCCCCCCCGCCTTCTACCCCCTCTTGCTTGTTTGTCTCCAAGAAAGGTTCCTCTTTTTCAAAGAAAATCCTATCTTCTTTTCCTTTTGACAAAACTGCTCTCCATCTGGAGAAATTTGCCCGAGTCTAACGAATGCTGTTTTCTGAGGTAAATTGAAAGCCTGCTTGAATGCATGGTAGCCTGAGGTTATTTTGAGGGCACAGTTTGCTCGAATGAAGCCCCACATGAGCCTAATGAAAGGAACAGAGGGTTTTTTTTTTTAAGTATCTGGATTCTTCCCTCCTTTCCAGGATAAATGATCTGACTAAAGGAGTCGCTCTCTGGAGGAAATAGCCTGTGATCTTCTCCTTCCTTCAGGGCAGCCGGCAATCGCTGTGATCCCACCACCCTATCGCCCCGGAGAGCTGTCTTTGGGGACGGCATCTTTAGACTCCACATCCAGCTGTCTGGGAGCTGTGCCAAAGGAGCACGCTCTGACTGAATGCATTTACTGGGAGGCTCAGCCGCTGCAGCCTGTCCTTTTCATATTTGCAGGGCCAAGTCGCCTTCAGGAGGAAGAAACTGTTTGCTGATGCTCTGAGTTGTAGGCAGGCCTAGAGGGGAGCTGTGACAAAGTCCCAGCTTGTTTCATATATAAAGTGAAGGAATGGAGAATGCCTAAAACAGGAGTTCTCTTTGGAAAGATCAGGGCCGTTTCCCCACGGCTTACTTTATTCTGCAACATAGCGAAATCTCGCGCGAAATCTCGCGAGAAGACACTGTTATTGCGTATTCTCGTGCGATAACAGAGTCTTCTCGCATAACAGTGTCTTCTCGTGAGATTTTGCGCGAGATTTCGCTATTTTGCAGAATAAGGTAAGCCGTGTGGAAACGGCCCAGGTTATTTGGAATTCCAAAATCCAGGAACAAATTCACATGAAGATAATTATGGTATCCTTAATTGTCAGGTCTACGGGTACCAGCCTCCAGGTGGAGGCTGGACTTCTCCCAGAATTAAAACTAGGGTTGCCAACCTCCAGGTGGTAGCTGGAGATCTCCAGGAATTGCAACTGATTTCCAAACCATGGAGATCAGGTACCCTGGAGAAATTGTCTGCTTTGGAGGGTGAACTATGACATTATACCCCACTGAGGTCCCTCTGTTGTGCAAACTCCACAATCTCCAGGCGCCATCCCTAAAATCTCCAGGAATTTTCCAACTTTGAACTGGCAACCCTAGTTGCTAGGCCTCTCACTAAGTCAGGAAGCCTCCGGCTGGCAACCTCATGTCATCTCCCTCCACTCAGAGTGGCAGGGGGCGAAAAATTCAAAAGTCTGTTGGTGTTTCTTGCGTTGTAATATCACTTTCAGCGAAAACCCAGAAGTGACATTGGGTAGGTCTAGGAACTGTCAGAAACTCTATGGCTTCCCATGTCCCCACCCCCAAATTCCTACTGGTTGACAAGTTTGGCCTGGGAAATTCCTGATTGGGGGTAGTACCTGTGGACGGAGGTATTTGAGGAGGAATTTCATCTAGAATCTATAGTATATAATAGAGTAGGGTTGCCAGGCCCCCCACAATCTGAATCAGGGGCCAGGGGGATCTGGAGGAACATGGGGGGTAACTTACCGTGTGTGGGCATACAGTGCGTACATGCCCTGGAGCCTTTGTTGCCATGTTTCATTGCTCCCAGGCCCATTCCATGCACCTTCCCCTGCCTGCTGACCAGGTAACAGGTGGCAGGGGGAAGAGGCTGGGAGGGGGGAATCCCCCACCCCCACCAGCAGACTGGGAACTCTACCATAGAGTTTGAAGATGCAATTTCCTCTAGGGAAACAGATTTCTGTAGTCCAAAGTTTAGTTGTAATTCTGGGAGAACTCCAGGTCCATGGAAGTTGCCAATGCTATTAAATATTGAAGAGAAACTGTAAATCCTGTAGTGGCTACTGAGGGTGGATGCTCTAGGATTTCTGTTTCTCCTGTGGAAGATACACCCCACCTTTTCAAATCGCCGTCCGCAAAACTTCAGGAATTTCCCAAGCTGGAATTGGCAACCTTATTCAGACCACATGTGATGTTCTTCAGGATCACCTTTCTGTCAAGCGAACGGTCTGGTTGTAGCCTATTGAAGGAGGGGTTGGTTTGATAACCATGGTGCAGCGGTTTGATTTTCGGCCTTAAACGAGGGAGACCTGAGTTCAAATGCCAACTCAGGGCCAAGCTACACATGATGAATGACACTTGAACGGCAAGTGGATTGAGTGGAGGGCAAGTGAACAGGGAGAAATACACTTGCTGTTCAAGTGTCATTCGTCATGTGTAGCTTGGCCCTCAGCCACGAAGCTCACAGGCGATCTTGGGCCGCTCAGTCTATCTCAGGCTGGCCTACCTCACAAGGTTTTTGCAGAGATAAAGGGGTGGGGGTGGAGAGAGGCCACATCTACTGCTCTGATGAAGGATAAGATAAAAATGAAACATCCTCCCTGCAGTAAGCATATTCTACTTCAACACATAAAAACAGTCAATCAATAGTTTAAACATTCCACAGTTAATACGGGGTATAAAAAAATAACCACAAGTGCTCTTAAAATGGAATGTGTGTGTCCTTCCCTTTTTAATTTTGATTGTATCAGATATTGTGCTTTTCAACCTTGTGGCAAGTCCTTTTGTACTGAAAACTGGGGGGCGAGGGGGGGGAATGGTGCTGTTGTGTAGTGAGTCATGTTCAGAAACGATCTCAATGTCTCTCACAGCGGTAAGCATAACAGCGCTGAAGTATTAGCAGAATACTTTAGCAAATGTAAGGAAGAAAAACAACATGTCCATCATCTAACAGGTAAGAACAATGTTTTATTTTTTCAAGAGAGCATCTTTCTAGCTTAGCTGTGCTGATGCGGGTGAGGAAAGCGGGGGAAACCTCTCGAAAAATTCTCTTTTCCTCACGGAGGCAGCCCAAACTCTCTTCAGACAACTCACCTTTTCTGCCAATACAATCCATCAGCGCCCACCCAAATTAAACACAGTTAATTGGACAGCACTGACAGATGAGCGGCTGTTGAGCTGATATACTAAATTGGCTGTTTTAACGTTGCTTCGCTGGGGAACAGGTAATATGAGATACACCACCTGAATCTAAGCCGCCCCCTTCACACCTTCTTTCAGGGTCCTTTGCAAAAAACCAGAAAGGCTGGAAAGCGGTTGAAAAATGACTTTGTTTCCCCCAAAAAGAAGAAGTACCTTATTTACCTGAAAGGAAAACCAATCCTTTTTTCCACATACGTTGTCAAGAAAAAAAAGGTCATTAGTTTGTATACAAGTTATAAGGAGGGTTGTTAATTTGCATACAAGTTACAGTTGCATACAAGTTGCGCGTGTGTGTATATTTAACTACAGTTGCCAACTCTGGTTTGGGAAATTCCCACAAATTTGGAGGGCGGGATCTGGGGAGGGGGAGACTTCTGCAGGGTATAATGCTGAAGAGTCCACCCTCCAAAGCAGACATTTTTCCAGAGGAATTGCTCTTTGTAGTTGGAGATTTGTTGTAATTCCAGGAGGTCTCCAGGCCCCACGTGGAGGCTGGCAACCCTACTGAGTGAACACACACAGAACCGGTGAACAGTATACACTTGGTTTTTCTTTATACATGCATTGAGTACTTGTCATGTTAGAGTCACTGCATCTACAGCTGAACATGGCTGAATCCACATTTACTGGCATAGCGTTAAACAGTCGGAATGATAGCTTTTTCCTGGCGCATTTTATGACGTCATCGCACCATGAGAGAGGCATCGTGGTGCGATGACATCATAAAACACGCCAGGAAGATGTTATCGTTCTGACTGAAACGACACATTTATCCAGGGACTGGCTCTTTCTTACAAACAAATGTACAAACAAATGTACAGGCAGGATGTATGTGGGTTCACTGTAACAGGCGGACAAGGCTAAGGTGATCTTGCTTTCAAGTGAATATGATAATTTTACAACATAGGGGCTACTTTTTTTGACAAGATTGCAACTCAAGCTAACTCTTTATCATCTGCCAAAGAGCAGAAGAATAAAACACCCTTGTTGGACGTTGTGGGGTCCTTGGATCACAGGATGCTTGAATGTGCCATTTTGCACCAGTGATTTGGGCCTAGTTCCCCCAAGGCCCTCACTTCACACTCATGCTCCATTTCAAACTTCCAGCTTTTCCTCCTCTTCCCCCACAGCCAACCACCCCTGCTCAGAATCTACCAATTATTTCCTTTAAGTGTCGGCGGGCACACCAGGCCCAGCGAGCGATATAACCTTTCCTCACGTTGACGCTGCCGTTAAACCATTACTTGAAACTGAAGCACCGGTTGACAAGTGCTACTTCAGTCACTAATAACTGCCTCAGAAGTGTGAGCAGTTGCCGCGGCTCTTAATGTGGCCGCTCAGGGCTCGGGGAATGTCTTTACAGGTCATTTAGAACCATCCATCTGATCTGCAGTGAAATCAGTCAATCTTTGCCGTGGAGAGCTTCGCCTTGTCGTGGCTGTTGGCGGTGGAGGCCTTCTGCGTTTGTCTTCCCCCTCCTCCTTCCTCAGGCTCATCTCACTTTGAGGCTGTACAAATACCAGCTCCATTCTATCCAGGGATTGTGCTTCTTCGATTTTTAAAGTCAGCTTGGTTTGGTGGTTAAAGTATGAGACTAGGATCTGGGTGACCCGTGTCCAAATCCTTAGCCTGACCTACCTCGCAGGGTTAGTGTGAAGATAAATTGGAGGCGAGGTGGCACATAACACCCAGAGCTCCTTGGAGAAAGAGCAGGTAACAATATATTCTTAACTGGTCATTCTTTGAGGCAGCTGTTGTAAAGACCTATCCAGGTTCCACACGGTCAATTATTCATATGGTGCTTGAATGGTTTCAGGACCTTTTTGAAGTGTTTTCTTCTTATGTCACTTAGGGCCAAGCTACAAGTGACGCCTGACACAGGCTGGACACTTGTCAGCTTCCCTCAAGTTTGGATGGGAAATGTAGGCATCCTGGTCTTGCAGCTTGGCTCTCTGACTGCTGTCCAATGGACTTTTCAACTGTCACTTGTCCAACATTCCGCCAAGCTGCCTACATTTCCCATCAAAACTTGAGGGAAGCTGACAAGGGTCCAACCTGTGTCAGGCGTCACTAGTAGTTTGGCCCTTAGAGTGGCCAAGTCCAGGTTGGAAAATTCCCTGAGATTTTGGTGATGGAGCTTGGAGAGAACAGGGCTTGGGGAAGGGAGGGGCCTCAGCGGGGTATAATGCCATAGTGTTCACCCTCTGAAGCAGCCATTTTCTCCAGGGGAACTGATCTCTTATGTCCTGGAGATCAGTTTTAATTCTGGGAGATATCCAGCCTCCACCTAGAGGCTGGCAGCCCTACCATTACTAGGAAGTGGCCATGTGGGTTGGGCAAATGACGGATTTACTCCCTGCACCTGTCAATTGGTCAATGTATTACATGAAGTGAATGAGCTAGACTGCAAACTCACAAGATTTTTCTCTATTCTCACCCCTAAGCTTCTACACTGTGTTCTACAATAGCTTTTCTGCCTCAGATTCTGCATCCCGGCTCCCTCCAAATGACTCCTGCTTTTCAAACCAAAACTTGGATCTGTCCTCACAGGCATAGATGTTGAAACTGAAAGCCCAGAGAGATCATGCCAATTATAAAAGGAATGTGCCTGCATGAACTGGACATGGGAATGCTGAGCAGGAAAGGGTCAGAGCTCTGTTTGCAAATACGTTGAAAGAGGAAGACTTAACTTACCACTGCTGAATTGAGAGCCAGTTTGGTGTAGTGGTTAAGGGCAGCAGGACTCTAATCTGGAGAGCCCGATTGGATTCCCCACTCCTCTGCTTGAAGCCAGCTGTGTGACTTTGAGTCAGTCACAGCTCTGTCAGAGCTCTCTCAGCCCCACCCACCTCACAGGATGATTGTCCTGAGGATAATAATAACACACCTTGTAAACTGCTCTGAGTGTGCATTAAGTTGTCCTGAAGGGCGGTATATGAATCAAATGTTGTTGTTGTTGTTGTTGTTGTTGTTGTTGTTGTTGTGATATCAGTTCATCAAAGTGCAGGGCGACTCCCAAGAAGCTCACAAGGAATGACTCCAAGCCCTTGGAATGCCTCCAAGGAGCTCACAAACAAAGGCACCAGTTCTAAAACATGGGTAGCAGAGAACCACATTTACAATTTCCATCAACCACAAGAGAACCACATTCCCTTCCATCTTGTCACGAGACTTGCACTGCAGGGAGGCTCACAGCTTCGATTCCTCCGGAGGCTGCAATTTCACTCTGGGAACCAACTGCTTGCTACAGTCCTCATCAGCCAAGGGTTTTGCTCACTTTTCTGCAACATAAGGTGAGTGCCACATTGAGGAATGGTCTTCAGAAGAGGTGGTATGTCAAAGAGCCACATGTGGCTCCTAAGCAACCAAGTGAGTCCGCCAGACAGGGGTCATTTTGTAGAAAAAGAGCTGGAAGAACTCATTAGCATAACTCATTAGCATATGCCATGCCTCTTGCCATCACCAGTAGTGTGTCATTAGTATAACTGATTTGCATATGCCACACCCCCTGATATCACCTATCCTGGCTGTTTTGGACCCAGTCCTGGCCATTCAGGGCCGAAATTGCACCCAAAATGGTGAAAAGGGGCTGAAAATGGCTGAAAAGGGGCCCAAAATGGTCAGGATCGGGCTGCTGATAAACGGGAGAGTGATACACCACCCATCAGAGGCCCAATCCAGACCTTTTTGGCCCCAATCCAGGCCGAAACAGGCCCCAAATGGCCGAGAGTCAGGTGGGCGGGGCCACCTGACATGTGACCTCTTTGGGGAACTGCCGGAACTGCGTTCCTGTGCGTTCCCCCTTGAAATGAGCCCTGACCCCAGAGCTAAAAACTCTCTCAGCAACTGCTCCTCAGAGGTATACTCGCTCTGAACATAGCATGCCTCTCCCTCATGAATTTGTCAGCTCTCCTTTTAAGATCATTTAAGCTACCGGCCAACACTCTCTCTTTTGGCAGTGAGTTCCATAAGTCAGTCATGTGTCATGGAAAGGAGAACATCCTTTCATTAGTCCTGATCCGCTGACCATCAAATTCTTTTGGACTCTGAGTTCTAGTATTTGGGGAGAGGGAGAAAAGTTGTACATATGCCAAAAATATAAAAGATGGGTCTCTGCTCTGAGGAGCGTACAATCAAAAGTTCGACAGTGGGGGAGAGGCAAAGGTAAAAAAAAGAAAAGAAGATAGTACACTTCTGCCCCTCTCGCAAATGATACAATACACATCTTTCAATGTAGCTGTTTCTACATGTGTGTGTGGAATCAAGTCGCAACTGACTTATGGTGACCCCCCAGCAAGGGGCTTTCAAAGCAAGAGATGAGTGGAGATGTTTCGACATTGCCTTCCTTGGTGGCCTTCCATCCAAATAATGAACCTGCTTAGCTTCCAAAATCTGATACACCATGCTACCTTCCCCTCATGAGTATCTCCACTGGTCGTGAAAAGCCACCCTAAAGTAGCTTTACGCCACTGAGAGCCAAGCTACAAGTGACACCTTACACAGGTTGGTCACTTGTCAGCTTACCGCAAGTTTTGATGGGAAATGTAGGCATCCTGGTTTTACAGCTTGGCTCTCCATTACAGCTGCAAGACCAGGATGCCTACATTTCCCATCAAAACTTGAGGGGAGCTGACAAGTGTCCAAGTGTCCTGTGTCAGGCGTCACTTGTAGCTTGGCTCTGAGTTTACTTAAGATTCATAAAAGAAGAGGATCTATGATGAAATAACATCCAAATTGCCTTTTCAAGCACATGTTTAAAGTCTCAAAGCTTTTTTTCCCCTTTTGAATACCGTCAATTGTTTAATGGGCCTTTCTTTTTTTAAGGTGGTTGAACACCCAACCAAAGGGGGTGGGGGGAAACTCTCATGATGAGGTGAGCTGATTGAAGCTGTGTCAGTTACAAAACAGCCTACTTCTCCCTCACTAATTTTGGCTAGGCTGCTCTTCCAAACTGCTAAACCTAGCTGTTAAGGGAGGATGGCTCTCTTTTGTGATGGTGAAAAACAGCTGTTATTTTTTTTTCCTGATGAGTTGCTTCTTTTTCTGGTTTATGGCTCTGTTAGACGTTGGGTGAGAATGCAGAGCGGCCTGATAGGCTGTGGAAAAGGAGCTGTAAAAAAGAGGAGAAGGATAGAAGAACCCCCCCTCCCCGCAATAATTAAAAGAGGCAAAACCGTGTTGCAAGATACAAGAGTAGCTTTTAGTGAGCTGTGTGTGTTGCAAGGGAGGGGGGGATACAACTTCCAGTGCTGTGGAGGAGATAGAAGGCCCTTTGGGGACCGCTCTAAAGGATAGATTTGGACACATTCCAGAAGAGCTTTGCTCTGTTGCATTTGCCTTCTCTCGCTTCTGTACTTTGAACAGCCACCAGATACATAAAAATAAAGCAGATGGAGCAGTTACCGTTCTTTTACCGGTGCACGCCAAAACAAGATTTACTCGGTATTTTCCGGTGGGCCAGGCTAAAACTCAACGTCGAATCTCCGTTCTTGAAACATTTACAAATGGCAGGCATGGAGGGGCGGGGTAGTGGTGTTGAATGAAGACCACAAGCTAAGGTGGGGTAGATTAACCCTTCAGCTCTGGTCTGGTTTCCTTCTGTCAGTTGACTATCTGGAAGGTCAGTTTGTGCCAGAGGAGAAAAGATAGGTGTTCCCATATGTTCTTCCTGGGGGCGGGGGGGAATTGTGCCTCCAGGTAAGCAGATTTATATCAAGAAATTGATTCTGTGCCCCTGCCCCCTGGTCCCAATCTAAATTATTTATTTATTTATCATTTATTTATTTATTTTATCACATTTCTAGACCACCCTCCCTGTCAGACAGGTTCAGGGCGGTTTAACAACAGTTTAAAACAGTACGAACATTATAAAAACATTAAAACATTATATCGTAAACAATTAAAATTGGCGGGTATAAAGTATTAAAATACAGCATTTTCCTGCATGTGTGTGGAAGGTCTTCAGTGGTATGGCTGGCGAAGAGGACAGCCTAGCCCCCACCAAATGCCTGGTGGAACATCTCTGTCTTGCAGGCCCGGCGGAAAGATAACAAATCCTGCCAGGCCGTAGTTTCCTCAGACAGAGAGTTCCACCAGGTCGGAGCCAGGACCGAAAAGGTACCTTCCCCTCGGCTCCTATCCAGTCACCTGTCTCCAACAGTTTGGTAATTTGGACCTACCAAGCTGGTATTAAAGACAACAGGACCAGGAAAAAATAGAGGGTGGTGTTGTGTAGTGGTTAGAGTGTAGGATTAGGATTTATTTGTTTGTTTGTTTTATTTATACCCCGCCTTGTTTCCCAGTGGTGATCCAAAGCAGCCTACATCTTTCTCCTCTCCTCCATTTTATCTTCACGATTATCCTGTGAGGTAGAGTAAGGCTGAGAGAAAGTGACTGGCCCCAGGTCAACCTCCAGGCTTCCATGGCAGAGTAGAGATTCAAACCTGGCTCTCCCAGATCTTAGTCTAACTATTATAAGATTTAGGTTCTGCTATGGGATCTCACCGAGTCCTTCTCTCGGCCTATCTTACCTCACAGGGTTGTTGTGATGGTGAAAATGGAGAAGGGAGGCATATAAATGTTGAAACAAATAAATAAATATTCACAATCTTGTTGGTGGCCGTGACAAAATCCCAATTTTTTTCCCAACTGACATTGTTTGGGAGGGCTCAAAGGGGTGTTCTTACAGAGTCTTTTCCACAGCCAGAGAAACGAAGGATGACCTTTATTTATTTATTATTTATATATTTTCTTCGATTTGTATTCCGCCCTCCCTGCATCAGCAGGCTCAGGGCAAACTTTAGAGTTCTCTGGAGAAATCCAAGCAAACTTGATGGTCCTCCTCCAGAGAAATGTATTGAAAGAGTTTTGGTAAGCAGAAATCCACAAGAAGGTTTTGCGTTTCCCTAATTTCAACACCTTCTTGTCACTATGATGCGTTTCTCCAATGTGAAAGCTATGTATAGCGATCCTTTTAGCTGTAAATGAAAATATCCAGCATTATAAACCCTTCAGCATCATTTATTGAAGTAGAAAAGATAGTATCTGTATGTTTCAATCTAGGAGTATAATCCTCCCCCACACGTCCATAATAATAATAATAATAATAATAATAATAATAATAATAATAATAATAATAATAATAATAATAATAATAATTTTAAAAGCCCAACTGTAGATTTCTTGTTAAACACAATATCTTCTGCGCCACTTACAGGATAAACGTCTTATTCTCCCCTCTCTCTTTCTTAGGTCAATAGGCCCTTAAATGTTATGAATTGCAAGACATTTGGCAGCTGACACTTGTCAAAAGCTTTGATGATCAATTGAGATACTAATCTGACATGAGGAAGCTTGGCGGAGGGTGTGGGGGGGAATCCGGCAAAGATCAGTGTAAGAGATAAAATCCAAACTTAATGCAAACTATGGCTCTCTCTCTCTCTCTCTCTGTATAACTTTCCATCTCAGAAATTGATCTGGATTGGGAAAAGGAAAAAAAACCCTGAGCATTCTGATATACCTGGGCTAGAGATGTTTAGTTGAAACAATTATTTAGGCAGCGGGGGGCGGGGGGACCATCAGCACAAGATTTGAGCCTGGCATTTGCCTGTTTTTTGCAAAATCCTGTTTTCTGCAACAACAACAACAACAACTGTTCTTACATACCACTCTTCTAGACAAATTGTCTAGAACAGTGAACAAAGTCAGTGTTATTATTTTCCCCACAATACAACTGGGGAGCTGGGGCTGAGAGGAGTGGCTTATCCAAAGCCACCCGCTGAGCTCCTGGTAGTAGCTGATTCATAGCCCAACCACTTAATCATTATGCTACATTTATACATCAGCTCCAAAGAATCTTACTGGGATTTGCAAGGTCTAAACTGGTACAATGGCTAAGCCATAATAATCTCTAATGTTCACATGATATTGTTAGAAATATTCAAAACACTAGTGTGGTTTCAAGCCCACCAAATGTTTTACAATGTTTTTAATGCTCTGTGTTTCTAGACCAGGGTATTTGTCTATTAATTGTTAACAACCTTTATGGTGTTTTGTGTTTTTATTGTGTTTTTTCTTTGGAAGCTACCTTAAGTAGGTTCCTTGGAGAGGCAGCATAGAACTCTTCAGAATAAATAAATAAAATAAACAAAACAACCATTGATTCGATTACTGGTTAATAAGCAGATAATCAGGGATTGTAGAAGACCTTTTATCTGTTGACAACTTAATTATATATATTTTCCCATTGATATATTTTTTCATCGAAGAACTGAACTTTAATTTGTCATGAGGGTTGCCCATTAACTAAAAGAAAAAAGCCTCTTGGCTTTAACCACCAGCTCGATCTAGAAAACAAAACAGTAGGTGGAGCGTTTAACAGCACAAAGAGCAGCATTATGTGATTTATAGGTGTTTTTAGATTGGGTTTTACTGTTTTTAGAGCTGTTATTTTACTGGTTGTTGTACTGTATTTTTTAATATTGTTGTTACTCGCCTTGGGTCCAGAGATTCTTGGGAGAAAGGTGGGCATCTATATATTTTTTTAAAGAAATAAATTATCAGCCTGATGATGTCTGCAGATTGAGACGTTGCTGAAGACGCGAGAGCAGGGGCAGACAAAATTGTTGACAGTCCAATTTGAGGGGGCTGATGCAATCCCCTCCCTCTTCTCCCTTCTCTCTGGAGGAGGAAAAAACCTTGAAGGTATGAAAATTCTTCAGTCTGCTCTGGAGGCGAGAGGGCAAGCTTTCCTCATCCTGCCTGCCCTTTTGCTGTGACCTACTGAGGCAATGATACAGCGTAGACTTCACAGCCATTCCCCTTCTCTGCTCTGTCTGTCAGCAGGAGTGTCACCTGTGAGGCTGGCCCTATGATGTTCATTACACAGGCTCTTCAGATTGAAAAGCCTGGCTGCGAATGTTTCCGTCATGGAAAACACTGACCAAAAAAAAAAAATCATACAGCAAATGCGAAAGGAGGCTGTGCGCTCTGGAGAAAAGCTGCTTCGAAGAGGAACTGAGCTAATGGGAAATTGCCAAATGCCTTGGACGTTCCTTGCAATTTGAATAAATGTGTAATTGAAGGATGATTGGATTTTCCCAACTTTATCCCAACTCAGGGCCAAGCTACAAGGGCCGAATGACACTTGAACGGCAAGTGGATTGAGTGGAGGGCAAGTGAACAGGGAGAAATACACTTGCTGTTCAAGTGTCATTCGTCACTTGTAGCTTTGCCCTGAGGACTGATCTCTCCTCGGGATTAGATCTGACCGTCTTCCAGGATTTCTGTGATTTAGGGGTCTTTGGAAAAACACACCAGGAACCTCTATTGCAAATTAGGAGATTCTCTCGTAAGAGTTTATAATATGTCTGTGACTCTCTAACGCTATTAAAATGAGGTCACTCCGAAGAATCGTCAAATTTGCATTCTCTTTAAAGATCTAGGGCATTTTTCCAGTCATCCATGAATTGTAGAAATTGGACCGAAGGGTGGGAAATTACCTGTCTACATCTGGCAGATACTGGGGAACGTTGGGAAAGACAGGTGGCTGCTTTCCCCAGAAACAGTGAAGAAGCCCACACCAATGACATTTACAGTGCAATCCTAAACAGAGTTACTCCAGTCTAAGCCTATTGATTTCAATGGACTTAGACTGGAATAACTCTTCTTAGGAATGCACTGCTAATATCCCTACCTGTAGTGCCTGCAGCCTCCATAATGGGAGAAAAATGGGTCAGAAGCATTTCCATGATATAACACCCTTCCCTTGAAGTCTGATACATTACGGGATGAGGAAAGAACATGGTAACAGGATTATATAACCAACTCTAGTTTCTCTTGAGCAGAACTTGTCAGTTCCTGGCAGGTAGATCCCTCAGCCCCTCTCCAGTGAACACACATTGGTTCCAGTAGAAAAGCTTTATTTAGGATTTGATGATTCAGGTCTGCTGCACTCCATCACAGAGCTTGGTAGAAGTGATAAGGCAAGGCAAGCAGTTCTATGTTATACTTGATTTTCCTGTGCTCAAAAAATTGTTAAGGTTTTGGTGCACAGTATGCACGGGTCCTGTGAGAACCCTTTTTAGTTATGGCTAGACATTCAGTATACAACAATACATTCCCAGCATCTGGGTGAAGTAGCAAGAGCTGGCATCTGGATGCTCCAAGGTCAGTGCTGGCTTAGAGGAGCATATTTCTATAAGATAACAGGAGAGGCCCACTCTGGGTCTCAAAAAGTAACACTTGTACTAAGGAGAGAATGCATCAGGTTAATAATGAGCATTGTGGTTACAACATACAGACAATCATGGCATGACTAAACACAGACATGACAGAACTCTCCATTTCCCCACTTTCTGGATATGTTGTGGCAGAATGGCTAATGATGTGATCCTTAGCATAGTTACATTCTTCTAAATCATTTGAATGAGAAAGGCTTAGAAGGTTTAACTCTGCTAAGGATTGCAGTGTTACGGAGCAAAATGAAAAAGAGTCCAGTAGCATTTTGCTACCGCAGACTAACACGGCTAACTCCTCTGCATCAGTGTTATGGAGCAATCTGAATAACTTGTATTCGGAAGTGAACCTCATCTTATTTAGGAGGCTTTAGGAATAGGAATTAAATCAGCCAGGAAGACCTCTTTAGGATTGCAGCTTGAAAGAATTAGGCCCCAGATTTATGATGCACTTTTGAGGTAGCATGAACACCATTTCATTTGGGGTAGATGTCAGCATTAGACATGGGCAAGAATAAAAAAAAATTAACGAACCTGCGGTTTGTGGTTCAGTGCCGCCGACGAACCCGAACAAATGAACCATAATGAACATTTCCCATTACCGAACCGCTTTGTGGTTTGTGGGCGTCAGGATGGCCCCGTTTACACTTAGAGAGCCCATATTCACAGGGAGTGTGTAGCAGGCTCTCCTCCAGCCAGCAACCAAGTTTGGTCAAGATTGCAATAGGGATATTGGAGTTATACCCTCTCCAATCCGAGGTCCCCAGGAAACTCCTACTCGATACAATTAGAGCCACCAGTTGACGTTGGCCCAGTATACAAGGAGTTGGCCATCGGAACTGCCTATCAGGGTTTGCAGGGATGAGATTGGAGTGCCCATGGCTACAGAACGCCCCCCTTCCCCCTCCCTCCCCCCGAGTGTCTTCTTCCATGTAACCAATTGTAACCAATTTGCAGCTCCATGGTTGGAAGGAAGACATGCCGATCAAGGTAAGATGGGCTTCGATTCGGGTTTCCAGGGTGACAGAAGGAGTGCAGACAGAGTTCAGGCATTCCCCCAGCTCCGTTTCCAAGGGAATTGATTGATGGTGCCTGACTGTCTGGCTTCACGAACCGCAGGCGAACACAATGAACCAGGCTTCCAACGAATGCTGGTTCATTGGCCATGGACCCTCATGAACCACCGGGTTGCGAACAGACTATCAGGTGGTTCGTGGTTTGTTTTGGTTAGTAATGCGTTTCGTGCCCATGTCTAGTCAGCATTCATTTGTTTGTTTATTCATTTATTTATTTCATTTCTACCCCACTTTTATCTCCAATAAATACCCATAGCAGCTTACCACATTCTTCCCTCTTCCATTTTATTTATTTATTTATGTCATTTATAGTCCGCCTTTCTCACTGAGACTCAAAGCGGATTACATAGTGTGAGATTAGTACATTCAGTATTAAGGACATTTCCATACAGTGTCAAGGACATTTCCATAAACAATGTCATAGGAATTTACAAAGATAGCATTAGCAAAGATCCAATACAAAGTTGAAGAATTGCTGAAACAGAACATAATCAGTTCTAGGACTGACATTAGATAACATGAAGCACGTGTAGCACATAGGAGTACATATTCAAAGCAACAAATAATATGCAAGACAACATAATGGTGAAGTCTACGTCCCTAACTCATTAGCAAAGTATCTGAGAGTCTGAGACCCTACAATCCTTCGTCCTATCTGAATAAAAAGCCTTTTTGAATAATTCCATTTTGCATTTTATCCTCACCACTACCCTGTGAGGTGTGTGACTGGCCTTAGGTTAGCCAGCAGCTTTCATGGCAGAGAGGGTATTTGAACCTCCCAGATCTTAGTCTGACACTCTGCTCACCATATTTTTCCATGCTGCAATTTTGTGTACTGTCTGGAAGCTTTAAATAATATCTGCTTTAGCTTGCATGTCTTTATCTATTTAAAAGATTTTTTTATCCCACCTTGCTACCTGGTCATGGGGCTGCTGTGAGCAGGGGAATTAGTTGAAATCACCGTTCCCCCATTTTCCATCAGTGGAACATCCATTGTATACAACCTCTATTAATTACCTAAAGCCATCTTTCCTTTTCCTTTTTGTTTCGTTGTAAATGGACATTGAAGAAATGCTCCCTCCTTCCAGCCAGCTTCCCCCCCCCATCCTGAAATAAACCAAGTAGAGCTTTTTATTTGTGTATCTGAAGGGGTCCAGAATGTACACATTTGAATGTGGGTGATCCAGGAACAGCTGTCTTCATTTGCAGTTAATTCAACACAAGAGATAAGAATCCATGGCTCTCAAACTTTGTAATAGCACATCTCTCTAATTAAAAAGGAAGCGGCAATGAGTACATAAACAGCTGACTCTGCCTCATAGTATTTAGAGAGCCCACTGATGGGGGCATGGCAGCTTTTTTAAAGACCTCTTCTTGGAAACAAACAAACAAAAAGTCTGATAGGTTCTATCATATTGTGGCCCCAAGTGGACGGGGAAGATAGTTTCTGGCGCTCGTCCAGAGAATGCAACTCCAGATTCCTGACATGTAGACTGGAATCTGTAACTGAGATACATTCTTCTAACCTCATGATTTAAAAATAATTCTTTAGGAACCGTTTCAACAGCAAAGCTCATAGCAGCAGCATGCAGGGGTAGCCTTGGCGGATCAGGCCATTGATTGGTCTAGTCCAGCATCCAAAACTGGCCAATCAGTAGAGCTGTCAAACTCCAGTTCAAGAAATTCTGAGGAGGGCAGAAGAAGCTCAGTGGTGGTGTGATGTGACTGTAGAAGTTCTGTTTCTCTTAGATCCACCCTCTGAAGTTGCCATTGCTTCTGTAGACTGGAGATCAGTTCGAATTCCAGGAGAATTCCAGGCGCCCCATTGAGGTTGGTAACCTTACAAGTCAGATGCCACAAATCTGACAATTGAAATTATTCTGCCCCGCAACCCAGAGAGCCCGTTTAGTAGACCTATCCCCATAAATATGTCCAATCCTCTTTTTCAATCAATCTAAGCTAGTGGCTTTCAATACATCTTGCGGCAGTGAGTTCCACAGTCAACTACCCATTGTCTGAAGTAGCATTTCCTTATGTTTGCCTTTACAAACACAGAGTCACCCTAGTTCCAGCACTGAGAGGGGGAGAAAAGTTTCTATCAACTTTCGCTACACTGTGCCTAATTCTGTACATTTCTATCATGTCATCCGTTGCCTTTTTTCTAAACTAAAAGACTTGCAAGGAACCATTAGGCTGTGCTTCTCCCCTATGTTTAGGTTGTAAGTTAATTAATAGTAAAAAATAGTAAAAATATAGTGAAACTTGCTTTATTAACTAAACTATTTTTATGAGTAAAAATATCTCTTTCTACAGATAGATTCATGTAAAGGTGGATATTGATTACTGTGTTGTGAAATTACAAAAGAGAGACAGAGTGTATCTTTATGCATTCAACCATACTTTGTAAATAACTTTTTTCTTTTCTCTCTGTTTCATTTTTTTTTAAAGTACAGTGAAAATCGATAAACTCTGCTAAGCTAGCGAGGAAACAAACTGTTAAGAAAAAAGACGGCAGAGAGGATTCTTGCTGGATTATTCCAGAATGCTTTTTAAAATTATTGTTTTTTAAAAAGAAATTTTAACTTTTTAAAGCAAGACAAAGGAAAATAGAATAAGAACAGAAAGTGGGTGTATGTTATATCAAGGCATGATAGTGATTTTGAATGAATTTTTCATTTCTGTCCTTTATTTTACATTTTCTTGATGTGAATAATATTTTAATTAAGCAGAATGTGTATCCATGTTTCAACATCATTTCTCCACTGTGCAGATCACACTTGTGAATCTATTTTTTGCACTATATTCTATTTCATCGCACCATTTTTCCCTCATCAAATATATACATCTTTCAACATAATGCATCCATAAATCAGCGTGAGACATTATACAAATATTATACACATAAATGGCATGGATTGCAATATAAATTCCATATAAAAAGTGTGTGTGAGCAGAGTACAGGAATCTACTGAACCAACTGAGAGGTGCGGCAGCAAAACGATTGAGAAAAAAAATATAAGGAAGTATAAAATGGAATTGAGACATTTGCTCACCTTGAGTCAGGGCTTAGGAACTGTCTGGTGTTTTTATGGGAATACTGCAGGGTAAATGCTTCAACAATTTCAACTTTGCCCAGTAATAACATTTTAAATGAATAAATAAATAAATCCAAAGCTGTCAGCCATCCATCTGCGTTTTTTTTCCCTCCCACAACAAAATATCAAACCTTTGGTGGAATATCTTTGAGTCATGTTGATGGGCAATTTCCCCATCGTCAGACTTTATTGAAAACTCATTTTGTTTTATTTCCAGTACTGCTGAACTTTTTTCTCTCTTACACCTTCCAGGGATTATTGATTTTGTTATAAGCCGCCTGGAGAACTGAGCAGGGAGGCTCTGGAGTAGAGTATCTGCTCAGTATAAAGAAGGTACCGATGTCTGGCATTTCCAGTTAAAAAGGACCAAGTAGCAGTTGATATGAAAGACCTCTGCCTGAGACCCTGGAGAGCAGCTGCCGGTCTGAGTAGACAATATTGACTATTATTATTATTATTATTATTATTATTATTATTATTATTATTATTATTATTATTATTATTATATAAAGATTTTTATTGGGTAGGTTGACACATATAATCCATAATCCATAATATAACTGTATATACCTCTTTATATATATATATATATATATATATATATATATATATATATATATATATATATATATGTATGTATGTATGTATGTATATGTATATGTATATGTATATGTATATGTATATATATATATATATATATATATATGTATGTATGTATGTATGTATATGTATATGTATATGTATATATGTGTGTGTGTGTGTGTGTGTATATATGTATGTCCCCACCCCCTCCCCCCTCCCCTTTTCTTTAGGACCCCCAGAAGCACTATAACCGCTTTATTTCTTATCATTAACTCTATTCTATTATTTGTCTCTATTATCATAGGTAAAGCTCATATATATCCTCTATAAATCTTAGTAACTATCCAGAGACCACAGTTGTCCTTTCACATCCCAGTTATTTTCCAAATAGTCTTTAAATTTCCCCCAGTCACTTAAAAATTCACTTGGACTTTGTTCTTTCAGCTTTCTTGTCATTTTATCCATCTCCGCCATGTACAACAGTTTTTGAATCCAATCTTCAGTTTCTGGTATCTCTTCTTGCTTCCAATATTGTGCATATAGTAACCTTGCTGCCACCGTCATGTAAAATACCAATGTCCTGTCTCTTACATTGACTTATCTATATTTAGTCCTAGTAGTAGCAGTTCAGGGCTCTTCAACAACTTACTTTCATAATTAATTGACCTTGATGGATGAAGGATCCAATTCCGTATAAGGCAGCTTTATGTGTATAACCCCCTAAAAATAAATTATAAATATTTCCCCTATCTGTCCACTTAGATGGCTTCCATGTGGCTGGGAAAAAGTCTACGAGAGACGTGGAATCCACCTGGTGGAGATATTCCGTTTCCAAACCAAATTGTTGCTTGGAAGGAGAGCTGTCGAAAGTAAAGAATGGATGAGGAGAGAGAGATACTTCGATTTATGTTGTGTCACAGTTCAGCCATCAAACGTACCTCCAACAGCGTCTGGAGCAACAGAACGGGGGTCAGGTAGAGATGGCAACAGAAGGTTCAGCGATGGCAGGCTTGCGGAATCAAGAACCTTGACACTCACAAAGTATTCTGTCAGGAACATTAAGTATCCAAAAGTGATAAAGCTTCAATTTGCTAGTCCATTAGACTAATTACCGCAATAATTAAGTAACTACTTGATTAGAACTAATGGGTACCTAATTGTGCAGGAGAAAAGTATCAGGTGGCAATTATCAGGTGGCAATTAATAGACTGGAGTTAATGTCTTTGTGCTGCCTTGGTATGAATTCATAACCAAGGTAAAGAAAACAAACAATAACTTATTAATATTTATTGGCGCCACTGCGGTTTGCCGCTTGTTTCATTTACACAGAGCCAATTAGTGCTGCAAAGATGTAAAGTGAGCACAGCAGGAGGGGGGGGCAGTATATCCACCCCCACCCCACTTTAAAGTGTCAGGATTATGCTGGCAGGAGCAAGCCCGGCGTGCCGTCTTCGGAGAGCAGCGAGGGTGAGCTTTCGTTAGGCCTTCTGTCAATTGACCCACTATTCTCACTTACCATGGGGTGCCTGAAAAGGACAGAAACAACTTGAGGTCGATTCTGATTTGTTTGGTACGTATCGCTCTGCTTGTACTGCATTGTCTTCCGCCTTTCCAACTAGGGTTGCCAGCTCCACGTTGGGAAATTCCTGGAGATTTGGGGGGGGGGTGAAGCCTGGAGAAGGTGGGGTTTGGGGAGGGGGAGAGCTTCATTAGGCTATAATGCCGTAAGGTCCACCCTCCAAAGCCACCATTTTCTCCTGGAGATCGAATCTCTATGGCCTGGAGATCAGCTGTAATTCCAGGAGCTCTCCAGCCACTACCTGGAGGCTGGCAACCCTATTTCCAACCCACTTTTTGCATTACAGCATGGCAGACCTTAGGCAGGTTTTTTGATTGTTTGTTTTCATCTTATACCCTAACAGCCAAGTGATCCCCCCCGCCCCCATACTTAAACCTGTAGATTGGGGCCTCTTGGGAATGGATTTTCAGCAACCTTAGGGGTTTCCCCAGGGTTGCACAAACATCTGAAACCCCAGATAAAAATAATTGGAGAGTTTACATCCTCCTGCTCAAAACTTACCTGAGGTTTGCACATGTGCCTTGACCTCAGTGAGGCATCAATGAGCCAACCCAAGCCTCACCGTGGTGGTATCGAGATGCCCAAGGCCCAGCTGAGGAGGTGTCGAGATGCCGCAGAGGCAGTGAGCCACTATGAAGTAGAGATCTCATCCCCCCCAGTGGGGGATCCACCACTCCCACCTTTCTCTCCCCCCTGCACCCCGTGCGCCCCTTTCCTGGCCAAGACTTCCTGGGCCTATTCCGGGGGCCATATTGGTGTAACTGACGTCATCACATCACATCACTGGGAAGCACATCCCGTGCTTCCCAGTGGGCTGATTTGGGGGCAAGATTGGCCCGCTGTGAAGCATGCGCGTCGTCCTCTGCCTCGCATGATGATGCCACTTCCCAGAAGTGACATCATCACACCGGAGCGGAAGGAGGCTTGCAGGAAGAAGAAAAAGCTAAGCGACAGGTTCCTCCTTCCGCCGGGAAGGCAAAGGGAGCGGGCAACCCAACTATGAGGCCAGTTATGGGGCCATCGAGTTGTCCTCAGGACTCATTGTGGCAGTGGCAGCAGCAAGCCCCCTGACATCCAGGCAAGGAGGTGACAGGCAGAGCCAAGCCTGGGTGCAGGGGCAGCGAACTGCCAGAGGCCTGGGCAGGGAGGCGGCAAGCCCCTCTGAGGCCGGGTACAGTGACAGCCAGTCACCCAAGGCCCTGCTGCAGATAGGGTGGTGATTGGAGAGCTCCTGGAATTACAATTCATCTCTAGGTAACAAAGATCAGTTCCCCTGGAGAACTGGCTGCTTGGAGGGTGCACTCTATGGCATTATACCCCATTGGTGTCCTTCCCCTCCCCAAACCCTGCCCTCTCCAGGCTCCACCCCAAAATCTCCAGGAATTTCCCAACCTGGACCTGGCAACCCTAGCTACAGAGGTAGCAAGCTGCTCCGAGGCCTAGTTTGGTGGTGGCATCTGGTCAAGGAGGTGGCAAGCCATCCCAAGCCCTGGCAAGGGGGCAGTGAACACTACAAGGCCAGGGCAACACTGTGGTGAGCTGCCAGAGACGTGAGTGAGGAGACGGTGAGCTGCTCTGGGGCCATGTACACCTGAGGCAGGGAGCAGCTTCAGGGCTGTTGCTGCCCCACGCGTGCACACCTGGACTGTGTGATGACATCACTGCATGTGACATCATCACGCAGCATGCCACTGCAAGCTGGTCCCATTGGTGTGGCAGGCAGCTGGAAAGGTGCGCAGGTGGCCTCCCAGCCCTCCCACTTAGTCTCCTTATGCCGCCTCAGCCACCTGCCATGCCTGGCCCACAGCTGCTACACCCGGCTGGGAGTGCATGCTGGCAGCAGCAGCATGGGGCAACTGAGCGGGAGGGCTGGGAGGCTGCTCGCTCAGACTGCCCCATGCTGCCGCCACCAGCACGCACTCCCGGCCAGGCATAGCAGCTGTGGGCCAGGCATGGCAGGTGGCTGAGCAGCGTGCACGCAGCTTCCACTGCCACCAGCTCCACGGCATGTGCCCCCGCCCCTGGTGCCCCCTCTGGCACCTCAGCACTCGAGGTGGCTGCCAGACCCACCGCCATGGATGCACCAGAACTGCATGTACAGTGGATCTAAGATACCCCTGGCCTGAGCAAAAAGCAACAAGGTGGTGGTGGTGGGAAGCTTGAGAAGGATCTTTGGAAGGGGTGAAGGAGGAATTGGGAAGCATCATGGGAGGCAGAGGAAAGAAGGGAACGGGGAGGGTTGGGGGGCGAAGGGCAAGTGTGTCTGGGAGGAAGGCAAAGGGGAAGAGTGTCTGGAGGGTCAAAGGGAAGAGTGTTTGGGGAGAGCATAGGGGAAAGATATTTGAAAGAGGGGAGCAAAGTGGAAAGGTATTTTAAAGAAAGCATCTTTTTGAGGAAGAAAATTTGGAGAATGGGAGGGGGGAAGGAGTGTTTCCAGCTCCTAGTTAGGAAATTCCTGGAGATGGGGGGGGGGAGCCTGGTGAGGGTGGGGTTTGAGGAGGGGAGGGTTGCCAGGTGTCTGGTTTTTCCCCAGACAGTCATTTTTTTTTTGCCTGACTGTCCAGAGGAAGCAAAGTACTGGACACCTGCGCTCACCTGGAGCATGCCTTCCCGCTTTGCTGCAGTACTTGTACCTGGGGATCTGCTGTCCTAGGATAGGCAGGTCCATATTGGGAAATTCCTGGAGATTTGAGAGGTGGAGCCTGGGGAGGGCAGGATTTGGGGAGAGGAGGGACCTCAGCCAGATAACCCACCTTCCAAGTCAGCCATTTGCTCCAGGGGAACTGACTTTTGACGCTTGGAGACTGGTTGCAATTCCAGGAGATCTCCAGCCACAACCAGGAGAAGAGCAATCCTATGCTGGCCAGCCCACCCACCCAACCGCTTCTGCTCCAGCAATGACATCATGGAATAATAGAAATCAATCCTCAGTAAATTATGTGTTTTCTAAAACAGAACAAAACAAAAAACACAACACAACACAACAACAAAACAACACAACAACAACAACAAAAACCCAATTCAGTGTTTATGTAAGTAGTCATTAGTGATGTTAATGACTGTTGGATCAGCAGCATTTCTGTGCACATGCAGGTTTTTTTGGGGGGGGGGAACCCCAACCCGATTAGCAGGGGTTCAAGTTGTTCTATGTCCAGTGATCCACTCATTTATTTATTTATTCGATTTTTAGCCTGCCTTACCCCATGAACGGGTTCAGGGCAGGGTACAATAAAATGCTCAGTACACAATAAAACAGAGAAATCCATTTAAAATCCAACCCCCCCCCCCAAATGCCTATAGAGCAATATCTCAGATGGCGGCCCCCTCCAATTTCCCCAGTCAAATATAAACAAAAGAGGGGAGGTGGGGGCCACAGTTAATATTATTTCTGGGACTGTGCTTGTGGAGGGGGCAGATGAGTTTGTTGCCCCCCTGGTGGGAGACCGGTAGGGAGGATCCTAATACAATCAAACACTGGCCTCAACCATATGCCTGGCAGAACATCAGTCTTACAGGCCTGCCGAAAAGATGTGAGGTTTTGGCAGGCTCGGGTGTCCTCCAACAGAGAGTTCCACCAGGTTGGGGCCAGGTGGAAAAAGCCCTGTCCTGGTCGAGGCCAGCCAGGCCTCCCTGGGGCCTGGGACCACCATTAGGTTCTTATTTGCCGATCTTAGTGCTCTCTGGGGTACATACGGGGAGAGGTGGTCCCGCAGGTATGCTGGTCCTGAAGGCAATCCGATCATTGTATCTGAACATGTCAAGTTTGACTGTCGAACACATCTGCATTGGAATGTGTGGCAGACCCCCACACACTCTTCCTTCTAGAAACCTTGTTATTACCTTCAAAGGAGATGCGTGCCATCAGTTTTAAGTAGATGTGTATGACCTCAACACAATTATCATGGCATATTGGAGTGTGCAGGGCAATGAATGGAGAGGAATCTAAAATTTATAGAACACAACATTTGCATAAATGGCAATATCCAGAGAGATATAGGAGCATTTAAGTAAAGATTGTAAGGAGGAGGACATTGAAATGAGGGGGGTTGAAATCTTCTCAATGTGGTTTCATAAAATATGGCCCAAATTTTTATCATGATTAAGATAATGTGTCGCTCACTCCTACCTTATTAAAGGTGTAATTGTTGTTTGACACTGAAATAGTATTCATTCTAATCTGGTTTCATAGATTTACAAACAAGAAGAGAGGCGGATGGGGTAATGGGACCGTTTGGTAGATCTGTCGGCTTTTTATTAATGTTTGAATAATAACAGCCTGTAGGGCCTGTTATAAATTAGAGGGATGAATTGAGATATAAATTTTTATGAGGACTTAGTTATACATTTCCATTATGTGTTTTAAAAGGAAAGCTTTACTGTGAGTGTCCTAGCACTCCACATTCATTTCGGTTGATTTGGACAGGAAAGAGGAAGGCGCTGCGAAGGAAGCAGAGCGCTGGCTGTAAGAAAGATGTATCTGTCCCTTTGAACAGATATATCATATGTCATGCATGAACTGCGTTCGACGGGAGACTTTCCTCGGTGATGATTTCCCATGATTATTTATTTGACAATAGCAAGAGATGATATATCAGGGAGTTTAGGCCGCTTAGAGCAGAGTGTGTGAATCGGGGCAATTTTCAGCTACTGCCCAAATGCAGATAGGTATGAAAAGCTAGAGAAAACAGGAAAAAACAACCTCTCTCTCTCTCTCTCTCTCTCTCTCTCTCTCTCTCTCTCTCTTGCTCCCCCCCCTGTTCTTCTCCCCTTGCCTTGCATAAGGTTGGATCCTGCCAATCTGAGGATCTTGCATCAGTGGCCCTTTTTGCACTTACGGTTTAAACCGCCATTTATGAGCATTCGCCCCGATCTCAGTGGCTTCGGCATTGCACCCGTTCATTTCACACTGTCCACTGCAATTTTGATTTGGTGTCTGTGCTTCACTTCAAACCCACGTTGAAGCCTCGGTTCAATTTCGGGCTTTCGGGGCCTTGCAATTCACGTCATACTTTTTTTAAAAAAATTGAGCATGCATAGTAATGTTGCAGTGTTGGAACCCTTCCCCCCCTTTTGCTGATTGGGCTGTCCCCTGCCCACTGGAGAGGCAATTGGTGGCAGAGTTCTGGGGGGAAACATGTACCACTCTCGTTTTTTTTTAACCAAGCCAGGAAAGGGTTAAAATGCTGCTGATTCATCCCCTCCCGGCAAGTGGAGGCTTGTTTCCAAAGGGCTGTGCAAAATGCTTTTTTCCCCTCTCTCTCTTTGGCACAGTCTGAAACATGCCTGGGAGGGAGGGAAAAGCAGCCATTTAATCCTTTCCTGGCTTTTAAAGCCAGGAAGAAAGTTCAGTACCATTACAACATTGCAACCTAGGGCTCATTTCAAGGAGGAACGCACAGGAACGCAGTTCCGGCAGTTCCCCAAAGAGGTCACATGTCAGGTGGCCCCACCCACCTGACTCTCATCAATTTTGGGCCAGTTTCAGCCTGGATTGGGGCCAAAACGGCCTGGATCGGGCCTCTGATGGGTGGTGGATCACTGTCCCACTCAGCAGCAGCCAGATCTTGACCATTTTGGGCCCCTTTTCAGCCATTTTCAGCCTCTTTTTGCCATTTTGGGCCCAATTTTGGCCCTGAATGGCCAGGATTGGGTCCAAAACAACCAGGATAGGTGATGTCAGGGGGTGTGGCATATGCAAATCAGTTATGCCAATGACACACTTCCGGTGATATCAAGGGCATGGCATATGCTAATGAGCTATGCTAATAAGCTATGCTAATGAGTTCCTCCAGCTCTTTTTCTATGAAATGACCCGTTGCAACTCATTCTTGTCTTTAAAAAAAAAGTGTGTGTGTGCATACCCTAAGGGAGGAAGGAGAAAGCAGCTATTTAACTCTTTCCTTGCTTTTAAAGATAGCAGGGAATTAGCAGCAAGCTTAGGAATCATTCCTGGCTTTGGAAAAAAAATAAAAGACTATGCATACTGGGAGGAAGGAAACCAACGGAGAAGCAGCCTTATGACCCTCACCTCACTTTACTAAAAAAAATGGTAGACAAGGAGTTCAGAGAGCTGAGGAGGGTGGGAGTGGTTAATTCTGGACAAACCAATCCGCTCCCAGGGAAAAGGAGAGGGGGGAGAGAAGCAAAAAGAGGGCAAAAGTGTTCACATTAGCAAAATGTGGGCCAGCTGCCATTTGGCAGCGGACTTAAAAAAAATTGGGGTATGTCCACAGGGGGAAAAATCAGGGAAACAGCGGACAAAAAGCGGGACTGCTTCCCATGACTGCTTTGAAAGTGTGAAAATCTTGCAAACATGGGATGTGGAACAGGTACAAACATGCTCTAAAAACCACGTGCGAAAAGCACCAATGAAAAGCTTCTTCCACCAGAGAAAAGTACCTCTGCTAGAGGAGTGGGTCCACAGGATCCCACTCAATATATCATAAATAATATAGGACCACCCAACAGCAATATGTTTTGGTCCGGCAAATTGAACTCTCTGGAACTCTCTGCTGCAAGGTGTGGAGATGACTAGCTTGGGTGGCTTTGACAGATTTTGATCCCAGATCCTCGTCCAATACTCTAGCCACTACACTCTACTGGCATTCACAGAGGACATGACCTGTCAACAGCTATTAGCCAAAATGGCTCCTCCATGCATAGATCCCCATGCATAGATCTATCCGATTTATCCTTCTGCATCAGGGACATAACTCCTCACTTTTCCTGAGGTCAAGCCGAAAGGCATACAATTAACTTATATGTGGCCATTCAAATCTTTCATCATTGGCAAAGCTCTGTTCCTGTTGCCTCTTCTGTTGCCCCCAAATTTCTGTTTCTCTACCATGGGATAAAAAGAGAATCTAAAACTCGATTATTTCCGATACCCAGATATTTAGCTCCTGCACTGGGCAGGGGGTTGGACTAGATGGTCTGTATGGCCCCTTCCAACTCCATGATTCTATGATTCTATGAAAAAGAATAAAAAAGAACTTCGCCCTGTCTGCTTTCAAAGCAGCGATTCATCAATCCTGCGCTGGACTTAATTAAAAAAAAAAAAAAGAGGAAAGAGAGGAGCGGGGAAGAATGGAAAGGAGAGGAGAGGAGAGGGAGTGGCTGGCTAGATGAGAGTAGCCAATCACAATGTGGTGAGCTGGCAGAGGGCAAGAGGAGGGGAAGGGGGTGGAACATCAAAGATGGAATAAAGAGTATGCATGGGGAAACAGCCTACTGCAAAGCAGATTTTTTTTAAAAAGTCAGGGTATTAACAGTTCCAGGAAAGCTGGGGGGGGGGGGTGGTGGTGGCAGCATAGTGACCAGTGTGACTATTCATGGCAGTAAATCTGGTGCAGATAGTCATGAAAAAAGCACTGCAGTATGGGAACTGAACCGGTGAAATGGACCCTGCAGACTCGGCTTAAGAAGGGACACGCATATGGGGCTACATCAGGTGTTTTCTATAAAGTTCCAGTAGCAAATCATAGACATTTGTCATTCCTTAGAGCTGTTTGACAGTTTTGACAGTTTATTAGACCAGGCTGGAAAGAGCTTTAGAAACCAGAAAGAGAATTTTCAGGTAGGGAAGTCTCTCTCTCTCTTTTTTTTTGCATGACCCAATAATGGCCAATTTGTATCAGTTTTTGGTGACGGATACACAGCAAAACTTATATTCAGATGGGTTCCTCTCTATCCCCCTTCCAAACTTCTGTCCTTTCATTATTTTTCTGTTTCCTTCATATGCTCTCCCTCCCCAAAGTCTCAGACCTTCCCTTCAGAAACTTGAGAGAAAACATACCCACGTTTAATGTTGCAAAGATTTTGCAAAGAGATTGAGGAGTAGAAGTGTTAACTGCACTTTCTCTTCCCACGCTTCTTGAAAAGAGCACAGGAAAAAAACAAGGTATGCATATGCCAGCTGTGTTTGTATATTTGTGCTTAATCATTTAAATAACATATGTATTTCTTTGTGTCTGAGCTTGAGTTTTTTTTCCCTCAGAGTTGCATTACGTAATGGACTTTGTAGTATTTGTGGTCAAGAGTTACACAGGATAATGCCGTAAATAAAGGGTTAAACACTGGAGAAATGACCATCTACCTCCTGGTGTTGTCTGTGAAAAAGAAGCTGTGTTTTGTGACTCCTTTTCCAAGACATCACAAATGCCTGCATTTTTAGCAAACCTTTAGCCTGCCATGCCTAGAATGCAAGCTGTGATACCAAACTGGTTTTGTATGAGTTTTACTTTTCGATACCGTAACATCCAAACTCATATTCAAATTCCCATTGAATTCATAGAGTTTCTTGGGTAGATGTTTGGTTCCTGGCTTAAAAGTTTAAGAAATGTAGAATTCTGAATTCCTTCCTTCCGATTTTATTTTGTGGAATTTATCATGGGACAGGATTCCCTGAACACAGCCAAATTTATCAAAAATGTCTGTGTTTGTCATCTTCAAATATTTGTTTAAAACCATCTAACCAATTCCGTATGTAAATATTCTTCAGGCAAAACTGCTGTTTTTCTTTGGAATACTTCTGCCTAAAACCCCATCTGTTTCCCCACAATCCACCCACTCATTAGCTGGTTTATTTGGCTTTATTACACACACACACAAACGAACGAACACAAATTAAACTATGCTACCAAATGGGTTTGGTGACATCAGAGCTGGCCTACACAGTAGGCCTAATAATGTAGCCAACAGATCATGCACAGTGGCCCACCAGGGACATGAAAACCATCCTGGGTTTGATGCTTGCCTGTATCTGCTAAACATAGGAGGGAATTTGGCAAGCTACAACCTCAGACTCTGCAATGTTTCACAGATAGAAGAACATGCTGGTAATCTAGGGTTCCCAACACTGCCTTGGCAAATGCCAGGAGGTTTGGGGAATGATGCTAGGGGAGGGCAAAGTTTTGGGACGATGTGATGTCACTTTTAAGTGATGCTATAGTCTGCTTCCTTTGGACCCTATGGTCATTACTAGAGGTGGGCACGAATCAGGAAAATTCCAAACCACGTGATTTGTGGTTCATCATGTTTCACGAACCAAGAACTTTCACGAGCTTGCCTCGGTTCGTGAACCAGTTCATTTGGTTCATGAAAATGTCACTTCCAGGCATGAAAACATCACTTCCGGGGCAGCAGAAGGTCTACAGAAAGCCCCTCCCCTATTGCCTAGGAAACTGATTGATTGGCGCCAGGCTGTCTGTAGTGAAAAATTGAAAAATGAGCCAAACGAACTGGCCTATAGTACATGGTGATTTGTCAGAAATGGGCTCTGACAAATTACCAGTTTGCAATCCATGAACTACCCGCCCTGGTTCGTGACGAACTTTGGTTCGTATTTCGATTCGTGCTAACCTCTAGTCATTACCATAGAGACTAGGGGAAATTCCTAGAACATCACTATGTGGAGGCTATTTTGTTTTTCATACACACTTCAACAATCTATCTTCCATGGATTTAAAAGCCAAGATGGTGTTTGACAGCAAAACTATTTGTCCTACTGCAATTCCAAGACAGAGAGTAATATCTAGCTTACAATTTCAGGGAAGACTCGGATGGCATGTATTAGATCAAAAAGGATTGACTTGGTTGCTTTTTAAAAAGAACTAGGTCTGGTAGATGCCTGTTTTTTGCAAATGAACCTGAAGAGGAAAAGATAAGCAACTACTCAAACCTTTTGAGCTTAACATACCGTAAAACAACATCAGTAACCCAAGATGGACATTATTAAGAGTCAGCCAACCTAACTCAAAAAGAACTGCAGTGTGAAACAAGAATGCCCAGAAGTCTACCCAAAGGTCTTTTCTGGTCCAATGGACATATGGATTTCACCTCCGCTCTTGATCTCTCCAAATTTTTTGACTGAACTGTTCTCTCTGCCTGGAAGGAAACTGAAAAAAAAGGAAGAAAGAAAGAAAGAATGAAAAAGAAGTGACAACCACCTTAAGCTTCAATCGGGTACATCTTATCCTTTTCCTCGTACAATCTTGTTGTGTATTCCTCTCACACGGCTGTTCTCAGCAGCTTCTTGGGGAAATACTCCAGAGCCAGATAAGAGAGAACAAACAAAGGAAGGAAAGGAGAAGAGAGGGAAATAACACATGCACACACACAATGAAACCAAGAGTGAAGCACTTTGAAAGATTTCCAGTTATATCTGCAATAAACTGGCATTCCTCAAGCGCTTCATCCCATCTTGGGTAACTTCCATTTTCTCTGAGATTTTGTGTACTTTAGACTCATGGTTCTTAAAACTTCTGCCTTCAAAGATCCCTTTTTATTTCTAATTGCTGAAGGTTCCTTGCTCCATCTACCATGGAAACCCTGTGCTTTTGAAAGGAGCACCACCCATGACGTGCACACAGTTTGTGTGGGAAACTGGTCCACCTATAACACTGTTATTCAACTTTTCCTCCAAGGTGGCGGGCATAGTTCCCTTCTCCTATTTTATTCCTTACAATAGGTCAGAAAGATGAAATGAAGAAGATCCACGGTTAAAACAGTCTGTGTTTTTTTTAAAAAATGGATATAATTGGATTGGATATAAACCATGGGATATAAATTAATCAAAATCCAAATCAAACCTCATCTATTCTTTAATTATATTTGATGTACTAAATTGATACTAAAAATAATGACAATCAGCAATTTCTGGAAATGTTAATGATCCTGGTGTCTTGCTGTCTGCTTTTCATAATTGCACAGAGGGCAGAAAGAAGGAAGGTAAAGGAAGAAACTGACTCAGTGGATAAGCCGACAGGGGTGTCTTCCAACCAGATGAGTTAACATGTATTTCTGCTGAAGAGCTCTTTCCTAATAGTCATTTCTTTCTACATTTTCTGCCAGTCATTTCATTGTTCCCATTGGTTTGAAAAGGGCTTTCTTGATTATAAAAACAGAAATGGGTCCTGTTTACTTGCTATGCCATTCCTTATTCTTTTGTTGGACTTACATGCTAAGGATAGGGAAAATGATTGTTGTGGGTTTTCCGGGCTGTATTGCCATGGTCTTGGCATTGTAGTTCCTGACGTTTCGCCAGCAGCTGTGGCTTCTTCAGAGGTGTAGCACCAAAAGACAGAGATCTCTCAGTGACGCTCCCCACAACAACCATCGTTCTCCGGCCGTGAAAGCCTTCGACAATACATCGATAGGGAAAATGTTTCTTTGTACTCTCTGAATACAGATATAGCAGACGGTGGCAGGAGAAAGTAAAGATGGAGACTACATTCCTCACACCATGATAGGAAGTACTCGCAAGGGAGATAGGGGAATTATTTACTAGTTTCTCCTGGAAGGCAAGTTGGCAGGCTACTGTAGACTTGAGGTGGTAGTGGAAGCCAGAGCGAACTAGTAGAAACCCAGGGTGGTGTGAGGATAAAATGGAGGAGAGGAGAACAGTATAAACTGTAAAGTGAGGTATCAATGAAGTTGAATGAATGAATGAATGAATGAATGAATGAATGAATGAATGAAGATAGTGAGAACCAAAGCTGATGAGTTGTGAGACATCTGTCATGAGAAGAATGAGAAATCTTGCTACTTGGAAAGATCAATGATGACAATAATTTTTCTGTTTTTTTTTTAATTTAAAAACAGCTGTGAGGGGGCAACTTCTACCAAGGCTAGGGTGGGGCAAAGGTCACCTTTTTTTGTTCAGGGCTAAGTGGGGCAATCTACAGCTTTGCCACTAACAAAAAAGCCCTGTGGCCAACCACCACAGTCCAGTAAATAAGACTCAACAGGGTCTGAGACTTGGATCTTAATGCTTGCATAGATTTATAATGCAGGGGGGGGGGCAATTCTTAAAGTATTCTTGTCCCAGCCCCATGTTGGCAGGAATCAGCACTTTAAATTGTATTTGGGAAAAAAGTGGAAGCCATTGCAGAAATTTTAAAGCTGGTGTCATGTATTCTCATGCAGAAACCGCAGCTGGTAGTCTCCAAGGGCAATCCCATGTGGCATGCATAGTAGTAATCAAACCTGGATGAGCTTGATTGTTTCTATTCCATGACTTAAAAAAAAAAATTAATCCTGAGCCCAGAATCTAAATTCTGTGACAGTAAAATCTCAACCTTTTAACTGATATAAACAACACATATGAAAATGTGCGGGTTTTTTCCACTTCTTTTTCTTGTCATAAGAGGAAGAAGGTGCCCATCTCTGAAAATCTTGGCTTGCATCCAAAGTCCTTTCTATTTGCTTCCCTGCCCCACCAGCTGCATTGTCTGTATGCCATATTGTATGTCATTCTGGAGGGTCCTTGGAGCTTCATGAGCAGCTGTGGCAGGAGGGCATGAGTAGCTGCAGAGAAGAGGGATGGGTGCTTTCAGAATCAGCCAGTTTGGTGTAGTTGTTAAGAGCAGTAGGACTCTAATCTGGAGAGCCAGGTTTGAGTCCCCACTCCTCTGCTTGAAGCCAGCTGGGTGACCTTGAGTCAGTCACAGCTTCTTGGAGCTCTCTCAGCCCCACCCACCTCACTGGGTGATTATTGGGAGGATAATAATAACATATTTGTAAACCGCTCTGAGTGGGCGTTAAGTTGTCCTGAAGAGTGGTATATAATTTGAATCTTGTTGTTGTTATTATTACATGGGTAATGGGATCCAAACCATTATTGACTCATCTATCTGGTGTTTGAGAATGCCTGGCCTCAACACTTCCAAGTGCCTGTACACCCTAGAGTTGCAGGAAGCTGAATTTAGTGACCTCTATCACAGGCTTCACTCTCGCCCCCCCCCTTGCACCACAAACACACACTTCTGCAAATTTGTGTCACATCTCCCCATGAAAAAAAAGTTAAAAACTGAGCCTGAAGTATTCTTTCTGGTTAGAGAGATGGCATACTTGTACAGGAGAACATCGGTGGGCCTTGTACCCAAAGACTGCAATGTTTATTTTTATTTATTGCCAAAAAAAAGGCTTTAAAAAGGGAGCCCTTGATGTAAAAGTAACCCTCTGCCATTGTTCTCTCTCCGCCCGCTTTTTAATTCTGCAAGCATCTCAGTCCTCTACTAAAATGATGTATGGGGCTATCGTCTGGTAGGGGCTGATGGGCTGTAAATGAAACTAATTAAGGAAATGTCAAACATAATTAATAAAACAGCTTTAAGTTGCAAAAGCAATGTCAGCGGAATGAATGGGGAGATGGCCACATTCCCACTGTTGTCGCTGTGTTTATTTTATACATATAACACACACACACACACACACACACACACATACACACACACTGGGACTGGCCTCCCTTCTGCCACGTTCACTTAAAATGCGGAAAGGCGCTCGAAGGCTCTTGCCTGCCTCTTCTCCTGCACCTATTTCCAGGTGACAAGGATGCAAATCGCCCTGTCTACTTTGGGGGTCAGAAAGTAGGATTAATAGGAAAAGCTTCCTTTTTTGCAAGCACTCAGAACATTAACATAATCCATTTGCGGAAACTCCTCTGTGGCTGTGAAACACACTCAGCACAGCCAAGATGCTCTCGCCGGCCACAACATGGGACAATCACCATTTCCATAAGCGTTCAGACCCCACCAGCCCTTGTGATTGGCTGGACCCTTCTTCATTATTGATGTGGGCCTTGAATAAACAACCAAACCAATGCATTTCACACATGTGCGCACACACACACACATCCATGTGCGTGCACGCACATGCACATAAAACAGGGCGAGAGACTCGTAATTACGGCAGGCAAATTAGAGTCTGCAGCGGAGTCAGTTACATTTGCCTAGGAGTAATGATGCAAGAGACCTTTCTGGCCCCGAGAGGCTTGGGAAATATAATGGATTCCCTTGCACTCGCAGATGGGGTAGGGAAAAGCTGTCAAGCAAGATGATGCTTACGTACTTTAAGCTGAACCAACGGCTCGCAGGGGCTGCCTCGGAAAGCAAGGAGTCATCAGCATTCTCTTCTGCCACTAAAGCAGAGGACCCCTGGAAAAAAACGGAAAACAGGAGATGAAAAGAATTGTTCTAGGAAAGCTCAACTCTGAGGAAAAGCTAGGTTTTGTTTTGCACCTTCTGAAGTTTTCAGGAAACAAGAAGGTGTGACACATCCACACACACCCAGGGGCGGTGCAAGGGTTTTTGGTGCTCGTGGTTGGCCAGCCGGGTGCCCCCCCCATAAGCGCGCAAGCGTGCACGCTCTGGCCTGCGTGATGACAATCACTGCGGTGGGCAGCTCTGACGGTGCACGGGTGGCCTCCGAGCTCTCCCGCTCGGTTGCCTGCGCCACTGCAGATGCCTGTCCGCGGCGGCTGCACCCAGCCGGGGGCATGTGCTGGCGGTGGCGGAGGCGCAGGGCGGGAGGGATAGGAGGCTGCAGCTCTGTGGCATGCGCTCCCGCCCCCCGCGCCTCCTCTGGCACTCCCTCTGGCACCCCGCACCTGAGGCCACCGCCTACCTGGCCTCAATGGGCACGCTGGCCCTGCCCCCCCCACAAAAACCATGAGATTAATCAGCTTGTAGGAATAGCCCCGTGGCTCAGAGTGGTAAGCGGCAGTACTGCAGCCCAAGCTCTGCTCACATCCTGAGTTCGATCCTGGCGGAAGCTGGGTTCAGGTAGCTGGTGCATACATAAACATAAAGTCCTATGAACAATCATTAAGGTGCTAATAATAAGCCGGCTCAAGGTTGTCTCAGCCTTTCCATCCTTCCGAGTTCGGTAAAAGGAGTACCCAGTTTCCTGGGGGTAAAGTGTAGATGACTGGGGAAGGCCATGGCAAACCACCCCGTAAAAAATCTGCCAAGAAAACGTCGTGATGCGATGTCCCCCCATGGGTCAGTAATGACTCGGTGCTTGCACAGGGGACTACCTTTACCTTTAAGCAGAGAGATAAAAATGAAAAGCACTTTCCCCACTCAATTTGGGTGAGGGGAGGGCATTCCCCCCCTAAGAATTTGGAGAGGCATTTTTGAGAAAAAAATCAAGGCTTACTGTGATGATTTTTTTAAAAAAAGGAACTGTTTGTAAGCAGGAGTCGTTGCTTGAGAGAGCAGCAGGCTCTCTGTGCTCTGCCACATCAACTTTGCTCATCTGAACACAGCCCTCTGCTGATACCATCCTGCAAATGGGAAAAATCAACAAATGTCCGCACACCTGCATTCTTTACTGTGGCCCCCACTTTATGGAATAGTCTGTCTGATGAGGATAGGAAGACTCCCACTCTCTTTGCTTTCTGCAAACTGCAAAACTGAATTATTAAGGAGGGATTTTTTTTACAGATGTAGGAAGGCTGGACTGTATGTTACTATAATGTATTGTACTGTTTACGGGATATTCCAGCTGCAGTTCATATTGATCCAGAGGAGCTGGCCATGTTAGTTTGTAGTAGCAAAATAGAAAAGAGTCCAGTAGCACCTTTAAGACTAACCAACTTTAATGTAGCATAAGCAGCGGCTCTCAAAAGCTTATACTACAATAAAGTTGGCTAGTCTTAAAGGTGCTACTGGACTTTTTACAAGTTTATATTGATTTACACAATATAATTTACCTTGAGTCTTACTGAGAAAGGAGGATGATAGATAGATAGATAGATAGATAGATAGATAGATAGATAGATAGATAGATAGATAGATAGATAGATAGATAGATAATTTAATCCTCACCATTTCCATCCTGTTAATCCAATCAAAGCCCAATTTTTGCTCTTTTCAAAATACAATACAGGAGGACTCTGACTTGTTACTTGTTGACAAATAAGTTATTCATTAAAACATCCTGTGAAGGTTGGTATTACCTGCTTCATTGTTAATGATTCAGAACGAGCCTCCTGGTTTGTATAAAAGGAGATGCCTCTCTAAACTTTTGTGGAAATCTCTGTTTGTCCAGGGTCCAGTTTCTGAACTAGGAGAAAATAAAAGTTTTCTTTAGGCTTCCTCCCACTTTGATGGCCACGGTCGCTATGATGTGCCAGAATTCCTGAATGCCAAATTCCTGCATCCTCTTAGCTCAGCATCCCTGAGTTAAAGTATCTTCCAATAAGGATTGGATGAAAATAGCACCAAATCAAAATAGTTCAATGACCATGGTCTATGTCACACATTTGTGTAGGACTGTATGTCATTCATTCATTCATTTGCTTGTTCATTCATTCGTTCGTTCATTCGTTCATTCGTTCACGAAATCTCAGTGCCTCCCTACTGGAGAACCTGCTTGAGGAAGCTTGCAAAGTAAAACATGATTTTAAAAACCACTAAAACAGCATAAAGTTCATAATTTCTGCATCGTTTTATGTGTCATATTAATGCTTAGGCTTTGTTTCAGCTCTGTTTAAGATTTCTGTAGTCAAAATCCTATTGCATTGTTTATTGAATGTGTCTCATCCTGTTGATTTTATTGACTTAATACTGTTTAATCTATCTTGAGTCTCAGTGAGGAAGGCAGACTATAAATAACACAAATAAAATGAATTTAAATAAAAATAGAAATTTATACAGTATTAAAAGCCCAGCATTAAAAGCTAGAGTAGTGTAGTAGTTAGAGTATCAGATTAGGATCTGAGAGACCCAAGTTCAAATCCTCACTCTGCTATAGAGTACCCCGAAGATCCCCCACTCTGCTATATATGTACCCAAGAGAGCATTAAGATCAGCAAACAAGAACTTACTGGTGGTCCCTCACCCCAGGGAGGCCTGGTTGGCCTCAACCAGGGCCAGGGCATTTTCAGTCCTGGCCCAAACCTGATAGAACTCTCTGTTGGAGGACACATGGGCCACCAGGATCTTACATCTTTTTGGTGGGCCTGTAAGACAGAAATGTTCCCCAAGGCGTACGGTTGAGGCCAGTCTTTAATTGTTTAGGAGAAGAGATAGGCACGATACCAAAAAAAATTAACGATCCAGCTGATCGTGGATCGGGGCTGGCAACGATCCCAAATAAATGATCTACACCGATCATCTCCCGTTCCCGATACATGGATCATGGATCGTGAATCGGGGAGGCAAAAGCGGAGGGGCGCCCCGCTGTTCCCAGCGATACAGGAATGGTGGGTGATGCTGGCGGCATCTGTGTTTGTGTTTGGCCGTCTGTGTTTGGCCATCAAAGCTGCCTATCAGGGTTTGCAGGGATGAGATTGGCGTGCCCATGGCTACAGAACACCCCCTTCCTCCTCCCTTCCTTGGGTGTCTTCTCCCAACTGGTGACTACTTTGCTGCTCCGTGGTTGGAAGGAAGCCCTGATGATCAAGGAAAGCTGGGCTTCCATTGGGGTTTCCAGGGTGACAGAAAGAGGGCAAACAGAGCTCAGGCATTCCTCTGGTTCCGTTCCCAAGGGAATAGATTGCTGGCGCCTGAGTGTCTGGATCCCCGATCCGAGCCCGATCGCCCCGATCCAGGCCCCTCCCGGTCGCTGGATTGTTGGCCGTGGACGATCACTATCCACCGGGTCACGATCGCGCGATCGCCATTATCGTGGGGTTTTTTCGATCGTAATGCGGATCATGCCCATCTCTATTTAGGAGTCTCCCTACTAGTCTCCCACCAGGAGGGCAACATAATCATCTGCCCTCTATAAGTACAGTCACCAGATCATTATAAACTGTGCCCCCACCCCACCCTTTTGTTCTGCTTTGTTTATATTATGATTGGGGAAATTAGAGGGGGGGCGACATCTGTTTTTGCATGTATTTGTGGTGTTTTTTGGTTTTAAATGTATTTTTGTATGTTTTAATGCTCTTTGACCATTTTACTGTAACCCACCCTGAGCCCATTCGCGGTGGGGCAGGCTAGAAATAGAATCAATAAATAATAAATAAATAAGCTCTCTGGGTAGCCTGAGGCCAGTCATATTCTCACAGTCTATCTTACCTCACAGGGTTGTTGTAAGGATCAAATGGAGGAGAGGAGAATGACGTAAGCTGCTTTGGTACCCCATTGGGAAGAAAGGCTGGGTATAAATGAAGTCCATCCTCCCCTGTTGCCTAGGAAACTGATTGATCGGCGCCAGGCTGCCTGTAATAACAAACCGAAAAATGAACCAAATGAACTGGCCCTAAAAATCATAGCAGTTAATTGCAGTTCGTCAGAAATGCCCTCTGATGAAACGCCAATTTGCAAACCAAAAATGCCCTGATTCGTGACAAACTTTGGTTTGTATTTTGGTTCAGGCCCACCTCCATATACCACCCTTCAGGACAACTTAACACCCACTCAGAGCGGTTTACAAAGTATGCTATTATCCCCACAACAATCATCCAGTGTGGAGGGTGGGGCTGAGAGAGCTGCAAGAAACTATGACTGACCCAAGGTAACCCAGCTGGCTTCATGTGGAGGAGAGGGGAAATCAAACCTGGTTGTCCACATTAGAGTCCCACCGCTCTTAACTAGAGATGGGCACGCTCCAAAATAAATTAACAATCCAGCCGATCATGGATCGCCACCAGCGACGATCCCCAATAAATGATCATCTCCCGTTCCCGAGCCGTGGATCATGGATCATGGAGGCCAAAGTGGGGCGCGCTGCTATTCCCAGCTATATGGGAATGTGGGTGCTGGCAGTGGCCACCGGGCCCGTCGGGCACGGGGAGATGGTGATTAGCCGCCTCTCCTCAGGGGGAGGGGGTCTGGCCTGTGTTTGGCCGTCAGAGCTGCCTATCAGGGTTTGCAGGGATGAGATTGGAGTGCCCATGGCTACAGAACACCCCCTTCCCCCTCCCTCCCCTGGCTGTCTTCTCCCAACTGGTGAGTGCTTTGCTGCTCCGTGGTTGGAAGGAAGCCCCACTGATCAAGGCAAGCTGGGCTTCCATTCGGGTTTCCAGGGCAACAGAAGGAGGGCAAACACAACTCAGGCATTCCCCTGGCTCCGTTTCCAAGGGAATAGATTGCTGGCGCCTGAGTGTCTGGCTTCCCAATCCAAGCACGATCGCCCCAATCAAGCCCCGATCCAGCCCCCCCATCACTGCATCATTGGCCATGGCCGAGCACGATCCGCCGGGTCCCGATCGCGCGATTGCCATTATCGTGGGTTTTTTTTCGATTGTAATGTGGATTGTGCCCATCTCTACTCTTAACCACTGCACCAAACTGGCTCTTATAACATTACTATGGATTAGATCCAGATTACATTTTCCAGTGCCTTCAGACAGCAGAACAGAATTTTCCTTTCTCCCCCTTCCTTCTGCAGTCTGCTGATCTCCCCCTAAATGCTGCTCCTGGGGAATCGGTGATTCTCAGGAATGGTATGAGGGGATCTGCAGCAGGAAGGAGGAATTGGTGGAAATTACACTGCACTTACTGTTAGTGAAGCAATAGTCAATACAATTTGAGAACATGGCGCTAAAAACGTACACAGAGGTGTATGTGTATACACTCAATATGTGTTGCAATAGGATAATTCATATCCTATTGTACATCCACTGTATACATCCCAAAAATGCAGGATGTGCCTTTCAAAAAAGGGAGAAAATAACACCCCCAGTTACAGTATAGGGAGTATTCAGCTTGTTACAAGATTTCCCTGGGGCTTTCTTGTCATAAAAACTTCTCAGGCAAGCAAGCTGACTGTTGCCAATGATATGGCCTTTCCTATGGTCCGTGTAACTGCTAAACTGATAAGACCCCCATGTGTTGCCATACTTTCCTCCCATCTCTGAGGCTGATTCCGCACACGTTGGATAATGCACTTTCAATGCACTTTATCAATCGTTTGAGGTGGATTTTTTGTTCCGCACACGAAAAAATCTGTTCCAAATGATCTATAAAGAGGATTAGAAGTGCATTATCCAACGTGTGCGGAATCACTCTGAGAATGCTGTTTATGCTCTTGACTCCAGCCCCTGGTCTCCCTGCTCTAGCTAACCTTCTAGCCCTTTCCAGGGCTACCTAGATAGTCTCCAGGTGCTGTAGACTTCCCATTTACCCACCTGGGATGGGAAATTACCAGCCCTCACAATCAATTTCCTGTCCTTGAGGAACTGGAGCAAGAGGAAAATGGCCTCCACATAGTGATACTCTAGGGATTTTCCCTAGTCTCTGGAAGAGACTACGGAAGGCAGCCTAGAGTATTACCCAGCAGTGACACCACATCCTCCCCAAATAGTGCCATCCCTAGGCACCCCCCTGAAATCTCCTGGCATTTTCTGAGGCAAGTTTCAGAAACCTAAGGTGCCATCCCAGAGCCCCTGGGATGGGCGGTATATAAATTGAATAAATAAATAAATAAATAAATGATGTCACTTCCTACTTCATCAGCCAACTGCAACATCACTTCCTACTTGCAGAAGTGGGTTGATTTGGGCTGGCAGATGCCATGCCTCGCTAAGCTTCCTCCTACCATGGTTATTTATTTATGCAAAATGGTTTATTTATTTAGGAGATTTTTATGCCACTTCTCCAGAGCTGTGCTAGACTTCTTTTCCATGGGTTGGAATTAAACCAAATAAGCAATCCCCACCAACCTTCCCTATCTCCAGCAGCAGCATTTCATGGGAGATCAATGGGATGCGGTGGGAGAGGGGAGGCAGGAAAGTTCCAATTTGCCATTGAAAAATTTAGTCAGGAGTCCCAAGCCCAAGTACTGATTTCTTTCCCCAGTAAAATGCGCACATTTTTGCCAGTTTTATTCGCCTGTCTGGATCAGCATGATAGATTTAATATCCGTGTATCATGTCTGCACAAATGGCATATAAAAACTGCCGAAAGTGTGCACATATTACATTCCCCCCAAACAGTAAAAACATCAAGCTGAAGCTGTTGACAGAGCAAGTACCAATGCTCTCCCTGTTGCTTCAAATGCACCATTTTTGGATTTTCCAAGCTTGCCCTAAATTTGTGCTTCTTGAGCTGTGTCTGAAAAAAACCTGCCTTTCTCCTGGTTAAATTTCCACTGGATGAATTGAAGATTGGCCACTTGCTGGGGTCAAATGAGCCGTGTCACTTGCACTTCAGAACACCTCGATACCAGCAGGAACATGCTGATCACCATTGCTTGCTTTGATACCACTGTCGCCTTCTTGACATGGTAGATATTGTACTGTGTACTTTTGACTGTTCTTTGAATTGTCTGCTCAGTTAGAAATGCAGCTCCGGACAAATGGCATCTAAGAGTTGGTTCTGGATTGCATTGTCCATCATTAGAATGGAAATTTCCTATCTCTCATCTGCAGCCCACTGATCTCCATGAAATGCTTGTGCTGAGGGACCCTACATAGGAACATATGAAGCAGCTTTATATTGAATCAGACCATTGGTCCATCAGGATTCATTGTCTACTCAGATTTGCAGCGGCTTTCCAAGGTCTCAGGCAGAGGTCTTTCACTTCACCTACTACCTAGTTCTTTAAACTGGAGGTGCCAGGAATTGAACCTGGGACCTTCTGATGCCAAGCAGATGCTCTGCCACTGAGCGACAGCCCCTTACCCAAGGAATGGCAAAAGATGGGGTCTGCAGCAGGAAGGAGGGGAACAGGGGAAAATGCCTTGTTAGCCTGTATCTAAGAGCAGAACTAGACGAGACGAATGACACGTGAATGGCACACGAATGCACTTATACGTGTTTCCTTGTTGTTCGCCTGTCCACTTGCACTGCATGGCCATTTGTACGCAACCCTGTGTTCATTCTGTCTTGGGCTGGCATGGGTTTCTTCAGCATTCCTCCATGGCGCGGGATGCTATCTCATCATGCACGTCCACTTTGCCAAGCATCCCTTTCCCCTCTTTCTTTCCCTCTCCTTCATCCCCATCGGCCTTCACCCTTTCTCCTGGTCAGGAAATGGGCTGTACTGATGATTTTAAGAGAGAAGTTTCCACCAGGCGCACCCTCTTCCCCCCTCCACCTTTGCGTTTCTCTTCAAACCTCCTGCCAAGTATCCCTTTCCCCTTTTTCTCCCCTCATCTTTCTCCTGGTCAGGAAGCAGGAGACAAAAGTGGCCTCTCTACAGTGGTGAATCATGGATGCTGCCCACCGACACTTGCCACTGTGATTACACGTACAGCCCGTAAGTGCATGGACAAGGGCTAGAGGACACGTGCTCACCTCGAGGAAGATGGACACAGGCAGGTAGTAACAGACATGATTACATTCACTCACATAGACATGTATAATTCGTCTCTTGTGGTTTGGCCCTAACTCTAAGCTAGGGTTGTTTATGGGGTAGGGAATTTCTTTTTCTGAAGTTCACTTTTTTGGATACAGCCATCGGTTCCTCTAACTCTCTTTTAAGAGAAGGATTACTCTTTCATTTCTCTTTCACTTATCTTCAAAGATAAATCAGTTCAGTTTCACAGTTTAACAGCCCATAGGCCATACACACTAACAAAGTTTAAGAATTAAAAATAACAGTTAAAGAAAAAGTTGCCATGTCTACAATACAGTTTTTACAAAGGCTACTCAGTAATAGTCTTAATTTTGAGGTGTCAGGAATGTTCAAATGCCTCAGTAGCCATTTTTTAAAAAGAATCTCTCTCTGGTTAGTTTGTGCTTTGGCCAGTGAAAGAAGGTATGGGATAGCAAGTCAACTTCAGCCAAAAGGCAGTCACAGAAGTGTTCGCCCGACGGTATCCTGAGGAAACGGCCCTTCATCTGGGCTGTTGGCAATGTGTTGCAACATGCAACCATGTAGAACCGCCTCACTTTTGGGATTACTAGCATACTGAGGTAATGAGACTGGTTGAACTGGGTAGGATATTTAATTCTCACGTCGCGCGTGGGGCGTTTTCAGGCCACGTCCTTTAGAAGGGAGTCTCAGGGCCAAGCTACAAGTGGCGAATGACACTTGAACGACAAGTGTATTTCTCCCTGTTCACTTGCCCTCCACTCAATCCACTTGCCATTCAAGTGTCATTCATCACTTGTAGCTTGGCCCTGAGTCTATTCACTTGCCAGGCAGGCGTCATTCATCACTTGTAGCTTGGCCCCCAGTCATGCTTAAGCAGCTTCTCTATAAGTAGTTCTTATCAAGGTTCTCTTTTGTAACTTCATCCCTTGCAGTTGTTTTATGTTATGTACCCCAGGGTGGCACTCTAGCAGGAAGCTGGGAACGCTTGGGAAGACATGGCCTACTTCTGAGCATCTACAGAGTGAATTCTGAAGTTTTGCAGAACCTCCTGTCTTGCCCGTCCTGTCTTTGAATTTCACTTGCATCAAAAAGGAATTGAATAGAAACTGACTCCAAATCCCTAAAAAGAGGAAAAGAAAAGAATTGTTGGATTTCAAAGATAAACTGGGTAAAGAGTACGTAAGAGAATTTCTCTTCATCCTACTCTAACAGTGCAATCCTAAGAAGAGTTACTCTAGTCTAAGCCCATTTATGTCACTAGGCTTAGGATGGCATGACTCTGCATAGAACGCGTTGTTAGCCTCTAGTCTTTAGCATTTAATAATTATAACATATGATATTTCTAAGCTGCCTTATACAGTGTCCTGTCTTCCAGTCATGAACAACGAGCTGAATTTTCAGCAGACTGTCAGTTTGTTGACTTGTTCATGGCTGTTTTGTAAATTGCTTTTCTGTATTCCTTCTTAAAAGAGCAATAGAGCATAATCGTTTTTTTCCTGCATGCACAGCCTCACACACTCCAGTCTATCCCATCTCCTTGCTGTGCCGCTGCTCTAGTTGGCAGAAAACTGTTTAAACAGACGGTTAAATCAGTTACGAATCATATAAATCAGTCATACATAAATGCTGTTTTTTTTTTTAAAGGATCCTACCATTTAGAGTTCATCTAAGGAGTCCTTAGCAACATCCATGAGTGCCAGCTTGTTTGGATTGGCAGCATTTTGCACATGAGCAGATTTGAAAATATGCACAAACCTGTTTGGCAGCCGTTTGGAAGACTGGGCAATTGACTCACATCTGAGCATCACAATCAAACATGGTAAGTTTGACTGCCGAGGCATTTGTAGCATTGGTACGTGTGTAGTATCCCAGTTCTTCAGTCACAGCAATGCAACTTCTAGTGAAGAGTCTTTAACACATCAAATCCTTGTTCCTTACTTTTCTCACAAGCCGTAATATATCCATTTACCTCTGAGCCCTACATTGACAATAGCTTGATCTTTCTTGACCTGGAGGCCTCTGATTATTTGGAATGCTGCCCACTCCCATAGTAAACTTGGACACAATTGCTTAGAAGAAATGATGCAAAACGTAGGCATATTCATTTCTAACAAGAGATCCGCTGACCAACATCAGTAGCTTTTGACATGAAGGTTCACAAAGAGAAATGCAATTTTGGAAAGAGAAGTTCTCTTCCAATTTATGGTTGCTCCTAAAATCATTCTATTGCCAACAACTGGCAAGCAAAATTAATTAGATTTGGCATGAAGGATTGAACAAGAACTAGAGAGGGTGGTGGTAGATACTGCGTTCGTTTCAGATCAGCTCTTTGGAGGCAAAAGACCGGATTATAATCAGAGTGGATTGTCTTAATCGGACTGCTCTACTATTTCATGACCCGCCATTCAGGCTTATGTCTTTAAATACTCAGATAAGCGCAAATCAATTACTCCACTGTCTGCCTTTTGTGTGGTATCATTAACAAACGGAAGGGTGCCATGCTTGTATGGGGGCAAGATTATTGGCATCAGTTTGCAGATACCTCACACACAAGGAACAAGGGCATTTTTTGTTACAACCCAATAAAAGGGAACTCAAGGGAATGTGCCCCAGTTGTGGCAGCACTCTGCTTCATTGCACGGAAATGAGTCGGAAAGCAAGTTGGTGACAGGTGAAAGACAGATGCTCTGAAATGCTGGTTCAGTTTCCTCTCCTAAGGGTGAGACAATGAGATCCCAGTTGTTCCTCTGGAAACTTTGGAAATTGGAATTCTGTCAAAAGGACAATAGCTGTTTAAAGTCACAGACTGACTTACTGAGGTTTATATTTCTCGTCTGATGCAGACCTCTGAGCTATTTTTACTTTCAAGATGGGAGCCATTTTGGTTAGGGGAAGAGGCTGACCCTCGGTGGAAGAGATCTGATTTAAAGGCAAAAGATCCCAGGGTTCTCTTGCTGGCACCTTGCGTTAAATAGCCCAAGGTCTTGGGTATAAGGAGTAGACATGGGCATGAACAGGAAAAAAAATGAACATGGTGTTCGTTGTTCATTGCCATCCATGAACAATGAACAATGAACACTGACGAACATGATCCTGTCACGAACATGTTCATTGTTTGTTGTTCGTGGGGGCCAGCAGGCTCTCCTCCAGCCATCAAGATCCCTATTGCACCACTCCCAGAAACCCTACCTGAGCAGGCAGCAGGAAATATACCAATACTAAATAATAGCTTGGCCCCAGAGCCTGGCAGCAGCCCTGGAACTTGAAGGGGTAGATCCCTACCGCACCACTCCCAGAAACCCTACCTGAGCAGGCAGCAGAAAAGGTACCAATAATAAATAATAGCTTGGCCCAGAGCCTGGCAGCAGCCCTGGAACCTGAAGGGGTAGATCCCTTTCCCACCACACACAAAGAAAATTCAAGCTCCAATGCACTCACCTTGTCTCTCTAACAACAGCTGTCTGTCCCTGAAAGCCAGAGGTGAGAGCCCCCCTCCCCCCTGGTCTTTTCCTCTTGTTACAAATTTGGAGCTCCAGTCCACACTTGGAAGGAAGACCTGCCTATCAAGCTAAATTGGGCTTAGATTGGGGTTTTCAGGGTAACAGCAGGAGTTCAGACAATCCCTGCCTGAGTTGCCATGGGGATTGATTGCAGGTGCCAGGCAGACTCTCTGGCTTGATGAACAACAACGAACAGCAACGAACGAGGCTTGCAACGACCACCTGTTCATTTAGAATGGGGCCTCATTAATAGGTTGTTCGCGAACAGCAGATTGGGCTGTTCGTGGGTTTTTTTAGTGCGTATTGCTGTTCGTGCCCATCTCTAATAAGGAGTAACCTTTCTCTGCCTGGGACTTTGGAGAATTGCTGCCAGTTGCAGGGGATGGTATCAGTCACTTACACAGAGCTTGGGTTGGATTACCAACACCACCTCAGCAAAAGCCATGAGATTTGGAAGGCAGTAATTGGGAAGGATGGAGTTTGGGGAGAATATGATGTCACTTCCGGGTGATGCTCTATGCTGCCTAGAGAAATTCCTAGAGTGTGACTATGTGGAAGGCATTCCTTCTCCCATTGTTCAGTTCCTTAGGAGTAGGAAACTGGGGCTTAAGGCTGGTAGTGCCCCACCCCAGGAGGGTAAATGGAAGGCTAGGCTTGGGCAACTAGCAACAGCAGTTCTCTTCTGAGGTTCCATATGCGTTGCTGTCCAGTAGTTGCCTTTCCATGGTTTCCACAAGGCTTCTCTGTGCTGGCTCCACCTACCTTTGAGCAAATGTTTCCTGCATGTATGCCACCACAGCACCTTCGCGTCCTGTGAGGAAGGTATTCTGCTCTGCAAAAGACATTGTGCACTTGGGTGGCATTTCCCCAAAATACAGGGGAAAAGTGGAGGAAGCATTGCCATATGGAAGCTCTGCCATAATTGTGCTTTGAGGAAACCACAGGAAAGCATTGCTGTGTGTAAAACCTCAAAATCAACCCTTGACCCAAATAGTTCCTGTAGGAGAAGGTCTAAAATTCAGTGGTTGAGCCCATATTTTGCATGCAAATAATCCAAGGTTCAACCCCAGGTATCAGGTTATCTCAGGTGGCATGCGTTGGTAAAGACTCTTGAGTCTGACTGAGAGTCTGGAAAGAGATTCCTAGTCAGAGTAGACAATACCGAGGAAGAGGGGGCGATTATCTGATTGCTTATAAAGCAGGTTCCTATGTCAATTCATCTTTTGTAAACAAGCACACATGAGAAATATTCAGTGTCTAGGTAGCATTAAAACAACAAAACCCATGATGCAGTGGCAATGCGATTGAAAGACATGTGATTAAGAACATCATAGTAGATGATAATGAGCAAGAGGGGGTGATTATCTGATTGTTTATAAGATGGCATTAAAACAACAAAACCCATGATGCAGAGGCAATGGAAGTAAAGCTCAAATTATTAAGGACATCCAGGCAAAGGCTACTAAGAGGGAAGTGGATGAGGATGGTTTAACTTTCTTTACTGACACAAACTATGCTCCTGGAGAATAAACTTGAGGAAAGTATTTATTTTTCTTCTGGAAAGTTGCTGGGGGGGTGGCGGCGGTGAATGTCGCCTTAAGATTTTCAATGTTAGTCACTGCTGGGACAGTAGGTGGCAGGTTCACGTCCCATCTCCCTAAATAAAGATATTTTGTTTCACTTTGTGTTTTTTAATGATACATCAGCCTCAGCTCTAATTAACCTGTTCCCTTATCTTTCTCCCACCTCCCCAATTTTCATTTCTGTGATCTCAATTTCACAGTAGAGAAGAGTCTGCAAAGAGATGTTCAGTTGCTTTATTCTATTTAAGAGCCAAGCTCTTCGCTAGGGGTGACAAGCCTCCTCCTCCTCCTCCCTTTTTCTCCCTAGAAAAGGTCGTTTATCTAATTGCTCTTTGCAGATAAGAATTAATTAGCCCGATTATTTTTCTTAGTTTTTGGATGGGCTCCCCACCTGGAGAGAAGAGATTCCTTCATGTCAGTGATTAATTGCTCAGCCAGAAAGCTTTCTGACTTGAATTTGTAATAAACCCCCAGCTCATTCTTGAGGTCACATTAAGAATCAGGCAGATTGTGGCTAAATATATATTTATATATAGGGAAAATAAGCTTCTATGCAAACATGCTCACCTGCACTGACAAAATGCTGTAATTTATCGTGGTATGGAGGACAAGAAAAATCCCAGATTTGGCATAAATTTTCTTTCTTCTGGAGTCCTTCGGTGCCTGTGAACTTGTTGCCGCAAAAGACGGTCTGATAAGACGGTGTCGATCTAATTTGGAATGAATGGTAGACAAAATGATGTAAGCCTAGAAATGGTTATATGGGATGTGGAGGAATTGTTTGTTTTTTTTGTTTAAATTCACATTCTAGATTGGGGATATATTCTAAGTTGGGTGTCTCAGGTAGCTCGTGAGTTAACAGCAGCTCGCCAGCTGCTGCTCATTTAAAGCAATCAATTCATCAACCAGTCTATCTGTAGAGACCAGTTTGCACCATTTCACTATATTTTAGTGCAAGCATGAAAAAATACTGAAGGAGGGAATATGCAGATGAAGAGGTGGAGCTATACAGATTCTCAATTGCTGGGAGAAAAGGAGCAGGGTTAGCCCAGTGGCTTTGCAAGGTGCGCTGCTTCCTTTTCGGCTCCGTAAATGAGAGTCAAGCTACACGTGACGCCTGACACAGGTTGGGCACTTGTCAGCTTCTCTCAAGTTTTGATGGAAAATGTAGGCATTCTGGTCTTGCAGTCTGGCTCTCCATTTAATTGAAGTTTATAGAACGGTAGTCTATGGGAGGGAGAACATGTGGTCGGGGGGGGGAGTGCAGGCATTGGGCTCTCGCCGGGTGTCCCCTTTCCCCTCCACTAGCTGTGTGTGAGGGGGTTTCTGTAAACTTCAATTAAATGGAGAGCCAAGCTGTAAGACCAGAATGCCTACATTTTCCATCAAAACTTGAGGAAAGCTGACAAGTGTCCAACCTGTGTCAGGCATCACTTGTAGCTTGGCTCTGAGTGAATCATTCAAGTCGCACGACAAAGTAGCTCATTTCACTTGAGGACATGGTTGGGGTAGGAGCAAAATTGCCCCCGCCGTTACTGATGCTCACTGACTCAAACTGCAGGATGTGTGCACGTGGTTTGCTCAGTGATCAAGAGCAGAGGAGTAGCTGTCTTAAAGCACAATTCTCGGCAGAGTTAGACCCTTTTAAGTCCATTAAAATTCACTTCCATGGGCTGAGAAGAGTGTAACTCAGTTTAGGATTGTACTGTTAGTTTATAAGAGCAATTCATAGAAATCATGGTTATAATCCAAGGGTCCCCAGTCTTTTTGAGCATGCAGGCACATTTGAAGAAGAGATGAGCTCCACACTAAAGTTGCTTCCATAGAAGCAGCCCCAAATGCCTCCCAATCCTATTTCTGGGTGCTTCCCTTCTTTCCACCCAAACAGGATTTCTGGGTCTATTTTCACAGAATCACAGAATCACAGAGTTGGAAGGGGCCATACAGACCTTCTAGTCCAACCCCCTGCCCAATGCAGGATGAGCCTAAAGCATCCCTGACAAATATTCATCCAGCCTCTTCTTGAAAACTACCAGTGAAGGGGAGCTCACCACCTCCCTAGGCAGCTGATTCCACCTTTGAACTACTCTGACTGTGAAAAAGTTTTTCCTAATATCCAGCTGGTACCTTTCTGCATGTAATTTAAGCCCATTACCCTCAATCTCCTCTTCTCCAAACTAAACATTTCCAAGGCCCTCAGCCTTTCCTCATAGGGCTCAGTCTCCAGACCCCTGATCATTCTTGTTGCTCTCTTCTGCACCCTCTCAATTTTGTCTACATCCTTTTTGTAGTGAGTCCTCCAGAACTGCGCACAATACTCCAGGTGTGGCCTGATCAGTGCAGTATAGTGAGGGATTATGACCTCCTGCGATTTCGATGTAATGGTCCTTTTGATGCAACCCAAGACTGAGCTTGCCTATTTTGCCACCGCATCACTCTGACTGCTCATATTTAGTCCACTCTCACCCCAAGATCTCTTTCGCATACACTACTACCCAGAAGTGTATCCTCCATCCTGTATTTGTGCTTCACATTTTTGCGGCCCAGGTGTAATACTGTGCACTTATCTATGCTGAATTGCATCCTGTTCACAACCACTCACTTCTCCAGAGTATTCAGGTCTTGTTGAATTTTAACTCTATCTTTGCTGCTCCTCCCAATTTCATATCATCAGCAGATTTAATGAGGATCCCGTTTACCCCTTCATCCAGATCATTAATAAAAATATTGAAAAGTACTAGGCCCAAAACCAAGCCCTGTGGCACCCCACTGGATACCTCCCTCCAATCTGATGAAATGCGACTGACCACCACTCTTTGGGTGCGGTCCTCTAACCAGTTCCCTATCCACCAAACTGTCCTATAGTTCAGTCTGCAGTTTTCCAGTTTACCCATTAGAATGTCATTGGGAACCTTATCAAAAGCTTTACTAAAATCCAGGTAAATCACGTCGACAGAGATCTCACAGTCCAGTAAGCTCGTCGCTCAATCAAAGAAGGAAACTAGGTTGGTCTGATAAGATCTGTTGGGGACAAAACCATGTTGACTTCCCTGGATCACTAAGTTGTCCTTCAGATGCGTACAGATTGGTCCCCTGCTCTAATATCTTCCCAGCAACAGAAGTCAGACTGATCAGCCAGTAGTTTTCCAGGTCATCCTTCTTCCCTTTCTTAACAATTGGGATAACATTCGCTCTTCTCCAATCTTGCGGCACATCCCCAATCCTCTAGGAGGCCTTGAAGATGATGGACAGAGGCTGTGCAAGTTCTCTAGAAAGTTCTTTGAGCACTCTTGGACTGCCTTGGCTGCAGGGGGAACTAAAAAAGTTGCACTCCAGGGATGGAAATCTTTGAGCCTACAGAAATGCTGCAAAGGATCCAATTCCATGTGATGATGACTGTGCTGATTATTATTGATGGATTTATGGGCCACATTTTTCCCATCATGGAATAGAAGGCTTCATATGTGAGGCTCCAAAGCTGTCTCCCATCCAGGCACCCAATAAACCCAAAGCTGTTTAGTTCCACAAAAGTTGCTAATACAATACGCTCCATAACCATGCCCCAAATATCTCCGGCGAGAAATATTCCCACTTGCAAAAGGGCAGCTGATATGGTCCTAGAGTGGGAAAAGTGTGCGTGTTGGTAAAGTAGTGATATTTTGTGCCGAGAGATTTCTAGTCATTTCTTGTTTCACGTTGTAAAAAGACCTTGTAAATTCTCCATCAATCAACACGCTATAATTTCTGACTGTGTGGTATAAAACCCAGTTGCAGCCCTTAATCCAAGAGGCCAAGTTCAACTATCAGGTGTCATCAGCTGTAAGAAACAACAGCCCCATATAAGCCCCACAAGCTTAGCATGTGTCGGTGTCAGCTACGTCTGTCAAGGTTGGTCTCATAGCTGGGATGAAATTCATTGGGGATACTGTTGTTTCCTTTTAGAGACATGGACCAGAAAATGATATCCCTTATTTAAACCTATAAATATGCAGATGCTTGGAAACCACTTAAAACACGAGGGGTGGCAATAGGATTGGGATTATATTTATGCATCACTATTTATGCATCACATGAGTCAGCCAATACCATGTCTGAAGTTTTCTGATGCATGCTACAGGAAAAGTGTGCAAAATGTGTTCGGAAACATGGGTTAAAAGGGTTTAAAATCAGAGTTGCAATGGATCTTGAATCGATAGAGTCAGACGCCGGTTTGATTTTTAAGAAAAGTTTACTTTTAAATGGAAAAGGTACATGGGGTTCTTACAAAACCGAGAACTCTATCTTCTACATCTTGACACTATGGAGTACAAACTTAAAAAGCATGGATAATGGAGATTCTTGTTCTTCTTCTTGACCTTTTGGGAAGGAAGTCACCTGACCTATTGACCAATAACAGTTTACAAACACATCTCAGTTTCCTGAGCTTCGAAATAGATAAGACTATTGGCTCTGTGCCAGGTTTTTCCCCCAGGTCAAAACAAACAATAGAAACATTCGGTAAACACATTAACCCCATAATGACTGAATGTCAGAACTTGTAACATATATTCCAACAAAATGTTCAACTGGCCCCTTTTCCAAATACTCAACAACATGGCTATTAATCCTTTCCAGAAGAATCTTGGGCTGATAATGGCTTCTTCTTGTTGACCTAGTTTATATCTACAGAGTCAATCTATACAGTTCTTTTTGCCAGCTGCTCAGAGGCTTGGGGAAATGGGGTGCTAATTAATGAGACGTTTTGTTGGAATTTGTAAGGGCTTTTCGAAGCCTGTTTAGACACATGTTGTTATGGATCCTGGTAAGGGGGGGGGGCAAGGAGGAACTGAGCAGCATGCCCTCCTTTGAATAACAGGCTTTGGTTTATTATTTTGCTATTTAAGACACAGCTTCTATAGTTTATACTCATGATTAGAGATGGGCACGAACAGCAATACAAACAAAAAAAAGCCATGAACAGCCCAATCTTCTGTTCACGAACAAGCTGTTTGCAAGCCCCCATTCTAAATGAACAGGTGGACGTTGCAAGCCTCGTTCGTTGCTGTTCGTCAAGCCAGACAGTCTGGCACCTGCAATCAATTCCCTTGGCAACTTAGGCAGGGATTGTCTGAACTCTTTCTGAACTCCTGCTGTTGCCCTGAAAACACACACCAACACTTAGAGAGGCACTCTGTTGCCCTGGAAACCCCAATCTAAGCCCAATTTATCTTGATAGGCAGGTCTTTCTTTCAAGCCTGGAGCTCCAAATTTGTTACAACAAGGGAGCAAAGACCAGGGGGGAGGGGGGCTCCCAGCTCTGATTTTGCAGACAATGGAGAGACAGATGCTGTTGGCATTTTGATAGAGTGCATTGGAGCTTGAATTTTCTTTGTGTGTGGTGGGATAGGGATCTACCCCTTCAAGTTCCAGGGCTGCTGCCAGGCTCTGGGCCAAGCTATTATTTATTATTGGTACCTTTCCTGCTGCCTGCTCAGGTAAGGTTTCTGGGAGTGGTGCAGTAGGGATCTTGACTTGGATGATGGCTGGAGGAGAGCCTGCTGGCTCCCATGAACAGCCAACCACGAACATGTTCATGAACAGGGCAATGTTCGTGGTTGTTCATGAGTCCCTGTTCGTGGATGGCAATGAAAAAGGAACATCATGTTTGTGGGTTTTTTTTCTGTTTGTGCCCATCTCTACTCACGATTAGAGATGGGCACAATCCCCAAAAAAATACCGATTAAGCTGTTCGTGGATCCTGGCTGCTGCTGAACCCAGGCCACTGATTCTAACCGATCAAGTCCCATTTCCAAACCGGAATCGGGAAGGCTAAAGCAGGAGGGCGCCCCGCTGTTTCCAGCAATATAGGAATGGTGGCTGGTGGCAGCAGCCGCCAAGCCCGGTGAGCAGGGGGAGGTGGCGATGAGCCACCTCCCTTCAGGGAGGGAGGGGACATTCACACACACACACACACAAACACACACACTTAGAGTAGAGGGGGGAGTTTTTAACCCGGCAACGAGCCACCTCCCTTCAGGGAGGGGACATTCCCAGGGCCAGATCTACAGTTGCCAGCGCCCAGGGCAACCATAGTCAGGCTCTTGTGCGCACACACACGCTCCTGGGTCCCCCCCGCCCACGCAGCAAGCCGGCTGTCCCGGTGCGCTGCGGAGCTGGTGGCAGCACAAGTGGCTCGGTGGCTGCCCGCGCCATTCACCTGCCCCGCAAGACAAGGTGCGGACGGCTTGCCCACGTGCCCCTTGTCCTGGGGAAAGACAAATGGTGCTGGTGGCCTCCCAGCCTCCCATGCTGCCCTTTGCCTTTCCTTTGTGCCCATGGCTTCAGAACACCCCCTTCCCCCTCTCTCCCCTGGGTTGCTGCTCCGTGGTTGGAAGGAAGCCTGCTAATCAAGGAAAGCTGGGCTTCCATTCGTGTTTCGAGGGCGACAGAAGGAGGGCAAACACAGCTCATTCCCCTGGCTCCGTTGCCCTGGGAATAAATTACTCAGCGTTCCTGCCACTCAGCGTTACTGGATGCCTTCAATTAGCTTCCATGGACTTTGGGATATTATGCATTAACAGCAACGTGATTACCACTTACCTGTTGAATGTTCAATAGGATTTGATGAAACTTTTCTTGCTCCTATGATTATTGTAAATATTGAACTTTCCTTGCTCCTATGATTATTGTAAACAATTGTCATTGCACCCATTGTAATTTTGAGTGTATTATTGTACATAGGGCAATATAACAATTCTTGGCGTGCTTCCTTTATATCTCCTTGGTACAATAAATTACTAGCGCCAGAGTGTCTGCAATTCCGAACAGAAACCGATACATCCGATCAAGTCCCGAACAAGCAAACCCCCAACTGCTGGATCGGTTGCCGTGTACGGAACCAATTAGCTGAGTCACGATGGCGCAAACGCCAAAATTGTTTTTTTTTTTAAATCGTAATTCAGATTGTGCCATTGTCTACTCACGATAATCCCAGAGGGTTTAATATATATTTTTCTGGCAAACGTCTCACATTCATTTTCAAAAGGGTGAACATACTGACCTTGAATTTGAAAGGCTTTAAAAAGAACCTGTCTGCTTTTCTGAGTAGACCTTTTCCAATTTTGTCCTCAAGATGACGTAGCCTCATCCCTCACATCCCTCTCTTTTCAGCAGACAAATCCTCATGTGCCTGTCTTCTATACATCAAACTCCAAGTTATTTATTATTGTAGACAAGTTGATTGCAGCCTTGTTGGCCGAAAAGTAAACCCCAAAACTCCAAGAGAACAATCCATGTCATACCTTTTATTAGGACTATCCCATTAATATGTAACAGTGTGCAAACAAAATAATAATTAAAAGAATTATTTTGTAATGTCTGGCCTGATGAAGAGTTTCCAGGAACAAAAAAAAAACTTGCACGTTATTATCTGCCATTGGGTTGGTCCTAATAAAAGCTATTACATGGATTACCTTTTTGACTTTGGGGTCTTTATTATTATAATACTTTCTGTTCCCTTGCACCATTTCTCTTCCAAAATGTACACATTTTTCAATGTCTGTGTAAGGGTGCCAACCTTCAGGTGGTGGCTGGAGATCTCCTGGAATTACAACTGATCTCCAAGCCATAGAGATCAGTTCCCCTGAAGGGATTTTCCTGACATCGCCTTCGGGAGTGGGTTGAGAAGCAAGTTTGTATTAAACCTGTTGCAACCTTGTCGGCTGCCCCTGAGGAAGTTACGGACGAAAAGCTGAGTGGAACAAATTGTCGACACCGTCTCTTCGGGCACGACTGGAAGTTTACCTTCTTTATGTGGAGGAAAGAATGCATATTGATAAATTGACAGAAGCCTGTATAGGAGGATACCATTCTCAACCCTCCTGGTTCCACGTGCGGAACTTGTGATCATAATGCTTGCTCTTGGAGATGTATTATATAGACCTTGTATGAAATGTATTATGTAATGAATATATCTCTTCTTGAGAATTCATGTGTTTTGGTTATAAGGAATGTAGATGTCTGCACAGTAAGATTGTTATAAAATTCCTTCGCACACATCCTTTATTGTTTCATTCAGCTCTCAAGAGGTTAACTGTCATAGTCCTTGGTGGGATTGTTTCCCCTCCCCTTCCCCCCCCTGAAGAAAATGGCTGCTGTGAACGGTAGGCTCTGGCATTATAACTTTAATGAGGTCCCTCCCTTCCCAAACCCTATCCTATCCCGGATCCACCTCCCAAATCTCCAGAAACTTCCAACCTGGAGCTGGCATCTTTAGTCTGTGCATCAAACACTAGCACTACCTGTGTAGTAGTTAGACTGATCATGTATCGCTGGGAAGACCTGGGTTCAAATTCCTTCTTGACATTGGCCAGTCACACTCCCACAATCTGACCTACCTCACAGGGTTTTTGTGAGGAGGAAAAGAAAGGTGGGAAGAGCCTGTCAGAGCTACTTGGAACAAATGTGGCCTAAAACGTTATAAATCAACATTATAATTTTATTTTTATTTATATTTCAATTTATATACCGCCCATCCTCAGGGGCTCTGGGCGGTGAACAAGTTAAAATCAATAAAAACAAGAAAACAACAATACTAAAATCAACATACAAAACAATAATGAAATCAATTAACCAAGTGCAATGGTGGGGAGAACCCCCCCCCACCCCAAAGGTGGGAGGCTGACATGGCACTGCCCCCTTCAACCACCGAACGCCTGGCAGAACAGCTCTGTCTTACAGGCCCAGCGGAACGATAATACGTCCCGCTGGGCCCAGGTCTCCATTGACAGAGTGTTCCACTAGGCTGGGGCCAGGACTGAAAAGGCCCTGGCCCTGGTTGAAGTGAGGTGGGCTTCCTTAGGGCTGGGGACCAACAGTAAACATTTATCCGCTGATCAAAGCGGTCTCCAGGGAACATACAGGGAGAGGCGGTCCCGAAGATATGCCGGTCTCAACCCACTCAGGGCTTTAAAGGTACCAATACCTCGAACCTGATTCGGAATTCAACCGGAAGTCAGTGCAGCTGGCACAGGACAGGTGTGATATGTGACTGATAGGATATTCCAGTCAGGACCCATGCTGCCACATTCTGGAACAGTTGTAGTGTCATCTACAAAGTGCCACTTATATTTAACACAGGGGTTTTCTTTTAGAGTAGGAAGAAAAGGTCCACTTGGCGTTCCACAGCAGCCCTTACTTCGATGCTCATTTGCCACTCGCTCCAAGTTGTCAGCGAAAGAAATCAAAGCGAGCCGTTCTGTTTCTTGTCAGCGTTCTGATCTCCCTATCAATTATCTGTCAGAAGCTCCATTTGTGCACCTTGTTCTTAATGAGCCTCGCTGTGGCAATTAACAAACAAGTCCCACAAAGGATTAAAACCTGCACTCAGGTGACCAATTGTTCAATAAATATTGACATAGGTGTCAGTGAAAGTATGTCATGTGTGATGTGAGCCAGATTAAACAAAATGGCAAGGGAGACCAAGGAATAGGGGACATTGTTTGATGTCCTCTTCAGCGTGGAGCCAGCGAAAGAACTATGAAAACGTCAACATACGGACCTTTTCCCATTTATATCTAACGCTTCAGTGGCCTGATACTTTTATGTTTTCCTTTTATGAGCAAAGACAACTGCATTAACATTACATCTTAACTACTTTCATGAGCCCATAAATGGCAGATCCGGCCAATCGTTGCCCAGATGAAAGCAGAGCTGGACAGCCCTTGACAAGATTTTTGTTCCCCCTGCTGATGGAGCTTCCACACTGGTGCACTAACAGGTTTAAGTCAAGAGCTGTTGGTATCAGAGAAGATGATTGGGCTTGTGTGCATTTGAACAGGGGCTCACTGTGGCCCTATGCCAAACTGCAAGACCGTGCTGCTCTGTGAGGGTTTTTTCCCCTTGATACCCACCATGCCAGTTATTTCCACACACACACCGTCATTATGTCATCACAAAATGTTTCTTAATGGTCGTTCAAGTTCTAATGCCAGAGGCCTTGAATAAAATGGGAGAATGCTGTAAGCTGCTTTGGGCCCCCATTGAGAGAGAAAGGTGAAGTATAAGTGATATAATCAAATGAACAAACAAATGGTGAAATAAAGACTTAACAGCCCCTTTCAGAGTCTCTCTACACGAGACGCCTCGGCTAGTGTTCGTCAAGGGTAAGGAGACACAATGTTAGCCAGGAAGCATAGTTTAGAAAGACAGAGCTGGCAGAGATTGCTCCTCAGAGGGTTTGTTAATTTCATCTTCACCTCCTGGAAGGCTCTGTCAATTTCACCTCTCCAGTCTCAAATTGTGTGGGATCGTAACCAGAGGGCAGTGAGGAATGGAAATGGGCTGGAGCTGCCTTTCAGAGCTAGGCTTGGACCTGGAGAGGTTGCAATGGGCTGAAGTTTCCCTTCTGGCATTTCACAGCCCCTTCACACAGCTCTAGTGTATAGCAAACCCTTTGCCCTGCCACCAGCTCTGTCTTTTAAAATTACCCTTCCCAGTTAGCATTGCATCTCCTGCCACATGTTCTTCACATGTCAGATGTCTCATGTAGAGACTCAATGTCATTATAATTTTGGCATTCTTACCTCACATACCAAGAGAAAATGCCATGTATGATCCTCTTGATATGTGAATTCACCATTTTGTGTGAATAGAACAATGTGTATATTTTCCAGCTTTAGTTAGCATGATCTAAAACCTAGGATACATTTTTATGTGCATTGAAGCTGTAAAAAGTATGTGTTGCCCTATTCACACAAAATAGCTGCCAACTGTATTGAAGGAGTTACATAGTGCGGCTTTGTGATACATGAGGTAGGATTGCAGAAATTGTAATGACTGAATAGGGCCGTGTTTCAAACTGATAATTAAACACTCATTGGGTTGGTATTTTGGACATAGTCACTAGATTGGCAAATCCCCCAGCAAAGTGGCCCATATTTTGTAATAATAATAATACCTATGATGCAGTGTGACAGTGAGTAGTGGAGAGACCTAGGTTCAAATTCCAACTGTGCCATCAAGCTTACCAGCTGACTTTGCACTAGTGTCTCTTTCCTTGTGCTTGTTCACTCTCAGCTTACAGGGTTATTAGGAAGGTAAAATAGAAGAGAGAAAAACTATTATGTATGCTGTCCTGTACTATTTCAACAAAAGGCAGGATAAGCATTCATCGACAGATTTCTGAACACAAAATTTGATAAACTAAGCATTATCTATTTATGAACCCTTCACTACAAAACCCATAGTGCAGTGTGACTGAATGAAGCGGAGCTATGTATGAAAATAAACCATATAAGACCTTTTCATGAAGCAAACAATCGAGGAATGGCAATTGAATTGGAATAGACTCGAATTCGAAGCCACAGTTACGAGACAGGGAAAAAAAACAAATTTGAAGACATAATTTCTCGTTTGCACATACCTAGGCCTCATTTGAACCACAGCACACCTTCCACTTAACCCTCACACCTTTAACCTTATGGAGCTTTGGGGGGGGGGCTGTGCTGGAAGGTGTAGAGCCAAAAGAAAGAAGGCTATTCTCCTGCTGAAATAAACCAGCAAGAACTTTGTCAAGGAATGAACTCTTTCTGTAACCCACACCTCATTTGTCACCCTGATGGGCTGAAGGAAAGTGACATTTACAAACTGGGACTATGAGCACATCCATTTCACCAGCCTGACACCCTGATATAATAACTATTTACCTTGAGAAAGAGAGAACCGAGATTTCCGATTCTTGTGAATCTTCTCACTTCGGCACTTATTTTCTCACTCTGTCAAACATCCCCAGATTAATGGAACAATTTGTTCAACAAATCATATTAGCAGAAAGCGCACAGGGTAAAGAGAGTGGAGGTGGGGGAAGCTGGGTTTTTTTTTTTATCCTCATTCATAGCAGTAGTATCTCTGCAAATAAAAATGTAGTTATGCCTGACATTTACAGAGGTACAATGTGAAAGGGAAAAAAGTGTAATGACTTTAGGCAGTTGAGAGATCACTTTGCGAGAACAGTAGTGCTCAAAGGGGAATAAGATAAAGTTACACACAACATCTAGATTGAGCTTCTTTCTGGAACCTATTTGTCAAACACAACAGCAGGAATCCATCTGCGTTTAAGGGAGGGGGAAAAAAGAGAGATTTCTATTAAAATTAAGCACACTGTGCTTACCTGGACTGAAGGGAAAAAATGTTCTCACATAGAAATGGTAGGTTAAAAAAAAAGAATTAACTGAAGCTAGCTGGAACCATCTGGTGAATGCCAAACACACTTAAAAATAGGATGCTAATATTTAAGGACTTTATCCAACGATGCTGTAATGACATCAGTGGATATGGAGGCAGCCTTTAATGTCATAGGTTGCATGGGGCACCCTTCATGTCTATGATGTGCAAATGAATGAGGGGTGAGGCACTCCCAACACTCCTTACCCTTTGGCAACAAATTCTGTGCCTGCTGAATTAGAATTTTCATAATACAAATCCATTAATACACCTATTAATCATCTGAGGCTGGAGATCAGAAGACGGGTTCTGTTATCCATTAGAAGAGTCGCATTCTGCAATCGTCTCCTTAAAACAGTTGTGCTCGCAAGCAAAGGGCCTCATTAGTTTCAATGATAGTCGACTGAATCTAGGAGGGGATTGGATATAAATAGCTTGCCTCTTTCTCTCTCTTTCTCACGCACACACATGCACACACAATCTGTCCATTTAATATTCAAAGGTGTTTCAGAACGTAACAAGATGGCAGCCCACACTGTACATTGAGAATGATCGTTCATTTCCATCTTTCTTATCTGTCTGTCACTGTAATGCAAAGAGATTTTAGCCTTGCCCGAGTGGGATTTTTGTAGGAAACCCCCAAGCTGTAATAAACAGCTTTTGAAACTAACTGTAGATTTGAAGGTGTTTTGTAATGTGACCTTGGGAGCTGCTGTTGGCAAAATCCAAAACTAAAGCCCCCTTGACCTATTGAACTAAGGGCATGGAAATTTGGATCCCAGTGGTTAAATGAGGAACTAGTTGAATTTGAGAGAAGAACCTCAGTGGCCTTCCCCACCTCAGTTTTCTCTTTGAGCAATCCCAGCCAATCAGAGATTGAATTCAGGTGGTGATGTCATAGTGTCATGTAGCCAATCAGATTTAGCCATGTGCTGATGCCACTTAGGGCGAATAAATCCTATTCACGGTAAAACATGATATATCGTACTGGTCACATGGGCAATGAGACTCTCTGTAAGGCTAGCCTTCACAGAGTTGTTGTGAGGCTAAAATGAGAAGAAGAGAACCATATTCACTGTTTTTAGGTTATTTATTATTATTATTATTATTATTATTATTATTATTATTATTATTATTTATAAACCGCCCATCCTCAGGAGCTCTGGGCAGTGAACAACAGTTAAAATCAATAAAAAACAAGAAAACAATAATTCTAAAATCAACATACAATAAACAATAATAAAATAAATTAATCAAATACATTAAGGTGCAATGGTGGGGAGAACCCCCCCCCCCACCTCAAAGGTGGGAGGCCAACATGGCACCACCCCTTTCAACCACCAAACACCTGGCGGAACAGCTTTGTCTTACAGGCCCGGCGGAACAAAAATATGTCCCGCTGGGCCCGGGTCTCCATTGACAGAGCGTTCCACCAGGCTGGGGCCAGGACTGAAAAGGCCCTGGCTCTGGTTGAAGCGAGACGGGCTTCCTTAGGGCTGGGGACCACCAGTAAACATTTATCCGCTGATCAAAGCGGTCTCCAGGGAACATACAGGGAGACATTGAGGGACAAGAGAAATAAAATATACTTGATGGGTGGGTGAATAGATGCATAGATAGCCAGCCAATCATGGAATAGTTTCTTCCAGCCCTTCCACAATGATTTCTGACTTCCTTTCAATTCCTGAAGAAGCTATTTATAAATTGTCCCCTCTCCCAACAGCATAAACTGGGTACACTTCAAATATTCTATAATCTTTGTTGTGATAATAGCTAGTCCTGGATTGGGCTGCTGCGAATTCCACCATGAACATGTTTGATGGTCGAACTTGCCATGGTTGAAGGAGTCAATCAGAAGTGAGCCAATCACTCAGCCTGTTCAATTCATGCCAAACAAATGAGAATGCCTGCCAAACATGTTTGCATTGCACTTCTTGGAAAACTGCTTATGCGCAAAGGCGCTGCCTGTTCAAACCAATCAGCAGCAGTTAGCATCATTGTGCAAACGCTGAAGGGGAGATTTTTTTCAAACCCAACATGTATTTATGGCTGATTTATTTGATTAGTGACTGATCTAATTGTCTTTTTAAACAATTTCCTGCTGAGCAGAACAGTTACGCAGCAAGGATGGCAGGGTAGAGGGACACTCAATTGGGCTGTGTGAGAATGTGAGTGTGTGAAAAGCTCTACGACACTGTATCGCATGATTTTGAAAGGATACAGTGAAGCAACGTACCGAATGAGTGTGAAACACTTGACGAACGCTCGAGCCAATCCCTGAAAAATCAGCACCCTATTTGTGACCAGCTAAGAGGACGTGAACCAAAGTGGTGGGTGCTTGACTGTCCCTAGTCCTGGATCCTTTACTTGTCGAGTAAAGCCAAGCTCAACCAGAAATGAAGTATTTTGCTGCCCTTCATCTCTACCAGCTCCAAGCCAAATAGCCTAGCTATTTGGATCAGTCATTCACAAGTTCACCTTTTGTGCAAAATGGCAGCGAGACCCACTTCTCTCTGACATTCAGCTGAGAGATGAGCGGGGCCGCTCCCAGGTCCTCGGTCGCTCTGTCAAGCCTTGCAGCTATGAAATGTGCCAAGTAATAATGTACAAGGAGAGAAAGCCGAGGAAGTCCAGCAGAGGCAAAATGCGGAGCTATATTTTCCCTTGACATTCAAGGTCACGGCATAAAGAAAGCCAGGACAAGCATGTGTCTGTTTTCATTGGGGAGGCAAGGTTCAGTAGCATTGTGCCAAGCACACAGAGATAAATTAATGTCAGAGCAAACTTAGAGCATCCTTTCAAAAGTATGGGATAAATGATGCACCATTACCTGGCACGTTTTCAGAGCCATCAGCAAGAGGCATTCCTTAGAGTGAGGGGGGGGGAATGGGAGGGGGAAGAATTTGGGAGACTTTCAAAACACTTGTGCCAAATAGGGGAGAGGATAGGGGAGAGGTGATGTAGGGGTTAGAATGTAGGGTTAAATGGTAATGAGTCCAGTAACACCTTTAAGACTAACCAACTTCATTGTAGCATAAGCTTTCGAGAGCCACAGCTCACTTCATCTCATGCATCTAATGAAGAGAGCTGTGGTTCTCGAAAGCTTATGCTACAATAAAGTCGGTGAGTCTTAAAGGTGCTACTGGACTCTACTATTTTGCTACTACAGACTAACACAGCTAACTCCTCTGGATCAATGTAGTGATAGGATCTGAGTGACTCAGATTCGAATCCCCGATCCGCTGCGGAAGCTGACCTTGGGTCACTCATACATTCTTAGCTTCACCTACCTCACAGAATTGTTTTAAGCATAAAATGGAAGGGAGGATAATTTTGGAAGCTGCATTGGAAGAAAGGTAGGGGATAAATAAAACTAAAGTGTATCGAAGGTGGGGGCTAGAAGGATTTTCCAACGGGACTTGGACTCCACAGGTTCTTACCCTACTCTGGAAACAGAGAGGAACATTTTCCTTCCTAACTAGGAGATGTTGGGGTGTGTGGAGGGGTGTTCGATCCCGGACCTATTTCAAAGGTCTCTGGAAAAGTGTATATGTGAGTGGCTGCACTAGGTCTTCCTAGATGTGAGCTCTGCAATCTTTGAACATCTGTGGTAGGTGCATTTGCAAACCAAACAGAAGGCCAGTAGTACCTGAAAGAGTAATAGGATTACTCCACCATGAGGTTTTGACAGTCAGAGCTCACTTCTTCAAATGCAGCGGAAAGAATGAAAGCTGTTTTTCCCTTATGTATCCAGAAAAAGAGGCAGGAGTTGAACAAAGAGAGGTCTGAGGAAATAAATCATGTGTGATTCTCAATGCTGGGGATGTGAATGGCTTCCGTTGCTATATATAACGGATGGTGAGAGAGGTTAGAGGTTCCTGCTACTCTCTCATGTGGTAAAGATAACCAAAAGTGCAATGAAGTTTGGATAAATAGCCAAGTAATTAAGGATGACGAGATCTGAATGAGGTCTAAGATAATTCACTGCCATTAGTAAAGGGTTACGGTCAGATACAGCATGTTAAGACCAAGCAGTGAAAGTTACTGTCACTGTTTAACTCACAGTTCCTCTAAGGGCAGGGTTCATGGAGGTTTACTTACTTATTAAAGAATGTAAGAAGAGCCCTGCTGGACCAGACTAGAGGTGGGCATGAAAAGGAAAAAAAAACGAACACGATGTTCGTTGTTCATTGCCAGCTATGAACAGGGATTCACGAACATCGATGGACATGACATGTTCACAAGCTTGTTCGTAGTTGAAGGTTCGTGGGAGCCAGAACAGCCCCTTTGGGACTTAGCTGAACTTGAGCAGGAAAAGGCATGATCCATGGGCCTCCCCCTTTAATGTCACTTTCTCTTAACAGTGGCAAAAACTGGACTGTCTGGTGGAAGCTACTTTGAGGGGTTACAAACTGACCTTCTCAATGTCCAATACCCACCAAATTTGCAGGGGACATAGTCCTCACTTCCCTCTGAAGACCCCCCAAGTTTCAGACAGATTGCACCCCGGGAAAGATATGCTCCATGGGTCTCCCCCTTTCATGTCATTTTCTCATCACAGTGGAAAAAACTGGACTGTCTGCTGGAAGCTACTTTGAGGGGTTACAAGCCAGAAGAGAAGCCAGAAGGAGTTCAGACAGTCCATGCTTATGTTGCCAGGGGAATTGATTGAAAGGCGCCAGACTGCCTGGCTTTTCGAAGGGCTGCCGAACGCCACGAAGAGAGCTTGGAACGAACAAATGTTCGTCGGGAACGGGGCCTCACGAACAGCTTGCTTGTGAGCAGCTGATTGGGCTGTTTCTTGGCTTTTTTTTTGTTTGTATTGCTGTTCATGCCCACCTCTAGACCAGATCTAGTTTCACACAGCATCCTGCTTCACACAGTAGCCAACCATTCACTCCAGAGAGTGAAAAAACAGGATTCAGAAGCCAAGGCCTTCCCCTGATGGGGTCTCTTAGCAGTGATATTCAGACGTTGAGTTCCTCTGGATGTGCAGGTTCTCTTTAGTTTCTGTGACTACTAGCCATAGCAAGACCTCTGGACTTACTGCTTCTCTTCTCCACTGTCATTGCCTCCTCTGTTCAAAAGAACAAAGACACAAATGCATACACACCTGAAGCTTCCTCATAGTGAATCAGACCATTGTTCCATAGCCTGGTTGCTAGGCTAGGAAGGCTGGGGCAGGAGGGTATTGGTACAACCCGGAAGTTACAAAGGGTAGAGCTAGGTTCAGGGCTTTTTTTTCAGCGGGAACATGGTGGAACGCAGTTCCAGCACCTCTTGAAAACGGTCACATGGCTGGTGGCCCCGCCCCCTGATCTCCAGACAGAGGGGAGTTTAGATTGCCCTCTGTGCCGCTGGAGCAGCATGGAGGGCAATCTAAACTCCCCTCTGTCTGGAGATCAGGGGGCGGGGCCACCAGCCATGTGACCATGTTCACTGAGAGCGATTTAAACTTTAAAAAACTCCTCCCTTGTTCCAGCTGACCCAAAGTGATGTCATTGTGCAGTCCTGAGTTCTACCCCTGAGTTCCACCACTTCTTTTCCCAGAAAAAAAGCCCTGGCTAGGATTATTTCTATTGAGTCCTCAAGGTCAGTATCATCTACTCAGACTGGCAGTAACTCTCAGGCAGTGGCCTTTCACATCGCCTGTTCCCTGGGCCTTTTAGCTGGAGATGCTGGGGATTGAACCTGTTACCTTCTGCATGCCAAGCAGATGCTCTACCACTGAGCCACAGCCCCAATTTAAACAAACATTGAGAAAGAAGAAGGGGGGGAAAGCAGTTACTGTTGGTCACCTCTCCCTCTGGGCAGCAGTGTTTGGTTGCCAGGTGTCTGCCAGTGGCAGACAAACTCCCAGAGGTTTGCCCCTCTGCCCTCTGATCACTGGCAATCAGCAGGAGGAGGCAAGCTGCCCGGCAATCATCTGCAACCAGCAGGCAGCTCAGGCAAACAGTGGTGTTTGCTGCAACGACATTGCTTCCGGGAGGCATGCTTCACTCCAGGGCGAATTCCTTAAGAACTAGGATTAACTAGGTGAGTGCTGCACCCCTGTGCTCTCTAGTTCTCTAGGACAGAACTTTTTTAAAAAACAGTTATCCCTATATGTATGAGAATTATAATACAAAAAGACCCTCCAAACCCTACATGCAGAGAATGCCAAGACACTCGTTCTATCCAATACCGGATTATTACTTAAATCGCCAGTGCTCATAAATACATATTAATTAGAAGTTTCTTGGGTGATGCCATGAATCATCTAAAATAAGTGCGAGTCAGAGAGGGGGAAGTGGGGATTGTCAATTACGCCGGAACATCTCCTTGGGTAAATGGGCTCCAGACACCCACGTGTTCAAAAATCTCAATCGTCTGCAAAGCCTCGGGTTAATTCAAAGACAATGGCATGAGCCTCACATGCTGATCTCCTCCGTGCCCAATCTAGAAGCTTGCTAAGCGGAGGCATAAATATAGCCTCATAATCAAGTGTGCCTTCAGATCCCACCTGCTGAGCGAGTAACAGGCTAAAGTGTTTAAGCTGATACCTACTCAGCATGTGGCGTCTTAATCAGCTTCACCCTCCTACACCTTTTTACCGAGCTCCAGCATTGCGGAGGCACTGACCTCTGGAAAATGGTTTCATTTTCATGTTCAAAATTTACCTGCATTAGTCATGCGCTTAACTCTTTCAAAGCCCAGCTAGCACGACTTCTTCTCAACAGAAAATGGCATGCTTTGTTTTCCAGAAAGGGAGGCCCAGGGGTGAGCTTTGGTAGAGAGTTGTTCTGTAGTTTGTCTAAAAGCTACTCATCATATAGGGGTGCCCTGTGCTCACTTTTGGCAGGCAGCCCCCCACCAAAGCGCCTGCTGGTGTTCAAATGTGCTACGGGAGAAAATGGGTGTTGTGTCATCAACGTGTCAGTATCACAAAATCCTAGAGCATCAATGACATCACTTGATTTTAGCTGGAAGTGACATCCACATGTCAATGACATCTTTTTTCTCATTCCCTGTTGTTGGAATATTAATAGTTGCAGAGTGAATTAATTGCACAGCAGAAATAAGCAGTACAGACATGTGTGTGCTTTAGCTTCCAAAAAGAGGTTTACTACATATTTGAGGGGGAAAGTTTACATTGGAAAGAAAACAATGAATGGCTAGCTTAGTTTTGACATCTTGATGGTCTAAAAGGTAAACCTCAGTGGCGTCCTGAGTACGGGCAGGAATGTCAATTGCCCCCCAGTAAAACTGATCACCCAATGATCAATCCTAGGTCCCTTCATTAAGCATATAACTCCCCAGCCATTTTCACACACCTAAAACTTCCAGAAAATCGCACAAAACTCACGGCACAACAGCCTCTTCATAGCACAGTTTCCCATTTAAAGGCACAATTTCTGACGTCATAGGACCATTAAACGGGAAATCGCGCTGTGAAGACGCCATCGTGCCACGAGTTTTGCACGATTTTCTGGAGGCATTAACAGGCATGTGAAAATGGCCCCCTTTTTCCTGGCAGGAAGAACTACTCGACACTTAACTGGTCCTATGTAAACTAGTTATCTCTAGCTAAACACAAACAACAGTTGCACTCTTTCATGACTGAAGGGTTGACACTTGCTAAAATCCCAACACCAGTCCTGCAAAGTCTTCCAGGTACATGTGATTGCCAGAGTTACTACAACAACCTTGCAAAGTAGAGAAAGCTGACAGAGAGTGACCAGCCCATGGTCTCCCTTCGTAGCTGAGTGGGTTGCACAGCATCATCCAATGCTTTTTTTACCCACTTCATCATTGTTAAAATTAGATGCATTCCGATATATTCAATAGATTCAGCATTCAGAGAGTCACCGGCTGATTCCGCACACGTTGGATAATGCACTTTCAATGCACTTTATCACTCGTTTGAGGTGGATTTTTTGTTCCGCACACACAAAAATCCATTCCAAATGTTCTATAAAGAGGATTGGAAGTGCATTAGCCAACGTGTGCGGAATCACCCAGTATTAGGAAGTCATATGAGGATCTGGGAGACCCAGGTTCAATTCCCCGCAAAGCCATGGAAGCTCGCTGGGTAATGTTGGGTCAATCAGCCGCTCTCATAAAGCAGGAGGAAGGAGAAAAGTGCTGTAAGCTACTGGTGAGGGGGAAAGCGAAGTATAGAGAAATAAAAATAAATGTGCTCATTGTACTAGGGCTTGGATCCAGCAATGTGCAAGTGAGGAATTAAATGGGCTTAGTGTAGTTCAGCTTGGGCAACACCCAACTTTTTTCTTCCTATATATTCCAGGGCCCAGAAATTGGTTGCGGAAGATCTTCTGCAAGCAGAAACACAAATGGAGGATACAATAAGTTTGACAGTGCAAGCGTCTCTACCTCATTCCTTTTCTTCTGTTTCCACGTGTGCAAGAGGTCTTTTGTGCTGGAATCCAGTGCATTATTCCTCTTGGCTTGTTCTGTCTATCTATCTATCTATCTATCTATCTATCTATCTATCTATCTATCTATCTATCTATCTATCTATCTATCTATCTATCTATCTATCTATCTATCTGGCTGTCCAGCCATCCAGCCGTGCTGCTCGTACAGCTATCACTTTAAGCAGAAATTAAAATGGGGGAAATCTTGCTTAATATTATTTTTCTGCTGTTTAATTATTGCCCTTATATATTTTACCATGGAAAGGGTAACGGAATCATTTGTATCCAATAATAACCATGTCATCTGGGCTCTCGTATTATGTCGTTCCATATTTTTAAGCAGAGGGGTGATATTGGCTGATTCCACACACATTGGATAATGCACTTTCAATGCACATTATCAGTCGTTTAAGGTGGATTTTTTGTTCCGCACACACAAAAATCTGTTCCAAATGGTCTATAAAGAGGATTGGAAGTGCATTATCCAACGTGTGCGGAATCACTCTAAGTTAGCCCTCAACTCATTAAATATGAGGCATTATAACTGTGTGTTCAATGGTTTCAACTTTATCATACGGGCATCTTGGCTTGTTGGGACAGGCCTTACTGAAGTTCATACAAAATGGGAAGGTGAATTGCACAAGAAAGTGATTTTTATTATGAAACAGGAGCTCCTGATTTCTTTTTTTAATCTGGTCACCCTAAATAGAGGATTTCAAAAGGACCAAGCCTCCTAGGATGGGCCATTTCCCACCTTTCCTGTCCTTTAAGGCAGGAAGACAGTGGAACTATACAAGTTGGCTAAAGTTGCCTTATTTCTGCCAGGTAAAGTGAATAAAAACCTGGGTGGGATTTATTAAATCAGCCAAGACGGGCAGCACTGCTCATCACCACATAAGTCTTCCCATTTTCACTCCAGTGTTATCAGAGTTCAAACGGCAGAGCCCTGCAGCTGACCAGGTTCAGAGGGCCTTATCTTCTGATCCCAGAACTTCCACCCGGCTTCGCAAGCACGTGGAGGAGTCGGTGTGCCATTAATTCCAAGCAGCAAGCCCTTCCGATGGGAAGTCGCTATGACAGCCTCCACCGATGCGCGCCTGCTAGCTGTGCATAGAACAATCTGGCAGCTGCAGGGACTTCCTCGCATACATGTGCTGGCCTTCTATCTCTTCCTGCGAGGCCGGCGGGTGGGTTGGTGTTGGCCTCCAGTCTTCAGGAAGCAGGCTGTCGGCAAGTGGTGGCGGGTGGTCTGGGGGGTGGGAGGGTGGCCAGGGGTGGGGGACAGGCAGAGGTGGAGCCGACAAAAAATATTTGCTTGGTGGCTACAGCACCGACATGCGCTGCTCAGGCAATGGGAAAACAAAGGAGGGATGTCTGGACCCAAAGAAAAGGCAGGAAATGGGGGCATTTTGGAGATCTTCAGGGACTGGGCTGGGGCTTCTCTGTCGGGCCCTATTGTTTCATTAAATGCAGAGAAAAAAAATGACCGTATCCTGTGCCTTCTTATCAATCCATCAGCTAGAAACAACAAACAGCTCATTCATCCCTAGGCCAAGGGTGTTTCTTGATGCGCCTGATGGACTTTGAGTATTCTTCAGATGAGCTGACTGAAGGAACAGAGTTTTTCCTCCTCCCCTTCTAGGTCTGGACTTTGTAACAATTAGTCACCTTGTTTGTTTGTCAGGCTGTTTGGGGCTACTGTAGTTTTCCCCTGTGGGGCCTGGTTTTTTCACTTGAAAGGCGGCTCCCTTTTGTTCTCCCCTTATCTGCCTCTGTGTCTCTCAGGGAGATGAGTGATACGTCCCCCCTTTCTCCTTCCTTTTCCTCATTTCTTTAGCCAGCTGCTTTACATTTTCCAGAGTGGGTTTTTTTCCCTCCTTCAAAAAGGTTTTCAGTTGAAGTATAACAATGCACTTGCTTGATTTCAGATGCCACTGCTGAAACGAAGCGTGTGATTCTTATCCTTTCCAAAATGCATAAAGGGGTGTCGGGTGAGGCAGAAATTAATTTGCAAAATGTATGGGAGTTGAGGAGAATGGTCTCCTCTGATCCAAATGCCCCATCTCTTCCCCTCCTTTCCTGTGCCTTTTATAGAGGAATGATAAAGGCAATTCAACAGATGCTGCTTATCCCCAGCTAGGAGGCACAATGGGGAAAGGAAAGCTTCACCTGTTGAATTTCCCCTGTATTGCAGCTGTCTAGCAGTTGTCTTGACCAACACAGCTATTAAAGGCATAAAAGTCCTTCCAAGAGAAAAAAAGAGGGGGGGGCAACCTTTGTATAACTGACTGGTAAGGCTGCAGGTTCCAGTAAATCTTCTTCAGTCAGGTTGCCTGCACCGAGAAAGGCAGGGTAGGCACAGATTAGGTAGTTCTGTGCCATATTTTTTCAAGATGTGACTGGTGATGCCCAGCCAGAAAATGGGGCTAGGACAAGTTCAGAAATCCTTTACTGTTTACAGGCGAGAATTTTATTCATTTGTTTAGATATTCTGTAACCCACTTTCCTTCCAAATAGGGACCCAAAGTGGCTTGCAACATTATTCTCCCCTCCTGTTTTCCATTTTCTCCTCACAACAACCCTTTGAGTTAGGCTATGTTGAGGCACCGTGACTGGCCTAAGGTTACCTCACACACTTCTGTATCAGAGTCGGCATTCAAACATGGGACCCCCAGATCTGAGTCCAACAATTCTCTCACACTCTTAATAATAATAATAATAATAACATTCAATTTATATACCACCCTTCAAGATGACTTAACATCCACTCAGAGCAGTTTGCAAAGTATGTTGTTATTATCCCCACAACAATCACCTTGTGAGGTGGGCAGGGCTGAGAGAGCTCTGAGAGAGCTGTGACTGACCCAAGGTCACTCAGCTGGCTTCAAGTGGAGGAGTGAGGAATCAAACCCGGTTCTCCAGATTAGAGTCCCACACTCGTAACCACTACACCAAACTGGCTCTTGGCTGATGGATCTACGCTACTATCCACATGTTGCGTTAAGGTTTGGGTTTTTTGCTGGTTTAAAAACAAAGTGTTTGTGTGTGTGTGTGGGGGGGGTGTTGGTAAAGATATGCTAGAAAAGCAGAACTGAACTATAATAAGATTTCAACAGTTCAACGTGTACCTCCACAGCCTCAATGGGGGAGATGGCAAGCCATGTGCTTCTCACGCTGAGATTTAACTTCTATGGGGAGGGAGATGAACTCTAAAGAATCTTTAGTAACTCATACTAAACAAGGAAGCCAAAAATAGGGGGAGGAGATTTACCAGGGCCAGGGGGCTAGAATATAGGGACAGTCTTTGGTAAATGAGGGCAGTCAAAGCCTTTTTAAAAAATGAATTTCACAATCCAAGGTTCCTGAAGGTAATTGCTCTGTTGGCTAGGAGAATACAAAAAAAGACTAGAATCCTAATATGCATACCAGGATTGGCCAATCCAGAGGCCATATACTGCCAGCCAATCACAGAAGTCAGTGTTGCAAACTATCTGAAGAAATTTTCAGTGCACTCACAGGCCCAGGCAGGTCTCTAACTTGGGTCAAGTGAGGCACCACATATTCTGATTCTGCTTCCTTCCCCCCAATCTAGGGTTGCCAGGTCTCCCACTGGTGGCGGCCGCCCCATACTGCTGCCTGGTAGGCTGGCAGGAGGTTGGGATAAAGTAAAAATTGCTATCACATCGATGGGATGACATCATTCACAAGAGTGACATCATACTGCTCTAGCTCTATGGTAAAACCATAGAGTCTCCACTACATCCTAGAGCAACATAGCATCACTTCTGGGTTTGCCCCAGAAATTCTGTCAGTCCATTGATGTGACAACACCCCTAGTCGTCTGCTAGGTGCCAGCCATCTTGGTTCATATTATGTCTTTGGACATCAAGGGTGCCTGGCCGGGGGGGGGGGGGGGATAAAATTCCAGTGCTCTTATTCAATCTGGTCTCATACACACATGAAGTTTGTTTTCACATAATATTTAGGCTGAATCTAGCTGGTGTGAAGCTTTGAAGGATAGACTTTATGGTATACCATAGAACTTGGTGAAACGAAAGTCCTAGAGGAACATCACATAATCTGTGAGCTGCTTCCCCTCTGAAAATTCCCCCAACCCTAGGCCCTTCCCTCACATCTCCAGGACTTTCCTGTGTCAGAGATGACAATACTAGAATGGAAGCTGAGGGAACATTTGTTGTTGGGGTGGTAGTGTTGCCATCCCTGCACCAGCAAATACTGGGTAGTTTCTGGAGAAGGTGGCATTTCAGGGGAATGTGACGTCACTTCTGTGCGTGTGTGTGTTCTGGTGAGTTGCAACCAACTTATGATGACCTCGTCATGAGGTTTTCAAGGCAAGAGGTGAGCAAAACTGGTTTGCCATTGCCTTCTTCTGGATATCAACTGCCTTCTACTTTTCCTAGCTTTATTGATTTTTCCAGAGAATCTTGAGGGCAGTTGAGCATAATGTCACTCTGGGTGATGCTCTAAGAATCCACCCAAGCTCTATGGCCATTACCATAGAGATTGGGGGGGGGGGATTCCTAGAACTCTACTTACAACACCCCCTGTCCATTTTTTTCTCCTGTTCCTCATGTTATCGAGAGTGGGGGGGTCAGGAGATTGCCCACTGCCCCTGATCAAATTGTAAACCTACGAGGGGGGAGACAATGGTGTCTGCAAGTGATTGTACAGGAAGGCAAAGTACTGGATTTCTCCAAGGTGAATTTGCACTAATGTTTACTCAGAAAGAGAAAGTCGTGCTGACCGACATGTTTAGTGCAAGGTCACACTCCTTGGAAAGCATCTGCACCATGTGCATCTTTTTGCAGCGCACCTGTTCATGGTACGCTGTGTCCTGGATTGTGTATGCTGGGATCTCGACAGGGGCATGGACTCCTGGACGAATGCATCTGCACTGCAGGGAAACACCTTGCAAAAGGTTTTATATCTCTTGGTTCACTCAAGGGAACATCTATTTGCTACAAGGATCGTATCTCCCTGGCAACTACCAACCAGACCTTCCCACTATGGTTTGCTACAGCAAACATGCCGGGCTTTTAACTTGGCTATTATAAATAAAGATTAAACATGCCTTTCTGCTTTGGGTCTCCATTAAGGAGAAAAATGGAATATAAATACACACAATATGCACACAGATCCAGAGGAGTTAGCCATGTTAGTCTGCAGTAGCAAAATAGCAAAGAGTCCAGTAGCACCTTTAAGACTAACCAACTTTATTGTAGCATAAGCTTTCAAGAACCAAAGCTCTCTTGCATCTGCCGAAGAGAGCTGTGGTTCTCAAAAGCTTATGCTACAATAAAGTTGGTTAGCCTTAAAGGTGCTACTGGACTCTTTGCTAATATTCACACACACACACACCAGTGGGAAAGTTTCCCCAGTGCAGCAAACAAAGACTGCCTGTGGCCCTTCCAAATTTTTACCCCCACAACAATCACCATGTGAGGTGGGTTGGGCTGAGAGAGCTCCAAGACTGACCCAAGGTCACCCAGCTGGTTTCAAGAGGAGGAGTGGGGAATTAAACCCGGTTCTCCAGATTAGAGTTCTACCACTCTTAACCAGTACACCAAACTGGCTCTCTGGTCCGCTATGATGTGCTCCTGCACTGATTACCCATGTGCCTAACCAATACTGTACCAATCCTATTGGCTTAGACAGAGCAGCATTTATACCTTGTTCACAGAGGCTTTCAAGAAGAATAAGAGGAGGAGGAGGAGGAGGAGGAGGAGGAGGAATTGCAGCTAACTCATGGCAACTCCATCCACAGTGCATTCAAGGCAAGAGACAGACTAAGATAGTTTGCTATTGCCTTCTTCCACATAGCAACCTCAGTGTTCTTTGGTCTCCCATCCAACTGCTGATTGTAGCCAACCCTATTTAGCTCCCAAGCCCTGATGAGCTCAGAGTAAGCTGGGCTCTTTGGGATGCTAAACTTACACCTATATCCAAACCAAATGTTTCAGTCTGGGCAGACTTCAATATGGCCCCATTCTGTTTGTCTGCATGATGAACCATTGGCTGTGCTTCTGGGCATCAAAGCTGTGTGGCTGAGAGAGCTCTGAGAGAGCTGAGACTGATCCAAGGTCACCCAGCTGGCTTCAAGTGAAGGAGTGGGGAATCAAACCTGGCTCTCCAGATTAGAGTCCTGCCATTCTTAACCCCTACACAAAACTACCCCCTCCATATACTAATGAAACTCTTCTGGCTTCCCTAGCAGTATAGCTGTTTTCCTTGAAAAGGCCCTCTTCCCCACAAAGAATTGTTCCACATTTTTCATTTGATAAAGTTTCAGTGATTTTAAGGGGAACGCCCCCCCCCCCACATTTTTACAATCAGAAAAACTGGGCTAGAATGTATGTATTTATTTAGATATTTATACCTCCCTCCACCTCCACCCCTGACGGAGACTCAAAGCAGCTTGCAGCATCAGAGAGCCAGTTTGGTGTGAGAGCCAGTTTGGTGTAGTGGTTAAGAGTGCGGGACTCTAATCTGGAGAAATGAGTTTGATTCCCCACTCCTCCACTTGAAACCAGCTGGGTGACCTTGGGTCAGTCACAGCTCTCTGGAGCTCTCTCAGCCTCACTCACCTCACAGGGTGTTTTGTTGTGGGGATAATAATGGCGTGCTTTATAAACCACTCTGAGTGGATGTTAAGTCATCCTGAAGGGCAATATATAAACAGAATGTTGTTGTTGTTTCTTGTTGTTGTTATCATTCTCCCCTCAATTTTGTCCTCAGAACAACCCTGTGAGGTAGGTTAGCCTGAGAGAGAATGACTGGCCGAAGGTCATCCAGCGAACTTCAATAGCAGAGTGGGGATTCGAACCAGATACTCTAACATCACTTCACGGCCATCTGGCTCTCAGAATGATGGAACTACTTAATTGAAACCTCTGAACAATTTCACCAAGCCTGTAACAGAAGGAACGATTGACTGCTGCAGAGAATGGATAAAGCCGAATCTGAAATACCTGTGGTGTTAAAAGTCCCACCGAGGGGATAATGAACAGTGTCTCCCCTCCCGTTATTTTCATTCTCGCCCACAACAATGACAATAATAAAGGTCCCAGCTTCTGACAGTTGCAGGAGGGGCTTCACATCTCGGTTTTGGCATACAGCTCGGCTCCACGTTATCTTATATACACAAAAACAGTTCAAAAAAAATAGACAAATATTTATACATATGGCTAATGAGAGCACCTGGCATAGCAGGTGAACACGCTGAAGGGGAAAGAAATGGAACACCGATCTGACTGCACACATGCTAAGGGAGTCTTCGCCCTCCCTCTCTCTTTAGAAGAGCATCCTCTGGTAGAAATCTGTCACTCCAGTGAACAGATGTGCTAAACTGGGGGCCACCAAGATAAAAAGCAAACAAGTTTGCTCTGAGTATGGCTAATTCCCAGGTTCTGTTTTACTGAGAATACATATTTTATGGGGGGGGGGAGCTTTTCTGGATTAGATCAACTCACGGAAGACCCATGCAAAATCTCAGGACCTGAAATAAAATCAGCCATCTACCCTTCTATCTTTTTAAATTTTTTAACGTTTAGCCTGATGAAGAGTTCTGGTGAACTCGAAAGCCTTCCCAGGCTTTTCTGTCAACTGGGTTGGTCCTAACAAAAGAGATATCTTGGATTGAATTCTTGATTTTTTTGGAAGGTACAACTTTTTTTTCGAGATAAAGAAGGCCTGACTATTCTGTTAGAATAGGCTCTGAGAAGCAGAGAAATGAATGTGGGCAAAACCAGCCTGAGGGAAAACCAGATGAGGTGAAGGAGGGTAGGGTGAAAATCAAACATAGAGCATAGGGCAGGAGTGGGGTATTGCATCAGGGCTGATTCTGCACACGTTGGATAATGCACTTTCAATGCACTTTATCAATCGTTTGAGGTGGATTTTTTGTTCCTCACATGAAAAAATCTGTTCCAAATGATCTATAAAGAGGATTGGAAGTGCATTATCCAACGTGTGCGGAATCAGCCCAGAAGAAGGGGTGATTTGGAGGCTTAGAAACTTTGAACCCGGGGGACAAAAGGTTTAAACTATTACACATTTTCAGATGTTTAATTGCATGCACTGAAAGTAGTGTTGTCAGTTCTCCTGCTATATTGCGAGATCTTCCCCTGGCAGCTCTCCATTGTCCACTGCCACTTGGTAGTCTGGATGGGGAAAATGCAGGGGAAGCAAATCACCATCGCTGGATGGCATGAGGTCATTTCTGGGGAAAACTCAGAAAGGATGTCCTGCCACTAATCCCAGAGTCATAAAAATTCATACAGTCACAAAACCATAGAGTTGCCATTGACCTTACAGCAATGTGGCATCACTTCCATATTTGCCCTGGAAATGATGATGATGATGACGACGACAACAACAACAACCTCCAGAATGTCCTGTCATTGACAGCCTTACTCAGGTCTTGCATACTGAAGGTTGTGGCTTCCTTCCTTGATGGAGTCAATCCATCTCAAGCTGGGTCTTCCACTTCTCCTACTGCCTTCCACTTTTCCTAGCATTATTGTCTTTTCTAATTAGTCTTCTCTTCCCATGATGTGACCAAAGGATAATAGCCTCAGTGTTGTCATTTTAGCTTCTAGGGAGAATTCAGGCTAGATTTGATCTAGAACCCACCAATTTGTATTTATTTATTTATTTATTTATTTATTTATTTATTTATTTAATTCAATTTATATTCCGCCTGCCCCGCATCAGCAGGCTCAGGGCAGATTACAACCGATAAATAATTTAAAATACAAATAGCTTTAAAACCAATAAAACCATATAAATATTTTAAAAACATACAGCAGCAGACTTCTCCAAATACCACCACCCAACCATCTCCAAAGGAATTTAACAAGGCTGGGTGGTAAATGCTTCCAGTAGGGGGGCATGTTCTCCTCTAGTCGGCCGGCGGGGAGGCCCAGCCAGCATCAACTGTATGCCTGGCGGAAAAGCTGCATCTTGTAGGCCCGGCAGAAGGATAACAAATCCGGCCGGGCTCTGGTCTCTTTAGACAGAGCTTTCCACCAGGTTGGAGCCAGGACCGAAAATGCTCTGGCTCTGGTCGATGTTAGGCAGGCCTCCCTGGGGCCAGGGACCATTATCAGCTGTTAATGGCACAGAGGGTAATCTCAACTCTCCTCTGTCTGGAGATCAGGGGGCGGGGCCACCAGCCATGTGACCATTTTCAAGAGGTGCCGGAACTCCGTTCCACCATGTTCCAGCTGAAAAAAAGCCCTGCCTATAAGACTAGCAAAATTTGTAGCAGAGTATGAGGTTTCAAGAGTCACAGCTCACTTCTTCACTAAAGCTCATGCCGTACTCAAATTTTGTTAGTCTTATAGGTGTTACTGGACTCTTGCTCTTTTCTGCAGCTACAGACAAACACAGCAACCCTTCTCGATCAGTTCTCTGGTTGTGATAGAATTCTTTTCTATGTAACCAAATCCCCTTCCCATCCTAGGCTATTACATCAAGCTGATCGTTTCCCTTTGGCTTTGCCAGTGAGTGTTTTGTAATGTGATGATGATACATTTTGGACTAATGCAAACAGCGAACTCACTACATATGTCCTCTTATTAATGTTTTTAAGTTTTACCATATGGAACCTATCTGGAAGAGCAGAGCAGAATGAAGAAGCTGGCAGAGCATAATTCACACAAGGAGAGTCTGAGCCAAGCTATAAGTGACTCCTGATGCAGGTTGGACACTTGTCAGCTTCCCTCAAATTTTGATGGGAAATGTAGGCATCCTGGTCTTGCAGCTGTAATGGGAGAGCCAAGCTGCAAGACCAGGATGCCTACATTTCCCATCAAAACTTGAGGGAAGCTGACAAGTGTCCAACCTGTGTCAGGCATCACTTGTAGCTTGGCTCTGACTGCAGAGTTGCAAGATAGGTGACCCCCAGAAACTTCATGCAGCTCTCCTGCCTCACACCATAGCCTGCCTGGTCCATGGCAACTCTGCTTATTTTTATAATCGCAGGCAACATTCACAAGGTATACTAAGCTCGTGTGAGGCTACTACACAGTGGCCTGATTTATGAATGGGGTTGCCAATTCCTGCCACCAGCTCCTGCGACAACCTTCCCAACAACAAACAATTTGATAGTGGGAGAAAAAAATTAGGGGTGGGGGATAGGACTGCATAGATGATGCTGTGATATCATTTCCAGATGAAATCCCTCATGAGACATAGTTTAATGTGACACTCTAGGAATTCCACAAATCTCTATGGTGAAAACCCCGAAGTGACCACACACTCCAAGGAGACATTCTAGGAATTCCTCTCACCTCTATTGTCTTTACTAACCTTTCACACAGAAATCACACCACAGTAGCAGCAATGCCTTTCTCCCCAGGGATCTGCCCATAAAAAGCTCCCATGAGTTGCCAGTAAGAAGCTATGTGTGGGTTTAGCGCAGTTGATTATCTGGCCTGGTTAAATGTTTTAAATATTGGCAAGATTTCATGCTATGGTGTTTCCCATTACTATGCTGGATGTGAAAATTGAGCAGTGTAGAAAGCTGACAGGAAGAAAATTCATTAATTTCAAATGTGGTGTTAGAGGACAGTTTTATGGATCCCACAGAGGACAAAAAAAGACAGTTCGGTGTAATGGTTAAGAGCGCGGGACTGTAATCTAGAGAACCAGGATTTGATTCCCCACTCCTCCACTTGGGCAGCTGGGTGACCTTGGGTCAGTCACAACTTCTAGGAGCTCTCTCAGCCCCACCCACCTCACAGGGTATTTGTTGTTGTGGAGATGATAGTAACATACTTTGTAAACTGCTCTGAGTGGGTGTTAAGTCATCCTGAAGGGAGGTATATAAATCAAATGTTGTTGTTGTTGTTGTTATTACAAATAAGTGGGTTCTAGATCAAATCAAGCCTGAATTCTCACTAGAGACTAAAATGACAAAACTGAGGCAATTATCCTTTGGTCACATCATGGGAAGAGAAGACTAATTAGAAAAGACAATAACGCTAGGAAAAGTGGAAGGCAGTAGGAGAAGTGGAAGACCCAGCTTGAGATGGATTGACTCCATCAAGGAAGGAAGCCATGGCCTTCAGTTCGCAAGACCTGAACAAGGACATTCTGGGGGTTGCCAATTTATAGGATCAACCTAAGTCAGAGGCAACTTGATGGCACATAACACACACAGGTACGAGGTTGTCAGAGGGAAGGACTAAAAGATGGTTGGGGTATCTCTTGCAGGAGCGATAACATGCTGTGCAATTACACTGGAGATTGTGCCAAAGACACATATGCATATTGAAAAGAGTCCAGTAGCACCTTTAAGACTAACCAATTGTATTGTAGCATAAGCTTTCGAGAATCAAGTTCTCTTCGTCAGATGCATGGTACAGAAACTGGTCAAATATAGAAGAGGAGGGGGGAGGAGGGGAGGAGAGAGAAGATGCAGTTAGGAGGGGAGAGGGAGGGTGCAACCAAAACATTCCTTTGCTAGTAAATGTAAACATCTCCTTTTGATGTGGGGGTCAGTTGGCTTGGGTGAGGCTTCAAAGGAGTTTGCCGTGTTAGTTTGCAGCAGTAAAACAGCTAGACCATCCAATTCCTATGTAGTATAAGCCTTCGATAACCACAGCTCTCCCCATCAGATGCATCTGACAAAGAGAACTGTGGTCCCTGAAAGCCCACGCCAGGCGCCACTGGGCTCCCCCAGACCCCGCCTCTGTAAAGGAAATCTGTTACCAGTCCCAGCTTGACAGAGTCAAATTTGCTTATGAATTCCAATTCAGCAGCCTCCCGTTGGATTTTGTTTTTGAAAGGTTTCTGTTGAACTACAGCAACCTTTAAGTCTTTGATGGAATGTCCTGGTAGATTGAAGTGTTCTCCCACTGGTTTCTGGACGTTTCCATTTCTAATGTCAGATTTGTGTCCATTTATTCTTTTGCGTAGAGGTTGGCTGGTTTGTCCATTCCATCAAAGACGTAAAGGTTGCTGTAGTTCAACAGAAACCTTTCAAAAACAAAATCCAACGGGAGGCTGCTGAACTGGAATTCATATGCAAATTTGACTCTGTCAAGCTGGGACTGAATAGGGACTATGAATGGTTATCACATTATCACAGGTAACAGATTTCCTTTACAGAGGCGGGGTCTGGGGAGCCCAGTGGCACCTGGCGTGGGCTTTCGGGGACCACAGTTCTCTTTGTCAGATGCATCTGACAGGGAGAGCTGTGGTTATCTAAGGCTTATACTACATAGGAATTGGATGGTCTAGCTGTTTTACTGCTGCAAACTAACACGGCAAACTCCTTTGAAGCCTCACCCAAGCCAACTGACCCCCACATCAAAAGGAGATGTTTACATTTACTAGCAAAGGAATGTTTTGGTTGCACCCTCCCTCTCCCCCCCTAACTTCATCTTCTCTCTCCTCCCCTCCTCCCCCCTCCTCTTCTATATTTGACCAGTTTCTGTACCATGCATCTGACGAAGAGAACTTGATTCTCGAAAGCTTATGCTACAATAAAATTGGTTAGTCTTAAAGGTGCTATTGAACTCTTTTTGATTTTGCTACTACAGACTAACACGGCTAACTCCTCTGGATCTATATGCATATTGAATATTGCATGTTGCATATTTAGATTGCACCTTAATCAGCGGTTAGGCTCACTAGTGCACAGCCCATCAATCAATTGCTACTAGTCTTTGAAATTTATGCAGAAAGAATAGCAGAAACTGCCCCAGTGGAAGGGACATGGGGTGGGGGTGGGGTGGGGACATGGCAGGCATGTCATCATGAGCATGATGATCAGGGCTTTTTTTCAGCTGGAACGCAGTGGAACAGAGTTCCGGCACCTCTTGAAAATGGTTTGCAAGGGCAATCTAAGCTCCCCTCTCTCTCAAGATCAGGGGGTGGGGCCACAGGCCATGTTACCATTTTCACTGAGGGCGATTTAAACTTTAAAAAATTCCCCTCTTGTTCCAGCTGACCCAAAGTGATGTCATCGTGCGGTCCCGAGTTCCACCACCTCTTTTACCAGAAAAAAAGCCCTGATGATGATGTTACTTCTGGGGAAGACCTGGAAGTGACAGTGGGTAGCTTTGGAATTACCAGAAACTCTATGGTAGAACCATTCTGGCGATTCCTAGAGCTACCCATCATCACTTTCTGGAAAACTTTTTGTATTGCTCGTGGTGCACCTTTACAAAATTTTTCCTCTCTGGGCAATGAGAGCTCAGTGCGGAGCATCTTCCAACCCACTTGGGGCTTGGCAATCCTGTTCCAGGAAGCCCCCACCAATTAGGGATTAGGAGAAAAGGAAGCCAGATCCCAGGGTGCTGCTTCGGAACAGATTTGAGCCCAGACAACTTTTCTGCCCCTCAAAATTAAGTTCTGCTGTCAACTTCCGTGTTAACTCTGAGCTCTTCAGAAGGCCCGTCATTAACATAGACCCCCCCCCCAACACACACAAAAACCCCTTCCCAAAATGTGACATTAAGGATGGAGCGAATAATTAAAAGGAGGCTGCCATTTTGCCAGGCTTTCATTCATAGGAGAAAGTGCAAATTCCCTTCCCCGTGAACTTTCGATACATCCAACTTTGTTCTTTGTTCTTTTCTTTAAAGCCCGCAACAAATGCAAGCCCATATGCTGATATTAGTTAATCTCGTATTAAACATATTGGCTGCGCAAAATGTTGGCATGCATTAATAAATGTTTTTTTTTAGTCTTTCTTCTCCCCCCCCCTCTTCACTTTAGATTCTTCCTTTGACTACACAATCAACAGCTGTCTTGCTTCCTGTTCAGTTCTGGATCTAATGCCTCTACCAAAATCTAGGTCAAAACACTTGGAATGCATGAATATCAAACAGAGTTTTCAAAACAGCAAATGAATACATCTTTAACTGGTGACATTTTCTCAGAGCATATGGCTGCGAGCTCAGGGGACCCGCATGTGTTTTTTCCCCTTTTTTGATGAATATGTTCCGTCAAAAAACTAAGGAATGGCAGTAGGCTTATATCACCTTCTGTTTTGCCTTATGAAATGATAATGCACACTCACTCATGTCACGGGACCAAGACATTTAGCTCTTGTCCCGCCCCCAAGTACAGGGAAGACTTACAGTTTGAGAGTTACTTTAGTAGCAAGCTTGAGCTATGAAAGAAATGGTTCTGCAAGGCACTTTTGCCTGTCAACAAATGAACAGCGGTAACAGTGAGCAAGGTACCCCCTGCCAGGGGAGACACTTATTCTGTGCACAAACTGCTCAGGAATGCGCGAAGGCAATCATAGGCTGATGGGATAATGTTTACAGCCATTGAAATCATGTGGCATTAGGCCACTGTTTTCCAGTTAAGAATATTTGGGCATACTTTCAAGGAGAAACACTGGATCTCAGTTGGGAAAGAGGCTTAGTAACGGCAGCAGGCCAGGCAGGGGAGGCTTATCCACCAGCTTTGGAGCTGATTGTATAACACCAACAGCCTAGAAAAGTAAGAATAATAGCAGAGCTATACCTAAAGGGCCACAACCATTTCTAAATCACCCCAGTTTTCACCAATGACTCATCACAGAGGTCAGTCCAGGGCTATATCCCAGTTTTATACTATTAAAATTTATGGGGTAAAATGCAATGCTGGGTTATGAAGGCTACCAAACAATATCAGAGAATTTCCCCCCATTCCATTCTTTTATTGTTTCAGAATGTTGTTTTGCTCTATTCCTCCCTTCCAAATCATGCCTACATATTAAAGTGCTTAGTCCCTGTTATAGCCATGAAGCAGGAAAATGAGACCATTTATACCCATGGAAGGGGTATAATATGACTATGTTAATCAATCTAAAGAAAACAGGTACACACCCCCTCCCCCAGACTGGGAAAATGGCCCACAGTGAGTAAACTCTTAAGACCCAGTCCCCCATCCTCAAGACATTGAGAAGTGAAGGGGGAAAATGGCCAGAAAATGACCTCTATAATGATGTGCTAGAACCCCCCCCCCCATGTTTCTATGGTCTTTGCCATAGAGATTAGGGGACATTCCTAGAATATCACCCAGAAGCCACATCACATCCTTTCCAAACTCCAGCCTCCCCAGGAATCACCCTCAAAATCTCTCAACATTTGCTGAGGCAGCGATGGGGCAAAGCCCTGCTCCTGTACTTCCTCGCAATGAGATAGTCTGTCTCTCCTTCTGTCTCTTTGTATAAAACATAGATAACAGTGCCTTAAAATTGCTCCTTTTCTATGCTCAGAGGTCAGAAATGTAGGTGCTCTTGTGTAGGGTTCCCAACCTCAAAATGAGCCTGGAGTTCTCTTGGAATTACAGCACACCCAACTCCAAACTCCACCCTCTACAATCACTTTCCCCAAGTCTCCAGGAATTTTCCCAGCCAGAATTGGCAACTCTAAACACTGGGAGGGATTCCCCCCTCCCCCAGACACAAACACAACGGCCTCTACTTAGGAGGAACACATGGCCATTTGAGCTCCAGTAACAATATTTGTATATTATAAAGCATATTTTATTTTTCTCAAATCGACATTAAAAAGTTGAGATATTAATTACCCATTTACTGTCAATGTAGCGGAAAATGTAATTTATAGCCCACTTCCAAAAGAAGGGGGGGGAGGACCCAGTTAAATCACAAAGGCAAATGATTCAAATAACACTTGGAATGTGATTATTCGTATAAGTGAAATGTTGCTCTGGCAATCTGAAGGGCTTCTGTACGCGTTCAAGTGCTAGCAACGGATTAAATAAAAGCTTGTTTGATGGAAACCATGGCCAATGTGTAGGGAAGTAACTAACAATGATGAAAGGAGAACAACGAGGCCAAGGAAATTCAACTCGGTGGTCCTTGGCACATGGAGTGGGATCCAAAGCACGCTTACCGACAGATTTTGCCTCATGGACAAAAGCGTGGTGTTTAGTGTAGCAAGAGTTGGGAGGGGGCACCTTTCTCTGAACTCATACTTAAAGTCGCCAGCTTCCAGGTGGGGGCTGGAGTTCTCCTAGAATTTCAACCGATCTCCAGAGATCAGTTCCCCTGGAGAAAGTGGCCGCTTTGGAGGGTGGACTTTATGGCATTATACCTAGGTGAGGTCCCCCCTCTCCGAACTCCCCTCTCTCCAGGCTCCACATCCAAATCTCCAGGAATTTCCCATCCTGGAGTTGGCAGCCCTATTCATACTGGGGTTTGCTGGCCTTATGAAATGACCGAGAAGCTTTTTTTATTGTTGTTGTTGTTTTGTTGTTGTTGTTGTTTTATTTAAGAATTGTATTTAAAGAAAAGAAAATAGAATAAAGTGTATAGTATAAAAGTTAAACATATTCTAAATTAAACATTTTGAGAGTTATACATCTTATACAACCAATAAGTATATAAACAATACATTTATGAAAGTCTTGGGAATAAAACAAGCAGTACCTTTAAATTTCATTAAGCTAATAAAGTAATTATTACATATTTGGCTTCCCTGAGCCTAGATACATATTTCTCCTTCACCCTTCTTTGCTTCCCTCCCTCTAAGCTACTGTATCAATTAATTGAGCCTAAATAATCAAAGAAATCCTTCCATTTTTTCCAGAAGTTGGTTATTGGCCTATTTTGTAGGTAAGTAATTAGTTTGAAGCATATTCATGAGCATAAGACCAAGAAGCTCTTGAGACAAGGGTGGGTCAGGAATGAGCAAAAAGTCTTCTTGCTGCTTCTCCGTATCTCCAAGGCTCAAAGCATCATCCCAGACAATGTCCTGCTCTCTCCCAAATCCAGGTATGGGCGGGATCTGGGCTGGCCAAAGATTTGGGTTAGCTATGAAGGACACCCACCCAGCCTCAACAGCACTGACTGCTCCAATCAAATCCAGGTAGCCTGATTTTCATTTACGTATTTTCATGATGTGCCTCTGTATTTTTTTTAAAAAGTCTTGATTTCCCCATGCTTGTATTTTACCTGTTACGTGTGGTGTTTTGTTAGTCCAAATATGTGTGTATGCCATGCATGTGCGGCAGCACTCAATCTGCCCAGCAATTGAGTTGTGCATGGGTTTTTGAAGAGAAACGTCATCATACCATTTTACAGTCTTCTGGGGTTTCCCATCCAGTACTGACAGGTATCCTGTTTTCTAGATGCTATATTGTAATTTATGTAACAGGATACTGTTCTGAATTTCCCCTAAAATCACTATACCTGAAAGGCAACAGTTGGAGATGTCAAGAATTGAACCTGGAACTTTCTGTAGGCAGAGAAATACCTGAGCCACAGACCTACCCCTTCAAATTCTACTGAATTAACGGAGATGTTCTTCAGAGTTAATATGCATGGGACTGGGGTGTCCATCTCAGTGAAATGTGGCTCCCTAAAAAGGAACTTGGACTTCAACTTGGCAAGCTTGTGTTCAAGTCCTTCCTTTCCCATTGCTACATTGCAGGGACCACACAGGGTTGCCATCTCTGGCTTGGAGAATTCCTGGACGTTTGGGGGCAGTGCTTGGGAAGGGTGGAGTCCAGGGAAGGAGTATATTGGAGATGGTGCCTGCCTCCTGAAGCTGCTATTTCCTCCAGGGGGACTGATCTGGAGATCAGTTGTAATTCCAGGGAGAACTCCAGACCCCACCTGGAAGTTGGTAAACCTGGAACATTAATAAGGTGCTGTATCTCAGCCTTGGATCCTCCACTGAAAATGGAAGAAGCATTGACCTGTCTTGTAGGATAGGCTGAAAATGTCCTGGCTGCCTCTCAGTTAGGGCTAAGGTTGCCAATTCTGGGTTGGGTAGTTCCTGGATATTTGGGGGTGGACCCTGGGGAGGACATGGTTTGGGGAGGAGAGGCATATCAGCAGGGTATAATACCATAGAATGCACCCTCCAAGACAGCCATTTTCTCCAGGGGAAATGATCTATGTATTCTGGAGATCAGTTGTTATTCCTGAATATCGCCAGGCCACACCTGGATGTTGGTAACCCTAGTTAGGGCTGACAGTTGCCTTCCCACTCTTGGGCAATTGAGCTGTGCCAAAAAAAGGGGGTTGAGAGAGAACATTGTGAACATGGCAACATTGCTTCTGGCTGTCATGTTTGTGAAACTCTAGGAATTCCCCCAATCTATACTCTACAGGCTACCCTAGACTTAACCTGCATTTCCAATCACATCAATACATCCAGTTTACCAACTAGAAAAGCCAAGGAAGGTCCAAAACAAGAGAAAATATATATATTTTATCCTTCCCTGTTTTTTTTTTCCTTTTGTCGCTTCCTTAGCTTCCCTTTATTTTTCCTTCCCTTCATTCCTTTCTTCACAGTGTTCTTTTTCTATCTTTCATGGAGGAATGGGTTAAATTAAGGCCTGATTAAGCTGTGAACGGTTGACATTTCGGTATCAAGGAGAAATCAGCAGCTGCAGTATTAGCGCAAATGAATTTCAGTGAGGGCTTTTTCAACCCGCGCGCCCCCCTCTGTGCCCTCTTCCCTTCTTCCCCCTTTGTGTGGCATGCCCACATTTTCGTTATGTAAAGAGACAAATTGCAGGCGGGTTCTCTCCCCTCCTTTCTTCTTCTCCCATGGGGCATTCAAGCTTTCGATGCTTCTCGGCTGGACACTAAAGCCCCGGAATATTCCGCCTGAGAAATTAAAGGTGGACTGATTAAGCCCAATGGGGACGGCTTATCTCTGAAGTGTTTTTGGCCTTCAGAGTGGAAGCCAGCTGAGGGGAGGCCAAATGCTGAGAGAAAGATTGAAAAACAGTCACGGCTTGGCAAGGCAGAGAGTCCCATTAACAGTTCCAGAATCTGCCCTTGGGAAACAAGGCCCCGACTGTCGGCTCAGTGTTTCTTACGATGTTATTGGGCGAAAGAAAAGTTCTTTTCTCTGAGAAACTTTTAAACATTTTATACAATAAAACAAACTCTCAGTCATTTGCAAGTCACATGCGACAAAAAAGAGGAGGGTGTGTGTGGGGGGGGGGGTTAAAACAAAAGTGCTGGAAACAAGCTTTATTGTTTTTATAGATTTTTCTCACTATTCACATCTTTGGGGGGCATACAAGGATCAAAGGATGAGAAAAGGTTGAACAGAGGAGCTGAGAGGATCCAAGGGGCAAGCTTCGACTTTCCCTTCAGTTCCATAACCTCAATCTCATTTTCTGGGCTGTGACGTTCCCATTTTTCACAAATCCCATCCCTGGGAAAATCACAATCCTAAATTATCCTTTTTTTTTTTTAAATTGCACCTTTAAATTATCGCTACCCTAGTCGGAAGAAAGAGGCAGACACAGGCTTGGGTACTAAGGGCTACTTTATTAAAGCAACAACATAACACTCAACAGCGGCAACAAGGGGAGCTAACTAGTGGTACAGGTCAAGCCAGTGGTCGCCATGGGACCTCCTCCTTGAACCTGTCTGGGTGAGACCCACTGCCGCAGGTGCGAGCCATCTGTTGGCTTGGGCCTGGCCGGCCAGGCGAATGGTTCCCCCCATAAAGCGACAAACACCCCAAGCCATACAGCCTGAGGGAAGAACTTGTCCGGGAGGTCCCACCAGGCAGTCTGCTGTCGCAGCTGGGCTGTGGAGCTGCAGCCGCTCCTGACAGACCCCATTTCCCCACCAATGTGGATGTGCCAAGGGCACTGTGACACTGAGAGATCTCTGTCTTTTGGTGCTACACCTCTGAAGATGCCAGCCACAGCTGCTGGCGAAACGTCAGGAACTACAATGCCAAGACCAAGGCAATACAGCCTGGAAAACCCACAACAACCATTGCCAAGGGTACTCACCGGCCCACTCTCAGTTCCCAACTTTAACCTGCCTCTAACCTAATAGGCTGTGGCACCACTAAGCCAATTACCACAACCACTGCAACAGAACAAGGTAGGTGAAAAAAACCCTTCACCCGGGCCAATCGGCAAAAGGGGAAAAAATTCCTACCTGGCCCCTGATGAGGCGACTGGCTAATCCTGTCCTGTTACAGGATGCGGAGGGTGGGCCAAGCTCGAGGCGCCAAATAAGGGAGGAACATGGGCAGAGCACGCCTTAACGCATTGGCTCTGCCCCCACCTCAGGTCCTGGAAGGGGAGCATTGCCTTCTCTCCTTCCAGGGCAGCAAAATGTGGCACCCAGCCTTAACGGCTGTGCCGTGGCTGGGGTTGCCATCTTTAGCATGCATTGTGCCAATAAGAGTTGCTGTATATTAGAGTCTGATTTAGCTGAAGCACCTTTCCTAAGCCTCAGTTGGAGAGGGGCAAAAGTTGAGTACCACCCTTTCCCACTGCCTCTCCCCTAAATCCGCCTCTTCCCTCAAGCCTTTTAAAGGCCCTGGCCATGCTTGGAGCTTGCCTAATGGCCCTATTCTTCTCAGAAGCTCTATGGGGGTACGGCCAAGCCTCTAAGACCACTGGTACTTTCTCAGTGATGTCTCCTGATACTCCCCTTCTCTGCCTGCAGGGTGAAGCTTTAGGCAGTTAATTTTCAGGGGATTGGCTGTTAACAGGTCAGCTGCTAGGGTGACTCTGAAAAGGCACCTGTCATTGATCAGTGAGCTGGTGTACGGAACTTTACAGGGTGAATCTGTGGCTCCACAGGTCCTGGTAGTTGCTGGGTTTGACAATGTGAGATGCCAAGAAAGAGGAGAGTCCCGTGTTGTCCTCCTCACTGCACCCCCCCCCCCAGCAGTGGTTCACAAATGCATGGTACTCATTGGATATCCACAACTGTCATGGATAGATTTTCCTCATCACTTTAAGTTCGGGTTCCCAGGTGCCAGCAGCTGGCAGGCAAACTCTTGGGGGTTTGCCCCTTTCCCTGCCAATCCACAAGCAATCAGCTGGAGGTGGCAAGCCCCCTGGAATTTGTTCACCACAGGCAAGTGTTACTGGGAATGGTCTCTTTGCAAGTAGGGAGAATTAGCAGCAAGGAGGAAGCCTATACAAGAGGTATAACAATGGGATAACTCCACCAGTCTTTACAGGGTCTCTTCCCCAAGGAGGCAGACAAGACCAGTGATCTCGAGTAAAAGAGTGTTTTTATTTAAAGGGGAAAACACACACACTCACAGGATATTGTTCACAAACACACAAGATGCCTAGGAAAAGCAGTGGTGAAGGTGGAATAGATTCGGGGGGTTTCAGGGTGATAATTGCCTATCTGGAGAGTAGGATAGTCCATGGAGGAAGAGCTTCACATGTCCCACATTCTTAGCCAGGAGAGAGAGTCTTAACAAAAGTGGCCCTAAGGGAGCAGCGCTTGGATCCAGGAAGTGTGCACAATTTGAAAGGGGCCAGAACCCTGGTACTTATAGGGCAAAACATGTCCAGAGCCTGGGGAGCCCCGTCAGTCATTGGAACAAAGACCCTAAAGGTCAGTTCCTGGGACTTACAAAGGTTTGATTACTTTGATTACTTGCTGCTGGGGTGTGTGAAAGGAAATGCAAAGTCTCTCCTGCAGACTCACAAAGGGGTAGTTTGCTAATGAATCTCCCCTGAGCTGAGTTGATGAATTGAGATAGGAACGGCATCTTCCCAGAAACAAATTATAAACTTATCAGTGCTAATTGATTGCTCCTTGATCTTGGGATGGGGATTTCATTTTGGTAGGGGGGTATTGGAATGTGCTAAGAGGGGTCACTCAACAAGACCCTATCTTATCATAGCTCATGCCAACAGCTGGGAAGGCGATAAATATAATCACCACGCTCACTTTGCATTTGTATGAATATCCTATTCATGATTGATCTCCCGGGCAGGACTCAGAAACTCTGGCTAGAATTCCCCTGCTGCAGATCAGGCTGCATTAATCCAGAGGCTCTGTGATTTTTATATCACGGGCAGCTATCAAACAGCTATTAAATATGGCAGAGGCCGAGGCCGACTACTTAGGCACCCCGGAAACACACACAGTATGTATGCTCCAGGGAAGGAAGTCTTCACTTCCTGAAATGACCTTGTTACACTGGCTGCAGGCGTGCTCCTGTGCTTCACTGGGGCCAATTTTGGCCTCAAATGGGCCAGAATTAGCCCCACACAAAGCATGAGAGCATGCCCATAGTCAGCGTGATGATGTCACTTCCCAGATGTGATGTCATTGCACATGCATGAGTTAAATGCCGAGTCCCTCCCTCCCACCGGGATAATGAGGAGACCTGGCAATCCTACCTCAAACTTGCATTGGGTTTGGTTCTCATATTCTTGTTTGAGTCATCAATTTTCCAGTAATCTATTGACAGGAAAGTAAACAGTATTAGATACATGAATCAAGCAGCCCATGAAACTGAAGGCAGCAGCAATTCTCTTCTGATCCCTCCTTTCAGAATTTAGCTTCCTGAGGTACACAGCCTCTAAAGATGGAGGTTCCATTCATCTATAATTGTTTTTAGCTATCCCCCATGAAAGCCTAATAATAATGTTGGGCCATAGGGTTTTTTAAAGGCATTCTTTCACAGTTTTCACAGCTAAGCCCAATACAACAGAGTCATTTGGGCCTATAAAGACTGAAGGACAGTTTTGAGGTGAAAAAAATAAAATATGATTTATGTTTCAGCGAGATCAGGATATTTCTCCAGTGTCGAAAATATACTGTCGGGAGACCCTATCCAGATTTTGAACTGCCGTAGAGGAAGATCTCTGTATTTTTATGTTTTCTATCATTTTCCCCACACTAAAGTAAACACATTTCAAAAGAAAAGGCCGCAGCTGCCTTCACATGCTATGAAGTATTTCATTTATTCTGTGCATAAAGTAAAGGATGATTTTTAATTTCTCAGCCCTACTGCTTTGACCTCTAAAAACCTTGTTTTGTTTTTGTTTTTCCACTCTGTGAATTAAACACTATTAAATTTTTGCACCATTTTTTTTGCTCCTAATTTAATGCATGCATCATTTTCTGATTCCTCATGCAGAATCTTTCCTGTGCAAGGTATGCCTTTTTCTACTTGATTGGTGTTAATCTAAATCAAAATCATGCATGTAAAACAAAATACATGATAAATATAATTGCATACACTGCACACGAAAACCATGCCACATGCCTATATGATGCAAATAAATCTACAAAACCAACGTTGAGATGCAAAGAACCAAGATTATCACCAAGGATGACATAAACAAATGGAATATAAAGATAAATAGAGAGTTTCCACTCATTCCTACACAAAAAACGTAGCAGCAGTAGAATGCATTGTAGGAGTATTAGCAGCAGGGCTTTTTTTCAGCTGGAACACAGTGGAACGGAGTTCTGGAACCTCTTGAAAATGGTCACATGGCTGGTGGCCCCGCCCCCTGATCTCCAGACAGAGGGGAGTTGAGATTGCCGTCTGCGCTGCAGCACTGCAGCACGGAGGGCAATCTAAACTCCCCTCTGTCTGGAGATCAGGGGGCGGGGCCACCAGCCGTGTGACCATTTTCTCTGAGGGCAACCCACTGACTTCCATCACCTCTTTTCCTAGAAAAAAAGCCCTGATTAGCAGTATTAATGGGAAATGTCTTTTGTTTCTACCTCCCCACCTGTTTTTTACCCTCTTTTGTACGCATGAAGCTTCCATATCTTGAGTCAAACCAAGGATCTATCAAGGTCAGTCTTGTCTCCTTAGACTGGCTGCAACTCTCAAATGTCTCAAATAGAAGTCTTTCACCTCACCTACTATTTAATCCTTTTAAATGGAGATGCACAAGATCTTCTATATGCAAAGGTGATGCTCTTCCACTAAGTCTGAGAGCTAAACTACACAAGACGTATTACATGAGGATGTTCAAGTGAAGGGAGACACAATGTTAGCCAGGAAGCGTAGTTTGCATTTCACCTCTCTCCACACAACCAGCAAAGTTCGTTACTCAGAGGGTTTGTTAATAATTGACAGAGCCTTCGAGGAGGCAAAGAGGAAATGAACAAACCCTCTGAGGAGCGATCTTTGCCGGCTCTGTAGAGAGGTGAAATTCAAACTATGCTTCCCAGCTAATGTTGCATCTCCCTTCACTTGAGTGTCCTCATGTAATTCATCTCATGTAGTTTATCTCTGAGTTAGACCATTGCTCTCTCAAGGTCCATGTTGTCTTCTCTGACCAGCAGTGACTTATTAGGCTCTTAAGCAAAGTAATGTCCTTCCCAGGACCCACTGTCTGGGATTCTGGGATTTGAACCTTAGACTCTTCTGCATGCAAAGCAGCTGCTCTCCCATGGAGCCACAGTCCCTTCCCATAGGGATTCTTCATGAATATTGTACTCTTCGGTTCAAGACCTCAGGTCAAAGGAGTTCCTCAGACCTCAGTTCCTCAAGACCTCAGTTCCTCAAGACCTCAGTTCCTCAGACCTCAGTTCCTCAAGACCTCAGTTCCTCAAGACCTCAGGTCAAAGAAAGGAGTTCTTCATAATCACCTGAAACTGCCAGCACCCTTCGACTGAGTCAGCCCCTGGGTCCATCAAGGTCTGTATTGTCTACTCTGGCTGACAGCTTCCCAGAGTCTCAGGTACAGGGCTTTTTTCAGCAGGAGCATGGTGGAATGGAGTTCGGCACCTCTTGAAAATACTCAGCAATAGTTTGTGGAAATAATATTATTTCAAAGAATCCCGTGTGTTTCTTCCTCATTCCCCTCTTGAGAGTTCTGTCACCTCTTTTCCCAGAAAAAAACCCTGCTCAGGTCGACATCTTCACATCTGCTAATACCTTATCCTTGAGTGTGTGTTTGTGTGTTTATGATCCCTCTAACAATAGCATTGAACCAGGGTCATCTGTCCATAAGGTATCATAGCCAATGGGTGAACTGGACGAGTACAGGGAACTCCTTTTCCAAATGTCCTTGAGGAAAATCCCATGTAGTATAGTGGTTAGACTGTTGAACTAGGACCTAGAGAAATTCGCACTCAGATCTCATATGTACAAGTTGACCTTAAGTCAGTCACTCCTTAACCTGCCTCCCATGGCATTTTTGAGGACAAAATGGAGGAAAGGAAAGCATTTATGCTAACCTAAGCTCCTCAGAGAAGTGTCTACCTAGTCCCTGTCTGCCTAGGCATCTGCGTCTATGAGATATCCAGAGATTTATCTCTTCCACGTTGTCTTTTAACATCTCCAGCTAAATTCATAACCAACCCCTGTGTTAAGGAAGGCACAACACAAGAGCATTTATACCACCACTGGGGAAACATGTAGGGGGTGCAGGAGAATAGATCCTAGGATTGTATGTTCTAATTTTGACCTGTTTTGTAGAAGTACGAAAACTGATGAGTAAATATTGTGAAAATCAATCTGCTGCCACTAAAATAACAAAGGATGCTGCCAAAGCTTATAGCCTAAAAATATGTATCCGTTAAGCTTCTGTGAGCCAGAGAGGACACTTGATCCCATCACACCAGGCCTCCAAAGATCTGTGCTTCAGCTCATGAAATTTTATGCTACAACGTATGTGTTGGTCTATAAGGTGATAACTCTTTGATAGTTGTGTCCTGTTTCTCAAGCATACTACTATGTCCTGTAATGCCAAGGACAACTTCCTAGGATTAAGCCCCATTGCATTATCCAGGACTTCCTTGCAAGTAGACCTGCTTAATGTTGTTCCTGGGGGAGGGGGGGTCAATGGACCCTTAGAAACAATTTGGGGACAAAGTGGGGGATCTGCAGTGGGAAGGGTGAATTGGTGGGAAAAACCACTCACTCTTCCATGAGTGGTAATACTGGTTGGATTTAGAACAATATGCATTGCAAAAGTGATTCAATATGTACCCCTCCTCCCCAAAATCTGTGCTTTACCTATGGAAGACAGTTGAAAAAGATACCCACGCAGTTCTATTCGGAGTCATGGATAACTTGGGTCTCAACAACATATTCTGAGTAGAATTGCTGGGGGGGGGAGGAATTTGGAAGCCTCTCTACTAGTTGTGGGATATGTAGATCAATCCTGACACACAACACCCTAGCAACGAAAGAGCATCTGGGGCAAAGTGACCCTCAGATTGATGCTATGCATCATTTCCCTTTATTGTCTACTAATATATTATTACATTAAAGGAACAGGTTGCTAAAAATGAACTATTGTCTTTGGTGCAAGGTGTTCTCTACCTGAACATGGTAAAAATATGTATGTTCTTTGGTAGTGGTGGTGGGGAGTGCCATCAAGTCACAGCTGAGTTATGGCAACCACTAGTCAAGTTCTCAAGGCAAGAGATTAACAGAGGTGGTTTGCCATTACCTGGCTCTGCAACCCTAGTCTTCACTGGAGGTCTCCCATCCAATTACTATCCAAGGTCAACCCTGCTTAGCTTCTGAGATCAGACAGATAAGGCTTGCCTGGGCTATCCAGGTCAGGGCATATTTTTTGGTAGTACTTCTTTAACTCAAATAGATTCTGAAAGCAACTGGAACATATGCAAAGACTACTTTAAAAGTTTCCCCCCAATAAAATAAACATGTCCAGACCCCATTACAACACCATGTTGCAGCAAATGAGCTAATAAAAATATTTGTCGTGGAATTTAAAAGCTCAGGGATGACTCAGTAGTAAATGAATAGATTCCTTAAGCATCAAAGCAGCCAATTTTAAAATTCAGAAAGATCAACAACATTGTTGGGTATTTGATTTGGAAAGGTGTGAAGCAGTGGACCCACCAAGCTCCCATTCATTTCTTGGTGGAGCGTGCCCAACCATTAGCAAAATGTAGACAACATTCAAGCATGGGAAATGGAGGTGAGTTTAATATTTAGCACACATCTGGGCCGTTCTCTCCATCCTGAGTTTAAGTTATGAACCCAAGAGGGTCATATTTCAATGGAAAGGAGTCTTTAAAAACACCTTCGTTTGATGGATCTCCTTTTAACACTTCTCGGGATGTGAGCTCCTTTTTAAGTGGGAGCCATAAATAAATAATTTTTAAGCCCTCTCTTAATAGACTTGCCAACTCTGTGTGTGTGTATGCCTTTAACTTGTAAAAAGCGCAGGGGTGTATAATTACCCCGCACCAGAGAGGCAAAGTTAGTGACATGTTGAGCAAAATGCTACACTGTGTTAATAGCGCCTTTGAAAGAAATCAGAAAAGTTAATCATGTGTGGACGTGGGGTTAAGAAGCAATGTAACAGACTATTAAGTTTAATATAGATATTTGATATAAGCATATGCAGACAGCCATTAGCATAAATTCACGTTTCAGGAGAGCAGAGCAGAGCACACACCCTCCGATGGATTTATAACATCCGTGGTGTGGAGGGTGGGGAAGAAAATGAGTTAAGAGGATCGAAGAAATTTATACTTGGTCTATGCGCATCCGGCAGAATGAGACCTGCAAGTCCTGAGTGGGTAGAATGGACACTGGACAATGCTTTTTTGAGAATTAATGTGGAGGGAATCACAATTCGGAACTTCTACCTAAGTAAATATATGTAATTCTTTTTTTAAATCCTTGCATGTAGAAAACTAGCACAACAAATGGAGATCTAGGGTCTTTTTTTGCATGGGCGACTTTTGCCACTTTGGCCCCATACCTCTTGGAATTTTCTTCTGAATTCCGGACACTTAACTCTCACTTCAGATTTCAATGCGACATTTCAAGGGTTCTTTTCTGAATTTTCTGCCTGCACTTGCAAGCAGGAGGAGTTATGCCTCTAGAATTCAGGAGAAAACCCCAAGAGATATGGGGCCAAAAGCAAAAAAAATGCCGATGCAAAAAAGGCCTAGATAGATCCTTTTTCTTTGATGTTACTGTTTTTATCCCACTCTTCCTCCAAAGGCAGCATTCATGAAGCTTCCTTCCTTCCTTCTTTCTTGCCATCACTATATCCAGTGGCAGTGAATTCCACAGTTTAAAGAAGAATTGAGTAAATATTGGGTAAAGAAGTATTGAGTAAAGAAGTATTTCCTTTTGTCTGTCCTTTCCCCCAACAATTTCATTGAACGCACCCCCTGAGTTCTAGTATTATCCGATCCGCACAGAAATGCTTTCAATAACAATAACACCATTTGCAAAAAGCATTAACTAACTTCCGACAGCGCAAAGGCCTTCAGGATATAAGAACTTTCTTGCAAGTAGAGAAGTACAAGGAGAGGCAGGGTGGAAAGAAGAGAAGCATTCCGTACCTTTTTTTTTTTTTGAAAAATTTTTTTATTGGGTTAGAATCCATTATTTTTACATTTACATTCAATTTTCCCCAATTTTTTCATCTCTAACCCCCTCCCTTTCCCCCCCCCTTTTTGTTGACTTCCAACAGCTTTCCCACCCTTTGTCCCCTTTCCCTTACTTTTATTAGCTTCCTCTATCTAAAACAAATATATATTCTCCATTATTCTAAGCAGTACATCCTTAACTATTTTTAACATTGTATGCCCAAACTGTAAGTCTTTGTTTCCATCTTAGATAAACAATTTATCCCAATTTTTCAATTTCAGGTATTTCTATATATCATAAACCATATAGATCATACATTCGTTTATATCAAACAATTTGACTTATTCTCTATATATATTACTCATTCTATCTTTTTGTAATAATTCTATATATCTCTCATCACGTAGTCAATCAATTTGACTCATCTATATCTTCAGACATTCAGTTTGGTACAAAACTTACCAAAAAGAAAGAAAATATTGTTAGTTAATCAATCCTTATATTTAATCCTTATAGTTAATTATTTTCTATCTATGTTCTGTTTGTTAACCTATATATATCTATATATATATCAATCTATTAATCTGACTGCTTATTAATTCACATTTATCTCTTCTCCCCCCGGTAAAGTCTCCCCCCTCTACTTCGGTGCTTCAGTAGTTCTCAAACTGCCACAGTTTTCCTCCCACCTCCCATTTCTTCTCCAGGTGTTGTTTCAGCTTCTCCCAGTCTGTGTTGAACTGCCCTGAGTCCAGATCTCTCAGTTTTCTTGTCATCTTATCCATTTCAGCCATATACAGCAATTTGTAAATCCAATCTTCAATAGTTGGCACTTCTTGTACTTTCCATTTTTGCGCATACAAAAGTCTAGCTGCTGCTGTCATATAAAATATCAACGTCCTGTATTGGGCTGGAATTCCCTCCATTCCCAAGTTCAGTAGCAGGAGTTCTGGGTTCTTATTAATTTGAAATTGTAAAATTTCACTCATTTCTCTTATTATTTCCCCCCAGTACTGCCTAGCTACCTCACACGACCACCACATATGATAGAGGGAGCCCTCATGCTTCTTACATTTCCAGCATTTATTAGAAGTATTCGAATTCCCTAGCGCAATCTTCTTTGGTGTCATGTACCAAGGATAGATCATTTTGTAGATGTTCTCTTTGATATTAGTACATGTCGTTGTCTTCATTGTAGTTTTCCACAAGTATTCCCATGCCTCCATTGTTATTTCTTTATTAAAGTTTATAGCCCATTTCACCATTTGTGTTTTAACTATCTCATCCTCGGTATACCACTTCAGCAGTACTTGGTATACCTTGGATATTCTTTTCTTATCTTCTTTAAGAAGGGTCTGCTCTAGTTCCGAATTCTCTATTCGTATACCTCCCTTTACAGAGTCCGAATTATATAAGTCTCTGATCTGTCTATACTGGAACCAGTCGTAGTTAGGTGATAGTTCCTCTTGTGTCTTTATTCTGAGTTTGGATGCTTCAGTTTTAGTTATTTCTTTGTACGTTAAACATTGTTGTTCATTATCAACAGCTCTCGGGTCTATCACCTCATACGGAACCACCCACAAGGGAGTTCCTTCTTGTAGATAAATTCTATACTTCTTCCAGATTATGTATAGACTTCTCCGTACAAAGTGATGCAGGAACATCGAGTTGACCTTTACTTTGTCATGCCATAAATATGCGTGCCATCCAAATATTTTTTTATATCCCTCTAGGGCTAGTAGTTTCTTGTTCTTTAATGTCATCCATTCTTTCAACCAAACTAGGCAGATTGCATCATGATAAAGTCTCAGATTGGGCAGTTGCATTCCGCCTCTTTCCTTTGCATCTTGTAAAACTTTCACTTTCACTCGAGGCTTCTTGCCTGCCCAAACAAAATCTGATATTTTCCTCTGCCATTTTTCAAATTGTTTAGAGTCTCTGATGATTGGTATTGTCTGTACATATTGTCTGTAGCATTCCGTACCTTGAGTGATAGAGAGAATATGCTATACCTTCCCCTAGAGTTTAAATGGACTAAACGTCCCTTGTGATGGGACGTTTATGTTAAGAAATCTGCTATGTTAAGAAATCTGCTTCTTACATGTAGAAAACAGAGAAATCATAGAGAAGGCAAGATTAAAACGTGTGTTTCCCTGCTCTGCTAGTTCTTTATGGGCAGTGAAATTTTGGTGTGGGAATGTTCAGACAAGATTCTCCCATCTACACCATGAAACCATACACTCCCAGACACTCTCTACCATGTGATTTGCAAACAAATGTAGATCAGTCCTGGGTTGCGCCACGTGGACAGTTATAACCGCTCATTCCAGGTTTAATTCAGGAAGACGACATTCAATCTTAAACCGACTTTCAGGCTTCTAAGTTTCAATTGGTGTAGAAGGGTGGAATTTAGGATTTCATAATTCAGAATTTCTTGGCCTCTGTTTTCAGTAGTGCAACCTAAAATTTGTGTTGAGAGTTCAGGAGCTTGGAGGGTCAGATCCCACTGCACTCCCAATGATGTCAAATTGAAAAGAGTCCAGTAGCACCTTTAAGACTAACCAACTTTACTGTAGCATAAGCTTTCGAGAATCACAGTTCTCTTCGTCAGATGTGTGAGAACTGTGATTCTCGAACGCTTATGCTTCAGTAAAGTTGGTTAGTCTTAAAGGTGCTACTGGACTCTTTTCAGTTTTGCTACTACAGACTAACACGGCTAACTCCTCTGGATCTATGACCAATGATGTCAGTAGAGCCACAACAGGAACGGAGATGCCGAACTGGATGTGGGCAAAATAAGATATTATCTTAATTGTATGTTTGTATTGGGGGGCGGGGGGGTAGAGTTTGGTTACCAAACCCAATGTAGATTTGAATGGGAGTAGTGAAGGGAAGAGGTCTGTCCATTACTTCTAAACTGATATGCCAGTCTCCACCTTGAAGGGAGGGGGCAGCTTTCCTTCTCCCTGTAAATCGGGCCAACCTATCACATTTCAGTTTCCAATCCATCACAGAAATTGCCTTTCCACCACCTTTAAACAAAGTCCCCCCCAAATTAGTTATTAAGATTTCAATTCATCTCAGCAGTTGTTAGAGAGAACAGGTTCGAGTGTGGTGGGGAATGAGTTTCCTTTGCTGCCGGCAGAAATTATTCTAACATTACATTTCGATAAAATACCCCCGGGTCCTCTGTGTATAAGCAATCAACGGGTTAAGTTAGATCAGTAACGTATGTTTTGTGACCCCAGAACGCTTCATCAAATGCACTCATTACCAAGCAGGAAAGCGAATGAGTAGCTATGAGCCGCAGCCTAAGCGCTGATGGGATTGTATGCGAGCCCTGACGTGGCCGAGGTATTTAAATTTTGATTTTTGTAATGGGCTTTGACATGTTTCATTTCCTCCGAGGGAACGCTCAAGACCTCGGAAAGTAAATGTTGCTAAAAAGTCATCAAGGCAGAATATTAAAATGCCATCAAATGAAAATTTCGCTAATGCAACCCAGCTCAGACTTCAGGTACCCGAGCGAAAAGGGGAAGGTCACAGGTCTGCCTTCTTTTAGTGAAACATTATTTGTTCCTCTTCACTGACTGTTTCTCCAAATAAATTATTTAAAGTCTTATTCCCCCCACCCCGGGGGCCTTTTAAAGTTCAACTGTGCTGGGAGGAGGAGAAAGAGGATGAGGAGGTGTCATATTGAGAAATCTTGACAAATCACGGCAGCTCCGATGCCTGGGGGGAAATCCTCCAATGTGGTTTGCATTTGAGGGTCACACACACACAAAAATGAGTATCCCATAGTGCGATTTGAGAAAACGCATCTGTGTCAGTCCAGGCACCAGGATTTGGCTTTTAATCTGTGTTCAGGATTATTGCAAAGTTCTTTTGTATCTCTAATGTCAAGATGGAGCGAGTGAAAATTCTCACAGTTTTTCAGGGACATTTTCAACAGTGCCCCAAATCCCCTTTTGGACAGTTTTGATAATCCTTTCAAAATGTTTATTTGCTCTCATCTATACTATCTGCTCTCGACAATACCATCCAGCAACCCAATCTGATTGGCTACATTAGCTCACATGACTTTATTTACCTCTTGATGTCATCTTATCAGATGTATTCTCACGGCAGCATTGCGTTTGCAACATAATCCCCCAAAGGAGGGGTGAAGTCATTCAGAAAGGATGACGATGTGAAGGAGCTGGTGGGACAAAATGACAAGGAACTTTGGATAAGGTAAATATTCTCATGTTCCAATGCCGTTGCTGTGGCAGGATTTCTATTCAGGATACCTGTTCAAACCAATACCTAAAATATTTGTATTTTATTTAAAAATTAAACAAAGCCATCCATATATTTGAGCAAAACAAAGGGGAAGTTCAGTAGCCCATTAAAGATTAACAATATTCCACCATGAGCTTTCATGAATTTGTTTCTTCAGATGCAATGGGAAGAAAGAAAAATATTTGACTCAGGTTTATCCAAAAAAGCATAAAAGAGGAGTGGGAAAGGGGAGGTGTTGAACAGAGAAAGCCCTGGGGTCATAAATCAGGTGTGATTCTCTATGAATAGCTAGATGACAATGAGAGAGGTTAGAGGTTCTAGACTGTCTCTCAAGTGGTTAAGATAAACAAAATGCAACAAACTGTCCTGACCCATCATAGAAGACCAAGTTCACAATGCAGAAGCAGACAATGACAAACCACCTCTGTTAGTCTCTTGCCTTGAAAATCCCAGTAGGGGGTCACCATAACTGAGCTATGACTTGACAGCACTTGACAGCACTTGACTGCACCAAACAACCAACTAATTGATGAAGATGCCATTTGAAATAGGAGAGAATTCACTGACACCAGTTAAAAGTTATGATATCCTAAGGCATGTTAAGACCAGTCTATAAAATTTTCTCAAAAGTGAGTCTTGTTGGTTTATTAGAACTTACAATGAATGAGGAAACTCAACGGTCAGTTTATATATTTAAGTCTTCTAATACTTACAGGAGCGGAATTGTGGACAGCAGGTAAGTGACACCTGAGATGGGGAGCCAGACACGGGGTCAAGGAAGAGTTCAACAGTCACTGCTGTAAAAGCAGAAATCAAGGAAGTATCGACAATTCTTCCACCTAATGAAGAACAAGGCTTTTAAGATCTTATGGGTATAAGCTGTGTGCCTCTGATTCACACAAGATGCTGAAACTCAGAGGCTTTTCCCAGCACTGTGGCATGTTGACAGGTGGCATTTCACCCATTGGCTTGTGCTGTTATACACTAGACCAACATAGATGCCCTTCCTCCACACATTTGCTATACTTGGAAGGAGATTGCACATGAGCATGGTGACCCTTCCCCCTGCCCCCATGCAATCACTGAGAGCCAAGCTACAAGTGACACCTGACACAGGTTGGACACTTGTCAGCTTCCCTCAAGTTTTCATGGGAAATGTAGGCGTCCTGGTCTTGCAGCTGTAATGCAGAGCCAAGCTGTAAAACCAGGACGCCTACATTTCCCATCAAAACTTGAGGTAAGCTAACTAGTGTCCAACCTGTATCAGGTGTCACTTGTACCTTGGCTCTGAGTGGTCTGCACAGGGCAAATGTGTGAAGTGCTCGCCTTATCATCAGTAATGTTCTAAAAGCAGTGCCGCTGTTCATGGGGAGGGGCCGTATGTACAGGCACTTCCTCACTTGATGATTGTGTGCAGGTGGGGGTTAGCATGTTCATGCCCTCTTTTCCTCCCTGCACAGTGCGTGTCCAAGTGGGTGGGATGTCTGCATGGGGCACAGACCCTCTAGGTCGATTTAAACATGCATGTGGAGTTTTATAAACCTGACCTGGATAGCTCAGGTAAGCCTGATCTCATCGGATCTCAGAAGCTAAGCAGGGTCACCCTTGGTTAGGAACTGGATGGGAGACCTCCAATGAAGACCAGAGCTGCAGAGGCAGGCAATGGCAAACCACCTCTGTTAGTCTCTTGCCATGAAAAACCCACCAGGAGTCGCCATAAGTCAGCTATGACTTGAGGGCAGGGTTTCATTTAGAACGCTGACCCGGTTCATTTCCCAGTATCTTAAACACTCACAGAATGCTGGCAGCTCTGTCACACAATTTCTAACATCACCATTTCTAAAATGGAAGTAGGTAGTTATGATTCCATTTTCGTGGCGTCACGAAAATGGAATCATAGCTGTCTGCCTTCGTTTTGGAAACAGCGATTTCAGAAATTGCACAAAGAAGCTGCCAGCATTCAGTGAGTGGGGCGCTATTTTTAGAATTTGGGGGAATGGCCCTGGATAGTCCAGGAGAGCCTGATCTCGTCAGATCTCAGAAGCTAAGCAGGATCGGCCTTGGTTAGAAATTGGATGGGAGACCTCCAACGAAGACCAGGGTCGCAGAGCCAGGCAATGGTAAACCACCTCTGTAAGTCTCTTACCATGAAAAACCCACCGGGGTCACCATAAGTCAGCTATGACTTGAGGGGCAGCATTGTATTCTCAACACTGGTCAACTTACGAAAAACTGGATTTCTTCCATTCCATTCCTTTATAGCTTGCTCTGTTCTGGGTTTCATGCCTCCTGAATTCCAGTTTAACCAGACTGAATGTCTAAAATTCATTCTGAAACTACAGCATATCAACTGCTTCAATTCTTCTGCACCTCTAACCCCGCACAGCAGAAGCAAAATTCACGTGTGCGTTGCCTTTTATAAAAAATGAGGAGGGCAGTTTGATGGAGTATTGTGTATAGTTGCACCACATTCATCTTGCATTGGTAAAACACCACACAAAAAGAATCTTGATGGGATCATATGTATGAACTCATCAAAATTCTGTGCTCACATGTGCATGAAGAGGGAACAAACTGAAAACGGTGGCAAATGGAAGTACAGACAGCGGAGGGGAAATGGAGTTCCCTTCAAAAATGAACGTGTCAAATGAGAATTTTGGAAGATCCGTGAAACTCAATCAAAAAGACTTATGTTGGAGATAATACGAACAATCTATCGGTGACATTTGATTTCTGAAGACAGTGGCAGAGTTGTAAGTGTAAGCCTAAGAATATTTTCCTGGAACTAACCCCATTGAATAGATTCTGAGAAGACCTGTTTAGGAAGAGTTACATCCTTCTAAGTCCATTGACTTCAGCTAACTTAGAAGAGTATAATTTTGTTTATGCAGTGATGAAAAATGCCATCAATTCGCAGCTGACTCAGGGAAACCCCACAGGGTTTTCAAGGAAAGAGACATTCAGAGGTGGTTTGTCATTGACAGTGTGTGTGTGTGTGTATGTGTGTGTGTGTGTGTGTGTGTGTGTGTGTGTGTGTGTGTGTGTGTGATATGCCATCAAGTCGCTTCTGACCTATGGCAACCCCATGAATGAAAGACCTCCAAAAACATCCTACCATTAACAGACTTGCTCAGATCTTGCAAACTGGAGGATGTGGCTTCTTTCAAGCCATCTCATTTCGGTTTCCTCTTTTCCTACTGCCTTCTACTTTCCCTAGAATTATTGACTTTTCCAGAGAATCTTGTCTTCTCATGATGTGGCCAAAGAACACTAGCCTCTTTTCTGTCATTTTAGCTTCTGGGGAGAATTTGGGCTCGATGTGATCTAGAACCCACTTATTTGTCTTCTTGGCCATCCATGGTATCCCCAAAACTGTCCTTCAGCACCACATTTCAAATGAATCAATTTTCTTCCTGTCAGCTTTCTTCATTGTTCAACTTTCACATCCATACATGGTAATGGGGAATACCATTGCTTGGCTCCCAAAGAGACATTTTTATCTTTAAGAATCTTTTCTACTTCTCTCACAGCTGCTCCTCCAAGTCTTAATCTCCTCATTGACGGCCTTAGACTTAGACTTCCTTGGATGTCTCCCATCCAAATACTAGTCAGGGCCAACCCTGTTTAGCAGCCGAGACCTGATGAGACTGGCGTAGCCTAAGTATCCAGGTCAGAGTGGGCTGCTCAGGACTACAGAATGAACAAACGGAACGGAATGAAATTCAAACCAACTCAAGTGAGGTTGCATTTCCCTGGGAAATCCACAGTAAACCCAATGCAACTTGTTTGAAGAATGAGGGCCTTGATTTTGGTGCTCTCCGAAGAGTTGTTGTGTTTACAAAGCATACAGCAAGGAGAACTCTGTTTTTAATTTTTTTTTAAAGAGAGGTGTGTGTGAATTTTGCAAACACCTGATTTTGAACCATCTGTTAAAAACTGGCTCAGATTCACGGCTTCTCGACTGAGATTTGGTTGAGTGATCCAAAAAGGTACATTCCAATTTAGATGACACGGGTCATGTCCCATGACATTGTCTTCTGTGGTGTTCAGTATGCAAATGTAATGTGGTTTGAAGTCATTCAGTGAAGAGGATGCAAAATGATTGAGATGGAAAATGTGTGTGTGGGGGGGAACCCTGCTACTTAATACAAGTGATAGGCTTGTCATTTGCCCTGTAGCAGTGGGCAACCTCCCACTCTAAATCTCCCAGCCTCAATAATTTGAGGAGCAGGAGAAAAATGGAGAGGAAATGTTGCTGCTGGTGACCCTCTGGGAATTTCTCTTAGTCTCTATGGTCTTTGCCATAGAGATCAGAAATTCCTACAGCATCACCCACCACAAGTGATGTCACACCTTCCTGAAACTGCATCCTTCCTGAGCACTACACCCCAAATCTCCAATCTTTTGCAGACACAAGGCTAGGAACCCTAAATTATTGATAGATGTGAGGCCGGAAGGATGAAACAGAAAATGATATTCAATGGGGAAAAGCTAAGTACAGAAGATGGCATTACACTACCACCAGGAAAACTGAGGGGGCTGCCTAGAGCAATCTCAAATCTGCTGCCAGGCAATGGAAGGGATGGTGTAGTGGTTAAGAGTGTGGGACTCTAATCTGGAGAACCGGGTTTGATTCCTCACTCCTCCACTTGAAGCCAGTTTACCATAACTGGGCTGAGAGGGCTCCCCATGGCCACCCCATCCATCTGTTCATAGAATTCGTTATCCCATTGGAAGTAACTGGTTGTCAGACAATGATGGAATAAGGCTGTTACATCCTCTGGGAAAATCTACTTAATAAGTGCAATAGTGTCTTTTACTGGAATCTTGGTAAACCGGGATATAACATCAAGACTAACAAGTATGTCTTGTGGATTGAGTTTCAGATAACTGATTTTGTTGATGAAATCTGCTGAATCTTTGATGTAAGACGAGGTTTTCCCGATGTGGTCCTGCAGGGAGCCCTCTCAGCCCAGTTATAGCAAACTTCTACATGGAACATTTTGAAAAAAACAGCTCTAGAATCAGCACCCCACAAACCTAGTGTATGGTTCCGGTTTGTGGATGATACATTTATCATTTGGAGCCATGGGGAGGAAGAATTGATGGGGCTTTTGAATCATCTCAACAACATCCACCTGAACATACAATTCACAATGGAGAAAGAAATCGAGGGAAAACTCCCATTTCTGGATACCATGGTCATCCGCAAAGCAAATTTTCAGTTAGGTCACAAGGTCTACAGGAAACCAACTCACACTGATCGGTACTTACACAAAAACTCCAATCACCACCCCCGACAGAAAAGAGGCATAATGAAAACATTAGTGGATCGTGCAAGACGGATATGTGAGCCGCACTTTCTCAATGAGGAAATTAATCATCTAAACCACGCACTTCAGGCAAATGGCTACTCCAGAAATGAAATCCGAAGAGCAATCAAACCCAGGATGAATCAAACAACCAAGGAAAAATAGTCTCCTACAGGAAAAGTGTTTTTGCCATATATCAAAGGAATTACTGATCAGATGGGAAAGCTTATGAAAAAGCATAACCTTCAAGCAGTATTCAGACCCACCCGAAAAATACAACAGATGCTACGATCAGCAAAAGACAGTAGAGATCCCTTCACCTCTGCAGGAGTATACTGTATACCCTGCAGCTGTGGACAAGTTTACATCAGGACCACAAAGCGTAGCATCCAGACAAGAATAAAAGAACATGAAAGACACTGCAGACTTGGACAACCTGAAAAATCAGCAGTGGCTGAACATAGCCTAACTCAAACAGGGCACAGTATCTTATTCCAGGACACCAAAATACTGGACAACACTTCCAACTACTTTGTCAGACTGCACAGGGAAGCCATTGAAATTCACAAGCATAAGCAAAACTTCAACAGGAAAGAAGAAACCTTAAGAATGAACAGAGCATGGTTTCCAGTTCTGAAAAAAACCAGGCTAACAAAAAACTCTATACCCAACAATAGCCCTGCAGAGAAGATTAGCACGTCAAGTACCAATCCATATGCAAAAGAACCTCCTCAGGATACAGTGAAGCCTCCCACCATTAGCATTCCACACCCTGGGAAACTCTTACAGGATGACTCAGCTCAACCCCACCCCTCCTGAGTAGATATAAATGACCTGCCAACATCTTTTCCACACTGTGACACTGAGATATCTCTGTCTTTTTGTGCTACACCTCTGAAGATGCCAGCCACAGCTGCTGGTGAAACGTCAGGAACTACAATGCCAAGACCACGGCAATACAGCCTGGAAAACCCACAACAACCAGGTTTCTTAATTTCCTCTTTGCCTCCCGAAGGCACTTTCAGTTTCACCTCCCCTTCTAAGAGGTGAAGAGGAAATTAACAAACCTTCTGAGCTGCGGTCTGTAGAGAGGGGAAATTGAACGAGCCCTCTGATCTATTTTAAAACTCAGCTTCCCAGCTAACATTGTGACTCCCTTCACATGCTCCTCCTCCTATAATTTATCTCTTGTATCTTAGCTCTAATTTGAGGCCATTTCCCCCTCAGTTTCTCAGGGGTGGGAAATTGGGTTGGGGCTAGTGATTGTCCAGCCTGGGCAGGCCTATGCAAAATGCTTAAGAATGAAAATTACTTACCCTCACCTTTCTCCCCACCCCGGCGCATGAATCACATATCTAGGGTTTTCCTTCTGACTGTAAAATTTGTCTCTTTGCAATCAAGAGGCAAACTCTAATAGTAAAGAGAGAGAATATGCACCCCCCCTCAGTGACAGTGGTTGGTTCTGTCCCATCTTTGCACAAGGGATGGAAAGATGACTGTCTTGAGCAGCAGGTCATGTAGAGACACACCAGGTGGCCTCCCTTGTGGGTGAGAACACAGGGGCCTCTGATGATTGAATTGATTCAGTTGACTCACAGCCCAAAGTTTGATGATTTATCTGAAATAAGATCTCATTGTCCTGTCAAAATCATGAGGTTGTGACAGATTATCTGAAATCATGCGATCTGGCTATGGTCATCGTTGCTTTGATCATACCCAGATTAGACTGCTGCAGTGTGCTGTGTGGGGGGCTGCTCTTGGAGACTGTTCAAAATGCGGACTCTTATTTTCTTAGAAGCCCTAAGTGGTTTACGGCCAAGGTTCATAAAGCACTACTTGGTGCCCTGTACTCCTTAAGTCTCATTACTAGTCTTTGTGCAGATAACCAGGGAAGGAGTTCCTTTACCTCGACATTTGGTCTCCCTTCTCACTGTTGCTCACCCGATCTTTTGAGATTTTAGCACCAGAAGAAAGCCACTCAGGCTTTGGGGACTATGCTGCAGATTTCTCCTTTCCCTTTCTTCTTAGCTTCTTTGTCAGGTATTGATTTTGCTCCTAGCCAAAGGGTAATGTTCAGCTGATTATTTATTGTGGCTGCTTTTCATCACGTAAACTGCCTTGGAATCCTTGGCAATCTCAAGGCACAAAACTTGCAAGAAAGGAAGACAGAAATTAGGGTTTTCTGAAGCCAAGCCTTGGCTAGCATAGAGGGAGATTTTTGAACACTTCTGAGCAATCACCAGCAATAGGAAAGGAACCACCCGTGGAGAATCTGGGGAAGTGATGACGGCAAGGTTTCATCACTGCTGAAATTGCTGGCTTTCAAGTTGAGAATTCATCCCGTCCTTATGGCGGGTGCAGTGGAATGTTCTGGAAAATTTCAAAGTTGTTGAAAAAAACACCCAAAACATTTACCTAGTTCCTGAAATATTTTGAAGTGAATGGGATTTGACAAAGTTTCTTTCTTACTTCATACTTAACAAAAGGTGTTTTGAAGCACTTTGTAAGTTTGCATCTTTAAAATGCATGGCATTTTTAATTTTTTTTAAAGAAGAAGAAGAAGAAATCCCCAAGAGATAACATTTTGGGAAAGAGTTTAAAACTGTTAGTGGAAGTATTTGATGTACTTTTTCCTCTACTGCGCAACTCCCTTGGCCCTGTTGTGTCTCTTACTTGGCACTTTGAAGTTGTGGTTGTTGCAAAATATGCCATGTTGACTGCTTTTTCTCTTTCCCCCTCTTAAATCGATACCACAGGCTCACAGACTTTATTTTATAATTGGCAATTACAGTTTGCCTTCATATCTAGATACTGAGTTACATGCCACCATTCTTTGCAGAGGAAGAAGAATTAACATACACTCTATGGTTGCCAACTGTGGGTCTGGAAATTCCTGGAGATATGGAGTGCCTGAGGAGGGTGAGGTTTGGGGAGGGGAAGGACCAAAGCAGAGTGTACAATCCTTGGGTCCACCATTCAAAGCAACAATTTTCTGCAGGGGAACTGATGTCAGTTGTCTAGAGATCAGTTGTATTATGAGGAAATTGCCAAGCCCCTCCTGGAGATTGGCAACCCCTAGAAGCTGAGGGTTAACTATTACTGTTTGGCATACACAAGAGTATTGTTTAGTGGTTAGAGTGTTTGACTAGGGTCTGGGAGACCCAAGTTCAAATCTCTATCCTACCATGGTGACCTTAGGCTAGTTAAACAGGAGCAGGATGTTTGTTTATATCATTTTACGGTCAACAACCATTAAGAATCATCACAAATGGTTACAATGCTCCCCCAAACAGGAAAGACATTAAATTTCCAATATATAAAATATAGAATACAATAAATATATCACAAGGTTTAAAGTAGACATTGTGTGTGTTATGTGCCGTCAAGTCGCCTCTGACCTATGGCAACCTTATGAATGAAAGACCTCAGAAACACCTGATCATTAACAGACTCGGGCCCTTTTCACACTGTTTATCAGCCACAGAACATGGCACTGAGCTCTCGGAATGACAGTGTCTTCCTGGCACAGTTTTACGTGAAAACTGCTGTTCTCTCGTGAAATCACACCAGGAAGACGCTATCGTTCTGGGAGCTCGATGCCATGTTCCATGGGCAGTAAGCAGTGTGAAAACGGCCTTGCTCAGATCTTGCAAACTGGAGGATGTGGCTTCTTTTATTGAGTCCAGCCACCTTGTTTTCGGTCTTCCTCTTTTTCCACTGCCTTTCACTTTCCCTAGCATTATTGACTTTTCCAGAGAATCTTGTCTTTTCATACTGTCTGACGAGGAAGGTGTAGATCATCTGATGTATGTCAGCCATGACAGCTACAGCCTCCTTCCCGGTCAGAGAGGACCACCACAACTACTTGCAATTCTTACCTTGAGAACCCTATGATGAAACAATCGTAAAAAACACATCAAAATGTTAAAATTGTTAACATCATACTTAAAGGGAGGAAAAACAGATCTCTATGTATAAAGTTATTGCTTACTGCAAAATCACGTAAACACAAAACTTGGCTATAAGCCTGGTGATGGTTGAGTTTTCATCTATTAAAAGTTTCTTCAAGCAAGCCTTATTAGCAAAAAACTGTTGGTCTATCAAGAAGGGGAGAAATAATCTTATGGCTGGTTAAACTTGCTCAACCGTACCTACCTCACAGGGTAGTTGTGAAGAAAAAATAGAAGAAAGGAATACAGTATAAACTGCTTTGAGTCTCCACTGGGGATAAGGTCATGGTATAGTAGAAGCAAATGAAATAAATAAATAAAACACACACACTACGACCTCAAAACTTTAAAAAAAAGATTTCATTTAATATTTAATCCTACCTTTCTTCCATCATGAAAATCAAGGCAGTCTACTGCGGGAGAGGGTTCCCCAAAGAATGTCTTGTCCAAGCATTCACCAGATTTACATAACATTGGCAACCATTGTCCATTGTACACCTTTCAGCAATGCCCTTGAATATAATCTCTTTTCTGCTATTAAACTATCATCGGATAGCTGCAGAAGACAGTGGCTAAGGACCAAGCTACAAGTGACGAATGACACTTGCCTGGCAAGTGAACAGACTCAGGGCCAAGCTACACATGACGAATGACACTTGAACGGCAAGTGGATTGAGTGGAGGGCAAGTGAACAGGGAGAAATACACTTGCCGTTCAAGTGTCATTCGTCATGTGTAGCTTGGCCCTCATATGTATTCCTCCCTGTTCACTTGCCATTCACTTGCGCTCCACTTGATCAAATGGAGTGCAAGTGAATGGCAAGTGAACAGGGAGGAATACACGTGAGTCTATTCATTTGCCAGGCAAGTGCCATTTGTCACTTGTAGCTTGGCCCTAAGTCAGCATGACATTCACTTCCACTCCAATTTGGCTCCAAATCCCAAGAGCAATTTGAGAGACCAAATCTGGAACCTGCAGAGTCTGGTGGATTGTAGTTCCGGCCTAGAAATTACTTGCTTTGGGATGAATGTCCAAGGCCTCATGGACCCCATGTTGAGCCACACTGTGCTTGTAAGAGGAGCCTAGGAGAGCCAAAGGGCACCCTTGGGCTATTCTAGGCTGTACCTTGCTACTTGGAAAGCTCAGTGTTGGTTGGGGTCTCTTGGGAATGTGGGCTTTTGCATGTGGATGGTTTGTGTTTGTTCTATTTGTGCTAAGTCCTGCATTTTAGAGCTGAACTGAATAATTCATTCCCTAGAGTGGGCACATCAAAATTAGCCCCTTTGAGGTCTGCAAGCACTTCTGTGCTCCATAATAGAAGTAGGGATGGACCGAAATATGAACCAAAGTTTATCATGAACTGGGGTGGTTCATGGTTCACGAACTGGTAGTTCATGGGAGCTCATTTCTTACGAACTGTGATGAATTTTAGCCTGGTTCGTTTGGTGTGTATTTTGGTTCATCACTGTAGACAGCCTGGCGCTGATCAATCAGTTTCCTAGGCAACAGGGGGGAATGGGCTCTCTGCAGACTTTCTGCTGACCCGGAAGTGAGGTTTTCACGAACTGAACAAACTGGTTTGCAAACCGGGGCAAGTTCACGAAAGTTTGTAGTTCATGGTTCGTAAAATGTGACGAACCATAAACAGCATGGTTTGGAATTTTCCCAGTCCCGTGCCCATCTCTACTCTTTAAGGCTAACTGGAAGCATTCAGGGAAGGACTGTGGCTCAGTGGTCGAGCATCTGCTTTGCATGCAGAAGGTCCCAAGTTCAATCCCAGCATCTCCGATCAGCAGGACCAGATAGTGGATGATATGAATGACCTCTGCCTGAGATCCTGTAGAGCTGCTACTAGTAAGAGCAGATAAGACTGACCTTAACAGACAAGATTCTGACTCAGTATAAGGAAGCTTCAATTAGGGAAGAACAGTGGCTCAGTTGAAAGGATCGTGTAAGAGGTGATGTGAAAGACCTCCACCCGAGACCCTGGAAAGCTGTTGTCACTCAAAGAAGACAATACTGACCTTGATAAACCAACAGTCTGATTTATTACAAGGCAGCTTCAAGTGTTCATGTGTTTTCCTTAGCATTACCAGCACCCAGCTTTGAATTAGGGACTATATAACATTTCTCACCCTTGCAGTTTTGAAAAAAAAAATCTGATGTTGCTTTTGCCTCACTCTTATGCGCATCAGTGCTCTGATTCTTTAATGGATTATACTTTTGATTCAATGTTTTTAGCCGACCAGAAGGCTTGGATGTGTGGCAACCCTTCTATAGCTTGCAGCAGCTGTTCTAAGGAGATTCTCTTTTATCCAATCCCAGGCTAAAGTTCATATCTACACAGATTTCTGCTGCTGTCTGTGATTTACAATTGAGTCTGCTGCATACACATGCAATATGCACCGTGATTGAGAGCAGTTAGCCTGCACAACATACAGAAGGGCAAGAGAGTCAGAAAGGTAAACCACATACACAAAACCCAGACACAGTGTATCTATGCAAACATGATTGGAAAATTCGACCTTCTTAATGGGTCTGTTCCCCCCCCCCTTTCTGAAGTATTGAGGGCCAAGATGGTAGAGTGCTTAAGGTATTTTATTAAGAACTGGGAGACCTGGGTTCGAATCCCTGCTGTGCCAGGGAAGCTCTTCGGGACACCCTTGAGCCCATCACAATCTCTCCACCTAACCTATTTCACATGGTGGTGAAGGTTACACAGAGAAGGAGAGAATGATGTTGGAAGCCACTTTGTGTCCTGATTAGAGAGAAGAGCAGGACACAAATAAAAAGGGAAAGTATTGGCTAGACTGGAATCTGTGACCACGATAATATAACACACCCTACTGATCAGGCCACTCTTTGATTTATTTATTTGATCTTGATGATTCAAGCTGCCCAGGCTGGCTATGCCCTATGAATATCCAAGCTGAACAACAACAAAACAATTGTGTGTGTGCGTTTGTGGGAAGCTTGAACACATCAGCTAGAAATATCAACGTGATAGCTTTTCCTGGGGACTTGCATTGAAAGTAATAAATGAGACATAGTCCATTAGGCAGGAACAAATTTTCTTCCCATTTTTTTATCTTTATTTAATTGAATCTTTAATTAGTATAAATATGAATTTAATTTTTGGGATCTGTTCAGTACATTTAGCAACAAGGCTTTGGTGGTTGGCCGGGTCCCAAGAGCTGTTTATGCAGACCCAGACAAGGAGGCCTGTCCTTCGTGCCCCCTTTGGTGTGCTAATCGAAGGGAACAGGTCATCTAGCATTAGCGAAGGAGTAACTTAGCATTTGCACTGGGCTGAATCTTGCCAGACCATGCACATATTGGAGCTGGTAGACAGGGGCTCCTTTCACGTTGATGAATGGCTTTTTTCAAGCGTTCTGCTCCCTAGTTATGAGAAGGGTGACCCGGTCAGGAGACGACTTTATGAAGCTATAAAAAATGTATGTCACTTCGGACTCTCTAATGTCATGGAGGGAAGAAGCAAAAAAAAAAAAAAACCAGAGAGGGAGAAAGAAAGGAAAGAAAGGAGAAAGGAAAAGAAAATCGCACCCACCTCCAAAAGGGCGAATGAGCCAATAAGGTGGGATGCGGAAAGTATCTGTCATTTTTTTCCCCCTGCAGATGCAATATGTACGTGAAGTTTCTGGAGCAGGCAGCGAGTTTGCAGATATTATTGCCGATTCTGCAGAACAAAAGCGGCAACCAGTACAAGGGACTCACTTGCAAGGAATTTGTGTTGCAGTTCCCCAAATAGCTTGGTGATGAATAACGCAGTCAAAGGAAGAGTTACACCCCCATAAAAGCCTATTGATTTCAATAAACTTTGAAGGGGAGTAACTTGGCTTAAGATGTCAATGAATGGCTTCTGATAGCTTTTCACTAGTGGTACAGCTCACTTTGATGGGGAACTAGTGAATGTCTTTGAAAAAGCTTGTTTCAGGTGGGTAGCCATGTTGGTCTGTAGTAGAAGAGCAAGATTCGGATCCAGTAGCACTAGAGATGGGCACGAACCAAAATACGAACCAAAGTTCGGCACGAACAAGGTCAGTTCGTGGTTCATGAACCGGTGGTTCGTCGGAGCCCATTTCTGACGAACCACCACAAACTTTAGGCTGGTTTGTTTGGTTTGTTTTTTGGTTCATCACTGCAGACAGCCTGTTGTTGATCAATTGGTTTCCTAGGCAACAGGGGATGGACTTTCTGCAGACCTTCTGCTGACCCAAAAGTGGCCTTCTGCTGGCCCAGAAGTGGCCTTCTGCTGACCCGAAAGTGACAATTTGCTGACCTGGATGTGACGTTTTCATGAACCAAACGAACCGGTTTGCAGGTTCGTGAAAGTTCGTGGTTCATGAAATGCCATGAACCACGAACTGCATGGTTTGTTTTTCCCCCCGGTTCATGCCCATCTTTAAGTAGCACCTTGAAGACCAACTAGATTTCCAGGGTATGAGCTTTTGAGAATCAAAGTTCTCTTCTTTAGAGAAGTGGATGTTTAATTATTAGTCCCTTCTTTTGCATTTGGTAAGAAAAGTTATATCACTCTGTACCTGTGCAAGCTTTTTTTTGTAAGATTAATGAATTTTCACTCCAGGCTGCAGAATGTGGTACTTTCTATGAAGATAGTTTCAGGTGAGTAGCTGTGTTAGTCTATAGTAGAAGAGGAAGATTTGGGCCCATTAGCACCTTAAAGACAAATTAAATTTCCAGGGTACAAGCTTTCGAGAGTCAAAGCCTTTTTCATCAGAAAGCCGATTGCCATGTAAGAGGGATGTTTGTCAACCATCTCTGAAATCAAGACTTAAAACATTCCACCAATTTGAGATTTAATAAACAAGGCCCTTGTTCTTTAACATTTAAGCAATGTTGTCAAAATGTGCACAATTTATTCTTTTTTTCCCTTCCCCATATTCTTTTTTCTTCTTTGTTGTTGTCCTGATCTGTAACCACGGGACACTTAACTTGCTGTTGCAAACACTGAAAAAGAAAGGATTTAGAAGGGTTTTTTAAAAAGTTAATTGTCTTTGTTCCTTTTCAGGGAGAAAAACAGTTGTAATTGCAAGTTATTTTGAGTGGCTCCATTGTGAGAGAGGCAATAAAAAGACAGAAAAGGCTATGATTATCCAAAATCAAGCCTAGAGCAGCCCATCATTACAAGGCTTGCAATGACGGCATCGCTGTGCTTGCGCAGAGATATTAGCAGATAAGGATCATAATATTGGAGGGGATTCCAAAGGTGATGTTAGTCCTTACCATACACAAGCAAAGTTCCCAAGGCTTTAGGCAGATTTGATACATCATCAGCCCACAACATGTACTAGAGGGTTCCACCCCTGCAAGGCTAGGGCTAGCATGGTCCCACAAGTAATGCACAACAGTGCCCTTGCAGTACCAATACTGCAGACAAGCAACTCCTGGTGGTCCCCGGCCCAAAGGACATCCGTCTGGCCTCAACCAGGGCCAGTTTAGTTTCGTTCGTTTCGTTTGTTCGGTGTTTAACCCGCCCTCCTCACAAGTGGGCTCAGGATGGGGTACAACAGTCATAAAATACAATTGTATAGCAGATTCTACAATAAAATCCAGCAATTAAATTATATATACACAAAAACCTGATATAGTTGGCTACGCTTTCCTGCCCCCAGCATACAAAGAGGAGGTAGACAGGCATACAAGCTGTACTCGAATACTGGAGACCGGTGGGAGGCTCAGTGATGGTCCTGACACTGGCCTCAGCCGTAAGCCTGGTGGAACATCTCCGTCTTGCAGGCCTGCCGAAATGATACAAGATCCTGGCAGGCCCGAGTGTCCTCTGACAGAGAGTTCCACCAGGTTGGGGCCAGGACCGAAAAGGCCCTGGCCCTGGTCAAGGCCAAACGAGCCTCCCTAGGGCTAGGTATCACCAGTAAGTTCTTACCCACTGAATGAAGCGCTCTCCGGGGCACATACAGGGAGAGATGGTCCCTCAGGTATGCTGGTCCCAATCCGTTTAGGGTTTAAAGGTTAAAACCGATACCTTGAAATGGATCCAGAATTCCACAGGGAGCCAGTGAAGCTGCTGTAGGATTGGTGTAATATGTGTCCTGCTTTTTCTGCCCTGCCCCCAGCCTGGTAGAACGCTCTCCCGCTGGGGATCTGGGCCCTGCGGGACCTGTTACAGTTCCGCAGGGCCTGTAAAACATCGATGTTCCACCGGGTCTTTGGCTGAGTGCCAGAGGGTGTCCCCCTTCTTCCATCTAAGACCACCACTTTCTCTGGGGCTGCCCTTGGCCATCTACTATGCCCATATACGGACTCCCAAATATTTATTTAAATAACCTATGCCTGGACTATTTTAATGACTTTTTAAAGATTATTATTGATTTTATGCCTTTGTGATTAATTCACTGTGTTTTATGAATGTTGTTAGCCGCCCTGAGCCCATTTAGGGGGAGGGCGTGGTATAAATCAAATCAAATAAATAAAATAAATATCCAAGGGTAGGGGAAAACCTCAGCCTTACTGGGCAGCTGATTGGTGGCATCCCTGAAAGACCCTGGAGCAGAAGGGTGCAAAATGGACCTTGAGCTTGTTTGGAGGTTCTAGCAGGGGAGCACAGCTATCGTATACCCTTGACTTAAGAACGGTACACTTCTTCTATCTGGGATGGTCGTCCTCTTCCACCAAGTGCGCAGCTTCGGGAGGGATGCACATGGAGCAGTGAGGGAGGGAGGGGACACCCGCCTAGCCAGCCAGATCAGCTGAATCAGCCCTGGCGATCAATGGGGTGACAGATGTCGCAGAGAGGACTGGTGCGTCCCAGCTGAAGACTGCTCCCCACTGCTGGCATTGGTGGCTGCATAGCCCTGTCCCTGCAACTGGGAAATGGCTGGCAAACTGGCGGGCTCCTAGACTTTTGCAAGGCTTTGCTGTTGCGGTGGTTGTTTTCTCCTCCACCGCTGAGGGCTTTTATTTTATTTTTTTAAATTAGCAATTGTATAGTGTTACATTGATAAAAAGTAAAGCCAAGTCTGTGCAAGTCAATTTCACCAGTTCAGTTCCCACACTGCAGCATTTTTTCCGTGACGGTCTGCATCAGATTTGTAGCCATGAGGAGTCACTCCGGCCACTATGAGTCCTTTCCATGGCTTTCCTGGGAGCACTTATTATACTATGGCTTTTAAAAAAAAACCCACTTCACAATCTGCTGTTTTCCCGTGCACACACTTTATTCCATTTTTGGGTGTTCTACCCTGTCCCCCCCCTGCACCCCTATCCCCTGCCAGCCCACTTCATTGTGATTGGTTACTCTCATCTAGCCAGCCACCCCCTCTCCCCTCCTTTCCATTCTTCCCCGCTCCCTTCCTTCCTTTTTAATTTTTTTTTTTTTAAAGTCCAGCACTGGATCGATGAATCGCTGGTTCGAAAGCACAGGGGGGACTTCCCTTTTTATTCTTTTTGCTTTGGCACAGGTAGGAATATTGTATAGGGAGCTAAATATCAGGGTATCAAAAATAAAGATTTTAATATTGAGTTTTAGAGAGGTGTGAGCAGCCACTCACAAACCAATTCAATGCCTTTCGGCATGACCAGGGCAAGTGAAGAGTTAGGTCCTGTGTAGAAGGGGCTTAAGTCTCTACCTCCTTCAATCTATATCTCTATAATGGAAGGAGCTAAAGACGTACTTTTTAAAAAAAACAGCAGCTGGGAATTCAGACAACCTGGTAACCAGAAGCCAGCCCGCCCATCCATCTTTTCCTGTCTATAGGGAGGCTTTGCTCTCTCTGATGCCCCTGTTGAGTTAACAAAGAAAGAAGGGGGGGGACCCAAAACTCAACCTCAAATATACTGAAGATGATACAAAGGTCAAGCTAAGCAAATAAAATATATATTCAAAATAAATATTTATTATGCAATGTACACAATAGTCAAAATGAAAACATAGGGCCTGAATGTCAGGTTTCATAAAAAATCACAGCAAGCTTTATATAAAACTGTAACATTTTCCAAATATAGTTGTTAAACATGTCAAATGACCAACACAAGACCATATGCATTTTGGCCCCGGTGTATGGTCTTGTGTTGAGCATTTGACATATTTATCTACTGTACTTGGAAAACGTTATGGCTTATATAAAGCTTGCTCTGAATCTTTATGCAGCCTGGTATTCAGGCCTATGTTTTTAATTGTATAACTGTGTACACTACATAATAAATATTTATTTTGAATATTTATTTACTTAGCTTGACCATAGTAGCATCTTCGCCACTGTTGGATCGCCAACTCTTGGTTGGGAAATTCCTATAGATTTGGGTGTGGAGGCTGGAGAGGGAGGAGTTTGGTGAGGGGAGGGACCTCGATGGGGCATGTTGCCATGGAGTCCATCCTCCAAAGCAGCCATTTTCTTCAGGGGAACTTTCCTTGGTAACCTGGGGATCAGTTGTAATTTGGGGAGATCTCCAGGTCCCTCCTGGTCATTAGCAACCCTATAACAACAACAGCATTTGATTAATATACTGCCCTTCTGGATGACTTAATATCCACTTGGAGCAGTTTACAAAGTATGTTATAATTATACCCACAACAAAACACCCTGTGAGGTGGGTGGAACTGAGAGAGCTCTGAGAGAGCTGACCCAAGGTCACCCAGCTGGCTTCAAGTGGAGGAGTGGAGAATCAAACCCAGTTCTCCAGATTAGAGTCCCACACTCTTAACCACCACACCAAACTGGCTCTCCTATGCCAGCAGCAAAGAGAAACTTGCAGTGGGGACAATGCTGGTATGAGCCAATCACCAAATCTGTTCAGTTTGGCACTGAAAACTTGATTATAAGGTTTGCATTGAGTTTTAGCAAAACTGCACACACATGGAAATGCTGCCAATGTAAATAGGTTGGCAGCCATTAATATCACTAAGGACTACTTAGACAAACACTGAACAGGATATTTTAAACACAGCATTTATTTACAATTGATTGATTTTATTTGTGAGTGATTTTGCCTTTTTAAACAATTGCCAGTCGAGTGGAGCTCTGGGTTAGGAAGGATGGTGGAAATCAACTGGGCCATGTGAGAATGTATGTGCGGAAGGTCAACTGCACTGTACTGTACTGCACTATTTGTCAGGAATATGTTGAAACAGCTCATTGAAGTGCCACAAACAAGTCAATGACCAGATGTGTAGTCTATCAAAAATTTGGCTGCCTGATTGCAACCAGCGAACAGGACATGAGACAACAGATGGATGTGTGATCATCTCTAATTTGTGTGCATGTGTGCGTGCGCATGCACATATCTCCTACTTGGGTTGCCAGGTCCCTTCACCCTCCCATTGGGGGGGGGGACATGGCACTTACTTGGGGAACTTTCCAGAAGTGATGTCATCATGTGCATGCTCCCACCCTTCGCAGGGGTCAATTTGGAAGTGATGTCATCGCTTAAATAAGTGACATTATGACGGCTGGTAGGAGTACTCCCTGGGCCTTTTCCCACCACTGGCTTGAGGGGGAGGGAGAGATGCTTGGAGCAGGGGATCCTGCCTCCACCAGAGGATATGGCCACCCTACTCCTGCCTTCTGTTATAAGGAAAATTTAGGAAGATCCTCTAGGTTCCACAACAAAGAGTTCACTTATGAAAAAACTCATTGGGCTTTATTTAAATATATACAACTTGGACTTAGCCTATTTCCACACACGTTGAATAATGTACTTTCAATGCACTTTAGCAATCCTTTGGAAGTGAATTTTTTGCCCCACATGTGGAAAAGCAGTTCCAAATGTTCACTAAAGAGTATTGAAAGCGGATTATCCAAGGAAGCAGGAGGTCCTAACTGCAACAACTCCAGCAGTCATCTTAATATGGTTCTTCTTCCCAGACTCAACCAAGAAGAAGATAACTTCTCCTCCAAATATTAATTCTTTCTTAACTTTATTAGTCTTTGCAATTCTCTAGCACACCTTCTATTATGGAAGTCAAAGTTGTCTGCTTGGCTTTTCAAGGAGGTCTTGTGCCCAAGTACTGATCAGACTCATATCTGCTTCACTACAGCAAGATTGGTGCATTATTTGCACTCAAACCATATCTTGAGACTAGGGCTGCCAGCCCTTCTGCTTTGGTGTGAGGCCTCCCTCTCACAGCTTCATTTGCATGCTACTGCTTGGAGTAGCAATAGGAGAAAAATAAAAAAAGCAATGCCAGCTGTGATGTGATGTCACTTCTAGAAATGAGAAAGGGTAGCTCTAGGAATTACCAGAAACTTGATGGTTTTACCATAGAGTTTCTGGTGATTCCTAAACCTTCTCTACATCTCTTCCAGGTTTCACTCAGAAGATGTGACATAGCAAATATTGTCTAACCCCACCCCCATTCCCCCACTCCTAACCCTCCCAACAGTTGCCAAGAACACTACTTGGGACATTACCTTTAGCCACTTCTTACGCTTCAGATTCAAAAGACAATGAAGGAAAGCCTGCAACTGATAGCCAAAGATAAGAGCCGTCAGAACTATTGGTGGATGCTAGACATGAGTTCAAGGTGGCGGTTAGAAAGGAGTTTGCTTCCCCGCCCATTCTGAGAGCCACAGCTTTCTATCCACTGGCTAACTCTGGCTTTTAAAAGCACGCACTTTTAAAATAAAGAATTAGAGATGTAACCCACTCAAGGTGGCCCTGACTTTTAGTATGCAGAACAGCTTGAGAGAGAAGCACTACAAAAAGCAAAAGTCGTTTTGAAAGGAGGCTTTCATCTATTATTTTATAAAGCATTGAAAAGAATAAAAAAGTAAAAAGGTTGCCAGGTATGGTTGGCCCCGTGCCTTTGGTTGAATACTCTGGAGTTTAAAGATACAGCCATGTAGATTTTTTTTTTAAGCAAACGCAGTCCTCTCTAGATCCATAATTTAGCATTCATTGAATTTCCCCCACTTCTTTTCCGGCTTTGATATGCATATTTCGGCACATTCCCAGCTTTCTTCCACCACCCCTTAGAAATGTAGCACATTTTTGTAACTGATGTTAAAATGTTAATTTGCACAAGGTAAGAGGCCTGGGGGATTAAGGTCAGAAGCCCCGTCTTTATTAGGGTTTCAATTAGTTGCGCCAGAGCTTGGGAATGCCCAGCATTCAGATCCTGATGTCAGCTGAGCAGGGGGGGGGGGGGGAACCCAAGAGAGCTGCAAAGTTTGCTTTTCTGTTTCCTCTGTTTCTACCTGACATAGGAACAATTCACAGGCATTTCCAGAACTGATCGAGGGCTGCAATTCTATTAAGTCTAGTGAGAAATCAGGGGCTGAAAGTTCATGAATTTTTTAGTGTGGTGGCGGAGAGTGCCCTCAAGTCACATATGACTTACGGCGACCCCTGGTGGGGTTTTCATGGCAAGAAGCTAACAGAGGAGGTTTGCTACTGCCTGCCTTTGCAACCCTTGTCTTTGTTGGCGGTCTCCCATCCAATTACCAACCAAGACCAACCCTGCTTAGCTTCTGAGATCTGACGAGATCAGGCTCACTTGGGCTATCCAGGTCAGGGCACATTTTCAAGTAAAATATAGCAAATAGGGTTTTTTAAAGGATTTTGGGTGCTGAATCCATTTGGGACTTAAGATAAGCTGTGTCTAAAGTGGTTAACCCTTCAAGTGTCAAAATACAATAACTGCAACAAAACAAGTAGCAGTAAAACATAATTCAAAATGCACTGTGTGATCACATCAATTTGAGATTGATGTGATATGAGTATGTGATTATACCTTTAAGTGAGCCCCCAAGAGCTAGTTTCTGTATCACCCTCAAGCTCTGTATAGGAAGGCCCTTACTGAGGGTGACTCTAAATGTTACTTCCGTCACAAGTTCTTCACAGAGTCAACCCAGGCTCCATGTAGACCTGCAGCAGCAGAAATGGGAAAACTCCCCCCCCCACGGAAACACACTTTTTTGCATGGGGAAAAATGCTTGGAAGAAAGGCAGCTGTCCCTCCCGCAGCCGCAGCTTTCTGTGCACTTGAGCTGATAAGCAAGGTGCTTATATAGTGGCTAGAGTTACAGGTCTGGATCTGGGTAACGCAAGCTCTATTCCCCACCCTGTCATGGAGCTTGCTGGGTGACCTTGGGCAGCCCTAGTCTCAAGATATGGTTTGAGTGCAAATAATGCACCAGTCTTCCTGTAGCTAAGCAGATATGGATCCGTACTTGGGCACGAGACCTCCTTGGAAGGCCAACCAGACCTCTTTGACTTCCATAAAAGAAGGTGCGCTAGAGAATTACAAAGACTGATAAAGTTAAGAAACAATTAATATTTGGAGGAGAAGTGATCCTCTTTCTGGTTGAGTCTGGGAAGAAGAACCATAATAAGATGACTGCTGGAGTTGTTGCAGTTAGGGCCTCCAGGGCTGCTTCCACACATGTTGGATAATCCACTTTCAATACTCTTTAGTGAACATTTGAAACTGCTTTTCCATGTGTGGAACAAAAAAATCCACTTCCAAAGGATTGCTAAAGTGCATTGAAAGTGCATTATTCAACGTGTGTGGAAATAGGCTAGGTCTTTTATAGTAAACAATGCAACTAGTGTTTTTAAAGAAGTTAAGGGCTCCAACAAGCTTTATCTATAGCAGGTCATCTTTAAACCGTTCCACTTACAAGTGATGTCTTGTGAAAGTTCTTCCATGTTTTTTTAAAATTTTATTTATTTATTTTCAAATTTCTATTCCGCCCTCCCCACAAGCGGGCTCAGGGCGGATAACAACGTATGAAATGTGTTAGTGACAACCTGTTTCAGTGGAAATAGTTGTGGTGAACTGGGAGGCTTCCCTTCTGTTAAAACATCTGAAGAATGTTGAGAGAAGCAAACAGTGCTTCAGTCAACTCAGTGAAGTTTCTCAGAGGAACTTTGAGACAGAGGGGAAGATCCGGGTTTCTGCTTTATAACTTGTGATCAAATCATAGAATTCTCTGCCTCACAGACAGATTACTAGGATCGCCAACTCCAGGCTGGGAAATTCCTGGAGATTTGGGGAAGGGTGGAGCCTGAAGAGGGTGCTGATTGGGGAGGGGAGGTACTTCAGCAAGGTATAATGCCATAGAGTCCACCCTCCAAGGCAGCCATTTTCTCCAGGGGGACTGATCTCTATAGTTGTAATTTCAGGAGATCTCCAGCCATCCCCTGGGGATTGGCAACCCTATTGTGATGTGCCAAGATAGTAGCCATGTCAGTCTTAACATTGCCAAAGAAAATATCATCACACAGTCTTCATGATAACTATCTTTGACTCCTGGGATGCCACCTTTTCTTTTCCACCTAAACATAGTTGCGCATAATATATATATATATATATTAGCAAGCACAAAAATATCTCTCTGCTTAAGAATTTATTAACAATTTACATAATTGCTTAAGTAATCTGCATAATTGACAGAAAGTTTAATTTGACCCTAGTTCAAATGCAACACTTATGGTTTTAAATTGAAACGGGTATAATTCATTTATGAGAGTAATTAAGCCATAGTGTCTAACAAACACAATGTATGCTGCCCGAGGCCTCTGAGGCCAGAACATGCCATTAGAATGTTTTATTTAAATATGTCAAATCGGTTCATCTGCATAGTTGCCTGCATTAAAATAGATCAAATGTCTAACTTGACCTTTAATTTGCCCCTCTGAAAACAGGGCATAAGGAGGCAAAAAAGGACAGAATTATATGATTTTCCTGCCATGCCTAACCAAAAGAAGAAGAAGAAAAGAAAAGTTGAATGCTTTAAGCGAGTATCCAGATGAGCTTTTAGCTCAATATAAGCACATGAAGCTGCTTTATAAGGAATCTGAAACACTGGTCCATCAAAGTCAGTAGACAGGCATTGTCCACAGCAAGGTACATAGGTAGTCCCCCGTGCAAGCACCGAGTCATTACTGACCCATGGTGGGGGGGGGGGAACACATCACATCACTATGTTTTCTTGGTAGACTTTTTGTTATGAGGTGGTTTGCCATTGCCTTCCCCAGTCATTTACACTTTACCCCCAGGAAACTGGGTACTCATTTTACTGACCTTGGAAGGAAGGAAGGCTGAGTCAACCTTGAGCAGGCTACCTGAACCCGGCTTCCACCAGAATCGAACTCAGGTCGTGAGCAGAGTTTGGGCTGCAGTACTGCAGCTTACCACTCTGCGCCACAGGTCTCTCATTACTGTCCACTGCATGGTCACAGTGAATGACACACTACTGGTCTAGACCAAAGAGTAACAAGAGGTATCCTACAGTTCCGATCAGGTCCCCAAAACAATTGTATCTATCAAAATATCATAACCATATTTAATTGGTATCAAGATCACAAGGGTGCAGATATCCCAAGAGTGATTGTTCTTCTCAACAATTAAATCTGCCTGGTTACAACTGTTAAATGGACCAGAATTCTCCCCACTCAGCATGGCCAGGGATTTTGCTTGCTGGCTAGTTACAAGGAAAATAAGGGTCAAAGCCCTTGGGAGGAGGCGTGACTCAGTGGTAGAGCATCTGCTCAGCATTCCAGAGGTCCCAAGTTCAATCCCCAGCATCTCCAGTTAAATGGATCAGGTAGAAGGTGTTGGGAAAGACTTCAACCTGAGACCCTGGAGAGATGTGGCCAGTCAGAGAAGACAAGACTGACCAAGGGTCTGATTCAGTATAAGGCAGCATCATGGGTTCAAAGCAGTCCCCTTCCCCCATCCATTTTTTCCCCAAAATTGTACACCACCAATGAATAGATGAATTACAGTGCAATCTTAAGCAGAGTTAGTCCAGTCTAAGCCCATTGATTTCAACTCTTTTTAGGATTGCACTGTTAGTGACTGAGCAGTACGGCCAGATTTGGATCCAAGATGGACAACTAGATACTGGGTTCTGATCACTGTCTCCCTCCTCAAGCCTGCTCTGAGCTCTCCCCTAGATTCAGAGGGTGAGGCCCACCGCCTAACCTGCCCAATTTATCTGAAGAATTTCCTAAGGAGGTAAAATTATCAGTTTTGTGTCTTCTCTCCCCTCAGTTTTGTCCGCAAATCAGGGAAGATTCTGGGGCCCTGGGCCAAAATCTGATATGGGGCTCCAGAATCACTGTCATATCCTGCCCGGCCTAACCATGCCTATCCCCTCCCACTGGGGTTTAAGAAAAGAGTGGCCCTTGCCCTATGTGAGATGGGAGGGAACCATTGTTGCCACTGGAAGTTGACCACTGAAGACTTAGAGAGTGGGAAGGTACAAATGGCCACTGCTGTGAAGCCAGCTGCCTGAGCTTCAGATGCTGCCAAGATGGCTGCCCTCCTCTGTCAGGGGTGGGGCCATGGGCAGGGCATGGGGTAGCTGCCCCTGTTGTTCATTGGTTAAGAACACCCCTGGGCACAACAAACCAAGGAGGGAAGCTAAGCTGAGACAGAGTGGGCCAAGATCACCCAGTGAGTAGAGATGGGCATGAACTGAAATATGAACCAAAATTAAGCATGAACCAGGCCGGTTCATGGTTTGCGAATTGCAGTTTGTCAGAGCCCATTTCTGATAAACCACCACGAACATTAGCCTGGTTCGTTTGGTTCATTTTTTGGTTCGTGACTGTAGACAGCCTGGTGCCAATCAATCAGTTTCCTAGGCAACCGGGGATGGACTTCCTGCAGACCTTCTGCTGACCCAGAAGTGACTTTCTGCTGACCCGGAAGTGATGATTTTCTGACCCAGATGTGGCATTTTCATGAACCAAATGAACTGGTTTGCGAACCAGGGGAAGGTTTGTGAAAGTTCGTGGTTTGTGAAATATGATGAACCACATGGTTCGTTTTCCCCCCAGTTCGTGCCCATCTCTACCAGTGAGTCTCATGAGTGAGTGGAAGTCTGAATTCAGGCCCAGGTGCAGTCTGGTCATTTCTCTTACTGGAGTAAGCTGAACCAAGTAGGCCCTGGGTGAGAATGAGTGAAAAGACGAGATCCAACCCCGAGATCCTTAATCTCACTTTCCAAGGTTTCCAGTGGTGAGGAAATGTTTGTTAAATCACATTTGTTGTTATTGATAAAGCTCTGATTCTGAAAGGTCCGAGAATATGAGAGATCCATGAAAAAATTAATGCTCCATCTCTTGGGGTCCAACTTGGGTTGAAAGTAAAAAGTGAAATAATTTTTTAAAAATAAAAGATTATAATGGATGATTCCTTGTTCATAGGATCATTGACACTATCTGTGAGATATAGAAAAACATGCAAACTCCTTACTGACAAAGCTTTGCATTCTTAAGAGGTTTCCAAGGACCCCAAATATCTGAATCCCCCAGTACCTTTGGTTTGTTCTCCTTGAAGGGCAAATCTTTGGAAGGCCCCGCTCTAAGCATAAATGGGTAAAGAATGCCAAACCACGTATCATATAAGCAAGCAACTACATTGTGCTTGTAGGAAAGGTCACATTTAAATGTCAGAAGGGGGTCATGTTTCTGCTATTGCAATGTTAGCGAGTGGGACTATTAAATCTTTTCAGTTAAAAAAAGAACAAGAGTGTTTTTTTTTTTTTACTAGCATTCAGTTACACCTGGATGGAAATCTTTCACTCCAGTTAACTGTGGCCGGAGATAGCTGCATTTATTTGACATTTAGGATGTGTATGGGCAAAAAAATAGAAGGACAAGGGAAAACCACATAATTCCAGGATGGAAATCCTTAGGGTGTGTGTATATATGTGTGTGTTTTGTTTGGCTTTTAAATTTTGTTACTGTTTTCAAATTGGAAGCCTTGAAATTAATTAATGTATTTTTTTAAAAAAAATCTTTGAGTTTTTAAAAAGTTTTTAACCACAAACAACAAAAAAATCACATAAATAACATTTCAAATAGGTTACTCAATACAGATGATAACTATAATGGATGGCACATTGAATGTAATCACTTGTCCACAATAGCAAACATTTCTTAAAGAGTAAAGAGGTCCAAAGAGCAAGCAAGTTTTGACTTTGTTCCACTAGAAGTCAAATAGTCTATAACTGGTACCCAATCTTCCCAGAAGTTTGATTGTAGGTCTGGCAAATCCGTTAATTTACGATTGCATGAAGTTTTTTCCATAAAAAATAAATCCCACAATCTGTCATGCCAAACTGAGATGTTAGGTGCTGCTGGGTTCTTCCACATGGAGGCTATTCTAGTTTTAGCCAATGAAAGTAGAGATGCTACATGCTCTCTAGGAGCAGATGGTAGATCGTTATCCAACCAGAGGTTTAATAAAATTAACTCAGGGCCAAGCTACAAGTGACAAATGACACTTGAACGGCAAGCGTATTTCTCCCTGTTCACTTGCCCTCCACTCAATCCACTTGCCAGGCAAGTGTCTTTCGTCATGTGTAGCTTGGCCCTCAGGCTTTAAAGGAACTTCATACCCAGTAATCAATTTTATTCTGTTTACTACCTCTATCCAAAAAGCTTTGATAACTTTGCATTCCCACCAGCAGTATATTTATTTATTCACATCATTTATGCCTCACCTTTCTCCCCAACGGGAACCCAAAGTGGCTTTCATCATGCTCTTCTTCCTCCATTTTATCCTCACAACAACCCTGTGAGGAAGGTCAAGCTGAAAGTGTGTGACTGGCCCAAGGCCACACAGCAAGCACCCATGGCAGGGCAGAGATGCGAACCCCTGGATCTCCCAGAACCTAGTCCAACATGCTAACCACTATACCTCGTACAGTCAAATCTTGTTAAAAGAGGGATGAAGCATGGTGTGCTGGTAGCTCAGTGGTAAAACATCTGCTTGGCACGAAGAAGTTCCTGGGTTCCATCCCAGGATCTCCAGTTAAAATGATCATGTAGTAGGATATGTGAAAGGGCTCCACCTGGGACCCTGGACACCTACCACCCAGTAGAAGGGACAATGCTGACCTTGGGAGACCAATGATCGGACACGGGGATAGGCAGCTGCATGTGGTCATGTGATGGATCAATCAGGAACTTTTAGGTAAGGACATTTATGTGAAGGGTGAACTGTTCTGTGGTGGACTTAGCTGTGAGGCGTCTCTCACCGAGCTACATACAGGGCCCCCAGATAACCTGGTCAGCTCTTCTGCAGAAGCCTCATACAGGCAGGAATTTGTTGCATGGCTGAAATTCTTCTGTGGAAATCACCACCACCACATTTGATTTATGTACCGCCCTTCAGGACAACTTCATGCCATGCTTAGAGCGATTTATTATCCTCACAACAATCACCTTGTGAGGTGGGTGGGGCTGAGGGCCAAGCTACACATGACGAATGACACTTGAACGGCAAGTGTATTTCTCCTTGTTCACTTGCCCTCCACTCAGTCCACTTGCTGTTCAAGTGTCATTCGTCATGTGTAGCTTGGCCCTTTGTTCAAGGAGGAGTTCCTTCTCTGGATGTATTTATTTTACTTCGTTCATACCCTACCTTCCTCCCCAACAGGGACTCAAACCTGCTTACGTTGTTTTCCTTTCCTCCATTGTATCCTTACAAGAACTCTGTGAAGTCAGTTAGGTGGAGAGTGTGTGACTGGCTCAAGCTTCCATGGCAGAGTGGAGATTTGAATATGGGTTTCCTTGATCTGAGGGCCAAGCTACAAGTGACGAATGACACTTGAACGGCAAGTGGATTGAGTGGAGCGCAAGTGAACAGGGAGAAATACACTTGCTGTTCAAGTGTCATTCGTCACTTGTAGCTTCACCCTGTGTCTGACCTGTGGCTACACCACTCGAGCATAAATCCTTGGCGAGGCTACCAGGGAGATGTTCGGGCAGGAGGAGGAAACTGGACTCCTGTTCTGAGGTATCCTATAAGCGGCATCCAGACAAGCAAAAAAAAAAGTGGTTTCCTGAGCAAGCTCATCACTGTAATCTCAAAAATCAATTAAAAATGTAGACACAACAGTTTTTGGTTTTATGCTTGTAAAGAAATGTGCCATACTCCCCATAGTTCCATTATGTGATGGCTAACAGGGATTTGAACTCAGGTCACAGTGAGTAAGGTGTTCTGTCTGGTTAGAGATCATAGCAGCTCCAGATTTGATTCCAAAGCACGTTTTTCGACCTCCTCCCTTAAATTCTGCCCGCTATTTTCTGAGCACCGACAACCCTGGCTATCCTATTAGCTTTAGCTGGGCACAGAATTTGCATCTCTGACCCAGCAGTTCCTAATTACCAAATAAATGGCGAGTTGCTGCTTGCTTTTGACAACTCCTTTGTGTATTTTTCTTTGCAGAATGTGAATGATTAATGGAATTTCCCCAAAACAGTCACAGTTGCTTAATGATGGACTAGAAACTGAAAGTGGCATCTGGAAACTGGAAAATTACCCTCCCCTTCACATCACCTTCAATGCCAAATTCTCCTAATAAAATCATCGAAGAATCAGCAAGAGGTCAGACATTTAGATTCCTTCTAACACAGGCCAGACTCTCCCTGTTCTTGAAAACCTCCAGGAAAAGAGATCTGAGCTCTCCCTCAGAAGCCAAAATACTTAGGAAGCTTTTTCTAATGCCTGAACCAATCTAACCTTTTGGCCATTTAAAACCCTCACATGACTTCCAAAAATCCTGGAAGAATTGGGCTGGGAGACAGAAATTGACTCTGAGATAGAGCTCATGCACAGGCAATATGGATGTGGAGGGAAAGTTGCCAACCAGAAATAAGGTTATCGGTCTGATCAACCAACCAGAGTTCTTTTCAGTACTGAAGTTTGGAACTTCAGGCATACACATTGTTTGGAGAAAGTGGAGTTTGGAGAAGGAACTCAGTGGAGATGTGATGCCATACAGCCCGCCCCCTGAAGCTGCCATTTCCTCCGGTGGAACTGATCTCTGTGGCCTGGAAATCAGTTATAATTCTGGAAGAACTCCAGGCCCTGCCCACAATATGCGGGTGAGTTTTGTAAGAAAAACGCTGTAGACATGGTTATTTTAATTATTTATTAATTATTTATTGTTTAAGAAGTAGGTCTTGTATTTATAGTAAATTTTGCTGTGGATGAGATCCATGCCCCTGAAGAAGTCCTTTGGAATGAAATCTGCATCATCGGATAGCCGGCCCCAGTTTGGGCTCGGAATACTTTGAACATCATCCGCTGTCCACCGGAATATCTGCAAAAAAGAAATGAGATATATGAAATTAATAGAAGTGTGTTTGTAACTAGGGATTTCCTTTTCCCGGATCCATTTTTATGATACCTCTGAATTGGAGATGCAACGTTTATATAATTGTTATTTACAATGAGATAGTTTGTATCTTTACAAGAACTTGTACATTACATGTATTTCATGGAACTGTTGGAACTGAAACTGTGACCTTCTGTCACTTTAAATTTGATAAATATTCTTTTGAGGTTAAATTGGTAGAATTATTATTGGTGTGTTTCTCTCCTGGTGAGGGTTTCCCTCTCTGACAGTTATCCTGCCTGGAAGTTGGCAGCTCTACAAGTTGTAGTGACCATATTACGTGAACATAAGCAGCATACATGTTCTCAGTTTCAGTACATGCTACAACAAAACCTGTGTAATAAAGCTATGCATTTCCCGGACCGGATAGTAATTTACACATATTGAGAGTATTGGTCCTGATATGTGCAGTTTCTGAGTTGCCTGGTCATGCATTTGAAAATGACTAGAAAAAAAATTAAACGTTAAGCCAACTGTTTGAGCCAACAGTAGTTGAAACAGAGTCAAAATATTTGGGCCTGTAACCCGAGCAAGTCCTGTTAGGTCAAACGTGCTATTCTGACCTGATGGTTTCACATAACAGTAATTCTTGACTCGGTATTCATTACCGACTCCTAGTAGCAAAAAGAACAAGGACCAAGCAATCTAACAGCAGCTGTCAAATACCTTACCCTAATCCCACCGTAGCTGCCTCGGTACAATTTGGGTGATGTAATAAAATGTATCACCCGACCCTGGCAATGTGACTGGCCTGTTAGCATCTGCCCTTGGGAGGTACATGAGTCAGGCCGAGCATTTAAAAATTTCCACTGTAGGTACTTAGGAAACAGACCTGCTGCCCCTCTTGAGTGCACCTCTGATGTTGTGATGCCATTGCGGTGCGGATACATGTTTCTTTCCAAATCATTAAAACCTGGCATTTCAGACCTGAGCTCCTAGGAGAATGTCCTTGTCTTTGCCAGTGACTTCTTGTTCTCCGTTTACGATGGAGGCCCTTGAGGCTGAATGCGTGTCCTTCCGCTTCTAAGCAGCACTCCTCCTTTCTCAGGCATTTGGGTAGATGGCAAATGTTGACACTGGTTTCAGAGGTGTGAATGTTACAAAGCACAGGGGAGGAGAGGGAACATGGAAAGACGGTGACTTCTCAGGGAGCACAGAGGCAGAGGGTGTCTCTCCACTAGCAAACAGAGAGATGTTCAGTTACCATCTGTGAGGCAAGACAGAAATATACAGAGAATGATTCTTGGGAGCTATAAAATTGCATGCTCACACACACCCCACCACAAACACTGAAAAAGTCCAAACATCTCTTAAATATACATACAAGGTAGGGTTAACAACAAGCAGTGGGAGTTAGAAAGGTGGGGCCACAGGGGGCTACCATCAGCACAATCGTATCATGTCACTTCCAGAGAAAACTCAGAAGTGACATCAGGCCACAGAATTTCCAGTGATTCCTAGCGAGGCATGACATAACTTCCAGGTTTCCAGCTGACGTTGCCCTATACTCTGTCTCCCACAATGGCAGTCACTGCCTCAGCACATTTTAGGAGGTAATGTTTTGGATGGAGGGCTATTTATATATATAGCCCTAGCTATTCATCTGCATAGATGGGCCCAAGTTCTGCTACATCGACTAGTTCTCAATGAACTAGTCAACTGAAGTGTCTAAACAGCACAACTTCAGACTCCATGGGGGGCTTCATATTCCCATGTACATCTCCTTTTAATTAAAAGAAAATTGCCCTTATAGAGGGTTATATTGAGGAGAAGCGTTCTACATTGGGTCTTCTCCAGCTTCCTTCATCCAAAATTATGTGTTTTTTGTCTGGAGAAGCATTCAGTCATGATGTTGGTGGATATTTCTTTCATTCTGCTGCTAGGATTTTGGGAACAGAAGGTATCCAGGACACACAGAGAAAGAGAGAATGTTGAGATATGACCATCCTCATTTTATCTGTTGCGATCTGGCTGCTTTTCTACCTGCCCTCAAATCCATTGGTGATTACTAGAGGCAGGCACAAACTGAAATACGAACCAAAGTTTGTCACAAATCGGGCCAGTTCATGGTTCATGAACTGGCGATCATCAGAGTCCATTTCTGATGAACCATTTCTGATGAATGGTTCTGATGAACCATTTCTGATGAACCATTTCTGATGAACTTTAGGCCAGTTCATTTGGTTCATTTTTTGGTTCGTTACTGCAGAGAGCCTGGCACTGATCAATCAGTTTCCTAGGCAATGGAGAGGAGGGGCTTTCTGCAGATCTTCAACTGCCCCGAAAGTGACGTTTTCACAACCAGAAGTGATGTTTTCACAAACCAAATGAACTGGTTCATGAACCAGGACAAGTTTGTGAAAGTCATGGTTCATGGTTTGTGAAACACAATGAACCACGAACTGTGCGGTTCAGAATGTTCCCAGTTCATGCCCACCTCTAGTGACTACCATAACATTAAAACTTAAACATGTCTGTATATTTCCCCCACATAGATAAGACACTATAGTTCTCCCTCTGGATCAGGGGACAGAAAGACAAAGTCATTCAGCGGAACCTTCAGTCATTCTGCTGAAGCAGCTAAGAGGCTTGGTTGAACAACAACTCCTTTTTCTCCAACAAAAAGAGCCACCTGTATTGCACCTTGAGTAGCTTTCGACAATCACCCTGCCAACCCTTTGCACCATGAGAGCGTGCGCGAGCGAGCGAGCGAGAGAGAGAGAGAGAGAGAGAAATAAAAAAAGAAAAAACTTGTTTTCCCTCACCCAACCCTCCCTCTGTCTTTCCCTCTTTCTTAAAAGGTGCAGCATTGTTCCACTTGGTTGGCTATAACAGACTCAACTCCTTTGAAAGTAATGGAATTACATTGCCATCACAGTTCACTGGTCTGCCTCATTTTGGAAAATTCATCTTTCTTAATGTCTTGGCTGCAGGGAGAGCTCAGCTCCTAACCTGTAAGATTCCCAGGAAGTATAGCCTGACAGCACAAAAGCTTGAAGAAGGGCATCGTGCCAGCTCAAAGAAGGAAATGTAGAGAAGATCCATGGGGAGAGAGAGAGTCAGGGTTGTTAGAATGGAAGGCCATTCAACCAGAGACATCCCGAGGGAGGCAGAAGAAACAAAGTCCACTCCAACCAGATGCTGTTGTTCTTTTAATACTTGTCAGTATCTATGCAATCTCAGTTCATTGCTTTCCGCACAGAGATATATCTTGAAGTAATTTAAAGTACAGTTGTAACCCTTAGAGGCCAGTGTGCAAAAGACGACATTGTAAGTTTTTGGTTTTTTTTTATCAAATTCCTCCTCCACCAAGGGACTTCATATCACATGCACTGAGTTTTATCAGTTGGAAGGTGAGTTTTTCTAACAGGAAGCAGAACTGAGGTTCTGGGTGGAAAGGAGGGAGGGTAATCAGAAAGCTTTCATTCATCACCATTACAGTCGTATAAGTTTAGATTCTTCAATAACCTGGCGACAGATTGATGTTCCAGGGGCAGACTTGATTTTCAGGTACCTTTCTCTGGGAAGTACCTGGTTCCATTTCCCCACTCTTTTGCTTTCTGATGAAAGACATCAGTATGTGTCAGATTTCAAGCCACTTCCCTAAATCAGAAGCGAGCTAGTGTGGTGGTGGACAAGAATTGGGGAGACCCAGGTTCAAATTAGGGATGCCACATATTTTTCGGCAAATATATTTGACAGTTGAACTAACCATATTTGACTGTGATGATCAGATATGAGCAAATCAGGGATCTGTTTGATTGAGCACCAGAGAACACCTGCAAGTTTGCATCAATCCCACCCCCCAAGCAGACCTTCATGAGTGAAAGCACTACCGATCCAAACAGACCAGCAGCCATTACCACTACTAAACACAGCACTTATTTAAATGTATACGATTTGCGAGTTGACGGATTTAACTTCTATTTAAACAATTGTCTGCTGATCAGAGCAGCAGCGCTGCCAGCAGGTAAATAAAGCTGCATTACACTGTGTGAGAATGTGCATACAAAAAACACCGTGGTGCTGTATTGGACTGCTACGAAGGAATACAGAGAGGCAACCTGCTGAACTGCCATAAATGGGTCGATGAACCGTCTGTTGAAAAATTGGTTCCCTGTCCATGAATGGTGAACAGGAAGATGTGAGCTGAGCTGCTGTGTATTGAAGCATTCATGGAGCTAAGTCTTCAGTTGTGCTCTGTAGGTCTTATCAGCAAGTTGTCTAGTGCATCTAAGTTGGAACCACCCGTTATGATCACAGAGTCCTTGTTCTGTCTGTTGTACATTTTTTTAACATTTGGTTTATATACTGCCCTTCAAGACAACTTAACACCCACTTGGAGTGGTTTCCAAAATATATTATTATTATCCCCACAACAATCACCCTGTGAGGTGGGTGGGGCTGAGAGAGCTCTGAGAGAGCTGTGACTGACCCAAGGTCACCCAGCTGGCTTCAAATGGAGGAGTGAGGAATCAAACCCAGCTCTCCAGATTAAAGTCCTGCTGCTCTTAAACACTACGCCAAACTGGTTCTCTGGTCCACTGTGATTTGTTCCTGCACTGATCAGCCATTGGCCAACCAATACCTGTACCAGAATCCATGAAGTCCTATTGGCTTAGACAGACAGAACAGCATCTATCCCTCATACACATGAGATGGTGAGAGGCTTTCTTGAAGAAGATGGAGAAGGAGAAGGAGGAGAAGGAGAAGGAGGGGGATGAGGAGGAGAAGGAGAGGGAGGAGGATGAAAAGGAGGAGGAGTTGTTGCAACTGACCCTCCATCCACAGTGTATTCCAGGCAAGAGACAAGACAGAGATGAGCCATTTCCACACTACTCATCTTCTATCGGAACGCCGCAGAATGCTGAGAACAAAACCCGGAAGATAGCGTTTTCTCGCATGAGTTTTGCGCAACGTTGCACAAAAGTCGCGTGAGAAAATGCTATCTTCGATGGCTTTTTTGCCATTCCAGTTGAAGGTGAGTAGTGTGGAAACGGCCATGGTTTGACACTGCCTTCTTCCATGTAGCAAACTCAGTCTTCCTTAGTCCCCCATTCAACTACTGACTGTGGCCAACCCGGTTTAGCTGCCATGCCCTGATGAGCTCAGAGTAAGGTGGGCTATTTGCACTGCTAGACTTACACCTATATCCAGCCCAAATATTTCAGTCCGGGCAGACTTCAGTACGGCCACCCCATTCTATTTGTCTGCATGATTAACCATTGGCTGTGTTTCGGGGCATCAAAGCTGTTTACAGCCTTACAGTGGACCTGTGTACAATTTCCTAAGCAGGCCGACTGATCGATTGATCAAGGGCAGATGGGATGTGACAGTGGGATATTATGGCAGACTCCTCATTGTGATGAATGGGCCCACCTTGACACAAACTCCAGAGATTTGCCTCTCAATAATAAATCTCAGTGCCGAGTCATCCGTCTCTGACCTGACGCTTGAAATCAACAGCTTGGGATCCTGAAAATTCCATTGTCTTTATGAACATTTAAGTTGGCTTGGTGGCATAAATGCACACCTTCTGCTCTCAATCTCTTTAATAGTGGCAGGTTCCATATTAGTACTTTTCTCTTTCGGGGAGTGGGGGGAGGCAAAAGTTTGTGATTCACAAACATTTTTTTTCTCCTGGCCAGCAAGTGGGATCTCTGCTAATACAGAGGGTACATCATTTTAATGAGCTAGTCATTGGGGAAAGGCTGAGGATTCAGAAAATAGCAGTTAAGATAGATTTAACGAGCTTGCCGTATTGCCGATACTATAACACCAGATGCTAAGTAGTTATTGATGCTATCAGTTTATGAGTAGGTATCCAGGAGGCCACACACAAGTATGAAACTAAGTATCTGAAACAGAATTTAAGATCCAAACCTTCAGTCTTTAAAGACAGAAGCAAATCTGAAAATGTGGTGAGTGTTAAGTGAGGGTCCAAAAACCCTGAAAGAAGCAAGGATGCAGGGCTCATTTCAAGGAGGAACATGTAGGAATGCAATTCTGGCAGTTCCCCAAAGAGGTCACATGTCAGGTGGCCCCGCCCACCTGACTCTCAGCCATTTGGGGATCATTTCGGCCTGGATTGGGGCCGAAATGGCTTGGATCGGGCTTCTGACGCGTGGTGGATCACTCTCCCACTCAGCAGCGGCCTGATCCTGACCATTTTGGGGCCCTTTTTGGCCATTTTCAGCCCCCTTTTGCCATTTTGGGCCCAATTTTGGCCCTGAATGGCCAGGATTGGGTCCAAAACAGCCAAGACAGGTGATGTCAGGGGGTGTGGCATATGCAAATCAGTTATGCTAATGAACCATGCTAATGAGTACCTCCAGCTCTTTTTCTACGAAATGACCCCTGCAAGGATGTGTTTTTAATGATCGGGGAAACAGGGATTCTCTAGCATACATTTTTGTAACTAACCCTTTTCTGCCAGATTATCTTCTGGAATGTCACTTAATCACATGGTACTTAAAGATAAACATCCAAGCATAGAAGCAACTGAATAGCTGTGTAGTTTTAAGTCTGCTAATCCCATGGTGCAGTGCAAGATGGAGAAATAACTCATCTGTACAAATGATTAACTGTTTAAAAAACTGTTTAAAAATAGCTACCTAATACATACCTAATGATATTTAGAAACTAGATAAAAATTGGACAAAGAAGAAAACAGCATACTATAATCAAATCAATTGCACCGCTGAGAAGGGATTTCCCCCAGCAATCTATTGGCAAGGACCAGAAAGATGTGCTCAGTAATGGGACCCCCTCCCCATTTCATACACGGTCAAACAAGGAGCTGTTTTTTACATCCCATTTATGAAATCCTCTTCTGCCATTTTTTCTCCAGAGTTCTGTATTAACAGGAATATATACCAGAGTAGAACGTGTACTGTATTTACTTGAAAGTAAGCCAACCTTGATTATAGGACAACTTCCCTAAAAAGAATGACATTGAATTTAAGATGAACCCTTCCCCAGAAGAGGCGAGCCAGCCAACCAGAGGTGCCCTTTTCCAACCAAGCTCTATCTTCCCAGTCCCCCACCCCAAACTTTAGAGGTAGGACTGCCAAGCTGTGCCTGGCAACTGGAAGGAGGCTTGCGGGGGGGGGGGGGAGAGATGGGAGGCACAATGTCCTGTGCATCTCTGTGTCACTTCTTGGGAGCACCCAAAAGGGATGTAAGGTGAATCTAGCTATGGACATAAACTCTATGCTTTTACCATAAAGTTTCCAGTGATTCCTAGAGCTACCTATATCACTTCTGAGTTTTCCCCAGAAGGGATGTAGAGACTCACAGGATGGCAACTTAAAAAAAAAAAACTTCCGTTGCCACTTACTCTGGTGGTGGGCAACGTCTGCTGCCAGCTGCAGCCCTATTTGGAGGACTTTGTTCTCACAGCAGCCGTGGCCTCTGGGATTGCTTCTGCATTAGATTGCCAATGTCCCGGTGCGGAGTGGAGTTATTCCAGAATTCCACCTGATCAGACTACAGAGATCACTTCCCCTGGAGGAAATGGCTGCTTTGGAGGGGAGACTTTATGGCATTATACCGCTCTGAGTTCCCTCCCCAAAACCCACCTTCCCGAGGGTCTAACTCCATATCTCTAGGAATTGCCTCTTACTGCAGGCATAGAGTGTTTTACTTTTGTATAAATTTGTATCTGAATTTAATATGAAACCCCTTTTTAAAATAGTCTTGGCCTAAATATGGTAGTAGTTCTGGAGCTGTATCCTTAGAATGCATACACCAAGAGCAGCAAATTTGTTATTTTCCTTTTTTTTTTTTTTAGTTTTCACATTATAGAAGAGCATCATTATACTCGTACATAACAAAAATAAATGGAGAAAAAACCCTTGAAAATTAACCTCCCAATAAAATAAAGCCTGCCTTCCTTCGAAATCCTAAAAGGAAACAAAAATAAATAAAATATTGTGCTTTTTGTGAAATCGATTATTTAATTTCTTTATATATACTGATACGCCTCAAAAGAATACCACACACGCATTTCCACAAAATTTACTATCACCTTGTGGTATTTTTCCTTTCTTGCTGGGAGACAACCAGAGCAGGGATGATGTAATGAGATGAAGAATAATCATGGAAAGGAACTCGGAAAGCCTACTTTTTTCCAGTATAAAGTGCTGATAAACCCTCTTGTTCAGCAAGTTCAGCTCCTCTTAACCCCAAACAGAAAATGTTTGTGTATGTACACATATACAGAGAAATATGAGTACCAGAAACCAAGTCAAGTGCTTGGTTCTTCCTAAGCTCCCAGTAGGTAGTAGGACACTCATTAGAGCGTAGGGAATTCTTGAATTGTTGCCACTGAGTGACCTACTAGAGATGTTTCCAGGAAATGGGGTAGCTAATAGACCATTTTGGAGTAATGTTAAGATCACAGCAACCCTCTGCTTAAGGAGGTTAATATAAAACTAATTGGAGCTTGGGTGAACAGTTCATTCCGTCCACTCCACCCCACCTGGATTTGAGAAGCTGGAGCAGTTTTCAGCTATAACCCCTATTCACCAGAGTTTCGGCTCCTTTTTCAAACTAAGCAACGGATACAAAATCATAATGTTTATATTATAATAAAGGCCACCCTGAATACTCCTCTTGCATTTAGAACAACTAAAGTGCCCACAAATTGATGGGAAGGCCAACACTTGCCGCATGTCCAGAGATGGCCCATTGTAAATTGGTATCATATTTGCAGGAATACTAACACCTCTGAAAAAAATGACAAAAAAATTATAAGGGCGGGTTTGGCTGAGAAGAAAGAAGCAGGTCTTGTCAGAGCTGCTCTCAGTCCAAAGTAGGGTTGCCAGTCCCCTGCTAGGAGCGGGGGAGCTCTGCTCCCACTGTCCACCCCCCCACCGCCCGCTGGTGGGGGAATGCACCTCTTGGGATGTGCTCCCAGGCCATGTGGTGCACTCCTGCATGTGCCAATGCAGCCAGATCTGGGCCTGAACTGGCCCAAATTGGGGCCAAATTGGCCCAGATCGGGCCCAAATCGGCCTGGATCAGGCCTCTGCAGAGAGCAGGAGCACTCTCAAGGTGGCTCACCTCCTGCGTAATGATGTCACTTCCTGGAAGTGACATCATCATGCAGCCCTGGAGTGAGCGTGCATGCTTTGCACATGCACAATCAGTGAAAAGAAGGTAAGTGCCAGGCCTCCCACCTCCCATCCAGGGGTTAGGGGGACCTGGCGACCCTAGTCCAAAGGCACACAAAGGAGATAAGAAATCCCATCAAATTTTGACATGGGGAAGGCAAAGCAGATTTCCTGCTTGGGTGAAAATCAGAGAGATTTCAAGGAGGGCAAAAAAGTAATCTTGACTTTAAAAAAATGATGTCATTTATAGTCCGCCTTTCTCACTGAGATTCAAGGAAGATTATACAATGTGAGTCAGTACAGTCCATTTTAAAGTCGTTTCAATAAACAATGTAATAGGTTATATCAATGCAATTTGCAAACATTTAAATTAGCAATAATCCAACACAGAGCTGAAGAAATGCTAAAACAGAGCATAAGCAATTCTGAGGGCCAAGCTACACATGACGAATGACACTTGAACGGCAAGTGGATTGAGTGGAGGGCAAGTGAACAGGGAGAAATACACTTGCTGTTCAAGTGTCATTCGTCATGTGTAGCTTGGCCCTAAGATTAGCATATTAAACAATGCAGAAACTATCCAGTAGGATCATACTTACAGCCACAGACAGTACATAGTAGTAAAGTCTATGGTCCCTTTCCCTTTAACTTATGCATCTCTTTGGGGCCACTTCCTTACAGTACAACATTCCTATCTGAGTAAAAGGCCTTCTTGAATAATTCAGTTTTGCATAGTTTGCCAAAAGCCAGGAAAATGGTATCTTGAATCTGTACATCTATAAGATATCACTGAGAATTACCTAAACTGACTGTTTAAGGTAGATTTGGAAGTTTCAGTTACGGAAAAACAAACAAAACTTTCATAATATTTGCAAAATCATTCAGGTTCTACACAACCTTGAGGAACTACCAAAAATAATGTCTACTCAATATTATGTCTACATGGTAGAACTAAGCAAATCAATTCACTATAGGCAGCCATTTCCGCACGTCTTTCCCTCATGCAAAATCATGCAAAACTCACAGAACAACAGTGTCTTTGTGGCGCAATTTCCCGTCATGACTCCGTTTCATGGTGTGATTTCTGACATCTTTGCGCCATGAAATGGAGTCACGCCATGAAGATGACGTTGTTCCGTGAGTTTTGTGCAATTTTGTTCGAGGGGGAAAGATGTGTGGAAATGGCCAGCCTAAACCGATGAGTCCCCCTGTGACTAGAATTATCACCAAATGTCACTAAATAAATCAAAACATGGGGGCATCTTCTCAAAACATCCAAGGAATCCCAGCACACATAATAGCCTTGTAAGACTATTTTGAACATTCCCCTTACAAGGCATGGATAAATGTTCCTCCCACTGTCTTATTATACTAAACAGTTATATAAACAGACACAGATAATAAATTTTAGGTCAGAAAAAAGCTAAATGCTTATTGCATAAATTAGTCTCTCTCTCTCTCCCAGACATACCATCAGTCTTCTAACCATTCTGGAGGGTATTTTTTTTTGTAAAAAAACAGCTGTAATCAGCAGTCATTGATGGCAGATTGTTTGCCAAATTATTACCATAACTGTCAGCCAAAATCAGAAAAAAATACTCTCATTGCTGCGGATGGATGCCTTTCCGGAATTATTGATAGAGTCACTGCAGAGGAATAGAGAAATATAAAACACTGTGCTATTTACGAAAGGGAATTTGGCCAAGTCCTTGAGATACAGAGTGAGGGACAAGCACTTACAGGAAGTGAGATACGGCGTGCTCACTCAAAGTTATGTGTCAGAGATATAGCTTTCAGAGCCAGCTGTGAGATTTCATCTTCTCCCCCTCCCTTTGCCATGGCCTTCCTTATTTCACCCTGCATTTTTACCATATGTTTCCTCCCCGCTGCCTCTGTTTTTAAGAAAATTAGGCTGCGTAGAGCAGTGTATATGGACACTGGGCCTGTCTCTTCTCACTTCAGTTTAGTTTTAGTTTAGTTTATTCAGTGTTTAACCCGCCCTCCCCACAAGTGGGCTCAGGATGGGGTACAACAGTCATAAAATACAATGACATAGCAGATTCTACAATAAAATTCAGCAATTCAAATTATGTACAAAAACCTGATATAGTTGGCTACACATTCCTGCCCCCAGCAGACAAAGAGGAGGTGGACAGACACATGAGCTGTGCTCAAATACCGGAGGCTCAATGACGGTCCCGACGCTGGCCTCAACCGTAAGCCTGGTGGAACATCTCCATCTTGCAGGCCCGCCGAAATGATACAAGATCCTGGCGGGCCCGAGTGTCCTCAGACAGAGAGTTCCACCAGGTTGGGGCCAGGACCAAAAAGGCCCTGGCCCTGGTCAAGGCCAAACGTCTTGCAGGCCCGCCGAAACGATACAAGATTCAGAAAGTTCCGCAACCTGAAATTACTGACACTCATGGAAACAGCTGTAACCAGAACCTCAAGAACTTGGCAAGGAAATATAGTTGCATTTCCAGATGAAGAGGGCTTTCCTCCATCCGAAGGGTATGGTTGCAACTTGCAACTGCTGGTCTCTGTGGCTTTACAAGGCCTCTCTGTCTAACACAAGAGACGACACCTCAGAGGATATAGGTTCCGAACCTCCAGGTGGTGGCTGGAGATCTCCTGGAATTACAACTGATCTCCAGGCAACAGAGATCAGTTTCCCTGGAGGAAATAGCCACTTTGGATGGTGGACTCTATAGTATTATATGGTGCTGAGGTCCCTCCCATCCCCAACCCCTATCGTTTCTAGGTTTCACCCCCCAAATCTCCAAGAATTTCCAACTTGGAGCTGGCAACTCTGTGCAGCAGGCAAGAGGATGACCACAGCCTCCAGTTCCTCAGCTGATTTACTTATACGTTTGAGTATAGGAGGCTGTTCATAAAATGCAAATTGCAGACTCTTGTGCAGCTTCAGTTTGCCTCAAGGCTGTGCACAGGGAGAGAAAGGTTTAACCCTTAATCCTCAGCTCAGTTTTGCTATTCAAAACCTGGACCCTTGTTTTGGTACTAGCATTTTAAAGTTTTAAACATTGTTTGCTAGCACCAGAGCCCATTGTGTCTTAATACAACGGGCTCTGGCGGGTGCCCGCCAGCTGAGCAGCGGGGTCTGCTGCACCCCCTTGCCCACAGAACTGCTGGGCAGAGGGAAGATGCTGCTTTGCCCTCCTTCCCTCTACCCAGCTGAGCAGTGGGCTCTGCAGCACCACCTTGTCCACCTCAGGGAGCGCCAGGGACCACCGCTAGGGTGGCTGCATCAGGCGCCCTGGCAGAATCTTGTGCCCGGCAGTGGCTCATTCTGGCCCCATTGGAGCTGGATTGGGCTGCCGCAGGAGTGGAGCACTGCTGGGGGGCTGAGTCAGGCTCCCTGGTGGGCCACTGCAGGCAGGGAGCACCACCGGGGATGGTGCCAGGTGCCCTGGCTGGCTCCTGCACCCCACAATGGCCCGCTGCCAGTTAGGAGCATGGGGAGTGCAGTGCCAGGCTCCTGCGCCCAGCAACTGCAGATGTTCTACCGCTAAGCAAAAGCCCCATCCTTCCCCCACAAAAAAAACTGTTATTTGAATCAAACCAGCAAGCTTGTACAATTTGATAGCACCCCAAGTTTATGTATGTCCATATGTCAAAGTGCAACCAATTTACAGCAACCCCAGCAGTGGACTTCCAAGGTAAGTGTGAAGCAGAGGTGGTTTGCCATTGCCTTCCTGTGCATGGTCTCCCTTGGCAGTCCACCGTTCAGGTCCTGATCCTGCTTAGCTTCTGAGATCTGACAAGATCGAGATAAACTATACTACTTTCACTCCCATTCCAATTTTAATTGCAGAAAAAAGAAGTACTTGGCCTACGGCTGAAAGATTTACAGACATTAAGAACAATAGAAAAGATGAGTACTCCTCTAGGTCAACACAAAGAAAGAAAAATAGTTCTTTATATAATTAACCTGTGGAACTCACCAACACATGGCTATGGGCTGGCTTTAAAAAGGGATGACACTAGAGATGGGTATGAACCGGGAAAACTCCAAACTGTGTGGTTTGTGGTTCGCAGCATTTCACAAACCACGAACTTTCATGAACTTGCCCTGGTTCACAAACTGGCTCATTTGGTTCGTGAAAACGTCACTTCTGGATCAGCAGAAGGTCTGCAGAAATCCCATCCTCCCGTTGCCTAGAAAACTGATTGATCAGTGCCAGGCTGTCTGCAGTGACAAACCGAAATACGAACCAAACAAACTGGGCTAAAATTTGTCATGGTTCGTGAGTAGGGGTGTGCAAGCCAAAAATTTTCGGCTATAGCCGAAAGTAGAAAGCCGAAAGAAAATTCTCTATCGTTAAAGCTGAAAGCCGAAACAAGAATCTCTTTCGGGATTCGGGATTCGGGATTCTTTCGGCATTATTTCGGCATTCTTTCGGCTTTTTTCTATGGGAAAATGCCTCCGTCTTCCAGGACGCCTGGAGGAGGCACTTTCCCACCGAATAAGCCCAAAATTGGTGGGGACCTTCCTCTAACCCTTCTCTAACAACCACCCAAGTTTCAGACAGATTGGACTTTGGGGGGCCATGTTATGGCCCCCCAAAGCAGGTCCCCCCATCCTCCCATAAAGGAGCATCTTCTTCATTATTTCCTATGGGGAAAAAATGAAGAAGCAGGCTTCCTTTGCCAGGGGTGGCATTTTGCATGCAAAATGCCCCCTTACCCTCAGGGGCCCTTCTCCCACCCCTCCTCCCACCCCCCACCAAGGCTCAGCCTGCTCCCACTTGGGGGGGCCATTTCATGGCCTCCCCAAGTAGGTGCTCTAATCTCTACCACTGACAGCTGGGGGAGGCTTGTGTTGCCAGGGGTGGCATTTTGCATGCAAAATGCCCCCCAACCCTCTGGGGCCCTTCTCCCACCCCTCCTCCCACCCCCCACCAAGGCTCAGCCTGCTCCCACTTGGGGGGGCCATTTCATGGCCTCCCCAAGTAGGTGCTCTAATCTCTACCACTGACAGCTGGGGGAGGCTTGTGTTGCCAGGGGTGGCATTTTGCATGCAAAATGCCCCCCAGCCCTCTGGGGCCCTTCTCCCACCCTTCCTCCCACCCCACACCAAGGCTCAGACTGCTCCCACTTGGGGGGGCCATTTCATGGCCTCCCCAAGTAGGTCCTCTCAGCCCCTAAAGTCCACCCCTTACAGCCCCACACAAACCCAATTCCCCCCCAGCTGCCGCACACAGACCCAAATCCCCACATTAGCCCCTCACAGACCCAAATCCACCCCCACCTGCCCCACACCCATAACCCCAGGAACAGGCTGGCAAAGGCCAGCCCTCTCCCTTTGTTCCCTATGCTGGGAACTTCTAAACTCTCTTTCCCTGGGCAATTCTGCACAGCCCAGGGGTGCCACAATGGTGGGCACACTTCTGAGTGCCAGCTGGTCCCTGTGAAAGAACACCTGAACCACAGACACCCTCCCTCAAATTCCCCCACCACCTACAGAGATAGCTGGCCAGCCAGCCCCATTGTTCCCTATGATGGGAACCAACTGCACAACAAAGAATAAAACAAGAACAACACAAAATAAAGTTTTTAAAAAATTATTTTCTCCCTTCCAAAGTACAAGTAGGCAAAGCATTGACACATTACACCAGCAGTCCCCCACACAGAAAAATAACACAACTCACTTAACATCAGAGAATCACAAAGCACGATTCCTGTCAAAAACACTTTATTTCTTGAACAGCTTTAGGTTACACAGCAGGGGGGAACACCAAAGGGCTTGGCAGCAGTATCTTACACAAAAATAACACAACTCACTTAACATCAGAGAATCACAAAAGCACAATTCCTGTCAAAAACACTTTATTTCTTGAACAGCTTTAGGCTACACAGCAGGGGGGGGACACCAAAGGGCATGGAAGCAGTATCTTACACAAAAATAACACAACTCACTTCACATTAAAGAATCACCCCAAAAAATTGCTGTCAAAAGCACTTTATTTCTGTAACTGCTTTAGGTTACACAGTAGGAAGGCACCACAGAGCAGGAAAGCAGTGTACTACACAAAAATAACACAACTCACTTCACATCAGAGAATCACACAAACACAATTGCTGTCAAAAACGGTGAAGTGGGTTGTATTATTTTTTGTAGTACATTGCTATCATGCCCTTTTGTGCCCTCCTACTGTGTAACCTAAAGCTGTTCAAGAAATAAAGTGTTTTTGCCAGGAATTGTGTTTTTGTGATTCTCTGATGTTAAGTGAGTTGTGTTATTTTTGTGTAAGATACTGCTTCCATGCCCTTTGGTGTTCCCCCCCTGCTGTGTAGCCTAAAGCTGTTCAAGAAATAAAGTGTTTTTGCCAGGAATTGTGTTTTTGTGATTCTCTGATGTTAAGTGAGTTGTGTTATTTTTGTGTAAGATACTGCTGCCATGCCCTTTGGTGTTCCCCCCCTGCTGTGTAGCCTAAAGCTGTTCAAGAAATAAAGTGTTTTTGACAGGAATCGTGCTTTGTGATTCTCTGATGTTAAGTGAGTTGTGTTATTTTTCTGTGTGGGGGACTGCTGGTGTTATGTGTCATAATGCTTTGCCTACTTGTACTTTGGAAGGGAGAAAATAATTTTTAAAAAACTTTATTTTGTGTTGTTCTTGTTTTATTCTTTGTTGTGCAGTTGGTTCCCATCATAGGGAACAATGGGGCTGGCTGGCCAGCCATCTCTGTAGGTGGTGGGGGAATTTGAGGGAGGGTGTCTGTGGTTCAGGTGCTCTTTCACAGGGACCAGCTGGCACTCAGAAGTGTGCCCACCATTGTGGCACCCCTGGGCTGTGCAGAATTGCCCAGGGAAAGAGAGTTTAGAAGTTCCCAGCATAGGGAACAAAGGGAGAGGGCTGGCCTTTGCCAGCCTGTTCCTGGGGTTATGGGTGTGGGGCAGGTGGGGGTGGATTTGGGTCTGTGAGGGGCTAATGTGGGGATTTGGGTCTGTGTGTGGCAGCTGGGGGGAATTGGGTTTGTGTGGAGCTGTAAGGGGTGGAATTTAGGGGCTGAGAGGACCTACTTGGGGAGGCCATGAAATGGCCCCCCCAAGTGGGAGCAGGCTGAGCCTTGGTGGGGGGTGGGAGGAGGGGTGGGAGAAGGGCCCCAGAGGGTTGGGGGGCATTTTGCATGCAAAATGCCACCCCTGGCAACACAAGCCTCCCCCAGCTGTCAGTGGTAGAGATTAGAGCACCTACTTGGGGAGGCCATGAAATGGCCCCCCCAAGTGGGAGCAGGCTGAGCCTTGGTGGGGGGTGGGAGGAGGGGTGGGAGAAGGGCCCCTGAGGGTAAGGGGGCATTTTGCATGCAAAATGCCACCCCTGGCAAAGGAAGCCTGCTTCTTCATTTTTTCCCCATAGGAAATAATGAAGAAGATGCTCCTTTATGGGAGGATGGGGGGACCTGCTTTGGGGGGGCCATAACATGGCCCCCCAAAGTCCAATCTGTCTGAAACTTGGGTGGTTGTTAGAGAAGGGTTAGAGGAAGGTCCCCACCAATTTTGGGCTTATTCGGTGGGAAGATGCCTCCCCCAGACGTCCGGGAAGACGGAGGCATTTTCCCATTGAAAAGCCGAATGAAAGACGAAAGAATCCCGAAACGTTTCGGCTTTTTTCTTTCGGCTACCCGAAACGTTTCGGGATTCCCCGAAACGTTTCGGCATTCCCTGAAAGAAGCCGAAACACTTTTGTTTCGGCATTCTTTCGGCATTCTGAATGCCGAAACGCACATCCCTATTCGTGAGAAATGAGCTCCCACGAACCACCAGTTTGCAGATCATGAACCGGCCCATCGTATTTTGGTTCCTGCCTGCCTCTAGATGACACCACTTCATGAAGGAGAAGTCAGGCAGGCAGGATAGCTGAAAGGAAAATTTCAGCTCTGGAGGCAATATGTTTGTGAATAGTTCTTGAGAGTAAACAGCTGGGGAGTGCAATTGATTGCAGCCTTCCCAAAAACATCTGGCTAGTTGCTTTTGCAAACAGGGTGCTGGACTGATGGGCCCACCTTGTTCTGCTCCTGAGAGTCTGTTCTTATGACTTGATCTATGTTTCCATGAAGGCTTTCAGGCATACCTTGACCAGCCTTTTTGAACTTCAGGTATTTTTTTTTTGTTAAACCAATGCATTTAGTGCCTACCTCTGCACTCTGTATATGATCACACAGCAAGACACTCAAATTTGATGCAGATATCAAACAAAAGAGGTTTTTTAATTGAAAACCATAAATTTGGCCTACTAAATCTACTAACGATTCATTTTAATTAGGAACCCAGCTGCTTCCGGAGCTTTTGCAGTCTGGGTGCTGCAACTTTAAGCATACTTAAACAATTCTCCAGTGAGACGCTCACAAGCTTTAAAAAAAAAATCAGTACCCCCCCCCTCCCTCCAACTTGCTGGGGAAAATCAGTCTCAGGAACTTTCCACAAGGATTTGATTGACAATCTTCTTTCTTGCCTATGGATGAAGAGTGTTTGCTTGGAGTCCGGACAAGTATTTGCTTTCAGCCGCTGAGTGCGATGTGTGAATGAAATCAATCAGGTTCCGATGAGAATTCAGCTGCTCTTGCTTTAGGATGTGAAACTCTGTAGGAGAAAACAGAAAACTTAGACTAGATCCTCACCATTTACCCTACACTCCCCCTAGTGGTTTGTTAGGAAAACAGCTACCAGTTTTACAGGTAAAATCAGCACACCTTTGGAAGAACAGAAGGGTAATTTTGACACCCGTATGAATTCTGAACTGGGAATAAAAGCAGAGCGGGGCTTCTGCAAATGTATGATTCCTTCACCTTAAGGCCAATGCTGAAAACAATTTCCCTTTGCCACACTCACACCAACCCCAAACCACACAGACCAAATTTAGAATGTAAATTCTTTGGGGAGGGACTTTTTAGATATTGGTGTAAAACTTCATGTATTTTGAACGCATTATTATGATTATTTCTCTTTTTTCCACAGTCCACCAGATGTTTGGGCTGGACTCCGATTTTATCCAAGACACTAGGAGTCAGTGAGGTATCATCTTAACAACAACAACAACAACATTCAATTTATATACCGCCCTTCCAGACAACTTAATGCCCATTCAGAGCAGTATACAAAGTATGTTATTATGCCCACAACAAACACCCTGTGAAGTGGGTGGGGCTGAGAGAGCTCCAGAGAGCTGTGACTAGCCCAAGGTCGCCTAGCTGGCTTCAAGTGGAGGATTGGGGTATGTAGAAGGCTCTAAGTATAATAGCAATAGCAATATAGAGATCTGGCAATAGAAACCACCTGACTATGGAAGAAGAATGCAACAATAGTCCTCATTGTCATTGGGGCACTTGGAACAATCTCGAAAAACTTTGCAATTCGTATGGAAAAACTGCCACTTTTTGACATAACACCTACAGAACTGCAAATGATGGCGCTACTTGGAACAGTGTATGTATTACGATGATATCTGGCTGATACTTAGGTCTCCGGCGGAAACTTGTATCAGCTTAACTAGGCCAATCAATAATAGCACGTGACCTCTGCTTATTGTTGATTGTGTTTTGGATAATTCAAATAATAATAATAATAGTAATAATAATAATACCATCTCACTAGGGATATGCACTTATTTCCAAACTAATGGTCAAATAAATTATGGGGGACGAAACGTTCATTACATTTGTTAATTTTAGTGAACAATGAATGAAGACAATGCAATTCTGTTTAATTTGTCTCCCTCTGTTCTGCTTTTAATTACCTATACAGCTGGGACTCTTTCAGCTATCTGTCTGGAATTTGGCAGGGTAGAGCCTTTTTGGGATGGGAGTAATCCCTGGAAATGTCATCCAAAATGGACAGGAAACAAAGACGTTATATCCAGAAATGTTCCCCTGCTGAAACAAATGGGAACAAAACAAAGATACCAAAAATAGGCATATCCAAAGGTGTAAAATGGACATGAATGAAGCTTTTGGAATGAAAAAAAATTAAACAATTTGTGCATCCTTAAAGTCTCCAAACAGGCATCACCTTCCTTTCAAATGCAGGCTTACCGTAGGGAATGGGGAAAGTGGTTACCGAGAACAAACAAAATGTTCTCCTGTTGATAGGCCAAAGTCATCACTGAATAGCACATTCTTGTCAAAAGCCAGTTCCCAATATCCCAACGCCATCTAGTGTGACTGAGGGCCAAACTGCAAGTGATGCCTGACACTAGTTGGATACTTGTCAGCTTCCCTCAAGTTTTGATGGGAAATGTGGGCAGCTTGGTGGAATGTTGGACAAGTGACAGTTGAAAAGTCCATTGGACAGTAGTCAGAGAGCCAAGCTGCAAGACCAGGATGCCTACATTTCCCATCAAAACTTGAGGAAAGCTGACAAGCGTCCAACTAGTGTCACACATCACTTGTAGTTTGGCCATGAGAGAAAGAATGCCAAATGCAAGGATGCCGAGCTATGCAAATCATAACAGTCTGTTTTTCGGGAGCTGGGGTACCTTAGGGAGAGAGAGTAGACTGAGAGTCGAACCACACGATACGAATTACATGAGACTGAGCGAGTGTTAGGAGTCCTGTCTTACCCCAAATGCCCGTGTCCAGCATTCTATCAATGAGCACGTGTCCTGGTCCAGGCACACATTCAAAATTTTCTGCTCCAGTGTAGCCGCGACGGCGTGTGTATGCACTCACGATCAGTAAGTCAGCAATGCAGAGTGTCCTTATTTCCTATATCTTCCACTTTCTATCTGTGCAAAGTGGAGGTGCATGATGGGATATCTTACACGTTTAAGTAAGTGTTCGTGTCATTTGCGTGTAATTCGTATTGTGTGGTTCGGCTCTGAGTCCCTGCCCCAGCAGCATTTCCAAGTATGCTGTTGAATTTCTTCATTCATCCTAGACTGGGAGATATTGTGGTGGAAGCAAAATCAGTCTTCTGTGATAGATTTGGGTTTCGGGGTGGGGTGGGGAGCTTGCAATGTGGAAGCACTGTGCATCCAAGTCATTCCACATCCGCTATCACGGTGATGGTCATTTTGCTAACAATAATAAAAAACACAAGCCGAACAACCAAAGCTCTTGGTCTGGCCAAACAACAAAGAAATTCCAAGGGATGTAAGAGGTTCAAGGACTTCAGCAGAAAACTGAACAAAACTGAGCCCTGCTAGTTCAGACCAGTGGTTCTTCTAATCTAGCATCCTCTTACTAACAGCTGCCAAATTCTTCCTCTGATACTTCCTCCTAGCACTGGTATTTAGAGGTTTGCTATCTCTGGACATAGAGGGTCCCTGTAGTCATTATGGCTAGTAAGCCACTGATGGTCCTATCCTCCATGAATTTCATAGAATCATAGAGCTGGAAGGGATATCCAGGTTCATCTAGTCCAACCCCCTGCACAATGCAGGAAATTCACAATTACCTCCTCTCCCCCCCCCCACACACCCAGTGACCCTTGCTCCATGCCTAGAATCATAGAATCATAGGTTTGGAAGGTACCCAGAGCTCCTTGCAGGATGATAGAATAAATATGCACCAGAGAGACAGATGAGCTGCCCAAGACTAGCCAGATAATTTGTGTAAGAGATGACTTGGTAGCTCACAACATTGGGCTGGAATTTAACTTTTAGCACGGGGTAGTGAAAAAGTTTCTTTGAGCATCTCACATAGATGGAACACAAAAATCCTGTTCACAAGTGACAGTGAATGTACAATCACTGTACGGCAAACTCTTGAATCAATTATTCAATTATTCATTGAATAATTCTCAGGTTACATTCAACAGATGTACAGTTGAACATGTGACTTAAACCCCATGGTCATCCAGGTCAGTCCCTGGTTTCATTTGTAAATTGAACAAGTGTTGGTTCTTTCTTACAAACAGATACACGTGTGTACGTGCAGATTGTATACATGTTCACTGTAACATTGTGAACAGAGCTAAACATGCAGCAATTTCAGAAATGCAGAATCTGAATTTGACCATACTGTTTCAAATAAGAAAGCTGAAGCTCCTTTCAAGTGAGTGTGTGTGTTATGTGCCATCAAGTCACCTCCAACCTATGCAACACTATGAATGAAAGACCTCCTAAATGCCCTATCTTTAACAGACTTGCTCAGATCTTATAAACTGGAGGACGTGGCTTCTTTTATTGAGTCAAGTCATCTCGTTTTAGGTCTTCCTCTTTTTCTACTGCCTTCCACTTTTCCTAGCATTACTGAATATTTCAGAGAATCTTGTCTTATGAGATGACCAAAGTACAATAGCCTCAGTTTTGTCATTTTAGCTTCTAGGGAGAATTTAGGTTTGATTTGATCTAGAATCCACTTATTTGTAGTTTTGGCCCTCCATTGTACCCGCAAAACTCTCCTCCAGAACCACATTTCAAATGAATCAATTTTCTTCCTGTCAGCTTTTTTCACCATCCAACTTTCACATCCATACATAGTAATGGGGAATACCATAGTTTGGATTATCTTGATCTTTGTCATCAGAAAGACATCTTTATCATTAAAGATCTTTTCTAATTCCCTCACAGCTGCTCTTCCAAGTCTCAATCTTCTTATTTCTTGGTTGCAGTGTCCTTTTTTGGTTGATGATTGAGCCAAGGAATATAAAATCTCTAACAATTTCAATTTCCTCATTGTCAAGTAAAGATGGTTTTCTAAAGCAGTTTTACAATCTGCTTCTGGTCTAAGGCCTATTTTATGGATATTTTTGTCACGCTCACTGCTAATGTTTATTGCTTTTTATTGATAATGGATGACTTTTACAATGATTTTATGATACTTTTTGATACTTGTTAAACTTGTACTTTAGTTTTTACTTTTACACCTCCAACAGGACTCTTGAGAGCTGGAGTATAAATTCCCTAAATAAATATAAATCAATACTATATATAAATCATATTAATAATGATTTGCACATTTCTCATTGCTATCCATTTACTTCTAGCAGCTGACATCATTTTTCTCTCCTCCATTATCTTCACAACAGCCCTGTGAGGTAGCTTAGGCTGAAAGTATGTGACTGGCCCAAGGTCACTCAGCAAACTTCCATGGCAGGGCAGGAGTTTCAACCTGGGTCTTACCTAGATCCTAGTTCAACACACTAATCTCTACACCACATTTGACAGCACAGATAATGGTCTTTCATCAGTAAACAGGGAAATGGCGAATAATTTGGTGGAAGTGTTTAAGGAGATGTTAATCAAATACTTTCCAGTCTCACCAGCAGAATGGACAAGTGGGCGGGACCATTTTAATGCTCATTAGCAGAAATTCAACTACTTGTGAAATGAGAGATTGTATGAATGGGCTGGCTGCCAGTGAAGGCAGCATGGTATAGCCCGATCTTGTAGGATCTCTGAAGCTAAGTAGAGTCAGTACTTGGATGAGTGATCACTAGAGGTGGGCACAAACCGAAATACGAACCAAAGTTCATCATGAACTGAGCCATTTTTTTGGTTCGTAAACTGGTGGTTCATCGGAGGGCAATTTCATGCCGATTCGTGGTTTGTGAAGCATGACGAACCACAAACTGCAACAAACCACCATTTTCCCAGTTCATGCTCACCTCTAGTGACCACCAATGAAGTCTCTGCAGAGGAAGGCACTGGTAAACCATCACTAATTCATATTTGCCTTGAAAGCCCCTTGCTGGGTTCGCCGTAAGTTGACTGTTATTCGACAACACATACACACACACAAAGAATGGGCTGAGCCCCAACTTATTGACCTTCTCGGAGTCCAGTTCCAATGAACAGCGTCTTCCAGTGAGCAAGCTGAAGGATGCAATAGGTAAAGTGGGGGCTTCCTTGAAGTGGCCGATATCCTGTAGAAAGGTCCATGCTGCCCTATTCAAGATACAACCTGGAGGTTCTGGAAGAGGGGTGGGGCTGTGGCTCAGAGGAAGAGCCTCTGTTTTGCATGTAGAAGGTCCCAGGTTCAATCCCCAGTATCTCCATTTAAAAAGGACGGGACAATTGGTGATTTGAAAAGCCTCCATCTGAGACTCTAGAGACCCACTTGCTAATCTGAGTAGACAGTACTAACCTTGATGGACACAACGGCCTGATTATATAAAGCAACTTCATGTGAAGGGATGATATTGTCTCAGCTCAGAATGGCCGAATAGGGTCCCTTGCTCAACAAGTTTCAAACCAGTTGTCGGGGAGCGATATAAATCATATTTCCCGCTGCTGGTAGCGAACAGCAGATGGATCCCGTTCATCTTGCAGAAGGGGCAAGGATTCCATGTCTCATCTCCCAGCCGATTCCTTTCTTCATCCGCTCTGCTGGCCCACCAGCCCATCCCTGTTGAGCTCTTTAAAATTCCTGGGGGAAACTGCCCTGTCCCTCTGCAAGTTGGGCAACCAGAGGCTTTTTGGCAACCACAGATATCTGCTGCAGTTGTGGAGGGGGGAGGCAGGGAAAAAAAATACTTAGCTGTCTGATGAAATGTTTTAAATGCATAGGGTTCACCTTGGGGTTGGCTGCTGTTCAGATTTTATCCATTAATAACACGTAGGGCTGCCACTGTACTCTCAGGGGCTGCGACGAAAAATAGTACCACTTACAGTTCTTTTGGTTTGCCTGAGGGAGGGAACACCAAATGCAGCAGCTATCATATATTTGGAAGCTGGAATTTGAGTCCATGAAAGGGGGGGTCCTTTATATTGAAAGCCGGGGGTTTCCTCTAAATCAGACACCAAAGGGAGACGTCGTGTAAGCCAATGGCTGTCTCTGGCCCGACCGCACCTTCTTCATCGCTATGTTGTTTGTAGGGAATGCCACCAGGCAAAGGGGAAAGAGCACATTGTCAAGTTCATCTCCCTTTGTATTTAGTAGACTGAACCTCGAGTTGACATTTGACCCAGCCAGGGGCCAGGTGGAGAGAGAAAAGAAATCCACACTACTGCACAAAGCCGGTTGCTAAATGGACCTAAGGACGGTGCCATTCTTGTTTGCACCGAAAGCTTCCCTTATGTCACTTATTTTTAATTTCCCCTGATGTTAGGGGCAGGAAACAAAGAAAACCGCCATCATTAACTGATGAAATAATTGTCAGTGGCCAGGGCATAAATCCACAGCCAATGTTTTCGGGTAAGATTAATTCTGTTTTCGTCTCATAAGACTGAAAAAAGGGATCCTGGAAACAAATTCCATGAAGATATTTGGCCCAGGCTACATTATTTCGAAGCAAGCATTTACAGCTCTTTGCTACCTGGAATTATGGGGAGTTTTTAAAATCAAAGTGAATAATCGTATGGATTTTTTCTTTCTTTCTTTCTTTCTTTCTTTCTTTCTTTCTTTCTTTCTTTCTTTCTTTCTTTCTTTCTTTCTTTCTTTCTCTTTCAGCGTAAAAGACAAACTGATTGCTGAATTGTTCCCTTTAGACAGGAAGCAATTTGAAAGGGAAAAAGCTTATTTCGGGCTCACGCATTTATGTTCATCTCTTGATGACCGATATGTGACAAGAGATCTCGTAGAAAAGACAGAACTACAATTTAATGGCATTTGCTAGGCTTTTTAGCCCCTTCACGCATTCAATTGCCAGTGTTCAACTGCAGAAGTATGTTTGCATGTATGCATGCATATGTATGCAGGTATTTATTTATTTGTACTCCACCTTTCACCCCAAAAGGCTTACGTCATTCTCCTCTCCTCCATTTTATCCTAACAATAACCCTGTGTGGTAGTTCAGGCTGTGTGTGTGGGAGTGGTCTAGCATCACCCAGCAAGCATCCATAGCAGAGCCGGGATTCAAACCTGGTCTCTCAGGGCCAAGCTACACATGACGAATGACACTTGAACGGCAATTGGATTGAGTGGAGGGCAAGTGAAGAGGGAGAAATACACTTGCCATTCAAGTGTCATTCGTCACTTGTAGCTTGGCCCTCATGTGTATTTCTCCCTGTTCACTTGCCCTCCACTCAATCCACTTGCCGTTCAAGTGTCATTCGTCATGTGTAGCTTGGCGCTCAGATCCTAGTCCAACACTTTAACTGCTATGCAACACTACCACCACATTGAAAAGATTGTTTTTGCGTTTGCATGTGCATGTGTGTGTTTATGCTAAAATGATTTTTTAATTTTTTTTAATCAAAGGAACTTATAGCTGAGTAAATAGAAGAATAATAACTGAGGACTCTAACATCAGACTTTCTTCAGAAGTAAAAGGCAGTGGGGTGTAGTGGTTAGAGCACTGAACTAGGATCTGGAGACCCAGGTTTGAATCCCTCTTCTGCCTTTTATTTATTCATCTACATTATTTATAACTTTGCGATATGAAGAGAAACCAGAGTATTTATAACTGGATTGCATCCAACAGCATGTATTATCTAATAAGCAATACAGCGGGACTAGAATATGATATGTCAAAAAAAGCCAAAAATGGAATTAGAAAATAATATAAAAAATGGAAGCTTGCTGGGTGACCTTGGGCTAGTCACAAAATCTCAGCCTAACCTACCTCACAGGGTTGTTTTGTTGTGAGGATAAAACAGACAAGAGGTAAACAATATAAACTTCTTTGAGGCAGGGCATAAATGAAGTAAATAAGATTAATATGGATGCAAGTGTGAATTGGGCAGACTTGGAGAAGAGGAAATGTATATGGTGTCTGGAGTAGAAAAAGTATAAAGCTAGTGTCAGACGAGCACAACTGGGTTTGGATTGCCTCTAGGTTCTTTGCCTAGGATGGATCTTGGCAGCCCTGTATGGAATCAGATCCGCAAGACATGCTCTGTCTCTGAGTCATGACTCTTCCTCCAAACCTTTCTTCTGCTGAGTTGGACTGTTGGTCTATCAAGGTACGTACTCTTTACTCGAAGTGGCAGCAGCCTTCCAAGGTCTTTCCCATCACCTGGTCCTTCAATTTGAAGATGCTGGGGATTGGACCTAGGACCTTGTACAAGCCAAGCAGATGCTCTTCCACTGAGCCACTGCCCTTCCCCCCCCTGTGGATCAGTCTCTCCTCCCCCACAGCTGCTTTTTGAGGCTCATTTACACATCTGAAGAGCAGGAATCTGATTTATCAGTCTCTTTTTTTGTAGGATTTCTTATTTAGATTCCAGATGCTTAAACACTAGCCAATTTGGAAGTCATTCTGTTTGCCAGTTGCGAACAAGGAGGCATTTTTTTGATGGACCGTGAGTGTCTTTAGTGATCTGTTCATGGTGGTTGAGCAGGTGATTACAATATATTCCTTCCTAATGGAACACTACAGGGCAAACAGATTCTTGAGCATGTGCAGTCTCACACAAACTGAGTTCTTCATCCTTGCTGTGCTCCTTTGCTTAGCAGGAAATTGTTTAGACAAGCAGTTAAATAGTCACAAAGCGTATACACCAGTTATTTAAAAGCTGGTGTGTGTGCCTTTTAAATTCTAGAGTGAAATGTTTGCCTAATAGTCTTAGTTGAGATGGGCACGGATCGAAATACGAACCCAAATTCAGCACGAACCGGACAGGTTCATGGTTTGCCATTAACTTTAGGCTGGTTTGTTTGTTTTGTTTTTTAGTTCGTCACTGCAAACAGCCTGGCACCGAACAATCAGTTTGCTAGGCAACGAGGGATGGACTTCCTGCAGAGGTTCTGCTGACCCAGAAGTGGCCTTCTGCTGGCCCAGAAGTGACAATGTACTGACCCGGATGTGATGTTTTCATGAACCAAATGAATTGGTTCACAAACCTAGGTTGGTTCGTGAAAGTTCGTGGTTTGTGCTTCGTGAAATGCGACGAATCACGAACTGCACAGTTCATTTTTTTCGGTTCGTGCCCATCTCTAGTCCTTAGCAATCTTTTTTTTTTTTTTTTGAAAAATTTTTATTGGGTTAGAACATTTTTATTTTTACATTACAGTCAATTTTCCCCTAATTTTTCGTTTCTAACCCCCTCCCTTTCCCCCCCTTTTGTTGACTTCCAACAGCTTTCCCACCCTCTGTCCCTTTTCCCTTACTTCTATTAAGTTCCTCTGTCTAAAACAGATATACATTCTCCATTATATTAAGCAGTACATCTTTAACTCCTTTACTTATTATACACCCAAACTATACGTCTTTAGATAAACAATTTATCCCATTTTCCAGTTTTGAATAATTCTATATAAACCTATATATCATAAACCATAAAAATTTCCCACATTTAAATCAAACAATTTGATTTGTTCTCTATATATTACTCATTTCAACTTTTTATGGTAATTCTATATAACTCCTCAGATACTCAATCAATTTAACTCTTCTATACATTCAGTTTGGTGCATATAAATCTTGTCAAAGAAAGAAAATATTGTTAGTTAGTCAATCCTCATGTTTAAACCTTATCATTAATTATTCTCTATCAGTTGACCTATACATATCTATATATATCTCAATCAATTAATCTAACTGCTTATAAATTCACATTTCTCTTCCTCCCCCGGTAAAGTCACCCCTCTCTTTTATACTTTTATTATATTTCAGTAGTTCTCAAACTGCCACAGTTTTCCTCCCACCTCCCATTTCTTCTCCAGGTATTGTTTCAGCTTCTCCCAGTCTGTGTTGAACTGCCCTGAGTCCAGGTCTCTCAGTTTTCTTGTCATCTTGTCCATTTCAGCCATATACAGCAATTTGTAGATCCAATCTTCAATAGTTGGTACTTCTTGTACTTTCCATTTCTGCGCATACAAAAGTCTAGCTGCTGCAGTCATATAAAAAATCAACGTCCTATGATGGGCTGGAATTCCCTCCATTCCCAAGTTTAGCAGCAGGAGTTCTGGGTTCTTATTTATTTGAAACTGTAAAATTTCACTCATTTCTCTTATTATTTCCCCCCAGAACTGCCTAGCTACCTCACACGACCACCACATATGATAGAGGGAGCCCTCATGTTTCTTACATTTCCAGCATTTATTAGAAGTATTCAAGTTCCCTAGCGCAATCTTCTTTGGTGTCATGTACCAACGATAGATCATTTTGAAAATGTTCTCTTTAATATTGATACATGTCGTTGTCTTCATTGTAGTTTTCCACAAGTATTCCCATGCCTCCATTGTTATTTCTTTATTGAAATTTATAGCCCATTTCACCATCTGTGTTTTAACGATCTCATCCTCAGTATACCATTTCAGCAATACTTGGTATACCTTGGATATTCTTTTCTTGTCTTCTTTAAGAAGGGTCTGCTCTAGTTCCGAGTTCTCTGTTCGTATGCCCCCTTTTGCAAAGTCTGAGTTGTATAAGTCTCTAATCTGTCTATACTGGAACCAATCATAGTTAGGTGATAGTTCCTCTTGCGTCTTTATTCTAAGTTTAGATACTTCAATCTTAGTTATTTCTTTGTACGTTAAACATTGTTGTTCATTATCCACAGCTCTCGGATCTATCACCTCATATGGAACCACCCACAAGGGGGTTCCTTCTTGTAGGTAAGTTCTATACTTCTTCCAGATTGTAAATAGACTTCTCCTTACAAAATGATGCAGGAACATCGAGTTGACCTTTACTTTGTCATGCCATAGGTATGCGTGCCATCCAAAAATTTTTTTATATCCCTCTAGGGCTAATAGTTTCTTATTCTTTAATGTCATCCACTCTTTTAGCCAAACTAGGCAGATTGCATCATGGTAAAGTCTCAGATTGGGCAGTTGCATTCCGCCTCTCTCCTTTGCATCTTGTAAAACTTTTACTTTCACTCGAGGCTTCTTGCCTGCCCAAACAAAATCTGATATTTTCCTCTGCCATTTTTCAAATTGTTTAGAGTCTCTGATGATTGGTATTGTCTGTAACAAAAACATTACTCTTGGTAACACATTCATCTTAACTGCTGCAATCCTGCCCAACCATGACAGGTTCAATCTATTCCATTTGATCAAGTCTCTCTCTATCTGAGTCCATAATTTTTCATAATTATTCTTGAACAAATCAATATTTTTTGCAGTCAGCTCAACTCCCAAGTATTTCACCTTACTAGTTACTTCACAATCCGTTGTTTCCATTAACAATTGTTGTTTCTGCTTAGTCATGTTTTTGCATAATATCTTTGACTTCTTTTTGTTAATGAAGAAACCTGCCAAGTCTCCAAACTCCTTGATCTTGTCTATCACTTTTGGCATGTTCTCCAGTGGGTCTTCTACAATTAACATTATGTCGTCTGCAAATGCTCTGACCTTATATGAATAGTCCTTTATCTTTATTCCTCGTATTTCCTCATCTTGTCGGATTTGTATCATCAGAATCTCCAATACTAAAATGAACAACAATGGAGATAACGGGCAACCTTGTCTTGTTCCTTTACTAATCGTCAATTTCTTGGTCAGTTCATCATTCACTACAATTGCTGCAGTCTGGTCTCTATAGATTTCCTTGATTGCTCTGACGAATCTTTCTCCCAGTTGTAGCTTTTCCATAGTGGCAAACATAAAGTCCCAGTTTAAATTGTCAAACGCTTTTTCAGCGTCTACAAAGAAGAAACCAACCTCTTTGTCACAACGCTTGTCGTAGTATTCAATAGCATTGATCACTGTCCTTAAGTTGTCTCTTATTTGTCTGTCTGGCAAAAAGCCTGCTTGTTCCTCCTCTATGACTTCCGAGAGCCACCCCTTCAATCTCTCCGCCAATATCTTCGCAAAAATTTTATAGTCATTATTAAGTAGTGATATAGGTCTGTAATTTTTCACGTTGGTCAGGTCTTGGCCCTCCTTTGGGATCAATGATATATTCGCTTCACTCCAAGTATCTGGAATCCTTTGATCCCTAAAAACTCCATTCATCACCTCTTTTAGGAATGGTGCCAGTTCATTGGCCATTGTCTTATAAAATTTAGCCGTAAGTCCATCTGGCCCTGGCGCCTTTCCTAGATTTGCAGATTATATTGCCTTGCTTATTTCCTCGTCAGTTACTTCACTGTTCAACTTACTTCTCCAAGCTTCCGAGATTTCTGGAAGTTTGGTTTTCTCCAGATATGATGCTATTGATTCTTTGTTTACTTCTTTTTTATTATACAGCTTAGCATAGAATTTATAGAAGGCTCTACTAATGGTAGTCTGCTCCAAGTACGTTTTATCTTCTTCACATATTTTATTTATTATTTTCTTTTCCCTTTTCTTCTTCAATTGCCATGCCAAATATTTCCCAGGTTTATTAGCACCCTCAAACGCTTTTTGATTCAGTCTTTTAAGATTCCACTCCAATTCTTTATTACTCATTGCTGTTAGCTGTTCTTGAAGAATTTTGATTTCCTGGTATATTTTCTTTTTCCCTGGTCTCTTTTTTAACTGTACTTCTTTGGCTTTTATTTTCTCCTCAATCTCTTGTCTTTTCTCCTCTTTCTTTTTTCTTGCTCTGCCATTTAAGTCCATTAGTATGCCCCTTACAACCGCCTTGTACGCATCCCAAACTTTATTGGTTGGTACTTCTTTATTCACGTTGTATTGTATAAAAAACTTAGTCTCTCTTCTCAATATTTCCATATTCTCACTTTCCTGTAACAAGTCCTCATTTATTCTCCAGGCTTTCCTTTTTCTCCTTTTTCCGAATTTCCACATAATTGGGTTGTGATCTGAGCCTACCATCGGCATTATTCCTACCTCCTTAGTCCATAACGCTAAGTCCTTTGAGGCCCAGATCATATCAATTCTTGATAATGTAAGATGCCTTGCAGAATAAAAAGTAAACTGTCTGGTTTTAGGATATTCTCTCCTCCATACGTCTTCGAGAGTCTCTTGTTGAATCAACTCAAAAAAAAGCTTTGGCAATAATCCTCTTTTCTTTTGTGCTTTTGTAGTCTTTTTGTCTAGTTCCAAATCTGTCACTCCATTGAAATCTCCAGCAAGAATTATCTGGTCATATACAAGATCGTCTAAGTGCTTCCTTAAGTCCTCAAAGAAGCTTTCCTTTGCACCGTTAGGTGCATAAAGTCCGACTACCAACACTCTCTTTAAGTTCCAGTTACATTCCACTGCTACAAATCTAGCTTCCACATCTCTCATAACAAATTTTGGCTGCAGCTCCTCTTTTATATACAACACCACTCCTCTTTTTTTCTTGTTGGAAGCCGCTACAAATTCTTTGCCCAATTTTCCAGATTTTAAATATTTTACATCCTGTTTTCTAATATGGGTCTCCTGCAAACAAACAATATCACATTTTTGTTTTAGTAGCCAATGAAAAATATTTTTTCTCTTATTCGGTGAGTTTAGTCCATTTACATTCCAAGATAATACTTTACTCTCCATATTCATGGTTTTGTTGGTAAGTCTTTTTCATTGTCCTTAATAAATCTCTCCATCTCCCGCTCAGATCTGATACGCTTTTTTGCCCCTCCAAACTCAAAGGACACTCCTTCCGGTAACTCCCATCTGTACCTAATGTTCATGTCCTTCAAAGTCTGAATTAACACTCTATATTTTTTCCTGTCCAGTAACACTGATCTGGGCAATTCCTTCATTATGATAATCGTCTTGCCATCAATCTCCAATGGGTCTTGAAATTGTTTTGTCACAATCCTCTCTTTCATATTTCTAGTTGTAAACTGCACGATCACATCCCTTGGTAGTTTCCTCTGGGTTGCAATTCTCGAGTTCACACGATACGCCACATCTAGGATAGCCACAATTTCCTCCTCCTCCTTCCCCAGGTATTCAGCCAACACCTCAGTCATCTGTTCTTGCGCTGACTTCCCTTCAACTTCTGGCAGACCACGAAAACGAAGCTGCTTCTCCATGTGTTTAGTTTCTGCAACTGACATCCTCCCCTTTACCGATCTCATCTCTGTTTGTTGCGTTTCTATTAAATTCTCCATCGCGTCTTCTACTGTTTTGACTCTCTGTTTCGTTCCTTGTAATTCACTGCTAATCGTTTCCACGCCTTTTTTCACTTCTGACAGCTCCGACTTTACTGTCTGTGTAACTTCTTTGACCTCTTTAATAAGCTCCAATTTCGTGTCCTTAAGTTCTTTCATCATGTCTATAAGTTTTTTGTCCAAATTTTCTATTGCCGATTGCCACTCTTTTTTCGACATCGTGGGGCTTGCTTTAGCTCGCTCCCACGAATCTGCTCTCTTCCTCAGCTCCGTGGCGTATAATTAAACGTTTTCCTTTTTTTTCAAATGTCCCAATCTTTGCCAAAATTAATTTTTTATATCCAAAATGTCGGGCGTCTTTTCTCTATGGTTTCTCTATGTTATTATAATCCAAGATGGCCTACTTCCTCTTCCGCTGAAGCCACGACCCTTCCACTTTCAAAAATGGCGATTCCCCACTTCCTGTCCCTTGGCAAGGGCCGCTTCCCTCCAGCCACTCTATTGTTATTACACACTTCCTGTCTCCCGTCTTCCCACAGCAGGTCTCGCGATGGTGTCTTTTTCCCACAGCTCCAAGACCACAGGTATTCAAAACAATAGTCCGATTTTTGTAATAACTTCTTTAAACTTAGTCTCTTTTAAAATACAACTCCTGCCGAGTCTTCACCTCCTTTTCACTAGTCTGTTGCAGTTTAAAAATCTACATTCTTTCCTCTCTGTTTTTGTCAATCTGTCCCGTTTCAAGAGATAGCGATCTTTACCTTCTCTTCAACTTTCTCGGGTTGTAATCGCTGTTTCGATCTTAAATTCTCCTCTCGACTTCCCTCCCCGATCGAAGCTTGGGTATGTAGGTCTTATGCCAGCCGAGTTGGCCCCAAAATTGCCGCAGAGATTATAGCCGACCCGTCGCAAGGTGGGACCTCAAGGATCGGGGGGGAGACTCCTTGTGTAGAGCCCCCCCTCGTCCGAGATCTAGCTCACCCTAGGGTCTTGAGCGTTCTTTGCCTGCTCCCCGCCTGAGAGCAGTCGGCCGCGGGTTATTTTCACCCCTCCGGCCGGTTAAAACGGCAATCCGGTCAGCTCCGCAAATGGAGCTGCGTTAGACCTCCATGAATCCCAAACCGGAAGTTAGTCCTTAGCAATCTTAATGGCAGCTGATCTGTTACATTTTGGCACATGCACAGCTTTGCAAACCCCAATTTGATCCCGGTAAGCTGGCATCATTGATTGGCTTGTGTCTGATCACCACGCTCAACCAAGTTGTGTTGTGTATAATAGTTGAAGACTTTTGCCACAGCATTTGTGGCATCCCTAATATGAACTGGTCCATCCTGCCATCACCGGATTCTACCAATAGATTAAATCAGACCTATATATATATATGATCCCTCTCTTTTCTCATGATGGAAGCACAGATGTGGGGCGGGGGTCATGTTTTTTTGTCTGCATCAGAACTTTTTCTGTACATTTATAAAGGGTGTTTGCAAGCAAACTAAACAACATCACGTCCGGGAACATCAAAGTGGTGGAAATAAAATAGAATTGTCCTTCTATGCCTTAATTGCATGGCTCAGTTTTCTCTTTAAGTCAGCACAAAGAAACGTTAAAGATTCATCTTATTGCCAGCCATTTCTTGAAAGGGGGGGGACCCTGAAAAATATCAGTAACTGGAAGGGATAAGGTGATGGCTATTTTTGCTGTCAAAGAATGAATGAATGACAAAAAGACCCCCCCCCCTCAAAAAAAAAAACACTTTGAGAATTTGACATCTCTTGGCATTTTGTAAATAGCTAGTACAAATCTGCACCTTAAAACTGCTGACACCAGCAAAAATGTGCCAAAGTGTCTACAACTTAAAGAGAACAAAGCAGAGATGCAAAATGCTCTCTCTCTCTATAAGAACCTCCCCACAACTGACCTTGGACCATTGTTATCAAAGTATTTTGCTTATCTTTTAGGAGGGGGGGCGGGAGGAGAACTGTCTGCTTCTTCTTCCCCTAAAATGTCATAACATTTGAACGTATGCATGTAAACAATGTGAGTAATATGTGTTTTATCTCTCATATTGTTGGTGCGGAAGAACTATTGAAAGAAGGACTGGTGAATAACTCCAAGTAGCCATTTTTCACTCTTTGAAAGGTTTCATGCCTTAGAGGAGATCCACAGTAATTCTAGAGCCTGAATTCCCATTATTTCTCCACCCTCCACCCTCCACCCTCTCTGCTGCAGAATTTGTGTGTGTGCGTGATATGGTTTGCAATTCAGAGATTTTCCTCTGCTGTTAAGTTCAGAAAAGTTTCCTTCAACACCAATAGTGACCAATAGTCATCAGCAGGGATGTCAGAGGAAGAGGGGGCAGCATCTACACACCATCTCCAGCAGAAGATTCCCCCTACGCCATAAAGACAGGGTCATTAGGTTGCCAACATCCAGGTGAGGCCTGGCAATCTCCTGGAATTACAGCTGAGCTCCAGATGGCAGAGATCATTTCCCCTTAGGGTTGCCAGGTCCCTTGAGTCCCTCGATGGGAGACTGAGACTCTGGCACTTACCCTGTGGAGACTTCAGTTTCTTTCTTCATGTACACAGTGCACGCACACTCCTGGCATATGTGATGGCATCACTTCCAGGAAGTGACATCATCGTGCGGGTCAAAGGGTGGCCCAGGAGGGCTCCCGTGCTTGCCAAAGGGCTAAATTGCCTCCTTGCAGGCCCAATTCAGCCTGAAACAGGCCTGTTGTGTCGTACGGGAGTGCGCCATGGCAGAGCGTGGGGGTGCGCCACGCCACCAGGGGTGCTGTGCCACTTGAGGGGGGTGCTGTGCCACTGAGGGAACATCCCGGGGGGCATACCCCCTGCTGGTCAGGTAAGTGGGGGAGAGGGGAGAAGGTGGGAGTAGGGGATCCCGCACCCCGGATGCGAGAATGGCAAGCCTATTTCTCCTGGAGAAAACAGCAGCTCTGGAGAGTAGACTTTATGGCATCACTTCTCTGCTGAGCTCAGTCCATTCCCAAAACTCTGCCCTTCTAAGGCTCTGCCCCTAAATCTCCCAGGATTTCCTAACCTGGAGCTGGCAGCCCTACGGGCCACCATGCTTTATCACAGACCCCCAGAGCAAGAATCTCTTTGCTCTCCTCCCACCACTTCTACTCGACCCCAACATTATATGAAAACAATTGAGACGATCTGTTTTTAGTATGAACCACAAGGTTGGATGCATAACTTACAGGGTAGGTATCCAGTGAGGATCACTGGCAGCCAGGAACAGACTCAAGTCCCAGTAGCTCTTCCAATGCCACAGAGGCCCTTCCAGTTCAGATGTGTGAACACATCTGGATCAGGTAAGAGGTGATGTGAAAGAACACTGTCTGAGAGCCAAGAGACAAAAGACAAGTTGGACGAAGAGGAGCACATGAAGGGAGTTGCAATGTTAGCTGGGAAGAAGAGTTTTAAAAGAGATCGAAAGGCTTTTTCAATTCCCCCTCTCTACAGATCCCTGCTCAGAAGGTTTGTTAATTTCCTCTTTGCTTCCGGAAGGCTCTGTCAGTTTCATCTCCCCTTCTAAGAGGCAAAGAGGAAATTAACAAACCTTCCTGGCTCACAATGCGACTCCATTCACGTGATCCTCCTCATGTAATTCGTCTCTTGTAGCTTAGCTCTGAGACTCTGGGCAGCCACTGGCACTCCGATTAGGCAATATGAACCAAACATCAGTAGAAGACAACTTCATTCATCTCCACGGCCATTTCTTTGGATGACATTAGTGTTGGGGGGTGGGGAGAAAGATTTGGACAGATGGCTGTGTTAAAACCATCCCAGTGTCCACAACCATCCAGAGAACTTGGGAGATCATCTTGGCCCCTGAATTCCAACAATGCAATGGGAAAAAAGACAAGATAGATAGAAGAGATGCCTGAGAACTCTAGATGCATCTCCAAAGACATTTGGAAAAAAAACCAATGGAAAATAGGGGGGGGGGCCTCCCCTCTCAAAGTCATAGATTTTCTACAACCTCTTATTGTCAGTGTAATTATACAGGAGAGAAATTGGCTCTCCTTTGTCTTTGGCAGACTCTAGGAAAGGCCTGTTTCTTGGCATGAGAAGTCATTTGCTTTGGCTTCAGGCAGCCACTGACAATTCCCAGCATATGGCAAGAGAGAGAGCTTCTGCCTACCCCATCAGGTAAGTGCCATCTAACTGACTACAACAATGATCGATGTCATGCGTGGAGAGCATTGACTTCTAGGAAACGAGCCAAGTGGCCAATTGGCCAATACAAGTGAACAGGGTCAGTGTGGACAAGGCCTCTGGGTGAGAGCTTGAGCAAGCAACCCAGAAATGAGTTTTCTTATTAGACAATCAAATGCTTTGCAGATCTGGCCGCAGGTCTGAGAGGTTTATTCAGCTTGCATCTGATGGCTATGAGGAAATTTGCCAGTTCAAATAAAGAGTTTTCCTCTGAAACTCCAAACTCCTAGCCAAACTCCATATTTGGCAAGCCCTAATTTTTTTTTGAAGCAATCAGTTGGGAATGCGATAACTCCATTTTCAGATGTTCTCTTGGGCTCTGTATGGAGAAATGGGGGTAAATTTGAAGGTATTTACTTGGGCAAAACAACTGTGGGAAGCCCTTAGTGACATTTCTGAGGCCAGACCTGTCCATTCCTAGTCTACCATGCAATTTAAAAACAAATTGAGAGGAATCTGGTGAGTGTTGCTTAAGCAAAGCACTCAAAGAGGTTCTGAGGATATTTTTTTAAAAAATAATTTTTTATTAAAATGTTAAGATTGATTTAAAAAAAATACGAAAGAAAAAAGGACACCGTTCTAAAAAATAAAGAAAAAAGAAAGAACATAAAAAATATAGAAAAGAGTCCAGTAGCACCTATAAGACGAACGAAATTTGTAGCAGGGATTGGAATGAGCTTTCGTGAGTCACAGCTCACTTCTTCAGATACTGGCTTAGACTGGAATAGCTATCTGAAGAAGTGAGCTGTGACTCACAAACGCTCATACCCTACCACAAATTTTGTTAGTCTTATAGGTGCTACTGGACTCTTGCTCTTTTCTGCTGCTACAGACACACTAACAGAGCTACCCAGCTTGATCTATCCCCATTAAAAATCTAAAGATTAAATAGGAAGACATACCAATTTTCTCTTTGTATACAAATATTACATATTGTATACTAACTCTAAAGTTACTATAAATGAATGCTTCTCCTTTTCATCTGGACCTTCTTTCCCTCTTTCTAATCTTCAACAGCACAAAACATTAATCCATTTCTCTCTAATTCTCGCATAAAAGTCTATAAGGGACATCCCAGGAGCCAAATAATTATCTAATGTCTTTTCCCTGATCAAAGATATCCATTTAGCCATCTCTGCATAGTCCATCATTTTCACTAGCCACTCTTGTAGCTTTTGGACTGCTTATGAGGAAATTTTTTTAAAAAGTTTCCAGTCTCTGTCATCTCCAGATAAAAGGGTCCGATAGAAGGAGGTATGAAAGACCTGCACCTGAGACCCTAGCTTAGTGTTATGAGTAGAGATGGGCATGATTCGCATTACAACCGGGAAAAAAACCACGATAATGGCGATCGTGTGATTGTGACCCAGCGGATCATTATTATCCACGGCCAACGATCCAGCAATCGGGAGAGGCCTGGATCGTTGAGTTTGGGCTCAGATTGGGGATCCAAACACTCAGGCGCCAGCAATCTATTCCCCTGGCAATGGAGCCAGGGGAAAACCTGAGCTCTCTTTGCCCTCCTTCTGTCGCCCTGGAAACCCAAATGGAAGCCCAGCTTTCCTTGATCAGCAGGGCTTCCTTCCAACCATGGAGCAGCAAAGCAGTCACAAGTTATGAGAAGATACCCAGGGGAGGGAGGGGGAAGGGGGTGTTTTGTAGCCATGGGCACTCAAATCTCATCCCTGCAAACCCTGATAGGCAGCTCTGATGGCCAAACAGATCTCCTGTGTTGCTGAATGGGACCTGAGGGGAGGCGGTTAGTCGCCGCCTCCCCGTGCCCGCCAGGCCTGGTGGCCGCCGCCACCACCCACCTTCCCACATAGCTGGGAATAGCAGCGTGGCCCACTTTGGCATCCACGATCCACGATCCACAGCTCGGGAACGGGAGATGATCGGTGTGGATCATTAATGCGGGATCGTCGGCGGCGCTGATCCACGATCAGATGGACTGTTAATTTTTTTTGGATCGTGCCCATCTCTGCAAGCGGGCTCAGGACGGGGTACAACATTAATAAAATACATAATTATATAAATACAATTAAAATCATATCATAAAATCATAACTCAGATGGTCTATTGCACATGTTGTGATCCGCCCTGAGCCTGCTGATGTGGGGAGGACAGAATATAAATTAAATATAAATAAATAAATAAATAAATAAATAAATAAATAAATAAATAAATAAATAAATAAATACATAAATAAAATTCCTGCCCTCAAATACAAAGAGGGAGACACCCAGACGGACAGGATGTCATTGGATAGGAGAAGGTGACAGGAGGCTCAACAATAGTCCTAATACTGTTTACAATCATATGCTTGTCACATTTTTCAAACAGCGGCGTCAGGTGGTGTTTTCATTTTGTTTACAATATACCCCTCGTTTTGATATAGCTCCTTGTACTTGTGTAGTTTGTTTTTGTATTCCTTGAGGTTGTTTCTTCTTGTTTCCTCTCATAGGGTTGCCAACTCTGGCATGGGAAATTCCTAGAGATGTGATATCATAGAGTGATGTCATAGTGATGTCATAGATGTGGTCATAGAGAGATGTCATATAGTTTACCTTCTGAAGCTGCCATTTCCTCCAGGGGAACCCAGGGTTGCCAACTCTGGGTTGGAAAATTCTTGATTTTGGAGGTGGAACCTGTGGAGAGTGGGGAGGCACATCCATGTAAGATTACCAACCTCCAGGTGGTGGCTGGAGATCTCCCAGAATTACAACTGATCTCCAGGCCACTGAGATCAGTTCCTCTGAGAAAATGACTGCTTTGGAGGGTGGATTCTATGGCATTATGCCCTACTGAGGTCTCTCCCATACCCAAACTATGTCCTCTCCAGGCTCCCCCCCCCCGAAATCTACAGGAATTTCCCACCCTGGACCTGGCAACCCTACATCCATGGGATATAATGCCACAGAGTTCACCCTCCAAAGCAGCCATTTTCTTCAGGAGAACTGATAGCTGTAGTCTGGAGAACAGTTGTAATTTGGGGGGGGGGATCTCCAGGCCCTACCTGGAGGATGTCAACCCAATTGAAGGTTGAAAACCCTAGCTTTAACAGTACAAGGCTATTCCTAGGTGAAAAGTCCAAATGGAATATCCCGTCTTTTTTTCTACCCCATCCTCACCTTCTTCCTAAAGAAATAGTAAAGAGTCCTGTAGCACCTTTAAGACTAACCAACTTTATTGTAGCATAAGCTTTTGAGAACCACAGCTGTCTTCGTCAGATGCATCTGTGGTTCTCGAAAGCTTACGCCACAATAAAGTTGGTTAGTCTTAAAGGTGCTACTGGACTCTTTACTATTTTGCAACTACAGATTAACACTGCTAACTCCTCTGTCCCTAAAGAAAGTCCTCCAAATATCAATCAAGCACCGCCTCCCGGTCCTTTTTTATCCATCCGGGTAAAAACTAAGCCAGTCCAGGTGTTTTCACTTCAGAGACTCCGACAGCAACCACCAGCCCAGTGCTTGGAAGCTAACAAATTTGCTGTGTCACAATTGATAATCAACTCGAGTAAAAGAATGTCCAAATCAATTGAGCTTTCACGAGGGCAAGCCGACTGGACAATGCGAGGCTCCCAGCAAAAAAGTAGGCCAAGCTTGATAAATTCGCCCTTATTATAGCTATTGATGTTTAAATTTCTTCAGGGATCTCGCTACATGGGTGCCTGGCGGTGACAGAGGTACGGCGACCTCCTTCGATCCTTAATCTACACCTGTTAGCCAGCTCCCCAGTTGCTTGTGAGTATACTCAAGCTTAAAGGTTAACAAAAAAGAAAAACAGGCCGAGTTTACGTGGCTGTAGCTACAGATCAATGCAGAGTAAATAACCTTCTTCGTCTTATTTCCCCCAAGCGTTATTGATCCCCGTTCTTTTGTTCTTTGTCATGTTTCTGTCTTCTAATCCCGCGAGACACTAAACGATCACCTCATATTGGACATGTTAACTGGCATATTATGACAGCTACCATTTTGTCACTCAGTGTGCTGCTCTGTCTCTATAAAAAACGGCCCTCGCTTCAGGGGCTTTCCGAGACATTCTGTCTCCAAACCAAATCAGAGACCTCAGTGTCTGTTGCTTGTTTTCCCACCTTCACCTGTTACCTTCACAGATATTTTACACAAATGCTTACAGTGGGAAACTAGGAAGGACTTCAAATTTCGCATCCCTGCTGATTCATCTCCCTGAATTCTCATCCTGTTTTTGCTTCTCCTTTGTACAAATCAAACTCATCATAATTTCATTTTGGGGCCTGAATTTTCCTAGCAAAATGTATGCCTTTTTTCCAGTGTTATACGTGCATCAATAAATGAGGCATATTATAATTCATATCATGCACTTGTCACAATATGTATACATCATGTGATTTGTATACATGAACCACGCAACATGCATAAATGCTACATGCAAGTCCACAAACTTAGCAATGAGAAGAGGAGAGAAACTGTTGTAAATATTATAAATGGATGAAAGATGATTAACAAAACAAAACAATACCATTTCTTAATCCCTACAATCAAGTGCCCCCTCCCCCAATCTATTATGCACTGTTTCTACCTTTTAATTTGACAAAGTGTGAACAGTCCCGATGAATCTCTCACTCTTCAGTGGAGGACAATGAGCAGGACTTCACTGATGCAATCCTAAACAGAGTTAGACCTTTTGAAATCCATTGAAGTCAATGGGCCTGGAATGATGTATATCTGTTTAGTACTGTACTGCAATAGCGCTTCCCAGTCCATTATAATCTAAAGTGTCTAAATACATTCATTTGACAGTTTCAACTACTAAATATGGAGGTGAGAAAGAGTAATGGTTGTTAATTCTCCGTATTACCACTGCTCAGCAATTTGATCTTTCAGAGCAAGTGTGAGAAAAGATATTTGTTGTAAAATGATCTGTATAGCACTTATGGCAATAACACTCCTGACATTGCTTGGCTGAGCTGGTGTGATCGAATGGAATGTTCACTAACATTCCAACTTGCCACGGAACAAAGCAGTGAAGTGTCTGCTGTTCAGTTTCTTCAAAGGAAAGGAAATTGTCAATTTGGCCTCAATTAAAACCTGACATAAGCATTAGGGACAGAAGTATCTTTCTTTGTTCAGATCTGGGGGACTCTTTTTTATAGTGAATACTTAATATTGCTCTTTATTAGAAACAGACGTCTCCCCCCTCCAAACTTTAATTTTTGAAACTGAACTGATTGAAATTTGCTCATACATACATCTTAGCCTGTAGTCGTTTTTGGTCTGTCGAGAATCAATATTTAAGTCATACAATGTTCCACAACCTGAGATAGAGATACAGACTTTTAATCCACTACATGAAAGCTGTGGGGGGGGGGGCTAGGATGACTTCTTCCATTTCTGTTACATGTTGCCTCAAAAACAAACAAAAATATCACATTTTCCACCTGTGATGTTCTTTGCTTCTTATGATCTTTGTTTCCAAAATATGCATATTCCATAAAAAGTTTAAATTGGTGACAAACCTATTGTTAGTAGTCCTGTTCTAATATTATGTCCACATGTACTGAAAATCCGTGCACTGCTCAATGCCCACAACATAGTAATAACAGTTCATTTGTTTACTGCTCTCCTGGACAGATTCATGCCCAAGTGGGCAGGAACCGAAATATGAATCAAAGGTCATCATGAACTGGGCCATTTTTTGGTTTGCGAACTGGCAGTTTGTCGGAGGGCATTTCTGATGAACCATGACGAAATGCATCTGATGAAGAGAACTTGATTCTTGAAAGCTTATGCTACAATAAAATTGGTTAGTCTTAAAGGTGCTACTGGACTCTTTTTGATTTTGCTACTACAGACTAACACGGCTAACTCCTCTGGATGATTCATCACTGGCGCCGATCAGTCAGTTTCCTAGGCAACAGGGAGGATGGGCTTTCTGTAGACCTTCTGCTGCCCCAGAAGTGACGTATTCACAAACCAAATGGCCCAGTTCGTGGTTCGTGGTTCGTGGTTCGTGAAACATGATGAACCATGAACCTCAATGAACCACTGTTTTCCTGGTCCATGCCCATCTCTAGTACCCACCCAGAGCAGTGAACCAAGTTATTGTTATTGTCCCCACAATGCATATGGGGAGCTGGGGCTGAGAGGAGTGGCATAGCCAAGGCTATCTGTTGAATTCGGGGCAGTAGTGAGATTTGAACCAGCAAAATACTGCATCACAGTCCAACTACTAAACAACTACAATGTGTGCATCAAGTGCATCAAAGGTACCACATACTCCCCATATGTGGTATTGGTGGGGCCCCAGTATGCCTGGACATAACATCTGAAGAGGGTACCCTCTCACCAAAACCTACCCCATATTGAAAGGAGGTTTTATGATAACCCCACGCTTAAAAATAATAGACAACTCTTAAAAATAATATACCGCTCAGTGTTTGCTGGGTATTTGAGAAGTCAACTCGGGCAAACGTAGGTATAATTTCTGCCCTGTTGCAGCTTGTTTTTTTTATTATGAATGGGAAGCCTTTTCTTTCATTACCAAGGTTACATTTAAAGGATATTGCAGTCTCCTAAGTGTCCTCCATGGATTTCTATGGGATATTACGGATATCAGTCTGACTGCAGGAAGCTGTCCTGCGTGTGAAATGACTCGGCTTTGCGGATGCTCTTCTTGCCTTCACAGCTCTGTACACTTGCAGATTTGTGAATGAATTGAGTGTGCAGTTGGAAACCATTGGATTTCTGACTAAATTAGCTGGAATTGCTTCCTTTGAATACAGCTTCAACCCACCAGGCTATCTGAATAAAGATTTGCTCATTATAGCTTCCGTTGGTGGGGGGAGGAGGAAGAAGGGGGGGCGGGATGGGAGTCAGGAGGCACGGAACTTGCTTTTTTCTCACGTAGCCTTTATTTTACATTGTTGGGGTTTGGGGGGGGATAAGGGGAAGAAAGGCTTGAAATGATCAACTTACCTCCCTGAACTAGATTCCTGCCCTGGTGAGTGTCTCGCTTTGCTTGACTTGATTTTGACTCATACAGACTCATTTTCTAGAGGCTGGAGGCTCCAATTTGGATTGGAATGACAGCATGGGGGTCGAAGGCGCTTCAGCCTCAGGCCGTTTTTCCTGACCTGAAACGGGGGTTTAATGATTTAAGTGTGTGTTTCTTTAAATGCTTGGTGTGGTACCGATGAATGGGGGTGAAAGAGGGGGATGATTGAGTGGGATGATTGGTTGATGACATAGGGCCAAGCTACACATGACGAATGACACTTGAACAGCAAGTGTATTTCTCCCTGTTCACTTGCCCTCCACTCAATCCACTTGCCGTTCGTGTCATTCGTCATGTGTAGCTTGGCCCTGAGAGTGTGGATAGAGTGAACTGCTGTTTTTAGTTACTGAGTAGAGAGAGAAAATTCAGTCTGGGCAAAGCAGGCAACCTGTGTGGAAGCCTGAGGGGATGATTGTTCTAGCTCAATTAGGCAACCTGTGTGAAGCCTGAACTGTGTTTCTGAGAGAAATATTGAGTCTGAGCAAAGCAGGCAACCTGTGTGGAAGTCTGAGGGGATTCTCATTCTGGTTCATTTAGGCAACCTGTGTGGAAGCCTGAGGGGATTCTCATTCTGGTTCATTTAGGCAACCTGTGTGGAAGCCTGAACTTAGTGTGTTTGTGAGAGAATATTAATTCTGTCTGAAGTAGGCAAACTGTGTGTGCACCTGAGAGAGAACGTTTATGTATATCTGTGTGACTGATCTTAAGTAAATAACTTAGAGAACTGATAACTATCTTTGCAACCATCAAGCTTAAGAACTAGTATGAAACCGATACACTTCTTATAAAAATAAAAGTTTATTTTGTTTTGTTTCCCCCCCATTCCATCATTCCTATATCCCATTCCTTTCCTCAGGGCCACATAGTCCCATGAAGGAGCCTGACGCGTTGGTCACGTTATTAGGGGGGAAATTTAAATTAACAATGTGAGGTGCTCTTAATTTCCCATTGCCCAATGAAGAAGTTAGGTAAAGGTAAAAGTAGTTCCCTGTGCAAGCACCGGGTCATTACTGACCTATGGGGGGACATCGCATCATGATGTTTTCTTGGCAGCCTTTTCATGACGTGGTTTGCCATTGCCTTTCCCAGTCACCTACACTTTACCCCCAGGAAACTGGGTACTCATTTTACCGACCTCGGAAGGATGGACGGCTGAGTCAAACTTGAGCTGGTTATCTGAACCCGGCTTCCGCCAGGATTGAACTCAGGTTGTGAGCAGAGCTTGGGCTGCAGTACTGCAGCTTACCACTTTGTGTCATGGGGTGCCATGTGATAGTACCAGTTCAAAAAACCAGAACTTCCATGCAAACCTATCTGAACCTTGAGTTTTTCAGCATGTGATCACATGGTAGCCATGCAAGATATCAAATGGGTTTTTGATCTGTCAGTTCCTGCATGTTTGCCTGAGTTGTACAAGGGCCACCCACTGTGGGCTAAACTAGATGTTACGGTGGCCACGGGTCCAAACCCTTGTTGCTGACGCCATTTTAGATGACAACACCATTTATAAATTGCAGTGGTGCTATGTGACCTTGCTTCTCTCTCCCACATGGTTGTTTTGACGCTTGAGAAAGCGTGGGATGGAGAACAAGATCACATTGTTCTGCCATGGGCCCTCAAGGCAATTTTTAAAGGGCTAGATTGTCCTCTAAAATAGCATTGGCATAAGGGCTGTAACGTCTAGTTCAGTTCTCTGTGTGTGTGTGTGTGTGTGGAGGAAGTGTCTTCTGCACCTTCCAGAATTCTTACATATGCAAGATTCCAGTCTTCCCCCATCTCAAGCGTCGGCCAAACACCAAACACCTGGAAGGCAAAGAGGTAATTTCTCCCAAGCAAATCTCTCATAGGCTTACCCGAGTTCTTCATCTGAATGTTAGAAGCCAGAAATAAGGCAAATAAAATCTCGGTTGGCATAAAAGAGAGAGGAGGAAAGGGGCTTGAAATACCTGAAGGGCAAAGACATAAACATCAGTGAAGCTCTTGCTGCCTTGCAAAGCAATGGCCCTCTATCGATTTCTTGGGGCATCCTTGCTGTCCCTTCCTTTAATAATGATTAATAATGAATAATGATTTCTTCCTTGGCTTATGATGACTCAGCATTTTATGGCGATGTAGGAAGAAACTTGTCTGATTCATTCTTCCTGATGGCTCCATTTGAAACATTTCAGCCCACGTGGGGTTGTGGTTAGAGTATTGGACTGGGATCTGGGAGACCCAGGTTCAAATTCCGCCTCTGCTGTGGGCAAGTCACTGTCTCTCAGGCTAACCACCTCACAAGGTTGTTGTGAGGATAAAATTGAGAACAAGATAATGTTTTGAGCCACTTTTGGTCCCATGGAGGGTATAAACTAAGTAAATAAAACAATTAAAAAATTAAAAGGTAGGGCTTAAAAGGTAGGGCTCAATTCACCGGTGTTCTTCAAAGGAAAATTACAATATGAGATTACTGAAACTGAGTTTGCAAATTTGGAACAATAGCTCCCCCAGGGTTGAATCAGGACATAGGAATTTTTTTCTCTCATTACAGATGCTAATTTTCTATACTTCACACACCCATGTTCTGTCAAGCTAATTACATCATGGATTATAGCTAGCTTCCTTACACTCTAATTTGAAATACCCCTCCCAACCTCTGTCTGGATTATAAGGGTACTTTTCCCACTCCATGTATCTGATGAAGGGAGCTTTGACTCACAAAGGCTCAAACCCTGGAAATCTAGTTGGTTTTTAAGGTGCTACTGAACCCAAATCTTGCTCTGTACACTAAGCGGCTTGTAACTTGCCCCTTTTTACAAGGAACCAACCTTACTTGCACGTACAGTTTTGCGAAAATCCGCTGTAAAAGTTGCAGCTGGTTGGCCTGTGTTTAAGTTGTTTGGTTCTATCTTTAATCTGTTCTCGGGACATATAAAACAAGAAGACCTAGTAGACTTGTGCCAGACCTATCTCTAGAAACTGCTGTTGGCCTGGATCTCCCGCCTCAATTGCTGTCTGCATTCTTGGTCCAAGGATTACAAAGCATGACAGTTGATGGGCGAACACAGGAGAATTCTGAAAAAAGCAGACACCTTCATTGTATTTCGTTATTATTCTTTTTTCAAATAAGGCTCATAGTCATCTCCTTCTTGGCTTGGTGCCAAGGACACAGATTAAGACGTTTGTTAGGAATCATGTAAGACATTTTGCTAACTAGCAGCTGAGGATTAGCGATGGTACCTTGATAACTTGGCAGGGGGGGGGACTTCTTGGTCTTGCAAAGTATGCAGAGGAGAAGCAGAGCCTATAATTATTGAGCGCTAATGTGGCATATGTAGTGGACAGAGTGTCAGACTGGAGACCCAGGTTCGAATCCCTGCTCTAGCATGGAAGCTCATTGGGTGCCCTTGGGCCAATCACACACTCCCAGCCTAACCTACTTCACAAGGTTCTTGTGAGGATAAAATGGCGGAAAGGCGAATGATGTAAGCTGCTTTAAGTTCCCATTGGGGAGAAAGGCATGGTATAAATGAAATAAGCAAATCGATTAAAAATGCTCTCAAAGAACAAGGAAAGAATGTTCAGTTTATGTTGCCCCGATTCAACAGGGTTCATGTCTTCTTTCTCCTCCCACCCCCTCCAATTAATAGTTGCAGAAAATTGTAGGAGAACCCTGCACTCCTCGGAACGGCACGTTTAGCTGCACGTGGTGGTCATAAATCTAAATTTGGTCAGGTGCCATCAAGTCTGGACTAAGAGCAGATGGCGTATTGGAGCCAGGGAACAAGGGATGCTGTGCTCCCACTGTCAAAGATGTGGGGGAAGTGAGACGTTAAGCAGAATGGTGACACTGATACACCTGCCCATGTCAAACTTGGCCTGCGTTCCCAGCATAGCTGGAAAGTGCACTGATATCTCAGCTCACACAGAGACGGTGCCAAAATGGCTTCCTTTTCCTTTTGCTAGCAATATCGAGATCGCTCCTTCTTGGCATCAGTGGATAGTTCATGCAGATTTAAGAGGGTCACAAATTATGCCATTGAGTAGTTACTTTATCTGTAAAAGAGGGTACTGTTTGCATTTTTTTTTGCCTGTCTCATACCAGAACATCTTGGGCTTTCTCTTGCTTCAAATTTTGATGGGCAGTATTTTTTTTAAATAGACTCTGTCATGAATAGGGAAGCCATGGATTGTGCAGTGAGTGTGTAATAAGCATCAGACTAAGATGCGGGAGACCCAGGTTCCAATCTCCGCTCTGCCATGGAAGCTTGCCGGGTTACCTCGGGCCAGTTACACACCCTCAGCCTAACCTACCTCACAAGGTTGTTGGACGAGAGGAGAAGAGAGGGGAGGAGTATAATGGAAGTCATTTTGGTTCTCCATTGGGGTGAAAACTAGGGTATAAATGAAGTAAAGAAACAAACAAAGACCTACGGTGGCAATCTTATGTAAGCTGATAACTGGGTCTGTTTGGTGCAATACGGATCGATGATAACAATGATAATGATAACGACAATGATGACAACAGGAGATAAACAGGTGATGGTAGTCCCTGGCCCCAAGGAGGCCCGCTTAGCCTCGACCAGAGCCAGGGCCTTCCCGGTCCTGGCTCCCACCTGGTGGAACGTGATGTCTACTGAGACCAGGGCCCAGCAATAACTACTGTCTTTTCGCTGGACCTGTAAGACCGAGCCGTTCTGCCAGGCACAGGGCTGAGATCTGGGCCTCTGCTAGCCTGAAACAACAAGGGGTGTATAAAATCTAACCATCCCTGAGAAGGCTGTCCACCATCCTGTTTGAGTTTGTAAGTCTGACTATATAATTAGAAATATGTTTTATTTTAATGATGCTTTTGAATGTTTTACGGAAATGGAATTTTATTGTATTTTAATGGGTTGTGATCCACCCTGAGCCCGCTCGCGGGGAGGGTGGAAGACAAATGTGACATAAATAAATAAATAAACAAATAAACAACAACGACATCCAATTTATATACCGCCCCCCAGGACAACTTAACGCCCACTCAGAGAGGTTTATAAAATATGTTACCATTATCCCCACAACATTCTCCCTGTGAGGTGGTTGGAGCTGAGAGAGCTCTAAGAGTTGAACCACATGATACGAATTACACGAGACCAAGCGAGTGTCAGGAGTCCTGTCTTACCCCAAATGCCCGTGTCCAGCATTCTATCGATGAGCACATGTCCTGGTCCAGTCACACATTCAAAATTTTCTGCTCCAGTGTAGCCACGACGACGAATGTACGCGGTCACGATCAGTAAGTCAGCAATGCAGAGCATCCTTATTTCCTATATTTTCTGCTTCTTATCTGTGCAAAGTGGAGGTGCATGATGGGATATTTTGGAGGTACGCGGTGAAAACCCATGCCACCATGAACATGAGTTCGATGGAGATCCTGCAGTCCTGATGCATGTAGTTGAAAACAACGTTGGAACATGTGTAAGTAAGTTTCCGTGTCATTCGCATGTAATTTGTATTGTGTGGTTCAGCTCTGAGAGAGCTGTAACTGACTCAAGGTCACCCAGCTGGCTTCGAGCGAAGGAGTGGGGAATCAAACCTGGCTCTCCAGGTTAGAGTCCTGCCAGTCTTAACCACTACACCAAACTGACTCTCACAGCAGTTGATAGCCAAACAGATATGTATTGGGTTTTCCCCAAACTGAACATGGGCAAAAGCAATGCTAGCTGTAATATTTACTGTTACCTTAACCCTGCCACAGTGCAACATTGCCAACTAAAGTTAATTTCCTAGCTAATGTGAAGGTTCAAGTTTGAGATCCAGTTTTGATACAGTGGTTAAGAGCGGCAGGACTGTAATCTGGAGAACCAAGTCTGATTCCCCACTCCTCCGCTTGAAGCCAGCTGGGTGACCTTGGGTCAGTCACAGCTCTCTCAGAGCTCTCTCAGCCCCACTCACCTCACAGGGTAATTATTGTTGTGGAGATAATAATAACATACTTTGTAAACCGCTCTGAGTGGGCGTTAAGTTGTCCTGAAGGGCAGTATATAAATTGAATGTTGTTGTTGTTGTTAAGTCTAAGAGCATAAGAAGAGCCATGCTGGATCAGAGCAAAGGCCCTTCCAATCCATTATTCTGTTCACACAGTGGCCGAAGCCCACAAGGTGAATGACAGCAATAGCATTCTCCCCAGCAACTGATACAAAGAGGCATAATTCTTCTGGGAGGGGATAGATTTGTTTGTTTGTTTGTTTGTTTGTTTGTTTGTTTGTTTGTTTGTTTGTTTGTTTGTTTGTTTGTTTGTTTGTTTGTTTGTTGTCCGCCTTTCTCACTGAGACTCAAGGCAGATGACACAGTGTGAGTACAGTCCTTATCAAGAACAGTTCCATAAACAATGCCATAGGGTAAATAGACAGAAGTTCACAAAGACGTAGTATTAGTAGGAATCCAATACAAAATAGTGGCGAAGTCTATGGTTCTCATTAGCAGATCATTTGAGATCCCCTCCTTACAATACAACCCTCCTATCCGAGTAAAAAAACCCTTTTTGAATCGTTCAGTTTTGCATCATTTGCGGAAGGCCAGGAGAGTAGGGACTCTCCTGACCTCCTCAGGCAGGCCGTTCCATATCCATCCTGACTGGTAGCCATCATGACTGATAGCCATTGATAGCCCTAGCCATACATCTTTTTCACTCTCCTTTTAAAGCCTTCCAAGTTGGCAGCCGCCACCAAATCCTGTGGCAGGGAGTTCCGCAATTTAACTATGCATTGTGTGAAGAAGTAAACAATCTAGAGATCGCTTCAACCATTCTCCTCAAAAGCAAATCAAACAGCAGGTGGGATTGGGGAGGGAGCTGATTTGTGTTGTGCATAAGATGATGGCCGATAGGTTAAGTACTAGCGGTAGGAATCTCAAGAGGTCCTCGTGCTGTAACTCTGATACGGGATCAGGTGGGATCAGCCTTTCTCCTCCCTCTCTTTGCGAGTTACCATTAGCAATGCCGACAGTTACTAGATAAAGTTAAAGACTCGTGTAGCTATCGTCACCCTAATTGGACTGTAATGTATAGCCTCAGTCAAGCAAATCTCTCCTAGCACTTCTCTCCACAGACGGCAATCAAGCCATTTATGGAAGATGCATCGGCTGCCGAGACCCTGGAGTAACCTTAAGCTACACTGGCCTTTTAGCAGAAAACACAATTAATTTTGATACTGAAGGGCAATTAGGACCAGGGTTAAAAAAGAAAAGAGTGTGTGTGTGTGGGGGGGGGTGATCTTCTGAATGGCCAAATGTCAAAGAGTGGGGAAGAGGAACCATTTCCCAGGGAACTGTAAAAGTACAGCAAGCCATTCTACACACTGAACAGAATGAGATAGTATAACGGACTGGACTGAAAAGGAGTGCTGTATTTTCCAACATGTGAAAAGCTTCTTGGAAGGAGTAAACTAGCAAAACAGGGAAAGTATCGCATACATCCTTCTTCCCTCAGGGACTGGTTTGCTGTAGTTTCATGGCGGCACATCAAGAATAGACATGGGCACGAACAGCATTACGAACAGAAAAAACCCACGAACAGCCTAATCTGCTGTTCTCGAACAAGCTGTTTGTGAGGTCCCATCCTAAATGAACAGGTGGCCATTGCAAGCCTCGTTCGTTGCCTTCGGCAGCCCTTCGCAAGCCGGACAGTCTGGGACCTGCTGCAATCAATCCCCTTAGGAACAGGAGGCAGGGAGGGACTGAACTCTGTCTGAACTCCGTCTGGCTTTCCTTCTGGCTTTAACCCTTCAAAGTACTTCCAGCAGAGAGTCCCGTTTTTGCCACTGTGAAGAGAAAATGACAGCCAACAGGGAGACCTGTAGATTGTGCCTTTCCCGGGGTGCAATCTCTCTGAAACTTGGGGGGTCTTCAGAGGACAGTGAGGAATATGTCCCCTGCAAATTTGGTGGGTATTGGACATTGGGAAGGTCAGTTTGTGGGGTATTTAAAGGGCCCTGCACCTTGCATGTGGCAGGAAAGGGCCCTTTAAGCTATCAGCTGACAGGCGCCTGCCAGAGATAGTTTAAAGGGATCTTTAAAGGGCCAGGTAAGTGGGTTTGAGGAGAGGGGGGCTAAGTGGGGGGGTTGGAGTGGGGGTGGGGGTTCTGGCCCCCACAAACAACAACAAACAACGAACATGTCCAGGAACAGTTCATGTTCATCCATGTTTGTTGTTTGTTGTTTGTGGATGGCACCAAACGACGAACAGGGTGTTCAGGGTTTTTTCCCCATTCGTGCCCCTGTCTAATCAAGACCAATGGCTAAGCCACCTGAATTTACAGTGCAATCCTAAAAAGAAGTACATAGCCTTTACACATGGATGCTACATTGCAACCTTTGATCAGCCTCTCATTCTCCATTACGTTCTCTAATCCTCCCTGAAATTCCGAACTACTCTCTCTAGTAACATCAGGGCACATTCTACTTAATTCTTTATCAATAAACATGCCTATGCAGTGAAGAGAAAACATCAGCTTATAAGTGACATGGAAGATGCTATTTCCAGAGTCAGGTCTTGGTTTCCAGAATGCCTTCTCTCCAATTAAGCACTGAAGCAGGTTCTTCTTGGAGAACCCTTCACACGTGATGCTTTTCCTATAAATATACTATCCTACATAGTGCATATCTATGCCTATGTGCATACCTATCATTTGTAGTAAAATGTCACATTTTGCTTACTAAGATGGCACAATTGGTTGCATTCATCACACAGGATGGCATGTTTTTCTTTCTCTATAATGTGGCAGCATCAATGCAGACAAATTTATTTATTTATTTGCTTCAATTTATATTCTACCCTCCCCTCTCCAACAGGCCCAGGGCAGATTACTCTTCATAAACGTTCCGATAAATCTACGTTCCGTAGATTTAAAACTACGGATAGATACAATATAAATATTTTAAAATTTCAGAATTACAAAGTTACAACAGCTGCATGGAAGTCCATCAGTCTCTCACCCAACCGTCACTAAAAGTATTTAAACAGATAAACAGATAAGCAGATAAAAACACAATCTGGTGGTGGATATTCCTGAGAGGGAGGGCCATGTTCTTCTCCAAATCGGCCGGTGGGGCCCGGCTCAGCCCCAACCATATGCCTGGTAGAATAGCTCCATCTTACAGGCCCGGCAGAAAGATAACAGATCCTGCTGGGACCTGGTCTCATTAGACAGGGCATTCCACCAGGTTGGAGCCAGGACCAAAAAGGTCCTGGCTCTGATTGAGGCCAGGCGGGCCTCCCTGGGGCCAGGGGCCATTAATAGATGTTTATTGCCAGATCGGAGTGCCCTATGGGGCACATATAGGGAGAGGCAGTTTCGCAGATATGCTGGTCCCAGTCCGCATGGGGCTTTATAGGTCATTATCACAAATTATTTACAAATGGTCTAGTTTTCAACCTCAGTACAGTACAAAGAGCTTAGCTTGATGAAAGCTATGAAAGCACTACCAGTTTCCATCTAAACTTAGCTTCTCTCTACATGAGACACCTCGGCGTGAGTTCATCAAATGTAGGGAGCTGCAAGGTTAACTGGGAAACATAGTTTAAAAAAAACAGAACCAGCAGAGATCAATCCTCAGAGGGTTTGTTAATTTCATCTTCACGTCCCGAAGGCTCTGTCAATTTCACCTCTCCAGTCTAAAACTGTGGGATCGCACCCAGAGGGCAGCGAGGAGTGGAAATGGGCTGGAGCTACCTTCCAGAGCTGGGCTTGGACCTGGAGAGGTTATAATGGGCTGAAGTTTCCCTTCTGGCATTTCACAGCCCCTTCACACAACTCCAGTGTCTAGCAAAGCCTTTGGCCTGCCGCTGGCTCTGTCTTTTTAAACTACCCTTCCCGGCTAACATTCCATCTTCTGACACATGTTCTTCACATGTCAGTTGTCTCATGTAGAGAGATTCTTAGAAGAAAGGACATGATTCTTTGACAGCTGAATAAGAATGGCCATATGGGAGGGTAGATCCTTAAAAGCTGTTTGCTCAATGCTGCCTGTTACTGAGCATTATAGCACTTTTAACAGTGGTTGAAGTGTAGACTTTCATCAACCAACCAAGGCCATCCATAAAACTTGTCACATGTGAGGTAGACAAGATCCTAACAAAGAGTATTCTCTTCTTCTGAGTTGAGAGTTCACAAAACTCTCCCTGAGGTCAAGTGCTTGACACTGTGTGGCTCTCTTGGACATCTCCTCCTCCTCTGACAGCCAGGCCAGAGTAGGAGTTTCAGGAGGCACGCTGAGGGGGCGCCAAGTTGAGGAGATGCCTGAAGATGGCAAATGGCAGTGAAGAGGTTGACAGCAAGGTGATTTACAAGGAGGAAGAGGAGAAAGAGAAATGCAAAGGTTGGGGACAACCATTAGGGAGATCTGGCCTGCAACCCACTTTCAGAAGCTTTGTGACCTAATTTTGGGTCCCGGCTGAGCCGCAGGTGGGGAAACACTGAATTAGATCACTCACAAATCATATACATCAGTCACCAATAAATGCCATGTTTTAATAAAATCCTATGCTTCAGTGGTTGTCTAAGATTCTAAATAGTCCTTAGTGAATGATAATGGCCGTCAATCAATTTGAATCTCTTGAAAACCCAATGCAAACTGAAAGCTTTGTGAGGACTAAATTCCTCGCAAAACTTTTAATGGGTCTAAACTTTTCCTCAGATGCAGAGAAACTGCTTTTTCCCCCCTCTCAGACACTGACCCATTTGTTTCTTACAGAGCGTCACTTTTTGCTTTAGCAGCCAAAAAAATCAGGCTAGAGGTGTGTCTAAAGAAAGTAACGCTTTTATTAGGTCAGCACTTCCTGGTTAGATCATTTTAACTGTTGATACTTGTATATATGATTAATCGCTGATACTTGTATATATGATTTACTTAGTTTATGTCAGATTGTTTTGTGTGTGTGGATTGTGTGATGGCCTTTGGCCACAGACAATAAACTCTACTACTACTTTTCTTGAAAACTCAATGCAAACTGGTTTGGAGGGCATTCACGGCTGCTTGGCCTGTTTTAAATGTGTATTGTTGTTGTTTTAATGTTTTAATGTAGATTAATTTTTTATTGTATTTTAATATGTTGTTATCTGCCCTGAGCCCACTCGTGGGGAGGGCGGAATAGAAATTTGAAATAAATAAATAAATAAACCAAAGAGCTCCCAACTGACTGCCACTTTCAATCATGGTAAATTCAATACCAGTTGAGTACCAGGTCCGGTTCAAGGTTCTGGTGTTGACCTACGAAGCCCTATGCGGACTGGGCCCAGCATACCTTCGGGACTGCCTCTCCCCATATGTTCCCCGGAGGTCACTTCAATCAGCTAATAAGCAGTTGCTGATGGTCCCTGGCCCCAGGGAGGTCTGTCTGGCCTCTACCAGAGCCAGGGCCTTTTCGGTCCTGGCTCCGACCTGGTGGAACTCTCAGTCTGAGGAAACTAGGGCCCAGCGGGAGTTGTTATCTTTCCACCGGGTCTGCAAGATGGAGATGTTCCGCCAGGCATTTGGTGGGGGCTGGGCTGTCTTCTTGCCGGCCATACCACTGAAGACCATCCACCACCCATGCAGGAGCTCATAAGTGTGGTGCAGGGCATGATGCAAGAGCCAAGCCCTGTGCCTAAAATGCTGTATTTTAATATTTACTCCACCAATTGAGAAATTTTATTGCCTATTCCGCCAATCGAGAAATTTTATTGTATGTGAAATAGTGTTTTATTGTTTATTTATAATATTTTTATTGTTTTTAAACTATGTTATAAATTGTATGTTGTTATGCCGCCCTGAGCCCCTCTGATGGGGAGGACGGTCTAGAAATGCAATAAATAAAATAGAATACATAGCTGAAGATGTTCACAGCAAAATTCACAGCATCACTAACATCCACACAAAATCCACAGAGATTAACAGTGGATTCACCGTCTTGTTTGCCAAGAATACTGTCTGCCTAGGACAAGTACTTTCATAATGCACCACTATTCTCTTCCGTCCTCAAAGGTTGGAGAATTCTGAGTCTCTGGTTGCCCAGTCCGATCTCCTAGCTTCTTCCAAACCTCCTAGTTCAAGAACAGGAGTCCTTAATGTTGAGATGCAAGAAGATGTTCCTTTTGAAACTTCAAAACGTTGAACTGATGTTTAAGGTCTGACCTATCACCATATTTGGGCTTGATAAAGAATGTTCTCCTTGGTCAAATTCCTTCATGGTGGGAGGCTGCACTGGTGTCACGAGGAGGGGAGGACGTTTATATCGAGTCGGCTTGCTTTTATGCATCACCTGGAGCTTTCTGTTTGGGGCCCAGAAGGAACCAAACACTTGTTCCGTTAGATTTCAGCATCACCTCCAATGAGTAGATGACAGGATTTCCTTCTCTTCCTTATATTTCATTGATGGGTAGATTGAAGTGCATCAAGGTTAAATGATAGCCTCACTGTAATACAGTAGATAACACGTCAGTAGGCAATCCACGGCTAGAATGCCGTCCTTTTAAGTGTGAGTGCTCAGAGATTTCACTGTTATTAACCCCCCTTTATAACTGGATGAAAGCCTGAATACTTTTTATTTCATATGAAATCTTGGTGTCCAGGGGGCCGTATGGGAGGCTAAGCGATCCTTTGCTTCGTGCATCAGAAGAAGTGGGAAAGGAGGAGGCAGAGGAAAGCAACCGTTTTGCGTTTTGTCCAAGGGGTCTTATGCTAATGGCTCTGTTGGAAACGACGAAGTCTTTAAAGAATGACAAATGAATTCTCACGCTGCTCCGAGGACTGCTGATAGAAGGAACCTAAGCAGAGTTGCACCCTTCTAAACCCATCGATTTCAGTGGACATAGCAGAATGTAACGCTGCTTAGGAAGGCACACTACCAGTATCAGCTTCCTTTCTTCAGCTGATTGCAGGTATTTATATACTATCTGGAGGCATCTCCGGAGACCTGCTCATGGTAGCTCACAAATAAAAACAATACCTTAAAATCATTTTTTTAAAGTCAATAATGATTAAGGTTCCCGATCTCCAGGTGGGGCCAGGAGATCTCCTAGAATTTACAACTGATCTCTGGATAGGGTTGCCAGCCTTCAGGTGGTGGCTGGAGATCTCCCGGAATTACAACTGATCTCCAGGTGATGGAAATCAGTCCCCCTGGAGAAAATGGCTGCTTTGGAGGGTGGACTCTATGGAATTATACCGTGCTGAGGTCCTTTTCCTCCCCAAACCCTGCCTTCTCCAAGTTTCACCCTCCAAATCTCCAGGAATTTCCCAACTTGGAGCTGGCAACCCTATCTCTGGACTACAGAGGTCAGTTCCCCTGGAGCTGCTTTGGAGGGTAGACTCTATGGAGCCACATCTCTGCTGAGTTCCCTGCTTTCCCCAGTCTCTGCTCCCCCCTCCTCAAAATCTCCAGGAAGTTCACAACCTGGAGCTGGTAAACCTATACAAATTATTAATATACGAACTCTTATCGTGCCACATCAGACAATGGGTGAGGGAGCTCCATATCTAAATGCTCTCCTTTGTAAAAACAAATTGAATTTGCACTCTGCATTTCCACTCTGATTGAAATATATCTAGGAGGTCACTACTCTTCAAAAATATCTGGCACATCAGACAGAAAGACCTTGCAATGCTGGTTTTCTACATGCACAGAGTGTGTGGTGTGTGTATTTAACACTGTGGAATGTTTTGAAATGTAAATCGACCCTCCAGTCATCCAAAACTGACCACTTCTAACAGAGTTCCACCAAGTGTGCATTCTTGAATATACAGATTGGCTTACTGTAGGCATAACATCAGTGGCGTATTGTATTACTAGACACAGTCACTTTCATACATCATACTATGCTACTTTCTCTTCCCATTATTCTTCCCCTCCCCTCCTCTACTGCTACTGATGCTGGAAGAAGGGCTGTACCTGCCAAACAGGCTCCCTAGGTGGAAATTTCTAAATTCCCAAATCAAACTGGAAACTGAGTGGTGGAGGTTATTCTAATATTCCTACTTCTGTGCTGCTTCATGCATTCTGCACCCAAAACCAGTCTCCAAATTTCCAAGCTGTCTCTCACCTCCTGCTAAGGAATAAGAAGTCACATAACAGCAAGTGCCATCTAATAGTTACAGCAGGATCCCCAACGTGGTGCTCATAGGTAGACATGGGCACGAACCGCATTACAAACTTCAAAAACCCACGAAATTGGTGATCACACAATTGCAATCTGGCAGTTCGTGATTGTCCACGGCAAATGAACCAGTGTTCGGAAGAAGCCTGGTTTGGTGCGTTTGGCCACGGTTCAGGAAGCCAGACAGTCAGGTGCCATCAATCAATTCCCCTGGAAATGGAGCCAGGGGAATGCCTGAACTCTGTCTGCACTCCTTCTGTTGCCCTGGAAACCCGAATCGAAGCCCAGTTTACCTTGATCGGCAGGTCTTCCTTCCAACCATGGAGCTGCAAACTGGTTACAACCTGGGAGAAGACACCCGGGGGAAGGAGGGGGAGGGGGTGTTCTGTAGCCACGGGCACTCCAATCTCATCCCTGCAAACCCTGATAGGCAGCTCTGACGGCCAAACACAGACCTTCTGTGTTGCTCTAGGGGACCTCAGCTTATAAAAAGCACTGCACTCCTAGGCTGGCTTTCACTTTCAGCGAGCAGTGGAGTGTGAGAGCTGTTGCTTGCTACTTGCTAGCCTTTGGGGAGAGACAGAGAGAATATAATTGAGCTTGGATTTTTGTGGGAGTTTCCTGGGGGCCTCAGATTGGAGAGGGTATAACTCCAAGATCCCTATTGCAATCTTGACCAAACTTGGGTGCTGGCTGGAGGAGAGCCTGCTAAACGCTCCCTGGGAATATGGGCTCTCTAAGTGCAATGGGGGCTGTTCTGAGCACCACGAACCGTGAACTGGTTCGGCAATGGGAAATGTCCGTTGCAGTTTGTGACTTCAGGATCATCGTCAGCACCGAACCATGAACTGCGGATTCGTTAATTTTTTTTGGTTCATGCCCATGTCTACTCATGGGCACCATAGCACCTGCCAACACTTTCCCCCCACATGGCTTTAGAAAGTGGGTAAGGCCTAATGGGGCTTTCCCAGTAAGTCTTCTGACAGGCCATTGGAGATTTGATTGCAGATTTTTACAATTGTTGCTTTGGCAGCAGCTGCCACCACAGCCCAAGGAGTTTCACAATGTTACTGCAGGAAAGCTGCTGCTGCAGTCATTTTGTGACTAGTTCTGTCTCCTACGAGAGCTATTTTGTTGCAGCCATTTCATGGCTGCGTACGCCACATAGTGTCAGAATTCCAGAACGCCTGCATGCTCGAAAAGGTCGGGGACCCCTGTGGTTTTGGGCTGGGAACGGAGAGATCAAAGTGCAAGATCCCACTCAGCCATAAAAGCTACTGAATGACTTCGGCCTAGTCACTCGCTCCTTCTCTGAACTTAACCTACCCCAGGTTGCAGTGAGGATAAATGGAAGAGGATGTGTGTTAAGCCAGAGTTCCATATAGGGTTGCCAGCCTCCAGGTAGTGGCTGGAGATCTCCTGGAATTATAACTGGTCTCCAGGCCATAGAGATCAGTTCACCTGAGAAAATGGCTACTTTGGGGGGTGGACTCTATGGAATTATGCCATGCCAAGGTCCTTTCCCTCCCCAAAACTCCAGGTTTCTCCAGGTTTCACCCCCCCCCCCCCCAGATCTCCAGGAATTTCCCAACTTGGAGCTGGCAACCCTAGTTCCATAGAGAAAAGGTGGGTTTTAAATACAATATTTTTGTCTTGTGGGAGGGGGTGGTATAGTGTAGTAAAAAAGCTTCTGACACACTTCCAATGGAAGCAATCACACTGTGCCATGACAGCTCTCATGGACAGAAAGTCTGGCCGGTGGTGGAACACTATATGCCTTAAATATAGATACTCAGCAGGCCAGAACTCTACAGTGACTTCAGCTGACCACCTCTGCTAAGTGTACAAAACAGTAATCCCTTTAGGCTTCTGGCTAGATTCCACACACACCCCACCCAGCAATAAAGAAGACTGGAGACCCCCCTCAGGTTAGGAGACATACGCCTGGCATCATGTCAGATACTTAACCTTTAACACCTCTCAGTTTTGCATGGGACATAGAACTTGTTGGAAACCCTCAAGAGAGAAATGGAGCAGGCCAAACAGCCCCCTGCTGCCCTTTACGGGTAGCCAGGAGACAGGGCCGGAATTTTCCGACAGCTTCAGTTAGTTTTTGACAATAATAATATATGTTTTAAATGCCCTTTGCATTGACCTGCGGTTATGTCGTTTGTTTTGTCAGCTGTTTTGAAAAGTGTTTCCCATTCTGCAGCAGAATTCATTGTCAGTAGGACTCTTGTCTTTTTTTGGTTCTGTTTGTTTGTCCTGAAGGGAGAAAAAATCCCTCCAAAAAGACCTCTTCCACAGTTTGATGGGTTTTTTTTTAAGAAAGCATACCCCTCACCCCAGCATAGACTGCTGTGACCTCCAGAATCAAATCAGTAACTTTGCTCTTCTTCATTTCCTCATCCTGTAGCCAGAGTCACAGGAAGTGGGTTGCAACCTTCTTTGCAGATAATCTGACACACGGCAGGCAGGAACGGAAGGCCAACAATCATTTGAACAAAAGCACGGAGTTCTGGCTTGGGGACATTCCGGAAAGAGGCACATAGGAAATGGCTGTCGTGTCACCGATCAGCTAAAAAGGGAGGATTTGGCACCAAACCGGGTGTGAAAATGTTAGGTCATCTCTAATAAAAAGGCTGGCTCACACACACACACACACACACACAAACACAGAGAGAACTTTTGGTGTACTTTGGAAGATAAGAGACAAAAACATGTATCTAGGCAAATTTTGAGGGCAATTAAAGAGCACATTCTTTAGCAATGTCACCAGCTGTGCATGTGTCCAAATGCCCTACAAAGGATTTTATCCAAAGCCCCATGGGTACACACAACATTCCTGGTCTACTCTAAAAAGAGAAACACAGAGCAAAGTCAGTGAGAGGCTGAGCTGATGTGGGGGATACGCTCTTGGGACTCACCCCCGGAGCCCAGAATATGCGAAAAAAAAGTTAAAAACTAAATTGTATTGTCTGAGTATCTTGCTTTGTTTCACATCCAAAAGGTCCCAGCACCACATCCTCGCAGTTAAAGGACTTTTAAGGGCCATTTCCTTGTAGCTAAAGGGAAGGCCCAGGAACACTGCTACTAGTGCCAGATAATATTTATTTATTTATTTATTTACTTTATTTGTGCCCTGACCTGGGCAGCCCAGGTGAGCCTGATTTCATCAGATCTCAGAAGCTAAGCAGGGTCAGCCTTGGTTGGTAATTAGATGGGAGCCCTCCGAGGAAGACGAGGGTTGCAGAGGCAGGCAATGGCAAACTACCTCTGTTAATCTCTTGCCATGAATACCCCACCAGGGGTCACCATTAGTCAGGCATGACTTGAGGGCTCTCTCCACCACCGTACTTCATTTGTACTCATTCTGTCTCCCCACTGGGGACCCAAAGTGGTTTACAACACCCTCCCCTTCTTTGTTTTATCCTTACAACTGGCCTGTGAGGAAGACCAAACTGCGAGTGTGTGAATGGCTCAAGGTCACCCAACAAGCTTCCATGGCAGAGTGGGGATTTCAGTTTGGGAATCTCAGATCCAAGCCTGACACCATCCACTACATCAAGGTGGTAGGATTGACCAACGGTGTGTGACTTAGGCTGCATCCACATGTCATAAAGCATTCCACAGGCATTGCATAATGGCAACAAGATTTGCTAGAGACCAACGACAGGGCAACATCCAACACTACACAGCTCCAACCTCAATGGAAGGTAGCTTCACTTATCCACATAACATTGACAATTTTCACAGGATGATATCCCAGGGACCCCAAAAGTCAATCAAGAAATCAACAGCAACATCTTGGACTGTAGATCTCTTGATTTCTTATATTATCCTTAGGATCTTGCCAGTGAACTTGACATGAATTAAAACCACCCTCCTCCGTACCTCCACCTACTGCCTTCATTCTAAACCTTTGATTCTCCTCATCTTCCATAAGACCGCACGTATTTTATTTCTTTTATGCCTTTCTCTCTGGCTTGAGGGAGTCCCCTGTCCTTCCTACCCTAGTTCCACATATGAAACAACAACAGATATTTCCAGCCCCCTCCCCAATGAGAACTGGCATCTAGTCAAAGTCCTGAAGATGAAAGGAAGGGTTAAGTCCACTTTCAATATTACAGGAGGGTTTGGAAATAGATATCGAGGTTAAAACGTCCAGATGGTAATTCAACGGCATCCTTGCTATAAAAATGATTTGATTTATGGGAGTCACTAATGGTATCTCGGTTTAGATCTGAATGGTTTGGCTTTCTCTCATCTGCAGCTTTGGAATTCATTGGGTTTTTTTCCCCCACTCTGACTATCAATCTTTCACTACAAAGAGATTCTATTATCAAGAATTTGGGAGTTCTTTAAACTCTGGCAATTGATAAATGTTAACAACCCTAATCCATGCAAATTACTGCCCCCCTTTATTTATAATACCGAGCGGATGTGCTTATTCAAAGCCATCTAAATGGACTTTGACAAGCACTGGCTCATAAAACAAAATCCTGCAGCTTAGACAGACCACCAGCCTCCTTCCCTCGAAGAATCAAGCAACTCCAGCATTCTTATAACTGACAAACATCTTGAGTTTGCATGCACTCAAAAAAAATAAGTTCCAAAGGGGGGGGGGAATGCTTGTTTTATTTCTAGCTAGAGTGCACCACCTCTAAATTACCATCTTAAAAGAGGCATTCCCCCCAGTATGTTAGAGAAGCAAGGATGCTACTGTCAAGGCCAGCTGGGATTGAGTCCAATTAGAACAGCTTCCCTAGGCAGTTAGCTGAAATGGATTAGCTGAAGGCAGAGAACAGAGTTGTGAGCAAACAGGAGGTCGCATCAGATGAGCATTCATAAGAGCTAGAAAGGGGTGGGGGGAGGCATAACAGAGCAGCCAGTATGACACAAAGTCCTTTCAGGTTAAAAAGGTTGCTAAGACTGAAGGAGGAAGACCGTGGCAGAGCTTATCTGCCAAAGTCCATTTAGATGGCTTTGAATAAGCACATCCGCTCAGTATTATACCCAGCCATGCCCTGATCGGCTTTTTCAGAACCAAACTACACGAGACGTCAGACACGTGTTCTTCATGTGTCAAGTCCCACAAGTTTCTCTGGTAGTGTAGTCTGACAAAGAACAGCCACTCAATGTGATTCTCCACTGGGTGAGAAGGATTCTCTCTCTTGCAAAAAGCCTCAGTTCAGGTTTTCCTCCAGGAGCTTGGGGGTGAGAAGGGAGGGCGTAACAGGAGACAGGAAATCCAGGGTGCCTTTTTGCAAGAGAGCTAGAATCCCCCCACCGATCTTCTCCCCGACAGAGAATCATATCATAGATTCTCTTTCTCTTGCAAAAAGCCACCATGGATTTCCTGCCTCCTGTTATGATCCCCCCACCCCTCCACCCCCAAGCTCCCAAAGGAAAACCCAAGCCAAGACTTTTTGCAAGAGAGAGAGATTCCCTAGCAGAGAATCACATCAAGCGGCTGGTCTTTGTAAGACTACACTACCCAGGGAACCTTGCGGGACCCAACACGCACCCAGGCATCTCATGCAGTTTTCCTCTCAGTTGCAAGCCCCTCCTGATCTGACCTAGGCTGCAGTTCCTAAAGCTGCCACTTGTCATATAGCACAGTAATCTCCTTAAGGCTTAGGCTTGCTTGTAGTGGTGCAGGAAGGGACTGTGGCTTGGTGGTAGAGCATCTGCTTGGCATGCAGAAGATCCCAGGTTCAATCCCAGCTAAAAAGATCAGGTTGTAGTAGGTTATGTGAAATACTTCTGCCTGAGACCCTGGAGAGCTGCTGCCAGTTTGAGTAGACAATGGACCTTGATGGACAAGGCAACTTTGTGTATTCAATGGAGGTGTGGAGCCTTTACCCCCAGAGTCCTAGGTTTGAGATCCTCCAAAGCTTTGCGTCTAAGGTAGTGCTTGCTCTCTGTCCTTTTTGTAATTACTTGCATTAAAAATATATTCTCCCTCAAGTCTACAACCTGGTTAAGTGGAAACACTTTTTAACAATTCAAAAGGATTTCTTCACCAATTATTCAAATGGATTGATAAACGGGCAGTCCAGTTTTAACCCCTGTAAAGTTGGCATGTCTCTGGCACCAAGTTGAGGCCAGTGAAGCTTGCCAGTCAAGTCTTGTATTCTCCCAGGAGAGGAAAGAAATGCCTCCAAAGTTCCTAGATCTGAATTCCAAGTTTGTGTCCAACCTCCAAGTACCCCATCCCACCAGGCAAATAACCATTATCTTCTTAGCTTCCAGGGTTGATTCTACACTCTCAGCTCTGGACTAGAGATGGTCACAAACCAGAAAAAACTCAAACCATGTGGTTTGTGGTTCGTCAAATTTCATGAACCACGAACCAAGAACTTTCACAAACCTGCCCCTGGTTTGTGAAGCAGCTCGTTTGGTCCGTGAAAATGTCACTTCCGGGTCAGAAAAGCATCACATCCGGGCCAGCAGAAGGTCACTTCCGGGCTAGCAGAAGTCACTTCCGGATCAGCAGAAGGTTGCAGGAAGTCCATCCCCTGTTGCTTAGGAAACTGATTGATTGGCACACGGATGTCTGCAGTCATGAACCAAAAAACGAACCAAACAAACCAGCCTAAAGTTCGTGGTGGTTCGTCAGAAATGGGATCTGACGAACCGCAGTTTGTGAACCATGAACCAGTCTGGTTCGTGCTTAATTTTGGTTCATATTTTGGTTCGTGGCCATCTCTACTCTGGACAGAGGCCTTGAGTATATATCTCAAAACAGGAGGTTGCCCTATGAGACAAAGCATCTGTTGCTTGAAAGGAAGAACACAGGAAAGGGAGATCCAAACACTGATCCATACAGGTTCATATGCCTGCTCATCCTCGAATGTAATTTATGCTGTAACATGCCAGCAATGTCCTTCCACGTTCTACACTGGATAAACTGGCCATTCCCTTTGACAAAGAATTAATGGATATAAATCTGACATCAGAAACCATAACATTCAAAACCAATGAGGTTTTTTTAACCTTCCAGGACATTCAATTGCTGACCTAAAAGTAGCAGTTATCTTGCAGAGGAATTTCAAAGGGAGATTAGAGAGACTGCTGAATTGCAACTGATGATGAAGCTCAAGATAATGCACCCTCCCTGGATTGAATTGAGACCTAGGCTTCCTGTCTCATTACCAATATTGATTTCTCCATGATCACACCCATGAAATCACTCCACTCACCAAGATATAAGGGCAGATTGACTCACATTCTAGCTGTATCTGAAGAAGAGAGCTGTGACTCACAAAAGCTCATATCCTACTCCAAGTTTTGTTAGTCTTATAAGTGCTACTGGACTCTTGCTCTTTTCTACTGATCCATACAGTCCACAGATGTGCTGTTGGTATTAAACCCTCCAGTGGCTTAATGCTGTTAGTGTTTTCGCAATCCAATTCAGAGTGAAAATGGCAAGAGAATCCCAGTCCTTCTGACCAGCTTCCACTTAACAAGGCAGGCCACGCATCGCCATCTCTACCATCTCCATTCGGTCCTTGCTTTCCTCCCAGCATGATTTCATCCTCCTAACTCAATTACGGTATTATTACAGAGTGTCACTTTGAGTCACTTTCCCTCTTATTGGCATATGGCTTTTTTCAGTTTCACTGCTAATTCTTTTCCAGTGGACTTGTTTAAAACATACTCATTTTCTCCTTAGGCTCGGTGTTGTTCACGCATCGCATTTCAGTGATGCCTCACTAGCTTCCTCGGGAGGAGGAGAATGAGGAGGGAGGGAGGGGAGAATGGGAGCCAGGGAATCGCCAGGCTCTGCATACATTTGCTGGAGTTTTCATGCCAGATTGTCAAAACACAAACTAGATGGCAGGGAAAGGTGAGCCGTATGTCCCATCTGTCAAGGATTTTGTATCGGAGGCGGGCCCTGGTTGGGACTCTTCCAACATTGTGGGCAGAAGTGAAGAAGAGAAATGGGTGAATGGCTGACAAGCTTCTATTAATAACTTCCTTGGTGTTTAAATGCCTTCCTTTCGACTGTGCATGGTCCTTGTTAACGTTGCGTTCTTGATGGGAGCTAAGGCAGCTGCTGGTGGGAAGTCTCTTTTATCTCCAGCTACATCTAAGAGCCAAGCTACAAGTGACGCCTGACACAGGATGGACACTTGTCAGCTTCCCTCGAGTTTTGACAGGAAATGTTGGCATCCTGGTCTTGCAGCTGTAATGGAGAGCCAAGCTGTAAAACCAGGACGCCTACATTTCCCATCAAAACTTGAGGGAAGCTGACAAGTGTCCAACCTGTGTCAGGCGTCACTTGTAGCTTGGCTCTAAGGGTCTGATTACAACAAGTGCATTAACTGCAAGGTGGATTGGGGGAAAAACCCAGCCCAACCCGTGTTTATACCTTCAAAATGGTATGTGTGGGAGGAAATGGGCTCCCAAACACACACAGAGGCAGGAGTGGCTTAATCGGTCTCTGCTTCCCATCCCGAGCACTTTTGCAGATAGAAGAGGGCCATGGAGGGCAGACTGTTCGTCTTACTGCTGGAGACACATGTCTCTTTGGCAGACAAGTGTCTCCAGCAGTAAGACGAACAGTCCACCTCCCATGGCCTTCTTCTATCTGCAAAAGCGTGTTGAGTAGTGGAGAGGGAGTTACAAAGCTGCGCCTGCCTTCCCTCTTTGAGATTCCCATCCTCATACGCACACTTAGGGTTGCCAGCTCCAATTTGTGAAATTCCTGGAGATTTGGGGAGTGAAGCTTGGAGAAGGCAAGGTTTGAGGAGGGAAAGAACCTCAGCATGGTATAATTCCATAGTGTCCATCCTCCAAAGCAGCCATTTTTTTCCAGGGGAACTGATCTCTGTGGCCGGGACCTTCCTGGACCAGGATCATAGTCACCCAGTATGCTTCCACATAAGGTTGCCAACCTCTAAGTCATGGCTGGCAATCTCCAGGAATTGCAACTGATATTCAGCCTATAGAGATCAGTTCTCCTGGAGAAAATGGCTGCTTTGGAGGGCGGACTCTATGGCATTATACCCAGATGAGGCCCCTCCCTTTCCCAAACCCCACCTTCTCCGGGCTCCACCCCCAAATATCCGGAATTTCCCAACCCAGAGCTGGTAACCCTAGCTGCCATAGATGGATGTTTCAGAACCTTAACCCCTGGCAAGTCTCCAATTTGTTTGTTCAGTTAACCCCCCGGTGGGAGTGGCCTCACATTATCCTCCCTTTTTTTAACAAAATGACAACCTGAAAACAGCCCTGAGATTCCTACTCATGGTTAAAAACAACAACAATGGAGGGATGCATAATTCTACAGCGTCCTTGAAATTAAATCAGGGACAGCCATTTCTGCCAAAATCCACTAAACTCGGTTTCTCTTTGCCCCCCTCCCATTGCCACCATCACTTTTTTGAATTGTCTAGTATGTTACGGATTTATGATTTCTGGAACCGAGTTCCGACTGTATAACAAGTGTAATATTAAGTGCCATATTGGGTCTCCAGATGGCCGCTAACCTCTCAGGTTGGTAGCTACTCTTGCTGTAGAAATAAAGCCCAGGGAAGAAGCCGGAGGATAGAACCACTTATCACTCAAGCATGCTATATAATTAGCTACAGGGAGGGGGGGAATTAAAAAGAAACAAAAATGTCTCCCAAACCAGATGGATTTGAAATGTTCCATTATTCATAAACGCTTTCTCTCTCTCTCTCTTTTTCTTTCTCTCTTCTTTATAAAAAAACCCGCTTGTTCCTTCCCCAAATATCTCCTTGTCAAAAAATAAATAAATAAACTGTGCCAAAAAAGGAAATTAAGTCAAGGACAAAAGTCTTAATTATTGGCATATAAGATCATCCTGTCCCAGTGACACCCGGATGATAGCAAGTGATACCTGTGCCAATTTTTTTCCAGGGGCTTTTTCTGAGCTGTTTGGGAGATTTGACCTTGCCTTTCCTGGTTCCCTACAGCTGTGGAACCTCAAACTGAGGTTAGAGGTGGAAGGTCCCCTCCTTTCTGACCACAGAAAATCATTGTCATTTCCCTAGCTTTGTCCCTAGGGATATAACTTCAACTCTCCCCTCACATAACTTTCCTTCTACATACATAACCACCAACACAATCTGGCCCGTCTGGGTTTCCTCCGCTCATTCTCTTTTCTCTAGACCCTGCTTGGGGGGAAAGGGAGAGGACAATTTGGAATTCCATCTGCATTTGAGCTAAACATCAAGATTTTAAAATGTGGTTATTACAAGGTATGTAACAATGAAATTAGAGCATGCATAATAATCATGTCTGATGGTAGGGCAAGATTTATTACGATTACGATTACGATTACGATTACGATTACGATTACGATTACGATTACGATTACGATTACGATTACGATTACGATTACGATTACGATTACGATTACGATTATTTAAATGTTTACTTTATTTATACCCCACCTTTTTACACAACGAGGACCCAAGTTGGCCTACATAATTCTCCTTTCCTCCACATTTTCTCCCATAACAACACTGTGAGCTAGGTTAGGCTGAGAGTATGTGGGAGGCCCAAGGTCACTCATCATGCTTCCATGGCAGAGTGGGGAATCAAACCTGAGTCTCCTAGATCCTAGTCTGACACTCTAACCACTACACCACATTGGCTCTGTAGGAACGATTCACACCATACGCAACACACAAGATGGATCTGGGTTCCCCACCTATGTAACATCTAGATGTGAGTTGTGAGTTCCTCTTAATTCCTGGATGTGCAGTGCCCAATTTAGATAGTGAATATGGCATATATGGATAAGGAATATCAGCCCCACCTACCTGCACCATTATGCCAACCTGCAACGGTCCCTGTGTGGGGGGCTATTTGCCCCATGGAGAAAGCCTACATATTCCCTGGAATACATGTAGGTTCCCCAATGTGTCTGTTTCAATATGTAAAAATAGAGCAAAATCACTACAATGCTTCTCCGTACATATCACAGTCAAACTAAACACATCCGTTCACATCTGACTGTTACACAGGACACAGTCCTGGACCCAACCTGTATGTTGTGTAACATGTGAATCAGCAGCATGCTGGTTTCTCTATAGCATGGTTTAGTACCCATGCTATGGCTCTCTGTACTGAAAAAAATCTATTTGGGTGACCCTGTTTTCATTTCATACCATTCTCTTTAAAAAAAAAAAACTACATAAGAAGAGCTCTGCTGGATCAAACCAGTGGTTCATCTAGTCCAATAACCTGTTTCGCACAGTATTTGTACCAGCCTCCTGCCATGGGGGGAGCACATCCCCCCCTCTGGTTTCTGTAGCCATCTATAACTGGCCACCTTGCCCCACAGCTAATCTAGGCTGTCAGTAGGGCAATACGTGCATTGCTGTTTTTAGAAATATATGTTGTTATTGATCTTTATATTGCTTTTATTCTATTTTATTGTATGTTTTAAAAAGTAGTGATCGGCTCTGAGCCCGCTTGCAGGGAGAGTGGAATAAAATAGATAGATAGATAGATAGATAGATAGATAGATAGATAGATAGATAGATAGATAGATAGATAGATAGATAGATAGATAGATAGATAGATAGATAGATAGATAGATAGATAGATAGATAGATAGATAGATAGATAGATAGATAGATAAAAATGCAGTGGCCAACAGGTTGTCCTGGAGGGCCAACAACCAGTCCAGAACATTTGCTGACTATATCCTTTTTAACAAACAATGGGATTAAAGGAACGTAGGAACCTTGGCCACTTTTCCAGATGGGGGACAATTTAGAACAGAGTTTAAATACTCAGGAAATATGGGTGGAGGGATATTACTGTGAGCTGAAACACATGATCAGGTGGATTGGATCTTGTTGGACAATTCCTTTTCAGGGTATATCGGAGGTGGTGGTTTGGGCATTTGAATTCTCTCTGGCTGATTCCACACACGTTGGATAATGCACTTCCAATCCTCTTTAGAGATAATTTGGAATTGAATTTTTCGAGTGTGAAACAAAAAATCCACTTCCAAACAATAGCTAAAGTGCATTGAATGTGCATTATCCAACATGTGCAGAATCAGCCTCTCTCACTCCCTCCTTTTCTTCTCATAAAAAAATCTGTATATAATATAATCTTCAATTCCAGCCATGGCTTTTTTTTTTTTTGCAAACCTGCGAACTTGTTTTGTGCCTCGCCAGCAATATCAATGTAGCGTAAAACACTTATTTTATGGTATACTGGCTATGCTGGAAAGTTACATGAATCTAATAATTTCAAGCCAGTAAAACAGTTTAAAAGCTTCTGTGATCAACCTGAAGCTGACCTCTTAACTCTCAAACAAAATGTGCTTTTATCAACGGGAGCCGCTGCTTTGCACATTTTTTGAGGGGGGGGGGATAACTCAAGGGAAAGAAAACAAAATGCATCCAGACCTTGTGAGATAAAAGAAAAGTTGGAAGAGGGGGAAAAAAATCAATTGAAAGTATAGCTTTGTACTACTGATGTTGTTGAAGATCATAAATTATTATTTTGGGATTAGGGTTGATTTCAGATTTCTTATCCCAGTTGATTCAACGTGAAAATGCAGTTTAGAAATCTGGACAAAGCCTATGTTTCTTCTGAGCATTCTTGTTGATGGTACATTTATTTTATTTTTATTTTACCTCATTCATAGTCTGCCTTTCCCCCAATGGGGATCCAAAGTTACTTACTTCTAGAGATGTACTTAAACTAAGCACATGTGACTGCCCCAAAGTCACCCAGCAAGCTTCCATGCTAGAGCTGATATTCAAAGCTGGGTCTCCCAGATGCTCTAACCACTACACCACACTGGATCTCAGAGGGAGGGGTCACCCATCCCTGCACAGAGCCCAAAGTCAATATCCTGTCCTTGGGATGGTCAAGAGCCAGTTTGGTGTAGTGGTTAAGAGCACAGGACTCTAATCTGGAGAGCTGGGTTTGATTCCCCACTCCTCCGCTTGAAGCCAGCTGGGTGACCTTGGGCGAGTCACAGTTCTCTGGAGCTCTCTCAGCCCCACCCACCTCACAGGGTGTTTTGTTGTGGGGTAATAATAACATACTTTGTAAACTGCTCTGAGGGCCAAGCTACACATGACGAATGACACTTGAACAGCAAGTGTATTTCTCCCTGTTCACTTGCCCTCCACTCAATCCACTTGCCGTTCAAGTGTCATTCGTCATCTGTAGCTTGGCCCTGAGTGGGCATTAAGTTGTCCTGAAGGGCGGTATATAAATTGAATGTTGTTGTTGTTATTATTATTATTATTATTAAGATTGATCCCTCTGTCCCCCTTCCCCAAACCCTCTTCTGGTTTCACATCAGATTTATTACATAAAAATGGGCTCTACGTTTAGGTATGAACATATAAACTTATGAAACAGTCTGATATAGAGTGTGTGGAGGAAATAGGGACACCCCCGTATACTGTACTTAGGCCAAAAGATACAAGAATGGAGTCTATGGCAAACAAGACTGTGGAATGAGTCCAAGGGCAAAGTTCTGTGAGACCAGTAGCCTGGTGGGAAGGAGACACTAGATGGCCATGTTTTTCTGTCAGCTGACCTAGAGGGAGAATTTGTTTGGCAAAAGCTCCCTCTGAAAGATATCCTACAGGGTGTATGAAATAGCTATATGGCCCACTGGGATACTTGCAGTATACAAGACTTTTCTCTCCATACACCCACCAATGATGATAATCTGAGACATTTTGTTAACTCTTTTCAAAGTGTTAACCCTCCTCTCACAGAAGGGCTCATTAGTCCTCTCGTAAGATGACATTCTCTGAAGAGTTGATTTCTGACATCTTGCGGACTACTACAGACTGATGTCTACATACCAACCTCTTAGTTTACTGTTTGGCAGAATTTCATTTCAGCAACAGGACTCGAAGAGGGCCGGGGGACTTGAGATTTCAACTAAAAGAAAAGGTGAAAGAAAGGAAAGGGGAAAGACAAAAAAATTGCATGGCAGGGCGGCGGGAGGGGGGACAGCCCTGTCAAAAAATGACAACTGATCTGCTTGCCTGGTTTATGCTATTCATAGAAAACGCCAGATTCTTCGAATAGCAACCACATGCACGATGCTTTTGTAGACTCAGAAGGAGACATTCTTCATTTTAACATGCTATCAAAGTCCGTGAAAATTTCACCCCAGACTTCGAAGATTAACCCTCTGTGTTCTTGACTGTTCAAAGTTTAATTCAATAGAGGTAGTGTTATGGCAGGTGGGACGGGGGGTGCTGCTGATATCCCATTTTGCATCTTAAGCTTTGCTAATGGAGTTTCCTAATGTTTGCCGAGCTCCTGTCCTGTCAGTTAAGGTATCTGTTTCCACAGCATTTTTATCCATAGTTACAAGACCACGGAAGCAACAAAATGACAGCTGACTCTCTTGTTCTCATTTGCCTTGCGAGGGAAAGATAGAGTGCATATATCAAGACTGTCCGGGCTTGAGCAGTCTGGCACCCCAGATTTGTCACAGCCCCCTTACCTGAGGGCCAATGACACCCCGACAGCAGACTGAGGGCCAAACTACAAGTGACAAATGACACAGGTTGGACACTTGTCAGCTTCCCTCAAGTTTTGATGGGAAATGTAGGCAGTTTGGCAGAATGTTGGACAAGTGACAGTTGAAAAGTCCATTGGACAGCAGTCGGAGAGCCAAGCTGTAAGATCAGGATGCCTACATTTCCCATCAAAATTTGAGGGAAGCTGACAAGTGTCCAACCTGTGTCATTCATCACTTGTAGTTTGGCCCCCAGGGTGCTCAGAGGACCCAGGGAAGGCAACACAGCTCCAGCCAGCAGCAAGTGTGGGTAGGGGGGGGGAGAGCCAGCTGGGGAAGCCAGCCAGGGAAGTGCAATCCCACCCAGCCCCAATGGGCAAACAGCGCATGCACCTACCGGGATGACACCTCATGAGCAGAGGCAGAGACAGCCAAGGCGCATCACCTGGAAAGGCCCTGCCAGCCCCACCCTGCGAGAGAAGACGGAAAAGCAGGGAGGAATTGGAACGAGGGGAGCAACACCTGGGAGCCTCCCCCGCTGGGCGACATGCAGCCCCGCCCTTGCAGGGAAAGGCAGAGGAACAGGGAGAGGCTGGGATGGGAACACCTGAGGGCATACCCAGCTGGCGTGCATCAGGCAGTGAGGCCTGTTTTGCTATGCTATCCATTTAGTATGTACTGTGTGCATGGCCCAAAAAGAATCTCAACGCAATCATGTATACAATCTCTTGGAGGAGTCCTAATGTATCTCTTCTACTTCAGGGGAGAAATTCAGCCGAGGCTTTTAAGAAGCATCTCTATTTATTAAAAAATCTCTGTGTCAGCATGGTTGTAATGGTTGCATTATATCTGGGAGATCTCGATTCAGATCCCCACTCTGCCAAGAAGCGGGTTGGGTGACCTTCGGCCAGTCACTTTCCAGAGAATCTACTTCGTGAAGTTGTTGTGAGGATGAAATGGAGGAGGAGAGATTTTGAGAATCTCAGTGAGCTCCATGGATGACGGTCCAGATAAAATAAAAACGAACTAAATCAATAAATAATACGCCGGGGTTGCAATATCTTGTGGCAATGAATTCCATACGCTGAATACACGAATGAATGCTTCCTTTTGTGCTCCCTGAATCTCCATGCTCTGTGGCAGCACAAAAGACTGCGGCCGGGCACCAAACCAGGGGCTTTGTGGGACTCCATCTTGCATATGTAAATAGCTGAGGGTCTAAAGTCTTCTTCTCAGGTCAAGTTTTCTGCCCCCCGAGTCGGTTCTCTCCAAGTCCCATTGCCATTCACAAAAGCTTGGCTTTTTCTGCTCTGAAACAAAACCACAATGTCATTTTCTCTTCTGAGTGGGTGCCGGGCCAATATTTCTTTTCAGCGGTCTCGAAAAAGAGCGCTTATTCCATACCAACTCCAGGCTGGGAACTGCTCCTGCAGTTTTTTTATGCTGAATCAGGCGTGCATTGGAGGTTCAGTTGGCCGCGAGGCAGCCGAGGAACGCTTCCAAGATCCCAGCGGCCACCAGTTCTGAATAAGGCCTCTTGTTCCCTCTCTGTCTCCTTTGCAATGGCTACAGTAAATATCTTTTCATTCTTGGTTTGCCAGGCTGTGGGGGGCTCACAGCCACCGAGGCTTTGCCTTGCCAAAGCTTTGCACCATTGACTGATCGAGGGGGATCTTCTACGTGAAAGCGACATTTTTTTTTTTTGGTCAACTTTTGCAAAAGTGGGAAATCTCCTTTGTATTCTTCAAAACAGGCTTAAGAGAAATGCCCAGCAAACCTTACACAAAAGCACAGCCTCTCAATAGCCAGTTGCACTGAATGCCATTCCTCTACTGGTTTTTTGTTGTTGTTGTTTGTGTAAGTGTCTGCAAGGCTTGAAAGTTGTTTCTTTAAAAAAAAAAAAAAAGTCGTGCACTTGGCATGTGCAAAAACCATCTGAGGGAATTCCATAGACCTTCCCTGAGATATTTTGATGTCTAGAAATCCAAAAGAAACACCTTTTTTACAGAGGGACAAATTTGAAACAATTAGGTAGGTACAAACCTCTGTATCTATGTCTAAACCCTGAATCCCCCCCGCTCATCCTTATGAGACTGTGCTCCGTTGCTTGAAGGGTCTGGGTCATTTCCAGTATTGGAGCTGGGTGTGTGTGCAACGCTTCCAATGTGAGAATGCATTGAGGTCAGGAAGGAGAAGAAGCCAGACTTCCCCTTCCCCTTCTTTACACATGAATGCAAAGCCCTGTGAAGAAGTACCACTGGATTGGCTCTAACATGTTCTCCTGCCAAGATCTTATTGAAACAAAGGGGAGTTGCCATGAAGCCCAACTTCACCACAAGCACAGCTCTGAACTGGACACATCATCTCAGCTGGAAGAGCCACTGCAATTCATCTGAGAGGGACAAGATGAGAGTTCTTTGCAGGCGAAAGGTCCGTGGATATGTGGAAGGAGGCTGAATAAAATCCCTAGCTTCTCAAGCTGGAGTACAACATGGTGCTAGCCCCTATTTCAGTTCAGAAATGAGACATCGATTGTCTTGGGAAATGTTGGGAGATGGGGGGGGGGGGCTGCTGAAGAAGGCAGAGTTTGGGGAGGATGTGATGTCACTTCCAGGTGATGCTGCCTTCTAGTTTCTATCATCTTTATCATAGAGACTGGGGCAATTCCTAGAGTGTCACAGTATGGAATGCATTTTCTCTCCCCCTTCTCAGTTCCTGGATGGTGGGAAATCGGGGCTCAAAGTTGGTAATTCCCTGATCCAGGTGGGTAAATGAGAGGCATACTACAGAGTAATGAGGTATTTGCTGGTAGCTTTCTAGGGACTGAATGGGAATTTGAGGGGTTTCCTTCTGTCTTTTTTTTCAACTGTTCCATATTGTTCAAGGAGATGGTGGTTTGATAGAGGTCTTCGGCTGATCAGGGATAGGAGCAACAGAGTGGCAGGTTACTTGTGTAGGAAGGGAGAACAGGCAAACTCTCTGAGACATCTAAACATGAAGCAACACTGGAAGGTACCCCCAAGGGTCATCTAGCCTAACCCCCTGCACAAGGCAGGTAATTCACAGCAACTCCACCCCACTCCCTTAGGGCCAAGCTACACATGACGAATGACACTTGAACGGCAAGTGGATTGATTGGAGGGCAAGTGAACAGGGAGAAATACACTTGCTGGTCAAGTGTCATTCGTCATGTGTAGCTTGGCCCTTAGTGACTCCTGTTCAGTGCCCAGAATAAGGCAAAAGGGAAGTGTTGGAAGCACAATAGGGGGCAGTAGAGTAGTAAGGTGGGCAAGCCAGGTTCTTCTCTATCCTTCCTCTCGTCTGTGCTAATGCTGTATCTCTGTTTACCCAGAATGCCAATCTCAGGGGCATTCTGCTCTTCCTGTCTTTGTGATTGTTCTCGGCCTCTGCAAGAGCAACACACTCTCTCTTAGGGCCAAGCTACACATGACGAATGACACTTGAACAGCAAGTGTATTTCTCTCTGTTCACTTGCCCTCCACTCAATCCACTTGCCGTTCAAGTGTCATTCGTCATGTGTAGCTTGGCCCTTAATCTCTCTCAATCCTAACTTAGATAGATAACTAGAATGCCTGTCTCTCCTTTCCCATCTCAGTATGGATTTCTCTAACAACAAAGAGTATCAATGCCTTCAATTTCTTCTCTAATGCAAGGAGCTTCATGTAGCTTGACTCTGAAGGCAGCCTGCCTCTTCTGTTAGCTCACAGCTGCTTCATGTTTTTACGCACTGCTGTGTTTTGAATGGTGATTTTAATAACTTTTATAATGCTTTATGGTTTTATTATGTTTTATTTTGTAAGCAGCCTTGGGCAAATTCTCTTGGAGAGGCAGCATAGAAATTTTCCAAATAAACTAATAACTAGGCCTGCTCCTGCAAAGAGGCTGCAACCTTGCAAGGAGTTTGGAGAGGCTCGGTAAACGGATATTTCCAAGCATACTTTTGAGAGCTCATGAATGAAGTTTTGATCAGCTACCTTTGATCTATATTTTTGCAATTTGAGATTGCTTTTCATTTGATAGAAGCCACTTTGATCCCTATTGATCAGTAGCCTGGTAACCAGTGGTAGAGTTGGGGGTGGGAACATGGGAGGGCACGTGACATCAGCAAGATCACTATGTCATTTCTGGGTACAACCCAGAAGTGACAATGGGTAGATATCATGATTACTGGAAACTCTATCGCCAGTTTGGTGCAGTGGTTAAGAGCGGCAGGACTCTAATCTGGACAGCCGGGTTTGATTCCCCACTCCTCCACTTGTAGCCATCTGGGTGACCTTGGGCTAGTCACAGCTCTCTAGAGCTCTCTCAGCCCTACTCACCTTACCGGGTGTTTTGTTGTGGGGATAATAATGACATACTTTGTAAACCGCTCTGAGTGGGCATTAAGTTGTCCTGAAGGACGGTATATAAATTGAATGTTATTATTATTATTTATCGTAGAGTTTCTGGTGATTGCTAGAGCTATTGGCATAGATGCCAGCAGTATTTTTATTTTTAATAATGGCAATTAGTGGGAGGCCTCTTGCCATAAAGGGATGCCTGTCAACTCTATAAGCAGAAAATAATAACAATAACAACAACGACAACAACAATAATAAATTCAATTTATATACCGCCCTTCAGGACAAAGTAACACTCACTCAAAGCAGATCACAAAACATGTTATTATTATCCCCACAACAATCACCCTTTGTGATGGATTGGGCTGAGAGAGCTCCGAGAGAGCTGTGACTGACCCAAGGTCACCCAGCTGGCTTCAAGTAGAAGAGTGGGGAATCAAACCCGATTCTCCAGATTAGAGACTTGCCACTCTTAACCATTACTCCAAAGCAGAATATGAACATTTTTAGATAACATTAAATAAAAGAAACCAAATCCCAGCCCAGCTTGTTCTCCATCTGGCTATCTAACTTGAGTCCAATGAATCAACGTGCCCACGGTGGCAGTGTAGTTATTTCAACAGGCTCTTCGGTTCCCTGAAATCCATTCCTATCATTGCTGGAGAGCTCAGTAGGATGCAACCGCTGCCAAATCCCTGATGTGGAGCAGCGGGTAAGGGAGCGACCCTCTATTCCTGAAGCAGGCAGGCATCCCTCCCAAACTCCTACACCAGGACCTTGAACTTTTCCCCTCATCTTGGAGCCTTTCTGAACTTCCTCTCCCACCTCCCTTTCTCTGTTGATCCTGGAGCCAGTAAGGAGAGGAAGCAAAATTTATACCCACGTGCCCTTAAACTGCTGACATTCCATGTTTACAGAAACTGTTTACACAGAAAATTAATCAGTTACGGTTTTAAATTTTAATTAAAGAATGCTTTCTGGGGTTATTGCAAAAGAGACAAACACCCATAAAATGTATATTTGACTGCAGCGCTGTGTTGTTCTTGGACCGGAGAATAGTCTGCTGATCAATCATGCGGGAGATTTGTGTGTGTGTGAACATTTCTCGCCACCCCCCTTTATTTCCCTCCATTTAACATAACACTCCACTTTGACGGCATTATTTTCAAGGGCCCTTACCAGCATAAAAGCGAGTGCAAATAATATTAACAGACAGCAGGCCCATAAAATATATATTTGACTGCCTACGTTTGTTGTCTTTGAACTAGAGAACAGACAGGAAATCAGTCAAGTAGGAGATGCCAGAAACGCCATTTCCTGTTTTATAGAACACTTCTGAAGGCAGTAAGATTACCCAGTTCTTGGAGCTTTGAGGCTGGTGTCTGGGGAGTAGGTTTGCCAGGTCCCCTTACCCTCCGGGCAGAAGGGGGAGACTCGGCACTCACCTTTCTTTCCCCATCACGTGTGCATAAAGTGAGCCCACGTTCCTGGTGCGGCGTGATAATGTTGCTTCTGAGAGTTATGTCGTCACACCACACTGGGAACGTGCCCGGGAGATCTGTTCCCCCGCCTTCCCCCCACACACACCTTGGCAGGAGCCGAAGATGGGAGCTAGGAATCCTCCACCCCCACCAGAGGACCTCACAACCCTACTGGGGAGGACAGAGTTTGGGGAGATGATGGATGCCATAGTCTGCCCTTCTGAAGCTTCTATTTCCACTAGAAGAACTGGGATCTGCAATAGAACTGTCAGGCCTCTTGTACGGTGGGAGGCCTCCAGCTGACAACTGGTAAAACCATAGAGTTTCCAGGGATTCCTAGAGCTATCCTATGTCACTTCTGGGTTTCCCCTGGAAGTGACATAGAGATAGACAGGATGTTATAGTAAATTCTTTAGTGTACAGATGATTTTTAGTTTGTTAATGATAGGACATTTTGGAGGTCTTTCATTCATAGTGTCATAATAGGTTGGAGGCCACTTGACGGCACATAACAACAACAAGTTCCAGGGCATAGATTAATTTTGCGTAGTAGTAATAGACTGATTTTATTTTAAAAGTTTCTGAAGCACATTGGCATATTTTATATGGGTTACAGAATTCAGCTTTTTGTTGGTATGGTTTTTGGATTGCAGAATTTTAACTTCCTGAGCGAAGAATTTAACCTTTTTTAAAAAAAAAAAAAAACTGAGTTTGCCCTCCTTTGAATAGGGCCTTGAGGATGTCAGTGGTGCAGATTTTTTATGAAGTATTTTCTGAATGTCCATGTATTGTTCTGACTTCCACAGTATAGTTATAGTGAATAATTCCAGGAGGCATTCACCAGCATCTGCCAATATTCTTGGTGAACTCGAGCATTACTTCCGAATTGTCGTGTGTGTGTCTTCAAAATGGCTTCTTTCCACCGTGCAATTATGTACTTAATGGCTCTACCATCAGGCAATAAACTACAAAATTGTTCTTTGACCTCATGTTTAGAGAAGTCACCTTTCGGAATCCCGGACACTCAGGTTAACTTTCCTCAAAAACTTTTATTACACCCATCTCTGACTGTCAATTAATGCCTGAAATATTGTCTGTTTCTTTTCTGAAATGACTTCGAAGATGTTTCATGAACACATAAAATCCCGGGCTATTATTTTGAGGAGCGCCCACGGCAGCAATTGAACTCCTTGGCTAAGTACATTTTTGTGCTAATTAAATATTCCAAATTTCTATTAAGATTGTCGTCACCTATGTAATGGTTCATTGGTTTTATGAGCCACGCTTGCTCTTTCTTTTTATCTTTCCATTAGAATCATTACAGCAACTATTGCCATAATGACGAACTGGAGACCACATTGAGGAGATGAAGGAATCTCCACCCAAGGAAACTCAAGGCACTTCTCACTTCTATCTGACATTCTGATGTTGTGACTGCAATTGACATTGATAGAACTCCTGGTGTTCATGAATGGGATGGTGTTCAAAAGAATATGTAATATTAAAGGCTTTCCCCATGCAACTAAGATTCCCTGCATTGCTTCATCATTGCCGCAAATGCACAGGGGTCCGCATTGGCAATATTGCTTCACATACGAGTGTTTTCCGCAGACCTTTCTCAGTCATCTTTATCCTGGCATCTTCATGCATGCACCAAAGTATTATTATGGCTCTACACCTGAATACATGCAGGTGCCTTATACTCAATCAGACTATTGGTCCATCCAGGTCAATATCACCTACTCAGACTGGCAGCTGCTCTCCAGCATCACAGCTTGACCATCTTTCATATCACCTACAACCAGATCTTTTTAAGTGGAAATGTTGAGGATTCCACCTGGGATTTGCTTCATTGCCAAACAGATGCTCTAGCACTCAGCCACATCCTGGTAACATTTTAAATAAATAAATGGAAATAAATAGTTAAAATGCTAGAAATCTATATCTACATGCAAACAGTGTCCCTCCAGCTGTTTTACAGTTTTCTCTTCCTGTTGCTTTCCAGGAGATCAAGGCGAAAAAAACCTGCCTGGCCCTTTCCCCTTACATCTCCTCAATGGAAAAGTCTGGATAATTTTTATAAACATGAAAACTGAGAATGCAGAGAAACTACAAATTGAGATGGAAATAAAAAAGTGGCGGTAGAGCATTATAGCATTATAGAGCAATCACAATAACGATTTTTAGAAGATCGCAAATATAGCAGGAAAAAAATGGAAAAATGGTGCCATCATGGGGCTGACATTATGAACATGACATCAGTTTAAGTGGGAACTTTGCATCAGGAAAATGCCAATCATTCCTTCCACAAGACACCCTAATGCAATTGGACTGTTTATTACAAAATGATTAACACAGGTGTGAGAATAATCATAGGCTGATTCCGCACACCTTGGATAATGCACTTTCAGTGCACTTTATCAGTCATTTGAGGTGGATTTTTTGTTCCACACACAAAAAAATCCGTTCCAAATGATCTATAAAGAGGACTGGAAGTGCATTATCCAACATGTGTGAAATCACTAATATTGAAGATGTGGAAAATCTGAAAAGAGGACAAAGGGACCATGCTAGTATGCAAATGCTTAAACAAACAAACAAACAATCAAACAAATAAATAAATAACGCTCCAGTTTGGAGCCAAGGAAGAGAAAAATATCTGTATGGAAGTAGCATATATTCAGTGGAAACGATACCTTATAAAGGGCCATATTAGTTGCAACATAAAGTTGGAATCCATCCATTCTTCAAAGTACTTCTTAACCTTAAAGAGTAATGCTATTTTTTTTAAAAAATCCTTACAAGAAATTTGTGGAGAAATTTAAGCTGAACTAACAACAACAATAACAACAACATTCGATTTATATACCACCCTTCAGAGCAACTTAATGCCCACACAGAGTGGTTTACAAACAGCGAATTCCTATACAAAGTTACTCCAATCTAAGTCCATTGATGTCAATAGGCTTAGACTGGAGTAACTCTGCATAGGATTGCATTGAAAGTGTGTTATTATTATTCTTATGACAATAACTCTGAGGGGTGGGTGGGAATGACAGAGCTCTAGAAGAGCTGTGACTGGCCCAAGGTCACCCAGATGGCTACAAGTGGAGGAGTGGGGAATCAAACCTGGTTCTCCAGATTAGAGTCCTGCTGCTCTTAACCACTACACCAAACTGGCTATCTGACAGAACATCTGTTTTTTATGGGAAGAAGTAGTATCTCTGCGGTGAAGATCTGCTGTCAGTCTACTTTGGGGAGGGGCACCAGAGATCTAATTCTAATGTTTACAACTCATTTCCCACCATTTGGCCCTTTTATTGTTTTGGTATGTTGAGGGGACATTTTGATTACACATGCCTTCTACCATAGATCATTCTAAGTGCTCGGTAGCTAAACCTTCGAGAACCACAGTTCTATGGTTGTTGTGGATTTTCCGGGCTGTATAGCCATAGTCTTGGCAAGACCACGGCTATACAGCCTGGAAAATACATCCCGGAAAATCCACAACAACCATCATTCTTCGGCCGTGAAAGCCTTCGACAATATAACCACAGTTCTCTTCATCAGATGCAACTGTGGTTCTCGAAAGCTTATGCTACAATAACGTTGGTTAGTCTTAAAGGTGTTACTGGACTCTTTACTATTTTGCAACTACAGACTAACATGGCTCGCTCCTCTGGATCGGTAGATGAACGAGATCTTTCATTTTAGAGATGGTGTAAAAGAAGGATACAAATTTCTCAGAAATTTTGAAAGGGCAGGTAGTACAGCAGTCATATTGGAGATCAAGTATGCACCAGAAAAAATAAAAGTTCAGTGCTCATTACACAGGGAGTCACATGCTGACAAGAAACCATAGATGAAATGCTAAAGGGAAAGCCAGAACCCTTGGCAACAGCCAAGGGATGATAAAATACAGCCTCCTTTGGCATCCTGATTATCATCTCCATGATCTAGAGAAGAGGAGGAGCATTGATTTCCTGTTCTTATTGCTTGACCCACCAAGTCAACAAAGCAAAAGAAAGAGAATGAGAGCTCCTTAGCTTTAGCACAATCAGAAGTCCTACCATTTGGCTTTCCTATTTTTGTAAATAGGTTGTCATCATCTTGTTTTTCAAACATTTTCTTTTCTAGGACTAAAAGTAGCAGTGAAGAGTACCGAAGAGATCTGGATCCTTTCATTTCTGATAATGGATAGGGGTGTGCAAGGCCTGCCTGTTTCGTTAAATCTGATTCGGTTTTAACTGAATCAGGAAACCGTTTCGGTATTCAGGGACTACCGAAACAGCAAGCCAATTCGGTATTCACATTTCTGCTTGATTTGGCCATTGTTTTCAATGAGAAAAACTTCTCCCGGATTTCCGGGAGTCTGGGGGGGGGGCATTTTCTGTCCAAATCACACCAAACTTGGTGGAGACCTTCTCCTAACTCTCCTCTAACTACCCTCCAAGATTCAGAAAGATTGGACTTTGGGGGGCCCAAGTTATGCCCCCACAAACAAGGTGCCCCATCCTCCTACACTCTCCATGGTTCTCTAAGGGGAAAAACAAGTCATCTTTCTAGGTGGCTTGGGGTGGCATTTTGCAAGCAAAATGTAACTAGCTTTCAGGGGACTTGCTCCCACCTGTCCTCCCACCCTCCACCAAGTTTCAGGCAGATTCCACTTTGGGGGGGGCCATTTTATGGCCTCCCAAAGAAGGTGCCCCTATCCACCTCCACTCCACTATTCCCTATGGGGGAAATAAGAGAGGCTTGTCTGGCTAGGGGTGGCATTTTGCATGCAAAATGCCCGCAAACTTCAGAGGACCTCCTCCTACCTGTTCTCCCTCCCTCCACCAAGGCTCAAGCAGATCTCACTTTGGTGGGGCATTTTATGGCCTCCCAAAGATGCTGTTCTTAGCAAAATGCCCCCAACCTTCAGGGGCCCATCTCCTACCTGTCCTCTCACCCTCCACCAAGGCCCAAGCTGATTCCACTTTGGGGAACCATTGTATACCCCCCCAAAGGTGGTTCTCCTGCCACACCACTTTGTCTTTCTACTGTGGGGAAGACTTCCACACCGCAGAAACACATGGGATTGGGGCTGCCGATGGCCACAGCCACAGTCCACCTGCACCCAGACTGCCAAATACCACACACACCCTCCCCAAAACCTAACCTCCCCTGTCCTGTGGCCAGCCACTTTCCATTGATTCCTGTTATGGGAAAATCTCCCACAGCAGAAACCCACGGAATGTGGCATCTATGGCCACAGGCACAGTCCCCCTTTTAAATCCTCCCCCCCCATGGGGCTGGCTGGCCAGCCATCTCTGTAGGTGGTGGGGGAATTTGGGGGAGGGTGTCTGTGATTCATGTGCTTTTTCACAGGGACAAGCTCACACTCAGGAGTGTGTCCACCATTGTGGCACCCCTGGGCTGTGCATAATTGCCCAGGAAAAGAGAGTTTAAAAGTTCCCATCACAGGGAACAATGGGGACAGCTGGCCAGCCTGCTCCTGGGGTAGTGGCCGGTGTGGGAATGTTGGGGAGGGTGTCTTTGGGTCACTGTGGGGCTGTGGGGGGTGGATTTAAAAGGGGGACTGTGCCTGTGGCCATAGATGCCACATTCCGTGGGTTCCTGCTGTGGGAGATTTTCCCATAACAGGAATCAATAGAAAGTGGCTGGCCACAGGACAGGGGAGGTTAGGTTTTGGGGAGGGTGTGTGTGGTATTTGGCAGTCTGGGTGCAGGTGGACTGTGGCTGTGGCCATTGGCAGCCCCAATCCCATGTATTTCTGTGGTGTGGAAGTCTTCCCCACAGTAGACAGACAAAGTGGTGTGGCAGGAGAACCACCTTTGGGGGGGTATAAAATGGCCCCCCCAAAGTGGGATCAGCTTGGGCCTTGGTGGAGTGTGAGAGGACAGGTAGGAGATGGGCCCCTGGAGGTTGGGGGCATTTTGCATGCAAAATGCCACCCCTAGCCAGACAAGCCTCTCATATTTCTCCCATAGGAAATAATGGAGAAAGGGGGGGGCTAAGAGCAGCATCTTTGGGAGGCCATAAAATGCCCCACCAAAGTGAGATCTGCTTGAGCCTTGGTGGAGGGTGGGAGGACAGGTAGGAGGAGGTCCTCTGAAGTTTGGGGGCATTTTGCATGCAAAATGCCACCCCTAGCCAGACAAGCCTCTCTTATTTCCCCCATAGGGAATAGTGGAGTGGAGGTGGATAGGGGAACCTTCTTTGGGAGGCCGTGAAATGGCCTCCCAAAGTGGAATCTGCCTGAAACTTGGTGGAGGGTGGGAGGACAGGTGGGAGCAAGTCCTCTGAAAGTTAGTTGCATTTTGCTTGCAAAATGCCACCCCAAGCCACCTAGAAAGATGACTTGTTTTTCCCCTTAGAGAACCATGGAGAGTGTAGGAGGATGGGACACCTTGTTTGTGGGGGCATAACATGGCCTCCCAATGTTCAATCTTCCTGAATCTTGGAGGGTAGTTAGAGGAGAGTTAGGAGAAGGTCTCCACCAAGTTTGGTGTGATTTGGACATAAAATGCCCCCCCCAGACTCCCGGAAATCCGGGAGAAGTTTTTCTCATTGAAAACAATGGCCGAATTGTTTCGACAATCTCTAAGATATTCCGCACATGTTGGATAATGCACTTTCAATGCACATTATCAATTGTTTGAGGTGGATTTTTTGTTCCACACACAAAAAAATCTGTTCCAAATGATCTATAAATAGGATTGGAAGTGCATTATCCAACGTGTGCGGAATCACTGTCTGTTTCAGTATTACCGGAATTTTCGGTATTCAGAAAAAGTTTCAGTAATACTGAAAAAACCAAAACAGCCCTGATTCGGCATTTTTAAACTAACCAGAATACCGAATTGCACACCCCTAATCATGGACAGCTACTTCAAATTCCTATCTACCCAATAAAGACTAAAGGCTTGTTCTCAAGAGTCCTATTAAAGCCTTGATGAGGGAAAGTAGAGGTAACTAGGGTTGCCAGAACAACTTCGGCAAATGCTTGGAGATTTTGAGAGTGGTCCCTGAGAAGGTTGACAGTCTAGGAAATTCCACTAATCTCTGTGATAAAGACAACAACAGAGACATGAGGAAATTCCTAAAGCATCACCATGGAAGCCATTTTTGGTTATTTCTCCCTCCCCCCTCTATTCCTTGTTTTCTCTAGGATGGGAAATTTGGGCTTTGGGAGGGGGTTTACCTTCCGTGGGCAGGTCCATGGCAAGCCTAGTGATTATATGGGTGTGTACATGTGACTTGCTCATCAATAACCACTAATTCCACCTGAGGGCCAAGCTACACATGACGAATGACACTTGAACGGCAAGTGGATTGAGTGGAGGGCAAGTGAACAGGGAGAAATACACTTGCCGTTCAAGTGTCATTCGTCATTTGTAGCTTCGCCCTTAGTGGTTCAGGAGCCACATCTGGTTATTTGGCATGCCACCTGTGGCTCTTCAGAGCGCTGCTCCCCAATTAGGTGATTGAAGTGACCATTATACGCTGTGCAGATATTGCTCAGAATAAATTATGCAAATCAATTTGAGGTGCACATCTGAATTTTTGGGGGGCTTAGTTTTCGATTTGCATGCTTTGTTCTAGGAAGTGTTGGATATGTTTCTTGGATTGCTGCTGAGGCCTGTCAAGAGCTGTGTAGGCTTTTGCGGACAAGAAACGTAAGAGTCTATGAGAGAGAGAGCAAGAGTTCTACAGCAGCTTTCTCCTTTAACCGCCCCCCCCCCCTCCATGGTTAGATCTAGGAAATGCAAGAAAAAAACGGCGGTAACAGCTTACACTGAGGGCCAAGCTACACATGACGAATGACACTTGAACGGCAAGTGGATTGAGTGGAGGGCAAGTGAACAGGGAGAAATACACTTGCCGTTCAAGTGTCATTCGTCACTTGTAGCTTGGCCCTCAGATTCTGTTCTTTCAAATGGAGACAATCTACACATTCAGTGGCCAGTCAAGCACATATTAATTAAGATACTGAAAATCTTGCAGCAAACGTGTTCAACAATCAAACTGACCATGAGTCTCTCTACACAAGACTTCTTACACGGGGATGCTCAAGTGAAAGAGCTTTAACTTGTTCTCCAGTTGTGGGCACACATGCCCTGCTAGGGAGACAGAGTACACTTGAATCTAAGACCACACAGAAAGGAAGTCACTTGAGTGTCCCCATGTAATATGTCTTCTGCAGAGAAACTCTGTGTTCATCTCTGATGGTCAGTTGTGAAACTAATCCCCAAATGACTCACACACCCACTGAAAAGGTTTGCAATGACAATTTTCAAAATTGACACACACCACATTTAAAATTAAGGCCTAAAGATGATTTGGAAACTTCAGCTTCTGCAAAATGCAGCAGCCTCTTTATTTCCCAGGGTGGCCCATTGGGACCTGCATTGCACCAATCCTGAAGTCACTTTACTGGCTGCCTATTTGTTTCCAGGTTCTAGGCTCTGCCTTATCTGTTTTCCATTTTTTTAAATTATTTTAATAGCTGTAGATGTTTTTACTACCCACCCATCTTGTTGCTGTCCATATTTGGTCCTGAGAGAATCAGCTGAAAGATGAGCTATCTAAAGACAATGGAGGGACAGAGGAATACAGAGAGATGGATGGATAAATGGCATACAATTGTGTAAAGAAACCAGATTGGGACGACAGAAAGGGGAAAATAAGTGGGATGAAATTACTCACAATGAATTTGTAGGAAGATCAGGAAAAATGAAAGATGACACACGTACATCTTTACCTCACAACAACAACATTCGATTTATATACCACCCTTCAGGACAACTTAATACCCACTTAGAGCAGTTTACAAAGTGTAATAATAATAATAACAACAACAACATTCGATTTATATACTGCCCTTCAGGACAACTTAATACCCACTCAGAGTGGTTTACAAAGTGTGTTATTATTCTCCTCATGACAATCACCCTGTGAGGTGGGGTGGGTCTGAGAGAGCTCCAAGAGAGCTGTGACTGACCCAAGGTCTCCCAGCTGGCTTCAAGTGGAGGAGTGGGGAATCAAACCCGGCTCTCCAGTTTAGAGTCCTGCGCTCATAACCACTACAGCAAACTGGCTCTCTTCAGGTGAAGACGTTTCCCAGGCCTGCTTTTGAGAATTCCAGAGGGTTAGCTCATGCTGGAATCCATTATTAGTCTTCAATGTGACACTAGACTTCTACTTTGTTCTGCTTTCCACTGCAGAGGGCCGGGTAGGACTTGCAGTACATGAAGCACGGGGCCCTCCCACTCCACTGTAGACATTTTCCCATTCTTGGCCAACAAGACACATGGATGACTGGAGAGAGAGATAAGAGAGATCAGCTTGAGGTCTGACTGGCAAAACCTGGTATTCATTCATGGACATTTCTCATGTGCAAAATTGTCTCTGTGCAATTTGCATCCCGTACGAGGAGGTTGACAGCCAGAAACTTGTCAAGAAAGAATCTTGGTTTAACAACGCCGGCATTCTCAAAAAACCTGAAGAGCAACAAATAGGCTGAGTTTTGTTCCCTTTCTCGGGGGTTTTCTGCGCATATTTTAGTGTCACTTTCTTGACATTTTTGTCAGCTCCGATCCAAAGGCCAGAGGTGCCGCTAAGCAGGTCCAGCAACATTTTTATTCTCTACAGTATTTTCAGGGAATAAATAAAAACACAAGAAGAAAAAAGGGGAGAGAGAACAATACAGAAATGGGAAGAAGTTGAGCTGTTATTGGGAGACTTTATAAGCAGAATGTGTGTATATCTATTGAAAAATATCCAAATCCCAAAACAAAGAGATTTTTGCCAACTGAAAGCACATTATTTACATCAGTTATGCAACAGTTTTTCCATGACTGTTTGCAGGAGATTTTACTTTCCCGTAAAAAGTGAACATTTCATTACAAAGTCAAATTGTTGAATAAAAAATCCGGTCTGAATCAAATCTCCAAGAGCAGAGGAAAGATCTTTCGAGAGAAAAGAAAAGCTTACACCCTGAGAATTGTGCTCCCACTTTGCGTGATAATTTCACAGATAACAAAGGGGCATGGAAATGTTTGCTCAACCCCGTTTTGGCAGCCGTTTTCTCCAGCATCTAAACAAGGGGGAATCCTGGTCTGCAGAAAGGCAGGGGCTCATGAGAGGCCATGGGTCAGAGGAAGAGCATCCACTTCATACACCAAAGGTTCTAGGTTCGAGCCCTAGCATCTCCAGTTCAAAAGATCAGGGAGTAGGTGATATGAAAATTCTCCAACTGAGATTCTGGAGAGCAGCTACAAGTCAGATCAGATAGTAACAAACTTGATGGACCAAGGGTCTGATTCTACTTAATCAGCTTTATATGTTCTAAAGAAAAACAGATCCCCCAATTCCTTCTTGGCCCTGGCAGCAACAAACCAATCCCCCAATTGGCCCCTTCCTTGGTACCACTTTCTTTTAATACCATTATCATTTTCTCTTCCTGCCAAAGAGATGAAAAGAATACGCTCTCAAAGCTTCCCTTATTTATATTGCCATTGTTTACCTTCTATATTTGTCAGCACATAGTTAAATCCACTTAGATATAGAACAGTAGGGGTTTTACTTTTTCAGGAAAAGCAAAGAACAATGATTTTAAAAGGGGAAAAAAAGGGCTTGATGTGGCAGCCTGTGGGGAGCAGCTGAAAACAAAAATGGCAAGCTGCAAAAGGACTAAACGGGGTAGATGGTCAAAGAAATTTCACCCTCTCTCCTACAAAAAAAATCCATTTCATAGCCAAAAGAAAATATTTGGAATATTCAGAACCACTGTAGTGATTCATGAGTAGTGGTTAGAGTGTAGAACTCAGATCTGAGAGACTCAGCTTTGTATCGCTACTCAACAACGGAAGCTCACTGGGAGACCTTGGATCAATCATCCTTTCTTAGCATAATCTACCTCACAGAGTTGTTGTGAGAATTAATTTAAGGAGAGAAAGCCATGGTATAGTATTAGTATTAGTATTAGTATTAGTATTAGTATTAGTATTAGTATTAGTATTAGTATTAGTATTAGTATTAGTATTAGTATTAGTATTAGTATTATTAAATAACAACAACAACAACAACAATAATAATCCCACCCTCCCCACAAGTGGGCTCAGGGCAGATTACAACAGAGGATAAAATATACAAGATAAAATCACAATAAATTAACACAGCTTTCTAATAACCGGTTTATTTCAACCATGAGAAATGTGTATCTCCGAATTTTAATTTGGTTTGCAGATTTGAAATTTGAGATCTGTTTTCCTGCCTTGGTGAATTAAATACAGCCCAGGCATACTCCAGGGCCAAAGAGACCCTTTATGTAGAACACTCTATTTTCAGAAGATGTTGCTCAAAATTGCCATCACATTTCATCTAAAACAAAATCCAAATGTTCTTGCTCAGATAAATATGTTCACAAATTTCAAAAGATAGCAAATTAATTCCAATCTGGTTATTGAAATTGCTAGGTGTATTTGGTGAGAGCTTGATTTTAGCCAGATGTAAAATGAAGTCTGCTTCCACAGAGTGGCTTTTTTAATTTATTTGCTTCATTCTCCTCAAAGTGGCTTATATTGCTCATTCTCCTCGAAATGGGATCCAAAGTGGCTCCTATTGTTCTCCTCACTTCCAATTTATCCTCACAACAACCCTGTGAGGTAGGTTAGGCTGAGAGTGTGTGACCATTCCAAGGTCACCCAGCAAGCTGCCCTGGCAGAGTGAAGATTCGAACCTGGGTCTCCCAGATCCTGACACTCTAACCACTGTACCACACTGGCTCTCATCCTGACTCTCAAACTAGATTGGATTTTGCAGGGAAGAATCCACACATTATCGTCCTCCACCTGTGCTCCTTCCATCACCTTCTACAATTCACCCTCCTAGTTTATTCCAATGTTTCTGCAACCTGTTTTCCTCCAATTTTCCAATAACATTAGAATCAAAGAGTGGGTTCTCCCATATGTGGATGAGAAGGTGTGGATTTCCAAAATTTCTCACCTACATCCAGCAGTATTTCCCTTTCCTATACCTTCTTAGCTTTCATTTCCCCTCTCTGTTGCCACTGGAGGGTTTTTACTGATTTTGTGTGTGTGTGTGTGGGGGGGGGGATCAGTAGTAAGAATATCGTAGTAACACTAAAGCAACATACTTGCTATTGATTTTTAAAAGCCGCCTTTGACTGTTTGAACTGAATTTGCTATGAATGTTTAACTGTTATTAACTGTGTGGTGGAACAAAGTGACGCCCCTGAAGAGGTTGTTGTATGAAACATCGGGTCCCAAACTGGCTCTGCATGTCGGGCGCTGCGGGAGTCTTTGCTTCATCCTGCTAATTTCATCTTCACCTACAACAAAGAAAAAGAATTCTTAGACTTGAATTAATACAGTTCTTACCCGTTTATATGACGCTACAGAGACTTACCTGTTGGATGTCTTTCTGTACTCGAATTCTATTGTACCAACTATACAGCATACTTACCTTTTGGCCGTTGTCCTGTTTGAAATAATTTTCCTGTTTGAAAAACCTTATATATTGGTAACTTTGATTGGATTGACTTGATTTTTTGATTTGGATGCTTAATTTCGCTTTATATGAGGAATATATTTTGATTTGACTACAGTATTTGTTTCTTGTTCATGTTATCCCACTTTTGGTATCTTACCCTTGTATTGTGCTTATCGTTGGTACCTCTTTATTTTCTAATGTCCACTGGTGGCAGGGGATGCAAAATAGCTGAAGAGAGGAGACGGGGGAAAAGGAACAAAGAATGTTCTTCAAAGGCCTCTGCATTTACAGTGGCAAAGCAAGCTTGCAGCCTCACCGCGGGCATCGTTGTCACCGAAGGGGCCAGGCTGCAGTGGAAACAGGCGTGGTCACCAGGAGGAAGAGGAGGAGCAGAGGGAGTCCTCTTCCCTGCAGACGATGTGCTGGCACCATTGCAGTGCAGCACGGACAGGAGCGATGTTTTCCCCACCCGCCCACCGCTTTCCAGGTGGCCAGCGGGGCCAGTCACAACTTTAAGGGGTAGGCGGGTGGATTTGAGGCATTGGGCTGGATCCTCAACGGGTGAGCAGGGCACATTGGGCAGCTCACCCCTGTGGAATCAGGAGTAAAGTTGTGGCCATTCCAACCAAATAGATGGTGTTTGTGTGTCACTGCTGGAACCCAGCTGAAACTGCCACATAGGTGGCAATGAGTTCACAACAACAGAGGCTCGTCTTCTGTAGGAGCAAGCTGAATTGCGTGGGTGCCACTAAGGGGGTGGGGACTCTTTAGGAAGAGTAGTTAAAACAGATTTTGGTTTTTGTTTCTCCGGTAAAGTGAAACTTAGAAGCTGACACCATTCTGAAACTTCCAGTTGAGCCAGTAAAATGTGGTTGATTTTTCCATTTATCAAATAAACGAGCAGCTTCAGTCTTTCAGCTGGGATGGGGAGGGGTGGGGTTGTTTCTCATCTGGCTCTTCAAATTATCTAGAATTAGGCAAGCAAATCAACAATTAAATCAATGATTTTTTTAAAGTGATTTGCAGGCTAAGTGTTATATCTTTTGCTTGAGACAAAGGGATTTTTGTCGCCTCTGATGAATGTACCCTGTGAACTTGGAATGAGATATTACAGGAAGAAAACAAAGACATTTCTGTCCTGTAGCTCCGAGAACCTCTCAAAACAGCAGCGTGGGAGGTTAATTTTTCTGTGGCCCTGAAAACGACTTTGACACGAGCTTTTTGTGTACAGAGGAGTGGGCTTCTTTACAACAACCCTCAATCAGATTGGTATTTATAGATGGACCCGCAGCATTAGCAAGTCATTAAAGGGACTCCAAGAGCTTGAATCCCCAAAAGGCACTCTTATTATCGAATTAATTTGTACAAATTCAAACTGCGGCACAGCCGCCTGCAACTCACTCCTTTGTTTATAAAGCAGGGCCGGAATGTGTTCTGAATCAATCAGTTAGATTACTTGCATTTAAATCTTTTAATCAACTAAAAAGGTGCTACTGATTAATCAGGCAGTTTTGTAAAATAGGTAATTACAAGCCGGAGAATAACAAAGACCCCAAATCCCCCCTCCCCATATTATTTCCTCTTTCCCTCCCCCTAGCACCCCCATGGCCTATCCCCTTTCTCTGTTTTTTTCTCTCCCTCCCCCCACCAATCTTTGCCAACCCTTCTTCCCATTTTCAATTTCCTCTCCTTCTTCCCCTTCCTGGCATCATTTTCCAGCATGATGGAGGAGCTATGAGATGTGCTGAAGTGCAGTTCAGTGAAAATAGCCCATTTGGAGGCAATTTTCGGTGTACCCCATGGCGCCTCTGTTGCCAGCATGATGGAGGAGCGCAGGAGCAAATTTGTGCCCTTCTTCCCACCGGGTGCCTTTCTCTCCCATCGGTCAGAGGAGTAAGGCTGGTGGGTCAGCAGCTGGGGGTGGGGTTTCTTCCTATCTGAGCTGAGGATGGCAAGCCCAATCCATCTGGTTAGAACTGAAGAAGAGGGAAAGTTTAATTTATTTATTCACAAAATTTGTACCCTGCTTTTCTGCCCATCAAGCCCACCAAAGTGCCTAATCGTTAAAACAAGCATTATAAAAACACATCATAAAAACAATTAAAACCAGAACGAAAATACACATATTAAAGCACAAGGAACAGTAAATAGAAAATAAGTCAAAGTGGCTAACAATTAAAACCAGCATTATAAAAACACATCGTAAAACAATTAAAACTAGAACTAAAATACATATTAAAGCCCCAAATCTGGTAATTAGAACATGTCAGGAAAGAAAGAATGCCCACATGAAACAAAAAAGTTGTCATCCACTGATGGAAGACACTGATGGAAGGGGACAGATAAATCTCCCAGGGCAAGGAGTTCCATAGTTCAGATGCCATGGCGGAGAAGTTTTATGAAAGAGAAAAGTTGTTTTAAAACGTTTTCTTTTATATATTTTAAAAACAACAATAAACTTTAAAGGGAAAAGGGGGGAGGTGGTGGAATGCAGTGCTAGGTGTTCTTGCTCCAACTCTGTTGGAGTTCAAGTCAGCTAAAAGGGCTGAATGCCTTTTGTTGGCGTATGGAACACAAGGGAGGTTGGTGACACTGCTTGGTGGTTTACTCCTGCACATCAGAGCCACCGCACGACTATCCTGCCACTTAAACAGAACTCAAAAGGCCTGCACGTTTGATTTTTCAGCAGGCTTGCATGCAAGCAGCATCTTTGGTGAAGATGGAGATAAGATGTCGCCCTGTGCAGGAGAGCGATCTTAGCAATATTTCATATCTGTACAGAATAACGTCATAAAAAGTGTGTGTGTGTGTGTGTTTGTGTGGGTGAAAACACTAAACCGGTTGTGAGGCAGTAATTCACGTTCGTGCTTTTATGATTTTGGCCATTTCAGAGCTCCTGGAGCCCTTGAAAGAAGGAACACAGCGCATATTCTACCTAGGGTCTACTCTGGCTTTACAACAGTACACAAAAAGAAGAGCTTTCTTTCTTTTTTTTTGCCAAAGTCCAATAACTTTGCTGTCTCCTTCTGTGAGAACTACGTCTATCTGGGAAAGTAATGACGGTCAGGAGCTGATGCCCCAAGGACGCATGTATTTTCACTGCTTTGAGTAGTGTGTGATTTCAGAATATACTGGAACTTTCTTAAGGGGGGAGAGAGATTCTTGTGGGAAGGAGGCCAACAGAATATTTTAGGAACAGGATAACAGTTGGAAACAGCTCCAGATTAAATGCACTTATGAGGAAGACCTCCAATAATATCAAAAAGGGAACAATGACAGGCGATGCATACTTTTGAAATGGAATTCCTAAACATACTCATTTAGGAGGACCATTAAAAGAAATGGGAATGCCTCCCATTTTTATCTCAGGTGGGGAATTACCACCCCCAAACTCAATTCCCTGCCTTGATGAATTGAGAAGTGGGAGGAGGGGAAAAGTGAATTCACATAGTGATGCTCTAGGAATGACTCCTCATCTCTGTGGTAAAGAACATAGCAATTAAGAGAGGTAGCCTAGAACATCCATTGCATCCATCCCAAACTCTGCCCTCTCTTGGTACTGCTTCACGAATTTCTCAGCATTTGTCAAGGCAGAGTGGAATTCCTATAAATAGGATATATTTCCCAATGGATGTTGAATTCTGTTAAGGGGATTGGTGTAAGGTCCAATAAACAAGATGAGGCAGCCATGTTTGTTTCTTCATCTGCCTGCCCTGTCCATATATCTTGATTTGGCAATTGAGGGGCCACTGGCAAACTCAAAGGGAGGGCTATGGTCTATAGTTGCCACACACTGACCCTTATCACAGTGAAATAGCTGCATTAGCCACTACACAATTTAATCTAAGGCTAATACATTTTTTAAAAAATTAAGCAATCCACCACAGGAAAAGTAGCAGTAATAACAGGCAGCCTTCACTTTAAGCTACTGGTGTGCAGGAGAGAGATTTAAACATTCACATTTAAAGTAGTTCACTGGAATTAACAAACAGCATAACAGAAACACCACATCGAATGAGCTTTTGATGATAACGATCTTCCATTTATGTATAACATTGTTCAACCAGATGGACTCCAAAGTGTTTTTTATATGTTTTGCTTCTAGCATAACGTACCTCTAAAAAGCCGCTTGGCTCCTGCTGAAATACAGCTTTCTTGGGGGAAAGAGTGAGATATTCTATGCAGAACTAGACTGGACACCTGCAACCAATGTGGGCAGGCACTTTTAAATTATTCTTGTTAGCAAGTGAAGATCAGCCTCTGGGCTTCTAAATAGGGAGGTCCTGTTGTGTTTTCATCCCTATGGAAGGGCCCAGATGCTTTTGTAACATTACAAGGGAGTTTATATTGAAGGACATTTCATTATACCTGAATTTAATGAATGTGACCATCGCAACAGCTCTAGTGGGTCAGGTCACTTCTAGCCCTGAATTCTGTTTCTTGAAACGGCCAGTGAAATGTTGCTGGAAAAGTTAAATACAGCAGATCTCTATAATTGATGGTTCTTAGCACCTAGTCTTCAGAGAAACAGAGGTTCTACATTTTGGTGTAGTGGTTAAGAGTGGGAGATTTACAAACATTCCTTATCTCAAAAGATTCTGTCCCTGCGGAAGGAGGCAACCCGAATCAGTGGCTCACGTTTTATTTTACTGTGACTTTTATGACCAAGTGTGGGATCCCTTGATTAATCCCCTACGGCGTTAACTGATAGGGCCAATCTGAATAATAAAGAAATGTTCAGTCAGGTAGCCAGTTTGGTGTAGTGGTTAAGTGGTGGGACTCTAATTTGGAGAACCAGGTTTGATCCCTCTGCTTGTAGCCACCTGGGTGACCTTCGGTCAGTCACAGCTCTTCCAGAGCTCTCTCAGCCCCACCCACCTCACAGGACGATTGTTGTTGTTGGGATAATGATCACATACTTTGTAAACCACTCTAAGCAGATGTTAAGTTGTCCTGGATGGGCGGTATATAAATAAAATGTTATTATGTTGAATATCCATTGCAATTAGTAATACAGCTGTGGTAAGTTTCATAGCAAACACATTCAAAAGCCCTTTTTAATAAAACATTGTTTCTAGATGGGAAAAAAAATGTTCTGTTTCACATGTGCATTCTTTCAGGAGGGTAGCTGTGATGCTCTGCAGTAGAAAAGCAAAATTCAAGTCCAATATCGCTTCAATGACCAAGAAGCTTTCCAGAGTATAGGCTTTGGAGAGTCAAAGCTCCCTTCATCAGATACTTGTGCATTTACTTGCTGATCCATTATTCTATCAATGTTCCAACCCTTCCCCCTCCTATCTTGTGGCCAGGCTTAAGGAGAATTCAGCTAGACACAAGTATATGCTTCCGGACAAACCATGCACTGGCCCTGACAATCTTGTTAGACAACCCCATGCTGACACTGTGAGCAGAGAGCAATGCAACACAGAAAAGAAGTTTTCTCTCCGCTGACCGTGCTCCATCTTTTAAATCTGCTTTCCCTTGAGTAAGCAGAAAATGGACTTTTATGGCTTCTGATAAGGTTGGACCAAGAACCAACAGAGCGGCAACCTTCCAGTAAAGTTTACAAGCAGGCTAGACTCCAGGACGGGGAGTAAAGATGGCACCTATATCATTTCCTGTGTTGCTGCTTTCCAACCCTTTTCTTTTCTCTCAATCCATCCCTGCAGCAATTTCCAGGCTTGCTCTCTCACTATATTATTATATTCTCTTAATGAGCACTAATGCAACAATATTTAAGGAGGCAAATCAAGATTTGAGTGATCTTAGCAAGAATTACACTAGTTTCCGAAACGAACCACAGTTAAAATAAGTCATGCACATGACAACTGAATTGTTTATTGTGGCCGGAATGAGATTTGGGTTTCCAGCAGGATCAGTCTAGTGCATGAGTCAGAAAGAAATCATTTCCACTTTTGCAACAATCTATAGCTTGTTGCAACACCTAGCCCAAAAACTATTCCTCATTCTCCCCCCCCCCCCCCAAATCAGGATTCCAAAACTTGGCCTAATACCTGCTTGTGGGGAAGAAAACAAAACCATTGGGTCCAAAACAGCCAGGATAGGTGATGTCAAGGGGTGTGGCATATGCTAATGAGTTATGCTAAAAAGTTCCTCCAGCTCTTTTTCTACGAAATGACCCCTGGGCATTATTAAAACTAACAGCCATTAAAAACCAGCCAATAAAACCCAGACACACAAAACACATAAAAAAGAATGAGCATAGCAATGCTTTCTGGTTGCAAGATCTGTACAAATCTACTGGTTGGAAAACATCCTTGTCAGTTACACTATCTGTTGATAAGTCATGCTCGCCTCACTCTTCACCCTGTCTTTGAATTACATGAAAGCTACACCAGACAACCAAGTACCAGGATTTGAAAGTTTCGGAATGTTATTGGCTGCTGTTACTGTTTCAGTTCAGATTTGTTGTAATAAACATATTAATAAATGGAGAATTTTCAATTTAGGTTTTGATTACAATATCTGAGCTCACCACTAGCTGACTTCATTACTGCAGTAGCCAGAAAAGCATCAGTCTCAATGAGGCTGTTTTCTCAGCAGTTTCTCAGAAGGCTCCGGATTTTGGACAGACCCATCCAGTTCAACAATAGGTTAACCTTAGCCAATTACTCTTTATCTGCCATCCAGGGTAAACGAGCATTCAGCTCTGGCTCCTGCTACTTTAGAACACGGGTGTCTGACAGATGTGTTAGGAGAAGTTCTCTTAATTCCTCTTTATCCAATTTCTCCCTGTTCCTCTTTTTAGGAATTTGAGATCAGTTTCTAACCCCATTTTGATCAAAAAGAAATTTGAATAAAGGAAAGCGCAGATTTCAGAATTCCACTCTGTAGGTGCTCAGAGGCAGGCAGTGTCTCCCCAAACTTTTCTATCCTCATGCTAGAGAACATAATATAAAATAATGGCAAGGGCTGAAGTTACAAAAGGGTGCAATGGTTTCTCTTCAAAGAGAAATCAAAGAGAAATCACTCGTTTGAAAGAGGGTAAAAGAGAATAAGAGGAATCAATGTCTATAGCTAAAATCTTGAATTTCGGGGGGGGGGGATTCTATTCCCCACACTAGAGTATGAATGAAATCAATTTTTTTTTACCAAGTGCACAAAGTGGGGGAATAGTTTTTTTGCCATTGTCTTTTGTGGGGAACTCCATATGATCAAAAGTGGGGATGATATTCATTCATTCATTTATTCATTCAATTTGTAGCCCACCGTCCTCGCAAGAGGGCTCAGGGCAAGTCACAACAGTGTCAAATATTATACAAAAATAAGATATAAAGATACATTAATGCAACAATCTACAATATAAAATACCAGTTAAATACAATCAGTTGAAGGTAGGGTTGCCAGCCTCCAGGTAGTGGCTGGAGATCTCCCGAAATTACAACTGGTCTCCAGGCCACAGAGATCAGTTCACCTGGAGAAAATGGCTACTTTTGGGGGTGGACTCTATGGAATTATGCCATGCCAAGGTCCTTTCCCTCCCCAAACCCCACTTTCTCACAGTTTCTCCAGGTTTCACCCCCCAGATCTCCAGGAATTTTCCAACTTGGAGCTGGCAACCCTAGTTGAAGGTGTCTACTAACAGTCGTAGAAGAAATTGCTGTAGAGGAGCCAAACAGTGCAGATAGGTAGCTAAATCTGTCAAAGAGATCCAGGGCAGGCACAGCAGAGCAAGGGAGACCAGTAGGGGCGGATCACCAATGCCTCAGCCATAGGCCTGGCAGCACATATCTGTTTTACAGGCCGTGCAGAACTGGAATAGACCCTGGAGAGCCCTGGTCTCTGCTGGGAGAACATTCCACCAGGCCAGTGCTAGGCCAGACAGCCGAGGCCAGATGAACGTCCTTCAAGCAGGGGACAACCAGCAGATGCTTATCTGAGATGTAGTCCCATAGGTATGTTCCAACAATTATTATCATTATCATGTCAAATATTATGAAAATCCAGTTGTACTCAAGCTATTGAAAGAAATGCAGGAGCACTCCTACATCTAGTACATCAATGTCACTTCTAGAAGAGGATCTTCTCAGTAAGCACAGGGTACCCCCTCCCTTTCTTCTGGGAGGGTATAGGGACCTGAGAACCCTACACTATGTCAGTGGCTGATCATTTGAGGGGAAAAAACTCAAAAAGGTCCCACAAGGCCGCACATCAGGGAGGGGATTATTTTAAACAGCCTTCACTTCGGCAGATGCACTGGAAAGACTTCTGAGGAGCAACTGCATATGCTCTGAAGCACCAGGAAGCTGCAAGGCTGCACCTCCCTCTATGGAGCCCTGATAGTGTTGCCAGCTCAGGCTTGGGGAGATTCCTGGAGATTGAGAGCCAAGCTACAAGTGACGCCTTACACGGGTTGGACCCTTGTCAGCTTATCTCAAGTTTTGATGGGAAATGTAGGCGTCCTGGTTTTACAGCTTGGCTCTCCATTACAGCTGCAAGACCAGGATGCCCACATTTCCCATCAAAACTGGAGGGAAGCTGACAAGTGTCCAACCTGTGTCAGGTGTCACTTATAGCTTGGCTCTTAGTGGAAGGTCTGGAGAGTAGAGAGTTTGGGGAGAGGAAGGATTTTAGTGGAGATGTGGTGCCATACAGTCCACCATCTGAAGTTGCCACTTCCTATAGAGGAATCTCCGAAGTCTGCAAATCAGTTGTCATTCAGACAGAATTGTCAGGCTCTGCCTGGAGGTTGGTAACCCAAGATATTAACCCAAGTCTTGCATGCTAAGGAGAGAGTTTGCCACATTCTGGATGTGTGATGGGCTGTGAATCATTGCCGCAAAGCTTGTTTCCTGTTTTCTTCCTTCCCACCCATTCAAATTATGCAGCCAATATAATAATATCTACATTTCCTTTGCCCCGAAGCATTTGGCACCGAGCTGTCTAATCTCTTGGAGCAGCCAACACCTCCCCCCCCCCCCCCATGCTCCAGCAGTACCAAATCTCACGAGGTTAATATCCCACAGAACTGGAAGTGTTTCCGCCCATTAGGAAAATTCATATAACGTTTGGCAAAAGGTTTATGGATCGTTAGTGAGAAGTGGGTGGCATTCTTTTTAAGATATGAAGGGTGGTCCCCGCCATTTCCAGTGGACTCAGAGAGAGCCTGTTTTTTTGCAGTTTCTGCCCCCCACCAAAGGAATTAACTGAATTTGCTGAGCCAATGAGAAAACCCACCCATTTGGCTAACTCCATTCTGGACTGGAGGAATTAAACCTGAAGTTCAGTTTATAGGCATACATATTATATAATATATATAATATTGCTTAGTTCCTTCTTCCTGTGCAGTGGGAAAGTCTGTGTAACCTATGCAGGGGTCATTTTCCTTTGAGGAAGAAAGCACAGTACATTTTTATGGTGTCTTCATAAAAAATTGATTCTCTTCTCATTATTTACCCATGTATAGGCTGAGGAAATTGAGGCCCAAATGTGTGTCTCAAGCAACCTGCCCCCTCACCACAACGGTAACACAGCAAGACCTAAAGCATTTATTTTCACCCATATCTTCTATCCCTCTTCTCCCAGAAAATGATTTCATTTATTCATTCCATGTGCTAATACTGAGGAATACAGTGTGGCATACGTGATCTTTTGTTTATTCTCATGGAGTGAGGTTGCCAATCTCTAGGTGGGGCCTATAGATCTCATGGAATGACAACGACTCCAGCCTACAGAGATCAGTTCCCTGTAGAAAGTAGCATCCTTGGTGGGTGGACTGTGGCATTGTATACTGCTGAGTAGAGATGGGCATGAACCACAAAAAACAAACAAACCATGAGGTTCGTGGTTTGTGGGTTTTCATGAACCAGGAACCACGAACTGGCATGAGCTGGGGCAAGTTTATGAACCAGTTCATGGTTTGTGAGGTTTAAATGCCCCTTTCCGGCAGGCTGGGGGTGGGGGTGGGGCTGGGGTTTGGGCAGTTTAAAGGGCCCTGCTGCTTGCAAGTGGCAGGTCCCTTTAAATTATCAGCAGGAAGGCAGTGAGGGGGGATTCCCCTCTGCCCCAGCCAGCTGATAGTTTAAAGGGCCCTGCCACTTGCAAGCCACAGGAAAAGTTTATATGGCCACTTCCCTGGGGAAATATCCATTTAAACTGGCCCTTTACGACCCAAACGATCCAGTAGACCAATTCGTGGAAGTTCGTGGAAATGAGCTTCCACGAACTACTGGTTTTCGAACCACGAACCGGCCTGGTTCGTGCATTTTTTTGGGTCATAATTCGATTCGTGCCCATTTGTACTGCTGAGGTCCCTCCATCTCTCAAACTGCACCTTCACCAGATGCCACTCTCAAATCTCCTGGAATTTTCCACCTCAGAGTTGACAACCATTTGACAGCCCTATGGGGCAGTCCTGAGTTCACCAAGAGAGTTAGTGGTCTTTTGAACCCAGTTTTCCCACTCCCTTCTATTCATTCCATCACTGTTTCTCTTGGTGAGTTCAGCTCAGTCTAACCCGCTTCTGAGGGCTGTGAGGATATAACAGTGAAGGGGAACAAACCTATATCCCTTCTGAAGGAAAAAAAATGTAGAACAGCCATACTGGTCCATAGGAAATCCAAAACCAAGAACAGAATCCATGTAAAAGGACCAACTAAACTGACACACCCATACCATGAAAGCTTTTGAGCCTACCAGGACTCTTCATCAGGCTGAATATTACAAGATTTAAAAGGACAGAAGGCTGGGATGAAAAGGTAGTAAGACATGCTCAGTTCAAGGCAAGGCGAGCCTCCTAATTCAGATTAGAAGGCAGGCCTTTTTCAAAATGTGTGCCTCTAACTTTAGAACTGAGGGGCTGTCCATCACACTTTTTCCCCTTCCCATGTCCTTCCTCCAAGGAACCATACATAATCCTCCTCTTTTCCATAGTACCTCCTCTATCATTGCCTCTTCAGAACAACCCAGTGAGGTAGGATATTAGGAATCTGGGAAACCCAGGTTCCAATCCCCACTCTGGCACGTAGGCATGCTTGGGTCACACACATACTCAGTCTAACCTACCTGACAGGGCTGTTGTGAGGATAAAATGGAGGAATGGAGAACAACTTTGTAAGCCACTTTGGGTTCCGATTAGGAAGAACGACAGATATCAATGCAGTGAATGCTAGGCTGAAAGAGTATGACTGGCCTCAGATCAGCCAAGGAGTTTCATGATCGAGCCAGGATTTGAACCTAGGTCTCCCAGATGTTTCTCCAACACACTAACTAGCCCTCCACTTCAGCTTTCTGCAAGGTATTTTGAACAGGCTTGAAACAGTTAACCTCAAAGAAATGGTTTGGGCTGGATCATTCCTTTTCTCTGCTCTGCTTTCTTAGCCTTATGACCCGCAGGCATACACCTGGTGTGGGGGGTCAGGTAACAGCTGGGATGGGCTTTCCCGTCTGCAGGTCAGGACCTGGCTGGCGATAAGAGACCCCCCCCCAACCCTGCTTCAGCCCAAGTGATCACTTAAGGAAACAGGAGAACGTCAGGGGAGTATTAAATGGCAGTCAGTCGTTCTTTTGGACTTCATTTCCCTCCTTTAATTATCACGCAAGGTAAACATGAAACAGCCCCTGAGAGTCCTGAGCCAGGGATAAAGCCCGAGCTGTGTTCGGGAACACGTTCGCTAAGCCCTAGCCTAGATTCCTGGCTGGGGAGGAAGAGGGGAGATGAAATTAAAAGTTTGTAACCTGCCCTATTAAACTTCACTGAGCTGCTGTTAATTATAATCCTGGATCGAAATTGCATCGCACTGGATTATACATCTGGGCTCATTGCTACTGCAAGCTCATTTGCAAAACTGTAAAGAAATGTCAGTGTCTAGGAGCCATCTGTTTTCCAAATGGAGAAATCCAGGAAGAAAGGGGGCGGATGGGCGATGTGCATTCGGTTCCTGCTCAGGGGTGGGGAGTGAGATTACTTGGAGCAGGCAAAAGTGGAAACAAATCAGAAAAGAAACACACAGAAACCCTAATAGTCATGGAATGGGATGATTTTGCAGGAGCGACTAGTTTGCCAACTCCAGGTTCGGAAGTTCCTGGAGATTTGGGGGTGGAGTTTGGGATGAGGAGGCAACTCAATATTTTATTTATTTCCTGATCTGTGCCCACCTCTACTCTAGGCTGCTTCTGGGGTTGGCAACACTAGCTAACCATGAGGGCAGTGCTTTAGTGGAATTTCCCCAGTTGTGAGGAAAGAAAAGATGGAAGTGATCAAATTCTCACATCCAAGGATTCACGACTCATCTATAGACCGCCCCCCCCAGTTTACCTCCTCTAAGGGCCCCTCATCCTCCCACATCCTTGCTTACAAGCTCTCTTTATCCAGACCAGGTCACTTCTAAACAGGACCCATGTGGAAGTAAGCACAAACCCCAACACCCTTACCCATACTTAGATATGAGGTTTCTCTGTTTCTATACTTGCCTTTTCCATCCCAGGGTTGGATCAAGATATGGCAAGACCCTAATTATGACATTTAAGAGGCCGTAGCATTACCCCCAAATTGTATTAATAAAAATAACTGTTATTATTATTAACTTGATTTATACACCATCTTTCTCCCCAGTAGGGATCCAAAGTGGCTTACATTGCTCTCCTCTCCTCCATTCCATCCCCACAACAACCTTGCCAGGTAGGTTAGGCTGAGAATGTGTGCCTGGTGCAGACTCAAGCCTGTCACTCTCAGATCCTAATTCAACACTCTAACTGCTACACAGTATGAAGTTGCACTTATAGACCCCTTATAACTGAGGTCCTAAAATGTAGTTTACTTAGAGTCTCTCTACCCAAGACATCTCACACGGGGGATGTTCAAGTGACTTACTTTCCAGCGTACTCTGTCTCCCTAGCAGTGCAGGTGTATCCACAATGGGAGAACAAGTGTAAGATCTTTCACTTGAGCATCCCAGTGTAAGATGCCTTGTGTAGAGAGACGCTTAGCTTGTACTTAAATCCAGCTCTGCCCATTTCTCTGATCTCCCTCCCCACACACACTCCTTTATACTCACAACCGTTATAAATTACAAGCAATTTGTGGACAGGGACCTTTTTAGTACACCTATGTCATAAATCATTATATACATGATGTAATTTCTATAATAATTATGATTCACTAGATGTTGCAGAGAGGGGTTCTAGGCTAGCCTGAAGTGCTAGCTTTCTACAGGTGGGGGAAGCATAAAGTAATATAGCCCAGCATGTGATATGCTGTTTGTGCAGACGAGCTCTGAAGGACTCCAACTCAAGGCTGTAATTGTTAGCCATACGGACCATTTTCAACCTGTGTGGTCACTGAGAATTCTGCCTAGAGAGGTCTTATTTATGGAGCCCACGCAGACATAAAAACACGGGTCTCCAAAGCCAGCGGAATGAAAGGAAGCATAAAATCCCAGAAACAAGAGCACATTAACGACTAACAGAATGGGGCTAATATAACCGACTGCCAAGTTGCTTGGAAAATATAAGCGCTTTTCAAGGATGTGGTCTACAGAAATTAATGTAATCAAACCAAATTTGGCTGCATTATGGAGGTTAATGCGACTTTAAATCTCTCTCAGGCCTCTATAATGTATCCTAGAGTTCCACAAAACAGGTTCGTTCCATTAAAACTATAAACTTCATTGGCATAATTAAAACTGATTTAAAGTAAAATTAAACTTGACGCGCAGCAGGAGGAGGTATGCCATTAATTTCTGCGGTGGATTTGGCTGGAGCGGACAGGAAATAAATTGGGGGGGGGGGAATCTACTAGCCAATTCCCACTTTTCTATTACCCCATTCTGATGAATCTGTGTGTGTGTGTGTGTGTGTGTGTGTGTGTGTGTGTGATGTCAACAGTAGCAGCTCCAGGTACTGATACCTTAGAATAGTGATTAATTCACAGATGGGTGGAGAGGGGGCAAGTACAGACTGACTTTAAAAACGTACTTTGCACATGCTCTGAGGTTCCATTTTCTTTAGTATTTCTTTAAGCATCTAATTTTTCATATCGGACTGGATGGGGAGGAAAAGCAGAATACGGCACATTTAAAAATCTAAGTGAACAAACCACTGGTGGTTTCTATTTTTCTCTTAACTCACAACCCAGTTTCAAACATTAATTTTACATGCTGCAGGGTCACTGAAACCCCAAAATCCAGGAAATAGCAGAACTTTGTTCCTTTTAACAGGTAAAGTCTATGCACATTTACCTGAGTGTAGGCCTATTGAACTCAGTGGAGCATCTGAGAAAATATACACACAAGCAGGGCTTTTTTCTGGGAAAAGAGGTGGTGGAACTCAGGACTGCACAATGATGTCACTTTGGGTCAGCTGGAACAAGGGGGGAGTTTTTTTAAAGTTTAAATCGCCCTTGGTGAAAATGGTCACATGGCCGGTGACCCCACCTCTTGATCTCCAGACAAAGGGGAGTTTAGATTGCCCTCCGTGCCCAGCTGGGCGCAGATGGCAATCTAAACTCCCCTGTCTGGAGATCAGGGGGCGGGGCCACCAGCCATGTGACCATTTTCAAGAGGTGCCGGAACTCCGTTCCACTGCATTCCCACTGAAAAAAGCCCCAGTTTCTATGCATACTGCATAGAAAAAAAGCCCCAGTTTCTATGCATACTGCATAGAAACTAGAAGAAAAATGCCGAATTCCAATATATATTTGACAAAGCTGTATTTACTGATTATCAGTATATGCTTTGACAGAGAATCTTCGATGAAATTTAATTTACTGAGGCAGGAGGGAACCATCAATGCTGAGTTCAAGCATTAGTTCTGACTCTGCTTTTTGCCTTGCCGGACACAAAGAAAAGAAATGGGTGAAGCTTTTCGAAGCACTAGATAAAGGGGCGGCGGGGGGCGGGGTGTCACCTGTTTCATTTCTTCACATCATTTGCTTTTTATTTATTTGGAGACTTAGATTCCCAGTTTCCTCCCCAATGGGTACCCCAAACAGCTTACTGCATCATCACCCCTACTGTGTTTTATCCTCATAACAACAACCCTGCAAGGTAGGCAAGGCTGAGCAAATGACTGGCACAAGGTCACCCAGTGAGTTCATGTGTCAGAGTGGGGGAAAAGAAGTGTGAGGAGGATAGAGGATCATGTAAATTGTTGTTGTTGAGGAGGATAACAACAACAGCAATAATAATAATAAGTAAGTGTGATCCTTTCCTAGCATGAGGAAATGATCGGGTTATATCTTTCCACAGCCCTGTGGCAGATACCAGGAATGAAGACCAAAAAATGGCCGACAATGCTTCAAAATGTGCACAGTTGGTTAGAGTGTCAGACTAGTATCTGAGAGACCCAGGTTCGAATTCTCCCCTCTGCCATGGAAACTTGCTGGGGAACCTTGGGCCAGTCACACATTCTCAGCCTAACATACCTTGCAGGGTTTTTGTGAGGATAAAATGGTGGGGAGAAGACGGATGTTAGCCGCTTTAAGCCTCCCTTTGAGGACAAGGGTGGGGTATAAATGAAGTAAGTACATAAATAAATTCTTGATCAGTGGAACAGGAATCCGTTTGCATAATATCCAAATTAGGCTGTTTGACTTTGGAGGGTATTGGGAGAGAGAAAGAGACAGATACTTTCTACAGGTAAAATGTTTTAATTAGAGGTTTTATCTTACCAGCTTTTTTAATGGTCTGCTTCTTGTCTGAGGCTGGTTTTATGGATAGTTTTTATGTTGTTCATGTCCCATGACTTGTTTTTAATGGCTTGTTGTTTTATACTGTTGCCTCATTTTAATTATAAGCTGTCTCAAAAAGGACTCTCCAAAGGGGGCATGGATATATTCTAAAGAAATGCTTTTAAGTGAAATTTGGTGATATAACCTGTGCTGGTGCAGATATACACGTTCCTCTTGAGGCATTACCCAAGTCTTCCCAAATCTCGTTTGGCCTCCCTTGATGTTCTTCAGGCATATAACTGATAGTAGAGGCAGAATGGCCTATGCTCCTTTAGGCTGCAGGTAAGGAACGGCAGTGTGCAAAAGCTCCCTGCAAGTAGAATACTAGCATTGCAGGGAACGGTCAAAGTTGTAGATTTTTTTTCTCTGCAGTGATTTTTCTTTTTGGTTCACAGGGAATGTTCTTGTGTAAAATGTATTCCCCACCACTTTAAGTGACATAATAACCTCAGCATTTTACCCTCCTATCTGACTGCACATACTGGCCAGTCTGCAGTTGTTTGAGTGGAGGAAGAACTTCAAAATATGTTTTGAGTTTTGATTTTGGCCAATTTTCCACTGCCAGCTTTACCAGTGAAGATAATATTCACAAAACTCTCTCTCAGCCAAACCTACCTCACAGGATTGGTGTGACGACCACCTTTATTTTTTATTTTTATTTACTTCATTTATCCCCTGCTTTTCTCCCCAAGGAGGACCTAAACTCCATTTATCCTCTGCTTCTCTACCCAAGGGGGCCTAAACTGGCTTACATTATTCTCCTCTCTTCCATTTTATTTTCACAACAACCCTGTGAAGTAGGTTAGACTGAGGGCCAAACTACAAGTGACGCCTGACACAGGTTGGACACTTGTCAGCTTCCCTCAAGTCTTGATGGGAAATGTAGGCAGCTTGGTGGAATGTTGGACAAGTGACAGTTGAAAAGTCCATTGGACAGCAGTCAGAGAGCCAAGCTGCAAGATCAGGATGCCTACATTTCCCATCAAAACTTGAGGGAAGCTGACTAGTGTCCAACCTGTGTCAGGCGTCACTTGTAGTTTGGCCCTTCATGTGTGACTGGCCCGAGGACAGCCAGCAAGCTTCCATGGCAAAGGGAGGATTCGAACTCAGGTCTCCCAGATCCCAGTCTGACACTGACTGCTACACTATACTGGTTCTTCATGGGATGGGATGTGCAGAATCCCCATATAGGTCACTATAAACTCCTGGAGGGGAATGTGATAAATTATATTCATTTCAGGCTCTGTGTTCCTGTGGGCAGGGGTAAGGGGGAGGGAGTAGGGGAGGGAAATTTTGCAGCCCCTGTTATTCGGAGAAACCGCATCTGCTTGGGAGGCTGAATGCTAATCATGAACCCCCTCCATTCTGCCTCGCTTATTAATCACAGCCATGTCTCCACCTGAAAGTGAAATAAAACCCCAATTAGAATCCAGAATGGCGAACACCCTGTGTTAAAAAGGAGTCTGTAAAACAATGAAACCAGATGTTCTTCACTGGGTATATAAGAAACCCTCTTGTAGCAGCTGGGAAATATTTTGTTTCTCTCAGCTTCTGGTAAAGCAGAAGCATTAACGGAACAAAAACTCACCTCTATTTTTAATACTCATATAGAAATATTTAGTCCTTTAAACCCCAGGCACATTAGGTTCAAAAGTGGGGTGTGTTTCTGCGTGTGCACACAAAAGATACCACTGAAATATTAGCTGAATGGAGTATCTCAAAGAAGGGGGAGGGAATCACATTGTGTGTGTGTGTTTTCCCTGTCAAAAGTCTTATTTACAAAGTTGATTTGGGGAGGGGATGTTATTACGATTTCTAGCCGGAAGAGAAAAGATCCCACCTTGTTTTAAATTTCAGCTCCAAAAGAGATTTGAGGACAAAGGCACATCAATGGAAATTAAAATAGATTTAGAACAGACACCCGGAAGCCCCTTTTTTCACAGGGATGGTAGTAAATTAGTAAGAAAATGGCCTCTCTGGCAAAGTGATAAAGGCAAGGATCCAGGGATTCTTTATGTACCTGTGTGGGAGGGCGGGGGGGGGGGGTGGTAAAAGAATGTTAGAAGAAATGCCAAAAGGAAGGGGGGGGCTGTGGTGTTTGAATCTGTGTGTCTTCTCAGGGGCTTTAATGATAATTTCCACTACCTGTGGCACACCTGCAACTTTCCCTTTTATACCGTTAATGGGACAGGGAGGTCTACAAGCTTATGTGTGATCATACTGGGGGCTTTCTCTACACTGGGTTTCTACTGCAATTCAGCTTCTTAACAGTTTTGGTTTTTCTCCTCCCTTTCACATAGTATTGTTTGTTGATCATTGCTTTCCTGTTCTTTCCCCCATGATTTCCCCCCATTTCTTTTTGTTTAGACCATCTGAAAATAACACGGAGTTAACTCCTCATGGCACAGAGTGGTAAGCTGCAATACTGCAGCCCAAGCTCTGCTCACGACCTGAGTTCGATCCTGACGGAAGCTGAATTCAGGTAGCCGGCTCAAGGTTGACTCAGCCTTCCATCCTTCCGAGGTCGGTAAAATGAGCACCCAGTTTCCTGGGGGTAAAGTGTAGATGACTGGGGAAGGCAATACCAAACCACCCCGTAAAATGTCTGCCAAGAAAATGTCGTGATGTGACATCCCCCCATGGGTCAATAATGACTCAGTGCTTGCACTAATGACTCAGTGCTTGCACCTTTACCTTACCTAACTCATAGGGAAAAAATCATGCATGCAAATGTGCACAGCTGTTTGTAAGACTGAACCCATGCACATTCATTTGACAGATGAAACCAGGGACCAGTACCAGTATCAGAAGCTCTGTTCACTTGTTATAGTGAACACAATACAGCCTACATGTATATTCCAGTTTGCAAGAAAAAGCCGAAGATGCGTTAACTTTTCAAATGAAACCAGGTACCATAACCTGGATATGTGTGGGGTTTCAATCACATACTCAGCTGTATATGCTTTGAATCAAACATACTCTGCACACACAGACTGTGCTTGTGTTAACGGTACCCTATGAAAAGGGGAGGGGGAAGATGTAGGCAAGAAGCCAACCTGCAGCAATATCCCAGCTTGGAAAAGCCCTAGGACTTGGAGATGCCCTTTGAAATTGGTTGACAGTAGGTTTGAGACATATGAAAGGGATGATTCATTCTCAGAAGAGGTAATTAACCTGTGGAACTCACTGCCTCATGATGTGCTAATGTTCTCTGGTTTCAAAGGATTTAAAGAAGGGCTCCATGTGGCATTGCCTTGGTGGAAAGGGGATGTTGAGCTGTCATGGACCATGGACTGCTGTTCTTAGCTTCTTATGAACAGAAACAGCCAAAGTTGCATTTCTTACTTTGGCTAAAACCACAAAGCTGAGCCAGACATAATGGGGCAACTGATTCTGTTTGCTTTTTTATGTACGTGTGTTTGTGTATGTGTGTGTTACACAATAATGGTAAGGGGTGTTAAATCCTGTCTCTTCCCCAGTTTACTCAATCCTCCCCTTATGCATTCATCTTTGTGTAACATTGTCAGTGTGTGACATCATAATTAAAGTATCAGACTAGGACAGGGAAATCAGGGTTTAGATCTTATAGGATGCAGATGTTCTAGACGAGCGCTTGGTTTCTTCTGATCCTGTGACTGAATCCACTGCACCTTTTCAGCATGAATGAATCAACAGAGTTTGCTCTAAAAAACCTGTTGAAGAAAATTAGAATTAGATCCCAAGAGAGATGTGCCCTGGCTAAATAGTTTAGAAGTCGAGCTGAATTGTGTCCTATACTATTGGGTGAAACCAATCCCTAGGGAGAAAAGTTTCCAAAGATGTCTTTGTCAAGCTTGGCAGAACTATGGCTGTTTCCACACATCCCCCCCTCCCCCAAAATGGCACAAAACTTACAGAACGGCACAACTTCCTAGCATGATTTTTCATCATGAATTTGCTTCGTGGCACGTTTTCTGACATCATCGTGCCACGAAGTAAAGTCATGTTGGGAAATTGCACCGTGACGGCACATCATTCCATAAGTTTTGCGCCATTTTTCGGGAGGGGGAGAAGATGTGTGGAAATGGCCTATCTGGGTTCAGTACTTCCTGACTGAAAGACGAGTAGACATGGGCACGAACCAAAAAAAAATTAACGACTCTGCGGTTCGTGGTTCGGTGCGTACAACAATCCCAAGGTCGCAAACCGCAACAAACATTTCCCGTTGCCGAACCGGTTTGAGGTTCATGGTTCATGGGCGTCAGAACGACCCATGTTGGAATTAGAGAGCCCATATTCCCGGGGAGTGTTTAACAAGCTCTCCTCCAGCCATTACCCAAGTTTGGTCAAGATTGCAATAGGGATCCAAGCTCCAATTAAACTCTCTCTGTCTCTCTCCCCAAAGGCTAGCAAGTAGCAAGCAACAGCTCTGTCACACTCCACTGCTCGCTGAAAGTGAAACCCAGCCTGGGAGCCCATGGCTATTTATAAACACAGGTCCCATTTAGCAATGCAGGAGGTCTGTTTTTGGCCATCAGAGCTGCCTTTCAGGGTTTGCAGGGATGAGATTGGGGTGCCCATGGCTACAGAACACCGCCTTCCCCCTCCCTCCCCTGGGTGTCTTCTCCCAACTTGTAACCGCTTTGCAGCTCCGTGGTTGGAAGGAAGACCTGCCAATCAAGGTAAGCTGGGCTTCCATTCGGGTTTCCAGGGCAACAGAAGGAGCGCAGACAGAGTTCAGGCATTCCCCTGGCTCCATTTTCAAGGGAATTGATTGCTGGAGCCTGACTATCCGGCTTCCCGAACCACGGCCAAACGCACCAATCCAGGCTTCTTCCGAATGCTGGTTCATTGAACGAGGACAATCACGAACCACCAGATCGCGATTGCGCGATTGCCAATTTCGTGAGATTTTGAAGTTCATAATGCGGTTCGTGCCCCTCTCTAAAGATGAGTAGTCCGGAAAAACAGCCAATGCTACCTTAATTAATACTGCAGTTTTGGAATCAGTAACACTTCAATATGTTCCCACTGGAATTAGATACAGAAGTCAAAACTGTAGGATTAAAAGAGTCAATAATAAAAGGAATGTGATTTCACCCCTTATTGTCAGTGTTGTGCATGGGAAGGTGGCTATCCATCAGGAGTTAAGTTTTATCCCATTGACTTGTCAAGAATCTATTCATATGGATTTCAGATCATGACAGTAGATTATCTAGTATTGAGCTAAAGAAAGACACACACACACCCCACTGCCTGGAGTCCCCAAGTGAGTTACTCTCAAATAAATGATGACAGATGCATTTGCAAACAGAAAGTGAACATAACTAGGACCCTCGTGGTTTTAAACAAAGGTCCATCAACTCCAGCGTCCTGGGAGAAGCCAGCATCTTGACCTGCATTGTTCTCCTCTCCTCTGTTTTATCTTCACAACAACCCTGTCAGGTAGGATAGACTGAGCGTGTGACTGGCCCAAGGTCACCCATCAAGCTTCCATGGCAGGGTGTGGATTCAAACCTGTGTCTCCCTGATCTTAGCCAGATCTTAGGCATCTAACCACTATGCTTCCTTCAATAAATGTTTACAATACCATCGGTGCCGCCCTCTGCAACTTCCTGTTCCAAATCAAATTGGCAGGTAATCCCCAAGCATTCCAAAAGTCTATTGGAGATCAATCTATCCAGCCCACATGGCTGTGCTCAAAAGGGTTCAGGCTGATGCATGTTCCCAAGCCTATGGGCCTTCAAGTGACGAATGATACTTGAACGGCAAGTGTATTTCTCCCTGTTCACTTGCCCTCTACTCGATCTACTTGCCATTCAAGTGTCATTCATCACTTGTAGTTTGGCCCTATCTCTTGTTGCCTTCAGCAATGGCAAACTGTTTTCCTCTGAAGCATAAATCCATTTAACGTAAACAAAAGGCGTACGCAGATACACTTTTTCTGCCCACTGATTGCACGGGAAGACAGTGGATAAACGGAGGTAAACAGCTGACTTGGCAATATTCCTGGGTCCTCAGATTAAGACTGCCAGAATGAGGAATAGTTTCCACCAAATTTAATATGAAAAGCCACTGCAAACATCTTGTAGAGATTTGTCGTAGTACTATCTAAGATCATGTGATCTTAAGGGGAGTCTACAAATTACCACTGTTAAATATAAGGGGAGGTCTCTCAACAATAAATCCTGTCACTGAAGACTCCATTCGCAATGCTTCCTGCACCTAGAACTCCCTCCTAGAATTCATTTCACACCCACATCACCTCTCCCGTCCTTTCCCTTAATTTTTGCTGCACTTAACCCCTTAGACCTCATCCACTAGCTAAAGTGAACCCTAATCAATACGTTTCTTCAGGGCTTTTTTTCTGGGAAAAGAGGTGGTGGAACTCAGTGGGTTGCCCTAGGAGAAAATGGTCACATGGCTGGTGGCCCTGCCCCCTGATCTCCAGACAGAGATGAGTTTAGATTGCCACTTGGCAGCGTGGAGGGCAATCTAAACTCCCCTCTGTCTGGAGATCAGGGGGGGGCACCAGCCATGTGACCATTTTCAAGAGGTTCCGGAACTCCGTTCCACCACGTTCCAGCTGAAAAAAGCCCTGCGTTTCTTCACTTTTGCCCACTATCTTTCCCCCATTATTATCTTTTCCTCTCTTTCTCCCTCTCTGTCATAATTTGGCTTGTAGCCTCCTCAGGACAGAGATCCATCTTTCTGCTGTTGTTACAGTACTGATTTTCGCATGGAGAAGCAAAGCTGTGTAAATAATTAGTAAATGACTGCAGAAACCTTCAGGAACACACAGCAGTGTGGCCAACGATTTGCACAACTTTAGCTCTCCTTTTAGGCTCTACTGAGGTCTGGAAGGAAACCAAGAGAGCAGAAAAAACTCCCCCTATGGCCCAGTTTCAAGACCACCAGGTGTGGAGAAACGCAAGAGGGAGTGAGCAAGCGAAATCCCAAAGATCATACGAGATAGCAACAATGAGGTAATGGCCCCACACACCCAAGTCGCTCCCAAATATTTTCTTCAAAGCTGGCCAAAATTCATGAGAGACAGCCTCAACTGGGGTCAGATTTTGCCATCTTCTTCATGATATGCTCTCTTCCCATGTTGTTTTAGAAAATGTACCAGCCTACCAGGGACAGTCCCTGTTTTCCTGATAAACAGTTGTTTTTATTTTCTCTGTGGGAGAGATTTGGAAGGGATGTCTTCAAATCCGTTGTGGGCACGAAAAGATAAATAACTGAACTGCCTCTTTAAGGTTTCGGTCTCCTCTTCCCAGAATATTCAGAAACTAAAGCACTGTTCATGTTACAATGAACATGCGTAAATCCAGCCTGTACATTTAAAGTCCGCATCTGTTTGCGAGAAAGTGTAGATCTGTTTCTAAGAAAGCCTCAATGCACTGGAGTTCAGTGCTTGGATAAATGAGAGGTTTAACTCGCTTGGTATTGAACGTAACGTAATGATTACTCAATGCGCATATTAACAAAAAACCAAATCTACACTCTGTATGATTCATACATGCATTCCCTGTAACTTGTGAACAGATAGACTTGCCAACTCTCGGTTGGGACATTCATGGAGATTTGGAGAGAGAGCACGGAGAGGGCAGGGTTTGGAGAGAGGAAGGATTTAATTGGGTATAATGTCATACAGTCAACCCTCCACAGCAGCCATTTTCTCCAGGGGAACGGATCTCTGCAGTCTGGAGAAGAGTTGCAATTCCAGAAGATCTCCAGGTCCCACCTGGAGGTTGGCAACCACGTGAAGGTGGATTGTACCTGCATTCTCTGCCCTTTGTGAACAGGCCCCTGGGTGTCTTTTGTCTCTGAGGGTGGAGGTAGGCTAATGTCCCCGCTAGAGAACATGCATGTGATTGCATGCGCTTTAAATTCAATGCTCCCCCTGGCGCAAAGTCTACCATTTAAGACACTGCAGGTGTGGGTCAGAGGTGCACAAGACTATCCCTCCCCTTTGATACTGGAAGGTATGCACAAGCTGTACTTGAAGCAGGACCTATAATAAGGAAGTCCCCCCTACCCTCGGCAAGCATCAACTCCAACTTTCTGCAGTTGACTGGACAGCAGGGGGAGCACGTTGCCAACACAAAAATCCATCCTGCCTCTTGACAGTTCGAGGCCTTCGCTCGGAGCTCTCAATTTGCACAGTTGACAGAGGCCCTGATTTTTATCAGTTCGACTCGATTTGAGAATCATATACCCATTACTGATTCTTTTCTCTTTTTCCTGTCATGCCTAAAGCCACGACGGACTAGTGCAGCGGATCCCACGTGGATGCGGGCAGGCGTTAAAACCGTGACTGCCCGTGTTTCAAGGAAACAATCCCTTTTAATAAACAGAAACATTCCCGTTCCCAGACTTACAGCAGCTGTTAATCTAATTATAAGCATGCAAACATGATGGATTTATCAAGGCGATCAAATGAAGCCTGATTTGCTTGGCAGCTAGAGGGGGTAAAGTTAGGAGGAGGGATCCCTTCTTTGAAAAATCGAAATAGGGAGCTGCAATATTTCTTTCCCATGCACGTGTAAACCTTGCACGCGCAAACACGCACCCTCGCACAGACACACACGGCATTGTGTGGTTTTTGTAACTAGTTGGCTGCCAGTCAACAGTCTCGTCCCTGTTTTTTTTTCTGTTCCCAGGAAGACAATCATGGCCAGCTGGCACAGACAGGCCATTGCAATGGATAAATCCTTTGTGCTGGCTGAAGCCCTCTTCACGGAGTAACCCGCACAAAACATCTCTAAATCTGCATATCAGCAGGAGGAATAAAAAGAAAAAAGCTTGTGTGTTGCCCGGGAAAGAAATTGGGAAGAAGCAAGTGAGAGAGTCGGCTGGAAATTTTCACAAGTGACTGTGCAAGAATATGCCTTTGGGGAGTTAAGAACCAACGATGTTTTCAACAATCCTCACCTCTCTTGTTGCCGTTTACTGTCTTCTGTCCCTGGGAAGTTTTGCTTTATTTATATCCCACCTTTCTCCCAAAGCAACTTCGTCATTCTCCTCTCCTCCCTTTAATTTGTGCATCAACCCAGTGAGATTATTTAGGCCGAGAGTGTGGGATTGGCTCAAAGTCACCCAGCAAGGTTCCACGGCAGTGTAAGGATTTGAACCTGGGTCTCCTAGATCCTAACCCAACAAGAAGCTGAAGTTGGTTCCTAGTTCCCAGTTCCTTATTTGCAGTTCCTAGTTCCTTATTCACAGAGCATAACACAAACATTGGGGGAAATTGAAAAGCTCTGTACCCCCAAATAAAGACTGTAGGAGCACATATCATACACCTCCATATCCAGCGGACTCTGCCCTCTAAGTGGACATATAGTGGGTCCTCCTACAAAGCCCAGTTCTTGAGTTAACAGCTTCAAAGTAGGGTGCCCCCAGAACAAATCAATAAGCAGAAAGGGAGATAGCTTCACCCGGAAAAAAATCTTTGGGTCACCCCAAATCACACAGCTCAGCACTCTAGAGAATGTCCCCTACCCCGATATCCCCCGCTATTTGTGTTTTGCTCTGTGAATAAGGAACTAGGAACTGCGAATAAGGAACTGGGAACTAGAAACCAACTTCAGCTTCATTAATCCAACACCAACTACTAAACCACTAAACTGTTCTCTTTTTAATCTTAGCAATGGTGTAGACAAATGTGATGGGTTGAGCAATGACACCACCAGCCATGACATTCTGATGAAGAAGGCTGAGTTTTGAAACAAGACGGAAATGGCGGGTGTCAGGCCTGAACTGGCATCAGAATGTACGCTTTTGGGGAGAGAGAAAACATTTTCAGCACCTCTTCTGAGGCCCGTGAAAGCCTTCTTTTTGCATCAAAATGTTTGCTGGAGAATGTTCACCTTCTTTTAATGTATTGCGGTTCACATAGGTGAGATCGCTGTATGGACGGTGCTTTGTATGTGAGCTACTCCAGTATGGAAGTGCATTATCCAACGTGTGCGGAATCACTCAAGGTTTATGCATCCATATTATAGATCATTTGGAACAGATTTTTTTGTGTGCAGAACAAAAAATCCACCTCAAACGATTGATAAAGTGCATTGAAAGTGCATTATCCGACGTGTGTGGAATCAGCCCTTTTCAAGAAACTTGGCTAGATATATAATTCTTTTTGTTACCTCAGAATTCTTTGGACATTTTGATTCCTCCCCCCCACCCTTTTCAGAACTCATTTTAAGTCAAATTTATTAGCTTCCTAGGGATGGGGGGCATAATCCTATGTACAGCTTTACGATTCTATGGCCACTGAAGTCACTGGTATAGAAGGATGGAACTTTGGTCAGGACTGCTGTGTCAATCGTAACCTTTTAAAGCAAAATCCTTGCCAGTAGAGGTACAATTCTTTCCCAGTTGCTGGTTGTGCACGTCTGACTTGCGCGCATGGCCTTCATTCATAAATCACATGCTCTTAATATATTTTTGCACCCGGAATTGATTCACAAAAACAACAAAATGCCCTTCATTTCATAGGGCATAGTTCTCTTTACCCCCTCCCCCCTAATATTTCCATGTTTTGCATATGGATATTTCAGAGTTGAATACCCATCTACAGAAAATAATGTACACGTTATGTTCACAAAGATGGTGATGCATCACTGCTGTATTATTAACAGTAGTTGTGCTCAATTGCTATGTTCAAAATGCTTCGACAGTGACACCAAGCCAATTTGTTGTGCATCACATGTGCAATGGACTTAACTGTGCATTATGTTTCCCATTCAAACGCAGAAGGCTACAAGTCAGTACAAGTCAATGCAGATGTAAATAATTGTTGCACATTTTGTATGTGTTGGTTTAATTGTGCATCACATTCTTTAAAAAGATCGGAACCATTGCTGCTCATAGCATGCATAACTGCCTTTATGGGTGATGGCTCATGAAATATAGCTCCCACTTCTGTTGATTATATGATGACAATTGCAAATGTGCTGCATGTTCGGAACACTTATCTGCAAGTTGCCAGTTTTCCCTTTGAAAGTGGGTGATCTCACATACTTGGGGCAAACATCATGCTTCTTCGTCTTGAATGATGCCCAGCTGAAGGCACTACTTACACAAGGGCGGAGGAAAGGGACAAAAGGTTATATGAGCTAATAACTATGAGAAGGGTAAGAGAATGTAAAGGTACTTACTGAAAATAATCTCCTCAGGTCTCAATGCTTGGGAGGCCAGGGGCTTAGCTCAATGTTATGTTTGAGGTGTGATGTAACACAAAGGTAGCAAAAGTCGAGGATGGAATGTCAGCCTTTACTTTAAACATCCTTTTATTTGCAAGCCCGTATAACATAATACTAATGTTACTTAAACATTGTATTGAGTGTGTTATATAATACGTCTGCGTGTAAAAGGAGGTAACGGAGTAACATTCAATCGGCCGCCCTAACAAAGGCGACTTTCTTACAACCCTTGAAAGAGCTTTTGGAGGGATCTTTGTTGCATAACAGGAGGCAGGTTTCAAGATTGCTCTACCTGGATTAATTAATTCCCAGTTCCACGACCTTTGTGTGGCCTGCCCGATTGGGTTGCCGATAAAACGGCGGAGGCTTCCCAATCTTGACCTCTTCCCAGCAGTTACTTTCAAACTGTTCCCAAACTTCTGAACCCGAGAAAGAGTGCACTTAATAACATTTGCCAAACAAAAGCCCCCTTGAACGCCAACCAGAAATATAAGGGGAAATGTTCCCATCTGCCCCTTTCTTGGTGTTAATTTGCATAATGGCGACATTCAGTTTTCTTCTCCCCTAGTGAGCGCTACCTATTGTAGACCTGTAGTAAGGCAATATCTCCAATGGGGACGGATATCTGTCTGGAAATGCAGAAACAGAAATTGGTACACAAGAGCAACATTTACAGATGAAAGGAAACAAAACTATTATTGTAGACTACAAGGAACTAGGTTGATAATAGCCTGGACCCCCTGGGAGATGATAGCTTCAGATGGGTTTTTCTTGGTTCCCCCTTCCCCTAGCAGCTCCCAAATACTGGAGGTTACAGAACAAAAGGTTTGAAGGGGGGGGGGCAGATGGAACTATCTCCCCTTCCTGTCCCATCAATAAATATTTCAGCCTTCCATATCCAGAAGTAACAAACCTCTAGGTGGCAACATCAGGAGAAAGTTGTGGCTTCTATGCCGTGCCTGTGTGGCCCTCCAGTACAACTGGTTGACCACTGTGTGAAACAGGATGATAGACTAGATGGACCATGGGTCTGATGCAGCCGGGCTCTTCTTAGGTTCTCATATTCTTGTCTTGGATGGCTTTAGTACATGTGAAAATGATCTAGGGGTTTTAGTAGACCGTACACTGAAGATGAGTCAGCAGTGTGATATAGCACCTAAAAAGATGAATGCAATTTGGGGCTGCATCAGCAAAGTGTAGTGTCCAGATCACAGGAAGTTATAGGATCTCTTTGCTCTGGTTAGACCTAGTTTGGAGTACTGTGTTCAATTTTGGGCACTATAGTTTAAGAAGGATGTTGACAAGCTGGAATGTGTTCGAATGAGGGCTATGAAGATGGCGAGGAGTCTGGAGACCAAGTCCTTGGAGGAAAGCTTGAAGAAGTTTGGTATGTTTAGCCTGCAGAGGAGACAGAGATGCGATATGATAGCTATCTTCTAATCTTTGAAGGGTTGTCACATAGAGGATGGAGCAGTTGTTTTCTATTGCTATAGGGGTTTAGACTACAGCCAATGGTTTAAAATTAAACCAAAAGAATTTTCGGCTCAACATTAGGAAGAACTTCTTGGCAGTAAGAGTAGTTCTTCAGGGAAACAGGCTTCCTTGGAAGGTGGTGGACTCTTCTTCTTCTGAGGTTTTTAAGCAGAGGCGAGATGGCCATTTGTCAGCAATGTTGATTCTATGGCTCAGAGCCAAACTACATGATATAAATGACACACAAACGAAACGCAAATGGACTTACATGTGTCTCCCCGTTGCTTTCCTGTACACTCACCAGCAGAGCCAGACTGCACTTGATCCCGTGTCTGTGCTGGCATGGGGTTCTTTTGCACTCCCCCAAGATTCAGGAATGGTATCCCATCATGCACTGCCAGTTTGTGCATGCTTAAACCGTCCCCTGTAACCATCCCCTGACCCCTATTGCCTTTCTGTGCAGGAAGAGGGAAGCAGAAGCAAAACAGAATCACCACTCTGCAACTCGATGATATGGTCCGCAGACACTCGCCTATGTAAACCACTTTTTTGCTGAGACATACACAGACCAGAGCCATGGACATGAGTTCATTGGGGGTAAAAGAGACATAGGAAGGTGAGGAAAAAACGAATCTGGCCACTCGCATAGACTTGTGTAATTTGTCTCGTCTAGTTCGGCTCTCAGTCTGAACTTAGGCAGATCATGAGAGGGAGGGCAGGAAGGGATGAGCCAGTTCTTGCCTCTCGTGGTTCTTTCTTACGTGCCTGGGGTAATGCCAATTGCCACTTTGGGGTCAGGAAGAAATTTTCCACTAGGCCAGATTGGCCAGGGAAACTGGGTGCTTGTCCCCTTCCTTTGGGCATTGAGCAGGGGTCATCGAGAAAGTGAAGTGAGTAGCTATGAATTTGCATTGTGCAGGGAGTCAGACTAGATGGCCCTTAGGAGCACTTCCTGGTCAGAACAATATCAGCATAGACAGGATAACAATTGGACAATTGTGAACAGCCATGTTACTTGGAACATGCCACATACTACGGTGATACCTCACTGACTCCGAGATTCTTGGACAGAATCTGACGGGGAGAGCTGTGGTTATCGAAGGCTTATACTGCATTGGAATTGGTTTTGCTGCTACAAACTAGCAGGGCAAACTCCAACTGACCCCAACACCAAAAGGAGATGTTTACATTTACTAGCAAAGGAATGTTTTGGTTGCACCCTCCCTCTCACGCCCTAATTGCCTCTTATCTCTCCTCCCCTCCTCCTCCCTCCTCTTCTATATTTGACCAGTTTCTGTAACATGCATCTGACGAAGAGAACTTGATTCTCGAAAGCTTATGCTACAATAAAATTGGTTAGTCTTAAAGGTGCTACTGGACTCTTTTTGATTTTGGACATAATCGAAGTTCATGAAGGCCCAAAAAATCCCAGCCCAAACATCTAGTGGATTGTGGTAGCATCAAATAATGATAATAAGCTAATGTTGCCATATGGGATGAATGCTTGTAAAATATGACACATATATCTTCTTTTTACTTGCAATGTTGTTCATTTATTGCCCTATTTCTCACTGAAGTAGTAAACCTGAATCAGGCCTGTACTCCTTCTAAGACAAGGTAGGAACTTACATGGTGCCTACAAAGAAATCGCTTACACCCAACCAGGGCTCATTTGGAGGGGGAACGCGCAGGAACGCAGTTCTGGCAGTTCCCCAAAGAGGTCACATGTCAGGTGGCCCTGCCCACCTGACTCTCGGCCATTTTGGGCCCGTTTCAGCCTGGATTGGGGCTGAAATGGCCCAGATCGGGCCTCTGATGGGTGGTGGATCACTCTCCCACTCAGCAGCAGCCCAATCCTGACCATTTTGGGCCCCTTTTCAGCCATTTTCACCCCCCTTTTTGCCATTTTGGACCCAATTTCGGCCCTGAATGGCCAGGATTGGGTCCAAAACAGCCAAGATGGGTGAAGTCAGGGGGTGTGGCATATGCAAATCAGTTATGCCAATGACACACTTCCGGTGCTGTCAAGGGGTGTGGCATATGCTAATGAGTTATGCTAATGAGTTCCTCCAGCTCTTTTTCTACGAAATGACCCCTGCACCCAACAAACATGTAAAACTGCCGTATATTGAGTCAGACTGTTGCTCTATGAGCATTGTCTATGGTGACTGGCAGCAGCTCTCCAGAGACTCAGACTAAGGCCTTTCACATCAGCTCCTGCCAGGTCTTTCTAACTGGAGCCACCAGGTATTGAACCTGGGACCTTCTGTATGCAAAGCAAATGCTCTGTCATGGAGCCAAAGCTCAAGTGCTGGGGATATCCTTTCTGTGCTTGAGTTTCATCTGACTCACTGCTGAAGTTCTCTGAGTGAGAGTGACCACTGTGCTCATGACTGCATATTGGAGGGCAAGCTTGCGAAATTCTGTTCACTAGAATGAACTGGAGGAGAATGTCTTGTCTAGTTTGGCCGTTGGTCTGTAATACACCCTGAACTGTATTTTACTACTCTTCAGACTGAGGAGTTTCTCCGCCGTAGCCTGAAAGCATCATTCCTCTGCCCTTGGTTGGTCCTTTTTTAGATGACACAACTATTGGGGCGGGGGGTGGGGAGGATTTCCAACAGACCAATATTACTATCTAAAATCTCTACCAGAGAGTCTCAGAACAGTCAGTACTGATTTGGATAGGCCACACTGTCTTGGTCGATGGCAAAGCCATGTGTCCATATATCTTCAGTAATTTCTCAATTAATTTGACTCCAACATTTCATTCCAGACTCCTTGTTTACTCATTTCTCAGACTTCCCTTTACTGGAACTCCCTCCTTCTATTTTGGTAAGAGCTACAACAGCTGGGCCCTTTTATCTTTCCAACTTGGCCACCCTACAGAAATGGAATTCATTTTCCATTCGCTTGATATATTTTGTTTCCCCAAAAGGTCGGAATTAATTGGCAATACATTTTTTTATAGAAGCTCTGGGACTGATAAATGCAGAGAGGAGATGTACACAGTAGTTCTCGTTTGTTGTTAAAAGAAATTGGAAAGGATTGGCTCCCCCACGCCCCTCGGATGCTGATCACCCACATTGAATGTGTTCGGTTTGCGCAATGACTCAAACACGTGATCGGGGATTTCAGCTCCTTCCAGACCCTGTACTGATAGACAGCAGAGTTTCTGAAAGCGCTAGTGATGCAAAGAACTCCCCCTCAGATATTTTGCTGGTCTGATTCTTTTGACATTCCTCAGATGCTTCTCCTAAAACAGGAACAGTGAAAATGACTTGAAAATCACTAAACTTCAAGGAAATGAGTTGGCAATCCCAGACTCCAGTCTTATCAGTTTTGTTTGCTGTGTAGGGAGTTTCTGCATCACTCCCATGGTGCTGGTGAGACGCAGAGACTCACTCAACAGCTTGGCCTCACAACCAGCTAAAATGTTTTCTGCCAATTTCAGGTAAGGATGTGAGGACCCCCCCCCCCACACACACACACACAAAGTTGTACGAGTTGTTTTCACTTGCTTTTCTTTCTTCAAAATCCTTCAGAAGCTTCATCTAAACACGAATTTTCAAGCAAATTTTCTTGCAAATTCTTCTTAGATGAACTTTCAAAGTCGACTCTAAATGGGTTGCCATGGTTTGTGGGCAACAAACCCATTGTCACTTGCTGGAGATGGGCACAAACCAAAAAAGGAACCAAAGTTTGTCACAAACTGGGCGTTTTTTTGTTTCGTGAACTGGCGGTTCATTGGAGAGCGTTTCTGACAAACCACGATGAACCACTATGATTTTTAGGCCTGTTTGTTTGTTTTGTTTTTCGGTTCATCACTGCAGGCAGCCTGGCGCTGATCCATCAGTTTCCTAGGCAATGGGGGGATGGGCTTTCTGCAGACCTTCTGCTGCCCAGAAGTGATGTATTCACGAACCAAATGAACTGGTTTGTAAATTGGGCAATTTCATGCCGGTTTGTGGTTCGTGAAACATGATGAAGCACAAAGCACAACGAACTGCCATTTTCCCTGTTCATGCTCATCTTTAGTATACGTATGAAACAACATCTAGAATTTATCTTTCGATTCCTTCTGAATTTGCATTCTCATGAGATTTAATTTCAGTGGGCAAGAACGCTTCACACTTAATTTATATGTAATGGTTCATTATCGGATTTATTCACACCTCTTGGAGCATCTCGAGTCCATACTTGGAATCGCCTTTAGAATTCTCTATTAGCTTTTCCTGAACAATGAAGCATTTTTAGTCTTGGCAGTTTTGGGTATAATTTTATTTTGTGGTAGTGTTCTCGTAAGCAAGGCTATCGCTTAGTTTACACATTGAGTCATGTTTACTTTTTCTTGAAATAATAAGATTTGACTTTGGCCTTAAATGAAACATTGGGGGACTTATATGAACCGTAAAAACAAACCTTGACATCAACCTTATTTTGCCTCAAATCAAATATAACCTATTCTTGAAATAACATAAAATCCCTGTTTCAGTGGTCCATGTAGTCCAGCAACCAGTTTCATATTCGAAGTCCCACAGCAACCAATCTGCTTGGCAGAAGAACCGAGTTTTAATTCCCAGCATCTCTTGTTAAAAGGTTTCCAGCAGCAGGGTTGAGAAAGACCTCTGCCAAGGCTGCCAAGACCCAGGATGGAGGGGGGTATCCCTCACCTTGAGTTCTTGTTACGTGTTGTCACTCTAAGCAGCAGTAGGGAAAGTATGGTACCAGCACCAGCATGATGATGTCACTTCCAAGAAAAACCTGCAAGTGGCAGTGGGCAACACTAGGAATTGCTAGAAACTCTATGGGTTTGCCATAGAGTTTCTGGAGGTTCCTAGAGCTACTCACCATCACTTCTGTGTTTTTCCCAGAAGTGATATCATCATGCCAGTAGCGCCATCCTGCCACCATATCCCTACAATCAACTCGTCAGTTGCAATGTTTGGCATAGCAACCCTTTTTGCCAATATAACCATGAAGACAATGTGAGTGCTCATCAGAAGGCAGCTTACCTGATTCCATCCAAGCCAGCCATATTTACAACTCAGAGCTCCTTGCTTGTTGTTTTACATTTGGTTTTGCCTAGCAAGCTTTTTTTTACTAGCTCTGCTACAGCTCCTTACCTTTGCCAATAAACTTTGACGGGAAACGTAACCATTCTTTTTGTTAGCTTTATGGCCTTGGTATACAACCACTTCATGCTTTCCCAGCTCCCTTGTCTGGAAAGGAAGAAACATCTAGTAGAGACTCTAGCAACTTTGTTAGTTAAACAAAAATGCCCCATAATAAATCCAGAGTGGTTGACTTTACATTTCATTTCACCTTCAAGGTATTCAATTAGTAAAAACAACTTTCCTTGGTACTCATGTTAAAGATGAAGGTATGATTTACTCATCTTTTGCTTATGCAGCTGTACAACTTTCTTCATCTCCTCCTCCATTTCCTCCTCTCCTCTTAGTCTCCTCCATCTCCGCTTCCCTCTCCATCTCCTCCAGCTCCATCATCTCCTCCTCCACCTCACCTTTCCCCTCCTTCCTCTGCTCCTCTTTCTCTAGTATCTGTTTCCTTCCTGCACTATATACATGGAGTTTTCCAGACTTTCCTAAGCAAAAAAGTGTGAGACAACTGGGTGCAAAGTTCTGGAGAACATTCCTCATCCCCCACCTGTGAGTTTAATGCTCTGTGGCAAAAGGCACATACTGCTTATATGGAAGCAATTATTCTCTAATTGCCCATTTAGTCTAAACTTATTTGAGAAGAAGGGCTACTATTTTTTGTTAGTTGAATTGCCACTTAATTCCAAAGTCAGATCACCCCTTAGGGATAAGAGATGCTAGTGTGGAAGGAATCCTATCATTTCTGCAAACCATGTTTCCTTTTATCAGATACTATGATAGCCTGATTCATCTAAATGAAATTGAGAAACAGTTTTTATCCTTATAAGAACCCTGTGAGGTAGGTTAGATGGAGACTAGAGGTGAGCACGAACTGGGAAAATTCCGAACCACGTGGTTAGTGGTTCGTTGCATTTCATGAACCACAAACTTTCATGAACTTGCCCCAGTTTGCAAACTGGTTCATTTGGTTTGTGAAAACGTCACTTCCAGTCATGAAAACATCACTTCCGGGGCAGCAGAAGGTCTGCAGAAAATCCCTCCTCCATTACCTAGGAAACTAATTGATCAGCACCAGGCTGTCTGCAGTGATGAACCAAAAAACGAACCAAACAAATGAGCCTAAAGTTCATGACAGTTCATCAGAAATGGGCTCGGACGAACCACCGTTCACAAACATCGAACCATCCTGGTTTGTGATGAACTTTCGTGCGTATTTTGGTTCGTGCCTATCCTTAATGGAGACTGGCCCAAAGTCATCCAGCAAGCTTTGATGGCAGAGTGGGAATTCGAACCTGAATCTCTCAGGTCCTCGTCCAGCACTGTAACCATTTCACCATACTGGCTGTCAACCTCATACTGGCTCTTAATGATGCAATACTTTCCCCATTCAAAATGCCTGCAAAACTGAATAATTTTTGGGCATAGCTTACTTGTGCAACAGCTTATGCAATTAAATGTCCCCATCCTCCAATAACTACGAATTTGCTCTCTATCCAGGACACTTATCTGTAACAGTGAAGATGCCATCTTCCCTTCAAGCAGAGACAATTGCTAGTCTTTGCATCATCTCTAAGCTACAATAATACACAGAGACCTGGAAATATACTGCAATACATAATTAGAAGCATGTTCCTTTGACTATAAAGATATTTGACTACGGTGACAGATCCCATCATGTACTTACAGGGTTTTGCCATTTGCATGTCTGCACCCAGCTGCGCATGAGAAGCTGTGCCATCATTCGTTCCAGGCTTTTTGGGGTGGGGAAAAAACCTGCTTCAGAAAAATGGGAGAAATGTTTTTGCACATGTCACCCAAACCAAAGATGAAAGTATCGTCTTAATAAATATGCACACTTCTCAGAGGTGTTTATTGTATTTTTCGTGATGCGACAATGTAAATATAGGCCTGCAAACACCCACAGTCATGTCAATGGAACATTTGTCTGCGGCAATTTTCCTAATTTGCTTTCAGAAGGTGTTTGTATTAGTATTTGTTTGATGTTTTGCAAATCTCTCGATCTGTTCGGCTGATGAAATATTAAATCTGGCTTCTTTGGAAGGCGTTTTAACAGCAGGCTGGTGACTCCGACAGATCCTCACTGAACATTTTGCAATTTGGAGCTTGTCGACGCCGACTCACTGCCAGAACTGATGAGCTTCTGCAGGCTCACAAGACTGGGAGGTAGAGAAATATTCAGCACTAGCATAGCATGCAGCTGTTTGCTGGGGTCAGATCCCAGGTCCTGTCAGGAGCAAAGCTTGCAGCACCTTTTGATCTGGGCAGAGGAGTTGTGGCTCAGTGGTAGAACATTTGTTAGGCAGGCAGAAGGTCTCAGGTTTGATCCCTGGCATCTCCACTTGAAAGGATCAAGCAGTAGATAGGTGTTCCAACCCCCCCCCCCCCCCGCCCGTGGGATTCTGTTACCCACTGCTGCTCAGAGGAGCTTCAGGAGAAAAAATGAAAAACCTCTAGCATAGAATACAGTTGCATGTCACTTCTAGTAAAAAAAGGAAGTGACATAGGGTAGCTCTAGGAATTGCCAGAAACTCTACGGTTCGATGTATGTCATTTCTGGTTTTCTTACTGGAAGTGATGTGATGCCACAGATGGCATCACCCCTCCCCCCATATCCTTGTCCACAGCACTCCCACTGGTTGTCAACCTGGCAACTGGAGTAGTAAAGGGCTTCAGATAGCTGGTGATGAGAAAGACCTTTCTTTGATTGTATCCCTGGAGAGCTGCTGCCCATCAGAATGCATAGTTTGGATCTAGAAGTATTAATGGTCCAACTTGGTACAAGGCAGCTTTGGATATTCATTTTATACAATGGTGTGACACAGAATACAGTGGTCCCCTCTCAGCTCGGTCAATGCCCTCCTCGCTGTGGTCCCAACAGCCATGGACTGCCTTTTTCGTCTCCTGCATTCTGTGTTCCAGAATGTAGAACACTGGAGATTGCTTCACCATAACCCTTCCATTAAAAATGGCAGGAAAGACTTTGCTCTGATTTTTAATGAAGTGCTCCAGATCACCAAGAACACATACAAACAGCCTTTCCAAAAATACTGTTCTCATCTTCTGGTATGACTCCTGCTGAGATCTACAGCCAAATTCTAGTCGATGGTTTGGATCCTTTGAGACACAAACAGAAGCATAAATGGACTTGGTTCAGTTGTGCATGTGCAAGATGTTGTAATATACTCCCTATATATTATGGTGCTCAGAAACTGGTTGCACAAGAACTTGCACAAGTGGGAATACAAACAAGGACACAGTAAGTTTGACTTCGCACAAGGGGATTCCAGTGTCTTTTTCTTGCACTTCCACTTGCACAAGACTGCTAGAACAAGCAGAAATTTTGCACTGGATGCAATCCCTTCTATGGCTAATTTTATACCTTATAATCTTTGGAATCACATGTGTTATGGCCATTTTGAATATACCACAGATAATTCATGGCATTCAAAACATTGTCTTTTTCACAAGTTGACTGAGGATCAAGCCACTCCACTATCTTCCTTTTGGAAAATATTTATTCCAGATTGGGTTTTTTTTCTAGTACAAAGAAGCCTAAGAAGTATTTGAAAAGAGCATTACTTATGATGTGCAAAAAGGTTTGTACAACATTTTTGCCAGTCTTATCCAGATTAGGGAGGAATGTCTCAGTTCTACTTGTTTTGACTACAAAACACCCACTTGAGTTTCACTCCCGTAAACCAAACCCACAATTCTATTTTTACATCATTTTTTCTTTCCTTGAACCAAATTCTCCCCATAAAATATATGTATCTTTCAAAGCAATTCATGCACTGACATTATATGTTACAATCATACATATATGTCTATAAAAATATACCATGCAAATTGCATACTGTACAATATACACACTGTACAAACCGCTAGACAAAATCTAACAGCAAAAGTTGTTGTTGTTGTTGTTGTTGTTGTTGTTATAGTCCTCCTTTCTCACTGAGACTCAAGGTGATTATACTGTATAAATCAACACGATCAATGGCTGAGACATTCAATAAACAATACAATATGACATAGAAAAGCAGAGGATCAAATCTGTTGGCCAAAATAGCCTGTAAATAATAATAATAATATTTGATTTATATACCACCCTTCAGGACAACTTAATGCCCACTCAGAGCAGTTTACAAAGGGTGTTATAATTATCCTCACGACAATCACCCTGTGAGGTGGGTGGGGCTGAGAGAGCTCCGAGAGAGCTGTGACTGACCCAAGGTCACCCACCTGGCTTCAAGCGGAGGAGTGGGAAATCAAACCTGGTTCTCCAGATTAGAATCCCGCACTCTTAACCACTACACCAAACTGGCCCCCAATCTAAAAGGAATCTAAGAAGAGCCTAATGAAAATCCTTGACCTTCCTTTAAAATTCTTGAGCTCTTTCGCCTTAAGAGAAAGTTTCAAATGCCATTTGGATTTTATTCTTGCTAAAATGTAGGTGACAGCCTCTCTTTGTGAGGAATCCACCCTGAGAAATGTCCCCAGTTTCTTTATCGAAGTTCTTTGAGCTGCTTTGGATTTCTATTTTGGTAAAAATGGATTTGGCAGTGCTAAGTTCTCTTCTGCCGGGTAACAAGTCGTCTGTATGGCTTCCTTATTGGAATCTTGCCTTGTTAGTGAAAAATCTTGTTTGCTCTGGCCTGTTTTTAATTGTCGTTCCACCGTCTTGCCTGAGAGCTGCAGCATCTCCTTGTTTATTTCTCCCTTCCCTCAAACCCAGTCCAAAATTAGCACTCTGCTCTTGATAACTACTTTGCAAACCAACTGATGCCAAAGCAATGCATGAGACGCAAAATAAAACACAGTCATTTCTCTCTTGCCTAAATAGTTTCTCATCCGATAAAATGTTTAAGCTTGTGGGATATTTTGGTCACAGATCGCCCCAAACACACTTAGAAATTCTGTCTATCCAAACAGCTTACAGTCGTTTGCGCTGACATTAAGATACCAATTGCATAACGTCCTTGAATGTATCCGTTTGCTTAATAACAGTCTAGGAAGGTTCAGACCTTTGCTAAAGGGGGGGGGGGAAGAGTGAGGCAAAAGATAGGTCTTTATTTTTCGATTTTTTAAAAGGATCATGCAACTTTCTAGGAATTTATGCACCTCGCCATTCATATTTCAACTGTGGGGGAGAAGGAAAAGATATTTCACTTAGAAGGATGAGAGTCTCAGCAAGGTTTAAAGTCCTGCTCTTGTAACTGAGCATTAAATGGTCAAAAAAGCAGAGTGTGTGAAGAGCATTGACAACCAAAGAAAAGTGATTCAGTCCAATCAAATATTCTCAAAAGGGATTTGTGTTTTTGACATGCACAGTAAGCTCAGGCTCTGGCTTATTTGAATGTAATATAATCGCCACTATGCTCATAGCAGTAGAAAAGAGCAAGAGTCCAGTAGCACCTATAAGACTAACAATATTTGTGGTAGGGTAATTGCTTTGGTGAGTCGCAGCTCACTTCTTCAGGTACCTGAACACCTAGATAACTGAAGAACTGAAGAAGTGAGTTGTGTGACTCATGGAAGCTCATACCCTACCATAAATGTTGTTACTTGTTAGTCTTATTTGTGCTACTGGGCAGACTAACACAGCTGACCATCTTGATCTGTGTTCATAGCAGAGACATCAAAGCTATGGAGGATGAGTGAACTGGAACTGAAACATGGGCAGAGGGAGTTCCCATCATTTCTCATGTGATCTTTATACCTTTGAATGTTTACGAAGGAGAAAGAGAGAGAGATCTGGAAAGAGAGATCTGCACATGGAAGCAGGCCTCAGTGTGCAGTTTCCTTGTAGGATCAGGCAAGATCTGTGTCTCATGGTAGGGCATCTGCTTTACACACAGAAGATCTCAGGATCGAAACCTGGCATCTCCTAGTAAAAAGATCAGGTAGGAGGTAAAACGAAGGACCTCTTCCAGAGATCCTGGGGGGCAGCTGCAAGGCAGCACATACTTTGAGAGAGTGCAATTAGTGTGCCTGAGACTTTGTGGAAAGCAAGAAGACAGGTCCCTGCCTTTAAGAGTTTACAATCTAAAAGGGTCAGCATTGCATAGTGGTTAGAGCCCTGCTGGACTAAGATCTGGGAGACCCAGGTTTGAATCCCTGCTCTGCCATGGAAGCTCACTGGGTGACCTTGGGCCAGTCATACACCCTTACCCGGACCTACCTCACAGGGTTGCTGTGAGGATAAAATGGAGGCGAGGAAAACAATGTAAACATATTAAGTAAATAAATAAAATTCGAAGGAAAAGAAGGAAGACGAAGGCAAGAGGAAGTTCTTGGTTACAAGAACTTAAGCAATATTTTGGTAGGGATGAAGTTTATGCCAAACCTTTTGGGAGAGGGGGGATTTTAAAAAGGAATTTGGAGCACATCCAGTGTGGGGGGGCATAGTCACCAAGAAGACCCCGATTCAATTCCCCACTCCGTCAAGAATCTCAAGTGAGAAAATAAATCTTTTTTGCCTAACCTACCTCACAGGGTTGTTGTGAAGGCACAATGGGAGCAGAAAACTATGAGTTATTCTCTGAGCTTCTGTAGGAATGACAGGATAAAAAGACAAAAGGGATGGGCACACAATAAATGGATTTTTCCTATCCCTATTTTCATTTTCTTTCTTTTTTTTTAAATGCATATTCACAACTATATCGCTTGTCCAGCATCCAGGGCTAAATGAAGAAAAGTTTGTAGGAAGCAAGCCATTTTAAAGTGGTTTTCTTTAACCTCTGGGAAGTCAATTGACATAAATCCATTATGCTTAAACAGGGTGGAGTTCCCCCATTAGACAGAACAATCATTGGAATTTTACAGTATTTTTAACCAACAAATTGGTTACGCAGCTGTTTCATCTCAAGTTTGCTGTTTTGCCTACAGTTTTATGAAGGTGTATTAAGAAGTTGCCATTTGAGACATGAAACACACAGTGTAAAAAGGAAGGGGGGCAGGGGAACAGAAAAAGTCAATAAAACCCCAGAAGTACTCAGTCTGATCAGTTTCATGTTACATTGTTTTCAACTTGAATTAACTGTAGCCATCAATAAAACTATCGGAAGAGGGGAAGCTGCTGTTATAAATTAATGATTATTTGCTGTGAGCTTGAACGTAACGTGTGGGCCACATTTTACTGTGATGTTTTATACTTATTTGGGACAACAGTAATTGGGTCTTAAACATGATAAAGCATCTTAAAGGCCCTCTCTCTAGGAAGAGCTGTCTGCAGTCGGTTTTTAAAGTCTACTTTAAAGGAGGTTAATCAAAGCTAATGAATCTGTTTTATCCATTGCCAGGAGTGCGTGTGCGTCTGTATTTAGAGAAACGGACTGCCAGGTGAAACAGCCTAAAATGGAAACGTTGAAAGGAGATCACTTGGATTTTTATACTCGCAGGAAAGTTCTTGCCAACTTCACGTCGGGAGAAGCTCAGTCCCTTTCAGAGCTCCAACTCAGGCAGAAATCACCAGGTGAAGTTTTGCAAGTTCAGAAGTGATTCTGCTCATGAAAGCATAAACATTCTATCTGGATGGAGTAGAGGGAGTTTCAGTCCTATTCATCTGGGGAGGAGCCATAGCTCAGAGAAAAAACCATCTTCTTTGCATGCTGAAGGTCCCATGTTCGATCCCTGGTGTCTCCAGCAAAAAGGATCAGGTAATAGATGATGTGAGGGGCCTTGACCCTGCAGAACTGCTGCAGGTCAGAATAGACATGAATGACCTCGATAGAACAAAGTTCTGGTTCAGTATAAGGCAGTTTCGAGTGTTCATCTGAAAAATTCGTTTGCACTCATGTAGCTTCTTCATTGAAGAGCCCCGTGGCACAAAGTGGTAAGCTGCAGTACTGTAGCCCAAGCTCTGCTCACAACCTGAGTTCGATCCTGGTGGAAGCTGGGTTCAGGTAGCTAGCTCAAGGTTGACTCAGCCTTCCATCCTTCTGAAGTCGGTAAAATGAGTACCCAGTTTCCTGGAGCCAAAGTGTAGATGACTTGGGAAAGCAAGGGCAAACCATCCCATAAAAAGTCTGCCAAGAAAACGTCATGCTGCAATGCCCCCCCCCCATGGGTCAGTAATGACTCAGTGCTTGCAAAGGGGACTACCTTTACCTTTACCTAACTTCTTCATTGGACAATGGGAAGTTAAGAGCACCTCACATGGAGTTGGATCCAGTCTAAAATTTCCATAAATGGGACGGAAACTTTGTGGTTCTCGCATCCACTGCAGACCACTGATCTCCTCTGAAAAAGGTGATGTTGGAGGATAGGAGACCCCCCACCTAAGGAATGACATGCTGGAAGTCTGGATCCAACACTTGGAATGCTATATAAACACGTTCCGCTTCAACCTTATTGAATGGAAAGCACCCACATGCAGTCCTACTTATACACATGTTGGCCATGTTGTTCGAACAGAGGGACATTGGCTGATTCCGCACACGTTGGGTAATGCACTTTCAATGCACTTTATCAATCATTTGAGGTGGATTTTTGTTCCACACACGAAAAAATCCGTTTCAAATGATCTATAAAGACGATTGGAAGTGCATTATCCAACATGTGTGGAATCAGCCTATGTGTATTTTCCAGCTTTTGGTATGCATTAACATGTGGTCCATTGTGAAGCTGGCTCACACCATGAACATGCCTATTGAGAGGATCATGTATAGTGCAATCTCCCTTTATGCACAGTTGGAGACTCAACATCGTCATTTATTTATTTATTTATTTATTTATTTATTTATTTATTTATTTATGTCATTTATAGTCCACCTTTCTCACTGAGACTCAGGGCAGATTACATAGTGTGAGATTAGTACAGTCAATGTCAAGGACATTTCCATAAACAATGCCATAGGGTAAATAAATGCAAGTTTACAAAGACATAGCATTAGCAAGAATCCAATGAAGGGTTGAAGAAATGCTGAAAGAACATAAGCAATTCTAGGACTGCCATTAGACAACATAGAACTACCAAGTAGGGTCATACTTGAAGCACAGATAGCACATAGGAGCACATACTTAAAGCAACAGATAGGATATAAGGTAACATAGCGGTGAAGTCTATTAGCAAAATATCTGAGACCTCTTCCCTACAATATAGCCCTCCTATCTACTAAAAAAGTCTTTTTGAATAATTTTTTTTTACTTATATGTCAGTTGCTGTAGATGAAAAACCAACATGGTCCATCAAGGGTGATCCATGCATAGAAAGAGATTTGAGAGTGGAGAGTGCCAGAAGGGCAAAGGAATGCTGAGATGTGGTGATTTTATTTTAAACGCGGGCTCCCGTCCTTGATGGCGCATGCCTGAAGTTTGCACAACACGTGTTGCCAGCAAATGGATAGTTTGCACTGTCAGCACCAAACACTGAGGAAATTTTGGGGTGATGCTGAGTTGGCCTATTCCATCCATGCCCCATAACAGGAAGGTTTGCGATATCAAAGTTGAATGTGCACACGCCACATTCTCCTCATCTGATGGCTAAGGGCTTCTGAGTAGAGATGGGCATGATCCGCATTACGATCGAAAAAAACCCACGATAATGGCGATCTCGCGATTGGGACCCAGCGGATCATGCTCGTCCATGTCCAATGATCCAGCGGTTGGGAGGGGGGCTGGATCAGGGCTTGATCGGGGCAATCGTGCTCTGATCGGGAAGCCAGACACTCAGGTGCCAGCAATCTATTCCTCTGGCAACGGAGCCGGGGGAATGTCTGAGCTGTGTTTGCCCTCCTTCTCTTGCCCTGGAAACCTGAATGGAAGCCCAGCTTGCCTTGATCAGCAGGGCTTCCTTCCAACCATGGAGCAGCAAAGCAGTCACCAGCTGGGAGAAGACACCGAAGGGAGGGAGGGGGAAGGGGGTGTTCTGTAGCCATGGACACTCCAATCTCGTCCCTGCAAACCCTGATAGGCAGCTCTGACGGCCAAACAGACAGCCAAACACAAACACAGATGCTGCCGGCATCAGCCACTGTTCCTGTATCGCTGGGAACAGCGGGGCGCCCCTCCGCTTTTGCATCCACAATCCGATCCACAATCAGCTTGATCGGTATTTTTTTTTGGATCGTGCCCACCTCTACTTCTGAGTCACATCAATAATAATAATGATAATAACATTCAATTTATATACCACCCTTCAGGACAACTTATTGCCCACTCGGAGCGGTTTGCAAAGTATGCCATTATTATCACCACAACAAAACACCCTGTGAGGTGGGTGGGGCTGAGACCCAAGCTACAAGTGATGCCTGACAGAGGTTGGACACTTGTCAGCTTCCCTCAAGTTTTGACAGGAAATGTAGGCATCCTGGTCTCACAGCTTGGCTCTCCATTTAATTGAAGTTCATAGAACCCCCCCCACACACACACACACAACACACCCAGCAGAGGGGAAGGGGGGCACCCGACGAGAGCCCGACGCCTGCACTCCCCTCCAGACTGCATGCTCTCCCTCCCATAGACTGCCGCTCTGTAAACTTCAATTAAATGGAGAGCCAAGCTGCAAGACCAGACTGCCTACATTTCCCATCAAAACTTGAGGGAAGCTGACAAGTGTCCAACCTGTGTCAGGCGTCACTTGTAGCTTAGCTCCGAGAGAGCTCCAGAGAACTGTGACTAACTCAAGGTCACCCAGCTGGCTTCAAGTGGAGGAGTAAGGAATCAAACCCGGCTCTCCAGATTAGAGTCCCGCAATCTTAACCACTACACTGGCTCTCAAACTACATCAAACTGCACAAAATGTTTAAAATGGCATCTTTTTAAAAGCAGAGGTATCTGATACACCAGTGATTCTTACGTGGAGAATGAAGTATTAACAGCAAGCAAAGAAAAAGCCCTAGTGCACAGTTTCAGAGTTGTAGTAGAACTAGTATGCTGCAGCAAAATAAAGCAGGAGTCTAGTGGCATCTTAAAGAATAAGCAACATTTATTCCAGCAGAAGCTTTTGTGAGTAGGAGGTAGAGAGTTTATCCATTAGGCTGAAAAAAAGAGAGAAAAAACTTTAGCAAAGATCTCCCTGCAGCTTCTGTTTGTTGTTTTGAACGGTTGGTATGTTCTGTTTTATTTGTACCTCACCTTTCTCTCCAGTGGAGGCCCAAGGTGGCTTACATAATTCTCCTTTCCTCCTTTTTTTCCCCACAACAACCCTGTGAGGTAAGTAAGGCTGAGAGTGAATGGCTGTCCCAAGGCCACCCATCCATGGCAGAACGGTGACTTGAACCCGGTTCTTCCAGATTGTAGTCCGACACTCTAACCACTACACCACATTGGTGCCAGAAATACTCAACATGTAGGTTCCTAAAGCGGAAAATAAAATGCAAAATATTTTTCTCCCACAGAAGAAATTTTTAGGGCCGTATTTTCCAAGAAAGGGGTCCAAATTTCCAATCCTGTTTTGAAGTTTCTTCCTCTGGTTGTGAGATTTCTTTTCCTTCAAGGGTTGGATTTTTTTTTTTAAAAGGCCTGGACTAATTAGAAAAAAAGAGCGCCTCTCCCTCCCCTCTCCTGGGCTCTTTTCTGTCTTTGGCACCTTTTCTCTTCTCCCCCATTCTCCTCCCAGGAGGGGTAAGGCAGCCTCTTGGCTGTTTTGAAAACACGCTTTTGAATGCTTCTCCCTAATTCACCGCCTTTGTTTTTAGGGCTTTTGTGTTTGCTAGCTTGAGCATATAACGTTATGCATCTGGCGGAGAGCGGGCTGGAGGCTTGTTCTGAGTTCTCCCCCCACCCAAGGAGGGGGGACCCTCGGCATTCCCCTCTAGGACCCTCTTGGGGTTTCAATACCATGCAAGCGTGCAAGATAAAAAAAGGGGGGATGAAGGAAGGGGTGCCCCCCAGAAAGCGGGGGGCGGCGCTGAAAAGCATTCTTGGCCTCTTTCCCTTTTCTTTTCCCTCCCTCCCTCTTGCACAACCCGCGTCAGGGCCGACAAGTTCTCTGTGGGAAAGTGACAGAGGCAGAGAATAGATCACTCATTGGGATTCCGGCAACATCTTCGTCAAGGGAACAAAAGGCTTGAAAGAGAGGGGGTGGGGGGAGACCCAAAGGATGGGGGCACACCTCAGAGAGAAAGGATGAAGGAGGTCTGGATCCGGCACAAACATCTGCAAAGGTTCAGAGGCATTTAGGAGTCTTCCTTCCACATAGATGGGGCAGGGATTCCCAGGTCTTGCATACCTGGAGGACAGCTTAAACAGAAGCCCAGCAGCACCAGAAAGAGTAACAGAATTTATTCTTGCAGAATCTTTCTCTGAGGGCCAAGCTACACATGACGAATGACACTTGAACGGCAAGTGGATTGAGTGGAGGGCAAGTGAACAGGGAGAAATACACTTGCCGTTCAAGTGTCATTCGTCATGTGTAGCTTGGCCCTGAGTTGCAACTCTCTTCATCAGGTGCAGGGAAAAGTTATCAGATTCATCCGCCTCGAGCTGTGGGAGATGCAGATGGTGAACTCTTAGGAAAGCTTGTGCCGGAATCAATTCGGTTCCTCTTCAAGGTGCCGCGAGACTCCTGTTCAATGTCGCTGTGGCAAAAGGACACCGAATTACGACCTGGGAGCTCAGTTTGTGTTTCTCCCCTCTGTTTTCTGCAGACACAAATTCAAGATACATGTTTATAAGCAGAGGACTGGTGCTTCTTTGTAACCTCTGGATGGCCCAGTCGCGACTCACGATTGCCTCCCGTTTTATTTTACTTACTTAATTTATACCCCACCTTTCTTCCCAGCGAACACCCCCAAAGTGATTTGTATCATTCTCATCTCCTCCACTTTATCCTCACAACACCCTTGCTGAGAAGGATGTACAGCCAGTTGGAAAGAAGTTTTGGAACTTTATTTTTATATATGATCACGGCAACAAGAGTACTGTATGCACAAAAATGGAAAACTCCAATATTGCCTGCAATGGAGGAATAGTGGGTAAAAGTTTTGGCGTTTGTGGCAATGGCAAAACTTACTTCACTGATTAGAGAAAAGATATTATCTACATCTTTTGGCTGAATGGGAACCGTTTATAGACTTTTTACATGAAATAGGTAATGATAATGACTTGATGATATCTGGATTTATGGATTAAGAATCATGAACAATAGAAGTAAGAGGGCTCATGTTTAACATCGAATAAGTGAGACTTTGAAAACAATACATATTTGTCAAGGAGAAAATCGGAACTCAACTTGTAGTTCAGTTTTTTTTCTTTCTTTCCCCCCTCTTTTTCCTATCTTTCTAAGCTGTATTTTCTTTTTATTATTATTAGTTGTGCGTCCTGTTTGTTTTTTCATGTTTATATGTACTGTTAGTGTGTTTTTTTAGATTGTTGTATTTTTTTCTTATCTTTTATGCTTACTGTTTATTGTTTACATAAAAAAAACATTTACAACAACGCCCTTGTAGGGTAGGGTAGGCTGAGAACATGTGCCTGGCCCAAAGTTGCCCAGCCAGCTTCCAGGGCAGAGGAGGGATTTGAACCTGGGCTTCCAAGATCTTTGACTGACTCTCAATCCACTACATCACTCTGGATCTCCCCCTACCCTCTTCCTACCATAAGAAATATCACTTTCTGAGCAGTATGATTAAAAGCAGTGTCCTTTTCCTCCTTTACTCTGCTGCAGGGCTTTTTTTCAGCTGGAACGTGGTGAAACGGAGTTCCGGAACCTCTTGAAAATGGTCACATGGCTGGTGGCCCCGCCCCCTGACCTCCAGACAGAGGGGAGTTTAGATTGCCCTCTGCACTGCCGGCATGCTGTCTGGAAATCTCAGTGTTTTAGGTAGGCCAAATGCCAACAAGGCGTCCTGTATGTTTATGCAGAACCAGAAGTCAGAATGGGACTGTGGCTCAGTGGTTCATCACCTGATTTGCATGCAGAAGGTCCCAGGGTCAATTCCCAGCATCTCCAATTAAAAGAATTAAGTGGGAAAGTCATTGGGAAAGACATCGGAGATCCTGGAGAACTGCTGCCAGTCCAAGCAGATAACACTGAGCTAAATAGACCAGCGGTGTGACTCACTGTAAAACATGTGTTCAAACTGAGGGTCCTTTAGTGCCTCTGCTTAGCAGACAGAAGGTCCCAGGTTCAATTCCCAGCATCACCAGTGAAATGATAAGTTAGTAGATGAAGGGAAATATCTCCACCTGACGTCCTGGACAGCCACTGCCTGAGAGAGAAGACAGTAATGACCTTGATGGACCAAAGGGCTGATTCATAGAAAGCAACTTCAAGTTTTGAAGATACAGGTTTCCTCTGCCCTACCCAACATGGCACACCAGCTCAATCCCCTCCTCTGCTCACGCTAACCCTTAGGACTGTGACTTCTGTTGCAGTAGAGCTCCTGTGGCTTTAACACCACAGGCTATAGTTCAGCACCTCTACACATCCACCCCTGGGAAAAATTTGGCTGTTGAATAATTGCTTGTTTCCCCCCCTTTTTGAAGACAAAAAAGCAGTTCCAGAATAACTGGTGGCACATAGAAAAGAGCAAGAATCCAGTAGCACCTATAAGACTAAGAAAAGGGTATGAGCTTTCATGAGTCACAGCTTACTTCTTCATGAAAGTTCATACACTACCACAAATGTTGTTAGTCTTTTAGGCAGGGGCCATTAGCATAACTCATCAGCATAACTCATTAGCATATACCACACCTGTTGCCATCACCAGAAGTGTGTTGTTAGTATAACTGATTTGCATATGCCACAGCCCCTGACATCACCTATCCTGGCTGTTTTGGACCCAATCCTGGCCACTCAGGGCTGAAATTGGGCCAAAAATGGCAAAAAGGGGCTGAAAATGGCTGAAATGGGACCCAAAATGATCAGGATCCGGCCGCTGATGAGTGGGAGAGTGATCCACCACCCATCAGAGGCCTGATCCAGGCCGTTTCGGCCCCAATCCAGGCCGAAACGGGTTCAAAATGGCTGAGAGTCAGGTGGGCGGGACCACCTGACATGTGACCTCTTTGGGGAACTGCCGGAACTGCGTTCCTGTGCGTTCCCCCTCAAAATGAGCCCTGCTTATTGGTGTTACTGGACTCTTGTTCTTTTCTACTGCTACAGACAGAGTAACATGGATACCCATCTTGAACCGGTGGTATAGTTAGTGGACTGCAACATGCATGGATTTTTTTTAGCCATTGATCACGTGAGGTGGGATGTCATACTTTAGAAATGTCTAGGGTTGCCAACTGATGATAAAAAAACACTCCTGGCCAGCTTCTTTACCTTTGCTTGGTTCAGAGAAGCCAGTAGATGGGGCCAGTGTGGTCTAGTTAGACTAGGATCCAGGTTTGAATTCCTACTGCGTCATGGAAGCTGGCTGGGTGACCTTGGGTCGGTCACACACGCCCAGCCAAACCTGCCTCACAGGGCTGTTGTGAAGATAACTTGGAGGAGAGGAGAATGATGCAAGTCGCTTTAGGTTTCCCATTGGGGGAGAAATGCAGGGTCTGATGCAAAGAAATAACATTATGCAAAGACATAAATAGATCCTGTTTGCAGACCAAGCTGCAATCAAAAGCATAGGAGTGGAGGACAGAGGGGGAAAGTTGGCAACTTTACTTTAGGGGAGCATTGCAAGGTGCCGCCTGAACCAATTTCTTCCTTGTGTTTTTCTTTGTTTCCTGATATTCTGGAGACAAAAGTGTTTGAACCGAGAGTACATTTGAAACTGGCCAGCAATAGCCAAATTTGTCAAACCCCACCCCCCACCCCTCACACCTAGTGTGTGTGTATGAGAGAGAGCAAATCTCTCAAGGCAAATTAATAACAACATCCCCACATCCTCCTGAATCGCTAACTTCCAAACACCATCGCCTTCGGTATTTTGCAGCTCTCTGGAGTCCTAATAGCAGGTGAGAACAGAGCAATTGCTGTGGAAAAATAACATTTTGCCAGTTGAACGACACCTTTAAATTTCAGCTATTAACAACCCTTTACAGAAACAGGAACTGCCAATAACAAACTTGGTTCCTAAGGTACCCTTGATAATAATAACCTACTAATTTGACCAGTTCCCAGTTGGTCATGCATAATTTTTATCGGTTAAAAGGACCTTTCATTTTCTTCTTGCCTCTCCCCTCTCCCTCCCCCCCATTTATGTTGCAGCTGGAAACTCTCATCTCATTGCAAATGGTGGGGGGGGGGAGCATATGGGGACCCATTACAAACATTGCGTGCCGGAATGAAGATGTTAGATTTGGCATGGGGACTATGGTTATTGGCTGGGCCCTTTGACACGACTCAAGCTTTTCAGAGCAGGGCTTGGAGGATTAGATTGTCAAAGCCACCCTGTCATCTTCAGGAGAAAAGGAGAAGAAAAAGCAACTTAATTAAGACGCAGAAATGAAAGTGACAGGGATTCAGACCTTTGAATGTCTCCCCGTTTTGATGCCCCCTTGATAGCAGCTCCTCGATCGTATTTGTACCAACGTTTTCATGAAAGCAAACTTCCAATTGAATTGTGAACTGTCAAAATGGCTGCCTGGGAATCACTCCAAGGGTCTGTCACAAAGTTGTAATATGCCAAGGCTTGCCATTTGTAGGTAAATTTCTGTTCTCCGCTCGGCAAGAATGTGAGGAGTGGGATAAAAAAAACAGCCAGAAAATGGCCTCCACAGTGATGTTCTTGGAATTTTCCCAGATTTTTATGCTCTTTACCATAGAAATTAGGCAAAATTCCTAGAATGTTGCCCGGAAGTGACATCACATGTTTTTTCAAACTGCCCTGAAAGTCTCCCAACATTTGCTAAGGCAGTGCTAACAACCATAAATATGCCCTGTCCTTGGGATTAAATTTTGCCGGTGTTTCAACTTGTCCTTGAATAGGACACTTCTACTGCTGACCAAACAATACACAAACTGCTTCTAGGCACAGATCCAGAGGACTTAGCCGTGTTACTCTGTAGTAGCAAAATAGAAAAGAGTCCAGTAGCACCTTTAAGACTAACCAACTTTACTGTAGCATAAGCTTTCAAGAACCACAGTTCTCTTCGTCAGATGCATTTGATGAAGAGAGCTGTGGTTCTCGAAAGCTTATGCTACAGTAAAGTTGTTTAGTCTTAAAGATGCTACTGGACTCTTTTCCATTTTGCTTCTAGGCAGTATCTGAATGCAATATTGACTCTTATGGGGATCTAATCCCACACGTGACTATGCTTTTGGTTTCTCTATTGCAGAAAGGGCTGTGGCTCAGTGTTAGAGCATCTGTATGGCATTCAGAGGGTCCCAGGTCCAATCCTTGGGATCTCCTGCTAAAAGGATCCAGTTGTATGAGATGTGAAAAACCTTAACCCATTATTTGAGCAGGGCTGTGGCTCAATGGTAGAACATCTGTTTGGCATCCAAAAGGTTCAAGGTTCAATCCTGGCATAACCCATTAAAAGGCCCAGGTTGGTAGTGATGTGAAAGACCTTCATCGGAAACCTGGAGAGGTGCCCTGAGTCTGAGTAGGCAATCCTGATCTCGATATGCCTATAGGCTGATGCAGTCGAAGGCAGAGTCATAGGCGCAAATCTCCCTAATGGCTATATTCTGTACAAATCTCCTTAATAGCTAGTGATGGGGGAGAGTGCCCTCAAGTCAGAGTTGACTTACAGCAACCCCTGGCAGGGTTTTCATGGCGAGAGACTAACAGAGGTGGTTCGCCATTGCCTACCTCTGCAATCCTGGTCTTCGTTGGAGGTCTCCCTTCCAATTACTAACCAAGGCCAACCCTGCTTAGCTTCTGAGATCTGGTGAGAACAGGCTCACCTGGGCTATCCAGGTCAGGACTCTAAATGAAATCCTGCCCTCAAGTCACATCTGACTTGCAGCAACCCCTCGTGGGGTTTTAATGGCAAGAGACTAACAGAGGTGTTTTGTCATTGCCTGCCTCTGCAACCCTAGTCTTTGTTGGAGGTCTCCCATCCAATTACTAACCAAGGTCAACCCTGCTTAGCTTCTGAGATGTGGTAAGATCAGGCTCACTTGGGCTATCCAGGCTCACTTGGGCTATCCTGACCCAATCCAGGTCAGGGCCCCTAAGGAGTAGGTGTCTCCCTTATTGTGCCCAAGGTGCCAGGACACAAGCACTGATGGCGACCTCTAGTGGGGTTTGCATGGCAAGAGAATAACAGAGGTGGTTTGCCATTGCCTGCCTCCACAACCCTGATCTTTGTTGGAAGTCTCCCATCTAATTACTAACCAATGCCAACCCTGCTTAGCTTCTGAGATCTGACAAGATCACGCTCACCTGGGCTATCCAGGTCAGGAATAACGTTTGAAGTATAGACTCACATAGCTGCTTTGCACAGGTTGGAACACAATTTAATTTAAATTAAATTAAATTCTGAACCTGTTTAAATCAGGTCATCACCTGGTTCCCCCAAAGGAAAAGAAATTCCGATTTGGACCTGATGTTGCAACATAGTAAACATGTGTTAAAATAAAATTTTAAAAGATATTTTGCCTCAAGTGACCTAAAAGACACCACTAGCAGTTTATTGACAAACCTACCTACCTTCCTTCCTTTCTACAAGCAGCACCATAAGTGTGAGTTTCAGAATATTCCTTTCTTGTAAAGAAATTATTTCCCATTGAAACCAATCTATTTAAGGTCTTCTGCATTCCATGAAAATAGCATTCATGCGGCCTTTGAAATTTGTCACTGCGGCGTGTTTGCTGCAAAGGTAGATTCGAGACTTTATAGCAGAGTTTCAACTGCAAGTGTTTTGCTTTTTAAATTTTTTTCTCCCCCTCTTCTTTTTCTCTTTTGGCCTGCAGCCCAAGCTGAATGTATGATCACTAGCGCTATAGTTAAAGATCTGAGTTGTTTTGAAGTGCCTTCAGTAAGGAAGTGATAAGATGCTTGATTGCTCAAGCAGCTGTTTTTGAGGGGGGGGGGCAGTCATCCTGCCCCCTTGTGGGGAAGATGAAAGGCTGAAAAGTGTAGGCCTGTGTGTGAGGGAGGGGAGAGATTTACAAATTGCTAATTTGATTCCTTATTTTAAGGAAGGAAATTTTGAGGTTTGCGAATGTAGGATATGGCATGGATTAGTATAATTTCACTGGCTCATTGCTAGCTTCTGATTGGGAATTTCATGGAGATCCTGGGGTGGATCCTGGAGAGGGTAGGGTTTGGGGAGGGAAGGGACCTCCGTTGGGGCACTGTCAGGTCTTGCCAGGTATTTTCCCCAAGCATTTCTCAGATGTATGAGTTAAAGATACTTTATTAAAGAAAGATACCAGTATCAAGATGGTCAGGCAGGATCATTGGCTGAAGTGACTCTCAAGGTAGCAAAGCAAGGTTAATTATAGGGCAAAGTCCACACACTCCAATGGGAAAGAAAGTCCATTAGGATTTTGGAGCGCTGAGCCAGGGAGCCAGGGAAGAGGGGAGGAGGGAAAGGATGAGCTCTGCTCAGTCTCTTAGGAGGTTGGTGCAGTCTCAGCTGGAACTTCAAGGCCACGTTCTCAGGCCAACCAGGAAATGGTCACCAAAACACCTGCAAGATAAGCAGCTAGCAACCAGTCAGCAAAACAGGTTCCCTCTGCATGTTCTCAGAGGTACACTACACACTGCAATAAGAAATCCATAACCCATGACAGATATGCTGGAGGCGTATCTGACAGGTATGATGCCATAGAGTCCACCCTCCTAAGCAGCCATTTGCTCCAGAGGAACTGATCTCTGTCATCTGGAGATCAGTTGTAAATTCGGGAGATCTCCAGCTACCACCTGGAGAATGGCAACCCTAATTGCAGTACTAAGGATAGCCTCTTACAAGGTTACCAGCTGCACAAGAAAAGGGAATCCCGGCCTTCTCTTGTGCTTTTAGAAATGAGCTGATGATGCTTTAAATATCAGAGGGATAAACAAGGCTACATACTAAATCCCAGAACTGGGATATTGTATCCTACTCCCTTATGAACCTACTTAAACTCTACAGTCATCCTCAGAGCTAAACTACAAGAGACGAATTACATGAGGACGCTCACGTGAAGGGAGTCACAATGTTAGCCAGGAAGCTGACTTTTAAAAGAGATTGGAAGACTCTGTCAATTTCCCCTCTCAACAGAGCCTGCAAATATGGCTGCTCAGGGGGTTTGTTTATTTCCTCTTTGCCTCCTAGAAGGGGAGGTGAAACTGACAGAGCCTTCCAGAGGTGAAGAGGAAATTAACAAACTCTCTTAGGAGTAATCTTTGCTGGCTCTGTAGAGAGGGGAAATTGGCAAGTCTTCCGATCTGTCTTTTAAAACTCAGTTTCCCGGCTAACATTGCGACTCCCTTCACGTGCAGATCCTCATGTAATTCATCTCTTGTAGTTTAGCTCTCAAAGACCTTTCTTTGGGTGCCTCCACCTTCTGAGATTAGGTGGATGACAACGTGGGAGAGAGTCTTTTCAGTTGTGGCACCAAATTTCTGTCCCCAGGACGATGCATCTGTCCCCTTCCGTTGCCGTCTTCTACCAGTGGGTGAAGACCTTTTCATTTTATTTGAAGTTTTCTTCATGTTCCCTCTTCCTACCCAATGTTTTAATTGCTATTTTTCTGTTTATATTAGCTCTGATATTAATTGTATTAATGATGTGTTTTGTTGATTTTAATAACTTTAATAGGTAATTTTTCTGTATTTTTTTTAGCTGCCTTGATGACCCTTACGAGGGCAGAAAGGCAGGGTATAAATTTAGTAAAATAAATAAATATCATGAAGGAAATTCCAGAAAATCGCTTCAAGTGGCTATGTTTCCACCTAATGACAACATTTTGAATGGATTCTTTTCCTTAAAAAAAGAAAAAGAAAACTCAGCTTTGTTTATGGGAATGTTTCTGATATTGACTGTACTAATCTCACACTGTGTAATCCGCCTTGAGTCTCAGTGTGAAAGGTGGACTATACATAAATAAAAATATTGTTGAGGGAGGCAGGGCGGCATAGTACAGCTCGATGTAGTTCAGCAGGGTTAGTACTTGGGTGGGAGACCACCAAGGAAGACTTTGCAGGGGAAGGCGATGGCGAACCTCCTCTGGTTCTCCCAAGCCTCGAAAGCTCCTTTGCAGTGGCTGCTGTACATTGGCTGTGACTTGAGGGCATTTTACACACACACAAAATATTGTTGAATCTGAAGTAAGGGGTGATAACTTGGGGGAACATCTGATTCCTTGTCCATTCCTCTTGGGAACTTAGCTCAGAGCCAAGCTACAAGTGACACCTTACACAGGTTGGACACTTGTCAGCTTCCCTCAAGTTTTGGGGAATGTAGGCGTCCTGGTCTTGCAGCTTGGCTCTCCATTACAGCTGCAAGACCAGGATGCTTAGATTTCCATCAAAACTTGAGGGAAGCTGACAAGTGTCCAAACTGTGTCAGGCATCTCTTGTAGCTTGGCTCTTAGTTTCCATCTTCTGCACGTGCACACCCCTGGCATTCTAAGGTGCTTGTAAGGTGTCAGCAAGGCCAAGGGTCACCAACTCTGGGTTGGAAATTCCTGAAGATTTTGGAGTGGAGCCTGGAGGGGTGGCCTTTGGAGAAGGGAAAGAGCTCATCAGGGTTGTGATGCCACAGAATCCACCTTCTGAAGTGGCCCTTTTCTCCAGGGAACTGATCTCTACAGTCTAGAGATCAATTGCAATTCTAGGAGAACGCCACATCCCACCTGGAAGTTGTCAACCCCACCTGACATGCATGGGCAAGTGCTCTCTGTGACACCTTCCCAATCCCAGAATCCTCTGCAGCATGCAGAAGTTCCTTAGTAGACAAGTTGACACAAGAACATAAAGAAGAATAGCCTGCAGGGTCAGACCAGTTCATCTAGTTCATCTAGTTCATCTAGTTCATCTAGTCCCGCATTCGTATCTCAGTGGGCAACCATTCAGCCTGGAGGGTCAAAAAACAGGGCCTAGAGACTGATGCTTTCCCCTGAGGCTGTTTCTTAGCAATGCTATTCAGAGGTTTGCTGCCTCTGGATGTGGAAGCTCCCTTTTATCACTGTGGCTAGTAGATATTGGTGGGTCTCTCTTCCATAATCTGTCCAATCTTCCTTTAAAGTCACCTGTGCTCATGGCTATTGCTGTATCCACTGGCAATGATTTCCACAGGTTACAGTGCTGAGCAGTTACACCCCTTTAAGCCCATTGATTTCCATGGACTTAGAAAAGTGTAACATCTTGGGACTGCACTTTTAATTACTTATTGAGCAAAGAAATATTTCAGTTAATCCATCCCGAATCTATTGCTTATCCATTTAATTAGGTGCCCCTATGCCCTAGCATCATGGGAGGGGAAAAAAGAAGTGATCTCTATTCACTTTCTCCGCCCCATGAATATTTGTCTAAACCTCTTTCATTCTCTTTTGTCTCAACGGAACATTCCCGGATTCTTTAGGCTTTCCCTTTCTTCGTTTTCCTCAGCCGTAAAATATCTTTGCTGAGATTCGGGGAACCAAACTGTACACCGATTGCCATGGAAAAGTTCCACGAAGTTAGACATTTGAAAAACACACACACAAACACGCACATTGTCTTCAGAAGTATGAATGGTCACTCCTAACAGAAGTTGATGGAAGGCGGGAGGTAAATATGAGGGGTGGCATGGTTGCATTGACAGGTGTCAATCCACTTCTGGGCCCCTATTGTGTTGCTGATGCTGGAATGTGCCAATGGACACATAGCTCATTGAGGAGTGACCCACATCAATTCCAGCTGTCAACATATGATCTGTTTGGTGGACAAAGGCCAATTTTTTGTAAGTTTCTGTTCTCCATTCATGGGATCCTCTTTTGTTTTAGGGTATGTATCTTTTCCTCCACTGGCCCTGGAGTTAAGAAATGGTGAACTTTAACCGCAATAAATGACCAGTGGCTCTTTGAATCCAATCTCTGGCCCTGCAAGGAAGCAACCCACCACAAAGTGCCCCTGTTTTATTTTATCTTTTCGCAAAGGAGGTATTTTAAATTGATTTGATTAGAATAGAGCTGACACACACATTACATTGAAAGAACGGCCATTGGGGAAAATTCATTTACACACTGTTACAAATGAAATTTCCTTGACTGCTGCGTGTGTCAGCTCTATTGTAATAAAATCATTTATTTTAAAAGGAAAACTCGTTTTAAAAAATACACCATATGTATGTTTTACATTTCCACATTTGCCCAGCAAATGTTTGGATCTTAAGCACATCTTGGGGCTATGTCCACTGTCAATCTTCCCCTCTATCTATACACAGAACATACAATGCTGTCTTTCAAAGTATCAAGCCAGCAAACCCAATAAGTCTAATTGCCAACCTCTAGGTGGTGCCTGGAGATCTCCCAGAACTACAATGGCTATCCACACTACAGAGATGAATTCCCCTGGAGGAAAAAGCATCTCAGCTCTACTGAACTCCCTACCTTTCCCAAAGTCTGCCTACAAGTTACAGGAATTTCTCAGGCTCTGCCTGCAAGTTACAGGAATTTCCCATCCCAGAGCGGGCAACCCTACCAGCAGGGCCAGATTATTACATGATGAGGCCTGAAAATATGTCAAATTTAAGAGAACTCATAGCATTACCCTCCCCAAAGGGTAAACCTTCACTGTTTTTTTTTAATTTAGAGATCCTCATAACCAAAAAGCCTAAGCTGTAGTTTAAGTTGTGTGTTAGTGTTGCCAGTCCCCCGCTGGGGGTGGGGGATCCCCCGGTCCCACCCTCCATCCCACTTACCTGGCTGGCAGAGGAGGCACGGGCCTCACAGGCGCACTCCCAGTGCTCCTCTGTGCAGCAGTGGCCTGTTCCAGGTTGATTTGGGCCTGATCTGGGTTGTTTCGGGCCTGATTTGGCCCAATTCAGGCATGAAATTACCAGGATCGGGCTGTTGTCAGGCGGGGGAGTGATCCCCTGCATGGTAGTGGCCTGTTCCAGGCCAATTTGGGCCCAATACAGGCTGTTTCAGGCCCAATACAGCCCAATTCAGGCCTGAAGTGGCCCAGATCAGGGCACTCCAGGGCAGGGGAGTGCTCCCCTGTGTGGCAGTGGCCCATTCCAGGCCCATTCAGGTCCAATGCAGGACAAATTTAGCCCAATTCAGGCCCAAATCAGGCCCCCCATGGAGCATGGGAGCACTCCCAGGGTGGCCATGGCCTACATGATTATGTCATTTCCTGGCATAGACGTCATTGCGCAGGCCCAAGGGCATGCGACACTGACTGAGACACCCAGAAGGTAGGTGCCAGGCCTATGCCTCCCGCTAGGAATACAGGGGGACCTGACAATCCTATTGTACATAAATCCGGCTCTGTAGACCAGAACGCAATGGCTGGCAGATCTGCTCCAATGCCTCAGAAATGGAGTTTCCCAGCCCTGGTACTTCAGATTCTTTAAATGATCATGCCAGGAATCAAACCCTTATGTATGCCATGTGGAACCTTTATATTGCCCCCAGCTTTCTCTGCTTACCCCAGTTTGCAAATCTGTTAAAAGGGGAAAACATATGCTTTTGCAAGTATAAACTGTATTTTTTTCATACATTGCTTTTGTCCATAATGGATATCCAAAGCAATATCATTCTCCCTTCCTGCATTTCACCCTCACAACACCCCAGTGAGGTATGTTAGGCAATCAGTGTGCAACTGACCTCTGACCACCCAATGAGTTTCCATAGACTGGAAAATCAAACTCATGTCTTGTTGATCCTGGTCTGATACTCTAACCACTATACCTCTCTGGCTCTCAGCACAAAAGTTAACTCAAATGAGTGAAGGCTGTTCCTCCAGGATTCCCACTAGAGGTGGGCATGAACCAAAATATGAACAAAAGTTCATCACAAACAAGGCTGGTTTTTTTGGCTCACAAACTGAGGGTTCATTGGAGGGTATTTCTGATGAATCACAATTAGGGGTGTGCAAGCCAAAAATTTTCGGCTAAAGCTGAAAGCAGAAAGCCGAAAGAGGATTCTCTTTCATATAAGCCGAAAGCCGAAACGGCCAGCCGTTTCGGCTTTCGGCTTTCGGCTTACTTTCGGCTTTCGGCTTTCGGCTTTTTCAATGGGAAAATGCCTCCGGCGTCTTCCCGGACGTCTGGGGGAGGCATTTTCCCACCGAATCAGCCCAAAATTGGTGGGGACCTTCCTCTAACCCCTCTCTACAAACACCCCAAGTTTCAGACCGATTGAACTTTGGGGGGCCATGTTATGGCCCCCCAAAGCAGGTCCCCCATCCTCCCATAAGAAAGCGAAGGAGCAGCATATTGTTAGCATGCTGCTGCTCATCTTCTTCATTATTTCCTAAGGGGAAAAATGAAGAAGCAGGCTTCCTTTGCCAGGGGTGGCATTTTGCATGCAAAATGCCCCCTTACCCTCAGGGGCCCTTCTCCCACCCTTCCTCCCACCTCCCACCAAGGCTCAGCCTGCTCCCACTTGGAGGGGCCATTTCATGGCCTCCCCAAGTAGGTGCTCTAATCTCTACCACTGACAGCTGGGGGAGGCTTGAATTGCCAGGGGTGGCATTTTGCATGCAAAATGCCCCCCAACCCTCTGGGACCCTTCTCCCACCCTTCCTCCCACCCCCCACCAAGGCTCAGACTTCTCCCACTTGGGGGGGGCCATTTCATGGCCTCCCCAAGTAGGTCCTCTCAGCCCCTAAAGTCCACCCCTTACAGCCCCACACAAACCCAGTTCCCCCCCAGCTGCCACACACAGACCCAAATCCCCACATTAGCCCCTCACAGACCCAAATCCACCCCCAGCAGCCCCACACCCATAACCCCAGGAACAGGCTGGCAAAGGCCAGCCCTCTCCCTTTGTTCCCTATGCTGGGAACTTCTAAACTCTCTTTCCCTGGGCAATTCTGCACAGCCCAGGGGTGCCACAATGGTGGGCACACTTCTGAGTGCCAGCTGGTCCCTGTGAAAGAGCACCTGAACCACAGACACCCTCCCTCAAATTCCCCCACCCCCTACAGAGATGGCTGGCCAGCCAGCCCCATTGTTCCCTATGATGGGAACCAACTGCACAACAAAGAATAAAACAAGAACAACACAAAATAAAGTTTTTAAAAAATTATTTTCTCCCTTCCAAAGTACAAGTAGGCAAAGCATAATGACACATTACACCAGCAGTCCCCCACACAGAAAAATAACACAACTCACTTAACATCAGAGAATCACAAAGCACGATTCCTGTCAAAAACACTTTATTTCTTGAACAGCTTTAGGTTACACAGCAGGGGGAACACCAAAGGGCATGGCAGCACTATCTTACACAAAAATAACACAACTCACTTAACATCAGAGAATCACAAAAACACAATTCCTGGCAAAAACACTTTATTTCTTGAACAGCTTTAGGTTACACAGTAGGAGGGCACAACAGGGCATGATAGCAATGTACTACAAAAAATAATACAACCCACTTCACCGTTTTGACAGCAATTGTGTTTGTGTGATTCTCTGATGTGAAGTGAGTTGTGTTATTTTTGTGTAGTACACTGCTTTCCTGCTCTGTTGTGCCTTCCTACTGTGTAACCTAAAGCAGTTACAGAAATAAAGTGCTTTTGACAGCTTTTTTTTGGGGTGATTCTTTAATGTGAAGTGAGTTGTGTTATTTTTGTGTAAGATACTGCTTCCATGCCCTTTGGTGTTCCCCCCCTGCTGTGTAACCTAAAGCTGTTCAAGAAATAAAGTGTTTTTGCCAGGAATTGTGCTTTTGTGATTCTCTGATGTTAAGTGAGTTGTGTTATTTTTGTGTAAGATAGTGCTGCCATGCCCTTTGGTGTTCCCCCCTGCTGTGTAACCTAAAGCTGTTCAAGAAATAAAGTGTTTTTGACAGGAATCGTGCTTTGTGATTCTCTGATGTTAAGTGAGTTGTGTTATTTTTCTGTGTGGGGGACTGCTGGTGTAATGTGTCATAATGCTTTGCCTACTTGTACTTTGGAAGGGAGAAAATAATTTTTTTAAACTTTATTTTGTGTTGTTCTTGTTTTATTCTTTGTTGTGCAGTTGGTTCCCATCATAGGGAACAATGGGGCTGGCTGGCCAGCCATCTCTGTAGGGGGTGGGGGAATTTGAGGGAGGGTGTCTGTGGTTCAGGTGCTCTTTCACAGGGACCAGCTGGCACTCAGAAGTGTGCCCACCATTGTGGCACCCCTGGGCTGTGCAGAATTGCCCAGGGAAAGAGAGTTTAGAAGTTCCCAGCATAGGGAACAAAGGGAGAGGGCTGGCCTTTGCCAGCCTGTTCCTGGGGTTATGGGTGTGGGGCTGCTGGGGGTGGATTTGGGTCTGTGAGGGGCTAATGTGGGGATTTGGGTCTGTGTGTGGTAGCTGGGGGGGAATTGGGTTTGTGTGGGGCTGTAGGGGGTGGACTTTGGGGTCTGAGAGCACCTACTTGGGGAGGCCATGAAATGCCCCCCCAAGTGGGAGCAGCCTGAGCCTTGGTGGGGGGTGGGAGGAAGGGTGGGAGAAGGGTCCCAGAGGGCTGGGGGGCATTTTGCATGCAAAATGCCACTCCTGGCAAGACAAGCCTCCCCCAGCTGTCAGTGGTAGAGAGATTAGAGCAGCTACTTGGGGAGGCCATGAAATGCCCCCCCAAGTGGGAGCAGTCTGAGCCTTGGTGGGGGTGGGAGGAAGGGTGGGAGAAGGGCCCCAGTGGGCTGGGGGGCATTTTGCATGCAAAATGCCACCCCTGGCAAGACAAGCCTCGCCCAGCTGTCAGTGGTAGAGAGATTAGAGCACCTACTTGGGGAGGCCATGAAATGACCCCCCCACAAGTGGGAGCAGGCTGAGCCTTGGTGGGGGTGGGAGGAAGGGTGGGAGAAGCGCCCCAGAGGGTTGGGGGGCATTTTGCATGCAAAATGCCACCCCTGGCAAGACAAGCCTCCCCCAGCTGTCAGTGGTAGAGAATGAGATTAGAGCACCTACTTGGGGAGGCCATGAAATGGCCCCCCCAAGTGGGAGCAGGCTGAGCCTTGGTGGGGGTTGGGAGGAAGGGTGGGAGAAGGGCTCCTGAGGGTGTGGGGGCATTTTGCATGCAAAATGCCACCCCTGGCAAAGGAAGCCTGCTTCTTCATTTTTCCCCATAGGAAATAATGAAGAAGATGAGCAGCAGCATGCTAACAATATGCTGCTTCTTCGCTTTCTTATGGGAGGATAGGGGGACCTGCTTTAGGGGGCCATAACATGGCCCCCCAAAGTCCAATCGGTCTGAAACTTGGGGTGTTTGTAGAGAGGGGTTAGAGGAAGGTCCCCACCAATTTTGGGCTGATTCAGTGGGAAAATGCCTCCCCCAGACGTCCGGGAAGACGCCGGAGGCATTTTCCCATTGAAAAAGCCGAAAGCCGAAACGTTTCGGCTTTTTTTCTTTCGGCTAGCCGAAACGTTTTGGCTTAGCCCGAAACGTTTCGGCTAACCTGAAAGAAGCCGAAGCACTTTTGTTTTGGCTTTCTTTCGGCTTTCAGAAAGCCGAAATGCACATCCCTAATCACAATGAACCAAGATGATTTTAGGCCATTTTGTTTGGTTCATTTTTCTGTTCATCACTGCAGACAGCCTGGCACCAAGCAATCATTTTCCTAGGCAATGGGGAGATGGGCTTTCTGCAGACCTACTGCTGCCCCAGAAGTGACATATTCATGAACTGAATGAATCAGTTCGTGAACCAAGCAATTTCATGCTGTTTCGTGGTTCATGAAATGTGACAAACCTCGAACCACAATGAACTGCCATTTTCCTGGTTTGTGCCCATCTCTAATCCCCACACATAATTCCCCCCAAATCTCTAATGTTCCCCATCTCCACAGAATTCCCCTTAATCATTCTTAGAACCTAACTATACATTTACAAACAGCACAAGTTCACCATCAGGATAAATTCCCAGTGGCAACTCATGAGTAAATGCTCAGAAGTGCCTGATTCAGATTGGGAACATTATGTGGGAGGAGGAATTCTTGTCTTGTTCCCTGTTCTGTTTTTGGTAGCTGAAACAGCCCAGGGGGTGCAGAACATGGAGCAAATAATCCTTCTCCTGTGGCCCCTGGTTTGTTTCAGGTGCCCCCCCCCCCCAAAAAAAAACCATGGGAAAAGACAGGAATTCTTCCTTTCCCCCATGCAGCAGTTCCAGTCCAAATTGGGCCGTGCTGTGCATTTACTCAGAGTGGCAACTCGAAAATAGTACTTACAGTACAGCTGCAAGCCCTATGGTGAACTCGTGAAGTTTGTAATGTCGAGTTCGGTTCTTAGCATTGAGGCAGAAATGGCAGCAGAAATTTCCAGACCTCTCCCTCGGCATCCTGCTTCCTTCCAAACTCTGCAACAATAGCATAAATATCCTGAGAAATAAACATTTTCCCAAATCCCCAAATTCATTTCTTGCTAAGGTTAGGGAAGGGGAAAGGGGTGAGATCAAGGATGGGAGGATTAGGAGATAATGGCAAACTGGCTGGTCCCAAAGTAAGTCATGGCCAGTGTGGCACAGCCAGCTAGTGTGGTGTGGTGTTTAGAGAGTTGGATTAGAATCTGGGAAACCCAGGTTCAAATCCCCACTCTGCCACGGAAGCTTGCTGGGCAATCTTGGGCATGTGCGCACACACATGCACACACGCACACACACATGGGTTGCCAAGTCTAAGTTGGGAAATTCTTGGAGATTTTGGGGGTGGAGCCTGAAAAGGGTGGGATATGGGGAAGGGAGGGGCCTCAGTGGAGTATATCGCCATAGAGTGCACCGTCCAAAGCAGTCATTTTCACCCGGGGAACTGATCTTTGTCACCTGGAGATCAGTTAGAATTTAGGAGCTCTCCAGCCACTGCCTGGAGGCTGGAAACCCTAACACACACATACAAGGGGCTCTTCATATTTCTCCCAAATGGTAACCTGAAGTGGTTTATATTATTCTTCTCTCCTCCATCTTATCCTCACAATAACCACCCTGTGAGGTAGGTTAGGCTGAGAATGTCTCACTCCATCATGCAGTGGGGATCTAAGCCTGAGTTTGAATCTGTTCTTAGCATATCTCATTTCTTTTGCCACTCAAGCCCCATACACAGAATTCCTCTGTCTGGATGCAAACTTTAGACTTGTTGGATTTTTAGGACTCCTTATTAAGTGTGGAAAGTGCCAAGATTTCATGGTATGTCAAACTTCTAGCTTTTTTCTTTGCCTGGAGAGATCCCGTGCTGGAACTCAGCTAACAACTTACTTTGAGCGTGTGGTTACAGGACCGTTAAAGAGCCCGTTCCGCACCATTATAAACCTCTGGTGCCTTTGACCTGGAAAAAATCAAGTCCCCTGCATTTGAGCCGTTTCCGGACGACTGATGCTCGATTTGGATGGTCGGAAAGACAAAGACTCAGATGGCGGAATGAGGGGAGCGGAGAGGTGGGATCCATGTATTTATACACATCTCGCTTCACACCCTTCGGAGGAAGGGATGCAGAAAACACCTTTTCAAGTCAGGAGAATGCTCCATCCAGCCCGGGTGTTATAAATTAAGAGCTGTCAGTATTACAATGTATATTAATAGTCACACCTCTTTTTAATGAGTTTGGCATTGGCAGCTGAGAGGAAATACAAGTCATCACGGCGTTGCTCATGCACACCCCGACAAAGGAATCTGTAATAAATCTTCCTCGAACAGCACTCACCATAAATATGTATCACATAAGGCGTCTGTTTTACATTCTGCATATAAATCAGCCCCAGCTCTGAATAGCAATGAATCAGCTCTCAATGCCTGATTTGATAACAAATCGACTTGGATCTGAGGACGGAGAATTTACAGCCCTCGCCCTCAAGACAGATAGTCGATACTTTAAGACAAGTGCCAAGTTAACTTTCGTTTGGCCAGCAAGTTTACGCAACGAGGCACTTGGGTTAAGGAAGGAGGGGAGGAAGGGTGAGGGCCAAGCTACAGGTCTTTGTCAAGGATTTTTATCCTCACCTTTGCTTGCCTCAGGGCCTTCTGTGTGTTGCTAGTCTCTGTCAAAATATTGACTGAAATGAAAATGGGCCTGGGGGTGGTCTTGTTCTGTTGAAACAACTGAGGAATTTTGATGGAAGCCAAAAGTGTTGAAAAGACTTATGACTTGATGGGAGGGGTTTAGGGTTGTCCCTAAATCCCTCCCTCTTGTATTTCAGCCTTTGTGTGATTATCTCTCACAAACACCTATGCAAACTGTGACAAATTCATTGGTGCTGCTCACTGACTCAACTCACTGACTCAGAGCCAAACTCCAGGTGGGGCATGGAGATCTCCTGGAATTACAACTGATCTCCTGATGACAGGGATCAGTTTCCCTGGAGAAAATGGCTGCTTTGGAGGGGGGTATTCTATGGCATTGCACCCTGCTGAGATCCCTCCCCTCCCCAAACCCCACCTTCCACAGGACCCACCCCCAAATCTCTAGAACGTTCCAGTCCTGGAATTGGAAACCCTACTCAGGTTGTGATGGGACGCTTGGAGGCAAAGGTACGGCAAAACCATAGAATTTCTGGTGATTCCTAGAGCTACTGTACATCACTTCCTGGTTTCCCCTGGAAGTGATGTAGCAATGCAACTGATACCACCTTTTAAAATTTCGATCTTGCCACTACTTGGAGTGAGGGTGGGCAACTAGGGCTGGTAGCAGCGTTAGCTAATTCACACATTACAAGGTCTTCAGGTCCCCCACATGTACAGGGATTTTGATCTGTTGTGTTCTGGGAGTGTTGTGTAGAGATGGGCGCAAACCTAATTATGACCCCAACCCCCTCACAAAACAGGCTGGTTTGTGGTTCGCGAACCAGGGTTCATGGAAGCTCTTTTCACGGAACTTCCATGAACTTTATACTGGTTCATTGGGTCGTATTACAGGGGCAGTTTAAATGGCCAAATAGACATTTAAACTGCCTCTTTAAGGGACTTGCAAGGGCAGATCCTTTTAAACTATCAGCTGGCAGGCGGCAGGGGGATACCCCCGCCCGTCGCCTGCCACCTCATAGTTTAAAGGGACCTGCTGCCAGCAGGTCCTTCTAAACTGCCCAAACCCCAGCCCCTCTACCCCCTAACCCCCAGCCCCAGGCCCCTCACCCCTCACCCCCCAGCCCCAACCCCACACTTACCTTAAGGAGGCCTGCGGCATCCTCCCCCTCCTCCTGTGAGGAAGTTGCGGCCATTTGAGGGGCAGCAAGGCCTTTCTTGGCCTCCTCCATCCCTCTGTGGGCCTGCACAGGGGTGGAGGATGCCAAAAAAGGCCTTGCTGCCTCTCACAGGAGGAGGAAGAGGATGCCGCAGGCCTCTTTAAGGTAAGTGTGGGGTTGGGGCTGGGGAGTGGGGGAGTGGGGGTGAGGGGTCTGGGGTTTGGGCAGTTTAAAGGGTCCTGCCACTGGCAGGTCCCTTTAAACTATCAGCTGGCAGTTGGGGGGGGAATCGCCTGTCAGCTGATAGTTTAAAAGGACCTGCTGCTTGCAAGGCAGGAAAGGACCCTTTAAACCGTTAAATGCCCCTTTCCCTGCTAAGTGGCCAGAAAAGGGTATTTAAACCTCACGAACCACGAACTGGGTCATGACTGGCCCCAGTTCTGTCCCAGTTCGTGGTTTTTCGTTTGTTAAAAATCCACGAACCACGAATCTCATGGTTTTTTCTTTTTTGGTTCGTGCCCATCTCTAGCTGTGTGTGGAACTGACTTCCCAGGTTTGGGTCAGTCTGGTTCAGATCAGGACAGTAGCCTGAGGAAAGAGGGGGGCTTGATACCATCATTATCCATGATTTTGTCAATCATGGAGCGAAAACTGCATATAAGCTATGGCAGATAAGTTTTCTGAATAGCTAAATTATGCAAGCAGTTAAGCACACTTCTGAAAGTATACTTCGCTGCTGCCTGGCACTTTAGTAGGGAACCTGATGTTCAGTTGAGGACAACAATCAATATAACATCCAGCAGTGATTCGGCTTTCCTTGGCGAAAATCCATCTATGAGGACAAGTGTCTTGAACATGCAATTCCAGTGCTCGGGGTGCAGAAATCAAGAAACAAAGACATTCATGCACCTTACTACAAAGATCTTATGTACACTTATTGTCAACTGTCTTTTGACTAGCTTTCAGTGCTAGTCAGGAAGTTTGTTCTATTTCCAAGTGAGTAAAATGTATGTGCATTATAAGAAGACTGACATATTTATCTTTAAATCTATGTATCCCTCTTCACACACTTCACTGATACTACTACGACTATGACTACAACTACAACAACAACTACTAATACTACTATTACTACTACTAATTTTTAATAATAATAATAATAATAATAATAATAATAATAATGGTATTTGTAATCAATCATACATTGATATAGTGTTGGCTTGCCTTCCCTTTTGACCGCCTCACAGGATATCCTGTCTAGCAGCAGGGACAAAAAGGGGAAATGAATCAGTTAGTGGTGGACTCACTCCCATTGGAGTTTGCTGGCAGGATTTGCCCATGCAAGGGAAGTCGCACATTAATATGGAGATTTCTTATCTCTCTTCCATTTTTATGTACTAGAGAAAGACAACTCCCCCCCTCCTAAGGAAAATTTGCTCTTACAAAAAAATCAGCTCCAAAAACTCTATAGCTATGTTGTTGAAGGCTTTCACAGCCGGAGAACGTTAGTTGTTGCAGATTTTCCAGGCTGCATGGCTGTGGTCTTGGCATTGTAGTTCCGGACGTTTTGCCAGCAGCTATGACTGGCATCTTCAGAGGTGTAGCACCGAAAGACAGAATTCTCTCAGTGTCAATGTATTTGTAATCAATCATACAAATTGATGTAATCAAACCATACAAACAACATTGACACTGAGAGAATTCTGTCTTTCGGTGCTACACCTCTGAAGATGCCAGTCGCAGCTGCTGGTGAACCGTCGGGAACTACAATGCCAAGATCACAGCCATGCAGCCCGGAAAATCTACAACAACTAACTCTATAGCTGCTTCATCTAAGCTGGAACTTATAAAGAGGTCTCTTTCTTTTTGCTTTAGGTGAAATTTGTAGCAACGGCGGAGGGGGTGAGAACCCCATCTGAATATGTGAACTTCCCTTACATTGAATCAGATCCTTGGACCATCAAGGTCAGCATTGTCTCCTCAGACTTGCAGCAACCCTCCTAAGTCTCACATCACCTCCCACCTTATCTTCTCAAACTGATATGCCGGGGATCGAAAGCGGGACCTTCCACATGCAAAGCAGATGCTCTACTATGGCGCTAAGAATCCTCCACAATAATATATGTTTGAACATGGGACCTTTTGCATCCCAACAGTCTTTTGTACATTCCAGCATTTACACTGAAATCTTAAGAAGAGTTACTCCAGTCTAATCCCATTTGCACTTAGACTGAAGTAACTCTGCTTAGGATTTCACTAGTGATAAGGGTTCTGAGGGCCAAGCTACAAGTGGCGAATGACATTTGAACGGCAAGTGTATTTCTCCTTGTTCACTTGCCCTCCACTCAATCCACTTGCCGTTCAAGTGTCATTCGTCACTTGTAGCTTGGCCCTGAGAATGCAACCTAACTCTTGATTACCATTTTTACGTTGCAAATCGGTTGTTCATTTCAGGTGGGATGTGTGTATGTCTTACGAACACCTCAATATGAGGAGATAATTAGGACATTCTTGGGGAAGAATGTCCTAATTGGGAATAGGTTTCTTGCTGCAAGAAAAGCCAGCTATTACCATAAGGAGCAGCATTGATAAGAATTCCCTTATGAGAAATCGAGAATTCATGAACCCATAAAGCTGTCTTACCAAGGCCTTTTCCACAGGGACAGCCCTGTCACTAAACACTGCCGGCTTTCCCCCTTGACTCTAGACGTCTCTGTTTTCAAAATGGTCGCTGGCTGTTTGGCTTCTGGTTTGTTTGGGTTTTTTTTGGCTCCTTTTCTCAGACCACAGGAAAGTGTGTTCTCAGAAAAGGTGCTGAAAAATGGAAGCCAAACAGCCTGCTACCATTTTGAAAATGGAGACGTTTGGAGTCAAAGGGAAAAGCCGGTAGCATTCAGTGAGTGGGCTGTCTCTTTAAGGACATGTGGAAAGGGCCCATGTCGTACCATTGGTCTATGTAGCATAGTATTGTCTGTTCTGATAGGAAGAGGTTCAAAGTCTCAGAGAAGAGCCCTTCTTGATGCTTGCTATGTGAGATTCTTTAATTGGAGGTGTTGGAGAAGGAATCAGGGACCGCTGCTTATTATACGCACTACTATTGAGCTATGCCTCCCCATCTTTACCAGGTCAAATGGCCCTTGCCTGAACAGATTTAATGTAACAATGTATTTCAGTACCAGATGAAAAGCAAAAATCATGGCTACTGGACACACAGTTCCAAATCAGAGTTAGCACTGTTAATCACCCCCTTGTGTATTCATCTTCTCGCCCATCTCTAGCTTTTTGGTGATTCAGAATTATAACAGTAACAATCATTGAGCAGTGTTCAGATATGTTTTTCTCTCTCCCCCCCCCCCCCCAACTCTGGGATGACCGCATCACTGTTTGGGCCACCCAACGGTCTCCTTGACCTTAGAGGGAGCTGTTGCAGGGTTAATGAGTTTGTTTTTGAGTTTGCAAGTTAAATCATCTCCGGGGTGGTGCCGGGGCTGCAGAACTCCCCTTCTTAGCTCACCAGGCTCTTGGCTGAGACCACCGAACTTGTTTCATGTGTGGGCTCATCTGCCCATGATTAGTTCCCAAGACTGTGAAGGAGCCAGCACCCTGAATCCTCGCATTGGAAACCAAGGCTCGCAATCAAAGAGGTGACGGCTGGACCACACAAGCCCTCTTTTCTCGGCATTTGGAGCATTGGTTTCCCTGTGCAGAGGATGATAAAAAGTTGAGGGCGGGGGAGGAAAGAAAACAAGCTTGCCTCTTCCTGCTGCAAAGAACATCTCTCTCGCTCACACAGTCATTTTAAAACTCAGAATATATATATATATATTTTTTTAAAGGCGGGTGAGGGAAGAGGCCCAATGGAATCTCTTCCCTCTTCCAAACACACAAACGATCTGATGCTAGCAGTTGGGGTAAAACATCTGTCTCCTACTTATGTGATCATAACAGATGTTTTGTTTGAATGTTTCCTGCTAGCAGTGCTTTGGGGTTATTATTGTCTTTACCGCACATTGGGTTGGATTCAAAGGAAGGGATAGGATTGTTTATGCAAGTATCGGTTCTTTTTTGCACTCTTCCTTTATAAAATGTATCCTTCTGTTTGGTGCGACTAGCTCCACGTGGAGGAGGAAGGAGACGTAATGATTGTTGCCGATGTCACCCATAAAATGATATCACACAGCGGTCCGGAAACCTGTGCCCACTGGAGAACTTGACACACACAGCCTGGTTTGTGACTGTTGTTATAACTGCTCTCTGCCTCCCGCCCCTGCTCGGTTCCTCACTGGAGCATTCAGATGGAATTAAAATATATCGTGAATGGTTTTCAACAAACAACTGGAGGCAAACCGAATTCTGGGCCTTAATTGTTTGTGCTCAGTTTCCTCCATTCATTCAGAAAGAATGCATTTGTATACAATCTGAGACAGAAGGACGTCCTTATCTGCCTCCTGGATTGCACTGCCCTGGAGCCTGGGGGAAAAAGAGACCCCAATCCAAGAGGATATAAGACCCTGCTGATCAGACCAGTAGTCCATCTATTCCAGCATTTTGTTTCACACTGTGGCCAACCAATTGCCCCAGAGGGCCAATAAACAGGGCACAGAGAGCAAAGCCTTCTCCTGATATTGTCTCTTGGCACTGGTATTCGGTAGTTTTCTGCTTCTGAATATGTACAAACTTCCCTAAGTTTGTAAGTCAGTACAAACTTCCCTAAGTTTGTAAGTCAGTACAAACTTCCCTTTAGCACCATGGCTAGTAGCCTCTAATGGACCTCTCCTCCAGGAATCCATCAAAACCCCTTTTAATATCATTTACACTCATGGCCATTAGTATGTCCACCAGCAGTGAATTACACAATTTTATTTATTAACATTATTTACAGTCCCCTTTTCTTACAGAGAATCAAGGAGGATTGCGAAGTGCAATTCAACACAATCCACAGCTGGGGAATTTAATAAACAGTACATTAGAGAGTAGATTGTAGAAATCTAAAAACAAGAAGAAGTCTGATACAGAGCTGAAATGAAACATAAGCCACTTGACATGATATGATGAATGACAATAACAGACAATGCACAGCAGTATAGTCTACAGTTCCTACCCCATTGTCAAAGCATCTCTTTGAACCATTTCCTTACAGCACAGCCCTATAACCTAAAGAAGTGAGCTGTGACTCACAAAAGCTACCACAAATTTTGTTAGTCTTATAGGTGTTACTGGACTCTTGCTCTTTTTTACCCCTTACCAATGTGGTGTCAAAACCTGGGAAGGAGACGTAGTAATGGCCATGAGTATAAATTCAGTTGCCACTGAATTTCCCCTAAAGTGAAAGCGGATGCAAATTCTGAGGCTCTGCTCAGAGAGCAGCCATTCAGAGGAATTTTAAAGAAAGTTAGAATGCTTTATATAGGATTGGTGACATTTCTGATAGGTATTCAATAATTGGTACTATAAGGGGAGTTTTTCATGCAACAGAATGTCCTAAAGACTAGCACCCAAAAAAGAGTCAGCATGGGCCACAGGATAATTTGCTAGTTCGGGCCTGGGTTCAAATCCAGGACTCCAAGAGAAACTTCGTGCTGATGCTTTATCTGACTCAACTTCAGAAATCATCTCAAAGTTCTAAGAATGTGATTAGTCCTTTCGCTTTACAAAGAAGCTTCCCAAATCTGCAGAGCTATGTTTTCCGCTGCCCCGGTGGGTTGAAATTAAATCAAAAGAGTTTTCAACTAAACATTAGGAAGACCTTCCTGACAGTTAGAGCGGTCCGAATAGGCTTCCTCGGGAGGTGGTGGACTCTCCTTCTTTGGAGACTAGATGGCCATCTGACAGCAATGCTGATTCTGTGAACCAAGGCAGATCAGGGCAGCAAGGGATACATCAGGGCTTAGTTCTTGTGGCCCCTTTGTACATGCCCAGGGTAAGGTCAATCACCACATTGGGTCAGGAAGCAATTTTCCACAGGCCAGTTTGGCTAGGGATCCTGATGGTGTTTTGACATCTTCTGGGCATGGAAAATGGGTCACTGTGTATGTGTGTGGGGGGGATATTTGTGAATTTTCTGCATTGTACAGGGGGTTGGAGTAGATGACCCTTGAGGTGACTTCCAACCATGTGATTCTATGATTCTATGATTCTATTACTTGCTCAGGCCAGGGTGGCCTAGGCTAGCCTGATTTCATCATATCTTGGAAACTAAGAGCGGAACTACAAGTGACAAAAGGCACAGATTGGACATTTGTCTGCTTCCCTCAAGTTTTGATGGGAAATGTAGGCATCCTGGTCTTGCAGCTTGGCTCTCCGACTGCTGTCCAATGGACTTTTCAACTGTCACTTGTCCAACATTCCGCCAAACTGCCTACATTTCCCATCAAAACTTGAGGGAAGCTGACAAGTGTCCAATCTGTGCCTTTTGTCACTTGTAGTTCCACTCTCAGTGGGCTGGCACTGGTTAGTACTTGGATGGGAAGACCAGGGTCACTCTGCAGAGGCAGGCAATGACAAACCACCACTGAATATCTCTTTCCTTGAAAACTTCCCCAGGGGTCGCCATAGGTCAGCAGTGATTTTATAGCACTTTACACACACGTACTTGACCCAGTTTTGACTGGTCTTATTATGCAGTGTAATTAGTTTGATATTTAACTTGGACTTTAGAATTATTTCCAGAAAAAAAGCCAAGCTATAAAATAGCACACTGTCTCCCAAAGGTCCAAGATTAATATCACAAAATTGTTTAAATAATTCTCTATGATATCTGGGCATCTCCTATTTCCTTGCAGCTGAGTACCAGCCATGGGGCACCTCCTATGAAAAGGTTCCCCGCTATGGCATCCACTAATTCAATAGTCTTGATTATATAAATCCCAGATAATAGATATTAATACTCCCATGTTTCAAGACATGCCCACAACATTTATACCTCCCTTTGCTCCAAGTCAAAAAGACCATGCACTGTGAGATCTCCTGATGAAATAATAAAACCCATTTTCATCTAACAGGGAAGGAGTAGCGGGGGGGGGGAAGAATCATTATAGTGGGATGGTAATTTACTTTATATGACCTTCAATTGATTATCCTGTGCCTGCTACACAAATATCACCAGAGCTATTGATCGTAAAACCAACCAAATAGATCTCTAATAGCTTTTACGGAGAAGGGAAAAATAATTATTCTAGCACTGTGGTCAAACACACATAAACCAATGTGGAGGTATTAATGTATGGCATTATTACCCATCTGTCTGAGAGACTATAACAGAGCACAGTGCATCCAGAGAGGCACAGGAGTTGGTCAACAATGATAGGAGGTTGTACCCAAGGATTCATTACTGTAAGTAAAAAGGGCAGCCAAGAATTGCTTAGTAAAAGGTAAGTAATAAGAGCCTCCTCTTAACTATATCAAATTGGTAACTTGGCTGCCTTGTATGTCCAATAGAGATGGGCACGAACCAGGAAAATACCTCACCGTGCAGTTTGTGGTTCGTTGTGTTTCATGAACCACAAACTTTCACAAACTTGCCCCGGTTCGTGAACTGGTTTGTTTGGTTCATGAAAACATCACTTCTGGGGCAGCAGAAAGTCTACAGAAAGCCCATCCTCCCCCCGCGCCAGTTGCCTAGGAAATTGATCAATCAGCCCCAGGCTGTCTGCAGTGATGAACCAAAAATGAACCAAATTAACCAGCCTAAAGTTCGTGGCGGTTCGTCAGAAAGGGGCTCTGATGAACTACCGGTTTGTGAACCACGGTTCATGATGAACTTTGGTTTGTATTTCAGTTCATGCTCATCCCTAATGTCCACCACCCTTGAACCCATTCTGCTTTTTCTTCCATCAACGGGGATGAGTCTAATGCTAATAAACGTCACCAAAACATCAGTGGCAGAATGCCTCAAGGGATGGAGGCATGGACATCATAGGTCTACCCAGTCCAGATACCCAGCCCACAGTGGCTGTTCAAGGCCTCAGACAGAAGACCTTTTCAGTCCTACTGCTTGAGACTATTTCGGCAAAACACATCACAAGCTGAACCAGGGACTTTTGGCATGGAGAACATCTGCTCTGCACTGAGCTTTGGCTCTCTTCCTGTTAACACAGTTTGTTTCTAAAAAGAAAATGTGAGACTTAGGATGGAAAGACCACACAGGCAACTTTTAGAACGGATACAATGAACAGTTAAATGTGTTGATGATGAATCTCCCTCTCCCATGTATATACTCAAACCTCATTGCTCCTCCCTTGGAACTTGAAATGTTGCCCTTGTTAATAACTTTGTAAGGCAGTATGGCATAGTGATTAGAGAATCGGGCTAGGATCTGGGAGATCCAGGTTTGGGATCACACTCTGCCATGGAAGCTCCCAGAGTGACCTCATAAGGTTGTATGAGGACAAAATGCAGGAAGGGAGCACAATATTGTAAGCTGCTTTGACTCCGCATGGCGGGGAGGAGAGCAGAATCTAAATAAGTATTATTGAAAGAATATGTTTATTTTATTGCAGGAGGTGAGTTGCATCCTTAATGTTTGCACTGAAATAGTCATTTTCAGATGACTTATGCACAGATAGGATTTGCAAAGCATATGCACTGCACTGCAGCCATGCAGTTTGGATACATATCTGGACTGTATACTTATTTGGTCTAATCAGGGTTTTTTTTTCAGCTGGAACACAGTGGAACAGAGTCCCGGCACCCCTTGAAAATGGTCACATGGCCAGTGGCCCCGCCCCCTGATCTCCAGACAGAGGGGAGTTTAGATTGCCCTCCGCACCGCTGGAGCAGTGCGGAGGGCAATGTAAACTCCCTGCTGTCTGGCGATCAGGGGCCAGGGCCACCGGCCGTGTGGCCATTTTCACCAAAGGCGATTTAAACTTTTTAAAACTCCCCTCTTGTTCCAGCTAACCCAAAGTGACGTCATTGTGCGGTCCTGAGTTCCACCACTGAGTTCCACCACTTCTTTTCCCAGAGAAAAAGCCCTGGGTCTAATGTATATAAACTTTCTTGAGGGAAGGCTTGCCAGGAGATCCCTGCCCCCACACTGTCTGCTGTCACACTATGTATACATGTAATTTGAAAAGGGGTTTCATGCAGTGAGGTTCTGATGCAAACCACCATCACCACCAAAAGGTGGTGGGACAACTCTGGGCACTATCATGACTTCTGCATCAATAAAAAATGGTGCAAATTGGCAAAGAGCTGATTGGGAAGCAAATTCCTTCTTAACAGCAAGGAATTAGCCAGGACATGCACACAAACACATACACATAGGCATTTTAAACGGCTATGGCCCGTACTAAAGAAAGAAACCAGAAAGAGAAGAAGGAATGTTTCATATCTGGAGATCGTTCAGTTTCATTAAAAGCCAGGCTCTGCAGAAGAATGCTGGAGGAAGCCTTCAGTAAGAAGCCCCACGGCATGTTGCTAATTCCACAAAGCTGAGGAATCACATCAGAGAGACAGCAGCTCTCTAACTCCCAAACCTTCTCCCAGACGTTCAAGAACAATAAGGTTCAAATGTTAATTTTCATTTCCTCTTTGGTCTTTGCAGTTTAGGTTGTTAACAACGTAGCACTCAAAAGCTGGAGTCGCTACTATCTTAGTGCATGATTTATGAGTTGCGGGCAAGTGATAAGCATTTTTCTTGCCAAAAAAAAAAAAAAGGAGGGTCTCTTTCCTATCCCTAGTTTCTTAAAGAGACGGACACTCTACATTCTAAAAAGTGTATGGATAAGGTTGTGTCTCCATACTGAATCCATACAGCAAGCCCCCCAAAATAGAGCAATAAAATGATGATAAAAGTAAATAACATGACATTTGAATCAGCTACCAAACAAAAAAATTGCCAGTGTTCCAAATGGAGCTTGGTGGGCTTCCCTGGGCAAAGAACTGCACAATTGGGGGTGGGGGGGGTTCACTGAAAAGGCCATTTTTCATAACCACTATTCTACCTTCCATTATCTAAGGAATCCGGAGCATAGCATCAATGACAAATCAAAGGGTCTATATAGAAGATGATGGTCTCTTAAGCCAATTCTGTGTAGTGGTTAAGAGTGGCAGGGCTCTAATCTGGAGAACTGTGTTTGATTCCCCACTCCTCTGCTTGAAGCCAGCTGGGTGACCTTGGGTCAGTCACAGATCTCTCAGAGCTCTCTCAGCCCCAAAATAAAATACTTTGTAAACCACTCTTAGTGGGTGTTAAGTTGTCCTGAAGGGCAGTATATAAATCGAATCTTGTCACTGTTATTGTTACTAAATACTGTAGACTAGAGATGGGCATGAACTAGAAAAATAACTCAACCATGTGGTTCGTGGTTCATCAAATTTCATGAACCACAAATCACGAACTTTCACAAACCTGCCCCTGGTTCGTGAACCGTTTCATTTGATTCGTGAAAACGTCACATCCGGGTCAGAAAATCATCACTTATGGGTCAGCAGAAGGTCACTTCCAGGCCAGCAGAAGTTCACCTCCGGGTCAGCAGAAGGTCTGCAGGAAGTCCATCCCCTGTTGCCTAGGAAACTGATTGATTGGCACCAGGCTGTCTACAGTGACGAACCAAAAAATGAACCAAATGAACCAGCCTGAAAGTTCGTGATGGTTCATCAGAAATTAGATCTGATGAACCATGGTTCGTGAACCACAAACTGGCCTGGTTCGTGCTTAATTTTGGTTCGTATTTCAGTTTGTGCTCATCTCTACTCTGGACTCAGAACACATAATGGTTCAAACTAGCAATTTTAATTGCACCTGGAAACAAAATAAAAGTCAGAGCAGGAAGTATCGAATAAGCAAATTGAGTTTTTGTTTTTCCTGCAGTGAATATACCCTTCCTTTCTGCCAATATAGGCACCCATGGCAGATTTAGATATGTATGCTCCATTTTCTCCTCAATGGGGACCCAAGGGGGCTTCAACATTGTTCTCCCCTCCACCGCACAGCAAAAGCCCTGTGAGGTAGTTTAGGCTGAGAGAGTGACCAGTCCATAGTCACCCAGCTAGATGCCATGACAGAGCAGGGATTTGAACCTGGGTTTCCAGATCCTCCTAGTCTAGCACTCCCAGATTCTTGTCCAGCACCTTGCAATGCTGGTTCTCCATTTTGTAATACAATGCAAAGCTGAAAAACCAACGAACAGCAATTTTTCAAAAGTGAGTTCTTTGCCACCTTTGGGATACTGCTGTGCAAGCCCAAGTCCTAAGATGGCCCTGGAGATGGAGATGGTCTCTTTGGCAACCAGTCCTGATAAATGGGTTTAGACACATTCATGGAGGAAAGTTGGGGTTTGCATTACGAAATCCCTAAATTGAAAATATACATGAAAATCACTATTTCGAGTCATTATCGTGATTTTCTTAAATGGAATCACAAATCCGGAATGCTTGGGAATTGCAAAACCTCCTCCCTCAAAAAATCTGTGTTCATTTTCTTGTTTGGGTGTTTACTGTTAGTAATGCAGAAGACATCTTGGCCGTTTCCACATGGCTTACCTTCCCTCGGAACGACCCGGAACATCATACAAAAAACAGAGAAGATTGCATTTTCTCGTGCGAGATTTGCGTGACGTTGTACAAACCTCGTGCGAGAAAATGCGATCGTCCAGGTTTTTTACACGATGTTCCGGGTCATTCGGAGAGAAGGTAAACTGTGTGGAAACAGCCCTTGTTTTCCTTTGATTCTATTTATTTCCCAGGCAGCAGCCTGGGAAAGGCAGCTCTTGGCCAGTAGAAGCCAGGAGCAGGGCCCAACAGAGCTGCGGTTCCAGCTTGCGTATTCTCCTTCTCTCCCTCTTTTGTGACAGTGGGGCCCCCTTTTTATCTGCCTGTGGGATGAGTGAGGTGCACCTTTTTCAGAGGTCTGTATAATTAGACTCCCTGGTCTGACTTGCTTGAAACTTGCGGGGGGAGTCAGTAGGCCGAAAGCACTAGCTCCCCTGCAATGTTGGTTTCACTTGGTTGAAAAAAAAGCTGCTATGTGAAAAAAAAGTCTCCCATAATGAATAATGTAGAGAGCTATGGAGAGGCAGGAACGTTTTCTACAAAGGAAGCCTTCCTCAGATTGTGAAAGGAAACAAACAACAGACCATAACAAGGAAGGACAGCAAATGTAGAGTTCTCACCGTGAAGGTAAATTTATTTGATTGTCTATCAGTCACTGTAAGGGTAGGAAAATGAAATGAATGTAGATTTTTTTAAGGCTGGTGGCCAGCCAACACTCTCTTTAGCTGGTGCTTGACCACCATTTCCCTCCGTAAGAATCAGTAGAGGAAAATGTGCCTTTATTGAGAGGCCTCTGCTTTGGGGATCCACAAAATCAAACTCTTTTGTTCAATCTGCTTTAATCTGCTTGAATCCCAGGTCCAAAATTATAACTTTTTTTTTCCTCAAAGCATACCCCTAGAGGGGAGATTCATCCCTACAAGCCATAGCAACTGAAGAGAACCTCCATGTTCAGAGGCAGCGAAGGGCATAAGCCTCTATGCTTTCTTTGTTGGCCCTCCAGGGCTTCTGGTTGACTGCTGTGTGAGACAGGTGCCTTTTCCACACTACTCACCTTCAATCGGACCGCCATGGAACGTTGCAAAAAACCCACGGAAGATAGCGTTTTCTCACATGAGTTTTGTGCGACCTCATGCAAAACTCTCACGAGAAAACACTATCTTCCGTGGTTTTTTCACAACGTTCTGTGGCATTCCGATTGAAGGTGAGTAGTGTGAAAATGGCCAAGATGCTGAACTAAATGAACAACTGGTCTGATCCCATAGGGCTCTTCTTATGTTTTTGGCTGTATCCTAGTTCGGTTGCAAACCTCTAAATCCCTTCCTTTGTGGCTAATCTCCTTGGAAGCAACAGGACTGCCAGAGAGTAAGCAAGGGTATCAGCTGCCTCCTGAGCTCTTTGCAAGGACACCACGGCATAAATGGTGTTATTCTTCCAACACTCTGTGATTGAAAAGGAAGAGAACACACTGGTATTGGGGTCAAGGGGCAGGGCTCACCAGCAGGTTGGAATCCCACCTGTGCTCTCTGATTGGCTGAGCCAGCTGTCACAGTCGTTGAGAACTCGGCGGGAGGATACGGGAATGATTAATAGCCCTGTCTTGCGAGCAGAGAGTTCTGAGCAGCAGGGTTCTCTGCGTATGTAAATACAAGTGGTCTCAGCGCTGTAATAGGGGACCAAATGAAATGAATAAAAAGACTTGACAAAAGGACTTGACTTGGAATGTTCCGATCTTGAAGATTAGTTTCCATTATGTCCCAGTGGGGGAAAGAATATGCCAGGTGGGAAGAAGGAGAGGCTTTAGTGCTCCACAAAGTGGAATTATCCTGCTTCAAAAATCAGAATCTCCTTGCAAAAACAGAGGTTTCCCCCCCCCCTGCAGTCAGAGAACCTCCACCCCCAACATACAAATCAAGCATTTAAATGAGTTGTAAAGCATATTCCCCCCAAAGACTTAATGGCTCTTTAGACACTGTTATGCAATACGATTCAGTAGAGAATGACAAGGGAGTGCTTAGCATTCAGTTGAGCGAATGGTTTTAAAACAGGAATCGATGGATCGGATCCAACTAGTTGTGGATCCGGGGACCTGAAGATGCAAAAGCAATAGGGAAAGTCGATGAGGGGGGACTAAAGTAAGGAGGGGAATTATGGGTAATGATGCAAAAGAGCTGGCTGGATCCAACCCCTTGACTGACTGTGGACTTGTCATTCCAACTAATATGCTTTCAGGATCTGAGATGAACAAAACATTTTCAGAACATGTAGAAACTGTATGCATTTCTTTGACCAACATATTTATGTTCTAAATTCTTGGTCCATTTGTCCAAGTCCCATTCTGAAAATAGAGGCCAGCGCCTTTTAATTTATTGACTCCACTTACAGCCTGCGTTTCTTATTGAGAATCGAGGTATTTGATTAGAGATTTGAGGAAAGAGATTTATAGTTGGACTATGAATATGTAAAATCCTCCTGGGGAAATTTTACTAGTTAACTTGGCCTGGCCCTTTTGACTTTGCTCGAAATACCTCAGACGTTTTTCCCCAAAGAGGATTTTCTAAATTTTCTTTTCAGTGTCATCACAGGAAAAATTCAGAACTGAAAGACTAGTTTGGGTGGGTAGCTGTGCTGGTCTGCAGTATATGAGCAAGGCTCAAGGTTGGGGGCATCTTAAAGACCAACAAGAGTTTCCAGGGCATAAGCTTTTGAGAGTTAGGCTACCTTAGTCAGATATCTTGTATCTGATGAAGCAAGCTTGACTCTCAAAAACCTATACCATGGAAACTCTTGTAGATGCCACTGGACTCAAACATTGCTAACCTAGAGGGGGTAGAAGACCTTGCTAAATTCCACTAGATCTCTTTGGCTTCACAGCAAAACTATCATTTTCAAAGAAGCCACCATATTTATATAGTTACCATATTGCATGTTAATTGTAACTGTAATTATAGATGTGCAAATATAGATATCTATAGGTGTCTATATACCCTGACCTGGATAACTCAAGTGAACCTGATCTCATCAGATCTCAGAAACTAAGCAGGTTCAGCCTTGATTAGTAATTGAATGGGAGACCTCCAATGAAGACCAGGGTTGCAGAGGGAGGTCAATGGCAAAGCACCTCTGTTAGTCTCTCACCATGAAAACTCCAGCAGAGGTCACCATAAGTGAGTTATGACTTGAGGGCACTATCCACCACCATAGCATTTCAGTAGAATATAAGCATGATGTACACAAATTTCTGAATTGAAAGTACTATAAATTATTGTTCATATTATGATCTGGGGAAGCTTAACATGTATGAAGTGGAGCAGGATTGCACCCACCAGCCCCGACTTTGCCTCTCTACATTCTCCCCAGATTGTAGCTCTTGAACACCCTTTTCATTTTTTCTCTTTATCATGTTTCAGAGCTGCTTAATAAGTACAATTCTGCTCTCCTTCACATGCTGTCTTCCCATTTTGTTGCAGGAGTACAGTGTAAGACTTGTGGATCCTCAATGTTAATTCTTGTTAATGTGTCATCTAAGAAGTTTCATTAAAAGCCAGAATGTTGGAAACAGTCTTTGGAAGCAGTGAAACCACAGAACTAGATCCAACCAGTTTTTGAGTCCACTTGGATGATCCAAAAGAATATGTTGCAAATCAGGGGATCTGCATGGACAAAGGCCACATGGGACCGTAGTAAGAAAATGAATTGAGCAAGACTAAGTGAACGCCCAACTCAGTCACTCAGTGGTAGAGCATCTGCTTAGTGTTCAGGAGTAGACATGGGCACGAACCCAAAAAAATTAACAAACCTGCAGTTCATGGTTCGGTGCTGCCGCCGAACTTGAACAAACAAACCGTAACGAACATTTCCTGTTACCGAACCAGTTCCCGGTTCCCAGTTCGTGGGCATTGGAATGGCCCCCATTGCACATAGAAAGTCCATATTCACAGGGAGTGTTTAGCAGGCTCTCCTCCAGCCAGCACCAAAGTTTGGTTAAGATTGCAATAGAGATCTTGGAGTTATACCCCCTCCAATCCGAGGCCCCCAGGAAACTCCCACTCAATACAATTAGAGCCACCAGTTGACGTTGGCCCAGTGTACAAGGGATTGACTGTCAGAACTGCCTATCAGGGTTTGTAGGGATGAGATTTGAGTGCCCATGGATACAGAACACCACCCTTCCCCCTCCCTCCCCCGGGTGTCTTCTTCCATGTAACCAATTGTAACCAATTTTCAGCTCCATGGGTGGAAGGAAGACCTGCTGATCAAGGTAAGCTGGGCTTTGATTCGGATTTCCAGGGTGACAGGAGTGCAGACAGAGTTCAGGCACTCCCCCAACTCCGTTTCCAAGGGAATTGATTGATGGTGCCAGACTGTCTGGCTTCACGAACTGCAGGCAAACACAATGAACCGGACTTCCAACAAATGCTGGTTCATTGGCCATGGACCCTCACAAACCACAGGATTGCAAACATACGATCAGGCGGTTCGTGGGTTTTTTTGGTTCATAATGCGGTTCATGCCCACGTCTATTCAGAAGGTCCCAAGTTCAATCCCTCACAACACTAGTTAAAAGGACCAGGTGAAAGACCTCCACTTGAGACCTTGGAGAGCCACTGCTTGTTTGAATAGTTGTCAATACTGACCTTGACGGACTAACAGTATTATTTAGTATAAGTCAATTGCATGTCTCTAACCCACACTGTTAAACCTGAATTCCATTACTGACATTATCTAACTTTGATGTCACCTTTATTTATGCTTGGTATTTTTTAATAGTAATTCATTAAGATTACCCTTCTTATTTTTATGTTATGTTCCATATCTTGTAAGCCAGTTCTGGTGTTTTATGTAGGTAGCCATGTCGATCTGTAGTAGAACAGCAGGATTTGAGTCCAGTAGCACCTTAGAGACCAACTAGATTTTCAAAGTATAAGCATTCGAGAGAGACTGGTATGTGAAGAAAGGAGCTCTGACTCTTGAAAGCTTATACCCTGAAAATCATGTTGATCTCTAAGGTGCCGCTGGATTCAAATCCTGCAGTTCTGGTGTGTATGCATGGTGGAAGAGGTAATCCTGTTTATTTGATTATTGGAAAGCACCAAGATGCGTACTGAAAGTTAGAATTTCAGGATTGCCAATCTCCAGGTGGGGCTTGGAATTCTCCCAGAATTTCAACTGATTTCCGTAGATCTGTTCTCCCGGAGAAAATGGTATCGTTGGCAGGGAGGATATTTCTTCATATCCATGTTGAGCTCCTTCCATCCCAAACTCTGTCATTCCCTAGGCTCTGCCCCCCAAATATCTAGGAATTTTCCAACCTGGAATTGGAAGAACTACCATCATCACTGGAGGCTTCACACAACAATGCCTAAAGGTGAAGCAGATACACAAAAGGAATCAGGAATAAGATAAATTGTCGAGTTTATTGAAAGAGATGGACAATACAATATATAATGACATTTGGGACCCATTTTATAGCTGGATACAGAGGAAATCTGAAGAAACCTAGCTTTCAGTTAGGATGAAGATTTTTATGGACATTATTTAAAATGAATGGAAAAATTTGCAAAGAAGCGGCTGATCTGCAGAACCCACTGAAGAAATATATTAGATTGTACGGTGCAATGTATTAGCGATATATAATATGAATTTCTTTTCCCCATCCCCTATATTCTGTACCCCTTATCTTTTAGTTAAAAAAATAAAAAAATAATATATATATATATATATAAATTATATTATATATATATAAATTAATGTCCCCAAGAACCCCCTTCTCAAGCATTTTAAAAACTACGTTGCAGGTGATATTTTATTGCTTTAAAATCACTGTAGGCATCTTTAAGAGCAATTTTGGGGGTCAGGAAAGCAGGATAATAATAACATGTAATAAACAGACACTCAAGGCCACTGTTTCAGAGTAGAGAGGAAGCTGTTTTATATACAAGGAAGGCTCACAACCTGAAATAAAAAGTTTAAAAGTTCTGGGGAATGTGCTAGGCCTTGGGTTTCTAACCTGGGGGGTACCTGTCAAACAGGTTCACATTGGGTAATTAGGCCTTTCTTTTTCTTTTTTCTTTTTTCTTTTTTTTGCTGCAGGTAACAAACCTGGTTCTAATAAATTAATGAAAGTTATTTACGTGCTATGCACAGTATCTGCTATTATTTATTTGTTACTCATAAACATTCTTTCCTTTGGGAGGTTTTCTTCCCTGTGGTGGATAGATCTACGTTGATACCGGTTATTTCTCCAGCAGGCTGCTCTATGTCAGGGTTGCTCTCTAAATGCGATGACTTGCGGAGGCTCAAGGGAAGAGAGGTGCAATGCTAGCCAGGAAATGTAGGAGTTTAAAAGATGGAGCCAAAGGCTTTGTCAATTTCTCGTTTTACACAGCTGGCAAAGAAGATGGCTGCTAAGGGGGTTTGTTTATTTCCTCTCCACCTCCCCAAAGGCTCTGTCAGTTTCACCTCCCCTTCTGGGAGCTCAGGAGGAAATAAACAAACCCCCTGAGCGGTGATCTTCTTTGCCAGCTCTGTAGAAAGGGAAATTGACAAAGCCTTCTGATCAGTCTTTTTAGAACTCGTTTTGCCAACTAGCCTTGCGCCTCTCTTCACTTGAGCCTCTGCATGCACTTCATCTTGTTTAGAGAGACTCTAAGACTGTTGTCAATTATAGGGCTCAATTAGAGGGCTACTCAACATCCAGGTGCAAAAGGAAGTCTTCAAAAACAGTGGAAGGCATTTAGCAAGCATCAGGTTCCTTCTTTGTTCTTTGATCTCTTCCCCTCTTTTGTGAATTCTAGACTATCCTTGTTCAACACTGAATTTAACCTTTGGGTATGGGTCATAGAGGCATTAGAAACTGGAGGAAAGGGTGAAAGCATTTCACTCCAAGATGACAGACTGCATGTTTCTTCCACAACCGGCCTATCTTGCCGATTTGTTTGCAGACAGGTCAGCTGACACTTTCACTACGCGGAACTGTGATGAAAGATTCAGGTGAGTGTGTTGGCTTGCAGTCGAACAGCAAAATAGATGTATTCCTGCTCCCCCTCCCAGCCTGAATAGAGAGACAGGATTCTTATCTCGCTACAGATGCTATTTTCTGCTCTAATCAGTCCACACTAGAGATGGGCATGAACTGGGGAAATGGTGGTTCGTTGTGGTTCATGGTTCGTTGTGTTTCACAAACCATGAACCGGCATGAAATTGCCCAGTTCGTGAACTGAAAGGATATAAACTGGAAATTATGTGGGTCTTCAAGCTGCTGCTAGACTGGAATCTTGCTGCTCATTGTTCAAGAGAAAGTTGCCAGTTTCCTTCACAAGGTGTAGCTTTAGCGGGATAGAATTCTAGCTGATGAAGTCTCCAACATTCTCAGAACTGGCAATGCTGACTGCCAGTTCATTTGCTGATGGTAGCATTCAACACTTATTTCATGGCAGAATTCATCAGTGGATACTTCCCTGGTTTGGAGCACCGTGAGATGGATGTATGAGACCTTCCATGGAGGACGAGCACTCACTGAAGATGAGGATATCGCAGCAAAACTAGCGTTTGCAGGAAGATCACATGCTGAAGATAATGCGGCCAAGAATCGGATCAAGTAAGCTTTTGGCAAAAAACAGGGTTTTTTTCTGGGAAAAGAGGTGGTGGAACTCAGTGGGTTGCCCTTGGAGAAAATGGTCACATGGCTGGTGGCCCCGCCCCCTGATCTCCAGACAGAGGGGAGTTTAGATTGCCCTCCACGCCGCTCAGCATGGAGGACAATCTCAACTCCCCTCTGTCTGGAGATCAGGGGGCGGGGCCACAAGCCATGTGACCATTTTCAAGAGGTGCCGGAACTCCGTTCCACCGTGTTGCAGCTGAAAAAAAGCCCTGCAAAAAACTATCGGGAAATGCTCAGTTCTCTCAGCAAAGATTCCAAAATCTGTATCCGATCCACCAAAATGTATTGTTTGGGGGGCTGGTTTTCCTACAGCAGTCACCATTAAAGCCAAAGGAAGGAATAGATTGACTGTTACTCACAGCTGTGACAAAGCTGTTCATCTCACAGCTTGTCAGGGAGAAGCCATTCTCGTCATCGCAACTGATACTTTCATCTGCTTCTCCCATGTGTTTGTTTGATCAGAATATTTCAGCTTTGTTTAGCCATTTTTTCCCCTGTGCTGTATTTTCATTGCCCCAAGTATTGAACCATTTATGAAAAGAATACATACATGCATACTAATATACATATGTACATATAGTGTTCTTCCTCAATTTTCCTTCTTCATCTTTGCCACTTAGAAAGGGAAGGGGATAATGTCGGTTTTGATGGCTTTCTTACAGTGCCAAAAAAGTGAATAACCACAATGCTTGGCAGTTACCAAATGAATTACTATGCTTCTTTCACCCTATTTCTGTTGTCTGTTGTCTCATCAACTGGCTTCACATGCTACAGAAACTTACCTGCAAAAAGACATGCATCTGACGAGGAGAACTCTGATTCTCGAAAGCTTATGCTACAGTAAAGTTGGTTAGTCTTAAAGGTGCTACTGGACCCTTTTCGATTTTGCTACTACAGACTAATACAGCTAACTCATCTGGATCTATCTGCAAAAGTAGAACTGCAGAGTTCCCCCCTCCCCAGTGCCCTTTGCACAGCTTTTATCAAGATCTGCAGAGGACTTACTTTGCATCACATACTCTGCCACTCTATATTTCAATGCATTGCATTTTCAGCAAGCAGAAAAACCCCTCTTACTTTCATTGTCTTTTTTCATCTGGCACTTTGCCCTGTTTTCCTAAGCAGCAAAGTAGGGGGTTAAAAATACCTTCCTATTTTCTCACACCTTTGGCAAGTGTTCCAGTGCCTAGTAAATAAACCAGCTGCCTGAGTCCCTCTTAGCAAAAGCCATATATCTGCTCAGACTTGTGATTTGCACTGTTTATATCCTTTGCCCTTGAACTCTTCTTATTAATGCAATGTTTCTCCAAATGATGCCATATAAGCCTGCTCCGAGCACATTTGGTGCGAGGTACACATAGAACAAGTGTAAGAGGCCAGAATTAAGTGGAAAAGGGGGAAAATAGAAGAGGAAAGAAGGAAATAAAGGAAGCAAATTGCATCAAACATGGTTCGTTACTTGTTCTATTTCATGTTTCATAACTACATATGTTTCTCGGCAAAGTGGCCTTTCGGGTAACATAAATGATTACGTTAAAAACAAGTAGGTCATCGGCAAGGGATCATGGGAGAATCTACATGGTCTCATGGAATAACATGGTGATTGCTCCTGGGAGTTGCTCCTGGAAAGTCCTACCTGTCATCCATGTAGCTCACTGGGAATTCCTTCATTTTATTTTTACAAAAATCTGGCCGTTTTCAAACTGCTTACCGGCCACGGAATATCACACCAAGCTCCTGGAACGACAGCATCTTCCCGGTGCAATTTCACGCAAGAAGTTCTCGCGCACCTGTGAATGTGTGTGACTGGATGTGTGTGCTATGCGTGCTATGTGTGCTATGGATGTGTGTGGATGTGTGCTATGTGACCCAAGGTCACACAGCAGGCTTCCATGGCAGAGCAGAGAGTCGAAGAAGGGTCTCCCAGATCGTGGCCTGGTGCTCTAACCACTGCACCACACTGGCTATCATGATCTGTTGTGTTCAGAATGGCAGCCACTGAATTATACCCTTTCTAGCCACTTCCCTCCGGGATTCTGAGTAAGCTCCACAGGAAGGATGTCTAGGAGAAGTCATTTCAACTCTTTAGGGCACCTTGCATTTCCAGAAATCAACAGCAATTCTATATGGATAAAAAAAGAACACATCCATTTCTTCATTTATTTTATTTTATTTATTTATTTATGTCATTTATAGTCCACCTTTCTCACTGAGACTCAAGGTGGATTACACAGTGTGAGATCAGTACAGTCAATATCAGGAACATTTTCATGAACAATGCCCTAGGGTAAATAGATACAAGTTCGCAAAGGTATTAGCAGGAATCCAATACAAAATAGTGATGAGGTCCGTGGTTCCTAACTCATTAGCGGACCATCTGAGATCCCCTCCCTACAATATAGCCCTCCTAGCTGAGTAAAAAGCCTTTTTGATTAATTCGGTTTGGCATCATTTTCAGCAAGCCAGGAGAGTGGGGGCTCTCCTGACCTCCTCAGGCAGGCCTTTCCACAAGGTGGGGGCCACCACAGAAAAAGCCTGTGTATGGGCTGCTGTCGATTTCTTCCATGTGCAAGGTGGCACCTGTTTGGAAGAGCGAAGCTGCTGTGGGGAAGCATAGGGAGGGAGGCGGTTCCTTAGGTATGCCAGACCAAGGCCGTGAAAAGCTTTATAATCCCTCGAACTGAGCATGGTAACTAATGGGCTGGTTCGTTGTTTTATTCTGCCCTTAAAACATAAGACATGAGAGTTAATAAGGTAGACTGGGGAAACCGAGAGGAACTTTGCTGCTGGCTGAAACTTCTAAGCTGCATTTGTTTCCCCTTCTTTTTTCCAGGTATGCAGCTTGAGTGAGGCTGGGGTCCCAGCTGAAACTCTAGAGCCAGAGCGCTCTTGGCCCTTAGCTCTTAGTACATAAGCTAAGTATCTGTGGCCTTGGACAAGCTGGACCAGTGAGTCCAGGACAGGCAGGGTTTCATCACAGAGTTGCTCTGAGCTGCAGCAGGCAACAAACCAATGGGAGATTGCCCATTGTAAGTGGGCAAATGGTAAGCCTGGACAGGTCAAAGATGCAGCCCATAACTGATGTCATTTAATAATTGCAAGCTGCTTTGGGGTTCTTTTGGGGGGGAAATGGGGCTATACATTCTACTCTAGACTACTTCACCTGCATCTGGGGGTGTAGGCTATGGTTGCCAACCTCCAGGTGGGGCCTGGAGTTCCCCAGAGTCACGAGTGATCGCCAGATCACAGGGATCAGTTCCCCTGGAGAAGATGGTAGCTTAAGAGGGTGGGTTGTATGACATCGCCACCCTGCTGAGCTCCCTCCCCAAACTCTGCCCTCCCCAGGCTCCACCCCCAGGGATTTCCCTACCCAGAATAAGCAACCCTACCTTCTCCAGCCATTGGCCTTGACAGCCCCTCTAAGTGGGATCCAGTCACCTTGATCCCAATTAAGCACATTTTTTTGGAAACACTCCCAGCCATTTTAGCAGAGTTGCCTTCTGATGTACTCAGGCTTGTGTGACCTTACCGGGATAAAGCCACTGCCAAAATAAACAGGATTAGGAATCTCATAATTGTATAAAATGTTCTATCAAGCAATTTAAGTTCCAAACAAGGTTTATTGTACATCTTAAACAGGTCAAACAGTATTCCGAATGAAGCTGCACCATAGATCTGTATAGGGGCATTATAATATTCTCCTTTTTTTGTTTTCAGCCCTTTTTAATCTTCAGCATACAGTTCGCCTTTTTCACTGTGGTGGCACACTGGACTGACACATATATTGAGCTATCCACTATGACTTCAAAGTCTCTTTCCTTTTCAGCCTCCACAAGTTTCAGCCTCTATTAGCATATACTTGAAGTTGGGACTTCTGTTCTAATCTGCATCACCTTATGTTTGCCTGGTTGCACATAATTTGCTAAATTGTTGCCCCCTCGCCCAATTTATGGAGCTCCTCCTGGAACTTTTCACCATCTGCCTTTGTTTCTATCAGCCTGAATAATTTTGTGTCATCTGAAGAGTTGGCCACTACACTGTCACCCCCAGTTCCAGATCATTTATGAACAAAATAAATAGCATTGCCCCAATACTAAGCTTTGAGGGACCCCCTGCTTACTCCTCTCCATTCCAAGACCAGTCCATTTATTCCCACTCTTTGATTCCTGTTGTTTAACTAATTTTTAATCCATAAGAGGATCTGTCTTAGATGCAAACCAAGAGAGATGGATGGATATAGGTTGCCGGATCCAGTAAGCGAAGTAAATGCCTGTGGCATTGTCTGGTGATTCAGGGCTGCTATAAAAGTACCCCACCCAGGGCACTTTAGAACAAATAAGCAAATGGCACAGCACTTTCTACTTCCCGCTGTGCTAACTAGATAGTCACAACAAAGTCTCCTTGCCTGTTACTGCCAGAAGCAGCGACAGATGAAAATTTAAAAGAAAAATAAAACCTTGTCTATTTACAGGAAATTCTTACCATAGTGTTCTGGCAATTTCCAGAGTTACCCAGAAGTAACAAAGGGTGCTCTAGGAAACACTCTGCATAACGCTGGAAGTTCTTACTGTAGTTTCTGGGTAGCTGCAGGGCTCATTTTGAGGGGGAACACACAGGAACGCAGTTCCGGCAGTTCCCCAAAGAGGTCACATGTCAAGTGGCCCTGCCCACCTGACTCTTCCATTTTGGGCCCATTTCGGCCTCAATTGGGGCCGAAACGGCCCGGAACGGGTCTCTGACAGGTGGTGGATCACTCTCCCACTCAGCAGTGGCCTGACCCTGACCACTTTGGGCCCCTTTGCAGCCATTTTCAGCCCCTTTTTGCCATTTTGGGCCCAATTTCGGCCCTGAATGGCCAAGATTGGGTTCAAAACAGCCAGGATAGATGATGTCAGGGGGTGTGGCATATGCCAATATGCCAATGAGTTATGTTAATGAGTTTCTCCAGCTCTTTTTCTATGAAATGACCCCTGGGTAGCTGTATGAATCGCCAGAACTCTGTGATAAGAACTTCCTGTAAGTAGACAAGGCCTTATTTTTCTGCTTCTGGCCTCCTTGAGAGAGAGACAGTACTAGCAAGAAAGTTCAGTTGCTTTTACCCCGATTGTATACCAGAACCATAATTTACCCTGGTTGCATACCAAGACCATAACTTATTTACTTATCCGGATAACTTGTTTGTCTCCCGTTGGGCCACACAAACAAGGGGACTGAAAAGTCCTGAGAGACCCAAATACAATATTATAACTTTTAATAATAAAAGTGCAAGTGCAATTGTGCATCAACTCTCATTATATTTTTGACAATTTATCCCTACTACTCTGTTCATTTGGACAATGCCAACAATGTACTTAAGCCAATGCTTAGTAAATGCGTATTGTTTCATCAAGTAAGAATCACAGTTCATCAGGTTGAACACAACGTCTATCCAGATTCATAAGGTGCAACTCACAAGGTAAGTATCCGTGTTCAAATTTGTAATCAATTGACTATTAAACATTTCTTCTTCCTTGCAGGCAGAGACCTGTTGAAGAAAATGATGGAGAAAACTCCAGGAGTTGGACGATGGGGAGAAAATCTCCTGGGCAGTTGACAATGGGTGCACTAGCCCTTGTAACATCCCGTTTCGCACTGCTTTGTCAAGCCAATCATTTACTGCCCATATTCATTATCCGGCAATTCCTAACAAGCATTGGTAAGTTTCTTACATTGTGTTCAACCTGATTATTAAAAGTTATAATATTGTATTTGGATCTCTCAGGACTTTTCAGTCCCCTTGTTTGTGTGGCTTGTTTGAGACCATCCCTCTTTGATTGTGTCTCCCATTGGGGCCAAAAGAATTTACAACTTGGTTCTCTCCTCTCTGTCATTTTACTCTCACAACAACCCGGGGAGGTAGGTTAGGCTGAGAGTGTATGACTGGCGCAAGGTCATCCAGCAAGCTTCCATGACAGGAGTGAGGATTTGAATTTGGATCTTCAAGATCCTAGTCCAGTTGTATGTTGGCTCTAACCCCACTGTACCACTTGATGGATCAAGAAGTACTTCAGTTAGTGCTGATAAGCATCTGAGCTGCATTTCGTTTCCTTCCTTCCTTCCTTCTAACCTGTAATGTAACCGATTGTGTTAGAAAAATCATTGTTTTTCTTTCTTTTCTTCATTAGCAGGCATTTTCTACCAAACCTGAAATCTCAGGGCTTTCCCAGTCACCCTTCTGTGGAAGCCTAGGCTGGCTTTATCTCAAAGACTGTCTCCCCATGAGTCTGAACTAAATGCATAATTTAAAGAGTCCTTAATCTGCAGTGTCATTCCCATTTGGTCGGAGGCAGCCTTCACTTTATGATGTTAACTTTCCCAGCAAAGGGCAGCGGCAGTTTTTTTCCCGAGGATGCCCTGCAAGGCAGTTTCTCGTGTAAACCATTTATTCAAGGTGGCCTGACGTCCCGGTGTACCACTAAGTGACAATGGATAACCTTCATCACCTACTGGCAGCGGGAGGGATTCAGTCATCTGTGCGGACGCTGAGCAAGCAGGGATGCCGAAAGGATCACTCAGAGAAGAAAGGAAGTGAAAGAGTCTCATTTTAATTTGTATTTCCCACAGTCCAAGCTGCCTGCATGTTAAGAGATCATCAATAATCTGTAACTCTGCCGACAAGTCTTTAATCTTGGCAAAGCAGGGGAGAAGAAGGCAGTGGTTCATTGGAGCCCACCTGAGAAATTCCCCCAGTCTTATCAAACTCTCTGGACTTGCCTTAAAATTCCTTTTTTTTTAAAAAAAATGTTTCTTTTCAAACAATAAACATTGCAATTTATAACTAGGTTTGCCAGGCTTCCCACTATGGCAGGAAGCCTCCCACCAGCAAGCCCTGTTGTTAGGATTACCATTTGTTCATTTTTGGCGGGCAAACTCATGGAGAAACAGCGAGAGAAAAATAAAGGGGGGGGGAGGAGATGAAGATGACGTTGGTTCCCAGTTAGCACTGGGAATCCCTGGAAATTCTACGATGAAGCTATAGAGGTTACCATAGAATTTTACAGAGTTAAGGTGATTCCTAGAGTTAACATTGTCACTTATATTCAGAAATGATATAGTGACATCGGTGATACATGCCCCCTATGTCCCCACCCTCAACTCTCTCACTAGTTGCCAGCCTCAGCCTGGTTTGGTCAAATGGATCACTCAGAGAATAAAGGAAGTGAAAGAGCTGAGGTCTATGTAGCTGAGGTCTATGGTGAGGTAGCTGAGGTCTATGGTGAAACCTGTAGCTGAGGTCTATGGTGAAACCATAGAGTTTCTGGCAATTCCTTCAGCTACCCTTTGTCACTTCCAGGTTGTATGCAGAAGTGATATAGTCCATTTTCACATGACTTACTGGCCTCCAGAATGTTGTGCAAAACACGCGGAAGATAGCGTCTTCTCACATGAAATCACGCTAGGAAGACGCTATCATCCGGGAGTTTTGTGTGACATCATGTCTTCCTGGCACGATTTCACACAAGAAGATGCTATCTTCCGCATGTTTTGCGCAATGTTCCAGAGGCCAGTAAGTTGTGTGGAAACAGCTATAGTGATGTCACTAGTGTCACATACATGCCACCTTATCCCCACCCCCAGTCTTCCAACCTCCTCACCCTGTAGGCTCTGATATATCTTAGGAATGATCTTGAGTCTGATTAAGGAGTGAATGAAGAGAGTTTATTCAGGAACTATAACTTTGACAGAAAGGAGAGAAACGGAATAGATACCAACCACCTCAGTAAACGGAGGAGGGAACTTCCGGGAAGAAACAGGAAGCAGGAAGTAGCTTAAGGATACCAATCTGGAGCCATGCTGGAAGGACAGAAGAGAGGACTGTCAGACCCGCTGCCCTTTGCAGGTATTCTGTGTCTTCTGCCTTCTCTGTACACAAAACATTGTATTTTCAACACTCGTCCCAACCCTATTTATAATAATACTAATAATACTTACAAATAATATTTCCACATATCAGTGTTACATACATTCCCATTAAACTTCACTGTTTATTAAACAATCCAACTTTAGTATCATAGACCATATATGAAAACCCATTTGCCTCAAAATTCTTTAGAGGTTTCAACTTAAATTCATTTCAAATTTCGCTTGAGAATCCAGCACGGAGCTAGGACCTGTAGAACACCATGCAACCTTAACTAGAGAAATTTCTTTCGGCAGTCTTAATCAAACACAAAATCCATCCGATGGGCTCCTTGAGGTGGATTGCCTGAGTGTATTTCTAATTTTGACTGAGGAGAAATTCAGGTGATAACATGAATGGAAATAAGCTATGTGGCTTGATGCATTAGTATGACAGCTGGGGAACTTTATACACTTGCCCAACATGGGTGCTTCAGAGAGTACGGTGACAGTATTTTTCATCATTAATAAAAATTTTCAGCATGATGAAAAAAATATTGGCCGCATTTTAAACTTAATGCAAGCCCATGTTAAATATGTGGCATTACTACTTCACTGTTAAATTGCAGGAGGGATGCTGTGCGCATAGGAATTCCTGTACAATGGTGTAGCATGGTGGTTAACAACCCTAACCTATGAAGGGTTTTTTTGGTCAGAAGTAAATCCACCTGCATTCAATGGACTCAGTCTCCTGAAGGTGTCTTTTGTCTCTGAGGCTGGGCTAGGAACCTCCGGTCATGAACTCAGAGTTGCCAGCTCCAGGTTGAAAAAATTCTTGAAATTTTGGAGTCAGAGCCTGGAAAGGGTAGGATCTGGGAAGGGACTACAACAGGATATAATGCCACAGAGTCCCCATTCCAAAGCAGCCATTTGATTCAGGGGAATTGATCACTGACATCTGGAGATCAGATGTAATTCTGGGAGATCTCCAGTCACCACCTGGAGGCTGGCAACCCTAACTCAGTAGGTTGGCAAACCATTCTATCTTAGCTTCTCCCTACCAGCCTTACAGGGTCATTGTAAGGGACTGCAAAATAATATATATGAAATACTTTGAAAACTTGAAAGCATGAAAAAATGACTGTTGTTGTTGTTGTTGTTGTTATATATTACATAGGGAAATTGAAATGAGGTAACTCTTCAAGTGGTAGAGAGGTGCATGGGCAGAATCCATTCTGAAAATTAACCAACATAAAAACTCCCTGTTTGTAGTAAACATGGGAATAAAAAAGAGCAGGTCCTTCCCAATTAAAATATATTGATGACAACACACTGATGTCAATAATAGGGTGGCCCATTCTGGGTTGTGAAATTCTTAGAAATTTAGGGGGGGGGGCGGATCCTAGAAAGGCCAAAGCTTGGAGTGGCAAAGGATATCAGGAACGTATAATGCCATAGAGTCCATCCTCCAAAGCAACCGGTTTCTTCGGAATTGATCCCTGTAGCCTGGAGATTAGATGTAATTCCAAGAAATCTCCAGGTCCCCCCTGGTGATTGGCATCCATAGTCAGTAAGCACCACAACATTACAAAAAGAGGTAATTTAGTAAATGGTGGGTTATTTAGAGCCCCACCCCCTCATTTGAGGCCCTAATCTGTAATTTACTTGGTTTGTGCATAAAGCTAGATTCAGCGCTAAACAATTCTTCCTTTTATGCTGGTTTTCTATATGCAAGGAAGGTATTCTTGGGGGGGGGGACGTCCAGATTTGGCATACACATACACATAAACGTGGTGCAGTCCAGAATTTCCCTGCCCCGTCCAGCCTAGAGTTCTTGGTCTAAGCAATGTGCTGAACTCTTCAGAGATGAAGGTCACAAAAGGGTCATTGTTTTAAGTGGATTTCAGACCTTGGATTGCCATAAACGAAGACAATAGGAAGTCTGCTGCAACACTGAGGCATAATATTTAGGTAATTGTAAGATCTTTCATCCGGGATTCAAGGGGGAAAAAAGTTTAACTCAATTGAACTTGGGCGCACAGGGAAGTCAAACTTTTGTTTGAAGCAACCCATCTCTCTCGTCATCGTTGCTGCCAGGGAGAAGAGAAGCAGCGCGCAGTGAATAAAACGACTTCCCGACCTTGGTTTTGGAGGAAAATCTATAGAGGAAACCAAACAATAAATAATCCAAATTATATTCATAATGGCCGAGGCAAAGCAAATACATATCGTGGGCTATCGTTCCCACATTCGTAACGACTTCAGGCTATTTAATTCCAATCTCAGCTGAAACCTACTTAGCCAACGTCTGCTTCAAACACAGGCCATGCCTTGTATTTAATCGGTTACTGTAATAAACATACAAAAAAAAAAGATCCCCCCCCATGAGAGGACAGAGCGGTGGCTATATAAAAGGACATCAAATGACACATCCTCCATCTCCTAGCAAATAAAAAAGCCATCAGCTCATAACAAGGCGGTGATAAAAGGTGCTGAGGCCAGTAAGATTAAGACTTTGTAATAAGGTTCGGGCGCCAAAACTGACAGCCATTTTCTTTTATATTTATCATGTCTTCACATTGGGGTGAGAAGCCATGGCTCTGTCCCATTGCCAAGCAGAATTTATGGCGGCACCATTATTAGGAGATTGCACCGAAATGGGGTAGAGGTATGGTTTCCTGAGAACGCAAACGATAGCCTCCTACATTATACCACTGACAAGTTTGTCAGGGCTTGGTAACAAGCCTTGTAAAGTACTTTAATATCATTAGTACTATTTTCTTAATGTGTCTGCTGTTCTCACAGCCTGAAAATATCATATATCATTTCCAAGAGGAGAGAGGACATTGTTATCTTCCCCCCACATGAACATCCGACTACTGCCACAGCCCTCTGCATCCCCCACCGCTGTTTTTTTTTCAGCGTTTGTCCTGTCTTAGTTTTATTGCCAGACATGAGGCCGCTTGATATTTTAATCAAAATAATGTAGCCATTTCCCTTTATTGATTCACAAGTAAATATATATAAATATGCAGTTAGGGTGGGCAATCCTTTTAGGGGATATTGCAAAGAAGATAATTAATAACTTGTTTGGGTAATTATGGAGAATTGGTGTGTATGTGTGGGAAGTGTGTGTGTGAGGGTTATCACCCCATTTCCCCCCCTGTTGCTAGGGTGTTATGCATTACATACATGGGTCAAAGGTCACAGAGCATAAACCCTCTTTGTTTCTATGACGCATTGCCTCGAAAGAAACAAGTCCACAGTCGTTCACAGAATGAAGGGTAATTGGACCTAAAGTACGTTGTAATAATGATGAATAACAATATTAAAGGATTATATACGTTTTGAAGCAACGGCAGAGAATCTGTTCTGATGTATTTAGCCCTAGATTTGAATTCCTATAATATTATTATCCTTCATTATTACTGCCTCCTTTCCAAACAATTACTGCTGCTACATCTTAGTGTTGTTATTGTTACAGTGGGTTGACAGTTTGGTGGGAGGAAAAAGAATGCCTCCTTCACCTGAAACAATGGATTATGAGGTTGGAGCTTCCAGCTATGGAACATAAGAGCAAATGCAGGATCGTGACTAGAGATGGGCACGAACAGCAATACAAACCATAAAAAGTCACAAACAGCCCAATCTGCTGTTAACGAACAAGCTGTTCGTGAGGCCCCATTCTAAATGAACAGGTGGTCATTGCAAGCCTCGTTCATTGCTGTTTGTTGCTGTTTGTCAAGCCAGACAGTCTGGCACCTGCAATCAATTCCCTTGGCAATTTAGGCAGGGATTGTCTGAACTCTGTCTGAACTCCTGCTGTTGCCCTGGAAACCCCAAACTAATCCCAATTTCACTTGATAGGCAGGTCTTCCTTTCAAGTGTAGAGCTCCAAATTCGTTACAGAGGAGCAAAGAGCAGGGGGGAGGGGGATTCCCAGCTCTGGCTTAGTTTGCAGACAGTGGGGAGGGAGATACAGTTGCTGTTGGCATTTTGACAGAGAGAGTGCGTTGGAGCTTGAATTTTCTTTGTGTGTGGTGGGATGGGGATCTACCCCTTTAAGTTCCAGGGCTGCTGCCAGGCTCTAGGCCAAGTTAGGCCATAAGACTATTATTTATTATTGGTACCTTTCCTGCTGCCTGCTCAGGTAAGGTTTCTGGGAATGGTGTAATAGGGATCTACCTCTTCAAGTTCCAGGGCTGCTGCCAGGCTCTGGGGCCAAGCTGTTATTTATTATTGGTACCTTTCCTGCTGCCTGCTCAGGTCAGGTTTCTGGGAGTGGTGCAGTAGGGATCTTGACTTGGACGATGGCTGGAGGAGAGCCTACTGGCCCCCATGAACAGCCAGCCATGAACATGTTTGTGAACAGGTCCATGTTCGTGGTTGTCCGTGAATCCCTGTTCATGGATGACAAAGAACAACGAACATCATGTTCATTTTTTTTCCTGTTCGTGCCCATCTCTAATCATGACACTATGAATAATTGTATTGCAACATTTATAGGGTTGGCTCTAACCATCTTTTGTGCTGTTGAATAAGGGAGGAGAGTCCCATTTGACTACCAAAAAGATTATGCAGGAGAACATGGGACCTGAATTGGAAAAAGGCCATGTGGGCTGGGGACTGTAGGAAGGATTTTGATGAGATTGAATAGACAAGCTGGTTGAATCCAACCCATAATATTTATGGTATTTTGTTTTAATTTTGGTTCTTATGGGATGGATTAAATTTTATTTTTTTAAATTGGGATATGTATATTTTTTAAATTGGGAAATGCATTTTTAATTGGAATATGTATTTTAATTGGGATATGTGTATTCCCCAATGGGGACCCAGAGTGGCTTACAACACCATTCTCCCCTCCTCTATTTTATCCTCACAACAACCTTGTGAGGTAGGTTAGGCCGAGAGAGGCTTGCACAAATCTACCCAGCAGCTTCCATGGCAGAATCAGTATTCAGACCTGATCACAGTCTAACACTCTAAAGCCTATATCCCATTGGCTCTCAAAGTATGCAGGACATGATCCAATCCAAATTAAAGTTTTAAGTCCCATGGATTTTAAGAATAAAGAAGAAACTTAACATTAACCTGGTGAAATGCATTGGAAATTAAGCATTATTAATCTCAGCTGTATCATTCATATATGTAGCCTGTATCTCAGCTTTATCGTTCATATACACCCAACATTTTATAAATTTAGAGGACAAATTCGATCCTCACAGAAAAGAATGACAGATCCAGGAATAAATAAAGGGAAATTACTAAGGGGAATGCTAGAATTTTTTTACAAATAAGATTAATATGAATCTTGTGAGAGTACTGGGCAAGGTGTCAGTCCTTGGCAGGTAGAATCCTCAAGTTCTCCACAGCAAACATGTAGGTGTATTGGTTGAAGTAACTTTATTAGAGATCCATCTAGTTCAAGGTGCTTAGACAACTGAATTGGCAGAAGTGACGTGGATAGGGTTAGTAGTGTTAGTTATAGGGAAAGTTCCCGCCATCAGGATAGGGACCATTGAAGTTTGGGCACAAAGGGAGGTGAAGAGGAGAAGCTAGGTTTAGGCTAGACAGAACAAAGAATGAAATCATCCCAATTCCCAAGAAGGATACATTTCGGGCTGGCCGCAGCCAGCCTTCAAGGACACTTGCTGGAGGCAGCAGGGAAAGAGAAAGTAAATACTTGCAAGATCACCTGCTGCCTTAACATCAATAAGAAACTTCTCATGCCCTCAGAGGACCAGTACATAACACAGAATAGATTCATGGCAGATATGCAGACAGACATATATGACATAAGAGCTGGGAAGACCTAGCATCAAAGCCTTCTTCATCCAGAAAGCTCACAGGATGTCTTTAGGTCAACCATTGCCTTTCAGCTTAATCTACCTTACACCGTTGTTTCAAGGATAAAACGGTGGGAGGAGAGGAGGTACACACTTTGAACTCCTTGGAGAGAAGGTGGGATAAAAATGTGAGAGATACCTAAAAATGCTGTGAACTTTGTGACAAACATATTTGGCAGGTGAACAGATCATTTGAACTAAGCCTCAGGTTTCCCCACCCACACTACCATCGGACCTGGACTCATGAAGAATTGAACTGCTCAATGAGAAATCCGGTGAGTGACCAGTGAGTGGAATTGATCTGAACTTATGGATGTTCGAGTATCCCTAGAGATCTACAGATAAATAGGCCTTTCTTTATTTAAAATAGATTCTATCGATATAAAGAAGAGTTGGTCGATGGAATCTACTCAGCCACCCTTCCCTGCTTTGGCCCTTCCAATGAAAAACAAACAAATGAAACAATGGTCCTCCCGAATCAGCAGTAATATGAAGAGCTAAGAAAGAAGAAAAGGCTGCAGATAAAAGATGAGGAAATGGGATATAGGAGACAAGTAAAGGGAAACTGTAGAAGCAGAGTAACTCAAGAAACATATAAACTTGGTGGTGCATTAGATAACTGTAGTATCTGGACATATTGGTCTCTTCCAGGACTGCAGAAGGTCTGCAGAAAGCCCATCCCCACCATTGCCTAGGTAAGAGATTGATCTGTGACAGGCTGTCTGCAGTGATGAACCGAAAAACAAACCATACAAACCACTAGGGATGTGCGTTTCGGCATTCAGAATGCCGAAAGAATGCCGAAACAAAAGTATTTCGGCTTCTTTCGGGGAATGCCGAAACGTTTCGGGGAATGCCGAAACGTTTCGGGTAGCCGAAAGAAAAAAGCCGAAACGTTTCGGGATTCTTTCGGCTTTCTTTCGGCTTTTCAATGGGAAAATGCCTCCGTCTTCCCGGACGTCTGGGGGAGGCATTTTCCCACCGAATAAGCCCAAAATTGGTGGGGACCTTCCTCTAACACTTCTCTAACAACCACCCAAGTTTCAGACAGATTGGACTTTGGGGGGCCATGTTATGGCCCCCCAAAGCAGGTCCCCCATCCTCCCATAAGAAAGCGAAGGAGCAGCATATTGTTAGCATGCTGCTACTCATCTTCTTCATTATTTCCTATGGGGAAAAAATGAAGAAGAAGGCTTCCTTTGCCAGGGGTGGCATTTTGCATGCAAAATGCCCCCTCACCCTCAGGGGCCCTTCTCCCACCCCTCCTCCCACCCCCCACCAAGGCTCAGCCTGCTCCCACTTGGGGGGGGCATTTCATGGCCTCCCCAAGTAGGTGCTCTAATCTCTACCACTGACAGCTGGGGGAGGCTTGTGTTGCCAGGGGTGGCATTTTGCATGCAAAATGCCCCCAAGCCCTCAGGGGCCCTTCTCCCACCCTTCCCCCCACCCCCCACCCAGGCTCAGACTGCTTCCACTTGGGGGGGCCATTTCATGGCCTCCCCAAGTAGGTGCTCTTTTCTCTACCACTGACAGCTGGGGAAGGCTTGTCTTGCCAGGGGTGGCATTTTGCATGCAAAATGCCCCCCAGCCCTCTGGGGTCCTTCTCCCACCCTTCCTCCCACCCCCCACCAAGGCTCAGACTGCTCCCACTTGGGGGGGGCATTTCATGGCCTCCCCAAGTAGGTCCTCTCAGCCCCTAAAGTCCACCCCTTACAGCCCCACACAAACCCAATCCCCCCAGCTGCCACACACAGACCCAAATCCCCACATTAGCCCCTCACAGACCCAAATCCACCCCCACCTGCCCCACACCCATAACCCCAGGAACAGGCTGGCAAAGGCCAGCCCTCTCCCTTTGTTCCCTATGCTGGGAACTTCTAAACTCTCTTTCCCTGGGCAATTCTGCACAGCCCAGGGGTGCCACAATGGTGGGCACACTTCTGAGTGCCAGCTGGTCCCTGTGAAAGAGCACCTGAACCACAGACACCCTCCCTCAAATTCCCCCACCACCTACAGAGATGGCTGGCCAGCCAGCCCCATTGTTCCCTATGATGGGAACCAACTGCACAACAAAGAATAAAACAAGAACAACACAAAATAAAGTTTTAAAAAAATTATTTTCTCCCTTCCAAAGTACAAGTAGGCAAAGCATTATGACACATTACACCAGCAGTCCCCCACACAGAAAAATTAAAACAAAACTCACTTAACATCAGAGAATCACAAAACACGATTCCTGTCAAAAACACTTTATTTCTTGAACAGCTTTAGGTTACACAGCAGGGGGAAACACCAAAGGGCATGGCAGCACTATCTTACACAAAAATAACACAACTCACTTAACATCAGAGAATCACAAAAGCACAATTCCTGTCAAAAACACTTTATTTCTTGAACAGCTTTAGGCTACACAGCAGGGGGGGGGACACCAAAGGGCATGGAAGCAGTATCTTACACAAAAATAACACAACTCACTTCACATTAAAGAATCACCCCAAAAAATTGCTGTCAAAAGCACTTTATTTCTGTAACTGCTTTAGGTTACACAGTAGGAAGGCACCACAGAGCAGAAAAGCAGTGTACTACACAAAAATAACACAACTCACTTCACATCAGAGAATCACACAAACACAATTGCTGTCAAAAACGGTGAAGTGGGTTGTATTATTTTTTGTAGTACATTGCTATCATGCCCTGTTGTGCCCTCCTACTGTGTAACCTAAAGCTGTTCAAGAAATAAAGTGTTTTTGCCAGGAATTGTGTTTTTGTGATTCTCTGAAATGCCACCCCTGGCAACACAAGCCTCCCCCAGCTGTCAGTGGTAGAGATTAGAGCACCTACTTGGGGAGGCCATGAAATGCCCCCCAAGTGGGAGCAGGCTGAGCCTTGGTGGGGGTGGGAGGAGGGGTGGGAGAAGGGCCCCTGAGGGCTGGGGGCCATTTTGCATGCAAAATGCCACCCCTGGCAAAGGAAGCCTGCCTCTTCATTTTTTCCCCATAGGAAATAATGAAGAAAGATGAGCAGCAGCATGCTAACAATATGCTGCTCCTTCGCTTTCTTATGGGAGGATGGGGGGACCTGCTTTGGGGGGCCATAACATGGCCCCCCAAAGTTCAATCTGTCTGAAACTTGGGTGGTTGTTAGAGAAGGGTTAGAGGAAGGTCCCCACCAATTTTGGGCTTATTCAGTGGGAAAATGCCTCCTCCAGGCGTCCTGGAAGACGGAGGCATTTTCCCATAGAAAAAAGCCGAAAGAATGCCGAAATAATGCCGAAAGAATCCCGAAAGTCGAAAGCCGAAAGAGATTCTTGTTTCGGCTTTCGGCTTTAACGATAGAGAATCTTCTTTTGGCTTTCTACTTTCGGCTATAGCCGAAAATTTTTGGCTTGCACACCCCTACAAACCACTCTAGAAATCATAGCAGTTTGTCTCGTTTCATCAGAAATGAACTCCGACGAACCGCTGGTTTGCGAACCAAAACCCAGCCTGGTTCATGATGAACTTTGGTTCATATTTTGGTTCCTACCCATCTCTACTCTTAACCATGTTATTCAACTACGGTAGCTAAGTGGAACTTCCATGTTCAGAGGCAGTATACCTCAGAATAGCAGTTGCTGGGGGACAAAGAGAAATGGAAGGCAGTCACCCTCACATTTTGCTTGCGGGCTTACCGAAATCATCTGGCAGGGCACTGTCAGGAACGGGAAGCTGGACTCGATGGACATTTTCTTTGATCTGGCAGGGATTTAAAAAAATGGCAGGGTTTTTAAAAGCATCTGGCAGTATTTTAAATCCTTTCCTACTCCTTTTAACTGGAGATGCTGCTGGGGATTGAACCTGGGACCTTCTGTACGCTGAGCAGATGCTCTGTCACTGAGCCATGGCCCCACCACAGATCAAAATTATGTTTTGGAATAGGCTAGGACAGTTCTTTTTCTGGCCACTTGGCAATCTGGCCTATGTCCCTTTGGATCTGGTACAGAGAGATCTTAATGGTTCTCCTTGAGGGAAGTTGGTGGAAAAATGACTTGGGACAACAAAAGAGCCAAGGGCCTCTGTTATAACTGGCCCAAGAACTGTAAGGTTTCAGCACTAGCATCAAAGGATTTAATTAAGTGGAACTCATCAAAGGTGTGAACTCACCCTTGGCATTCTTTTCAAAGTGAGAATGGGCATTTCACTTTTTAAAAGTTTGCTTTTCTTGAACAATGCAAACTTTTCGAGGCTGTTGCATGAGTAACTGCCCTGGCCGCATTCTTGCCTATAAAAACAATCTACTGTATCTGTCAATGTCTTACTTCATGCAGGAGACAGTCAAGCGTCAGCTAGAAGAAATAATATTTGGAATCAACCCCACTGTGAATTTTGATTGTATCGGCTATTTTAATGGACATTCCGCGACTGATTGGATCCTTTTGTGTGTGTGTGTGTGTGTGTGTGTTTGGTTGGTTCAGATGGATTTCTGGCAGCGATTCGACTTTGCAGTTTAAAACAGAGTTAAAAGGATTCTCACAAGCCCTCTTCAGTGAACATACAGTCCATATACAGTGTATTCTTGATTTTTTAAAAAAATGCATGCATTGAATTTTGGCACTCCCAGCCGGTGGCAACAGCCGCTATGGTTGGGGGCCATGCTTTGCCCGCCTGGAGGAGGATGAGGCAGCTCCAGCACCCTCCCTTTTCCTGACGGATGTGCGTGAGGAGCAGAGTGACGCAGAGCAATTGCCTCTGATCTGCCCCTCAGTGCCTCAATGTGCCTTGTGCTCCGCCCACCCACCCCTATTTCAGTGCAGGATTAGCCAGTTGCTGTTTTGGGGCCAGGTAGGAATTTTTTGCTTCTCACTCTGCATTGGTTCTTGGGTGGGGAGTTTTTTTCACCTACCTTGCACTGTTATGAGGAGGGTAATTGGCTTTGGTGGGTCGCATTTAACACTTCCCTTGGCAGGTTAGGAGCTGGGAAAATGAGCGGGCCGGTGACCACCTCTGGCGTATCTCCATTGATGGGGAATTGGGGTCTGTCAGGAGTGGCTGGCTGCTGTATGGCCCAGCTGCGAGGGCAGATGCCCTGTTGGGGAACCCCTGGACAAGCTGGTCCCTCCCTGCAGCTGTACGGCCGGGGGGGGGGGGAGCTTCAAGGGAGTAAACCACCTCGCCAGACCAGCCAGGTCACAGCCATACCATGGCTGGCTTGCCCCCGGGGCTGTCGGTGGATCACCCAAACAGGGCAGGGTGGGGGCCTGGAGTGACCCCAGGGCCTGACCTGTACTGCTAGTTAGGCCCTTGCCGTGTTGACAAATATGTTGTGTTAATTCAATAAAGCGGCCCTTTAATCTCCAATGCTTGTGTCTGCCTCTTCATTCCAACTTGGGCGGGGGGGGGGGGGAAACACTCAAGTTACACTCAACACACATAGACCTGAACATGTTATATCAACACCACTTTTATCCAGGTACTGGTCCCTGGTTTCAGATGCAAAAAGAACACATATTGGTTGTTTCTTACAAACAGGATATGTGCACTCGCATGTATATGCAGGATGTATGTGCGTTCATTGTAATTTATGAACAGGGCAACAGTCTATCCTTAGACTGAAGTTCCAAGAATGCTAATTTTATCAGCGCTTAGTGGAGAAAGTAATTTTTTTCTTCTGATTATTGTTGCTAGAGGGTATCATGAGCGAATTCAGAACATTCTTGGCCCAGAGCTCTTACAGTAAGGAAAGGGACTTTTCTTTTCCTGCATCACCCAGAAGTGATGTCGCAGCCCCTCCCTCCAGTGCTCTTGGAATTCTCCCAATTTCTACAATAAAGACCCCAATCTCTATCATAAACGCTCTAGGAATTACCTAATTTCTACAGTAAAGAACATAGTGATTGAGGAATGCCTAGAGTTGCAGGGGTGGGCTGTGACATCACTTTTGAAAGTGATATGGGAGCATCCACAATATTGTACCCCCCTTTTTTCACACCACTCAATAGATTGAGCACGGGCAGCAGAAAGTGGGGGGCAGGAATCTTCCTGCTGTGGGAGGGTGAATGGTAAGCCAGCCTAGCTTCCAACTATGGGCCAAATCTTTTTTGGCCTTTTTGCCCTTAAATGCTCTCTTGCCAAAACCCACTTCCTGTTTTCTCCGTCATGGCTGCCAGCCCAACCTCCCATGCTAATATGTACACATGAAGCGTATCATTGTTATAATAATCTGCTTAAAGGAATGGCAAAGCACAAAGCCGGACTTCAGAATACAAACGGGATAGACATCCACTTGGTCCTTCTCATCACCGAACTGAGGCGGGACATTGAGATTGGCTGCCAGGCGTTTCCTTGGTGTCTGAACTGGAAACCATGCTGCTCTCGTTATCAACAAAGATGCCAGGCATTATTGAATCAACCTAGCTTTTTTGGCCATCACCCAGCACTTGCGGAGAAAAGAAACTCTGTAAAACGAGCGCCCGACGCTGCCGATGTATTGACTTTTATGTCATGTTTGTTTCGGCCTCCCAGTCAAAACAACTTTCAGAGCTCTTCCTGCTGTCCAGCAAGTTCGAGCTGCCTTATGAAAATGAAGCTGTCTTGTTTTCTGCTTCATAAATCATTGTCAAGCCCGGGGAGAGAAGGAAGAAAGCCGTGCTGATTCCGGAATGATTATTCTTGGAGACGAGGCTATTAAATATACAGAGTGTAACTTGATTTTCATAAGCTATGTTGACTTGGCAAAACTGTAAATTGGCACAGGGGGCGTGGGGATTGGAGAAAAGTTTAAACTCAACATCGGCCATGTGAGTGTTAATGTTCTTACACAGCTCATCCTGGGCCTTAATACTTCTTATATTCTGCGCTAATAAATCAGCATATCCCAACCTATAATCTATGTACCCTCATTGTCTGAGGCTTACTGCCAGATGCCTGGTCCAAACACTACACTTACCATATTCCTCCTTGGTGCCATCATGCGTGATGTGAGTGCATGCATTGTTTGCTGCATACACTATGCTGTTTCTATTGCATTGTTGCTGCATGCTCTTCTTTATTTTGCATCCCATGCTCAACTCGTTGCTGTGCAGAGTATGTAGTGTGCACTTTTTCCTTTTAATACATTATTTACTGGTTTAAATGCTGGTACTTATTCTCTGTACTGCTTAGACTTCCACCATTTGAACACGCTATTCAAAATGGGAGTACACAAGTTCAGTAAGCTGTCCCCATGGTAACCACTTGCTGGGTAGCAGGAGACACAGGCACCGGATGGAGCCTTTAATCACCAGTGTGCAAGGGAAGCTGGGCGTGTTGGCCCTCTTGGTGGGTAATTCCAAAAGTGAACAGCTGGTGGCAGTGTACTGAAGGAGAAGCGTGAGAGAAACCCTCCAAGAGTCAGGAGGGCCGTGACAGTGGTGTATTGTTGGGCCGAGAGTTGGATTCTCAGGTGTTTAGACACCTCAAAGGGCTGAAGTAGAGCAATGGCCAGGAGTAAGCAAGACCATTCTTAGAGCTACCATTTGTAACTTCTGGGTTGAACCTGGAAGTGATGTAGCAACATCAGCATCATTGCTGTTTTTAAAACATTTTTCTCCCGCCACTGCTTGGAGCAATGGCAGACAACAGCACATGCCAACCGGAGGCCTCCCGCTATAGCAGACGGCCTGGCAAGCCTAGGCTCACTACCAGAGGCCTGGTCTAAAGTTGACACTTAACAAGTTCCTTGCTGGTGATGACATAACAGGAAACATGAGTCCTTCTCATGTGTGTTGTTTGTGGTAGATAGCCAGGGCTCATTTCAAGGGGGAATGCTCAGGAAAGCAATCCCAGCAGTTCCCCAAAGAGGTCACATGTCAGGTGGCCCCACCCACCTGACTCTCGGCCATTTTGGGCCTGTTTCATCCTGGATTGGGGCCAAAATGGCCCGGATTGGGCCTCTGATGGGTGGTGGATCACTCTCCTGCTCAGCAGCAGCCCGATCCGGACCATTTTGGGCTCCTTTTCAGCCATTTTCAGCCCCTTTTTGCCATTTTGGGCCCAATTTCGGCCCTGAATGGCCAGGATTGGGTCCAAAACAGCCAGGATAGGTGATGCCGGGGGGTGTGGCATATGCAAATCAGTTATGCTAATGAGACACTTCCGGTGCTGACAAGGGGTATGGCATATGCTGATGAGTTATGCTAATGAGTTATGCTAATGAGTTCCTCCAGCTCTTTTCTACGAAATGACCCCTGCAGATAGCCCTGTTCATATTAAAGTGAATGCACGTACCTTCTGCATATATGTTCATATATATGTTTGTAAGTGGGAGCCAACATGAGTTCAATTCTCAGATGAAATCAGGAACCAGTGCCTGAATACATGTGGGGTATAAAATCACACATTCAGCTGTACATGTGCTGAATATAAAATGAGAGTTACTTAATGTATGTATAAAAAAATCAAGTGTACACTAATATACACGGATTGTACATGTGTTCACTGTAACTTGTGAACAGGGCTGATGATAACATGCATTTAGTGTGAAGGTTTTATTTTTAATGTTCCATTGCTATGTGTGTCCCCCTCCTCATTCTTAGAACTCAGAAGATTTCCTATTCCAGGAGATGTTGCTAACTTTCTAGTGGAAGTTGTAAAGCTTATCTGAAGTTTGTTCTTTGAAGGAGAACTTTAGAACCACAGAAGGCTAGAGTGTAAGCTCCTCAGGACAGAGCTCTGCACTCTGTAAAGCACCATATAATCTGAAGATGCTAATATCTTGACCAACCCTTAGAAAATAAATCAGACCTCACTTGCTGCTTATAAGTTACATGCTGGCTATTCATTCATCCAGCGTATTTATTTATTTATTTATTTATATGCCACCTTTCCACCCAAATAGAGTCTCTAAGTATAGACCACATTCACAGGTAATACCAGTTTGTGGGAATTATCCCTTTCTCTCAAGGAGATAAACAAATACTTATTTTCTGTTATTTTAAATATTAATCAGTCTACCTTTTCCCTGACAAGTCAGGATCCAAGATGGATAACAACTAGATAGCAGGATGCAACAGCTATCACAAATACCTGTAAAGGAACACTGTGCTAACAGCTAGAAAGTGTTCCATTTTTTGCCCAGACTGAAACTGCCCTCAAGATTCTTCAAAATATCTGCCATACCGTTGTGCCCAAAAGTTGTAATGGTGGACAACTTCTTGACTTCTTCCAGAAGGCGGTTCCATAAATATCAGGCAGCAACCCAAAAAAAGACCCCTCCCTCAAAAAAAACAAAGCAAAAAACAGAGACCATGAAGTTGGTGAGCAAACCCTAGACAGAGACGGCAAAGATAACAGACGCTATTTGGAATAGTGAAGCTGCCACTTAGAAACATGAGACAACAAGAGGGGATCCCCCGGATAAGTCAGACACTATCTATTTACAAACCCGGAGAAAAAATACAATATCAAGGTTTTATAAGTAATTTTTATCAGTTTTTCTAAATGTGCAAAGTGCAAAGGCAATTACTGTGCAATTAAATACAATAAGACAAAGTTATAACATTCAACAGGTAAAGTCAAAAGTCCATGTAATAAAAGTCCAACTGGTGAAAACCATACAATTTCCAATTTTCCTTTCATTGACAAATTCAGTGGCATAGACCATCATGCTGTCTAGAAGAACTAGAGCTGAACGTTCCGTTAGTTAGTTCTTGTGGACAACGTGATGGTCTATGCCCTTGAATTTGTCAATGAAAGGAAAATTGGAAATTGTATGGTTTTCACCAGTTGGACTTTTATTACATGGACTTTTGACTTTACCTGTTGAATGTTATAACTTTGTCTTATTGTATTTAATTGCACAGTAATTGCCTTTGCACTTTGCACATTTAGAAAAACTGATAAAAATTACTTATAAAACATAGAAACATGCGAGCAGAGGAAATCCTTATGCATAGAAATAATAGGGACAGAATGTAGGACGTGCGTAGGACACGAACCAGCTCCCCCTTTTCCAAAGGAAATGAAAAACAAACAGATCTGTCCGAAAAAGTGGAGGCTAGGAACAAAACCAACAGAAATCAGCAAGTGGAGCTGTAGGTTGTCACTATCCTTCATCCAGAGTTTTCTCTCATATCATTCCCAATGGGGGGTAAGATTAGTCCCTCACCTGACATATTACTTCTTCCAATGTGCTCTAGAATCTTCTTCAACACTATCACAGCTATCACACGGTGTTTATTGTATCTGAGAGTCTCTTTGCACATTGGGAATAAGTACAGACTTGTCTGTATGTAAATGGAAGGGTGTCTCCCCTCCCACATCAGATCTATGGCCAATTTGAGCCAGACATCCTGTATTGTATTGTTGGGGTTCCAGAATGTTCCCCCCTTGGGGCCAGGGTTCTCTTTGACTCTGACATTTCCACAGCTGTAAGGAAAGTTCAATTATGGTACAGTCAGCCAGCGTTCAGAGTCTATAGCATGCAACAGTCTTGGAGAGCCACACTCAGCAGAAGTATTCAATGAACAGAGAAGGGCGTAACACTGCTTAATATGACACTGTTGGGGTGCCCCTGAAGCCCATGAAGGGAGGGAGAAAGACTAGAGTTCCCAGGTGCCCACCAGTGTAATCACCTGGGACTTTGCCCTTTTGCTTGCCGATCTGCCAGTGAGGTCGCCCACCACCGGCAGGCACCCGGGAACTCATGCAGTGTGCATGCTCCCGGGGCAGAGGGTATGACGACATCATTTCCGGGAGTGACGGTATCATGCTGGCCATGGGAGTGCTCCCACACTTCATTTGGGACCGAATAAATGACATAAATAAAATAACTGCGGACACTATATAGCCGGCACGGCATAGTGGTTAGAACATCAGATAAGGTCTGGAAGGTCCAGAATTTTATTCCCAGCCTTCCATAGAAGCATACTGCGTGGAGGAGAGTAGAATGATGCTGTAAGCTGCTTTAGTCAGACAAGCGGGGTATAAATATATAAACAAAGTGTTGAGATAACAACTAACAGCAAAGCCAACAAAAACAACCCATCAACTATGTAGGGTGGGGAAAAATAAGCCTCCTGTTTTTTGCATAAACCAGGTGTGTGTCGAGCCCTTGGCAGGGCACCATGGCTGATGGACTTTGCTGTAATCATTGGATTGCAGAGGACCACACATCAATAGAACCTTAAACAGGGCAAATTCCCAGTGAATCAAGCCCCGCCCCCCCCAGCCTTTAGCACTCCATCAGTTTGAGCTCCCGCTTTTACCCCAAGTAGCTTTAATGCTGCAAACAATAGATTTTAACCTTTGCCGCTTTCCTTTTCGGTTGTCCCTGCTTCATTCTGCATCTGTGTTTCCACTACCAACTTAGCACCAGGGGCTTTCAGCTAATTACCTTCTGTGTGCTCGCGCCAAGTCTTGCTCGCTTCACGCTGACATTCGGATACATCTGGGCCCGCTAACAATTACAAATACTCTGAACAAACATTAAAAAGAGAGAAAAAAAGAGCTTACGTTTCAATGTGAAACAGCATGTTTTACGGCTCTCATAATGGTCAGATAAATACAATAGCCTCGAATCCCGTTTAGGGTTTTTTTTTTTTCTCCCCCGCCTCCAACTACAACACTTGGCAATAATTCATTTTGATCAGGAGCCCATTGAAAGCCAGAAACTTTTGCTTTTTCAAAATATAAATTGTGCCAATTTTAGACTGCATATTGTAGTCAAAAAAGGACAGTGCTGCAGCCGTGGGCACTGGACACAGGAAAAGTTTTCAAAGATGAAATGCTTGGGTCAACAGTCTTGTATTCTCAGTGATGCCATGTATGCAAGGACAATGTTATACGGTCTCTGGTGGCCCTCTCCCAATACGCTCCGCTGTGACTGTTTCACTCATTCAGTTTTGAAGGTGCTGTCCTACAAATAGTTAAGACCCATGGCTGCTAGGACTGCCAGTTTTCCTAGTTTAGCAAGAAATCTCCGAAAGCGAGCCCTCATTCCTCACTGCTGCTTGGTGGTCAGTGGAGGGGGGAATGGTGGAGGAATTGCTCTCGCTGACAACATGGGGATGTCATTATGGCACAACCTGTAAGTGCTGTCACTTTGTTGTGTTGATCTTTTGAAGTATTCACCCCAAATTCTATAGTTTAACCATAGAGGGACTCTTATGTGATGATGTCGCTTCAGGGTCACATTGGAAGTGACATCATCATTTAGGGGCAACACTCTAGCATTCAACCAAAACTCTATGGCTTTACTAGAGAGGGAGCCTTAGGTGATGATGTCACTTCTGGGTTGCACCAGAAGTGACGTCAATGTGTCACTGGCACAGAGCCCCCCCCCCAGTCAGTAAGTCTCCCCCTGGTTGACAGCCTAGATGTGGCAACCTAGTGGCTGCCCATACATAAGCATTTTCTTTTGTGGATCCCACCTAGTGGAATAACCTCCCTGCAAAGATCAAGAAGGCTTAAATATTATTCATTATTACACATAACATCTAGAACGGAACTTTTCAAAAGCACATTTCTGTAACAGGCTCGCCGTTGCCATTTTGAATTTGTGTCAAAAGTTTATTTTGAGACCTAGCGTGGTTAGAGGGTCAAACTAGAATCTGGGAGACCCAGGTCTGAATCTCTGCTCTGCCATGTAAGTTTGCTGGGTGGAACTGGACACACACTGTCACCCTAACCTACTCTGCAGGGTTGTTGTGAAGTTAGTGGAAGAGAGGAGAATGATGAAAGCTGTTTTGGGTCCCCTTTGGGGAGAAATATGGGGTATAAATGAAGTAAATCCATAAAAATGGAGAAGCATAATTGAAATTGGGACTTTGGAATTAAATCAACAGGGTTAAGAAATTTAAAGTCATATCTAAATGACACCAGCTTTATTACGTACTGTTCCTGAGGAAATCATTTTTTGTGGTCTCTGGATAACTAACAAGAGAATTGTGGACCCTGGTGGCAAACCTTGATGCTATTTAGCTGTTTAGTTATTGCTTAACTGCTTTGTTATTTTTGTCAACAGAATGTGGTCACAGAGTCTTCTATCTGACAAGAGAGACTGGTGCAGGGGGAGATATTTAATATTTTTCTTGCACACCCATTTTTCCTGCCAACAAGTTGCTTTTACTTCAGTAGGGGGACATTTACAGTTCCTCTAGTTTATTCCACAGCACAAGTAAAAACAGCTTGAGTTTGGGGGAGGGTGGGGTGGGACGATGGCTCCCCTCACACTGATTATCCCCTTTAAAATGCAATCTTCTCCCTGAGGCTGCATGCTGTTTAAAAGGAGTTTTTTGGGGGGGAGGGGGGTCACAGAACTGCACAGAATAAGTAGTTCCTCCATGAGTCAGTTGTACCCAGGGCTTTTTTTCTGGGAAAATAGGTGGTGGAACTCAGTGGGTTGCCCTAGGAAAAAATGGTCACATGGCTCCAGACAGAGGGGAGTTTAGATTGTTCTCCATGCTGCTGCGTGGAGGGCAATCCCCTCTGTCTGGAGATCAGGGGGCGGGGCCACCAGCCATGTGACCATTTTCAAGAGGTTCCGGAACTCCGTGCCACCGCGTTCCAGCTGAAAAAAAAGCCCTGGTTGTACCCATTGTTGGGGAAAGACTAATCGATTTGCTTCTTAGTTACTGAAAAAATGAAATACGGTGAGATTTTTTTTTAAGCGTATGGTCCATAGTTTACATCAGTTCTGAAATACCATTTTTTAACAGTAGAGGGTAAAACACTGCATGGTGGGAAGAGAGAAGGAAGCCAGAGAGTGGAATTAAAGAATCCAATCGGATTACAGCATTTGTTTGATTCGAAAAACTTCCCAGCAATGCCTTATGATAACACATTCCAGTATATCACAGCTGATATGATACCTTGATGGCTCAGACTTCAGAATTCAGAAGTAATGCAGGTTTGGCCCCAGGTTAGTACTTGGATGGGAGATCACCAAGGAAATGTAGGGTCAATATGCAGAAGGAGGCAATGGCAAACCATCCCTGTTGTCTCTCGTCTTGAAAACCCTACAGGGTTGTCCTACATTGGCTGCAGCTTGATGGCACTTCACACACACAAGCATGCTGGAGTCAATGGGCTTAGACCAGAGTAACTCTGCATAGGATTGCATTGCCAATCGTATACCAATAGGTCTTGTAAACATGTGTATTCAGAGTAATTTAAGTTTGTTAATTCAGTTCCCAGCAAACACCCTTTTTTAAGGGGAATGGAAGCTTCAGACCTTCGACTTATAGTACCGCTATCCACCCCCCACCCCCAGTAAACAGTTGCACAATCATAAAACCAAGTAGCAGGGCTTACTTTAACCTGGCAAATTTCCCAGCCCCTCCTGTTTACCTCTTCTAAAGTACATCTTGGTCAGACAGCTTGCAAAGCTGTTTTACCATCTCCAGTTTAATTCTTTGGCAGAACAACAGACATTCGTATCAGTTCAAATCTCTGTTCCGGTCCAGTTATTCTTCTTGTGTACGTCTGAAATGAAGATGCAACTTGTAGAAGGAATTCACTTTTGCTAGTTTCTCAGACAACTTTGCTTCACGTTCCCAAATGTTCATAGAAAGATGTTCAATTGGGTTTGCTTGTATCTTAAACAACATTGCCTCTTTTACCTGATTACTCATGGGACGATGTGCTGGGAGAACTACACCTTCTTGCAATCTTTTGTAATTGTGGTGACCGTAATGTGTGTGTGTGTATAGTTGTGGGGGTATTTTTCTGGAAAGCTCGCTTCCTGCATTTTCAAGGGTTATAAAAATGGGAATCATTTTTATTGGCAAGCCACTGGAATACTGCTGAGACAAATGGAAACTTGGAGATAAGGATCCTCCGAGGTGAAAACATACAGCTGTTGGGAATTGCCAGAGATTCTGACCAATAAAGGAAGTCACTGTTTTTCCAGGCCTGAAGTGAATTATTGGCCGAGACGGGTGTTGTATATTTATGTAAGCCTGCAGCAGGGAGTTTAAGCGCCTGTATATTGCTGAAAGAGCATCATTCACATTCAAGCTAAGACAAAAGGTGGAAATGAAGTAACATCCTGAGTGGAGAAAGGCTCACGACAGTATAATAACATTTCAGAAAGGGGGGCCGTGTGCTCGGCCGTGGGTAGGCCTCTGAATGAGGAAATGATCAAGATGCCTTGTCAGGCTTTTTTTTTTTTTTAAGAGCGAAGCCCAGATATACACACATTCACATTCACAAAGGTTGAGCGTCCTTGGGAAGAATGGCCATTTATCTTGCAGAGAAATGCGTACACAATTACTTGCAAACTTCATCAGTGGAGTAGTAAGCAATAGATCGGTTTGCCAAAAATCTAGGGAAATACATACATCATGACATATATTACAGTTTTGATTGGAGTTATAACTATTCATCAGGCTGATGTGCTTGCTCTGTCCTGCAGGATTAACAAGGGGGTTATTAAAAGCCTAGGAATATCGTGAGCGTCAAAGTGTGTTTCGGGAGGATATGCACTTCCTGATAAAAGAGCTTGACCGTTCTCCTTATTTGTTTGGAGTTTATTTTTCTCCTCCGTGCCCTTTTTTATCACACAGTGATAGATTCTCGAGCAACTGCAGAAGAGTATGATACTAAAGGAAGCTGAGAGCTGGAATCCAGAAATCCAAATTTCCTCCCGAAAGGTTGCAAGGAAAATCAAGGTGCAACCAGAGAATCTGTCCCCTGCGTGGATGTCTGCTGCTATTGTTAATCGTATTAGTTGTTAATAGTTATAATTGCCAAGTCTCGTAATTATTATTTGTGGGTTGGGTTTTATGGATCTTTTCTGATAGTGGAGGTGCTTTCCTGTAAGCAAAAGGAGATTTCCCTGTTTGCAAATCTTCTTTTCTAGGGAAGAAAGGGTGTCTCGAGTACTGATTAAGTAGCAAACTAGCTAAGGCATTTTCTTATAAACATCAGAATGATATTTTTAACAGTATATTTCTCTGTAACTTTAGATACTTTGGAAAACAAAACAACTAGCATTTCCCATTGAAACTTGATCTACTGGGAGTTCTGACAAAATCATTTTAGATGTTTCACGACCATATACATATTTTAAGAAACATCTGTACAACTGGTATATAAGCACTCACTTGCCTTAGGGAGCCATTCTAAGCAGCTCGACTCAGACCCCTGCTCAAGTCTATTCAGTGGGGCTTACTCCCAGGTAAGTCTTCTTAGTACGGCACCGTCAGAATCTCACACAAATTTTATCTTTAAAAAAAATTCCCCATTTTACAAAAAAAATTACAAACATCCCAAATATTTCATACTGCTCTATTTCTTTTTTTTTTCCTTTGTAGATGTTCTTGTATCACAATTTGGCATTATAATCTCTTTGATACAGAAACAAGATTTAATAACCCCAAACTACCTTTATCCGAGCTGATTGATGGAATCCGCTTCCACTTTAGTTAGCTCACCAAAATTACCATCTTTTATACATTAAAAAGGTGGGTATGGAGGGGGGAAAAAAAGTAAAGATCTGCATTAGTCCTTTTAGTCGCAAGGAAATTGCAACGTGCATGCTTGCCGACTAAGCAATTTTTGCCGTCTGCTGGACATCCATCTTATTAATGAGCCTTGTTTATAACCCTAACGCCACATTCCAGTCACCTACCCTGTTTACATCTTTGGCCCCTTTAATTAAGAGAAGAACCAGTTAAAAGAAAGTAAGAAGAAATATTAATACGATCTGATTAATTCAGCTAGCAGGAGGTTATGGGGGACCAAGGTTATTATAACTTATAAAGGCAGCACAAGTAAAGCTGTGTTCATTTGTAATTTTATTAGGCGGAGCAAATTAGCAAGTCCGTGTGGCAGTGACAAAAGACCCCTTCCCTTTCGCACTTACCCCCTGCTGAAAGGGCCAGGAGCCGAAAGTTAGGCCTGATATTAGGCAAATGAAAGCTGATAAATCTCAGAACACGCATCTAATGAGACTCTCCAGATTCAGAGCTGTGCTAATTTGGAAAGATTAGCTAGGCTTTCCCCCCCCCCCCCCCCAGTCTATCTGAAAAGTCCAGTGAACCCAAAGCAGACATTCCAGCAGGGTGAGAGAGAGAGAGAAAAAATAAGATTCACAGATAAAACTGCACAGATCCTGGAAAACTAGAAGATTATGGGTGAAGTCAGAAAATAAATGAGACGGGGTCATATAATATATTATTCTGTATGAGTCAAAAAGGAAGTGGTGCTTATTGTCCCAAGAGCAAAGCGAAATATTATATTGGCTTAGATACGTTCTGTACAGAGCCACCAACTGAAGGGAATTATTACAAATTAGTAGTAATAGCAGTAGTAGTAATAGCAGCAGCATAACAGAACTTATGAGAGTTCACTTCCCTACAGAGACAACCTGGTGGAACTCTGTCTGTAGAAACCCAGGCCCAGCCAGATTTACTATCTTTCCACCAGGGCCGTTTCTACACGGCTTACCTTGTTCCGGAAAACAGCGAAATCTCACACGAAATCATGCGAAATATCGCACAGGAATCTTGCACAAAATCTTGCACAAAATCATGCGAGAAGACGCTGTTCTTGAGTGATAACAGCATCTTCTTGCTAGATTTCGCTGTTCTCCAGGAACATGGTAAGCTATGTGAAAACAGCCCAGGTCTGCAAGACAGAGATGTTCCGCTAGGCAAATGGAGGTTGAGGCAGGTGGGCCAAAACATGGACCTCCTACCAGGGGGTTGGAGTGTTGCCCCTCAGATTGTTGTCATCTGGTAGCTGGCTACCCTGCCCCACAGATGGGTTTTAATGTTGGGTGATGTGACTGATATTTTAATCTATTTATGCAATTTGTTTTTATTGTATTTATTACTGGCTATAATCTGCTCTGAGGCCACATGCAGGGAGAACGGAATAAAATTGAATAAAATAAAATAGAAATAAAAACCACCTGACCCTTAAGCTTGTGGCCTACTTACAAGTTACAATCATCAGAACCAAATATTTGACACACTGTTTTGCTGTGTCCAAACTGCCCAAACATGTTTGCTTATGGGGGAACAATGGATGTCTGTGCTTGCACAGTTAAATACCTCTTTCTTTTCTTCAGCTCTCTTTCCACTGCACCATGTCTCCTGCTGCTACTCCCCATTGGTTAAAGGGCATGTTGTCAAAAGAAAAAAAGAATTGACACTTTGAGAGGAGACTTACTATTTAACTGTTACTATGTACCTTACGGTAGCACCAACCTGTGTCTGCCAAGCTGCCTGGATCTGTATCAGTTCATGCACGTGCATTCTTGCATGGCCTCTTCTTCTCACCCCCCACTCATCTGCCCCCACTCATCTGCACATACAAAAAAAAATGTTTTAAAACTTTTACATACTTTCTCCTGATTTAGAGCCAGAGGAGTTAGCTGTGTTAGTCTGTAGTAGCAACATAGTAAAAGAGTCCAGTAGCAACTTAAAGGACTAACCAACTTAATTGTAGCATAAGCTTTCAAGAATCACAGTTCTCTTCGTCAGATGCATCTGACAATGAGAACTACGATTCTTGGAAGCTTATGCTACAATAAAGTTGGTTAGTCTTTAAGGTGCTACTGGACTCTCCTGATGTATTCATCCCCTCAAAAAATATTTTAGCCCGGCTTTCCTCTTGGCTCCAGGCAACTTAGAGGCAAACCAGTTTGAGTTTGGTGTAGTGGTTAAGAGCCGCAGGACTCTAATCTAGAGAGCCAGCTTTGATTCCCCACTCCTCTGCTTGAAGCCAGCTGGGTCAGTCATAGCTCTCTCAGAGCTCTCTCAGCCCCACCCACCTCACAGGGTGATTGTCAAGAGGAGGATAATAACACACTTTGTAAACTGCTCTGAGTGTGGCATTAAGTTGTTCTGAAGGGCGGTATATAAATTGAAAGTTATTATTATTTTTAAAGTAATTAGCATTAGAAGTTAAAGCAAAAATAAAATTACCAATATACAAAATACCACCCCCCTGAAATGTCTGCTATTCAGAGCCTATCAAAAGCCCTAGAAAACAAACAGGTATTGCAGCACCTTCTAAAGTTCTCCAGTAAGGGGAATCCCTCACCTCTTCATGGAGAGTGGGAGCCAAAATGGAAAAGGCTCTAGTCGATGCCAACCTCATCTCTATAAGTATGGGAACAGCCTGAAAGTGGCCGCCTGAAGGGCATAGTTGGCTTTCTGGCAGTGGTATTTAGAGGCTTACTGGCGCTGCCTCCAGATGTGGACGTTCCCTGTAGACACCACGGTTAGTACATAGTGATGCTCTGATCCTCCATGACCCTTTAGAACCCTTTTAAAGCCATCTCACTCAATATTGGATTCTTGTGTTATGTCTTTGTAAACTTATGTTTATTTACCATACGGCATTGTTTTATGAAATTGTCCTTAATACTGACTACACTACTCTCTCACACTAGTAATCTGCCTTGAGTCTCAGTGGGAAAGGAGGGCCATAAATGACATGAATGAATGATCAAACGAACGAACAAACAAAGGAACGAACAAAACAAACGAATAAAGGAATGAGCGAACGAACGAATGAACAAACGAACGAACAAACAAACAAACTATATTGGCAGCAGTTCCACAATTTAACTATTCATTAAGTAAAGAAATACTTCCCTTTATCCATCATCAATCTATTGTCCTACTTGGGTTTATACTATTCAGATCAGCACCCAATTTTTTTCCAAATTTGGTCCCCATTAATTTATACTAAATGCAAGAGAAAACTAGAGGACAATCCCTTATACTATGAAGACTTCTTTTACTATCCTTCTATTAATCCACATTTCCACTGCCAGTTGAGATATTAAGAAAACAGGAAGGAATAACTAAGTATCCTACACAGGTCTTCTGGTGGCCTCCACTCTGAAAAGTTTGATCGTTTGTTCAATAGAGTATCACTTTACAGATCTGGTTGGTCTCCTGAACAAAACCACCAATCATTGTGTTTAACACAGAGATACAAATGAGTTTTTCTCAATAGGATCAACAATATCCCCAATGTACAGGAGGTGTGGCAATTAGGTTATTGATTTTAGGTAAATGTCTTGTTAATTATGCAGTAGGCTTCACTTCACACATTAATTAACTTACTGCTTTCTGAAATCAATAAGGAACGGCCCATAGGAGGAAATGACATTCTCCTCATGGACATGAAGACTGTAGGGAGAAAAATGTCTCGCATCTCATCTTTTAGTGCAACTCTTCAGAAATTTGCAAGTGCTCCCTTTCAGGAAATGGAATGACATAGAGTAATAAAGATCTTCATTATGCTGAGATTTAACTCAGAGCATATCTAATAAGTGTTTGGCTTTGCACTGGACCTTGAATACTTGCTTTGTGAATCCAGTGGAGATCTTTGATGGATCTCCCAACTCCTCTGATTCCTCAAAACATACAGGACTAGAGGTGGGCATGAACCAGGAAAATTCTGAACCATGCAGTTCATGGTTCATTGTATTTAACAAACCACGAATTTTCATGAAATTTCCCCAGTTCGCAAACTGGTTCGTTTGGTTCATGCAAACGTCACTTCTGGTCATGCAAATGTCATTTCCATGGCAGCAGAAGGTCTATAGAAAACCCCTCCCCCATTGTCTAGGAAGCTGATTGATCGGTGCCAGGCTGTCTGTGGTGACAAACTGAAAAACAAACCAAATTAACTAGCCTAAAGTTCATGGCGGTTCATCAGAAATGGACTCTGATGAACTGCCAGTTCATGAACCACGAACTGGCCCAGTTCGTAATAAACTTTGGTTCATATTTTGGTTTGTGCCCGCCTCTAGTTCAGACCAGTATTCCATGGCTGAATTTTGTCATTTCTGTTTTAATCTTGGGTGCATTGCCAAATCAAATACAGTCAAACCTCCACCAAAGTACACACGACTCATTTTAGAGCCATCACAGAAAATTAGACCAAAGAGAAATTGAAATCAATTTAAAGATTTTTCTTGTGCAACTGAAGGATTTCAAAAAAATCTGAATGGTTTTTGACTAAGATAGAGACATGTTAGAGTGAGCACGTCAACAATTGCACACATTTCTATTGGGATTCACTGAAATCAAAATTCAAAGAGTCTTTTCCCAGGAATTCTGACTGGATCCAAAGGAGTTTTGCTAAGACTGGCAAATGCTGGGGGGGGGGGGGGGGAGCGGGTCTGATCTTCTTCTATATGATTAATTAAGATAGAGGGATGATGCTCTCTCTGTTGGTCCTGTATTTCAGAGACTATGCAAGTTGCACTCAAAGATAAGGTCTTCTCCAAGGGGATGCATTGTGGTGGAAGTCCTTCCCTACAGATGCTCACCTTTTCAGTATTTAGGTGTAAAATGAAGATCATCTCATTCACTCAAACATTTACCTGTTAAGTCTGATGTTTTGCTGTTGCTCTTTTAAAGGAATCACGTTGAATTGAGTTGGTCACTGTTGGTTTTTGATGGTTGGTATTATTTTTTTAGCTGTTATCCACAATGGAAATTCTAATGTAAGGCTGGAAATACCCACACAGAGTTATGGGTGATGACAATTTTTTTTAAAAAAACCCTCCAAAAATTGTTTTCCCTGATTGATGGCAAAATAGATGCCTTGGTTTTATGTCAGAAAATCCAAAGCTTAGTACTTTCTTGAACGATTTCTGCAACTACGTTAGATCGGCAAGAAACACCTGAGACAACTAGGTTCCCTTTGCCAGAGATAGGCCTTCAGCAAGATGGGCTGTGTGATTTGAATGAATTTAAACCTATCCCACTGAAGTCACATTTAACCCTTATTTCATAGCAGCAGTAAGATACGATCCAATCCAAAAGAAATGGAACAAAAATGGATTTCATGAGGATTGAAGCTTTCCACACTCCTTTTTTGAAGTAAAAATATAATTTAGGTTGAAGTAATAAGAACATTAGAACATAAAAAAGAATCCAGCTAGATCAGACCATCTAATACAGCATCCTGTTTTATACCAATAAACAGGCCATATAGGCCAAGGTTTCCACTTAGCATTGATATTTAGAGGTAATCTGCCTCTCAACATGGAGGTTCTCTTTAGTCATCTTGGCTATTAACCATAGATGGCTCTGTCCTCCCATGAATCTGTCTAACCCCACCTTTTAAGCCATTCATGTTTGTGACCATATATATGAATCAACATGATATCATGCAGAGTGAAGTGTGATACAGGGAGATGGTAATTGACAGAAGCAGGAGAGAGAATAAGAAAGTAGAAAAGTAGAGAGAAGTTCTAAACTAAACCATAGGACATTAATATACACAGACAGGCTTGTCATTTTCCTGCCAGGGGTAGGTGACCCCCCAGTCCCTGCCTCCCATTTCCTGCCCCCTTTCCTACAGCCGTCAAGAGAAAAACAATGAAAATAAAGTCACCGTCAGGGGATGGCATGAGGTAAACCTGGAAGTGATGCCAGTCTGCTCTAGGAATTCTAGAGACGTGAGATGCCACTTCTGGATTTTCTCTGGAAGTGACATCATACCATCAGCAATGTCACTCCCATGTTTCCACCCACACCTGGACTCCCATTGGTTGCCAGACTCTGGGAGGAACCCTACATGAAGGCCTCTCCTGGAAGAAGTTATAGCCAGGTCAAGTAGGGTTGCCGACTCTGGATTGGGAAGTACCTGGAGATTTCAGGGCAGAGCCTGTGGAGGATGAAGTTTGGGGAGGGAGCTCAGAACAGATGTGATGCCATACAGCCCAGCCTCTGAAGTTTCCATTTTCTTCAGGAGAACTGATCTCCGTAGTCTAGAGATAAGTTGAAATTCTGGGACAACTTAGTCTCCACCTGGTGGTTGGTAACCTTAGTTCAGCCAACCTGACCTCAGTCAACCAGTGGTCTGCCTGGGGATGGGACCATGATGGAGTCAAAAGACAACAGTACTTCCTTCCACTTTCCAGCCAAGATGGCTGACAAAAGGGAACTAATATTTTGTAGAACTTTGCAACCCCAGTGAACACCACTGATCAGTCTGGGGTCTTTGTAGGTTACAGTAATCCTTTGTAGGTTACAGTAATCCTTTAAAAAGTTCGTTATTATTAGATTGTCTCAAAATTCTGATTGTTTTCATGATAGAAGTCTTAATCCCATGGTTAAAAGCCATTAAGTTGGTCTAGGTCATTATAGACACTTTACGTCTTTGTTACTAGGAGGTGATTTATATGTTAGTGATGATAGTAGAGGAGGAATCGTTCTCAGAGGAGGAAAAACAATACTTTAATTTTTGTTCTTTTAAACTTTTTTTAAAAAGAGAGAAAACACAACACCCTGTAATAAAATGGTACAAGTTTGAAAGCAGTTCACATTGATGTTTACATGAAAGCCCTGTTATACATAATTTTCCAAAGCTGTTTTCAATCATGCAAATGATTTTTTTCCTTTTGCAATATGCTAATGCAATCTGATTTATTTCAGTTGTAAAAGTTAATTACAATGTGTTTGTGAGTCCCTAAAGATGATGTATTAAATGTTTATAACCAGGATTATTAAAATGTCCTGTCTCGATTACAGTGCTTCTCTTTCAAACACTAGAACTAATTGTAGCCTTAAATCACAACAACCTCGCCATTAAAATTAACACAAGGGCAACATTGCATAATTTTAATTAATTTTAATTTGGCCAAAGCAAATTAATTTTTGTTTTCTAGAAGGACAGCTCAACTAGGCTGTAGCCCATTATGGATGAACACAGAGTTCACCAAGTTATCTCCCCTTTCCCCACCCACCAACATCTTTATCTCTTAATGATTCCACCAAGTGCATATTTATTGTTTTAGTTTCTCATACTGAGTCCAGTTTTGCTGCAGTCATTTTCATATTTGGAAGCCATCTGACTATAACAAGTAAAGATTATGAAATAGTAAAAGAATGTATGTGACTAGAGAGGGGAACAAACCAGGAAAATGCCAAACCATGTGGTTTGTGGTTCATCGTATTTCACGAACCACGAATTTTCACTAACTTTCCCTGGTTTGTGAACCGGTTCATTTGGTTCGTGAAAACGCCACTTCCAGGGCAGCAGAAGGTCTGCAGAAAGCCCATCCCCCCATCGCCTAGGAAACTGATTGATCGGTGCCAGGCTGTCTGCAGTGATGAACCAAATGAACCGGCCTAAAATTCGTGGCGGTTCGTCAGAAATAGGCTCTGATGAACCACTGGTTTACAAACCACGAACCAGCCCAGTCCGTGACGAACTTTGGTTCGTGTTTCAGTTCGTGCTCATCTCTATATGTGACACTTATTTAGATATGTACACCCCACTTTTGTCCCCAAGGGAGACCCAAAACAGCTTACAATGTCATTCTCCCTTCCTCCATTTTGTCCTCACAACAAGCCTGTGAAGGAGATCTGAAAGAGAGTGACTGGCTGAAGGTCACCATGAACAGAACGGGGATTTGAACCTGGATCTCCCAGAGCCTGCTTCAATGATCTAACCACTATAAAGCACTGCCTCTTTCCGATATCTTTTTCGCACAAGATGACTTGGGCAAATTCTCAAAACTGTATCACTGATATGAGTTCCAGCGACAGGAATGGATCTTGTTAATTCTCCATACATGTATTCATGTCTCATCAGCCCCCATTACTTCCGAGAAGCTGCACTTCTTGGCATTCCTTCTGAGCAGTTACAATATTTGTAAATATCTCATAGAAGATTAGCCAACGGTTGATCTTGGGCCCAGGGGTCACCAGGGATCAGAGAAATACCAAAGGGCAAATTGCATCACTTACAACTTATTCAACAAAATGTACCACTCAGTACAACATCACATGCATTGTATGCACTGCAATCAACAATGGATAAGAAGAAGGCATGAAAATGGATGGACAGGACAAGGGCCTGCATTTCCTGGCTCTTGAGCACTGAGTGTACATGTGTAAGCTCCTTTTCTCCCCATGATCAGAAATCTTTGATCAGCACTAGGGTTGGCATGTTGAACGTGGCAACCAGCAGGAGTGTTAAGAGTGGGAAAATGGGGTATCAAGAGACATTGGCTAACTCAAGATGTCACTTCCAGGAAAAACCTGGAAGCGACATAGGGTAGCTCTAGGAATTGCCAGAAACAGCGATTCCAGAGCTACCCTTAATCACTTCCAGGTTTTACCAAGAAGTGACGTTGTGACGTAGCTGCTGTTGCTTTGCCACCCCCCCCCCCCCACCATTACTCACAGCAACAGCAGACAAAAGAGGCTGCTGGAGGGAGGTCTTCCACCACAGCATGAGGCTTGGTAGCCCTATGGTCACAAAGAGGGAGAGTACACATGTTTACTTCCTATGTGCATAGATTTTGTGCTCATAAATCCGTATTCGTGCGTAGGTGGAAGGACCAAGCAAACATATCCATGCTCGTTCTCCTCCTAGGTGGCTAATTCCAACACCTATCATGATGTGTGTAAAGGCCTTCTTTTAGAAAGAAAGGTGTTCTTTTGTTGTTTTTAGGCCCGATCCCTGTAACACACCAGAACCAAAATAGCCTCAAAACCTGAAAGGAAGACTTGCAGCACTATTGATTATGTCTGGCCCCTGCCAATCAATCAACCACACTGTCTATTGATTACATTTCAGATTAAACTGATTAGAGATTGCAACCCTAATATAAATGGTTCCCCCCCCCCAAATTAAAGGGCCTTCCCTTTGCATATTGTCATTTTGTAAGTTTATTAAACATGTATGTGAGTGTGTGTGCCTTAAAGAGCAGCCTATATACTTCCCCATCCACACAGTCCTGATTCAAAGGAAAGGGAAGAGATTAATGGAGCTGCAGCTTGGTATGGACTCACAATGACTAGGGTGATAAATCTCACTTGGAACAAACATGCCAGTAAAGAGAAAGACATCTTCCAGGACCGCTTGCTTTCTCCTTCCACACCCCACCATTGAGCAGATGAATTGTCCTGGGAGCACTATGGCTGCAAGGCTGGGAAGGGGAGGAAATAGGCTTGCCAACCTCCCGATGGGACCTGGAGTTCTCCTGGAATTCCAACTGATCTCCAGACTTCACAGATCAGTTCCTCTGGAGGACGTGGCAGCTTTGGAGGATGGACACCATGGCGTCATATGCCTGCTGAGCTCTCTCCCTTCCCCAAACTCCATCCTCCCCAGGTTTAACCCCCCCCCCTCTAAAAAAAAATCTCTAGGAATTTCCTGACATGCAGTTGACAAAACTAGGAGGAAGAGCAGAGGGAAGAAATGCAAAGGAAGAAAGATCAGAAAGGAAAAAAATACAAGATGATGTCATTTACCCTTTTCCTCAACTCTCTGGAAGAAAGCTCATTTCTCCTTTTTGAAGATCAGGGCCAAAGAGGGATATTTTTGGCAGGTTCAGCAACTCCCAAAGGCCAACTTCAGACCTTTCATGTTTTGTAAACAAGGCATGAGCAATGAATAGGGTTCCCAGCTCCCTATCCCTTCCCAGCAGGAGATGGGGGACCTGGGATTTACCCTCCAAGGCCTGCTTGTGCATGCTTTCTATGCGTGAGCTCCTGGAGAGGTGTGATGACATAATTTCCAGGAAGTGATGTCATCATGCCTGCCACAGATGTGCTCCTGTGCTTTGCACAAGGCTAATTATGGCATGTTTGAGGTCAAAATTGGCCCCAATGAAGCGCCGGAGCATGCCCACGGCCAGTGCAACTATGTCACTTCAGGAAGTGACATCATTTCAACGCCCCCCAGAAGCATTTCAGGTGTTCACTTTCCTGGATTGCCTACCAGTGGGCAATCTCTGGGGGGGGGAGGTTGCCCCCTCCCACCCATCACCAGTGATCAGCGGGCAACCCAACAAATCCCTGGGAGATTGCCCACCACCAGCAGGCAAATAGTAAGCCTAGCAATGAACACTTCTTCTTTTGGTAAATTTTGACCAAATGTTTGGGTATAACATGGCTCAGTGGTAGAGCTTCTGATTTGTAGGCAGAAGGTCCTAGGTTCAATCCCGATTATCTCCAGTTAAAAGGATTAGGACATAGATTATGTTAAAGGCCTCCACCTGAGACCCTGGAGGGCTACTGCCAGTAAGAGCAGACAACGCTAACTTTTAAGAACCAGTCTGACTCGGTAACAGGCAGCTACATTCAGGGGTATAAATAACAGATGGATTACTCTCCAAAGCCTCATCCTTTACTTCTCTAAGCCTCCACATTTGGACTAAGCAAGCAGGACTAGGCAGCAGAGTTCTAATATTCAAAACCATCTGCTCCCCCCCATACGAAGTCACAGTATGGCATCAACTGCGCCTCCACTCCTGTCTTGTTATAGAGTGATTCCGCACACGTTGGATAATGCACTTCCAATCTTCTTTATAGATCATTTTGAATGGATTTTTTTGTGTGCGGAACAAAAAATCCACCTCAAACGATTAATAAAGTGCATTGAAAGTGCATAATCCAACGTGTGCGGAATCAGCCAATGTGTGGAACAAAAAATCCACTTCCAAAGGATTGCTAAAGTGCATTGAAAGTGCATTATCCAACGTGTGCAGAATCAGCCATTGTGTGGTTGGAAAGAATGGTGGGGGCTGCCATCTTGAGACTCTGATTGTATATACATTTGTTTTGATTTTAAATGTATTTAAATGTTTTATTGTATTATTTATATTATTGTAACCCACCCTAAGCTTGCCAGTGGGCAGGGAGGACTAAAAATCGAATTAATAAATAAATAAAATAAGAGAGACCCAATTTGAAGAGCCAGATTTTCTAGAGTGGCTCTGAGTTTGCTAATCCATATTGTTCAACATGGAGGAACACTTGCTTGAGAAGATGTTTATTTATTCATGTATTGTCTCTTTAAAAAACAGCAGCAACAATCCTACAAAGTATTGGCCTGTACAAAACCCTACAAAATAAATTCCTGTCAATTCTGCGTAAAATTCAGGGTAAGGTAAATGGATGTGATCGTTTTCATTTCTTTCTGGATTCTGTGTGTTGTCATACCCTCCCCTCATTTTTGTCAGTCATTGAAGATTCCTCTGTTTCTCTGGGACTTTTCATACTCACACATCATTTTTACATTTCATGTCATTTATACATTATACACAGTTTACACACAATTGACCATTGACCAATAACATTGAAAAATGCATTGAATTTTGGCATGGAAACATTCAGAATGAAGAAAGAAATTGGCATGAAAATAAAAGACTCAGGAGGGAGCAATAAAACCAAAACGGAGATATTCAAATAGGACCAGACAGCTTTCGACATTCTATCACAACTCTAACTCAGGGACAATCCTTATCCTTCCCCTTCAAAGTCTGCAACATCTGTCATTCATATACCAATACAGGCAGCCAAAAAAACTGTCAGCATTTGGTTAGAGGGTCAGACTATGATCTGGGAGATCCAGGTTCAAATCCCCAGTCTACCAGGGATGTTTACTGAGTGACCTTGGGTCAATTACAAACTCTCAGTCTAACTTACTTCATAGTTGTTTTTTCCAGAATAAAATGAAGGAGAGGAAAGCAATGTAAACCAAGGTATAGATGAAGTAAATGAACAAATAAAGGCTGCAACCTCTGCTTCAAGGCCCTCCCATCACCTCAAATTTCCCATTTCTTTCCTCTCACATACAGCCTAAGATAATAGCAAAGGGATAGCCGTGTTAGTCTGTAACAGCAAACTAAATCAAAAGTCCAGTGGCACCTGAAAGACAAACCACATTTATTTCAATATGAGCTTTCGGTGAGTCACAGCTCACTTCCTCAGATATGTGACTTCCTTGGATATGTTCCATATCTGATTATGTGAGCAGTGACTCACATTGAAATGAATGAGCTTAGTCTTTAAAGAGCCACTGGATTTTGTTTTGTGTAACTTAAAATCTTATCTGCTATGACCTGGACAGTCCAAGCTAACCTGAACTCATCAGATCTCAGAAGATAAACAGGGACAGCTCCGACGAACCTCTGGTTCACAAACCAAAAAAACCGACTGGTTCGTGAAGAACTTTGGTTCTTATTTTGGTTCGTGCCCATCTCTAATCAGGATCACTGCCAGGAGACTGGCAATGGCAAACCACTTCTGAAAGTCTCTTGCCTTGAAAACCCTCTGGGGTTGCCCTAAGTTGGCTGTGATTTGATGGCATCTTACACACATATGCACAAGATCAGATCCATCTAACATCTGGTTTAGCTGCAGCTGGCAGTTTCTGCCATTAATTAGCTTCTCCCCTTTTTGCATTCCAGTGTAAAAAGGTAACCATGGTGTGACTGCATCAACTCAATCAGACCCTCTGTTTATCAAAGTCCATCTAGTCTCCTCTGAACAGAAGTGCCTCTCCAAGGTCTCAGGAAGAGGAATGCCACATCACCTACTACTAAGGTTACCAATATCCAGGTGGGGCCCAGAGATCTCCTGCAATTACAACTCATCTACAAGAATTCCCCAACCTGAAGTTGGCAGGGCTACCGATTAACTAATCCTTTTAACTGGAGATGCTGGAGAATGAACTTGGGAACTTCTGCATGCAAAGCAGAGGTTCTACCACTGAGAGCCAAACTACAAGTGATGTCTTACACAGGTTGGACACTTGTCAGCTTATCTCAAGTTTTGATGGGAAATGTAGGTGTCCTGGTTTTACAGCTTGGCTCTCCATTACAGCTGCAAGACCAGGATGCCTACATTTCCCATCAAAACTTGAGGGAAGCTATGAACTTTAGGCATTTGTTTGTTTAGGACAGTTCATTTGTTTGTTTGTTTGTTTTTCGGTTTGTCACTGCAGACAGCCAATCCTAGGCAATGAGGGGAAGGGGCTTTCTGCAGACCTTCTGCTGCCCCAGAAGCGACGTTTTCATGAACCAAACAAACTGGTTCAAGAACCAGGGCAAGTTTGTGAAAGTTCATGGTTCGTGGTTCATGAAAGGCAATGAACCATGAACTGCATGGTTCAGTATTTTCCTAGTTCGTACCCATCTCTAGTCAGGGTCGTTGTGGTATTTTATTAGTGTTCAAATCTACCCACATTAGTAATATATCACACTGTTTGCAACACACCTTTTTTGCAGCTTTTATTATAAATAGGTTGTAGCTGTTACAATGGTATCTCAACACAACAATATTTCAGTTCTATTTTAATTTTTTTTCCCCCTAAAAACCTCCTGGCAGCAGGGAAGGAAATGGTTGCTGTGGGGCCCGGGCCAGGAAGAATCCAAATTTCCCAACCCGCACACCAGCCATCCAGGCTTTACTGTTGTCTTTCCCAAAACTTTGGCACACAGCAATGAAGAGGAAGGGGACCTAAGAAACAAAGTTGTGGAAAACTACATATGCCGTGTTTGTGTATGCTGTCAAGTATCAAGGGTATCAAGGCAAGAGACACTCAGAGGGGGTTTTGCCACTGCCTGCCTCTGTGTATATCAACCCTGGTCTTTCTTGACAGTCTCCCATCCAAATACTGACCAGGGAAAACCCTGCTTAACTTCTGAGATCTGTCACGTTCAGGCTATGTAGACCATCCAGGTCAGAGGGTGCTGGACATGCTGAAATATTCAGAAATAAAAACTACAAACAAAGAAAGTCTTTGAAAATACCTGGTCATCCAAAATCAAGGGAAAGATGTGCATCAAGAGAATTTAGGGGCCGGACTTGAATTGTACCTCCTGGCAAGTTGCCCAAGGCTCGGTTGCCTCGGCCATTTCATGGAGAGCCGTTCTCACATTGCTTATCACCCCCTGTGAGGCCCTGTGAAGGCAGGTATTATATTTAGATAATCGCCCGTGGAACTTTGGTTTTCTTTTCAAATTTAACCTTAAAATGATATTCCCCTTTAAGGAAAGATATTCCCTTTTAGGCTCTTTTTGATGAGAAAAATGTCTGGGTTTGTCTGGCACATAGACAAAGAAGTCTGTAGTTGCTGCAGACCCTTTTTTATCCCCCCCCTCCCACTGGAAGTAACAGTGTAATTAAATTCTGCATTGTTCTCTGATGGGCATTCATGTTAAAGCAAAATATGCAATCAAGGGGCCTTCCTTTTAGCCTAAGGTGCGTGTGACCACGGAGACCTTTCCAATATGGGGTTGTAAAAAGCACTGAGATATTAGATAAGACCATTTTCCAAAGAAGGAGATAAGAAAAAAAAATATGGGAAGGATAGTCATCTTGCCAGTGAAACTAAAGTTCCTAGACAAACATATCTGGTTGTTTGAGTTGCCTTTTGGATCCCGTATCTGTTTTCCTGCATTTCTTTGATCCTAGTTATGATGATTATTGTTGTCACCAAAAATAAAATTGGAAGCCATACTTCAAGAGTGACCTTTCTTCCGTATTAGTGCCTGACCTCACAAGGTTATCGATGTCTTTGTAGCCATTTTCTCCTTCTTCCTGGCACCTTCATTGTGGCGGTAATCTCAGCTCTCTTGCTGTGAATTGTGAGAAGGAACGTCAAAGAAGAAAAAATATGGATTGAAAATCCTAGAATTGTTCTATTAAAAAGTTTCTCATAGGAAATATGCCTCGTGAACTATGCAGGAAGGGGGAAGGGGAAAAAAATATCACCACAGTGTCTAAATGAAATGGGTCTGTTGTCTTGCACATTCTGCAAAGTGAATGTTTGGCACCGAAGACGACATGGACTCTGAAGTCAGGATGAATCACAGCCTAGGAATCTCCACACATGACGTGAGATGAGGATGCGGTCTGTAGTGAGAAGCCAAATGTGCGCTTTCTAAATGAGAGAAAACCAATTCTTGAGATGGCTGTTTGTGGCCAGAGAGAACTATCCCCCTCCTCCCCAACACAAATGCTTCTTTCTATCCATCATTCCCATTTCTGGTTTCTGTCTTGTCACCTCAAATATAAACAGAGCGAGGGAGTTCACCAAGAAAAATGAGGGGGGGGCATTAGAGCAAAAGAGAGGATAAAATGCCATTTCCTGTACATTTTTCCCCACTGTCCACAACGAATGGGAACATTCTAATCAGAAAAACATTTGCATGTGGGTGGATTCCATGTTCCTTGGCACTACCCAAAAGGAAGATAATGGTCAACAAAAGATTCTGGGATATTGTATTTCCTCCTCCCATTCTCATAGATCAAATACGTGTTAGCTTCGTTTGAGCCAAATCAATTCAAAGACTGCAAAAGCATCATTTTTTGTTACTCGGGGTACTTCTAGTCACCTCCTGCCCTCTCCTGTAAACAAAAGACAACTTGAAGAGAAATTCATTTGATTTTGTCACAATCAGTACATGATTACTATTATCCAAAGGAATAACACTTTGCCACAAAGGGGAAAAAAACTTTTCTTACTACCATAATAATAATACTACTGTAAACAGCAGTGGAATATCACCAAGAATTTGAGAGTATGAAAGTTTAGGGGCTCATTAGGAATGACAGGAGGGGAAGCAATTTGGAAACCTCACCAGCCTCAAGAGCTCCTCCTTCGGGATTCTATAAGCTCTCAGAAGGTTCAGCAGACTGATTTCTCCACCCACAGGGACGCCAATTCTAGCCTGGGAAATTCCTGGAGATTAAGGGTGGTGTTTGTGGATGGGGGGAATCTGGAAAGGGATTTCACATAGAATCTACAGCAGGGGTCCCCAACTTTTTTGTGCCTGCAGGCACCTTTGGAATTCTGACACAGTGTGGTGGGCACAGCCACAATCTATTCCAGAAAGAAAACACACACATCTTCCAGAAAAACCTGCAACACAGCAGAAGGAAATTCAAGGAGCAACAAGGACTGGGCTTCTGTGGTTTCCTCACAGCGGCTGAAGCTGCCAATAAAGTGAAGCAGCAATAGAGCCTTTACATTTTCCTTGCCCCAGTCTCCTGTGGCAGCTATTCTTCCCCTCTACCGCTGGGGTGTGTGTATTTATTTAATTAGAAATTGACACAAAATTAAAACACCAATCTTTCAGGTTCTCAAAATTCCCAGCTTTTTTTTTTAAAAAAGTAAGTCTCCATCCTTTTTCATTGTGCAGATATAATTGAAAGGCATATCTCTGCAAAAAAGGGGCAGTATAGACTTGGTTTGGCCATGTGGAGATCCAGGGCAGGGGAAATGGTGCCAATGTGGGTGAGACTAGGAAGTAGAGATAGGCACGAACTGAAATACGAACCAAAGTTCATCACAAACCAGGCTGGTTCGTGGTTCGTGAACCAGCGGTTTGTCAGAGCCCATTTCTGACGAACCACCACAAACTTTAGGGTGGTTCATTTGGTTTGTTTTTTGGTTCGTCATTGCAGACAGCCTGGTGTCAATCAATCAGTTTCCTAGGCAATGGGGGTTGGGCTTTCTACAGACCTTCTGCTGACCCGGAAGTTACTTTCTGCTGACTCGGAAGTAGTGATTTGCTGGTTTGGAAGTGACGTTTTCATGAACCGAATGAACCGGTTTGCGAACTGGGTTTGGGAAACGTGATGAACCATGAACCGCATGGTTCGTTTTTTATCTGGTTCATGTCTATCTCTACTAGGAAGATCTGGTTTTCCTGTCTTCGTGAGTGCCGCACCAAAACATGGGACATTCCCAAAACAATGGCACAATGCGGGCTTGACAAATATCACAGAAAAGATGGGGGGGGGGGACGACTCAGGAAGTCCATGGAAGCACTATGATGCTGTAGGAAGTGAGAAAAGAAGCCACTTCCCATTAGAGTCCAAGCTTGGCCGAACAATTTGTGTAATTGGACCACAATCATAAGTTCCACGTGTGGCCTTCATGTCACCCTTGAATCATTTTGTTATTGGTGGGAATCAGCCCCTGAGTCTTATACAGACTACAACACACACCCAGAGATAGGTGGAGGACAGGGCTGCCAACCTCCAGGTGGGAGCCGGAATTCTGGAATTACAACTGATCTCCAGATGACATTTCCCCTGGAGAAAATAGCAAGTTTAGAGGGTGAACTCTATGGCCTACCATAGAGTCTAAAAGAAACAGAAGCATTTCCTTGGGTATTGCTCCCAAATTTCCAAAACTAGGGTTGGCAACCTTAATGTAGAGATTTCACTAACTGCTTAAATTGGCTTCGATGCCTGTCGGCCAGCTGGTAAAAATGATAGCCAAAAGGCATTCCAAATTGCACCCAAATATTATAGAGTAGTTCCCCTTGTTCCAGAGGTGAACAATATATTCTGATGCCATATGGCCCAATTCATTGTTTGGAAAAAAAAATATTAACGATGAACTATGAAGTCTTAAGGTCTCACTAAGATTCTCTCAGCATTTACCTCACATCCGTTCTTTTTTTAAAAAGAGCAGAAAAGAATGTATTCATGTGTTCTTAATAATATTTTTACTGTACTTGTAACTGCAGGTTGGAAACATATGTTTCCTAGTTGCTCATTCAGAAATATCTGCGATATATTTCAGCGACACTATACTCATTTAACAAAGTATTTCAGCTAAGCGGCACTGTATAATACTATGAGTCAGTACATTTGCTGAAAGAAGAGAATCAATACAGCAGGTTTTTGTGCTTTTTTCTTAGCTTCATCAAAAAGCACAGGTTTTCCTGGTTTGGAGATGAATAATCAAACACATTTTTGGTTCCTGTTCATTACATAAAATTATATTTGTTTGTGCGCGTATTTAAGGGTAAGCTTTCAATTTTCATAGAGGACACATTCAGACTAGGAGAACCTATTGGTGGGTATTTTATCTGTGCTCTTGGTATTTTTGGCATCAATGATTTTGGAGGATATACCAGGTGTTTTGAGGTTGGAGAGCAATTGCAGCATCCTGAAACGCTGAAACAGAATATAAGCAATTCTAGGGCTGACATTCAGGGCTCATTTCGAGGGGGAATGCACAGGAACACAGTTCCCCAAAGAGGTCACATGTCAGGTGGCCCCGCCCACTTGACTCTCGGCCATTTTGGGCCCATTTTGGCCTGGATTGAGGCTGAAAAGGCCCGGATCAGGCCTCTGACAGGTGGTGGATCACTCTCCTGCTCATCAGTGGCCCAATCCTGACCATTCTGGGCCCCTTTTCAGCCATTGCCAGCCTCCTTTTGCCAATTTTGGCCCAATTTTGGCCCTGAATGGCCAGGATTGGGTCCAAAACAGCCAGAATAGGTGATGTCAGGGGGTGTGGCATATGCAGATCAGCTATACCAATGACACACTTCTGGTGAGGCAAGAGGTGTGCCATACGCTAATGAGTTATACTAATGAGTTATACTAATGAGTTCCTCCAGGTCTTTTTCTACGAAATGACCCCTGCTGACATTAGACCACATGAAGCACAAGTAATTCATAGAAGCATGTATTTAAGACAATAGGTAGTACATAAGGCAACATAGTGGTGAAGTCTATGGTCTTTAACTCATTAGCGAAGCATCTGAGATCTCCTCCGTACAATACAAAAGCCTTTCTGAATAATTTGGTTTGGCATCATTTGTGGAAAGCTCGGAGAGTGGGGGTTGTTGTTGTTGTTATTTGTCCACCTTTCTCACTGAGAACCAAGGTGGATTACACCGTTCAAGTGAAATACAATGTAATTAATGCATAGGACATTCACTGAACAAGTACAATAATTAACAGTTAGAACATTCAGTGAAACATACAACAGGGTACAGTAGCAGAGAATTTGAAAATAAGTATAAAGTTGAACATAAGGATGGAATCTGTCTAAAACTGGCATGGTAAGCAACGTGGAAACTCCCTAGTGGCACATATCTGCATCAGCATACAGTATCCAGTAGCATAGCATATAGTCCCTATCCCTAGCAAAGCATCCCTCTTATGACACAGTCCTATAAACTGGGTAGAAAGCCATCCTGAATAATTCAGTTTTGCATAGTTTGTGGAAAGCAAGGAGACTGGGAGCTTTCCTGACCTCCTCAGGAAACCTCCTGTGGCCGGCTGTCGGTTTTGCCCAACCTCAGGGCATTATCCAAAGAAGGCCCTGTCCAGATGAGCAAAGGTACCATGGTGAAACATAGGGGGAGAGACAGTCACATAGATATGAGAGCCTGAGCCATGAAGGGCTTTGAATGTGATAGTAGTAGTAATAAAAAACCTGTGCTTATATACCACTCTTCTAGACAGATTAATACCTCACCCAGAGTGGTGAACTAGTGTTATTATCCCCACAATACAGCTGGGGAGCTGGGCCTGAGAGGAGTGGCTTACCCAAGGCCACCTACTGAGCTCATGGCAGTAGTGGGATTCGAACCAGTGGAGTGCTGATTCTCAGCGGAGCCATGATCATGAATTGAGCCCAATAATTGACAGGAAGCCAATGGAGTAACTGCAAAATGGGAGTGATATGCATGCCCCATCTATTTCCTGAGAGTAAATGAGTCTCTGCATCAACTTTGAGGGGAGACCTATGTAGGGTGCTTTACAGTAGTCTAGTCTTGAAGGCATTGTGGCATGGATCCAGATGACCAGACCAGCCGTGTCAAGGTAAGGAGCCATCTTTCAGGTTAGTCTGAGTTGGGAGAAAGCCTTTTTTGAAGCTGCTTTTATCTGCTTCTGGGCCTAGTATAACCCCTAGGCTCTTATCTGAGTCCACCAGGGTCAAATGAACCCCATCAAAGGTCAGAAACACAATGTCCCTCAAGATCTCTGCTTTTCTGACCAGCATCACCTCCATCAAGTCTGGGTTCAATTTCAGTTTGCTTTCAGTCAATTGATGATAGCTGTCAAGCAGCAACTTAGGAACTCTATGGTATCACTAGGGGATTTGGATAGTGAGATACAGAGCTGACCATCAGCTCCATATTAATGGTATCCAATTCCATAGCTACGAATGAATTCTCCCAAAGGCTTTACATAGAGGTTGAATAACAGGGGGATAATATTGTGCCATTGTTGTTGTTGTTGTTGTTGTTGTTGTTGACTCCAGTTTCTCATTAGGATATCAACTGGCAAAAGTCATGAGCTTTCTCTCTCTGACCTGCCTAAATTGCTGGTTTCCACAAGGGTCCACCAGAGTTGCCAATCTCCAGGTGGAGCCTGGAGATCTCCCAGAATTTCACTTGATCCCCAGATGACAGAGATCAGCTCCCCAGGATAAAATGGTTCCTTTGGAGGGTGGACTCTATGGCATTATAATTTGATGAGGACTTTCCTCAGACTCTATCTCCCCAAATATCCAGGAATTTCCCCACCTGAAATTGGCAACACTTCCTCCATGGTGTAATTTTCTTTCCTGATTATAAAAGCACAATCACAGTGTACAAGTGCTACTAACTGTAGTAAACTGCTAAAACTGGGGTTGGGAAATTACTGGTAATTTGTGGGAGGAGACTGAGGAGAGTAAAGTTTGGGGAGGGGCCTCAGCGGGGTATAATGCCCTAAATAGGTCTCCTTCCAAATCATCAGTTTGCTCCAGGGGAACATCTTCTGGTGTTTGGCAACCTTCGATGAAACAAGAATGTGATATATAGGAGGTCATAAAGGCCTGCTTCCAAGAAGACCTGGAACGCTGCTTCCCAAAAGGCCAGAGACAGCGTCGTCAGGCCCTGCATTTTCCTTCATGTAGCTTTTCCCAAGATCTGTCGTATTTACTTTGCAATGGTCTGGGAGTCCTTGTCTTCTTGTGTGAGAGAACAAAATAAGGGAACAATCATCCCCAAATTAGCAAGGCAATCAGCATGCAAGAGGACCCTCATTTAATAAGTGCTAACTTTTATTTTGCTAATAGGCTTCGAAAACAATAACACCATGTCCACGATAGAATTTGATTAAATTGGCTCGGATGGCTTGGGGAGCCATAATATGATTAAACGTCTAACTGAAAGCTCCGGGATTTTTTAAGCAGCTGATGGACAGATTCCTTCCTCCTTATTCCCCCTGGAGACTGAGTTGGTTAGTAGTGTTAACTATTTCAGAGACTTAGTCCCCTAAAATCCCTACGTGATGATTTATCTGAAGGAACAGTGCCAATCTTTTCTATAAAAATCTGGATGCGCTCTTCCCTGCTGTAAAGTTTACAATTTTTAACATTTAAAAATAAGGACATAGCAGTGTCAATAACTCAAAATGCTTCATAGGGTTGCCAACCTCAAGGTGGGGCCTGGAGAATTATAACTGCCCTCTAGGCCACAGGGATAAATACCTCGAGAAAAAGGCTACTTTGAAAGGTGGACTCTATGGCATTATGCCCTGCTGAGGTCCCTCCTCTCCCCAAATCCTTCCCTCCCCAAGTGCCGCAGCTGTTTCCCAATCCAGAGTTGGCAACCTTATCTCTTGCACCAGCCCTGTAAGTAGGATTGCCAACTCCAATTTGGGAAGTTCCTGCTTTGCTGAGGTCTCTCCCCTCCTCAGGGTCCACCCACCTAAGTAGCCATTTCCTCCAGGGGAATTGATTTCTGTCTTCTGGAGATTAATTGTAATTAATCTGGAGAACAGTGTTGATAACCCAGAATTGCAGGTGGAGGGGGTGAAGCTAAGAATGCCATTAATACGATCAGATCATTTGAACAGGAGATTTCAAGATTCAGTTCTCAGCCTGCTATCCCTTGAAGATTTTTATTAGTCTTCTGTCTACCCGTGACACTCATTTCAGGCACGTATTTTGTAAGTTAGGGAGTCAGTGAATTGTAGTGGTTAGCCTGTCTGACTAGGAGCAGAACTACACAAGACGAGTTACTAGAGTTCTACACGTGTCTGCTTACCTCAAGGTTTGATGGGAAGTGTAGGAAGTGTAGGCGTCCTTGCAGCTTTAAGTTTAACATTTACAGAGCGGCAGGGAGGGGTGGGCAGGCATTGGACTCTTGCTGGGTGCCCCCTTCCCCTATGCTAGGTGTGTGTGTGTGGGGGGGTTTAGGGCCCCTCTCCTGCCCCCTTTTACCCACACAGCAGATAGGGATCCTGGCCGCTGCTAGCTGCTAGCGTGGCTTTGGGTGGGGGGCAGGCGAAGGGGACAGCAGACAGGGCACCCGGAGCATCACTGCATCTCCCCCCCACTTGCCCAGCCCCCGCAGAGTCACTGGGCTATGCAGCTCTGGGCCATACAGTGCAGCTTCGAGCAGAGACTGGGTGAGCGGCGGGGGGGAGATGCAGCAACGCTTCAGGTGCTCTGTCTGCTGACCTCTTCTCCTAGCCCCTGCCCAAAGCTGCACTAGCAGCTAGCAGTGGCCAGGTGCCCTATCTGCTGTGCAAGGAAGGGGGAGCAGGAGAGGGCCCCCAAAATCCCCACTCACACCCAGTGGAGGGGAAGGGGGGCACCGGACAAGAGCTTGACACCTGCACTCTCCTCCCTGCCACTCTGTAAATGTTAAACTTAAAGCTGCAAGGATGCCTACACTTCTTACGCTTCCCATCAAACCCTTAGGTAAGCAGACAAGTGTAGCACTCTAGTAAATCGTCTCGTGTAGTTTGGCTCTAGGATGTAGGAGACCCAAGTTTGAATCCTCACACTGCAATGGAAGCTTACTGGGGGATCTTGGTTCAGTCACACTCTCAGCCTAACTTACCTCAAAGCATTGTTGTAAAGATAAAAGGGAGGAGAGAAGAGTGATGGAAGCCATTTTGGGCCCCCATTGGGAAGAAAGGCAGGAAATGAATAAATAAAACTCAAAATGCACACATAACTCCTTTCCAACTTACATAAAGAAGCTTCTTTATAGGGTTCATCTGTAGAAGACCCTGACTCACCAGAGGTAGGGTTCCAAGTTGCCTGTCAATGGTGGGCAATCTTCCAGGGGTTTGCCCCATTGCCCCCCAGAGATCACCCGCCACTGGCAGGCAACCCCAGAAAGCATGTATTGCGTGCACTTCCAGTGGTGTCTGACATCACTTCCTGAAGTGATGTCATCATGCCAGCCACGTGCGTGCTCTGGTGCATCACTGGAGCCAATTTTGGCCCCAGAATTAGCCCTGCACAAAGCTCGGGTGCATGCCAGTAGCCAGTGTGATGACATCACTTCCTGGAAGTGACATCATCACATGAGCACTGAAAGTACAAAGGGTGTATGCAACAGACACCGCACAGAAGGCACGAGGTAAGTACCAGGTCCCCCCTCCCACCAGAAAAGTATAGAGACCTGGCAACCCTAAGCAGAGGTGATCCAGAGAATGGTCATTCGCAAACATGTAAATAAAGGATGTTCATCTATCACTGTAGTACATTTTTATTTCATCTCTTATTCAACCAGCTCAGAGAATGAAATGGGAGAGGTCAAATGCAGTAATCTGATCACCTCTGAAAGATCGCATACAAGTATGAACAATAGAACGGGAAGGGAGGCATATTGTCCATGATTCCACAACTGGTCTCAGAAGTAGACTCCTCATTTTTTAAAGAAGAGGAGGATCGTGGATACAGAAGACCTCTAATGCGGCCAGATCCTCTTTGCCCTGCCGAGGCTCGGTTAATTCAAGGTTTTAAGCAACGAGGGCAGCAGGGCAAAAGCTCCAGAAGGGGAGACAGCCCTGCATGTCAGAAGCGGTGGAGGGCTGTGAGAGAATCTGTCCCTTCCCAAGCGATCTCTGCCGGCTCTTTCTTTCAAGACTATGCTTCCCCGCTAACATTGCATCTCCCAACACTTGACAAACACACACCCAGGAGTCTCATGTAAAGAGAATCAAGTTCTCTTCGTCAGATGCCTGATCAAAACAGCATCTGACGAAGAGAACTTGATTCTCGAAAGCTTATGCTATAATAAAATTGGTTAGTCTTAAAGGTGCTACTGGACTCTTTTTGATTTTGCTACTACAGACTAACACGGCTAACTCCTCTGGATCTATGATCATGTAAAGAGACTCTCAGATACTTGATTTTTAAAAAAAAAATATAAAGACTCCAGATAATTCTAAATAAAAATATCGCCCTCTATTTGTGTGCATGAACATCTATCCAGCAATAGTAAGATAGCAGTAAAAGAAATCTTTGCTCCCCACAAATGAATTCCCCTCCCTGTGTTACTTCTATCTATTTAGTCCACGTTCCAGCTTTATGTGAAAAATGAGTTTTCTTCTACGAAGGCTAATTCTGCACTTGGAGGGAACACAGATAAAAAATTAAGTAGAATATCAAGACTCAAGTCCTGTAGTACCTTAAAGACCAAAGTAGTAAAGTAAAAAAAAGAAAGTAAAGGAAGTAGTAAAGCAAAGATATAGCCTGAACTCTGAAAATGCCTCAGCTGTAGATAACACCTATAGCTTGTTCTAAGAAAAAACACAGCAGTATAAACAGGAAATCAGAACTGACTTTGAAAAGTCATTTGACTGCTAAACTCTTCATTTAAATAAAAAAAGGACGTCTTTTTTTTCTGTCACGCCTGACCTGAAATGCAAACCAATAATTCAATAATCTTGATCTTCCAGATTTCATTTAAATATCCCATCCTGCATTTTAACCGCTGAGATCTGAGGGAAGCATGTCTTTTATTTCTTTTTTGGTAGAAGAAATAATAAATTCCAACCTTCTTTTTTTTTTAATGACAGAGAAAAGTCATTAAATAAAAAACAAAAAAAAACTCCCCGATATAAACCGGACCAATCTGAATTACAAATGGATTCTTTGTCTCTGGATCAGAAACTAGGGACTAGGACAGTAAGACAGAATGAAATTAAGTACTGTTTAGGTTGATTAATGGCCCACTGCCATCTTAAAGCCAGTCCATCACGAAGAGAAAACAGTTCCGCATCAGTATCTATGCAGCAAAGAGTATCTATGCAGCCTTCACTACCTTACACCCAGCAGGGCAGACATGAGACGGAGTATGGAGCAGTGTATAGAGTATTTTGACTTGATACATATAGCCCAAATCTGCATGCTCTCTGACAGGGGCTCTTGCAAAAGTTTTTTCTTTCTGTCTTGAGCTCCTTTTCAAGATGGAGGTGCTAGCAACTTTTTGCAGGTACTGCCTGTGTTTTCCACAGAACTAGGAACCCAGCTACAATTTTAAAGCTACCTGTGGTGTACAATTTAGAGACATTCCCTTATACGGAACAGTGTTTGGGAACTGCTGGTTTGGGGATGTACCCTGAAACCTTAGACAGAATATGCTCTCAGGGAGGAAACTCCATTGAATGGACCCAGTAAGATTCTGAATAGATCTGCTTAAGGTTGCTCTCTTACAGTGCAATCCTATGGAGAGTTACTCCAGTCTAAGGCCATTGACTTCAATGAGCTTAGACTGGTGTAACTCTGCATAGGATTGCACTGTTAGAGTCTCTCAACATGAGACATCTGACACATGAAGAACATGTGTCAGGATATGCAATGGTTGCAAGGAAGGATAGTTTAAAAAGACAGAGCCAGCAGCAGGACAAAGGTTTTGCTTTACATTGGAGCTGTGTGAAGGAGCTGTGAAATGCCAGAAGGGAAATTTCAGCCCATCATACCCTTTCCAGGTCCAAGCCTTGCTCTGGAAGGCAGCTCCAGCCCATTTCCATTCCTTGCTGCCCTCTGGTTGTGATCCCACACAATTTTAGACTGGAAGGGTGAAATTGACAGAATCTTCCAGGAGGAAAAGATGAAATTAACAAACCTTCCAAGGAGCGATCTCTGTTGGCTCTGTCTTTTAAAACTATGCTTCCCGGCTAACATTGCGTCTTCCTACACTTGACGAACACGTGCTGTGATGTCTCATGTACAGAGGCTCTTGGAGACTGCTGTCCAATACGCTAAAGTTGTTTTAACCCATTCTTCATTCTGGTAGTTTCCTTAAATCTGTGGACTCAGAAATACTTCAGAGTCCTGCACTGGCTTATCATTCCCCCACTGGCGGCAGGGAATTCCCCACAGCTAGCTGGTTAGTGGAGGAAAAATTGGGCAAAATGAGGGTCAACATCAGCAGTGCCCCAATATGCTGAAGTCATTCCTTGTGTGCCTGGAAGTGGCATCAATGTGTTGCCGGGGGTTATTAGGGAATGGTAAACCACAGAGTTTTGCCTAAATACCAGAATGTCCCCAGCATCCCCCAGCAACATGCTAATGTCACTTCCAGGCGCATGGAGATTGACATCAGCACATTACTGGGAATGTCATAAAGTTGCTGGCAAGCCCTCCTGCAACCTGGTAAGTCCCTCTCGCCCCCGGTCCGTTGCTGTGGGATGGAACTTGGTAACTCTGTCAGAACCAAATGATTCAAAGCTCCTTCCTCAACACACTTTTCTAGGTGAGATTTCCAGGTCGGTTCTTTGGGAAGGGAAGATAAAGAAATATGAAAAATGAATAAGTAAATGTCCGAGAAGCAGTCGTTATACTCTTTGCAGTTACATGATCATCACAGTAAAATAGGCATTGCTTACCTATGTTTTAGTCCTGTTTTTCCAAAATTGTAAGGTTCTTTTGCTTGCCAAAGTGCACCAGCAGTTGTCTTGTTTCATCCATACACAGCTTTCTTTTGCAACCAGTCCTTGGCTCACAAAGCAGCTAATGGCCATAAAAATGAAACATAAAATCATAATAAAACCTATTCCCAATTCACTCAAAATGCATAATCTTCACACAGCAAAAAGTAAAACTTATAGAACAGTTCTATACAGGCTTATTGGGAAGTAAATGAGTTTAATGAGACACTCCTAGAAAAGCAAGCATCAGACTGTGCTATTAACCCCTAAAGATCTGGTAAAAATAGGATGATATTCACCAGGCCATAAAACGGAAGGAACTACATGGATGAATTTGGAAAAGGTGGGCTGGTTAACATTAATCGGCTTGAGGTTGGGGTGTGGACATGGTGGAGATCTGCTGTCACAAATATCATGATTTCACTTCCAGGAAAACCCAGAAGCAATGGTGGTAGCTCTAGAAATCTCTGGAAACTCTATGGTTTTACCATCGAATTTTCGGTTTTGCCAAAGAATGTCTGGTGATTCCTTTAAGCTACTGCAGCCACTTTTTGGTTTTCCCTGTAAGTTATGTTATTATTCTTGCAACACTGGTGAGTTTTTTATTCTCTTCACTGCCACCTAGAGTGGCGGCAGACAATGGGAGCTACTGGAGGGGTTGGTGGGCTTACGTAGGATGAGCAAATGTTCCTATTACATTTTTTATATTCATTTATATTTGAACAAGTGATTTTTATCTATCAATTTTTGCTTGTTGATTTAATAGACACATTTGATTACTGTGTGCATGTTTCATGGGTATTATATATCATTTACATTTGTAAGCATGCTGTTTATGTGTATCAAGGTGATTTATCAGTGCATATACATTCTCCCAGAATATGTACATTTAACAGAAAAAATCGGTGCCCACAGAGAGAAAATCGTGCAGAATGGAAGAGTAGTGAGTTCGGTTTACAAGAGAGAGAAGCAAAACAGAAATGTGATTTTTGTCCAGGTCAATTCAAAATCATTGGTATAGCATTCCATAAATGGTTGTCACAACTGAAAAGGTTATACTTCTTTGCTATGGAGCTGGGCTCTTCCAGATGACCTATGCACCTGAGAAATTTGTATTTGTTAACTTACCCTAGTCTCCATTATTTTATCTATTTGAAGAGAAAAGCCAAAAGTTGGCAACTGAAGCTTAGGAAGTGCCTGGAAATATGAGGGTTAGAGTTGCCAGCTCCAGGTTGAAAAATTCTTTGAAATTTTGGGGGTGAAGTTTGGAGAGGGCAGGGTTTGGGGAGTGGAGGGACTTCAGCGGGATATACTGCCATAGAGTCCACCCTCCAAAACACCCATTTTCTCCAGGGGAACTGATCTCTGTGGCCTGGAGATCAATTGTAATTCCAGGAGATCTCCAGCCATCACTTGGAGGCTGGCAACCCTACTGGGAGGTTCTTGGAGAGGGTGGAGTTCTTTTAAGGGAGAGAGCTCAGTGCAGATGTGATAGGATACAGTCTGCCCTCAAAGCTGCCATCTCCTCCAGGGGAACTATGCTGTGTAGTCTGGTGATCAGCTGTAGTTCCGAGAGAACTCCAGGCCCCATCTGAGTGTCGGTAACCCTAACACTCCAGCTCATGAAACTTGAATTTGTTAGAATTCTCTCTAACATAGAAGCTGTATGATTATGAACGGGGTGGGCATGAACCGGGAAAATACTGAACCATGCAGTTCATGGTTCATCACGTTTCACGAACCACGAACTTTCACGAACTTGCCCCAGCTCACAAACTGGTTTGTTTGGTTTGTGAAAACGTCAGTTCCAGGGCAGCAGAAGGACTGTAGAAATCCCCTCTCCCCGTTGCCTAGGAAACTGATTGATTGACACCAGGCTGTCTGCGGTGACGAACCGAAAAAATGAACCAAACGAACCAGGCTAACGTTCGTGGCAGTTTGTCAGATATGGGCTCTGACAAACTGCTGGTTTGTGAACAATGAACCGTCCCAATTCATGATGAATTCTGGTTTGTATTTTGGTTCATGCCCACCTCTAATTATGAACCATACTAGTTAACTGCAAAAAAATTATTTGCTGATAGGGATTAAAGGGGGCATGTGTGCTTTAGTGGCACACAAGTCTCTCCAGAACTAATAAATGTCCTGCACCTACTTAAATTCGGTTTTCTATTATGAAATGCTGATGTGATCCATGAAAATCTTTCTGGCAGTCTTTTTTGCAGCAGTCAAATGTTTTTGTGGAACATATGAGGCCACAGAAGAATGACCAGTGAAAATGTGTTTTTTCTTCATCTTCCCCCTCCTCCACATCTCCAAATAATGAACAGAAGAATATGTGATGTTCCTTGTAATTCCCCACCAGCACCCAACTAATCATGTGAATCTAAACAAACTCCTTTTAGCTTCCCTCACAGGTCTCCCATTTCCCTACCTTGAGTGGGGAATTACCTGCCTCCATCTCCAATTTTCTACCCCAGAGAAATCGAGGAGCAGGAGAAAAAAAATGGCCTCCACATAGAGACGCTCTAAGAACCAGGAATTTAATATCAGTGGTGAAGACCAGAAAGATTATATGAGGCAGCCTAGAGCATCACCCAGAAGTGACATCACATCCTCCCCAAACTCTCCCCTACCGAGACACTGCTTGAGAAACCTCCCAGCATTTGCTGAGGTGGTGTTGGTAACCCTGTTTTGCAGAAGCCACCATATTTACTTGAGGCTTTAACAGGTAGCAATTTTTTGCCATTTTCTGGGCATGCAGCAAGGGTCACTGGGTATGTGAGGGGGGAGTCAATTGTGCATTTCCTGCATTGTGCAGGGGGTTGGACTAGATGACCCTAGAGTTCCCTTCCAACCCTATGATTCTTTGATTCTATGATTTCTCTTCCTTGGAAAATATATCATTTGAAAATGTATACTTCCAATAATTTCTTCCTCCAGGATAGTTACTTATTTTAGTTCAAAGATTTACAACAGGGATACTATTTGCTCTTAGGGGCTTAAGGAGATGAGTTTGCTCATTTTCCCTTTACTAATTTCCCCTTGTTTAATGGGCTGTTTGGGGGTTTTATTTGGAAGAGAGTTCTTTTTTAATTCACAAAGTATTATTGTTCTGCATATTTAAAGCATCCGTCAAGTTTATAGAAACATCTGCCATACATGGGAGTGGCTACCACAGTGTTCTGGATAAGCACTCAACCCATTAATGTCAGTAAGTGTTACAGGAACAAAAATAAGACCATGAGATATTACGAGAAGGGGGAAATTGGGAAATCTCACCACCAGTTTCTCCTTTGAGGATTCTCTCCATACTCTGCCTAGCTTGGACAGGCTGATTTCAACATTCTGTCCCTCCCACAGCATATTTAATCTTCATCATGAGAACGTAAAAAAATAAGTACCATGCAGGATTAGATCAGTAGTCCACTTAGTGGAACAGCCAGCCAGATGCCTTGAAAGGACAACCAACAGGGCCCAGAGGTCATAGCCCTCCCCTGATGTTTCCTTCTATTGTGGGGTTTCAGAAGCTGACTGCCTCTGGATGTGGGAGTTCCCATGGTTACACCGCGGCTAATAGCTATTGATGGACCTCTCCTCCATGTATCTGTCTATCCCCCTTTTAAAGCCATCCAAACTCATGCCCATCCGTGAATTCCAAACCTTAATTACACTTTGAGTAAAGTAATATTTTCATTGGATCATTTTTAGATTTCTTCTGTTTAATTTAAGTCACTTTTTTCTATATCCCCAGGAAATGTGGTAAGTGGGTACAGCCTAGAGATGGGCACGAACCGGAAAAAAAATGAACCACATGTTTCGTGGTTTGTCAAATTTCATGAACCACGAACGCAAACTGGTTCATTTGGTTTGTGAAAACGTCACATCCAGGTCAGAAAATCATCACTTCCAGGTCAGCAGAAGGTCACTTTTGGTTCAGCAGAAGTTCTGCAGGAAGTCCATCCCCTGTTGCCTAGGATACTGCTTGATTGGCACCAGTCTGTCTGTAGTGACAAACCAAAAAATGAACCAAACGAACCAGACTAAAGTTCGTGGCAGTTTGTCAGAAATGGGATCTGATGAACTGCTGGTTCACGAACCACAAAGCGGCCTGGTTCATGCTTAATTTTGGTTCGTATTTTGGTTCATGCCCATCTCTAGTACAGACCCCTTCCTTCCCTGTCAGTGGCCCTTTTTTGCCATAGGAAGCCATTAGAGTTCTATCCATAAGGGGATTCTTCAGGAGTCTAGGTCTCTTTCTTTCCTCTGTAAGCCTGGCTCAGCCACAGGAAGTTTGTATTCAAGGACTGTACTCAATGGTTTACTACTTTGGGAAAAGAAAATAATATGGATCTCCCCAGCTGGTAGAAAGTAACACATTTTGCAAAGCTGCCCAGATTTACTGACTTAGTACCCTGCTTTTCACCTAGAACAGCCCATATTATTGTTGTCGTGCCCTCCATTTTATCATCACAACCCTGTAAGGTTGTAATATACCCAGTGAGGTATATTAGGTTGACTGAGAGTGACTGACACAAGCTCACTTAATGAGGTCCCACGTCAAAGTGCAGATTTGAACCTGTCTCTCTCAGATTAGGTTGCCATTTGCCTGCTATTGACTATCCCCCTCCCTCCTTCAAAAGTGCAGCATGGAGGAAGGGGGGGAGTGACATTGTAAGATGCATTAACATCACTTCTAAGAGAAGAGCAGGAAGTGACATCACTATGCCGAGTGACACTCTAGCAATTCTCCTGATCTCTATAGTCTTTATCACAGAGATTATGGCTATTTCTAGTGTTGCTTGACACCATAATGTCACTTTCACTGGCTCTGAAAAAGTCATTGAGGTGGACAAAGAATGTTCAAGCTTTTCTCTAAGAAGGACTGAGTGAGATGAAAAAGAATTTACAACTTGGGAGGTCTAGGCAAAAGGTGTTTGGGGATATACAGCAGCCTGTCCATGAGTTGATACCTATTATTTCCCAAAGAAGGCCTGCCATTACACACTGAAAAATCATGAACGCGCCAGGGGATCCACCACAGGATGGCAAGACTGAGCAGCAGGTTAATGATAGAGCTTACGGTAAAAAAAACCAGAGGTTAGCGGTCACAAGGAATGTCAATACATCCTGTGACCTCCTAGGAAATTGAAACCTATCTTCAGTGGTATTCAACACAGTTAACTATACCCTCTGCTCAGGTAGAGCAGATGAATGAATATCATATCCTTGCAAGAGGGGGGAAGAAAGAGAAAAGGAAATGACTATTGGTGTTATTGATGCCGTTTCATTTAAAGGTTGTTTCGGAACAAGACAGCAATGTGGGCAGAGATGCATCCTTTGCTCACATGAGTAAGTTGCTTTCAATTACCAGCAGCATAAGAATAATAGGGTACTTACTGATTCTGTAGTACATCGGAAAGTATTTCAAAAGCAAGACGTCAATGATTATGGCAGCTTGCTGACTATCACATACAAAGCCCTTCATGGCCTTGGACCTCCATATCTGAAAGGCTGCCTCTCCTCTTATGCACCACCACAACCACTTTGCTCATCTGAGCTGGCCTCCTGCAGGGACAACCATACAAATGGGCAAAATCAATGCCAGCTCATACGTGGGCGTTCTCTGTTATGGCCCCCAACTTGTTGAATGGCCTGCCAGAGGAGGTCAGGAAAGCTCCCATTTTTTTTTCTCATTCTACAAAACAGAAATGTTTACGAGGGCTTTCTTAGAAAGGTAATAGGGCTATATTATAACAGAAAGTTTCAGGAGGACGCTTTAATAAAAGGAGTGGGACTGTGGACTAATACTACTATGTATGGTATGTTTTATATGTTTGCTGTAATGTATTATCCTGCTCTTGCTGCATTCTTTCCCACTTATGCAATGCCATTTTCTGCATTCTTTAACGCATCATGCTTAATACTTCTGCTTTGTTTCAATTTTTCCCCCTATCATATTGCTTGTTAGATGCACCATCCTGTGTATTGCATAACTTGCACTATGCAATTGCCCTGGAGTTTCAGTGAAAAAGGCAGGATGTAAATAATGTTAACAAATAAACAAACAAGGCAGACCATTAAAATGCTCCTTCCTTCCTTCCTTCCTTCCTTCCTTCCTTCCTTCCTTCCTTCCTTCCTTCCTTCCTTCCTTCCTTGCATCCATGTGACATTGCCCTCTGAAGGTACCATTATGCAAATGGGTAAGTTCGGAAACTGCCTGTTTGTGTGCCTTTTCAGTGGTGGCTCCCGCTTTGCGAAACAGCTTGCCTGGGGAACCTGGGAAGGCTCTCACACTTATTTTTTCTTGCAGAATGTGCGAAACAGAAATGTTCAGAAGGGCATTGTATCAAGGGATTAGGATTGTAGTACACCGCAATAATACAGGAAGTCACTTTTCTAAAGAAATAGATTAATATTTCTTCGTGAAGTTTATTGTATGTATCACCTTGCTTTGCATTGTCTTCTGTTTTTGTAATAGTCTTTTGGCATTATGGTATTTCATACCATAGACAGTGATCTAAAAAAAATATGCAGGGAAGCTTGCAGCCAATGGAGGAAAATTCCTGGGTGGATGCTCTGCTGCCACTGTGAATCCTTCTTCCTTTGAGCAGGGATGAATGCAAAACCGAGCATTCTCGTCGTATGGAAGCAGCCCAGGTCAATGTATTGTCGAAGGCTTTCACGGCCGGAGAACGATGGTTGTTGTGGGTTTTCCGGGCTGTATTGCTGTGGTCTTGGCATTGTAGTTCCTGACGTTTCGCCAGCAGCTGTGGCTGGCATCTTCAGAGGTGTAGCACCGAAAGACACCAATCCATATGCAAAAGAACCTCCTCAGGATACAGTGAAGCCTCCCGCCATTAGCATTCCACACCCTGGGAAACTCTTACAGGATGACTCAGCTCAACCCCACCCCTCCTGAGTAGATACAAATGACCTGCCAACATCTTTTCCACACTGTGACACTGAGAGGTCTCTGTCTTTTGGTGCTACACCTCTGAAGATGCCAGCCACAGCTGCTGGCGAAACGTCAGGAACTACAATGCCAAGACCACAGCAATACAGCCCGGAAAACCCACAACAACCAACCCAGGGCCGATTCCAGACGGTCCCCCGCCTCGCGAAACATCGCGCGTCGTCGCGCGTCGTTGCGCAGAAAACGCGAAATATCGTGTTTTCTCGCACGAGTTTTGCGCGACATCACGCAAAACTCGCACGAGAAAACGCGATATTTCGCGTTTTCTGCGCACAGACGTGCGACGACGCGCGACGTTTCGCGAGGCAGGGGGCCGTCTGGAATCGGCCCAGGTCAAGTTCACAAATTTCTCGAATGAGGGTAGTTAAATCTTAGATCACAGGGTTATTTTCCCTCTTTCATTTTGCAGCTGAAAAGCAACACAGAAGCAGAGAAAACACTTAAACATTTAGATCAGCATGAAGCTTTAGACTTAATGGGACAAGCACTGATTTCATAGGGCGGTAGAGGGGGCCTATTCTCCTAATTTTCATTCCTTTGGTCACCTTGTTTCATGAATCTAAACATTTTACAGTGGAGATGCATCTCCCTTCTTTTGCAACATTTTCTCTCTCCCCAGCCTCTGCACCACGTGACGCCGCTCCTAAGGAATGAATGAGAATGATCAGGAAGTGTGGATAGGTTCCTTGCCCCTGAGGAAGTCATTGATGAAAGCTAAGACTAGAGATGGGCATGAACAGAAATATGAACTTTAAAAAGCCACGAACAGCCCAATCAGCTGTTCGCAAACAAGCTGTTCATGAGGCCCCATTCTAAACAAACAGATGGTCATTCCAAGCCTCATTCCTTGCTGTTCATTGCTGTTTGTCAAGCCAGACAATCTGGCACCTGCAATCAATTCCCTTGGCAACCGGAGACAGGGACTGCCTGAACTCTATCTGAACTCCTGCTGTTGCCCTGGAAACCCCAATCTAAGCCCAATTTAGCTTGATAGGCAGGTCTTCCTTTCAAGTGTGGAGCTCCAAATTTGTTACAATGAAGCAAAGAGCTGGGGGGAGGGTTGCTGTTGGCATTTTGAGAGAGAGACAGGGAGAGTGCATTGGAGCTTGAATTTTCTTTGTGTGTGGTGGGATAGGGATCTACTCCTTCAAGTTCCAGGGCTGCTGCCAGGCTCTGGGCCAAGCTATTATTTATTACTGGTACCTTTCCTGCTGCCTGCTCAGGTAAGGTTTCTGGGAGTGTTGCGGTAGGGATCTACCCCTTCAAGTTCCAGGGCTTCTGCCAGGCTCTGGGGCCAAGCTATTATTTATTATTGGTACCTTTCCTGCTGCCTGCTCAGGTAGGGTACCTGTGCATGGTGCAGTAGGGATCTTGATGGCTGGAGGAGAGCCTGCTGGCCCCCACGAACAACGTACAACAAACATGTCCGTGAACAGGTCATGTTCGTCAATGTTAATTGTTCGTGGATGGCAACGAACAATGAACACCATGTTCATTTTTTTTTCTGTTCGTGCCCATGTCTAGCTGAGACACACAAGCCGACCCCAGTTTGAGCAGGGCACAGACGAGTTTGGACTCCTTCCCCCATCCATGATGCTTTCTACAGAGAGAATAAACAGACTCATTGAATTCACTTTACCCTGTTGCTACTTACCTGCCTTGTTGCATCTTACATGGAGCTTCTTGCTGACTGAGTTAGAAGGGATTTTAAAGACTGTTTCCCTGAAGATATACATTTGTACAGTCAGTTGTATAGATTGTATTTTTGTATGTCACGTGAGTTATCAGCTGTTTGTATTTGTGAATTGATGCTATTTATTGGTGTATATATATATATACACACACACATATATGTCTATTTTTCTATGTAATTTTGATGAAATTATATTTATTTAGGTTTCAGAATATATAGCACTCTGTATAAGCACTTAGTCACTTTAAGAGTAAATGTTAAAAAAAATGTACATTTAGAGGTGGCTTCATTGTGTACTCTTGTGGAACAGGGCACATCAACAGAAAAGCACATTAAAAGTGTTTTGGTTTTTTATGTATGTGCGAATAAACGAATGGAAAAGTAAAGGAGCTCGCCTAGAGAACAGTTGCAGAATGCAAAGAGTAGCCTGTAGTTTTTGGATGCATTTTCACAGCAATCCCGTTGCTCATTTCTCTCCAGCTGTCTGTGATAAAAGTTCATATGCAGTTTCAAGTATGATTATAAGAGGTTATGCGAGCAAAACCAGGCAGCCAGGATGCTGGGAGCAAGCCGTTCTCCCTACACTTGTTATGGTCCCAGACTTTCAACATTTTGTAGACAAAATAAGGTTCTTTCATTAAAACGGGATTTATTTGTGGTTCAATAGCCCGGGGGCTGCAGAAAACAGGGTATCCCACCACTGGGTCAAACACAGCCTTGAGCCTTTGCCATTTAATTATATAGTTTCTGACACCTAACCAGACTTGTTCTTTTAATTTTTTTTTTAAAAAAATCCAGAGAAATGACGTAATTGCAACAAGAAATTCCTATCCCAGATGGAAGAAGTATAAACAGTCACATGTCAGAGAATCTGGATTCGCATTCTGGCCCGATCAGGGGGAACGGAACCACACTATTGCTGAATTTTATTGGTAATGGAATTAGAAATTATTAATCCAAATAGAGATTTGGTCATATATATGTGTGGGTTTTCCTTTTCTGCCTTATTCAGAAACAGTCACTATAACTCTTTTTTTCTTGTAAGAACAGGAATCAAATTATCATATATTGAAGCGTTATTTCACTGAAGAAACCACTTCTAACTTCATAGGAACATGGACTTACTGTTCCAAACCTGTAAGTATGAGAATGGTAGATAAGAACATTATCTTGTAAGGGAGAGGATCAGATTTTGGGGGAGGAAGTCCTTCAGGTAAGAAATTATTACAGGGACAGAGGAAGAAATAAGCTTGAGAGTCCTTTATCAGGTGACTTTGTCAAGTAAGCCAAGCCACATGCTTATATCCTTTTTTTTTTAATGACCATCCAGTTCTTGGATAGCATCAACATACCTTTATAGTCCTTTCCATTGGGGTTGGGCTGTGGTACAGTGGTGTCTGCTTGCGTGCATAAATCCCAGGTTTTTTTTTAAAAAAATGTTATTAATAGATGTGTCTATATACAGCTCACAGATTTTAGACAATAGAATGTTATATAAAATGAAAAAAAATAAGGTAGAAGTTTTAAGGTAAAAGGCAAAACCAACCCCCCCCCCCAAGCTAAACAACCATATCGGCGTTGGTGGAAGAGCTCTTCAGGTCACTTTATCACCAAAGAGGCTTTGTTGGCTATGTTTATAACAGGATTTGTATCCTTTATCTTCAGGCGGGATCAGGCTTCAATAGGGAATTCACACCCTCTCACATCTTCTCTGGAGAGTTTCAACCAACTCCTCACCCATTATTGTCTCACTTCTGAGGTAATAGTAGTAGTAGTAGTAGTAGTAGTAGTAGTAGTAGTAGTAATAACAATAACAATAATAATAATAATAATAACTTTCGATTTGTATACTGCCCTTCAGGATGACTTAACACCCACTCAGAGAAGTTCACCCTGTGAGGTGAGTGGAGCTGAGAGAGCTCCAAGAAGCTGTGACTGACCCTTGGTCACCCAGCTGGCTTCAAGTGGAGGAGTGAGGAATCAAACTCGGTTCTCCAGATTAGAGTCCTGCACTCTTAACCACTACACCAAACGGGCAAGAGTAGGAATGGAGGAAATTTTTAGAAGGGCATTAAGTCCCAGGCTGAAATTGTGGTACCTCCAGTTAAAAGGGTCAGATAGCAAGCGATGTGAAAGACCTCCGCTTTAAATCCTCTTCCTGAAACTCTGGAGAACCTTAACAAACAAATGGCTTGATTCAGCATAAGACAGATTCACGTCTGTTTGTTAAATGCTGTTAGTCCGCCCTTAGTAATCACGACGACACATTCAGAGGTAGCGTTCCACTGGATGCCAGGTCTGAAGGGCAACTACAAGCCGTGGCCTCTGTGCTTTACTTACAGACCTTCTGAGGAAATCTGGTTAGCCATTATGTGAAATGTGGTGTGGGACTGGAGAGGCCGTTGGTCCATTCCAGCACGGATGCTCTTAAGACCTTAGGAGAAAGTATCCCACCACACAGTAACATGGATACCTGAAGCTGCCTTATACCGAATCAGACCATTGGTCTATCAAGGTCAGACAGGCAGCAGTTCTCCAGGGTCTCAGACAGAGAACTTTCCCGTCATCTCCTACCTGATCCATTTAGCTGGAGATGCTGGGAACTGAACTGGGGACTTCTGGCATGCCAAGCAGATGCTCTTCCACTGAGCCACAGACTCTCCCCTGTCATGGGAAGAGTTTGTCCAGTTTTGATTGATCTCAGTGAACCTACATGCCACTGGGGCCTCCACACTGCTCCCCTTACCTCCCTCCACAGCCCACCGTGAAGCCAATATTATTGTGGAGGTACTATGAAGAGATTCGGTGAGGTTGGAAGTAAGAACTTGCCATGGACCACAGTAGCCTTAGCTACAACATTAACCAGCATTTAGCATCTGGGGCATCCTAAAGTCTTAGATCAGGTGTTCCCAACCTTTTTGAGCCTGTCGGAACCTTTGGAAGTCTGACACATGTAGTGGGATAGGTCTGCCAACCTCTAGGAGATTTTCGAGAATTACAACTGATCCCCAGACTACGGGGATCATTTCCGTTGGAGAAAAATGGCTGCTATGGAATTATACCCCGCTGGGGTCCTTCTCCTCCCCCAAACATGCCCTCCCCAGACTCCAACGCCGAAATCTCTAGGCATTTCCCAGCCCATAGCTGGCAACCTTAGGGTGGGAACAACCACAAAATGGCTGCCACATGAGGTGGAGCCATACACACAGAGTAAGCCTAAGTGCAAGGGAGAAAAGGGGGACTGGGAAAGAGGACTGAGGGCCAAGCTACAAGTGATGAATGACACTTGAACAGCAAGCAGATTGAGTGGAGGGCAAGTGAACAGGGAGAAATACACTTGCCGTTCAAGTGTCATTTGTCACTTGTAGCTTGGCCCTCTGAAATAATAAAACTAATAACGTGGCAGCAGCTGCTGCTAAAATAGCATTATTTTTATCTGACCAGCCAATCAAATTTCTAGTGGTCGGTAAGAAGCTCTGCAGGGCAAGTGACATATTTGGATCCATCCACTTTCTAAAAACTCTTAGTGAGCACAAGGAAAGGAGTTAGGGTTGCCAGCCTCCAGGTGGTAGCTGGAGATCTCCTGGAATTCCAACTGATCTCCAGGCCACAGAGATCAGTTCCCCCGGAGAAAATGGCTGCTTTGAAGGGTGAACTGTTGGGCATTATACCCCACTGGGGCCCTTTCCCTCCCCAAACCCCACCCCTTTCCAGGCTCCGCCTCCAAAATCTCCAGGAATTTCCCAACCTGGCCCAGGCAATCCTAAAAGGTGTTGGCAGCACCAGGGCACCTATAGTATGGTTGCCAGGTCCCCTTACCCTTCTGGTGGGAGGGGGTGGACCTGGCACCTTTTTAGACTCCTTGCATGTACAAGACATCACTTCCAGGAGTGACGTCAATGTGTCCATGGGGAGCAGACCTGTTGCATGCTGGCCTGGGAGGTTTTTTGCCACCTGGGCTCATTCTTCAGGGCCTCCTCCCCTCTGCCAGCCAGGTGTGGCAGGGAGCACAGACTGGGAGCAGGCGATCCTCCACCCCCACCAGGGGCCTGGCAGCCCTAACCCACGAGCACCACATTGAGGACCCCCTGTCCTAGGTCTTCCTCCCTGGCAACTACGATTCTAGTCTGAGATTCATGGACATCCGAGGGTCTAACATCACCCAAGCACTTGAGTTCATCGTCCCAAGCTCACACGTAATGCACCTCTAAAGTCAGGGCTGGGCTTAGAGAATTCTGCCAATACCAATTTCACTCCTCGAGAAACAGTCGGAAGTTTGGGAGGAGGGGAGTCCTCTTTCTGTTGTCTGAATTGCTCACCCCATCTGTTTGCGGTAGGGGGTTGGTGGGGGGGGGAGTAATGCTGAGTCTGTAATGAGCCCAGATCAAAGCTCACTCTTGTGTCAAATTGGGAGGAATAATGAATAAGGTGTTTAGTCTTTCTTGCGAGCGGCCTACATCACGTTAATCAGCCAAAGGCTTTCAAATGGCAGCAGGGCCGAAGGAACCCTGGCGACGGTAATGAGGTCTGTGTTTTTAGTGTGGTGGTCTGCAAATGGCAGAGGTAGGTTTTCCTAAACATTTTCACCACCTGCAGCATCTTTCCCTCCTCTCCCTCCACTCCTGTTGCCCATAAATATCACTAGAAGCATTTAAGGTCTTCCTGGAATTCTCTCCTTTTTTGTCCCACAAGGCAGTACCAACTTTTCCTCCCACTTTCAGCCCTTCTTTCCTATTGTTAATTTTACCCAGCCAGGATTCACTTAGCATTTGCTTTGAGGGATAATTGACAAGCCAGACAACACCTGTTAGAAAGAGAGCCATAAATCAGAAATAATTTCCAAAATTGGCTGAAGGGCTGAAGTGTTGAATAGGCAAATACAGGTAAAAATCTCTTTATTAGGCCTGACAGGAACAGCAAATGTCAGTCGAGGAGTTCCTTATGCACAGGGCCAGATTAATTTTGTAGGGCCTTTTCCTCAGTTGCTTTTGTGTGGGGTGTATGACTGTTCTTTAACAAGTCTATCTCCTATGCCACTTTCCTAAAAGCAGGCAGACATTTGTCCTCAAGTGATGAGTAATCCATTTGCTTTTAAGAACGTTATTGAATTTCATAGCTCAGATTTAATTTGAAAGTTCAAGTGTCTTTGTTTCTCTGCACACATTAATAGCATTCAGTAGAAATATCCCCATTAAAATGGGGGCCTGGCTTTTGAATCCGGTGGTGTAAAAATGGCCTATAACTTTTTTAAAAAAATCAAGTCAAAGAAAGCCATGAAAATGGGGCACTCGTAGGGTTGCCAGCTCTTCAGGAGAAAAACACCCTGCCTCTTTAACAGACGTGTAATGTGTGGAAACAGGCAGTTTAATGGCATGGAGATAAATAACATCCCCTGGTATTTGCTGCAGATCAAACTGATATGAAAGAAATAGCTAGAGGAAGCAGTTTAAAAGAGGGCAGCCCTAAGAGTTTGCCAAAGAAAATAGGTGGGATGAAATTTTTTTCCTGATCAAGCATAAATATGAAAGAAATGGGGTGGTGATGGAATGCATATCTGCACATTCCTGCTTGCTATATGTCATGCAAAAATTAATCTTTGGAAGCTTTTCCCCTCATCTCCACTTCCAAAGGTTACCAGTTGCCCACTCATAGCAGGCAAGCACCATTGCCCAAGCTTGCTCATCTATGTCGCTGTTCCTGTGACTATTTGTGAAGCTCTAGGATTTCCCCTAATCTCTATGATTTTTACCATAGAGATTACAGAAATTTCTAGAGTGGTGTGTGTGTGTGATGTCACAGCATCAGCCACACCACTTCCCATACTCCCACAATACTCCCAAGGTTTGCTGACAACTTTACCACCCTTTCAAACCATTTTTATGTGTGACTAGATTAGACCAAAAAGTTAAATTTCAGGTTGTCTTTGACTTATATTACCACTGAACTTTTGGCAGCATTTGAAAATGAATCCAGCGCATCCTCCTTGTAACTGAAAAATAATGTTAAAAACTTTGGTGAAGCTAATGGAATTTCTCAGATATTGTTTGCACATTCCTTGATTTTCACTTGTGTTTCCCTACAAATGAAAGTCAGGGCTCCTCTTGGTAAAAGTAAAGCATTTCAGGAAATGAAAGGGTTGCCCCCCCCCCCCAAAGTTTAAATAAGATTTTATGACAGAAATACGGATTTATATTTTAGGCTGGGGAAGAATGGTACAGCTCCTTCAGCAAAACGTTTAGAAGCAAGATGGTAATTCTCAAAACGTAGAAGCCAGAGTCGGGACTTTGGCTGTGGGATAATTTGGAGAGAATATTGCCAGGCTGTTAAATCAGCTATTGCTTGGCATTTCTCATCGCAGATCCCGAAGAGAAAGAGAATATTTGTGGGTTCATTCCTCATTTTACGAGCAGTGTAGTAAACCAAGTTCCAGGCGTACATTGGTTCTGCAGCTTTCTTTTTGCCAGATACCTGCTCCATGTAGGAGGCGAGCAAGTTGAAATCCAAGTAAATTGCAAAGACCAGTATGTAAATCAGTGGGAAGCATTTTCATGAGCAATGTCATAAAGGAAGCATAAACCAATGGTGGTTCTCCCACCTCAACCAATAAATGAAGTCTACTTCCCAGATGGGTAGTTGACTCTGAACTTGTTTGGTGCTCTTTTTTAAAAAAAAAAGGTGCGAGAGGGACAAAAACAAAATCCTCCTTTCTAACTATCAAACACGGACCACGTGTTTAACATGTCTCGATTTCTGAGGCTTACCATAGTCTGAGCTCACATTCTGAAGTTTGCATTACACCAAATGAGATGATGTGGAGCACCAGATGATAAGGAGCTGGCCTGGGAGTTGTCAGATAGAGCCTCAGACCAGATCTAGACCTGAGAACCAGCCGTTGCCTCTCAGATGCAAACTCTGAATATGCAAATATGAATATTGTTTGTGCTGTACGAAGAGGGGCAATGTACAGAAATAGGACACACATGGTACAAGATTGCCATGGAAGCAGGTGCTCCGCTTTTACAGACCCTTTCCATTGTCTTCTTCATGCTGTCAGAGATTCTTGGAACAGCTGGCTACCTTCTATAGGATCTGGCTACAAGACGATTTCATCTTGTACTTTCTTCTAACATTGATGAGAAATTGTATCTAGTCTGGTAATTAAAAACCTCCAAACTTTCCTATATTGAGCAAGAGTGATTAGAAAATTCTTATTGGGAAAGGGAATACAGTTCAGTGGCAGGGCTCGACTTTGCATGTAGAAGCTTAAGGGTCAGTCACCAGCATCGCCAAGCAGGACTGGGAAAGACCCTCACTCTGGTTTCTGAAGAACCTCTTCCAGTCAGAGTAGGTAGTTCTGGGCTAGAAGGACCAATAGTCTGACTTGGTATAAGGTCGTTTCATACCTTCAAACTCTTCCACGTTATGCTGGCTAACAGGGGGGAAAGACAAGTTATCAAACCATATAGAGTGGATTTGAATATCAGATATCAAATGCAAGAATTTGTGAAAGATGTGTTTGAGAAGGGGTTGTGGTGGCAAACCAGTTTCAGCTTTCAGTTTCAGGTTCAGACTCTCTTTGCAGAATGCTGCTGGAAACCCCAGCCACCGTCTGCTCCCGTCTCCTCCCTCCAGCCTTCCCCCCCCCCCATGTGTGCCAATTAATCTGATTGTGCTTTCCATTTTCCCTCATTAGCAGCTGCTGCCACCACCAGTGTCAGCTGTAGCTTATTTAGGGTGTGGGCTTGATTTCTTGGTCTAATGAATTGCAGAGATCAAGCATGGAGGGACTGCCAGACCAGACCATGGCTTCAGTTTTACGCTGTAGAATTCAGCGTAGCAGCACTCCTGGAAAACCTAAATAGAAAAAAGAGAGAGCTGTCTCTGTCTGTGCCCTTTTTAGGGAGGAATACTTCCCTTGTACACCAGAATTTTAAAGCTCCTTCTATATTGTGTTGTATTATGATTAACTGTTAAAGCTGGATAGAGGGAAGCTTCTTTTTCACCTCATCTATAAAGCTTAGCAGATAGCCTTGCAGAACAACAAAGCCATACAAACAAACAAACAAGAGTTTTGTGACACCTGAAAACAGTGATTTCCAATGTGGTGCTTGAGGGTGCTATGGCACATGTTGATATGTATCTTGGTGTTCACTTGTTCTTTTCACCAAAGCATCTCCTCATCAAAGCAAAGAACCCACCCTGTATTTCGTCCATTTCAATGGAACAGGAGAAGGAGCTCCGTGGCACAGAGTGGTAAGCTGCAGTACTGCAGCCCAAGCTCTGCTCATGACCTGAGTTCAATCCTGGTGGAAGCCGGGTTCAGATAGTCATCTCAAGGTTGACTCAGCCCTTCTATCCTTCCAAGGTCAGTAAAATAAGTACCCAGTTTCCTGGGAGTAAAGTATAGATGACTGGGGAAGGCAATGACAAACCACCCCATAACAAAAAGTCTGCCAAGAAATCATTGTGATGTCCTCCTATGGGTCAGTAATGACTCAGTGCTTGCGCAAGGAACTATCTTTACCTTTTTACCCAATGGAAGAACCTGAGAGACATCACCTTTGTGCCTGTGAAGAGCATCTATTCAAAGATAGCTACCTCCATGGCAGGAAGATGCTTGGATAGGAACCTCCTGATGTTTTGTAGAACCTCACAACATTTTAAGATTGGATACATCCCTATGGAAATGATTTTGTGATTGGTCCCACCTACCCTGTGGTAGCCATTTTGTAGTGGGGCCCACTACTTCTTCTCAACATTTCAAATATGCACTCAGGTTCAACAAGGTTGGGGGCCCCTGCCTATAAATCTAACAAATAACTTTTCTGGGCCAGAATCCACTTGGTGGCTTTAGGCATGTTGCTGCATCTCAAGAAAAAAACTTGGTTGGATGAGACACAAGTCTTGCATGCCGCATCTCAATTACTCCTTGATTTCAAGCATTTACTGCTTAACAACTCATGCTCACACTCCCTTTGCAACACCATATGTCATTTTGGATTAATCTGTCCTTTTTTTTCTGGGAGAGGGCGGAAGAAGAAACTTGATGACTTCCAGAACAACCACAAGCTATGGCCCTCAACCCTTTCAGAAAGTATCCTGTCTCTTTCCAGTCTCGTTTCTGGAAACCAACAAAAATGCCCATGTAACTGGCAGGATATTTGCTGCATCCTGCAAGGTACAACTATCCCATCCTAGGCCAGCACAGGGTCTTGGATAAATTAATTCTTTGAGGTGCAAAAGTTCACATGGACAGGGCTGGCCCAAGGTTTTTGGTGTTCTACTTGACCTGGATAACCCAGGTAAGATAGATCTCAGAGCTAAGCAGGGTCACCCTTGGTTAGTAATTGGATGGGAGACCTCCAACGAAGAACGAGTTGCAGAGGCAGGCAGTGGAAAACACCTCTGTTAGTCTCTTTACATGAAAACCCCACCAGGGGTCAACGTAAGTCAGCTATGACTTGAGAGTACTCTTCCCCGCCACCAGGTGAACTACGACTTTGGCACCTTTCCATTCAATAGAAAGAAAGGTGAGAAGCCATCCCACTGAATCTTCGTTAAGAGGACAGGACTTTTTTTCTCCCGTTGGTTGGCAGCCCTAGTCTAGGTAGGCCAATAGTATATACTGGTTCCGTATAAGGCAGCATTCCTTTCACTAAACATAGGCCTTCTGGTGCACCTCTAACTCTGACACCCTAGACAATTGCCTCAGTTTGCTTAGTGTCTGGCTGGCCTTGCATATAGAGAGCAAGACTCGAGACATTTTGCTGTCTGAGATGGCGTGGTCAAAATGGCACCGTTCTCCCACTCATTAACCCAGGGGACAACGCCATGAAAAGTTGTCTTGCACCACAGTCACTGAAATGTGTGGGCTCTGCCCGAGAGGACAATCATCTGTGTTCCACCGTTCATGCCCCCAAATTGCCCTGGCTCCTTGCCAAGCCATCTCTGGAACTGACGACAACAATAAAAGTTGTGGTCAATGGAACATATGAAGAGACATTGTTCATTACAAAATTTAGACTGCATCCACTCATCATCGAAGATTGCAGTGTTGCACGCTCTAGTGATCATTCACAACTGGATTGGTTTGGGTGCATGGGAAAAATCCAATTGTTGCCACAGTTGAATGATAGCGCAATAGCCAACATGGTGAAGATACAGCCCAGGTCTATCCAGAAAGCAGGTGATTATGACAGGGCAATGCTTGTGCAATAGCCAGTGCCAGGTGGGATCTACCTTAAAAACACGGTATTATCTGATGTAAATGAAAACAGCTCATCTTTGTTCGGTTGTCTTGCTCATGGGTCAATCCCTAAAACTGGTTAGGTTGCCACCTCCTTACCATAACAAAAGTCCCACTGAAGGCAAAGAACCCTCTTTTAGGATGCCACAAATCTAATCCAACAGAAAATCGGACTGTGGCTCAGAGATACAGCATCTGCTTAGCATGCGGAAAGTCCCAAGTTCAATCTCTGGCACATCCAGTTAAAAGGGCTTGCATGAGAGATGGTGGGAAAGACCTGATACCACGTGCCTGATACCACGGAGAGCTGCTGCTAGTTTGAGTTGACAATACTGACTTTGATGGACCAAGGGTCTGATTCATGAGTTCATAATCTTCCTCTCAAAGGGTTGGGATTCTCTGGCAGCAATGTAGTCACACCCCTTTGGTTGAGGTCGGCTGAAGCCTGAACCCACGAACACCCACCATGCCCCTTCCTAATCGGCTCAGCCTACTGTAATTCTTACAGACCATTTTACAACTCCAGTCTAATAAATAACAACTGTGAGAAATAGCCTTCAGACAGTAAAGGAGTTGGAAGTCCCCCTTAATGGCCCTTTTAAACACAGCATTAATTAATCCCATGCTCTCCGACAGGATTATCAACTTGAAAGTACGACTGCAAGGGAAAACTTGTAGGCGGCACAAGGATGTTTGGCTTCTCATGACTTGTCATCGCTGCTTATTAGCTTGCCGTCCTTCTTTCATTTTTACCAGCTCGGTCTGGACTTTCTCTCGTTGCTTCTCATCAAGGATGGGATGGAGCTGTGGAAAGTCACACCAAAATCTAGACCTGAAAGATTCCTTCTCTAGGAGAGATGATTTTGAATATCAGGTTCTCACAAATATGAACCACAACAATGGTTTCAATTTATTTCTCTGTCAGAGTTGCTGCCAAAGACCCCCCCCCCCAAACAGTGAAATCCTAAACAGAGTTATACCAACCTAAACACATTGATTTCAGTGGGCTTAGGCAGGAGTAGCTCAGTTTAGGATTTCACTGAAAGTATCTGTTTGGTTCCCCTCCCACCCCACATCTCCTACATATATCTAGATATCCTATTAAAACAAATCACATAACTTGTCCTGTTTTCTGGGTCCTGTTTTCTGAATATCGTCCCTCGTCTTTTGCCCCTCCTTTTCTTCCCGGCCCTGTTCACCCTCCCACAAATTGAATGGAAAGTAAAGTTACAACCAGAGATGTATTTTGTGTTTAATTGCATATAAAACTGGGGTCCTGTTTCCTGTTTATTTGAAATTTGGCAGGGAGAATCCTTTCTGCAGGGAGTACACTTTCTGAAACTTGCATGGAATGGAAGGGTTTGGATGGAAAACAGAAAAAAAAAATCTCCAGGCAGAAATGAAACCAATGAGGGGAAATGTATAATAACAAGGTCAAGCCAAATCTTTGAGAAGTTTAACTATCTTGAGGAGCCTCTGGTGGAAAAGTGGTCTTAAAATATGTGAAATAAATAAAGAAACATTGGAAATGGAAGCACACACAAAAATTGATTTCTTTTTCTTTCTTTTTTTAATTTGGACATTCCTACCAGCTCCCTTTTATGCCTAAAACGGGCTCTCAGGCCTTGGACTCAAATAATTTGATTAGGTTTCCTCTCAGTCACGGTTTTCCATTACTAGGGCCCTTTTCACACTGCTTACCTGCTCCCGGAACGTCGCGAAATATCATGCAAAAACCGCGGAAGAGAGCGTCTTCTCGCGAGAGTTTTGCGCGCCATCGTGCAAAACTCTCGCGAGAAGATGCTATCTTCAGCGTTTTTTGTGCTGTATTTCACAACATTTCAGGAGCAGTGTGAAAATGGTCTAGGTCAACTCTTGAAGTCCCTGGCTGCCATTGACCACTGGCTTCTTGTTGGTACACCAGAATCACGTGGTTATTTTATAAGCTCGTTACAAACTTGGCTTTCACACAGAAGATTTTCCAACATATATGTGAGAAGTCTTGTTGCAATACAATAATTTAATAACAGGTGAACAACTATATGAAGGATTATCATTCTGCTGCTTCACTTAGTCTGTCCTCACAGCAAGAGAGGGGTCTCCAACAGGGTTTCCAACTCTGGGTAGGAAATTTATTGGGAATTGGGAGTGGAGCCTAGTTTGGGAAGGGGAGGGACCTCAGCTGGGTATAATGCCATAGAATCCACCCCCCTCCCAAGCAGCCATTTTCTCCAGAGGAACTGATCTTCATCATATGGAGATCTGCTGTAATTCTGGGACATCTCCATGCCCCGCCTGGAGGTTAGCAACTGTAGCCCCCAACCTTGTCATGTCTATGAGCACCTTAGGCTTTTAAGAAAGAGTAGCTATGGCCACCACAAAAATGACTCCCAAAGAGTGGCAGCTGCTGTAGCACAGTGGTTAAGTGGTTCGGCTGCGAATCAGTACTCTACTGGTTCAAATCCCATTACTGCCAAGAGCTCAGTAGGTGGCCTTGGGTAAGCCACTCATCTCAGCCCCAGCTCCACAGCTGTATTGTGTGGATAATAATAACACTAACTTGTTCACTGCTCTGAGTGAAGCACTAATCTGTCTAGAAAAGCAGTATATAAGTACAGTTTTTGTTGTTTGTTGTTGTTGTTGTTGTTGTTACAAAATGATAAGAGATTCCAGAAAATGTAGTAAGGTACCAAACCCAATGTTCTGTGATGGAGATGACTGTTTCTGAAAAGATTTCTCAGTGCAGACACAAAAGGCCTGGGGTTGCCTCTTGGTGATTCATTTCAGTGCTTGCCAGGGGGAAGAGGCTTAACATACTGGTGTTGTGCCATCATACCATTATGTCTGGTTCAAACTGAGAGTGACAAGGTACACTCTGGCATTTCTCAAAGACTCTATGTTATGCCGGAACGCCCCCCCCCCCAGCGATGTGTTGATGTCACTTCCAGGTGCATGGAGAGTGACATCAATGCATCGTCATTGTGAAATTGACGGCGAGGATACTCGTCAGTAGGGTAAGTCTCTTTCCATTTGTCAGGAGGGACCTAGCAACCCTACCTAGGCTCTTCTGAAGCAGCGCCGAAAGGGAAGGAAGCTGGGATTGGCTCTTTGCTTTGGGGAAGAGACACTGTTCTGTTTCAGTAACCACAGGGAGAAGTTTCCCAGCCTAGGGATATGAGGAAGACCATATATACAGCCAAGCCAAGGATGCAAGGCAGGCCTCTGATCTACCTGCCTGGGACAATCTTAAGGCTCTATCAGTCAGTCAGTAGGTACAGAGAAATACAACAGTCCTCTTTGGGGGATACCTGGACAGGCTATTCCCTTTGCATCCACCCTGAACTCTGAGCCACGGCTGGAAAGGGCTACCTCCTCCTCCTCCTCTCCAAACCACTCCAGGATAAGATGATAAGGAGATTACAAGTAAAGCCTCTGTTTAGCAATTCCACCATCTCCTGTCAGACACAGCAAGTTAAATTATAGCACAGGGCGGCAATGAATTGATCATCCACTCAGCCTCTACAACCTAAGGGTGAAAGATCCTCTGCAGGGATAAGAGAAGTAATCTCAGGAAAGTTTATTTAAGTTGGGGTTGGGGGGGGGGAGCTGAACAAGTGTATTGAGGAGACCTCTGGCAGAGCAAAGTAGACAACCTCTGGGAGGAAGGGCTGTGCTTTGTTTTCCCCATGTGCTAAAACCATTCTTATTGTTGTTGTTGTCATCTCATCTAAATTTAAAACATTTGTATCCAGCCTTTCCAACCTATTAGGATCCTCAAGTCTGCAAACAGTTAAAAAGACAATACAAGCCAACATTTAAAAAATGCGGCACTTCCCAGCAGCTGCCCTTCAGCTTAAGCTGGGAGCCGAAATTTGCCCCCGCGGATGGGGGAGGGGACACACCATTTCCCTGGCCCTAGGAGGTGTCTCTGCCCTCCAGCTTCAGTCTCTCCACGTGATTGGCCCACCCGCCTCGCCCTGTTGCAGTGCAGGATTAGCCGGCTGCTGTTTTGAGCCAGGTAGGGATTTTTTCCCCGTTCCCTGAATTGGCTGAAGGGACTGGGTTTTTCGTCTACCTTGTGCTGAAGCAGGAGTTTGAGGCATTTGTAGGGTGGTGCCTAGTACGTGTCACTGGCAGGAGAAAGTTGGGGAGTAGGGAGCGGGCCGGTGAGCACCCCTTTTGGCAATTCCCCATAGGTGGGGAAAGGGGTCTGTCAGGAAGGAGGGTATGCTTCATGGCTGCCACCACCTGTCCAGACCGCCTCCAGGGAACCCCAGGTGCAAGTCCTTCCCTCATGCTGTATGGCTGAGGCTTTAGGAGCTTGATGGGAGGGAACCTTTTGTCTGGCCGGTCAGGTCCAGGCCATTCTATGAATGGCTCAAGCCCAGGGCAGTGGGGCTTGCCCAGGCAGGTCAAGGCGGAGGTCCTAGTGTGACCCCGTGGCTTGACCTGTATCGCCAGTTTGCCTTGCCGTAGTTTAGCGTTGACGTTATGTTTAATAAAGCGGCCCTTAGTTCCAACTACTGTGTCTGTCTCTTCCTTCCGACTGTGGGGGGCAAAGTAGATGGTGTAGTTGTTAGAGTACACTACAAGCTACAAAGAAGGCTGTTCTGGGAATATCAAAGCCAAAAAACAACAAGAAAATTTCCACCGGAAACCACAATATTTACTAATATAACTATTTTCTTTATTTAAAGTGCAAGTGCTGAATAAGTGTGCTAATACATTATCTTAAGTACCCCGTGCAAATGGAACGATAATATGCAAAGCAGTTACAAATGCAATCATTCACACAGTCTTTTTCTTCCCAGGGTTTGGATGCCCAGCTGGCAGCAGCCCACATACAGGTAAGTAAAATTGATAGTGTAGTCCAAGGGGTAATCCTTTCTCTTTTATCCTCGCTGTAATAGGCAATATTTAAAAAGTCTGTGAAATTCTGAGATCTGGTGTGAAAAACCCAGAAGAATCTTCTTCTATGACCTACAAGCCTGCCAGCTTATAATTCGAGCTTATTTCAGGGTTGTTCTTCTTGGGCCATATGCATTTTTTTTAAACTGGCCACCAGTTTCTACTGGTTACTCTCAGAAATCATACAATGCTGTGGTTGTGAGCTGCCAGTCTGTAGCCATCTAAAGCTCGCTGGGTGGTCTTGGGCCAGTCACACACTCTCAGCCTAACCTACCTCTCAGGGTTGTTGTGAGGATAAAAATGGAGGAGAGGAGAATGATGTAAGCTGTTCTGGGTCTCCACTGGGGATAAGGGCAGGGTATAAATTAAGCAAATAAATAAAGGCTGACTCCATACGTCCTGGCGTCATGGTAAAGATTTGCTAAACTTCTGGAAATATAGCATCTTTCCAGCATGATTTCTGACTCATCATGCGATGAGTCAGAAATTGCGCTAGAAAGACGCTATACTTCCGGAAGTTTAGCGAATAGTTTAGTGAATAGAGACTATGAATGGTTATCTCATTACCAGAAGCAAACTGATCTCCATATCAGAAGCTACTGTTTGCATCTACTCCGCCCTCCCCTCTCCACCTATATATCTGACCAGTTTCTTCTTGCTCTCCATGCATCTGACGAAGAGAGCTGTGGTTCTCGAAAGATTGTGCTACAATAAAGTTGGTTAGTCTTAAAGGTGCTACTGGACTCTTTTTGATTTTGCTACTACAGGCTAAGGGCGAAGCTACAAGTGACGAATGACACTTGAACGGCAAGTGTATTTCTCCCTGTTCACTTGCGCTCCACTCAATCCACTTGCCGTTCAAGTGTCATTCATCACTTGTAGCTTGGCCCTAACACAGCTAACTCCTCTGCATTCCGGAAGTTTAGCAAATGTTTACCGCGACGCCAGGTCACGTCGGGATGTGTGGATTTGCCCCAAATAAATAACCATTAGTTAAAACTGATAAGGAAGACAGTCAATAAGGAAATGCCAAACAAAACAGAAAGAAGTCTTCACCCCCTACAGAAGCCAGTAGTAGATGGGGACAGATATTCTCCCTATGGAGGGAATTCCACAGCTTTGTTATGAAGCTGAAGTTGGTTCCCAGTTCCCAGTTTCTTATTCACAGTTCCTAGTTCCTTATTCGTAGAGCAAAACACAAATATCAGGGGAAATTGAAAAGCTCTGTACCCCAAAATAAAGACTGTAGGAGCACATATCATACACCACCATATCCAGCGGACTCTGCCCTCTAGGTGGAAATATACTGGGTCCTCCTTTAAAGCCCAATTCTTGAGTTCAAATTAGGGTGCCCCCCAGAAAAAATCAATAAGCAGAAAGAGGGATAGCTGCCCCCGAGACACCCCCAAATCACATAGCTCAGCACTCTAGAGAATGTCCCCTCCCCCACATAAAATTCCCCCGATCTTTGTGTTTGCTCTGCAAATAAGGAACTAGGAACTGCGAATAAGGAACTGGGAACTAGGAACCAACTTCATCTTCATAGCCTACGTTGCCGTAATCAAGAAGACCCTTTCTCAGGTTGCCACTCATCTGGCATCAGATAGTGATTGATCTGGGAAGTCTCTCCCTCTCTCTCATAGACATTGGGTTCGCCAAATGAAATTCAATAGCCATGGACTCAGGATGAACACTAATTCACTCCATAATGCATAATCTCGAAAAATAATCCAAGATATAGGGCAATATGTAAAATGCTGCGTAGTTAACCGGTCCTTTTTGTGCTTTCAAGACATCTCTCGGGGGAGAAGGTCCATCCTTTATGCCCTCTGATACTGATTTCCTTGGCTTAGCTTTCCTCTCTCTCCCCCTCCCTCCCTCTTTCTTTCTTCCTGCTAACTGCGGAATGACATCTCCTTTGACGCCTTCTGGTGTCATCTTAATCTCTCTTATGTTACACTTTACACCTTTTGGTTATCGTGAAGAAGCTTTTACCTGGGCTTGTAATATCGAAGGCATTAAAGCATACACTTCCCAGGCAGGAGTAATGCAAATCAGTTGGATGTCAACGGCCCAATAAGGATGAATTGTATATTTTCTCAAAAGTGGGCGAGAAAATAAAAAGATGTCAAACTCTCTGACCTTAACGCCAGTTCTGTCTCAATATTCATATATTTTATGCATGCATGAGAAACCATTTGCTCTCTCTTTATAATCCTGTAGGGAAAGTTTGAGTATTTTCTGCAGGGGATTATTACGTCTGCTTTTTTTTTCCCAAAGGCAGTTATGATTATAGGTACTTACTAAGACAAGAATAATTGGCCATAAAAAACCTTTTATAGTTCCACAATTATTTTTGCATTGACTAAAAGTGTCAAGGAAGATCTGGTATTATGAGTAGACCCCCTCTAACTTTTCTTTCATTTAACTTCCCTCGGCTCTTACCCTTGCCCAAATACTGCATATTTTTAACTTGGGGGACTGACAGAGTTACAAAAATTTCATGAATTCTGGACTAGGGACTGAATCAGTTGAGTGTCAAGTCAAGCAAGGAGTGAGTGGCCATCCAGGCAGGCACTTTGGAAGCAATGCAAAAAAGCATGAAGATCAAGCTGGAAGGAAATTGATCTTCTTATGAACAATGGGTTGCTCAGACTGAGAGCCAAGCTACAAGTGATGCCTGACACAGGTTGGACACTCGTCAGCTTCCCTCAAGTTTTGATGGGAAATGTAGGCATCCGGGTCTTGCAGCTGTAATAGAGAGCCAAGCTGTAAAACGAGGATGCCTACAGGGAACTGGGTTTTAATTAGATGATATTTAACAGCAGTTTTTTCTTTAAAATTTGGAAGTCATAGGGGTGGGGAGAGTCATGTCTGAAGTGGAATGTTTCACATTGTTTCACGGTACAACCGGCCCTATCTTGCAACAAGAAAAAAATTCCCTAGTAGAATATATCCTTGAATGGCATTGCTTTGCTTTTAACTTCTCTTAAAAGAATAAGCAAATGAATGGGAAGCACCGCTTACAAGAAATTCGACCATAAATACAAACAAAACCTTCATGCCAAAGAGAAATGAATTATCTCTGCCTTGTTTTGTCTTTCTGTATGGCAGGTTGGGAGAGAATTTCTGGCTTATTAAAACCAAGGAACACCAAGTTCAGGCATGTATCTTATTTCTAAAATGCTGGAAGAGACAGTGCCATTCATTTTTCTTTCCTGAGCATCTTTTATTCATTCTTCATCTCTGGTGTTTTCCTCCAAATCATCCTGTTTCCCCCTTCCTCTTCTCTTTTATTTAACTTTTAATAGCAACAATTAACCTGCGGGTATTGTCTTTGTAATAAAAATATATTGTTGTTGATTCATTTTTGTAAACACTACACAGATAATACTAGCGGTGGCATATTTAGAATGTCAAGCAGAGATCTGAGAGACCAAGGTTCAAATTCTACCATAAAGCGAAAGAGTTTGCTGCTGATCAGTTAGTGGCCGTTTCTGCGAGGCTTACTTCGACCCAGAACGCTGTGCAACATGCCGAAAAAAGGCGGAAGATCGCGTTTTCTCACACGAGTTTTGCGCGATGTTGCAGCCTTCTGGGTTGAGGTAAGCCGTGTGGAAACAGCCAGTGTTCTGAACGTTGAAAACTTAATATAAATGATGAGCTCTTTAAAAAAAAATATCAAGACAGATACCTCTTTTTTAAAAAATTGGCATAGATCCAATGTCCTTTTCTCTTAAAATTAGTTACAAATAAAAACTAAAAAAAACAAAAAACGAAGTATGATAAAAAGCTTGCAGGGGTGGAATTAAGGTTGCCAGCAGTCAGGAGACTGGTAGGGTAGGGTCATGATGCGGTGCCGTTACATCAGTGTCATAATGTCATTTCTGGGACAAATCCAGAAGTGACATCACACAGCTTTAAAATTCAGCAGAAATTGTATGATTTTGCCATAGAGGTTCTACTGAATCCTAGAGAGTGCGCTACCACTTCTGGTGTCACCTGGAAAGAGGTGTTATTTATTTATTTATTTATTTATTTATTTATTTATTTATTTATTTATTTATTTATTTATTTATTACACTTCTATCCCGCCCTCCCCAGGAGTGGAATCAGACCTGGTTACAGCAGTAAAACATAATTTACATTAAAACTTCAATAAAACTCCAGAATTCCTTATTTTTTTTCAGTTACAATTTTTATTGTATTGTGAAAAAGTTTTAAAAGATGTTATAGAAAGGAAAAAGAAAAGCATACAACTAATAAAGGCCTACACTGGCCTACACATACTAACAAGCTTCAGTAAAAGCATAGAATTCCTGTTCATACCATCAATAATTTGCCATCAACACTAAGTTGCCAACTTAGTGTTGAGAAATTCCTGGAGATTTAGTGGTAAAGCTTGGAGAGGGTGGAGTATAATGCAGACGGCGGAGTCAATCCTCCAAAGTAGCCATTTTCTCCAGGGAAATTATTCTTTGCCTTCTGGAGATCAGTTATAATTCTGAGAGATCACCAGGCTCCACCAGGAGGTTGGCAACCCTATTGATATGACAGCATTTCCTCTTCCCTCCCTTCATCCTCCCCCCACTGACATAGTGAGCACAGGAGGGGTGGGTGAGTTGTCAGTGGGAAATCTCCCACTACAGCTGGACACCACGCAACCCTAGTGGGATTCAGGGTGGGTCACCGTCAGCCTGAGCTACTTTCTGTATTAAAGCTTGGACTAGGAATCCCAGGTGCCCACTCACTGACGACCCATGGGAGATTGCAAACTGCCCACCAATTACACCACTGGCAGGCACCCCGGGCACAATCGTGGTGCACATGCTCCTGGCAGGCATGACAACATCACTTCCAGAGATGATGCCATTATACTGGCTGCAGGAGTTCTCTTGCTCTTCCCTTGGGGCTGATTTTGGACCCAAATGGACCAATTCTCAAAAAATTGGCCCCCGTGCAAAGCAAGGGAGCACTCTCATGGCAGGCACAACCATGTCACTTCCAGAAGTGACATCATTGTGCAGAGGCCAGGAGTGACTGTGAAGGAGAAAGGTAATTGGTGTAATGGTACTCTTCCTCCTGCTCGTGAGTAGAGATGGGCACGGACAACAATACAAACTGAAAAAAAAAACCACGAACAGCCCAATCAGCTGTTTGCGAACAAGCTGTTCATGAGGCCCCATTCTAAATGAACAGGTGGTCGTTGCAAGCCTCATTCTTAGGTAGGGTTTCTGGGAGTGGTGTGGTAGGGATCTGCCCCTTCAGGTTCCATGGCTGCAGCCTGGCTCTGGGGCCAAGCTATTATTTATTATTGGTACATTTCCTGCTGCCTGCTCAGGTAGGGTTTCTGGGAGTGGTGTGGTAGGGATCTTGACTTGGATGATGGCTGGAGGAGAGCCTACTGGCCCCTATGAACAACGAACAATTAACATGTTCATGACAGGATCATGTTAGTCAGTGTTCATTGTTCATTGTTTGTGGATGGCAACGAACAACGAATGTGTTTGTTTGTTTTCTGTTCATGAGCCCTGGAGACCTGACAATCCTAGCCTGGATCCAACTTGTTGTTATTATCTTGATGTCTCTTTAGATTTGCCATTTCCCTGCCTGTGGTGGGTAAACCCTGCCTTCAGCCCCAACCCCTGGTAGAAAAAATGACTGGAAAATGGTTTCTTTAGTCACAAATTTTCCAAATCTCAATGTCTTTATCATAGAGATTAGGGAATATTTCTAGAATGCCACCTCGATATGATGTCACATCCTTCCCAAACACCACCCTCCTCAGTCACCACCCTCAAACTTTCCTGGCATTTGCCAAAGCAGGTCTGGCAACCTTTCGTCTCATTTAACCTTTTTCTTGTGTTAGGCGGACAGAAAACAACATAACTACTTTACAGTGCCATCCTTAGAACATTTCCCTTTGAGTAAGCCTCACTGAACAGACTTGACTAGGATTCTGGGTAGACCAATTAGTTTGCTCTTAGAAAATTACATTTCAGTGGGGGGTTTGTCAAAAGATTTTTTACATGTGCATATATACACACACCATTAAGCACACTACAATGTTATTGTACCTTCATGTATTTCTATGTTTTTATACTAGCCCAGTTATGGTAGATGCTTAGCCAAGGCCTCATCCAATCTGTGGGGTCTACTTTCTTCTTGAGTTAGAATTCAACATTTGACTATCAACTCAAAGGTCTTTTAGGTCAAACCTTTCCCAAAGCAGCCAAGTTCATCCATTTTCTTTGACTTTCAGAGCATCCAAGTGCAGATTTATAACATGTGCTTTGTATATTTGCTTAATACCCAGGGATCCGTTGCTTCTCGGCTACATACACAGAGTGTCATGTCGAAAATATAAATTGTTGATTATAGAACCACTTTCCTTCTTTTTCTAAACCTTTTCAAGGGTCTTTTTGTTAAATACACCCAGACACCTTTTGACAGATGAGTGGCTAATTGCTGTGCGAATTACCTCTATCGATTCCTGTTTCATGTTGAGCCAAACAAACAAAAGATATTAATGCTTCAGTGGGGAAAAAAATGAATGATGACCTTTTTCGGCAAACACAGCTTGCGGCCTCTGATTATTGGCGATTCTACAGAACAGCGGTCAATGGCAATAGCTGTAACGCTATGATCACTATAATAAGCTTGCCTGACCTTCTCTGCCATGTTAAGTGGTTTAAATTTATTTGCCCAACAACACCGAAGCTTTCATTTAAAGTCACAGAACAGCCAGTTCAACTTTAAGAGGCAATGTTGCTGGTTATTTGGGAAGGGTTTCCCCCCCCCCCAAAGAGCTCTGTGCACTGAGAAAGCTTTCACTTACTTCTTGCTTACTTTCTTATTTATTTCATTTATATCCTACTTCCTTCCTAAAGGACACTTAAAGTGGCTTAGAAAATTTTTGAAGAAAAAATTAAAATTAAAATGATTGAAGATTCTCTCATTTGATCAGGAAGGGAAAGAGACATCTAGGAATCATTCTGAAATGAACTTTGAAGACTATGCTGTTCTAAGCAGTCTTGCCTTCTAATTCCACTGAAGTTACATGGTGTTAAAGGGTGTGATATCTGTTTGTTAGAGAGCCCCATGGTGCTGAGTGGCAAGCTGCACTACTGCAGCCCAAGCTCTGCTAATGGCCTGAGTTTGATCCCGGCGGAAGCTGGGTTCATGTAGCCAGCTCAAAGTTGACTCTATCCTTCTGAGGTCGGTAAAATGAGTACCCAGTTTCCTGGGGGTAAAGTGTAGATGACTGAGGAAGTTAATGGCAAACCACCCCTGCCAAGAAAACATTGTGATGCAATGTCCCCCCATGGGTCAGTAATGACTCAGTGCTTGCACAGGGAACATTTACCTTTATCTATCCGGTTATTTACGGTAAACCTTCAACTCAAGTTTAAGTCTCTGTGCTGGAAATTTGGATATACATTGAGATGCTGCATAAATGATCTCCTCCTCCTCTGTACTGTTTCATACAACTCACCACAGTCTATATCAGAGTTAGACTAACTTACTAGGGAAAGTTCCTTAACTTAAGCAGCTAATATTGCAATTACAATATGCTAAATAAAATAAACTAAGTTGTGCAGGTAAAATGCCCAAGGCGGCAACAGATGAGCAGCAGAAGAATATCAGCAGCAGGTAAATTGCAGCCTTACCAACAAAACTGACAGTCACAGCAAAACCCCTGCAGAACTCAACAAAGCCAGAACAGGAAAGCCAGTGTAGTGCAATGCTCATAGCATTAGTCTGGGACCAAGGAGTCCACAGTTCAAACCTCCACTCAGACCTGAAGCTTACTAGCTAACCTTGAACCTGTCACTCTCAGTCTAATCTACCTCACAGGATTGTTGTGTGCATTGGAAAATAGAGGAGGGAAGAATGATGTCCACTGACCTGTGCCCCTTGGAGTAAAAGGCAAGATAAAAAGGTAAAAAAACAAAATGTGCTTAGCGCCTAAATGCCAACAACAAAGGTGCCAAGTGGATCTAGAAGGTTTTAAAAGGGGATTGGACTGATTTATGGTGACTTGTTATTGGTGACTAAAGGGAATCTCTATATCCAAAGATCTAGACGTAGACTACATCCAAGGACTTGGCTTCTATGACCTGTTTGGTTCTATGCCCTGAAGGGATCGCCCGCCGGGGAGCGGGGGGCTTGGCAGCCCAACAGGGAAAGATGCTGTAAGTCTGTTTTGGTTTTCTTTGCAAGAAAAGCAGAGCGTAAGTATATAAATAAATTAGAAGCTGGGGAGAGGTCGTGCCAGGCCCTACACACTGCAGTATCTTACAATATGTTTATTGTGCTTTTATCCTGCATATGATCTTCACAACCCGTAATATATTCCATCTTACCTCCCCTCTTTATAATCAGGGTTTTATTTCCAGAGGCCATGATACGATTTTTCTTTGAAAGCCAATCTAACCACCTAAGTCAGACTGAGAGTACATTTACATGCTTTTCATTTCATTTCTTTCCCTTCTCTATAACTCTCACCTCCCACTACTGCTGTTGCAGTTCAGGGCTACGATTTTCCAGGTTAACTGCAGCCTGGAGACTTTTAGCGGGAAAAAAAAAAAGTCTTCCCGTGGTCAGGCCTACCAAATCACCAAGGGCATCCTATCCATCAAGATTTAGAGTTTGCATAATAAGGGATACAAAATAGCTACATAAGTGCTTCTGCATGCATCTATGAAAGGGATTATAATAAAGTGGGGCAAATTTATTTCCTTAGATGATAATTTATTAGTAGTTTAAAGGCGGAGGGGGGGGGATAATATGACAGGTAGGTACTTAGGATGGTGGATTTCAGACTTTAGGGAACAATTTTTGCCTATATTATCTTCTCTTCAACTGCAGCATTTGCTATAGGATCACTCTGTGTTGTAGAGAATTCTGGGTGCTATTTAGGGTGTATAGTCATTTTGTTATGGGGAGGGGAATTTCTTTTTCCAAAATTCACTTTTTTATATATAGCCATTGGTTCACCTTATTCTCTTTCTCTTTTTTTTAAAAAAAGAGTTCTCTTTCATTTCTCTTTGATTTCTCTTTGAAGAGAAATCAATGCACTCTTTTGTAACTTTGGCCCTTGCAGTTACACGCAACAGGGTGGTACTCTGATAGGAAAACAGGAAGGTTTGGGAAAACAATACATGCTTCTGAGCATCTGCAGAGTGAAATTCTGAAATTTTGCAGAAGCTCCTTTCCTGCCTCTCTTCTCTTCAAACTTTGATTTTTATCAAAAATGGAATTGACTAGAAACTGTCTCCAAATTCCCCCAAAGAGGAAAATAAATGATGGTTATATTTGATGGAGAAATTGAATAAAGAGGAATTAAGAGAATTTATCTTTTAAAAACCTATTATACAGTTGGTAGAAGGCTACCACATAAACAAGGGCGAAGTCTTGACCTATGCTGCTCCAGAAGTAAGCTTGTCAGGCATCTGACTCTGGTGGTCACTGATATCATCATGCCGCCACGAGAGCACCCCCCCCATGCTTCTCTGTGGGCAAATCGGGCCTGTTTGAGGCCCCAATGGGCCTACTGTGAAACGTGCATGCACTTCTGTGCCTGTGCAGTGACATCACTGCTAATGACATCACCGGAAATGACATCATCAGACAGCTGGACAAGATGAAGGTAAGAGCCAAGTCTCTCCACCTCCCGTTGGGCAACCCTATACATCCTGCATGTACATATATGCACTTGATTGTAAGAAAGAGGTAATGCAGGTTCACTTTACCCCCAATATGTTAGCTTAAGGGTATGGGGAAATGCAGTTTACACAGTCTGCATACAGTACAGGCCAAAAGGAAGTAATAGAAAACATACGACTGTCAGCCACATGGCATGCTCTGTCATGTTTCAAGACTTCAGAGTGGTTGGAAATTTCACAACCCAGGTGTAAATGAATTGTGTGAGAAGGAGGCCATCTTTCAGTAGGAAAATTTATTTATGGAATGGGAGAAAGCCAACACAGAGTCCAAGAATGAGCCTCCAACCTGCTAACAATTATTATTTTTAAACACAGAATTGACTTTTCTTTTACAGGACTGCCAATGCCACCACTAAAGTTTGGCAACCTGCATTCTCACAGTGCACATGAAAATATCTAAGCTGAAATACCATGGCAGGTAAAAAGCTTCGTATATGCTGGCTCTAAGGAGATTTCATTTCACAGTGTAACTGAGTGAATCATTAACATCTTTCACTTGTGCAGCATTATTCACCTGTCGGTCTCAATGGATCGTTTTTACAGGGGAACAGCAAATCCATCTACTTTCATTCTATCGAGGTATGAAAACGGTGAAAGTTTACACAGCAGGTGAGTTGCGTAACCTGCGATGGAAATCAATCGTTTTTCAGAGAGCCCTTAATATGTACCCCTGTGGGGAAAGCCAGTCATTTTGTTAGATTCCGTTCATTGGACTACGGTGGTGTTAACGGGCTCATTTGTCCACTGAAAAATGCAGATAGAGAAGCTCGGTTCCTCTGCTGCACAGGCACAGCAGTGCCTGGGAAGGGAACTTTCCAATGGCCCCTTCTTACTGCAGACAGTCATGCCCCCAGAATTCCTGCCCGTGGAAATCTGCACTTAGGGGGAACCAAAACAGTGGGGTGGGGGGAGAAAATGTGGATCTGCTGTGGGAGTGGGGTACCAGGAGAAATCTCCCTTTTTGCAGGTCAAAATATAGGGTTGCCCACTCCAGGATGGGGAATTCCTGGAAATTTAGGGGCGGAGCCTAGGGAGGGAAGGGTGGAGGAGGGACCTCAGCAGGTTATAATGCCTTACAGTTTCTCCTCCAAAGCACCCATTTTCTCCAAGCGAACTGAGATCTGTACTCTGGGGGAAAAGTGTAATTCTGGGAGATCCCTGGGCTTTACCTGAAGGTTGGCAACCGTATCAAGAAGCCTTCTGCATGAGATGGACTTAGCAAGAGAACATGTCATTAATTCTAGAAATCAGTCTATTATATTTGCTATTATTTATTTAGAAAGATTGTATGCCACCTCTCCAGAGATCTGCTTGAGGCAGCTCACAGATTAAAAGCAATACTGCATCATCAATATAAACAAACAACCTAAGAATAAATAATAAAATGAGCCATAAAAACATGCCAGGAGCATAAAAATAGTACAAAGCACCATTCAGCAGCCTAAAATGATATCCATCAAGCAGTGTTCAGGCTAGAAGCAAGCTATTAAAAACTGCTTTTAAAAAGATGGAACCCCTCAGTTAACAGTCTGGGTAAATATATATATATATATACATTGGCCTGGTGTTTAAAAAACAATAAGGTAGGAACAAACAGACAATAAGTGGCACAAAAATACATCTCATTTTATTAAATAATAATTGGGGGATAATAATAGTGAGGATTTATCCAGCATTTTTATGTATGTTCCAAGCACTTTGTATGTATCAATTTGGTCATCTTTACAACAGCCCTGTAAGGTAGGACAATACCATTGAGCACATTTCTTTAAAGATGTACTTGCACATTCTTTTTCAGTGATTCAAAGAAAACTGAGTTCAAGATCCTGAGCTCAGTGACAGAGCTGGGCTGTTTCCACATGGCTTCTCCCCCTCCTGAAAAATAGCACAAAACTTATGGAATGACGCACCTTCGTGGCACGATTTCCCAACATGACTTTGCTTCGTGGCACAATGACATCAGAAAACGTGCCAAGAAGCAAAGTCATGATGGAAAATCGTGCCATGCAGGTGCATCATTCGGTAAGTTTTGTGCTATTTTTCGGGAGAGGGAGACGTGTGGAAATGGCCCAGATGTATACATGAAGATGTAAGCACGGAGTCCTAACTTCAGCAGAGCAGCTAAGGCCTTTTCCACATGTACTTATAGGGATGTCCCACTCACAGAATGTTGGCAGTTTTCCTCCATGAATCCAGGCATCTCAGTTTGCGAAATGGCTGTAGGCTGTTTGGTTTCCGTTTTTGGGGCGCCTTTTTTGGGACCGCAATTTCCTGCACTTTCCTGTGGTCCCAGAAAAGGTGCCGGAAAAAACAGAACTACTTGCTATCACTTCTGGGTTTTTTTCCTGGAAGTGATGTTATGGCCCATATGAAACTGTGGGCCCTTATGTCCCCACCTCTCAGCTGCTGCCAGTTCCAGGCACAGTCTGGCAACTATGTCTAGCCCATCAAGTAAGATCTGCCTCCCAGGCTTTGTTCTCCATGCCTCTGCTTTCAGATGGGAAGTGAGTGGCAACTAGAAACAGGGTATTTTCAGAGGAGGTGCTTCACCTTTGGCATACAGACGCCCTAAATAAATTAATTATTTAGATTGGGCCTGCACAGTTTGGCCCGTTTTCCCTCTGCATTCCCATTGACCTGGAGGACCACTGAAGCCAGTATGCATTTGGGCTGAGGCATGTGGTAAGGTCAGGTATCATTGTCTACCGCATGGGATGTTGCCATGGGGATGTAGGGGCCAACTCTTTCCATTGGTCCCCCAGGAGTTCTTTTCACAAGAAAGGAGGCCTGTAGAATGGCACCACTGGAAGATTGTAGCCCATTCTTTTCTGCAGTGGTATGGAGGAGCTATCAAGACTAGAGGCAGGCACAAACCAATATACGAAGCAAAATTCATCACGAACTGGGTGGTTCATGGTTTGCAAACCAGTGGTTCATCAGAGTCAGGGCCAAGCTACACATGACGAATGACACTTGAACGGCAAGTAGATTGAGTGGAGGGCAAGTGAACAGGGAGAAATACACTTGCTGTTCAAGTGTCATTCGTCATGTGTAGCTTGGCCCTCAGTTTCTGACGAACCGCCACAAACTTAGGGCCAGTTCGTATGGTTCATTTTTTTGGTTTGTCAGTGCAGACAGCCTGGCACCGATCAATCAGTTTCCTAGGCAACCACCAGGGATGGGCTTTCTGCAGCCCAGGAAGTGACCTTCTGCTGCCCCGAAAGTGACCTTTCTGCTGCCCTGGATGTGACATTTTCACAAACCAAACAAACCGGATTGTGAACCAGGCCAAATTTGTGAAAGTTCGTGGTTCATGGATCATGAAACGCGATGAGCCATGAACCGCATGGTTCAGTATTTTCCTGGTTCGGGCCCACCTCTAATCAAGACTGTATTTTCTGAGCAAGATTTCTTAACGCTGCTTTCCAGGTACCACTGCTCTACAATTGTTTGGAGTATTGGCTTTCTGACAGGGTTTGGAATGAAGCCATTTTTATTAATTTAGTTATTTTTGCTGATATAAAAGATCGTCTATCATGTTAATGATGTATCGGTCTGTGGTACCACTGAACAATAATTACAGAATGTTCTTAATAGTAAATCATTTGTCACAATCCGCGGCTCCTGCAACAATCTTTTGTTGAGCAATAGAATACATTAGGTGAGTAGCGATACACCTTTACGCTTACCAATTAAAAGGTCCTGGATATATAGAATTCACATGAAATTCAGGGCAAAGCATTATAAATTATGACAGCTCCTTAGGAAATCCTGCTAGGCATATAACTTGCTGCTAATTTTTAACTTGTCAGACAATTTATACATGTCTCTTCAAGTGTAATTGGAGACACCAAAGACACGGGGACACTGCTGTGTCAGGGCTGAATTGCAGGAATGCTATCTGAGAGACTGAGAGGGGGGGAAAGATGAAGATGGAAATAAAGGGAATTGGGGAGAGTAATGTAAAATCATCACCAAATAGAATTTTCACCTCTCTTTCTGGCTGATAGACAAATGTTGCTCTTTTTTCCCTTGTGATTCTTCTGGAATTTCCCAGATTGGTTGTCCATCAACTGCTGGTGGTCTTTGAAGAACATCATCTGGCAATTTCTGTGTTCAACTAGGGAGGAATTTCTTTTTCTGAAATTCACTTTCTTACAGCCAGTGATTCCTCCTTTTTTTGGGGGGGGGGTCTCTTTTAAAAACGGGATTTCTGTTTCATTTATCTTCAAAGAGAAATCAAGGTGCCCTTTTGTAACTTCAGCCCTTGAGGTTGTTTCATGTTATACACCCTAGGGTGGTGCTCTAGAAGGAAGGAAGGAAGGCTTGGGAAGACATGGCCTACCTCTGAGCATCAACCGAGTGAAATTCTCAGAAATTTCAGAACCTCGTTTCCTACCCCCTCTTCTCTTCAAATTTCTCTTTCATCAAAACAGAATTGATTGGAAATTAACTTCAAATTCCTAAAAAGGAGAAAAGAAAAAGGTTGTTGGATTTCAGGGAGAAACGGGGTTAAGAGACTGTCTCTTAACAACCCTACTGTTCACACACTATGAGATTGTTCATTTTAAATCACAGAGAGCAGAACCACAAGTGACAAAAGGCACAGATTGGACCCTTGTCAGCTTCCCTCAAGTTTTGAGGGGAAATGTAGGCAGCTTGGCGGAATGTTGGACAAGTGACAGTTGAAAAGTCCATTGGACAGCAGTCAGAGAGCCAAGCTGCGAGACCAGGATGCCTACATTTCCCGCCAAAACTTGAGGGAAGCTGACAAGTGTCCAACCTGTGCCTTTTGTCACTTGTGGTTCTGCTCTGAATCCTTTTTTTCCTGTAAGATCATATGGGTCTGCTGATTTGGGGATAGGCTTGCTATTCAGATTTCACCAAAACTTGAAGCCCCTTGAGAAACTCTTCAGAAAAATATCGCCGGTCTTATCAGAAAGTCTTTAGCTTCCTTCAGAATCCCAGAGACCTTGTGGACTGGGATTCCCAGACCCCAAACTTTCTTCCCCAAACTTTCTTCAATTGCCACATGAGTCAAAATTTCAAGGGAAGGACAGTCCTAAACAAATCCTATGATGTGATTTGTCTTAAAATGAGATCTACATCAAAACACCCTGTCCAAGGTTTAAATAACCAAGGCCGCCTTATCTAAGCGCAACAAAGGTCATGACAGCATAGGTTCTTTAAAGATAGAGCTAAAAATCAGAACTAACAAAATACCTAAAACTGTTTTTAATAGTGTAGTCCTAAGAACACTGTCCTGGAGGAAAGAAAAAGTGGTACAACAATAGTGGTCCATGCAAAATCCCAAAAGAGGAACAAAATCTGTGTAATATCTTTTAGTACAACTGATCAAATTGGCACAGAACACTGTGCAAGCTTTTGAGCTCACCAGAATTCTTCATCAGGCTGTATGTTATTTTTTTAAAAAAAGATAAGGTCTAGAAAGCGAATTCTTCAGACCATGGTGTTAAGGCCTGATCTTGCATGCATTCATTTGGGAGTAAGCCCCATTGAACAGACTTGAGTGAGGGCCAAGCTACACATGATGAATGACACTTGAACAGCAAGTGTATTTCTCCCTGTTCACTTGCCCTCCACTCAATCCACTTGCCGTTCAAGTGTCATTCGTCATGTGTAGCTTGGCCCTGAGTTTCTGAAATGGTCTCCTCAGGACAGGACATCTCTCTCAACATTTGAACGTCCCGTATAGACATCCACTTTTAATTTGGTCTTAGTTTTGAACCAGAAGACTCTGTAACTGTTGTCCAAGTTGTCAACAATTTCCGAAAAGGTCCCAAAGTCCTTCAGAAACAGAAATTCAAATGCTTTTCCCTCACCCCTATGTCCTGAACATGCCACCCACCCTTTTCCATGTTCTGTCCAGAAGAAAAATCCCTCCGATGCAATGGTTGTTTTTATTAAATTCTCCTCAATAAAAAGCTCAGGCAGGATTTATTAGGTACTCAGGGCGGACGTTTAGTATTTCGCCAGTTATTAAGTGAAAATCAATAGAAAGCAAAGAAAATGGAAGTCAGTGCTCTGTTAGCATGATGTTGTCGCCCAGATATTATGTCGGCTGTCTTGTAGATTCATGACAGACAAAAGCGGCTGGGAGAGAAGTCTTTCTGCTTACATTGCAGGAGCCAAAGTGGGGTTATTCATTAGATGAGGCAGCTGGCCAGATGGATTTCCAGTTCAGTTTTACCATTTATCTTGAAAACGCCGGTATCGAGTGAGAAGGAACACTGATATTATGTGATATCAATGGCAGCTTTATGTATCTAAATCAGGATTTATCGTTATTTTGTTCGGAAGACCTCTTTTTTTTTCTGCAAGAAATACCATTTCACTGGGAGAAAATAATAGCTAAAACCGTGTCAAAGATAACCTTTCATGATGTTCGTGCACCGTGGGCTGTAAAACAAATAGAACCCAGGGTATTAATAGGTTTAACCACATTCGAACAAATCATTCCGTCTGATTTTTTTGTTGTTCTGGTGTTTCGAAATAACACAAAATCTTCAGTGCTCCAAACAGGGGTTTGGATTCTTGTCTTGTTTTCCTTGCCAGCAATTTAGCAATAAATAACATCAGGGTTTTTGTTTTGTTTTAATTGCCTTCAAAACCATTAGTCATTTTATAGCTTCAGAAGGCCGTAACTGTTTTGGTTTTCCTCTGCTAAAGTAGTCAAGTTGAATATTTTGTTTTACTACCCCACAACTGCAATTAAGACAACATAATGCAGAAATGTTTTCAAATTGATAGTTTTCTTTTCCTGACGTTGGAGATAAACTGTGGAGCTTGCCACCATTTGACCATGGGGTTTCAAATTAAACCAATATGGGCTAAAGCTTTTTTTCAAGCTGCTCTGATCAGGTATAAAATATATGTGCGAATTGTCCTCTTGCAAACAGATACAATTATTTATGCCTAGATTCTCCCACATACCATTTATACACTTCAGAAGTTCAGACGGCCTTCTTCTTGACTGTCCAAATGGCAACAATGAGGTCACAGACTTTCTGTATGATAGGCCCACTCCTCCGAAATGTCTTTCTAGAGTGTGTGGACTGGAGGTCACCTTCACCATCTGCATTTAGGAAAGTTGTAAGAAGATTTTATTTCAAAGGCTATTGGCTGGACATTAGACTATTTTGACAACTCATCCATCTTTCCCCAGAGTTTCCAGCAATTCCTAGAGCTGCCTATGGGCCAAGCTAGAAGTGACACATTAAACTTTTTTACATATTCGATCACTATGTGATCGAGTGGAGCGCAAGTGGAGTGCAAGTGAACAGGGAGGAATACATGTGAGTCTGTTCACTTGCCATTCAAGTGTAATTCGTCACTTCTAGCTTGGCCCTTAGGGTAACTCTATTTAGGATTGCACTGTCAATATCCCATATTTCTTACACAATTTGGATTCCTGGGGAGCAAGGTAATATTAGGCTCATCTAGACCATAGCTTAGAGTTACCGACTTCCAGGATTTCCAACTTCCAGAGATCTAGAATTACAACAGATCACTCCAGAGATCAGTTCCCCTGTGGGAAATAACAGCTTATTAGTCCTAGATTGATATCACTTTCCCACTGAGCTGCTTTCTCTCTCCAGGAATTTCCCAACTAAGAATTGGTGAGTTTAGTTTTAGTTGGGTGGCCATGTTAATCTGCAGTAGAACAGCAGGATTTGAGTCCAGTGGCACTTTAGAGAGGAACAAAGTTTTCAGAGTGTAAGCTGTCAAGAGTCAAAGCTCCCTTCTTCGAGCTTTTGAGATCAGAGCTCCCTTTGCTGTCTGAAGAATGGAGCTTTGACTCTTGAAAGCTTACACTGAAAACCTTGTTGGTCTCTGTGGTGGCACTGGACTCAAATTCTGCCGTTGGGTAAAACAATACCAAATGAGCTACTTGTCCGTTCCTCATTTAATCTCTCTGTTGTTTAGGGAATATAACTTGGATGGCATATCTTCTGAGTACCAGCACCAGGAAGCAACATCAGGGGGAAGCCTTGATCTCTATCCCTTTGTTGGCCACCAGGGTAACTGGTTAACCACTGTGTGAAACAAGAGGTAGACTTCATGCTTTACAGGCAGGAAGACCTCGCAGTTACAGTGCTGGAGTAATCTGGGAATTCTGGGTTCCAGTACACCCTCAGCCATAAAGCTTGCTGGGTGACCTTGGGCCACTCTCTCTCCTTTTAACTTGCCTTTCAGAATTGTTGCAATAATAAACAGGAGGAGGAGAATTGTGTACTGTTGTGACGTCCTTGCAGGAAGGTTGAGGGGAAATGTAGTTGATAGATAAATCTCCAATTAAAGCCAATTTTTAAAAAATTATTTGTTTATGTATTTAACAGGATTTTTACCCTGTCCTTCCGCCCTTACAAGGCCACCAATTAAAACATACAGATTTAAATGGCGTCTTCAAAGCCATCAAAACCAACACATAGATACATCATTAAAGCCATCTGAAACCCAAACTTAAAATATATCCAAAAGATAAATGCACCAGATAAAACATTGAGGAGGGCGGAGAGATCACTGAGGAAAGGTCATCACCCACTGACGGAAGACAGCGACAGAAGGGGACGGGCAGACCTCCCTGGGGAGAGAGTTTCAGAGTACTGGGGTCGCTACTTGAAAAGGGTCTCTCCTGGGTTGCCACCCATCTAACCTTAGAAAGTAGGGGCACATGAAGCAGGACCTCTGAAGATAACTGTAGTTGATTGTGTAGGTGCATAAAGGAGCAGGTGGTCCTTCAGATATGTTGGTCCCAAACCATATAGGGCTTTCAAGGTCAGCCCCAGCATCTTGAATTGTGCTTAGAAACAGATTGGGAGCAGATGTAAAGGGGTCAAGTCTGGAGTAATATGTTCCCTGCAACCCACTCCCATCAACATCCTGGCTGCAGCATTCTGCACCAGTTGAAGTTTCTGAACACTTACCAAGGGCAGCCCCACATAGAGCTCATTGCAGTAATCTAATGTAGTTGCAATCAGGCCATATACTATAGTAGCCAGATCTTGCCTGCCCAGGAAAGGCTGCAACAAACTAAGCAGTCGAAGCTGGTAAAAGGCACCCTGGCCACAGCTGCCACCTGCTTATCTAGCAGTAGGCCTGGGTTCAAGAGCACCCCCAAACTACAGACCTGTTACTTCAAAGGGAATACAACCCCATCCAGAATAGGTGACATCTTAAATCCTGGGTCAGACCTTCTGCTCACCAGTAGCATTTCTGTATTGTCAGGATTAAGCTTCAGTTTAGTAGCCTGTATCCACTACAGAACTGCCTCTAGGCACCAATTCAGGGTTTCTACAGCTTCTTACAAGATAAAACTGAGTGTTATCTGCATATTGGTGACAACTAGAGATGGGCATGAACTGAAATATGAACCAAAGTTTGTCATGAACCAGGCCGGGTTTTTGGTTTGTGAACCAGCGGTGTGTCGGAACTCATTTTCTGATGAACCGCGACGAACTGCTATGATTTTTTAGTGGTTTGTTTGGTTCATTTTTTGGTTCATCACTGTAAACAACCTGGCACTGATCAATCAGTTTTGTAGGCAATGGGGGGAGGGGCTTTCTACAGACCTGCTGTTCTGGAAGTGACGTTTTCATGAATCAAACAAATCAGTTCATGAACTGGGCAATTTCATGCCAGTTTGTGGTTTGTGGTTCATGAAACATGACAAACCATGAACTGCAACAAACTGCTATTTTTCCGGTTTGTGCCAATCTCTAGTGACGACCCAGCTGAAATCTCTGGATGACCTTACCCAGCAGTTTCATATACATGTGAAAAAACATGGGAGATAGGATGAAACCTTGCTGGACCCCACAGGCCAAAGGCCAAGGGTCTGAGCAGCAGTCCCCAACTCCACCTTCTGAAACTTGCCCTCCAAGTAGGACTGGAGCCACCACAGAATGGTGCCTCCCAATCCAAGCGCAGAAAGGCAGTCCAGAAGGTTACCATATTCAATAATATTGAAAGCTGCTGAGAGGTCAAGAATCAACAGTGTCACGCTCCCTCTGTCCCTCTCCTGGTGTTGGTCATCCTCCAGAGCAACGGTTTGTTTATTTGTTTGTTTGTTTGTTTGTTTGTTTGTTCGTTCGTTCGTTCGTTCGTTCGTTCATTGTTCGTTCATTCGTTCGTTCGTTCCACCCTCCCCACATTCCCAGCAGGCTCAGGGTGGATTACAGATACATAGAGGTTAAAATATATAAAACATAAATTAGCAACCATAAAAACATCCAAATTTACACAGTTTAAAATACATATATAAAAATCAACATAGCAGCACAAAGTTCCACTGACCAAACTTAGATCATCTCCAGAGCATCTTCACAGTAAAAAGATTTTTAAGTGAGGTTATAGGTGGTAGGGAGGGCCCAATCCATCATCAACCGGCCAGGGGGGCTCCACCTAGCACTGCCCATATGCCTGGCGGAACATCTCCATCTTGCAGGCCCAGCGAAAAGATAACACATCTTGTCGGGCCTTTGTCTCTTCAGACAGAGTGTTCCACCAGGCTTGGGCCAGGACCGAGAAGGCCCTGGTCAATGCCGGGTGAGCCTCCCTGGTGCCAGGGACCTTTAATAGATGTTTATTACATGAGTGAAGGCTGTTTCTCACTAGAGCAAAGAGTCCTCTGAGGTTTATATGGGGAGAGGAGGTCCCGCAGATACTCCAGTCCCAGTCTGCATAGGACTTTATAGATTATAATGTTTTTACTGTTTTACTGTTTTATAATGTTTTTAATGTTTTTAATTTGTTGTCAAACCGCCCTGAGCCGGTCTGACGGGGAGGGCGGTCTAAAAATGTAATTAAATAAATTAATTAATTAAATAAATTAGCACTAAAACCTTGAACCTGATTCGGTACTCCACTGGTAGCCAGTGCAGCTGACGCAGTGCCTGCGTTATATGCTTACACATCAGCAATCCTGTGATGACCCATGCTGCCGCATTCTGCACCAGCTGTAACCTCCGGATCAGGTTCAAGGGAAGCCCTGCTTAGAGTATGTTACAGTAGTCTAACCTAGAAGTGATCGTTGCCTGGACCACTGTAGTCAAGTTGCGGGACAGAAGATAGGGGACAAGTTGCCTGGCCTGGAGGCTGTTTCAATCCCACAACCAAACCTAAAACCAGACTGGAAAAGATCTAAATAATTTGCTTCATCCAGGAAGGCTTGAAGTTGTCCAGTCACTTTTCAATCACTTTGCTCAAGAATGGAACATTTGAGACTATTCTGTAGTTAAGTTCTCCTGGGTCTTTAGAAGTGAGCACCCCACAGCCTACTAAGATCCTTTCTTGGCTCCAGAGCAGCTGCTGGCCAGAGCAGACAATACTGACTTAATACCAATGGTTTAACTTGGTATAAGGAATCCTCCTCTGCAGTCACTCGATTGGCTACCTATCAGCTACCATGTTCAGTTCAAGGTATTGGTTATCACATACAAAGCACTTCATGGCCTTGGGCCGGCATACCTGTGGGACTGCCTCTCTCCCTATGTTCCTCCATGGCAGCTTCACTCACCTGAGCAGGGTCTCCCAAAGGTGCCACCCTACACATGGCTGAAATCAACAACAGCCCGTACACGGGCTTTCTCTGTGGTGGCCCCTACCCTGTGGAATGGCCTGCCTGAGGTGAGGAGCGCCCCCACTCTCCTAACTTTCTGCAAATGATGCAAAACTGAATTATTCAAATAGCCTTTAGTACTGTAAGGAGGGGCTCTCAGATGCTTCGCTAATGAGTAAGGACCATAGACCTCACCACTATGTTGCCTCACGTACTACTTGTTGTCTTAAATATGTACTCCTACGAGCTACCTGTGTTTCATGTGGTTTAATGTCAGCCCTAGAATTCCTTATGTTCTGTTTCAGCATTTCTTCAACTCTGTATTGGATTCTTGCTAATGCTATGTCTTTGGAAACTTATGTTTATTTACCCTATGGCATTGTTTATGGAAAGATCCTTGAAACTGATTGTACTGGTCTCATACTGTGTAATCCGCCTTGAGTCTCAGTGAGAAAGGCGGACTGCAAATGACACAAATAAATAAATAAATAAATAAATAAACACATGAACAAACGAATGAACGAATGAACAAATGAATGGACGAATGAATGAACGAATGAACGAATGAACGAACAAAAATTTACAGCTATGCATTTTACTTTCACACACACTGAATAATGCACTTTCAATCTACTTTCAATGTGCTTTGCAACAGGACTTTGAGTGAAATGAGAAAATCCACTTGCAATCATTAAAGTGCGTTGGAAGTGGACTGAAATCGCATTTTTCAGTGTGTGTGAAAGCACGGTCAAACATCTACATGGATGCATAAAGTTCAAGACTCCATTTCTAGCTCCAGCCCATGTCTTGCTTCTGGGAGCAGGGTGAGGCCCCAGTCAGTAGGTGGATATTGATGGATTTTCCAAGTCAAACTGGAAACCAAGGAGCTCACACTACTCTAGCATTTCCAGACCGTCCTTATGTTCATTCATATATACTACATCCGAACTCCTTTCTGATCTTCAAGACTCTCTCTCTCATTAGTTGTAGTCGAGTTAGTAGTTGCAGATACCAGCACCAATTCTTGAACGAGGTCCCATTTTGAGACCCAGGGCAGCTGAAAGTTTGCTATTGCACCACCAACTTAAGCAGTCACTCTTGTTCAAGCCTGGTGAGCTCAAAAGCTTGTACAATGTTTTGTGTAAATTCAGTGGGTTGTAATGAAAAAAGTGTTTTTGTTCTTGCTTTTGGAGTTCATGTGGACCAGCATGGCTGTTTACAACTTTTCCATGTCTTTTCTTTTTCTTTTTGCATATTTGGGTTTTTAGGGTTTTGACATTTTTATTTTAAACTGTTGCATATGCCAACTTCTATGCTAGAAATGCAGAATAGATGCTATGTTCGAACGAACAAAGCAACAAAAGAATAAATGTTCAAGGGTGCATATGCCTTCTTCATGGCCAGTTGTGCCTCATTTGTTTCCTTTCACACGCAACAGAAGTTGTGTGCTGGAAAATACGCTCCGGAGCTGGCAAAGTCATCCATTCATAGACGTTCTCTCTGAAGAGCTTGATGAACTTTACATAAATACACAGATTTTTTTTTCTCCATTTCTCTTGCTTGAAATGGAAAATCCTTTTTCTTTTGATAAAGTATGCTTATTTTTTATTTCTAACCGTAGCTCGTCAGAATCTATTTGAAAGGCATATGCTCATAAATATTTCACTGCCTAATGAAATTGATGCTCAGTGCTCCTTCAGAAACTGCAGAAATTCCTGGGAGAATGCCAGCGCTTCACGCACTTGTTTGTTTCTCCTCCTTGTAGACTGATGGCGGGTAACAATACCTTAGAAATTATTCAAACATCATAGTACCTGCTTTGGAACACCTGATGCTTACTTGTTACTTTACAGAAGACTGCTCAAAGAATTACAGTGAAATCCTAAGCCGAGTTACTCCAGCCCAAGCCTACTGATTTCAATGGGCTTAGACTGGAGTCACTCTGCTTAGGATTTCACTGTTAGGTGCCTTGAAGCATCTTTCCTACTAGGAGAGGTTGAAAAGGATTCTTTCTTTAGCTTAGGAGGAAAACGATGCAGGAGGGAGAAACACATGATAGAAGTTTATAAAATTTATTCCTGGCGTACAGAAAGCAGAGGAAGCATTTTTCTCCTTTTCTTGAAATATTGCTACTGTTGGGGGGAACCCAAAGAGAGGCAATAGAATCAGGGCAAACAAAAGGAAAAACTTCTTCATACAATGCATGATTAACTTGTGGAACTCACCACTACAGCATACAGTGATGGCCCCAGTTTTGTTTGTTTCATTTATACCCCACTTTTTGGCCATTGGGGATCCAAAGTGGCATACATCATTCTCATATTCTCCATTTTATTCATGCAATAACCCTTTGAGACAGGATAGGCTGAGAGTGTGTGACTGGCCCAAAGTTTACCCAGCAAGCTTCCATAGCTGATTTAGCTTGGGTCTTCCAGATCTGGGATGCCTAGATGCTGGTCTGACACTCTCATCACACTTTAGACAATTTCATGGGGTATAAATGAAACACCTATATCCAGAGTATATCTTTAAAATAATAAGAATGATGGAATAAAATTGGCATCTCCTTGTGAGCCTGCTGTAGCACCCTACTAGCTACTGTGGGGACTCCTAGAGTCTCTCTACATGTTCATCAGGTGTAGGGAGATGTAATGTTACCCAGGAAGCGTAGTTTAAAAAGACAGAGCTGGCGGAGATCACTTCTCAGAGGATTTGTTAATTTCATCTTTGCCTCCTCAAAAGCTCTGTCAATTTCACCTCTCTAGTCTAAAACTGTGTGGGATCTCAACCAGAGGACAGCGAGGAATGGAAATGGGCTGGAGCTGCCTTCCAGAGCCAGGCTTGGACCTGGAGAAGTTCTAATGGGCTGAAGTTTCCCTTCTGGCATTTCACAGCCCTTTCACACAGCTCCAGTGTACAGCAAAGCCTTTGCCCTGATGCCAGTTCTGCCTTTTAAAACTACCCTTCCCAGCTACCATTGCATCTCCTGACATGTGTCAGACATCTCATGCAGAGATTCTTAGTTTAGAGGGAAAATGGACTAAGGCAGAGGACATGATAGTAGTTTATAAAAGTACACGTGGGGTGGAGAAAATGGATACAGGGAACTTCTTCTCCATCTCCCATACTACTAGAATTTGAGGGTATCCACTGGAGCGGATGAGCTATAGGTACAGGACACATCATTCTTGGTTAACATGTGGAATTCCCTGTCACAATATAGAGTGATGGTCACTCAGTTGGCTTTAAAAAGGAATCAGACAAATTCATGGAGGTGGGTTTCATCCATGGCTGCTAGCCATGATGACAAAATAGTGCGACAATCAAGAGGCAAAAACCCTACAACTCACCTAACCGAACTAGTAACAAAAATGTGAGCGGTGCATATATACTATATAGTGTTTATAAAAGAGTTTTTTTCTTCAATTTATACACAAAACAATGAACAATAATCCACTACAAAAGATGCATGTAAATTCATATCTAATGCAATGAACAGTGAATCACTACAATATTCATAATCCATAAATACAGCAGAGTGAAACACAACTGTATAGCGTAAGTGTCCTCAAGCATGAACCCAGTTCTATATGATTCTTGTAAGTGTATTCCATATATCAATGCCGAGGACACCCGCTGATGTTACTCGAACCAATGCAATGTCCCTCGGGGGAGAAGCGGAAAGAAGATGTCGTCTGTGGGAGGAGATGATGTATCCTCAGGTGGGTATATGATGAACTGCCTGGAAACCCCCCAAGGGGGGCTCCTACGCCCGACAAGCTTCCGGATATCTTAGGCTTGTTTTACGTACACTTCCTCATGGGGCGGTATATTTCCCACCAAAAAACGATCTCTCCAGCTCCCCTTCACGAAAACGAACTCTCACGTGCTGAATCTCAACGCACCTTCAGGGATCAATTGAGCTGGAGGAACTCTTTAGCATAACTCATTAGCATATGCCACGTCCCTTGACATCACCGGAAGTGTGTCATTAACATAACTGATTTGCATATGCCACACCCCCTGACATCACCTATTCCGGCTGTTTTGGACCCAATCCTGGCCATTCAGGGCTGAAATTGGGCCCAAAATGGCAAAAAGTGGGCCAAAAAGGGGCCCAAAATGGTCAGGATTGGGCTGCTGCTGAGTGGGAGAGTGATCCACCACCCATCAGAGGCCCAATCCAGGCCAAAATGGGCCCAAAATGGCCGAGAATCAGGTGGGTGGGGCCGCCTGACATGACCTTTTTGGGGAACTGCCGGAACTGCATTCCTGTGCGTTCCCCCACAAAATGAGCCCTGGGTCTTACATTCAAGTGTACTCTGTCTCCCAACCAACCTACTTGGGGAGGCCATGAAATGGCCCCCCCAAGTGGGAGCAGGCTGAGCCTGGGTAGGGGGTGGGGGGAAGGGTGGGAGAAGGGCCCCTGAGGGCTTGGGGGCATTTTGCATGCAAAATGCCACCCCTGGCAACACAAGCCTCCCCCAGCTGTCAGTGGTAGAGATTAGAGCACCTACTTGGGGAGGCCATGAAATGGCCCCCCCAAGTGGGAGCAGGCTGAGCCTTGGTGGGGGGTGGGAGGAGGGGTGGGAGAAGGGCCCCTGAGGGTGAGGGGGCATTTTGCATTTTTGGGGGCCCCCCAAAGTTCAATCTGTCTGAAACTTGGGTGGTTGTTAGAGAAGGGTTAGAGGAAGGTCCCCACCAATTTTGGGCTTATTCGGTGGGAAAATGCCTCCTCCAGACGTCCTGGAAGACGGAGGCATTTTCCCATTGAAAAGCCGAAAGAAAGCCGAAAGAATCCCGAAACGTTTTGGCTTTTTTCTTTCGGCTACCCGAAACGTTTCGGCATTCCCCGAAACGTTTCGGCATTCCCCGAAAGAAGCCGAAACACTTTTGTTTCGGCATTCTTTCGGCATTCTGAATGCCGAAACGCACATCCCTAATTAGGACAGTTGCAAACATTGTAGGCAAATGTGTGACTGGCGAAACAAAGATAATGTTATTTTGTTAAACATTTGGCTTCTGGCTTTGTCAGAAGCAGTGATACTTCAGTGCAGGCTTATGATCCATATACACGTTACAAGGTCCTCATGTTTGTTGGGAACATAAGAACTTGATATCGTACGTCTGATGAGAAATTTGTGCCTCCCAGTTGCACACTGGCTCTTTTCTGTTTGCAGCTACAGCACCCAGGGAGGAGTTGCTTTAGCCTCTCCCCACTTGCTGTTTTCACATCCTCAAACCGCCCTAAAGAGCCCTATTGGATCCATTGTTAATATCATGTTACTTACATGGCTACATGTAAGTTTCATTATGGAGCCAACAGCAATTCCATGGGGCAGCTTGTGGGTGAAAAATAGCATGCGGGAAGCTACAGCCTTCAATTATTATTTTTTAAATCATCATGGCTCAATTATAGATAACTAAAGAAGCAATCCTAAGCTGGTGTACAAAAGTGTTTCAATGGGTCTTACACCCAGGAAAATGGCCACTGTGTTGCAGCTTAAATTGTTTGTGTAATTACTCCAGGTATCAAAACGGTTGAGGATGGAAGCACCTTTTGCAGAAATAATAAACCTTTAAAAATACTAGAGCATTCCTTGACAATATTGGACCAGTCAACTGCCTAACCTACTTTTGATTCTTTTTAAACCTTTCTTGGACTCTTAGGGATGGATTGTGTAGAAATTAGTGGAATAGATAAATAAACTTTATTGTAGCATAAGCTTTCAAGAACCACAGCTCCATGCGGGGCTTCCCTTGGGTCTAACCCGGAAATTACAGCAGGTCCAGAATGCTGCTGCACATGTTCTGATGGGCACACCATACAGGCCACATATTATTCCCATTTTGTAGCAGCTGCACTGGCTCCCCATCAAATTCTGGATCAGGTTCAAGGTTTTGGTTTTAACTTTTAAAGCCCTAAACGAACTGGGACCAACATACCTGTGGGACCGCCCCTCCCTGTAGGTACCCTGGAGAGCATTAAGATTGACAAATAAGAACCTACCGGTGGTCCCTGGCCCCAGGGAGGCCCAGCTGGCCTCGACCAAGGCCAGGCAGGGCATGTTCAGTCCTTGTCCTAACATGGTGGAACTCTCTGTCAGAGGACATCTGGGTCCACCAAGATCTTGTAGCCTTTTGGTGGGCCTGTAAGACAGAAATGTTCCGCCAGACGTACGGTTGAGGCCAGTCTTTGATGGTATTAGGAGCCTCCCTACTGGTCTCCCGCCAGGGGGGAAACGTAATCATCTGCCTCCCTATAAGCGCAGTCACCAGATTATTATAAATTGTGGTACCCAACCCCTTCTGTTCTGTTCTGCTTTTTACAAAAAAATCAATACCTTTCTTTATTACAAGTAGAACTGTTCTGCTTGTTTACATAATGATTGCAAACTGGAGGGGGGGGGGCGCCATCCGAAATGCTGTTTGCATGAATTTATAGTTGTTGTTTTTTTTTGGTTTTTAACTGAGTTTATATGTTGTAATGCTTTTGAGCATTTTACTGTAACCTGCCCTGAGCCCATTCGCGGGGAGGGTGGGCTATAAATCAAATAAATAAATAAATAATGGAGGAGGTGTGTTTTGAGGCCGTTTCCCCTCTTTCCTTTGCTCGCATGTCTGCCTCTCCCTTCCTGCTGGTTTTGCTCTGTCCACCATATAAGCAGTATTTGGGGGGCGTTTTGGACTGCAGTGGAAGGATGAGGAATTCAGGTTCCACTAACCCCTTCCATTAACTGGATCCAAGCCTCCATGTTTTTATTTTTTACTTTATTTATACCCCACCTTCCCCCCCGCCCAAAGATGACCCAAGGTGACTTCCTTTGTTCTCCTCTCCTCCATTTTATCTTGTGGAAGAGCTGTATGACTGGCTCAAGGCCAACCAGCAAGTTTCCATGGCAGAGCAGAGTTCGAAGCTGGTCCTCTCAGGTCCTCGTCCAACACTGTAAGCATTATTACGTATGGCAGATCTCACCATATTGAGAATTCACCCCCTCTCCAGGATTCTTAGGATAATGAACTTGGCTTTTATGTGCTTGTTTTGAAGTCGAATAGCTCAGAGTTGCTGACGAAAGTGTTAAGTCTATCACTGCTTTCGGCAGGCATATTCACACATGAGCATGGCCGTTTTCACACTGCTTACGAGCCACGGAACGTCGCGTCGAGCTCCCGGAACGACAGCGTCTTCCTGGCACGATTTCGCGTGAGAACGGAGCTCGGCATGATGTTCCGTGGCCGGCAAGCAGTGTGAAAACCGCCCGTCTTTGCAAATGACAAAAAGGGAATCGTTCCTTTCTCCAAACGTGCGTGAACTCAGCAGTTCTTTTAGTAAGAATGTGAAATAAAAAATGAACGCTTGATTTTTTTTTGTACACATAGCGATATTGCAATGATTGTTAATAAAATCACATTTCATTTTAAAAAAAAACACAGAGAAAGGAAAGGATGGAATGTAAATGCAACACTAATTGAATTACACTTTGGCACTGTGAGACACTAATGTAAATATTCTTGCGAGTAGGCCTAAGACACTTGAAGTAATTACTTAAAGGCTTCCTTTCAAAGAATCCCCCCCCTTTTTATTAAATGCCTTTTAACATTAGCACTTTCTTCCTGACAAATTAAATGAAATTTCATTACTCTCCCTGACTTAATGGCATGAGGCTGTCTGCTCTGTGTGCGTGTGTGCGTGAAAGTGCGCACGCGCTTGTATATTAACTCTCTGTGGACAAAAGACGGAGAGTGTGACTGTCCCCAGATGTCCCTAATCTTTCTGTTGCTCGAAGACATTGGGAAAACCTTTCTTGGTCTCAATCAGAAAGAAAGTGTTGGACACTAAGTCCTCCTCTGGACTAATACAATATGGAAACAATAGGCTTCCATATTGGCCCAGCCCACTGACTAGGGGTCCCATTCTCCTAGTGGGGGAGAATTCCCTGCCCCCTGCTTCCATTGCCCCCTGCTGCTCACAACAGCATCAGGAGAAAAAAAATTAAAAACCCCTGCATCTCACTTGGCTTCATGTTACTTTCGGATACAAATCTCTATGGTTTTACCATAGAGTTTCTGGTGATTCATAGAGCTACCTATATCACTTCCAGATTTTTTTAGCAGAGATGATGTGATGCCACAGCTGGCATTGCACCCCCCCCCCCATATGTCCACCCACAGTCCCTGCTGTTGGTTCTCATGCACTCTAGAAGTGGAAACATGGGGATTTTTGCCCAATCGCCTGTGTGAAGGGAGGGGAAATGTGGGCTGACTGAATATATCCCCCTCTTGCTACCCCCTTCTTGAACAGATGATTGGTGCTGTCAGTAGGCCTCTGATTACATCTACTCATCCTTAGTAGCTTGCTGGTAAGGGACCAGCGGCCAAAGTCCATATGTGGCAGCAATAACATGAGGCCTCTTCTTATAGAACCTGTGCAGTTGGTATTCAGCTAGGACCTAAGAAACCCGGGTTTAAATGCCCATTTGCGATGAAACTCATTGAGTGACCCTGGGGAAGTTATCCTTTCTCTGCATAACTTACCTCCCAGTACTGGTGTGAGGATAAAATGGAGGTTGGGAGAGAGCTGTATGCTGTCCAGAGCTCCTTGGAGGTAGGGTGGGTTAAAATAAAAGTAACTTGATAATGGAGAGTGCCACATGTCATAGGTGACTTATGGTGACCCCTGCTTGGGTTTTTCAAAGCAAGAAACAAACAGAGGTGGTTTACCATTACCTCTGCATAATGACTCTGGTCTTCTTTGCTGGTCTCCTACTAACCCTACTTAGCTTCTGGAATCTGACGAGATCAGGCTAGTCTAGGCTATCCAGATCTGGGCAAAAGTAATTTTAAAAAAAAATAAAATAAAAGTAAAACTTTAAAAAGTAGTAAGTGAAAAGGGAGCACCAGTAAATTTAGGGCCCAACATTGAATGGGTTAGATCCAGGCTAAATTTTCCGCTTAGTGGAAGAGTGGTGTCCTTTCCAGCTATTCTCTGTTGCTGCTCAGACCTCCAATTTGCCCTTCATACTAGAAGGGGGAAGGCAGGAATGTTCCACTATTCCAACGTTCTGTTCCACTGACAAAAGTGCCTTGTGGGAGCGGAATACTGGGTCTGGAGCCATCCAGCCTAATGACACTATCAAACATCATGTTGAATGGGAAACTGGCTTTGTTCCCACAAGAACCCTTTCAGGTAGGTTAGGCTGGGATGATGCGGCTGGCTCAGGGATTCAAACTTGGGTCTTCCAGATCCTAGTCTTTCACACTATCCACTGCACAACACTGCCTCTCTGTTATGCCATGAGTGGGAGAAGCCTTTTTTCAATGCTCTTTTTCATGCAGAATGCTAGCAGAGCAGTGAGAAAATTTTCAATGTGTCCTTGCATCCCTATCATGAACTGGCTATGGCTGGTAAGGGTTGACCTCAACAGCAAATGTTGCAGATCCAGGGAAGCCAAGGAAGTGGCAGAAGATGGAGTTTGTAAGGTGGTCTATACTGCAGTTGCTGGAATTAAAGGGTAAAATGGAAGGGTAAAATGACAAGAGCAACAATCAGGAGCCCTGTGCTGACTGCTGGCCACAGGGCTGATGTCAAAGACCTGCCCCCCAGCTCACCACTGTGGAGAGTATGTCCATCTTTGAATTCTCCAAAGTGCAGCAGTCACCTAAGTTACTTCCCATCTCTGCTTTCTGGGGAGGAAAAAGAAAGACCATACCATTGCCAGCAATACAAATATACACAACAGAGAGCAGAAGAAGGAAGCCACAATGGTGTGCAGTTGATTGAGCTGGGATGGATCAAGTAGATTGAAGCTACTACCACCCTTTCCCTGGCCAAGTTGAGCGAGCAAGTGGGCAGCAGCTACTCCAAGGTGTTTTTGCTGCTGTTTTATTTACCCAAGAGGAGATGAGTGAGAAAGTGGTTATACTAGCTAGAAGCATCTCTGACCTCTGCATGTCCATTGGCTCATTGCTCTTGATACCAGGACACAAGGGCTCACAGTGACCCCTCAAAAAAGAAAGACTTAGCTGTGGGTGGTAGAGTAAGGAGCTAGGGATATCTACTACAAGGTGGGATCTGGAGTTCTTCCAGAATTACAAGTGATCTTCATGCCACAGAGATCTTTTCCCCTAGAGAAACTGCCTGATTCAGAGGGAGGACTCTATGGTATACCATAGAGTCTAGAAGAAACTAAAGTCCTAGAGCTACATCATATCCCCAATGATCTCTCTCCCCTCCCCAAACACTGCTTTCCCCAGGCACTGCACCCCAATCTCTAAGGATTTTGCAAGCCAGAGTTGGCATCCCTATCATAAACTGGCTATGGCTGGTCAGAGTTGACCACAACAGCAAATGTTGCAGATCCAGGGAAGCCAAGGAAGTGGAAGAAGATGGAGTTTGTAAGGTGGTGAGGAAGCCAAGTCCATACTGCACTTGCTGGAATTAAAGGGTAAAATAGAACTGATTGGGAAGTAGAGATAGGCACAAAGTTCAGAAATGGTGGTTTGTTGCGGTTCATGGTTTGTCACGTTTCACAAACCACAAACTGGCATGAAATTGCCCAGTACGCAAACCAGTTCATTTGGTTCATGAATAGATCACTTCCGGGGCAGTAGAAGGTCTGCAGAAAGCCTCCCCTCCCTCCTGTTGCCTAGGAAAGTGATCGATCAGCGCCAAGCTGTCTGCAGTGACGAAACCAAAAAAACGGACAAAATTAACCAGCCTAAAAATTGTTGTGATTCATCAGAAATACCCTCTGACAAACCACCAGTTCATGAACCCCAAAAATGGCCTGGTTCGTGACGAACTTTGGTTCGTATTTCAGTTTGTGCTCACCTCTATTGGGAAGCCATTGCAGAAGTCTGGAAGAAGCAGATGATGGGAAGATAGCCTGGATGCACAGTGGGGAACACCTAGTGGCTTTTCTCTCTCATCTAGGATTGAGCAGATATTGCCTATTTGATGTTTTTAAATATTTGTCTAAATTTTTCCAGTAGTTTTGATTCTTTGTTTTTTTCCTACCAGTTTTATACCTGTGTTTATGCACTTATTATAGGTATTTTATATGCAACTGATACAGTATTTCTAGAAAGAATCATTTATACCAGTTGTACATATCACATATGTCTCATGCTGGTTTATGGATGCATAAAAACTGTGGAGAAATACCAATGTTTTATAGGGAAAACTTAAGATGGGTAGCTGTGTTAGTCTGTCTGTAGCAGTAGAAAAGAGCAAGAGTCCAGGAGCACCTATAAGACTAACAAAATTTGTGGTAGGATATGAGCTTTCGTGAGTCACAGCTCACTTCTTCAGGTACAGCTAGAATGTGAGTCCATCTGTCTTTATATCTTGGTGAATGGAGTGGTTTCAGATGCCAAATGACAATAGCAGGTAAGTGACAGAAGGCGGTGAATGACAATAGCAGGTGTGATCGGATAGGGTGAGATATGCAGAGGGGCGGTGTGTGTGGAGAAACCTGCATTGGTAAAGGGAAAGGAAGCCTAGGTCTTGATTCAATCCCAAGTGGAGGCATTATCCTGAGCTTGGTATCAGTTACAATTCACAGCAATGCTCAGAGCAGTGATGAGCAACTGGGCTTGCTGTCAGGAAACCTCCCGCCGAAGCCAGTGGCCTGGAAAGCCTGCCCACAAACAATACAATCTCTTGACTGTTCGAGCCAAGTTGTTGGTGGGCTGGCACAGTGGACGGATATGTTGTTGATAGTTCAATCCTGCTTCTCTTCCTCTAAAATTCCACGCAATGTAAGGTCATTGTGGTAATAATGAGTTTGGGATCTGGAGTGAGGGGGAGAAGTCTTGCAAATCGCACTAAAAGCTTTTCCAAGAACATACCTCACACAGAGTGCTGGAGGCTGCTAATGCCAAGTTCTTGCTTATCACAAAGGGTCTTCTCCTCCGCTCAAAAAAACAAGGACCTTGGAAGATAAAGTTCATAGAGAATTTTTTTGTTGTTCTGTTTGGGCCAAGAACACAGGTCATTCGCTAAAGAAAACATCTCTTGTTTCCTTGCAAGAGTTATATCGGGTTCTGAAAACAGCATTCTCCTCTTGTGCGGTCCAGGTAAAAGTGCATGAAATCCCTTGTTGATTACTCTTGACAAACAGTTTAAAAGAGAGAGAGAAAGCAAGGACCCTCCAAAAGTTTTTTTTTTTTTAAGGCTATGAAAAGAAAACGCTAAACAGCCTAGTCAACAAACACAAAGAGGGGATCGTTGCCAAAAATCTCACAATCTAGAGGCCGGAGGAGCTCATCGGGAGTGCTAGGCCAGCGGCGGGGAGGGGGGGGGGGTGTTGGCCAGCTGCCCCTTGAAGCCCTTTGGGACCTTCAATCCAATTGCAGCATCTTGAGTGGATGTGAATTTCAAGGTTACACCTGGGTGTTCAAGGGCAGTCCCAAGTGTAATCGCTACTTAGATCATGCATTAATCTTATTTGCCATCTATTAGGTTTGATTCCTGCTTTCCTGTCCTCCTCCCTAAAGCCAGGATTATTGTGATAGTTTAAGATAATGGATTCTAACGGAAGAAAGGTCACGCTGGCGCTGAGATTTGGAACCTTAAGATAATATGATTAATTTAAAAGCTGCTTTCCAAACGGGGAGGGGCAGGGTTTCATATGTTTAATTGAGAAGGGAAGAAAAGGTGGAGAAGAAATCTTTTTTAAAAATGCTAAATGTCTTTGTCAATAAACACAAAGAGGGGATGGCTGCCCCCAAGTCCCCCAAGAATTGCCTTGTTCTGTGGGACTGAAGAAGACTCGGCTGACCCAAGCAAATGTGAACACAGATGTTTCTGTGCATAAAGTGGGGACATCAGTTCCGTGCAGCACAGATCTTAACTCATAGCCCCTTACCTGTACAATGAATTAGGTTGTGACAGAAAAGAGGGGGAGAGATGAAGGCATGAGGTCAGGTTGGCTATCTTATTCTGGTAGGGTTGCCAACCTCCAAGTGGGACCTGCAGATCTTTTGCAATTTCAACTGATCTCCAGATGACAGAGATCAGTTCCCCTGGAGAAAATAGTAAAGAGTTCAGTAGCACCTTTAAGACTAACCAACTTTATTGTAGCATAAGCTTTCGAGAACCACAGGTCTCTTTGTCAGATGTATCTGGCAAAGAGACCTGTGGTTCTTGAAAGCTTAAAAAGGTAGGTAAAGGTAGTTCCCCGTGCAAACACCGAGTCATTACTGACCCATGGGGGACATCACATCACGACATTTTCTTGGCAGACTTGTTATGGAGTGGTTTGCCATTGCCTTCCCCAGCCATCTACACTTTACCCCCAGGAAACTGGGTACTCATTTTACCAACTTTGGAAGGAGGGAAGGCTGAGTCAACCTTGAGTCAGCTACTTGAACCCGGCTTCCGCCAGGATCAAACTCTGGTGGTGATCAGAACTTGGGCTGCAGTACAGCAGCTTACCACACTGCGCCATGAGGCTTATGCTACAATAAAGTTGGTTAGTCCTAAAGGTACTACTGGACTCTTTACTAGTTTGCAACTACAGACAAACATGGCTAACTCTTCTGGATGACCCTGGAGAAAATGGCTGCTTTGGAAGGTGGACTCTATGGCATTATACTCTCCCCTCCCCAAACCCTCCCCTGCCTTCTCCAAGTTCCATACCCAAATCTCTAGCAATTTCCCCACTTGGAGTTAGTAACCTTGTATGTTGGACTCCTACCAACCCCCTCACCTGGAGCGTTCCTGAGCAAGAGTGGGTGAACCCTTGTAAAATTGCCTTGTACTATTATCAAACCACTGCAATATTAAAATGTCTCGTCTTCTCTTACCATCAGTAGATCTTTAGGGCCTTGGATAGGGGTCTTTCATATCACATAACTGGACATGCTAGAGACTGAACCTGGGACCTTCAGTATGCAAAAAATGTGTTCTGTCGCTGAGCCAGAACTGCCTGCAACACTTGACTTGAAAAAGCACTAGTTTAAGAGATACTCTATGCTGACCTGACAAGCTGGCATCTCTGAACTGTGAAGCCTTCCTTCCCGTGATAACTAGAATGCTGACCTGCTAAATGAATGTCGTGTTCGCTAAGAGTGTTATCTGGACCACGGGTTCTTGTCGAGGTGCGAGGCCACAATCCGCAACTCCAAAGGGTGCAACCTATAACTTAAGAATCTTTCATCAGCTGCTACTAAGTACGAAACGTTCTTTATGTTTTTGAACTCACACACATGATCAATGTGGAAACAAAGGCATATGCGTACGATATACACATATCAAAAATAGAAATGCATTTATTAATGCACGCTGGTATTGTGTGATGTATACAGCTCTGGTGATGGATGTTATTTAAAAAAATACTAAAATATTGACACATCAAAATAAAAAATTGGCATTACAGCCGCAGATCTGATGCGAAATGGTATACATAAATAATTGTTCTGGGGCAAAATTAGCACAAAAATTGAAAAACCTTATTGAACTTGCAAAAATAAATCCTGAGGTTACTTTTTCCGTAATGGTAGTTTTTGACACTCAGCTGACATTCATCTGCACAACATGTACCCTCACAGGAAAGGTGAAAATCCAGGTTCTGATTTATATTTTAAAATATTTTAATGAGCCTCACCGAAAAAACGATCTTTACGTTCTCTGCCTGTGTAAGCATACAGCCCAGGGTAAAATATGTCCTTAAAATATAAAAAGACATAACTTTGCAGTTTTGATCTCGATTCCAAATTTTCATGAATTGTTCATCCTTAGGCCCGTCCTACATGTGAATAGAAACTCACCTGATTTTACTTAGCAGGAAGTCTTAACATTTTCACAGTGTGATCCTAAGCAGAGATTACCCCCTTCTAAGTCTGTTGATTTCAGTGGACTTAGAAGGATTGTAATTGTGCTGAAAATACACGTTTGTGGCCTTGAAATCATGCCATCCTTTCTCTACAAAAGACAAAGCATGTATAACTGGAATTAATCCGTTTAATCAATCTAACCTACTTCACAGGGCTGTTGTGGAGGAAAGCAAAGCAATGTAAGCCACTTTGAGTCCCCAGTGGGGAGAGAGGGAGGAAGGGAGGGAGAGAGAAAGAAAGAAAGGAAGAAAGAAAGTCTGTCTGTCTGTCTTTAGGAAGGATTCTACATTTTTTATCCTTAGTTTTTTTCTCATTTGCTCTCCCTCCCATTTCAGTTTTCATACCCTTCTCCATATTTCTTGCACGCAAATTCACCTTTTAAAATAAGCCCATTTTCCAACACTATTTTTGCATTTAGAAAACAGCCTCGTTTTATGCAAACAAATAAAGTATTAATAAAGTATCACATTATTCTATATGAGTTGAGACCAGCATACCTGAAAGACCACCTTACGAACCTACCCAACCACTGTGTTCATCTTTGGAGGCCCGGCTTCAGGTGCTCCCACCTTCTGAGACTATGTAGGTGGCAAGCTGGGAGAGGGCCTTCTCAGCAGTGGCACCAAAACCCTGAAATTTCCCTCAGGGAGATTTGTCTGTCTAAAGAAAAAGACTTTATTCTTTCATCAGGCATTCTCTCAGTGATCCTTCCTTCCTGCCTTATGTTTTAATTGTTGTTTTTATGTTTTTGCAAATATGTATTTTAGGTTTGGTTTTTATTGTTTTAATGATGTGTTTTGTTTGATTTTTAATAGTTTTTAAGACATATTTTTATTATGTATGCTTTTAATCTGTTAGGTGCCTCGGTGGTCCTGATGAGGGCTGAAAGATGGGGTATAAATTTTGTTAATAAATAAAAATCCAGCTAAATTCCCCTGTCTAAAGAATGTATGAAAGCACTGCCTGTCCAAACAGACTGACAGCCATTAAAGTCATAAAGGACTGCTTAGCCAAACATTGAATGGTAGGAGTTTTTATTTAAAAACACGCCACATTTATTTATGATTGATTTTATATGATTTGTGGCTGATTGAATCGTCTGTTTGAACAATTTCATGCTGACTGGAACAGTGACACAGCAAAAAAAGTGGGGGAGGTAGAATGCAATTGGGCTGTGAGAGGACATGTGCAGTGTTTTGCATGGATAGTAAGAAACACAGTGAAACAACCTGCCAAACAACAGTGAATCTCTCAATGAACAGTATATCAAAAAAAATTGGCTCCCCGTTCATGTTTGGCAAACAGGAATGCAAACCAAACTGGTAAATGTTCAAGAATCCCTACTTAGAATTTAACCTCCTTGCCAAATTCTTTTGTTTTGCGCTCTCTCTCTCTCTTGTTTCTCATTCTTACCTTGAGTGTGCCCTGCTTGTTTGCCATTTTGCACATTTTATTTCCGGATTCTCTTCCCCCAAGGAGCTCTAGCAGCGAGGTCTTGCCAACTGACCAGAAACAAAATTTCACCTGGCCTGCTCCTATGCTTTGAACAGTCACTTTAATATTATCACGCATGAAGTTAGTTTCAAGAGGCTAGCCAGGTTGGTGTGCAGTAGAAGAGCAACGTTTGAGTCCAGCACCATCAAGATCAACAAGATTTCCAGAGTGTGAACTTGCGAGTGTCAGAGCTCCCTTTGTCACATACTAATATCAGATGTCTAACATGAGCAGGGCTCATTTTGAGGGGGAACGCACAGGAACACAGTTCCGGTAGTTCCCCAAAGAGGTCACGTGTCAGCTGGCCCCGCCCACCTGACTCTCGGCCATTTTGGGCCCTTTTCAGCCTGGATTGAGGCCAAAACGGCCCGCATCAGGCCTCTGACGGGTGGTGGATCACTCTCCCACTCAGCACTGATTCTGACCATTTTGGGCCCCTTGGGGCCATTTTCAGCCCTCTTTTGCCATTTTGGGCCCAATTTCGTGCCCTGAATGGCCAGAATTGGGTCCAAAACAGCCAGGATAGGTGATGTCAGAGGGTGTGGCATATGCGAATCATTTATGCCAATGACACACTTCCAGTGATGTCAAGGAGCATGGCATATGATAATGAGTTATGCTAATGAGCTATGCTAATGAGTTCCTCCAGCTCTTTTTCTACGAAATGACCCCTGAACATGAGGCGCATTGACTCTCAAAGCTTAGACCCTGGGAATCTTGTTAGTCTTTAAGATGCTACTGGATTGAAACCTTGCTCTTCTCACATGTGAATGCTTAATGATTGAGGGCTGTTCATGCATAGGAACAAAAATTACCAATCCTGGTGGGGGATGTGTCTTCCCTGCAGCTTGGGTGGCAGCCTGTCTAAAGCATGAAGCCATCAACTTGTAGCAAGAAGACCCTAGCAAATGTTCCCTTCCCCTCTCCTCAGCTAGCCCTGACCTTGTTATTTCCCTTTCCTCACAGCCTGCCCTGAATTTTGCCACAAACAGGTTTAACAGTTCAAAGGTACCATATGAGAACCAATCACCTGCTTTGTCTGGCTCTCGTCAAACAGCCGCAACCACCTACCAAGCAGGTCTATATCACTTTTTTTGGAAAATCTGAGCTCGAACAAAGACACCATCGATTCATACTGGTCAGCAACCATTAGTAATACTAGGGGCGACTTTCCTAAACACTGACCGGTAGATTTTATTCAAGCATAGTATTTATTTATGACTTTTCCTGTAGAATTGTTCTTTATTTAAACTATAAACAGTAAACATAAAAGCTATAAACCGTAAACATAAAGGATATAAAACACAACACTCTAACAACACTAACAATACATATAAACATAAAATAACAAACAAGACAAGTAGCTACTAATAATAAAGTAAAAAGACAGTTTAAAAAAAACTAAGAAAAAGAAAAAGACTAAAACTAAACTACAAATTGAGTTCCGATTTTCTCCGCAACAAATATATATCATTTTCAAAGTCTTGCTTATTCTATGTTACACATAAGGACCCTATTTTTAATATTGTTCATGATTCTTAATCCATAAATCCAGATATCATCAAGTGTATTTCATGTAAAAAGTTTATAAACAGTTTCCATTCAACCAAAAATGTAGATAATGTCTTTTCTCTGATCAGTGGAGTAAGTTTTGCCATTGATGCAAACTCCAAAACTTTTATCCACTATTCCTCGATTGTAGGCAGTGTTGGAATTTTCCATTTTTGTGCATACAATACTCTTGCTGCCTTAATCAAGTATAGAAACATGTTCCAAAACTTCTTTCCAACTGGCTGTCCATCATTCCCAGCAAGAAAGTCTCTGATTTCAACTGGATTTTAATCTTCAAAATCTTCTGAATCGATGATTGTATCTGCAACCAGAAACTCTTTGCTTTCTTACATGTCCAACATATATGGTAAAATGTCCCTTCATGTTTCACACATTTCCAACATACATTTGAGGCATCCTTCTACATTCTAGCCAATTTTTCAGGAGTCATATACCAACGATACATCATCTTATAGAAATTTTCCTTACTACTAGAGCTTAATGTAAATTTCAGCCTCCTTGTCCACATATTTTCCCATTGTTTCATTAATATGTCATGTCCAAAAAATTTTGCCCATTTAATCATACATTCTTTTACGTGCTCCTCTTCTGTCTCAAACTTCAACAGAAGTTTGTACATTTTAGAAATAACATGTTCATCATTTGTACAGAGGGCAATTTCAAATTCAGTTTTAGATTGCTGAAAGTCATATCATCTCTTGTCTAACTTAAATCTCTCTGAGATTTGCATGTAAGAAAACCATTGGCAAACATGCCCTTCTGCTACTAAATCCTCTCTTGATTTAATTTTAACTTGACCTTGAGAGAATTCCAACAAATCACAATTAGTTAGCCATTTAGTTGGACTCACCATTTCCTTTCTAAAAAGAACTTCTTGCAATGATAACCAGAGAGGTATTTTCAAACAAAACCTAAGTTTGTATTTATTCCATACTCTCAAGATGGCATGCCTTACATAATGATTATTAAACTCTGCATTGACCTTAACCTACAGTATTTATTTCTGACTAGAGATGGGAATGAACCGAAAAAAACCTAAACCATGTGGTTCATGGTTTGTCAAATTTCATGAACCACGAACCACAAACTTTCATGAACTTGCCCTGGTTCGCGAACCAGTTCATTTGGTTTGTGAAAATGCCACACGCAGGTCAGAAAAATCCCACTTCCAGGCCAGCAGAAGTTCACTTCTGGGTTAGCAGAAGGTCTGCAGGAAGTCCATCCCCTGTTGCCTAGGAAACTGATTGATTGGCACCAGGCTGTCTGCAGTGATGAACCAAAAAACAAACCAAATGAACCAGCCTAAAAGTTCGTGGCGGTTCATCAGAAATGGGATCTGACAAACCGTGGTTCGCGAACCACGAAGTGGCCTGGTTCATGCTTAATTTTGGTTCGTATTCCATGCCCATCTCTATTTATGACTGATGTATATGTTCAGTGACTGGTTTGTCTACTGAAACAATTGACTCCTGAGTGGAGCAGTCATGACGAGCAAGGACAGAGTTGAAGGGTAGCTCTCCATTAGACTGTGTAAGAACACATATGTAATAAATGCTGATCACGCAGCACTGTTTGGGTACGAAGGGATACAGTGAAGCAACCTGCAGAACAGCCAAAACTGGATCAGTGAACAGTCGAACCTGTTGTTGAAACATCAGCTTCCTGTTCACAACTAGCAAGCAGGACATGCGCCGAATTTTGAGGCTTCTCTCTCCCCCCCTTCTCTCTCCCTCTCTTTCTCCTGAGAACAGGGCAGTCTCTAATATATGATGGGCTTATTCATCCCAGACGCAGGGCATATCATTCTCAAATGACTGACAAGCGTTGTAAAATGAAGAGAGACTGGAGTGCGGTCTAATAGTGATGGGAAGCATTTCTAGTCAAACATAAAGCAAATTAATGTGAGCCCCAACGCACCCTTCATCTGGAAATGTCATAAAGTAATAAGCAGAGTGACCCCAGTACTGGCTAGGTCTGGATTTCAATAGATTTACATCTTAAAGGGCACAGAACGTTTTTTAAAGAGCAGAAACTTAATCCTGGTCTTATACGCCCTTGTGGACATCACACAGGAGTGCTGCTGAGATCTGGGGTAACCCAAGTTGATTTGTTATACAAGACACCACCCTCAGTTTATGTGCTGCAGCCAACCAATTGAATTTGGTCTTTTTTGCCTTACCAAAGCCATCTTTGAAATCCTCTGGCCATTTTTTAAAACCCAAATATTACTCTGCTGTGATCAGTTGCATGCCCACCAATTTAGTACTCTGCACAACATAAAAAGACCCAAAAGGAACCACTGAGCACCATGAAATTCAATCAAAATCTTAAATACTGTTAATAACAAGGTTGTTAGGGAGAAGCCAAAACACTGGTGTTAATTTTATTTTCCACAGCTATAGCCTTCAGAAGGCTTCCTAATTATTTTTAAATCGTTAATTGTGTGGCAGATATTTGCTGTTCTCCAAAGAAGCATCGTGTTGACTCTAAATGGAGAGGCCATTAGATGCAAACGGTGCAACTCTTCCAAACCCGTCATTGGTGAGAATGGAATTAGAAGGGTATATAACTCTGCTAATATGGCACAATGAGGCAGAGTAAATAATAAGGCTGCCATATGATGATGCCGTAATGTGATTGTCTGATACAGCCCACCTGATAAAAATTGGATGTCCAAAAAGTCCTTTCAGAATGCAACAGTGTGATTTGACCAAAAACACCCCACAGAACCAATTTTGCATATAGGTTGCAAGCAAATACCAACCGCTTAGGTTTCAATAAAATGTATTTAAGAGGAAGCTCTGGGAGGAGGTGCCTGGGAAGGGTGGAGTTTGAGGAGGATGTGATGTCACTTCCATGTGACACTCTAGGAATTTTCCCTACTCTCTATGATGAGGACCGTACAGACTGGGAGAGGTTGCTGGAGCGTCATTATAGAGGCCAGTTTTTTCACCCACTCCAAAGTTTCTTGAAGGTTCTCACTTTGGGGATGGGGGTGGAGTATTCCCTGCTGGGCCAGGAGACTTGAGAATCCTAAACTTGCCTCTTGTACTTTTAAGGTGAGCTGTCAAATATAAATTAGCTGAAGCCCCCACTGAAAACTCTGCGACTCTAGTAAGTGCAACTGTATTGTATTTGCCGGCAACCTTGTAGCACATTCAGAGACATGATAGAGGTGCCAAAGCAATACATAATCATTTCTTCAATTAACATACCATCCTACAGTTCCTCTGGCTATTATTGCCTTCAGGGATGGGTTTATGACACCCAGTCAACAACCTGCCTGGTTGCTAATAGGATTTCAAGAATACTTACCCCCTCGCAAACGAAGCACTGCACTTATCTGCCGTGGATCTGTTTTCTTGGTGTGCGTGCCCCCTCAAAGCACTTCTTTACATTTATTAAACACCAGGGAACAAATCCCTTCTTGTTGCAGGAAGAAAATACTGTTTTTAACAAACTTCTTCTTAAACAGCCTGCGGGATACAAGGAAAATCCTGCTATCAAGCAAAGCAGCAGTCTAGAGTACATGTAATGCTCTTTGAATGTGTATCTGATACTGAGTTGCTGTGTTTGTTCCCCCGTCAACAACTGAGGAGCTGGCAGTTCATAAAGCAAAAAAAGGAAGTATGCCAATTGCTTAACCACAAATATATTACCTATACGATGTGTAAGAATGACCTTGATATTGAAGCTGGATTTTGTATTTGATTTGTATATATGATTGTGAACTTGAATTCGCCTGGTTCATTGTTGTTGGTGGCCTGATGAAGGACCCCCTCTGAAACGAGCAAACCGAAATAGCCCGGTATAGCTCGTTGCCACCTCCGTCTTTTTCGACTCTGGATGCTATCTACCAGTTCTCGTTGGCAGCGGTATCTCCCGGTGACGTGAGCAAGTTCCTGAAGGAATATTTTTGAACATTACATATTGGGACTTTTTCTCTCTCCCTGTGCTTCAATTGGATTTGCTTACACTGTTGTAATATCTATTGTAACAAATTTGTAGTTTTCATTCTTACACATCGTATAGGTAATATATTTGTGGTTAAGCAATTGGCATACTTCCTTTTTTTTCCTTTTTGTGCTGAGTAGTGTGTTGAGGAAGTAATATCTCCCACCCCCCTTCTTGCCTTGTTAGTTCATAAAGCAAGCCAGTCAGCATAGTGTTTAGAGGGCTGGACTAGGATGTGGTAGACCCAGTTTCGAATCACAATCCTGCCCTGCAGCTCGCTGAGTGACCTTGGACCAGTCACAGGTCTGATGTGAGAATAAAATGCGAAAAAAATGGAGGACTGTGTATGCTGCCCTGAGCTCCTTAAAGGAGGCGTAGGATTAAAATGTGAAAGATAGATGGAGGTCCCTGATGCGAGTGTTGCCTTGCTGTGTATTTCCTCTCAAACTCAGCCTGAGAGAAAATACCCTCCTTACAGGTAAGGGTTGCAATGAAGGACTCTGAATACTACTCAATACTCAAAGCACTGAATTTCAAGATGTAAATGTGCCAGAGCAAAGAGGAGCTGTGTGTGAAAATTACCAAATCTGGTGGCCTAGCTTTGTGCACACGTGGGGGGTTATGAAAATCAAGAGCCGTAAAAATTACTGAAATTGCTATTTCTGGGTCTTGTGACACTATGGAACTGAAACACTAGTCCTGGTTGCTTCGTATTCATAGAATCACAGAATCACAGAGTTGGAAGGGGCCATACAGACCTTCTAGTCCAACCCCCCTGCCCAATGCAGGATGAGCCTAAAACATCCCTGACAAAGATTCATCCAGCCTCTTCTTGAAAACTGCCAGTGAAGGGGAGCTCACCACCTCCCAAGGCAGCTGATGCCAAGGATGGAATCCGTGGCTTTCAGCTACGAAGCAGGGGCTGTCCTATTGAGCCCCAATAAAATTCATTTCTGAAGTCATGTGATTATGATAAAGCTACAGGTGGAAAGTGGGAAAATTACTGTGTAAGAAATGAAAACTGTTGATTTCCATTGAGAAATTAACAAATCTTTGCATCCCATTTTGACACAACCATGTTTTTCCTTTCAGTCCCACCCGAAAATGAGACTGGCTCTGTTGATTCATGAAGCTGAGAAATGAAAGAAGCCTAATATTTAAATTATGATTTGGTGGAGTTGAGATGTCTCTTTCATAGCTCATTGAGTCTCTTGTCGAGGAAAACCGCCTCCATAGAAAAAATCCTTATCCAGTGATTTTTATATGAATCATACTATTTAGAGAAGAAGAATGGGGCTGCAAGCCAGCCTTTTTTCTGCCGTAAAATGCAGCTAAATTCAGCCTCTAAGATCAGTGTCTTCAACAAGCTATTCTCCTTCTCATTTTCAAAGTGGTCTTTTTTTTTTAAAGCCACTACATTTCCACATATTGCACAAGTGTGACAATCTAAGAATAAATAGAGATAAATGGATTGTTAGGAGGAGACAAAACCGGAAGATTGGTAAATGGACCCATGGAGTCTTCTGATCTCAGAACATGTCATAGAATCATAGAATCATAGGGTTGGAATGAGTCTCTAGGGTCATCTAGTCCAACCCCCTCCACAATGCAGGAAATTCACAACTATCTACCCCACACACACCTCCAGTGACCCCCTACCCCATGCCCAGAAGATGGCAAAAAACCTCCAGAATCCCTAGCCAAACTGGCCTGGAGAAAATTGCTTCCTGAACCCCAAGTGGCAAGTGGCATTACTGAGGGCATGTAAGAAGGGGCCACAAGAACTAAGCACTGGTGTAACCCTTCCCGCCGTCCCTCTCACGATCTGCCTCGGTTCACAGAATCAGCATTGCTGTCAGATGCCCTTCTAGCCTCTGCTTAAAAGTCTCCAAAGAAGGAGAGCCCACCACCATGCATAAAATATCGCTGATCTGTGGGATTCCCTCTCACATGATATACTGATGGCTGCTTACTAAAATGAATTTAAAAAGAAATTAGATGCATTTACGGAGAGTAGGTATAAGGCTAGCAACCAGCATAGCTAAGTGTAGCCCCACATTCAGACGGGAGCAACCTCATAATACCCTGGCACAGGAAAGAATAGGAAAGTCTGTCAACTTCATGCATGAATCTCATATCAATGGAGCAAAAATGGCATATGATGTAAAAATAGCATCTAAGTACATTCTCATAAACATAAAGCAATTGAAGCAGATAAAGCTGCTGTATACTGAATCTGTCGACTGGTCCATCAAGGTCAGTATTGTCTACTCAGACTGGCAGCAGCTCTCCAGGGTCTCAGATGGAGGTCTTTCACATCACCTACGACCTAATCCTTTTAAATAGAGATGCCAGGGACTGAATATGGGACATCGTGTCTAAGCAGATGCTCTGCCACTGGACCATGACCATGTCCTTTTAAAAAGGCAGATCTTTGGTCCACCAAGGCCAGTCTTGTCCATTCTGATGGGCAGCAGTTCTCCAAAGTCTCAGGCAGAGGTCTTTCACATTCCCTACTAGGTAAAAGTAAAGGTATTCCCCTGTGCAAGCACCGAGTCATTACTGACCCATGGTGGGGACGTTGCACCACGACGTTTTCTTGGCAGACTTTTTATGGGGTGGTTTGCCATTGCCTTCCCCAGTTATCTACACTTTACCCCCAGGAAACTGGGTACTCATTTTACCGACCTCGGAAGGACGGAAAGCTGAGTTAACCTTGAGCTGGGATCGAACTCAGGTCATGAGCAGAGCTTGGGCTGCAGTACTCCAGCTTACCACTCTGCGCCACGGGGCTCTGTTACATCCCCTACTATTAATCCCTTTAACTGGAGATGCCAGGGTTTGAATATAGGTTTGAGCCAATTCAGAAGTTGATGCTCTCCCACTGAAAGACATTATAGACTGGATATCATTCAAGTCCTTCAACTAGTTTGTAGATAAGAAGCATTTACTCTGCTGCCAAGGTTTGCTCTCAAGGATCCTCAATTCCCTTCCAGCGTGGTAATCTTAGCCTCCTGTTTGAGTGGTGCAAATGTCCACATTTGCACAAAGGCAGAATCAGTGCTATAATTTAGCGAGGCATATTCCAGTCCTTTTGTATTTGGTTTCATAAGCTGAAATGCTTATTTAAGTAATCACTGACTTTTAATCTCTATTATGGGCCTAAATGGATCAGACAAATTTACACGCTCTTAAATGAGAAGCTCCCTTAGGGACGTTCTCCCTCTTTGTTCTCGAGTGGCAGGTACATTTTCTCTCTTCGTCTTATAACTTTATCTCTATTGATTTTATAATAAGCTAGGCGTTATCTATGATCAGCATTTTTCCCCCCTTTTCCAGATGCAACGATAATACTTTTGCACTTATGGAATAATACTTTGCACTTACGGCTTTGCTTTCCCAAGTATCCCAGGGCAATTTGTGAGAGTCACTTAATAATCGCCAGTCAGCAGAGAAGGCAGATGAAATAACTGGTGGGGTCAAGCTGAGACCACACCTGGACGGACCCAAAGTCATACTGGCAATGGGGTTTTTGATATCACGGTAACTGGAGAGGTGAAGCCACAACAAAAGTCGGATCTGGAATCTGAAGTTCAGATTGTATCCAAGTGAGGGCATTGACCAAGTGAGGGCATGAAGATGTAAATGGAAGCCTGCCAGATCTATTCCAGCTTCTTGTTTCACAGAATGGTCAATCAGTTGCCCCAGAGGGCCAACAAACAAAGCAGAGAGGTCTTTCCCTGGTGTTGCCTGCTAATACTGGAGGGATACAGGGACAACTGTGGGAAAGCAGTGTGAGAATGTGCCCATGCAAAAAATGTTTGCAATCCAATTTAGAACAGTTTGAAGTGCTTGATAAGAAGGGGACATTGTTTGAGGGTGCAAATCCCAATGTGGTTCAAGAAGGAGAGTGTTTGCACGTCACTCCTATACGCAATGGGTTGGTTCCCAATGTAATTTCCACCAAGTCCCTGTTCCTGCTGCACACCCCTGATTTGCCCCTTATATCATTCCTGATAGTCCCCCTGCCTCCCCAGAAACAGCATTTTAGAGAGTCCCCCTGCCCCCCCAGGAACAGCATTTTAGAGAGATCGGTGAGCCACTGCAGATGGGGGATGGGCAAGAAAAGTTGTGTTCCATTGGTGGAAGCATCTTCCATTAGTGGAAAACTTGGTCTGGATCCAACCCAATAGTCAGTAGCTGAATGTATGAACTGATTGGATTAGTGTGAGATGATTTGCAACAGTATGAATATCTTATCCGTGGGGTTGCATTTTTGACAGCCCATTCACAATTAGAAATACTGCAGAAATTCATATGATTTTGTAATCCTAGGCAGTCCACGGGACTACATGTCTCAAATGAACCTCAGATGGTGCCTAAACAGTACCTGAGGCACTCGGGAAGGATAGGGGGAATAAGCATGCCTGTGATGAAAAGAGAGACTCTCTTTCTTCCAGTTGGTTGACTGACCAGTCTTTAGTGCCAAGTGAGAAGAAGGAGGAAGGAGAGAAAATGACTCTCTTGGGCCCTTTTGAGCTCCAAATTGGGCTTGGAAAATGCCGGTATTTGCTGATTTTTGGACACATTGCTCAATTCCCCCCCCCCACTTCCTATTCAAGCCCAGGAAGGGGGAGCTGGTAAAACCCATCTCTAGTTGCAGTAATCAAATGACAAACCAGCCCCCGCTTCAGCCTATGCATAGCATAAAACTTTTAGCAATGGGTCTAATGAAATGCAAAGCTTTCCGAGCGTCCGAGCTAGCCTTTCCTATCAAATCATCTGAAATATTTATTTGTCCTCGTGAATAATTGATAGGGGCATCAGCCCTTCTGGTCAATTGATTTATTAAGGGGCTGTTTGGAATTAAACAGCTTAAAGATATTAGATTTAGCTGCGACCCTGCTTGTTAGCATATTCATTTACCTACGGGAGCTCCCATTAGATATTGTTAATACATGACGTTCGCAGTCGTGGCCCGGATCTCCTCAAATTGCATTAACACTGGGGCTGTTTAGCCACAGAATAACAGGTTTGATTGAGTACTTTGGTTTGGTGTAATTAGATTTTGCTAGAGAAAAGGGGGGAGCAGTTTTAATGTGGTGTGCGTTAAGCTAGGTATGTCATCAGCATTACGGTAATTGGCAAACGGGAACATTGGAGACCTGGCTGCATGGAAATCTTTATGTTTATGACTTGTCTTTCCTTAGATATGCATGACTCTGATCAAAGGTGGTTGGATTCTTTAATGAGCATCACTTTTGCAAATAATTCTACTGCTAATAAAAAAAGGAAACAATCCCGTAGAATGTTGCCTATGGAATCAATTTATTGTTAGCTAATAGTGCCAATTATGTGACGGTCTGGAAAGGTCATTGTGATGGTTAGTCTATGAGAAAAATGAAGTTGTGTTGATCTGTCATGCATACCAGATCATGGGTCACTCATGCTCCATGGTGACCAAGGAATAGAGCTCCAAGTGATGAAGGGGTGGGTCTAAGCTGATAGGAAGAGGTTGAATTCTCATCAACACTCATAGGAACACACTAAAGGCGATGCAGTTGGAAATGTTGTTGCAAAGGAACGAAACTTCGTATTTACCCCAAGCACTGGGCTCAATGTGGAAAACCACCCCTATATTCTGAATCGAACTTTCCCAAAGTGGAACGACAATTCAGCAAGTGAATTTGCCTTTGTTCACAATGCCTGGCCGTTGTTGAGTCAAGCACTTCCAATGATCTCCTGAACAATCTGTTAGTAATTTAGAACGAACAACATTTCGAGTAGTTTTAACATCTCTACAGTGGTGGTATCAACATAGCAGCTGGTCAGGGAGTTGTGGCTGGATGGGTCATACAGCATTTCAAGTCAACATCGGGGTCATTTCATAGAAAAAAGAGCTGCAAGAACTCATTAGCATATGCCATGCCCCTTGCCATCACTGAAAGTGATGACATAACTGATTTGCATATGCCACACCCCCTGACCTCACCTATCCTGGCTGTTTTGGACCCAATTCTGGCCATTCAGGTCCGAAATTGGGCCCAAAATGGCAAAAAGGGGCTGAAAATGGCTGAAAAGGGGCCCAAAACGGTCAAGATCAGGATGCTGCTGAGTGGGAGAGTGATCTACCACCCATAAGAGGCCCAATCATGGCCATTTTGGGCCCAATCCAGGCCAAAATGGGCCCCAAATGGCCAAAAATCAGGCGGGCAGGGTCACCTGACATGTGACCTCTTTGGAGAACTACCGGGACTGCATTCCTGCATGTTCCTCCTCCAAATGAGCCCTAGTCAACGTTATTCAAGTGTATGTGTTTTGTACTTGTACTGGTGGTGGCATTTGACATGTTGCTCATGTTCAGAACTTTGATCGAACTCATCATTCCCAAGTGTCAATGTGAGAATTCATCAATATTTGGCCATTGAATGTGCTTGACCTGGCTGGACAGGAAAGCAAAATGCAGGGGTGGTCTTAGTGATTTGGGTCCCCAAGCAAAACTCAAGGTTGGAGGCCCACAATCACTAAGAACCACACTACAAGAGATGAATTACACAAAGAGGAGCATGTGAAGGGAGTCGCAATCTTAGCTGGAAAGCTGAGTTTTAAAAGAGATCGGAAGGCTTTGTCAATGTCCCCTCTCTATAGAGCCAGAGAGATCGCTGCTCAGAGGGTTTGTTAATTTCCTCTTTGCCTCCCCAAGTCTCTGTCAGTTTCACTTCCTCTTTTAAGAGGCCAAGAAGAAAAAAACAAACCCTCTGAGGAGTGATCTCCCTGGCTCTGTAGAGAGGGGAAATTAACAAAGCCTTCCGATCTCTTTTAAAACTCAGCTTCCCAGCTAAGATTGCAACTCCCTTCACATGCACCTCCTCATGTAATTTGTCTCTTGAGGCTTAGCTCTAGGGTCCTCTCACATGCCCGGGGCAACTTCCCCAATTGTCCTATGGCTAAGACCCTGGCAAAATGCGTAAGGCTGGAATGTTAGAGAGGCAAGCCATGTCTCTGTTACAGACTTTTTTGTGCATGCAGACTGTGTTCTAGAGTTGACCCAGAACACAGTCTGGATGCACAACAGTGAACTCCTATCAGTGAACATAGGTCCCAAATCATAAAATTTTTGTGTTTAACAGAGATTTTCTATCACTGACTGTGGCAAACAGGAGCCACAGGCCAGAACAAAGAAAAGTTTGCTGAAAACCAGGGACATTTAAACATTACTCTGTTAAGTTTTCAAGCTGATCACAAATGGCATTTGACATCCTGAAACACTCAAAAAAATGTAAGTAATTAAAAAAAAAACCTGCCATATACTTTGGGTATAAATCCAAAAGTGGAAGAACCACAACCGGAGGGATAAAGTTAACCGCAACTCTATTTGCAAAATCCAACTTCAGGATTTATATATACAATCAATCAGGAATATAAAGTGTCTAAGTGCATCAATAAATATTGTAAGGTACGTACAATCCAAAAACATTCCATAAATTCAGGTAAAACAGTCAATAATACAGTAAATATGTATAAAATAATATCATACAAAGGATAGCGGCCGCAACTGTGACTCAACACAATAGAAGGCAATTTAAAGGTGGACAAGGGTTATCAGTTCTCTGGTGGTAGCGGGGGTTCCCCCTCTTTTACCCCCCAACCCCCACTACCACTCACCTGGCCGGGTTTCTAGAGTATAAGATTTTAAGAGTCAAACTCCCTTCGTCAGATACAAAAAGGAATGGAGATCTGAATCTTTAACTTCCAGTCAGAAGGTGTTACCATTCACAAATTCAGAACAATGGACCTCTCCCACTGCAGGCTGAATACAGATATAGGATTCTTCTCTCACTACCAGAGGAGTTAGCCATGTTAGTCACCAGTAGCAAAATAGTAGAGTCCAGTAGCACCTTTAAGACTAACCAACTTTATTGTAGCATAAACTTTCGAGAGCCACATCATTCATCTGACGAAGAGAGCTGTGGCTCTCGAAAGCTTATGCTACAATAAAGTTGGTTAGTCTTAAAGGTGCTAGTGGACTCTGCTATTTCTCTCACTACATATGCTAATTTTCTGCATTTCTTCCCTTGCTCTAATCAAACTACTTACATTTGTACCTCCACATCCTATTTTAGGGCCAAGCTACAAGTGACAAATGACACTTGAACGGCAAGTGGATTGAGTGGAGGGCAAGTGAACAGGGAGAAATACACTTGTCGTTCAAGTGTCATTTGTCACTTGTAGCTTGGCCCTTACTTCTTTGCAACAGCCCTCCTACTGTTTGACTTCTGCTAGCTACCGGAAACTATTGTTTATTGGTGTACTTGGTACCTCATTTAAAACAGAAGGAAACAAGTTTATACATTACACGAGGGGTAATAGTAGCAAAAGGAGTTTGACTTTCAAAAGCTTATACCCTGGAAAACTTATTGGTCTTTAAGTTGCTATTGGATTAGAATCTTGCTCTTCTACTGCAGACCAACATGGCTACACATCTGAAACTACCCAAGGGGTTGGATCCAGACTGAATTTTTCAATGGCAGAATGGAACTGTTCTGCCTTCCCTCTCCTGTTACAGGCCATTGACCTCTGTCAAATGCTGTTATTGGGGTATAGAACGGCCTTGAAGAATGATATGAAGTAGGTCTGCCGTGGGAAGGAGGAATCGGTAGAAAATGCAGATTGAGTCTGGATCCAACCCAAGAAGAACAACTCACTTGTATAAGGTTTTTTTTTTTTTTTAAAAAAATGGCAAACTCAGGTGATGTAGAGAATGTGTCTCCATAACCCTTTTGGGAATCTAGATGGTTAATGAGATGTGTGTCTTGAACATATTTCAGGCCATTGTCCAGGAATAGCCAACTTGAGATGGATCTTAAATAGAGATGGGCACAAACTGGAAAAAAACCGAACCATGTGGTTCGTGGTTTGTCAAATTTCACGAACCACAAACCATGAACTTTCACGAACCTGCCCCTGGTTCACGAACCGGTTTGTTTGGTTTGTGAAAATGGCACATCGGGGTCAGAAAATCATCACTTCTGGGCCAGCAGAAGGTCACTTCCAAGTCAGAAGAAGGTCTGCAGGAAGTCGATCCTCTGTTACCTAGGAAACTGATTGGCGCCAGGCTGTCTGTAGTCACAAACTAAAAAATGAACCAAACTAACCAGCCTAAAATTTGTGGTGGTTTGTCAGAAATGGGATCTGATGAACTGTGCTTTGCAAACCACGAACCGGCCTGGTTCGTGCTTAATTTTGGTTCATATTTCAGTTCATGCCCATCTCTGATTTTAAATACATGAGGCTACCATACCGAATCAGACTGTTGGCCTATCAAGGTTACCATTGTCTGCTCTGATGGGCAGAATTTATCAGATTATGCAGATGTCTTTCATACCAATTACTACCTGATCCTTTTCAGCTGGAGATACCTAAGATTGAAACTAGGACTTCCTGCCCGCCAAACAGATACCCCCTCACTGAGCCAGGGCCCTTCTTCCTTTTAATCCATCATCCATCAATTAAATTTTAGACTTCAGAGATCTCCAATTATATTTGGTTCAGCACTGTCCTACATTCTACTACTACAATTGTGGTCTCATTCTACACACCAGATCCATGATCCGAGCACTGTTTTTGTGGGCTCAGTACAAACTTGTAACATGGTCAAATACCTGCACACATCATCCCATCCTATGTATCCAGTGTCATGAGTCATGAGGAAAATATCAGCTTTGTTGATGAAATATCATTAACAGGCCATATCCATTCCGGCTCTCTCTTTGGCCTGAGTGCCCAATCTAATTGTGAAGATCTTGCTATGCTGGAAAACTAGGGCAGAGAGCTGGCCCGGTGTGCTTAGAAAATGATCTTGTGTATCGCTGTTCCCCTGGACTATACTGTACTAATGGGTTTGCAACCTGTGCTGGAACACTTGGGCTGCATCCATTTCCCCAACCCCCTGCTTGACCAACCCATTCCTCTGGTCGGCCTACCCATTCCCTAGTGTTGCCAAACCTGGCAACCCATGGGAAGATGGAGACATGAGAGGGATGTGAAAGGCTGACAACTGGTAGTTCTAGGAATCATCACAACTCTATGGTAAAATTCTATGGTTTTACCTTATAGTTTCTGGAGATTCCCATTGTGACTAGCTCTCTAGTTGTTGCCTAAGCTGGAGCCTTTTTTGTTTCATTTTTCTCCTAATGCTGTTTGAAGCAGCAACGGGCAAAGGGAAGAACTGCTGGGAGTTTGGCTGCCACCAATAGGCAAATGGCCAACCTACCATTCCCCCATTCCCCTGCTTAGTCAACCCATTCCTCCATTCTCCCGCTTGGCATGCATTCCGCGGTTCCCTTGCATGGGGAACCACACAGCCCTTAGGAATTATGAGATGTTCCGTCAGAAACAATCACTGATGGAGGCTTTCCTGTTTCCCCTCAGCTGCAAATGGCCATGAAAGCAGTGCCGCTTCTTCCCCAACCTTTCCCCCTTCTCTGCTACACTGAATACCAGGCCAGCATTCGTGTACGACTTGCAGCCCCCCCTTCCCAGAAACAGTCATGATACAACGCATATTTCAGACTTTCCAGGTTAGCAGCAAACAATGCATTACACCAAAGCCCCCATGCGTTGCCTCCTCGAGGGACGAAGGGGGAAATCGGGAACATTTTCTGCCATTCGGTAATGGTTTAGGTATGCCGTGTGGCATCGAATGCATTTCCTCACGAGGGCCATTTGGGAAGACATTACCTGTTTTGCTCGAGGAAGCAGCGGCTGAGGTTGATCTCGCACATCCTTTTAAAGAATAGACCATTACAAAGTAGTGCTGAAGCTCGCCTATGTGTTGGGATGGGGGGGGGGCGGGGGGAAACGTATAAAGAGAGTATTAGTTCTTTGAATGCTGGCATTAGCGTACCATCAAAGACAGCAATGCAATTTGCTTACCTTTCTTCAGTTCTGTTTCCTTTCCCTTTTTTAATGGAGTTCCGCGCCACCTTATCCCATCCCAGGAAAAGAAAAGGAGAACAGCCCTTTCCAGCCCCTTCCATTCTTTTTCTCATCCCTCCCTTCTTTTCTTCTTTAAATTACAATAGATTTCTTTTTTCTCTCCCCCCCCCCCATTTCCTAAAGTTGTATTAGGGATTCACTTAAGCAGAAATGAACTGTAATATGCAAATAGTTCTAATTGGACTGCTAATAGAGCGTGTCTCTGTTGTTTTTTTGCAAGGAGTTTTATGTCTATGTAATCAGTGCAGACAGACGTTAAGTAAATGAAGAGCCAACTAACAATGTCAGGAAAGAGACCGGGCGGTTCCAGCTGACACTATCCTAATCTTCCAGGACCCATTAAATGGCAGTTTCAACGCATTACCTACCATAACAGCCTTGAATATCACTGATTTTATTTGCAGTATCAAACATTCCATTTCATGCCCCATTAACAGTGGGAGCCTGAGCTTTTGACGCAGCTAAACATTTTACTAACTACCTGGACTAAGTAACCAATTAACTTTTGGAGACAATACGGCCAATTAAGCGCAAAAAGGTAAGGCTGTCATCCCCCACTAAAATTGAATTTCCCCCCTCCCCCTTCATCTTCCTTCCTTCCTTGATGGCACTTAGAAATCGGCGCTGGATTGTTAATGGAGATTCAGTCCTTATGAAAAGGACAATTGCAATGGAGTTCTGGGGACTTGAGTTCTCTCAGAATAGGTCAAGAAGTATCCCAGAGGTCTCCTCTTTCTTTTAGTTTTTCTCTCTTGGGCCTATATTCTTAGTAGAGAAAGCTGGCAAGGAATGCTAGGTTGGCATCCCTCTGTTCAAGCTGCCCTCCAGTAAGTAGGCCTAAGGGGGTGCACGGTTCTCCAGAAGATGAACATTTGTAATCCTTAACAGAGTTACACCCTTCTAAGTCCCCTTGAATTCTGTTTAAGTTTGAATTTGAATAAAAAACGTAAGTCACTTGCCTATGTCTGATTCAAGAATTAGAGACTTTTTGCTGGATTATTTAAAAAGATGCCTCTCTTTAATCAGGCAGAAGATTTAGGGATGTGTGTGTGTGGAAAATTCAAGTATTGACTGATAAAACCCATAGGTGGGAGACATGATCTTAGAAGAGGGAGTCCCTTTGCCTTTGCAATATCTCTTTAAAGATGGTGCTTGTAGTGCCAAGTGTATGTGTTTTTACCTCAGATTTATTCTTTTTGTACATGCATGCCATTTTTAAAGCCCAGTTCACAATAATACAGTCCTGAAGGACTAGCTGTACTTTAGAAACCTAAATGTGAGTCTCTTGATCTTACTTGGGGACACTGAAGCAGACAATCTTAATACTTGTTCTTCCATTGTGGATACACATGCACTGCTAGGGAGACAGAGTACACTTGAATATAAGACCACACAGAAAGTAAGGGCCAAGCTACACATGGCGAATGACACTTGAACAGCAAGTGTATTTCTCCCTGTTCACTTGCCCTCCACTCAATCCACTTGCCGTTCAAGTGTCATTTGTCATGTGTAGCTTGGCCCTAAGTCACTTGAGCATCCCTGTGTAAGATGTCTTCTGTAGCGAGACTCTGTGATAGGGTTGTCACTGCCAGCCTCCAGGTGGTAGCTGGAGATCTCCCGGAATTACAACTGATGTCCAGGCAGCAGAGACCAGTTCGCCTGGAGAAAATGGCTGCTCTGAAGGGTGAACTCTACGGCATTATACCCCATTGAGGCCTCTCCCTTCCTCAAACTCCACCCTCCCCAGGCTCCACCCCCAAAATCTCCAGGAATCTCCCATCCTGGACCTGGCAACCCTACTCTGTGAGGATGGGCTATAGCTCAGTGATAGCTTGGCATGGAGAAGTTCCCAAGTTCAACCCCTGCCATGTCCATTTTAAAAGATCAGGTAGCGGGTAATGGGAAAGACCACCTGAGACCCTGAAGAGCTACTGCCAATCTGAGGGCCAAGCTACACATGACGAACGACACTTGAACGGCAAGTGGATTGAGTGGAGGGCAAGTGAACAGGGAGAAATACACTTGCCATTCAAGTGTCATTCGTCATGTGTAGCTTGGCCCTGAGAAGACAATACCAACCTTGACGGATCAAGGATCTGATTCAGTACAAGGCAGGTTGATGTGTAAGATGTGGAAAAGAAACCCCTGTTTATATAATGGACTTAAAAAAATCAATATTTCATAAAATACAAATACAAGATAAAACACACAGCTCATAGGTGCCATCTTAGAAGAAGCATATCTTTTCCCCTTTCAAACAGACAGGTGATATCTCTTCAATTACAGTGCTTGCTGCAACCAGTGCGTGTGTTTTGATTTCAGAATTACTATCTTTACACCGACTTTGCATACAGATATAATTTTTTATGGACAGTAAACAATCATACGGCCATAAAGGACTAGCTCTTCTTGCGTGAACCTGTGCGCCGACATTTATCCTGTCAGCAGACTGTTAAGGAGTGCCTTCCATCCATCAGGTAGGATCCAAGCCATTATGTTTAAATGTTTTAGGTGGCTCTTATCAGTACACGTTTTGATTATATACTTCATTTTAAATGCAAAATAAAGTAGAACTCAGATTTTCCAAACAAATGGATACATTTGACTGACTGTGCAGTTCACTTATTTGCTGTATTTATAATGAATTCCCCCATCAACTGGCTCCCAAATTTCTGTTTACAATAATTCATATTCATACCATTGATCAAGAGGGCTGCCAAACGTGTCCTGGCAAACAGCAACAGCTGGGGAGGGGAGGGTCACAGAGGTGCCATCAACAATGGCATGATGTCACTTCTGAGAAAAACCCAGAAGTGAAGTCACACCTCTCTAAGAATCCCTGGAAACTCTATGGTAAACCAATAGAAGGCCTAAAGGAGGCCATAGAAGCTTGCAAAAATGCACAACAACCATAAAAATAACAATTATAAACCTCAGGGACCTTAAGACATCACATAGCATGCACCAAACTAACTTACTTGACTCACCAGAGACCAATTCTTGGCAATCAAACAGGGAAAAACAACAAGAAGTCCTTAAGAGTAACACTGCCTTGTACTTCCTTCTCAAAATGAGGGCTAGTTCAAAGGGATTTTGTCACCTCCTTAAACAGACAACCAGTCTGGTATAATGGAGATGCCAGTTTGAATCCCCACTCTGTCATGAATCTCACTGAGTAATGGACCAGTCCCTCATTCTCAGCCTAACCTAATTCACAGGGCGGTGAAGAGGACAAAATGAAGGTGGGAATAATGAAATTATAAATCGTTTTGGGTCCTCATTGTGGAGGACGGTAAAAGGTAAAGGTAGTCCCCTGTGTGAGCACTGAGGGCCAAGCTACACATGACGAATGACACTTGAACGGCAAGTGGATTGAGTGGAGGGCAAGTGAACAGGGAGAAATACACTTGCTGTTCAAGTGTCATTCGTCATGTGTAGCTTGGCCCTGAGTCATTACTGACCCATGGGGGGGACATCTCATCACGACGATTTCTTGGCAGACTTTTTGTTACGGAGAGGTTTGCCATTGCCTTCCCCAGTCATCTACACTTTACCCCCAGGAAACTGGGGACTCATTTTGCCGACCTCGGAAGGATGGAAGGCTGAGTCAACCTTGAGCCGGCTACCTGAACCCGACTTCCGCCAGGATCGAACTCAGGTCATGAGCAGAGCTTGGGCTGCAGTACTGCGGCTTACCACTCTGCACCATGGGGCTCTTCATTGTGGAGAAAAGCAGGGTATAATTGTCCTATTTAAAATCACTTCCCAGGCCAACCTGCTGCGGAAGGGGTCCAAACAAAGCCCCAGTGTAACACCTCAGGCTGTGGCTTGGACCTGGCCAGTCATAGGCTGGGTGCAGGAGGGCCTGGCAGTCAACTCTCATGGGACTGAGTCTCTACGGAACATCAACACCCTCCTTATTGTGAAAGCATGAAAATATTTGAATGTTAAAACAAAATTTAAAATGATATATCAAATAATTCAATAAAAGCACATCAACACATAAACACATGACACCAAAACTGGGGAGGAAAGTCAATGATAGTTTTGGAGGTATACCAAACCAGGCAAAAATCTTTTCATCCAGTGGCAGAAGATAACAATAGAGAGAGACAGACGAACTGAGCCTGGAAACTAATACATAACCAGGTAAGTTATCCCAGGACAGATTAATCTGTTTGAATCACCTCACCCCAGTAAACGGACAGGGAGCTGTTTTTAGTATCCAATGAAATGTCAGTTTATTGTCGAAGGCTTTCACGGCTGGAGAACCATGGTTGTTGTGGATTTTCCGGGCTGTATTGCCATGGTCTTGGCATTGTAGTTCCTGACGTTTCACCAGCAGCTGTGACTGGCATCGTCAGAGGTGTAGCACCGAAAGACAGGGATCTCTCAGTGTCATGTTTGATGTCATCATGTTTGACACTGAGAGATCCCTGTCTTTCGGTGCTACACCTCTGAAGATGCCAGTCACAGCTGCTGGCAAAATGTCAGGAACTACAATGCCAAGACCACAGCAATACAGCCCGAAAAATCCACAACAACCAAATGTCAGTTTGTTTAAGGGCAGTTCTATCCAGCATGTGTGAAAATTTTGGGGGCTGCAGAAGCCTAGATTGCAGTGGCTCTTGAGGAAACGCTGATTTGAAAATTATTGTGGCAAATAGGGTTGCCATTCCCCCACCCTGGGCAGGGGATCCCCCGATCCCACCCTTTCCCCCCACACCCACTTACCTGGTCGGGGGGGTGCTCCCTGGGGCACCCCCTCCCCAGGCAGCGCTGTGTGTCCCAAGGTGGGGGCACACTCCCGGGCTGCAAGAGTGGGCAGTGGTGGCAGCAGCAAAGCAGGTGGTGGTGAGAGCAGGCAGCGGTGGCGACGGCAAGAGTAGGCCACTCTCACCACCACCGTTGTTTGCTCTCACTGCCGCCCACTCTCGCTGCAGCCTGCTCTTGCTGCCACCACCTGCTCTCACTACCGCAGCCCCTTTGCGCCAAATGAGAGCGGACCATGGTCATGTTGAAAGCGGGCGACGGCGGTGAGGACAAAGGCACCCTTTGACCCGAGGTGCTCTTTGATCCTGTGTGATGATGTCACTCCAGGAAGTGATGTCATCATGCGAGCCAGGAGCTTGGAGGGAGGGAGGGGTAAGTACTCCTCCCACCAGGACATTCCGGGGACCTGGGAATCCTCCATTGAGGGACTCCAGGTCCCTGGCATCCCTAGTGGAAAAAGCCCTCTAGAAGTAGATAAATTCATTTTGTGTCTATTTTATTTACAGAACCTAAATTCTGCTGTTCTGCTCAAGTTCGAATCCCCACTCTGCCACAGAAGCTTCTTGGGTGATCTTGGGCCAGCTGCATACACTGAGCCTAACCTACTTTATAGGGTTGTTGTAAGGATAAAATGGAGAAGGGGAGAACGGTGGGGTTGAAACCGATTAAATAAATAAATCATGTCTGTTGTAGATCTGCCCCATCTCGACAGCAATCTGTGTAAGAGATCTCCCTAACCTTGCCTGCCTGTTCACATGTACCTCCTGCAAAATCACTCTGTCAGATGACTTGGCTTTTTCTGGAAATATTTTGTATGAGACTAAAAACAAGGGTAAGTTTTAAGCCTAGGTTTCTTGTGGTACTTGTATGCAAGCTTCCAGTTTGCAGAGAAGTCTTTCTTCAGACACAAAATGTTCCATATCTGGAGGTCTGGAAACATCTTGTATGATTCTAATTTTATGCAATAAAAAGCTGGGTAATCTGATCATGGATCTCTCAGTGTGGCTTCTGTTTTGGCCTTTAAGTTTGTGTGATAAAGAGGTAAAATAAGAGACGGTGCCTATCCAAATGCCACTCTATATCCCCATTTCCAAGAGGAGTATGACGTGGCAACTCTTGCCATTCTTCTTGGTGAGAAATTGTCTTCTAAAAAAGAAAATTGCTTGCCCAGGCAAGAGGCATGCAATTCCAGCAGAACAACATCAAAGAACAATGATCTTTCAGTGCCTCATATGCCCAGCAGCTATGCCCGTTACTAGTCCAATGGGAAATCCCTGTCAGCCGTGCCAATGTTGCTACAATCGTAAGGAAATCCATAAAGCAAGCAACGTCTTTGAAACCACATGCGAGGCGAGCCGGGTTTCCTTTTTGCGGCTTCCCGAGCGGCTCTGCGAATAGTTTCAGTGTGTATGACAAAAAAAACCTGGGAGCCCACATCAAGGAACCAGCCAATGCTTAGCACAACACAGTTCAGTAATCTCCCCGCCACAACACAGCTGGTTTGAGGCTGTTATTAATCTAATCTCTTAAATGCATATAATATCCATACAAGAAAGCCAGCATGCCAATCTCTGATTTCTCTAATGGTTAAAATATGTTGTTGGCTTTTGGCAGCAAGTTCGTACACTGTTAAGAGGTTTTTTCTTTTTTAAATAGTGGCTGGAACTCCCGCCACCATTTTGGCGCTCCAGGATTTGACTGGTACTCCGGCTAAGCCATCAAATTAAACTGGGTGTCTTTGGGTATGGTTTTGTTTTCTGGCATCTCTCTAATTAATCTATACCTGGAGGGAGACATTATTAATCTTCGGAAATCATCACCTTGGGATTAGCTGTGTTTAACCAGGAAGGAACCCACATTTGAAGGTGGCTTTCATGCAATTAGCCAAAACACAGTGTTCGTTCTTTATCTAGATCTGCACTTTTTTAAAATGGATGTTTTGACATCCAATGACAAAGGATCATAAGGAACCTTTCTGAGTATTTCATGGCTGTGGTCATCTTCTCCCTCCACTTCCCACCCCCAAACAACAAAAAAAGACCAATGTGGGAGCTTGTAATACCTTTCCGTTTAAGTGGGCTTGTGGTAGCCTTTTCATAGCTTCTGTACAGTTAGTGTCTGCAGCAGAGGGCAGGTCCAACCACTACGGAAATCTACCTAGATTATTGATTGGGGTGCCAGATTTCTAAGGGTTCCAAAAAGACAAGAGGAACCTCAGGGGTCATTTCATAGAAAAAGAGCTGGAGGAACTCATTAGCATAACTCATTAGCATATGCCATGCCCCTTGCCATCACCAGAAGTATCATTGGCATAACTGATTTGCATATGCCACACGCCCTGACATCACCTATCCTGGCTGTTTCGGACCCAATCCTGGCCATTCAGGGCCAAAATTGGGCCCAAAATGGCAAAAAGGGGCTGAAAATGGCCAAAAAGGGGCCCCAAGTGGTCAGGACTGGGCTGCTGCTGAGTGGGAGAGTGATCCACCACCCGTCACAGGCCTGATCTGGGCTGTTTTGGCCCCAATCCAGGCTGAAACGGGCCCAAAATGGCCGAGAGTCAGGTGGGCGGGGCCACCTGATACGTGACCTCTTTGGGGAACTGCCGGAACTGTGTTCTGGCACATTCCCCCTCAAAATGAGCCCTAGGAACCTCCTTTACCAGCTTGAAGGGCAGCTTGGCATTAATTGGCTTCTAGAACCTCCTTATCAGTTGCTGCTGGTAGGTGCCATGATAGTTGACGGAACGTCTTCTGAAGACGTCATCTATTTTTATTTTTTACACTGTCTGCTTTGAATGCCCAGTATGTAAAACATTCATTGTAGTCTTCTTATTTTTCTCTCTTTTGAATGGGGTCACCAAAGTCATAGTTCACCCCAGGTGACAAAATCTGAGCTGTCTCTGCTGTAGCAATTAACCTCGGAGGTGTATCACAGGGTTCTCAGCAGCTTTGTTAGGTGCACACTAGCGATATCTCTCTGAAAGTCCATGCATGTTTGGAGAGTTACACATTTAAGAAGAGTCAGATCCAAGAAAAGATCGACAACCCCCCTGATTTCAGTGGAGCAGCCTAAATATTCAAGGGTTCAACCATTTTCCTTATCCAACAGCCATATAATGAACTCCTCACATGGCTCAAACCACAACTTTTTGCTCTGAATCAGTGCAGCCCAATGTTGGGTTCCATGAGATGAACTTCGCAGGCAGGGTTGCCAGCTCTGGCTTGGGAAATTTCTGGAGATTTAGAGGTGCCTGGGGAAAACAGAGTTTGGAGGAAAGTGGGACATTATCAGAGACATGACACCATGGAGTCTGCCCTTCAAAGTTGCCATTTCCTCTATGGGATTTGATCTCTGCAGTTTGGAGATCAGTCGTAATCCCAGGATAACTCCAGGCTTCACTTGACAAAGGTAACCCTATTTGCAGGGGATGAAATGGTGGGGTCATGGTGGAACTATGCCATGAACTCTGTAACAGTCAGATTTTGTGCTCTCTTCATGTGCTGTCCCTGCCATGGGTCACTCAAAACCATTGCATTCTGCAGAAGAAACTCTAGCCTTCCACATCCGCACTGACTGTTTTCGCATGTCTATACATAGCACAAAACTCACAGAACGAGGGTGTCTTCATGGCGTTATTTCTGACATCATCATGCCACAATTCCAGAATTGTGGTGCAATGATGTCAGAAATCATGTCACGAAGATGCCTTCATTCCGTGAGTCCTCATTCCAGAATCATGACGCAATGATGTCAGAAATTGCACCACGAAGATGCCCTCATTCAGTGAGTTTTGCGCTATGTTAAAATGTGTGAAAACGGTCACTGTCATCCCATAACTTCTTATTGGAAACAGAAATTATCTGGGGAAGGATCTGTTTGGCCCATTGTGGAAAACCACATAGCCACCCAGCAGGTTTCAAGCTTTCCCTCAATTTAAGGCATTTCATGTTTTGCTAGGATAAAATAGAGGAGAGCCAGTTCAGGTCCGCTCTGGGGAGAAAGGTGGGGTATAAATGAAATAACTGTCTAAATAATAAATTTAAACAAGCTAGTACAATAAATAATTAATTAATAATAAATACAAGTACTGATATAATTCAGGTCCAATAAAATCTCTCCCTTAAAGCTTCCACAATTTCATAAACCTGTGCATTAGGGCCATTGTGTAATTAATGCACATGAGTTTTAATTGATTAATGAATTCAATCTGACTATGTAAGCAGGTTTGCTTCTACACATGCAACTTTCCTTAAAGAGGGTTTTCCATCAGGTTAGAGTTCGCCACACTACGAGCCAAGCTACAAGTGATACCTGACACAGGTTGGACACTTGTCAGCTTCCCTCAAGTTTTGACGAGAAATGTAGGCATCCTGGTCTTACAGCTTGGCTCGTCATTTAATTGAAGTTTACAGAACCCGTCCCCCCACAGACAGACACACACACACACAGCAGAGGGGAAGGGGGGCACCTCCCATAGACTGCCACTCTGTAAATTTCAGTTAAATGGAGAACCAAGCTACAAGACCAGGACGCCTACGTTTCCCATCCAAACTTGAGGGAAGCTGACAAGTGTCCAACCTGTGTCAGGCATCACTTGTAGCTTGGCCCTCCCTCAGTAAATGCTGGGAAAGTTGAGGCATGATGACTAGGGAGGGTGGAGTTTGAAGATAATATGATGTTACTTTTAGGTGACATTCTAGGCTGCCTTCCCTAGTTTCTATGTTCTTGATCATAGAGATTGGGGTAAATTCCTAAAGTGGTACTATGAGAAGGCCATTTTTTCTTCCCTCTTCTCAATTACTTGAGGGCAGGACACTGGGGGTGGTGGGAGATAATTTCCCACCTTGGGTGAATAAACTGAGGCTATTTCAAGTGCCAGAGAGAAACAGGAATGTTTCCTCTAAGAGGGCACCTGCAGCCTGTGGTGTCTGTGTTAAAAATAACATTTAAAAAGCTGATGTCCAATTAAACAAGGGGTCTTTTAAAAAATTCTATCAATGTGTTTGATATTGATGAATCTACTACCTAATCATGATAGACTTTGTGGAACTAGAAAGGGGGAAGCAACTGGCCAGTCTCAGCCATCCATTTGTGAGCATGCAGAGAAAACATTGCAGATCCCATAAATAATCATAAAGGTCAACAATGAAAGGGAGGTACAGAGAGAGGGGACACCCCCCTCCCCCCCCACACACACCACACCACTATGGCCACAACACATACAAGTGATAAAGGTGATGCACTGTGAACTTAACACACTGGCCCTTTAGCCTTTCTGTTAACAAGGTAATCTGATTGCCATTGATTTTCTTCACCTCTGATACTAAGAAGGTGACAGAACGGCCCCACATAGATGTATTGAATCAGATACTAAACAAAGAGCAACATAAAGTACAATTATCAGGTTCCTGGCCTTCAGCTTGCTGATTATGATATTAGTGGAGAGACAAGGTCTGGGTGACTTAGACACACAAGCAAACGGACGAGTCAGGTGGGCTGGTGCCAGGCCTCGGCTGACTGTACAATCTTCTCTCCCTTTTCTCTCTCCCACACCCCCGTGCATGACCCCCCCTTCCCCAATTCTTTCTTGCTTACTCCTCTGATTTTTGTTGCTCAAACAAAACCATTTCCACCACTGCAGTTTACGGATAGGCATTGGAGTGTAAGCTAATTAATTACTTTTATTACGCTTGCTGGGAAAATAGCATAATGGAGAGGAATTGGCTACTAGCCTACAAGTTTTCCCCTGGGTAGGGGTTTTTGTGTGTGTGTGTGTGTGTGTGTGTGTGTGTGTGTGTGTGTGTGTATGAGGATTTTGCAAGACTTGGGGGTGGGGGGAGAGAAGAGTATGGAGAAATGTGAAAGATCCTGCATGGTTCCCCCCCCCCTCCTCCTAAGAGGCTTGGTTATTTCTTGGGTTGTCAGGTCCACGTTGGGAAATTCCTGGAGAATTTGAAGGTGGAGCCTGGAGAGGGCAGGGCTGGAGAAGGGGAAGGACCTCAGGAGGGTATAATCCCATACAGTCCACCCTCCATAGTAGCCATTTTCCCCAGGGTAACAAATCTACATGGCCTAGAGATCACTTGCAATTGTAAAACCACCACCTGGAGGTTGGCCTAGTTATTTCCTAAATCATAATCTCCGTGTGGGTATATTTGGATTGCCAGGTCTCCTTCCCAGTGGGAGGAAGGGGGACCCAGTACTAATTTTCTTAATCTTCTTGTGTCCTCACAAAGCATGTACGTACTGCTTGCATGGTGCACTGACGTCACTTCCAGGAGTGACATCAAGGCACAGGCCTCGGAAGCGCTCCCATACTTTGCAAAGGCCAATTTGGGCACATCAGCAAGGGACAATGAGGATGCTATCAAATCTGGGCAAAACAACAGACTACTGATATCAGTACCTGTGGAGCAAATGGCTTTGGAGAGCGGACTCTATGGTATTACATCCCACTGAACTCCCTCCCCTCCCCAAACCTCGCTCTCTCCAGGCTCCTCCTCCAAACCAACAGGAATTTCCCAGCTCAGAGTTGGTCAGTACCATACCCTGGTAATCATTTGGAACATACATGTGTGCCTATGGGAAACTGCATGTTTTGAATTCTCTGCTGTAAACTCCCTGCATACTGAAAGCTAGTCTAAAGGAGAGTTGGATTCTACTCTACTCTTATTACTGATATGATAATATTCTAAATGCTAGTATTCTACGATGTGTGTGTGTGTTATGTGTCGTCAAGTTGCCTCCAACCTATGGCAACCCTATGAATTGATTTGATCTAGTACCCACTTATTTATTTAGTTGTCTAGTACCCACTTGTTTGTTTGATGTAGTACCCTCTAATTTATCTAGTACCCACTGATTTGATCTAGTACTCACTTATTCTAAAATACAGTGGAACATTTTTTTTACTAAATTTCCATTCTGCCCATCTTCCAAGGAACTCAGGGTGGTATATATGATTATGCCCCCATAAGCCTGATATTTATCCTCTCAAGGTAGGGATTACCCACCCCCAGACCCAATGTCTCCCTGTTCTTTCTACTGCAGAGTAGGAAAAAAATGGCCTCCAGATACTGACAGTCTAGGGAAATTCCCCTAGTCTCTATGGTCTGTACTAGAGATGGGCACGAACCGGGAAAATTCCAAACTGTGTGGTTCGTGGTTCATCGCATTTCATGAACCACGAACTTCCACGAACTTTCCCCGGTTCATGAACCGGTTTGTTCGGTTCATGAAAACATCACTTCCAGGTCAGCAGAAGGTCTACAGAGAGCCCATCACCCCGTTGACTAGGAAACTGATTGATTGGTGCCAGTCTGTCTGCAGTAATGAACTGAACTATGAACCAAATGAACCAGGTTAAAATTCATCACTGTTCATGAGAAATGAGCTCAGCCCAGTTCGTGACAAACTTTGTCATGAAATTTTGGTTCATGCCTGCCTCTAGTCAGTACTATAAGGGCAGACTCTGCCCTCCCTAGAACTGCCCCTCCCCAAATCTCCTGGCATTTGCCTAAACAGCATTAGGAACCCTATCCTCCCTCCTCCATTTTATTCTCACACCTACCTTTCCAGGTGGTTTGGGCTGTGAGGCCGTCACTGATCCAAGATCACCCAATAAGTTTCATGTCAGAGAGGGGATTTGAACCCACATCTCCCCAGCCCTAGTCTGACGCTCTAACCATTACCCCACACTGGTTGTCATTCAAATATGACATTTCTCCCCTCCAATTGGAAATGACTGTTTTTATTGATTTTATTTTAATGACTGTGTAGATCAGATCTAAACTTGGGAAGAAAAAAAGTCTCTGCATTTTGTGTGTGTGACTGTGTATATTTTGAACACATGACTGTGTATATTCTGAGCACATGTTAAAAGCCTTTGGTAGTTGCAAGATTTTTCTGAATGTGAATACTTCACCTGCTAATGAATAACTCAGAAGGTCAGCAGTGCAAATGGGACGTAGATTATGTTGGCAACCTGAAGGGTCTTAGCAGATTGCAACAGTCTCGTACGGTAGCATCCTCCTTCCTCCTCCTCCTCCTCCATAGCCTGACCCTGCAGGTGTATAAACTACAGCTGTGGAGTTCTAGCTCTCGGCTGTCTTTATGCGCTAGGTAGCAAAAGTAATGACGCCTAGGATGTGGTATTATTATTTTATGACATCAGAAAAAGGTATGACATTTTCTCAAGGGCAGCCCGTATCCCCTGCCCTCCTCCGTCTTGGCAGCCCTCACTAATTGACTGTGAAAGTGGAGAACTCAGTGGTTTAAGATGAACATCCTCTTTGAACTCCGGAATGGCTTGTGGATGGAAATCAGCTGAAGCAAAACAGCGGCTGGATTGCATTGTCAAAGGAGAGAGCACCTGTGCAGACAAACGGGTAAACAGGCAGAAAGAGCCGGGCGACCGCTGTGTGTAACTCTTGCGGCACGATTCCATTTTAGGGGCTGGAAGAAGGACTCTTCGGTATATCTTAGGAATTGATAAGCCTGGCTTCCAATTGCACAAAGAAAGGCAGAAAGGCAAACTCCACAGAGACTTTCAGCCTGCCAGGCAGGTGTAGTGGTTAAGAGCGTGGGACTCTAATCTGGAGAGCCGGGCTTGATTCCCCAGTCCTCCTCTTGAAGCCAGGTGGGTGACCTTGGGTCAGTCACAGCTCTCTGGAGCTCTCTCAGCCCCACCTACCTCACAGGTTGTTTTGTTGTGGAGATAATAATAGCATACTTTGTAAACCGCTCTGAGTGGGCATTAAGTTGTCCTGAATGGCGGTATATATATTGAATGTTGTTGTTGTTCTTGTTGTTGTTTTTGTTGTTCTTGTTACAATGATAGAATAATTTCCAATTTGCTCTGACCAGCCTGAAATGGAGACCTTTTAGGATTGCCATCCTCAAAGCAGTGCCTGAAAAATGGTTGCCTGGTTGACCCTGACAATTAAAAGGAGAGTTGGGGGGAACAGGGACTTGGGGGACATTTGACATTGACATCAATGTCACTATATCACTTCTGGATGCAATCTGAAAGTGATAATAGGTATCTCTAGGGATCACCAGAAATTCTATGATAAACTCTGTGGTTTGACAATTCCTAGAGCTACCCACTCCCACTTCTGGGCTGTTCACAATAGTGATGTGCACTGCCAGCCATTTTTTGTTTTATTTTCCCCCCACCACTGCTCCAAGTGGCAGCGGCAATGGAAGTAATTGGGGGAGGGCTCCCAGCATAGTACCACTCCTAGAATTACAACTGATCTCTAGACTGCAAAAATCAATTATCATGGATGAAGCGGCATCTCTACTGAGCTCCATCCTCAAGCTCCACTGTCTCCAGGCACTATCCCCAAATCTCCAACCTCAAGGCCTTCATTTGAGTGAGAGACATTTTTCTGATCCACTTAGCCCTGTTGTTGCTAAAACAAACAAACAAAACCTATGTTGCTTACTGATCTTTCTGTAGTTTCCATCTCCCCCAAGTGAGGATCACTGAAGACTCTTGGCTAAGAATGCTGTGCACTTTCTGGCAGGCGGGGTCAGCAGGAGGTGAAAATGCATCAGGGATGGGGAAACCTGCCTAACAATCCAGGTCAGGCCACACCAGCAGCTGAACAGCCTGTGGTGAAACAGTTGTCTCCCTGCTCATGACCTGTGGGCAGGGCAAGAGCTAACTGTGTGGGTATTCAAGCATTCCTAGTCCTCCTGACAGGAAATTCATCTGATCTTTCTTTGAAAGTAAGGGAAAGATTTCTGGTAAAGTAAAATACAATTGAAGAGAATCTCCTCCCCGGCGAGCATAAGTCTCCAAAGGATTCAATTCGATTATTTATTTGGTTGGTCTACTGCCTCCAAGGACAGGACAGCGGGCCAAAAAATGCCCCAGCTGCAAAAGCCAAATAAATACATGCAGCCATATCGGAAAAAGGAAACCTGACCAAAAACCAATGCTTCCCGTCCCAAGATTTTTTATTTGTTTGTTTTATCACAATGACCTTTCCAAAGAAAAGAGAAAGCCAGCCTCAGGTGAAAAAGAAATAGACACATTTCATCAACGGTTAGCCTTGGCAACCTTTGAACCTTGCTTTTCTCTTTGAACTGGCTTCCGTGGACCATTTCTCCTTCGCTCAAATACAAGAACGAGACCAAAGAGGCAAGAGACATTTACATACATACATATACATATACATATACATATACATATACATATACATATACATATACATATACATATACATACACACTTTAAAAAATTGATATTTCCTTCATTTTTTTAAAAAAAAAATCTTGGGAGGCGAAACACATTTTTGTTGTGGGAAGATCAGCTGTAAAACAATAGTTCGGCAGCAAAAGTTTTCAAATTCGTATCTGTTTGAGTTTGTGTGTGTACATGCTTTATTATCATCTGATCGCTTCTTCGGCTATCTCTAACACAAGAGTCAAGGGGTTTCCAAGCACACGCAAACACGAAAAGAGAGATTTCCGAGAGAGCAGGAGATTGGGCTGGGGTCATACGAAAGGGTAATTATTGTTAAATGTCAGGTTAACTCGGAAGGCCTCGGCTCATCCAACTGAGAACAGATTAGCCCAGATGGAGACATTTTCCTCACGGTTCTGTCTGGCCAATCAGAGGCAGTTGGGATTAGCCAAATACCTTCTCTCATCTGCTTGCTCATAGAAAGGTCAGTCTGTGTTCATTTCTTCCCTTTTAAGATGTACTCTCTTCCTCTCTCTCTCTCTCTTTTTAATACTTTTTTTGTAGCGGCCACATGCAGGAAAGCTGGGCCATTTTATCTGCAAATTAAATATTCAACATTTAACACCCCCCCCTTTTTTGGTTGAGAATTAGCTTCGTTCAGTTTGATGAGTACTTTAATTTCTCTTTCTTTCTTTCTTTCTTTCTTTCTTTCTTTCTTTCTTTCTTTCTTTCTTTCTTTCTTTCTTTCTTTCTTTCTTTCTTTCTTTCTTTCTTTTTCTTCCTTCCTTCCTTCCTTCCTTCCTTCTTTCTTTTGTTTTCTTTTCTTTTCTTTCTACCTGAATCATATAAGTACTTTTTTTTTCATCTGGTGTGAATTACAGTGCAATCTTAAACAAGCTTACAGCTTTCTAAGCCTATTGACTTCAATGGATTTAGAAGGGCGTCACTCTGTTTAGGACTCCACTGTTCGTGAATTCCAACATTAAGGACACATTCCTGGAAGTAAATCTCACAAAGTAGACTTGTTTAAGATTCTGACTGGACCTGTTTAAAATAGCTCCTTTGGTCAATCTGAGATGGAGATTATGACAGTTTTACATGGTACGAGAATTTCTGATGTGTATTATACCAGTTTTACATTGTAAGAGAAGCAGTTCCTTTACTTATGCATCAACCAGTTGAAGCTTAGTAAAATGATTTTTTTTCTTTTATAAATCTTTTAGAAGGTGGGAAGGAATCTGTAATTTGATTTTTTTTTCTTCCTCTGTGTTTTATATATTCATCCATTTGAAAATTACTGTTTACGTTTCCTGTGTTTTTTTTAAAAAAAGCCCAACTTAAAACAATAAGAAAAAGTTTAAAAAGAAAAAAAAAGAAGAAGAAGAAACCCTTTAAGTCAGCCCTGGAGTGCTATAAAAACTAATCGGTTTTTATATACAGCTCTTTTTCCCAGACAGCTTAAATAAGTACACACATAAAACCCAGTGATAAAATGAACAGGAGTGAAAGAAAAATCACATTGGAAACACCATCCGCCAAGATCACTCTTCAATCCCCCTAAACGTTTCTCTGAGTTCTGAATTATTACTCTTTGAAAGTGAACTCGGCTTTTTTTCTGAGTGGATTTTATTTTAGACACTAGTGAAAGACCCGTGAAATATCATGGGTGTGAGGGGAGATTGGGGTCTAGGCCCTTTGCCCTTTCCATTTCTCCCCCTACCTCTCTTCACGCTAGCCTTCTTACAACTTCCTCCTTGGTGGGAATATTTCCTAAGCATTCTTTTCTTTAAACTATCTGTCACACTTGTAACCCACCTATCCTCTGGACTCCCTTCCTCCATTTTATCCTCAAAACCGCCCTGTGAGGAAACAAGAGAAAGGTCACCTCACGAGATCAGCAGTTTAGCAAAGATTTTAATCCAGATCTTCTCCTTCCAGTATTCAAACCACAAAGCCATTTCTCTTTGTTGTTCCCACTTGATTCATCTGCAGTCTTTGACATAGTGGACCATGTTGTCTTGTTGCGGTGTTTGGAAACAGAAGTGGGTATCTGGGGATGTTGCCGTCAGTGAGGAACCTGTCATGTGGGTTTCACAAGGTATAATTCTATCCCTGATGCTTTTCAACCTCTACGTGAACCCCATAAGACAAATCATTTGTAGTTTTGGGGTTGGCTGTTGTCAATATGCTGATGAAACACAGCTCTAAACCATCTTAGGCAAATCTCCTGGTGATGAGGTAGAGGTATTGAATCCCTGCCTATCTGAGGTGGTTGAACAAAGTGACACTAAATCCTGACAGGACAGAGGTAATGCTCATTGAGAAGGCAGAAATTTTGAGGGGCATTGTGCTTCTTACTTTTGATGAGGTTCCAATTACTATTGCTGACTCTTGCTCAATTAAGAGCCAAGCTACAAGTGACACCTGACACTAGTTGGACACTTGTCAGCTTCCCTCAAGTTTTGATGGGAAATGTCAGCAGTTTGGCGGAATGTTGGACAAGTGACAGTTGATGAAAAATCCATTGGACAGCAGTCGGAGAGCCAAGCTGCAAGACCAGGACACCTACATTTCCCATCAAAACTTGAGGGAAGCTGACAAGTGTCCAACCTGTGTCAGGCGTCACTTGTAGCTTGGCCCTAAGAGTTATGGGGTGTTGGAAGAATAGAATTCAACGATGTCCCTTTCCTCAGGTTTCAGAGGGGGACAAACCAAAGAGAAAGATAGAGAAGTCAGGGCACTCTGTTTACAGTTTACTTCTCACTGTCCTTTGATATGTAGATTGCTGTTCTCAGGATTTCCTCCTCCTGACTTCCTCCGTCTCAGTTCTTCTCTTCTTGGCATTGTTCCAGGCAACACCTCTCTCCCTCTCCTCCCTCCATCTTGGCAGCATGAATGTAGGCCTTGTCCTGCCATCCATGCCCATCCTTAGACTAGATAGGTAGTTAGGATCTATCTCTCCTCTTTTCCTATTAGAGTATGCAGTTCCTATACTAAAGAACTCTCATTTCTTTTCTAAGTATAAAGCAAGTGTATGATTTATTATTTTCATTCCTGCATACACACCAGCCAGCAGAACCAGCTCACAACCACCTATAATCATGCTTCCTATGCCAAACGATAGACTTTGCTAACAGCCCAAACATGGAATCCTTTAATTAGCTTTCTGGGGCCTACATAATAATTTATTTTTCAAGGGGTTATACTTAATGTAACATGACTGCTGGAGAAGCAAGTTAATGCAGCTGCAAAAAAATGTTTCCTTCCAATTCAGTCTAGCCTGGAAGATGGCCTTGTATCTTGACTCAGCCACCTGAATCCACACCATGGTAACATAGAGACTAAGGCACTCTACCTAGGTCTCCCCTCAAAGTCAACCTGAAGACTTCTGTTGGTGCAGAATTGCACAGCGTGCTTATCATCAAGATGAATTCAGGCACAGCATGAATATTACTCCAGTTCTGCAGTCATTCCATTGGCTACCCTTTAGTTACTGGGCTCAATTCAAGGAGCTAGTTATCACATATAAAGCCATTCATGGCTTTGGTTCCTCATATCCACAGGGCGACCTCTCTCTCTGTGCTCTGCTGTAATAGCTTCACTAATCTGAACAGGACCCTCTACAAATGTTCAAAATTAACAACTGCTCATACACAAGAATTCTCTGTTGTGGCTCCCAGCCTATGGAACGGCCAGCCTAATGAGGCCTGGAAGGCCCCCACTCTCCTGTTATTCTGCAAACTAGGGGCCAAGCTACACATGACGAATGACACTTGAACAGCAAGTGTATTTCTCCCTGTTCACTTGCCCTCCACTCAATCCACTTGCCGTTCAAGTGTCATTCGTCATGTGTAGCTTGGCCCTAGGCTGTGTGGTAGCATAGTGGTTAAGAGATTGGGCTGCAAATCAGCACTCTGCTAGTTGAAATCCCACTACTGCCGTGAGCTCAGCAGGTGGCCTTGCCTTTGGTAGGACACTCCTCTTATCCCAGCTCTTCGGCTGGTTTGTATGGATAATAATAACACTGACTTTGTTCACTGCTCTGAGTGGGCATTAATCTGTCAAGAAGAGTAGCATGTAAGCACACTGTCGTTGTTATGCAAAACTGAATTATTCTGGAGATAATTTTTATACAGGTAATAGGACTATACTGTAACAAAATGCTTTAATACAGGGATAGGGACCGTAGACTATAATATTGTGTGTAGTATGTACACTGTGTACTATTTGTTACTATTTGTCTGCTCTGTCATTTTTGCATTGTTTAACATACTTATGCTTTGTTTCAGCCTAGTTTCAGATTTTTGAGATTTCTGCAGTCCTAATCCTGTTGCATTGCCTAGTCTGCAATTAGTTTCACTAATTAGTGAAAAAGATGGACTATAACTAATGAATAAAAGAAGGAACTGCATAGAAAGAAGCTGAAGGAAGCCTGGCTGGACAGCCCAGGAAAATGTCCACAAACTTAGAGCTAAGCTAAAAGAGACTAATTATACGAGGAGTGGCATGGGAAGAGAGTCACAATATTAGCTGGGAAGCTGAGTTTTAAAAGAGATTGGAAGGTTTTGTCAATTTCCCCTCTCTACAGAGCCAGGGAGATGGCTGCTCAGAGGGTTTGTTTATTTCCTCTTTGCCTCCAGAAGGCTCTGTCAGTTTCACCTCCCCTTCTAAGAGGCGAAGAGGAAATTAACAAACCCTCTGAGCAAGGATCTCCCTGGCTCTGTAGAGAGGAGAAATTGATAAAGCCTTCTGATCTCTTTTAAAACTCAGCTTCCTGGCTAACATTACGACTCTCTTCACGTGCTCCTCATCGTGTAATTCATCTCTTGTAGCTTGGCTCTTAGAGAGAAAGGACTCAATGGTGGTCCTTTATCTGTGAATAGGTTTGTTTTATGAGGGGGGGAAATGTAACAATTTCATATTCGGGGAAGAAAACTTGACCATTTCCCCCAATTTTCAGGCAGAACAGTACTGAATTTGAATTTAAATCTGTGGTTCTCTGCCCTGATTCTGGATTTTCAGAACCATATTTCAATGGGGGATGCAGTTTGAGGGGCTAGTGCAGTTGTTTTTAAAGACAGTGACAGCAAACTGCACAGAACACATTCCCCCTCTTCAGTTGAATGACCCCCTAAGTTTCAAGCAGAATTGACAAAAGGGTTCAATTTTACAGATCCTTGAAGAAAGCACCCCTTTGTGAACTTCTGTCTACTCTTTCCTATTGTGTGTGTGTTGGGGGGGGGGGCGGCAGTGGACTAGCAGGAGAGCACCAGCTGCAATCATTTTTTTTTTTAATCCAGTGTGCATCCAGTTGTGTTACATACTTTTACAGTGACTGATAATACATATTATTTAATCTTTCTGCTGAAAACACTGCATTTGTTCCCCTCCTTGTTGCAGTCTATTGTCTCTTTTCAGCAAGTGAGGAAGACTTCCTTTGTAGAGCCCCCACCCCCACCCCCACCAACATGTCACTGCAACCTTTGAAAATAGTTTGAATTTTATTGTGAGCCAGTGTGGGGTAGGTGCTACAGTGACGTATTAGGATCTGCGACAATTAGGTTTGAATCCCTGCTCTGCCATGGAAACTTACTAGGTGAACTTGGGCCAGTCACACACTCTCAGCCTCACCTACCGTACAGGATTGTTGTGAGGTAAAAATGGAGAGAATGATTTAAATCACTTTGGGTCTCCATTGGAGGGAAAAGTCAGGGCATAAATAAGGCAAAAAGAAATAAAAAATGAGAGTATTTATATATGTAATTGTACGTGATGAATCACTCATCCAACTGTTATGAGACACATGTTCACACTAAACACCCACTTTAGGGGTACCTTAGCAACAGCAACAACAACTGTGCTTATATCCTGCTCTTCTAGACAGATTCGTGCCTCACTCAGAGCGGTGAACCAGTTAGTGTTATTATCCTCACAATACAGCTGGGGAGCTGGGGCTGAGAGGAGTGGTTTACCCAAGGCCACCTACTGAGGTCATGGCAGTAGTGGGATTCGAACCCGTAGAGTGCTGATTTGCAGCCGAACCACTTAACCACTGTGCTACAGCAGCTCTCTAATTATTTACAACTTAATTATTTTACAATGATTTACAACAGTTATTTAAGGATTTCCAGGTGGGTGAGGTCTCTCCTTCCTCTGAAAATGTTGTCCAGATCAAAGCAGCATCTCCTTCCTATGAAAATATTGTCCAGATCTGCAGGCCTTAAAATTTCCTTCTCTGGGTCTTGTCTAGAGATGGGCATGAACGAGAAAAAAACAAACCATGTGGTTCATGGTTCATCACGTTTCACAAAGCATGAACTTTCACGAACCTGCCCCTGTTCATGAACCAGTTTATTTAGCTTTGTAAAAATGGCACTTCCAGGCCAGCAAATCACCACTTCCAGGTCAGCAGAAGGTCACTTCTGGGTCAGCAGAAGATCACTTCCATGTCAGCAGAAGGTCTGCAGGAAGTCAATCCTTGTTGCCTAGCAAACTGATTGATTGGTGCCAGGCTGTCTGCAGTGATGAACTGGAAAATGAACCAAATGAACCAGCCTAAAGTTCGTGGCAATTCGTCAGAAATGGGATCTGATGAACCGCTGGTTCACAAACCACGAACCAGCCTGGTTCGTCATGAATCTTGGTTCATATTTTGATTCGTGCCCATCTCTAGTCTTGTCTCCAATGGTGATTGGCTGGGAGCCTTCCTGATCCCTTCCAATATTCCAGTCGGACGGGAGAAATACCGTTGCCCAGGAAGTTTGGAGAATCAAAGAAAAACAAGACACCTGCTGCTGCTGCTGAAAATGGTAAGCAGCCAAATATGAAAAATAACATGGATTTTTGGGAGGGGTGTGTTTTCCGCAGTGCCTAAGAATCCCAGCTTTGTTTTTACCGTTCCGGAAATCCAGACCACTGATATCTGCGTATATTTTTGGTTCAAGACTTTTGGGATGCACACACCTATCTGTGAATACATAAAGCTGCCTTCTACTGAGTTAGTCCCTTGGTCTATCAAAGTCAATATTGTCTGTTCTTACAGTGGTTCTCCAGGTTGAAGTCTTTCACATTACCTGTTACCAGCTTCCGGCAGAGTCACTGCCCTAAGCAAATTCTGCCAGATCCATACCATTGGCTTGTTTGAGAAAGTTTTGCAGATGTCATTCTTTTGCTATAAGCCTTCAGTTCCTAAGATTATTATGGTTTTCATTTCACTCCTGCCCTCTGTCTCTTATTGATTTCAAAGGCAATTTCTTATTGATGTATTGTCTTTTAGAGCTTTTTTCCCCCTTTTCAAGTAGCATTGGGGAGTGTTTGGTCAAGAGAGGGAGAATATCAATCTTCAGATAAATATTAATACATAAATAAAACCAGAAATGCAATTTATCATATATAAAACGTTCAAGGAGTTCATTTGGAGGACAAAACTAGCTCTCCTGTGCCATTTGTGTTCTTTAATGTTTACTTGCATTGATAGAAAATATAACTATGTGGAGGACGTGTAAGTTAGGGGGGAAAAAACTGGTAGAGAAATTCAACAGGGTTATGAAAATAGGGATCTAAAGGAGGCAGCTGAATTCAGTTTTGTTTCCCAAGCCTCCCAAGTTGTAAAGCTGTTTGGTCAAACTGAACATTAATTTATGACCAAACTAATTGAATAAATGCAAGTATTTGAGCAACTGACCTTTCTTGTGAAAACAGAAGTGATGTTTGAAGTTACAGGGAAGTGGAGGAGCTAAATCTTCTCAGCAGTATATTTAGAAAAGGTTGTCAAAATCGTCTTTTGTAGGGTGTTTGAGGGACAAGTTTATCAGAATATGGGAACTTTTGAATCCCTTATGTTGTTGTGGAATTGATTCTCTCCCTTGCTATCCCCATGGGAACCACAGCTATGCTACTGTGCTTGTATCTGTAGAGACACTGAGTCTCTCTACATGAGATATGTGTTCCTCAAGTGTAGGGAGATGCGATGTAAGCTGGGACGCATCGTTTAAAAAGACAGACCTGGAGGTGACAAACTCCTCAGAGGGTTTGTCAATTTCATCCTTGCCTCCCTGAAAGTTGTCAATTTCGCCTCTCCAGGCTAAACTGTAAGGGGTATTGCAACAAACCAGAGGGCAGCAAGGAATGGAAATGGGCTGGAGCTGCCTTCTAGAGCCAGGCTTGGACCTGGAGAGGTTATAACGGGCTGAAGTTTCCCTTCTGGCATTTCACAGCCTCTTCCCACAGCTCCAGTGTATAGCAAAGCCTTTGCCCTGCTGCCGGCTGTGTCTTTTAAAACTACCCTTCCCTGCTAACATTGCATCTCCCAACATGTGTTCTTCACATGTCAGATGTCTCATGTAGAGAGACTCCCTGTGTAAGCCACTTCATGCAATTTACATCTACCAGGAAGGTTGAGACACATCAAACCTTTTTAGACATTACATTTGTGGATACCTAACTGCACATTCTAAGGTGCATATTGCCCACCTCAGAGGAAATGGCAACTGTGCATACAAGGAGAATCATGATGCCAGTACATGCTGTTGGAATCCCCCTAGTGCAACATCTAGGCCATTTCCACACACCTTGAATAATGCACTTTCAATGCACTTTAGCAATCCTTTGGAAGTGGATTTGTTGTTCCACACATGGAAAAGCAGTTCCAAATGTTCACTAAAGAGTATTGAAAGTGGATTATCCAATGTGTGTGGAAGCAGCCCTAGTCTCTGACGTGAAAGCTATTTTACCAATCTGAGTAAGCCCCATGATTGTGTGAGGTCTTCGGTGGTCCTCTTTTCTGCTCGGATCAGTGTGGTGGTTTGCCCAGTTATAATGCTGCAGTGACAATGAACATGATGCAGAAATAAATGGCCGGTCACAGCAACCACTGCTCCTAAGCTTTTGGATTTTTTTCTACAGCTACGGGCATAACTTTTGTTCATTATGTCTGTACATATGTGAGTAGTGATCAGGGGCCCTGACCTAGATGGCCCAGGTGAGCCTGATCTCATCACATCTCAGAAGCTAAGCAGGGTCAGCTTTGGTTAGTCATTGGATGGGAGACCTCCAACGAAGACCAGGGTTGCAGAAGCAGGCAATGGCAAACCCCCTCTGGTAGTCTCTTGCCATGAAAACCCTGCCAAGGGTTGCTATAAATAAGCTATGACTTGAGGGCAATCTCCACCACCACAGTGATCAGGGAGGGACTGTGGCTCAGTGGCAGAGCATCTTCCTGGCATGCAGAAGATCCCAGGTTCAATTCCCAGCATCTCCAGTTGAAAGGGCCAGGCAGCAGGTGATGCAAAAGACCTCTGCCTGAGACCCTGGAGAGCAGCTGCCAATCTGAGTAGACGATACTTGGATGGACCAAGGGTCTCATTCAATATAAGGCAGGTTCATGTATATGTGCATGTGCAATGTGTATATATATTGGGTCACCTTTGTCTGAGCAACTTATAGATGTTACCACAGGGGACTCTCAAGAGCCAACAGGGCCAGAACAAAATTCGGTGTCTCCAAATCATTACCTGGGTTTTTCCGCTTCGGGATTTTGCTGTACTATATTGTACTTAACGATATTGGTTTCTTAACCGATATAGCTTAACTATATCGGTTTCCCCCTTCCCTTACACAGAGTAGCCTGGTCCTGCATGTTCACTGAAAGCACGGGAAGGGAAAACCAATGCACTGGCCACGCCCCCTGCCTCCACATACTCATCTGGTCATCTGGAGGAAATGGTTACAGGAACTGTCCCTCCCCTTGATCAGTGACATTCCAAAACAAGCATCACTAATCATACGGAGGGAGAGTTTCCCCACCCACTTCCTTTGACCTCTGACCCCTGCTGATGACAAGGCAATCACATGGAGGCAGGGCCAGTTTGCTCACTCTTACTCTCCCCCCACACAGTGAGTGTGCAGGGCTGTTGTGTGCACTGGGCGTGTATTATTCGTTCTCCCGGTTTTTCTTTGACTTTTTTCCTGAGTTTTCGTCTCTCTGGGAACCAAAATCAAGATAATCCAAACAATGCTATTCCCCATTATGATGTATGGATGTGAAAGTTGGACAGTGAAGGAAGCGGACAGGAAGAAAATTGATTCATTTGAAATGTGGTGCTGGAGGAAAGTTCTGTGGATACCATGGAGAGCCCAAAAGACAAATAAGTGGGTACTAGATCAAATCAAGCCTGAATTCTCTCTAGAAGCTTAAATGAGAAAACTGAGGCTATCGTACTTCAGTCACATTATGAGAAGACAAGGTTCTCTGGAAAAGTCAATAATGCCAGGAAAAGCAGAAGGCAGTAGGAAAAGAGGAAGACCTAAAACAAGATGGCTTGACTCAAAAGAAGCCACGTCCTCCAGTTTGCAGGATCTGAGCAAGTCTGTTAAAGATAGGATGTTTTGGAGGTCTTTCATTCATAGGGTCACCATAGGTTGGAGGTGACTTGATGGCATATAACACACACACAGTGATGTGAAAAAGGGTTTTAAAAAGCCAGCATAATGTCTGACAAACCATACTATGTGTGCAAGTGTAGTATAGTGTTGTGGTTAGAAAGTTGGACTTGAATCTGGGAGGTCCAGGTTTGAACCCCTACTTCGCCATAGAAGCTCACTGGGTGACCTTGGGCCAGTTACACACTCTCAGCCTAACCTACCTCACAGGGTTGTTGTTGAATAAAATGGAGATTAGGAGAATGATGTAAGCTGCTTTGGGTTCCCAAGGTGGCAAATAAATGAAGCAAATAAAATAAATAATAAACAAGGACGAGGAAAAAACTGATGCAGTTGAGAAGCTATGACTGAGCAAGAACCCAGGTGGGAAAGATCTCTGACCTTGAAACATGAAGCAGGTTCATTTAATTGGGCATACAGGTTCATTCTCAGGTAGTTGCCCAGTAACCAAAGTCCCAGTTAGGTCAAGTTCTTCTATAGGATATACTGAATGTAACAATTAATTCAGCCCAGGAGAACATGCTGTGATGTCACAGCAATCATGCATGCTATTCAGATCATTCTCCCTACCTCCATATTGTTCTGCTCTTACCCCCAGGGTAGGAAAGAGTAAGTCTACTCCAAGTGCTTGCTGCAGTTATCTGGATGAGACCTCTCGAGGTACATCCATAATCCATCATTTCCTACGAAAAGGAGCAGAATGCTTTCCGTTTTCAGCTTCATCTGAGATTTTGGCCACCATGCCTCACAACAGACAGGAAGCAACTGCCTTCCTCTTAGCCAAAGCCCGTGTCATAAGCCTTGTAATTTTCTGCTGTCATGCTCAGGCACTCTCTGCACATTTAAATTAGAAAGGACTGTGCTAATTTTGCTTCATAGCCAGGGTAATTGTTGTAAGATATAATTATCTTTCTCAGTCTTTTGAGATGGAAAGAGTGGATTTGGGGCTGGGGTGGGGGTGCGGAGAAGAGATGGCAAGGAGCGTTCTTTTCTCCAGAATTGTTTCAAATTAGCTTCAGTTCGGTTGTCGGTTTTTTTTTTTCCCCCGAATGGTGTGCCGAACCCTCTGTCATCGCTCCGCACTAGGAGCACACCCCAGGAGGCCTGTGCCTCTGCCTTTTCCCCTTGCCGGTCAAGCAAATGGTGGCTGGGGGCAGAGGCTGGAAACGGGGGATCCTCCACTCCTAACTGAGGGCCCGCAACCCTACCGATGTCACTTCTGGGCCTTATGCGGAATTGATGCAGCAATATCAGCAATGAGGCTAGCATAAGGCCTGGTAAGCCTAGGAAAGGCAGCAGATAAATTTTCTGAACAAGTAAATAAGTAACAGTCAGTGGAAGGCAGTAGGAAAAGAGGAAGACCCAAACTAAGATGGCTTAACTCAATAAAAGTAGCCACGTCCTCCCGTTTGCAGGATCTGAGCAAGTCTGTTAATGATAGGACATTTTGGAGGTCTCTCGTTGATAGGATTGCCATAAGTGAGAGGCAACTTGACAGCACGTAACACGCACACACACAAACAGCCAACGGGTCCTATTCGTGAACATGCTTACTGGGTTCTTTTTCTTGGCTTTTGGGAGCCCAGATAACTATCAAAAGAGACAAAAAAAGTTATCTGACTACGTGCTGCTCAGTCCTTGCCACTGCTAACTTCTTTTGGTTGAAAGAAAGAAAAAGACAGATGTGAGAAAACTTTGTCATTCTCCTTTTTACTTCTCCCTGCATCTCCTTCCACCTCCACTTCTTCATTTCCAGGGTGCTCAAAATCAAGTCATCCCTTAAATATCAGATGGCTTTCTGGTGCTAAAGAAGTAGGCCATCTGATGCTTTGCTTCTCAAGGCATCAGTTCTTTCCATTATACGGCACAATCTTCTGCAATCTAAGCCCATTGAAATCAGTTGACTTGGGCTGGAGTAACTCTGTGGACGATTGTACCGTTTAGAAGAATGCATGCCTGCTCTGGCAGACAATGGAGATCAACAGAACGTTCCCTAGCATGTGTGATGTAGCCGTCAAGTGTCCGACTAGGCTCTCCTCTCCTCCATGAAAGTTCACTGAGTGACCCTGGACTGGTTACTCTCCTGGACTTATGTACTTCATAAACTTGTTGGAAACGGAGCTTGCTGTAGACACTGCCTTGAATTCCTTGGACAAAGAGTGGGATAAAAACAGATGCCGTTTATTTCATCTTACTTTTGCTTATGTTTTTCTCAATGGTTCTGGTTATCCACTTCTGCTGTTACTTTCCATAGATGCTTGTATCATCGTCATGATGTATTCTACGGTATTTCTTAAGGTAGTTTAACAAATGAAGTCCTGCCCTCGAGTCATAGCTGACTTATGGTGACCCCGGTGGGATTTTCATGGCAAGAGGCTAACATCAGGGGGTTGCCATTGCCTGCCTCTGCAACCCTGGTCTTTGTTGGAAATCTCCCATCCAATTACTAATCAAGACTGATACTGCTTAGTTTCTGAAATCTAATGTGATCAAGCCCACATGGGCTATCCAGGTCAGGGTATTTAAGGTAGTTTATGCCTTATTTATCCTGCTTGATTGAACTTGTAACTCTTAGGGCATTTCTATGTTGCTTTTATCCCCTTGGGGTAATTCTTAGGGCATTTCTATGTTGCTTTTATCCCCTTGGGGATCACAAAGAGCCAGTGTGGTGTAATGGTTGGTGTCGGACTGGGATCTGGGACACCAAAGTTTGAATCCCCACTCTATGATTGAAACTCACTGGGTGACCTTAGGCCAGTCACAGACTCTCAGACTAACTTACCTCTCAGGGTTGTTGTAAGGATAAAATGGGTCTTAACTACTGGCTATTCTAGACAACTGCAGAATAAACCTTTTTTGTTAGACCCTTGCTAGCTGTCCCATTTTGCAAGGAAATATGAACTTCGGTTAGGGTTGCCAGATTCTATGGAGATGCTAGAGTTGCCAGACTGATTGCGGTAACCAGTGAGAGAGCTGGGAGTGGAGACAAGAGAGCATGCATGTGATGCTGCCTATGTCACTATATCACTTCCAGATACAACCCAGAAATGATAAACGGTACCTCTAGGAATCGCTGGAAGCTGTATGGCAAAACCTTATGGTTTTACCATAGAGTTTCCAGCAATTCCTAGAGCTACTTTTTGTCATTTCCATGTTGTCCCCAGGAGTGATATAATAACATTGGCAATATCACCATTTTTTAAATTTTATTTTTCTCCCATCACTGTTCCGGTACTTATTGTTGGGAGGCCTCCTGCCATAGTGGCAAGCCTAGTTTGGGTTATTTGAATGAGATGTCTGACCCCTTTCATTTCTTATCTAGCCAATTAAATCCCAGCCATGCTTGGTAAATTGCTACAAGTAGGAAAACTATTAAGACAGAGTTGCTACTCTTGGCAGAAGCAGCTTGGAATGTTTTGCAAGATGGGGTGGGTATTGTATCAGTCAGATTTTCTCCCTGAGTATTTGTGGAAAGAGACTAATGATACTTCAAACTTCACCATCCATGCTTTGCCCTGATCTATTCAAGCACCCAACCAATCTCTCTTTTGACATTCTGTTTGACTCTGTGGATTAAACATTTTCAGAGAAGATAATAGCCAGTGGTGGGTGGGGGAAGATTCATTGGCTGTTATACAGAGAGGGTAAAATGTTTATTGATAATGTTGAAATCCAGGAAGGGAACAGGGGTGACCTTCCATCCCATTAAGATGTACAGGAATAGTAGCTTCTTACAAGACGGAACACTGTTAAGGAGTTCCTCTGTGCCTGGAGTGAGAGAATTTTGCATTTTTTTCAAGAAAGAAAACGTATTCATAGATACATATGATTGGGTCTTGAGTTACCAATACCAGCTTGGTAACTGGTGATTTGTGGGTGATGGTATCTGAAGACGTCAGAGTTTGGGGAGGACAGAGGGGATGCAATTCCACAGAGGGTCACTCTAAACATTATTTCCTTCCCTGAGTTCCCCATGGAGCCAATCTGGGCTCACACAGACACACAGCAGCTCTGGAAATGGCTTGCATTAAAAAAGGAGAGCCCAAATGGTCTCAGAGTGTGACTACAAGTGACTTTCTTCACGTGGAGAACACTAGATTTTTCTTGCAAGGTTACTTGGGAAGTGAATCCGAGTGGTCCTTCCCCTCTCTGTTAGAATCACTGCCTGAAGAGCCACAAGAGGGCTTCGTTTGGGGGTGGGCAGCTGCTACTTTCTCCCAGGGCATCCTGCAGGGCATCCTGCAGGGAGCTGCTCTAGAGAAAGCGGCCGCATCGGTGAAACTTCAGCCACAGCAACAGTGGAAGGATCTGCTGCAGATTCTTCCGCTGTCACTGCGGCTGAAACCTCACCGACGCTGCCGCTTCCAGAGCAGCTCCCCAGGAGCAGACAGCCTGCAGGACACCCTGGGAGAAAGTAGCAGCTGCCCGGCCCCAAACGAAGCCCTCTTGTGGCTCTTCAGGCAGCAATTCTAACAGAGAGAGGAAGGACCACTCGGACTTCACTTCCTAGGTAACCTTGCGAGAAAAATCTAGTGTTCTCCACGTGAAGAAAGTCACTTGCAGCTTTGCTCTCAGAAAGCTGCCACCAGGAGAGGGAAAGCTCTTGCCTTTCTCTTAAAACTCCCCCTCCCTCCCCTGGCACTGTTTTTGCATGGGGAAAAATGCTTGGGAGAAAGGCAGGAAAGCTGCCTGTTGGCAGCTTTCTGAGCTCATTTCAGCTTTCCTTTTATATGCAAGCCATTCCCCAGAGCTGTTGCGTGACTGCATGAGTCCACGTTGGCTCCATGGTGAACTCGAGAAGTAAGTAATAGGGTTCCCAGGTCCCCTGGTCACAGCAGGGGGTTCTCTACTCCCAGTCCCTGCTCTCCACCTCATCTTACCTGGTTGGCAAAGGAGGAAAGGTGTGTGGGATGGGAACAGGATGTCATTCCCAATGCAACAATAAAAGGAAGGCTCCCAGCTTGACAATGAAGGCTCCAGAGTGCACACACTTTGTGCTCATGCTTGATAAGTTTCACCTCATGCCCCCTCACAGCCCCCCATTACCCGGTTTGGGCCCCAGAGGACTTGGCAACTGTCGGAAGTAATGTTTAGAGTGACTCAGCGTCTGCCCTCCAGAGCTGCCATTTCTCCAAGGGGAACTGATCTCTGTGGTCTGGAGTTCAGTTGAAACTGCGGGAGAACTCGAGGCCACACTGTGAAATTGGCAACCCTAGTTCACAAACGTACAATATTTCTAATCTCAGATATGGGGGGATGCTGCTCCAGACATGCATGTTTATGGACCCCTGATTGAGATGTTGGAGGGAGGACAGGAAGCAGCCAGGCAGCTCTCCATCAAGCCTGGCTGGGGGCGGGGGGGAATGGCCATTTAAAATTCTCCATTGGTCATTGCTGTAGAGAGCCACCACCATCCAGGAGAAAGCAGAGCCAATAACAACAAACAACAACAACAACAACAACAACAACATGCTTATATACTACTCTTCTGGACAGATCAGTGCCCCACTCAGAGTGGTGAACAAAGTCACTGTTATTGTTGTCCTCACAGTACAGCTGGGGAGCTGGGGCTGAGAGGAATGGCTTTCTCAAGGCCACCTGCAGAGATCATGGCAGTAGTGGGAATTGAACCAGCAAAATCCTGGCTCAGAGGCCAGCCACTTAACTATTACGCTACAGCAACTCTCAGTGCTATAGCCAAGCCCCAGCAGCTATGCAAAGGCCACTTAGCTTAGGCCACTTTAACCTTCCAATCTTCCCCTGATGCCTGGTTCCAACTCTATCTGAAAACCTCTTCGCTGAAGATGATTTTGGAATGAGGGCCTGTGCTTTTGATTCCTCTGAGCTACTGTGCAAGCCAGTTGGACCCGGCAAGTCGAATCAAAATGCAATCACTTGATTCCGTGCTCACTGCAACATTAGATGATGATTCATATAGTGTGAAGAAGCCACTGCCAATCTGACTCCAGAGGCAGTATTTTCATATCAGTGAGTGTTTCCTCTAATGCCGGGTCAGAGTCAGTTCACACATTCAGAACTAGAGATGGGCACGAACTGAAATATGAACCAAAGTTTGTGAGGAACCAGGCTGGTTCGTGGTTCGTGAACTGACAGTTCGTCGGAGCCCATTTCTGACAAACCGCCATGAACTTTAGGTTGGTTCATTTTGGTTTGTTTTTTGGCTCATCACTGCAGACAGCCTGGCACCAATCAATCAGTTTCATAGGTAACAGGGGATGGACTTCCTGCAGACCTTCTCCTGACCCGGAAGTGGCCTTCTGCTGGCCCGGAAGTGACCTGCTGACCTGGAAGTGAAGATTTGCTGACCTGGAGGTGATGTCTTCACGAACCAAAAAGAACCGGTTCATGAACCGGGGTTGGTTTGTGAAAGTTCTGACGGGCAGGGCGGTCTAGAAATGCAATAAATCAATAAATAAATTAAAAAGTTTGTGGTTCATGGTTTGTGAAATGCGACGAACCACGAACCGCATGGTTTGTTTTTTTCCGGTTCATGCCCATCTCTATTCAGGACTCATCTACAGGTGCAGCAGACTGAGGCAGTAGAATGGATTATACTGAACCAGGGCTGAGGCCTCCCATTTACCCGGAAATGTCCATCTTCAATTTCCTGCCCTGAGAAATTAACATGTAGGAGAAAAAATGGCCTCCACGTAGTGATGCTCTAGGAATTGCCCCAGTGTCTACAGTAAATGGGAGGCAGCTTAGAGCATCACCCAGAAGTGACATCACATCCTTCACAAACATCTCCCTCCATTGGCACCTCCCCCTAAATCAGCTATGCCCTCATGCTAAGTATTATTAGAAAGGCTTCTTCACAGGCTTTCAGTGCATAAGCTGAGGCTAAATTGTGTCTGTTTATTAGATATTACATTTGCCAACTCCCATTTGGGAAATTCTGAGACATTTGGAAGTGAAGCCTGGGGAAGGTAGGGTTGGGGTCATAGGGTTGCCAGCTCTGGGTTGGGAAATTCTTGGAGATTTGGGGGGTGGAGCCTAGGGAGGGCGGGGTTTGAGAAGGGGAGGGACCTAATCTGGGTATTATGCCATACAGTCCACCTTTCAAGGTAACCATTTTCTCTACAGGAACTGATCTGTGTCACCTGGAGATCGGCTGTAATTCCAGGAGATCTCCAGCCACCACCTGCAGACTGGCAACCCTATTAAGGGAGAGGTGGAAACTTTGTGAGATATAATGGCACAGAGCCCACTTTCCAAAGCTGTCATTTTCTCCAAAGGAACAGATCTCTGTCATCTAGAGTTCAGTTCTAATTCTGGGAGAACTTCAGCCCCCACCAGGAGTTTGGCAACCTTAAGGACATATTTATGTTTGTTCGTGTGCGTCCAGACTTCATTCTAAGCAGCAATAATGCTTCTTGTTTGTTTCTTTGTTTACAAAATTTATATATATTCTTTCAACCAGCCACCAAAGCAGCAAACAATGAAAGTTAGAACACATAGTGAAACCAATTTAAAAATAAACACAGGTAATTAAAATAAAGGACAGAAGAATCATTGAAGGAAAGCCAGACAAAACAAAACATCTTTAGAAGTCTGAGCCTGCTTGAGGGGAGGGCGGAATACAAATAAGATAAAATAAATAAAATAGATGCTGGTGGAAGACAATGATAGAAGGAGACAGACAAATATCCCAGAGGAAAGAGCTCCATAGTTTTGGTGCCAAAACCAAGAAGGCCCTCTCACCACAGTGCCGCACATCTAACCTCATAACAACATAATAACATCATTCGATTTATATACCGCCCTTTAGGACAGTTTAATGCCCACTCAGAGTGGTTTACAAGCGTGTTGTTATTCTTCTCAAGACAGTCACCCTGTGAGGTGGGGGGGAGAGAGCTGTGACTGACCCAGGGTCACCCAGCTGGCTTCAAGCGGAGGAGTGGGGAATCAAACCTGGCTCTCCAGATTAGGGTCCTGCTGCCCTTAAGCACTACACCAAACTGGTGCAGAAGGCGAGGGCACCTGCATCAGGGCTTCAGAAGGTGATCTTTGGTGTTGCATAGGTTTGCATGCAAGTAGGTGGTTTTTATGCTGGTCTCAAGCTGTACAGCAGCTTGTTGGAGGATGTTCTAGAGTTTCAAGGCTCAGTTGGTGAGCATCTGCTTTCCCTACAGAAGGTCGCAGATCTGACCCCCAACATCTCCAGTTAAAAAATCTCAGGTAGCAGAAGCGCTACTGCCAGTCAGAGAAGAGAGAACGCTTATCCAGATAGATCAATGATCGGAGTTGGTATAATCAGCTTTGTACATTCATACAAGCTAAAACTTCCTGGGTTTTTTTTTCTTTGCTTGATAGTTGAGAGACTTCTAAAGGAGTACCAACAATGAATCCACGAATGAGCACCTTGGTTGTTTCGATTGCAGGAAGCGGTGCTTACGTTCAGAAAAAAAATTATACCTGAATGTGTCCATCATGTATAGCTTTATAATGTTACTTTCCCTTTTGTTTTCATTTCCATTTTGTTGGCTTTCCTGATATCTTGGGAACTATTCTTTAAAAAAAATCAATGTCTGCAGCTGTTCCTCCTGTCCTGTCTTTCACACCAAGATTCCCCTCACAGACACCCATTTACAGTTACAGTTCTGCAGGGTCTGTAAGACAGAGCTGTGCTACTGGGCCTTTGGTTAAGGGCCGGCGTTCTGTCCCCCTCCCTTTTTTTGGACCACCATGCCCTGTTTTCCACTTTGCCTTGAGTGCTATGCCACAGCTGAATTTGTAGAATCTGTAGTTTTTATACCTTTTTACAGTGACCTATGTAATTGTCGACGACACCTGAAATTGGATTAGTACGACTTGTGATTCTCTTTTATAGTTTCATGTGTCCTAAGCTTGTATATATTAAGGTTTTTTGATGTTGTTAGCCACTCTGAGCCCATTTGCAAGAAGGGTGGGGTATAAATCTAATAAAATAAATAAAATAAATTTAACATTAGTTTCTCTGTGCCAGTTCTTAATCGGTGCTGGCAAACAAACTGCCTGAGCGACACAGAGGTGGCACTCTCTCTCTGGTGATCAACTGTTTACTCAAAAGTTACTTTGGCGGCACGAGACACCATCAAGAAGACCACCTATGGATTGCCTTCCCTGCCTCGAGATGCTTATGATCTATCAAGCATAGGAAGCAAAATCACAGGAGAGTAATAGCCTGCCCTTTGGCCCAGCAGGGAGAAACTTCAACGTCTGCAGGAGCCGGATAATGTCTTTCCCCCTTCCACCTTGGCGAGGGAGGCTTCCCCTGGGTTCAGGAGAGGCATCAGAATAAATTCTCCGCTGCCGATTAAGCCGTCGGAAGGGGTGCTCCTCTGCTCCCAGGCTCCCTGCTTGGATTTAACCTCAAAGGGGTTAACTTCATAAAGCTGTGGCTCTTTATTCCAGCTGGTGATTTCCCATCATACTTTAGGGCCAGCCAACCATCTCTTCATTGATAGCACCTTTTGGCTTCACAATACAGCCAATTTGTTAGAATTCTTCACAGGTCAGGGGCTGCCTGCCGCTGTGGAAGGTGAGGCGCAGTGGCCACTGGAAAATGAAGCTGTATTCGCTTGGCAAATTATACGTCAGCCGCACTTTATGGGCTTCCACTTCCTTCCCTGCCCTCTTTTTTCTTTTAATCCATCCTTTTTTTCTTTTCTTCCTCTTTTTTTTAAAAAAAAAGAGACGCATGTACGTGAGCTATTGTCACACATCCAGTTAATGTAGGTTAATAGATTGGTTTCACTGACATGGATCGTAATGAACACTAAATTGTTTTATCTCTTAAGTCTTATTTGGTCAGCCAAGAAAACATATGAGGTAATATGGCTTGGGCTAAATGGACCGTATAATAGATCTCTCTCTAAAGAAAAAGGACAGGGGTGACAGCATCTCCTATGATTAATGAAAATAATAATGGTCCTGAAATTGAAATTTTTCTAATTTTTTTTTCTCCCCCTTCTCTCTTGGCTGCTGCCAAAAACTTCAGCCGGCAGATGATTTGTATACTGCAACATCCCTTCAGTTTTCTAATGGGAGTTTAGGAAGTGCTGGCAGGGGAGAGGGTGGAAAGGGATTATATGGATTTTCTGTACGTTGAAATGTACAGCAAAGAGGGAAAAAATAGATGCAGGTGTGGGGATCTTTTAATATCTTAAACTGCAAAAGGCTCCATGGAAATGAGTGGGGGTCAAACCCTCTCAGATGTAGTTCTCTTGTTATATCCCTACTTTTTTGCTCAAAGTGGCTTATGACATCAATGCCCCCTCTTCTGTTTTTATCCTCACAACAACAGCCCTGTGAGGTAGGTCAGGCTGAGAAAGAGGTCAACCAAGCAAGCTTCATGGCAGAGTGAATCTGCATCTTAATAATAACATAATGACATTTGATTTATATACCGCCCTTCAGGACAACTTAATGCCCACACAGAGCGGTTTACAAAGTATGTCATTGTTATCCCCACAACAAAACACCCTGTGAGGTGGGTGGAGCTGAAAGAGCTCTGAGAGAGCTGTAGGTAGCCCAAGGTCACCCAGCTGGCTTCAAGTGGGGAATCAAACCCGGCTCTCCAGATTAGAGTCCCGGGCTCTTAACCATTACACCAAACTGGGTCTGTTCTGGACTGTAGTCGAATGTCCTAACCACTGGTTCTTTTGAAGCCATTATAATTCTGAATTCTATTATTACGGTGCGGATCTTCCAGAAAGTCCATGCCACAATTCCATCTGTGGACCATTGCTGGTAGCCAAAGGACTGGTTTGTGCATAAAGAGACCTCGAGATTATTCTCTGCTTCATGACTCTCATCTGAACGTGGGAACTGACTTTAAGGAGAAGAAAAAGCATTATATCTGGTGTGTAGTTGGCTGGTGCGTTTGAGCACCATGATGGTTTAACAGTTGATATTGTGGCCATTCACTATTGTGGTTGTGGTTGTTATGGGGTGGGAAACTTCTTCCTCCGAAATTTACATTTTTAGCCATTGATTCCTCTCATTCTTTTTTCCTTCTTTTAGGAACAGGAGTGTTGTTTCATTACTCTTCCAAGAGAAATCAAGGCACCCTTTTGTGATAAACCCCAGGGGGGTGCTCTAGCAGCAAGACAGAAAGGCTTGCAAAAACATTGCCTGCCTCTGAGCATCTACCGAGTGAAATTCTGACATTTTGCAGCACCTCTCTTCTTGCCTCTCCATTCTTCCAATTTCTTGTTTGAAAACAGAATTGTTTCAAAAAAGGCTTCAGTTTCCTTAAAAGAGGGAAGGAAACAGATTGTTGCATTTCATGGAGAAATTGGGTTAAGACTATTTTTGACTGAACCTGACTACTTTCCCTTCCCTCATAGAGGTTGGCCTGCCAGTTGCTGAGTTCCTTGAGCAACTGAATATTCTGTGCTATTTTACCAGCTCAGCCAATCATTGTCGAAGAAGGCTTCACTGCCACAAGTGCAGTGCAATGTAGTCTGGAATGATCTCCATCCTGATAAGTTTATTTTGAGAAAGCTTTGAAATAAGTAAAAGTTGGGGATGACAAAAAATGCAGTCAGAACTGGGTCGACATGCCAGATGGAAAATGCATAATGGGTTTGTCTCCTGCTTACTCACACATGCTGGGAATGAGAGCATCCCCTTTTCCTTGTCCTGTTATCTAATCTATCCGCCTTGCTCCTGTCTTTGGAGTTTTACACTGCCTGTCAGCAAGCAATCAGGGAAGATTTTGGACTATGGTGGATTAGCATCCAGCTCTGTTGTTTGGCTACGGAAGCAGCCGGGTCAATCCTGGCAGCAGGAAACAGCTTCTGCAATAAAAAGCGGAGGGGAGGAGGGAAGGAAAATAACAGCAATCTGCTCTGAACTTCAGGGATCTGGGATAGCCCAAACCGGAGGCTCAGCTTCATAAATATCCCTAATCTCTGGTTTTAAAAGCCAGAATTGTTTATGATTCATGGCATTTGATGACATTTACCAGCATGCAACCCATTAAAGCCCCTTAAGTCATTACACGACAGGGCCGCAAATGTCATTGGGTGAGGAGACAACAAGGCAGGTTATTGGCGGGGCAGGTTCAGTTCGGATTAATTCCGGCTTCTGACAGATGTAGAGCTTTCTCCAAGACAGAACCCCAATTCCTCCTCTTGGGCTTATTTCACTAGCAGATCACTTTACCTCATCTCCTGAGTTTTCTGGTTTTTTTTTTAAAAAAACGTAAGCCTGAAAAACAGAGTTTTCAGATTCCTGGAAGAAGTTGGCTTAATCTTTCTATTTTTCCCAGACTCGGCACACACCAGAACTTTTAGGGACTTTGCTGTCTGTACGTATCAGTGGATTTTGCTTTGAATATGCTACCTTCTGAAGAACTCTGTGAAATAAAAGCTTTCGGATACGCTAAGAGCTGGGCTCTTATGTTCTATTCCATAAGAACATGAGCCGTGCTGGATCAAACCAGTTGTCCAGCTAATCCAACATCCTATTTCACACAATGGCAAACCAGTTACAGCGGAGGGCTATCAAGCAGGATCGAGAGGCTGTGGCTTTTCCCTGAGGTTGCATCCTTGCAATGGTATTCAGAGGTTGACTGCGTCTGAATGTGGAGGTTCTCTTTACTCACCGTGCTTAATAGTATCCATTGAATGACCTGTCCTCCATGAATCTTTCTAACCCCCAGGGCTCATTTTGAGAGGAAACGTGCAGGAATGCAGTTCCAGCAGTTCCCCAAAGAGGTCACATGTTAGGTGGCCCCGCCCACCTGACTCGGCCATTTTGGGCCCGTTTTGGACTGAATCGGGGCCAAAACAGCCCGGATAGGGCCTCTGACGGGTGCTGGATCACTCTCCCACTCAGCAGCAGCCCGATCCTGACCATTTTGGGCCCAATTTTGGCCCTGAATGGCCAGGATTGGGTTAAAAATAGCCAGGATAGGTGATGTCAGGGGGTGTGGCATATGCAAATCAGTTATGCTAATGACACACTTCTGGTGCTGTCATGGGTGTGGCATATGCTAATGAGTTATGCTAATGAGTTATGCCAATGAGTTCCTCCAGCTCTTTTTCTACGAAATGACCTCTGCTAATCCCCTTTTAAAGCCATCTATGCTCACAGCCACTGACAGTGAATTCTACAATTTCATTACTTGGTGAATGAAGAAGTCCTTCCTTCTGTCTGCCCTGCATCTATTTCCTTCCATTTCATTGGGTGCCTTCAAGTTTTGGCATCGCAGAAGAGGGAGAAAAAAGTCCTCTCTCCCCCTTTCTTCACCCAGGCCCGATCAGACAAGATCTAAAAGGAGATGCTACAAAGCAAACTCAATTCTGTGCGTTTTTAGGAAAAGGACTGGAAACTGCCAGTATAGCAATGCCCTTGTGTATGGTGTGGCTCCATTTGGAACTCTGGGGCTGCGGAGGGGCTGTGGCTCAGTAGGAGAACCCTTGCTTTGCATGCAGAGGGCCCCAGGTTCAATTCCCAACATCTCCAGTTTAACGGACCAAGCAGTCGGTTGTGTGAAAAACTTCTACCTGAAAAGTTGGAGAGATATTGCCATTCTGAGTCGACAATACTTACCTTCAACTAGACAATACTTACCTTCATGGAGTAATGACCTGATTCAGTATAAGACAGCTTCATGCACATATGTGTGACTTTGTGTATTGTTCTGGCTTCATCATCTCAAACAAGCTATTATAGAGCTAGAAAAATACAGAAAAGCCCCCCCACACCACAAAAAAAGAAAATGTTGGAAACGCCGATGGAAACTGGTCAGCAGCTTGGATGTGTCCGGAGGAGAATTCCTGTTAAGGAAGAATTTAAAACCATCCTTAAAGTTGAGGGCTGTGTTTGTCTTGGTAGGTCACCAGCTCTGTAGGCCTGGCCCATATATTGTTGACCACTTAATTTTCTTCAAAACTAATCCTCCTTATCAGCGGTCACAGTTGGTAAAAAGTAAGGAGGAATTTGGGAAGAATCCACATGACTTTTTATATTATTATTTGAAACACATTGAAGTCAACGCTAGCTGACCTCAGAACGGCTGGCCCGCCTTCATCCAGTATTCTGAAGGTCTCAGTCTGTTGGGGCCTTTCAACCAGCCTGCCCTTGAAATGCCATCTGGAAAATATTGCCTTAGAAGGATGCGAAGAGAGAAAAGCCAAGACTAAAACACAGTGTCACATTTAATCTTAGTGACTTAAAGTCTTCTTGTCCATTCAGGAATAAAAGGCATGCCTTGATAATTAGTTTATTTATTTTGGCAGGGCTCAGATTGTGAATTCCTGCAGATATGATGCACATATCGCAACTGTGTTTTGCTGCCCATAAATCAGGGTAGTGTCTGGACACAGGAGGGGCCACTGTGCAGTGGCAGAGCATCTGCTTTGCATGTAATAATAACAATAACAACAACAACAACAACAACAATTTATATACTGCCATTCTGGGTGACTTAACACCCACTCAGAGTGGTCTACAAAGTATGTTATTATTCAACAAACACCCTGTGAGGTGGGTGGGGCTGAGAGAGCTCCTAGAAGCTGTGACTGACCCAAGGTCACCCAGTTGGCTTCAAGCAGAGGAGTGAGGAATCAAACCCAGTTCTCCAGATTAGAGTCCCATGCTCTTAACCACTACACCAAACTGTAAGAGGTTCCAGGTTCAATATCCAGCATCTCCAGTTAAAAGAGTCAAGCAACAGGTGATGTGAAAGAGAACTTAAGAGAGCTGCTCTCTGAGAACTTAAAGAGCTGCTGCCATTCCAAACAGCCAGGGGTGACCCTGATATCCAATGGGTCCAATTCAGTATAAAGCAAATGTAGGTCTCCATGGTGAAAAAAGTGTCTATAAAATTCTCCCCAGTTGAATTTTGACATGGGTTTTGGAGTTCTGAATTACTGGATCTGAAAAGTCTCCCATTTTTAATAACATAACGTTCGATTTATATACCACCCTTCAGGACAACTTAATTTAATTTAAATTTAAATTTAATTTATTAGGTTTATATTCCACCCTCCCCACACCAGCAGGCTCAGGGTGGATTTAACGCCCAGTTTACAAAATGTGTTATTATTCTCCTCACGACAATCACCCTGTGATGTGGGTGGTGCTGAGAGAGCTCCCAAAAGCTGTGACTGACCCGAGGTCAGCCAGCTGGCTTCAAGTGGAGAAGTGGGAAATTAAACCTGACTGTCCAGATTAGAGTCCTGCCACTCTTAACCATCACACCAAACTGATTCTCATTTCCATGTTTCATTTCCAAAGAATATCCAGATTTCGAAGCATGTTCAAGGCATTTGTATCCATTCTCCACACTAAACTAGAAGTCAGGCAGAGTGGAATGTGGGCATCCCTAATGACGACATGCATCCTGCTACATAGTTGGGGCCCGAACTGCAACCCTGAATTGATTATTCCATGTAATTAATCAACTAAAGCCATAATTGTAGACTAAAGGTTGACCCCTCCCAATTAATTGGTAGGGCCGACAACCAAAGAATGAAATAAAAGCCCTGCTTAATTGGTCCCAAAGTCCTATTAATATTCCAATATGCTTTTCCAGGGTTAGGCAGCCAGTTGATTCTGTGTAGTTCACCAGCAATTCAAAAAGACAATTGTTCTCCCCTCTTCTTTTACTCCAGCACCAGGTATTCCAAGGGTCAGTGCCACTGAACGTGGAGGTTCTATTTATTTAAAATATTTATCTCCTGTCTTTCCACAATGTCCAAGGTGGCATAACTGTTCATGACTAGCAACTGTTGATAGATCTGTCCCACGTGAAGTTTTTTTTATGCTGTCTAAATTGGCAGCCATTTGTACACCTCATGGCTATCAATTCCAGGCAAAGGCTCCTGAATCTATATCATAGTAAAGGATCTGTTATCATGCTATATAGATATGAGAAACATTGTTGTGTTGTGGTTAGAGTGTCAGACTAGCATCTAGGAGACCCAAGTTCAAAACCCCACTTTGCCATGGAAATTTGCAAGGTGACCTTGGGCCAGTCAATTGGGGAAACCGTTTGATTAGCATAGGTTTTTCATCAGCCCTAAAAATGCCCCTCCTAACTAGAGATGGGCACGAACCACAAAAAAACCGAACCATGAAGTTCATGGTTCGTAGGTTTTCACAAACCAGGAACCACAAACGGCATGAACTGTGGCAAGTTTACGAACCAATTCGTGGTTTGTGGGGTTTAAATGCCCCTTTTCGGCCACTTAGCAGCGGCGGGAAAGGGGCATTAAACAGTTTAAAGGCCCTTTCCTGCCTTGCAAGTCCCTTTAAACTATTCGATGAAGTAGACTGAAGATATCCGTTCCTTCCAATGAGGATTTCCCTGGAGAAACAGCCATTTAAACTGTCCCTTTATGACCCGAATGAACCAGTAGACCAGTTTGTGGAAGTTCGTGGAAACGAGCTTCCACGAACCACTGGTTCACGAACCATGAACTTGCCTGGTTTGTGCGGTTTTTTGGGTCGTAATTTGATTCGTGCCCATCTCTACTCCTAACCAGTCAGAGATGCCATAGTGAACATTGTTGCAACGTTATATAGTTGATCAGGTTTGACTATGTGGCCTTTATGATTTAGTCTATCACAGTTGTTCTTTACTCAGTAAGAGTTATATACACCCTGAGCCTGCCTGAGCGGGGAGGGCAGAATAAAAATCAAAAACAATAAATAAAAATAAATAAATATGCTACTGAAGCAGAAAGTGTCCCATATGATCTTTTATTGGTAGTTCCCCCTCCCCTAATACTAATGGATCTTGAATTTATCTTTGTAACCATGTTTGTGTATCTGTGCCCCAATTCGATGAAGTAGACTGAAGATATCCGTCCCTTCCAATGAGGATTGACAACTTTTGTTTATTAAATTGTAAGCTATCTTGGACATCAGAGGAGCTGAAAAAGTCACCTTCACAGAGATTTTACAGTATGTAAATATATTTAAATTGAATTGCTTTACTGGTTAAATGCCAGGTAATTAATCATCTAAGAATTCTGATGACAATCCGCTGGTCATTGAGTCCATGTAGAATCACTGGCACTTATTTCTGAGTAAACCTATTTAGGATTTCCAGGGGAGGGGAATTCTGTTAACATTTTAATATCCTTCAAAATGGACTGCTCATTAAATAAACGAGATGCTGCTTGAGACAGCACACACATTTTGTAAAGATAGGCAAAAGGGCAAATGTATTCCCTTTGTCAAGACAGCAGGATAATTTTCCCTGTTTTGTCATGCTGCAAAGTGACAGAACTAAGCTTCCCATTTACCTGGGGGGCATAAGGAATTGCCAGCCCCGAGGTCCAATTCCCGCCCTTGAGGAACTGAGGAATGGGAGAAAAAAATGGCCTCCACATGTGATACTCTAGGAATTCCCCCTAGTCACTATGGTAAAGACCACAGAGACCACAAGTGGCAGCCTAGAGCATCACCCGGAAGTAACTTTACATCCTCCCCAAACATCAGATTTCTCAAAAAACTCCATATTTGCCGAAGCAGTGTTGGGCACCCTGGACAGACTAGGAAGTGTCATTCCAACTAATCATTTAGTTGCACTTTATCATGCCCCTATGAGTATGAGCTTATGCTTAAATATGCATTCTAAGACAATGTTGACTTTTATGAGCTTCACCCATCTCCTTGCATGACTGCATGTGCTCTAACACCATCATGTTTGCTATGTCATTCCTGATTGGCTAGGATTACCTGATGATTCAGAAAGAAGCCCTAAACCAGTAGTATTTTACTCCATGGTTCACAGGTAGCCACATTCACATTAACCATCAACCAAAAGCGCACCATGATTATTGTATTCCACGTGTGCTGCCATATGAGCCAGTGTGGTATAGTGGTTAGAGGCTCAGACTAGGTCTTGGGAGACCCAGATTCAAATCCATGCTCTGCCATGGAAGCTTGCTGGGAGAACTTGGGCCAGTCCCACCCACTCAGCCTAACCTACCTCACAGGGTTGTTGTAAAGATAAACTGGAGAAGAGAAGAATAATGTAAGTCACTTTGAGTCCCCATTCGAAAGATAGGCAGGATATAAATGAATTATTATTTTATTTTATTTATGTCATTTATAGACTGCCTTTCTCATTGAGACTCAAGGCAGATTACACAGTGTGAGATTAGTATAGTAACTTTCAAGGCTATTTCCATAAACAGTGCCATAGGATAAATAAACACAATTTTACAAAGAATCCAATAAAGAAGAAATGCTGAAACAGAACATAAGCAATTCTAGGGCTGACATTAGACCACATGAAGCACAAGTAGCTCATAGGAGCACATATTTAAGACAACAGGTAGTACGTAAGGCAACATAGTGGTGAAGTTTATGGTCCTTATTTAGCGGAGCATCAGAGAGCCCCTACCTACAATACAAAAGCCTTTTTGAATAATTTGGTTTTGCGTTGTTTGCAGAAAGCTAGGAGAGTGGGGGCACTCCTGATCTCCTCAGGCAGACCATTCCACAGGGTTGGGGCCACCACAGAGAAAGCCCGTGTACGAGCTGCTGTTGATTTTGCCCATGTGCAGGATGGCACCTGCAGTAGACCCTGTTCAGATGAGTGAAAGAAAGAAAATAAGGCTTCCTCCTGTCTTGTCTCTATCCCCTCAGTATTAGAGCCAAACTACATGTAAGGAAGCTACAGGTACAATCTGTGGCTGCCAACACAATTATAGAGAAAAAATTTAGCTGTATAAAAATTGCCTGATTCTGAACAGGCCAACAGTGTGGCGGAACCAGTCAATCTTGTTTCCCTCCCCATGCCCTTTCAAGTGCTGAAACAGACCCCACAACTATTTGGATACTTGAAAATGTGTGTGTGTGGGGGGATAAGATTGCATGGAGCTGTGGCACAGGTCTGATTCAGACTGGGCCCTCATAGCAATTTTTTAAAAGCTAAATTCTCCTATAAAATGGCATTAGTAGCCACGAATTGAACCCAAGGCCACCATAATGTGTAGTTTGGCTCTTAGGAACAGCAGCTCAGGCAAGAAAGTGAGAGATTGCCAGGGTGCCTGGGGAGAGCAAGACGGATGTGGAGTAGGGTTGCCAGCTCCAGGTTGTGAAATACTTGGAGATTGGGGGGGTGGAGCCTGGAGAGGGCAGAGTTTGGGTAGGGGAGGGACCTCAGCAAGGTATAATGCCATTGAATCCATCCTCCAAAGCAGCCATTTCTCCAGGGGAACTCATATCTGAAGCCTGGAGATCAGTTGTAATACTGGGAGATTTCCAGCCACCACCTGGAGGCTGGTAACCCTACTGTGGAGAAAGGGAGTAAAACAGCCCCCACCCCACTATGGTCAGCTTGCTCCTTTCCCTGGTGGCTGCCATAGTGGGGGCGGCTTTGTGGTGGTTTTACTCTCTTTTCTCTATGGCCGGTTTGTTCTCCTCATGACAGCCTCCTGCGTGCTGAGTAGAGAGCATGGAGGCAGTGGAGAAGAGTAGTGAGTTGCTGGTGAGTAGTGAGCAGTGAAAGGACAGGCCCTTTACATCTATTCGTGGCCCACAGCTCAGAGAATCTTGCAGCTTGCCTGCGAGTCCCTTTGGCCAGAAGCTGTTTCAAGGAGCAAACCATCTGATGCCAGAATGGCTTTGCCCACTTTCCTGGGACAGGTGCCACATTGGAGAATGGGACTCAGGAGAGCCACAAGTGGCATGTCAAAGAGCCACATGTGGTTACTGAGCCGCTGAGTGAGTACCACCGTCAGGGGTCATTTCGTAGAAGAAGAGCTGGAGGAACTCATTAGCATAGCTCATTAGCATAACTCATTAGCATATGCCATGCCCCTTGCCATCACCAGAAGTGTGTCATTGTCATAGCTGATTTGCATATGCCACCCCCCCGGACATCACCTATCCTGGCTATTTTGGACCCAATCCTGGTCATTCAGGGCCGAAATTGGGCCCAAAATGGCAAAAAGCGGCTGACAATGGCTGAAAAGGGGCCCCAAATGGTCAGGATCAGGCCGCTGCTGAGTAGGAGAGTGATCCACCACCTGTCAGAGGCCCAATCCAGGCCATTTCAGCCCCAATCCAGGCTGAAACGGGCCCAAAATGGCCGAGAGTCTGGTGGGCGGGGCCACCTGACATGTGACCTCTTTGGGGAACTGCCGGAACTGCGTTCCGGCACGTTCCCCCTCAAAATGAGCCCTGACCACTGCTCTAAGCAAACAAAAATAAATGGTAGCAGTTTTAGGCAAATTACAACAGTAGATTGGACTGTGAACAGATTTGGGAAGGAAGGAAGGAAGGAAGGAAGATTTTTCAGCTGAAATCTGTCTGGAGATATCATCACTCAAACAAACTGGGAGTCTTTTATCCTAACCCCTGGTGCCTGAAGACCCTGTCTAAGTTGATCATCACCATGCACTCTGCACTTGCTCAGGAGCCATTTCAGCTACCCATTCATCAATTCTTGGGCCTGCACCCTGGTGGAGACAGAACTCTGGAGTGGCTGGGCACAAATTTCACTTCATGGTGGCCTAGGTGTCTTGTTTAATCCAGTGTGTGCGCATGACTGTAGATATAAAAGAATCCAGTGACAGATTTTGTGTCTTGAACCAAGCCAAATATTTCCTTGTCACTGTGCTCATAACTTCAGTCTGCCGAGGTCGCGGCCTTCACTTTCTTCTTCAGAGGGTTGGCGAGTGGAGTGTCCCTGAGATTAGAACGCCTTTTGTTTTCTTTGGGAGGGGCCCTGCTTACTCTGGCGGGTCCCTGAGACTCACCAAGGCTCTGTTTATTAGATTTTTATCTTCTTATCAGAGTCTTCCTTCTTAAATCATGTCAGGATTTTACCACTCTTTAGGGATTCTTGGTGTTTTATTGTATATTCTGCTTGGGGGAAGTGGCAAGGAGGGGGAAGGTTGTGTTGAGAGACATCCTAATAAAAACAGCATTTATATAATGGCAGCCAGGGGTAAGACAAAGGTGTCTCCTTTGGATTCCCAGATGTTTCCACCTCAGTCTTCAGTTGTTGTTGTTTTATAAATCAGAGTGTACATGCAATAATGCTGTTCCTATGTCAGATCTGTGTCACTGCTACCATTGGGTGGGTTTTGTAACAAAGCCATTGTAACAAAATCATTGGTGCTCTTAGGGGAAGGGGCTGTGGCTCAGAGGAAGATTCTCTGCTTGGCATGCAGAAGGTCTGAGGTTCCATCTCCAGCATCTCCAGTAAAAAGGACCAGGCAGTAGGTGATGTTAAAGACCTCTACCTGAGACCCTGGGCACCTGCTGCCCATCTGAGTGGGCAATATTGACCTAGCACTCTGCTAGTTCGACTCTCACTACTGCCATGAACTCTGCAGGTGGCCTTGGGTCAGCCTCAATTCATCATCTGTATTGTAGGGATAAAGAGCCCCGTGGCACAGAGTGGTAAGCTGCAGTACTGCAACCCAAGCTCTGCTCATGACCTGAATTTGATCCAGGTGGAAGCCAGGTTCAGGTAGCCAGCTCAAGGCTGACTCAGCCTTCCATCCTTCTGAAGTTGGTAAAATGAGTACCCAGTTTCCTGGGGCTAAAGTGTAGATGACTGGGGAAGGCAATGGCAAACCACCCCATAAAAAAAAGTCTGCCAAGAAAACGTCATAATGCAACGTCCCCCCATGGGTCAGTAATGACTCGGTGCTTGCACAGGGGACTACTTTTACCTGTATTGTAGGGATAATAATAACACTGACTTTGTATTGTCGAAGGCTTTCAAGGCCGGAGAACGATGGTTGTTGTGGGTTTTCCGGGCTGTATTGCCGTGGTCTTGGCATTGTAGTTCCTGACGTTTCGACACTGAGATCTCTCAGGTGACACTGAGAGATCTCTGTCTTTTGGTGCTACACCTCTGAAGATGCCAGCCACAGCTGCTGGCGAAACGTCAGGAACTACAATGCCAAGACCACAGCGATACAGCCCGGAAAACCCACAACAACCAACACTGACTTTGTTCAGCACTCTGAGTGTGACACTCTCCAGAAAGGGAGTATATAAGCACATATTGCACATGTTGTTGTTGATGATGATGATGATGGACCAATGGTCTGATTCGGTATAAGACAATTTCATCTGTGTTCAAGTGTGTGTGACAAAATGAAACAATTGGGATTTCACTTTCTTCGTTTAAGGTAGTGAGTGTTGTGAACTGCTGACCCTTGTAGCTAGATATAAATATAAGGAAAATTATTTTCTCTTCACTGTTTTGCTGACTTGCCACTACATCGCTTCTGAAGAAATGAGTTCTGACTAAAAAAAAATTGTGTTGGAAGAAAAGATTTTTGTATTTATTTTTCTTGGCCACCACAATTACTTGCCAAAAGGGGGAGCTGTTGGCTTGGTCTCTGCTGCACTCAGGCACCAGCTGGCCAGAGGGTGGTACTGCAGCTTCCAATTGTCAGATGATCCCCAAGAGCCTATAGAGTTCCTTCTGGTCCCTGTTGCCTCAAGTCTGAAGCAGAAGCAGACAGAACTATGTGCTCGGATTGTTTTTGCATGCCAGTTGACTATTCAACACTAGTTTTGCCTTCAGTTCAAGTATTCTTGTCCTTCTATAGAATAGTACATACTCTCAAGTCAACTTTGGTTCTAGGGGATGATATGAGTTTCACCAAGAAGAAGTTAAAAAATTGAAATCGCCACTTTTATACCATCCGTTCCCTCTCAAGGTGCGTGTTCTAGACTTTCAGTTTAAAATGTGGAATATTCAGATATTCCAGATAAGTTTTGCATTCACAGAGTTGGTAGTGAATTTATAGCTACCAAGGGACATTTGTGGGTAGCATTCTTCCATAGTGTCCCCCAACCTCTGAATTCCCAGATTTCATTTTCTCCTTTCCATCTCTAGCCCCTTTCCTTGCAGAGTTATAAGGAAAAATATGCATGAAGTTTTCTGTCCAGTTGCCTGGAAGGAATGCTGCTAAACACTTTAATCATTTGGTGACAAGACAGGCAAGGACGCTCAGCCCCTCTCTTTGTGCCTTCCTCCTCTCCACTTCCAACTTCCATGAGCTAGACAGCCAGGTGTAAGAATAATGACCAGATTTGAAGATTTCAGATTATCAAATTAAAAAAAAATCCAATTAGTTATAATGACAATTTTAATTAATGGAACCCCTCTGTTTTGATGATCTTATACCTGAATTCACAGCCTGATTTAACTACATCTTGATCAACAGTGATCATAATTATGTAGAAAACTTTTTAGCCCAAGATCGATGAAGTTAAAAGTGCTGAGAAAAAGCATTGTTTCCAACTTCGCAACTGAAAACCATTTTTCTGAACATCTGTTTGTTGTCATTTGTTCATTTGCTCACCCAGTGGCTTATTGGAGGGGGGCAGTGCAAGTTTTAATTATCACAGAGAACCTGTGCGTGCATGTTGCTACTTGTATAAAGTTAAATAAGCCCAGCCGCCAACTGGGAAACCTTACTCTGTTTGCTTAAAACCTACTTGCCAGGATTAGCTGTGTCCTACTTTGTACCTTGTGGATTGAAGGTTGTGCAAGGGTCAAGTGGGAGATTTCAGCACATCTGATAGGAGCTTTTTCTTACCTCTCTTTGAGAAGGGGAAAGCTTTTCACCACTCTGGCCTAAAGCTCCCATCTTAAACACTACATTGTTTTATTTGTATGTGCAAAGAGGCAGGCAGGGACTGTTTAAAAAAAACCCAGTTTGCAAATCTGTACCATCCATCATTTTCTGTCCAGGGGAAATGGTGACGGAGACACCATCAAAGCGCGCTGTTGAAACAGTTTGCCGCCACTGGGAACCTGATTGGTACGCAGGAACTCAGCGTGTGGCGAGCAGAAGACAGAATAAAATTAGAAGGAAGCATTCAAATAAAGTGTGAAGGCTGACCGGAGGACTGAGAGCAGGCTTCGGATATCTGTGAAAGGCCACTGGAGAGCAGCGGCGAGTTAATAGGGGTGGTAACTCCCAACCAGCAGCCTGAACAGCCCAAGCTAGTCCAAGCTCATCAGAGCTTGGAAAATGAAGCAAAGTTGGCCGTGGTCGATACTTGAATTTGAGGTCATCAAGGAAGACCAGGGTTGCTACACAGAGGAAGGCAATGGGAAAACCTTCTCTGCTCATCTCTTGCCTTGAAGATCCCTTTAGGGGCCAGAGTAAGTCGGTTGCAGTTGGACAGCACTTAATGTGACTAGCGTAACTTCATGGCAGAATCTGTGATTCATGGGAGGAAGACGAGGAATCCCTGGGTAGAGATGTTCCCTATTTCATTCTCTTTTATGTACATTTATGTTTTCGCTGAAAGTTTTGCAGATTTTTCGGTGTAATAGGATGGGGCTCATGGCTCAGTAGTAGAACATCTGTTTTGCACATAGAGGGCCCCCAATTTAATCACTATAATTTCCAATTAAAAAGATCAAGTCAGAGGTGATATGAGATACATGGCCTGAGACCCTGGAGAGCCGCTACCTCTAAACCTAGATGATACTGACCTTGATAGAAAAACGGCCTAACTCAGTACATGACAACTTCATATGCGGAGACATGAAGTTATTTGGAGGTAGACTCAGTGGTAGAGCATTTGCTTTGCATGTGGTGGTGGAGAGTGCCCTCAAGTTATAGCTGACTTATGGCAACCCCTGGTGGGGATTTCATGGCAAAAGTCTAACAAAGGTGGTTTGCTCTACAACCCTGGTCTTCGCTGGAGGTCTCTCATCCAAGGCTGACCCTGCTTAGCTTCTGAGATCTGATGAGATCACGCTCACCTGGACTGTCCAAGTCAGGGAGCTTTGCACATAGAAGACTCATTTCCAGTCCCCGGCATCTTAAGTGAAATGGAACAGGACCTCTTGCTGAGGTTTTCCTGAGATCCTGGAGGAAAAAATACTGACCTGGACCTTCACAGACTAAAGCTTTGGCTCTGTGTATGGAAGTTTCATGTTTGTTCATCACGTTCACATGATGTATTAAATTTGAGGTGCTAAGTAACACATACACACGTATGGTGCTGATTTCCTCAGATATATAAGCTTGCAAAATACTTATATTTTACAAGAAAACTCCAGTGCAGTCTAGAGATGGAACATTCCAGATGGGTAGCTGTGAGTCTGCTTTGAAACAGAAGTCCAGTGACATCTTAAAGACTAACATTCATTCCAGCATGAGTTCTTGAGAGTTACAGTGAATTCCTTCAGAGGCAACAGAGAAAGAACGATCTTGAATCCTATCATTTCAATCTACACCTCACTGCACCAATGAATGAATGAATGAATGAATGAATGAATGAATGAATGAATGAATGAATGAATGAATGAATGATCCAGATCTGGGTTCAGGGTAATAAAAACATAAAAATAAAAATTCAATATCCCTGACATTCAGTTCGGCAAGATTATAGAATCCTGAATTTATTTAGCCATTATTTCTTATGGGGAAAACTCTCCTGGGGGACTGGGGAGGCATTTTTTAAGAAACTCCACCAAATTTGCTGATAATTTACTCCTGACTGTCCACTAAACAACCCCCAAGTTTCATAAGGATTGGACCCAGGGTCCAATTCTATGGCCCCCTGAACAAGGTGCCCCCAGCCACTGTCGATTGTTTTCTATGGTGGGAAAATTTCCAAGCTGGCTTGCAGGCAGAAACACACAGGAGCAAGGCAAATGCAAGCTCAACCCAGAGAAAGCCCACCAGAACCAACCCGAAGCTAGAGAATGGAATGCCCACCAGAACCAAATGGGCTGGAGCTGCCTTCTGGAGGTGGGCTTGGACCTGGAGAGGTTATAATGGACTGAAGTTTCCCTTCTGGCATTTCACAGCCCCTTCACACAGCTCCAGTGTACAGCAAAGCTTTTGCTCTGCTGCTGGCTCTTTCTTTTTAAACTACTGTTCCTGGCTAACATTGTATCTCCCAACATGTGTTCTTCATGTGTCTTCATGTGTCATATTCAAAAATCCCTATTGGCCAGACAATGAGAGCTCCTGTACCAATTGGCCACTCAATCCCTCTCCCTGCCTCACTTCCCTCCCCCTCCACTGCTGGAAAGCCTGGGAAGACTCAGAAAGCCTGGGAAGGAGCCATCTGACAAGCTGAAGCTACGTTTACCAGATTAACCTGTATGAATTCAGCTATCTTGATCCAGCTTGCCAGATTGGATCTGGGATTCTCTGATCTATCATAGCTGGATTTTGCCAAAATGGCTATAAAAGCTGGTTCGTACCCCTCTACTTGCAGATTGGTCTGTGATTCCATTCCACAACATTAAGAGTGCCATCCTAAAATGAGTTACAGCCTTCCAAGTCCATTGAAGTCAGTGGGTTAAGGGTTGCATTGTTCATAATTAGGCAACTTTCAAATACCAGTAATATCCAAAAGAGTGTGTTGTTGTTGTTGTTGTTGTTGTTGTTGTTTGTTGTTGTTGTTGTTGTTGTTGTTGTTGTTGTTGTTAATTACATTTCTAACCTGCCCTTCCCACAAGCGGGCTCAGGGCGAGGTACAAAATTTATAAAATTACAATACAATATAAAACAACAGTTCATATCATAAAATCAACCATTCAACAGATAGTAACTGTCAATTCTAGGGTCAATTCCAGGTTCCTGCCCATAAACATATAGGAGGAGGGAAGAAAACAGATAATGTACTGCAACCCATATGTGGATCTGCTAACGAATAGCCCCATGCTGTACCCATACGTTGGGCAGCCGGCCAGTGGACACTGTATAACCCCACACTGGGAGACTGGTGGGAGGCACAGTACGGCTCTTACGTTGTCCTCAACCATACGCCTGGAGGAACAACTCCATCTTACAGGCCCGCCAAAATGATACAAGATCCTAATGGGCCTGGGTGTCCTCAGACAGAGAGTTTTGCCAGGTTGGGGCCAGGACCGAAAAGGCCCTGGCCCTGGTCGAGGCCAACCGAGCCTCCCTGGGGCCAGGGACCACCAGCAGATGTTTTCCAGCTGATTGGAGTGTTCTCTGGGGTACATATGGGGAGAGGCAGTCCCTCAGGTATGCTGGTCCCAGTCCGTTTAGGGCTTTATAGGTCAAAACCAGCACCTTGAAACCAGTTTCAAATTCAATCAGTGGAGAAGTTGATGAGAAAGAGAACTCGCAGGTGGCTTTGCTTTTGCTTGGGACCCAAGTATATGTGTCAGGCAGGTATAACTCATGCAAATTTTAACATCCAAATGGGCCCACTGGGTACCAAACTCTCCTCTCTCACACTTTGGCACCCCATGAGCCATTTCTTGAGACACTTTTCTCCTAGCCTTGTTCTCTTTGACTGTATGTATTTTAAAGATGATTTGGGGTGATGGTCTTCACAGAGAGATAAGTGGGGAAGGGTCTCCTTAAACTCCTTCGTATTTGAGAGGGAGCTGAAGGAGACTTACAGATTTACATGGACTCTAAAATCCCCCACAATTCCAACCAATGATGAGGCTTAAAACCATAACTTTCAGACAATGGTGGCTTCCTAAAGTCCTGATTTTGATTAAGATCATCCTGGAAGTCCGGAAGAAGAAAAAGGTAATCTGTAAACGAAGCTGAAATTGGTTCCCAGTTCCTTTTGCAGTTCCTAGTGCCTTATTCGCAGAGCAAAACACAAATACTGGGGGAAGTTGAAAAGCTCTGTTCCCCAAAATAAAGACTGTAGGAGCGCATATCATTCACCTCCATATTCAGCCGGCTCACCCCTCTAAGTGGACATATACTGGGTCCTCCTACAAAGACCAGTTCTTGAGTTAACAGCTTCAAAGGAGGGTAAGAGATACAAGCCCTCTATACCCCCAAACAATCTTGGATGGCCCCAGATCACACAGCCCTGCACTCAGTAGACTGTCCCCTACAACTAGACAGGTGCTGGTGCCCATTCAAACACTGATTCTGGAGCTAGAACCTCCTGTTTGGGCTGCCTCCTCATGTTGGGAACAGCTGCAAATAAGGAACTGAAATATGAAGGTGTATGATATGTGCTCCTACAGTCTTTATTTTCGGGTACAGAGCTTTGCAACTTCCCCCAATATTTGTGTTTTGCTCTGCGAACAAGGAGCTACAAACTGAGAATAAGGAACTAGGAACTGGGAACCAACTTCAGCTTCTTAACCTATAACCTCTTTTGCCAAGTGAACAGAACTTGGTTTGCTTTCCGCTGCAGTGAAATTGCTTCACGTATGAAGGAACTCCCCCTTCAACTTAATTTATCTACACAAACTCTTTGTCTGTGTTGCAGGAGGTGAATAAAATATGGCTATTTAGCACTGAGTGTTTTGTCCAGTTCTAAAGCAAGCCTATCTTGGAGGGGGGAGATCTTCACAATAAATCCACCCAAGGATCTTGCCTTTGCATTTTTTCATTTAAACTGGAGGAGGGGAGGGGGAACCCAGGAATCCTGCCAGCAACGAAGAGATATAATGAGACAGTATCCTTCTCTTGCTATAGAAGAGTTCAATAGTTTAATTTTTGTTAACCGAAATCCCTTGTACGAAGGTAAATTACATTGCATTTTCTATTACTAGCTCTGTTAATTGTCAAACAGTAAGAGTTGATGCACTCATCCAGAGCAGCCGAGAATTTCCCATAACGTTACAAAATAAAACCTGACAAAGCACAATAATCTTTAGTTTATTGATGTGTTACCAAGCTGTGGAAAAGCATCAGATCAGTAATGTGCTTTGGTTAGGAAATTGGGGTCTGGGGAGAGATACGAGGAGTTGCAGAGGCTCAGTTTCCGCCACCCCCTTCTCTCTCTCTCTCTCGCTTTCTCTGTCTCTCACAGACACACACACACACACAGTCACAAAACCAGAGATTTTTTAAAAGAGCTTTTTAAGATTAGATTTTTTTTTAATACAACAAAAACAAAATAGGAACAGAGAGGAAGTGGACAGTGAAAACATTTACCGCAGCTGCTGGCAATACCAGCATCATAAAAATTCCTTGCAGATCTAATTGTCGTTTCCCATTCATTTGATTTTTGAACGGCACATTGACGATGCTTTCAACATACCTAAAAAATGTTTAGTTTTAGCATAACAAACTGTATGGAGACAGGTCTCCCGTTTATCGGCCCAGGATGGAGAATTACCAGCCCCGAGCCTTAATTTCCTGCCCCTGAGGAATTGAGTGGAAGAAAAAATGGCTTCCACATAGTAATGCTCTAGGAGTTTCCCTTAGTTTCTATGGTATAGACCGTGCAAACTAGATTGTCACCCTGAAGTGACATCACATCCTTCCCAAATTCTACCCTCCCCAGGTACTGCCCCTCCTCCAAATCTCCTGGTGCTTAATGAGGCACTGTTGGGAATGCAAGCTGTAATTCCTGGGTGCCCCCCCCTTTTCCCGGGAAATTTCTTCCCAGCTCCTGCTGAGTGGTAGCAGACAATGAGAGTGAGGGGTGGGTGGGAAGTGTCCCACTGCCCTAGCTGTGGCTCTCGATTGAGTCTATGGGAAACTTGGGTTTCTTTCTGTACAATGAGACATTACAATCCCTGGACTGGGAGCCCACCAACCACACATAATAGATGTGTACAAAACCCATGACTCTTGTGATACATGTAGGTACCATATTTTGTGATGGGAACACATGTAATTTTGCCATGCACATACTAGTGATTAGTTCACACATACATAGTAAAAGATCCCCATGGCACAGAGTGGTAAGCACAGTACTGCAGCCCAAGCTCTGCTCACAACCTGAGTTCGATCCTGGCGGAAGCCGGGTTCAGGTAGCTGGCTCAAGTTTGACTTAGCCTTCCATCCTTCCAAGGTCGGTAAAATGAGCCCCAGTTTCCTGGGGGTAAAGTGTAGATGACTGGGGAAGGCAATGGCAAACCATCCCATTAAAAGTCTGCCAAGAAAACATCGTGATGTGACGTCCCCCCATGGGTCAGTAATGACTCGGTGCTTGCACAGGGGACTACCTTTACCTTTTTTTATGTAGTAAAAACTCTTATAATACTGGACCACACAGCATGGTGACTGTGTATATCGGAGGGATAGTAGGTAGGTAGCACACACACACATTATTAGCAATTTTTAGGCTTTATTTATTTCATGTATTCTTCACCTTTCTCCCCACTGAGGACCCAAAGCAGCTTGCATCACTCTCTTCTTAACTGTACCACACTGGTGGAATTGAACAAGAATGGACTTCTCCACTTTCAAAAAGAGCCAGTTTGGTGTAGTGGTTAAGAGCAGCAGGACTTTAATCTGGAGAGACGGGTTTGATTCCCCGCTCGTCCACTTGAAGCCAACTGGGTGACCTTGGGTCAGTCACAGCTCTCTCAGAGCTCTCTCAGTCCCACCCACCTCACAGGGTGATTGTTGAGGGGATAATAATATACTTTGTAAATCGCTCTGGGTGGGTATTAAGTTGTCCTGAAGGGTGGTATATAAATTGAATGTTGTTGTTTGTTGTTGTTGTTAAAAGGTAGAATGAAGCCTCAAATTCAAGGTCACCCAACAAGTTTCCATGGCAGACTGTGAATTCAGACCTGGGTCTTCCAGATCTTAATCTGACACTCTAACCACTGCACAATATTGGCTCACTATACATGACTGTAACATCTGTAAAGGTCTTTTGTCTTAACTAATGAGTGCAATAATCCTGGATCCTTGGATATCTAGGTGATGTACATCCTCGTGAATGAATGCCCTTTCTTTTCTTTACGCTGTATTAAATAAATCATGTTTCTAATGGAAGAAACTGGAAATACTGGGAGCTGTACTTATTTATTTTTTCTTATTTTGCATGTAAGAAGAAAAAAGGACTGAGTGAGCAAGAGAGAGAGAGAGATGCTCCAGCCTGCAATAAAAGATGGCAGAGTGATAAATTAGTGCTCTCAACTGAAATTGATTACCTGGTGTTCCCATCCAGTTGATATGGCAGCAACACAGATGCTCCGAAGCACCTTAATGACACATTGGAGACAACCCATCAGGTTGGCCCTCCGGAACACTCCCCTCCTCCGCTCCCCTCCCTGCCTTAACACGTCATCCACTTTTTGCTTAAGAAGCTCCAAAAGTTTTATAACCTCTGATGTGTTCCATCACGGAACATTTCAGGCCCTCAAAGGTCCCTACTCTTAAGATGGCCCACAGAACTTCTCTAGAAACTATTTCTCTAGATATCAACGATGGCATCTGTTAAATAAATAAATAAATGTGAAATATAGCCACTTAAAGTAGAAGGAAGGTGTCCTGCTGAGTTCCAAACAGAATATTATAAATGCCGGGGAAATCTTACTGAAGGCGCTGAGGGAGACCTTTCAGAGTCTGACCTTTGCAGGTCTGGGCTTGTGTTTTGAAGCAAGTTAAGGGCTGAAGAACATCAAGTGATTTGTGTGTGCTGGAGGAGGGACAAAGCCCAGAAGCTGGATGATTTCACAGTCTATAGGACAAGTATTGGGGTTCAAAAACTGAAATCAGAATGAGTTTGGAGTTAGGTAAGCATCAAAAGATTATGGGCCACTTCTTTGAAATAATTCTTTCCTCAGCTGGGCATATGGAGAGATGAAGTATTTAGGCAAAGAGGATACCAAGATATTTGCTTGACATCACCATGTTGTGCTTCCAAACTAAATTAGGCCCCGGAGTGCTTGGCAACTTTAATTTCCCTGATGTTATATGTGACCGCAAATCAGGTGGTATAACCTCAACCTGTGTTACATGTATTGTTTAGCTGACTCTTCACCTTAGAATGAGGGGTAGGCTTGGCAGGCTTTCTGCCAGCAAGTCCTGTTGCCCGGAACTGCTCCTAGTAGCAGCAGGAGAAAAGTAAAATAAAAGACAGCAACATTGGTGGCATCACTATGTCACTTCCAGGTATAACCCGGAAATGACAAATGGTAGTTCTAAGACTCTCCAGAAACTCTATGGTTTCATCATAGAGTTTTTGGTGATTCTTAGAGCTATCTTTTGTCAATGTGGCTATCTTTGATGGAGACTTCAAACCTCCAATGATAGGTATCATTTTGTACCAGAATAATATTGAAGGCATGGTCAGATGTGTAGTGAAACAACCATGAGAGTTTATCCATGGTAATATGTTTAAAACTTCACAACTACAAATTATGAAAGCTATTTTAATACCAACACCTGGTTTTTAATCCATTTTTAATCCAACTTTAATTATTATTGGAATAATTAATTCCTGGATGTGTGCGGTTGTACTTAGGAATAGGATTTTAACGACCACTGAGGAAGGCTGATATGGGCCGAAACGCGTCTGGTCAACTTATTTTTAGATACAGTATTATTCATAATATAGTATTTGTTTGATGTATATATGTGGTCATTGGATTCTCCATCAATGTTTATGGAATTTTCAACTTTGTGTGTATTTTATAGGAGTTCTGATATTTAAACTTTTATACTTTTATTTTATGGTGTTTGTGTACACAACTGGTAATAAATATTAATTTTTAATCCTTTTTAGATCAGCTTGACTCTCTTCCTTCATTCTCTTTTTTGGGTTGAGTTTTAAAACCCTTTTCCTTTTGTTTTCAGTGTTACCAATGTCACATGCATACCTCCTTGTCCCTGCCCAGCCCTTTCCCCAATTCAGGCTCAGCCTGGTAACCTTAAAAAAGGGAATGGCAAAGACAACTGATTCATAGTGGCGGGGTGGGGGAAGGTAGGTGTGAGCTTCTTTGGACCCAAATCTGAAGGGTCCGCTTATATCCAAGAGAATTTCAGAAAGTGATGGAAATCCAAACAGTTAAAGGTAATTGATGGTTGTTGTGGATTTTGATTTATATTCCGCCCACCCCACACCAGCAGGCTCAGGGCAGATTACAACCACGTACAATTAAAATACATTAAATAATTAATACCAGTTAAAACCATAAACATTCCAAATTACACATCCCAAATTCGAGTGTTTTTGTTAACATGGATGTAATGCCAATAAAGGTTGCTGCTTGGCAGAATTACACAATTAAAAACAGCCAATACACTATATATTGTTGAAGGCTTTCACGGCCAGAGAACGATGGTTGTTGTGGATTTTCCGGGCTGTATTGCCGTGGTCTTGGCATTGTAGTTCCTGACATTTCGCCAGCAGCTGTGACTGGCATCTTCAGAGGTGTAGCACCAAAAGACAGAGATCTCTCAGTGTCCCAGAGGGACACGGAGACACTGGGACACTGAGAGATCTCTGTCTTTCGGTGCTACACTTCTGAAGATGCCAGTCATAGCTGCTGGCGAAACATCAGGAACTACAATGCCAAGACCACGGCGATACAGCCTGGAAAATCCACAACAACCATCATTCTCCAGCCATGAAAGCCATCAACATTCAAGGTAATTGTCTATAGCAATGACACAACAGGATTTTTTTATCACCACATGCTAAAATCAAAGTGGGAAGGGAGATAGGGAGAGGAGAGGGAGGGAGGGAGCAAAGAAAGACGCAGCTATGGTAAATGACAGGCAAATAGCACAAGCAAAGTCCTGGGAGAAAATGCAGGAATAACCCATCGTCTTAGCATCTTCTGATTCTCACCACTTCTGCTGTGGGTAATCTTACCAGGTGCCAACCAGTGGCGGGCAAACCCCCAGCAGTTTGTCCCCTGCCTGTCAATCATTGGCAATCAGTGGGAGGAGACAGGCTGCCCAGCAATCACCTGCCCCCAGCAGGCAACCTGGGCAAATGGCCTCATGCAGCACTGTCCACTCAGACTTGCAGTGGCCCTCCACGATCCTTTACAAAATGACTTTCACACCACCAACTTTAACGGATCCTTTTAACTTGGAGATGGCAGGAATCGCGTTTGGGAACTTTTGCAAGTCAAACAGATGTTCTACCATTGAGCCACAATCTGATGCCCCCAAAATGTCGAGAGAGATTTTATATATCAAGGTTTTAATGACACTATAACACTGTGATTTTTCTGCATTTGGGCCATTCGGCTAACTACAGTCAGTTCGGGCACATTAAAGCTTGGTCTGAAGCCATGCTTTGTTGAAGTGGCTTTGTTAGTTTTAACTGCTTTCACATGACCTACTTTCAGAAACACTCTGGCTGAATTTTGGCTTGTTCGCTGGCAATGTCCGAAGCCCCACCCCCACCCCCGCCCTGGCAAAGATGTCTGCCAGAAGGGAGGCAACAAAACTAGGATCTGAGCACACATCTGATGAGGAGAGCTGTGGTTCTCGAAAGCTTATGCTACAATAAAGTTGGTTAGTCTTAAAGGTGATATTGGACTCTTTACTGTTTTGTGACTACAGACTAACATTTATTTATTTATTTATTTATTTATTTGTTTGTTTGTTTGTTTGTTTGTTTGTTTATTTGTTTGTTTATTTGTTTATTGGTTTGTTTTCAATTTTTATTCTGCCCTCCCCACATTTCCAGCAGACTCAGGGCAGATAACAAAATACATAAAGGTTAAAATATATTAAACATTTGTTATAATTAACAATTCTAAAAACATCCAATTTACAGTTAAAATACAATTATAAATATCAGCATAGCAGCACAGAATGCCACTGATCAAATTTAAAACAACTTCAGAGCACCTCTGCATTTAAGAGTTTTTTTTTTTTTTTAATGGGGGTATTGGTGGTGGGGAGGGCCCAACCCCTCATCAACAGGCCAGGGGGGCTCCGCCTAGCACTTCCCAAATGCCTGGCAGAACAGCTCCGTCTTGCTGGCCCAGCGAAAGGATAACAAATCTTGCCAGGCCTTAGTCTCTTCAGACAGAGTGTTCCACCAGGCTGGGGCCAGGACCGAAAAGGCCCTGGCCCTGGTCGATGCCAGGCTAACTCCTCTTCATCCGCAAGCTAAATCCTGGTTCCATCAATTAACCTCTTACCGGCTCCTTCCAGTTCTCCAAAGAAATGATACAGCAGCATTGTAGGGGATAATCTACCTAAGAACATTAAAATTCTCCCTTTTGGTTACGGTTGCCAGTTCTGGGTTGGGAAATTTCTAGAGATTTGGCGAGTAAAGTCTGGGAAGGGTAGGGTTTGGGGAGGAGAGGTACCTCAGTGGTATTTAAGGCCATAAAGTCCACCCTGCCAAGCAGCCATTTTCTCCAAGGGATCTCATCTTTGAAGTCTGGAGGCCAGTTGTAATTCCAGGAGATCTCTAGGCTTCACATGGAGGTTGGCAACTGTACCTTTGGTGCTTATGTGTAGAAAGCAAATGTGACCTACCACAAGTTTGCTCTTATCTCTTCAGACATCCGTCAGTGTGACATGCACCAAGTTTATCAGGTGACCGTGTGGTAAATCTCAATCTCATGGCGAAATCGAGTGGGTGCAGACTGGCTTTCCCTTCAAAGCAACAATGCAATTTAGGTAAATAAGGGGAAGCACATGCCATTATTCTTGCAAAATTCTAAGCAAGTCTCCAGTTGAGGAAGTTGCCTTGTGTTTCCCCGCATTGTGCAGCAAAATAATAAATTATTTGAATAGTTCTATTATCTGTCCTTAACCGAAACATACCATGCCTGTCCTGGCTCTTCAAAAAGCTTGTTAATATGCAATCCCCCAGTACAACTGCGAAGTTTTTAAAGGTCACCTATGTTTTATTCATAAAGGGTGGTTTTCTGGAAGGAAAAAAAGGTTACAGAGTCATGTAATGCCATATTCCAATAGTGCGGCTGCTTCAAAAGTGAATTTCAAAATGAATTTTTCCCATAGGATGTATGAGGGTGGGGAGCAGAGAGCGTCCTGGGAATACCATATACCACCCGGAATAGGATAAACAGAAAGCACAAACACTCCGTGGAATGTGCTCGAGAGTTCTGTGACTTGAATTGGGTTGAAGCCTTCTAACTAAATAAACATGAGCTGGGAAAAGGAGGGGACATTTCTTGAAAATCTTTGCCAGAATTAAAAGGGACTTTCCCTTGTTCACAATTTTTTTTCAGGGGATCCCTGATTGGCGTGGATTGTTCATCTGACCGGTGTAGGCAGCATTGCCTTCATTCAGCTTGGTGTAGTGATTAAGAGCACGGGACTCTAATCTGGAGAGCTGGGTTTGATTCCCCATTCCTACGCTTGAAGCCAGCTGGGTGAGCTTGGGTTAGTCACAGCTCTCTCAGAGCTCTCTCAGCCCCACTCACCTGACAGGGCGTTTTGCTGTGGGGTTAATAATGACATACTTTGTAAACCACTCTGAGTGGGTGTTAAGTCATCCTGAAGGGCAGTATTTAAATCAAATGTTGTTGTTACTACTATTACTACTACTACTACTACTACTACTACTACTACTATTAAACAAGCTACATTTGATCTTATTGAAGGCAGCACAAATAGCCAGTTCTGATGGGCTACATAGAGTTGTGATATCATCTAGGCTCCCATTTACCATGCCATTTACCAGTCCATGTAAAGACCATAGACAGTCCCCAAATCTCTCAGCATTTACTGAAACATGTTGGGAAACTTAATATCACTGCATCCAGTATGTGCTCCCTGGCTGGCTGGCATCACTTCACGTCTCTTGAACAGAGGCTGCCTTTCAATTGTACCTTTAAAGACTGTTATTCATGTAAAATGTATGTATGTATGTATGTATGTATGTATGTATGTATGTATGTATGTATGTATTTATTTATTTATTTATTTATTTATTATATTTTTAACCTGCCCTCCCCACAAGTGGGCTCAGGGCGAGGTACAACATTGATTAAAATACAACATAAAAACAATAAACACCGCATAAAAAGAGCAATCAGTAAAACCATTCCAAGACAGGGCAGTCCTGCACTCCTGCCCGTCAGCATACAAAAAGAGGCGGTAGTAGCGGACAGATAGATTACTGTACCCCTTTTCGGGGCAGCCAGCAGCGGACCCTCCACTGCTGAAAATAAATTCTCAATACAATCCATAAGTGAATAGTAGGGTGACAAACTGGCAATTCTACCCATTTCTTCCTTCACCCATTTTTAGACGTGGAGGGGGGAAGATAAGCTGCAAATTGGTGACCCCTTCCTCTCTGAACATGGGTACACAAATGAGGGCCTGCCACAATGTCAAACTACTCTGAAGAAAAGGCATGATGGAGTCTATGTAGAGTTTCCAGCTACAGGTTGGGAAATTCCTTGAGATTTGGGGATGGAGCGTGAGGATGGTGGGGTTTGGAAAGGGGAGGGACCTCAGTGGAGTACAATCCCATAGAGTCCACCCTCCAAGCAGCCATTTCCTCTATGTGATCTGCTCTCTGTAATCTGGAGATGGGAGACCTCCAGGCCACACTGGGAGGGTGGCAACCTTATGAATTCCTAGGACTGCTGTTGAATCAGGCGTGATGGTGTAGGCAAGCCAAGTATGGTAGTCAGACAGACGAGTCCAAGCTGACAAGTATGGTAGCCAGACAGACGAATCCAAGCTGAAGAGTCCCAGCAGACACCAATGGGCTGTCTAGGTGGCCACACAAGCTCCCTGGGCTTTAGATGGGCATCATAGCTCTGAGAACGCTACAACTCATCCCATAGATCAGCCGAGCACAGGTCCAAAGGTGTCCTGATCTTCTAGCTTCAGGTCTTCTGCTAGTCCCCTCTTAGATGTCAAACCAGGGAGAATTTTGAATTAGCAAAGGTGGAAGAGTCCACAGGCTGGAAGAGTCACTAAATCTTGCAGGGGTGGAGGGTGGGGTGGGGGAGAGAAATAACAAGAACAACAATATTTGATCTATATACGACAACTTAACACCCACTCAGAACAGTTTACAAAGTGTGTTATTATTGTCCTCACGACAATCATTCTGTGGGGTGGGTGGGGCTGAGAGAGCTCCGAGAAGCTGTGACTGACCCAAGGTCACCCGACTGGCTTCAAGTGGAGGAGTGGGGAAGCAAACCCGGCTCTCCAGATTAGAGTCCTGCCGCTCTTAACCAGTACACCAAACCGACTCCTTGGAGTGAACAAATTGATCTTAATCCCCATTCTTTCTGAGGTGCATTTTGTTGCCAAATGAAACAATTCAACATTTCGGGAGGGAATGCAAACTGGTCATTTTATTAATGAAATCTGAAATGTTGACAAAATTCACCAAGCCTGTAAAAGGGAGGGAGAAAGGCCCCTGCACACTTGGAATAAAAACCAAGTGTGCAGTCAGATCCCAAACTGACTGACCGCTGTTACTCATACCACTGACTGCTGAGTTCAGAACTAAAAGCTCCTTCCTTGTTGACCTGTGGTTGTACCTCATTATTAGCATTTGATTCAATTTGGGGCAATGTGACTTCAGTCCGTAAGTGAAAGGCTAGACTCTTGGCCTTTTTTCAAACAGACCGGGACCTTGGTGGTTATTAAATTAAAAACGGAAACTGACTGTCCCAGTTTGGGGGCTTAAAGTAGCTTAGTTAACAACTTCTGGTGTAAACATCCTCCATTTGTTAGTATTTTCTAGTGGCAGTGATATTTCTTTGGCGAGAAAAGCATTTCTGTAGAGCTCAGAAGAGTTTGTCACATTAGGGAAGGTTTGAATTGTAAAACAACCAAGAAAACAACAGAACCATCACAAATTAAAATGGGGGCTATTTTAAAAAATGGGGAATGCTTTGTTGCTGCTTCTTTAATGCTACAACTCAACAAACATGTAAGGAATTTTGAAGGCCATTAAAGTATTCCCCCCCCCCCATCCCCTGTTTTCGTTCGCCAGATCATCCCAGCTAGAGGGAAATTGCAACCATGATGAAATCCGGGTCAAACCCTGGGAGAAGCCCTCATTCCCCTGCAGCGTGTCCTAAATATTTGGACATGATGGAGCCTGGGTGCATGCTACATGTCCATCAGACCTCCCCAAAATCCCACATTGAAAGGCTCTGTTTCCCTCTCTTTTTTTTTGAAGAGCGTTCTTCCAGTCTTGCCCTTGGCCATCATCCAGTCCTCCTGAACAATGTTATGAGCTGCTGTAGGGTTAGGATTATAAATGGAATCATTTCCTGGTTGACCATTGCCCTAGAGAGCTACTGGGGGCCAAGCCCTGGCACATTCAGGAGCCGTTTGTCTCAGACCCTTCACTGGTGATCAGTGTCAGTTGACCAATTGTCTCCTCTTGCATTGCTGCCATTTGGTGAAGGTGAGCCAAGTCCATTGATGGTGCCACAGAGTTCAGTAGCCCCTGAAGTGCCAGCTTGTAAGGGCTGCCCAGCTGGTTCCAGGGCCATTGTCATGTCCCAAACCATTCCTGCGACGAAGCAGGGAAGTCAAGGATTCATCCCTCAGCTCTGCCATGGATTTCTGAGAGAAACTTTGAATCTCTGGATGGTAGATTTCTCGTCCTTCTCCAGATAACTCAAGTTGCTTTGCCTCAGTCCTTCCACCTGCAGTTTGGGATAAGAATCCTTACAGTGATTTCAGAATCCACTCTGGTCATTTGGACAAGGCACAGTGTGGCCTCCCTTCTTGTGCTCTAGAATGCACAGGTCATGGATCCAAAATGTTTCCTGGTGATCCTAAACACAATTGAAAAAATGAAATCTGGCCCTCAAGTCATAGTTGACTTATGGTGACCCCTGATGGGGTTTTCATGGCAAGGGACTAATAGAGGTGGTTTGCCATTGCCTGCCTCTGCAACCCTGGTCTTCCTTGGAGGCCTCCCATCCAATTACTAACTAAGGCCAACCCTGCTTAGCTTCTGAGATCTGACAAGATCAGGCTCTCCTGGCCTATCCAGGTCAGGGCAATAAATACAATTACCCACTTCTAAATCCATTGCAATAAATGGACTAAGGAGTATGTAACTCTGCATAGAATTGCACTGCAAATCTAGGGGGGACCAAATTCCCCTCTATTCCTTAAGTCTCTGTCTGCCACCACTTATGATCTGCACCCGATTCCTAGGTTACTGTGCAGTATGGTAGCCCTCATCCTCTTCTACAGTTTGGCTGTGTATTGCTATCATAATACATTAATTGGGCTTTGGAGTACTCTTCTGAAAATCAGTCTCTACATATAATGTTGCCCTGACCTGGATAGCCCAGGAGAACCTGATCTTGTCAGATCTCGCAGAGTCAGTCTTGGTCAGTCTTAGTTAGTACTTGGATGGGAGAGCTCCAATGAAGAACAGGGTTACAGAGGCAAAAAATGGCAAACCACCTCTGTTAGTCTCTTGCCAGGAAAACCCCACGAGGGGTCACTAGAGGTGGGCATGAACAGAGAAAAATTTGAACCATACGGTTTGTAGTTCGTTGCATTTCATGAATCATGAACTTTCATGAACTTGCCCCAGTTTGTGAACCAGTTCATTTGGTTCGTGAAAACATCACATCCAGGGCAGCAGAAGTCTGCAGAAAGCCCCTCCCAAGTTGCATAGGAAACTGATTGACTCCAGGATGTCTGCAGTGACGAATTAAAAAACGAATCAAATGAACTGGCCTAAACTTCATGGCAGTTCATCAGAAATGGGCTCTGGGACAGTTCGCGAACTACAAACTGGCGTGGTTCATGACAAACTTTGGTTCAAATTTTAGTTCATGCCCATCTCTAGGGGTCACCATGAATCAGCTATGACTTGAGGGCACTCTCCATCACCACATATAATGTTAAACATAGATCTTTTCAGATGTTTACAACCATGATCTCAATTGCACATAACAGGAATGTATATACTGCCTATATTCCTCCTAATATGTCACTGTGCATTGCGTGAATATGAGCAATGTGTCAGTAGGCATGGATATAATTCCTGTAAAGGGCTTGTGGTGAACTGCAAAGAGACATAGAAGCTACCAGTCCACCAAAGGTCTTCTAAGTCCTCATAACCCACATTCATCTGTCTGCGGCTTGCTCTTCCAAACTGTGAAGTGAACGGAAAGTGAGTTGAAGCAATCACCCTGGTGCTTTGGAAGTTAATCACAGGCCCCCATCCTTTGCATCTTGCAAATTACAACACCAGCATATTTGAGGCCTGAAGCACTTGATCCTCCCGAGTGGTGTGCTCTTTGGAACCTTTATCTTCTCCTTTTCGGTCTCCCTGTTTAATCAGAGGAGCACAAAGCAACTGAGCTGCAACTGGCAGACGATGAGAGGGAATGAAAGAGAGAACTGTCTCCAAGAGTTCTTCCTTAAACAAGTTATTTTGAGCTGGCTGATAAAGAAGTATGTTAAAGAGACCAGGAAGAATAGATCTTTCAAGCAGTGACCTGCCCAAATCAGTTTCCTAATTGGTTCAGACATTGGATCATAGTACCCCAATAGGACAGTTTCATGTGTGCAAGTTCTTCACTTGATGACCTGGTGACAATTTGCACGCCTGAAAGGGCCATCACACCCTAAATATTCACACAACCCAATATTTGTTGGTGTTGATAGGAAAATGGAACATTGAACCACCTAAAAAAAATCTCTAGGAATCACCTGAAGAGTGGAAGGTTGAGTTTTGTTTTTAAATCTGCTTTAACGTAACCAGAATATGACAATTATAGCTAGGACGAAGTAATAGGGACCTTACCATTGTTGCTTGTGAAATTTGATTTATGTACCATCCTTCAGGATAATTTAACGCCCACTCTTTACACAGTGTGCTATTATCATCTTCACGACAATCACCCTGTGAGGTGGGTGGGGCTGAGAGAGCTTTGAGAGAGCTGTGACTGACCCAAGGTCATCTAGCCGGCTTCAAGCGGAGGAGTGGGGAATCAAACCTGGCTCTCCAGATTAGAATCCTGCTGCTTTTAACCACTACACCAAATCTGGAAATCTCACTCAGTTTGCTTTTTCTTCCTGTTTTATGGACCCATTACAAAAAATCAAGAATGTGGACAGATACTGCCCTAGGATGGTATCTTGTGTTATAACTGTTGTTATTACTGTTGTATTGGGTGTTAAAATTGTAAAAAAAATAAAATAAATAACTTCCCCAGTCTGTTTTTGGTTAATGATCGTTAATTGCACTTTGCCGCTTTAATAATATGAAGATCCCCCCCCAGCTGAAATAAAAGGCAGACACAAAGCTTGGGTATAACATTGGGCCACTTTATTAATTTCAACATAAACTGTCAATACGGCAAGGGATCTAACTAACTAGCGGTACAGGTCAAGCCCTGGGATCACCCATGACCTCTGCCTAGAACTGTCTGGGTGAGCCCCCACTGCCCCAGGGTGAGCCATACAATGCATGGTTGGGACCCGGCCGGCCAGGCAAATGTTTCCCCCTCCAAGCCTGCAGCACCTTGCCGTACAGCAGAAGGGCCTTACTTGTACAGGGGAGCCACGTGGCAGTCTGCCCTCGCAACTGGCTGCCGTGGAGCCCACCAGTCGCTCCTGACAGACCCCAATTCCCCACCAATGGGGATGAGCCAAGAGGGTCACCGTCCTGCTCATTTTCCCATCCTAACCTGCCAGTGGCCAAAATATTTACAGCTCCACCATACCAATCAATAGGACTCCATCCTGCAGTACAAGGTAGGCAAAAAAACACCTCTCCTTATGCCAATTGGAAGAAGAGAAAAAATTCCTACCTGGCCCTGATAAACAGCAACCGGCTAATCCTGCACTGCTATAGGGAGGGTGGGCGGGCCAAGCAACAAAGGCAACTGTGTGCTGGGGAAGGGCAGAGCAGGCAAATATGCCTTTGGCTCTGCCCACCCAGCAAAGCCCTTGGATGCCTAGGAAATACCCAACTGCCTTTCCTTCTTCCGGGGCTGCAAATGCGGCCCCTGTCCATACTGCAGTGCTGCCATCAGGGTGAGCTGAATTCTTTTATTAGTGTTCTTGACTGAAAGTGCTTTGGCCTGAGAGCTCCATCCACATCTAAATCCCCATTTGAATGCCTCTCGAGGCATATGTGCTACACATGGCACCCTCTCTTGATAGCGCGGTCATCCTGTGATAGGCACACAGCTGAAAGTGGGTTGCTTGAACAGCTTCTCTGATCAACTGATGAAGTGTACCACTTCCAGCAGGGGGTCTGTACAGAGGTGTAACATGAAATTTCCCCCAAAATATATCATTACAAGTCAGATTATCCACATTGCAGAACAGAGCTGCATGCATTTTCTTTTCACTCATTTGCTTTTGCTGTGTCCCAAATTGGAGTTTTTTTTTTAGGGAAAAGGGAAAATAGCATTGGATATGAATTTGGATGTATCACTATGAAAGTTTTGTGAATTGCAATGTATATTGAAAGAAATGGAATACATATCCAAACTAGGGTTTGCTTGCACTACCTCAGCATGTGCTGGGAGATTTTGAGGGCCTGGAGAAAGTAGAGTTTGGGGAGAATGTGATGTCATTTATGAGTGACACTTTAGGAATTTTCCCTAAGCTCTATGGTAAACAGCATAGAGACAGAGGGAAATCCCTAGAGTGTTATTGTGCAGGCACAGTGTTGCTCAATTTTTGAAGAGTGGGATACTGGTGCTAAGGGCAGGGATTTACCCACTGTAGGCAGGCAAATGGCAAGTTTAATTCAAATGTGGATCATGTGTACAATCCACACCATCAAGCACTCCTAATATGGGAAGGATATGTGGATATGTGAATGCCTTCCTTAAAAACCTCCTTGCATGAAGAAAATGAGGATATCAAGGAAAGAGTCTAGCCTAGCCTTCTGAATGGCACACTGTTTTTCTAAGTGCAGGGATTTCTCCCCCTTGGAGTTAATCAAGTGTGGAATTCTATCATGTGGCAATCAAGAAACCAAACAGTGTGTTCCCAAGACCTCTACCATTACAGTTATTTACGTTTTGGGCTTGAATGTGGGGATAGATTACTAGCACATTAATCTATTTATTTTATTTATTTATTATTAAATTTATAGTCTGCTCTCCTTGCAGGCGGGTTCAGAGCAGATAACATCTTGGCCATCGTCACACGGGCATCTCTTCCGTTAAATTTACAGCATATAGCGTCCTACCTTTTATCGGCACAGTAACGTTTCTTTGGGTCACCTAACGGCTCTTCGCGCCACCAGCTGTCCACACCGAAGCACTCTGTTCTGTTCTCTCTAACCGCGCAGAAGCAGCTCCTCCCCCCCTTTTTTATTATTCTGGCGTTTAATTCCGCTATAACGGAATAACAGCATATAAACATTCTATTAGAGCAAAACATTACGACCCTTTTGTTTTTCCAACGTTGAAATTCGATAAATAGCCCTTTGCGCGCAGAAAACTCCCTGTCTGACGTGATCCCCGTCGCTGAAGACTCTGCCATGGCGATTGAGTCATTTTTACTTCAGCAGAAAGTTTGCATTGTGTTATGTCGTTATGGCGTTATAAGGACATAATAAAATTTAAAAAAGGGGAGTCGCAGGAAGAAATGGATTCTGGGATTGAAGGGAGGGCATAGGACGTTGCGAGGCGAAATACATCGATGTGAGGCATTCACACTGAGGCACAAAATAGCGCGAGTATCAAGCACAAAGCAGAAGAGAGAAAATCGCTACAGTGTTGGAATAAGGTGGGTGTTTGCCGGGAAATAGCGCCATTTTAGCGCTAAATAAAAGCCCGTGTGACGACGGCCCTTATCTCGTGTGATCATAATAAAATCACAATAAAATCACATTAAAAGGAAGTATAAAATTCATTAAACATAGACTAAGGTGACAGCTCATATTGCGTTAACCTGGCCAATTATCCCATGTGCTGGGAATTGGTACACAGCATTAAAATATATCAGTGGATGCCAGGGTAAAGGGTTCGATCCCCCCTCAGCAGGAGACCAGCAAAGGAGCCCACCCCCGACCTCAGCCGTATGCCTGGCGGAACATTAAACAAACACTTTTAGGCTGCAATCCAAAGAACATTTTCCTGGGAATAAGCTTTGCTGAGTAAAATGGGACTGACTTCTGAGTAGACTTGCTTCATGCCCTATATAAATGCTAAATGTTATGATTCAATATCCAACCTATACTGTACCATCAGTTTAAGCAACTGGTTTCAAAGATCGGGGTGGGAGCAGTTTCATTCATAAATTTACCAGTATCTATTGCTGTCAACCACCCCAGGTCTTTAAAGCAGGAGAGGCCATCCAAACATTAGCTGCGTAATTAGTCAGATGCCGAAGCGCATAATGGCATTTCTGGGTTTTTCCAGCACAGTGTGTGGCTTTTTCTAAATATATTTCCCGGAGTCACAAACCTGAAAAAGGTATAAAATAAAGCAGATTGAGATGGATTAGGTTAATTAATGGGTACGATTTGGCCTTTCACCCCGACAATTGTAGACAAGTTCAACCTAAGAGCTTAAATCAAGTTTTGCAGTTGGAAGCTCAAGTGGACATTAATTCCCATCATATAATTTGGCAGAGCTGGCCCAGAAATGAACTTGCTAGGGACGCGACCCCCGAGTCATTGGACAGGGCAGCAAAAAGGTGGGGGGAGTAGAAAAGGCACATTTCCCAGCCACCGGCCAAAAGTGACTTTTAAAAATAGTTTGGGCAGACATTTTCTAATGATTTATATTTACAGAGATGCACACACAAGTTTTCATGTGTAACACCTGACCCCGTTACCAAATGTATTTTGCATTTATGGGATGCAAAATAAGCATTTCCTAGAAAGGGGGGATGGTAGAAAAAAAGACTCCGGGGACTCAAAAGCAATGCAAAAATAGAGGGTTTTAAAAAATTGTTTGCAAATCACTTCTACCACTCCTCAAACAGTGCAATTCTAACAGTAGAAAAGAGCAAGAGTCTAGTAGCACCTATAAGATTAACAAAATTTGTGGTAGGGTATGGGCTTTCGTGAGTCACCATTCACTTCTTCAGATACAGTCCTAAGAATACTTTGTTGGGAGCAAGATCCACTGGATAAACTTGAGTTGGGCTCTGCATAGACCTACTTAGAAATGCTCTCAAAGTGTAACAGAAACCAGAGTTGGAGCTGAAAATTTGGTTGATTATATTTTGGCCTCTTTTGAAGTCCTGCAATTTCTGGCTCTGTGAAACTTCTGTCTGTGTCCAAACAGACAATTAGATAACCAACAATAATCATGTTTAAGATTTAAATAGAGAATCTGTAAGAGGCCCCTTCACTCACAAACGAAATAACAAAGTAGAGCTCTACACGTGAAGGACAATCAGGGAATGTACATCACCACCAAAACAATGTGGAAATACCTTTGCCACAACTATGCAGTCACAATTTCCCCTTCATCAAACACATTCCAGAAATGAGTCACAACTCAAGATAATCATCAAAATATACCATCTATTGCAGTTAATTGAACATAACTAGACAAATTCCCTCTAATGGTCATAAATATATACAATACATAAGTCTTATTGAAATAAGCTGTGCACTCTTTCCCCACTAGTGTGCACTAAACCTCAGTCATACAATGATTCCAAGTTCATCAAAAAAAACAACAATAGGTAAGTCTCTCAAGTAAATGTCCAAAACAATTATCTGAGATGTTTCTTCATAAATCATCAATGAGTAATATCCTTTTCAAGTATTGAAGAAAGCACTGTTGAACGCCAAAGAGGCGTCCTTCGCCCAATACTTGATGATTATCTTGACTTGTGACTCATTTCTGGAATGTCCACTAAGATTTAAATAGGGCTTTTGAGTGCTCAAAGCATGTCCCTTCTTAATATCTCTGTCAACAATCCTGTAAGGTAAACCAATATTGTGATACACCATATTGGTAAAACCTTTTTTTTTTTTTAACTGTACTATTTGGGGGGTTGGATCCCACAAATTCATTCTGCTAGTGAAGGTATTTTTCTCCAGCACAACCATGCAAAACCTCCCAAATTGATTAACCCCAATGTTGCACTGTTTTAAGCTGGTGTGGTTGGTTGAAAAATAGGTCCTACTACGTATACAAAGGGAGCTTTGATTATCAAAAGTGCATACCTTGGAGATCTAGTTCATCTTTAAGGTACTATTGGACCCAGATCTTGTTCTTCAACTCCAGTCCAACACAACTACCCACCTGTTAATAATATCATTCTTTCCTTTCTATGACATCAGGGCAACTCTTTCTACTATTCCCCCTGTCTTTGGGCCAAGCTACAAGTGACGAATGACACTTGAACGGCAAGTGTATTTCTCCCTGTTCACTTGCCCTCCACTCAATCCACTTGCCATTCAAGTGTCATTTGTCACTTGTAGCTTGGCCCTTTGTTACCAATACAAAATAAGACTGGCTCCTCATCAGAGATGGGCATGAACCGGGGAAAAAACAAACCGTGAGGTTTGTGGTTAGTCACATTTCATGAACCACAAACCACAAATTTTCATGAAACTGCCCTGGTTCACGAACTGGTTCGTTTGGTTCATGAAAACATCACATCCAGGTCTGCAAATCGTCACTTCCAGGTCACCAGAAGGTCACTTCTGGGCCAACTCTTTAGTGCACTGAAATAGGCTGTAGGCTCAAGGGAAAAGTTTAGGATTCCATGATGTCAATATCCTTTAGAAATATGGGAACTACTTTCTCCACTCTCACCCCACCAAACCTACCTCACTCAATACAGGAAAATTTGGGCTAGCACTATCAATGTCTTCCGCTGTTAGAGGCAGTTCCTCTAATACACACACAAAAAAGTATACTGGTTGGGCCTGGAACCCCTGTCCTATGTAAAAGTCATACATAAGTTGCAGGTTCTCTTTAGCACTCTCATTCAGTGTGTCCAGTCTTCATGGCAGTTTTGTATAGTGGTTAAGAGCAGCAGGACTCTAATCTGGAGAGCCAGGTTTGATTCCCCACTCCTCCACTTGAAGGCAGCTGGGTGACCCTGGGTCAGTCACAGCTCTCCCAGATTTCTCTCAGCCCCACCTACCTCACAGGGTGACTTTCGCGAGGACAATAATAACACACTTTATAAAACCACCCTGTGTGGCATTAAGTTGTCCTGAAGGACGGTATATAAATCAAATGTTACTATTATGTTATTATGCATGGAGAACAGGATCCAGCCTCCTCCACTGTACTATTTTCCCTAGCTAAAACAGCTCCAAGGGGCCCAATCTATGTACTCTGTAATGTGTGAATTGGACTCATTGAGCATCTAGGGTATCATAAAGCAGGTTAATGTTCTTGTTTTTTTCCAGTTGGCCTTAAATAAGAACTGTGCTTTGGGAGCATGCTGGACCAGTGCATCCCATGAACGCAATCACAACAGTCAATGTGACATGTGCCCCATCCGCCACAGGTGGAACAAGAAGAATGAAATGGGCAGCCATCTGCCTGCCCTTCCACTGCCTCGCTCAATGTGCCACTTGACCTTGGCGATCAGCAGCAGCACAAGCAAACTGTCCACCCGTTGACCCAAGGTCAGACCTATGAACCACAATACAGGAAGAGTGCCCTTTTAATCAGTCTCAGCGTCCAATGTCAGTGAGAGCTGAGCTGATAGTAATCATCAACAAACTGTGAGCATGGGAAAGGGACAGGAACTCGCCTTCACAGCAATGTCACAACTGTCTCTCTCTCTCAAGCTTCTGGATTCAGCCAGAGGCCGATGCTTTCTCCAATAGCTTGTCAGGAGTTCCAGGAACTGGCTAAACTTGTAGCATTTTTTTTTAAAACAGGGAGCCAAGACAACACAAGAATCAGATTGCAAAGATCCATGGATAGCAAATACTTGCGGCTATTCTGACTCACAAATTCCTTTAACTGCTTCTGGAAATTTGATCTGTAATATTAAATTATCTACCAGATTACAGCCCTATCTACAATGATGGCCCACACCTCTGTGAGTCAGTTTGCCTGCCTCTCTGTCCACCTACTCTTCAAGAACCACATTGTTGGAGTGGGTGGGGAGGAACTGTTGGACTTCTCCCAAGATGATTAAGAGGCTGGAGCACCTTCCCCACAAGCAAAGGCTAAAGAGTTTGGGGCTTTTCTAGGGTACAAAAAGGATGACTAAGAGGGGACGCAACAGATGTTCATAAAGTTTTGCGTGGGGAGGAGAAAGTGGAAAGCATTTCCTTTCCCTTAACACTAGAACTCAGGGCCACCCAAGGAAATCAATGGGCAACAGATTCAAAATGGAAAGAATGAAGAAATCCTTCACTCAGTTCCACTGTGGGATTGAGTTATAGTCATTACCAAAACAATCAAGGATTGAATTTTAAAACTGGATTCTAATAGCACATGTTTCCCTGACCAACAAGTTGCTCTCCTATTGCACCGGTTTATTGCACGATATACCGATATATTTATATACATTAACAGTTCCCAAGCTACGACGAGCCTTTATGATGGCCCAAATGGATGCTTTACCATCAGCAGTGTTAACTGGACGTTACTTAAGGATCTATTCTGAAATAATTTGCTCATGCTCTGCAAGAAGAATTGTGACTATTGCACACATTGTATTTGATTGTCTATTCAAAGCTGAAGCTAGGAAGAAGTTTCTTTTGCCTTTATTTTCTTTAATTCTGGAGTCTAGTAAGGCAAACAAATCTAAGATTAGTTAACTTCGTTCCTATTTTGATTGTAATGTTACTCTATACTGAGTATATATCTGTTCTGTTGTAGTCTGTGTGGCTTTTAACAATATAATTAAAGTAAATTAAAGTTATGGTCACTAGCTTGGATGGCTTTAAAGGGGGACTGGACAGATTCACAGAAGACAGAGCCATCAATGGCCATGATGACTAAAGGGTAACTTCTCCTCCAAAGGCAGTGACCCTCCAGAAAGCAATACCAGCAGTATCTGGGGGATACTGGGAAGTGCCAGGGGATTCAGTTGTAGAACCCAGCTTACAGTTTTTGTGCCACATTGACAGAGGGGAGAGGTGCTGGCCTTTCTGTTGAGCAACTCACCACCACCACAGGTGGCTGGAGGCTGGTATTGCAAGCAAGTTGTCTAGGCTGAGAAAGAGCCAAGACACAACATGAATCTTTATTGGACCAGGAGAACCCAAGAGGCTCCTATCTCACCCAACCCTGTAACACCAATAGAGCTAATTCTATAAAGTTGTCTGATTTCTCCTCAACCTAAGCAATGTGTTTCTCCACCATAAAGTCAGCTCTTAGACTGCTTATCTCATGTTGGCTTTTAGGTTACCAAACCAGGCACACATTTTAAAGTTCTTGTTTCGAAATCATTATTTTTCAAGGCCATGAAGCTAGGGGTCATCTTTGTTTCTGTTCTAGTGAGTCAAGTTCCTCATGCCACCTCAGGGATTAGTAGAGAAGGATTCTCCTGGGCTACCTGTGGTCTTGAAGATGAGGGCAGGTGAGCAGAAGAAGTGGTAGCCTCCGCTTCCCCAAGTCCTCCTACTGCTCTGTGGAAGTCTCATGTTGGGGAAATGTAGGTGGTTCTTGATCCCAGGAATTGTTTCTCTAGGAAAGTCGGGTCAGAGCCTTGTCTGAGGCCAGGAGCAAGGACAGAAAGGACAAGGGGCCAAGCTACAAGTGACAAATGACACTTGAACAGCAAGTGTATTTCTCCCTGTTCACTTGCCCTTCACTCGATCCCCTTGCCGTTCAAGTGTCATTTGTCACTTGTAGCTTGGCCCAAGGATGCAAAGTAATAGGGTTGATTTTTCCCTACTATCTAAAAATGCACTTGGACTTGGACTTCCCTAACCATGGAGTTTTGGGGCAACTCATCTTGCTGCCTTCCTCCTGCATCCCTACGGGCCCTACTTTGAACACAGTAGTCGATATTTTCAGTACCCATAACATCAATGCAAGGGAGACAAGTGCCAGGGCTGCCTCTCTGCACTGGGTGGATTCAAGATGGTGGCTGATAGCATTGGAGCAGTGTAGGCTGGAAGGACAAAGATTATGGTTGCTACAGCCTCCAAGCTGCTGGACTCAGGCTTGGGCTGGTGGTTCTTATGCTGGACTAGCTGCTTGTGCCACTTGCATCTCCCTTTGACTGTCAGAGGCCAGACAGAGGAGACACTTCTGTTTCTAAGACAGGGAATCCCCACCCACTTTTGGTTCTAAGATGGGGAAACCCCACCCACTTCTGTTTATAGGACAAGGAAGCTCCACCCACTTCTGGTTATAAGACAATGAAGCCACACCCACTTCTGATTCTCAGGAAAGGAAGCTCCACTCTCCTCTGTATAGGGAAGCTCCACCCACTTCTGATTCTAAGATAGGGAAGCCCCACCCATTTTTCTTTTTGTCTTCAGCCTTTTCCCATCTGTCCACATCCCTAGGCTAGTTGTAGTGTGTCTGCAGAGGGCAGGGTGGATGGCTAGCCATGGCAAGACCTGTCTACCAAGTGCCTGAGAAGTACCACCAAGGCATTCTTCTCTATCAAGGGACCTCTTTTCTACAGGCTGTCTCTGTAGATATTTGTTTAGTTGGCCTCAAAAGATTTTAAAGCCAAATAATTTCAACAAGCCATTTCCAGCATCTGTGGGCCAAGCTACAAGTGATGAATGACACTTGAATGGCAAGTGGATTGAGTGGAGGGCAAGTGAACAGGGAGAAATACACTTGCCATTCAAGTGTCATTCGTCACTTGTAGTTTGGCCCTGTTTCGATCACCACTCCTAGCTCCCCCCATCTTTAAAACCAACACATTCACCTTTCTGCAAAGTTTAGAACAACAGATATACTGAATGAACAGTCTTCACGAGTATGAATCCAAATGTAAGGACGGGAAAAAGCATGCTTCTGATCAGGGGGTTGGATGGCATGCTAAACTGATTCATTGACATCTGACCTTCGGGTGCCCCGAGGTTAGCTCTGGATTAAATTGCAAGTGAAATAATCGGAGAGGTTTTGCTTCAAAAATTAACACTCCATTTGATTCAGCTTGACAGAAGTAGCACAAAGATGCCAACAACCAAATTAAAGGGAACCGGATGGCTTGACGGTGCATCTGTTGATGGCAAAATTTCATACAGTTTTTGCTTGCCCTGAGCCATCATATACCTGATTTTTGTTCTCACGACATAAGAAATTATTTATTTAAACACAAAACATGGGTGGGCAGATTCTGCAACAAGCAGACTAAAAATAGGTTAGTGTAGGTTCTGATAAGATTCAGCATTTCTGACTATATTTTCATTTTTTGGATTCTAAATGCCTGAAAAATTGTCATTTTTAATTGTTAATTTTACATTCGATTCCAGTTGTCATTTGTTCTCCATCTTTTCCTACTCTTCCCCCCACTCTTCCTCCTCCTTTCTGTCATATCCACCTCCTTCTCTTCTTTCAAAGATATAGACCACAGGTTCCTAATCCTTTTGGGTTCAAATCTATTGAAAGTAGAGCTGTCCCCAAGATGCCATCTAGATCAATATTTGCAGTAATATAGAAGTTTCTCTTGAGGAGCAACAGCAGAGGGGTTCCAAAAGAAGCCCAAAGAGCTCCACTGAGACTAGAAAACTTTCTCAGAGGGGTTCTGCACATATCGGGGGGTCCTTATATCTCATTGATCTAAAAAAAAAAAAAATCAGTGTGCATTTTGAGGCTCTTCTTTCCCAGCTGAAACTTTGGAAGAATTTTGTGGGAATCCAAATAAGTTTTGAGAAGACTGGAGAACTCTCAGGAGGATACTTGCACATGTTTCTAGAATTGCTGCCTGATCATTTCCTTTCCAGCCTAGGCATGATGATGATGATGGTAACAACATTCTATTTCTATACTGCCCTTCAGGACAATTTAACACCTACTCAGAGTGGTTTACAAAGGGTGTCATTATTATCCTCACGACAATCACCCTGTGAGGTGGGTGGGGCTGAGAGAGCTCTGAGAGAGCCATGAAGGTCACCCTGCTGGCTTCAACTGGAGGAGCGGGGAATCAAACCAGGGCTGGCACCCAGGGCAACCCAAGTCCGGCATCCCCCCCCCCTGTGCACACAGCGCGCACGCGCTCCCGGCGCTGCGTGATGATGTCACTTCCATGACATCATCACGCAGGACACGGAAGCGTGATGTTTTACAAGTCGGACCTGTCAGAAAACCTATTTGTGGTGTGTTTGTTCTCCACCAACTATGGAACTTCCTTCGGGGCCAGATCTAGGGTTGCCAGCACCCAGGGCAACCCAAGACCAGCATTCCTCCCATGCATGCATAGTGCGTGTGTGCTCCCGGCAATATGTGATGATGTCACTTCTATGACATCATCATGCAGGGGCCCAGAGGCATACCACCCACATGGCAAGTCGGCTGCCCTGGCACATGGTGCACTGCAGAGCTGGTGGCGGCAGTGTGGGTGGCTGAGCGGAGGGCTGGGTGGCCACCCACGACATTCGACTGCCCTGCTGATGGGGTGGCCGGCTTGTGGTGCGCTCCCTGTCTCGGGGCAGGTAAATGGTGCATGTGGCCTCCCAGCCCTCCGTTCAGCCACCCGCGCTGCCACCGCCTGCTCCCGCGCGTTCCCAGCAACTGGCAGCTGCACCCTGCGCCCCCTCTTTGGTGGTGCTGGGGGCAGACTACCCCCCTGCACCCCATCGATTTGGCCCTGAATCAAACCCAGTTCTCCATATTAGAGTCCGGCCGCTCTAGCCACTACACTCAAACTGGCTCTCACTGGTTCTCTGGCATCTGTGCTGTACTTTGTATAAACCTCTCCAGGAGAAATACACGGAGCTCTTTATAATTGCTGCCTGTCTCTCTCCATTTTTTGCCCCACAATGTTCCAGGATTTTCTAACTGAACCACCAGGTTCCCCTCTATTCTAGGAGATGCAGAAATTAAATGGGGCTCCGTGTTCCAGAGTGATGGGTAGACAGAAATTGTTACATCAGGATTACCGTCCTGGAACATTCTCTTCCAGGTAGAAATAAATAATATGTCAACAGGTTGTCCTCATTTTTTTTTCCTTCCAGGAAGAGCGAAACTAAATCCGATGCTGATTGACCAAACTGGTTAAAATAGCTGTGTCAGAATCTCCCTGTTGGGACCTTTTCTCTGTCTCTCTGGACTAGATGTAGCAAAATAGGTTGAAACACTGTCAGTAAGAATCATTATTCTGTTTCTTCTAATTGGATCACTAACAGTCCAATCCTAAACAGAGTTACTCTCATCTAAGCCCATTGAAATCAAGGGGCTTAGGCTGGAGCAAATCTTATAAGGATTGTATTATAATTCTACGAAGTGCTTGCTTTGGTCAGAAATGGCTACATGGCCTGCCTAGATCACACTTCTTCTCTTGTTTGGCATTGCAAAATATGCCTTTGGGTTGTCCACAATTCTTGTTTCAGGATTTCTCGAGGAGATACTTGCTCCTAAATTTCAGGGGAAACCAAACTAGCAAAGAACAACCTTCTTAGAAAATCCCAAGATGGGAGTAAAATGGGAACAGTTTCCCAAAACATTCCCAAGGAACAGACCTTGTCCCACATTTAAGCACTAACCTGCAGGCAGGGCTTTTTTTCTGGGAAAAGAGGTGGTGGAACTCAGTGGTGGAACTCAGGACCGCACAATGACCTCACTTTGGGTCAGCTGGAACAAGGGGGGAGTTTTTTAAAGTTTAAATCACCCTTGGCGAAAATGGTCACATGGCCGGTGGCCACCGCCCCCTGATCTCCAGACAGAGGGGAGTTTAGATTGCCCTCTGTGCCCAGCTGGGCGCGGAGGGCAATCTAAACTCCCCTCTGTCTGGAGATCAGGGGGCAGGGCCACCGGCCATGTGACCATTTTCAAGAGGTTCTGGAACTCCGTTCCACCACGTTCCCGCTGAAAAAAAGCCCTCCCTGCAGGGTTCAACAGCGCCTTTCTTTGGTTAGACCATGCCTTAGTATCTTCAGGTACTTTGTGGGGATTCCAAAGAGAACTGAAAGATATTCTGACTGGTTTTATTTTTTATTTTTATTGATAAGAAACAGATAACAAGTTACAAGATAATAACGCTTAACAAATAACAAGTGGAAAATTATACACAATCAAATATCAAATAACAATGACCATTTACAAATGTAAAGTAACAGAGGTGAGAATTAAACTTCTACGATCTACATTATAACCAATCAAAAATAGAGTTATGAATCTTTGACTTAGCCCAGATATTATTGTTTTCCAGATATTCGAAGAATGGAAACCATTTTTCTTGGAAATTAGTGCTTTTAGGAAAGTGTTCGGCTTGATTTTATTTTTTAAAATGAAGTTCTTTCACAGATTGAAAAACAACTCCGTGGGATTTGTAGTATTGCGCAATGAGAAATTTACTTGTGACGTACACCGTCCTGAATAGGGAAAAAAGTAATTGCATGATAGAGAATTTTACCCATGGAAGTTGAAATTTACTTTACCATTGTTGTTTTATGCTTGCAGAGCAATAGTAATGTTAGCAACGAATTAGGAATAAAGTGTTGGACGGCCTTTAGAAAAACCAGTTTCCCCTGTGAGATTGTAAAAGCATGTGACTCAAGCTAAAGTACTGTGAGAATAAGAACTTTTCTCATGGCATTTTTGAAGAAACAGGAAATGGTCCAAATGTGTAAATAACTCAGCAGAAACACACACGTCACGTAACACTAAAGGAAACTTTTGGGTTGATTATGATTAGTATCCTTCTTGACCCTTTAGCAGGAGCAAGCTATAGGTAAATCAGGGTGCTTGATCAAAGATGTGTAGCGTGCTTCCTCAAAAATGTGCAGAAATCAAATTTACCGACACACTGAAGATCCAGTTACGTCACCACTGACATAGTTCTTCAAAAGAAGCTGAAATTGTAGCAACCCAAAGTTTGGCAAGAATAAGAACTACGAGGAATTAATCCTGCCTTCCCACCACAGTCTAGAACATCTGATCGGTATAATTTTAGCATCTCTGAAACCATCTGTAGATGTTCTGTGAACGGCTCCACTCAGGTGAACCAAGAGCCCATCAGCTGTGAGATTGCTGTCATGTGTGGAGGAGCAACGTGTTAATTTTCTATGTGCATTCTGCTTCTGCTCAAACAAACCAGAACCCTGGGTTTGCAACATTCTGGTTCACATGCATGGAAGCTGTATGATCATGGAAAATCCAGGCAATACTCAATTCACCTGAGACCGCATGTATTGGATACATCACAGGGACCTATACGCTCCTGAAATATCAGCTGGCGGGCTCCCAGTTCTGGTGAAACAAAACGTAATATCTGCAGAATGCTCGTGTGCATGTAGCCCTAGCTGCTGGACTGCACTCAGGAATCCCATTTGCAGCACCCATTCAGACAACCTCACTCCCATCTAGTTGGGGCATCCTGCTCCTGCGTGTGCACAACGCATAGCTGTACAGAGGCATGTGTTTTGATGTATAGATGAGAAATGGGATATCTCTTATTCCTTAAGTGGAGAGTAGCCTGACTTGGATAGCTCAGGTGAGCCTGATCTCATTAGATCTCAAAAACTAAGCAGGGTCATCCTTGGTTAGTAATTGGATGGGAGACCCCCAACGAAAACCAGGATTGCAGACCTAGGCAATGGCAACCCACCTCAGTTAGTCTCTTGCCATGAAAACCTCACCAGGGGCCACCGTAAGTCAGCTATGACTTGTGGGAACTCTCCATGCCAAGTAGAGAGTGCAGCCTGCTTTACTAAAGAGATCTGTAAAGCTGCATTTTCATATATGAACATCTGAAGTGGCTTCAAACCGAGTCAAGCCTTCAGTCCATCTTCCTGGTATTTCCTGCCCCGACTGGTGGCAACACTTCAAGATCTCAGACAGGGGCTGGATTTAGACATGCTGTGTCCTCAAGCTATGTCAACTTCAAGAAGTCCCAGAGCATTACCGAAAAGATGTCAACCTTGATATTTACTCTTTGGGGGGGGAGATTTAGAGGATCCTCAAGCTCTGAGGCCTAAACTGAAGCTTACTTAGCTGGTGCATAATTCTGACTATGATCATTAGGGACTTTTCAGAGGACTGAGGACCAAGCTACACATGACGAATGACACTTGAACGGCAAGTGTATTTCTCCCTGTTCACTTGCCCTCCACTCAATCCACTTGCCGTTCAAGTGTCATTCGTCATGTGTAGCTTGGCCCTGAGATGCATATGATTGCACAGAATTGCATTGCATAGATGGAACAGATCTCCTGGTGCAGGTGAGTCCAGGCGTGGAGGAGGGGCTGCCTGCTTCTTTCTCTTTGCCCTTTGATGGCCTCAGCAGTAAGAAGCTAGAAGTGAAGAAGGGGCCTCTCATGTGGAACTGGAGTTGACCATGGTGGAGGAGTGCTTGGATGCTTAAAGAGGCCACAACAATAGCAACTAATAAAAGCTAAAGGGATGGGTTCTCTCTCTACCCAGAGTGGATGCTGGCATGATAGCAAGATGTCTTGGAAACTTCCTTCTCTGATGGCACCAACAGAGGGGAGGGTCTGCTGCTCAATAGAAGAGCCTCTGCTTTGCATACAGAACATCCCAAATTCAATCGCCAAACATGTCCAGTTTAAAAGGTCCAGACAACAATAACAATAACAACAACAACAACAGCAACAACAGCAGCAGCAACAGCAAAGCAACAGTCGATTTATATACCGCCCTTCAGGACAACTTAATGCCCACTCTGAGCGGTTTACAAAGTATATTACTATTATCACCACAACAAACACCCTGTAAGATGGTTTGGGCTGAAAGAGCTCCAGAGAGCCATGACTAGCCCAAGATCACCCAGCTGGCTTCAAGTGGAGGAGTGGGGAATCAAACCCGCCTCTCCAGATTAGAGTTGTGTGCTCTTAACTGCTACACCAAATTGATGGTGTGGAAGACCTCTTTCTGAGATCCTGGGGACCCACTGCCAGCCTCAGTAGACAATACTGAACTTAATGGGCCGATGGTCTGATTCGGTGTAAGGCAGGTTCATGTTTTTATTCACTATCAGTGGCCTTAGAAATGCTAAAGGCAGGGCCAAAGGATCATTTCTCTGGACCCAGTACAAATTTGTAACACATCTGTACTTCTAAGACACATGATATCACCAAATGCAGACAGTCTTGTAAGTCTTTTGTCTATGACAACAATGGAACATTATTGTATTAAGAGGCCTGCCACTTCTGGATCTCGAAGCCCCAATGAGGTGTGCCCGTCTCCCTCCAATGCTTAGGGTGAAACAGTGGCTAGGCACAATGGAGATCACATGCCCATATGAAGCTTCCTTCTTCTAAGCCAGACCTTTGATCTATTGCTGTCTGCTGTGACCAGCGGTGGCTCTCCAGGTCTCAGGCTGAGGTTTTCCAAATCACCTTCTACCTCTTCCCTTTTAATTGGAAATGCTGGGGAGCCTACACATGCAAAGCAGAGGCTGTACCCCGAAGCCCTCAATAAAACTGCCTCCTGCTGAGTCAGACCCTTAGTTTATCAAGGTCAGTACTGTCTACTCTGACTGGCAGCAGCTCTCCAGCTTTTCAGGCTAAGGTTCCTCACATCACCTGCTTCCTGATCCTTCTAGCAGGAGATACCTTGGACGGAGCCTGGGGCCTTTCACGTGAAGGCACGGAGCCACTACGCTATCCCTAAACCATCTGACCCCATGAAGCTGCCTTATGGAGAGCAGAGGCAATTGACATCACCTGCTATCTGATCTTTTGAACTGGAGATGCCGAGGCCTGAACCTGGTACCTTCTGCATGCAAAACAGGTGCTCTGCTGCTGAGCCACGGCCTCTCGCCAACAGCCTGCCCTCCCTCCAAAGGCCTTGTCATTCACTCTTTGGTTTTCTTTGCAAACCATTTTGCTTTATGGTAGAGCAAACAAAGGTCTGGGGAGTATTGTTTTGAACCTTTGGAGAAGGAACTGTTGCTGCTTGCGCCTGCCTCCCCGCTCAGTTATCCTGAGAGGTTTAATATATTATTACATCACTTCATCTAAGTATCCATTTGAGTGTGCGTAGTGTTTTTTTCTTCCATAAAAGTTTCCCATGGCACACTGCTTAAGGGGTTGCTGAAATGAGAACTGAAGAGCCTCTCCTCTATAGCAAGTGGAGTGTAAAGAGAATGGATTGAAATGTATACCGTCAGTAAGTTTAGAGGGGAATGCAAGGAAAACGTTTGGCTTTCAGTAATCCAGGCCTGAACAACTTGCAAGCTGCCAAATTGCATACAACCCATCCACCGTGGATTGTGGCCTATCAGCGGCTTTTTGGTCCCCCTCTGCCATTTTTGCACTCAGAAGGACACTGCAAAAATAGAAGGTCAATTAAACCCTTTAGAGTTGCCACAGGACAGGACAACATTCGGGTTATCATTCTCCAGGTAGGGTTTGAAGATTTCCCATAGGGTTACCAGGTCCCCTTACACTCCTTTGAAGGAGGGCAGACTAGAGATGGGCTAACTGGGAAAATGGTGGTTTGTTGCGGTTCGTGGTTTGTCGCATTTCACAAACCATGAAGCATGAACCGGTATGAAACTGCCCGGTTTGTAAACTGGTTCATTTGGTTTTTGAATACGTCACTTCTGGGTCAGCAGAAGATCTGCAGAAAGCCCATCCCCTCCATTGCCTAGGAAACTGATTGATTGGCGCCAGGCTGTCTGCAGTGATGAACTGAAAAATGAACCAAATGAATGGGCCTAAAATTCGTCATGGTTTGTCAGAAATGCTCTCCAACGAACTGCCGGTTCATGAACCAAAAGCGGCCCAGTTCGTGACGAACGTTGGTTCGTATTTCAGTTCATGCTCACCTCTGGGGCAGACTCTAAGTCTTTCAACCCCGCTCAGGTCCCTCCCCCCCCCCCAAACTCCTACTCTCCCTTCAGAGACACAATTGAATTGCAGGAGAGAAAAATACTATATAAATAAACCAATAAACAATAAATAAACAACTACATCATGAGCTGGTTGTGATCTCATAGTCTGGCTCCTCTGCAGGCAGAGGCCAAGAGCCATGACTAATAGCCAAAAGACCAAGAGCTCTTTGGCTCTTGCCCATCACCTCACACCTTGGGTCACACTAAGGTTGCCACCACCTGCATAGGGTTGCCAGCTCCAGCTCGGGAAATTCCTTGAGATTTTTGGGGTGGAGCTTGTGGAGGGCAGGGTTTGGAGAGTGAACTTATTGAGTATAATGCCATGGATTCCACCCTCCAAAGTAGACATTTTCTCCAGGGGAACTGATCTCTGTCATCTTGTGATCAGTTGATCCAGAGGAGTTAGTCATGTTAGTCTGTAGTTGCATCAGGGCTCATTTTGAGGGGGAACATGCTGGAACACAGTTCCGGCAGTTCCCCAAAGAGGTCACATGACAGGTGGCCCCACCTACCTGGCTCTCAGCCATTTGGGGTCCATTTTGGCCTGGATTGGGGCCGAAACGGCCCAGATCGGGCCTCTGATGGGTGGTGGATCACTCTCCCGCTCAGCAGAGGCCTGATTCTAACCATTTTGGGTCCCTTTTCAGCCATTTTCAGCCCTTTTTTGCCATTTTGAGCCCAATTTCATCCCTGAATGGCCAGGATTGGGTCCAAAACAGCCAGGATAGGTAATATCAGGGGGTGTGGCTTATGCTAATGAGTTCCTCCAGCTCTTTTTTTACGAAATGACTCCTGAGTTGCATAATAATAAAGAGTCCAGTAGCGCCTTTAAGACTAACCAACTTTATTGTAGCATAAGCTTTTGAGAGCCACAGCTCTCTTCATCAGATTCATGGACAGTATGAAGAAACTGCCCAGAGATATAGAGGTGGTGAGGGGAGGGGGGACAGGGTGCAGGGAGTGAGGGTCATGTAAATGTAAATCAGTTACAAAAGGGGTCACACCCAGCCTGGATTGTGCATTCCACCTCTTTCATGACTTTTTGTACTGGACTCTTTACTATTTGTGATCAGTTGTAATTCTGGGAGATCTCCAGCCACCTCCTGAATACAGACAACCCTACCAGTATACTACACAGGGATGATTTTTTAGTGGGAGGGCTTCTGCCAGTACTTTATGGTTCCCCGCTGCTGCTCAAATGAGCAGCAGGAGAAAACATGGAGGGGATTGAGGAAGGAAAAATTGTGTCGTGTGATGAGCCATATCACTTCTGGCTGAAAAACTGGAAGTGACATCACCATGTTGTGGTGACGCTCTAGGAATCCAACAAATCTCTGTGCCATTGCCACCTTCTTGCCCCCCTGGGGTCTGGTAAGTCTCCCACTGTTTGCCAGCCAAGGGCTATTTGCCCATTTTATTGTTTCTCAATATATTTAAATATATCCCTTGGAAGGAAAAGAAACAGATCACATCATAAGCTAAACAATATGTTCTAAGGAAAGCTCAATTCTAATGGGGAGGTCCCTTTTAGAGTTGGCAAAAGAAAAGAAACACAACACCTCTACATCTATCCCAGCATGCAGATGCATTTGGGAGAGGAAAAGAGCAAAGCATAAATGGACACACTGACATCTGAGAATGCGAAAGAGTGGTTGGGATCAAATGATTTCATATCTCTTTGCTTGCTCTAAAAATATACAAGAATGCCCCCCTCCCCCGCACAATGGGCCAGGATGGACTTCATGTGGATGTGAACTGTTTACTGTTAGTATTAGGGAAATAGTGGCTTTTTAACAAGTTAACTCATGCCTGGAAAAAATCCCAGCATTGCAAGTTCCCCTAGTTTCTGTGCCAATTATCCGTGGGAATTGTTGGGATGGGAAAAGTTCAGATATTCTCCAAAGAACTCGCTTAATGGAAAAATGGACCTGGGGGGAGAGGGAGGAGCTACTGTGTCAATCTTCAGAGGAAACAAGAGAGAAATATGAACTGCCTCCTCTTTGTGCATTTAAAGGGATTTGTGACTTTTCTTTCCCTCTATTTTCAGCCTTTGGCCAGGTCGGTCTACTTCTTTCAACCTCAGAGAGGTCTGCGGCAGCAAAACTTCGGTGTTTGTATCTTCAGCGCAGAACTGTAGAATTTGTAGAATTTGCAAGAGTGATTTACATCAGGCTTTGATTTTGTTTTTAAAAAGCATATAGCACTTGGCAATGCATCTAGTTTTTCAATTTTATGATAACAATAGTAACACACTTTTAGAATGGATGACTGTTGGGAGATCGTGATATTTTGAGGGTCTGAATTTCAAAGGGACCTGAAATCGTTTTTTTTTTTCATTGTAGATTGAGGTGGATTAAACTTCCCAGCTCCACCTCTCTCTCTCTCTCTCTCTCTCTCTCTCTCTCTCTCTCTCTCTCTCTCTCTCAACATTTATACCCCACTTTTCTTCCAAGTGGGGGACCCAAACTTGCATACATCATTCTCCTCCTGTAGATTTTATCCTTACACCAATCCAGGTTAGGTTTATAGTATGTAATTGGCCCAAGATCACCAAGAAAGCTTTGGTGGCAGGGTGGGGATTCAAACCAGGGTTTCTCAGACCCTGTCTGTCCATCCGTCTGTCTTCCTGCCTGCCTGTCCTGAATTCCTCTGAAGATTATGGTTTTTCACCATCAGCTGGATTATCGAACGGGCCTCCTATGTATTGAAACCAAGATCAGTTGACATATTTTCAGTGTGGTCTGTTGGATTCGGCTGGAGCTTGATTCTGATTTGATGCAGGGTGGGATTTCAGTCCGCTTGGAACATGTTTGAGGCATTTGTAAGGTGGTACCTACTAGCCGTCACTGACAGGAGAAAGTTGGGGAGTAGGGAGTGAACTGGTGAGCACCCCTTTGGCAATTCCCCATCGGTGGGAAAAAGGGGTCTGTCTGGAAGGAGGATATGCTTCATGGCTGCCACCACCTGTCCAGACCGCCTCCAGGGAACCCCAGGTGCAAGTTCTTCCCTCATTCTGTACAGCTGAGGCTTTAGAAGCTTGATGGGGGGGGACCCTTTGCCTGGCCGGCCAAGTCCAGGCCATTCTATGAATGGCTCAAGCCCGGGGCTGCAGGGCTCGCCCATGCAGGTCAGGGCAGAGGTCCAGGTGTGACCCCATGGCTTGACCTGTACTGCCAGTTTGCCTTGCCGCAGTTTAGTGTTGATGTTGTGTTTAATAAAGCAGCCCTTAGTTCCAACTACTGTGTCTGTCTCATTATTCCAACTGTGGGGGCAAATGCAAGGTCCTTGTTGAGAATTGGTAGTGTGATGGTATTTAATTTCTCCATGAATGCTGATTCCACCATTTCCCATTGGATCTTTGTAAGAGATCAGTGACTTTCCCATTGGCACAGAATGTCTTGGAAGATTAAAATGTTCACCTGCTGTTTTCTGAAGGGGGAATGGGATAGTCACACAATCAGAATGAGGATAGATTTATTTCCTCTCCATACACTTCACCTGTGGCACAGTAGGGGGGAAAGGAGATGGGGCATTGTTCCCCTGTTACAATGGAATTTTCTACACTGGAAGTTCTCTCCAGTTTGTTTGAAAAAGTGTGTGCAAAGCCAGACAGCACCTCCTGCATCTGTGCCCTCTGTGAAGCTGTCAGGGTGGGGGTGAAAAGGGAGAGTTATGGGAATGGCTGTCTGCAGTGATGAACTGAAAAATAAACCATGCGAACCACTCTAAAAATCATAGCAGTTCATCACGGTTCGTTAGAAATGAGCTTCGATTAACCACTGGTTCGCGAACCAAAAATCAACCCGGTTTGAGATGAACTTTGGTTCGTATTTCGTTTTGTGTCCACCTCTAGACATGACCTATTAAACGATGTGGAAACTACCCAAAAAGAACATATCTACATCCACAGACAGTACCCAGTAGAATAGTCCACAGCCCCTGTCCCTTTACGAAAGCATTCCCTTTGAGCCATTTCCTTACAGTGCTGCCTTATTGCCTGAGTAAAAAAGCCCTTGAGGATGGGGGGACATTTATCATAGCATTAGATCAATGTGTTTGCATGTTTTCTTCTCAGGATTTAACAAAAAAAAGTTACATTTTCAGAACAGTTATGGGAATGGCTTGTACAGTTGGGAGCCTCTACTGGGGAAATAAGCAGAGAGGATGTGTAGCATTTTAAATATTTAGATCTCTAGAATGAGCTGTTGGATCTGAGATAGACCCATAAGCGTGATGTCACTCCTTTCTCATGTGAAGATTTGCAAAGCGAAGAACAACGTGCATAGTTTCTCAATTGCCAGCTTCCCCCTTCCCCACAAGCCCCTCACTATTTCCACATCAGTATTCTATGAGTTTGGGATTGGTCTGGTCTTAGTCACAAAATCCAGTTGAAAACCTGGGCCAAGAAACCATGCCAGCAATGTTTGAAATCCCATGGGACCAGTTGGTCTACTTTCTTTTTTTCATATTACAATGTGTTTAAAAATCATATGGGATACCAAGACATGCTCATTTCATTTACAAAAAAAAAGGAGCCTCCGGGAAGTTCATTCTTCATCTGAGATAAAGCCTCTTAGCATTTTCACACACACATAAAATGCAAGTCTCAGATGGCAAAGGCATCTACGTCACTGTAGCAGAAAAATGTATGGCAGTAGTTTCTAGACCTTGAAATCCTTTTTTTTTCCTGTGATTCACTTTTAGTATAATAACTAGCACTGAAATTAATCAAGTGCTGGCTTATGTAATGTTACTCCAGTCTAAACTGGGGTTCCCAACATCATCTTGGCAAATTCTGGAGACTAGGAGCAGAGACCCTGAGGAGGGCTGAGTATACACAGAGGTTTCACTTCTGGGTGATAATTGACGCTGTCTCTCCTAGTATCTATGGTAAAGAGTATCACTTGGAAATTCCTAGAGTGCCACTATGTGGAGGACATTTTTTCCTTCTGCTTAATTACTCTGTTTGGAAATTATGGCTGAGGCAGGTAACTGGGAGGCCTAAGGATTTTTGCATAGGACTGTACTTTGAAGTACCCCTTTTATCTCCTGCCCCCACTCATCTTTCCTCAGGGTTCAAAGTGTTTTGCTAACCAGTGACTGCCATTCACTGTGAAACGAGGGGTGGGTGGGGACACAGGGGTGCCATTGCATAGACAGTATGGTGTCATTTCTGGACAGAACCCAGAAGTGACATTAGGCCACTCTGAGATTCAGTGGAAATTCTATGGTTTTACCCTAGAGTTACTGCTGTATCCTTGAGTGCTGTGATGTCACTTCCTTGTTCAGCCTGGAAATGATGTCATGACATCTCCCATTGATTTTCTGTTGAATCCTAGAGTGACATGACATCACTTCCAGTTTGGCCCAGAAATAATGTTACACCATTGCCATGATGGCACTTTTCTTCATTTTTTCCTCACTGGCCTACTGAACAGTAGCAGGGAGAGGTTGCCAGTGGGAAATCTCCTGTTATAGTGGGAGACCTGGCAACTTTGGTTCTTTATAAATTGTGACCTGTCGAGATTAAGGCATCCCAGATTCATTTTTTGGATTTTTTTTTCTTTTTTGCTGGCTAATTTTGCTGACAAAGGGTAGAAAGTTGTTCAGCCCCTGACATGCCTCAGTCCATTGGGCAGAGTTCTGCTTTTGGGGTTGAAATGTGGAGTTAATAATACTGGCCTAACGTACAGGGTTGTTGTAGTTTTTTTAAAAAATGGAAATCACATTCAGAGCTTTGGTCTTTCTCCACAGGCATATAAATAGTACATGTTCCAGAAATCCTTTCAAAATGTGTCATTTAGAAACTTAAACATGGAGACTATCCCATAAAATCTCTCAAAAAACTCTCTGAGATGCTCTAATTTCGATTGTTTCCTCTTTGGGAGTCCAGCATTTTTGCATTTCAACAGAGAGAGTATAAAAATCCCCAGTTATTTATCTGTTACCAGACAAAGGGCGCAAAGAACATGGAGGCACAAAAGCTTGAACTCTGTGACCTCTCAGGCCTCAGGCCTAGACAACTGTTCCAGTCTCGTTTCTTTTCTCCCCCTCCCTGAGAATTGCTCTAGGGCCAAGGACTGAGAAAGGGTGCCTATTGTTTCTTCAACCACCCACCCAAAGCTTGAAACTGAAAAGGCCCAGAAGCTCTTACCAGCTTCTATCAATGCTGAGAATGCAAAGCCCAATGTTCGGTTTTCAAGGTAATAATTTTTTTTAAAAAAAAAATATTGGAGGGGGAGAGAAGGCCATTGTAAGGATCTTAATTCTTTAAAATTTAAACGCTAATATTGTGTCTTTTAGTCAATTTCCTATGCAGCTAGGAAGAATTTATTAACTGGCTTCTGGTGTTAAATGGAGTCCTAATGGGCAAGAGCAACAATTCAACAGGTGAAATATAGAGACATTATATCAATATTAATCTTAGGGGCTTGCAAGCACATTTCTACAGAGTTTTAATTGCTGCCTGACGGAAGGAAGAACATTGAGTGTCTGCATCTCTGGGACAGACCTCAAATGGCTTTCAAGTCATTCTCTCTTCCCAAGGAATGCTAAGAATCAGCGAGAGGGGACTAGAAATCTTGCACAGAGAATTCTCAAACTACAATTCCCAGGATTCATTGAGGGGAAGCCATGACAGTTCAACTGGTACAAAATTAGTATAAGTTTGTAATGCAGATACACTTTAAACCTCCACGGATACAGTGTTGGCATCACTCTTATTATTTTTTAAACATCCATGGCTTCAGGTGGTGACCTGAACTTGAGCAGGAAAAAAGATGGAAACCTGTTTGGCAGCTCTTCTCTCTCTTAATTAACATCAAAGGAAGACCTAAAGAAGCCAAGTATCTCAGTTTGTTTTTTTGTTCTTGCTTCAGTGGGGTTAAGGAACAGGACTGGATGAACAGAGTGTTGTAGTTTTGCAGGAACAAGTGTTTCTCTCCATATCCTTCTTATAAACCACTGTTAACTTTATTTGGATGCACACACAAAGGATTGCCAGCTGACACCTGACATGTGTCTGGAGAGAACTGGGAGCACTGTTGGCAATAATGTGATGTCGGTTCCAGTGAACACCAGGAAGGGAGTCATGACTCTCTAGAAATCACCAGAAAATCTATGGTAAACTCATAGGGTTACCATTAATTCCTAGAGAGGATTAACACTACTTCTGGGTTCTCCCTGGAAATGATGTCACACCATCACTAATGGCATTTTTGGCCCATTATTTTTCTCCTGCTAGCAGCAGAAGGAAACAGGAGCTGGCAGGAAAATGGCAAGCTCTGTTGGTACATATTGCAATTCATACATCCATAATGCTAAATGAGGACTCCAAATTGTGTGGGAAAAAAGCATAGATTTTTTTAAAAAAATAAATAAATAACATGCACGTACACGCATAACAATTTTTTTTCCCTGCAAAAGTCCCAGGCTCCGTGGTAGAGCAAAATCCACATTATCCTTTTAACTGAGAGCAACCTAATTGACACAAAACATCTCTCAAGATTTTGAGCTCACTAGATCTCTTCATTAGGTTGGATGTCACAAAGTTTTTATAAGAAAGAAGATGGATTTTTTTAAGGGGCTGCTGTTAAGGTCTGATCTTGCACCCGTCCTCTGTGAGTTGCAAGCAGGCAATTAGCCAAACTTTAGTTGCAGCATATTCTCCAGGAAGCTGTATCAAGTCTGTTGTCAATTCTTTTTTCTGTCACTGAAATACAGAATCCTCCCCAAGTCCAAGTAGTAGAAGATCTGCATGCAGAAGGCACCAGGTTCACTCCTTGGCATCTACAGTTTAAAAAAGGATCACGTAGAAGGTGATGTGGAAGGCTTCTACCTGATAATCTGGATTAGACATGGACACAAACCAAAAAAAAATTACAGAACCAGAGGATCGTGGTTCGGTGCAGACCATGTCCCATTCCCGAACCCGGATCGTGGATCGTGAAACCCAGCCTGGGAGCCCATGGCTATTTATAAGCATGGGTCCCATTCAGCAACACAGGAGGTCTGTGTTTGGCCGTCAGAGCTGCCTATCAGGGTTTGCAGGGATGAGATTAGAGTGTCCATGGCTACAGAACACCCCCTTCCCCCTCCCCTGGCTGTCTTATCCCAACTTGTGACTGCTTTGCTGCTCCACGGTTGGAAGGAAGCCCTGCTGATCAAGGAAAGCTGGGCTTCCATTCCGGTTTCCAGGGTGACAGAAGGGGGGGCAAACAGAGCTCAGGCATTCCCCTGGCTCCGTTGTCAGGGGAATAGATTGCTGGTGCCTGAGTGTCTGGATCCCCGAATCGAGCTCGAATGCCATGATCCACGTGTCTCCCGACCACTGGATCGTTGGCCGTGGACGATCACGATCTGCTGGGTCACGATCACGCGATCACCATTCTCGTGGTTTTTTTACATTCATAATGCGGATCGTGCCCATCTCTAATCTGGATATCTGTTGCCAGGGTGAGTAGACAATACTAACCTTGATATTCCAAGAGTCTGATCAGTAGACTCAGGGCAACAGCCATGGCTCAGTGATAGAGCACCTGATTTGCATTCAGAAGGTCCCAGGTTCAATCATCTGTTGAGAGGATCAGGTAGTAGGTTATGTGAAAGACCTCCACCTGAGACCCTGGAGAGTAGCTGCCGGTCTGAGTAGACCTTGCAAGATCAATGGTCCATCTGACATAGTACAAGGCAGTTTCACATGTCCATGTGTGTAGCATCTATTTATTTCAATGAAGACAGTAGACCGCCTATTTGTGGAGATCCAAGAAGCATCAGATCAGAATGCAGAAAACTGTCTTGCCTAAACAGGCCTCGTGCAGGAGAACATGAGTAAGTGATAAATCTTGACAGGTTTACAAAACAGAGCGAAACTCAGCGTTGCTCTTAAGGAGCAGGGAAGGCCTCCTGTGTGTTTCGCCATCTGCACGCTCAACAGGTGGCAATTACTCTGCTGAGGAATCGGAGCTCTTAAGCTGTTGTGGCAAATTAAAGGAAGTCGCTTCGCAGTGCCTCTGCTCCTGCCGTGCACAGAGAGAGCCACCGTCTCAGGGGCCTTTCAGACGGGGACTACCTCCGAACAACTTAATCCCGTAAAAATGGGCTTACACCCTTCAGAGGCAGCTGCGTGATTTGCTTCTGCTTCTCCTGGATAGTCCTAGCACATCCCGAAGAGTTATCATGAACCCCGTTGTTTGTATACTTACTTAAACTCCAAAATGAAATATGCCGAGTGAAAGTCTCTGTAATGAGCTAAGAGGATCACTCTATTGCCGTGAGGATATCACTTCCGTAAACCTGCTGGCTTATGATCCATTCCCCAAAGAATTTGGTGGCTCTCAAATTTCACAGTGTACATTGGAAGGAATCCTACTTTATTAACTCTCAGGGCCTATCGACACCACAAACTTCAATCATTCATACCAATTTAAATGTTACGGCTTCCTACGTCTTATCGGAATTCTGGCTACATTTTTATTGGTGGGGGCTGGAGAGTAACTTCAGTATTGGAAGGAGGAGCCATCATGCTGTCTTTATAAATGAAACCGGCATAGCTTACTGATTAAAGTTGACACCAAAGGCTTGGGGGTAGTTACCATACCATAAGTGTGATTTTTTTCAGAGACATTGGTTTGGAGAAGAGTTTCTTTCAGAGTGGATGGAGCTGTCCTCTAAGCTGAGTCACACCACTAGTCTATCAAGTTTGGCATTGTCCGGTTCTCCAAGTTGTAAGTAAACATCTCTTCCCAGCTCTGCTACCTTATACCCTTTTAGAGAGAAATAAAGATGATTGAACTTGGGTCCATGCATATGCTGTATACCACCAAGGCCCAGTTTGTACATGTGGGAGAATGGTTGACAGGACTATGGCATTTCAGACTGCAGATAGAGAATCATGGAGGATCACATTTTGGAATGTTCCCAGAACGTCTTGCAAATAGAGAACCAGCATAGCATGTAAACGGATAGGGTAAGAACTTAAGAAAAGACCTGCTGGGTCAGACCAGTGGTCCACCTACTCCAGCATTCTGCTTCACACGAGAGTTGCCTAGAACGGCCAACGAAGAGGGCATAGATGCTAAGGTCTTGCCCTGATGTTTCCTCTGAGCACTGAGATCCAGAAGTTGACTGCTCCATATAAGAAGGCTTCTTTTAGTCATCATAGACCTATCTATAAGAACATGGAGAGGGTAAAACTTTTCGTCTTGTTGTGCTGGTTTTCCATTTTTATGGAGTTTTTTTTTTTTAAAGTCTGGAAGCCACCTCCTGCAGTAGTGCAGGTCTTCTGCCCCCACATCTGCCTGCATGTATGAACAAGCCTGAGCTACACCCTCCTACCACTTTACCTTACCACTTCCTGATCTTAAGGAACCCACATCTACCAGGCCATGTAGCCACCCAAGGTCAGATGTGACTGAAATGGCATAACCCCCCCCCCCCCCGAGAGGGCTGGAGATCTCACAGAATTTTAATTGATCTGCAGACTACAGAGATAACTGCCTGGAGAAAATGGCTGCTTTGGAGGGTAGCCTCTACAGCATCATATGTAGGGATTCCATTCACCTGGTAGGGGCAAAGGATCCCCTGCTCCCACACTCTTATTTCTTGCTGCTGCTCAAAATAACTAGAGATGGGCATGAACCAGAAAAAAAACGAACCATGCAGTTCATGGTTCGTCATGTTTCATGAACCATGAACTTTCACGAACCTGCCCCAGTTCGCGAACTGGTTCATTTGGCTCATGAAAACATCATTTTGGGCCAGCAAATCACCAGTTCCGGGTCGACAGAAGATCACTTCCAGGTCAGCAGAAGGTCACTTCTGGGTCAGCAGAAGGTCTGCAGAAAGCCCAACCCCCATTGCCTAGGAAACTGATTGAGTGACACCAGGCTGTCTGCAGTGATGAACCAAAAAACATACCAAATGAACTGCCCTAAAGTTCGTGGCGGTTTGTCAGAAATGGGCTCTGACGAATTGATGGTTCGTGAACCACAAACCAGCCTGGTTCATGACAAACTTTGGTTTGTATTTCAGTTCATGCCCATCTCTAAGAAGAACAGCAAGATATTTTTTTTTCTAAACCCACAGCATTGTGGTGGAATTGACATGGTAGCTCTAGGAATCACCAGAAACGCTATGAGTTTCTTGCTAGGAATCACCAGAAACTCTGAGTTTCTTGCTATTCCTAGAGATCCTCATGTCACTTCCTGTTTTTCTACTGAAAATGATGTGATGCTGCAGGCAAGTGATGCCCCCCATATCCCCACCAACAGCCCTCCCATCAGTGACCAGGTACTGCCTGGCAATGCTTTTACATACTTCTGAGGTTCCTCAACCCCCACTCTCCCCAGGATCCCCCCCAGGAGTTTCCCAACCTGTAGTTGACACCTTTAAGGGCATCCATCACTCTGCAGGGTTTGTTACTAAGTAGTATCTTTGGCACTGGAAACAAGGTCTGCAATCCTTTTCTTGCCATGCAAAAAAAAATAAAAAAAGTCCACTTAACACAGGATTGCTGTGGGCTGTAAGCCGTTTAGGTCAAGTCTTGCTCTATTTGTTTCTAATGTGTTGCTTTGGTGCTGTTGCCGGTTGCAGTGGAGTAAATCTCATCTTGTAAACCTCCTTAAAGCAGTTGTCTGGGGAACTATTTGCTCTTTGTTAATGGTGTTGCTGAATCGAAGGAAGCTTGTGTGTTGGCGTCTTAGAATCGCAAAAGTTGCACGAGCTGGCAAGCTTTGCAGTTCCATCTGCCCTGCCCTGAACTATCCACCAGCCCGCCACTGACAAATATGTGTAATTCAGGTGTTTGTCTGCTATAGTGGTTTCAAAGTGTTGACCTGTATCTGCCTGTCTCACAGAGTCCCCTGGCACAAATGGCAGAGGATTCTGGGGGTGATGGTTGGCATCTCTGGGTTGAAAAATTCCCAGAGATTTGGGGGCAGATGTTGGGGGAGGGAGCTCAATAGGAATGTGATGCCGTTGACTCTGCTCATTGAAGTTGCCATTTCTTCAGGAGGGAATGATCTCCATAGGTGGGAGATCAGTTGTAATTCCAGGAGAATTCTTGCCCCCACCAAGCCCAAAGAAGTCCACAGGCTGGGTCTGCAGACTTCTTCTCCTGTAGACTGTTCTTGTGTGTGTCATGTGCTGTCAAGTTGCCTCCGATCTATAGAGACCCTATGAATGAAAGACCTCCAAAATGTCCTATCATTAACAGACTTGCTCAGATCCTGCAAAATGGAGGACGTGGCTTCTTTTATTAAGTCCAGCCATCTTGTTAGGTCTTCCTCTTTTCCTACTGTCTTCCACTCTTCCTAGTACTATTGACTCCAGAGAATCTTGTCTTCTCATTATGTGACCAAACTACAATAGCCTTAGTTCTTATCAGCATTAGACTGTTCTTATCATCTGACCAAGTTATGCCTTGAATAGGGATCCCAGGTGTCCGCTGATGGCGGGCAATTCCCAACTCTTTACTTCTTTGCCCACTGGTCACTGGCTACCAGCAGGAGGTTTTGAGCTGCCAGGAGATTGCCATCATTGGCAGGCATCCCAGGAACATGCACAGCATGTGTGCTCCCAGAGGGTGCGACATCGCTTCACAACGGTATCATGAGATCTCAGCAGCACATTTTTGTAAAGGAATCTGACATCACTTCTTTAATTTTGGTATCTTTCTAATATAAATGGGTTGTTTTTACATTTTATATATTTTCTCTCTGCAAACCTAGAGCTTCCTCCCAGGCTTGAACTGTACCCCCTGACTATCCCTGATCCCACTGTGTGGGATTTTTGATCCACCATCTATGACCCAGTTGAGAATCAGATGTACTAATATATATATATGAAAATGAAATTTGGCCTGCAAGTCAGAGTTGCCTTTGGGCAACCCCTGGTGGGGCTTTCATGGCAAGAGACTAACAGAGGTGGTTTACCATTGCCGGCCTCTGCAACCCTGGTCTTCGTTGGAGGACACCCATCCAAGGCCAACCCTGCTTAGCTTCTGAGATCTGACGAGATCAAACTTTCCTGGACTATCCATATGTGTGTGTGTATGTGTGTGTGTGTAATTTATACTGCAATTTTCTTCCCAACAGGAACCCCAAACAATTTATAACAGCATTCCTCCCTCCTCCATTTTATCCTCACAACAACCCTGTGAGATAGGTTAGACTGAGAGAGTGATAGGCCCAAGGTTACCCAGAAAGCTTCTGTGGCAGAGTGGGGATCCAAATCTGGTTCTCTTGGATGCTACTCTTTGACTCTAACACAACACTGTGTAACCTGTGTATCTGACAAATGGAGCTTTGACTCCCAAAAACACATACCCTGAAAAGCTTGTTAGTGTCTAAGGTTGAATCGTGCTGTTCCACGCAGACCAACATGGCTACCCACCTGAGAAACTGTGTAACCTAGTTCTGGTATTATGGGAGAATCTTTTTCCCATAACTTGTATAATTTTTTAGACCTCTCTCACTCCATCCTTCGGTCATTTTCTTTCTAAACTGAAAAGGCTTAGATGCTTTTAACCTTGCCTTACTGGACAGGTATGAGCCCCATGGCGCAGAGTGGTAAGCAGCAGTACTGCAGCCCAAGCTCTGCTCATGACCTGAGTTAGATCCTGGCAGAAGCCGGGTTCAAGTAGCTGGCTTAAGGTTGACTCAGCCTTCCCTCCTTCTGAGGTCGGTAAAATGAGTACCCAGTTTCCTGGGCATAAAGTGTAGATGACTGGGGAAGGCAATGGCAAACCACCTGTAACAAAAGTCTGCCAAGAAAACGTCATGATGCGACATCCCCCCATGGGTCTGTAATGACTCGGTGTTTGCACAGGGGACTACCTTTACCTTTTACTGGACAGGTAGTGTATCCCATTGCCCTTTTCTTCAAGTTTCCCAACTCTTCAATATCCATTTTGAGAAGTGGTAGCCAGAATTGGGGACTTAGCTTTGAAGCAAATTTGGCTTTATTTGTCAGCATGCCAAAGATCTAATTATCCAGCCCTGCCTCTTCAATAGCTTCCAGTGCTGCTCAAAAAGTGTTTATCCATTTCCAGAAGACAAATTTAGATATGATCAGATCAATGACGGCCAGAGGAGACTGCGTTCCTTTCTTTAATTTGCTTAAATGCTGATCACTCTGTCAGTCTAATGGGGCTGACAAAGTTTGGTAGGGTTTTTTTTTTTTTACAAAACAGAACATCCCAAAAGCTGCAGTCAGTCAGGTCTCTTGTGCAAATCCGCTTGTCGATAAAAGCTCCCTCGGGGTTAGCGAGCCCTCCGTCACACATCCCTGAATTAAGCTGTGTGAATGGATGGCCGGAAAAACCCAGGAGTATCAACTTGCAAGAAAAGCCTTCTATTTATTTATTTCCTCTCTCTGTGTGTGCGTTGTGCGTCTGTGTAACCGACTCCAATAAATGGCCCCTTTTGGCTGGGGAGTTCCCAACACAAGAGAAACAAGATAAATTCCTTCGAATTCTAATTGGAGAACAGTTGACTTAATTGGTGCCCATTTGGCAGACAATAGCAACCGAGAGATGCTTGGCTCAAATGGCACCCTGGGGGGATATAGCCTTGCAACGGGCCAGAAAGCTCTCAGGGACAGACTGTTTCCTGAGAAGAAATCAGGAGACCAAGGACTGGATTAACCCTCGGACTGTCAAGCTTTATTAGCTGTAATCAGGCGAGATATATCAAGGGTTAAATGCAGGAAACTACATTCACAATGGAGACATATGTCTCTTTTAGGAAAACAAAAAAGAGGGAAAGCTGGAGAGGCAGAAAGGGGGTGGGTGGGGACTAAGTATACCTAAAGGCCACAAGGCTTTTCATTCAGGTTTCAAGAAAGCTTCTATCAGTCACACAGCTTCCTCAATTGAGGATGCTTCGGGGTTGCAGATTCTCTGGTTTGTATTGTATGCAGATGCGGTCCCTTTCTTAGATGCTTAATGTGTAGAAATGGGCAGCTGAAGAAGCTTCTCATAGCATGGAGGTAAAGAACATCATTTGGTAGATAACATGCCATTAAGCCTCTACCAAAGAGACATTTCCCCCCCTCCCTGCAGTTCTTCAGAAAAGTGCAAACGTGAACCATTTCCACATGCAGTACAAACCAGAGAATCTGTGAACGTGCAATCCTGGAGCATCTCTGCTTGAGGAAGATGTGCAATTGATAGATGCAGCCTTAAACAAACAATGAGGTCATTTTTCTTGAAAAGAGAAGCATCGGGTTCAAGAATGATTTTTGTCCTATGTAGAGAGGGTAGAGTTTATTGTCTATGGCTATTACAATCCAGACCCATAAAACAGTCTAACATATATAAGAGAATCATATATACAACTCAGCGATTAAACTTATGTACAGATATCAACAGACTAAGAAAGTGGAGCCCATGGAACACATGTTTTTTTTCATGCTCGCACTATGAGGTGGCATGCACCCCGTTACTCAAAAAAAAACCTGGATCTCTCTGAAAAACTTGAGTTTCTTCTAGCAGATAAAGATCCAAAGATCACTTACCTAGTAGCCAATTTTTGTACGGCGATACTCAGGTTAAGAAAACTTTATGATACTTAGATGTTAATCAATTTTAAACTTTTAAAAATCTTTTTATTCTAATTGTGAAATTTCTTAAATATGTATTTCTCCTGTATGTCTGGTCTAAGGGCCGCAATAATAAAATCATAATCAACAACAGACTAAGATGATGTCACCATGAAATACCAATCAAATAAAAGCATTACCATCACTGGAGACAGCTCCAGCCTGAATTTTCTTGGCTGCTGATTTTTGTCCTGTTTCTTATTTCTATCTATCTATCTATCTATCTATCTATCTATCTATCTATCTATCTATCTATCTATCTATCTATCTATCTATCTATCTATCTATCTATCTATCTATCTATCTATCTATCTATCTGTCTGTCTGTCTGTCTGTCTGTCTGTCTGTCTGTCTGTCTGTCTGTCTGTCTGTCTGTCTGTCTGTCTGTCTGTCTGTCTGTCTGTCTGGATATCTTTGCCCTCACTGAAGCCCTGTACAAACTTTGCCTGAGCATTATAGTCGACATGACTCCTTGAATGGCAAAGATCATTTTTTTCTTGCAGGTTGTAAGCTCAAGTTTAAATGAACACCTGAAGCTGCATTCTATAGAGTCAGCCCGTTGGTCTACTAAGGTCAGTCTTGTATACTCTACCTGGAACCACCTCTCTGGGATCTCGAGAAGGAAAGGGTCCATCACATCACCTACAACCCAATTCTTTTAAATGGATACGATGGGGATTGAATCTGGGACTTTGGGCATGCAAAACTTTACCACAAATGGCTCTTCTGTTGCTTGGTCAATTCATATGGGCCCCACTCAGTTTTTGTGTCTGCTGTTTTGTAGATTTTGCATGAATGGCCTTGAATTCCATGCTTGACAGAGAGGTGGGTTTAGGGCTGCTAAGCAGTACTAAGCAACTGGTCAGAGAACTGTAGGATGGGATATTGGGGGGGGGGAATATTGGGGGGGGGAGAATGCCAGAATGCCAGAATGCCATCATGTCACTTCCAGGGGGGAAAAAGTGATGTAGTTCTAGGAATTGCCAAAAACTCTATGGTTTTACCACAGAGTTTCCTAGTGATTCTTCAAGCTATTCTGCCACTCCTGATTTAAGCTGCAGTTCTGCAACCCAAGCTCTGCTCACGACCTGAGTTCGATCCTGGCGGAAGCCGGGTTCAGATAGCCAGCTCAAGGTTGACTCAGCCTTCCATCCTTCCGAGGTCAGTAAAATGAGTACCCAGTTTTCTGGGGGTAAAGTGTGGATGACTGGAGAAGGCAATGGCAAACCACCCCGTAACAAAAGTCTGCCAAGAAAACGTGATGCAATGTCCCCCATGGGTCAGTAATGACTCAGTGCTTGCACAGGGGACTACCTTTACCTTTACCTAACATGATGTGACATGCTACACTGTGGAGTTAGAGAATGCCCCTCCCCACTGGGGAATGGAACCCCTAGGTGGGGTAAACTGTTTTTAAAAATCAGAAATCATCTTTATTATGCGGTTACCAAAATGTTGGATGGCAGAAGCAGTTCACCAGCCCTTTACAAGGAGGGAAATAAATGGTTTATTTGCTCATTTCAATGTGAGCTAATTTTACACTGCTGAGCATGAAGGGTTGATATCAAAGGAACACCCAGGATGCTTAACTACCCCTCAAAAAGCACCTCCTTTTAACTTTTCAGTATCTACATTCTTTAATAAAAAAATGCCAGTTGACTTATTTTTCACCCATTACATTTCTGATATATTTTCATGATTTAAAATAGAAAGGAAGTGACCTTGAGGTCAGCCGTAGCCAGCCGGCTAATGGCCAGCTGGATTCGGAGTCCTCAGCTACGCCTCAAGGCCTACAGCCCCAGCAGACAACCATTAACTGCTAGGGGGATTTTGCTGCTGTCAGAAATTATTGCTTTAATTATGAAGATGGAGCTCAACTAGACTCGGGAGTGTACCAGCCAACTCCCTGACCTTTGACCAGGTAACTGAATTTTAGCCCTGACGCCAGGTTGGGAATTCAGAATGTAGCCTTCCCTAAGCTCAGCAAAATTCCACTCCTAATTATCAGCATGGTGGATTGCTCAGAAAGAAAAGGGTGTCATCATACTGGGCCTCAAGGGCTGCAGATTCAAATTAGTAAGCAGACCTCCATAAAAGCTTGGTAGGTTGGCAGGCTGGATTCTCAAGATGTCTTGTTCACAGTCAGCTCGCTACCAATCTTCAAAAAAATCAATCACTCTTCGGAATGCCTCTTCTCCTGTCTCTCAGAGTCGAAGCTTTTTCATATGCCTTGGAGTCTTCCTGGAAGTCATTAAGAGTCTGCAAATTTCAAATTGTTCGTATTAGTTACCAGGCCATAACAAGCAGAAGTTATTGTTATCATACTTAATGACTAATTTTCCTATTCTTCTGTCCCCAGTTGCTGTTTACTCACCATGTTTCACCCAGTGGGCTGTGCCGCCAGTCAGTTGTCTTGTCTACATTTTCCCCATAATTCTGCAGCTCAGAACGACTTGGTCTTCTTCCCAAAGTTCAAATGATAAACCAGAAATCCTCAGTTATTCGTTTTTTAAAAAAATGTCTGAAATGGGTGTGGTGCACCAATCACACACAGTTTGTAATGACTTTTAGTTCTGAAAATACCCCCTTTTGTATTACTAATGCAAACATATGCATTGGTCAAACAGCAAAAAAAATTGATATCATATTATATTTGAATACAGATTAAAAACACACACAACTTACCTGTGCATTGATCAAACCCTGAAAAATACAACAAACAATATTGATGTGATTGCACAGCCAGTTGTATTACTCTACTTTTTGGGTCGCATTCTATCAATGTATTAAAAGAATCTGGATGAATCATAAATATGATCACACTGAAAATGCTTTTTTATCAATATATAGGAGTGTCAGTAGTAAGTAGAGGGGAAGGACAAGACAGAGAACTTAAAAGAAAACTGCACATACTTGCTTTCCTCTAGTATCTGGATTCAATAGCACCTTAAAGACCAACTAGATTTCCAAGATATGAGCTCTTAAAAGTTCAGGGAGCTTTGACTCTCGAAAGCTCATACCTTGGAAAAGTAATTGGTCTTTAAGATACCATTGGAGCTGGATCTTGGTCTTTGAGACCAACGTGGCTACCTATCTGAAAATTCTTTTCCTGACCTGTATACATTCTTGCATTTAAAATGGAATTTGGGAAGAGGGGCATCAAGGCAGAGCAAACCCATGAAACAATAGAGAAATGAAATCCAGGAAATATGCCAAGATCTAAAACAGCTCTTCAGGCATCTTTTGCTGCACTGCCCCTTCTGTCATGTTCTCAGATATATATTTATCACTCCTATCCTCCAAAAATCCCTTGTAGATTGGAGGAAAGGTATACTTCCCTCTTCCAGAGGATGTTGAGCCTGAGAGCCGAACCACTCGATATGAATTACACGTGAATGACACCAAAACACACTTACACATGTTCCAATGTTGTTTTAAACGACATGTGCCAGGAATGCAGGACCTCCATCGAACCTGTGTTTGCGGTGGCACGGGTTTTCTCCGCTTTCCTCCAAGACGCGGGAAGGATAGCCCATCATTCATCTGCACTCTGCGTATAGACGTGAGCACCATCTACATGCAGTTCTGAGAGCACTGTGGAGTGAGCTGCAGATAGGAAGCAGAAGATCCAGGAAAAAAGGACACTGCATTGTCAACTTACTGGTTGCGACCGCGAACACGCACCATCGCAGCTACACTGGAGCATAACATTAAGAATCCGTACCTGGACCAGGACACGTGCTCATTGAGAGAATGCTGGACATGGGCATTTGGGGTAAGACAGGACTCCAACACTCGCTCAGTCTCATGTAATTCGTATTGTGTGGTTCGGCTCTCAATCTACAGATACAGTTGCTATATTCTGTGCAGCCGCTAGAGTCTACCGTAGTTCAGTGCCGATGTAACGAATTATACTTGCTATTTTTATACTTTCAAAGCAGTGGTTTCATGCAAATATTTTTATATTGTATGTTTTATTTTGTGTGTAATAAACAATTGGTTGCTGGCTGTTAAGGATGCAACACAAAAGGGACCCAAACAAGGTGATGAGGAGGGCCCTATGTGCTGATCAGACCTGTGTGTGCTGACCTGCTTTTGAAACCGAATCCAGTATGTTGCTAGATCACATTTGATTTCCATTTTCTTCCCTCTTCTAATAACAGGAGAAGGGAAATGTATGGAGTTAGCAGAGAGAAAACTCGACGACAGAACAGGTGGCAACTTTGACCTTTAGACGGGAAGGATGGCGAAATCTGTTTTGATCTGCATTCACTTGTCTGCCTCGGCCCCTTTCCACAAATGCCAGTCATAGGAAGCTGAGCTTATGTAAGAGATGCAATGACCTTGTGGGCAAAACACTGGCCTGTACTTAAATATAATGCTTTCAACTTGGATTCGCTGCCATGTCACAGTAACAGAGGGAGCGATAGGGCTTTCATAGTATGGAAATATGAGGGTATGTGGTGCATCATTGATCAGGAAGCAATGAATTCAATGAACACTTTTTTGCATCATAGCCAATGGTGAATTTTTAAAAAGTCGATTGTCATGTATGCCAGCATACCTGCCATTATTGTATTCTGTATTTTGTACTGGTCACTACTGTTTGCCAAAGCTATATTCTGTATACTGTAAAACTCATCTGCGAGTGTCTTAACTGCTAACATAAAATACAGGAGTCAGTGGGCCCTCTCCATTATCTGTTGAAAATATGTACTTTCAGTTTTCCAGCATGTGTCCTTGAAAGCGAGCTGCTACCAGGGAACATTGTATCTTTTCCCAGAGACTGGGATATTTCCTTCGTACTTCATTTAGTCTAAACTAATTGGTTCCCATGTAACTTCTTTGAGGTTTCGCGCCAGAATGTCAACGGACCCCGAAGGGTGGCAAATTTCTCTATAATTAGTAACGCCTTTGTTTGAATTGTCTCTTCTGCCAATTCCTACCTTTGTGAGAGCATCCTGAACTGTATGAATCTCAATAAAGTTACTTCAACTGGAACACCTGTGTATTAACTGTGGAGGGCTTGAGGGACCTAACTGCCAGGGACTGACATGGATGACTATAACTGCACAGAAGGAAATAGCATACAGCTCAGGAGATGCAGCAGTACCTCCTGGTAACAGGAGATCCAATTTTCAGTCCCCATAATATGACTGAGGGCCAAGCTACAAGTGACGAATGACACTTGAACGGCAAGTGTATTTTTCCCTGTTCACTTGCGCTCCACTCGATCCACTTGCCGTTCAAGTGTCATTCCTCACTTGTAGCTTGGCCCTCAGTTCTGTTTCAATGCATAATTATTCTCAGCCCTAAACATAAGTGAGTAGGACTGTGGTTTACTGCACTGTATGTTGTATTATCTTGTAATCTTTTTTTTTTTTGCATTACTTAAGGTATGGAGAGCCAGTTTGGTGTAGTGGTTAAGAGCACGGGACTCTAATCTGGAGAGCCGGGTTTGATTCCCCACTCCTCCACTTGAAGCCAGCTGGGTGACTTTGGGTCAGTCACAGCTCTCTCAGAGCTCTCGCAGCTCCACCCACCTCACAGGGTGTTTTGTTGTGGGGATAATAATAACATACTTTGTAAACTGCTCTGAGTTGTCCTGAAGGGCGGTATATCAATCGAATGTTGTTGTTGTTGTTATGTTATGTCTGAAACTGTTTAAAAAGTTTGTAACCCAGGCTTACTGCCTTGCTAGTATGTCTTATACTGTTTTATTGCATAGTTTGTTGTAATTGACCTTGAATCTCCACAAGAAAGGTAAAATAGTGTAAATAAACAGCTAAGTAAATAGTATTTTCTGTGCTAGTTTTTCTATTTGTTTTCATTATAGTATTTTATCCCATTTTTACAGCATTCTATATACTATATGCCATCTATTTATTTTAAATATTTATCTAGCTCTTTTCTGTCACACATTCAAAGCCAGTTATATATGAATGTACAGACTACAAAAAAAATTGCAAATACACATATACAGATAATGCCAATCAATCTTTATTTTTTAAAAAGTCCTAGTCCAACATAAAACATAACAGAATTCTTATTCTCAAGAGATCAAAGGTAAAAAATAGCCCACACATTACTAACAATATTACACAAAATTAAAATACAATATCAGCATTGCATCACGATTTTTATACCTTCTTTAACTGGTGGATTTTGTAAGCTGCCACAAAAAATTAACGCTACAGAGGTAGCTTGCCATTGCCTGCCTCTGCAACTCTGGTGTTCATTGGGGGTCTCCCATCCAGTTACTAACCTAGGCTGACCCTGCTTAGTTTCTGATATCTGACAAGCTCAGGCTTACCTGGACTATACAGGTCAGGGTAAGAGCTTTATTACATTTGTGCATTATCTGCCATTGTAGTGTAGTGGTCAGAGTGTTGGACTAGGATCTGAGAGAACCAGGTTTAAACCTGAACTCTGCCATCAAATCTCCCTGGGGGAACTTTGGCCATTAACATACTTTCAGCTTAATCTACTTCGCAAGATTGTTGTGAGATGCAGGAAGAGAATTATGTGAGTCATTTTAGGCCCCCATCGGAGAGAAAGATGGGGTATAAATGAAATAAATAAATATGCAAATATTGTTATTTTGGTTGGGCAAAAAGATGACTAGAATTTTCTGCCTGACCTTAAAAAATGATAACAGAAACTTCAGCTTCCAAGTGGAACCAAAGTAGTCACAAACTTTCCTCCCATCTCTATTCAATAACTTCTATTTATCTCTACTTCATGTCAAATGTAGAACACCTACTATCTAGTCAACAATCTAGCATAGCTTGTCAGTTTTATGATCCATGGATATATGAAACAGAAGCCTCTACAAAGGTGATTCTGAAGGGACTGAACAGAAGAGACAAACCTGAGCCAACAACCAGATATTTCATACGGCAGGCTGAGTGTAACAAACCCCTTATCAGCTGGTCTAATCTTGTATAGCATAATCAGATTGTGCTCCCAGAGGTAATTTTGAGTAGCTATTATAGTGTTCAAACCTGTTTTACTCTCTGCTCTGAAACTTATTGAATATGACCACATTGGTTTGATAGTAATATATAAGAACTAGTACACTCGGCTACTAATGCTAACCATTACAACCATTGCAGAGGATGTAGCAATTGGAGTTACACTGAATTTTCACTGAAAAGTTTTTGAGACAAAAGGAGAAAATACCCTAAACCCAGCCGAAGAGGAAGCTTTCGTCTTGTTCTGGGCAATAGTATTTCACATCTGTTGCTTCCCTTCTCTGGCTGCCCCTGTATTTTTGCCTGGCTGTCTTCTTCCCCACCAATCCCAGCCAATCAGGCATCCTATTACTGAACATGTCACGATCAGCACCTTGTAGTCAGTTAGATTTGGTTAAATGGTGATAACATTTGAGGACATTAGTTGGGCTCAGTTGAAAGGGATAAGGGAAGAGGTACTTTCCCATTTTATGTACATATGTGCTGTCAAGTTGCAACCGACTTATGGTGACCCCATCAAGGGGCTTTCAAGGCAAATGAGGACCAGAGGTGTTTTTCCATTGTCTTCCTTGCCAGAGCAACCCCATCTTCCATGGTGGTCTCCCGTCCAAGTACTGACAAGGGTCAACCCTTCTTAGCTTCTGAGATCTGACAAGATTGGATTACCCCATGCCACTTTCCCACCAGGGAGTATATCAGATGCATAGTTTCAGTGAAACTCATATTCAGGTGCACATCTGATGGTCCATCCATATCCATGTTGATTGGAACTTCAGCTGAGGATGGTGAATGGACACTTGTCTTTGAACCCTGTCTTTGCTACAATCGATTGTTGTCAATCAGTCACTTAGAGAATGGTGAATGTCCATGGTCCTCCTGACATTTACTGTGGTAGTTGATGACATGGTTGCTTGCTTGAAAGCCAAAAATCTGTTATATGTCCTGATAGATGTCCAGATGTGTCAGAGTGGATAGATAAGATGTATGAATATGCATCAATGGCCAATTTAACTATGTATCTACATAACAGACAGATAGCCGAATTTTGGGGGAAATGGAAGGATTTCTTTGACTACTTAGGCAGAAATCAACATTGATTAAGGTAACAGTATAAAGGCAAGAAGATAAAACATAGGAAATCAAAAAAAAAGTTGATATTATAGTTTGGTGGTGGAACTCGGTGGTGGAACTCAGGACTGCACAATGACATCACTTTGGGTCAGCTGGAACAAGGGGGAGGTTTTTAAAGTTTAAATCACCCTCTGCGAAAATGGCCACATGGCCCCACCCCCACCCCCCGATCTCCAGACAGAGGAGAGTTGAGATTGCCCTCTTGATTGCCTTCTGTGCCAGCTGCATAGAGGGCAATCTCAACTCTCCCTCTGTCTGGAGATCAGGGGGCGGGGCAACCGGCTATGTGATCATTTTCAAGAGGTGCCAGAACTCCGTTCCAGCTGAAAAAAAGCCCTGACTATGCTCCTCTTGATGTGATGGTCACCATATTATGTGAATTGGATATTGTGCATGTTTCCCAGATTCACCATGCTTGAATGGAACCTAGGGATGCTACAATCTTTGCTATGAATGAGTTTGCCAGATGAATTTACCACAATCTGTTCCCAGGATTAGTTTGTTGGAGCAGCAGATGTCCCAAACTCCTTCTGAACTGGTCAGCAGCACCTCTGTGGTACCCCTTTTTTAACTTAATAGTCATACCAGTTGCTTGACCTCCCTTATTCCCCATTTTAGTCGAGCACAGTTCCCCATCTTCCATCCCCATGCATATAAAGAAATCAGAATGAATCATTCCAAAAAACAGTGACCCAAACTACATCACTGGTAGAGGGAGGAAGGGACAAAGAAAATAGATCTCCACTCTGTAGAAGACTGAAATGATAGAGTGCATGAATTTGGTACCCAAACACATTTTTGGGGGGTACTCAGGAGCTCAGACATTCCAGTTCATTCATTCATTCATTCATTCATTCATTCATTCATTCATTCATTCATTCATTCATTCATTCATTCATTCATTCATTCATTCATTCATTTATAGTCTGCCTTTCTCACTGAGACTCAAGGTGGATTACACAGTATGAGATTAGTACCATCAGTATCAAGGACATTTTCATACAGTGTCAAGGACATTTCCATAAACAATGTCATAGGGTTTTACAAAGATACAGCATTAGCAAGGATCCAATACAAAGAATTGCTGAAACAGAACAGAATCAATTCTAGGACTGACATGAGATGACATGAAGCACGGATAGTATATATGAGTACATATTCAAAGCAACAGATAATATGTAAGGCAACATAATGGTGAAGTCTATGGTCCCTAACTCATGAGTGAAGCATCTGAGATCCCATCTCTACAATATTTCCCTTCTATCTGAGTAAAAAGCCTTTTCGAATAATTTGGTTTTGCATCATTTGCGGAAAGCCAGGAGAGTGGTTGCTCGCCTGACCTCCTCAGGCAGGCCATTCCACAGGGTAGGGGCCACCACAGAGAAAGCCCCTTTTGAGGGTACATATGAACATGTACCAAAGCTGGAAAATATGTGAATTGTGCTGTTCACAAAAAAATGGCAGCTATATGAATCAGAAGGATCATGGATAATCCACTTTCCCATTATGCAATGGAGAAGCACCAAAATCGTAATGAGATAACACAGTTGTTTTTGTGAAAATTGTTTCTATAAGATTATCCTTTTTGGGATTTCTAAGGTGCTGCAGTCCTAGGAAAGGCACTCTTTAGACCCATTAAAACTACATATTAATTGAAGTCCTATTAATGAGCAACTTGGACTTGCCTTATTTCCCCCGAATTCTACCCTCTCAGTACTATAATACACACTTTTTATTACAGAAAGTTAGAGAGATATAAAATCCCTGGTGTGCCTGTTTCTAAGCTTTGGGGGAGGAAGTCTGGAATTTCATACTTTTATCTGAATTGCACAGCTGGCTTGTATCATTCACAGACATCCAGCTTGGGAAACAACAGTAGTCAACAAAAGCACTTATCCTGGCGCTTTGTCCGTAAGTGAGTTATTTGGAGGGAGGATTACATATCAGTAAACCAAGGTTTAGGACGGTTTAATTTTACAAACTAAATGTGTTGGGTCCCAAAGTCAAATTTTTAATACTAGGTAGTCTGTCATAGCTTTAATATGAGGTGGTCTGTCATAACTTTAAATGCTTCATTGATATTTTTTGGTGTAAATTTCAGGTATCTGCCATATTATTGCACCACAGGAATGATTTGGGATCATTCAAGGACACATAAGATTCTTTCCTGAAGCTATGGGCTCCTGACTATTTCTTTTTCTAGATGGACCAAAAACACACAAAAATTCCCGCCAAAAAGTCCTTGCCTATCCCGTTGGTTGCCATTGAAGCCAACCAGATGTCCCAATAACGTATGATGGGTGTATGTAAATGTGTGAACATATGGTCTCTGTCCAACCAGATTTATTTCTTTATTTATTTATACATTCCTCACCTTTTCTACACAATAGGGAGCCAAAACGGTTTTTAGTGTTGTTTCCCCTCCCCTTCACTGGGCCTTCACACAACAACCCTTTGAAGTAGAATAGCCTGAGAGAGAATAACTAATCCACGGTCACCCAGCAAGATTCTGTGGCAGAGTGGAGATTCGAACCTGGGTCTCCCCATTATACCACACTGGTTTTCTGGAGGAGGCTTTCTGGAGGTTTTCTGAAGGAGGTTTTCTGAGGACATGAAAAAGATGAGTTGACACTGCTTATCTGTTGCATTTTCAGCAGTGCTGAAAAAGTCTCCTCATTGGAGCAATTTTTCAGCACTCTGAAAATGTCCTCTGCTTCACTTCCTAACATAACTTTATTTATTTATTATTAATGTTATTAACATAACATTATTTATTTATTTATTCATTTATTTATATCCTACCTTCTGGCTGATTCATCCCCAAGGTGGCTTATATCATTCATCTAAATCAATAGGAAAATATCTCAAGTATATCGATGCAAAATAGCAACAGATTGGCAATTTAAACAGCAAATCTTAAACATCATTTCTACAGTCAGTACTGTGCAAAGCTCAAGGGAACAAAAAAAAAATGTTTGCATCTGGAAGACTGCAGGTCAGATATATGATGAATATGCCTGGGGAGAGAGTTCCACAACTGTGGTGCCATTACAGAGAAGATCCTGTCCTTAAATGTATTGGGATATTATTCCTATTCATTTCCCAATTGTAGGGAAGAAGGAAGAAGCTGCAGCCAAAAGAAAAGAAAAGAAAAGAAGAAAAGAAAAGAAAAGAAAAGAAAAGAAAAGAAAAGAAAAGAAAAAAGAAAAGAAAAGAAAAGAAAAGAAAAGAAAAGAAAAGTAAAGAAGAAAAGAAAACAGAAAAGAAAAGAAAAGAAAAGAAAAGAAAAGAAAAGAAAAGAAAAGAAAAGAAAAGAAAAGAAAAGAAAAAAAGAATTCCAGACAATCAGCCTACTCACAAAAGATATGAGAGGAGGAAGTTTCTTCTTCAATACAATTTTAATTCTAAAATAAAAATCTGAAATAAAAATAAAATATAAAACAGAGACAAAACTCTAAAACTGGTGAATATTCCAAATCAGCCTACTTCCAACTAGCATAAGCACCAAAATACCTGAAAATAGCTTTCCTCTGATGAAAATAATGTTGTTCCCTGATGCCCAGTATTTGGAACAGCATTTTACAATGAAGGAAAACTTCCAGTGAAAGAAAGACCCTCCTGTTACAGAAAGAATCCTTGCAGTCTAATGCAGCGTAGATTTACCTGGAGGTTTGACCAAATAGGATTCTCTAAAAGGGCTGCCTTAACGGAAATGGACCAAAATTATTTGAACATAGCCACTATTAAATCACCCCCTTTAATACCACCATTAAAATGTTTTTTTCTTGATCAGGAAAGAAAGCACATATGTATTTTCTGTCTGCTGATTTCCTCCCCCCCCCCTGGCCTTTGGAGTTTCTGAAACTCTCCCTATTGATTCGTAACCTTTTGGGGGAACAATATCTTAATTCACCATCCTTTCTGATCACTTAGGGTTTTTTTTCCCTTCCAGGCCGGGGTAACACAGCATGCCACATGTTTTCCTAACAAATTGCATTCGGACACTTTCCGACACTTTCATTATTTTAACTGGGGTAATAATTAGTCACTGTCACAGGAGGGAGTTGGGTTGAGCAAATCAGAATAAATTTACCTTGCTGTAGCAGGAGCCGCAAATGAAGCAATAAATTAGACATAGCAAATTTTTTACGGACTTAGGAGATCCCCCAGTTCAGGAATTGCTACCTGGAATGTAAGAAAGGAGGCCAGGAATGCCATCCTATTTCTGAAAGGAGAGCAGATAGAAAACTGGAAGATTTTTACAGGAGCAGCTATCCCATAGGTTCAAAAACATGGAAAAATAAAAGGGAAATATCCAATGATGCTATTATAGAATATTCTGATCTTCTGAAATAGACCCTTAAATGTCTTCCTGGCTTTTTCCCCCTGCAGACATACTATCTAAAATGCAATATTTATGTATATATTTCTGTTACACAATTCAGCACATTCCCCAAGCTATCTCTGAACAAGATTGGAAGTTAAAACCACAACCTAGCCTATGATAAAGTGCAAAACATCAGAACTGCCGGGCAGAACATGTGTATTAAAATGGTTAAACAATGCAATCCTTAACATGTCTACTCAGAATCCCACTATTCTATTTAAAGCCTATTCAATAGGGACTGACTATAGGAAAGTGTTCTTGGGATGGCACTGCAATCCTATGCACATGTTCTCAGGAGTCAGCCCTATTGAACTTAATAGGACTTCCTTCCTAGTAAACATGCATAGGATTGCAAGATAGCAGTATCTGTCACATCTCTGAGCATTTTGCACAAAAAACCTTAGCAAAAATAATGCTGTAAGAACCGCACTGTGCTCCACTTATCAATTAAAGTATCCCTTCTCAGACTTTATTTTAAAAAATTAGAACAACTAAAAAAAACCCCTTGAGGATCTATTTTGAAGATCTATTTCTGTAACAGTTACTCCTTCTGTGGCAAAGAGGTGTGTGTTATTTAGTTCTCTTTTATCTCCATTTGTTTTTTCCACAAGGTACTTTCATCTAAGAGACATAATAGTTTTAAACCATGGTTTATTTTAAATCCCTTAACTTTAATGTCTCCCCTAAAACCTGTACCTTCATCTAGTTTATAGCAAGAGATCCACGAGCAAGGCAACTTAAAATGTTGGTAAACCATTCCACACTATTGTTTGAATGACATTTCAACTGGGGAGGGGAAAAAGTCACAGATAAAGTGCATGCAAAGTGAACTGTTACATCCTGAAGGCAACATGCCGGGGTAGGGGGGTGGGGGGGACTGCTGGGGAAAAATTAAATGGCCGCCGTGTTCCTTATTAAAATGAAATGCATCTCTTAGGGAGGTCTTCAGGGTTCAGTGTCCCCCCTTTGCCCTCCCTTCTATCTGCGCTGTTTTGTACAGATTAAATACCCAGGATATCTCTCAGATGTAAAGCGGCATCGAACGTGAAGCCACTGCAGTGGCTCGTAAAACCGATTGAAGTCAGTCAGATGTTCCCGTCTGAGCAACACGAAGCTCATTGTCTTTGGGCCGTCGCAGTGAAGCATGGCGGGCTGGCTTTGAAAACCTGATTAAAACAATCTGCTGAAAGTAAAGAAAGTCATCACGGCACGGCGATGGCCTTCAGCAGACTGGAAAGGTTTGCTAGGGGTCTTGTTCCAAGAAAGAAAGAAAGAAAGAAAGAAAGAAAGAAAGAAAGAAAGAAAGAAAGAAAGAAAGAAAGAAAGAAAGAAAGAAAGAAAGAAAGAAAGAAAGAAAGAAAGAAAGAAAGAAAGAAAGAAAAAGAAAACGGCTAAGCTAGTTCTCAGCCTATAGTCTAATAAACAGGTAGAATTGTATGGAAACTTACTATCTAAACACTGCCAAGGCCTGAAATATGAAGCTATTCTGGGGAAGTTTGGACTTAGCAATTGTCCGGGCCTCATAAAACTCCAAGTGCAGAGGCTTGCCAAAGGCCAGATGATACACTGTTAGTACTTTGGGCACTTCAAATACTTGTAAGGCATCAGAGTAGGGTTACCACTTGCCTGTGGGCAGTGGGAGACTTCCTGCCCCCCTCTACCTCTGTCCCCCACAGCTCAGCTGGGCAGCATGAGGAAAATGATGAGCAAAGTGGGGAGAAGGTGATCAGCAACCCCAGGGTGATGAAGCTACTTCCAACATGATCCAGAAGTGATGTTATCATGTTGGGTGGCACTCTAGTATTCACCAAAAACTCTGTGGTTAAACCGTAGAGTTGAAGGCAAGTGCTAGAGTGTCAGATCTGGTGTGATGATGTCACTTGCAGGTCATTCCGGAAGTGGAATCATCTCACTAGCAATGCCAGTCCCTGACTCCCCTATCTCCCAAGAGTTGCCATGCCTGGCAACCCGACATCAGAGATATCAAATCGGGAACTCTTGGGCAGGACTTGTGCACCTGAAACTCTGGGGACTTGGGATGCTTGCTGACAAAGGATCCTGTGGGCTTGCTCTGTGCTCAGCTGTAACAAAGGGCCATTGCTGCACCATTATGCTATGTGCTTGGCAAGAATCAGGTGACCGAAGGGCCAATAGGATTCCCTCTCATCCTCAAAAGCATCTGATTCTAGTCTGGATTTTCAGGCTAAGCAACTTATTTCACAAGTGCAAACTAAGCAGCTCTGGAACTACCTATCCATGTTTTCTATCTTGTACACACTAGCTTACAACCAGAGGTAGATGGGACATAACTCAGTGATTTTCATGTAGATGATCCAAAAAACAGTCCTTGTTTTCTCTGCTTGAAAGAGGACATGTATCAGAGAGACCCAGATTCAAACTCCCATTCCACCATGGGACCTCACCAGGTAAGGATGCCAGGCCAATCTAACATTGGTGTTGTTACCAACAGCCCTGCATCATCTCAAGGTACAACCCAGAAGTGTCAATATGTAGCTCTAGGAATATCTGGAAACTCTATGATAAAACCGTAGGTTGCACCCAGAAGTGATGTAGCGAAGTTAACAACATTACTATTTTATTTTATTTTTCCTCCGCACCTGCTCAAGTAATACGTTTTGCTGGCAGGAAACCTATTCTTAGGCCATTGTGGACAGGTTACTCTTGGCCTCATAAGGTTGTTGTAGTGAGGAGAAAAAGGAGGAGGGAAGAACAATGCTGTTGGTTGCTTTAGTTCCCCATTGGGGAGAAAAGCTGGGTATAAAAACATGAATAAATACAACTAATATGCTAGAGATGATACTTCTCTGCTAGACGGACCATTGGCGATCCAGCTCAGCGTAAAGGAATCTCTTTTTGTTGCATTCATTAGCAATGTAAACTACGGACTGTCATGTTGACAAAGCCTCCATTGTCATCCCCCCCTGCCCTCGCCCCAGCCATGATGTATTTGAGCCTTCTTTGTTCAGGAAATGACCATATTGCCAAACACAAGTGCATTTCTACCTTTTAATGAATAAGGAAGGTTATTTTATGGCATGTTCTTGAAATGATGTTTGTTTTTTAGTTTTCTGGAGGAAGAAGATGCTTATATGTGTTTCATAGCCAACGACAGAGAAAGGTCATGTTGGGTGACACTCTAGTATTCACCAAAAACTCTATGATTAAACCATAGAGTTGAAGGCAAGTGCTAGAGTGTCAGATCTGGTGTGATGATGTCTGAATGGGGATGCTTATATGTGTTTCATAGCCAACGAGAGAGAAAGGTCTATCGAAGCCTGTCATTTCATTGCAGCTCAAGTAAAAGAATCCCTGGGGAAAAAATGGTCTTGCTACCAAATTGCAATCATAAAGGCATTGGCTTTAGACTTTGTGAATCGCTTCAGATGGTGAACTTCTGGGTAATATATAACATAAAGAGTTTAATTGAATCAGCCTGCTGGGTTTTTGCCCAGGAAAAAAAGTGGGAATTTAACTGCTGAAACAGCTTCGGCTGCCAACAACGCCAGTCAGCACTCCTCAGATTGGATTGTAAATAATCTTATTTTAGGCTATGCAGTGGGATAGGAAAGGCTTTGCTGTAAACTTGCTGGCAAAAGTAATTAAATAATTCCAGCATGTATTAAAGCACATTTTTTTTAAAAAAAGAAAAAAAATCAGAGACTCAGTCAAAAGAAACATTTAGGAAGGATTTTTCTGGAATGAAGAGGAAGAGCTAAATTCTTCTGAATCTACTTTGTCACAGTCCAGAAGACTTTCTCTTGTAGTCAAGGCTTTAATTATCCTCTTCCCTATATTAGAAGAAAGAACGGGCCAATCTTTCCCTTCTTAGGTATTCATTTATTTATACATGCATTTGTATTGTTTCTTTTATGGCAGGATATACAAAATCAAAAAAAAAAATCCAAGGGCCGTAAAATCTACAAAAGAAAAGCCAATAAAGTCACATAAAAGACAATCTAAAAACAATAAAAGTAGATGGCAGACTAAATAAATAAGATCCTATCTTAATCTGGGCCGTTTCCAGACGGCTTACCTGGCTCCGGAACGTTGTGCCACCTTGTGGGGAAAACGCGAAATATTGCGTTTTCTCGCGCGAGTTTTGCGCGACGTCATGCGTCATACTGTTTTTTTTCCATTCCTGTGCCACTTGCTGCTGCCACTGTGGCAGGGGTGCTTTTTGTACCCCTGTTTGAAATCAGCCTTCAAGTCTTTAACATCAAAGACAGGGATCCTGGGAGACCCTGTCTAGGAACCAAGTTCTACCTGGCATTATTAGATCAGAGCAGGTAGCCATGTTAGTCTGTCTGGAGCAGTAGAAAACAGCAAGAATCCAGTAGCACCTATAAGACTAACACAAATTTGTGGTAATGTATGAGCTTTTGTGAGTCACAGCTCACTTCTTCAGATACCAAGAAGTGAAGAAGTGAGCTGTGATTCATGAAAGCTCAGAGTCTACCACAAATTTTGTTAGTCTTGTAGGTGCTATTGGACCCTTGCTCTTTTCTACTGACATTGTTAGATTTGTTTAAAGATCTACAAGAACAAGGCCATGCCCATAGGAATTAACAAACTATTCTTGTGGGGTTAAGATTACCTACTTCCAAATGAGGGTTGGATTTCTCCTGGAATTACAACAAATGACCAGATACAGACAGCCGTTCTTGTGAAGAAATTGAAAGCTTCAGAGGGCACAGTCTGCAGCATCACATCTCTGTCAAACTCCACCCTCACTAGCCACTGGTCCCAAATCTCCAGGAATTTCCCATCTCAGACTTGGCAACTCAGTGCAGAGTCTATGCTGTTCCTGTCCCCCCGCTGACAAAAATGAACTGCACTGTCCTATAAGCGATGGCAAGAGGGTGAAATCAGCGCAGTGAAGTATGGATTTACTCACGGGCCAGTGTAGTGATACAGAACTCTGGTATGAACACACAAAGCTGCCTTATATCAAATCAGATCTTTGGTCTATTGAGGGCAATGCTTTCTTCTCCGACTGTCGGTGGCTCTTCAGGGTTTCAAATAGGGTGTTAAGATGTTACATTAGCATGACTTGTGCAATGCATTCGAAACTTATTTCTTAAGTGCATTTGAGTAATAAAGGTATCACTTTCCATTTCAGTGTCAAACACTCAGTTTACCAATTTTTGTTGATTTCGGGTTTCCCCAAAACGCAATATCTAGCAAGCTCGACATCAGCTTCCAAAGCTGCAGACATGTGTCTGCAATCAACTATGAACAGGTTTAACTTCCATTAAATTCCAAGGGTGGGGGGAAAACCCCATACGCAGCATTTATAATTAAATTATGGGTGTACAGCACTTGCAAAAATAGCTTCATATGTAGATTTATGGAATTATTTTACTGAAAAAGACTTGTGTTACATATTTCAGTCCCTGGTGGCTACTAATGTTTTATTAAATACAGTGTAAATCCAGCTGTGACCAAGCAATAAAAACCTGCAAGGGGCAAAAAAGAAAAAAAAAGTGTGTTTTATATTTTAGTTTCTGTACATGGCTCCGCCGTTGCCTAAATATTGCTTATAAACCAAATCTATGCACATTGATGCTGCTGTATAATATAAGCTTTGCATGATGATTAAAAACACAGGGCAAAGTTTGGTGCCACTTACAAAAATAAATCCCTAATTCTGCTTCTGGCACCACAAAGCAAACCTCAAGCTAAGCTATTAGATAAATACTTTGAATGCAGTTTAATAAAATATACACGGTCCCGATGCATTGCAAGCAATGTTGAATTTCATTACAGATGTCAGGAGTCCGGTGATGTGACTTTGTGGACAGATATTAAGCCTGGGTAATTAGCTTTGGAAGTAAATCCCATTTGTTTTTGTGGGGGGGGAGCAGTTAAAATAATATTTTGATTTAGTGAAATATGCATTTTCCACTCTTGTGGTCCCGCCACCATTTGGATGGTTTACTTTACATAAAATTAGACCTCGATAAACCGCCAGCTCCATTTCGTGTCTAATGCAATTGCCCCTTCCGTGGAAAGAGGCCGCCTAATTGAGAACATCCATTGTATGCTATGCACGCCAATAAATAGTGATCATGAATGTGAATCAATATTGTGTTAGTACTGGGATTAAACTAGCTAGCTATTTTCTCTTTCCACCTCCTTCTACTTTTTGCTTTGGTAAAGAGATGAATATGTGTAAATAAAATGAGTGTTGGTTTGAAACTGTGTCTAGGGAATAGGGTTTGTACTCCCCTGTTGAAAACTTGGGAGGGTTAATGCCTCGCCTGCCGGCAACAATAAAGCCCAGCCTGGTGCTGAGAGGAAGCTGGAAAACTATGTTTTTCCCTCACGCCAGGTTCAGTTGCAAAAGTGAAAGGTTAGCCTCCACAAAACTTTCTGTTGATAGAAATTAGAGGACAATTTATAAGACTCCCAAGAAGTTAATTTATCTCGATGGTCTCATTTATCCTTGGACCCACCTGATATTGGTGTAGTGGTAAAGAGCAGCAGGACTCTAATCTGGAGAACTGGGCTTGATTCCCCACTTGAAGCCAGCTGAGTGGCCTTGGGTCAGTCACAGCTCTTTCAGAGCTCTCTCAACCCCACCCACCTCACAGGGTGATTGTTGTGAGGATAATAATAATATACTTTGTAAACTGCTCTGAGTGGGTGCTAAGTTGTCCTGAAGGGTGGTATATAAATTGAATGTTGTTGTTATTGTAACAGTTAAGTGAACTATTGACTATATTTAATAGGAAGCCCAAATCAGGCATGCCTCCATTTCAGATGCAAATACTTAGTTCACTGTATTATGAAGAAGAAGTGGGCATGAACTGGAATACGAACCAAAAAAACCCACGAACCAGCCCGGTTCGTGGTTTGCGAATGAGTGTTTCATGGAAATTCATTTCCATGAACTTCCATGAACTGGTCTACTGGTTAGTTTGGTTCATAAACACTAATGCTGTTTTCCCTGCCACTGCAAAGCGGCAAGGAAAGGGGCATTTAAACCTCACAAACCACGAACTAGTTCGTGAACTCACCCCTGGTTCATGGAGTTCGTGGCTTGTTGTTTGTGAAAACGCCACAAACCACAGGGTTCAGTTTTTTTCGTGGTTCGTGCCCATGTCTATTATAAAGTGATAAAAGAATTTTGAGAGAAATGTAGGCCTTAGGGATGTGTCTTAACCCGAATCTTATCCATATGCTCCCTGTTCGTTAACTTCGGAAGGGTAATTAATCCAGTTGAGACTACCTCCAGCATGGGGTAGCAGACCCAGAGTCGAACCCTCATTCTACCATCATAGATCCAGAGGAGTTAGCCATGTTAGTCTGTGGTAGCAAAATAGAAAAGAGTTCAGTAGCACCTTTAAGACTAACCAACTTTACTGTAGCATAAGCTTTCGAGAATCACAGCTCTCTTCATCATGTATCTGACTAAGAGAACTGTGATTCTCAAAAGCTTATGCTACAGTAAAGTTGGTTAATCTTAAAGGTGCTACTGGACTCTTTTCTATTTCATTCTACCATGGAAGCTTACTGTGTGACATTAGGCCAGACACACACTCTCAGATTAACCTACCTCACAGGGTTATTGTTGTTGTGGAGATAAAATGAATGATGATTTTGGATCCTCACTGGGTATGTCAGTGGGGTATAGGGTTGCCAGGTCCAGGCTGGGAAATTCCTGGAGATTTTGGGGGTGGAGTCTGGAGAGGGAGGGGTTTGGGGATGGGAGGGGCCTCAGAATGACTTCACCCTCCGAAACAGCCATTTTCTCCAGGTGAACTGATCTCTGTCACCTGGATATCAGTTATAATTCCAGGAGATCTCCAGCCACCACCTGGAGGCTGGCAAACCTAGTGGTGTGTGTGTGTGTGTGTGTGTGTGTGTGTGTGTGTGTGTGTGTGTGCGCGTGTGCATAAAGGAGCTAACAGAGTTATCTGATCTCATGGGAAATCCTTAAATGGTGCCTCCAAAACAAAAATGGCAGCACATGACACTCAAGAGTTTGACAATTACCCAAATTGCAAATAGGAATTAGAAGCAAAGCTAGCAATTAAAAAGATATCCATGGGCTTATTCTTGACTAATTGTGCATATGTTGGGTTTGCTCAGCAAGGCATGCACTATGAAGTCCCTGGTACAATTTTTTAATGTTAGTAAATGTGCTAGGGCCCTTCAAATAGACTTGGCCCTTTAGATGCCAGTGCACTCAGTTCTGTAAGATCATACCTTAATAGTTTGGCGTACTTCCAATTATTACGATATGTTTTTGCAGCACAGAGAATAGCAATGGACATTTGAGATCGATATTGTGGTTTGCAGTCCAAATGATGACCTTACTGATGGATTATGGCATTATACTATTTTGTCATGGCTGGTCCCCAAAATTCCTGGGAATTGTAGTGAAAAAAAAAAACACCTCTATTAGAAATCTAGAACTACTTTCCCCAGGGTTCCGTAAGAAGAAGGAACAACTGTTAAAACACTGTAAGCCTGATGGGCGGTACACCCTATTTTGATAGGTGCTGGTTCGAATTCACTTTGAAGTTGTCGCAGGAAACATGGTTCAAACTAACAGTGAATTAAAGACTTTCTGTGTGCTCCCTTTCTGCCCACCCCCACATAGAGTCTTCTTTCTCTATCCCCCCCCTTTCCTCTCTAGGGCCCCTGGTTAAATATTTCCCCCAAACTGAGCTCATAAGCAGCCCACACCTGTGTTATTTTGAGTGTGCACATTTGACTGAGAAAGCTTGTCTTTTTGAAAATGGTTGCTTAAGAAGCTAGGGATTCTGTTTCCGCTGTCTAATCCATCGTGCTGTGAACTAGGTCTAGTGGTGTAGATTGTTGCAGTTTCTGGGAGCTGGTGTCCTCAATTTTAATTTAGCTTTAACTTTGTTTTTAAATCCATTGTTGAAAAAGGGTGATGCTCTGTTTTCAGATGAAATCTTAGGATTTCAAGCATGCTTTAAAAAAAGAAGAAGAAGCAATTTGACTATACTTCCTCCAGAACAATACACACAGAGGGTTAGGTCCCATGAAACACTTCCACTAGGAATCTCAGGTCCCTGGTGGGGGTGGGAAATTCCACCCTCCCACTCTCTGCCCCATGCTACCACTCACCTGGCCGGCGGGGGGAAAGGCAGGTGAACAGTCCTCTGGGTGCACTTCCGGGGTGGCATAACGACGTCAATCCCGGGAGTGATGTCGTTGCACCACCTGAGAGCACTCTCACCCTTTGGGGCCCGTTTGGGGGCCAAAATATGCCACTGTGAAGTGTGTGCATGCTACCAGGCCTATGGGATGACATCACTTCCTGGAAGCGACTAAAAGCTGAGTGCCAGCTCCCAACCTACCCTCCCAGTCCCAGCAACCCTAACTTACACTCTTGAGTAAGAGAAAGTACAAGAAAGGCACCACAAGGAGCCTTGGCTGTAAGTCAATTTGACTATACTCTGACTTCATTTCCACTTGTGCAAGAAACAGTGCAAGGTATATTTCAGAACTACCAACCATGCCTAGGCTTTCCAGCAGGAAGGATATACACAAAGATATAGAGGGGCCACAATGCTGGCTGTTCATCAGGTCACTTTTGGTAAAAAATAAAAAGAGAGAAGTGACTTAGGCAACTCTAGGAAATAGTGGAAATTCTATGATAAAACCATAAGAGTTTCTGTTGATTCCTAGAGCTACTCTATGTCACTTCTGGGTTTTTACTCAAAGTGAAATGATTCCACACATGATGCTTCGGGATTTAATTTTTTTTTCTCCTGCCACCACTCAGAGCAGCAGCGGGCAACGGGAATGGGAATGGAACCCCTACCCCTGCCCAGGATAACGACCTTGGCCATTTCCACACTGCTTACCTGAAGCTGGGCCATGGTGCAACGTTGCGGATCATGCCGGGGAAAACGCGAAATCCAGCTGAAATCCAGCTGAGAAAACACGATATTTTGCGTTTTCCCCGGCATGATCCGCAACATTGCGCCATGGCCCGGCTTCACGTAAGCCGTGTGGAAACGGCCCTTCTTTGATCAAATCACATTAGCCTTCTAAACCAGAATTAATGACTGCCTCGAGCAGCCTTTTGATTTTCATTCACAGCAACGCTAATCGGAAATGAAAAACTGGCACTTGACCTTACTGCAGTGTAAAATTTCTGTTCTGTTATTGTATTGTAGGATCCAAGCCATTTACATATTCTTAGGTACCCCGTGCCTAAACTTCTCCTGGGACATGTAAATTGGAAGATGTTCTAATGCAGGTTATGAATTCTGGATTCACAACATTATTCTGTTCAGTCCATATTATCCAGACAGAGGCCTGAGCAACCCCAGAGGAATCTAGGCTAGGAGGGCAGGCTCTGAACCCTGCTGTTGGAGCTGTGGATTTCAGCTGGATTCAGGAAATGGAGGCAGAACTGAAAGGTGGTCAAGATAGCACTTTGAGTTGGAGATGCCACAGGTGGAAAGGCCAGCTCAGTTGACTGGACAGTGAGACCAATGGCATTTTGACCACAGTCTTGTGCAGAGACTCACTCCTCTTCCTGACCAGAAGGAGAATGAATGAATGTGCTAGTTCTTCTGGCCCTTTCTTACATGCTCAGGGTAATACCAATCACCACTTCGGGATCAGGAAGCAATTTTCCACAGGCCAGTTCGTCTAGGGATCCTGACAGTGTTTTGCCATCTTCTGGGCATGCAGCAAGGGTCACTGGGTGTATGTGGAGGAAGGGGAGATAGTTGTGAATTTCCTGCATTGTGCAGGAGGTTGGACTAGATGACCCTGGATGTCCCTTCCAACCCTACAATTCTATGATTCTAGGGGCCAAGCTACAAGTGACGAATGACACTTGAACGGCAAGTGGATTGAGTGGAGGGCAAGTGAACAGAGAGAAATACACTTGCCATTCAAATGTCGTTTGTCACTTGTAGCTTGGCCCTATGTCTGTTGGAGTCTTTGTTCACATGGGGATTTTTTTCCATTTAAAATCGAACAGTTAGTGATTATTCAATTTTCAAAAGTAAGGCATTCACAAGTCAAAGATCTCTTGCTTGTAATGATTGTTTCCTCCTATGTCGATCACACCATATGTTTGCAATTGAAAAGCAACCGTGTTCCAAGTGGGTTTCCCCCTCCCCTTTTCTAGTGGTTGGTGGCATTCAGCATGGCAAATATCCGGGTAGCAATTTTTGGCACATGTTTACAATTTGCTGACTCGTTTAGCTCAAGCGTCCCTCTGTTTCATCAAGCGCAGCGGATTTACCATATGATATTTTGGCACCTGCACAGCTGACCAATCCGTGGTACCCATCATGTGGGTACATGCTCAGATTTCACTGGAACAAACTACAGTTCCCAGGCAGCAGTGCAAGAAGATGCCACGTATTTGTAATCTAATTTAGAACACTTTGTTAGCATGGACAGTTTCATTCTCAGATGTTCAGCCATGCAGAAAAGTCAGGGATCTAGAGAGATGAGCCATAGAGCTTCCTCAGCTCATCCTTGGAGGACTGAAACAACCCAGGAGTATAATGCTTTAGTAAATCACAATTCCCCCAAACCTTTGGGGTGGGTTGAGTGGAGGTGACAGAGGGTGGGATGACGTCAGAGACAGCTGTAGGAAAGCAAGGTGAGATTACAGATGTGCAAATCATTTGCAGCATAATTTAGAATCATTTGGAGCCTTCGAGAAACGGGAAAGCAAGATGAGAACCCAGATGTGCAAAGCGTTTGAGGCACAATTTAGAACAATTTTGAGCACTCGAGAAACGGGAAAATGCTGATTTAGGGGCCTTGTAAACTCTTGATAAACAACATACCTTTTCAGGTGTTTGGGGTTGATGTGTCCAGATGTGGATCAAATTTCTATTTGAACAGGGTTGGGAAATTCCTGGAGATTTTGGGGGTGGGGCCTGAAGAGGGTGGGGTTTGGGGAGGGGAGGGGCCTCCATGGGGTATAATTCCATAGAGTTCACCCTTTAAAGCAGCCATTTTCTCCACGGGAACTGGTTGGTCTCCGTTGCCTGGAGATCAGTTGTAATTCCGAGAGATCTCCTGCTATCACCTGGAGACTGCAAAGGCTAGCAGGGAGTGTGAGGTCCCTCCTTTTCAAATCCTATTGGATTTGCCTACGGTTTCTCTTCTTATCCACCATAATGCAATTATTACATTCTTATGTTTAAGTCAGACAGTAACTCTGCCATGAGCAAACCTTCTTGGTGATATTGTATTGATGTTTGGGGCAAATAACAGTGCCGTCCAAAGCAGATTTACACCCTTCTAGGCCCCTTGACTTCAATGGACTTAGAAGGTGGTAACTCTGCCTAGGATTGCAGTGTAAATGACTGATGTGATGGAGTTAAGGTTCCTGTTAAGTGTATCCTCTTTTCATTGAGAATAAACACTCCCACCCCCTATCCCCATCCTCTGAAAAAATAAAACCACTTTCATTGGCAGGGTGTCGCTGCTGGAGAACTGATTGAGGACAAACCTATTATTTTCCATGAGAAACAAAGTCCCGTGAGAAAGCCCGGTGCCTTGCTGTGGGAAATCACCAGGCGTGGCGGAACATCACATCCCGCGAGACTCAACAACTGGAAGACAAGGCAAGAAACTCTTATTTTTGTTTTGCTTTGTGGGAAAAAAATAACGAACAGCTTAAAAATATGCAGGGGAAAGAAAGTCAAGTTTTATCAAGTGACAGGGGTACGAATTCTTGATATATATTTTTAAAAAGACGCTATAGTTTTATGCCTAACAGCCTCTGATTCTGAGGATTTTCTATAACTTCCAGTTGTTCGTTTATGATCTTGAAACCATTTTTAAAATTGACTGAATCTTAACTACATTCCCTCTTCTCCGGCACCTCATCTTGTACGAGGTAGGTTTTACAGATGCCATCTTAAAAATCAATTCAGAGAACAGCCATAAACTTGAAAGCTTCCCATTTGAAGTGTATACGGCACAATGCAATTTTGTTTAATTTTAATTGACAGAGATGTCAGCCTAAGAGAATATTTGAGAATATTAGCCTGAACAGTAAACTCAAGTCTTGACACTTTTATGATATAATGATATAATTCTCTGGGGGAAAGACAGGGGGAAAAAACTCTCCACTGTCAGACTTTACACAAAAGCTGTACGTGTTTAACTTTTTCTTTAGCTGAAGAATGACAAATGTATTACTAATTATACAATTACTTTATTTCACAGAGTCAGTAATAAAAACCGTTGATGTATATTCAGTCCCAACCCTGGTTTCATAATAGATGGATTTAAAAAAAAAATTACAGTGACTTCCATTCCTGCTAAAAGAACGATCTAACAGAATTTAAGCTTGGGAGAGCTGCTGTAGCATAGTGGTTAAGTGGCTGGGTTGTGAATCAGCACTCTACTGGTTCGAATCCCACTGCTGCCATGAGCTCAGTAGGTGGCCTTGGGTAAGCCATGCCTTTCAGCCACAGCTTCCCACCGTATTGTGGGGCTAACAACAACACTAACTTGTTCACTGCACTGGGTGGGGCACTAGTCTGTCTGGAAGAGCAGTATATAAGTGCAATTATTATAATTATTGTTGTTGTTGTTGTTGTTATAAGCACACTAATTTTCTGAAATACACATTGGATTGAATCCAGCTTCCCCCTGCCCCCCGCTCAGAGTCACCAAAATTCTCCTGTTTATTACAGCACATGGTTTAGAGTTTCCAACTCCGAGTTGGAAGTTTCTGGAGTTTCTAGAGGCCTACCTGGGCCTGGATGATGGCAAACCTGCCCTGGTCCATACAGATCACACTATATAATCTTTTGGGTGGTCAAAGGGGACCCCTTCCTATCTTTTTCATCAGCAAAAAAGTTGGCTGGATCCAACCCAATGCCATGAGGTAAGACTGCCTCACAACAGCATCCCCATATCTCTTAGTCTAGAGCATTTTTATCTCACCTGTCTTCCCTGGAGTTCTGGGAAGCATAAAAAATCCTCCCCTCTCTCGTATCCTCACAACAACCCTATGAGTTAGGCCAAGCTGAGAGAGAATGATAGCGCCAAAGTCAGTCAGGGAGTTTCTCGGTGTAGTCATAATCTATCTGCCCAGGAAGCTGTGCTAATCCGATAGGCTCCATGCTTTATTTTTAATATGGTTGTACTCATATAGTTTTTTCCTCAAGGCAGCCTAGAGCAACATTCTCCCTTCCTCCATGTTCTCCTCCGAACAGCCACCCTGTGAGGTGGATGAGGCTGAAAGAGCATAACAGTCCCAATGTCACCCACCCAGCTTCCATGACAGAGTGGGGGATTCCAATCTGGTTCTCTTGGGTCATAGTCTGATATGCTAACCAGTGCACCACATGTGTGGGAGTATGCTGTGATTATTTACTAACAAAGCAAAGGCATTCTCTAAACCCTCAGTGGTGCTCTTGAATATTATCTCAACACACTTCTAGACACTACCAGAGAACATAAATCTCATACGTTGAAGTTGATGGGGGATAAGGACTAATATTCAGGGAGTCCCTTGCTGGAATTTCATTTTTGCTCTGAAAATTCTAGGTGGCAGGTCACCATCCACTTTCAACCTTCATGCCGACCTATCTTAACAACATCATTTGATTTACATACCGCCCTTAAGGACAACTTAATGCCCACTCAGAGTGGTTTACAAAGTGTGTTGTTAGGATTATCCCCACAACAATCACTCTGTGAGGTGAGTGGGGCTGAGAGAGCTCTGAAAGAGCTGTGACTGATCCAAGGTCACCCAGCTGGCTTCAAGTAGAGGAGTGGGGAATGAAACCTGGCTCTCCCAATTAGAGTCCTGCAGCTCTTAACCACTACACCAAACTGCCTCTCTTGGGTCTAAAGAAGTAATAATAATAGTAAGGTCAGAATTCCGCAAAGCACCTTTGTCTTCAAAACAAACAGCCAATCTTGCCTTCCTCCCCTTTATTTAGAGCTGAGGTGGTTTTGAAGAGCCCCAGAACATCACCTTTACAGGTGAAGGAAAACCCAATTTGAAACAGATGCCTCCGTCATAGGAAGACAATTGGCTCAGAACCCTCTAGCACTGTGTGAAACCTCATGTGAGTTAATATTTTGTGACCGGGCCCAGCCCTCATGGCAGCCATTTTGTTATGGTGCCTGCTATCTATAGTCAAAATGTCCCCAGGTTTCACAAGACTGAGGACCCTGAATTAGTCAATTCTAAAAGACTTTGAAAAAGGCCTATCAGCCTGCTTCTCCAGGGTCAGGAGGGGGAATTTCCTGCCCGGAACTCCCATTGGCCCCCACCACTCTGAGAAGGAAATACAATAGACTCACCAGCATCACAAGCACAGTGATGTCACTTCTGGGGAAAAAAACAAAAGTGATGGTGGTAACTCTAGGAATCTCCTAGAGTTTCCACATAGTTTCTGGTGAATCCTAGAGTTACCACTATCGCTTCTGGGTTTTTCCTGGAAATGTCATCACTGCACTCATGATGCCACCTCCCCCCAACTTATCCCCACCCCAACCCTTCCACCAGTTTCTAGGCTCAAGTCTCAGGTTGCCAGGTCCCTTGAGTTCCCCAGTGGGAGATTGGGAGCCTGGCATGTACCTTGCTGAGTTCCTCGGGTTCCTCCTTGCTAGGTTCCTCCTGACCTGCATGATGATGTCACTTCCTGTAAGTGACATCATCATTTGGGTCAAAAGGCAGCCCCGCAGTCAAAGGGTGCTCTCCGTGCTCCCTAGGGGCTGAATGGCCTGCTGCGGGGCACTATTTGGCCCAAAACAGGTCCGCTGTGGGGCGCAATTTGGGCTGCTGTGGGCACAGGAGTATGCCACACTGCCTGAGGGCACACCGTGCCAACTGGGGGTGCATCATGCCAACTGGAGGTGCACCACACTGCCCAGAGGTGTGCCACGTTGCCCAGGGGGGCACCCTGGGGAGCCCACCCCCTGCCAGCCAAGTACGTGGGTGTGGGGGGGGGAAGAGGGGAGCAGGGGATCCCCTGCCCTGGGTGGGAAAATGACACCCCTACTGGCTAACCTAGTGTGAAAACAGGATCTACATTGCCTATCCTTAATATTTGTATCATTAGCAAAGGTGCGTTGTGAAGTTCAAACGTGAGCCAGTATGTCGTAATGGTTAGAATGATGGACTATGATCAAGAAGACCAAGGTTTGAATCCTCGCTCTGACACAGAAGTTTGTTGGGTGACCCTGGGGTAATGATTGCAGATCTCCAGGTGGGGCCTAGAGATCTTCCAGGAGTGCAACTGATCTCCTGATTACAGAGATCAGTTCCTCTAGAGAAAACGGATGCTTTGGGTGGTGGAATCTATGGCATTGCACTCTGTTGAGGTCTTTTCCTTTCCCAGACCATGCCGTCCCCAAACTCCACCCCCTCATGATTAGGCAACTGGTAAGCCTAATAAATAAGGAAACAAAGAAACAAATTCCCTGCGTGGCTGTCAATCAATTAAAAAAACTGATAAAAACATGATTAAAATATTATTGTTTTTATACATCAGAAACCTGAGATGAGCATTTAAAACCTGTTTTTTTCCCCCTGTTTTTCATACCAGCATATAGACGGCAGGAGAACATTTTAAGTGGGAGATTCCGAATTGGGTCTTAAGATGGTATGTGAATTGAGGGGGGGGGGAGTGTGAATTAAAAGAATCTCTAACTGAGGATTCTCAGTGCTCTCACTGAACTGCAATTCCCAGAATTCTTTGGGGGGCGGGGGCAGGGGACCCAGTCAAAGTGGTATAACAATGTTATCGGTTGTAGGGTGGATAATTATGGGCTTTTTGCTTGGCAAACTAAAAGGGAGCATTCAAAACGGGAAGGGTCTTCAAACCGGCTCATTCTCCATCCCACATTCTTTATTACTTCAAAGGATCAACTTTTCTGTGGGGAAACCATACCGAATTTGGGAGGATTTAATTATCAGTATTTTTATTGCTCCTGCTTATATATTATTTTGTTTTTATTCTCTGCTTTATTGTTTCATTTGCATATTGAATTGTGTATTATTACAAGAAAAGCAGCATAAACAAACAAGCAAACAAATAAATAAATAAGGGAGCTGCAGCCAAACCCATTTCCAGATCTATAACTGCACTGTGGGTAAGTTTACAAAAATATGCCATTTTGCATTCATGCTTCATGTTTCTAAGCGTGCACTTCAAACATCTTAGGGATATACCTAGAGGCAATGTGTGAAACGTCTGTTTAAACAAATTACATTTGGATTTTTTTTCTTTTAAAAATAAAAAAAGAGAGACAGCAACCTTCCCCCATTATTAGGACTTGGAAAGTAAATAAAAAAAAGTGGTGGATCTGAGATTGAATGGCTGCCACGGTACCAGGGAGAGTACAGATTTTAGCACTGCTGTACCAAATTTGTCATTTAGGAAAGCTCCTGTTCCCTTTATTGAGTTTCACTGTAGCAAACAATTTCTGCCGGCATCCCTCGAGTGTCCTTTTGGTTTATTATCTTTCGGTATGACTTCGGCATCCACAATCAGTTCCACGGGAAGCCTAATTTTCACTCACTGCTTAGAGGAAAGATGATGAGCCCCCCCTCAAAGCACTCCACACCCCCAAGCCCCCCATCTCTCCCTCTTTTGCCTTTTCTTCCAATGTTCTTATCAAATGAAGAATTGTGGATAAGGGTTAGGTGTGGATAAATATGAGTGTAGCACTCCCAGAGAGGTCGTGATCCCCCCATAAGGTGCTTCTTGTTATTCCTGACCTTCAGATTTTCATCATCAGCCCTTCTGACAACTTAATAATGCAGAAGTTCAGGATTCATTTCTCCCCTCTGAGAGAGCCAGTATGGGACGCCCTTTTCCCTGATTATTTCCTTGCACTCCCGGCTGCCCTTTATAAGCCAACCAGAACTCCATCAATCATGCGCTTCCCTCCTTTCCTTCTCAGCCCCCAGTCCTCGAAACCGTGGTGTCCCCTTTTGTCTGTTGCCGGAATGTGCCTACAAGAACAGCAGGATAAAAAGGAAAACCTTTTTTTATAAAAAAAGAAAATCTCCTCCACCTTCTGCTGATAAAAAAGCATAAGGGATCGAACAAAGAAATATCCATTTCAGTTTCCTGTACTCAAAATAAAACAGAGTGCTTTGCATAATTTAGTGTTTTCGGACAGCAGAGTCTGTAATTAAGCACAATATTCGAAATTTCGATCAAAAGCTTGGCAGGTCTGCGATGCGCTCTTTTCGACATAGCACTCATCTAAGGACATCCTTTTTCTTGAATTTCCTGGCACTGCGCCGCACTGCCAGCATCTTCTCACTTCCATCTTTTCTCTCCCTCTCTTGGCCTCCTTTGGTGAACAGAAGAAGTTGCCTGCATGTCATTGGCATTAAGTGCCCTGATGCCATCATGTTAACAGCAGCTGACCCTGAGCAGCATGCAATCTGACATCTGGTAAGCATTTCTTAAAATGACTGCAAATTCTCTGAAAACACCACTTAACCCTCCTACTTAAAAAAAGAAAAGAAAGTGTCCTTATTTCCATGATGTGCTATCAGCCTTAAATGAGTTCAAGACCAACACAGCAGAGCAAAATTTTATGAGCAGAGGACCTGCAGAAGCTCATATGGCCTGGGCTCAGGGTGAGAGCTTCAGAGGCTCCTATTGCTCGTTATCAATACAGCTCCATGTTCTTCTCCTCATCAGACAGGTGTATCTGCACCAGAGAAGAAATCAACTCCCACCCTCCTCCACCACCATCCCACTTATTTTGCCACTTCAAGTCTACATTTATCAGGGTGCAGAAAGAGTGTACCAAGGAAGACATCTGACGAAGAGAGCTGTGGTTCTCAAAAGCTTATGCTACAATCAAGTTGGTTCGTCTTAAAGGTGCTACTGGACTTGACTCTTTTCTACTTTGCGACTACAGACTAACACGGCTAAATCCTCAGAATCTATGACCAAGGAAGTAGGGAGATGGAAGGGAAGCTGGGGGATAAGGGGAGTCTTTGTTTGCTCATCTGCCCATCAGCCTGCCACCAACCTACCTGCCTTCTATGTGACCATGATAGTAACATCTAAATTGCAAATGGGACTGGAGGTGGTTGGTGTGATAGGATCCTTGGGATCTCACAGGGAGGACCTGGGAATTAGGAGTTGTCAGTCCTAGGGTGTCAGTCCCTGGCAGTAAGATCCCCAAGTCCCTCACAGCAAGCAAGCAGGTGCATTGGTTGAAGAAACATTATTTAGAGATCTATTCAGTTCAGGTATTCACTCATTGGGAGAAGATGGCAGAAGTAATTAGTTAAACAATAGGACTACTGATATAGAGGGATGTTCCCCAGGTCCTTTGCATTCAGGCACAAAAACTTAAAAAGTTACATGGGAACCAAGCAGTTTAGTCTCGAGCCAGTTTGGTGTGAGAGCCAGTTTGGTGTAGTGGTTAAGAACACGGGACACTAATCTGGAGAGCCGGGTTTGATTCCCCACTCCTCCACTTGAAGCCAGCTGGGTGACCTTGGGCTAGTCACAGCTCTCTGGAGCTCTCTCAGCCCCACCCACCTCCCAGGGTGTTTTGTTGTGGGGATAATAATGACATACTTTGTAAACTGCTCTGAGTGGGCATTAAGTTGTCCTGAAGGGCAGTATATAAATCAAATGTTATGTTATAATGTTATTATTACAAAGTACAGAGTGAAATCATTCTCTTCTGCAAAAAGATACATTTCAGCACACAGCTGCAGCTTTGGCCCAAGGCCACTCAAAAGTGAAAGCACATATTTCTTAGAGATAAGCAAGAGATCGTTTGCTGCTCTAGAAATTAATACTAGCAATCTAAATACCTTTAGATGAATTGTATGAAATGCATAAGGTATGGAACTTAGGCATTATGGCAATTGGTACAACACAATGATGGCATGGCTGCTTATATCATTCTCTGTATAAAATGCAGTATAAAATAATGGCATATGGCACATGAACACAACAATGGCATGGATGCTGGCATACACGACAGGAGTGCTTGGAGAACTATTGCAAAAAAAGGTTGTTCCCCTGAGAATACATTGGTTGTCAGTCCCTGGCAGTTAGGTCCCTTCAAGTTCTCCATAGTTTACATACATGTGTTCCAGTTGAAGTAACTTTATTAGAGAACCCTACAGTCCAAGGTGTTCACACAAAGGTAGCAATTGGCAGAAGTAACAATTCAAACAAAGGCATTACTAAATATAGGGAAACTTCCCACCCTTCGGGTCCATTGACATTCGGGCGTGAAAACCCAGAGAAGTTACATGGGAACTGATTAGTTTAGACTAGACTGAGTACAAAGTGAAATTATCCCAGTCTCTGGGAAAAGATACATCGTTCGCTGCTTGCAGCTCGCCTCCAAGGACACTGCCTAGAAAAGTGAAAGTAAATATTTTCAACAGATAACAGAGAGGCCCCACTGGCTCTCCTGCATTTCATGTTAGCAGTTAAGACTCTCTCAGATGACATATACAGTATACAGAATATAAGTTTGCCAAACAGTTGTGATCAGCACAGAATGCAGAACACAATACTCGCAGGTATGCTGGCATACATGACACATCGGTTGTCAGGCTTTTTCTGAATTACACTGGAGAGGTGCAGATTATCCATATCTAGTCATGAGACTTTCAGGGAGGGGCCAGTGAGTGCGTCAAATTTTGCTCTGGTATGGTGAAAAATTTGGGTCACAATAAGCAATGTATTGAGGGAAAGTAGCATGACAGTTCATACCAGTTCAGTATCAGTTCATACATAATATTCCAAAGTGTACACCGCTGTTTTGAAAGTTAATACTAGAAATATTCTCATCTGGGAACGGAGATAGGCTATAGTTCCTTCTTGGGTGTACATTTTGCAACAAACTGGAATCAAGGTGTGTATAATATGTGAAGGAGCCTTACGAAGAAGGAATTTGGAACTGGGAAATGGCCTTTAAGAGTATTAATTCTCCCTCCGCCCCTACCTTTCAGATTCTGTACGTGCTCAGCGGAGGCTCTCTTGGCCACTTTGCCACACAACTCAAGCCAAACGAGGTTGGATATTCATCATAAATGGCAACAGATTCCAACCCCGTCCTTCTGGCAATGCTTCAGTCTTGTTGCAATAATTTACTGGGGGTTTGCCAATGGGTTGCCTCCTGCTTTGTGCCGGCTAGAGTCCCTGGACCACAGCAGGCGACTGCAAAGGACTTCAAGTGCTCATTTTGTTGCCACCAGAAACACGAGAAAGGGAATCGGGGAGGTAAACTTTGAGGCATGAAATCCTCCCCTCTCCTCCCCACTGCTGACTGGAGCACAAAAGGCAAATATGAAGGCTGGCATTGATGACTCTTTGGACGCAGTTCTCTCTCAGCGGACCATTAATTAGGTAGAGGGGAAAGGCAGGTTGTCTTTTGCTCGGCTTTGCCAAGAGAATATGAGGGGAAATTCTGGATGCCGACCAAAGGGCCACGGAAAGATCCAAGGCCTTGCAAATTGAGTTGGCAGGAAGGGATTCTCTCGAGGAATGAGGAAAACCAGAACATTGTCAGTCATTGCAGTAAACACCATATGCTTGACTCGCAGCGTCAAGCAGAAGAGAAGTGGACAGAGTCCGACAGGCTAGCAGAATTATTTCTCTCAGAAAATAATACATAAAGGCAAATGTTGGTTTTGTAACTCAAATTCTCATCTGCTTAAATTTCTTCTTGCCCGAAAGGAAAGGTGCGTTCTCTCAAATGACCAAATGTCTGACTGAGTGGGAAAGTATTTCCTTCAGCTGGTTATATAAATGTTATCCAATGAATTGCATGTTTCAGAGAGATTACTCTCTAGGAACAAAAGAAATGATAGAGAATGGCATTGTTCTCCCTCCTGAGGACAATCTGAAGAAGGAAAGCGAAGTGCTTAACAGAAGTATCGTATAACAGATATAATTCAAGAAGAAAGTATGCTTAGCAAAATCTGTCTTTTTGGAAAACATTTTCAGCCCTATTTGAAAACGATTCCACAGCCGCTTCTGGCCTTTTTACATTAAGGTAGTTTATTAAAAAAATCAGCAAAAGAAGGTCTTTCAGGGGCAACTATTCAGCTATGGCTGACATTTGTCAAAAGTTTCAAATCATATTCAGACTATTTTGCCAGATTTCTGCCAACCTTGCCAAATCCTCCATTGTTTTGAAGAAGCAGGGACATGTGCTTCTATGATGAAACTTGTTTTCATAGTTTTATTTTGTTAAAAACGAACATATTTGCAATATCTTGTGTCCATTTAAACTTTTGCACCAGGCCATATATTACTGTCTCATCTGCCTCTTGAATACTACAAATCTCATGATGCAGTGTTAAGCTTATTTAACTATGCACATGCTGGAACTGTTTGCTTGTTCTGCATTTGTAACTATCATTTATCTCTTTGCAGTTGTTCAAGCCCCGTTTTTCAAATCCCTTTGATGGAGAGTTGCAACCCGAGACATTTTGATGCTAGCACTCAACCGAGTTGTTGCAGAGAAGACCATGGGTATGAGTAAAAATGTATCGGAAATTAAAAAGCAGGTACTTTGTGTTTCCTCATCAGTCACAAGCATCATTATTTAAAAACATTATTTGTGGATTTCTCTTGCTTCTAGCCCTACCATTTCCCCCATGGTACTTGCTTCCAGTGGCATACCATAGCCTGATCTCTTCAGATCTCAGAAGCTAAGGGGGATCAGTACTTGGACGGGGGACCACCAAGGAAGACTCTGCAGAGAAGGCAAGGGCAAACCACCTCTGCTTCTCATTTGCCCGTTGGTGGGGTTGCCATAAGTTGGTTGTGATTTGATGGCACATATGTGCATATGTATTTGCTTCCTAATCCATCTTGACTTTGCTTAATCTACTGAACACTTCAAGTTTTGAATAGTCCCAATCTTGTATGGAGTTTGAAGGTTATTATCAATTAGCTCCCCACATGATTGTAGCAGACACAGAGAAAAGTCCATCCGAAGTAACTTGAAGGGGGAAAAAATCCCTCTAAATCTTGACCCACAGTTATAGAGCAGCAAGGTATAGTTTCCTTCTAAGGGCTGCATTTGTGCCCACCAATGTTTGAACTAGGCTAGGAGAATAATTTTATTCTAGACTGGGTACCCAATGGATCCATGCTCGCTGACTTTATTTATTTTAGTTGGCATATTTTTATTCCACACGTCCCCAACAGGGAACTTAACGCCACTGAATACAATTTAAATAAACTTAAACAAACAAAGCACAGTGCAAAGAAAAAACAAAAAAAAAGATACACAAGAGATCCTGGCCTACAGCCATCAGGCCACATGGTGTGATCCATGGGCTACGATCAATTTAGTTCATTTCCTGTGATTCGTACTCAAGTGTTCAAACCCCCACCACACCCAGGATTTAAAGACCTGCAACAAGAGAGAGATGAACACTCAGCCAAGATCTTGCAAGCTGGCAGTCCATCGTCCCACCATTCCTCCTTGTTCAGCTACGGTAGCCAGCAGGGACATTTTCCTTCTTGATTTACTTATGAGATGACACACAGAAACTTTTCTATAAGGTCACAAACAGACACAACATGTCTTTCTCTCTGCGGTCAACACAGCCGTTAATCCTCCCAATTTCCAATACAGCAGATCACATTTGTGGTGTTAATTGTTGTCATGAATTTGAGGAAATGTCATATGAAAAACATGGTTACTATGGAAATAACCCCTTAGGAAGCAAATCAGCCAGAGACACAGCCACAGACAGATTTTTTTTTAAAAAAAATGTTTAAAATAAAAAAAAAAGATTAGCTAATGCTCGACTTGATAGACAAGCTCTTGAACTTCAAGCTTGAACTTGAAGTTCCTAAAATGTTTATTATTGTGTTATCCTGGACATATTTTGGCAGCTTTGAAGCCGTAGCGGAAATAGCTGAAATAGAACTCTTATAAACCTGGTCTTTGCCCCTTCCTAATCCAAATATTTATTGTTTTGTTCACAGAACTCACACTTGAAGACTCTACTCCCACCAAAAGTCTGATTTCGATTTCCTGCCACAATTCAATTTCCTTCTGGGCTTCACCAGAGGACAAAGCTGTTTTTTCACTGTTGAATACACCAAGTATGGGGCATACAGATGAGTCTTGGGTCTGTAATAGGGCACAATAATTGGATTTGTTAGAATGTTCAGAGATACAAGATTCAGTTCAAGGTAGAATTTGCTATTTTCTTATACTGAATGGGTGGCACCCTGCCTTACCCTATGCTGAGGAACTTTCATCCACCTTCATAATAACTTAATATAATATTTGATTTATATACTGCCCTTCAGGACAACTTAATACCCACTCAGAGTGGTTTACAAAGAATTATTATCCTCACAACAATCACCCTGTGAGGTGAGTGGGGTTGAGAGAGCTCTGAGACAGCTGTGACTGACCCAAGGTCACCCAACTGGATTCAAGTGGAGGAACAGGGAACCAAACCTGGGTCTCCAGATTGGAGTCCTGCTACTCTTAACCACTGCATCAAACTGGCTCTCAGTGGCACTCAAACCAGCTTCTCAAACCAGCTTCTCTCAAGAAGATCCTATTGGCAGAGAGACAATGCCATTGCCCAGGTAATAATAATAACAACAGCATAATAATAATAGCATTCAATTTATATACCACCCTTCAGGACCACTTAATGTGGTTTACAAAGTATGTTATTATTATCCCCATTACAAAACACCCTGTGAGGTGGGTGGGGCTGAGAGAGCTCCAGAGAACTGTGTCTAGTCCAAGGTCACCCAACTTGCTTCAAGTGGAGAAACAGGGAATCAAACCTGGCTCTCCAGACTGGAGTCCTGCCGCTCTTAACCACTGCACCAAATTGGCTCTCAGTGGCACTTCTTTTGGAAAAAGTTGATGGGTAGCTTCAAACTTTGCTTAGCTGAGTGATATAATACAGGCTGCCATGATTTCATTCAATTGAGCTTGGTACCTGTACTTACTAACAAAAATCTAATCTGAAGCAGGGCTACAGCTGCCATATTGTTGCCAGTATGGCAGCCCTGGGGCACTCAGGAATACACTTCCTTGTCTGTTCCTAGTATTTATTGGCCTGCTTAGTCTTTTGCCTACAACCAAATTTCCACGGATTCAAGATAGACTCAGGACATATTTTTTCCCCCAGGCTGTCCTCTTGTTCCTTAACTTTTGGGTTGCCCAACTTGCTGTCACTTCTCAAAAGTGGACAACAGCACAAAAATGGCTGCCATGGAGCCAATCACAAAATGTTGGCAAGTTTCAAGTTAAGCATTCCCTTACTAGGGAGACAGATGGGTGCTCGCCAAAGACTCTACGGTCTTTGAGTTTTGAGTTCTTCTGAAGTATCTCCTGATCCAGTAAGGAGGAAGAAAGCCAGGAGTGGCTCTTTGCTTTTGGGGAAAACTCATTAGTACCTCCTGTGGCACAACCATGGGTGCCACATGGGAGGATTGTTTCCTTAAATTAAAGCAAGTATTGAATGAATGTTCTGCTCAAATGGTTTGTAAAGCCTTTATTGCGATACTCTAGTATACTAGATCATTTATGGAGACACAAAGTCTTCATTAAAACCAAAGAAGACCATAACAAGAGCCCTGCTGGCTTGGTCCAGTGGTCCATCTACTCCAGCATCCTGTCTCACACAGTGGCCAACCAGTTGTCCCCAAGGGCCATCATCAGGGCACAAAGGTCAAAGCCTTCCCTGATGTTGCCTCCTGGCACTGGCATTCTGAGGTTGACTGCCTCTGAATGTGGAGACTCCCTTTCAATACCAGAGTACATTTCAATACTTGAATACCACGTTCAGTACCTGCAGAGTACCACATCGATGGCTTGCATCTATGAATGAACCAAAATAGAAATGGAGGTAGAGAGTGCCCTCAAGTTATAGCTGACTTATGGCGACCCCCGGTGGGGTTTTCATGGCAAAAGACTAACAGAGGTGATTTGTCATTGCCTGCCTCTGCAATTGGAGGTCTTCCATCCAATTACTAACCAAGGCCAAACCAGCTTAGCTTCTGTGATCTGACGAGATCAAGCTCACCTGGGATATCCAAGTCAGGGCATCTTAATGGAAAGGCATGATTCAAATAAAATAATAACTACTTTGAAGAGTTGTTGAAAGGGTACAAAGCAGTCTGGAGAAAATAAGGCATGCCACCCTAAGCTCCTGGAAGTGTGTGTGTGTGGTGCCCTCAAGTCATAGCTGACTTATAGTGACCCCTGGTGGGGTTTTCATGGCAAGAGATTATCAGAGGTGGTTTCCCGTTGCCTGCCTCTGCATCCCTGGTCTCCTTTGTAGGTCTCCCATCCAATTACTAACCAAGGCCAACCCTGCTTAGCTTCTGAGATCTAATGAGATCAGACTCATCTTGGCTATCCTGGTTAGGGAACATTAATAGTGGTGGAGATTAATTTTAGATGATGAACTTGGTAGAGTCTATGGAAGCCAAACTGGGTATAATTGCTACTGGTGGTGGAGAGTGCCCTTAAGTCATAGCTGATGTATGGCGACCCCTGGTGGGGTTTTCTTGGCAAGAGACTAATGGTGGTGGTTTGCCATTGCCTGCCTCTGCAACCCTGGTCTTTGCTGAAGGTCTCCCATCAATAACTAATCAAGGCCGACCCTGCTTAGCTTCTGAGATCTGACTAGATCAGGCTCATCTGGGCAGGAACACAGTGGAACAGAGTTCTGGCACCTCTTAAAAATGTTCATATGGCTGGTGGCCCCACCCCCTGATCTCCAGACAGAGAGGAGTTTAGAGTGCCCTCTGTGCCTCTGACGTGGAGGGCACTCTAAACTCCCCTCTGTCTGGAGATCAGGGGGTGGGGCCACCAGCCATGTGACCATTTTTGGCAAGGGCAATTTAAACTTTAAAAAACTCCCCCCTTGTTCCTGCTGACCCAAAGTGATGTCATTGTGCTGTCTTGAGTTCTCCCACTGAGTTCTGCCACCTCTTTTCCCAGAAAAAAAGCCCTGGAAATAGGCATGAATTTTTTAACCCCTCGCCCCCAATTATCATCTACCAATCTGTTTTTCCTCCCACGCTTCCTCCAAGGAGTTCAGAACAGCACATCTGCCCCCCTCCCAATTTCAATCCTCTGTAACAAGTGAGGCTGAGAGAGAGAGAGAGACTGGCCTAAAGCTGCCCAATGTGCTTCCTGGCTGAGTGATGATTTGAACCCAGCTCCAGATATTATGCCACAGAGTATCTCATCCTTTGCACAGTACTTTACAGTGGAGCCACTTTATAAACCCAGTTTCACCCCTGCCCCTCACCACACGCTGCCTTGAAACTCACTTGCTGTCCTACGGCTAGTCACATTTCCTGTCAGACCAACGCACTTCACAGAGTCGTTGTTATGAGGATTAAATGGAGGAGGGGGCGATGATTTGGGTCCCCACTGGGGAAAAATACAGGACAAAAATATGTAAATAAATTTAAAGCAAATGTGTAAACCAGCACTAGGGCTGCCTGGTTCCCCCGGTGGCGAGGGATCCCCCACTGCCAGCAGCCATTTTCTGCCACCACTCAGCTGGGTTGCAGATGAAAAATGGCAGGAAAATGGGGTAGGTGGGTGAGCAGAGTCCTTGTGCACTGGTGTCACTTTCCATGCACTAAGGAATATCATCAGCATGTCTCCGGGGATCGTCTAGCATTATGACAAAACTTTTGAGTTTTGCCCAAACGTTACCATATTCCCAGAGACGTGCTGATGTCATTTCTGGGCACATAGGAAGTGGTGTCAACTTATTGCTGTGATGTCACTTTGTCACCAGCAAGCCCTGTCAGATGGTTACGTCTCCCCATGATTGCCTGCCTTGTGCTGGTGGTAACCCTAAACAGCACAGAGAGAGTCCAGCATTTGGGATTTTGAATATTCTGTGGTGGGAGAAAACAATCCATTCAATGGTTTGTCATTGCTCCTAACACAAAGGGTTAAGAAGAAACCAAGATCTGAAGACAATAAAATGCCGACACCTTCTTGTGATCCTTCTGCAGCCTCTGCTTTATTAAACACTTGATCAGTTGGCTTAAAAATTAACCGTATGGCTGGGTTTTTAGGCTATGTGTTCAGAGCTTTGGAGGATATAAACTATTGAATTTGCTTGGGGTAGTAATGGCAGTTTTCTTTGCTGACATTTTTTCTGGAAACAAATGCTGAACCATGGTGGGATCTTGATGTTTCCAATGCTTTAAAATATATTGCCAATATTTTCACTGGCACCAAAACAACAAGAACAAAACACTCAAGGAATACATTGGGGGAAGAATGGATATTCAAGGAAGCAGAGGTCAATATTTTGAGAACACCAAGTATTATTAATAGAGATGGGCACGAATGGGGGGGGGGGGATGAACCATGTAGTTCGTGGTTTGTTGTGTTTCACAAACCATGAACCACGAACATTCACAAACTTGCCCTGGTTCATGAACCAGTTTGTTTGGTTCATGAAAATGACACTTTTGGGTCAGCAAAACGTCACTTCTGGGTCAGCGGAGGGTCTGCTGAAAGCCCGTCCCCCCATTGCCTAGAAAACTGATTGGTGCTAGGCTGTCTGCAGTGATAAACAAAGAACCGAACCAAACAAACCAGCCTAAATCTTGTGGTGATTCATCAGAAATGGGCTCTGACGAACCACCGGTTTGTGAACCACGAACTGGCTCAGTTCGTGATGAACTTTGGTTCGTATTTCGGTTCGTGCCCGTCTCTAATTATTAATATTTCTAGATCACCTGTGTTAATTAGGAACTGAACATAACATCAGATTAAGAAAAGAGGCCCTGCCCTCTGGCTATCTAAGTGACTGCCCACACGTGGCTGTTGGAATGGAGGAATGAACTCGTAGAGAAAGGCAGTGAGCTTGAGAGTGATACAATGCAAAAGCTTAATAGTGATTTAAATCCTAATGGAGCCTGGGATGTTTACACATCCAGTGGTTCAGCTAACATCCTGTTTGCCAGTTGCAATTTTTAGTGGATCGTTGTTCATTGACTCATTCAAGGTTGTTCAGCACGTTGCTCAAACTTTTCCTTCCTAACAGTGTAATAGGCAGCAATTAGCTTTTTGTGCCTGTTGTATTCTTTCACTGGCCAAAAGAGTTTTACTTCTTTTTCCTTTGCTTCTCTGCCGCTCCACCAGGCAGGCAATTGTTTAAGTCGACATTTAAATCAGTCAGAAATCATATTAAAAATCAAGGTTCATCTGAGTAGTCTTCGGAGATGTTAACAGCTGCCAATCTGGACGGGCGTCGTTTTTGCACAGGTTTGTGTACAGGTTTCCGCAGGTTACACAAAAACCTGATCCAAGCCTGTTTGTCAGTCTTTCATATAGTTCAGTGCCAAACTGAACAGACCTGGTGACCGAATCTCATCTAAGACACGTGGTAAGTTTGAATATTGAACACATCTACCATAAAATTTAGGTTGTCTCCAGCTTAATCTTCCTTTGTGGATGTCATCGGTGGGATGGAAATGGTGAAATTAGGGGCATGCATCTAGAAAAAAATTGTTTCTGGGGCTATTTATTGTGACTGACTAGTTTTCTGGTGGGGAGTTGCCCGGTCAGGGTTGAAATTCATCAGCTTTTTCATTCTCGTTATTTTTGTGGTCACTCTTTTCAGTGAGGAAACAGGGGGGACAATTGGAGGCTCCGGGGCAGCTGTTTTTGCACTTGAATACATAGTGGAAACCCACAGCTAAGGGATTTAAAGAAACATGTAATGAATATAAAGAAATCCTTTCTGTTTATAAACCATATGAAGTGACACAGTGCCATTGATTAGCTTAGTACAAAAATAGATTCTCAGATAGTACATAAATTATTGACAAATAAAGGCAACCGGCCAAGTAGTACACAAGTAAGTACAAATACAATTATTCTTATCACATTCAACAGAATTAGTACTTCATAGGTGCTTCATAGGTAACCGGAATGGTTCAACACCACCAGAAAAAACTAACATTCAAAGTAATATGTTTCTTTTTCTTAAAAAAGAAGAATATTGTCTTTGTCTTGTTTGTTTTATATCCGTCTTTTCGCAGCTTGATGTGAACAAAGATGGCAAGCTATCAAGGACCGCAGACCCCACCAAAATCACCAAGAAACCATTGACTTGCTGAGTTTCCAGCACACACAGACAAGGGAGTGGGTGTTAACAGACCCCAAATTAGGCGAGTGTTGGCAGCCCGGGTTTGTTGTTTCACTGACTCCTGTGGCAGGAAACTGCAAGCAAACCATTAGTGGTAGGCCAGCATTCAAGCAGGATAGCAGAGCACCACCAGCTTGGGCTAGCCAGTGACATTTGGAAAAGAAACCCTGCTTTATAAATCAGCTAATGGACATTTTGGATAGGAGACTGGGGGTCTTGCTGGTCTCCCTTGGTTAACCATGAGTGCAAGAAGGAAAAGGGAGCCAGCAACACAGAAAGGACAGAATCTTACTGGATCTACTGCTCCTTCAGCTTTACCTTTTGAACTGTCAGAGAGCGAAAGCCCATGAAAGCCCAGAAATAAAATGTCTGAGGTCTTTTTGAGCTTTCAAGTGTATTGCAGTTCCCATGAGCACTTTAACAATGGTGGATTTGTTTCTCAGAGTGAAGCAAGTGGGGGGGTTAGCAGAAGGGACAGACTGGCATGTACATCCAGGGCCCCCTTTCCTGTGATCACCTGTGGGTCCTTTAGGGGAGAAATTCCTGAGAAATCAGAACAGAAAATATGATGCCTGTCTACCCTCCACATTACTACCCTAGAGCTGTGGTGATTGGCTGGTACAGCTCTGTGTTCGTTGATCCAATCAGAAGGAAGAAATACAGCTAGTTGCCTGGGAAATCAGAACAGAAAAACAAGGTGTGCCTTGCCTTCCATACCCTCCTAAGGCTGTGGTGATTGGCTGACACAGCCCTGTGCTGATTTCTCTGATTGGAAGGAATAAATGCAGCCAGCTGCCTGGAAGAAACATCATAGAAAAACAAGTTGCTTTCCTTGTGCGCTTCCTGGGATTTTGGTGATTGGTCAGGGGGACAGCTCTGTGCACTGTTATCACATGGGAATAAATAAACGCATTTCGTTGCTTGGGGAGAAAAATGAGAAACTGCCCCCTTGTGATAACCGAGAAGCGAAACTCGAAAGCACTCGAAATCGGAAAATATCATGGAATGTTCGGGGAGGAGTTTCCATGCCTAGTACCAAACAGCCTCTGGGCCAGCATTTCCATTCTGGAAAGTCAAAAGTAAGGTCTGAAAACAGTTATTTTTGCTATTTTTACATCTCATGATGCAGTGCTTCTTGCCCCAGAAAAAAAACTGTTGTCAATTCCATCTCCTTGGTTGATGGAAGAAATTATTTCAGTGATCAATTTATCCATGAGATATATTTTTCCTCTCAAGAATTGCTTTTGTACCCAATATAAAATAATTTCAGATTGGTTTGGAACCATTTCATACCATCAGGCTTCATTACTCACTCCCCTAGTGGTAATACTCATCAGGCCTTTGCTAGTGATTGGGACCACAAGGCCTTTGTCTTTGCTTTCGCAAGAAAAATAGTCAGCTGACTAATATCACTTGATCTGATGGTGGTGGGTACTTCTCAGCAGTCATGCTTTGCTCAACCAGTGAAAAGGACCACATAATGATAGAACATTAGATTATACTCACCTATTTCCCCTTTAAAGCAAGAGTGTATGAGGACAAGCATTTGTATTTTCACAATATCTTGTGATAGTTTAACTTTTCTGCACCAAACCATACTTTTGTAAGTGTATCTATACAGTGAACACTAGAAAACCCATGATGCAGTGCTTCTTGCCCCAGAAAAAAAACTGTTGTCAATTCCATCTCCTTGGTTGATGGAAGAAATTATTTCAGTGATCAATTTATCCATGAGATATATTTTTCCTCTCAAGAATTGCTTTTGTACCCAATATAAAATAATTTCAGATTGGTTTGGAACCATTTCATACCATCAGGCTTCAATAAAATTGGATTGGCATTGCAGGTTCAAATCTACCCCTGCCACCAATAGCTGCTTGGCAGAATGAGAATTGCTCATGCTTAGTACAAAGCTGGTTTGAATAGGCAATTGTCCTGCTGATTTTTTTTAAAACTTCAGAAGAGGTGGAGGTGTAGTCATATACAAGATGAACTACTTCCCGGGATAGAGAGCCGCACATATCTGCTCAGATTGATGGAGTCATAAGTCAGCAAGAAGCTAAACTGGGTACGGATTGAAGGCAGGTGAAAAACTAAAGTCATTCCAGGTGGGACTGAGGAAGGAGGGGGAGAAGGAACCCTTGACATTCTGTAGGCACATATGAGGTCATAACGTCTGTTCCATTGGAAGCCCATATATAAATATTTTAGATTTATATTTTTGGAAGTTTTCAAGTCTCTCCATTAAAAAATGGATTTAAGTTTTAGCTAAGAGTGCGGTGAATACCCCTCCCTCCCAAACTTCCGCTGCACTGGGATGGCAAAGACATCCGCGGCTTTCCATAAAGCTTCAGATTGACCACTCCAAATTCATAAGTCATGCTAGGTGACTTTGAAAAGCCTTCTTGTGCCCACTGCACATCTGGAAATGATGGAATGCATGCACACCGCCCAGCTGTGGAAGATCTGGGACTCCATCTTGGGTATAGCCCTCCCCCCCACCAAGAGGTCAATCTGACCAAATCAACTAGGCAGCTCAAACTCTCGACAAAATGAGTCAAGGAAACACAAATTATTTTTGCAAACTCTTTCCTTGGAACTTTCCCAGGATTTGGTTTGGGTTTTATGTGATGCAGATAGAAACAATCAAATGTTGCGGCAAATATATAACCAGTGTATTTCTTTTAACTCTTTTATAGAGTGATTGAGGAATATTTCTACCCAGTGCTTTTTTTGTGCCTGTATTACTATATAAGCCCTGGCCTGGATAGTCCAGGCAAGCCTGATCTCATCAGATCTTAGAAGGTAAGCAGGGTCGGCCTTGGTTAGTAATTGCATCACTGTGCTGTAACATAGTGGTTAAGTGGCTGGGTTGCGAATCAGCACCTTGCTGGCTCAGATCCCACTACTGCCACGAGCTCAGTAGGTGGCCTTGGGGAAGCCACTCCTTTCACTCCCAGCTCCCCAGCTGTATTGAAGGGATACTAATAACACTGAATTTCTTCTTTAAGTGGGGCAGTAATCTTTCTCAAAGATTATTATTGTACATAAGGTTGCACCAATTTACATCAATTCCCCCTTCAGGACTTGGAAGAGCCCTCCAAAAAGGTACAGTTACATAGTACCGGTGAGTATCACCCCCAAAAGTTGCATCTGCCTGGAAATCACTGGAGGTGGTATGGAATCCCTTTCTGTGTGCACTGGCAAAGGGAGAAGCCCTTTGCACATGAGTTTGTAAGGTGCCGTCAAGTTGCAACCAACTTATAGCAACCCTGTAGAATTTTCAAAGCAAGAGACAAACAGAAGAGATTGGCCTCTGTCTGCATCTGGAAAGTGATTCTCAACTTCCTTGATAGTCTCCTATCCTACAGTAACCAGGGCTGACTCTACTTTGCTTCTGAGATCTGATGAGATTTGGGAAGTCTCAACCAACCGGGTCGGGGTCTTTTACATATACTTAGCCAATAACAACAACAACAGTTTATTTATAGTCTGCCTTTCTTATGGGATCCAAGGCAGATTACACACTGCAAGTAAATACAATATAATCAATAGCTAGGACATTCACAGAGCAAAAGTACGATACAATCAACAGTTAGGATGTTTAATGTCAACAGAAACAATAGGGAATGGTAGCCACAAATTTGAAAACTAACCTAAAGCCGAACATATAGATGAAACCTTTCTGAATTAAAGCATGAGTACTTAACATGACATCTTTAGGAACATCAAACTACCCATTTGGAGTGTATCTACATCAGCAGACAGTAATAGCCTAGTCTACAGTCCCAATCCCTTACCAAGGTTTCTCTTTGAGCGATTTCTTATGACACAGAAGCCCATGTTCAGATGAGTGAGGTTGATGTGGCAAAACATAGGGAGAGAGGTGGTTGCACAGATATAAGGGGCCTAGGCCACGAAGGGCTTTGAGTGTAATAGTTATGACCTTGAACTGAGAGCTAAGCTACAAGCGATGAATTACACGAGGATGAGCATGTGAAGGGAGTCGCAATGTTAGCCGGGAAGCTGAGTTTTAAAAGAGATTGGAAGGCTTTGTCAATTTCCCCTCTCTACAGAGCCAGGGAGATGCTGCTCAGAGGGTTTGTTGATTTCCTCTTTGCCTCCTGGAAGGGGAGGTGAAACTGACAGAGCCTTGGGGAGGCAAAGAGGAAATTAACAAACTCTCAGATCAGAGATCTCCCTGGCTCTGTAGAGAGGGGAAATTGACAAAGCCTTCTGATTTCTTTTAAAACTCAGCTTCCCAGCTAACATTGCGACTCCCTTCATGCACTCATTCTTGTGTAATTCATCTTTTGAAGCTTAGCTCCGAGACCAGTAACTGATGGGGAGAAGAAATTCCACCCATTTCCAATCGACACAAAGGAGGCAAAGGAGACTGGCAGTTCTCAGCAGGCATACACTACAGGTCTGGACTGAAACAGTCTGACATGCTGCTCATGTGTAGCAATTACAGTAGATCTCGGGGATCCTAGTTCGAATCTGCACTCTGTCCTGGAACATTGCTGGGTGACCTTAGGCCAGATGCACAATCTCTACTTAACCTACCTCACAGGATTATGGTGAGGATACAATGAAGAAGAGGAGGACGTTGTCCCAGTCAGGAATAACACAGCAAATAAACTGAGGTCACAATTCGGCGTTGCCAATTAGATCTGTCTACTTAACGACATCACTGAGGGCAAGAGAAGGGAGGGAATGTAAGGACAATATGAATTAAAAAGACAAAGAGCTCTGAAAAATATTTTAAAAGGTGCTTCCTGAGAATGTTCAAGGAGGGGAAAAAACGGTGAGTCGTTTCGGCTCATCCATTCACACAAGGCTCAATTTATGTAGGCAAGCATTGATAATATGTTTGCTATCAGACCGGGTGACATCTTATTCCTTTACATTTGCACCTCTTGGCATGGACGCGGTGGGGGTGGTGGAAAGCTCTCCTCTCTCGGAGAGGGCTAGTTAAGATGTATCGTGCTGTTTTGCCGTATCTTTAGTATGCAGGGAGCACAGAGATGGAGATAAAAGGAGAAATGTCTATCTTTGCGTTCTCGGCAATACAGAATAAGTTATCAACCCACTAACATGCATGTCTGAATAGAGTCCTTTGGCAGCCCGGAGATGTTATCTCTCCTGACATGTGAATTCCTCCCTGATGTCAATCCATGAAAGTACTAAAGAATAAATTCTCTAGTAAAACGAATGTGGCGCACCACTGGGATTTGGAGAGCAACATATTTTCCCCTAGCAGTGTCTTTCTTTTCTTTTCTTTTCTTTTTTTTAACTTCTCCAACCGAATCCTTGATATCCATATAAATTAGTTGCTTGAAAAATCCATTGCTGTAATCTCACAGGCAAGAGAAGAGGGTGGTGAATTTTGCCAAGGTCTGAGCTTCAGCTCTCTCCTTGCTCTTTTTTCCTTTTCTCTCTCTCTCCTGACATTGTCTTCAGGAACTCAATTTGCTTGCATTTCTAACCCCCTACTCCAAAGCGGCTGACTTCAGTCTTTGCAGTGGTGCAAGTCCAATGAGCTGACATCAAGTTTGTTCTCAGAACAGCTGGACCTGAAGGTTCAGATGTGAGCAAGCTGCCAAAACAAAAGTGTGAAAATGCTCTGATGAACATCTGTGTGCCACTTCAGTATCCATAAGACACTGGTGACTGTGAAGTTTTAGGAAAGTAACTCGGGAAGAATACCTGCTTAACTCAGGGACAAAGTAAGATGAGAGCCCCTAGGAATGTTTCTTAGTTCCTCCCTGGTAGGAATTCTCTTTGAAATACAGTAGTGACAATTCCAATCCAAGCTGTCCACATTACAGAACAGAATTTCATGTATATTCATTTCACCCATTTCCAGTGGTATCTAGGGTTGCCAACCTCCAGCTGGCGCCAGGAGATCTCCAGGAACAACAATTGATCTCCAGACTACAGAGATCAGTTCCCCTGGAGAAAACAGCTCCCTTGGAGAGTGGACTTCATGCTATCGTACCCCACTGAGGTCCCTCCCCACCTCAAACCCTGCCCTTCTCAGTCTCCACCCCCAAAATCTCCAGGAATTTGCCAACATGGAGTTGGAACCTACTGGTTTCCCAGGGTTTTTTGTGGGGAGGGGACTATGGCTTAAACATGCATTTAGATATGTATCGTTCATTCATTCTGCTAGACATTTTAACCCAACAAGAAGGGTATCAAAGTGGCTTGGTGGAGAGTGCCCTAAAGTCTTAGCTGACTTGTGCCGACCCATTGTGGGGTTTTCATGGCAAAAGCCTAGCAGAGGTGACTTGCCATTGCCTGCCTCTCCAAACCCGGACTTCTTTGGAGGTCTCCCATCCAATTACTAACCAAGGCCGACCCTGCTTAGCTTCTGAGATCTGATGAGATCAGGCTATCCAGGTCAGGGCATCAAAGTGGCTTACAAGTATTAATAACTAAACAAAGGGGGGAAACCCCAAAGAGTAAAATAAACTGCATCTTGGACACTGAGCTTGAGTAGCTCATTTAATCCTCCAGGTTGTGTGCCATGGGTTAAGTGCCAAGGGCTAAGACTCCTTTGGATCCTTCAGCTCATGCTTGTGCCTCCAGCCATGCTCAGGTTTAAACACCTGCAACCGGAAGGGAAACCAAACCCAGATCTCATGCAGCAGGCAAAAAGTGCCCCCAAATTCTCCTTTTCCTTTATGGAAGCACAGATGTATCAAATCGCAACAAAGCACATGTAAACCACATATTGAAAAATGAGCCTCACACGTACATCCACAAAAGGAAGTTCTGAGGGGATGACCAGAGGGCTGGAGCAAAACGGACAACATCCATCCAAAGCAGCCGTCACATTTTATTTACATCAACCCTCTGTCTTTCTCCCCCATTGATACAAGAAGCGGCTTACATCATTCTCCTCCATTTTGTTTTCACAACATCCCTGTGAGGTAGGCTGACTGGCCCATGGTCAACCAGCAAGCTTCCATGGCAGAGCACAGATTTGAACCTGGTTCTCCCAGGTACTATTATTACATGCTGGAGAACCGTACCTCAAATCACCATCATCCTTATTTCATGTATCTCAGAAGTTTTGTGGTCAAAAAAGGTCTTGTCTCTGAAAAGGTATTCATTCGGGACATTCTTATCATGCCCTTCATCCAAAAAGCTCAGAGTGGCATAGATCATTTCCCCATTTTCTTTATTTCACCTTCACAGTCCTGTGAAGAAGATCAAGCTGAGGCAGAGAGAGACAGTGGCTTGCCCAAGGTCGCTCCGCAAATTCCATGGGAAAATAGGGATTAGAATCTGGTACTCCAAGTGACACACTATCAATTACACTTTGTTGGCAGATAAAATGGCATATGCCAGAGATATGATCTGACACTGTTAATGTGGCCAGCTGTGGGCTGGGAAATTCCTGGAATTTGGGGAGGGGGAGTAGACCTTGATGAGGGCAGGGTTTGGGGAAGGAGGGACCTCAGCTGGTTATAGTGCCATAGAGTCTATTCTCTAAAGCAGCCATTTTCTGCAGAGGAACTGATCTGTTGACTGGCGGTTGGCAAGCCTATGGGAGGAGCACCACAGAGAAATTCAGGTCGTTGCAAAAAAAAAAACAAAGCACAAAGATGGAGGCAGGTGTGGCACACCTACCATTCCCAACAACACTAAGACTTGAACTCAGCTCATCCTTGTCCATCCTCCAGGGTCACAGACCAATGACATTCTCAGCCACCTTTCAGCAAGCCCCCTGCTAGTCTTCTCAGCATCACAACACTCACCATTTTCACATTCAGAGGATTAGAGCTAGAATGGCCGCTGCTTTACCAGCTCTGGACATGACATCACATGAAGCAATACATTTCAGCGCGAGGAAGAGAACCCAAACTTAATTCCACCATGTGACGTTTTCAGAGTTTTGTGTTTGGAGTTTTGGTAACTAGGAGAACTCTGTTTTGAAGACTATCACATGAGCAAAAAGCCAGCTTCTTTTTATTTTATGGATCAAAGGATTTCCCACTAGACTAGAGCTTTTTTAAAAAAATGTCTAAGATCACAAATTATTTGGCTCTGTGTGTGGGTATGTAAGTCTTCTAACAGCCTCCGGTTTGCAATACACAGAAACGTGGGGTGAGATTTTCCAAGGACCTTAATAAGCCAAAGGGTGGGGAAAGAGAATACCAGCTTTCTTATAACACAGATGTTTACCCTCTAACCTTTCCCTTATTGGCCAGAGTGCCAATAAGGGGGATGTGTGGAAAACACCCAGAAGCATTATAAATGAAATGATCTAATTGGAATGGTGAAAAGGCAAGGTTGCTCTTCTAAACCAACCACCTCTCTCTCTCTCTCTCTCTCTCTCTCTCTCTCTCTCTCTCTCTCTCTCTCTCTCATTCGCATGCATTCCCGCACGCACACACACACTCACTCACTCACTCTGACACAATGAATTTTTTAAAAAGAAAGAAAGAAAATGGCAAGCAATGTTTCGAATTTTCAGCTATAGAAACTAGGCAGGTATCATCTCTCCAGCAAAGTGTACTGCGCACTCTCGCACATGCAAACTGAGCTGATAGCATGATTTCATTTTAATTTTGTGCGCAAGAAATTTGGGAAATGCACAGAGCTGAATTGCCAGGCTGAATCAACCCAGCGGTCCATCACGTTTGGTTCTTGCCTTCAGCAGTAGCGAATGCCCCAGCCCTCCAATGGAAGGAAGTCCACGGTACCCACAATGCACATCTCTAGATGGGGGGGAAGAAGGAGGAAATTCTCACAGGTCCCTTCAGGCAATTAGCTGACATAAGAACATTTTTCCCTTCTGTAAGAATGTAATGGGGAGGGTCATAAGAAATATTTAAAAGTATCTAACATTTGTTCGGAACGGATGTGCAGATTAGGGGCCGAGGCGTATTTATGCATCTGCAAGGCAGTTTAATTCCCTTTGACATTGTTTAACACCCTTTTATTCCTCCACTGGCATTCATGGGAAAAACTCGTTTTCTTCTTCATCGAGAGCAGCCTTATTTCACTCCATGTGAAGCTTTCCTTTTAGGCATGATTTGTATTTTTAAAGCAATATTCCCATGGTCCAACAACAGACTGGGGAAATATTTCAGAGACTGATTTGGATGCAGAAAAGACCAAATGAGAACGCTAGTCGAGTTTTAAGGTTGCCAGTTGACAAGAGGGGGGAAAACCCCCAGTCAGGCCTGATTTTGTGCTTTGAGAGAAGCAGGTAGAGGTTCAGATTTGAAAATATAGCAAAATGTCCTTTTTCATTTCTGTTGGGGTTTTACATTATTTATCTATTTAGTATCTTTAAAAAAAAAAAAGGACATGGCGCAGAGTGGTAAGCGGCAGTACTGCAGCCCAAGCTCAGTCACGACCTGAGTTCGATCCCGGCAGAAGCCGGGTTCAGGTAGCCAGCTCAAGGTTGACTCAGCCTTCCATCCTTCCAAGGTCAGTAAAATAAGTACCCAGTTTCCTGGGGGTAAAGTGTAGATGACTGGGGAAGGCAATGGCAAACCACCCCATAACAAAAGTCTGCCAAAAAATGTCATGATGCGACGTCCCCTCATGGGTCAGTAATGACTCGGTGCTTGCACAGGGGGCTACCTTTACCTTTTTACCTAGTATCTTTTTTATACCATCCTTACTTCCATCAGCTTGCCTTGACCTGGATAGCCCAGGTGAGCCTGATCTTGTCAGATCTCAGAAGCTAAGCAGGGTTGGCCTTGATTAGTAATCAAATGGGAGACCTCCAAAGGAGACCAGGGTTGCAGAGGCAGGCAATGGCAAATCACCTCTGTTAGTCTCTTGCTGTGAAAACCCCACCAGGGGTCACCATAAGTCAGCTATGACTTGAGGGCACCATACACACACTTCCAGGAGCTTAGAGTGGCATGCCTTATTTTCTCCAGACTCCTTTGTACCCTTTCAACAACCTTTCAAAGTAGTCTAAGCTGAGATAAACAGGCCAACAATCTCCTAGAGAGCTTCATAGCAGGGCAAGGGTTTGAAGCTCAGTCTCCCAGCTCTTAGTCCAATACTGTAAACACTGACCCTTGTATGTTCCGATCATTTTTATTTTGTTCCTTGCAGTTGTTGAAGTTCTCATTTCATTTCTTTTTATGGTATTATTTTGCCATTCACATGTAATACATGTAAACATTACACCCAAAAAAGTGCTAATTTTTGGGGTGGTGGTGAGGGGGAATGGTACAGAAAATGGCCCAAAACCAAATCTTATGGGTTTGATTCTTGCAAAAAGGAAATGGAATCCAAATGATTCAAATTGTGATAAGTCTGGCCACATCCTTTAGGGCAGCCATAGGGTTGGACCCTGGCTAAATTTTCCTATGGCAAAATAGAGCTTTCCTGCCTCCCCTTTCCCAGTCTAGCCCACTGATCTCCAAAAATGCTGCTCCTGAATGGATAGCAGACTTCCAAGGAATGGCATGTGGGCGGGGGGGGGGGGGGGTCTGCAACAGGAAAGGGAAACTGGCAAAAATGGCTGACTTAGAGTCTCTCGACACGAGACATCTTACACAAGGATGTTCTAGGGAGACACAATGTTAGCCGGGCAGCATACTACACGAGCGTAGTTTTAAACGACAGAGCTGGCAGAGATCACTCCTCAGGGGGTTTGTTAACTTCATCTCCCCCCTCCTCAAAGGCACTGTCAATTTCACCTCCCCTTTGGGCAGGCAAAGATGAAATTAACAAACTCTCTGAGGAGCGAAAATGGCTATGAAAAAAAATTGAGGTTATAGAGATGCACTCATTCTAATAAGAAGTAGGTGGTATTCCCCTCCCCAATCCCCCGCCCCCAAAAAAACCCTTTCCGGATTTTGGTTGGCACAGTTATAGCCAAACTTGAAATGGGGTTTCTACCTTATGACCTTTAATAGGACAAAACTGAACAGCTGTTAAGAGCAGCTAACACATTCCAGAAGCACAATGAGAGACATGCTCCTGTATGAACATCCTCATTGGTTAAGTCATGGGGTAGGAACGTGGCTCCATGGGCGTGCACACAATTCGTGTGCTGAAGTTTCCATGTTCAGTCTTTCCACTTAAAGGATTCTGTAGAATAGTGGGTGAAAAATTAGAAGGTGGCTACGAGAAGGCTGTAATGGGCACATGGAGACGTGCGGGGACCCCTTCAGATAGGCCACGAAGAGCTTACAACCAGTTTACATAGTTAGAAACAGTACCTTGAACTGAAGTCCAAAACAAACTGGTAGCTGATGTTGCTGCTTTAAAATAAGAGAAGTGTTCTGATCAGCTTCCCCCTGACAGTAATTGGCCTGCTGTTTCATGAGCCTGTTGTAGTCTCTGGCTTGTCTTCAAGGGTAGTCCTATGTGTAGCATATTACAGTAGTGAGGTTATAAAAGAATGGATCAAGATGGCCCAGTTGCCTGAGTCTAAAAAAGAGATTAGCAAACCAAAGGCAGCTGATAGAAGTCATTTTTGTTCTTGATACATGGAGAAGCAGGTCAGAAACATGAGAGAAAAGGGCCACAATCGGATATGGAAATGTATCACTTTGGAAAGGCCAGTACCCTCAATTCCTTCTCCCTTTGCCTCATTCCTGAAGGTAGCCCTTATCAACATGAAAATCACAGCACCAAAAAAAAAACCAGAGCCCGATGCCCCGTCCCTCATGCTGGATCAATTCCTATTACAGTTCAAATTTGCGTTTTTCAGTGTCTTTTATTTTGCTGTGGCTTCTTGTCTTCCTTTTTTTAAAAAAAAAAAAATCTGTCACTCCCTTCTCCGCCCCAACCTCTTCCCTCAGGGCCTCTGCTTGAGCCATGTGGCGTAAGGCCTGAGGTCCCCCGTGTCAAATGTCAGACCTTGTACCGAGCTGTCAAAGAAGAGAATAGGCCCGGATGATTGATGACTGGAAAGCCCGAAATTCAAACCTCGGCTGCAAATGCTGCTTTGATGAAAAAAGAGAGCGAGAGAAACCAGGGCTACCCACAGTGGCTCTAGTCAAGGTCAGCTCTCATTCCATTACACCCACCGCTTTGCGTCTAACAAGCCACTGCTTTCACACAGTGTTTTCTTCGTCTGGTCCACGCCCTTCCCCCCCTTTCCTCCTGCCAAACTTTCCAAGCACTTAATCCCAAATTTATAAAAAGCAAGAGAGAGAGAGAAAACCAGCCTTCGTTCCTGCCGTTCTGTCCCCGCCAACCTCTTTTCCCCCCTCTGGGCTGCATTCGCTCCGAGATGCCACAGGCTGTGTTTTTATGCCGCACAACTCAGATGACAAGATTATTAATGGGGCCGGGGCAATGTCATATCTGATTTCATGCATATTCATGAATGGTGTCATGCAGCTGGGACCATGTGCCACAAATATATATATATATATAAGGTGGGGAGGGAGTTTTCCACCCTCTCCCAGCCATGAAATAATCTTGTTGGTGGAAATTCAGAATTCTGGCTAGCAAGTCACAATTTTAGTTTCTGAAGTCACATTTTTAATAGGGGGCAATGGGGGGGGTAGTGAGATAAAAAGATAGTGTACTAGCATAGTACCACATTTAATTAATTAGGTGCTTTAATTGATTGATTGATTGATTGATTATTGATTCAAGCTTTTATTGATTGATCAGTGGGACAATTGAGTAGGTGGTGCCATATGTCAACGGCATAATTGTTTATTTGGATTTAATTTTATTTTATGGTTATTTCAGTTCTGGATAATAGATAATAAAATGAAGATATTTCAGATGGCCTGAAAAAACTAATCATACCTTCAGTCACTTAAACGGCACGTTTCCTCATCCTTCCCTCAACAACTCAAAAATGATGCATGTCTCAAAGTTTCGGTGCCATGCAAAGTTCAATCAATCAGTCTATTAATCAGTTAAAAGGTAAATGGTTAATCAACTAAAAATATTTAATTGGTTGGGAGCCTTGGGAGGGGGGAAAAGCCTTTAGAACCTTTTAGCCGAAGCTACCTTGGCCCACCAAATATCAACCCTTGCTTTAATTTTGGCGATTTGGCATATTACATCGTATCTGCACTCATTCCTCAAGTAGTAGGTAATTTAAAGCACTAAGAAATGCCATTTTTCTCATTCAGGCAAGCCAAGAAGGAAAGGAGGGGGGAAACCCACCAAACCAACAGATTAGAACAATGGGGAGAACATGACAGCAATATCAGAACAGAGGAAATAACATGTTAATGGCATTCAATATTCTCCCGGTGTCGCGTCATCAGCATTTTTATTGCCACTTTCTCTCTGAATAGAGTATCAGAATTTATTGAGCCAATATGTCTCCATCAGCTTTGATAAAATAGATTTTATTCAATAAGATACGGAATAATATTTATCTATGAACTCCAATACCCCCAAACAGTTACTGCCATGTGCAAAGATTGTGAGCGCCACAAGGAGAGTTTCTTCTCTCCTCCTGACAATGAAAGAAGGGTGGTTCTATGGGTGCCCAAGGACCCAAATCAGTTTTAACTTAGCCAGTTTCTGGGCTAGGCAAGTTTAGGGGCTACACAAAAATCTCTGGACCCCTCGGAATTAGGGATGGCTTGACTCTCTAACTAATTAAGAAAGGCCTCGACAAGCTGCTGTTCTTGAGGACCTCTGGCATCTAGAGATAGCAAAGCCAAGCTCTATTGCCTCCATCAATTTTCAACAGATAGGACTAGCAAAGGGATGCCTGGCTTTCTTTCTTTCTTTCTTTCTTTCTTTCTTTCTTTCTTTCTTTCTTTCTTTCTTTCTTTCTTTCTTTCTTTCTTTCTTTCTTTTCCTTCCTTCCTCCCTTCCTTCTGTCCTTCCTTCCTTCCTTCCTTCCTTCCTTCTGGCAACCCAAAATGGCTTACATTATTCTCATCTCCTTCATTTTATCCTCACAACAACCCTGCAATGTAAATCAGGTCAGGAGAGAGTGATGGGCCCAAGCTCACCCAGTAAGTTTCCTTTCTTGCTTCTTTGCTTCGTTCTTTCCTTCCTTCTCGCTTTTCTGTTGTTAAGCAACGTAGTTTGCAATTCCGAAATTTAAAACAAGCAAAATACAACAATGCCCATTAACCCCTTGCCCCAAGGAAATGATTGCAACTTAAACCATATATACTGTGCAATCCTAAACAGAGTTACGCCAGTCTAAGCCCATTGAAATCAAGGGGCTTAGAATGGAGCAACTCTGCTTAGGACTGCACTGTAAATGTTCTTACAAATGAAAACCATGCATTTGTGATAATATTCTTTCTACAAATCATGCACAATACATTCCCAATACACAGTCCAAGATATGTCCAGAGACAGAGTAACTTTTGGACTCTTACTCAACGAGGAGGCATTTGCATGTTCACAATTTTCTGCTCCAGATTCCATAGCAGTCTGACTTCCCTTTGTATGAGGTCTTTTAATCAAAAAGCATCCCTTAGGATTTTAATCAAAAATCACACTTAGGGTTGCCAACTTCCAGGTGGGGGCTGGAGTGCTCTCAGAATTACAATTGATCTCCAGATGATAATTATCAGTTCCCGTGGAAAAAATGGCTGCTTTTGATGGTGAACCATATGGCATTGTATCATGCTGTGGTCTCTCCCCTCCCCTCCCCAAGCCCAGCCCTCCCAAGCCCCCCCCCCCAACAAATCTCCATGAATTCCCCAACCAAGAGCTGGCAACTACTTACACTGGAACTGGTGCCTGACAACGATATTAGTCGAATTTATATTCTCATGGTATTATACTTAAAAATTCATTTGACTGCAAGGAAATTTGAATTAAGGGTTTTATTGAAGCGTTCAATGTAATTAGAACAATTATTTTGGTGCCAAGAAGGCCACCTGCATTTTTTAAAAGTCTTGTTCAGAGGTTTTAAATGTGTTATCTATATTTTGTTTAGTTTTTATTATAGCCCACCTCATGTCCTTAGATAAAAGAGGTGAGATCGTGCATGTATGTAGATACTTAAATAACAGATAATCAAGACTTTTCCTACAGGTATATACAAAGGTAATAAATATAATCAGATCATTCCCTAATGTTCTGACCCAGGGATCAGTGGCTGCATTCCTTGAGGATAAGGTCCTCTTTAAGAGAAAAATATTCACATTGGTTCAAGTTTCTCTTCACCAGAGACCCTGTATATTTGCTCTTTTGTAGTTACCAATAGGACCTATTGTGTTCCTTTTCTACACACCTGAAAGAAAAAAAGTATCTGTGAAAAAAAGAAACAACAACGTTATTTACACAAATGAACCTTCTATCTCTTTGCAGAATGGCTCTTGAACTTTTTATGATATTGTAAATATTTATGAAATGTTCTGATTATATTTATTGCCTTTGGATAAGTCTTGATTACCTGTTATTTAAGTATTTACACGCATGCACTGTGTCACTTTAATTTAGACTTACTTTGCAATCTATAGGAGTATGTGATTGATTCTTTGACATTACAGTTGCTTTGAGACCGGGTTGTGGGCTGTTTCCACGTGTCTTACTTGCCTGCAGAACATCATGCAAAAGACCCGGAAGACCGCGTCTTCTCGCGCGAAAATACGAGAAGTAACCACAGGAGAATTTTCGTTTTGTTTGTGGAGGTTGGTTTTTTTGTTTTTGTTTTGCATTTGAATCTTGAGGATATCAGAGATTAGGCCTTTACAATTTTCTGAGTTTTGACCCAACTAGATTTCCAAGGGTGCTTATATTTCCAAGGACTGTTATATCTGGAAATGTCTGATAGAGGTGCCCATAGTTGTAGCTTGCCTTTAATTCTGATGTTTATATTGCAAATAGGGTAGCTAGATGGGGTCTGGACTAATACCAGACCCTAGGGAGAGGTGGAGGAGGGAACTTACTTTTTATGTAATTAATGTGCATGCATGCAGTGCTTGAGTGCTCCCGGGGTGGTGAGATAACATCAGTGCAGGAAGTGATGTCATCACGCTGTCCCCCACTTCTGGGCACCACTCCTAGGTGGCACCATGTAGCTGCAGGAAGCTGCCCAGGCACCCAGGCTGCAGGAGGCTACCTGGGTTGTTGGCTACTCTTCTGGGCCATGCTGCACCACAGCAGCTCAAGCTGCTGACCACTGTCCTGGGCTGTGCCACACAGATGGAGGGGAGAGGGGAGGATGAAAGAAGAGGGGTCAAGTGTCCGGTTTTGCAGGAACATTTTCCCTGGACAGACCCCCCAAATACCAGACTGTCCGGGCAAAAACTGAACACTTGGCAACCCTAATTGCAAGCCATTTTGAATGAAATGAGGAAGCAGGAGGTTTTAAAAAAAATTAATCCCCTTTTCTCTCTTTATCCTTCCATGCAGCTATTTGCCGGCATGCACTTCTGCCTCTTGAGTCTTTCCGCACCCTTTCTTGGATGACTCTTTACTTACTTGGTTGTCTTGGAATTCTTTTCTTTCACCTGGATTTCACTGCCTTCCCTTAAGGCACCAAACGTTTGATGATGACTTTTCCTCCCTACTCCCCGCTAAGTTTTTTGTTTGTTTTCTTTCTCCACAAATGCATTTCAGGGGCATTTCAAAGGATGTTGACTTGAAATGTGTGCCTGTGTTTGAGAGTGTGTGGTTTCTTTCTCTTCTTTAAAGAATCAATTTTGCCAACAAAGAGCTTGAAGGGAAAATGATATGCACTTTATATAATATGTACTATGATATGTGCTTTATGATACACACTTTATATAATATCTTAAGTACTTTATATGCCTCTATGCATATCATCTCAAGAGCTATTTGACATGATTCCTCAGTATAACTCTTATCAATTGCTTGCTGCTCTCTCAATGACATTCCAGGATGAGGGGTGCCAGCCCACCCAGTGCTTCCCATCCAGTTGTCACCAGGGTGTCCTTTGTATCAAAAAATGTGTGGCAGAACAAACCACCTGATGCAATTATTGCTTGGGGAAGCTTCTTCATTATTACGTTAGATGAGAAGATCAAGTGCTTTCCCTTGCAATCTTGCAGTTAATTCTCTGTTTCCCTGTGAGCTTAGGCAGTGTTAAGCTAGCACAATACTCACCTAGTCAGAAAGTGTGGAATCAGAGTTTCAGAAGGCATCTTATAGACCATCTAGCGCAACCTGCCACTCCGTGCAAGAAATCCAATGTTCAGCTTCAGTTTCGACTGACAGTGATAGAAAGAAGCCCCCCCCCCACTCAATAATTTGTTTCATTCCTGAACTTAGGGTTGCTAGGTCCCCTGCTACGGCAGAAGACCTCCTGCTGGCATCCCACACCGCCACTCTGTCAGCCAGTGGGAGAGAAATAAGCTCAAAAATTGCCATTGGATTGATGGTGTTACATGACATCTCCAGAAATGACACCATCTCTAGGAAATGTCAGGAACTCTATAGTTTCATTGTACTATGGTACTTGGTCAAACCATAGTTTACCATAGAGTTTTACTGGCAATTCCTAGAGAGGCATGACATCTGTTCTGGATTTTTCCCAGAAGTGATGTGACACCTTGGCACTGATGGAATCCTGCTGTGTCCCCATCCCCCTAATCTCCCACCAGCTGCCAATTCTAGCAAAACTTCAATGTGTATATAATGTGTGTGTGTGTGTATTTCTAAGAGCCTTGCCACCCAGTTTAGGGTCCCCAAAGTGATAACAAAAAACATTTAAAACAATCTTAAAAATTCATACACACACTATTAAAAACAATTAAAACAAAACAGAAAAATATGAACTGGAAGGACGGACAGTGAGAATCAGTGAGGGAATGCCACACAAAACAGAAAAGTCTTCACCCATTGGTGGAAGACAACGATAAAAGGGGAAGCTGAATTTCCTTGGGCAAGGAATTCCATAGTTCTGATATCATGATCGAGAAGGCACTTTCTCAGGTTGCCACCTGTTTAACCTTGTGCCCTTACTAAATTCCTACTAATGTTTAGCTACCATCCTGGAACATAAGCTCATTAGATGTAGTCTGACTTCCTGCAGTGGCAGACAATACCCATAGAAGATCCTTTGGCACTCAGCAGTACTTTTGAGGCTGGGCTCTTTTTTTCTCCAAGTTGTGGAAATCTCTCTCCAATGATGCCCATCTTGTTCCTTATCTGGACCAATTCCAACAGCTGAAGGATATTGACGGGTGGGGCTTGAGGAGGGGAGGGATCTTGGAGGGAATGTGATGCCATAGACTCCACTCCTGCCTTTTCCTCCAGAGGATGTGATCTCTACAGTCTGGAGGTCAGCTGTAATGCTGGAAGGTCTGCAGGCTCCATCTGAAGTCTAACACAAACAAAAGGCAATCCCAGTCTCGAGAACAAATACAAAAAGACGGATTACCAACCAGGAAAATAGCACCAAATTCTATACGTATAACATATTTTTATATATTTAAAGTGCTCAAAATACCATGGAATGTACCTCTATCATATATATCATCATAAATATTATCAATAAATATATTCAATAAATACATTCAATAAATATCATACAAAATAAGTAATTATTGGCTGTAACTCAATACTTATAGTCCCAGCAACTCAGTCCTGATAAGGTTTTGATCCAACAAATGTCTTTTTAAATCACTCCTGGAGACACTGAGAAAAGAGGCTTGGGGGGAAAATATCCAACAGGTAAAAGGTTGTGCCAATATCATGTTGCTAGACATTTAGTCTTTTTCTTTTTCAGATGCACTCATGGACAACAAGGATGGAAGAAGTCCATGTCCTCTTAGCCCTAATTGGGGCTGGCTATTATTACACCGCTTTCATCAGAAGACTTCCTCGGGGCAAGGGTTCTGTTCACTTAAACACTTTCTACAAATGAAAAATATTCTGACAATAAAGCTTACAAAGAAACATCATATGCATTGGTTCTCAGAGTTTATATTCTAAATGTGTATTAATTAACTCACCACAACACATCAAACTCAAATCCTATATCCTGGAAAACGGTGCCTACAATTTCGGCCAAGCGTACCCCTACCAATACTGTTCACTCTTTTAACCTACTCACTCCCTCTAAAATTAATTAATGGATTGATTCAACTTAATTATTTCGTATTTATAATTATTTCATATTTAATAGGGGATTAAATGATGAATTAATGTTGAGTTGTTTCTTATAGACTCCATAGGGTTAGATTCTCTAATAGTACATTGTTTTATTAACTATGAAAGAGTCTATACGTATGAAACAGGTATATGAGTAATGGGTCCCTTTAAATCGACTATAAATATTGAATTGCAACCAATAATTACTTGTTTTGTATGATATTTATTGAAAGTATTTATTGAATATATTTATTTATCGTATTTATGATGATACATGTGATAGAGTTATAGTCAATGGTATTTTGAACACTTTAAAATATGCACGAATAAAAATATGTCATACAAATAGAATTTGCTTCTATTTTCCTAGTTGGTAATCCATCTTTTTGTATCCTATCTGGAGTCTAGCAACCCTACAGTGAATGCACATACAATTGGTGTTCAGTATACATTTGATTTTTTTGTGTGTGTGCATTGTGCAATTGTCATGATAGTGTCAACGCACGTCCACCTCAAGGCAGTATCCCTAAAAGAGCCTAGGAAAGTCCAAGACAACTGGATCAGATTGAGCAACTCGGATTGAGTTCAAAAATAAGGTAGGTATGGACAGGTTCGGCTTATCCTGAAAAGTTGTCACATGAACTGCCTGTTGCATGAAACACCCCAGGCAAGATGTCACCTTTCTGATGAAGACTTACTCTAGCTAACACAATAAGCGGGTGAGGTTAGAAGGCCTTTCTCAGTGCCAACTGGCAGACAGGCCCTGGAAGTAGCTGAAATACACTAATCCCATTTCAAAAGATGCAAATTACTAAGTTGATTCCTAATGCCAAGTTGACTGATTCCCCTGAACCAAAGAATTTAATACAGCACCAGTCCCTTGAGCAGGAAAAAAAAAGGAAAAGATTACCCCCCTCCCTTCTTGAAAACTTTGGTAGTTAGTTTTTACATACAGTGTGCCTCGGGCTTGCTACTTGAATTCCACTTCAAAGATTCACCGCAAAGTACTTGCTAATTCCTGCCCCCCCTTCCTATCTGCCTGGTTAGCCTTTAAAGGAGAAAAATTCATTAACAAAACCATGGATATAACATATGAAATCAGAGATCAGCTCCTGCAGTGGCAGAGCCAAACATCACTAAAAAGGATTAGTTTCTTTCACTGTCGAGAAATTTCTCATGGAAGACCTTGGCTGCCCTTTCAGTATTAAAACTTCCCAACAAGTATTCCACGGGAGTTTTAAATTAGAATGCACTGTCACTGGAATGGTTATAAACTGTCAAAATGTGTCCTCTTTTCAGGCTGGACTCCAGCAAAACCCAAGTCCACCCCCCTCTTCTGTTCAAAAGGAATGAGATATTGGTGGACGTTTATGGTAAGGAACTTCTGCTCACCTCGCTGATAGCTCTACGGTCTTTCATGGAGTACCCTAGTCCTCCGTGCTTCCTTCTCCCTGCCGACCTGCATTACCCTGCACACAGTCCTTGGTCTTTCACACCCACAGCACCCCACACAGCCTCCCACCACACAATATCAGGGGCAGACTGGCCATAAAGGCCGTTGGGAGAAGTTCCAGGAGGGCAATGGCCCAAGAGCCATTCACCCTGATGGCCAAGAGATGGACTTCCTTCACCCTGCATTGAGAGGAAGGTGGCATCCAGCTGGTCCAAGCCCCTCTGCAGGATGGGGAAGGAGATGCCCAGCTAAGCCCTGGCATGGGGATGGGTGGGGGGGGCAGACTTGCTCTTTCTCCTTTCTTCCCTGCTTTGGGGGGCAGGGCTAGGGGCAAGCTGAGAGGGGCAAGACCCTTTTCCAGGGCCATTTTTTTCTCCAAATCCACCCTGGTACACAACAATTCAAATATATGGTACTGTCTTATGGTGAGTCCAAGCACTGGTTCATTTAAGCCTGCTCTGTCCACTTTGACTCGTTGCGGCTCTCAAGGAACACCTGCAGAAGTTTCCTCAGTGCTGCTGCTGAATATCTTTTCAATTACAGACAAGCCAGAGCTGAAACGGGATGTTTCTACATGCAAAGAAAGAGCTCCATGACAAAAAAACCTTGCAATGTGTAAGCCAGGATGGGCCCAACTTCACCCAGTAAGTTTCCATGGCTATTTATCAATCATTTGAAATCAGAGTACCAAATATGCAAACAGTACAGGGAATGTATTGTCGAAGGCTTTCACGGCCGGAGAACGATGGTTGTTGGGGGTTTTCCGGGCTGAATTGCCGTGGTCTTGGCATTGTAGTTCCTGACGTTTCACCAGCAGCTGTGGCTGGCATCTTCAGAGGTGTAGCACCAAAAGACAGAGTGACACTGAGAGATCTCTGTCTTTTGGTGCTACACCTCTGAAGATGCCAGCCACAGCTGCTGGTGAAACGTCAGGAACTACAATGCCAAGACCACGGCAATACAGCCCGGAAAACCCCCAACAACCATAGTACAGGGAATGATTTGGAATGGTGAAATCAAAAGAAGATTGAGAAGACGATCCTGGTAACCTTCCAATGGGTGACTGGCCAACTGAATATCACAGAACAGAGAGATGTGATTGTAGTGGTTAAAGTATTGGATGAGGATTTGAGAGGCCTAGTTTCGAATTCCCCACTCTGTCATGAAAGCTAACAGGGTAACCTTGTGCTAGTCATACAGTATCAACCTAACTTTTCTTACGGGGTTGTTGTATCAAGCGGAGGAGAAGAAAATAATGTAAGCCCCTTTGGGTGCCCATTGGGGAGAAATGGAAGAAAAAAACGGCCCTTTCAGCTGCTGGCTTGCCATGCAAGCTGGGGGCCATAATTTGCTTCCTCGGACGGAGGAGGAGAAGGCGCCATTTCCCAGGCATCCAGGGATTGCTGGGGGCGGTGGGGCCTGCAGCCTGTTCAGGAGGCTCCGCTTTCCCCAGCGTCAGTCACCTGCAAACGCTCGGCCCACCCTCCTCTCCCAGTATTGGTGTAGGATTAGCCGGCTGCTGTATTCAGAGCCAGGTAGGAATTTTTTCCTCCTATTACCTGGATTGGCGTTGGGTATGGGAGGTTTTTCGCCTACCTTGCACCTTTGCTGGGGTTGAGGTGATTGGCAAGGTGGTGCTGATTAGTGATGTCATGGGCAGGATAGAGTTGGGGATTAGGGAGTGGGCTGGTGAGCACCCTTGGTGCTTCTCCATTCAGGGGGAAGAGGGGTCTGCCAGGAGCGGATGGTACTGCTTATGACAGCCACCATGCTGTGTGGGCAGACTGCCTTGGTGAACCCTGTGTGCAAGTCCTTACCTCACTGCTGTATGGCTGAGGCTTAGGAGCTTGAAAGGGGGATCCAATTTGCCTGGCCCGCCAGGTCTCAGCCATCCACAGGAATGGCCCATGCCTGGGGCTTCGGGGCTCGCCCAGATAGGTCAAGGCAGAGGTCAAGGGAATGACCACATGGCTTGACCTGTTCCGCTAGTAGGCCCTTGCCACAGTTGTTAATAAAGTTAATAGTTGTAATTAATTAATAAAGTGGCCCTTAGATCCAAGCTTGGTGTCCATTTCTTCATTCCGACTGGGGTGGCAAAACCCAATCAGTAGCTTCTCAGAACTATCAATCAGAGTCGACATTGGCTTTTTAGTCCCCTAGAGTGGAGACACTGTAGTTGTTCTAAAAGATTTATAAACCTGAATAGGCTGACGGTAAACAGAATCTCTCTCTCTTAATCCTAACAGTAGGATCAAGATGAATGAAAGAATGCCCTACATTGCAGAATTAATGTATTGCCTGGATATTCTCATGGCTTTAAACATAGACTAGATGAAAGATCCCCAATTTTGTTGAACCCGTAGGTGCTCCTGAATTCTAAGAACAGGTAATGGGTACCACCACAAAATGGCTGCCATGAGAGATGAGACCACTAGGAGATTGCAAGCCAAGAATCTTCCTTTGATGGAAACAGCTATTTCTGAATGGATGCTCCCCACAGACACAACAGTGATGCATTCAGGGCTCTTATGGAGGCCCTCCTACTCTGATGAAGTGAAGGGAAGCCAGGATTGGCTCCTTGCTTTAGAAAAGAAGTCAAGTGAGCATTGGGAAAACCTTGATGGGTCCCAAGGTGCTGATGGGCCCCAAGGTGCTGATGGTCACCAAGCTAGAGATGACTGAAGCTAGACAAATTCATGGAGGAATTAGTGTGTATTAGCCCTGGTCGCTAATAGTAGAACTTCCCTGTTCAGAGCAGTATACATGAGAGTCACAAATCTGGCTTACATTTCCTTTACAAGCCATCGGCCACCATTATTTCCTTTCATAGCCATCACCATCCAGTCAGAGTTCTCATCTTGTCAATGACAGCCAATGGGAATGCTTAGCACAAAAGAGCTTCAAGCACCATCCCATATTCCCATCGTCTCTGTTCTTTCCCTTTATAATCATTGACAATGTCAGAAACTTCAGACTCACAAACAGAGCAAAACATACCCTGCTGTGTTGCAAACCCCTCTATTTAATTTTTCCCCTCCTTTGTTTGTTTTGAGCAGCTTTCTGACAACAATAATCCCACTTTAAATGCTGGTTCCGCCAGTCACATAATGGACCTTCCCTTCTGTTATCTGACCGGTGAAGCTCGTAATGAGTGTTTAATTATAGTTTATACAGCCCACTTTGGTCTGGGTAGGAAAAAAGCTGCTTTGTTACAGTCAATGAAGTATTTAAAGCTACGTCCTAGGTAGGGACGGGTTTATTAAACACTTGGGTAAGCAATAATAAACTAACATTGATCGAGGAACTTGATAGCTTTCTTTTATGTGCTTTAGGGAAGGGGGGAAAAATAAGATCCAGGTAGAAGAATTTAAAGTAACTTGGCACAGGAAAAGAATGTGTTCACATGGCTGCTCTGGGAGGCAACAGTTGTTTGATGTAACTCGATCTTCCAGTTGCCCAAAAATCTTGCTTTACCCCCTCCTTGCCTCCTCCCAATCCTGTAAAAAAGGATAGCCTGAATGAAGAAGGGGAGGAGGCAGAAAATCTTCTCCACTAAAGAAGAATGTTGCTAGGCACAGACATGTTTGCTGTGGAATTTGCTACCTTTACTTTCAATACCCCTAGAAGGAAATGGGCTGGCCTTTTTAGCTTAGAAGACTGGCAACAGATGGACAGGAATGATTGCAAGGAAAAGAAACAGAGAACTTGGAAGCAGGAGAGTGGAACACCTTAGGAAAGGATGGAGAAGGAGCACATCTAACTAAGGGCCAAGCTACAAGTGAGGAATGACACTTGAACAGCAATGGAACAGACTCAGGGCCAAGCTACACGTGACGAATGACACTTGAACAGCAAGTGCATTTCTCCCTGTTCACTTGCCCTCCACTCAATCCACTTGCCGTTCAAGTGTCATTCGTCATGTGTAGCTTGGCCCTCACATGTATTCCTCTCTGTTCAATTGCGCTCCACTTGCATTCCACTTGATCAAGTGGAGCGCAAGTGGAGCACAAGTGAACAGGGAGGAATACATGTGAGTCTGTTCACTTGTAGCTTGGCCCTAAGACAGGTCTTGCTACATCAGCAGTTGTTTACAGCTGTGTTGGACCAAAAGTAAAATTTAAAAACCAAGAATACAATCCATATATTACCTTTTAGTAGCAGCAGTCAAAGGACCTGGATAGTCTGGATCTTGGAACCTAAGGCAGGTCAGCCCTGGTTTGTACTTGGATGGGAGATCACTAAGGAAATCCAGGGGTCACCAAACCGAGGAACCCAATGATAAACTACCTCTGGACATCTATTGCCTTGAAAACAGTATGAGGCCACCATAAGTCAGCTGCGATTTGGCAGCAAAAAAAATTGACAACCAAAAAAAGGGGACGGGCATGTAACAGAATCTGAGTTTATGGTTTTTGCTGGATCCTGTCTGGTCCGGTCCAGTAATCTCTGCAGCGACTTTGCAATATATTGTCATCCCCATGTTCCAAAAGTGCCTCCTTGGGAGCCATATCTGGCTGAGGTTTCGAAGGATATTCAACTAAAAATAAAAATAAAGAAATATGGGCTGAAAATTACCTAGGGATGGGAGTGTATGGTAGAAGCTGGATTTCAACTAGTCATCTCCGGATTCACAGTTAACAGCGCAGCAGATTTACTCCCTTCTAAACCCATTGGGTTCAATGGATTTCGAAGAGTGTAACAATCCTTAGGATTAGGCCCTGCAAATCCAATTTACTATGCCGCACCACTGCATAAATGCAAATTTATTGTGAAGTTCCTTGGTTACTCTTTCTGTAGCCACTGCAGTCTTGAGCTGATTGGCATAAAAATATTATGCACTTAAAAAAACACACAAGATCCATTCTGTCTGTAGAGTGCATTCCAAGTAATGCAGCCATATTGTTATCGATGGTTACACATTACACTGTCAAGTGATATCACTGCATCTTGGGAAAATGGAATTTGCACCAAATGCCAGCCGCAGGAACCATGGATGAATTTTCTATTGTCCGCTATCATTTCTATCTAATATGAACCGTTCTACACAGCTCATCTTTAATCCCCATGCTTGTTAAGGAGCTTAAAGAGTAAAAATCAGTTGATTTCAGGGTCTTTTGGAGTTCAAGGTCAATATGATTATGTCCTTCCTTTCTTTCTCTCTCTCTCTTTTTATTTCAAGGCATGGTCTCATCACAGTTTCCAAAGTTCAATTCCTTTCTGGTTTCCTAATTAGAAGCTGTCCAGGAGTATATCTGGAGGCTTTTATATGCGAGATCAACCCCTTGCCCTGGGACCAATTATAGAAAAATAGCTTTACACATTTTACTGTTTGAATATCTGATGTTCATACACGCTGTCATGTTTTATGGTGAAGGCATGATAAGAAGCATACCATTATCGGCCTGGGACAAAACGGCATTGGCTTAGCTTGCAAACCCAGAATGGAGATATCACAACTCAATAGAATGCCTCTACATCTGCTTAGCTGACCTGAGTTTCCAATCAAATGATGGGCAACATCTAGGATTACTTGAAAGCCCTTCTTTCTCCATGATTAGGCTTTTAAGGCTGCAATCCTAAGAACACTTCCCAGGAATAAATTCTTTCTGAGTAAAACCACTTAAGATTGCTCCCTTATAGTACAATCCTAAACAATGGACTAAGGTGTGTAACTCAGGGTAAGTAGTGCACTGGAAGCATAGTAGTTTGCAGTGCAATCCCATGCACGCCTACTCAAAACAAGTCTCCTTATGTCTAATGAGAATTATACCCAGGTAAATGTGCATAGGATTAGAGATGGGCACGAACTGGAAAAAAAACGAACCATGTTGTTCGTGGTTCGTCAAATTTCATGAACCATGAACCACGAACTTTCATGAACCTGCCTCTGGTTAGCGAACTGGTTTGTTTGGTTCATGAAAATGTCACATCTGGGTCAGAAAACAATCACTTCCGGGTCAGCAGAAGGTCACTTATAGGCCAGCAGAAGGTCACTTCCGGGTCAGCAAAAGGCCACATCCAGGTCAGCAGAAGGTCTGCAAGAAGTCCATCCCGTTGCCTAGGAAACTGATTGATTGGCACCAGGCTGTCTGCAGTCACGAACCAAATGAAGCAGCCTAAAGTTCGTGGCAGTTCATCAGAAACAAGATCGTATTTCGGTTCATGCCCATCTCTACATAGGATTGACCAGATGTGTTTGGGGGGGTGGATTATTAATAACAATAACAAAGATAGCAACAGCAACAATTGTTGTCTTCAGCTGTCTGGGGCGAGGGATTGGATTTATGGTTCTAGAACTAAAGGTGTGCACCGAGAAAATTTTCATTTCCATTTCAAAATAACTATTTACCATTATTGGTGTTTGCCATGTGGGGCATTGCTGGTTCAGCTCAAATCCTTTTTTTCCCATTACCCTAAGTTTTGGCTTCATTCTTTGTAATGAGAACTTTGAGAGTCTTTGGGGCAGCTTTTTTTGGGGGGGTGTTAACTGCACCAATCGCACAGAACACAGTCCTGCCCCTAAATCATCGACCCACCAAGTTTGAACATACACAACAACAGAGTTCGGCATTTACAGACCCTGAAGAATGCTTGGGGAATGCATCAAAGCAAGTGTTGGCTGTGCACATGCACCCAGTTTTTTTCAAGGGGGCGTTGAAGAAAGCTGTTTTCACACTTAACCAAAAAGTACATCCACCATTAGTTCCCCCTCCCTCTAACCCTCTGACTTGAGTTTTTCTTCACATACACTACACACAACAACAATGAACCCTCAAGAAGGCAAGTGTTAGTGGGCGCACACTATGGTAGGAAACTGACAAAGCGGCAGCGGGGTGGTGGCAGTGGGTTGGCATCCAAGGAGAAGAGCTCTCAAACCAGCTTTTCTTAAGAAGATCCTATTGGCAGAGAGACAATGCCATTGCCCAGGTAATAATAGTAATAACATAATAATAATAACATTCAATTTATATACCACCCTTCAGGACCACTTAATGCGGTTTACAAAGTATGTTATTATTATCCCCATAACAAAACACCCTGTGAGGTGGGTGGGGCTGAGAGAGCTCAAGAGAACTGTGACTCACCCAAGGTCACCCAGCTGGCTTCAAGTGGAGGAGTGGGGAATCAAACCCAGCTCTCCAGATTAGAGTCCTGCACTCCTAACCACTACACCAAACTGGATCTCTTGCAGGTAGTACTGAACCCCCTCTGCTGCCAAGATATACACCCCCTGTTCCCTCCAACGAAACTAAATGAATGTTTCCAAAGAAAGGGAGGGGTCAGTGCTCCTCCCCTTGCAAGGGCCTGATTGAAAGGGAGACAACACCATTGCCCAGGGAGGATCATAAAAACACGGAGCATTTCTGTGATTTCCCCTTTCCTCAACTGAGTTAACGAGGTGGTATAATATAAGGGCTCTCTCCCTCTGGGATCCAATTGGTAGGAGATAATGTCATTAAGGAAAACAAGATGTTGCCAGCCCTGTGCCTGCTGGCCTATCTGCTGCTACTGAAATGAAGAAACACACGGACTTTTCAGTGGGAGAGTGCTCATTATAACTTGGTTTCCTGGATTCGGCGCTCCATTACTGAAACCGCTTTAATGAAACAAATCAGCTATTTCCATGTGTATTTTCAGCTCGTTTATTTTGTTCTGCACACCTCTATCGAGAACTATTGTTCCTTGTGATTCTGTTAATATTGTACACATCTTATTGCTATTTCTATATAATTATTATATTGCTATAATGAGTACACCCTCTCAAAAGACTAATGGTTTTACACAATGGGGAAAACAGAGGACCCAATTAATCAAGCAAAAAGACCTAACTCCATCTGATTCTCATAGGAGAGCGTTAAGCTGACGCTGCCATTTACGTCAAGGCTACTCCAAGTGGCTTAACTTCAGTTGCGGTGTTCATATTTAGCAGATCTCCTTCAACGAATAAATCGTTCCATTTCAATCCTCTTCCTGCTTGAAGAGCAGTATCGAGACATTTTCCATGAGAATCAAAATACCACTTCATTGTACATTTCTGTTACTTTCCCAAAGGAATTTAGCTAATCATGTTGGGTATCTGTTTGGTAGGAAAAAAACATAGAACAGGAAGGACAAGCTTGGGCTGGGGAGGAAAACTGAACTTATTTCATATTGTGGTTTTTGCATGTTGCAAATTCTGGAATTATAATAGCGCAATTATACCATAATCAGAGAAGAAGATTTGCAGTAGCATTGGATCAAGCACTGTGGGAAAATGGATACTGGACTAGATTGATCTTGGGTTGAATCCAGCAGGGCTCATTTTATACTCTTACAATATACATCTCAGAAAATCACATACCACGTTTTAGCTCCTCCTCATTTCATGGTATTTTGATACATGGATTGCATCTTAACTTCATTTGAACTTAATAGGATTTTTGTATCAAGATTGCAATAGGTCTTCTGTCACTATTAGTAAGGGTATTATTGTTTTGATGTCTGTCTGATACCTGTTACTAGAAAGCAGGGGTCATTTCGTAGAAAAAGAGCTGGAGGAAGTCATTAGCGTAGCTCATTAGCATATGCCACACCCCTTGCCATCACCAGAAGTGTGTCGTTGGCACAACTGATTAGCATATGCCACACCCCCTGACATCACCTATCCTGGCTGTTTTGGACCCCAAAATTGGCCCAAAATTGGCAAATTGGGCCCAAAATGGCAAAAAAGGGGCTGAAAATGGGCCAAAAGGGGCCCAAAATGGTCAGGATTGGGCCGCTGTTGAGTGGGAGAGTGATCCACCACTTGTCAGAGGCCTGATCCGGGCCGTTTTGGTCCCATTCCAGGCTGAAATGGGCCCAAAATGGCTGAGAGTCAGGTGGGCAGGGCCACCTGACATGTGACCTCTTTGGGGAACTACTGGAACTATATTCCTGTGCATTCCCCCTCGAAATGACCCCTGCTGCAAAGGGTGTATGAAGATACCTTATATTTTGTCGGATCAGTGGCCCATTTAGGGGGTAACGCATCTGGCTATTTCAAACCTGTGTCAGTGACAGAGCTGAAGTTGGTTCCCAGTTCCCAGTTCCCAGTTCCTTATTTGCAGTTTCTAGTTCCATATTTGCAAAGCGAAGGACAAATATTAGGGGCAATTGCAAAGCTCTGCAACCTAAAGTAAAGTTTGTAGTGGCACATATCATATACCTCCAGATTCAGCAGACTCAGCCCTCTAAGTGGACCTATACTGGGTCATCCTACAAAGCCCAGTTCTTGAGTTAACAGCTTTGAAGTAGGGTGCCCCCAGAACAAATCAATAACCAGAAATCAATAAGAATAAGCAGCTGAAGAAATCAATAAGCACATCCAAAAATGTTTGGATCACACAGCCCTGATGTCCAGAGATTGCCCCCTTCAAGAGGACATATGATGGTGCTGATCCAAACACTGGTCCTGGAGCTAAGGCCTCCTGTTTGGCCTGCTTCCCAGAACCTTGTATTGGGAATTATTGTGAATAAGGAACTGGGAAATATAAGAGCCCTCTGCCTCCCAAAACAATCTTTGGATCACCCCGAATCACACACAGCTTTTCAATTTCCCCTAATATTTGTCTTTGGATTTGCATCAAATAAGGAACTAGGAACCGCAAGTAAGGAACTGGGAACTGGGAACCAACTTCAGCTTTGTGTGTCAGTGCATATTTTAGCCAATTTGTTTTTCAGCACTCTTTTGGGCTCTTTAAGGGAGACTGTGAAAATATTTCTGGTCTGCCTGCTTCATCTTGTAGATTGTTGGGAGATAAACTATCCTGTATGAAATATTTGGGATCTTTGTTTCTCATAGCAAAGTTCTGAGCTGCTATTTCAGGAGGTGGAGCTCTCGAAAAGGTGAGCCACCACTTGCAAAAACTTATTTTTAACATTTTGAAGGCATCCAATATTTCCACCCCAGTTGCACATGCCCTTAAAAATTGCAAGAACTTTTTGTGAAGAGGTTTGCAATAGTTAAAACTAACTTCAATATTGCTCTGTCATAGTTAAAAACTGTCTTCAATATTGCCTTCTACTTTATGGGGTTTCTTTTCTGCTTTGAGTTCTCCATTTTTTAATAATATTAATATTTCATATATGGGTGGTTGCATTTTAGCTAATTAGTAGACTTCTATTGAACAACAAAACATAATTTTAAAGATAAATGTTAAAAAAACAAGAGAGAAAACAGGGGAGACACACCCACCCAGACATGCAGGATTGTGGTGCTGTACATAGACAGAGATAGGTGTGGCGCTGAAGGCAAGCAAATTGGGGGGCTGCTGGCACTGGTTACGTGAGATGCCACTAAACCTGTGGATTTATTGGTGGAGGTGGGGTGGACAACACGAATCTGCTAATGAATGTTGTGGATGGAGACCCCGGTCTTCTTGGTCTCCCTTGGTTAACCGTGAATGGAAGAGGAAGAAGGAAAGAGTCGGAAAATGTAGAAGCAACAGAACATTTGGATCTGAATTACTGGATCTGCGTCTCTTTCAGCATTAACTTTTGAACAGAACAATGTGTGAAGTCTTTCTTTGCTTTCAAATGAATTGAAGCTCCCACGATCACTTTAACAACAGTAGGTTTGGTTCTTACAGTGGAGTGGGTAAGGAGACCAGAAGAACGAACACACGGGCCTGTAAGTCCAATGCCCCCTTGCTTGTGATCACCTGTGAGACCTCTAAGGGAGAAATGTGGCTGGTAGCCTGGGAAATCAGAAGAGAAAAACAAGGTGTATCTTGCCTTCCCATACCCACCTAAGGCTGTGGTGATTGGCTGACACAGCTCTGTGTGCTGATTTCTCTCATTGGAAGGAATAAATGCAACTGGTTGCCTGGAGGAAACATCATAGAAAAGCAAGTTGCCTTCCACATGCCCTCCCTGAGTTGGTGATTGGCTGGGACAGCTCTGTGCTCTGTTATCACATTGGAATGAATAAACACATTTGGTTGCCTGGGGAAAAAAATTAGGGGGGGGAGTGGTAACTGAGAAGCGAAACTCGAAAGTGCTCAAAATCGAAAAATATCACCGAATGTTTGGGGAGGAGTTTCCATGTCGACCAAGCAGGTGGACCAACAGTTCTGTTTTGTAGAGTCACAAGTAAGGCCGGAAAACATTTATTTTCATTATTTTTATGGCCTGGGCTTTTTGGTATGCACATCGCTGATCAAGTGCTCCCCTTTTAAGTTAACAGATCAGATCTATGATTCCAAGAGGGGAAAGGGAAGCATTTTTAAAAAGAGTTTATAAATTATGGAAAGAAAGTTGACAGCTTGTCCTTATAAATATGAAGATTACCTTCTCTATTCTCATGAATGGGAAAAGTCATCGCATTTTTTAAAAACCCAACAAAACTACTGATTCAGCAATCTAAAAAATAATGGACAAGTTTTGCTGACCAGGGAATACTCAAGCAATTTAATTCTTTTTTTCCCCCAGCCTTACATTCACTGTACATTTTTTTTTGCTATCCAAATATTATTATGTTTACAGAAAGTGTCCCCATTTCCTGCAAAAAGGTCCCATTATTGACAAGATGAATATCACTGTGAAATATGCTCCAATACTTGACGATGCTCAGGGAATCCAGTTAAAGTCCCTATGGAATGTCCTTTATTTGCTTCTAGCTAGAACAACTTCAAAGGTGCTTCCTTTATCCTACGATTGCTTCTAGTACTCAGCAATTGACCTAAGAACTGTGAGAAAATGCCAGGAGTTGAGAAAACTCCACTGCCATTACACCACACTTTGTTTCACTGCACTGAATGAGAGTGCATGTATAATAAACAAATCCTTGCTTTTGCGAACACAAAGTGAGCAAGTACTCATTGTCCCTTGAAATATAATAAGACTTACAGTGAAATCCTAAGCAGAGTTACGCCAGTCTAAGCCCATGGATTCCACTGTTCAAGGGGTTTCACATATTGTGATCCTGTTTTGGGATCCTGTAAATTTTCCACATGGAACATGATTGACAGTTAAACTTGCCATGTTTGATGGGAGCTAATCACTTGGTCTGTTCAGTTTAGCACCAAATGACTAAGACACTCTCTACATGAGATGCCTCAGTGTGTGTTCATTAAGTGTAGGGAGATGCAATGTTAGCCAGGAAGCATAGTTTAAAAAGACAGAGTGGGTGGAGATCACTCCTCAGAGGGTTTGCTAATTTCATCTTTGCCTCCCAAAGGCTCTGTCAATTTCACCTCTCCAATCTAAAACTGTGTGGGATTGCAACCAGAGGGCAACGAGGAATGGAAATAGGCTGGAGCTGCCTTCCAGAGCCAGGCTTGGACCTGGAGAGGTTATAATGGGCTGTAGTTTCCCTTCTGGCATTTCACAGCCCCTTCACACAGTTCCAGTGTATAGCAACACCTTTGCCCTGCTGCCAGCTCCGTCTTTTTAAGCTACCCTTCCCAACTAACATTACATCTCCTGACACACATTCTTCACATGTAAGATGTCTTGTGTAGAGAGACTCTGAGATGACAATGAAGAGATCAGCAGTGGGTTTATGCAAGACTGCGCATGTGTGAGCAAATAGCCAGTACAACAAAATGGCTCCCATGAAGGTTGCTAAGAACTACTTGGGTGAAGGCATGTTAGCATAATGCAACATTTATTTATGATTCATTTGTATGTTGTTATAGTTTTCATAGTCTATTTAAACATTTCCTGAGGGAGGGGAAGCTGAATTTCATCAGGCTGTCTGAGAATGTCCATATGTGGAATGCTATTTGCCGTGTACTGCCTAAAGGGGTATGGTAAAGAAACCTGCCTGCAGATTTGGGGTCAGAGCCTGGGGTGTGTATGATTTAGTGAGGGGAGGGACCTCAGTGGGCTACAATGCCGTAGGGGCCCCTTCTGAAGCAGCCAATTGATCACTGTTATCAGAGATCAGTTGTAATTCCAGGATATTGCCAGGCTCCACCTGGAGGATGGCAACACTAAGATAGATAGATAGATAGATAGATAGATAGATAGATAGATAGATAGATAGATAGATAGATAGATAGACAGACAGACAGACAGACAGACAGACGGACGGACGGACGGACGGACGGACGGACGGACGGACGGACGGACGGACGGACGGATGTTTTCAGTTGAAACAGAAATGCTTAATGGATTCTGAATTTGTTGCTTGCCAAAATGATAACTTCAGATGCTATGGTTGTTGTGGGTTTTCCAGGCTGTATTGCCGTGGTCTTGGCACGGCACGGCACGGCAATACAGCCCGGAAAACCCACAACAACCATCGTTCTCCGGCCATGAAAGCCTTCGACAATACAACTTCAGATGCGTTTCAAAATATGCAAAATCAAAAAGAGTCCAGTAGCACCTTTAGTTTCAAAATATGGTGGCTTCCTACACAATGGAATGGAGATGTTTGGCTCCCCTCCCCAGAAAACAGTCTCCGCCCTTAGACAATGAATTGCTTACAGCTTTCAGTTAAGCTTTTCTCTCTGGGAGAGGATGGCAGAAAGATTGCGAAGGCCATTGATTTCTTCTGCCAAATGTGTCTTCCCAGTCTGTGGCCCACCCTTCAAGCTTTCTCTGTTCCTTTCAGAAGGACGCAGATTAGAAAGTCACTTGGTCAAGGGGCAGTAGAGGGCACTCCAGGCCAGATCAGGTTAAGTTGTGGTCACTTTATCTCTTGTTGTTGACGCAAAGGCCCGAGGCCGCCGCCTGAGGTTTTCCAGCAAAAAAGTGTTTACAAGCAGGTCAAGGACTTGCAGCCAGATAACCATTAGCAAAACAACTTTTCTATTGACAAGAGGCGCAAAGGAAGGTGTGTTTGCAGATACAGCCCATCCTTCCTTCAACAATAAGGTTGAATCAAAATGCTGTTTTCTAGGATCTGGTGTGGGGGGGGGAGCAGTCTCCCTGCACAGAGCTTATTGTTCAAAGGGTGGGGGGAATCACTTGGTGTAAACTAGAGGAGAAAACCCAGAGACGTAATTGATTCTGGAATTTACTGTTGGACAGTCCATTGCTGGAACTTGTTAATATCTTTTAACTTTAGACTCTGCTTTCTAATTAGAAATACGTCCACTGACCGGCCCATAGCTGTGAGTGAGCCTCACCTGGTGTTAACTTTCATGACTGCCTCTCAAGCAAGCCTCCTCCTCCTCCTCCCCCATCCCAAATCCAGAGCAGGTTCATCAAAAGGTTTCCTGAAAAGTTCAAGAGTCGTTCAAGCAAGCCCAAGCCAATTTATGGGTTTTGTACACCAGCCATGTGACGACTGCAGCTGGGATTCTAAACCAAGGCAAACTCACCAGATCAAATGAGCCTTTTGCCTGAAAATGACACATCTGCTCCCAGGCCGGGCTGCCTGGAATTTGCAAAAGACAATTAAACTAAGTCTTACACAGGCCTTTTCTTTACCAAATAGTTATTTATTGAAAAATATGTGTACCCTGCCTTATCTCCTTTAGACTCAAAGTGGCTAATGAAGCAACAAGTTGTGAGCACATAGAAAAACACAGCAGTCCAACAACAAGATAAAAACACACACAAGATAAAAGCACAGCTGATCTGCCAAAACAGTTTATCCTCCAGAGAATGTCGTCTGAAAAAGAGTTGTCATTTGTCCTCCCATAGTAGGTAAACCCTCACCCTCCTCCTAAATCCCCCACTCTCAAAAAAAAAAAATAGGAATAGGAACAAAATGGCCAAAATATGACTTCCATATTAATGCTTTAGGAATTTCATTGTCCTTACCATAGAGACAGAGGGGAATTCCTAGACAGTCACCTGGAAGTGACATCACAAACTCCTCAAACACTGCCTCCCCTAGTCACCACTCACCACCCTCAAAATCTCTGGAATTTGCTGAGGCAGTACTCTGAAATAAACCATTTTTACATGTCATTTTGAATGCCAAAGCTCTCTTTGCACTCACTCAGGTATCTAGTAATCCATCATCTTAAAAAAAAACCTCACAAAAATGTCAGTGACACCCAACCTGTCCATTTTTTAGCCACAGCCTACACAATTTATGACTCAACAAGCTTGGTATGTGATTGGCAAGATCAACTGCCACAGGAAGAACGTCACCTGATATTAAACCTCTACAATTGCAAAAATCCACATGTTCAGTGCCAGTTGGGAAAAAAATGGCTAACCTTGTTTGGTGGAGTGTCTGAAGGATGAGTCATAGATCCAGAGGAGTTAGCCGTGTTAAGTCTGCAGTAGAAAAATAGTAAAGAGTCCAGTAGCACCTTTAAGACTAATTTTATTGTAACATAAGCTTTCAAGAGCCACAGCTCTCTTCGTCAGATGCATCTGATGAAAAGAGCTGCGGCTCTCGAAAGCTTGTGCTACAATAAAGTTGGTCAGTCTTAAAGGTGCTACTGGACTCTTTACTAGGATGGGTGCCACTTATCTTGGTATTAGACCTCTCATTTACCTGCGCAGGTGGGGGATTACCAGCCTCAATTTCCTGCCCTCCCAGAAACTGAGCAGCAGGAGAAAAAGCAGCTTCTACATCTTGACAGTCTTGGAATTTCTATCATCTTTATCATCTTTACAGTAGAAACTAGTGGAGGCAGCCTACAGTGACATCTGAAATTAACATCACATCCTCCCCAGGCACTCTTCCCCCCCCCCCCAGATTTCCCTACATGTGCCGTGGCTGTGTTGAGCACCCTACTTGCCAGTGGGGGTCCATGAAATGCTGTGTCATCTGTTTTAGTATATAAAAGCTCTATTTGTGTAGATGAAATTCTATATTAAGTAAATGTTGCATTTAAATGAATATATCAGGGCTTTTTTTAATTAAAGGAAAAAGTTGGAACTCCACAGTTGCATGTGGTTGTAATTCACTACAACTATTATTTATTTTTATTAATATTTTAGTTATATCATATTTGTATTCTGCCCTCCCCGCAAGCAGGCTCAGGGCAACTAGTGTTGCCAGTCTCCAGGTGGGGCCCAGATATCTCCCAGGATGATCTCTAGGCTACAGAGATCAACTCCCCTGAAGAAAATGGCTGCTTTGGAGGGTGGATTTTATCATATTATACCCCACTGGGTCCCTTCCCTCACCAAACTCCACTCTCTCCAAGCTTCATCCCCCCCAAACCTCCAGGAATTTCCCAACCTGGAGTTGGCAACCCTAAATATAATACATTTGTGCATATCCCTTATTTGTCCGTAAACATGCTTAATGTAACATTCTTTGATATTTAGAAGCCTACAAAGAGTGGGAGAAAATCTGCACTTGTCAGTGTTAAAGCAGAGAAGACTTCAATTTTTGAACTATACAAACATTCTTTTTCTTTCTTTCTTTCTTTCTTTCTTTCTTTCTTTCTTTCTTTCTTTCTTTCTTTCTTTCTTTCTTTCTTTCTTTCTTTCTTTCTTTCTTTCTTTCTTTCTTTCTTTCTTTCTTTAATTTATAGTCCCCTCTTCCCTCAAGCAGGACCAGAGTGGATTCACATCAGAAATTTAAAAACAATTTAAAACATTGGTAGCAATCGTAAAATACAGCATTTAAACATAAGCAAGGCAGCTTATAGTGCACCCTAAACAGCACCTTGGGCCCACAGGGCAGAGTGATTAAAACTCAACCAGTATACAATTGGCATATACCGCCCCCCTCACTGGGAGGGGCTGGTTGGGTGGCTCAGCTGCCTCAACCCCCATAAGCCTTGTTGAGACTAGGCCTCCACAGACAAGAGAGTTCCACCAGAGAGGTGCCAGGAACCACAAGTTCTGTCCTCCCTTCCCCTGGAATTTGGGTCTGCTTGCACATTTTTTTAAAAGGCTCTGGTGTGTACCTAGTATCTGAGCACCAAGTTGGATGAAACAACCACCAGTGAGCTCCTGTTGGCTTTGGAGGCAGGGGCAGTGGGAAGGGGCAGAGCATTTCCCTTTCTTCTGCTCCCCAGCACATGGAAGTCTGGACTATTGTTCAAACAGATTAACTACCACTGATAAGTGTTGAGTGATGAGTGGTCCCAAGGGTGCACAAGCATGTGTGAATCAACCCGGAAGAACAGAAAATGCAGCCTGGAATTAGTCTGCAACAAAATAGAATTCAGATGGATTATTTTTTTCCCCATCAAGGTCTTTCCTGTTTTTTATTAGCGAAGATGCACAGATGCCAGGAAAGGATCCTGTTTCTATCACACAAGTTCAGGGATCCCTAATATCGTCAAAATGTTCCTGTTTCCCTCCCATTGTTCTTCCCCCCCAGCATATACCTATAAAACAGAGCTCTGTTCACGAAACCCTTCCAATTAAAAATGACAGGATTTTAATTTTAATTTTGTTTGGGAAGTCAGGGTTCTGCTTCAAGTGGAAGAAGTTTCTTCAAGTTCTTCCCCAAGCTGTTGAAGATTAGCTTGATGCAGATAAGACTATTCCCCAAACTCATTATCTGTCTTCAAAATGCACCTTAAGGACTACTTAATAAAGTCAAGGTTACGTGAAGAGTATTTCAGTGGAAACCAGTAAATGACTGTTAATAAATCTGCATTACATATTGTAAGGTTTTGTCTCTGTCTTTCATCTTGGGCGATAGATGATCCCTGGGTTCTCCCCCTTCTTCATTTAACCATCAACACGTGTTGCTATTTTGCTAAGGTCACCAGTTGGAATCAGAGGCAGCCATAGTAACAAAGAAGATTTCAACATGCTTGCAATTAAGATGCTGAGGGCATTACAAAATGCACCTCCCAGTCCCAGAAGGAGAAGGAAGCAGGCAGAACTGAGCTTCCAAATGTGAGTCTCTGGTGACTTAAAGGATTTCCAAGCCAGTAAAGGACCCAGGGTCCTGGAAGTGCTACCCATTTTGATTTTGATTTGGCGCCCAGGATTAGGAATGCTCCAAACATCAGGAGACAGAGGCTGAGCAGATGAACATGCTCTACAGTTGCAAACACTCACAAGCCAATCCACAGATCTGTTTGCCTGTCTGCCATTGGCCTGGAAGAGTTGCTTCCCACTTTTGTGCACAGTAGCTGTGATGGCGGATGGTGTATTTTATTGCTTCTGCTTTATAAACTACAGTGCAGAAGGGACTGGCTTTCCACCACCACCACCCCTAGTGGGGGCAAGGGACATTCCACCCCCAGCTCCCATAAGTGGCAGTGGGAGAATTTTTTAAAAAACACTTTCAAAATCCTCTGCTCCATTACATCATTTCTGGAGAAAACACTGAAGTGACACATGGTAGCTCTAGGAATCACTGGAAACTCTATAGTGAAACCATAGAGTTTCCAAAAATGTCTAGAACTACCCCATGTCACTTCTAGGTTTTTCCCAGAAGTGACATAGCAGTGTAGAGGATGTCATGCCCACCTATTTCCCCACTCACAACTCTTCCACTGTTTGCCACCAGTGCTTGGTGACCCTAAGAAAGCAAGATCAATTATCCCACAGGATTGTGCGTGAAGTAAGGGAAGGTACAACACTTGCCACTAAGTTGCATGAAAATGCACATTAGCAAAATATCCTTGATGATAATGTGGTCTTAAGTACACATAAAATAATTAGATTTAAAAAAAAAATCATAATTGCTGGAAACCAAATTGTAACAACACCTTCTCACCGAAAAAAAAAATGTGTGTTTCATTTCATTTTGAATCTATCAAAGTCAATATTGTCTACTCAGTCAGATCTAGCAGTAGCTGTCCATGGCCTCAGGTAGAGGTCTTTCATACCACCTCCTACCTGGTTCTTTTAGCTGGAGATGCCAGGAACCTTCTACATGCTAAGCAGGTGTTCTTCCACGGAGCCATGGCCATTCTGAAATGGAACTGCCTTCTACCAAATCAGACTACAGGCTGAGGTCTTTCACATGACCTACTGCCTGGTCATCTTAACTAGGTAGGTTCTCCCATAGAAACCTACATGTCCACTCTGGTTCTCTTTGAGGGCTTTCTTCAGATGCCCCTGTCATCTGAGGCTAGTTGGGTGGCAACTCAAAAAAGGGCCTTCTTGGTCGAAGCACAAAAACTTTCTAATTCCTTCCTCAGGGAAATTTGCTAATCTCCCTCTGTCATTGTCTTCTGCCCATGGTTGAGGACTTTTTTTCTTTAGTTTATCAGCCTCCTCTCTGGTTGCTTACATGTCTGTATGTTTTGTATTGTGCTTAGATTAACATTTAAATGTTATTTTAATGTTTTAACTGTTGTAATATTTGTTGATTACCATCTATTTTCAGTGGAAAGGCAGCATTTAAATATTTTAAATAAATAAAAATCAACTGGAAATGCTAAGGATTGAACCTTCAGAGCAAAGGCTCTGCCACTGAGCCACAACATCACCAATATTGACCTTACTAAATCCAAAATCTGATTCTACATTAGGCTGCTTTGTGTCTGTTCATTAAGAGGAGGAGCTGTAACTCAAGGCTGGTGCTTTGGCTAGATCTCAAGGCTAGATCTCAAGGCTAACCACTGCCAATCAGGGTAGATAAGACTGGCCCGGATATTCAAATTGTCTGACTCACAGCTAGACATGGGCACGAACCAAAAAAATTACAGAACCAGAGGATCGTGGTTCAGTGCAGACCACGATCCCGAATTCCCGAACAGCAATGAACATGTCCCGTTCCCGAACTGGGATCGTGGATTGTGGATCATGAAACCCAGCCTGGGATCCCATGGCTATTTATAAGCATGGGTCCCATTCAGCAACACAGGAGGTCTGTGTTTGGCCATCAGAGCTGCCTAGCAGGGTTTGCAGGGATGAGATTGGAGATTGGCTACAGAACACCCCCTTCCCCCTCCCTCCCCTGGGTGTCTTCTCCCAACTTGTGACTGCTTTGCTGCTCTGTGGTTGGAAGGAAGCCCTGCTGATCAAGGAAAGCTGGGCTTCCATTCAGGTTTCCAGGGTGACAGAAGGAGGGCAAACAGAGCTCAGGCATTCCCCTGGCTCCGTTGCCAGGGGAATAGATTGCTGGACCCTGAGTGTCTGGATCCCCGAATCGAGCCCAAATGCCACAATCCAGGCCTCTCCCGACCGCTAGATCATTGGCCGTAGACGATCACAATCCACCGGGTCACAATTGTGCGATCGCCATTTTCGTGGGTTTTTTACGTTCGTAATGTGGATCATGCCCATCTCTACTCACAGCAACACTCCTTCATAGGTTCCTGTGGTCAATTCACAGCTGTTGTCATCATGAAAGTGAGCGTTACCACCTAAGCTCGCATTGCGAACATGGAGAATATGAGTTTTGCCAGCACCTCTCACCTAAATGAATAGTCAGCTTTAAATGGTATATATCCCAAAAGTAAAGAATGACTTTGGAAAGCTGAGCATTGGTGACATTAACCTTGGATTGTCAATATTCTCATAAGAGTGAAATATGCACCAAATTCTGGACAGTTGCCAGATCTGGCACAGACAATGTAGGTATCTGGGAAGCTCTGTGAGCAACCCATTCATCTGTGGGCCCTTGTAAATGTCATCTGGTTCATACACCCAAAGTCTGCTTTTTCAGCATCTGGATTATAAAGTACCTTTCTCTTCTCTCTTCACAGTGTGCTATGCCATTAAGAAGTTGAGTTTTAAGAAGGGGAGGGGGGAGCCCCAGAATAGATAGAATACAGAACAGTTTGATATGAAGGTCCGGGCACCGTTGCACGAAATGGCATTCCCTAACACTTGTCAAGGCTCAGAAGTTTTATTACCAGGGAATTTCACTTTTGCCTCGTATTCTTAACACACTGCCCAGAGAGGATTTGCTGATCTAATATAGATAGTGATTTTGTAGGTTTGTTGAGATTTATATAGACAGCACCTTGGGATCAGGAATTACATTTTAAAATGTAATAAAATGCTCCTTGGCATTTTTTTTGAAAAAAAAAACTTACAAATACCGGACTTAAAAAAAGTAAACATCAAATAATCTCTGATATCTTTCAAGAAAATGTTGACATAGCTCGAGGAGCTTCTTTCAGATCTCTGAGTCGTTTGCTAAAGTCAACTTAATAAACTCATTTTCTCCTTTCTGCCGCTGTGCCATGAAGTTTCCCATCCCTTGAAATATGGGGAGTTAAGTTGTAGATTGTTCTTATTTATGCATGTGATTTTTTTTAAAAAAAATCCATCTATCTGATACACCAGCACAAAAATGGCCATAATCCAGCCAAGAGTAATGGGTAGTGGAACAAACAAACTGCTCTAGAGCTGCAAATGTGTTTTTTCTGATGCAATAGAACCGTGTGTGCATGGAATATCATGTTGCTGTTATTAGGAATCATAGTAATTTTATAAATTATATTATGATGATTATAATAACAATGTAGTGCCATCAATGTATGTAGGAGTTTACACTAGAATCTACAAAGATGAAACAGCACATATTAATCATTTACTAACTAGAGGCATTAGATACACTCAGAGGCAGAATAAAAAACACCCATGAAAACTGGGAACTATTCCAACGTGGATGGCCCAGGACCAAATTTCACATGATGGGGTTCGATCTCTGGAAATCCAGATGTGGGATTTGGCTGTAAAAGAAATCACGGATGCACTAATCTGTATCATACCTGCAGTGCTGGGTAAAAGTGCACGTGTCATATTGGATGTGGTGGTTAGAATGTCCAGCTAAAACTCTGCTAAGCCGAGAGTCGAACCACATGATATGAATTACACGAGACCGAGCGAGTGTCAGGAGCCCTGTCTTACCCCAAATGCCCATGTCCAGCATTCTATCAATGAGCACGTGTCCTGGTCCAGGCACGCATTCAAAATTTTCTGCTCCAGTGTAGCCGCAACGGCACGTGTACGCGATCACGATCAGTAAGTCGGCAATGCAGAGCATCTTTATTTCCTATACCTTCCGCTTCCTATCTGTGCAAAGTGGAGATGCATGATGGGATAACTTGGAGGTACACGGAGAAAACCTGTGCCACCGCAAACATGGGTTCGATGGAGGTCCTGCAGTTCTGGTGCGTGTAGTTGAAAACAACATTGGAACATGTGTAAGTAAGTTTCCGTGTCATTCGCGTGTAATTTGTATTGTGTAGTTTGGCTCTGAGTTTGAATCTCTACTCTGCCATAAATCTCACTGGATGGCCTTGGGTCAGTCACTCTCAGTTTCACCTACCTCACAGGGTGGTTGTCAGGATAAAATGGAGGACAAGAGAACTATGCATCCTGCCATAAGCTCTTTAGCAGAAGGGTGGGGTGCAACGATTTACACCAGTGCTCTAAAGGTGGTTGTGTATCTTTGTTAGTTACCGTGAGGCCTTGTATGTGCCACTTCCTAATGAAGGTCTCGCAACAACCAAAGTCTAGTCTGTGGAAACTTCATGCTTAGTAATTAAAAAAAACAAAAAACAGCACTGTTATGCTGTATATTTTCAGTTATGCAAATAGGCTTCCTTACAGTGGCTCGTCATTGATCTCTTGTTTTGAATGTTGATGGAGTGCTGCTCTCTATTTATGAAAGTTTGCTGACTTCTGAGCTAGAGGAACAAAGGCAGCAGGCACAGTTGTATTAGGCTATGAATGTGAAGAGGAAACCATGAATCTAGAAGGGTTGGAAGGGACCTCCACAGTCATCTAGTCCAACCCAAGTGGCTCTATAGAGGATGGTTTGGAGATTAAATCATTTTATTTACATAATTTTCCTCTCCTTGATAGGGTCACCAGTGTCTAAGAGGAATCTCCTCAATCAAAGGCAGTTAGGATGCAACAATATCAAAGAAATACTTGCTGTTCCTCTAGAGTAACAGGTGGGTCACTGCATGAAACAAGATGCTGGAATAGGTGGACCTCTGGTTTCATCCAGCCAGGCTCTTCTCACGTTAATAACAACAACAAAAACAGCAACATTTGATTTATACACTGCCCTTCAGGACAACTTAACGCCCACTCAGGGTGGTTTACAAAGTGTGTTATTATTATCCTCACGACAATCACCCTGTGAGGTGGGTGGGGTCGAGAGGGCTCTGAGAGAGCTGTGACAGATCCAAGGTCATCCAGCTGGCTTCTAGCGGAGGAGTGGGCAATCAAACCCGGTTCTCCAGATTAGAGTCCTGTCACTCTTAACCAGTCACTAAACCAAATTGAATCTCAGTTTGGCTTTCAGTTCTTATGTCTCCCAATCCTTTAAAATTGAGAGGAAGATAAAGGATGCTGTCTTTCAGGTGTGGCATGGCAGAGGAGAATACAACTTGTGAAACTTCACAGTTAAGAAGGTTGTACCAGTTGAATTTCTGTGTATCATGTAACACAAGGTACAGAAAACTATTTTTTAGAAGGATATCAATTCTTAGCAGCCCATCATTTCTCTGACTTGGGATGCTCTGTGACAGAGCATCTGCTTGGCATAAAGAAGATATCTGGTTCAATTCCCTGCATCTACAGTTAAAAGAACCAGGTCGTACATGATGGGAAGCATTTTCACTTGAAATCCTGGAATGTTATTTATTTAGATATTTACACTCCACTTTCTTCCCTTGGGATACCAAAGCAGCTTGCAACAGCATGTTCTTTTTCTCCATGTGAACTGTACAACAACAACAACTCCACGAGAGTGACTGGGTCAGGGGCCGTTTCCACACTACTCACCTTCATCCGGAACGGCGCTCAACGTCGCGAAGAAAACATGGAGGATAGTGTCTTCTCATGTGAGTTTTGCACGACATCGCACAAAACTCGTGCGATAAGATGCTATCTTCCGCGGTTTTTTGTGACATTGCACCCCGTTCCAGATGAAGGTGAATAGTGTGGAAACGGCCATGGTCACCCAGAAAGCTTTCACAGCAGAGCAGAGATTTGTATTTGAGTCTCCTACCTTCTAGAAAAGTCAATAATGCTAGGAAAAGTGGAAGGCAGCAGGGAAAGAGGAAGATCTAAAACGAGATGGCTTGACTCAATAAAAGAAGTGATGTCCTCCAGTTTGCAAGATCTGAGCAAGTCTGTTAATGATAGGACATTTTGGAGGCCTTTCATTCATTGGGTCGGAGATGACTTGATGGCACATAACACACACACTCCTAGCTCCTAGTCTATTACACCCCGCTGGCTCCCATTAGAATTTCAAAAATTCTGATGAATGCAGACATACCATAGCAGCATCACAGTTACTTTAATACTTCTTGCTTCCTTGTTCTTCCTCTTCCCCTATTCTATTTTAATAAACAAAACAGATCATGGAAGTAAAACAGGAGATCTTCTACATATGAGCCAATTTGCCCAGATGGCCTGGGAATCCCCTTGTGTGTGGGGAGGGGGTGGATGTTATGCTCACTGATTCCACTGACTTAAAGGATTAAAGGGCTGAAGAAATCAAGAAGCAGGAAACTGAATTCGACATGAACGCCACACCAAGCGTTGAAGTGCACGCACTCCTCCCGCCGTCCTCCCCTTTTTCTTTTCCAGTTAATGAATAAACTCTAGATGTTGTGCTCTGAAAAAAAATGCACTCAGTTGGCATCCCTTAACTCGTGTCTTAAGCATGTTGGAGATATGTAAAATAAAATGAGCAACATGGTTCCCCCCAAACGTAGGCGAGATTGCTGCCTTGTCATTCAAGATTCAAGGCTTTGGAGAAATTGGACGTCATTCGCATCTGTTACCTTCCCATAGCTTTTGAGAAAATTTGCTGGTACCAGACAAAGTTGGGACCATGTTACGTTCTATCTTACATTTTTTTAAAAAGAAGAAGAATCCAGGTGCCATTTCTTTTAGAGAGCTCATGAACTCGTTTAGAAAATGGTTTTGGCCAGTTGACAACTGTTTTATGAGGTGCTGCCAGAAGGGGTCACTGCGGGGCATTTTTTTTAAAGCTGCATGTGTGGAAGGGGAACCGGAAGATGCTTTGGAAACAGAACTAAAAGGGAGATATTTAGTAAGCTTCTCATCTCCCCTCCTTTAGAAATGTAATGTTTGGCTAAAGTCTAAGCGGAAGCCTTTGCATTGTCATTGAGGCCTTTCCCCCCCCCCCCCCGTCTAATCCCTCACACAGGACATTCGATCCTCAAGCCACTGCATAGTATGTATAGCAACCCAGCTCAGGGATTTAGAATCACATAAAACTCTCAAAAAGATTTGTTGAGATTTCCCATACAGGCCGATGTAGGCGGGCCATTGAATGAAGCAGCCCGAATGCAGAGACACCCATTCTGAGGCAACGTAAACACAACTTCACTGTTACTGGCAACATCTGCAAATCCATACTGTATAAGAATGGTTTGCTCCTTTAATTCACTCTCCACGCCGTCCTTGAAGTGTTCTAAAATAACTTTTTCATGGTTTATTGCCTGCTGTCTAGGAGTGTTCTTTTTTCATTTGTATTACTTATTATTTATTTCCCTTTTGCCCCTCTTTTCTCACTTATGGAGACCCAAATTGGCTTACCACATTGTCCCTTCCTCCATTTCATCCTCACAGCAACACTGTGAGATTGGTTAAGCTGAGAGTCTGTGACTGGTCCCAGTTTCAATGGCAGAAGACAGTTTTGAACTTGGGTCTTCTTGATTATAGTCCGACACTCTAACAACAACAACAACAACAACAACAACAACAACAACAACAACAATAACAACAACAACATAAGATTTATATACTGCCCTTCAGGACAACTTGACGCCCACTCAGAGTGGTTTACAAAGTATGTTATTGTTATCCCCACAACAAAACTCCCTGTGAGGTGGGTGGGGCTGAGAGAGCTCTGGAAGAGCTGTGACTGACCCAAGGTCACCCAGCTGGCTTCAAGTGGAGGAGTGGGGAATCAAACCTGGCTCTCCAGATTAGAGTCCCATGCTCTTAAACACTATACCAAACTGGCACCCAACTAGGCCACACTGGGTCTCACAAAGACAGAGGGTTTTATCTGTAGTGACACCCTGGTTAGTGAATTTCCTTCTAAAGGTACTTGTAAATGTTGCTCTGAGGAGCCATGATCCCTGGAAGGCAGCCTGCAAGATCTATGATATCAAGTTGAGGATGTAATAAAAATCTACTTCCTTCTGACTGGTTTGTTTTTAGTCAAACTCAATACGTGAAAATTCAGCCTCTATCCCTGCCTGATCTTTGACCTTCATTTCCTTCTTAGGGCTCCCAGGTCACAATGATAGCAGAAGGGCACAAGGGGCAGAATCTGACTTCAACACGACTCTTGAAGGAACAGAATTCCTGTCAGAGTCCCTATCAACAGTTTTCAGTATGGTGACTGAGGATTCTATGAGGCCTGCTGTTGGGATTCCTGGAGTCCATCTTCTTATTGAGTCATGGGGATAAAGTTCAAATGGTCTGACTAGGTCAGGAAGAAAGATCCCAGGAAGCTTTGGTTGCTAACTACTGAGCACTTCCTTATAAAGCTTAGTCTGTCAGTTTGGTGTGGGGATTATGTTGCTTGGTGAGGCTGATTTGTTTTTTCTGGGAACTTGAGACTTCTTTGTGGGATTTGGTAGGGATGTCCACGGACAATACCAATGTGCAGCACAAGTTAGGGAGATACAGTGGTGGGTAGAATGGTAGGTTTGTCAGAAGTTCAGGGACATGAGATTTTGCTATCTGATCTTCTAATCTCCATCGCATCCGCAGGGATGTGGGTGAGAAAGCTTTTCATTTACCCGCACCCCCACGTTGATATTCTGTGATGTACAGTTTGTAAAAAATAAGGTTGCTCTTCTATCTGTTCTTCTTTTGGAAGAGCAATATGACCTGTCATACTTTACCAAGACCTAGTTTTTTCAGTTGGTCTCAGTTGGGTATGCTGTCCTGCATCAACCTCAAATGAGGGTATGGGGTGTGATGGCAATTGTCCTCTAAGAGTCGGTCTCCTTCCAGTGGATATAACCCTGTAACCTTTCATGCTCCCCCCTCCCATAATTTTATAGATGGAGAATTGAAAAAAGGTAGAAAATATTTCTTTGAAAATCTACACCTCACATTTAAGGTGGGACATTCAAGACTGGTGACTTTTGGAAGGATTTGAAATCAGATATTTTACCATGAGCCCATTACATTAGCCTTACTTCTCTTTATTCATGTATATGTGAAACAACTTCAGATTGGTTTCTTCACTGATCACTGTAAACCATTACTTCCAATGGTCACCAGTGTTGTTATTTATAGCCATTCAGAGGAAGAGTATCACCCTTTTAAAAAGAGCCATGGCACAAAAAATTTAAAGAAGTATCCATTTGATCCTAAGCATATTTACTCAGGAATAGGCTGCTTGGTTCTTAGAGCCACAGCCCTTTTTTTTGGATGATCCTTTGCTAGGGGCTTGGAATGCCAACTCCAGTAGTTTGCGGAGCAAAGGAAATGAGGCAGCACTAATCTTACTAGTGGAGATATTTACCTTCTCATAAAACGAAGATCTTGAAGAACAGGATGGGTTGGCTTGACAATTAATCTGGCCATTGAGTGCTTTACCTTTAGAAGCATAATTTTTAAAAAGCTTCCTCGCGGTTGGTAAATCACAGGCCTTCCGGTGGTTGAATTTTACTCCAGAGAGAGCATCACTAGAAGAAATACTGCAGATCCATGACTGGGTAAGTTAAAGATGAGGGACCCTTCTATCCCCTTAGGTTTCACTTTAAACAATAAAACCTCTGCATCATTACTAACTGAAGGGGGAGGGTTGAAAAAGGTACTCCAGGGGTCTCCAGTGTGGCGCCTCACCAACATCTTTCCTGGTGCCTGCCAAGCACTTTCAGAAAGTGGGTGGAGCCGGGATTCGGTTTCGTTTTCTCAGCCATGCCGGACGCTCCTCTCGGCTGGTCCGGGAGGAAACGACCGGGCACCCTGACCGGGCGGCTGATCCGCAAGGATTAGCCCCCAGGACTCCCAGGGAGGGAGCCAGGGTCCGGGACGCTGCGGGAAGAACTCCCCGAAATCAATGCGGGGGGGGGAATTGCCCGTTTGTCCCTATGGAGGCCGGCAGACGTGCGCGGCGCCTCGAGTGCCGCCGGGCAACAAGAAACGGCAAATAAAAGAAACAGGCGGAAGCCCGTAAACAAGCGAATCCCTTCTGTTCTACAAGCGTTCGTGAAGGAGAGGTTGATCTGAAGAAGACTCGTTCTTCCCCTTCGCTGAGTTCCAGAATTTTGTTGGCGCCCCCCCCCCCCCCAAATGGCAGCAAAGAAGCAAAGTCCCGCTCTCGGTAAGTCAATCTCGGCTACTTTGAAGGGAGAGTCGCTCGAAGAGTTGGTGCGCAGGGCGGTGGTGGAAGCCATAAAACCCTTTGTTGACAAGCTGAACGAAACTGATCAAAGGGTGGGCTTAATTGAAAGCGAAGTAAAAACCATTAAGGAAGCAGCGGGGGGGGGCAGAGAAGTCTGCTCTGGAAAGTGCGTCACTTGTGAAGGCTACAAAAAAGGAGCTGAAGTTGGTTGAGAACCAGCTGATCGGGCTACAGATGGAACGAACGCAGACAATTTTGCGTCTCCAAAACGTGAAAGAGGAGGAAAATGAGGATCTGTGGGAGGTGGTCTCGGAACTATTGGCGATACCCGCGAGGACGACTAAAGAAGAGGTTAAAAGCGCTATTTTGGAGGTCCGTAGGGCTTCTTCAAAATATGCAACAAAGCGACAGTTGCCTCGTGAGATCATCATTGACTTTTCATTTAAAAAGATTCGGGACACCATCCTATATAACTCATATAATGCGGATTTGGACTTTTTGGGTTTGAAAGTCAAGATTTTGAAGGACGTTCCATTTCTAGTCCGGAAAAGGCGTTTCAAGTATAAAAAGTTTGCTGCTCTTCTGAGGGACCATGGAATAAAGTACAAATGGTTATTCCCGGAAGGAATATGGTTTAGATATAAAGATCAGGCCTATAAGATACTATCAGAAGATCAACTAAAGGATTTTGAGAATAAAAACCCGGAACTCTGCTGCACCGAGAACGAAGAAAAGGAGAAGCCAGAGGGGGGGGGAGGAGGAGGAGAGCACCGCAACAGCGGTTGCACAGAGAGAATTGCGTCCGGGACCTAGAAGGGGGAGGAAAGTTTAATCAGAATTTGAAATGTTTATTCTCTGTATGATTAACCACTCCATCATTATCCTATGGAGCTATTTTTGTATTATGACAGTATGAAGGGAAAACATTGAAGTGTAGTGTTTAGTGTTTGTAGTTCATTTCCCCCCCTTTTTTCCTTTTCCATCCCCCTTTGTCCCTTCCCTCTCCCCTTTCCTTGTGATAGTCTTGTGTAGTGCTGTGTAGTGTTTTGTAGTTATGAAAAATAAAAAAATATATATATAAAAAAAAAGAAAGTGGGTGGAGCCAGGTGGGACTTTTGCTCAGAAGGGCTTCTGATTGGCCATATGGATTTTTAAAAAAAATGCTTTTGGAAGCAGTTGGCATTATAACAAATGGAACTTCATTGCATTACCGAAGGTATGCGTATGCAAGAAAATATATTTAAACAATATATTCAGTTTAAAAGGCTCCCTGTTCAGCTGTGCTTCTGCCTGAAAATACTGTCATGCATAACTTCACTCTGACATTTTACAGTTGGTGCCGTCTTCTTTGGTGGCCATTTTGAAGTTGGTGTCATGTATGCCTGCATACCTGCCATTAATGTGTTTTGCATTTTGTGCTGATCATAACTGTTTGCTAAGATTGTATTCTGTATACTGTATAAATCATCTGAGAGTGTATTAACTGCTAACATGTAATGCACTGGGCCAGTGGGGGTTGACTGTTATCTGCTGAAAGTATTTACTTTCACTTCTTTAGCAAGTGTCCTTGGATGCAAGCTGCGGGCAGCGAGCAATGTATCTTTTCTCAGAGACTGGGATGATTTCATTCTGTACTCTGTCTAGCCTAAACAAATCAATTCCCATGTAACTCTTTGGGGTTTTCGCGCCAGAATGTTAACGGACCCAAAGGGCGGGAAGTTTCCCTATAATTAGTAGTGCCCTTTTTTGAATAGTCACTTCTGCCAATTGCTACCTTTGTGTGAACACCTTGAACTGTATGGATCTCTAATAAAATTGCTTCATCCAGAACACCTGTGTGTGAACTGTGGAGAACTTGAAGGACCTAACTGCCAGGGACTGACATTCGGCTTCACCTACTGTGATAGTCATTTTATGGCTGAATTCCCCACCCTGTGTCAGAAATCCAAAGGTTGCCACAAGATCAAAAGTTTGGGGGCTTCTGAGGTGCTTTTTTTGTGCCTCCCCCTTCTCCACAGAAATAGTTGGGGCGGGGAAGGGATGAAGCTCCACATGGCTGGTATTTGACTTTAAATAACACTGAAAAAAAATCTACATTAGGAATCTGTCAGCATCTTGTCAAGTTAGGCCCTTTGAAACCAACTCAAGGCTACTAGATCATTTGATTATATCATAATTGTTCAACAATCCATAGTAAACATTTAGTAACAGATGGCCCCCACGAACAATGAACATGTCCGGGAACAGTTCATGTTTATCCATGTTCATTGTTCATTGTTTGTGGATGGCACCAAATGACGAACAGAGTGTTCGGGTTTTTTTTTTCATTCGTGCCCATGTCTAATCAGGACCATCAGTCCCTGTGATTCATCTGATACACACGATTGCCTCCTGTCACAGCAGGCCTTTCCTCCTGCCATTCCAAGTGGTGGCAGGGGGAAAAAAAGATTTTATTTTAAAAAATGGTGACGTGCACCACAATGTCACTTCTGCGGAAAACCTGGAAGTGACTTAGGCAGGGCCGTATTATTCATAAGGCCAACTAGGCTGAAACCTAGAAGCCCTGCAGGGACTAGGGGCCTGTCATTTTTTTTTTTTTTTTGCTGAGGCATACCCCCACATAAATTACAATTAATTGATTCTCTTATATAACCTCTATTAATAAGATAATTAACTGCTTCCTTATTGAAGTGAAACAAATTGTCTCTTATAGTAAAACAATTATCCATAAATTATATATTTTTAATAAATAATACAAATTTATTCACTTCAAAATATTACAGTATTAATAATAATAATAATAATAACTGATTTATATACCACCCTTCAGGACAACTTAATACCCACTCAGAGCAGTTTACAAAGTGTGTTATTATTCTCCTCATGACAATCACCCTGTGAGGTGGGTGGGGCTGAGAGAGCTCCTAGAAGCTGTGACTAGCTTCAAGTGGAGGAGTGGGGAATCAAATCAATTTCTCCAGATAAGAGTCCCATCACACTTAACCACTACACCAAACTGGCTGGGGGGAACAATTATACCCCCAAAATGTGCTTTCCTGAAGAGTTCTACTCATTCAATTAAAAAATTGTGATTAGAATTTTTCAGGAGACCCTCAAAATGGATACAGGGCTATGTACTACAGTCTAGTACCTACCATAGCAGCGTCAGGCTGTCAGCTGTAATAGGGTTAAAGATTGAAGTGCTGGAGGGCCCCCAAAATACCTGAAAGCCTAGGGGCCCAGCCATGGGTTAATACGGCCCTGGACTCAGGGTAGCTCTAGGAATGTCCAGGAAACCTACAGTTTTACTATAGAGTTTTCAGCTATTCCTAGAGCTAGTAGAGTTAACCCCATGTCTCTTCCAGATTTTCTTGTACAACACCATACCCCCCCCTTGCTGCTGCCCCCAAACCTCCCCCCAGTTATCAGACATGGCCCGGCAACCTTACACTAACACATTTCTCTGCCTGTGTGGACTAAGCATTACTACTCACTCCAGCCATGGCTGCAAGAAGGAAAGTGGCAAATCCTTTCAGTATGGTTGTTAGAAGACCAAATGTGATTGTTTTAGTTATATAGTATCCATGGAGTCTTTAGTAGCAATCATCCGCATCATAAAATGGCAACAAGACTGTAATCTGGTACATTTTTAAAGCCCACTCAAGAGAAGGTGGAACTGAAACTTAGATGTTTATATCTATCATGAGACAAGATCACAGTATTTGGCTAGCAAATACTGAAGCTATTTCACTTTATTCTACCTTTTGTTCTGGTGGGATTTTCCTCACACCTTCATGTAGTTTTTGTTTGCAATATTTAGCTGCATTTGGTGGCTATCAGCCTTCCCAATTTGTCAGCAGAAGGCAGAATGATACTCCATTGATGAATGAAACATAACCTCCAGGCAAAAGAGCGAAATGGATTCTGCCCATGTCGTTTGGCTCCTCTTCTGCCCATCTTTAACAGTCTTGCTTCTTCGGCCAAGCCACATTTGTAAAAAGTTAAGAGTGAAGTGTAAAAATCCAATGCTAGAAAGACGGAAATCTGCTGGGAGAAGGTCAGAGATTCCAGCGATGTGTATAGCATCGGGAAGCTGTTTTACTGTCACATTTCTTACACACAGGTATTTCGACATTGAGGAGTTAAGAAGAGCAATGCCATTCACATCAGGGACTCAGAGAGCGGGTCTGCATCTTACCCTTTACATTCAAGTTACTTCCAGCTGTGCCATATAATCCCAGCCTCATTTAAACTCCCCAAGGTCAGTGGCGCCCTTCCAGGTCAGACATAAATAAAACAGGTAATAGCCCTGGCCACCAAAAAGCCTTATTTATTCTTGTCCACAATTGAGAGCTATCAAAAGAAGCCTCCCCCCCCCCTTACACACAGAGGTGGAGGAGGAGAAGGGAAGAAAGGGTCTCCAATGCTACTAATACATTTCTTGCCGCAATACCTTTGTTTCTATACAGATGCTTAAAAAGACAATACTGATAAAATAATTAAAATGCAGACGGAAGCATTAGGGAGATGCCCAGCCCCACTGATATTTGGAAATCTCACCATGTGTGTTATGGTGGAATTGCCGTACAAGGGTGCTTGGAGTGAAGAGGGGCTGCAATTCCAAGCTGCTGTATCATTTGGGTTTAATGTAACCCTCCTTAAGACCTTGACAAAGCATTTCCCAGAGGCCGATCTGTGCTTTTTCCCTGAGCAAATGAGAGAACAATCTCTTCGGAACAGACATGTTATACCTCTGAAGAAGTAGAGAAAACAACCTAAAGTATTTGGGGGAAAAAACCCAGTTTCTTATTTATTACATTTTAATAGAAACTCACTGCAGGCCTTATCTGATGCTATTTGGTTTAGGTGCCATAGGCCATTTTTTTGTATTTGACCAAATTCCCTTATCTTCTCAATGCTTGTGTTCTGTTCCGCAAGCATCCAAGGCAAGCTGATATACTTATCGTCTGTTTTATAATAAAGCTTTTTGCTTCCATAGGTTGGGGAAGGGAAGCAGAAGAAAGGGTAAGAGCAACTTAGAGGATGCCAAACTTATCAGGGGTCTGGCTTGTCGACTCCTTCAGTATTTTTAAGTTGAGCCGAGCAAAAATCAGTGGGCGTAAGAGTAGATTTATGTAGCAGAGTGAATTTAGCTGATGGAAAGGTTCAGAATCAAGAGATGGGATCTGGATTTGTTTCTGATTCTATGAGGTATGGAGAGGGAGTCTTTAAAAAGCAAGGGGACTGAAAGGACAAACTAATTCACCTAACAACCAGCAACTGAACCAATGTTCAAGTTTCTCAAGTGTCCATTGAAACTAAGGTTGCCAATTCCCTAGAGATTTCCTGGAATTACAACTGGTCTCTGGATAACGGAGATTAGTTCCCCTGAGCTTCTTTGAAAGGTAGACTCTGTGGCATTATACCCCACTTAGATTTCCTCCCCAAACTCCACCTGTTGTGTCTTGGGCCTAGCTTCAATAAACAGTCGGCTCTTCAGGTCTCAAATCTTATTGGTAGTTTTGGCAGCAGCCAACCAGTCCTCTCTAAATAAAGACCAATCTCTATTGTGTAAATATGTTATATTGTATATAGTTGATGCAAATGAAGGATTCTAGTTATGCAATTTGTATTGGTTGTTATGATAACACGGGGCGGGGCTTGTGTGTATATATTGACTCCTATTGAGCCTGGGGTTCAGCTTCTCTCTGTACTACTCAATGAACATGTTGCATTGAACCTCTGGCCTCAGTATTTAATACTACCGTCCCCAGGCTCTACCTCCAAATCTCCAGCAATTTACTAGCCTGGAGTTGGCAACCCTAAGAAACTTTATATCTCGAATATCTGCAGAGGAAAAGAAATAAAACAAAGATAGGAGGAAGAATCATTCTAATTGTAAACATGGCAGAATAAACAAATTTTGTTATTGTATTCAAAGGGGAAGCGGGCAAGGGGGTACATAGCAACAGCCAAATATTCGTCGGGCTGAGTTTTGTTTTCTCCTCTCCTTGCAGGTGGGAGCTGAAGGGCACGAGTGTAGTTTGGAATCTCGCCAGTCGAGTGAATCAGAAGGACTTGCCCAAGATGCCATTTTTCTTCTCTTTTAAGTTGTATTTGAATCAGACCGATTGTATTTTGGAAAATTCTGCAAGCTGCTTTGGCTACCCTTGATGAGATGAGGAGCACTGAAACCCCCCCCCCCAATAAAATAAATGTGATGTCTCAGGGTCGCACTACAAGTGGCGAATGACATAGTGATCAAGTGGAGAACAAGTGAATGGCAAGTGAAAAGGGAGGAATACACGTGAGTCTGTTCACTTGCCAGGCAAATGCCATTCGTCACTTGTAGTGCGACCCACATTCACACTTTGGTCTAGCATCATGGCAGCTGGGGTTTTCTATGATGAGAGCCCATGCCAGTTTGGTGTAGTGGTTAAGAGCATGGGACTCTAATCTGGAGAACCGGGTTTGATTCCCCACTAGGGATGTGCGTTTCGGCATTCAGAATGCCGAAAGAATGCCGAAACAAAAGTGTTTCGGCTTCTTTCGGGGAATGCCGAAACGTTTCGGGGAATGCCGAAACGTTTCGGGTAGCCGAAAGAAAAAAGCCGAAACGTTTCGGGATTCTTTCGGCTTTCTTTCGGCTTTTCAATGGGAAAATGCCTCCGTCTTCCCGGACGTCTGGGGGAAGCATTTTCCCACCGAATAAGCCCAAAATTGGTGGGGACCTTCCTCTAACCCTTCTCTAACAACCACCCAAGTTTCAGACAGATTGGACTTTGGGGGGCCATGTTATGGCCCCCCAAAGCAGGTCCCCCCATCCTCCCATAAGAAAGCGAAGGAGCAGCATATTGTTAGCATGCTGCTGCTCATCTTTCTTCATTATTTCCTATGGGGAAAAAATGAAGAGGCAGGCTTCCTTTGCCAGGGGTGGCATTTTGCATGCAAAATGCCCCCTTACCCTCAGGGGCCCTTCTCCCACCCCTCCTCCCACCCCCCACCAAGGCTCAGCCTGCTCCCACTTGGGGGGGCCATTTCATGGCCTCCCCAAGTAGGTGCTCTAATCTCTACCACTGACAGCTGGGGGAGGCTTGTGTTGCCAGGGGTGGCATTTTGCATGCAAAATGCCCCCCAACCCTCTGGGGCCCTTCTCCCACCCCTCCTCCCACCCCCCACCAAGGCTCAGCCTGCTCCCACTTGGGGGGGGCATTTCATGGCCTCCCCAAGTAGGTGCTCTGCTCTCATCTCTACCACTGACAGCTGGGGGAGGCTTGTCTTGCCAGGGGTGGCATTTTGCATGCAAAATGCCCCCCAGCCCTCTGGGGCCCTTCTCCCACCCTTCCTCCCACCCCCACCAAGGCTCAGACTGCTCCCACTTGGGGGGGGGCATTTCATGGCCTCCCCAAGTAGGTCCTCTCAGCCCCTAAAGTCCACCCCTTACAGCCCCACACAAACCCAATTCCCCCCCAGCTGCCACACACAGACCCAAATCCCCACATTAGCCCCTCACAGACCCAAATCCACCCCCACCTGCCCCACACCCATAACCCCAGGAACAGGCTGGCAAAGGCCAGCCCTCTCCCTTTGTTCCCTATGCTGGGAACTTCTAAACTCTCTTTCCCTGGGCAATTCTGCACAGCCCAGGGGTGCCACAATGGTGGGCACACTTCTGAGTGCCAGCTGGTCCCTGTGAAAGAGCACCTGAACCACAGACACCCTCCCTCAAATTCCCCCCCCACCTACAGAGATGGCTGGCCAGCCAGCCCCATTGTTCCCTATGATGGGAACCAACTGCACAACAAAGAATAAAACAAGAACAACACAAAATAAAGTTTTAAATTTTTTTTCTCCCTTCCAAAGTACAAGTAGGCAAAGCATTATGACACATTACACCAGCAGTCCCCCACACAGAAAAATAACACAACTCACTTAACATCAGAGAATCACAAAGCACAATTCCTGTCAAAAACACTTTATTTCTTGAACAGCTTTAGGTTACACAGCAGGGGGGAACACCAAAGGGCATGGCAGCACTATCTTACACAAAAATAACACAACTCACTTAACATCAGAGAATCACAAAAACACAATTCCTGGCAAAAACACTTTATTTCTTGAACAGCTTTAGGTTACACAGTAGGAGGGCACAACAGGACATGATAGCAATGTACTACAAAAAATAATACAACCCACTTCACCGTTTTTGACAGCAATTGTGTTTGTGTGATTCTCTGATGTGAAGTGAGTTGTGTTATTTTTGTGAAGTACACTGCTTTCCTGCTCTGTGGTGCCTTCCTACTGTGTAACCTAAAGCAGTTACAGAAATAAAGTGCTTTTGACAGCAATTTTTGGGGTGATTCTTTAATGTGAAGTGAGTTGTGTTATTTTTGTGTAAGATACTGCTTCCATGCCCTTTGGTGTCCCCCCCCCCTGCTGTGTAGCCTAAAGCTGTTCAAGAAATAAAGTGTTTTTGACAGGAATTGTGCTTTTGTGATTCTCTGATGTTAAGTGAGTTGTGTTATTTTTGTGTAAGATAGTGCTGCCATGCCCTTTGGTGTTCCCCCCTGCTGTGTAACCTAAAGCTGTTCAAGAAATAAAGTGTTTTTGACAGGAATCGTGTTTTGTGATTCTCTGATGTTAAGTGAGTTTTGTTTTAATTTTTCTGTGTGGGGGACTGCTGGTGTAATGTGTCATAATGCTTTGCCTACTTGTACTTTGGAAGGGAGAAAATAATTTTTTTAAAACTTTATTTTGTGTTGTTCTTGTTTTATTCTTTGTTGTGCAGTTGGTTCCCATCATAGGGAACAATGGGGCTGGCTGGCCAGCCATCTCTGTAGGTGGTGGGGGAATTTGAGGGAGGGTGTCTGTGGTTCAGGTGCTCTTTCACAGGGACCAGCTGGCACTCAGAAGTGTGCCCACCATTGTGGCACCCCTGGGCTGTGCAGAATTGCCCAGGGAAAGAGAGTTTAGAAGTTCCCAGCATAGGGAACAAAGGGAGAGGGCTGGCCTTTGCCAGCCTGTTCCTGGGGTTATGGGTGTGGGGCAGGTGGGGGTGGATTTGGGTCTGTGAGGGGCTAATGTGGGGATTTGGGTCTGTGTGTGGCAGCTGGGGGGGAATTGGGTTTGTGTGGGGCTGTAAGGGGTGGACTTTAGGGGCTGAGAGGACCTACTTGGGGAGGCCATGAAATGCCCCCCCCCCAAGTGGGAGCAGTCTGAGCCTTGGTGGGGGGTGGGAGGAAGGGTGGGAGAAGGGCCCCAGAGGGCTGGGGGGCATTTTGCATGCAAAATGCCACCCCTGGCAACACAAGCCTCCCCCAGCTGTCAGTGGTAGAGATGAGAGCAGAGCACCTACTTGGGGAGGCCATGAAATGCCCCCCCCAAGTGGGAGCAGGCTGAGCCTTGGTGGGGGGTGGGAGGAGGGGTGGGAGAAGGGCCCCAGAGGGTTGGGGGGCATTTTGCATGCAAAATGCCACCCCTGGCAACACAAGCCTCCCCCAGCTGTCAGTGGTAGAGATTAGAGCACCTACTTGGGGAGGCCATGAAATGGCCCCCCCAAGTGGGAGCAGGCTGAGCCTTGGTGGGGGGTGGGAGGAGGGGTGGGAGAAGGGCCCCTGAGGGTAAGGGGGCATTTTGCATGCAAAATGCCACCCCTGGCAAAGGAAGCCTGCCTCTTCATTTTTTCCCCATAGGAAATAATGAAGAAAGATGAGCAGCAGCATGCTAACAATATGCTGCTCCTTCGCTTTCTTATGGGAGGATGGGGGGACCTGCTTTGGGGGGCCATAACATGGCCCCCCAAAGTCCAATCTGTCTGAAACTTGGGTGGTTGTTAGAGAAGGGTTAGAGGAAGGTCCCCACCTATTTTGGGCTTATTCGGTGGGAAAATGCCTCCTCCAGGTGTCCTGGAAGACGGAGGCATTTTCCCATAGAAAAAAGCCGAAAGAATGCCGAAATAATGCCGAAAGAATCCCGAAAGTCGAAAGCCGAAAGAGATTCTTGTTTCGGCTTTCGGCTTTAACGATAGAGAATCTTCTTCCGGCTTTCTACTTTCGGCTATAGCCGAAAATTTTTGCCTTGCACACCCCTATTCCCCACTCCTCCACTTGAAGCCAGCTGGGTGACCTTGAGCTAGTCACAGTTCTCTGGAGCTCTCTCAGCCCCACCCACCTCACAGGATGTTTGTTGTGGGGATAATAATAACATACTTTGTAAACCACTCTGAGTGGGCATTAAGTTGTCCTGATATAAATATATAAATAGAATGTTGTTGTTGTTGTTGTTGTTATGCTTCTGTATTAAGTTTCTAAAAACAGGAATGATACGACTTGGGGCAGTCTTATGAATCTTTCCCAGTCAATCATTATCAAGTGGGAGTGGGGGGGGGTAATGTTTGCTTGCAAAGGCACTGCCCCCCACATAGGCAATAGAATCATAGAATCATAGGGTTGGAAGGGGCCTCTGGGGTCATCTAGTCCAACCCCCTGCACAAAATTCAGGAAATTCACAAATACCCCCCCCCCACACACACACACACAGCTTAATGCAAGGATTTTTGCAATTAGTCCCAACCATGTGATCCTTGTCTACATGTACATATTGGAGAAGTGTGCAATCTGGCTCCAACAACACTCCCATGGGACCTTAGCAAAGTATTTTGGGGTATACACCCCCCAATATTGAAATAAGATTCCTTGATTTTCAAAGAGTTGTATAATTAGAAGCAGGATCCCAGCAAATTGTGAAGTTCAGATAACCCACAATTGAAATACAACTTATATATTGTATAACATCTATAAAAAGTGAGGTGGAAAAGGTTTGCCAAGTGTGTCTTGCTGTCTCATTAATGTGGTCTCATGGATTCCCTGTATTTCTTGTTTTCTGGAATGTGTTCTTCAAAGGAGAAAAAGTTATTTTATGGTTATCTATTTACTTTACACACACTGCCTTTCTGCCTAATGAGGACCAAATCTGCTTATATCATTCTCCTCTCAGCAGTTTTATCCTCAGAACAACTTTGTGAAGGAGATTAGGCTGAGTCTATGTGACTAACTGGCCCAAGGCCACCCAGCAAGCTGGGGATTCGAACCTGAGCCTCCCAGATTCTAGTCCAGCACTCTAATCACGAGCAAAACTACAAGTGACTTTCTTCACGTGGAGAACACTAGATTTTTCTCGCAAAGTTACCTGGGAAGTGAAGTCCGAGTGGTCCTTCCCCTCTCTGTTAGAATCGCTGCCTGAAGAGCCACAAGAGGGCTTCGTTTGGGGGCGGGCAGCTGCTACTTTCTCCCAGGGCGTCGTGTGGGCTGCCTGCTCCCAGGGAGCTGTTCTGGAGAAAGTAGCAGCATCGGTAAAGCTTCAGCCTCAGCGACAGTGGAAGGATCTGCTGCAGGTTCTTCCGCTGTTGCTGCAGCTGAAGCTTCACTGATACTGCCACTTCCAGAACAGCTCCCCGGGAGCAGGCAGCCTGCAGGACGCCCTGGGAGAAAGTAGCAGCTGCCCACCCCCAAACGAAGCCCTCTTGTGGCTCTTCAGGCAGCGATTCTAACAGAGAGGGGGAGGACCACTCGGACTTCACTTCCTAGGTAACCTTGCGAGAAAAATCTAGTGTTCTCCACGTGAAGAAAGTCACTTGTAGCCACACTCTACTACACACACTCCAATAACACTTGATTGTAGCAAAATGTAACTGGTTGATTTCCTACATCCCGTAAGGAAGGACATCTAGAACCCTTAGGAGAAACGTTAAAAGTCTACGGAGCTTGCAAGGAACAGAAGTCACACAATGCACATGATAGCTCTTTTGAAGGTTTGGACTTTTTCATTTGGTCTAAATGATTTGGAGTCACATGACAAAAGTTCTACTGCTGAAGTTTTCAGTATAACCCCCCCCCCTCAAGAATCCAATATCAGAGTCTTTGGATGTGGTCACTATAAAGATAATGGGGCTTTATGTATTTCTACACATTACCTTGATTTCCGCCATCTCCGTTCACCCTATCTTTATTAGTTATATTTGATAGCATGGGATGTTATATGCATCTCTGCATTTGGTATGGCAACTTTCTTGTCCCTTAAGAATTCTCTTTGAGCTAGAGATTCTTGGCCTTAGGTCCATCAGTAAATTTGAAATTTTAATGCCTTACCTCACGCGAAGGCTTTGAGAATGCATGAGTCCCAAGCGCAAAGCATTTTGTATCCTCCAAAACAACTTTCCAAGTTCTCTGAGTACTCCCAAAGAGTTCCTAATATCCATTTAATTTCCTTGGAGGAGCCCCATTTGAAAATAAGTGGAAAGGAAATGTTTACCAAGAGGAAATAGAAAGAACCATCGTGATAAAGCTCTGGCATAATTTTCGTAACACAGGGGGTCAAATGGTTGTACTGTTAGTTTCCAGACCTTGAGAATGGGGAATAGGGGTAAATAAAAGGATTGCTTTGGTTCCATTGGAGTGGAGAAATGAGAAGGCCCAACGTACATTAGTCAAAGAAAGAAAAATAATATCCTAGAAAATGAATAAGAGATAAGTAGCCTTGGAATAATGCTATATAAATACATTTGCTGTAGGTCACATAAAAGATTCATGACACACACATGTTCGGGTCAAATTACCTTTAAATATTAAATGTCTTCCCAGCGGTGGAGAATTTCCAATTTATGCTGTTTTCACAAGGAAAATGGATGCAACTCATCCATTAGTATTTGCTGACAACTCATGCCCTCCGATCCAGCCCTTCTGGATGTAGATTAGAGGCCAAATGTAAGAATGTGACTCTCTTCATCAGAGGGTTCCAGTTCTTGAAGCCTGTCGATGGATGTCGGGGCACCATTAAGCCATTAGGACTGGAAGTAGTAAAGGTCAATGTATTCAATGTATCATAATGAAATGTTATCACAAAAAAAGACGTGTTTGTTTTTTACAACTGGTCATACACCATGTTGAACTTCAAGAAATGGGTGACGCATTTTTATTTTATTTTATTGAAATAAATGTTATTAAAATTACATAACGAAACAGCACAGTAACAATACAATAGCTATATACAACGAAAGAGGGGGAAGGGACAAGTAAATAGATTAAAACAAACCCAGCAGCTTATCCTAAACACAGTAGCGTCCTTCCAATATACTCACTCAAGATAAACCAATTTATACAGACTTTACTCGGTCGCGTAACTTAGATCAGCAATAGCTCCTTAAATCTTTGGTGCTGAAGCTGATTTTCATTTGAAGCCAAAAAATTCAATATTGGAGACCGTGTTAAAATGTATTTGTTCCATCCTCCAGTTGTTCCCCCCCTTGTACTCCAGCCACTATCTTTGCTATAAACATTTGTTCCCAAAATTTCAAATACCACAGGTCTAATGAGGGGGGACTGTTCTCCTTCCATTTTGTTGCAGTTGCCAATTTTGTTCATGCTGACATGATGCATTTTTAAATAAATCCCACATCAACTCAGTTCATAGTGAGCAATATTGTCTACTGACTTTTAAAGATTTGTTTGTTTCAGGGCTCATTTTGAGGGGGAATGCACAGGAATGCAGTTCCAGTAGTTCTCCAAAGAGGTCACATGTCAGGTGGCCCCACCCACCTGATTTATGGCCATTTGGGCCCCGTTTTGGCCTAGATTGGGCCCAAAATGGCCAGGATTGGGCCTAAAACAGCGAGGATTGGTCCCAAAATGGCCAGGATCAGGCCTCTTACAGGTGTTGGATCACTCTCCTGCTCAGCAGCAGCCCAATTCTGACCATTTTGGGCACCTTTTCAGCCATTTTGGGCCCAATTTCAGCGCTGAATTGCCAGGATTGGGTCCAAAACAGCCAGGATAGGTGTGGTCAGGGGGTGCAGCATATGCAAATCATTATGCTAATGACACACTCCTGGTGATGTCAAAGAGTGTGGCATATGCTAATGAGTTATGCTAATGAGTTCCTGCAACTCTTTTTCTATGAAATGACCCCTGGTTTGTTTCAAATTTTTAGATCCCACTTTCTCCAGCCTTTGAAGTGGCTTACAATGCATCTTGAAATAATGTTACTGATGGTGTCAAACAGACAGCTGTGCAAATAAAAGGGGCTAAAGAGAATCATTTACCAAAATAGCAGTGATATTAAACCTTGTAGGGGGAAAAAAAAAAAACAAGGATCCAGAGAGCAACCACAGATCAGAATAAATGTCAACACCCAAATCAACATGAACAGAGAGCCAGGTATTCACGTGGTGCATAAACTGGGGTTAGAGAAAGTACCAAGTGAACTTCATGTGGCTGTGAATTCTGTTTCTATGGTTGAAGTTCACCACACTTGCAAAGGGAAACAGACAGTTCCATCATTGAGTGTTCGCTCTACAATGTAAAAGCCACGATACTTTCTATTTTGGTGCATTTGTTCAGGAATAATTTGGGGAGTGGCGGTGGTGGAGACTGCTGTCAAGTCATAGTTGACTTATGGCGACCCCTGGTGGGGTTTTCGTGGAAATAGATGAACAGAGGTGGTTTAGTAACCCTGCAACCCTAGTCTTCATTGGAGGTCTTCCATCCAATTACTAACCAAGACTGACCCTGACGCGAATGAGCTTGCCTGGGCTATCCAGGTCAGTGCAATTTTTGGCATGGCAATTTTGGGGCTGGGAAGACAAAAATGTAATAGCAATACTTGGTAATTCTCTATCACCCACAGGCCAGAAATGTACCGCTCATGTTGGATAATGCACTTCCGATCCTCTTTAGAGATAATTTGGAACTGAATTTTTCATGTGTGAAACAAAAAATCCACTTCAAAACGATTGCTAAAGTGCATTGAAAGTGCATTATCCAATGTGTGCGGAATCAGCCAATGTAAATTTTGGATATTAAAGCAAGACCATACGATGTGTGAGCCAGCAGTCTGAAAGAAGGCCACCAGTCATAGATGCTAGCCCATAGGGGTCTTCTTGATTGAAAAACAGGGATGGTGGTGGTGATGGATGCATAGTGATTTATAACAACAACAACAATATTCGATTTATATGCCACCCTTCAGGGCAACTTAATGCCCACTCAGAGCAGTTTACAAAGTATGTTATTATTATCATCCCCACAACAAAAACACCCTGTGAGGTGGGTGGGGCTGAGAGAGCTGTGACTAGCCCAAGATCATCCAGCTGGCATCAAGTGGAGGAGTGGGGAATCAAACTCGGCTCTCCAGATTAGAGTCCCACGCTCTTAACCACTACACCACCTGGCAAGCCACAATCCATGTCAGCTTCAGGAGATGCACGTTTTGTGAGCCATGCATTAAAAGTGCTTTGGATACAACAACCTTATAAGGTAGGCCAGTATTATGCCCACATTAGAACGGGATGGTGGGAGTGAATTTAGGGGAATACTGACTCAGCATAAATGATCCTGCTCTCATTGGATTGTTTTCTACTGGAGTAATTCCATTTTATGCATTTTTTAATATTTCAAGTCTACTCTTTTATGCTTTGTCTCAGACTTCTGGAATCCTAGTCCTATTGCATTCCTTAATTAGATGCCTCATCCTGCTGTTTGCATTGACTTTTACTGTATAATCAGTCTTGAGTCTCAGTGAGAAAGGCAAACATTAAATATTGGAAATAAATAAATAAAACTGGAGAGGTAAGACTTTATGCAGTGACTTCTTGATTCATCATCTCAGCTTCTCTTAGACCTGATTTAAATGTGAAACTGGTAGAAGTTAAAGAAGTAATCTTCATACTCACAGAGTGTTGCATTTAAGCTAGGCTGCTTTGCATGGTAGCAACCCAGTTTAAATGCATCTGGCTGGCTGGCTGGCTGGCTGACCAATTTATATACCGCCTCTCCACTATGCTTGGTGCTCGAGGTGGGTTACAACTTAAGCCTCAGCCACAATCACATTTAAAGCTGCTCACAAAGTCCATATGTTGAATTAGTACACATGATTGCATTTTAGTAAAAAGTCCAGTAACACCTTTAAGACTAACCAACTTTATTGAGGCATAAGTTTTGAGAACCACAGCTCTCTTCATCAGATGCATGACCCTCCATGCATCTGACGAAGAGAGCTGTGGTTCTCGAAAGCTTATGCTTCAATAAAGTTGGTTAGTTTTAAAGGTGCAACTGGACTTTTTACTATTTTGTAACTACAGACTAACACGGCTAACTCCTCTGGATCTGTGATTACATACGTACATATCAATTGCTCAAATTCACTCATTTGCTTCCTGTAAATATAGACAAACGAATACACATCTCTGGCAAAGTACATTTGAGCACAATCTCCTCCGCTTTCTCTCCTCCTTGCTTATCTTCTTCCATCTGCAGAACTCAGCAGCGTGCCGTTTCATGTCGGTGAACAAGCTCACCCTGGGCTCTCAGAGTTCACTCCTCACTCTGTTTCCACATTCCACACCTTCCCATTATGGAATGCAAACATTTCATCCTCGACCAGGTTTCAGTCTGCTTCTTTTTTCAAATGCTCTTAAAAGCTGGTGTCACCTTTGTTCTCCGCATCCCGTTCATTTCCATCTGACCAAGCTGGGCAATCTCACATTCGAGAATCCTCACACACAAAACAGCACCCAGTTTCTCTACAAAGGCTATTTTGTTCATATGCACTTTGCTGTCTTCGTCCTGTCGAGGACTGCTATCGTCTTCACACTAACAATATCTCTTGGTGAATGATAAAGACACGTCTGGGGTAAAACTAGACCTTTTATCAGCATGTTCGAACGATCCCCTTACAGCTTCGTACTTGCCAACTGTGCATCCTTTCCCCTAAATAAAGACTCCACGCTCATTTCAAGGTGCTTTCTGAAGCTGGTGTTTGTTTCCAGAGGTGCGGCTTCTTACCTGCTGGGGCACTCACCCTGACTGGTTCTTTTGTCATTAGAGACAGGAAGAGAAAGAGAAACAGACTTTGTGGGAAAGCTCCAGGAACCTTCTTGGCTCCAGTTAGATTTTGTCTGCGTTTCTCAACAGGGACATTTTTCGATCGGATGATCTTCCCCCTTTCTTGTGGCATAGAGCTTTATGACAATGAAATGGTTAAGAGCACGTTCTGCTTATCCAAATTAGATTAAAACAGCTTATAGTAGAGGATTTAAAAAAAAAAATTACAGGGAACTAAAGCCTGCAAACAAATAAGCAAACGAGTATATAACAGAGAATTGCATGATCCGAATTTAGGGCCAGGCTACAAGTGACAAATGACACAGGTTGGACACTTGTCAGCTTCCCTCAAGTTTTGATGGGAAATGTAGGCATCCTGGTCTTGCAGCTTGGCTCTCCGACTGCTGTCCAATGAACTTTTCAACTGTCACTTGTCCAGCATTCCACCAAACTGCCTACATTTCCCATCAAAACTTAACGGAAGCTGACAAGTGTCCAACCAGTGTCATTCGTCACTTGTAGCCTGGCCATTAGAAGATCAAGTTACCTTCAATCTTCTTTCAACCCAATGTCCTTAAAAAGAGCAGTTTTATATGCTATCCAAAATTAGAGAAGGACCCACCTGCTCTTCCCCTGGAAGTCTGCGCCAAAGTATGAAGGTGATCGCAATAAAGGAGTGAGAATCAAGAATCATTCATTTGCCCTGAGTATAACAGCACTTAGCAAACTAATGGACCTACCAGAGGAAATTTGCCAGCAGACCAAAGGCAATGTACTGGGAGAGGTGGCCCTTCAAGGAAATGGGGTCCCAGACCGTGAGCTGTCCAACCGGTAAGAATAAGCACTTTGAACTGAGGTGAGAAACAGGTAGGAAGTAGAGATGGGCATGAACCAAAATTCAAAGGAAAGTTTGTCAAGAACCAGGCCGGTTCATGGTTCGTGAACCGGCAGTTTGTCAGAACCCACTTCTGACAAACCGTCACAAACTTTAGGCTGTTTCATTTGGTTCATTTTTCGGTTCATCACTGTAGACAGCCTGGCACCAATCAATGTTTCCTAGGCAATGAGGGGGGTGGGCTTTCGGCATACCTTCTGCTGCTCCAGAAGTGATGTTTTCACAAACCAAACAAACCAGTTTGTGAACCAGGGCAAGTTTGTGAAAGCTCGTAGTTCATGAAACACGACGAACCACAAACAACATGGTTTGGTATTTTCCCAGTTCGTGCCCATCTGTAGTAGGAAGTCATTAAAGCTGTTTTAATATCGGCACAGTTGTCCTATTCACCTGTTACAGTGGACACATATACAACTTGCATGTATGTGGACACATTTGTTTGTAGGAAAAGGTCAGTGCACTCTCACTCTTCAAATGAAACCAGGGACCAGTATGTGGATAAATACGAGGTTTGTATCAAATGTTTAGTTGCACGTGCATTGAATATAATGCAAGAATTATACAGAGCATGTATAATGTAATTGAATGTAATTGGAGAATTACAAAACATACGTATAATGAATAATTAAGTGTACACTCTACACAGATTGTACATGTGTTTACTATAACTGGTGAACAAGGCTAATGTGATCATGGCAAGAGATTCCCTACAAAATGTCACTATTTTAGTTAGTTAGTCACTTGTTGGCATAATAATAGATAAGATGGAACATAAGATACAAATTGGTTTGAGATTACAGTTGGATAAATATACCATCAAATGAACTGTCCGGAGTGGTGGCCAGTGGCCGCTCCGGACTGGGGAACCCGGGCGGCCTCCTGCCCCCCCCCGGCCCCTTCCCGAAGAGCCCCCCAGTCCACTCACCTCGCCAGGGAGGAGACACTGCCATGAGGGAGCCACGGGGCCGGAAGAGGCTCGGGAGCCATCTGGGGAAACCCCCACGGCCCAGCTGAGCGGTGCGGCGGGGAAACCCCGGTGGTGGCCGAGCCCGGCAGTGACGGGAGCGGAGGTGAGGTGGCCCGCCCAGCCCATGGAGGCAGCCAGGCCAGAGCCAGAGGGGTAGCTGCCGGCGCCAGCGATGGCCCATACGGGGGCAGGGCTGAAGCGCCCAGCCCTGCCTGGAGCGGGGTGGGCCCAGGCCGAACGGAGGACAGGCGGGCCTGCTGGGAGGGTGAAGACATCTGGCCCTGCCCATTCACAAGCCGACGCCGACTGGGGGCGGGGGGAAATGAAGGCACCCCTGTGTGAGTGACACAGGGGGCAGCCTATGGCCAGCAGCCGGTGGAGGGAGGGGGAAGAACCAGGTGGGGGCTGGCAGGGAAAGAGCCAGGCTGATTGGCAGTCCTGGTGGGGAGGTGGGTAGAGGGGGGCATAAAAGGGGAGCTCCCAAGGACGCCAGTGATGAGGAGGCTGACCTAGGAGTGCCAGCGAGAGAGAGGGAAGGCACAAGGCAGTGGGCAGGGCGGGGGCCAGGGTGACGTCAGCCCCCCCTGCCATACTCTGAGGCCGAGGGAGCCCCAGCCCGGGTGCTCGCGAGGATGGCAGAAGGTGGGGACCGCACCATGGGCGGGGCAGCAGCTCACATGAACTCTTTATATCTTATTACCATGCAACTTTATAGCACATAGTAAAAATATAGCCACCTTCTCAGTTATGTGTGGAGAGGAGTCATTCAAAATAAAATTTTATTTTATTCGATTTATACCTTGCCCTCCCTGCAAACAGGCTCAGGGTAGCTCACAACATAAAATATACATTTTGTCTGATGTCTTTTACACAGGGAGATACCTTATACTGAGTCAGACCCTTGATTTATCAAGGTCACTATTGTCTACTCTTCACTTGCAGTGGTTCTCCAGATTCTCTTGCATAATTTTTGACATCAGCTACTACCTGATCTTCTTAAGTGGAGAACCTGCTGATCGAGCCTGGGGTCTTCCACATGCCAAACAGAGGCTCTACAACTGAGAGCCAAGCTACAAGTGACTTTTTTCACATGGAGAACACTTGATTGTTTTCGCAAGTTTTCCTGGGAACTGAAGTCCAAGTGTCCTTCCCCTCTGTTAGAATTGCTGCCTGAAGAGCTAGAGAAAGCCAGCAGCAGTAGCAGCTTTTGCAAATCGTTCCTTCAGTCACAAGCCTGCTGCTCTGGAGAAAGCCGCAGTGTTGGTGAAGCTCCCCGGGAGCAGGACACCCAGGGAGAAAGTAGCAGCTGCCCACCCCCAAACGATTGTTGAGAGCCCTCCAGTCCAGCAGTGACTGGAGGAATGATTTGCAAAAGCTGCTGCTGCCACTGACTTTCTCTGGCTCTTCAGGAAGAGATTATAACAGAGAGGGGAAGGACACTTGGACTTCAGTTCCCAGAAAAACTTGCAAAAACAATCAAGTGTTCTCCATGTGAAAAAAGTCACTTGTGGCTTGGCTCTTTGCCACAGCCTCTCTACTTCTTCCCATTAGCAAGTCATCACTTGATTTTCCGGAATACACTCCCAGGTGTTCCCTTGAAAAGTGATCTCTATCAAAACTCTTTTTTTGCTTGCCCTGGCATTCCTCAGACATTTTGTTCCCCCAAATTGTTAATTCTTTTGCAAGTGAATTCTCTGCAACTCTAAGCAAAATTCTGAAAGCTGTCCAGATGCATCCCAGTGGATCAATTCTACCCAAACATCTCTTTCCATTCTGTCCGTATATGGAACTTTGATGGCATTACGGTTGAAGTGCCTGACTAAGCTCTGGAAGACCCAGTTTCAAATACCCGCTCTGCCATGGAAGCTCTCTGAATGACCTTGGCCTTGGCCAGCCACTGTCTTTCAGCCTAACCAGCCTCACAAGGTAGTTGTGGTGAGGATGAAATAAGCTTAGCAGGAGAATGATGCTGAAAGCCACTTTCAGTCCCCATGCAGGAGAAAAGGGGAAAGTGGGGTATAAATATCTAAATTATTATTCTTAATCATCATCTCCAGATCATCTCCCACAATATTCCTAAAACAACCACTCCATACCAGAACCAAAATACTATCATCTCCCAGGACTTCATAAAAACATACAGAAATTGTTCAATAGTTACTGACAGGGCCAAGGAGGCAGGGGGAACTTTAATTGTAGATCAGTGAAACTTTGATTAAAGCTGCTTCCTTTCTCTCCTTTATAAAAGAGATTTTTTATTATTATTCTCTGTGCTCAGGAAATGACGAGAGGCGTTTTCTAAAGGTAATATATCTATTTTGCTTGGTACGCTTCGGCAAACCCTTGTTTTATCTGATTTCTTAATGTGCTGGAAGAATGACAGGTAACATTTTGTATCTGCATAAGAGCTTATGAAACAATTCTTATCAGCTATCTTCATCGCTGTCGGCTTGTACACGGATCATTCTTATCATTTAGGACACAGCTCCACTGAAGAGGGCAATTGCACTGCAGCTCAGAATTTATAATGGAAACAAAAGGGGGGGGGCTGACTGATGGCCTTCTAGGATTGCATTCAGCTTCTAAAATGGCAAACCCCTCACCCCAAAAGATGGTAAGTTCAGCAACATCAGAAGATCGATTCTTAAGTTGTCAAACAGAGCGAGAGCCATTCCGAAAGGCAGGTTCAAACCATATTATGAAGACACTATGCTGTCTTCTACTGAATCAGACCATGGTTGGTATTCTCTACTCTGATTGGCAGCAGAGGTCTTTAACATCTTTTTACACCTGATTCAACTGGGTATACTGGGAATTGAATCTAGGACTTGATACATACAAAACAGATGTTCTGCCTTCTGTCCTTCTTGTCTAAGCAGCACTAGCTCCAAGGGTTGAAAAAACTATATGGCTCTTGCCCAGGCAAGCAACACTGGCTCCAACATCAGGTCAAAAATGGACGGGCAAGAACCTCAACAGTTTATGTCCTTTCCATATCAGCTTGGGAATAGATCTGGACATGTATGAATTGAACTAACCAGGAAATGTGCAGACCTCCTCAAGAAATTACTCAAGTCTTTCTCAAAATGCTTTTACCTCTCCAACAGGAAGTGTCACATTTCCAACAGGAAGCTTAGAATTGGCCTCGAAATTTCGCTTTAGGGGAAATTCATCAACAACTGAAATTGCAGGGCTGATCAAATTTTCCTATTGTAGGAAATGTTCCTGGACATCTCTCTCCTGCTTAGATTGAGACGACATCCACAATGACACTTAAGTAACAAACAAGATTTTAGTATATGACCCAGAGTGAGCTAGTCCAGCAAATCTAGGATCAGCCCAAGATCATACTTCGATTTTTCTTTCATTTAATCAATATTTTTGTAAGTTGATTGGGTTCTCTCTAAGGGAGAAAGGCAGTGTTAAAAAACCCTAAGTAAATAAATAAATATATAAAATAAAAAGAAAGGTTTCCAAAGAGTAGGCAGAATTTGATAAAACGCAGGAATAGACTTAACAATGAATTTTAGCTTAATTTTGAAGTGATCTGGAATGTCCTCTTTTGGAAAACCCATTTGAGGGATTTTGAAGGATGCAAAACCAATTGTGGTTAGGGATGAGTAAACAGGTTGGATCCAGCCAACTTCTCTGCTGCTGAAAAATAGGTTTAAAAGGCTGTACAGGAGATCATGGGACCTCCATGTACAAAAGCCAAACATGAAATGTCTAGAGAAAATGTGCAAGTTTATGCAGGTGAATCATGGCTTACTGGTAGAGGTTTGCTTGCAGAAGGTCCCATGTCCCTCTTAGTTATGAGAGAAGTACTTGCCAGTCAATATCTGGCAGAGGGGTGGGGACATGGGGGCTGTCATTGTTGTGCATGATGTAACATCATTGGGGGGGGGAATTGGAAGAGACATCACACAAATCTAGGAATCACCAGAAACTCTATGGTAAAAACATAAAGAGTTTCCAGCAACATGATGTCAGAAGTGATGTTAAATTGTGCCATTTTCTTCTACCACCATAAAGAGTGGAGGGGGGGGGGTTGCAGATGGGAGGTCTTAACTATGGTAAGAGACCTGGCATACCTTGAGGGAAGACAAAGGAACTCCAATGATATCTGAAATTTCTCAGAGAGACTTTGTATATTCCTGTTTTCTCATTGATAGATGGTTGGATATGTGGATGCTTGTTGGGGAGGGGGGATACAGAAAAGCAAGCAGGCAGAATGCAAGTAGACAGATACATAGAAATTATTTTTTTTTCCAAACAAAGTTTCTGCTATGAGAACCATTTTGTGTGCCATCTTGGCTCTGAGGTTTGTCAAAAGGGGACTGCAAAGGCAACCCCCTTTTAACATTCTGTCTGGCCTTGAAAGCAATCTAGAAGGGGGGAAAGGGAGGAAAGGAGAAAGAGAGCAGGGTGAGAAGCCAGAATAAGAAAAGAAACCTTGTACATGTATAAAACCGTATTATTCAGGTCTGACAGGCTTGCCCTACCTACTAACCTTGATAAGCACTTAAACCTCCAGGGGTGGGGGGGAGATAGAGAGAGAGACAGAGGGAGAGAGAGAGAGGGAGAATCAATTTGCATTTTCCTTTCTGCAGGCAAACATAATGCTCCATTTTACAGTTGCCATTAAGGGTTATTGCTATCTTTACACAACACATTAGACAGTTTGTGGCTATTGTTTGCCGGCTGGCCCATCAGAATCTTTCAGAGTGATGGCGTTTTTTTACACTGATGTCCCTTTTGTCCCGTCTCGATGCTATTATCTCCGATGTGTTTATTCCAACAGGTCTCTTCAAGACCTGAAAACTCCCCTGTAAAAAACATGTCACTCATCACCTCCTCGTATAGCCTGACGGAACAATACCGAAGGTCTCATCTAACGCACTTCTACAAAAAGCGTACCTGGGTGGGCAGATGGATAAAGCTTCTTAATAGAGTGAAACCTTTCTGCGGTAGAGTGGCCCTGAATAAATGGGAGAGGCATTCAGGAGGCAACCATCAGTGGCCGAATCTACATTTCCCTCGACTGATCTGCAATCCCCCCTCCCCCAACTCCAGCATAAGCAAGTTTGTTTAATCTGTAATAAATCAATCCAGATTCTACACAAAAGAAAAACCCTGGGGCAAGGAACCCTACCTTTGTAAATTCAAACCAGTTCTTGTCTTTGTTGGCTCATTGATAAATTAAATTTCTAAGTCATCTTCTGGTGACACATCAAGCTTCTACCAAATGAGGGAGAAGGCAAGGTGAGAGGGGGCATTGGGGACAGAAATAGAGAGGGCACACTCATGAAGCTGCCTTATATTGAGTCAGACAGTCACAGTCTTCACTGCCTACTCAGAGTCGAACTACACGATACGAATTACACGAGACCAAGCAAGTGTCAGGAGTCCTGTCTTACCCCAAATGCCCATGTCCAGCATTCTATCGATGAGCATGTGTCCTGGTCCAGGCCTGCATTCAAAATGTTCTGCTCTAGTGTAGCCACGACGGTACGTGTACACGGTCATGATCAGTAAGTCGGCAATGCAGAACGTCCTTATTTCCTATATCTTCCACTTCCTATCTGAGCAAAGTGGAGATGCATGATGGGATATCTTGGAAGTACATGGAGAAAACCTGTCCACCACAAACACGGGTTCGATGGAGGTCCTGCAGTCCTGGTGTGTGGAGTTGAAAACAACGTTGGAACATGTATAAGTAAGTTTTTGTGTCATTTGCGTGTAATTCGTATCGTGGTTTGGCTCAGACTGGCGACTGCTCTCCAGAGTCTCAGGCAGAGGTCTTTCACACCATGTATTGCCAGATTCTTTAATGGTAGATGCCAGGGATTGAACCTGGGACCTTCTGCATGCCTGGCAGAAGTTCTGCCACTGAACCGCAGCCCCTCCCCCTGTACAATCCCTTGGACAAATGGATAAATGGCCTTATTGGGCCATTTCTAATCCTCGTTCTAACCCTTCTGTTAGACGTTCTTGCTCTTTTCTGACCCATGGTCCATTTTCACTTTCTGATCTCACACTTTATTCAAAAAGGCTTTTGTATTGTAGGGAGGGCTCTCAAATGCTCCGCTAATGATTTAGGGACCATAGGCTTCACCACTATGTTGCCTTATGTACTATCTGTTGCTTTAAATTTGTGCTCGTATATCAACCCTAGAATTGCGTATGTTCTGTTTCAGCATTTCTTCAATTCTGTATTGGATTCTTACTAATGTCATGTCTTTGTAAACTTGTGTTTATTTAACCTATGTCATTGTTTATGAAATTGTCCTTGATACTGACTGTATTATTCTAACACTGTGTAACCCATCTTGAGTGTCAGTGAGAAATGAATGAATGAATGAATGAATGAATGAATGAATCGATCAATCGATCGATCGATCGATCGATCGATCAATCAATCAATCAATCAATCAATCAATCAATCAATCAATCAATCAATCAATCAATCAATCAATCAATCAATCAATTGTACTGGAGACCTTGAAAACTAGATCTACGTGGTTAGTTTGCACCCCAGAGGTCTGTAGACTTTGCCAATATTGTGCTGATGCGCTAACTAATCACAGGCTGTTCCTTTTCATGGATTGCAAAAGAGTTTGGCTGCAATCTGGAGTCTGTGCAAAGGTACTCTTTGCTTCAGCATCATGTTTTGATCAGGCCTTAATTTGCTTAGCAAAGCACTTATTCTTGCTCTGTCCCGATTTCTTATCATGCTTGTTCTTAGACATTTTACTTCCTCCAAGAGAGCAAAAGGTTTGCCAGTGGAGGGAATTGCAAGCTTAACCTCTACAGTGCTATTGCGCCATCACTGCAGATGGTCAGAAAGTGGTACTGCAGCTACTAGCACAGAAGGGGCTAGATGACATGAGGGGCTAAAAGGCTTGAAGGGTGACCTTGGGTCAGTCACAGCTTCTCAGAGCTCTTTCAGCCCCACTCACCTCACAGGGTGATTGTCGTGAGGGTAATAATAACATACTTTGTAAATCACTCTGAGTGGGAGTTAAGTTGTCCTGAAGGTTGATATATAAATCAAATGTTATTATTATTAGAGTGAAGAAAGAAATTGTGCCCATGGAGAGAAGCCAGAAGCCTCCTCCTCACCTGCTCCCTGGCTGCCTTTTGAAGACTTTCCCTAGCTGCATATGCCCCTGACTTCCTCAACCCCTCATGAGGGGTCCTTCCTTCAGGAGAAGTCAGGCATACTGTCAGTCAGCAACATGGCTCCTTCTCCGCTTCCTCCTCCCTTTGGTTCCCTGCCGGGACATTGCCACTCAACCAGAATGGTGGCAGCACTCTTTTAAAAGAGAAGTGCTTCTATGGCGGCTACCCAAATGGTAACTTCTCCCTTGTTTCTAGATGGCACACAGGTCAGTCAGGGAAGGTCTCTGTGCCTGGGCAATTAGCTGCTTGGGCCTGGCACTGTAGTCTTCCCCAAAGAGGCCCTTCCAGTGAGTGAGAAGTTATCCACCCACGATTTTTACTATCACAAATTAACTCATCCCAGTTCCACTGTATCCCTTAAAAAAAATCATCCATCTGGAAATGCAGAAGTTAAGAACGGCCCTACTGGATGAGACTAGTGGTTCATCTTGTCCAACACCCTGTTTCGTACAGCAAACCAGTTGCCACGGAAGGCCAAAAAAGAGGCCATAGAGGGCAAGACCTTCTCCAGATGTTGCCTCCTTATTCAAAAGTTTATTGCCTCTGAATATAGAGGTTCACTCACCATCAGGGCAAATCAAGATGGGTAGCCATGTTAGTCTGTCTGTAGCAGTAGAAAAGAGCAAGACTCCATTAGCACCTATAAAACTAGCAAAATTTGTGGTAGGGTAGGAGCTTTCAGGAGTCAAAGCTTCTTTCTCTCAGAGCCTTGCTACAAGTGACATTTTACACGTGAAGGATAAAGGATCATTTTCGCAAGTCTTTCTGGGAACTGAAGTTCCTCTCCCCCACCCCTTTTCCTTCTGTTCCTTCCCCTCGCTGCCTGAAGAGACAGAGAGAGCCTACGGCAACACCAGCTTTTGCAAATCGTTTTGCTGGGGTGGGGGGAAATGCTCCGGAGAAAGCTGAGAAAGTTGCAGCTGCCTGCCCCAAAGATCACTGAGAGCAGGCTTGTGACTGGAGAAACAATTTGCAAAAGTTGCTGTTGCCGCAGGCTTTCTCTGTCTCTTCAGGCAGTGAGGGGAAGGAACAAAAGGAAAAACGGTGGGGGAGAGGAACTTCAGTTCCCAGAAAGACTTGCGAAAATGATCCTTTGTCCTTCACGTGTAAAATGTCACTTGTAGCAAGGCTCTCAGATTCTTCAGATATCAGGGGCAGTTGGTGATTCTGGAGCCCTGGGAAAAAGTACAGGATGGGTCCTCAGCATCACCTGTGATCAAGAAAGAGGTGGCCCCGTGAAAGGTGGACAGGCGCACAGGGCAGCTGACAAGCTGGCTGCTGCCTGAGTCCCAGAGGGAGTGGGTGGACAATGACTGCCAAGCTGACCGGCTGCTGCCCGAACCCCAGAAGGGGTAAGCAGGGGTGGTTACCTGGTTCTTCCTCTTCTTTCCACAACATTAGGAGAGAGGAGGGGCCATGAGCAGTTGGTGGCCCTCCCAGCCTGAGGCCAGGGACATCTTCTCTAGATAACAACAACAAAAATAATAATAACTGCTTATATAACACTCTTCTAGACAAATTAGCACCTCACTCAGTGCAGTGAACAAAGTCAGGGTTATCATTACCTCCTCAATACAGCTAGGGAGCTGGGGTTGAGAAAAATGACTTACCCAAGGCCACCTGCTGAGCTGGTGGCAGTAGTGGGATTCAAACCAACAGAATGTTGATTTGCAGCCCAACCGCTTAACCACTATACTACAGCAGCTCTCCAGATGCCCTGTGGCTAAGACTCATCATGGTTAATACCCATTGATTGATCGCTCCTTTATAAAGCTGCCTAACCTTGTTTAAGGCCATCCATGCTCCTGGCCGCCACTACATCCACCAGCCGTGAATTCCTCATTTGAATCATTCATTGTAAAGAAGTGCTTTATTTTGTCTATACTGAATCTATTGCTCATCAACTTCATTGGATGCCCCTGAGTTCTACTATTTTGGAAGAGGAAGCAAAACTTATCCCTCTCCACTCTCTCTATCCTGTGCATAATTTTATCAACCTCAATCATGTCTCTCCCTAGGCATTGCGTTCCTAAACTGAAAAAGAAAGGTGCATCAACCCCTTGATCATTTTGGTTGCCCTTTTTCCATACTTTTTCCAGCTCTGCGATGTCCTTTTTCAGATACCAGAATTGCACATAGCAGTCCTCAAGTCACATAATCAGCCAAACATATTGCAATCCTGCTCCACTTCATATCCTGCATTTTTCCCTGTTCAACTTACAAAAGAACCCCCTCCCCAAACCCTAAAGAAATGTTATTAAAAGTTTACTAAGAAATGCTAGCACTTATAAAAACCGCCATCTGTCTGCAAAAAGGTATGGTTTGAAACCTCCTCAGGCCTTTTTGGCAATGTTACTTCCATCCATTCCAGCAACACTTCTTTGTCTCACCGTTAGATCGATTATTCCCCATGAAAGAAAAAAAAAAGAGCAACTGCTCATCGTTGGGTGTTGTATATTGCATACAAATGGCTGTTGGAGATTAGCTAAGATCACCAAACGTGTTACGTGCTTTCCCAGATGATTACAGTCTTTTTTTCCCCTTTTCCTTTTTTTTTAAAAAAAGAGGAGAATTCCATGTTGTCATCTCTAACACAACCTATTATTTATGGCCATAAAATGCTTATCATTACCCACAAGGTCATATTTAAAATTATAACGGGCTACAGTAAAACATATGCTCTGAGGTTATGAGGCTAACCCTGTTGCTGTGGATCCCTTTTATAGGGAAAGCCCTAAAAATAACAACCGTTGTGTAAAGTCCAGAGGCCCTTTTTTATTTTTGGCAAATGGGTTTCAGACCGACAAACTGCCGGCTGTATTGAATGAACACCCCTGTTATAGTAGGCAATCATTTGGCAACATAGGTTAGTTTAATGGACACATCACTTTAAACTAAGCCTCTACCATCTGTTCTGCCCACTAATTACAGATGCAAAAAGAACATAATTCACAATTGCATCATAAAAAAGTAAGATATAAGTGATTTAAATGCATGTGTATGTTCTTTATTCAATGCAGCATGCAGCTGTTACGTTGTTTTCATGTTTCAGACACAAATCAGGAGGAAAATGACTCGCCTTTGATGGCATGCATTCCCTTGCACAAACCATTTAGAGCATAGCAAGAAAAACCTGGACAAAGATGAAATTCAGAAATGTATTCTGTAGATGTGGGGGGAAACGTTTGGATGAATATCTGCTCCCGGTGTAGGGTTAGGGTGAGGGTTTTTCTTTTCTTGCAGGCAAGTAATTGTCACAGTTCTTGAAAGCGCATGAGTTCTGAGCATGCCCACTTGAAGAAAACCTGTGGGGTCCCAAGGTGAAAGGAAGGTTGAGGTAGACATGTTGATAAGGAAGGGTGTTGGTTTACTTTCTGCTAGGATTTCATAACAAGAAAAGCTCCCTGGTCAGGAACGGGAAGCAATATTGTTGTCTGAACCCACACAAGATACATTTTGTTGTCTTATCTTCTTTGGGCCAAGCTAGAAGTGACAAATTACACTTGAATGGCAAGTGAACAGACTCACGTGTATTCCTGGGCCAAGCTATACATGACGAATGACACTTGAACGGCAAGTGGATTGAGTGGAGGGCAAGTGAACAGGGAGAAATACAGTTGCTGTTCAAGTGTCATTTGTCATGTGTAGCTTGGCCCCCTGATCGTGATCAAGTGGAGTGCAAGTGGAGCGCAAGTGAACAGGGAAGAATACACGTGAGTCTGTTCACTTGCCATTCGAGCGTAATTCGTCACTTCTAGCTTGGCCCTTTGTTTCCCTATCATTCGTTACAAATGTGACCATATTCCTCATGAACACATAAACATGCAAATAGGCAGTATACAGAGACAGATATTGGTCTGGTGTTTTCTATTCTGACTAGTAGACTACCTCAAACCCGGAAAGGTCTTTCCCATTACCTGCCATTTGAGATTATTTTAAATGGAATTGTTGAGGCTAAAACTTGCTCTCAGATCAATTCCTTACTTGTACTTTAAAGAAATTTAGAGGAAAAGTGAACTTGGTGATCTGAAATATTTTGAATCTGAGTTTTTGGTGGCTTTGGGGAAGTTGTTAACTTCCTAAAACCAAACTACTTTTTTTAATGAGTTTGACACAGCGCCAACTCATGTTCCCCACAGCCACATAGCAGCTGTGGAGAAGGCTTCTTTTTTAAAAAAGAGACCCTAAGTGGACTTGGAATGCCACAACAGGAGAGAGGCAGGGCTCTCGCTTTCCCCCCATGCCATTTTCCCCACACATAAAAGTGAGGGGGGGGGAGATTTATTCATTTCTGTTGATCCAAGTGCACAGATAATCCACTTGGAGCAGCAAAAACAGGCAAATAACTCCCCCCCCCATGCTGGTTTTTTTCATGGCTTGGGGAAAAGGCAGGAGCCCTCCCTCCCACTGTGGAGGCATTCAGGTCCCATTTGGGCTCTCCTTTTTAAAAAGAAGACACCTTGTATCTGCTATGTGGCTGTGGGGAGCACAAGTTCGCTCTGTGGGGAACTTGTAAAAAGGTCATATTTAGTTTGGCTCTTGGTGTCATTTAAACCCCTCAGTTTGTTGCCTTTTGTTTGTTTCTTTTTGATTTACTTAGGAAATGCTGTATTTTGCTCCTCAGCTCTCATCTTTTCAGCTAATTCTCGAAATACCCATGAGAAAGAGCCATCCCTAAAACAGCATGGAACGAGGAGGCATGGGGTGGTATCCACTCAAGAAGGAAAGGCCCTAATGTTTCTCCTATTGCTTTCCCTTCACAAACCCTCAGATACCCCAAAAGAAGTGAAAAAGTGTTGCCTACCAGAGGCAATAATGAAAAGCTTGGAAGGAAATGTTGTCTTTAGGTGAGGGGGGGGAGGGGAGAAAAGGGAAGGCAAAGTTGTGTGACTGCATTAAAGTCAACACTGTTTATTTACACCTCTTGTCATGGGGGAAGACAAAAGGCCCAAACTGTTAGGCCCAACCCCTGTATGGAGCCGCAATGGGGAGAGGGCAGGAACCGGTACTTTCAACTGTCAGACCTTTTGTACCCAGCTAGTACTTTATGAGGCTGGTGTCAAGCATCTTACTCAATGAAGCCATTGTCCTAGGTGTATCGGCCAGGACAGTGGAAAAAACACCCTGTCTTATATCCCAAGCTCATCCATCTTCAACTTACCCCCTTGCGTCTCCATTTTCTTAAACTTCTCCCTCGCCTGAACAGGGAGGATTGTCTCATCCTAGGTTAATGTGCTGGAAAATTGCTCTGCATGTTTATGAGGGGGTCCCTTCCAAATGAAAGGAACGTGGGGGGGTGTATAAAAAGGGGCAAAGTGTGTGCATATGAGCTGGTTTAAGGGGGAAAGGTTTAACTGGGGGGGGGGGAGATATTTTTCCCTGCCACTGAACTCAGGGGGCAAAATCCTGGCTTGTGTGTTCTTCTGAAACTGGAGAAGAGAAACTGAAAGACAATAGGAAGGCAATAGGAAGTTGGTTGTGGCTTGGACAGAAAGCACTTCCAAATGACTTTTTTAAAAATATACAAATGTATATTTAGAAGCTTTTGTACCCAGTTCTGAGTGCCCTACATTCTGTAACCTTTATTCCAAAGAGCCCACTTTTAAACAAAACCCCAGAATCTATTGGCCTTAGCCCTTTACCCACCTTTTTCAAAGATGCATTATGCAGATCTCTGTAACTTCTATACTTTAGACTGAGATGAATCCCAGTGATTCGATTTGAAAACCTAAGCACCTGCATTTTTTTTCGCCCTTGACATGATTAGCTAATTGTAGTTGTGTGAAGGTAGATTGGTTTAGTCTTGACATGGGCTCAGATCCTTGTGACACAAGGATTATATGTAGCCATTCCTTGCTGGCCTCAGCATTCAAATTGAAACTGCAGAATCGTTGGCAAAGATCTAAGAGAAACTTAGCTTGGTTAACATAGAATCACTTCCCCCCAAATGGCTAATTGTGGCCTAAGAAGATGGGTCACATAATTAAAAACATTCACATAAGGATTCTAAATTGTTGTTAGCCATAGGACACTCCACAGAGCAATCCTGGCAGCAGATATCATGCAGTGGTTAGAGTGGAAGACCCAGGTTCGAATCCCCATTCTACCACAAAAGCTTTCCTAGGTGACTTTGAGCCAGTCACACTCTCAGCCTAACCTACCTCACAGGGTTGTTGTGAGGATAAAATGGAGGAGATGATGATGATGATGATGATGATGATGATGATGATGATGATGATGATGATGATGATGATGACAATATTATACCATTCTTCTAGACATATTAGTGCCCCACTCAGAGTGGTGAACAAAGCCACTTTGGGTCCTATTGGGGAATAAGGTAGTGAAATCTTACGCAGAAGTACTCCAGAGTCCAGACCATTGAAGTCAATAGGCTTAAACTGGAGGAGCTCTGTATAGGATCGGGTGGAACCGAACATCTTCAGATGAACACACTTTTAAATGGTTTCCCAAGATGTGGTACAGTTAGGGTTGTCCACTCCGGGTTGGGAAATTCTTAGAGATTTAGGGTGGAGCCTGGGGAGGGTGGGTTTTTAGTAGAGTAGGGATCTCAGTAGGTTATAATACCATAAAGCCCACTCTCCAAAGCAGCTGTTGTTTCCAGAGTCTCCATAGTCTGGAGATAAACTGTAATTCCAGGGGATCTCCAGGCCCCATCTGAAAGTTGGCAACCCTAGGTACACTGCAACCTTGCTCACTAATAAACTACATCAGAAGCCCACCAAATAGAGTTCCCAGGTGACAGCTGGTGGCAGACAAACTCCTGGGGCTTTGCCCCCTCGTCTGCCAATCTCTGGGTAATCGGTGGGAGGGGGCAAGCTGCCAGAGCTTGCCCGCCACCTCAGACACCTCCCCACCGGTGTGGCAACATCACTTCCATAAGTGATGTTGATGCATCATCCGCGGGAATGTTTGTGCGCTTCATTTAGGGCAGATTTGGGCCCCAACCTAGCAGAATTGGCTCCATGCAAAGTGCAGAAGCGCTTGTGTGGCCAGCATAGTGACTAGACATGGGCATGAACCGCATTACGAACAAAAAACCCCCACGAACTGCCTGATCTTCTGTTTGCGAACTGGCGGTTCGTGAGGGTCCATGGCCAATGAACCAGCATTCGTTGGAAAGCCTGGTTTGTTGTGTTCGCCCGTGGTTCATGAAGCCAGACAGTCAGGCACCATCAATCAATTCCCTTGGAAACGGAGCTGGGGGAGTGCCTGAACTCTGTCTGCACTCCTTCTGTCGCTCGGGAAACCCGAATCGAAGCCCAGCTTACCTTGATCGACAGGTCTTCCTTCCAACCATGGAGCTGCAAATTAGTTACAATTGGTTACATGGGAGAAGACACCCGGGGGGAGGGAGGGGGAAGGGGGGTGTTCTGTAGCCATGGGCACTCCAATCTCATCCCTGCAAACCCTGATAGGCAGTTCTGATGGCCAACCCCTTGTACACTGGGCCAATGTCAACTGGTGGCTCTAATTGTATCGAATGGGAGTTTCCTGGGGGCCTCAGATTGGAGAGGGTATAACTCCAAGATCCCTATTGCAATCTTGACCAAACTTGGCTGCTGGCTGGAGAAGAGCCTGCTAAACACTCCCTGGGAATATGGGCTCTCTAAGTCCAATGGGGGCTGTTCTGACACCCACGAACCACGAACCTCGAACTGGTTAGTCAGCGGGAAAAGTTCATTTTGGTTCATTAGTTCGGGTTAGGCAGCGGCACCAAACCACAAACCGCTGGTTTGTTAAATTTTGTTGGTTCGTGCCCATATCTAGTAGTGACATCACTTACGGAAGTGATGTCATCACATCACCACTGGGGTGTGCACATGCAAAGCGCGCACACGAGGGTTTGAAATGGTCTGGGAGAAGGTAAGTGCCAGGTCCCAAACCTACAAAATGTGGCTTGTGCCCTCCATAGAATCAAATCAATATTAAAAAGCTGGTTTAATGTGAACTGGATCAGTGTTCAGTTTGCCTAAATTTGTTAACCGTGTGCTTTCCCAACAATCTAGCATCAGCTCGCTCAAAATAATGCAAGGGGTTTCAGAAATGGTGGTGGATTGTTTCAAAGAAATCTTTTGAAAAAAAAATCACAATTTTGGTTTCTTTCTGGCTTCCAAAGAATTGTTCAATTATACTGTAATTGCATTCTAAACACTTTCTGTAGACTGAGGGCCAAAGTACAAGTGACGAATGACACAGATTGGACACTTGTCAGCTTCCCTCAAGTTTTGATGGGAAATGTAGGCAGCTTGGCGTGATGTTGGACAAGTGACAGTTGAAAAGTCCATTGGGCAGCAGTCGGAGAGCCAAACTGCAAGATCAGGACACCTACATTTCCCATCAAAACTTGAGGGTAGCTGACAAGTGTCCAACCTGTGTCAGGCATCACTTGTAGCTTGGCCCTAAGAAGGAGTAAACTTCGGGAGAAGGAAGCTTCAAGTAGTTTATTTAGGAGTAACAGACTGGGGAGGGATATTTGTATCCTTGCTCAGGTGGCAACCACAGAACAGGCCTTCTTGGTGCCAAAATTATGAAATTTTCTCCCCGGGGAGATTCATTTGTCACCCTCCATCCTGAGCTTCCACCAGCAGATGAAGACTTATCTGCTTTGTCTTGTTACCCCTCAATGACCCTCCTTCCTGTTTATTTGTTTTAATCGTTGTTTCCGATTGTTTTTATAATGCTAATTTTTAAAAGTTTGTTCTAATGGTTTTGATTTTTTTTTACCACCTTGGATGGAAAGGTGGCATGAAGGGCTTTAAATAAATAAGTAAAATCAACAGATTTGGGGCAAGAGGAACTTAAGGATATAGCAAGGTCATCATTCTATCTGGTAAAGAGTCCAGTAGCACCTTTAAAGCTAACCAACTTTACTGTAGTGTAAGCTTTCGAGAACCACAGCTCTCTTCGTCACATGCATCTGACGAAGAAAGCTGTGGTTCTCGAAAGCTTATGCTACAGTAAAGTTGGTTAGTCTTGAAGGTGCTACTGGACTCTTTATTATAACTCCTCTAGATCTATGACCCTTCTAACTGGAGCTGATGAATTATCTCCTTACAATTTATTCAAGGATTATATGGGGCGATATTTTTATTCATTGTATAAATGACAGCTGTCTATCTGCATTTTTTTTAAAAAAAAATCATGTTACATCAACCTTCCAGGATTTGGGGGCAAGATTTAAAACTTTCCCACACATTTCTAGTCAGATCTTTCACTTCCCTTCAGGCACTAAATATCAAATGGCTACTCTTTGGAATGGGGGCTGGGGCAGGGGGGGGTGGGGGGGACATAATTCACATACCATTTCTGCCTCTCCATGAAATCACAGGGCATTCTGACCAGGCTTATTTCTGAAAGGACACACACATCCCCCCCACCCTTCTAGTTTGTCCCAGACATTTTGGCCTGTGATGCCTAACTTTTAATGGCCAACTTGTGGCTTAAATACTTGGTGCCAAAAACATAAATGATGAAACGTTTTTTAAAAACACACCCCAAAAAAGAACAAGCTGACCCTGCCAACCCAGCCCCAGGGGAGCCAAACCTTAAACTCAGACACAAAATGTTAATATGAACATCTAATCTCTTCCTTGGTCCTCCCCCCACCCTTTTTTTGTAGGCAAAGGTCAGGAACATTTGGTCCCCCAGAGACCCTTAACAAGCAGATGTTACTGTAACACGCTCAAGGAATCAAGCATAAATATGACCTCTGACCTCACTTGTCAGCTGATCCACTGAGACTCTTAGAAATATACTCTTAACTTTTAGAAATGCCCACTTTTTCCCACCGTCCCACTCCATTCTTCCCTCCGACTCTCCCTTCTGTTTCTAAGGCCTGTAGCCCTGGTGCTGGCGCTACCAAAGTTGGTCCCGGTCTGACCCCTCTCTTCAGAGAGGTCAAAGGCCCTCAACCCAAGGGCAAGCCCCTTTTTCTTGCGAAAGGCCGGCTGATGAATCATTCCCGACTTGAAGGGAACAGAGGAGAAGGGAGGAGTTTTGTCTCTCAAAAGGCCTTCGAACAACAGCGGCCTATATATCAGCATTTTACACTGTCCTGACACTTTCAAACTCACTTTCCTTTCTGGGAACAAAAGAGAAGGGAGTGAGGAGAAACTGGAGAAGCCAAAATGTCCGTGCTGACCAGACTGCACGAGAAGTCTTAATGTCAGTCTTCAGAGCAATGGAACAGAAAACTTCAGGATGTGTCTATGTGGGCAGCTAGCAGGGAAAGAAGTGGGCAGAATTCAGACTTCTGGGACATTCAGGGTACTTATTGACACATCCAGGCTCACTGTCTGAGTAGCTAGTTACACATATTAAAACCAGGGATGTGGGGTAATAGAATATATGATTTATTACTAGAATATACTAGATATTATATAGTATTAAATATATGGTACATATTGTTAGAATATATTATATGTTATTAGATAACTATGTTATATAGGATTTAGGTTGGTTAAGGAGTATATACTAAAAGGTAATAATGTAAATTAGATGAAGGGAATGGAAAACTGTCGGAAGTCAACGGAAAGGGGGGGAAGGGGGGATATTATTATATGGGGGAGACAAAATATTGTGTTGTATGTGTGAATTGATATAATGACCCATCCAATAAAAAATTTTAAAAAAAACAGGGATGTACAAATATGGTTTTGTCTCACTTTTTAAAAATTGTTTGTGTGCGTAGCTGGGAAGAACATTTTAATCCTGTTTATTTTCTCTGGTGAACTTTTCTTTCTTTCTTTCTTTCTTTCTTTCTTTCTTTCTTTCTTTCTTTCTTTCTTTCTTTCTTTCTTTCTTTCTTTCTTTCTTTCTTTCTTTCCTCCCTCCTTTTTTGCATTCACATCATTTTTTATGCTATACACATTCTTTTACCCCATCAATGCAATTCCACAATTTTTATGTTATATTCCTTTGTTGTTTAACTCCATTGATGTAATTGATGGGTTAATCTTTCTCCATTGATTCACCAGATGCATAATTTTATCTACAATATTTCTCTCAAATTTCATTAATACGGCCAGGGAAAAGGATGACCTCAGTTTCATCCCAAGAACAGAAAAAACCATGAAAGAGATTTGAAGTTTCGCACTGCACTCAAGGTTTCACAGAATTTGATAATATCTCTATTTAATATAAAAAAGGGATGCACATTGTTTCATTCAAGGCACACAGGAGAAAGATGAGTGTCCTAAAATGACAGCCAGTGTGGTTCTCCCTCAAATGTGAGGCCTCAAACTATGGAATTATCTTTATACCACTACAGTGTTGTTCACCTGTTAGAGTGTCAAACTAGGACCTGTGAGACCCAAGTTTAAACCCCGCCTCTGTCATGAAAGCTTTTTAGGTGACCTTTGGCCTGTCACTCTCAGCCTAACCTACCTCACAGGGTTGCTGTGAGGATAAAATGGAGAATGAAAAAGAGACACTTAGGACACTTGGAGAGAAAAGCGGGATATAAATAATATCTTTTAAAAATGCGCTGTCATTAGCTGGTCAAAAAGAATATCATTGCATCAGCAGCACTGTGTAAAATCACTAGCTGTGCAGAGCACACATCCATAGTGTTCAAACATGTGCACTGACATACCTAAACATGAGATTCAAGATGCAGTCATCCAATCTTTTGATTTTCCTGGTAGACGCTCAAGGGAGAACCTCTAAGAATGGTACATATGCACACACTAACAAACATTTAATAAACTATACCCAAGCTCTCAAAATAGAGATAGTGATTTATGAGAGACAGGTACTGGGAAACAGACAATGTTCCTGGTAAATGGGGACAGCTGGAGACTATGGAATTAAGGCACACAGTAACTGAGATTTGACCAAGGGACAAAAAAAATATAATTCCAAATGCTCTAATAGTTTCTAGTGGTTCCTATTTACCAAGCATGTGCATTCAGAAATTAAATTCAAATCTGAATTCTTTCTACTCTTTAATATTACTAATCTAAACTTTAAAAGTAATAGCATTTGGAAATCTCTGAAAATCTTTGGAAATGAATGCTATGCTATTTGATTTTTACAGAGGCAAAGGAAGAAAAAGGCAAAGTGAGGGGAGAGAGTGACTCAGCAGATAATATAACTGATAGAGGCTCTTCCAACCAGAACAGTTAGCAGATGTTCCTGCTGGAAAGGTTGATCTACAAAGACATTTCTGTGCTCAGCGCTTCAAAGTTCCACTAATCTTTGCATTATTCCCACTGGTTTGAGAAGGGTTCTGTTGATTATATAAACAGTGGGATCCAGCTTGCTTCCTACTCCATTCCCTGCTCTAGCGCTACGATTGCTTTCTAGCAAGGACAAATCTTTTGCTAGGCACTCTCTGAAGTAAGGCACTGCAGGCTGTGGAGGAAAGAACAGAGCAAAGACTATTTAGGAACCCCTGTTCCTGTGAGGGACAGAATGCTCAAGTGATAAATATTTGGTGTATACTTTCAGGAAGGCAGGACTGAGAGGGAATACCGAGTTTAGGCAATGCACCTGCAAAGTAGATAGGCGAAGGTGTTGCTTGTACACTCTGGATGTCAGGCAGGGAAGGTCAAATGGGCCAGGCAAAATGAGTCATAAGGGCTCTGTGATGAGAATGAATATGAGATCTTTTTCTTTGTGTGAAAAATCATAGGAGTCATATCTGAGAGATATGTCAACATGTCAAAGCAACAGTGCTCTTTTCTTGATTGCACCTCTTACCCCTCCTTCAAGGACATAGATCAGAATATTATGATGAAAGTGGCACTAATAATATCATAGTACTATTAGGTATAGTTTGCAGTATATGACAGTAGAATGTCCCTGGCTAGAAATCTGCCTTCTTTTCACTGATTGGTCGTCAACTTGTCAAAGCATGTCAGGAGGGACGAGCCTGTGATTTACTGGATTTTAACAACTCAATGATTTTTATAGCATGTAAAACTATCTGTGCTTTTCTCTGTTTTCGGACTTACCTTCCTGGCTGCCACTGAAAATACCTCTTCGGTCAATCTGTGGTTCGATTATCATTTGACTTTTTAAATATCTGCCTCACAGGTACATCAGTGGGCTCAAACTCAGGCATTTTCTGTTATAAATAATACAACCAAAAGTTGGTTCACACATCATTTAACATTTGTCAGTTAATGATCACAAAGTAGAACAATTATTTGAGTGTGAGACTTTAAAAAAAAGTCTTCAGCTGATTAAAACGAGTTCTCCTGCACCTAAAATTTGGAATAAAAAATTCCTAATGGCATGTTCAAGTGTTCCTCCTTCCAAGCTGATCATAACACACAACTCCACAAACTCTTCCAGCCCTCTCTTAATTTCCAAAGCAAACTTAGCCTTGCAAAAAGGTGGTACGTATGGTAGATGGGTGATCTGGGTAGAAATTGTGGACATTTTGTCAACCTTTCCTTAAAGCCTGGATGCAACTGGATACACGTGATTTTTGATCCTAACTTCTTTCCATTGAAATTGGAATTCCTTTGTATCTCAACTGTAAAAAATACTCCTGAGCATCTAAAGGAGTGTTTGGGCCTTAAAGATGAAGGATCCAAGAAGACCTTCTTTGTCTCCGGATCTCCAGACAAGATCTTTCTTGTCTCTCCACTACTGGCTTCCTGTGGCCAGTTTGAGCAAAGGGTGCTTAGATACAAAGGTTCAAAAGCATTTACTGCTCAGCTAAAGTCCATTACAAACAAGCAGAGTGAATTAAACAAGAAACATAAATTATGAACATCACCACCGAAATAACCAAGCCTGAAAATTATTACATTACAAGATAATATATAACTTAGGGTGCTTAGGAAAAACGGGGGCCAGCAAGAAGGTCTAACAGCTTTCTCTAAGAAGTCTCGATAAAATACTGATTTCATTCTGAGAATACTCCAAGGGGAAGAAAAAAAAAACTAAGTATAAGTCTGGCTGACGAAATTGAAGTTGGTTCCCAGTTCCTTATTTGCAGTTCCTAGTTCCTTATTCACAGAGCAAAACACAAATATTGGGGGAAACTGAAAAGCTCTGTACCTCAAAATAAAGAACATAGGAGCACATACAAGACACTAGTGTATTCAGCGGAATTTTCCCTCTAAGTGGACATATACTGGGTTCTCCTACAAGGCCCAGTTCTTGAGTTAACAGCTTTAGAGTAGAGTGCCCCAGAACAAATCAATAAGCAGAAAGGAGGGTAGCTGCACCCAAAAAAAGTATTTGGATCACCTCATATCATACAGCTTAGCAGTCCAGAGAATGTCCCCTATAAGAGGACATGTGCTGGGGCTGATCCAAACACTGGTTCTGGGCTGCCTCTCAGAAGCTTGTCTTGGGAATTGCTGTGAATAAGGAACTGGGAAAGATGCAAGCCCTCTGCACCCCAAAACAATCATGCAATTACCCCAAATCACACAGCCCTGCTCTCCAGAGACTGTTCCCTACAAGAGGACATGTGCTAGGGCTGATCCAAACACTGGTTCTGTAGCTAAGACCCTCTATTTGGGCTACATCCAGAAGCTTGTCTTGGGAATGGCTGTGAATAAGGAACAGGATGTTTGGCCTGCTCCTTAAAAAAATGCTTTTGAAACGCTCATTCACTTAAATTGCCCTTCAAACTTTCTTCTTTACATTTTCTGGCATCTATAGAGATTCCATTGAGAGACGTAAGTGCAAGCAGAGCAGGTAATTTAAGTTTGTTTGTTTGTTTTCTCCTTGATAGTTTGCAACATTATAATTGAACCATGCAGGATGGCTTTGTGGTGTCTGTGTGAAACGCTTGCAGCAGAAACACAGGATTGTGTATACACATCGCTTGGATCCAGCACAAAAAAACACTCTGTGGACTTTTTTTAAAAAAAGATATTGAGCGACAGAAATGTGTATTTTCTTCCAAATGCATAACAGCACAGGGCGAATTTCCATCATGCTGGATTCCATCATCTTAATTAAAGAGGGGCTGATGACATGTAACATGATAGATAATGTAATAACTAAAATGCAACATTATGCTAAATAACACTTAAACAAAAACCAACCTCGAGTCATTTGTTAGTATTGCATGATGATAGAATGATCTGGTGCAAATCTGTTCTGGCAGAAAACAGAAAAATTAATCATAACCTGCTGAGTCATCTGGGAATCAATGGCCCTAGTTTGAAGTTCCCAGGCTGACTCATTTGGATCTTTTCTTTTTGTTCCAGCAATCCATGTTTAGAAGGAACCTAACAACTTCAAGAGCGATCCTAAAACAACCACCAGTTCAGCTTAAGCACCAGCTGCAAAACAGGAAGCCGGTTTTTCAATGGGCTGTTTACCTCTTCATAAACCCATTTGTCGCTTCACCTGATACCTTCCTAACAGGGCTGGATCTAGGGTCGCTGGCGCCCGGTGCAACCCTTGCTCCAGTCTTCATGCGCATGCACAGCGCACACATGCTCCCGGCGCTGTGTGATGACATCACTTGCATTATGTCATCACACAGGGGGGAGGCGTGCCGTTCGCGCAGCAAGCCGGCCGCCCAAGCACACGGTGCGCCGCGGAGCTGGCAGCAGTGGTGATGCGTGCATGCCCTGGGGCAGCCAGCTTGCTGTGTGGGTGGCTGAGCGCAGGGCTGGGAGGTCCTGTGTGTGCAGCAAGCCAGCCGCCCCATCGGCGGGGCAGGCAAGGGCCTCCCAACCCTGCACTCAGCCTCCAGCGTGGCAAGCCATGGCACGCTCCCATCCAGTGCCCCCTCTTTGGCATCGCTGGGGGCAGGCTACCCCCTGCCCCCCCCCTCGATATGGTCCTGCTTCCTAACAGTGGCAATTTGGCTTTTGTGCATCTGCGTTGTCACTCAGTCTGAGGGAGTTCTGGTCCCCACCATTCTTGCTGTACAACTGCTACTTAAATAGACAGTCAAATCAGTCACAACAAGTCATATCATAAATACATTCTGTGCTTTAAAAAGATCCAGCTTTTGGTATCTTCTAAGACTCTCTACACGAGACATCTGACATGTGAAGAACACGTGTCGGGAGCTGCAATGTTAGCAGGGAAGGGTAGTTTAAATAGACAGATCTGGCAGCAGGGCAAAGGCTTTGCTATACACTGGAGCTGTGTGAAGGGGCTGTGAAATGCCAGGAGGGAAACTTCAGCCCATTATTACCTCTCCAGGTCCAAGCCTGGCTCTGGCAGGCAGCTCCAGCCCATTTCCATTCCTCATTGCCCTCTGGTTGCGATCCCACACAGATTTAGATTGGAGAGATGAAACTGACAGAGCCTTCGGAAGGCAAAGATGAAATTAACAAACCCTCTGAGGATTGTGCTTCCTGGCTAACATCGTGTTTCCTTACGCTTGACAACACACCGAGGCGTCTCCTGTAAAAAGACTCATAGTCCTCATTAATGGCTACCAATCTTTTTGGGCTGGCTGCATTTTTGCACACGTGCAGTTTTGAAGAGAAAAGATGTGAACTTGCTTAGTAGACACTTGGCGCCCAACTGAACATAGTCAACGGTCTGCTTGTGGCTGACTGTCACACTAGAACCTAGTAAGTTTGACTGTTGAATCCGTTTGCTACAAAGCTCATCGATTCTTCCAGCTTCCACCTGGAATGTGCACTTTTCACAACACAAACAGATGAACAAGTCCCCACTACTCAAGTTGCATACAAGTCATTGTTTATGTGAATGTCACACCATACTAAAACTTTGGAACACGGGGAAAGCAAGTGCATGCACATTTTTCACAGCTGTGGCAGACTGATAGTAAAAGTTGCTATAGTCATGGCTGGGCAGGACCTTCACAGAAGCCTTAAGAAGATCACGAAATAGATTGACTGAGGACAATAATTTTAAATTATGGCTTTTAAAGAACATCAATGTGGAGTAATTAGGCAAGTTTTCACTATGTCCGGTGATAATCCAGGTATCAGCTTACTCGAAGGGTAGCAGGCTAGCCGGAGGGGAAGGCTCGGGACCAGTTGGCTGGTGGCCCAGCAAGTAGGTAAGTAGGCAACTCAGAAAATGTTTAAGATCTGTACAACCTGTGAGTATCTCAGCTTGCACAGAGCAACTAATTATTCATACAGAGGGGGTGGTGAAGAGTGCCTTCAAGTCAGAATTGACTTATGGAGCCCTCCCGTGGAATTTTCATAGCAAGAGACTAACAGAGGTGGTTTGCCATTGCCTGCCTCTGCAGCCCAGGTCTTCATTGGAGGTCTCCCATCCAATTATTACCAAGGCCGACCATGCCTAGCTTCTGAGATCTGACAAGATAGGGCTGAACGACTCCAAATCTGAAAGGACCAAACGGAACCATCCTGGCTCTTCAGATCAACTGATTTTCATTGGACTGAAGGGAGCAATGCACTGAACAATACTGGTGTCATGTGCCCCAGAGTTTCAGCCTGCCATTCAATCAGTTTGTCAACTCTCCCGGTGACACAGGGGATATAGAACGTTGGCTCTGTTATGACAGTCCTCTATTTGAGACCTCACAGGCAACTTCTCATGATGTGTTTCAGGGGGGGGGGGAGGTAACAGAAGCTTTCACACATTTCTGCTGTCATTGGGAAGCCAAAATATTGATTCTTTTGCTTATGGTCTTTCCAAACTTTTTTTTTTCTGGTGAGATTTGGCTTAGGAAAGGGTGGAATTGTGACCACTATATGTCTTTTTAGACAGGAGGTGGTGGTCAGGAGGTGGTGGGCTCTTCTTCTTTGGAGGTTTTTCAGCAGAGGCTAGATGGCCATCTGACAGCAATCCTGATTCTGTGAACCTAGGCAGATCATGAAAGGGAGGTCAGGAAGGGTTACATCAGTGCTTAGTTCTCGTGGGCCCTTCTTACATGCCCAGGATAATGTCGATCGCTATCTTGGGGTCAGGTAGCAATTTTCTCCAGGCCAGTTTGGCTAGGTATCCTGATGGTGTTTTGCCATCTTCTGGGCATGGAGCAGGGGTCACTGGGTGTGTGTGGGGGTGGGGGTGGAGATAGTTATGAATTTCCTGCACTGGTCAGGGGGTTGGACTAAAGGATCTTGGAGGTACCTTCCAACAATATGAGTCTATGATCCAGTACCCCATCAAATCCTCCACTTCAGCACACAGTGCCGTTGCATGCAGAATTCTTTCCTGCCAACTCCTTCTCTTATCAGCCCTCCTCCCAGATACAAAGAGCTGAATGACTTGAACGTGGTGTTCAAGGGTACCAGACTGGATTAAGCCTCTTTCCTTCAGTGACTGAATAACCTGAGACAGCAGTCCCAAGCTGGTCTACTCAGAATGTATTCAATAGGGCTTAGACCCAGAAAAACGTTCTCAGAATTGCACTGTAAATATATTTCCAAAGCTATCTTTCCGGAGAGCTGAGTTCCATTGATGTTGCCCATTTTTGAAAATGGGAATGGTAAGCATTTGGCTTTTGCTATGCTTCTCCTTTACTCTGAATCGTGTTTTTCACATTTTTAAACTCGATTGCCACAATACTAAGCAAACAATGCTAACGGGTCAAGGGTGAAGGGCTAGGAACCCAGTAGGTGAAAGGTTGAAAAACTTGAAAGGAAAGAGTTACAGTTGTTTTAAGAAAGAGGTTTAGCAGGTTTGGGATGTTTTAAGTGTTGGCAAACAGCCAGGCCATTCTTATTTGAGAAGGTCACACAACTGGTCTGAACATTTTAGCTGTCAGGCTTTTTCTGCAATAGTTTTTTTTAAAAAAATGATATTACTGCCCTGCCCAAAGCTCACCCCAATGTCTATGAAAATTAGTCGTCTCATGGAAGAAACACTGTGCATTGTATGGACTCTACAACCTGGTTTGAAGAGACCTTGGCTTTCAGGTTTTGGTGTTTGTGGGATTGAAGGTCAAAGGCTACGGAGGATTTGTGAGGCCATAGAGGATTCCTATTCCACTTTACCCACACTGGCTATTTCTGCCACAACCACTTATGTCGATGTTCTGTACCAGCCAGGGAAACCAGATGACAGGAGAATACAATTCAAAGCTCAACTGAACTACCCACTCAACAAACTGTTGAGTAAACTTCTTATCCCATGGAAATTTGTGAAGGACCTCTAATAGAATCCACAACATCTCCTCCGAATGATAACCTAATTCTTGCTGAGAATATATTATGGAGCAACCCTTGTCAACCCAAGACTGTACCACTCCTGCCAGTGAGGAGCTGGAGGCTCACATAATTGTCCTCTATATGAAAACTTACCACTACAGAGTGAATGGACATGTCAAGGAATGGACTATTAAAGAGGAGGATGGATTAGTTCTCCTCTCGTTCTGTTTTTTTTTTATTTTAAAGTTCAAAGAAAAAGCAGAGCTGAGAGCACAGAGCTGTGTGGTCCTACCAGCTCCATCCCCTTCTTCCACCAACAGGTTAAATAACTTAAAATCAGAAACTGGGAAATCCTCCAAGATGATAGCAGTAATGTATGCAAATGAAGGGAGAATTATAGCATGAAAAAAATCATACGGAAAGGTTGGGTCTACAAGGTCTCCTGGAGGGAAGGCACAGTTTTATTTATTTATTTTTATTTATTTTATTTATTTTTTATTTTTATTCCGCCCTCCCCACATTTCCAGCAGGCTCAGGCTGGATTGGGGTACACATTTGCCCTTTACACAGAAAGATTGAACCTTGAAAGATCATGACTGAAGTCTTCCAGGGCTTTTATCAAGTTGGTTGATCAAACACACCACTTTCGTACCTGTTAGTGGCACTTTTCCTCACAGCGACCAATGTTTGGCCACAGAAATGCACTTCTTCAGCAGCACCACAGCTCTCACCCCCCACCCCCAACAGGACACTTGGAGACGATCATTGGTCGCTGTGAGGAAAAGTGCCACTAAGAGGTATGGAAGTGGTGCGTTCGATCAACCAAACTTGATAAAAGCCCCGGAAGACTTCAGTCATGATCTTTCAAGGCTCTATTTTTCTGTGTAAAGGGCAAATGTGTACCCCAATGGAACTAGTTCACAGTTCCCACCTTCACATCAAACAATGGAGTTTTTTCTTCAGGTATCTGCAATGTAATCCAGCTTCTGACTGCCGACACAGTCTGCGGCTGCGATCCATAGCCCTACTCGCCCATGCCTCCCTACAGAGCAAAGTGAAAAGTTATGGGAAAACAGAGGTCTGTTTGGGTGGGGGTTGGGATTGATGCCGCCTACATGCCAGCCGGCACTTGGGCAACAGAGGAGACTGGTGGAGATTAATGTGAGACACCTCTTTTGCAAAGGAACTCTGAAACAGAAGGATTCACCGCGGCTGCCCCTCATCATGGGACTAGGACAAAACTTCAAAGAAGCTTGAAGCCAGCTGGGTGACCTTGGGTCATTCACAGCTCTTCCAGAGCTCTCTCAGCCCCACCCACATCATAAGGTGATTGTAGTGGGGATAATAATAACATGCTTTGTAAACTGCTCTGAGTGGATATTAAGTTGTCCTGAAGGGCGGTATATAAATTGAATGTTATCATCATCATCATCAAGCACAAGGAAACATGGCAACAAGCAACACACAAGGATACAAAGGTAAGAATAATTTATTGGCAGTATCATCACTTTAGAAAAGGAAGAAAGGGAACGGAAAGCAGGATTTTTTAATTTAATGCCATTGCTACACTGCGCTGGTTGGACTTGTGCCTCAGCACTGCTACAACTTTGCGGAACAGTTTGCCACCATAGGGAGTTCCTGGCCATCAACACTCACATACTTTGCGGGGCCGCTGTTGTGTTTGTGTAGTGTACTTGAAGAAAAACACAGAGGGTCGATGGTTTAGAGGAAGGACTGTGTGCTGTGTGACTACTGGTGCTGTTAAGTGCAAAAACAACTGCCCCACAGCCTCATTTCCCCAATCCTACCTGAAAAGAACAGCATGCATTTGTGCATATGCAGCAAACACCTGCCTTATGCACACACAATGGGCCGAAACTCATGATAAAAAACCCCAAATGGATTAGATCCACACCGGTAACGGCCCACCCCAAACAAACCAATAATGGAACGGAATTCATTTGGAAACTTTGGATTTGAAACTGTAAAAAAATGTTCTCAGTGCACACTTCTATACATTACCTGTCTTCTTCCTTGCCCTTGGGCTTCCTCTGCATGGTTGGTTACAGCTCCTGTGGCAGTCAGTTTGTGGTTGGCTTTGCCTCCTTCTGAGGCAGCCATTTTACTTCCACCCCTCTGTGTCAGAATGCCAAAGGTCCCCACAGGCTCAATAAGTTTGGAGATCTCTGGTGTGTGCTGCCCTGAGCACCTTAGACAATGGGTAGGATAGATGTTTAATAGTCAGACCATCTTGTTGGGAGAATGGACTCTTGACTGTTCTTGGGCCTTAGCAAATGCCTGATTTCACCAGCCTCCAGAACGGACATTGATAGCCTCCTCTTCCAATCAGGCCTTGTAGATGCACTTCACACTCTGAAAGCTTCAATGAAAGTCACATCCGTTTCTGTATACCTATTCCTATATTACCCCAGAATGCAAATTTGTTGCACTAAACAATTGCCTTCCTAAGTGTTATATTGCAGGTGCTGGGGGGAGAGTGTCTACCTCCCCCCCTCCCGCCCCAAATGCTTTTGCTTCGCAGCCACTCTAATTATAAGTAATTACCTGGTCTTTTTTTCCTTTAAGAATCAAGCATCAACTGCTGGCACACCTCGGGGAATAAATATGCATTGCGCTTTGATGAAATTTGCACATAATACAGGTCAGGCAGTTAATGAAGCTATAAACTGTAATATGTCCGCGGCACTAAACATCACCTCATTCGTCTGGCCTCAGCGTTTAAGAGAGCAAGTGATGTTTATTGGTGTGAGACACCCTCTTTGCCTTAAGGATCACCATTCAGAGTCGGCTTTTTTGTAAATAAACATATAACCTTTGCAATGGTAATTTAAGACTGCGCAGTAAAGGAGCCACTGCGAGTACATCGAGAGTGGAAGAGGAGATAAAAATCCTCATGAATAAAAGCTTAGAGCTCCAGGCTAAGGTGTTTATTAAGTCCCGAGCTGTTCCTTCATCTTCCTTCACCTCCTTCCATCCTTCACATTCCCCCTCTCTCTGTCGAAATCTAAACAATTACTATTATGTTCTAAAATCAGAGGACATTTGCTCACTGTGTTTTTGAAGGACAGCTTTCCCATGAATTTTAGTTGTGCAACAGAATAATAGATGTCAGAAATGGAACTGCTAAAGGCTGGCCCTCTTCTGTATGCACAAAGAGGCAGTAAGAAATCAAGGGCCTGGACCACATCAAGTGCCTTCACATTTGGCAGTGAGCAACTTATGAAAGGCACATTTCAGAATGGAGTAAATTGCGCATGAGCCATACCGGTAGATGGCTAACTTCTTGGTACCATGGTGCCAGCATTTTTTAAAAAATCCACTTTCCTACCCATCCATATGGTTATAGGTTATGGCTGAAATAAAAAATGACGGCGCAATGCCATTAAAATTCACCGTTTCTGACCGCTGCCAGTTATGCCAGAGCCTTATCTAGACTTAAGTGGAGTTTATTCCATTTCATTTAAAAAGTGAATGTACCTGTAACATTCTAAGGATGTTTGAAAGCAATTTGGTTGCTGTGAAAATGCAGTCCTATTTCAATGCCTTGCAGTAAGCTCTAGGAGGGGAAAAGATGAATCCGCACATTTCCAGCACATGAGGAAAAATCTATTGATAGTGAGCTAGTGTCTGTGATGTCATCGACAGACTTTCCCTTACACATCCTCTCAAGAGATATTTTTAACCTATCTGTGACTTTTAGGGGCTGGCAGGGAGATGGAGGGTGAGAGAAATGTACGTTAATTCATATATGCTGCTTTAATATATATAAATTATGTAAATATACGAGTGGTACGCTCCAGCCAAAGCCGAGCCCATGGAAGACTCATTTATTTCAATGGAAGATAGTTAAACATGCATTTAACTCTTCTACTGAGGGAATTTAGTTAAATCATACTGGATTAAATCCATTATAAATGCACACATGTAAACACACTCTCACACGCCCACATATAAAATTACGCTGCTATATCTGTGTGCGACTGCAGGGGTTTTTGTCCTAGATTTTTACAGACCTAGCACCCAGATGGTTTCAACCTTCTCCCCCGCACCAGTCCAGGGACACAGAAAGTCAGTATTATAGATGCAGAATCTGCTTCCTACTCTATTAACTGCCGAGCACTCAGGGATTCATTTTAGTCACCTATGTCGCATCAGGCCATGAAATTAGGCCATCCGAAGCTTTAAAGTTGGTCATCATCGATATGCAGGTGACACCAAACTCTGTATTTCATTACCTACACCCCCACCCCAGATGTGGCTGTCTCTTTCCTAAACCACTGCTGGATGCTATGATCCAGGAGAACAGTCCAGACAAGTTAGAAATTATGTTCTAGAGTGCATTGATTCTCCTGTGTTAGGTCCTCTGAAATTATCATTCTCTGAGATAGTATAGAATCTTGGGATGCTATTAGATCCCTATCTATCTATCTATCTATCTATCTATCTATCTATCTATCTATCTATCTATCTATCTATCTATCTATCTATCTATCTATCTATCTATCTATCTATCTATCTATCTATCTATCTATCTATCTATCTATCTATCTATCTATCTATCTATCTATCTATCTATCTATCTATCTATCTATCTATCTATCTATCTATCTATCTATCTATCTATCTGGAATTAGTTTGTTTTTTCCCCTTCCTTTCTTTCTTCCTTTATTTATTCCTTCCTCACTTTTTTTTGAAAAATCCATAGCTGCTTTTTGCCAAACACGTACATGCAACGTGGCAATGGTAACCTTTTGCCAACTTCATTTGATTAAGAAAATGTTCTCCCTTCTAGATGCAACTGGTATGTCCTCATCTTGACACTATAACTTCTGAGCTGGACTACTGACCTGCTGTACATGGGGCTGCCCTTGAAGACAACTTAGTAACTTCAGTTAGTGCAAAATTCTTTCACTCAATTGCTTTACGGTAGTAGGAAGATCTGAGCTTAGAACATCAATGTTGAAGGAAGCGATCTAGTTTCCGATTTGTGCCTGAGTTCAGTTCCTAGTGCTGGTTATTACATTTAAAACTCTTGATGAATAAGGAAGACGTACCTGAAGGGCTGGTACAATCCTGTGAGTTTTCTCTGAGATCAGCTCAACAATCTCTTCCGTCCATCAATGGTAGTCAGACTGGTTTGGGCCAGAAGCGAGGTCTTTCTTTAGTGGATTCAGTCCATGCAGTTATTGCCTCCTGGCCTTTCAAAAGACTCATAAAATCTGGTTGGTTCAGAGGAACTATTACTAAGATAACATTTTGACTATACACCCACACAGACACACAGACACACACTGAAGATGGTTATTTCAATGTTGACTGCATGTTGAAGTTATGGTGTGGGTGAACATTAGTTAAGATGATTTATAGATGACTGAAGGTTTTTAAGATCTTAGTGGGATGGATCCTGTGATCTCTGTGTTCAAGAATTGTGGACTTTCCCCATGTTCCACTCTCCCCAGCAATCACCTCCATTCCTTGAAAAGCTTATTCTGGAGCTAAGAACATAAGAAGAAGAGCCCTGTGGAATCAGACTAGAGGTCCATCTCGTCTCACATAGTGGCCAACAAATAACTCTGCAGGGCCAACAACAGAGCTTATAGGCTGAAGATTCCCTTGAAGTCTGGGAATCCATTGTAATTTGAGAAAACTCCAGGTAGGGCTGGAAAATTCCTGAGATTTGGGGGGGGGGGGTGGAACTTGGGGAGAGTGGAGTTAGAGGAGAGGAGGGACCTTAGCAGCTAATTTTTCCAAGGGACTGATTTCTGGAGATCAGTTGCAATTCTGGGAGATCTCAAGGCCCGCCTGGAGGTTGGCAACCCTACAAGCTGAGTTCAGTTCTAAATATGAAACTTCTATTAAGAACAATACCTTTATCTTTCCCCCAACAAGTGTGTGTGTTGCATGGCACTAATCCCGCAGTAGCACGTAGAAAGAGGAAGGAACCAGCAGACGCTGTTGTTTTGCCTACCAGGAGAGAGCCACAGTGGTATAGTGGTACCAGTGTCAGACTAGAATTTGGGAGACCCTCGTCAGAATTTATGTACTGCCATAGAAGCTTGCCTGGTGACCTCAAGCCTGGCACATACTCTCAGCCTAAGACATACTTTCAGCCTAACCTACCTCACAGGGCTGGAGGAGAGGAAAATGATGTAACCTGCTCTGAGTCACAATTAGAGATGGGCATGAACCGAAATACGAACAAAATTAAGCATGAACCAGGCTGGTTCACGGTTCGCGAACCACGGTTTGTCAGATCTCATTTCTAACAAACTGCCATGAATGTTTAGGCTGGTTTGTTTGGTTCATTTTTTGGTTCATCACTGCAGACAGCCTGGTGCCAATCAATCAGTTTCCTAGGCAACAGGGGATGGACTTCCTGAAGACCTTCTGCTGACCTGGAAATGAACTTCTGCTGGCCCGGAAGTGACTTTCTGCTGACTCGGGAGTGATGATTTTCTGACCTGAATGTGACGTTTTCACGAACCAAATGAACCGGTTCGCAAACCAGAGTCAGGGTTGTGAAAGTTCGTGATTCGTGAAATTTGATGATCCATGAACCACATGGTTCATTTTTTTTCTGGTTTGTGCCCATCTCTAGTCACAATTAGGGAGAAAGGTGGGGTAAAAATGTTTTTTTTAAAAGAAAGAACGAAAGAAAGAAAAAGAAAGAACGAACGAAAGAAAGAAAGAAAGAAAGAAAGAAAGAAAGAAAGAAAGAAAGAAAGAAAGAAAGAAAGAAAGAAAGAAAGAAAGAAAGAAAGAAAGGTTTCCTTTACACCTATGCATACCAGATTCTTCCAGCTTATAAAACTTGGCCCTAACAAAGGTATGTCGGTTTTAAGGGCAATTACCTTCCAAAACTAATAAACATGGTTATAGATTTCAATCTGTAAAATGTCTTGATATATTAATATTTGTATGTTTCTGTATTTATATCTATAGATCCTACAGATATACCAGAAAACTGGAATCATGACTTTGCAGAATATGTTAAATACATGCCATAAGCAAACTGAAACAGATGATTTAGGGGTTTTTGCTTTTTTGAAAAAAGAGTCTGAAAATCCTCAGCAGTAGAAAGTAATACACCCTCTTCCATTTATCCACAAACTGCAGCTGGCAAAAAAAGACTTTCTGTTATTAATTACCGCAAACAGATGAGCGAATGGGATGCTCTCACCCTCCCTCCCTCTCCCTCTGCTTCGTTTTTCTTTCCTCAAACAGAATTTGCTTATGTTTATTTTTAGGTTTTCGAGTCAGATCCCCCCCCCTTGTGTGAACTACTTCCTTCCCCTCCTGTTTCATTTCGGAGAACGAATGTGAAATTTTCAGTGTCCCAGAAAATACTTTTCCCCCCTAAGACTCTTTGAATAACTTTTTTCCCAGTTTACTTTCTTAAGTAGATTGCTCAAAATCAATGCTGATTGATGGTTGCCTCTAGAATTTTTACGCCCATCTTTGCAAATCTTGCAACCGTAAAACAGCAACCCAAAAAGTCTCCTTGGAGTGAATTAATGATACCACTTGGCTGAACGGTTATCCCCCTCACCTGTGGTGGGAGACCTCCCGCTGGCATCCTCCATTTCCCACTGCCATTCCATTGGCTGGCAGGAGAAAAATTAATTTAAAGACATATCACTGGTATGATTTCATTTGTGTGTGTGGGGGGGGGGGAACAACAAGTGACATCATGCCACTATAGGAATGACCACAGGGACTGGCGAAGGAAAAATGCCGAGAAAGCTGCCATCTGGAAGTTCTGTTGTGGCTGTGCTGCACTGGGCATCCATAGGAATGTGTTAAAGAGTGGAATTTGGGACAGTCATTGACGGAAACAGGATGTTGGATCTCCCCTTGAGATTTGATAGTGTTGGCTTCTAAATAAATGTACTACTACCTTAATAAAAGCATAAGGGAAAGGGGTTTTCTGTTCTCAGTTTAGAAGCTCCCTGAACTGCACATTGCAATAATAATAATAATAATTTGATATGCTTTGTTCTAAAAAAAAAAAAAAGCTGAAAGCCATCCTTCCCCCATACCCAGCCCCCCTCCCCATTAGACATTTTAGAAGCCTGAGGTTTCTATTACCAGTTGAGTTTTTCAGTTCCCTGATCTCATTTGTGGTCAGCTAGGACTTCTCTTATGCCTGCAGATGTACAAAATGAGGAGGAAGAAGGTTTGGCAAATGGAAATACTTTTCCACTTACACAATATACTTTGTGGGGGCAGGGGAGGGAGCAACTGAGAAGGAAGGTGCTCGACCTTACTTGGCAAACAATATTTTAAGTAGACAAGAAATGTGCTTTTTATTGTTTCTCTTCTCTAACGTTTTTGTAGTGGCATCTAGGGAAGAGCCAAAACAATTCCCAGTACTTTGAGAACATTTTGGGATATGTCAGAAATACGCACACACACACACACTTTACAATGATTGATGGTACCCTTTTCAAAAACATTCCCCTATCCATTTGTGTTGCCCTCAGTTGCTCTCACTCTCCATTGCATATGTTTGCCCTTAGTGAGGAACTGGTTCAAATAAATACATGGATAAAAGCATAGGGACTGTGGCCTCTACTACTGGGTATAGTTTTTTACTACCTGTTGATGTAAGTAGGATCCTAACGGAAAACTTCTGCATTGTTTAATGTATCATGTTAATACTTAAGTTTTGCTACAGTTCTGTTTTCAGATTTATAGCTATTTCCAGATATCTACAATCCACATACTACTGTATTTTTTTATGTATGTATGTATGTATGTATGTATGTATGTATGTATGTATGTATGTATGTATGTATGTATGTATTTATTTATTTATTTATTTATTTATTTATATATTTATGTTATTTGTAGTCCGCCTTTCTCACTGAGACTCAAGGCGGATTACATAGCGTGAGATTAGTACAATCAGTATCGGGAACATTTCCATACAGTATCAAGGACATTTCCATACAGTGTTAAGGAAACTTCCACAATAATGTCATAGGATTTTACAAAGACGTAGCATTAGTCAGGATCCAATACAGAGTTGAAGAATTGCTGGAACAGAACATTATCAATTATAGGATTGAGATTAGATAAACATGAAGTACAGGTAGTATGAGTACATATTTGTGCAACAGATAATATGCAAGGCAACATAGCAGTAAAGTCTATGGTCCCTAACTCATTAGCAAAGCTTTTGAGACTAGAGATGGGCATGATCCGCATTATGATCGGAAAAAACCCACGATAATGGCGATCGCGCGATCAGGACCCGGTGGATCGTGCTCAGGCACGGCCAATGATCCAGCAGTCGGGGGGGGGGGCTGGATCAGGGCTTGATCGGGGCGATTGTGCTCGGATCAGGCGCCAGCAATCTATTCCCCTGGCAACAGAGCCAGGGGAAAGCCTGAGCTGTGTTTGCCCTCCTTCTGTCACCCTGGAAACCCGAATGGAAGCCCAGCTTGCCTTGATCAGCAGGGCTTCCTTCCAACCACGGAGCAGCAAAGCAGTCACCAGCTGGGAGAAGACACCCAAGGGAGGGAGGGGGAAGGGAGTGTTCTGTAGCCATGGGCAGTCCAATCTCATCCCTGCAAACCCTGATAGGCAGCTCTGACGGCCAAACACAGACAGTCAAACACAAACACAGATGCCGCCGGCATCAGTCACCGTTCCTGTATCACTGGGAACAGCGGGGCGCCCCTCCACTTTTGCCTCCATGTTCCACAATCCACGATCCAAGATCCATGATCCACAGATCGGAAACGGGAGATGATCGGTGTGGATCATTAATTTGGGATCAGCACCGGCGCCGATCCACGATCATCTTGATCGGTATTTTTTTTTTTGATAGCGCCCACCTCTATTTGAGACCCCTCCCTATAATATTTCCTTCTGATCTGAGTAAAAAGCCTTTTTGAATAATTCAGTTTTGCATAGTTTGTGGAAAGCTAGGAGAGTGGGGGCTCTCCTGATGTCCTCAGGTAGACCATTCCATAGGATGGGGGCCACCACAGAGAAAGCCCGTGTGTGGGCTACTGTTGATTTCACCCATGTGCAGGTCAGCACCTGCAAGACACCCTGTTCAGATGAGAGAAGCTGCTGTGGAGGAATATAGGGAGTGAGGCGATCTCGTAGGTATGCTGGGCCAAGGCCACAAAAAGCTTTGTATGTAATAACCAATACCTTTTATTTATCTATTTATGTCATTTATAGTCTGCCTTTCTCACTGAGACTCAAGGCAGATTACATAGTGTGAGATCAGTACAATCAGTAGCAAGGACAAGGGTAGGCATTTCCATACAGTGTCAAGGACATTTCCATAAACAATGTCATAGGGTAGATGAATAAAATTTAACAGAGACATAGCATTAGCAAGGATCCAATACAGGGTTTAAGGATTGCTGAAATAGAACATACATTAGACAACATAGATCCAGAGGAGTTAGCCGTGTTAGTCTGTAGTAGCAAAATCAAAAAGAGTCCAGTAGCACCTTTAAGACTAACCAATTTTATTATAGCATAAGCTTTCGAGAATCAAGTTCTCTTCATCAGATGCCTGATCAGGCATCTGATGAAGAGAACTTGATTCTCGAAAGCTTATGCTATAATAAAATTGGTTAGTCTTAAAGGTGCTACTGGACTCTTTTTGATTAGACAACATGAAGCACAAGCAGTATATACGAGTACATATTCAAAGCAACAGATAATATGTAAAGCAACATAATGGTGGAGCCCATGGTTCCCAACTCATCTGAGAAACATCCGAGACCCCCTCCCTACAATACCACCCTCCTATTAGCAAAACATCCAAGATCCCCTCCCTACAATACCGCCCTCCTATCTGAGTAAAAAAGCCTTTTTGAATAATTCAGTTTTGCATTGTTTGCAGAAAGCCAAGAGCATGGGAACTCTCCTGACCTCCTCAGGCAGGCTCTTCCATAGGGAAGGGGCCGCCACAGAGAAGGCCCATGTACGGGCTGCAGTTGATTTTGCCCAGGAGGAACAAGAAGGAGGCATGGCCTTTGTCCATATTCAGACGGACATCATCCACTAATGCTTCTAGTGCTGTCTCTGTCCCTTGCCCTTGTCTGAATCCAGACTGGAAAGGGTCTAGAGTGCTAGAGTTTTCCAAGAACATCTAAAGTTGGCCAGCTACTGCTTTCTCAATCACTTTGCCCAGAAAGGGCAGGTTTACTTAATGTTCCCTCCTGTTAATTGTGTTGACTTATTCTGTGTAATCTACCTTGAGTGAAAGTGAGTAAGGTGGACTATTAATAAAGTAAAATAAAATAAATCAGTTTGCTACCACGCTTGATTGTTTGTGATAAGTATCTGATCCCTCATTGACTCGGATTACCCACGTGACTCCAGAGAAGATGAATGCCTCTTAGGCAGAGAACCATTGTGGAGAGCCAGTTTAGTGTAGTGGTTAAGAGTGGCAGGACTCTAATCTGGAAAACAGGGTTTGATTCCCCACCCCTCCACTTGAAGCCAGCTGGGTGACCTTGGGTCAGTCATAGCCGCACCCACCTCACAGGGTGTTTTGTTGTTGGGGATAATAATAACACACTTTGTAAACCGCTCTGACTGGGCATTAAGTTGTCCTGAAAGGAGGTACATAAATTCATCATCATCATCATCATCATCATCATCATCATCATCATCATCATTAATGGCTAGTATTGAGGACTCAAAGACCTGAGTTCAAATTCTCACTCGGCCAAGTATCTTGCTGAGATCCATGAGGAAGTTGCTAGCTCAGACTAACCAAATAAATTTGTTGCGAAGATAAAATGATAAAGAGAGGGCCATGAGGAAAAGTGGAATAAAAAGGCACCAGAGCAGGGGTCCCCAACCTTTTTGAGCCTTTTTGAGCACATTTGGAATTCAGGCATAGTGTGGTGGACGCAGCAACAATATGGCTGCCACAAAATGGCTGCTGCAGGAGATGGAGCCAGCTACAAAATGGCTGACTTTCACTCATACAGTGAAGATCCTCATGCTGGCAAAGCAGTTTTTGCCCAAACCATCTTTTTAAAAATCTGCACAGCCAGTCAATACTCCAAAGGCCAACCAGAAGCCATGCTTTGCAAAAGCCCCACTTGGCCCCAAGCACTTTCTAAAAACACTTGGTGGCCACCTGAAAAGGTGTTGGTAGGCACCACCCATGAGCACCATGTAGGGGACCCCTACCCTAGATAAACTAGTATATTTGTAGAAACCTACATTTTTACCCTTTCATAAGAAATGGGGGATGTTTTCCAGCAAGAAAGCTTCTTCCTTGAACCACCTTAATACACAGGCCAGGCCTCTACATGCTTACTCAGGAGTAAGAGAAGGGAGTTTCCTTTGCCCCCCTTTAATGTTATCTTCAGCTAGTGGGAAAAAGATGTTTTTGTTTCATGCAGCATTCTTTTACTGACCCTCCTTCCTGTTGAAGCTTGTTTTAGGATTGCCAGCTCCAGGTTGGGAAATTCCTGGAGATTTGGAAGGTGGAACATGGAGAGGGCAGGTTTGGAGGAGGGAGAGACCTCAGCAGGATATAATGCCATAGAGACCACCCTCCAATGTAGCCATTTTCTCCTGGGGAACTGATCTCTGTGGCCTGGAGATCAGTTGTAATTATGGGAGATCTCCAGCCACCACTTGGAAATTGGCACCTTTACGTGTTATATATGAGTGTATATTCCTTTTAAAGTTGGTTTTTGATGTTTTCTGTTTGCTGCCTAGAGGGCTGTAATTGAGTAGAAAAGGTTGTAGAAAAACAGTGTGGCATAGTGGATAGTTGGGCCAGGAACTGGGAGAACCAGGTTCAAATGCCTGCTTGGCCATGGAAGCTCAATGGGTGACCTTGGGCCTGTTATACACTCTCCGCCTAACTTACCTCACAGGGGTGTTGTGATGATAAAATGGAGGTGAGAAGAATAAAGTTAACTGCTTTGGGTCCCTATTGAAGAGAAAGATAGGGTAGCAATGAGGAAGGAAGGAAGGAAGGAAGGAAAAGAAAGAAAGAAAGAAAGAAAGAAAGAAAGGAAGGAAGGAAGGAAGGAAGGAAGGAAGGAAGGAAGGAAGGAAGGAAGGAAGGAAGGAAGGAAGAAAGAAAGAAAGAAAGAAAGAAAGAAAGAAAGAAAGAAAGAAAGAAAGAAAGAAAGAAAGAAAGAAAGGTAGGTAGGTAGGTCTGTTTGGCTTCAATGGTACATATTTCCATGCTACAGTCCCCTCCACCGGTTTGTATTTCGCTGTGAAATTAAATAAAGTGCACAGAAAACCCTCACATAGTTTTGGAAAGTAACTATGTAAAGGAAACTATACTGGCCAGAAGAACTTATAAAGGATGTGAGAGGCAGAGGGAGAACTAGGGAGAACCCTAGTTAAGCATGTCTGAAAATGGGGAATCCCAGGCCATCAATGTGTTTCGGTTCAGAAGAAGGATGGCTGTTAGTGCATTTCCCAACACTCCCAACACGGAGCCTTAAAAAAATGAAAATAAAATAAAATACAAATAATTGCTTTGGGGACCCCCTGAGTTAAAACACACAGGTGTTTTGAGGGGAACATAAACATTTTTTCCCTAAATGAGGCGTTGAGGGCTGGGAGAAGGGCAGTAAAATTAGTGGAATTACTGCCTGATTTTAACCAGATGATTGCTCCGCTTGGACACCAGCGCGGTTTTCATTAGGGGCTCTTAATTTACAAGGCATTTGCCGCATTCCAGTAGAATGCTCAGCAACTCCCCCAGGTCCTAAAGAATGCCAACTCCACCACTTTAATGGCAAGCAGAGGGAAAGCCTGGCTGTGGGTTATTTCTCGGGCTCTCTCTCTTTTCCTGAAAAACTTAAGCCCAACTGGAGTTTTCTACCATGCCTTTGGAAGCAGGATTGGCCAGGCAGCTGGTCAAAGAGGCCCTCAGTTCCCGAGAAGGCTTAGAAGGCCTCACGTTCCTTATTAGGGCATGTGGCCTTTTTCGAACTCCCAAGTAATCCTGATTTATGCCATGGAGGTCTCCATAAGAGCTTCTTCCACCCACCCCCCTCTCCTTTTAGTAAGAGATGATTGGCATGTCCCCCAGGTCTCAAAACGACCTCTCCTTGCAAGCCCATGACGTCATTGCCCTACTCTCCCGAAGGCCTGCTGCGCGTTAGCCACTACGCGCCACATAAATTTGTCAGCATTTTTTATAGCGGCGAATGGCGCAAACAACCATGTGCTAAGGAAGGGGTTTCAATGCTTCACTGACCTTTGGGATTTAGTATGACTTTCAAAGATACTGGCTTCACCTCAAGTCGCCTGGCAATAATCAGAAATGTGTTCTCCCCCACCCCCCTTTTTCAAAGACATCACTCTGCTCTCTGACATGTCTCTGCTTCACTCCACTTACCAGATGCCTGCCATACATGAAATTACCTTTGTGGGGGGACTAACCGGTAAAACTCAGCGACGAGCATAAAATACCCATGGCAAGTTTTCAATTTTTAACTCATTTTCATCTCTTTAAAAAAAAATGGTATGCTTTAAAAAATTTTGTTAGTTAATTTCACTGTGTTGTTTTTTTTATACCCACGACTCTCAATCGAAATAAATTTCTGCCCCTCCTTTTGCTCCCCCTCTCTATCCAATGGGCATGAAATGGGGCAGCAGCATTGTATAGTGGTTAGAGAGCCAAACATAAGAAGATCTGGATTTGAATCCCCACTGTGTGCTGTTGGGCAATTTACTCTTTTTCCATCCATCCATCCATCCATCCATCCATCCATCCATCCATCCATCCATCCATCCATCTGTCCGTCTGTCCTACCTACCTACCTACCTACCTACCTAACTCACAAGGTCATTGTGAAGATAAAAAGGAGGTCCTTGAAAGAACGGTGGGGAAAAATGTTATGCTATCACATTCTCAGGGATTTCCCCCTTTCAGGGGTGGGATTCTCCACCAAAGTTCAGGCCCGCAGGGAAAAGTGTCCATTTTTACAAACAAAATTCTCAGTTGCGAAGCCACCACACAGAAGCATTTCGCCTCCCAAGAAAGATGAAAGTGTGTACAAAACACATATAAATCAGTAGGGAGATATACTAGATAAATAAGCCAGCACAGTACAGTGATTAGAGCATCTGACTAGAACCTGGGATGCCCAGGTCTGCTGGAATCCCCTCTCTGCCACTGTGAGGTGTGATCCGGGCCAGTCACACATTCTCAGCCTAACCTACCTCACAACAGAGAACTGTTGTGAGGATTAAATGGAGGGGAGGAGAATGGTGTAAGCTGCTTTGGGGTCCTCAGTGGGAAGAAAGGCAGGTATAAGTGAAGAGAATAAAAATAAATAACCTCACAGTGTTCTGGGCCAATTCCAGATGGGCACAAATATAGCGAGTGCTTTCGCTTTTTCAGCGACCTCACTCGTTAAAACCCGCAATTTCCTGTCCCGGCTTACCTGCGGTCCATGGTGCTCGGTTGCGCTCTATAAGCGGACGGTGTGAATGCGGTATTGTGGGTTTGCACACTTCTGGACGCTTCATCGCCACGGAGAGGCCCTCCCCTTTCCCTCCTTCCTTTGCCGGCCGGCCGGCAACAATATTCCCTTAATTTTTTTTTTAAACTGGGCGCCATTTGCGCAGTCGCACGTGTGCACACATCGAACTGTGCAAATGCGCACAAATGCACAAACGCACAAAAGCGCACAAAAGTCGACGCTGCATATTCGCATACCTGTGCGTTTGCGCATTTGCGCAAAACACGCAAAAAATTTTTTTTTAAAAAAAAACGAAATGCGAACCAATGAAGGCCCCCGACGTCAACTGTGACGGGGAGGAAACAACCAATCCCGGGTACCTCAGTTGGCCGTGCGAACATCCGGAAGCGGGACGGCACAGCACGCTGCGAGACAAAGCGGATGGAGACGAAAGTGAATGTGTGGCTGGTAAGCAATTATTTCTGCAGAAAAACTGCAATTTCTGACCATCTGGAATCGGCCCTGGTGTTGGAAACATTTTGTAAAATCATAGAGCTGGAAGGGACCTCAAGGGCCATCTAGTCCAACCCCCTGCACAATACAGAAAATTCACAGCTATCTCCCCTACTCCTCCAGTGACCCCTGCTCTATGCCTGGAGGAAGGCAAAAACCCTCCAGGACCTTGGCCAATCTGGTCTGGAGGAAAATTCCTTCCTGACCCCAAAGCGGCAGTTGACATTTCCCTGGAAACAGGGTCATGTGAGCCACCACTGGCTCATCCGTTCCTGCCCTCCCTCTCACTTTTATCATACTGAGAGCAGAACTACAAGTGACAAAAGGCACAGGTTGGACACTTGTCAGCTTCCCTCAAGTTTTGATGGGAAATGTAGGCAGCTTGGCGGAATGTTGGACAAGCGACAGTTGAAAAGTCCATTGGACAGCAGTCGGAGAGCCAAGCTGCAAGACCAGGATGCCTACATTTCCCATCAAAACTTGAGGGAAGCTGACAAATGTCCAACCTGTGCCTTTTGTCACTTGTAGTTCTGCTCTCTGAGTCATGGAATCAAAACTACAGACAAATGGCCCTCTAGCCTCTGCTCAAAAACTTTCAAAGAAAGCCTTCCCGGCTATGTTCCAATGCCAGAAATGTGCTTGGCTCAGGAAAAGTATTAAAAGAAATACAAGGCTGTGAAGTAAGGGTGTAGGAAGGGGCAAGTTTTAGCTTCCATCATCCAATGCGCTACTTTGGGGTTAAAAATATTTCCCCCATATACATGACTCATGCAAATACATGAAACCCACCCTCACCCAATTGGCTCTTAAATTTCACTTTTCAAATCTCTGCATTTTGTCTCTCTCTGGGCTAACGGCGGGGAAGGGGGTATCAAGGAATAGATATGGGGGCAAGTTCTAAATCGCCCTCCACTGCAACAACATTTAAAAGAATATTAAGGATGTTGCTATCTTAAATCCACATAAATTAAAAAGATAAAACATGGGATCCTATTTATGGGCATCTGTGGGAATAATAAAGTAATAAAGTACAGGAAAACAGGCAGCACTTGTTAAAAGCCATGATTATAGCTGTCCGTGCTGTAATAGCGTATGGATGGAAAGATGCCTCTAAATGGACTTTGGAAAGAGAGAATTGGTATTTATATGAATGGATCCAATCAGATATTTTATCGATACTAAAACAGGATAAGACATGGAAAAATAAGATGTTAATGATAAGGAAGAAATGGTCTAGATATATAAGATGGGTAAGAGGCGGAGAGACCAACCAAGTTATATTAACAAAACTCCAAAGAGTGTGTTCATGGTTAAAGATATAAAGCAGATTATTCTTATGGTTGTTCCTCTTGGGGGTGTGGGAAGAAAAGGGGGAAAACAAGTTTGTATCGGATGTATGGATAGTTAAATTTATTTTGTACGTATATGTACATGAAGTATAGATTGTATGTGGAGGCAATAAAATGCATACATCAGTACAATATTTAAAAAAAAAAAAGATAAAACATGTCATTTGCATCCATTATCTCCCTGTGTTACCTACCTGCATGCTAGAGCATCCTGCAAGGGAAATGTTTCTTGCTGTGTCTGACAAATACAGCATTGAACAATATCAAAATTGCAAACAAACAGGACCCTTTGCTACTTTTGGTCTCTCCTGAACAATGAGCCAGATTGGAATAAATGCTTTTGAAGGTAGACCTATTAGCACAACCTCTTCAATGGCAAAATCTATGCGTGGTTTCTTGGTAAACTTCTCTGTCGGTTACATGCCTGCAGGGTTCGTTTCAGTCAGCAGCCCTTCCATGCTTAGGAAAGGGAATTCCAAAGCCAATTTGAGTTGTGGTTCGGAATCTACTTTAAAAAAAAATCTTACTTAGGGGCACACTACAGATTCTTCTGGATCCCACCTTTTGCTTCCTTGCTTTCCCTTAAAATAACATAGTGAATAAGTTGTATCAGATGCTAGGCTAAGCATCTGGTTTGCAAACCTGAAAGTGAAATAAACATGCTTTGCTGTCCTAGGCCAGCATTACTCATTCAGCCACTGAAAAGAAAATATGCCGCAAAAGATTGTTTTTTAAAAACAAAAAGGAGACAGAGAATGTCTAGGTATCATTTTGGAAGAGAAAAATTTCCTGCTTATGTTTAGAAATGGTCCAAATATCTGACCGCACTCCTGTTCAATGGCCAATGGTGACCCTTTATTCGAAAATATGCTCAGACAGATGGAGAATGAGATTACAGTGCTCTGATTTACAGGGGGAAAAACCACAAACCTGGATGAGCTAATGTTGTTCCAGATGCATTATCTCATAATCTCCAGGAAGACAATATTCAGACGGTAGGAATATGGAATATTCCCCTTGGCACACACAGAAAGATCTAAAAACTACATTTAATCTCTCCCAATAATGAGGAAAGCTCTTCCACCCTAAAAAAGTAACTTCACTCAAGTTAAAATTGTAGAACCAAACTTAATTCCTTCCCCCCCCCCCCCCCGGCAGGCCCTGGAAATTGGAGACACAGAAAGCAATCATAGGCATGTCTTCTAAGGAATAAATCCAATTTTAATCAATAGGACTTATTCCCAGGGAAGTGTCTTTAGGATTGTAGCCTAAACAGTAGACAGATTAAATCCATGGAATCCCTAAAAGAAGGTCTACAAATTAAAGAATAAAATATTTGATGCAAAGTACAACCAATGACTCAAGAAAGTTCAGCCACAAAGAAACCTGAACTGTATTTCTGTTCACTTTGTTCCAACTTTACTATATATGCTGCTTAAGTGAGCCCATAGAACTTCTTTTCTGCATATTCATTGTTAATACAAAGTGAATTTCCAGGTCCTTATCGGGTCTGGAATATGGATGGAGTGTTAATTGGGCTCTGGCTTGCAGACAGATGTTCACTTGTGCATGCACTCAGATGTGTTGCCCACATTTGTTTTAACGCCAGTGTTTGCAAGTCTTTTTAGATGAGGGCAACTTTATGCTTTACAGAACAACAAACCCATGTTTGTCACTGAGTCACTGTCAATCTCAAAGTTCTGATAAGGGTTCCCCTGTTACTCAGGTTTTCAAACAGCCACTTGTCATTTTCACACAGCCTATTTTAAACTTAAAAATAAAAAGTGTACTATTCATAAACTTAATCTATGAAGAGGACCTTTTCCATGGGAGCAAAAAGCTGCTATAGAAGGTAGATGTCAGTTCCTGGCAGGTAGATCCCTCAGCCCCTCTCCAGTGAACACACATTGATTCCAGGAGAAAAGCTTTATTCGGATCTTTACAGTTCAGGTCTGAACTCCATCTCGGAGCTTGGTAGAAGTGACAAAGCAGATAAGCTTTGATTTTCCCGCTCCCAAATAACTGTCAGGATTTTGGGCATGCAACTCTACACGAGTCCTGTGAGAACTCTTTTTAGCTATGGTTAAACAATGAGTACACAATAACAGGTTCCCAGCATCTGAGCAAAGTAGCAGGCATGTCTGGAGTCTCCAAAGTCGTCTCTGGCTTGGAGATGCATAGTTCTGTGAGATGACATGAGAGGCCCCCTCTAGTTAGAAGACCTGAAGAATTAACAGTTATAATATAGAAAGAACATGGCTAAGGAGAGAACACATTCAATTAGCATCAAACATTCGATATACTGTGGCATCAGTGACATAACAACCAAACAATCATGGCATGCCTGTACACAGACATGACAGTAGCTGTGGTCCAAGTTTGGAGTCCTTGATGGTCCACTGTTGAGCTTGATGCCCATTCAGAGATGCCAAGAATTTTACAAAGAACAACTTATATCATTCAACTGACAATGGAACATGAGCTGATCACAAGACCTGTTTGGTTCAACGCTGAAGAACTGGAATGCCTGCTGATTAGGCTTGCAAGCTGGCAAGCCCCATTCCCACCCCTGCTATCGAGGGGAGGAAGATGAAATAAAACCCAGCAACATTGCCAATGTCGCTACATCACTTCATGGTACAACCTGAAAGTGAAAAAGTGTAGATCTAGGGATTGCTGGAAACTTTATGGTTTTACCATAGACTTTCTAGCAATCCCTCGAGATACCCTTTGTTACTTCTGGGTTGTACCCAGAATGATGTTTTGATGTTGCTGACAGTACATTATCACCACCTCCAGCCCTCCCACCAGTTGCTAGGCTCAGCTTGGCAACAATAATGTTGATCAGATTTTCATTGGTTTGTTTCAAAACTCTATGTGCATTACCAAAACACTGCTGATCCAAAGAGATCAGCTGCCATTACCATCACTGAGGGCTACTAAGACAAACACTCAATGGTGGGACGTTTTTAAAACAGCATATTTATTTGTGACTGATTTATATGATTTGTGACTGATTTAACTGTCTGTTTAAATGGATGCCTGCTCTGCAGAGTGGTTGCACAGCAAGAAGGAAAGCAGAATTCAAGTGGGCTTTGTGAGAATGTACATGCATGAAAAACTGAGCTTATGGGAAGGAATATGGTGTAGTGATCTGCCTGGCAGCCATGAATGAGTCAGCGAAGAGATAAACAGTCTGTCAAAAAAAATGGCTCTTTTCGCATCTGACAAATGGGGTGCAAGCCAGCCCAGTGAGTGTTTGAGCATCCCCAACAATAACAGTAATGGCAGCGACAGTAACGATAACGATAACGATAACGATAACGATAACGATAACGATAACGATAACGATAACGATAACGATAACGATAACGATAACGATAACGATAACGATAACGATAACGATAACGATAACGATAACGATAACGATAACGATAACAGCTGCACTTATATACTGCTCTTCTAGACAAATTAGTGCCTCACCCAGAGCAGTGAACAAGTTAGAGTTATTATTATCCTCACAATACAGCTGGGGATCTGGGGCTGAGAGGAATGGCTTACCCGAGGCCACCTACTGAGCTCATGGTAATAGTGAGATTCGAACCAGTAGAGTGCTGATTCTCAGCCGAGCCACTTAACCACTGTGCTACAGCAGCTAAAGCATAATGCAGATATGCTTGGCCCATGGGCTCCCACAAGGAAGCAAAACATCACTTCAGATGTTTGGGAAACGAGTGATTATCCCAGAGATCTATGGAATATCAGAGATGGGGCAATGTCCCATTTGCTGGTTGGAGGAATGCTGGATGGAGTGCAGCAGTGATTGGATCCCTTTTCCCTTGCCTCTCCACAATGCCAGAGAAGAGCACATGTGCACATGTGTGTGGAGGGATCACATGGGTTTAGAGGAGGACGCATGATGATACACGTTGTCCAAGAGGACATCTTGCCCAGTGTCCTCCCCAAACCTGGAGTCAGCCAAAGAGTTCCCCTCCTTTGTCTCCTTTTAATTACCTCCAACAATGAAAATAAATATCCTTTAGTTTCTTTCTTGTCATGTAGATGTCACAGAAGTGCCATGGACTCAGCCGACACTTTAGATGCCTTCAGCGTCATTCAAAAGAATTCTAAGTTTGGGGCCATCCGCTGATCAGTTCAGCAACCATCAGCTGGAGATATATCTTGAAAGCAAACACAAACTTGACTATTGTTTCCTCCTTGACAAAAGGATAAAGAATCACACGAGGGGGGATGGGGGACAAAGCAAAGTAACCCCCCCCCCCATGACAGGTTTAAAGGCTTTAAAAATATCTAATGCACCCGGTTCTAAATTGGCAGTGAGCCAGGCTTAGCCTTAAAGGGACCCACACTTTATTATACTTTCTAATTCTTCCAAAGTCTGTCTTTAGGATATATGAGCTTGCTCTAATACGACTACTCTATTCTCATCCTCCAGTGGTATACACAGGTCTCAGCTCATAAATTGAAAATGGAAGATCAGTAAATCAGTGCAGGCCGTTTCAGAGGGACACTGTGAATTTCCAGTCAAATCCTTCAGTTTATCTTAAATATTTCATCTTAATGTCACCTTTAGAAAAATCTTTCATTCGAGTAAGTTACAACAGTCAGTGCTAAACTGATTACACTTCCCCACTGACCTTCCGGAGGGAGACTCCCCTGTCGGCACAAATGCCGACTCTGCAGCTCTCGGTTATAACATTAAAAGAGACTTTTCCAAACGCCATCGAGAACTTTAAGCGCATTCTGATGCATGGCTGTACTGCTGGGACCGAGGAACAGGAGTCTACAAGAGATGAATGCACTAGCCGCCATTTTTAAAATTCATTTACTAAAGACTGATCTGCTTGTCTTTATGACAAAGATGTTCGCTTTCAAAAAAAGTGTGTGGTGAGGTTGGGTGGGAACATTTGTCAGGACTAGTCATGTGGTGGTAAGAAGGGAAATCAACCCACCGGTGGTCCAGTGTGGCCTACATGATGCATGGATTGAAGAGCTAAGCCAGAGAAATCAGATAGAGAGGACCAGGCACAATTCTATTGGCCTCCTGCGTCATGTGATCCCAGCTAAACTGGTGGCTGTAAAACTGGTTTCTGGCCATCTCCAGTGGTGGTACTAAAAGTTACCAAAGCGCAAGCCAGCTAGTCTTTCATCTGGCAAGCTATTAGTTAGTTCCAAAGCAGGGGACGCAACGTCCAAGCAGACCAATTCCTCTTAAAACGCAGGCACGGAAGTTCAAATCAATGTACACTTAGAGAATCCACATGTTCTGTTAAGCTATTAGTTAGAACTAGATTTTCTGTGCAAAAATGCCTTGGGGAGAAAAAAAATCTTTAGTAAAAGCATCCTGGCCCAAATTTGAGGGTTGGTGCTTGCAAAACTAAATCCAATTATTAATTTATTTTGTCTAAAAAATCTAAAGCAACTTATCATAAACCCAAGACACCTTACACAAGAGTAAAAAATAGAAATCTGAATACACAAAACAGTATGGAAGTTATGTATTATTGAAAGTATACAGACATCAAATCTTACAAATTTATGGTGAAAAAAAATTCCAGTGCCTACAAACCACACCTTAACAAATATATTAGTGTGGCAGAGTTGTTAGAGTATCAGACAAGGATCTGGGTGGCCTGGGTTCGAATTTCAACACTGCTGTGGAAGCTCACTGGGTGACTTCAAGCCAATCACACCCTCTCAGCCTAACCTACCTCACTGGGTTGTTGTGAGAATAAAATGGAGGAGAGGAGAATTATTTGAGCTGCTTCCGGTCCCACAGGGAGAAAAACAGAGTATAAATTAAGTAAATATTTTTTAAAAAACCTGTGAAAATACTCTCTTGTACTTTTGAAGAGCTTCAATGAGGTGTATTTCGTACAATTGAAAGAGACTGAAATGGAAAGAGATCTTGGGGTTGTAGTGGACAGCTCCATGAAAATGCCAACTCTTTGTGTGGCAGCAGTGAAAACAGAACGCCATGCTAGGAATAATTAAGGGAGAGGCTGAAAATAAAATGGCTGGTATTGTGAAATCCCTGTATAAATCTGTGGTGCAGCCTCATTTAAAATACTGTGTACAGTTGTGGTTGCCGTATTTCAACAGGGATGCTATAGAACTGGGAAAAGTGCAGAAAAAGGCAACCAAAATGATTAAGAGTTTGGAACACTTTTCCTAAGAAGAAAGTTTAAAGTCTTGGACTTTTTAGTAGACATGGGCACGAACCCCAAAAAATTAATGATCCAGTGGATTGTGGTTCGGTGCAGACCACGATCCTGAATTCCCGACAGCAACAAACATCTCCCGTTGCCGACCCGGATCGTGGTTCGTGGTTCGTGGATCGTTGATTGTGGAGGTGAAAGCGGAGGGGTGCCCCGCTGTTCCCTTCCCAGCAATACAGGAACGGTGGGTGATGCCGGTGGCTGCCGGGCCTGGTGGGCATGGGGAGGAGGCGGGGGGTCTCACCACTCTCTGGCAGCACTCCCCATGTGCCCACCTGCCAGGCCAAAGCAGAGCGCCTTTGTTTTCCCACCGAGGGCAGGAACGTGATTGAGGCTGGTGGCAGCCGAGCCTGGTAAGCTTCCATTGGGGTTTCCAGGGCGACAGAAGGAGGGCAAATAGAGCTCAGGCATTCCCCTGGCTCCGTTGCCAGGGGAATAGATTGCTGGTGCCTGAGTGTCTGGATTCCCAAACCGAGCCTGAATGCCATGATCCAGGCCTCTCCCGACCACTGGATCGTTGGCCGTGGACGATCACAATCCGCCAGATAACGATCGCGCTATCACCATTTTCGTGGGTTTTTGACGTTCGTAATGTGGTTTGTGCCCATCTCTACTTTTTAGTTTAGGAAAAAAACTAAGAGTGCAGGGACATGACAGAGCTTTCTAAAGTTATGCATGGAGTAGAATAAGTGGAGATTTTTTTTTCCCCTCTCCCATAATTCAAAGTTTCTCTGGGGGACATCCAGGTTAAACTCTACTCCCTGTTAGCTGGCCCACCAGGGCAACTGGTTGACCACTAGCGTGCTTGACCAGATGGACCACTGGTCTGATTAAACAGGCCACTTCTTATGACCCCTTTAACTCTGTTTGAGGGAGGGTTGACTGGAGAGGTTGCAGCTCCATTCTTAAATGGAGTTACAGAAAAGCTATTTCCATGGTTGTTTGTTTATACAGGGCTCAATTCCACACTTAACTCATCCTTTGACAAGAAGGATGTTGAATCTTGTCATATGATCTAGTATTTAAGAACCTGTCAGTTCAGAGGGACTCTAAATAAACCTCCTTTTAAATATTTAATACTCTTCCAATGGTGTATGTCCTCAGGCGATGAGCCTTATCCATCTATCTGTCTTAGGAACTTCTGGAGTGTCCACTGTAGGATTCCTGGCTGTTAAATTAAATTCCACATTCTAAGTGACATATCCAGTGGACTTTAAGACAGCTCATTCTCAGCTCCTTTGAGAGCAGAAATTCTTCTGAGAGAAACATGATTTTGCTACAACCATATTTCTTGGCTTCACAAACCACGTAACTGTGAGAGTTAACCATAGAAATGAAATAGATTTTAAAAATTCCAGTAGATTTTTTTTTAAAGGAGAGGGAAATTGAATTTGTTCTAGATTCTCCACAAAATACACCCACACAACGCACCTAGTGAAAATGTTGGTGTTGAGCAGGGCTTTTTTTCAGCTGGAACATGGTGAAATAGAGTTCTGGAACCTCTTGAAAATGGTCACATGGCTGGTGGCCCCGCCCCCTGATCTCCAGGCAGAGGGGAGTTTAGATTGCCTTCCGCGCCACCAAGTGGCGTGGAGGACAATCTAAACTCCCCTCTGTCTGGAGATCAGGGGGCGGGGCCACCAGCCATGTGGCCATTTTCTGCAAGGGCAACCCACTGAGTTCCACCACCTCTTTTCCCAGAAAAAAAGCCCTGGTGTTGACTATATTTCAACTTACGCAAGGGGTAGAGAAAGAAGATAAAATGAGCTTCTTTTCCTTCTCTAAGGACTTGGGGCACCCAGTGAAGTTGATGGGCAATAGATACAGGACGTATGAAGTACTTCATTATGCAATGAGTAATTAAATTGTGGAAATCATCGGCAGTAGTGATAGCCATAAGGACAGATGGCATTAAACGAGTGTTAACACAAGAGTAGGGTACAAGGCAAATAAAGAAATACATGTGAGGAGGCCGGATGTAACTGTTTTTGACTCTTCAGAGTTTGACTATATTGGATGGTGCTGAGAATTATCAATCATTGATTATCGCTTGGTGGAAGTATCTCGCCCCTGAAGAGGTTGTTGATACGAAACAGTGGATTCAAGCCGGTGCTGCGTGTTGGGCATTGTGGGCTCTGCAGTTTGCACCCCACCTTCACCGGCTCCACCTGAAAAAGAATTGAGATAATTATTAATTTACAATATTGGACTGTTCCATCAGTTGTCTGGGAGCTTACCTATTGGATGTCTTCCTTTCTGTATTGTGTTGCACCGTGATTATCGTGTGATTTATATATTTGTATGTGTATCGAATGATCCTTTATGTATGATTATTTATTTATTTAATCCTTTCAGATTCTCGATTAGGTTGAGAGTTTTATACTCCAATATATTGGCTTGACTTTATTGTGTATTTCTTTATTTGCCTTGTACCCTACTCTTGTGTTTTCACCGTGTTGGTTATATTTTGAGTGGGTTCCTCCTTGGTTTAGTTGATTAAAAGGGTGTTAGGCAGATTCATAGAGGAGAGCTCCATCAGTGGGCTACTAGCTCGGGTGACAAAAGGGAACCACCTAAAACCTCTAAAATCCAGTGATAGAAGGCCGCATCTGGGAAAGGCCTTTGCCTCTGGTTGGCCGATAATTAGGTTTGCCAGGTCACCTTACATTCCCGGCAGAAGGAGGGGAACTAGCACTCACATTCTTTCTCTCCTTCTGGGAGTGATGTCATCACGCAGGCTCCTGGGGGCGCTCCCATACTTAATACCATGCCTATGTGTTGGGAGGCTTGCACCCCACCTTTCCCCACACCAGCTAGGTGAGTGGGGGGGAGAACAGAGGCTGGGAGTTGGGGATCCCTCACCCCCACCAGGGGACCCGGCAGCCTTAACCCAGTTTTATAACCCATGGGTCAGGGAATTCTGTCCACTGCACAGGTGCTAAAGCATCATGAACGCTTGAAATATAGCGGATTTGACATGGTGCATAAGCTTCCTATGATGATGCCGGGGAACACGTGATCCAAGCAGGCTTGTAGACTATGAGCCAAGCTACAAGTGACGAATGAGTCTGTTCACTTGCCCTTCAAGTGCCATTCATCACTCATAGATTGGCCCTAAGAGCACACATTGCCAGTGGCTACCAGCCATTGTCCAACCATCATGTTGTATGCTATCCACTCAAACTATGAGCCCTTTTGGGTTGGGAATGAGAAGAAATCACTAAGGTAATTGGCAGCGGAGGTGGGGGGTGGGTAACTTAAGCAAGGAGTTGTGAAGTTTTGATCATGTTCTGTGCAAAAATTGTACCAAGAGGTGGGTCTGCTCAGCTTGAGTTAAAAAATCCCATGGCAAAACCTGCGTACATTTATGCAACAACAGTGTGGGGTAGTAGTTAGGGTGCTGAACTGGGATCTGGGAGACCCAGCTTTGAATCTCCACAATGCCATGGGAGATGGTTGGATGACAAGTCACTCACTTTCAACCTTACCCAGGGGCCATTTCATAGAAAAAGAGCTGGAGGAACTCATTAGCATAACTCATTAGCATATGTCATGACCCTTGACATCACCAGAAATGTGCCATTAGCGCAACTGATTAGCCCCCTGACATCACCTATCCTGGCTGTTTTGGACCCAATCCTGGCCATTCAGGGCCGAAATTGGGCCCCAAATGGCAAAAAGGGGCTGAAAATGGCCAAAAAGGGGCCCAAAATGGGCAGGATCAAGCCACTGCTGAGCGGGAGAGTGATCCACCACCTGACAGAGGCCCAATTTGGGCCGTTTCAGCCACAATCCAGGCTGAAACGGGCTCAAAATGGCTGAGAGTCAGGTGGGCGGGGCCACCTGACATGTGACCTCTTTGGGGAACTAACGGAACTGCGTTCCTGCGCGTTCCCCCTCAAAATGAGCACTGATTACCTATCTCACAGGGTTGCTGTGAGGATAAAAAGGGGAAGAAGAGAACCATGTAAGCTACTAAAAGTTCCCAGTGCGGAGGAAAGTGGGAGTATAAATGAAGTTGTGAGAAGAAAGTATTTACTTGGCAGGGGAGACACCACGATCACAAGTGAGATCAAGAAAGCATTGTTTGAAACCCCTTAGAAGGGCAGAACGCAAGCAGAGCTTTCTCCCAAAGTTTTTGAGGTTGTTTGGCCAACAGATGGGTCTCTCTAGGACTGTTCCCCCCCTCCCCCAGCTGTGTTTTAACAATATAATAGGTAGAAGGCCTAACTCTGTCTCAGCCTGATTTACTATTTGACCCACCTATCAACCTTTCAGGAAAAGTTACACTTGCCAGATCTAAGACCGCAAGCAAAGAAACATGATCTATTTCTCTATCTCCCCCAAGGGACTCTATGCTTTCCTCCCTACACTGTCAGCTTTCTGTTTTCTCTCTGCAATACGCTCTTTCCCACGGGGACTTTTAATTATTTGTCATGACAAGTCTTCCAACTTCTTTGCAGCTCTACCACAAAACACAACGGGTTCTTTGACTTCTCAGTGGGGAAGGCTGAGTAGGCTACCCTTGTTTCTTCCCCCAAAGGTGAGACAGGGACACAGGAAAACTTGAAAGAAAGAAAAAATGACAGCCCTGGGGAGAATGTTCCTCTCTGTTAACTAAGGGTGATCCCAAAAAAGAGGTAAATTTGGGAAATACTGCCAGCAGCAGAGATAGCTAGGGTTGCCAACTCTGGCCTAAGAAATTCCTGGAGGTTTGGGAACTATGCATGTGGAGTGGGGAATTTCGGGAAGGATTTCACCTAGAATCTGGTGCTTTCCATGGTCATATAGATCCAGAGGAGTTAGCCATGTTAGACTGTAGTACCAAAAATGGAAAAGAGTCCAGTAGCACCTTTAAGACTAACCAACTTTACTGTAGCATAAGCTTTTGAGAATCACAGTTCTCTTCTTCAAATGCATCTGAAGAAGAGAACTGTGATTCTCGAAAGCTTATGCTACAGTAAAGTTGGTTAGTCTTAAAGGTGCTACTGGACTCTTTTCCATTTTCACCTAGAATCTATGGCACACCATAAAGTTTGCTCTCTGAAGCTGCCCTTTCCTCCAGGGGAACTGATCTGTGTAGCCTGGAGATCAGTTGTAATTCCAGGAGAACTCCAGAACTCACCTGGAGGTTGGCAATCCTAGTGGTAAGTGCTCACCACCTCCACCACCACTACCAAAAGGTTTTTTTTTTTTTAAGAATGGGTGACAAATGGTTTGTTTATGATACATGGGCTGCTTTCACACACATGGGATAATGCACTTTCAATGCACGTCAATGATGAAGCTGAAGTTGGTTCCCAGTTCCCAGTTCCTTATTCGCAGTTCCCAGTTCCTTATTTGCAGTTCCCAGTTCCTTATTCGCAGAGCAAAACACAAATATTGGGGGAACATGAAAAGCTCTGTACCCCCAAATAAAGCTTATAGGAGCGTATATTATACATTTCCATATCCAGCGGACTCTGCCCTCTAAGTGGACATATACTGGGTCCCCCTACAAGGCCCAGTTCTTGAGTTAACAGCTTCAAAGTAGGGTGCCCCCAGAACAAATCAATAAGCAGAAAGGGGGATAGCTGCACCCGAAAAAAAACTTTGGGTCACCCCAAATCACACAGCTCAGCACTCTAGAGAATGTCCCCTACCCCAAAATAAAATTCCCCCAGTACTTGCATTTTGCTCTGCGAATAAGGAACTAGGAACGGCAAATACGGAACTGGGAACTTCAGTGATCGTTCGCAACTGCAAGCGATAGCTGCAGTGCATTGAAAATGAATTATCCAACATGTATGAAAGCAGCCACAGTTGGGACTACAGTTGCCAAGTTCCTGCCTCTTCTTCTCTTCATATGTTCAACCTCCACCACAACCTCCACTTGTTTAGACAAACTGATTAGTTTCAGACCAACCCTGCTGTATGAATTCCCTCTCTTTTCTTTCATATATTGTGGTTACACTGCTTGGATGTAGCTGGGAAGTGTAGTTTAAAAATACAGAACCGGCAGAGATTGTTCCCTCTGAGGAGCAATCTTAAGTTCTGTCTTTTAAAACTAAGCTTCCCGGCTAACATTGTGTCTCCCTAAACTTGAGCATCCTTGGGTAAGAAGTCTCGTATTAGAGAGACTCCCTGTGGTTCGCTCACATCTGATCATCACAGTCAAACATGGTAAGCCTGATCATTGAACATGTTCATTGTGAAATCCTTGTCCCCTTCTCATTTCTCAGATTTTGAAGCCCTTGGTCAGGAACATAAGCAAAGCCCTACCGGCTCAGACCAAAGGTCTATTGACTGTATTCTTCAGTTTCACACAGTGAGTAGCAAGATGTCTTCTGAAAACTAGTGTTGAGAGGTAACTTCATCTAAACATGGTGGTCCCTTCAAACCACCTAGCTAGACTTATATTCCATGAAATTAACAAAGTCTGGAAGAGCCCCAAAGCTACTGCGAGAGAAGCACTGACAAGATTGTGTGTGAGCATTCTCCAAAGCCACATATTTTAAAATGAGAAATAAAATTAAGGCAAAAATGTTTTTTTAAAAAACAAGAGGAGCTGTGCGGCCCTTGAATGTGAACCTAAAGGAGAGCAAGCGGAGGAGATAAGCTGGTGTTTCGCATGGGGTCATTCTCACAAGACCTGAATTCCTTCTCTGCTGAGTGGCTGGGCATAGCTCTACACCTGGCTAAGTTTAATTTGTTATTTATGTCAGCTTTGCATATTTGTAAAGTTCAAGGGTTTTATGCCCCGGGCCGACCTTGCCAAGTCGGAGCTCACATGTGGCTCCTTAGTAGCAATTTCTTTCTAATAAACTTTTACTTGAAAGAACATGTGTGATAGATTTTGTTGATGATTAAATGAGAACAGGGCTTGGTGTTCATTGTTAACCAGGCTGGTTTTGAAGTTTTGTTGGGTTTAAAAAAAAAATCACCTCTGATCTCATTTAAACACACACACACACACCAAAAAAAAAAAAAAAGCTGGCCTTCCAATTTTATAGCCTTCTCTAATTATGGTGTGCACTAAAACAAGTACAATTTCCACTACCACCATCCCCGGCATAACTCATTAAGTGCAAATTAATAGTACAGCTCAAAATCCTTAAAAAATGTCAGCACACCTGCAAAACCTCTGGCAGCATGTGCAATCGAAGGAGCTGGGTGCTTAGGAAGTTGGGATGTGTGTGTATAAGATCCGTACCTATGCCATGGCTTAACCTCAGACAGGATTCTTGGAGGGGTGGCAAAAGATGTTTCCAAACAAATAAATCAATACATTCTACATTTAGAATCGACAGTGTGCATTCTTGATAAGTGCACACCTGAAATGCTTATCATCCAGCCTTTTCCCATGAGTTCTGAATGACCTGCTCTTGTTTCTGAAATGCAATTGCGAACTCCCCTTATTATTTTTTTATTATTATTATTGCTGAATTTTGCACAAGTTGGCATACATGCAGCTGTCAGAGTTACCCTGATCTGGATGGCCCAGGCTAGCCCAAGCTCAACAAATCTCGCAAGCTAAGCAGGATTTATCCTGGTTAGTACTAAGATGGGAGACCACCAAGGAAGTCCAGGGTTGCTATGCAAAGACAGGCAATGGCAAGTCACCTCTGTCCACCTCTTGCCTCGAAAACCCTATGGGTTTGCCGTACGTTGACTGTGAAATGGTGTGCAAATGGTATAGGCAACTGAGCTTGGATGGTGGGAGGACTTGCTAGTGGGAGAAGGATATACCAACAGGTAGGGTCGAAAGGAAGTAATGGGGCACTGGTGATGGGCAGATGGGGGGGGGGCTCTGCACACTGTCTAACTCTGCCCCCCCCAACCTAGAATCAGCCCTGGTTGTGACTTGAAGGATGTGTTGTGTAGGTAAAGTGCACTTAAGTCACAGCCAACTTATGGTGACTCTGTAGGGTTTTCAAGGCGACAGATGAACAGAGATGCTTTGCGGTTGCCTGTCTGCTGCAGTATAGTGACCCTGGACTTCTTTATTGGTCTCCCATCCAAGTACTAAACAGCACCACTGCACTGTGTCATGTGTGGACTGCCCTAGAAAACCACTTGGAGGTTTCATTTGTCACCTCATGCTGTCCCCCACGCCGTACCCATTTTATATCTGTTAGTTTAGTTGTTCAAGGTTTTCTGTTCCTTGACTCAATCATCAACCAACAGGGAGATGGCAAGGAAGATACCAGAAGAAGATTGAGACTTGGAAGAGCAGCTGTGAGGGAGCTAGAAAAGATCCTTAAAGATAAAGATGTCTCTCTGGGAACCAAGATCAAGATAATCCAAACTATGGTATTCTCCATTGCCATGTACGGATGTGAAAGTTGGACAGTAAATAAAGCTGACAGAAAGAAAATTGATTCATTTGAAATGTGGTGCTGGATGAGAGTTTTGTGGATACCATGGACAGGCAAAAAGACAAATAAGCTAAAATGACAAGACTAAGGCTATTGTACTTTGGTCACATCAAGACAAAATTCTCTGGAAAAGTCAATAATGCTAGGAAAAGTAGAAGGCAGCAGGAAAAGAGGAAGACCTAAAACGAGATGGCTGGACTCAATAAAAGAAGCCACGTCCTCTAGCTTGCAGGATCTGAGCAAGTCTGTTAAAAATAGGACATTTTGGAGGTCTTTCATTCATAGGGTCGACTTGCCATAGGTCAAAGACGACTTGACAGCACATAACACACACACACAGTTTAGCCACCAATTTGCTTCTGGGGTCAGTTTGAGGTGCTTCATAGCTCTTCATGGCATGGGGCCAAGATATCTGAAGCACCATTTTCTTTATCCCTACCTGGAGAGCAAGTCCTACTGACCATCCTTTCTAGCTGCAAGGTCAGACCTGTAATAACAGGGCCTTTTGGGTAGTAGCCCCTTTTCTTTAGAATAACCTCACTGAAGAGGTTATGTTTGGAAGCTCATATTCCTCCTAACTTCTGATAAAAGCTACCCAATGCTTTCATTTCACTGGATTTTTAGCGAAGAAATGTTGTTGTTCCAATCACGACCATCCATTGTATATTTATTTGTATTTATGGTTCTTTTGAATGCTTTATGCAGGAATTGATTCCCCCGCCCCTTGCTTTGTGAAACTTCTTCATGTGCAGCTGAAGTGGTTTATGTTGTTTTTTAAAAAATAATTTTTAAAAAAGGATTTATTTTTTGTCTACCGCTGTGGCTCATGGAAAGGCATCTCTCTTCTCCATGAATGCCCGAAGTCCTGTTCAAAAACAGCCTCTGCAGCTGAAATTCAATATGAAGTGCTGTTTATGGGTGTTAATGTTCAAGGGCTCAGTAGAAATCTTCATGAATCCAACCACACTCTTGGCTGTTCCTGGGGAAGAATCTTTTCTTGGAAAAGCACAACTTTCAAGTGTCAACTGTTAAAACACTGGGCCTGTCATACCTACCAAGTCCTAAACAGACACGTACCCTTCCTGATATGATACCTCTCTCTCTCTCTCTCTTTCTCTCTCTCTGCCTCCCCCTTTCTCTCTCCACTCCCCATCCACCATCTCTTCTTCTTTGTTTAAAGTACGCTGACCACACTGTGACCTCTTCTAACCTCTCGGTCGAAAATTACAACCAGCCACACAAACAAGCAGCCCAGGGTCAGAAAGAGCAAAGTCTGCTAAAAGTTAGTAATCATACATTAATTCCCTGACATAATTAATCAAAACTAAGCGCTGTTATCTAGCCCCGGAACCTTTAACCTGTTACAAAGGAGTCAATTAGCTAACCACTTGAGCCTGGGAGTTTGGTACAAATAGCTTATGCCTCTCTCATCTAGGACACCCTAAGTAGAGAAAAATGCCTTTGAAGTCCCCAATCTACCAGATTGAGATATAATTTCATCCATCAAGTTAAAAGACTGCTCTCCTTTAAAAGGGGGGGGGCACCATGTGTGCCTGTATATATCTGTCATCCCACTACATTTGGCGGGTGACTGAAAACCCATTTGTTACCTTCTTTTTGGCAGGATGGAGTGGGCTGAAGTAGGTCCTACCTGTCAAAAGCACCAAAAGTTTATCAAACGGAGGGCTGAGAGGCATGATTTGTGGAAGAACCAGCCTTGGTCCGCTAAAGGAGCCAGTAAATCTCTGCTTTGTTATGCCGATAAGATGATAATACTTCAATTCCAGGGCTTAATGATGCATGCCGCTTTCATTTTGGTATGTGTATAATTATATATCCAGCATATGCGACAATTCATATCGAATTATAGACCGAGGGGCCCCGCGGATCGCCAAGTTCAAGCTCCTTGAAACCAAAGGCACGGAACTCTCCAGGGGCTTGTCTAATCTTGTTTAATATGTATGGAAACAAACACACAGGGGTGTATGTATATTAAATGTGTTTATTTATTGCACAGGGCGGAGGAGTTTTTTGAGGGAAATGATCCCACTGAAGGCTGTCGGCAATACACTCAATCAGCCGAGTGAATCTCGGGGGGATTGGTGATGGTACCAAGACCCTCAAATGGAATTTGCTCCCAACTATTTATTTATATTTATTTTTTTGGCACTGCATTTCATTTACTACTCTGCGCCAATGATGTGTTTGGCCGGCCTGCACAGCCTTGCTCGTGAAGAGTCTCTTATGTCCATCAGAGGAACTCCCAATGAATGACATCTGGCACTGAATCTTAAGGGATAAGAATTTGCTTTGGATCTTGAAATGTGGCCATCTGGGAGCACAACTGAACAGTGCAAGAAACTCATTTAGTTTATTTATTTATTTATCTGACTAGTTAGACTCCACCTTTCCTCTTGTCTCAAGGTGATTTTTAACTATGTGCTTGCCTTACAAAGCAAATGCAGACGAGGGGAGCATTTGGTGTAGTGGTTAAGAGTGGCAGGACTCTAATTTGGAGAGCTGGGTTTGATTCTCCACTCCTCTGCTTGAAGTAGGGTTGCCAGCATCAAGTTGGGAAATTCCTGGAGATCTCAAGGGTGAAACCTGGAGAAACCTGGAGAAAATGTTTGGGGAGGGAAAGGACCTTGGCATGGCATAATTCCATAGAGTCCACCCCCCAAAGTAGCCGTTTTCTCCGGGTGAACTGATCTCTGAGGCCTGGAGATCAGTTGTAATTCTGGGAGATCTCCAGCCACTACCAGGAGGCTGGCAACCCTAGCTTGAAGCCAGTCAGTGACCTTGGGTTAGTCGCAGCTCTCTCAGGGCTCTCTCAGCCCCACCCTCCTCACAAGGTGAATGTTGTGAGGATAATAACAACATACTTTGTAAACTGCTCTGAGTGGGCATTAAGTTGTCCTGAAGGGCGGTATATAAATCGAATGTTGTATCTTGTAGTTGGCTCCAATTCCTGCAGCAGCCATTTTGTAGTTGCACCAACCACCCTGTGTCAAAATTCCAAAGGTGCCCATAGACTCAAAATGGTTAGGGCCCCCTAGATTAGAGTATCAGACAAAGATCTGGAAGAACTGAGTTTGAATCCCTGCTCTGCTATGGAAGCTTGCTGGGTGAGTTTGGGCCAGTCGCACACACTCATCCTAACCCACCTCACATGGTTGTAGTGAAGATGAAATGGAGGAGGGGAGAATGATGTTGGGACCCCACTGGATGGAAAGTGGAATATAAATATTTAAATACATTTTAAAATTGGAGGGGGACACCAGGCATAAATATGGGGAGGATGGATGGGTATAATTTACTGATGGTGGAACTCCAGAGGATAATTTGTTCGAGCAGCAGGTCCATTGCTATATTATCTATTTCTGTCCTTTCAGGATTGTATATACTGGATTTGATTGTATGTATGGACCAATGTTACAAATTCATACCGGACCCAAATAAATCATGATTGGGCCCTGGGAAATAATTTGAGAGGGGGACATTTGTAGTATGGAACTGGTTAAAGTAAGCTTTCCCCCCCCACACACACACACCTAAAAACACCCCCTACAAATCCACCTCTTTGCCCCGGCATTTCACACTACCTCAGCAAATGTATTCTTTGGTAACTTGTGTTTGGAAGGTTGCATAGAAGAGCAGTGCTAGAGAAGCATTTGCAGGGACTGTTGCTTTAGGACTTCTAGGTCCCTTGATGGGGGTAGGAGATCCTCTGCTCCCACTCTCTGACCCCCACCCCACTTACCTGGCTGGAGGAGGGAAATGTGGAGGAAGAGGCCTCTCAGGCACGATCCTGGGGTGGCAGGATGACATCTTGGGAGTGACGTCTTTGTGCCACGTCAAGAGTGCTTCTGCAGTTAGAACCAGGCCTGCGTGATGACATCACTTCCCGGCAGTGACATCATTGTGCAGGCATGGGAGCATGCACACCTTGCGCTTATGTGAGAAGAAAAAACCCATAAGTGCTGTCCCCCCTTACTGGGAAGGTAAGGGGGCCTGATGACCCTATTGTTGGCAGATATGGGAGGGCATGCCTTCTTCCTGCTTTCTGACATCTTCTGTAACAGGAGTTCCTAACATGGTGCCTGTGGGCAAAATTGTGCCCTCTGACACCATTCCTGGTACCAGCACAGTGTTCTTAGAAAGTGGGTGGGGCCAGGTGAGACCTTTGCAAATTATGGCTTCTGATTGGCCACTGGAATATTGATTGGCTGTGCTGATTTTTTAAAACATTGCTTTGGCAGGTTTATTTATTTCCTCTTCACCTCCTAGAAGAGGAGGTGAAACTGACAGAGCCTTCCAGAGGCCAAGAGAAAATGAACAAATCCTCTGAGGAGTGATCTTTGCTGGCTCTGTAGAGAGGGGAAATTGACGAAGCCTTCCGATATGTCTTTTAAAACTCAGCTTCCTGGCTAACATTGTGACTCCCTTTACGTGAGCATCATGTAATGTGTCTCTTGTAGTTTAGCTCTCAGAAATGTTGGGGACCCCTGTTTTACAAATTCTCCATCTAACCTGAATTTGTATGCACTAGGCAAAGTTAGCCTTTGGAATCCAGTTTTGCCACACTTATTCCTCTTTAACTTGTGCTAGTGGTCTTTTAATACATCATTATCTGATGAGCTATTGGCTGGGATCACCCATGTGACTAAGGAAAAGATGTAGCCTTTTACATGGAGCCCACTAGTGTAGTTAGGGTTTCCAGTCCCCCACTGGGGTGAGGGATCCCCTGCTCCCACCCTCCATCTCCCACCCCCACTTACTTGGGGGCAGGGGAAAAGGTGGGGGGACGTGCCTCCCCGGGTGCGCTCCCAAGTGGAGCATTCCTGTGCACTGCAGTGGGCTGATTTGGGCCCCAAACAGTCCATTTGGGGCTTGAATTGGCCCACTGTGAAGTTCAGGAGCTTTCCTGAGCCCTCCCGATAGCACTCTCGCACTCCGCAGTGGGCCAAATCAGGCCCATTTGGGGCTGAAATTGGCCCACTGCCAAGTGCAGGAGCACTTTAGGGCCCATTGCACCACCCCGGCAGCACTGCCACGCTCCGCAGCAGGCCAATTTCAACCCCAAACAGGCCAAAATCAGTCTGCTGTGGAACGTGGGAGTGCTCCCCGGGTGGCACAAGGCCTGTGCAATGACATCACTTCCCATAAACTGGGATGAAGTCACTACTAAAAAGGTGAGTGCCAGATTTCCCACCTCCCACCTGGAGGGTAAAGAGACCTGGTATTGTAACCCTAATTGTATTAGTTATAATGTTGAACTCAGAATCCTGGGTTCAAATCCGAACTCTGTCATGTAGCTTGCTGCGGTCTATTAGCCAGCCCCTATCTCAGCTTAACCTAACAACGTTATTGTGAAGGTAAAATGATGGCCCAAATATAACACTAATCACTATATCACATGGTAAATAACCTCCAATATGGATTTTTTAAAGGCAGAGTCAAGGACTTGTGTATCATCTTACATTTCACAACATAAAATCGAACCCTCAGGGTACCAGACGGTACCAGAACTAGAAATCCCAAAGTACACATGGAAAAGACACGTGCGATTTTGGAAATGGGAAAAAAAGTTATGATTTATCACCTGGCTGTTGGACCAAAGGCTTATGAGTTCCTGGTGTCTGAATGATTGTGACACTTTTAAAGTATATTCTCCTATTACCGCTCACTCATTGCCACAGTCCATATTGTGATGTGATAGATATTTTAAATGCAGTTCTACTTATTTATATTTATTCCAAGCTTAGTGACAGGCAAAAAGCTTCTACAAATCATCACAATTTCCTCCTCCCCCTCCCAACCCCCCCCCCACAACTATTCAGGCCAAAGATTTATTCCTTGCATTGTCGATGTGCATGATGTTGGGTGTTAGGAAGACGGATTCTCACCTGGAGAACTGTTACTTAGGCACATTTAATTAATATAACGCACAGGCACAGAAAACGCACAAAAAAACTGGAAACATTGTTTGTTAAGAAGGGGGTCCTTTGGAAACTGACACAGGTATGAACCACTGAAGAAAAACAGGGCTGCGCGAAGCTGAAGTTGGTTCCCAGTTCCCAGTTCCTTATTTGCAGTTCCTAGTTCCTTATTCACAGAGCAAAACACAAATATTGGGGGAATTTTATTTTGGGGTAGGAGACATTCTCTGGACTTGTATGATTTGGGGTGATCCAAAGATTTGGAGGGGGTGCAGCTACCCCCTTTTTTGCTTATTGATTTGTTCTGGGGGCACCCTACTTTGAAGCTGTTAACTCAAGAACTGGGCTTTGTAGGATGACCCAGTATAGGTCCACTGAGAGGGCAGAGTCCGCTGGATATGGAGGTGTTTACATGCTAGGAATTGCAAATAAGGAACTGGGAACTGGGAACCAACTTCAGCTTCGTGCTGAACGAGACATTGGTTTCCCAGTCTGGCATCTAAGGCTGCGACTGTAATCACACTATTCTGGAATTACGTTCCGTTGTGTAACATCGGACTTACTTCAAAGTAGACCTCCCTGAGTAGGCTTGCTTCTATACCACCCTAAGGTGGGTCTGACTAGTCAAACCATGTGTTTCCCATTGTGCCTGTGGAGAACAGGCTTTCTCTCCACAAGTTTCTCTTAAAATTCACTGTGTTTCGCCTACCTAGGAGGGTTGTTGTAATAAAGCACTGTCGAGGCTACTAAGACTCCAGGAATAAGCTAACAGTCTGTACTCTGACATCCACCTTAGGGCAGTCAATCTGAGAGGCATACAAGTGGGCTCTTCCAATATAAGATAAAAGGAGGGAGAGATCTCACTTCTTCAGTGGAGGTAGGGACCAAATGATAGTTAGGTCACTTTCCCCTTTCAAACAGGAAGAAAAGAATGGTCATCCCAACTAAAAGGAAGATGCAGGTAATAAATTATCTGGGCCTAAATGGGAAGCTCTCTCTTTCCAGGTTCCATTGAGTTGTTCTCATCTCTGGACTTATGCTGGCTGTCAATCATGAATAATAACAACAACAACAATAGTCATATTTGATTTATATACTTCCCTTCAGGACAACTTAACACCCACTCAGTGTGGTTTACAAAGTATGTTATTATTATCCCTACAACAATCACCCTGTGAGGTAGGTGGAGCTGAGAGAGCTGTGACTGACCCAAGGTCACCCAGCTGGATTCAAGTGGAGGAGGGGGGAATCAAACTCCCATGAAGGACTCACATAAACTCCATTTTGACTATATGTAGCCACACAATGGGAAGAAGCCCAAATCTCAAACTCAAGGTAAAATAAGTTCTCTGAGGTCTTGTGCCTCGAAGAATTAAGCATCTGTTCCTTTAATTACATTGGTTAGGGATAAGTCTGTACTGGTTGGTCACATTATTTTCTATCTTTTGCTCAGTTCTGCTGTCTATAAATACTATGGAGTGTGCACATGATTCTTTTACTAAACCTTTATAACTTGAACACTGGAAGTACCCGGCCACCATCATATCCTACTTGCAACCACTTTAAAAATGGTGAAGTATGGGAAGGAAGGGATTTTACTCCTTCATCCCCCAAAAGTGAGTGTCTGTTTGCTCACTTGGCTAAGGTTGTGAACACAGTAAGGAGGGAGAGCCAGCACATGTTTTTGGAGACAGAGAGGGCTAGGGTTCCTCTCTACCAGTTCAGTGGGTGGTGGCAGTGGCTGAAGAAAGGGTTAATCTGGCAGAAGAGGGAAGTAGGAGTGTCTCCAAGTAGTAACTTGGGGTGGTCTGACTGAAGCTAAGCTGTGTCTATGCCAGAATATACTTTAAAACAAGAGCTTCTCCCTGAAATGTTGAAGAGTTACTATTAGAGATGGGCATGAACCGGAAAAAAAACAAACCATGTGGTTCGTGGTTTGTCAACCACGAACTTTCACAAACCTGCCCCTGGTTTGTGAACCAGTTCGTGTGGTTCGTGAAAACGTCACTTCCGGGTCAGAAAATCGTCTCTTCTGGGTCAGTAGAAGGTCTCTTCTGGGCCAGCAGAATTTCACTTTCAGGTCAGCAGAAGGTCTGCAAGAAGTCCATCCCTTGCTGCCTAGGAAACTGATTGATTGGCACCAGGCTGTCTGCCATGACGAACCAAAAAATGAATGAAATGAACCAGCCTAAAAGTTCGTAGCGGTTCGTCAGAAATGGGATCTGATGAACCGTGGTTTGCGAACCACGAACTGGCCTGGTTCATGCTTAATTTTGGTTTGTATTTCGGTTCGCGCCCATCTCTGGTTACTATTAGAGTTACACATGACCTCATTCCATGCCATTTTTAAGTTGTCTCCACCTCCTTTAGCAGACATTTTGTGGTTGTGCCCACCACCTTGTGCCAGAATTCTAAAAGGTGCCCGGAGGCTGAACAAGGTTGAGGACCCCTGCCAGTTTAGAGCTCCAGTGGAGAAACTTACAACCCTTGTTAGAAGGTGGTGAAAATTCTTCAAACGCCTTTCCCTCTTCTACAATAAACCCTGACTTTAAAGGGTAAGTCCACTGCTAGAGAAATATGAAACCAAAGCCACCCTCTTTGTATATTTTCCAAAGATGGGGGTATCTTTGCTAAGAAAGTACCGATTGCAATGAAATCCAAAGCAGAGCAAACTAAGTTTGTAAAGACCCTACCAGGAATAAAAGATACCCCCACTATCAAATCTGCAATCACATGGTAATCAAATAACAAGGCAATCTTTTGCTTCCTAAAAGTTCTCTCCCTTTCAAACTTCATCACTACAAAGGAACTTCACACCCTAAGACAAGATCTCTTTTGTATAAGGACAGGTTGAAAAGAAGAGAGTGGCATATCAGAAGAAAATTTGCAGTAAAGGAAATCTAAAATTATACATATTCTCAAGGAAGATACAGATCTAGGCCAGATGAAGATTGCTCACTCCAAAATACTCTCTGGATCTGCTCTAGTGTACCCTTTGGAGGTATTTATTACTAACTAGAAAAGGATGAGTGATATTTGAAAATTAAAAGATTAAAAGGAAGTTCATCCCTAATCAGAGTCAAAACTTATTTGACCCAGTTTGATTAATTATAGGTTGGGGGTGGGATTGGGGTTCAACATCCTTCAGAATTAAAGAGTATGAAAGAAGTGAACTTTGTTCAGGAGTTCTTAAGAAGTAATTGTACATGACGCTCCCCTCCCCAGGTGTACACCAAAGGGCCTAATTCAGTCTAATGCTAGAACTCACAGTCACAACTGATGAGTTCCCAGCTTGTAACTGGTAGGATTACCAGGCTTCCCACTATGGTGGTAGGAATTAAAAAAAACCCAGCAACATCACTGAAGTTGCTACATTTTTATCATAGAGTTTGCAACAATTCCTAGAGCTACCCTTTGTAACTTTTGAGTTTTAACTGGAAGGGAGATGGTGATTTTTGTGAAGATGCCAAAATTGCACAAATCCAGCCCTCTCATCCTTCACCTGGTAAGCAGAATGTGAGCCGAACTAGCAGGTGTTTGAGTATCCACAGATAGAAGTTGGCATATTAGCAGGAAGGGAAGGGAGGTGTGACTTTTTTGCCAGTTGTGCAACATCTTTGCCGAGGATTACTATTTTCTTTCCTCTTTCAGGTACCATAAGAAGTTTGGGCACGGGCTAAAGGGAACACCTCTCATCCTTCAGTCCACCATCTCTGTCTCCTCCTGCATCCCATTTTATCCTGCTGCTACAGACTAACACGGCTATCCCTCGGTGAATTCACCCATTGATCACATTCGTTATGAAGTTCCCAGCACCTCTGCTCTTTGCCCATCTGCTTACACCCACAATATTTACACAACTTCTGCCACGTGAGTGCAGGCAAGATGGGACTCATCATCTATGAACTCGAGAAGCCATCAAGGGCTCACGGATCCCACCACAAGGAAGAAAAGGAGCTCCGTCATAAAGGTCTTTTCATATACAGCAGCAAATAGCAGGTGGATTCAGGAATTGGGATGCATTTCTTTTCTTCGGAAGAAGTAGTTCTCAGTGTGTTCTTTCAGGATGTAACAATACCAGTGTGAACTAAACGGTAAGATTGCTCCAGGTGTGTGCTGAGCAGAAGGGGGTGGGAGAAGTAAAGCCTATCAAATAATTCCCCCCTGGGATTGGTGCCCATTGAGATCAGCAGAGTTTCCTTCCCTGCCTTTCTCTATTCTTCCCAGCAGCTTCTGAACCCACATTTACTTTCCCACATCAGGCACTGATCCCTGCTGACAGAGGTGGCAGAATGTGTAATGGAAAGACCGCTCAACTGGAACACCTGGGCCAGTTCACAGCCATTGTCCTTTCAATGGCAGCAAGAAATACTTTTAGGTGTTATGGTATCCCTTAGACCAAATTACATCCTTCACCCCCCACCCGCCCAGTCCATTGTCACCCTCTGGGCATATTCCCCAAGCTTCTTCTTTTGCTAGTGAAGCAGGGCATCAAGAAGACATCCTTCTTCAAGGACTTTGTATGATGTCCTTTCCTGCTTTTTTCAGACTTAGGCTAGATATAGCATATTTAGGCTGGTAGTAGAATCCTAAGGTGGTAGACTTTACCACTGTTTTGACTGCATGACTGCAAAGGCAAATAACCTGGAATGCTCCTGCTCTCCTATGTCAAAAACACATATGCTCAAGCAGTCTCCGTGTAAGAAGAAAGAACTCTAGAAAGAAAGGTTGCAGCCCAGCCATCTCCCTTCTGCACTAGTTTTCTACTTGCAGGGAGCTATAGATGAGGGAATTACATAAGGGTGGCATTCCAAAACGTGATCACCCCACCTGTTGGCTGAAGTGGTACAGATAGGGTTGTCAGCTTCCCTTACCTTGAAAGTGGGAGACTCAGGATTGCTAGACAGGCAGAAGGGATCTTGGTCCCATGTGCATTTGTGAAGCATGCATGTGTTCTCCAGAGACTTCAAGGACATCACTTCCAGTAGAAAACTAGCATTTTTTGTTATTTGGGGACAAATTTGGTCCCACTGTGAACCTATAGCATCTGATTTTCTACTGGAAGGGTCTCATTGTGGCCTCCAGAGTATGCATGCCATTTCACCGCATGTCCCAGTGGCTCCCAGCCTGCTTCTCCCTCCTTTTCCCCGCAGTCCAGACGAATGGGTCCAGGAGGCAAAAGGCAGTGAGAAGGGAACAAGAGGGGAGTTGGCATGTTAGATCCAGTCCTTTCTGCCATCTTGTTCTGCTGCATCCTCAGAGGTTGCCCTGTGCACCGAGGTGAGAGAGGTAAAGGTTGTAGAGGTGTTTGGAAGACACGGTAACCTTTGAAAGGGATTTTAGGGGAGGCAAATTTGCAGTGAATTTTTGCTATGCACGTAGAAACCTCAGCTTTGTTCTTACAGCCATATCTATCTTTTGTTCCTCTTCTTTCCTAGAACCAGAGGTGTTTGTCCTAGCTTTTAGATTTAGTCTTCCCATAAGTCCTAGCTATCCACTCCGACACCTGTCAGGAGGACATGCAAGGAGATTCTTTTCACATGCACACAAATCACACATTCAGAATTGCCATTCCCTCCACCATATTCATGTGCATCAGTACAGGCAATGGAGAGGGGAAACATAAATCAGGTTGGGTTTGGCCCACGGATGGCCTGTTCCTCATTTTTGGCCCAGTTGATCTCCACCATGAATTTAATCTAGGTGGTTTTACAGAAGATGCTATTCCCACAGCCTTAATTTCCCTCCTATCTCTGCAGCAATAAAACTGGCCTATCTTCCAAGACAGTCATAAGATTACAGAGGTACTATATGTGAAGGGCTTTATAACTTTGAAACGCACTGTCCTAGTGAGTTTATGGGTGAGTTAAGATTTGAATCAAGGACTTACTGCTTACACTTTTGCCTATGCAATCCACCAGCAACACATGCAATAACCCTTTGCTGTTGCTATTCCCCCACAAAGGTCTCTCCTTTGGTTCTAATACCCTTCAGACACTTTTATTGATCTTTTCTTCCCTTCCACTCCACCTCAAGCTCCAACATGCTAATCGTACTTCTATAGCAAAACAATCCCATTATCATGTTAATTAGTGGGAGGGTTGTTGGAGTTTTCCGGTTCATTACTTGCTAATTTCAAGATAAATGAATCCACAGGTTGCTAAGAAAATAAGGTCACCTATTGAGTATTCGTAAACATGTTTGTAAACACAAAGAGGGAAAGAGAATGGGAGCCATGTAGGGCCTGGAGATGATGGGCTTTGGGTGGGAAACCATTTGGTTTGCGGAGTTGGGATGTCTCTAATATGACCCCCTGCCCCAGATTATTCCTAATGGACAGCCAAATACATCCCCTCCACTGAGCTCCCCTCTTGGGAACATGCAAAGCATATTTTTGCTTACACTTTGATGTTTCTACTTGTTTGGTTGTGGCTTCCTGTTGTGGAACGAGCCAGTATCAAGGAATGCTGGAAATGGGATAGAATAAGTAGAACGTGTGATACCATGTGAGTGAGTAATACAAAAAATACGATTGCAAGTACTCTTGGGCCGTTTCCACACATCCTTAAAGGGATGACACACCAAACACTGGCAGCTTTCCCCCTTGACTCCAGACGTCTCCATTTTCAAAACGGTTGCAGGCTGATTGGCTTCCATTTTTTCAGCATCTTTTTGGGGACCACAGGAAAGTGCATTCCCAGAAAAGGCATCAAAAAAAGAAAGCCAAACAGCCTGCAATCATTTTGAAAACGGAGACATCTGGAGTTAAGGGGAAAATCCACCGGTGTGTTCAGTGAGTGGGCTGTCCCTTTAAGGACATGGGGAAATGGCCTTGGTCTTGTAGTCTCACCCTTCTCTTTTGGCCCTATCCATTTGGCCCCATCTTCAAACTTTCTTTCAAGACACACCAGTGAAGGAATATTCAGAAATGAACCAAAACAGGGTGAGGTGGCTCACTTTCTTAACAAAGCTTTTTTGCTTACTGTGAAAAAGCAACCTAGTTTTCTGCAAGGTTTTAGGAACAAGAAAATGAGTGAAAATGATTGCCCCCTTTAAGCAGTGACCGCCATTTTAAGAGAGGGGAAGGGATTGCTGTTTTGCAGCAACACACAATTTTCTTGCTCCCTGGGGAAGTCCCCTGCTTCTGAAAGAGTGTGGTGCCTCTGGTAACATCACTACAAAGGAAAACAACCCCTCCAGTGAACATTCTGTGCAGTCCATGTAATATAGTCAATTTAAAGTGCCTCTACACATATGCAGAGTATCTTTTTCTCCCCACTGAATCACTGCAGCTCTTCTTTATACACTCGTTGAGATGAACAAATGTTTCTTATTTTGCAGGTTTTCATTTTTTGCATCTTTTAGCTGTTGCATTTGTTACCTACATCAGTTCGATGATCCTTTAAGCATACAAGGTACATGTAACGTATAATGCTGATTTATTGAGACACAGTGAATATTGAAAATGTTTAAGTTTGCCAGGAAAAAAAAAAAAGAGGAGAGGAAACCAGAAATGTCGTGTCAGTAAAAAAACCCCATGAATTTGATTTGCTTCTGTAAAATCAAAACTGGGCATTTCAGGCCAAACAATCTAGGAGAAGGAATTCAAAATCCTCTCTACATCCTTAAGGCCCAAGCCGACATCAGCCTAGTAGTTCCATCATGACCAGCATCGGGTGGGGACCTCTGCTGCTGACTCCCTCCTCACACATCTCCTCTGATTCCTGCACTCACACCTTTCTACTGCCTGCTTGCCCGTGCTTTGTCACCCCTGCTTCCAGCTGCATGCGCTAGCCTGTTGCTGCTGGAGATGAGCACGAGGGTGGTGTACACAGCATCAGCATTCCTGGTGGCATGGCACTCCTAGCTGAACCCAGCACCATCAGAAGGCAGTGTGAGCAGCTGTGGCTGTAAGTGATGGGAGAGCTTGTTGAGTAGACAAAAGAAGGACACACAGGCAGGTGGGAGCTCGTGGATGTGAGGGCAAGAAAGGGAGTGGGCCTGGGGGGGCTGACCACTCACTCAAACTTGGAACTGGTCCTGAGTTCCATGAATGAGCTTCAGACCAAGGTACAAGAAGAGGACAGGTTAAGCTTTCTCCCCGCTCTGTTTTCCAAACTTTCTCTGCAAAGCTGCTGTTTTTGCCACTAGTGAAAGCACCAGTTCCTTATTCACATCTGGATCAAGAGCTGTATACAATCCTCCAAAGTGGGTTAGATTGACATCCGGAGTTGTTGATCAATGCACTTGCTGGCCAAATGGGGATTCGCACTCAGTACTCCCCCATCCAGATCTAATATTCTGCTGACCATTTTTTTCCTCATTTTACTTATTTTTTAAAAAAGTTCTACCCTACCTTTCTGCTCTCATGAGGCCAACCAAAATGACTACCAAATTAAATGACTACCATACATAATAAAAATCACATCTTAAAAACCATTAAAACCCACAAAATACACATCATAAAAACAAGTAAAATCAGAGCCATACCAGGTCTAGGATCAACTTGGCTGTCACCGACCCCACCACAAATCAACAATGATGCTTTAGATGTCTGTTAGTTTAGGAGGGGGGGGGGGTTAGACTTCAATGTAGTTGGGAAATATTTCAGGAAAGAAAGTTGCCCCCTTTGTAGGAGACCTTCCTTCACTGCTGTTTCCTTCATACAACAACAAATGAAATTTCCTTTGGCAGGTCTTTTTTCACATCCATACTCACTTGGGTTTGCCTAGATCTCAGAATTTGTCAAAGTTTCAGGGAAACTACCTCCTTTCAGTTGAGAGCCAATGGGATGGATTCTTCTCCATGGGGTCTGTTCCCTAGCTTAGGCCCACATTTTACATCTTAAAATTCCTCTGTCCCAGACTCTTGATATCCTGATTTATTTTATTTTGTCTCTTCAAGGATTGGAACTGCAAGACAGGCATAATCAATCATGTGGGAAAGAGGGTAATAATTCTGCACTAGAGATAAATAAGAAGGAGAAACTTGAAATCTCTTCTTCAAAAGAGCAGCTTCTGCTACTCCAATCGGTTCCCAGGCTCCACCCACTCAAGGTCAGAACCTCATGAGATCGGGAAACTTTATGCTCAAGAATGTTGCAGCAGGCTTTGTTATGTTCATGTGTTCAAACTCTACAGAAAGACAAGGCACTAATAATTTGTTCCAGAGTTTCCCTAATCTTATTGATCAATAAGAAGGGGCAGAGCTCTGAATTTTAATGAGATTTTGCATTTGGAAAGGGGTGTTAGAAGAATAGTCTTCTATCTTATGAGAGGTCCTGATATAAAAGTTTTTTCTCTGCATTCTGAGGGCCAGACTACAAGTGATGGATGACACAGGTTGGACACTTGTCAGCTTCCCTCAAGTTTTGATGGGAAATGTAGGCAGCTTGGCAGAATGTTGGACGAGTGACAGTTGAAAAGTCCATTGGACAGCAAGCTGCAAGAGCCAAGCTGCAAGACCGGGATGCCTACATTTCCCATCAAAACTTGAGGCAAGCTGACAAGTGTCCAACCTGTGTCATTCGTCACTTGTAGCTTGGTCCTGAGTTTCTCTACACGAGACATCTGATATGTGAAGAACTCATGTCAGGAGATGCTATGGTAGCCAGGAAAGGTAGCTTTGCTATACACTGGAGCTATGTGAAGGAGCTGTGAAATGCCAGAAAGGAAACTTCAGCCCATTATAACCTCTCCAGGTCCAAGCCTGGCTCTGGAAGGCAGCTCCAACCACATTTTCATTCCTCACTGCCCTCTGGTTGCAATCCCAAACACAGTTTTAGACTGGAGAGGTGAAAATGACAGAGCCTTCTAAGAGCCTTCTAAGAGTCAAAGATGAAATTAATAAACGCTCTGAGCAGCCATCTCCACAGCCTCCATCTTTTTAAACTACACTTCCCGGCTAATGTTGCATCTTCCTACACTTGATGAGCAAGTACCAAGGCACCTCATGTAGAGAGACTCTATGCTGAAAAGCCAGAGATCCAAGTAGATAAATGGGGTTGCCAGGCAAACCATGGCGGCCAGAGGCAGGGATGGGAATAGGGTTAATGGTGTGTGTGTGTGACATCAGCAATGTCACTGAAGTTGCTATGTCACTTCTAGTAAAACCCGGAAGTGGCAAAGGGTAGCTCTAGGAATCACCAGAACTTTATGGTAAAACTCACCAGGAACTCTATGAGCTTGGTAGTCCATAGATGGCAAATGGGGTATTGTTACTTCATGAGCAGGCATTCCAAAAATCATCTCTTCAAAGATTTTTCTCCCACCCCCTACCATTATGTCTAGATTAGAGCACTCTTTTGGGTCATCCTTGATAGCTAACAGATTGGCATCTGAAAGGCTGAATTCCTTCTCCCTCCTTCCCCCTCTCTCTTTTTTTAATTAAGATAATAAATTGGTCTTAAATTATCCCTGAAATCAGACCAGTGTTGATTACAATGGGTCTCATGCTGTGACAGCTCGAAATGATGTTATTTTTATTCCTTTTCAACGAGATCTTAATCTCTCCCTGTATGTAAACAAATTGTCACAGTAACCTTGCTCTTTAATCTCCCACTGGAAGACCTCTGGAGCATCAGAAGATAACAGATCACACCAAGATTTCATCTGCTCCCAGGCTTTTACAGATATGCCCCATTCTTTCCTTCCTTCCTCCCTCTCTCCACCCCATAGGCCTTTAAATCTTGAAGGAGAATGATGTAGGCACATTTTTATATGTTGTTGCTTCTCCCTAAATCTGTTGGTGTTCTTATTATTAATGGAACTAGTGAAAGATCCCTGAAGTTTGAAGAGAAGGCCTCAGTGCCTGGGAACTCTGTCCCCTTGCTGAGATAGGGATTATGCTGCTACTTGGTGGGACACACTGTTTCTGGGAGAGTGGACAAATTTATCCCTACCTCAATGCTGCATCCCGTTACACTGTTTTGTTCCCACCCCATACGGCTACACATTCGGGAGTAAGGATGCTCCAAGACCTGCCAGGTTGCTTCATGTTCTGCTTTCCAGAGCATGCTGCAGTTTGGTTGTTAGCAAGCAGTTTGAACCTGTTCAGTGGGTTAATTTCAATGTGTTCATACACTACAAAATTTCACACATAGGCCCCAAAATGGTTGTTCGCCAACCTCTCCAAGTGGAGTCTGAAGAAACCCTGGAATTACAACTGATTTCCAGTTGACAGAGATCAGTTCCTGTGCAAAGAAAGGCTAATTTGGAGAGTGGAATCTATAGTATTATACCCCACTGAGGTCCCTCCCCTCCCCCAAACTTGCCCTTCCCACTCTTTACCCTAAATATCCAGAGCTGGCAACCACAGTTGTCATTGGGTGTTGTTTGACATCCAACTTTTTAAAAAGTGAGTAAATCTGTCAGTCAGCCAGCCAGTGATTATGAAAAGCCAAAAATGAAGTGGTGCAGTACTAAAAATGCCAAAGGGAGCAGCAGAGAGCCCACTGCAACTTATTAGTAAACTGGGAAGACTAAAAAATAAACAGGAGAGCAAACTCACAGTTGTGTCCCTTATATAGCCTTACATATTAATAAAAAGTGCATAGATAGGAAAGGATCCAAATTCTGACATCTCTATTATAGTAACAGTCTAAACCTTGGTTTCATAACACTCTCATGCAATCATTCAAGGTAAGATACAAAGCAAATACCAAAAAATAGCAATTGTATCTCATATGTCCTTTGTTTTGTATCTTTCAGATGAAAACAACAAGGTCACTCCATAGCCTTGCCACTCATCGTGCCACTTCGACAAGATGCCGACTTCCTTTCCTTGTTTTGCAAAGCTTCCTCACGGTGGCAAAGCAGATGTTCTACCACTGAGCCATGTTCCCACGCTGAGAAGGCCATGAAGGTTGATATTGAGTCCATGGAAGTTGATACTGGAATCAAAACTTGGTAGTCTTTGAGATGGTCACAGTACTATTGTTTATTTTGTACTATGAAACTCCTCTCAAGATCAAAAAATTGTCACTCCCTAACTTATGAAGTAGATCCAGAGGAGTTAGCCATGTTAGTCTGTAGTAGCAAAATCAAAAAGAGTCCAGTAGCACCTTTAAGACTAACCAATTTTATTGTAGCATAAGCTTTCGAGAATCAAGTTCTCTTCATCAGTTTGGAACATGCATCTGACAAAGAGAACTTGATTCTCGGAAGCTTATGCTACAATAAAATTGGTTAGTCTTAAAGGTGCTACTGGACTCTTTTTGATTTAACTTATGAAGATCAGTCTCATACCAATAGATGTGGCTGCTGTCCAGCAAAATGCTATCACCCTTGCCATCATACCTTTCCCGTTTAAAATCTATGGTTCATCTGTAATTTTTTAAAATAAAAACAAAAGCACAAAGGACCCGGAGAATGCCACCCAATGCCACCATCTACCGACTGGAATTATTCTTCCGAACTGCGATTCCAGAGCAGTCAGTGTGGCTATTTCGTTAAACGAATCTGCACGTGATAGCAAATAACGACGCTTAATAAATTGGAGGGAACGATAATGATTTTCATTTTGGTGATTGAATTGATAAAAGCAAAGACTACTCATTTAATAGCTTCATTAAGGAACTACCTTGGGAGGTTACAGGGAGGGGAAACTCATCTCACTTTTCTCCTGAAGGAAGACGAATTTCCTCTCAAGAGTTTACAGCTTATGACAAGCCAAAATGAAAAGCTTTGAATACAACTTGTACTTCGAATAGGAACCATCATGAAGGAATCTTCAGAATTCTGTGTGGTCCGCCCTGGCACCCCTTTGAGATGCTGGTCTTTTTTCACTGGTTGTTCCGCTATGTCAAGGATACTACATATGAAACAACTAAGACTCTTGCAGATGTTATGTTGGGCTAGGGCTGCCAAGTTCTTGGTGGGTGCAGGGAATTTTCCACCTCAGGTCTTGTTAAATTTAAAAAAAAAATAAGGTCTTGCCTGCTTACAGGAAGTTCTTACTATAGAGTTCTAGAGCCACTGGAAGTAAATGAGGGTAGGCCTAGGAAAATGGTAAAGCCCAGTATTCTTAACATAGTTTCCAGGAAGCTTTAGGAATCACCAGAACTCTATGATAAAACATACTGTAAATAAATGAGAAGCTTCCCCCCCGCCAGCCGTCCCACCAGTTGCCAGACAATGCTTGGCAATCTTGTGTTGAGTAGTCAGATACAATGCCAGCCAAGCACCACCTCAGTTTGATTTAAGCACCTGACAAACAGATTATCAGACACTAACATAGCTCTGGACTACTTAAACAGGCACTGAACAGTGCATTTTCCCCCATAATACAGCATTTATTCAAAACTGATTGAACTGTCTATTTAAACTGTTGCCTGTCGATTGCAGCAGGATGGGATGGGAGGATTAGAACTCAAGTAGTCCCTGTGAATGTGCAGGTATAAAAAGTCTCTTGTATTGCATGGTACTGTTAGGAAGCAAAACATTGAAGCAACCTCCTTAACATGGATGAAAGCACTGACAAACAAATCAACCATCCGCCGAAAAATTGGCTGCCTGATCATGACTGGCGAACAGGTTGCAAGCTGAACCTGTGCATGTTTGAGCCTTCCTCGTTACAGTGATATCAGAGACTCCTCTGAGTAGGAAATGTATTTTGTATTCCTTCAAGTGTAGCACAAATATCCTTATTTCTACAAGAGTGCTGTGAGTGTGAGCAACTGCCCTTTGATTGGTATATAGGTGGAGAAAAAGACCCTCCACTACGCTTCAAAAGATCAGCCTCACATCCTTTTCCATTCTGATGACTTGCAATAAAATAACACACTTTGATTTCTTTTAAAAAGCCCTAGTAGAGCAAGGGTTAGGGGTAATAATGGAAGACAGCAGTAGATTAGGGTAAAATCAGTTGCGGATCCGGTAGTTCATTAGTGTAACTTAGGGTGTACTTTATATGTTAAACATACAATCTGGCAAAAACTGGAGTTTACTGGAATTTTAGGCTCAAATGTGAATCCAGGCCGGACCCTATCTGAATGCACATTAACCAGGGCCTCAATTATTTTAGACCAGAGTTGCACAACTATTGAACCATGTAACATGGCCTACAAATTCTCAACAAATATCCTTGATTTCCACATGCCCAGCAAGGCAGCAGAAACCAAATTCTTAAGCTCCCTGCATTTGTATTTGAGCAGGCTTGAGTCTGGTGTGAGAATGGTTCTGGCTACCTGGCCTTCTAGGTTATATAGGCCTGCTATTACTTACGGCCATACCACCCTAAACACAGCCTGTCTCATCTGATCTCAGATGCTAAGCAGGGTTGGGCCTGGTTAGTACTTGGATGGGAGACCGCCTGGGAATACCGGATGCTGTAGGCCTGCTATTTGGAGGACAAGTGGATTTTGGCTTACTGTAATCAGAAAGGGTACCGTTTCTTAAACTGATTTTATGTCGCCCACATCATCTATATGTTTGGCCATATATTTGTGATATCTCATTATATTTTACCTGGGATTATGTGGGTCTCAGGCATGGTTTGGGACCTTATATCTGCCTCGAAGAAACTGAGTCCCACTTGGAATTTTGCTGGAAGTTAACCTGCCAGTTCACTCCAAGGATATATTGCATCACTGGGGTCATGCTAAATTGATACGGCTCATATAAAACACCATGCACATTGAAGCTGTAATATTTTACATACACTTGAATCTCCTCCTTCCTTTCTTATGCTGCTCTGTAAAAAAATGCCACATCTTTACCATAGAGACTAGGGGAAATCTCTAGAGTGTCACAATGTGAAGGCCATTTTTTCTTACTCCTCTCATTCCAGGCAGGTAAATCGGGTGGATAACTGGGACAAGTAAATGGAACATCTATAGGCATTGCTTGCAGTGTCAAAATAAATATATTCTCACTGTGAGGGGAAAGAAGGTAAAACCGTAATGTAAACTAAAATGCACATTTCAGGATGCTTCCTCTATAGCAAGCTTAAATATGAAGTTCTGTGGTTCTGATAAGACAACTGGAAGAATAACAATGAAGCAGTGGTGGGTGTGAGTGTGTGTGCTACTGTGTATGTGTGCCTGCCTACCATTTTTCCTTTCCAAGAGGAAATCTCAAAGGACTGGCTTAAACCAGAGTTTGTATTGGGGTAATGGAAAATATGACCTCATTAGCACCAAGTTTGTCATTTGTTCCATAACAAAAAAGTAAATTAGAGTATATTAATGCAGTTTGTGTTGTTTTTAATGTGCGCTGAGACACAATAAAACTTTTTTATTGGGGAACTGTGATGACATGTTCACACTCTGGTACTACCACCAGGGCCCTGATAGGGAACACCAATTGGATGGCTCTGTGGAACACTCTAATAATGATGTAATAAAATTTGACTCTCATGTAGTAAAATCTGTTTATGGCAAAGCTGTTTTTTCACAGAATCATGTCGGGAAGAGGGTGGGGGGGTGGGAATCTCTCTAGCTGTATTTTTTTTTAAGTTGGATGAAATTGTTAAGAATCCTGCTTCTTCAGATTGCCTAAAGCCACCTAAAACTTAACTCCAGCTTTGCTAACATACACTCCAAAATTATGCAAATAGCTCACCATTTGGCTCATTTGAGGAAAGTGGGATGGGGACACAGCTCCCCCCCCAACCCCCGTTGTGGTCCATCAATAGGGTTGGCAGCCTCCATGTATTATAGGGTTGCCAGCTTCAAGTTGGGAAATTCCTGGAGATTTAAAGGGGAGAATCCTGGAGAAGGCAAGGCTTGGGGAGGGAAAGACCCACAGCATGGTATAAAGCCTTAGAGTTCACCCCCAAAAGTAGCCATTTTCTCCAGGTGAACTGATCTCTGTGCCCTGGAGACCAGTTGTGATTCCAGGAGATCTCCAGCCACTGCCTGGAGGCTGGCAACCCTAATGTGTTAACTGGGAGATCTCCTTGAATTACAACTGATCTCCAGCCGGCAGACATCAGTTCCCCTGGAGAAAATACTGCGTTGGAGGGTGGACTCTGTGGCATTATATCCTGCGGGAGTACCTTCCCCTCCCTAAATCCCACCCTCTCCAGGCTCCACCCCTCAAATCTTCAGGAATTTCCCAACCTGGAGCTGGCAACCCTAGGACCTGAGCTAAATTGAACTCCTGTGGAATTTAAAAATGACATGCCCTACAGCTGCTGTGAGGCTGCAGAGGAAAAAAAATGATGGGTCCGTCTCATTAAAAAATGTATTGTGCCCTTTGTCTCTGAATTACTTTTTCTTGATATTTCTGTTCTGATTAGCATTGGACACAGAGCTGCATTACTGTTGGTATATGAAAAGAAGAACTGCTCTGGGGGTTTTGTCCCAGAAGCCTATATGGTACGGCTTCAGATTTGTGTGTGTGTGCATGCATCTTGTACAGTCTACATTAATTACGTCAGTTTCACACCTCTTTTGCATCAAGACTATTTCAGACTGCAGACCTGAGTGCATGCCAGGCATCAATGTATGCTCTCCCCCACTGCCCTGTTTTTAACCTTTGCTTCACATTCAACCTGAAGAAGGACCCAATGAACTCAAAAGCCTGCTCACTGAGTGTTGATCGAGTTTCTTTTTCTGATTTTTGTGATCCCAGGGACAGAGCTTGCGCGTGCACACATTGTACAGGCATAGATACCACACTCACAGTCAGGTGATCATTCACAGGTGGGGGTGGGGATTGCACACTCAGGCCCAGCCAAAGTAGATCAGGGCCGATTCCACACGGCTTACCTGAAGCCGGGACGTTGTGGAACATTGCAGATCATGCCGGAAAAAATGTGGAAGATTGCGTTTTCTCGCACAAAACTTGCGCGACATCGCATAAAACTCGCATGAGAAAACGCGATCTTCCATGTTTTTTCCGGCATGATCCACAATGTTCCGCAACGTCCCGGCTTCAGGTAAGCCGTGTGGAATCGGCCCTGCTTCAGAGGGCAAGCATGCTCCTCGGGTAGGAGAAGGGGACCTGGCAATCACCTTTTTGCGCATACACAGCTCCCAGTACAATGGCATCATTCCTAGGAGTCACGCCACTCTGGGAATGCACCCAGGAGGCCTATTCCCCACCTTCCACCACCACTACCCCACACCACCCAGGTGAATGGTTGGGGGGGTGGAGAGTGAGATTGGGGGGAAATCCATCCCCACAGGGGACCTGGAGTCCCTTAAACAGCAGCTTCCTACATTTACAAAAAAACATTATATTTATTTTCTTCCCCCAAATGAAACCGTGATTACCTAGATCAAGATAGGTAGCCATGTTAGTCTGTCTGTAGCAGTAGAAAAGAGCAAGAGTCCAGTAGCACCTAGAAGACGAACGAAATTGGTGGTAGGGTATGAGCTTTCGTGAGTCACATCTCAGTTTTTCAGATACACTTTTTCAGATACACTTCTGAAGTGTATCTAAAGAAGTAAGCTGTGGTTCACGAAAGCTCATACCCTACCACCAATTTTGTTTGTCTTACAGGTGCTACTGGACTCTTGCTCTTTTCTAGTAATTACCTAGGAGCAGATAGATCAAAAACAAAATGGTCTCTGGCAAATGGATCATTATAAAGCACATAGCAATGCATATTCCCCTTTAACTGAGGGCCAAGCTACACATGACGAATGACACTTGAACGGCAAGTGGATTGAGTGGAGGGCAAGTGAACAGGGAGAAATACACTTGCCGTTCAAGTGTCATTCATCATGTGTAGCTTGGCCCAGAGTCTCAGTTGTACTCAGCGTCTATGCTTCCTAGACTGTACTCATTCCTCATTAGACAGTCTCTCTCTCTCTCTCTCTCTCTCTCTCTCTCTCTCTCTCTCTCTCTCTCTCTCTCTCTCTCTCTCTGCACACTTGGGAATGTGTCTTCTATTCTTATAGAGGCTTTCCAGTAGACCTTGGGTCAGTCACACACTCTCAGGTGTGTTCTATGACATTATATCCCAGGAAGTCTCATCTCTCCACCCCCAAATTTCCAGGAATATCCCAGTCTGGAATGGGCAACCCTATGTTCTGTTTCTGGTCAAGAAGGGAAGGCTAAATTTCCTTCTCCCCACAGATGGTGCACCTGATCCAAGTCACCCCATTCCCCCACCCACTTGGGAAATGAGTTCCCTGCAGCGTGACAGGTGGCTGATGTTCCAAAAGTTGGGTTGCTGAACCCAGCCAATTTGTGTCCTTTGGCCTTTCCCTCCCTCCCTCCTGAAACCTGGGTTTAAAGCATCTGCAGCATAGCTCTGCTTGCATTTTATGAGCGTTAATGGAGATTTCAGAATGTGCAGATTCATAAAGGTGAAAATGCTATGAGCTCATTCATTATTATGTTTCGAGAGGGCGGAGGGAGCACAAGTCTGTTGTTACAGCCTTCGCTTATTTTAAGCAGCAATGTTGGCAGCTGTTTCTCCCCTGCCCATATTCCCTTATTAAATGACTAACAACTGGTTTGCAGGGTTAATCAGCGCATGCAGGTGCCATTTCCTGCTTTAGGGGGAGGGGGATGGTTTGCCGTGAATGCTGCAATTGGAAACCTATTTACTTTAGAGTAGTCCTGATAAGTCAGACTAGCTCACGTACATTCAGGAGCAACAAAATTTGTGACGGCAGGGAAGGCTAAGAAAGATGTCGTTATATATATATATATATATATTTCCTCTTTGCCTTCTGAAGGCTCTGTCAATTTCACCTCCTCTTCTAGGCGGCGAAGAGGAAATGATCAAACTCTCTGCAGAGCGATCTCCCCTGGCTCGGGAGAGATAGGAAATTGACACAGCCTTCCAATCTCTTTCAAAACTCAGCTTCCAGGCTAACATTGTGACTCCCTTCACACGCACATCCTTGTGTAATTCATCACTTTGTAGCTTAGCTCTGAGTGACCTTGGGCTGTCATACCCTCTCAGCCTAATCTACCACACAGGGGGGTTGTTGTGAAGATGAAATGGAAGAGAAAGAATGTCGTCAGCAGTGCTGGGTCTCTGTTGGGGAGAAAAGAGGAATCTAAATAACTAAATGAATAAATACATACATACATGAAAAATGGGCATTCCATTACATATTTAATGACATCTTTCTTAGGGTGTCCTGGTGTAATTCGTCTCTTGTAGCTTAGCTCTCAGATAGTTTCCATAGCAGAGCAGGGATGTGAACCTGATTCTGATCTGACACTTTAGCTTTTACACCAGGGCTGTTTCCACACTACTTACCTTCATTCGGAATGCTGTGGAACATCATGAAAAAAACACGGAAGATAGCGTCTTCTCACTCAAGTTTTGCACGATGTCGTGCAAAACTCACGCAAGAAGATGCTATCTTCCATGTTTTTTTCACTACGTTCCATGGCATTCCGGATGAAGGTAAGTAGTGTGGAAATGGTCCATGTGCTTTTTTTGAAAAATGTGCTGCTTAAATACATACATATGTGCCACCAAGTCACAACTGACAGCCTTCCAGCAGCTTGGCTTTCAAGGCAAATAAGAAACAAAGGTGGCTTGCCATGGCTTTCCTCTGCAGAGTCTTCCTTGGTGGTCTCGCACCCTAGTACTGACTCTGCTTAGCTTCTGAGATTGTTGCATTGTTTATGGTATATTTTATACTGTTTTCTTTATCCCATTGCTTTCCTAACTTTGTATTTTACTTCCAGTCGCAATGAGAAAGATGGACTATAAATACAGGGAACAAAATTGGCGGAAATTGGAATTGCATGCCTAGGAACTCACAGCACTCAAAGCTAATTGCCAGGGGAATGCCATGTGCCATTAGGCACATAACTAGAAAGCTTGTTGGGTGACCTTGGGCCATTCACTCTCAGCCTAGCTTACCTCACAGGGTTGTTGTGAGGGCAAAATGGAAGAGGAAAAAGTGCATTACCTGTGCAACTTGGAAAAAAATCAGAATGTAAATGTGATGGATGGAGAATGCCAAGCTGTGGGCCTTCCTCGCACAAGTCCAGCCTGAAGAGGTACAGTCTAGCATCCCACAACCTCCTTTTGCAAGACGCACAGAACATTTCATAGAAAACTGTGGAAGGGAAAGGAGGTGCTCTCGGATAGAGGTCACAGCAGCTGACACTTAATTTGTACAAGAAGAAAGAAAGGGCAGAGGTAGTTTTGATGGACCAAAGCAAGAAAGTAGCAATGGAGGTCAGGGAAAACGCTTTAAATCCTTCTTAGTCCAGGTGTACACGGAGGGAACCAATGAAAAACAGGGCGATTGGGTAAGCAGTGTGTGCGCCACCAAACAGTTGCCCAAGGCACCCCTTATACTGATTTTACAGAGGTGTTTGCTGATATAGCACAAATACACGAATGCTCCCCTAGCATTGTTAGCATTAACATATGCAAGGTGATCTGGGGATAAATATGAAGCATATGAAACATATGAATTTTTATATATATAAAATTTGCAAGGCTAAGAAGAAACGGCTGGCAGAACACCCTAGTTATATTGAGGCATAAATACCAAAGTTAATAGCTTAATGTGGGACACTCTGTCTCCCCCCTCCCCTTTCCTCCTTCCCAAGGCTAGTTTTCAACCTATTACAGGCTGTGCTGGCTAATTACCAAGGGATTGTCACAGCAAATAGTGTGTGTCTGGGTATGTGTGTGTTTGAGGGTGGGGAAGTAGCAGTTGAAGATAATTCAAAACTGATTTCACAATTGCCTTTGCTTGCTGTACCAGAACCCATTTGGCATTCCTTGGACAGGAAATGAGAGGTTTGTTGAAGTTCCAGCTGACAGCCAAAAAAAATGATGCAAAAGTGAACTCCAAGACTCCATCATTTGGCCATATTCTCAGGGTGACCACAAAATGAAACCCAGCGTAGAGCTATGAGAATGAATGGATGGACCTCTACAAACAAGTCAGGTTCAGCAGAGAAACGAGGCCTTCTATATATGCAGAGGTCTTCTTAGACCAGTCCCATTTCTTGATCACCCCATCTTTTGACCAAGGGATAGGCATGTGCTTGACACTCCATGGTACAAAACTATTTTAAAAGATTACCTCAGAGCCTCGTACTTGGTAGTTATAACAGCATATAACCTCAGGACAGCGGTTACATCGTTGTGCTTCCAAACTATGCCAATGGAGCTACTCACTGGTCAATATTTAAAAACACTCCAGGAGCAACGCATTTGTATATGTAGATGTTTGGTGGAAGATCTTCCCCATTATGTTTTGGTTTGCCCTTTATACTTGGAGCCTAGAAATAAATTTCTGGCAAAGACATTAGAGAGCTTACATTCCCTTTTTGACTCCGACGAATTAAAATTTATACTGTCTGATGTAGATCCCATGTAGACAGCACTTTTTGCTCTAGCCACAAGAAAAATTAAAGCAAATGTGGTTCTTAAGAAAGCAGTCTGTTGAAATTAATGGTTATTTTTGTGTCCAGATATGAAATTTTAGAGAAAGATGTAATTTTAGAAATGTTAATATTTTAAAACTGTAAATGTATTTTTTTTTACTTTTAAAGGCCTATGGCCACATATAATAAACTTGTCTGTCTATATGCCTGACACTCGTGGCCCAGCCTTTACTGACTAGACATGGGAATGAAACAAAAAAAAAGAACCAGGTGATTCGTGGTTTGTCGCATTCCACAAACCAGAAACCACGAACTTCCACGACTTTTTCCCAGGTCACAAATCAGTTCGTGGTTCGTGGAATTTCAAACACCCGGAACCGGCTGCTGAAGCCAGCACCGGGCTTTTGAAACAGACACCCCCCTTCTCCTGCTGCTCGCAGTGGCAGGAGAACGGGGCTGTCACTATCACACACCACAAGTCAGCTTCAGCCCATCAGCTGAAAATGGTACAGAGTATGTGAAGCTGACAGCCCCGTAGGCAGGAGAACGGGGCTGTCAGCTTCACTCACCCCGCACCAGCTTCAGCCCATCAGCTGAACCCAGCAGGGTCTGTGAAACTGACAGCCTCAGGGATGTCAGTTTCACACACGATCAGTGGCGCCAGCCTGTCTGGCTTTATAAACCTCTGACAACTCACACAAACCAGGTCAAAAAAGTCATGGAGTTCATGGAAAATGTGGACTCAAGAACCACATTTTCACGAACTACGAATTGGCCTGGTTCATGCATTTTTTTGCTTCCTATTGAGATTCGTGCCCACCTCTATTACTGACTGGAACTCCTTAAGAGGTATGGGTAGAGTTGCCAATTTCCAAGTGAGGTCTGAAGATCTCCTCAAATTACAACTAATCTCCAGATGACGGAGATCAGTCCCCTGGAGGAAATGGCAGTTTTGGAGGGTGGGATCTATGGTATACCATGCTTAGGCCAGTTCCCTTCCTAGCCTCTCCTTCCTCAGATCACCAAGGAATTTCCCAACCCACTGCTGGTAATCCAAGTACCAGGAGGGCATAATGAGGTGCGAAGGGTCTTTGTAGAGCTAAAAGTCTGGAACTTATCTCCTTAATAAAGCTTGATCAGCTGTGCCGCAGGACCATTTTGGACCTTTACCCAATTAAGTTTGACCAACTAAGCAGGTAAACCCATCTTGTGACAAAGTTTGCCCTGCCTGATTACCAAGACCTTACGCATTGTTTTATTGTGGCTAAAGATATATTTTAGTAACCCTGGAATCCTAAAGGTGAGGCAAGCAGAAAAAGGTTGCAACAGTTTTGTGCCTGAGCCTCCAGATGTTCCCGGCCACTCACCCCTATTAGAAAATATCAGTCGGCACATTGTGGTGCTCAACCGAGCTGCAAATTCTGACAAACCGAGCCCTTCTTCAAACTCTATTCTTTCCATTTGTCTGCTAAAGCTTGTGATGAGCTTGAAATAGCCCATTACCTCCATGATAAAGAGGAAGATGCAGAGGGAGTGTGTGTCTGTGTGTGCTGTAGGAGTGAAGAGAATCTTAGACTGCTTTCTCAATGGCAGCTGAAGAACCATACAGGAGAAGAAAAGCTCAAGAAATTGAGGCGGCCCTAGGTTCAAATGTTTCCTCAGCCGTAACTCCAGCAGATATCCACAGAAAGGCTGCTAGTTTCAGACACTGTCTCTGACAGCGTTGTTGTACATAAAATGCTCTGAGTGGCTGAGAAGCTAAGTAGGTTGCTGTTCTGGTTTGGACTACCAAAGCACAGCCATGGCACAAGACCAAGAGAAGTTGTGAAATCTGACCAGGGCCAGATCTCCGGCAGAGCCACCCAATCAATGGCTTGAGGCAGTATGATGAAGATGGGGCTAAAGTATCACAGAGGCCCAACTTACTCCCCTCCTGAGGGAGTGACTTTTGACTTAGCTAGCAGCAACACAGAGCCCGTTAGGCTTCCCAATTGCCTGGGCCTGGTGGGGAATCCCACATCCCCAACCTCCCATCCTTGAGAAATTGGGGAGCAGGAGAAAAAATGGCCTCCATAACGATGGTGGAGAAATTTACCCTACTCTCTATGATCTTTACAGGGTTGCCAGACAACCAGCAGGTGGGTTGGAGTGGGGAGGGCGGGCATGCAACTTTGGTTAAGTTGCGACATCACTTCTGGGAAAAACCTGGAAGTGATGTAGGGAAGCTTTAGGAATCGCTAGAAACTCTATGATTTTCCCTTTAATGCAGTCATTTTTTTAAAAAAAAACATCTCCCACTGCTGCTTTGCTCTGAGCAGTGGTGGTAGGGTTGCCAGCTCCAAGTTGGGAAATTCCTGGAGATCTGGGGGGTGAAACCTGGAGAAACCTGGAGAAAGTGGGGTTTGGGGAGGGAAAGGACCTTGGCATGGCAGAATTCCATAGAGTCCACCCCCCAAAGTAGCCATTTTCTCCAGGTGAACTGATCTCTGTGGCCTGGAGACCAGTTGCAATTCTGGGAGATCTCCAGCCACTACCTGGAGGCTGGCAACCCTAAGTGGTGGGCAGAACAGGCTGCCAGAAGGAGGCCTCCAGCCATAGTGGCGGGGGGGGGGGGGTTGCAGCCTTAGATCTTTATTATTTATTTATTTACAAAATGCATATGCTGCCTTTGGGCCCAGACCAGGCCCCCAAGACAGCTAGCAATTAAAAGCAGAACATTAGAAAACACGTCATTAAAAACAGTTAAAAATGGAAACAAAACACATATTTAAAACAGCACTTAAAATATTGAGCAGGAAGGAGAGGCCATTGAGGGAATGCCAAATGAAACAAAAAAATCTTTCACCTGCTGGTGGCAGACAGTGATTGAAGGGGACAGAAGAATATCCAGTCAACGATTATGGTGCCACAGCTGAGAAGGCTCTCTCTCAAATTGCCACCTGCCTAAACTCAGAAGGCAGGGCGCTTGAAGCAAAGCCTCAGACAATGATTGTAGCAGTCAGATATGGGAGCAAGGTGCTCCTTCAAGTATGCTGGCCCCAAACTGTATACTACTCTTTACCACAGCGAGTAGGGAAAATTCTTAAGAGTATCATCTGGAAATGAAACCCTATCGCCCCCAAATCCCACCATACCTTGGCATTTCCCCCCAAATCTCCTGGCATTTTGTCTACGCCATGTTGAGATCCATAGAGCCCGTAGGAGGTGGGTGTCTGTTACCTAGGGAGACAAAATACTTTGGACCGGCTCTGAACCTGAATTACTGCAACTCTCCCAACTACCTTGCTCTAGAGTGATGGACGGGTGCCTGGATTGTGCAAACTATTCCCCAACTGTTGCCTCCAGTCTTTCAGCCTGATTTGGGCAAGCTTGGAAAATAAGAAACATTTCTGCGAAGCTGAATTCTGCACCAGCAAGAACGTGCTTTGTGCAATTTGGGGGGCATGGGACGTAAACAGCCCATGCATGTCAAACTGAACGTGATTCCTCATTTTGTGAAAAAATCAAAAGCCCTGTCTTGAAAATGAAAATAGTGAGGAACTACATCTTGGTGTAGGTGCGCAGATGCATAGGATGGATCCAAGAAATTCAGTCAAAATCTTTTCATATTAAGTACTGTAGAACAGTACAATGGTAATGTTCCATTGCTCCAAAATCTACATCACTTTCCCCTTCCTTAACGACAGGGAATTCCATAGTGCATCCAAGGTTACTAATGCTATCCACCCCGTAACTCGAAATTATTCAGTTTTTTTAAGGGAATACATGTGTTTTTTAAAAAATCTCTCTCTCTCTTTTTTTTTTTGCAGTAAGCCCCATTGGCTATGCTTGCAAAATCTTTCTAGGATAGCCATTGTCCCAAAGATTTAGCACATCTGCATAAAAGCAAATGACATTAAGCGATGGAACAGAATCGCTTTTCTCTCCCATGCTCTCCATTGAAAGCTGCTCCTTTTGTCTGCAACACTTTTTCCGCCACGTGAAAAAATCCAATTGGCCAACAAATTAAAGCCAATTAGCACGTGAGCCAAATAAACCACACGCATACACAACCAATATCCCTCCCCCCCCCATGTCTTTGGAGCAGTGGCTGGAAAGGCAAAAAGGCGTTCAAGGCATTAACATAGTTCCGCCTTGGTTGGGAAGCACATGGTGGCGACTCGTTGGCTTAAAGTATTAGAGGTCTCGGAGAGTGATCAGGGGTGTTATTCTGAGCTCCCAGCTGGCAGGAATTCTTGACGGGAGATGGGGGCAGATGTCCAAGGACAATCAAAGGGAGAAGAAAGTCTAACCCAACGTTTGCCTATCTCATATTCGTGTCTTGATCCTTGCTTCTCAAAGACAAGGAACAGCTGTTGCACTTTTAGAGGTCTAACTTACTCATCTACTCTTCCATTCCTACCCCCACCCCCACCCCCAATCTCATCAGCTTTGGACTTCAACACCCTGTCAGACCTCATTAACTCTTTCGAGAACAAGGACTGGTATTGAACAGGTTTTGTATGAGCACACTAGGAGAATTTTGTATGTGTGTGTGTGTGTGTGTGCATATTTCCACCATCCAGAGCCAAGTATTCTGGTTTCTTTTTCACAGCATGCTGCTTGAATCAGAAATCTGAGCTTTACATATATTTTTGGCACAGGATTTTCGTACGCTTATCGACTTATCCAGGATTCTGTCTGGATCTTTGGCAGGGATATTCAAGCAGTGATGTCTCAGGTAGATTTGGCTCTTCAGGTCATTTTATCTGGTCTCTGGTAATGTTATCAAAAGAGCATTGGCTGACAGTTGTGCTCATAAGAGAACAGTGTTGTATGAGATGTAGATATTACAAACTATAATGTGACACTTTCCAGGTTTGCCAACCTCCAGGTGGGCCTATATCTATATACAACCCGGGGGGGGGGGGGATACAATGTCAAAGTTTCATAAGTAATTTTTATCAGTTTTTCTAAATTTGCAAAGTGCAAAGGCAATTGCTATGCAATTAAATAAAATGAGACAAGGTTATAATATTCAACAGGTAAAGTCAAAAGTTCATATAGTAAAAGTCCAATTGGTGAAAACCATACATTTTCAATTTTTCTTTCATTGACAGATTCAGTGGCATGGGCCATCACGTTGTCTAGAAGAACTAGAGCTGAAGGTTCCTTTAAATGTACAGCCGACAGGTTTTTGCTGCCAGATTTCTAATTCCCGTTTCGTACTCTTACTTCCTCACAGGCATGATTTTCATAGATGGTCACCAATCAAATTCACGTGCATCACTCAGTTGGAACAGGAGAGAATCGTACCGTCCGACTCCGTCCTGTTCCAACTGAGCGATGCGTGTGAATTTGATTGGTGACTATCTATGAAAATCATGCCTGTGAGGAAGTAAGAGTATGAAAAAATCTGCTAGCAAAAACCCGTCGGCTGTATGTTTAAAGGAACGTTCAGCTCTAGTTCTTCTAGACAACATGATGGTCCATGCCACTGAATCTGTCAATGAAAGAAAAAATGGAAATTGTATGGTTTTCACCATTTAGACTTTTACTATATGGGCCGTTTCCAGATGGCTTACCTGAAGCCGCTCCATGCCGCAATGTTGTGGATCGTGCCGGGGAAAATGTGAAATATCGCGTTTTCTCCCACGAGTTTTGTGCGACATCGTGCAAAACTCGCGCGAGAAAACGCGATATTTCACGTTTTCCCCAGCACGATCCACAACATTGTGGCATGGAGCGGCTTCAGGTAAGCCATCTGGAAACGGCCATGAACTTTTGACTTTACCTGTTGAATATTATAACCCTGTCTCGTTGTATTTAATTGCGTAGCAATTGCTTTTGCACTTTGTACATTTAGAAAAACTGACAAAAATTACTTATGAAAATTCGGCATTGTATTTCCCCCCCGGGTTGTATATAGATAGTGTCTGACTTGTCCGGGGGACCCCCTCTTGTTGTTGTTGTTAGCCTCCAGGTGGGGCCTGGAATTCTCCCAAATTACAGCTGGTCTCAGACTACTGGTACTGGTCTCAGTTCCCCAAAAGGAAATGGCAGCTTTGGACTGTGTACTCCATGGCATCGTATCTCCACCGAGCTCTTTCCTTTGTCCAGACTCCTTCCTCCCCAGGCACCACCCCCAAATCTCCAGGAATTCCTGAAGCCAGAAGTGGCAACATTGCATCTTTGTGTGAGATGGTGCATCATAGCTGTGGTAAGTGACACTTAACGCTAGGTGACACTGACTAAAGTGCCTGGCCTTCCAGAAAAGGGTTGGTCTTGTCAGAGAATCGAGTGCAGAAATGGAGTATGTTAGATCTACCATTTATTTAGAAGATTTAAGGGCTTAACTGCATGTTATGCTGTCCCCAAAACAGTCCCATGATCTTAGGGGTGCCATTCCCCCACCCCGGGCAGGGGATCCCTAGCTCCCACACTTCCCCCCTGCACCCACTTACTTGTCTGGTGGGGGGCGCACTCCCCAGGGCGCACTCCCTAAGTGGCACAGTGCAGCATGCCCCTGCACCCCGAATCACACCCCAAAGTGGGCTCATTTCGGGTAGAATCGGGCCCTGCAGCGAGCAATTCAGCCACTCGGGAGTAGACATGGGCACGAACCAAAATATGAAACAAAATTAAGCACAAACCAAGCCCGTTTGTGGTTTGCGAACCAGCGGTTCGTCAGATCCCATTTCTGATGAACCGCCACGAACTTTAGGCTGGTTCATTCAGTTCATTTTTTGGTTCATCACTGCAGACAACCTAGTGTCAATCAATCTGTTTCCTAGGCAACAGGGAATGGACTTCCTGCAGACCTTCTGCTGACTCGGAAGTGAACTTCTGCTGACCTGAAAGTGACGATTTTCTGACCTGGACATGACGTTTTCACGAACCAAATGAACCAGTTCGCAAACTAGGGGCAGGTATGTGAAAGTTTGTTGTTTGTGAAATTTGATGAACCATGAACCACATAGTTTGATTTTTTTCCGGTTCATGCCCATCTCTACTTGGGAGCGCAGGAAGCACCCTTTCACTCGCGTGGCCTCTGCTGCCGCCGCCACTTCTGGAAGGGCAAAGGTAAGTGCCAGGTCCCAATCCTCCCGCCAGGAAGATAGAGAGACCTGGCAACCCTACATGAACTGCAGTGGGTCCTGTTAAGGAGTTCCTGGTTGAAACCTAGAGCCACAAGCATGGGAGGGGGGAAGAATTCAGATTTTTAACATATGCATTTTCAAAGTGAGTCACATTTTAAAAAACATAATACTATAAAAGCTGGAGGAAGCAATTGTCTCTGTTTAGTGGCATTCTATAGGAACCTCTTGTTTTCAGGATTTACAATGTTCTGTTCCCTGTTCCTTGTTTCCAAGCTGGAAGACAAAACCTCCAATTTCTTCTTCCAGTCATCACAGATGGCTAGGGCTGCCTCCTGCTGGCAGCCGTCCTTACCTCCAAGTATTAGAGGGAGAAAAATAAAAAAAATGTAAAATTTGTACCATAGAGTTTTCTGGCAGTTCCTAGAGCTACCCTATGTTAGTTCTGGGAATCTGATGTAGCTGTATACACAGCATGAGTCAGAATCTTGCTCTATCAAGGTCAATTCTGACCTCCAATGCTTCTCCAGAATGGCAGACATAGGTCTAACGTCACCTGCTACCTGATCCTTTTAATTAGAAGCTCTACCATATATAAATGCTTTATTAAGAGGTCGTAATAATGAGAAAAATAGTTGGTGACCAAATTATCAAGGTCACCAGAGCAAAAGTCTGTACAGGCCTCCCCTCTACTTCCCCCCAAAAGGGATATAGATGATGTGCCAGGTTTGCAAACTTGCCAGAATCACCTTGGAATGGGGACTGGAGATCTTCTGGAATTGCAATGGATCCCCAAACTACAGGGATAAATTTTCCTAGAGAAAATGGCACTGTTGGAAGTTGGACTCTATGGCATCATATCCCTGCTGACCTTCTCCCTTCTCCAAACTTAGCCCTCCTCAGGCTCCACCCCCAAATCTCCAGGAATTTCCCAACCTGGACTTGGCAGCCTACCTTGGGTTGTCTGGCCTTCTTCTCTACACCCTGCCCTGCTCCTTTGGACAGGCTGTCTCGTTGAAGGTGGGTCTACACACCCTCCCTACGGCTAATGCCAGCAACAACAATCTTGAAAGGATTCAGCTATCTGCTTTTGAGTCTTCATAAGACAAGACCACCCAGCAATCTTCCTGAAGAAACACTACACCAAACAGCAGGCCTGCGTGTTCAAAAATGGCCCCCAAAGTATGTTGACAACTGCAACCCCTGGCTTAGGGAGAGCACAGAAGGATTAATGACTTGGACAAGATTCCAAGGAAAACTCAGATCGGAAGCAAAACTTCATCCTGCACATGGGAAGTCCACGGTATTTTATTGTCTCAGTCCAATAAAGTTGTTTTTCATGATTAGCCATCCTCAGCCCGACTTCTGGTATTCTAAAACTCTGCAATGTATTCTCCTCTTGTAAATTTCTTCTTTGGCAAGCTTACTGACATTGGCCTTTTTCAAAGAAGAGGATATGCTTCTGTATAAGAAAAATAAATTGTATTGAATATTTTTGTAGTCTATTTTAATTCCAACATTCCTCCTAGAAGTATAGGATCTCTCTCCTAAATTTTATCTTCAAAATATCTATGTAAGCTAGAAGATGGAGATGGGACCATGGGTATCCAGTGACAGTCACAGCAGCGTAGGGATTTGAACCCAGACCTCCTTGTCCTAGCACAAGTAGCCACTGAACTCAACCAGCACGAGGTTGTATATTTGTTTATTTATACACTGCCTTTCCCCACAATAAGGACTCAAAATAACAGACATCATTCACCTTGCCTCCATTTTGTCTTCACAACAACCCTTTGAGGTAGGTTAGGCTGAGACAGTGTGACTGGCCCAAGGCTCACCCAGTGAGTTTCTAAAGCAGAGTGGAGACTTTTATCGTTGGGCAGAAAAGCAGGGTTTACGTGAATAAATTTGGATCTAAGAGCCTGCCAAAAATTTAGGAGCTAGACACATTTTTCATTCATCAGAATTTCATATTTAAATGACCACATTTGCTTATTCTTGCAGCCACAAAACTGAATCCAAACCACTTTTCTCAGTTTCTCATAATTTTATTAACTCTCTGACAAAAAATGTTGCAGCGTGTAAATAAATATAGGAATAATGCTGGTTCTCATCACCACAATAAAAAAGCTAACTGTTGACCCTAATGTAACATCTTCTCACCCATTTACTCATAATTTCATTTTTGCTTTGAAAAATGCTCATTATAATTGAATACAGAAATAAGTACAGGAAGCATCTGGTTTAAAAAAATAATTCATTATTAATAGTTTTTACCAAATTCATAGCCCATCTTTCTTGGATTACATAATTAGAAAAATCAATAAAGAAAAATATAGTATAAACAGATAATAAACAATGTAATGAAGCTTCAGTCATACGCTCTTTAGGAAAGCACTGCCCTAAACAATTACATTTATTACTGCCCTCTTCCCTTGAGAAAAAAAAATGCCCTCCTGAAAAATTTCATTTTACACAATTCATCAGCTGCTCTTGAATGGTGTAAATTAAAATTTACACATAAACAAATAATGAAAGAAACTTCATATGCATTCATCTTGTACTTCCACTAAAAATCACTGAGAGACACAAGAATAAAATTATTGCCAAAAAATGCTAGACACCATGATGGAATTTCTAGGTGCCATGGAGACCTGGTGTCTGGGATTTGTCAATCTCTCCGTTAGCCATTGAATGACTATTGTGGTGAACATAACCCAGTTCCATCTTTTCTTGGGATGGGGGGATTTGCCTTGGTCTCTTCTCCAAAAAAATAAAATAAAATACAGCATGCATGTTTAACCTCTCTCATTTCTTCCCAGAATGAAATAAATAGATCTTCCCCGTATGAGGAATTCATGCAGTAACTTTAACCCGCTGTTGTCCTCCTTCACACCTGCAAACTGTGCTCAGGAGGGGAAAAAATGATTTATCACACGATGGTTAAAAATAAAATTGTCTTATTTTACCAGCTGTCACTTTTGACAGTCAAGGGGCAAAGGGGGAGAGGGTCTGCCTTTTGAGCTTCAATGGCCATTCATAAAGGGTTTTCCCCACCCGAAAATCCATCAATTTAGTGCTGGGTTGGGTCAAGAAGAGGGTCAGCTCTTTCCTTTAATCCATACTGGCCTGTCTCTTCCTTTCCCCTCACTTCCTTATGATATGCTTTTGGAGGTTTTTCTGCTCTCTGGTGGGACTGAGTGGCATCCCTCAGCATCTCTGCAGTTGGTGGTCCACCGCTGGAGAGAGTAGGATTACATCTCCCATCAGTCAATGGGGCTGTTTTTGGTGTCAATAAATGTTGGCCTTATTTTAAGGCGGGAGGGAATATGAAGGAATACCACACAGTGTATCTTTCTAGCTCTGTGTTCCTTGATGTACGTGTGAATCTGTGCCACCAATGAGCAATAGAGTAGCCTTCTGTTTTCCCGTCTCCCCATTTCACCTCAAGAAGCTTCCTTGCAGAGGAGGAGATTATGCCACTGGGAGGGGGAGGGAGGGTGCGCTGAGGAGGAGCTGGGACTTCAGTGAGATATAGCGCACAAAAAAAGTGTGACAAATTGTACTGACAAGTGCTGCCCTGGCAGCTTGTGATGGAGGGAAATTAAATCCCCAGCCAAACAATGCACCATTATACTGTGTTCTATAAGTATCCTTGTTGAAGTTAGATTGAGAGAAAAAGGCACACAAAAGGGAGGGGGGGGAGTGATGCCTGCATACAATCTCACCCCTCCCAGCCCCCATCTCTTCCCCCAACTGGCCTTTTCCTCCAACATGTCAATAAACACATTCTGGAGAAATTCCCATCAGACACCATGTTTGGAACAGCGACATCTAGGGCTGGAGTAAACTTTGGGCCAATATGCTTATAAGGTATATTTCAGCATAAAATAATGGCCCTTTTCTGATGTTACTTTGGAAGTGCCCACCTGGGAATATGTTATACCCATGATGCTCCCAATATACACAGTTGCCCTGAGACCATGTGAATTTTCTGCTTTGGTACACAGTACACAATCAAGGTTCATTGTAGTATGTACCAAAGCAGAAAATACATGGGTGTCCATTTCAAAAAAAAAAATGGAGACTGCACATATCAAGATGATTGTGGGTAGCACACCCTCCCAATTCATGCGGTTGGTACATCCTATAACAGGTTTTTGTACAACGACACTTCTAAAACGTGCCAACAAAATTGCATTGAAACAAGCAAATGTATTGCTATGCTTACTGACATGTTTTTGGATACAGTTATATCCAGGGCTTTTTTTTCTGGGAAAAGAAGCGGTGGAACTCAGTGGGTTGCCAGTACAGGAGGCAACTCTTGGTGGGAGGTGGTGCCCCTGGTACCACATGTGCACACGCAAAGTGCATGCATGCTCCCAGGGCCAATGATGTCACTTTGGGTCAGCTGGAACAAGGGGGGAGTTTTTAAAAGTTTAAATCACCCTTGGTGAAAATGGTCACATGGCTGGTGGCCACGCCCCCTGATCTCCAGACAGAGTGATGTTTAGATTACCCTCCATGCTGCTCCAGCGGCATGGAGGGCAATCTGAACTCCCCTTTGTCTGGAGATCAGGGGGCGGGGCCACCAGCCATGTGACCATTTTCAAGAGGTTCCAGAACTCCGTTCCACCACATTACAGCTGAAAAAAAGCCCTGGTTATATCTCATATGTAACTGTTTCTCTGAAGAAGCTCGAAAACTGTTGCGAGCCAGTACTAAGTGTTGCTTTGGTTTGCTTTCTCTGCGCTTTTGAAATCTTCCTTCTTCTAGTGCTTTCATGATGCCGTCACCCACTCCTGTGGTTGCCTGCTGAAGGAGTAGACAAACTTTGAAGTTGTTTAATGTGGAAGTTTGATTAATTTAAGAGACTGCAACCCTCTACATGGCGCACGACTGTGTACAGGCTATGCACACAGAAGGAGAAACTGGACTACATCAACTAGCCTAGGCTTGCTAGTTTCCTGCCCGCAGTGAATAAGTCCTCACCCTTGGCTCCAAATCTCCACCCTTAAGAAACTGGGGAGAGGGAGAAAAAAATGGATGGAAAGTGGCATCCATACTGATGCTCTAGGAATTCCCCGATGTCTCTAAGTTCTGTACCATAGAGAGTAGGGGAAATGCCTAGAGCATCGCTTGGAAGTAGTCACATCCTCCTCCACCACCCCTAGGCATGGCCCTCAAAACCTCCCAAGTGTATACTTTGTAATGCACCATAGACTTGTGTCACCATTATACATTATATGCATAGGATAGGCTGAGGTTTGCAGACACACTGCTTCTCGCTTTATGCTGACTGCCTTTACTTAGATCGGTTGTATGAACATGCACTAACAACTTTACATATTTCTGATAAAATGAGTAGGAAGTAGAATGCTTGAAATGCGTTAAGTAATGCATTAAATGTTATTCTTGTTAATACCATTGTGCAGACTCCCCCCCCCCCCCACCAATTCCTTTGTATCGTTATTGTGGAGTTGGGGGTAACATTTATTGCTTATTAATATTGAATTTATTTATTTTACTTTTTCTCGCATGAGAAATGATTATCATTAGGAAGTGCTTTGTAAATTAGCAATTGTGTGTGTTAAGGCTGCCGCCCTGCAGCTGGAACATGGAAATCTCCAGGAATTCTACCTGGTCTTCAAAGAGCAGAGATTGGTTCCCCTGGAATGGCTTTGGAGGACCGAGTCTGTGACATTATACCCTGCTGAGCTTCCTTTCCTCCACACACTCTATCCTGCCCAGGCACTGCTTTCAAATCTCTAGGAATTTCTCAAGCCAGCATTGACAGTCCTACAGTGTATGTATGTGAGAGGGAAAGAGAGGTTGGGGGGAGAAGTTCTGTGCTACTAAGGGCTGCTTCTTGATGCCCATGTCTATCTACTACAAGCCAGTCAGAGGTAGGCCAAACCAGATGCAAAGGATGCAGAGCAAGATGGAGTTTGTAGGCCAGAAAGAAAGCAAATGCATAGGAATCTTTTGGGGACACGCTGGATTGGACCAGGGAACATAGAAAGCAGTCATGAAAACAGCCTGCTAAGTGGACTTTGGAATTCCTCAGGTCTTGAATCTGAACAGCAAGCTTTCTTCAACTGTTTTCTCAATCACCCGGCCTCCCAGATTAGGAGAATTCTGGGCAGTAGTGATTGCATACTGGTCTGAAATGTCAGAACCTCCCTCCTCTGACTTACAGCCTGGGGGTGCAGGACAGGGAGTTGGTATAGGCCTGCCAACCCCTTAGTTGGAGCAGGGGATCCTGCACCCTGAGCTCCCATTGCCTGAAGTCATTCCACGCTGTGTCAAGGGAACATTTTAAAAAAAACTCACTGGTGTGATGATGTCACTTATGTAGAAAACCCAGAAGTGATAATGGTAGATCTAGGAATCGCTAGAAAGTCTATGGCCTTACCATACCGTTTCCAGGAACTCTCTGTTTTTTCCCAAAATCTCTATGGTTTTATGAGGCCACCCCACCACCATGATCCCGTCTCCAACCTTGAGTTGGTAGCTAGCCCAGAACGTTCCTGGATCAGTCTCTGACGTACCCAACCCTTTAGCATGGTGCCATGGTTTAGCATTTTGGACAAGGACTGGGAAATCTTCAACCATGGAAGCTCACTGGATAACCTTAGGGTGGGCACAATCTCTCAGCTGAAAGTACCACAGGGGGGTAGCTGTGAGGAGAGACTGATGGAGAGAAGAACCACGTGGGGTGTTCTGAGCCCCTTAGAGAAAGGTCAAGGTAGGAAAATGTTATGGGGTTGACCTAATATCATTATCTAAAGAAGAACTGATATTCTGATAAAGTGGCCTCCAATACACACAAGCAGAGCAATTTCCATCAGAGGAATGCTTCTTGGACTGGAGAAAGGCTTCAAACTTTGCGGAACAGAGTTAGTTACACGACACAAGGCTTACGTGTGGTTTACAATTTTGCTTGCTCAGATGGACAATCCCTAAAAGTAAGACCTACTCAAGCTCTCCTTCCTCCGTCCTCACAAACAACATGTTTCAAGCTCTGAAATGTCTGAGCCCCTTCTCCCCCCCACCCGCCCCACTCTTCCCTCCGGACAGTTGCCATGAGCCCAGACGTTCAAAAACATTTCAGACTTAAAAGGTTAAGATTTAGGTGCAGCTGATTTTATCTCAGCTTTTAACTAGGTGGATTAGAGAGATGTGTACAATCTCCACTCTAGACACTTGGGTAAATATGCACAAGCCAGAGAGCGGGCCAAGGAAAGAATTGGCTGTTATTGTCTATTAATTTGAAAGAGGAGATTAAAGGAAGTGCAGAAATCAGTAGGGTAAATATCAAAAAGGATTTCAATTTATATGTAAGAACATTACTCTAGCTGGACTATTTTCAAATAACAGGAAAACCTCTCTTTTTTTTATAGGGCAGGGAATTGAAGGGGAAAAAGGAAATTTACATATCCCCCCCTCTTTGTTCACAGGAATGAACACCAGTTTGCTTAACAGAGGTGGGTACTGTGATCATTCTCAGCAGTTTTGCTCTGTGAACTTTCTAAAAAATCGTAATACTGAACAATTATAAGAATGTTGCACATACACACCCCAGACACTACTTTGTGAGAACTGCATTTGTTTGAAACGTCAACTCTTTCCCCTTGCCCTGCTATAGGCCAAAACTAAATATGACACTGAACTTCTCCCATGATGTTTCTATGACCAGATGTATCCTTATGAAAACAAGCCATTAACCAATGTTAATAGGGGGCGTCCTAAACAGAGTTATACCCTCCTGAGCCCATGGGCTTCGAAAGATGTAACTCTGGTTAGGATAACCTTGTAAGCAGCCCAATAGTTCTCAGGCTAGAAGCACACCATAAGAATAGCTTTAAAAAATAGAACCTTTGCATTCGGAGCCTGTGTCCAGAGAATTGTTTGGGCCTGCCTTCTGAGGGACACTAAAGTATATAATATCTAACATACCAGGCACCGTGGCCTGGATCCCATCCAGATTTCTGCAGGCACAAGGGGGAGGGAGAGATTTTGTCAGTTCTTCCCTCGTGTAGCACCCTGAAACACCCCTCCCAAATTCTATTTGGCGGTGATGAGTGGCCCCGAGGAATAACTTGAGGTGGAATCGGAGGCTTCTCATGGGTTCCATCTTTCTCGTCTCCTCTATTTTATCCTCACAACATCCAACATTTCCCAGGTCCTACACTAATTACTATTGAAATTAAGAATAACCTTGCAGGCCCATGGGTGTATCTTTAACTCCTTGATAGACCTATTTCTTCCCTCATTGTCAGAATAGCTGATGCAGCCAAATATCAGGTGGTTGCCTGAGGAACTGTTTACTCTGGCATTAAAACCAGCAGTGGTATGGAATTCCTCACCATGTGTTTTCATGCTGCCAGCAGGAACACCACGGTAGATGTGGCTGATGTTTCCCCATGTACATGTCTGCTCACTGTCTGTCTCTTTCTTGGCTTGTGCATAACAGTTAGGAGCTAAGAGGTATCTTAAAGCGGGGAGGAATCCATCAAAGTCTCTCTTGACTGCCACACTGGAGTGAAAAGGGTTAAAGATCCATCACTCACATGGGAGCCCCCAATTCCTTTAGTTTTTACTCCATTGAAAATAGTGGCTCTGTTATTTACTGTTAAATATTTTTATCCTGCTCTTCTGCTGCATCTACATGGGGTCCAAGATGGGTTGCAGCATTAGTTAAACATAGTTACAAAAAAACCCAAAACAAACACTAAAAAGCACAATAAGGAGGGGGAACTAGAGGACATGATCACAATTCTTCCATGCAGGAGTAATCTCAGTAACTTAGCTCACTAAGAGTGAGCAAAAATGTCTTTGTCCAGATGCCCACAGCATCTTTTCTAGGTGATCAGGTAGGTTGCTGGCAGGAGGGTGGGGGCAAGCAAATAGTGGGGGGTAGCATCATGGTAGTGCTGACAACTCCTGTGAAAAGACTGGGAGTGACAGCAGGTAGTTCTAGGAATCACCTAGAGCTCTAACTCTATGATTAAACCATAGAGTTTCTAGTGAGTCCTATAGCTACTCGCTGTCATGTGGATTTCAACTGGAGCTAACGTAACAAACCCTGATCCAGGTCTTGTCATATTATTTTATAGCTTTTAACCAACAAGGTCCCTCAGGCTAGAGAGCTGGGCACCACTTCCCCATCCATACCCTCCATGTATTTATTTATTTATTTAATACCAGGGTCTTCTTTCAGCGTGTGAGGTGATGAGGATTTCTTTCTGTTTAAATTCATTAATCCTGTACCAGACAGCACATCAAGTATAACTTCAGACTCCTTCTTCCCTGGGTCATACAATGAGTGTAGTGGGGACTCTGGGTAGAGGTTCACAGGGGAGGTCAGATATAACTAATCAAACATGTTTATTGAGTTAGTAAGCATGACTGGGGGTGGGTGGTAACCCTATGGGGGTGCAAATTTGGATGGAAATGCCCCCACTCTGGTGAAGAAGATGCCCTGGTTCCTGATAAGGCAGATCAAACCAAGCCACAGGCCTGGCTAGGAGCCAAAATCAGCAGCACTTTGGTGCTGCCTTTTGGTTCTCACCTCTGGCAAGCTCTGGACTTTTTTTTTGGAGTGCACTTGCCATGTTAGTCTGTAGTAGCAAAATAGCAAAGAGTCCAGTAGCACCTTTAAGTCTAACCAATTTTATTATAGCATAAGCTTTCGAGAACCATAGCTCTCTTTGTCAGATACACTGTCTGGTTTCGAGAACCACAGCTCTCTTCATCAGATGCCCATTAGCTTTTGAGAACCACAGCTCTCTTTGTCAGATGCATCTGGTGCTTTCTATGGTCATGTAGATCCAGAGGAGTTAGCCGTATTAGTCTGTAGTAGCAAAAATGGAAAAGAGTCCAGTAGCACCTTTAAGACTAACCAACTTTACTGTAGCATAAGCTTTTGAGAATCACAGTTCTCTTCTTCAGATGCATCTGACGAAGAGAGCTGTGGCTCTCGAAAGTTTATGCTACAATAAAGTTTAGTCTTAAAGGTGCTACTGGACTCTTTATTATCTTGCACTTTTTGAAACATTAAGGATCAGTTGCCGACCTCTCTTTTGCTGACTTCAGCCAGAGTGAAGGTTCTCCGGTGGTGAATAAGTCTCCTTTAGACAAATATTTCCAAGGGCACGGTGTTTAGAGAAGAAAAAGCATCTGCGTGCACCTGTTGGAGACGCTGTGCTGCTGGGCCTGTGTTTCAGCGCGAACCTGCATTTGATACAGTGTTGTTACAGCTGTGACTTGGGGGCGGTTTGTTTAAGTGCCTCCAAATGCCTGTCGGTGTGGCAACCAGCTGAATACATAAACCAGGCTCCCCAAACCCCTTGCTGGCCCCGGGTCAGAGTAAATGGAATAATAAAATCCAAACGCTTTTGTCTCAATTTTCCATCGTCCTAGCCTTCCGCATAAATCTACAGCTTTGTGGTGACCTCCCCATTTGGCGTGGAGGCTACAGCAGGACGCCTGAGATCCATTTGCTCTCAGTCTTGGGGTCTTTAAAAGCTTTTTCCAATTAATTTTAACAGGCTTCCATAAGGATCGAGTATAGTTTTCTTCCCTTGCCCCACCCTCCCTCCTCCCCTTCCCCACGCCGTGCCCCCTCTTTCCACATTGCTGGCCCTCTTTAACCAGCTGAGTGGCAGGGCATTAATAAAATGATACCAGGAGGTATTGATTGTATTATGCGTTATCTAATGAGTTGCCATTAGGAGACAGGAATGGCTGAGGAAAAGAAGGGGCTTTCCTCCGTGGACATGTATTAAACATTCTTAGCTTATCCAGAGGCATGTTTTGGAAGGGAATCCAGTTTGCAGTTGGGTTGCCAACTTCCAGGTGAGACCTGGAGATCTCCTGGAATTACAACTGCTTTCCTGACAATAGAGATTTTTATTTATTCGCTTATTTTCAGTATTTATTGCCTGCCTTTCTTACTGAGACTCAAGGCAGATCGTGTGTGTGTGATGTGCCATCAAGTTGGCTCTGACCTATGTCGACCCTACGAATGAAAGACCTCCAAAACATCCTATCATTAACAGAGTTGATCAGATCCTGCAAACTGGAGGACGTGGCTTCTTTTATTGAGTCAAGCCACCTCATTTTAGGTCTTCCTCTTTTCCTGCTGCCTTCCACTTTTCCTAGCATTATTGACTTTCCCCGAGAAGCTTGTCTTCTTGTGATGTGACCAAAGTACGATAGCCTTAGTCTTGTCTTAGGCAGATTACATAGTGTAACTCAATATGATTAACAGATGGGATATCCAGTAAAGAACACAATAAGAGTATAGACTGCATAAATTTGAAAACAATGTTGAAACAAAACATAAGCAATTTGACATGATATAGTAAATGCCAGTAACAGCTAGTGCATAGTGGTACAGTCTACAGTCCCTATTCCTTTATTGAAGCATTTCTTTGAACCATTTCCTTACAGTACAGCCCTATTACCTGTGATCAGTTAGCCTGGAGAAAGCAGCTGCTTTAAATGGTGAACGTGGCATTATACCTTGCTGGGATTTTCTCCTTCCCCAACCTCACCCTCGCCAGTCTCCTCCCCCAAATCTCCGGGAATTTCCCAAATCGGAGGTGGCACCCCTAGCTTGGAACATCAAAAGAAGTAGATTCTCCTGTCCCTTCACCCATTCCTTTCTTCAAAGCTCAGCAGAAATAATTGCTAGGGGATAACACTTTTCACATTGGGGCTGCCTTTTCCTATGCCTTTATTTCCTATATGCAGGGCTCATTTTGAGGGGGAACGTGCAGGAACGCAGTTCTGGCAGTTCCCCAAAGAGGTCACATGTCAGGTGGCCCCGCCCACCTGACTCTCGGCCATTTTGGGCCCGTTTCGGCCTGGATTTGGGCCAAAGTGGTCCGGATTGGGCCTCTGACAGGTGGTGGATCACTCTCCCACTCAGCAGCAGACCAATCCTGACCATTTTCAGCCCCTTTTCAGACATTTTCAGCCCCTTTTTGCCATTTTGGGCCCGATTTCAGCCCGAAATGACCAGGATTGGGTCTAACACAGCCAGGATAGGTGATGCCAGGGGGTGTGGCATATGCAAATCAGTTATGCCAATGACACACTTCCGTTTATGTCAAGAGGCATGGCATATGCTAATGAGTTATGCGAATGAGTTATGCTAATGAGTTCCTCCCGCTCTTTTTCTACAAAATGACCCCTGCCTATATGTAAAAACATGCTGGGCTGGACATATTATGATAAGGAGTGAATGATGATCTTGCCTTCAATGTGTACAGAAGATCACTGAGTGACATCAGGAAGAGAAGCACAAGATCCTTACTTCCGAGGAGGCTATAATCTTCACACATGTTATTGCACGTTCCCTACTTCCTCCAGCAGCAAGAAGCATCAATGTCTTTCCAGGGTTGCTTTCATGGAGGAAATATTGGAAATGGATTTATTAATGGTTTGTCTCTCTCGCTAAGACTCAAGGCAGATTACAAAACATTTTTTAAAAACTCAATAAAACAGTAGAAGACAAAGGGTAAAAAATGTGATAAGGGTGGATAACAAAATTACAAAAAAAAAAACCTAGACATGCTTATTTGCAGCTAAGCAGGTGGTGTTTTGGAGCCAAAGGGAGTAATAAGCGGTGACCTGTTGATAGGTAACACACTCTAGGAATATTGTGTTGGGAAAATATATAGCTTTAACTAAAGAGCAAACTCCCTCTTGTCTTTTAAATCAGGGGTGGTTAGACAATTCCAGAATAAAGCATGCAAGTATAGCATCTGGCAAGGAGTAAAGCCTTTGGCCAGAGCCAATGCAATGAATAAGTAGGAGGGCTATTTGTCTTGAGCCTCAAGCTCAAAGGTGTGTGTGGGGGGGTGCCTCACATTTAGACATTTGTTAATTTTTAAGCATTTGATAAGTTTCCCAATATGTTTTGTTGTGCATCCCTATCAGATGTGATTTGGTTAAAAGCAAACATAGCATTCAGCTGTGGGAAGAGAGCATTTGAATGGGCTCACTATGAGTGATTCCGCACACGTTGGATAATGCACTTCTAATCCTCTTTATAGATCATTTGGAATGGATTTTTTTGTGTGCAAAAAATCCACTTCAAATTATTGATAAAGTGCATTGAAAGTGCATTATCCAACGTGTGCGGAATCAGCCTATGTTTAACTAGAGATGGGCACGAATCGAAATACGAACCAAAGTTTATCACGAACCAGGCCGGTTTGTGGTTTGCGAACCAGCAGTTCATCAGAGCCCATTTCTGATGAACCACCATGAACTTTAGAGTGGTTTGTTTGGTTCATTTTTGGTTCATCACTGCAAACAGCATGGTGTCAATCAATCAATTTCCTAGGCAACGGGGGTTGGGCTTTCTGCAGACCTTATGCTGACCTCAAGGTGACCTTCTGCTGACTCGGAAGTGGTGGTTTGCTGGCCCGGAAGTGACATTTTCATGAGCCAAAAATGAACTGGTTCGTGAGCCAGGTCAGGTTCGTGAAAGTTCGTGGTTCGTGGTTCATGGTTCATGAAACATGATGAACCATGAATCGGATGGTTCGGGGTTTTTTCTGGTTCATACCCATCTCTATGTTTAACATCAGTTGTGACATTGTAAGAATGCTAGATTTTCCCTCAATACTTTGTGTGTTTGCACACAAAAAGGTGAGAAAAAAACATTTGTTAAATAAAGAATATTCCTATTTCATGTATTGTCACTTTAAAAAAAAATAAAAATGTGGAAATGGCCCAGTCATTTCTGGATCCCTGAGAAGGCCTAGCTTTGGCAGTGTGTATGACACAGTACCTGGTTTGCATGTCCCAGTGAATGTACGTATATTCTGCATGGACGTGTGGACATCTGTTTGTAAGAAAGAGCCGATGTGAGTTCACTTTATGAAAGAAGCCGAGGAACAGTGCCTGGCTAAATGTGAGGTTTGTATCACATGTTCTGTTGTACATGGGTTAAATGTAGCATGAGAATTACTCAACACACGAACAAAGACAAATCCAGGGTACATGACACACAGATTGTGTGTTCACTGTCACTTTTGAAAAAGACTACTCTCTGTGAGATTTCAGTCTTTGGTATGACAACTAGCATTTGTGGAAGCTTAGGAGGAGCAGGGGTATGGGGGGGGGGGGTGCTGTTGTTGCACCATGGCTTCATTTCTGAGAAAAACTGGTTCTATAACATTGCTCTAGAAATTGCTGGAAACTCTACGGTAAAAACATAGAGTTTCCAGCAGTTCCTACATAAATGGGACAGCACTTCCTGTTTTTTCCTAGAAGTTACACCATTCTGCATGCAACACCAGCTTCCCCCCCCCCCCCCACACACACACACTGTTGCTCCAAGCAATGGCAGTCAACAGGAGTTGCCAGTGGGAGACCTCCCATCATAGTGGAAGCCTGGTGACCCCGATGAAAACTGAGTTAATATGAGTATGTCCTTATGTTTTTCTGTGAAATGCTGGCAAAACTATGGTGATTAGTTCACAGGGATAAACAAAGAAACCAATATCCTCTAATACAGAGGTAGGCAAATTTCAGTCTGCAAAGCACATCTGGATCACAAAAATTTTTGGCCCACAAGCCATTTAACTATCAGCCTGGTGTTTGGACCAGTGGCAAGGTTCCCCCAAATGGATGAAGATTTCAAGGGCCAAGGTCTGTTAAGAGGAGAAGAGTAAGATGAAGCAGAGCACTGTAGGAATAGAGGAACTGTGGTTGTTGTGGGTTTTCCGGGCTGTATTGCCGTGGTCTTGGCATTGTAGTTCCTGACGTTTCGCCAGCGGCTGTGGCTGGCATCTTCAGAGGTGTAGCACCAAAAGACAGAGATCTCTCAGAGAGATCTCTGTCTTTTGGTGCTACACCTCTGAAGATGCCAGCCACAGCCGCTGGCGAAACGTCAGGAACTACAATGCCAAGACCACGGCAATACAGCCCGGAAAACCCACAACAACCATCGTTCTCCGGCTGTGAAAGCCTTCGACAATAGAGGAACTGTTTGTCCTAAGGGTCATCTCATGGTCTCTGCCAGCTTTCAAGGCCTTTGGGTTGTATATAGGGTGGCCAACCTTCAGGTGGTGTCTGGAGATCTCCCAGAATTGCATCTGATCTCCAGGCAACAGATATCTGTTCCCCTAGAGAAAATCGCTGCTTTGGAGGGTGGATTCCATAGTATTATACCCAGCTGAGGTCCTTCCCCTCCCCAAACCCTGCCTGTTTATGTACAGGAATTTCCCTACCTGCAACTGGCAACTCTAGTTGGATACTGGCTCTACCAATAACGGAACATGGAGCAATACAGGAGGACTCAGCTCAACCCCACCCCTCCTGAGTAGATACAAATGACCTGCCAACACCTTTTCCACACTGTGACACTGAGAGATCTCCGTCTTTTGGTGCTACACCTCTGAAGATGCCAGCCACAGCTGCTGGCGAAACATCAGGAACTACAATGCCAAGACCATGACAATACAGCCCGGAAAACCCACAACAACCATCATGGAGCAATACATTCGCAGAAAGCCTCCATAATGTCTCCCTAATAGTTAGAATTGCCAGCCTCTAAGTGGGGCCTGGAGTTCTCCCCGAATTACAACTGATCTCCAGACTACAGTAATCAGTTCCCCTGGAGAAAATGGCAGCTTTGGAGAGTGAACTCGATGGCATCATATCTCTGCTGAGATCCCTTCCCAATTTCTGTCCTTCCTGAGCACTGTCCCCAAATCTCTAAAAAATTTCCCAGACCAGAGCTGGCAACCCTACAAACAGATCAGTGTTTAAAAGCATGTGGGATAAATGAGTCACCCGTGGTGAGGGATAAGGCAAAGCTCATCTTATAGCAAGCACTAATCCCAGGAACATTAAAAAGCAACACCTCAAAAACCACCAGAAATGGGCAGAAAGCTAGATGTTCCCTGTGGGGTGAAAAATTTGTTCCATCTAGCGCTGAAGCCATAGAGTTTCAGATGAATCCTAGAGCCCCCACTTAAGCAGTGATGTCACTTCCAGTTATGCAGCTAGAAAATAAGTCATGATGTCATGAGACACCATTCCAGCCTCTGGATTCCCCACCCCTGCTGCTCACTGGATGTATGGTTGCCGGGAGATTTTGAGGGCGGAGTCTGTGGAGGGTGAGGTTTAGGAGGGGAGGGACCTCAGCAGGGTATAATGCCATAGAGTCCTCCCTCGAATTTTCTCTAGGGAAACTGATCTCTGTCACCTGGAAATCAGTTGTAATTCCGGGAGATCTCCAGACCCCACTTGGAGGCTGGCAACTCTATGCCAAGGTGATAGCAGGCACCAGGGGATGGGAAATGGCACCCCTACTGTGTGCCAAACTATATGAATGAGAAAACCATCTCTGCTTGGATAGCACATACTGAACAGCTTGTTGAGAGCAAGGTACTTTTTTGTTTGCAGTGTTTCCCAGAGGGAGCCTTTCCCATCCCTTCAACAGTTACAGTGTGCTTCGTAATCGGATTTGGTCAGCCTCTTAGATATTACAAAAAGTCTAGAGTTTGATTAGGATATAGATGTGGAGTGAGTGCCCCCGCCAACTCCCGCTGTCTGAGTGTTGTGTTGAAGGAGTCACCTCTTAAATTAAAAATTCTTGTCAGCCTCAGAGGGTGAGAGACCCTTGCTGGCCTTATCTGGTAAAGAGAGTGCCTTATACCGGCACACCAGCTCCAGAGACTGCCTTTTCAGCGCTGACCTTTATATTAATGCTAATAGGTTTGGGGAAATAAAATGTAAATTTGTCTCTAAATGGATTAGTCTAGGCTGGGGAGGGGGGCAGAAGCAGGGGGGGATGATATTGCTTGGAACATTTGCACTGAAATTAAAACATTTATGTTCCAACACTTAATTTTATTAGTGGCACATCCAAGTTGCCTGAATGAGTAATCCCTTCCTCCCCGGGTCTTCCCTCTCCTCTCTCTTTCAGCCTCCAAGTTTTGTATATGCCAGCTTGTTAGACTAATACAGCTTATTTACCTCATAAATGTCTTTTTATCCCCAGCAAGCTCCCATTTTGTCAAGATTTATTTGTGTCCCCGTGTTTCTTTTTTAAAATCTCAAAGGTTCAGAGGGAAGAAAACATATATTCTTGTAATCTTTTTTGTTCTTTCCCCTCTTAATTGAGAATAGTGAACTCCTGTGCGGCATCTCTGGGCCCCTCTCTGGAAGGCAGCAGGAGAGAAAAATAAACACAAATGTGGCCATCAGGACAATGGTGTGACGTCACTCCTGGGGAAAACTCAGAGGTGAAATCAGTACTCTGTATTAATCATAAAGACAAAACATTTCTAGCGATTTCTTGAGAAGACTGACATCACACTGACAGTCCCCACCACCACCACCTCCCACGGCTTGCCAAATTAAAGACAACTTTTTTCATCTCGCCACTGTGGCTCTGAAATTTCTCTCTGAGTGCATCAAGGAACTCTCAGCGATGCCAAGACCCAAACCTGTAGCTAAGCTACAAGTGACAAGGTTGGACACTTGTGAGCTTCCCTCAAGTTTTGATGGGAAATGTAAGCATCCTGGTCTTGCACCTTGGCTCTCCATTTTACAGAGCAGAAGTCTATGGGAGGGAGAACGTGCGGTCAGGAGGGGAATTCAGGGCGCCCCCCTTCCCCTCCGCTGGGTGTGTGTGTGGGGGGGGGGTTTCTGTAAACTTCAATTAAATTGAGAGCCAAGCTGTAAGACCAGGACACCTACATTTCCCATCAAAACTTGAGGGAAGCTGACAAGTGTCCAACCTGTGTCAGGCGTGGCTCACAGAGAAACCCACCCTGAACATCAACCTATAACCCAAATGGAACCTCATAGTCCAAGGAAGGATATATAACAATTTTTGTACGTAATATATAATTATTTATAATATAAAGTGCAAAGTGTTCCAGTGCAAATTATAATACAATAAATAGTAAGTTATAAATAGTAAATTCCAATAATAAAATCACAATTCAGAAGTATATTTCTATCCAAGAATCTTCTTTGATACAAACAACGGCAAGAGAGTCCAAATACAATTGTCCAGCCACACCCTAAATAAATACATATTTCCATTTTCTTCCAGGTGCTCCTGGAGACCGTCGTCCACAATTAATACATATTCTTTTATATTTCTTTATATAGGTGGATCGAAGAATGTCAGGAGCAAGTCCTGTTGAGAACCCGACAAGAGGCAAGCTAATTTAGACTTCTTAACTGGGTCTGAGGATGCTCAAACTTTCAAATCACCATTCTGGAACATAAAATAATACAACTTGGTCCATTGCCCTTTGCTACTGACGGGGAGTAGAAAGCCTCTGGATTGGCCACACTTGATACTTTGGTCTTTTGCTGTTGCTTGTTAAAATAATGTAATTTTATGCTTGTGGCATCTCAGGGAACATCTTGGGGTCTCCAGGTCTGGATTCTGGTCAGCAGTATCCAACACAGACACAGTGTTGTGCATAAATCCAGAAAGGTAGCCATATTTGTCTGTTGCAGCAAATATAAACAGAAGTTTAATTGTGCATACCTATCAACTGCCATACCTATGTGTGTGGTTCTAGCTCCCATATACAATAATCTATAGCTTGTAGACAAGTATTGTGTTATAATTTCATTTGCTCCGATCCCTCAGGCAGAGAATATCAACCCCACTCTCTGGATGAACTGAATTCTCTTTAATTGGTTATTGTTTCTAGATGGCCTTTATTTGTAACGTCTCTCCTCTCCCATCTTCTCAATGCTTGTAACTTTGAGTATAAAGTTATCTCCTATGGATGTACACTCCATGCATCTGATGAAGTGAGCTCTGACTCTAAAATGCTGAAATACATTTTGTTAGTCTTTCGGGTGCCACTGAAATTCTGTTTAATTTAGATGCTAAATTATATCTATGTAATGCTAAATTATATCTATATAAAAATAACATGCACATGCACCATTAACATGGTAATTATACTACATACATATATATGATATCTGTATAATTTTTAGTGTTCAAATCATTTCATATATATTGGCTGCAAATAAGATTGCCAGTTTCCAGGTGATATTCTTCAAGAATGTCAACTGATCAATCGGTCACAGAATAGCCCAGGTGAGCCTGATCAAGGCAGGGTCGGCCTTGGTTAGTAATTGGATGGGAGACCTCCAATGAAGACTACAGTTGCAGAGGCAGGCAATGGCAAACCACTTCTGATAGTATCTTGCCATGAAAACCCCACCAGCGGACTTGACCGCACTCTCCACTCCAATAGGCCACAGAGATAATAATAACTGAGCTTATATACTGCTCTTCTAGACAGCTTAGTGCCTTACCCAGAGCGGTGAACAAGTTATTGTTATTATTATCCTCACAATGCAGCTGGGGATCTGGGGCTGAGAGGAGTGGCTTACCCAAGGCCACCTACTGAGCTGATGGCAGTAGTGGGATTCGAACCAGTAAAGTGCTGATTCACAGCCGAACCACTTAACCACTGTGCTACAGTAGCTTTCATCAGTTCCCTTTGAGAAAATGGCTGCTTTAAAGGGTAGACTCTATAGCACTATACTCTGCTAAGGTCTCTTCCCTTCTCCTCAGACTCCACCCCTAAATCTCCAAGAATTTCCCAAACCAGAGTTTGGCAGCCTTACAATGACATGAAGGCGTGGCTACAGTAGGAAGGTGGGATAGGTCGAAATTGTGAACTCAATCTTGTACCAACCCGAGGCATGCTCAGACTCGGCTGACAGCCACACAGATCTAGGAGAAGAGCTGATGGGTGGGAAGGAGCTAAGCCCCATGATGATTTGGCACCCTTTCCTCACGATGCTGGCCTAAGCTGTTTCTCTGCTGAAGAACCGACTCTGCCTCGGGAAGGTGAAAGAACCAGTCAGCAGATACATTCCGCTGTAAAATAATATCCAGTTGCCGTGAATGTAAACTGTGATTAGTGGCTGGATGCCTGGACAGTGAGCCATTTCGCAAGCCTTCCCATCTACCTCCCCTCCCGCCATCCCTGAGCCAGCCTTGTGTGTTGCCAATCTGTCACACAGTCAAGCTGGGAGCACTTTCTGGCATGGCGAGGCTTTCAGCTGGTTTGTGTCAGAAGACTCCCTCTGTAGGGGAACTTTTCCAGAAGCTGCTGAATGAGTGTCTGTCTGCCTGGATCAAGAGTGTTGCCAGTTTAACGTCCCACCAAGGGGTCCGCCACATCTGGCCAACAAACTGTTCCGAAAAGGAAGGTAGTACGGCGCTGGCGGGATTTGGAGCTCAGTTCTGTTATTAACAATAGGAAGGGTGCTGTTCCAAAACCACAAGGCTTTTGAGAAAGTGAAGACCACCGTCTAGAAGTGAGATTCAACTTCTCGAGCCAATTCGGGTCTCAGCCCTCTACAGAGGGAGGCCTCTGATAGCAAGCTTTTCTTCCCGGTTACAAATTGAGATTTTATTAGCTCTGAGCCAGATGCTTCTCCTTAAAAGAGATTAATCTCAAGTTCATCATTTCACTTGAGACTCAAGCGATACTGAGGCCTAGAGCTTGATGCCAAACATGTGTGAATTGAACAAGACCCCTGTGGTCTGGGGAAGGAGGGAAGGAAATGCGGGCCCTTGTCAAAAAGCCATGCGTGTAAGCGAAGGCTGGCCTGCTTCTTTTTCCCCTTCTTCGGCTTGGCATTCCCCGAGCCGTACGGATGAGTGCAAGAAAATAAATAAAATTACGATGGCAAATTTCCCCCACTGCAGATATGGTTACTGTCTGCCAAGCAGCCGCCAGCCACGAGCGGTCCTTAAAAGAGACAGCAGTTATTCCCAGTCCAAAGGGGTGAAGTGGTGGGGGCGGAGGAAAGGGAGAAATGAGACGGGTTGTGGCAGATTAGAGGATCTCCAATTGAGGGTTTAATTGTTTCCAAATGAGGAGTATTATGGGATGGGCAGCGTTCAGGCTTGGCTTGGAGCCGTTTACTGATCCTAAAGCAAGCTCCAGCCCCAGCGGCAGCTGTTTTACATTTAAAGAGATTCAGAGTGGATTCGTGAATGACGGTGCAGAAGACTAATGAAGATTGCGGCATAACTGGACATGGAGACGTCTCTCCCGAGAGGCCACTTGTTCTGACAGAACTCCCAATCCTGCTCCCTCCGGCTGTATTTGACTATCAAAGACCAAAATGACCCCAATGAATTTTGATTGCAGCAGGGGCTGAGGAAAGAGTGGCGGTGGATTTATCTCTGGAAACAACCCAGTCCCGGCCCCGCTGCTTCTGTTTCGTTAAGGACATCATGTTGTTTTCAAGCAGCCCCTCATTTCATCAGAAAAGAGGCCAGGCTCTTAAAATTACTAACGAGTATGAAAGCCCGTCTTCAAATATGAACCCCACAAGTGTTCACAGGGGGGGGAACTGAAGGTGCATGTTGGTGCACCTTGAATGTTGCTTGTGAAGTTTGCTAGCAGGTAGGATTTGAACACAGTGCACATCCAGGAAATGAAACTTGTACTTTAAGAGCAAAGTAAATCTAAAGTTAACTGGTTGAAATAACTTCAGATAAATGGCTGAGAAGTTTGCAGTGCCATTCTAAACAGCATCCCACCCTTCTAAACCCATTGAATTCAATGGATTTCAAATGGTGTTTCTTAGATTCTGTTAGAATGCTTAACTTTGTCTGGATTGTGCCCTATTTCCCCCTTTGTGGTGGAGAGTGCCCTCAAGTCAGAGCTGAATTATGGCGACCCCTGGTGAGGTTTCCATAGCAAGAGACTAATGGAAGTGGTTTGCCATTGCCTGCCTCTGCAACCCTGATCTTTCTCAGAGGTCTCCCATCCAATTACTAACCAGAGCTTATATATATATATATATATATTCTATTTTCAAATCCAAGCATAATTTTTGTTTTGTTTTAAATTAGCATATATATATATATATATATATATATATATATATATATATATATATATATATATGGATTGAATATCTGAAATGGTTTTAAGAAGAGGTTTGTGGAGGATGTTTTGAGAATATAAAGTCTGGTTTGTTTGTTTTTTTGCTTCATGTAAAATGTCATAACTTGGGGTGGGTGGTGATTCTTGGTGCAGATGTAGTTTAATAATCAAGGCACTGCACTATATTCTGGAATCTCACTTCTGAATCACCAGAAAGTCTTAGTCAAGTCATTTTCTTTTAATAACTCCAATGTGTCAGCCTACCATGCAGGGCTGTCATGAAGATCACAATAAACCAATGCACGTGAAGCCCTTTAAATGCTAAGTATACAAATGATAATTATTATGCATATATTATCAGTGCCTCTATAAATTTTTGTCATGTTTGTGTTTTGAATCACACATACTCATTTTAAGTTTTTTAAAAAAGAAATTATCTTGAATTAGTTTGGTTTGATTTATTTGCCCCTCCCCCAAACTTTCCTCTCTTTCAGCCCCAGCCACCTCACAGAGTGATTGTTATGAGGATAATAATAACACACTTTGTAAACCACTCTGAGTGGGCATTAAGCAGTCCTGAAGACTGGTATATAAATCAAATGTTATTATTGTTATTACTAATTTCTATATTTTTGTTTTCCATTCTTCCCTCAGAAATACAAATTGTGGCATGACTTTATGGGAATTCTGTTATTGTTCCTAAGAAACTGGATTTCAAAATGCTGAAGTATCATCTACTGCCATGCAGTTGAGGAGTAACATAACATCTTATCAGTACTTGGGACTGCAAAGAATAACCCAAGACCAACTCTTGCAAAAAAACCCAGGTTCTCCACCTCCAAAATCTTAGGTTCTAATATTTGGAGTGCCCCTTCTGTTCAAAGTAGACAACTGAATGGCTGAAATTTAGGCTTACCTTTTGACTGCTTATGGTGGGCAATTAAAGTTACCAGATGGGGGTCTGGAATAATATTAGACTCTGGGGGGGCACCCTTTTTTCCCTTTACAGTTGCATGCTTGCTCAGCATGCACACTCCTGGTTGATGTGATGACATCACTAATGGAAGTGACATCATCTTGCTGACCCACTTCTGGGTGCCCAGGCCTGCTGGCCACTCCTGGGCAGTGGCGCACAATGCAGCCAAGGGAGGCTGGGGTGATGGGTAGAGATGGGCATGAACAGAAAAAAACTGAACATGATGTTCGTTGTTCATTGCCATCCACGAACAGGGACTCACGTACAACAACAAACATGGCCCTGTTCACGAACATGTCCGTGGTTGGTTGTTCGTGGGGGCCAGCAGGCTCTCCTCCAGCCATCATCCAAGTCAAGATCCCTACTGCACCACTCCCAGAAACCTTACCTGAGCAGGCAGCAGGAAAGGTACCAATAATAAATAATAGCTTAGCCCAGAGCCTGGCAGCAGCCCTGGAACTTGAAGGGGTAGATCCCTACCGCACCACTTCCAGAAACTTTACCTGAGCAGGCAGCAGGAAAGGTACCAGTAACAAATAATAGCTTGGCTCAGAACCTGGCAGCAGCCCTGGAACTTGAAGGGGTAGATCCCTATCCCACCACACACAAAAAACATTCAAGCTCCAATGCACTCTATCAAAATGCCAACAGCAACTATCTCTCCCTCTCCACTGTCTGCAAAACTAGAGCCTCCTTTGTAACAAATTTGGAGCTCCACAATTGAAATGAAGAACTGCCTATCAAGCTAAATTGGGCTTAGATTGGGGTTTCCAGGGCAACAGCAGGAGTTCAGACAGAGTTCAGCCAATCCCTGCCTAAGTTGCCAAAGGAATTGATTGCAGGTGCCAGACTGTCCGGCTTGATGAACAGCAACGAACAGCAATGAGCTAGACTTGCAACAACTGACTGTTCGTTTAGAATGGGGCCTCGCGAACAGTTTGTTCGCGAACAGCAGATTGGGCTGTTCGTGGCTTTTTTTTGGTCATATTGCTGTTCGTGCCCATCTCTAGTGGTGGGCCACTTCCTCCAGTGCTACACAGCTGCAGGAGGCAATTCTATTGCAGATCAATCCTAAACAGAGTTACACCCTTCCATTAAGCCAGTGTGGCATAGTGATTTGAGTGTTACATTAGGATCTAGGAGACCCGCATTCGAATCCCAGCTATGTCATGGAAGCTCACTGGGTAACCTGGGGCCAGTCACACGCTCTCAACCTAACCTACTTCACATGAGGATTATGTAAAATTATGTAAACCACCTTAGGCTCCCATTGAGTAGAAAGGTGGGGGTATAAATAAAGTAAATAAAAATAAAAAGCAAGACCCTTCTTAAAAGATGAATGCTCTCCTATGTATGAGAGAAGGGGAGATGTGTATTCTATACAGCAACACGAAAAAAGCAAGAGGTATGAGTTTTGCTCCTGAACTACTGTTTTTTCTGATATGCAAGTTTATGCAAATATAATCGTTTTATAAATTGAAGATTTGACTGACCCTCGTCCAATTAATAATTCTTTAATTAAGTGGCAGCCCTAATAATAACACCCCCATATCTATGTGAAGCTGCCCATACTTGGATCCACTTTCTTTCTAAAGGATGTGAATTGTGTAATCCTAGTGCAGCTATCTTCATTGCGACGTGTCATAAAACTTAGAAGAAGGTGAAAATAATGTTTCACAGGCTATTTACGAAACTGCATTAGTCAAAATAACATATTTTAAACTCTCTTAAGATGTTATTCATCATTATATAAGTCAACACAAAATAGTGACCATGAATCCCTAAGAATTATGTTCACAAGGGACGTGTCAGGCAGATGGGTCGGGATATTTCTTTCTCCCTATATATTTCTCGAGTCACATCCTCCAATCAAAATTAACATGTTATATTGCTAATATTTCAAGGTAATGTTTTCTTGCAAGGATGCTATATTTTACCTGTTAATATTCATTTTAAAAAAATCAATTACAGCGTCAAGGCACACTATTGAGACAGCAGAGTGGATTACCATTTTGCAAGATGTCATGATAGAAACATAGGGAAATGTCTTTCTTTTTTTTCTTTGTCGCTGTTTTAACATTCTAGGAGAAAACTAGATGTTGTGCATGCGGCAAGGGGCAGCATTTGCTACAGATTTTTACCCTTTCCTTCAACCTCTGTCTGGACTTTCAAAATTCTCTTCCTGCAAAGTTCTTCCCGCGTTCTGCAGTTCAAAACATTCATTTGTTCAGGCTTACAATCAGGAAAGTGTTCGTAAAAGTCTCTCAGTTGATCAAAAATATAGGAGGAGTTAGAAATAAAGGAACAAAAAAGGAAGAGAACAGAGGAAAGTTTATATACTTCCATGGAATCTCAGAATAATTTAGAATTTCTAATCCTTTCTTTTGGACCCCCAATTTTTGTTTGACTGTTTCCATGAGTCCAGCGCCACTTGCTTTCAGGCCTTCTCTACTATAAGTCGAGGGAGGCTAAACCAGTTCTCGAGGACAGGTGCCTGAGGCCAAGGGCAGGGGTTTACCTGCCACATGGCCGACTGATGCACGAATGACCCTTTCTGCCCCTTTTAGCTACTGTTTCATGGCAGCAGCTAGGCATTCACAGGGGTCTCTCGTCTGAGGCAGTGTTGTGACTACAAGTGCACATTGAAAAATTCTGAAACTGAAAATAGACATGAAGATTCCTGCTTGAAGTTGTTACTGTGGTTTTCTGGAACTCAAATCCAGGATTTTTAGGCATCTCTCTCTCTCTCTCTCTCTCTCTCTCTCACACACACACACACACACACACACACACACACACAAATCCATATAGTTTTTTCAAGTTTAGGTGCTTACCATCATCAGCAGGCATCTTGTTTTTCTTTGATTCTCTAAATGTCCCAATCATATCCTTACAAGAGATCAGGAGGTGAGTGCTCCCAGCCAATCACCTTTGCAGCTAAGCTCCACAAAAGGACATTCTATGGAGGAGTCTGTGCTGAGCAGGGAATATTTTGATTGCTCCATGTACAGATCCAAATATGTGTGAGTAACTTCCCACTGGGGATTGTTTAGGATCATGAAAGTTGCTGGCCCTCATAAGCAAAATTGGCATCTATGGTTTTAAAACAATGTTCTTGGAACTGATGTGTGACTGACCATAGCCCTGATTCTGGAAACAACCTGTTAACAAATGTATCTTGTAATTTAGCTCCCGGACTGCCTCACACCTCCACTGCTACCTCCTTCTTCTCCAAGAACTCCTTAAATAGTAGCAGTACTAATTATTATTTGAGGTATCTCTACAGAGGATGTCCAGTGTGAAAACCTGTGTCTCATAGCAATTGAATGATTGATTCATCGCATGTAATCACACACTTTTTGAACTTTTTCGAAGATTGGATGGTTGGAGAGGGAGGTCTTAAAATGAAGCCTTCTTTGCTTTCTGAAAGGAAACAATGGACTATTGTCAGTCACTCACTCTAAGATTACATTTTAAAATGGTTGGAGGCAAAAATTCTTTTAAACTGCTGGTGGCTGGTGCCATCACCACCCCACCCCCCATTCCAGGAATCAGTGGAGAGAAGTGCTACTGTGTTGGTAGGCATCTGCTTCAGGGGTCTGTAAAATCAAATCCCTTTGTCCATTTTGCTTAAAACTTTTAGGGTCTTTGGATTAGAAGGAATATTATGTTCTGTGCAAATTTGGTGCCATTATCTTTCAAAACAGCTGCTCCAGATCCCCAAATTTGTTCCCCATTGAAAATAATAATCCTGAAATTCCAAAACTTGAAAAACACACACCAACCAATTTGAATCCCAAACCAATAGTTTTCTACCCACAAACCAGCAGGCACGGTAATGGTCCCCTCCCATACTGAATCCGAAATTATAACAATTTTTTTTTTCTCAACATACACCACAAAGCCATCGTATGAAATTGGAGAAGCTCATATAAATCATTGACTTTCACAGGCAATGTGAGCTACCCGTTTCTGGGTAAGGTGATTGAGCGGGCGGTGAAGGAACAGTTGCAGGGATTCCTGAAGGATATCTAGTTGAAGCTAGGCTAGGCCTTCACTGGCTTGGATAGAGGAGAAGAAGGGAAGTCTGGATCCCTCCCTAAAAGAGCCGCCCACCATCCAGTTTAGCAGATTGACTCCCTCAAATTAGCTGACCGCTGCTACATATTTTAACTACATATTATATATTTGTATTTTTGTGCTGCTCATTGATTTTAACTGTTTTTAAGATGTACGTTATTATAAATGTTTTTATTTGATGTATCCACTCTGGGCCTGCTAGCTCTGGGAGAGCAGAATAAAAATCAAAAATAATAATAATAAATAAATATTAGAGTTTTCTTGGGATGCTGCAGTAATGTCCTAGATTTTTCAACATTTTGCCAATACTGCTCCATGACAGTATATGAAGTACTTCTACCTGGCTATCTTCTTGACAGGTCTTCTAATTATCTCCACCTCTGCTACAACATGGGCTTTCTGCTACCAATTCCTTTGCGATTCTGACAGTCAAACAAACTAGACCCATTAGATCACCAGCACAACTCTTGCCTAAGGCAGGAACTTTGGAAGACCACAAATTGTCTGGGTATTAAAAGTCAGTGCATAGGAAACTTGCCCTCAGCATCAGTGCTAAATTGCTAGTTGGAAGACATTCATTGCCGTATATATTACATTTTCACTATATTCTACTTTAATATACTCTGTGCTGAGAAGTGTGAGAAGAATTTTCAAGCCTCGGGTAGCAAGCAAACTAGCCCATTTCCTTAAGAACCCAATTCCCATTTTATCAATATATCTAATTCTCAATGCAGCACCCATCTGTGGATACTTAAATCCAAAGACTGGGATCATGTACAGACAAGACAGATCGTTCAACACACCTGAGAAAAGCCCCAGGTTTGCAGAAAAATCTGAAATCTTTTTTTTTTAAAAGGTAGGTTAACTTCCCTGCCCCCAATAGTAGAAGCCGTGTTTGTCACCTTAAGAAACAAATGCCCTCTGTGGCCATTGCTAAGCAACTACAACAGTATTGCCAACACTCTAGACTTGGATCCTGTCATTAAAAGGCACAGGGAGGGGGCAGGACCCTCTCCTGAGCGGTTTTAGACTTTGAGGGATGACTCACTGGGGCCAGGCCTGGCAGCAGCCACTGGTGACTTGACCCCACATGGTTTGCATGACTCATCCAGACCTGGCTGCTTGCTACTGTTCAACAGCAGCCATAGAATAGAACTTCATAGAATCATCGGATTGGAAGGGACCTCTAGGGCCATCTAGTCCAACCCCCTGCACAATGCAGGGACTTCACAACTACCCCTCCAAGTGCCCCAGTGACCCCTGCTCCATGCCCAGAAGATGGAGCTCTTCCTGCCCAATGCACCAGCTGATTTCTTGGCTTTGTGAGCGGTCTTTTGGAGCGCAAAAAGCAGCAGCAATAATTCTTCAGCAGTTTTTACACACCTTTAACACAGTCCAGATCTCAATGATGGAGCTGGCTGAAAATCCAAGTAAAGGTGCAGGCCCTCTGCTGTCCGTGATAGCACTAACGCCACAAAGAGGTGCTGGTTAGACGCGCAGAGTCAGATTTTTATGTTTTGCCCCGCCAAGTAGCCTTCACGCTCAGAATCTCTCCAACAGTAGAGCTGCAGCATGTCCTCCTGCCCCATTTCCACATCCTCCTCAGCATCAGAGTGGAACAGCCACCCCATGAAAGCCTGTGTGGTATGGTGGTTAGAGTTTCAGAGTAGACTAGGATCTAGGAATGCAAGCGACTTAGGATCCCCATTGTGAAGAAAGGAGGAGTATAAATGAAATAAATAAATCATAAGTGTAACTGAAGATGTGGGGGAGCAGATTAAAAATAGGTTGGTGGGTGGGAGGGAAGGAAGGAAAGAGAGAAGGAAGTACACTGCCAGGAGGAGGAAAGCGGAATTCATGTGGGGAGGAGGAAAGAGGGGAAAGTGAGGTTCCCTCTGCAGATCCTTGCAGGTTCCCCACCATACAGCTATGTCTGGCCCAATGGCCCACACTACATAGCTGGGCCTGGCCCAGCATCCAGCACTGTGCAGCTGGGCCAGATTTTTCCCAGGGAGAGGTTGCCAGAGAGAGGGAAGGAGGGATAGCTAATGACACGAGGATAGATAAAGGTAGGTTGGCTGATGGGTAGGAGGGAGGAAGCAGGAGAAGGGGAGAGGCTATGGGGGCTTTTGGGAAAGGAAAGGGGGAAATAGTAAGAAATGAGATGCTTCCTGAAAGTTCTTTCAGGTCCTCAATTGTCCATGTGTATTTTTTGCAAGTTCTTGCACATAGAGAAAAATGTGAATATAAGGGCTTTTAAAGACTCCTGGAGTTTAAACTTGGATTCAGGGGGTGGCTTTTGAAATTGCTGTACTGGCATCTGGCAGGTTAGAGGGTGGGCATCACAAAATGATTGCTGTGAGCTGCAGGATATAATCATAAAAAACATTGGGAGGTGTAAACCAAGCATCCTCCTATGATGGATTGGGTGCTTCCTGCAGACGCCAAGGTGATGCCTCCTTGGCACTATTGGTATATGAGAGCCAGTTTGGTGTAGTGGTTAAGAGTGGCAGGACTAGCAGTGCCATTTCCCCGCTTGGGTCAGGGAATCTCCTGCTCCCCCCTCCCCCCACACCCACTTACTTGGCCAGCAGGGGGGTACGCTCCCTGGGGCACCCCCTCAGGTGATTCAGCATGCCCCTGGGTGGCACACCCCCGTGCCCACAGTGGCCCAAATCATGACATGCAGTGCTTCACAGCAGACCCTTTTTAGGCCGAATCGTGTCCGTCGCTGAGCATGGGGAGTGCCCTTTGACATGCGGGGCCACTCTTTGACCCTTGTGATGATGTCATTTCCCAGAAGTGATGTAATCATGCAAGCTGAGAGAGACAAAGAGAGACTCCACAGTTGCAGCAGGGCAAGAGCTGGGTTTCCAATCTCCCACTGGGGGACACAAAGCAACCCTAGGCAAGACTCTAATCTTGAGAACTGGATTTGATTCCCAACTCCTCTACTTGAAGCCAGCTGGGTGACCTTGGGTCAGTTACAGCTTCTAGGAGTTCTCTCAGCCCCACCCACCTCACAGGGTGATTGTTGTGTGAATAATAATAATATACTTTGTAAACCGCTCTGAGTTGGTATTAAGTTGCCCTGGAGGGCAATATATAAATCAAATGTTGTTGTTATTCTCCAATGAAGTGGGTGAAAGCCAGGACGGTCACTAAGGTTTGTGGAAGAGATGCTTTTTCAAAGAAACTAATGAATCCAGCAGACCCATTGGTGGGCACCACAGAGGCCTCAGGTCCCACATTGAGGATCACTGTCTCATCACAAACAAGAAAAAGACTGAATTGATGGATTTAAAAAGTAGAGGAATCAGGCAGCAAAGAGTTTCTATGCCACAGTCAATGAGTGGGTAAGAGTCAGAGACAAAAAGAGAACGTCACCAAGAGAGCTAAGTATGATAAATTAGATCAGAATCCAAAGAGAACTCTAGAGATCAAGGAAAGAAAGACAGAAATGAGAATAGTAGCTAAGAGAAGAGGACAGACAATTAAAAAAAAAACCCTACAGAGAGGAAGATACAAACGAGAGGATAGGTGATAAAAAGGGGGAGAGGAGGGGAAAGGGAGCCAGAGAGGAGCTAAACATGAAATGGCAGACAAGGGTTCTGACCTCAGGTTTGTTTAAGGTGATGTGCTCTGCACTGGGATGAAAGAAATACTTTGCATTTTTCGAAATGGCTGGGAACAAAGGAACGCTCTGCATCTCGAGAATCAATATCACATTTTATGCCTGCTGCACCCTTCACAAAGAATCAAGGCGACATTGATTCAAGTAAGTAAGAACTTCATTGAAAATTGACCTTTGAGTTCTTTAGTGGAGAGGGACTGCCGGGTTGAAGAGGGGGGAAAAAACCTCCCCTCGGTGGCTGGTGCTGGGCAGGGATGTCAGGCGGGGTTGATGTTGAAAGCTTCACAGCTTCATTCCCTGTCACCACCACATCAGAAGCTGGGCCACCTCGAAGCTTATGCACACAATGGCTCCACAAGGTTCCTAGCCTTTTACCAGCACTGGGTCACAGAGGCAGCCGAGGGCACCAGAGTTAACACATGAACCCTGGCAGAGGAGGACTGGAGCTAGCCTGCAAGAGACGAGTCGGAGGCCTGGGCAGGGTAAACTGTCCAATCAGGGCTCTATGTCCTAGCGAGAACTAGAGGCAGAGTTAAGAGAAGCCAACGTGGTGGCCAGATGGGGAGAAGCAGCACTAAGTGGAAGCCACGTAGGGAACAAGCCTAAACAGTCGCTTGGTGGGAGAGCTGGGGGTGGGGATAAGGGGGTTTGCATGTGATGTCACCAATGTCATTATGTCACTTCCGGATATAACCCAGAAGATTCCTAGAGCTACCCTTTGTCACTTCCGGGTATAACCCAGTGATTCCTAGAGCTACCCTTTGTCACTTCTGGGTACGAGTGATGTCAGCAACATTGATCTTTTTTTAAAAAAAAAAATCTCTCTCACTGCCACTTGGAACAACGGTGGGTAATGGGGCTTGCCAGGGGAGGACCCCCCCACACACACACCATAGCAGAAGGCCTGGCAAGCATGTCTGCTCAAAAGTAAGTGCCATGTTCAATGGGACTTACTCCCAGGGAAGCTTTCTTACTACTGCAGCTATAGTCTCCCCAAGGACCAGGAAGGAGCTCTAAGAAGGCTTGAAAAAATAAGGAAATCAAGCTGGGCAGCAGTCACTTAAGTATGCCAGGTGGTGGAATGTGGCTAGGGTTGCCAGCCTCCAGGTAGTGGCTGGAGATCTCCTGGAATTACAACCGGTCTCCAGGCCACAGAGATCAGTCCACCTGGAGAAAATGGCTCCTTTGGAGGGTGGACTCTATGGAATTATGCCATGCTGAGGTCATTTCCCTCCCCAAACCGTGCCATCTCCGGGCTTCACCAACCAAATCTCCAGGACTTTTCCCACTTGGAGATGGGAACTCTAAACGTGGCTCAGGCCAAAGTTAGATCTTGGCCTGAGCCACATTCCGCTGCCTGGCATACTTACGTTCCTGATTCCCAGCTTGAGTGTTTGTGGACAGGCTGGGTTAGTTAAAAGTAAATAGTGAGCTGTTTGGGGGGGGGGGTGCAGAGTCATATGGGGACTTTCAGAATCATTTAGGGAGAGGTTGTGTGACTCCATGGTACAGCACCTGCTTTCCACGTAGAAGATCCCAGCTTCAGTTGCTGGTATCTCTAGCTGAAGGGACCTAAGGCGCCTTGGGAACGATCATTCTCTGTTTGAGACTCTGAAGAGCGGCTGCAGCTCACAGTAGACATGGTTTGACGTGGTGTAAGCCAAGTTCATGAACGTTGACGTTTGTTTCTGTTCCCTCTAAAGTGAGATTATTGGTGATTTTGGAAGTTAGCCTCCAAAAGGGCATCTTGGAAACTTAGAGAAATGCAAACAGAGTTTTGAGGCGAATGGAATTTTGGGGTCATTTGGGGAGGCTGCACATCCCTATTTTGTAATAAAGCTTTTGCACCTGGTGGCTATTGGCTGAATAATTTCATTTGTTGTCTGAAGGCCCGCAAGGAACATTTTTCAACGGCCATTTGTGAAATGAGGAGGAATGGAACGTTACGTCAGCTCACTTGCTTAGGGCAACGTTTGCCGAAATGAATGCATGATTAAGTTTATTGTTTAGTAAACAGTTCCGCAGACAGAGGAGGAACGGTTACAATAGCACTTTGCAAATAATTGCAGTTGGGATGAGAATGACTGTCTGCAATGCAGAAGAGCTGCATATAACTCACTAGACCAATAAAAAGGGGGCTTGTGAATATCTGCTCGGTGCACACACAAGAGAAAGGGGAAATGCAGCATGTTTTCAAAGCACGGTTTGCAAATAATGAAACAAGATGCTGTTGCAATTGGCTTTGAATAAAAATCTTCTGCTGAAAAGCATTCATCATACTTCCCGCCTTGTCTCTAAGCAAGCAAACACAGACGTGGGGAAAGTTGCTTGACCCTGCTGAGTTGACATTAAAAGCTTTAAATTGAATTACATTGGCAGAAATCTTTAAAAATTGTCTCGGGGGGGTGGGGGGAAGAGTACTCCTGACAAGGCGTAACAGATGTTGAAAATTAGGAGCATTTAGGCAACATTATCATTGCTGTACATGGGGAAATGCCTTTAATTGCCTTTGCAGGGTGCCTTCAAGGTGTGCTTGCTTGATTTAAGATTTTTCCCTTTAAGTTTGCATCAGAATATCTAAGGCAGGGTTGGTCAAACATTCTATGCATGCTACAAATACCAATACGTGGAATCTTGAGTACAATTCATTACTGAACTATTAAACTTCCTTCCTTCACTTATAGACCGCCTTTCTCCGAGACCCAAGGTAGATTACAAAATATTTTTTTTTAAATTAAATGCGAACAGATAGCATAAGATATCCAATAAATAATGCAATAGAACTAGGCTTCCCAGTTGGTTGCTGGAGGTTGCAAACCCCTAGTGATTGCCTGCAACCCAAAAAAGCATGCACTGAGCCATCTGGTAGCGACATTGTTACGCTGGCCACAGGTGTGCCCCAGCACTTTGCTGGAGCAAATATTAGCCCCAAACGGGCTGGTTTTGCCCTGCACAAAGCGCGAGAGCATGCCCATCGCCAGCATGGTGACATCACTTCCTGGAAGTGACAGCAATGTGCAAGCTTGGGACAGCGTGCATGCTCACAGAGCATGTGCACGAAGAAAAATGTCCCAGGAGGACCAAGGTATTTAGGGTTGCCAGGTCCCTATACACCGGGAGGGTATAGGGACCTAGCAACCCTAAATAGAACTAGGATGTAAGCTGGTTTGAGTCCCCACTGTGGAAAAAAATGGGGTGTAAATATATCAATAACTAAATATAGTGTATTTGCTTGAGAGAGACGTACAAAAAGCTGGGTGGGATTCAGGGGCCAAACATGCATGGTAGCCCAGCACCAAAATCCTAGCTACTCCCGTTTCTTTGGCAGTAGTGCCCTAAGGAGAGTTATACCATTCTAAGCCTTCAGCAGACTGAGACGGGAATAATTCTGTCTAGGATTCCAGTAGGAGTGTCTGCTTGTGGTGATAAGACCATGGCTCAGTGGTAGAGCATCTGGTTTGCATGCAGAAGGGCCCAGGTCCATGCCCCAGAATCCCCAAAATCAGGCACTAGGTGATGCGAAGGATCTCAGAGATCCTAGAAAGCTGGTGGCCGTTAATGAAGAACAGTCCTGAATTGATAAACCAAAGCGCGGGCTCATCAGAAGTCAACTTCGAGTGTCTGAAATGGCATCTGGGGAGAATTTTAAAAATCCCTCTTTTCTGTGTCCCCTCTGCAAATCCCCTTTCTTCAGTCCACTGGTGCTAGTCAGGGCTTTTTTTCAGCGGGAACCCAGTGGAACGGAGTTCCGGCACCTCTTGAAAATGGTCACATGGCCAGTGGCCCCGCCCCCTGATCTCCAGAGAGAGGGAGTTTAGATTGCCATCCATGCAGCGCAGAGGGCAATCTAAACTCCCCTCTGTCTGGAGATCAGGGGGCCGGGCCAACGGCCATGTGACCATTTTCACCAAGGGTGATATAAATTTTTAAAAACTCCCCCCTTGTCCCAGCTGACACAAAGTGACATCATTGTGTGGTCCTGGGAGCATGCACGCACTTTGCGCATGCGCATGTGGTACCAGGGGCACTCCCACCAGGAGTTGCCTCCTGTGCTGGCAACCCACTGAGTTCTACCACCTCTTTTCCCAGAAAAAAAGCCCTGGTGCTAGTAATGTGCCGGAGTCCTTGCATCTTACCTGGTTTCTTGCAAGTTTCCATTATTTAGCCAGTGCATTTAACGATGGCATTTTTGTGTCTGAATCCTGCTCTGGCTGTGCTCTTCTCCTTCCTGGCCCCCATGCCCACCTCTCCCACACAGAGATTTCTCATGAAGCAATAGACTGTATGGTAAATGATTTGCTATGGTTTACTTTTCAAATCAAAGCTCTTTCCCCCTCCCCATCTCCCCCGTTGCAGCTCTCTCCTTCATTCGAGCGCAGATTTGGCAGCCGGTTTAAGTCGGAAACCACACTGTGGTTTCTTCAACCATGTGCCTATTCTGGGTAAAATCAAAGCTCGCCCCGAACCCCTGCGCACAAATTATAGTTCCCATTAAAATCATCATCACCACAGTATTTGAGGTTAGTAAAACATATTGCTTGGGCTATAAAACACTCTCAACTAGTATTCCAAATGTCTCGCCTCCAGCTAGCACTTAAATTAAAGTTTGAGACAGCTGGCACAGGAATCAGAATAAACAGTTTTTGCACAAAGGGGGCTGATGAACCACGATTATTGTTTTCATAATTTATCGTCAATGTACATTAGCATGCTTGGATCCAGCTCGAGTGCCTTGCCGGCTTTCAACAGGTGAGGCGAATCCACGGGAAAGCGGCGGCCTTAAATTATTCCAAAAACAACGGCATCCCTAATAAGCATTGCATAAAACAGCGAGGCTTCTGTAATTTCCATAATCTGGATTTAATTTGTTTGCCAGTTCTGCACAAGCTTTGTTTGTTCCCGAGCACGGTTAGAGTTGCCAGTTGGTGTTTCCTGCCGACATTCCTGGAATGGAGATTGATCAGCGATGGCATAGAGGGTCGCACCCTGGGTGGTATTTGCTGGAGCAGAACCGGAGGGGACAAAAAGGAGACCTATAGGAGCCAAAGCAAAAAGGTTTAGCCAAAGATTTTATAAAATTTATACTTAATTAATATTCTCTCTACTAAGAGGCCCCTGGGAACAGTACGTAGAGCGAAGATTGGAATAGACATCACTAACAAGAGAGTACTTGCCAAACTACAATTCCCAGAATTCTTTGGGGAAAGGAAGCCATGCATGTAATATAAACCGATATAAGTATGCTGCAAAGATAGACACAACTAATATTTGGCGTCAAAACAAGCCAAAACAATGGAACACACTCTTAGTTATTATTAGTTAATGGAACATATCAGTTACCAGTTAGGCAGCAAATTTCATATCCAAGGTGGTTTTCAATGTTTGTTTTCCTTTGGTAACTTTTCATGCAGTTCAGTAAAGACCAAAATACACATAGCAGAGTTTTGTGAGTGAAAATTCAGGTCTGTGTGCCGCCGCAGAGGGCAATATAAGTTAGAAAAGTGGGGCTGGACAGGGATGGGGTTCACTCTTCCCCTCCGATATTTCCCTAGTCAAAAATCCCTCTACCTGCCTTCTCCTAGGGGGGGAAAGATTGGCACAATGGCGTGTATTCAAGCCACACGTGAAACTTTCCCCATGTTCCTCTCTCTTCCTGCAGCCCCTTCCGACCCCTAGAAAGATTGTTCCTTGGGTCATAAGGTTCATGTGGAGGAACAGCCCCCTAGGTCAGTGGACAGCAGAAAGGAGAGAGAAGATGTTCCATAAGTCGCCTCATGGGGATTTCATCGTATGTTAACTGGTCCTTAAAGAACCAGTTTGGTGCAGTGGTTAAGAGCGCAGGACTCTACTCTGGAGAGCCGGGTTTGATTCCCCACTCCTCTGCTTGAAGCCAGCTGGGTGACCTTGGGCTAGTCACGGCTCTCTGGAGCTCTCTCAGCCCCACCCACCTCACAGGGTGTTTTGTTGTGGGGATAATAATGGCGTACTTTGTAAACCACTCTGAGTGGGCATTAAGTTGTCCTGAAGGGCAGAATATAAATTGAATGTTGTTGTTGTTGTTGTTGTTAACCTGCCTTATCTAAAGATACCCAACAAGTGGAAGAAAAGTTTCAACCCATATTTCTCTGGTGTTAAGAACAAAAATCAAATGGCCAACTCAGTCCCCTATAGCTCACCTTCAAGTACATGATTTCTGGAGCATCTTAGGGCAAAGCTACAAGTGACGAATGACACTTGAACGGCAAGTGTATTTCTCCCTGTTCACTTGCGCTCAACTCAATCCACTTGCCGTTCAAGTGTCATTCGTCACTTGTAGCTTGGCCCTTAGAGCCAAGCTACAAGTGACGCCTTACACAGGTTGGACACTTGTCAACTTCCCTCAAGTTTTGATGGGAAATGTAGGAGTCCTGGTTTTACAGCTTGGCTCTCCATTACAGCTGCAAGACCAGGATGCCTACATTTCCCATCAAAACTTGAGGGAAGCTGACAAGTGTCCAACCTGTGTCAGGCGTCACTTGTAGCTTGGCTCTTAGTCCTAAGGAGGGTAGGGTCATAGTTCAGTGGTAGCTGCCTTTCATGAATGTATAAGGTCTCCTAATCAGTCCTCCTTGCCAGTTCTCCCCTTCACCTCCAGCCTTGGAGAACCCTTGCCAGCCAGTGTAGCTTGAGCCCCTGCTTACTGGAGACCCATTCAGTCTAACTGTGATCATTATGACAATGGGAGGCTGCAGACATAAACTTTTAATAAAGCTTCCTGAAGGTAGATTGGCTGTATTTCCATACCGCAGTGTCTACTGACAAATTAATTCAATTAACAAAGGTGAAAGTTTATAATTGGGGTTAACTGGAATTCAAGTGCGTATTGTTCATGCTCTCCGGTTGCCTTCGCTCCTTAACAACTCGTCGTGGTAACTTGCCCTTGTCTGACAACCTTGGCATCCAAAGCCAGGAGCCAAGGATGTGTCAGGAAATGCAGTTACAGTTATATTGGGATACTTCTGATCATAGCGTGCAACAGAGTTGAGACTGATTTTTCAAAAAAGAAAAAAAATGGGGGGAGAAAGACCCCCTTCTCCCCTTCATCTTAAACTGACAGTACTTTAAAATAGCTCAAGTCCCTATTGACCTTCAGAGTTTTGCAGCGCAGTTGAAAAAAAGGAACACATCTTTTGTGAGATGTACCCCAGACTCTGCCTTTTAATAGGCATGCTAATGAGATTTGGCGGTTTCATTTCCCAATGTGCCAAAAAAGTCCAATAAATCTTGATTGTTCACCACCCTGGAGAAGCTCTCCAAGCTCAGGACTTGAATTGTAGGCTTCTAAACAAGTGCTGCTTTGGTATTGTTAAATAATACCATTCAATTATATATATGTAAGTTATACCATCCATGTTGTGCCTCCAATGCAGTCAGTCTTTGCTTTCATTGAATCAGCTATAGTGATTCTCAACATTGGATCCTCCATGACCAGGGCTTTTTTTCAGCGGGAGCACGGTGGAACAGAGTTCTGGCACCTCTTAAAAATTATCACATGTCCGAATGGCGTGGAGGGCAATCTAAGCTCCCCTCTGTCTGGAGATCAGGGGGTGGGGGCACTGGCCATGTGACCATTTTCACCAAGGGCAATATATAAGGGCAATATATACTTTAAAAAAAACTCCCCCTTGTTCCAGCTGACCCAAAGTGACATCATTGTGTGGTCTTGAGTTCCACCACTGAGGGCCAAGCTACAAGTGACAAATGACACTTGAACGGCAAGTGTATTTCTCCCTGTTCACTTCCCTCCACTCAATCCACTTGCCAGGCAAGTGTCTTTCGTCGTGTGTAGCTTGGCCCTGAGTTCCACCACCTCTTTTCCCAGAAAAAAATCCCTGTCCGTGACATCTGATTATAGGTAACTTTATCATTCCTACATTCCACTTCGATTTATATGCTGATTCTGACAGTCTTTAAGTAGTACTCGTTCAGGTAATTATTCTCCCTTTAATAAAATAAGAAAGATGACACAAACTGAGTTCACTGGGCAGGACTCATGCCCACAGGAGGTCTTGAACCAGCATCTAGAGGGACTTTAATAGGTGAGGAGGACACATCATATAAACCACCTCTGGTCAAAGAGCGGAACTTCAGGGAGACCAGCCAGAGCAGATCAGGTATAGGAGTGCATGAACTTCCTTTTCAACAGCTGCTATCACTCATTCTTCAAACCTCAGATCTTCCTGCCTCACCAGCATGATCCAACTCAAGCAGTTACCCAAGAGCTTTGATGGAGTATCAGCCCTTCTGCCTGGCAGATGCTTTTGCACTTAACATTAAATGACAACAACTCTGCCCCATGTCCTTGCTGCTTGGGTCAGCTAACAAAATGAAATGGGGATGGGGGAGGACTAGGACTCTCATCAGGTTGTGAAAGTGCGTATGCAAATCCCTTATGCGGTATCAGCTAGAGTCAGAAGGAAGATTCGTCTTCTTTGCTTCTCCATTTCTTCATTTTAAAGTTCATTTTCCACATTTTTGGAATGGGCAGGGGAATGCTGAATCACCCTTGCTGTCCATCTTCCTTTGCCTCCTGCCATCTCCAACAGAATTTCAGAACTAAACCCATGCATATACAATATACGTAGGGTCCTCTTTGCATATGTTGTATGTGATTTGAAAGACCTCTGGTTGAGAGCCTGGGAAACCACTGCCAGTCTAAATAGACAAAAATTTGATAGACCAATAGCCTGATTTTGTATAGGCAGCTTAATGTGCTCAAGAATACTGGCAAGGTATTTAAATTACTTGTGTCCCTGGCTCTATTTGGACCTTCAACTGAATGCACAGAGTCTCTCTACACAAGAAGGCTTGGCACGTGTTTGTCAAATGTAGGGAGGGCAATGTTAGCCAGGAAGCATAGTTTAAAAAGACAGGGCCGGCAAAGATTGCTCCTCAGAGGGTTTGTTAATTTCATCTTCACCTCCTCCAAGGCTCTGTCAATTTCACCTCTGCAGTCTAAAACTGTGTGGGATTGAACCCAGAGGGCAGCCAAGAATGGAAATGGGCTGGAGTTACCTTTCAGAGCTGGGCTTGGACCTGGAGAGGTTATAGTGGGCTGAAATTTCCCTTCTGGCATTTCACAGCCCCTTCAAAAAGCTCCAGTATATAGCAAAGCCTTTGCCCTGCCACCGGCTCTGTCTTTTTAAACTACCATTCCTCCCTATCATTGCATCTTCCGACACATGTTCTTCATGTCTCCAGATGTCTCAGAGAGAAGAGAGAGCCACCCACCACAATCCTGTTCTCCCCACCCCCCTGGGTTGGATCCCATAGATCTTTTTTTTGCCAATGGTAGTGCCTTTTGCAGGCACAAGCCTTCTTCTCTCCATGCAAGAGGCTCTTTGAGCCATTAGCTCAAAAGAACCACCACATTCATGTATTCTATGCTCTTGTGTGAACAGTGTGACTAAGAAGACATGGATCTTATGAATGCATGATACTGCCTTGTACCATCATACCGTCTGTCTACCAAGGCCAATACAGTCCTCTGTGGCTGGCTGTAGTTCTCCAGGGTCACAGGCAGAGGTCTTTCACATCCCCTACCACCCAGTCCTTTTAAGTGGAGATGCCAGATTTTGACCTTAGGCATATCTGTGTGAAAAGCAAATACTGTACTACTGAGGCACAACTGGCACTTACGATAAGATCCCTGTGTCTGTGAAGGGCTCTAGCAAAACACCTGAATATTGAGAATTGTCTTAAATAGATATGAGGGTACTGCTTATCCCAAATATACAACCAATCCTTTCAGCAAAAAATGCCAGCCTGAAGTCTGTATTGCATAGTTTACATTTTATGCCACATCAAAACTGGCAGCTTAAACAACCAGCCTCCACCAATACCCAAGTTGCACCAAGGACATCTAGGGTAGATTAATAGCCAGAATTAATTAATTAGCCTCATTTCTTCCTGGACCACACCATTCATGCTCCCCATCTCGGATTTCATCTCTTTTTCTTAACCTCTGTTTCCTCTTTTGATCTGGGTCTTGAAGAATAATTTCCTAGAAGACTTTGCAAATCCTGTAAGGAGGCAGTCTATCTGCAAACATCTCCCTGCACACTTTACAGAAAGTGATTGGACCTATTTCTTTAAATGAATTTTAGACATAAGGGATTGTAGAGCTTTTTTTTTCTCCCACAGCATGACCATAATTGTGAATGTGTATGGAAATATTTTATTGTTGTGTGTATAGCTGTGATTAGCTGATTTACTTATAATATCCATAACTTTAAATAGCTAGAGAAGATCCTTCCAGAGTTAATCCTGGAAAGATCATAGGCTGGTGTTGCCAGAACTCCAAGCTACGTACAGTCAGTCACTCACAGGTATCTAACCCCTTGGTAAGTGTGAAAGAGGTTTACTATACCACCATCAAACCAAGTATTGCAAGTACTGGGTCAGTGATAATAAACTGTATTTTTCAGAACCCTCTTGCAAAGTAACTCCATAGTCCATACCATTGTTTATTTTATTTTGCTTTGTTTATGCCTTCCTCCTCAAGGGAGACTCAAAGTCCACCTCTCCTCCATTTTATCCACACAACACCCTTGTGAAGTAGGTTAGGCTGAGAATGTGTGAATGGCCCAAGGTTACCTAACTAGCTTCCACGGCAGAGTGGGAAATCAAACTTGGGCCACCAAGATCCTAATCCATCACTCCAGCAACTACACCATGCTGGCTCTCTTTCCCTCTCCTCAACATAAAATCCAGGAAGCTCCCTCCAGTTTATAGTAAACTAGCTTGATACCCATGCTTTGCTATGGTATTTAACTACTTTAAATCCAGTTATAATACTTATGAGTATGTAACATTTTTTGGTTATCCTAGTGAACTTTCAGGGAAAGGCTGGGAGGTGCATTTTACCTCAGGACACATTCAATGATTCCCAATTGCAACTGCATACTGTTTAGAATACCAGGGGAGGGGGGACCAATCAGACAGCATATGCAAATGACCCAATCAGGGAAGAGTGGCCAAGCTGGCAGTGGCAGGGGGTGGGGGGCAGCAGGCAGCAACCTGCCAGCCACACAGGGAAGCTGTATCCCTTTGGAAAAACACACTTGACCTCTTTTTACCCACTTAGGGGGAAAATTTCTTAAAATACCTTCTTAGTGGATGTTTACATCATGAAAAGAATGTTCTCCCCAAATTTTATGTTTCTAGGTCCAGGGGTTTGGGCTGGGCATTGATGAGTCAGTCAGGACACTTGTATTTATATATATAAATACGTCCTCATGGACGATCTTCGCAGACAACTGGATCAAGTGGATCAGCGCTGCTGATATTACTAGATCTCTCAGCAGTGTTCTATATGGTTGATTATGATCTTCTGACCCACCGCCTTGCTGATATGGGGATACAAGGGACAGCATTACAGTGGCTTGTCTCCTTTCTCCATGGTCGGGGACAGAGGGTGGCACAGGGGGATAAGTTGTCATCCCGCCATCCACTGGTGTGTGGAGTACTGCAGGGAGCAATACTCCCCCCATTGCTGTTTAATATCTACATGCGCCCCCCTTGCCCAGCTGGTGCAAAGTTTCATGTTTGGGTGTCATCAGTATGCGGATGACACCCAGTTAGAACCATCCACCACCTAACGGCTGTTCTGCTGAATGTGAATTATTGATTGATGGGTAACCGCGATGGATTGTTTTGGTGCTGCCTTATATAGATTTTTTAAATACTTAAATATTGTATTATTGTTTTTAAGTGATTTTAAATGTATCTAATGTAAATTATTATTGTTGTGTGTTTTAGATGTATGTGATCCGCCCTGAACCTGCAGGCTGGGGGAGGGGCGGAATATAAATTGAACTAAATAAATAAATAATATATAGATAAATTGACATTCTACTTATTCAATATTTAGTCTTTATCACTATAAAGCATTACTGAGCAACAGGCTGCATTTGGGGACCATTTCTCACATTATTTAGATGCCAACACAAATGTAGGGAGCAATACAAAACAGGTCTACTCAGAAGCAAGACCATGTTATTCAGTGTGGCTTACTTCCAGGAAGCTGTTCTTAGCCTCTTCTCTCAACTCAGGTTATTCCTCTTCCTCTTCCCTCCTGGCCTTGTGATACCGCAAGAGAGTCACCCTAACACACATTCAAGGCATGAAGCCCACTTTGTACCAGCTCCTCTCTCAGCCTAATCTACCTCACAAGGTTGATGTGAGGACTGAATGGCAGAGGGGAAATCAAGTACGCCATTCTGAGCTGATGGAGAGAGAAATACTTCAGCTACTCCTGCTGTGCTGTCCTTGTTGTTGGGGGGGGGTTGTTTATTTTTGTCCTCCTCTGGCACAGCAAACAAGGATGGGGGGGAGGGTATCATGAGGCTTTTGCCACCAAACCAGCCGAAGTCAGAACTGGCGCAAGCCCTGGTTCATTAGCTGAACAGCTCCAGCTCCCGGCCCGCCCAGCTATTTTTGCAACTCAACCTTCTCCCTTGTGAAAAAGCTTGCAAAGTTAAGAGCTGCCTCCTCCAATCTGGAAAACAGCTGCAGAGCCTCATTTTAATGAGTGGCAGTTCTCATTGCCACAGCTGGCGTGGATGCAGAGGTGTCACCCAAGAAATGCAGAATGGGGACCCCGAACCAGAGAGAGAGAGAGAGAGAGAGAGAGAGAGAGAGAGAGGTGAGTTCAGGAGGGCAACCCGACGTAGGTTAACAATACTGCCTAAGATCAAGGGCTTAAGTGCTGTGATGCTGGCAGACTTGAAAACTTTAATTTACTGTCACTGTTAGCCCCCTTTGAGGTTTATGGTGGTATTTATACACACAACATCAATCACACGAAACAAGGAGGGGGGATTTATAGTTTGTTTTAAAGACTGCAAATGCAATGTAATGCAAATGGAATGCCTCATGGGCATTTACGTTTAATGGGAAAATTACACATGCAAAAGATTGGTAGAACAAATTTTAAATTGACTTTATTACATCAAGTGCTGTGGTTGGGGGGTGGGGGGCATCCTTTGGTCTTCTTTCTTCCAGAAAGGAGTGTCATAAAAACACATGTGTGCGCACAGACTGATCAAGAATGGATATTTCAATGGAGGGAGGGGCTTGTTGGTTAGATTGTAGCCAATCATCAGGCCCCAGGAAGGAAGTTGTCCAGGAGAACCTCATCAAAACGATGAATGGAAGTCACATAAGAACACAGCCGGGAAGTGAATTCCAGTTCGCCGAAAAGTAGGGAAGTCACAAATTTTCGTAGTGAATATGTTCGCTCTTCAAACATGCTGTGTAGACTGTGATGATCAAATGGTCACTCAGTCTGTTTGATTCGGTGCCAAACGTCTCAAATGAAGGCGTTTGCATCTTCTCTTTTCAAAGCTGTGCATGTGCAAAAAATATGCTAGTAGGAGCTATTGGGCCATTTCCACATGTCCTAAAAAGAGCACCCCACTCACCGAACACTGGCAGGTTTTTGCAGGATTTCTAACATCTCTGTCTCCAAAACGGATGCAGGCAGTTTTCGTGGCACCGCGAAAACGGAAGCAAAACTGCCTGCATCTGTTTTGGAAACGGAGATGTCAGAAATCCTGCGACAAAGCCGCCAGCGTTCAGTGCGTAGGGTGCTCTTTTTAGGATGTGTGAAAATGGCCATAATCAGCTATTGGGTTACGAATATGGATACCAAATGGTAGGAGGGATTTTTAGACAGTGTTTATTAATAAATAATTTATATAATTTGTGACTGGTTTCATTGCCCATTTAAACAACGTCCTTCCCATTGGAGCAGTGGCACAGCAAGGAAAGGAGGGGGGCAGAACTCAGTGGGGTTGTGCAAGAATGTGCAGACATGAAAATCCAGCTGTGCTGTTAGGAGGGAATAAGTTGAAGCAACATGCCAAAGAGCCAGGACTGGATTGAGAAACAACCGGTTTGCAACTGGTAAACAGCACGTGAGCCAAACAGGTAAGTGTTTGAGCATCCCTGCTTAAATATATTTATTTAATAATTTATTTACTCCCTTACTTACCCCACCTTTCTTCCCAACAAGGAACTGAAGTGGCTCACCTTATTCTTCTCTCCCCCATTTCATACTCGAAACAACCTTGTGACGTCGGTTAAGGCTGAGAGAGGGTGACTGGCTTCGGGTCACCCAGCGAGCTTCCATGGTAAAGTGGGGATTTGAACCTGGGCCTCTCAGATCATAGTCCAACACTCTAACCCAGGGCTTTTTTTCTGGGAAAAGAGGTGGTGGAACTCAGTGGGTTGCCCTCGGAGAAAATGGTCACATGGCTGGTGGCCCCGCCCCCTGATCTCCAGACAGAGGGGGGTTTAGATTGCGGCGTGGAGGGCAATCTAAACTCCCCTCTGTCTGGAGATCAGGGGGAGGGGGCCACCAGCCATGTGACCATTTTCAAGAGGTTCCGGAACTCCGTTCCACCACATTCCAGCTGGAAAAAAGCCCTGCTCTAACCACTACACATCGCTGCCTCTAATGTTTCGTGGTGTGCAAACTGAAACAAACGAGCCAGAAATACACCTGGAAATCACTGTTACATTTCATTAAAGCAGCTTCTGGAATGGTGAGCCAAATCTGGGAAGCCAAATCAGAACAACACCCTCCCAACCCAACATTCATGTGTTTTGTTTCGGTTTTTACCTTGCAGCAGTGGCAGCAGGAGGCAGGCACTGGGCTTGCAGTGCGGGGCAGCATCTTGTTTTCCTTAACAGCATTCACCAATCAAATCCCAAGGGGAGAGAGCCCTTACATTGTTGATTAACTCTGTTAGCGGAAAGCGGTGTGCGCGCACAATGCACACGCGTGCACCTCCCCCCCCCCCCGTCTCTATCCAGGCAATGGCATCCTCTTCCTGCCAATCGGATCCTCGCAAGGGGAAACCTCCTCTCTCCCTGCCTATCAGCTTTGAAAATGTTCAGAAGGGAGAATGTGCAAAGGCTGCAAGTCGTAAGACGCTTCCCTCGGAGTTAGCACTATTGAATAACATGGGATATTTACAACTGAGTGGACCTGTTTAGGGGGTGCACCTGGGTTTGTTTTGCAGTGCTACCTGGGCACTAGTCTCTCTCCACCATCCCTATCAGAGCACTTGGATGGTCAAGCTCCACAAAGAAAAGTGCTGCAGGGTGTACGTGTGCACATATTCACGTGTGCTTGTGCAAGTGATCTGTTCGATCAGTCACACTTGATAAAAACCCTGGAAGACTTCAATTATAGGCTGTAATTCTAAAGACATTTCCCTGGATACACGCTATGGAACAACATGGGATTTATCTGAATAGACCTGTTTAGGATTGTGTGTCCCCCCCCCCACCCTCAGCATCTGCTAAAATGTTATTTAAAAACAAATTATCTACATCAACCTTAAGACAAGCCCCCCACAAGCCATTTGCCTGCTCTGCCCTTTCAAAAGCAATCTTGACTGCCCAAGGTAGAAGGAAAACTTATGGAGTCTTTTTAGGAGTCGTGGGAGATTCAGGCAGTCATACTGAGAGAACACCCCACTTTGCAACAGAATGGAAGTACAGAAGTCAATCGGTAGGATAGTCTTCTTCTCTTTTCTTACAGAATATTACATTTTCTGAATCTGAAGAAGTGTGTCTGATAGGAATGCAATCCTAACCTGTGACCGATACTCAAAGCTTTGGTGAATATAAAGGAGAAAGATCATTAAAAACTGCTTTCTGAAATATTTTTCTTGAAGTCAATAAAGACTTCATTGCATTTTTTGGCAATTCACTAGAGGCCCATTTCCCCAGTGGCCTGTGGTAATCAAAGCCTACTTCAGAGTCCTGTTCTAGCTACAGAATTATCAAAAAGTCATGGCCAGTACTGCTGACGCTGAAAACTAAATCTGTACTCCGCTTCCAGCTGAAATAAGGAGATGCTTGAATTGATGGCTTCTCATGCAAACCCAGCCAATTCTTGCCACATGCCAAAACATAAACCAGATTGCATCAGGACGAGGTTTTTCATAATTTCCTCAGATTAGGTTTTTATTAATGCCTGTCAACAGCAAGCGATAGGAATTAACAGCTGCCGCATGCCAGGTCGGCGGTGACTTCATTGCTAATCTAAAGCTAACAGTAAACCCGTTTGCAGGGCTGCCGCTTGCACAAGAATGGGCCCCTGTTTACAGACAACTTGAGACAGGCAGATTTCTTGCTCTTTCCTTAAAGAATGGATCCCTGTGAGGCTGTCTAAGCATAAGGCAACTAAGTTCGAAATAGTAAGAATACTTTCCTGAACTAAGACGCACTGAATATAATCGGGCTTGCGTTTGTGTAGATTTGCTTAGGATTGCTCCTGAAGGGAACAAGAAATGGTACAAGAAAGTATCATATGCTAACAAAATATGCAGATATCCATATGATAACATTGAAACTGTTGAACATATGATTATAGAGTGTCCTGTATTTAATGAGTTAAGGGCTAGCTTAATCACTCCTCTGCTTAAAAATATGGAACTACCTAATATGAGAGCCCGGGTGACGTGGTTACTATCAGAAACAAATGATTCTGTTACTATGTATTGTCGAAGGCTTTCACGGCCGGAGAATGATGGTTGTTGGGGGTTTTCCGGGCTGTATTGCCGTGGTCTTGGCATTGTAGTTCCTGACGTTTCGCCAGCAGCTGTGGCTGGCATCTTCAGAGGTGTAGCACCAAAAGACAGAGATCTCTCAGTGTGGACACTGAGAGATCTCTGTCTTTTGGTGCTACACCTCTGAAGATGCCAGCCACAGCTGCTGGCGAAACGTCAGGAACTACAATGCCAAGACCACGGCAATACAGCCCGGAAAACCCCCAACAACCATGATTCTGTTACTCTTTCTGTGGCAAATTATATAGGGGCAATCAGGGCCGGCGCGCCCATTGAGGCCAGGTACGGGGTGGCCTCAGGGCGCAGGGTGCCGGAGGGGGCTCCGGAGGAGGCGCGGGGAGCGGGAGCGCGTGCCATGGAGTTGCAGCCTCCTGGCCCTCCCGTCCCGCACCGCCGCTGCCGCCAGCACACGGCCCCAGTCAGGTCCAGCAGCCGTGGGCAGGCATCTGCGACAGCACAGGGCAACCGAGTGGGAGAGCTCGGAGGCCACACGTGCACCGTCCCAGCTGCCCGCCACAGCGATTGGGCTGGCGGCACGCGTGCACACCTGTGACGATGTCATACGTGACGTCATCACACAGGCTGGTGCGTGCGGGCACTTGCATGCGGGCGCCCGGCTCGCCAGCCAGCCGGAGGTACTGAAAACCCTGGTGACACTGCTGGGGGCAATAATGAAATGCCAGAGAAATGACATATGGGCTGCTTCCACACACGTTGGATAATCCACTTTCAATACTCTTTAGTGAACATTTGGAACTGCTTTTCCATGGCCATTTCCACACACGTTGAATAATGCACTTTCAATGCACTTTCGTAATCCTTTAGAAGTGGATTTTTTGTTCCACACATGGAAAATCAGTTTCAAATCTTCACTAAAGAGTATTGAAAGTGGATTATCCAACGTGTGTGGAAGCAGCCCATGTGTGGAACAAAAAATCCACTTTCAAAGGATTGCTAAAGTGCATTGAAAGTGCATGATTCAATGTGTGTGGAAATGGCCTAAATGAGGTTCTTCTCATTTTAATTTCTGCTTAAAGTGATAGTCGTATGAGCATAGATAGATAGATAGATAGATAGATAGATAGATAGATAGATAGATAGATAGATAGATAGATCAGGTCTACTCAAAAGTAATCCAGATCTGCACTGAGCTCCAAAGATGTCTTTTACTGATGGTAGCCAAATCAATGGGGAATTTGTAAGACCCCTGGTCTTGCATATCTGTGTTCTTTCTCCTCTGGAGTGTTCCATTTTAAAATTGAGTATGTAGATATTTATGTGAGGTAGGGAAGACTGAGAGGGTGTGACTGGCCTAAGGTTACACAGCTAGCTTCTATGGCCGAGTCCGGATTCAAACCTGGGTCTCCCAGATTCTAATCTGAAACTCTGGCTCTGTAAATATTTAAACACACCCATGTTTAAACATTCGCATTTTACATTTTATGTTTTCTTTTGTGTTTGATTGTAATGGCCTTTGGCTACATGTAATAATAGCATTTGTACCTTTGTACATTTGGAATATGTAACTTGACAGTATACATTGTGGGCTAATTTACACATAGGTGTGTAAAACCTGAAATTTTGGGTTCCACAAAGAAGTTAGTAGCAGACATAATATGAATCCAAATGATGGAAAGACCCAGCCCCCGAGTGCTGAATAGATAAAACTGAAACTGTGCTGGACCGACAGAGATAGATGGGGGTAAAAATTCTTTTATTTTCCAAGCAAATTTGTGAACCTCAAATAAGTCATAATTGATGAACTGTTTGCTAAACTTTCCCAAGAAGACCAATTTTGTCAGTTACACTTTATGTGCAAAGTCAGCCACTTCGAGTGTCATTGAAAAATTAACCAACATTTCAGTGCGGTTAATTGCCTGCGTGACTAACATTTTCTGCTCTTTTTTTTTAAAAAAAAATGTATTTGCAACTAAACTCAAAATGGAAGCAGAAGAGAGGCAGAGTAGTCTGGAGCTCAGAACGTGGCGAGCCAGAGAAAGCGCACTTTGCAGACCCTAGTCCAACACTCGAACCATCAGAGAATGCTTCCGTCTTCTATAATCTGATGTTCTAACCACTGCATCACACTGCTTCTCTAAATCAGCCCTAAAAGACATACAAATGATGGACACGGAGTAGGATTGATACCCTCTTGGACCTGGAGAAAGCCAGTTTGGTGTAGTGGTTAAAAGCAGCAGGACTCTAATCTGGAGAGCCAGGTTTGATTCCCCACTCCTCCGCTTGAAGCCAGCTGGGGGACCTTGGGTCAGTCGCAACTCTTTCAGAGCTCTCTCAGCCCCAGCCACCTGGGGCTGGGGCTGAGACTGGTGACTGTCATGAGGATTAAAATAACATACTTTGTAAACCGCTCTGAGTGGGTGTTAAGTTGTCCTGAAGGGTGGCATATAAATCGAATGTTATTACATTGTTATGGGGATTCTTGTCCTCCTTAACCTCTATACAGACATAAACTTTACAAAGCCATAACTGAACGCTGGTGTGGTGTAGTTGTTGGAATATCTGACCAGTATCTAGGAGCCCATGTTCGAATCCCCACTTCTACCATGGAAGCTTGCCAAGTGACCTTGGGCCAACCACATCATCTCAGCCTAACCTACCTCACAGGATTAATGTGAGGATCAAATGGAGGAGGGGGAAATGATGTGAGCTGCTTTGGGTCCCGAAAGGTGGGATAGAAATGGAGTAAATAAATCAATTAGCCATAACTGTCTCTCTCCTGGAGTGTCACTTGCGGCTCCCCCCAGCCACCACCTTTAATAACCTGGCTATTCAAGCTTTCTGCCACAGGAGCCTTTTTCATATCTGTCAGGCCAACCTCCCAGCAAATTTTGTCCAAGTTCCTCAACAGTCTGGTGCCTCCTTTTCTTCACTGCTGAAGCATTTCATTGCTGCTCCGTTGACTGGGAGGTGTTCTGTTACATTGGAATCAATAGCTCAGGGCTCTCCCAGAGCACTGATTAGCTTGTCAGTCAGGGCCTGAGAGGATGGTATGTGTGTGTGTGAAAGCAATATAAATCCAGCTCTACCAGGGCCACTGGTTTGAAAAGCAAGGAATGCACAGGGGCTGGGCTGGGCCTTGAGCTGCCAACTATCACACTCTAACATGTGCAGAGTGCATGAAAATCTTTGCAAAATATGATCGAAAAGTCACCCACAAGAGAGAAGTTGTAACCTTTGGGGAATGTTTTCAGTGAAGGTGGAGATTAAAAGAGAGAGGAAAAGGAGGATATACAAAAGCATTTGGCTTTATTCCCTCAGATAAACGTAGACAAAACAGCTATATCTATTTTTTACTTCGTTTTTTTCTACAGTGGGAACCCAGTGTGGCTTACAACATTCTCCCCTCTTCCTCTGTTATAATAGTATTAATAACAACAACAACACTGTTCAATTAATATATCGCCCTTCAGGACAACTTAATGCCACACTCAGAGTGGTTTACAAATGTGTTATTATTTTCCTCACGACAATAACTTTGTGAAGTGGGTGGGGCTGAGAGAGCTCCAGAGAACTGTGACTAGCCCAAGGTCACCCAGCTGGCTTCAAGTGGAGGAGTGGGGAATCAAACCCAGTTCTCCAGATTAGAGTCCTGCTGCTCTTAACCACTACACCAAACTGCCTCCTCACAATAATCCTGTGAGGTTGATTCTGTTGAGAGTAGGTGACTGGCCCAAGGCCATCCGGCAAGCTTCTGTGGCAGAGTAGGAATATGAACCTGAATCTCCTAGATCCTAGTTCAGCTCTCTAACCATTACACCACCCTGGCTCTCAATATTTTTATTCTCTGTGATTTGATGTCATGTTGATTGTAACTGATATTTTTATTTAGATATTTATACCCCCTCTGATCACAAAGTGGCTTACAATGTCATTCTCCCAGCCTCCATTTTATACACTCTGAGGTAGATTGGGCAGACAGAGAGAGAGTGGCTGGCCCAAGGACCCACAGTGAGCATTCATAACAGAGTGGGGATTTGAACTTCGGTCTCCCAGGTTCTAGTCTAGAATTCTAACCACTACACCAGTCTATGGTTTCCAGTCCTTTGGCAGTCGGGCCAATGGCATGACATCACTTTCAGGAAAACCCTGCATGACCTAGGAATCATTGGAAACTCTGTGCTTTCACCTGCAATTCCTAGAGAGGATTAACATTTCCGAGTTTTCTCAGTAATGATGTTGGTCCTTTCTAGGAATTAGATGGCCAGAATGGTGTAGGTGTTAGAACATTGGAAGAGGATGTGAGAAACTTGGGTTCAAGTCCTGACTTAACCATGAAGCTTATTGTGTGACTATGGACCAGTCATATTTTTCAGCATAATTTACCTCACAGTATTGTTGTGAGGATAAAATGGAGGAAAAGAGAACCATGCACAATCACCATGAATGAGTTCCTTGGAGAAAGGGCAGGAGAAAAATGTGGCAGGTAGATTATTAGATAACCTCCAAAGGCCATCTTTCAGCAAATAGCAAAAAGTAATCCAAGATGGGGCCCATTAACTTCCCCTGTGAGGAAATTCCAGAACTTTGACACCACTATAAGAGAAGTGACATCATCTCATAGTCACACACAAGGCTGGCCAAGCTTCTTTGGTACCCTAGACAAACTGACTGGTGCCCCCATTCAATGTGGTTGTTGAGTTTAAAAAACAGTCAACAATGCTAATAAAAGGAGAAATTGAAGACTGTTGATTGGCTTTTATTTTATTTTTCTACAGTATTATACCATGTGTTGTTTTTCAGGACGTTGTAGCCCATTTTTGATCTACTTTTTGTTGGGTGGAATGATTGGATATGTATGTTTTAATCAGTAAAACAAACTTCAGTACAGGGTACACCCTGGATCCAGAGTCTCAGTGCTTTGGAAAACAAATCTATCCAACCAAACTGGCTTCCAAGAAAGCCCATCATAAGTGTCATGTTGCCCTTCAAGCCAACCTCCTCGCAGGCATCTGTTATCCAGTTTCCTATCTCAGAAGACCACAAAAGGAAATCCGGCACTTAGAACATGAAAGCCAGAGCTTTTGCAAAGATTATTTCCAAACATATACACACAACCCACTAACCACATTTGGGGTTTCTTGGAAGCCCTTTACAAACTCACCAGAAACCACAAAGTGAAGTCTGTACTGCACATGTCGGGATTATCATTGGTGTCATTTCATTACCATTAATTCCCTAATTTTTGTTTTGAACTTTCATGATTAGCATTTTGCAAGTCTACCTATACTTTCTTTTAATCTCACCAAGAGTCACAAGCCAAGGGCAGACCTTGTCAATCCAAGAACATACGGTGAAGAAATTCTCATTTGCAATGGAAAATAGCAATAGGTTCAATTATTTCAAAAGTGCCTGTGGAGTCCTTATTTTTAAAGCCATCTTCCTCTATACTACCACACTTGCTCTCTTTAGCCCAAAATCTCTCTTTACTTATGAGCCCCTGAACGATTTTCAAGAAGATATATCATATTGAACTCCACAAATGCTAAATTTCCTGTAATACATCTTGGTAAATTTGCTGCCCAGAGGATCTACTTCATCATGGGCTGGTTTTCTTCCTGCTGATGACAACTGCTTGCAAGACATGAAAATACTTTTATTATTTTTATTTACTTCATTGATACCTTGTCATTCTTCCCAGTGGGGATCCACAGCGGCTTGCATTGTTCTCTTCTCTTCCATTTTATCATCACAACAGCCCTGTGAGGTAGCTTAGGCTGAGAGAGTGTGACTGACCCTAGGTCACCCAATGATCTTCCATGTAGGAGTGCTAGGTCAATCCTGGCATCCAGTGGGGTGATTTGCCATGGGGACATGGGGTGGTAAGAGGTTAATGGCATTACTGTGTCACTTCTGGGTAAAACTATAGAGTTTCCAGTGATTCCTAGAGCTACCTTTTGTCACTTCTGGGGTTTTACCCAGTTGTAGGGTCACCAGCCTCCAGATGGGGCCAAGAGATCTCCTAAATTACAATTGATCCTCAGATATCAGCTCTCCTGGAGAAAATGGCTGTTTTGGAGTGTGGACTGTATGGCATTATACCCTGCTGAGGACCCTCCTCTCCCCAAACTCCACTCTCCCCAAGCTCCACCCCAAAAATTGCCAGGCAATTCCGAACCCATCAACTCTACCCAGAAGTGACAGAAATGTTGGGCAACAGAGCTTGCCAGCAGGAGGTTTCTCACCATTGTAGGAGGCCTCGCAAGCCTACTTCTATGGTAGAGTGAGGATTCCAAGCAGGGTGTGCAATATTCTAGTCAGACACTATACCACATTGGGTCCCCCAGCATAGCTGCACTATATCAGGTCTATACCACTTTTTAAAAAATGAATTTTTATTGAGGAACCTTATACATCTTATTAATTAATACATAACCAAGCAAAAATACTATTTGTATATTATCTCAAGCAGGGCTCATTTCGAGGGGGAACGCGCAGGAACGCAGTTCCAGCAGTTCCCCAAAGAGGTCACATGGCATGTGGCCCTGCCCACCTGACTCTCAGCCATTTGGGGCCTGTTTCGGCCTGGATCAGGCCTCTGACGAGTGGTGGATCACTCTCCTGCTCATCAGCGGCCCGATTCTGACCATTTTGGGGCCCGTTTCGGCCATTTTCAGCCCCTTTTTGCCACTTTGGGCCCAATTTCGGCCCTGAATGGCCAGGATTGAGTCTAAAACAGCCAGAACAGGTGATGTCAGGGGGTGTGGCATATGCAAATCAGTTATACTAATGACACTCTTCTGGTGATGGCAAGAGTTGTGGCATATGCTAATGAGTTATGATAATGAGTTCCTCCAGCTCTTTTTCTACGAAATGACCCCTGATCTCAAGTTCTTATAGAGTATCTATGTAGCACATCCATCCTAATTTATAATTTACATTAGATGTTGGTAACGCAATGTTATAACAGGTCCTGTATTTAAATGATGTTCTTCTTTTTTCCCTTTATTTTACAACATGATCATTAATGCTATAATACAAACAACAATATCTGGTTTCTCAAGTTCTTCGAGGTCTTCTATCTTCTTGATTGTCCTGGATTTTTCTCAAAGCACCCTGAAAGCTGTGGACAAGGCTCTGAGAAATCAAACATTGATCCCTGAATTCTCACATGAGTACAATTCTCACAGTTGAACCCATGGGTTATGCTCGCATAAGTCACAAAACCTCACCCACTGGGTTGTGAAGCCTTGCAGAACAGCAACATTGTTTTGCCACTTGGGGGAAAGACTTGCAACTTGTGTATTTGTGCAGAAAACATTAATGTTTCTTCCCTTGTTTTTTTTTTAACGTACCAATTCATTATCCATTTACATCTAACATTTGCTCCACAAAATACTCCTCCCCCCCCCCAGAATGTGGTTGTAAGTGCCCTTCATACAAAAACAGTGTGAAGGGTCACATCAAACTTAGCCTCCCATTTACGTGCCCCAGCTCTCTGCCTTAATTTTCCACCCCTGAAGAACTGAGGAGCAGGAGGAAGAATGGCCTTCACATGGTTACACTCTGGGAATTTCCCCTGGTCTCTAGGATAAAGACCATAGAGACTAAAGGAAGCAGCCTAGACCATCACCGGGAAGTAGAGTTTCCAGATCTCCCTGGCAACAAGTGGGAGTCGAACAAAACTTATCAGTGTTCTTTAAAAATTGGCCTATTTGGGGATAAAATTGGCCGTGCACAAAGCTTGGGGAGCACTCCCACAGCCAGCACGGTCACTTCCAGAAGTTACATCATCACACCCAGCCAGGAGTGCATGCACTGTGCATTTGCCTGGATTTCTAGACAACTTGCCACCTCACGCCAATTGCCAGCTATCAGCAGACATGGAGGTAAACTACCAAGAATTTGCCCATCACTGGCAGGAACCTAAGAACCAAACCTGGAAGTAACATCACATCATCCCCAAACTCTGCTTTTCCCAGGCATTAATCCCCAAATCTCCTGGAGTATGCTGAGGCAATGTTGGGAAACCTGCCACATACCATCACACACACACAAAACCCCCAAACACACAGTTCCAGATGTTATTCTGACTTCTCTTTTAACTGATACATGTGACTAATTATTACTTTCCTCACAGTCTTTTGGAAATTATCTCAGGAACCTGAATTTTGGGCCTAGCTTGCTATTTGTAGCTGTTTGATGTTTCTTTGACGGGAAAGGAATTTATAGGGCTTTTGATCCATTTAAAATATTTATCACTTTAATCCTTTTCCTATTATTTTTAATAACATTCTCAGTGTAGATGCTCTGAAGGAACTGTGAGAAGACTTCCCTCTCTTTTTTATCCGTAGATCAAGATGGGTAGCCATGCTAGTCTGTCTGTAGCAATGGAAAAGAGTCCAGTAGCACCTTTAAGACTAACAAAATTAATGGTAGGGTATGAACTTTTATGAGCCATATCTCACTTTTTATGTATAATAAGAAATAAGCCATCATACTATCAAGAAAAATCTGTCTTGAATATATTCTTCTACAGTAACTAACAAGAATTAAAATATGATGGTTGTTGTGGGTTTTCCGGGCTGTATTGCCGTGGTCTTGGCATTGTAGTTCCTGACGTTTCGCCAGCGGCTGTGGCTGGCATCTTCAGAGGTGTAGCACCAAAAGACAGAGATCTCTCAGTGTCACAGTGTGGAAAGATGTAGGTCATTTGTATCTACTCAGGAGGGGTGGGGTTGAGCTGAGTCATCCTGTGAGAGTTTCCCAGGGTGTGAAAGGCTAATGGCGGGAGGCTTCACTGTATCCTGAGGAGGTTCTTTTGCATGTGGATTGGTATTTGATATGCTAATCTTCTCTGCAGGGCTATTGTAGGATGTAGAGTATTTTGTTAGCCTGGTGTTTTTCAGGACTGGAAACCATGCTCTGTTCATTCTTAAGGTTTCTTCTCCACACTGGGACACTGAGAGATCTCTGTCTTTCGGTGCTACACTTCTGAAGATGCCAGTCATAGCTGCTGGTGAAACGTCAGGAACTACAATGCCAAGACCACGGCTATACAGCCTGGAAAACCCACAACAACCATCGTTCTCCGGCCGTGAAAGCCTTCGACAATACAAGAATTAAAATAACCTCCACAATGTAAAGAAGCCCCCCGTGTGACTCTGAAAGGCCCAATGGTACTAGACCACATGAAGTTGTTGTCATAAGGAAAGTCCTTGTTTGCATAAGAAAATGTGTCCAATTTCCTCCATTGAGCATTTCCAGGCACGTTTTCTCTGTAGTGATGTGTGTTAGAGGGGATAAAAAACCCTACATAAATCAGCAGCATTTGGGCCAGGTTATCTGAATTTCCTTTCCAATTCAACACCGTGCAATAGACTGAGGCTGTGAGTTTGGATCAAGTCCTAACTGGCAACAGAGCAATTGTCAAGAACACAAAACAGTCAGAAAGACCTCTCATGGCCTCTTTGAGCACGCAATGTCATCTGTTGCCACAGGTTGCAGAAGGCTGGTGGCTATAAATGCCACTCTGAATTATGCAATTTCATATGTGAAGAGAAACTCAGAGGAGAGGGGAGGCAGTGAGTCAAATCCTTTTGTGGGATTTGTGCTCAAGGTCCTTAGAGAACAGTTGCTCACAAGCATCCAGTGTGCTCTCGGGCTGGTGTGTTTTAGTAAATCCCTATGGCAATGCATTAAAAAGACTAGAAATGTTTGCAATGTCACAGCTTTTAAAGGATGACACAAATAGAACTTGGTATGTAGGGTTCAGGTGGATCTATTGTCACGGGGTTCATTTCAGTCCCCTCTGGGTGTGCATAAATAAAGTTTGCATTCCGTGTGTACAGATCTGTATTTTTAACTACTATTAGAAGTGTTGTCTCCACCATATCTAACCGTGAAGAGGTGACACAATTCTTACCATCTCTTATTTTTGTTCAGCTTAGTTTGCTTAGCATCTGCTTAGTGTGTGGGCACGAATTAAAAAATGAACCTGTGGTTTGTGATTCGGTGCCACCGACGAACCCGAACAAATGAACCATAACGAACATTTCCCGTTACCAAACCGGTTCGCGGTTCGTGGTTCGTGGGCATCAGAACGGCCCCCGTTGCACTTAGAGAGCCCATATTCACAGGGAGTGTTTAGCAGGCTCTCCTCCAACCAGCACCCAAGTTTGGTCTCCACTCCCACAGACCTGATCAGATCAGGCAATAATAATAGTGTGTGAGCCCTCAGCTGAGGTGCCCACTGAGCTTGTCCCCAGAGCCAGACAGCAGCCCTAGAACCAGAGGAGACAGATCCCGATCCCAAAAATCCCAGCTCAATTATACTCTGTCCCTCTCCCCAAAGGCTAGCAAGTATTAAGCAACAGCTCTGTCACACTCCACTGCTTGCTGAAAGTGAAAGCCAGCCTGGGAGCCCAGTGCTTTTTATAAGCAGAGGTCCCATAGAGCAATGCAGGAGGGCTGTGGTTGGCCATCAGAACTGCCTATCAGGGTTTGCAGGGATGAGATTGGAGTGCCTGTGGCTACAGAACACCCCCCTCCCTCCCCCCAGGTGTCTTCTCCCATGTAACCAATTGTAACCAGGTAGTAAGTGATGGAAAAGATCCCTCTACTGAGACCCTGGAGACCTGAGGCCAGTCAAACTAGACAATACTGACATGAATAGACCAGGGGCCTGTCATGCATTCTTTGGGTTGGACCATGGTAGAATGCTGGAACGCAAGTCAATATTATTATGAATTAAACTTCATGTGCTGTGTTTTGCATCTGATAAAGCAAAAATGCTTCTTTGGGGGACATTTTGGGTTGTCAACATGTCCTGCCCTTCATGGTTATGGAATGACTGGAAGTAACTTAACCATGGGGCGAGGGGTACATGTCTTGCCCCTAGGTTCCACGGAGAAGTTATTCCCTTTCAGACTTCTAGGTAATCACTCGATGTGATGTCACACTAGGGTTTGCCAATCTCCAGGTGGAGACAGCGATGCCATTACATCATCAGTAAGCCCCCCACAAGCATCTGGGTAAATCACTCGCTGGTTGTTGTCAGCCATGTTTGGGTAACCCTCTCCGTGACTCCCAACAAAGTATTTTTATGTGGCCAAAGGAGACCTCCCCCCTTCCTCTCTTTTTCACCAACAGAAAAGCCAGTTGGATCCAAACCATGATAACTACATAAATAAAACTGCACCAGTGAAATTCAATGGGAAGGGATCTGAAATAATGGGCTTACGCAAGCAAGCAACCTTGTATGGCTACTCCAGTAGAAAATGATTAATCACAGCCCTGTTATTTGGGAAACCATACCATATATGGGCAGTCATAATAAAGTATCCTCCATATTTTTTTGTGCATGCAAAGGTTAAGAGAAAGGGACTTCATTGCTCTAGAACTGGGCCCTGGTAACTGGGGTGGCCTCTTTCTCCTGTAATCGCTTTTCACTTTCCATTCTTCGCCCCCTAACCGTTGCCTGTTAGCAGCAGCTATGAAGCAGCTATGAAGGGTCCTACGTCTGCATTTCAACTAAGAGGCCCTCCTTTATCCTCCGAGGAGAAGAACTGTCTGAAGAGCGACAAGCAAGAGGGAGGCAGACTTATCAGCCTTTCTTGCAACTGTTTGTGTGTGCGTGTGTGTGTGTGTGCGTGTGCGAAACAAGCCCCTCGACGTGTTAGTAAGAAGCCTTTAACCCAGATTACGCCTCCTCTCTTTCTATGGGACTCTTTTGGGATAGGGTGTGAAAGGTCATCCTCTCAGCCTGGATAGCAATACTCGGCCAATTACAAGCCTCCGCCATTCTGACAAAGGGGATCTCAGAAACGGATGGCGACAAAAGATTCTACGTGTCTGATTTGAAAGGGAAAAAAATAAAATAACACACACACACAATTAAGCCAAAGGGCTGATTATTTAGACTGCTTTTGAAGTTCTGAACCGTTCTTGCTGAGTACGGGGCGGGGGGAGCCTCCCAGCACCAGCAGGCAAGATCCAAACTCACAAAACCTCTACGTGGTGAAATCCAAATTGAAACCATGTGTACATTGTGTGGCTGCTGGGGGAAAAAAGATGATGCTGTGGACATACAACAACTCTTATCTAGCAAAAATGTGCTGTGGTTGCATCCGGTAGGTATTAAGAGAATCACAGCTAATTGTTGGATTGATTCAATGGGACTCGGAGAGGAATCAAACATTACACTTCATTTCTTGATCACTGGAAAAGTTTTCTTTTCTGGGGCTGCCTTTTCAAGTGGGCTGTTGCACCAGGAGGGGTAAGAGAAAGGGGATTGCTCTAACCCTTTTCTCTCCTGCCATTCCCCCTCCCCAGCCACTTTTACTCTACAGGGGGAAACGTACCATTACCAGTGTTTTCCCCTCATGGGAATCAAAAGCAGCCTGTGGGAAAGTTTTGCGTTGAAAAAGGGCAGGGGAGAAAAGGGTTAACCCTGCCTTCCTTCGCTATTCTCCCATTTGCCCCAGAATAAGCATTTGGAAACAAGACATGTTCTCCTCCCCTCCAGGTTAAAAATTATCACAGAAGGTGAAACGGAGCAGGCAGTTCTGTTCTTAAAAATAACGTGAGCTGAGCCATTATGTTTTATAAAAAAACAAGTAGGAGGCATTTTTTAAAAAAAAATGAGACATAAATCCACATTACCTTCTATTAGGCTAAACCCATGAGTCATTAAAGCACTCAGAAAATGAAATCCAAGGTCTATGAGCTACTGATGATGTAGTTAAACCCCTTATCTGAGACTTGGGGGTTCACGACAATGGAGTCCTTATGAAGCTCTTCACTAGAAAGAGAGAGAACATTGAGTGCTTTTAAGGTCCAATCCCTCCATCAGTGCTGGTTTAATGGACTTAATGTTTTAGTTTTAACGTGAGGAGACATCTCTCACCACTCCAGCTGTGACCAGATCGTCTTTCTTCCTGACATGCTAGTTTTCCCTTTGCAAGGATTTTGCGGTGACAGCAAAGACAGACAGGAATCTTGCAGGGCAGAGAAGGCCAGACTGTCAACTCTATATACATGCAGCATAGAGCAAGGTGAATACAGAGAGGTGGGCTCCAACTTGATGAATCTGTATCCTGCTTTTTTGCATTCGCTTTGAGGGGGCACGGTGCTGGTGAATATATAAACCATTTTAAAAACTTTGTATTATTACTTTTCTAAGGAAAGTATCATATATACCATATGTATGCAGTATGTATACATATGTAAAGAACCCCGTGGCGCAGAGTGATAAGTTGCAGTACTGCAGCCCAAGCTCTTCTCACGACCTGAGTTCGATCCTGGTGGAAGCTGGGTTCAAGTAGCTGGCTCAAGGTTGACTCAGCCTTCCATCCTTCCGAGGTCGGTAAAATGAGTACCCAGTTTCCTGGGGGTAAAGTGTAGATGACTGGGGAAGGCAATGTCAAACCACCCCGTAACAAAAAGTCTGCCAAGAAAATGTCGTGATGCGCCGTCCCCCCATGGGTCAATAATGACTCGGTGCTTGCATCTTTACCTTTTATACAGACACACATCCACACATCTGTGTTGGGGACAAATGAGAGAGAAGGCCACTCAAAGATGCAAAATCATTTCTTAACACCATAAAGAGAAATTCTCAAAAGAAATAAAAAATGTGAATCATAGTAAGACTTTAGCACTGTATATATTCTTCAAGTGTTCCAGAACATATGCCCTTCAGGCATCTTGCCTTATAAAGGTGCTTATAAAATGCCCTCTTACTCCACAGCTTCACAGTCCATATTTTCTGCTTCCATTGTATTGCAAAAGGTGCCACTGACTCTTACCTGTAGCTCGCTAACAAAATTATTGTCCAACTGCAGCTTGGGAAATTCTTAGAAAATTTGGGGTGATGCTTGGGAAAGGCAGAATTTTGGGACGGGAGGGAGCTCAACTGGGATGTGGTGTTACTCTAGGAATTCTGATTCTCTTTAACTCTATGGTATACTATGAAGTTCATCCTCCAAAGCTAGCATTTCCTCCTGGGAAACTGATCTCTGTAGCCTGGAGTTGTCATTCCAGAAGTACTCTAAGCCACATCTGGAGGTTGGTAAATCCTAGTACCATTAAATTTTTGCAGAGCAGCTTCCTGATCACAGGAAATGAGCTTACACACATACAATAATATATGCAATAGGCCATGTGTAGGTGGTGGGGAGGGGGTACGTACAGTCAACATAGTTGTGGGGAGACAAATGTTTTATCTATTTGTTTATGTACAAATAAGCTTGATTCCCCTCTGCCCTGTGTGTATTGACTCTGTACCAAGAGGCCCAAGCTTCTTCCAGCTTTTGGAGCCCCTGGTCATAATAAAATTTGAGAAATGACAACAGCGGTAAACGAAATAAATAATGAGACATGAGTTTTAGTTGAATGTAATAAATGCTTTTCTAACCATTTTTCTGAGCAGAAGCACTAAGAATTGAAGGGAAATCCCACTTTTGTGCAATGTCACAGTTGTCGGGATACACTGCACGCCCCTCCCAGTGCACATGTCCCATTGCTGCAAACCAGGGGTTTTTTTCTGGGAAAAGAAGTGGCGGAACTCTCAAGAGGAAAATGAGGGAGAAACACATGGGATTCTTTGAAATCATATTATTTTCGTGTGCTATTGCCGAGTATTTCCAAGAGGTGCCGGAACTCCGTTCCCCCACGTTCCCGCTGAAAAAAAGCCCTGCTGCAATCTATTTTTTTAAAAAGTCACATCTCTTCTTTACTTGAATTTGCATCTATAAGAGATGAGAGAGTGTCCCAGTTTGGTCTGACAGGGAAGCTGTGAAACATCTCAAAGGCCAAGAAATTAACAAGAGTCTAAAGTAGAGACCCTCTTAGAGGCTGAAATTCAGGCCAAATTATCCCCTTGCTCTCCCCACCACAATTTGCCCTGCCTGGATACATATATTACATCTACAAGTCTAAATTCTAGCTGGTCAGGGCAGAGCTTGGGTAATAGAATTACAGGTGTTGCAATTTTGCATCAAATGTGTCCGGCACTTAAACCTCCCCTGTTTGACTGTGTTGAACAGATGTCAGCGGATCACCACGTCTGTTTTGTTCGGCACTGAACAACTCAACTGCCTGCCGAACCGGTTTGCAGCCTTTTTTCTTTTTTAAATTGCACATGCACAAACGTACTACCAATCAAAACAGATCTGCAGCCCTGTCCCAAAGAAGTGACTGATCTGAGACTGATTCAGCTGTCTGTTTAAGGCAACAGCAGTACGTTAGGGGTTTGGGTGGGGAATAGAACTCAGATGGGTTGTGTGAAAATATACATGCGTGAAAAGCTAATTGTGCTGTACTGCACTATTAGGAAAGAATTGACTGAAGCAACTTGCTGAACAGACTTGAATGAGGCAGATGAACAATCTGTCAAAAAACTGGCTCCCTGTTTGCGACTGGTGAACAGACCTTGGGCTGAACCAATCAGTCAGTGGCTTGAGACTGGAGTAATTCCATTTAGGAGCAACCCAAATAGGGTCTAGATTAAATCAAGCCTCAATTCTCCCCAGAAGCTAAAATGACAAAAGAGAGTCTATCGTACTTAGGTCACATCATAAGAATACAAAACTCACTGGAAAAGACGATAACAGTAGGAAAGGAGATCCAGCATAAGATGGATTCAATCACTGTGTCCAGTTTGCAAGACCTGAGCAAAGCAAGAACTGAGCAAATGATAGGATGGTTTGGAGGCCGTTGATTCAGAAGATTGCTGTAAGTTGGAAGCAATGTGACGGCACATAACTCACACTAATAGAACCTAGCGTTTACTGGCTCTTCAGCCTCTGGTGCTGGTTATCCAACAGAGAGTGCAGCTTTTTACTGGCTAGGCCATGACAATAGTACTACTTGGCAAGGGATTTGAAATGAAAAAGCAACATACAAAGCAGGAAGACCCCGGGTACCAAGATCGGGCATTTGAAAGGCTCTCTGTGATAACAAGGCAATTTCTCTTGGTGCGATGTGATGCACAATGCCATATTGTGGATTTCCAAACAACTTGTCACCCCCTTTCCCCTCTTGACCCCCTCCCCCAATCCAGGTGGATCAGGCCCCCTCTATACCATCCATGGGCAATGCAGAATGGTAGGTATTTTAATCTCAGCCATCCCGGCAATGTATCTATTTATTTTCGTTGGCTCCTTGCTCCAAGCTGGCTCTCGGCCAGCCCTTGCGGCAACGACACGGCGGGAGACAATAGCAAATGAAGAGAGATGTGGAGACGGAGAGAGACTGATCAAATTAACATTTTGTTTTTAATCTGGTTTCTGCTGGCACGTCGTTGGTACAGCCATGTGCAAAGCAAACACAGAGACAAAGCAACGGGAGGCGAAGAGGGGGTGAAAGGTGAACAAGTTGAAATATGAGATAGGGAGGAACGAACACAACAGGTTTCCTGCATTTTATTCAAACGTTCCGCAATTCCCTCTGCCTGCTATGCCTCTACATTAGCAGAAAGGAGAGCCGCATTCAGTTGTTAAATCTACAGTGAGCCTTGACAGGCACAATAATCTTGATACGTTGATTTATTTCTTGTCTTCATTTGTATCCCACTTTCTTCTGCATGGAGACCGAAAGGTGCTTATGTCGTCCTCTTCTCCTCTACTTTATGTGCACAACAGCCCTGCCTACTCAGACCGGTAGTGGCTTCACAGGGTATCAGCTGAAGGCTTATCTCATCTGATCTGGGGATCGAACTTGGGAATCTCTACATGCTATTCAGATGCTCTGCCATTGAACCAGCACAATTAGGCATCACAATTGTCTAGCTTTTTGACAGACTTAAAATCTTAGCACCTTTCTTTAAACAAAATTGAAATCCAAGGAACAGCAAGAAGAGGAAGGTGGCAGTCCCGGGAGGAGCCGCCATAGAGGTTGGGTTTTATTTGCATTTTTGGAGGCCAGGTGAAATCCAGTTGCCAAGGTCACCCATTGAGTCACCAGGTGGTGTATTTAATTTAAAAGGAGTGTTAACCTTGTTTACACAAAATAACACCAATATGCAGGCAAGCAGTAAATCCATTGTCGTTAAACAGCAGGGAGCCTGCTTTCTGCTGGCAGCCTGCCCACGGGGCGGCATGAATTCAGCTGGCACCAGGCAACGGCGGGCTTGCAGGCCTGTGTTCCGGCCTCACCATCCTGGCAGAGGCCTCTGTAGGGAATGCTTGCGGTCTGCCCTCTGTGCCCTCCAGTTGACTCTTTACATTCTTGTCAAATATATTTAGACCGAGAGGTGTCCACTTGAAGGGAAACATTTGTTAATCACTTAAAATGCGAGGGTTTGGCTGCCCTCCAAGTTTACATTTTAGAAATATGTCATGGCTCTTTTGAGCTAGGCAAGGAACTACTGACCTCCCCTCCCCTATTGCTGTGCCAAAAATACTGGATATCTATATATACGGGCAGAAAAGGAAAAGGTCTGGAGAGCTTCTTTCTTTCTTTCTTTCTTTCTTTCTTTCTTTCTTTCTTTCTTTCTTTCTTTCTTTCTTTCTTTCTTTCTTTCTTTCTTTCTTTCTTTCTTTCTTTCTTTCTTTCTTTCTTTCTTTCTTTCTTTCTTTGAACCATGTCATCCTGATATCAGTTTGTTCTCAGACTTTGGCTGAAAACGGTAAAGACTGTAACACAAATATATCATAATGTCACAGGCATGGAGTAAAGCTAGTATAAGAACTGCCACCATTTTGTTTCCTGAAATTCTGGAACATGGAGTTGAGTGCCTATGAGCACGTGCAGGAAAGAAGAGTGTTTTTATATTTAAAAAAATAGATTAAGCGGAAAGTGCTCCTAATCGTACACCATCCCTTGGGATGGGAATGTGGGCCCTGAAGTCTACTTACATCAAAGATGCCCAGAAAAATGGCCGCAATCACATCTGTGTAGCTGTTATTGGAGGGCATAGCTCAACATGACAACACAGTGAAATACGCTTTAGTTTTTTAAAGTGCTTTCCCTACACAACACCTTCGTAAGGGCTGGCCAGGAAAGCATACCAAGTGCATAAATAGTTTGGCTGGATTCCACCCTGCCCACCTTTGCATCTTCTTTCAGTGGGTCAAGCAGGAAATATTCGGTTAGGGCCTTTACAATTTCAACCAGGGCTGCTTCCACATGTATTATGTCTTTGTCTTTGTTTCCAAACTGCAGTGCTGTTTTGGAGGGCATCCACATACAAGCCTCTCAATTGTCCACTTTCCAGGACTTCCTCTGTCTGAGAGCTAAGCTACAAGAGACGAATTACATGAGGAGAAGCACGTGAAGGGAGTCACAATGTTAGCCGGGAAGCTCAGTTTTAAAAGAGATCAGAAGGCTTTGTCAATTTCCCCTCTCTGCAGAGCCAGGGAGATGCTGCTCAGAAGATTTGTTTATTTCCTCTTTGCCTCTTAGATGGGGAAGTAAAACTGAAAGAGCCTTCCAGAGGCAAAGAGGAAATTAACAAACCCTTTGAGCAGAGTGGGGATTCAAACCTGAGTTTCCAAAATTCTAGTCTGAAAGGGAAAAAAATAGTGAACAAACCAAAGGATCTTCGATGGTTGTTGTGGATTTTCCGGGCTGTATAGCCGTGGTCTTGGCATTGTAGTTCCTGATGTTTTGCCAGCAGCTGTGACTGGCATCTTCAGAGGTGTAGCACCAAAAGACAGAGATCTCTCAGAGCCAAGCTACAAGTGATGCCTGACACAGGTTGGACACTTGTCAGCTTCCCTCAAGTTTTGATGGGAAATGTAGGCATCCTGGATTTATAGCTTGGCTCTCCATTACAGCTGCAAGACCAGGATGCCTACATTTCCCATCAAAACTTGAGGGAAGCTGACAAGTGTCCAACCTGTGTCAGGTGTCAGTTGTAGCTTGGCTCTCAGTGACACAGTGAAAATCCACAACCATCGTTCTCCAGCCGTGAAAGCCTTCGACAATATATCGAAGGATCTTCCTTTCTAATTTTTTCTTCTTCTTGATTCTTCTGCCTTTTGCTGAAATTGATGTAAATAACATTGCAGAATTATCCCTCTAGGAGATAGCCCCACCACCACCCAACAAACATTTCTTTTCTTGAAGCAATAAACAGATTAAAGTTAAATTCCTCCTAACCAAAGCTGTAGTTCTGACATTTTGGTTGTTTACAGGCAGCTGTCTCTATTAATGATGGTTTTGTAAGTCAAGAGAGGTGGCAGGCGAATGGGGCAGAGGGAATCCGCTGTGCTAAAGAATGCCTTCTTCCTTTTTTAAAGAAGTCATCCAATTACACATATTTTTTGTAAACTTTAAGATTCGTCTGAATGGAGGGAAATAAACCACTCCTGGCTTATCAGGATCTGAACAGTTAAACATTTTAAAAGCTGCAGTAGGTTGGGCCAAAAGATCATCTGAAGCCAAAACCGAATTCCAGAAGGAGTGTAATAATTTTTGGAACTTCTTCAAGAAAAAATCAACCATCCTTTTAGGCAGTGTGAGTTTCTGAGATCCTTATAATGAACTTAAAGGAAACAAATAGCATTGGCATAAGTTTCCATACGGCACTGTGTTTTGGACTGTTGGGGCGGAAACCATAAATAAACACCATCTGATGTTTGGAACTGGGCTCTATAGAGGAGGTCTGATATAGGTTCCTTGGAATTAAACTTTCTTTTACAGCTCCTCCCCCCGCCCCCAGATAAACACATTTAAAATGAAAACAAAAGACTGGTCCATAGGACTGGAAATACAGAAGGCTTAGCTATACATTACCGTTTATTTAGGGTTGGGAGCCTCCAGGTGGATCCTGGAGAGCTCTCAGAATAATAACTGATCTCCAGGTGACGGAAAGTTCTCTAGGAGATAACGGCTGCTTTGGAGGATGGACTGTTTGTCAGGTGGCCAAGGCCCCTGGAGCCCAGCCTGGGTGACGGGGAGGGTCGTGGGGGGTGAGGGGGCATACAGGGGGAGTTTGGAGGTCTTCCTTGTCACATCGGGAATGAAGTCATTCCTGGTGTGACAAAGAAGAGCTCCGGAGGACCCCCCCCCCCCAATGCACTCCAGAGTTCCTGGGACTATTTCTCATGCTTCTTTCCCACCCTGGCCAGGTAAGTGGTGGTGGAGGGGCAGAGGCTGGGAGCAGGGGATCTTCCACTAGGGGACTGGTAAACCTAGCTCTGTGTCATTATACCAGGCTGAGGTCCCTCCTCTCCCCAAATCCCACCCTCCACAAGCTCCACCCCCAAATTTCCAGGAATTTCCTAACCTGGAGGTGGCAACCCTATCTAGAGTACCAGGTCTCCAGCTATAACAGAAAGCCTCTGCTATCCCATTTCATTGATTCTCATCTGTATTGGGAATTAATTTCTCAGTTTGACCTTCTATCTCTGTTGACCTTCCACTCCAGGGACATGAGGACACTGAAACATGTATATTGATCCTGAGGGAACACGAGTTTAGCCACTTTACTAGAGATGGGCACGAATCGAATTATGACCCCAAAAAACGCACAAACCAAGCTGGTTCGTGGTTCACGAACCAGTGGTTCGTGGAAACTCATTTCCGCGAACTTCCACAAATTGGTCTACTGGTTCATTTGGGTCATAAAGGGGCAGTTTAAATGGCCATTTCCCCAAGGAAATGGCCATATAAACTTTTCCTGTGGCTTGCAAGCAGCAGGTCCCTTTAAAATGTCAGCTGGCAGGTGGCAGGGGGGATTCCCCCCTCGCTGCCTGCCAGCTGATAGTTTAAAGGGACCTGACACTTGCAAGGCAGGAAAGGGCCCTTTAAACTGTCAAATGCCCCTTTCCCTGCCGCTGCTAAGTGGCTGGAAAGGGGCATTTAAACCCCACGAACCACGAACGGGTTCGTAACCTTGCCCCAGTTTGTGCCAGTTCATGGTTCCTGGTTCATAAAAATCCACGAACCACGAACCTCATGGTTCATTTTTTTTTTGTGGTTCATGCCCATCTCTACTTTTTACTCTCTGTTCCTGAAAAAAGAAATAGTTCGGGAGCCTATTTGTTTTCCAAGAGTTTTGAAGAGCACATGGTATGAAAATGACAGACCCTCTGACTCCTTCTTTCTCAAGTGGGTGAAAATGCAGGGCAGCCTCTTCTGAGAAAAGTTTCTTTAGAGCCAAGAGTACCTGGGATGTTGCGGCATATTCATTTCTTCTCAGGTGTACAGATATGCTAGTCTGAGGACGTGATCCATGCCCCTTATTGAATGAACAGAGAGGCTATGGGTGACCCCCTTTCTCTCATCCAATGAAAAGGCATAAGAGAGTTCCTTGTTCCCTAAAGTCACCAAACTCAAAGTGGTACCAGAAGTTTTCTTGGAATTACAACTGACCTCCAGAACACAGAAATCAGTTCTCCTGGTGGAAATGGCAGCTTTGGAAAGTGAACTCTGTGTCTCCACATCATTTCGCAGCCCCCCTATCCCTTCCTCAGACTCCGTCCTCTTCTAGGCACCACTCTCAAATGTACCTTAATTTCTCAAGCCAGACCAAGAAAACCTATGTAGCCCATTTGGCAACAGTTCCCTCCCTCCTCAGCTACTGGTTTAGCTGGAGGACCACAAAAGGGAAGTGGGTGGTCAAGGTCCCAATCCCCACTTCCTTCAAACTGACCTTGAGAGGCAGTATGGTGTAGTGATTAGAGTATTGGGCTAGGATCTGGAAGACCCAGGTTTGAATCCCCACTCTGCCATGGAAGCTCACCAGGTAAACTTGAGCCAGTCACACACTCTCAGTCTAACCTACCTCGCAGGATTATTGTTGTGACAATAAAATGGAGGAGGGGGAAATGGTGTTGGCAGCTGCTTCGGGTCCCCAGCGGACCTCTAGCGTGCACTCACATTCAAAAATAAAATTTCCTCCCTAGAAATCCTTTTCAACCAGATTGAAAGTGAAGGGTAGATGTTGCAGTCTCTCTTGAGTGTACCTCTTCTTCATAGTTTCTGTAGTCACAGTCTGGATTCCATTGTGCTATGCCCAGCTATGAAGAGCGTGTTATGTTTTAGACCCTTCTGTTCAGCCTTGATGGTGCCAACCTTATTCTTTCTCCCATCTTCATCACATACACACACACAATTATACTCAAGGTCTCAAACACTTTTGATATTGCCTCACACACTGCTTGTCTTCATTAATAACAAACACTCATCGAAAGCCCTGGATTCATTCCATCCTTTTTTTAAAAAAAAAATCTTGCATTGATAGTAATGGATTTCGAATCTGAAATAAAATTACTGAAAAGAAAACACTTCCTTTTGTTAGTTTAAAAAAAATCTATTGCTTCTATATAACCCAGGCACATTTTGTGCAGTTGGGGGCAGGTTCCAGTAAACACAAGTTAATTTCAATGGGTATCAGTGAAAAGGAGAGATCCTTCGCAAAGCAGGTGTCATTTGTTTTATGTTGCGACAGCAAGGTCTTTGCAGATGGGAATCTTTTCTGAGTAGCAAGAAAGAAAAGATAGAGGAGCCATGAGCCAGGCACAATGTTCAAGAGTGTGCAGATTATGTATGAATATGTGGAATTAAACAAAAAAAAATCACATTGTTTTCTGAGTTCTTAAGATAGGGGTCAGGTATGTGAGGCCACTGGGCCAAGTCAAGCCTACCGAGGGATAAATTGGACATGATGAAGGGGTCCTTAATCAGTTTCCCCAACATAGAATCTCGCTGAAAAAGCACTGTGGGTATAAGGATGGTGCAGATTTCATACTGACTCGGTTTATTAGTTGCATTTCCCATGTTTGACTGAGGGCCAAGCTACACATGACGAAAGACACTTGCCTGGCAAGTGGATTGAGTGGAGGGCAAGTGAACAGGGAGAAATACACTTGCCATTCAAGTGTCATTTGTCACTTGTAGCTTGGCCCTGTGTCAATCAGACAGGAGCTAACGAGCCAATCACCCAGTCTGTTTACGATCCGTCTTGACTCTCAGCAACAAAGGCTGACTATAAATGAAGTACATGAAATAGTTCTATAATCTATATATATAAAGACAAGTGTCCTGACTGACTCATCAATGCCCAGTTCAAACCCCTGGAACTAAAAACATGAACTTTGGGGACACCATTCCTTTCATGATGTAAACACCCGCTAAGAAGGGATTTTAAGAAATTCACCCCCCTAAGGGGGTAAAAAGGGGTCAAATGTGTTTTCCCAAATGGAGACAGCTTCCCTGTGTGGCTGGCAGCCTGTTGCCTGCTTGTGCACCCACCCACGGCCAGCTCGGCCACTCTTCCCTGATTGGACCAGCCTTTCAAGGACATTTGTATATGTGGGCTGATTGGGGCTCACACCTCATCCCCCCACAGACAGTTATACTACAAAACCAATTCTACCCCCCAAAAAACACAATCCAAAAAATGTTACATACCCATAAGTATTATAACTGAATTTAAAGTAGTTAATGCCGTAGCAAAGCACAGATATCAAGCTGGTAGTTGTATATTTATAAAAACATAACATTCTATGTATATACCACCCTTCAGGACAACGTAATGCCCACTCAGAGCAGTTTACAAAGTATGTTATTATTATCCCCACAACAATCAACCTGTGAGGTGGGTGGGGAGAGGAAAGAGCTCCTAGAAGCTGTGACTGACCCAAGGTCACCCAGGCTTGATTTCAAGCGGGGAATCAAACCCAGTTCTCTAGATTAAAGTCCTGCTGCTCTTAATCACCACACCAAACTGTCTCCCTTTTAACCATTTAAATTGATTAAAATATACCCTGGGAGAGATTTTTAAAAATGCAGAGAACAAAATCCAGGAAAAGATGCAGATTTTTTTTTAAAAAAATCTAAAAATATACCTCCCCCTTCACCATATCTCTCAGAGGCCCTACAAGAAAACAAATTGTCAAACAGGACAGTTCAAGTGATTTCCAATAACTCTTTTATTAACAGGGACATCACCCCTCAAAGCACAAATATCAAACAGCAGTTATAGAACACTCCACTCCCCACCAAAACATGCCCACAATTAAATTCAACAAATAGCAAACACTCAGAGCGGAACTACAAGTGACAAAAGGTACAGGTTGGACACTTGTCAGCTTCCCTCAAGTTTTGATGGGAAATGTAGGCATCCTAGTCTTTCAGCTTGGCTCTTTGACTGCTGTCCAATGGACTTTTCAACTGCCACTTGTCCAACATTCCACCAAGCTGCCTACATTTCCCATCAAAACTTGAGGGAAGCTGACAAGTGTCCAACCTGTGCCTTTTGTCACTTGTAGTTCCGCTCTCAATATCCAAAAACCCTATTCGCTAGTTCACTAGTCTGTAGGAGGATCCTGATTGGCTGGCTCAACAACCCAGCCAATCGGAATGCACTGTACAGAACCTTGCTGCTAAAGCCTTTTTCTTGAAGCTCCCAGTACACTACACTTACAAGGGAAGTTTCTAGGGAAAAGTCAGAGCTGATATTGAAGACATTGAGCATGCCCGTCCAGGGCAGCAGGGGGAAAGAGGAACACAGTGATTTAAAAACTTCATGGAGGATAGATGTTAGCCGGGATGACTCATTGGAAAAGCCATGGTCAGAGGCAAAAACCATTTTGGGATGCAGCCACAGGGGCAAACCTTGGCCTGTTTATGGGTCTTCCAGGGGCATCTAGTTAGCCACTGTGTAAAACAGGATACTGGCTAGATAGGCTTTTGGTCTAATTCAGTAAGCAGGGTTGCCAACCTTCAGAGATCAGTTTTCCTGGAGTAAAGGGCTGCTTCAGAGAGAGGTCTTTAGCATCGCGTGTCAGCTGAACTCCCTTCTCTCGCCAAAGTCCACCATCTCCAGGCACCAGCCCCAAACTCCAGAAAGTTCCCAAGACAGATTTGTCAACCCTACTCGCAGAGGTGTTAGGGTTGCCAGTCTCCAAGTGGTAGCTGCGGATCTCCCAGAATTACAACTGATCTCTAGGCCACAGAGATCAGTTCGCTAGGAGAAAATAGCTGCTTCGGAGGATGGACTCTATGACTTTATACCATGCTGAGGTTCTTTCCCTCCCCAAGCCTGCCTTCTCCAGGATTCACCCCTTCAAATCTCCAGGAATTTCCCAGGTTGGAGATGACAACCATAGTTCTTATAGGCACAGGCATTTCATTATTATTTTTGTTGTTGTTGTTGTTGTTACTAATCCACTCTCTCTGCAAACAGCCTCAGAGTGGAATACAGCATATATAATACAACATAAACGTATTAGCTTAAAAACCATATAAAAACATCAATAGACATGGCAAAACAATTTCTAAAAGGCAACAGCACATATATTGCACCATCAAACCATAACAGTAATGCACAGGGCCACGGGGCCACCTGCTAAATGTTAACAGAACACTGGGGCGGGGTGGGGGGGAGCAAACCCCTGTCTAAATTGTTAGCCCTTCCTGGGTATAATATGGCCAAGGGGTGCCCAGCTCAGGCATTCAATCACAAGGGCACAGCTCCTTGATGACTTTTGGCCCGCCCTGCTGAAGTCAGATGAAATGGATGACTCCGGTTGACTGAAGTAGATGCAAATGTGGCCCGTGCTCGGAGGCAGCCATGCTGCACAACTGGCTGGGTAATCGCATGTAAAAGAGAAGCCGCTGTGCTGTCTGCCTGGCATTCTTGCTAGGCAAATGGGATTCATATTTATGTTGCTCCCCTCCATTTGTTTGGCATTTTACAATGTTTTTAAAGCCTGCTGATCTGTCTGATACGGTTTTTTAAATGGGTTAATGCGAGTGGAACCGGAATACATTATCTCCATCATCTTTACTGCCTTCTGGTGCATAGGTATTCTTGGGATAGTTCCCCCCGCCTCTTTAAATGAACCTGAGCCTGAGACAGTTGGACCATGGAACACATCTATCATCCTCCCCCCACCCCTGCACTCACCCGTTTGGCTGGTTGTGATCCAAAATGGCACCAAAGCAAAATATCCCATCCTGGTGAAGAGAGTCAGTATGTAAGGATAAGTTGGAGTGGACTTTTCACCAGTGGTGTCAGTCCAGCTTCCTCCTCTCACCCATATTGTGCACAACAGATGTATGTGACAGCAAACTGAATATGGCCCATTTCTTCATACCCTCCATGCATCTGGCAAAGAGAGCTGTGGTTCTCAAAAGCTTATGCTACAGTAAACTTGGTTAGTCTTAAACAGGGCCGGCCTGCCCATTGAGGCCGGCTCGGCAGCCACCTCAGGGCGCTAAGGCACTGGAGAGGCGCCGGCCCAGGGGCAGGGGTGCACACCATGGAGCTTCCGCTGCCACCACCAGCCAGGAGCGTGTGCTGGCAGCAGCAGCGTGGGGCAGCTCAGCGGGCAGCCTCCCATTCAGTTGCTCTGCGGTCCAGGCGCAGCCAGTGGCCAGGGTGGCCGGCTGCGCCTGGCCCGCAGAGCAACTGAACGGGAGAGCTGAAAGCCCCCCCCCCACCGCGTGCGCACCAGCCCTGCATGATGACATCACACGCAGTGCAGTCATCACGCAGTCCGGCACGCATGCACACACACAGAGGCAGCCCTTAAGCTGCCGGCAACACTGGAGCCAGCCCTGGTCTTAAAGGTGCTACTGGACTCTGCCATTTTGCTACTAGTACGGACTAACACAGCTAACTCCTCTGGATCTGCGAACTGAATATGGCTCATCAGCCCTTTTCCGTGATTCAGATGGACCCCCTGCTAAGTTTATTTTTACTAGTGCCATATGTACATACGTTTCTTTCTTTCTATGTTCACATTTGCCTTATGATTTTAAAAGGAGATGCTTTAAAAATAGTTGCAAAGGGGCTTTGGAGATCGGGGGTTATGGTGTCACAGAATCCAAGCCAATCAATGTCCCTCTTCCATGTTTGTCATTCCACTTATGGTTTCTTTTACAGAAATGTTTTAAAAGCAGTTGTGACATGCTTTGGGAACTCAGGGTTGTGACATCATAGAATCTAAGCCATTTAGTGCCAGCTGTGTCCTTCTCTGCACTGCATATTTGTGCAGCATGCCTGAGTGCAAAGCAACCAATGGATCTCATTCTTTCCTCTCCCTTTCTTCATGCTCTTGGGTATGTTTCTATGCTGAGCACATTGTGTCAAGGTTAGCAACAGACAGGATCATGTTGTTAACTTCTTGCAATTAGCAACTGTTTGTCATACCGTCTAATTTCAACAGTTATTCAATCTGAGATCATTTTCTTTCCGATACTGTACCTTTTCTCATTTCCATCATATATTTGAGGACAAAGGTACCAGAGAAACAGCCAATAAAGGGAGGTATATATATTCAATGTCTTTCAGAACCATATCCTAGGGAAAACCTCACCATTTTATTGTCTTATTTTTCCAGAAGCAGCTAATATTACTTTTTTTTGTTCCTTTTCAACTGTTCGTTTGTTTGTTAAGATATTTGTGCCTGGCCTTTCCTCTTGGCCCAAGGCAGCTTACAATTAAAACATTACAGACTAAATTAAAAAAAATACCCCCCTCCCAAAGATGCCTGCTGTCCATATCCCGTCAAAGCCCTGGCAAACCAATGAGTATATGTTTATCCAGCCAAAACAGAAACTCAGGGTAGGCTCATAAGCCTGGGACATGTGTCATAACCAACATTCATTTTTGTATTTTGACACCCTTCAGTTATAAGGTTGCAAAACCAGGTTGAGCTAAGGCTATTATCACCAATATGGCAAATGTGAGTTTCCTAGTGCCTACCACTGTTTTCTAGCACCCACTTTGTTCATCCCGAAACTGTTTTTTATAAGATAGTTTTACTTCTCCTGAAAAGAAGTAGGAAAGCATCACACCCCAGTTTACCCCAGCATACACTCACAAACTCAATATTTCATTTATATTTCACCTCTCTCTTCAATTGGGACCCATCATTCTTCTCTCCTCCATTTTATTCTCACAACAACCTTGTGAGGTAGGTTAGGCTGAGAGTGTAGGTCTGTCCCAAGATCTCCCAGTAAACTTCCATGACATAGTAGGGATTGGAAGCTGGATCTTCCAGATCCAGTTTAACCAGTACATATAATGTATGTATTGCTTATAATGTGTTGAAAAAAAGCATATATTTTATAGGATCTTATATTTCAAAAGATTTACCTTTAGAATGTCTACAAATAAGAATAAGCTCAGGTTTTTGATAATGGTATTGAGAACTATATGGGAAATGTTAAAGATTAATCTTGCATTTAACGTAGCAAATTGTCGCAGAGGTATGCGTCTCTTATCAAAAAATGGTGTTAAACTTACAAACTATTGCAAGCATACTTTACACATGCTATCAGAAATCTCAGTCTTCTCCAAATATAGAAAAATGGTTACTGAAATTATGGGATATTATGAAAACTGACAGCTTGCCAACATTCTAAAGAGGTTAGATATTGGGATGGATGTTGGCTGCCCATATATCATTATACAAAAAGAATTAACAAGCTAATGTCCAAAGGTTCTTTTAACCTGTTCAGAAAGACAAGCTGCTGCTCTGCGAGGTGAGCCCAGGGCCTCCTGCTGCTGAAAGGTATGAAATGAAACACATAAACTTTTTGGTGGGAGGGATTCGTTACAATTTCGTTTCCAAGATTTGGTTCACCCTTCTAGAAGCTGCTTTAACGAGCTGAACCAGCGATTTCTGTGTGTATTTTTGTTTGTTTTTCCCATTATGCACACCCCTATTCAGTATGAATTAAAAACTGAGAATTGTAGGAATAAAACACTGTGGCCTAATTTGAATGTACAAAGTCCTTGCAGAGTGAAAGGCCTGATACTATGTACAATTTGTTTATCTGTAGCTGCTGAACTAACCCCTCCCTGCTGTGAGTGAAGATTCTGTTCTGTGTTCGTTGTAAAATGTCTATTGCAAAAAAAACCTCTCTCTCTCTCCTGTACAAGACATGAATGTTTCTCTCTGTTTGTTGTTTATATTATTGTAAATAGTTTTTAAATGAAGTTCTTCTTTAACTAAACAAACTTATCTTAAATTATATTTCTTCTCACTTGTCTTCACTGTGTACTCTGCTATTAACCCCGTTTGTAGGAGCTCTGCTTGAGTTATGCCTACCTGACTTATCTGGGTGTGCCTCCTTCAGAGACACAACAGACAAGCAGGTGTTTCTTTTCCACTGGAAACAAATGTGTGATCCATTCCCACTCAATACTAAGTCTCAGCACAATTACCTGTCCTCAGCAGAGTCTGATTGGAGTGATGGAGCAAGATTTGGGTCTGGTAGCACCTTAAAGACCAACTAGATTTCCCAGGTATGAGCTTTTGAGAGTCAAAGCTCTCTTTGTCTGATTCACCTCATATATCATACTGAGAGAGAACAGACACCATCCTCTGCAGCTGGGTCATCTGAGTTCACAAGAGCATCAAATGATTCCGTTAATTTATTTCCCACCACCGTTGTTTCATGATTCAGCCATTCAAGAATTAATAGCTTTGACACATTTGCTTCTTAAATGATTTCAGAAGTGCAAACAAAATTCTTTCAAGTTTTTTTTTTTAGTACCCAAGAAAGAAGAGGGAGAGAAAACCTTGACAGTTTATATTTACATATGAAGCAATTAAATCTGCAATACCTGGCATATAGATGAGTAGAGATCAAAGGACCTTTAGAGAAAGGGCCTTTTATAGCATCAAAGTCCTGTGACATCACAATTGCCTTTTATGCCAAGGTACATAATTGTATATAATTGTCATTCTGAAAGATGTTGAATTTGCCAGAGGATTCCCTGCCCCCGCCCCTTCTGACTTGTTTGGGCCCAGTTCATAAACTCTTTAATGCTTGGTTTTGTGATTATGTCCCCTGTCAAGAAGGAAACCAAGGCCTTTCAGCTGTTAGGATATATAAACCATCTGAAGGAATAGTTTCATAATTAAAATAGGGGGTAGCAGCAGGCTGATTACGAATAAGTTGTCCAGGCTGGATAAACTAACATCCCAGTCTATACTGGACCCAAGGGCTGGACAAATAGAAATATTCTAGGGCTAGGAGCTTATCCATTTTTTTTATATAAAATTAAGAAAAAAAACAGTTTAAAGTTTCTCCAGTTTATGATGATGGAACGGCCCAGTTCTGAGCAATAAAAGACCAAGGTTGATTTTGAATTTCTCAGTGTCTAATACTGTGATTCTCTTGAGTGAATCCATTCTGTGACTATTTGATTTTGCTTCTTCACACTGTACATCCCCTATGCAAGTACACATTTTTTCAAAGTATAACACAATGCATATTTTATATGTATAACTAGTACTCAGAGTGTGATGAGATGTAAATCTGACACGTGCCTTCTCATTGAAAGAGTGGATACCAACGAATCTTCCAAACTCGCTGTTTTGATTCAACTTTTCCTATTTTTGCTTTCCCCTAGTGTACATCAACCTTGAGAGTCATTGTTGTGCCACTTCTTCTTTCCTTGTGCAGAATTTTTTCTATGTAATGTACATAACTTCCACTGATATGCATAATAAATCAGCCTTATTATCGTTATCGTTATCGTTATCGTTATCGTTATCGTTATCGTTATCGTTATCGTTATCGTTATCGTTATCGTTATCGTCGTTGTTGTTATTAAAATTTATAGTCCACTCTCCCTCAGGAGAGGATAACATCATATAATAAAACCACATTAAAATAAAGTAAAACATAAAAAATCAGTACAAAAGACAGCAAGTCTACATAGCAGCCCATATTGTCAAACCTAACCTAGTACATCTCATGGGGTGGGAGATGGTGTACAACATTGAGCAAGTCGGTGGAACATCAGGGGGAGGGGGTTTTCAATTTCCCCTTAGCAGGAGACCTGCAAAAGAGCTTGTCCATGCCCCAACCTCAACCATATGCCTGTTTGAAAACCTCTGTCTTACAAGCCCAATGGAAAGACTATAAAGCCTGTTGAGCCCTAGTTTCCACAGACAGAGAGTTCCACCAGGTTGGTGACCAGGTTGGTCAAGGCCAGGCAAGCATCCTGGGTGCCAGGGACCACCAGCAGTTGTTTATCGGCTGACCAAAGCATCCTTCAGGGAACAACATATAGTGACATAAATTGTAAGCACAAACACCGTAGAAATTGCATATAAATCATGCAAACTAAACAAAAGAATTATCAATAAAACCAAGTAAACTGAAATCATTCACAGTGACAGAATCTTGACGCACAATTTTTAAAAGGAAATTTGTGCCCATCCATATTCAAAGGGTGCCTTGACTATCACAAGCCTGGGAAACCAGGGGTAGTGCATTCGGAACAGTTGTGCTAATTTATGCTGGTCCATTTTCATTTGATAAATATATTGTGTGATATAGTGCTGGGTATATAGGCAGACTACCTTACTACTATGTAGATATTTGGTACTGGATGGAGGGGAAACTTGGGTTTGACCAGAATAGTTTGTGATTCAGCAGAATACATTTTCACAATGAAAAGAACCCATCATTCTATCCTTTCTGGGTTTTTTAAATCCCTTGTTGGAAGAAAAATGGCTAATTTGTGCTGTCAGGATATCCCTCTTCTCGCTTTTGTAGCTCTTTCCGTTATTTATCTTCTCCCCCCCCCCTCCCCTTCTTTTTCTGGCATTAGCTCTGCATCCTCATTGTGGGAGAAGATAAGTGTAAAGAGAAATTGAAGTTGATTTTGCATGACACAAATTTAACAGCAAATAGATGTGGTGACGCAGCTGCTTTGAGGAAGTAAGTGAAAGAGAGAGAGAGAGAGAGAGAACAATAATGAAGAGAAGAGGGAATAAATATCCCAAACAGGTTTGCAAAAGGGTGGAGCTGGGGAGAAAAGGGCACTCAGAGAGGATGTGATGTCATAGAGTCCATATTGTGAAGCTGCCAGTTGTAATTCTAGGAGAACTCCAGGTCTTACCTGGAGATTGACAGACCTAGCTGTACTTAATTTGGTGGGTCAGAAGGCCCAAGTTTCTGCAGCTGCCTTTTAAAGGCCTCATTTTGGTACAAAGAACCTCATGGATCCCCTCTGTCCATATGACCCAGATATACTGAAGTCATGTGGAGAGAAAAACCTTGCTGCAGTACCCACTATTTGAGAAATATCTTTAGTGAGGACTTCTAGGAGTTCCTTCTTGGAGCCTGCTCCAGATAATGGGATTCATTCCTGCAGGACAGATGTTTATCCTCTTAAACCTCTGAATACTGGTGCCAGAGGGCAACATCTCTGCCCTGTTGTTGGCCCTCCATTTGAGCCTGGCAACCAGCAAGAGGACTGGGGGGGGGAGCAACTTGGGATGGTGAGTAACATCAATGGTATTGCCAATGCCACTACATCACTCCAAGTACAACCCAGAAGTGACAATGGGTAGCTCTAGGAATTGCCAGAAACTCTATGATATTCTGGCAATTCCTAGAGTGGCTCATTGTTGTACCTGGAAGTGATGTATCAGTACAAAGGCCTATAACAATTTTATTTTTAGTTTTGTCCCACTGCTGCTTCAAGTGGTAACGGGCAATTGAGACAATTGACAGGAGACTTCCTGCCATAGCACAAGCATTTGTAAGCCTAGTGAGACAGGCTGCTGGAGTAGATTGACCATTGATCTGATTTCTCAGGGCACTTCTTACGTTTTCTTCTTCGTAAGACTTCATGGGAAATATGAAGATGTGTTTGCTTTCAAAGAGTTTAAAGGTGTTTTTGCCCTGGAGTTTTAATTTCATGTTTTATTTATATACTTACTTTAGTTATAGTCTCAATAATAATAATAATAATAATAATAATAATAATAATGATGATGATGATGATGATGATGATGGTGATGATGATGATAATTTGTTTTTTGTGATTTTAATGTATTTTTAATGTTGTTAGCCACCCTGAGCCCATCTGTGGGGAGGGTGGGGTATAAATCGAATCAAATAAATAAATAATAAATAAATACAAAGAATTCATGGGAACATCAGGTGGAAAAGGTGCTAGAAAATGAATAAGCCAATATCTTGTGGGATTTCAGAATTCAAACTGATCGCCACCTTGAACATAATATACCAGACATAACAGTCTGGATAATCGACATTGCAATTGCATTGCATTGGGATGCTAGAGTCGAAGAAAAGAACAAGAAAAATTATTAAATGTAGAGATCTGGCAATAGAAACCACTCAGCTATAGAAGAAGAATGCAACAGTGCCCCATTGTCACCGGAAACTTGGAACCATCTCGAAAAACTTTGCAATTCATATGGGGAAACTGCAGCTTTCTAACATAATACCTACAGAACTGCAAAAGACAGCACTACTTGGAACAGCGTACGTATCACACCGCTATCTGGTTGATACTTAAGTCTCCGTTGGAAACTTGTATCAGCTTAGCAAGCCCAATCAATAGTAACATGTGACCTCTGCTTATTGTTGATTGTGTTCTGGCTAATTTGAATAATAATAATAATAATAATAATAATAATGGTGCTCTTATAGACAGATTATAGACAGATAACTGCTCTTCTAGACAGATTAGTGCCTCATTCAGAGCAGTGAACAAGTTAGCGTTATTATTATCCCCACAATACAGTTGGGTAGCTGGGACTGAGAGGAGTGGCTTATCCAAGGCCACCTACTGAGCTCATGGCAGTAGTGGGATTCAAACCAATAGAGTGCTGATTCGCAGCCGAATCACTTAACCACTGTGCTACAAAATCAGTACATGATTGCCCTCAAACAATTTAGCAACAGGATAATACATACAATCCACAATCCTATTCCCTATTACAGATATGCCTGCCTGAATAATTTTATTTAACACCTTTTGTGGAATGGCAGAAACGTGGCAGCCTTGCTGACCTCGGACAAGCCATTCCTAACTAGCCTCTTTGCAATATTTTCTCTGTTTCATTTTAAATCTTTGTTGCAAACTGATTTGAGAACTCAGTGGCTTGGACCGTAGGTGGGCTATAAATGCTCCCAAATCAAATAAATAGCATAAACTGAAGCAGATTTGAGGTAGAAAAGAATACAGGAGGAAAGGATGCGGCTCACTGGCTTTCCATGCAGATGGGCCCAAGGTCAGTTCTGACATCTCTAATTAAAAGGCTCAACAGGCCCTTACAATGACGATGGATAGTTCTCGTCCTTTCTAACATTCCACCAATGAAAACAGGTACATGCATATAACGCCCTGATTGAGATTCATACCCTTGTGCATTGTTGGAGGTGTGGGGGAATTCGGCTTGCCATTTGCCCAGCCCAGAGGATTAGAGCTCCACCTTCAGCCTCAATCTGGGGGGAAATGGCCTTCATAGTGATGTTCTAGGAATTTCCCTGTGTCTCCATGGTCTTTTATCATAGAGATTAGGGGAAATTCCTACAGGGTCACCCAGAAATGACATCACATCCTCGTCAAAGTCTACCCTCCTCTTTCACCACTTTCAAAATCTCCCAGCATTTTCTGTGGCAGTTCTGCCTACTCTAGTGGGGATGGATGGATAAATTTGCCTGGATCTGAAACTCAGGGGTGCCAGACCTAGAACACAAACCCATCACTATGATGTAATTTGTTTGTGACATTTGAGAAGTACAATACAACTAGTTCAGGAGGTTTGGGGGAATAGCTCGAATGAGGAACAGTTTTGAAGGCTACCATTCCTCAAAATTTTGTTCTCCGGGCAGTTTTGTATGAACTCTCAATCCCACTTGCTAAATATGTATATATACATCTTAATCTGATTTAATGTAATAAAGGTTTTGAATGCTTTCATGCAGGGCCGGTGCCACCATTGAGGTGGTGAGGTAGGTGCTGCAGGCGCTGGGGCGCCGGAGGGGGTGCTGGGGACGGAGGCGCACGCCACGGAGCTGGCATGCCTGGCTCGCAGCTGCTGCAGCTGGCCAGCCCCGTGCTGCTACTGCCGCCGCTGCCACACGCCCCCGGCTGGGTGCAGCAGCCATGGCCCAGGCATGGCAGGCGTCCAGGATGCTGTGCAGAGCGCAGGCAGCCTCCACATGCCACCCCAGCCACCCACTGGCCAATGGCCTTGGCTTGCTGCATGATGACGTCATCATGCAGTGACGTCATCATGCAGGCCGGGGGGGGCATGCGCGCACTGCGTGCGCACGCACATAGGGGTGGCCGCGTCTGCCAGAAGCCCTGGCGCTACCCCTGCTTTGATGTTCACCACCTCGGGGAGCCGATTTGAGTGGAAAGGTGGCATATAAATGTTTTAAACAAACAAAGAAATCAACTTTAAAGCTAAGCTAACAGATATGACTGCACAAATATAAGAATTATCCAACTCAAATTGAACCTACCCTCTCTATCTCATTATGAGACATAGGTGGAGACATGGTTCTTGCCTGGGAAGAGTCAACTCAGAACAGTGACTAATGCAGAGCTGCAGCAGGTAGCCTCCTCTGGGGATGGCTCTCTACAGGTTCATGGCCACTTACAATCGTTTAATCATTTATTTTCCCAAGACTCTCTAACTGGTGCTCCTTACCATGGGAATTGTTAATATTATCTTACTTACAGAACCAAGAAAGCTATTGGCCAATCTACATTTTTCCTGTGACCCAAACAGTAATATAGCTTTTTCTATTCATTAAGCTAAAATGAGAAAAGTTCCACAAAGCCATCCAGAAAGTGCTCAGGAAAAGAAAATGAAGTGGTTCCACCTTGTATGCCTGGTTAAGCTGAATTTGCAATAAAACGACAATACAGAGCAGAACAATGAAAGCTGTTGTCTTTCAATAACATCTGAAAATTGAGAAGTTGGTGGCCTGGGGTGAATCTCAGGGCAAGGGAACAGCACCATCTTGCAAGACATCGCTAAGCGTTGCGTCAATAACGACATTGTCTTCGTCAAACCTCCCCACGTAATCTTGCTTTTATGAGCGTGTTGCAAATAAATAGTCCTCCTTCGTTCGAGTGAAATTAGACCAACTACCTACTTCATATTTCAGCATCTGGGGGCAGGGGGAGATAAGTATTAAGGCTGATCAATGAAATTAGCGATTTAAACAAAAGAAGAAGCAAGAGAAATAAAGAAAACTCCAATTAGAAGTATCCTGGGGTTATTAGAGATAGGAGAGCTCATATCCAATTAAGATGAAAACCATTTTGCCAGTTTTTATGTGGCACCTCTGGCTCTTTTGGATTATTAGCTTTATCAGAATAGAAAACGACAAGTGATACGTCCACCGTGCACCAGTGGAATAAAATGGTAGAGATGTGGAGATTAATTGGTCCAACATAAGTTGTATCAAAAGATGTTCATTAACTATACACATCATGCAACATTGTCGTGGGGGTGTGAAAGCATCTTTTAAAGCAGGTTTTTCAAACCAAACATTATTTAGCCATTGGGATGGTAGTAAATTCAATGCCTGTAAATACAAGTATGTACAACACAATGTGGAAGTTCTGAAACAACACAAACAAGGCCATTTAAAGCTCCATGCCCTGCCAGCCTCGGCTTGCCACTTGCCTGCTTATGGCAAGTGGTAACCACCTCCAATCCCAATCCCCCTAGATAGAGGAGCAGGGGGCAGCGCAGAAAATGGCCTCCATAGTGATACTCTAAGAATTTCATCATGTATGTGTGTGCTTACAATGGAGATTAGGGGAAATTCCTAGACAGTCACCTGGAAGTGACACGATATCCACCAGCTTCCCTAGGCACCGCCCTCAAAATCTCCCTGCATTTGCTGAAACAGTGCTAGTACCCATATGCCAGACTCCAAACATCATTTTCAAGTCTGTATGCATGTGATACAATTTCACATAGGTGCTGAGTTGGTAGCAATATTAGTGTGACATGCATTTATGTAGCACTTTACACACTTTGGACTAAAGTGACCATTCCCCTAGTAGAGGTAGGATATCCTCCACTCCCAACCTCCTCTTCTTGCCACCAATCACCTGGCCGGAGAGGGGAAAGGCATGGAAATGGGCCTCCTGAAGTACAGTCACGGCACAGCTGTGTCACTTAGGGTTGCCAGTCCCCTGCTGAGTGCAGGGGATCCCCTGCTCCCACCCTCCACTTCCCACTCTCACTAACCTGGGTAGCAGGGGAGAACAGGTGGCACTGCACACTCCTCAGCAGCCCAATCTGGGATGATTTGGGCTTGAATCGGGCCAATATGGGCCCAAATTGGGGCAGATTGGGCCTGAATAGGGTCAGATCAGGCCACTGCAGAGCACGGCAGCATTCCTGCACTCCACATCAGCCCAATCCAGCCTGACTCAGGCCCCAAATGGTCCGATAAGGCCAGAATCGGGCCAGATGCATGCCAGATCAGGCCGCGGTGGAGCGTGGTAGCACTCCTGCACTCCGCAGCAGCCTGATTCAGGGCAAATTGGCCCAAATCCAGCCTGATTCAGGCCTGTCCCCCTGTGAAACACTGGAGCACTCCTGGGATGGCTGCAGCCCATGTGATAACATCACTTTGCCCACACATGAGGAAATGGGGGGGGGGAAGGCAAGTGCCTGGTCCTCCACCTCCCTGTGGGAGGACAGGGGCAACCCTAGCATCACTCCCAGGAGTGAGATCAGTGCACAGGCCCCAGGAATGCTCCTGGGCTTCACACTGGGCCAAATGGGCCCATTTGGAGGCCCAAATCAGCCAGCACAAAACCTGGGAGCACTTCTGGCACCTGCACAATGACGTCACTTCTGGAAGACAATAAAAGTAAGTGCCAATGCCACCCCCCTCTTCCAGGAGAGTAAGGGGATCTGGCAACCTGACTTTGGACTGGATCTTGTGGAAATACTCTGGTACTGGCCGCACTTTCCCTCTGCATTAGGAGTTTCCTGTGATGACCTATCACTGTATTGCATTCACCAGAAGAAAACTTGTATACTAGCTATGTCCTCTTTCCCTTATCCTGGCAGCATCCTTATCCTCGCCTTTCCCTGCTTTCTTCTCTCCTTCTCATTCATCTACTGTTTATCTGCCACCCCATCTTCAGTTCTATTCATTTATTTACTTAATTTATTCCCAGCCTTTCTCTAGAACAGGGACACAAATATGTTTGCCAACTTTGGGCTGCAAAAATTTGGGAGATTTGGTGGTGAAGTTTGGGGACGGTGGGTTTGAGGAGGGGAGGGATCTCAGTGGTGTATAATGCCATGTAGTCCACTCTCGAATGAGCGATTTTCCCCAGGGGAACTGATCTCCATAGTCTGGACATCAGCTGTAACTCCGAGAGATCTCCAGGTCCCACCTCAAGGTTGCCCACCCTAGACCCAAAGCAGCTGATGTCATTCTCCTCTCCTCCATTTTATCCTCACAACAACCCTGTGAGGTAAGTAAGGTTGAGAGCGTGTAACTGTTCCAAGTTCTCCCACTTTGCTTCCACAGTAGATTGCTGATTCGAACTTGGGTCTCCCAAATCCTAGTCTAAAACTCTAACCACTATACCACACAGGCTTTTGCAGGGTGTCTACTATCAAACAGCAGTAAGCAGCCAGGCCTGAGTGGATCCTTTGATGGGGGCAGTCAGTCACCCAGTAGTCGCTGCCAGGTCTGGCATTAATGAGTCCTCCCTTTAAGGAAAAAACAGCCTAGAAAAGGCTCGACCCCTCACTCTGCCTTTTACAGCAGAAACCAAAACATGAAGGCTGGCAATACTGTTGTGGTTGCCTAGCAATGTTCACTGAGGACATTTGTTTCTTAAAGATACAAGCACTGCTTCTATTATTTGGGTAGGAGTGTATTTTAAAAAAAAAAAAGATTTTCAGGTTTTTCTGCAAACCTAGGGCATTTTTCAGGTTTGTAGAAAGATCTGTCTTGTTTGTTCTTGGCTCCAGTTTTTGGATTTAATTATCCACAGAGGGGGCCGTGTTGATAATTAGATATATTAATGATAAACTGAACTGATACCAAAGAAATGAATCAGTCTAGATGTAGCGCTCCCCTTGAATCTACTGGACATTACTTCCTAGTAAGTGAGTTTAGGATTATAACCTTAAAGGTACATTAATCAACTAAGAGTCCCTTTGTTACTTAAATGGGAGGGGAATTTTAAGGTCAATTTCCTGAGAGTAAGCCCCATTGAATAAAACTGAGTAGGTTCTGAGTAGACTAATTTAGGATTGCTCTCTAAAACTCCTCCCATCAATAGATAGAGCCTTCATTTTTAAAAATAAGGTAACTAGGAACCTTTGCCTTCGGTCTTAATAATTAGGTTCATTTTTTCGCTATGATATAAGAAACAGATATTTCCCTAAGTAGATGCTCAAAAATACTTCTGCTCTGAAATTATTTTTTATTGGTTCAGACATTGAAATCACCTTGTGTGGATTTTTGAAAACGGACGGGAAGGGAAAGGGAAAGATGGCGAGAGAGAAACTATCAGCTTTAAAATTCTCTTAAAATGACCTTTTCTAGGTTTAATTTGCATTGACAATAATTTGCAGTTTCTTTCCACTGCGGTTGGCTCAGCTCAACATTTTTTCTTCTCTTTCTTTCATTTTGGTTTCTTTTTTTTAAGACCCCACATTCCTTCCTTCCCTCTTAATGAGAATGATAGCAACCAGCATTTTTATTAATGAATTCCATCTTTTGAGCATTGGTTTCAGTTTCCCTTTAGCATCTTGAGAGGTCATTAATTTATTGCTAATTTTTTTCAGGGAAAAAAAGAGTGATCCTGTTGGGTTTGAATGAATACTTTCCCCCCCTTCCCCCTTTGGTTGAACCAATAACTCAAACGCCTGATTATACCAATTAAAGACCAATTTGAGGAAAAGCCTCTAGCACTGAGAAACAGCTGCCATTTACCCGCAAATTATGAGCTTTATATGTGGGTGGACATGAAGCTCTTTGAGAGACAAATGGATGAAGAAAGACAGGGGACTGTTGTAGGGAATTGAGCAGCAGGGGGTATTAACTGGGTGCATTACTGAAGTCAAGAGACAAAACCGTGTTCTCAATAGGGTCTCTCATTTCACAGTCATATTATTCACACCTGTAAATTCCAGTTTGTGCATTGCCACCAGTAAGCAAGCAAATCTTGAGGTCCCCCACCTTTATTCACTGTTGGACAGAAGAGGAAAAACATCAGTTATGACCAAAGCATCTGTACCAAACATAGTGATGATAATTATTGGGACTGAAAACATATTACAAACACAGGATATCAGTACTTGTAGAAGCATGAGGTATGGAGGTGAGAGTATCAAACTAACATCTGGGTTGGAGGAGGGAAAGCCACCTGTCTGGCTCGTTCTTTTGCTGAGGGACTGTTTGCAAAAAAACCATGATTTTATCTCTACCTCAATACCTTTTTTATTCACACATTGTGTGAATAATAACAACAACAACAACATTCAATTTATATACCGCCCTTCAGGACAACTTAATGCCCACTCAGAGTGGTTTACAAAGTGTGTTATCATTATCCCCACAACAATCACCCTGTGAAGTAGGTGAGGCTGAAAGAGCTCTGAGAAGATGTGACTGACCCAAGGTCACCCAGCTGGCTTCAAGCGGAGGAGTGGGAAATCAAACCTGGCTCTCCATATTAGAGTCCTGCCACTCTTAACCACTACACCAAACTGGCTAGACAGTATTTTTCTGGGCCTTGCCTTCAGATACACAACTGCTGCCCCAATCTCTCTGAGACCATTACTTACTTACTTATTCACTTAGTTACTTCATTTATACTCTGCCTTTCTCCCGGAAGCAGCTTACTGCATTCTCCTCACCTCTATTTTATCTTCTCAACAACCTTGTGAGGTAGGATAGGCTGAGAGTGTGTGACTGTCTCAAGGTCATGCACTGAGCTTCTATGGCAGAGTGGGAATTCGAACCTGAGTCCTTCTAGATCCTAGTCTAACTTTCTATCCATTAAGCTAGCTGTTATAGATGAATGCCATTTTTGAATTGAGCAGGCATGCTAAAAACTGTGGGCCAAACTACACATGACGAATGACACTTGAACGGCAAGTGGATTGAGTGGAGGGCAAGTGAACAGGGAGAAATACACTTGCTGTTCAAGTGTCATTTGTCATGTGTAGCTTGGCCCTCAGTGGCTGTCCAGTATCATATATTTATTTACTTCATTTGTACCCCACTTTTCTCTCTGTCTCACTGACCTGACTGCTTTGCAGAGATGCAGTTATGCATAGACTCACACAGCACATTATAAATCACCACACTGGCTTCAGTTCTGTCTTCTGAAAAATTTCCCCCTCCTTTTCTTTGAACCAGTGGTAAAGGGGGGAAAAAGGAGGGGTCAGCAAAGTTGTCCAGCATTCTCTCTGTTTGTTCCTCCTAAGCTAGAATCATCCCAATGAGATAATGTTAGCTCTGCCGAGGTTCTAGCATTGTGATTTGACATGTCACAACGCTGTGGCTTGCATAGTTTTGAAATTTAAAATCAAGGTAGCCAATAAGAGATGTGTTAGATTAATATAGTAGAATAGCTACCCCTCCCCATTTTCAACCCCGCTGCTTCTTAAAACTGAATATTTAACACTAAGCGAGTACCCTGTCCTGCTTCTTGGCTGGAATAACAGCAGTTTCTGTTTCCAACTTGGGAAGAATGTGGCGGGGATTGAAAAGTACCCCTGTCCTATTGTTAAACTCCCCCAGCATTGATCCTTGCTTTTAACATCATAATGACGGACGGTCTTTAGTGGATTATCTTGAGAAGGGATTAACTCCTTCAAGACTTCTTAGAAAGGAAGGTGTTTTGAGCCCTAAATATACACCAATTGCCTGCTTAACTTTTCATCTTATTTTGAAAACTACTCAGCTGGAATTCAGATTCTTTTTCCATGGAGCTTGGTTTTCTTAGTAGCAAAGTTTTGTGTTGAGAAGGGGAAAGGGGTTGGGGGGGGGGAAGGGCAGATGCTAAAGCAGCAAGGCTCTGCATTCTGTGAGCACCGTCGAATATTTGAGGCATGGCAGGCGAAAACTCAATCCAAACTTACCAGCAAACTTAGCACCATTTTACATTCTGTGCTTGTCATTCAAGGTGTTCGAAAGAACAGCCCCTCCCGAATCCATGCCACTATGAGACACAATCCCCTTTAAAACTCCACTGACATACGGCGGACAGACAGATTAGAGAAAGTTAGAAAATCCAGCCCATAGTGGGAAAAAAAATACAAGTGTGACAGGTATAAAACAATGTATAAATGAATGAACACATCTTCTGCATTATCATGTCACAGTGTACATGTGTTTGCATACACTCATTGCATTGTCATAAATAGCCTAGGTACATGTTGATGCATATAATACCTACCCATATTTCATGCACATACTCATAAACAGACTTTTTTTTAAAAAATCTCTTCTATATCTATGACTCAGCTTTGGAGTTACCTGGACAAAGCTTTGGTCACAGGGGGATTGTCCTGAGGATAATAACAACACACTTTGTAAACCTGAGTGGGCGTTAAGTTATCCTGAAGGGTGGTATATAAGTCGAATGTTGTTGTTATAATAAATCCGTAGCTTTAATTAATGTGTTTTTATTCATTTTACTTCTCCCCAATGGGTACCCAAAGTGACTACAACATTCTCCCAATTCTCCATTTTATCTTCACGATAACCCTGTGAGGTAGGTTAGGCTAAGAGTGAGTGACTGGCCCAAGATCAACCAGTGAGCTTTCATGGCAGAATAGGGATTCAAACCTGGGTGACCCAGATCTTAGTCGGACACCTTAACCAGTACAGAACCCTAGGGCTGATTCCGCACACGTTGGGTAATGCACTTTCAATGCACTTTATCAATCGTTTGAGGTGGATTTTTTGTTCCGCACTCAAAAAAATCCGTTCCAAATGATCTATAAAGAGGATTGGAAGTGCATTATCCAACGTGTGCAGAATTACTCTAGGTAGTGCACAATTCTTAGTTTGTGTTTGCTATAACATACTCGTGCCATTCTAAACAGGGTTATATCATTCTAATTCCATTAAAGTCAAAGGGCTTAGAAAGGTATAACTCTGTTTAAGATTGTACTATAACACAGTTACCACTCCCAAAATTGTTTTATGATAACACAAGCTGTGCCAAACAAAATATGCGTTCTATTTATTTTGCAGTGGGAAAACAGATTGTTTGTTCTGTAATACACAATCAAATCCCTTCTTTTGGGCTATGTATTTATATCTATATAGTTCATATCTTTTGTCTAAACTGAACACAAGTCACACTTCTTTAGATAGTCAATGTATCCTTGATCTGATTTTTCTCTGATACTAAGCACTCATGTTGTGTTATCAATGAATTTACCCTGAAAGGTAGAATATTTTTTAAAAAATGCTCCATTCTCTAACACACTCTATCTGGCTATCATTTCCCTTTTAGGGCAAAACTTACTTTCAACAATTTGAAAAATGCCTAAACGATTTTAAAAATTCTTTTTAAATAGCTGCCCTGTAAATTATTCCAAGAACAAACAAGACTAGACTCATTCAATTATTACAGCAGTTTTGAATTGTAAACAGCTTTGGAAGCTTTCTTTTTTTGTCTTTGTTAGCTAGAAATGTAAGGAAATACTAGTTTTTATATTTAGAAAAGAGATTTAAAATATTTATTTGCTCACTATTTTGAGGATTTCCTCCCAGGTTTTCATCCATGTGGTGTAGTGGTTAGAATGTCATGCTAGGACCTGGATGACCAGGTAGGGGGACCAGGTGTGAAACAGGTATGAAACCCAGGACATTGGGTGATGTTGGGCCTGTCACATACTCTCAGCCCAACCTACCTCACAGGGTCGTTGTGAGGATACAATGGAGGAGCGAAGAATGATGTAAGCCGCTTTCAGTCCCCACGGCGGAGAAAGTCAGGATATAAAGTCAGGATATAAAGAAATAGATGAAATTAAATTGTCATGCATGTTTGTATCATGCATCTGACAAAGAGAACTTGATTCTCGAAAGCTTATGCTACAATAAAATTGGTTAGTCTTAAAGGTGCTACTAGACTCTTTTTAATTAAATTAAACGTCTCTTTCTCCTCCAGTCTTCTTTCTTTATGGGTCTAATCTAGTAATCCTCACACTGCCTGTTGTTTTAATAATTAAATAATGAGAACCAAAAGATACCCTTTTCCGGTGTTGCACAGTATAACTGCCACAAGACATCTTCCAGGCTTCTCCAAGAAATTGTAATTATGTTTACAAGAAATTGTAAATTGTGATTATTATTGATACTATTCCTTGAATGTATCACATGCTCCAATGGTCCCTGTTTCTCAGGCTGGTACCAGTTTTCTGACCCGTGTCTCCCAAGCACAATTCCCATTTTGTCACATTTTTGTATTTTGAGGACTAATGTATCTCCAAAATTCAATAGGACTTACTCCAAAGTAAATGTACCTCCAGTCATGATTGTCTGTGCCAAGCTCCATCAAGTCACAGCCGACTTCAGGAGATCCCTATAGAGTTTTCAAGGTAAGAGACGAACAGAGATGGTTTGCCATTGCCTGCCTCTGCAGAAAACCCCCAGACTTCCTAGGCGGTCTCCCTTCCAAGTACTAACCAGGGCTAACCCTGCTTAGCTTGCAGGATCTGATACAAGCAGGCTAGCCTGGGCCTTCAACACTATCCAGCTATAATTACTGGGAGTTAAAAAAAGGCAGCCTTGGACAGTGGTATATATCCTGTTTGGGACTGGAGGAAGTTCTTCTTCAGACAGACCTAAAAGCTTTCCTCACTCAGTCTTAAGTACTTAGAAACTTGCTGGGCAGGAATAAAGCTTCAAAGTTCGCTCAAATGTGAGAGGATGCATGGCTATTTTACAGAGGGCTGCGATCCTATACACACTTCAAAATAAACACTGGTGGGCTGGGTGAGGAGCCTTGATTCCATGAAACATCCTTAAGTTTTTGTTTAAAAAATATTATGGTCTGTTCACTGTTGTAACTTACCAATGGAAGAAGAGCTTTTGCAAAATTAACGAAGCAGAGAAGAGCCTATAGGAATTTAGTGGTAAGGGGGCTGAGGACCAGGAAAGATGGAGAGAGGGGTTTTCCACATACAGAGCCAAATCTCTCATTCCATCTATGAGATGATGGAGGGTATTTTAGGGATTGTTATCAATTTCAACTGGATTTTATAATTCTTAAGGTCTTGTCTTTGAAGTGGAATCTATGCTTTAGGAATCCAGGGCCGTTTTCACACTTCTTTAAAATAGTGGAATATTCATGGAAGGTTGCCGGGATTCCTCGTGCGATTTCTGACACCGTCCGTTTACAAAAGGGAGGCAGGCAGTGACGATGGCGCTTTTGTGGCATTTTGTAAATGGATGGCATCAAAAATCATGCAAGGAAGCCGGTAGCCTTCCGTGAGTAACTGAGTATGCGCTATTTTAAAGATCTGTTAAAACAGCCCGGGTGGTGCCAGGAGTTGCCCTGGAATTACAGCTCATCTCCAGATGATAGAGATCAATTATCCTGAAGAAAATGGAGGCTTTGGAGTGTGAGTTCTATAGTATTATATTCTGCTGAGGTCCTCCTTAAACCCTGCCCTCCCTAGTCTCTACTCCCAAATCTCCAGGAATTTCTGAACCCAGAGCTGGCAAACCTAAATCCACTGTTGTTATTTTTTTTAAAAGACGAAATTCTCTGGAAAAGCCAATAATGCTAGGAAAAGTGGAAGGCAGGAGGAAAGAGGAAGACCTAAAACGAGATGGCTTAACTCAATAAAGGAAGCCACATCCTCCAGTTTGCAACATCTGAGCAAGTCTGTTAATGATAAGATGTTCTGGAGGTCTTTCATTCATAGGGTTGCCATAGGTCAGAGCTGACTTGACGGCACATAACACACACACACACACCCTGTTTTCTAGCAGCATTCATTTCTCGTTCACTCCCATCTTTTTCTCCCCTCTTTATGCACATGGGTCACTGTTCAGGGAAGTGCATGTAACTTGGTAGAAGACTGAACACAGCACGTTTTTTTGACATGGTTATATGTACAATCACAATGAGACTGCTTTTCTTGTTATTTTCCATGTGCGTATGTGATGCACAACTAGTGAAAGATGTGCATGAATTTTAAGAATTGTGGCCATTGGAACAAACTGCCCACAACAATCCACAACAACCATCAAACTTCCCACTCTTCTTTGATTCTGGAATTTATTATTATTATTATTATTATTATTATTATTATTATTATTATTATTATTATTATTATTATTTAGACATTCTTGTAGTTAAACCAAAAATCAAAAGCAGTGGAATTCAGGGCAGAGCAATAAAGGAACGGGATGGAAGAAATCTCCTGCTCTCCAAGTGTCACATACTATGAAGTGTTTTACGCAAAGTAAGCAAGATTTGGGAGGGACAGGTTTCCTTCTTATTAACAGCCAGAGCACCCAGGTGCAGTTCCATTGTGTGTTTACGAAATAAAAAAAAAATCACATCTTTTATTCCTCTCCCTCCCCTTGAAATCGCAACTGTATTCTATCGCCTATGCTTTAATTGTAAATAATCCCCGACATTCTTTCAATGTAAACTCTTTAAAGAGTCATGAATTTTATTTATACTCTCTCTCTCTCTTTGAGAGCCTTTAGCTTATTTGCTGTTTGGTTCTTTGTGAAATAACACTCCCCAGAGAAAATCCCTCTCTCTGCTTAAGGAATTAGCCCAGAGACAAAAGGAGAGAAATCCTTAAGCCTTGTTTTGTGCGAAAAGAAATGTTTGACATTTTGGTGGAGAGGCGTTTAGTTTGGATTCATTAGGTCTTAGGGACTCTTTTCTCTTTCTCGGCCTTTCAGGTTCTGTCACTGTGTGTGTGTGTTTTTAAATTCCCCCCCTTTCCCCCCTCCTTCCCTTTCTATGTTTGGTGGACTGAACAGAATTTGCCCGTTGTGTAATTAGGTTTCCTACATATGAATAGCAGAATCCAATCATGTTTGAAATGGACTGGCTAAGCATTCTCCTCCTCCAGCAGGCCCAAACCTGAAACCTTCTTTGTGTGAAGACAAAAAGAAAGAAGAAAATAAAGACATTTCTCTGGAGCTACTTAAAGAAGTGTTTCCCAGATCTGGGGGCACCCCCCCCCGAATTAAATTTAGATGCACCCTTCATTCTTAAACTCAAAAAGATATGTCCCTCCTCTTTTTCCCGTCTTGATCATCTCCTAACTTATCTTCTTGGTAAAATCAGGCGAGCCTAATGAATACTGTGTTATCGCTGTGCAGGCCCCCTCTTTTGCCACCAATGAGACTTCAGGAATGGCTTTCCATACGGTGCTTATACTTCTGGGATTTGCTTAGGTTCATCAGCTGAAGTGTGGATTGAGTCAAAGGATCCAACCTTGTTTCGCATCTGTCGGCATGATGTTGGTGACCATATGTTGGACAATAGAGAGGGACCAATACTACTTGCAACTTCTCCAATTTGAAGAAGTGTGGGACCTATTCAACATGGTAGCTCAATTTTCAGGGAAGATTTTGGACCCTCTCGGAGCGAACTAGTACCCCGATCAGTTTGGAAACTTACAAGCATGAAATATGATTTGCTAAGAATTTTCTGAATGGTTGTTGCTACTAGCAGTTGAATTCTGTTCTAAGGATGTTCAGTCGTCAGAAGTTTACTAAATCAAGATTCAATCCAAACCTATTCGGACATATGTTAAATGATCCAGATTCAGACAGAATGCCTTTCAGCATTTGGAAGATATCAGAAACCTTCCCATCTGATAGTTATTCTGACATATCACTGTTTGGTTTCTTTTTTCTGGACAATGGGATACTAGAGAGACAGTAAGGGAAATGACTCAAACATATGTATTATATTCATACCTCATCTTTCTTCCATGGAAGACAAAATGGCATATGCAGGGATCTCAAGAAATCTCCCATCAGATCTAAACTTCCTTTGTTTCCGCAAGGTTGCTGTATCGTATGCCTTTAGACCACAGCCTAGCTCCATATTCCTGTTAAGGATGTCATCCAACCAGAACAGTTGGCCAATCGTCCCACCAAACAGGTCACCCTAGCTTGCATTTTTGTGCACAGCATTTCCATTTTCTGCCACTTGTTTAACCATCTCATTGTCTTTAGGAGGGCTTTATGATTTTATATAAGCATAGGCCCAGTGTTTGTATGAGTTATTTTATTCTCCAGGGCTAGATTTGAGGCTTCATACTGGTGCTGGTGCTAGTGACAATGTACTAGCATAGAAAGATTAAAATGTTTTGTGGTGTTTGGTCCCTGCTTGTGCTTATAGAATAGCAATGAATGAACGGATTACTGACACAGTGGAGAAGAAGTGAATGGTGGAGGGCGCTAACAGTGAAAGCACTGGCAGGTGGTTTCTGACTGGAAAGCTGCTTCCCATTTAAATTCTGTGCCTCAGTTCTCCCATCTGACGGCAGAGATGGGAGAACAGAGGAATTAGGACTAGAAATGGGCATGAACCGAAATATGAAACAAAATTAAGCACGAACCAGGCCGGTTCATGGTTCGTGAACCATGGTTTGTCAGATCCCATTTCTGATGAACCGCCACAAAATTTTAGGCTGGTTCATTTGGTTCATTTTTTGGTTTGTCACTGCAGACAGCCTGGTGCCAATCAATTAATTTCCTAGGCAACAGGAGATGGACTACCTGCAGACCTTCTGCTGACCTGGAAGTGAACTTCTGTTGGCCCAGAAGTGACCTTCTGCTGACCTGGGAGTGATGCTTTTCTGACCTAGATGTGACATTTTCACGAACCAAACAAACCGGTTCACGATCCAGAGGCAGGTTCGTGAAAGTTCGTGGTTCGTTAAATTTGACAAACCATGAACCACATGCTTCGTTTTTTTCTGGTGTATGCCCATCTCTAATTAGGACTAGTCTGAATAAGTGGGAGAAGACTCAAAGCAAGAAGAGATCCTTCTTCCTCATTCTGAGGGTAGTGAAGGGAAAGACACAACTGGGCTGCATTCACTCTAAGTCAGGGAAGACCAAGGTGATGGTGAGTGAGAAAATTAGATTTTATTTTGAAGAAGAAAAAGCAAAGGGAACAATTAACAGAAAGTAATATGGGGGATCAGTTTAGGGATTGGGATCTGGTGGCAGATGAATCTAGGCTGCTGGAATCTTACAAAGCAGGACATGTAAGCACATCCTTCCTTTATGTCCCCTTCTAAATTTGGCAGTTTGGACTTTCAGTAGCATCTGGACTGTAACAACAACATTTGATTTATATACCGCCATTCATGACAACTTAACTCCCACCCAGAGCAGTATACGAAGTATGTTATTATTATCCCCACAACAACAATCACCCTGTGAGGTGGGTGGGGCTGAGAGAGCTCTGAGAGAGCTGTGACTGACCCAAGGTTACCCAGCTGGCTTCAAGAAGAGGAGTGGGGAATCAAACCCGACTCTCCAGATTAGAGTCCTGCCGCTCTTAAGCGCTACACCAAACTGGCTTTGGACGTTTGACCAAGGCACCCACTAAGCCTTGGTCAAATGTCCACCTTTAGCAGTCATATCCACTGTTTCTCTCTTTACAAGAGACAATTCTTATTTTCTAGTACTTATCTTTGTTCAGACTGTCTCTATTTGCCTTTCAGACAGCTTTTGGGAATGCCTTTTCAAAATGCTGGCACAGAAGTTCCTGGTTGGCACACATTTTAGGCCCTGTTCCAGAAATGTGTGTCTGAGTATTTTCCGACTGACTTGTCTACACCTTCAACATTCAAATAAACCATTTGGAAACTTCAGCTGTCCTAGAATATGGTAGCCAGACAATTAAACGGAGTGTGTGCATGGGTGACTGGGGAGATGCAGGTATCACTAATACGCTATTAATAATTCTGAAAGGAAGGAAGGAAGGAAGGAAGGAAGGAAGGAAGGAAGGAACGAACGAACGAACGAACGAACGAACGAACAAAGGTATTTTAATTTATTAAATTTCTAACCTGCCCTCCCTGTGAATGGGCTCAGGGCAGGTAACAATACTGGAAGGAAGGAAGGAAGGAAGGAAGGAAGGAAGGAAGGAAGGAAGGAAGGAAGGAAGGAAGGAAGGAAGGAAGGAAGGAAGGAAGGAAGGAAGTTTTACAAAATAGAAAAATTATATTTATAAATTAGGGTTGCCAACCTCTGGGGTGGGGTGGAGGGCTGAAGTTCTCCAGTAATTACAATTGAACTCCCAACTACAGAGATCAGTTCCTTTGGAGAAAATGGCAGCTGAGCTGAGCTCCTTCCCGTCCCCAGGTTCTGCCCTTGAGATTTGGAATTTCCCATGGCAGAGTTAGCAAACCTGCATAGATCATACCTTCTGGCCCCACCCTCCAATCTCCAGGTACTAATAGCTTCTTCAGCAAGAACGCATCTGTGTACAAGATGTATGCACATCTCATGTATCGCAAAAACACCCGGTCTTTATAAAACTAAGTGTCACACTGAGAGATCTCTGTCTTTTGGTGCTACACCTCTGAAGATGCCAGTCACAGCTGCTGGCGAAACGTCAGGAACTACAACGCCAAGACCACGGCTATACAGCCCGGAAAATCCACAACAACCATCGTTCTCCAGCCGTGAAAGCCTTCGACAATCATCATGAAGGGTTGTTCCATTAGATCCGATTTGTGTTGGATTCATTTCTGCTTAAGGAGTTTTCAGAATATTTTAGAGAGATAGGTTCTGAAAGAGATGAAGAGCTAATGGATGTTAGGAAGACAAACCAGGATTTTGCTTGTTATCCTCGTACAATGCCCGAATGAGCAACTGCACATCAAAAAAAAAAAAAAAAAGGAGAGCAACTGGTTTCCAAAAGATGAAAGCCATTTTTTCCTTACTCCTATTAACATGTGGAACTATTTGCTGCAAAATATATTACGTTTGAGGCAAGAGCTTAGCAAGGCTTAGAGTCTAAGATTATTAGACAGTTATATGCATAATGCGAACACCCACGGTTACATCGGAGAGGATAAAACATGAATTAAGGTTGTAAATTACTGCTATGCTGCAGGGCAAAATCAACCACCAACTGTTGGTAACAGGAAGGGAAAAAATATTTAGGCGAAGGATATTCCTTAATCATTCCCTACTAGTATTTGCATTTTTTTTATACGTGTTTACTTGATCGGTGATGGGACTAACATTTAAAAAGAACACTTAACTAAACATCATAACATTCAATGGGTGTATCAAGAAGGTGACGACGACCATGGACTATGAGCCTGAAAGTGTCCATTTAAATGCCCTTTGTCATGAGAGGGAGAGACCAGCAGCCATTTTTGAGTCACACAAAGCCCCTCCTTTATCAAACTTTTCTGTTTCTGTCTGGGAACTAGAAAACATTTATTTATTTATTTATTTATTTATTTATTTATTTATTTATTTATTTCCCACTTTTCTCTCCTCCATTTTATCCTCGCAACAACCCTGGGAGGTTATTTCATATCTACTTCCTTTACTAAATAAACAATTTTACTTAATACCTATCACTAGCTTAACAAGTGTCCTAATGGCTGGCTTCACTGGAAGATTTCCACATGTACTAAGGCCCTTGAAGAAACTCTCACACCAGCCCTCTCTGCAAAATTAAATATAGTTGGTTCCCAACCAATTTTCCCACCTGTGTAAGAAGTTGTAATAGGGTTACCAACTCAAGGTTGGGAAATTCCTGGAGAATTTGAGGATGGAGTTTGGGCAGAACAGGGTTTGCGGAAAGGAGGGAGGTTAACAGAGTTTTGGGCCAGTTGCACTTACACCCCGGGAAATCGCACAAACTTATGGCACAAAGCATCTTCCTAGCATGATCTTCCGGTATGATCCCCTTTAATGGCATGATGACATCAGAAAAAGTACCATTTAACAGGATCATGCTGGGAAATTGTGCTAGAAAGATGCTTTTATGCCGTGAGTTTTTCGCGACCTTCCGGGTGCATGGCCGTGTGAAAACAGCCATGATGTCATAGAGTCTACCCTCCAAAGCAGCCATAAAATGATGGTGCTAGGATAATGGGGCAGTTTTGTGTTGTCTTCTTTGAATGAAAGGCTGAAGAAAATTTCATTCAGATTATTGACATTGCTGAGGTTAACCAAAAAAAAGTGCATTCAGGTTGAATAAGTTATATTCAAAACATATGACCTTAATTGATGCTCATCCTTTCCTACAAAGCCTTAGGGCAGATCTATATGTCACAAAGTCCTTCTACTTGGTGCATGATACAAGGACTTCACACCAGATGCCCAATGGGAGCTTTGAGCCTCCTCATGAGAACATTGTACATGTAAAATGGACCCTAACCCTAACCCTAACCCTAACCCTTAGATGAATTTGTGATCATTGAATCTTTTATGCGGTTATGCCTTCCATCATTATTTCATTCCTTGCCATGTTAGGAAAGCTGGTACTATGGTGTCTACATACCAGGCTGCAGATATAGTGAGCGAAAAGAGCTCCGTTTTCAGAAGACAACAGTTGATGCCACCAGAGGATTCTATTGGAAACTCATTAAAGGAAATCATTAAAAGAATCTTTAGAGGCCTCCTCAAACGCAAGCCTGTTTCTTTACTATTATTGGAAATGCTGCATTTATAACTGTCATTGCAGAATGGACCATAACTTTTTAATGGATAAGAATGAAATTGAATGTTGCTGTTCCTCTTTGCTTCAAACAGCTTTCAAACTGGATCTATTTCTCAATATAAAAACTGTTTTTGAAACAATAAAATTTGGGCTTTTTTTTTTAAACACTTATCTGACTACGATCAGTAACACACATGGCGAAGAGCCAATACCACGAACAGCAGCAATTGAGGATACCTTATAACAGCTCACTTCTCTACACCTAATAAAGAACCTAAAAGAGGAATCAATTGGCCACCCAGTTTACCACATGGCTGTCCCATTGTGGTAAAAACTTCCATGCTACTTCGCAAGAGAATATGGATGCCCAAGCTACAATGGGGTAAGAGAACTCAGACCCCGGTACCAGAGGATCATCGTGGCCTTATGTAAATTGATGATAATTAGGGTTACGACCTGTGATTGAATCTCGAGATTCAATATGTCTCAAGAGCATCACCTAGAGTGTCCAGACTCTTGGACCCCAGGGGCTTTCATAAGAATAATGCCTTATCTGCCATTCCACATTGGGGAGACCTCACCAACTTAATTCCTTTTTCCAAAGGACAACCAGCTTGAGCCAGATTCCTTTTGTAATGCAAGTAAAGAGAAATCAATATGGCGAGATCAGCCTAAAACAATTCTATGATTGGTAGCAATGGTTTTTGACATCAGAGGTGGAGCTTTAATGGGGATTGGTTAGATCCGCTGATCCATCTCACCGAGGAGGCTGCCTTAGAACAAACTCCATTGCCCATAAATATCTGAGAGCTCTGGACTTTTCTTTGCCCACATATCAACTCAGAAGATATGATTACAGGACCCAATGGCGTCAACTACACTATCTCTGGCTGTTACAGCTGATCATCCTCCAACATGATATATGCCCTCATGTGCCAACAGTGCCCACCTGCTCTGTACATTGGACAAACCAGCCAACCTCTGCACAAAAGGATAAATGGACACAAATATGACATCAACAATGGCAATATCCAGAATCCAGTAGGAGAACATTTCAATCTACCAGGACATTCCATCAAGGACTTAAAGGTCACCATAGTTCAACGGAAACATTTCAAAAACAAAATCTAATGGGAAGCTGCTGAATTGGAATTCATATGTAAATTTGACTCAGTCAGAATTGGATTGAAAAGAGACTCTGGATGGTTATCTCATTCCATTCAGATTCTGCTATGGAGGGAAGGGGTCACACCAGCCTGGATAGCACACTCCACCTCTTTCATGCCTTTTGCAACTGATTTACATTTACATGGTCCTCATCCCCTGCACTCTCTCTCCTTCATACCCTCCATGCATCTGATGAAGAAAGCTGTGGTTCTTGAAAGCTTATGCTACTATAAAGTTGATTAGTCTTAAAGGTGCTACTGGACTCTTTACTATTTTGTGCCTAGAGACTTAACATGGCTAACTCCTCTGGAGGGAGGTTATGTACACTTTATATGTGCCTAGACTGCGTGTTCGTAAGCTAGTGATTGCATGTAGATAGTGGATGGGGTAGCTTCTGCCTGATCCCCCACTTACATACATTGATTCCAGTATGTTTAATACGATGCACAGAGGTCCACGTTTTATGAGTTTCGAGTTCCACCCATTCATTTTTAGACATCGAGGCAATACAACACAACCTAATCCTGCTGTAGGTTTTACTTTCTCCTCTTCATGATCGATGTGGGCAACTTCAGTAAGAGGGGAAACCAGACAAACTGAAACTTGTGCCTTGATGCTAAGTAAGAGGAATCTCCTCCATCTTTTCTCATTTCTTGTTCTCTTAATTTCACATCGTGCATCATCTCTAATTAGCTCAACAAAGCATAGCGAGGCAAATGTGCCGTAATTCATCATGATTTCCATTTCTCAAATAAGAACCAATTAAAACCAAAGAGCAGTCTTTATTTGTGACCATCAATGTAAAAAGGGACTTCCATAACCAGGCAGTGTCTACCATTTTGAAACCCGTGGAGATACACAACCAATCACAGCAGCATGTATCCTACACCTTGGAATATTCCTTTGAATCTCGTCCCTACGTGCCAGATCATCTGGGTGCTCCATAATTTGCTATAAGATATTTTCCAGGGTTTCCACCCCGTTATTTTGTTATTGTGCCAAGATTAAGCTGGAAGGGCACTTTCCCTGAGGATCAGACTAGATATTCTCAAGAGTTGAGTGGTTGCAGCCAATTACCAGAGTTCTTTACAGGTAAATCTTGGACTAAGGGAGTTCTCAGCAAGGAAACTCATCTTACTCCCTTCCTAACCGTAACACCAACCTCCAGTTGGTGCCTGGAGAACTCCTAGAATTACAACTAATCTCCAAACAATAGAGATCAGTTCCTCCAGAGAAAATGTGATTGGGAATGCTAAGAAAGCAGTGTTTCCAGTCACTGGAGAGGAGCCAGACCTGGAATGTAAAGCCTGTACATTGGCTTAACATGTATTAATGGGTTGCCCATGTACAGCAGATCCATTCTTCCATGTGGCAAAATGCCAGTTCCCCCAGAGGCCATTCAAGTTTGGAAAGTGGCATAGCAGGAAAGGGCCTACCTGAACTGAAATTCCATGAGCCTAGGAATTGTGTTCCAGGTATGGAGCTGGGAGACCTTTCCTGTCAATTGGACTCAGGGTCAAGCCTGGAAAAAAGTAGACCATGTAGTTAGCTCCCCCACCCCTCAGTAATTTGTATCCAAGTTGACCAGCCTGGTTAGTAATTGGATGGGAGACCTCCAACAAAGACCAGAGTTGCAAAGGCAGGCAATAGCAAACCTCTTCTGTTAGTTCTTGCCATGAAAACTCTGCCAGGTGTTGCCATAAGTCAGCCATGTCTTGAGGGCACTCTCCACCACCAGGCACTCTAGCCACAATGTCACCAAAGCAGAACAGGATGCTGATATGTTTCACAGGGGTGTCAAAGAGGGAATGTCAATAGGTACTGTTCCTCTGAGCCCTATCTGACCAACTGCACCTGCCAACGTTTCTCCTTTGCCCCACTGATGTATGAAATGCCTCTGTGAATGCTACTGTCTTCGGTGGGGGGGGGGGGTTTAAAAATTGTCAAAAATACTACTGAGCATGCCTGAAATGAAGAAATGAAGGACATGATTCAAAGAGTGTTTTTACACCACAGACTTGAACTCCTTTCCCTCTACGGTTGCCAACTGGTCAGGAGGAAAATGTCCTATCTCTTGAAATAAATGTTCACGAGTGGAAATGGGTGGCTGAAGCTTTTCATGACATTGAGGTAAATCGCATCCCCTGGTAGGTGCTGAGGGAATTACTTGAAAGTTGCTGACCCTACCTCTCTCACCAGGGAATCTTAGGAACCATATTCTCGGAGGAGGGACATGAATTTCATACAGAGAATTATTGACAACCCCGCTGAATTGAAATTCCTAGGATTTAACTGTGTGTGCATGTGTGTATGTGTGTGTGTTTGTGTGTGTAATTTTGTAGCACAGATATAGCTTTGGATACCACCAACAATTTCTAAGGGCTCAAGGTGGGGTATGATTTCACCCATGTGGGAAATGTCTTATTCTGCCAAGCTGGGCAGCATTGGGGGGGGGGCAGGATTGAGGGCTGAACCCTGAAATGGGAAAATCAATTAAATTCACTCCCATCTTGTGCTCATGGGACTAGTGGGTGGGAGCAAAGCCATTTGCTAAGAAAACACTGCAGAACTAGTCTCTGTATATTGTAGCTATTAATTTTTTTTTTTGGCTTCCCAGATTTCAATTTTGGCAACTGGCCAGGAGGATAAAATTCATGCCAGGTATATCAAATCCAGGCTGTTTCAATGGCATGTAGCAAAACGATTGGGGCGGCAGGAGGGCTGGATGGGGGAGATTACGGGCTTGATTTCTGTGAGCAGAGGGCCTGTCAAAAGTTGGCAACCTTACAGTCAAAGGTGATTATTTCTTGTTCCTTTTGTGTAGTTCCGCACTTCCTTTTTTCCTCCTCATCAAACTAAAACACATTTATAATTCACCTACTGTGTGACACAGCATAGAACTGAGTTTGCAAAATACCAGTGGCTGCTGGAAAGTCATATTTCAACAATTAAACACCAACTTGCCTGGTTCCCACGTTAGATTCCCCGATCGGTTGGCAATTACAAGAGATCCGCCTGTACCGCTTAATGTATTTCAGTCAAACTGCGAAAACAGCCTTGTCTTTTAAATTGAAGCTCAAGTCCCCCCCCCCTTTCTCTCAAGGACAGCAATCGCCTTTCAAAAGCTTTTAAACAGTGCAATCTTTGGGATTAAAGACAGTGTGTCAAGGCAGACTTATTAAATGGCGGTTCGTTACAAATTTGAAAATCGGCATGTTGGTTTCAGCAAAATATATCATATTCTCTACTGAGCCAGCAGGAAAGGGGGTGGGGGTGGGGGAGGACAAGAAGAAGAAGAGAAGAATGTCAAAAATCTCACAGCAAGCGTTTTATCTAAGGCTCTCCAACGCAACTATTATTAACATGCCTCACAGCTGTAAGGATGGCATTCTCCTGTTGTACGCAAAGTTTTGGTATTATTAAAGTAAGACTGCAATGGTTAGATAATGCATTATCTCTTGAAAAACGCTTTGGCTTGATTTAAGCAGCACCCCACTTTTTAAATGTTTTAAATATTATTATTTGCAAAACCATAGGCAGCAAGCACCATCTTTCAAAATGGATTTCCCCTTCTTTTCTATGCAACGACCCAGCACTTACCTTGTCTTTGCTACTTGTGTGTGCACACTTTGCAGTGAGCCGATTTTGGCCCTAAACAGGCCCAATTCAGCCACTCTGGGCCCCAATTAAGCCTGCTGTGAAATATGGGAGCGCTCGAGGTGCCGTGCAGCATGATAGTATCACTCCCAGGGAATTACGTCATTATGCTGCCCCGGGAGGGCGACCGGAAGGCCCGTTCCTGTGCCTTTCCCCCCTGCCAGCCAGGTGAATGTTGGTGGTGGGGGAGATGGTGAGAGCAGGGGATCCCCACTACCAGGGCTCATTTCAAGGGGGAATGAGCAGGAATGCAGTTCCGGTAGGTCCCCAAAGAGGTCACATGACAGGTGGCCCCACCCACCTGACTCTCAGCCATTTTGGGCCCATTTCAGCCTGGATTGGAGCCAAAACGGCCTGGATCAGGCCTCTGACGGGTGGTGAATCACTCTCCCGCTCAGCAGCGGCCCAATTCTGACCATTTTTGGCCCCTTTTCGGCCATTTTCAGCCCCTTTTTGCCATTCTGGGCCCAATTTCGGTCCTGAATGGCCAGGATTGGGTCCAAAACAGCCAGGACAGGTGATGTCAGGGGTGTGGCATATGCTAATGAGTTATGATAATGAGTTCCTCCAGCTCTTTTTCCACAAAATGACCCCTGCCCACTACCACCAGGAGACTGGTAACCCTAGTCACTTCCAGGTTGTACACAATGATGTAGTGTGATGTCAGTGCCGTCACACTCACCCCCCTCCCATGTCCCCATTCTCATCTGTGGCATTGGCCGCAAGGCTTGGCCTGGCAACCTAATGTTTCCTATAGGTATATTTCATGAACTATTAACAAATATAGCATTTCGTGTAGATTTTCTAGGAGGTATAATCTAAGAGAAAAATTAACAAGTCTATCAATTTATTATTTATTTAGTACATTTTTTTTTATCCTGCCCTGCCTCCAAGGAGTTTAAGGCAGTTTATATTCTTCTTCTCTTCTTCGTTTTATCCTTACAACGGCTCTGTAAGGTAGACTAGCCAAGACATAGGGACTGGCACAAGGACACCCAGCAGAGTGGAGATTTGAATCTCAGCCTCCCAGATTCTATTCTGATACCCTAATCAATATACCATATGGTTGCCAGCCTCCAGGTGGTGACTAGAGATCTCCCAGAATTATGACTGATCTCCAGGTGACAGAAATTAGTTCCCCTAGAGAAAATGGCTGCATGGCATTATACATCACTGAGGCTCCTCCCCTCCCCAAACCCTGTCCTCTCCAGGCTCCACCCCCCCCCAAATCCCCATGAATTTCCCAACCTGGAGTTGGCAACCCTAATATACCACACTGGCAATATAGAAATGCAAAGTTACCATATATTAGAGACTTTAGTAAGAAGGAACAAATGTCCCCAATTTCATTTCTTTTTTAAAAATATTTGCTTAATGTACATCAACATTTGTGGCTCTTTGCAACTGCTTTTGTAGAACAGTTTGCATCCTGTACAAATATTGCACAGCTTTGATACTCAATCCATGCAGTATTTATATGCACAGTGCACTTCATTTATGTGTATAATATGTGCACAATGCATAATGCTGATTTATGGATCACAAATCATGTTGAAAAATGCAGTCGTTTTACAGGAAACCGGTGTGAATGTTTGGCAGAAAATGGCACGAAAATAAAGAGCCTCAAGTTTAATTTGCAGAAGGAAGACATGAAATTGAAATGGGGACATTGGGGTCAAAACAGCAGGGATAAGAAATTCAGAATCGGCCCTGACCTGGAGTTTTATGACACGTGCTAGCTTCCATTGGTTGCACGACAGATCTTATGAATTTTCCATTGAGATAAATACCATTGGACAAACATTGTAGTTTTCTCTAATACTTAATGAGACCTGTTGGCATCTTCGCACCCATTTTACCCTATAAGGCTGTCTTGTACACATTGCTGACAATGGGTTGTATTGAGACAAAGTATTCCAGTAACAGAAGACACTTTTGTCAGTGGAACACAACTTTCCTGCCCCCCTCTCCCAATGCAGAAGCCTATTCATCTCTCCAAAATACTGCTCTTGGGGGAAAGGTGGACCCTCAGGAATGGTGTGAAGGGCATATTGGGGATATGCAGCAAGAAGGGGAACTGGTAGAAACTGTACCACCATGCACCACTATCAGGGAAAGGGTGTGCAGGCAGTGTGGGCAGCTGTGACTACAGGTGGTGGGAGAGTTTGCAAGTGGGCAGAGGAAGGAAGCTCGGGCAGGTGGGGGCAGGTGGGTGAAAGGGCACAAAGGGGAGCCTTGTAGTGGGCGTAGGGGGCCCTGAGCACTCTCTGCCCAGGGCCTCCCAAAAGCTGGAACTGGCCCTGATGACATTATGCCCCTCTGAGGTCCCTCCCCTCACCAAACCCTTCCCTCCCCAGGCTTCACTCCCATTTCTCCAGGAATTTCCCAACCCAAAGGTGGCAACCCTAACTCCACCCATTGTTACCTAAACATCTACAAGCTATACTGGCTTTGTGGTGATAACAGAATTTACTACATCCTGGACACGACAGGGGACCCACTTCACATCAAGACAGAACCTGTGTCAGAACGTAATGAGGATCTACTGAGGGCCAAGCTACAAGTGACGAATGACACTTGAACGGCAAGTGGATTGAGTGGAGAGCAAGTGAACAGGGAGAAATACACTTGCCGTTCAAGTGTCATTTGTCACTTGTAGCTTTTCCCTAAGATTCACAGTGGGCTCCAGCTGGGTGGCTCCAAAATCTGCCTCCAAATATTAGATTCCCTCCTGCCCCTAAAACTGGTGACCGTAAGTATTATTTGTTGATACGGTGATCACTCCGACATGTGGACAGAAGGTCTTTGGGATGAAGAATGTTCAACCCTGAAACGTGGCCCAACATTGGATCTTCTCATTCCACGCATCTTCAGACTGAGGGGCAATATGGGACCAATTAGGTAGTTGCTCTGGAATAAATTAAGATTGTGGTTAATCTATTGCTGGGAACAACCAGGGTCCATCGGGGCATGAAGGTCTCCTGAAGGCAGAATGTCCCCATGTAATATTTCATTTGGACAAGGTCTATCTTGGTGTCTCTTTGATTTAGTGTGAGTGGATGTGAGATAAGACCTTATGGCCCACATGCTCGGAAACCGTCTTACTCAGAAAAGCATTTACATGTGCTTAAGGGCTCCCCTGGACAGACGTAGGTTAAGTGCTCTCCTGTGTTCTGAATAAAGAATCGAGCAGATGTTTTTTACCCCCACCGTCCAAAAGTTGCTTCCAGTTAGTCCTTCAAGTAGCACCACGAACGCTGAAATTTGTATCTATGGATAATTCATTGGACGAGAGGTAGAATTTTCTTTCTGCAAATGGAATGTCCGAAAAATACCAAATCAGCTGATGCTTTCTCTGTGCCAATGGATAACTTGTTTTGTTCTCCCCTGCAATGGCAGCAAATGTAGCACGTTCCCATAGACTCAGAGTCAAAGGGCAAAGGGAATGTCAAGTAAAAGAACAAGGTATTGGATGGGATTCAATTATTGCTTTTCTTATTTGGGGGGAAAATAATTTCGAAAGTAATAAGATTGTCGTTTATGGAAGCTTATATTGTTATTTGTTATCTTGTTTCTGCTGCAGTGTTCTATAGAATCATTGAATCATTGGGTTGGAAGGGACCTCTAGGGTCATCTAGTCCAACCCCCTGCACAATGCAGGAACTTCACAAACACCTCCCCTCTCTCCCTGCGCGCACACACACAGTGAACCTTACTCCATGCCCAGAGGATGGCAAAACACCATCAGGACACCTGTGTTTTGTAATCCAGTTTTTGCATTTTTATGGTATGTCTTATGATTTTTTTTGTTGCATTGTTTTCTGATTTTATTTATTTATTTATTTATTTGTTTGTTTAGTTAATTTGACTTACATCTTTCCCTCCCCACGAATGGGTTCAGGGTGGCTCACATCATCAATAAGACACAATAAATTAATAATCAACTTTAAAAACACACTTAAAACTAACACTAAAATACTCCAGGCACCATTATACATAGGATACTTTAGATACTGATAAAAGGCCTGCATAGGTCATAGCTGTGGGCAGAACACATAGCCAAGGGCAGTCATAGAGGAGGTGGTGATCTTAGATGGAATAAGCCCCCCCCCCCTCGGTCCTCAACCAAAGGCCTGGCGGAACATCTCCATTGTACAGGTCATGTGGAACTATAATAGGTCCCACAAGGCCTGGATCTCCAGCAGGAGAGCGTTCCACCAGGCTGGGGCCAGGACAGAAAAAGAGCCAAGCTACAAGTGACGCCTGACACAGGTTGGACACTTGTCAGCTTCCCTCAAGTTTTGATGGGAAATGTAGGCATCCTGGTCTTGCAGCTGTAATGGAGAGCCAAGCTGTAAAACCAGGGCGCCTACATTTCCCATCAAAACTTGAGGGAAGCTGACAAGTGTCCAACCTGTGTAAGGCATCACTTGTAGCTTGGCTCAAAGCCCTGGCCCTAGTAGAGGCCAGACCACCAGGACTTGTTTATCCACAGAGCGCAGTGCTCTGTAAGGGACATAATGGTATGCTGATCCCAGTTCATGAGGGCTTTAAGCACCAAAGTTAACACCTTGAACTGGATCCGGAACTCCACTGGAAGCCAGTGCAGCTGGCACAGCACAGGATGGATATGCGCTCGAGTAGGCACTCCTGTAAGAATGTGTGCCACTGTGTTCTGGACCCACTGTAGCTTCCGGGTCAAGCCCAAGGGCAGCCCAGTGTAGACTGAGTTGCAGTAATCTAGCCTATTCCGTTGCATGGATTACTGTGGCCAGGTCCTGGAATGAGAGATAGGGTGTCAGTTGCCTGGCCTATCGGAGATGAAAAAAGGCAGACCTGGCAGCAGTCGTGACCTGGGCCTACATTGAAAGTGTGGCATCCAAAGTCACACCCAGGCTTCTCACTATTAATGAAGGCTTCAGTTGTACCCCATCGAGGATAAGGAGCTGGGTCCCCAACCCCATTGCTCCATGACCCAGACACAGAACCTCTGTCTTCAGAGGATTCAATTTCAGGCGATTCTGACGTAACCATACCATCACAGCCTCAAGACCCTTTTGTACTCAGCCTGTAGTCTCAAAGAGAAAGGTGGAGTGTAAATAAAGTAAGCGAGTGAATAAACACACGAACAAACAATCCACAATTGCCGAATTCCTCCTCATGAAATCAAACATTCATAATGAGAATACACTCTTGAAGGTATGCAGCAGAGCAACCCACCTACCTTCACTTCAGTAGAGTCAGCTATTCAGCATGCAAAGGGAGAAGCTGAAGAAACCACCTTCAGCAGGAGAGATGGGTGCCGTGGATCTAGGCATGCGGGTCTAACTCAACTATTTTTAGAACAACGGGCCAGGTCTCTAGTCCGAAGCAAAATATGATCAATGGCAGAAGATCCTTGAAGTTTAGGCCCTGGGCAGATCAGGGCTTTGTTAAGACATGCTGAAGCTAGGGTTACCAACTGCAGTTTGGAAAATTCCTGGAGATTTTGGAGTGAAGCCAGAGGAAGGGGAGGTACCTCAGTAGGTTATATAACACCATGGAGTCCACCCTCCAAAGCAGCCATTTTCTCCATGGAAACTGATCTCTATAGTCTGGGTATCGGCTGTAATTCCAGGAGATCTCTTGCAGTTCTATAGTCTTCCTATGTACCATGTCCCACTTCGAATCCGGCCCAATTACGTCTGGGAATTGAGGTCTGAGCATGAAACTCCCTGATCTCCTCTGTCAACCAGACTCAGGAAAAGTGTAAACACATGAAGCTCACTTGGTCACCCTGGCCTAGTCTAGGGATACTAGTTACCCTGGAAGGGCCAGGGGATCACCTGCTTCCACCCTCTGCTCCCTGCCACCACTCACCTGGCTGGCGGGAGGGAAAGGTTCAGGAATAGTCCTCTTGGGTGTGCTTCTGGGCTGGCATGGCGATGTCACTTCCTAGAAGTAACATTATCATGCCACCCGAGAGTGCTCCCAAGTTTCACAGCTGGCTGATTTGGGCCCCAGATAGGCCCATTTGGGGCCCAAATCAGCCTGTTGAAAGGCGCATAGGTGCACACACACTTCGAGTGTGGGTGAGGAACACTCTCAAGATAGCGCAAAGGTGAGTACTGGGGTCCCCCTCCCACTGGGAGGGTAAGGTGACCAACAACCCTAGCTTAGTCACTCTTTCTCTCTCTCAGCCTAACATCTCACAGGGTTGTTCAGAGGATAAAGTGGAAGAGAGGAGAACAATGTCTACTGCCCTGAGCTCTTCGGAGGAATGGTAGGAGAGTAACGATATACCTTAATGGCCAGACAGACTTCTGATCATCCTGTTCTCAGGCACAAGTCCTCAATGTTCTTTCCCCTATGCCTAAGGTTTTACGGTTGTGTGAGGTTTTTATTATTACTATTACTATTACTATTACTATTACTATTACTATTACTATTACTATTACTATTACTATTACTATTACTATTACTATTATTTATATTTATATTTATATTTATATTTATATTTATATTTATATTTATATTTATATTTATATTTATATTTATATCCCGCCCTCCCCGCAAGCAGGCTCAGGGTGGGTTACAACAAAAGATAAAATATACAAGATAAAAACAATAAATTAACACCGCTTTCTAATAAAACACCTGCTAGCCGTATAAAAACCATATAACATCAGACATTTTGAGGAAATAGAGAACAAATTCCAGGTGTAAAGATGGGCAACAGCTGTCAATATAAAAATGTTTTTTATGTGTTAATCAAGAGTATTGCTGCCAGTTCCCTGGTAGCTCAGGGGAATCCTAACCCCAACCTTTTGTTGTCATCCACTGCTCCAAGTGGTGGTGGGGGGCAATTTTTAAAAATCAGTAGTGTCATGTGTGCAATGATGTCATTTCTAGGGAAAAATCAGAAGTGACAGTAGTAGCTCATATTGCCTGACACTCTATAGTAAAACCATAGAGTTTCCTAGAGCTACCGCCGTCACTTCTGCGTTTTCCCTGGAAGTGACATCATCACATATGCTCTGCCTCTGTCCCTCCCCCCTCAGCCCTCCCACTACTTTCCAGACTTGGACTAGGAACCCTCGTCCAGAATAAAAACTAAGGTCCGGAGTAAAGAATTCATCCTTTCTACAGCACGGTGAAAGTCCGTGTTCAGCAACCTCTTTCTTCATCACCTCATCCCAGTGCCCATAATCTCCATCCCTGGGCACCATTCAGCATGAGCAATTCTCAAGATATTCGGAATCAGCATGTCCAACTGCTTCCGACAGGTCCCTTGGCAGCTGGGTTTGTCCTCTGTGACTCATCCGTGTTCTTCATGGTAGATTTGCAAAGTTACTCTTTCATCCAGCTTTTCCACTCGATTACAGCCCGGACTGACTTGGAATGCATTCTGTCTGTGCAGAAAAACGGTATTCCCTCTTAACGGCTGGCAATAACCTTTTGCTGTATATACAGGACGTGAATCCCTTCTAATAGAACCTTAATTGTGCCAGTGGAGGTCAGATGGTTTTCTTGTGTTTGTTTATGTCTGCCTTTGCAGAAAAAAAAAGTTCCTGGAGAGTATTTAAATAAGTGTTATTGTGGAGAAAGGGTGGGGTCCAGAGCTCCATCCGTTTCTTGTCTCTCCTCATCTCAGAACTATTTGCATGCCTACATTGCCCACCAATAAACACAAACAACCCTAATTATTTATTACATTTTTAGCCTGCCGTGTACAGGGCTCTCCCCCAGTAAAGAGGCTCTGGGAAGCACAGGTTTTGATCCAGTAGATTTCTGTGGTTGGAGGGGGCCGTTTTCAGCAATACACTCTTCCTGCTGCATGTCTCTTCACTCCCTGCGCTGTTTCTGAAGGCACTCTGTGCCCCAAGAGTACAGTTTAGGAGAGGGATTGAGGAAGCAATTGTAGGACCGAGTCAAGAAAAGTCACAACCACTCTGTGAGGTAGGTTAAACTGTGAGCCAGACTACACAAGATGCCCAACACATGTTCTTCATTTGTTGGGTCCTGCGAGTTTCCCTGAGTAGTGTAGTCTTACAAAGTACAACCACTTTATGTGATTCTCCACCAGGAGAAGAGCAGTGGGAGGATTCTCTATCTCTTGCAAAAAGTCTCCCGTTGGGTTTTCCTCTGGGAGCTTGGGGGTGGGGGAGGGGCATGGCCATAAGGAGGCAGGAAATCCAGGGTAGCTTTTTGCAATAAAGGAGAGAATCCCCCTCCACCGCTCTTCTCCTTGATGGAGAATCGCATCACGGATTCTCTTTCTCTCTTGCAAAAAGCCACCCTGGATCCCCTGCCTCCTGTTACATCCACCCCTGCCCCCACCCATGCTCAAGCCCCTGGAGGAAAATCCAAGCAGAGGCTTTTTGTAAGAGACACAGAGAGAATCCCCCTCACTACTCTTCCCTTGGTAGAAAATCACATGGAGCAGCTGTTCTTTGTAAGACTACATTACCCAGGGAATCTTGTAGGCCCCGACACGCATCCAGGTGTTTTGTGTAGTTTCCCTCTGAGAGAGAACGTGACCGGCCCAAGGTGACCCAGCAAGCATCCATAGCAGAATGGAGGATTTGAACCTGGAACTCCCAGATTCTAGCCTAGCAGTCTAACTGCTACATCACACTGGCTGTCATGGGAAAGGCAATATTTGAACCAGGCCATACTGAATTCAAAGCTCATCTTAGACTCTGCACTACCACCTCTCAAAAGGATATTGGGAGCATTTCTGTGCCTTGAAATCATCACACAAGAGCATTCCTTAGCTTGATTGGTGAATACGGTGCAGAGACTCTCAAAGCATGGGAAGTTAAAAGGGGGGGAGGAGAACAGCATTTACAATACGACAAGATCTTAAAAATAGTAAATTATCTTGTATCTAAGTGACAGCAATATGTGTTTGTGATTGAGCCAACTGCTGTGCCAGCAAAGCTTAATGTGAGGTTTAGATTACTTTAATAGCTTTTGTAAATAAGGCAGTTTTCACTTGCATTTTTTATTTCATTTTGGAAGGAAAAGGAGTTAAAGCAATGGAACTAACATACCCTGTCCTCTCTGAAGTGTGCTGTGTGTGTGTTTGTGTGTGTGGAGTCTAAAGACTGGCATTTAGATGCAGAGTTGTGCTTACCGGAAGCCACAAGCTCTGTTGGAATTGCTGGCACTTTTTCAAATTAGCAAATCCAACTCCTAGAAATGCATTTCCATGGAAGGACACACAGACAGAGGTTTGCTCCCTTTCAGGAGTTTGATGGAATAAGCCTAGCCTTAATGGTCAGGAAGCATCATAAACATACGAGGCTGCCATCTCCTGGGACAGACCATTGGTCAACCAAGTTCTATATAATCTACTCTGACTGGCAGCGGTACTCCATGATCTCAGGTGGAGCTCGTTCACATCATCAGTTCCCTTTCACTAGAAAGGCTGGGGACTGGACCGGGGACCATCTGCGTGCAAAACATATTCTTTACCACTGAGAGCCAAGCTACAAGAGACGAATTACACGAGGACACTCACGTGAAAGGAGTCACAATGTTAGCCGGGAAGCTGAGTTTTAAAAGAGATCGGAAGGCTCTGTCAATTTCCCCTCTCTACAGAACCATTAAAGATCGCTCTTCAGAGGGTTTTATTTCCTCTTCGCCTCCTAGAAGGGGAGGTGAAACTGACAGAGACTTCCGGTGGCGAAGAGGAAATTAGCAAACCCTCCGAGGAGCGATCTTTGCCGGCTCTGTGGAGAGGGGAAATGGACAAAGCCTTCTGATCCCTTTTAAAACTCAGCTTCCCGGCTAACATTGCAATTCCCTTCATGTGCACATCCTCGTGTAATTTGTCTCTTGTAGCTTAGCTCTGAGCCAGAGACTTCTCAAAGCCAGGGGGTCGTTTCAGTCCAGCACCAGACGGCCACACTTTGCCTCTGAGAGAAGGGCCCTTTCAGACATGGTGATGGTGGAAAGAGCTGCCAAGTCATAGTTGACTTATGGAGATCTATGCTGGGGTTTTCAAGACAAGAGACGTCCGGAGGTGGTTTGCCATTGCCAGCCTCTGCATAGCAACCCTGAACTTCCTTGGTGGTCGCCCATTTAATTACTAGGCAGGGTCAACCCTGATTAACTTCCAAATGCTGATGAAATGGGCCATCCAGGTCAGGGCTTTCACACATGACATGGTAGCCAACTCAGGATTTTTTCCTCCACCATAAAAACTCAATAGAAGAGCTGCAATCCTTTGTTTTGTTTCATTTTGTTTCCTTCCCTTCCCTTTCTTTTCCTTTCCTTACTCTGGGTCTTAGGCTACATCCACATGTGGTTGGATATTACACTATGATAGTAAAGAGTCCAGTAGTACCTTTAAGACTAACCAACTTTATTGTAGCACAAGCTTTCGAGAGCCACAGCTCTCTTTGTCAGATGCATGAGTACTGTGGTTCTCGAAAGCTTATGCTACAATAAAGTTGGTTAATCTTAAAGGTGCTACTGGACTCTTTACTCTTTTGTGTCTACAGACTAACACGGCTAAATCCTCTGAATCTATACTATGATAGCCATTTAGAAATATACTTCCCTGTCTGAAGACTATCCAGTTGCAAATTATTGTTCTTGGGCAATGACGTGCATGGTGTAACCAGTGTGGTAAGGTGGTTAGAATGTCAGATTAGGATCGGAGGGACCCAGGTTCCAATCTCCACTTTTCCACTGGGTGATCTTGGGCCATCACACACTCTCAAACTAACCTACCTTACAGGGTTGCTGCCGGGATAAAATAGAGAAGAGGAGAATGATGTAAGCCACCCTGGGTCCCCATTGGGGATAAAGACAGTGTATAAATCAAGAAGTAAATATCCAGTGATGTGCAGAAGCAGTGTAGCAGGAGTCATGACCCCAGGAAGAAGAGCATAAGATATAACATTTATTTATTTATATTCGATTTATATTCCGCCCTCCCCACAACAGCAGGCTCAGGGTGGATTATAGTCACATACAGGTTACAATACATAAAACAGTTAATATAAATTAAAAAGCCATGAGACATCCAAAATCATGCAATTATATATATATATATATTTGCATGCAAGTGCAGGTGAGTTGGGCAGCTATTAACCATTGGCCATCAGTGATCAACGAAGTATTTTCCCTCAGTGCCCAATGAACATAAGAAGGTGGCTTGTACTGGATCAGACCATTGGTCCGTCTACCTCAAAATTATCTGCTCCGGCTGATGTTGGCTGTCCCAGGCAGAGAAAAGTTTTCCCACAAGCCTGCTGCCTGAGAGCATTCATCTAGAGATGCTGGAGATGTTGGGATCCTCTGCCTGCTGAATAGATGCTCTGTCCTGAGCAACCTCTATTTGAACATGCTTCATTGAATCAGATCATTGGTCTATGAAGGTCTACTCTGATTGGCAGCTGCTCTCCGGGGCCATTCATATCACCTGACCCTTTTCAATGGAGATGCCAAGGACTGGGCATGGGACCTTCTGCATGCCAAGCAGATGTTCTACCACTGAGCCACGGTGATGGAGAGTGTGTCAAGTCATAGCTGACTTATGGTGACCCCGGGTGGGTTTTCAGGCAAGAGACTAACAGAGACGGTTTGCCATTGCCTGCCTCTGCAACCCTGGTTTTCATTGGAGGTCTCCCTTCCAAATGCTAACCAAGGCCAACCTTGCTTAGCTTCTGAGATCTGATGAGATCAGGCACACCTAGGCTATCCAGGTCAGGGCACCAAGTGAGCCATGGCCCTTCTCATAAATTCTGCATAGCAAAGCAATTTAAACACAGGAAACTAGCCTAGTGCCATCTAGTTTCCTATGAGTCCGGCTGGCAGCATCTCTCCAAGGGCACAGCAGAGAAAGATCTGGCCCAACACCCATCCACATGAGCTCCTTCAGCTGGAGATGTGAAAGATCAGCACTCCAAGAATCTGCTCCACTGCAGGCTATTAGTGACACGAAAGCCAAGAGAGAAAAAAAATGTCTGACTCATCCCTCTTCATGCCCACAACCCTGTTATGAGGGAGGAAAGTTGTCGCTCTTGTTTCTGCTTCTAGGCTGCAGTGATATTTGTGAGTCTGTCTTCTTGTGCAAGAATATCCTTTCAAGGAAGCCAGCGTCCAAGGAGTTAACAATCACTGCCCCACTGTAAGTGTTTTGGTTCATTTGCTTATTAAAACATGAAAAGCTTTTTGGCTCTTTGACACACACACCCCAACACAATTGCATGACTTTTGACCTGTGCTTATCAGATGACAGGTCTTGTGCTGTCACACCCTCATCTCAGCCTGGGGAGAGAGGTCACCTTTTATAAGTGTTTATGACAGTTTAAGGTTCATACTGCCTATCTTTGTCAAGACTGGAATGATGCAGGTCAACTGACCGGGTTAATGATCCTGAATACAAAGTGTGTGTGTGTGGGGGGGGGTAATGGTTAGCGGGAAGGACAGACGGGGGAGACAAGAAGAATGTACACCTGTATGGGGGAAAAAATCACCTTGGGAGAATTTGCCACCTCAAAAAATGATAAGAAAAGCCAGAAGTAAACATACATTGCTCAAGTTGGTTAAATACCCAAGGGTCCCCCCCCCCGCCCGCATCATTTCTACATCAGTAGCGACTGATCTTTGATAAGGCTACCCCTGGGTAGTCACTGATATCAGTTTGGTCCAATATAATGGACCACCCAGAATGTTCTCTTGAACTTTGACAAACTACGTAAATCTATAATGCCGTTGTCAAACATGCCATTCACCGGAATACCCTATTATTATTATTACCATTTTCCTAGGATTATCTGCACTCCTTTGCTCTCACAACCATTCAACACACACTCGCCCATTGGCAGTGCATGAAGCGGTATAACCCGCTGCCTCCCAGATCTGCATTGCTGGTAGCCTGCGGTGCTGCAACAGTGGATCCCCAAAAAGTCGAATAAGTTCCAAAATGGGCCCCACTTCCACTTCCGAAAATGCTGCTCTAGCCACTGCAATGCATTGTCTCTCATATCTCACCTTCCCCTCAGCTTCATTCCCCATTCTGCAATTTATTTATTTATTTTCTTTATTTCTTTTTTTACTCTTTCTCCCGAAAAGGGTCCCAAATCAGCTTACATCCTCCTTTATCCCCGCAACAACCCTATGACGTAGGTTAGACTGTGAGTGCATGACTGGCACCAGCAAGATTCCACGGCATTGTGGAAATTCTAACCTGGGAGTACTATATCCTAGCCTGACATCCTCACAACTGTATACCACACTGGATCTCCTGCTATATTACTTTGATTGTCATGGATTTTTCTCAAAAGAACTCGCAAATACTTACTAAATGTTCCTTTAGATGATAACAATAAAGACAAGTTATATACAATTTCTGGATATTTTACTAGTATTAGGCACTTCTGTTGTAGCTCGTACAAGTGTGACTGCACTTCCAATATGTGCTCCCATTTGGGATCAGCATTTTAGCACTAGCGCTTTGTCGGTTCATTGATATGTATCCTATATGCATTATAGATGTAAGTCCCATTGAAAGTACATTATACAACGTGTGCGGAATCAAATTAGGCTGAGGTTCTGAAAAATCTGCCATTGATCCTTGAATCACACATCCCTGTAGTCACAAGACTACAATTCCCACAGTCCTCTGGGTCTCTTGGATCCTGGTCCAACCACTCCACCATGATGGATCTCAGAATTGCTCATATTGCAGACCCTTCTTAAAGAAGATAAGAAAAGAATATCCAAGGTATACCAAGTACTGTTGAAGTGGTATACCGAGGATGAGATAGTTAAAACACAAATGGTGAAATGGGCTATAAACTTTAATAAAGAAATAACAATGGAGGCATGGGAATACTTGTGGAAAACTACAATGAAGACAACGACATGTATTAATATCAAAGAGAACATTCATAAAATGATCTATCGTTGGTACATGACACCAAAGAAGATTGCGCTAGGGAATTTGAATACTTCTAATAAATGCTGGAAATGTAAGAAGCATGAGGGCTCCCTCTATCATATGTGGTGGTCGTGTGAGGTAGCCAGGCAGTACTGGGGGGAAATAATAAGAGAAATGAGTGAAATTTTACAATTTCAAATTAATAAGAACCCAGAACTCCTGCTACTGAACTTGGGAATGGAGGGAATTCCAGCCCAACACAGGACGTTGATATTTTATATGACAGCAGCAGCTAGACTTTTGTATGCGCAAAAATGGAAAGTACAAGAAGTGCCAACTATTGAAGATTGGACTTACAAATTGCTGTATATGGCTGAAATGGACAAGATGACAAGAAAATTGAGAGATCTGGACTCAGGGCAGTTCAACACAGACTGGGAGAAGCTGAAACAATACCTGGAGAAGAAATGGGAGGTGGGAGGAAAACTGTGGCAGTTTGAGAACTACTGAAGTATTGAAGTAGAGGGGGGAGACTTTACCGGGGGGAGAAGAGATAAATGTGAATTAATAAGCAGTCAGATTAATAGATTGACATATATATAGATATATATAGGTTAACAAACAGAACATAGAGAAAATAATTAATTATAAGGACTAAATATAAGGAGCGATTAACTAACAATATTTTCTTTTTTTTCTGACAAGTTTTGTACCAAACTGAATGTCTGAAGATATAGATGGGTCAAATTGATTGACTACGTGAGGAGAGATATATAGAACTATTATAAAAAGATAGAATGAGTAATATATATAGAGAATAAGTCAAATTGTTTGATATAAACGAATGTATGATCTATATGGTTTATGATATATAGAAATACCTGAAATTGAAAAATTGGGATAAATTGTTTATCTAAGATAGAAACAAAGGCTTACAGTTTGGGCATATAATGTTAAAAATAGTTAAGGATGTACTGCTTAGAATAATGGAGAATATATATTTGTTTTAGATAGAGGAAGCTAATAAAATTAAGGGAAAGGGGACAAAGGGTTGGAAAGCTGTTGGAAGTCAACAAAAAGGGGGGGGAAAGGGAGGGGGTTAGAGATGAAAAAATTGGGGAAAATTGAATGTAAATGTGGAAATAATGGATTCTAACCCAATAAAATTTTTTCAAAAAAAAAAAAAAAAAAAAACAGAATTGCTCATATTGCATCAGCAATAAAGTTACGATAGGGAAGATGAATCGGAATTCAAGATGATCCCTCTAAAAAAGGGTTAATCATAAAACTTTTCTAAAGCATAGCTGTAATTTGTATGCATATTTAAGATGGATCCCTCTTTTTCTTGTGGGGAAAAAAGCTAGTCTTCTTTGCCAGTGCTACTAATCTACCATACAGGCCTGGTGGAGAAATTTCAACACAATGGCACTTGGACATTGAAAGGCACAACAACATAAATGTTAAGCAAGAAACCTTCTTGTCAGAGGAAAACTGAGGAATTTCGCACTGATTGCCTTGGCCACCCTATAACATGCTCTATTCTACCCAGAACATTTAGGTTTTCTTCTTCTTTTTATTAAGATGTCTTTTTCAGTTGCAGCCAGCTTCAGATCTGACTTGAGGCAAGACAAAACATGTGAGCGCAGCAACTGTTCGACACAGATTCGAAATGTAAACATGCTGTAGACAGTAAAATAGTCATAAATTCCTCCACCACAGATAACTCCTCTCAGAGGCTGCCTCACGATGTAAGGTGAAACATGTCAAACGGAATGTACACAGCCCGGGCAACACATGTTTTGCGGCTGTCAGTGCTGGGAAGCAAGATCTCATCCGGCTGGCTTAAATAAAATATGTACGAGGCAGATTCAGCCAGTCTGAAATAATTCTGAGTAATAACTCCATACAATGTGGCATTAAAGTACACTGTAACAAGGGGTATCAGGGAAGGCCTGGGTCCATCGATGAGGGGGATAACTGATTTTAGGAGCCAAGGTGGTATAGTGGTTAGAGTGTATGGTTGCCAGGGGCCCCAGGGGTCCAAGTGTAGAGATGGGCATGAACCAAAATACGAACCCAAATTAAGCACGAACCAGGCCAGTTCATGGTTCAAGAACTGCAGTTTGTCACATCCCATTTCTGATGAACCACCACAAACTTTAGGCTGGTTCATTTGGTTCATTTTTTGGTTCATGACTGCAGACAGCCTGGTGCCCATCAATCAGTTTCCTAGGCAACAGGGGATAGACTTCCTGCAGACCTTCTGCTGACCTGGAAGTGACCTTCTGCTGGCCCGGAAGTGATGATTTTCTGATCTGGATGTGACGGTTTCACGAACCAAACAAACCGATTCACGAGTCAGGGGCAGGTTTGTGAAAGTTCATGGTTTGTGGTTCGTGAAATTTGACAAACCACAAACTGCATGGTTCAGGTTTTTTCCGGTTCGTGCCCATCTCTATGCAGGAGACAGTGGGGCACTTACTTCCCATGTGCATGCTATGCATGTGTTTGCTCCTACACTCTCCCTCTGCAGAGGAATCCACTCATTTGGAGGCAGTTTTCTCTTTGAATGCACACGCCTGTGCTGTAGCTCCAGCTTTCATTGTAAAATGAGCATGACGGTCTCCCTTGTCCATCCCGCTCATTTTCCAGTGCAGCCTATGATTGAAATCTTCCAGGGCTTTTATCAAGTTTGATAGATTGAAGGGTCCACTTGAGCACACACACACCCCTGGCACTTTTCTTCACAGTGACTCACCATCCAAGTGCCCTGATGGGAGTGCAGACCAGTGCCTGGTAGCTCTGCAAAATAAACACAGATGCACACCCTAAACAGGTTTACTCAGATGTAAGTCCCATGTTATTCAATAGTGCTTACTCTCAGGGAAGTGCCTTTTGAATTGCAGCCTATGATTGCAGTTTGCACGTTCCCCCTTTCAAATGTTTCCAAGCCAATAGGTGGGGAGGGGTCTCCCCCTGCAAGGATCCAATTGGCAGGAAGGCAATGCCATTGCTCAGGTAGTGATGGGGGGGGAGATACACTCAAGTGCACTGCGCACATTCCCCCTTCCTGCAAACAGTGTTAATTAATATCATAAGGGCTCTCTCCCCTTGGGATCTGATGAGGAATGCTGTTAAGGAAAAGAAGATGCTGTCATATGGGTCTAGTGCCTGCCTGCTGCTGCCACCACTGCAAACTAAGGACTGAAACAGAACACACAAACTTTTTGGTGGGAGGATGTTAGTATATTTTGGTTTCCCAGATTTGCTTCACTGTTCTGGAAGTTGCTTTGCTTTTTACTTTTACTTACTTACTTACTTACTTACTTACTTACTTACTTACTTACTTACTTACTTACTTACTTACTTACTTATTTTTATGTTACTTACAGTCCACCTTTCTCATTGAGACTCAAGGTGGATTACACAGTGCGAGATTAGCAGAGTCAGTTTCAAAGATATTTCCATAAACACTGCCATAGGGTAAGTAAACACAATTTTACAAAGATGTAGCATTAGTAAGAATCCAATACAGAGTTCAAGAAATGCTGAAACAGAACATAAGCAATTCTAGGGCTGACATTAGACCACATGAAGCACAAGTAGCTCATAGGAGCACATATTTAAGACAACAGGTAAGGCAATGTAGTGGCGAAGTCTATGGTCCTTAACTCATTAGCGAAGCATCTGGGAGCCCTTCCCTACATACAAAAGCCTTTTTGAATAATTCGATTTTGCACAGGTTTGTTCTGAGGATAAAATGGAGGCCAGGAGAATGGGAACCCCACGGGGGAGAAAGCCAACATATAAATGAAGTAAGTCAGTAATTGATGTCTGACTACTGGAATGCCCAAATTTTCATATTTAACTGCTGAATGTTCAAAATATATAGCTCCACAAAGTTTAGGATTTTTTTTTTTTTAGCTTCAAAACGGAGAAGAAACAAACATCAGATGATCTGGAGGATAAGGGACAAGGACAGGGCTACATGGTAATTGGGTGGTGTAAAATGATTCCCAGGCTCCAATGTACAGAAGGCCTGCAGGAATCCACATTCTTGGGCCAAATCCTGCTATGAAGTTTGAATCTATCTTGTCCCACTCCACCCCAAACATCTCCTTCCTTTGCTCCTGCGCTGAAATCCTTACCAAAAGTTCACTAGTATCATGTTATAGTCTCCATCTCTGATAATGTTGTGAGATTATTTTGCCTTGTCAGAGGCTCTTGACCCACTCTTGAGCACACACATTATGCAGTTCTTTCCCCAGGCCTGCTGAAAACACACAGACGACTTACTTTCCTTCCTCTACCCCTCTAGATAGTAAATGTTTGAGTTGTAAGTACTCTTCAATAAGTGCAACCAGATCCCATGGGAGAATAAACATTCTGTCAAGTATTCCTGGGGATCAGTTCTGGTTTTCCTAACAATGAACCACCTTGCTTCACAGGCCAGACTGTGATATACAGTAAAAGGCTGCAGTGTGCATTTGTTGCCTTTGGCAATGTGGAATTATCCTAGATATTAGGAAAGGACTGGGACATCAAAACAGCCATTGGACAAGCATGGTGAGCCTATAAGAGGCTTCCCAGTCCTGCACCACCATCACTGGGATGTTTGGAAGACACCACCTGGAGAAGATAGCATTTTAGGAGGATATGACATCACTTCAGTGATGTCATATCCTCTATGGCGAAGACCATTGAGAGTTGGGGAAATTCCTAGAGCTGTTTCCCAGGATTGTGGCAGATTCCTGACCAGGCACCAGGCCTGACTGTTGCTGCCCCCCTCCCCGGTCCAAGTGGAAAATGTCAGCACTGTGCTGGAGAGCAACAAGGTGCCCCAACTTACCAGGCTGCCATTGAGGGAGGGCCGAAACCACTCCCAGTCCAATGACAGGCCAGGGAGAGGAGCCAGGCAGGCAAATGAATAGCTGCCTGAAGCCTGGCAACTGGGCAGCACCCTGCGGGAGGGTCCCTAGGAATGGAAGTGGTGATGGGGGGAGGAAGATCAAAGAGGGCTCTGAAGCTGGGCCAGGGAGGAGAAACTGGGGAGGAGTTGACCAGTGAGGAGTGAGAGAGAGAGAGAGAGAGAGGAAGGAAAAGCGACCCCCACCAGAAGAGGGTGAAGGAGGCCAGTTATGTAACCAGGCCCCACCCACCTGTTTTTGAGGCCCAGTGGAGCCCCCCAAGGAAAGGGTGGCAGTGAGTCAGGATGGAGGGGGACCGGCTGGCAGCCCCAATTACTGAGGGGCACAACAAGCTCCACTTTCAAAGCTATGTCCTCCCTCATTTTTCCTCCCACTCCTCAAAATTTCAGTGGTGGGGGATTGAGAGGGAGTGGGGAATTGCCCTCTGCCAACAGGCACAAGTCAAGCATCACCTATAGCCATTGCCAGGGCTTTTTTTCAGCCGGAACGCGGTGGAATGGAGTTCCAGCACCTCTTGAAAATGGTCACATGGCTGGTGGCCCCGCCCCCTGATCTCCAGACAGAGGGGAGTTTAGATTGCCCTCCGCGCCATGTGCCATGCGGTGCAGAGAGCAATCCAAACTCCCCTCTGTCTGGAGATCAGGGGGCGGGTCCACTGGCCATATGACCATTTTCGCTAAGGACAATTTAAACTTTAAAAAAATCCCCCCTTGTTCCAGCTGACCCAAAGTGATGTCATTGTGCGGTCCTGAGCTCCACCGCTGAGTTCCACCACCTCTTTTCCCAGAAAAAAAAGCCCTGGCTATTACTATTGCTGTCACTGTGGTCTGTGCCACTTGGATGAATTTGTTCCTGGCTGGCAGTGACCTTCCAGGGCAGCAGCCCACAGAGAAATTTCCAGTAAGTTCAACGACCTGTTCTCCCTTGATGAGTACGGGGAGAAAGAAAGGTGTTCAAATGCAAAAAGGATGTGCCTATTTGTGAAATGTTGGAAGATATGAAACCTATCAGATCTATTAATTTCCATAGCGGCTTTTTTCCCTGCTTTTTGCCTGCGGGCTTCTGAAAAGGTTGATCCGTTGGTAGCTTCCGCACAAAACATGACATACTCAACTGTCCCTCCAGGGCCTTTCTAGTGCTAATAATCAACCCTTCTGGAGTTACCTTTGCAAAGAGGTCATTGCTGGGTACACTGGTTCTAAATGTAAATGTAATAAAGGAGACATGATAGCAGTAAATTTCTCCACTGCGAATGATGCCTCACCCTTGCAGGCATTGTACAATAAAAACACTTTGCAATGCCAGAGGCAACGGCTTTGGCATCTTTGGCACTCCGCTGAAAAACATCGGCTTCTGGGAATCCCCATCTCCAAGAACACCAGGTGTCCCTCACCTGTATTCACCTTTGCTCCGTTGAGCCGTCTTCCTTTTGATGGCGGGGAACTAAGCGAGAGCGGGAGGATTTTTAGTGAAGTGGGTTTCTGAGCCATAAAAAACAGTTTAAACATGATAAAAAATAGAAAATAAAGTATTTAAAAGTGTTTTTTTGAGAGTTGAGAATCCATCTTCTATTCCATTAGCACCGTCTCCAGAACCAGGAAGCAAATTCAAGCAGGTCCTTGAACACACAGGGATATAGGATCCACCTTGCTGGGACCTTTGATCGTTTGCAGTGGTACAGAGGGGACAGACACTCATATCTTCCATCACACAGGCACACATATCACTCCATCACATCAGGCATTCACACACACATCCTCCATCCCCTTTGAATCAGCCCACATACACATTTTCACCTATGTATTAGGCATGGTATAGCCTAATCTCATCAGATTGCATAGGCTAAGCCAGGTCGGTACTTGGATAGAAAGGTTCTCCAGAGGAAAGCAGTGGCAAACCACCTCTGCTTTCCCCTTACCTTGAAAGCCCCTTGCTGGGGTCACCATGTTGTGACTTGATGGCATGTACATACTTATTATACCCCCTACACACCAAAAGCCAATTGAGGAGGCAAGACAGAAGGAGAAATTCAGTGTTTTTCCACCCAAGCTATTCCTCCAAGCAGTTTAGGGCACTTTGTGTAGTTTCACGCTCCCTTTCTTCCCACCGCACCAATGAAATAGACTAGGGGTGTGTGGGACGAAAATCCGGAGCTGTAAAAATCACGAGAGCCTTATTCCACCACTTTCTAATGGAGATGCTGATCTGCGCTGCTTGGTACTCACAGAAACCTCTCCTCTGAATATTCAGTGATATTTTTTTTTATTTTGAATGCTTTCAACTGTGCCGCCTCATCACAGCAGCACGCAGGCACTTCTTATTTTTCGTGGGTTTTTTCCTTCAATATCCACCCCAGGCAAACAACCACATTTATTCCTTCCAATGTGATAATAGAGCAGAGAGCTGTCTCCTCCCAGAAATACTTTAACACAGAGACCCTTTCTGTGTGCTTCTGTGCATAGAAAGGAAAGAGGTACCAGCAGTGTCTCTGTGCACCATGAGGCATCAGCAGGAGAAACCTTGAAAAAAACAAAGAATCAACAACAAAAGTAAACATAAAGCAGGATTTCTTTTCCGAATGTTGCTGGTGAGCACAAGCCGATGGTGCTGCTCTGCAGCTTAGATGCCAACCTCAGCTAATGATTTGCTGCAGTTTCCTGCCATAGGAGCCAGTGAATCAAAGAGCCTGCGCTGCTGATTATTTGTGTTTGCTAGAAAGTCAGTGAGTTGATGGTTCAAGAGGAGGATTGTATTCAGTGTGGGTTTTGGTGCAGTTGAATGCAAAACCAGCTGCCCCAGAGCCTCCAGTTGATACCTCCTCCCCTTCCCCATTGAAAAGAATGGCCACAAAAACCATGAGATCAAAAGGAAACTAACAAATCTCCAGGCCAGCCCAGCAACACCCCACTGGAAAATTACCTGATCATGATTAACATTTCATTCGACAGGCTCAGATATGAAAAGAGAATGGCAATTTTCAAAATTCACACTCCTACTAATAGTGGTGGAAAGTGCCCTCAAGTAATAGCTGACTTATGGCAGACTTATGATGGGGTTTTCCGGGCAAGAGACTACCAGAAGTGGTTTGCCTTTGCCTGCCTCTGCAACCCTGGTATTTGTTGGAGGTCTCCCATCCAATTACTAACCAAGGCCAACCCTGTTTAGCTTCTGAGATCTGACAAGATCAGGCTCACCTGGGCTATCCAAGTCAGGGCTCCAAATGAAATCCTGCCCTCAAGTCATAGCTGGCTAACAGCTACCCCTGGTGGGGTTTTCATGGCAAGAGACTAAGAGAGGTAGTTCGCCATTGCCTGCTTCTGCAACTCTGGTCTTTCTTGGCAGTGTCCCATTCAATTACTAACCAAGGCCAACTCTGCTTAGCTTCTGAGATCTGACAAGATCAGGCTTACCCGGGCTATCCAGGTCATGGCACACCCCTACTACTGGCGATATTTTGACCTCACTCTCATTCCAAGGAGATCATCACAGCAGACAAGATTCACCCTTCTCTGTTTCACCCTGACAACAACCTTGTGAGGTAGGATAGGCAAACATGGTGGGGGGGAGATGCCCAATATCATCCTGTGAGATTCATGACTGAGTAGAGAAATGAAGATGGACCTCCCAGTTCTAATCCAGGACTCCCACACTCCACTGACTAAGTTAGGCTGAGAAATAGTGACCTGATAAAACTGCCCAGTGATTGAGCTTCATAATGCAATAGGGATGTATGAATGCAAAACTCACTGCCCCAAAGTTTAATGGTTCGTCCACTGTACCATGTTAGCTGTAATAAATTACCTATCTCTATATCTCTTCCAAATATACATTTTGAGGGAGAGGATGGTGAAGCAGGAAAAAGAGAGAGAGAGAGAGAGAGAGAGAGAGAGAGAGAGAGAGAGAGAATGCATTTTTTAGAGCGGCTTCAGTTGTCCTCTCTCCTCACATACTTGACCACTGGTGGAGACCTTTTCTATCCTGGACAACCTTCCCACTTCTCCATCCTTCATCATTTACACACAGATGTACCAATTTTAAAAATAGGATATAAATATCTGCCAGTGTGATGCATTCATTGGATGTTGGACGAGACTCGGTTTCAACGGCCCACTTGGCCATGAAACTCAATGGGTGACCATAGTCCAAGTCCTAGCACTGCACACAACCTCACCTATCTCACAGGGTTGCTGTGAGGATACAATTAGGAGAGGAGAACCATGTACAATGTCATTGAAGGATAGGTAGAATACAACTGCACAACCATGTACAACGTCCTTGAAGGATGGACAGGGTACAACTGTGATTTATGGGTATGTCTCCTGGCTTGACATTGGTTCTTTGAATAACATCTGTCCATATTTATATATGTATTTTTGATATAAAAGAGCTCAGATGCACTGTTTCTAAATACTTCTGGATGGACATCTCTGGATACCTCCGGCAGCTGTAGATTAGCAAAACATACCATCCTTCTCTCTTATCAGTTTAACCTTCAATGTTCCAAGAGTCCGCAAATTATGGAGTCTGATTCCGTGCATGTTCATTTGCCTGTACGCAACATGAACAGGCACATGAAGCTGCCAGATACTGATTCAGACCATCCACCGATCCATCCATCGGTGGACCATCAGTCCATCAAAGTCAGTCTTGTGTACTCAGTGGCTGTCCAGGGTCTCAGGTGGAGGTTTTTCACATCATCTTCTTCCTGGGGACTGAACCTGGGACTTTCTGCATGCAAAGCAGAGGCTCTTCCACTGAGCCACAGCTCCCACAGCAAGTCCTTCTGATTTCGCTGGGATTTATTGCCAACACAGTGTGCCTTGGATTGCAGCTCGCAACTTCTCAGCCAAGATCCAGTCTATCTGACGGGGAATTAGTTTGTTCTGACTTACCCACAGGCAACCCAGGCAAGATAGGCAGGAAGTGTGGTTGAGTGGAAATCAGGGTGGGGAAGGACAGATAAGCATGACATGAAGACAGAAGGCATGAGGAAATGTATTCTGAGGGACATGTGCAGGCACATTCTTCGGGCTAAAATTACATTGTCATGCCGGGCAAAAACAGCTTTGCACCTCTTTATGGAAAGATACTATTTGGGGAAAGAGTAGTAATCGGCTCACAAGGGCACCTCCCTCTCTTCATTAGTGGAATCAAGTCTCAAGAGATTTAGAGGGAAGGGATGGAGATAGCACCAGACAAGCCCTCACCCAACTTCTCAAAAAAATCACAAATGTTTTAGACTGTTAACAATGAAGCTGCTCCTTCTGCATCAAAGCATTTCTCTAGCAAATTCAGTATTGTCTTCTCACGCTACCAGTGGCTTTCCAGGCCACTGGCAGAGATCTTTCTAATCATTGACCACCTAATCTTTCTAACTGGAGATGCTGGGGATTGAACCTGGGACCTTCAGCATACAAAGCAGATGTTCTACCACTGAGCCACAGCCTCCCCGCACCATAATATATATCAAGGAGGGAAGTAGTAGTAGTAGATTTATTATCATTAGCCATAGGCCATCACAAGATTTTTTTAAAAACATGCTTCATCTAAAAACAGAGCCAAGCTACAAGTGACATTTTTCACGTGAAGGACACTTGATCGTTTTCGCAAGTTTTTCTGGGAACTGAAGTCCCTCTCCCCCGCCCCTTTTCCTTCTGTTCCTTCCCCTCTCTGTTAGAATCGCTGCCTGAAGAGCCAGAGAAAGCCAGCGGCAGCAGCAGCTTTTGCAAATCCTTCCTCCAGTCACAAGCCTGCTCTCAACGATCTTTGGGGGTGGGCAGCTGCAACTTTCTCCCTTCCTTGGGCGTCCTGCTCAGCTTCACCGACATGTCAGCTTTCTCCAGAGCAGCTCCCCGGGAGCAAGATGATTTGCTCCCTGGGAGCAAGATGGAGAAAGAGGGAAGAGATTTTTGCTGATTTCTCCCATAGCACTGCAGCACACTAAAACAGCCCGACTTCCAAAGTTTGGTTCGGACGGGTCAGTGGACTCCCCAGGAAGAAGATAATGTGTTCTGCAGTGGAAGAAAGTGCTGGACAGAAATCACGACTTTCTCTTCAGAAAACTTAAGTGCCCTTAAGTCTACTGAACTTGGTTGGACAACAGCCAGTCATTGTATGATGACACTTTGGCTGACTTTGCTGAACAAGCAAACTGCCAAAGGGTTGATTATCCCTGCAGCTCCATATATGGCAGTTGGTTCTATCTGGCAACAGTCATTACCTGGAAAAATTCTGCACTCTTACCAATCCTTTTAAAAAACACTCGTTTTTTTAAAATATAAACAAAGTGAATCACGGTAAGCCGAGAAAAACACAGATCATATTATTTATTTTCCAATTTTAATTTTAAAAATTTGAATATTTTAAAAATTGATTTTATATATTTTTATTGATTTTATATATTTTATTAAAACAAAAAGGGAATACAGAAAAAAGAAAAAGGGAAAAGCAAAGCAAATATGAAGCTGTGTGCTAAAAGGATTATTAAAATACAGAGTACAAAAATCATAACTTTTACAAATATTAGAATAATAATTAGAATAGCCCTGGTTTTACCATAGAGTTTTTGATGATTCCTAGAGCTTTCCAATGATTCCTGGACATAAGGTCATGACATAACTGACATCACTAACCCCATTTCCCTGTCCCCAGCTCTTCCATTGGTTGCCAGGCTTGGCCTGGCAACCCTACTTCCTGCTGAGTTGGAATAGGCCACAGCTGGGCACTGCTTTCCCTGGGCAGTGTACCACCTTCCCCAGGCCCACAAAACTCTGGATTTGGCAGAATTCAACAAGGTGAGGAGGGCAGCTGCTATAGAAGGGAGGGTTCCTATGCAGACCTTGTAGGGATGTGTAAGATGCGACAGGACAGTAGGCTGTCCCCCACCCCCTCCCAGGGCCGGGAGAGCCTCTCATGAAGTAGATGTACAGGACAAAAGTGGAGAAGGGGGACACTAAAGTGTCTAGGGCACCAAAATCTCTTGCCCCCATCCTGAGCAAAACTACTATAAGGGGTTATCAGCTGACAGATCATCCTGGTAAGCAATTAAACCAACTCCCCTTTCAAGGATCTATTTTTCACAGCTACCACTTCCCTGTTTGCACCTCTTTTAACCATGGCCATCCTCCTCTACTTCAAAGCAGTTCTTTAACATGCAATTATTGACTCCTGTGGGGGCTTTGGATAGAAACTCTCATTTTTGCTCTGTGTGTATATTTAAAAGAGAAAGTGGCTTGGGTAGTGGACCCAGGAATCTTAGCAGACCAGCGTGCCATTGGGGGGTTCCTTGACATGAGGAAAGGAATAGGTTTTTAAAAGATTTTTAAGGAAAACTGGAAGCCCCGTGGGATTCCAGAAGAAGAGAAACCCATGCTTAAGGTACAGCGGAAGAGAAGGTACAAATGAAAAATGCTTACCCATGAACAGAGATGGGCACGATCCGCATTACAATCGGAAAAAAACCCACGATAATGGCGATCGCGCGATCATGACCTGGCGGATCGTTATCGTCCACGGCCAATGATCCAGTGATCGGGAGAGGCCTGGATTGGGGCGATCGGGCTCGGATCGGGGATCCAGACACTCAGTCGCCAGCAATCTATTCCCCTGGCAACGGAGCCAGGGGAATGCCTGAGCTCTGTTTGCCTTCCTTCTGTTGCCCTGGAAACCCGAATGGAAGCCCAGCTTTCCTTGATCAGCAGGGCTTCCTTCCAACCATGGAGCAGCAAAGCAGTCACCAGTTGGGAGAAGACACCCAGGGAAGGGAGGGGGAAGGGGGTGTTCTGTAGCCATGGATACTCCAATCTCATCCCTGCAAACCCTGATAGGCAGCTCTGACGGCCAAACACAGACAGCCAAACACAAACACAGATGCCGCCGGCATCAGCCACCGTTCCTGTATTGCTGGGAACAGCAGGGCGCCCCTCCGCGTTTGCCTCCACGATCCACAATCCACAATCCACAGATCGGGAACGGGAGATGCTCGGTGCGGGTCGTTAAATCAGGATCGGCGCCGGCGCCAATCAACGGCCAGCTTGATCGTTAATTTTTTTTGGATCGTGCCCATCTCTACTCATGAATGCAATTATTAAAATTGATAGGTGTAAAACAACTTTAACATGAACAGCCAACATATATGGCGGGCTTAATGGACACCAAGTCCAATGTCATGCAAGTTTGTGACCCATCTCAGTGCAGCAGGAAGTAGGGTTAGCAGGCAAAGCCTGACAACTGGTGGGAGAGCTAGGATGAGACAAATGCGGTTAGTGATTCAGCTATGTGATGAGTTTACTTCCAGGAATCATTGGATTCAAATCTGGGTCTCCCAGATCCTGGTAGGACACTCTAACCACTATACAACACTGTCTTCTTCTCTTGTTGGAGAAAAAGATGGGAGTAACTAGATCTGAGAGTGAAAAAGCAGTTAGGCTGGAAGAGAAAGTGTTAAAATCATTGCTCCTTTCTTCTTCCCGCCCCATACCATTCATCCGCCCAAATTCACAGCCTTCTGCTCAAAAAAAAAAATCAATCTGGGGAGAGGTGTACAGGACTTTATGTCATGTCTACTTTAGTTCTAAATATAAGCTTCATAAAGAATGAGGGGAACCACCTTACCTTGGCTAAATACATATTCTGGTATGTATATTATTTACGTAATAAGTGTCCTAATGGGTTCTTCAAAAGCCATTACGGTGTGTAAAGTAAATACATATTTTGGAATGTGAGCTAATTCCGAAAGCACATTATTATATTTACATTACATTCCTCCAGGTCTAAAATCTCCATTGAAGTGCCAAACCCGTGACTCACAAATGGATCCTTAATCCATAGCAAGGAAATTACCTCCTAAAACCAGACTGGCTGTCTATAAGTTTAATAAATAGATAGTTGGACAGAGGAACAAAGAAGTTTTAATATCCCAATTAGATATTAATGGAGTGTGGTATAGTTTGCTCTCTCTGTGTGTACTGGTCATAGTGAAAGTTGGAGTTAGCTAACACTCTCACAAATATTGGCGCGCTTGGAAGTGGTAGAGGGAGAACAGGAGGGAATATACAACCACCGGTGGTCACAGACTTTAGGCTTTGATCCCAGAACCTCTGGGTCTATGGTTGGTACGGGGGTAGGTTTCCAATTATAATGGGTGATGTCCTACCCCCTTCTTCTACTGCTGACCCGTGCACAGTAGGAGAAGTCGTAAGGGAAAAGTGATGTAGCAGTAATTCCACACCGTTGCTTCAAGTTGTGTACTGGAAGTTACGCTATGTGTTGCTGTGATGCTCTTGAGAGAAGCGATGTGTGCTTGTGTGACCAGAAGTGATGTTGCGGCATTGAGCAAAACTGTGTGATGCCACACCCCCAAAAGGCAGGTCTCTCATTTTCCCTTCCTCCACTCTGTTGTCTTTTCCTTCCATGCCCCGATAGTCTCAAACTCTTTTTCTGCTTTCGTATCTCTTTCCTACCCATCTTTGTCCACTCCTCCTGCCTTCACCTTTCTTCCTTCCCCCAGCAGCCTCTCCCCTATGGCCCAGTTGCATGGTTCTGAGCTGAGCCTAGTTGCATGGTAGAGAACATGCAAGGACTTGTGGGGGATACTTCACTTGCCCCTATTCCCTTCCCCACACTATTTCTTCTTTCCCTCCTCTTGTAGCTTCCCTATGCTTACCTTTCCATATGTCCTTATCTCCTTCTAGCCCACTAAACAACTTACTTTTTATGATCCCCTCCCAATCGTCACCTGTACTTCTTAATTAACTTTATTGATATACTGCTAATCTCCACAATGGGGAATCCAAAGCAGCTTACATCATTCTTCTGCCCTCCTTCACAACAACCCTGAGAGGTAAGTTAGGCTGAGAGTATGTGACCAAATCATAGTCACCCAGTAGGCTTCCACATAAGGTTGCCAACTTCGAAGTCATGGCTGGCAACCTCCAAGAATTGCAACTGATATTCAGCCTATAGAGATCAGTTCCCCTGGAGAAAATGGCTGCTTTGGAGGGTGGATTCTACGGCATTATACCCTGCTGAGGTCTCTCCCATCCACAAACCCCACCCTCTCCACGTTCTACCCACTAAATCTCCAGGAATATCGAACCTGGGTCTCCTAGAGCCTACTCTGAAACTCAAACCAATACACTATGCTGGCTTTTGTGTGCATCTGTGTGTGTATGGTGGGGTGTGTGCTCTGAAACATTAGCAAGTAGCCTGAGTGAGTCATGCACTTCCCATGGTATCAAGTCACCTGGTGGTTGCTTCTGGGCCTGGCCCCAGTGAGTCCTCCCTCAAAGGCACTGGAAAGGGCCCTACCCTCTCCTCCTGCCTTTTACTGACAGAAACCAAGCCTGGAATACTGGCTGATCTGTTATAGTTGCCTAGCAACAACCACTGAAGACATCTGATTAAAGCTACAGGCACTCCTTTAGTCGATGTATTGTCGAAGGCTTTCACGGCCGGAGAACGATGGTTGTTGTGGGTTTTCCGGGCTGTATTGCCGTGGTCTTGGCATTGTAGTTCCTGACTGTAGTTCCTCAGTGTGACACTGAGAGATCTCTGTCTTTTGGTGCTACACCTCTGAAGATGCCAGCCACAGCTGCTGGCGAAACGTCAGGAACTACAATGCCAAGACCACGGCAATACAGCCCGGAAAACCCACAATAACCATACTCCTTTAGTCATTTGACATTTAAAAAAAAAATTGACTTCACTTTTTTTTTTTTTTTTTGCAAACCTAGGGCATTTTTCAGGTGTGTAGGAAGATCTGTCTTGTTAGTTCATGGCTTCAGTCACTAGATTTAACAATCCACAGATCAGAGCCACTTGACTATTAGTATATAATATATTATGCAGCATTACCCTCTGTGATTGGCAGGCAATATGAAGCTTCTTGATTGGCCAGGGTGGTTATAAATAGCAGTAATCTTGCCTAGTCATTAGAATCAACTTCCTACACATGAAGCACCAACTGCCCTAATTTCTCCAGCTTCTAGTTCAATTTAGTGATCTCTTCTTGACATCTACGCTGGAGAACCCACCGCCTAAGTTTGCATATAGGTATGGCTGGACCTCATTGAAGAAGTATCTTTATCACAATCTTATTAAAAACAGTTTTGATTAAAAAGTAAAATTGGTAAAAAAAATTCTTACTGATCAATTGGAGTTTTCATAAATATATTTATATGAAAATTTGTATTCCATATAATCACAGTTTATAGTCCATAAGCCATGCATGACTTAAAACAGATGGTGTGGATGTGATCAAGGAAGAGCAGCCAAGGTGTGTATGCGTGAAATGAAAGAAAATGATGCTGTAAAATCATTATCAAGCGTTGCTCAACTTTTTAAACTGCATGGAATTCAGCTGTTGGACCGTAAATATTTTTCATTTTCTTCTGCACCATCCACAAAAAAACAAAATGGAAAAAATTTCAGTCCCATCTTTCGTTTAATTCCAGTTGTTCTTTTGCAAAACTTTCTGTTTTAAAATATCTTTTTAAAATGAGGGATAATACTATACAGTGGAAAACTATAATGCAAATTACAGATCACCTTGGTCTCAGTAGAACATATTCTTCCTACAATCTCAGGTCAAGACACCCACGTACAAATGACTCATAGGCCAATATCTCTCTGATGTACATGTGTTTTGTATAGGTCATTTTAGACAAAAGTTGTTATCGTTTAGAATTTTAATCCACTATTTCTGTGCGCTTTATCTTTCAGAAGAAATGTTGATAAAACTTAATGCTATTAATAGTGCTTCTAGTATTAGGTGATCCTTAAATACTACTTGTTCAACTTGTTGCTTGTTTCTTGAATCTGTAGCAAAAGCTGTAGCATAGCCCAAGTTTCCACCCACAATGCTGGCTGCTAGATATTTGTATGTGATCCGTAGGCAATGTTGTGTAGAGTTTTAGAGCTGGTCTAATAAAACTAGAGACATTCTGATACACTTCTTCTGCATTTAGGCACCATGTTCATGAACTGGCAACCACATAGAGGTGGGCATGCTCAGGCCATCTCTACTAGGTTTGCCAGCCTGGGGTTGGAAAATTCCCAGATATTTGTGGATGCACCTTGGGGAGGACAGAGGGAGGGGAGGACGCTCAGGAAGGTATAGTGCCATAGAGTTCACCCTCCAAAGCTGCCATTTTCTCCAGGTGAACATTTCTGGAGATCAGTTGTAATTCTGGGAAATCTCTGATAAATAAATTATGTAGGTCCCAGAAACCTAATTAAAGGATTCCATGTTTGGGCTGTTAGCAGAGTCTATCGTTTGGCATAGGAAGCGTGATTATAGGTGTTTGTGAGCTGGTTCTGCTGGCTGGCATGTGTGCAGGAGGGAAAATAATAAATCATACACTTGCTTTATATTTAGAAAAGAAATAAGAGTTCTTTATTGTAGGAGCTCCATACTCTGACTGGAAAAGAGGAGAGATAGATCCTATCTAGTCTAAGGATGGACATGGATGCTAGGACAAGTCCTGCATCCATGCTGCCAAGATGAAGGGAGGAGAAGGAGAGAGATGTTGCCTGGAACGATGCCAGGAAAGAGAAGAAGTGAGAGGGAGGAAGTCAGGAGGAGGAAATCCTGAGAATAGCAATCTACATATCAAAGGACAGTCAGAGCAATAAACAGTAAACAGAGTGCCCCGACCTCTCTATCTTTCTAGCTCTTTGGTTTGTCCCCCTCTGAAACCTGGGGAAAGGGACAGCGTTGAATCCTCCTCTTCCAACGATCTCCAACCTCCTTCTTGAGGATGGTGACTCTACTCTCCACATTGTGACTGAACATGTGGAAGTAGGATGGACGTTCGATCCATCCAGCCCACATCCACCATACTGCAAATCCAACATTAAAGAACAAAGGTTGGGTATGAATTGGGCACAATCAGCAGCAGAAGGGGTACTCAGACCTTGATTAGTCCTGGAGCTTAACCCCTAGAGCAGGGGTGGCCAAACTGCGGCTCAGGAGCCCATGTGGCTCTTCTAGACATATTGTGCAGCTCCCTGAGGTCTCTATCGCCATGGCTGTACAGTTTATTTTATTTTAGTTTATTTCCTTCCCTCCCTTCCCTTCTTTCCCTCTTTCTTTCTATGTCTTTCCCTCCCTTTCCTTCTTCCCTTCTTTCTTTCCATTCTTTAATATTTTCAATAAAAATGTTGAGGTTGCCAGGTCCAACTCAGAAAATACCTGGGGCCTTTGGGGGTAACGCCTAACAAGGATGTGATATCACTTTTGTCAAAGGTCAGGTGATGGCTCTTCCCAAGCTCCATCCCTTCTGATTATGTCACTTCCAGCATACTGCTCCAAAACCACCCCTTCCTGTGAAACCGCTTTCAAGACACTCCCCCCAAACTCACCTCTTCCTCTGAAGTCACTTCAGTGCATCATGTCTTGCGGCTCTCAAACATAGGATGTTTGTTCTATGAGGCTCTTACATTAAGCAAGTTTGGCCACCGCTGCCCTAGAGCAACTTGGAAAAGAGCATGGCTCAGTAGGAAAGCCTCTGCTTTGCATGCAGAAGGCCCCGAGTTCAATATCTCACATTAAAAAGGGATCGGGTAGCAGTAGCTGTGAAAGACCTCTTCAAGACACCCTGGACAGCCTCTGCAAGTCAGAATAGACAATACTGACTTTGGTATTCCAGTGGTTTGAATCAGTATCAGGCAGTGTCATGTGTTCCTATGAGTTCGTGCATACTGCTCTTCTGCTAGGTCAGGTAAAACCCCAAGTCACAAGTAGCTTTCTTCACAGGTTCTACTTATACGACTACTACTAACAACATTCAAGTTATATACCACCCTTCAGGACAACTTAATGCCACACTCAGAGCCGTTTGCAAAGTGTGTTGTTATTATTATCCTCACAACAATCACCTTGTGAGGTGGGTGGGGCTGAGGGCCAAGCTACACATGATGAATGACACTTGAACAGCAAGTGTATTTCTCCCTGTTCACTTGCCCTCCACTCAATCCACTTGCCGTTCAAGTGTCATTCGTCATGTGTAGCTTGGCCCTGAGAGAGCTCTGAGAGAGCTGTGACTGACCCACAGTGACCCAGCTGGTATTAGGCAGCGGAGTGGGGAATCAAACTCATCTCATAGAGTCCTGCCGCTCTTAACCACTACACCAAACTGGGTATTTCTTCTTGTGCTACTCTTCACCACCATTAGTGGCTCCTGCTCCTTCCTGCCCCGGCGTTCTTCACCCTGTCTTATCTCTCCAGCAGGCCATTTCTCCTTTGTGCAGTCTGTAGACTCTATTTGCTCTTTCATGCTCTCTTCTAGTTCCTGCTTCTCTTTTGACCCTTCAGGGCTCTTGTCATCTTTCTTGTTCTTGCTAGTTTCTCTATTTATTTATTTTTTAAATCCGTTCCTCCTGATCTGCCTGCCCAATGCCAGTGCAAGCTCCTTTGTGTTGAAAATGAATTGTTATATCTCCAAAAATATTTGTATGTAGGAGAATCTTGGAGGGGACAACAGCGTCTGGGATGCAGATTAACAAAACTCTCTCAAAGATTTTTACCAGTTGTGATTAAGACCACCAGCTCCAGGTTGGGAAATTCCTAAAGATTTGGTTATGGACCTAGGGTAAGTTAGGGGTTGAGGAGGGAAGGGTCCTCAGTAGGGTATAATGGCACAGAGTCCACCATCCAAAGCACTCATTTTCTCCAGGGGGAACTGATCTCTGTTGTCTGGAGATCAGTTGTAATTCCAGATCTCCAGCCACCACGGGAGGTTAGCAACCATACTTGTGAGCTCTTTTTCTTGCTTTGTATATAGGCCTCACATTTACCCTCTCAGGGCAGGTAAATACCTTCCCCAGCCCCAATTTCCTGCCTCAAGGAATTGAGGAGTAGGAGAACAAAGGCTTCCCCATATTAACTAGGCGAAGCCCCATACAGCACCACCTGGAAGTGACATCACATCGTCCCCAAACTCCGCCCTTCCCAGGTATCGCACTCAAAATCTCCCTCAATTTGTTGAGTCACTGGCTGATTGCACACACGTTGGATAATGCACTTTCAATGCACTTTATCAATCGTTTGAGGTGGATTTTTTGTTCCGCACACAAAAAAATCCGTTCCAGATGATCTATAAAGAGGATTGGAAGTGCATTATCCAATGTGTGCAGAATTTCCAAGTGTTAGGAATCTTTTTTTTCTTTCTTTATTCTCTCTGCTCTTGCGACTATAGTCGTGAGCATCGCCAGTTCAACAACAAATAAAAGCAGTAATAGTAACAGCATCAAGTAATAATAATAATAATAATAATAATAATAATAATAATAATAATAATAATAATAATAATAATAATAATAATAACCATTACAGCTAAAACACCAGATTGTCCAGATCTGGCTATCAAGGAATCCTTTTTGTATAGTGAGGGGAAAGTGATTAAAAAGGAAGAGCAGGAGGCTTCACAGATTAGAACATGTTGCTCTGGTATGTGTGCAGCACAGGGCTTTTTCATTTTCCTTTAAGGGAATTTCCAGTTAGCTTAAAGTCCTGGATTTCTGCTTTTTCAGTAAAGCCAGTGCTGTGTCTTTCTTCTTTCCATGGAGTCTGACCTTGGCTTTATTCTCAACTGCAGAGTCTTAGTTTTTCTCTTCTAGATCTAGACCTCTTCCAGTCATTGCATGCATATGAGAGGAAGAATCTGTTCCCAGTCTGAATGGAAGCCAGCTTTCCTCATCCCCAGGTAACACTTCCCAACACATGGCATGATTGGACAGAACATCTACTTCCTAATTCCTCTGCCTATTCTAAGAAGAAGCTTCGCAAGTGACTCCCCCGACCCCACTTGTCATATCGACCTTTCTGTCTCACGGAATCTGCGGCTTGTTACTATGTTTTTGTTTTTAAAAAATAACTCCCTCCCACGAAGACTGATGGCCGTTGTGGGATGCAGACACATATGTTCGTGGAAGCTTTGCAGCGTGAGCCAAAAGGGGCAGGAGGAGGGGGGGAGAGAGGAAAGGCCCCCAAGAAGGCAAAGGAAATTTTGTAAGACATGAACGGAACAGCATGAGCTCTGGCAAAGGCAGGAATGCGAACCATAATAGGAAACATTGATTTGGCTGGGGCGAAACACCCTTGCACATGCAAGCATATGCTGCCGATGTGCTTCCTAATTAAGAACAACATCAAATCATAGGAAATCCTGCATCCTTCTCTTGATGTAGAATTTCCTGGAATCTTTGGTGGCCCTGGCAATATTTCTCCGGCAAAAAAAAAAAAAAAAGACTCACGCAGAAGGAGGAGTGGGGAGAGAATTCAAAAGTAATGTTTTGCCAGTCATTAACTGTGTTGTCATTACGGAGATTAATGTACATTCCTCTATATGCAACCCACTGTGATTTTTCTCCGTCCCCCTCTACCCCTTTTTAAACAACTGCTCCTATTAAACTCTAATGAGCACAGCCAAAGAATAGTGACCATTTCTGCTGGCAGAGGTGTCATCTGTAATGCGTATAAAGCCCCCTGGATTACTATAGATCTAACTGAAGGGCAGCTGGGGGGGGAAAGTTCCCTCCTTGGACCACAAAGTCTTGGCAGCCCCGGGTGTATTTTATCACAATGAAGTGATTATTTGGAAAGGAAGGACAGGCATGCATCTGTTTTTTTTCTTCACTCCCTTTCTACAATCAGCACTCAGCCTTCATCGAAACGCTTCTCCTTTGAGCTAAATCTCTGCTGAATTATTACAGTAGACGTTAACATGTCTTTGGAGAGTTCCAAGAGATTTCAGGAGGTGAGATTTTCAGCTTCTTGGGAAGATCAGTGCCGCACATATTCCCAAATTACTAAATGTTGGTTTTCAGATTGTGAGAGTGTTTCCTTTTTGCTTTTTGCACCCCCCAGAGCCAGCTAACCTCCATCCCTCATAAGTGTGAAGAAAAGTTGGGAACCATGCATGTTCTACCAAAACCTTCATCATCGGAATGGGGCACGCTAACCTTTCCAGCAGAGTAGCTGGCTTAGTGTTAGGGTTGTCACGTCCAGGTTGGGAAATTCTTGGAGATTGGGGGGTGAGGTGGAGCCTGGGGAAGGCGGGGTTTGAGGATGAGTAGAATCCACCTTCCGAGTCAGCCATTTTCTCCCCAGGGAACTGATCCCTGTTGCCTGGAGATCAGTTGTGATTCCAGGAGATCTCCACCCACCGCCTGGAGGCTGGCAACCCTACTAAGTCTGTTGCATCAAAAAAGTTTGAGAGACTTGTGGCACCCTTAAGATGATGATGTTTCTATTGAATCAAAAGCTTCCATGCATGGAGAAGTGGTATAGCATGTCAATAGCATGTGCTTGGCCTTTGATCCACACAGCATCTCTAGTTAAAAGGGCCAGGCAGAAGGTGATATGGAAGACCTCCACCAGAGACCCTAGAGAGTTCCTGTCAGTTTGAGTAGAGAATACTGACTTTCATAAACTGATGGTTTGTTTCGATAGAAAGCAGCTTCGTGTATTTATCTGATGGTGGGTAAAATATTATACTAGAATACAGAGCTTTTTTTCAGCTGGAACGTAGTGGAACGGAGTTCCGGAACCTCTTGAAAATGGTCACATGGCCAGTGGCCCCTCCCTCTGATCTCCAGACCGAGGGGAGTTTAGATTGCCCTCCGCGCCGCTCCAGTGGAGGGCAATCTAAACTCCCCTCTGTCTGGAGATCAGGGGTCGGGGCCACCAGCCATGTGACCATTTTCTCCAAAGGCAACCCACTGAGTTCCACCACCTCTTTTCCCAGAAAAAAAAGACATGCTAGACTATAAACTGTGTCTAGAATATTCTATAATATTTTATTCTAGAATCAAAAGTATGTCTAGAACTCCAAAGCTGTCTTTCGGATACCATGCCACAGAGCTACTTTTATTTATTTTAATTGTTATTCAGGCGTGCCCTGGTCTTTGGCTTTTGCAAAAGTAAGTCAGTGGCACTTTTGTGGAAGCCCCAGACTTCCTTGTGATAAAACAACAATAGGCTTGTTGCTTTGCAACCTGATCCTGAGTGTGTGTATATTTGGAAGGAGAGATGTTTTCTAACATTCTCATTGGATGGGATTCGATAGCGAATCCCTCTTTTCATTGCTGCATTCTACCGAAGTTCTTCCAACACAATGAAAACCATCTCCCCCCACCCTTTCTTTTTATTTGTCTTTTTCAACTGTTTTCCACTGGGAAACATACATCTTTAAAGGGGTTTTTATTTAGCCTGTAAAGATCTCTTATTGTTACCTATATGCATTTGACCCAAATGTCTGTAGCCGATATAAAAGGTGCATGGATTTAAAAAAATAGAAAAATCCAAACAAAATGAACACCACATGAAGAGAAGAACCTGCACTATTTATCTATGCTAGGGAGGTTCGAATCCCCACTCTGGCATGGAACCTTGCAGGGTGACCTTGGGCCAGGCTCGTACTCTCAGACTAACCTACCTCACAGGGTTGTTTTGACAATAAAATTCTGGCAAGGAAAATAATGTAAGCTTCTCTGGGTCCCCATTGGAAAATAAATGAAGTAAAGAAACAATAAATAGAAAAGGAAAACCAAATGGAAGATTCTGGTAAAATCTACATCCTTGTTTGACTGAATTGTCTTTGCCGGGACATTGCCTGACTCAACACTAGGGATGCCTGAAGCTGCACATAGAGTCCCCTGCCCGCGCAATGCTTCATGCTTTGCACATACCATACCCTCTCCCGTGGAATGAGAACAATGTTCAGGCAGGGGAGGTTCTGAATTGCCTAACAGGGCAAGGGACACATTCAAAGGCTCCATGCTATTTGGATCCTATTTTGTTCAGCCAAAGAGTGACCTCTGAAAACAGACCCCCACATTCTTCATCTGCATCTCAAGCTTTTGGGAGGAATTATTAACATTTTTGGGTAATGAGGAGGGCGAATAACAAGCATCGGATCTTGTTCTCTTCCTCTATCCTAGCTCCTTCCCCTCTTTCCGTCTATTTATTGCCTGTTTTTCTTGGCTCTTTCTCACTTTCCATTTTTCATTATTAGTTCTTTATGATCTTCTGTTTCCTATCTCCTCCCCCCTCTTCTTTCGTGGCTCTTCTCCCAGTTGTTGTCCTCTGAGGCCCCCCGAGTTTCCCTTAGCTAATGAAACTGGAGCTGCCCAACTCCTTTTGCAAACCAGCTGTTTCCTCTTTAAACATAAACTCATCTTTCTTTAATGGAGTTCCTGAGCAAAGCTGAGTCGGCTAAAAAGTGGTATCCACATTTGGTGACAGCAAAAGATTGTGGGGGAGAGAGGTGGAATCCGCTCAGGGCTGGAAAAACGGTCCAAGATGGCACCAGCAAGGCTTCGTTGCATTGATTTTCTATTTTCTTTTTAAACATTAAACCTCATACAAAATTGAAATAGAACTATGACAACAATAGCGATAGATCTCTTCTCATAAGCATCTATTAAAGATTTCCAAATATCTAAAATAAGTCCATATGCAATTGTCGTCTACATCCCATAGTTCAAACACTGATAAAGTGGTAAGATCCTCAATCCATTGATTTGCAGGATTTCCTGGAATATAAAGGCAATTCCAGACTTGATTATGATCACAATTCTCTTTCTTTTTCAAGCCCCTTCTCTAAAGATAGGCATTTATTTATTTAATTCATCATTTAAAACATTTTCATGCTGCCTTTCTACCCAAAGAGGGTTTTCCCTAGGTGGCAAACATTTGAACATTAAAGCAGCATTTAAAATGAATATTATATATATAAAGACAAGTGGCCTGAATGACTCATCAATGCCCAGCCCAAACCTCTGGAACTAGAAACATGAAATCTGGGGAGAATATTCCTTTCATAATGTAAATACCCACTAAGAAGGGATTGTAAGAAATTCACCCCCTAAGGGGGTAAAAAGGGGTCAAATGTGTTTTCTTAAAGGGATACAGCTTCCATGTGTGGCTGGCAGGTTGCTGCTTGCTTGCATCCCCGCCCACTGCCAGCTTGGTCACTCTTCCCTGATTGGGCCAGCCTTTCAAGATCATTTGCATATGTGGGCTGATTGGGGCTCACAACATTCCACACCCTCCCCCCACAAGACACAGTTGGAAAACAGAGGTCATTTGCATATGAGGCCTGATTGGTCCTCACCCCCCACATTCTAAACTGTCTGCAGTTGCTATAGGGAGTCATTGAATGTGTCCTGAGGTCAAATGCACCTCCCAGCCTTCCCCTAAAAGTAGTTAAATACTGTAGCGAGGCACAGGTATCAAGCTAGTAATACATAAAATAATTCAATAAAAGAATATTCACACATGAATCCACAATACCAAAACCAGGGATGAGGGCCAATAACAGTTACTGGAGGCATGCCAAATGAAAAAAAAGAAGTTTTCATCCACTGGCAGATGACAACGATAGAGATGGGTGAACCTCCCTGGAGAAGAGTTCTAAAGTTTTGCTCGAACCTTCGCCAGTTCGACTCAAGCCCTGTTTGCCAATGGCAATATTTTTTTATTGACAGACTTCTTGCTGATTGGTTTGCAGGTATTCAGCAACTGCTTTCACCGTGTTCCTTCCTCACAGTGCAGGGCAATCCAGTCTGCTTTTCCCACATTCACATTCTCACACAGCCAGATGAAGTGCGACTCCTTCACTCTTTCCGGTGCTTCTGCTCTGCTTGGCAGGCAATTGTTTAAATGGAAAGTTAAATCATATAAACCAGTTTGTTCTTTTTTTTTAAAAAGCCCTATCATTCGTTGTTCGTCAAGGTAGTCCTTAGTCTTACCTACCTCAAAGGGTTGTTGTGATGTTAAAATGAGAGAGAGGAGAAAGATGTAAGCCACTTTGGGTCCTTATTTGAAACAAAAGTTAGGCAAATAAATGAAAAATCATCTTTGAGTCTGCAAGAAGCACCAATTTGGAAACAGCCGTTTCCATCATAGGAGGAGGTTTGGCTTGAAACTGCCTTACATTTTTAAATTGTCTTCACTGTGGCAGCCATTTTGTGGTATCCACAACCCTTTCTCAAAATTCTGTTAAATGACAGCAAGCTCAGCAAAGTTGAAGACTCCTGGCCTACGCATTACCAAAAACGGAGACTCAGGCACACTTCCAATAGAAGTATGCGGTGACCCATCTCTGTACATGCTGCTCATACTATGAACAGCTTATAGGTAGGGGCCAATGGCTCAGTGGTAGAGTCTCTGCTTGGTCCCAAGTTCAATCTCCAGCATTTCCAGTTAAAAGGATCAGACAACAGGTGATGTGAAAGGCCTCTATCTGAGATTGTGGAGAACTACAGCCAGTCTGAGTAGATAATACTGACTTTAGTGGACCATTGATATGATTCAGTAGAAGGTAGATCCATTTAGGAAGGATCGTGGCTCAGTGGTACAGCACCTGGCTTAGGTGCAGAAGGTCACCGGTTCAATTCCTGGCATCTCCAGCTAAAAGAATCAGGTGGTAGGTGATGTGAAAGGCCTTGGCCTGAGACTACAGCCCCTGCCAGTCTATATAGACAAGATTAATCTTGATGGACTGAGGGTCTGATATAGTATGAGGCTAAGGTTGCCAGGTCCCTATACCTTCCTGATGGGAGGAGGGGACTTGGCACTTAACTTCATGCCAGCAGTAAGATCCTCTTTACACATGCACAAAGCACACACATGCTCCGGCGGTTGCATGATGATGTCACTTCCAGAAGTGATGTCATCACGCTGGCCATGGAAGCACTCCTGTACTCCTTGTGGGGCCAATTCAGCCTGTTTGGGGCCCAAATCGCCCCAAACGAAGCACAGGAATGTTTCCACAGCTGACATGACAACGTCACTTCTAGAAGTGATGCCGCTGTGCCTGTTTGGAGGCCACATGTGGTGCGCGTTCCTGAGCTGCCTGCTGGTGATGGACAACCTCTGGGAACTTGCCACCTCCTGCCAACCACTGGCAGGTTGGTAGGCAAGCTGGCAAACCCCTGGGAGTTTGCCCGCCACCAATGGACACCTGGGAATCCTATATGAGAAAGCTTCATGGGTTCATATGGATGCATCAATACACGTGGAGATCTCAATAGGGTTGCCAGCCTGCAGGTGGTGGCTGGAGATCTCCCGGAATTACAGCTGAACTCCAGGTCATAGAAATCAGTTCCCCTGGAGAAAATGGCTGCTTTGGAGGGTGAAAAATATGACATTATACTCTGCTGTGGTCCTTTCCTTCCCCAAACCCTGCCCTCTCCAGGCTCCACCCCCAAATCTCCAGGAATTTCCCAAGCTGGACCTGGCAGCCCTAGATCCCAGTGAGACATAAAGCATCCCAGGGGGGCATTTCAGGTTCGTAAATGGAGACAAGCCCCGCTCTTCATACACTATGGTCCCAACTTGAATCAGGCCCTGCCACCTAGGAATTGAAGTCCCAAGAGTCACAGCCCTCCTTTTCTGTATGCAACACCCCCTTGCTGCCCTCTGAAGTGGTGCAGAGAGAAGGAAGCCAAGATCACTCCATAAAAAAGATTCCTAGCTGTTATTCATTCATCTAAGCCAATGCGGCATGAATAATGTGTACGCCACACGACAAGTGGCATTTGTATATTTTACTGCTGTTTTTTTACACGTCTTAAATGTTGCCATGGCTTATTGGTTTAGACAAATACGAAGCTGTTGCAACAACTATTTAGCAATAAAACCGGTTTTGCATCTTTTGCGCTTGTAACGCTTCTGGATTTTCATTTGAAAGAAAGGCAGGATTTTTTTTTAATCTCTATGCAATACAATATGATTAATAATAAAATTAAAATTAGGGTTAGGACCCACTCCCACCTGTTGAATACCCATTTACCATTTGGTAAATTACTACAGTGCTCCTGTAAATCTATCAAGTGAGTATTATACAGAGTTTTTGCTTCTTCCCCAGGGTAAGTGAAGCTACGGTTCTACCTGAGAGCCAAAACACACGTTAAGAAAAACCTAGGTTCAGCACGTGTTCTCTTACCTCAAGGTTTGCCGGGATCTGTAGGCGTCCTGGAAGCTTAAAGTAGGCGTCCTGGAAGCTTAAAGATCTGTAGGGGTCCTGGAAGCTTAAAGTCCTGGAAGCTTAAAGGATCTGTAAGCGTCCTGGAAGCTTAAAGGCGTCCTGGAAGCTTAAAGCTTAAAATACAGGCGCCTGTATTTCCCTTCCCCTTTTTGCTGCTCTGTAAATGCTAAACTTTAAGCTTCCAGGACGCCTACAGATCCCAGCAAACCTTGAGGTAAGAGAACACGTGCTGAACCTAGGTTTTTCTTAACGTGTGTTTTGGCTCTGAGCTGAGTACGTTAAACCTGGGTTCATATCCATAGCCAATGTGGTGTAGTGATTAGAGTGCTGGACAAATGTGAGACCCAGGTTCAAATTCCCACTGGGCCATGGATGTTCGCTGAGTGACCTTTGGCCAGTCGCACATTCGCAGCCTAATTTACCTTACAGGGATGTTGCAAAGATAAAATGTAGGAGAGACGAGTCATGTAAGCTGCTTCGGTTACCCACTGGGGAGCCTATAAACGAAGTAAAAGAAAACAGAAACATTCTATTCACAAATTCTTTTGGTGACTTTGGGTCTCTGCCGGGGTCATTTCATAGAAAAGAGCTGGAGGAACTCATTAGCATAACTCATTAGCATATACCATGCCCCTTGATATCACCAGAAGTGTATCATTAGCATTACTGATTTGCATATGCCACACCCTCTCACATCACCTATCCTGGCTGTTTTGGACCCAATCTTGGCCATTCAGGGCCGAAATTGGGCTCAAAATGGCAAAAAGGGGCTGAAAATGGCCAAAAAGGGGCCCAAATTGTCAGGATCGGGCTGCTGCTGAGTGGGAGAGTGATCCACCACCCATCAGAGGCCCGATCCGGGCTGTTTTGGCCCCAATGCAGGCTGAAACGGGCCCAAAATGGCTGAGAGTCAAGTGGGCAGGGCCACCTGACATGTGACCTCTTTGGGGAACTGCCAGAACTGCGTTCCTGCACATCCCCCCTCGAAATGAGCCCTGGGTCTCTGTTTCCCTCGGCCTCCCTTGCCTCTAAGGGCTGCTGCAAGGATAAAAGTGTGGAGGGGAGAGCCACTTAGGCCACACTGGAGGAAGGACAGGATAAAAATGAAACAGATGGGCAGGGTTGTTGTGAAGAAGAAGGAAGAACCACAGACGCCACCCTGAGCGATTTGGAGGAAGGCAGGATGCAATTGCACTGGATAGATTTTCTGGGGTTTTATTGGCACATTCCACAGCCCTTCTGCTATGTCTGGGTCCTCAGACATGCATTTCAGAGTTCCCTGCTGGGAACTCAATGCCAAGGCAGGCAGGCATGAAAAGCAATAGAATTATGCCAACTGGACCCGCCCCGATGCCTGCCATTCAAACAGACAGCTGCGGTCAGCCCCTACAAACATATTACTGCACAAGAGAGTTTATTTTGTTTTATTTGATTTTTATTTATGTAACTTATAATCTGCCTTTTTCATTGAGACTCAACGCGAATTACACTGTGCAAGCCAATACAATAGCTGAAAACCGGCAGAAAACTGATACAGAGCCGAAACAATGCTGGAACAAAGCTTAAGCAATTTAAACATGACATGGTAAACAATGCAGAAATCAAGTAATAGGTGCATAACTGCAACAATAGACAGTATACAGGAGTATAGTCTACAGTTCCCATTCTATTAGAAAAGAATCTTTCTGAGCCATTTCCTTACCATGCAGCCTTCCGATCTGTGTAGAAAAGCCCTCCTGACTAAATCAGTTTTGCAGAGGGCAGAAAGCCAGGAGTATAGGAGCTTCCCTAATTTCACCAGGCAGGCCATTCCATAAAGTGGGGGCCACACCAGAGAATGTGCATGTACAAACAGTTGTTGATTTTGTCCATTTGCAGTGAGGCATGTGCAAAAATCCCTGTTCTGATAAGCGAAGGTGCTATGGCAGAGTTGGGTTGCCAACTCCAGGCTGGGAAATTCAGGGGTGGAACTTGGGGACAGAAGGATTTGAGGAAGCGAGGGACCTCAAGGGGTATAATACCACACCGTGCACCCTCTGAAGCAGCCATTTTTTCCAGGGGAACTGATCTCCATAGTCCAGGAGATCTCCAGGCCCTGTCTGAAGTTTGGCAACGCTAATGTAAAATAGTATATGTGTATTTATGTATGCATGTATGTTCACACGCTCCAGCACATAGTTTGAAAGAATGGGCAGAATGTACGGATGTCAGAGGAGGGGGCAGCTTGTGCAATTCTGCTCCCCTTATGCATGCATCTCACAAATGCAGTTCCAAAACTCTGGTGATGTTGATTCACCAGATACAGCAATCAAAGAAATGGAGACTCTTTCTGATAAATACGGACTATTGTGGAAGGGCATGTCGTGGAATGTCTCCTGGTTTTGGATAGCTACCCTTTCTTTTATTATTGTAAAGTAAAAGAATTATATAACCTGGAAAGCTATTTCCATGATTTAGAGTTCTGCACGTTGTTTTGGTCTTTTACTGCACTAAGACTTCATTTGATGCCAACCCCACATTTATTTCATCCTTATGCAAAGATTTTGTTAGCCAGGTTTTTGGTCCAGCATAGTTACTGCACACAGTATTGCTTGCTGATTGTTGCTCTGCTGTTTTTTTCTTTGCCTTTCCCCCATATTTTGTCGGATCTGAAGAAATGAGGGAAACTCGGGGCGGTGGGGGGGGGGGACAGCGGAACTATACTGTGAGTGATTCTGCACACGTTGGATAATGCACTTCCAATCCTCTTTATAGATCATTTGGAACGGATTTTTTTGTGCGCGGAACAAAAAATCCACCTCAAACGATTGATAAAGTGCATTGAAAGTGCATTATCCAAGCTGTGCAGAATCATTATGTATGTACAAGAGAGGGAAAACTGATGCTGTTAAGAAGCCAAACTGGAGCAAAAACCCAGTACAGAAAAGCCCCTATTTGTGAATCAAAAGTTTGGCAAAGTGGGTCCAAAAAAGATGAAAGACATCTCTTCTTAGTCATTAAGGTGCCATCTTTTATTATCTCCCAGGAAGGAAAATTGTCCAATTTCGGTTGTTCTGACAAAATTCATTTGAGAATGTGTAAGAAATAAAACACTCCATAAAAAGTTAAACGTGTTCTTACCAGATTAAAGTTGACAAGGGCTATTGAGATAGCTATGGAGAACAAGGGCCGTTTCCACATGGCTTACCTTGTTCCAGAAAACAACGAAATCTCGCACAAAATCTCACAAGAAGACGCTGTTATTGCGTCTTCTCACGTGATAACAGCGTCTTCTCGTGTGATTTCATGCAATAACAGCGTCTTCTCACGAGATTTCGCTGTTTTCTGGAACAAGGAAAGCCGTGTGGAAACGGCCAAGGTTGGCAAAGAGATTGGAATGTCAGACCAGAGTTAGGTGGGAGCCAGATTCAACTTGCCACTCTTGGTATGAAGCTGTCCAGGTGACATGATGTTTCTCTTAGTCTTACCTACCTCCCTGGAGAGAACCACGTGTGCTGCCCTCATCTGAATATAAGCATGAATGAAGTGGTACTGGCACAGGACTTCCAGCATTTGAAATAGCAATCATCATTGTCTGAGGGTCTCTCTACAAGAGACATCTGACATGTGAAGAACACATGTTGGGAGATGCATTGTTAGCCAGGAAGGGTAGTTTTAAAAAGATAGAGCCAGTGGCAGGGTCAAAGCTTTGCTATACACTGGAGCTGTGTGAAGGGGCAGTGAAATGCCAGAAGGGAAATTTCTTCCCATTATAACATCTCCAAGTCCAAGCCCAGCTCTGGAAGGCAGCTCCAGCCCATTTCCATTCCTTGCTGCCCTCTGGTTATGATTAGAGATGGGCACAAACCAAACTACGAACCAAAATTTGTGACAAACCAACCCGGTTCGTGGTTCACAAACCAGCGGTTCGTTAGATCCCATTTCTGATGAACCACCACGAATTTTAGGCTGCTTTGTTTGGTTCGTTTTTTTGGTTCGTCACTGCAGACAGCCTGGTGCTGATCAATCGGTTTCATAGGCAACAGGGGATGGACTTCTTGCAGACCTTCTGCTGACCTTCTGCTGACCCAGAAGTGATGATTTTCTGACCTGGATGTGACGTTTTCACAAACCAAATGAATTGGTTCGCAAATCAGAGGCAGATTCCTGAAAGTTCGTGGTTCATAGTTTGTAAAATTTGATGAACCACGAACCACATGGTTCATTTTTTTCCAGTTCATGCCCATCTCTAATTGCGATCCCACACAGTTTTAGACTGGAGAGGTGAAATTGACAGAGCCTTCAGCAAGGCGAAGATGAAATTAACAAACCCTCTGAGGTGCAATCTCTGCTGACTCTATCTTTTAAACTATGCTTCCTGGCTAACATTGCATCTCCTAACACTTTATGAACACATATCAAGGCATCTTGTGTAGAGAAACTCTAACTTAAGTCTCAAAAGTGAGCAGAATCCCAGAAGTGGCTTCAAGCTCTGAAATGGGAACCAGCGTGGCATAGTGGTTAGAATGCTGGGCTAGGGTTGGGAGACCCAGCTTCGAATCTCAGCTCTGTCATGAAAGCTCATAGAGTGACCTTGGCCCATCACACAATCTCAACCAACCTTTTAGCGTTGTTGTGAGGATAAAATGGAGGAGAAGAGAGCAATGTAAGCTGCTTTGGGTCCCCACTGGGGACAAAAGCAGTGTACGAATGAGTTCCCCCCTTCCCAAAAGCCAACTACAGGTATTATAATAATAATCAGTATTAGAATGCCTTTTCTGATGATGCAACTCGGAGTGATTTTCCATCTTTTCTTTGTGCTCCTGACATCTCGCCAATCAATGCCTCAGCTGTTTGTGGCAGGCCTTTTCACTTTTAGCAGCATAGGTTGAAAAGGGCGCCTGCCTTTCTAATAACTCTGTGCTGTTTGTGGCTTCTACTATGTAAATCTCTTTATCCAATCAATCAAACTTGAAATAAAATACACCAACCTGCAGCTTGGAGGGCTCAGAAATCCCAAATTGCAGGGGGCCTGGGGAGCTCCAGCGATGCAGAAGTTCTGTGTTCCTTTGCCCTCCTTCTCTCTTGCCCCACCCCCAGGCTCCCCACCCATACATTTTGCAAGGGGATATTTGCCAAGCTCATTAGAGTGAAAATATTTGGGGGCCCTGCAACTGACACAGTCATCCAGTTCTGTTATGTGGGCGAGGGAGGGAAGGGGAGGCTTCGCCAGAATGGTTAACACGGTCTCATCTGATGACATTAGCTTTATAACTGAATTCCCTGATGTCAAGGGCACAGTGGAGATTAAAGGGGGATTAAGGTCTGCCAGCAGAACCAAAGCATCACAGTAAATTGACTTGACTTGGCAGCCTGCAAAGTGAAGTTGGCAAGTTTTCACTAACTAATCACACAAAATCCAGGTTGGTGGTGTAAGTTAGACGGCGCTTTTGCGCAGGGCCAGAAATGCATACTTTCAAGGTGGGAGGTTTGGAGGAGGTTAGGAAAGGGAAGGGCAGAAGAAAGCCTTTGGCAGTATCATAGTAAGGAGCCAGGGCTGAAACAGCTGCTCATGGCATACCTACAAAGGGCCAAACTAGAGGCAAAGATTACACTAGGACTGGGGGAGACTTGAGTTCAAATCTCCGTTTTGTCATCATTGATGCCTTTAGGACCAAATTTTGCTGTAGAAGTCTTGGGTACAGCTTCACTGCTGCCCCCTGCCTCAAATTCAGGCTGTAGCCAATGAACCTTGGAGTGCAATGGGACTTCCTAATCAGGTTACTTCCTAATCAGGTTACACTGGTGCTAGTCAGCTGGAGCAAGCAGGGGAGTATACATGCCAGCAGCACTAACTTGGACCCCCCCCCCACACACACACACAAGGAAACACTTTGGAAATATCTTTTAGAAGATTCCCAGAAATCTGTATCCTACATGGTAGCAAAATTTTGTACATTAGCAATTAGAAAGCGGAAATGCCTCACTGAGAGAACTCCGAATTAGTGCTCTTTTTTAAAAGTTTTAGGTACACAGTCTGATTTTTATGACTTTTAAATTATTTTAAAATGTGTTTTAAACTTCAATTTCCTGTTGATATTTTCTAATGCTGGTCTTTTGACTGTAATAAATTGATTTGATTTTGATTCTTGAACACCTGCCAGTTCTACTCACATCCTGTTTGCCAGTTGCAATCAGGCACCCAAATTATTGATGAGCTGTTTGGCTGTTCTTTGTCAGTCTCACAGGAACAGGCTACATATAGAAATATGGATGGTCAGGACTTTTTTCCCCAGCTGGAACGTGGTGGAATAGTGTTCTGACACCTCTCGAAAATGGTCACATGGCCGGAGACCATTAAACTTTAAAATCCCCCCCCCCTTGCTCCAGTTGACTGGGATGTAGTGAAGTTTTCAAGAGATCAGAAGCCAACTAACCAATGGCAAACGGTTCAAAAGTTACTTGTGTTGTTTAGTACCAGCCGAACTTATCTAGGATGGGCTCATCAGTTGATTGCAAGCGTCTAACATGGGATGTTCAGCTGCCAAACAGTTTAGCTGCGAAATCTTCAGCATTTCTAGAATATGCTCCAAGGCAAATCATACATACTTTGGTTTCATTTCACAAATACTTTTTATCATTGCTTACGGTTTAAGAGTTGTTTTTCATTGTGGATTTTTTAAAAAAATCCATAAATACAAATTTTAACTGATGCTATAGCTGCTTGCGGGGGGGGGGGGTGATTAAGAAACTTATGACAGGATGAATAAAAGGAATAAACAAACATACATGCGGATGTGGATTTTTTAAAAAAACGGGAAATATTTTGGCTTGGAAATGCTCTGGCAGTTCATTATCAACCCGGTCAATTTAATAGCTGGTTTCCAGTGGAACTCGTGACACAAAACCTCCCTTCTCCTTCATTCGGAGAGGACTCGTGATGAAGCCGGCTTGTGATTCCTGAAATGAATGGCATGACGCTGTGGCAATCATCCATGGCCCGCACCTGTGCCTGCTATCCGATATGCCCATTTTGGCCATCTCCCTCCCCCCCCTCCTTCCTCCATGCCTAAAGGAATGGCTATATGAAGTGGGCTAAGAAGCATTCCAGCAGATTATGAAGTTCAACTATTCTGGCCCCCGCTGTTCAGAAGTAACTGAACCGGATAGGAATTTCACACATGGTCCTCACAGACCCGGGTAGGGTGTTGGCGGGCAGGGGAGGGGGAAAGGACTACCGACCCATCGCCAGTCGCTTTTATGACAGATGATGCTTTCCCATTCATCTGTGACCAGGAATCAGCCGTGGGGCTTTTAGAGGCTATGATTAAGTCAAGGGTACTGGCGGCAGCAACTGCTCTGTAAGAGCTCTGGGTCAGCGGAACGCACTCCCGGAACACCCAGCCAAAGTGTGGGGCCGACTCGGAGACACTTGGTGGGGTTTCTCGAAATGTCTCATAGGCCCACTTGGGAGTGCGCAGTGGGTTTATGGCAGAAATCTGGTTTTTTTGGAATTCCAGCGAGGGCTAAATAAAAATTCTAGAACGGATTTTGGAAAGCAGGAGTAGTATATTTTCAAATCCAGCCATTCCTTGAAATTCCTTCCTTCCTTTCTATTCTTTTATACTATGTCTTTCTCCCCAATGGGGAACAAAAGTACTTCCCATCATTCTCCTCTCCTCCATTCTATCCACACAACCACTCTGCGAGGTCAGTTAGGCGGACAGTCTGTGGCTGATGTGAGATCACTTTGCCAGCTTCCAAGGCAGAGCAAGGATTCGAACTTGGATCTTCAGATCCTAGTACAGCATTCTAACCAACTACATGCTGGCTCAGATATTGATACTGACATTTCCAGATCAAAATCTGATTCTTCATTCATTCGTTTAACCAATTGGAAAACAACCCCTTGTGACTAGAAATGGACACGATCCGCATTACGATCGAAAAAAACCCATGATAATGGCGATCGCGCGATCGTGACCCGGTGGATCGTGATTGTCCATGGCCAATGATCCAGCGATCGGGAGAGGCCTGGATCATTGTGTTCGGGCTCATATCGGGGATCCAGACACTCAGGCGCCAGCAATCTATTCCCCTGGCAACGGAGCCAGGGGAAAGCCTGAGCTCTGTTTGCCCTCCTTCTGTCACCCTGGAAACCCGAATGGAAGCCCAGCTGTCCTTGATCAGCAGGGCTTCCTTCCAACCACGGAGCAGCAAAGCAGTCACCAACTGGGAGAAAACACCCAGGGGAGGGAGGGGGAAGGGGTGTTCTGTAGCCATGGGCACTCCAATCTCATCCCTGCAAACCCTGATAGGCAGCTCTGACGGCCAAACACAGACGAGCGGCCAGACCCCCCCCCCCGCCTCCCCGTGCCCGCCAGGCCCAGTGGCTGCTGGCACCACCCACCTTCCCACATAATACCAGTGCACCCCGCTTTGGCCTCCATGATCCACAATCCACGATCCATGGCTCGGGAACGGGCGATGATTGGTGTGGATCGTTAATTGGGGATCGTTGCCGGCGCTGATCCACGATCAGCTGGATCATTAATTTTTTTGGGATCGTGCCCATCTCTAATTGTGACTAACATAGATGAGACAGGGGGAAAGAGCAAGAGTCCAGTAGCACCTATAAAACTAACAAAATTAGTGGTAGGGTTTGAACTTTCATGAGCCACAGCTCACTTCTTCAGATACAGCTAGAATGTGAGTCCATCTGTCCTTATATCTTGGAAAGTGGAGTGATTACAGAAGCTGAATGATAATAGCCAGCGAATGACAAAGACAGATGTGATTGAATAGTTTGAGGTATGCAGAGGGGAAGTAGGTGTGGAGAAATCAGCATTGGTAATACAACAGGAAGACTAAGTCTTGATTCAGTCCAGGAGACTGCATAGTCTTGAGCTTCATTATCAGTTACAATTCAGCAGTCTCTTTCTAATTTCTCTGTAGGCGAACTGCTACTTTTAGGTCAGCAACTGAATGTCCTGGACGGTTAAAATGTCCCCCCACTGGTTTTTGAATGTTTTGGTTCCTGAAACAGAATTTCTTTTGATGAAGTTAAGATTAGGAATTTGAATACATACACGTGTGAAATGCATCTAGCAGTTACTGTGGCAAACAGAGCCAATTACTGGCTCTGTCACTGAAGGACTCGAACACATGCTGAGCAGGGCCATGGCACAGTGGTAGAGCATCTGTTTGGCAAGTTGAAGGTTCAATCCCCAACATGTCCAGATGAAGAGATTGGGTAGTAGATGAGGGAAAGACTTCAACCTGAGACTCCCTGTCAGAATAAACCATATTGGGCTTGATAGAGCAAGGCATCTTCATGTGTTCAAGTGTGTTCATTTGTGTGTGGGGGAGGGGGGGTCCTTGACAAACTTCAGCCACAGTGGCACCAAATTCAGATTAAGACCATAGTGAATAAAGTGGGGGTTATTTTATCATTTTGACCTACATCATCTTTCCAGCCCTCATATGGCCTTCTAGAGCTGCTATGTGGCCCCAGGAACTAGCAGACACCATAGCTTCAATCTGTTTGTTTCCCCCAACAGGAAAAATAGCAACTTGGAGAGAGGGTGTATTTGAAGTCAAGAAAATGGTGGCGGCAGAGGAGAGTTAAATTTCCTTCCTTGTTAAAATGCTGGTGATCTGGTCATGAATCTTTGAAAACTTCCTTTGGTGTGACCTTGGAAGCGTTCCTTCCTGAACCTAGATATGGCTTCTTTACCCTGTATGAATTCAAGAATTGTCCCTGAAAACCAACTCTGGTGTGACCTTGGAAGCGTTCCTTCCTGAATCTAGATATGGCTTCTTTACCCTGTATGGATTCAAGAATTGTCCCTGAAAACCAACTCTGGTGTGACCTTGGAAGCATTACTTCCTGAATCTAGATATGGCTTCTTCACCCTGTACAAATTTCAAGAATCTTCCCACATCCCAAGCACCATCCTCCTAAAATTTCATCTTAGTATTTGAGTTCTAGGTCAAATCAATCCTGAATTCACCCCAAAAGCTAAAATGATTAAACCAAAGCTACTGTCTTTTGGTCACATCATGAGAAGACAAGACTCACCGGAAAAGAAAACACTGCTAGAGAAAGTTGAAGCCAGTAGAAAAAGAGGAAAACCCAACGTGAGACACTTTGACTCCATAAGGAAATCATGGCCTCCAGTTTGCAAGATCTGAGCAAGGCTGTTAATGATAGACTGGTTTTGAGGTCATTAATTCATAGGGTTGCCATAAATCAGAAGCAATTTGACGGCACATAACACACATGTTTTACGAATGCCAACTCTCCTAAGATTATGAGTTAGATCTAGATTAATTTTCCCAGAGTGGAACTTTCCTGTCTCCCCCCTCCTATTGTAGCCCATTGATCTCCACAAAATGCTGGTCCTGGGAGATAAGAGAATCTGAAGAACAACATGCAAGGTGGGTCTAGAGCAGGAAGGAGGAATTGGAAATTACCAAAATCCAAGTTTTACACAAAAACACCCCAATGAATCAGGCAACCAAATGCAAACTTGCCCGAATTGTGGGGTGGATTTCCAGGGCATAATTTTTGTTATTCTTATTACATACGTTGGAATTATTTTAAACCTTAAAAGTCCATAGTTTCTAAAGGATTTGGGGACCGTGGTGAGCCACTAATGACTTAAGTTTGTTGGAGTGCCTTTTTTTTTCTTGTGAGAGCTTAGCTGCAGCTGTTCATGCGGATTCTTCTTGTTGCTTTAGCCAAACATCAGGAACTTAGGACAATATTTGACGCTAAGGACACTGATTTTCACACCGGCTTTCTCAACCCCAGGTTCTTAATCCAGGACTCAGTTTTAGCCCCTTGTAGAGAAATCTGAGCCTTATATACATGTTCTTGATTTATGCTGGATCCAAGATAATTCTCAGATGGCTGTTCCCAATATTGAGGGGGATGGGGAATGAGCTTTGTGTGTAGTTACCAGGCTGGAGTGTTTCTAAAAAAGCCTGCCAAAGAACACATACCATGTTGCCAAGAAGAAAAAGAAGTTTTGCATTAAAAAGGACATTGCATTCATTAAGCAAGCCACTATAAGCCACTATTTGCGTGTGATTGGAAGGAAAAACAAGAAAAAACAGAGGGAATCATGGATTCTCATAATGCAGGGAAATCCATGTTCATGACCTCTACATATTATGGGGAGGAGGGTAAGCCATAGGGCTTTGCAGCAATGGCTTCCCACAGTTAGACATGCATGGAAATGACACATGCCATTTTTCAGGAAATATCTGCAGGGTTGCTGTTATTTGCAAACCCAGCTATTTTATGTTCTTCTCTGACCTTTAATGGTAGGAGGGCATTCACGGCCTCCCTAGCAATGTCAACACACACACATGCATCCAAGACGGATTTAAAGGTCCCTGCAATGTGACGTCTTAATTGTCATTGAGAGCAAAAACACCTTTGTCACTCCACAGAGGTCTGTTTATATATTTTAAGGAGGTGTTCACATTTTTCAAGACTCCGCCAGTGTGACCTCAGGCAAGAGACAGGGACACGAGACAAGTGATTACTTTGGGCCACGAACCTCAAAGAAGGAAGAAGTGGGAAATGATTCCTTTTGTAATGCGGTTGACATTTTACGGGTCCGAGGCACTTGTAGCCCAAGCTGTGCTCTCACTGCTTTGGCTCAGGCTTAGACAGAAGCACCATGATCTCACATGCTTCTTGGTTATTCTCGGCGATGGTGCTTTGCTCGACAGCTGAGAGCAATTGGAATCCGAGCCAAAGGGGAAGATGCAAAGTCATAGACATAAGGCTTTATTCCCCAAGGAATCTAGCCACAAAATTAAGACCCATCTATTTACTTTGGGGAGCCAATCCAGAAAGAGCAAAGTCTATACTGTTCCTAAAATGTGACAGAAATTAGCCATCCTCTCCCCTTCTCTACCTGTTTGATTTCCTCTGGCCTCAAACTCAAGCTTTTTAAGCATTCATGCAATTTGGTTTATCACTTGGTTATCACATCCAGTGATTAGGCAAATAATATAAATTATAGCAGTTTAGTTCTTCTGACTGCATGTTAAGTCAGGGCCAGAGAAGGTTGGCAACTGGCAGGAGGATTGGGGGTGGGGACATGGTGGGGAGACCAGCATCACAAGTGTGATGATGTAACTTCAGGAAAAAACCTGTCTGTGATGGTGGTAAGCTTTAGGAATTTCTGGAAACTTTATGGTAACCATAGAGTTTCTGATGATTCCTAGAGCTATCACTATCACTTCTGGATTTTCCCCAAAAGTTACATCATCGCACTTGCTATGCCAGTGAGTTTTAAAAGTTTTCCCCTGCCACCACTTAGAGCAGTGGCAGGCAATGGGAGCTTGGGGTAGGAGATCCTCTCCCCCAACCAGGGGTTGGCAGGCCTAACAGGCACAGCACAACATGGGTTTGTTTTGCTCTCCTAACATAAACTCTATCACCTCACATATTCTGTTCTATCCCTGTCTCAAACATGTAAAAGCACGTTGTGTAGCTTCCTGTTATGATCTAGATTAGGCTTCCCAATTGCTCAGGTCCAGTGAGGAATTCCTCACCTCCAGCCCCATTCTCCCACCCTCAAAAAACTGAGGAGTAGAAGGAAAATGGCATCCTCAGTGGCAGTCTAGGAATTTCTCCTAGTCTCCAAGGTCTTTATCATAGAGATTTGGGGAAATTCCTACAGCATCAAGTGGACATGACACTACATCATCTTAAACTTCTCCCCCCACCTGGCACTGCCCTCAAATTCTCCTAGTATTTGCCAAGATAGTGTTGGGAACCCAAATCTAGACTTGCTCCTGCATCAAGGATAGGTTCCTGGTGATGAGAGAAATCCTCTCCTAGCTTGATTCAAAAAGAGTCCTGCTACAGATGGATTGTTTGGATCCCCATTCAAATTTGGCCCTAAGTAATTCATTTAAACTCCCCAAGTCTTTGTCTGATGATATCCCATTAAAGGATGTCCAGAATTCTGGAAACTACATTTGCCATGTTTTCTGATGGTCCTTGATACCATGATCCACAGAAGCAAGCAATGACCAGGGTCCAAAAGAAGTCCTTCCCATCACCACTGCCACCAGATAAGAGAAAGGAAAGGACACATGAAGGTTATGAGGGTTTACAGTGGGGCAAAACCATTATGAATGTATTGAAATTTCAGAGGGGGTTAGGTCCATCTTGTAATGAATTTGAGCAGGTACCACTGAATTTCCATTCTTAAGCTCCTCATTCTGAGATTTAGTGTGGTCACTAATACTTTGAGGCAGAGACTTGTCCAAGACCACCCATTGAACTTCATGGCTAAACAAGACTTTGATCCATGTTCTTCAAGTCCAAAACTCAATCTACTCCACATGCTTTCGCTACAACTGCAGCTCACAATACTCGGACCCATATTGGTTAGCAACTTCCTCTTTCCTTGCAGTGATTTCCTTGGAAATGCAATCCATGTTTTGAGAGATATAACCAGTGAGTCATGCTGGCTGTCTCTGGGCCTCAAGCGGCTATTCAAATCCTACACCCAAAACCCAATTTTCTGAGTTAAGACTGGTTCCGCAATATGGCTGAAGAAGAGTTATTTGAAACTGATATAAGACTGTCCTGCATAAACTTATAACATTCTATTTATATATCGCCCTTCAGGACAATTGAATGCCTACTCAGAACAGTTTACAAAGTGTGTTATTATTATCCTTACGACAATCACCTTGTGAGGTGGGTGGGGCTGAGAGATCACCGGAGAGCTGTGACTGACCCAAGGACACCCAGCAGGCTTCAAGTGGAGAAGTGGGGAATCAAACCTGGCTCTCCAGATTAGAGTCCTGCTGCTCTTAATCACTACACCAAACTGGCTCTCTCCCAAGCAGAATGGCATCCTCCACAAGAGCTTCCTCTGTATATGACTGTCCACCATGATCAAACATTGACTTTAAGTGCCTACTTGGGAAGACAGAAACAGGGGGGGGGTCGTAAAATACAATGTGTAGGTCTCAACACCTCATTGGATGAGTGTTTGACTCAATAGCTCAAAAGTGTAAACCGGACCATTCTGAGATGGGGTATGAAGTGAGCCTTCCAAAAACTGTGTGAATTCAAAGGGAGATTAAATTTTCTCCCACATTTCACCCACTGGCCGTGTGTGCATGTGCATATGCTCTGAATAGCTCAGGAGGCCTAAGATCCTCATGTGTTTTCAGTCTATGCGAACAAGAATGGAATGAACCCATGAAGCTGACTCATGTTGCACCAGACCATTGGTCCATCAAGATCAGTATTGTCTCCTCTTACTGGTAGCAGTTCTCCAGGGTCTCAAATGGAGGTGTGTCACATCACTTACTGTCTCTCACTTTGCCTTCTAACTGGAGATGCTGGGGGTTGAATCTGGGACCTTCAGTTTGCAAGGCAAATGTTCTGTCACTGAGCCATGGGCCCTCCCCACTTGGTTAAGGTGTTAGACTAGAGCCCAGGAGACCAGAATTCATAGTGGGAACTAGGGATGGGCACGAAACAAAATACAAACCAAAGTTCATCATGAACCGGGCTGTTTTTTGGTTCGTGAACCGGTGGTTCATCAGAGGGCATTTCTGACGAACTGCGACGAACTGCTATGATTTTTAGGGCAGTTCGTTTGGTTCATTTTTTGGTTCATCACTGTAGACAGCCTGGTGTTGATCAATCAGTTTCCTAAGCAATGGGGGGATGGGCTTTCTGCAGATCTTCTGCTGCCTCGGAAGTGACGTATTCACTGCCGTTTTCCCGGTTCCTGCCTGCCTCTAGTGGGAGCTCCCTGGGTTACCTTAGGTCAGTGCCTAGCTCCCAGCCCATTGGATTGTTGCGGAGATCAAATGGGAAGAAGAGAGCCATGTATGCTGCTGACCTGTGCTCCTTGCAAGAAGGACAGGATGAATACGGAATCAAGCAAAATGGAAACACTGATCGATAGTGTAGAATTCGAATGGAGTATATTCCTAATTTCTAGCGCAGTTTTTTCCCCTCCATGACTTTCCCAGCTCTCTAGGGGAGTAAGGACAGCCAATGGGCCAAGGTGGTCATGCTCCTTTGCTTTCCTATTGATCCTCTAACCCCTCGCTCTTGCAAGGAGACTGAGCTGAAATAGCTGAGTGGATTTCATTTTATCTTAATTACACTTGGAAAGGCTCGAACCATCTTCTTTGCAGGGTTGGAGGACTCCCGGCTTGGAGAATGGTACCTCCCCCCCCCCAACAGACTGTTGTGTTAAACCTCTGGGCTTTCCTGCCTAATGGATTGCCATGTGTGTGTTTGTGTTCCAGTGACGCCTTTTGTGCTTATTTACGGAGCCAATTAACAAAAGATAACCTTCCATTGTGCAATCCTCAATAAATCAATTGAGTTAAGACTATCTTGGAATGTTCACCATTATTTACCTGAATATTGTTGACTTTAGCCACTTAAGAAGGCAGCACCCTTCAACTGAGCTGGGCTGAAGGTAAATGGATTTTGTAAGAGAAGTCAATTCGTATCCCTTGGTTTGGGTGGAAGGGGAGAAGAAAGATTAAGGTTTGTTAGAAATTAGACATTTCTTCAAAAAAGAGAAGAAAAAGTGCTCTTCAATGACAATGGGTTGGATTCTACCAGCTTTTCTGCCCAATCTTTCCTGATTCCCCCTCATCATCTTGACTTCGTGCATCCATGAACACAAAAGTCCCATCCTCCCCAGCATAGCATTTTCAGTGGTCGAAAGAAGTATCTCCCTCTCTTTTTGACAGCAGAGAAGCCAGTAGGATCCAACCCAATTAATCTGAGTATTGCTTTGATTGAACAATATTTGGCACCAAGTGGAATTCATTTCTGATTGCTTTGTCTTCGTCTATTTTCCTGTCGTTGTGCGCCCAACAGCTTCACCAAGCGGCTTACATCAATAAAAAAGCTATACTAAAAGCATAACAAAATCCATGAATGGCAGCTTGAGTTGGTGGTGCACCAGAAAGCTTTCTGTTGCATGGAGGCTCAAAAACAACCCTATAATGGGCATCTTTGGAGGAGGCACTGGTGTCCATCTACACTGATTGAAGTCAATGCTGTTTCTTATTGGTGCTAGCTGAGTGAGTAGGTGTGGACATTGGCACTTTCTCCTAAGAAACAACAGGCCTACTTTTTAAATTGTTTTTGAGCTGCAATGCAGCAGGAAGCATTTGGGTGCAGCATTAACTTGAAAAGCCGCCTTCTGCCTGTACAGGCAGCCAATCATAGCCTTCATCTATCAGGACTAGAGATGGGCATGAACTGAAATACAAAGCAAAATTAAGCACAAACCAGGCCGGTTCGTGGTTCGTGAACCATGATTCATCAGATCCCATTTCTGACGAACCGCCACGAACTTTAGGCTGGTTCGTTTGGTTCTTCTTTTGGTTTGTCACTGCAGACAGCCTGGTGCCAATCAATCACTTTCCTAGGCAACAGGGGATGAACTTCCTGCAGACCTTTGCTGACCAGGAAGTGAACTTCTGCTGGCCCAGAAGTGACCTTCTGCTGACCTGGAAGTGATGTTTTTCTGACCTGGATGTGCCGTTTTCACAAACCAAACGAACTGGTTCATGAAACAGGGGCAAGTTTGTGAAAGTTCGTGGTTTGTGGTTCGTGAAATTTGACGAACCACGAACCACATGGTTCGGGTTTTTTCCAGTTCATGCCCATCTCTAATCAGGACAGAAGCAGTTCCGATGTTGTTCCAGCCATGCATTAATCAAAGCATGCATGTTTTTGATTTTGTCATATTCCAGTTCTGCACTATCAGTGATCATTCTCAGGTACTTGCTGGCCCCAGGGGGCCTCTGAAGAAGTATCTTTAGGGCTGCCAAGGCCATGGTGGGGCAGGAAATCCCCTGTCCCAAGATCCTATTGCCCTCTGCCACTCCAACTGGTGGTAGGGGGGCAGTGATATTGTTGTTACAAAGTAAACCCGAAAGTGATGGCAAGTAGCTCTGGGAATCACCAGAAACTATGGTTTTGCCATAGAGTTTCTGGCAATTCCTAGAGCTACCTGGCATGACTTCTTAGTTTTCCGGAATTGACATCGTAATACCTATGCCACCACCTCATCTCCAACCCCAACACTCCCACTGGTTGTTGTGATGCTCAGCTTGGCAACCTTAGACATCTCTACATCTCTGTCTGAGGGCAAGTATAAAACAGCTTAAGAAAGGCAGAACACTTCAGCTGAACTTAGATGCAAGTTAATTCCAAGCATTAATAGTGCCAAATATTTGCTATAGGGGAAGGGCTGAGTGGAAGAGCCCCTGCTTTGCATGCAAAAGGTTCAATCTCTGGCATCTCCAGTTAAAAAGGACCAGGCAGTAGGTGATGTGAAAGACCTCCACCTGGGACCCTGGATAGTCACTGCCAGTCTGAGTAGACAACACTGACCCTGATGGACCAAGGGTCTTATTCAGTATAAGGCATCTTCATATGTGTTCACCCAACTCACTTACCTTCTCAAGGGCAGGGACTGGTCAATGCAACCAGCCTCTGGCTACTGCAACAGCTAGTTCCTCCCCCTTGCTTGTATGTCTTCACTGGATCCTCACCTTATGGAAGTTGGTTGCTTTGCTATCCGTTCCCCAAAGAAGAACTGCATAACATTAGTGGGAGTTATTTTGCAAAGGGAAGTGAAATGTTGATCTCAGTAGTAACTCTGCAGATTGGCGTACAAGAGAGTAACAGAAGTAACTTTACTAAAAGGACACTAAGCAATTATGTAAGAGGACTTCAAGTGATCCCGGCCTCCGTCATTCTGAAGACAAGTTGACTTTGAGGTAGGAAATCAATTCCTGCTCTTATCCTCCTTGTGCTTCCCAAGTCTGCAGCCTTGACCGTAAATTGAATATTACACGCTGTGGAGAACATCTTCCTTGTCAAGCTAGTAGCTGCATTCTTCCATTGATGATGATCGGTGGCTCTAAAGCTCACATGACTGCCAGATAATAAATGAGGACTGTCATTGAGCACGGACTGTTGTGGGCTGGATATTCTTCTCCATATTGTGCTCTGACCTCCGTGTGATGTATGGTTTACTTCAGGACGATTTCAAAAATACTGAGGGAAACAGACAAGGACTTTTAAAGAAAAAAAAAGAGCGGGAGAGAGAGAGAGAGCCCTCTAATTGGATCTCTCTCTCAGACCCTCTTCTGACCCTGTGAGGATGGACTTTAATGGATGTATTCATCATACGTAAAGGTACAACTCAGGGCCAAATTTACCTTTCTGTACAGACTGTAGAAGCAGCTATGGTGAAATGCCTTTTATCTTGGTTTTGGTGATGTTACATGGGGGGAGGGGGCTGAACTGGGAATCCAGAGAGCCAGCCTTTCCCATTCAAGCTCATCCAATTCATCTCCTTCCTACCACACCCATCTGGGTTGTATTTTTTCATACAAGGAGGCCCCACAATACAACCTTTTCAGATGTTAAAAATGTGACCCTTCTCCTTACATCACTGGTGGAAAAGCTGGTGGGATCCCAGCTCGTTGCATGGCTGAATGGAGAAAGGAATTGCAGACAGTTCTGGTTGGTATAACATCCTTGAACCTTCCCAGCCCAAGTCACGTGATGCAAGACCAAAGAGCCAATCCAGTCCCACAGAATCATAAAATCATAGAGTTGTACAGGAGCTCCTGGGTCATCTAGTCCAACCCCCTACACAATGCAGGAAATTCACAACTACATCCCCTCCACACACCCAGTGACCCCTGCTCCATGCCCAGAAGATGGCAAAAAACCTCCAGGATCCTTGGCTAAACTTGATCTAAGGATACCATATGTACTGGTTTTTCTTGGTCTAGGAAAGATGTCGCCACATTCTCCAGGCAACAGCCAAGACGCTCACCTGCTTCTTGGGCCTGAATTCCAACCAGGTAGGCATTGGTAACCAGGCTACCAGTTCTCCTGCTTTGAAGGAAACCACCTGCTGCCAGTCTTACTAATCCCACCACCACTTGCTGGACTAGCAGGGGGAAATGGTGGGATCGGGAGTCCTTGGCCTTGTGCTAACATCATGATGTCACTTCTGAGTTGTCTCATCATTGCATTATTACACTGAGCATGAGTCCTTTTCAGATTACACATACCAAAAGCCCACCAACCCTCTGTAACAGAAGCCACTGCTATCTGTGATTCACCTGATATGTGCGGTTCACGACGTTTTGTGAACAGGGGAAATGAACATTTTTACCATCTGTGTGCAACATCAGTATTGCATGAATAAGGTAAAGGTAAAAGTAGTCCCCTGTGCAAGCACCGAGTCATTACTGACCCACGGGGGAACATCACATCACGACGTTTTCTTGGCAGTCTTTTTACAGGGTGGTTTGCCATTGCCTTCCCCAGTCATCTGCACTTTACCCCCAGGAAACTGGGTACTCATTTTACTAAGCTCGGAAGGATGGAAGGCTGAGTCAACCTTGAGCCGGCTACCTGAACCCAGCTTCCGCCAGGTTCGAACTCAGGTCATGAGCAGAGCTTAGGCTGCAGTACTGCAGCTTACCACTCTGTGCCACGGGGCTCTTCATTGCATGAATGCAAATCCTGAAAAATCCAGCAGTCATTTGCACATACCAAAGCTGTGTGTGCATAGTAAGTACATGCATTGCCCCTGTCCATAGCCAGATCAGTTAAGTCTGAATGCAGAAAATAGAACAGTTGTGTCCCATTGATATGAGTGGGATAGTGTAATCCAGACTGGAACAAGGGTTCAGTGTAGCTGAGACTGGAACATGAATTTTAACACCTTTGGGAGTACTTATTGCAGAAAGTTTGCAAATCTATATTAACTTGTCTAGCCTCTCCTTCTCCCGTCTTCCGTGAAACCCTGCAGACACATGCCGAGCACATTTCTTTTTATCTTCCACAGAGCTTTGCCTGCAGGTCAGCGTGTCAGCCGTAGCTTTTCTCGGCTCTTCTCATGTTTCATCACTGCCGTTATTTAAACATCGGTTTTTGTATTTAATTTGACAATCTTTATGTAGCGGCTGGCATGGTAATTCAGCCTACTTGTCTTTCCCAGGACACTGGGAGATCTAACTAAGTCAGAATGTCTTCCTTTCGAGTCCAAGATTTCTATTTATTGCCTGGCTCACTCAGAAAGACAAGTTGAGTTATCATTCGGTACAAAGAACCCGAAAGGCATTTATATGCTTGAAGTACTGTATAACTGTCCTGTACAGCAGCACAGTGCATCAGGAAACGTGTTACTACGCAGACAAATCCCTCTGCCAAAAGAGCTATCAAGTCCCAATTGTTTCTGCAACAGAGAGCAAGGATCTGGGAAGCTTACTGCCCATCCTCCCCTCCTCGTGCCTAATAGCAAAGAAACGATTTAGGGCAGACGATTCCCCATGTCTGACAGTCTTACATACTCATAGTAACTGATAAGATCCATCCCAAGTCTGCAGCTGAAATCAACTCATTGTAGGGACTCGACAGATGAGAATATGACATAGGGCTCTGATGGTATCATTGAGAGCCAGTTTGGTGTAATGGTTAAGAGTGGCGGGACTCTAATCTGCAGAACTGGGTTTCATTCCCTGATCCTACGCTTGAAGCCAGCTGGGTGACCTTGGGTCAGTCACAGCTCTCTCAGAGCTCTCTCAGCCTCACCCACCTCACAGGGTGATTGTTGTGGGGATAATAATAACATATTTTGTAAACCGCTGAGTGGGCAATTCGTATCGGTATCAGTATCGGTATCGGTATCGGTATCGGTATCGGTATCGGTATCGGTATCGGTATCGGTATCGGTATCGGTATCGGTATCGGTATCGGTATCGGTATCGGTATCGGTATCGGTATCGACCTGTGTAAATTATAACTGCAATTGATGGCCAGAGCGGTAGGAAGATGAAAAGATGCTTTGGGAAGAAAAAGAAAGATATTCTGGAGGGCTGCAGGAGTGAACCCCAAGCCAAGCCAGCAGGGCCATTTTATCCATTACACATTATGGGCCCAGAGTCTCTCTACACAAGACATCTTACACGCTCAAGTGAAAAATCTTATACTTGTTCTCCCATTGTGAATACACATGGAGTCTCTCTACACAAGATATTTTACACAGGGATGCTCAAGTGACTTATTTTCTGTGTGGTCTTATATTCCCCTCTGCCACCTGCCAGCTGATAGTTTAAAGGGACCTGCCCTTAAAGGGGCAGTTTAAATGTCCATTTGGCTATTTAAACTGCCCCTCTAATACGACCCAATGAACCACTATAAAGTTCGTGGAAGTTCCGTGAAAAGAGCTTTCACGAACCCTGGTTCACGAACCACGAACCAGCCTGTTTCGTGGGGTTTTTTTGGGTTTTAATTAGGTTCGTGCCCTTCTCTACTCTGCACCAGATTATGTAGAGGCCTGCTGAAGGGGAGAAGATGAATGGGATAAAATTCCAGGGACCCTTGACACCCTGTTGACCCATGGAGTTGGGCAAGTCATATGATGTTTTCATGTGATGTTTGGGATGGATTTGGGTAGTATGAGGAAAGGCCACAGGGAATCTTTGTTGGGGAGGGAGTTGCGGCTGCTTTTTCTAAAGCTCTATCTCTATCCATTCACTTTAACCATGAAATAACAAACAGTTTCCAGGGCTGGCTACAGTCAGCAGTTCTGGCCATGCTCAGCCCAGACTTTTAGTAATGTTTAACCATAGGAAGTGTGGTGCGCTAGTCTCTCGTAGTGTCAGAATTTATGCCGAAAGGCTGGCTAACATTGACTGTTTAAGAAAATGGGTTTCATTCCAAGGACTGGGGCATGGTCTTTGGAATGTTTTGAAAAGACAGGAGAGAGAGAGATTACTTCAAGTAGATGTTTCCTTTACTCCTCAACATTCAGCTCCTATTTGTGAATTGTAATCCGTAGCCAGAAAACGGCACTTAGTTGGCTGTCGTTCTTCTCCACGGGAGATGCTTGCAGAGGGCTGCTTCCACAGTCAGAAAGTGTGGCGAGCATTTTTTTTTAAGTTTGACATTTACAGGCCAAGAGCCTGGCCCTCCATAGCAAAGGTCATTGTTGTGTAAACAGATATTAATGGTTAGCTGGGTAATGGGTACATAAACAGGTCACATTAATAATTAACACAAGCGGGAAAGCTGGCTGTCTGGACAAAGCTTGTGGAAATAATGACAGAGGCCCTTTTTTTTTTGGAAAGGGCACAGACTACGATTAAAAAGTCTCCTCAGGAATCAACTGGAAGATGGGGCTGGCTTCGAGGAGGCAGTTTCTCATGCTTCTTTGCTGGCAGAGTCATTTGGAAATCTGGGAAGCTGGAAGTCCTTGAATCTGTGAAGGAAATCAGATGCACACGTCAGCCCCTGACTCTTGCCACGGCCCCATGATATCATCTTCTTGGCACACTTGATCAAAATGAAACATTGGTAGAAAGGGGTTTACCACCAGAGGGGGGGGGGTGACCTTTTTAATCCCTGCATGGGTGAAAAGTGTATGTAAACCAGGATTAAGAGTAGATTTGTGCACAATAGACATTCTGAATATTTAAACTGCAATCCTAGGCAGAGTTAACCCAGTCTAAATACACAGAAATCAATGGACTTAGACTGGAATAACTCTACATAGAATTGCACGTTGTCTGAGAAATATTCAGACATATATGTTTAGTCCTGCAGTGGGTCTGGATCTGGAATAGGTAGATGGAAAGAAGGAGGTCAGGAAGAAATTGTGCCCCTGCGCCACTACTGAACCATAGCCCACAGAGGAAATTTCTAGGAAGTGAGCAACTTGGCAAGGGCGTCTCTGTTAGGTCAGAGTGAGTCAGGTGACATTGCCTGACTAGAGAGGCACAAATGAGCTTTTTTTTGTTTCTTTATATTTCCATGTTTTGTCATTGTGAACCATTGTCTCCCCTATTTTTGCTGTTTTCTACTAATGATTTATTTCCTTTACACCAAGTTACGTAATCATGACATCTGTTCCTGTTGCCAGGCCAAGCCTGGTAACTGCAGAAAGTGGGGGCATGAGTGACGTGATGCGGGTACATCAAAGACAAAAGGACACAGAATGATCTCTAGCGCTACCTTTTGTCACTCATGTCATCAATGCCACTGTTTTTATTTTTCTCCCAGCGCTTAGGGTTGCCAGCCTCCAGGTGGTGGCTGAAGGTCTCCCGGAATTACAACTAAACGGTGGGCAAAGCACCCTGCCCATGGGAAGCGTTTCAGCCTAACCTACCTCGCTGGGTTGTGGTGAGGATAAAATATAGGAGAGAAGGATAATGTAAGCCTCTTTAGGTCCCCATTGGGATGAAAGGCTGGGTATAAATGAAATCAATCAATCAATATATACACTTCTCTGGTGGTACTGAATGTATAATACCCTGATTTCAGAGAGATATTTAGGCCAAAAAGGAAATCGCCGTTGAATGGGCATTAAGAATGCCTATTAAAACCAAGAGCGGAACATGCAAAGGGAGAGAGAGAGAGATGTTTTTGCAACTCCCTTTAAAAGCTTTCTCCCCCCCACCCCTGCCTCTCAAAATAGGTCTGTTATTACTGGTTCTTAATGCACAGGGCTAGTGTTCTTGAATAAATCTTTAAGTAATTCAAGAAATCAAGGCTCTTCAGTAAATAGTTGAAATTAAAGAGGGAGTCAGAGTCATCTGTTTTCCATTAGGATGATAAAATAGTTCACTTGAAACCTTTTACAAGACGCTTTGTTACGGGGAGGTGTCTGCGCATCTCACTCCATCACTAGCCGGTTGACACAAACATAAAAAGTCTTCAAAAGGCAGGCTGGGCCTCTTAATCAAAAACTAATTGTAATAGATATTGGGGAGTGTTAACACAGTGACCGCTGGGTTGTATGTCTGGTACGTAAGCAGGAGTGAACATTAAACACAACCCTGGGTTGATAGGGCTTATCACCATCTCCGAGTTAAGTGCTAAGCACTGTGGGCCGGTATCTCCAAAAGATTGCTTTGTACCACTTTGGGAGTTAATTGCACCCTCGGACTCACCTTCCCGAACAAAATTTATGATATTGTCAGGAACGGGGAAAGGCATTGAAGATACTAGTCCGGGCGCCCCAGAGTTCACCGAAACTACAGAGGGCTCAGACAAGGGGAGAAAAGGAAAAGACTCGAGGGTATTCACTTTGTCACAGAAATGAAGTGGCTTTCAAACTCTCTGCCAGGATGGAATCCTTCACAAGTCAACGGCTCTGCCAAAGAATCCTTGCTATGAGAACCTCCCCACACACATCAGAGAGGATCCTGGGGTATATATTCTAGGCTGCATTCTCAAGCCGATATCATGATCTGCCGTGCCTTGTTTAAATTGTGGTTTATGTGCCAGATGTAAGAAACCCCTTTGGGTTTCTGAGTAAGTCCTAATTTAACCCTTTCTTGTTGCTCTACTCCTCCCAAATGGAGAAAATAGAGGCCATTTCCACATGGCTTACCTTGTTCCAGAAAACAGCGAAATCTCACGCGAAATCTCACAAGAAGATGCTGTTATCACACGAAATTGCATGAGAAGATGCTGTTATCATGCAAGAAGACGCTGTCTTTTCGTGCAAGATTTTCGTGTGTGTCTTTTCGTGCGAGAATTTGCTGTTTTCCAGAACAAGGTAAGCCGTGTGGAAACAGCCAGGGTTGATAGACCTCCTGCAATTGCAACTGATCCCCAGACTACAAAGATCAGTTCTCCTGGAGAAAATGGCCGCTTTCTAGAATGAACCCTATAACTCCCTCCCCAGGCAGCGCCCTCAAACTCTCCAGGTATTTCTCAGCCTGATATTGGCTATCCTAATCTTCTGTACTGCTGGTCTCCATGACCAAGCGGCTATGAATGCACTACTTGGGTGTGGTTTGTGAGTTCAGATATCAAAATAAACCACATATCCTAAATAAATGCATTAAATAACAATCAGATGGCCATTCAAATGCAGCACTAGCCAAGCCAGTCGGTCCTTGGTGTTGCCCTTCACAAATGAGAGGTGGCAGGAAGTTTCATAGTGACCATATGGTTTTCAACAATGGAGATCAACAGAGAGATGCCCGGGTCTCCTCACATGAAGCAGCCTTACACTGAACCAGACCCTTGGTCCATCAAGGTTAGTCTTGTCTACTCATACTGGCAGCTGCTCTCCAGGGTTTTAGGTGAGCGTCTTCCACACCATCTTCCACATCGTTTACAGTGAAGCCTCCCGCCATTAGCATTCCACACCCTGGGAAACTCTTACAGGATGACTCAGCTCAACCCCACCCCTCCTGAGTAGATATAAATGACCTGCCAACATCTTTTCCACACTGTGACACTGAGAGATCTCTGTCTTTTGGTGCTACACCTCTGAAGATGCCAGCCACAGCTGCTGGCGAAACGTCAGGAACTACAATGCCAAGACCACGGCAATACAGCCCGGAAAACCCACAACAACCATCGTTCTCCGGCCGTGAAAGCCTTTGACAATACATCGTCTTCCACATCATCTACTATTTGGACCTTTTTATCTGGAGATGTCAGGGATTGAACCTGGGACCTTCTGCATGCCAAGCGGTTGCTCTTCCACTGGGCCACAGCTCCTTGCCTTGCCACCAGCTGACTCAAGCAGCTATGCATTAGTTGTGACCGCCTTTGGTAGCCCTGGGATGTAGAAGGGAGTCAGAAGTAAGGAGGAGCTGCCGTCCTTCCCCCTGTGCCTTGGAAGCAACTATATCAACAATCCTTATGGGACCTTATTTAAAATATTTATACCTCATCTTCTCAGACTCAAAGCAATTAATACAGCCCCCCCACACAAAAAGCTGCAAAGACACCACACCATCATCCAGACACAAGTTTAAACAATCCACAATTAATATGCACATTTTTTAAAAAATACAGACTGTTAAAAACATAAGCAGCCTGTGGTGGTTAGAATGTGGGGCTCGGATCTGGGAGACTGAGGGCCAAGCTACACATGACGAAGACACTTGCCTGGCAAGTGGATTGAGTGGAGGGCAAGTGAACAGGGAGAAATACACTTGCTGTTCAAGTGTCATTCATCATGTGTAGCTTGGCCCTCAGGTTCTGTTCCCTGCTCTACTATCGAAGTTTGCTGGGTGACCTTAGGCCAGCTGCACACTCTCAGCCTCACCTATTTTATAACATTATGGTGAGTATACAATTGATAAGGGGAGCATGTTGTAAGCCACTTTGGGTTCCCACTGGGGACAAGCAGGATATAAATGAAGTTGTTTTTAAAAAGTTCAACTTCCTCCAAAAGTCGTTTGGAATAAAACCATCTTAAAACTTCCGCAAAGCGGCATGGAAAGGGGCATTTAAACCCGCGGATCAGCTGAATTAACAACACCTGGAGGTTGGCAACCCTAGGGAGTATCTGGGCCCCACCTGGAGATTGGCAGCCCTAAGAAATGAAAATCTGGCTTATAGGCCAGAGAGGGAGGGATAAATGTGGTTCAACCTTGCCTTTATTCTGTTACTTCTTGCAGGTAATGAATCAGAAAGATTAACCTCAGGTGGCTGTAACCCCCATAGTTCAAGGCCTCCTTCGTTTCACCCATCTAAACAACATGTCGTTATGCCTCTCAAACATGGTGGTACAATCTCTCTCCATACCCTTTGACTGGTTTTACTCCTGTTTCAAACAATATAATTAAAAAGGGATTCCTTGAAATAGAGAAACCGCCCTCCCTTCACATTTACTCTGGAATGCTGCCACTATCAAATGTTAGCTAGTCTGTAATACCAGATTATGATCTCTGAATGGGGTTGTATTTGGGAGGGGGACCCTCTTCTCCTATACAAGAACACTTGGAAAAGGGGGCCACTCAATCTTTTCTTGCTGTATTTATCGAAAACCCATAATTATCTTTAATGTCCAGAAAGAGTCTGTGAGAGCAGCCGTGTGGGGAAGGAACGCAAGGCCACAATTTTGCACCCTTAAATGGCTACTGGCAAGAAGGACGGCCCTTCCCCACCCCCCACTCCTATTAGTTTACTGTATAAATGGGAAGACTCTATATAGTTTGAAATTTAATTAAAGTAATTGACTGGATTGCATTTTGCCGTCGTTACTGTCATTAGTCGCCCTGACCCTTCTGTGAAAAGGAAGTGCTTCAGATTCTTTCTAAAGGGAATATTACGAGCATTAACTTCTTTGGCAAATGCTACCAACAGATTAAAATTCATTTTAAGCATTTTAAGGGAGACAGGAAGACCTGGTGGGCTGCCGAGAAGCACGGCACTTGCACACGCTGGATTACCTGTTATGGAAAGTGCTGTGCCAAGTTGGGCTCCGGGGTCCCTGCTGTGGACTTCAGTGTCTGGAACTTCTCAATTTAAGAAAAAAAAGACTTTGATGTTAAAGTTCCAGGTGTCCCCAACAGCTGCTGTCTCATCAAAGACAAGGCAGCAGTGGCCATTTTCCAGATGTATGCAAATGTATAATATTTGAAGTCTGACCAGAAGGGAATGCTTTGTGTATCTATACCTTCATGTGCTAATGCTAGGGTTGCCAGCCTCCAGGTGGTGGCTGGAGATCCCCAGGCCACAGAGATCAGTTTCCCTAGAAAAAATGGCTGCTATGGATGCTGGACTCTATGGAATTATACCCTATGGAGACCCCTCCCCTCTCCAGGCTACACTGCCTCAAGTTTCCAGGAATTTCTCAACTTGGAGCTGGCAACCCAAGCTAATGTCTGCAGATACAATAATTCACTCACTGCCTAGAAACACGAAATAGCACAGGATCTGGCAAAGAGGAGCCTGGATCATACCACATCAGGTTGTAAGCTGGGGACTGCATGACTCAATGTTTCCCCCTCCCGCATATAAAAATCCCGTGAACATAGAAATCTAGTTGTTGGGGACGAGCCAAAGAGCCTCACTGGACATTTTGTTTTCCTATGTGGAGTGATTTTTTTAAGGCTCAAATATGTAACAGCCCACCCAAATGCCAGCCCCACATCCATGGACAGCTTGAAGGGTTACAGTCCGAGAACATAATTAGGGATGTCAGCTCCAAGTTGGGAAATTACTGGAGAATTTATGGGTGGAGCCTGGAGAGGGCGGGGTTTGTGAAAGGAAAGGGCCTCAGCAGGGTATACTGCCATACAATCCACCCTCCAAAGCAGCCATTTTCCCCAGGGGAACTAATCTCTGTGGCCTAGAGGTCAGTTGCAATTCCAGGAAATCTCCAGCCACTACCTGGAGTTTGGCAACCCTAAAATACTGCTAACGGGTAAGGTGGATTCAGGGCCGGCCTGCCCATTGAGGCCGGCCCTGCAGCCGCCTCAGGGTGCTAAGGCGCCAGAGGAGCACCGGCCCGGGGGCAGGGGCACGTGCCACAGAACTGCTGCTGTCGCCGCTGGCCAGGAGTGTGTGCTGGTGACAGCAGTGTGGGGTAGCTAAGCGGGCAGCCTCCTGTTCAGTTGCTCTGTGGGCCAGGTGCAGCTGGTGGCCAGGGCGGCCGGCTGTGCCTGGCCCACAGAGCAACTGAATGGGAGGGCTGGAAGGCCCCACACACACATGCACCAGCCCTGCGTAATGATGTCACACGCAGTGACGTCATCACGCAATCTGGTGTGCACGCACTTGCGTGCACACGTGCACACAGAGGCAGCCGTTAAGCTGCCTCAGGTGCCAGCAATGCTGGAGCAGGTCCTGGGTGGATTCATATATGGATTCATATTATTCCTCCTCCTAGGTTGCCCAGTTCAAAGAGTGGACCTTCTTGTCTCAAGTTGATAAAAGCTGGGCGAGTAGCAAAAGCTAGACCCGTGAGAACCAGTGTGGTGTAGAGGTTAGACACGGGCTCAAATCTCCACTCAACCATCAAATGCACTGTGGAGAGCCAGCATAATGCAGAGGTTAGAGTGTTGAACTATGACCAAGGAAACCTAGGTTCAAACCCCTGGTTGCCATGTTGCTTGCTGGGTGACCTTGGGTAAGCTAATGCTTCTCAGCCTTGCCTACTTCGCAGGGCTGCTGTGAGATTGAAACGGAAGTACCATGTGTTCTCTCCTGGAGGAAGGTTAGGATTACAATGAGATAAATGAATAGCTCCCAGGCATTTATGGGAACTTGCCAGCCTCTTATCCACACACAGTGCTTTTTTTCACATCGTAGATTCATAATGGCTTACAATCAGTTTAAAATAAGACAACAAAATCTGCTATATAGTAAAGAGTCCAGCAGCATCTTTAAGACTAACCAACTTTATCGTCGCATAAGCTTTTGAGAACCTCTTTGTCAGATCTGATGAAGAGAGCTGTGGTTCTCAAAAGCTTATGCGATGATAAAGTTGGTTAGTCTTAAAGGAGCTACTGAACTCTTACTATTTTGCAACTACAGACTAGCACGCCTAACTCCTCTGGACCTATGACCACAGAAAGCACTCTGCTATAGATCCAGAGGAGTTAGCCGTGTTAGTCTGTAGTAGCAAAATCAAAAAGAGTCCAGTAGCACCTTTAAGACTAACCAATTTTATTGTAGCATAAGCTTTCGAGAATCAAGTTCTCTTCGTCAGATGCCTGATCTGATGAAGAGAACTTGATTCTCGAAAGCTTATGCTACAATAAAATTGGTTAGTCTTAAAGGTGCTACTGAACTCTTTTTGATTTCACTCTGCTATAGAAACTCATGGACTGACCTTGGGCCAGTCACTCTGTCTCTTAGCCCAAGGAGGGGACTCAATGCCTGGAAGACGAGTAAAGATGACTAGTTACCTGCATTTGATTTGGCAATTCACAAGAGAGACGGCATAGAGTTATGGTTAAATGTTGGTCTAATACCTGGGAGACCCAGGTTTGATTCCCCATTCTGTCACGGAAGCTTTCTGAGTGACTTTTGGTGCTAGACACACATTCCCAGCCTCACCTACCTCACAAGGTTGTTGTGAGGATAAAATGGAGAAGATGGGAATAATGTGAGTAATTCTGGGTGCCTGTTGGGGAAACAGAAATAAATAAATAATACACAGTCCTCAACCGTCAAAGACTGATGGCCAACCAGCCATTTTAGAGCATGTATTTCAGTTTTGCCACTTGCATCCATAGCAGATGGCTCTATTTCTTTGCATTTCCTTTTGACAATGGCCCGATGAAAGTATGTAATTGTATAACCAGGGTGGGCCACGACCGTGTACAAAGAATCTGGTTCACAGGTGTTCTTCCTTGCGCTACTTGTATACCCACAACAAACAATTTCGGGCCGGCATTTGATACCCTAAGTTTTATCAGCCGCACACCTGTCTGAAGTAGAGGAAAGGAGCGAGAAAGGGAGGGAGCAGAGCAGACCCAACCTTTTCATTATATTCTCCAAGGTGCATGCAGGGCTTGTGTAGAATTACATCGTCTTCCATGAGGTAATGGAAGCTCTTGAACTGATTTTTGTTTTTCCTCTTTGGGACAGATGTTTTTTTCCTCACTGTGTTAAGGAATTTTACAAAGAAGCGTAGAGATGAGAAAGGATTCTGGGGAAAAAAGACTTAAAGCTGAGACAGCGGGTGAAGAGGGTTAAAAATCTCCCAGCCTCTTTCTCTTGTAATATAGCTAGATTATGCACCTAGCAAAACATGATCTCCATGTCTACGGGACTGTGTGGAATACCTTTCTCTTGGACCACAGTACTTTTTTAAAAAATCTAAAATGTACCATATAATTTGTTTTTTTTTTAAGTTTTCTTCCAAGAAATAGATCAGCTTGACTGTTGCATTAGACTTGTAGGGTAGCCATGTTGGTATACAAGAAAATTTTCTTACGGATATAGTGACAGCCACAAGTACAGGGGGGTTCCAGGGGGATTAGACAGATTCATGGAAGAGAGGTCCATTACTAATGGAGATGCTAAAGAGAACTTCCACATCCCAAGGCAGTAAACCTCTGAATATCAGTGCTAGAAGGAGATGTTGTCCCCTATGCCCCGTTTGTTGGCCTATCAGGGCAACTGGTTGGCCACTGCGCAAGACAAGATGCTGGAATAGATGGACCGCTAGTCCGATCTTATGCTCACGTCTCACCTTGCCCGCGAATGCTCTTGATGGTCTTAGACGTGGCAGCAGCTTTGAACTTGAGACCCCTGCTGCAAGAGTATTATTGATTTACAACATTTATTTATCACCTTTAACCATAGTTCACAGGGTGGCTTACGATTCAGAAGAGAATGCGTACAGAACAGTAACATGAATTAGAAGTTGTACAATCATGAATCAGAAATCAAAAACTCAGAAATGCAGTTAACTACGGCCATTAACAAAAGAGCTCCTTCAAACCCAAACTGCTTTCAAATAAGGGTTTGTTCGAAACCCGGGTAGAATAATACTGACCTATCTCACAAGTAAAGAATATTGAGAATATATATACGAAGTGTGTTCAACTCTGAAAAAGTGTTGCGGAGATACTAAATATTATTACTAAGTGATGGTGGAGAGTGTCCTCAAGTCATAGCTGACTTATGGCAACCCCTGGTGGAGTCCTCTGCAACCCTGTTTTTTGTTGGAGGTCTCCCATCCAAGTACTAACCCAGACCAACCCTACTTAGCTTCTGAGATCTCCCATCCAAGTGCCATCTCTGACGAGATCAGGCTCACCTGGGCTATCCAGGTCAGGGCTCTAAATCAAATCCTGCCCTCAAGTCATAGCTGACTTATACTAACCCCTGGTGGGGTTTTCATGGCAAGAGACTAACAGGTGAATTTAGGCCACATAAAAATTCCTCAGATCAAGTTGCCAACCTCCAGGTGGTGGCTGACGATCTCCCAGAACTGCAACTGATCTTCAGGCGATAGAGGTCAGTTCCCCTGGGAAAATGGCTGTTTTAGAAAGTGGATTCTATAGCATGACACCTCTCTGAGGATTCTCCCCCCCCCAAACTCTGCCCTCTTGAGGACCCCCCCCCCCCCCCAATTTCCAGGAATTTCCCAACCAGGAGCTGGCTCTTTCAGCTCTTGAAAATGTGCCGGCGGAATAAGGTTGCCTAGTCTAGGCTGGGAAATTCTGGGGGATTTTGGAGGTGGAGCCTGGAGAGGGTGGGGTTTGGGCAGGGGAGGGGCCTTGGTGGGGTATAATGCCATACCCTTCAGAGCTGCCATTTTCTCCAGGGCAACTGGTCTCTGTTGCCTGGAGATCAGTTGTAATTCCAGGAGATCTCCATTCACCACCTGGAGACTGTCAGCCCTACAAGGGGAGCAAGAGTGCCTGGTCCCACATGCGCTATAGGCCTTGTGGCATTTTAAACCGCCCAAATTCAGCTGCAAAGTGCCAGTGGCATCCATGGGTCAGACCCATGAACACCGTAAAATCTAGTTCTGATCTTAGCTTCACTTTGTGATATAGACCTGGTCTAAAAATAGACACACACACACACACCCCAATAGTAGCATTTTCACTCATAATCATATGTCAGTGTGTAAATTCACAGTATTTTAAAATCTGTGACATCCTGTCATTGTTTTGTTTGATTCTGTGACACTCCCACTGAATAAATAAAACTTGAAATATGTAGTATAAAACAAAACAAGACATATTTAACAGCCTTCATATTTAATGTAATTAGGATCAATAACGTTCATGTAGCATTGCAGATGACGTTGCTTTAAAAATCATTTCAGTGTGACATGTGGATTTGCTTATTTAAATCTCTTTTGTATTTGGTTGTAGGGTTGAGAACGCCCAGGGGAAAAAATGTACTATGTGGCATACAAATTTCGTTTTTAAAAAAGTGCATTAAAATTAATTTTGTTCAGCTAATTTTTTGAGAACGACACAGCACTCCTTGTGACCTATTGAGAACTCATAATACTGGCACTGACATGCATTTGAGTAGACGATTTCTCCTTCACCCCCAAACGCATGGAAGAATCCCACCTCCGTTCAAAAATTCCATTTACAATTCTTAAGAAAGCCTCCCCAAATTGGCTGGCAGCTTTGCTGTTCCAGCAAAACAGAGCTGTCAGAGGAGGTCATGATAGATAGCTCCGTTGTGACCCTTTTAGAAAGTATATGTTCGTATTACATTCCGAGAACCTTTCTGATCAATAGTCAACTCAAATATTATTTTTTTTTAAGAGAGAGCGGTCTGGGGAATTATTACAAAAGAGGGTAAAGAAGTTTCAATAGCCTTCCGGAACATCAAGGGACGGCATCTCTTGAGCAGCGTCGGCAACCAGTGATCTGGTGTGTGATGTTTGCTTTATTTAAAATAGGTGGTATGGGGTTTTTCCCCTTTATAAAAAATAAGTACTTAACAATCCCTTCTCATTACAGGGAGCAGAGAGACTGGGAAATAGGCAGCATGCAGTACTTGCCATATTGCTCTTTACTTTTTTCCCGCCGTGCAAGATGCCAGCTTGTTCCTTCAAATTAAGACAATATGCTTATAGGGAAGGGCCTTATTGGCCATCCATCTTCCTTTTTTGTAATCTGGCTCCCATCAAGCTGAAATGAAGCCATTTCTTCTGACTGTGCCTGATTAAACACAGAGAAAACCTAGATCTCTAAGGAGGCTGTAATGATTCTCTGCAGACGTAATGTCAGTCCCGCACCTGCAGCTTTCAAGCGTTTGCCGTTTCCATCGTAAAAAGAAGCATCTGTTACAGAGAAGTGTTATCTTTTTTTATCATTGATGGTTATCTTTCGGTTTGAATACACCTACTCCATTTGGGATAAATTACAGGCCATTGCAAAGGTAATGAATGGGCGCTCCGGAAGCGCTCCGGTTATTGGGGGTTGGGGTGAGAAGGGCAAAACGCCTTTGACCGGCATGTTATTTATACCAGCGAAAGTTGGCGGCCTGCAGGAAACCCTTTTTCAACTGTGAAATACCAACGCAGTTCAGTGATGGAAGGAGGCCAGCGGAGTTCAGTCTCTTTGTGCTTTCTGAGAATGAGGAAATGCTGGTGTTCCTTTAGCCCACATTTTAAAATGTATAAAAACCGGACTTTATTGGGCCATGGATGTTTGAGATCGACAGCCTACTAAAGAGATAGGTCTGAAGACACGAGTTGCAAATCTGGACTTGCCAGGCCTCCCAATTATGGCAGGAGGCCTTCCACTGGCAAGCCCTGTTGCCCTCCGCTGCTTTGAGCAGCAGTGGGAGAATTTTTAAAAAAATAGCAGCATCGCTGATGTTGCCATGTCAGTACCAAGTAAAACATGAAGTAACATAAGGTAGCTCTAGGAATCACCAGAAACTCTCTGGTTTTATCATAGAGTTTCTGGCAATTCCTAGGCCTACCATTTGTTGCATTCAGGTTTTACCCAGAAGTAGTGTAGTAACATCAGAGATTTCACAAATGTTACACTCCTCCTCATCCCCAACCCTAGTTCTCTTGCCTGTGACAGGTTCAGCCTGGCAGCCCTAACATTTCTTACTTTACCTTGCAAAGTCCCATCCCAATCTGTCCCAGTAACATTAGTACTGGGGAGGGGGATAACATGAAACTCATGGACAGACAAGGTAACACCCTGTCTGCAACAATGTTGCTGAAGGAACCTCATAATTCTTCCTCAAAAGCGTAAGGAACTCTTGGGCGCCACCTTCTCTGGTAGTGTCATCTGAGGTGAGCTTGAAAAGCAAGGGGAAAGGTCAGGTTATTTTTTAACCCTTTTTAAAACACCTTTACACCTCTGGCAAATAGATCATATTTTGGACAAGGTTCTGTCTTCAGGAATGGCCTGAACCACAAGGCTTTGGTTCTGAATCCACCCCCAAACCGCAGAGCTAGGTGCTTTGGCCTATGCTGAATGCTTCCTCTAGGGCCTGCCCAGTATTTTGTTATTTTAACAGCTGGTAAGCTGAGCCAGTACTGCGACCAAAAGGGAGAACCTTGAGCTCCTTGGAAGAAGGCCAGAACGCAAGTGAAACAGGAATAGATGCGTGTGGGGTTTTTTTATGTCGGGTCATTGGATCATGTCATCTAATCTACCCTTGACGTGCAACAACTCTTTCAGATCTCAGGAAGAAGTCTTTTCCATCCCCACCACCTGGGATTTTTTAACTGGAAATGGCAGCGCTCGAACCTGGCCTTTTCTGTAAGCCCTACCTGTGAAGTGTGTTTGGCCACCTGGAGAGTCCATGCCCAGGCAGAGACCAAAGCTTTTATGAGGGATGCCGCAAACGTCGTAGCACACATGTTTGATGGTCGTATGTACCATATCTGACTGTGGGGATTGAATGTGAGCCAATCGCTATATCTGTTTTGTTCAGCACTCAATGCCTCAGAACCTGCCTAACAAGTTTGCACGAGGATTTCGGCAAAACGGCACATTCATGAAAATGCTGCCAGTCCAGATTGGCAGCCATTAACATCCCAAAGTACAACTTACATGAACACACACCAGTAGGATTTTTTTTTTAAAAAATGGCTGATTTATATGGTTTGTGACTAGGGTGGCCAGGTCCCTTGAGTCCCCCAGTGGGGGACTGGGAACCTGTCACTCACCCTCCACGATCTTCATCGTTGCTTGTTGTGCACATGTGTGCATGCTCCCAGCACGTGTGAGGATGTCACTTCCAGGAAGTGACATCATCACGCAGGTCAAAGGGTGGCCTGGCGTGCCCTTCCATGCTCATCACCCCACCACAGGCCCAATTTAGCCCAAATTGGGCCTGTTGCAGTGTGCAGGAGCGCGCTGCACCACCCGGGGGTTCACCGTGCTGCTGGGGGCACCCCAGGGAAGCGCCCCCCCTGCTGGCCAGGTAAGTGGGGTCGGGGGGAGGAAATGGGAGCAGGGGATCCCCCGCCCCGGGGCGGGGGAATTGTAGCCCTATTTGTGACTGATTTAACTATTTTTCTCCCTCAGAGTTGTGGCGGGAGAAAAATAAAACAAAAAGTCTGGCAGTGGGAAGCTTTAGGAATTGCTGGAAACTCTGTAGTAAAACCATAGAGTTACCAGCAATTCCTAATGCTACCCACTACCAACATTTTGATAAAACCATAGAGTTTCTTTTGATTCCTATAGCTACCTGTTGTCACTTCCAGATTGTACCTGGAAGTGGTGACATTGGTGCTGGCATCACATGCCCCCATGTCCCCACCCTTCACCTTATGGGTTGCTCAGCAACTCTACTTTAACTTCATGTTCTCTGTCATTACAGAAATTCTTTTGAGGATATCCCCTACTCGTGAAATATCTACCACATATCCCTCTCTAGAACAATACTTCAATTTCTGGTTGACCGATTTTTGACGCAGAGTAACCTCCTTGGATAAACTTGGAGCACTGTCTCCTTTGATTATTTTCTTGACCATTTCTATGTCAAGAGCAGGGCTTTTTTTCAGCTGGAACGCGGTGGAACGGAGTTCTGGAACCTCTTGAAAATGGTCACATGGCTGGTGGCCCAGCCCCCTGATCTCCAGACTGAGGGGAGTTTATATTGCCCTCCGTGCCATGCAGTGCGGAGGGCAATCTAAACTCCCCTCTGTCTGGAGATCAGGGAGCAGAGCCAGCAGCCATGTGACCATTTTCTCTGAGGGCAACCCACTGAGTTCCACCACCTCTTTTCCAGGAAAAAAAGCTCTGGTCAAGAGTGTTGTTGTTCAAACTCTTCCCGTAACTGAAGTGTTGGGGCCTTGCTTAGACCATTCATAGATTTAAGTTAGGTGGGCTTCCGCAGAGCTTTTAGCGTTACTGCGCAGTAGTGCCCAAAAATGGCCTACTAAAAATGAAATATCAGGAACAGATCCTGGCCATCGTCCTTTCTGAACGTCAATAGCATAAATGCCTGAGAAATGTTGTGCTATCAGTCGAGAAGCGAGAGCCACACCACAAAAATTGATCTTTCATCATAATATCTGTTCGCCGCATCAACAGAAATGCATTTGGACAATACATCATCAAGGTTATTGATTTTCTTCCATTTAAAGGCCTTTACACCAACGACCGCACAGTGAACAAAAGTTCTTCTGAACTATCACATGTGGGATGGTCGATTACATGCATTACTACACGGAGTGGATGGAACACAATAAGTCATGTGAGGGTTTGATCTCTGAGCATTCGCGTCAGTTTGTATATAAAATTTATCTTCGGTTGTGGCTTCTGTCTGTGGTCTTCAGTGGTACCGAGACAACAATGTCAGTGTGGGGATTTTAAGCCTCGGCTGCCATAGCAGAGGTTACTTCACCCTTTCAAAACTGTCACCAACAGCCTCAGGATCTTTAGTTAGAGCTGCAATGTCTCCACGCAGTACCACAGCCCAACTCTTCTTGCACCAAGAAAGCTGATAATTGCCCAGGCTTCTCTGGGGCTTCTGGCTTCTCCCTCCTGCCGTTAGACATGGGTTCTCTGTCAGGTGGTCGGTTACTGCCTGCCACTCCACAGTAGGCTAAAGAGATGGAATGGGAATCTAAAATCAGGATTAAACAAATCAGAAGTTTAGACATCAGATGGCTTTGGGACTTGGCCAGTTGGCAATCAATGTTGCAAATTAATTTGGGAAATGACATGGAAAGCAGGCCTCAACACATCCCTGGTGATTGTCAAGTGTGTGGATTTCAAAGACAGGAACAGATGTTTGAATCCATTCTTGTCCTGTTCATTTGGGTAAAAATTTATTCTGAACATGGACTGCACAAACCCTTCACTTCCCTAAGCACACTGGTGTTAGACAAACTATCAACTTCAGATTGTTCTTTTCACAGTACTTTGCTCCATGTGACAGAAGTTGCCTCATAAACATGCAGCAACCTACAACAATATCCACGAAACAATCATCAAGCTAGAAGCAGACTGTAAAAATAGCTTTTAAAAAGATAGAACCGTTCACTTAAGAAGAAATATTTTGATATGGCGCCTTAAGGACGGTGAAGTAGACACTTGGGTCAGACTTAAGGGGGAGAAGCGATCCCAAAGAAAGATGTTACCACAGAAAAAGCTCTATTTCTGTTTGCCACTCACCTCATCTCTGTAGACAGAGGCATGGACAACAGACTTCAGGAAAAAAGATCTTAACTGGCAGGTGCATCTCTTGACTGGAGTGCTGCGCTGCACAGTGCTCTACATAGGGCTGCCCTTGAAGACAGCTTGCAGGCTACAGCTGGTCCAGAATGTGACAGCCCAACTATTATTAGGGACGAGCCACAGCAAATATATGTTGGCCGCTTTAAAGCAACTATGTTTGTTGCCTGTCTGTTTCTGGACTCAGTTCAAGGTGCTTTAAAGCACTTCATGACCTGTGACCCACATATTTGAATGGCCATCTCCTCTCATATGTCCTGGTGTACCAGCTACAATCCTCAAGCAGCCATTTGTTGGCTGTATCACCACTTAGGGTGGCTAGTTTGTTATTGACCAGAGCCCAGGACTTTTCGATCATGGACCTTGCCCTGTGGGATGGGCTCCCTTAAGACATGAAGGAAGCCTTCGTTTTGGAGATCTTTAGGAGGTACTGGGAAGATTGCTTATTTGTTAGGGTGTTTGAGGAAAAACACCACCATAACTATCTAACTGCTTATACTTTTTACTGTCAGTTCAAATATCTCAACCCAAGTCGTTAGAATCTATAGCCTATGAATTTCAGAACTCACTTATCTTTGGAGACTTTCAGGAATTCCATTGCACGTCTCTTGTAAGGTGTAAAGCCGCACACTTTCAGGATCATGTTCTGAACAAATTTGCTCTGTTTGGTCAGGTGCCCATGGCAGTGACACTGGCATGGAGTTACCGCATTCTTGGTCATTTTGTGGCCTTTGTTGAGGCCAATGGCCATTGGGTAGTGGATTGCTATAGCTGCCATGGTTACGCAATGGAGGTTGTGCCGGAAGAGCTCTCCTCTCTTAAAAGATGCCTGCCTCAAACACCTTGCTCTGATGGAAAGAAAAACACCACCATAACTATCTAACTGCTTATATATTTTTACCGTGGGTTCAAATATTTCAACCCACATCATTAGAATCTATAGCCACTTATCAGTCTCTTCACCATGTGCAAGTCATACAATGCCCCTTTTCCAAATCCACAATCATAAAAGGATCACCCGTATTGTTATACTTTAGTAATATCAGTCTGTCCAATAATATGTCTCTTTCTTGTAGGAGAAATTCCTCATTCCAGACACCATCAGGCTTGGTGTTGCCTTGTTTCCCACTGCTTTCTCAAGAACGTGTCTTTCAAATGAATTTTCAAGAAGCCCACAAATGACACAACTGTAGGATGACACTTGTATTCACGTGAAAGGAGTTACAGACACGTTTTTGAGAAAGCAGTGGGAAACAAGGTAACAAGAAGCCAGGCCCCTCGTCGGACCATGTCTGGAATGAGGAAAAACCTCCATTGCGTAACCATGGCAGCTATAGCAATCCACTACTCAATGACCATTGGCCTCAACAAAGGCCACAAAGTGACCAAGAATGTGGTAACTCCATACCAGTGCCACCGCCGTGGGCACCTGACCCAACACAGCAAATTTGTTCAGGACATGATCCTGGAAGTGTGCAGCTTTACACCTTACAAGAGACGCGCAATGGAATTCTTGAAAGTCTCCAAAGATAAGTGAGCTCTGAAATTCATAAAGAAAAGGCCAAGAGAAAGCGTGAAGAACACAGCAACATTTTGGCAGCCATGAGGAAGGCAGCTGCTGAGAATGATTGAATTTCTTTGTCCAGAAAAACATCATTTTGAACACACACCCAAAAAAGAAGAGAGGAGGGAGAAATTTTAGCTTTGGAAATTTTTAAATCATGCTGTAAGCCACCTTGAATTATGTGGAAAGGTGAGGTATAAATACTCGGATAAGTAAATATGTAAATAAATGAATGATAGACAGAACAAACTACATTTGAGGTAACATGAGGCATCACAAAAGTTCTATCTGTAGTCATATCTGAGAGTCTCTCGATATGAGACATCTGATACATGAAAAATACATGTTGGGAGATGCAATGTTAGCTGGAAGGGTAGTTTAAAAAGATAGAGTTGGTGGCAGGGCAAAGGCTTTGCTTTGTACTGGAGCTGTGAGATGGGGCTGAAAAATGCCAGAAGGGAAACTTCGACCCATTATAACCTCTCCAGGTCTGAACTCAGGTCTGGAAGTCCGCTCCAGCCCATTTCCATTTCTCACTGCTCTCTGGTTGCCATTCCTCACAGTTTTAGACTGGAGAGGTGAAATTGACAGAGCCTTCGGAGAGGTGAAGATAAAATTAACAAAGAGTGATGTCTGCTGGCTCTCTTTTTTCAAACTACACTTCCTGGCTACCATTGCATCTCCCTACACTTGATGAACACATGCCGAGGTGTCTTGTGTAGAGAGATTCTGAGATCCAAGCCCATTATCATATGCAAGCCACCACTGGATATTGTTGATATGGTTTTTATTGTTGATAATGATGGTGGTGACGACGACAACGACAAAATAAGCATTTCTCACTAGAGCAGGCCATTCAGTTATTCAGGGCAGCCTGATGAGCTCATTAGTTACACAGTGTCAAGCGCGCATGTGCTGGGTGACCTTGGGCCAGTCACACTCTCAGCCTAACCAACCTCACAGCATTGTTGTGAAGTTTAAACAGAGGAGAAGAGAATGATGTGAACCACTTTCGGTCCCCACTGAAGAGAAAGGCAGGGCATAAATTAAGGAAATTCATTTTTTAAACCCTTTTCTTTTAATAGATTTTCCTCTTTCCTTCTGGAAGGAGGGGGACATGCCGTTCCTCCTTACTAGACAAAACGCTTCCTTAAAGCACTGTATCTGTTAAGACTTTCAGCAAAGCACTAGGGAGCCCAGAGCCAAATGCATTTGACATCCGTGCAATCCCATTTACTTCAATGAGACAACGTACACACTTGGAACACAGCGCAGTCTGTTTCCTCGGCAGCTTTCTTTATTCAATAAATAATGCGTGGAAGCCAACTTTTTTTTCCCCTCTTCTGGCTGTTGTTGTTGTGCTGCATACACTTAAGTAAACATTGAGCTCCATGTTCCCTTTAAAGAGTTCTGGCAAAGTGTAGCAGAGCTTAAATGGAATCATGCTTTCTCATGGGGGGGCCACAGCAGACCGGCTAGGAGTTTCATTCCGCTCCGCAGTTTCAAAGGCCTCTGTCTTCCCTGTTAATGGAAGAGAAACTCTCATTTTACTTTTCAGAAAATACCAATCAAAAGTGCTTTTGAAGATGAACTTTCGAAATTTATCAGGGCAAAGAAAGAATTTGAAACAGAAAAATAAAACATAGAGAAGTTGTTAACAGGAACTTCAAGAGCATGATTTAAATGAGAGTCGCTTCGCATCGGATCTTCGAGCCAAGCACTAAATCTTTGCAAGTGACTAGCCCAGATATCCCTTGATGACTCACAACAAGTGGCAGGAATTGGTAGCGATTGACCCCCATCATCCAGAAATAAGATAGATTGCTCCTAAATGTGGAAGTTTTGTTGCTAGCTACCATGGCTAATAGCCAGTGACAGACTTGCTCTCCATTAATTTGTCTAATCCTTTTAAAAGCCACTTTAGGTAGCTTTATATCCCATATCAAAGTCAATTCATCTGGAAGGCGAAGCAAAATTTGGATTTTTTCTTTCTTTCTTTCTTTCTTTCTTTCTTTCTTTCTTTCTTTCTTTCTTTCTTTCTTTCTTTCTTTCTTTCTTTCTTTTTTCTTTCTTTCTTTCTTTCTTTCTTTCTTTCTTTCTTGCAGAATGCATTCTACCCAACTTTTATTAAACACTACCCTTTCCTTTCAAAAGACTCACTTCTTGCTATCTTCTCCCTCGCATCTTCTCTTCGCCTCATGTTTCTCAAAAGGCATTTCTTTGAAATGCCCATTTGAACCTCCAATCCCCAAGTTCAGTTTTATTTTTAAACCGTATGGTTACAATATAATCAATTTATAGTGAGGTACCATCATGCAAATCCTTCTAGGTGCCTCAAAATAAGCTTTAAAAGGCAGGGAAATGAATGACATCCAACCACTGGGACAACTGAGAAAAAAAAAACCTTGAAGTTTTCTTTTCAGATCGCTGATCTCTTCTTGAGACATGGGGGAAAGCACAACTGCATGGTAGGATTCGCACAAGGCACTCCCTATGGCAGTGGTACAGCAGGCAAAGAGGAAAGCAGTATTGAAACAGACTTGGGGGGGATTCTCGAGATTGTCACAGAAAAAGAATTAAAAGGGTTCAACTGTGCTTTAAGAAAGGTCAGGCGCCAGAGAAGGTTCTACAAGATCAGAGCTGGAAGCAAAGATATAACACTGACATTAAAAAACAGGAAGAAGGAAGAATATCCTTCCTGTTGTGCACTGCTTTGCCTTCTGAAACAGCAGTCCTCAACTTTGCTGAACCTGTGGGCACTACTGGAATTTTGGGAGCATGGGATACGTGCCACCACAAGGTATCTATCATAAAATGGCTGCCCAAACTGGCCTGCTGCAAAGTGCTTGCGCACGCCTCAATCTTGTGCGATGATGCCACTTCCCGAAAGTGATATCATCATGCAAGCGTGGGGCCACATACACATGAGGAGCATCCAAACAGCACTGGGAAGGTAAGTGCTTGCCCCCCCCCACTCCCGCCAGAAGGGCAAGGGACCTGGTAACCCTACAGCACATGGTTGTGAAGACTAAATGAAGAAAAATAATGTAAGCTGCCTTGCATCTCCATTAGGGAGAAAGGGGGGTAAAAAATAAATAAATAGTGCCAGTCCATCCTTGCTGCTAAAGATGGAGATGTTTTAATGGGAGGAATGTTTGGGGTGCATTGGGAATAGTTGTTTCCGGGTTCCAGCATAGAAGGCTAAGGAAATAGACAAACATCACCAAGTCTGGTTGGGGATAACAATAATAATATTTGATTTATATAACAATATTTGATTTATGTACCACCCTTCAGGACAACTTAATACCCACTCAGAGCAGTTTACAAAGTGTGTTATTATTATCCTCACAACAATCACCCTGTGAGGTGGGTGGGGCTGAGAGAGCTCTGAGAAGTTGTAACTGACCCAAAGTCACCCAGCTGGCTTCAAGTGGAGGAGTAGGGAATCAAACCCAGTTCTCCAGATTAGAGTCCTGCTGCTCTTAACCACTACACAGGTCCAATCTGCAATCCCATTGCTAGCATATGAACTATTTAGAGAGTTGCCAACCTCCAGGTGGTGCCTAGAGATCTCCTGGAATTACTATTGTTCTCCAGTTTCCCTGGAGAAAATGGCTGCTTTGGAGGGTGGACTCTATCTTATACCCTGCTGACGTCCCTCCTCTCCCCAAGCCCTGTACTCCCCAGGTTCCATCCCCAAATCTCCAGGAATTTCCCAAGCCAGAGTTGGCAACCCTATAATTATTTAGGAACTATCAATAATAAAATAGCTTCCTTCGTGACTCAAAATATAATATGTACCAAATGGAGGTTAAGGAAAGGATGCTAAAATTTTGGACCAGGCTTAAAGAAGTAACTCATGAGCTGTGTTTCTGCTTTTGTTTCACAAACACACACACAAACACACAAATATATCAATGCCTGTGGGATATATCAAAACAAGTAAGTAAACAAAAAGCTAATTTTACAAGCAAGAAGGGTTTGTGTATCACCTGTCTTTTTTTCCAATCGGAATCCGGTCTTTCTTGCAGCTTGGAGACAGGTTTTTTTTTTTATGGTGAAGTTGTAAAAACCTGGAAAACAGGAGAGTTTATGGTTGAAGCACTAGCACGCCCTTTAACTATAGTAGTATTCATGGTTACCACGACAAGGAAGGTATTATGCTGGGATGGTAGTAAAGTTAAACCCGCCCTGGGGGCACTCTGAAATGCTAACAGCTCGTGCATACACTTAAGGGCTCTGGCGCACAGGTGCTTGCTGTCAAAGTGTGCACTTGGAAGGAAATCTTCTATAGCTACACCCCCCGTTATTATTATTTTTTTATTTGTTGTTTTGGACTGTAGTGCTGGAAATATTTCTCTAGTTGTGAACAACTATATTTGATTAAAAGCTGTCAGGTTTATCTACTTAGGAGGAGAGAAGAAAGATGTGTTTTCCCCAGAAAGGAAATCAATGTGTCTTTTTGATAGATGCAGACTGGAAAACTGGGAGGGTGTCGCTTTAAACGGCCGGAGTGGAAAGCCAACCAGACACTACCATTAGCTGCGGACATAATTGCAGTGGAGCAAAGCCTGTCTTTATATTGTATAATCCATGTTTACGGAATTACCTGATGACAGTGAGGCAATAGGATGGTAGCAAAAGAAGAGTGTGTGATAAGGGGAGACAATTTGCAGACAGAAGCAGAACAGAAAGGAGGGGTGGAATGCACCTTGAAAAAATAACATATGCATAGGGTTGCCACCTCAGGGTTGGGAAATTCCTGGAGATTTGGGAGGTGGAGCCTGGGAAGGGCAGAGTTTGGAGAGGGGATGGACCTCAGCTGGGTATAATGCAGTCCACTCTCCAAAGCAGCCATTTTTTTTCAGGGGAACTGATCTGTGTTGCCTAGAGATCAGCTGTAATTCCAGTTCTCCAGCCACCACCCGGAGGTTGGCAGCCCTACGCATGAACTTAGGGTTTCCAGGCCCCTTGAGTCCTCCAGCAGGAGACTGGATGTCTGGCACTTACCTCCACGGCTTCTGAGTCTTGTTTCACTCCTGGCGTGCATGATGATGTCACTTCCGGGAAGTGACATCATCACGCGGGTCAAAGGGTGGCCCTGGAGAGCTCCTGCACTTGCCAAAGGACTGAATCACCCCCCACGGGCCCAATTCAGCCTGAAACGGGCCTGTTGCGGGGCTGAATCGTCCCCTCCACGGGCCCAATTCAGCCTGAAACGGGCCTGTTGCGGGGCACGGAAGTGCACCGCAGTGGATCACTGGGGCACTCCGTACAGCCAGGGGGGTGCCCTGGGGGTGAACCCCCCCCCACTGGCCAGGTAAGTGTGTGCGAGGGGGGGAGGGGGAGCAGGGGATCCCCCACCCCCAGAAGGGGACTGGCAGCAAGCCTACATGAACTAGCTTTCTACTGAGTCAGGCTGTTGGCCTTTCAGGGCTGTCTTGTGTACGCTAAGTAGTGTTGCCAGTTCTTCTAGACTTACAGTGAAATCCTAAGCAAAGTTACTCCAATCTAAGCCCATTGATTTCAATTAGCTTAGACCAGATTGACTCTTCTTAGGATTTCACTGTTACAACTGATCTCCAGACTACAGAGATCAGTTCCACTAGAGAAAATGGCTGCTGTGGAGAGTGGACTTTAGGGCATTAAACCCTGCTGAGGACTGTCCCCGCCCCAAATTCCACCCTTCCCAAGCTCCACGCCCAAATCTCCAACCCGACCTCTGACCCACAGGGGTTCTCAGGGTTTTGGGCTGTGTTCTTTCACAATATCTATAATCAGGTCCTTTTAACTGGAGATACTGGGCATTGAACCTGGGGCTGTCTGCATGCCAAGTGCATACTCTACCATTGAGCTAGATCAGATTAATGAATCCAGCATACAGATTCTCACATTGTTCAACCAGTGGCTTCCACAAAGCCTACAAGCAACGCATGAAGGCCAAGGATACCACCAGTGGTCCAAGAGCGTCTGTAACCGTTTCTCAACATGAAGGTTCTGTTTAGCCATAATGGCTGAGCTAGCAGCTATCACCGCATCATGTGGCAGTGAGTTCCATACATTGACTGTGCATTGTGTGAGAAAGCGCTATAATTTGTCCATGCTGAATTGACTGCCCATTGGTTTTGTTGCATTCTAGTATTATGGGGAACGGAGGAAAATTTTGCCATGCTAAATTTTTTAAATTTCTACTATGTCCGGCCTTGACAGCCAATGTGGTATAGCAGTTAGGATGTTGGCCTAGGATCTGGGGAAGTCCACTGCGCCTTGGAAGATCTCTGGATGTCCTAGGACAGTTACTCTTTCTCAGTCTTCCATACCTCTCAGGGTTGTTTTGATGAAGGTAAAATGGAACAGGGGAAAACAATGTTACGAGCTGCTTGGGGGAGAAAAAGTGGAGGTATAAATCTCTAAATAAATAATAAATCTTAGTCGTCTTTCTTTCTAACTAAAAATCACAGAAAAGGTGATAGAAAAGCATCAGATAAGATGATCATTTTATTTAATAATAATAATAACAACAACAACATTCGATTTATATACCGCCTTTCAGGACAACTTAATGCCCACTCAGATTGGTTTACAAAGTATGCCATTATTATCCCCACAACAAAACACCCAGTGAGATGGGTGGGGCTGAGAGAGCTCCCGAGAGCTGTGACTGACCCAAGGTCAGCCAGCTGGCTTCAAGAGGAGGAGTGGGGAATCAAACTCGGCTCTCCAGATTAGAGTCCCACGCTCTTAACCACTGCACCAAACTGGCTTTACTTTTTTGGGGGGGGGGAAATATTTTGGGGGGAACCGGAACGGTACACTAATCCAAATGCAGCCCTGTCCCAATTCACACAAAGGCATGATCATAACTCCTAGACTCAAAGGCCTATACAGACCCCCTCTGTCTCCTGTCAAGTTAAATTTTCCAACTTTTGAACTAGTCTATGTATTTTTCTCTCTAACAGTTGTATGTCTTGCAGGAATAGCGAGTGACTTTAAATCCATGCTGTGAAAAACATCATATACCAATTTCTAAATGTCCATCAAAGGGATAGGGCAAGTTTTTTTTTAAAAAAACATCTTTGGGGAGGGGTAAGGATTTGGCGTCTGAAAACAATTAAACTTCAGATGTTGCCAAGGTGCAGTCATAATTATCGGCTTTGGTCCCTGTCCTGCTCCTGATAGCATTTGGAAATCACTGACCTAATTAACTGAAGAGCAGAACAGTTCACCTTTTTCTCAAAAATTTTTAAAAAAACCCTCCTCCCCCAATTCTTCTTGTGAGAGATTTCAAAATTACCTGCCTTTCCTTTTAAATGCTCTCATACACAAATCAAACCCAGCTGGCCTTTTACATTTATGACCTCCCTATCAATTGCCCTAGATGGTACACGCATTAATTACTAAAATATTTTCATAGTATACAGCTTTGCCCCTTCTTCCACTCATCCTGTTGAAGATAATTTTGGGTTTCTGATTAGACGAAGGAACAAGCAATCTTATTTACGGGGATTAAATCTCTCCAGCATCATAAAAGTTGCAAGTACAGTATATGGTTTTATAATGAAATTGGGATTTTTTTTTTAAAAAAAGAAAACTTCCTGGCCCAGACCTTGAAAGTCAACATGATGTTAACATTCTTTGCAATGCATAAACAGTGCCAAAACCTATTACAGTTGTAGTAAATTTTGATTACTGGAGTTGTTTGTTATTTTATGTCTAGAAGATAAAGCTAATATTGAGAATAGCTCTCTTCGCTTGCATGTATAAATTGCTTCCATAAAATATTATGTTTTGAAAACAATTAGAAATGAAAAAGAGAGAGAAATTATTTTACTGAGGATTTCCACCCCAAAATAGACGCTGCACTAAACATGCCCTCAAACTGTAGCAGTCTGGTTAGTTATCTCCTCCCCTTTGCCATATTGTGCAACTCACAAGTCTTCTGATGTCATAACATACAACACTTTCTGCTCCTCCCCTCCCGCCAGCAGTAGCCAATGATTTGCAGGTATGGAAAACAAAGTATTTTGCGATTAGGCTCCACCCATAATCCCAAATAGGAGCAATGCCCATAAACTTGTATGGCTTTACAAAAAGGGGCGGGGAGTAACTTGATCCTACTCCAGTGCTCTAACCACTGCTCCTCACTGGCTTGTATTACTGTTGCTTTATGCTGTGTGTGTGTTACTGGACCCGAATCATCTTCTTCCCTTTCAGTTTTGCTCAGCTTTATCTTTTTTCCCTCTTAATGGGCCAAGCTGGCATGGCACAATGGATAGGGACTATGGACTAGGATCCTGGGAGAAAGATTTTCTAAGCCTGCTTGGAGTCTCTAAGTGTGTCGACTATTTTAGGAGCCTCCATGGGTGATGAACAGCTAAGAAGGGTGTAATTTTTAAAAAAATAAATGATGCTCTGCAGGGCCGGATCGACGTGGGGGCAGGGGAGGTAGTCTGCCCCCGGTGCCGCCAAAAAGGGGGCGCTAGGCGCAGCTGCCAGCGCCGGGAGCGCATGGACAGCAGGACAGGGGGCGCACTTGCCACTCACCTCCTCCTCTGTGGGGCAGGTGAAAGGCAGCATGGGTGGCTGGGAGGCCGCCCACGCCATTCGCCTGCCCAGAAGGACAGGGGGCGCGTGGCAAGCCGGACTCCCCCTGTCCTGCAGGGCAGGTGAATGGCACAGGCGGCCTCCCAGCCACTCACACTGCCACCACCGCCAGCTCCGCGGCATGCCTGGACAGCCAGCTTGCCATGGGATGGCACATGCCACCCTGCGTGATGACACACATGTGAGTGGCCACAGTCTTCGGTTGCCCTGGGCACTGGCAACCGTAGATCCGGCCCTGATGCTCTGTCTGGTAGTGGATCTTCAAGGCAGGAGTATTTATTACAGTGCTTTTTGTTTTTCAAAAAGCCAGTACATGTATATAAACAGTGAAATCCTATGCAGAGTTGGAGTATCTCTGCTTAGGATTCCACTGAAAGTTGTGCCAATTTCTTCCCCCCTTAAGACTTGGGAGGAACCAGAATAAAGGTGCCAGTACTTGGCATCAGCAAGTTCTGTCACCAAAAAAGCACTAGTTTTTTAACATCTGCTGTCTGAGATTTTTCAAATGGGAGGTGCACCGTAGTTTGACCTTTGGGCCTTCTTGCATGAAAAGTATGTGCTGGACAACTGAGTAAAGGATCCTTCTGAGTTTCTTTGGACACTCCAAGACTACTGCCTTGGCCGCCGATATTTTTGAGCCAACCCTGACCATACGCCACTCTTCGGGAATCGGTACTTTACGAGATCTGTTGTGGTGTAGTGGTTAGAGTAACGGGCCAAGCAATGGTTCATCTACTTGCCATGAAACAGTCAGTCATTTGCTCTCATTCTCTAGCCTACCTCACAGGGTGGTTGAGAATAAAATTGAGGCAAGGATGTCCTTCTATGCTACTCTGCACACCTTTGAGGAGGTGAGAGGTAAAAATTCTCTAAATACTCAGTGTGTTGGGAAATGATGATTGAATCATAGAATCATAAGGTTGGAAGGGATCTTCATGATCATTTAGTCAGACCCTGCAGAATGCAGGAAATTCACAACTACCCACACATACACACCTCCAGTAGGGTTGCCAGCCTCCAGGTAGTGGCTGGAGATCTCCTGGAATTACAACTGGTCTCCAGGCCACAGAGATCAGTTCACCTGGAGAAAATGGCTATTCTGGGGGGTGGACTCTATGGAATTATGCCATGCCAAGGTCCTTTCCCTCCTTAAACCCCACTTTCTCCAGGTTTCACCCCCCCCCCCAGATCTCCAGGAATTTCCCAACGTGAAGCTGGCAACCCAGTGACTCCAGTGACTCCTGCTCCATATCCAGGAGATGGCAAAACACCATCAGGATCCCTAGCCAAACTCGCCTGGGGAAAATTGCTTCCTAGTCCCAAAGTGGCGATCAGCATTACCTTGGGCATGTAAGAAGAAACCACAAGAACTAAGCACTGATGGAACTCTTTCTGCCCTCCCTCTCGTGATCTGCCTAGGTTCACAGAACTAAATAACTTTGCCACTTACAGAAATACAACCCCCCCCCCAGCAAGAAATCCTGATTTTTATAGCAGTCTGAGTAACAGTCTCCCCCCTCCCCATGCACCCTCACACACACATATACTCACACAATTTTTTTTAATGGTGGCAGCATCAACCCTTGAACTAGCCCTCAAGAGTTTCCTGACACTCTGCCATTGGACTGCAGATTGTTCCGTCTTTCTGGGACCTGGAGAGCCGGGCGACAGTATTTCAGGGGGACGGGGAAGGAGAGAAGGAAGATTGATAAAGCAAAGCCATTGGTGTTATTTCTTATGCATGAAATTGATTAAATGCTTCACTAAATGGCTTATAAATTTACCTCTCATATTTCTGTCACCCACTGAAAAAGATTACGGTGAGACCCTCTATGGCCATGTTGTATACAATACCAAATTACAAAAGGTTGTAAAAACTAATGTTTTGTTTAAAGTTTTGAGTAGGACCATATGCCTCCGAGTGACCTTGAGTAAGCTATTCTAATTCAAAACATTTCAAAGAGGATAAAAGGCAGAGAGGAGGGGAAGACCACAGAATCCATCTGCATAATAATATTTTTTTTAAAAAAAATTAAACTCATATGGTTTTGTTGCCAGGATCTTTTTTTGAAGTTAAACACATGAAAGTTTACTGCCTTATACTGAACCAGACCCTTGGCCTATTAAGGTTAGTGTTGTCTACTCTGACTGGCAGCTGCTCTCCAGGGGTATCTGGTGGAGGTTTTTCACATTGCCCTACTGCCCGGCCCTTTTAACTGGAGATGCTGGGAATTGAACCTGGGACCTTCCGCATGCCACGCAGATGCTCTGCCACTGAGCCACTGCCCTTCCTCATAGTTCCACAGTATATAATGGGCTTTATTTATTTTATGTATTTATTTTGTTTGATTTATATCCCACCCTCCCCGCAAGCGGGCTCAGGGCGAGTCACACAACATCATACAATCATACAAACCACAGTTTAAATACAATAAATAGTTAAAATCATTAAAAATAATAATAAAATCCACAGATCACATTAAAAAGTGGAGCAGAATAGAGGAAAACAGGCAAGGGACCAGCAGGATAGTTCCTGACTTATGGCAGGATAGTTCACCAGCTCCTCAACCACTCTCATAGGCCTGGTGGAATATCTACATTTTAAATCCCGCAGGGCCCAGGTCTCAAGTGAGAGAGCATTCCACCAGGCTGCAGTAGGGTTACCAGTTCCAAGTTGGGAAATTTATGGAGATGTGGGGGGTGAAACCTGGAGAAAGTGGGGTTTGGAGAGGGAAAGGAGAGTCCACCCCCAAAAGTAGCCATTTTCTCCAGGTGAACTGAACTCTGTGGCCTAGAGACGAGTTGTAATTCCGGGAGATCTCCAGCCACTACCTGGAGGCTGGCAACCCTAAACTGCAGCTGGAACCAAAAAGCCTCTGGCCCTGGATTAGGCCAAGCAAACATCCTTGGTGCCAGGGACCACCAGCAGATGTTTATATATATATGGAGTTCAGGATACACCAAAGTTTGTAGAATGGACTTTATACATTAGATCTTTAATCTATCAAAGTTTTGTCTACTCCGACGACCAGCAATGGGTCTCCAGGATCTCAGGCTGAGATCCTTCACACCCTTGCCTGCCTGATCCTTTTAATTGGAGATGCTGGGGACTGAACCTAGGACCCTCTGCATGCGAAACTCTCAGTGCCTTCACCTGAGTCAGACCCTGAGCCAGGGTCAGTGATGTCTACCCTGATATCTAGTGGCTCTGCAAAATCTCAAGTCCTTCCATATCAACTTCTACCTCCATAGAACTTCCTGGACGAATGAGGATTTAAATCCAGATCCTAGTCTAAAACTTCTGGGCGGGATTGTGGTTTGGTGGTAGAGCATCTGCTTGGAATGCAGGAAGTCCTAGATTCAGTGCTTGGTATCTCCAGTAAAAAGGCTCAGGCAATAGGTGATATGATCTCAGTGTAAGACCCTACAGAGCCACTGCATGTCAGAGTAGACAATATACTGACTAATGGTCCTACCTAGAGCCGAACCACACGATACGAATTACACGAGACCAAGCGAGTGTCAGGAGTCCTGTCTTACCTCAAATGCCCGTGTCCAGCATTCTCTTGATGAGCACGTGTTCTGGTCCAGGCACAGATTCTTAATGTTATGCTCCAGTGTGGCCACAACGGCGCGTGTTCACAGTGGCAACCAGCAAGTCGACAGTACAGAGTGTCCTTTTTTCCTGGATCTTCCACTTCCTACCTGCAGCTCACTCCACCATGCTCTCAGAACTGCAAGTACATGATGCTCACATCTATGCGCAGAGTGCAGATGCATGATGGGATATCCTTCCCGCTACTTGGAGGAACGTGGATAAAACCCATGCCGCCACGAACACGGGTTCGATGGAGGTCCTGCATTCCTGGCATGTGTAGTTGAAAACAACGTTGGAACATGTGTAAGTGCATTTTCGTGTCATTCACGTGTAATTCGTATTGTGTGGTTCGGCTCTCAGTATCAGCTAACTTTGGCTGTGCTGTGTTTCTTTATCACTGCTTAGTCTGTGGTGTTGCTTATCTATGATGTCCTTAAATCATCTTATTCTGACACTGATGTTAAGTTTCCTTGTCTGCTTCCTGAAGGATTGGAAGACAAGAGTATACATTTTAAATTAAATAAAAGTGCATAAGTTAATTTTTCCCTGCTGGGGACATGAGTTGTTTCAGTCTGATACAGGCTGTGTTTACACACATTAGATAGCATCCTCTTGATGAACTAGGGCAATTATTTGCAACTGGGTTTTCCTGTTTCGCATAGCTGGATTTGCAACTGGATTTTTCTGTTTCACACAGGAAAATCCAGTTGCAAACAACTTCTATAACTCATTGAGAGGGAATTATCCGATGATGCATGAAAGTAGCAACAGTCTCCTGAGATAAGAGTTCCAGATGGGATGGTAGTATTATCACAAGAGGTTTCCCAAACCATTTCGGACCATGCTCTGAAAATACTAGACAGTTTTTTGGCAGGGAGATGGTGGAGAGTACACTGAAGTCATAGCTGACTTATGGCAACCCCTGGTGGGGTTTTAATGGCAAGAGACTAACAGAGGTGGTTTGCCATTGCCTGCCTCTGCAACCCTAGTCTTTGCTGGAGGTCTCCCATCCAATTACTAACCAAGGCCAACCCTGCTTAGCTTCTGAGATCTGATGAGATCAGGCTTGCCTGTGCTTTTGGGGGAGCAATACTTAATTTTCTAAAGGAAAGATGCAAAGGCTCGAATCTGGATGGGAATTGTGCCGTATTTCTGGAAAAGAAGCTCATTTCGAAAGTGTTCTGGAGACATGCAGCATTTTCTCAGTGGTGAGGGAAAGGCACCTAGTACATGTTCAGAAAACCTTTATGAAATCATATAAAGACATGAACACACATGTAGCTGCCTTAGATAGAATGCAACCATTGGTCCATCAAGGTCAATGTGGTCTACTCAGACTCATAGTGGCTCTCCAGAGTCTTAGGGGGATATGTTTCACATCACCTACTCATTGACCCCTTTTAACAGCAACTTTCTGCATGCTATGCGGATGCTCTTTCATCGAGCCACAGTCTATGCATTCATAGGTCTGCTTCAAAATGAGAGGAGATGGGTAATGGGGGAGGGGCTAAAAGAGGAGTGGGTGGGCAAGCTCAAAAATCACCCAAGTCTGCAAGAGCCCCCTCTCCAGTTACGCCACTGCTTGTCCTATTTTGAAAAACAATCCGGTCTCTGGCCTCAAGGAACCTCCGCTCTGCATGCCAGCTAGCAACTTGGAAATCAAACTCTGATGAGAACACATTTGAAAGCCGTAAAATCTCTACTCAGAACATTTGCAGCAAAAAGGCACATTCCAAAACTAGGCCCTGAACCCCTCACTTTGGGGTTCCCCATTTTTTGCTCCATACTCCAGTAGACACTTGAGTACACCCAGAGAAAAAGAACCTTCCTCTCCCCGCTTCTTACTTTCCCCTTCTCCCCGTATTTCCCTTGAGACTTAGCCCTGAGCGGGAGAGTTTCAGAGGTGCCACTCTCTGGGGTGTGACAGAGTTTGAACTACATCAAGTGTTTTAACTGACATAATTAATATTTTTAAGGGAGCCATTGACATTGTAAGCTCTGTACACACTATTTACCTTTTCAACAGGCACAGTTAATGCTCTGTGACAAAGTATATTATTTCTTGCCTGTAATCCATTCATGAAAAGGTCAATCTCTTACCATTATTTTGTCAACGGAGAAGTGTTACCTCTAGGCAATAAGTTAATTTTTAAATTAGAGGAGAAGAAGGAGTTCTTAAGCTTTGGGCTTAAAAAAATACCTATTTGTTATATAATGAACAGTGCCACTTGGTGCAGAATTTGCATTTAAGAGAAGCACATGTTTGTCTTAGGAATACACTAAAGAAATTCACTTTTAAACTTTCAAAGGATTTTTTCTTTGCAGAAGGTGAAAGATAAAGTCTCTCAAGAAACATCTTAGTCGGAAAACTATTAGGCTTGAGTGCTGTCTGAGAAACTGGGGGGTTGATCAGGAATCTCAGGTTCCCCCGCCTCCAGGCCAACAATTTGAAGTATATCCTTGCAGCCACAGAAAGAAAGAAAGAAAGAAAGAAAGAAAGAAAGAAAGAAAGAAAGAAAGAAAGAAAGAAAGAAAGAAAGAAAGAAAGAAAGAAAGAAAGAAAGAAAGAAAGAAAGAAAGAAAGAAAGAAAGAAAGAAAGAAAATCCAAATTTTGCTTCACCTTCCAGATGAATTGAACTTGATATGAGATCTAAAGCTACCTAAAGTGAATTTTAAAAGGATTAGACAAATTAATGGAGAGCAAATCTGTTGCTGGCTATTAGGAAGGAAGGAAGGAAGGAAGGAAGGAAGGAAGGAAGGAAGGAAGGAAGGAAGGAAGGAAGGAAGGAAGGAAGGAAGGAAGGAAGGAAGGAAGATGGTGAAATAATATGCTTGCCAAACTCCAGGTGGGGCCTGGAAATCTCCCAGAATTGCAACTCATCTCTAGACTACGGAGATCAGTTTCTCTGTAAAAATGGCTGATTTGAAGGGTGGACTCTATAGCATTATACTCGGTTGATGTCCCTTGCTTCCCCTGACCTAGCCCTCCCCAGGTTCCATGCTCATAATCTCCAGGAATATCACAGCCCAGACCTGGCAACCCTAGTATGTCCAATTCCACATATCAAATTCCATGTTTGATGATGTGATCAAAGAGTTGTTTTACTATAGTCACTGTAATATCTGGTTTATGATGTCTCAAGCTAAGAACACAACGCATCAGGAAGTTCTACTCAGGCCCCATTGAAATGACCCAGACCAATGCAATAAGCTTCATAGTATGGCTTTACTTTCATTCATTTCCATGGGGCTTGCCTAGAGCAAGTACTGAAAGGAATTTTCAAGGGGGCTTATGCTCCTCTCCAATGCTTTAGAATGTAATCTTAGCATCACTGTTTCTCCAGTGTGCTGCCCCTATTTCCCACCATGTCACTCTTCCTTTCCATTTGCTCCAAGGCACTGAACTGGGACCTGCAAGCAGCCTTTCATCACTGCTTTTGACAAATACTGCATTGGATGCTCTGTTGTGTTTGGTCAGGTTTTTCCATGGAATAAAAGCAGGGGAACCTGCAGGACTTCTGACTCAGTAAGTCACATGCAGTCCATGAATTGACGCCTGCTTGGAATTGAAAAGCCAAGGTCTGTGGCCAAACAAGCTTAAGTTACTGGGAGGGACTGTCAGTGGGAGAGAGTATGCCTTCCATATAGCAGGTCCCAAGTGCAATGCCCAGCAGACCAGATTGCTAATCCTAAATAGCAAATGATGCGAAGGATCCTGGTTTACTGGTCCCAGTCAGAACAGATCCATTGTCTCCCAACCTGTGGTCTTAACTAGAGGTGGGCATGAAACGGGAAAATGGCAGTTCGTTACAGTTCATGGTTCGTAGCGTTTCACGAACCACAAACCTGCATGAAATTGGCCGCTTCGTGAACCGGTTTGTTTGGTTCATGAATACGTCACTTCCAGGGAGCAGAAGGGCTGCAGAAAGCCTAGGAAACTGATTGATCGGCACCAGGCTGTCTGCAGTGATGAACCAAAAAATGAACCAAACGAACCGGCCTAAAAATCGTCACGGTTCATCAGAAATGCCCTCTGTCGAACAGCCCGGTTCGTGATAAACTTTGGGTCGTACTTCGGTTTGTGCCTACTTCTAGTCTCGACCCAAAAGTGGGTTGTGAAACCTTATGAAAGTAAGCCCAGGCCTTTCCAGTTTTATAGATTTGTGCATGCTCTCCTTTTTTGAAAGAGCTCACCCTACTGAGTATATTTGGACTTATGGATCACCATTCCAAAAAGTAGGAGACCACTGGATCAAGCTAGAGAAACAATTTGTCTGCCTACCTCTTTACATGTTTAAGGACTGTGTATTAGATACACATGAAGCTGCCTTCTACTAAGTATTGTCTACTCTGACTGCCCTCTGCTCTCCAGAGTCTCAGGCCAAGTTTTCTCGCATCTCCTACTACCTGTTCCTTTTAACAGGAGATGCTTCGGAATGAACCAGGAACTTTCTGTATGCCAACCAGGTTCTCTACCACTGAGCCCACCTCCAAGTAAGATCACATCTACCCACATGAAACTGCTGTATACTGAGTCAGACCATTGCCCCATCAAGACTAATATTGTCTCCTCTGATCGGTATCAGCTATCTAGGATCTCTAGAAGAGGTCTTTCTCATCACCTCCTGGTAGTAGAGAACACCCTCAAGACATAGCTTATTTATGGCAACCCCTGGTGGGGTTTTCATGGCAAGAGACGAACAGAGGTGGTTGGCCATTGCCTGCCTCTGCAATCCTGGTCTTCATTGGGGGTCTCCCTTCCAATTACTAACCAAAGCCAACCCTGCTTAGCTTTTGAGATCTGTTGACATGAGGCTCACCTGAGCTATCCAGGTCAGGGCCATTACTTCCTACCTGGTACTTTTAACTGGAGGTATTGGCTATTGAACTTTTGTGTGCAGAGCTCTAACATTGACCAATGGCTCCATCTCAGCTGGTCACCCACCGTGTCGTTCTGACACAAAATCCAACACTGGCAGGGCCTGAAGGGTTAATTCCTCCTTACTGAGTTTCCACAAGGGGCTGCATGTTCAGAGCACGCCAGACGCCATGTGCCTTCTTCGTCCAATAACTTGTCTTGTAATTGGTGTAGTGATTACTAATGTCATCGTGTTTTAGTATATATAAGCGCCACCCTCCCTCGGTCCCTCGCAGAGCCGCCAAGAAAAATTCTTTATTCACTGAGGCTCCCAAACCGGCTTGTGTCAAGTTGTGCTCCAGGCTTCGCAGATAAGGATCAGAAGGTGATTGGACACACACGCATTCTTAACATGGCTGACCAAGGCCTCTTTGGAGGCCACAAGGAACCTGTCATTATCTGTACAATGGCCTTCTTTCTTCTCTCCTTATCTTTCCCCAGATGATGCTGAGATTCTTATTAACTCATTAATGACTGAAGATGTCGTTCAGTGATGGGCAAGAGGCTAAAAAGCAAAGGACAGGCCATACTTCCTTGTTTTAATTAATGAAGCTCAAGTCCTTTTAAGATTAAAGACAAAACCCAAGCTATTTGAATTTCAACCTTGAGGATGTTGTGAGAGCAAAATATTTTTTAATAGTTAATTTTGCTGGCCTCACAAACAGCACTTCATATAACAAATATCGATTGAGCTTGGTGATGGTAAATTTAGATGCAAACAAGATGGGGGGGGGCTGTGAAATTTTGTAAGGAAATATCTAGGTGGGATGAAAAAGTGAATACAACAGTGTGAATAGGAACATGGCTAACCGGCAAAATTGATGAGCACGATAACTACAATACACACTCACACAATTTATATACATGTACTCCTCTTTTCTTCCCAATGTGGAACAAAAGTGGCTTAAGACATTGTTCATTTATCCTCACAAGAACCCTGTGAGGTAGGTCTGGCTGGGAAAAAGCAATTGGCCCAAGATCACCCAGTGACGTTTCATGACAGAGTGTGGGTTTGAATATGGATCTCCCAGACCCTAGTCCAGCACTCTAACCACTATACCATGCTGCCTCTCAAGACATTTTATCCCAAGAGACAGTGTTGTGTAGTGGTTAGTGTGTCAGATTAAGATCTGGAAGACCCAGGTTTGAATCCCCTTCAGTACTGAAGTTTGAATTATCCACAGATTCTTTCATTGTTTTCCCCTCTCCCTTTTACTTACATGCATAGATTTTAGTTAACACCATAAAGCTGTAAGCAGAACAGCATCTGAGGAGAAAATGACAGGAGGATTGCAAACAAGTTAAATTTGCCTTTTCACACAAACGCTGTATATTTTCCCCTGAACTGTACAGAGATCCTGCTAGTTATGATGATAAACAGAGATTGTAATTCCTTCTCAGGAGACGATTTTGCAAAGAATAAGAGACTGTGGAGAAGGAGGAATGTGCATAAACCTTTAGATGCCATTATGAGATGCAATGGCTGTTTTTAAAAACGTAAGAATGTTTAAACTAACTGTACCTTCACAAAATATCAGGCATTAAAGTTGTCACTAGTTTGAAAAATACTCCAATCTTTAAAAAAAATAAATTTAATGGTGGTGTAGTGGTAGTCAGACTAGGATCTGGGAGATCCAGATTCGAATCCCCAATTTGCAGTGGAAGCATGCTGGATGATATTGGGCCAGTCACAAACTCTCTACCTAACCTACCTCGCAGGGTTGTTGTGAGGATAAATGGTGGGCAGGAGAATGATGTAAGCTGCTTTGGGTCCCTGCTGGGGAGAAATACATGTATAAGTGAAGTAAATAAGTAAAAAATAAAATGAAAATTGGCTTGAATTATTTTCCAACTGCTACTTATTTAGGAAAATTGATTAGAAAGCTCAACACTAGAGGTGGGCACGAACTGGGAAAATACTGAACCGTGCAGTTTGTGGTTCATCGCATTTCATGAAACACGAACTTTCACAAACTTGCCCCGGTTTGTCAACCAGTTCATTTGGTTTGTGAAAACATCACTTCTAGGGCAGCAGAAGGCCCATTCCCACCATTGCCTAGGAAACTGATTGATCAGTGCCAGGCTGTCTGCAGTGACAAACCGAACAAACCAAATGAACCAACCTAAAGGTCATGGCAGTTTGTCAGAAATGGGCCCTGACAAACCACCAGTTCATGAACCATGATCTGGCCTGGTTCATGACCCATGAACCAGCCCAGTTTGAGATGAATTTTAGTTCGTATTTCAGTTCATGCCTGCCTCTACTCAACACCAATTACCTTTCAAAAATATAAATAACTACACTGTATGGAAGTTGCATCTGGAAATATAGGACTGGATCCAATCAAACTGAGTCCACCAGTTATATGACTGATAGGCTTTGTTAGATTTGGTACAATATGAATTGGGCAGGTTCGTGGGTTCGTGGGCAGGTTCGCTAGAAAATATTCCCTCCTGTAATTGAGGAGCAAGAGGCAAAATGGCCAGAAAAATGACGTCTGTGATGATGATTCAGAAATTTCCCTTGTCTTTGCCACAGAGTTTATGGGAAACTCCTACAGCATCACCCGGAAGTGATGTCATAAGGTAGAACTATCTTATGACATCACTTCCGGGTGAAGCTGTAAGAGTTTCCCATAAACTCTATGGCAAAGACAATATCCTCCCCAAATTTCACCCTTCTTGGGCACTGCCCTTAAAATCTCCCATCATTAGCTGAAGCAGTGCTGGCCACCCTATGCAGTATGCATCCATGAATGTCTTAATCAAAGTCATCTTTACCATAGAGTTTCCAGCAATTCCTAGAGCTACCCTCGTCACATCTGGGTTTTCTGCAGAAGTGATGTAGTGATGTCACTGACTCTGTGCCCCTCCCATATCCCTACCCCCAATCCTGCTGGACACCTGACAACCCTAACTCCTCCTGTCCTGAAGTCACTTGTTCTATTTCTGCCACAAACACTCCTTGTGCACATTGCTTGCCACTTTCAAGCATTCCTGTGTAAATGCTTGCTCTTGAAAAATACTGGATGTCTGGCAACGTTGTCCTCTTTTTCACCCCCCCACCAGCACTAAAACAGCAGACTTCTTCCCCAGGGCCCACACCATCTGCTCCCTTGGTGCCTCACTGCAGGTGCCTCCACAGAGCCCCACGCTACCTTCTCCATCAGTTGCCTTTTAGAAGCCAGTTCCTCTGAAGGAGGAGGAGAAAGCAAGGGAGGAGGTAGGTGGAGTGTGCTGTCTCTTCTGGGTTAGGAGAAGGAACAAGGTGGTATAGCTTCCATTCCTTCCCATCTGAGGCCTGAGGACACCTGCCTTTGGCATCCAGCAAGATGGTGGACAGCCTGATGGGGGCACTGGTGAGGGAGAAGTCTCACATCAGGGAATCCATAATCAAATCAAGGCTAAAAGAGATAAATGGGGGGGGGGAGAGAGAAGCTTCCAGGATCAAAGTAGAGAAAGGTGCCGAAGCTGGAAGATGATACAGTAAAAAAGACCATGACAAGTCATGATAAATGGGTCGTTATAAAATTCATGTTTAGGCTGCTCTGGTCTAGGGATAATGCCATTTGTCATAGCAACACAGGGGCACTAATGAGCCCTCATTGCATATTCATGGCTGTGGGGTGTGTGTGTGTGTACCCCCCCCCCCATCTTAAACCGATGCCTGGTAAATATCCACACCTCAAGCTGAAACTCACTTCCCTTCTCTCTCTCGCTCTTTTATTTGTGATGTAGCAGCAATTACACTGTAAAAGTGCTGCCCAAGATTGATTGCTCGGATCTGTAGTTCAATTGTAAATTAGAATACACGTCCTCCCCAGGGGATACACGGCCCCCTATTTGTGATTAAGAAAAAAGCCCCATAATAGACTAATAGCCCAAAGTTCTCTCTCTTTTACTTTCTGGCAATTAGCTTGATGAAATGGCCTCTTTCTGTGTACCCTGGAAGTGTAAACTGATATCATAATGAAGTATATGATGTTTATTTTATTATTTTCACCTTCGTGTGTACGGAGGGGGGAATGCATAAGTAATGGCTGCTTTGTCTGGTAAGTTTACTAATGTTCTAAAGTAAAACTCTCTTAAAGAGGCAATACAGCTTTGCCAGTGTCTTTAATTTAAGCCAGACATGATGGGAAGTGTTCTCTACAGAGAATGATACTTGGCCAACAGAATCCTAGGGCTGTCAGCTTCATGTTGAGAACTTCCTGGAGATTTGAGGGGTGGAGCATGGAGAGGGTGGGTTTTAGGAAGGGGAGGGACCTTAGCAGGACTTAATGCCCTAGAGTCCACCCTACAAAGCAGCCATTTTCTCTAGTGGAACAGATCTGGAGGTCAGTTGTAATTTCTAACTGCACCATAAACTGCAAACCAATCATATTGTAATTAGGTACAATTGTATTGTGATGTCATAATTGCTATAAAACCTCTGCTGCTCAAAGGAGGAGCCAGAGAGAACTATTTTGGGGGGGGTTTGTTCTCTCTCCTATAATTGCAGTTAAAGTTCTAAAGACCACTCCATTCCAGCCCTTTGTGTCTATTTAGGAAGGGCGCAGAGGGTTAGCTGTTTCAGGTATAACAACAGGGCTCATTTGGAGGGGGAACGCACAGGAACACAGTTCCAGCAGTTCCCCAAAGAGGTCACATGACTGGTGGCCTCGCCCACCTGACTCTCAGCCATTTTGGGCCCGTTTCGGTCTGGATTGGGGCCAAAATGGCCCAGATCGGGCCTCTGATGGGTGGTGAATCATTCTCCCCTCTCTCCCCTCCTCTTCTGTATTTGACCAGTTCGGATCATGCATCTGACGAAGAGAACTTGATTCTCGAAAGCTTATGCTACAATAAAATTGGTTAGTCTGAAAGGTGCTACTGGACTCTTTTTGATTTTGCATCTCTCTTCAGTAAACTGAACCTTTCCCCCCCAAAAAATTTATGCCCTTTTCTATTGCCTTACACTGGATTTTCCAGGTTAAAACTATGCAGTGGTATTTTGTGTGTCAAGAAACCACCATTATACATATATGTGCCATAAAAAATGTCATATAGTGCATTATAAATACCCCTGAGCATTGTGTATAAAAATGTGTAACACGTGCACTTGACATAAAGGCATTCACAAAATTAACCGCCGTAAGCAGGAAACCGAAACCATTGATAAAAGTATGAACAAATAAGAAAAGAAATGAAAAAGGGAGTCTTGTTCAGCCTTAGTGGGGTCGGAGGGGTGGAGAGTTTCTTCCACCCTACATTTTGATAGGGCTAAAAGTGAGTGACGCTGTATATGATATTTGCATTTCCCTCAGTGGAGGGAGATGGTTTACAGTTGCCAAACATCCATTACATTATTGGTTAGAACAAGTTCTACCACATTCTTCCAGACGACTAGTACTGAAGTATGAGAAGTCAGTAAACTTCAGAACAAATTTCTGTCTTCTACTTCGCCCACCGTGTTCTGTCCAAAGGCCAGTATGCTTTTAATTAATAGTATACTGGTGAACCTAATACAAGCAGTGATTTCTTATGTGTTTGCAATAAGCAGTTCACAATTGCTTCGTAACTTTGAGAAACTGTGTTTAGTTACAATGCATATTGAACGCAAGAATTCAGAGCTTTGTCTCAGAAGATAACGGTATAATAGCATTGTTTGTTTGCCAGATACATTCAGTCAGAAAGGAATTCTGAAAAGGTAACATACTCAAGACAATGGCTTATTCTCTTGTGTCACATATGTACAAATGTGATATGAGATGACTTTGCACTAAAAAGATGACATGCATACTGAAATTTCTAACTGCAACATAAACTGCAAACCAATCATATTGTAATTAGGTACAATTGTATTGTGATGTCATAATTGCTATAAAACCTCTGCTGCTCAAAGGAGGAGCCAGAGAGAACTATTTGGGGGGGGGGTTGTTCTCTCTCCTATAATTGCAGTTAAAGTTCTAAAGACCACTCCATCCCAGCCCTTTGTGTCTATTTAGGAAGGGCGCAGAGGGTTAGCTGTTTCAGGTATAACAACAGGGCTCATTTGGAGGGGGAACGCACAGGAACACAGTTCCAGCAGTTCCCCAAAGAGGTCACATGACTGGTGGCCTCGCCCACCTGACTCTCAGCCATTTTGGGCCCGTTTTGGTCTGGATTGGGGCCAAAATGGCCCAGATCGGGCCTCTGATGGGTGGTGAATCACTCTCCCACTCAGCAGCAGCCCAATCCTGACCATTTGGGGCCCCTTTTTGGCCATTGTTATCCCCTTTTTGCCATTTTGGGCCCAATTTCAGCCCTGAATGGCCAGGATTGGGTCCAAAACAGCCAGGATAGGTGATGTCAAGGGGTGTGGCATAGGCAAATCAGTTATGCTAATGACACACTTCTGGTGATGTCAAGGTGCGTGTCATATGCTAATGAGTTTTGCTAATGAGTTATGCTAAGAGTTCCTCCAGCTCTTTTTCTACGAAATGACCCCTGCATAACAATATCAAAAGTTTCAGGCGTAGCAATATCAAAATCATTCACCTCTCTGGTTTTTATCCCTGTTCATGTTCTTCCTCTCCTCCATTTTATACTCTCAACAACCTGGTAGATTTAGGGTACAAAATCCCCCAATCAGCTGGAGATAAGTGGGGGATTTGTATGTGGGTCTCTTCACCATGGGTCATTGCCCTTAATGTGACCTTCTAACCACTACAGCACATTGGCTGTCACCCCGTGACTTAGCCAAGGCTCACATTTGAAGAAAGGAGCCGAGGAAATGCTTTTGTCTTCTGTGAGAATATTACTATTTGAACATTTTTTAAAAAAAACATTTCTAAAGCATTCTGAGAGTTCAAGATCTTCCACATATAGTACCTCACTCATATTTATGGAAGTCTGAGATGTTGTCCTAGGGAGGTGGGGGAGGGGCTGGAAGAGAAAAAATAGGTTGACTAAAGTTTATGGCAGAGGTCAGATTTAAACTTTCTGTAGCTCAGTCTTATCGCCACAATTGGCTGCGCTACAGCTGCTTCCCTATGCTCATTTTGCTCAGGCTGTGCTTCCAAACTGGAGTGGGTTTTTTTTAAAACTTTCACACGTTGTTGTCCTCTAATTGTCCCCTTTCCAGCTTTTCCCTTGCTTTCCTCAGAGCTTACCCAAACCAGCTTTGCTACAATTTGTTTTGAAAGAAAGCAGTCCAAGCAGGTTAGCATGCTGTCTGGACTGGAAGATGCACATTTTAAACAGTCCAACCATTAGTGGCACATTTTTCTTCCTTCTGTACCTCATGGCCGCCATTTTCTCAATGCATCTCTAGAGGCTTTTTTGAGGGCTTTATTGTGTTATAGGACAATCACATTATAACAATCTATCATTGCAATCTACTAGTTCCTCTGAATTCTCAGCTTTAAAAATGTCTAGCCCTTTTCATTGCAGAGATATAAGGAGAAAGGCAGAGAAAGCTTTTGTCTCGATTTCCTGTAAAGGAAGGAAATTCACCTCTCAACCAATTGTGTAGATACTCCACTGCCATCTTGAAGCAACATCAGTGAATGCAAGAATAATCACCATGTGGATGCAGCCTAGTGCTCAAGGCAAACATACTTTTGCCAGTGAGGGTTCGATCACAGTTGAGCCTCTCTGACAACTAGTTGCTCCTCCAGAAGAGGAAACAGAACGGAGGCATTTGTTATGCAAATGAACATTCTGCTCAATGTCATTTTGTAACATTTGCTGATGGAAACAGTACAAACCTCCAGCCTGGCATGTCCCAACGTCCTACACCTCTCTGTCTCTGGGCATCACATTTCGTATAAACTTGTTCATCATTGTCTTTGTGCCTGACAGTCACAGCATTTAAAATATGTTGGGGGTGACACAATCCTTTCACCCAGTGCAGACATATATCACAAGAAGGATGTTCTCATAAACAAAGCGCTGCAGGCTGCGATCTTATCAGTCGCCTCTTCCTTCTTCCCAGCTCCCTTCAATGACAAACATGCATTTCTGCTAAACTTTGCTCCACTTTCTGTACAGGGGGCAGAGGGGGGAAAAAATACATGGTGCTGGTTTAGGAGCCACAAACTATGCTGCAAATCAGGACTGGCAGGCTGGGGTGGGGAACAGCAAGGCAGTTCTTAGGATAGTCTGAGTATACTTTTTTTAAAAGTTATCATTTCGGAGAAACTGGCTTTGGGAAGCTATCTGTGCAATCCTAAGCAAGTATACTCAAAAACTAAGTCAAGTTGAATTCAATAGGACATACTCCCTAGTATGTGTACTTACTGAATACCCTTCCCCCTTAAGGCTCGCTGGACTCCTTCCCTACTCCCTTTGAGCTATCAGGCCAAAATGTGACTTTTTGCCCGTAATTAAGGGGTTGATCTTTAAACATAATTCATTTGTTAGTTTATTCATTTATAACATTTCTGTGCTGCCTTGCAAACATCAAGGCATAGATCAAGATGGGTAGCTTGTGTGTCCGTAGCAGTAGAAAAGAGCAAGAGTCCAGTAGCACCTATAAGACTAACAAAATTGGTGGTAGGGTAGCTTTCAAGGCAATAAAACATTTAAAGAATTAAAATGCATTTAAAATGTATATGTAAAATATTCAACAATGCAATAAGAACATACAGACATGTTTTTAGAGTCTGTTTCTAGCCTGAACTGTTCTGCTCTGTTCTATGTATCCTTCCATCCTTCCATCCATCCATCTATCTATCTATCTATCCGTCTATCTGTCTGTCCATCCATCCGTCCATCCGTCCGTCCCATTTATTCCCCACCTTTCTCCAGAACAGGGACCCAAAGTGGCTTACATCATTCTCTTCTCTGCCATTTCACCCTCACAACAACCCTGTGAGGTAGGTTGGGCTGGGACCAGTCCATTTCCTATGAGGGAGAATCTGGGACTTTTTCATTTAGGAAAAAAAAAAGAAGACTAAGTGGGAGTATGACAGAGGTTTATAAAATTATGCATGGGGTGGAGAAAGTAGATAGAAGGAGCTTTCAGTCCCTCTCCCATAATACTAGAATTCAGGGGCAGCCAGAGAAATTGTTGAGAACCAGGTTCAAGACAGACAAAAGGAAATACTTTACTCAATGAGTAATTAAATTGTGGGATCCCCTGCCAGGGGAGGTAGTCATGGCCATAACCGTGCATGTCTTTAAAAAACAGATAGGCAGCTTCATGGAGGATCAGTCCATCAATGGCTACTAGCCATGGCTAATAAATAGAACTTCCATATTCAGAGGTAGTCAAACTCTGAAACCCAGCGCTAGGAGGTAACATCAGAGAAAGGCCTTGGCCTCTTTGCCCTGTTTGTTGGCCCTTAAGGGAAACTAGTTGGCCACTGTGTGCGACAGATTACTGGACTAGAGGTTCTTATGCTCTTAGCCTTTCAAAATCATTGCTTCCTTGTTTTGAGTCTCGTCAATCTGAGGACAAACGATGACTCCCAAGTTTAGTTATTGCACACTGGCTGATGGAGCTGGTGCAATGGCATGGACTCTTTATTAAGATTCTGGCTGTTCAGTGATCAGTTGGTTCCTCTGCGGTTCAAGGTATATTAATACACAGCTATTGATTCTGTGGGTGTGATAGCAAGGAATGTCCACAAACATTCCAGTTACTCAGAGAATGAAGTTGTCAGCTGCGACGAGAGACCGGGCTGTGCTGGATTCTACAGACAAATTTGGATTAAACAACACATCCTTTGGCTGCAGGTTTTTATTGAAACCTAGTCTTTTAAGATACCACAAGAGTCTTTTTTCAAGTTTTGTTTTGAAAAACAAAACATTTGTGCATGTGGATGGGCTCCTTAATTTTTTTTTTTTTTGGTTTGGCAATTTGTTCAGTTCCATTTTTTTCCCCAGCAATATAATAAAAAAGCAGCTGTTAGCAGCTTTTTTTCTCTCTAGTGGTAGCAACAAAGCTTTGCCAAAAGTTAATTCCTTACAATAAAATTAATCCCAGAGGTGTAAATATCTTCAAGATCTGCCAGGTCTTTTAAGATGTGCCAATGGCAAGAGCATGCAATTAGAATCGTTCCCCATAAGTGCAGGAGCCTTACAACGTTAATAGATCATTTTAATGGGGGCAATTTTTAAAATTTGTATTTAATTTGCATGATTACGATGCCAAGTGTGCTCCGGACAGCTGAGTCAGGGAGAGATATATTGCAGCTATGCAGTTGTGTGTGCTTTGCAGTGATCGGAGCTAGTCATTTAAAATTGGGCATGCATGGAGTTGTCCTGGAGTCATTTCATGATATAGCTCTTTCAAGTGTCTGAAGGGCTTCAGAGAAACGATGTTGCTGTAACCATTTCAATAACCTTGTGTGGTGGATCAATATCATTCCATAGTACATTTAGAGCAGGGGTGGGGAACGTCTGGCCCGCAGGCCGAATACGGCCCGCGAAATCTTTCGGTCTGGCCCGCTTCCAATGGGCCCAGCAGCTCCAGCGCCGGTGGGGAGACGCCGCGAAGAGAAACAAGCGGCAGCACTGCAGGCGAACGCAGCGGGCAGATCCCCTGATCCCACTTACCCACTTGGTGGGGGGGCGCACTGAGTGATGACATCATTTCCGGGAGTGACGTCGTCACACACGTGAGAAAGGGCACTCCCGGCACGGGACAGAACATAAGATCAAGGAAAAGGCTGTCTACCACTTTAAGGATATGGCCCACAAATGATGTTATAAATATTCCAATTGGCCCTTGGCAGAAAAAAGGTTCCCCACCCCTGGTTTAGAGGAATATGAGCATGGAATGGGTAAAATCGCCTAATAAGTTCCTAGCAGAGATAAGACTCAGTCCAAGACCTTGGAAAGATTTAGCACTACATCACTATCTCAGCTATTGAATTCTGTCAAACACTAGTGGGCAAATATCAAAAACGGAAATCAAATAGCATCGGATTCCAACTGGAGTTGTCAAAGATCTTGTAAATATTTGTGAAAGTGCTCCAAAAACATCTGGAGATGAATTGGCATGCAGATATTCCAAGGAGAGCTTTGAAAGTCTTGGAGAACAAATGTATTTCTTCTCCTGTTCATATGTACTATGAAGTATCCTTTGGGAAACTGTTCACTGTTGCAAAAGAATCCCTTAGCATCTCTTAACTCGAAAATCTCTCGATTCTTTTTAAGGGAATCTTTCTAAGCAACAAATGATTCACGTCACAATTACTCTTCCCAAATAAAACAGTCTTTTCATTTTCAAGTGATAATTGTCAACGATTATGTTCGCTGGTTAATTTTTTTTTTAATTGGTGAAAATCCAGATTGACTGTTCATTACTAAGGCTGTGCCAAATATTCTCCAAGTTTTATTTGTCACCCCAAACTCCTTATTTTAGAGGATAGAAATACATTCAAAAAATGTGCAGATATTCACTTTTTTTTCATTTTAATTCTTTTGGTGACATTGTTTCTACACTCGACTGCTTCTTTGATAATAACCTCCCCTCCTTAGGACTTGATCTTTCTTTTTCCTTTATTATCCCTCTGAGAGATCCTAAGCAATCAGGGATCACATACTGAATTCAATGAAGCCGCTCTGCTATGTTGCCCATCAGATTTAGTTGTATGATGACAACATTGAGGACAAATAAAGTCAATTAAGAGTGAAAGCAAAAAAAGTCAATGTGAATGAATATGCAGATTTTTGGAGGGACATAACAACAACAACATTTGATTTATATATCACCCTTCAGGACAACATAGCACACACTCAGAGGAGTTTACAAAGTATGTTATTATCCCCACAACAATCACCCTGTGAGGTGGGTGGGGATGAGAGAGCTCCGAGAAGCTGTGACTGACCCAAGGTCACCCAGCTGGCTTCAAGCGGAGGAGTAGGGAATCAAACCTGGTTCTCCAGATTAGAGTCCTGCCGCTCTTAACCATTACACCAATGGGAAACACTTTCAACATAACCAATAATATTTCCTTTTTAAAAAGTGAAAGCATTGGTCCAATTTACTAATAAAGATTTCCTTGGTTAGAAGTTCTTATAAACACATGCCTTTGGGGGAGGAGGTATGCCCTGTCCTTTTTCCTGAAAACAGCCGCTATCTGGTGTTTCCAAAAATAAAACCAATTGTTCAGAAGATTCATCTTTCAACAGATCTTAATAATCCTGCTCAGGTAGCGCAAAGGATGTTGAGAAACAGGAGCGTGGACTTCAAAACATTTGGCTTTCTTAAGCATTCCCATATTTTTCACTTATTAGTTACACGAGAGTCCAAAACTTAAAGAGTCCTCTAGTCTCATAAAGAAAAATATCACACTGACTTTCAAGAAATTTACATTGCTTACATTTGCACAGCCCAAGGAAACAAGAAAAGTGCTATTTTTTCCACTCTTCCTAATGTAATGGAATTTGTTCAGATGAAACACGAGAATGTTGAAAGCTGAATTTGTAGTGCAGCTTCCCTCCCTGAGGAAATGACATTTCTTCTGTCTGCAGTGGCTTTCATCTCGTACAAGATTGTTTGACTTCTGCCACACTTTCTAGACTCTCCTGCCAACAATTCTTTGGCGTTCTCGCCCTCTCCTTTCTAGTATGAGCTGCTGTTTTTCATTTCCCACCAAATAAAACCATTCTGAAGACGATTAGAAATGTGAGCTCTTGATGCCATATGCTGTATCTTTGAGGGATTCTCTAAGGAGATGCATGTTTCGAGTTGCTAGGCTGGGAATCCCATTTGATAAGGGGGAAACGCTCCAAGGTATGGTCGTTTCATTCCTCAGTATGCAGTATTCCTCAGTATGAAGTTCATACCCTCTGCATTTTTCTTAAACCATTTTTGTAACAATCTTTCCAGCCACAACATCTACCTCTGGGGGATACATGCAAGGTTATGCCTGAGTGAAAGTTTTAGAAGCCATCGTGAGATATGCTGGTTGACCAGTTGTAGGGATCGTTGTTTTTAACACAAAGGCTATGTTCCACCTGCAGTCTGAAATGGTACAGAAACAGTTTTGCATATTGCATTAGTGGCTGGTGTAAGCTAGGACATGCTCCCCATTTAGAATCTGTGTTCTGTGTGGTAAAAAGGGGCTTTCGCAGTTTTATTGATTTGTGCACATCTTGGTGTGTTTTTTTAAGTTGATCACTATAGCAAGTACATTTGGACTTGAGAGTAACCATGCAAGTCAGCATGGCATAGCGGTTAGAGCATCAGACTAGGATCTAAGAGATCCAGGTTTTAATCTTCACTCTGCCATGGAAGCTCATTGGTGTGATCTTGGGCCCATAACATGCTGAGCCTAACCTACCTCACAGGGCTGCTGTGAGGATAAAATGGAGGAGAACAATAGAAGCCAATTTGAGCCAGTTTGGTGTAGTGGTTAAGATGTGACAGGACTCTAATCTGGGGGACTCTAACTAGACATGGACATGAACCGCATTACGAACCAAAAAACCCCCACGAACCGCCTGATCATCTGTTTGTGATCCGGCGGTTTGTGAGGGTCCATGGCCAATGAACCAGCATTTGTTGGAAGCCCAGTTCATTGCGTTCGCCCCCAGTTCGTGAAGCCAGACAGTCAGGCACCATCAATCAATTCCCTTGGAAACGGAGCTGGGGGAATGCTTGAACTCTGTCTGCACTCCTTCTGTTGCCCTGGAAACCCAAATCGAAGCCCAGATTACCTTGATCGGCAGGTCTTCCTTCTAACCATGGAGCTGCAAATTGGTTACAATTGGTTACATGGGAGAAGACACCCAGGGGTGAGGGGGAGGGAGGTGTTCTGTAGCCATGGGCACTCCAATCTCATCCCTGCAAACCCTGATAGGCAGTTCTGCCGGCCAACCCCTTGTACACTGGGCCAACGTTAACTGGTGGCGCTAATTGTATCGAGTGGGAGTTTCCTGGGGGCCTCAGATTGGAGAGGGTATAACTCCAAGATCCCTATTGCAATCTTGACCAAACTTGGGTGCTGGCTGGAGGAGAGCCTCCTAAACACGCCCTGTGAATATGGGCTCTCTAAGTGCAACGGGGCCATTCCAATGCCCACGAACCACAAACTGTGAACTGGTTAGGTAATGCGAAATGTTCATTACAGTTCGTTTGTTGATGTTCATTGGTGGCACTGAACCACGAAACACAGGTTCATTAATTTTTTGGGGTTCGTGCCCATGTCTAACTCTAACCCTAACCTGACTCCTCCACTTGAAGCCAGTTGGATGACCTTGGGCTAGTCACAGCTCTCTGGAGCTCTCTCAGCCCCACCCACCTCACAGGGTGTTTGTTATGGAGATAATAATAACATACTTCGCAAACCACTCTGAGTGGGCACTAAGTTGTCCTGAAGGGCAGTATATAAACCAAATGTTGATGTTGTTGTTCATCCAAACTGACTCCTCATTAGGGAGAAAAGTGGGATGTAAATGAAGAAAATAAAATAATACATACATACCAAAAAAGTTAAGAACTACTGTTCTGGAGCCCATTCTAAATTTAAAAAATTTGCCTGCAGACTTTGATCTATCTCCTGAAGTCCTTATCCCATGTGAAATGTCTGTCTTATACTGTGTTGTTTCTGCAACATTCTCTTATTTTGTTTACTATTCAGTAAACGTTGGTTGCAGACATTACGCTGTTCTTATGTGCCATCAGATCACAATCAATGTAATGTGACCCCAGCCAGGTGGCTTTCAAGGCAAGTGGGAAGCAGAGGTGGTTTGCCATTGCCTTCCTTTGCAGAGTCATCCTTGTAGACATACTTCTTGTTCAAGTGCCAGCCCAGCGTAGATTCCGTGATCTGACAAAATCCCGCAGTACTATACCATTCCACATCCCATTCTACATCCCGCCTGGCCTCGACTAGAGCCAGAGCTTTCTCAGTCCTGGCTCCTACCTGATGGAAAGCTCTGTCTACTGAGACCAGGGCCTGGCAGGATCTACTATCTTTCCGCCGGGCCTGTAAGACAGAGTTGTTCCGCCAGGCTTATGGCTGAGGCTTGGCCTCCGCTGGCTGGCGGATACAACATCTACCCCCCTCCCTGTGAAAGCTGCCCACCACTGTTCTTAAGCTGCTGCTATATTCAATTGTACTGTTGCATTATTTGTTATTGATTGTATTGTATCAGGAAAAAGAGTGCTGCTATTTTTTATGATATTTTTGTATGATACTTTTAAATGTTTTAATATGGAATGTTTTTAATGTTGTTATCCGCCCTGAGCCTGCTCACGGGGAGGACGGAATACAAATATGATATAAATAAATAAATAAATAAATTCTGTTCTTACTGCATTGTTTTTCATTCTCACCTGCCTTAAGTGGGACAAAAGCAAACTATAAAAGAAGTAAGTAAATAAAGCAACAGATTTACTTATATTAATCCCACTACCATAGCCTCCTCTTTGCCTCTCTTCCTTCTGTCTTTTCCCCAATTTTGACTTGGGTAGATTGCAAGCTTATTGGGGCAGGAACCTGTTCTTCTTTGCTGATATAATGGTTAAAGGATGAGAAACAGAGTGAGAGAAGGGGGGTCATTCCTAATATTGTGTCACACCTCTGAGTGACCAAGAAATTGAATCCTAGTGTCAGGCTAGGATCTGTGATACTCCTGCTGTAGCACAGTGGTTCAGCTGTGAATCAGCACTCTGCTGGTTCGAATCCCATTACTGCCATGAGCTCAGCAGGTGGCCTTGGGTAAGCCACTGCTTTTAGCCCCAGCTCCCCAGCTGCATTGTGGGGTAATAATAACAGTGACTTCTTCACTGATCTGAGTAGCACACTAATCTTTCTAGAAGAACAGAACAGAAGAAGAGTGGTAAGCTGCAGTATTGCAGCCCAAGCTCTGCTCATGACCTGAGTTCGATCCTGGCAGAAGCTGGGTTCAGGTAGCCGGCTCAAGGTTGACTCAGCCTTCCATCCTTCCGAGGTCGGTAAAATGAGTACCCAGTTTCCGGGGGGTAAAGTGGAAGGCAATGGCAAACCACCCCGTAACAAAAAGTCTGTCAAGAAAATGTCGTGATGCAACGTCCCCCTGTGGGTCATTAATGACTCGGTGCTTGCACCAACAATAGCTTGCACAATAGCAAAAAGTCCAGTCGCCCCTTTAAGACTAATTTGCTTGCACAGTCTCTTTTACCTTTACCTTTACCTTGAGAGTGCAGGACTGGGCCAACCTGGGTTCTCTTCCATGGAAGCTCAAAGGATGACCTTGGGCCAGTCCTGCACTTTCAACCTAACCAACCTAACAGGATTGTTGTGAAGATAGAACAGAAGAGAGGGAAATGATGGAAGCTGCTTTGGGTCCCCACTGCAGGGCATAAATGAAGCAAATTAATCAATCAATCGAGACAGAAGGAAAAGCATTACATTTAGAAATGCTGCTTTAGGAAGGGCAAAACTTGCCCTCTACACAGATCCTAGATGGCTTGTCCTTCACGTCCCCTCTTCATGGGGGAGTGAAGTACTGTGTGCAAAATATACAGAGCAGCACTTCCACACATGTGTGTGTGCATGCAAACACACACACACATAATGTTCCAATAATATATGAGCCTTCCCTCCATATATTCATTGGTCTTTGTATCATTGGTAGTCAGGTCAACTGAGCCCGTCACTTCTGGTACCCTTCAGCAATGTTTTTGTTTTTTTGCCGCCTCCGGGGGGGGGGGGGGCGCTTATAAAAAAAGGACCTGAAACAATGGTGCCGTCACTCTTTAAGGAGGCCATCCGCTGAGATTTATCCCTGCCTTACCAAGGGTGAATGTCGGCTGGGCTGTTTTAAGCTGTAATGGTGATTAAATCATAGAACATTCGCTATTGTATGTCCCTCTGATTTTTATCTTCATCCTTTTCACATTTCTATTCACTAAGCGAAGGCATGAGGCTTAATGCTGTATTTCTGAAAGGTCCCTGGACAGATTTAGTGCTGGAAAGGAATATATATAGACAGCTGGAATGAGGTACCCTGTTTTTACTACAGTGAATGCCTTGTATTTTAATATGCTCTTCTAGCCAACGCTCAAATGCCTTCCTGGCTTGTTCCTCGTAAGGTCATTGGTGTTATTTGGATGTTTCAAGCTTCCTGGATTTGGTAGATTACTCTCTAGGGTTTGGTCAATCAACAAGGAGACCACAAAACAAAATCTGCGGCTGATTTTATCCGGAGTTGTTTGCAGTTTGGTGTGCGATTTTTGCCGATGTGCACTTTCCTATAAGAAAATGGAAAAAACCTTGTCTAAGACAATCGGATCTCTTTCTATTGCAAATTCTAGTCCACGTGGTGAAAACTTGTGAGTCATATCTGCCCAAATGTCCTCCTGAGTACAAGGGAGAGATTGAGGCACAGCCATGTCAAGAATAGATTTCACCCTTCCTACTCTCCTTCATGCTCTTCTACTGACATTGCCCCATTGACAGATGCTGTCCTCTTTTGCAAATATCTTGGTTCTGTATACCATAAAAATATCAGATGTGATAAGAACACATGAAGCTGCCTAACAATTACACGGCCCTGTCCTGGATAGCTCAGGCTAGCCTGATTTCAGAATCTTTCGGAAGCAGGGTCAGCCCTAGTCAGGGGTCATTTCGTAGAAAAATAGCTGCAGGAACTCATTAGCATAACTCATTAGCACAACTCATTAGCATATGTCACGCCCCTTGTCATCACCGGAAGTGTTATTAGCATAACTGATTTGCATATGCCACACCCCCTGACATCACCTACCCCGGCTGTTTTGGACCCAATCCTGGCCATTCAGGGCCAAAATTGGGCCCCAAAAGGTCAGGATTGGGCTGCTGCTGAGTGGGAGAGTGATCCACCACCTGTCAGATCCACCACCTGATCCTGGCCATTTCAGGACCAATCCTGTCTGTTTGGGGCCTAATCCTTGCCATTTTGGGGCCAATCAGGTCATTTTGGCACTGATCCAGGCCAAAATGTGCCAAAAATGGCTGAAAATCAGTTAGGCAGGCCACCTGACATGTGACCTCTTTGGAAAACTGCCAGAACTGCATTCCTGTGCATTCCCCCTCAAGATGAGCCCTGGCCCTAGTTAGTAATTGTATGGGAGACTACCAAGGAAGTCAAGGGTCACTACCTAGAGGAATGCGATGACAAACCACCACTTGTTAATGTCTGTTGCCTTGAAAACTGTACGGGGGTCACCATGAGTCAGCTGCAACTTGATGGCACTTTCCACCACCACCAATCCGACATGTAGTACATGTAAGCTGTTCCCCGGAAGCTCCATGTGGCTGAGTATGGATATCATAGTGTCATATGGATGTTATAAGAACTGTATAGTCCAAATTGCCAGCTATCTGGGTCATGTACAGGATTTCCCAAGGAAAGGGGACTTCAAATGTACATGCCCCAACCTGCCAGAGCCCCAGTTTGCCCTCTAGCCAGCGTGGTATTAGTGGTAGAAGTGTCAGACTAAGAGCTAAGAGACAAGAGACAAATTACACGAGGAGGAGCACGTGAAAGGAGCCGCAATGTTAGCCGGGCAGCTGAGTTTTAAAAGAGATTGGAAGGCTTTGTCAATTTCCCCTCTCTACAGAGCCAAGGAGATGCTGCTCAGAGGGTTTGTTGATTTCCTCTTTGCCTCCTTGAAGGGGAGGTGAAACTGACAGAGCCTCCTGGAGGCAAAGAATGAAATTAACAAACCCTCTGAGCAGCCATCTCCCTGGTTCTGTAGAGGGGAAATTGACAAAGCCTTCCAATCTCTTTTAAAACTCAGCTTCCCAGATAGCATTGCGACTCCCTTCACGTACTCCTCGTGGAATTCGTCTCTTGTAGCTTGGCTCTAAGATCTGGGAAGCCCAGGTTCAAATCTCTGCTGTGCCATGGAAACCTTCTGGAAGCTTGAACCTTGGCCTAACCTGCGTTACGCTGCTGTTGTTGTGAGAATAAAATGGAAGAGGGGGGAATGATGTTAGAAGAAACTTTGGATCACCAATTGGGGAGAAAGCAGAACATAAATGTCTAAACAAACAAACTTCCTGAGAGGGTTGGTTGGAGCTCAGTAGATTGCAGGAGGGGAAATTGCCACAAATTACTATCTCTTCTTCCTCAGACCTGGATAGCTCAGGTGAGCCTGATCTCATCAGATCTCAGAAGCTAAGCAGGGTTGGCCTTGGTTAGTGATTGGATGGGAGATCTCCAACAAAGACCAGGGTTGCAGAGGCAAGCAATGGCAAACCACCTTTGCTAGTCTCTTGCCATGAAAACCCCTCTAGGGGTTGCCCTAATTCAGCTATGACTTGAGGGCACTCTCCACCACCACCACCTCCTCTTAAGAAAATGTAAGTGCCTTTGTGACAGAAAGTTCATTGAGAGTATCCCCAAGTGGACTCCTCTGGTTGGCTAAGGCTCCTCCCGCAGCTGGGGAGGAGTCATGGCTCACTGGAAGAGCATCTCCTTTACATGGAGGAGGCCCCAGGTTCAGTCCCTGGAATCTCCATTTCAAAAGTATCTGGTGATTTGAAAGACCTCTGCTTGAAACTGTTGACCTCCCCAGTAGGCAATACTGACCTCGATAGACTGATGGCAGCTTTATGTGCCCATGTGTTCTTCTGTGGTTCTTTCCTTAGCAAGGCCAGGTCAAAAGTGAACCTCCTTTGAGACATCGGAACCTACCACGTTGACAATCACGTTAGGGGTTAAGAGTTGAATCACCCTTCTTATGGAGCATCCACCAACATAGACGAACAGCTTGTAGGCAGTTACTTACAATGGAAAATTCCAAAGTTGAGATTTTTCTCCATCAAATCAACATTACAGACTCATAATGCGTTCTTTAATTAGACATTGCTATTAACTGGACTGTTGCGTGATTTAAATCTAGCTGTTAATCTCCCTCACTCTACGCTGCCGTAGTTTTTATGACATCTAGTGAGTGACTCCTTTATGTAGTAATCTATCTGAAAACCACCTTATTTTTCCTCTTTCTTTTTTTTAAAGAAGAATAAAGGACAAGAGACTGAAATGAAAGCTTTTTTAAAGTCCGTCCATTAGTAATTTTCTGCTTAGTATTTGAAAAATGGCTCATTTTAATTGCTTCACAGAGGAGAAAGCTATCAAAGCTAATGTTCTTTCTTTCCAAACTTTTGTAATTATTTCTCGTGCACTCTTATTTGAAATGGCTTGAAAATATTTTCATTAAAATGTAGATTTGTCTCTCTCTCTCTCTCTCTCTCTCTCTCTTTCAAATGGACTTCTATTCCCTAGTGATTTTTTTTCACTACCAGCTTCTCAGTACGTATTGATGAAAGCCAACATTTGAAAATGGATTTGTCATTAACATTGCTAATAGTCACTGAAATTTCACCAGGTTTCAGTTTCATAAACTGTAGTGTCTTTTGAAGAAAATAAATGCCTATGGCCTGGGAATATTTATCTGTTTTCTGAGATTTCTGGAAATCCAAAGTACAAGCTTGATCCCTGTCTGTTCCGTTGTTGAACTTGGTTATTAGTTCGATATTCAGTGCAGACTTTTGTGTCATTTTCTGTCTTCCTCTTGCTTGTAGGATTTCACTACAAGCTCTTGTTTGCATAAGCAATCAACCAACTACCACTCCCATAAGGCTTTGCTACAGCCCACTGTGAGATCGCATGGCTATATCAGTACAGTTCCAAAACAATCCTGCTAGACATTCTCTGTCCTATCTCACAGTACTGCACTGCAAGCTCTTCAAAGATATTATCATTGCAATCTGAAGAACACTTTCCTAGGACTAAGCCCTGTTGAGTAGACTTCAGTAGGATTCGTCCCCCTCTAGGTTAAAAGCTGAGCAATCTGCTCAGATTGCTCTTAGAACATGGAGCCATACAAATGGGAAACATGCTTTTTTTTGTTAAGATCCTGGGATTATTCTCGAATAATCCACAGAGGTGAAATTGGGAGGGACGAAGTTGTTCCTGATTAGAGATGGGTATGAACCGAAACGCAAACCAAAGTTCATCATGAACCAGACCAGTTTGTGGTTCACAAACCAGTGGTTCGTCAGAGCCCATTTCTGACTAACCGCTACGAACTTTAGGCTGATCCATTTAGTTCATTTTTTGGTTCATCACTGCAGACAGCCTGGTGCCAATCAATCAGTTTTCTAGGCAATGGGGGGCATGGGCTTTCTGCAGACCTTCTGCTGCCCCGGAAGTGGCTTTTTACGAACCAAACAAACCGGTTCGTGAACTGGGGCAAGTTTGTGAAAGTTTGTGGTTTGTGGTTCGTGAAACACAAACGAACCACACAGTGTGATATTTTCCTTGTTCGTGCCCATTTCTACTCCTGATAAATTTGTTCAGAAGTGTTGAGAACTATTTGGGGTTCTGTTCTTCTTGTTATGGGAGCATTCCTGTTAGCAGTGAGGGCATTTTTAAAAACAAATCTAGCTTAATAAAAAGGCGTGTGGTGGGCTTCAGTAGGATTTTGAGTAGATCTGCTTATGTCTGCACTGTAGAACTAGTAGATCTCCTGGAATTACAACTGATCTCCAGGCAATGGAGATCAGTTCCCCTGGAGAAAATGGCTGCCTTGGAAGGTGGACTCTATGGCATTATACCCAGCTGAGGTCCCTTCCTTCCCCAAACCCTGCCCTCGTAGGCTCCTTCCCTCAAATTTCCAGGAATTTCCCAACCCAGAACTGGCAACCATATGTGAACCACTGGTAAGATACAGCAGGGTACCTCTTCTCTCTCTCGTCCCCATTTTCTCCCGCTTACCACCCCCCTTTCTTTTTTCTTTTCTGTTTTCTTTTGGCTCCTCAAGGAGATGTGAGGGAGTGAAGGAATTCAGAGAAGGGAATGCAGAGGACATGTTGGGATTGCGTTCTTTTTTAAAAATTATTAGGAATGCATTTTTGCCCTTAAGTGTCCTACAGCGCATCAACTTTGTCCCTGAAGCTATTTGTAGTGTTTTCCGTCAGACAGCGGCCTAGATAAGCACTTGCAATTAAGGATTCAGTTTACTTTTTAAAAGAAAAACTAGGATTGCAGCTTTATAGCTGCCAGGTGTTTATTTTATTGTGAAGTGTTGTTTGGGGATGGCTCAGTAAACTGAGGAACAATCAACATTACCACTGATTGGTCTTCTTTCTTTCGTTTTCAGTCACTTTTTCTGCTGGAATACATAAATACATGAAGCTGCTTTATTCTAATTTTTTTTTAAAAAAACAGAACGCAATTTGCATAATACCATTTATTAGGACCACATAAATGACACATATCACTGGACAAGCTTTCAAGTTCACCAGAACTTTCCATCAGGCTGTATGGTATTTTAAAAAATGTTTAAAAAGAAAGTAACCCTGTTCACATGTTATAGTGAATGCACATACAACCTGCATCTGCCTGTGTACACCTGTTTGTAAGAAAGAACCAACATGCGTTCTCTTTTCTAATAAAACTGGGCATCACTACTTGGATAAATGCAGGGCTTTTTTCTGGGAAAAGAGGTGGTGGAACTCAGTGGTGGAACTCAGGACTGCACAGTGATGTCACTTTGGGTCAGCTGGAACAAGGGGGGAGTTTTTTAAAGCTTAAATCACCCTTGGTGAAAATGGTCACATGGCCAGTGGCCCCGCCCTCGATCTCCAGACAGAGAGGAGTTTAGATTGCCCTCTGCACTGCTGGAGCGACGTGGAGGGCAATCTAAACTCCCCTCTGTCTAGAAATCAGGGGGCGGGGCCACCAGCCATGTTACCATTTTCAAGAGATGCCGGAACTCCGTTCCACCATGTTCCAGCTGAAAAAAAAGCCCTGGATAAATGTGTAGTTTCAATCACACACATTCAGCTGTGCATGCATTGAGTGCAACATAAGAATTACCCAGCACACACTGAAAGGAAAATCTAGTTATAGTGTGTTCTCTATAACTTGAGAAGAGTCTCACTGCCTCTCCAGGGTCTCAGGAAGAGGTCATTAACATCACCTACTTTCTAAAACGAGGACATGCAAGAGAATGAATTTGGAGCCTTCTACATGTCACACAGATGATTTGTCACTAAGCCGTGCCCCCCTCCTGTAATTATACTTATGTTTGAATGATATAGGAGAAGGTAGGGGGGCTTTAATATAATGCAAGTAATTGATATACTTATATCTGGTCTTTCCCTTGTGGCTCAAGGTTGCTTACAATTCCAAAAATCAGAAACATAGAAAAGATGTCAACAGAAATATCCCATTACACTTGCTCAAGAAAATATCTGCAGCTAATACCAGGGCCCTATTATTCATAAGGCAGATTAGGCTGAAGCCTAGGGGGCCCACAGAGACTAGGGTCCCATCATTTTTTTTTTTTGCTGAGGCACTGTTCTCTACACCCTAGGCCTCCAATAGTTAAAGACACTTTACACTCTGCACTATAGCAATACATGTACATATATATTTATCCATATATATACACACTCTCATAAGTATATATGAATAGAATTCTTCAGGAGACCCTCAAAATGGATAGAGGGCTATGTACTGTGGTCTAGTACCTACCGTACCAGGGTCAGGCAGTCAGCTGTAGTGGGGTGAAAGACAAGTGCCAGAGGGGGCCAGAAATACCTGAAAGCCTAGAGGAAAAGCTATGCATTAATACGGCCCTGGCTAATACCCCATTAAAAGTCCACGTAAATAAAATGTCTTTATACCACCTCCTAAACATTTCTACAGGTGAAGCCCCCTCACCTCTTCAGAGAGCTTATTGCACACATTGGGAACCACTACAGCAAAGGAGCAGTGGTGGGATAAGGCAACCAGAAGACCTGAGCTGGCACATGAGGACATATAAAGACAGCCTTTCAGCAACAACCAGCATTTTTTAATGGAACTTAAAAACAAGCTGGCAGGTTTTTAAAAGGTGAGATGTGCTCCCATTGGCTTAGGGTTGCCAGCCTCCAGGAGGGGCGTGGAGATCTTTCAGAAATGTAACTGATTCCAGACTTCTTGGCTAGACCTTGATAGTAACTGGACTGTCTCATTCTGAACCAGTTAAAACTTCCAAATTCACTTCAGAGGCCACATGTTGAGCCCTACTTATCAGTCCTCCCCTAGTAGCTTGCTAAAAGCAGTAGGTATGAACAGGGGACAACCAGCCATGGAGCTTACCAGGAAAATTCTGGGTGGGCTGCTGGTGACCAGTGGCCAGAAAGAAGCAGAATCAAACTACAAGTAAGCTAAGCAAGCTAACTCCTGCAGCACTGAAAGCCAGCTAAGCAGTAGGGTTGCCAGCCTCCAGGTGGTGGCTGGAGATCTCCCAGAATTACAACTGATCTCCGGGCAACAGAGGTCAGTTCCCCTGGAGAAAATGGCTGCTTTGGAGGATGGACTCTGTGGAATTATACCCTTCTGAGGTCCTTTCCTTCCTCAAACCCTGCTTTCTCTAGGCTTCACCCTCCAAATCTCCAGAAATTTCCCAACTTGGAGCTGGCAACCCTACTCAGCAGGGACTGCTCAGTTCAGATCTGGTAGCTGGTTCAGTAAGGACAGGGCTTTTTTTAATGGGAAAAGAGATGGTAAAACTCAGGACCACACAATGACATCACATTGGGTCAGCTAGAACAAGGGGGAAGTTTTTTAAAGTTTAAATTGCCCTCCGCAAAAATGGTCACATGGCTGGTGGCCCTGCCCTCTAATCTCTAGACAAAGGGGAGTTTAGATTGCCCTCTGAGCTAGTGGTGTGGAGGGCAATCTAAACTCCCCTCTGTCTGGAAATCAGGGGGCGGGGCCACCAGCCATATGACTATTTTCAAGAGGTGCCGGAACTCCATTCCACCATGTTCCAGGTGGAAAAAAAAGCCCTGAGTAAGGATACCAGATCTCCTAGTATAGCAAGAGGTCTCCCAGTATCCCAGTTCATTGTCCACCAGCACCCAGAGGAACTGGGGTAGGGGAAAGAACAAGTGCACAAACTTCAATTCCCCAGGACAAAATGGCTATTTCAGAGGGTGGAATGTGTGACATCATATCCTCACTTGAGGTCCTTTCCCCTCCCAAGCTCTGCCTTATCCAGACACTGCCCCAAATCTCCTCAAGCTAGAGTTTGGAGCTCTAGCCCTTCAAGCTGCCAGCCCTTCAAGCTGCCAGCCTCCAAGTGGTGGCTGGAGATCTCCTGGGATTACAACAAATCTCCAGGTGACAGAGATCAGTTGCCCTGGAGAAAATGGCTGCTTTAGAGGGTGGACTTTGGGGCATTATACCATTCTGAGGGCCCTCCCTTCCCCAAACCCCACCCTCTCTAGGCTCCACCACCCAAATCTCCAGGAATTTCCCAACCTGGACCAAGCAACCCTATGTGACCAGTGCTGTGAGTCTGTCATGGTAGGTCACTAGTTATGCGGGTCTGTTTTATGCCTGTGGTCTCTATGCCAATATTTATTACATTACTTTTATTATACCATGGCCGTTTCCACGCTACTCACCTTCATCTAGGGCCGTTTCCACACTGCTTACCTTCTGCCGCTCCATGCCACAACGTCGCAGCTCGTGCCAGAGAAAATGCGAAATAGCGCGAAAACGTGGCATTTTGCTTTCGCCACAGCACGAGCCGCGGCGTTGCAGCATGGAGAGGCAGAAGGTAAGCCGTCTGGAAATGGCCCAGAACAGGGCACAATGTTGTGAAAAAAACACGGAAGATAGCATTTTTTCACGTGAGTTTTGCGCAACGTCGCGCAAAACTCACGCGAGAAGACGCTATCTTCCGCGTTTTTCCCGCGACGGTGCGCCTCGTTCCGGATGAAGGTGAGTAGTGTGGAAACGGCCCATGTCTTTCTCTCCATTGGGGCCCTAAAGTGACTCACGTCACTCTCCCCTCCTCCGTCTTATCCTCATGACAACCCTGTGAGGTAGGATAGGCTGCCGTGTGTGACCAGCCCAAATATCCAGAGGAACTCATACGTATTCCCGCACCCTAGATATATCTGAACAAGCCCCTACACCACACTGTTACTGACAATTGGTAGCAGAGGGCAAGCAGCTTTTCAAGGACTTTTGTCCTTCACTATGTTTTGAAGAACCCCTGAGACCTTTCCATGGTAACATATCTCATTTTTATCCTGTGCTTTCCCCCTGGAGTTCAGGGCGACCTACTTCGTTCTCCTCTTGTCCATTTTATCCTCACAAGAAACCTGCCAGGTAGCTCAGTCATACAGCAAGCTTCAGGGTTGGATGAGGATCTCAATTCGAATCTCCGTGGTTCCAGTACAGCCACTTAACCTTTATACTGCACAGGGTCTTCCTTGGTTCTAGGGCTGCCCACCTCCAGGTGGGGCCTGGAGGTTCCCAGAATTACAAGCAGGGGCGGCGCAAGGGTTTGCGGCACTCGCGGCCACCACCCCCCGCACGCGCGCAAGTGTGCACGCACACATGATGATGTCACACATGACGTCATCATGGGAGTGCGCGCGCCGCCACCAGCCCGATCGCTGCAGCAGGCGGCCTCTGAGCTCTCCCGCTCGGTTGCCTGTGCCACTGCAGATGCCTGCCCGGGCTGGCTGTGCCCAGCTGGGGGCTTGTGCTGGCAGCGGGGCGGGGCGGGAAGGATAGGAGGCTGCTGCTTTGTGGCGCACACTCCCACCCCCCCCCGTGCCTCCTCCAGCACTCCCTCCGGCACCCCACGCCTGAGGCCACCGCCTACCTGGCCTCAATGGGCGCACCAGCCCTGATTACAAGTGCCATCCAGATGATATAGATCAATTCTCTTGGGAAAAAAATGGCTTCTTTGGAGGATGAACTCTATAGCATTATACCCCACTGAGCTCCTACGCCTCTCCAAACCTCGCCTTCCCCGAGCTACATCCCCAAAATCGCCAAGAATAACCTGTGGCACAGAGTGGTAAGCTGCAGTACTGCAGCCCAAGTTCTGTTCACGACTTGAGTTCGATCCTGGTGGAAGCTGGGTTCGGATAGCCAGCTCAAGCTTGACTCAGCCTTCCATCCTTCCAAGGTCAATAAAATTAGTGCCCAGTTTCCTGGGGGTAAAGTGTAGATGACTAAAGAAGCCAATGGCAAACCACCCTGTAACAAAAAGTCTACCAAGAAAACCTGATGCAACTTCCCCCTATGGGTCAGTAATGACTCAGTGCTTGCACAGGGGACTACCTTTACCTTTACCTAACCTAACCCCCCTTCTTACTTACTCTAAAACACGGTTTGAAAACCATAGTTCTAGGAAGTTGATAGTTTTTTTTAAAAAAAAAAAACCTGGTTGCCATTCATAATGTTAATGAATAGTTGCAGAGGCGAGCAAACAAACTTTTCCAGACTCCAAAACAAAGCAGTCCCTCCATCAGAATCAAAGCGTTGTGTTTCCTGACTAATATTTGTACAAGCTTGTTCTTGCCCACAATGGCAAAGTCCCTCGAATGAGTTTCTCAGAGCTATTCTTTGTGGCCCTCTTGGTGAGGTTTTCATTGTCAATCACAAGTTACTGTTTAATCCATAACCGTTTGATAAATGGAGTTCCACTGCAATACCTGTGTTAATTAGAGCAAAGATGCCTGGGACAGATTTCTTTGCTCACTGATAATTTTCCAAGGCCTTTCTACTACACACGCACATATGCATACATATACACTTATCATCATCATCATCATCATCATCATCAGGGCTTTTTTTCAGCTGGAACGCGGTGAAACGGAGTTCCGGAACCTCTTGAAAATGGTCACATGGCTGGTGGTCATGCCCCCTGATCTCCAGACAGAGGGGAGATTAGATTGCCCTCCACATCGCTGGAGCGGCGCGGAGGGCAATCTCAACTCCCCTCTGTCTGGAGATCAGGGGGTGGGGCCACCAGCCATGTGACCATTTTCTCCAAGGCCAACCCACTGAGTTCCACCACCTCTTTTCCCAGAAAAAAAAACCCTGATCATCATTATTATTGGGACTGCAAGCAGAACAAAACAAGAAGGAAATCTGGGGACTTAACAGGTCTTTTTTTACCTACAGTTTTAGAACACTTTCACCTGCCATGTTTCTATCTCTTTTGGCCATTAGGTGTGAAATCTTTTTGTTTCTTTCTCGGATCTTAACTTTAGAATGGCTTTCTCTCTTTTTTTTTTATTTGTCATAGAAAATAACATTAGACACAAGAAATGAAACATCAAAAGCAGACTATATACCAGAATATGAAAGCTACAAAATATTTCTCCTCTCCTTTCCCATATTTATTTATAGTCAAAGACTCTATACTCAACAGTTTATATTCAGTATTTAACATTATATTCAACATTTTAAATTCTACAGTTTAGATTATTAATTTAACAATCCGTCTATTTTAGGAATACATTTTCTTTTCTTTTTAATTTTTCTTAAATTTCAGCTACATTGTTAAAAAAAAAAAACTTTCCATTTTCCCTAAAATTCTAGAATTGGTCTATTATGTATGTAAGAAGTTAAATTAGCCATCAATGCAATGGCTTTTTCTTAATCCTATTATATAAAAGGCAACATGTATTGGTGACGACTCACCTTTTATCCTGGTGCACCTCCGGAAGGCGCTGTCGTGGTGGGTAGGCCAGGTGAAGCAGCCTGTCCCTCTGGAGGACGCTTCATTTTCTAGAGCCCTTTTTTAAAAAAACAGGCTTGGTTGCTAGTAATAATAATAACATTCTATTTATATACTGCCCTTCAGGGCAACTTAACACTCACTCAGAGCAGGTTACAAAGTATGTTACCATTATCCCCACAACAGTCACCCTATGAGGTGGGTGAGGCTGAGGGAGCTCTGAAAGAGCTGTGACTGACCCAAGGTCACCCAACTGATTTCAAGCAGAGGAGTGAGGAATCAAACTCGGTTCTCCAGATTAGAGTCCCACCACTCTTAACCACTATACCAAACTGGCAGAATATAGCCTGTGAGAAAACCAGACACCTGATAATGATGGGTAACCCCAGCCGGGAGTAGTTCATCAGAAAAGGGGGACTGCTTGGGTCAGGAACCATCATTGAGTGATCTGTTCTCCTTCAGAAATCACAATGCAAAGGAGAAAGAGACTAAAAAGTAGAACCTGGCTGAGAAGATCACACGTGATCACCTTGCTCTACACATCCTGGTCTTTTTCAGGTTGATTGCTGGGCTGCCATTCTCCAGGTGAGGCTCCGAGTCAGAGGCAGACTGGCTGTTTAGCTTACAGGGAAATATTTCTATGGGTCATTGACCCAGAGGGCCACTGGTAGCCAGGTGAAAGCCTCAGCAACTCTCCCAGTGCCTCCAGGGCCACTTGGCTCAGATGAAAGGCAACAGGAAAGGGTGTCATCTCCCCCATTATCTCATGCCCTGCTGTCAGTTTGAAGGAGGAAGCAATGGATGAGCTGATGCCCGTTGCTGGCACTGCTGAGCTGAGTAAGCTCTGCAGCCCTGGCTTGTAGTGCCGTGAGGACCACTCAGCTCGGCTTGTTCCAAGACCATTTTCTCTTCCCAGTCCACTCCTGCCTGGAGTTTCCCCAGAATTACAACTCATCTCCAGATGGCAGAGATCAGCTTCCCCGAAGGAAGTGGCAGCTTCAGCAGATGGATTTTATGGCATCTCATCCTCACCGAGCTCTCTCCCTTCCCCACACTCTGCCCTGCCCAGGCTCTGCCTTCAGGAATTTCTGAAGACAGAGTTAGAAACCCTAATTCAGATCCTGGCCCGGTTCTGTCAACAACTGAATCTATCTCTGGATCCCTCCTCACATCGGCCTGTCCCTCTGCTGTACACCAAAGCCCAGTTCAGACACTGCATCCATATGTACCAGGAGGCAGGCAACCATGCTTAGGTTGTCCTGATATGCACAGTTGCCATGTGGTTGGAACAGTGACAACACATGTATCTTGCATGCTTTTACACATGCAATGACTGCTAGATTTTTCTGGGTTCTAATTCACACATACCAAAGCTGTAGGTAAAGGTAAAGGTGCAAGCACCGAGTCATTACTGACCCATGGGGGGATGTCGCATCATGGCATTTTCTTGGCAGACTTTTTGTTAAGGGGTGGTTTTTCATTGCCTTTCTCAGTCATCCACACTTTACCCCCAGGAAACTGGGTGCTCATTTTACCAACCTCGGAAGGATGGAAGGCTGAGTCAACCTTGAGCCAGCTACCTGAACCCGACTTCTGCCAGGATCGAATTCAGGTCGTGAGCAGAGCTTGGGCTGCATTACTGCAGCTTACCAGTCTGCGCCACAGGGCTCTTACATACAAAATACACATGTTGCCCATGTTCAGACAACATGGCAACCAAATATATTAAGATAATCATGACATGCAGAGGTCCTGAACTTGTAGTGCACATAAACATCATGCCTGCGAAAAGGCTCCGTTCTGGCCCCAGTCCTGCTTGGAATTGTACCTACAACTCTCTTATGCCCTGGCCAATCCAGTAATACATGTCAGTCCAGTTATTCTAGGGGCATTTGGCCCCTCAACTCCCCCCTCCTCAAGTAAACAGATATCCAGTAACTTTCTGAAGGTAACAAAGAGTTTTTTTTTCTTGTCCTTTTCCAATTTGGAAATATTGCCAGGGCTGGAAAGTATGTTAATTTACATGCTTTTAAAACAGAGGGGAGGGTACTTTTAAATCCGCGGCGTGCAATTTGTGGTGGTCATCTTTAAAAATGCGGCTCCATGATCCTTTTTCCATTTGGAATGAATGAGGCTAATTAATTTCAGGCCATACTTGATGAGGTCAGCACCATACGAGAGGCTGCGTGCTAGACATTGCTAATCTCTTTCAGCTGAGAGTGATGAATTAAAGATGAAGCCTGCCTTCACAGGCCTAATTTAGAATGTATATAAAAAAAAAAACCCTCAGCAAATAATGCCATACCCTCCACAACAAAGGGAAACTTGTTCTTGCAAGCTCCCATGTAGTGTTGATTTGGAGGGAATCTCCAGTTCGCATTGGGAGCTTAGCTGTGGATGGGTAAAACAGATCAGAGACTCCTTCTCCTAACATTCCAACCTGGCTTTTTTCAGTGGGTTGTGTAGAATTGAGTGTTTTGCCTGTGTAACTCAATCGATGCTGGATTGTTTTGGTTTTGACCACATTTGCACTTAAGGTGTTATATATTATGTTTTTAGGTGCCTCCCTAAACTTTTTCAGAGCACTCCTTAAAAACATCAGGTGAAAATGTGGCAGATGGATTGTTTCCAAACATGAATGGCAAACAGATAGGCTTGTCAGAGCGCCAGGATTGGGTGACTGGAAGTACACTCCTAAACAGAGTTAACACCCTTCTAAATCCATTTAAATCAGTGGGCTTAGAAGGATATAACTATGTTTGGAATTGCACTGCCTGTGGCAAATACAAGGTGACCCTCAGTTCTGTAGGACCAAACTACTAACTGGCTTTCCACAAACGATGCAAAACCGAACTATTCAAAAAGGCTTTTTACTCAAATGAGAAGGCTGTATTGTAGGGATGGAGTCTCAGATGCTTCACTAACAAGTTGGGGATCATAGACTTCATCACTATTTTTGCCTTATATATTATCTGCTGCTTTAAATATGTACTATGTACAACCAGCACTCCATGTTGTCTAATGTTAGTTGTAGAATTGATCGTGTTTTGTGTATTTTTTCTACTCTGTCTTGGATCCTTGCTAATGTGATATCTTTTAAACTTGTATCTGTTTACCTTATGATATTTTATTGGCATGTACTTGATACTGATTGTATTAACCTCATACTGTGTAATCCGCCTTGAGTCTCAGTGAGAAAGGTGGACTATAAATAATGTAAATAAATAAATAAGTGCTGTGATTTTTTTCTCATACTTTCTTTCTTGTAATGCCCACATTTTTAGAGTTTCTCTGCATGAGACATCTGACACATGAAGAACATGTGTCGTGAGATGCAATGTTAGCCAGGAAGGGTAGTTTTAAAAGATAGGGCTGGCGGCAGGGCAAAGGCTTTGCTAAACACTGGAGCTATGTGAAGGGGCTGTGAAATGCCACAAGGGAAACTTAAGCCTATTATAATTTCTCCAGGTCCAAGCTCAGCTCTAGAAGTCAGCTCCAGCGCATTTCTGTTCCTCACTGCCCTCTGGTTTCAATCCCACACAGTTTTAGACTGGAGAGGTAAAATTGACAGAGCTTTTGGGGAGGTGAAGATGAAATTAACAAACCCTCTGAGGAGCAATCTCCACTGGCTGTCTTTTAAAACTATACGTCCTGGCTAACATTGCATCTCCCTGCACTTGACAAACACACACCAAGGTGTCTTATGTAGAGAGATTCTCTGTGTTCTACAAAATATATGTAAAATGGAATTGTTCAGGAAGGAATTTTTGTAAAGGGACCTGGGTGGTAGCAAAATGTTCAGTAAGACATTCAAGCGTATCTGAGCATCCTGGTTGGACTTGGATCCAGGAAACTCAAGTTCAAATCCCCGCTTTGCCATGGCAGCTTGTAGGGTGACTGGGGGAAAGTGAGATGTAAGTAACGTAAATAAATAAATAATGCAGAGGGAAAGAGGGAGGAATAATCAAGACTTGTGCATAACCTCAACAGTAAGAGTCTCTCTACACAAGATATCTTACACAAATAGGATCAAGTGGAAGATCTTAACATTTGTTCTCCCATTGTGGATACACATGCATGGCAAGGGAGACAGAGAGCCAAGCTACAAGTGACAAATTACACTTGCCTGGCAAGTGAACAGACTCACGTGTATTCCTTTCTGTTCACTTGTCATTCACTTGAGCTCCACTTGAACAAGTAGAGCGCAAGTGAATGGCAAGTGAACAGGGAGGAATACACGTGAGGGCCACGTGCCACTTGTCACTTGTAGCTTGGCCCTCACTTGCGCTCCGCTTGATCAAGTGGAGCACAAATGAATGGCAAGTGAACAGGGAGGAATACACGTGAGTCTGTTCACTTGCCAGGAAAGTGTAATTCGTCACTTGTACCTTGGCTCAGAGTACACGTGAATATACGACCACTGTGAAAGTAAGTCACTTGAGCATCCTCGTGTAAAATGACTTATACAGAGAGACTCTAAGTCAGGTCTGAGCATATCCCAGCAGAATACTGGTTAATCATGACATTTAAATACAGCCCTATTTTTTAAAAAGGTTCCAAATACTGTGATTTTGCTAACAAGTCAATTGACTTCCATACAATTTGATTTGGTAAATGTCTTAAATGGCAGCTGATTAAACGGCTAACAATTCTTTAGTTGATTAACAGCCCCAGTTAACCCTGATGGGTGCTGTGCCCCTCCCCTGCTAAGCAGGGAACTGTAATCTTCTCTTTTCATGGAAGTTTCTTTTTTAACCACTCAAATCCAAGCTTTGCAAAGCGGAAGCAATAAAGTGTCTGTTTTCTTAATGGTAGCTCTTATCAATGTATTTGGTTGTTGTTGTTGGGATTTTCATGTTTTCCTGCAAAGGAGGCACTGTAGATTATCTGATAGCTTTTATCAGGCCAACCTGATATAATAACAACACGTGCTTGGCTTCTGGCTGACAAAGAAGTCAGTTCTTCAAGATCAGGACGGCCGTAGACCATTTTTACAGGAGACGTTGAAGCTGCGCCTTTTTTTCTGTACATGAGTACAAAAGAGAAACTGAACACGTATTGCGGCCAAGGTGGCTTTTCCATTTGCAAAACAGGCCAATTTTGAGTGTCACATTTGAACAGAGTTAAAGTTAGATCAGCGGTCCCTAACGTGGTACCCACGGGTGCCCACCAGTATGTTCCATGGCACCCGCTTGCTTTATCCTCAAAACATATCTTCCACACAGCAAAGAGCCAGTTCTGTCTTTTCTCTCCTTCACTGGAATATGAGGTGCTTCAGAAGATTCCAAGAGGCATTGTGTTTGTGTTTGAAGGCAGCACCCATTTAAAAACACTTGCCTCCATTGGGAAATCTCCCAGCATTGAGCCTCCACGGCAGTCGCTTTGTTGCGGTGCCCATTACCTGTTCTCAAAATTCCAGATGTTCCCACCAGCTGAGCAAGGTCGAGGACCCCTGAGTCACATGAACAGAAGAACATAGAAATGTTTTAAATAAATGAGAAGCTGCCTCATATTGAGACACACTATAACTTCATCTGGCTCAGTCGTTCACTTTGACTAGTGGGGGCAGTCCACGGACTCAGGAGTCTTTCCAGCTCTTTTTACCAAAATTTGTTTTCAGACAAAAGATCTGGACCACTAAGCCATAGTATCATGGAGAACCCAACCTAATTGGAAGCTGCTTCTTACTGACCAATGGTACATGTAGATCAGTATTGTCATTGGCCACTTGCAATGGCACTCCAGGACACCAATCAAAGATGGGACTTTTGGAACACTTGTTTCCCACCTTTGTTGACCCCATGGGCATTTTGGGAATTTGAAAACAGACAATGGCCTCCACTACACAATGGTTGCCAGCTGTGGAGCACAGCTGACCACAAAACATGATGTCGGGAGGTTCTGAGCTAAGTGCTCTCTTACGATAGAGTTGCTGTTTTCCAAATGGCTCCTCCCTATTGATATGAAGGGGATTCCTCTTGAAGTCCTTTGAAGGTCCTCCTGTTCCAATGAGATGGTGGAAAGCCGAGATTGGCTTTTCGGTTTGGGGGGCAGATGCTTTGGGGGTGAAGCACCAGGCAACCACCAGGGCTCCCGCAGGCGCCACTCTAGGGATCATTGCCCAAGACTCTTTAACTGGAGGTACTAGGGTCTGAACCAGAGACCTTCTACATGCAAAGTTGATGCTCTGCTACTGAAGCCGCCTTCTACTGACTCGGGTCATTGGTGTATCGAGGCCTGCATTGTCTTCTGTGCCTGCCAGTAGCTCTCCAAGGTCTCAAGTCAAGGTCTTTCTCAATACCTATGACCTGAGCCTTTTAACTGGAGATACCTAGGATTGAACCTGGGACCTTCTGTGTGCAAAGCACACAGTGGCTCTGCCACTGAGCCATAGCTTCCTGCCAGATCACTGGCCATCTACATCAGTGATTAGCAGCAACTTTCCAGAGTCTCAATATGTTCAGCCACATAACTTTCATTTGAGAAGCTGCAAATAATGAGGCCAGGTACTGTGAGGCTCCATAGTCAAATATTCTGTTTTGAAAACAGAGATAACAGCTGTACACAAGGGGAAAGGCAGCATCACAGCTCCACCAAAGCATAACTGTGCATTGAAATGACAACCAACGCTTGTGTTGTTATTAGGGGAAATGGTGGCAAAACTATGAAGAAACAAAAGAGTTAAACTCTCTCCCTGCTTCCCGCACAGCCCCAATCTAAATCAGGGTCCCGGGCAGCAACTATTCCCATTTTGAAAACACTGCAGTTATCATTTCTTTTATTGATTTGCTTCTTTTATACACCACCTTTCTCCCAGATCCTAGTCCAACACTCTCAGGCTGGCTCTTAATGTATTGTGTATGTATGTATTTATTTATTTATTTATGATTTTTATTCCACCCTCCCCACATTTCCAGCAGGCTCAGGGTGGATGTACACTTGATGTACACTCAGGGAGGATGTACACTTGACAACTGCAGCTATGTATGTGAACAGATACCATCCAAATGGTTTCTCACTTGACTTGTGCAAATTGTAATTTGGGCCAAGTGCACACGTGTTCAAAGGCAGCATTGTATAGTCTGAGCCCATCGGATCTCAGAAGCTAGGCAGAGTCGGTACGTAGATGGACAACTGCCAAGGAAGACTCTGCAGAGGAAGGCAATGGCAAACCACCTCTGCTTCTCATTTGCCTTGAAAGCCCCAGCAGGGGTCGCCATAAGTCAGTTGCGACTTGATGGCACATACATACAGTACACATGTTTGCTCACTGTGAACATGTGTCAATGAGCCACACCTAGTGTAGTGGTCAAAAGATTCCATCTTTAAACTCTGCCTCAAAGGCCAAACTCAATGTGACCATGACAGATAGTACATCAGAAGTGGGGTGAGAGGTCCAGAAGAGACTTGCAGGTCAGGGAAACTGAGCCCAACTTCTGTTCATTTCCCTAAAGTTTCTTCAAGTTTTTTTTTTAACCTCTCCTCATCCAAGTTTGCTCTGACCTGGATAGCCCAGCTGAGCCTGATCTTGTCAGATGTTGGAAGCTAAGCAGGGTCGGCCTTGGTTAGTAATTGGATGGGAGACCTCCAACGATGACGAGGGTTGCAGAGGCAGGCAATGGCAAACCACCTCCATTAGTCTCTTGCCTTGAAAACCCCAGCAGGGGTCACCATATGTCAGCTATGACTTGAGGGCAATCTCTACCACCACCATCTATGTTCACTTCCAGAATAAGGATAAAAATATTTGGGGCAGAGGGTTCAGGGAAGAGGGAGCACTCTCCACTTCTCCTTTTTGCATTTAAATCAGAACACATACACACATTAATGATAGGACGTTTTGGAGGTCTTTCATTCATAGGGTCGCCATAGGTCAGAGGCGACCTGATGGCACATAACACACACACTCCCTAACCTTCTGCTTTGTATAGGATTACAGCAGATCTGGGTTTAAACAGGTGGATCAGCTGCCCATACATCCAGCCTGGCCCTCAATGACCAGACATCGAGGATCTACACCGATAATCCCGTGTAGTCTAGGGTTGTGGCTCAATGGCAGAGCATCTAATTGGTGTGGAGAATGTCCCAGGTTGGTTTCCCAGCATCTCCAGCTGAAAGGACCAGGTAGCAGATGGTATGAAAGACCTCCACTGGAGACCCCAGAAAGACACTCCTCATCTGTTCTTGGGGGGTCAATGGTCTGGTTCAGTCGGAGGCAGTTTCATGTACGTTGGCTCAATCGAACAGCCCCCAGGCATGCATCAATCTTTTAAGGCTTCCATCAGCAAGCATTTAAACATTGGAGCCCCTTGCAAAAGAGAGAGAGACTTGCAGTGAGCTCTGCTGCCGATCAGAACTGCCATAGCTCTCACTCAGCAATTTGGTTTGGGCCGCCGACCCCCAGGCCCGTGCAGTTCTCTCGACACGTTCTTACGATGCCCTGACAATCCTGACTGGCGGCTGGCAATGCAGGACGACTTGGCTTTGCCTTGCAGTAGTCCTCATTAGAAAAAAGCTGTTTTTAATTATGTCCGGTCTACATGTTGAATCAATCTTTCGATCCTTTGATTGCTTCTGAAAATATTTATATTGCTTAATAACGCACATTTTCTCCCTGCACCCTGGGCTGTGATTAAACCCAGACAAGGTCCACTGAAGCCCAGAAAATATGCAAGGGGGGTCTCGGGGGCAGGAAAGGGGAGATAAAGACCACAGGTTTTTCTTATTCTGGAACCATTAAAGTATATAAATCTGGCCATTTGAGTTGTAGACACATCAGAGTGCGGTTGTAATAAATACAGATTGGAGCATTATGCTTCTCAAATGGACTTTATGGATCATGGCCCATGGTCTGTAATTCTCTGATGCTGCACCTGAAGTCAGTTCTTGCTGTGGTTTGGAGGCTTTTAAAATTTTGAATGGAGTATTATTCTACTTTGGGGTACATTTCTCAGCCTTAACTGTCCACCTAGTGAATAAATCAGCCCTTTGAAATAAATCAAAATGGTTTTCTTTTGAAAGAACATACTTATTTTTCCTTTCCATGCATATCTGTGGTTGTTTATTTACTCCTAGCTATAGATCCTGATATGCATGAACAGATGCATGAACAAGAATGGGTCTATCTATTAGCCGTAATTTCAAAATAGGGGGGCGGGGGGAAGGATTGGAAATAAGATAACCAATATAGTAATGTCCTTGTATAGATCTATGGTACTGCCCCAGTTGGGATGTTGTGTATAACTCCAATTGCTGTGTCTTAAAAACAGATGTTCCATGCATGAGAAAAATTCAGAAGTGGGCAACCAAGATGAATAAGGGGTTGGAACATTTTTCCAGAAGGAAAGGCTGAAGAGTCTGGGACTTTTCTGTCTAGAAAGTTAACTGAGAGGCGGCACAATAGAATTATACATGTGGTGAAGGGGGAGAGAACTTTTTCTCCCTCCCATAATAGTAGAATTTCGGGGCTCCCAATAAAGTTGATGCTTAGTAAATTGAGGATGGACAAGAGGAAATATTTATTGACTCAGTCAGATATAGGGTTGCCAGCCCCCAGGTAGCAGCTGGAGATCTCCCAGGAATTACAACTGGTCTCCAGGCCACAGAGATCAGTTCACCTGGAGAAAATGGCTACTTTTGGGACTGGACTTTATGGAATTTTGCCATGCCAAGGTCCTTTCCCTCCCCAAACCCCACTTTCTCCAGGTTTCTTCGGGTTTCACCCCCCTGATCTCCAGGAATCTCCCAACTTGAAGCTGGCAACCCATGTCAGATATTAAGGTATGGAATTCATTAATAACAACAACAACAACACTTGATTTATATACTGCCCTTCAGGACAACTTAATGCCCATTCAGAGCAGTTTACAAAGTATCTTATTATTATCCCCAAAACAATTACTAGAGAAGCCCAGCATAAATGTCATTCAAAGGGGTTTAGCCAGATTTATGGGGGACAGACCCAGGCCATGGTGACTAAAGTGAACCTCCATGTCCAGAGGCAGTCTAACTCTGAATATCAGTGCTAGAAGACAGCTTCCAAGGAAGGCCTTGTCCTCTGTGCCCCGGGCCACTGGCTGGCCATTATATGAAAGAAGATGCTGACCTGGTGGCCTGATCCAGCAGGGCTCTTCTTATTTATTTATTTATTTAATTTTATTTTTATGTTTATTTATTTATTTATTTAATTTTTAGCCCGCCCGCCCTGCAAGCAGGCTCAGGGCAGGTCACAATAATAAATAAGATACAATAAGTAAAACCAATAAAATAACATCTCATGGATATCCACATGTTTTCATATTGTGTTCAAAATGAGTCCTCTGGGTGCAGATACTGGCTGCTTCCACACATGTTGGATAATGCACTTTCAATGCTCTTTAGTGATCGTTTGGAATCAGGTTTTCGTGTGCGAAACAAAAAATCCACTTCCAAAGGATTTCTAAAGTGTATTGAAAGTGCATTATCCAACGTGTGTGGAAATGGCCGAAGTCTATCCTTATATAACCAGTTATTGGTAATAAGCAACAGGCCTTTGTCTACTGGCTGCGATCTTCCTTCATTATCCAGCAGGACAGCATTGGAGTCAGAGTTCTGGATCAAATGGGCCCTGGGTCCAGTCCTGCAGAGTTCTTCCGAACAAGCCTTGTAATGAATGGAAGAGCCGTGTGAATTTTTTGGCAGAAAACCGGCAAATCTGTTCGGCGAGGTTAAAGTTACTGGAGTAGTGAAATTGCATGTTATTCGACAAGGTGTCTCTGTGTCGCTCCCTTGCCTTGAAGTGGTATCTCTGAAAGAAACTCTTTCATGTATTAAGAGCTTTACAAACTAGCCCTTGTGTTTCGTACTCAGTGCAGAGAGAGAATTGTTCCATGCCACGTTTCTATATTAAAAGGGCTTAAGCCGAAAGGTGCACATTGCCTATTTTTTTTTAAAAAACGTGGTGAGGGGGGGGGGTAGTTCTGATTGCAGATAACCGCTCAATTTGATTTAGTGTCGAATGATAGTGATAGGGTTGATAACGCGGTATTCATCGGTAATTCATCTTCTGCTGGTAGAAATTTACCGCAAAGCAGAGCTTTCCCAACACTGACAAGTCCTATTAATCTTCTTCAGACACATTTCAATAGGTGTCTCCATCTAGGCCCTACATCTAAACACTCTCGAGCATCACTAGAGACTCAGAGATGCCTTCATTTCGAGTCCTACTTGTAGGGAATATTGGGCAGTACTCTAATATATTTTTTTTAAAAAAATAATTCTCTGTCCTTTAAATTAGCAGTTTAAGTCTGCTCCCCGCCCCCAGTTACGTGTGATAACATTTCCCCTTATCTTTAAAAAGACCAAAATGTGGTAAGCTTTTTAAAGTGATCAGGTGGTCAAGTGAGAGCCAATGTGATTCGAATCCCCACTGCCACAGATGCTTGCTGGGTGATCTTGGGCCAGCCACACCATCTCAGTGTCACCTACCTCACAAGGTTGTTGTGAGCTATGAATCACCTAAAGGAATTATCCAAAGGAGCATTTTTTTAATCGAGTGAATAAGGTTGTACTTAATGTCCGTGGAATTTAAGGCACTCTTCACTGTATTTATTATGCTGCTTTTTTCCATCATTTTCTACTTTCGGGAACCCACTTTATTACTTTGTCTATTATATGTAAGATAATATTTCACTATGCTGTTCTCCAACCTTGTCCATATTATGGTGTGGTTTTAGCATATCGTTCTCTCAATTCTCTCTACCAATTACCATGGAACCGTTGTCAATTGAGTGTGTAATACTTTTCTTACTGCATTATTTTGGTTATAATCCCCCTTGATACTCAGTGAGAAAGGGAGTCCCGTGGCACAGAGTGGTAAGCGGCAGAGGTAGTCCAAGTTCTGCTCATGACCTGAGTTCGATCCCGGCGGAAGCCGGGTTCAGGTAGCCGGCTCAAGGTTGACTCAGCCTTCCATCCTTCCGAGGTCGGTAAAATGAGTACCCAGTTTCCTGGGGGTAAAGTGTAGATGACTGGGGAAGGCAATGGCAAACCACCCCATAACAAAAAGTCTGCCAAGAAAACGTAGTGATGTGACGTCCCCTCATGGGTCACTAATGACTTGGTGCTTGCACAGGGGACTACCTTTACCTTTCTTTTAAGTGAATAAATAGCTACGTAGATCTTAAACTGCTGATTTAAAAGCCACCATCAGCTCCACCCTTCCATTTGTGAGAACACCAGTGTCGGTGTTTATTCATTATAACAATACTTGCCGACAGCCCTGTAAGGTAGACTATAAATACTACCATCCCTCTTACAGCTGAGGTAGTTGAGAAATCAGCTTGGAGTCAGAGTAACGCAAAGGCTAAAAGGTTGCCGGTTCAAATCTTTTCTCTGCCGCAAACACTCTCCAAGAGCAATCCTGACAGTTCTTCTCAGAATCCTACTGAGGTTTATTCAATGGGACTTACTAGCAGGAAAATGTTCTTAGGATTGCACTTTAAGTAGTAAAAGGCAAGCCCTTCTCCTCAGCACTCGCCTCAGCTGCAAGATGGGGGCATATTAGGGCCTCAAACATGTGGGAGAGGGGAGGGGCCAATTCTGTGTATAATGTTATTGACCAAGAACCAATTTGGTGTCATGGTTAAGAGCAGCAGGACTCTAATGGGGAGAGCCAGGTTTGATTCGACACTCCTCCACTAGAAGCCAGCTGGGTGACCTTGGGTCAGTCACAGCTCTCTCAGAGCTCTCTCATCCCCACCTACCTCACAGGGTGTTTGTTGTGGGGACAGCCTTTGTAAACTGCTCTAGGTGTGGCATTAAGTTGTCCTAAAGGGCCATATATAAGCACAAGGTTATATAAGCATAAAGTTATACGGTAGGGTTGCCAACCTCCAGGTGGAGGCTGTAGATCTCCCAGAATTTCAACTAATTTTCAGGTGACAGAAATCAGTTCCCCTAGATAAAATGGCTGCTTTAGAAGGTGGACTTTATGGCATTATAGCCTGCTGAGGTCCCTCTTCTCCCCAAACCCCACCCTGTCCAGACTCTGCCTCCCAAATCTCCAGGAATTTCTCGACCTGGAGCTGGCAAACCTATTATAAGGCCATGGTAAGGATTACCCAAAGATGATCCATGAGAAGCACATTAAACACTGAAAATATTATACATTAGCAAAGTATTATTATTCATTGTTTAAAGACAACATCAACATCAGGTCTGGAGTTGCTACCCCTACATAGGCATCACCCATTGAGCAAATGATTTGGGACTTGGTGTTTTTTGAAAGACAGCTCCCACCAGGGAGTGCCACGGCAAGCAGCTGAGTCAGGGTTGCAATCTCCTGGAATTGTAACTGATCTCCAGGCCATACTGAGCAGTTCCTCTGGAGAAAATGGCTGCTTTGGAGGGTGGACTTTATTGCATTATATCCTACTGAGGTCCCTCCCCTCCCCAAACCCTATCCTCTCCAGAGTCCATCCTTGGAATCACCAGGAATCTCCCAACCTGGAGCTGGCAACACTAGTAGGGCAGGTCTAAATTTGTGCATGCTTATACACGCACACAATGCTGCTAGCTTTGTGGCAGTAAACCTCTGAATACCAGTGCCAGGAGGCAACTTCAGGGGAAAGCCTTGGCCTCTATGCCGTTGTTGGCCCCTGTGAGACTAGATGGACCACTGGTCTGATCCCGCAGGGCTTTTCTTGTGTTCTTAAATTGGTGTTGCCAATGTCATCTATGAGTTGGGCAATCCCTGGTGATCTGGGGCGGGAGGGGTGGAACCTGGGGAGGGCGGAGTTTGGGGAAGGGAATGACCTCAGTGATGTAAAATGTCATAAAGTCCACCTCCCCAAACAGCCATTTTCTCCAGGGGAATTGATAGGGTTGCCAGCTCCAAGTTGGGAAATTCCTGGAGATCTAGGGGGAGAAACCTAGAGAAAGTGGGGTTTGGGGAGGGAAAGGACCTTGGCATGGCATAATTCCATAGTCCACCCCACAAAGTAGCCATTTTCTCCAGGTGAACCGATCTCTGTGGCCTGGAGACCAGTTGTAATTCCAGGGGATCTCCAGCCACTACCTGGAGGCTGGCTACCCTAGGAACTGATCTGTGTGGCCTGAAAATTAGTTATAATTCTGGGGATCTCCAGCCACAACCTGGAGATTGGCAACCCAACTTCTTATAGGTGTGGGGGGGTGATAGATAAGGCTCACCCCCCCTTCAGCCATGAGTGATTCCTCATTCAGCCGTGACATGGAGCCAGTCCCTTTTTCTCAGTCCTACCTACCTCAAAAGGTTGTGAGAATAAAATGGAGGACGGAAGAAGCCTGAGTAATATGAGAAGTAAGGGTGGGATACGAGTAGGACAGACAGAATCACTACCCCTCCCGCAATGGATTTAGTAGCAATTTGTGGGAGCAATTTAGAGCAGAAAAACACATGGGGGGGGCGGTAAGTGCCTTCTTCCCAATTTCCCTCATCAAAGCAGTAGCCATATAGGGTCGGGGCTGTTGAGTGGAGGGGACTAGGGAAACAAAATTTCGGGCAGGACATGCTATTTGTCTTCATGTGATGACTAGGCTGGATCCGGGTAGTTGCAGTGCGGGCCCTGAGGGAAGCTTTGTCCGGAGTCCCACAATGGCTCTCAGCCACCCCGTACACGGTTGCTTTGAAGTTTTTTTAAAAAAAAACTTGATGCCCAATGTCTTTGGGACCGATTGATAATCTTGTAAAGTTCTCAAGCAGCTGAAAAACCAGGTGGAATGTTTATTTGTTTAGACAGACAAACAGACAGACAGACAGATACCTTGCTTTTCTCCCCAACGGGAAGCCAAAACACCTTTAAGGATAGTTCTCCCCTCCTTTATTTTATCCTCACAACAACAGTCCTGGGAGGTAGGCTAGGCTGAGTGTGGGTGACTGGCCTACAGTCACCTGGAGAGCTTCGATGGCAGAGTGGGGATTCGAACCCAAGTCTCCCAGATCCTAGTCAGATAAGAAAATATGTCTGGTGTAGTGGTTAAGAGCAGCGGGACTCTAATCTGAAGAACTGGGTTTGATTCCCCACTCCTCCACTTGGAGCCAGCTGGGTGACCTTGGGTCACTCATGGCTCTCTCAGAGCTCTCTCAGCCCCACCCACCTCACAGGGTGATTGTTGTGGGGATAATAATAACATACTTTATAAATCGCTCTGAGAGGATGTTAAGTTGTCCTGAAGGGTGGTATATAAATTGGATGTTGTTGTTGTTGTTGTTGTTGTTGTTATAAAACAAGTTCTCTAGAACATGGCAGTTTACTAGTAGGATCTATCCATCATTCTGTTTTACACAGTGGCCACCAAGTTGCCCTGGAAAGCCAACAACCAGGGTATAGAAGCCAAGGTCCTCCCCTTACGTTGCCTCCTAGCACTGGGTTTTAGAGGTTTGCTGCTTCTGAATATAGATTTTCCCTTTACTTGCCATTGATGGACCTTTCCTACAAGAATCTGTCTAACCTCCTTTTAAAGCCACCCATCACGACATGTGGCCATCACTACATCACTACTAGTGTGTGGCCATCACTACGTACATTCCATCATTTATTTACTCAATGAGTAAAGAAGTGTTTCCTTTCATCCGTGTGGAACCTATTGAACATTAACTTCATTGGGCGCTTCCAAATTCTAGTATGATGGGAGAGAGAGAAAATGCTCCCTCTTATCTGCTTTCTCTACCTGTGCATAATTTTATAAACCTTTGTCACATGCCCCCCCCCCACGCCATGGTTAAGATGATTACCGAGAATTCAATCAGAACCTTTTCTTCCTATTTGATCTGTGTGTTTTGTAATGTACACATCTGGTAAAGAACACCACTTGAGTCCTGCTCTCCAACTCTGCTACAAAAAGCAACCGGAGGTTAATGCAGCCACACAGATCACAATCATGCAACTCTAGGGATTCCCCCTTTCTTGTTGTCTTTACATTAACTTTCAAGGCATGAACAAATATTGCTCAGTCAAATTAGACCAATTGTATTTAAAGATGGATTATGTGCTGGGATCTTCGAGGTACGCAAACAAGATGGACGCAAAATGGCTGTGTGTGTTTTTGCCAAAGAACCCTCAGAATTTAAATGGGGTCATTTTGAGATTCTTAGTTTGTTAGCTGAGGAATCAAAATATGGAATGACAACTGGGTCAAGTTCTTGGGAAGGTGGCCCCTGGTGCCTTTTTTCTTTGTGTCTCTCCCTTGTCTGTATGTAAAGCAAGATTAGTGTACATAGGAGAGCCAGTTGGGTGTAGTGGTAAAGAGCGGCAGAGCTCCAGTCTGGAGAACCGGGTTTGATTCCCCCCTCCTCCACTTGAAGCCAGCTGGGAGATCTTGGGTCAGTCACAACTCTCTCAGAGCTCTCTCAGCATCACCTACCTCACAGGGTATCTGTTGTGGGGAGAGGACGGGAAGGTGATTGAGGTGACTGGAAGCTGATCTGAGACTCCTTCGGGTAGTGAAAGGCCAGGTATAAAACTCTTCTTCTTCTTCCTTGATCTTTCTTTTCCCCTTCCACATTGTACAGCCAAATATGCTACAGGCTGTGGCAGGGTGTGTGGCACATTAGTAGAACCCATACTTCTGCGTGTAGAAGGTCCCAGATTCAGTCCCTGCTATTTCCAGCTAAAGGGCCTCAGGTTGCAGTGTTGGGGAAGACATTTCACTGCTTAAAGCTTCGGACAGCTGCTCCCAGTCAGAGTTGACAACATTGAGCTTGACCAGGGGTCCCCAGTCTTGTTGAGTTTGTGGGAAAATCTGGAATGTCACGAATGTTTATTGGATACCACCACAAAATGGCTGCCATGGGAGCCAAGGCCAATCAGAAAATGATGGGAGTTTCCAAGAGAAGCATTCTTCTGTGCAGGGCTTTTTTTCTGGGAAAAGAGGTGGTAGAACTCAGTGGGTTGCCCTCGGAGAAAATGGCCACATGGCTGGTAGCCCCACCCCCTAATCTCCAGACAGAGGGGAGTTTAGATTGCCCTCAGCAGCACAAAGGGCAATCTAAACTCCCCTCTGTCTGGAGATCAGGGGGTGGGGCCACCAGCCATGTGACCATTTTCAAGAGGTTCCAGAACTCTGTTCCACCGCGTTCCGGCTGAAAAAAAGCCCTGCTTCTGTGATAGAGGCAGATGTTTCTCAATGAGTGCTTCCTGGAGACCCTAACAATACCTCCTGGGTCTTCTGAAGCACCTGCTGCCCCCTAAGGTGGATGAAAGCTAGAAATGCTTTTGAGGAAGAAGGACGAGGACAGCAGGGAACTCATCAGCTGGTTTCATGGAGCCTACAAGTGCCACATTGGAAATCAATGAGCCAGAAGAACCAGCACAACAGTGTCAAAAGAATACACGATGTAAGTGTACATAAGACTGCAGTAAATAATGCTTATCAATAGCCACTTTTTTGGTCACCTATGGTGAGGCGACAACTTAACCCAGGCAGCAATCAGAAAAGCTATGGTTAATTGGAAGCAGGGGTCATTTTGTAGAAAAAGATCTGGAGGAACTCATTAGCACAACTCATTAGCATATGCCACACCTCTTGCCATCACCAGAAGTGTGTCATTGGCATAACTGATTTGCATATGCCACACCCCCTGACATCACCTATCCTGGCTGTTTTGGACCCAATCCTGGCCATTCAGGGCTGAAATTGGGCCCAAAATGGCAACTGCATTCCTGCGCGTTTCCCCTCGAAATGAGCCCTGATTGGAAGAGAGATACTTAATAAAGGGGAACTTGGAGGTGTAGTTGTGCTCTGTTACATAGGAAAGAACATAGAGTCTTTCTATGTGTCAAAATGGAAAAGAAGCCATATTGAAAGAAAGACTGGGCTAACAAATCAAACGTTTAACTAGCTGCTGGAAATATTTTGGTTTTGAAAATATATAATAGCTGTGCTCTCTTTATTTTTTAGCTGCCTTCCTACCTTACAGGTACTCAAGGCAGCCTACAATATAAATAAAATAACGCTCATAAAATGAATAAAATAAAGTTTCAAAATGATGGGAACTGATATTAAACATCATTTATGAGAAAACAACAATGGAATTAGGAAAGATGTGAAATGTCCGGCTTGCTGGGTATGAATACGAAACACAGCAGCAATACTAGCAGTAATCTATACGTAGCATTAGTTTAGTTATGTATATAAAAGAATGGAATTATTATGCATCCACCATTTTAAGCAAAGTTGGTATATAAAAGTTGCTGGAGGCTAAGAAGAACACCAAGAAAGACTGAATATATGGTTTGGGCAGGACAGACAAGGGGGGATCCTATATATGGCTGAAAATGAAAAAGGTAAGGCGTATTAACCAAGCCTGGATCAATGAATGAGAACTTGACTTAACAACATTCTCTGAGAGCTGGATAAGCATTATTAAAGCAGAATATACAGTCATATTCCAAGCCATGTTTTTCCCATTTTGCAGTAAGCACTTCACAGGTGTCTGTCACCAGTAGAAAACCACATGTGATCTACAATGTTTTTTTTTTAAATCTAAATCTCTTGAATAGTGATAATAACAATATAAATTGGAAGAGAGATGGTTCTGTCTGTCTTTCAGGTGACTGACATGCTACAGGTTAGTAACACAGGGAGACTATTCAAACTTCTTGTGGACTAGCAACTCCTGTAGACTTGCTTGCGTGAATGTTTGAAGAAGTTTCTGAGATTTCCTGAATTGGTAAATCAAATTAAACACATGTCCACTTTTCTTTTCCTGTAAGATACATATAAATAATATGAGAGAGAGATTTCAGAAGCACTTTTGATATTGTGTGTAATTTACACACAGGGTAAACATGCCCCAAGGGATAGGATAATTTCATTTGGGACAATGGAAGTGCATTAATTACTGGTGAAATATGGAAGACATACAAGCGTTACCGTGGGATAGTGGTTAGAGAGTTGGACTAGAATTTGGGAAACCCAGGTTCGAATCCTACGCTTCCATGGAAGCTTTCTGGGTGAGTTTATACCGGTTACACACTCTGTGCCTAACCTACCACACAAGGTTGTTGTGAGGGTAAAATTAAGGAGAGGAGAGGAGAGGAGAGGAGAGGAGAGGAGAGGAGAGGAGAGGAGAGGAGAGGAGAGGAGAGGAGAGGAGAGGAGAGGAGAGGAGAGGAGAGGAGAGGCTACTTTGGGTTCCCGCTAGGGAGAAAGGTGGGGTACACATGCAGTAAACAAACGATAAATAAATGGTCATTATGGATTAAAAAGAAGTGTAGGTTATTGTGAGACAGTTCATAAACATACCTAATCACCAAATATGCTTTCTGCGCTGTGGAGGACAAGATCCAACATTATCATGCACAAATATGCTGGTCTGCTCATTGGAACTGGTAGCACAGAGACTAGAAACACACAATCTTCACACACGTGCCACATATATATATATATATATACACACACACACAGAGGCTTATGGAAACTTTACCTTTTCTATATGTTTCTATGGAGTTTGGCATATTCTTCTACTATGTGGGGAACTTGCTTAGCGGGGCAACTTCGAAAATGGTCTTTTGAACATTGGAATTCTCATTTTTCCTGCCTGTAGAGGATGCATGAATGTGTCCCATGGCCTCTTCCGTCAGGATGCTCCTCTGGGACTCCTATAACAAACAAACATTTAGATCGAGTGTAGCTTAGTGGCTAAGAGAAGGGATTGTGGTCCGTATTGTGGCACAGTTCAAATCTCAAAATTACCATGAGTTTCCTAGATAACCGTAGCAGTTCCATGTACTCACTCTTTGATCATATCTTGGCTTTTCAATGTGGGGAATAATGCGACTGGCCTACCTTACAGGTCTATTGTCAAGATAACAACAAAGTAATACATATAAAGTACTTTGAAGACTGAAAGCTCGAGGGAAATGACAAGTAAGTTTGTACAATATCATTGTGCAATGTGAATTTGTTATCTTTACTATTATTAATGTCCAATGCTAGTGAAGCTTGGTGGTTATCAGTGCAATAGAATGCAGAATTACGGCTTTCTAAGTACATTGCAGAGAGGAGGAGACATGGTATAGACCCATCTTTTCAAGATCTCAGAAGTTAAGCAGGTTTGGTACTTGGATGAGAGATCACCAAGGAAGACTCTGCAGAGGAAGGAAATGATAAACCACCTCCTCTTCTCACTTGCCTTGAAAACCCCTCGCTGGGGTCGCCATAAGTCAGTTGTGACTTGAGAGCTTGTACATACGTAAGTTCATTGACGTGAATGAGATTTTTCTTTGTTTTAATTAAACTGATTTTTTCCTGTTGTTGTGAGCTGCTTTGAATCCTTTCAGGGAGAAAACTAGAGAATAAACATTAAACGAGTAACAGGCTGTTTCCACACATCTTACCTGCCTGCGGAACATTGTGTGAAAGACCTGGAAGACACTGTCTTCTCGCGTGAAATCGCACCAGGAAGATGCTGTTATCCGGGAGTTTTGCGCCATTTCGTGCAAAGTTCCCGGATAACAGCGTCTTCCTGGCATGATTTTGTACGAGAAGATGGCATCTTCCGGGTCTTTTGCACGATGTTCCACAGGCAGGTAAGACGTGTGGAAACGGCCCCTGTGTGACTCTGCTTAGGAAGCCACTGTTAGCATTCAAACAGGAAGGTCCAGGTTCAAATAGGCCAGCTCTGGATTAGGAAATTCCTGGAGATTTTGAGGGCGGAGCCTGGAGAGGGTGGGGAGGGGCTTCAGCTGGGTATGATGCCTCCACCCTCGAAAGCAGCCATTTTCTCCGGGGAACTGATGTCTATCGGCTGGAGATCAGTTGTAATTCTGGGAGATCTCCAGCCGCCACCTGGAGACTGGCAACCCTAGGTTCAAATCCTTCCTCTATTATAAATTCAGTAGGCAATCTTGTACAATCCTCAACCCGATATGGGGCTAATCATGTTGGCCTACCGTAAAGGATTGCAGGAAATATTACCAAGACAAATGGTATGCGGCTGCTTGAAAGCACTATATAAATATTGTAATAAATACTATGAATTTTCCAGCCCCTTTACTGAACTTCTAACCACCCCAACACACTTATACTTGAAGTACCTAAAAATAAAGAATTGTGCTTTACTTAGTCATAATTTGATTGCTGTAAGGAGACAGAAGTTAACTAAATATGAACAATAGCAGTACTGTCCTAACAGCAGGATTTGAGTCCAGTGGCACCTTCGATATCAAGAACATTTTCAGGGTATGAGCTTTTGACAGTCAGAGCTCCCTTCTTCAGATATTCAAATCCTACAGTTCTACTGCAGACCAACATGGCTACCCACCTAAAACTAGTACCACTGTAAGTACTCATTCCTGGGAGTAAAGCCCACTGAACAGAGTTGAGTAGAGTCCTGAGTAGACCAGGTTAGGATTGCTCTCTATGATAGACTAGGAGATTTACAACACAATCTGATTCCGCACACGTTGGATAATGCACTTGCAATGCACTTTATCAATCGTTTGAGGTGGATTTTTTGTTCCACACACAAAAAATCCGTTCCACATGATCTATAAAGAGGATTGGAAGTGCATTATCCAACGTATGCAGAATCAGCCCTAATCAGAATAATACCCTTTTAAAACCTGTTGAATTCAATAAATTTAGAAGATTGCACTGCTGGCGGTCACATTAAACTAATACTACATTTACGTTTGATGGTAGAGAAGGAACAACATTCTCTTCTAAAAAGGGCTCATTTTATCTAAAACGGGCTCACTCATCCTCCCAAGAGCTGTGATAATGATTGTTCCCATTTCCTAGGTGGAAAACTGAGGTTGCAAAATGGTATTCTATATCCAAGGCCAGCCAAAGAATCCCAGACTGAGCTGATACTGCTGCTCAGACTAGTTTTGTGATCTGGGCCTCATTCTTACACGTTATGCTACGCCACCCCCAAAGAATGCCATCGCAAACTTTGCCTTCCTCTCAAGCACCCACAAACTCTTTCTCCGAATCACGTTAAAAGATCTAAACGACCTTATTGTAGGTGGCAAGTTTAAATGTACCATATTAATAACTTCTTATCCGAGACAAATTAAGTCCTTATGTGTCAAAAGCACTCTGCTCTGGATTACCTACAAGAGAAGTATTTATTGAATAAATGTTGGCTCCAATTTCATTTTAATGTGACTGACAGGAGGCTTCGGCCTTTGCGAATGAGATAGGAAACGCTCAGACCTAAGACTCTCTTGCAACCCTACACCTAACGTGTCTATTTCTATTATGTTCTCTTTAAAAGGGGGATATCAAAAAGGTATGGGTAGTGGGTAGAGATTTTTTTCCCCTTATTCTTATTCTGAAGAGCAAGGATAGAGATAGAAAGGGGGGGAGAGAGAAAGAAAAGATCTGGCTTTCAGCCTAAAGAGAAATCATTGAAACAAATTAATCCTATGCTGTTTAAATTGACATGGTAATCCATCATCAGCAAAGCAAACTCTAAAACCAATCTAGAATCGGCAGTCTTCTTTCATTGCCCCTGAAGGCACAAAGGCAGATAGTAGAAAAGAGAGGGAGGGAGGAAGAAATATCATAAAAGTTAGCAGTGCTGTGAGTAAGGAGAAAGGAGAGGGGCGGACCTTGTTCCTTCTAATTCCAACCATTACTCCCCGCCCCCCCCACCCCCAGTAATTCTCTATAATCTTGAATCATTGCCTTTGGTAATCCTGATTTTTCTCTACTGACTTGTCTTCTGTTACAGATAGCTGAAATCTCAGTGGTTTGATCATCCGATGGGTGAGGTCTTTTGTATACACGCAGCCATGAAAAAGCATATCTCGTAACATTCCATTGCTTTGAGTAGAGATTAAACACACAAAAAATGTAATCTTTCATCAGAAGAGATGCAAAAAAAGCCCTGTTAACATGGGGTGTGGATGTTGCGGGAGGGGGGGGTCTCTTCACACTCAAATGCTGCCATTGAGCAGTAACTGCCAGAGATATCGAGAGGACAGCATTCTGGAGGGCAGAGTGCCCTGGGAATCCCAAGAGCAGGTGGAGTACCACTGGTATGTAACATGCTTGAGGGGGAGGGACGGGGGTAGTGTGGGCCAGTCATCATACTTCAGCATAGCCTACCTTATAGGGTTGGTGTTGGGATAAAAGAAGGAAGAACATGGATACTTCCTCAAGCTCCTTCGAGGTCCTATAAATGTGACAAATGGAATGGGGTGGGGGGAAACAGATATGATACATACAGAGTTGACTAACGTTGGCCTCTTCTTGCTAATAGTAAGTGAAGATGGGCATGAACCGAACTACGGACCAAAATTAAGCACAAACCAGGCCGATTCGTGGTTTGTGAACCACGGTTCATCAGATCCCATTTCTGACGAACCACCACGAACTTTAGGCTGGTTCGCTTGGTTCGTTTATTGGTCCGTGACTGTAGACAGCCTGGTGCCAATCAATCAATTTCCTAGGCAACAGGGGACGGACTTCCTGCAGACCTTCTGCTGACCCGGAAGTGGTGGTTTTCTGACCCTGATGTGGTGTTTTCATGAACCAAACGAACTGGTTCACGAACCAAGGGTAGGTTTGTGGTTCGTGAAATTTGATGAACCACGAACAGCATGGTTTGGGTTTTTTCTGGTTCGTGCCCATCTCTAACAATAAGTCCTGTGGCTTTTTTCTCCTATAGCATTTGAGTTAGATCTGGCACTGCTAAATGCGTATTAAAAACATGAAGCTGCCTTATACTAAATGAGGTCATGCGTCTGTCAGAGCTGCTGTAGCATAGCAGTTGGGTTGTGAATCAGTACTCTGCTGGTTTGAATCCCAGTACTGCCATGAGATCAGCAGGTGGCCTTGGGTAAGCTGCTTCTCTCAGCCCCAGCTCCCCAGCTGTATTGTCAGGATAATAATAACACTGACTTTGTTCACCACTCTGAGTAAGGCACTAAACTGTCTAGATGAGTGATATATAAGCACAGTTATCATTATTGTTATCATTGTCATTGTCATTGCCGTTACTGTTGTTATTGTATACTCTAACTGGTAGTCACTCTCCAGGCTCTCAGCAATATTTTACATCACCTACATCTTGATCCTGTAACTGGAGAAATTAGAGATTGAACCTGGAATCTTCTGCAGAGACTGAGGATTGTATCTCAGGCCTTCTGTGTACAAAGCAGCTGTTCTACCACTGAGTAACAGCCCCTGCCCTAGAGCAAAAAGGGATAAGAGAAAACATTTGCCTGGGGTCCTGGGATAGTTCTGAGCTGTCCTGGTAACAGCTACCTAGTTATGGGACCAAAGCACAGCTACACCTACAACTATGGACTGTAAGAGATGGCACGCATGCAAGATAAAACATCAAAAAATGCAAAGCAACATCAAAGCTCATGGAACCTTTTGATGTCTTGCAAACCTTTTACTTTTCCTGATGAGTGAAAAACTGCAAGCAAATGTTCCTATGTTGTTCAAATCTGGATACCCCAAAAATTGCCTTGCCACTCACCTCTGTGGGCCCCCAGTTGGCCCTACCTGCTTTGGACAGTCGGTGTGGTATAACGGACAGAGTGTCAGGCTAGGAGCCGGAAACTCAGCTTTGAAACCCCGCTCTGCCCTGGAAGCTTGCTGGGCAACCTTGGCCAATTCACTCTCTCTCTCTCTCAGCCTCATGCACCTCACTGAGTTCTTGTCATGAGGATGAAATTGAAGAGAGGAGAACGATACTGTAAGACACTATGGCCGTTTCCACACACATTGAATAATTCACTTTCAATACGCTTTAGTTATCCTTTAGAAGTGGATTTTTTGTTCCACACATGGAAAATCAGTTACAAACGTTCACTAAAGCATATTGAAAGTGGATTATTCAACGTGTGTGGAAACGGCCTTTGAGTCCCCGTTGGGGAGAAAAGCAGGATAAAAATATCTGAATAAATAAATAAATAGCAGACATGACACCAAACTCTCTGCAAAAATGTGGCAGACAGGCTGATGGGGCCAGTTTGAAAGAGACCAAGCCAGGCCTTTATGCTGTGGCTTAAGAGAGCTGTATTACCCAGGACTTTTTCATCAGTATCCAATTCTACAGAAGGACATAGCAGAACATATGTTACTAGAGTCATGCTGTTCAGATAAGCACTGCAGAGTAAGTTTGTTGAATACAAAGACGACTTCTTTGCATCGCATACAGTGCGCGGCAAACATCTGACACCTTGCAACCAACAGCAGAGAGGTCGAAGGGTCCGTAATATGAACCATATTCGACATTCGCCCTACTTTCCTTCAGTCGGGGGTATGGTTTCTTCTTGTTTTATTATTAAGAAAACACAATGTGGGGCGTGGCAGGAAACCACAAGCGCTCTTATTTTTTAAAAAGTTTTGTTGTGCTGCAATTTAGAACTCATTAAACAATAATAATAATAATAATAATAGTAATAATAATAATAATAAAGCAGCTATTTGGCCTCTGGCTACCGAGTATTTCTTTCCAAAGCAACAAAGCATTCAGCCCTCGAACTGGCCAGTTTCCTCCCTTATTTGAAAGACTGAAATTTGGACTTGAAAAATGTCCACACCGGGCCAAATAGACTGATGTTTTCAACTGACAAATTTCAAGAGCTTTCAAAGTTAAATGTGTGGGTTAAATTATGCCACGAAGATTCAGAATGTACACAGCTTGAAGTACCTGCAGCTTTTCAGACATGTGAAACATGCCAAATATAATTTGCCTTTAAATGAAATATAGTGATTGCCTTTCCGTAAAATAAAAATCAAAGGGCACGCTTCATCATCTCAAAAGAGAGTTTCTGCCTTTATATCACATAACTTGATATGAATAATCATAAAACAACAGGTCTGACTGGGGGGTCACCAGAACTGGGTAATCTTTAAGTGAAATAGTTGCAAACACAACATGTCTTGCCAGAATACCTTTAAAAACATTCGATATTGATGTTTAATCCCTGTGGGTGGTGCCTTTTTCAGTAGGAGGCTGAGCAAGAGAACTTCCCAATGGTTTGTACCCTAATTCATAGATAAGCCTCTAGAAATTTGAACTGGAAAACAGTAAAAAACAATGAACTGTTGGCTTTGGCTAAACATAAGAGTTTTTATTGATGGGTTTTTTTCCAGAATATATGTGTATTTGAGTTGGCATATCAGTTTAAACATCAAATCAATCAACTTGTGTGTGTGTGTGATGTGCTGCCAAGTTACTTCCAACTTATGCTGATCCTATGAATTGATGACCTTCAAAACATCCTAACAGCTTTGCTCAAGTCCTGCAAACTGAAGGCCATGTCTTCCTTTATTCAGTGAATCCATCTCATTTGAGGTCTTCTTCTTTTCTTACTGCCCTCAACTTTTCCTAGCATTATTGTCTTTTCCAATCAATTCAACCATTATTTTCTTTTCCAAACAACTTTCCCGTAACATTGAATAGAACTACTATTACACTGCAGGATTCTATCCTTTCACACTACCTTCGCCATTGTCTTTTGACTTTTGAGTAACATACAAATGGTTTCATTGGTCAATCCATTAATTCACACAAAAGGGGATAATTATTAATCAACTCTAGATTCTTTAATTGATCAGCTGTCCACATATTACTTACACACACATACACAAACACATGGAGTGTTTGTAAGATTATATCATAGAAAAAAGATATAAGAACTCCAAAATTTGCAAGAAGCAGCCATATGACCGGTGTTTAAAACTTGTTTTACTGAAAACGTATTTCACTACCAGCTTGTCAGAGATCCACAGATGTCATTTTTCACTGCGTCTGATACTTTGTGGTTTAATGTTACTGAGTTTAGCTTTAACTCTCCATTGCGATACGATCACCATCCAATTTACCTCAGTCAAACAGGCAAGATCATTTGGGGATAAGGGTGATCTATTTATTTCTTTATTTTTAAAAACACAGAATTACTCTCTGATACTCAAGCTAGTATAATTGAAATCTGAGTGGGAGAGCTATCCTATAAAAACTTTTATGGCAGACAGAACTGGATGATTTTTTTAGAACAACTCGTCTTAATTTAGTTGAGGAAATGTCTAAGAGGCACCTAAAATATTTGCAAAGAAATAGCAGAGTTTTGAAGGCAAAATGAACAGGCCATGAGGGTTGGCAAGAGGCTGTATAATTTAAAAAATAGCTATCAACTAAATTTATATGGTGATTTTATCTGTGTTTATCTGCTCGTGGACCAATGCAGGTTTGACCTGCAATCCAAATGCGGACTCTTTGTTTAGCTAAAGCTTTACCTAGGCTTCAAAAAACCCAGTAAAATGCCACTTTGAATTAATCAGGGTTGCTATATGTTAAACATCAGCATGGCAGGTTGGTGCACATAGAAACATCCAAAGCAATTTTACTTTCAACAACATGACAAAAAAAAATCCAAAGTTTTTTCCATGTTGGATTTTAAACTGTGGGGCAACTTCGCTTCTGAAAGCATGTTGTTGGAAGCATTTGAAGTGACTGTAATGATTTAATCCTTGTTATATTCCTGAAAAGATTGTGGATATTGTTTTTTTCTTAATTAGAGGTCACTCTTGTTGGATTCATTGTCATTTCTTTCCAAAGTGGCCTCTCTTTGTGGATTCTTTTCAGGTGACAAATGAACTATTTAAGTATGTAGATGAAAGTATTTGGGGAGAATTGTGTGCATGCGTGCATGTGTGTGTACATGCATGCACACGGACAAGAACCTGGTTGTTTCGAATATGTCTTTTAATGGAATGATACGAAAGAAAAGAATTTATGGGAAGAGTAGAAGAAGAAAATTATTCTAAAAGTCTGACAACAGTTTGACAGTTCCTTCACATTTTTTTTCAGCTCTCTTGTATGTGTGAATCTCGACACCTTCAAAGTATTGAGTAATCTAGCATCTAGAAACCTAGTTGTTCCTGTCAGATGAAAGACCTTTGAAATGTGGAGAGACCCCTACATATATTTAGATATCGAAGCTGGTCATATCCTCCTACAGCTTTATAAAAGGGTTGGGGGTTGATCTATGAACTGCCATTTTATTTCGCCTGACTCATCAATGAATTAATTGATTCCAATAAACAGGGATAAATTACATGCTCTCCAAATAGGTACGGTTTAGTCCCTTGAATAAAGAGATTTTCTCCCTTCTGTGTCAGCTGGGCATTTATTACGGAAGGCCCGGATCCCCCTTAATCTGCTAGATGAAACAAGAGACAGGCTTCAACGGAGTCACACGGACGCCATTAGCACTTCTTCCCCCCTTTTAAGGCTAAAACTAAAACCCACATTTTAAAAAAAAAACTATTTGAGTGACAAAGTCTGTTAATGGCTATTTTCAGTTGATTAAGCCTGCTATCCCTCGCACCCTTATGTGGGAGCAAGGCCCCTGATCCTAACGAGGCTTTCTTCCGAGTAAACACGCGTCCCCTCCTGCTATCGAGTTTTGCTGTACATTCACAAAACAGTTCCTCTCCCATTAGAACTAGACCTTGGGAAGCAAACGGGGAAAGATACCCCATTTCCCCTCCGCAAGCATTCCCCTCTTCCCTCTCCTTAAAAATAGATTTATTCTTGCCCTAGTATTCACACCTCCTCTTTCCCCACCCCCGGTGCCAATGAGTGTCGTTAACCTCGGTTCTGTGCCGGGGCCTTAAGAGTTAATGAAACCTAGCTCCTTGCGACCTTAAGGGTCAAAATCTTCCTATCTTCAATCTAAGGAATTAGGCAAAGAGGTTTTAAGATCATAGGGGGGGAGAGCTATATACCTTACCACCATCCCCCACCGTCCAAACACACACATTTTGCCTTCCACCTAAACATATTGGCCGGATCCATCCAGGGGGACCCATTAAAGAATTAATCCTGGTTTTAAATTTTACCCTGGGGCTTCTCCTCGCCAAAATTCAGCTAGCAGGCAAAGAGAAGCCCCTCTCTTCTCCCCGCGCAAGTGGAAAGGGGGTCCATTATTGAAGGGGGGACCCCAATTTCGCTGGTGGTGGTGCAAATAAATAGGTACTCTCTCTCCCCCTCGAATTTTCGTAGCCAGTTGCAGTGCGGATCGGTCGTTTCTCAAGTCCAAAGTTTATTGGGGGGGGAGTGGGGGGGGTCGTTCTGGGCTGGTGTCCCGCTTTGGGGGAAACTTTGCTACAAACTGCTCTCCCAGTCTGTCTCGCCGCCAGCAAGCAACGGTGGGCGAAGACGCCAAGAATATCGCTGACTTTTAATGTATGCTTTCGAGGCGCAGAGAAGTACCCAAAGATGCTACGCTGAGCTCATGGCGCCTGATCTTCCCCGCTTGGGTTTCTTTCCTCCTAATTTTTTTTAATCTATACTTGAATTTAGGTGTCGAGGTAGGAGCCCCTTCCCTTCTCCCTGTCCTTCGGCCGAAAGGAAGACGCTCCGGAGTGGCCAAGGAGACCCAACTGCCCTCTTCAAACCGCCTGTAGGACCTCCCCGCTCATCCTAACCATCTTATCCATAACTGTCCAAAGGGTAGAGAAGTTGACTTTCAAAGCGCCTCCCGACCACCTGCTTAAGTACCCCAAATCAGTGTTTTAGCCCCCCCCCCATCTATCTAAATCGCTATACTGCCTTGAGATGGAGGAAGGAACCGGGTTAAGTAGGGAGGGGAGAGGCTTTCGAGATGTCCCCTTGCCCCAAATTAACGTGGGGTCCCGGAAAGTTTGGCTGTCGTCGCTAGACCTTAAGGAGCCCATCAGCGTTTCTGGTGTGCATACCGCCCCCCCCCCAAATCTCCCTTCGCTTCCCTCCTTCCACTTGCTTAAAAGCCCCTTTGCAATTCCAAGAACAAGAGAAGGGAATTAAATCCCCAGGTTTGCTTTAGGGAAAGTGTCATCGACAACCGCTGCGGGTCTATAATGGATCTCTGGCTTTGCCTAGGCTGAGTCGAGAATCCCTTTAGATACTGGGGGAATGCGGAGCGGGCAAGGCGCTTGGACTTTCGCTCCGGGTTCTGGCAGAGGAAGGGAGCCGGTTCTCGGCGCAGAGAAACCTCCGTCGGTGGCTTCCACATTCCCCCTGGCCCCCCTCCCCGAAGCTGGGATTACCAAATGTAAGAAATTCACAGCCTCCCTCTCTCCCTCTCTGGCGACACTCCGGGAGTTCCTAATCACTCCGTATCGATTTCGCTAACTCTTTTCATCCCACTGAAGACACATCTTAAAATACTCCTGCCTGCAATGCGCTCTTTGCTTTAGACACACTAATAAAATGATTTCGCCTCGCCCCCTCCCTCTTTCCCCCCCATCTACGCAGTAAAAAAAAAAAATCGTTCGAGTAACCCGGCTATTTGTGTGTGATCGGTAAATATTTAGCTTGGTGATCTCTCCGGCGTCTCCTTTGGATCGATCGATCCAGCCCCGAAGTGAAGAGGAGGAGAGGGCGCCGTTGTCCGAGGAGTAGGGAGACGGCCGGCTACGGCCTTCACTTTACTCTGACCGGGCGGGGGGGGGGGGGGGTCTGTAGGCCGATCCCGGTCAGATCTCCTCGGGAGTAAGCCCCGCGGAACTCCGCCGGATTTACTTCGCGGAAAGATCGACGGAGGCGCAGGAGAAGAGCGCGCCGGAAGCCTGGCCAAAATAAGACGCGGAAAAAAACGGGCAAGAGGCTCTCTCTCGCACAGGCTCTCACAGGTGTACACGTGAACGGTGCTTCCGTCCGTTTTACACGTGACAAGCATTGCCCTCTCCCCTGCTTGACTTTGGACGTGAAATTCTGCCAGCTGTCTGCTCCTGGGTGCTTATGAAATCGCGCCGAGGCTGGGGAGAAACTCGAGTCCCACACCAGGCAGGACCCTCTCCTCCAAGCGAGTCCCTTGACTTCCTCAGCTATCCCCCGTCCCTACGAGCGGGTCCTTTCTATAGTTAACGGGGTTCTCCCCCTCCCCGGTGAAACCTGCGCCAGGTGTTTCGGGAAGCCAGCTGCCGCAAACCACGCGTCTCTTGGAGGGGGGGGGCTCCGTGCGCGATGGCTGGGGTGGGGGCGAGAGGAGCCTGCCCTTCCCAGAAACAAGCAAACAAACACACAAACAAACAAGAAAGAGCCTGCAGCTGGAGACACGAGGGGCTGACACCGCAGTAACCCCCCTCCCAAGGTGACTGGGCCGGCTCGCACCGATTCCTGCCTGCTACAATCCTGGCGTGGATGACTTTCAGCCGGTTCTGCACTCCCAGTAAGGGACAGGAGAGAGCTAGGTATGGGGCGGACCTGGCGTCCCTTTTTCGCCCTTTCTCCGCAGCCAAAAGTTCCCAGTTGCAATGGGCGCTTATTCGCACACTGAGGTCTTGACATCAGACGCGACACTTTCTAGCCCTGGGTGGGGGAAAGAGAGTGGCGCACAACAGGCGCGGGGATGCTCGTGTGCTTATTGCAGCATTATAAATGGCCATCAAGAACACACACGTCTTTATACACATAGGTCTTCCTTCCTTCTTCCTTCCTTCCTTCCTTCTAATTTTCTCTATTTCTCTCTCTCACACACACACTCACATCTGGCCCCGATTCGACATTACTTCTTATAAGGAGATCGACCCCAATCTTCTCCCCCCCCCCACACACACACACTTTTTGAAAAGCGCTGGAGTACCTGCATTTATTACAAGGATGGAACAGGGGGCAAAGGGGGAAGTTCTGTCTTGTACATAAGTGGCAGCTACGGTTTAAGCCAGTCTGTGTACAGAAGTTGTGCACGTTGGCATGAACACCTGGAAGAGTCGTCTCTTCATTCTCAGAAGCACCCCAAAGGTTCGTGTGAACCCAAGCCTGGCGTCTGTATCACCTACCCTAAGTTCCATCTCTCGTGAGAAAGAAAGATCGATATATCTGTCCCGCATCCTGATCTCATGCGTGCTTACTCGGAAGTAAGCGCAATGGCGTTTATTCCCAAAGAAACATACCCAAACTTGCATTCTTAAAATGCATTCACGTTGGCAGGATCGTGCCGGTATGTCTCATCCTTACACACGGGGGCTTATTATTCTTGTCTAGGCCGGTACAGACTGCCATATTCGTCTGTCTCTCTTGTACTGAGAGATTCCCAATTGACAGATGTGCGTCTGGAAGAGCATAAGGAGTTGCACGTGTAAAAACAAACATAAATAAATGTATAGGTGCCTGCAGATCTTTTCTCCAGCCTGCAGTTCTAAAGAAGTTCATTGCCATGCAAATGAGGTCTTTCCCGAGAAAGATGTCGTGTGAACGCGTATCTCTTTGTGTCTTGGGGAAGAACACAGGGTCCCAGACAAAATAGGCGACTCTCTCTCGTCCTCGATGTTCTTAAAAAAGGCCTTTTTAATCTTTTTAATTTTTTTTGGCTCCATCTACAAGCTGAATAAACTGACAGGTGTCTTTGGAATTTGGCTCTGTGGTTTTATGAGGGAGGGGGGTGCGTGTGTGTTTAAATCCAAACCCCTCTCTTCCAGCTAGGTGAAATAGGAATAGGAAAAGCCGGGAAGGGCGGGGGGGGGGGAAATAAGCCATCCTGCTTGGCTGAAGTGATCCGCTGGCGAAAGGACATCTTCCCCATTCTTGAAGGGAAGCTTATCCGTAGAATATTTCTTTATACTAAATTGGCCTGTCTTGACTGCCCCTATCAAACAATTTAATTAGAGGGCTTTCTGCCCAGGGAATGGGGGGGAGGGGGAGGGGGAAGGTGTGTGTGTGTGTGTGTGTGTGTGTGTGTGTGTGTGTGTGTGTGTGTGTGTGTGTGTGAGAGAGAGAGAGAGAGAGAGAGAGAGAGAGAGGAATCTGCCCTGCATTTATTGTATTTAGCAGGAATACAGGCAGAAAATGTAGCACAAGCTTTTGGTTGAAAGAACACCTATGCCTTCATTGAAAGGCGCTGATCCGCAAAGCTAGCGAGGACAAGGAAAATCGATTGCCCGGACCTTCTCCGTCCCTTTCACACCATTCAAACATCCCCCCCCCCTTCTCCTAGCCCTCCCAAGACAAAGCCCCCAGCTCCTTGGAATAACGGCAAGAGGAGAGGAGGAGAATCGAAGTCCCAATCTTCCTTGATATGGCTTGCTTGGAGGTTAATCTTTCGCTTTTTAAAGTGCGAGTATTTGTATGCGGGTATATCCATAATCGGGCAGTGCGTTGTTCTGCGCTGTTTCTGTGCAAGGCAGCCGCTGCGCTCCGAGGAAGAGGCAGCCCGACGCATTCGGTGCCTTTCCAACGGCAAGCTCTTAGGGTTAAAATAGCCCTCACCTCTGACCCCTTCAGAGGAAAGCCTCGGCTATCCTCATAACTTCAGTCAAACTTTGGAAAGCGGGCCGAGGGGAGGGAGGTAAACAGGGGTTGGAGACTGAAACCATTTGTAACTGGTCGAATCCCCCAGCCCTCCCCGCAAATCCACCCTTCCCACTCGAGAGCTTTTCTTTCTCCCAAGAGGGAAAGCAAAGAGGTTGGGTGCACGAGGTATTAACAGTTCTCCATCTTACTGGGTAAAGAGTTTTGCCAAATGTCTCTACTGGATTCCGTTTTTTAAAAAGTGTGGCCAATACAGAGTTGATTTAATTCTCCCCCCCCCCTCCACCCCCAAACTTATCCCTTACAAGGAAAACATGTGAGCGACAGTAAGGAAATTTATATTAATCTTAAGAGAGGTTGTCCCAGTCGTCTACGGTGAGTATCTGGTCTGTATCTGGTCTGAACTCTTCAGGAATATTGATTCCTTGGGGGGGGGGAGGGGGGCACGGGGCTGCAACGTGAAGCCAGACTTCCCCACTTAAAATTCAGTCCATAAGATGCATCTCAGTCTTCTTCGACGTGCCCAAGAATGGGGACTTCGCCAGGCCAAAGGACTCAGGGCTGAGAAGGCCAGGGCCAAGAACTTATCCTCTTTCTCTCGCCTGGCCTGATCAATACGATGTCTTGTTCCCCTCCCCAGATAGCCCTGCCTATGAGAAGTCATTAGACCTGCCTTTCTAGTTTTTCAGCATTCTTCGAGGTGGGCCGAACCCCTTGGTAAATTTCATTAGTCCCTGTAAACATGCAATTAACGTTCCAAAAGTGATGGAGTTAATTCCTTCTTTTAAGGCGAGGAAAGGAAACCTTGCAAAAGACATTTTAGGGGAGGGGGGGGGCGAGTAGGAACCTTTTTTATCACCTGTAACATTTCTTGCCACTACACATTTCCCAGGCTCCTCGAGAGGTTCACTCTATTCCCCCCACCCCAGAGTTATTTTTTTAAAAAAAAATCTTTAAAAATAAATTCTTTAAAAACCCAGAAAAAGCTGACAAAATGGGTTGCCAATGGTAAATTAAAAAAAATAAAGAAAATAATTGATTTCTTTCCATCATATTCTTACTCCAGTCCCAGTTGGCGCAGTATAAGGACCCATTCTGTGGAGGGCAGGAGAAACAGGTTTCCAAGGAAACAAACCATTTAGGGGGTCGACCCCTCGAAATGCCTCCCGCAAAACCCCCGAAATAGTGTTGGAAAAGGGAAGGCAGTTTTGTCATTATTGATCAGGTCTGATTGAAATTAACAGCCACCACTAAACTCATATGAAGGACCAGAAATATGGGGTGGGGGTCACTTTGAAAGTGATTGGGGAGTGTCCTGTAGTGGAGAGGGAAATAAATAAATATGAACAGGGGCAGTTAGAAAAATCTGGACCGTGGCTCAGCTTGTTCTCCTTTGGGCCTTTCTCTCCACGAACAAACTATCCCCCCCTCTCCCAACTGCACCCCATCCTTTGATTCCCCCCTTTTCTTTTACTGTCCGAAAAAAATAGGATTTTTGTCTTATTTCTTTCTGCTTGGATAGTCTCTGTTGTGCGCTTGCATTAATTTGAGGAGCGATCTCCTCCCCCCCCCTTCCCAGTCGGGGAGGGGAGATCGTGTGAGTGTTTCCAAACTCTCCTCTTTCCAGCCCCAAACAAGGTGTAACGAAGCGATCTTCCTTCTAAGGAACGAGAAGACAGGCAGAAAAGAGGCATCTGGTACCTTAACATTTGGGTGGGGGCTCTTTCCTCCCCTCTTTCCTTAAAGGCGAGGCGTGCATTCCTCCACTGTTGTGGAGAAAAACTCCCCCCCCCACCACCCCATTTTAAACTTAGATTGTGCATATATAGGATTTTCTAAAATCACCATTATTTTGGGGGGATCCCCCTCCAAGGCTTAATGCAAATAAGACACATTTCATTCTAGATTGAGAGAGATCTTATCCTCCCCCCTCTCTCTCCTCAACTCCCCCCCCCCACAAGAGGTAACCTCCTCTCCCTCTCTCTCTCTCTCAAATCAGTTTGCACAATCGCTTAGATAAACACCAGGAAAATACGTTTTCATTGCCTAAGGGGGGGTACCTTTAGCCAAAACAAAAAAAAGACAGACAGAAAAAGAAATATTACATGCTCCTTGCCTATCGGCTGCCTAACTAAAGAAGAAGATGCAAGCGATTTGGGATCTTGAGCAAGGCAAATATGCTTTGGGTATGTTTAATGCTCGTTTTTAATTTCTTTCTCTCTCACACACGCCTTCTCTCTCTCTCTCTCTCTCTCTCTCTCTCTCTCTCTCTCTCTCTCTCTCTCTCTCTCTCTCTCTCTCTTCCTTGCGATGCGGTTTGTGATTGTGCGGGTGTCTCTCTCTCTCACTCACTCTTTCTGACTCCCTCTCCCTCATTCTTTATTAAAAGAAAACGACGAAGTCCCGAACGCACTAACTTGGAAGGGAGTCCCTGCAATGAATTTCAGCGAAACTTCACTTCCGAAGTCCTTGCGTTTGCGGATCGGGGGGCGGGTGGGGGCTAAACCCCCTGCTTTCCAAGGTTATGTAGGGTGGGCGAGGGGTGGGGGTGGGGGAAGCCGCCGGGTGGACTTTACATCAACTCAGGATTGGGAGAAAGTGGGTGTTTAAAGCCCGCTAGAGTTGTTCGAACAGCATCGTTTCGCAGTCTGGTTCAATTTTTATTTTTACCATAATATCTTTGAGTCGGAATCAATGGCAAGGTCGATTGGGGTAAAAGCAGGGACTTGGGGCAAGGGGGGATGGCTGGAGCGGGGAAAGGACGGTCTAAAGCAAAGGATACAATGAAACTCCCGGGATTCTTAGCCACGTGCGGGCTTTATTTATTTAATTCATTAATTTTTTTTTGCGGAAACAGCCTGACTTTCGCGTCTGGTGCCCCCCTTATTCCTCCCCCCCCCGAATTTCTGATTGATGGAAAAGTAAGGGTACTCACCATTGCGGGGGGGGGGGGCGATCTGCTGTCAATCCAGCTCCTCGGCGCAAAGTTCTGTCGCTTTTAATTGTGGAAGGGAAAAAATGAATAGTCATCACGCGGGTGCCAGTTTTAAAAATCCGCTTGAAGGAGCCGGGGGGGGGGCACCCTCACGCTTCTTCCTCGGAAGGAAGAGGGGGGAATTCCCCCCCAACCCACCTCGTCTCCCCCCTTCCCCTTAAAAAAAGGGGGGGACACATTTTCCGAAGCTGGCACCAGTGGTTTGCAAAGCCCTGCGCTAAACTGGTCTCCTTAATTGGCAATCCGTACGAATTAATCACATTTAAAAGGTACAGAAGTTTGTCGGCTGGGGGTCTCCCCCTTTCCCTCTCTCCCTCGCCTTGCCTACGTGTGCCCCCACGTCCCTTTCCCTTTAAGAGCTGAGATTCTTTGAAAGTAGAATTGTCGAGGCTGGTGAAAGACTTACGCTAGGGGGCAGACGGATACTGTACTTCTGGCGTCTTCAAGCCGGTTCTCCCCCCCCCCCAGCGCTTCCCCCCTCCCCTCCCCTCCCCTCCCCTCCCCTCCCTCTCTCTCTCTCTCTCTCTCTCCTAGCATATGTTCTAATTTAGCACTGTAAATTTTTCAGAGGGTCCGTCTCTGACAGCCCCTGGTGATTTTCAAAGTACCACAAGCCAGTGGTTAAAAATTACATTGACTTGAAAGTTCAGAGTCGTACAATGAACGGGCGCTTTCTTCCCATTCAGAGCTCTTGGGACGGAGGGGGGAGGGAGAGAAGGGGGAAATAACCCGGGGGTGGGGGGGGGGTGATTCATTGAGTCTCTTCTTCGACCGAACCCGAAGACACCCCACCCCACGGACTTGACTTCACTGGGTCCAAACTTGACTTCAAAGAAAAACGGAGGATTTGAAAGACACCCCCTCCGCCTCCCAATCTCTTTTGGAGAGCAAATCAATCAATAAATAAGCCGTATTTGTGGGTGGGTAGAGGAGGGAATAAGGACCTTTTCATAAGCAATTTTCTCCTTGTTAAAAAATTAAGTTTACAAGATTCTTCTTCCATGATTTCATTTTTTGCTGTTCAGCAGCTAAAATCTCTTTCACCTGCCATTACAAGGCAAGGAGATTTGTTTTCCGGATTTTTTTTTTCCAAAAGGACCTTATTCCCCAAAGTTGCACAATAAACCCCGGTTTAAAAAGCAATAAATAAGGTTCCTTTTTAAATGACAGGTATTGATGAAGTGAGGTGACAATCGTTTTCTCCAAGGGATCTCATACTCTCTCTCCTTTCTCTGTCTCTCGTGTGTGTGTATACACACAGGCACCGTATCCGCTGTTAATATTAAAATGCTTCCCCCCTATACATGCTATTGTTATTAGTTGGAAGATCGGGACATTTCGCATAGTGGCTGGAGGGGGGGGGGATCTGCTTCAGCGTTTATTGCCATAATAGTTGCTTTCTTCTTTAATGGTAATTTAAAAAACTATTAATACACAAACTTAATAATTCTCCCTGGCCTTTTTTTAAGGGTGGGGGGACTGCTGGTTATCAAGGGAGCTGGTCTTTCTTCGGTGGTCTTTGTGTTGGGCGGAAAGGTGTGAACAGGTTCCTTGCTGGAGATTTGTTCCTTAGTGGATCGTCTTTGAATAAGATTTAAAAGGCGAAAAGGGTTGTTTTGCTTACGCTACCTGCTACCAGCATGGCCGAGTCAACCCTCTTCCTATATATCCCGAAAACAATTCAGCCTTCCTCTGAATTGTGTATTAGATGTGCTGTGTTTGGAAGGTGTACTTGTGTGTATGACCATTCTCGGCTTTCCTAGCGGCCGATGGCTTCCTTCCCTTCTCCATCACAGAGGGCATCTTCGACTGTTTACTAGGGGCAAAGTCTTGATCAATAGAACATTCCGCCGATCGCTTTGAAATTGACCATATGAAACAGATAATACGGTTAAGACTTCTCCACAGGGCCGCCATAAGCCCCGCTCAGGTTACAACTTTCCGCTCTTCGGAGCACCTGTGAATTAGCGACAGGCATTTATGTCTACACCAGAAAAAAGGGGGTGTATATGGCAACACGGGGGGGTGGACAGTGTCCAGGTAGTACCGAAGTGTTGATTCGAATAACAAATGCCTTCGAATTTGGACTCTCCGCCTTGCACCGCATCGGCACTATATTTCTAGCTGGTCATTTTCTCATTCTCTCTCTCTCTCTCTCTGCAAACGCATTTCATGAGAACTGCTGTGCTCTGAACAGATCGTCCAGCCGTCTCCCAGAGAGCAAGGAAGATCTTTAAACACCTTTCCCCTCTTTACATGCACTAGGGCGTGAATTGCAAAACTCATTGCAAACTAGAGGATCAAACCGTGCAGCAGGGCTGAAATGTACTACGAAATACTTGCTTGTCTTTTCTTTGAAAGAAAGAAAGAAAGAAAGAAAGAAAGAAAGAAAGAAAGAAAGAAAGAAAGAAAGAAAGAACTCTTTCCCCTCCTTTCTGTTAACATAAAGGAAATATGTATATCTTAAGCGGGGTGAAAGGGCCGGAAAGGACTTCTAGATCTTCCAATTCCAACATACTTAAAGACAGTAAACGTCTACGTGTGTGTATTTCTCCTCTGTATTTGATGAAACCCATCCCCATGTGCTATCGTCGCTCTTCAGAAAGCATCTGGGTTACATGAGTTCCCAGTTGTGAAGGTATACAGACGTCGTGTGTGTGTGTGTGTGTTTGTGTGAGCGAATACTTCCCCAGTTCTGTTTGGATCTCCGTGCGCGAGGTTCTTTGGAATGCTAGAAACTTCAAGTAACAATGAAGCGTATGTATGCTTCTCTTGTCGGGTACTTTATCTTCTGATGTCTCTCCCCCTCTCTCTGTCTCTCTCTGTGTCCCCATACATTGATAGATGTCTATCTAATGTATGTGTCAGACACCCACTCTTCAAAGATTCCTTCAGAGGCTGTGAAAATCTGTATATCTGCATCTCTGACAGGGGACTAAGAGTGAATGGAATGAGAATGGGACTTCTAAATCTAGAAACAGAACTTATTTTAATTTGAGAAACTGAATTTTACGTCTCCCACTTTCTCTCTGTAGCACTTACATACATATCAAGATCCAATGACAGTATGGCTGGGAGATCTCATTGGAGAAGATTAGAGAGGTTTTAAGGGGTGGGGAAATTCTCTCTTTTTTAAAACTAGCTAGTGGTTGCTGAGCCATTAAAAGTTAAACCCACCTACCTGTAGAACTTTAATCCGAACTGGGCACTGTTTACGTCTATCAGTGTCAAAGCAGCAGCCCAGATCTTCCGGTCTAAAGGAGTGGTTTTTGATCCCCTCCTTAAGACCAAACACTCAATTTCTCCCATCCACTGCTTCTCAGCTGTAATAACCTTTCGCCGCCCCGTAAGAAAAGCCATTCTCTCTATCGACCCCTACCCCGCCCCAAATATCCTCCGCATTAGTAGTCCAAAGAGGGCAGGGCTTGCCCCCACTCTGTCCAAAGACGATGGAGCCAAAGGGTCTCCTGGCAAAGAGTTCAGAAACTGCTCTCTCACAAAGACCCGTCCAGCATCCTTGCAAGACCTCTGGCTTCCCGATGCCCGCTATTAGGACTGTATCGCTGCCTGCCCCACCACTCAAATGCAAAACCCAGTTGTTTTTTTCTAAAGAGCGCGATGGCATCCTAGTATTCACGCTAATAAATAATACTAAAACTACTCACAACGACGTATTTTTTAAAAAACACACATCTTACTTTGGGTTGCTCTGAGTTTCAAAGCTGGGTTAAAGAAAGAGGGGGGAGGGAGAAGGGAGGGAAGAAAGGAGAGAGAAGAGGGAGGGATAAGCCACTCGCGTTAGGACCGGGCGGACTCCCCCGGCTCCAGCCATGCCAGCCGTGTACAAGGCTGCACTGCCCAATAAGGGGCGAGGGGAGGTCCGGGAGCTTTTGACCAGTCAAAGGCAGCCTCTTGCCTTATAAGGCGAGCGGTCGCCATGGCAACGTGTGCTAAGTTGCAGCCGTCGTGTCAAAGTTCACTATATAGAGAGCTGGGCGAGCTGAGCGCGGAGAAAGCGTCCGCCACTCTCCCCGGCCCCGCTCCTATAAATCGCATTCACTCCTTTCGCCCCCCCTCCTTAGCATATTTGATCACTGGGATTCTCTGGTCTGCTTTTTTTTCTCTTTTCCCCTTCCCCTTCTCTCCCTTTCTTTTCTTCCCCTTCTCTTTTCTCTCTTCTTTTTTTGCACCCCTCCCCCTTTACCCTTTTTTTTGCAAAGAAAAAAGAAATTGCCCCTCTCCTCTTGCAATCTTGCACCCCCCACCACCCCCAATTTTGCATGCATGCAAAATCCTGTTGCGATTCTCGGTTGCGAGCTTGATTATTAATTTTTTTTTGGCCGGGCTCCCCCCCCTCCTCCCCCTCCCCCTCCTCCATCCCTTTTATCATTCTTCCTGGTTGGGGGTGGGGGGCTCCAGGGCTCGGGGAGAGTTCTCGCTATCTCCCTCTCTCTTTCTCTCCCTCCCTCCCCCAGCCCTCCAGCCCTCCCCCACCCACCCCCCTCCTCTAGCGCCGCCGCCGCCTCCCTCCCTAACCCGCCCCCCCCCTCCTCGCCTCTCCTCTCTCCTCCTCCCCTTCTCGCCCCATGTGTTGTGCGAGGAGGCAGCTTTGCTAAAGAGACCCACTTGCGAAAGAAACCGGAGCGGCATAAGGCACGAGCGAGCGGCGGCGGCGGCAGCAGCCCGGAGGAGACCAGCCGCCGCGGCAGCCGCGCGAGGAAAAGGAAGGAGGGGGAGGAAAGGAAAAGAAAGGAAAGAGAAGGAAAGGAGAGAGGGAGCGAGAGAGCCCGAGCCACAGAGACGCCAAGCGCCGCAGAAGCGAAGGAAGATTTCCGATTGTGTGTTTGTGCGTGCGTGTGTGAGTGCGTGTGAGTGTGGTGTGTGCACGCGCGTGTGTGCGGGGCGTGCGTGCGCGCGTGGCTGCGGCTTGGCTTTCTTCCCCCCCGCCTCCCTCCCCGGTTGATGTTTCTGCTCTCCCCAAACTCCGAGCCCGGCATCCGATCCCGCAGCGCGGCAGCAGCGGCGCGCGGGGTCTTCGGGGCTCGCCGGCCGCCCGCTCGCCTCTCTCGCCATTCCGATGGCTTTCCTGAATGGCTGACTGCGGGCGCCTGTGGATCCGGCCCCCAGACAGCCGCCGCTTCTCTTGCAACTCCGCTGGGCTCCCAGAGAGGGAGGGAGGGGGAGACCCTTGAAGAGAATCGCCCCTCTCTCTCTCCCCCTCTGGCCACCCCCTTTTGTATTTCCCCCCACTTTTCTTTTGCAAGCAGACAATCGCCTTGATCTTCCTCTGCAACTTCCTCTCGCGTCCCCTTTCTTTCTCTCTCTCTCTCTCTCTCCCCCCCCCTCTTTTTTTTTTCTCTCACTTTTTCTCTTTTTGGAGGGGTGGCCCTGCGTTTTTGCAAGGGGGAAAAAAAAGATAGTCTTATCTATTTAAAAAATAATAATAATTGCAAAAGCAAGGAGCGGAGACCGAGCCGGGCGAGCAACTTCCAGAAGGAAAAGACAGCTTTGGTCAAGGTGAACTTTTTAATTCGAAGGTGGACACAAAGAGAGCTGAACCTCAAGGTCGCCCTCCGCCAGAAGGGCCGCCGCCGCCGCCGACCGAAGCGGATCCGCCGGGAAATCCAGAGCCACGGGGGGGCGAGCGATTTGGTCAAGGGGACCCTTAGATATGGCAATGGTAGTTGGCGCTTGGCGAGAGATATGGCAATGGTAGTTGGCGCTTGGCGAGATCCGCAGGACGATGTGGCCGGCCCGCAAGGAACGCAGCCCTCCCAAGCCCCTCCCGTGCCGGGACCCCCCGACGGGAGCCCCCCACACCCCGCAGACTCCGGGCCAGGGGGGGCCTCCCAGCACTCCAGCCCAGCCCAACCCGGGCAGCCAGCAGAGCCAAGGCGACAAGCAGCAGCAGCAGCAGCACATCGAGTGCGTGGTTTGTGGGGACAAATCCAGCGGGAAACACTACGGGCAGTTCACGTGTGAAGGGTGCAAGAGTTTCTTCAAGCGCAGCGTCCGGAGGAACCTCAGCTACACGTGCCGTGCCAACCGGAACTGTCCCATTGACCAACACCACCGCAACCAGTGCCAATACTGTCGGCTCAAGAAATGCCTCAAAGTTGGCATGAGACGGGAAGGTATTGGAATTTCATTTGTTTTCCACCCTGTAGGTAGCTGGGGGCAGGGACCTGGCGGGGGTCGCCTCCGCCTTTGGCGTTCGTCTGCAAGGAGGGTCGTACTTCGGGGAGGGGGGGCAAAGTGAGAAAAACCCCAATGCCAGCATCAGATCGTGTGTAATTTTTTTTCTTTTTTCTTTTTTTGCAATGGCCTGAAGGAATTGGGGGGGGGGCTGATGTCCCTTTGCCCTTTGGCTGAGTTTGGGGCAGGGGGCAAATGCAGACGGGTGATGTGAATAAGGGGGTCCAGGCCAGAAGTTGTTTCCTAGGAAGAGCTAGCTTGTCTCCTGCCACACAGAAGCCCCCCCCCCTCCCCTTGAAGGGGATCCGGTGGTCTCCGGCAGAAGAGATTCCTCGGGGTCACCAGGCAGGGCGCGCGGTTGCTCCTCTTCCCGGGCACCCAAACAATGCGCTGACGACCCTCCAGCCATTTGTAAGCCTTCCCTCCGCCGCCACCCCCTTCCCCGGCGCAACTCCTCTTAACAGCCGCCGTTGCAATGTCCCGCAATTGCCCCGCGGCTCCTTCCTCCACGCCTCCCGTGCGGAATTCCAACCGGGTTTCCAGAAAGGCCGCGGGGCTAGTTTCCTCGTCCCGGGGAAGAGGGAGCCGGCTGGCGGAGCTCCTCCGGTGCAGCCCAGGAGCCTGCCTTTTTCGTGTTCTATATTTTATTTTATTTTATTTCCAACGCGTTTCTTTGCGTTTGCAACTGGGGGAGGGCGAGAGGGAGCCCCAGCCCCGAATGGAAGCCGGATTCCGAGGGAAATCGCAGAGGGGGTTCGAGCAAAATGGAGCTTTCGCGGTGTATGCAGGAGCGAGCAGGCGGCTGCTGGCCGCGTCCTAATGGCGTTTTCCTCCTCTCTTCTCTCCGACCCCCCCCCCCCGCCAAACCTCCGGTGTCTGGATTATGTTGTAGCTTCAGGACGACTCCCTTCTCTTTGGGGAGCCCTTAAGCCCCCTCTCCGGCCCAAGCTGGAGCAAGATCCAGGGCTTCCTCCCCCCCCCACCCCCAGTGTCTTTCTCTCTTTCATTTTCTCTCTCTGTGTGTCACCATGTAAATTTATGAAACAAACCAGAGGCCCACTTTCCACGAGGACAGCAGAGCGTTCCGAGGAAACCCCCCCGTCCAGATTAAATATATATGCATACAAAGAATTTCAGTTATATATATGCAATATCTTTTTTAAACGCTTTTCATTTCTTTTCCTTTTGAGAAAAAAAACACAACGGTAGGGTTATTTTATACAGAACTGGGAAAACAAAAACATTCTGAGTTCTTGGGAGAAAAGATATTTGGAGGGAAGGGTTTTCTTTTTCTTTTTCCACGCTCCAACCTCTTCTCCAGATTCGAAAAAAAGGAATATTTAAAGAGAATAACAGATTTTATCAGAAGGGGGGTTGTGTGTGGGAACGGGGCTGTTTTGGTGTGGGGAGATTTACTGGAGCGGGTCGCCGGAGGTCTTGGAAGGGCCGGCTGCCGTGTTTTCCTGGCTGCTTCGTCCTTTGGGAAGGGGGGGGGGTGCATTACTACAGATGGGTCTCATCCTTCCTCGACCCTCCAGCCTCTTTGATCTGCCCCCTCCCGAAAATAAAACCCGGTCTGGCTTCCACTGAGCGCTTGGTTGGGGCGGTGGGGATATTAAAGCGAGGGTCTCGCTAGTTGGGGAGGGAAAGGGTCACTCACACCTGCCTGCCCCCTTCCTCGACCTCTGGGACCCTCTCCCTGACCCCCCCCCCTTCAAAAGCGGCCTTCCTTCAGACAGCAGCAAGCGGCCTTCCTTCGCAATGCAGATATTAATAGCTGCAGTTTCTTCTTTATTTACTGCAGCCGTCCAGAGGGGTCGGATGCCACCCACACAGCCGACCCACGGCCAATTCGCCTTAACCAACGGGACCCCCTGAACTGCCATTCGTACCTCTCCGATATATCTCCCTGTTGCTGCGGGCAGAGCCTTACCCGACCTCCCGCTTCGGCAGCCAGTGCATGCAACCCAACAACATCATGGGCATCGAGAACATTTGCGAGCTGGCCGCCCGGATGCTCTTCAGCGCCGTCGAGTGGGCCCGGAATATCCCCTTTTTCCCCGATCCTGCAGATCACCGACCAGGTGGCCTTGCTCAGACTCACCTGGAGCGAGTTGTTTGTCCTCAACGCGGGCCCAGTGCTCCATGCCCCTCCACGTTGCCCCCCCTCTTGGCAGCCGCCGGCCTCCACGCCTCGCCCATGTCCGCCGACCGAGTGGTGGCCTTTATGGACCACATACGGATCTTCCAAGAGCAGGTCGAGAAACTCAAGGCCTTACACGTGGATTCGGCGGAGTACAGCTGCTTGAAAGCGATCGTCCTCTTCACCTCAGGTAAGCCCACCCGACGGCTGGGGAGTTTGGGGAGGGGGGCAGAGCCTGAAGGGCAAAATCCGCCCACCCCCCCAGCTGAGAAAATGTGGACCCCGAAACTATTTGGAGGTCCAGGAGAAGGCAGACCAGCCCCAATACTGAGCCTAGCCAGGTTTACTTGGGATACTTCTGACTCTTTTTAAGTGGGCCTTACTCGCAAGACAACGTGGCTAGAATTGGAGCCCTGGAGCCTGCCAGTTTTCTGGGACGAGGGGGGAGCATCTTCGGTGAGAGAGATCACCCCTGGAGAGAATGTTATAGCAAGAGGCACGCATTCCTTTATTAAGCCGTGACCGGGCCTTGCACCCAAGGAGACAGAGGGAATGCTCCAGCTTTAATATTCTCGGCGGAACAACCTTTTCTCTTGTTGTTGCGATCAAAGACAGCGGTGGGGCGGCCGACTAGAGCAGCTTTCTGATTTTTTAAAAAAAATCCAGTTTCTTTAAAAAATAGCACGACCGCTGTCCAAATGTAGATGCATCTTAGAAGCACAGAGCAGAAGGGTGAGGAAAAAAAGGCCATACTGCTGGGTCTATAAAGGAAGTCTAGGTCTGAATTGCGGCTAGATTCTCCTCTAATGCAACTGGTCAGGGCTAGGAAGGCGTGATCGTGGCTAAGGGTTCTTGAGAGGGGCGCCCCCAAATGTGGCCTTGAGTTTCAGTGGCTAGAGACATTTTTTAAAGCATGGGCTTTGAGAGTGCCAAGTTTCAAACATGGCGATATGCATCAATAACACGTTCGTCGGCTGAACATTTCTGCATGCCCCCCACCGCCGCCCCCGCTTTCAAATGCAAACAGAAAAGGTGTCTCTTAAACAATCAAAAGTGCAATGGCAAAAGAGAAAGGAAAGAGCTTTCTATGCCAACTTGCTGCTGCATATAAATAGCGCTACAGTTATAAAACAATAATGGAATGTATGATGAAATCTCATTAGCCCCGGTTCAACTTAGGTGAATAATACATCCGATATTAACTCTGCAAGGCAATAATTTCCAACGCTACTTGCTTTCTCCCCTCCACCCCTATTTAAAATGATAATTCACCGGACCACCCCATTAACTGCAGGACTGACAACTCGGTCCAAAGAAAACCCTGCACCTTTTCGTTCCTTTCTGCCTCTTGCATTCAGTTATATGTCAAATAATTTCTAATAGGTTTTTTTTAATTTAAAAAAACAACTACAATATTTTAGAAACTCTCTGATGTGAGGAAACAGGCCGGGAAAATTGCAGTGGAGGAAAAAAAGGAAGACTTACAATTCAGTCCTTGTTGTGTTAAGGGAGGTCTGGGGAAATCATGCAGTTTTCTGGACTTTGTCCAAAATTTAGGTCGTGACCCAACTTCCTTTTTTATATTATTGCTGCTTTCCACCGTGACACCCACTCCCCCTTCCCCAAGTATTCCCTCCCCACCCAAATTACTTAGACTCAAAAGGTGATCGATTAGACAGACACAAAACCAGAAAGGAAAAGTTAAATACTGGAAAGGAAAAGTTACTGTGCCTAATATTCCCCTCTGCTCCCTTTTTCTTCTTTCTTTTGGAAGCTCTTAAACTCCTACGAGGCCTACCTACTCCGCTCGGTTTCTTTCCGAGGAATTATTATTAACGTTATGAATGTAGTTATCTTAATGGGAAATTCTTCTCCGGCGGTTTTCTAAAGTGGCAAATTTATGGCAGTTGGTAAAAGGTGGCTCCCTATGTAAATTGCCTTCCCAACTTAGATAAAGCGGTCTGTTATCTGATTTTGTGGGGTTATAAAAGGGAAAAAAACGGATGCGGGCATTCGCTTGTTAGACACCCCCAATAGCACGTGATCCGTGTATTGAAACATCAAGAGATGCATATAATATTTACTGGTGTTATATGTGTGTGTGCGTGTGTATTCTAATGGCTTTCAAAATATGCATGTGTTAGTACTTTGCCAAGCAACTGGGGGGGGGGGGGTGGCGAGGAGGAGGTCAGGTCAAAACCCGATGAAAAGAAACCTCATTGTATTTTTGCCTGTCAGGGGTAGGTCGAGGGGAAGAAATGCAAAATATAACAGGGATTTTAAATTTGGTTCAAGGTAGATTAAATTCTCTCCCTTCTTTTTTTTCTGGCTCTTTTAACGAAATAAATGTTTGCATGGTTGAAGGAAAGTAGAAGAAAGAAAGAAGACCGAGAGAGGGGGAAGAGAATGGGGTGGGGGGGCACAGAGAGAAACAGCTCTAATGAAGAGAGAGATCAGAGTTTGCTTGGCTGACTTTGAATAGGCTAAACTGACAAGATCAGTTTTAAAGGGCCACTTACATCACTTTCAAAGGCTGGGGGGGAATGCGGTGTCTCCTTTAGGGGGGATCGCTTCTTGGGTGCGGAATCCCTTTATCCCAAGGCCGGGCAATTTCTGAAAGTGTGTGTGGCTCTTTCTTTCTTTCTTTCTTTCTTTCTTTCTTTCTTTCTTTCTTTCTTTCTTTCTTTCTTTCTTTCTTTCTTTCTTTCTTTCTTTCTTTCTTTCTTTCTTTCTTTCTTTCTTTCTTTCTTTCTTTCTTTCTTTCCCATGTGTTTGGATTCTGCACTATTATTTTCTGAATGTGTGTCTTGGGTGTGTATGTGTGTGTGGGGGGGGTGCCTTCTCCTGCCGTCTGCTCTGCCCCCCCCCCCCCTTCAAAGCATCCCAATGTAATAAAACCTCTCCGGAGCTCATGTTAAAAACTGACACCCACCTCAGGAACTGAAGGCCGAACCAGAGCAGACAGAAACCTTTAGCACGTGCTGAAGTGTCTCCCGTGGAAATCAAAAGGAGGGCGTGGCACGATCCCAAACGTGTTTACTCGGGAGTAAGTTCGTCCAACGAGGCGAGCTCTCCCACCCTGTAGGGACTGACTAACCCGTGTGTCTTCGCAGGGCTGGATCTTGGCCCAAGGAAGAGCAGTTCCTCGGAAGTAAGGTTCATTTCGCTGAAGCCTGGCTTTCCAGCAAATGTGGGGTGAAATTAGGGCGGGCATAGGCCTGCAGACATGTGTGCCCCCTCCCCGATCCCCAAACCGTTTTACGCAGAGGTAAAAACCCATCATTCAATAGCCGTTCACGCTCGACAATATTTCCTAGGAAGGGTTTCGGAGAGAGAGTTGCTCGAAAACAGCCTTGCTAAAGCAGAATCGTCGTGTTTTCTCATTTCTAGAGGGGGAAAGATAACTTGTATAAAACTGACGGTGCCTCCCTTTCTCTTTTGAAATCTCTTCTAGATGCGTGTGGTCTCTCTGACGTAGCCCACGTCGAAAGTTTACAAGAGAAATCGCAGTGTGCGTTGGAAGAATACGTTAGAAGTCAGTACCCAAACCAACCCACGCGCTTTGGAAAACTTTTACTACGCCTCCCGTCTCTTCGCACCGTCTCTTCCTCAGTCATAGAGCAGTTATTTTTCGTCCGTTTGGTAGGTAAAACCCCAATAGAAACCCTTATCAGGGATATGTTACTGTCTGGAAGCAGTTTTAACTGGCCTTATATGGCCATCCAATAAGAATATTATATATATATATATATATATAAATATATTGGTGGAGAGAGGGGAAAAAACACAAATCAGAAATTGGAGGAAAAAAGTAGGAATGAATTCAGAGGATTTTGCAATGACTTTTGGGGTCTGGCGGTTGTCTAGACGTCTTTCAGCTAAGCAAGGATGTTTCACTAAAAGAAGAGAATGATTTGAATGGACTGTGAATTTTAAAAAAAGGACTTGCGAAATGAACTTTTTACAGAACGCATTAAAAAAAACTCCCGTGTTGTTCAAAAGTTGCTTACCTATCTCGCTTTCTCTCTCTTTTTTTTTCTTTTTGGGTTGTTGAAAAAAAGGAAAAAAAGAAAAGAGTTTATTTTTCTTTTTTTGTTTGGGGGAGCTGTAAAACTTTGAAACACAATCTCTCGCTAAAAGTGCATTTAAAGGAAATCTGGAGAAAATTAACAGAATGGAATGAAGTCTCCCCCCCTCCCCCTCAAATTATTAATAGTCATATGTTGTCTGTGTACCTATAGCTTTTTTTCCTGGTTTCAAACCAGTTTATTCTGTGGTTCTATAATAATTTTGATATAATCTTGGCTTCTTTTTTTTAAAAAAAAATGTGTATCCTTAAAAAAAATATATGTTCTGAAAGAATTAAAACTGTCTTGGAAAAGTTTATGGGAAGAAAGTAACGACACAAAATTAAAATACAATTGCCCATCACCAGTAGGGAAAAAATGGAAGCGCACTTAAAACTGGTCGGCTACCATTTAGCTTCAAGCGACCACAGCTATTATTAAAGAGACCCGAAAGAGCCACAATTACCCCCACCACCACCCCCACACACCTTCAACTAGTTTTTTTATATATATATTTTAAAGACAAAAAGTGGATTTGGTGAAAGAATAGGAATTACTTGGAGGGAGACGGAATTGTGTCTAAGACACAACACAGTTTCGATGCAAACACACACAACCACACACACAAGAGAATCGTCACGAAGTGAACTTTTTTGTAATTTGAATGAAATTGGGTTCGACTTAGTTGTTCTGAATTGTTACCGAGTTCCTCTATCTGTTTGTATATTTGCAAGCCCTTTGTATGATAATACCTGTTGATATTTTCCCTTTTTTTAAAGAAAAAAAGAAAAAAACCATCGAATTCAGCATGACAAAAAAAACCTACACCTACTGTTGGCACTTATAGATAACGTGTTTGATTCAGTATCTTAGAGTTTACAGTTTTTGTGTTTTAAAGAAAAAAAAACTGAAGGGTTTTTTTTTTATTTTAAGTGCAACATTTCTGTATACTGTAAAAGTTATAATAACTGAAAACTGTTTGGTCCAGTCTTTGTGTGTTATATTCCAAGGAAAAAAATTGAAAGTATTCAGAAATTAAAATATTATTTGATATCTGAAAACTTGTATGGCTCTCCTAAATGTCTGGAGGGGAGGGCGGGGGAGAAGCCCACCAGTCTTCTCTTAAAGAGTTTTTGGTCCTTAATTAAATAGATGCCCGATGGGCAGAGTGACTTGGCAGCAGAGATGGGGCCAGGTCTTAACCTCACCCCCGCGCTTGAGGAGGCGGACAGGTTCCTGGTGGGAAGGGAAGGTGCTCGACTTCGGTTCATGGCCCAGCTGGTGACTTTAAGAGATTGCCAGCCCGATTCTCTAAGTAAGCTGACTCGGAAGTAAAACGTTTCGGAGTACTGAGTGTACAAACAGTAGGACTGCAACCTGAGATGACAACTCCCCCACCCCCCCAAAACCTCTTACTATCTTGTTAAATTCGTATAAATTGGCGTCGAGGAGAGGAGAGAAGATGGCCTGTTATTTTTTTTTCCCTTCTGTCACACTTAAGTGCCTACCTAAAAGCACTAGATGGGAGAGAGGGGAAGATAACAATAGGTTAGGATCAATATGGTGTGTGTGTTTCAGAATGGGTGCCTGCGTATTCAGAATATATATGCATATATCTCACATGGTAATCTGTTTTCCAGCGAAGTGGCATTATTGAAAACGGTGGGTCGGATTTGGGGTTAGGAGTCTTCTTCCAATATGGATGACATGGAGAATAGCTTTGAAATTGCTCGCTATTGATTGTTATGGCGATGGTTACAGTCAGCTCTTCTTCCTTTGGAAGTAGGTTTTGTTGGAGTTGTTATAGGTTCTGGCTGGAAATTCTGATATGGGTTTTGGATCCCATGACAGAAGGTATGTGTGTGTGAGAGAGAGAAAGAATATCAATCGTTGTAATAGAAAGACCCCCCCCCCCCAAAAACCCACTATTTATAATTATTCGAGTGTATCTTCATTTGATTTCGATAGGAGCTTTTTCTTTTTAAAAAAAATCGGTAAAGTGCAATCTTTTAGACCGGAGTAAAGTAAAATTTCCCACGGAAATTCAAAGCCTTTGATATAACTCGAAAGCAAAATAGGGGCCACCTCCACAACTCAAATGTGAACTAGCGTCTGGGTCCCTCGTTGTTTGGACTGGGGAAGAAAGATGCTTCCACAAATGTCTGGGATCTGACCCTAGATAAGGTTCTAACCCGCAACAACCACCCTTGAGGGACCCTGCCATTGTCAAAGAAGAGAGTTGGCCTGTTAAGGCTCGAAGCCTGCTTCAGTGAGAATACAAATGGGCCAAATTTGTTGGGACTGTTGTGTACATTTTTTAAAAAAACTGTTCGGCTGGCTCGCCGAGGTTGTCAACCGAGGCTTTTGCGATCTTGATACAGATGTAGGATTGCTCTTGTCGAGTGCCTGACCTCTAGATGAAGCTTTCCCCTCTCCCCACTGTAAGCTGTCTCTGTGTCGGTGGGAATGAGTTTGCAGGAGGAAAAAGAGACATTTCTCTATAACTTCAGGACGCAAAGTTTGATTTTAGGAAATAGCCACGCATGGGAACGTTGTCTGCTGGCACCACAATATCCACCCCAAAAGAGAGTTGTCATCATTATTAGACGAGCTTTGTTGTGTGCGCGTTCCGATTTGTGGGTTCTTGTTGTCAACGTTGCTCGATTCTCTAGGCCTGTGTGTAGCGCCCCCCCCCCCCCTCCCCAGTCCTGGGAAGCAAATTTTAAGCTGTCGAGGGAAAAGAACAATAAATGTAAACCGGTTGAGATTCACGCACCACCACCCTCCCTTCCCAGATCTCATCTCACGTCTATGTAAGACCGAAAACCTCCCTAGTGGAGTTGTTTAAAAGCCCTCGAGCTAGGTGTGAGTTTATGGCATTTAAGGAAAGTTTGTCTTTTCCCGCTGAGTTAGAACAAAGGAGCCTCCCCCAAGCAATTGATGGGGACAAAGAAAGTGGGCTTGGGACTGGAGAATTCGACGTGAAATTGACGAGGCCTCTTTTTTGGGGGGTGAAAAAGCTGCCGTTACTCTTTTTGTCGAAGCGTCTTTTAAAGCAGCCCTCCCCTTCTCAACCTCGAGGCTTGAGATAGAAGCAAAATTGCTGAAGCGTTTGAAGGGGGGGGGGAGACCGCTGTCAGCATTTGGAAACATGATTTTTTGGTGAAATCCTAAACAGAGTTACTCCAGTCTACGCCCCCTGCAACCAATGGGCTTAGACTGGAGTGACTCTGCTTAGGGATCGCCCTGTTTATCCCGGTTGTTGCTTTCCGGATTCTCTCACCCTCTGATTCCTCCCTCGTCCCCCTAACTCTGCAGCAGTTAACTTTGCTACCTGGAGCCAGCCGGGGAGGAGGGGGCAATCTTTCTGGAGCTGAAACAAAAGGCGCCAGAGGCGGCCTGTTTGGAGAGAAAACAGGGCGAGAATCTCGCCAGCCTTTCCAGGCGGACAGGCACTTTATTTTTGAAGTTGGGAAGGCAAAATCGCGCGCACGCCCCTCCCGCCCCACCTCCAGCAAAGGGGACAGACGCCGCCGCGGGTCTCTCTTAAGGCGCAGATCCGGACGCGAAGTGGCATTTTTGGGCAGGGGAGGGGGCCCGAGGGGGGAGGGCGAGGCGAAGCGTGCGAAAGTCTTGCCCGGGCGCCCGGTTTGTCCGATTAACTCATCCAATATGGCGTCTCCCAGAAGCGCCTGGCAGAGGGCGAAGCGAAAGGAAACACGTTGCGTTTGGAAGGGGGATCTGTCTTCGCATCTTCGGAGGAAAGGCTCGTGGACATAAAAGCAGCCGCCGCCTCCTCCGAGCTTAGGAAGTGCAAAGCTGCCCCCTCCAGTCGTCCAGTCCGGACACTTCCAATTTTTCAATATAAGCAAGCTAGGATCTTGGGGGGGGGGGCAATATCGCAGCACCCCCTTCCTCCACTGGAGCTGAAACAATTAACTTCCAGGGGCGTTTTGTATTCCCCCCCCCAAAAAAAGAGCAGATCTAAAACCAAACGGGGATGGGGCCGGGGAGGATCAGCCACCACGGCGTGACTCGCGAGTAAATGTCCCTGGTGTTAATGGGGAGCATGTATACTGTGAAAGGATCGGGCTCTTTCGGGCGGTTGTGGCGTGCGTTTTGTGTATTCTGGTGTTAGCAATCTCTGGACTGGAGTTGGGGGGGTGAGATAAATTTGTGGAGAAAGCCCCCCTCCAAAAAAAAACCTTGCACTTCGCAGCCCAGGGTCAGATGCCCCGAGGTGTCCGCCGGTTGTTTGTTTGCCTGCGGAGTCGAGTTGGTTTCAACGCGATCCTTCCCATTTGGTGGAAAGACTTAAAAGAGATTTTGCAAGATGAAGTGACCTAGGAATTAGGTGTTTGCGGAGGGGGGCGGACAGGAGTGAGTAAAGACATCCGTATTGCAGAGAAGTGGAGCCGGGCTGAGGAGGACCTTTTCTTGCAGCTGAGACGCACTTCCGAATCGAAATTACCTGGGCTTGCAAAAAAAGGACCCCTTTTTCAAGCTCTGTGGCCAGGAAATGAAAGGAAATCTTTATCCAGAGCCATATTTCATATTCGCGTAAAAACTGGTGGTGGGAAGGGGAGAGGTCTCAAGAGGGGAAAAAGGTGCTGATCAGCGCTTGGAATTAGAACCCCCCAAATTCAATAGAGCTTTTAATTTTAAAAAAAATGTAAAAATACATTTTAAAACTTTAATCGTAGCTGCGCTTGTGGTCTTCTCTTTGAACAGGGAAAATGGCAGGGTGCATGGAAATTGGGTTGGGGGGTGACAAAGAAGGGCCTGCGATTCTCCTCCTCCCCCTCCCCCTCGATTTTCTCTTTTATCTATCAGCCTCCCCGCCGCGCGGCTGTCTAGTTAATGGTAAATTTTCACCTAAATCTAATGATCCAGTCATTTTAAAGCGATTAGTCCTGGGAGCCGGTTTGTAAGAGAAGACTACCTATTTTCTTGGGAAACTTGACGCTTCCTTTCCAAAGGCGGGCAGGAAGGCTGCGATCCAAGTCACCCTGGGAGCTGAGCTGCGCGGCTGACTTACTCAGCAAGCTGCGAGCCTTGTAACAATCCGTCGGGTTTTACTACTCCCGGAAGGAAAAAAGAAAAGAAAAGAAATATGCTTCCAGGATGCGAGTGTGAAAAACCAAGGAATCCCTCTTGCACATCAAAGAAATAATGTGTGTCTGCCTGCGCGCGTGTAGGGGGGAGATATTTCACTGTCCTTTCCGAAAGGAATTGTGGAGAGGGGGTTAAATCGAAGAGGTGAAATGAGGTCTCTTGAATAAACACCAGTGGTGTAAATAACCCTCTACTTAATAAGGTGGCAGGCGGGGGTGGGGTGGGCAAGGAGGACTTCTGGAAGTCTGGGGAGAGGGTGGGGGGAGCCGCAGTTCCTTTTCCCGGAGCTCTCCAGCCCCCTGAACCGAGGAGGCGCGGGTCTCAGCACATCCCCTCAGATCTTCGCTAATACAAACCAGATTTCTCCTATTGTTCGACAGCGGAGCTCGTGCCCAAAGAGTTATAAATCGTATTGCCCTTTTGATAACGCGGGTGTAATCAGTTAGCATGTCGGCCGGGCCCAATTGTAAAACTGCCTAATGTGATATGTCAGCTGAGCCATTAAAACTTATATATTTTGTAAAAAAAAAAAAAAAATCTTTCCTTCCCCTCTCCTAACCCCCCTTCTTCCCTTGAGCTGATCTGTCAATGGTATTTTGCTACAGAGTTGCATCTTCGAAGAGGCGAAGCTTGACTGAGATAGATTTCTGGTTTATGATGATTATGAATAATCACTATTAATAAGCGTGCGAATAGTCCGAGAGTTGGAAGGGAAAGGGGATCTTCCCGTTAAGCCTGAAATCTTAAGATCGCTTACTCGGGAGCCACACCCCCTCCCCCACTGAACTGGGGCTTGCTTCAGAGTAAATGTAAGGCGGATCGGGCCCTAAAAGGGTGGGCGGGGAGAAGATCAAATGCGCCTTGGAAAGGGGTAGGAATTCTCAACCTGGTTTTCTCCGAGGGAGAAATTTTAGATATATATAACTTGTCTTGTGATTAACTGAACAAACACATCTGCTTTTCGACTTGGGGCGCAGTTAATTATGCAAACAGAGCCGCCAACACCCCCCCCTTTCCTTTGAAATTAAGCGCGGGGGGGGAGGAATATGTTATTTTAAGACGGAATACTTGAAAGTGCTGCGCTCTTTGGGAAAAAGCACTTGGGTTTTTCGGGATCGGTGTACCCTAAAACGTTGCTTTTAACCCCATTTTGTTTCCTTTCCCCAGCCTTCTGGGTCTTGCAGTCTTTTGTGTGTGTGTGTGTGTGTGTGTGTCTATACGTGGAGTGGAAAGCAGAGAGGATGTTGTTTTTTCATGTTTTCAAATAAAAGACATACCTTTATGCTAGGAAAAAATCAGCAGCGTCCAAACTGATCGTTTATTTTCCCTTCTCCAATGCGCAGTCGTCTAGGCCAGAGTTTAGGAGCCTGGGTGCCAGTGGCGGTCCAGGTTAGCACCCATTTGAATCAGGTTTGCCACGGGTTGATTTCGGTTGGCCGAGCGAGTGTGGAGGCGGAACTCCCATAATATGCCCTTCTGTGCTTTTTATTAGGCTCGGATAAGGAACTAATGATGAGCTTTACCTCCCGGACGATGGTCGCTCATATTTTTTATTTTATTTCCCTCCTACGAAAAGTTGGAGAAATTGAAACTATCACTTCTGGGGCCCTAGGAGATGGTGGCCGGTGGTCCTCTAGGGGAAAGAGGGGAAGCACTTAAACAGCAGCAATTTTGTTCTCTTTCCTGACTGTTGAAAGGCGAAAATGGCTAGGCACGACCCGGCCAACTAGGGACTTTGGGCGATCTGAAACCATCTAACCAAGAAAGCTGGTGGGTCCCACAATTAACGTGTTGGACTTTAAGATGCCACAGGATTGTTGAGGCAAACAAAGGGGAGAGTCTATCTGGTCCTTAAAGAAGACTCTTCTTTGAACCTGGCTGGAAAGGAAGAGACCAGCTTCCGCTTTAAGCTGTTGGTGGCAGCCCCACAACCGAATAAGGTTTCCTGCCCCTTGTTGAGTAAGCTTTGGACTGGAGGCCCGAAACATGTGCTCTTCGGACAAACCCCTTTGAACCCTGTAAGGTTTACTTCCGAGTAAGGGGTCGGGTTGCGCTGCTCAGGCCTAGAAGAGAGCTTTGACTCTCGAAACCTCGTACCCTGGAAATCTAGATGGTCTTTAAGGTGCTGCTGGACCCGAACTTTTTCTCTGAATTTAGGACCCTGGACTCTTTCACTGAATTTAGCGAGAACTCTATTTTGGTTCGGGTTAGCCCGGCACGTTTTTAAAGCTGTTTGGAGTTAAGATTTGGGTGGGATTGTCCCTCGGTCCGGCCCGTTAAGCCTCTCTTTGGTTTGTTTTCGTGGGAGCCAGAGACCGATCTGCCCAGATCAAACCTTTGGAGACTGTGACGAAAACACAAGGAAGGAGGAGGGCAGAGGACCTGACTGGAGGTCTTTCCACTGTGGGAGCGAACTAGCTTCTTGGAGCAATAAGACAAGGTGGTCAGAAAGTGAGACGTTTAGACCAAAACGGAAACAAACAAAAATAATTTACAATAATTTACAACAGCGAGTAGAAAGAGCCCTTCCCCCCCCCTCAGTCTCTTCTGTGAATCGTGACCAATATGTTATTTTTTTTAACCCACCGCCTTTCCCTTCTTAGATTCCTCGGTGTCTTTAACTTTCCCTTACTTTATTAAGGAACTGGGGGAAAGATATGGAGAAAGGAGATCAGTCGCGGCCATCCCCTTTGAAACCTGCCTGGTTTAACTATTTTGCACAACTTTGCTTAGCTCCCAGGAGGATTCTTCATTTGGAGAAGGCCCGAATGTAGAGTTTAAAGCTTTCAAAGGGGATGGGGTGGTGCTGGATTGAATCAAAGCGGGGCATGCTGGTATCCCATCCAGGGGAAAGAATATGGTAGCTACACCAATAAGGGTAACTAATATTCTAATATTTCTTTTTTTAAAAAAATGGCATGGATTTCTTTGTCTGGCTTGGGAAAAGAATGAGGTTCGTTACCAGGGGGAGTAAGGCACCGCCTCCCAGGCTGTAAGGAGGAAAAGAGAATCCGGTGTCACAGTTGTAATATCTCCTTGCAAACTTTTGTGCCTTTCTCAACAGGTTCTGTCTCTCTCTTCCTGTTCTTTTCCTCCTCTTGCAAATCGATGTTAACTTGTGACTTAGACTCTGCGGGTAATCAGACTCCCCCCCCCCATTCTCTCCCCCCCCCCAAGCATTTAATAAACGTCTATTAAGCGCTCCAAACGTAAGCTAAATTTACTGCCTCCTTATTTCCAAGCGGTATTAATGATAGATTTATCAACAGAGACTCGCTTCCAGCGCTGTAAGGCAGGAGCTACGCTGCAAAGGGAGTCGGACAAAAAGCACTCGATACAAATCTCATTATTTATAAAGCACACAAAAAAGGAATATTTCTCTGGTAAGGTAGATTCTGAATTAAAATCAAGGGAGGTCTTCGAACCCTGTCTTTTACACGAAGACAGGGTGCTTGGCAGCTTTCTTTGGCGACGTTGTTTTTCGGGGAGGAATGAAGATTTGGTCCGCCTTCCGCCTTTTCTGTTTATTACTTCTCCATCAGACTTCTCCCCTTGACTTTCCAGGTGGCAGATTAGGTAACGCCACTCTTCACATTTAGGGCTAACAGCCAAGTCGAATTGAAGTGACTACACTTGCTGTAAAGGCCCTCCCTAGAAGCCAGATCGAACCCCGACTGCGTTCAGCCTTCCTTCAGGTTTTTTTCAGGTTTCAACTTCTTCCAGTCCTGGAAACCTTAAGAAAAGGGAAGGTCTGTAAGATGGAGGGTGGGGGAGAGGAAGCCCTTGAAAGGCCCAGGCGGACCGAAGTTAAACTGGGACCAGTTCCTCTTGAATCCTAGAGAGTCGTGGCGGTGATTCTGGGCAGGTTTATGAGAAACTCACAGCACAACCTTAAACTCAGAGGCCATCTTCTAAATTCACTGACTTCAGCGGGAATAGCCTTCCCGTAGCTTTAGAAGCCAATCGCTCCGTTTTGGATTGCACAGCAATTCCCAAATAAATAACCTGCCCTTAAAACAGGTATAGGATCCAATTGTTTGCTGGGAAATAGGAGCCCTACACCTCGGTGGGGTCTTTTTCTGGGTAGAAACGTCGAGCTGGCAGGTATGCATTTAATATGTGCACAGGCTTCGCCTATTTATTCAAATAAAGTCCTTTCTATTCGGAGTCACTCCGATTTAAATTCTGGCAGGGTTGCAGCCAAGCCCCTCTTAACTTGAGCAAGACTGAATTCAGAAGTGTGTGTGTGTTGGGGGGGGGGGCACATATATGAAAGTGCTATTCTTTTTGGAATTTGGAAAACTGGACGTGGTTTATTAATACCTCTTACAATTACTTCTCCGAAGGACATCGCCGACTGTTTCCTCTCCTCAGCTGGAGCTTATTTGCAGCGCCGGTGGAAATGAATTTCTTGGGTATTTCTAGGTTTTCTAAGCTTACAACAGACAATCTTATTTTTCCGGAATTATCGGCTGCCCAAAGATGTCCACATTTTTTTCTCTCCCACACCCCTGTTCTGTGGGTCTCTTTCTCTCCTATCTCTTTTCCATGAACAATGTCTGGATTTTTAAAGAATGGATCTGTACTTATTTGCACTGTATCTCATGTATATGACTTTGTGTTTCTCCCACTTTCATCCGTAGGGATTTTTTTTTAAAAAAAAATCTCCTCTAGCTATTTCATTGAGATGTCTCCTGTACTGTGGTGTCAGTGATCTTTGTTTCTTTGAAATAAAGGGCTTTTAAATGGACTTCTGGCTCCCGGCTTGGTCTTCTCTTTCGAAACGTTAGAAAATTGTGCCATCTATCCGCTATTCTAAGTACTGTCGCTCTCCGAGGCCTATGAAGACCTCCAGCCCCCCCAGCCTCGATTCAGCCGTGTCAAGGGGTGGGCCAAGGGGTGAGGGGGAGAGAAAGGGAAGCAAAAGTCTGCCCCCCCTTTTGACAAATTCCTTTTTTCTCTCTTTAAGGAAAGACAAGAGAGGGAAAGGGGGAGAAGAGAGAGAGAGGCGTGTGAATCGCTTTCTCCAGAGCTGCTCTGGCAGGTCACTTGCTGCCACGCACACCCACCACCGCACCCCACATTTTCACCCCATAACCACCTTTTTTCCAGTTTAAACCCCGGATTTCAAGATGAAGTGAAGTCCGAGAGAGATTCCCTAGCTCGCAGTACTAAACCCCGTGGATTCAGAAGGACTGCAGCCATACCGAGAGTTTCCTGGCTATTGGGGGTGCCACTCTTATTTTCCTGGCTGAGAGATATCACCACCCTGTTATCCACATGTACCCACCCTCCCTTTATAGAAACAGCGGTGCTGGATTTTGCTAGACCCGCATTCTAGGAACTCCAAAGGGGCGACCAGGTTTTGAGGGAGCTGCTCCGGTGCCCATCCCCTCCTCCGGTATCTCATACACAGACCCCCCCCCAGCCCAGATTTAGCTGGCCCGTGCCAGCTTGGCCCGTGCCAGCTCGATTGGGTTTGGGGGCACCGTTTGGAAGGACAAGGAGAGAAGCTCCTGCCTCCTTATTTCCCTAATAAAAATTGCCTCTATGTGTCTGTGTTTGCTGTCTTTAGTGGTATTGTCCTTGCAACTGACTTGGCAGTGAGGGTAAATAGAGGGCAGCCTTTTCACCCCATCCAACATTCCTCCTCCAGCAGGAAGGATTGACCCCCGTCTGGATGCTGAACACGTTTGTGTTCCCTGGAATTTATTTCAGTGGAATTCACAGCAAGGCGCTGGGTTCTTCGAGTTCCGCAGTCTCAGAACGCATAGATCTCACAGGCATACCTACATACTTGCATGCAAACATACACGTGTGGGTCACATACATACACAACATGTGTGTGTGTGTTTCAACAAGAGGCAATGGAGCTGAAACACCTTGCTTTAATTTTTGAAGAATTAAGGGCAAGAACCAAAGGAAGTGAAAGCGCTCTTTCTTGGCAATGGAGAGTTACTGGTATGCGTGAATGGCTCCGCACACCTGGGATATGCCCCGCTAGTTTTCCCAGCAAACAGTCATAGGGTCGAGTGATGATCAGACCTACCTGAGGACATCTCTGCCGCCCCCTGACAAAATCCTTTTAAACGAGTCCCCATCCATCAGTTTAGTAGATTATAGGAACTATTTTCTCTCTCACACACACCCCTTTAGGCATTTCTTGGAACTACCTGGCACCTGGATATTAGGTATAGGTGGGAACTGTCTTGCGTCCTCGAAAGAGGAGAAGAGGGGAAACTTTTCTAACTGGGTGCAAACGAATGCGTCTATGGAACAGAAGAGGAAAAAGAAGTTGCTAATTCGGCAACCCCCTAGAAATTCTCCAATCAAACAAGCAGCCACGAAGTTGTTGAAATAGCTGGTTGCTAATACAAATTCAATCTGGATTAAGAAGCACAATTTTGCTTGCTAATTTTCGCTGAAACGATAGTCTTTGAAAAGTATTGGCTTTGCAAAGATCCAGGCGATTTTTCTTGTCATGTGGGCCGGTTAATTCCGCGCTTATAAGAATGTGTCCCTTCCAGATTATAAATTTCACTTTTTCATTTCCAACGGCCCTCTATAGAATCCCTCTTCCAGGTTCTTTTCTTCGTGGATTTGCAGTTAGGTCAGATGCCTTTAAACAAAAAAGACACTTGATAGGACGAAAAACGTTATTTGTCTCATTTTCTCACCCACCTCAAAAAATCTACATTGTGACCGACGCAACTGAACTTCTACACACTCGAATTGGCTTTTTACGACCAGAAGATCGGAAATACTTACCTCTCCTTGTGAAATTGTTCCCTCTCTTTAATAGGCCCCACTTGCTATATATCAAGTTATCGAGTGGTAAAATATTCTAGACATCTCTCTCCTTTTCGAGAATGACAGCTCTGGTTCTTTCTGGATTTGAGGGTTTAAAAAAATGTATATATACTCAGTGAAAGGGGAAAGTTCTATAATGCGTTTTACACATTGTATTTGGCCCTTTCGAGAAATTCCAGACTTCGTCTAGAACCACTACCAAGATCAAGTTGACAATTGGAGAGAGAGAGATTTCCCCAAAGGATTAAAAAAAAAATCCTATTCTCTGGTCAAGAGGTAAAGTATCCTAAAAGTGTTTCTTTCGGGGAAAATGGGCTTGCAGTGCCTTAATGTCTTAATTCCACTTCAACGGAGAGATCACCAATTCTCTGGAAATTCGCCGCAACAGCCAGAAGAACTTTCAAACCTTGCTTGTTTATCGAGAAATACTAAGCGGAACACCTCCCCACCTACACACACACACACTACATAGGAGTTTGTTTCGTTTTGAAAGAATGCACAATTAGCTTTCGATGAAACCCTTTCTCCTCTTCTAGACAAGCCCCAAACAAGTACAGGTTAGAACTATCCTGTGGGTTAGATCTCTTTCCAACTTGGCCACTTAACTGTCTGTCAAGTGCAACCGACATGAAATTGACCAGTCCGGCGCTTCTGCTGCTTGATCGCCGCCTTTAGAGGCGAAAGTCCTTTGCAGGAGAGAAATGGGTGGCATCGCCTTTCTACAGCTATAGATTCTCGACATCGCCCATTTTTACTAGGAAAGCCCTCATTGCCATCTGCGCCTGGTGGTAAACACTTCTCCCTCCCACCCGCAGAGAACACAATTCCTCCCCCTCCCATGTCCCCACCGAACCCCCATTCATTTGATGTCCTACCACTGCCTCTCGTGGAATCCTACCCCCTCCACGTCTTCTATCAAGCAAGAAGTTACCCACTGTTCCTAAGACCCCTGACCCCACCTCTGCAGCCGTGCCATTTTTGTTCGACTAGAGTCAATAGAGGGTTCTCAAGGCACGAATTCTCCCTTTGGGGGGAATTGGGTTAAAGAGCCCATCCTACTTGTGGGGCAGGCTTCAGCTGAGACGTGGGAATCAAAGTTCTGTCCTTGTAACACAACCAGTCCCGCTTCCAGTGCGATTCTCTCATCACACACACACACACACACACACACACACACACACACACACACACACACACACACACACACACATACACACCCGATTTATAACGGGGCTAATAGCAAGGCTCTGGCTAATAGACTCCCCCAATGAAGATTTGCAAGGATTCTGCCCTTTCCTCCCGTTGCTTTCGTGAATCGTTCTGACGGCCGTTCGTTGAAAAAGAAAACCAGGGAAAGTACGTTTTGGGCAACTTGAGAGCTCTCAAGAAAGATGAGAGGGGAGAGGCCAGCAAGAACCCAGATATTGTGGTCTTTGCTCGGGACCCGAGAGAAGAAAGTAGACACATTGTTTAATTTCAAAGGACACGATCTCTTTTTTCCCCAACCCGAGTGAAAAAAGGGTGGGTGGGATTGTGTGTGTGTGTATAGCAGGGGGGGGCGTTCACAACCCAGTCCTCCTTAATCCGAAGATGTCGTTCGCCCCGAGCTTTTCCTGGCAGACAGAGTAACCCACCACCCAGAGCCTGATATTTTCATCAATGTCTCCCCAAGCCACAGCGTTTTCCCGGGATCGAGCACCTACCAGCCAGCTAAACTCACAGCCTCTGGGTCAGGCAGCGATCTCCAGGCAATGTAACAAAACGCCGGGATAATTTTCGCTCATTAGCATTTCCATAGCAGGCTTCACACAAGGATTCAGCCCCCCCCCTCTCTCTCTCACACACACACACAGTGCATACACTGACTAGGCCAATACCCTCCACCTTTGGATTCCAGTATTCTAATCTTGCTCTATTTCTTTCTTTTAAAATAAGGCTTTTTTTTGGCTGTCTTTCCACTTCTCTCTCTCTCTCTCTCTCTCTCTCTCTCACACACACACACACACACACACCCTGCCTATGCACTGACTAGGCCAAGCCTCTCCACCTTTGGATCCCAATATTCTAATCATCCCCTTATCTGTTTCTTCTAAAATAAGATTTCTTTGCTGTCTTTCCACTTGTATCTCTTTCTTTCTCTCCTCCCCTCTCTTTCTCTCTGTCCCCCAGCCTCTTTCTCTTCTCTCTGGTTTATTTTTCCCCCTTTCTCTCCGTTCATTTCTGAATCTTTTTTTTTAAAAAAATTCATTGATTAATCTTTTCAGTCTTTTCATTCACTGGTTGTAAAAAGAGAGAGAGAGAGAAGGGAGGGGGGGCTTGGTCAGCATCAAAATGGCAAAGTTCAGCTGGGGGGGGGGGGGAGAGAAGCCTCCAGCTACCTACAAAGAGGCTGTGGGGCTTTGTAATCGCAGAAAGAAACAAGACTGAAAAGAAAATTGCAGTACAGCCTCAAGTGTGAGAGTGTGTTTGTGTGTATGTATCTCTCTCGCTCTCTCTGTGTGTGTTTTAAAGGCGCCTTTAACTGCCTTTGTGCTGAGTAGGCGAAAAACTCCTTGCTAATGCCAGTCACGGTTTGAGGAACTTTGAGTTAACCTCTTATATCAAATGAATCTTTTCATTTGGAAGCCAATAAATCTCAATCTAAACGGGCTACCTTTTGTAGAGCCAAGATGGGGCTCTGGCGGGCAGTTTGTATGAAAGAAGAGATAAAGTTTGCCTCTCTTCCCGCCCCCACCCCACCGCCTCCAAGTTTTTTTTTTTAAATACCCCTCCCCGCTTTTAAATTAAAAAGTGGGAGGCGGTGTGTGTGTGTGTTTTCGTTGTTGTTGTTTTGGAAGTTGGAAGCAGTTGGGAATGAATCCGGTGAAGTTGGACCCTTAATCACAGTAAGCCAATTTATTTCACTCCACTCTTCAAGGGAAGCTTTGAAAACTCCGGGGTGATTTATAGATTCTCAACAGACCAGGAGTTGTGGTGGAGGTAGAGGGGTGGGGTTTGCAGGCACTGGTGCGTGTGTGTCTGTGAAAGACAGAAACGGAAGAGAGATAAAAATCCAAGTGGAGCAAACTATGAACTTTAAAGACAGGGGAAATCTATTTGATCCTAAGAACAGAAGTGTGGGAAATGTTTTGTTTTTTTTAATAACAAGAAATAGTACTGGAGTTAACTGGATTTGCAAAGTACTTTTACTGACGAGTTCCTGCCCCCCCCCCCATTTATCTTCTGTGCAGAATTTGTGACTATAAAAATGAAGGAAAGATGATAGTAAACAGACAGTAGCCTGTCTAGGCGGATGGGTAGATACCTACTACATATACGATCTGTTATATACATATGCACACAGATATGTGGGTGTATATATGTGTGTACCATGTAGGCTTGCAGGTACACACATATACACCTAGAAATCCAGGTTGGGCCTACTGCTAATTCACACCTGTACAATAATTTGTTATTTCTCACTCTTTTCAAAACCCACTTTGAAAGGGCTTTCTTCCCCTAATTCCTTTCCCCTCCCCCCCCCTTTCTCTTCCCTTTAAGAAGTCCGACTCCGTGTTCTCCTCCCGCGTCTCCCTTTTGAAAGAGAATTATTAATTACTCTTACAAGACGGGCGATTCTTAACTAATAACAAAAGTTGTAAATTGCCACCTTCTCGCCAATATTTCCCATTTGTCAACCGTGATTGATTTGATTAATATTCCGTGAGTGAAGATCATTTTGAAGCCCGGGCTACATAATCAAGGCGCTGCGGAAAACCTAAGAGTAGATTTTACGCACGAGGAGGGGGGAGAGGAGAGGAGGTGAAGGGTCTCCCTCCCTCCCTCTTTCTTTTTCCTCCAGATTTCATATTGAAGCCTGAGTTAGGTTTGCGAAAGAAGGGATGGTTGGGGGTGGCGGTGAAGTTATAACTCGATGAACAGGGAAAGAAAATGCATTGCTAGGGCGGAAGGGAGGAAAAGGAAGATGAGCTGTCCGGGGCTGTTGAGAGGAAATTCAGCACCCAAAGATAAAACAAAGCAAAAAAATCAAGAGGAGATCACGTTTTGCAACAGGAAGGAGGGAAGGAGAGAAAGAGGGAAGGAAGGAAAGAGGGAGGGAGGGAAGGAAGGCAGGCACGTGATGTGTACCCCCTCCCTTTTGTGTCGGCCGGCAAACCTCAAGAACACATTTGCTTTTAAGCCGATTTCAGGCCGCCTCGGATTGCCCGTTGGACGAAACCGGTTTCAAAGCCAAGCGTCTGAGTTTGGCTAGGTTGGCTCGAAAAGGATGCTTCCAAGAGACGGTGTCAGCTCGGATGATGTGTCTAATTTAAAAAAACCCAAAAGGGAGGAGGGGAAATCTCCAGCCACCCACAAACACACCGCCTCCCCCTTCCCTGGGACGTTCAAACGTTGACACCCCAAGGCGCGTTATCAATCCAGGCGCTCATCTCCGGGGGGCTAGATGTCCGGAGACACGCCTCTCCGCGTCTCTGGGTCGCCTCGGCCAAGTGGATCTCGCTAATGCGCCCAGGCGCGTCTGCAGCCGCAGAGATGCGTGCTAACCCCTCGCCTCGCGGATCAGCGAGCCACCCAGAGGGCCCGCCTGGGTGTTTATTTATGTCCAGGGCTGCGTCTGGAAAGCGCTCCGCTGACGCGGCGCCGGGATCTCTCTCTCCCCCACCCCGCCGCCCCCCGAATGTTCTCCCTTGCAATCCATTAATATCTGTTTCCTTCCAACGCCACTTGAGTTTTTCCATCTTAATTATATTAAGTGGAGCAGCAGGAGCTACTTGGACTGAACATGACGTATGGCGACGGTCGCCTCTCCGGGCTTCGATCCTTCATGGCTCTCCCATCGCCTCTATCAATATTCGACAGATATGCCTGGCAAAGGGATGCTCCTTCCTTCCTTCCTTCCTTCCTTCCTTCCTTCCTTCCTTCCTTCCTTCCTTCCTTCCTTCCACACACCACTGCATCTTTGTAGACAAGCCTGTTTTGAATTGTGTTGTGAGAAGACTTTTTTTTCCAGAAAGAAGGGACCCCAAAGGTCATTATAAGATTCAGAGACAGACAGGCAGATATCCAGACATCTCATCTCTGTCACGGGCTATATCTATTGCACGATTCTGCTAAACAGGGAAGAAGTTATCCCACTGCTTATTTCTCTCTCAAAGGAGTTTCCTGGAGCTCGTTTTGTGAATGCATCATATGTATTAGATAAAGACAGCGATCATCAAAAACTGTACCAGGCAATACATTTTCCTGTCACCTTCCTCTACTCCCACCCTCCTTTGAGTGAAGAGATATTAAATAATAACTTTTTAAACCTTCTGCCTGCAATGCAGGATCCATTGCACACCTGTATTTCAGTGCGTTGCTGCATTTATCCCGCCTTCGTCTCCTTAAATATGGTATAGGGTTAGAAGGTGGGAGGAAAGTGGCCTTAGACTAATCGGAACCCAGTTCTCAGGTTCCCGGTTGACAGATGTGGCTAGCGAGAGCTTTAGATGGCCCCAGAAGTAGTTTCTCCTCCCTTGGAGAGCTGGGGATCTAGTCCTCATGGGGGAGTGTGCGTTTGGCAGGGGGAATGGGAAGTCCCCATTACCTAACAAGGAAACCAACCAAAAGAAGCTCGGTGCTGTTTGGTTTCGGACATTAGGGAGAAGGTTGGGGAGGGGGCTGGCCTTCTTCAAGCTAGTCTGTTTTTTAATACAGAAAAGTCCAGGGTGGGCTTGCATTGGAATGTGGATACAGAACAGGAAGACGTTGGGGGCCGGGAGGAAAGCGAGGCCAAGTCCTGGAGGAACACCAACTTGGTAGGCACTGGCGGGCAAGGGCAGTGAGAAAGCCCAGGGGGTTCCAGGAACGCTGCTCCAACAGAGTGGAAGAAAGAGAAGAACACTGAAATGGGAGTGTAATGTATTTATTATTCGCATTCCCCCCCCCCCATTCTTACACTCCCGAGATTCTTCAGACTGCAGAGTCTGGGGAAGGGGCTGGCAAGTTCCTCGTGCCCCCCCCCCCAGTCTCCCTGGAGAGAGGGGAGCGGGGAATAAACCGACCCGGGCCGAGGCCACCAGATTGCGGTGTCTTCTCGCCCCTCCAGCCACTCAGCCGGCAGCACCTGCTTCTTCCTCCCCGAGACTCCAGCCCGGACCGCGTCGATCTCGCCTCCGACACGCTTGACGTCAATGCGGAACGGCCCGGAGGCGCCGCGCGAGTGTTGTGTGGGAGGAGGAATCGGATGCCAGCCCTCCCCCCCCACCCGCCCCTCGGTTGCTTGGAGGATCCGAGCCAGGCGCCGTCTAAAAAGGAAGGGAGATGGGAACATTGAGATGGTTGCAACGGTGGCACTCCATGCCCCTCCCTCTCTCGCACACGATTTTTTCTCACATTGCACATGATGCAACCTCGTTCCTGCGGTGCAGTCACAGAGCGAGGGCAGACGTCAGGCGAAGCCAGGGCTGCGGAGATCTGGCCACCTCCATTCGCAGCAGCCCGCTAGCCAACTCTCAAGTCTAAATCAATGCCTCCCCCTCCCCAGCCAAGCACAACAAAGGCAAGGGGAGAATCTCCCACCTCTGTCCTCTCAAAGACGCCCAGACCGCCTCTGCAAAGTCACCAGATAGCCTGGGGTGAGCACACCTGTCCTTTCTCTAGTCACCTTATACCAGAAAATCCCCTTGACAGCTTCTAAGCACGCGTGCCAGAATTAACTCTGACGTAGAGGCCACGATACCATCATCGTCATCATCAATAAGAGCTAGCTAGTATCTTCTAGCTAACTTGGACCTCCAGTTATTCGGAACCGATAATGACACCCTGTTCTACCTCGCAGGGCCATTGTGAAGGTTAATGTGGCATAAAAGCCCTACTTATCTGCGAGGGTCAAATTTGATTTCTGTGCGTTGAGAGGGAGAATAAGGAATAAATGTCACGAAGGGAACCGCGCTGGATGAAGAGTTCTCATCTAGCTGCTGTAGAGCAGTGGTTAAGTGGTTCGGCTGCGAATCAGCACTCTGCTAGTTCGAATCCCACTACTACCATGAGCTCAGTAGGTGGCCTTGTTAAGCCAGCTCTTCTCTCAGCCCCAGCTGCACTGTGGGGATAATAATAACAGTAACTTGTTCACCACTCTGAGTGGGACGCTAATCTATCTAGAAGAGCAGTATATAAACGCAGTTATTATTAGGGGAGGGGAGGACCCAGGCAACACCTGAATTTAATAGTAGTTTACATGGTTAAGATTTTAGCTTAAGCGTAAACAAAGTAATCGACAAGTAAAGGGCCTCTGAGTGGTATATCAGAGGTTCATAAAACGGCCAGTGGTCTAGAATAAAGAAGAGCTATCACCAGACTTCGGGATTACCCATTGAAGCGGATTGGGAGCAAGTTCAGGGCGGAGGAAAGGAAAACACGTCTTCACACAACCGGTAAGTGGGGCCTTGAGCCGGCTACAACAAGCCCTAGAGGCTGCCGCTGTCACACACGGGTTTGGGAAGCCATTAAACCAACATATGAACCTCCACCTCCGAAGGCAACAGGCTCCGGTTCTGAATAGCACGAAGCCAAGAGGGAAAACCCAACACGACCCTTGATTAGCGCTTCCCGCAGGCCTCGGTCTCATTTGGCAAGGGAACGCTGATATAATAGGGGGGAAGAAGAAACTCGTTCAGGTTCCATTTCCACTCGGCCACAAAAGGGGGAGAGAAAGTCTATTCAATAAAAGGCCCTTCCCTATTCAATTAGGCTCCCTTCCCCAGATACACACGCATTGATTGATTTACCTGGATTCCTCTCGAGGAACTGGGAGCCTCGCCGAGATAAATACTGAGGTTGGAAGGAAACCTGCAAAGGAACGAAAGCACAGACTTAACTAAACAGCTGACGCGCAGAGGTGAGTCCTTGAACCGGAGTCAGACCAGTTCCTCTCCTCTGGAAAGAAGCTGCAGCTGAGTTGCTGGTACCCACAACCAAGTGACTTTCCTAGCTTAAGAGGTTAGCTTCAGCTAAGCACCCCTCTGCTCCTTTCTTGGTTACTAGTACCTCAAGACCTCTGATTAATTAAGCACCCCAGCAATTAAGGGCTTTGTTTTGTTTGTGGTGTGTGTGTGTGGGGGGGGGGTAGGTAGGACTGAAGGTGGCCTTGAACTGGGAAATTGTGCAACAATCCTAGTTGGGAAAAGGGAGCAGGATACACGCACGTGAGAACGAGAGACACGAGTTACATTGAATGTGCAGATACAATACAGTATCTTGCTCCTGGGAAGGGTAAGCAGAGGAGGAGGGCACCCCCTCTATCATACACACGTCCACTTCGTCTCAAAGAAGGTTCAGCCACTTCCCCCGGCATCCTCAAAGGGTCTTCTTCAGATATTGACTGTACTAGTCTCACACTGTGTAATCCGCCTTGAGTCTCAGGGAGAAAGGCGGACTATAAATGACATTAAATAAATCAAAATAAATAAAATACCATTACTAGGATTCTGATCAGACAATCTAGCACACACACAAAAAAATCCCAAACAAAACAAAACCTCGTAAGTGCTAAATTCAGTTCTCACTATGGCTGCTCCAACTATTCTTAAAGGTGAATGAGGTCTGGGGGTGTGGGGGCATCCTCCATTTTTAGGAGATGGGGGGTACAAGAATGAGAATATGTTGTACTCTCTCAGGACAGGTGGGCTTTAGGACTGAGAAAGGGTGGCTCCCCCCTCCCCTTTCCAAACATCTGGGGAAAGGGACCCCTTGATATCAGGCATCTGTTTATGGACACACACTCAGTCCATTGACTGGAGCTTCTCAGACTCCGAGTCTCCACTCTGAGTCCCAAGTCCTGCCTTAGGTCCCTGCTCAGTGAGTATTCCAATATGGCAAGATTAAGGAGGACCCTTCTCAGAAGATTCGTGCATGTGTTTGTCACCCAACTTCACCCCGCACTCCAACGTCTGAACGTGCCCTTTGCTCAGAGGGTTTGGTGCATTCTTCCCTGTCGCCCCAGCCCCAGCCAAATTCTTATTTCAACCTAGTCCTGTTAGAACCAGCGCATTGGTTAGCTTGCTTTGACTGCCCAAGTCCATCCACTCCAGCTGCTCACTGGAGTGGATGCACCCCCCCTTAAACAAATATCCCCACACACACAGAGGTCTTTCAAGAACCCGAAAAAGAGAATGCAGAAAGTCTGGTTGCTCTCTCTCTCTCTCTCTCTGTGTGTCTCTCTCTCTGTATATGTGATGCAAGTGATAGTCCCCCCCACCCCTGCGGTTGTGTGGGACGGTTTCACATATTCCGGTGCCTGGGCTTAATGGTTAAATTTCAACCTGCCTTTTTGATGAAACCCGTTTTCCTCCCCCCTTCCCTCCCTTCTCCTCGTCTTCTCTCTCTAATCCAGGAATCATTAGTAACAGCCCCTGGCTACATGTTTTCCACCGCTGAAACATTATGATAGGGTTGTAATACAAATTCCACAGACTTATTTTGCATCTTTGCGGTAGGAAGACGTAAGAGCAATAATATTATATTTTAAAAAGCCCCTACAATCTTTTCATTTCCCCTCCTCTCTCCTTCACTTTGGGGGAAGAAAACAGAACTTCTCCTTACGATGTAGATGGTGTGTGTATGAAGTTTCATATTATTTCCGAATTTCTTGTGCTTTTTTAAAAAAAACACCCTCCCCTTTATGTGTATGTGATCAAAGCTTTGCTCTGTCATCCAGTCTTCCTTTTGAATCCTTTGTTATTACGAAAAAATGGGCTCTCTGTGTATTATCTCCTCTGTAATATTCAAAATTGTAAGACAGAAGTCTTGCTCGGTTATCTGGGGGGCCCACCTGTCGCAGCTGTTGGGCTGTATTGTTCTAAGGGTAGATTCCGTTTGGGGTTCGTTTTCTCCATGCACGCCCTTCCGAGAAAACACTCTCCACGTATTCATGATGGGTGGGAATTAGAAAGGGCGAGGGGCAACGCAGTAAAAAAAAAAATTAGCACACATCAAGGAAAATTGTTACTTTGTCTTATCCAAGAACTAAAAAATAGACATAGTGTTTTGCCAATGAATGGCTTTATAGGTTCTCGAAAGGACTCAGGTTCCGAGAATCAAAACCCTTACACGATCCATTCGGAGCCATAATGATTTACTTGAGTTGTGTGGGGGGGGGGCATAAAAGGAGTGACGCTACACGTTTGCTTATCAATGCCTCGATCGGCAATTTTTGTCCGAAATAAACGCACCCCCTCCAGCAAAATGCACCCTGACAAAGGCCTGTGATATCTGTAAAATAAGTAGGCCTTTGAAAATGGCCATATACAATTCCTGCCTTTGATAGAGGCATCGCTTTCATCATTTTCCATGTCAACATTTCTGTATTTTCTTCAGAGTTTTTTTTTAAAGCCAAAGGAGATTTTTATATGTGTACGTGTGCCTTTCAAAGTGTTAAGCACACACACACTGTGTGTGTGTGTGTGTCTGAACTGGAAAAATAAGGTTTATTAAAAAGGAAACATCGGGGCCAATTTGTTTATTAAATTTAATTTCTGGTTTCTGAGAGAATCCAAATTCTTCTAGACTTAACATTGATTTGCTGTTTTACTTCGCTGGAAGAACTGGCGCGTCTTGGGTTACAGAAGAAAACTGGACTTTCTCCCCTCCGCTTGCTGTTAAAATATGGATATAATTCATCGACTACTGGTGGGCGATTCTCGGGACTGGTGTGATTTTCGTCGGAGCATCATTACCGCCGTTACTCGAGAGGTTTCCTTTCCACTGACTCCTAAGGGTCAATTTTAATTACCTCCAAACTTTAAAAAAAATACCCAACAACAGCGAGGGTTTAAATTATAAGCTAGGTGTGAAAAGCTATCTGTTATTGTATAGCTTAATTTCAAACATGGGAGCTTGAGTTACAACTTGCAAGTCTTTGAGAAATCGTACACCCGAGTTGGTTTTATGTTTCTCCCTCCCCTCCCACCCTCCTGTGCCTCCCTCTTCACACATACACCCACACATTCTGATACTACAGGAGATAGCCACGGAAGATACATTGTCTCTTCGACTCACTGCAAATGGGGCACTTTCGAGTGTCCGATTCTATTAGCTCCCTTTGATTAAGAAACAGGGCGCGCGTGGTTAAATAGCTCCACCATTAGAGGCTCCGGCGCTTGCAGTTCACCTTTCCGCGGCAAGGTGGCGCTCCAAGGTGACAGCTTTGGGCGAGATCCCCTTATTAGCACCGCTTTTCTGGCGCGGAGATTAGGAGAACGATACAATTCCACCGGGCTGCTCGGCAGAAAAGACAAGATAGAGCAAACAAACCTTCAAATAGCCGATTCCTTAAGGAGGAGAGAGAACTAAGGCGGTGGGGGGAGGCTGGGAGGATAAAGAAGGAAGGGGGGGGGGGAGCCGGCAGGTAAAAACGGGACTTGCTTCGAAGCAAACGGCGACGCAGATGTCTGAAAGAGACGGAAAGTATCCGTCGCAGAAAGCCAGACCCATTCGCAATATCCCGGGGAGGGTATATGTGAGAGAAATAACATTTTGAATTAGGACACAACCACCTAGCCTCAGGATTGATTGCAATGCAGAACTGGTCTACGGAGGAGTAAGGGACGAGGCCGGGAAAATAGAAGCGAGGGCTCTCTCACTCTCCTAAAGTTTGCACGTTTGGGGAAAGCGATTCTCCCGGGTGGGTGGCGGTTTGGGGGAAAGCAGAAAATGGGAGTCCTGGAAGAAGCACGTAGAGAGTATCCTCGGCCCTGTTTATTTCTTTCCTTGGAAGCCAAGTGGCTTCTCTCCCTTTCTGCCTGCTCAACGTCAACTGCTTTTGCTAGCCCTGGGAATGAAGGAGAAAACCGATCCGAAGAGCCTCTCTGTTCCCCTTCAGTAGTCACCAGGACAAAATTGCACAACAAATCTCTCCCTCTTGACCCGTATTTCGCATTTTTTTTTTTTTTTTGCTTTGGATTTAGGATGTTTAAAATCACCCATTCCACTTTTTTTCTTATGAAAAAATAAAGACAGGAGGAACAGGATTTATGAATAGCTGTTCTTTTTTATGGTGTTCCTTACTCTTCCTCGGTCAGATTGAATTCCAGAGGGGAGGTCTGCGGAGGCAGCCATTTTCCCCCTTTCCAGTTCTCCTCCAAGGACCTTGATTCTTAAAAATGGAAGAGAAGAGGCCCCGATTCCTAATTAGCCCCTATGACGAATCCTCTCGGTGTACAGGCCTAATTTTCGGACTTGATAGGTTGTTTCCTACGGTATTAAAACGATCCAAAAGAGAGTTTCGAATAATCTGCGCTTAGTTCTACGTTGCTTTTTCTACCCTGACGTTTGGCGTGTTGGTTTTCCCCCCTCCTCCCTGACCCATTTGGGTTTCCTTTTCTTCTAAATACCTTGACTGTTGATAGCTTGGAAGGTGCTCGAGCCCGGGGTCAGGCCTTGGAGAACCTTACCGGTCCAGAGAAGGCGGCCGTGATGTCTCCACGCTCGCCCTCTTTCACCGTTCATTTCCCCAAGTATTTCGCTTGCCCCGCGTGATGAAAAGTGACACTCGCCAAACGGCTTCTCCGAATAATGAAGTCAGATGGGGGCTTTCTGTGCTACACGGAAAGGGGGGAAAGGAACCGAGAGCGTTGTCTGTTCGCTCAGCTAGGAGGGAAGCCGAGCTCAGTTTCCCAACTAACCTGGCCCTGCCCGGAACCTGCGCCTTCCATTTCAGCTTCTCCCACCCGAAAAGGGTTTCTTTGCCGCTCTTTCCCCTGTCCCCAAGAAAGCAGTTTCATAAATATATATTTATGAGTGATGCTGAGAAAAGGGGGAGTCTGCATTCCCTCTGGGAAGAATGCAAGAGGCCTAGGCCTCTATAGGGGACCCGTTCCCTGGCATCTGAACTGGGATTTCCCACCCGATCGCAGCAAGCAGTTTAGAGATCCGAAACCACTGAATTCTGCACGAAGGGATGCATCCCCCCCCCCCACCCGGGAACGTCAAATGTATATATGCCTTCCATATTGTTACTCTTGGGGAAGGAGGAGAAGGAAACCACTTTCTCCTCCCCCAGATCATGTCGTTTGGAAAGGAAGTGGGTGCTTCGTTTCGACATAAACAGACTTGTCAGGGATCAAGTTTCAGTGTCCTTCGCTCTTTCTCTCCTCCACTCTTCGAGCTTGCAACTTGTGAATTATGGTGCAAATGTGTGGTGTTTAAAAAAAAAAAAAGATTCCTAAATCAGGAATCTTCTCTAAGGAGTCTTCGGAGGGTCAGGGAATTAAAGCTGCGGTATTAAAGTGCAGTTGGGTTCTTTATTAAAAGGAAACCTCTTAAAGCGTTCCCACCCGCATCATACAGAGGCAGAGATAGGTATAAACTCCCCCCTCATCTCAGTTCACTCGCCCAACTTTTCCTCTGTACAAAAAGGGAAGAAAGAAAGAAAGAAAGAAAGAAAGAAAGAAAGAAAGAAAGAAAGAAAGAAAGAAAGAAAGAAAGAAAGAAAGAATGGCAGAGGGGATATTAATGCTGAAATTATTTTAGTTTCTCCAAACTCAGCATCAAATTCAGCTTAGAACAATAACTCGAGAATGGGAGGAAAGTTATCTATCTATCTATCTATCTATCTATCTATCTATCTATCTATCTATCTATCTATCTATCTATCTATCTATCTATCTATCTATCTATCTATCTATCTATCTATCTATCTATCTATCTATCTATCTATCTATCTATCTATCTATCTATCTATCTATCTATCTATCTATCTATCTATCTATCTATCTATCTATCTATCTATCTGCTCCCCCTTCTCCCCCTCTCCGTTGTAGGAGAATCAAGTGGTGTTTATTTGAAGATGACCATCAAAGGGCATGATCATCAGAAATGTGATTTTTCTCCCTCTCGAGTAAGATCACAGCTTCGCCACAAAGAGAACCTGGTTTGAAACCCTTTCCCCCTCGCCCGCCTCCTCCAGGTTCATGGACGCGGCCGTTTCGTCTTTCTTGGACATGTTTTGCCCCTTTTCAAAATCGCCGTTCTTTGGTTGGAAACCCTTTCTGATTAACATCTGTCTGTCTATCTACAGCACAACGCGGCTGTCTTTAGTGGCGGATCCTTTAAGAGATTCTTATCTTGTCTCTCAGGCTCTGTGTACTAAATGGAACCATTCTGAAGTTGCCAGCCCCGTTCTCTGTGGCTAGCCGGGCTGAAGCCCCGCCACCCCGCTGTCCAGTTGACCTTTCCACTGGTTTCCCCAGGCTGTTCTAATCTTGAGATGGGTTGGGTACCAAGATGTACGGTGGGGGCGTGGGGGCAGGGGACGCGTTTCTTTTTTAGAAGTTCTAGATACAATCCTACCAGAAGCGAATGGGGAAACTTATTCAGGAGCCCTAGAATTAAATATCTTGTTTTGTTCCTTTGTTTGGTGGCGATGGAGAACGCAGACTCCCAACCTTTGTTTCTTTTCCCTTCAAACCAGAGCCACCCCTCTTTGTATCGGCGCCACCTCTTTTCCAGGAGTCACCTTGTAGGCATACCCAGGGCTCTGGGTTCACCTATCAAAGAGTTTGGGTCAGGCCTTTGATCTGAATTATGGATGGTTACACCGAACTATATTATCGGTGCAATCCAAAAAAGAGTTACTCCAGTCTAAACCCTTTGAAATCAGTGGGCTTAGACTGGAGTAACTTGTTGGGATTGCACTGTGTATCTTCTAACCCGTGTCTTTGGGGAGATACTGAAGGAAACCTGGGATAACGTGCAATTGAAAGAACCATCCCTCGATTGTCTCCTTTTGGCTGTGCGCATCTCTCTCCATCCATCCATCCATCCATCCATCCATTTTAGGGGGAAGTCTCTCAAACCAAAATATCCCCCAAGACATTGATTAGCAACGGTCCTCTCAGGTGAAACTTGCTGATTAAGACCGCAAACCCGATGTATATTTATCTGGAGAGTGAGATTTTCTTTCGAACAGACATGCATAGAATCGTATCTGCACTCCGCCAAGGAAATTTTACATCTTTGCACTAACTACATGCCATTTAACCTGCAAATGCTGTGCAGACTTTATCCATATTTCAGATGGGAAAGCTCTAAGTTAACGATAATGCAAACGCTTTGGGCCGGGCCTGTAGAAGAAACACTGCCGGCCTCTTCTTTAAGCCCTGCTATTGGAAACTGGTGTAACTTCTGCAAGACATTTGGATGTTGGATAGGGACTGTAAATGTGAATTGTGGCTTAAGATGAGCAGCGTGTGGAAACAAAAACACGTGTCAGAGAAATGAGGGCAGGAAGATCAGCACTTACTCGCACAGGGCCTAATTCATAAAGGGACTCGCTGCCACAAAAGCCGACAGGCTCACTTACAAAAGGATTAGACATTTATTATCTGCAGGTGAGCGAAACCTCCAAGTGCAGCGGCAGTCTATCTCCGGAAACCGGAGACGGGGAACAAACAAGTCTGCCCTTAAGCAACTTCCCAGTGCCCCGAAGCCAAAATGGATCTCATCTTGGTCTCATCTGTTCTTAATAGGGGAGATCGAACAGTAACTCACGAGGAATCCACCCCCTCTGCCCCTTTCTCCCATCACCGCTCGGGGCTCATTCTGAATTCTTATTTACATTGGAAGTCCCCCATCCCCCAGCCCATTGGCTGATCGGCAAAACTTTCCAGAAGCAAGCGATCGATTCTCTTCTTTTCTTCCTTCTAGCGCCCCCCCCTCCATTGCCAACTTGTTTGAAAAAGCTGTCAAACCCCATTAGAACACAGAGCTCTGAGTGGCAGACCCCAAAAGCTTTGAAAAGCTCAAAGAGGAGGGGAGGGGGGGAGAGGGTGTCTCGCCTATCTAAGGAGAAAAGTGATATTCCTGCCCCCCCCCACCCGCCCCGCTCTTTCAAAAAGCTGCAGATAATCTAGAACAGGTTGCGCCTGTGATCCAGAGATGAATTGCCAAAGAAACTTCCTCCCGTTTTTTTCATCTTCTAGGCGAAGCTACTTCACCGGGCTAGAAGTTCGGTTTGACAGTCCCGGGTGTTTGATTTGATTTTTTTTTTTAGATGTTATTTTTGAATAGGATGACTAAGTGGTTGCATACGCGGGTTTATTAGGAAAATGGCATTGAGGGCTGACGAGGGACCGAGGGAGGGGTCTTAAATGACCGTGAAATAATATCATAAATAATAATTCTCCGGTGAATGACTGTAATAGCTGGAGGAGGGTGGGTAGAGTTGATATGCCGGATGGATCCTTTCTGTTCTCATAAAAAATGCCCCAATAGACGGATAGATATAGGTATAGATATAATTTAAGATCCCCAAGTCTTTATAAGCAACATAACCGGGAACAGTCCAAAAAACACAAGCTCCTTTTAAGGTCACAGGACTAAAGACGCTTACTAGGTAGTAAGTCCCATTGACTTCAGTAGGACTCCTGCGTTGTCAGTATGCTTAGAATGGCACTTTAGTCTCGCGCGGCAGGTAATAAACAAAGCGCTCCGGTCTGGTTGGAGTATACGGTCGTTGTCATCAGTACTAATACTACGAATAGTAATCGCCATCCTGGAAAAGTTAACTATCCCCCGATTTAATGCTTAAACAGCGGCTGAGGGGGAATCAATGACACTTAACTCTCTCACGCAGCGGATCGTGACCCGAATATGCAACTTGAGATCCCAAAGCAAGCCGGTCTTCTCGGATTATTGGCACAACCCAGCCAACATAAAACACTTCCCAGGCCCTTTGATTTCATGAGATAAAAGGTCTATTATTGGAATGGGGGTGCGAGCGCTTAAGGTATGGCTGGATCCCCTCCTGTATTAAACTGAGACGTGCCACGGGGTAGGGGGTATCCTAAACTGAACTGAGAGGGCGAGGGAGGTTTTGCGCCCAGTGCGCACGCTGCGTCCTGGTTGCGGCGTCCGGCGCGGTTACCAGGGCCGCTGAGCCGAGGGAATCCAAAAGATACCCGGAGCTGGAGCGATGTTCCTTGGCAAGGGAGCGCTGCGGACCCCGAAGCCGCCGCTGTTCCCTCCACACGTTTGAGCCACCGTTCCCAAGACCTGCCGGGGTCAGTTCCAGCTCTCCAAAACGGGCGCACGGCCTCCGGCATAAACATTGTGTTGAAAAGAGCATTAAATATCGTCTGGAGTTGCTGGTGACAAACTGGACGCGGGGAAGCAGCAACTGAGAAGGAAGCGCCGCTAGAGCGCTGGAGGATAGGGAGAAAGTGGCCATTTCTGTCCTCTACTCAGACGCACGTCTGTTTGGAAGTCTACCAAGAGGCCGAGAGAGTCAAGGGCAGAGCAAAGGGAGTTCCTCTCCCTCTCTGCCCTCCTCTGCTGCCAGCCCAGGTGGGGTCTCCTCGAAAGGGGAAAGCCTGGACTGCCAAGGTCTCTCCCCTTTAGCTCCAGAAACGTGCGGAGACGCGGAAGGGTTAGAAGGTGCCCTGGCTGAAAACGTCGCCGGGTAAACTCGGGACCACGGGACTCCTGGCGCAGCAGGAACTTGGCAGCCGCACCAATTCAGCCAGGGGTTTGAAGCAAGCTGCCTGCCGATGACGACAGACCGAATTATTAATCCTGTTAGCTATTCAAGAATCCAACTGCATTTAAAGGGCTACAATCCTCTGCTTCCTTCACTGAGGAGGAAGTCCCACCAAACTTAGGTGCGTGTGCGTAGCATGCCTCAGATCTGTCTCTGTAAACCATACCAAAGCCTACGCTTGCTTACTCGGAAGGAAGCTCGGTCGGACTTCCTCTCAAGTAAGGATTTTCATGGATAAAAAGGCTGAATTGTGACTCAGGAGCAGGGACTCGTCGCCATCGTCTGAGGTATCCGTGGTGCTTTAGCAAGCAAGGGGAGAAGTCGATGGGGCCCTACCCCGATGATCTTACAATCTTGCTCTTGGATATAGGGCGATTGCCCTAAACTTAAGAGGAGCAATTGATGGCTACCTACAGGACTAAGCAGGGCTGAAAAAGAATCTACTCCTCCGTGTATTCTGGCTAAATTATTGGTTCTGCACCAGAGGGTAAAGATTTCACCCTTCCAACGAGGCACTCCTGCTCTCGCGCTCTCTCTCTCTTGCTTTCTCTCTCGGAGCCACCGAGATTTCCCCCAGCCCTTCAGTAGATGCCTCCACAGAGACTTTTTAGGAGATAATTAGATTATAAAGAACATTAAAGTTGTTTTATTGATTCCCATGGAATTCTCCGAGAGGGTGGGAACGGAGCGCGGCGGGGGTGGTGGGCTTTCATCTCGGCAATGAAAAGAAAGAAACAGCCAGCCCTCGCCCCTCCTCCGCGCTCGAAATGGACGCGAAGCTCCCTTGTGGCCAACCCGCGTCTTGTGTGCTCGCAGTGTCACGTGTCAGAAGATAAAAGTTTTCTCCGTCCCTCCATCTCTTGCTGTAGGACGATGGGAGCGGCAGGAGATAGGGGGGGGGGGATCATAGCCAGATGTTTCTGCTAGGAAGTAAGGTGACATTAAACCAGGCACTCAACAGCCACTGTGGTGTAGTGGTTAGGGTGTCGAACTAGCATCTGGGAGATGCTGGTTCGAATCTCCATGTACGTTCATTGCGTGACCTTGAGAAAGTCCTGCACTCTCGGCCTAACTTACAGAGTTCTTGGGAGGATAACATGGACTAGAGGAGAACGATGTAAGCCTCATTGGGTTTCTACCGAGGGGAAAGGCAGAATATAAATGAAGTAAAGAAGTAAGTAACCTTTCCACACCTCAATATCTGGAGCTCTCGCAATCTTCTCCCAAACTCTTTGCATATCACAAGCGGAAGGTTTCCAATGGGAAATTCTAGTGGGAAGGAAGGAAGGAAGGAAGGAAGGAAGGAAGGAAGGAAGGAAGGAAGGAAGGAAGGAAGGAAGGAAGGAAGGAAGGAAGGAGTTCTTGTGGAACTCACAAGTTCAGAACCGACACCGGATGCCTAAAAAAGCATTGCTGTCTTCTAGAACCTTTGCATTCTGCCCGGATGAAACGTTTGCAGCATTTTGAGCCAATAAAATACTTTTTGGTTTCCTCCGCAAGATTAGCGGAGGTGACAGTTCGCTCGTCTGAACAATACATCTCAGACAACACGAGGCAAACATGGTCTTGTGAACTCAGTTCATCTTTCGCTTGGCAAAAAGCTACAGTCTGGTGTTGGCTTCTCCTTTATAACCAGTGAGCGCCTGCTGCCTTTGTGACTGCAGAATCGGGGCGCCAAAGAGTAGTCTTTCACACATTCATTGCAAGCACGTCATAATCTGGCTCTGCTGGGATTTATCTAGTGTTGGCAACAAGGGCTTGAGGAAAGGGGCATTTGCCCAAAAGAGCGAGACCGCTTCGTGCTCCCACCGATTTAAAAGAAAGACCGGAGTTCCACACGAGACTTGGCTGTTCTTAGGTGGTATTCGCAGCAGTGCAAATAGTAATATTAATAGTATTCCAAACCACATAGCCCTTTTGTTGCAACCCATTGGTCAGTCCTGAGTTCAGATCCCGTCTTTGCCAGGGATTCCTTGTATACTCGAGCCAAGTCTCAGCTTCTCAGCCTCAGTTTCTGAACAGGCAACGTTATCAGTTATATTTTGATCCTTCTCCCAAGGAGTTTTGGATTGCCTCCTCCGTTCTAACAATATCCTATCGTTTTGTTTATTGAATGTCCCAGCCCTTGATAGTATTGACTTACACTGTGCAATCCGCCTTGAGTGGCAGTGAGACAGGTGAACAATAAATAAGACCAGGGCTCATTTTGAGGGGGAACGCAAAGGAATGCAGTTCCCCAAAGAGGTCGCATGACAAGTGGACCCACCCACCTGACTCTCAGCCATTTTGGGCCCCTTTCGGCCTGGATTGGGGCCAAAATGCGGAGATAGGGCCTCTGATGGGTGGTGGATCGCTCTCCTGCTCAGCAGAGCCAGATCCTGACCATTTTGGGCCCCTTTTAGGCCATTTTCAGGCCCCTTTTGCCATTTTGGGCCCAATTTCAGCCCTGAATGGCCAGGACCGGGTCCAAAACAGCCAGGATAGTGATGTCAGGGGGTGTGGCATATGCAAATCAGTTATGCTAATGACACACTTTTGGTGATGTCAAGGTACATGGCATATGCTAATGAGTTGTGCAAATGAGTTCCTCCAGCTCTTTTTCTACAGAATGCTCCCTGAATAAGACTAATACATACATATATACCAGTGAGGTAGGGTGACTGCCAACTGACAGTCGCCATATGAACTTCACACAGGGGTCTGAATTCTGGTCACCCCTGCCCAGTCACTAACCAATGCACCACTCCGGCTTTCTGTAAAAACCACTGCAATACAGATGATAGGGGATACAAAGTCTCTCTCTCTCTCTCTCTAAAAAGCAGGAAGGACGACTTGGGTCACTTTACTTGTAGGGAGAAATAAAGCCCTATTAGGGTTCAGCATAACTAAAACTGGCCAGAAAAGAGAGGGCATGGGTTGTTATTTAATAAAGCAGGGCTTGGGAGTAGTATACAGAAATTTAATCCTGGTTAAGGGAATTTATGATGAATGGACAAATTTTACCCAAAGATATGTGCAGGGTGTGTTAGATAACCCTTCCCACCCCATTTCATTGGAGGCCTGTAATATCCTCTCTTAGGACCAACCAAGTCAGCCCAGAACACTGTGCAAGCTTTTGAGCCCCACTGAACTCTTCATCAAGCTGGCGTTCCAAACATTTAAAAGACAGAAGGGTGGAAGGCAGATTTTTCTCTATCATGGCCTGAAAACAAATCTGCTTTCCACCTTCCAGTATTTTGAAAACCTTGTAACATCTATCCTGCTGAAGAGTTCTGGGAAGGTCAAAAGCTTGCACTGTGTTTGTGGTTGACTTGGTTGGTCCTAAGAAGAGGTTTCAGGAGGGCTTGGATTTCTTGAGGACCAATACAGCTGTTAGGCTCTATAGACTGACACTCTGTTGGAGGTAACAAAGGAGAGGGCTGAGTAATAGGCAGAGCAAACAAATATACTTACTATTTAGATGTGATTGTTTTTCTGCTGGGAGCCAGAATTAAAGAAGAATAATTATTATAAACTAATTTCTCCAATCTTACCACAGGCAGGCACTGTCTGTTGTACCTCGTTGGCTAGCACAGTTGCTACCTTCCTTCATAAAGGTTTTTAATTTTCCCTCCTCTCTCTCTCTGTCTTTTTTTTTAAATAAAGGGATTATGTCTCTTTCTTTCTGGATGGGTGTGTGCAGGGGAGAGGTTGGCCTCAATTGGCCAAGGCTAGTGTGACAACTGTCAAAAGTTTGACATCAAAGGCAGTTCATAGGATTCAGTTACTAGAAGACCTGTCTATCTAAAGAGGAAGATCTTAATTACAGACGGGCAGGGCTGGGGGGGGGCAGATTTGGAAAAAGGGGGGGGGAAGCGTGAGGAATGGGTGGTGGTTGTTGAAGAAGTTGTGTGTGTGTGTATTAGAGGAAGGGGAGAAAGGGGGGGCGGACTGTGCTTTCAAACTAGTCCTTTTTGATGAGGCCCCCTCTGAGCATCTTAATCAGGCGTTTGCCAGGGCGGCTTTACTGCCCCCCTCCCCAATTCCTCTGAACTTTATAACTATATGTAAACACGGTGTCAGTTGGGCAGTAATCTCTTCTGGGGTTTCTTATTAGAAAAAAATTTCATTCTCCTTGAGTTCTAGATTAAGCAGAATAGTTTTCTCTATTGCTGAATGGACTGGCGTTTCTTGGAATATAATGTGTCAATTGTCGATGGGTTGTGACCCATAAAATGTGAGGGTGACTATTCTGGCTTTGGTATGTAATTATGCAAAACACTTTCTATAAAGCCATGCCATCCGATCTAATGACGATGCCTGGGGTCCGTTGCTTAAAAAAAAAAATCTTATGTATATATACAGGCTCCGTGGAGATAGGGAAGAGAAGGGGAAGTAACATTTTGTCTTAATGCAATTTGTTTATGAGAATTTTTGGTCTTGAAAAAATGAAATCGATTGAATGTCACGTAGAGGCTGGAGAAGTGTGTGTGTGTGTGTGTGTGTGAGAGAGAGAGAGAGAGAGAGAGAGAGAGAGAGAAGAAAGAAAGAAAGAAAGAAAGAAAGAAAGAAAGAAAGAAAGAAAGAAAGAAAGATTTGGTTAGAAGAGAAAAAATACTGGCAATTAACAATGTCTTTCCTTATCAATACCTTTGAGACACAAGATTTTTTAAAAGTGGACTTCAAAGAGAGAAATGGGAAGGGGTGAATTTGTAATAAACAGTTAAACTACAAAGAGGAAAAGTTTGGATGACTGCAGTGTCCTGATAAGCACGTGACCACCAAGTTTGATTTGATGCCTTGCCTATTTTCTTTGCCGGAGTGGAATCTATTGTGACCACATAATCCTAATTTTGGTCAGCTGCGGGCTCTCCATATATGATATTCTCCATTTTAAAAATCCAGCTAGTTGGGGACTTGTAGGAAGGGCTAAAGGTGGGAGGCGTAGCTGAACGAAATACCCTCAATGGATGTGAAGCCGGTAGACAAGTCAACCGGATTTCTGAACTGGAAGAAAAGCTTGGAAGGAGCGGGGGGAGGCACTGAGAAAAAGCCAAGGGACGAACTTCTGCAGGGGTGGGGAGGAATTATGACAAAAGGGAATCTGTTGAGTCAGCAAACCGAATGTAAACATTCCGAGAGAGAGAGACAGAGAAAAGAGACAGAGAGACAGAGACAGAGAGCGAGAGAGCGATCCTACCCAAAGCAAACAGGCTGGTAGAGATCAAGGGGAAATAAAATGAAAAATGCAATATTGGAAGCTACTGCAGCCGGTCTTATGGAGCTGTGTATACACCCCCCCCCCCCGTCCCCATTCACAGGACAACGTTGCCAGCCCTGCGCCCGCGGTTAGCCCGGAATGCCGCCCGCAGGTCCCCTGTGCCATCGAGTCAGACGGCTCCCCCTCCCTCCCCTGTTTCCAACCCTGATTAAAAGGCAGAATAAATAAAATATCAACGTGACAGAAAGCGAGCAAGCCTGGATAATTAGAAAAGCCCCCCCCCCCCCCTATTTGGGTAAAGCACAGGTAATTGCGATTGTGAAATTAACTCCAATGTGTCCTTTTTCCTGAAGATTTCGGATTCGTTCCCATTAATATACGCTTGGGATTATGATCAGGAGGGTGATCAGATGAAAGAATATTTTCTTTTTTCCTCTTCTCCCCTGATGGGAGGGGGCACTTGAAATCCTGGCAGATAGGGAGAGAGATTCTCTGTTAGCAAGGTCCGCTTGCCCGGATTGCTTGGAGGGGATCTTTCTTGGGGGGGGGTATTGAAAATCATAGCAATGCAGGCTGTTTAGGGGGCTGTCGGGTGTGCATTTCAAAATCAGATGATCAGACTGGTGACAATCACACACACACACACACACACACACAGAAGCCAGGCACACAAGCGCCCTTAGAGGGCTGGAAAACGTCGCTGCGAAGATGGCCACGGGCTGCGGCGAGGCTTCTGGCTCTCTGTTTCAGACAGGCACCCTTTGACATCTCTATGATCCCTGGAATGACAGAGTTGTCAGGGGAAAAAAGAGAATATTGAATCCTCTGTTGTAGCGTCCCAGCATTCAAAAGGGATTCGGGGATCCTCTTTCTGACACACACAAAAAGGAGGGGGGAGGGAGAAAGGCGACTTCTCAGAACCCTGCGAAGAAAAAGATAAGGGGGCGCAGGGCGGGGAGAAGAGTTTGATGTTTCCGAATGAAAGTATCGCACCTTCAAGCTCTTGCCATTCTCCCCAACGTGCTGCCTTGATGGTCAATTCCTCCCCCTCCTTTCAAGTAATTTTTTTTAAAAAAACGTTCGTAATGAAGATTTTTCTTGTGCTTCTTTACACAAATGTCCGACATTGATTTTTTTTTCACCCATTCTTTTTGATTGGACAAGCTGTTGGCTGTTTGTTTATTGTCAAAAGACATCCGATCATTTTATTACTGGGGGGGGTGGATATACTAAAATTACTCATTTTCAGTGCAAATGCGATCTCGACCCACTTTTCTAGAAACCTATCCCCTGCCCAAACAAAAACAAACAAACAAACAGAAAAGGATTTTCGATATTTGTATGTCCTAAGAATGTCTTGCCCCAGTATTTTGAAATCAAACAACTCGTGTTGAAAAAGAATATTCAGCAGAGAGCAAGCGACTTGGTTTATATGTCAACAAAAGTGCCAGGTATAATGAAAAAGATTCTCAGGGTATTTGGCCAAATCAGGAGTAACATTAAGCTGATTAGAATCATAATTATGTTTAATACATTCGCATTGGTTTGCTGAATACCACAAGTCCTCGCTAAATGGGCTGATTGAAAATTATTGCATTAGGTATAAAGGATATAATTCGAGGCGGGGAACTTCCGCAAAGGAACAAGGTGTTTGGAGAAAAAGGATTATTATTATTATTATTATTATTATTATTCATTTAGTACCCAGATTAAAATCGAGGCAGGGTTTGCTTTCATGACTGTGTTTGAACAAGGAGAAAGAGAAATCCACTAGGTCGCCAGGTAGCGGCTTCCAAGCTGTCTCTTTCGGGCAATTATGTTGGGATAACAGGTTTTTGGGGGGGTGGGGTAAAGCAAAGGTATGTAAAAGGGGAAAAATAAGTTTTGGGGGACTGGGCCTGATCTTAAAATAAACTAAGGGCCACGATCCCCCGGGGAATTTTTTGGAGGTCGTCTGTGAATGAATGGCTACTTCGGAGAAGGATGGCACCGGGACAGTTAAGGGCGGGTGGCGCCCAAATGGTATATTATGTGCATTAAATGATTATTTCCATACTAGACGTAAAAGACAGGGGAACTGGATATCCCGCCCCACCGTTACAAGCCAGCCACGTTTCGGCCTTTTCAATATGTATCAAGTTCCTTTGCTTGTCTTTCTTTTCCTTTTACCTCTCATGTGTCATCTGTGCCATAGATACACGCGCATACACTCTAGGTATATTCAAGGAGTAATCCGGCCCTCCTTTTTTGGTCCCCTTTACAGTTCTACCGCCCATACCCTAAGCTACTTTCCAAAATGTCATGTTTTGGAGGGCTGGGAGGCGAGAGAAGGGCTGCTGCTCCAGAAAAAACAAACGCCAAGCCTTTCTGGGCACTCTCAGATCTAGCCCAGCGGTTCTCTGACTCCCAACTCCGCGGACCCAATCCAGTCCAATTGAAGCGCACTCCAATTCCTTTGATAACCACCGCAGAGCGCGGGGCAGCTTCAGGCTCAACTCCAGGAGACTCCAAAGAGCTCCGTCCCCCACAGGGTTGTGTGTATGCACAGACACGTGTGCGCGTCTGTTCCGGCCGGAACGTTTCTGGGTCCCCAAAGCCGCCTTCCACAATATTTCAAGAGGTGCTTTTCAAATTCTCCATTCTTTTCTTTCTGTTCCTCCACCATCTCTCGCTCCCCCCGCCCCATTTTCACCACCCACGACAAAGATACCTTGGGCAGAATGACATATTTTGTAATTAGCACGGAAGAAAATGTGTTGTGTTCCCCTACCCTCCCTCCGCCGTCAAAAGTAACCAGATAATTAGCAAATAACCCACAATTAAATACAGCTCCCACCTTGGCGAAATGAGGATTGACGTTTTAACAAGCAAGTAAGTCCACAGGAGACACAAAAAGTGCACCAGTGTGTGTGTGTGGGGGGGGGGATGAGGGGGGGATAGGGAAGGGGACTCAAAGGAGGACTAGAAAACTTTCTTGACATGATATTGATGAGGTTTTAAGGCAGAATCGGAAGGAAGTGTACCCAAAGTTACCATCCCAAGACGTTTATTGGGAAAGCAAGCCCCTTCCAATCAATCCAGTTTACTCTCGAGTAGATGCAATTAGAGGATATGGCGTTCAAGGCTTTGGTAGGTTCTGGCCACAGGTGTGTCTAACTTTTGGATGTCACTTGACCTGGGAGGGGGTGGTGGTGGATTATTTTCCTAATGAGGTCGTTGAACGTATGACTTAAAAAATAAACGTGTGTCACGTTTCTGAAGTTCTGTCAAGATTTGTGGGCTGAGGAGTAAAAAGTTTCTTTAGATCTGGAAATAAGGAGTATTTCCTGATCTAGAGAAACTTTTAGTCCTCGACTCGATTGAAAAAAAAGTTTGCATTTTAATGGCCTCGGGTCCTGGAATTGATGGACCCATAAACGTTTGAAATAATTAAAAGGGGGGCAAATGAGGTGTTCTTTAAAAACTGATTTTATTCAGAGTATTTTGATTGGAACCGGTTTTATCTATTGGGGAAACTGACTTTTTAAAAAACATTCAAAACCAAGGAGACCTTCAGTGATTCTTGTTTGAGCGATCTGACGTTATTTTGGCACTAATGTATCGACCACCATAGACAGGCATATAAATCAGACAGACAGATAGATAAAACAAACACACAGAGAGAAATATCTATTTGTTTAGCGCTATCAACACCTCAGAGTTCTTTAACCAGTAACTCCGGCACAAAAAGGAGGCCTCTGTTCCGAAGAGCTTACAGTTTAAACGCTGGTAGCAGGGGGTAAAAGAAAAAGCAGAGAATGCAGAGAACCGTCAGGGGGGAACCAACGTTAGGAAGGAGAGCCCTAAAAAAGCAGACCGAGAGATAAATAGATAATCGCAAGTGAAAGAATCAAAAGTAAATGGACCCGGAGGGAGCATAATCTAATTTTCCCTCATCTGAAACTCTCTTACTTGGAAGTAAATGTCACTGAAATTAACAAAAAATTACTTCAAAGTAAGATGTTTCCCTTTGAGGGGCTGATTGAACTAAATAGAATTGCGGTACAACCCGAGAATCCAGCGGCAAACAAAGCGGTCTAGCGACTCAGTGAGCACAAAGCAGCGAACTTCGGCGCTGCGAAGATCTCATCCCGGTCGTTTGAAACCGGCTTTTTACGAAAGCTATTAAAACGATTGCCCAGAAGTCGTTTTTCTTCCAGAATTTAGCATTCCGCCTTTCCTCCTCCCTCACCGAAACTGATTTTGCGCAGACCAGTTCGAAAATACTACGCAAACACTTTCTCCCCAAACTTCTTGGTTTGAAACTTGTGTAAGGCGCAAAGGTCAGTTTTCGACCTAATTTTTTTTCCCCCAGACGGAACTCGATTTTTCCCCCTCCTTGTCAAAAATGCCATTTTAAATCAACAAAATCTGTTAATTATAAGATTAATTGGAAAATGCAGGAATTCAAACTGCTGGCCAGTCCCCAAAGAAGCGAATTCCCATATTCGCTTTAAAGAAATGGAAGAGAACAAAAATGCAGGGAAGAGACTTGATGGTGTAATATTTCTCCATCGAGACAGATCTATTTTTTAACAGTTGTTTGAAAAGTGTTCCATTTGCTTTTCGGAAGTCTGGGGAGTGGAGGGGATACCGCATCGATTGAGAAGTCCTGCAACTGTTTTAAACAGTGCACGAACATCAAAGCTAGTAAAGAAGCATCCGCCACACTCCAGGTGCCTCCCAGCTCAAAAAGTTCATCCTTTTCGTTCATTCGTTTTAAAACTGTTCCCGGTCTTGTCAAGCAGCTCGATAATCGTCTATACTCCCCCCTCCCGAAAAAAAAAAACCCAGCCCGTTGTCTTCTACATTTTTACAAGAGCATTTGCACCCAGCCTGTAACTTTTAAAGCAAGGAATACATTTTATTTCTTCAGACGAAGTTTCCCTAGAAAAAGTTGGCAGGACAGGCAGATCAATAGCACCACAGTGCAATCTTTAGAAGAGTTTCCTGAGGGGGGGGGGATGCCCCATTGAAGAGGTTCTGTGTAGATCTGTTTAGGACGGTGCTGTTAGATTCAATACACTTGGGCCTCCCAGAAAAAGAGTTCCAGGTTTCTCTAAGGTCCCTCCTGCACTTTATTTCCCTCTGTTGCCCCCCAATTTCCCTTTAACAGACTCTCAGGTGCTCTTAACATTCCATCCGTTCTAGGGCATATTTAGCCCTCATCAAGCCTTTAAAAAAACTTAATTCATAGTTCCATTTTTTCCCCCCTGCAGACCTTGCTTATTTTTGGAGATTAGCTAGAGGTCAATTTACTCTTCGGTGTAGTGACGGCTGAGAAAGGGGCAATAACTTCTGGACGGGCATCAGGCAGAGGTGTATTTCTGCATATCAATATTTATGCCTTTCTCCACACCTAAAGGAGGAGAAAGACTGGCAGAAAGGTTGCCCCAGGATATGTTTCGGTTGCCAGTCGTGAAATGCCACAGTGGCCTTATTTAATCAGACTCCCCATTTACATTAAGTTTTGATTTTTTTTTAAAAAAATCTATGCTTTAATCAACTTGGTTATTACCAAGAATGGGGGGGGGGTATTCTTAATTCAAACAAAATTAATCACAGCCCGGGATTCTCCCCCTCCTTTCCAAGCCACTTTGTCTTTAGCCCTACGCAACATGGGGGGAGAGGGGATTTGCGAAGAAACGCTCTATCGTTGGTCCGCAGGAAGTTGAACCGTCTTAAATGTCTGTCTAGATTGCTTTTTTGGAGGAGAACTGTTTCTGGAGCTGGAAGGAATTTTGCTTGGATTTTGAACAGGAGGGTGCTTTAAGTGCCTATCACTTCAGCAGCAGACGGGGTTGAAATAATTCCCCCAATATTTCTCACTGGAAAGTGAGTGCGGTGGAAATCGTCCGTGATCTGTTAATAACCGTATAAATGAAGCATTGCGTTAAGGGTATTTTCTGTGTGAAGGAAGGAACAGGCAATGAGGCAGAAATAAACGAAGTATATTTTAGCGTTGGTTCGTTGTGTGTGCGCGCCCGCGAGTGCATTCTTCTTATAGGGGACGTGATTACTATTGATGTTATTGATTTGTTATCCCATTTCATAGTAATTCATAGAATAACTCTCTTAAACTCCGTACGATTCTAGCATTTTCTCTCTTTTTCAGGCACCCAACACCAGCCTTCGCTTCTCACTCGCACACACAATCTCTCTCATAAACATACACACAGTTTCTCTGATTCAGATACACAAGTACACAACTCCGGCTTGGCATTTGACAACCCTAAGAGGGCTTTAAGGCAGTTTAACAGTATCCTATGTAGTTACTCCAGTTTAAAGTCACTGGAATCAATGGGTTTGGATCGGGGTAACTCTGGGTAGGATTGCACGATTAAGTGCCTGCAAAAGTAAACTGCAGTAAAACAGCAGTCACAATAGACAGGTAGGTATATTCAGCGTAAGTCTATGGGGTTGACTTCAATGGGTTTAGATCGGACTACCTCTATATAGAATTGCACTGAATATTTCTGCCCGGTTTATGCGTGTGCTTGTGGGTTAACATGAGTGATTAGTAACAACCTCACTTTTTTAAAAGAAAGAAGAAGGGAAAGCGAGCAAGGGGAGAAGGAACAGGTAGAGAAACCCCTTTACGTGCGATTCCCAGGTGCAAGGCAAGGCTGACTAGATTTCATATGATCTTTGTAATTTCCCCCGTTTGGGCTTTGTATAATTTCTCGCCAGCATCTCAGTATGTTTCTGTTTAGATATCCTAAGCTCCTTGAAATTCATTAACCTGTGGTCAACAACAAAAAAGAGGTAGCGCCGGAGAGGGGTAATACCGGCTATAAGCGAGATTCCCTTTCAACGTTTGGTCACAGTTAGTCACCGGATTTTCCAGCTGCGAATATGATGTACACTATTTACCCTAATTGAATTGCTGTTGTGACACCTTTCAAGAAGAAGACTGATACATTACCACAAAAAGAAAAGGGAAAACTCAGCTGAAATCAAGAAGTTCAGAGTTTATAGAGAGACACCTTGCAGCCTCTTGCAAATTCCCTTGGGCGGGCAGACCCGCCCTCATGCTGAACCACGCCCATTTAGCCCCGCCCCCTTTCAAAGAGGACCACCTCTTCCTTGGAATGCAAGCCATTATCCAAAGGAAGGAAGAGGTTTTCCCTACAACTTCATAAGACTAAGAGGTTCTTCCTTTCTAGCGCTGCCCCTCACACTTCTTCACCTTCCTTTTTAAAGATATGCATATGCTGCATTTTTACATGGAGGAAATAAAACGTCCAGAGTGGGGAAAAACATATTTTCTTTGTTTTCAGATAATGCATGCACAGTCCTGATAACGGTAGAAGAGGCACTCCTCCTTCTCTATCACACAGAGGGGAATGCCTCTTCTAAGAAGGTTGCCATCTTGAGTTTTTAGGAATCCTGAAGTTCAAAAGGTTTTTTTAAAAATTAAAACCTGCCTGATTAATACAGGACACCTTGTTAGTCAAAATGTTTCCAATTGTTTTATCTGATCCGTCAACTAAATGTACACGAGCTTTGTTTGCCCCCTCCCTTCTCCCTTCTCCTTTTATTGTTTGCCCCACAATCCAGTTTGGGGCAGGAGCACAGCATTTCAGCCAAGGAGGTCTGGATTCGCTCAGCCCCTGCAAGAAAGACTGTCTGTAAACCCATATCTACGTGGCTTCAAGTTGCCAGATGGAAGATGGAAGAAGATACCTAGACTGTGAACCCCTCCTGGCAGTTTTAATTTGCTTATATTAATCTGTACATCACCGTCTACATTAATGGTATCATTTTATAAATAATAGGAAAAGCTACTAATACGTAAATTTCCTTGTGTGTGAAAGTGGAAGGTAAACTTCTATTTGGGGAGGACCTGGGGTTGTAAAAGTGCTTTTTTTCATTTTAGGGAAGAAGGAGAGAGAATTTATGACATCCACACTGAGTAGCTGATATTTTGTTTACATCCAAGTGGAGTCCACAAAACTCTGGTCCCCCTCCCTTTCTCCCCCTGCCCCCAAAATGATTGCAAAGGCACACTGCAGAACACTCTAATCAGAAGCAAAATAAATAACATGTGTACCGGGATTAGAGTGACATTTCATAGGAACATTTGAATGGCAGAGGTGTACCTTGCTGTGAAAACCAAATCCTGTGGCATAGACATGCCTGGATGGGTTCATTTCCATTTCCACCCCTTTGAAAGATCAGGTCTTAGAGCTTTTCTGTTCATTTCCATTCCAGGACTTCTATGGAAAGGAATCAAGGGGCCTATAAACAACCACTGGACTTCTGCACGGCATCTCGCACAGCCTTAGCTGGTCACTGCTAATCACATGACTTGGGTTCCTCCCCCCCCCCAAGACCAGCATTGGCCTGCCTGCCAATGAGGTGTTAAAATCATATCTGGACAGACTGCAGAAATGATGGGTTATATTAGATAGCAGAGTTGCAGAATTCCGCAATGGACATAATGAGTACACAATAGAGTGTTTACCTCTATAAAAATACTTGACTACATAGTAGGGAAAAGGTTACATTCGTAGAAAATAAAGAATGGCGATCTGACTACATTTTGCAGGCTAGAGAGACTTACAGTGAAATCCTAAGGAGAGTTATATAGAAAAGAGTCCAGTAGCACCTTTAAGACTAACCAATTTTACTGTAGCATAAGCTTTCGAGAATCACAGTTCTGTTTGTCAGATGCAAAATACATGAGAACTGTGATTCTCGAAAGCTTATGCTACAGTAAAGTTGGTTAGTCTTAAAGGTGCTACTGGACTCTTTTCTATGATGCATCTGACAAAGAGAACTGTGATTCTCGAAAGCTTATGCTACAGTAAAGTTGTTTCATCTTAAAGGTGCTACTGGATTCTTTTCTAATTTGTTACTACAGACTAACATGGCTAACTCCTCTGGATCTAAGCAGAGTTATTTCAGTTTAAGCCCATTGATTTCAGACTGGAGTAACTGTGTGTAGGATTTCACTGTTAGACTGGCTTGTGAACACATTCAGACTGCTACATCTTAGACTGAACAAAGAGCAACGAAACTTCAGTATATCTTTCTAGTTAATCCCCCCCCCCAATAAACTGGTTGCCCAATAAAGAATCACACTTCTACTTAATTAAGCGTAAATAACAACAACAACAACAACAACAACATTCGATTTATATACAGCCCTTCAGAACAACTTAATGCCCACTCAGAGCGGTTTACAAAGTATGTCATTATTATCCCCAGAACAAATCACCCTGTGAGGTGGGTGGGCTGAGAGAGCTCCAGAGAGCTGTGACTAGCCCAAGGTCACCCAGCTGGCTTCAAGTGGAGTAGTGGGGAATCAAACCCGGCTCTCCAGATTAGAGTCCCACCCCCTTAACCACTACACCAAACTGGCTCTCCCATTCCTACGGCGGGAAACCTCACTCAACAGCAAAGTGGTTACACGTAAATAAGTTTACTAAATAAGTAACATAAAAACCAGTTTAACACTTTCATGACTGAATGTAAACACTTGCTAATTCCCAATAAGAGGCAGGAGGGGAGATGGAATTTCATATTATACCCTCATGTTGCATAGGAATTAGAACTTTCCCGATGCGCTACTTTACCTATTTATTCAGGGGGAGGATTTGGTTGACATGAGAAATCTTGCCAAAATGGCTTTCCAGTAAGGATCCTGAAATTGTACAATCCTCTTTATCGCCTACGGATTCTGCCACTTCATTCTGCACCGTGCATGAACCAGGCTTAAGTGCAATGTCAGGACAGCCAAGGTACATGCAGAGAAGAGCTGCTGGTGGCTGGATCGTAGCCTTGCAACTGCCTTCCATTGGAAGGCTGCCAGAATGTGAGAAAACGTATCTTTCTGGTAGTAAAAGCCATTTTTATTTGATTTTAAGCTAGTTTGGGGTGATTAGAGTTAGGGAGGGACAGAGTGTTTACTTATTTGCTTACATCAGTCTTGCTCCAGTTTTCTTCCCAATGGGGACCTAAACATTGTTCTTTCCTCCCTTTATCCTCACAACAACCCTACAAGGTAGGCCAGGCTGAGTGTGAGTGACTGGCCCAAGGTCACCCAGAATGCACCCAGAGCGGAGATATGAACCTACATCTCCAAGATCCTGGCCTGATATGCTAACCACTAGGCCACATGGATGCTGGCCCACGGTCACCCAGCAAACACCCAGAGCGGAGATATGAACCTACATCTCCAAGATCCTGGCCTGATATGCTAACCACTAGGCCACATGGATGCAACATATTGCTATCTGTACCAAACACTTAGGATTGGGTGGGTGGTGAGATTAATTAAATAAACCTCTGAAATTTATACATTTTTTAAAAAAAATCCATGATGGCTCATTCTGCTCTAGTTAATAGTGTGCAGCAAGAAAGGAAATTTCAGTCCTCAACAAACAGAAGATTTCATTAACAGAATCATGTATTTGGCAAGGAACATCTATGCAATATTATAGAGAGATTCAAACGGGGGGGGGGGGGAGGCGGGCGGAAGGTTGAAACGAGACTTTTGATTGATGTGTAGTATCTTCTTTCTTTTTGGATAATAATATTCTTCTAGTCAATTATGATTTTTAGGGGGGGGGGAACAAATCAAACAATACTTAATATGGAAGGAACAGATGGGAACAGGCTGCCCTGTGACTTCAGTGAGGCAAAACCAAGATTTGCCTGATAAGCAACAAGGAAGAAATGGCAGATTTGCAAGGATCATGCTAATTACGTTGGCATGTGCTGTTCCCGTGGCATCCTACAAGCAGTGGTCTTAGTAACCTCTGAAAATGAGACTACAGGGAAGCTAAGCTGTGCATGTGTCCAATCAGAACTGGGGAGAACTGCATGCAAATTCCCCTCCCTGCCTCACAAGTTCACTGGATGACCTTAGACCAGGCACTCTCGCACAGCCTAACCTACTTCACAGGGTTGTAGTAATGGCTAAATGGAAAGGTAAAGGTAGTCCCCTGTGCAAGCACCAAGTCATTACTGACCCATGGGGGGATGTCACATCACGATATTTTCTTGGCAGACTTTTTACAGGGTGGTTTGCCATTGCCTTCCCCAGTCATCTACACTTTACCCCCAGGAAACTGGGTACTCATTTGACCGACCTTGGAAGGATGGAAGGCTAAGTCAACCTTGAGCCGGCTACCTCAACCCAGCTTCCTCTGGGATCAAACTCAGGTCATGAGCAGAGCTTGGGCTGCAGTACTGCAGCTTACCACTCTGTGCCATGAGGCTCCTGAATGGAAAGAGCAGGGGTCATTTCGTAGTAAAAGAGCTGGAGGAACTCATTAGCATAACTCATTCGCATAACTCATTAGCATATGCCACGCCTCTTGCCATCACCGGAAGTGTGTCATTAGTATAACTGATTTGCATATGCCACACCCCCCTGACATCATCTATCCTGGCAGTTTTGGACCCAATCCTGGCCATTCAGGGCCGAAATTGGGCCAAAAATGGCAAAAAGGGGCTGAAAATGGCCAAAAAGGGGCCCAAAATGGTCAGGATCAGGCCACTGATGAGCAGGAGAGTGATCCACCACCCATCAGAGGCCCAATCCGGGCCGTTTCGGCCCCAATCCAGGTTGAAACTGGCCCAAAATGGCCGAGAGTCAGGTGGGCAGGGCCACCTGACATGTGACCTCTTTGGGGAATTGCCAGAACTGCGTTCCTGTGTGTTCCCCCTCGAAATGAGCCCTGGGAAAGAGGGACAGTGATGCATGCTGTCTGGAGCTGCTTGGAGGTGTGGTGGTGAGTGCTCTCAAGTCATAGCTGATTCATGGTGACCCCTGGTGGGGGTTTCATGGCAAGAGACTAATGGAGGTGGTTTGCCATTGCCTGACTTTGCAACCCTGGTCTTCATTGGAGGTCTCCCATCCAAATACTAACCAAGGCCAACCCTACTTAGGTTTTGAGATCTGACAAGATCAGCCTTACCTGGGCTATCCAGGTCAGGGCCCTGGGAGGTAAGGAAGGATAAAAAATATACTTAAAAATAATCCATCCATGCTGCAAACCTGTCTCTACAAGGACAGTGTTGTCTCATTGAGGGCAGTTTCAGGTGGATAGCCATGTTAGTCTGCAGTCAGAGAGCAAGGGCCAAGCTACACATGACGAATGACACTTGAACAGCAAGTGTATTTCTCCCTGTTCACTTGCCCTCCACTCAGTCCACTTGCCGTTCAAGAGTCATTCGTCATGTGTACCTTGGCCCCAAGATTCAAATCCTGTAGCACCTTAAAGACCAATAAAATTTCCCGAACAAAAGCTTTCAAGAGTCAAAGCTTTCTTTGTCATCTGACATATGTGATAAAGGGAGGTTTAACTCTTGAAAGCTTATATCTTGGAAATCTTCTTGGTCCAAGATGCTCCTGGACTCAAATCTTGCTCCCCTGTTGAAGCATTCCACTTTCCATCCTGTCCATCATATCTTTTTCGACCATTTTATTTGCTTCTGTTAAGAGATCGTGGTGAAAGAAGCAAACCTTAGAAAATATTTGTTTCAATATTCTGAACTTGTGACATCCTTTGGTTGAAGAAGACATGCTGAACTGGTATGAGGGAAGCTGAAGTTCTGTCCAAAGGGAATGCGGTCACCATGCCATGGAGAGGCATTATGCATTTGCTTGTCAAAGGCCTGAACTTCAGGTGTTCCATAAAAAGACTTCGTTGTTCTTAGAGAAGATTCGGCATGCAGCAAGTTACATCAGAGAAGTCCAGAGTGTTATGGGGACTACAAGACAGGAGCTGGTTCCCATGCCGTAAAGGAATTGTACCCAAAGCACATTCTCATAATAGCTCAAATTGAAAACCTGTTCCAAAACCTTTCTTGAAACATGATTGGTTAATTGTTGCTCCACTGGAGAAGGAAAATGGCTCCAGGGTATGACGACCACTCCCCATAAAAGAAATAAAATAGAGACTTGGGCTACTACAGTGCTTGCCCAACTGCTGAAACTTCAGGCGTCAAGGTCACCCATAGATTTTCTCTACACCTGAGGAGCAAGGAAGAGTTCTTAGAGCATCGACTAGTTGCGTCAACGTAAACTATTGTAAACCACTTTAGTAAATTCGCTTCCTTGTTCAACAAGGTGAATTATGGTTGGGATTGCTGCGCTCCTCCATGTAATAACAACAAAGTTAATAATAACATTTGATTTATATACCACCCTTCAGGACAATGCCCACTCAGAGCAGTTTACAAAGTATGTTATTTTTATCCCCACAACAATCACTCTGTGAGGTTGGTGGGGCTGAGAGAGCTCCAGAGAACTGTGACTAGCCCAAGGTCACCCAGCTGCTTTCAAATGGAGGAGTGGGGAATCAAACCCGGCTCTCCAGATTAGAGTCTTGTAGCTCTTAACCACTACATTAACCTTGGGAACCTTCATCTGAGGATGTCCTGTCAAAAGTTGCCACCGACATTTTGCCTGGCATGACATTTGAACCCAGTTTAGAGGCAAAATGATGGAGGAGATTCCATAAAACCAGAGGAGATTTCCCAAGAAGGTCTTGTTCACCTCTAGGTTGACACAAGATTGTCAACTTTGAAGATTCCTCCACAGGAAACACTTGGAAAAAAAAGAACAAAATGCGTTGATAAGACCGACAAACAATTTGGAGTGGGAGAGTGTACAACTGTTGGTTCTTTTGGTATTTTTAGTTCTTCCAAAAGCTTGTGTGGATTGGATCCAGTAGGCCTTGAAGATTCCTCCACAGGAATCAATCTCACTCAATTTCACCCAATTCTTCTCCTTTCTACAGCTCCAGTTCCACAGGGCTTTTGTTCATGCAGCCCCCACGATCCCCAGAATAACCTTTTAGAATGGTCAAAGCCCACCCCCTCCTCTTTTGGAAGAGTTGGTTCACAATCAATGACTCCCTGTTTTTGTTGTTATCCTTGCTGAGTGGTGCAAGGCAGGAAAACTGAGCTCTCTGGATATTCGTCTGGCAAATACAGGTACTTGCAGAAAACCTGCATAGCAACAAATGGCAATGTTTGTGCTGTTCTATATAGGGGTCTGAGTAGTAGATATTGATGGCTGCATTGCGACTCTTGAAGGCAAAATAAGCATTCCCACCCCCAGAGCTCTCAGTAGATCTGCTGAGAGGGTTTGTTGAAGCCTGCTAAACACCTGATCTTAAATTTAACTTTTGTACAACCCGCCCAACTCTTGCTTTCCACATTCAAAGAAAACTCCTTGAATACGGACCCTTGATCTTGCCAATTTTTTTTTTCAAAAGCAGTTGCAATTCAGCTCGTTTTAATAACACTTCACATACATGTGGTGTATTTCCTCTTCAAAGAGGCTCTGTATCCACACTGATTAATGTTCCCAACACGCCATTTGCTGAAAAAGGGGCCTGTTGGCAAAGCGATAAGGGCACTTCACTCCAGCCGCGAAGGATAGAGGAGGGCTGGGGCTGAGGTGTGCTCGAGTTTTCATAACATGACCCTAACCTGTTCACCAGCTACTGATAACCATTCAGTTGCACTGGAAGAAGCCCGCCCATGAATATCACAGGGACTGCATGTAAAGTTGCCATCCCTTTGATTGATAAAAGGTAAGCACATTCTTAAATTTGTGGAGAAGGAGTTTAATAGGCTGGGGGGGGTTGGATCTAAAAGAAGGCACCAAGCCATAAATCAAATGTTAAATGTTATTGTTACTGACCCATCGGGCGGGGGGATGTCACATCATGACGTTTTCTTGGCAGACTTTTTATGGGGTGGTTTGCTGTTGCCTTCCCCAGTCATCTACACTTTACTTCCAGAAAACTGGGTACTTATTTTACCGACCTCAGAAGGACAGAAGGCTGAGTCAACCTTGAGCTGGCTATCTGAACCCGGCTTCTGCCAGGATCGAACTCGGGTCGTGAGCAGAGCTTGGGCTGCAGTACTGCAGCTTACCACTCTGCGCCACGGGGCTCTTGGATTGGATCTATTTATTTATTTGTTTGTTGTCTCCTGTCTGTTCAGCGAGTTACTTTTTTTGCATTCAAACAGTACAGTGCAGCATAATAGGCACTATTTCACAGGTACATTTTCACCCAGCAACCGAGACCAGTCTGTGGCCTATGCCACTAAAAGGATCTTGGGTGCTGGCAACCTTTTTCTCTGCCTGGGACTGTTGGGCCAGTCAAAGCAGACAGAACTGAGCTACAATGACCAATGAGCGATTGAGAGAAACATCTAGGTAAAGGTTGGGGCCATGGTGCAGTGGTAGAGCATTTGCTTGGCATGCAGAAGGTCCCAGGTTCAATCCCCGATAGCGCCAGTTGAAAGGCAGGCAGTAGATGATATGAAAGACCCCCACCTGAGACCCTGAAGAGCCGCTGCCAGTCTGAGTAGATGATATTAAGCTTGATGGACCAAAGGGCTGATCCAATAGGAGGCAGCTTCCTGTGTCCATGGGATTATGAAAGTGGGGAGAAGTAGCTTTTATTTTGTTTTTGTTTACTATATTTATATTCTGCCTATCTTGCTAATACTCAAAGCACATTGCAAAGTTAGGAAAACAACAGAATAAAGAAAACAGTTGAAGTTATGCTATAACTAAGGTAGCAACCGGATTACAAAAAATCAAAAGCAGTGCAGTAGAAACAAGACAAAGGGTTGGATCCAGGCTAAATTTTGGGCTAATGGGTGGGGTGATTTCCACCCATTCTCTCTTCCTCTGTAGACTCCCAACTTGCCTCTTTTGATTCAGCTTTCCCCAGGAGCAGCATTTTGGTGAAATCTTCCCAAGTTCCTTTGGAAATCTGCAGAGCTTCCATGGCAGATATGTAATTTACGAAGCTGCCTCTGATGGAATTGGGCTGTTGAAACATCTTGCCTGAGTTGCCCATCATGATGGCTGGCAAAAGCTTGCAATGATCTTAAGGTTTTTTTAAAAAAAATTATGGAAGATTGAGCCTAAGGCTGTTTACATGCAAAGAATGCACTGAGGTATCCAGGGGTTCTCAGAAGGCGAAGTGTTCTGCTTTGTGGTATGATATGCCTTTCAGAGATTGTGTTGGTCTGCATTGTTTTCTAATTCTGTAATCCTAACGGGATAGCATTGTTTATTGGGTGCCTTATGGTCTCCGATAGACTAGTCTTCTATATTATGCAATCCACCTTGAGTCTCAGCAAGGAAGGCAAGCTATAAATGAAACAAAGAAAAACGTGAGACATCAAAGGGTTCTCGGAAGGTATTTATCTATTCTGTCAATTGTTTATTATGGTCACAGACCGGCAAAAATGTTTATTCGTTTTCTTTATTTGTATCCCGCCTTTTTCCTCAACGGGGACACAAAGCACCTTGCATCCTTTCCTTCAACTTATCCTCACAACAACCTTGTGAGGTAGTTTAGGTTGAGAGTGTGAGACTGGCCCAAGGTTACACAGCCAGATTCCCATAGTAGATCTGTGCTCCATTCACCAAAAGTATACTGTTCTTGATGAACTGTTAGGGTCTTCAGTTGACAACTCGCAACTTAGGGACTGTGATTCTCGAAAGCTTATGCTACAATAAAGTTGGTTAGTCTTAAAGGTGCTACGGGACTCTTTTTGAACTTAGGGACTGGATCTACAATTCAGATGCTGTGACCGATCTACAATTTGAATGCAGCCCCCTAGTATAAATTAATAAAATGTGACCATTCAAGATCCACATACCTAGTCAGCATTTCTAACTACCATTTTAGAGACTCTTTTACTGCCCTGCATTTTCAGTCAATGCAATTGGCCAGCCACTGCTCTCAGACACTGGAGGAAAACCGTGTTTGTATTTGTGGACTATCCGCAATGGAGAACCTTCCTCATTATTTATTATAGTGGTAGTGGAGAGTGCCCTCAAGTCCTAGCTGACTTATGGTGACCCTTGGTGGGGTTTTCATGGCAAAAGACTAACAGAGGTGGTTTGCCATTGCCTGCCTCTGCAACCCTGGTCTTCGTTGGAGGTCTCCCATCCAATTATTAACCAAAGCTGACCCTGCTTAGCTTCCGAGATCTGACTGGATTAGGCTCACTTGGGCTATCCAGATCAGTGCCGTTATTTATTATACTACCTGCTATATAATGCAACCAGAATTAAATTTCTGTCTGAGATTTTACCTGCCACAGCTGCATACTCAGAAACTGAGAAAATCCTGTTCCTGTTAGCGGATAGCGACAGTCATGTATCCTACAGAGTTTCACAGTTTGCATGAGCAGCCAGGAAGAGCAGATCCAAGATTTCTCCGAATGGGGTGTCCTTATGACCCGTATGATCCCTTGTACAGTTTATTTTGATTTTTCTAACTATGATGCTGGATGCAACTGTTTTTAGATGAAGCGTGTTTTTCTTATCTTGTGATGGCCTACGCCTAATGACAATAAATCTACTACTACACTACACTACTCCATAGTAGGAGATCTACCAAGGAGATCTACCAAGATCCTAGTCCAGCACACTAACCATTACTCCACACTGTCTCAAGTCTTTGTTTGAAGAGCACTGTTCTCAATGAATAAATAAATGTCTGAAATGAGTGGGACTAGTTTTCATGTTAATGAGCCCAGAATCCAGGTGTAATGTACGTATCTCGCCTATATATTTCATTTCCCTGTACCTGGGGAGATGGAGAAAACTTCCATTTCATGTCTGTCTATTCCTTGGAGTCCAATACACCCATCAGATCACAACCAATTAGGCTCCTTTGTTATTAACACTGCCTTTCCTTTGAAGTGATGAGCAAATGCCACCCGGCGGCTAATTTCACACAAGCTGCCAAAGAGCTGTCATCTGCAAGCCATCACATTCTGTTTCCAAGCTGGGGCAGCATTTAACATGTCCAAAGGTGAAAGAAATCTTCCCGATAAACTTTTTTTTTCTGAACTGAGAAAAGAAACTAGACGCACTCTAGTGACTCGGCGTCTCTTCCTGCAGAGTGCTGCTAGCATAAATTTCCTTTGCAATATGGCCCAAGGTCACCCGGCAAGCTTCCATGGCAGAGTGAGGATTCGAACCTGGGTCTCCAAGATCCTAGTCTGACATGCTAACCGCTACTTCTTGCTGCCTCTCCTTGGGGGTCTAAGGAAAGGTAAGGCATACTTCTTGTTTGCTGGCCACTTTGTTCCCTGGTAGGAACCTTGTCCGAGCAGTCAGAGGTCTTCTTGGATAACTCATCTGACCTGAGCCCTTTTCAGTCTGGTTTCAGGCTGCTGCAGGACAGAGATCTCTAGTGGCTTTGGTTGATGATCTCTGTCTGAACATAGACAGAGGTCATCCCTCTTTGTTGCTCCTGCAGGATTTGTCTGCAGCCCTCATTACAGAGGACCATGCCATTTTGTCGAAGCGTTTGGAGACAGAAATAGATATCAGTACTCGGAAACAGTTCAAATCATTCCTCACTGACTGTACTCAAAGAGTTGCCATCAGAGACCAACTGCCATTAGTTTTGGACCTGTCCTGTAGGGTCTCACAGGGTGCAGTCCTATCCTGTTTGATCTATAGGCAAAGCCCGTAGGCCAAATCATTCATAGCTTTGGGGTTGGCTGTCCTCAAATGCTGATAAATCCTAGCTGTATTTCTTTTTATCAAAATCTCCCAGTGGTGGGTCAGAGCTCTGGAATCACTGCCTGTCCACTCCAGGTAAATAAATAAGTCTGAATCAATTTTAACTAAATCCTGACACCTCATACCTTGATATGGCCCATCTGACTACTTGGCTCAATGTCACAGTAAAATAGAGGTTAGACTACTATAGCACCCTCTAAATAGATCTTCCTCAAAATCAATTTGGGGACTCCAGTGGGTGCAGAATAGGGCAGCCCAGTTAATATTAGGGGCTAGGTGGACCGTATATCTTACTCTCATTCTGCACTCACTCTGCTGGTTGCCCATTTATTAGCAAATCCATTTCAAGGTATTGGCTATCACATATGAAGCCCTTCATGAGCCAGTTTGGTGTAGTGGTTAAGAGCGGCAGGACTCTAATCTGGAGAGCCGGGTTTGATTCCCCACTCCTCCACTTGAAGCCAGCTGGGTGACCTTGGGTCAGTCACAGCTCCCTCAGAGCTCTCTCCCACCTCACAGGATGATTGTTGTGGGGATAATAATAACATAGTTTGTAAACCGCTTGTCCAGTGACGCCGGCCTTTTGTCCACCCTCACCACCAGCCCTGCAGCAGCAGGCACCCCCTTTAGGCCCTGCAGCACAACCTCTGGCAGTAACTCAGTTGCAGGAGCCCCTCCAGGCCTCCAGGCCACTCTCACCCTTAGGCCCGTTGCAGCCGACGCCCAGGCACAACCCTGGGGAACAGCCTGCAGCCGCTCAGCAGACCCACCCATCTCCTGCAGTTGCCCAGATGGCTCCACTTCATCCAGGCTCACAGAAGATTGCTGTCAGCACAAGCCTGGCATGCACAGGCCCCAAGATGCCAAGGGAGCCACTGGGGAGGGTTCAGAAGCAGCAGGGGCGAGCCAGGCAGAGGGCAGACCAAATGCCCCACCCTAGGTGGGGATGGAGTGGGTGGGGCCAGGAGACTGCAGAGTCTACCCAGCCCTCCTATCAGATAGGCTGGGAGCAGGGCCAGTCAGGGAGATGGGGTGACGATTGGGGCCAGAGCCAGGGAGGTGGGGCCAGGGGAGGCCTTTAAATTCAGGTTCCTGTGAAGGCCGAGGGGGATTTTGGAGGGAGAGACAGCTGGAGCATGCTGCTACTCCCAGGGCAGGAGAAGGAACAAGGTGGTGCAACCCCCTTCCCTGCCCATCTGAGGCCGGAGGACACCTGTCTGGAGAGCTGGTAGGATGGCAGGCCATCAGGAGAGGGCACCCGTGAGGGAGGATCCTCATACCACTGTGAGTGGGCGTTAAGTTGTCCTGAAGGGCAGTATTTAAATCGAATGTTGTTTGTTATGGCCTCATAGCAGCAGGACTGCCTCTGTGCCTATGCTCTGCCCATGATACCTTTGCTCATTTGAGCAAGGCCTGCTACAGGTGCCACCCAGCAAACTGTCCATGGACATGCAGTCTCTGTTGTGGCCTCCCATCATATCAAATAAGCTGCCTGGTAAATCTATGAAGACTCCCACTCTACCGGCATTCTGCAATCTATGCAAACCTGCATTTATTCAGGAGGGTGTTATTACAAAGAGAACAGGGCTTTATTGTAACGAAATGGTTCAGGATGATGCTTTAATAAAGCAAAGGAGACTGTAGATTATATTGCTGTGTCTATAACATACTATCCAATGCTGTATGTTTTATACTTTTGAGTAACTTCTGTGGTATTTAATATGCCATGTCGAATAGCGGCTAGAGTGTTTGACTAGGATCTGGGAGGCCCAGGTTTGAATCTCCACTCTGCTATTGAAGGTCACTGGGTGACCATGGGCCAGTCACAACCTCTGAGCCTAACCTACCTAACAGGGTTGTTGTGAAGATAAAATGGAAGATAGGAGATCAATGTGAGCCACTGTGGGTCCCTACTGCGGAAAGGCGGAGTAGAAAGAAAGAAAGAAGAAGCATAACAACGTTCGATTTATGTACTGCCCTTCAGGACAACTTAATGCCCACTCAGAGTGGTTTACAAAGTATGTTATTATTATCCCCACAACAAAACACCCTGTGAGGTGGGTGGAGCTGAGAGAGCTCCAGAGAACTGTGACTAGCCCAAGGTCACACAGCTGGCTTCAAGTGGAAGAGTAGGGAATCAAACCCAGCTCTCCAGATTAGAGTCCCACGCTCTTAACTACTACACCAAATGAAGGAAGGAAGGAAGGAAGGAAGGAAGGAAGGAAGGAAGGAAGGAAGGAAGGAAGGAAGGAAGGAAGGAAGGAAGGAAGGAAGGAAGGAAGGAAAAGAAAACTTTGTTTCAACTCAATTCCAGATTTGTAGGGTTTTAATTTCTGCAATCCTAACCCTATTACATTGCTTATTGGAGGTCCTATCCTATCATACTCTGCATTGAATTACACTATGTAATCCTCCTTGAGTCTCAGAGAGAAAAGTGGAGTATAAATAACATAAATAAACTTGTAAATAAATAAAATAAACCTGAGGATTTTTTAAAAAAATGTTTCCTCTGAATTTGAAGATGTCTTTAATAATAGACAGAAATTATGAAGAGAATGTTAAGCGCAGTGATCCCTGAAGCAACCCATTCTAACTGTATCTGAAGAAGTGAGATGTGACTCATGAAAGCTCCTACCCTACCACAAATTTTATTAGTCTTATAGGTGCTACTGAACTCTTGCTCTTTCCTGCTGCTACAGACAGACTAGCACGGCTCTCCATCCTGAAGGAACCAGAAAATTGACAGGTGTTTGGGGGGAACAAAACTGGCCGACAAATTTAGTAGAGTTAAACTGCTTCTATCCTGTTTAGCTTTCCTCTCAAAGACTTCTAAACCTTTTAGAAAGCCATTTAAACTAGAGGCCCATGGCGTATCATGTGGCAGGAGTCAGCGAACCCCATATTACCAACTTTCCAAGCACCATGAGATACCACCGCGGTATAATTCCGCCAACTATAAAATTATTCTTCCCATCCCAGCCTGCACAGCATGCCTCGAAATCCGGATCATTAGTCTCACTTCAGCTTCAATTCAACAGGGAAAAGTAACGACCTTCCTAACAAGACGGCTTCTGTGATGGATGAGATGAAATTTAGAAGGCATTTGGAGCACAGACAAAAGGAAGGGAAGATATGGAAATGATAAATAATCATGCCAGTACTTCAGTCATAAATACTTTTGCTTCACCTCAATGCACAAACACTTGGATAGGACTGGATCCAGAAAAAGGGCTGGGGTGGCATGAAAGTATACCCAGTGCAAATACCCTGTTTTCTCCGTTTAAATAGGCTCACTGCAGTTGCCTTATCCAAAGTGTTTCAAAATCAGATCTGTCTCAATAAACAGGGATCTATTTCTTTTCCCTTCAAGCCATAATAATCCTGACTAGCCCAAGCTGGTCAGAGCTCAGAAGTTTAAAAAAGTCAGTCAGAGTTAGTACTTGGATGGGATACTACAAAGGAAGTGCTGGGCTGCTATGCAATGAAAGGCAATGTCTAGAGATGGGCACAAACTAGGAAAATTCTGAACCATGCAGTTCGTGGTTCGTCACATTTCACGAATCATGAACTTTCGCGAACTTGTCCTGGTTAGTGAACCAGTTTGTTCGATTCATGGAAACGTCACTTCCTGGTCAGCAAAAGGTCTGCCGAGAGTCCATCCCCTCCCTCATTGTCTAGGAAACGGACTGATTGGTGCCAGGCTGTCTGCAGTGACAACCGAAATATGAAACAAACGAACTGGGCTAAAATTCATCACGGCTTGTGAGAAATGAGCTCACATGAACCACCGGTTCATGAACCACGAACCGGCTCTGTTCGTGATGAACTTCGGTTCGTATTTCAGTTCGTGCCCACCTCTAGTAATTTCCAACAAGTTCTGCTCATCTCTAGCCTTGCAAACCTCATGACCGGCCATCATGAATTGGTTGCGACTTGTTCATACTATATTATTATTATTAGAATCATGAATGTCACATACTCCACATTCTGCTCACATTCTACAGGGCTCAGCACGCAAATTTTGGTGCTGGCATTTTGTGCTATTTGCTATGCATCCTGATGGCAAATGCATGGGTAATTATTCCATATTCATTTAACTGCATTTAAATCTGGCATCATTTTAATAATGGCAAATGGGTTGCATAATCTTGAAGGAGATCTGACCGAGAATGTGTTTTGGAGAAGTGTAAGCAAAAAGGGGATATTTGTCAGATGTGCTGTAATTAGAACCAATCTGATTGCACCGGCAAACTAATCATCTGTGAAAATGCCATTTTTAAAAGGCCAGGGTGGAATAGATGATAGAGTGCCAGGCTAGGATCTAGGAGATCCCAGTTTGAATCTTCATCCTGCCATGGAAACTTGCTGAGTGTCTTTGGGACATTCACACACTCTCAACCGAACCTACCTCACAGGGTTGTTGTAAGATAAAATGGAGAAGAGGAGAAGGTTGTAAGCTACTTTGAGTCCCTATTTGGGAGAAAAGTGATGTATAAATGAAATAAATAAGAAATATAATGATGGAGCACTGAGCAATCTGTGAGGAATATCCCAGGAATCCCTTGCAATACGAGGTGCCTTGCTCAAAATTCAAATTCTTTGGGAAGAAAAATATATTAGCACTGTAATTATTCCAGGGAAATATTCCTGTGTGATTCACTCTGTTCAGTACCACTTTGTATCCCATGTATTCTATGATAATAAATAGGTTAGATTTCCCATGAGATTTCAACCCTTCACCTCAGTTAAAAGGGCACTAGAGATCAGATAGAGAAGGTTTAGTTCAAGCGAATGGTGTGAGTACTTTTCACTAATATGAACATGTTGAAAACTCTCAGTAAATAGCAGAAAACCTGCATTGTGTATATGAGACAGCTTGAATTTTTTTAGCATTATTCCTACCACTTTCGCCCCACCCCCACTTGAAGGAAATGAGTGTATGTATAAGCTTTCACAGATAACTCCAGTGGGGTCTTGCAGCGCAGAGGGCAATCTAAACTCCCCTCTGTCTGGAGATCAGGGGGCAGGGCCACCGACCATGTGACCATTTTCAAGTGGTGCCGGAACTCTGTTCCACCGCATTCCCGCTGAAAAAAAGCCCTGTGTTTGGTTAAAAAAAGGTCACTAAAATGTAGTCAATTTGATCTCAGTTTAATCTGAGGAACCCGTTTTTGTGAGCAGAAGAAGGCGAATGTGGTATGGTCTTGAGGTTTGGTTGTTGGACTAGGATCTAGGTATGTCAGATTCGAATCCCACCCTGCTAGGAAGTTTGCTAGCTGACCTTGGGCCAGCCACATATTTTTAGCCTAACCTACCCCATAAGGTTGTTGTGAGGATATAATCAAAGAGAGGAGAGCATTGCATGCTACTTTGGGGAGAAAAGTAAGGTATAAGTAAAGAACATAAAGAAATAATACATACCAGTGCAATAAGTCCAGTGCCCCCCTCCCACATTCCCCTACATACATGGTATATTTATTTGGGAGCTCTTTTTAGGCTATTATCCTAAACATTCAGGATCATGAACTCTTGTTTTGGACATATCCCAAGATGCCCGGGCTCCTGTCAGCAAGCCCAGCAATTGGGGAGTTGGCCGTCCAATGCGAGCCAAGCATTGCGACAAAAACTCCAGCCCGGCAGCCTAACAATATAAGTCTGTTGGACATGTCGTCTGGGCTGTCACGTTCAATTTGCACATGACCTCGTGGCCAAAAATCGGGAGAGAAGTGGTAGAATGCGGGACTGAAAGCTTATATTATTGCTTTGACAGCTTCAGTCATCTAGAAGTAATGCAAAATGCAATTTATATTTATACTCTCTGACCTTCTGCTCAGACAGGGAAACTATCTAATGACGGGCCATGGTAGCAAGGAATGAAACAGAACTCAATACAGCTGGAATTTGTCTTCTCCTCTCCCCTCATGCACCCCTTGCTTTTCAACAATTCAATAACAGTCACAAGACAAATGGAACATGAAGAGAGTCTTGGTTACGTAGTGACACAATTCTTTTATAGGGAGTTGGGTTGGGCTTTGAGTGCCAGCGAAGCCTCCTCCCTCCTCTACATGCTACGAATCATTGTCCTGTTTTCACAGATCTAGACCTCGCTCTGCAGAAGAGCGCACAAATTGAGCGGTGGGATCACAGCAAGGATCCGTCTGGTGCAGAATTCTGCTTCCAACTATACTGTGGCCATTTCCACACGCGTTGAATAATGCACTTTCAATGCACTTTTGCAATCCTTTAGAAGTGGATTTTTTGTTCCACACATGGAAAACCGGTTTCAAATGTTCACTAAAGAGTATTGAAAGTGGATTATCCAATGTGTGTGGAAGCAGCCTGTGTCAGGTGCTGCTGAGAAGCTCTCCAGCAGGGCAAGAAATCTACAGGCTCCGACCCTATCAGTTGTCCCCCAGTAATCAAATGATACTGCCTCTGATCTTACTTGCTGCTTTCGTAGATTTTTTTTGTCACTAAAATTAATTTGTAGAACTGTCTTATCCTATCGCCGATCTTTTGCTAACGGCCACCACTGCATGTGGGGTCAGGAATTCCCCATGTTGATGGTGCATAGCATCAAGAAGCACTTTTTCCAGGATTTGACAATCTATCAACTTTAAAAAGAGTCCGTGAAGTTCCAGTATTTTGTCATTTACTTACTCCTCCCATTTTAAAAAAAGAGTTCTCATATGACTCCCCAGAGAAATCGTTTCTTGTCTAAACTATGAATGAAACGTCCCCAGTTGTTTTCACTTTTCCATATGGGTAAGATAATCCAACCCATGGACTGTTTCATTCATTCATTCGTTTAGAGAAGGGGTCAGAAATTTTCTTTTTACAATTAAAGAGCCAAACAACATCAAAATTGAGATCAAGAGAGCAACAATGATCCAGCATAAAAAACCGCATTTGAGTAAGTGAAAATATACAAGTTAACATTATTAATAACTGACATGTTGATTAATAATACCTTAATTTTCTTCAGCTCAAACATTGTTGCATGTTCTTTCTCATAGAGTGGCGTGCAAAAGGTGTCATGATAAGTCGTAAAAAGAGCTCCCCTCACAGTTGTTTTAGTACACTGGCATAAATCTGTGCATGGTTTGAATTTGGATTCCTGACCTCTAGAAAGCGGACGGATGGACATGGATGGACATACGGACCGACTGACCAACCAACGGACAGATGGACGGACGGACGGACCGACCGACCGACCAACACATAGATAGAAGCATTTTTAAGGAGCCCTTGATTCACATAAAAACTTCTGCCTATCATTGTCTTCACATAACTGCTTATTATCACATCCCATCCATTCCTCCCAATATACATTAACAAGGAATTTATTTGAGCTACATTTAGTTTCATATTAAGCCACATTTCGTTGGCTGTAGAGCCGTAGGCTGTAAATTCCTGCTTGAAGCCGTTTCTTGGAAGGCCTCTAGGAACTACACTTGCTTCACCAGTTGAAGAAGGGAATCCCATGATCCAGAGGTGACAATTGAAGAATAAGAACCCTTTGATTATGTTTTAACGTCTCGGCTAAGAATAGATCCCACAGGAAGGCAACAGGCTGATTTGGATGGAGGTACTCTGGTTTCAGATACTCCTGAATCAAGCCATTTATGAATGGCCATAGTTCTATGTTACAGCATCTGCTTGGCATGCAGAAGGTCCCAGATTCAATCCTCAACATGTCCAGTTAAGAAGGCCAAGTAGGAGGTCATGTGAAAGACCTCTACCTGAGGCCCTGGCCAGTCAGTACCAGGGTGAGTTGACAAGACTGACCTTGATGGACTGGGGGTCTGATCGAGTATAAGGCAGTTTCTTGAGTTCAAGGGCTTTGCCAATCAAAACCATCACATTGGATGAGGCTCAGAAACCTACTGAACACCATGAATGCATGAAGCTGCCTTATACCGAATCAAACCCTTGGTCCATCCTGGCCAGTATTGTCTACTCAGATGTGGCTCTCATGCTTCTCAGTTGGAGGTCTTTCATATCATCTACTACCTGATAAGTGGCTTCTAGATCAAATAAAGCCCAAATTCTTTCTAGAAATGAAAATGACACAACTGAGGCTTTGGTCACATCATGAGGAGACAAGACTAACTGGAAAAGACAATAATGCTGGGACAAGTGGAAGGCAGTAGGAAAAGAGGAAGACCAATAGGAGATGGCTTGATTCCACAAAGGAAGCCATGGCCTCCAGTTTGCAAGATCTGAGCAAGTCTGTTCATGATAGGACATTTTGGACATCTTTCATTCATAGGGTCACCATAGGCAACTTGATGGCACATAACACCCTGCTAGATACTTAAAAAAAACCTGGAGATGATAGTGATTACACCTGGGACTTTATACATGCAGAGCAGATGCTCTACCACTGAGCTATGGCCCTTCCCCAGTAATTACTTGCTCAACATGGTCCTCCTGAGAAGTGTGGACAATATTCCTCTCATGGGGTATCCTTCAATGTCCATTACAAAATCCAAGCAGTAATGGCATAGGGCAAGGCAGGCAGAGTGCCCCTAGGAAAGGCCACCCTGCTTTGTACATGCCCAAGGCACTTGCTTTGTACATGCACAAGTGTTAGGGTGGGGTATGTGGGTGGGGGAGGGGTCAACAACATGCCATGCCTCAGGCATGGAGAACAGGTGAGTTTCCATTTTTTGCTGTGATCTCAGGGGAAAGAAAGAACCAGGAAATCTTTCACCTTGACACTGGACCGCAACCAAGATCCAGAAAGACCCTTAGGTGTTTGTCACCACACACAGATATAACCATAATATTGCAATTATATCCTACTTCTAAATGCTTTTCAGAAATGTTTCCATACCTTCCACCAAGCAGCTCTGAGCACTGCCTGTGGCTCTCCCTTCCTCCATTTTAGCTTCACAACATTGCTTCTTCTTTACATCATTACACTCTGTTTTTCTTCCCTGTAAGGACACAAAGTGGCTTATATTATTCTCCTCCTTTACATTTTATCCTCACAACAACCCTGTGAGGTGAGTTAGGCTGAGAGAATATGACTGGCCCAAGGTCACCCAGAGAGCCTCCATGGCAGAGTGGAAATTCAGACCTAGATATCCAAGATCCTGGTCTGACACTTGAGCCACTACATCATACTGGCTTTCTGCAAGGTAGGTGACTCTGAGACTGGCTCAAAGTCACTCGGGAAGCTTCCATGACTGAGAGCCAAACCACATGATATGAATTACATGTGAATGACACGAAAATGCACTTACATGTGTTCCAATGTTGTTTTCAACTACACACTCCAGGAATGCAGGACCTCCATTGAACCTGTGTCCACGGTGGCACGGGTTTTCTCTGCGTTCCTCCAAGACGCAGGAAGGATATCCCATCATGCATCTGCACTCTGCGCATAGACGTGAGAACCATCTACCTGCAGTTCTGAGAGCACGGTGGAGTGAACTGCAGATAGGAAGCGGAATATCCAGGTAAAAAGGACATTCTGCATTGTTGACTTACTGGTTGCGACCGTGAACACGCGCCGTCGTGGCCACACTGGAGCATAACATAAAGAATCCGTGCCTGGACCAGGACACGTGCTCATCGAGAGAATGCTGGACATGGGCATTTGGGGTAAGACAGGCGTCCTGACACTCACTCGGTCTCGTGTAATTCGTATCGTGTGGTTCGGCTCTGAGTGGAGATTTGAACTCAGGACTTTTGAGACCCAGGTGACCTTTTATCCTCTATGCTTACGGGATCTAAGTAAGAAGAATTTATTTATTTACATTGTTTATACCCTGAATGTCCCTCTCCAATGATTGGGTGTGTGTGTGTGGTGGTGGTGGGGGGGACATGCCATTTGAATGAAATTCAAGGTTCTATTGTCTATTAATACAGCAGTAAAATCAGGATGTCTACACAAAAGTCTGGGTTTCTGCACACTTGAAGGACACTACAGACATGCAGAAAATTATTAGTTGAGAATTAAAAAAAACTCTGACACTGGGACTTTCTATTATCGTATGCTCAGTTACCACCCAAAGCCAGGAATGGCAGGTGAAGAGAAGCATCAGTTGAAGGGGGACAGAAAAGGGAAGGAAAATTGGCCGGTTAGATTCTTTAACAGTATCTTGAAAAGGGAGATTAGGGCTGCAATTCTAAGGACACTTTCTTGGGAGTAAACCCCATTGAATAATATGGGGCTTACTTCCATGTAGACCTGCTTAGGATTGCTCCCTAGGACTTGGTGAAATGTACCCAAATTCTTCCTCTAGCCTAGGAGGCTGTAAGCTTTCAATAGCTCTGCCATTGAGATACCCCTCAAGGCCTCTTTCAGCTGCAAAGAAGGCAGAACCCCTAATAGCTTAAAGAATCACAGGGGTCAAAATTGAGTTGGCGAGTGTGTCATGAGGTTCTTATCCCCTGTCCCAACTTCCTCTTCTCAAACTTTCCATAGGCTTCTTGATCACCCAGTCCAAAGTCTCAGCAGCCAATGCATGAAGGTAATTGACAGCCATTGTGGTATAATGGTTAGAGTGTTGGAAGAGACCCGGGTTCAAATCTCCACTTGGTTATGGAAGCTGGCTGAGCGACCTTGGTCTGGTCACTCTCTCTCAGCCTCACTTACTTCACAGGATTGTGGTGAGGATGAAATGGAGAATAATGTAAGCCATTTTGTGTCTATGGTGGGGAGAAAGACAGATTTAATAATTGAAATAATTGAATAAAAAATATTTGCTCTGGAGCAGTAGACAAATATAGCTAAGGGCTAGGCGAGAACTCTGACACTTGGCACTCTCGTGCTATTTCATGATAGAGCAGGGATTTCCCAGTCGCTTAACCTTCTTCACCCAGTTTGCTACAAATGGCAAAACAATAGCATCGTTCTCCAGACTTGCTGTATAACCCGGAAATTCTTGAACAACGGGTTAGAGAATCCAGCTGGCTCCCTCACTCAGTCTCACCCTTACAGTCTCTTCCTTATTGCAGCCTCCATCCTACAACAACAACAACAACAACATTTGATTTATATACCACCCTTCAGGACAACTTAATGTCCATTCAGAGCGGTTTACAAAGTGTGTTATTATCCTCACAACCAGGGCTTTTTTTCAGCTGGAACGTGGTGGAACGGAGTTCCGGAACCTCTTGAAAACTGTCACATGGCTGGTGGCCCCACCCCCTGATCTCCAGACAGAGGGCAATCTAAACTCCCCTCTGTCTGGAGATCAGGGGGCGGGGCCACCAGCCCATGTGACCATTTTCTCCTAGGGCAACCCACTGAGTTCCACCACCTTTTTTCCCAGAAAAAAAGCCCAGCTCACAACAATCACCCTGTGAGGTGGGCGTGGCTGAGAAAGCTGTGACTGACCCAAGGCCACCCAGCTGGCTTCAAGAGGAGGAGAGGGGAATCAAACCTGGCTCTCCAGATTAGAGTCCTGCTGCTCTTAACCACTGCACCAAACAAGGCTTTCGTCCATGAAGGTCCTATGATCCCCACATAGCTATTTTGGTTGGATCCCCTCCTTCCTTTTTCACCAGCAGAAAAGCTAGTTGGATCCATCCCAGTTACTGGTACTGCTTCAAGAAAGCCACTTGGGATGTTGCCCTGGAGAGCCCCCCCCCCCAAAACCAGATGCCAAGACCTCCCCTTGGTGCTGCCTCCCAGCAATGGGATTCAGAGATCTGTTGTCTCTGTAGACGGAGGTTCCCTTTACTGCCCTGGTGAGGAAGAACAAGACATATAACAACAACAATGATCCTTTTCTCCTAGGCCATACCAGTTTCTTAATTATAAAAATATTATGGTGCTGCCAAGCGGCTAATAGATATTTCTTCCGTGGTTATTAATCTGCCACTCTGCCCCCTAGCTGCCCTTATAATCCCCTAGCATGTGCTGGTGACATCACCCGGCCATCAACTCCAAGTTCCTGTCCCCTGCAACTGTCATTAAGTGTTGCGAGCAAATGAAAAATGACTGGGAGACTTGGCGGCTCCCACCACTGACCTTGTGTATTATTAGAATGACCTCCCTTTGGTGTGACCACGGAAGGAGGGGGGAAACCCTCCTTGATATCATCACACAGGCGGAGACCGAAGCTGCTTGCCAGAAGTGGGGATGTTGGCAGGGGAGAGAAAGAGAGAGAGAGGCAAGAGTCGGGAATGAAGAGTAAACCTTAGGCAAAATCGCAGGGGCCCTAATGAACGCTTAATCGGAAGGGGAGTTCCTTGTGGGTAATTGAAAAAAGACAGCCGATGATATGGGGAGGCCTGAAATCTCACCCTATAGATTTCATTTGGAAACAAGAAGGCTAGGAATTTGGCTGGGGTGGGGGGGCGGTAGCATTGCCAGGCGCCAGGTGGGAGATGGAGTCCTGGAATGACAACAGATCTCCAGGCCATAGAGATCAGTTCCCTTGGATAAAATGGATGCCTTGGAAGGTGGACTCTATGGCATTCTTACTTTGCTGAGGCCCTCCCCAACTCCCACCCTCCTGAGGCTCCACCCCTAAAATCTCCAGGAATTTCTCAACCCAGAGCTGGCAACGGTGAAGTAGGTGCCGCATTAACGCTGGGACTTTCTATTATCGTTTATTATGATTAAGAATCCAAAACTTACTGTTTATTTCTCACTCATTCTGCCTGTTCAGGACTGTGCTCTCTGTTCAGTTGCTTGGAAATGTTGTGACTTAGGAGGCGATGCAGTGTGAGTGTATGTGTGTGTGTTACTTCTGGAGGTCAGTGTTCCTAAATGGGTGGCTACAGAGCTGCCATTTGTAGCCATCCCATACTGGAGCTTTCTTCACATATCCGACCAGTGGTCTGTGATAGCTCGAGCACAGATCTTGCCACACCATCTGAAGTTACTTTTGTCAGATATTCCCCGACCATGTCATTGTTTGCTGAACGGTCTTAAAAAATGTGACATCTGCGTTTCACAGCCGATGCCATTTGATTTCAATATTTGGTATTTGGTTGTGGATAGAAGTTTGGCCAGATTGGACAGCTGGCGTACAAAAATATTTCGTACTCGAAAGCGGACGCAATACCAGATTTGGTTCTTGCCCAAATCCACACCTCTCAAGAGACATCCACAAGCCTGAAGCACTCGGTTACCAAGTAAAATTTCAAGTGGGTGGGGAGGAACTTTCCAAACATTTTGCCTTTGACATTTGAATATCCCAATTGGATGAGCTGATAACATTTCAAATATTTCCATTCCCCCCCCACCCCCAGATTTTGCCAGCAGCTCTTAGTGTACACTGTCTGGGACCACCCAAAGAACTTTTGACCCAGGATGATGACTAGAAAGTTTTAAACTCACATTTGAGCCAAGGAGAAATGCTGTACCTGGTAGGTGGCTTGAACAGCCATGCTATTCTCTGAGCAGTCATCTTGTTAGAAACACAACTGTATGAACTGCTGGTAAGAAACAGCCCTTTGTTACCTGGGAGTTTTGGATGTGTGGGACTTCCTCAGAGACATTAGCTAGCCACTTCGAAATTAGATCTGATTCTGAAGTTTTCATTCCTGCTGATGCAACCCGCCAACCCACATTTCAATGTCGCTTTTCCTTTGTGCATATCGAATTTGCATTTCTTTGTATTTATACTGTATTCCCTTGTACCAATATTTTCCTATAAAATATGTACATTCTACCATTATTTCTATGTCTTGTGGTTTTCTTGGATTTTTTTTTACTTCTTTTTTTATTTGGATTAATTATACAGTAACAAATGGTTCTGCAGTGTCTGTTGCATATAATTTACAAAGTCTTGCCAAATTAAAACTACAGGAGAAAAGTAAAAGCCTTTTTTAAAATAGTTGCTAAATTCACATTCAAATAAAATGTCTTCACTTTGTCCACAAATGACCATTGTCTCTATGTTGATAAATGGTTATATGTGTGAGTGTGTTTTATGAACACACTTATCCAGGGCCTTTTTTCAGCTGGAACGCGGTGGAACAGAGTTCCAGAACCTCTTGGAAATGGTCACATGGCTGGTGGCCCCGCCCCCTGATCTCCAGACAGAGGGGAGTTTAGATCACCCTCTGTGCCACTGCGTGGAGGGCATTCTAAACTCCTGGAGATCAGGGGCTAGGGCCACTAGCCATGTAACCATTTCTGCTGAGGACGATTTAAACTTTTAAAAATTCCCCTCTTATTGCAGCTGACCCAAAGTGAGGTTATTGGTCCTGGGAGTGTGCATGCACTTTGCATGTGCACATGTGGTCCCAGGGGCACCACCTCCCACCAAGAGTTGCCCCCAGTGCTGGCAACCTCTTTTGCTAGAAAAAAACCCTGCACATATCTGTCTGTCTGTCTGTCTGTCTGTCTGTCTGTCTGTCTGTCTGTCTGTCTGTCTGTCTGTCTGTCTGTCTGTCTGTCTGTCTGTCTATCTATCTATCTATCTATCTATCTATCTATCTATCTATCTATCTGATTCATATATATAAAAAACTGTTGAATATGAATGCCCAATGCAAGCTGCTCAACGAGGACAACAGTGAAAAACAGATAACAAAAACCAGGGCCCTTTTCACACTGCTTACCTGCTCCCGGAACGTTGTAAAATATTGCACAAAAAAAGCAGAAGATAGCGTCTTCTTGCGAGAGTTTTGCGCGACATCGTGCAAAACTCCTGCAAGAAGATGGTATGTTCCGCGGTTTTTGCACAATATTTCGCAACGTTCCAGGAGCAGGTAAGCAGTGTGAAAAGGGCCTACGATCAAAACAATAAATACATACAAAAACAAAACAAAACATGGGACGTTCTCTCATCTCGAACTGAAACGCCTTCCTTTGGAGCAACTGAAAGAACCTCCAAATAAATTCAGTGGTTCCCCCAAGCCCAAGGTCTTAGCCTTTGTCCACTACACGGGGATGCTCTTCATCTCTGGACTCCCAGCAGGACCTCTTGTGCTGGTGACAGCCCAAGGATGACTGCATATCCAGATCACAGCTTGACTAACCCTCTGCTTTCATGTTTTCTGTGGATCCCAGGTAGAAACGTGCTGAATCCCTCCGAGGAATGTCATTCGTCTTATCAGTTTTGTTTTCCAGCATGCCCCCAAATTCCCATAGTGTCTCTCTCCCAAGTAAGGTGCTTCCAAATTCATTATGAGACTTTGCTTTCGCTTTAGGCAACATTCATCAGCAGCTCTACATGAATGTTTTTGCCTGTGATTTCACTCCCCCATATATGTAACACTTTGGGTGAAAAATAAAACCTTGCACATAGGCAAACAGGAGAGAGGGAGGGAGAGAATATCTCACAGCGCTGACTTCCCACTCACTCCCTCGGTTGGAAAATAGATCTGATACCCTCTGGCCAAAAAGGGGGCATTTTATTACAAGTTATGACAAGTTGCAGAGCGATGTGGAGAGAACTCAATAAGAAGCCATGGCAAGTGGAATCAAAAAGAACGCTCTTGATGCTTCTGAAGACAGAGCGAAGATGACTTCAAATGATAGGTGTTAGCGGAAACCTTGATATAATCAACGGGGGATTCAAAATATGGCATCTTCAGCAGAGAGTGGGGGAGAGAGAGAGAAAGAGCGAGCAGCTTGCCAGTTGGATATGGCTGTCCTCCACCCCCATGCTAATCAGCGCACAGAGGACGAGCATGCTTCAGCCGGAATGCCGTCTCCTCTTCATAAAGGAACGAGCCACGATTGCAGAAGAGCTCTACTGCAACTGCTGGTAAATCTCCACTCTGAAGAACCTGGAGGCTTCTGAGATAGCAGGGGTTTCTCCCTCCCATAGCCCAGCACCTCTGCTTTCAAAAAGATTGGCGGGGTGGGGCGGTGGGGGAACAAAGTATGTATTTGCATAGCGGCAGCCACTATGAGGCTCTAAGGAGACTTGTCTTTCTCTCTTGGGGATCTAAACTGTTCTTCCCAACTGTGCACAGCAAATGCCTCCACAGAGTAGGCCAGCACATCCTAGCAAAACAAAGGCAGCCCACCGGTCATATGTGATGGCGTTCCCCACTTTTTTTTTTTTTGCTGTCTCAAGTAAGTAGTGAAACCAGATGGTTGAATATTTGGAGGGCCACCACACTCACCTAGGGAGTGACGGGTTCGTCTTGGCGAGCTGCATGTTCTGCAGGGAAATCTGAATTTGTGCACAAACTAAGCAAGCTACAGTTGGGTGGAAAGCCTTGTCAAATTACAACTGACTTATGGCAACTCTGTAGGGTTTTCAAGGGAAGAGATGAACAGAGGTGGCTTGCTGACTCCATGTAGCTACCTTGGACTTGCTTGATGGTCTCCCATCCAAGTCCTAACCAGGGACAACCCTGCTTAGCTTCTGAGATCTGATCAGACTAGGCTAGCCTGGGCCATCCAGCTTAGGGCAAGATACAGTTTTTGGCTTCAGATTATGAGAGGCTTCAAAATACTAAAAATTACTTCTGCCATTTTGGAGTAATTCTCCTGGGCCGCTTGACAAACTTAAGGCTCAGCATGTCTTAATTTTGCTTTCTCTACAGGCCTGCCACAAGGTGACCCAATGTTGTTGAATATTTTGGAATTTTAAGAACTGGTAGTAGACACCACCACAAAATGGCTGCCACGGGGAAGGGGCAGGGACAATCATAAAATGGCTGCTGTTGGGGAGGAGACCAATCACGATTCACGAACTGACAGCCATAATGGGGGGAGGGACTAGGGTCAAATTAGAATGTTAGAAAGTTCCACAAAACGTTGCAAGATCCACGACCATGTGTCCTCCTATGATGGAAGCAGTTTTTTCTGAATGAGGGCTCCCTGCAGACTCAAAACTGATGCCTTCCGAGGTCTTATAAAGCACCTTCTGTTCTAATGAGGTGGAGCAAAGCCAGGACTGGCTCTTGGCTTTGGGGGAGAGATTCTTTGGGGAAGAAGCAAGCGGACACCAAGGTACCATCAGGCCCCATGTTGGTGTATTAAGGAATGCCTCTCACTCCATGTGGATTCAGATATCCCTATCCTGACTATGACATTTAAGTTACAGCTCTCACGTCTTCCTGTTTTTGTGGGATTTTACTGTTTTGATGCAGATGTTTTAAAATCACAGCTTTGCCCCTCTGCAAGGTCTCTGAGACATGGGTCAGACATGGTAGGCAGCCTTTCTAGAATGCGTGGGCTACCGAGTCACACACAACTTACGGAGACCCCGGCAACGGGCTTTCAAGGTAAGAGATGAGCAGAGGTCGTTTGCCATTGCCTTCCTCTGCAGTCTTCTTTGGTGGTCTCCCAACCAAGCACCAACCCTGCTTAGCTTCCAAGATCTGACAAGATGAGGAGATACCATGCTGTTCCATCATCCCCATTCCAGCATATCAGATGTCAGAATCCCATGGGATCTTTCAACATTCATGAAGCTGGCAGGAGGATCAGGTCTGTTGGGCAGTTTTTCCTGTGAAAGACTGAAACAGCTATGAAATAGACCAGGGAACAGTTTCACAAGAAAGCCTAGCTTTAGGCAGTTATGGTATGGATGAATCCGAAGCAGCGCTCTGTCCTAAACTTTGTTTTGAAAATGTAGGAAACATAAATGCACAGTTGCTGCCAGTGAAGCACACTGAAAGGAAATAAGCATCGCTGCTGAGCAGGGACAGAGTGGAATTCCCCTCCCTATGTACACATTTCAACAAACTCTTTGCCACATGGGGCGGGGGACGACGACTAAATGGCTGATTCCGCACACGTTGGATAATGCATTTTTAATGCACTTTAGCTATCGTTTAGAAGTGGATTTTTTGTTTCACACTCGAAAAATTCAGTTCCAAATGATCTCTAAAGAGGATTGGAAGTGCATTATCCAACGTGTGCGGAATCTAACAATAAAGGATGCCTTTAAAAGACAGATCAAGACAGGCAGCCGTATTAGTTTGTCTGTAGCAGAAGAAAAGAGCAAGAGTCCAGTAGCACCTACAAGGCTAACAAAATTTGTGGTAGGGTATGAGCTTTCGTGAGTCACAGAACACTTCTTCAGGATCTTCAGGATCTGAAGAAGTGAGCTGTGACTCACGAAAGCTCATACCCTACCACAAATTTTGTTAGCCTTGTAGGTGCTACTGGACTCTTGCTCTTTTCTACCTTTAAAAGACAGTCAGTAGAATGGAATGGTGAAATTTTGCCAGGTTCCACCACAGCATAGTCATGGGAACCTGCGCGTCTCTGAATATTCACTTCTCCTTAAGGTGATGGTTATCTGCACGCAAAGCCTTGTTCTGTTCTCATTAGAAGCATTCAGACAAACCACTTTAAGTGCTACAGCCCAGGAAAAGTTTCTGGCCCTCCAAAGGAGGCTATTATTTGCAGCAAGCAAACCTGCCTTTGAGGGATGCTCTTCAGGCCCCTGACGGGGTTGCATTTCATTCCGAGTTTCAGTCCCTCCGAAAGTGTGGGAGGAATGTTGGAGGAACAAACACGATGGGCTTCCTGGAGGAAGACAAAGGCTTTGGCTAGCAATATCAGCCCCAGACAATCGACCCTTTATCTGGCAAAGATAGAACGGCACCATACACATTCTTTAAGGGAGCCTAAAGGCATTCTTTTGACCAGCCGAGAATGCCTTTTCCAAGTCATGAACTTTTCTAACATGTTCTCCTAAATGAGTGGATTCAAACACTGCTCGGGCTGACGTTTGCAGAGGCTTATTCTTTTTCTCCACAATGCAATAACAAAAAGAATGATTCTTCTGAACCTCTTTTTAAGAAATTAGACTGTCCCGATGGGATATCAACTTGAACGACCCACAGGACATCGTTTTAACTCAGTTGATGGCGTTTGTCATGGATGTGTGTTTGCTGGTGAACCATAAAGGAAGAAGAGCAGGTTGGATTCCATCCAGTAATGATGAGGGGGTTATGCCAAGGTGGTTTGGAGTAGGGGAAGTGAAATTGATCACACCGCAGAAATGCAATTTACAAACTGATCTTAGGGTCAAACTGATTTTAGTGACAATTCTCACTACAAGAGGGTTTCGAATCCTGTGTCCAGAATCAACCCCTTCCCAGATCAGTGAAGTCACACAAACACAGGGCTTTTTTTCAGGGGGAACGCGAGGGAACGGAGTTCCAGAACCTCTTGAAAATGGTCACATGGCTGGTGGCCAGACAGAGGGGAGTTTAGATTGCTCTCCGCACCGCTGAGCGCCAAGCGGCGGAGGGCAATCTAAACTCCTCTCCGTCTGGAGATCAGGGGGCGGGGCCACCAGCCATGTGGCCATTTTCTCTGAGGGCAACCCACTGAGTTCCCCCACCTCTTTTCCCAGAAAAAAAGCCCTGCACAAACATATGACCTAGCCGAAGCCCAAGAGTGGCAGCTCTCCATCACAATATTTCAGTGTTCACCAGGGATGCAGTCTTAGGACCATTTTCACAAGAGAAAGCCTCCTCCAGTCACATGGGACTTCCTTCCAAATAGACCTGTGTAGAGTTACTCCTTAATACACCAGACACTGTTCAGTGAGCATGTTAAAGAAGACCCGTTAAAAAGGTTTACAGTGCGATCTTTAAAAGGAAAAAAAAACAACCTTACACTTTCCTGGGAGTAAGCCCAACTGAGTTCAATAGGATTCTGAATGAGTATATTTAGGACTGCTGTCAATTGCAGAGAATTAACCAGATGGTAGAAAGAAAAATACTTTGCCCCTTTATTAAAAGGTTTGGTAGAAGAATAAAGAGCCTGTGCTGGGTTTGATTACAAACCTCTTGCTTGAGGGTAAGCACCATTGAATCCGGAAGGGCCTCCTTCTGAGTACACAAGCACGCAAGATCCGACTATAAATTAAAGCTGATGCATTGCTAATGGGGTGAACCTTGGACTGAGGCCTGATTCTGTGCATGCTTACTTGGAAGGAAGAGCATCTGGGGTTGCATGGGAGTCCTGTGACTTCCTTCCAGGTAAGCATGTACAGGGTTGCAAAAAAATTCCAGATGTCTTGGTTCAGAGAGGTGCACTGGTTAAGGGATAGATGTACTCTCTGTAGTATATTGTAGTATACTTCTTGTTGCTGCAAGAATGCTCCTGCTGAATAGGTGTATGTTGTTTACTATGCCATATCAATCCGTTTATGCTTTGTTTCAGCATCCCTCCACCTCCCAGCTCTGTACTGGATTTCTGCTTGTTTTTTCACATTTTTGCCATCCTTCCCCTATTGTACTGTTTATTGAGTCTCTTGGTCATTAATGGTATTGACATACGCTGTGTAATCCGCCTGGAGTTTCAGAGAGAAAGTGGACTACAAAAAGCAAATACAAATCCTAATAAATAAATCTTTGTGTGATCCAGCCTTCTCCACACACAGGCTCAGCTGATCTAGGTTCCAGCTGCTAAGTTATGAAGTCCCCCTTCATTCTGACTTTTAAAGCAAACTTTCACAGGGCAGTAGAAAAGAGCAAGAGTCCAGTAGCACCTATAATACTAACAAAATTTGTGGTGGGGTATGAGCTTTCGTGTGTCACAGCACACTTCTTCACGTACATCTGAAGATACATCTGTGAAATGTGTGAACTTTCCTGAGTCATAGCTCACTTCTTCAGATACCAAGAGTCCGGTCGCACCTATAAAACTAATAAAATTTGTGGTAGGGTATGAGCTTTGGTGAGTCACAGCTCACTTCTTCAGATGTACCTTCAGATGTATCTGAAGAAGTGAGCTGTGACTCACCAAAGCTCATACATTTCACAGATGTATCTTCAGATGTATGTGAAGAAGCGAGCTGTGACTTATGAAAGCTCATACCCTACCGCAAATTTTGTTAGCCTTATATATGCTACTGGACACTTGGTATCTGAAGAAGTGAGCTATGACTCAAGAAAGTTCATCCATTTCACAGATGTATCTTCAGATGTACAGGAAGAAGTGAGCTGTGTGACACACAAAAGCTCATACCCTACAGCAAATTTTATTAGCCTTATATATGCTGTTGGACTCTAGCTCTTTTCTACTGCTACAGACAGACTAACACGGAAACCCATCTTGATCTGTTTCATAGGACAGGGCCATTTGGCAATGGAGGAGAAGGAGCGGGGCTACTTTTAGGAAGGAGAAAGGGACTCAACTGCACGCCCAGTCTGTCTGACTGTAAACAATCTTCTCTTTTTGCAAGCGAGCTGAATGGGCCGTCGGGCAGATGGTAATCTTAAAAAGAGACAAGGAGAAGCCAGGAAGGAAGGAAGGAAGGGCGCCGTCGGATGGGCGGCAGGGAGCGCAGCCCTTTGTGGGCTCCCCTTCCTCGGCTCAGTTTTTGCCTGGTCTCTCCTCCAAGTGGAAGAAACGCGACACCTGCATTATTAAACAGCCAGGCAGTTGACTTCTCTCGGAATTTATCACCTGAGCGCTTTCTCTGAAAGGCGAGAAAGTGAAAGGGGAGAGGGAAGATAGGCTGGGAGAAGAGCCCTCTTGGGAAACTCATCTGAACCCACGGACCGAGAATGCGCCCTGGCGGAGCGCTGACGGATCGATGCTCCCCGGGAAGTCCTCAATTCAGGCGACCTCCCTCTGGTTAGCGACTACTTCATCTTTGTGGAGGAGGAGGCAGGAGATTTTGCTTTAAAGGCTTGGGCGGCGACCTTGAGCGCCCTTTCCCGGGAGTAAAGCCCCCGGAATCCCTAGGACTTGTTTGTAAGACGGCACGCTTAGTAGAGGGCCGCAAAAGCGCTATCCAAATTCAACCGGAGGCGTGCTAAAGAACACAAAACTCAAGCCCGACTCATTCGGTGGGTTCTTGGATCTCACCTTCAGTTTCTGAACCCAGTTCTTCTGCACTGGATGCACTTAAAGGGAGGGGGGCATATCATCTTCAAATAAAAAGACCACGGTCCAGTTAAAGTGGAAATCTCATTGCTTCCCATGGGAAAGATGTCAGCCCTTTCCACATTCTCCCACTGAAGCCATTCCAGGCTGTTCGTAACTCCGGCTGTATAAAAATGCCTTCCAGCCCCCGCCCCCCTTACAATACCTGGCCAGGTAGGAATCCCGAAAACTGGCCACACACCACATTTAAGCGTTTCTCTGCAGTTTTAGGGCGATTTAACGCATAGCCCGAAGGCTCTTTCCCAATGTTCTTTTCTTTTATTTTTAATTGCCAGCAAAGGAGGAAATAATTCATTAATTTAATATATGCAGAGTGTCTCCCCTGCTCAAAGCTTCTTCTTTCTAATTGCCAAGGAAAGAGGTGTCTCTCAATGTCTCCTCCATACGGAAGAACCCAATCTCCAAGGGGAGCAGACTGAAATTTTTATGGAAATCCATGAGCCACCCTTCCACACTGAACCATCATTTCCGCATAGGCCCAAGATTTTTGTTTGTACGATCGCGGCCCAACAGTTCTCCAAAAAGCCCGCCCTCCTCCCCCCTCCCGCCTATATGAGAATTAAACAGCAAAAGAACGCATCAAAACTGGCGGAGATTGGGAAGAGAACTCAAAAGCCCGAAACTTTACATTGCCCCAAACTGTTACGCACAAGAAAGTACTCTGATCCGCACCGGAGTGTGTGTGCTGGGCACCTTAGCATTTCAGGATCGAGTAAGGGAAAGGAAGTTTTATGTATTAATAATAACGAATTAAATTTACCAAACTTACTAGGCTCAGAAAGGCCGAGGGAATCATTTCTTTTTAAAATTTCATTTATGCTCTGTCTTTCTCTCCAGTGGAGACCCAAAGAGGCTTTACATCATTTTCCTCTCCTCTATTTTATCCTCACAACCCTGTAAGGTAGGCGAGATTTGCGTCTGTGCAGAGTCACTTGGGTTGCTTCTGAAGGGAGGAAACTTAAAAATGTTTACTCAGAAGTCACCCAAATCCAAACCCTGGTATGAACACTCAAGATGTCTATCATCCATGGGAGACAAATCAACAGGGCAAGTTGTAAGACCCCTGGCTAGGGACAGAGTCCGTTTGCTGTAGCGCTTAAGAGCGGCAGGACTCTAATCTGGAGAGCCAGGTTTGATTCCCCTCTCCTCCGCTTGAAGCCAGCTGGGTGACCTTGGGTTAGTCACGGCTTTCTCAGCTTCACCCTCCTCACAGGGTGATTGTTGCGAAGATAATAGCAACAGATGTATTGTAGCAACAGATAATAGCAACAGACTTTGCAAAACCGTTCTGAGTAGGTTAAGTTGTCCTGAAGGGCGGTATATAAATTGAATGTTATTATATCTGTGTTTTGTCTATTCTGGGGTGTTCCATTTTTAAATTGGTATTTATATTCCATTTCCCTTCCCAATGGGGACCGAAAGCAGCTTAAATCATCATCCTGCCCTGCTCTATTTTATCCTTACACCAACCCTCTGAAAATAGGTCAGGCTGAGAGAGACTGACTTGTCCCAATGGAACTGGGAACCTGGCCCAAGGGAATTCGAACCCGCATCTCCCAGATCCAAGCGTCACGCTCTAACCAATGCACCAGACATTTCCTCCTCCTGGAACAAAAAAAAATCGGTTTAGACTTTGACAGCCTGAGGGGGAAGCTCTTCCCCCCGCCCTCTCCCCAAATCCTGCTGCCTGGCCCACTCAGGGGTGTCATAAAGCGAGCGAGAGATACTCTTGTCCCCAGCTGACCCTCCATTAACACTCGCTATCAGTTTCTGTTCGCTGTCCTGTCTACATATTCTACAGGCATCGCCATGTAACGACGACGAGCCGTCCTCCCCTCCGCCTCCACTAAATGGGTGGACGATGACCTAAAAACCTCGCCCCCTCCCTTGCCGGCTCCACCGGCCTCCTGACCAGCCCAGTCCGGCTTTTGTCTCGCAGGTGTCTCTGGTTTTCCCCTCTCCCGTCTCTGTTTACTATAGTTTTTCTCCTTCTTTCTACATTCCGACCCTCCCTTCCCTTTCAATTCCCATTTAATCCCCCAAGGAGAAACGCGACGGATATTAATTAACAAAATCCCGCAGCGATAACTTTCCTCACCCCCTTTCTCTACCCCCCCCCCCAAGGATGCAGATTTGGGAATCTTTTCGGTATTGTCTCTCTAATTGGGGATGAAGAGGGAGGGAGGAGGGGAGGTGTAAGAGAAACAGCTGACCTGTTGGGGGGGACAGGCGCAGGTTGGGAGGGGGGGTGACATTTGATTGTAAGCCTCCCTTTGAAAAAAGAAGAAAAGGAGAGGACCGGTCCTAGGCAGGCCGGGACCAAGAGAGCAAGAGGGTTGCTAAGAAACAGGGATGCTGGCGAAGTTCTATCAGGAGCCCTCCCCTGACCTTATGCAAATGGGGGTTGCCAATTCTTTGTCGGGAGGTGAAGTTTCCACCCACCATGTCACCCATACCTGGCACCCAGCCTTTTATTCAAATGTCCTCACACACACTCAACACTGAAGGATGTGACAGCGCATGACATATTTAAGGCGCACGAGGAGGGGGGGAAAGGGGGGGGAGGTAAGTTGAAATTAGACTCCGGAGAAGGAAAAGTAGATTTCAGTGTCAGCTTTTCTCCTGGGCTTGGAAAGCTAGTGCGCGCTCTCTCTCTTCCCCCCTTTCCCTCTTCATTCACGGCAAGAGGCGATCAAGCTAAATCCTGGGTCTTGGAAGGTCTCTAGCGCATGGCCCGCGCCCAATAGTCGGCCAATAGCCCCTGCCAAAGCGAAAGGTCGCGGCGCTAGAACGCCCGCTTTGTAAGCCCAGAAGCCCAACGGCGCTTCTTCGCTGCGTGTGGAAGCGCAGCGACACTAGGAAAAGGCACGTTCAGGGTTATTCTTCCAACCTAAGAAGAGGCCGCCAAAAGAACACCGTTTATAAACATGGCTGTCAAGATCTCTGACAGAGTAGAGAGGCGGCTTTCCTTGTTTCCTTCGAATATTTTTAATCTTAAGTGAACTGAGGAAGGCAGTTGCCCAGAAAGCCCCTTTCTGGGGTCGCCATGCCAGTTATGACTTGACGACACTTTACACTTACACACGAAATCCTGAATGGGTGGATCTGCTTTCCTCTGGATTAACTGACACGGTTTGGTTAAATTATTAGTGGGGTGGTAACACTGAGTCTGGCTGAGATTACAAGTGGAGGCTGCCATTTAAAAAAATCCCTGTATGAAGAAAGCGGTATCTCACGGACAAGACTAGAGTCGATCCTGTCTCCTGCCATGCTTGTTTTCTACATCTAAGTCTATTTGGGTTTTGTATTCGGCCATGGGAATCTGCATTGCTGGTTGCACAGCTCGCACACGTTTTCCACCTCACCGAGGACTAGACTCTTGTGTATTGCCCGATCCTCACTTTTAGACAACACTTTTAGAGAGTACACAGCTCTTAGCATGTATTATCTCTGTAATCGGTACAACTTCCCTGCCAGGCGAATCAGTTTGCATGGGCTCAGGGGGGCAGAGGCCCAAAGCCGGGTACTGACAGCGACTGAATAAGAAGCCACACCTTCTTTGATACCCCAATATCAAGCACCTTTAATAGGATGTAATCCAATGCATTCCTTCCTTCCAGAGAAGTTTGCTGCACTCCGGGTGAAACTCTGGACTTCGTGTATGTGTGTGAAAGTCCTTTTTTCTATTTAGTACATTTTTGTCCTGGTCTTCCTCCAAAGAGCACAGCACAGTCCCTTCCCCCTCCATTTTATCATCACAACAGCCCTATGGAGTAGGTGCGGCTAAGAGACAGTCACTGGTCCACATTTTGGGGGGTGGGGGGAGTTTAATTCGTAGAAATGAGCAGTTGAAGTTCTTCAATTAAACACCACCCCCCGATCATCGCTTAATGCCAAACTGATATTAAAGGAATAGGCACGGAAACCAGTTTAAACAGTGGCATCTCTAGCAGCGAGTGCTATTAACAGATACACTGCCTCCGAACACGGAGGCTCTATTAATCTATGACTCATCTAGGCTCCAAGAATTTGCCTTAGCTTCTTTTTAAAAGTGCCTGATACTGAAGAAGTTTGTTTACCAGGTGCTCACCTTATCCCAAGAGCCTCCCAGACCGGAGCACTAATTTGGGAGTGTTTGCTCCGAAATTCTCAACTAGTCTGCACAGCATTTGAGGAAAAGTCGAGGTTGCTAATTACTTTCCACTCTATTCATACAAGAGGGGACATGGCGCTTAGGCAGGTTTGAATAGGGGGATATACCGAGATTAATATAAAAATGATTTTTTTTTAAACCGGAGGGGGATAATTAGTGACTCATTAGTGCTAATGAACTGGGGAGAAGGTTTGTTGAGTGTGTTTTGTTCTGTTTTATTGTTTTATTTCCGATTTACTCCACGGATACTGCGGTTCCAGGAGCCTAGGCCTCACTTACTTCTAAGGACACCGCTGAGTAAAGGTTTGGACGAACCTGCTTTTTTAAAAAATCTACGAGTATATTTTGTACTTCTAGGCCAGAGATGTGAATGTAAATTTCAGCTGCGGCCTGCGTTTGAATGGCTTATGTTTTGCCGACGTGGTTTTTAATTTTAAGCCAAGGGAAGTAGGAGTCTGAAAAGAGGGCATAGAAATATTCTACAAAAAGAAAGAAAAAAGAAGGACGCTAGCTATAGTCCTAGGAAAGAACGAATTCCCTTTCTTTCCTAATAGTAAAGAATCCAATAGCACCTTTAAGAATAACCAACTTAATTGTACTATAACCTTTCGAGAATCACAGCTCTCTTCGTCAGATGCATCGAGAGCTGTGGTTCCTGAAAGCTTATGCTACAATAAAGTTGGTTAGTCTTAAAGGTGCTACTGGAGTCTTTACTATTTTGCAGCTACAGACTAACACGGCTAACTGGATCCTTTCTTTCCTGACACTACAATGTGCCTGTGTTATGCAACGGAAGTAAAGAGCTTCAGTTACACTGGAAACAAACAGTATCCTTTGTAGAAGGCCTTTTTCACCTATAGAACTCACTGCCACAAGATGTAGAGAGAACAACTGGTTTAGGGAGTTTCAGAAAGGGACTAGCTTCTAAGAATAGAGCTTTCGTGTTCAGTCTGACGAAAAGAGCTGTGGCTATCGAAAGCTTATGCTACAATAAAGTTGGTTAGTCTTAAAGGTGCTACTGGACTCTTTGCTACTTAGAAAAAAGAAGGTACTGAGTATCAGAGGTCTGTAAATGATTATAGGGCTTCCCAGTTCAGTACAAGTTAAACCCTGGGATATTTGAGGCTGCTGCCAAGGAACAGAAAAAAGTCCAGGACCTTTTGGTGAGACTTCAGGGGCACCTGCGAGTCTCACCACCGCTGCAAACAGAGCACCTGTTTATTCATTTACTTCATTTATATTCTGCCTTTCTCCCCAACGGGGACCTAAAGCATTGTTCTCCTGTCTTCCGTTGTATTTTCACAACAGCCCTGCAAAGCAGGCCTGGTGGTGAGTGACTGAGCCAGGCCAATTTGGTACCACAGCAGAGATCTGAAGGCGGCCAGCTAGCCGCTACAGCCCTCTGTTCTTTATGGAGCCTGAGAACCGCTATTAACCAGGACGGCTCGGCGAAGCCTCCATCTGCAGGGGCAGTCTAGCTCAAATCCTGAGAACCTGTAAAGCAACCTGAAAAGGGTCTTGCCTTCGTGGAGTGCTTGGGGGATTCTGGATAACGTCTGGCCAGACTGGATGGGGCCAGCAGCAGCTCTGTGCTGGGGACCCCTCCCCAAAGACACACCAGCGTCCCCCCCGTTGGGCTGATGTAAGAGCCCCAGAGATCTTGTCTGGCTAGTTACGGGGCTTGACCTCCGGAGCTCGGTTCAGCTCCATCCTCCGGGCCGGGCAATGCAGTGAAGCTCCCAAGGGACCCAGTCGTCCAGCCCAGACCATTCTGGGGAGATCGAAGCGTCGCTGGCGGCCTCCGCGTTCATATTCCATCAATATTTACCGGCCGCGATTGAATTTCCCAGGACAAAGTGCGTACCAACCTGGCGCCCGGCTGATACGAAATATGAATAGCCAGGGGAGCGGCTTTATTTTTAAACAAAGCTACGTCTCGCTGCTCTCGGGTGGCCTCCCTCTCCCCCCACCCCCAGCTGGCCTGGAGTTTCCTGCTAGCGACACTTCTGAAGCCTGCCCCGAAAAGGTGGGTCGGGGCAGAGAAAGTTTGCCACATTCACAAGTCCTGTTGGCTGCGCATATTTAATATTTGTCCAAGCCAAAAGCGATTCTCCACCTCTGGAGCGGCCGTTGGCAAGGGAAAGGAAGCCTGGAGTTCTCGGGGTACCAGGTGCAAAAGGTGCACGTGTCAGAATGGCACGTGTGTAAACTATGGCCTGTGTCAAAAGTCCTTCCAAGGCTGGTTCGCAGGATCCTCTCCTCTTCATTTCTCTACACGCGATTGTTCTGCCTTCCCTGTGAAAAGATGAGTGCATTCCGGGGGCGCGAAAATGTCCTATCGCTTTCGAGTTCCCTGATCATAAGTGCAAAGCCCTCAACAAAGGAACCAGCCCAGGAGCACACGCGTACCCCAAATGTCCGAAGGCGAGCACACTAACCCGCACGTCGTTTCCACACGTGCACAGAGAAGTGGGGCTACTGGGTTCCCAGCAAGACATAAACGCGGGTTCTATTTCTTACTTCCCCCTTTCAGTGCAAATGAAAGAGGGGTGGAAGTAAACCCTTAAAACCAATTTAACTACAGGTATGAAAAGCTGGCTTTCTATTTTAGCGAGACTAAGCCAGAACTGAGGCTGCGCTATGAACAAGTCGTTTTGAACTTCTGTGCACCTGGACTTAGGTAACCAGACCTCAGTTTCCCGCCTGCAGTACGGAGATGTTAGTGTCGTCTACCTTACAGGCTCGATGTGAGGTTCCGAACAAGAAAATATACGGAGAAAACAAGTACCTAAATGCTCTTATCTTTGAGCTTCGGACAAAAATCCACCAATTTAGACATAAATACAGCACATTTATTTTTTTAAAAAAATTGGGCGCAGAGCAGAAAATTCTAATATATTTAAATCGTGGAACAGCTTATGCTAGACCACCGAGTGTTATTTCAGCTGTGGTGTGGTGTAGTGGTTACAGCGCTGGATTACAGGAAGACCCAGGTTGTATTCCCTCACTCTGCCACGGAAGCTTGCTGGGGGCGACCTTGGGCCAGTCACACACTCTCAGCCAAGCCTACCTCACAGGGTTGTTGTGAAGATAAAATAGAGGAGAGGAGAGTGAAGTAAGCAGCTTTGAGTCACAGTATATAGTATATAAATGAAGTGTACAGTTCCCTGGAAGGTAGGCATTTGTGCCCCTCTTCCCGCACCTCATGACTCCCAAACTTTGGGGCCCAAGACAATTCTTTCTAGTCTCCCTGAATCCAGTAGAATAATTTGGCAAGCATCGCTCCCCCTGAAAGCGAAGTTTCAGGTCGAACTTGTGCCCCCCCCCACTAGAAACCCTTTACTTACTGAGTTCAGTGGCATTTACTCTTAAGGAAACGTGTACAGGTTTGCAACCAGTCGAAGTCAATGAGGGACTTGGAGTTTCTGGACGAAAGAGGAGGATTAGGCGATGCTCGCCGAAGGGGGCTGAATTCCTCCCTCTGTTTCCCTCTTTCTGCCTTTCTTTCTCCTTGCGTGGCTCTGGAGAGAGAGGGAAATATACGACTTTAATAAACCTGTAATTCGCCTTGCGTCCCACCGAGAAAGGCGGACGATAAACGAAGGAAATAAATCAAATTATAAACTGCCCTGTGTTCTGGGCGAGGGATAAGCTACTTTTCTTGTGTTTTAAAAAAATCATTTGATGGGAAGTATCATTTCAAGTTTTCAAAACTTTGGTGTATCTGCCCCCTCCGGGAATGAGAATACCCTACAATGTATTAAGGTGTATCTCGGTTTGCCTATAAGCACAGCCTTTGAAGATCTTAAACATTTTATACGTGTGAGGTTTATATAAAAAACACACACACCCTCCCAACCGCTCCAAACATTTCTAATAATCTTGTGTACCTTTTAAGACTCGGTGTGTTCTATAGGATTTGATCATGAAAAGATTAGGAGAGATCAAATAATAGGGAGAGAAGAAAGCTCCTCTTTCTCCCATCCCTTAACACGGATTTCAAGGGGTCGGTGTTTTATCTGAACAGCGCTGCGTTCATTGTGCTATCCTGTCCGGCTTGCACAAATTTGCAAAATGAAAACACGAAGGCTGCGTTGCCTGTATGTTGCGGACCGTAGGCGAAAGAGGAAATTATAGTTTCTGATGAATGGATTAGCTTAGTCTCTCTCTCTCTGTGAATAAGATGTGAGTTCCTAAGCGAGTTCGCCATTACTTTAATGATCAAAAGAGCCCTGCTTTCAATAGATAGTATCATAAAGGAGAAAGAGCCAGAATCGGTACCTTTACACTGAAGAAAAAGACGGGAAAATAACTAACCACTCCAGGAGTACGGGATGTCCTTTTTTACACCCAGAATTTGGGAACCTCAGTCCAGCCCAACGTTAAAGCTTTTTGGGGTCGTTTTGATTTCTTGGGAGGGGGGGGGATTTATAACTATCGGCTCAGTAGAAATCAGGTTGCGCGCTGGGTGGATCGAGACCATCGAAGGAGGGGTGTTCTATTTTTTCCCCCAGCACCATAGGCCAAAAAGGGGGAAAATGTCTGGATATTAAGGATGTATTCCTAAGGAAAATTTCCGGATAGAAAGCCCCATTGAAGATAATGAGACTTACTTCCGAGTAGACCGGCTTGAGAGTGTTCTCCGGTTGTATTTGCAGGTTAATTTGTGTTTATAATTCGGGCTGAGGCGCTTGCCTTGGAAATTTCTAACTCGTTTAAAGACTGACGTGGGTGGAGGAAAGAGTTCTTTCAGGGAGTCGTTGCCTCTCTAACTACCCAGCTTTACTACCCATCCCCAACTACCGAACTAGAAGTGAAGGCTGCCTATTCCTACACTCCGGTCTTATATATGTTTCTCAAAGGAAAATCCCTACTGATCGCAAAATTCAAAATAAACAGTGTAGCTGTTTTCTCTTTGAAATCCATATGATAAACCCAACCTGTGAAAGGCGCGGTCCGTTTGCAATTACTTCGGGTTTAATGGGCTCAGGACGTGGCAATTATTCCAAAAAGAAGCCGGAAAACGTGAGCTTTGAAATGGGGATGGCTTGCTTGAAGACAGCGCTGAAACCGCAGTTACTTAGGTGTAAATTCTGGTTTTCGAGCTAGAGTCTCCTTTTTAACCAAAAGGGGTTGACAGCGCTCTCCAAGCTGCAGCGGACTCGCATCCTTTCCCTTCCTGAAGCGAATTGGCCCAGTACAATAAAGACTGTAAGCAGCTCGGGCTCTGTAATTGATTAATATTAATAATTGTTATTAATATTAATTAATTATTATTAATAATAATAATCGTAACATCATTTGGGTGGGTGGACTAGCTACCCCACATCGAATGCAAGAGCAGACAGGCCCTTCTAAAAAACCAGGGTAAAATAAGATATGGACAGATTTAGAAAAGGGGGTGAAATTATATCGGTTCCCGGCCAGTACTGTATCCAGATATGAACCCTTTCATGATTTGGGCTGAACTAATTTTCGGAATGTTGTTTCAGCAGCTCTGCTCGAGGGGGGTGCCAAAGCACCCACAAAATTATTCGGAAAGTGTAGAATTTCAAAAGCCATTTTCGGGGGTGTGGGAGAAGCATCGAAACCAAACTCGGAGGTATGAAACCCTTTGGGTCACTCTGGAGATAAGATCACCGATATTTCACTCATTTTTTTCTGAAGGAGTTCCGGACAGCGAACTTGATTCCTTTTGAAGCATACAACGACCCTGCGAGGTAGGCTGAGCTGACTGGCGCAGGGTTCTAATCCACCCCTCCCTGACCCCTATCAGCTGTCCCTGCTGTTCTGGCAGGTGAAAGATCAGGATATAGAGTCCAGAAAATTTTGCATCGAAGGTTCCTTCACGCCTGAAAACTTTTACCTGGAGGTGATTGTTGATTCCCGGGAAGGGTAACTTTTGAGGAAACTTGTTAGAATTACAGACTGAAGCGTCTCAGGTGCATAGCCGTGTTGGTCTACAGTAGAAGGGCAAGAGTCTGTCCAGTAGCGCTTGCAAAACCAAGAAGATATAAACTTCAGAGAGGGGTATAAACTTCAGAGAGTCAAAGACCTTGTTACTGTATGGAAATGTCTTTGATACTGATTGTACTAATCTGACACTATGTAATCCGCCTTGTCTCCCAATGAGAAAGGCGGACTATAAATGACATAAAATGAATGAATGAATGAATGAATGAATGAATGAATGAATGAATGAATGAATGAATTCATCAAGCATCTAACCAAGGGAGCTTTGACTCTGGAAAGCTTATTCCCTGGAAATCTTTAAGATGCTGCACTCGTGTCTTGCCCAGGCTGAAGCGTCTTCATTCTTTGTTTCAGTAAAAATTCTCTTCCCCTACTTTTCAACCCCCAGCCAGATAAGAATTTCGGGGGATTTTAAAGCCCGAGAACCAGTGTCCGGTTGGCCCCTGCCATTTCGGCCTTAGGCGAGAACTTGCTAGTTCATTCTCTTCCAGTTGACACCTTCCTGTGAATCTAGGTATTTCCAGAGGAGTCCGAAGTTGTTTGCAGCAGTACTGGTCCAAATCTTAAAACAAACTGCAACCCAGGTAATTAGGACCAACCAAAATAACACAAAAAAGCGTGGAAGCTTTCGAGTTCAACAGAACTCTTCTTCAGGATGAATGTTACAAAATAAAACAAACAAATAAAATAAAACCAGGCGAGGGGAGGTCATGCTTCAGGCTACAGTCCAGTCAATCTTAACCCTCCCCCCCATCCCTAATATGAGGATAATAATCTTGGCCTACTTTACAGGATTGTTTTAAGGATTTCTGAGATCATGGGCCCGAAGTGTTTCCTGCGGGATATATAAATATTAGTGATGGTGGAAACAAAAGTTCTTAGAAGGAAACAAAATAGAAAAGGTAACTATTTCTATGGAATCTGTGATTTTAGTATATACAGATTGTCCTCCTACCCAACAGACTTCTCCTGGTTAGAAGAAGCTAACAGGTTTGGAAAGTTCAGGTGAACAGCTATTTCACCCTCATGGCACTGGGACTTCCAGTTACGCCAGTCCAGGTACCAACATTACACCAGAAAGTTAGAGGGAGTTACTTGTGTAAAGAGGAGGCCAGCTAACTGTGAGATTCACCAGTCCCTGGTTTCTTTCTCCCCCAAAGGGCAGCAAAGCTTTCCTTCCAACCACTATAAACGGCCTGAATCGTACAACACGATCCAGCCACGGTTAAGCACTTGGTAGTCCGGTTGAATGCAACGGGAGCGGTGAGTTTGGCTGGATAGTGTTCTTTCGTTGGCCCTTTCGTTCATTCGTTCCTTCTCTCTCGCGCTCCCCGTCTGAGAAATGAATTTGCGCCTGTAATATGAGGGCAATAAAGCCGTACAAAGCGCCTTGGCGACATTATGTGCGCGACAGTCTCTGAAGGCTAGAAAAACCCTCCTTTGCGACTTCTTTTTTTCAGGTGCAGTCGAAGAGCCCCTCAATTTCTCCCGCTCCTTCCCAATCAATCCGACAGAGACTGCGCAAGGCGCTTGCAAAAGGGTTAAAGCGCAATCGACCCAAACTGGCTAAATATTGGTAAATGTCCGAACTCTGTCCCGCCAAGGAGAATATTTACCCAAGCCCGACTCTATCCTCGGTGAACTTTTATCTCATGTTTGTGACTTCATAACCCCCTTCCCCCCTTTTATTGTGTTCGCCGGAGGGGGAAAAATGGGATAGCTTTATCACTTTCTCTTTTCAAAAGACTTTCGCTTTCAAAAGAACGTTTCCACTCTACCTAGGGAAGAAAGAGAGAAAGACAGAGAGGCGCGCACAGAACCAGTGCTCCCCCCACCCCTTTGTAAGTGTTAAATAACTTTCCCAGCGTGTATTAAAGGAAGATTGTATTTTATCAACAGCTGGCTGGGGCTGCCATCTGATCCTCTCTGTTTGGTCTTCTGGTATCATATTTATTTAACCTACCGGGGGACCGCGATCGGGGGCACTTTCCCCTGCTGGCAAGAGCAGGCACATTACACACTACCCCAGGTATCCTGATTGATTGTTCCCACCCCAAAGTCTTTGGTTCGTAATTTAACTCAGCGGCAGGTCTCCGAGGCGCGTGTGCGCGCGCGCTTAAGCGGGGGCGATCGGAAAATACAAGGGGAGCGTAAAGGAAGGTGGAATGAGAGTGCGAGAGGAGGCGAGGGAAAGTGGTCTGGCCGGGGTTGTATATCCACTGATCTTTTCCTCATAGTCCTGTATTCCCCCTGGTCCTTAAGGTCCGGCCAAGGTTGCAGATCATTGTATTTCCCCCCGCCTTTAAGAATCCCGTCTCCGTCTCCCTCGCTGTCTTTGAGCGCACAGGGGACTCTCAGTTTTCTGGTTTCTGGGCCGGGCTTTGTCCAGATATAAACCGATTTCTTGGATCTTTGGAAGAAGCTGGAGGAGGGGTAGAATAGAGGAGACCTCGAGGAGGCAAGAAAGAATCCAAGATCGATCCCGGTTCTAGCTACTACGTGACCCATCGGGTTAAAGACCAAACTCCCGTCGAGGCTGCTATTTTTAAAAGACGAACCCTGCAGCACCTGGCTGAGAAGTCCGTCCTGTCCACGACTTGTTCCTAACACTGGGCCGGCCAGAAGCCTCTCACAACGCAGTAAGGGGTCCAGGAAGGCAAGAGCCCTCCTCAGCTGTTTGCTCCCCAACTCTAGAGCTACACTGCCTCTGGACATGGAGGCTTCATTGTAGCTGTCTTGGCACAAAGACGGGGCCCCAGCCTCCGACTCCCCCTTTTACAGCCAGATGTCACCGTTGCATCTTGTGGCAGGGAGTTCCACAGGTTCGTTCATAGACTTCACCACTACGTTGTATTGGATTCCCACTAATGCTATGTCTTTGTGAACCTGTATCTATTTGCCCTATGGCATTGTTTATGGAAATGTTCTTAATATTGACGGTACTAATTCCACACTGTGTAATCCGCCTTGAGTCTCAGTGAGAAAGGAGGACTATAAAGGAAGGAAGGAAGGCGGGAAGGAAATGAATGAATGAATGAATGAATGAATATGCCCCCTCCCATCACAGGCACCCCCCTCCCTATTAGGAGAGAAAAGGGGAAAAGTGTTCTCTCTATCCACTTTCAAGTTACGTTTTATAAATATCTATAATCTCCCCCGACTCACTCCACACACAGTTTTTCCTCTAAACCGAGCCTTCCTAGGCGGTCGTTTTTAAATTTTTTATTTATTTTTTTGCTTTTTCCTGCATTTCTTCCGCCTCTAGTATACCAGTGGAGATATGGGGGAGGGTGGGAGAACCGCGACTTTTCTCCCCTATTGCGCCCCTCGACGAGTTCAAAGTTACATAGGAACCCCTTTGCTTTGCTGGATTTCACTGCGCGTCTAGAGGCATTTGCAAACGAGGGTTTTTTTTTAAAAAAGAGGCAGCATTACAGGTTCGGATAGGGCTCGGCGAAAGAACTGCTATGGCACCTGGTGGGACGCGTATTTAAATCTTCCTTCTCTCTTGAAGTTCGATTATGATTTTTTTTTTTGTAAAAAAGCAGGATGTATATATAAGGCTAAAACCCGAGGAGTTCTGTGTACCACTAAAGATTGCCTGCTTCTCATACGGAAGGTCCCAGGTTCAATCCCCGCTGTCTCCAGTTAAAGAGACCAGGCAGTAGGTGATGTGAAAGGCCTCTGCCGGAGACTTTGGAGAGCCGTTACCAAGATGAATAGACAGCCCTGACCTTGATAGGCCCATGATCTGATTCAGTCTAAGAGTTACCATCCAGCTTTTCTGCTCTTCCACAGAATTCAAAAGAGAGAACCGGTCGGAATGTCTGTTTCCAAAGGGACGCTTCGTCACAGCGGTGGTTGAGCACGCATCCTTTCCAGACGCATAGAAATCCTTGCGGGCAGTGGCTACACAGCGCGCAAGGGCTGCACGGGCGGGGGGGGGGGGGAGGGCACGCCTGAACAGCTTCTGATTGGCGTTTCTAGCCTGCCTTACACGCCGCAGCGGGAACTTGCTGCGTTTTTCTTTTGCACGAGAAAGGGTGCTGTGTAACGCCAAAGCCTGCACACTCGTCTAATAACAGTAGTCCATTTCTGACTCTCGGCCTAAACTCCTTATTTATCTTTTACCCGCGTCTACCCTTTACTGAACCCACTAGTTCGATTGCAGAGAGAGGTTTTTGTCTGGCCAAGACCTCTGTGTGGCTCTAAAGCTTGGGCACTCCTATCCCGAGACAGCAAATTGCCCCTGCCCAGAGCATCGCTCGTGGCATTTGGTAACTCCGGGCAGCGATCTTTTGGCTCAATACTGAGCAAACTACGTTATAATTCGGGGGGTGGGGAACACACATACCGAAATGCACAATCTGTTTGGAAAGAAAGTGGATATGCTTCTTAGCTAGAGTCTGCAGATAAGAACCTGCAACTGTCGGTAACTATGATGGAAAAATAAAAGGGAAAAAGACGAACTTCTGGAGGTTTGCTCAAAAGTAAGCTATGACTCGATGGCACTTTCCACCACCACTACTCAGAAGTAAGTACCATCAAACTCCTTCTGGAATTGGGTTGGGGTGAATGGCTGTTCTGTTATCTACTGTTTGTTCGTTTATTTATTTTATAGTCTGCCTTTCTCACTGAGACTCAAGGCGGATTGCACAGATAGATTAGCACAGTCAATATCAAGGACATTGCAACGAACAATGCCATAGGGTAAATAAATGCAAGCTTTCAAAGAAAAAAACATTAGCAAAAATCCAATACGAAGTTGAAGAAATGCTGAAACAGAACATAAGCAATTCTAGGACTGACATTAGACAACATAGAACTACTCAGTAGTTTAGTCCTTTCATGAAATGAATTACTTCCCCCAAGAAATTTCTGCTTCCCCCAACCCAATCCCTTGGTTTTCATAGGTCATATCATAACAACTGCAGGATACATTTTCTTTCTTTCCTCCACCCTTGCAAGATCAAGAGAACCCCCCCCATCTCCCCCCCCATTACAGGAGACTCTCCTAGGCTTTTTTCCAGGCTTGTTTTAAAGTTATGCAATCAGTAGATCCGGATCAAATTAGATCAAATTAGATCAAATTAGATCCGGATCAAAATGTTTCACCCCCAGCTTCCTGACACCCAGTTTGCTCCATTGTCTGGGAACCTGAGAGGGCACTTTGGCCCAATAGATCCAGAAAGTTGTCCACGCTCTTTTGAATAAGCAATCCATGACGGATGCTCCTCTGGACCAGGGGAGGAGGAAAGGGTCTCTTCGGGGCTACAAGAAGAAGGAAAATGCAAATTGGTTTAACCAACCCCACCCCACTAAAAAAAGTCCAAAGTCCAAAATGGCAGGTCTAGACAATAAGGAAATATACAGCTGTGATATCTCTTCCCCCCCCCCCAAATTACCCTGGGAACTCTAGTTTGGTGAGGGTACTGCTAATTCCGCTAGAGATCTGTAACACACACATAATCACCACAGGATTCTTTGGGAAGAAATGATTTAACCTAGTTAGTCTGGTCTAGTAGTTTGAGAAGACTGGCCGACTATTTGATGGGCATAATAGTGATTCTGTGAATAGAAACAGTGTACTATTTACAGTATTCGTTAGAATGCTGCAACTAAAAGATCAAGAACACACAGCGTTGTACGTAGCTAGGCATGGTTCCTCAATGAAGGCTTAAGTAAGTCAGAGCAAGACAGTATTTTTTATTTTAATAGCTGATATTTGACAGCATCAGATTGACTGACCCAATCCAGTCCTTAAGAAGCTCTACATACAGAAAACACAATGGCATTTGTCGGGGAGGAAAACCCAGTTGTTTTGGATAGTTGAGATCTTATGACATTCGATGCCAGCAAGACTGAACCCTGGGGAACTGTAACAATTGTGAGATGGAACACTGGAATACATTTATTTCTTCCACTTCCAGTCTGCTGTTCTCTAGAACCTCACACCACTAAGCGTCTGCCTGTACACCAGCAGGGCTTTGCTCAGCATCATTGTCTGTTTCACCAACAACTGGAAAAATCCCTCCCTCCCATAAATAAGATGCTGTATTTCTAGCATCTGCTGCCCTGGTTGGGAAAGGAAGGCGGCATGGTAAAGATTGATCTCATCAGGTCTCAGAAGCTAAGGAAGGCTGGTACTTGGATGGGGGACCACCAAGGAAGAGTCTGCAGAATAAGGTAATGGCAAACCACCTCTGCTTCTTACATGCCTTGAAAGCCCCTTGATGGGGGTCATGATAAGTTTGTCACACCTTGACAGCATGTATGTTTGTTCTGTCCTTGTAGTTCATTCAAAGTGGACCGCACCTGAACATCTGCAATGCTTCCTTACATCACTGGGCTATCACATTCTGGAGGATCTCAGCCTGATTTCAGATGGGTAGCTGTAGTAGCAAAATAAAAGAGGGGCCCAGTTGTGACTTCAAGACTAACAGCATTTATTCCAGCATAAGTTTTGATGAGTCAGAGCTCAATTCATCGGGTGCACGGAGCACACGGCATCTAAAGCAGAGATATTCATACTTGAAATTACAAGCAACTGTAAGGTAGGAACAGGGAGACATTATAAAGAGAAGACGGTTATAAATAATCACTAATCAAAGAGAATTCACTTGATTCAGGCTCTGTGGGGACCAATCCCAGCTATAGATCTATGGGCGGAGCTGGCTAAAGAGAAAATCAAGGTCTCCCCTCAAGCCTGTTGTCTGAAACTTTTTAAAGGGATATAGGAAGGATTGATTTTGAGCCTACCTGTATACAAGGTATACACTTTACTGTTACCTCCCCTTCCCAAAAATCATTCCCAAATCACCACCATATCTGCTGTATTTGCTAGCACCAATTCCACATCCTAAGTGGATGAGTGGTACAGTCAAGGAAATGTTGCTCATACAGCCCATCCAGGAAAAGTTGTATCCCGCTACTTCTCAATTGATTTCAGTCTGTAGCATGGTGTAGTGAGTAGAGTGTCAGACTAGAATCTGGGAGACCCGGGTTTACCCCACACTCTGCCATGGAAGTTTGCTGGGTGACCTTCGGACAGTCACACACTCTTGGCCTGGCCTACCTCACAGGGTTGTTGTAAGGATAAAGTGGAGGAAGGCAGGATGACGACTTAAGCTGCTTTGGGTCTCCAGAGGCAGGACGTGGATGTAGTTTATAAATAATAAATTGCGCTGGGATAGGCAGAGTGGATCAAACTGGTCGGTTCCGCTGGGGTGTAGCTGGGTTGAGGTGGACACAGGGAGCTGTCCAGCAGATAACCATGGAGCTGTCCACTCCCAGCCTCCAGGGATGAGGGACTGGAAAGAGATTCCCATGAAGATGATTTTGTCTGGAAGTTCAGGTTTTCATGCTTTATCTCTGCACTGGTCCTGGACTGAGTCTATGGACTGAGGTTCCAACCATCTTGCTAGTCTGAAGGTAGGATGGTGCCTGAGCCCTCCGATGAGGGGTTTATGGCAAATCTTCCTTACTAAACAAGTCATATGAGGACACATCCCAGAATTTTGCAAGCCCTTCTGTCCAATCCTTGTTGTACATAAATGCAACAGCAATACCTTTCCAGAGAGGAAGATGCATGCTGATTTTGCAGTAGATGGCAGCAAGCTGGGATACTGGATCTTCTTTAGGGGTGTGCATTCTAGAATTCTTGTGCTGAGCCAAAAACACACAAAATCACTGCTTCAGGTCATTGCCATGATCTTCGGGAATAGTTACACAAATCCAGGATTCTTAGGCATAATGAACCCAAGCCTCCCCAAAAGATCTGTGTAGATTTTCATGTTCAGGTGCTTAACATTTTCTCCAGCAGGCACCTTGTTTTTCTTTAATTCTCTGGATTTTCTAGACAGTGACCAAGGGAAGGTGGCTCCCAGCTGGCATAAGCCAAGTTCAGGGCCCAGCAGAGCTGTGGTTCTGGCTTATTCCTTCTTCTTGCCTCTGTCCTTTATGAGCAGGGGCCTTTCCCCCTCTACAAGTGGGATGGCTGGGGGCACCTTGTTCAAGGGCCTGTAGAACTGGACCTCTGGGTCCAGTTCTTGGACCCTGAAGAACTTGGGAGATCTTTAGTGGACCAAGAGCACTAGCTTCCTTGAAACTTCGGTGTTGCAAAACAACCCCTTAACACCTCTCCCGAAAAAGCCCCCACAGGTAATAATGAAACTCAATAGAATCCCAGAAAAACCAAATACTATTGGATGCTAGTATTTATGCTTTTCCCAAAATCCGTATCTGAAAAATACATTTTTTTCCAGATGTACATCCCTATTCTCCTCTGGTCTGAGTTGTTCCTTTAGCCAGGGACATGAAACACAACAGCAGCAGCAACAGTACACAAGCCAAACCACAGGTCTCTGCCCCTAGGAGATTAAATTTATACAGCCAGAAGGGGAAATAAGAGGTTTTTAAAAAGATATACGATACTTTCTTATGTCCTTAAGGAAAATGAAATAGATTTCTTTCTACAGGCAGCATGCGGTATCACCTTCTTTTCAAATAATGTGCGGGAACTCCTGTTTGTTAATAGAACTTCTGGGCTCTTGTTTGAAGGAAGTGTTTGTGGGGATTTTAAGGGTTTGTTTTTTAGTTTGCAAGTCACCCTGCTTGAGCCGGCCCTTTTAACTTCACTTCCCCAGGTAAGCTGCACAAACAAGGCCAAACAATGACTTGTGGTTTTCTTATACATGCTGCTTTGTCACCTCTCTACATCAGACTCTCCTTTCCTTACCTCTAGGCCTCCAAACTTCCCTACCCTTTGCTAATCTTTGTTGATTTCTTTTCTTCTGGAAAAAAAAAACACTAGGAAATTGTTAGAAGGGATCAAAGAGTAAGCACAGGCGATAAAGTGCCCCCAATCAATCAAAAATCAGAGACAAAGTTTGCTTTCTTTCCCTTGTCTTCCTGAACAATTCATGGCTGTACAGAAATCTTTCTTTCTTTCTTTCTTTCTTTCTTTCTTTCTTTCTTTCTTTCTTTCTTTCTTTCTTTCTTTCTTTCTTTCTTTCTTTCTTTCTTTCTTTCTTTCTTTCTTTCTTTCTTTCTTTCTTTCTTTCTTTCTTTCTTTCTTTCTTTTCCTTCCTCCCTCCCTCCCTCCTTTCCTTCCTTCCTTCCTTCCTTCCTTCCTTCCTTCCTTCCTTCCTTCCTTCCTTCCTTCCTTCCTTCCTTCCAAAATTGGAACAGTCAGAGCTTCCTCAGATTTACTTTACTTTCACTATTGTCAGCCAGCATGGCATAGAGTATAGGCTCTGGGAGATCCAGGTTCAGAGCCGTGCTCTGCCACAGATGCTTGCTGGATGAGTGACTTTGGGCCAGTCACACCCTCCACTTAAGCTATCTCACAGGGTAGTTTTGAGGATAAAATGGAGGAGTGAAGAACAGTGTAAACCACCTGGGGCAAGATATGATTAAAGTAAAGAAGATAGCTAAATAAACTACTGGAGAAGTGAGTTGGATAAGTATGGCTGCAATGTTAAGGGATTAAGTCCCATTGAATAACATGGCCCTGAGTAGACCTATTTGGACTTACTTTATAAGTCATTGTAATGATTGTTACTTACATTGGAGCACACAGAAATACCCAAAAGAGAAAATGAAGCCCTCTAGACAGAGAAACAGATTTTAAAAATTTCCCTTAATGCAGTGGCCCTCAGCCTTGTTGAGCCTATGAGCTCTCTGGGAGTTTCGAAAAAGGGAAGTGGGTCCCACAACAAAATGGCTGCCCTGGGAGGTGAGACCGATCACAAAATGGCTGCCCTGGTAGGTGAGACCAATCACAAAATGGCTGCTACAGGAGGCAAATACCAATTGCCGAGATATTCCAAACTAGGTATCTTCCTGTGACGGAAGCAGCTGTTTCTAAATGGGTGCCCTTATGTATGCAAAAAGATAACTCCTGGACTCTTCTGAAGCACCTTCTGGAGCCTTTTTAGGGAAAGTCACACATGTCTGTTTGCTTTGGGGTAAACAATAATTTGAGTGCAAGGAAACACCTCATACATGCATTATCTTATTGAAGGTATATATGGTTCTAGCGTCTCCCATGTTTTCTTGCTGTCTTTCTTTTAAGTATTCTTTCTGTCCTAAAAAAAAGTTTAAAGTAGTTTACTCAGCAGGGGACAGCAAACACCTTCCTCCCCTCTTTCAAAGCCTGCTTCTCTAACTAGGTTTCCTATTAGGCTGCCTTGTTAAAAAAAAAAAAAAGACAGATCGCTTTTTCATAGTGTGACTAGCTAAATCAGATAATGCCCTAAAGAGGTTGAAATCTAATCCATTTTTTAAAAAAAACAACAGTCCAGAAGCGATTACAAGTTAACTTTGGTGGTGTTTGCTAGCTAGCTGTAATGTTTATTCTGCCACATTATGATGGAGAGGGTAATGGATTTATCCAGATAAGGGGAAGTGGAGCTTGCCAAAGGGGGAGGGGGGACCATCCAAAAACAAAGGAGCAAGGTCAAACACACGATAATGCTTGACACTTTCCCCTGTTTTTTTCTCACACTTAAAAGGAAACGTGACAACATTAAAAGGAACAGGAGTCAATGCCAAAGTGCACTTTCATAAGACGTGAAAAATTGGTCCAAATGGATCATTCTTTGCATCTTCTTTCATCAACTCCAACTTTTTTCTTTTTTAAAAGCATGCCATGCCATATTACTTACATAATAAAATGTAAAAAAAGAAAGAGAGAAATACTGGGGTGGTGGGGCTTTGCAGGGCTTGCCCGGTTCCTTGCTGATGTTTGATCTAAATAAGAGTTTCCCAAATGCAATCAGGCATTTTTGCCTTCAGAATTGTACCCACTTTTCAAAGCCCCCCCAATTTTCTTTTAGAACATGGATCTCCAACCTTTTTGAGCCTGTGGGAACCATTGGAATTCTGACATAGGCTGGTGGGCGCAACCACAAAATGGCTGCCACAGGAGGGGGAGCCAATAATAAAATATCAGGGAATTTGGTTGTGCTTAACTCGGACAGTAACTCTGCAACATTTCAGGCAGAAATTCTGTTTAACGGACTGCCTTTTAAAATGAATATATTGTTCAAAAATGTTTTCTTGAATACAGCTAGGTTTGCCAGCCTCCAGGTGATAGCTGGAGATCTCCCAGAATTACAACTGTTCTCCAGGCAACAGAGAGAAAACGGCTGCTTTGAAGGATGAACTCTATGGAATTATACCCCACTGAGGGCCCTCCCTTCCCCAAACCCCACCCTCTTCAGGCTCTGCCCCTGAAATCTCCAGGAATTTTCCAACCTGGACCTGGCAACCCTAAATACAGCCTACCTTTAGTCACACAGTGAAGATTCTTGTGCTGTGGTGGCAACTGCTGCTGAAGCAATTTTTTTTAAAATTGACACAGCTTATCACAAGTCATACTGGGCAAAAGCTCCACCTGGCCTTGCCCACTTTCTAAAAATATTTGGTGGATGTCAGGAAAGGTATTGGAAGGTACCATAGTTCCCACAGGCATCATGTTGGGGGTCCCTGTTTTAGATGATGTCTAAGTAAGAATATCCTGCCCTCAGGACAGATGGCTCTCTGTACTTTTATGAGAATTCCGGCCATGCCTCCTCGACTAGAAGCAGGATAAGCCAGAGAAGCAACTCACACTGGGATGCAATGGGCAACCTCCCATAAGGGCAGGTAATTCTGTTGCAACTCTGTATTGAGAGTGATCCCAGAATTCCTGCTGCAGAGACCTGAACTACCAGCAGCAGGGTCTGATTGGAAAAGGCATGTCAGAGCAGTGACTCAGGGCCAAGCTACACATGACGAATGACACTTGAACGGCAAGTGGATTGAGTGGAGGGCAAGTGAACAGGGAGAAATACACTTGCCGTTCAAGTGTCATTCGTCATGTGTAGCTTGGCCCTCAGACAGAGACACACAAGACAACTTATTCACCACATGGGTCCTTTGGATTCACAGAAGCATTAAAATATTTAGTTCTCATAACAGACACTTAGTTTTCTCACAGCATACTTAGAACATTTGGGCAATCTAGCTGGGATTACTCATCTAAATTATAGGTTCCTCAAGCAGATCCTGCCCCTTGTATTGCCTTATGTTCTAAAACCGCAGCCATGGTTAAGGATCAAGCAATAAAACCCAATAATCAACTGAGAGCTAAACTGGAGAAAACCACAGCTCTCTGAAAGTCCTTCTGAAACAGGCAGTCTAAACCAAATGATAGAAGGCCAACAGTTATGTACGTACGTGCCGTCAAGTCACAACTGAGAGGCACCCCCAGTAAGAGACTTTCAAGCCAAGTAAGGAGAAAAAGTGGTTTGTCATTGCCTTCCTCTGCAGAGGGACCTCAATATTTCCTTGTAGTCTCTCATCCAAGTTATGACCATAGCTGACCTTGCTTCGCTTCTGAGATATGAACAGATCGGGATAGACTATCAGTGCAATCCTATGGAGAGTTACGCCAGTCTAAGCCCATTGACTTCAATGGGCTTAGACTGGTGTATCTCTCCATAGGATTGCACTGTATGTCACCTTGCCTCCTGACAACAGTTACTCAGTCTCCCAGTGTCTCCAAGACTTGCAGTTATCTGGCGACAATCACAGCTACCTCTGTATGCTTGATTTGCTTTGGGTGAGGAGTTATGCCTAGTTCATAGTGTCAGAAGGACATAGACTTCTTGTTTTTCTTTTCAGTAGTCTTTGTCTCATCTGAATGTCCTCTCATCTGAGATGTTGTCTCATCTGAATGTCCTCTCACCTCCTGAATTCAGTTTAGAGAATGCAGCAAACTGCAGTCTTAGGCTTTCTTCATAATGCTCTTTTTTAAAAATCTGTCAATCCTTTTACTTTTTTCCCACTGAACATCCACCGTAATGCAGGGCTCTGACGGATTTAAAGGCTGTGAAGTTTTGACTGGTCTCTGTGAAACACTCTGGTCATTTTAGGATTTTGTTCTAATGGAAAGACACGGCTACTTGTGATCTTTGTCCACAGAGAAAGAATTTTAAAGGGGGACCTGCTTAGAAAACTCTATTATTGATAGTTATGAGCAGATTCCGCATACATTGGATAATGCACTTCCAATCCTCTTTAGAGATCATTTGGAACTGATTTTTTCTAGTGTGAAACAAAAAATCCACTTCCAAACAATAGCTAAAGTGCATTGAAAGTGCATTATCCAACATGTGCGGAATCAGCCATGGACTTATCTTTGGACTTCCTGGACTTCTGAAGTGAACAAAGCATACAAAGTAGGGATAAGGAGATCTACTTTAGGCAGAAATCATCCTTGTGATAGCCTTTCCCCAAGTTGTTCACTTCCTTATCTTCTTTTTCCTTGATTCCCCCTCCCCCCACCCCCGGGTATTGAACCCAGGCTACTTTTAGGATCTCTCCCAATCATGTATCACCAGAAATATCTACAAATCCAAGCCATTTTAGAGCGGAACTAATGATGGGAAATGTAGGCAGCTTGACAGAATGTTGGACAAGTAACAGTTGAAAAGTCCATTGGACAGCAGTCAGAGAGCCAAGCTGCAAGACCAGGACGCCTACAGTTCCCGCCAAAACTTGAGGGAAGCTGACAAGTGTCCAACCTGTGTCTTTTGTCACTTGTAGTTCCGCTCTAAAGTGTAGCAGTTTAAGTGTTGGACTAAGATCTGGGAGACCTACACATCCTCACCGTGCCACAAAATTTGCTGGATGACCTTGGTCCAGTTACTTTCTTTCTTAGCCTAACCCACTTTACAGGGTTGTTGTGAAGGTAAAATTGAGAAAAAGAGAAACACACATCCTGCTCTGAGTTCTTCGGAGGAATGACAGAATAAAGAAATAATACTAAATAGTGTTGTTATTGTTATGAGATTTAAAACTATTTTTCATATCAAGAATTCGTTACTTCTTCTTCCAAAATGTGTCATACATTGCAAATAACAGGAATTCTCAGCAAGATATTGTTCTCCTATATGATGGCCATTTTCTTTTCCTTTCAATGCTTTCATTTTAATAATCTCTATCAATATTGGTTTTTAGAAGATTTTTAATGTCAACTGGGGATTAATGTGCATTAATTGAATTGACAGTATTTCCTTTAATGAGCACACAAGGATTTGATGTTAATACTGATGATCCTAATAAGATTCTTCTATATTATCTGAATTTTCTGAACATCCAGCAATAGTTTATTAGGGGAAAAATTAATTTCGTTAACTGTTGCCTGGTTTAAGAAAAAAAGAAAGAAAACAAATACGGGCAAGGTTGATTACAAATTGAATTTTCTTTATGAGGTTTAGGAGAAATGAAATCAACGCACAGCTGGCTGAACAGTTGTGGTGAAACATGACAGAACTTCTTGTTCAATGTGTCTGTTTTGTCCATTGGCCAATTATATCTGAAACTGGCACCTCTGATCAATTGGCCTTAAAAATTAGAGATTGTCTCAGCACCTTCTGCTCTACCTAGTACAGGAATCCCTAACTGTTAAAGGATTTTTCTTATAGTTGTATAGACTTTAGCTAAATCGTATGACTGACACATATAACATAACCTTCTTGAACTTATGGACACTTTTGGAATTTTGAAAATGGGAAGGGGTCATTGTACCCAAATGGCTGCCACTGAAACGGTGGGACCAATCACAAAATGGCTGCCATGGAATGTTGGGGCCAACATTGGGAGGTTCCAAAGTAAATATTCACCTATGGTGAAAGCAGCTGTTTACAAATAGGTGATCTGGGCAGACACAAAGGTGGGATCTTCTGAAGTACCTCCTTCCCCAAAGAAGTAGAGGAAAATGAGGATTGGCTCTTTGCTTTGGGGAAGAAGCAAGCGGGCAGTAGGGAACACAATAGGCACTATGGTGCCCATTGGAACCACACTGGGGGATCTCTGACCCAGTGGTTATGCAGTGCCAGGGCTCATGATATGGAGACAAGAATATGGAGGCAGACAGTCTGAAAACAGCTCAGTCTACCTGTACTTCAATTATTAGATGTTCAGACTAAAATGCCAAGAACAAGTCATCTCCAAGTAGTGCCTGAGTTTACTTCACAATATTTATTGATGGCCTCTAGACCCCATGGCAGCCCTTTTGTGGTTTGATACATTCTCCACAGCACACAATATGGCTGCACTAATATATTTTCTGGCACCTATTTGCTTATTGCCCAAAGTCAAATGAACTTGGGGATATCAACCTTTGGGTCTGCAGAGAGCACCCACAGGGAAACAACTGCCTTCATCATGAGATGATGTTTAGCTTGGAACATCCTAATATTTCGCAATTGGCTCCAGCCTCCACAGCACCCCTTCACTTCTTTCTATGTCTTTGAGAGGCCCACAAACACTTCATTAATGCAATGGCCCACCCCTGTTTCTCCAACATCTAATATTCAGAGACAGAATGTTCCATTTAGCTAGTAATCAATTCTTCCATGAATTTTTCTAAACCTTAAAAAAAAAACCTTTCCAAGCTGCCCTCCATTACACCTGGTGGCTGTCACAATTGTTTATTTTCCCCCATACAATAATATCTACTTTAGTATGTTGCAACATCAAAAGAAGGCACCTAACACATTCACATTTTCAACCTTTTGCTCAGATTGGCACTCTTCAAGTTCAGCAGCCAAGAAAAGGGTTAACCTTCAAGCATTCCACCTTGAACCCTCTGTTCCCTTTATCTAGCTCACCATAATAAAAGATCAGGAGTTCCTGCTTATTATCTTATTTTTTCCCCCATGCTTGTTTTACTAGGCCTGAACCCAGACCAGTTATGGATTAACACTGTGATCAATAGCAAGCTTGCTGTCTCTCTCTCTGCAGGAGAAAATGAACTGAAAATGCAGTCAAACTCTTATTGATCAAGAATATAGGTCTCACTTTCATTACCTCTGTCTCTTGATAACCCACAAATAATGTGATGAGTTGCTAATCTCTCTGATTTTCAATAGACCCTTCACCCTCCAGTCTGTGCCAGAAGCTCTCTCTCTCTCTCTCTCTCTCTCTCTCTCCAGCACAATTCTGCTGTGTAATACATGTAGTATCTATTTCCAATCTATTCTCATCGAGCCTGGTCCACTGAGTTGCTTAAAATGGTTCATAGAGTTGGGCCAACAGCAGCATACAATTATATTTGCATCTGTCCACAGTGATGCATTATCTTCACACAGATCAATTGAGTGGAAGAAGGCATTGCTTCGTTTACTAACCTCAGAAAGTTGGGGTGGTCAAAGGGTCTGATTAGATACAGACAGACAGCTAGGTTTGGACTATACCAAACCAAAGGAAAAGCCCAGGCCAGACAGCTTATGGCGTCATCTGAAAATATCACTACAAGAATATGTGCTTTTCAGGCACATATTTCAAGTTCTAAACTACCTTAGACAGAGAAGCAATGAAGCAAGCATAAAAACATGAAAGAACACACTTATTTAGCTTGAGGAGCATTTTAGAGGAGGGGCCTCCAATAATAACCACCCCTCACCCAAAGTGTTGGAAATCTAGACTAGGAGTCTCCAATCTTTTTGAGCCTGTAGGTGCTTTTGGAGATTTGAGAGTAGATAGTGGAAGCAGAATGGCTGCCGTGGGAACACAGCTGACCACAAAATTTCTGCCATGTTTGCTGGGGCCAATCATAGAATGCTGGGAGGTTCCAAGTCAAGAGTCCTTCCTTGACAAAGGCAGCTGTTTCTGAGGGCCAAGCTACACATGACGAATGACACTTGAATGGCAAGTGTATTTCTCCCTGTTCACTTGCCCTCCACTCAATCCACTTGCCGTTCAAGTGTCATTTGTCATGTGTAGCTTGGCCCTGAATGTGGTGATCCCTGCAGACAAACTCATTCCCTAAGGGCAATTCTGAAGCATCTTCTGCGCCCAATGGAAAGGAAGAAAGCCAGGCAGGGATTTTTGCTTTGAGTAAGAAGGAAGTGGGTGCCATATTGGTGATCACTGACACAGACAAATATCACTGTAGACCTGAAAGAGCTTCCAATAAGACCTATTGGGCTTATATCTGAGTAAGCTTGCTTAGAATTCTTCTGTATGTCATGCACAACATCTGCTGGTCTTGAATGTAGAATTGCATCTTTATTCATCCTCAGAGGTGCATCTGGTCAAGAAGTCCTATGAGGAAATGTTGAAGGGACTACGTTGGTTTAACTTGGAGAAGAGAAGGTTCTGGGGAATCCATGCTCTTCAAAAACCTGAGGGGCTATTGTACAGAAGAGGGGAAAGACTTGTTTTCTACTGCTGCAGAGGGAAAGGCTAGATCTAAGTGACTTAAGTTATGAAAGGATAGATTTCAGCTGAATATTCCAAGGAACTTCCTCGGGTTCCGATGCATTGGCCAACTAAGGTTGTAGTTGAAAGTAATTCCAAGGTATTTAAAGGTCTTCACTTGTTCAATTTCCTTTGCTCCGATGTGCCACCTAAATAGGTGCCAGCTCTTAGAAAAAATTAGAAATTTGGATTTTTCATAGTTGATTATCAGCCGATTCAATTTACAATATTGATAGAAGGCTTCCAGATATCTTATAAGGCCAATTCTAGTGCGGGAAATTAGAACTGTGTCATCAGCATACAGCAATATAGGTATTGCTAATTGCTCCAGAAAGGGCGGATGGCTGTTTACAACAGAGATATGTTGCTTCAGATTGTTCAAAAATAAATTAAAAAGGTGATATTAATAATAGTTTTATTATTAACTGTTACTAATTGCTTGTTTATGCTTCTGCTTCTGCCTATCCCTATCTCTGATTGTCCCTACCTCTGATTGTAGACTATTATTATTTCTAATGCCAATATAGGTAATTGATTTGATTTGATTTGATTTGATTTGATTTGAAACTTCCTCATGGTAACAACAGAATCAATGACTGGGGCTCTTTCTCACTGGAAGTCTTTGAGCTAAGCCATATTTCAGGGATGTTCTAGATCTGGATTTTCTACAATGAGCTGGGTGTGTGGATGGCCTATAAGACCCTTTTGAACTGTAGAGACTTTCATTCTAAGATCCAGCCAGTTCATTTGGGTACAAAAGAGCACCAGGATGCAGATATACCTCCAGATAACATTCTACTCCACATTAGCTTCATGCACAGATACTTGTTCCTTGAAATACTGCTCTCCTCCTCTGGGGGTTTCTCTTGGTAGTCAGAAAAGGTTGTAAACACCACCAAGAAACTGATACTCCTCTGTTTCATTGCAGTGAACAATGAGAGTCATACTCTCGTGCAACTCCCAGCCTTTTTGAAGAAGATATTCATGTTTTATTTCTCTCTTCGTTCTTGAAGGTGTTGTTATATTTTGAAATTATTGTTGCCATTTATTATTAGCTACTCCCAGACTTTAGAATAGTATTTTACAGAAGGAGAGAGAATGGGTTAAAAAGAAACATATGGTCGTTTATGCTCCCACTAATTTGAATCAAGTGTTAAATTCTTAGGAAAATGTCTTACAAAATGTCCCCCAATTAAGCTTTTTTTTTTTTTAAGATTCCTTTAAAATAAAATAAAAAATCACTGCTCTGTTTTCTTGGTTCGAGACGCCTAGCTCAACGAAAAGAATTGCGTCGCCGTTCGGGAGCTAAGCACATACATAATTAATGCAATCTGTCGTCTATTATGACTTCCCTGACGCTACAGAGATGACGGATCCTAAATATGTAGACATTTGGCTGTTGTCGACACACTGCTCTTAGGCAGGTTTGCCGCATCTGGCCCAGATAGCATGCCGCTAGTGTGGCCAGCTCTGGGCTCCTGTCACATCTTTCAAGGCCAGCCTGTTTGGTGTGGTTGTGGAATAAAAATGAGTCCTTTTATGTCTTCTCTTCTCTTTCTCTCCCCCTCCCCTTCAAATCTAACACTTTTATTTTTGTCAATAAACTGTGTCATTTATTCCAGTGAAGACAACTCGTGTTGTTTGAGGTCTTTATCAGAGTTCCTACAAATCAGGTTAATTGGTGATCAACAGAGCTTTTCTGCTTTTAATGAGGCCTGCTAGCCTAAGGCAAGGCCTAGCTCCTGATAAGGGACTTTTCCTTCCCTTATACTGGACTCTTTGATCACTTTTTTAAAAAAAAAACTGCAACAAAAAAAATCAGGAGAACAACCGCCGGGAATGTCATTGTTTTTTAATTGCCTGATTACCAAATGTTGGAGATAAAAGATAGATGTTCTCAATTAATAACATTTACATAGATTAGCATCACTAACAAGCCTCATTAGGGGCTGCTGACTTTTTGTTTAGACGGTGTCCCATGTCATCTGTGGGCTTGGATTTTGCAGCTGTAAGGGCCTTCTGCCCAAGTGAGAAAAAGAGAATCTCTTTCTTTCTCATCTCTAGCGTTCCTCCAAAAGCACACAATGATAAAAGAACAGAAAAGAAAACAGGGGGGGGGAAGACCACCCCCTTTTTCCAAACGAAAGTTTAATTATTTATGACTCGTGACTAGAGATGGGCATGAACCGGAAAAAAACTGAACCATGTGGTTCATGGTTCGTCAAATTTTGCAAACCACGGACCACGAACTTTCACGAACCTGCCCCTGGTTCACGAACTGGTTCGTTTGGTTCATGAAAACGTCACATCCAGATCAGAAAATTGTCACTTCTGGGTCAGCAAAAGGCCACTTCCGGGCCAGAAGAAGTTCACTTCCGGGTCAGCAGAAGGTCTTCAGGAAGTCCATCCCCTGTTGCCTAGGAAATTGATTGATTGGCACCAGGCTGTCTGCAGTGACAAACCAAAAAACGAACCAAACAAACCAGTCTAAAAGTTCGTAGAGGTTCATCAGAAATGGGATCTGACGAACCATGGTTCGCGAACCACAAACTGGCCTGGTTCGGGCTTAATTTTGGTTCGTATTTCAGATCGTGCCCATCTCTACTCATGACTAAAAAGAAGGCTATTTTACTCTTATAAAATCTTAATAACAATAATAATATTAATGTAATAAAGAATCATCTCTCAATAATAATATAATTATTAAATGCTGTTGACTTGCAACCAACTCTTGGTGACCCATCATGGGGTTTTCAAGGCAAGAGGCGGTCAGAGGTGGTTTGCCATTGCTTTCCTCTGCATAGTATTCCACATCTTTCTTGGCAGTTTCCCATTCAAGTACTAACCAGAGCCAACCCTGCTTAGCAGCTGAGATTGGATGAGATCAGGCTAGCCTGGACCATCTACAGTCCTGGACTTCCTTGGCAGTCTCCCATCCAAGCACTAACCATGACTGAACCTGCTGAGTTTCCAAGCTCTCACAAGCTCAGGCTATTCTGGCTGCTTATAAAAGTTTAGGTCTCAGGAAAGAACAATTATACCAGTTCAGAAATAACCAATGCAATTCAGGCTGGGATGGAACATCCAGTAGACAGGAAATGCCTCATTAAAAGATTATTGGTCTGTTGAGATCACTAACGTCTACTCTGACTCTCGGTGGCTTTCCAAGGTCTCGGGTAGGGGTCTTTCACATCACATATTATCCGATTCTCTTTTAAACTGGAGATGCCCAGGACTGAATGGAGACCATTTGTGTGCAAAGCTATTCATGAGCCACAGCATCAGCCATAGCAAATGCATAATACAAGGAATGTCCTAAGACAAGTGCAGAAAACCCCCAGTATGCATGACCAGGCTACTGTGCTTGGCGCAACAGCTCTCTTGCTCCATCCCTACTCCAAGGATGCAGTTGAGCCACTCTAACCTAAGTACAGCTCTGATTCTGGTCACCATATATCCAGCAACACTACAGAGCTGGGAAATGTACAGAAGAGGGCAATCAAGGTGATTAAGGAATCCACACATTCTATGAGGAAAGATGAAAGAGTTGGTTGCTCTTCATTTTAGAAAAAATAAATAAATGTGGGGAGAGTAATGAAGGTTGATAAAGTTATACATGGGGTGGAGAAAGTGGATAGCTTCTCCCCCTTCTCCCATAATGCTAGAATTCAGGGGTAGCCGATGAAGTTGATGGGCAATAGTTTCGGGATGGATGAAAGGAAATGCTTCCTGACTCAATGAATAATTGAACTGTAGAATTCTCAGTCAGCAAATGTAATGGGAGCCATGAGCATGGATAACTTTAGAAGGGGATAAGACAGACTCACAAGAGAGAATCCATCAATGATACTAACCATGATGACTAAAGGGAAACTTCATATCCAGAGGCAGTAGGCCTCTGGATCCTGGTGTCGTGAGGCAGCATGAAGGGAAGGTCTTGTCCTCTATGTCCTTTTCATTGACCCTTCATTGAAGGGTATCTGGTTGGCCCATTGTATGAAACAGGATACTGGACTAGATGTACAACCCATTGGTTCAATCTAGTAGGCCGTTGCTAAGAATCTCTCAACACACGCGAATGCTCAAGAGAAAGATCTTACACTTGTTCTCCCATTGCGGATACATGTGCGCCGCTAGGGAGACAGAGTACATTTGAATCTAAGATCACACAGAAAATAAGCCACTTCAGTGTGCTCGTGTAAGATGTCTTGTGTTCTCTTCGTTCTTATGGAATTTTGCTGGACCTGGAAAGCAAGTTCATATAATCGCATGTGCTGAGATCCACCCCTTGTGACTTCACTCCATTCTTCCCTACTTTAACACTTCAGATTGTAATCTCTTGAGGCAGAGATGAATCTTCTTCCTAAGCCATATAGAATTTATTGAGTGCCATTGAGAATGGAGCTTGTCCTTATTTATATAGCCCCACCACTTCAGTGGCATGCCTTCAGCGTGAGCTTTGTTTGCTGATAGGCATATGAGATGGAATTTGGGAAGGGGTTGTGTGAAAAACCAGCTATTACAGAGATAGAATCTTTATCTTCATTTCACACCCCAGTAATAATAACTGCACTTATATACCGCTCTTCTGGACAGATTAATGCCCAGCTCAGAGTGGTGAACAAGTTAGTGTTATTTATTTATTTATTTACGTCCTTTATAGTCCACCTTTCTCACTGAGACTCAAGGCGGATTACACAGTGTGAGATTAGTACAGTCAATATCAGGAACATTACCATAAACAATGCCATAGAGTAAATGGACACAAGTTCACAAAGACATTAGCAGGAATCCAATACAACATAGTGGTGAGGTCGATTGTTCCTCCTAACTCATTAGTGGATCATCTGAGATCCCCTCCCTACAATATAGCCCTCCTATCTGAGTAAAAGTCTTTTTGAATAATTCTGTTTTGCATTGTTTGTGGAAAGCCAGAAGAGTGAGGGCTTTCTTGATCTCCTCAGGCAGGCCATTCCACAAGGTGGGGGCCACTACAGAGAAACCCGTGCATGGGCTGCCATCGATTTAGCTGATGTGCCACCTGCTGGGTTCATGGCAGTAGAGGGATTCAAACCAGCAGAGTGCTGATTTGCAACCCAACCACTGTGCTACAAAAACCTCAGCCACTTCATATTTCACAGCATCAGTATACAAGTTTGGGACTGTTGTTACAAACAACTTTATACTGATACTAACTCAGTTCATAACAGCTATGAAGGCTATAGGTATTTAGCTGTGAAGGCTAAGACATACACTATCTTGCAGAATTCATGTACATCTATTCTTAAAAAACCTCAAGCCCAACTTGCAGGTCTATGTTGTATCTATAACCTTTCCACTCCTCCTTTAACCTGTTTACATCAGAGCAGGACTCCAGACCCAAAGATGTAACCTATTGCATCTCTGCATGATTCGATGTTCAGACCCTGTAGTTTTCCGGCCAGCTTCTACCAGGGGAGGGCAAGTAATGCTGCCATGTCTCAGCATCCAGTGTGATTTGATCATTCAATCGCTCTCAACAGAGAGACAAAGCAGAATTACCCATCCTCAAAGGTGGCAGCCCAGTGTGCCTCTGTATGATAGACTGCTCTGGTCCTGCTTCCTCCCAATGCATCTTCATTGAGTGGTAATTCTGAATGACTGGACATTCATAGTGCAGTCCTATGCACTTCAGTCTAAGCCCATTGAAATAAATGGACATAGTCTAGTAACTCTACACAAATTCTGAATGTTAATCACTCTCGATGTAAGGAGCAACAGAACCAGTAGCCATCAGAAATCACATACCTCTAGTAGTGTCTGAAGTAGAAAAGATAGGGGGGGGGCTTCTTTGAGGGCAAAATTTCCCATTCCTGATTCACATGTGCCACAGAATGAGAAGGAAATGAGGGGGACCGCACCAGAATGCAGGCAAAGAATCCCATTTTGGAATGCTCTCCCACGTCCAAAATTCTCTGCAGATGGAAAACCAGCACAGCAAGCCAAATGAGCGGACAGGATCTTTCCCTCACTGGGCTAGTTTACTACTTGTATGGACCATTTGAAGCTAGCCTTCAACATCTGATGTGCTGGTTCCAGGGCTTTTTTTCTGGGAAAAGAGGAGTCGGAACTCAGTAGATTGCCCTCAGAGAAAATGGTCACATGGCTGGTGGCCCCGCCCCCTGATCTCCAGACAAAGAGGAGTTTAGATTACCCTCCGCGCCACTGAGCGGCATGGGGGCAATCTAAACTCCCCTTTGTCTGGAGATCAGGGGGTGGGGCCACCAGCCATGTGACTATTTTCAAGAGGTTCCGGAACTCCGTTCCCCCTGCGTTCCCCCTTAAAAAAAGCCCTGGCTGGTTCCATTCTACCAACTCATTCTCCTGCATGAGTGAATCAAACCATGGATAATTCTTCCTCAAATGGTCTGGGGGGCTTGAAATCTTCTTCATTACTTTGTGATATTGAGTATTCTTAATAAAGCACTCCTGGTTTTGGATTTTTTTTCCTTAAAGGACCAGTATGGATACCTGTAGTCTTTGTTTACTAGGAGAGAAACCTCAAATATCCTGTGTAGGTACTAGCTTGTAGCTTCTTTTGTGTATCTGATAGAAGCTTGACTCTCAAAAGCTTATACCCTGTAAGTCTTGCTGATCTTTAAGGAGCTACTGGACTAGAATCTTGCTCTTCTGGTGTAGACCAACACAGCTACCTACCTGAAACTATCTTCATGGAAGGCGCTACATTCAGTCGCATGGAGTGAAAATCCATCTTGTATCTGACAAAAGAAGCTTAACTCTTGAAAGTGTATACCCTGGAAACCTTGTTGGTCTTTTAGGTGCCACTGGACTCAAACCTCGTTCTTCTACTGCAAGCCAACACAAGTACCCACCTAAAACTATCATACATAGAGCTATACTCTTCTAAATCCATTGAACTCAGCAGGCTTAGAAGGGCTTTGCTCTGTGTAGGATGACACTATTACTTATTTTGGGAGGGAAGTGCAAACTTGGTTTGAGTCTACAATTTCGAACTGGAACCAAAAGGACACTTTCAAAGTTGGGAAATGCTGCATGGCGCAAAAAACCCCTAGTCTTTTCCTGACTCAAGAACGGATTCCTATCCTGGCATCAACGAAATCATCAGAAAGATGGGTAGAGATATATTTTGATCAGTCAACCTTACAATCAGGGCTTTTTTTCAGGAGGAACACGGGGGAATGGAGTTCCGGAACCTCTTGAAAATGGTCACATGGCAGGTGGCCCCGCCCCCAGATCTCCAGACAGAGGGGAGTTTAGATTGCCCTCCGCGCCGCTGGAGCGGCATGGAGAGCAATCTAAACTTCCCTCTGTCTGGAGATCAGAGGGAGGGGCCACCAGCCATGTGACCATTTTCTCCGAGGGCAACCCACTGAGTTCCACCACCTCTTTTCCCAGAAAAAAAGCCCTGCTTACAATAATACATTATTTACCAAAGACAGCTTCCGTCTTTTACGAGGAAGCCATTGACTCACATGGTGCTGTTTGCCCTTTCTAACACATCACATTAGTTTAGCTGAAAAACGTGACATCAGATCTACAAACAGAAATGGCCTCTTGACGACTGAATGCAGTTGAGTATCGTAGAGTAGCAATCAAGTTAGGGCATGTTTATTAGAAGCCTTGAATCTGGATACTGAAAAAACACCTCCAAGTCAAAAGGCATATAAACAAAGGAAGAATGAAGATGGATATACGATTAGAAAAGTAGTCTTGGCAGGTCCTTCAGGTGGAGAAAGCTATGCAATTCCATCAACATATCAAATGCAGTATCAACTCTCAGTCTAGCACCTTTTCTTCTGCCTCCGGTAGACTGCCTATTTTTTAAAAGTGCCATTTGTACGTGCTTTCCTCCTTTATGTTATCAAAATAAATAATCCGTTTTTTCAAAGTGCTCAGGACAAAGACCCACCATAGTGGGGTGATTACAGTGTCAAACTAAGATCTGGGACACCCAGGTTCCAGTCCCCATTTTGCCATGGAAGCTCGCTGGGTGACCTTGGGTCAGTGACACACTCTCAGCCTAACCTACCTTACAGGGTTGTTATGAAGATACAATAGAGGAGAGGAGAACAATGTAAGCTGCTGTGCTTCTCCATCAGGGAGAAGGTGGAGTATAAATGAATTAATCAATCAAATTGGAGTGGAGGGGAATAAGTTGGTTAATGTTAAAAGCACTAACCAATAGACACCATCAGTGGACAGATTACCCGCTTTCATGTCACTTTTTTAAAAAATCAGAATTGATTTCACTAAAATTCACTGCAGGATAAGGATGTATTGTCATTGTTATGGTCTCTGACCGCAAATAAATTCATTCATTCATTCGTTCGTTCGTTCGTTCGTTCGTTCGTTCGTTCGTTCGTTCGCTGCAGGACAAGAAAAGGTTGATTTGGAAAGAATACACTCAAGATAAGAAGTTTGAAAGTCACTGCCTTCAGGTATGAGGAATTAATAGTGCATCAATGTACTCTTAGCCATAAGGCTTGATGCCGTGTTATATCACACATGCCAAATATATTTTGAGCAGCACCCATGAAAAACACAATCCAAAACAACAATCCAAAGAATCTTGATGCTATCAGTGAGAAATTCCACAAGAAATTCTATCAGTAGAAGGGAGATCATTTGTTTTCTTTGCACCACTGACCATTGGTTTAAATGTCTAAGATGAAGACATTAGGATATCAGATAAAACATTTTCTAATGCTGCAAAAAGATGCCGGATTTTTGAGTTACCTGCCATATAATTTACCAGTTTGTTCAGGGGACAGATTTATTTATTGCATATTTAGCAGGTATTTCTAACTTTCTTTTTTTAAAGTTGGTAATTTCTGGCTATGCTTTTTCTGCATGGGGAGAAAACTTGGAAGAGAACCATTGAAATCTGAAAGGGGAGTTAATCGTCCAGAATTCAGAAGAAAACCTGAAGAGGTGTGAGGTCAAGAGTCTCTCTATGAGAGATCTGACATGTGAAGAACACATGTCGGGAATGTAACGGTAGCCGGGAAGGGTAGTTTAAAAAGACAGAGCTGGAGGCAGGGCAAAGGCTTTGCTGTACACTGGAGTAGTGTGAAGGGGCTGTGAAATGCCAGAAGGGAAACTTCAGCCCATTATAACCTCTCCAGGTCCAAGCCTGGCACTGGACGGCAGCTCCAGCCCATTTCCATTCCTCTCTGCCTTCCAATTGTAATCCCACACAGTTTTAGACTGGAGAGGTGAGATTGACAGAGCCTTTGGGAAGGCAAAGATGAAATTAACAAACTCTCTGAGGAGCAATCTCCACCAGCTCTGTCTTTTAAAATTACGCTTCCCAGCTAACATTGCGTCTCCTTACACTTGACAAACACGCACCGAGATGTCTCGTGTAGACAGACTCTAAATGTAGCAAAAATTGCCCGTACAAAAAAGACTTAGAGTTGGGTTGACATGGGTTCAAATACCCACTTAGTTATAAAGCCACACGGGAAACTTTGGGCCAGTTGCTCTGTTATCTGAATCTACCTCACAGGGCTGTTGTGAGGATAATTTTTTTTAAAAAATCAGAACTATAACTGCTGCCCTGTTTGGAGGAACATGAGACAAAATTTAATAGACAGAAAATCCAATACTTGAAAAGTTGCAGTTGAATGAATTGATGCTGGAAAGAATGCTTTCATTCCTCTATCAGAGCTTCCAAAAATTAAACAGGGCATATCAATGGGAGAGAGATATTAAATTCTCCCATTTAATTCACAGGAAAGTGAAAGTGTTTAACTTTGACTAGAAAGAGACAACTTCATCAGATGCATGAAGGGGAAAAAAAATAAAACTTACGCTTTGCATATGACTGTGTTAAAATCAAATTAATGCCACCAGCCTGCCAGGAATCTCCCAATATAACTTCGATCAGACACACAGGGGTATACAGCAACATTCAAAACTCCTTTCTGGCTTTCATTCCCTCCTCCTCCTAGAGAAACAAAGCTTTGTGCCTACCTCTGGCTCACAGGTGGTCAGTTCAAGGACTCATTAAAAGTTTTACAACTTTCCTTTTGATAAACACACTAGAATTATAGTCAAAACCAGCTTAAGAAGTCAGAGCTGTGAAAGAACGGTGAGGCGGCTTTAAAAGGGGAATAACAAATTATTATTTAATGAGACGGCTGGTGCGCCGATGGTTGCTTTATTTGCAAGTAACATGGGCAGGGGCTCCCTGAGGTTTGGAGTTTATCTTTTCTTTCCAACTCATTATTTATTCCCCCCTCCCCTTCCTATTTAATCAGCCACACATTCGGAAGCTGGAGTATTTCACATGGTCCCCCCCACTCCAGATTTACTTGCAGAGGAAGGTTTTACCAAGAAACCCAAAGCAGAGGGCGTTATTCTGACCCCTGATCCCATGCCACACTCTTACACACTTGGTTTGATGTGACTGATCATCAGATGTAACCAGGGCTTTTTTTCTGGGAAAAGAGGTGGTGGAACTCAGTGGGTTGCCCTCCAAGAAAATGGTCACATGGCTGGTGGCCCCGCCCCCCTGATCTCCAGACAGAGGGGAGTTTAGATTGTGCTGAGTGGTGTGGAGGGCAATCTAAACTCCCCTGTCTGAAGATCAGGGAGCGGGGCCACCGGCCATGTGACCATTTTCGCCGAGGGTGATTTAAGCTTTAAAAAACTGCCCCCTTGTTCCAGCTGACCCAAAGTGATGTCATTGTGCAGTCTTGAGTTCCACCACTGAGCTCCACTACCTCTTTTCCCAGAAAAAAAGTCCTGCCTGGAGGGAAATACTGCCCTCAAGTCCAAGTTTCTCCTCTATCTGATGCAGCACTTTGTTTCTTCCTAACTTAGATTATCTATACATTAGAGCCACCATGTTGTATCAGCAAAGCAGTAACATGAAATTAATTTGAATCATTTCAACGCTGATGGGGAAAATGTATCTCCAATTAATTGGGTTGAAGATTTTATTTTTAAAAAATATTTTTACAGAGCCTTCTCAAAAGTAAATCCCACTATGTTCACTAGGCTTTACTCCGAGTAAATGTACATAAGATTCCAGCCTGTATCTATTAAAATGACACTTGAAGAAAGCTGCAGGTGGCAAGTACCATACTAGAAGAGGCATTCCCTAGTCTCTTTCTCAGACACATGGGAATACCTCTCCCAAGATGCATGCTGCTTACTATAAGAGAGTCCATATGGTGTTAGAGTGTCAGATTGAGATTTGGGAGATCCAGGCTTGAATCCTCACTCTGCCATGTAAGTTCATTGGATGACCTTGGGCCATTCACACACTCTCAGCCTAACCTACCTCACAGGGTTGTTGCTGTGTGGATAAAATAGAGAAGAGGTGAACGATGTAAGCTGCTTTGGGTCTCCACTGCAAAGAAAGGTGGCATATACAGGAAGTAAATAAGTAACGACATCATTTAAAAACAAAGGGAGCATGCCATTTTGCATCAGAATGGTTGTCTACTGTAATTGTTTGGGTTAAACTCAATCAATTTATTAATTGAAAGCCAATTTAGAGTTGGGCCACCCCCCAGTTTTTAATAAACACCTACAATTGAGGTCTGATCAATGTCCAAAGAGCACTTTGGCCCATGTGATGGGCGGGTTCCAATTACCAAGAGCCTCTTCCTTTTCTAACTTAGAAAAAAACCCATAAAGGGCTGTGCTGGCACGTGCAAAATCCTGAAAAAAAATCCAAATTCATGTAATACCTTTTACTGAGGTCAATCAGAACAAAACATTGTGCAAGCGTTTGATTTCTTCAGAACCCTTCTTCAGACAGATGTTGCAAAAATGGGGGGAAAGGGAGAAAAAAAGCAACATTTCCATGTCCAGATGTTAAGAATGCGCTATTTTCCCACATTCTGCCAAGTCTGCTGGCAGACCTTCATTGTTGGACGCTGGCAGATTGACGGTGTCTAGTTTGGTCTAATTTGGTTGCTGTAGGTGTTAGATTACGGTGCTGGTATTTTTTGTAGCATCTGCCTGATGAGGGGTTCTGAAGAACTCCAAAGCTTACACGACATTTTGTGACATTTGGGTTGGCCTCAATAAAAGGTATTGCCTAGATTTTGTTTCTGCCTTTTTAAACCTGCCAACAAATTTCTTTGTCTGACTCTCAGCTGAGTCTCAGTGAAGCCTCCATCCTTGCTCAGGTCCCTTTGGCTGGACTTCTCAAATCACATATTGGTCTACAATGGAACCTTCCTATATATGGGCCCTCATGTGGATCTATCTTGGTTCTGCACCTAGGCTCTGCTCATAATGATACTTATAAATGAACCTCTTTCCATGCTCAGCTAACCACAATCCAGAGGTAGCATGCTGTCTCTCTCTTACACACACACACACACACACACACACACACACACACACACACACACACACACACACCTTCTCTCTCTCTCTCTCCCCCCCCCTCTCTCTCAAAGGCATGCGGGTCCAACAGCATCCACAGTTCCTTAGAGGCCAAACCAGCCATGATGTAAGAGACACGCAGAACATCTGATTTTCTTTTAATTTAATGCAGATGGTTGTAGCGCTCTGACTTTGATTAGATCATTGTTGGTTGTGAGGTAAGGGTGTGTTTTACCTTCAAGCCCCTCCCTGTTTACTTTTTTTTCCATCATAAGGGAAAAATACATTCTCAGCATGTGGAAAACCAGTTTCACCAGGTTTTGCGGGTGGGTGGGTCAATTTTGATCTAGAGAGCAACCCTCAGGAAGCCTCCACATCTCCTGTAACGATTTCATTTACTTCAGCACTCACGTACCTACACATGTCCCAAGACTCTCATGTGAACATGGGAAGTTGTTTTATCCTGCGTCAGACTATTGGCCTATTGGTCTATGGACATGAAGTCTGGGACAAGGGCCTGCAGTAAACAAAGATGCCAACTCTAACAGCATAATAATTGGACCTAACCAAACCAGCTATATCATCTCAGGCTCATCCACTTGTTCAACAACAACAACAACAACAACAACAACAACAACAACAACAACAACAACAACAACAACAACAACAACAACAACAACAACAACAACAACAACAACAGCAGCAGCAGCAACATTCTATTTATATACCACCCTTTAGGACAACTTAACGCCCCCTCAGAGGGGTTTGCAACGTGTGTTGTTATTATCCCCATGATAATCACCCTGTGAGGTGGGTCGGACTGAGAGAGCTCTGAGAGCGCTGTGACTGACCCAAGGTCACCCAGCTGGCTTCAAGTGGAGGAGTGGGGAATCAAACCCGGTTCTCCAGATTAGAATCCCACTGCTTTTGACCACTACACCCTTCCAACATTCTATATGCCATCAAGTGTCAGCAATGCCCTTCCACTTATTAGACGAACTCCCGCTGTTACTTCCAGGTTTTCCCCAGAAGTTACATTCTCATGCTGGTGACACCTCCATGACCCCATTCCAACCCTTCTGCAGGTTGTCAGGTTTGACCTGGTAACCCTAACCTAGGGGTACTCAAAGCCAAATTGTGAAAGGTGAGGGTTTAAGGGGACATTCTGTACCTCCTCTAGCAATAGCTCTTGAGAAAAATCTCCCTCTTAGAAAACTCCAGGATTAGGGAGGAAGCACAGGCTCACAAAATCCCTGCAAGGGCCTTTTCTTTTGCTTGGCTCCTGGGGCATTTTAAAATTATTTTGCAAAGGGTCAGTGAAAGTGGCTAAGGTCTTCTAAGGTCAAAGGATCCTGCCTAGGCTGGATCAAGGGATGAGATGAACTTTAGAGAGCACTTTTTAATCTTTTGGCCTCTAAGCAGCCCAGCAAGGAGAAGTTCACATCAGGATAGCGGCATTAGCCCAAGACGCGTTTGCAAATCCACCTTCCTCCCCGCCACGTTTCCATCCTTGGGTGCTTAAGCAATGTGCCACTCCAATGCAGATGTCACAGCCTGCAGGCTTGTGCTGTGTTCCTTCGACCCTGCCCCCCTCTCCGAACGATTACAACCGATTATACAAGATGCCATGTCTCTTAATCATATCACTTACGTTTTGGCTGAGCAGCGCTGACAAGGGTTTGATAGGAGAAGATCACAGCTGTCCTGGAGAGGGAGGGGAAAAAACAGAAATAAATAAGATGATGAGGGGAAAACAAGGGAGAAAGAGAGAGTTGTTTGCATCCTAAAAGCTTATGCTAACCTGAAAAGTAGCTTGAGCATTGGTAATATTTTGCATTCTGACCTGGTCAAATCTTCATTATATGACATCTAAAGAGCAAAGATCCAGAGGAGTTAGCTGTGTTAGTCTGTAGTAGCAAAACAGTAAAGAGTCCAGTAGCACCTTTAAGACGAACCAACTTTATTGTAGCATAAGCTTTTGAGAACCACAGTTCTCTTCGTCAGATGCATGCAAAGAAATAAATAAGATGATGGGGGTGGGAATAAGAGAGAGAGAGAGAGAGTTGTTTGCATCCTAAAGCTTATGCTAACCTGAAAAGTAGCTTGAGCATTGGTAATATCTTGCATTCTGACCTGGTCAAATCTTCATTATATGACATCTAAAGAATCAAAGATCCAGAGAGGTTAGCTGTGTTAGTCCGTAGTAGCAAAATAGTAAAAAAAGTCCAGTAGTACCTTTAAGACTAATCAACTTTATTGTAGCATGGTTCTGGAAAGCTACAAATAAAGTTGGTTAGTCTTAAAGGTGATACTGTACTCTTTACTAAAGAGCAAAGAATCAAAAGTCAAACTATGAACGTTTGTGACATTTTGGGGTGTGTTACACAGCTCATTTAATTTTTTTGTTTTTTAGTTTCTCAGGTGAAGATTTTTAAAAATTAAAACAAAAGCTGAGATGACAAGCCACCTTGGTGTGCTGGAATGCCCGTTGCGCAGCAGGTGGCCACAATGCAATATCCCCAACTTGCTCTGTGGGTAACTTTGGCCTCTAAATCCAAGGCATCACTTCAGGGGTGGGATTGAACTGATTGGCAGAGCGTGTGCTTGCCAGGCAGAAAGTCCCAGATTCACTCTCTGACTCAGACTAAAGGATCTCTGGCATCAGGTGGTTGGAAAATATTGAGGAGGGGCTGTGACTCAAAATAAGAGCCTCTGCAGGGCATGCAGGAGTCCTGGGTCCTATCCCTGGAAACTCTCAATGAAAAAGGACCAGGCAGTAGGTGATGGGAAACTTCTCCGTCTGAGACCCTGGAGAGCAGCGGGCAGTCTGAACAGACAAGACTGACTTTGATGGACGCCTCGTCTGATTCAGTGCAAGGCAGCTTCATGTGTTAAGGTGATGTGAAAGACCTCTGCCTGAGACCCTGGAGAGCAGCTGCCAGTCAGAGTAGGCAATACTGACCTTGAAGGACTAATGGTCTGATTCAGTATAAGATAGCTTCATGGGTTGATGTGATATGAAAGACCTCTGCCTGACAGTCTGGAGAGCAGCTGCCGGAGTAGACAGTACTGACCTTGATGGACCAGTGGGTTTGCTCCAGTATTGCTCTGCTTGAGAGCCAGGCAGCAGAGATAACACCTAGCTAGATTGATAGATCAGTGGTCGCATAGTATAATGCAGCAGTTTTTGAACATGCATAGCCATGGAAAGGTGGTGGTGGAGAGAGCCCTCAAGTCATAGCTGACTTATGGCAGGGTTTCCATGGTTTGAGACTAAGAGAGGTGGTTCACCATTGCCTGTCTTTGCAACCCTGGTCTTCATTGGATGTCTCCCATCCAATCACTAACCAAGGCTGACCCTGCTTAGCTTCTGAGATCTGATGAGATCAGGCTCACCTGAGCTATCCAGGGCTGTTTCCACACACGTTGAATAATGCACTTTCAATGCACTTTCACAATCCTTTTGAAGTGGATTTTTTGTTCCACACATGGAAAATCAGTTTCAAATGTTCACTAAAGAGTATTGAAAGTGGATTATCCAATGTGTGTGGAAGCAGCCCAGGTCTGGGCCACGAGAAAGTATTGATGGGCTTAAAGAATAATGGGGCTCCACTTTAGCACCCTCATGTTATATATAGAATATCTCAGGTTCCATCCCTGGTATCCCTAGTAGGAAAGCCACAGGGGAGGGGGCTGTGGAGCAACTGTTTGGCATGGAGAAGGTCCCAGATTCAGCCCGTGGCATCTAAAGTTAAAAAGTATTAGGCAGCAGGTGATGTGAAGCATCCCTGCTTGAGACTCTAGAGAGCGGCTGCCAGTCTGAGAGCCAAGCTACAAGTTACTTTTTTCATGTGGACAACACTTGATCGTTTTCGCAAGTTTTCCTGGGAACTGAAGTCCGAGTGCCCTCCCCCTCCCTATTAGAATTGCTGTCTGAAGAGCCAGAGAAAGCCAGTGGCAGCAGCAGCTTTTGCAAATCGTTCCTCCAGCCACAAGCCTGCTCTCAACGATCATTTGGGGGGCAGGCAGCTGCTACTTCATCCCTGGGCATCCTGCTCCTGGGGAGCTGCTCTGGAGAAAGCCGCCCTTCCCTTGCTCCTGAGCTCCTGGAGAAAAACTGGAATGAGGGCATGTTAAAGCAGCAGCAGATTCTTCTGCTGTCGCTGCGGCTGGAGCTTCTAGTACTCTACATAGTACTAGAGTAGGTGGACTTTTTAGTTTACTTTAGTTAAAAATTTCATTTAAAAAAAATCAGAAATGGGTATCAAGATGTAGAAAAAAAGGATTCTGATTGTCGCCAAACTGTGCGGTGTCCTTCTGCCTAGATTAATGACGGTTTGATGAAACCCCCTTACCATCCTATTGAGTGGACAACTATGCCCATACATCAGAGGGAAGCATAAATGAGAAATAAGCATAATTGAAAACAGTACCTTTAATATACTCCAGCTTGCTCATTTTCGCAATGGGACACGCCATTTTAGAGAGCAAGGGCTGACCCACTGGAGAATAGACGGATTAAACACATGCCGTAAAGTACATGAGCAAAGAGGTGATCCAAATTATTCACCGGTGGCAATCAATCTGTGCTGCTAACTAGATAAAAATGTGCACACCACTATCTTGGCATCCTTGCTGCCGTGTAGCATAATGTAAGCTGGCGAGGAGGCCCACGATCTATGAATGAATTCTACTCCTACCCTCTTTGGAAGAAACCAAACAACTGAAACTAGCATTTAAGACCAGCAAACTCTCTCTCTCTCTCCTTCTTTTTTTATACAATAGGAAGAACAAATAAACCAGATGACAGCAGCCTTGAAAATTCTTGTGTGTGCATTTGTGTGCGTGTGCATGTGAGCTCAACAAAAGACATGAGACATCTCATATATTTATAAAGACAAAACCATCATCTACCGAAGGTCAATTTGAGCTGAACTGATGCAATTGTCAGAAGTCAAGGTTTCTTTGCCATTGCATTCGTTGTTTGAGAATCCTGTTCTTCACCTTGAATAGCTCTTGTACATGTTGTGTGAAAGAGAAGAAAGCCACATTTGTGTGCGACAATATCATGACTTGAGTCATCCTGGCCTTTGTGTTCCATTGGGCAATGTAAATATGCAAACAAAAGGAATGAATGGAGGACTTTGTTTAAAAATATTTGAAATTAATCCACTCTTGTGGAACGCCTGTCCACTTTTCAACTATGCAGGAGATTGCCTAAAAGAATCCATGTATCTCTTCTGGTGACTGTTTTATGAAATATTTATCAAGCCTCCCCCAATGGTGATTTCTTTCTTTTTTAGGTTGAAAGACAGTTACAGATAAACAGAGAAGGTATCGATACAGTATCCAGCTTTGAAGTCCACAAAGGAGAAATCACACAGTAATTAAATATTGAGTTCAGACCGCTATCAAAGCATCTCTTTTGACATCTTTCATTTGGGAGATATGTACAGTGTGCCACCTTGGGGCAAAATTGGGTTACTGGAAAAAGGATTCGTGTTGCTTCCATGAGATTTGCAGCCTCGATCTACACAAACAGTTTGTTATGGCTGAGCTGAGACATAACACAAAGCCATGGTTTCTTTGATGACCATGGTTAGTTGGTAAAGCCAGCTCACAGATGATCTTGCTTTGATCACAGATGATCACTCTGTCTTGGAGAAGATTACTAGCATAAGGCAACAGAAGGCAAGAGAGAGTTCAGTTTAAGAGTGTGTGATCGGGGATTTCTGTAGTCTGGAGAGTGGAGAAGGGGAAGAAGGTTCCTGAAGTATGGTGGTGACGAAGACGTAAGAAGAGAGGACTAGTGGGGGACAAACCAAAGAGTTAGAAAGATAGATCAGGGATCTCTTTATGTTTTGCTCTCTACTGCCCAAGCACTATCCTTTGATGTGTAGAATGCTCTTCTTAGGGACTTCCTCCTCCTGACACACCATCTTCTTCTCTTTGTCACACTCTCCAATCTTTCCTCTCCATCCTGCACCACGGATGCAGGACTTCCCATCCCACCATCCACTGCCTAGATAGATCAAGATGGGTAGCCGTGTTAGTCTGTCTGTGGCAGTAGAAAAGAGCAAGAGTCCAGTAGCACCTATAAGACTAACAACATTTGTGGTAGGGCATGAGCTTTAATGAGCCACATGAAAGCTCATAGCCTACCACAAATTTTGTTAGTCTTATAGGTGCTACTGGACTCTTGCTCTTAGCCTAGATAGCTAGATAGGGATTTATCGCTCATCTTTCCTTTCATATATGGAGTTCCTATGATAAAGAACTCTTATTTCCTTTTCCAAAGCTTACCCAAGGTGATGAGTGTTAAGTTTGTTTTTCTCTCCCATGCACACTAGCAATGCAAGCTCCCACACCTACATTTCTCTGCCTACTATATTATTCTGCCAACTGCAGAGGCTTCTTTTCAAGTACTTTGGATCCAAGCTGGAGGTTCTAAAGATGAACAACCAGCACTTTGAACTAGGCCCAGCAACAAAAGAGAAGCCCGTGTATTTGGCAATCCGTGGGTCTTCTGTGTTGATCGTGGTCAGTTTCTGATTAAAAACCAAGCCACTACGATTTTGCACCAATTAAAGCTTCCAGATAGCCTTCAAAGGTAGCCTCACAGAAAGCACTTTACAGGGATCTAATTTGTGTGACAGTGGCCAAGTCGGCTGTTCTCTATTTGCCAAGAACAAGACTCCCCTGTTTGTGATAAAACAGCCAAATGAGTGTTCTCCACTAAAGGGTCATAAGGAGAGGTGATTGACAGCTGTTCCTCATTTGCTCCCCCAAAGCACAATTGCAACTGTAGGTTTGAAAGGGATCCCACGAGAGAGGGGGGCTCTAGTCAAAATCTTTGCCCGAAGGCAGAAGACCCTAGAGGCGTCTCTGTTTCTTCCATGTTGACCATCAAAGGATGCTCTCCCCCTTCTCTCTTTCTCTCTAAGCAGTTTGTCTCTTTGACTACCTGATATTGTAGCTAGCAATTTGTCCTAATGCGGAAGCAAAAAGCTGATTCCTCGCTACTGAAATGCATTGGAGCTGCTTTCTACTGAACCAAATTCATGGGTCTACCAAGGTCGGTTTTGTCTTCTATGACTGACAGCATCTCTCTAGGGTCTCACAGGGAGATCTACTTGTTCGTGGGAATGCAGGAATTGAGCCTAGGAACTCTTGCATGCAAAGCAAATTTATTTATTTACTTAATTTATACTCCACTTTTCTCCCCAAAGAGGACCCAAGTTGGCTTAGATCGGTCTTCTCTCTTCTGTTTTATCCTCACAGCAATCCTTTTATTTTTTTTATTTGGTATTAAATTTATAGTCCACTCTTCCCACATGGGGGCTCAGAGCATATAACATCACATATGATATAATCACAGTAAAATCACATTAAAAAATGTAAAATTCAATAAGCAATAAAATTCTGGGCAGCAACCCATATTGCTTAACCCGGCCGAATTATCCCATGAGATGGGAACTGGCAGACAATATTAAGTGTATCGGTGGAGAGCCAGGGTGAGAGGGGTTTCAGTCCCCTATGAAGCAGGTTAGGCTGAGAGTGTGTGACTGGCCCAAGGTCACTCAGTGAGCTTCCATGGCAGAGTGTGGATTCGAACCTGGGTTTCCCAGATCCTAGTCTGACACTGTGGCCATTTCCACACACATTGAATAATGCACTTACAATGCACTTTAGCAATCCTTTGGAAGTGGATTTTTTGTTCCACACAGGAAAAAGCAATTCCAAATGTTCACTGAAGAGTATTGAAAGTGGATTATCCAATGTGTGCAGAAGCAGCCTGTAACACAGTACAACACACTGGCTCTCATTTCATGTACCAACCGCTAGGCCATGCTTTGTGCCTCACCAATTGCTTCTTGTTGTAATCTGATTAATGATGGGCAGGGTTCATTTTGAGGGTGAATGTGCAGGAACACAGTTCCTGTAGTTCGCCAAAGAGGTCACATGTCAGGTGGCCCCGCCCACCTGACTCTTGTTGATTTGGGGCCCATTTCAGCCTGGATTGGGGCCAAAACGGCCCAGATTGGACCTCTGATGGATGGTGGATCACTCTCTCGCTTATCGACGGCCTGATCCTGACCATTGTGGGCCCCTTTTCAGCCATTTTCAGCCCTTTTTTGCCATTTTGGGCCCAATTTCGGCCCTGAATGGCCAAGATTGGGTTCAAAACAGCCAGGATAGGTGATATCAGGGAGTGTGGCATATGCAGATCAGTTATGCTAATGACACACTTCTGGTGATGTCAAGGGGTGTGGCATATGCTAATGAGCTATGCTAATGAGTTATGCTAATGAGTTCCTCCAGCTTTTTTTCTATGAAATGACCCCTGATGGCAGGGACCTATTTTCAGACAGTGGGCACAAATTTAAATAGGTCTCACTGAATTAAGGACATTTTGGTGGCTATTTTGTTTCTGGTGTGTTGTCCTAATGGAATGAGAGTAGAAAATATTCAAGATAACTACTTTTCTATCAGTGAGAGGATTGAATTGTAAAGTTCTCTCACTTCCTTTGGTACCGCAAAAAAAACTCTTCTGTTCATGGATGATTAGATTTCAGCAGGTAGAGGCATTCCAAAATTGAATCTACCATATTTACAAAGTCTGTTTTTGCTTAGGTCAAGCACCTTATATGATTGCATTGATGGTTTGTTTGCATTTTAAAAATGTTCTTATCTGCGGCTGTAGTGGCGTTCAGCATAGCATACTTACAATGCACTGGCTTTCTGGATTTAAGTATCCTCTAGGGTCATGCATCACTTATAAAAAACCTGCATTTTGAATGTATTTAAATGCAACCAAGTGATTAAGTCTTTGGCTAAAAGGTAGATGATTAAGCCACTATTTTTTTTTAAAAAAAATCAAGCAATAGTCTGAGAGAACGGGCTATGTTCTATCATTTTTATCAGCAGAGCAAGGGTCCTTTCCCTATCCCAAAAAGCCTGCTTCCAGAAGGAAAGGCTTGAGGAAGACTCCATATTTAGAGAGCAGAATGGTAGGATGCAAGCCAATGTTTCTCCTCTCAGAAAGAATCTACAGCGGAGAACAGGAGAGATCCATTTTGCATTGCAAAGTGCTTCTGGAGTTATCGATATTGTCAAAGTCCCATCCTACCTCTTACAACACAAGACTGATCTGAAGTTTGTGGTGGTTTGTCAGAAATGGGTTCTGACGAACTGCTAGTTTGCGAACCATGAACTGGCCCAGTTCGTGATGAACTTTGGTTCGTATTCTGGGTCATGCCCATCTCTAGTGGTGTCCCATCCAAGTGTTGACCCTGCTTAGCATATGAGATCTGATGAGACTGGGCTATACCATGCTGCCATCCCTCCATGGAAGACGGTGACCTGCCCATTATTCTGGAGTGAATGAAGAATCATGGGTTGGACCCAGCCAGCTTTTTTGTTAAATCTTGCCCCCTTCCCCTTGGTATTCTAGCACCTGACATACATGGCTTTTCTTCATGCAGTCACCATAGACTGTTTATGGTTGAAAAGGACTTCCTTCTCACTTTTGTTCTACTGGCTTTTCGGTTGTTGGAAAAGGAGAAAGAGTCTCCTTTGACAATAAAAAATAACAACCTATGTTTGAGATGATGATACTTACAGGAACAAAAGACCTGTAGTAAGACGATTGGGTGGAATTGAGTGGCAAAGCTGGCTAGATTCAACCCCATGCAGGTAATTTTTGTTTTTTAATGTGCAAGAGCAAAAGATACCTCTGATACTTTTTTTAAACAAGAAACCCTGTGCCACAGGTATCACAACTCCAGGAAATCTTGGGGAATACTGGGGGCATGGCTGATAGAAGAGGAAATTCCAGTGTGCCTTTTCCACCCCAGTTTGATGCGTTGCTGTAGCTTGTGTGAGTGTGTTTATTTTGTTTAGTTCCTCCTTGTAAAAGAAGAGGCAGTGTGAGGCTGTCTAAAAATAGAGCAGAATAGAATGAACTTTTGAACTGTGAAAGCCGGAGGATATAATCTTCCTGCTTAATAGAGTATTACAGTAGATACTAAACGGCCTGTTTATATCAGAGGAAGGGAAATGAGGGTGAAATTATTACAAAAAAAGCAACTCTCTTCCACGACTATTGTCGCCATTAACAGATTATTTATTAGGGTGTTACCCATTTATTTACCTATTTAGAATGTATTATGGTTTTATTAGGAAGAAAATGCCTTTCTGCTTTCCCACATTCCTATTCATGTGTAGTTTTTTTAAAAAAATACTCACCTAGGGGCATCATTTCATATCGTAGTGTGTTTGTGTGACAATAGGGGATAAGATTTTAACAAAGTGAGCTGAATACTTCATAACACGTATAGTTAAGCCTTCAGTAAGAATTAGAGGTGGGAACAAACCAAAATATGAACCAAAGTTTGTTACCAACTGGGTCATTTTTTGGTTCACGGACTGGCGATTTGTCAGAGGGCATTTCTGATGAACTGCAACGAACCACAATGATTTTTGGTCCGGTTCGTTTGGTTCATTTTTCGATTCATCACTGCAGACAGCCTGGCACCAATAGATCAGTTTCCTAGGCAATAGGGGGGATGGGCTTTCTGGAGACCTTCTGCTGCCCCAGAAGTGACGTATTCACGAACCAAACAAATTGGTTCACGAACCAGGCAATTTCATACCAGTTTGTGGTTCGTGAAACACGACAAGCCATGAACCACAATGAATCGCTGTTTTCCCAGTTCACGCCCAGCTCTAGTAAGGAACAAAACTCAGGTTTTAACACTCTAACCACTACTCTTGACCTTGGGCCAGTCATATACTGTCAGCCTGATCTACTTCACTGGGGTGTTGTGGGGATAAAATGGACGAGAGAAGAATGATATAAGCCACCTTCAGTTCCAATTGGGGAGAAAGGTGGGGTATAAATAAAGTAAATAAATAAATATACCACACTGGCTTAATCCCACAATGGGATAACAGAGAGGGCATATTCCTAATGCCAAAGGTGGGGCTACGGCTCACTGGTACAACATTTACTTGGCATGTAGTGATAAATAAATCATTATGTAGGTGCCAGAAACCTAATTAAAGGATTCTATGTTTGGGCCGTTAGTAGAGTCTATCATGTAGTATAGGAAGCATGATTACAGGTGGTTGTGGGCTGGTTCTGCTGGCTGGTATATGTGCAGGAGAGAAAATATCAAAATCATACACTTGCTTTATCTTTAGAAAGGAAATAAGAGCTCTTTATTGTAGGAACTCCATACTCTGATAGGAAAGGAGGAGAGACAGATCCTAACTACTTATCTAGTCTAAGGATGGACATGGATGCCAGGACAAGTCCTGTATCCAAGCTGCCAAGATGGAGGGAGGAAAGGAGAGAGATGTTACCTGGAACAATGCCAGGAAGAGAAGAGATGAGAAGGAGGAAGTCAGGAGGAGGAAATTTTAAGAATAGCAATCTCCATATCAAAGGTCAATCAGAGCAGTAAACAGAGTGCCCTGACATCTCTGTCTTTCTAACTCTTTTGTTTGTCCCCCTCTGAAACCTGAGGAAAGGGACAGCGCTGAATCCTTCTCTTCCAACATGTAGAAGGTCCCAGTTTCAATCCCTGGCATCTTAATTCAAAAGGACAAGGCAGTAGGTGATATGAAAGACCTTTGCCTGAGTCCCTGGAGATCCACTGCCAGACAGAGTAGACAATATTGACCCTGGTGAACCAATGGTCTGATTCAGGGCTTTTTTTCTGGGAAAAGTGGTGGTGGAACTCAGTGGATTGCCCTCAGCGAAAATGGTCACATGGTTGGTGGCCCTGCCCCCTGATCTCCAGACAGAGGGGAGTTTAGATTGCCCTCCACGCCATGGCGCGGAGGGCAATATAAACTCCCCTCTGTCTGGAGATCAGGGGGCGGGGCCACCAGTCATGTGACCATTTTCAAGAGGTTCCAGAACTCTATTCCACCACGTTTCCACTGAAAAAAAGCCCTGGTCTGATTCAGTATAAAGCAGCTTCATGTGTTTGTTGACATAAAGGCACCAGTGGCAATCTAGGGCTAATGGGGAATAGGAGGTACTGGAAGGTAGAGAGAAAAGACACTTGACTGAAAGGTCTTGTCAAAATCAGCTCCATGAAACAGCTGAGATGGAAATGGCCTTGGGGCAATATATGAGGGAAGGTGAAATGGAACTTAGATTCGGTTGTAAATTTTTATTTAAACACAACAATCTAAAAAACCGCACGAACAGTACATATAAACAGGAAAAAAACCATGACTAGTAATAATAAAAAAATACAACATAGAAAGTTAGGGAAAAGAGGGGGGGGAAAGAAAAAAGAACTAAACTACAAGTTGAGTTCCGATTTTCTCCATGACAAATATGTATCGTTTTCAAAGTCACACTTATTCTATGTTAAATATAAGAGCCCTCTTTTTTCTATTGTTCATGATTCTTAATCCATATAGTGAAATGGAATTTAGATTCCATGGTGTAGTTGTAACTAGAGATGGGCACGAACCAAAATACGAACCAAAATTTGTGACGAACCAGGCCGGTTCATGGTTCGCGAACCAGCGGTTCATCAGATCCCATTTCTGATGAATCGCCACAAACTTTAGGCTGGTTCATTTGGTTTGTTTTTTGGTTCGTCACTGCAGACAGCCTTGTGCCAATCAATCAGTTTCCTAGGCAACAGGGGATGGACTTCCTGCAGACCTTCTGTTGGCCCGGAAGTGACCTTCTGCTGACCTAGAAGTGATGATTTTCTGACCTGGGTGTGATGTTTTCACAAACCAAACAAACCGGTTCATGAACCGGGGGCAGGTTCGTGAAAGTTCGTGGTTGTGAAATTTGACGAACCATGAACCACATGGTTCATTTTCCCCCTGGTTCGTGCCCATCTCTAGTTGTAACCATTCTTATTGGAATAGCCTGGTGGCCGTGCTGAAACTTGCAGCGCCCTCAACAAATCTGCCATTCTTTCCCCCTGTGCCAACAAGTCTTGTTTCCCCCACATGGGCCATGAAGGCTCCCATGAATTTGTGCTAATCATCTTTAGCAGAGATGAAATAAGGAGAATCATTGGTGACAAAATATATTTAGACACATTTCATCTATGACTTGGTCCACTGCCTGGAAGTGTGAGGAATCATTATGAATCAATCAAGGATTTATTTACAGTTGCTAAAATTTTCACAGCAAAATGTTGATACAGAACCTCCTAACTAGTTGTGTAAAGCATGGGTGGGCCATGGCTCAGTGAGAGAGCATTCACTTGGCATGTAGAAGGTGCCTGATTCAATCTCTGGTATCTCCATCAGAGTAGACAACATTGACTTGATAGACCAAGATTCTGACTCAGTATAAAGAAGATTCATGGGATACAGTAGTGATTACAATGATTATGAATTTAGTTCATAGGAAAGAGGATTTTTTTAAAATAGAGAACCTGATAAAACAATTTGTTTCCAGATATGTACTCCTTGCAGACTCAAGGAGCTCTTCTGAAAGACGTCCTGCTCCAATGAACTTTGGTAAACAAGGATGCAGGTACACTGTTGAGGTTCACTGGTCCTGAAGACCTTAGTCAAGCCACCTTCTCTCAGTCTTACCTTCTCCTCAATAGACAAGTTGTTGTCATAGAGGTTACAACAATGTATCCTACCTCAGTGATCCCTAGGGATGTCGAGTGGAGTGGTGGAGAGGGCCCTCAAATCATAGATGACTTATGGCAACCCCTGGTGGGGGTTTCTTGGCAAAAGACTAACAGAAATGGTTTGCCATGTCCTGCCTCTACTACCTTGGTCATCGTTGGAGGTCTCCTATCCAATTACTAACCAGGGCTGACAATGCTTAGCTTCTGAGATTTGAGAAGATCAGGCTCACCTGGGCTATCCAGGTCAAGACAAATGAAATCCTCCCCTCAAGTCATAGCTGACTTATGGCAACCCCTGGTGGAGTTTTCATGGCAAGAGATTAACAGAGGTAGTTTGCCATTGTGTGCCTCTGCAACCCTGGTCTTCATTGGAGGTCTCCCTTCCAATTATGACCCTGCTTAGCTTCTGAGATCTGATGAGAGCAGATTCACCTGGGCTATCCAGGGCAGGGCAGGGATGTCAAGTACAGCTTGGGAAATTCTTGGAGATTTTCAGGCAGTGCATGGGGATGGTGGAGCTTGGAGAGGGGAGGGACCTCAATGGCCATGTGATGCCATCAAGTCCACTTTCCGAAGGGGCTGTTTCCTCCCGAGGAACTGATCTCTCTAGTCCAGAAATCAGTTGCATTTTTCTGGAAGAACTCTAAGCCCCTCCTGGAAGCTGCCAAGTCTAGATCCCCAATGTATTGCCTGTGATGCCTGACAATGCATTTCTTGGTTGTTGGGGGTTTTCCGGGCTGTCTTGCCGTGGTCTTGGCATTGTAGTTCCTGACGTTTCGCCAGCAGCTGTGGCTGGCATCTTCAGAGGTGTAGCACCAAAAGACAGAGATCTCTCAGTGTCACAGTGTGGAAAAGATGTAGGTCATTTGTATCTACTCAGGAGGGGTGAGAATGAACCGAGCATGGTTGCCAGTTCTGAAAAACACCAGGCTAACAAAACATTCTATCCCTGACAATAGCCCTGCAGAGAAGATTAGCACATCAAGTACCAATCCATATGCAAAAGAACCTCCTCAGGATACAGTGAAGCCTCCCGCCATTAGCATTCCACACCCTGGGAAACTCTTACAGGATGACTCAGCTCAACCCCACCCCTCCTGAGTAGATACAAATGACCTACATCTTTTCCACACTGTGACACTGAGAGATCTCTGTCTTTTGGTGCTACACCTCTGAAGATGCCAGCCACAGCTGCTGGCGAAACGTCAGGAACTACAATGCCAAGACCACGGCAAGACAGCCCGGAAAACCCCCAACAACCATCGTTCTCCGGCCGTGAAAGCCTTCGACAATACAATGCATTTCTTGTTACCCACTTGCTTCTTCGCCAAAGTTTCTTTTCTCCAGAGCAAACATTCCAACCTAGCTTTCCTCCCCTTTGCTGCAAGAGGTGGTCCCCAAAGCGCCACCTTTGCATTTGCAGGGAGCTCCTGTTTGGAAACAGCCATAGCCACCATAGGAAGATGTCTGGCTGGAAACCTCCAAGCATGGTGTGGGTCAACATTTTTGTGACTGGACACAGCTCCCATGGCAGACATTTTGTGATGGTGCCTGCTGCCTGTTTTCAAAATTTGCAAAGTGCCTGCAGGTTCAACAAGATGGGGGACCCCAACCTACCAGAAGCTCTTTGATAATCAGAAAGAGCTACAATGTGATTACTATTAGTAGCTGTTCCGCAGTACACACAATGAGTTAAGCGTCCGAGTCTTCATGCCAGCCCACTTAAAATCCCATTGGCCAGTGTATAATGGAAGCTCTTATACGTTAATCAGATAGACCCGTCACAAACGTGTCAGAGAGGTAAACTGCTGAACCACATGCTTTGACAGGCAGCATTTTTTTGAATGCAGTTGCTTGTTCTGGGTGCCCATTCAGTCACGTTTCCCTGATGGCATGAACTAACATTGTTTGTCTTCAGGGTACCGAGGGAGCAATTGTGTTAACCGGAGGGTAACCTGGTAATTTATGACAGTCTGAGAGACAGCAAGCACTTACACATTGGAAATTAGGAGCTGCCTCCTCTACCCTGGGGTGCCTTTAGTTGAAGGCCCTGCCAGGATATCTTCGAGGCTTTTCTTCTTTAGTGGAAACTTCTTTCAAAGAAGGGGATGACATTGAGACGATGCAATTCATTACAGGTTTGTTTGGGTTCCCTGTGTGGGATTATTATGGTCTGCCACAAGAAGAGTGCCACCTGGTAATTTAGGGAAATTATGATGTTGGAGCTTCTCTAAACATGGTCGCAAGAGGTTCGGCTCGATGAAAGAGAAGCGGGACGGCAGATAAATAGCTACAAAAGTAGCACAGTTGCAGGTGACGCGAGTTCAGTTGCTCGCGGTTGGGGCCTGGCGTAACCATTATGTTAAGCATGCTGCAGAATGGAGGCTCAGTCAAACTGGGACCCTGCTGTGGGGGAAATATATCAGGAACTTCCTTGTAGGGGAGACAACGTGCTTACCGAGCTCTCTTGTGAAACAAAATATCCTACAGAGCAGAACACAGTGGCTGGTTTTTATCACAGGAGAGAAAAGGAATTGCTTATTTCCAGGTACAGAGATATTTTAAAAACAGTGGTAGGAGTTAGAGTGTCGGAATACAATCTGGAGGAGCCATGTTCAAATCCCCGCTCTGCCATGGAAATTCGCTCAGTGACCTTAGGTCAGTCATACACTCTCCACCTGCCCAACCTCAAAGGGTTGTTGTTGTGATGATAAAATGGAGCAGGGGGAAATGTTGTATAAGTCACTTTGGGTCCCCGCTGGAGAGAAAAGTGGAGTATAAATGAAGCGATTAAATATATACTTGGGCCAGAAAAACCCTGTCCCAAGACAGAAATCTGAGAACCAAAGTATTCTCAGTCAACAGCAAATATCTTATAGTGGTTAGAGTGTATGTGGGTTCAAATCCTCATTTATCCATGAAGCTTCCTGGCAACCTTGGTCCAGTTATGCTCTCTCAGCCTAACATACCTCACAGGTAAGCTTACCATATGCCCACTTTTGGCAGGAAGTCTTCCTGTCATACGCGCCATTGACTGCCGCTGTTCCAACAGGATGTGGGAGAAAAATAAAGAAATCAAATCTCCAGTCTAGGTACTGGTATGTCACTTCCAGGTACAACCAGGAAGTGACAATGAGTAGCTCTAGGAATCACTGGAATGGGTAGCTCTAGGAATCGCCAGAGTTCTAGTGATTCTTTGAGCTACCCGTTGTCACTTCCAGGTATAACTGATGTCATATGCCCCCTCAACATCCCTGACTTGCCCCCCCCGCCCCCAAGGGTTGTAAGGATAAAATGGAAGAGGAGAGAACTATGTCTATTAGCATAAACTCTTTGGAGGAAGGAAGAGCTAAAAATGAGCTTTATTGATCAATCCTACCAAATGTGCTTCTTCTAGGGAGATTTCAAAGAAGGTGAATGATATTAGTAGTAAAAAATGTTGTTTTCTAATTGCTTCTTCACAGACAGTAAACAAAACACAGATGTTGTTTAACAAACTTTATATGCCACCTTTCTGCTTTCCTAAGGTCTAACAAGGCAACTAACAAAAACATACATAACAAAATCACATGTTAAAATGGTCGGCCCTGGGCCAACACATGGAAGATTCTATTCCAGATCCTGAAATTCTGTGTGCAGTTCCTCTGTTCTGACCATTCTTGCTAACTTAATCATTCCTCTTTCCACCTTGACATTACCTGTCTGGCCTTTTAGAAAGCAGTTCTAACTCCAGTTTCTAGTAGCCTGTATTCGATATCAACGAGTCAACCCTCTGAAGCGGCCATTTTGACCAGGGGAAATGATCTCTGTAACAGGGTTGCCAACTCTGGCTTGGAAAATTTCTGGTGATTTGAGTGTGGAGCTAAGGGAGGGACCTCAGTTGAGTATAATGCCATAGACCCCACCTACTAAAGCAGTCATTTTCTCCAGAAAAACTGATCTCTGTTGTTTCGAGATCAATTGTCATTCCAGGAGATTTCCAGGCTCCACTTGGAGGTTGGTAACCCTAAGGCCCAACCATGCAGTGATCTAGACCTCCCCATAAAAAGACAGTTATCAATCATTCTGGTCCTTCCTGGTTCCCTCAGTGGTCCAGGAAGTGACAGGGAAAGATAAGTGACCAAGAAACTTCCTACGAGGTGGCAGTTTTTATTTTTGCTCTAAAATGGCTACTGAGCTTCCTCCCCTCAAACTACAAGGCTGTGACCTTATAGCGGGAGGGGCACAGGAACGTCCAGTGCAAGAAATAATTATTTTAGACCAGGGCTGGATCTATGGTTGCTGGCACCCAGGGCAACTGAAGACCAGCCACTTGCTTGTGCGTGCACATGCAGCGCACGTGCACTCCTGGCACTGTGTGATGATATCACTTCCGTGACGTCATCACAGAGGGTGGCGGGTGGTGCCCCGCAGCAAGCCGGCTGTCCTGGCACCCTGCAGAGCTGGCGGGGGCACCACGAGTGGCTGGGAGGCCGCCCGCACCATTCGCCTGCCCTGCAGGACAGGGGGTGTATGGCAAGCCGGCTGCCCCCTGTCCTGTGGGGCAGGCGAATGGCGCGGGTGGCCTCCCAGCCACCTGTGCTGCCTTTCGCCTGCCCCACAGGACAGGGGTCATGTGGCAAGCGTGCCCCCTCTCCTGCCACCTGCATGTTCCTGGGGCTGGCAGCTGCGCCCGGCGCCCCCTCTTTGGCGGTGCAGGGAGCAGACTACCCTCCTGCCCCCCTGTCAATCCGGCCCCGTTTTAGACAACTTGTAAGTGACCGGGGGGGGGGAGGTGTTTTGAAAACAAACTATTTTGTCTCTCCGTGAACAGGATTAAAAAGTGAGAGAGATCTTTCCCCCCTCCCTCCCCGAAGTTTGGTGTCAAAGGACCAAACAATTGTGCCTTCCTGGAGGCTGCATTCTTCCTTGCATCGAATATATTTATGAGCCTGTCATGAAAAACAACCTCAAACCAAAAGCACAGCCATTTGGAAATTAGTCCAAACCCATTTGCCATTTTGGTTTTTTTTTGTGTGAAAAAGATTCCCTAGAAATTAATATGCTTCTCTGAGTGTATTCACCGGGTAAATTGCTCACAATGTGCTTCATTCACTTTGCCTTTCTCTACATCCAGGTTAATATATTGATCTTTTCCCCCACTTCTTTCTTTTGATATTTTTTTCTTTTAGATTTCAAAGAAAGCCTAATTACACATATCTGATTCTCAATAGTTCTCGAAATAGCTGAACAATCAATACTAAGTACACTTTGCACCAATTTAGAGACCTGTTCAGCTCAGACATATATCCAGCACATTTTTTTTAAAAAAAATTGTGTATAATTTAAGTTGGAAAACGGGGTAATAGGAATTTTCCAATTAGCTTTGGCTAAATCAGTATTCCTCCATCACAGTCTTTAAGGGGGGGGGAGTTAGTCCTTCATGAAAAGAAGGCCTAAGACCCATGAAAGGAAAGCAAGGGGGGATTAAAGAACATCTTACATAAATAAGACAGAGGAACCAATAAATCGAGTGTAGCTTCTTGTTTTCAAGAAGCTACCCGTTTACTGAAGGGAGACGGAGAAATTATCCTTGCCTGTGGAAAGTGTCACTTGTTAATTAGTTATGTTTCGCCCCGCGCTTTGGAACCTCGCACTAGATGTTCTAAACATTCGTGTTAATGATTGCATCGATGTTGATGGCTTTACCAGAAGGGACATTGCGACAAGGTTGCCTGCAGCAGAGATGTGGGAATAAAGATGTGGGAAGGAAGCAAGGGACCTCAGACTTGAAAGGAAACATGCTGAGAGAGATTCGGCGAGTTTTAATCTTTCCCAACCTTAGGGATGGAACAGCCAACTTAGTTCTGTATTCCCGGCAATAATAGTCCATCCTTACCCTTTTGTGCGTCACAACAAATCTATAAAGTGGGTTTGGTTAAAAGATAGTTTTGTTAAAAGATAATGGGTTTGGTTAAAAGATAGTGGGTTTGGTTAAAAGATAGTTCATCCCACCTTTGCTCCAAGGAACTTTGGGTGGTATCCTTTTCTCAATTTTCTCACAGTGAGGTAGGTTATGCTAAGAGGCCCCAAAGCCATCCCTTGAGTATAAGGATTAGGTCAGAATATGAACCAGCCTTAGGTCAACTATCTAGCCGTTGTACCAGTCTCTGGGCATCTCACAGAGATTTTGAATATAGATCTCCCTAGTTTTTATTTTTGTCACCACCAGGATGCCTTCATCCAGGAACGCTCTATTGCAACTTTCCTTTTTGTAACCTCCCTACTTTCTGGAAGGTTCCCACGAATCCCAGGCCAGACATTCTGCCCACTCCGGAAAAAAAAAATTAAATCAGCAATTTTCTTAATCTGCAGTTTTCTTAATCTTCCTGAGAGAAATGCCAAAAAGTCCCTTCTGACCTTTCTGGGAGAGGGAGATTGAGCGCAATGGCTGGAAACTTTGCTATACATAGCCTTTTAAAAAGAGAATGCATTTATTTATTTATTATATACCAATGAGGATCCAAAGTGGCTTACTTACAAGATTGCCAACTTTCAGTTGGTTCTTGGAGATCTCCTGGAGTTACAACTGATCTCTAGACTACAGACAACAGGTCTCTTGGAGAAACAGCTTTGGAGGGCAAACGCTGTGGTGTACCATAAATTCTAGGTGAGCCCCCCCTCTAAATTCCACCCTCCAGAGGTCCTGCCCCCAAGTTTCAAGGAAGTTCCCAGGCCAGAGTTGGCAACCCTGCTTAGAATTAAAAAAAAAAACAATAGAAACAAAAAGGAGAATCCCTCCCCACGTCAGGAAGTGGATATTCCTCCTAGTTTTTGGCTAGAACTAGGGCTCATTTTGAGGGGGAACACAGTTCCAGTGGTTCCCCAAAGAGGTCACATGTCAGGTGGCCCCGCCCATCTGACTCTCACCCATTTTGGGCCCGTTTCAGCCTGGATCGGGGCCAAAACAGCCCGGATAGGGCCTGTGACGGGTGGTGCATCACTCTCCTGCTCAGCAGCAGCCTGATCCTGACCATTTCCCACCCGTTTTTGGCCATTTTCAGCCCCTTTTTGCTATTTTGGGCCCAATTTCGGCCCTGAATGACCAGGATTGGGTCCAAAACAGCCAGGATAGGTGATGTCAGGGGGTGTGGCATATGCAAATCAGTTGTGCTAATGACACATTTCTGGTGATGTCAAGAGGCGTGGCATATGCTAATGAGATATGCTAATGAGTTATGCTACTGAGTCCCTCCAGCTCTTTTTCTATGAAATGACCCCTGGCTAGAACACACAGACTAAGAGCTGAAGGCCAAGATCTCTTTGGCTCCTGCCATTCTTCCTGCATTCAAGGTCTACTGCATCTGGCACATCCAGGCTTAAAGTATCTGTGGCAGAGGAGAAGCACTCAGCCACGTCTTACACTGCTAGCACCTTCTCCTCCACTCCTTTTCTATTCAAAATATTTCCATTCAATTATTCTATGCCACCCAGCTCTAATATTTAGCAAAGCCCAAATCAAACATAACCAAAATTTGTGTTGTGTGTTTTTGATTTGTGACACATGCCTAGAGAGCATTTCAAGTCCTGATTGAAAGTAAATCAGTGAAAGGAAGATGTGAAAACATTTTTTTAACTCATGCTGAAGACCTATTTCTCTCCAAGTAGCTTAGCTTCCATTCATGTCTAAAAGACAACAGTGTGGTTCAGTGGCTAGAAGGCAGATTGGCTCATACCAAATATTGGACACTTTGGAATACCTGCCTTAGCATTCAATCTGCAATAGCATTCAATCTCTGTGTCATGATTTTTTTCTTTTGTCTATCATTGCAGACAGTAGAATTTATAAGGCTTCCCATCCATTGAAACCTGACCTCAACACACTGAAAAAATGACTGGTCCCCCCCCCCCCAACTTAGGTGGTTCCTGGCAATGGAATGCTTCGGTCACATTCTTCTGGCTGTCTCTCCTCCTCTGTTTCCTTTCCCAAGCTCCTTCCTCGTGGGCCTCTTTTTTTGTGAAGGCAGCAGTATTGGGGTAGGTAAGGCACCAAAAGGGTGGCACGACGGGCAGGAGAGAGGACAATAACAATAACAACAACAAAAATGCGGTTATATACCACTCTTCTAGACAGATTAGTGCCTCACCCAGAGCGGTGAACAAGTTAGTGTTATTATTATCCCCACAATACAGCTGGGGAGCTGGGGCTGAGAGGAGTGGCTTACCCAAGGCCACCTATAGAGCTCATGGCAGTAGCGGGATATGAACCAGCAGAGTGCTGATTTGCAGCCAAACCACTTAACCACTGTGCTACAGTGGCTCTATGCTATAGAGATAGAGATAGAGATAGAGATAGAGATAGAGATAGAGATAGAGATAGAGAGCTTAGAGACAAGCCCGTCTGATGGGCTTCAAGGCCAGATGACAAACCTGTTCAGATGCAGTGCTGAAAGTCCTAGTCATGTGTGTATCCCAGAAACAAAGCAAGTCTCAGTCTCTTTCTAAATAAGAGCCCTTTTGGAGCAGACGGATGGTCCATCATTAAATCCAGCATCCTGTTCCACAAAATGGCCAGCCAGTTGCCCCATACAATCAGCAAAGAGGGCCTAGACACTGAGCCCTTTCCCTGACACTGCCTCCTAGCACTTGGATTTAGAGGATGACTGGCTCTGGCAGGTCCCTTTAGTTATTTAGCCACTGATGGACCTCTCCTCCATAATTCTCTTGAATCCTCTTTCTAAACCATCTAGGCTTGTGACCACACACACATGGACAGTCACACATGAAGCTGCCTTGTACCAAATCAGACCATCGGTCCATCAAGGTCAGTAGTGTCTACGATGGGCAGCGACTCTTCAGGGTCTCAGGTGGAGGTCATCCCCGTTGCCTACTACCTGATTCTTGAGAGCCAGTTTGGTGTAGTGGTTAAGAGTGCGGGACTCTAATCTGGAGAACCGGGTTTGATTCCCCTGGCTTGAAGCCAGCTGGGTGACCTTAGGTCAGTCACAGCTCTCTCAGAACTCTTTCAGCCCCACCCACCTCACAGGGTGATTGTTGTTGGGATAATAACATACTTTGTAAACTGCTCTGAGTTGATGTCCTGAAGGGCAGTATAAAAATCGAATGTTGTTGTTGTTATTTTAATTGGAGATGCTGGGGGTTGGATCGGGGATCTTCTACATGCCAAACAGATGATCTACTGCCTCCTCCCCTTAAACCATGTTTCTGTGGAACCATGTTACACTCTTCTTCAGACCCAAGCACAGCCAAGACCTGGAGTACAGTTAAAGCAACATGGGAATACCATAAGTGGTTCCCCTCAATCCATAGAGCCATATGCCAGACTTAGATAGACAGTGTCTTAAGAGGAGCGGAGTGTGTTTTGAGACATTTGCTCCTGCCTCATGTTATAACCCTAAAGAAAGGGGGATTCCCATGTCCACATCTCAAGTCTATACTGGGGCACCTTGTCAGTCTGATGCTGGGGCAGAAGATAAACCTTCAGATGAAGCTGATACAATGACCCCACCAAGTAAGCACCAGGCGAGGTCTTTGTGGCATTGGGATAAATCAGTTAGAATAATTCATGTTATAGATTTCCAAGTGCTGAGAACTCTCTATGCACGAGTGTATAAACATACATCATATCTGATAGATTTCTCCCCCCTCCCTCTCCTCCTCACCGTTAGAGAATCTCTACAGGAGCAAAGTTGAACAATTCACTTCCCACTGTCAAGATAATTCTCAAAAGACTTTTATTAGTAGGCAATGGCAAAGAAACAGCTTTTTTCTTTTGACTGCCAGAAAGTTCCGCACTGTGCTGTTCTACACTACCTGTCATTAAGAAGTTTGCACACACAGCGGTTAAGGATGCCATTCGGTTAAAAAAAACAGAAAAGAAAAAAATGCCAGTAAAAATATGCAGGCAGCATCACATCTTCCTGTATGTATGAGCAGGGCTTTTTTTCAGGGAGAACACAGTGGAACGAAGTTCCAGCACCTCTTGAAAGTAATCACATGCCCCCCTGATCCCATTTCCTCCCTGCACAGCCCAAGTGTTGCTGCTTTCAAATAAGGCAGCTTTTTTCAGCTGATGGAATAAGATCTCCCTCCCATCAGCTGAAAAAAGCTGTTTTAAAATGCTGGCAGCTTTTTCAGCTGAAAAGAAGTGTTGCTGCTTTCAAATGGTGGCAGCTTTTTCAGCTGAGGGGAGAAGAAGGAGGGACCCCCTCCTCCTCCCCTCAGCAGAAAAAAAGCAGGAGCATTTGAAATCAGTAACACTTTTCTTGCCGCAAGAGAAGTGTTGCTGCTTTCAAAGCTGGCAGCTTTTTTCAGCTGACAGGAGGGGGATTCCCCTCCCATCAGCTAAAAAACATTTGAAAGCAACACTTTTCTTGCTGTTTGCAAATGGCAAGAAAAGTGCTGCTTTGAGCTTCGGTGTGCTCCGTAAAGATTCCTGAATCTTTAAGGAGCATACTAAAGCATTTAAACATCCAAATCCCAAAGTAGCTTGCCACTTGAGAGTTCCACCACCTCTTTCCCCAGAAAAAAAAGACCTATGTATGAGGACCTTAGACATTCAGCCCCATTCAGTGGGTCTGCCCTTGGAAGCCACACCAGTGGTTTTCACCATTGGCATAGAATGTGAAAGCTAGATTGTGGACTGATGTAAAGTGTTTTGAACACATGACCACAAGCTGAAGAGTGCTACATTGACCGCTAGTTTGTGTCAAGGCACTAGTGTTAAATTTTTGAAGTGCTTCATCTGCAGAACCTCCTCCACCCATCTGTACCCACAAGACAGCTTGGGTTGTCAGATTATTTATCATTTCTCCACTTGGGTTAGTGAGAATGGTTTCTGCTTAGGGTTTCTCAGGGGCAACCCCTGTACTAGGGAATGGGGGATGTGAGGAAAGTTCCAACCTTGGAGAAATTCAGAGGTTCTGGAAGATGGGCCTTTTCCAACACACCTTTGGTGAGTGGAGGTCAGTTATTATGATGGAGCTTGCTTTCAACAGGTTGTGTGTTGTATTTGTGTGAAAACAGGTTTTAGCTGTTTGGGATATGATAGGGACACAAGTGGGGTATAAGTATTTTAAATAAATAAATGACATAACTAGGATAGTATGCTTTACTTTGCCCACTTCTATAGGGTGACTGCTGAAGTCTGTGATGCATCAGGAAGATTTCTGCTGCATTATAGGTCAAGAACAACAAAAGTGGGGCATATTCTCATGAAAAAGTGTCCTGTCTCTTACAAAGCACCTCTGAAGCTTTGGAAGAGCTGGGAATGCCCCTGAAAAATAGAAATGGGCTTAAACATCTTGATGAATGTGGATAGTGGAGATAAAATTGGGAATTATGCCAAGTATTTCCTGGTCTACAGTCCTCCTTATGAGCAGAATTCATTTCCTGAATATGTACATGGCATTTTTTAAAATCACTTCATTTATAACCTTTCTTTCTCCATGGTGGGGACCCATATCAGCTTACATCATTCTCCTCTCCTCCATTTTATCTTCACAATAACCCTGTGAGGTAGGTTAGGCTGAGAGTGTGTGACTGACCTAAGATCACTCGGTGGGCTTCCGTTGCAGAGAAGAGAATCAAACCTGGGTTGCCCAGATCCTAGTCTGCCCCTCTAGCCACTATACTACACTACACTGCTGAATTTCTCCTTTCCTTCAAAAGCCATCTTTGATTTCAATTTTACTGACTAGCCTTTAAATCCCCTTAATCTGTATCCTCGCATTTAAGCAAGTATGTATAACTGCATTTCCTCTTGTTCATTCTCCCCTTCTCTCTCCTCCATCTGGTCTTTCTCCCTCACTTGCAGACTGTAAGCTCCCTGAGGGCAGAGACTAATTCATTTTTTGCCTATGGAACTCCATGAAGTACTGGGACATGAGTGGTGCTGTTCAAATAACTAATTAATAATAACATCATAACTCCAGATGCCTGACCTGGAATGTCCAGGCTAGCCCAATCTCAACAGACCTCACAAGCTAAGCAGGGTTTGCTCTGGTTGGTACTTGGATGGGAGACCACCAAGGAACGTTAGTGTCACTGGATGGCGCAGGCTAGCCCAGGCTCATCAGATCTCAGACGCTAATCATGGTTGGCCATGGTTAGTTCTTGGATGGGAGATCAGGAAATCCAGGGTCAATACACAGAGGCAGGCAATGGCAAGCCACTTTTCCTTGTCTCATGCCTTGAAAACCCCAGCAGGGGTCACCATAAGTTGCTTGTGACTTGATGGCACTGTACATATATACACACATTCGATGAGCTGGATTCATTATCCCAAAGATACTATTATCTTTGGGATATTATCCCACAAAGCTCTGATGGCTTTGTGGGAGTCTATGCTCTGTGTCTACACTTGTAGGATCTTGGTGGTTCTCAGCAGATGAGATTGGTAGCCTAGGAAGTCAGGACGTGGACTTCAACTACACGATCCAGACAGATGAGCAGAAACAGACCGACTCTCATTATCAAGAGCAGATGCCTCCGTAAGATTCATGTTGTCTGCCACCCTGGAAGCGTCTGGCATCAGTTTTTGTGAAATGTCGGGGGCCTTTGTGGGAAGATGAGGCACAGCTAGAAGGTTGTTCGGGGGCTGGGGGTGAGAATATGGAGTGGTGAAGAAATATAGTAAAGATTCTGATTTTGGCTGCAGTTCAGCTGACAGACAAGAACGTTGAGCGCGCGGATGTAATCAACGGAGCTTTGGCCTGCGGAACTCTGCACTAAACTGTGGCCAGCCTTTGTGAATCTGAAAAGCGTTTCTTTAATTTCAGCCACGCAGCCAATTAGAGGAATGTCAAAATTTTGTGAGGCGGGAGGATGACATTTTGTACGAGTCTCAGAATAATCAGAAGCAATTAGTGAATGAAAAGTCTTCGTGATCTTTCCTCTGTTTATTTCTTCCATATGGAAAGTAAAAAGACATTTTGCTCAGAAAGAAAGAAAGAACAAGGGGGGGGGACCCCTCCATTGCTCATCAAATGACATCTGTGGAAAAAGATTTGGAGCCTATTTGCAAGTGTTTCGCTGAAGACCGAAATTATTTGATACCGATGATTAGCCTGGAGTGTCTCTCCCACCTCCTCCTGCCACATCCCGAACTCTCAGCTAGTCTGAGAGGGTATTATTCAATCAGATTTTTATAGAGAGAGTGGAACATTTAGTCACGGGGAGGTCATTTTGGCTACTGGGATTTTCCAAGGTGCCAACATGTCTCTGATTGTCCGTCTCTGGTTAAATACAAGGAAAGCGGGGCGGGGTAAGCAAAATTTAGGATCTCGTATCTAAAAGGAGAGAGAGACCCAAACAGCCTGTCAGGTTTATCTCCTAAAGCTGCTTAGACCTAAGCTGCTACATTGTATATCTGCTCCCTTCTGGGTATTTCTCAGTGCCCTACTAGGTCATTTAGAACGCAGCACGTTACAGGAAAGACCACAGATACATTTAGGGGCTTTGCTAAAGGGTGGCAAGAAAGGAGTTAACTGACTAGCATCAATTACAGCATTCAAGGGGGGTGATTAGGCCCTGAAATTGCTGGGAGGTTTTTAATTTAGCTCTGAGTAGCAGAGAAGACGGCCGGCCGCTGCTCCCCCATCACCGTCACGCCCTCCCCCCCCCTCAGCTTAGGGAAGCTCATCAGATCATATACTGCTTACTGTTTCATCCGCTTACCATGCGCTGCCACTCGGAGCCATTGTGTATGGAGAGGGCACCAAGCAGACTCTCTGAAATAATATTATTCCTTTGTCCAGTATCTGCTCCAGACCCACCCTTGCATTTTGCCTGTCTCAGAAATATCTATCAGGCAGAATTCTCCTTATAAAAATAGATGGAGGGATAGAAAAAAAAGGGTGATTGAAGATATAATCAGCTAGCTGCGCAAAGGGTGTTGTTGGAGAACCTGGCTGACTGATGTATGGGAAATCTGTTCTTTATTAAGCTACAATCCATCCTTATGGACTGTGTGATAAGGGCCCAATGATATAAGAGCAAACACCTGTATAACTGTATTTGTACAGGTAGTATAGATGAAATAGGATGTCCCAAGCTTCTGACAATTGGGACCTGCTTTTTCCTTCATTAAAATGTAGGTGCACTTCACTATAACAGTGGAGAGGATAATATTTATCTGCCCTCCACTTGCTGTCCCTCTGCACGAGTTCCTGTTCTGGATGTAAAATCAAAAAGAGTCCAGTAGCACCTTTAAGACTAACCAATTTTATTGTAGCATAAGCTTTTGAGAATCAAGTTCTCTTCGTCAGATGCATGGTACAGAAACTGGTCTTCTCTCTCTCTCTCCTCCCCTCCTCCCCCCTCCTCTTCTATATTTGACCAGTTTCTGTACCATGCATCTGACGAAGAGAACTTGATTCTCGAAAGCTTATGCTACAATAAAATTGGTTAGTCTTAAAGGTGCTACTGGACTCTTTTTGATTTTGCTACCACAGACTAACATGGCTAACTCCTCTGCATCTATGTTCTGGATGTGTTTTCTGATTCCAAGAATCAATCAACAATCAAGCAAAATAAGACATAAGTCCAGTGGCACCTTAACATTTTATTTCTCATGGCACACAGTTGGGGAAAAGACTGAAAGATGTCGTTGTCTGATTCATGCTGCAAAATGGGGGGTTGATCGGCTGCTAGGGTTGCCAGGTGTCAACCTGGACTTCTGAAAAGGTCCAGAGCTGTAAAGATAACCCCACAGTTTCTTTTACTAGTTGTAGGACACTGCTGAATTCCAGCTCAGAGTTGAACCCAGGTAGGGTTTTCAGCACTGGGGGCCAAGCTACACATGACGAATGACACTTGAACGGCAAGTGTATTTCTCCCTGTTCACTTGCCCTCCACTCAATCCACTTGCCGTTCAAGTGTCATTCGTCATGTGTAGCTTGGCCCTGGGTCGGGGAATTCCTGGAGATATGGGGACAGAGCTTGGGAAGGGACTGCAGTAGGGTATAATGCTCTAGAGCCCACTTTCCAAAGTAGCCATTTCCTCCAGCTGAACTGATCTCGACACCCTGGAGATCAGTTGTAATTCAAGGAGGTTTCCAGCCCCCACCTGGAGGATGCAATCCTAGGCCCATATGTTTTGATGACTGTAAAGAAAATAATGCTTTCTTTCCAGAGTTAAAAAAAAGATAATTTAATAAATGACCATTTGCTACCATTCAATAGCATACAAAACCTGCCATTTCAACATCTGAACATCAGTGGGGTTGACTATTATAGGAAACCTTACTTCCAATGAACTTACAAACATTCCAGTTTTTAAAAAAAATTTAATTGGGCAATATTTGTACTGTATGCCAAGAAAGCATAGAAAATCAAGCTCTGAAATATAGATCCAATATAAATCCAAATGAATCTATTCACTTAAGCAAAAAGAGATGGTCTGAGCTAGGGAGAATGTGAAAAAATGAAGCCGGTTTATTATGATACTGGATTTCGTATGATGCTGATTTTAAATTTGTCCGTCTGTCTGTCTGTCTGTCTGTCTGTCTGTCTGTCTGTCTGTCTGTCTGTGTCCCGGGATTTTTCTTCTATTTATATTTGAGGAGTCTAGCTTATTTATCTGGAGTTGTAACAAAACAATTCAAAGTGAAAACAAGTCCCACAGCTCAAGCTTGTGTTTGTATGGGGTAAAGTGCTGTCAAGTTGCAGCTGATTTATGTTGACCCCATAGGGTTTTCAAGGAAAGTGATGAGCAGAGCTTTGCCATTGCCTGCCTCTATATAGCGACTCTGGACTTCCTTGGTGGTTTTTCATCTAGGTACTAACCAGGGCTAGATCGAGCTAGGCTGGACTATCTGGGTAGGGCAAAGCTTGTGTTTAGCCCTGACTTCATTGGAAGGCTGCTGTTCCTCTTTCTTGCAAGAAGGAATTGGTAGCCAACTGGAGAAAGGAGATGCAGGGAATGCAAACAGATTTTAACTGTGATGTTCAGTAGTGTTTTGTCAAGTCCAAGAGTAGACAAGCCATGCCCAAATGCAGACCAGTGTGTTTTCCATCCCAGAGACCCTGAGGCTAGTTACAGGATACTAAACCTCGAAGTAAAGGAAAGGAAAGGACACTAGGCTCCTAATATTCATACTGGATCTGTCCAATCCAGGGGTTTCATACTGCCTGCCACAGGACCTGATATTGCATGCTGATATTGCTTGTGATTCCCTGGGACTATACAATTGTCTCTCCATTGAGTCACTTCTGATAATATCCATTAAAACTTGCTAAGTCATGTCCAAGTGAGTCTGACTGGGTTCCTTACCTACTGAACCAGGAATTGCTTTCTCTGTGAGTCACACTGCTCCGGACAAATTGCAAAGGAGAGTTCCTTGTCTTCTCACATCAGTCGTATAGACTGTCATATGAACACATGAAACGGCCTGCTATTGAGTCAGCCTCTTGGCCTATCAAGGTTGGTATCGACTGCTCTGACTGACAATGGCACTCCTGGATCTTAGAAGGAGGTCTTTTACATCATATAGTACCTTATCCTTTTAACTGGAGACTGAACCTGGGACCTTCAGCATTCCACACTTCCTTCACTTAGTGGTGATGGAGAGTACCCTCAAGTCAGAGTTGACTTATGGCGACCCCTCGTGGAGTTTTCATGGCAAGAGACTAACAGAGGTGGTTTGCCATTGCCTGCCTCTGCAACCCTGATCTTCCGCAGAGGTCTCCATCCGTTACTAACCAAGGCTGACCCTGCTTAGCTTCTGAGATCTGACGAGATCAGGCTCACCTAGGCTATCCAGGTCAGGGCTGTTCACTTATTAATTCCTTCAAATTCAGGTTTCTGGTTCCTTCTTTCCCTACAATGCCCTGTTATTTATGCACCAATCATGTCTGGCAGTCTGGCAGTAGCTACATACTTACCTGATTTTTATCCAAATCTGCCTGGGTGGGACGACAAAAGCAGAAATTTATCATGTCTTTGATTGCCACAATACATGGATGTGACTCAAATGGCTGGTGAGTGCCAGGTGGTGTGGCAGGCCACAGGTTGTGCAGGCTTAACGTAACTGTAGTTATGAATGTGGAATCTGTTTGATAAGGAGAGGTGCCTGCAAGTTCAACTGGTCTTTGGCCATTTTCACACATCTACCCTAGTGAAAAATCACGCAAAACTCACGGAACAACAGCGTCTTCATGGCACGATTTCTGACATCATCACCCCACGAAATGGAATCATGATGGGAAATTGCGCCATGAAGACGCCATCGTTCCGTGAGTTTTGCGCAATTTTGCACTAGGGTAAAGAGGTGTGAAAACGGCCCTTGTGGCCCTAGTGGAAGGTCTGATGCTTTCGTTTATGGGTGGGATGTCTGATGAAATTTGTCTTTGAGACTCTGGCGGATGCCAGTAGTAAATTTCACTGCTAGTTTAGACAGAAGAAGTTCTGCTGTAGTGGAATCTTACCATTTGCACCCAACTGCTTGGGCTCGAGTAAAGATGGGGACTGAACAGAAGAATTATTAAGTTGCAAAGCAACCAATGGAAGATACAAAGGAGCAGGAAGACGACACAGTGGGGGAAGAGAGTAGACAACATGTCCTAAGGCACACGGAATAAGTGTTGTGATAGTCAACCTCCCTCCCTATCATAGGGAGGGAGTTCTTGTGGATGCACAGCAACCCGAAGAAACATTTGTCAAGGTTGTTACCAACATCAAAACTAGATATTTTTCTTTCCAAAGCTTTTATTTCTACTTGCAGGCGGAGTTTCAACTCAGAGAGGCCTGCGGCCATTGGCCACTCTTTGTACAAAAGATACTTTGTAAATTGACCTGAATTTTATTTTTTTACTAGTTTATGCTTGTTTACAATATAATGTCTTGTTCTCTTTCTGGTACAGAGATTAATGATTACTGCCATCCTAAAGTGTTTTAATTCAATGCTGGGGAAAGAAAAGATCCCGGGTGAAGGACTGTTAAATGACAGTCCAAACTCTCCAACTTCCCCCCCCCCCAGATGAAAACAGGTTTGAAGTTTTTGAACACAACACTTCTTTGATCGGAAGGGAGTCTTTACCATAAACCCATATGGGGTAGACCAGAAGAATTATGAACAGGTTATTTCCATGGGGTTTTAAAAGTACTTGGATTTTTGGATAAAGATAAGCCTATTGCTCTTTTGCATGCCCCCATTATTACCCCATCCTCTGTCATCAACCAGGAGATCCCCACAAATGGGAGTAATTCCAGCGGCATTGGGACGGCGCTTAATTGGACCCCACCATTTCTGTAATTCAAGCAGTGATCCTTTGATAATTATTGATAGGTGTCTCATCTAGGTTTTCCACCTACTGAATGGTTTCTTTATGTTAATGTTCACCTAAGGAAAAGACTGAGTAATCGTAAAATATTTTAATAAATTAATAGTTTATCCCTCCTCTTCCTTCTTAATCTTCTTGTCGTCTCTGGACAAAACTTTGTTTTGTTGATTCCCACATGGTCAGATGTAAACTTATTGAGGAAAACTTGTCTAGTTTTTTGTCATGTCGATTTATGTAATGTACATAATGGGTATACTGTTACTACGAACAGAATTATAACCAATATAAAAATAAGGATGTAATAGCAGTCGTAATTTTCTGATGGTTTTTTTCCTTGCAAATGTGTTCCACAATATTTTCAGCCAACAGACACAAACACGAATTTAATGCTAGAAGAATGACTCCCTTTTTCTTTTTGGAAATTAGCCTCTGTAATCAAAGTGCAGTGGTAAGCAAGGAAGGGAAAGAAAGTTTTCTTGTGATACGGTTTCCCACACTGCCTATTCAAGCCCATAAGCCGCAGTTAACTCTGTAGCCCTAGCGACTCACCTCTTTGAATTCTGATATCTTAGCCAAGTTGGCTGGTAATAGAAAGCCTTAAGATTTTCCAGAGAGAAGCATTAGATACTGTTGCCGAAGGTCGATATAGTTGTGACCCCACTTCTTACTCTGATGTAGCTCCCAGTGACCTCAAAGAGAGTTCTGAGGACAGCGCCGAGGCGGTTCCTAATGTAAGTACTGATATGGTTAACTAGGGTTGCCGGATCAGAATTTCAAAAACCAGGCACACTGCAGAGACCAAGTGTCTGGCACATGAAGTTCAAAAGAGCTGGACCCATCTGAATAAAGAACGTCTGTTCTGCGGGGTGATGAGGTTCTAGAATTAGAGGCAGCCCTTGAAAAGAAATCCATCCCTTGCAATACGTAGCTCTGCGTTTTTCTTACATACTTAAATTAGCACACATTCAAAGATTAGGGGGCATTTGTCCAAGCTGTGTCTTCTCAACAGAAAAACGGTCCAATTCTTTGACTATTCTTAGTCTTTCGTTAAGGCAAAAGAAAAAGTCTCTTCACCCAAACAAAAATCTCATTGACCACGTGGAATAAAAAAAGAAGCATCTCCCGTTATGAAGGAGAGAACATCGTTTGGAGTTCATGTCCTTCAGATGTCTTCTTTAATGTAGCGGGAGTTTAGTACTTTTAAAAAGTCAATAGCATCCATCCAGTATTACTCTCTCAGAATTGTAAAGTTGTTTAGGAGAACTTTCCCTTTGCTAGAAATGCAGGCAGCTGACAGAGAACTCCACCAGACACGGGCTGCTGTGAGAAACATGGCAGAACCTTGTGGTGCTCTCGCCTGTGCCCAATGATCTTTTTCAAATACTGGTACTACTAACTTCAATTTCTGAAGGCTTTGGCATACTCATTTCTGATTCCTTTTACACTGCATACTGTTTCCTCTTCCCATTCCCAGAATTGCAGTCTCTGTTGACATAGTCTACAAATTCAATAAAAATCCAGTAAATGAAGACAGAGTCCATTTTTATCTGAAGAAGTAAAACTGTGAGATTCGTAACAGTTGGGGCAAAGGATACCTGCAGGGATGCTAAAGATTCTCTGATGGAAGAAGCCTGAAGAAAATAAGTCTTTAGTTACTTAAAGAAAAAATTAGTATCTATATATTTAAAATCAGTGGAATCTTTAAAGATTTTGTACGCATTTATTTGGGGGTAATCCACAGTGGCTTGTGCACACTGTATGTTTCTGTACAAGACAACCACAAGAGTTTATCTTCTAAATTATACTGCCTATCCTCATATCAGTGCAATGTTTGAAGATATGAAAAGGAAATTTAGGGTAGGAATTTTCTCAAAATGTCCTTACTCTCTGCTTCGATGTGGGATCAGACAAAAATTAATCTTGAAGCCAAAGACCAGATTCAGGTTTGAGGAATCCTCAAACAGTTTTGTTTCACCAGCCTTCAGGAAAGCTAATTTTTTCTTCCCCATATCCTATTTCTGCTGAGAAAATGCAAAATGCATTTATTGGACAATAATGGAAAAGGTGTTGCATATTGGCAGTGGCTTCTAGGTTTGTTCCAGTAACTTAAATAACAATAACAACAGCAGCAGCAACAACCACCTTCTAGGAAAATGCAAGCTTTTGCACTATATAGACATCTTTTTTATAGGGCGAAGGGAGAAATGTTAACACATAATTGTATCATACACTGTCCTTTCATTTAGTCATTTAGAAAAGTTGTTTCAATGAGCTTTTTCTGAATGACCTCTGCGGCTCCAATAACTATTTAAGGGACAGATCCTTGAATAGATGCAGCAACCAATTGATTTCTTATTTGCCTATAATGGATAAAGTTCTAGGATTGGGACTTTCCCATTAAACTTTCATTGATTTGTTTTTGTAGAGAGTCAGTGTGTGAGTCAGATGCTTCTTCAAATACTAAACACCTTTGATTTACCTTTATGGAAGCAGTATTTTTTAAATTGCTCAGGGGAGTTTTTTTTTTCCTCCAGTTTCCTAGTTCCTCTTACACTATTATCTGACAAAGACAGTTTCATCCAGTAAAAAGTTTATAGGTACTTACATCCATGTGTTAGTGAGATAGATATTCTTGAATTTACAGCAAATAAATCTGATTCCCAAAATTATTTGTTTCATTAATATTAATAAAAATACAGCTCACACACACCTTTAGTTATTTCTTTCTCATTCCCCCTTCCCCAGATATTTATTGAATAAACAGCATTGCAGCTTAATTTTTTTTTTCAATCTAAAATCAAGATCTTAGTAAGTGGATTTCAATAACCTAGTTAATTTGCTTTAATTTCAGGCTTCTCTATCTGTGCGGAAGCAGAAATATGGAAGCTAATTTCACCGGCTTATATCTGATTTAATTGCACGTACTTTGGATGGATTAAGTTTCCAGTTAATTGTAGAAATTCAGAAAGGCCATTGCAGAGGAAGATTTAAACTAAAACAACAATTAACTACCTTAGATAATGTTAAAATATTCATATTAACTTCAAATTTGGTGCTTTATATATGACCAATATCTATTTACTACATTCAGAACTATCCGCCAACCCCACAAGTATTTTTAATCATATTTTTATATTAACAATGAACAGTTAGTTTTATGATATAATAATTTCTTCCCTATTCCTAAGCAGTTATGGCAGGTGTGTGCCATCTTTCATATTGTAAAAACACAGAAACTTAATGGCTTGATACAGAGAAAACTTAAACAGTCAGAATTTTAAAAGTAGTGAGTTTTCCTCATCTATTTTTAATGGTTTTCTGATCTCTAATGCATCTTTAAATCTAGTGCATTACAGTAGTGGTTTGTGTATATTTGTTTCAAAATTGTTGATCTTAAACTGAAATAGATGAAAATTAAAATTTAGTTTCCATTTTTCTCATTCATCAATCTACATATGGAAAATATCTCCTCCATACACACACACCTTTATTAACAAAGAATATAAAATATTAATAGAATAGTCTGCAGTATATAAATCCGCTGAAACTTTATATCTGTATCAGGATCTATTAACATATATTGATAATTAGAGCTTACTAAAAATGATATACATGCCCCCCCACCACAAAAGGCCAGCACCTACATAGTAAAGACATATTGCCACAGGACTCAATGAAAAGTTTAATATGGGAATATTGTGCAAACTGTTCAGAACCAGGTAACAAAAATGGGTTTGTTTCTTCATCCTACTTAAAAATGAGTTGTTATTATTATGACAGTGAGATTCCTAGTAGTTTTTTAAAATAATTTTTAAATATATGTTGTGTCACAAGATCTTATTTAACAAATCAAATAAAATTGGCAGTACAGATAACTAAATTGTAACAGGTTCTTCATTAGCAGCAAAAATCCCAACATAACAAAACCAGTAGGAACTCAGTTCTTTTCTTTATAGAAAAAAGGAGCTTCTTATATTTGATTAAATCCTCCATCAGTTCTGTATTCTCTCTTTATTCTATAAAGTTTGTCCCCTCTTTTTTAATTTTCCTCTCCTGGCAGTGAGATTGAGATACAAAATCTAAACCCTTCTTCACAACCTTCTCCCGACAGCTCCTGAAATCTCCAGCCACCATCTCAGATTTTAACTTTCTTGCAATGTAGGTCCCCCCTCCTCTCCATACGCACTAAACATGTAATTAGTATAATTAATAATTATTCCCTAATTGAAACACAGGTTAACAAACTTCCATAACGTTGAGAGGTAAAGGGGAAGAAAATGGCATTCATTCACCCTGAGCATTTTTAAGCCTATAAAAGTCTTCAAAAGACCTCAAGATATCAAGCAATCTTTTATCCAACTAAACCTACCCCCCACCTTCATTCTTACACATACTTAAATACCCACTACGCTCACAGCTTGGTAAAAAGGAAGAGAAGCCTTAATGGATCACTGGTTTTAACGAAAGAAGGATAGGTACACGAATCTTTTAAGTGGTCTCGAGCTCCTTTTTTTGTCTGTGTGGTATTAATAATTTTCATCAAACGAAAACAAAAGGTGTCTAAGCAGCCCAGACGGCAACGCTTTCGACTGTGTTCTTATTAACATAGCTTTTATTTTCAAGCACAAACATTTCAAACAATTACGCCAGAGTCCCCCAGAGCTGTTTATTCCTAAAGCTAGTTCTATCAGGTATGCCTATCTGGCAGGAAGAGGCAAAAGAAAATTTGAGCAGAATTCAGGGGCCTGGTTTTGTATATACTCTATCCTCTCCTGCAAGCATTGTAAGGTCAAGTTGTTAGAATTTTTTTAAAAACAAACTAAGCATGAAAAAGAAATGTAAGACTACAACAAATTACAGTGCTGATTCCTTGGAAGGGAGAGAAATGTTTGACAATACATGGATAACTCATTCTAGAATTACACTGTTTCAAATGGATCAGAGATGCATTTTTACCTTTATTCTTTCCCTTAATAAAAATATAACCTAACCTATTGAAGGAAGCAATTACTTTCTTTCAGTAATCACACATCTGGATTTAGGAAAGATTGCTGATTTTTTTTTTTAATCTACAGCACAGTTCAATAGTTTAGTTATCTATTCCCATCCAAGTTAACAGCATTTAATTTTTATTTTCCTGAGAAGATGTTCCTGTTGATATAGGCTAAACATATTGCATGTTTTCTACTTGTTTGGTTATGTACAAATATGCAAGAATTCTGTTCTAACTTGCTGAGTGTATTCACATATATTTATCAACACAAAAGCACAGGATATAGGAAATAGGTCATCAGCAGTTTGCAAGGTTGAATTTTATCACATCGGCTGGAATCATTCTTCTGTGCCTCTTAAGGATGTGTATTTTGTCATCCGCTACAAGTGTTTCCTCTACTCCACTAAACAACGTGCAATCCATCATTCTTTATACCTCTCTCTGGGCTCTGTTTTGGCCCAGTTAGTCCAATGGTGCAGATGGTTGGAATCCAAATGCTTTCAGTAAATATTTTGAAATATGCATTCTTTTCTTATGACTTTCATGTCTGGGTGAAAATGGTGATCACTGGCATGTGTTACCTCTTCATAAGTCTTGATTTAACATTTAATGGGGAGCAGTGAAAAGAGAACAAAATATTTTATTTTATTAACTGGAATGGGTAAAAATTAAATTAACTAGCAGGTAAGCCCAGTCTAATGAAACCAGGGTGTTTTGATTTGAACTGATTTTGTATCACATGTATCAAACGGCAATTCAACTGCTGCGACTACCCTGGGCTGCAGGGTTGTAATTAAGAGTGTATTAAATAACTAGCTAAACTCTCTTCAGAGGTGTAGAAATGCTCACATGAGTTCCAGGGTATTTCCTAATATCATCTTTGCTGCTTTCTTTGAACAGGAACTAGGCATTTGACTACTATACAAATAAAAAAAAGAGTCTGAAGCAAAACAAGGTACTTCCACAAACTAGATAAATTAGAGAAATTTGGGTTTAAGCCAGCTTAGTTCCAGTGGTTTCTGTGGAACTCTCTGCCCCTTCACTGACTGGCCTTGACTTAACATCCATTTTAATTCTTGCTTAACTAGGTTATACACTTCTTTAATTTTAAGAGAGAGAGAGAAAAACCTCCTGGCTTAACTGATTCAGCACTTTGAAGATGAAACCAATATTATCCTAGTTTCTGATTTATATACATGAATCCTGCTATACAGATTGATACAGAGAAGGAGAAAGAATCTCATTTGGACAAGTTGCACGAATATAGGAATAGTTTCTATAGCTGTAGATTTGAAAGGTCTGTGGCCCATAAGATATAGGGTGGCTTTTCCATACAATGCACTGACAAATTGTCAAGCCTACCTCAACTTGTAATTGCATATTCAGGAAGACCGAAGTGCTATCTTTTCTCTGACCTGTACGTTGTAAACAGACAAGGACACGGAGAGATCTATTCAGCCTCCACATGTGACACCTGTCTGATTTAAAAAAAAATTAAAAAGGAAAAATCAAAAGATATTGTTCTCAGTTGCAAGTGATCTCTAAAAGTGATCACTTCTTTGAAGTTAGTTTTAAATTTGGTCTTCAGAAACCATTTCCAATTGTTTGCACACCATTTCTTCAAGCAACATTTTGAGGGGGAAGTCACCTCCCTGACACGAAAAAAAGTTTTTGTTTTGTTTATTAAAGAAAATTAGAAATGGCACCATAAAGGTGAAAACCAATATCTCAGGATATTATTAATCTGCAACAGATAGCGTTCTACCAGAATCAAAATTCTAAATTTAAATGCTCAAAACTAAATCAAAGAGTCCGGATATACAACATCAAGAACCAGCAATGGAGCTAATTAAGTTGCAGAAATAAGGCTTGCTTGTTTTTGTTTAAAGATTTTTTTTAAAGTCTTGCTAGGAATGAAATGTCACTCACAAAATAAGCACCTGAAAGAAAAAGTAAACTTTAAGGAAAGAACAGGCTAACTGACGAATAGACTTTTCCAAAAAGGAAGTGTATATGGTTGAAGACAGGACATGGGTAAGTTTATAGAGACTCTGATTTCTCAGACTATCAAAGGTTGTTGTGATCCTATCAAGTGGTTTTAGAAATGGGCTTCACCGAAAATCATTGGACACCTAAGAAAGTAAGTATGGGGACAAACATCCTGTTATATAAAATGGAAAACGAATATGTCCTCCTTGGTTTTGTGTACCAGGAAAAGAAATTTGGTTGACAGCTGTACAAATGTGAATGATTTATTCCTACTCGTATATGCCAAGAGGTAACTGTTATATTATTATTTCTGCCTTGAAATTTTCAGGTGCATATGTTAAAGGTCTTCAGGAAGAACCAATTGATACATTCCTCCTCAACAATTTTTTAACTTGTTGAAAAATGAATTTGCAAGATCTCAGTATTTAAAAAAAAATGGCTAGCCTTCTGAAGGTTTCACTCATTTATGACCTTAAAAGCGAATCATAATGCATGGCACTTGGCTATCCTAAAAGCAATTTTCAGCACAACTCCAAGTTCTAAGATCTTTACAGTCTAAAGACATGATCTATTGGGAAGTTTGCCTGGATGAGCCCAATTTCAATAAATGAGAACTGCTTGGGAACACCATTTGCCCATCTTGCTCATAAACATCTCCCATTTATTTCAGTGAGACTTTTTCAGAAATAAGTAGTCCTTCAGTTCATAGTAATTATCTTATGCCTTTCCCACATAGTTCAGTAGACTTCTAGTACAGGAACTTTCTGACAGATTGTACCCAAAATTGTAGATAACACAGAAGAGCTGACTTCAAGTATATCAGGTGAATCATCTAGAAGTCTACTATGCTATTTCAGACATCAGATTGTGCTGATTTCTTGCTGGTTCATTTGTCCGGCTTTCAGTTCCACCCTAAGTAGAGATATAGTATGATTTCAATGGGCATAGAAGGCTGTAACTGTATAGCGTTACACTGCTATAACAGTATGTAACCAGCCTTCGTGACTGCTTTCCTATGATGAATGTAGGGGGAAACAGTGATATGCTACTTTCCCCCCTGGGGCAGCCCCCAAGCTTTTAGTTGTGTGCAAAACCACAAAACAGACATCTTGGGTCACTTCCCTCCTGATGTGGTTATACTGGCAAAAGTGGTTAGAATAAAAGGCTATATTTTTAAAAAGTGTTTGTTGCATACACACAGCCGCCCCTCTCTCCTCTACAAATTATGAAGGGACATTGTCAAAAGTCCATGCCAAGGTTTGTATGTTTGCAGTTTTAGACATCAACTTTCCCACTTTCTACTTAGTATTTAACTTTTCCAACTTGGTATTTTCACCCCTTCAGGATCAAAGTTGGTGGCAAGGGGAATATGATCCCAAGGCGTTTCGGAGCCTGTTTTATCTAAGAGAAACCATTCCAGTTTTCCATCTATGTGATAAATGTGTGGAAATATCGCTAATTTGTACAAGCTCAGGACATGGATCCTTAACCTTCACTCTCTGTCTTGTTATGTCTGCTGTCCCTTGTATCAGTACCACAAGCGTGTTTGAAGACTACTTGGGGAAGCTATATAATGAAATAGGCAGGGGGGGAAATCACCACAGCTCCTAAACTGGGCTGATAGGCTTTGTAATCAAAGATTTTTCTCTTCACCTTCCACCAGGGTTATATTAAGAGAGCTCTGATGACAGGGCACAGCAATTGCCAGCTAAGCAAAGTCAAAATTAATGACCAACAAAATCAACTTTCCTTTGTGGTTGATATGAAGCCAGCTGCATCCCCGTATAAAAGAACTATCAAAGGAAGTGGGTCGGTTAATTATTAACTTGGAACGGCTTCAGAAAACCATCCTTAAAGCTCTATTGACACCCTCCTGACAGAATCAAAATCTCTCAAAAAAGTTGTTGGTACAAGTTTTTCTTTTTTCTTTTTGGCCTCAGTGTGTTGTCGTGCTTAGCCCAAACTGTCACAAGTCCTGGAAGATGGCTCAGCACAGCATATCTCTGAATACATAGGACCAGTGACCGTTCCTTGAACGACATCTGCGCCAAACATTTTACGGCAGAATTCTTCACATAATTCCTTCTGTAACTCTCCCTCAGCTGTCAACCTAATAGAGCTGTCAACAGCTTAATTGTAAGATACAATATTGTAAGGGGGATATATCCAACTGGGGGGTGGGGTGCGGGGGGACAAAGGGTGGGGGAGACATTATGTGGAAAGTAACACAACTCAACTGTCATTTTCATAAAGACTACCCCAACCTGTAGCTAAGCCATTTAAACCTCCCATTTAAACCACCCGATTAATCCTTGGATTTCTCAGCATAGGTTGATTCATGCTAAAAAAAAAAAAGTGACGGACAAAAGAAACTTTGAGCTACCCAGTGAATCATTTACACCTGACTTTTAAGCCAGTCTGTTATAGCTTTCCAAGATTTTTCTTATAGCTCTGACTTTATTCTTCCCTCCTGCATTCTGATTTTTAACACTTTTTAATTCTCAGGCCTCCAAGTTCCTCCCAATGCCATACTCTGCAAGTAGCTTATTTTGTTTATTCAACATTTAAAAAAAAAAGAAAAAGAAAAAATACTTGGAATACACACTGAGATGAACAAGATGTAGCAAAATGCAATAGTAGGAATTTTAATTTGAAAAACAAACAGATATCTGGCTCTAGTACATAATCCCAGGCTGTAACAAAGTTGGTTTCCACTGTGTAACGATCTTAACAGAATGTTACACAAAATGCACTGGATTCCTACTGCCTTGATTTTTTTGTGCATGAATTCAAAGACATCTCTTGCTAAATATGATTCCCCCCCCCCAAAAAAACCCCAGTGTAAGTCAACTGTATGTCCCATTACTGAAATGCCTTTTGCTCTTTTGAAGTTAGCAGTATGGGCTGCCATGGGAAGGAAACTTGTTGTCAGACCCTCAGATGCTAGTATTGCTCCCCAGTTTACTTCTCACACTTTTCAAAAGAAACTCCAAACAAAACAATTCACCAGACACAACAGTTCCCCCCCCCCTTTGAGTACTTACTGCTTGAAAAAAAGAAGAACAGTAATGACTGTGATGATAAAGCATCAAGTTTTTTCCCCCCCTGAAAATCTGGAATAATTACAAGATGGGAAACAATACCTCACACCAAGCACAGAACGACAGAAAACAGACCAACTTGATGTCTTAACACCAACAGATTCCTGCCTGCTTGGACTCAATGGTTGCCCTTCTGAACATTCTGGTAGCTATTTTGGAAAAAAAAATTAACGAAAAATCAGGCAATTTGTTTATGAAGCAAAAACTGCTTCTTGATTCTTGTTTTAAAATTTGCCTTATGAATAAAGGTTAACAAACACTGAGCAAAGTCGAGGGGGGAGGTTGCACGAGATCTTACCAGATTCTGTATTTGTTTGTGGAAAAAAACCAGATGTATTTATACAATCTGAAGAAAATCACCCCATTCTAATCATGCTTAGCATGTCCTCATTTTGTTGTTGATATTGTTTTGGTTTCCTACCTTTGCTGGCCTGTGTCATCTGCTCCATTAAAAGTTGTAAGTTTTGTGCAGATGCTCTGGTCATTCTAGGTTTGCATCAGTGTGAAATCTTAAAAAATGTTCTTTGCCTACAGAAATGTGGGTTAATATAATAGCTACTTGAAGCCAGGGACGGCGGCAATAGTTGTCCTTATTTAGGGCTGTCCACAATTTTGTTTGTCCTCTTGCCATTCACGGCAGCTGGACTCTGACCTTCTAGTTCTTTTTTTTTTTGCCTAAGTATTCTTTTCAGATTCCAAGTTCTTTCCTTCTTACCCTCCCACTGACACCATCCTATTCAAAAGTGGAGATAACTTTATTCATCTACACATCATTGTATCAAAATGAATAGGCAAAAGGCTTCAATGTTCTTCAGAACTGGACAGGCCAGTAATGTCTTCATTCTCCGCCCCCCCCCCCAAACCCTCTCTTTTCCCTGGCCTCAATGCAATGAAGCCTTTTAAAAAATATGTCATTTTAAAAGAAGCTTTAAATATTGTTTATTGGATTAAATTTCCACTTTCTTCTCAGGAAAACAGGGATGCAACTGGTAATATATCATCATCTTTGAAATGATTACCAGCAAATTGCCCTAATGGGTACTCCAGAAGGGGGATCTATAAAACGAATTTTCTAAGCTTATATGAATGGCTGCTGAACAGCGTGCCTCGGGTTTCTGCATGAGAAGCAGAAAACTGCTTTTTGCCTCTAAAATGAATGAACGTGCTGTTAACTGGCTGATTTCTCCTCTCATACAGTTTGTAGAGGGAATTCAAATTAAGTCATACCCAGACTCATCTTCTGGGGTGGGGGGGAAACCCCCTTCCCTAATCTTCAATCCTTATTTGTTGATTACAGCCAAGAACGACAAAAGAGGCTGATTATGTCAGCATGCATTTGATGCCAGTGACGTCACAAAATTCCAGGTCCTAGAACTAATTGAGAGTGCTCTCTTAAATGCTAATGACATCAAAATCTATTGATGCTTGCTCCGCATCTCCAGCTGAGATGCATCCAAGTGTCTTCTTTCTTTCACACCCTTTACTGGTCTTCTTTCCAAACTTCTCACGGGCCATGGTGACTTGTTTAAGAAAACAAGCTGATATCAGAAGAGAAAAAGGGTGAGACAGATTGTGTCATCTCGAACCGGAATCTGCCGAAATGAAGATGGAGACCTAGTGGTTTTCTAACATTCATGAGTCTGCCCAAAGCTAACATCCTTCACTTTTTTTTTTTAAGGTGAGCAAGATGACAGATGGAGGGAAATGAAAAGGTGAATTACAGAGAAATCAGAACATTTGAAGTTCTTAAGCCAGCTAATCATTTGGGAGTATTTAAAACTGTGGATTAAAAATTTAAAAAGGAATATAAAAGGAAGGGGAAAAAGAAAAACCAAAATCAAACCCTCATCTCTGACTGGGTATTTCCTGCGCTAGGCCCTAGAAGTTTATTTAGAGGGAATAAGGGACATTGGGAGGGATTTGAGAGATTCAAAAGCGAGAAGTTTATACATTAGCGAGGCAAGTTGCAAAACACTGTTGATATTCAAATGTTTATTGTGTAAAATCTGGGATAAGCTTCAGCATGAGAGAGCCTTTAAGTGCCTACAACTATTGCTAATTCCCCTCAGCATTGAGGCAGACACAAAAGCCTTAATCCAATTCCACTTTTTTCCCCCTCCCAAAGGGCCTACGCTATTTTCTCTCACATAAACTAACAACACTATCCCATCCCACCGCAAGAGTGGTCAAAGAAAAAAGGGCCCTGTGTTTATACTTCAACCAACACTTTGTGTTTCTTGGCTAAGTATGGCGAGAAACTTTTAAGTGGAACCCTAGGCCCCACGCCATCTTTAGAAAGAAAATAAGCCTTCGGAGATTGAAAACGGGCTAAAAACTGAGGAGGCGTCAGCCATTCTTTCTGTCTCTATCTGGGCAAAAGAAATAGGTTCTTTGAGCCACGGCATTCTTGAAGATAGGTAATTTTTGGACTCCAAATTGCAGTTTATTCTTCAAAGTCAACATGACCTACGATACAGATTCTCCTCATATACTGGTTTCATATGTGTCACCCCTTCAAAAAAGTGGCCTTTGTGCTGGTTATCAAAATAATGAATAGAAATACCTTCCAGGTGGTGATTTCACTTGATGTAGAAAACACTGTTTCTTTCAGCCATCTTGGAAGTTGGATAAATGTGTGAATATTCTTTTAGCTGTAACAATGCAACAGGAAGACTGGACCGAACCAAAGGTCCATCCGTTCTGTTTCCAGTAGCCCCAAGGCAAATGCCCCCAAGAAGTTTACGAGCTGGGCTTGAAGTTAATGACTATCCACTGTTTTTTATTACTGGCATATAAAGTTGGATCCAGACAAAACTTTCTATTGACTTTCCTGCCTCCACTCTTCAAACCCCCTGATCTCTACAACATGCTGCTCCTGGGGGATAGGGCACCCAAAGGAATGGCATTAAGGGGGTTTGCAATGCGAAGGGGAAATTGATGGGAAATGCTCATTTACTCTGGATAGAAGCCACAGAACTCAGAAGTATCCTGCTTCGAAACATGGAGATTCTCTTACTTTTATCATGGCTGATAGATAAATCTGTCTTTTATGAAGTTGTCTAATCCTTAAAAAAAAGTAATCTGAACTAATAACCATAATGACGTCTTATGGCAGTGAGGTTGTAAGTTAGTTATGCATTATGTGAATGGGGACTTTTTTTTTTCAGTCCAGAAGTTATCGCCAATCAATTTTAGTGAGTGATCTGAAATCTAAGATTATGGAAGAAGGAAAGAAATGTCTCCTCTCTTTGTGCCATTCTTAATTTTGTTCCACGTGTCCGCCCTTAGTCTCCATCCTTTGAGTCCCCCCTCCCCAAGAACGAAAGCATTGATAAGAAATGTAAGTTCCTTTCCCCTGCAAGAAGATAGAATCACAGAATTATAGGGTTGGAAGGGACTTCTAGGGTCATCTAGTCCAACCCCCTGCACAATAATAACAAAATAATAACATTCGATTTATATACTGCCCTTCAATACAACTTAATACCCACTCAGAGCAGTTTACAAAGTATGCCATTATTATCACAAGAAAACACCCTGTGAGGTGGGTGGGGCTGAGAGAGCTCCAGAGAACTGTGACTAGCCCAAGGTCACCCAGCTGGCTTCAAGTGGTGGAGTGGGGAATCAAACCCGGCTCTCCAGGATAGAGTCCTGTGCTCTTAACCACTACACCAAACTGGCTGGAAATTCACAAATACCAAACTGGCCAGGGATCCTAATGATGTTTTGCCACCTTCTGGGCAAGGAGCAGGGGGTTTCCTGTATTGCGTAGGGAATTTCCTGCATTGCACAGGGGAGTTGACTAAATGACCCTAGATGTCCATTCCAACCCTATGATTCTATGATTCTATGTTCTTGCAGCGGAAAGGAACTTACATTTCTTATCAATACTTTCATTCTTGGGGAAGGGGAGCTCGAAGATGAGGATGGAAAGTACTACATCAACATCTTCCTTATTGGTACTAAGTACTGGTTTGTACTGCCTTTTTCACCCCTGGATGTTCTTTCCCCAAATGTTTGTTTTTCCTTCTGAAGAAGGCACTTTAACTTCTAGCTCATTTTGTTTGCCCCTTTCAGTACTTTTTCCAGCTTTATGGTATCCTTTCTGAGATGTGATAAACATACCTAGAGATTTATAGTGCAATCCTAAGCAGAGTCACTCCAGTCTAAGCCCACTGTCATGCTGTCTAGCACGATGTCACAGGAAGAATGTCACAGACTGCACAATGCAACAGCCATTGAAGATTCGAATTGTGGACATATTAGCCATTCGAGAGTATGGGGAATAATCCTGAGAGTAAAATTATCATTACGGGCAAGGGAAATTCAGTTTTTAAGTGAGTCACGTGCAGGTCTGTTGCATAACTTAATAGGAATGAGATTGAAAGGAACTTTCTGTGACTGATCCAGAGGAGTTAGCCGTGTTAGTCTGTAGTAGCAAAATCAAAAAGAGTTCAGTAGCACCTTTAAGACTAACCAACTTTATTGTAGCATAAGCTTTCGAGAATCACAGTTCTCTTCGTGCATGCATCTGACGAAGAGAACTGTGATTCTCGAAAGCTTATGCTACAATAAAGTTGGTTAGTCTTAAAGGTGCTACTGGACTCTTTTTGATTTTTCTGTGACTGAGACAGCTTTAAAAAAAGGAAGCATGCTTGAATAACCACCACTCAGCTCACATCCTGTTCTCCAATCATGATCAGGCAGCCAATTTTTCAACTGACTGTTCCTCGATGCATTATGGGTGTTCATGGTTATTCAGGATTGCTTCAATGTATTCCTTCCTAACAGCACAGTACAGTGCAAACAGCTTTTTGAGTATGAATATTCTCACAGTTTGGTGGAGTTCTCTTTCCTCTTGTCCTGCGGCTTCACTTTGTAGGTGATTATTAAATTGATCCAAAATCACATTAATCAGTCATAAACAAGTGCCGGTTTTTAAGAAAAAATTCTACCATACAGTATTTTTTCTAACTAGTCCTCTGTAGTGTTAATAACTGCTGATCTCTTGGGATCAGTAGCATTTATGCCCATGTGCGGTTTTGCAAAAACTCCGTGCAAACCTGTTTTACTGGTATTTGAGACATTTGGTGGCAAATCAAAAGACCCGGTGATCAGCTCACATCTGATTGGCACAGTCAAACACAGTAAATTCATGGTTGTTGGGGGTTTTCCGGGCTGTATTGCCGTGGTCTTGGCATTGTAGTTCCTGACGTTTCCTGACAGTAAATTCAACTGCAAAACACATTTGCTGTGAATTTGTAGCATCTCTACAAAAATGTATCCGTCTGCCTTCAACTTTATATTGCTGTTTCAACATGTTAACTTACGAAGTTGCCTTATAGAGGCAGGTCATTATTTCATAGATTTATACTATATTGCCTGTTTCAAACCTGATAGGTTCTTATCCAGTGCTACTAACTAGAGATGGGCATGAACCAGAAAAAACCCGAACCATGCGGTTCGTGGTTCATCAAATTTCACGAACCATGAACTTTCACGAACCTGTCCCTGGTTGATGAACCAGTTCGTTTGGTACATGAAAACCTCACATCTGGGCCAGAAAATAATCACATCCTGGCCAGCAGAAGGTCACTTCCGGGTCAGCAGAAGGTCTGCAGGAAGTCCATTCCCTGTTGCCTTGGAAACTGATTGATTGGCACCAGGCTGTCTGCAGTCATGAACCAAAAAATAAACCAAACGAACCCCCCTAAAGTTCATGGCGGTTTGTCAGAAATGGGATCTGACGAACCGCGGTTCGCAAACTACGAACCAGCCTGGTTTGTGCTTAATTTTGTAAATTAAGTGCAAACCAGGCTCGTTCGTGGTTTGTGTATTTTGGTTTGTGCCCATCTCTACTGCTAACATAATTTTTTTAAAAGAAAAGATTGTACAAATTGAGCCACAGAGTATCTGTAAGAATGGTTGCGCTATATCTCCAGCAACCAGCATTTTTGTCAACATAGAAACAAACTATATATTATTAACCATGTTTCCAAATGAGGAGAGAAAAAATGGCCCCCTTGCTTTGAAAGCTCATGGCAAATTGGAAGAAGGGATTCAATATACACAATCATGCTCAAGAACTATGCATCCTATCTAGCCCTTCTGTGCTATCAGAGCAGCTAAACCAATGAGCACCAGGAGGTCTGGGGATGTTTTTTCCTACAAAGCCATATTATGACATCACAGCAGCTCAGCCAGTGGCATCAAGAGAGGCGGAGGTGAAAGATGAATTTGCCAGGATGACCATGGGGAAGGCTGGAAAATTATAAAGAAGGAGATTCAGTGTTGAATTGATGAATCTTTTGCTAGTTAGCTAGTTACTTAATACATGCCCTCAGCAGATAAGTAGATGCCATCAGCTGAGAAATAAAAATAAGGATAGGAGGTAGGTATTATATAATTGGTGATAGGGGCTTATACAGAAGACTCTGTTGGGGTACTTTTGGTTGAAAAAAAATTGAAAAGTGGTGTTTCCATGAACTTCATATAATCTGTATCCCCTATTTCTCCTCGCAAATTTGTATTCCCTTTTCTCCTTTCCCCCACACAGTATTAAACAAAGTAAATGACATTATATTGTAAGTTCACAAACATGTGACAAAGTTCACTGCCTCACTTCCCCATCCAGCATATTCCCTCACCCTTGCCATGGGTCTCATATGAATAAACCGTTTTTCTCACGAAGGATTCATTTCACGCACATCATGTCGTATTCTGGTTTTTGCATTGAGAGAAATTAAAAGGGTGATATTTTCTTTGACTGACACATCGCCCAGTGTAGTTAACAACTTTAATTATACTTGTCATTTCCCCAACGAATGGAGAAGAAATGTACAAAATCAACAGAAATATGTCAGCTGGTTATTAGTTACTGAGGAGTCCTCCTTTTATCTGCCTTCTCTCAGGTGGAAACCACTCTTTCTATTAAATAGGCAAGTAGTTCAAAAACTTAGGCTTGTCACAAGCTATGGGAGATGTAATTGCTCTCTTGACTCCCCCCTCTTTTGTTTGGTTTAACTATTCTTTTTTTCCTGATCCCTCTTTCAATCTCACAACTTGGGTGCCAATGCAATCCCCCTCCCCCTCCCCAAAATTGTTTTCTGATCTCTTTTTCATTGTCTCTTGGGACTGTTGCAATACAAATTGTTGTCCTCCTTCATTAACAGAATACACAGCCACATTTTCAAGAACTGTTCTATTGATGAGAGCTTAGCAGTGTTACGGAAACCAAAGGCCACTTCTTAGCACAGCCTGTTGAGTGAAATTGACTCATCATGAGCCTTGAGGAAGCTGCACTGCAAGCTTACTGGCCTTGGGCAAGCAGGGCTGGTTGACTCTCCACGCAACCCTAATGGCTGCATAATGGCTCCAGGTCTCCCAGGATCTGGGAGACCTGGGTTTGGACCCCCAATCTACCCCAGGGTGCAGGCATGATGCTGGGCTCTGGCTTACCCCCACCGGGTGGTGGTGCAGGTGGAGGTGATGGTGGTAGTGCTGTTCAGTTTAGTCTCAGCCCATGTCAGTGAGTGAAGAGGTGATGAGCATGGCGTAGGTACATTGTCACCTCCTGGACCTGCCATAGCTGGGTTTGAGAGGAGCCACATTATTTTATCCTCCACTGTTTTCTCACAACACCCCTGTGAGATCAGTTGGGCAGAGAGAGAGTGCCTGGCGCCACGTCACCCAATTAGCATCTATGCCAACGATAAATGAAACAGCATTGAGGAGTTCTCCTCCTCTTCCTTATCGTCAGCCAGTGTAGTGTAGTGGTTACACTGTTGGAGTAGGATCTGGGAGACCTGGGTTTGGATCCCCAATCTACCCTAGAAGCTCACTAGGTGACCTTGGGCCAGTAACATAGCCTAGCCTACCTCACAAGGTTGTTGTGAGGATAAAATAGAGAATAATGTAAATTGTTTTGGGTCCCTATTGGGAGAAAGGCAGGGAAGAAATGAAGTTAAATAACTGTTTTTGAACAGAAAGGTGGGATATAAATAAATATTATCCTGTTTCTATTCCATTGCTCTTTAATATGTGTCATTCAGTTTTATTGCATTGTTCATTGTATGTATTATACTGTGTCTTGCATTGCTTTTTTGTAACTCTGTACTATGCCTTGAATTTCAACAAGAAAGGCACATGATAAACAAAGTAAATAGGTTTTTTTTAAAAAATGTCCTTCTCTCCTTCAGCTGGTAGAAAAGGACCTTTGGTTTCAACCTATTGGAACAAAGAAAGTTTTGCCAAATAATTCTACGGTTGGTAACCTTATGTTATAAACTATAAAAAGTGCTTATGTTTTCCTTACCTGAACTCTAAACTACAAACATCTTATTCTTACATCTTCCTCCTGCTTTCTCTGAATCTACTGCTCTTTAATGGGATAACTGGGCAGGTTACAGATGCATTTGCATGTTCTCAGAAACATCTCGAATGGCCATGTTTCCCACATTCACCCAAAATAGGGTCCCCAAGGCAGGAAACAACTGATAATTAAAACATGAAAATTACATTTACAACACATACATACATATTAGTATATAAACACACACACAACCAGGGTGGGGGCAATAAGACTTTATTGGGGTGGTATGCCAAATGAAACAAAAAAATATTCACTCTCTGGTGGAAGACAATGACAGACAGACAGACAGGTGAACCTCCATGGGGAGGGAATTCCAACATTTTGGCACCATGACCAACAAGATCCTTTCTCAGGTTGCCACCCATCTGGCTTCAGTTGGCAGGGAAACCCAAAGCAAGGACTCTAAAGATGTTATGGGAGAAGGCAGTCCTTAAAGTAGCTTATGACGAGGCATGCATGATCAATGGCATTTTGGGTATTCAGAAACCTTCTGATTTAGTCCCCAAATAAGCAAACGTTGCCTTTTGTCCCTAGACTTCATTGAGCAAGTCTCTATTTTCTGGGATCCAGAGGAGTTTTCTGGGAGCAACATAGTTAGCAAAACAGCAGCCCAGCAAAAGTAGAGATGGGCATGAACCAGAAAAAAACCGAACCATGTGGTTCATGGTTCGTCAAATTTCACAAACCACGAACCATGAACTTTTACGAGCCTGCCCCGGTTCACGAACCAGTTCGTTTGGTTCGTAAAAATGTCACATCCAGGTCAGAAAATCATCACTACTGGGCTAGCAGAAGGTCACTTACGGGTCAGCAGAAGGTCTTCAGCAAGTCTATCCCCTGTTGCCTAGGAAACTGATTGATTGTGACTGGGCTGTCTGCAGTGATGAACCAAAAAATGAACCAAATGAACCAGCCTAAAGTTCGTGGTGGTTTGTCAGAAATGGGATCTGACGAACCGCTGGTTCGCAAACCACGAACTGGCCTGGTTCATGCTTAATTTTGGTTCGTATTTCGATTCGTGCCCATCTCTAATCCTAAGTAGTTCTAGCATAAGCAAGTCTCATATTATTCAGTGGGGCACTCCCAGGGAAGTGTCTTTAGGACTGCAGCCATCTTTGGTTCCCTGGGACATCAGGTGGGCTTCTAGAATCATCTCTGCTACCATCAACTGTAATGTTGGCTTCTGGCACAAACAACCCACGTGTGCCTCAGGATATTATAGGGAAGGAGAGAGTATGGAGGGCTGATCTCAGTACTCCACGCTGGGGGCCACTAGAGAGGCAGCAACCCCAAAACTTGCTTGTGGCTTACTGAGCTGCTCAATACCTGTGTCTCACTCACAACTAATTACCAGTGAGGGTGCACTTTCCTTCTTCTCCTTTGTTGCTATGCAGAGGGTGGCGATGTCCCATATTTTTGATTGTATTGACTTATTGTAATCTACTGTAAGACTCAGTGAGAAAGGCAAACTATAAATAATATAAACAAACAAATAAATAAGAAAACATAGCCATCTTAGAGAGAAGCACCTGTTTGTTTTCTTAAAATGTGGCCGTGGTGTTGGAGGCTCCTTGTGTGTACAACAGACATTTAGATTTCATATTAGTAAAAAGTCCAGGAGCACCTTTACTCTTTACTATTTTGCTACTATGGACTAACACGGCTAACTCCTCTAGATTTCATATTGAAAGGTTTATTGGTAATGATTTTAAGTATGGTTGAATTTTATTGCTGAAGCCTTCAGCAACTCTGGTGGGCTAAAGTCTTCAGCAACTATTTGACCCCTTCCCAGTCAATCCAATTCCTTTTAATGCTGTGTGACTAATATGGTGGATATTTAATCTACTCTTGCTGCTGAATTACTTTTGAGTTGCAGTGTGTGTGTGTGGGGGGGGGTAGGTGGGTTGCTTGAAGATATTCTCCTTTAGGCGGAAAAATACTGATCACAGGCTCCAAATGTGTTGTGACTATAACGTCTGTATATTTAGAGTAAGAGGAAAATAATTTCTTCTTCTCAGAATTTTTCTTCTTTTTTCCCCTCCAAGTCATTTATGATTTGGACATTACAAATCATATAGAGAGAAATAATTAAATTCTGGAAGTAGGAGCTAAGTGAGAATGAAATGGTGAATCGGCCATTTCTGATCATGCTCCTATTATAGGTATAGTGATGAGGAACTATACCATAACCAAGAACTCCTTATAATATAATTAAGAAGAAAGGGAAAATGCCTTTGAAGTATAAGCTTTGCTCCCTACATACTACAGAGAATGATTCTAGTACTTGATTTTATTGGGTTTTAGTTAAGGCAGGTTAGCTAAACAAATTGCAGAAAGCTCTCATCCAAGTTAGAGAACCAACAACTATTTATTTGACTAAAGAAATATATTTACATACGTTCAGTGGAGAAAAAGAACTAGTAACTGATCTAACTAGCTAGGATGGCTTTAGATTATAAGTAGGCCATCTGTTTTATTTCTCTCAGGAGGAGACACCATGTTGCCTTATTTCTTATAATCGGTTATATGCAATTTTCTAACATGATAGTTTACATGTTGCTATCAACATAGTATTAACAAAATAAGCAACAAACCAAAATTATTATTTTTCGAAGGCACAATTTCTGAAACGAGCCAGCAGCAGAGAACTGAGCCACAAAATTCTGCAGGAAATAAATATTCTTCCCCATTGTAATCATAACAGAAAGAGGGGGCAGCTTTGTGGTGGTTGAATGAGATCTGGGCGGAGCTTCTGTCTCTCTTCTGTTTACAGGTATTTATGGTGGTGGTGGAAAGTGCAATCAAATCATAGCTTATGGTGACTAACAGTGGTGGTTTGCCATTGCCTGTCTCTGCAACCCTGGTCTTCCTTGGAAGTCTCCCATTCAATTACTAACCAAGGCTGACTCTGCTTAGCTTCTGAGATCCGATGAGATCAGGCTAACCTGGGCTATCTAAATAAGGGTAGCCTAAGGTGGAGAGTGCCTTCAAGTCACAGCTGGCTTATGGCAACCCCTGGTGGAGTTTTCATGACAAGAGACTAACAGAAGTGGTTTGCCTTTACCTGACTCTGCAACCCTGGTCTTCCTTGGAGGTCTCCCATTCAATTACTAACCAAGGCTGACCCTGCTTAGCTTCTGAGATCCGACAAGATCAGACTTGCCTGGGCTATCCAGGTCAGGGCAGTTACAGGTATTTGTAGGTCTAATCAAAATGGAGAACTCAACTAAATGTGCACCCAAATAACAAGGGCTTTGCTTGGCACCTGAATGACCACAACAAAGCGGCTAGCACCAAGCGAACCTCATGGAGAAGATGTTCCAAAGATATGGCTCCATAATTCAGAAAAGTCCTGTTCTTGAGTACCGTTTGCTTCTCCTCATGTGACAAGGGAGACCCGGAGCATGCATACTAAGTGGCACTATATAAGGCAACATCTGCAGCCCCAGGTCTCAGACTTCTTGGTCCCAAGAATCAGTTTGGGTGCGTTTGCTCCTAATGGTTTTGGGGGAATAATATGGATCCTAAGATCTCAGAAAGAGGAGTAACATGTGGAGGAACCTAATGACTGAAAACAAGGAATCATTGTGGGGGAGGGGTTTACATTCTTCACCTAGGGTCCTGAGATACTTGGAAGAAAGTCCACTATATAAATAATTTAAATAAATAACAAGAGCCTCATACATGATGCTGCCTTATGCAGAGTCAGAATATCGGTCCAACGTGGTCAACATTGTCTACTCTGACTGGCAGCTGCTCTCCGAGATCACAGGTAGAAGTCTTTCATACCCCCTTAACACATAAAGCTGCCTCATACTGAATCAGACCATCCATCCATCCAGGTTAGTATTGTCTACTCTGACTGGCAGCTGCTCTCCAGGGTCTCAGGCAGAGGTCTTTCCCATCACCTTAACACAAGAAGCTGCCTTGTACTGAATCAGACCATTTGTCCATCTGGGTCAGTATTGTTTACTCTGACTGGCAGCTGCTTTCCAGGGTCTCAGGCAGAGGTCTTCATGTCACCTTAACACAAGAAGCTGCCTTGTACTGAATCAGACCATTTGTCCATCCAGGTCAGTATTGTCTACTCTGACTGGCAGCTGCTCTCCAGGGTCTCAGGCAGAGGTCTTTCACATCGCCTTCTACCTGATCATTTAATTTGGAGATGCTGGGAATTGAACCTGGGACCTTTTGCATGCAAAACACATGCTCTGCCGCTGAGCCACAACCCATCCCTAAAAACGGAGCTCCATATTAGACACTATATATGCAGCTACATAAAAAGTGTACATATAGGTTTACTCAGTGGCCCAAAGATGGCCTGCTGGGGCCATTTCAGGTCATGAAAAGGATGCAGGGGCAGGGGATGGAACACCTTTGTCCATGTGAGTCATTACCTGAATCAGGCTGCAAGAACTGAAGAGAACCCACAACTCACATCTGACTGTTACATAAGACACAGGATGGAGATCCTGGACCCAACCCGTGTGTCAAGAGGCACGGTTGCTATTTCTGCAGTAGCTGTGGATGTCGTTTCTGGTGTGTAGTCATGTTGGTCTGCAGGAGAAGACCTATGGGTGATTCCATTGTGCCTCAAGCCGAGACCATCATTCAATGCTAAAGCACAAGCTTTGGGAGGGATCCAGATGAAAGTGGCATTCTCCCACCAAGTTCTCCTTCGCTCTGCAGACCCTGCCCTCATGTCATCCCTCAGGGTCTCCCGGGAGCAGTATTTTGTGGAAATCAGTGAATTGCAGTGAGAGTGGAGAGGGGGAAAAATTCTATTCTGAAGACAGAAAATGTCATCTGGATCCAACCCTTTGCCTCCTAGAGGTGTCAGGTTCAATCTCTGGTATCTCTCCAGCCAATAAAAATATCACAGCAAGATTCTTGAGGCACCAGAGAGCCACCACTAGTGCTGAGTAGACAGCAGTAGGTTAGGTACATCCAGGGGTCATTTCGTAGAAAAAGAGCTGCAGGAACTCATTAGCATAACTAATTAGCATAACTCATCAGCATATGCCATGCCCCTTGCCATCACCGAAAGTGTGTTATTAGCATAACTGATTTGCATATGGCACACCCCCTGACATCACCTGTCCTGGCTGTTTTGGACCCAATCCTGGCCATTCAGGGCCAAAATTGGGCCCAGAATGTCAAAAAGTGGCTGAAAATGGCTGGAAAGGGGCCCAAAATTGTCAGGATCGGGCCACTGCTGAGTGGGAGAGTGATCCACCACCCATCAGAGACCCGATCCAGGCCATTTCGGCCCCAATCCAGGCCGAAACAGGCCCAAAATGGCCGAGAGTCAGGTGGGCAGGGCCATCTGACATGTGACCTCTATGGGGAACTACTGGAACTGCGTTCCTGTGCGTTCCCCCTCAAAATGAGCCCTGGGTACATCTGAGGTCTCATTCTGCTTCAGGCCGATGCAAACATTCTTATTGGACTGAAGGTTATCACAGCACATTTCTTTAGCAGAATAATTAAATACATTTCAACTAGAAGGTGATTTGTTCCCCCCGCCCAGCACCTTTTATCACCAACGTCTGACAAGCTGAAGTTTGTTCTATAAAGAACTTCTAAAAAATCAGTTCGCTCTACCCCCCCTTCCGCAATTCGCTGCTAACACATGACAAAATGATCTAAAGTGACAACCACCATGTGTGATTAATTTATAGACAAATGAATTTTGGAGCAGGTACATATCAAGGTGTAAAGTGCTCGGTTATAACAGATTTTTGTGCCATATGCATTGGCTTTTGCAGCTGAAGGGGAGAAATGATTGAAATGAAATGGGTCTCCCCCCCCCCCTCTTAATTGAAAGAAATGCTGTTAACTTTCAAAAATATCTTCCCAAAGTTATGTCTTGTAATTAGAGGAATGTTCCTTTTCATGTGCCACTTGGTACACTTTAATTTTTTTTAACTGTTTTTTTGGTATGTTGTAATCAAGCATTAGTTGAAATTCATTCAAATGACGTAAAGCTCCAAAAGAGAACTTGAATAGGGGATGACTTTCCATGCAGTTTCGACCCAAACAGTACTGTCTTGATTTTGCTTATCTTTTGGGTTACTTGAAGAACCAGATTTGATTCCCCATTCCTCCTCTTGAAGCCAGCTGGGTGACCTTGGGTTAGTCACAGCTCTCTGCGAGCTCTCTCTGCCTCACCCACTTCACAGGGTGATTGTAGTGAGGATAATAATAACACACTTTGTAAACCACTTTGAGTGGGTGCTAAGTAGACATGGGCACACAACGGGAAAAAACCCGAAATGAGAGGTTCGTATTTTGTCATGTTTCACGAATCACGAACCATGAACTTTCACGAAATTGACCCGTTTCATGAAACGATTGGTTAGTTTTGGGATTCATCAGAACCAGGGATATTTCAATGAACACCTTCACCCAGAGATGCCGGAGAAAGACAAGCAAAGAATAAATAAGGGAGGCCTCAGTCAAGCTAGGCCCCAGAGCCACGCGTGGGCCTGAGGATAGGGGGGATTGGGTTGGAACTTGGAGGGGAAAAGGCACCCTCACCCAAAAGACCTTCCCAGCAAGCTCCCAAATCCACTCTCCCTCTCTTCCCCAAAAGCCAAAATGCTTCCCAAAAAACTCTCTACTTTCTCTTCCCCAAAGCTCCCAAATCCACTCTCCCAATTCCAGCAACAATTCCTCCCCCTCTCTCTGTCTACTGGATCTGAACCACAAGGCAAAGAGAGCTACGCTTTAAATAAGAAATGCTCACATAGAGCAGGACAAAAGCTCTCTGGTGGTTGGCAGTTAGACCTAGCCATCAGGGTTTGGAGGGAAGAGATTGGTGTTCCCATAGCTACAGAAGGCTTATCTCCTCAGTTGCCTAATCTCCTGTCCCTTGCTGTATAGGGAAAACTGGGAGATCTCCATTTGGCACGGAGAGCTGCCTATCAGGGTTCTGAGGGCTAAGATTGGGGTTTCCAGGGCAACAAAAGGTCTGCAGACTTTCCTGGCCTCCGTTGCCTAGGGAATCAATAGATTGGTGCCAGCCAGTCTGGTGTTACGAATCAACCACAAAGCTTATGAATCAGCCAAAAAAGTCGTGGATTTCGTGAAAAACATGGCCCCATGAATCACATTTTTGCGAAGCATGAAATGGCCCAATTCATCATGAAATTTGAGTCGTATTTCGATTTGTGCCCATTTCTAGTGCTAAGTTGCCCTGAAGGGTGGTATATAAATCAAATGTTATTATTATTATTACTATTGAACGCATGTTTGTGCTGAATTTCTTTCTGCTAAATGTAGGCATGTTCCCCTGCTGTTTATGTATAGATAGATTAGCACTGTGCATATTAATGGTTACTATGTATGCATAAATTACATATAACAAACCTTTGACATACTCAGATAATACGAATGCTTCTGCAAGACCATCAAGAATACGCGAAGAACTGAAATCATAGACAAAAATATGCCAATACAAAACAATACCAAATTAGGGATACCCGAATATCAGCCACTTCAGCTAACACCTTGCTTGCCAGCTAGAAGCAGGAAACCAATTCTTTGATGTATATCTGTTTGTCATCCTGTTTTCAGCTGTTCATCAGATTGCTTCATTCCTTCCTAAAGGTACAGTGCAATTTGGCTTTCTGGCATACAATTTTTCACCCTGCCAGTTGGAGTTTTACTTCTTCCCATCCTTGTTATGAAGCTGCTCCTGTTCGGCCAGCAATTGTATAAATAGTTCATTCAAGACACAAATCATATAAAAGTCATTTCTTAAAAATGCTACTATCGTCTAAGTAGGTGGTCCCTATCCTTTTGGAGCCTATGGGTAAATTTAGAATTCTGACACAAGGTGATGGGAGCAACAGCAAAATGGCCACGATAGGAGGTGGAGCTACAGACACACACAGGGAAAGCCTAAGTGCAGGGGAGAAGAGGGGTAATTTTAAAAAATACACTGGGAAACAGGAGTGGCAAAAAGAGTAAAACCAACATTGAGGTGGTAGCTGCTGCTGCAACATTATTTTAATCTGCACAGCCAATCAGATCTCTAGTGGCCAATAAGAAGCCCTGATGGGCAAGAACCCCACCTAAGCCCACTCACTTTCTAAAAACACTTGGCAGATGACAAGGAATGGTCTTGGTGGGTGCTGTGGTGCCATGGGCACCAAATTTAGGACCCCTGGTCTAAGTAGTACTTTGCAGCATGGATGGCTGATGATCTGTTTGGATTAGCATAATTTTTGTGCATGCACAGTTTCACAAAAACTCCATGCAGACCTGTTTGGAAGGCATCCAAGTCCTTTGATACCAAACCAAACAGACCTAGTGATCAGCTCACATCCAGTTTCCATAGTCAGACATAATCTGTTCAACCGTCATATGTATTAGCCTCAAAATTCGTCAAATAGCAAATATTCAGAAATCCCTAACTTGAACTTCAGAAGCCCTGGCCATAGTCTGTGTCCTGCATGATTCATGACTGCCCCCCCCCTTTTTTACAATCCTTGGCAAAATCAGAGGGTTCCTTGGGTCCCTGGTCCTTCCTTAGCACCCCTAGGTTTGACTGACATAGCAGACTGTAACTTGTACAGGTCTGTTCTAGAGATAGTGGAAAGCCAATGTGAGACCTGTAGCATTCTTTTTTCCCCCGCCATAGATTATTCTTTATTACATTGCTGGGAGCACAATGTAGAATATCCATTTTAAAATGGAGTTACGCAAGTGCTTTTATCTTTTTATATCAACAAACTACAGGCTTTTAACCCGATGAAGGAGTGAACCCCAAAAGCTGTTCTATGGGTTTGTACCTCCATTCATCAGCTTCCAGTTCTTCAACTAAACCAGCAAGTGTTTCCATCCGAGCAATCTGCTGATCATGTATCACTTGCTTTAATGTGGATGCAACCTGGTAGCTGAAAACCAATTCACAGAGGAATTTCTCCGAGCCCTCTTCTAACATTTCCCCAGCTCCTCTGGGGTAAGTAAAAAGAGCTTTTCGTAGCATGACAAGGTCTGAGACACTGAACTCAGATCCAGTTACAGAGCTTCCACTAACTCCACCAGCTGAAGAGGATGAAGAAGAGGCAGCCATTTTGCTTGCTGTGAGCCTCAGTGTGAGTGTGGCAGTCGTTGGGAGATGATAGTGAGGAGGGTGTGCGCGTGCCCACATGAGACCTGTAGCATTCTTGAAGGTTAACAGGGTGTGTCAAGGTCCAAGATGGAGCCAAGGTTGGGCTGACAAGCTAAGACAAAGGCTGCAGAAGTTGAGCTCTTTTCCTGCTCAAGCCAAAGAAATAGGCCAGTCCTGGATGCATATATAAGGAGTCAAATCTTGTCATACAACGAGTTTAGGCCAACTATTATTTTAGTTCTACCTGGCCATCCAATTTGCACATTGCCCACAGCAATACACAGAATGAGTTTCCACGAATGGCTTCAAGATCGTAGGTTCAGCCACATGCTTAATTCCATGCAACATGTCCGGTTAGCACAGCTGTGGAGATGAGCATCTGATGAGCCAATCTTTTCTATGAAATGGCATTGCAGAGTAATATCACTTCTGCTGACATTTCAGGAAGTGATGTCATCATGATGTCACAACACACTAGGAATTTCCATCATCTCTATAGTAAAAACCATAGAGATTTGAGAAATTCCTAGAGCATTGGGTGATGGTTTACCATTACTTCTGGGTGAGCAACGGGAAGTGATGTCACAGCAGCATGCAATGCCACCACCCCATTTTTGCTCCCAGTCCTATTAAGAGGTGGTGGGAGCTTGGAGCGGCAAAGGGAAGGAGCAGCGAAGCTGACCTCAAGCTTGGTCTTCCCATGTGCAGAAAATCATCCGCAAATGTTATTGGCCTGTTCCAAATGCATCTCTTTCTTTCTCTCTCATTTACTCATCATAACATACATGCTAAATGATGGCCATTTCCATAATAAAGCCTGGAAAAAAAATAAAATAAAACTTTAAAAATGGGGGAAATATTGGTACGCGTGCTTTGAAAACTTCCTTTGCCACTGCTGGCTTCTTCCTTCCTTTGATGTATTTTGAATACGTGGAATGCATTAGTGCTCTTTAACTTTGCTATTTCCTTACAATTTCGACAGTTAGTAGCAAAGAGCTAGCTGCAGCCGTTTGTGTTATTTTTGGCACAGAGCTGTCAAAATGTTTCCCCGAGGGAAGAGATGCTCGCAGTGAGAATTTACAGGAAAATGAACAACAACAAAAAATATGAATCCATTTTTCCTTCTCTGGCTAGTGAGGATGATTTGAATTAAACATGCAAATCCCGATGTTTGAAATGGAGGGCTGATGGAAGAGGAGAAGGAGAGTCTGGAGTTGGAGATCTGACCACTACATGAGCTGCATGGTAGCAGCAGCTGTAGCGAATGTGAAATGCTCTGGGCCTCATTAGAAGTCAGAGCTAAGCTACAAGTTATGCCTGACACAGGTTGGACACGTGTCAGCTTCCCTCAAGGTTTGATGGGAAATGTAGGCATCCTGGTCTTGCAGCTGTAATGGAGAGCCAAGCTATAAAATCAGGACGCCTACATTTCCCATCAAAACTTGAGGGAAGCTGACACGTGTCCAACCTGTGTCAGGCATCACTTGTAGCTTGGCTCTCAGCATCAACACCTGAAGCCTTCTCCTGAGTCTATCAAGCTGCAAACTGTATATGGACCGTGGATCTTCAAAGTCTCAGTGAGAGATCTATCATATCACCTTCTACTTGGATTTTTTTAGCTGGAGAAGCCAGGCAATGGACCTGGGGCCTTCTGCATACAAAGCAGACGCAGGGCCATGAACCCTCCTTAATGAAGCTGCCTTCTCCTGAGTCCAACCATTGAGTCAACACTCTGACCGAGTCCAAGTATTGTCTACTCTGGTTGGCAGCAGCTCTCCAGGGTCTCAGCCGGCAGAGGTCTTTCACATTACTTGCAACGTGGTCCTTTTCAGTGGAGACTTTCTGCCTGCCAAGCAGACCATTTTACCATGCTGGTCCCTCCCCCGGGTGCACGCTATGCTGAAAGTGGTGGAATGTATAATGCGCCTTTTATGTTAAACATTTTCAAGCTTTTCTAGGGGTCTCAAGGCAGCTTAAAATGTTAAAAGAAATGTTATTTTTGTTGCATTTATTTTTATTTTATTATATTTATATGCCACTCTCCCCGCAAGCGGGCTCAGGGCGGTTTAAGAACATCATAGTATTACAGAAGCCAAATCGAACCATCTGATTTCCCAACAGTCGGCATCTACAGAAATCACATGGCAGTAAATCAATCGCGAAATGATTCCGCACACGTTGGATAATGCACTTCCAATCCTCTTTAAAGATCATTTGGAACGGATTTTTTCATGTGCAGAACAAAAAATCCACCTCAAACGATGGATAAAGTGCATTGAAAGTGCATTATCCAATGTGTGCGGAATCAGCCACCGTGAAGCACATTAGAAAATCAACGGGATACAAATTAAGATTTTAAGCAGTGGTCCTTCCTTTGAAAAAACGGCATTTTTGAGTAAAGCCAGTTCTCACTTCAACAGGCAGAGCTGAGCTGAGTCCAGGGGCTGTAGTAGAAAATGCTCGGTTTCTCGCAGTTGATCTGATCTAGAGTTGCCAACCTCCAGGTGAGGCCTGAAGCTCTTCTGGAATTATAACTGGTCTTTAGATTACAGAGATCAGTTCCACTGGAGATCCTGCCTTGAACGGTGGACTCTATGGCATTATACCCCTCGGAGGTCCTACTTTCCCCCAAACCTCACCCTCCCCAGGCTCCACCCAAAATCTCCAGGAATTTCCTGACTCAACGTTGGCAATCCTATCTGATCTGATACAGCAAAAGATTTCCTAATGGAAACTGGCACAGTGGATAGTAAGTTGATTTCCAGGCCTTTTAGGACTTGGAAGTTTAGATCTAACATCCTGAATTGGCTAGAAGCACATTAGCAACCAGTGAATTTGGGTGTGTGAGAGTTATATGTGTGTTTGTGTGCATGAAAAAAGAGAGAACCTTGCAACATTTATCAAAAGGCAAACCGCTGCATTCACCTGTACATCTTCCCCCAGTCTACCCTATAGGAGCCAAACTGTCAGACAGTGAGAATGCTTAGCTACAGACATTTGGGAGCAAAGCAAGCCCAACTTGTCCAGCAAAGAGGACCTTAAAATTGGGAGATGTGGAGGAGACCTGCTCTGTCCCAAATGCTCATGGACCATAGTCACAGTGATTGTATCCCAAAATACTGCTGTACAAATTGAGGGGGGCAATTTCAGATGCACCGGGCTACAGAGGTAGTAGTCATTTCCCTAAATTCAGTACTTTTCCCCTGTGGAAATGGCATTATGGGGTAGACTATCCCCAGGGATTAATTTGCTATTTGATTGATCTGGTCTTGCTAATGAGGATATGCCAAAACTACAAACAGTGCTTATCTTTCTTCTCTCTGCTTAAAAAAAACAAAACATAGCGGGGTAACGGGAGGTTGAGAAGCTCCCTTCAGTAGTGACTGGTCCTCCAAGATATGGGACACGATGCTTATGCATAAAGCTTCCACCCTTCTACAGGGCAAGGCTGGCCTTTCATCTCAAATGCAATTCGAATGGCCTTCTCTCTCATTTTCAGAAGCGGGCGTTAGCCACTCCAAAAAGCCAGCTCTACATGCTTTGTTTTTGCGTGTATGGATCCTCAATAACGCAGGCCACTATATGACTCAGATGAGATCCTTCACATGCACCTTTTATGCCCTCTTCTTCTGTTGATTAAAAAGCTTGTTATTGTTTAGCATTCTCCACTTCCCTTTTGTTCACTGTGATTTACTGATGTTTGAAAAATTAAAATACATTTTACAGCTGGAGAGAAAAAAATGGAGTGTGTGTCCTATTTATTCTCTTGTGCCTCGCAGCAGCTTTTGAGATCATCAACCAGGGCATCCTTCTGGATTGGTTGGCATGGATGGATATTGGTTGCACTGGGCTCCAGTATCTGTTTTTTATCCTACACTTCCTTTAGGGAGCTCAAGGAGGCATTCCAAGATGATAGCGTGGATCAGGGGTGTCGTTTTATCCTCACACCAACCCTGTGAGGTGGATTCTACTGAGAGTGAGTGACTGGTCCTACATCAACCAGTGGACTTCCTGACTGAGTGGGGATTGGAATACACATCTCCATGGTGGTATTCTAGTACTATAACCACTACACAATACACCCTCTCTCACCGTTTCATGGCTGACTAATACCAGAATTTGGCACTGAGTGCTCAGTTTTGGGGCCATTTGTGCCATGGAGTCCTGCAGGGTTCCATCTTCTCTCCATGATACTCAGTATTGACATGGATAAATTGAAAGAGATTGTCCATAGATAGGAAATGATGTGCCATCAATATGTGGATGATACTGTAGTAGAAATAGGCATGAATTGAAATACGAACCAAAGTTTGTCACGAACTGAGCTGTTTTTTGGCTAGTGAACTGGTGGTTAATTGGAAGTCATTTCTGACAAACCACGATGAACCGCTATGATTTTTAGAGTGGTTCGTATGGTTCATTTTTTGGTTCATCACTGCAGACAGCCTGGCACCGATCAATCTGTTACCTAGGCAATGCGGGGCATGGGCTTTCTGCAGACCTTCTGCAGCCCGGGATGTGATGAACCAACAAACCAAATGAACCAGTTCGCAAACTGGCCAAGTTCATGGCGGTTTGTGGTTTGTGGTTCGTGAAACGTGATGAACCATGAACTGCAATGAACCACCATTTTCTCAGCTCATGCCCACCTCTACACTGTAGTCTTCATATTTCATTAAAGGAAGGCGAGTCAACTGAAGTTCTCAACAAAGTGCCTGCAAGAAGTAAAAGGCTGGATGAGGACCAATACACTGATGTTCAATTGTCAGAATCAAGGTGCTGTTAATATATAATATAGTCAATCAGGAATTAAATAGTAAGTGTGTTCTGGACGGAGTTGCTCTTCCTCTGAAAGACCAGATAAGTAACTCTGGGGTGTTATTAGCACCATGATTATAGATGAAAGCTCAGGTCTCCTCTGTGGCACTTAGCAGGTTTCATCATCCTTGGTTGATACATGGAAGGAAGATCAGGTTTTTTGTGCACTGATCACATCCAGATTAGATTGCTACAATGTTGTTTAAGTGGTACTATCCTTGAAGACAGCTCAAAAAATCCAGCTGTCTAGAAGATGCATCTCACCAGCTTTGAGAGAACTATACTGGTTGCAAATTCATTTCAAATAGTCTAATATCAGAGTATTTGAAAAGTTAGTCATTGTCATATTATCTTTTGATGCTGGACCATTTTTTTGATATTTCTTTTAACATTTTTTGTGAGCTGTTATCGGCACTTATAAAAGAGACCATGGAAGACAAAAGTTTCAAATAAACAAATAATATTAATGACGTATTTGAAACTTTAGGCATGGGTTCGGTCCTCTTTGGCTGTCTTCTTCCAGCTCTTGCTTCAACAGAGCTTGAATGGAGCAGGATCATGGCTGCCCCATCCTTCATTTCTCCGGCAATCAAGCTAACCGGCCCACCAAGTTGTTCAAGGTAAGGGGGCTGTCTGTGGGCAAGAAAAGGTATGCCTCCCAATGGTCATGAGATAAGAGTATCATCGTCCCGCATAGGTATAAATCGTTGATGATGTGTTGAACTGGTTTGAGCTGAGAGCTGTGTGCAACCACTTAAGGTGTTCTACACCTTTCCATCATGCCTGGGTCCAACTCTGGCTGAGAATTGCTATTCCTCCCACTTCCAAGTGCTGGCTTTGGTGAGGCTGTCAAAGGAAGGGCAGGAAGCAACCTAGAATCCCCCCCCCCCCGAAGGGACTTTTAAAGATATGCATTTCAGTGAGTTTTTTTGATGGTTGTAAGGTAGCCAGCTCAAGGTCAACTCCTTCCATCCTTCTGAGGTCAGTAAAATAAGTACCCAGTTTCCTGGGTGTAAAGTGTAGATGACTGGGGAAGGCAATGGCCAACCACCCCGTAACAGAAGTCTGCCAAGAAAATGTCGTGATGCAACGTCCCTCCATGGGTCAGTAATGACTCGGTGTTTACACAGGGGACTACCTTTACCTTTACCTTAAGTCATATTTGATAGATGAGAAATATAGAGGAGATAGATTTGATAAATGAGAAATATAGATGATAGATGAGAAATATAAAACAAATCTACTCTTGTCGGCCGCCATCTTGGGAATTGTATTTTATCACATTTCTCACTGTATTTTATGCTTGCTAGGATGATTTGGTCTTATGTTTTAAATGTATTTAGACCCTGTTGTGACTCGCCCTGAGCCCGCTTGTGGGGAGGGCGGGCTAAAAGTCCAATAAATGAAATGAAATGATGAAACGGATGCTGAGAGAATTCTTTTTGTAACCTTCTCTTTCTCCTCTCCTTCTGAAGTGACTCTAGTGGGGATATTCAAAGAGCATGATGGAAAGAGACTTATTTTAGTCAATATTTGTCATGCAAAGTCTCCTCCTTCAGGATCCTCTAATAACCAAGGGCGACATTATAACCACTATTCTCTGACCCATTTCCTCTTTTTCAAAAACGTTTCCACTTCACAGTTTGTAGCTTCTGACATCTCCTGAACCGCTGTTGCCACAATTGACATCCGTGGTCAATCTGCTTGGCAGCTGGAGCCAAGAGGGGGAAAGGTTTAATGGAGATGCAACCCCTCCCCCTGACTTTCTCAGTCCTTCTTACAGCTCGGGGATCATAAATGCTCATGTAAGGCAACAGGAAACACCATCGTTCGCAGCCTCTTTCATGGCTATCGGTAATGTTTTGTTGGTGGTAATGGTGGCTGCCACAGATCCAGGAGAAAAATCTCTGGCCAAAGATCTTTGGGGGCTTGAAGACAGAAAGTCTAAATGAATGAATGACATTTCTTTCCACTGAGTCAGACCATGGCTGCTTCCACACGACATTTTGTTTGGTGTTTGACTCCAAGTTGGACTGTTTTTTTAAAAAACATATAACATCATAAGCACATAAGAAGATCTTTGCTGGATCAGACTGGTGGCCGATCTAATCCAGCACTGAGTTTCACACAATGGCCAACCAGTTGCTCGAGATAACCAAACAAGGCATAAAGGCCAAGCTTACTCTGATGTTGACTGCCTCTGAATGTGGAGGTTCTCTTTAGTCACTATGACTAGTAGCCATGGACTAGTAGCCCATCGTCCATTAATCTGGCCTCCATTAATCCTCTAATTGTCCCCTTTGCAGCTTCTCCTGGCTTTTGTGTTATATCACTTTGCACTTGTGTGTTTGTAAACCTGCTTTGCTATAACATTTTATGAAAGAACATAGTCAAAATGTGTTAGCAACCTGTCTAGATGGGATGGTGTGCATTTTCAAAGGTCCCACCCACATAATCACCATTTTTCTTTTGTCAGCCATTATTTTCCGCATTATGCCACCTGGGGGCTTTTGAAAAATCACTAATTGTCTTGGTGCAACAGTGCAATAATATTATAAATAACAACAACAACAACAATAACAACATTCAATTTATATACCACCCTTCAGGACAACTTAATGCCCACTAAGAGTGGTTTACAAAATATGTCATCATTATCCTCACAACAAAACACCCTGTGAGGTGGGTAGGGCTGAGAGAGCTCCAGAGAACTGTGACTAGCCCAAGGTCACCCAGCTGGCTTCAAGTGGAGGGGTGGGGAATCAAACCTGGCTCTCCATATTAGAGTCCCACGCTCTTAACCACTACACCAAATTGGCTGATAAAGATCCATTGCCACAATTTAATAGTTCTGCTGAATTCTCAGCTTTCTGTCTTCCTTTTTTTAAAAAAAGCAAGTCTCTAGCCATTTTCATTGTGGTGATATAAGGGGAAAGGAACAGGAAAGAGGGTTGCACCTTTAAAGTTCTCCACTCCTCAGTCAGGAGATGAAGCCCAGAAGAGAAAGAAAAAGCCTATGCTGTGGGGAAGGGCCCAGCTGGATTGGACAGCCTATTGGAGCAAACTGTTTGCTCCTTAGGAACTGTCCAAAGTGCTGATACCATTTTTTCCTTGTTCTTAAAGCCGAACACCAACTCCATCTACTAAAATGGTGATAATGAGTGCTCCTGCCAGAGACGCCAGAGCAGTTGTTGGTCAACTGTGGATGAGGCCTCAGCTAGCACTCAAGAGGTGGCAGATTATCAGGTGTTTAATATAGTTTTGCCATTGTATAGGATAGTGATTTTATCTTTTAAGAGAGGCCCCATGCCATCTGTTTCCTCCTCTCCATCTCAGGGGAGGGTGCTTCTCACAATTTATTCGTCACAAATATCCTGCTATGTGTACCTAGGTTAAGAGATAGCAACTGGCCCAGTCTAGTGCAGTCTTATCAGATTTTGGAAGCTAAGCAGTGTTGGGCATGGTTAGAACTTGGGAGACCATCAAGGAACTCCAGGGTCGCTCTGCAGAGGTAAGCAATGGCAAGCCACCTCTGAACGAGTCTTGCCTTGAAAATCATATGAGGTCACCATGAGTTGCCTGCAACACAATGGCACTTTACATCAAAGTTCACAAGATAACCTTCATAGATGACTAGCGATTTCAACCTAGGTCATCAAAAGATAAGAGCCCTGCTGGATGGAGCAGTGGTCCATCTAGTCCAGCACAGCTACCAACCAGTTACCTTGGAGGACCAACAGAGCACAGTGAATAATGCCTCCCCCTGATGTTACCTCCTAGAATTCCATAATATAAGTCTTCTCCTATATCCAATGTATCATGCCAAGGACAGCAGTGTGGTGCAGTGGTTGTAGTGTTGGACAAGGATCTTGGAAATCCAGGTTTGAATTCCTACTTTGGGGGAGAAAAGTAGGGGTATAAATGAAGTAAAATAAATAAATGAAACAATTTTAAGCACATCTACTCAGAAGTAAATCCTATTCAATTCACTAGGCAAGGGTGGAGAGGATTTATTTATTTATTTATTTATTTATTTATTTATTTATTTATTTATTTTGTTGGATTGATATCCTGCCTTCCCCGTGAGAGGACTTCTCCTGGAACCTTGCATGGCCTCAAATGCATTGGACAGGCCACAGTGACAAGTTTAATCTATGCACTAGTACAGCACTGAGTCTTCCAACTCCCCCCCCCCAACACACACAAGACAGACAGGACAATCAGCTGTACATAAATGGGAATTCTCTCTCTCTTTCTCTGAGCAGTAGATGGCCTTTAGCTCATTTTTATTCTTTGCACTCTCAAATGGAGGCTGTCATGTCAATGCCAACTTCGACAAGTTTCTAATGCGTCTTATGTACCTTGGAACTTAGTGGTCACTAAACCCACTCAATTTAGCTGTGTTGCTTTGGAAAGACAATTTGTTCCTGGACCTGGAGGGGGGGGGGGTGGAGAACGTGCATGACCAGTGCATGAAACAAATCAGCACCTCTCTTCCTGTCAAGGCAAAAAGAAGTAAATGAGATTAATAGTGAAAGATTCACTTATATGTGCTCCCTTGCCAAGGTACATATCTGGTACCAAGGAAGAGACTAACAAAACAATCTGGAAATAATCACACATCAGCAAGATCGATTGGAAATTAATTGAAGCTTCCTCCTTCTGGTGAAAGTAAAAGTGGATTCTCACAATCAGGGCTCATTTCGAGGGGGAACATGCCAGAATGCAGTTCTGGCAGTTCCCCCAAGAGGTCACATGTCAGGTGGCCCCGCCCACCTGACTCTCAGCCATTTTGGGCCCGTTTCAGCCTGGATTGGGGCCGAAATGGCTTGGTTCGGGCCTCTGATGGGTGGTGGATCATTCTCCCACTCAGCAGCGGCCCGATCCGGACCATTTTGGGCCTCTTTGTGGCCATTTTCAGCCCCTTTTTGCCATTTTGGGCCCAATTTCGGCCCTGAATGGCCAAGATTGGGTCCAAAACAGCCAGGATAGGTGATGTCAGGGGTGTGGCATATGCAAATCAGTTATGTTAATGACACACTCCCAGTGATGGCAAGGGGCGTGGCATATGCTGATAATGAGTTATGCTAATGAGTTCCTCCAGCTCTTTTTATATGAAATGACCCCTGCTCACAATAGTTCCAATTCCCTTGTGTCAATACAAACCCCTCATCCCCTTTGGATATGCCCATGCTGGAAAAGACTTGAGGATGGTTTGAACATGGTATCGAGTTCATCACACAGTATATCCCGAAAAATGATATAAAAGTGGTTTGTCATGACAAAACAGTATTTGCTGACCTAAAGACTCCTTGTGTATATCTGTTGCTCCTCCCTAAATGAAGCAACCCTACAATGAGTCAGATCACTGGTCTAGCCAGGTTGGTATTGTCTTCTCTGACTGGCAACAGCTCTTCAAAGTCTCAGAGAGAGGTCTTTCTCATCACTGGACATGCTGGGAATTGAACCTGCGACCTTCTGCATGCCAAGCAGGTGCTCCACCATTGAGCCACAGGCACCTCTGAGAAGGGACCAGCTTGTTCTTCATTCTGATGAACTGAATAATGATTTGTTCATTGTTCATTGTTCAGTCAGGCATGCAGGCCCGATTGTGGCCTGCATGCCATGATATCCTAATGCCGATCTATCCCAGTTGATTTTTGAACAATGCTAATGATAAAAGTTTTGTGTAGCAGCTACCCCCAAGTGTCATACAGAGATCATTTTAGCTAAAAAAAACCCCCCGCCCTTGCAGTGATTTGGGGATTTGGTCTGCTTTTGATCGGATTCATCGGTGCACTTCTGCATTCAGGATATATCAAATACACTATGATACTTTGAACATGAAAGGAAAAGACACTTTAAGAAATCAGAGAGGTGGCGCTGGTAGGGTGGGAAAGATATACACCATTTGCACATCCCAAACTGTTTCACACTGTTCTGGGTGCATGTGATGGGAGCGTGAGAACAGCAAATGCTACACACCTGATAGAATCCTGCTGTATCAGGGCTGCTATACCAGGATTTTCAACAGAGGTGGGCTGGGAGGTTGACCACCCTTGCTTTATAAGCAAAGGGTTCTCTTAGGCTGACTCCTCACACATTGGATAATGCACTTTCAATGCATTTTAGCAATTGTTTGAAAGTGGAATTTTTGTTTCACACACGAAAAATTCAGTTCCAAATGATGGCTGATTCTGCACTCATTGGATAATGCACTTTCAATGCACTTTATCAATGGTTTGAGGTGGATTTTTTGTTCCACACACAAAAAAATCCATTCCAAATGATCTCTAAAGAGGATTGGAAGTGCATTATCCAATGTGTGCAGAATCACTCGATCTCTAAAGAGGATTGGAAGTGCATTATCCAATGTGTGCAGAATCACTCGATCTCTAAAGAGGATTGGAAGTGCATTATCCAGTTCCATAAACAGTGAAATGTGAATGGCCTAAATGCTGCACCTTCTGGGTCTGTGATGTCACACACATGAACATAGACCTGAAGCTGCCTTATACTGAATCAGATAGTTGGTTCATCCAAGTCAGTATTGCCTACCCAGACTGGCAGCAGTTCTCCAGGGACTCGGAAGCCTTTCACATCACCTACCACTTGATCCTTTTTAACGGGAGGTGCTGGGGATTGAAAATGGCACCTTCTGCATGATGGTTTACTGAGCCACGGCCCTGCCCATGTTGGCCCTGGTTGAGGCCATATTAACATCCCTGGAGAAAGGGTACGATATCTGGGTTTCAGCTTGGTGCCCAAAGGTTTAAAACGCCTGCTCTAAGCTTTGGCCGATGTATCCACTTGGCTGAGCTTTGACACCTGGAAAGTCACACAGGTTTGGGAACAACTAGAAAGCCTTATCTTTATCCTCCCGGTTCAAGTCCAGATACGAACCCCTTCATAAATAAAACCTTATCACTTGATTCTTGGAGCCAGCTATTAAAAACTGTACTTGTGCCAGGCCTTCTATCTTTGTTCAACAACAGTTAAAGCTTTCCTGAACTACCTTCGTGGGAAAGGTATGAGGATATCAATATTGTAATAGCAACCCGCAACAGAGAACTGTTTGAAAAGTATTTCAGTGCCATTCTTCATCTTTTTATTGTGTATCTGAGAATGGAATATTTTGGAACCCAGTAAGGTGATGCTGACAATGACGATGATGGAGGTAGTGGTGGTGTTGTGACAGATCCTAGCTATTATTATTATTATTATTATTATTATTATTATTATTATTATTATTATTATTAATAATAATAATAATAATAATAATATTGTTATCATCTTCCATGTTTACCTCTCTCATTTCGATAGTATGGGGGGTAGCCAAGTCCGCACTGTTCATCTCTAACTGGTTTTCCAAGGACACAGGGTTTTTTCTGGGTTATGTTACCTTTGACTAGAGCAGAGGTCCCCAACCCCCGGGCCATGGACCGGTACCAGTCTATGGCCTGTTAGCAACCGGGCCGCACAGGAGGTGAGTGATAGGCAAGCGCAGAGCCGGCTCCAGGGACTAGGTGAGGTAGGCGGTAGACTGGACATAAGCAATACACTTCGGGTGTCACTGTCGCCTATCACCCCCAGATGGGACTCTCTAGTTGCAGGAAAACAAGCTCAGGGCTTCCACTGATTCTGCATTGTGGTGAGTTGTACAATTATTTCATTACATATTATAATGTAATAATAGAAATAAAGTGCACAATTGTATCATCCCAAACCCACCCCCCAGGGGGTCTGTGGAAAAATTGTCTTCCACGAAAGTGGTCCCTGGTGCCAAAAATGTTGGGGACCACTGGACTAGAGTATGGGACCTTCTGTCAGTGCTCTGCCCTTGAGCTATGGTGCTTTCTATGGAACAAATAGTAGCCTACCTTATAGGCTTGTCCTGAAGCTGTTCGGTTAGTGTTTAATACACGCACACTGTAATCCCATGCACACTTACTGTAAACTTAGGTCTCACCGATCATTGTTAAGCAGAGTGATTTCAGGTGTAACTCTCCTTAGGTAGCATTGTTAGTGAGTTAAATAGATTTGCTCCTGGAACAGGTGGCAATAAATAACAATCGTGAAATCCTGACGAAATAAAGACTTCGAAAAATTACTAATCCCAATTGCCATTCAATACATCATCAATACACACGGTCTAGAAACAGCGATTACAACCCGAGAAAAGTGAAGAGAAGGTAAAGATCATTATCTTCTGATACGGGACAGATTGATAAAAACAGAGAGGAAAAAAAGTAGATTTTTAAACTGCAACAGACTAGCGAAAAGGAGGGGAAGACTCGGCAGGAATTGTATTTGAAAAGAGACTAAGTTTAAAGAAGTTATTAAAGAAATCGGACTATTGTTTTGAATACCTGTGGCTTTGGAGCTGTGAGAAAAAGACACCATCGCGAGATCTGCTGTGGGAAGACGGGAGACAGGAAGTGCGTAATAACAATAGAGCGGCTGGAGAGAAGCGGCCCTTGCTGGAGGGCAGGAAGTAGGGAATCGCCATTTTTGAAAGGGGAAGGGTCGCGGCTTCAGCGGAAAAGGAAGTAGGCCATCTTGGATTACAAAATTATAGAGAAACCATAGAGAAAAGACGCCCGACATTTTGGACTCTTTAAAATTTAATTTTTGCAAGAAGACCGGGACATTTAAAACAGAAAAACGTTAAATTTTACGCCACGGAGTTAAGGAAGAGAGCGGATTCGTGGGAGCGAGCTAAAGCAAGCCCCACGATGTCAAAAAAAGAGTGGCAATCGGCAATAGAAAACCTGGATAAAAACCTGGACAAAAAACTTTTAGATATGATTAAAGAACTTAAGGACACGAAATTGGAGCTGATTAAAGAGGTTAAAGAGGTTACACAGACAGTAAAATCGGAGCTGTCAGAAGTGAAAAAAGGTATGGAAACAATACGAAGTGAATTACAAGGAACGCAGCAGAGAGTTAAAACAGTAGAAGACGCGATGGAGAATTTAGCAGACACGCAACAAACAGAGATGAGATTGGTGAAGGGGAGAATGTCAGTTGCAGAAACTAAACATATGGAGAAGCAGCTACGTTTTCGTGGCTTGCCAGAAGTGGAAGGAAAGTCAGCGCAAGAACAGATGACTGAGGTGTTGGCTGAATACCTGGGGAAGGAGGAGGAGGAAGTTGTGGCTATCCTAGATGTGGCATACCGTGTGAATTCGAGAATTGCAACCCAGAGGAAATTACCAAGAGATGTGATTGTGCAGTTTACAACACGAAATATGAAAGAGAGGATTGTGACAAAACAGTTTCAAGATCCATTGGAGATTGATGGCAAGACGATCATTATAATGAAGGAACTGCCCAGATCAGTGTTATTAGATCGGAAAAAATATAAAGTGCTAATTCAGATTTTGAAGGACATGAAAATCAGGTACAGATGGGAGTTACCAGAAGGAGTGTCCTTTGAGTTTGGAGGGGCCAAGAAACGCATTAGATCTGAGCGAGAGATGGAGCGATTTATTAAGGACAATGAAAAAGACTTACCAACAAGATTATGAGTATGGAGTGTAAAGTATTATCTTGGAATGTAAATGGACTAAACTCACCGAATAAGAGGAAAAATATTTTTCACTGGCTACTAAAACAAAAATGTGACATTGTTTGTTTGCAAGAGACCCATATTAGAAAACAGGATGTAAAATATTTAAAATCTGGAAAACTGGGCAAAGAATTTGTAGCGGCCTCTAATAAGAAAAAAAGAGGAGTGGTGCTGTACATAAAAGAGGAGCTACAGCCAAAATTTGTTATGAGAGATGTGGAAGCTAGATTTGTAGCAGTGGAATGTATTTGGAATTTAAAGAGAGTGTTGGTAGTCGGACTTTATGCACCTAACGGTGCAAAAGAAAGCTTCTTTGAGGATTTGAGGAAGCATTTAGACGATTTTGCATATGACCAGATAATTCTTGCTGGAGACTTCAATGGAGTGACAGACTTGGAACTAGATAAAAAGACTACAACGGCACAAAAGAAAAGAGGACTATTACCAAAGCTTTTTTTTGAGTTGATTCAACAAGAGACTCTCGAAGATGTATGGAGGAGAGAATATCCTAAAAGCAGACAGTTTACTTTTTATTCTGCAAGGCATTCTACATTATCAAGAACTGATATGATCTGGGCCTCAAAAGACTTAGCGTTATGGACTAAGGAGGTAGAAATAATGCCGATGGTAGGCTCAGATCACAACCCAATTATGTGGAAATTTGGAAAAAGGAGAAAAAGGAAAGCATGGAGAATAAATGAGGACTTGTTACAGGAAAGAGAGAATATGGAAATATTGAGAAGAGAGACAAAGTTTTTTATACAATACAACGTGAATAAAGAAGTACCAACCAATAAAGTTTGGGATGCTTACAAGGCGGTTATAAGGGGCATACTAATGGACTTAAATGGTAGAGCAAGAAAGAAGAAAGAGGAGAAAAGACAAGAGATTGAGGAGAAAATAAAAGCCAAAGAAATACAGCTAAAAAAGAGACCAGGGAAAAAGAAAGTATACCAGGAAATTAAAATACTTCAAGAACAGCTAGCAGCAATGAGTAATAAAGAATTGGAGTGGAATCTTAAAAGACTGAATCAAAAAGCGTTTGAGGGCGCTAATAAACCTGGGAAGTACCTGGCATGGCAATTGAAGAAGAAAAGGGAAAAGAAAATAATAAATAAAATTTGTGAAAACAACAAAACGTATTTGGAGCAGACTACCATTAGTAGAGCCTTTTATAAATTCTACGCTAAGCTGTATAATAAAAAAGAAGTAAATAAAGAATCAATAGCGTCATATTTGGAGAAAACCAAACTTCCAGAAATCTCGGAAGCTTGGAGAAATAAGCTGAACAGTGAAGTAACTGACGAGGAAATAAGTAAGGCAATACAATCTGCAAATCTAGGAAAGGCGCCAGGGCCAGATGGACTTACGGCTAAATTTTATAAGACAATGGCTAATGAACTGGCACCATTCCTAAAAGAGGTGATGAATGGGGTTTTAAGGGATCAAAGGATTCCAGACACTTGGAGTGAAGCGAACATATCATTGATCCCAAAAGAGGGCCAAGACCTGACTAACGTGAAAAATTATAGACCTATATCGCTACTCAATAATGACTATAAAATTTTTGCGAAGATATTGGCGGAGAGATTGAAGGGGTGGCTCTCGGAAGTTATAGAGGAGGAACAAGCAGGCTTTTTGCCAGACAGACAAATAAGAGACAATTTAAGGACAGTGATCAATGCTATTGAATATTATGACAAGCGTTGTGACAAAGAGGTTGGTTTCTTCTTTGTAGACGCTGAAAAAGCGTTTGACAATTTAAACTGGGACTTTGTTTGCCACTATGGAAAAGCTACAATTGGGAGAAAGATTCATCAGAGCATTTACAGAGACCAGACTGCAGCAATCCTGGTGAATGATGAACTGACCAAGAAATTGACGATAAGTAAAGGAACAAGACAAGGTTGCCCGTTATCTCCATTGTTGTTCATTCTAGTATTGGAGATTCTGATGATACAAATACGTCAAGATGAGGAAATTCGTGGAATAAAAATAAAGGACTATTCATATAAGGTCAGAGCATTTGCGGATGACATAATGTTAATTGTAGAGGACCCATTGGAGAACATGCCAAGAGTGATAGATAAGATCAAGGAGTTTGGAGACTTGGCAGGTTTTTATATTAACAAAAAGAAGTCAAAGATATTATGTAAAAATATGACTAAGCAGAAACAACAATTATTAACGGAAACAACGGACTGTGAAGTAACAAGTAAAGTGAAATATTTGGGAGTCGAATTAACTGCAAAGAATATAGATCTATTCAAAAATAATTATGAAAAACTATGGACTCAGATAGAGAGAGACTTGATTAAATGGAATAGACTGAATTTGTCATGGTTGGGCAGGATTGCAGCAGTTAAGATGAATGTGTTACCAAGAGTAATGTTTTTGCTACAGACAATACCAATCATCAGAGACTCTAAACAATTTGAAAAATGGCAGAGGAAAATATCAGATTTTGTTTGGGCAGGCAAGAAGCCTCGAGTGAAAGTGAAAGTTTTACAAGATGCAAAGGAAAGAGGCGGAATGCAACTGCCCAATCTGAGACTTTATCATGATGCAATCTGCCTAGTTTGGTTGAAAGAATGGATGACATTAAAGAACAAGAAACTACTAGCCCTAGAGGGATATAAAAAAATATTTGGATGGCACGCATATTTATGGCATGACAAAGTAAAGGTCAACTCGATGTTCCTGCATCACTTTGTACGGAGAAGTCTATACACAATCTGGAAGAAGTACAGAATATATCTACAAGAAGGAACTCCCTTGTGGGTGGTTCCGTATGAGGTGATAGATCCGAGAGCTGTTGATAATGAACAACAATGTTTAACGTACAAAGAAATAACTAAAACTGAAGCATCCAAACTCAGAATAAAGACGCAAGAGGAACTATCACCTAACTACGACTGGTTCCAGTATAGACAGACCAGAGACTTATATAATTCGGACTCCGTAAAGGGAGGTATACGAATAGAGAATTCGGAACTAGAGCAGACCCTTCTTAAAGAAGATAAGAAAAGAATATCCAAGGTATACCAAGTACTGCTGAAATGGTATACCGAGGATGAGACAGTTAAAACACAAATGGTGAAATGGGCTATAAACTTTAATAAAGAAATAACAATGGAGGCATGGGAATACCTGTGGAAAACTACAATGAAGACAACGACATGTACTAATATCAAAGAGAACATCTACAAAATGATCTATCGTTGGTACATGACACCAAAGAAGATTGCGCTAGGGAATTTGAATACTTCTAATAAATGCTGGAAATGTAAGAAGCATGAGGGCTCCCTCTATCATATGTGGTGGTCGTGTGAGGTAGCCAGGCAGTACTGGGGGGAAATAATAAGAGAAATGAGTGAAATTTTACAATTTCAAATTAATAAGAACCCAGAACTCCTGCTACTGAACTTGGGAATGGAGGGAATTCCAGCCCAACACAGGACGTTGATATTTTATATGACAGCAGCAGCTAGACTTTTGTATGCGCAAAAATGGAAAGTACAAGAAGTGCCAACTATTGAAGATTGGATTTACAAATTGCTGTATATGGCTGAAATGGATAAGATGACAAGAAAATTGAGAGATCTGGACTCAGGGCAGTTCAACACAGACTGGGAGAAGTTGAAACAACATCTGGAGAAGAAATGGGAGGTGGGAGGAAAACTGTGGCAGTTTGAGAACTACTGAAGTACTGAAGTAGAAGGGGGAGACTTTACCGGGGGGAGAAGAGATAAATGTGAATTAATAAGCAGTCAGATTAATAGATTGACATATATATAGATATATATAGGTTAACAAACAGAACATAGATAGAAAATAATTAACTATAAGGATTAAATATAAGGATTAACTAACAATATTTTCTTTTTTTTTTGGTAAGTTTTGTACCAAACTGAATGTCTGAAGATATAGATGAGTCAAATTGATTGACTACGTGATGAGAGATATATAGAATTATTACAAAAAGATAGAATGAGTAATATATAGAGAATAAGTCAAATTGTTTGATATAAATGAATGTATGATCTATTTGGTTTATGATATATAGAAATATTTGAAATTGAAAAATGGGATAAATTGTTTATCTAAGATGGAAACAAAGACTTACAGTTTGGGCATACAATGTTAAAAATAGTTAAGGATGTACTGCTTAGAATGGAGAATATATATTTGTTTTAGATAGAGGAAGCTAATAGAAGTAAGGGAAAGGGGGACAAAGGGTTGGAAAGCTGTTGGAAGTCAACAAAAAGGGGGGGAAAGGGAGGGGGTTAGAGATGAAAAAATTGGGGAAAATTGAATGTAAATGTAAAAATAATGGATTCTAACCCAATAAAAATTTTTTCAAAAAAAAAAAAATCAATACACACGGTCTTCATATATAGACCTTTACATAAAGTGCTAGTGCAAAGTCATGATGGTATCACTTATGAGCAATTATTATTTCTGAAGTCCATCAGTATTCTTGGAATTTTCTCAAGAAGTTCATAGGGTCAGAATTCAAGTATAGACTCCAGACACGTGCAGTTTGGATAAGACCATCTAACGGGCCGACCGGTTCATTTGGTGGGGGGTGTCCCCAAATGATTTTGCACTAGCACTTTATGTATAGGTCTATATATGAACTGTGTGTATTGATGATGTATTGAATGGAAATTGGAATGAGGAAATAACAGCAAGAATACTTTCGTAATTTCTCGAAGTCTTTATTTCGTCAGGATTTCACGATTGTTGTCTATTGCTAACTTTCCTGGAACAGGTGAGCAAAAAACCACACCCTTAGTTAAGTAAAAATCTTGGAATTATGTTGTAGTTTAGCTTGGCTGTCTTGTAATCTGTAACTATATTAACTCCCTGAAGCGAGCGAGCCAAGTAACACGCACATTGATCATTTTAGAATCCCAACGTTTCGTCTGTTCTTTAGAAGGTTCTACATTCCTGTTATAATCTATGAATCATTCAAGGCCATAAATGAGAATGACTACACCTGTGTTTTCTAAAGTTCTAAAAGTTGAGATATTTTTTTCTCCTGAATTAAAATTGGAAGCATGTATTTCCTGTACCGGGTAGAAGGTTTGCACTGAGAGTGTATAAAAGCAACAAAGACCCTTTCGTAGAAGATTCTAGCTGCTGTGCTTTTTCACAAGAAAACAGATTGGTTGGAGGCCAGAGCAGGGACTCATTCAGAACTGCAACGGGCAGGTTCCTGTGAAGGCGACCTGCTCTACAGTATTAGGGAAAATTCAATCACAACCAATGAAGAGATGTGATGAAGTGATCCCCCCCCCGCCCCATGGTAGAAATTGTTTGTAACAGAAGCAAGCCCAGAACAATAAAGCATGCAGAGAAACAGCAAGTACCTCCTATGGGGATGAGTAATTTTTCTACAGCTCTGCATTGGGACAGATTGAAAGAGCCAATCGCACTCAGCATTGCCAGGAAACAGAACCACCCCCCTGAGAAAGGGCTGTTTGACAGGGACAAAGCCAGAACAGTAAATCGTGCAGAGACACAACAGTCAGCTGCCTCTGCAGGTGGGTCCTTTGAGGTCAGACATGCCTTTATTTAATTATTTCCCTGCTGGTGGTGGTGTCGCAGCATCACCCACACATGCAGTTGGAGAATTGCTGAACGCCCTTTTAATATGCAGCAGACGTCATTGCAAGGTTTCAAGAGATCACAGAAGATATTAAAAATGGGTGCCAAAGAACCCAAATTGTTCATCGTACCATGGCTGATCGGGTCAGCAGTGCACTTGAATGCCTAATAACATGATCAGGAATTGGCAAAGAGTGCCTCTTTCTCGGTTCATGCACAAGACTTTTATGATATTTCCATGAACAGGGGAATGCAGCTGGGGCATCTTCGGCATAGCTATCAAGAGTTCTGTAAAGCTGTAAGATTTTAAGAAAGCAGCAAGCATGTGTGATGGATTTTAACAGTCAGATTGACAGGCAACCACGGTGTTCTAATTATAATTTTGCAAAGAAAATGGTGAAGCCGAGGTTTCACAATGACGGGGCGAACTATTTATGGGGGGGAAGTATTATGCTTTTTATATAACAGAGAGGGGGAGAAAGTAATTATTGCCAGAAGACCCACGGAAGATCTTGAATTCCGTCGCCCTCCCTTTAATAAGTCCTTGTGATGGCTAAGTGGGGATCAGCCATGTACTTTATCAGGTCTGTATTCAAGTAGTACTAAATATATGCAGGTAGGAATTAAATAGTATCTGAGTTTAATTAAAATGATATATGAAAAAAAAATACACGTCGAAGAATGGTGGGGAGAAGGCTCGGCCGCATTTTAACCAGTAACCTCAGACCCTAATTAGAAATGCTTTTCATATCTCCTCCGTGCAAGGGCTTAATTTGAGGCGAGGCTGCCAGCAAGGGCTTGGGGGAACGGCGTTAATTCGGTATTCGATCTGGGTTTGTATGGAAGCAGGCAACCGTTGATTGACCGAGCCACGGCACGGATCCCATGACCTAGCCAGGATTTTCATGTGAGGTGTTAATTGAGAGGGTGGGTTAATCTTTCGGCATCATTGTCCCCGAGCGCTGGGCAAAGTTTGTGCTCTCTCTCTCCCTCACTTTCCTCCGCATCACATTTGATCTTTCCTTCCTAATTCTCTAATTTAGGACAGCCCTACAGGAAAGAAGAAAAAAACCCACCCAACCCCCTTCTCATTCCATGCATTTATTCCTTGGCAGGCAGCAAGTCGAGAAATAGCTATGATATTAGAGATGGTGTTAATCACCCCAATTGAGATGCATTTATTCAGGTGGGTAGCTCACTCTTTCCTAAGGGTTCAAGGCAGGTTTTTCCTTCTATTTTCAATGACCAAAAAGCACAGGAGGAACGAGGGGCATGACTTTTCCTAAAGGACTCCTGCCTTTATTTAGTGTTCACACGGACCACTCAAGGTATATATGTCTGCGAATGTTAAATTCCAAAGATTACATATTAATTGTCTCTTGTTCACATGAGTGATGACCAAACACACTTTATCCTCTGATCATGGATAATGAGACAGCGGCAGCAGAAAACACCAAATGTAGCATTTGCATTGAAAGATATGGCTGTGAGCATCTAAGAATTAGTCTGCAAAATTAGACAAAAAGTGTCATCCATTCCAGAACTGTCTCTTTAACACTGGCCTGCCAGGACCCCCTTGGAAACATAGCTGAAAGGTGACAACTGTGCCCAGTTCTCTTGTCTCCAGAGATATGCTACCTATGAGCAGCAAGGATACGGTGCATGTGGCTAATAAGCTATCAATAGAACAGAAATACTTCACAATTGTATAGGCTATGAGTCAGGCTGGTGCACTGGGCAATGAATGCACAACACATAGGATCTTGGGTGAAAATAGGCCACAGCTTTATTGATTACAGCCCATGGAGTATTCGTATGGCACAAGGCACAGATCTGTAGCATTGAAGGACATACCTGCTGTTCTATGGCACATCCTGCCTTCTAGGCAACACAGGATAGCAGGAGGTATAGTAGTCATTTGGGAGTGACCCAATGGGAACCCGCCACCCAGGGTGAAATTTGCAACAGCCAGGCCTGGTGCATACCCTTTGGTTTCCCATACATCACTTAAGGGGATGCCAAAAAGGGGGCAAGCTGACCAGCTGGCCATTGGTGGACCTCTTCTCCATGAATTTGCCAAATACCCTTATAAAACCATCTATGACATGGCCTTCACTACATCTGCTGGTAGCAAATTCCACAGTTTAATTATGCAGCGGCTCTGTCCTAATGCCTCAAAACTGCCAAGCTGTGACAAGAATCTCCAGATGCAGCTGGACAGAGGGAGACTGATAGCTCCTCTGCTCCAAGAATGGCAGTGAGGGCTGCTGGCATGGAACCAAGCTCCTCCTGTGCATCTCCCCATACCACCCCCTGTGTCCGTTGCATACACTAAGGAGGAGATGTTGGCCCTTCACCCCAGCTCACCACCTAGCTGCCATGTTGCCCTGCAGGCAAGCCCGCCTGTCCCTTTATTACACAATGAGTAATTAAACTGTGGAATTCGCTACCAGTGGATGTAGCAAAGGCCATGTGTGAAGATGGCTTTATAAGGGTATTTGACAGATTCATGGTGAAGAGGTCCACCGAGGGCTACGAACCACGGTGACTCAAGGGAAACTTCCCAGAGGCAGTTTCAAATAGCTAGCCATGTTGGTCTGCAGTAGAACAGTTGGATTTGAGTGCACTGGCACCTTAGAGACCAACAAGATTTTCAGGAAATAAAACATCATCCAGCAGAGGTTAGATGGGGAGGGGGACCCTTTCTTTTTATCTCTATAATTGCTGACTGTTCAAGGAATTCTAAAAGGACACTGGATAGTGGAGTAAAATTGCCTTTATCAAAGACACCCAAGAAAACATTGCAATAAGATTCCGATAAAGCAATGAGGCAGCAAATTCTGTAAACACCGAAAATCTCAACCTGACTGCAAAGAGTTTTCCTTTTAACTTTCACTTCCAAATTGGTGAATGAATGCCTTGTCTTCTAGTAATCTTTAACTCTACTTAACTACTAGTTTACAAGCAAGAAGGCTCATCATACATATTGCTTTGACATTATAAGAAACAAGTTTTCTGAATTCTCAGCTTTCTTTTTTTTAAACTTTTAAAAAAGAAAGTGTCTCTCTAGCCCCCTTTTGTTGTGAAGATATAAGGGAAAAGGCATCTCTCTTATAGAAAAGAGGTTAAAGGGTTTTTCCCCTTAAATGAAAGCTGTAAAATCAGATAATCTGATATGGGGATTGTTATAAAGTTATTAAGAATACAACAATACACAATTGCTGTTTTTAAAAAACTGGAAAAACTCTTATAGAGCAGGGGTGGATGGTTGCTGTTGGGGGGCTAAGGCAAAACATTACAAGGAAACCTTCCTGTTGTTGCTGTGCTGTATTGCCAGCCAGGGTAGTGATGGGAAAACACCCAAATCTGTCCCCATGTGGAAAACACACCCATGGATGTGGTGATGGCTTCTAGACTAGATGGCTTGAAAAGGGGATTGGACAGATGTGTTGAGGAGCGTGTCATCAATCGTAGCTAGCACGGAAGACAAAATGAAACCTCTGTATTCAGAAGCAGTCAGTCTCTGAATCCAAGTGGTAAGAGACAATATCAGGGGAAGGCCAGGGTCTCCATGACCTGTTTGTTCACTCTCCTGGGCAACTGTTGGACCTGTGTGAACCTGGATGATGGACTAGGGCTGTTTCCACATGTCCTTATAGGGACAGCCCACTCATAAAACACGGGCGGCTTTCCCCCACAATTCCAGGGGTCTCCATTTTCCAAACCATTGCTGGCTTCTTGGTTTCCAGTTTTTCTGCGCCTTTTCTGGGATCGCACTTTCCCTGGTCTTTTCTTTTGCTGTGGGCTGCCAGAGTGCTTCTTCTTCATTCTTAGACATGTGAATGGTTAAAGCACTCTGAGGAACTGTCCAGTCACAGCCCGGCTCCTTCCCTGAAGCTCTCAGTATGCAACTGTGCATGTGCAGAGCAAAAAAAAAAAAAAATTGAAAGGGAGGCCAGCAACGATGATGAAAGTGCCCGACCTCCCCTCCCAAACCACTTTTTCTAAGAACTGTGGAGGGCGTCCTGCAACCTCAAAGCACAAGGTAAGTGCTTTGGGGGAGTTTGTGTAGAGGCTGAATTCTCAGACTGATTCTGCAAAACACACACAATAAGCAGGAAAAGGGCAGGGATGACTGGCTGTGCGGAAACAGCCCAGATCTACCACTGGACCGAGCCACAGCTGCTCTTACGGTCCTCGGGTTCTTCTTATGGATCTTTATGTTCTTCTGCAAAAATAAGAGACAAGCAAAGGAATGAGACAATAGGAATAATTGGAGTATGTGGCTTTCTAAAAAAACACACACACGAAAATCATTTAATTTTGGAATTCTCGTAGAGGATTTCCGTAAAATATAAGAAAAAGCAGTGTTGACACCCCCCTCTCTGATAAATAATGAATGATATTTTCCCCCATGTACCGAGTTACAAGCTTGTCATTTCCAGCGTGAGAAGTAAAAATTTTACTTCAGGCAGGATTAATGTATACCGGCTGACCTTAAATGTGACTCCCAAGTGAGCAGAATGGTAGTTAAAAGTAGCAGAAGTAATGGGGCTTGTGGAGGAAGGCAAGAACAGGAATAATTTTTTTAAAAGAAGAAGAGACGCAGAAATGATAGCTGTCCTTGACATGTGAAGAATCCTTTTTTTTTTCTTATTTGGTTTCATTATACCAGCTGTAGATGTGCTTAATTGCAATGCCTCAGAATTGGGTGGAGGTTGAGGAGGGGAGAAAACATGCAATATTTTGGAGTCATTTCTGGGGGGAAAACCCCTAGGGAGGGTTCAGGCAGGGTGGACGGCTGTAGCGAGTCAGTTAAACACATTGCATCGATAGGGGCTCTCTCCTATCCACCCCCTGTGGAGCAGATGGGATGAATCGCTTGCTGGCTGCCTGATGGCGGGCACGCAGTGGGAAGTGGAGATACGTCTGCAGAGGCACAAGGAGAGAAGCCAAATTGAGCGGCATGGTGGGATGTGTGAGAGAGCTAGATACTAGGCCCTCGATCAAATGAGGGGCATGTTTAGACTCCAGAGGTCGGCTCGGGGTATGTTTGTGCACTCCAGGGAGCTCTCGAAGGCCAAGAGAGGGCCTATGGCAGCTCTGGTACCGATCCAGCACAAACTGCCTCTCAACCATTTCTTTTTTTATATAAACGTCACAGAGCCAATGAAGGTTTACAACAACTTGAGATAGGCTTGCTTGTTTGGGAAACCAGCCTCCCTGAGGTATTTCACACAGGTTGCACCGGTAATTGTTTAGACAAACTGATCAGTTTACAGAATTAGCAATTCACCTAAGCAAGGGGGGAAAGTAACACATTTCTTTCTGGTACTGATTCTCACAGGGGTTCAGAGCAGAAGATGGGATGTACCCCCTTGGTCTCTTCCTTTCCAGTACTTGTTGAGGGTTCATACTGATTTATTTTCACCCTTCACCTTGAGGCCATGCTAAAGCTGGGTCAAGGACGGCCCAAACAAGTCCCTCAAAATAAGCATGAGTTCTGTACACCTTATGACAATATCAACAACTAGGGTTACCAGGGTCCCTTAGCCAATGGAAGGGGGGGGGTCCTGACGCTCACCTTTTTGCTGGGCCCATGATCCTTCCGGGAAGTGACATCATCATATGAGTGCTGGGTGTGTGTGCGTGCTTCCGAATGGGCTGATTTTGGCCCAAACATGCCAAAATAGGCCTGTTCAGGGCCAAAACCAGCTCGCTGCAAAGCGCAAGAGTGTTAATAATAATAACATTTGATTTATGTACCACCCTTCAGGACAACTTAAGGCCCACTCAGAGCGGTTTACAAAGCATTATCCCCCCAACAAACACCCTGTGAGGTGGATGGGGCTGAGAGAGCTCTGAGAGAGCTGTGACTGACCAAAAGTCACCCAGCTGGCTTCAAGCGGAGGAGTGGGGAATCAAACCCGGTTCTCCAGGTTAGAGTCTCGTGCTCTTAACCACTGAGAGCCAGTCTGGTGTAGTGGTTAAGAGCGTGGGACTCTAATCTGAAGAACCGGGTTTGATTCCTCACTCTTCCTCTTGAAGCCAGCTGGGTGATCTTGGGTCAGTCACAGCTTCTAGCTCTCTCAACTTCACTTACCTGACAGGGTGTTTTGTGTGGGGATAATAATAATATACTTTGTAAACCACTCTGAGTGGGTGTTAAGTCATCCTGAAGAACAGTATATAAATTGAATGTTGTTGTTGTTACACCAAACTGGCTTGTTCAGAGTGACGCGATGATGTCACTCCTGGGAGTGACATCATAGTGCCGCCCTGGGAGCACACTTGGGAGGCCCATTCCCATACCTTCCTCCCCCACCGGCCAGGGAAGTGGAGCTGGAGGGAGGGAGAAAGTGGGGTATCCCCTGCCACCACAGGGGGATCGGATACCTATCAACAACAACCATTCAGTCTCAACATAATTTATCTCAAAGGGTTGCAGTAAGAATAAAAGAGGGTAAGGGAGAACACAGCACACCATTTTGAGCTCATTTATTTACATCATTCATACACCACCTTTCTCCCCAGCGGGAATGCAAAACAGCATACATTGTTCCTCCATTTGATCCTCACAACAACCCTGTGGGGTGGGTTAGGCTGAAAGTGTGCCATTAACAAGCTTCCATAGCAGCGTGCGGATTTGAACCTGGTCTCTCCAGATCCTAGTCCAGCTCTTTATCTACTACACTACACTTGGAGGAACTGTGGGATAAAAAATGGATAATGGATCTAAAACACTCCATATAGGTTGTCTTGCCAGTTTGGTATAGTGGTTAAGAGTGGCAGGACACTAATCTGGAGAGCCAGGTTTGATTTCCCACTCCTCTGCTTGAAGCCAGCTGGGTGACCTTGGATCAGTCACAGCTCTCTCAGAGCTCTCTCAGCCCCACCCACCTCATAAGGTGATTGTTGTGAGGATAATAATAACACACTTTGTAAACCACTCTGAGTGTGGCATTAAGTTTTCCTGAAGGGTAGTTTATAAATCAAATGTTGCTGTTGTTATTATAAGAACCCTGTGAGATAGGGCTGTTATTACTTGGCCCATATTGCTGAGGGGGCTGATAAAGACTGGTTTACTTGAGGCTGCTGTAGAAAGTGGAGGTAAAATTTGAACCAGGCTCTTCCCAGCTACAGTGGCTGAGAAATGGTGTGGGGTGGTGGTTAAGAGATGGAGTTGTGCTCCTGGTTCAAATCTCACCGCCCCCTGATCCTTACTTGCTAACCTTAAACAAGCCACTTTCTCTGAACCTCTTATCTGCAAAAAGCTGGTCTATTTTATTGGGTTGACCAACCCCCCCCCCAAACAGAAATGCCTCAAGGTTTGCAGGCTGTAAAAGTCTCTGTGTGGAGCATTTTTATTAAAGAGATATTTAGAATTGTGGAAGGATGTTCTTTGATTCAAAGGGCTTTCGCCACCATAATAATCAAACACTAAATGTGTTTGATAACTTCGGCTAAAATCTGAGCTTAATATGCCACTGAGCTGCCCCACCTCTGCTAAAATATTACCAAGGATCTCCCATCATCGCACACATCCCAAATTTTGGATGAGTTGAACCAGGCCTGCCTAACGGCTGCCTCCAGCCATCATTGGATATTGCACTCCTTGTGTGAAGTTGTGGTCATGTTTTCCTCTGTGGACAAGAGCTCCCAGTTCTGAAACACTGCTATAGTATAATCTCACTTTTTGGATGTTACACTCATTCATACTGGGTGAACGGCCCACTGCATATATTGGGAGTGAAAACTACCTACGATCCTATATGTGCAGTTGCCGTGCTCTCTGGATGGAGCAATGCACACATTTTGCACATCCATCAGTTCATAGATTTTTCAGGTTTCTGGACTGTAATACCAAAGCTGAAAAGTCCTTCTGTTTTCCCTTTCAGCCAAAGTGGTGACTGAGTGTACCCAAAAACTGTGAGTAATTGCCAAACTCTCAGTACGTGTGGACTGTAATGCCTGAAAAGGGTTCATGATTGTGCAATATCCAGCAGCATGTAGATGCAGCCAATGTCCTGTGCAATCCTATGTAGAGTTACTCCTGTCTAAGCCCAGTGAAATCAATCAGCTTTAACTGGTGTTGAAGGACTGCACCGTTAGTCGCCAAGACCCAATACAGTCTGCCAGTCAAGTTTTGGGGCTTCCTGATCAGTTGGCCTCTTCATTTCTGCAGTCCTGAGCAGCTCTCCAGCTGGCTTCTCAAGGAACTTCTGGGCCACCACATCTACCCTGATGTATTCGCTTGGTGATTCACCAGATGTGTTTCAGCTGTAGCAGTCATATGTTATTTGCCTTCAAAAAGATGCCTTTCTAGTTTGCACTAGAGATGGGCCTGAACAGCAATATGAACAAAAAAACAGCCACAAACAGCCCAATCTGCTGTTTGCGAGCAAGCTGTTCATGAGGCCCTGTTCCTAGCGAACATGTGCTTGTTCCAAGCCCTCTTCATGGCGTTCGTCAGCTGTTCGTAAAGCCAGACAGTCTGGCGCCTTTCAATCAATTCCCCTGGCAACATAGGCATGGACTGTCTGAACTCTGTCTGAACTCCTTCTGGCTTCCCTTCTGGCTTGTAACCCCTCAAAGTAGCTTCCAGCAGACAGTCCAGTTTTTTCCACTGTGATGAGAAAATGACATGAAAGGAGGAGACCCATGGAGCATGCCTTTCCCGGGGTGAAATCTCTCTGAAACGTGGAGGGTCTTCAGAGGACAGTGAGGACTATTTCCCCTGCAAATTTGGTGGGTATTGGACATTGGGAAGGTCAGTTTGTAACTCCTCAATTAGCTTCCAGCAGACAGTCCAGTTTTTGCCACTGTGAAGAGAAAATGACATGAAAGGGGAGACCCATGGACTCCCCTTTCCCCGTCTCAAGTTCAGCTAAGTCCCAAGGGGGCCATTCTGGTTCCCATGAACCTCCAACTACGAACATGTTTGTGAAGATGTCATGTCCGTCGATGTTTGTGAATCCCTGTTCGTGGATGGCAACGAACAACAAACATCGTGTTCATTTTTTCCCTGTTTGTGCCCATCTCTAGTTCGCACTCAAAGCACAGCCTCATCCCCTCCCCAACAATTCATAGAGGGAAATAGAGCCCAGTTTGTATGTTGCTGGCATTTCCAACCTCCCGCCAAAGATCTCTGTCCGAGCCCAGTTCCCTCTGCATTGCCACAAGCTTTTCTCTGCTTGCTGCATACTGTTTATTAAGTCTACTTCAACCCATCCTGCATCAACTTCAGAAACAGGCCACAACTTAAAAAAAAATTAAATACGTTTCTTGGAATCAATATTTGAGGCCTTGTCCTGTGTACATTTACTCTGAAGTGTGCATGGGAGCACAATGCTCAACCTTTTCTAAAATCTTAATCATTTCTCCTCTGAATAATAATCATAACAGTAATCTTGGACTCATTTATGTTTAGAGTTGGTTCTGTTGAACTCCATGGACTTTCCAAATGACAGAATGGAGGCAGTGTTTTTACCAGGGACATGCATGTTAGATAATATTGGCAAACAGGTAGTGTAGAGTTAACAGGTAATGGTAACCAGGTAGCTTATGGTAGGTAGCCATAGAACACCTTGATCTGAGAAATGCTTTACAATTGGCCTCATAGGCTGTTTCCACGTGCTGTTAAAGGGACAGTCCTCTCAGTGAATGCTGGCAGCTTTTCCACTTGACTCCAGACATCTCCAGTTTCAAAATGGTTGCAGGCTATTTGGTTTCTGGTTTTTTTTGATGTCTTTTCTGGAACCGCATTTTCCAAGAATCCCAGAAAGGCACCGAAAAACCAGAAGCCAAACAGTCTGCAACCATTTTGAAAACAGAGACATCGAGTCAAGGGGAAAATCCACCAGCATTCGGTGAGTGGGCTGTCCCCTCAAGGATGTGTGGAAACTGTCTTATTTATCCATGCCCTATTAGTCACTAAGATTGCTGCTGGTTTGGTTTTACCAACGGGGAATTTTTTTTTTCATTCTTTGTGAATTCATACCTAAGGCAGAATTAGAATCTAGGATTTTCAACCCCAAACAGTACCTCACCTTTCACCTGCCAAACGGAAACAATATTTTTTGCTAGCTTCTTAGCGGGAGACCTAATTTCCACCTTAGATTTTTAAAAATGTGTGTGTGCCTGAATCTCCTACCAGTGGAAAACACCAGTTCATATGCATAGCTTAACCCAGAGCAGTCGAGGGTTCTTCAGTGTCAAAATTAAAACACACACACACACACACACAACAAATCTACTGTACTAAGCTTGTTTACTGTACATGTAATAAGCTTGCAATGTTACTCAGCCTTTAAGTCATATCAAAAGATGCTTCATCAAGACACTAATCAATTTTCTCACCTTGGGGCCCTAAATTAATCTTGCATTTCAGAAGTTCATTGATAGGGACCTGCCTGACTCTGGGATACCACAGGGGAAGAATCACAGCAGCTGCAGATAAGTTTCCCAAAGAATTTTTCCCCCTGCTTAAATTCTAAGCACAGATTTCAAATTAGTTTTACTTTGGCTTCTTAGAGAAGAAGGAAAAAATGAAAGGGGGGGGGGAGCAAAAAGGGGCTTGGATGCTGGATAAATGCAGCCTCAGTCTGCACAAACGGGATTAAGGGGAAGAGCCAAGAGTGGAAGGGAAAATGAGGATATGACAGAGGGCACGGTGGGTTCAAACAAAATTTGGCCTGCAGAAGGCAGGAGAAATCAGATTGGTGACAGGTGCCATCTTGTGGGTCATTCTGCTGTTCTGCCTCCTGCCACTTTTTATAACAAGAACAGATAAAGGAAGGGCTGGATTTGTGGAGGCTCAAAATTGGGAAAGTAATTCAAAGAGATGGAAGCGTGCTTGGCTCCGGGGTTTTTGAGATACTGTAAACATCAAGGCGCGCCTTGTCAAAGCTATATGCTACTTAAGAACTTAAGAAGCCAAGCCTATATGCATGTCTGAAATACACGATTGTAAATACTACAAATGATAATCAAATTATTTGTGGACTTTTAGAGTAAAGCAAATAAAATATTCATGCTGCACAGAGGCCGGGAAAGGTTACGGTGCGACACACTGTTAATTAAAAATATAGCAGCCCCAAGAGCGGCTTGTGGGAAAAGCCTGGTGTCTGCATTTCTCCCCCACCATTCTTTTCAGATCTTATCACTGATTGGGGGGGGGGAGATGTGAGAGAGAGGATATAGTTAACTTGCATTTGAAAACAGCACGCTTTTAATGCAATTGTGTGTTTTAAACAGAGCAAGCAAAAAATGGAGAATGAGAATATTATACAAAGAGCGTGGAATCAAAAGAAGGTTGGCAATAGAAAAGGCCACTGAAAATACATTGCCGCTGAAAATACGTTTCAAGGGGAAATAAAGTGGCCTTGAGGTTTTTGTTTTATTTGCCAAAGGTTAAAATCATCAGGCAGCATTAAAACAATATAGTTCCATAGCACTGATCCACATCGAGACGGGAACGCCAAGGTGTTTGCCCAAGCCACGGCCTGAATAAATGCAATTGTAACTTTGCATGATACAACAATAGCCCGCCCCCATAAACTATGTATCAGTTAAGTTTACTTTTCCATATTATAAAATAATATCCCTGCATGTTGTAAAAAAAAAAAAGTGGCTGGGTCAGCCTGGTTTTAATTCTTTTATTGTGATGAATATCCATTCATTGAGTGAAGATCTAGATCAATATAGCTGACCCTTCCAGCCTAAAAAAACCCAAAGCCATTTGTGTGATTTGTACAGAAATTTCCAAAGAAAACTGTAAAGAATTTCATGCAAGATAATATTTATGGATGTGGAATGCTAATACAGTTAGAAAGTAGAACCTTTCTCAAGAAACTATGGAGAGAAACCTGCAGTGTCAAACATGGAAACATTGTTCTTTTTATTGAGACAAAGAATCCAACTCTATCGAAGCGATGGGGCTTGGGGTAGTACCCTCAGCAGACCTGAGGGTGGTTATCAAAATTTCACAACAGGCTCTTGTTTTTTTAAAATATGAAAGCTGCCCAGAAACCCTTGCTTTTATGTTTTGAAAGAGAAACCGTACAATCCTAAAGAGAGTTACCCCTTGAAGTCAATAGGATTAAAAAGGACATACTTCTGCTTTAATATTGCCCTGACCATTTTCTATGGCAGTGCAAAACTTTCCAGTATGAGTTCCATCCAGTAATTTGCAACTGCAGAGACACACAATGCACATTCCTTGTTGTCCATTGTGACTTAAAAAAAAACAGGAGAAGACTCCAGATTCTTTTTACTGGGTTATGAAAACAAATTCATGTTCAATATGATTATTTTTTCCCCTTTGCATTTATGACATCTTTGCTGGCCTTCCCCCCTTTCCCCCCGCCTGCTTCCCCGTTTTCCCTCTGCCTCCCACAACGGCATACAAAAGGAGGTATTAACAGAATAACAGTAGTGATGTGTGTTCTGCTATGAACAAGCCTTGTGATTTCATCCCAAGGTTTTTGACAAGCTTGAACCATCTGGCTCCGAGCTGGGCAAAAGCATGCCATCTATTCCCTAGAATTTCAGTGTCAGAGAAAGGGGGCAGCCCGTCTTTGCTTAATGCCAGTCTTCCCCCCTCCCCTTGCCTTTCCCCTCTCTTCAACCACCCTGCCAGAAAGACAGGAGTCAGCCATTGAAAAGCATACCAGGAATTTTTAAACACACAACTCCAACATTTCCACAGCTGCTCCAAGCGAAGGCCTTGCTTCTCTCCCCCCACTTCTCTCTCTCTCTCTCTCTCTCTTTCAATCAAATAAGGCACCCGTTCACTCTTACTCTCTCACATACTCATTGCAAAGAAGGAAAGGGTTTTGAAGGTGGGGGTGGCGGAGAAGAGAAAGTTGGCAATTTAATTCAAACAAAAGAAGCTTGAAATCTAGACGCACGGCAACTGGAAGGCTACTGGCAATAGAATTCTAATTAGTATTCTCCTATTTTTCTTTTAGACAGTTGAGGGATGCCCCCTATTGACTCTAGGAGGCAGGCTGGTTAAAAAAGAGAGAGGGAGAAGGAGGGGGGGATACTGTGTGCGTGTGTGGGGAGAGGAGGGGGGGGTAAGGCCTAGTAGCAAACACTGCAGATTGCAAATTATATCGCAAACCTTGCCAAGTCCCTACTCTTGGCATCAGATTTTAATGACACCCTGGAAAAGAGAGAGGCGGAGGGAGGGACAGTGAGGGAGAGGAAAGCCCTCAGCGAAAGGATAAAAATGAGAGGAGGGGATCTGCGCGGGGAATCAGCATTTGCTTAAAACCCAAATGGCCAAATGCGCGCATAGACACACGCATTAGGTTTTAAAATATTCATAGAGAGAAATGAAGATGCGAAGAGGTACATTTGTTGCTTGGTCAATGGGCATCTTGTTCTGCATATTAATGAGCCCAATGATCTCATTTTAAAGGGACAGGACACCCCCCATGCCTTCTTCTCACCTTCCCCCTCCCCTCCATCCTGCTGCCTCTCAAACTAAGATGCTTTGATTCTGGGGAAGACGCAAAGAAGACATCAGAGAGGAGACCACGGAAGACACAAGAGTTGCCTTCCCTTTTGATGTTGACCTCGCCCTAGCCAGTACTTCGTCTGAGAATTCAGGGGAGCTCTTTAAAAAATGGATTTGTCTTCTTGTGCAATCTCTCTGATGTACATCTGTGCATTTTTTAAATATATATAATTCCTCCCTTTCGTCCCTTATCATTGCAGGTGGTAAGATCCAGTGTACAAGGAAATGGACCCCAAAAGTGATGGAGCTACTTTACACAGAGGGCATCAATGGGGCACTTTATATTTTTAACCTCAGATGGGGTTAAGCCATGTCCCTCATTAAAGGTTTCCTGACACATGGGCCAGTAGTGAGAGAGCCTGCAAAGTCGCCTTTACACATGGCGAGGGGTGTACTACTTCCAGCCTCGAAAACAGAGATAAACCATCCTGCATGAAAGGTTTAAGGCTTCATAAATAAATGAAGGACATGTGACGATGCCCGCTTTTTATTGCTTTGGGGGAGGGGTCTTAGCTTGGCATTCTGGGCCCTTTCATCCTGTACGTTTTTGTTGGTGGTGTTCCCAATAGAGGTATTATTTTTACGCCATTCTATGGGCACCATTTTTATACCCTTTTCTACATTGACTGGGGACAGAGGGTTGAAGCATGAGTTAATTTTAAACAGTAAAATTCAGAGAGGAGGAAGGGAGCTAGAGAAGAGAGCAAAAACAAGGACTCCCTCCCCTGGGGCTTGATATGGGGGAATGCTAAAATGGAAAAGGGGATTTCTGAGCTGAACTGACGCAAGTGTGAAATTTGGGAGCATCCCCCAAATAAGTTAAGCCTTGGCATTTGTGGCAGGAGTGAAAGCCTTCTTCTACGTCTCCCTACATCATCCCTATCATGTCCAATGCTAAAGAGTAGAAATGGGCACGATCTGCATTACGGTCGGAAAAAAACCCACGATAATGGCGATCGCGCGATTGTGACCTGGTGGATTGTGATCGTCCACGGCCAACGATCCAGCAATCGGGAGAGGCCTGGATCGTTGCATTCAGGCTCGGATCAGGGATCCAGACACTCAGGCGCCAGCAATCTATTCCCCTGGCAACGGAGCCATGGGAAAGCCTGAGCTCTGTTTGCCCTCCTTCTGTCGCCCTGGAAACCCGAATGGAAGCCCAGCTTTCCTTGATCAGCAGGGCTTCCTTCCAACCATGGAGCAGCAAAGCAGTCACCAGTTGGGAGAAGACACGCAGGGGAGGGAGGGGGAAGGGGGTGTTCTGTAGCCATGGGCACTCCAATCTCATCCCTGCAAACCCTGATAGGCAGCTCTGATGGCCAAACACAGACCTCCTGTGTTGCTGAATGGGACCTGAGGTGAGGTGGCTCTTCGCCGCCTCCCCGTGCCCGCCAGGCCCGCCGGCCGCCGCCACCACCCACCTTCCCACATAGCTGGGAATAGCAGCGTGGCCCGCTTTGGCCTCCACGATCCACAGAACGGGAATGGGAGATGCTCGGTATGGATCGTTAATTCGGGATTGTCGCCAGCGCCAATCCACGATCAGCTGGATCGTTAATTTTTTTTTGGATCGTGCCCATCTCTACTAAAGAGTAACTGATTTGATGTACCTAACAAAGAGAGCTTTAACTTTCAAAAGCTTATACTTGGGAGATCTTGTTGGTCTTTACGGTGCTACTGAATTTGCTGTTTTATGGGGCAGGGAGTTCTCTTTTTGCACTCTCTAGAGTGCAGTAAACCCTGACCTGGATAGCCCAGGCAAGCTCGATCTTGTCAGATCTCAGAAGCTAAGCAGAATCAGCCTTGGTTAGTAATTGGATGGAAGATCTCCAATGAAGACCATGGTTGCAGAGGTAGGCAATGGCGAACCACCTCTGTTAGTCTCTTGCCATGAAAGCCTGACTAGGGGTTCCCATAAGTCAGCGATGACTTGAGGGCATTCTCCACCACCAAAGTGCAGTACACATGGATGGTAAATTATGATTATTCCAGTCATACAGAGTTCCTTTGGTTGTATCCTACCATTCTGCTTTTTTCTCTTTTTGATTTTTTTTACATTTAATTTTTAAGTATTCCAATGGCACAATGTCATTTCTGGCAACAAGTTACATCACTATGTCAGAGGGATCCTCTAGGCGTCCTCAAAATTCTATGGTTTTACCACAGAGTTTCAGGCAAATCCTAGAGTGGCATGCTGAGCTGGAGACATTACTTCCAGTTATTGGCTGGAAGTGATGTCATAGCATAGGTATGAGTCTGATTTTCCTGCTCATTTTGGCTCATTTTCCCCATTTTGAGAGGAGGCAGGCAGAGTGGGTGTAGGGTGAGAGTGGTAACCCTTATTACAGGGTTTATAAAAGAACAACTGAAATAATGTAAAGGCATCATAGAGAATAATCTGGTAAAGGCCTGTCTAAATTTATTATAATTAGTAGTAGTATTCTGAGGCCATTTATTTATCACATTTATTTAGTTATTTCATTTATACCCTGCCTTTCTCCCCAGTGAAGACCCAAAGCAGCTTACATCATTTTTCTCTTTTCCATTTTATCCACAGAACAACCCTGTGAAGTAGATTAGCTTGACAGTGTATGGCTGGCCCAAGGTCACCTGGCAAGTTTCCCTAGCAGAGTGGGGGTTTGAACCTGGGTGTAATACCTCCTTAGTGTCTGGTACCAATGCAGTTCAGAACTCAATGAACATAGGAAAGGCCTGGTCTGGGTCCTGCTAGGACATAACCAGCATTTATAACAGAGGCACCCTCAGGACCACAAACCAAAAAACTTGGTGGAAAAAAACCACACTGGAGGTCAAAAAAGCAAAATTATAATTATTGATTTATAAATATGTTAAAGTGAAAAGTGACTGGTGCATTCTATATAATTACTAATAAATATTTAAGATCAATATTCATAAATAGAAAGCAATAAATATACACATTTAGGATACAATTCTCGATGGACGGCCAAAATCAAGCAATAGTGACAAGAATATAATAGTCCATTTATAATATTATCCTCCTTTCTTTAATGCGGATGTTGGTTCCAGAAGAGAATGCTCAGCCAAAGGCAGAAATTCAACAGGTAAGTCAATCAATAAATAAGAAAGTGAAACTATAACAAAGGCTTTTTTCTTAAGGGATCATGTTAAAATAACTATACAACACAATAAGGAACACCACCAAATTCACAATGCCCCATGATATAACACTTGGTCTCCCAGATCCTAACCCAACACTCTAACCACTACACCACACTGACTCTCATTTCCAACACCCCACTCTAACAACACACAGTGACAAGCCCAAGGTCACCCAGCTGGCTTCTTTGACCAAGCAAGAAGTTCAACACTCTAGTCTAACAGCTTCTGCTATAGCATGAGAAGCAGCCTGTGAGTCCCTAGTAGAATGCTCCCACCCTTGGTCAGCCACATACCCGAGAAGGAAATGGGACTGGTAGTGATGAGGGGTCAAGGTTACACAGCAAGTTCATAACTCACTGAGGTTTTGAGGTGTGCTGTCTATGCCCAGCACTGTGGTGCAGCAAAGAGTCACAGTGAATTAAATATTAAAATGGCCATCACAAATAGGTACCTCCCCCTCCGTCTCATCTCTGATTCTTTCCTTTGCAAATTTTCCTTCTTTATATTAAGACAGGGCTGAATCCATTTGTCTGGTCGTACCATTCTCTATGGTTATGAATGCACAACACTTTAATTGTAACAACTCGGCAATCCCATTATTTAAGAAATGGGATATGATTTCCTTACCAGAATTGTTATGTCATCGAACACCTGTTGAAAAGATTGCTTCTCTAACTATATTGTCCCAACTTTTTCAGTGTGCATTGGTTGGAGGAAGAGGAAAAAAGTGTGCCTGGATGCTATATGGTTTCCATTAAAATAATTTCAAAATTCATTATAGGTATTGTAATATGCGCCTCCTGGTATCTTTTGGTAAATGTTGGTCCTCTTATTATGGAGACACAGTGAGATACATGAAAGAATCGAAACATTTGGGTCTGCTGGCTGACAAAATTGAACTATGGTTAGATGGGTCAACACACAACAAAAGTATGAAACTAAAAACCCTGGGGCCAGCCGAATTTTCTTGAGGTATATTTTTTAGTATAAAAAGCTAGCTCGGGGCATATGAAAAGGCCATCACCCCCACCTAAATTTTTAATGCTCATTTGCTTTTAGCTCTGATATACTTGAGAGGGTGAACAGTTGCAGTTGACTAAGATAGATTGCGGGCCCCCTCCCCTCCTCTCTGGGTTTATCTGGTCAGAAAAAAAGAGACCAGTTTGAATTTATCCTTACGCTCTTCCCTCTCTTTTGATGAAAAGTGTAGCAATATTTAGCATCTAGTTAATACTAGCATCTAGTTAATATTTATCAACTAAATCACAAGATATTTTGCAGGCATGATTTCAGTGTCTTGAAAGTAGGACCTCCATTTACTCACCTGGGATGGGGAATTACCTGCTTCAATTTCCTGATCCTGAGGAACAATGGAGCAGCAGAAAAAATGTCCTCCCTGTAATGATGCTCTAGAAATTTCCCACAGTCTCTGTGATAAATGCCATAGAGACTAGGGAAGGCAGCCTAGAGCATCGCCCAGAAGTGACATTACATCCTTCCCCAAACACCACCTTACCCAGGCGCTGCCCTCCAAATATTCAGGCAATAACTGAAGCAGTGTTGGGAATCCTACTTGCATGGTATATATGATGCAAGTATACTGAATCAGATGACTGATCCAGCTAGCTCTTCACTGGCCAGCAGTGACAGAAAGATCTTTTCTCTGAAAACCCTTTAAATGGCAGCGCTGGGGGAGCCAAACCCAGGACCTTTGAAAGCATACATTTCTATTGTTATGGCTCTTCACGCTTACAGAGTAAAAGTTCGGTTTTGGCACCTGAAAAGTATGAAATTGTGTAAAGCCCACCTTCCTTTTTTGACCTCTGCTCTGGTTGCCTTGGAAGTGAGTCATAGCTTGCTAGAATATCAATTACTGATAAGCCAAAACCACCCACAGATGTATACGCTTGGAGGACTGTCCCACTCACATAATGAGTGGGGGAACTCTTATTTTTTTCTGCACAAAGGAGCTACAATTTCCTTTCCCCCACCTTACCATACTTGAGTGATCTGCGGTGCAGTGCCTGTGGCACCACGGATGTCTACTTGCTTTCTCCCCAAAACAGGCCAGCTCCAGTACCAGGAATGAGCCAGACTGGGGACAAAAGCGCATAGACATAATAAGGAGCGTTACAAGGTGAGGCAGGGGAGGGAGGCTTTGCACGTTAAAATTAGATCTGCTCACCCTATGAACAAGGTGGGTGTCAGTCTATGGAAGACAGGATACGTTGAAGCTGACTCTAACCCCTTGCAGCAAGAAATCCAGGCTCTTGAGTAAATGGGTTTTATTGAGATATTCAGGCTTCGCCATACATATGTCCATAGGATACACAGAAGCAAAATAAAGGCATCTGGCTGTACACAGGCTCCTTGTTAGGAATGACGCATTGAGTACATGATACATTATATCTATCCCTCTACATGTCCCTCCACCCTGTTAGTCCATCCACCAGAACCTAATCAGTAGCGGGACAGAAGGAGCTGTCCCAAGGCCACTGTGGCGAGCCATCCGAGATAAGGGCTCCTCTGTACTGGAATCTGGAAAGCAACAAGAGAACAGGTGCACGAGGCTATTGCAACATAAATCAAAGCTGGGTAACAATATGGAGGGACTGTGGGCTATGGAGCTGACAGTGGGCCTGCGTGAACATTCTGTCACATCTAAGCTGATCCTTGGTTTTCCACATGGAAATGCAGGATTGGTTTGAAACAACTGATTGAAAATTGAGTGAGTTCACAGACAAGAATTTTGAACCTTGGACCTTCAGCTGCTCTGCTACACCTGCTTTCCATTGAGATGTACATGTGTGAGTTTGATATTTGACAACGTTGACGTCTTTGTTGCCTAGACTCACCCTCCCCCCTTCTATTTCCCTAAAGAAGTTTCCCTCAGAGAGGGGAAAAAAGCTTATCTATTAATCAAATGGACATTTACCTCTAAAGAAAATATTTGAATAGCCTCTTCTTAACAGTCTTATTTACTGACATTCTCATTGAGAGATCAGAAGAGGGTGCCAAGTTGGAGGGATGAGCAATTGGCACATCTCCATTGCCTAAGAGAGTTCAAATGACCACTAATGTCGCATTAAGTTGTCAAATTGACCCACATTTGTTCTGTCATTGAAAACGTTAGAACGAACAGCTTTAGACAATAAAATTGTTTCAATTACAGCACATTAAGGCATCCCCAGAAGGAAGGGAAGTTGTTAAAAGTCAAAGGGGAAAGAATCCTGTGCCGATAGGAGAATTTTTGCTGGGAGCTCTCTCTAAGCCAATAAAAGCAACATTACTGAATACTTGGGCGGCAGGGTGTGCCTCAATAACAAGTGGAAGGAAATTACTGAGGTTATAGATTGGTTGTGCCAATGATGGCATAGCTTTAGTCTAGATAGTCTTTCTCTGTAAATTAACCTGATTGGCTTGTTCTCAGTGATGTCATGGTGTTTCACTGTATCTTTATCCTTCACTGGTGTGACCCCGGCACACAGCTAAGTCCAATGGCCTTTTAAATATTTTGATGTCATCCCAGTCATCGGTCTCTGATTGACTTAGACCTGCACCTGCCTTAATGGTCCTTGTAAATCACAAGCTACGAACAAGCCGCACCCCTCATTATGATGGAAATGTGTGTTGATATTAAACACGACGATGTACATATTTAAACATAGGGTGATTCTAGGAATCCACCACAGATTTCCAAATCTGTTTTGCAGAACCTGATCAGTTAGGGAGGGGATAAGTAACCCCAAGACTGATATCCGTGGCCAACTCGCGGCTCGTACACACTACATTTCTATTGCTATGGACAAGCAGGCTTCAAGAAGCTGAGAGCATAAATCCCTTTGTCATCTCGGATACCCCCTGAAACTGGCATCTAAACTGGAAAATCTTGCCTCCCCAGACCTGAAAGTGTACTCGTACTCTTTACTCTTTCTAGGAGCACCCCCCCCCAGCTTCTCCTTCCCTTGGGTCCAGGTCTCCTCTGTTCTCCTGTGCCCTTTCTTCAACCCACCCTCCCCTGATATTGTTGCTTGTCAGCAAGTAAGGCTTTCTGCACCAAACTGATTATTTTGGAGGGTGGGAGAGTCACTACCTCCTAGCTCCTTGCAGCCTTTCTCCCTTAAGTCTCTTGCTTGAAAGCATGAAACTAATTTAGCATCTTGTTACCACAGCAGCCTCTGTCACTCGGTAACATTAACCAAGTTTGTTGAAAAGCAGCTGACTCTTCTCCATTCAGAGCTCTCCCCCCCGCCCCCTTTTGCCAACCATCTAGCACAAATTATGTAGAATTACACACACACACACACTCTTAGAGTCCGGCTTGCAGCGCAGGCATAATTTCAAAGTCAAAGACACACGCACTTGATTGTAACAGCCGGCTTCATAGGGCATTCTCAAAAGAGCTCATGGTGTGTGTATGGCAGAGGGGGACTAGGGGAAGAGGGTTAGCCATTTCTCTGAATGTGAAAATCAAGAAACAGCAGTGGTCCGTGCTTTTGTCTTCAAGATGTGAGAGGCTCTGGTAGGTGGGAGACCTGCACACCAGCCCCCACAATTCTGGGGGTAACCCCAGTAGTTTTACTTTACAATTACCTTCCCCTCCCTTAAGATGCCAATTAACCCTTTCAGTGCTCCATGGCCTACTGTGAGGAGACAGGCGAGGGCCACCCGTTTATCCTGCCAATTGAACAGCATTCTAACCATTTATAAATGGCCGGATGGTGGGGGGCCAGGGGAGGGAAACATCAGGAAGATTTGGTGCCGCTGAAAACACATCTGGACTTCTTGATGACCATTTGCCACACTTAGTTCACTGGAAGAAAAAGGCTGGGTGGTTTTGTTGGACGTTATTGCGAAGGAAGACGTCGAATTGCTTCCTGAACCCTCTCCCCTGAAAATTTCAACCCCGAAAGTCCCAATTTCAATTTTCCTAGTACAAACTGAACCTGTGACTCTCTGTCTTTGTTCTGTTTTTGTTGTTTTGATTCCCCCCTTCATAACATATAGGCACTTTCCAATGTCACTCGTCCTGATATCAGAAGCCTGATCCTAGCGTGATTCTAACACACATTCATCTGGTGCAGAGTCAGACAAATGACCATTGTACGACACAGTCAGAGGACTCTCCCTCAAAGCAGCTGTGGCCCAGTGGTAGAACATCTGCTTGCAATTCAGAAGGTCCCAGATTCAACCTCCAGCATCTCCAGCTAAACGACCCCTATCTATGATCTGGGACAGCTGCTGCAGTCTGAGTAGACAATACTGACCTTGATGGACCAAGAGTCTGATTCAGAAGACAGCCATTCTGGAGTGCCTGCTTTGGGTGCAAAAAGTCCCAGGATCATTCTCCCTCTAAAAGTCTCAAGTAGTAGGTGATGTGAAAGACCTCTGCCTGAGACCCTGGAGAGCAGCTGCCAGTCAGAGTAGACAATATTGTTCCTGAGGGACTGCTTGTCTGATTCAGTAGAAGACAGCTTCATGTGTGTTTGTGTGTGTTCACTCGCATGTGTTTGAGTAAGTTCAGTGACACAAAGTTCCATTTCTGCTCTACTGCATATCTGGATCCTCCTCTAGGAGTCTTCATTTCTTTACAAGGAAGGGACTAATTCTGCATGCACCAAAGCAATGCACTCATGGATAGACTCCAGCCTTCTAACTATACAGGGAAGGGCATGAGACTCTATACTGGCATTCAAACTCCTGGGCTCACTGAATCAATGCAATGAAAGGGGAGGTGTGTAATATTTGAAGCTGTTCTGCATTGTGAAAAGATGTGAGGTTCATTTGATCCATCAATCACGGAGTGCGCCTACTCTCTCTCTCACTCTCTCTCTCTCTCTTCCTTAATACTATCTTATTCTTCCCACCTTAATTAAAATCTGCAGCCATCGATTTGGTCTCTCAAGACCTTCAGCCTGATTTCAATTTGAAAAGGATTTTCAAGGGGGTGGGGGGTAAATGCTTGTACAGAGCAAAACACTGGTGCATAGAGGTGCAAGTGATTAAATGTTTTTAGTCGATTAACTGCCATACTTTTTAATTGCTTAATTAAGCCATTAGAATGGGAATAACAGTTCCTCAATATATACTGGGGAATATTTAAGAAGGATAATGTTTTCTTTCAACTAAACGTCCCATGCAAATCATGTTGCAGGCCTGCATCTATGACCAGCTGTGAAAGTCCATAAGTTCTTAGACTGGAAGTGTCAATGGGTGGTCTACGATGTACTGATATTCCCGACAGAATTCTGTATCATGGGGGGTCCAATGTTATTTCCAATTCAGAGACTTGTTTGGAGGGCACATTGAATTCATTCACGTTAGAAAATGGCACGGAGATCAGCAAATGCCCAGCAGAAAGCAGTTTACAACAATGTTAGATCAAACAGTCTTCTCAAGTTTGAGACAGGCAGAAAAATGAGGATTGGAATCCCATCTTCTAATTGGCGTACTCGCATTACCACTTGGCCGGAACTGTTGTGATAGAATGGGGAATGCAAAAGAGCCCTCCGAGGATCAGACCAGCGGTTCATTTATTTCAGCATCCTGTCTCACAAAGTTGACAACCAGTTGCCTTGGATGGCAAACAAACAGAGCGATAGAACCTAAGGACTATATTTGATATTGCCTCATGGAGGTTTACTGCTTCTGGATATGGAGGTTCTCTTTAGTCATGTAGCCATTGATGGACTTCTCCTCCGTAAATCTATCGAATCCCTTTTTAAATTCCTTCGTACTAGTGACCATAAAAAAGACCACACTAGAGCATGTCAGCAACCAGCAATCAGCAACCTTTATTGGCATTACACTAGAGCATGTTATTTGACTGGTATTGCAACTTATAAGCTCAGGGTAGCATTTACATCATTACGCTTCCAGTCTATGCCAACTGAGATGCTACTCAGATGATTCCAAAAAAAACCCATCTATCAGTGTATAGTAGGGATACCATACCTTCAGTGGGGGCGGGGGATCCCCCACTTACCTGGCTGGCAGTGTGTGGGGGGTGTGCACCTTCTGTGCATGCTCCCCTGTGGTGCTGCACACTCCCATGCACAGCATCCACCTGGATCAGCCCAGTTTGGCCCGGATCTCTTAAGAGTGGATTCCCAACATCTTCCCAAAAATGTCATTTACAGGATTCTTCTATGAGTAGTACCATGACAGTTAAACTGGTAGAAAGCTAATACAAGTTTGTAGTGTAGACACCCCATATATAAGTTTTCTGCAGAACCTAATTTCACTATCACACAGATTCCTGCTTCACTCCAACACAGTTTGAATACCCATCTCTGAGAAACTGAGTCTTCATTTAAAGTACCAAATCACATCTCTCCAAGCCATAATGGAGCTCAACATACTTTATCACAGTAGCTGATCACATTATCATTCTTCACAAAGACCAATATACCTTTTGATGTCCTGAATGGAAGAAAATTCCATTACAAAAGCGGGTTCGTCATAACTGTTTGTTTGTTTTGAGTTTTTTTTTTCAACCAGCAATCACGGAAGCACTTGACAAAGAATGAGAAAACATTTTGCTTTGAAATATTTTTACCATAATGGATAGGAAATGCTAGCATGTCTCCTTTCTCCATAATTAAGGTAGTATGTTTCCTGTTTAAGCCCATCTCTAAATAGCCAGAATGAACCTAAAGTCTGTGATTGAGTTTGTACAACTGGAGGAAAGAACAATAGCTATTAAGCTGGGGAACATTTATTTTTTAAAAAAGCATCTAAGCATCCCAATGGAAAACCAAACATCCCCTCTCTTTAAGTCTATGATGTTTTTGAAAGAAGATGCTTTGATATGTTGCAGAAAGTGGAAATATTTCTTGAAATGAAGACCAGCTTGTACTGGTGACGGCCAGTGCTCTTAGGGATCATTTCCCTCCATATATTTAGCTGGAGGCCTTATTCCTTGCTCTCTGCAAGTCAGCAGCAGCAGCAACCTTTATTGGCATTACATCCATGTTAACAAAAACACTTGATGCAACCAAAACTCAGTCTACAAATACACAACTCGCCTCATAGATGCAAGATACAAAAATTTAGCTACAGTTTTGATAACTTTTTGGTTCTGAGTAGCCAATAGGAAGATGATTTTACATTTATCAGATTTTCCAGCTTGCTCTCTCAATAGCGGGTCAATGAGCGTGGGACGTATATCACAGTAATAAGTACAATACCAAAAAAAACCATGTTACAAGGTTTCTAGGTCTCGCTGAGCACCAGTGCATAACCTGTTAGCGTATGGCATTTTATGGAATCTCCCATAAAGTATCGCAGAAGGTAGCACATTAAACCGAGCTAACAAATAAGCTCTGTGATAATGTGGGGCCACTAAACAAGTGAGATATTCTGCCCTATACCCATGGAGTAAAAACTCTCTCTGCGAGTCTTTTTTTTTGGGGGGGGGGGTCAGGAAATTGGTCATTTGAGGTGGTGGCTCTTACCTTTCAGGAAGTCCTCCTTGTTCTCTATGCCCTTTTCTCCACCCAATTCTATCATGAGATCAAGGCCCATTTTAGGAGAAGATTCCCTGGTGAAGTTTCAAAATCAGCTCCATATAGAAGACATTGCAGTAGTCTAACCTGGATGCTACCATTGTCTTTGTCTTCTTGTAATATCTATCCCAAGCCATCATGAATTCTCTGTGGCTTTTACTTTGGTGTACTTATCTACACCTGTAGAAGGTAAATAACCTCTCGGTGATTCCATCAGTCCACGTAAATGCAGTCAACTTCTGTGCGAGTTCTTCTCTTCTTTGTCATGGTCCGTTCCTTCTTTCCCGTCTGTTATGTCATAAAGCATGCAGTTTTCTTCTTTTTCAAAAGTCATTTGCTTGGTTTGTTGTTGTTTGCCTTTGACAGTATTTTTTATTAATCATTTTTAGTCTGCATTTGTTGCCTTTTCTGGTTCTTTGTAATGTCATGATAAATGATCTTGAAAAATAGTACAGAAAGATACCTCCCAATAGAGCATTGTCATTATAAGCCAATATAAGTCTTCTTTTGAGGTCTAACTTTGAGTGCCCAGAATCTCTCTGCATGAGACATCTTACATGGGAATGCTCAAGTGCAGGGAGAAACTATGTCAGCCGGGAAGCATAGTTTTAAAAGACAATTAAGGGCGGGAGGGCGGTCTAGAAATGTGATCAAATAAATAAATTTCACCTCTCTACAGGAGAGTAGTTTAAAATGACATAGCCGGCAGAAATCACTCCTTAGCGGGTTTGTTAATTTCATCTTTGCCTCCCCAAAGGGGAGGTGAAATGAACAGAGCCTTCACGAAGGCACAAAATTACGGAACTCTCTCTCCTAGGATATTTATCTGTCCCCTTCCACCACTGTCTTTCATCAGTAGGTGAAGACCTTTTTGTTTTATCTGATGTTCCCTCAGTGACCCCCTCCTTTACATCCTATGTTTTAATTACTGTCTTTCTGTTTTTATATATGTATTTCACTTTTGCCTTTAATTGGTGGGAGGCACTGTTTTTATAATGCTCTGTTTTTAAATTTTAGCTGCTTGGAGGTCCTGTTGGGGTAGAATGTGGGATACACATTTTCTAAATAAATAGTAGATAAAATATCTAACTGCACATATCTAACTGCAAATTGGCTTTAATTCAAAAAACTGCCCTCTACTCTCATGTAGAAACAGAGGATCTGTTGGAATGTTTCCCTGTAGTGGCAAGGACCATTCGGGGGAACGAGGAAGAACCTTGCTGCCAGAAGGTTGACATCAGTATGAAGAAAGAGATAATCCTTTACTGGCAATTGGAACTCCAATCCAAGATAAACAGAAATGCATCACAGGTCCTCATCTGTTTTGGCCCCAGTATAAGGCTAAGGATGAACATGATAGAGGTTTATGAAATAATGCATGGGGTGGAGAAAGCAAATAGAAGGAGCTTTTTCTTCTTTTCATATAAAACAAGAATTCAGGGGCACCCGGTGAAGTTGATAGGCAATAAATACAGGACAAAGAAAAGGAAAAGCTTTACTAAAGTTATCAAACGGTGGAACTCACTGCCAGTGGAGGTTGTGATGGCCATGAGCACGGATGGCTTCAAAATGGGGCTACACAGATTCAAGGCACTAAACTTCTGAAACCCAGTGCTTTGGCCTCCATACTCTGTTTGCTGTTCTTCTAGGTCGACTGGTTGGCTGCTGTGTGAATCAGGATGCTAGACTAGATGGACTGCTTATGTTATTAATCAATCCAGGGTCTAGAAACACTTGGGAGATACAATAGATTCTTATTACGATAAGGGGAGCCAAATTGGGTTACATGAGAGTTACAACATGAGAATTCTGCAAGATTACATTGTTTCAAGGTGGGGAGCAGGGCCAGACTAGAACTTCCTAGGAAAGCTCCCAATGGGCTGTTGTCCTGGAGGATTGTTGGCATCCAGGAACAAGCAGAGCCTATTCCCAGCAGTGACACTAGCACTGCAGGAGTTAGTTTTCTCGAGCCCTTTATCAGCAACATGATTGGTCTTAATTCGCCATTCGCCACTTCCTGCACCACCTCCAAAGGAAAAGGGTTAGCTGATACTCACAGTTAGGACCTCTGGCCAAGTCTGAGCTAAGTGGTCCCTACAGTTCTAGCTTGCAACCCCACAGGGGGCTGCTCCACTTGGCTTGTTCCCATTCTACCTCTAGTAGGGAGGCAAGATGGAGGGCTGTTGGCTTGTCAAGGACAGCACATGTTAGCGGTACTTTTTACGGTAACATTGTGTGTGTGAGGTGCCATCAAGTCACAGTCAAATTATGGTGACCTTACAGGGATTTCAAGGCAAGTGACGAACCGGTGGCTTGTCATTGCCTGCTGCTGCATGGACCTTAGTTGGTCTGCTATCCAAGCAGTAATCAGGGTAGACTCTGCTTAGCTTCTAGGCTCTGATATGCTTGGGCTATTTTGGGCTATTCAGGTTGCTAAAATATATACCTAGAATAGTGTGTGTAAAGTGCTGTCAAATTGATCGTATTAACTTACACTCTGTAATCCTCCTTGAATCTTAGTCAGAAAGACAGACCATAAATAACACAAATAAATAAACCAACCAACAAAGTCACAGCTGGCTTATGGTGACCCCTGCTGGGATTTTCAAGGCAATAAATGAAGAGAGGTGATTTACAATTGTCTGCCGCTGGTCTTCTTTGGAGGTGTCCCATCCAATTACTAAACAAGTCCGACTCTGTTTATCTTCTGAGATAGGGCTATTCTTAGCCATCTTGGTCAGAGCACAGTAACATTAGCACAATCTTATTGACTCATACAGTGTTAGGGGCTTTAGAATCTGTGTTCCAATAGTTGAGGAAGAAACCTCATTGCTGTTGTTCATATCTGATAGCCTATCAACACAACTGTTTATGTTAGGGCTGCTCGAACACCCACTGGTTCGGCGCACATCCTGCTCACCAGTAGCGAACACGGAGCCAATTTTTCCAAGGCCTGTTCATCTGTTCATTGATCTGTCCATGGCTGTTTGGCAGGCTGCTTCAACTGTTCCTTCCTAACAGGACAACACTCCTCATTCTAATGCAACCCAATGGAATTCTGCTACGCCGCTGTTCCCACTCCACAGGCAATAGCTTACACAGACAATTAAATCAGCCACAAATCATACAAATCATTATAAATACATGCTGTTCTTTTTTCAAAACATTTAACCATTCAATGTTTAAGTAGCAATGTTAATGGCTGCTGATATGTTTGGGTCCACAGCGTTTTTAGGCAGGCACAGTTTTTCCCAAGCCCAATGCAAACCTCTACTCAGACATTCAAGTCACTGAACCAAATGCACCCAAGTCACACCTGATTGACCCAGCCCAATATGATAACTGACTGTCGAATACGTTTGCTGCAAAGTTTGTAGTATTCTTGGTTTGTGGCATTCCTAGTGCTGCATATTTATTCCCATTCAAGGAGTGCTTTGCCCTGTTCCACGATGGCTGCTTACAACCATTTCTTTTTGTTTTCTTATTCAACTTTATTTTACAACCCTTGCTTCTTGCTAAATTACTCAGCTTCTTTTTTTAAAAGAATCTATCACATGTTCATTTCATCCCAACTGTGTGTTTTTAAATTGCATGACAGAGGGAAAGATGACCTAAACAGAAGGCTTAGACTTACTTTCCAAGTTAACCTGCAAATGTATTGTCGAAGGCTTTCACGGCCGGAGAACGATGGTTGTTGGGGGTTTTCCGGGCTGTATTGCCGTGGTCTTGGCATTGTAGTTCGTGACGTTTCGCCAGCAGCTGTGGCTGGCATCTTCAGAGGTGTAGCACCAAAAGACAGAGATCTCTCAGTGTCTGAGAGATCTCTGTCTTTTGGTGCTACACCTCTGAAGATGCCAGCCACAGCTGCTGGCGAAACGTCACGAACTACAATGCCAAGACCACGGCAATACAGCCCGGAAAACCCCCAACAACCATCATTAACCTGCAAACTCTAAATAAAATGGGAATTTCTAGTCTACCTTATTTCGTGGCAAAAATTCTCTCCGCCTTCCCAGCGCCTTATATCTCCTTTAATGATCTCAACTGGGGGAAAAAAACAGTTAGCAAAATACAATTATCCCCTTGTTAAAATAAACAAAGTGTGCCGTGGCAGGCAACATAAAAGGGCCTGTGAATTCATACATATTTTAAGCACATAAAACACATGTGTTTAATAAAGCCACTTTAAAGAGAATACATCAGCCTGGTCTATAAATTATGTTCCTCGGCTTGCCATCTCTCCCATCAGCCTTCATTCCCATCTTAAATCACCCATAAATAGTAGCTAATCTTGGGTGCAAAAGTTGGGGAGGGGGAAGAGATTTAGTGTCAGGGCTTATACAGTGTTAATGAAAACGTATCCACTCCTAGCATGCTAATGGTGATAGTTCTCTTTCTCTTTGCACATCCACGTCTTAGAAATGGATGTAGCATCAGAGGTGCAAATTCCAATATGGGCAGCAGCAGTGGCGCTGGATATTTACCCAAGAAAATTTGTGCCGCGGCCTTTCATTTTCCAAGAGCGGCTACCTAATCTTAGTGTAGCATCAAGACAAAGGACATCTGCTAGCGGTAGTCCTGTGTGGAGGGGTTTTTTTTAACACAAAGGAATAATAATAATAAAAGAAAAACAGCCCTTTATGAACTGCCCAAACTATTAAAATAATAGGTATTGGAAGAAGGAGGGGGGACTCAGAGATAAAATAAAAAATTTTCACTCCGATCAGGGTTGGATTACTTCCCCGTGCCCCTGCCTTTATTGAGCGATTTGGAGTTTCATTAGAATTCAAGATTCCTAAGGAAAGAAAAACCACGGTAGCACGGACTTCTCTTTCATGGGGATTGCGGGCTGACCCATCAAAATGAAAAGACTCAGTGTTTTGCTGACAGGTCCCCGAGCAGTCCTGAGTGACAGCTTCATTCTAACTCTTCTCAGATGAGATTTGAATGGGGGGGGGAGAGCGATGGGGAAGGTAGGAGTGGAGAGACTTTGTTCCCTTAAAAAAATAATAAAGGCTGGTGTCAGACTTGGTAGTTCATGTTCCTGCAGCTGAGGTACAAAATCGAGTCAGAAATCAGCTTAAAACTCTGCTGGCTCCCAAATTTATTAGTAATGCCTCTCTTATATGAGAAAGCAGGAGATGTCATTGAAAACCTGAATGGTCAGAGTTACTTGTCACGCACCACCCCTTTGGCAGGAAAAAGAATAACAGGAGAAAAACTGTCTATACAGGGAAACAACCAATGCTGAAGATACTGTATGATGGGTGGAGTGGACGTTTGCTTTGGTTTCATTACAATATGATTTATGATGTCACAAAGAATTTTCGTCATGAGACAGATGATGTCATCAGTTTGGTGTTGCATAGAGGCAAAGGATGCAAGAGAATGGCCATTTCCACACATGTTGAATAATGCACTTTCAATGCACTTTAGCAATCCTTTGGAAGTGGATTTTTTGTTCCACACATGGAAAAGCAGTTCCAAATGTTCACTAAAGTGTATTGAAAGTGGAATATCCAACAGGTGTGGAAGCAGCAACTGTAAGATCCTCTACAAGAGACAGTGCAGTCAACGAGTTAAAGGGCTAGACTAGGTTCCCCCTCATCCATGAAGCTGGGGAGGGGAAGTGGATCAGGGGTAGAGCATCTACTTGACATGTGCAAGGTCCTAGCTTCATTCCCCGGCATCTCCAGTTAAAAGGACCAGGTAATAGGTGATGAGAAAGCCCTCTACCTTAGTCTCTGGAGAACGGCTGCTAGATTAGACAACATTAACCTTGATGGCCCAAAGGTTTGATTCAATATAAGCAGCTTCATGTGTGTGGATGGGTGACCTTGAGCCAGCACTGCCTCTTGTTCCTCACGAGGCAGTCGTGCAGATAAAATGGGAAAGGGAGAACTATGTACGCTGCTCTGAGCACCTGCAAGATGTGAGGGACGGCTTTTGAAGAATATCAGAAACAACAACTAATTTGTAAGATGACTGCCTGGGTGTTGACCAGGACACATTGCTTGTAGCATATGAACTTATTTTACACCAGGTTTGCTAGCTCTCAGTAGATTTCCTGGTACAGTTGACAGAGCTGGTATTAAACATTTGAAGCCTGAACTGGTTGAAAACTCTGTTTCCTTAAGGATCACCTCTTCCAATTTTATCTTGTTTCATTTACTTCATTTCTATCTTGCCTTTCTTCTCAATGAGCCAATTTGGTGTAGTGGTTAAGAGCGCTGGACTCCACTTGAAGCCAGCTGGGTGACCTTGGGCTAGTCACACAGCTTCTCAGAGCTCTCGCAGCCCCATCTACCTCACAGGGTGTTTTGTTGTGGGGATAATAATGACATACTTTGCAAACCGCTCTGAGTGGGCATTAAGTTGTCCTGAAGGGTGGTATATAAATTCAATGTTATTATCGAATGTTGTTATGATGGTGACCCAAAGTGGCTTACCACATCATTTTCTCCTCCTCCATTTTATCCTCACAAAACCCCCTTGAAGGTGGTTAGACTGAGCGTGTATGACTGGCCCAAGGTCACCCAGCGAGCTTCCATAGTGGAACGGGGATTTGAACTCGGTTCTCCCAGATCCTAGTTCAAGACACTAACCACTATGCCACATATGATCTCAATTAGATATTAAGATCTTCCCTATGGAGAGCCTAGGCACAGGAGAAGTTATAAGGGATTCTTTACCAGGGATCTGGGGCAGGGACCCAACATGGGTTTCAGACCCATTACCATGCTATGGTCAATTTGGGTCTTTTCAGAAATGAAAGAGAATATTCTTTTTTGCTTTCATGGCACATGTTGGATAGAAGGATGGAAGAAGGGATGATACAAATTTGTAGTGGGGCCAGAGTAATTACTGTTGAAGCTTGGTAGACTTGCTGTTTGTCTACCTATAGTCTAAGTCTCTGGTTTTGAGAAATTGATAAAAAAATTACTTTATTTATATCCCACCTTTCTCCCCAATGAGGATGCGAAGAGACTTGCATCATACTCCTCTCCTCTGTTTTATCCTCACAACAACCCTGTGAGGTAGGTTAGGTTGAGATTGTGTGACTGGCCCAAGGTCACCCAGCAAGCTTCCATGGCAGAGTGGGGATTCAAAGCTGGGGCTCCCAGATCTTAATCCAACAATCTAACCACGACACCACTCTGACTTCCACAGTGATGCTTCAGGGATTTCCCCACATCTCTATGGTCTTTACTATAGAGATTAAGGGACATTTCTAGAGTGACAGCTTGGAAGTGACAGCTTATCCTTCCCAAAATCCACCCTCCTGGGCCACATCCTTAGAACCCCCCAGCATTTGCCAAGACAGTGCTAGCAACTCTAGAGTCTGGGCTTTCACTGCTTGCCACAAAGGGCTGTTTGGAACTAACAGTAATAAGGAATTCCCTAATGCTAAGTATTGGTCCAAGGCTGATCCATATATCTAAGCTCTCCAAATCAAAACTCAACATAAATTGCTTTTATAAATAGACAGATATCTAGACACAGATACACACAGTTACATTGATGGTAGTACGATACATGACGGAATGGAACCTGTGTATCTCTTCCACTATAAGGCGGATTCCACACACGTTGGATAATGCACTTTCAATGCACTTTATCAATCGTTTGAGGTGGATTTTTTGTTCCGCACACAAAAAAATCTGTTCCAAATGATCTATAAAGAGGATTGGAAGTGCATTATCCAACGTGTGCAGAATCACTCTAATTAACAGCGGTGCTTTCCCCAGGCACATAGAGAAGAAGAAAGCGGCACTGGCAGAAGAAGAAAGTGGCAAGTCGACTGGATCTGTGGTACCCAGATGAAACCCTTCCATTTCCTCCCATATTAAATGGGAGAAAACAGAAGACATCTAAAAAGAACAGAAATATACTGATACCATCAAATTAATAATACTCCCAAAGCTGCTCCTCCAATCAGTTAATGCTTCTTATATTTATTAATATTTCTTCGACTTGCCCGCAACGGCATAGTCCAAGTCATAGATTTATATGCTCTCCTTTTAGTGCTAAATACAACCCTGTTTTTCTGCTTTGGCTGTATATAAAGGGAAAAGAAAACACAATTATTAGTACGTTTAAAGTTCCCATATGCCCTTGATTTTTGGCTCTTCATAGATGAGAGTCCCTACCATTTCAGTATGTCATAGCAAAATAAAACAAATGTCCACTGGCAGCTTAAAGAATAACAACGTTTATTTCAACGTGAGCTTTCGGTCACAGCTGACTTCTCAGGTTCATCCCTATTAAGCCATCTAGTTTTCACACAAGTGTTTTTTGTTTTGGGAAGATCTAGTCCATCGGTACAAAGGAGTTTCTGTTCCTGAAGCAAGTGATCAAACTTCCCAATACACACTTTAGGACAAGGAGCCGTAATAATTTTATGTTTCAGTTCCTTTATTTATAGGGCCTTTAGCCAAAATGGCTCAATCTGTTACTTGCCCCAAACTTTACTCAATTGATTTAATCATAAATACAATATTCTTCACCACAGTTAATCAGTCTTTCATACAGTGCTTCATTTGTCCTTTCTATTATTTCTACAAGTCCAACCATTGATGGGGACTCTTTCAAAATTAAGTCTTCCAGACAGAAATCATATCAGGGACACACATATTAGCTATGCAGCAAGTTTTCTATTAAACCCTCCTAGAGTTTCTGAATTTCCCTATATCTCCACCACATCAACTTCTGCAGCACATGGTTCCATACGTTGCCACCATATGTTTAAAATTCCTTTATAAAATGTATTCATCCTAGTCAGAATGAGATATCATTTAAATAACACCTTATAGTGCCTTTCCTTAAAAAATGAGTAGACATCGACTGATTTCATGAGTGAATATAATTTCTGAATTGATTTTGGAGGAGGAGCCAGTTAGCCTGTCCATAGTCCACAGGGCCCTGAAAAATAAATCTTCAAAGACGAGGTTAAACCATGGGGTTGGATCTAGCCTGTTTCCTCACAGAACCTCTCTCTACTACTGCCCCGTCCCACATGGCTTTTGTACATAGAAGTCATATGATTTCCAGCAAAGATTATTTTGCAGTCAAAGGGGACCAATCCTTCCTTTTCACCACCAGATATGGTAAATCAGTATCTTGGTACCACCCTTGATGTGATAAATCACTATCTAGAAATGGCTTGGAATGTCTATAGAACCAATGTAAAACATGCAAATCCACTGGGGAATAAAAGATACTAAAACAAGTAACACAGGCTAGTTGAATGGGTCTAACTGATAGGGAGAGCCCCATGGCACAGAGTGGTAAGCTGCAGTACTGCAGTCCAAACTCTGCTCGTGACCTGAGTTCGATCCTGGCGGAAGCTGGGTTCAGGTAGCCGGTGCAAGGTTGACTCAGCCTTCCATCCTTCCAAGGTCAGTAAAATGAGTACCCAGTTTCCTGGGGGTAAAGTGTAGATCATTGAGAAAGGCAATGGCAAACCACCCCATAAAAAGTCTGTCAAGAAAGTGTTATGATGCAACGTCTCCCATGGGTCAGTAATGACTTAGTGCTTGCACAGGGGACTACCTTTACCTAACTGATAGGACACCCTGACTTGAATAGCCCAGGTGAGCCTGATCTTGTCAGATCGCAGAAGCTAAGCAGGGTCAGCCTTAGTTAGTAATTGGATGGGAGACCTCCAATGAAGATCAGGATAACAGAGGCAGGCAATGGTAAACTCCTATTAGTATCTTGCCATGAAAACCCCACCAGGGTTGTCATAAGTCAGCTATGGCTTGACAGCAATCTTCACCACCAACTGATAGGGCACAACAGCTGCTCTAGAAATTTTAATGAAATGACACATCATTTGCCCAAGGGAGAACATCTTTAGGTCCAACAGTGACCACATAATGACCAATCACAATGGCTGAAATAAACCTATTTCTGCTGTTCATGAATTTTGCCTTGGACATTCCTTTAAAAGGTAAATTGAGTGTGGCAATGATTCAATTTCCTTACCCTGCTGCTCTGATCCAAAAAAGGCACATTTTGGTTTTGCTTTCTTTTGTGCCTATTGAACTCATTTTAAATTTTTCTTCACCATCTTCTTTTTCTGTGCACTGAATTCTTCCTGTATGCCTTTTCCAATATTATTGTGCATTAAATCTGTATTATCCATGATATGATACTATTCCTGTGGCAAATGATGTATGAATGGCCAATAAAAAAATCTGTACAACATACTGAGATGATACAGACAAACCTGTACAACCGAAAGCAAGAAGTGGGGAAGTGAGACCACCGATAAGAATATAAACAACTATTTAAAAATTGAAATCTGGAACATAAGATGCATTCCTAATTCAGTGGCAGTGCCCTTGATCAATTTAAAGAGGGGTCAACTCAGAAAATTTAGAATGCCTGTGATTTTAGACTTCCCCAATTAAGATAAAAGCCATGTACGTCCATTGAGGGGATGTGGTTAAAGCAGAAATGCAACTTGCTTCATATAATGCAGAAAAGTTGGATGTCGGACCAGGAGACCTGATTCCAAATATCTGCTCAGCCATAAAACTCACAAGGTGATTGTTGATCCAGTCTCCCCCAACTTAACCTGTTTCATAGGGTTGTTGTGAAGATAAAATGACAGAAACTCCAGTATGACAGCTTGAGCTTCCCAAAAGGTCAGGATAAAAATGCAACATTCAGTCCATGAGATTGGTGCTTGGATGGTTCAGGCATGAAGTAACGGGCAATTTGCTGTTTTGCATGGACCCCTGAACTTGGACACCTGAAGCTGCCTTATACTGTGTCAGACCTTTTTCAGCCCTGGCATCAACCTGGTGGAACTCTCTGTTCACTGAAACAAGGACCCAACAAGATTTCCTGTCTTTCCGCCAGGCCTGTAAGACAGAGATGTTCCACCTGCCATATGGTTGAGACCGAGGTACAGGTGGGCTTCCTAGCTGGTCTCCTACAGGGGGAAGAGGATCGAAAAAAACCCTCACCCCAAATTCTTCACTGATATATTAATATTGTCTTCCCATTCCCATCTCATGGAATGCTTTTGGTTGGGGGGTTGAGCAATATGGGCTGCTGCCCAAATGTACTGTTATATTACATTGTATGATTGGATGCTGTTTTTATTGTAATTTATTTATGTTGCAGTCTGCTCTGAGTCCATTTGTGGGGAGAGCAGATAATAAATCCAATAAATTATCATCATCATCATCAAAATCAATATTATCTTCTGTGCTTGCTAGTGGCTCTCCAAGGTCTCAGGTAGAGGTCTTTTACTTTCACTTACAACCTGATTCTTTTAACTGGAAACATCAAAGATTGAACCTGGAAGCTTCTGTATGCAAAGCTTTTGTTCTACCAATGAGCCACAGCCCTTCAGATCAGGAAGGCTGTGCCCCAAGGAAGCCTGAATGTTACTACAAATGAGGTGTAGAAATGTGTGGGGAAATGTGGAGGGTTCCATTCACCTCTTATGCTAGGCTGTATGAAACCCAACAGACCCATTCTTCACAAGAGCTTCACACTATCTGTTGATTGATTCTTGTCCTGAACTTCTTGCATACAACGAGTTCACTATGGTCCTCTCTACTTCCCTCCCCCGCCCAACTCTTCACTTGTAGCATCTTCATTTTCTTGGCATCAGCAATCTCTTCTCTCTCTCCTACCTTCCAGCTCCAGACAAGTGCCTGCATAATTCTCATCCTCTTCATGTACTCCATTCTCCCCAACATCTTTTGCCCTGATTGCCGATGACGATTATGCTCCTTGTTTGTGGTCAGAAATACGGGGTGGTTAATAAGACAAGTGGTTCGAGTGGAACACGCCAGAAAAGCAGAGCCTCTGAGATGGCATGGTTCTTCAGATAAACTAAGAGAGATGAGTCAAAAATATAGCATGACCAGTTGTCGGAAGAGAAGTGGCTGAATTGATCCTCCATAGCATTTGGATAGTGATTCTTCTGATTCAGGCGCCAAGGACTTGTTCGCTCCCCACAAGGACCTTTGGGAAATGAATAGGATGTGAAAAGGTCATTTTTCAGTATTAACCGATTATTATAAAGTGTTCCTACTGAACTAACAGGGTGATCCTAAGCAAAGCTGCACTCAAGTCTGAAGTCAGTAGCCTTCAAAGGGTGTAATGCTGCCTAGGATTGCAATATATGTGGCATTTACCTGATTGAAATAAGTGGGACTCAGGGACAAACTACACGTTACGTGTTGTAAAAAAATCTGGTCCGGGTTCTATATATCCAACTTACTTTCTCCACAGCTGCAGAAAATAGCATTTTAATAGTCCACAGGGGCCTATGATGATAGAGAGAGAGGAAGAGATCCTGCCATTCCATTTCACCCAATCTGAAACCGCCCAAGTGGGAGTTATTTGCCCCATTTTGGAGCTGCACGTGCCAATCAGTGAGGCATATTTATCAGTGAATGGAACACCATTTAATGGGTTGTGTATAGAGATGGGCACGAACTGAAATACAAACCAAAGTTCGTGATGAACCAGGCCGGTTCGTGGTTCATGAACCGGTGGTTCATCAGAGCCCATTTCTGAACCGCCATGAACTTTAGGCTGGTTCGTTTGGTTCATCACTGCAGACAGCCTGGCACCAATCAATCAGTTTCCTAGGAAACAGGGGATGGACTTCCTGCAGACCTTTTGCTGACATGAAAGTGGCCTTCTGCTGGCCCAGAAGTGACATTCTGCTGGCCCGGAAGTGATGATTTGCTGACTTGGATGTGACGTTTTCATGAATCAAATGAACCAGTTTGCTAATTGGGGGAGGTTCGTGAAAGTTTGTGGTTCGTGGTTCATGAAATGCAATGAACCATGAACCGCACGGTTCAGGGTTTTTTCCGGTTCGTGCCCATCTCTAGTTGTTTATCAAATGGTTCTACTTCTTAGCAGATTAGAATGGTTGGAGAAATATATGGCTACTTTGCATGTGTGGGCATACCACTTCTGCCTTTTAAAATGATGGCTACCTGAATTATTATCCCACAGTACTTTAAAGGCACAAAATTCTTTGCAGCCTTTCTATTATTGTTTTAATTTAATTACTATTTCATGTTTTCTTTCCCCCACCTCCAAGATCTCTATGGCATGCAGAACACTCTAACAAAATTCCCAGTAATTCTTGTTCTATGCTCAACAAACATGGGAGAGGGTACTGTGTAGACTGTGGCCTGTATCCAGGAGATGCAGTGCATATGTGGGAAGGATCATAGAAGGCATTTAGTCCCCCTTTTTCAGGGATTAATTCTCAGAGTTCTGGATTTTGCTATCAGGTGTGTCAGATACAGCTTCTGTGACACTGAGGGCATGATAAGACAAAAGCTGAACAAAACTCTCCATCAGCTCAAGGAGTTTAGCTTGACTTAGAAGCCTTTGTAGGGATCAAAGAGCATCTGATGACCCAATTTGGCCTTCAGAGCAAGGCAGTTTCCTTCATTAGTGTGAGTAGTCACTCTACAGTGCCCCCTTTTGGCCACAGCTGAGTGTGGCGCACAAGATAAATCTAAACCTCTGGTCACAAGTTCAACCCCTTCTGTAGGCTCAATAACATACGAAGTGTGTGATCGAGGACTCAGAAAGTCCCATAAAGATGTATCTAGCTTAACACATAGATGGGATGCTTAAAAGAGGACACACTTAGCTAACCTTCGCATTGTGACATGGGTGATTGAAGCTGCGTCTCAGGTATACAGAAAAGTACCAATTGTCTTTTTTTAAAAAAATTCCAAATGATCTCTAGTGTTATGTTTTGCTTGAGGATTTCTGTATCAAGGTATTTTAGTAACAACCGTCTCTCCAGGGCAGTGGCCTGTTGAGAACTCTCACAGCCCACCCCAGCATAGCAGCGCAATGCTGCAATAAATAATATTAATAATAAAAAATTAAACCTATTGGAGCTAGTTGAATTTTTGAGCAAGTGTCTTTGAATTCAAGTTTGTATTGCCAGTGAACATTTCCTGATCACCCATACCAACTTAGTTCAGCCAAAGCAGCATATTTTTGTTTTAGCAATGATCAATGGTCAGGTTGTGGGGTTCCCTCCCCTTCTCTCTCCTTTTTTTTTTTTTTGCCAGTGTTAATTTGGCACATTGAGATTGTGACGTAATGTGAAATTGAAAATTTGGATCCTGTTTTGACCTGCCAGTGGGTTTATTTGGCCTCCCATTCTTCCTTGAAGCACTGAAATGTAACTCTTTTTATAAGAACTGCTGTCTCTCCCTCTCTTTGAGTTCAGTGTGATAATGAATGTGAAGGGTCTCTATGAAGGAGGCCAAACTTTGTGGGGTATTTCTCTCTCTCTCTCTCTCTTTTTGCAGGTTCACACCAGATAGGCATTTTTTACAGTCTGAAAGGGGGATGTTTTCTTTTGTTAATGGCTTATAATCACATGAAAGGGCTCATCGCTCTACTTTAGTGCTGTACCACATGGTGTGTATCTTTTATAAATTACAGGCTGGCGTTGTGTGCATTGGGAGAGAGAGAGGTTGGTTCTCTTGCTGTGAGCCATCCTGCCTAATTGTCGTATGCAAATAAAAGCAATTATGAGGCTTTTAGGGTGACGGGATGACAGCTGAGTTGGCAGTTGGAAGCCTCACCCACCTTGTCGTCATGACAACAGGGAAGGGGGGAGGATAAAATGGTATGTATGCTGTGGAAAATATTTATTTTGGTGAAAGAGATTTTTTTAAAAAAATATAGAGCAATATTATCATTGCCTATATGTGTGTGTGTGTGTGTGTTGTGTGTGTGTGTGTGTGGGCAATGATAATATTGGTCTGAAAAGCGTTGTTTAATACATTACAGAAATTAAACTACCGTTATTTCCTTAGCCCTTCAAATGATCCATGTCACTTAACTAGCATTTACCACCATTTTATCTGCTACTCTGGAAGTTAGAAGTCGATCACAGGAACCTGCTCAATAATTAAGAGATTAGAAGTTCCTGCGAATTCGCACCCCTAGTCAAATGTTAGCCGGCCGGGTGTTCTGCAAGCGAGATGGTTATTTCCACATGAGGAAATTGTCAGAGGAGAGGGTGTATGTGGAAATCAAACCCTATTTCAAAAAAAAAAATGTTTGTGTTAAAGTGTTAAACAAGAAGAGCCAATAACGCGGCACTAAGCGTGAGAAATTAAAACGAGTCACAAATGCATATTTTTCTATGGCAATTTATTTCACAATTACTCTTGTGGAAGCTTTCATGAATTAAATATGAGTTCCATCTCGAAATTAGGTGTTATAAGGGTAAATTACAAGAGGCAGCCAGTAATTGAGGTGGCTGAAACACAGGGTCCAGTGAACTAATCTCTCATGCCGTCACATGACTCCACCTTGGCCAATCCGGCCTCTCTTTGCCACTAAAAAAAAGGAAAGAATAAAAACAGAAGCAGCTGAGAAAAATTGATTTCTCATCCGAGCCATATTTGATAGCTTTTGAAATCGAAAATTGAAATTAACTAACCTAAGCCCCTTTGTAACAAAAGAGCAAATTAAATATGCAGTGCTGTTTCCTATTGGCAGTAAGAGGGCTTGCCAAGGTAAATTTGTAAATAGAGTTTAAGATGCAATTCTCTCTCCTAACCTCTTTCTTTCTTTCTCTCTCAGCTGAAAAATATAAGGGTGAGATGGGTTTATAATTTTTTTTTGCTTAAAAACCCTATAAATTAACGTGCTTAACAAGAAAATAACTTAAAATATCTTGACAGAAGATTAAAAATTGCATTGATTAATTGTGAAAATGTACATCAAATCTTTTAAACTTTTAAAAAATGTGTTAGTAATTTGGATTTTAACACCTCTTGTTCAAAGACATGTTATGTAGATGCTTCTTAAAAAAAACCAAAAAACAATCCCCAAACTTTAGTTAACTGGAGGGAAAAGTAGATTACAATTCTTTCATTCCATCTGACAAGAACGCCAGATAATAAAATCATAATCCTTAATGACGTATAAATAATAACTTATTATTTCTTGTACGTATGCACACACGTGCCTGTTTACATTTGATAGTATTAATGAGAAAAAAAATCGAACAGCCTTAGAATTTTGGAGAATGAGAACAACATTTTTAATAAAGGATTTTAATTCATGACTGATTTGTAACAACTTGATAAAAATATAATTCTTAAATGGATTTTTATCTGATTTGGTACGTGTGCATGATGACTTAATTTATTTGCAAAAATATCTGGGCTATTGAAGTGGTGGAGGAACTGGCCCTTAAATTATGGGAAATTGTATGTTAATGTTTTTTCATCAAAACATATTCTTTAAAAATCACTGAGCAAAAACTTTCAAGATCTGAACGTTTCCAAAGTTTTAATTCATATTTCCAGTTGAAAAATCCCAAATATTTGGAACAATCTTTTATGTAAGGTAAGGAATCAAGAAGATAACTTGGAATCACAACAATAAAGTTAGAAAAAAGAATAACACAATAATGCTGGTGAAAATGCATTATTTATATTATATATGCTCCAGGTTACATATGGCTTCATTTCTTTACCTGCATATAACACAGGGGGGAAAGGAAGCCAGTACCAGGCGGTATTTATTTTAATTTTATTTTACTTCATTTATACCCCACATTTCCCCCCAATGGGAACCCAAAGCTGCTTGCTGATGGTCCCTGGCCCCAGGCAGGTCTGCCTGGCCTCTACCAGAGCCAGGGCCTTTTCGGTCCTGGCTCCGACCTGGTGGAACTCTCTATCTGAGGAGACTAGGGCCCGGCAGGATTTGTTATCTTTCCACCGGGCCTGCAAGACGGAGGTGTTCCGCCAGGCATTTGGTGGGGGCTAGTCTGTCCTCTCGCCGGCCATACCACTGAAGACCATCCACCACCCATGAAGGAGCTCATAAGTGTGACACAGGGCATGATGCAACAGCCATGATGCAAGAGCCATGATGCCTGCATCTAAAATGCTGTATTTTAATATTCATATCCACCAATTTTAATTGTATATCAAATAATATTTTAATGTTTTTATAATGTTTTTATTGTTTTTAATCTTTATGTAAAAATCATATGTTGTTACACTGCTCTGAGCCTGTCTGACGGGGAGGGCGGTCTAGAAGTGTAATAAAATAAATAAATAAATACTTCATTCTCCTTGCCTCCATTTTTTCTTCACATCAGTCATTGAGTTTTAATCTAAAGATCTGGTGCTGTTCAAATAGGCCAGAATTTACCTCCTGTCCAGTGTTATTCTACAGACTTCTAAGACAGCATGCAGAGAACTGAAAGAAAAAATAGTTGGCATAAAGGATATGATTTAGAATGAAGGTTTTGTGCATCTAACCCTTTGAAATGAATGGGACTTGTACAAGACCCACAATGGAGGCTTTGGATATTGGTGTCGCTTTGAGAACACTGAAGAAGGATAGTAATAAGCCAAGACTTGCTGACTCAGGCTAACAGACTGTCTTGTTTCCTGGTATTCTGCTTCCAGCAGTGGCCAGCTAGGTGCAGTAGTCAAGTGCCTCTGACATCTCATGAAGACAAGAGGTGGGCAGTAGAGATGGGCACGAACCGAACTAAAATTAAGCACAAACCAATCCAGTTCGTGGTTCGCAAACCAGCGGTTCATCAGATCCCATTTCTGACGAACCACCACGAACTTTAGGCTGGTTCGTTTGGTTCATTTTTTGGTTCGTCACTGCAGACAGCCTGGTGCCAATCAATCAGTTTCCTAGGCAACAGGGGATGGACTTCCTGAAGACCTTCTGCTGACCCGGAAGTGAACTTCTGCTGGCCCGGAAGTGACCTTATGGTGGCCCAGAAGCGATGATTTTCTGACCTGGATGTGACAGAACCGGTTTGCGAACCAGGGCAGGTTTGTGAAAGTTCGTGTTCATGGTTTGTGAAATTTGACAAACCTCGAACCACATGGTTCATTTTTTTCCAGCCCGTGCCCATCTTTAGTGGGCAGTCCAAGGTCTCTGATGACTTTAAAACATTCAAACATGCAAAGGAAACAGAATACAATTAATAAGGGATATTGGATAGAGGTTACTTATTTAATAAATATGAAAAGTCAAGCTAGACATGAAAGTAGCACCCTCTAAAGTTTAAATTCATGGCTGCTTCAATCGTGTATGAAGTGTGGGCAGATTTAAATATCAAAAGAAGTGTGTGCACATGCATACAGGTGCTGGTGTTGAGCCCTTCCTAATGGTTTTCATTCTCACAATCTGTCCTCTTTCCAGTATGGGTCCAGTATAAGAAATTAAACTGCCTGGGATAAAACTGCCAAAGGGAAGAGACTGCAGAGGTAAATGATCCGGAGTGCATCTACTCATGTGTAACTTTTGCACAGTTCAAGAGAAGGGTAGCTGTTGTCAAATGGTAATTTAGCCGTAAGCCTAGTTCAGGAGTCTCCAATCGTGGTAACTTCCTGAGTATTTTTGTCTTTTGAGGAAAAAAACAGGGAACACTACCACGAGGGGCAGGGAGAGGTCTGACATTCCAAAGCTTACACTCTGAAAATCTTGCGGGTCTCTAAGGTGCCAGAGGACTCGCATCCTGCTGTTCTACTGCAAGCCAATATGGCGGCCAGGTGACATGTTGATATCTCTTCCGGGCTCACAGGAAGTGATGTCAGCACATCAGGAGACACTGGCAATGCTCTCTCATTTTGGCAAAACTCTATGGTTAAACCATAAAGTTTTGCCCAAGTACTAGACCATCCCTAGTGTTTCCTTGTGTCACACTGACAGTGTGCTGCTAGTGAAGTAATTACATCACCAGTGAGCCCTACTCCCATCCACTAAGCCCCCCCTCTGTTTGCCAGGAGAGGATCCTGGCAACCATAGTTAAACTGCGCTATCCTCTTACATTTTCCTCCTCTCCACTTATCCTTCCCCATTGTTGAAATGTAAACTGTAAACTCTTCAGATGGGCGACCTGAACTTTTGTTTTTATTATTCCTCAGTGTGAAACACCTTCACATACCTTGATGCCATTAATTAAAATAACAGGCCTAGATTTTAATATGCACAAATCTACATTTATTTCCTTTAGAAGGAGAATATCCAAACCTGAGCTCTTTTATTTCACATGAATTCCTGGCACAGTTGGTTTCCTGGCCTGTGGCAATTCCCCATAGCCAGCGGATCTGGCGTTGGCTCATGAAATTGTACCATATCCCTGCCTTGGCTAGTTCAGTACGCACAGAGATAAAATCCAGTGACAACCATAATTGAGGATATTACAGTTAGCCTGTCTGTCATCCCAAGGATCTTGTAAAATCATTTTCTGTTCTAATTTATTACTTTTAGTGTCAATCACACCCCAACAAGCTGAGTAACATCATTAGGCAACCAGCTTCAACTACTCAGCACTTTTAAAATGTGGTTTAAGTAGTTGTCTCATTATCTTCAGGACTACAGGAAGTCAAAGTTCAAGGAATCCCCCCCCCCCATTTTTGGCCAGAGATATTGTCAAAGCCTGCAGCACTGTCTTTGATGGAGAACAGAAACAATGTGGGGTAATTCTGTGGTTAGTGTGGTGGTTTGAAAAGGGGAATGATGCTATATACTTTCTAATGTCCTCAGTTTATGAGCTATCCAGATTTGATGCTGTGACAGCACACATGTCTTGCATCCACAAGGTTCTGGGTTCAAATCCTAGCACTGCTGGGTTAAAAATAGGCAGTGGGACACTCATTCCTGGCTTTGGGGAGTAGATAGAACTAGATTAGATGGACCACTGGTTCAGTTCCATATAAAATCGCTTCTGATGCACACAGAAACTATCTCTATTTTCCTAGGACAGTCCCTGTGTTCCGGTCTCTATTCTCAGTTATTCATTGTTTCTGCTGCCTTGCCTAATGGAGAGAAGTGAGAGAATCCTGCTATATAAAAGGCAAGCCTTATTGGAAGGGCTTTTTTTTCTGGGAAAAGAGGTGGTGGAACTCAGGACCGCACAATGACATCATTCTGGGTCAGCTGGAACAAGGGAGGAGTTTTTAAAAGTTTAAATCACCCTTGGTGAAAATGGTCACATGGCCGGTGGCCCTGCCCCCTGATCTCCAGACAGAGGGGAGTTTAGATTGCCCTCCGCGCTGCTCCAGCAGAGTGGAGGGCAATCTAAACTCCCCTCTGTCTGGAGATCAGGGGGCAGGGTCAATGGCCATGTGACCATTTTCAAGAGGTGCCGGAACTCCGTTCCATCGTGTTCCCGCTGAAAAAAAGCCCTGCTTATTGGTAACAACTTACTTTTTATCCTCGCGCAGATGTACTCTGGCCTCCAGGAGGATAAAGAGTCATCGCGAATATGGTTTGCTTAGGAGGGGTTGGAGAGGGCTGGCACACTTCTTCCAAGCCTCCACAGCAGCTTTGGGAAAGCCTAGCATGGCCCAGTGCTACCGCCCAGCATGCCATTTGACACAACAACCACCCTGTGTGGTAGGGCACCCAGCTGGGTTTGACTCTGGGTCTGTCATTCTAATAACTACAGTATACTGGCTTTCAGTTCAGTTTTAATCCATTTTAATCTAGGTGATTTTAATTTTGTAATCTGCCTTGAGTCTCAATGAGAAAGGTGGTGTATAAATAAACTATATTCGTTCATTTAGTTTTAATACAAAGATCTCAGACTGACCGGCTTGCACACTGGATAATGTATGTCTTCTTGCAGCAAAATAATCTGGATATTGCATTATGGTAACATTCTGAAGCAAGTCCTTGTATTATAAAAAATATGATATACACCCCCAATCCTATAAATATTTACTCAGAAGTGAATCACTCTGATTTCAATAGTAAAGGAAGTCTGTGCTTGATTCTTGGCACTTAACACAATGTTTTTCTTTTTCAATCTCTCTAGAGCTACAAAACAGTCCATGAAGGGACCAGAAATCAAAGATACAGAAAGGAGGGGGGGAAGATCCAAACCCAATGGATTTCTTCTAATATTTAATAAACCAGCCCAGTTTTTTCAGTGTACCACTATGCACCCCCCCCCCCAATAGTTGGAGTTAGGAAGATATAAGTCTACATTTGTACAAGCAACTGGAGGCTTGCAAGCTTTGAGTTCTGTGTAACTTATCTGGGGAAAGGGTCGGATCCTTTGTGGCCAACCCGATCCTCCCTGTCATATGTCTTTGCTAATGGTGGAAGACAATGAAGGGGGCTTTGCCCCCTCGTCCCGCTCCAAAAGAACAGGGCAGGTTTGCAACCTGACATTCGAAGAATGTGCCCAGGAGGCAGAGAGGCTAGTGAGATGGGCCGTTCTTTGCAAAGGGCGTGATCTGCTTGCTCCAGGCCACCATCAGCACCCCAGCCGCAGCTGGTTGTCATTCCCATTCCCATCTACTGGCAGAAGCTGGCCTCCGGTGAACGTAGCTCCTCTTCCAAGGGAGGGAAGCCTTCGAATCCTGTAGAGGGGGACTGCATGGCCTGGAGAGGAAATGCAGCTGAGATACTTGCTTAAACAAAACAGAACGACCACCTTGCTAGGTGCCAGCCTGCCGGCCGGCTGGCTTACTTACTGCCCCTGGCTAGGGATGCCAAATCTGGGTTGGGAATACCTGGAGATTTTGACAGTGGAACCTGGGAAGGGTGGCATTTGGGGAGGGGAGGGGAGGGATCTCAGCAGTACATAAGGCCATATAGTTCACCCTCGAAAGTAGCCTCGAAAGCAGGGGAACTGGTTCTTGTAATCTGGTGATCAGTTGTAATTGCAGGAGAGCTCCAGGCCTCACCCAGAGTCTGGCTGCCTTATTGCTGGTCGAATTAAGCACTCTGTCCTCTTTGCAAAATTAGGAGTGGGGTCACACTAAGGAGAAGCTGATAGGAATCATATCAATAGGGAGTAAGGTTGCTAACTTCCAGGTGGTGGCTGGAGATCTCCTGCAATTACAACTGATCTCCAGGCAACAGAGACTAACTCCCATGGAGAAAATGGCTGCTTTGGAGAGTGGACGCTATGGTATTATACCCCTCTGAGGTCCCTCCCCTCTCCAACCTGCAGGTGAAAACCCTAGTAGGGAGCTTTAGCGCATGTGTCCATGAGAGAAATGGGGTTGCCAACCTCCTTCTCTCCCTTCCTCTCTCCCTCAAAGATGTCTGTTGTTCATATCTCACCCCAAACCCTGGAAAACGGATGAGACTTCTGAAGATCTTCAGTGAAGAGACTCCCCTAATCTCTTCAGGCAGCCCATTCCACAGACTGGGAGCCATGATGGAAGGGGCCTGCGCTCTGATCAGTGATGGGTGGGCTGCCCTAAGTGGGGGGACAATCAACAGGTGGTAGCCTGGAGACCACAGTTGGTGCTCAGGAATTTATGGGAAGAGATGGTCTTTCAGATCTGTGGGCCCCATATGTTCAATGGGGTTGGGGACCCCTTCTCCAAGCATCCCCATTTCTTCCTTATATTAATTAACATTTTTGTCCTTTGTCTTTTTTTGGAGCCAGTTTGTTGTAGTGGTTAAAAGCGGCAGGACTCTAATCCGGAGAACCAGGTTTGATTCCCCACTCCTCTGCTTGAAGGCAGCTGGGTGACCTTGGGTCAGTCACAGCTCTCTCAGAGCTCTCTCAGCCCCACCCACCTCACAGGGTGATTGTTGTGGGGATAATAATAACATACTTAGTAAACCACTCTGAGTGGGTGTTAAGTTGTCTGAAGGGTGGTATATAAATTAAATGCTGTTGTTGTTATGTGTTAAGTATGCATGGTGAACAGTATACTTTAGTATATGCCTTCTGATCATCTAAAGTATAATGGTGGTGCATGAACATTGAAAAATGCTTACATTTCATGGTGAGCAGAACTTGTACAAGGAAACAAGAGAAAGGTGTGCAAATCACAAACTCTCGACTTGATTTGCACATGGGAACAGTGAAATCCAAATGCATGGTTTGGAGATCAAAGTGGAAGAGATAAGAAATTTGGAATCAACTCTGAAATCCAGCCAAGGAGATTATTTAATATTGTGAGTGCATCTAAAAACAGAATCCTTTCTGTTTATTTACGTACATTTATACCCTGCCTTTCTCTTCAGTGGGGACCCAAAGCAGTGTACATCATTCTCATCTCCTCCGTTTTAACATCACAACAGCCCTTTGAGGTAGGTTAGGCTGAGAAGGAGCAACTGGTCCAAGGTCACCCAATGAGCTTCCATGGCAATGTAAGGATTCGAATCTGGGTCTTCCAGATTGTAGTACGACATTCTAACTATTACACTACACTGCCTCAGGAAGGGGCGCTAGTTCTATTCACATGACTTGGAGGGAGAAGAGGGAAAATACTTTTTCTCCCCCCTCAAGCCAGGCTGATAAATTATTTTCTGCCCAAAATTTGTATCTTGGCATTGTGTTGGATTCCACAGCAAGGTGCTCACTGGGTTATCTTCCACTACATATCAATGAGTTATATATGAACTCTCCTTTATTATTTAAAAAAATAACCACTCTTTTCTTTTAAAGAAAGGGAGAAAAAAATCTACAAAGTATCTAACCCTTTGATAGGAAAGACATCAAGCAAATGGCAAGGAATCAAACTGCCATTTCTTCCAACTACCACACCTCATCTGATGTGATATAGTCAGGTTTCCCAGCTGGAACTGGCTTGTGATATCCATTCTATTTCTCAATGTGGGGTAATATTTGGATAAAAGAAATCAATAGTGTCAGGCTATCATTAAAGGGACCGTTTGAATAAGGAAATTAATAAAGCAGCTGGCTGGGCTGAGTCCCAAGTCGACACTTTGATCTACATTACTGTATTGGAAACATACATTTACTCTTATTTTTTGGATTCATCGATTTGAAAATGATAGTTGTGATATGAAGAAGATTAGGGGAGATCACGTTGGACAAGGATACCTGTCCTGAAATATTGAAACAAAAATCCTGGAAATTGGAGGGTGGAGCCTGTGGAGGGTGAGTTTTGGGGGAGGGGGGTCTTGCTTCGGAGAGTCAGCCCTCCAAAGCAGTTATTTTCTCCAGAACTGTTTTCTGTAGTCTGGAGATCAGTTGTAATTCCAGGATATCCTCGGGTTGCACCTGGAGGCTGGCAACCATAAAGATTTTGAACAAACCACTGCTCCAGTTTTGACTCTGTTATATTTTAGGTTTATTATAACATGCTCAGAGCAGGAATGGAAGGAAGGAAGGTATTAACAGGAAGTGACCATGTGCTAAGGAAAGGAGGAGACTTCAGAATAAAGTCCATATGAGGCTTATTACTTTAGAAAAGAAATGGATACTGACTATTGTTAGAAAAAATCCTGACTGAAAGGAGAGAGGTATTTCTAGAATCCTATCTAAGATGGAGAGAGATTCAGAGACTGCATGCAGCACTTATGAAGGTTGGAGAGAGAGGAAGAGAAGAAAGACAAGAGAAAGAAGTCCCTGAGATTAGCATTCTGAGTAAACAAGGAGATAGCAGCGAAACAGACAAGAGGAAGGATATAGAGGAATCTGACCTGCCTATATTAGAAAGAAAGAAAGAAAGAAAGAAAGAAAGAAAGAAAGAAAGAAAGAAAGAAAGAAAGAAAGAAAGAAAGAAAGAAAGAAAGAAAGAAAGAAAGAAAAAGAGGTCCAGATCTCTAAACTGGGGTAAAGTGAGGATGTTTGGGGCTGTAGTATAAATTGGAATAATAACACAACTGTTTGCTTTGGTTTACTTTTCTCCAGCACCGCGAACTTTTAAGAGAATTCTCAATTTAGCTAGCTAAAGACTATTTCATTAGGACCAACTTTATTTGTGCATGATTGACAAAGGCGGTGACATTCCAATCTAAGATGTCTGGAATGAACATCTAGGATATTAATATTTCTGCACCCCTCCCTGTGAAGAACTGCAGAATGCTGCAGGGACGGATGAGTCAAAGTGGAACAGCAGCAAACACATCCTGACCTCTGTGATGAACAGCGTGGGTACTATCTGCCGTTCCAATTTTAATTTTAGTGGCATCAAAGGAAAATTCAAGAGCCTTAAGGTGGGGGAAATGTAGCTCCTGCACCATGACTCTGATCAAATGAAATGCCTTTTTTCACAGACAAAAATTACCATGGGGATTTAAAAACACATCAAAATCATAAGGCTGGTATTCCACCCGCATTTTCTAAGATAAAGTGAATGGGGGGGGGGGATGCCAAGAAAGCATCAGCAAGTCGAAGGAACGGGTATTTAATCCCTTTTGCACCCACCAATTTCATCCTACAAACGACTATCTGAAGATAAGAGGATCTCTGCTGAATCAGACCGTTGTCCATCAAGTCCAGCATTCCGTTTCACGCAGCAGCCAACCATTGTTCCTGGAGGACCAACAAACAGGGCTCGGTGGCCAAGGCTTCCCTGATGCTATCTGCTATTAAGAGGTTTGTTGCCTCTGTGTATGGAGGGTCCCTTTAGTTGACATGACTTTGTAGTAGCCTTTGACCCATCTGCATTCCTGGCCATCCCCATGTCTGCTTGCAGCAAATTCTTATTTATTATTTATTCATGTAGTTCAAGCACCTGTATCATTTATTTATTTATTTATTTATTTATTTATTTATTTATTTATTTATTTATTTATTTATTTATTTATTTATTTATTTATTTGTTGTCCCCCTTTATCACTGAGGCACATGGCGGATTACACAGTGTAAGATAAATACAGTCACTATCAAGGATAATTTCATAATGCCGTAGGGTAAATAAACACAAGTTTACAGAGACATAACATTAGCAAGAATCCAATACAGAGTTGAAGAGATGTTAGAACAGAACATAAGCAATTCTAGCATTACAGAGTTGAAGAAATGCTGAAACAGAACACAGGAGACTCTGTTCAGATAAGTGAGGTTGCCATGGGGGACTTTTCAACCCAAATAAGAGTCCCCCAGGCAGCAAACATTAAAGCATTTTTGAAAAATTTAAAACATTTTAAAATTTAAAACAGTGTTTAAACTAGTATAAAAATAATCCAGGGAGGAGGGCCAATAACCATTATTGGGGTATGCCAAACAAAATTGTACTTATTGAGTAAAGAAATATTTCCTTTTGACTGCCATGTACCTATCTTCCAACAACTTCCAATAAAGAAATGGTCCATCTATCCACTTTTTCCATCACATGCATAATGTTATAAATCCCTATGTCCCCTTTGCTGCCTTTTTTCTAAATTGAAAAGTCTCGGACTCTTCAGTCTTTCCTCAAAGGAATGAAGCTCCACCCCTACTCATCTCAGTTGCCCCCTCCCATATTTTTCCAGTTCTGCGAGCATTAGACTTGTGCATGGATGTTTACATGGACAACAGTTTTGGCACAACTGGCATAATTTTATGTATGGTTGGCACTTAGATTATTGGCAATTGTTCCTCTCTATTCTTCCCTTTCTGCAAAACATCACTGAGAAGCCCTTTAGTCCCACTGCCTGCCATTCCCTTCCTGTACTGGTGATTCTAGCATCACGCTGAACCCTCCAGTATACTTTTAACTTATTTTTTTTCCATTTTAAGTCTCTCATTCCATACCGAGCCACATTTGGCTCTGGGTTGCCAGGTCCAGGTTGGGAAATTCCTGGAGATTTGGGAGGCGGAGACTGAAGAGGGCAGGGTTTGAAAAGGGGAGGAAGCCTTCTCAGTGCCATAGAATCCACCTTCCAAAACAGCCATTTTCTCCAGGGGAACTGATCCCTGTTGCCTGGAGATCAGTTAATAATAATAATAACATTTGATTTATATACCGCCTTTCAGGACAACTTAATGCCCACTCAGAGTGGTTTACAAAGTGTTATTATTATTACCCCACAACAATCACCCTGTGAGGTGGGTGGGGCTGAGAGAGCTCCAGAGAACTGTGACTCGCCCAAGGTCACCCAGCTGGCTTCGTGGAGGAGTGGGGAATCAAACCCAGCTCTCCAGATTAGAGTCCTGTGCTCTTAACCACTACACCTACTGGCCTGTGCGTCCTTCCTCTGACACCTCACAAGCTCTTCCACCACCTGCAGTCACAGCTAGAGATAGGCACAGTTGTGATTCTGGGAGATCTCCAGCCACCACCTGGATGCTGGTAAGCCTACGAGCCCTTGATCGCGTTAGCATATTTATTTCTCATACTTGTACCCTGACGATGCTGTCAAAAGTTCAGAGTAGTTTTCCATATGGTTACCAGTCTGTCCCCTATTGTCTCCAGATCTGCTTCATTTCAGCAGAATGGCATCATTAAAAAAAAAAATCTGCCACTCCCAATGGTTTGCATTAGCTTACATCAATCAATAATAAAAAATATATAATTTGGAAAAATAAAAACACAGAACCCAATCAAATTAGCTCATAACCATTTCGATCAACTACCCTTTAAGACGAAATAGCCTTTAAAGCCACAAGATCAATATTTATTTTTAATCAAATGCACTTCTAAATAGAACAGTCATGGATGCTTGTCAGAAAGACAGAAGGGCAGGAGGCATGGTCTTCTTCCTGAAGGCTGTTCCAGAGAGTGTGAGACATCATGGTAAGATATTGTCTAATGGAAATCAGTCCTACTTAACAAACAGATCCAGGGTTGTTTCCAGGTATGGGGGGCTCTGGGCAGAGAGTGCTCAGGGGGCCAGTACGTTCACTACTAAGATCCACTTTTGCCTTCCCACCCACGTGCCCCTACCAGCCTGCGCATCCTTCCTCTGACACCTCACAAGCTCTTCCACCACCTGCAGTCACAGCTAGTGATGGGCACGATCTGCATTACGATAGAAAAAAAACCCACGATAATGGCGATCGCACAATCGTAACCCGGCAGATCATGATTGTCCACGGCCAACGATCCAGCAATCGGGAGGGGCCTGGATCAGGGTGATCGGACTCGGATCGGGGATCCAGACACTCAGGTGCCAGCAATCTATTCCCCTGGCAACGGAGCCAGGGGAATGCCTGAGCTGTGTTTGCCCTCCTTCTGTCGCCCTAGAAACCCAAATGGAAGCCCAGCTTTCCTTGATCAGCAGGGCTTCCTTCCAACCACGGAGCAGCAAAGCAGTCACCAGCTGGGAGAAGACACCCTAGGGAGGGAGGGGGAAGGGGGTGTTCTGTAGCCATGGGCACTCTAATCTCATCCTTGCAAACCCTGATAGGCAGCTTTGACGGCCAAACACAGACGGCCAAACACAAACACAGATGCTGCAGTCATCACCCACCATTCTTTTCTTGCCTGGACTACCAGTGCACTCCTCTTCGGCCTGGCGGGCGGGCACATGGGGGGTGCCGCCGGCAAGCAGCCAGACCCCCTGCCCCCTGAGGGGAGGCGGCTCATCGCTGTCTCCCCGTGCCCGCTGGACCCGGCGGCCGCCACCACCACCCACCTTCCCACATAGCTGGGAATAGCAGCGCGCCCCGCTTTGGCCTCCACGATCCACGGATCGGGAACGGAAGATGATCGGTGTGGATCGTTAATTCGGGATCATCGCCAGTGCCGATCCACTATCAGCTGGATAGTTATTATTTTTTTTTATCGTGCCCACCTCTAGTCACAGCTGCCCACACTTCCTGTGTGCCCTTTCCACAGTGGTGCTTGGTGGTGAAGGCAGCTTAGAGTGGCACTGCCATGGCCACCAGGAATGCTGAAGCTTTATGCATTACCCACATGCCCTTCTCCAGCAGCACTAGGTAGCATATGCAGCTGGTTTGCATCATCTTAGGAGCAGAGGTGACAAAGCACTCCCAAGAGGTGCAAAGGGTGTGAATACACACATCAGAAGAGATGCATGAATAGAGAGTCAGCAGCTGTGGGCACCACCGGAAGCCACAGCCCCTGGCAGCTGCCCCATCTCACCATGTGCTGACAACCTTCCCTGGATGGACTTGTCAGAAAGTGCCCTCATTGGCAAGCAGGAGTGTATTGGGAGACATGATCCTTCATTTGCCTTCAGGTATTTCTCTGGTCCCCTCAGAGGCTCAAAAGGGCCTCTTAGATGTATCATCAGATGGTTTGGGAACTCATAATTTGGGAGGCAATTGGTGATTATATTTGTGGCTTTGAACAGGGAATTTCTGGTTGAGGTAGAGATGAGGTGAGGTAGCAGAGAGATTGGTGTAGCACTGAGTGTGAAAAGGGATACATATGCTGCTGAGGATGTCCAAATGCCTTACGTCACAGGTCACCAGAGACAGGGGTAGCATCCTGACATTAATAAGTGACTCTAGTCTCTAATGGGGGAAAGGGGGCAGGAGAGAACATTAATCCGACTGGGCTGTTTCTATCTTTATGCTGTGTTAATGAAGAGCAATAATTCAAAATGTAAGGGGTCAGCCATTATTGGCAGCAACCAATTTGTAATTTAAGGCAAGACTGCACTGGTCAATTTTGCCAGTTTACTTCCCATACTGCAGTGTTTTTTTCATGACCATTTGCACCAGATTTGCAGCCATGAGTAGCCACTCCAACCACTATGCAGCTTTCACCCAGCTTTCCTGGGAGTTCTTCTTATACCCTGGCTTTAAAAAAAAAATCATTTTTGGTAGGCTGTTTCCCCATGCAGACCCTTTATTCCATTTGTAGTGTTGCACCCTCGTCCCCCTCTCCAGCCCCCTGCCAGCTCACTGCATTGTGATTGGCTGCTCTTGTCTAGCCAGCCACTCCCACTCCCTTCTCCATTCTTCCCCGCTTCCCGTTCACCTCTTTTTTCCCATTTTTTTAAAAAAGTCCAGCACAGAATCAATGAATCATTGGTTTGGAAGCACAAGGAGACATTCTCTTTTTATTATTTTTGCTTTGGCACAGGTGGGAATATTGTATAGGGGGCTAAATAACTTGGTATCAAAAATAAATATTTTAATATAGAGTTTTAGAGAGGGGTGAATGGCCATATACAAGCTGATCCTGTGGCTTTCTGCTTGACTTCAGGGAAAGTGAGGAGTTATGTCCCCAGTGCAGAAGGAGCTTTAATGCGGCATCCTAGTTTATTCGCCATAACTCCTTGCAGCCTAAAGATCAGATTAACATCTATTTATTTATTTATTTATTTATTTATTTATTTATTTATTTATTTATATTCAGCCTTGCTGTCCAGATAGGGCAGGGAACTTGAGACCTACTATTGTCAAAGTAGTTAGCTAGTACCAATGCAGACATGCACCACAGATGACTCAGAGCCAAGCTACAAGTGACGCCTGACACAGGTTGGACACTTGTCAGCTTCCCTCAAGTTTTGATGGGAAATGTAGGCATCCTGGTTTTACAGCTTGGCTCTCCATTACAGCTGCAAGACCAGGATGCCTACATTTCCCATTAAAACTTGAAGGAAGCTGACAAGTGTCCAACCTTTGTTAGGCATCACTTGTAGCTTGGCTCTCACTTACCCAAACAAGATGTGTAAGCCATGTATAATGGATCCTCAGAGAGTCTGAGATTTCAAATTGTGAGGGTGAGTGTTGTTAGACATCAGGGTAGGTCCATAGCTTTGTGGGAGAGCAGCCAGTTTCAGTCTGTCTCATCTCCAGTTAAAAGGGTCAGATCATATGTGATGGGAGACACCTGAGAACGGGGAAGTGATTTTGGGGGCCTGGTCAGAAATCAAGGATGGGGCTCCAGAATCACTGGCTACAGATGGTTGGCAAGCATGTGGCCCCATCTACAACGTCTCCCTTGTCCTGGAGATTTCGGGGTAGTGCTGGGGAAGGTAGAGTTTGGAGAGGGGAGGGAATTCAGCAACAATGTGATGCCATAAGGCCTGCCTTTCAAAGCTGCCATTTCCTTCAAGGAAACAGATCTCTGTAATCTAGAGTTCATTTGTAATCCTGGGAGAACTCCAGGTGGTCCCCCAATGAAGTTGGTAACCCTGTCTTTTAGTTGTTGTTACCTCCCCCCCCCCTCCGCATTCCGTTGCCCTTTCCTAATCCCAATTGCAGCTAGCCCACACGGAGCAAAACTACGACTCTCTCTGCACTCTCTCTTTTCCAAAGGTGCTGTCAGAGGAGACCACTGGAGGAACTCTTCATTTCTGCAATCCTTTTGCACTCTGCTTCTCCCACTGCCACCAGACATTAGATTGGCTCGGTGTCTTCAGATGACAGCACGCCCTCTCCTGGCCCTTGGGTCTTAGCAGTTACCCAGTTGTGCCAACCTCTGATGCCAGCCCTGAGGCCCAAAGGCAGGGGTCGAGCTCAACAGCCTTTGTTTATTCCACGAAATAGACTTGCGTTAATCACAAGATCATTTATCCGCAAGACATTTTTATTTTATTTTTTTAAAAAGGGAACAAAATAAGTAACCGAATAATCATAACATTGTAAAGAGAATGAAATCAAACCAGCGTAGTTCATGCCTAAGCTTTGATTGTTATATCTATGCATGTTTTAAAAGAGAGAGAGAGGGAGAGAGAGGAACTAAACATGTGTGCTGCCTTTTAATAAAGATCATATTAAAAATTCAATAAATAGCAATATCTCTGATCTTTTAACAAAAGCTGCTGGTGTACAGGAAATTAAATAAAAAAAACCCTTGTTAATCCTTTTTGATTTCTGTACATGGTAGCTGGAAGCACATTTCTCGCTGAATTTTTCTCTCTCTCTCCTTCTGTCTTACATTTTGTTCGTTTTTTTTTTAAAAAAAAACCTTGCATGCAAACGTTGTCTGGGTAACCTTGGTGTAAACGCAGCCTGTTCCTTAGCTACATTTTTGAAATAAATAATAAAATAAATAATTTTGTTTCCTGACGGGAAGGAGAGGAGAGGGGAGGGGAGAAAGGCCAGGGTGCCATTGTCTCATTTTCGTGGTCTTGCTTTGAGGGATCTGTCTTGAACCAGGTGATAACCTGATAGACTTTATCTTGTCTTTTCTGGGGCTCCCTGATGCCTGCCAACACTTCAACGGGCTGTTAGGCATTTTAAATATTCCCCAAGAGCCCTAACCTTACCCCCTTTCTCTTCTCGTCAGCTGGAATGTCTCCGAGCTGTCAGAGGCTTGTTGCTTATTGATGTTTCTGCGTGTTTTATGTCTTTTCTGAGATATGACAGCCCCTGACATAGGGCTGATTTCAATCAGCCAACTTTCTGGAGAGACTTGACGATTTTTCTTTACTCACATAGGCCCGGCCTACTTCAGAAGCCTCCGTCTAATGAAAATATTTCAGGAGACTGAAATAAAAGGCACAGCGCTCAACAAACAACCGTTGATGAATTCACAAGACTGGGATGGGGGGAGGCAATGGAGGGAGGGAGAGAATAATAATAAAAAAAACCCTTCTGCTTTTGTTATAAGAAATGCAAGAAGAGAGAGTGACCTCGTGAGGCAAAGGTTTTGACACTGAATCAAATCCCTTTAGGCCTCAACTGGCAGGCTGGGCCTTGCTTTAGATTACTTTATCACATTTTGAGAACGAGGCCAGTGTGTGTTCTTTAGGGTCTCTTGTTTGTAAAGAGCTGGATATTTTACCCCATGCTTCTTCTTTTAAGTCAAGTTTCAAGGTGTCCCGGAAAATGGAGACCCGTTTTTGAGATTCTAGCAAGGAAGCTAAAAACAGCGAGGAGGAGGCGTCTAATCTCTGTTGTCGGTTATTTGTACTTGCAAAACAAAAATGTGGCTTGAAGAAGGCAGGCACAGCTCAGCTGACTGTAGGGCACTAGGAAGAAGGAAGAATTTTGTGAGGAATCATTGCAGCAATTCTGTTACGGAATGCCCAAGCTATGCTTTAATGAGGGCTCAATTGCGCCCCTTAGATGAGGTCTCTCTCAAAAGGAAATGTTGCTTTTATTGAACCCTCTTAAAAGGTCCAAGTACACTTGGAGCTGAGCTTGGCCAAATTAAAACATATCAGGAGGTAGTTCTGAACTGTTTCTGAGGTTCTGATATTATTTACCTCTCTTTCACCTCTCAGAGCAGAACCACAAGTGACAAAAGGCACAGATTGGATGCTTGTCAGCTTCCCTCAAGTTTTGATGGGAAATGTAGGCATCCTGGTCTTGCAGCTTGGCTTTCTGACCGCTGTCCAATGGACTTTTCAACTGTCACTTGTCCAACATTCCGCCAAGCTGCCTACATTTCCCATCAAAACTTGAGGGAAGCTGACAAGTGTCCAATCTGTGCCTTTTGTCACTTGTGGTTCTGCTCTCAGTTACACATTTTGAACCATACAATTTTCATTTATCTCCCTCCAAACCACCTCATAGTGATAGATAAGCTTCCCAATTGCCCGCCAGTGGTGGGCAATCTCCTGGGGCTTTGCCCTGTTGCCCACCAATTGAAGGTGATTGATGGGAAGTGGAAGCCCCCTAAAGATCACCCAAGGAAGTGCACTCCCAGTGAGGCACAATGATGTCCCTGAATGGTGTGCTCCAGTGCTTTCCTGGGGCCAATTTTGACTCCAAATGGACTACAATTAGCCCCACACAAAGCTCAGGAGCATTGCCATGGCCAGCCTGATGACATCACTTCCCAGAAGTGACATTATCACGCAAATGCAAGCATGTGCAAGACACAAAGTAAGTGCCAGGTCTCCCCCCCACCCATCCTGCTAGGGGAGGGTATAGGGAGGGACCTGATAGAAGAACACTGATGTTCAGCTACAAATTAGAGTTGATTCTGAATTTCTCAACCTTGTTATTTTTGATCCCCAAATCCCATTTCCAATTTTGCTTCTACCCTTGTGTGAATCAAACTGGTGATGCTAAATTTAGGCATGCCTTTCTTTCTCCTTAACATCAAAATTACAAATTCATGTGCAGCCCCCAATACCCCTTGAAATCCTGTTTGTGGGGTTCCCCTATCTGCATACTTTCATATCTGCTCTTACCAAGGGGCTTCAGTCAAAATGGTTGATTCTTTGGAACAATGTCCAAGCATCAAATATGTCCCACAAATTGTGGTATGCATGGGTACTTTACATGGGCACTTGGAGGGGTATACTCAACAACTGCTATCCATACAGGTATATTTCATGGTGCCAATTACTCTGCCAGTCTGTGCCAGTGTATGAGCTGCGGAGGCAGACTGGCAATATTGGCAGTAGAGAAGGTTAGTAGAGAAGCAAATGAAGTAAATAAATAATAACTAAAAAGCAACACCCCCACATTAACCAGCATTTCCCTTTTCAGTGGTACTTTTCCCAGTAAGTACTATGCTGCTAAATCAGTAGCATTACCAAATTCATGTTGGAAATTTCCTCAAGATTTGGAGGTGGAGCTTGGGGAGAACAGAGTTTGGGGAGAGTCAACCCTCCAAAACAGCCATTTTCTCCAGTGGGACTGATTTCTATGGTCTGGAGAACAATTGCAATTTGGGGAGAGCTTCAGATACCCCCTGGAGTCTAAGTGCAAACACAGTGAAAAATTCTGGAAAGAAATCTTGGAACAAATAACCCACATAACTGGCTATACGCTCACAATAAGACTTGAAATAATCTTTCTGGATCAATGGCAGAACTCAACCATACCACATATCAGGCATGATCTCATGAGTAGAGATGGGCACGAACCAGGAAAAAAACGAACCATGTGGTTCGTGGTTCATCAAATTTCACAAACTACGAACCACGAACTTTCACAAACCTGCCACGGGTTCGCGAACCGGTTCATTTGGTTCATGAAAACGGCACATCGAGGTCAGAAAATCATCACTTCCAGGTCAGCAGAAGGTAACTTCCGGGCCAGTAGAAGTTCACTTGGGTGTCAGCAGAAGGTCTGCAGGAAGTCCATCCCCTGTTACTTAGGAAATTGATTGATTGGCACCAGGCTGTCTGCAGCGAAGAACCAAAAAATGAACCAAATGAACCAGCCTAGAGGTTCGTGGCGGTTCATCAGAAATGAGATCTGACGAACTGTGGTTCGCGAACCATGAACCGGCCTGGTTCGTGCTTAATTTTGGTTCGTATTTCAGTTCGTGCCCATCTCTACTCATAAGGATCTTCTTAGTGGCAGTGAAAACTGCAACAGCGTCAAAGCGGAAATCACAGAAACCTCCTACACTAGCAAATTGGTACTCTAAGTTATGGGACCAGTACTTTATAGAAAAAATCACAGATGACCTCCTTCAAGCTGAAATATACCCGAGAACAACAGATTTTAGAGAAAAATGGCTCCCCTTCATTGAACATATAGCCATGAACAACATACAACCAAAAAAATCCAGTGTACCAAACCATGATGTTATGAAAATTTCAAATTTATGAACACTCATGACTATACATCCTTCTTAGTAGGGCCTCACAGAATAAAAAATGCCACGTGCAAGCAACTTATTCAATTGTTTGGTTCATCATGATACATCTTATCCTCCTGAACAATCAACAACAAAATAAAGCTTTCAATCTTGTGTAACATCAAAAGAATCCATGCAGATAACCTGAGTTATTGACTCAACAGACATATAACTTAGGAATGTCAATATTGTACCTTGCAGCAGCTGATTTTATTGTTATCTTTAATGTTATCTTTAATGGTATCATTGTTTATAAGAACTTAAAATCAATTTTAATAAGTGTTTTGAAAAAAAGATACCACCTGGAGGTTGGCAACTCTATATCAGCCGAGGAGGACTGTGGGCCAAGCTACACATGACGAATGACACTTGAACAGCAAGTGTATTTCTCCCTGTTCACTTGCCCTCCACTCAATCCACTTGCCGTTCAAGTGTCATTCGTCATGTGTAGCTTGGCCCTGAGTGTGCAGGCAAAGGGGATGTCTTCTCAGAACTCAGTTGCTAGCTCAAAGAAATGTACTGCACAAGGAAGAATTTCTTTCCGTAGATGTAAAATATACAGTATGCTGCCAATCACACTATTCTATTTTTTTTTAAAGTTGATATTTTTGAACAATATTAATATCATCATAGTGGCATGGGGCTATTGGGTTAGCCTATCTTTTATAACTTAGGATCCAATTTCACCCTTGTTTCTCCCAGAACTGTCACTATCCATTTTTGCTTCCATTTTTTCCAGTCAGTGCAAACTCTGTCATTGGACTATTGTTTGAAGGTGATCAGTGGCTTCTCGCGTTATTATCATTTTTGCCAGAGTGTCTCAACTGTCAACAAGTTTTAAAAAGTATTAAAAATTAGGCGCAGGAGAGGAAGAAAAAGATGACTTAACTCTTCCCAAATTGTTATTATTATTTTTTCCCTCACCCATAAATATATTACCTCTGGTAGAGGTTAAAAAGAGAAAACCTAGGAAGCTGCTGAGAGGAAAATGTGTGTGTATATTTGTGTGTGGGGTGTGTGTGTGTGATTCACACGCTATCTCAAGGGAGCAAAGAATGCCTTCGCAGTATGGCTTTTGGATTTTAATTTATATTGGTCCTGACTTGTGACATAGGCTGAGTAAACTGGGCCTGAGAGTCCGGTCTTCCAGTGACCCTTGCATAGAGCACTTGAGAGAAGATGTCAGCTTCCAAAACTCTTAGGTATCACAGGGCTGCCAAACGCTTTGAAAATGACTGCCAATTTGGCCTGGTCTCTGTAGAACATGGGCCCAAGAGGGAGAGGGATAATAAAACAGTTTAGTTCAAAAATGTATTGCTTCCAGTCTGTTTTGGGGCAACGTTATTCAGACAGGAACACACAATATACACAGGCTAGACTCAATTTTGGAGAAATGAATGTGGGGGGGGGATACCCACCTAATAAGAGTAGTTTATTCTTGCCCAATATGGATTACTGCTAGCAAATATTAATTTCTATGTATTGTCGAATATTAATTTCTTCTCCTGATTCTTTCTTGGTTGCACTTCAGTATACCAAAAGAAGATGGTTTACCCTGTTAACTCCTAGGGTAGAAATGGCTAACTTACATTTCATTAGGTGGTAATCAATTTTTCCTCCATATCCATCTATGCTATTTCCCTCGTGGCCTGTCAAGGCTGAGACAGGAAAGAAATGCAGCTTTATTATGAAGATGAAAGGGGAATCTTCTGTACGTTCCAGTCAAGGTACCGGACCTCTTGTCCAAGATAGCTGGGATGGCTGCAGTCCAGTGAGATAATTCTAGAGCAAATCTTGCTTGGGAAAGAACAGGAAAACAACTCAAAAGTCTTTGATAGGACAAGGCAGTAATATTCCCAAGACAAAACTGCTAATTGTATTTTCAGGAATTTGGAGGGCCCTAGCCATCAGTTCCAAAAACATGCATTTAGCTGTGTTCACGTTCCATGTAATTTTTATTTTATTTATTTTACTTTACTTTTACCCCCTCTCTCTCACCAATGGGGACCCAAAGCAGCTAACATCATTCTCCTCTCCTCCATTTTATGCTCACAATAACCCTGTGAGGTAGGATAGGCTGAGAGTGTATGGCTGGTCCAAGGTCTCTCAGTAAACTTCCATGGCAGAGTGGGAATTTGAGCCTGGGTCTCTCAAATCCTAGTCTGACACTCTAACCACTACACCATACTAATCTCATATGTGATCCTCCCTGTCTTTCCTTTTTCCAGACAGGCATACACTGCAGGGTTAGTGTCAGACTAGAATTTGGGAGACCCAGATTTGATTCCCAATTCTGCCATGGAAACTCAATTGGTAGCCTTGGGTCAATCACTCTTAGGCTAATCTACCTCACAGGGCTGTTGTGATGATAAAATGGAGGCAAAGAAAACAATGTTTGTAAGCTGCTTTGGGGTTACCACTTGGCAGAAAAATGGGGTATAAATATCTAAATTAGATTACATCATTGGTTTGTCTATCCCCAGCAAAAGAAGGCCGGTTTGTCACCGTTTGTGTTCTAAACAGTATTTACTACATAATCTGGATGGAACAGAGAAACAGAAGTTTCAAACCAAATCAAAATGGGAAAATGGATTGCTGTTAGTTTCGAATCTGGTCACTGTGAATGGGTTTGTCCTAGAGTTTTTGCCTGAAGTGTTCTGTCTCTGGACCTATGGCAAAAGAAATGGTGACACTTCTTGACAATTGGCCTTTAATTGTGAGGAAATTGCTGTGCCCAAGCAACCGTCTGGTATAGGTAGAGGAGGCTCTCGCTCCTAAATGAGGAAGGGGAGAGATGTACATGAGGAAAAAGTAGGTTGTAATATTCAGTGGCTCAAGAGACACATGCGGTTCTTTGACATGCCACTTACGGCTCTTCTGGGCACAGTGCCCCAATATGGCACCTTTCTGTGTTTCAGGAAAGTGGTCAAAGTCCTTCCCTGGTTGGGCTTGTGATTGACACGTGGTTCCTACCATGAACTGAACAGCTAAGCTGTGAGACTCACTGAAGAGCAGTCTTCATGCCAGCTATGGAAGTAATTGAGAACATGGATCTGCATGAGCTGTGGAGAGAGTACCATTGGATTAGAGGCTGAAAGTACAAAGTAAAATAGAGATAGTAATGTGGTTTGCCTCCAGCAAATGCAAATCCCTGTGCCGTAACAAGGTCGGGACCATGGAGGGAGAAGTTTAGAGAGGAGCTATGACTCAGTGGTAGAGCATCTGTTTGGCATGCAGAATGTCTCCATTTCAGTCTTCAGTTCTCCAATTAAAATAGGCTGGAGAGTAAATATTTTGAAAGGCCTCCTCCTGAAATAGGGGTGCCAGGCACAGCAGCAGTGCCAGGAGAGATGAGGACATGAGCGACATCAATGATGGAACAATGTCACTTCTGGGCAAAACCTGGAAGTGGTATCATGCCTCTCTAGTAATCACCAGAAACTGTATGGTAAAACCATAGAGATTTCTGCAATTCCCAGAGAGGAATGAAATCACTTCTGGGTTTTCCCCAGAAGATATGTCACACCATCAGCCTGACAGCAATTTTGTAATTTATTTTTCTCCTGCTGCTCCAAGTGGCAGCGGTGAAAGAGGCTGGTGGCTGGAGTTAACCCTAACCCAAGATCCCATTGGCAACTCTAACCTGAAGAACTTGTGCTAGTCAGAATAAACATTTCTGACCATGACAGACCAATGGTCTGACCCAGTATAAGGCAACTGCATGTGTTTATGAGGGCAGCACATAAACAGCTCCCTTTTCTGGTCATGTGGCACAAAGAGCTGACATTTGGCTGTGAGAGTCACTCTCCCCACAATTTGAGATGCATATTATCTTCCATGAGGTCCCTTGAAGCTGTTCCTCAGTCCAGCAGAGGACCTTCTTCTTCATCCTAATGGGGTGGGGTGCTTTTACTTCATAGTCACCCCCCACATCCTGAAAGCTGAAACAATAGGAATGGTAAGAAGACCTTGAGAACCAAGGAGAGGACACCAAAACACCTGCCTACCAGCCAGTTTGGTGTGAGAGCCAGTTTGGTGTAGTGGTTAAGAGTGCGGGTCTAATCTGGAGAGCCGGGTTTGATTCCTCACTCTTCCAATTGAAGCCAGCTGGGTGACCTCGGGCTAGTTATGGCTCTCTCAGAGCCAAACCACACGATACAAATTACACATGAATGACATGAAAACTTACTTACACATGTTCCAACATTGTTTTCAACTACACGCGCCAGGACTGCAGGACCTCCATCAAACCCGTGTTCACAGTGGCACAGGTTTTCTCCGAGTACCTCCGAGATATCTCATCTTGCATCTCCACTTTGCACAGATAGGAAGCGGAAGATATAGGAAATAAGGACGCTCTGCATTGCCGACTTATTGATTGCAACCGCATACACACGCCGTTGCAGCTACACTGGAGCAGAAAATTTTGAAAGCGTGCCTGGACCAGGACATGTGCTCATCGATAGAATGCTGGACACGGGCATTTGGGGTAAGACAGGACTCCTGACAGTCGCTCGGTCTCGTGTAATTCGTATCGTGTGGTTCGACTCTCAGAGCTCTCTTAGCCTCACCCACCTCACAGGGTGTTTTGTTGTGGGGATAATAATGACATACTTTGTAAACCACTCTGAGTGGGCATTAAGGTGTCTTGAAGGGCGGTATATAAATCAAATGTTGTTGTTGTTACATCAATATATGCCTGTGCTACTGATTTATTATATGTTCAGATGGATTTTATAAACTACTATATAAATGGTGGAGAAGAAGGATAAACCTGTTTCAAACTAACCAACTTTGATTTTGGCCCAGCATTTATATCCATGATTCCACCAAAGGTCTGAGGCAAGAAAGTCCACTTGATTCTAATGGACCTGGATTGCTTCCACAGTTTTTCTGTCAGAAGAAGCGTCTGCTTATCAAGATGTCCGGGTGTTGAAAATGAAGTCCGACTAAGTCAACGTGACCGCTCTGCCAAAGCAGATTCATTCATTGCAGTGGATTTCCAGCATGGCAAAGTTCCAGAGCTGGCAGGCGATTTCCCTCTTTAGCACACATCATTATGTAATTTGGACTAGCGTAACGTTACACAGTCCTGGCCTCATGGTGTCAGGAACGCCGTTGGTTCCTTTTTGTCTCTTCCTTTCGGATGTGAAGTTATAAATATCTCCTGCACTCAAATTGGGACATCATCCAAGATTCTGTATGTGGTTTATCTGTGGTGTAAATGCAGGCAAAGCCATTTCAGGCACACCAAACCATACCTTATAAAAGGCTGCAACGTCAACAGAAACTTTAAACAGCAATTTTTATTACGTGAAAACAAACTCCTTGATATATCTTTTGCTCCTGCAATCCTGGTGGGACCAGTCTGTGAAATGTGTTTAAAGGAAACAGAATTATCAGCATCATTTTTAAATTCCTTCTGTTATGTTTCAGTAATATTAATCTCTCTCTCTCTCTCTCTCTCTCTCACTTGCATTTTCTTTAAAAAAATATTTATGGGATCTGGTTGAACAAACAAAAGAAACAGTCGCCCTGGGTCTGCAATAAGGTTGCCAGGGGCCTTAGAGGCCTAAGTGGGGGTGCAGGGGGTAGGGGGAACTTACCTCCCGTGAGCACCGGGATTCCCCTGCAGTGGAGAAGTGTGGGAGCAGAGGAATCCCAGTGGTTGCTGACTGAAAACTGCCCCTGCAGCATTTTCATCCCATTGGGAAATGAGCAGGATGCAGGAAGGAGACCATCCTGCTCATTTTCCAATGGGACGAAGGAAGGCACCACAGTGCTTGCATGCATGCTCAAACTGAAAACTGCCTTCAAAGGCATGCTTTTCAATCAGCGAGCTCCAAGATTCCGCTGTGGAGGGGGAGCATGTGCATGCGCTTTTCCTCACGCCCATACTCCCTTTCCTGCTGGCCAGGTGAGCAGGATCATGGGACAGCAAGTGGGGACAGGGGATCCCCCACTCTGGGCGGGGGGTTGCAAACCTAGTGTGGAACTTTTTACAATTAAAGAGCCACAATTAAAGATGCCAACATTCAGATCAAGAGATCAACAAAGGGCCAGTATCAAGAAGTCCATCTGCATAAACTAGGGGTCCCCAACATGGTGCCTGTGGGTGCTGTAGCACTTGCTGACAGCTTTGCTGGCACCTACCAAGTTTTTGTACAATGTGGGTGGGGCTAGACTGGGCACTTGCCCAGTTCTGACTGGATACTGGAGACCTGTTTGTCTGGTTAGATTAAAATAATGTTTCAGCAGCAGCTGCCACCACAGACTTAGTTATACTCTCTTTCACTGCTCTTTCCCAGTGTATTCTTTAAAAATATCCCTTTTCTCCCTTGCCCTTTGGCTTCCCCTGAGTATGGGGTGCCACCTCCTGTAGCAGCCATTTTGTGGTTGGCTCTGCCTGCCATGCAGCCATTTTGTGATTGTACCCACTACCCACTGACAGCCAGTTTGGTGTACTGGTTAAGAGTGCAGAACTCTAATCTGGAGAACTGGGTTTGATTCCTCACTCCTTCACTTGAAGCCAGCTGGGTAACCTTGGGTCAGTCACAGCTCTCTGGAGCTCTCTCAGACCCACCCACCTCAAAGGGTGTTTTGTTGTTGGGATCATAATAGCATACTTTGTAAACCACTCTGAGTGGGTGTTAAGTCATCCTAAAGGGTGGTATATAAGTCGAATGTTGTTGTTGTTGTTACCCTGTGTAAGAATTCCAAAAGTGCCTACAGGTTCTAAAGGACTGCAGACTCCTGTCATAACTTTTGTTCTGGACTGAGTCAACAACCTAATACAGAAGAGATAAACTCAGAACATACAGAATAGATAGGCTTACCAGTTGCCCACTGATGGTGGGCAATCTCCCAGGGGTTTGCCTGGCTGCTCACCGATTACTGGCCATCAGCAGGAGATGGTAATCCCCCAGCAATTACCCACCACTGGCAGGCAACTGGGAAAACATACACTGGGCGATCTCCAGGGCCAGGTAAGTGGGTTTGAGGGGAGGGGGGCTAAGTGGGGTGGGGGGGTTCTGGCTCCCACGAACAACAAACAATGAACATGTCTGGGAACAGTCCATGTTCGTCCATGTTTGTTGTTTGTTGTTTGTGGATGGCACCGAATGATGAACAGGGTGTTCAGGTTTTTTTTTATGTTCGTGCTCATGTCTAGTGCAGACTTGATAGCATAAGACCCTGCTGAGATTCTGCCACATGCTCCACCCCCAAATCTCCAGGAATTTCCCGAGGAAGAGTTGGCATCCCTAAATCTGTGAGGCCAAGACTGGAATATGAAAGCTGGGTGGGCAACCTTGGGCAAGTCACTCTCAGCCTAACCTACCTCACAAGGTGGTTGTTGTGAGGAGAAAATGGAGGAAGGGGAGAACAATGATTCTCCATTTGGGATGGAAGGAGGGCAAAAATATAAATGCCCAGGTTCCTAACTCAGGGCCAAGCTACACATGACGAATGACACTTGAACGGCAAGTGGATTGAGTGGAGGGCAAGTGAACAGGGAGAAATACACTTGCCGTTCAAGTGTCATTCGTCATGTGTAGCTTGGCCCTCACTTTGCCCACAAACACAGCACTTTCCTCTGCAGATGTTTATTGCAAGCCAAGTAGATCCTGCCTTGACCTAGATGGCCCAAGCTACTCTGAGCTCATTAGAACCTGGAAGATAAGCAGGCTCAGCCCTTGTTAGTATTTAGACAAGAGACTGCTATGAAAGATCAGGGTCACTAACCTGAGGCAGGCAATCACAAACTACCTCTGTTCAGCACTTGCCTTGAAACCCCTACGGGTTTCCATGAGTCAACTGTGACTTGATGGCACTTCCCCCCCCCACACACACACACAAACAGAGCCAATGTTCACACTGCCGCATAGGCCTAGAGGTGAAAAATCACGAAGGTGCATGTTCTTCCAGTACAATTTTCCCTCAATGTAGAAAGCTCACCATGTCAGGAAGAAATATGCCTGCTTAGCCTTCTTCTTTACATGCTAGTTTTCTATGTGCAGGGCATTTCCTCAACAGGGGAACATTTTATCCTGCAAGCCATCCACTGCAATCTAACATGACACAGCACAGACACGACTTTACCGCCTTAGTGACAAGTAAGATGTAGTGCTTGCTATGATCTGTCACTGGAATGTAAACACCGATTAATATTTGCAATGTTGATTATTCTCCTGCACTGAGGATGTGTGGTAATTGTGTAGTGTCAGAGACTAACTGACTGACCACCCTTAAATGCCTGTTATTAATGATTTTTTTCACATTGTTGTCTGCGATAATCCTATGCCTCTCTAATTCTAGAGAGCAACCTTTTCAGCATGATGAATGGAAATTTATTGAAAAGGAGGGTGCCCGTTATCAACATTTCACGTCGACACAACGCTGTAAATGCTAACTGGCTCGACGGCGTGTCAAGCTCTCTGCGGAAATGTCAGAGTTGCAGCTTCTTCATGTTTAGACAGAATTGTCAATTCTTACCTACTGGAGCCACGTTGGCAAGATCTCAATTATAAAGCGTATGCTGTGGGTCACTCTCAGAAAAATGGTTGATCGTAGCGAGCTTGATTTTTTTTTTACATTGCAGCTATAAACATTTGAACTTAATGAAGTCTTATCCTCATGTTGCTTGGAAAGGTCTAAGATTGTTGAAGGTGGGCAATGAGAATAGGTAAGTTTTGATCTTTTGGAATGGCACAGACTATCTAGTAGACTGGGAGCGGGAGTGCCCTCAAGTCATAGTTGATTTATGGTGACCCCTGGTGGGGTTTTCATGGCAAGAGACTAACAAAGGTGGTTTGTCATTGCTTGCCTCTGCAACCCTGATCTTTGTTGGAGGTCTCCCATCCAATTACTAACCAAGGCTAACCTTCTTAGCTTCAGAGATCTGACGATATCAGGCACACCTGAACTATCCAGGTCACGGTATCTATTGGCGTATGGACCCTATGTTAAGGTGTTGGTGAATAAATCTCTAAATCATTTGGGGACCATAACTTATTTGAAGAATGACTTCTTTTATGAATTTTCATGTTCCATAAAAACTCCAGGGTAGTTTACTACATCATTTACTACAAAGATACTACAATCAATTTGGGCTTGAAACAGGATATTGTAGTAACCTTAGAACTTCATAGTGAACTTGGAATAGAGAGTTTCACAGTAGAATTCCACCCCAACAGAGAAAAGATTCCTGAGTTCCCCCTTGACCTTATATGGGGGTGTCATCAGGGCAAATTCCACCCCGATGATCTTTTGAACAAACCTCACTGAAATAGGGGCCGTTTCCACATGTCTCCCCCTCCCGAAAAATAATGCAACACTCACAGAACAACGCACCTTCATGGCACAATTTTTCATCATGACTTTGCTTTGTGGTGCGTTTTCTGAAGTCATCATGCCATGAAGCAAAGTCGTGTCGGGAAATCGCGCCATGAAGGCACATCATTCCGTAAGTTTTGCGCTATTTTTCAGGAGGGGGAGAAAACGTGTGGAAACAGCCAGGAACTGACCAAGTAATCGTACAGTAAGGTTTCAGCAAGGATTGTACATGAAGGCTGTAAGTTACCATTGTTCTTTGTCAGTCCTAATCATTCCAACCAGATCTTCAACTTTCCTTCAAACTTCCCCACTTTTATCTGCTAAAAAGAGGAAGGCTACATGATATAACCCATCTGTGTCAGCTCTCGGGAGCTATGCAGGGTCAGTACTTGGATGGAGGACCACCAAGGAAGACTCTGCAGAGGAAGGCAATGGCAAACCACCTCTGCTTCTCACATGCCTTGAAAGCCCCTTGCTGGGGTCGCCATAAATCGGTGGCGACTTGACAGCACGGACGTATTTTCTGGAACTCCAGATTTCACCTCGTCTGGTTCCTCAAGAGGATTTGCAAATAAAAATAAAATCCCATCCTCCTAACAACCCTTTTTTGTGTATTTGTATATCTCTTCCTTCCCCGTCACTTCTTTCTTCTAATCTGATCAGTCCCAGACTCACACATGGACTCCACCAGCCATTTCCAGGAAGCTGGAAAATGGTAACCTGCCATCCTTTGCCTGCCTGCCTGCCTGCCTAGCAGCTGAGAGGTGACACAGAGAGACACTTCTTTTCATCCCATTTCCTCTTGATGAGAGGAAGGGGATCCTCCTGCGAGTCATTACCTGAAATAATACCATATGGTAAAATGTAAACAACATCTGCATATCCGTGTAATAATTTCATCTGTTTAATTAGTTCCAGCAAAAAGGTTTACCCTCTGAGGCCTCCGCTGTCAGCTCCATGCTCATAGATCCATGGCCTGCTGTCGAGGCTGTCAGCCATCCATTGTTTACTCACACTTCCGTCTTGCTATTTAATGTAAGTGAGTCTTCTCAGGGGTGGCGGGGGACTGTCCCGAGTCATACAGATGTGCAGTGGGGGGGGGAGATGAAGACAGAGAATGGGAGACCTGAGGACAAACATGACAGATCAAGACAGCTTCAGGCTGAGGTTGCGTGGGAAGAAGGGAAGTGTTTTTTTCAGTGTTAACTGGGAGTAGAAAGAGAGGTTAGTTTGGTGCAGATGTTCATAGAATCATAGAAGGGATCTTTAGGGTCATCTAGTCCAACCCTCTGTGTGGAGGTGAAGGAAATTCACAGCTACTTTCTCTCCCACACACATCCCCAGTGACCCCTGCTCCATGCCCAGAAGATGGGAAAACATTGTCAGGATCTCTAGCCAAACTGACCTGAGGAAAATTGCTACCTGACCTCAGAGCGGCAATCGGCATTACCCTGGGCATGTAAGAAGGAGCCACGAGAACTAAGCACTGATGCAACTCTTCCAGCCCTCCCTCTCATGATCTGCCTAGGTTCACAGAATTAGCATTGCTGTCAGGTGGCCATCTAGCCTCTGCTTAAAATTCTGCAAAGAAGGAGAGCCCACCGCCTCCTGAGGAAGCCTGTTTCACTGAGGAACCTTTCTAATTGTCAGGAAGTTCTTCCTAATGTTTAGGTGAAAACTCTTGATTTAGTGTTCTTAAAGCACATACAATGCAGGTTTTCCTAATCATTGCGTGCCCCTAGTGCCATCTCCTCTAGCCGCCAGCTACCACCCGTCTCCATGTTATGTGTAAACTGCCTTGAGAACACATTGATGAAATAAATAAACCTTAATGACTAAGGCTATCGTACTTTGGTCACATTATGAGAAGACAAAATTCTCTGGAAAAGAATTTGACTGTGACACACTGTGACACTGAGAGATCTCTGTCTTTTGGTGCTACACCTCTGAAGACGCCAGCCACAGCTGCTGGCGAAACGTCAGGAACTACAATGCCAAGACCATGGCAATACAGCCCGGAAAACCTACAACAACCACAGTTATTATAGTTAACAATTCTAAAAGCATCCAATTTACACAGTTAAAATACAATTATAAATATCAACATAGCGGCACAGAATTCCACTGATCAAATTTAAAACAACTTCAGAGCACCTCTGCATTAAAGAGTTTTTAAAAATGGGGGTGTTGGTGGTGGGGAAGGCCTGATCCCTCATCAACCGTCCAGGGGGGCTCCACCTAGAACCGCCCATATGCCTGGTGGAACAGCTCCATCTTGCAGGCCCGGTGAAAAGATAACAAATCTTGCCAGGCCTTAGTCTCTTCAGACAGAGCGTTTCACCAGGTTGGGGCCGAAAAGGCCCTGGCCCTGGTCGATGCCAGGCGGGCCTCCCTGGGGCCAGGGACCTTTAACAGATTGTGTTTCACAAACCATGAACTTTCATGAACTTGCCCCTGTTTGTGCACTGGTTTGTGAAAACATCACTTCCAGGGGAGCAGAAGGTCTCTTTTGGGGCTGTAGAAAGCCCATCCCTCTATGGCCTAGGAAACTGATTGATCGATTGGTGCCAGGCTGTCTGCAGTGACAAACCGAAAAATGAACCAAATGAATGGGCCTAAAGTTCATGGCGTTTCGTCAGAAATGGGTTCTGATGAACTACCGGTTCGTGAACCACAAACTGGTCCAGTTCATGATGAACTTTGGTTCGTATTTCAGTTTGTGTCCATCTCTACTCAGAGCCCATCAATTTGCAAAGGTAAGGGTGATCTGCCACAAGCAATATAGCCACAGTCACCTTCTTATGCAAGCGTAACCTGGAAACTTTTAGAGAGGTAATGGATTATCACATGACCCACTATAACTTGTAGCTTTTTACAGGTGTCCCTTGATTTCCTTCTAGTTCCTTAACTTAGCAAGTGAACTGGTGTGGTGTAGTGGTTAGAGTATCAGACTAGGATCTGGGAAACTCAGATACAGTTTCCTGCTGTCCCACAGAAGTTCATCAGGTGATCTTGGGCCGTTCACAGTCTCAGCCTGACCTTCCTCACAGGGTTGTTGTGAAGATAAAAACAGAGGATAAGATTATCATGAGTCAGTTCCCATTGAGGGGAAAGGGAGGTTACAAATAAAAGAAGGAAAAATAGGCTGGGTCTCCATTCAACATCTCTCAAGACTCAAGGTATTATTAAAGAAAATTTAACTAGCAGCTGTTCCCATTAATATTACTGCTCATTCTAGCATGAATTTGTCATCCTGTGTGGACTTACTTGTCAGATTTTGACCCATACAGAGAGTATAACAGGGGTAAGAAGATGCAAGTATACTTTCTCAGAGCCCCATGTAAGGCCTGGTACCTGAAATGGTCCATTTATGAAATTCCAGAAATAAGAGAGTAAAAAATCCAGTAGCACCTTTAAGACAAACCAACTTTATTGAGGCATAAGCTTTCGAGAACCACAGCTCTCTTCGTCAGATGCATCTGATGAAGAGAGCTGTGGTTCTCGAAAGCTTATGCTTTCGAGAGTTGGTTCGTCTTAAAGGTGCTACGGGACTTTTTACTATTTTGCAACTACAGATTAACACGGCTAGCTCCTCTGGAGAAATAAAAGAGGGGGTTTTCGGTCTCCATCCTCAACTCATGAGCTTACTTTATGGGATGGACTCTAGTGAGGGAAATGTACAGCTTCTCTCATCAGCCTTCTCACACTATAAAAGCAACAGCCTTAAATCGAACACACATCAAGGTGCAGAACTCTGCAAAATTTCTGAAGTACCCTTTCCCACTCACCGTTCTGGGGAGGTCAGCTTTCCGTTGAATGGAAAACTCATCTCCCCTTTTTTTAAAAAAAAGATAGGCAATCAAATGGTTCTTTGCCATTTTCTTCTTCCATTAAATGGCCACATCTGCCGTGACTCCTATGCAGCCCTTAAATTGCCCCCTTTAAAAAAAAAAGTCAATTATACTTATAAAAGTCTATAATTGTTACAATCTTTGTGTGCTCAGATTCTCAAATTGTTTCTAATGGACATTAAAGGGGCAGGAAGGTTAATGGTGTAGCAATGAGGTAAAACCACTGGCCAAAGGAGGGTTAATTTATCAAAGTAACTTTGCATACCATCAGGAAAGTACAAGTGTTCTTCCTTAAACATCCTACGCCTGGCAACCAAGTTATTACCAGAATTTGACTGTAGGGATAAGTGCTGGGTATTTCAGAAGGGTTTTTTTAGAAGAAGAAGGGGGAAACAATATTCCAAAAAACAACGTTCTACCAAAGCTGACCTTAGTGACCGCTCTTGTTCATTTTTTTCTCCTGTAGATTATTACGATAAGGAAATCTCTGTGTCGCGACCCAGTGGCGTCTGGTTAATCCGATGGCATTCATCGCCACATTGTCTGTGATCAATAACTAATTATCAAAGTGGCATTCCTTTTCAAGAACTCCTAGTTTTAGGAAAAAAATGGCTTTTGGCTGAGCAAAGGTTTTTTTTCTTTTTAATGTTGCCACTATGACATGGTTGTGTCTTGTGAGTCAAAAATCCAGTGGGCCTTCCAATCAAATTACTATCCCGAGCTAACTGATATAAATTTGAACAGAAGAATGCCTGTTAGTTGTGCAGATTTTCATAATGACAGCTCTGTCAGTGAGGGAGAAAGGAGAAAAGCTCCTCACAAAACGGGCAAACATATCACAGTCAGAAAAGGAGATGATTAAGAAATAAACACAATTTTGTTTTAAAACAATTCAGGACTGTGGTTTCTGTTTCCTCTTTAGGATCAAGCAAAGAGGAAGTAAAACATGAGGGGTGCATCTGCATTGTGGAAACAAGAATATTCCAGTACGGTAACTGTGTTAATCTCGTGTGGCAAAACAAAATGAAGGCTGAGTGACACCTAAAGACTAACAATGTTTATTTCAATATAAGCTTTTGTGAGACACTCACAGCTCACTTCTTCAGATAAACATATGAAGCGAAAATTGTACTGGGAAATCTTACGGGCAAGGTGGGTGGCAGGGAAGGATAGGTAAGTAATAAGCAAAGCAGGTTCCTGAGAAACTGGGTTTCTTTATATCCCGTCGAATGACATTTTAATGTGCTGGTAAACCGTCCTCTCCTCAAATAGCAATCTGATTGTAAATTGAAAGCAGCACTCATGAACACTTGAAAAAAAAATGCTTTTTATTGGGCACTCAAAGGTGTTCTAAATATTTTTGCATGGATGTGTTTCTTCATTGCATTTTCTATGCCTTTCTACTGTTCCCCCAAACCTATTAACAATTAAAAAGACTTACAGAAGAGGTGTTTTTTCTGTCCTCTCAACCCTGCTAGTGTGAAGGGCGGGGGAGTTTATCTCTATAGAAATAGTATGCCCTATTTTGCTATGGCTAGGGTTGCCCACCTCCAGGTGGGGCCTTGAGATATTCCAGATCTGGGCTGCTTACACACACATTGGATAATGCACTTTCAATGCTCTTTAGTATCATTTGGAACTGGGTTTTCGTGTGTGAAACAAAATCCACTTCTAAAGGATAACTAAAGTGCATTGAAAATGCATTATTCAATGTTTGTGGAAACTGCCCTGTTCTCTAGGCTACAGAGACCTATTCCCCTGAAGAAAATAGCTGCTTTGGAAGGAGGATTTTATGGCTTATGCCTTGCAGAGGACCCTTCCTGACCCCAAACCCTGCCATTGGCAGGATCTACCCCCAGAGCTCCAGGAATTTCCCAACCCAGAATTGGCAACCCTATGCCTACCTGATTTCCAAAGTCAAATATATCCATTGGATATTCTAAATTGGAGCATTCTTGCCCTGCCACAAGGAAACAATAGTTTACTGCGTGAAGTTCTACGCATATGCCGAAATAACGAACACCGCCAAACAATGAGTGTTATCCGTTCTGCAAGTGTAGAAGAAGCTCATGGACTCTAAATATCACTGGTCTTTAAAGATGCACGATGATGACTACGGGGCATGCCTAACCCCAGCAAAGCAGTAAATACTGAAAATGTGCAAAGAGGTGCCACCGCAGATGTCACCCTAGGTACTGCTCCATTCTGAATTATGAACAAATCACAGATGCAACTTGATGAGAGAAAACAGGAGCTGCCAGAAAGGGCTTTTCAGATGTTATTTGTGTAGTACTACTAATTTTAGTTTTGTCTAGAGATTCACGAAAAACCTGCCTAGAGAACGTCCCTTTTCAAATCTAAACTTCTTTCCACAAAATTGCTCTCAGGTTTTATATGGTCAGGAACCTACAAATTTGACCTCAATATAAGGGGGTATATTTTACTATATGTTATGGGATTAGTATAGTATACCTACAGGGGATATGTATGTAATTTTGTTTTACTTAGTTAGCATATGTACTTATTATTACTTATGTAATCTTTATATTTTTAACTAAGATAAATAATATAGTTAGACTAGATAGTAGGCATAATATAGATATATATTACATTAGTATTATAGATTTTATGAATTTACATGATATACTTTTTAGATTAAGTTGGGTATGGAAAACTGCGGGGAGTCACCAGAAAAAAGGGGGGGGGAAGGATGGGGAAAATGCAATGGGGTGAATAATGATAATGATTTTTATGTTTATGTTTGTAAACCCATCCAATAAAAATTCTTTAAAAAAACAAACAAACAAATTTGACCTCAATATAACTTTAAACTGAATTCAAGGGCCCGTTTATAGAGATACCCTCCTGGGAAATTTGGCTTCTTTTATCAAACCATTTTGCCTCTCATTTTTCCTTTCTCAGCAAAACTGGGAGTTCATTTAAATCCCGTTCAGTTCAATGATGATGAGAACTGGAACATTCTGGTTTGGAACCAAAAGAGAGAAAGACCAAGGTTTGAACTTTGGGAGACCTAGCATCAAATTCTACGACTGCTATGGATTCCTTGTCAATTGTAATCTATTCGTGGCCTCAGTTTTTGAGTCCTAAAATTCTCATTCTGTCCTAAAAGCTCATTTGAAGTCCTAAAATTCTCTATCAAGGAATTGTAAGATGAAATCCAAAAGATTGCTGGGTCATTTGGGAATTAAATGCACATAAATTTGGTTGCACAAGAAAACTTTCACATCTGTTTGTGACACATTTTGAACCTTCAAGACCACGGATCCCCAATCTTATTGAGCCTGTGGACTGTGCTGGATTTTAAGAACAGGTAGGGGTGCTACCATAAAATGGTCATTCAAGTAAATCAACTACAAAGCAACATACCTTGCCACAAAATGACTGCCACAGTATCTGAGGCCCATTACAAAGTGTTAGAAGGTTCTAAGCCAAATTCCTTCCTGGGAGTCCCATTCCCCCAGTGGGAGATTCTCCACCCCCTATGCCCATTGTAGAGAATTTTTCAAAAAATCTGACAACATCATACACAGCATCACATCACTTCCAGAAGAAAAAAAAAACAGAAGTGATAAAGGGTCGTTCTAGGAATTGTTTTAAACTCTGTTGTAAAATCATAGAGTTTCTGGAGATTTCTAGAACTACTTCTGTCACTTCCTTTTTTAAATGGAAGTGATGTGATGCCACAGCCAGTGGTATCTCCTCCATATCCCTGCCCACAGACCTTTTGCTATTTGCTAGTTCCTCCAGCGATAGAAGTGACTGTTTCTGAATGGATGTTCCCTGAATATATTAAAGAGATACCTCCTGGACTATTCTGAAGCACTTCTTGTTCCTGTGAGGTAGAGGAAAACCAGGGTTAACTCTTTGTTCTAGGTAAGAAAGTCTTTGGGGAAGAAGGAAGCAGGTACCATGAAAACTCATCCGTGGGCACCGCATTGGGGCCACTGCTCTAATAATTTTGTAAAATTGTAAAAAATGCCAAATTTGAAATATTGCCGTTCTTAAAGTTATGTAAGCGGGCACAAATGCACAGCCATACAAAGCATCTCTTTACAAATAAATTTTCTTGATAATAATTTAGCAAAAATGGAATTGCACTACCCACCATCCACTTTTTCTGGCCTGTAAATGTTTTCATAGGTAGGGGTTCTTTGGGATTTGAAAAAATTAATTTATGGGTTCCTCCATGGGAAAAAGGTTGGGAAACACTGCTCTAAAGTAATACAAAAATGCCTAATTGAACAATTAAAATGTTCAGTAGTATCGTTTCTTGTATTAAATCTTTAAAAAAAAACATTAAAAAATCCGCCTTTGGAGGAGTTGCTTAGGATAGAAAGTTTATAGGACAAAGCGGCATTTCTGAGAGAGGGGAATGTAGCAATAACATACTGCCCAGAATATGTGCAGAGTCCCTTACACTGAAAAACTACAAGCAACCCAAACTTTGAGGAGAAGAAATTCCCAATCAGAAATGCCAACTCACACCAGAGTTTCAGCTCCAGTACCTCCCATTTGAGAAATGATCAGCAGCACCTATTCTAGTACCTACATTGTACTTGACAAAACATGTTTGTTTGTTTGTTTTGCTTCCTTTATACTCCTTTCTTCCCTAAGTGGGTACCATCTAAGGGCCAAGCTACACATGACGAATGACACTTGAACAGCAAGTGTATTTCTCCCTGTTCACTTGCCCTCCACTCAATCCACTTGCTGTTCAAGTGTCATTCGTCATGTGTAGCTTGGCCCTAAGAGAGTAAGATTTTGCTTCAAAGGGGATGAAGGGTACAATTTGAACCAGGTGATTGCAAAGGTATAATTTGAACCCACAACTCATTAGTTACTAGCTGAGCTTTTTTTTTTTTTTTTTTGGCCTTACTTAGTAAGTGGGGGCCCTTTGACACGATGTTACATAACTGGGTGCCCACCCCTCATCAAAAGCTAAACCATCTCAGCTTTGCCAAATTTCTTTCCTTTTTATGTATATTATTGATTGGAGACCTTTTCCTCCCCTTCTCCCCCATCTGAGAATGAGTGACAAGAACTTCTCTAAAGCGAAACAAGCGTATGCATTCTCAGCTTGATTCCCATTAAGCATCATAAGACCATTGCAATTTGACATTTATCTGGCAGCCTGCGACGTGAAAGACCAGCCGAGCCGGAATGAAGATGCCGCCTTGGTTCTCCACCGGGGCTGCTTTTACCAGGTCTGGGTCAGGTGCGGTGACAGCCAAGTGGAAGCAGAAAGTCTCACTCCACTGCCGGCTTGAACTACGTTTGACCCTCCAGGCTTCTAATGACTTCCTTGGAAATTGCAAGAACGCGCTTTTGCCCTTTATAGAATTAGAACGCCTTGCCATTCACATCTAATTTTTAAAGAAAAGTTTAATTAAAATACCCAATGTGAAATAAGCCTGCCTTGGAACAGAAGCAAGAATCAGGCTGCTGCTGGAAAAAAAATGTAACTTAAGAAATAATGATTCCTCCCTTTGCTGCTTTCCGAATCCAGCCCTTAAAATACCATGGTGCTTAATCTTTTTTTAAAAAGACGGTCAAGTCTTTTTTTTGGAACACTACTTTTTATTTATCCATTTATGTTATTGTTTTTAAAGCAATAATACTGAGTGTGATGTCATGGTTAAAGTGTTGGACTCGGGCCGAGGAGACCTGGGTTCAAATTCCCACTCTTCCATGGAAGCCTGCAGGGGGCCATCTACTTCAGCATCCTGTCTCACACAGTGGCCAACCAATTGCAAAGGAGGGCTAACAAACAAGGAACAGAGGCTGAGACCTTCTCCTGATTTTTCCTCTGGTAACAACAACAACAACAACACGCAATTTATATATTGCCCTTCAGGACAACTTAATGCCCGCTCAGAGCGGTTTACAAAGTGTGTTATTATTATCCTCACAACAATCACCCTGTGAGGTGGGTGGGGCTGAGAAAGCCCTGAGAGAGCTGTGACTGACCCATGGTCACCTAGCTGGCTTCAAGCGGAGGAGTGGGGAATCAAACCCGGCTCTCCAGATTAGAGTCCTGCTGCTCTTAACCACTACCCCAAACTGATATTCAGAGGATTGCTGCCTCTGTTTATGGAGGTTCCCTTTAGTTCTCTAGTAGTCATGCATGGACCTCTCCCCCATGGTCTCATACAAATGAAGCCCAGGAACACTGTCATAAACTTCCCAGCAGACTTTGACCACCAATTTGCCAAAAAGTTGTGCGCATAGTAATCAGCTTTTGTAACTGTTTTGCGTAACAGGTGGTGCTCGTGCTGTGCAAAAACCCCTTTCTGTGCCCACCCTTGCCTCTCTGGGTATGACTGAAAAGTTAAGCACCCACCGCCATCTTTTTAAGGTAAATATACAGGGCCTGTAGGACGGAGATGTTCCACCAGGCCTGTGGCTGAGACAGGCTTGGGCGAACTGCCTGACTGGCCTCCCCCTGCTGTGATCTGTGGTACACCTCTTATTAACATCATATATCATCTGCCTGCCCTACCCCATAACATCTGGAGTGAGGGGATGTATTTTGAACAGGGATAGCCATCTTGGGTAACTGGGTTTTAACTTGATAATGTGACTGTTTTTACTTCTTTGTATTGTATTTTAAATTGCTTTATTGTTTGGCGTAGTGGTTAAGAGTGCGGAACTCTAATCTGGAGAACTGGGTTTGATTCCTCACTCCTCCATTTGAAGCCAGCTGGGTGACCTTGGGTCAGTCACAGCTTCTAGCTCTCTCAGCCTCACCCACCTCACAGAGTGTTTTGTTGTGGGAATAATAATGGCATACTTTGTAAACCGCTCTGAGTGGGTATTAAGACATCCTGAAGGGCGGTATATAAATTGAATGTTGTTGTTATTGTCATTGTCATCATTGCCGTCATCATCGTTGTTGTCGTCATCATCGTCATCATCTTCATCTTCATCTTCATCTTCATCTTCATCTTCATCTTCATCTTCATCATTATTATATTGTTGTAACCAGCCCTGAGCCCACTTGTGGGGAGGATGGGTAAAAATCAAATAAATTAATTAAATTAAATCACATGTAATTTTTTTAAAAAAATATTTTGATGCAGAGAAAAAAGTTAAATACCAGTTACAACCCTGCTGGAAGACAGACTAAACTGTCTAACATTTGAAAGAAAGAAGAAAGATAAGTGATAGAGCTTCCTCAAACCAGCTCAGCTTTAGAACACCTTTCAATGTAGTACTACTGTCAGCTCTAGGACACTGGCAGCAACAGGAAGGTGGAGACAAAAGACCCCAAAGACTGGGAATATTGGGATTCCTGGCACTCGCTTAAACACGTGTAATTCGTAATGTCTGTTTCGGCTCTAAGGGACCAAAATACCTAGACCAGGGGTCCCCAACCTTTTTGAGGCTCCAGTCCCCTTTTGAATTCTGTCAGAGAGTGGTGGGCAGAACCACAAAATGGCTGCCATAGGAAGCGGCGCCAACCATAAACAGTCAGAGAGTAACTCCAACACTAACTCTTCAACATCTCAGGCAGAAACTCTGCTTAACAGGATGCTTTCTAAAATGAACATCTTGTTTAAAAATGTTTTCTTTCATACACACAGCTTGCTTTCAATCATGCAGTGAAGACTCTCGTGCTGTGGTGGCAGCTGCTGTTGCAGCAATGTTTTAAAAGATCTGCACAGCCAGTCAGATCTCCAGCGGCCGCCCTTTCTCTAGAAAGAGAATTATGCTTCGGCAGGTGCCGCTAGCAATGGTGATGGTACTTAGACTGGATGGGCTTAGACTGGAGTAATTTTGTTTAGGATTGGCCTCAATCTCAGGTCCTTCCTTAGGGGACAGAGAGCGGAACTACAAGTGACAAAAAGCACAGATTGGACACTTGTCAGCTTCCCTCAAGTTTTGATGGGAAATGTAGGCATCCTAGTCTTGCAGCTTGGGTCTCTGACTGCTGTCCAATGGACTTTTCAACTGTCACTTGTCCAACATTCCGCCAAGCTGCCTTGGCGGAGGGTGGAAGCAGGGGATGTCCTGCCCCCACTGGGGGACCTGGGATCCCTAGATGCCATAGAGTTCACCCTCCAAAACTGCCACTTCATCCATGGGAATTGTCAGTCTATGGATGACAGGCCATGGCAGATAGACCCCTGTACTCTCACTGCAAAAAATCCACAATCTTGGTTGAAAGGCTTTACTCAGGAATCAGTTCAAATCCACAGATATGTCCATAGGATTGCTCAGAAGAAAAGCAAGCTAATAAGCCGTTGACAGGAATACCTAAAAGTGTGAAACCCATTCTTCTTATAGAGCACAATTACTTGTCCCCCCTCCCAGCAGTAAAACAACTTTTGGTGCGAAGCAGTCTGAGTACTCCTTGCATAGTTTACATATCAAGTCGAGACACTAGGAAGGCATAAGACTAAAGTTGAAACACAGTGATTCATGAGAATGGACAGCTTACAAGGTCAGAAGCTCTGAGAGCTTCAAAGCGGTTAGATAAGGCGCCTGCAGCTTCAGTAGGCCTGTAAAAGCAAGGCAATTTATGGTATTGGCAATATGACATCAAGGTTCAGCATCAAATAATGGTTCACAGTAACAGCAATGGCTCATTGTAACAGCTCAGCTTAAAATAATGGCATGGTGCAGACGTGACAGGAATTGGTCTCTTTACTCAGTTATAATTTGGTGAGAACTCCAAGTCCCACCTAGAGGCTGATAACCCCTGTACAAAGTATCATCTTTGTTTGCATGTGGTGGCCATTTCATTTCCATGCATAATCAGAGGCATAATCAGAGGCCTACTCAGAGGAGGGGCTGTGGCTCAGCGGTAGAGCCTCTGCTTTGCATGCAGAAGGTCTCAGGTTCAATCCTTGGCATCTCTAGTTAAAAGGATAGAATGGTACATGATGTGAAAGGCCTCCACCTTGGGATAATCACTGCCATTCTGAGCAGACAAGCATGCCTTTGATGGACCTATGGTCTGGCTCAGTCTAGGGGAGCTTCATGCGTGGTCAGCAAGTTCCTTGAGCTGCAGCTTGCTCTGATTTGCTCGCCTGTTCATTGCATGCGGTCAGATGTTACAGATCAGAGGAGGAACGCACCCTCTTGCTCCGGTGTCAAGCCATTCCATAAAGAGACATATCTGACTGTTAAAGAGTTAAAGGCGGGCGGAATGAATCAAGGGTGGGCGGGGGGAGGACCAGGGACCAGGCCATCCTTAATGTCTCTTCATTGCTATAATGATATCAGTTGCAACAAGTCCAATGGCTGACCTCATTACAAGGGTTTAATTGCATTGTTACACTGCTTCCCTTCTTCTCTCTGGCCTCTTTCTCTTTATGACAGCTTTAGAAAAGAAATGCAGCTGGAGGTCAAAGGAAATTAATTACTGCTTTCTTAATCTGGGCTCATCTACATTTGGAAAAACTTGGAGGCCTTTCAACTTTTAAGGGTATTTGTGTCTTCATTTTTTATTATTTTTTTTTTTTGTGTTGAGACCCAAAGTTATTAACGAGGATGGCTTTTCACTAGGAAATGTAACCTTGTATGTGCATGGAAAAGAAAGATGAGTTTGTCTCGGTGTAAAAAAAGAGAGAGAGAAAGGAGGGAGGAGAAAAGAGCAAACTCAAGGAATCCAATTTGAAAAGATTTAGGAAGAGATCCACTATAATGGGGGCAAGACTCTGGATTCCTTGCAAGCTCTGTGCTTTCAGAGCGGACCCAAACTTTCTTGATCCCCTTGGCAAACGATGACATTGGTGTCCTCATTCAATGGGGAGAAAACTGAGAAGTCTAGAATGAACATGTTATGTACATGACATAATAATAATAACATTCTATTTATATACCCCCCTTCAAGACAACTTAATGGCAACTCGAAGCAGTTTAAAAAGTGTGTCATCCCCCAAGCAATCACCCTCTGAGGTGGGTAGGTCTGAGAGTACTCTGGGAGAGCTGTGACTGACCCAAGGCCACCCAGCTGGCTTCAAGTGGAGGAATGAAGAACCAAAACTGGCTCTCCAGATTAGAGTCCTGCCGCTCCTAATCACTACACCAAACTTACAAAGTAAAAATAAACATAGATAAGCTCTTCAGAAAACGGATCCATGTTCCATCATAGCAGCTACAGAAGACCGGAGTCAACGGTTATGGAGATTCTAGAAGCCAGTTAACGCCAAGCATCACCAAGCCAATAGAGGAGGTTTCACTTATCTTTGGGGTGCCCTTTCTTCTGGAGCCCTAGGCTATCGCCTATGTTTGCCTAGCTATCAGGTTGTTCCAAATACTCTATAGGGAGATAGGAAATGCTAGCCATGTGTATGGCTGAAATACTCAGAACTCCTTATAATTGAAATCACTACAGTCATCATCTGCTAAAATCTTGCACACAGGCAGAAACACCTGCAAAATCACAGAAGCACAGAGCTGGAGGAAGCTCAAGAATTCATCTTGCAACTTCACTGTGGGCCAAGCTACACATGATGAATGACACTTGAACGGCAAGTGGATTGAGTGGAGGGCAAGTGAACAGGGAGAAATACACTTGCTGTTCAAGTGTCATTCGTCATGTGTAGCTTGGCCCTGAGACAGAGGCCTTGCAACGGTTGACTCTAGAGGCAAATGTTACTCCGTAGAGAATTAATCGATCCATTTATTAATACGGTCAAGGACCAACACAACACATCCCAAACAGTACCGTCAAACTGAACACAAAGTTCAGACATAAAACTAAGTCAGAATTTAAAAAAGAATTCCTACGAAAGAAATAAAACTATTAAAAATCAATAATAGTTCATAATATCTCCTTGCGGATTTTACACACAGCTGCAAGAAATATGGCACAAGGAGCAGTAATCGGTGGATTGGCACCTTAAAGAAGCTTCCTTGTAAGTTCCAGGCCAGAACAATCCAGAAACCTACCTGTTATTATTATTGTTGCTGCTGCTGCTATTGTTATTGTTATTTTTTACATTTTTAACTTGCCCTTCCCACAAGCGGGCTCAGGGCGAGGTACAGCAGTTATAAAAAAATGTAATACAAATATTAAAACAATTCATAAAACAACAGTTCAGCATAAAATCAAGAACAGATACTAACTGTCCCAAGATAGGGTCAATTCCAGATTCCTGCCCATCAACATACAGGGGGAGGGAAGCAGATAGATAATGTACGGCAAACCATATGTAGGTCAGCAAACGAATGGGCACTACATAGCCCCGTGCTGTACCCATATGTTGGGCAGCCAGCCGGTGGACACTGTATCACCCCACACTTAGTGGGAGGCTGGTGGGAGGCTCAGTGAGGCTCTCATGCTGGCCTCAACCATACGCCCGGTGGAACATCTCCATCTTACAGGCCCACCAAAATGATAGAAGGTCCTGACGGGCCCGGGTGTCCTCAGACAGAGAGTTCCACCAGGTTGGGGCCAGGACCGAAAAGGCCCTGGCCCTGATTGAGGCCAACCGAGCCTTCCTGGGGCCAGGGACCACCAGCAGATGTTTTCCAGCTGATTGGAGCATTCTCTGGGGCACATACGAGGAGAGGCAGTCCCAGTACCAAGGAAAGCGAAAATGAACTTTGTATGAATATCCTGGTAGAATCAACAAAAGAAGAAAACAAGCTTATTTGTTTCCACCTTACCATCTCCAGAAGGGCAGTACTCAGTTCAGAACCAAATACGGCTCTTTTAAAAAGAAATGAAATATTTAAGTTAATGAGAAGGGGCCCTGATCTGGATGTCTCCATATACCCCAGTCTCATTAGAAGCAAAGCAGGGTTGCCTGTGGTTAGTACTTGGATGGGAGACCACCATAGAAGTCCAAGGTAAATGTACGGAGGCAGGCAATGACAAGCCACATCGTTCATCTCTTCCTAGACAACCATATGGGGCATAAGTTGGCTGCAATTTGACCACACTTTATGCATCCGTACTGGAGGGTTGCCCTGACCTGGATAGCCCGAGTAAGCATGATCTCATCAGATCTCAGAAGCTAAGCAGGGTCGGCCTTGGTTAGTAATTGGATGGGAGACCTTCAACGAAGACCAAAGTTGCAGAGGCAGGCAATGGTAAACCACCTCTGTTAGTCTCTTGCCGTGAAAACTACACCAGGGGTCGCCATGAGGACAGGATTTCATTTGTCTTGACCTGGATAGCCCTGGTGAGCCTGCTCTCATCAGATCTCAGGGCCAAGCTACAAGTGACAAATGACACTTGAACGGCAAGTGGATCAAGTGGAGAGCAAGTGGAGGGCAAGTGAACAGGGAGGAATACCCTTGCCATTCAAGTGTCATTTGTCACTTGTAGTTTGGCCCTCAGAAGCTAAGCAGGGTCAGCCTTGGTTAGTAATTGGATGGGAGACCTCCAACGAAGACCAGGGTTGCAGAGGCAGGCAATGGCAAACCACCTCTGATAGTCTCTTGACATGAAAACCCCGCCAGGGGTTGCCATAAGTCAGTTGTGACTTGAGGGCACCACACACACACACTGGAGGGTTAGGTGGGATGCTAGAATCACCAATACAAGGAAGGAATGGCAGACAAACTTTTTCATGGGTCTAAACGGCTTCCTTGAGATGGATTGCAGAGAGGGATGTGATAGAACTGCCAGGAATTCAAGTGCAAAGCATGTGCAGATGTACGGCAGTGCATTAAAAGAACCATGCAAAGTGTACCTGAGTATATTTATGACTTACCACCAGGCCTTATGTGTGCCACTTCCTAATAAAGAACTTGGAGCAACAGTTTGGGCTGAAGAATCTTTATAGATTATTTATCAACATGTCAGTTATATTAGCATTCTTAAATTAGCTGTATATTTTCAGTTACGCAAATGGACTTTCTAATACTGGCCCTTTGTTGATATCTTGCTCTGAATTTTGATGTAATTTGGCAGGCAACCCTAATACATGGCTGGCAACCCTAATAATTGCACATTACTTCCTAGTCCTTTTGAGTCAATGGTTGTAATCCATCACCTGTACAGCAGACATCTTGCAATGATGCAAAAAAGATGGACCTGGGATGGCATCAATGACAAAATGAAGTGCTAATGATATGTAACAAAATGCTATTACATGATAGAAGATCCTTTTCGATGTATTAGTGGTTTGCTATTTTTTTTCTCCTCCAATTTCATCTGAAAATGATGGGGGAGATAAAATAAAATAAACCTGTTCACCAATTGGAAGCCTGCCCAAGTCAAACACTTTGGTTGGGCCATGGAGTTCTTCTGCATACCTGAGCTATAATTTACTGTAAAATTAATGCTTTAACATGAAACACCATTGTCAAATGAATGCAACTCTTAACCCAAGGAAGGGGTGGCAGAGGGAAGAGACTCAACTCTTTTTGTATGTGTGTTTAGTAACTCATTGAGATTTTAACCTTTTCAGAAGTGAGATTTGCAAAGCTGATTCATTTGGAAAGATTTTTTTAATACTGACAGTGCTGAATTGAATTAAACACAAGAAGGTGACGTGGCCATTATTTGCTTTATAATAAATGATGAGAGATACCTTGAATAACTGGGACGGTTGCGGAGAAATAGCTTTTCTTTACTGTCCTCGCCATTGCTTCATGGGTCTTCCAATGGGCTCTGTAGCAGTTTCAGCGTGAGTTTTCTGCTGGCATATTTCTTCCAGCCCTCTTTAGGTCACCCAGCTCTGTGATAAACCATCGGGGCAAGTTTCTGTTGTATTTTTTAAAAAATCTAATAAAAAACACCCTGCCCATACCATATCTTCTGGGTTGGGCCATGAAACTGAATTTGGACACCAAGAGGAATGTATCTCAGAGGGCATTTGGAGGTCTCTGTGCTCTTTTGCCTAACATGTTCAGTTTCCTCTTTCATGGCTGAGACAGATGCTAGTTGCCTCAAATGACCTACCCTGTGGTAGAGTTACCAACTAATAAAGTGGCCCTTGCCGCTGTCCTTAAAGTGGTCCTTATAATAAATGAATGAAATTGTCCATTCCTTGCAGTGGAAAATGCATAATTTTGCATACAGTACCATCTTCAGTCAAGGTTTTTTATTCCTCCCCATTTCTGTATTATTTAGCAAATCTTGATAAAGGGAGGAGGCTTAAACTGCTAACCAATTAATACTGCCAATGTTTGCCAGTTGCTCAAAGAGTTTTGCCGACGAATACAACAGCTCAGCAAATTAGGAAAGTGTTACTGAAGATAGCAATAGCGAATCAGATTATCAGTTTGTCATGTATTGTCTGGTTTTAATAGCAGCGCCTCTCCGAGGCTTTCATGATTTGCTGTTCTAGCTCTGAGACCTTTCCACTAGAAGATAAAAGAGCCTGAATTTATCTATATATTTTTATCCTACCCCTTTTCTGAGGATCTCAGAGCAGTGTATACTAGTTTCCTTCCATTACAGTTTAATACAACAACTCTGAGCCAAACTAAATGAGATGTCAGACACATGTTCTTCACATGTTGGGTCCCACAAGGTTCCCTGGGTAGTGTAGTCTTACAAAGAACAGCTGCTTGATGTGATTCTCCACCAGGGGAAGAGCAATGGAAAGGATTCAGTGTCTCTCTTGCAAAAACCTTGGCTTGGGTTTTCCTCTGGGAGCTTGGGTGGGTGGGACATAACAGGAGGCAGGAAATCCTGGAACTCTCTCACCAGAGAAATCTGCCTGTCCCCTTCTTTTGCCATCTTCTTATGACCTACGTTTTAATTATTTTTGTTTTTATATATGTATTTTAACTTGGTTTTAATTGCTTGAATGATGTGTTTTTGTTTGGTTTTAATGGTTTTTAAGATGTGTTTTTATTCTTTGTGTTTTTAATCTGTTAGCCACATTGGTGGCCCAGATAAGGGAAGAAAAGTGGGGTATGCATTTTGTAAAAAAAAAAAAATTAATAAAACATAACCTTAAACAAACTGAGACTTTATTCCTATATAATATTTGTATTCCTCCTAGGAGATCAAGGAACTCACTTTGTCCTGGTCCAAGACCAACATACACTACCATTGGACTATTGATGGGATTTAATTCCTGTACTTAGTGTCTGTGTGTGATAAAATAAAATACTGAGTTCAAAACAAACTGCTAGAGTGAGGAAGGCTAGAAATCTGATAGAAAAGGAGGGCTCAAATTCTTTATAGGACATAGGATGAGGTAGTAGAGTTGTAAGATTTTTGTAAACATTTTTTAACATTTTTTAATTAAAATTTAAAAATTCCATAAAACAGAACACACCAGTAACAATTCCACACACCAGTAACAATTCCACAGCTATATACAACAAAAGAGGGGGGAGGGACAAGTAGATAAATTAAATTGTATGATGACAGAACTGACCAGATAACTGTGGATGGATGATCAGATAGCAGAATTTTATGTCACAGTTACCTTGCAAATAAACATTCAGGGAACAGATGTACTAGATCTTTTCTCGCTAATGTGCTATTTCTTTTTCTTGCAGACAGTTTGTTCTAACCCACATACAAAGGAATATTTTAAAATAATACCTCCCTTGTATACAGCTTACCACCTCAGGATCCTACCATTCCATGGCTACCTAAAAGTATTACACAACTCCAGATGTCCCAAAGTATCTGTTGCTTCCTCCTGTGCTTTCACAGGCCAGGAGCTTCCTTTGGACATGGGCTACTGTGATACCAGTCTTGGAGGAGACAACAAACAAGCTGGGTCTAAGCAAGCTCCAGAGATGCTTAAATGCATGCTGGGTCAGATTACATCCTGTACAACCTGGTGAACAGGGAGCCGATTTTTCAATGAACTGTTTATCTATTCGTTGACCATGCGGTGGCCTTTCAGAAAGTTGCTTCCCCATGTTCCTTCCTAACAGTAAAGTACAATGCAATCAGTTTTTTGCATGTGCACACAGCCCAATTAAGTCCTCCCATGTACATTTTTCTGCAGGTCTGTCCGGTCAGCAGTTGCTTTAAAAGACAGAGAAATCAGTCATAAATCATATAATTCCACCATAAGAAATCCGACTGCTCAGCATTTATCTAAGTACTCTTCAGCAATGTTCATGGCTGCCAATCAGATTGGATCTGCCACATTTCCAGGCATACACACTCTTGAAAGAAAGTGATGCTATGGTCGCCAACGCTCGGTTAGGAAATTCCTGGAGATTTTGGGGTGGAGCCTGGGAAAGGTGGGGTTTGGGGAGGGGAGGACCCTCAGTGGGGTATATAGCCATAGAGTCAGCCCTCCAAGCAGCCAGGGGGACTGGACTGAGCTCTGTAATCTGAAGATGAGTTTTAATTCTGGGAGAACTCCAGGCCCCACATGGCAAACATGTTTGTCAGGCATTCAAGTCATTTGGTGCCAAATCAAACAGTCCTATTGATAGGTTCAGATCGGATCATTAAAGTCGGCATTCAACTACCAGATATTTTTGGCACAAAATGTGCAGCAGTCCTACTGTAGAGATGCTTCCATTGGAGCCACCAGGGACTCCATTGGCAAGAGCAAAGGTCTGGGAGGTGATGATGGGGACAGGCTACATCTGTCACCACTTCTGTGCCACCACCAGCTAAGATTCAGGACCGGGTCAACACCCCTTGTGAGTTGTGCCTCCCCTCCCAAGCAGCCACCACAGTTGCATAGCATAGGACTAGCCCTGACCATTGCATTCTTCTGCCTGCCTAGACCAAGAAAGACATGGGCCTTGTACATCTTTTAGCCTATTTGACTGGTTCCGTTTTGCTCAAAACAAAAACGGAGCCATCTCTCCAAGGGGCTGTCTCTCTAGGACACTGCAGAAATAAACACTGCACTGCCCCCAACAGGTAGCAAACAGAACAGGCAAGAGAAATACCTTTCTTTTTGATATTGCCGCCGGGTATTTGACAAAGCTCAGCCTTTGTCCAGGCTTCTGCAACCCATCTTCATTATGTAGCAAAGTAAGCCCCCAACTTTGAAGACATGCCTGATTCCCTCTCTGTTGTGGAAGGAGGAGTGGGGGGAGTCCAAGGAAGAATAAAAGAAGGACTTATCCACATATCCGTGTAAAACCTCACAGTCTGAGCTGGAGAGGGCATTAGCCTTATTCAGGAGAAGTGCAGCACTTCTTAAGGTTTTAGAAACGTATATATAAAAAAAATTGGATCTTCAAATGGTCATTTCTTCCTTCTCTCTGCTCTGCCATCATAACATTCAGCCAAGCTTCTTGCAAGCTAAATAACTCTTGGAAAATAAGTGGAAATTTTCTGCAAATCAGTCCCTTTTGTGCATGGCTGCAGGAGCACGTTGAAATGTTTGGACACTAATACCCATTCATTTTCTTGGCTCCATAAATAAAAGCCGCCAGCTATGTGGCGGCCGTGAAATGGTATTCTTCAGGGCCCAGCGGGAAACCCCATCCTTATTACCACTGCAGGGGGCAGGACAAGCCCGAAATAGCACGACAACTAAATCAAGACATTTTCAATGTCTAACAAAATGACTGTGGTTTAGAACGAAGCAAAAGGTTGGGGAGGGGGAGAGGGGAAAAAATTGGAAGGCTTTTCTACTTGGTGTAATACCTTTGTTAAAAGAGTTCAGATGTGAAAATAAGGTTTTGCGGACCAAAAAAGAAATGCAAACGCAGCTTTCTGGACATAATTTGCTTTTCGAAAAAAGAGCGAGCACTCTGGGGCAACTATAAACAAAGGGTTGTCGTCCAGTAGAAAGGTGATAAGGGGAAGACATCTGATGCAGAGAATTGTGCTCCATATATTTATGAAGTTCAGTGACCTCTCATTACCAGTTCTAGGAGGCAACATCAAGGGAAGGTCTCTATGCCCTGTTTGTTGGTACTTCAGAGCAACTGGTGGGCCATTCTATGAGCCAAACTACACGATATGAATGACACATGAATGACATGTGAACGGACTTACACGTGTCTCGCTGTTGCTTTCCCGTACACTCACCAGTGTGGCCAGACTATGCTTGATCCCGTGTCCGTGCTGGCACGGGTTTCTTCTGCACTCCTCCAAGATGCAAGAATGGTATCTCATCATGCACCACCAGTTTGCGCATGCTTAAACTGTCCCCTGTAACCGTCCCCTGTCCCCTGTTGCCTTTCTCTGCAGGAAGAGGGAAGCTGAAGCAAAATAGAATCACCACTCTGCAACAGCAACTCGATGATATGGTCCGCGGACACTCTCCAACGTAAACTGCTTTTTTGCTGACAAATGCACACGAGTTCATCAGGGGTAAAAGAGGAGACAACAGGAGACAACTCTTGTAATTCGTCTCGTCTCGTCTGGCTCTATGAGACAGAATGTTGGACTAGTTGGACCACTGGCGCGACCCAGCGGGGGACACTGATGTTCTAAAGTCCACTGTGAGGGAAAGTGGTTTGAAAATGAGAATGAGAGCTTGCAGAAGAAGCCATAAAAGGAACTAAAGAGAACTGAAGTATTTTCCAATTGCTGAGCCAAGGACTCGACAAAAAGCATGGGATGGAAAACCACCAATGAACATTTTCCATATTAAGTATTTCAAGTCAGAAGGGGAATGGGAGCAGAATATGGGTTGTCGCCATGCAAACTGTTGGATCTCAACTGGAAGGAAGCATGTGAATATCTTAAGCCAGACTACTGGCACATCACCGGTGACTCTAGCTGGTCTGGCACTAGTTCAGATCTCACATGGAGAACTCAAAATATTATTTTTAAAGTGGAAATGGCACGGACTGAATCGGGGGGCTTCAGCACGCATGACATGTGCACTGCTATTAAATTACAGCCCTTCCATGCCGTCCATATAAAGCAGCCTCATGAGTTGGAACATTAGCCCATTACCAGTCACACTGGGATCTAGGAGTGGAACTTCAGATACATACTTTTTAAAAAAAGCTATCAGTATGGCTGCGATCCTGGGTTTGGTGGGATTCATTCTCCTCCACAACATTTCTCCATTGCAAATACCCCACATTACTTCAAGCTCCAGAAGCAGAATAGGACCAGGAACTCATGTTACATTTAACATTTTTTTTTTTAAATTCCAATATTTAAAGTCATTCGGGGCATTTTTTCTCAGGGAAGTAGCAGAGGTGAACAAGTTAGTTCCTCTCTTTCAGTAACGTGGCCCCTAAACTCATGGTTCTACCCATGGCCACTTTTTAGAGCCTGATATCACATTTGGAGTTGCAGCCAGAGATCTCCAAGCGAATGAATAATCCAAGCACAAGTCCTCAAAGAACTGCAAAGTTCAAGACTACGGTAGTGGCATTCCTGGATCTTGTTGCTTTCTCTTCTTCATAGCCCCTTCTCCTACACATTGACTGATATGGGAAGAGGAGGGTCCGGACCCAGAAAAGTGTTAAATTAGGGCTGAAGCATGGAAGAAAATCATTATAAACTTAAAAAAAAAATTAAAATGGAAATATTTTTTTTTTTTTAATTTCATAACTACAAGACACTACACCAGACTATCACAAGGAACGGGGAGAGGGAAGGGACAAAGGGGGGTGGAAAAAGAAAAAGGGGGGGGGAATGAACTACAAACACTAAACACTACACTTCAATGTTTCCCTTCATACTGTCATAATACAAAAATAGCTCCATAGAGTAATGATGGAGTGGTTAATCATACAGAGAATAAACATTTCAAATTCTGATTAAACTTTCCTCCCCCTTCTAGGTCCCGGACGCAATTCTCTCTGTGCAACTGCTGTTGCGATGCTCTCCTCCTCCTCCCCCCCCTCCGGCTCCTCCTTTTCTTCGTTCTTGGTGCAGCAGAGTTCTGGGTTTTTATTCTCAAAATCCTTTAGTTGATCTTCTGATAATATCTTATAGGCCTGATCTTTATATCTGAACCATATTCCTTCCGGGAATAACCATTTGTACTTTATTTCATAGTCCCTCAGAAGAGCTGCAAACTTTTTATATTTAAAACGCTGTTTCCGGACTAAAAATGGAACGTCCTTCAAAATCTTGACTTTCAAACCCATAAAGTCCAAATCCGCATTATATGAGTTATATAGGATGGTGTCCCGAATCTTTTTAGATGAAAAGTCAATAATGATCTCACGAGGCAACTGTCGCTTTGTTGCATATTTTGAAGAAGCCCGACGGACCTCCAAAATGGCGCTTTTAACCTCTTCTTTAGTCGTCCTCGCGGGTGTCGCCAGTAGTTCCGAGACCAAATCCCACAGATCCTCATTTTCCTCCTCCTTCACGTTTTGGAGACGCAAAATTGTCTGCGTTCGTTCCACCTGTAGCCCGATCAGCTGGTTCTCCACCAACTTCAGCTCCTTTTTTGTAGCCTTCACAAGTGACGCACTTTCCAGAGCAGACTTTTCTGCCCCCCCCCCGCTGCTGCCTTAATGGTTTTCACCTCGCTTTCAATTAAGCCCACCCTTTGATCAGTTTCGTTCAGCTTGTCAACAAAGGGTTTTATGGCTTCCACCACCGCCCTGCGCACCAACTCTTCGAGCGACTCCCCCTTCAAAGTAGCCGAGATTGACTTACCGAGAGCGGGACTTTGCTTCTTTGCTGCCATTTGGGGGGGGGGCGCCAACAAAATTCTGGAACTCAACGAAGGGGAAGAGCGAGTCTTCTTCAGATCAACCTCTCCTTCACAAACGCTTGTAAAACAGAAGGGATTCGCTTGTTTTCAGGCTTCCGCCTGTTTCTTTTACTTGCCGTTTCTCGTTGCCCGGCGGCACTCGAGGCGCCGCGCACATCTGCCGGCCTCCATAGGGACAAACGGGCAATTCCCCCCCCGCATTGATTTCGGGGAGTTCTTCCCGCCGCGTCCCGGACCCTGGCTCCCTCCCTGGGAGTCCTGGGGGCTAATCCTTGCGGATCAGCCGCCCGGTCAGGGTGCCCGGTCGTTTCCTCCCAGACCAGCCGAGAGGAGCGTCCGGCATGGCTGAGAAAACGAAACCGAATCCAAAAAAAATGGAAATATTTTGAATGGGGCTTTTAATGGAATCTATTATAAATACCACAGAGGAGCAAAAAGACAAATAAGCGAATTCTAGATCAAATCAAGCCTGAATTCTCCCTAGAAGCTAAAACGATGGATCTGAGGATAGTGTACTTTGGTCACATCACGAGAAGTTGTACCCCCAGCTGCATTGTTGGGATAATAATAATACTGACTTCGTTTACTGCTCTGAGTGGGGCACTGATCTGTCAAGAACCGCATATAAGCACTGTTGTTGTTGATGTTGTTGTTGTTAGACAACAATGGTAGGATTGGCAGAAAGCAATAGGGAAAGAGGAAAACCCCAAATGAGATGTTTTGACTCGATAAAGGAAATAGGTATCAGAGGATCCGAGTTAAACTAGTTCAATCATTCCTTCCAGACCTGACTCAAAGGGTTACTGTATAAGACCAGTTGTCATCAATGTGGGAACTACTTTGTGGGGCCCCACAAGGCACAATCCTACACCCAACACTTTTCAATCTCTATGTGCATGCCATTAAATCAAATCACTAGTAATTCTGGAGTTTGGCTGACATCAATATGCTGAGGACACCCATCACTTAGCCTTATGCTTGTGCCCTGGATCCTTATCGAAATCTCCTAGGGATGTGAGAGAGGTCATAAGTTGCTGTTGGTCTGCTGCGGTAACATGGCTAAGAGTGAACAAATTGAAACTAAATCCTGACAAGACAGAGGTAATGCTGGTTGGGAAGGTGGAAGTCTTGAAAGACATTGTGCTTCCTACTTTCGATGGAATTCAGCTGATACTCGCAGACTTGGATAAGAGCCTAGATGTTCTACTGGGTCCAGCATGACGGCTGGAGAAGCAAGTTAATGCAACTGCCTCAAATGTTTTTCTTTCTTTCTTTTACCAACTCTCTTTAGCCTGGAAGATGTCTCCCTACTTTCATAGAATCATAGAATCATAGAGTTGGAAGGGGCCATACAGACCATCTAGTCCAACCCCCTGCCCAGTGCAGGATCAGCCTAAAGCAGCTCTGACAAGTATTCATCCAGCCTCTTCATGAAAACTGCCAGTGAAGGGGAGCTCACCACCTCCCTAGGCAGCTGATTCCACTTTTGAACTACTCTAACCGTGAAAAAGTTTTTCCTAATATCCAGCCAGTACCTTTGTGCATGTAGTTTTAGCCCATTGCTTCGCGTCCTACCCTCTGCTGCCAACTGGAACAGCTCTTTGCCCTCCTCCAAATGACAGCCTTTCAAATATTTAAAGAGAGCAATCATGTCCCCCCTCAACCTCCTCTTCTCCAAACTAAACATTCCCAAGTTCCTCAGCCTTTCCTCGTAGGGCTCAGTCTCCAGGCCCCTGATCATTCTTGTTGCTCTCCTCTGCACCCTCTCGATTTTGTCCACACCCTTTTTGAAGTGAGGCCTCCAGAACTGCACACAATACTCCAGGTGTGGCCTGACTGATCTGGCTGACTGGACCACTTGGATCTACAGCATGATAACATTGTGATTAAATATTTGTAATGTTCTCTAGATAGAGTTTCTCTCAAAGTCAGCTTTGAGACTCCAGTTGGTACAGAATGCCACAGCTCAATTATTATCAGGAGCAGAGGTGGGCATGAACCATGTGGTTCATGGTTCATTGAGTTTCATGAACCACGAACTACAAACTTTCACGAACTTACCCCAGTTCACGAATTGGTTCGTTCGGTTCATGAAAACATCACTTCCAGGGCAGCAGAAGGTCTGCAGAAAGCCCTCTCCCACTGCCTAGGAAACTGATTGATCGGTGTCAGGCTGTCTGCATTGATGAACCAAAAAATGAACCAAACAAACTGGCCTAAAGTTTGTGGTGGTTCATCAGAAACGGGCTCTGACAAACCGCCGGTTCGCGAACCATGAACTGCCCCGGTTTGTGATGAACTTTGGTTCATATTTTGGTTTGTGCCCACCTCTAATCAGGAGCTAGGTGGAACATACATATCATTCCCATTCTGCAGGCACTCCATTGGCTGCTGATCAGCTACCGAGGTCAATTCAAGGTATTAGCTGTCACATACAAAGCCCTTTATGGTCTTGGTCTTTCTTATCTGCAGGACCTCATTTCCCCCTGTGATCTGCCATGGCAGCTTTGCTCATCTGCAGTCCCACCCTGCAAATGGGCAAAATAAACAGCTGCCTGTACATGTACCTTTTCTAGTCCCTGCGCTCTATGGAATGGCCTGCCTGTCAAGGTCCGGAAAGTTCCCACTCTCCTGGCATTCTGCAAAGTTTGCAAAACTGAATGATTCAGGAGGTTATTTTGCACAGGTAATAGGACTGTACTGAAACAAAAAGTTTCAAAAAGATGCTTTGGTAAAGTGATTGGGGCTGTTGATTATACTACTATGTAGAATACATAGCAGATGTTGCTGTAAGTAGGACCTTACTATGTAATTTATGCATTGTTTAACATGTTATGTTAATGCTTATGCTTCGTTTCAGCTCAGCTTCAGATTTTTGCTTGGGTTCAGATTTTGCAATCCAGATCTTATTGTATTTATTGGATGTTCCATCTTGTTAATTCTATTGATTTACAGTATGTAATCCACCTTGCATTTCATTGAGGGAAGATGACAGACAGACAGATTAGAAGGGAGGGACGGGGACGGGGACGGGGACGGGGATGGGGATGGGGATGGGGACGGGGACGGGGACGGAGATGGATGGATGGACAGACGGATAGATGGACAGACGGACAGATAGATTGCTTCCATCCATGTATGGGTGTGGATGCAGCGCATGTATGGAAAATTCACGTGTTTCCCAATTCATGCAAATCGAGTGCATTGGCAGACTCCCCTGTTCATGTAATATATGCGGAGGGCTGTGGATTGTGTGCAATTTGTAGAACAGCCTGATGTAGTCATAGAATATGACTAAGCTTTTTCTTTTTATGTCTAAGATTTAACAAGAGCAATAAACATTAGCTTATCTGCTAATAATAAAAGAGAGAGAGAGAGACAGAACCCTCAATGATTCCATGTTGGCACACGGCTATGTTAACGGCATGTGGTGTCAACTGGAGCTAATTAATATTTTTATAGGTGTCTCCTCTCTGCTGTCATTTAAACAGAAACGGTTCCAGGGTGCTTACATCAAAGCCCACAGGCAATTCAAAGCTGCTGCTTGCTCCTTAACTCTGACTGATAACAAGCAGGCCATTTTTTTATAAGATTGTAAAAGCTAAATGTAGAAGTGGCTCATGCAGAGACACACTATTCCAACCCCCCCCCCTCCCATGCAGCCTCACAGTTCACAGCTAATGTTTAGAGGTTTGTCTGTAGCAGCAAGGTAGCCAGAGAGAAAGGCGGGATGGGTGGCGGGGGAGAGAGCAGACAGATAAACTGGAAAACTGCTCTGCTTAGAACCAGACAAAGCACACTGTGACCCAGACACGCTATGCTTTTTCATTCCTTTTTCTTTCAAAGTCTTTAAAAAAGGGGGCTCTCTCAAGCATTAGCTCATAGTGCAGATAAGAATTTTCCCCCTTACCGAAGACCAGAGCTAAATTTAAAAAAGAGAGCCAGCTAGAGAGAAAGGGGGAGTGAGGGAGGGAAGAGAGATAAAATAGCCCAAGTAGTGCTAATATGTGTTTTGAAGCATATGGAGCGGCCTAGTGCTGTGCCACAGCCTAGGGCTATATTTACAGGTGGTCCGGAATCTCCTTTTTGAAAGGTTAACCTATAAAGAGCACGCAAGGCGATCTCTCTGAATATGGGCAAACACCCAGGGAGTGCTTCGACAATACGAAAATAATGACATAAACCTGACCGTGCTTAAGTACATAACATGCCAAAAAAGGTTCACGGGTGTGTGGCCCGGAACAATGCTGGGGGTGGGGGAGGAGAAAAGGAAAAGAAAAGAGCTGAGGTTGGAGGCCCCGGTCTGTTAATAGCCAGGCCGTGAGATCAAGAGAAGGTATGATATGGGTTGTCGTTTCAATTGGGGACCAGGTTAATCTCTCAATTTGTGGAAAAGAGTTGCCGGGGTGCCGTGGAGTGGGGAACTAAAAAAAAAAAAAAGCGTCTGTATTTAGAGAAGAGCATACATCACAGAATAATGAAATGCTTGGATCAGTCAGCAAGAACTTTATTATGCAGGGCACGATCCGCAAGAAGTGTGTGATTTTTGAAGAGAGAAAAATCCAGCAATTAATTTAAGCCTTGCTCGAACATATCTGTTAAAGGGATGAACATTTATAACTTTATCTGTTCTGTTCAAATATTCAGCATTTTTTTGTGTTCTGTGTAATGTTCCATCATCCATGTTTATTTTCATGCACTCATTTCACAAGTCTGTGCATGCAGCTAATCAGTTTTTAATAGGGAAAAACATCCAATGTAATTGTGCCAGATAAACACCTACATAGATTCTTGAGACTGTATAGTTCGTTCAGGCTTCTGCATTATATCATTGAGGGGATACTGAAGTCCTACTTCCTGACCACTAGAAGACTCATTTGGTTTTGGAGATTACCCCAGACTCTTTAAAACCTACCTTTGTAGCTGTAAGAGCCCAACCTGCTTTTCAAAAATAAATGCAACCGGAAACTCTCCAAATGTAGGATTCTCAACTGATACCACATTCTGTTTGCTTACCCAGTACAGCTGGACTTCATATTTAAGACATATGAATGAGGGAAGTTAAAAATAGGATTGTGCAATGTCTGAAGAAGCAACCACAATAAGTGGGATGTGAGGCATCTATGATAAAGGACCTTTGGTATTCTGTTGCTCTTTTGGCCCAAATAAATGTGCTGAATATGGACTGTGCAGCTGTTGATGGAACCTGAAATAAGGCACAAACAAGACTTTTGATAACAGGGTTTAAAAAGTGAGTTAGAGAGAAAAGAATAAAAACATGATGGAAGAACAGGGGGAAAGACTCTCTCTCTTTTTTTACCAGGATTTCCCTAAGATTTTGATTTTATTTTTCCCCCTTCGCAAGAAACCAGAGGTTCTGTCCCAAGGCAGCTGTGTCTAACAGCGTCTGTTCAATTGTCTGTCCACCTCAGCTGGTATTTAATTGGTCAGCAATAGGAGGAAAGCCTCCGTTGAGGCCCATGAATATTGACTGTTTATGTTGAAATGTCACCGTGAAAGGAAAAGTCCAGCACCAAAGCGACGGAACTCAGTGTGAGGGTTTCAGACACAAAGGCGGCACCAGCCGAGCGTCCACATTGAAAAGCAAATGCAGCTGAAATTCAAAGGGAAGAGAAAATGGAGGGTGCCTATAAGTGTGGGAATTTTTGAGCTCGCAGCTGATGGGAGGAGAAGTCATTATTCTACCTGCTTAGACCCAAATGTAATTGTTTGTTTTGGCTGAGCCAGCATGAAAGCTGCAGCTTGCTCGGGATTCTCTGAGAGGCGGCATCCCAAGGACGGTTTTGTAAATGGCCTGAAGATAACAAAAACGAGATGGGTTGAAGAGCCGTGGCCTGTCAAGGCAGGAAAGACTGAACGTGCTACCTTGCTTGGAGCAGTGTCGGCGCCTCAGCCAGTGGGCAGCTGAAACCGATTCGGGTGCTCATCTTAAGTCACAAAGGAGCATCACTTTTGCAAGGGTTCAACCTAGTTCAAGCAGCTCTGCTCTTGCAAAGAGCTCCGTAATGAGTTGGTGAAACATCTCTGAAGAATGAAGCGCTCTTGCAATACTTGTGGAATTAAGACTCACACGGCATAGTGTTTAGGTTATATTGAGGACGGCACAAGACATGTCCTTGAGATTCAATTAAGGACTGTAATATTTAATGAGAGGGAAAGTGGCCTGGTACAGCCCAATCTTATTAGAAGCTAAGCAGGGGTGGTATGTGGATGGGAAGTCATACCAAGGAAGACTCTGCAGAGGACGGCAATGGCAAAACACCTCTGCTCCTCACTTGCCTTAGAACTAAAACACAAGAGACGAATTACACGAGGACGCTCAGGTGAAGGGAAATGCAATGTTAGTTGGGAAGCCGAGTTCTAAAAGATAGATTGGAAGGCTTTTGCGATTTCTCCTCTCTACAGAGCCACCGGAGATGCTCCTCAGAGGGTTTGTATATTTCTTCTTTGCCTCCCTGAAGGGGAGGTGAAACTGACAGAGCCTTTGGCAGGCAAAGATGAAATAAACAAACCCTCTAAGGAGCAATTTTCTTTGCCAACTCTGTAGAGAGGTGAAATTGACAAAGCCTTCTGATCTGTCTTTTAGAACTTGGCTTCCTAGCTAACATTGCCTTTCCCTTCACTTGTGCATTTTGGTATAATTGGTCTCTTGGATGCCCCCTGTTGGGGTTGCCATACATCAGTTGCAACTTGATGGCCCATACATGTTTGTCCTGACCTGGATAGCCCAGGCAAACCTGATCTCATCAAGTCTCAGAAGAAGCTCAGCAGTGTCAGCCTTGGTTAATAATTGGATGGGAGACCTCCAACGAAGACCAGGGTTGCTTTGCAGAGGCAGGGCAATGGCAAACCACCTCTGTTAGTCTCTTGCACACCCCTTGAGGGCACATTCCACCATCACCACTTAATATGCAATTTTCCATGTAGAATATGCAAAATAATAAATTTAGCAGACCTTGTCTCAGGGAGGGGAAAATAGCCTTTCCATGAAGCTCAGAACTAGTCCATACGGTCCTTGGGTAACTTCATTGTACCTCCTTTCCTGAGATCAGTAATATAACAGCTCCTGGGTCTTAGTTAGAAAATTCTCAATATAAAGCACCAATTAAAACAAATACCCCAGAATTGCCATAGTGGGCTCATGGTTATCAGTCAGAAAATGACTGTGGAGATAGGTTGGTCTTAACCTGGTGGTCAAAGGACCTGAAGTTTGGAATGAATCGAAAGGGGACGAGGAGGCGGTATCAAAGATGAGGCACCACACAGAGAAGGCCCTGTCTTCAGTAACTACCCTTGTCATCCCTAAAGATGGGGGACACACAGAGAAGGCCCTGTCTTCAGTAACCACCCTTGTCATCTCTAAAGATGGGGGACACACAGAGACAGGTGTGTGATACCTGCATGGAAGGGTTTGGGTGGCTAATACAACTTCATGGTGCCCAATTCTGGGGGAAAGATTTCCGGAGGGGGGACTTGCTTTAAAACTAATATAGGTGGTTGCACTTGCAATTTTTGTGCAATGGGCAAACTTTCATTCCACCTTCCATCACCCATGAGCAAAGGAAGAAAAATGGGGAGGGGCGGACAGATGGACATCATTTTTGTGAAATTACCTAGAAGTGACCCCACAGCATCCACAATGCTGTGTTCCAGTATTAAATGCAAGACTAGTTTTTTCTCCCCAGGAATGTCATCAAAGAACAGGGTTTGCTCTTATATTTGCATACAAGTTACAATTTAATATTTTTTGTGTGTGTGCGTATAATATTTTTAAGGTGGTTGTCTTCCTTTCGAGTAAATACAGTAATTTCCACTAATCTCTATGGTCTTTATCATAGAAATGGGGGTAATTCCTAGACTGTCATGGGAGGGGGCTGTGGTGTCACTTCAGGGTGTTCAGTGTCTGCAAGGCTCCCCCCTCCCCAAGCTTCATCTCCCCAAAATTTCAGGTATTGACAGGGGCAAGGCTTGCAATTCTAGTCCCTTTTCAAACCAGCAAAATAAAGAATGTTTGTAAGCAATTCTTTTCTGTGACAAAGGTTTTTTCTTTTGTTTTTTAGTTTCTTCCTTCGTCTCTGTCAAATATGTTCCAAAATTCAGCAAAGCACCTGTATGTAGGATTCCTTGTTGGTAATTCCTGCGAAAGTGTTGTGTGTGTGTATGTTTAAACCTGGACCCATTGATGTATTTGTTTACACGGAGCACCAAACATTTCTGAAAATAGTCGGCTATTTTAAATGGCAGTATCTTGCCAGGAATTGGAGAGTAAACAAAAGAGTTTCTGAATGATATAAACTCAGAGACACATCTGCACACTTCATAGATGCATGCCCTTCTCTTTCTAGGGATAGCACTTTCCAACAAAGGGTGGATCGGGTCATATCAGGCTTCTGGCAGCTATGACACCCTCTCGTTCCCAAAGGAATAAGGACAACCAATAAATACAGATCAGACTGAACTTTCAAGCTGCAAAGGCAAGTCAGAACATCTTGATATTTTTATTTATGGCTATATTCCTGGGCCTCTAAGTGCTTCAGGGAACCAATGACTGGCCTGAAATAAGATGACTTCTTGTCTCCTCCTGGTCTTTCCACTGTTCTAGAAATAAAAATTAAAAACCAAAGACTGACAAGTCTTCCTGGTTGACATGTTTGGGCTCCATAAGTAGATTTCTGATATGTTGATGTTTAGTTATGGTGCTTAGGTCTTCCTTATATTTGTTTGTAGTTTTGTCCAAGTTCAGCATGGTTAGAAAAATGCCTGCATAGTGCTCAAAAGTCTTCTAAATTACACTGCAAATGTTGTATGTATGCTCGTTCATGATAGCCAAATGTTCTTAATTGCTTTGCATGTTCTCACATTGCAACCAGGAACTATGGTAAAATCTGAGCATATACCATCATCCTGAAATGTTTCTTTCCTGCACAGATGCAGAAGTGCTACATATGATCAAAATATAGCCAGTTTTCAATGGCACATGACCTGCCCTTGATGACCTATGCATAAGCAGTCGAAGCAAACTAGTCAATGTTGAGCATGCACTAGCGGTCACTCCTGCCTGCTGGGTTGAATGCCAATGCACAAATCATTCAAAAAAACACCCTGTTTGAAATTGTGGACAAATTGTGGTGCAAGAAAATGGGCATTGCGAGCATGGAAGGTTCAATTATTGAGATGTACATTGCAAAAATTAAGTGTCATAACTCAGTTAAAAGGCCTGTCTTGGTCTTTTTGCCCCTGCTGGGTCTACTTGCAATCCTAGGGAAGGATTGATGGGGAAATTGTGCATAGGGGAACTACCTCCTTTGGACCAGTGTCACGCAAATGCAATCCAACCATCGCCCTCCCTTCTGAGAATGCTTTTTGGCATCATGAAACAAGGATCTCTGATGTGGCCTTCAATTGGATCTGAACTAAAAAAAAAGAAAAGAAAACATGCATGCTCCATGTATGACACATCCAGACACATTTAATCTATAGGGGTTCTTGGGGTGTAATGGTTTGGCTATCACACCTGTACCAAGAAGCTCGCTGGAAGACGCTTGTCACACCTGTACCAAGAAGCTCGCTGGAAGAACATGGGCCAGTCACAAACGCGCATGAAGCTGCCTCGTACTGAATCAGACCACTGGTCCAACAAGGTCAGTATTGTCTACTCTGACTGGCAGCTGCTCTCCAGGGTCTCAGGCAGAGGTATTTCACATCACCTTAATGCATTACTCTACCTTATACTGAATCAGACCATCCGTCCATCTGGGTCAGTCTTGTCTACTCTGACTGGCAGCTGCTCTTCAGGGTCTCAGGCAGAGGTCTCTCGTATCACCTTAACACATGGACCTTCCTTATACTGAATCAGACCATCCATCCTTTGAGGTCAGTATTGTCTACTCTGACTGGCAGCTGGTCTCCGGGGTCTCAGGCAGAGGTCTTCTGCATCACTTATGTCCTGGTCCTTTTAACTGGAGACACTGAGGATTGAAACTGGGACCTTCTACATGCAAAACAGAGACTCTGACTAAGCCACAGCCCCTCCCAATATCTAGTTTTTGTGAGGATACTACCCGTAGCTTCTTGGAGAAAGGATGAGATTTCAAAAAGTGGTAGAATAGATGTGTGATCTGACATAGCACATATAGAAAATTCTAATAGCAATGCTTCATTTTGAAGAAGGGAAGCCTGACTTTTTACATAAAATCTGCCCCAAGAAACGAAAGTAGGCTTTGAATGACATATTCAGTGTTGACTTTCACTGCGATGGCTACTTGAAATTTTCGTTTTCAAAACAATATTCATGTTTAATTTTAATGAGTGGATTTCAGGAATAAATCCTGGAAAGGGAGGAGGGAGAAATTGTGTCCTCTTTCTGCAGGGATCCTTCCAAAAGCACCGCCATTTAGATGTATGCCATCTTACTTTGTTTTGACCGAAACATTTATATCAATAAAAGATAAAACCTTTCATCACGTTGCTGTGTATGCTTGACCTTTCCCCTCTGACATCAACCCGTCTGCATCTAACAAGGGTTGTCCACATGAAGAATGGTATTTCTTCATTAACAAGATCGGTTTCACCTTTAAACCACTCACTTTCTCGCTCCCTCCCTCTGTCCTGTACGCCCCACTTCTTTGCATTAAGCTCGATTGAGACATCATGGGTCATAATGACATTTCAGGAATACTCAGAGGCGGGGAGCAAAAAAAAAAGAAGAAGAAGAAGAAAGAGAGAGAGAGAGAGAGAGGAAATCATTACATTGTTGGTTCACCTGCAAAGAAGATGTCATTAGACGAGGAAGCAAAATGAACCCCTGTCAACTCGTTAGGACCCCCAAAAGGTAATTCTGCCATCCAATATGGACTGAGTTGGGGGGAATGATACATAATCCTATTATTACTGACACCAACTAACTTGCTGGTGTCAAAGGTTCTCTCTTCCAGAAAAGTTCAGGTGTTGCTAAATTCATTAATGTGTCAGCTTGCAGAGATGTGATGTCACGTCTGTTGTCGGTGGGGTGCAAATGGGAGTCTTCTTGCTCCTGTCAACATGCTTTCATCTTAATTCCTTTGACACGGGCACTGTAATGTCTGTCTGCAAGAAGGAGGAGCGGAGGGCGAGGGCAAAGTGCCCCAAGATTTACCTTATTTCACATGGTGATTAGGGCTGCAAGGTTTCCATTGGCAGATTAATCAACTCATGCTTCAGTTGATTCATCAATGGAGGGAATGAAGCAATGAAAGCTGTGCTGGAATACGCCCCCCCCCCCATATTTTTATTGTTCCATCGTTTCATTTTGTCTTTAATTTTACTCTTTCCTGCATTCCAAGCAAACCTGAAAGAATTTCTAAAATTGATTCTGGAATGTGTGCAGTCAGCCAGAGGTTTCATTTCCTTTACCTTGTTTGTATCTTTACCAATGGGCATGTGTGCATTGAGAAACACTGCAATAAAAAAAAAGCAATCTCAATGAATTGTAGTCCATGGGCATCCAGCTCACAGAAGCAGATCTTTCCCTGCCTCCTCCCACTAGCTCCCTGTGACCAGTACATAAACATTGCTGGGGACCATGTGTACCTCATAGTCAGGGGCAGCGCCAGGATTTCTGGTGCCTGTGGCTGTCCCTACGTGTGCATGCACATAGTGTGCGCACGCACCCCCGGACTGCATGATGACATCACTGTGTGATGACATCATCATGCAGCAAGCCAGCCCCATTGGCCGGTGGGTGGCTGGGACAGCGCGCGGAGGCTGCCCGCACTCCCAGTTGGGTGCAGCAGGTGGCTGGGGAGGTTCTGCATACCGCCCCAGATGCCTGCCATGCCTGGCCCGTGGCTGCTGTGCTCGGTCGGGGGGGTGAGTTGGTGGGAGCAGCAGCAGCGGCAGTGGTGTGGGGCTTGCCGGCTGCAGCAGCTGCGGGCCAGGTATGCCAACTCCGTGGCATGCATCTCCACCCCTGGCACCCCCTTCGGTGCCTTAGTGCCCGCGGTGCCCGCCTCACCACCTCAATGGTGGCACCGGCCCTGCTCATAGTCAAAAAGCCATGTGGTTTGGGGCTGCATTGAAGAGGGGGATCAGGCAAGGTAACTTCTCCTGAAAATGGAACGTTCACAAGGTGACACACAATGAAATTGTATATATGTCTGCATCAAGATTCTTCTTGTGCAGTGTTTTAGTGAGATCCACAATTTCAAATCTGTGCATTGGTAAAACACCACACAAAAAGAATCGTAATGCAGTTGTAAGAAAGTATGACTTCACAAGAGGAGTTGTTGATTTGTAGAACATGCTTCCCCAACAAGTGGCCACTGTCCTAAATGGGTTTAGAAAGGTATTTGGACAATATATGGAGGACAGATTCATCAGTTGCCATTCACATGTGGAATAATCAGCAGGGAGGGCCAGAGGCCACTGCTTGTGGGCTTCCCTGTGGCAACTGACTGGCCACCCATTTTTAAAATTGTCTGTAAATTGTGTGATTTTACCTGATGTTATTTGTGAGCGCATATCAAAGTAATCATACACAGTATGGATTTCACATATCGTTGAATTTTGAATGGTACAAAGAATTGCTAATAAAAGAAATAGGGGATTCTTGAGGTGCACTTATGCACACCAGTAATACCAGATGCACAAAATTAACTGAAGACTCAGAGAGGAGGCAAAGTACCTGTGCACAGCCCCTCTCTTCAGAATTTGGAAATATTTTGGCAGGTTTCCTAATGCATTGGTTCCACTTTGGAAACAGGACCAGTTAATTCCACACTCAGAAATCCAGGAGAAATTTGGATTGGATGAATTTTGGAAGCAGCCTTTATCTTAACTGGCAAGGGATCATATCAACCAATCAACATACTCATTTATTTCACGAGGCCAAGCAAATTCTGGGGTATTATGCTAATCTGTATGAAGATGTCTTCAGTGGCTGTCCCAGAGTACAGCTGCACAGCATGGTACAGCATGAAGCTAAGATGGTGAGTGCCTGAATGGGAGGCTGAGAGCTAAGATACAAGAGACAAATTACACGAGGAGGAGCACGTGAAAGGAGTCGCAATGTTAGCCGGGCAGCTGAGTTTTAAAAGAGATCGGAAGGCTTTGTCAATTTCCCCTTTCTACAGAGCCAGGGAGATGGCTGCTCAGAGGGTTTGTTTATTTCTTCTTTGCCTCTTAAAAAGGGAAGTGAAACTGACAAAGCCTTTGGGAAGCAACAGAGGAAATTAACAAACCCTCTGAGCAGCCATCTCCCGGGCTCTCTAGAGAAGGGAAATTAACAAAGCTGATCTCTTTTAAAACTCAGCTTCCCGGCTAACATTGTGACTCCCTTCACATGCTCTTCCGCGTGTAATTTGTCTCTTGTAGCTTGGCTCTGAGATCGCCACTTCCCTACACTGGCTCTCTGCAATCAAATCTCAGAGATCTTTATGTGGAAATGTGGTAGCAATAGATTCTAGATGTGTGTGTGTGATGCCCTCAAGTCATAGCTGACTTATGGTGAGCCCTGATGAGGTTTTCATGGCAAGAGACTATCAGAGGTGGTTTGCCATTGCTTGCCTTCAACCTGGTCTGCGTTGGAGGTCTCTCATCCAGTTACTAACTAAGGCTGACCTTGCTTAGCTTCTGAGATCTGATGAGATCAGGCTCACATGGGCTATCCAGGTCAGGGCTTGACTTATGGTGACCCCTGGTGGAATGTTCATGGCAAGAGACTAACAGAAGTGGTTTGTGATTGCCTGCCTCCACAACCCTGATCTTTGTTGGAGGTCTCCCATCCAATTACTAACTAAGGCTGACCCTGCTTAGCTTCTGAAATCCAATGAGATCAGGTTCACCTGGGCTATCCAGAGAGTCTAGATAAGCAAAACAAATCAGTACTTTACTCAATGAGTAACTAAGCAGTGGAATTGGGGGCCAGTGTAGGTCATGCTGGCCATGAGCATAATTGGCTTGAGAAGGGCCTTTAACAGACCCATGGATGACAGGTCCACCAATGATGAGTAAGGGGTATCTCCACATCCAGAGTAAGTGAATGCCACTCCTTGGAGTCAACATCATAGAGGAAGGCCTTGGCTTCTGTGCTCTGTTTGTTGGCCATTCAGGGAAACTGGTTGGCTACTGTGTGAGAAAGGATACTGGCCTAGATGGACCACTGGTCGAATGCAGCATATGAGGGGAAAGGGCTGTAGCCTCAATCACAAAACTTGCCTGAGGACAACTTTTGAAGGTGTGGGAATTACAGCCCAAGTGGATCAAAATGTATGCTCTTCCCAAAGTAGCAAAACTCACCAATTCTATAAACGAAATATAGCTTGCAAAGAATTCCTTTTTGATCATATAAAATGTGTCCTGCTTTGGTCAACTTGCATATCTACCGGGAGGCATTCTTCTGATACCTGCCAGGACCCCCTGCACTGGTGGAGACCCTCCTGAATCGCAGCTCTGCCTCCTACCCTGCCCGCATCATTATCAGCTGCTTGAATACTTTGGATCTCCAGACCTGCATTACCATTGCATGCCAGTTCCTGATATTAATCAGCATTTGAACTGCTTAATATTTCCAGATTTGAACTTGGCATGCTCGAATTGATGATTGGAGACTTTCACAATTGCCTTTATTTTGCATGTTTATTGTGCCAGGGGTTGATTGATAGCGGATAATGAAGGAAGCACCTGGAAAATGATAAGGAACTGACTAATTTCTTCTCAGGTCAGCCACTTCACATTTGTATAAATGAGGGAACTTTTAAAGGAGGCCATGAAGCCATCTGCCGAGCAAGGAAAATGAGCTGTAATCATCACATTGCATACACAACTTCGGTAAAGTGCCATAAGGTGGGGGGGGGGAGTATTAAGCCAGGTACTTGGAGAAGCTGGAGGAAGATTGGACTCATCCTGCCAGGTTCTCAGCAGGATGGGAGACCAGCCCTTCTCTCCCTCCTGTCTCCTGCTGGGGGGAACGCCATAACAACAGGAACAGAAGAAGGATGGTGACACAAGTTTGGACTGGTTGGCATTGTTTCTTTCCAAGCCCACCCATATGAGAGGCACTTGGAACACACAAACAGAGACCAATTCTTACTTCTTTTTTTAAAAACCTCAATACTAATAAAAATATGCATATATTCCCTCCATTATCGCTCCGCACATGTCCATTTGAATGCCTTGTTTTCCCAGCAGTAAACATAGAAATGGGGCTCAAGGAAGGCCTGGGCATCAGCTTACAAGATTTAGTATGGAACAAACCCAGCTGGCCATTTAAATTGTGGATAATCCCATGGAAGGCTTAGACAAGACCTATCAAGATGGGTGCCATTTTTTTTTAGTGCTAAAGAAACAGGAAACATACACACACAAAAGGAACTCTGCGCCAGCAAACACTATCGCCCTCTAGTGACAAAGCCACAGAAATTTCTGTTTCTCTCTTCCTCTCTCTTTTCTCCATATAGATCTTTTTTGTACCCAAGCTCAAAATGAAAAGTCTGGATCAGCCTCTACAGGGAGCTGTAACAGACCCCACTTAGAGTGGCTTGAGGCTACGGTTGTGTTTTCAGTGGTTATGCCATTGTTCCAGTGAAGTTTCCAGCAGTAAAGGCTTGATGGACGCAGGGCAGATATGTAGTCTGGGATCCTTTACTGGTTGGAACTTCCCAGGATGAGTCCACTGCATGTTATGGTGCACATAACCTTTGTCATAAGAACATAAGAGAAGCCATGTTGGATCAGGCTAATGGCCCATCCAGTCCAACACTCAGTGGCCAAAAAACCAGGTGTCATCAGGAGGTCTGCCAGTGGGGAAGGGACACTAGAAGCCCTCCCACTGATTGCGCCCCAAACACCAAGTATACAGAGCATCACTGCCCTAGACAGAGAGTTCCATCTATACCTTGTGGCTAATAGCCACTGATGGACCTCTGCTCCATATGTTTATCCAATCCCCTCTTGAAGCTCTCTGTGCTTGAAGCTGCTGCCACCACCTCCTGTGGCAGTATATTCCATGTGTTAGTCACTCTTTGGGTGAAGAAGTACTTCCTTTTATCCGTTCTAACCCGACTGCTCAGCAATTTCATTGAGTGCCCACGAGTTCTTGTCCTTCCATTTCAGGACAAGGTCACTGTATACAATGAACCAGTGTGGTGGAGCTGTTCAGATATTTCAGTTCAGTGGTGAACTGGATAACATGCTGGAAAATCCATGATTAGATTTTCACAGGGTTTAAAAAAAAAGTGGAAATCACAGCTGTTTTAGAGGCAGGGCTTAATTTGGATCAGTTCCTTTCATTTTCCAGGAACAATTCATAGCGCTAATACTGAGCTTTAAAGTCCTCCATGGTTTGGGACCAACATATCTGGAGTACTACCTACTCCCATATGATCATACCAAACCACTATGGATAACTTCCAAGGCTCAGCTTCTAAGATTAGGCTGGCGGAAACCCAGGAGGGGGCTTTCTTGGCACCAAAACACCAAAATTTTCCCCCCTGGGAGACTCATCTCTCCCCTTCTGTTACCAACTTCCACCAGCAGGTGAAGACTCTTTTGTTTGGCATTCCCTCCATGATACCTCCACCCTGCCCAGTGTTTTACTTGTTTTTATGGTTTTGTATGCATATTAGCTATGTTTTCTAATTATTTTAATGGTAAATTTTTGCTGTTTTTAATGGATTTTATTGTTTTGTTGTCTGTTTTAATTTGTTAGCAGTCTCAGTGGCCCTTTATGAGGGCAGAAAGGCAGCATATAACTTTTGTAAAATCAATAAATAACCTGAAATTAGGGAGCAATGCTAGGCAGTAAGTAAGTAAGCTTGATGTTATTTAAGAGGTTTTACTCTTAGGGAAGTATATTGAGGATTGTAGCTCTGCACTTCCAGTACTGCACATTTGGGCTTTAGTGGGATCCAGGTGCAAATTCTCATTCAGCCACAAACCTAATTGTAATATTTCTATTATATTATGGTCTCTCCCTTCCATGAGAGAGCTCAGGATAGCATGCCAACCCCTCTTTAAGAAAGCATTTTTTTAAAAAAAAAGTTGTTTAACTTTTGTACTCTTGACTGAATCAACTATTATGCTAATTTATTTATTTATTTATTTATTTTATCATATTTATATTCCACCCTCCCCGCAAGCAGGCTCAGGGTGGATAACAGCATCAAAACATTTAAAACATTTCATATAAAACATTTAAAAGCATTGTACAAAAATATTAAAAAAAATAGCAGCACTCTTTTTCTTGTTGGCGGCAATACCCTTAATTACAAATAGTGCAACAGTGCAGTTGAACCTAGCAGCAGCTTAAGAACAGTGGTGGGCAGCTCTCATAGGGAGGGGGGTAGATGTTGTATCCTCCAGCCAGTGGAGGCCCAGCCTCAGCCATAAGCCTGGCGGAACAACTCTGTCTTACAGGCCCGGCGGAAAGATAGTAGATCCTGCCAGGCCCTGGTCTCAGTAGACAGAGCATTCCATCAGGTAGGAGCCAGGATTGAGAAAGCTCTGGCTCTAGTCAAGGCCAGGCGGGCCTCCTTGGAGCCAGGGACTTATAACAATTTCTTTTCTCCTGATCGGAGGGTCCTCTGGGGAATATACGGGGAGAGATGGTCCCACAGGTATTTTACATGGGTATGTTTCACTTTAAAGGAGAGGTTCCCAGACTCATCGACCCTGTGAATGTTTCTGGAATTCTGAGAATAGGGGATCAGCACCACCACTCTATAGATGCCATTCAGGAGGGGCAATCACAAAATGGCCACCATGGAGTGCTGCGGCCAATAGCACAATGTTGGGGGGTTTGGAAGCTTCCCAAACTCCAGGTGGTGGCTGGACATCTAGAATTACAACTCCAGGTAACAGGTACAATCTCCAGGTTACAGAGATCATTTCCCCTGGAGAAAATGGCTGCTTTGGAGGGTGGATTCTGTGGCATTATATCCTGCTCCCCAAACTTTTCCCTCTCCAGGCTCCGCCCACAAAATCTCCAGGAATTTCCCGTCCTGGAGCTGGCTACCCTAAAGCCAAGCAACCTCCTCCAATGCTGCAGTGAAGTGGAGGAAACCCAGGAATGGCCTTTTGCTTTGGGGGAAGAAGCAAATGAGTGTTAAGAAACCTACCAGTGGGAGCCATATTGCACCCAGATATCATAATAATAATAATAGTAACAACAACATTTGATTAATATGCCCCAGTTCAGGACAACTTAATGCCACACTCAGGGCCAAGCTACACATGACAAATGACACTTGAATGGCAAGTGTATTTCTCCCTGTTCACTTGCCCTCCACTCAATCCACTTGCCGTTCAAGTGTCATTCATCATGTGTAGCTTGGCCCTCAGAGTGGTTTACAAAGTGAAATTATTATCCTCACAACAATCACTCTGTGAGGTAGGTGGGTCTGAGAGAGCTCTGAGAGAGCTGTGACTGACCCACAGTCACCCAGCTGGCTTCGAGCAGAGGAGTGGAGAATCAAATCCAGTTCTCCAGATTAGAGTCCTGCTGCTCTTAACTACTACACCAAACTGAGGATCACTGCTTTAAACAATAACATAAAAAGAAATGACACATCCCTGCCCTTTGAAGTTTACAGTCATACAGTGGGAGAAATAACATAGGAAGGGAATGGAGGAAGGAGTGAGGTCCAGGGAACAAAAGATGAAATGTCATGATGTGTCTTTTGGTTTTGTGTCAATTGGAGATGAGAATTCAAGGGCCGAAGTTTCAAGCATCTCAGGAGTTTCCTTTTCCTAGATAAGAATCTTAAAAACAACAACAGGTGTGTTACCTTCCAAATAGGCATCAGGTATGGCAAAGAATGTTTACTGTCATCCATGTTTGGCAATTATGCTGAAACAGAGAATGCTTTTGAAGGCCTCGTAATAAGATGGAGGGGGGTGGCATATATATATTTTGGAAAAACAAGTGTTACTCCTATTGACGAGCAAAGAAGAAACGCGCTTGGATTTTGTCACCAAAATACATCTCAGGGTTCTAAAAATATTTTGACATGTTATTTTACTTTCAGATTCTTTCAGAGGAATATCTGTTTCTCATCTTCCCATTGTGCTCCGTGTTGCACAGAATTATTTTTAATTGGGGAGGAAAAGGACTCCATGTGTTACAATTGATTCTTCCAGCCCCCAAAATACCCCATTGTGCAGGATATCAAAACAAACAGGTGCACACCGCTTCCCGCATGATGCACCAGGCAAAACGAACAAAGGGCTTTTGAGTAAACATCGCCTGCCTGCTCCAACCACAGAAGTTCTAGAGACCAAAAATGGGAGGGATCTATTCTTCAGAGTGCTTAGCGAGTTTGGGGGTCCTAGGCCATGTGTTTGGTGCTCAGTGTTCATTTGGCTTTTTTTTTTTAAATCAAATTTTATATCCCGTTTTTCTCCCAAGGAGCTCAGAGTGATATATGCTGAGTTCTCTTGCAACAGTCCCATGAGACTGTTTAGCTGGAGAGCAGCTGTCCCACAGTGGAAATATGGCAGGATTTGTACCTAGTCTTCGGGGTTCAGCTCTAATAAACTAGAGTACAGCCATGGTCTGGATTGTAATTCCCTCTTCTATTCTTCTTTCCAGTTTTGATTACATGAGATAATCTTGAGTTGCCAGCTCCAGGTTGGGAAATTCCTGGAGATGTGGGGTTTGGAGTTTGTGAAAGGGGGGGGGGATCTCAGCAGGGTGTATTGCCGTAGAGTCCCCTGTCCAAAGCAACCATTTCCTCTGGAGGTGCTGATCTCTTGTGGTCTGAAGATCAGTTGTAATTCTGGGAGATCTCTAGGCCCACCTGAAGATGGCAGTCCTTTCTAAAAAAAATTAATTATTTTATTTCACGTAAACAGTACACAAATGTAAACAAAATCTGATGAACAGTGTAGCCTAGGCCAACCACTGAACGTGGCCCTCCTTGGCAGTCTCTCAGGCAAGTACTACTAAGCAAGGCTGACCCTACTTAGATTCTGAGATCTGATGAGATTGAACTATCTTGAATCAACCATGTTAGAGTCGATAGGACTAGGATTACAGAAATTAGGCATTCTTAGGGGTGTTGGTGGCTGCAGCCACTCTTGTACCTTGGGAAGGCAATATCAGCCCTCCTTCAAGTGTGAATTTTAGGCTTGCCAGATGTCTTGCCGCCGAAATGATGTTGTAACATTCCAAAGTGCTTTGTAATACTGATTTGTGATTTCGAACAGTGCAGTTTGGTGGATGTTAAAACCACCTTCGAGGAGGTCTTTTCGATGAAACATCAGGTTGCCTTGCCGGACCTGGATGTCGGGCGGGCAAGTAGCATCTTTCGAGACATCCTGACTTCATTGACACCTCCTGTAAAGAGAACCATACCTTAAGTATTTATTAGGCTATATTTGAATATTGAATTTTGAACACTTTATTACTTCCCTTTATTATTAAGACTTACCTTCGATGGCTGAATGTCAGATTTATCTGCACCTGTTGGATTGATATATCCACATGGATCTTTGAAATTGCCTATATCTGTGATAATTTTTGAGACAATTAGCAGCTTATGTTGATTTATATTTTTGTATATATTATACATACACACATTATACATACATACATACATACATACATACATATATATATATATATATATATATATATATATAAATTTTGTATATGGATTTTGATTTATGTTTTTTGCATAGAGCACTTTGCCACTAAATATTCTGTAAAAGTAATATCACACTATAGCTTTATAGCTTTATAGTTATTTTCTATCCTCCACTTGTGGGGACTCACTTATCACATTAGACTTCCCACTATGGCAGGACATCTGCTAGCAAGCTCTCTATTGCCCAATGCTGATCTAAGCAGTGATGGGATTTTTTTTTAAAAAATGGTGATTAAAAAAAATACTGCTGTGGTAAAACCATAGTGTTTCCCGTGATTCCTAGAGATACCCTTTGTCACTTCTGGATTTTACCTGGAAGCGATGCCAGTGATGTTGCCAACATCACAGCCGCCTCCCACGTCCCAGGCTGCAACCCTGTTGAATGGAAGCAGCTCTCCACAAAAGGATGGGGGGGGGGTTGGATCTCATTCTGTATATTGCTTCTGTGCCTGTGTTTCCTAGAGAGGCACAAATAAACAGAGCCTTTTTTTCTTGAGAGTCTGTAACAACAGCTTGCAAGCTTTATCATATAAATTTAATACTGCATGAACAATGCATGAATAATTCTCCCTGGGCCGACAGGATCCTTCTGGGTCCTTGCTTTTACCTCGAGCACACCCAATATTAATAGGGTTAAAGGTGCTGCCACGGTGAATTTATGGCTGACATATCTCAGTCAGTTACTGCAGGATCACTAATGGGTGACCTTGAGGTTCGACCATTCCAGACTCGGGAAGATCAAGTCTCACCCCCCTCCTGAAAGTGTTGTGACCCTTTCATTCTCCTTCTCCGTGGCCTAACCTTTAACTCACTGATCTTTGACCAAATTATTAAGCAAACACCTGCTTAGGCTTTGACCAAAGGCTCTAGACCTGGAGAGCTACCATAATTTCATGTGAATTAGCTGTAATCATCTCAATGCCGGCTGGAAGGGAGACTATCAGAGGGTCAGTTTACCGTAAATAAGCACACCGACAACGAGGCCTGGAAGGAATGGGCTTTTCAACGGTCTGTTATCAAATCAAGCTTTTCTTTCTGATGGTTGAGATGCCTGGTCAGTAAATTTTTTATTTCTTATTGTTAGTGGAGACAAAGACTCTGGCTAATCCGCTGATGGTAAGGATTTGCCATTATACTCACAGTTGTGCTTTATCAGTGTAGAAAAACACACACATAAGAAGAGAAGGCAGCGGGGGTGGGGTGGGGGATGTCCCTGAACATTGAAGCGGTAGAATCTTGAATGGAAAGAGATGGTAGAGTCCTAATGTGGTAGAATGGATTGTGCTATTTTGCGCCATGGCGTACCAAACTCTGAATGCTTGCCTATATTTTTTTTTAAAAAATCCCAACACATTAAAAGCTATCTCATCTGGGAGCAAAGCATTAAAACAGTTCTTCTGGCTGTTGTTTTTTTTTGGGGGGGGGGGTTCAGGGAGAGTCTAATGTAGGGGAACACCCCAAAATATGGACCTCACATCTGCAATTTGAAGTGGTACAGCCCACTCTGCAGTTGGTATAGACAAACCTTAGAGGAGACATTCTTGTTGCAGCATAACAACTTGGGATTGACAAAGTTGTGTTTTCATTACAAAGATTATTGCTACCGAACCACAGTGAGAATGAAATCAACGACCATTTAGCAGAAAGGTAGGTTGGGTCCCCTTTCGCTAGCTATTAAATTTAATTATTAAATGGCTGTTTGATCAATATTCTCAGTTTCCTGTTTGCAGTATTATTCAGGCATTCTGGCCAAGTCTAACCATGTTTATATAGATCTGATAGAATACAGGGCTGGGGGGGTGGCAGTGGAAGAGGAACTATTTGAAACGCTGTTGTATTCATAGCTTGGAAGTGAGGGGTGGAATCCACGCGTCTGTGTCCTTCTATCAAAATGCGATTCCACAATATATTATTTATTCATTCATTGTATTTGCTGAGCTGCCAGTCCTGAAATTTCAAAAGAGGTCAAAATACATTCAGCAAACACAAATATACACAAAGTGAATTTAAAATAAACAAAGCCATCCTAACAAAGATTTAAAGGGAAATTTAGGAGCCGGCCAGATTTTCTGGGAGCTATTTGGGAGGGAAGCAGGGATAAAGACCGGAATGCATAGGTTGGGAAGAAGGTTTCTGGATGTAGCATAATGTAGTGAAGCTTTGTGCTAATCAAATCTCATTAGATAAGTGTGTATATAAAGTGCTATCAACTTTATAGTGAAACCATAGAGTTTTCAAGGCAAGAGATGAACAGAGATGGTTTGCCATTGCTTGCCTCTGCATAGCAACCTTGGACTTCCCTTGGTTGTCTCCCATCCAAGAACTAAGCAGAGCCAACCCTGCTTAGCTTCCAAGATCTAATGAGATCAGGATAACCTGGGTCATCCAGGTCAAGGCTATTAGGCATAAGGGTGCTCAGATACCTACCATTTTGACTTATGTTCTACTTGCTGATTTTTCGCCAGTCTGTTCGTCCATTTTCGAACATCATAAGCCTGTTTTTGGGTTATTTTTTTCACATATTCAAACAGGGGAGGGAACTAGAATGGATACGAACTCATAAGCATAAAACACTGTCAGTCACACTGTACCGTACACCAAACTGGCTGTGTGTGACATCAGAGGTCTGCAGGGGAGGGAACTGGAATGGATAAGAACTCATAAACACGGGACTCTAATCTGGAGAGCCGGGTTTGATTCCCCACTCCTCTGCTTGAAGCCAGCTGGGTGACCTTGGGTCAGTCACAGCTCTCTAGGAGCTCTCTCAGCCCCACCCACCTCACAGGGTGTTTTGTTGTGGGGATAATAAAAGCACACTTTGTAAACCACTCTCAGTGGGCATTAAGTTGTCCTGAAGGGCAGTATATAAATCAAATGTTATTATTATTATTATTATCACTCAGCAGCCAATCACATAAAGAGTGAGCTGATTAACCAGTCAACCAATGAGAATAATTTATTTAAAAAAAGAAAAAGTCTTACCATTTCAAGTTAGCTTAAAACTGTGTTATCTTCTAAGTTATTTTGCATATACATATTTTTGCATGGCCGTATTAGAAACATGGTACCCCTTCTGCATCATTTAATTACCTGACCTAACCATTCATGGCCTTTCGGGGAAATTGAAGGAAATAAAAGAGAATCACTATAGCTACTGCATAGCTGCAAAACGCAGTGGTGAGGCAAAGGACATGATACATTTGCCCGCCAGACAAAGTCTGCAACATACCTAATTGAGTAGGTATGACTCAGTCCCTCATCTCCAAAAGGAGGTATTAATACTGGCTTACCTGATAGGGTTGCTGTGAAGATTGCTGCGATATTTATGCAGACTGAGAGTGCTATTTGAGTGCTAAGCTCTGACAACCCCACAGGAGACCGAAGAGGCAGAGACCTAGGGAGACAGCATTGTATGACAGCATACCAGCAAGCAACATCACTGCACTGAATTTCCCAAAATGATTTGGTAAAAGAGATATAAATCCGGGAAATTCCTAGAGTATTGCAGGATGTGACATCACTTCCAGGTGCACAGCCAGAAGTGACATCGTGGTATTGTGTGATGTCATCCCTCTTTCCATTTTGTCCTGCTACTCTATCAAGCAGTGGAAGGGGATGGAGCCACAGGAGGGGAACTCAGCATAGTGGGCAAATTAGTCACCCTAATTACCAGGTCAATGTTAGAATTGTATGGGGAAAGAAGGATACAGACTGAGTTTTGCACATACTGCGGTAGGAAGAGCATTACTAAAATAATATGCTTCTTTGCTTAACTGGGAACTATTTATTTGCTCATGCAAGTTCTCTCCCTTAAAAAAAAGGCACATGGGAAATCAAGAAGGGCCCTTTAAAATTATCCAATCATTTGCAAATCTGTGGAAAGCCCAGAGGGCTTCCCCTTTCCCCCCTCTTCAAAATACCAGACCTTTCCCAAATAAGATTAATAGATATAATTCACACATAAATTCAGGTATGTGGTGAGACACTAACTTTATTAGATGGTTTTTTCTACAAAGATTAGAAAAACTCAAAGAAGATGTGATCAGCCAGGATTCATGAACCTCCATGTTCAGAGGCTGTATACCTTTGAACATCTGGTAATTCTGGGGAGAAATATTATGCTCTCTGTGTAAGATTCCAGAGGCATCTGACTGTCTACTCTTTCAGAAAAAATACTAGTCTAAATAGGTCTTGATCCACCTATCTGGAGCTTCTCTTGTGGTGGCAGCTTCTGGGGTCATCCTAAGGGAAGGAACAGATATTCTTCCGAATTTTTTGGCATATACAGTGCAGATAAACTGAATTCCTTGGATTACAACATATGTCCATCCACTAAGTTCACAGTGATAAATAAATTGTTACATAGGCCCCAGAAAAACTAATTAAAGCATTCCATGTTCGAGCCATTAGCATAGTCTATCGTGTGGCATAGGAAGCGTGATTATAGGTGGTTGTGAGTGCTTTCTGCTGGCTGATGTGTGTGCAGGAATGAAAATAATAAAGCATACACTTGGTTTATATTTAGAAAAGAAATGAGAGTTCTTTATTGTAGAAACTCCATACTCTGATAGGAAAGAAGGAGAGACAGATCCTAACTACCTATCTAGTCTAAGGATGGGCATGGATGGCAGGGCAAGGCCTGCATCCATGCTGCCAAGATGGAGGGAGGAGAAGGAGAAAGGTGTTGCCTGGAACAAAGCCAGGAAGGCAGAAGTGAGAAGGAGGAAGTCAGGAGGAGGAAATCCTGAGAATAGCAATCTGCATATTAAAAGACAGTCAGAGCAGTAAACAGCAGTAAACAGAGTGCCCTGACTAGAGATGGGCACAAACCAGAAAAAAAACTGAACCATGCAGTTCGTGGTTCGTCAAATTTCACGAACCATGAAGTTTCACAAACCTGCCCCTCGTTTGTGAACCGGTTCATTTGGTTCGTGAAAACGTCACATCCAGGTCAGAAAATTATCACTTCTGGGTCAACAGACGGTCACTTCCAGGCCAGCAGAAATTCATTTCTGGGCCATCAGAAGGTCTGCAGGAAGTCCATCCCCTGTTGCATAGGAAACTGATTGATTGGCACCAGGCTGCTGGCAGTGACGAACCAAAAAATGAACCAAAAGTTCATGGTGGTTCGTCAGAATTGGAATCTGATGAACCGTGGTTCGCAAACCATGAACCAGCCTGGTTCGTGTTTAATTTTGGTTCGTATGTCGGTTCGTGCCCATCTCTAGCCCTGACTTCTCTATCTTTCTATCTCTTTGATTTATCCCCCTCTGAAATCTGAGGAAAGGGACAACATTGAATCCTCTTCTTCCACCACAAAAAATGTGGAAGTCCTCAATCATCTTCATCCTGTTGGCATTTATGGAATTTGGTGCCTTCAGGCACCACCAAAAACGGCTACCAGGTTGGGGGATGGCTAACCACAAAATGTCAGGAGTTTCCAGCCCAATCCAAGCATTCGCCTATGATGGACTTAGCTCTCCTCTCCTCCATTTTCCCCTCACAGCAACCCTGCGAGGTAGGTTAGGCAAGAGAGAATGTGACTGGCTTATAGTCACCAAACAAGCTTCCACAGCAGAGTAAGAATTTGAACCTGGGTCTCCCAGATCCCAGTCTAACCACTACACATACTATCACACTCCTAAAAATTGTACACAAATCTACAAAGCAAACAGCAAAAATCAGAGTACCAAAACGCATGACTCAAATATAAATGGATATTGAAAGAAACAAAACAAAGAGCCTTCATCTCCTCTTTCAACCCACAACCTCAGAAAAGACTTATTTGAAAACCTCTTGCCGATACAGTGAAAAGTGAAAGGTTTCATCTGTGAAAGTGAAACAAATGAGAAAAAAACCAAGATGAAATTAACAATTGCAAATTTAAATTGATTGAGAAAGTGCTATTTCTTTTCACTGTAATTCCTCAAAGTGCTCTCTGTTTTCTTCTGTCTTTTATATGGGAGAAAGGAGGGTGGAATTGTGTTCCTTCTGGTCAGTCTGATAGAAAATCCAATGTTTTCAGTCATCTGTTGGGAAAAAAAGAGCAGCACCCCCATGAAAAAATATACATCAGTCAAAAGCATCAATAAATAAAGCTCTTTTTTCATATGCAAATTAGAGGTTCCAGACGCAAAAAGGCATTGTTTTATAAATACCGAGATAATATTCTTGAAAAAGGTTATGAGTGATTACATAAGTTATCTCCGTCATAAGGAAATTTAGAACTCACAGTTGCTCTTTTCATTAAAAAGCTGGAGAGGGGGAGGCTTTTCATCAAAGCATATGCAGAAAGCCCAATCCTGCATTTTAATTAGAGAATGTAAGTAATTGTATGGGTTAAAAAAAAATTCAGGTCTTTTTGGAAGTCAAACCACGGTCAACTGTGTTCACAGACATTAGAATTTAGACCCCTGTTCACTTAGGGGAAATGTATGGTTTGCCTCTATGTTGCCTTTACCCAAAACAAAAATTGTAACTCTAGGGAGAAAGTCAGAAAAACAGGGTTAGAAGAAGACTTAAACCTCTTATTTTTCATGTTGTGGCCCCAATCCAAACCATGGCTTTCCATGCTAAGGTTCCCATCCCCCAAGTGGTAGCTGGAGATCTCCTGGAATTACAACTGATCTTGAGGTGACAGAGATCAGTTCCTCTGGAGAAAATGGCTGCCTTGGAAGGTGGACTCTATGGTATTAAACCCTGCTGAGATCCTTCTTTTCCCCAAACCCCACCCTCCCCAGGCTCCACCCCTCCAAATCTCCAGGAATTTCATAGCCTGAAGCTGGCAACCCAATGATATTTGTCAATAAGAATATGTGGAGGATTTATTCATGGATCGCTCTTCGCCCCCCACCCCATGCATCTGTCTGTCTGTCTGTCCATCCGTCCATCCGTCCGTCCGTCCGTCCATCCGTCCATCCGTCCATCTGTCCATCTGTCTGTCTCTTGGCAACCCTTCTAGTTAGGCATTAACAAGAGTCATAAACTCCAAAATTTGGTCCCGTATCTAGGGGAGGGACTTACTTTGGGGAGGACCCACCACCAGCCTAATGACGTCACTGATGCTGTGTTCTTATCACTCCCCAGTGCACCAGGAAGTGACATCAGTGCTTTTAGTCATAGAGTTTTTCCCAAGTGATAGAGTGTCCCCAGAAAAGTGCTGACATCATTTCTGAGGGCATGGGGAGTGATGTCAGCATGTTGGATTGCCTGGAGTTTCCTGCCCATTTCCCCCCTGCTGGCCAGCTAAGTGGCAGTGGGAAACACCTGCTGGAGGCCAAGGATCCCCCACCCTCACTAGGGAAATGGCAGCTCTGAAGTAGGGTTGCTAACTCTGGCTTGGAAAATTCCTAGAGATTATGGGTGTTGCCTGTGCTGGGTGGAGTTTGGGGGGTGGTTCTCAACAGATATGTGATAGTATACAGTCCACCCTTTGAAGCTTCCATTTCCTCTGCAGGAACAGATCTCTGCCATCTGAAGCACAGATCAACAAGGGTAGCCAATTTTAGTCTGTCTGTAGCAGTAGAAAAGAGCAAGAGTCTACAAGCACCTATAAGATAAACAAAATTGGTGGCAGGGCATGAGCCTTCATGAGTCACAGTTCACTTCTTCCGATATATAAAGATGATCTTCCTAAAGAGGAAGAGTCCAGTAGCATCTATAAGATTGGTGGTAGGATATGAGGTTTCGTGAGTCACAGCTCACTTCTTCAGATTTAGAAGCGAGCTGTGTGACTCATGAAATCTCATACCATACCACCAATGTTGTTAGTCTTATAGATCTATCTGAAGAATTCCAGCCCCCTCCTTGAAGTGTGCATTCAGCCCTATTATTGCACGGCCTACTGACCTATTCCAGCTCTGGTGTAACACATGCCATCCCATGCCAACAGTACCCTTCTGCTGGAGAGAGAGGACAAATAAGTAAGTTTCTGCACAAAAGAATAAATAGACAGAAATAGGGTTGCCAGCTCCAAGTTGGGAAATTCCTGGAGATCTGGGGGGTGAAACCTGGACAAACCTGGAGAAAGTGGGTTTTGAGGAGGGAAAGGACCTTGGCATGGCATAACTCCATAGAGTCCACCCCTCAAAGTAGCCATTTTCTCCAGGTGAACTGATCTCTGTGGCCTGGAGACCGGTTGTAATTCTGAGAGATCTCCAGCCACTACCTGGAGGCTGGCAACTCTGTAACCCAGACATCCAGAAGCCATAGGGGAAAACATTACAATCTCCTGGCATACTTTGCTGTTAACCTAAAGGTTGTCATTCTTTAGTAAAACCTTCAAAATGTGTATCTCTGGTATAAATCAGATTTTTTTTCTCCAGTAAGTCTACTTAGGACTCAGTCATGATTCCCTCTAACACTCCAGGTGTTACATTGCAGAGAAATATCACCGACTGTATCTCACACATTGCCTGGCTTTCCTTTCTCATGCCCGTTTGGTTCTTCTTCTTCTTCTTTAAGTTCACTCATAGCTATGACACCTAAGGAGGACACACTTCATCCATGTGACAAAGTGGGCTCCAGTCCACAAAACACTTCTGCAATAATCCTTCTTTACATCCCTAAATTGCTGCAAAACTCTTCCCCTCCCAAAGTAAACATTCCCCATGTCCAATTTGCTTGTGGCAAAATGCAGTTTTAAAACCTGCGGATGTAGTAATAATGTCTCTCTTCAAAGCCTCCTCAAATGCTGAGATGGGGTGGACTTGCCCAGAGATAAACATGAGCTAAAGTCAGCAGAAGGCATCTTGGTGTTGGCCTTTTCTGCCAAGATCCCATAGTAAAGGCCTCTGCTTTACAGGAAATTACTGCACCAGAGTCAAGGGCAGGGTGGTGGACGGGCGGGGGGTGGGGGTGGGATAGAGACAGACATCCCCACATGTTTCCCCCACAAGGGACTGGCTGACCTTGAAAGAGCAGAGAAGTGGGCCATTAAGGTACATTGTAAGATTGACACTGACCTCCATCTCTCCCCCGATTTTCTCTGCCACCATCTGCACAGTGGTGAACTTTGCCTCTCAAACTTGGCTTCTCAATTAATGCCTCCAGCTGGGGAAGGACTCCCCTTGCTAGCCTAATGGCATAGTGTCCACCACGCCAACGCCAATGTGGATGTTTAAAAAGGAGACTAGATTCACCCCTCGGCAGGAACAGAACAAGGGGAGCATGCCAAAAAGGGGGGGGGGGCACCCTTTCAGATTTGAGTGAAGGGGAGAGCAAAGAAAACAGAGGGAGAACAAAGTCTTGACAGAATTTCAAGGCTTGTTCTTAGATTTAAAAAAGGAGAAAGTGGAAAACAGTGCATTTTGCAAGCACTGGTTATTTTAATATTCATATATTAATATCATGGATCTTAAAAGTTTATAGCATTGTGATCTGGTAAGTTATCTTAGGAAAATGAACATGCATGAAGTTTGCTTGTACTGAGCCAGGCCCTTGGTCTGGAAAGGTCAGTGTTGTCTGCTCTGACTGGCAGGGGCTGACCAGGTTTTCAGATAACGGTCCAACTAGTACTTAACCCTTTTAACTGGAGATGCTGGGTATTGAACTAGGGACATTACTAGGATTGCCAGCAATGATCTGGCAACCATCAGAAGACTAGGCAGGGGCAGGGATATGGGAGGGCACTGCTGGCAACAATGTGATGTCACTTCTGGGAAAAATCCAGAGGTGTTGTCAAGGCTCTCTAGGAATCACTGGAAACTCTATGGTAAAACCATTGAGTTTCCCTGCATGCTATGGTCACAAACGAAAAAGAGGCAGTGTGCTTCTGTGAGACTCAAAACTCCCATCGGACATCTGGTTAAAAGTCCTTGTCTTGTTCCCCTTGCAAACTCAAGAACTTTGTAATGGGCAAATGGACCCTCAGGTGTGGCTGTTGACGCCATGAAGGGGTGTCCTCTTTGGGTCCTTGTGGAGTTTTTTCAACCCTAGCTTCCCAAAGGATGATGGGAAGGAAGGAGGAGCAAGTTCCAAGGTGGGACTCAGAAGGAGGGCTAGCTGGCCATTATCAGTGCAGGCCAGGTGAGGCCAGGAGCTGAGACAAATCCCTCTGATGATGGGATGAGGATGAGAGGCTGCTATCTCCTCTGGGCAGGACCATGCACTGGATCTGGGGAGGGGCAGTGGCTCAGTGGTAAAGCATCTGCTTGGTATGTAGAAGGTCTCAGGTTCAATCCCCAGCTCTTCCAGTTGAAAGTATCTCCACGGGCTTTGCTAGAGACCGTGGAGAGTGGCTGCCAGTCTGAATAACAGAAGCATAACATAACAGAAACAAACTGATCTCCATATCAGAAGCTACTGTTTGTATCTACTCCTCCTTCCCCTCTCCACCTATATATCTGACCAGTTTCTTCTTGCCCTCCATGCATCTGACGAAGAGAACTGTGATTCTCGAAAGCTTATGCTACAATAAAGTTGGTTAGTCTTAAAGGTGCTACTGGACTCTTTTTGATTTTGCTACTACAGACTAACATGGCTAACTCCTCTGCATCTATGAGTAGACAGTATTGACTTTGATGGACTAATGTCTGATAAAGGCAAACTTCATGTTCCCTCGGCTTCATGTGACCCAAATAAATCCTACTCCAGGGCAGGGCCATCACAGCAAGCAGGTACAATAATAATGTCCTTACCTGGTTGGTAGCCTCATTTAGAATTCCCTTAAGGGTCCGGCCCGGGCTATCATCAGATCACAGCGTCCTTCGCAGTTCATTGCAAGGGTTACCATTTTTTTTTATCATCCCTGCTGCAGTGCTTTTAATAGCAGCCCCAAAATGGCAATTCTCCGGGTGAAGTTTAGTAGTTGCTGAATTGGGTGGGAGGTGGGGGACACAGGAGCAGGACTCATTTAAAAATGTGGCAACCCCGTCCATCTCTTACAGGCCTCTGAATTATAATTTGCACATTCCCCCCACCCCCCAAGCATGGCATATTCAGCTGTTCACTTGGCTCCTTTTATTTCTAGAGTTTTTCATTTATTCTAGGAAGCGTTGCCCCTGCCTCTTGTCAAACATGTATTATCTTCAGGACGCATCTGACAATATTTTCTAGGAGGGCCATCTTAACAGGAGTGAAATGAGATGCTCTCGTGATGCTTTAGCGACAATTACTGCCTGTCCTCTCCAGTACTGAAAGGGGACGGGGGAGGGAGGCATGGAAGAATTAGCACTTGTGCAGTTATTCTATTTTGCAGCAGACCTCGTTGGAAACTTGTCCCCTCTTAGAGATGTTTGATGTCATACTTAAAAGGTCACTGCAGAGAAGATGGAGGGCAGCCGCTCTCAAATGTCGCCAACTCCAGGGCAGCAATTTCCAAACTGTGTGCTGGGAGACAACTGCTTATGTGCCAAGAGAGATAAATTAAAACCTCTTTATGAGTTCCTACGAAAGCATCCACCCACAGAGGAGGTACCTGTTGTGCCCCTGTGTGAGTCTCTGCTCTGGGAGTATCTCCTTCCACTCAACCACCTCCCAACTGAGAAATATAAAACTTACAAAACTTTTTTTTTTTTTGCTGCCCTGAAAATCCTTCAGAGGTTCTCCAAATTCTTCTGGGGTGAAACCCAGTGCCATAGATGCCCATCTAAGATCAGTCCAGAAATAAGCAATGAGGATGACATTAAATAAAAAGCTGCCTGACCACTTTGGAAACATGTAGATAATGCATGTCACTTGAAATTCACATACATTTAGGGCCGGCCAAGGGAAAAAAAAGTAATATACACGGCAATGATATCTTTGATCATTGCAAAAACAGAGAAACACAGCAACTGTGTCGAGAGCAGTTATCATCAACCCATTTTCTATTCCCCATATACGAACCATTTCATGCATTCCATAACCCGAGCCCCAATGCCTGAGCTTCAAAAGCAATTTCGGCGGCAAAATAAGGTGCTTTTCTTCAATTTTCAAGCCATTTGTACGAGGTTAGTGTTGTTTACCCACCTGGTACACTGATATTTACATACCCCTTTAAAGAAAATTGGTAGGTATGATTTATGGACTACTGTAAGAGCACAATTTTCCATGTACTGCACCTAATCTGAAAGGGCTCCTGCAAAGGTCGCGCTGGGCATACAAACAGCAAGTCTCCTCTTTGGAATAAGTTAGGATATTCATTTTTCTTGGGGAAAATGTCAGCTCGGCCCGACTCCAGGGGTTAGTTTATGCAGATAAATGCGTAAGCCTTTAATCCGAAAGCAAAAAAAAATACTCTACGCCAATAGAAGCAAAGTCCATCTATCACTGTTAAGACCTGTAAATTGTATTTTATTTAAATCCCAAAACCAGGGCAGGAGTGGGCAACCTAAATTGTTAACATGGTAGCACAAGTCTTGAGCCGAGATTAAAGCCGAGGAACATGCATCTGCTTTCAACCTGGGTGAACAATGTGTTGTATCTTCCAAGGGAATACAGACCTAATCTGGATTTTTAAGACTCTTCCGTATCGGCACTTGTTGGCTGAATGGGGACCAGTGGGCCTGACCCCAGCAATGATAAACCACCCAATAAGAGCACAGTACATTGCCAGCACTTTATCTTTTGATGAAGAGCAGTGACAAATGTACTTTAAGAACCTAAACAGCAAGAAGAGATTTATTTTCCATTGTGACATGCAAAAGAGATAAAGGCCAAGAGCCCTAGGAAATATGGCTTTTCTGTTACAGGAGTATAATATCCATATTTATTTGGGGTAGGATTCTTTCAAGATGACGAGCTTTCCCCAACTGGGAAACATTCCCTTTCTACCAGGACTAGCAATTTCAAAGAACACCAACTCAACCGTTTGATATCCATGGATCTTGCCTGGCTACTGAAAGGATTTTTTTTTTGCTTCTTTGTTTTTAAAAAAGGTACTGTTCCTTGTTTTATTTCAGAGAGCCTTTTAACGATAGGAGATATTCTTCTGTCTCAAGCAAGACTTAGTGTTTGGAATACAATTGATACCTTCCAGCCAAAATGAAGCAAACTTTTAAGTTTTGTTGATTTTGATGAGTTAATTCAGCGCATCCTTAAATCTCTCCAATTTAAATCAATGGAGCAATATATATGTTTGTTTATGCATCACTCTATACATATACCCATACACATATACATTCATAGATAGATAAATAGATATAGATATAGATATAGATATAGATATAGATATAGATATAGATATAGATATAGATATAGATATAGATATAGATATAGATATAGATATAGATGGCAGTAAGAAAAGAAGACCTAAAACGAAATGGCTTGACTCAATAAAAGAAGCCATGTCCTCCAGTTTGCAGGATCTGAGCAAGTCTGTTAATTATAGGATGTTTTGGAGGTCTTTCATTCATAGGATCGTCATAGGTCAGAGGCGACTTGATGGCACATAACATACATAGATATAGATTCAGGTGTGTATGGGGGGGGTACCCTCAAATCATAGCTGAATTATGGTGACCCCAGGCAGGGTTTTCATGGCAAAAGACTATTAGAGGTGGTTTGCTATTACCTGCCTCTGCAACCCTGCTATTTGTTGGAGGTTTCCCATCCAATTACTAACTTAGGTTGACCCTGCTTAGCTTCTGAGATCTGATGAGATCAGGCTCACCTGGACTATCCAGATCAGGGCAGGTATAGGTATATAGAAATATAAAATGTTTAGACCTATAAACATTATAGACATCATTTTTCCATTATGATCAGAACATTTCACATGCATCATGATTCCAGTCATCATTTCCACAACAATCCTTCAAAGCAGGCCATCATTCTGACAGAATAGGCTGAGAAATGGTTTTGGGCCATTGGTCAGCAGTCAACATCCTGGACAGCTGATGAGGCCCAAATTAGTGTTGGGACCACTTTGCATCCTTTAATTCTAACCCCCACTCCTGATGTTATAGTTACAAATGTGAACAGGTCAACTGCGAAGCTTCCTGCTATTCCTCCATTGCCCTCAACATTCCATTGCTCCTGGCAGCCAAAAAGCAGGCCTTTCCTATCTTCTTTTGTATTGCCTTTCCAACCCCAGGAAGTTCATCACACACTGTCCTTCCTGACTGTCTGGCGGGGGCCACCACGCCGGACTTGGGGAGGCTGGCCCACCCCCCTCCACCCCTGGCCCCAACACCGGAGATGGCTGCGGGAGCCCCAGAGAAGCTCTTACTGGCTTGCTCCAGTTGCGACGCTCCCAGGAGCCAGGAGACACAGCCAAATGCCGCTGCCAGCCTGCTGCGCTACCAGCCAGCTGTTCTGCAGTGGGTGGCCCCAGACGAGCGGCGAATGGAGGGGGGCAGCCGATGCGGGGGGAGCCCACACTGACTTTTGGGAAATTTACCAAAATTGTTCTATTCCATGAGGCTTCCAATTTGTTTTCACCCTGACTCAAAAATTATTTTACTCCAAATTATTGATGCATTATATATTCATACATGTGGTCAAGTTGCAACCAGTTTACGGCAACCTCAGCAAGAGGCTTTCAAGGCAAGCGAGAAGCAAAGGTGGTTTGCCATTGCCTTCCTCTGCAAAATGTTCCTGGGTGGTCCCCCATGCAAGTTCTGACCCTGCTTAGCTTCTGAGATCTGATGAGATCTGACTATACCATGCTGCTTTCTCCCCCAAATGATTGACACTAGACATCTTCCTCCCCCCCCCCCCCACAATACTGTTTGGGCATACATATTTTTTTTTACCATTTTGAAACCATTTTTATTGCTGGTTGTTCTTTTAGTTTGTTTTGTTAATTCAAAAGTTGATGTATACGCGTTGCTGTTGGGATTGTTACATTTTAATTTGTTCCATTTTGCCTGGAAGCCACTTGACAGCATGGCATAGCGGTTATAGTGTTGGGCTGGAATCCTGAAACCCAGGTTTGAATCCTCAGTTCCCAGCTACAAGTGATGAATGACACTTGAATGGCAAGTAAACAGATTCATGTGTATTCCTCCCTGTTCATTTGACTCCGCTTGCACTCCACATTCCTCCCTGTTCACTTGCAAGTGGAGCACAAGTGAACAGGGAGGAATTCACGTGAGTAGAGATGGGCACGATCTGAATCACGATTTCAAAAACCTCCTGATTTCGGCGTTTTCACCATCGTGACTCAGCTAATCGGTTCTGTCCATGGGAACCGATCCAGCTCTGCCAGCTCTGCAGTGCACCAGGACAGCCGGCTTGCTGCGTGGGCAGGGGTGACTCAGAAGCGCGCATGCGTGCGCGCCCAACAGCCTGACTACGGTTGCCCTGGGCGCTCGCCTCCCCGATTCCCGATTTCGGACCGGGAACGAGACTTGATCGGTTAGAACTGGGAACCTGCGTTCGGCGGCAGCCCAGACCCACGATCGGCTTAATCGGGATTTATTTTTGGACCGTGCCCATGTCTACACGTGAGTCTGTTCACTTGCCATCTGAGTGTCATTCGTCACTTGTAGCTTGGCCCTCATTCTGCTATGGCAGCTCACTGGGTGATCTTGGGCCAGTCCCATTCTCTCAGCCTAATTTACCTCACCCAGCTATTGTGAGGATAAAATGGAGGAGAGGAGAATGATGCATGCTGTTTTGTGTCCCCAATGAGGTACGTACAAATGGAATAAATAAATACCACGCCAAAAAAAAAAAAAAGATTAGTGACCTAGTTTAAAAAACAGATTAGTGGCCCTTGATAATTATTAAAAATATTCTTAATAAACATTAAGAAGTTTCTGTCTTTTAACTAATATCTTTCTCTTTTCTTCCTCCCCTCCCTTCCTAGTTAAGTTAATGTATTAAAATTAATATAGCCCCAGTAACATTTAAATAGTATCCCTAGTTGGGCCTTATCAGACCAGTAATGATTGCCGAGAAAACATGATGGATGTTTGGAGCATGCTGGCTGGTGTGAGTTCGAGAGAGAAAATAGCAAACTTCCACTTAACTTAGGTTTAGAAAAGAAATAAGAGTGCTTTATTATAGAAACTCCATACTCTGATAGTTTAGTTTAGTTTATTCGGTGTTTAACCCGTCCTCCCCACAAGTGGGCTCAGGACGGGGTACAACAGTCATAAAATACAATTACATAGCAGATTCTACAATAAAATTCAGCAATTAAAATTATTTATTTTATTTATTTATTTAATCACATTTCTAGACCGCTCTCCCCGTCAGACGGGCTCAGGGTGGTTTAACAACAGCTTAAAACAGTAAAAACTTTTAAAAACATTAAAACATCATATCAAAACAATTAAAATTGGCGGGTATAAAATATTAAAATACAGCATTGTCCTGCATGGGTGGTGGAAGGTCTTCAGTGGTATGGCCGGCGAGAGGACAGCCTAGCCCCCACCAAATGCCTGGTGGAACATCTCCGTCTTGCAGGCCTGGCGGAAAGATAACAAATCCTGCCGGGCCCTAGTTTCCTCAGACTGAGAGTTCCACCAGGTCGGAGCCAGAACTGAGAAGGCCCTGGCTCTGGTAGAGGCCAGGCGGACGTCCCTGGGGCCAGGGACCATCAGCAAGTTCTTAGTAGCTGATCAAAGCAACCTCTGGGGAACATATGGGGAGAGGCGGTCCCGAAGGTATGCTGGGCCCTGTCCGCATAGGGCTTTGTAGGTCAACACCAGAACTTTGAACCAGACCCAGTACTCAACCGGTAACCAGTGCAGCTGACGGAGGATAGGTGTTATATGAGCCATGATTGGTGCTCTGGCAACCACCCGTGCAGCTGCATTCTGAACCAGCTGCAGTTTCCGGATCAAGCCCAAGGGAAGCCCTGCGTAGAGTGAGTTGCAGTAGTCTAATCTGGAGGTTACCAGATTATATATTATATATACAAAAACCTCCGATGGTTGGCTACACATTCCTGCCCCCAGCATACAAAGAGGAAGTAGACAGACACACGAGCTGTACTCGAATGCTGGAGACCGGTGGGAGGCTCAAGGACGGTCCTGACGCTGGCTTCAACCGTAAGCCTGGTGGAACATCTCCATCTTGCAGGCCCGCCGAAATGATCCAAGATCCTGGCAGGCCTGAGTGTCCTCAGACAGAGAGTTCCACCAGGTTGGGGCCAGGACCGAAAAGGCCCTGGCCCTGGTTGTGGCCAAACGAGCCTCCCTAGGGCTAGGGATCACCAGTAAATTCTTACCCACTGAAAGTGGAGAGATAGATTTCTATCTACCGATCTAGTCTAAGAATGGGCATGGATGGCAGGACAAGTACTCCATTGATGGTGCGAGATGGAAAGAAGAGATAATAGTGCGGCAAAGAAAGAAAGAGAAGGATGTCACGAGGAGGAAGTCCTGAGATTAGCAATCTACACATCAAAGGACAGTTCAGTGCAGTAAAATAGTAAACAATAAACAGATGCCCTGGCATGTCTATCTTTCTAACTGTCTGATTTGTCTCCCTCTGAGGAAAGGGACAGCTTTCCTCCTCTTCTAACAAAATGTGACCATGAAATTCTGATGCCTGGAGATATGAGATCAGTCTAGGCAGGAGTCACCAATATTCCAGCCAATGTATGACGGGTGTGAATGGCTTTCCTGGTTGTTTTGGGGAGGGGGTGAGTACTAGATTAGCTATTTGTACTTGTCAAATGTAGAGAATTTGCTCGTTACAATGTACTAAATAGTTACCATGTCTGCCGAAGAAAGGTTGTTGTGTTTGATGTCATAACATTAATCATAGATAAATTCTCCGAGTTTCAATATGAATGTAGTATATATAATTCTGCAGAAATTCCATTGAGGCTTACTATTAATATCCACTGATTTTAATGTTGGAGTGACATTAAGAAATGCCATTGTAAATTTGTAGCCAGTCTCTTTTGAATACCAGCACATATCAAGTACGTGTGCGTAAGTTTCTGTTTATTTCCAGCAGAATCACATAACCTATTCCAGAAGCAACCACACTCTTTGGGGTATTATCAAACACCAGCAGAAAGTTAAGAAGTGAGTCATCTTAGGGGCAACTCTCAAAAGAACGAGATCCCTCAAAGGTCAGTTTTCCTTGCTCATCAGTGGTTGACATTTCGACATTTAATTCTGACGTTCCACGATAATGGTTTTGGAGATAGCAGGGGAAAGGACGCCTGCACTGGTATGCAATTATGTGCATAATGAGATGCACAAATGCAAATGAGGTGAAACATGCCAGATCTTTAGAGTGCCTTTTGTCAGAACTGAAGGCGCCACTAGACTTTGATAGATACCATGTTGGTGTTCGTTTGTTAGCACTCTAATGGCTTTTAAAGAAGCCTCTGTACAGCATGCAATTTGTGGGTGCTGATTTAAAATAACCTTTGAAGATGAAAAAGTCCAGAGGTCCTTTTGGGGGGAGAAGGGGGAGAATTCTTAAATTGTCTCTGATCTAACAATGTCAGTTTGCCTTAGAAGTCACTAGTACTCCTTAATAAAAATGTTTTGGATTTATAAAGAGTTTTTCCTAACTGCTCAAAGCACTTTATATATATGGACATGCATTTTGAAATATTATAGTAATGAATATAACAGAAATATGCATAATTTATAAGTATTACAAATGTTCCACATCTGAAAAGAACTATTTCTGATGTTCAGGACCACTTGTAAACCATTTGATCTCAAAGTTATTCTGGCACTTTGCTGTCTGGTTTCATTATCCCAGGGAGTGGGAGGGATTGGAGGGGTGACTGGATATGTGCCTGAAAGGGATGGCATCCAACCCGAATGGTTAGCTGATATTCCCACTAAACAGGGTTGTCCTAACTGATGTTTCCTTGCACAACTTTTCCCTTTCCCAGTTGCACTAACTTTGAGGGAGCTTTAATGTTCTGTAAAAATATTGTCTTATGTCAGGGTGAGGTGATTTGTTCTATAGATGTAGAACATCCATTCTACATCCATAGATCCATTTGCAAAGAGGGCGGGCTATAAATTGAATCAATCAATCAAAATAAATAAAAAATTCTATGGATGTATACATTCTAGGCATGAAAGAGCGCTTTGCTGGCATATGATGGCAGGCAAGGCATGTTAGAAGGGGATAGAGGCAGATCCCTTCCCCATGATAGCTAATAATTCCAGATGGAGTAACTGACAGCAAAGCTACAAGTGACTTTCTCCACGTGGAGAACACTAGATTTTTCTTGCAAGGTTTCCTGGGAAATGAAGTCCAAGTAGTCCTTCCCCTCTGTTAGAATCGCTGCCTGAAGAGCCACAAGAGAGCTTCGTTTGTGGGCGGGCAGCTGCTACTTTCTCCCAGGGCATCTTGCAGGCTGCCTGCTCCCGGGGATCTGTTCTGGAGAAAGTGGCTGCATCGGTGAAGATTCAGCCACAGTGACAGTGGAAGGATCTGCTGCAGATTCTTCCGCTGTCGCTGCGGCTGAAGCTTCACCAACATGGCCGCTTTAGCGGGGCAGGTTTGAAATTAAATGCACAGAATAGTTTCATGTGGCTCTTCTGCACCTTTCTTTGCATCAAGTGATGTGTTTGGGTTTCACGTTTTGACACAAAAACCTTAAGACAATTAAAATAATTTACATGTGTTTATGGAGGACGCTTTGCATAAAATATGAATTGACTTTGATGCTACCTCACTGGGGAACCGCCTGTCAATCTGGGATGTTATCCTCTCCTCTTCCCTCTCCGCTTTGTGAGTGACTTGCTGTGTGGCTCTATTTTTATGATGCTTCTTCACTTATTCTCTGTTGGTCTACCAATTTAAAAAGTCCTCCTTATGATGACACTTGCTGCATTAATCATTTTTGGGCAGAGGGAAATTGTACTTGAAAAATGCCTCTTCCCACCCCATTTGTTCCTACAAATTTGATTGGGAAAAAGCATTAAAAGACCACAAACAACACACATAAATAATAGAGCCTGAAACATTTTAAACTGCTGAAATAAGCAACATTTAAAAGCAAATCTGTGTGAATCACCTTCAGAGGCTGAGTAGGACAGGAATGTCTGAATGTCAAAAGCGTAAAAAAAATTACTGCAAGCTGAATATACTTGAGGAGGGTTTTCCATATTTGAAGTGCCACTGCAGAGAAGACTCCGGTAGCCATCTACTTTGTTTCCAAATGAGGAGAGTCCAAGAACTGGTCTTCAGATTATCTCAGCCAACAGGCAGAAATGCATCAGGAGAATGCACCAGGAGAAGACAGATAGCTATCCTGGTCCCCCTGGAATCTGAAGAAGTGAGCTGTGACTCACAAAAGCTCATATCCAACCACAAATTTTGTTAGCCTTATAGGTGCTACTGGACTCTTGCTCTTTTCTACTGGTCCCCAACTGTTTAGGAGAATTAGAAAATGGCTTGCAAAACTAGGTAGCACAGTTGTATGGGAAGTAGCTAAGAAGCCAAGCAGACACGGTAATCTTCTGGTTGTTGTCCATATAAAGACTGGACATGGGCATGAACCAGAAAAAAACTGAACCATGGGGTTCGCGGTTCGTGGGGTTTCCACAAACCACAAACCATGAACTGGCATGGAACTGGCCTAGTTACGAACCAGTTTGTGGTTCATGGGGTTTAAATGCCCCTTTCTGGCAGGGAAAGGGGCATTTAATTATTTAAAGGGCCCTTTCCTGCCGCTTGCAAGGGGCAGGACTCTTTAAACTATCAGCTGGCAGGCGAGGGGCTGGTGGGGGGCAGGTGGGGGCTGGTAGTTGGGCCATTTAAAGGGCCCTGCCACTTGCAAGCAGCAAGTTCCTTTAAACTATCAGCTGGCAGTCTGCCAGAGGGGGTATCCCCCCCTGACACCTGCCAGCTGATAGTTTAAAGGGACTTGCCACTTGCAAGTGGTGGAAAAGTTTAAGTGGCCATTTGCCCTGGGGAAATGACCATTTAAACTGTCCCTTTAATATGAACCAAACGAACCAGTAGTCCAGTTCGTGGAAGTTCACGGAAATGAGCTTCCATGAACCCTTGTTCACGAACCCCGAACCAGGCTGGTTCGTGGGTTTTTTTGGTTCGTATTTAGGTTCATGCCCATCTCTAATAAAGACCCAAAGATATTTAGAGAAAGACCAAGTCAGGGGGAACTATTGGAGTGCCTCAAATCCAGTGTCAGAGAGCATCACAGTTATGCACCTTGAGGCCCCAGGATTGGCAGGGAGACACCAAGGAGAGGATTGATGGAGCTCAAAGGAGGATGAGAAAGTTGACTATGGAGAGGGAGCATAGTGACAGAAGTGGTAATTTACAGACATCCCCTTGCGTTTAAAAGTGTCACGGAAGTGGTAGTTTGTGAGCTTGCCCTAAGATCACATGGTAAGTCTAGAACATGGCTTAGAGATTGCTGTACAAGATGTTTTTTTTAAAAAAAGATCTCCCTAGCAAAGTTGTTTTAAGCCATTCCTCATTCTGGTAATCTTTTCTGTGGATCCAGAAATATTTCTGGAGGGGCATCCAAAACTCAAACAGCCCCGTGGCACAGAGTGGTAGGCTGCAGTACTGCAGCCCAAGCTCTGCTCATGACCTGAGTTCAATCCGGGCGGAAGCCGGGTTCAGATAGCTGGCTCAAGGTTGACTCAGCCTTCCATCCTTCCGAGGTTGGTAAAATGAGTACCCAGTTTCCTGCGGGTAAAGTGTAGATGACTGGGGAATGCAATGGCAAACCACTCCATAACAAAAAGCCTTCCAAGAAAATGTTGAGATGCGACATCCTCCCATGAGTCAGTAATGACCCATTGCTTGCACAGGGGACTACCTTTACCTTTTACCTATCCAAAACTCAGGGTCCCCCAAACTTAGGCTACTTGAGTGAATAAAAGCATTCTGGGTCTTGAGAGAATAGTGCAAATAGCCTTTCGCCATACAGGCATCTACCCACACAGATAATCACATGAAGAAATATGATGTTGCAAACCAGCCTTCTGTCTTCCTTATAGGACAACATTTCCTAGCTTATAGGAAATGAGCATTCCTGACCACAGGCATCCACAATCGAGCACAAGTCATGTTGGCCCAGCTTGCAAGAAAAGAATTGGCACCTCCCGCTTCTCAGCCATGTGAACCCAAAGGAATCTCCTTAATAATATCCTTAATATCATCATATGCTTTACTGCAATAGCTCACAGCCTTGACATCAACAATATTAGGATTATAATACAACAGTCACAGTAAGAGTAAAAACTCTAATATGCCTTACAATTTTATAACAAGCGTAAAAACCACAACAAGTTTAAACTAAAACAAGCATCAATTTGAGCAATTCAGTCAGATAGTTGGCAAAATACATAAGTTTATCCATCGGCCACAACAGCAGTGGAACAGCAGTAGAAAGGAATTACCATGTTCAGAGGCAACATACCTGTGATTTGACTTTATGCCCTGCATTCTAGAAGCATCTGGCTGCCTTCGATGGACCTTTCTTCAATCCAGCAAGAATTCTTTAGGATTCTTTAGGGCTTGCTCCTGAATATCTGTAGCCACTTTGGTGGCCTGGTGAGGGCTGAAAGGCAGGGCATCAATGTTATAAACAAGTAAATAACTTAATATTCACTCTTGCAATGTCCATCTTGGATCAGCTGTAAAAGCAATGGATCAACAGTCCCCCCCCCCTCCTTACAACCTGTGGGTAAAATCCTAGCAGCTAATGGCCTTGTGGAATACAACTTTCCCTCCCTCCTCCTGGCTTCCTTCTCTTTTATGTTAATGCGGTACAGTGAACCTAAAATAAAACCCTCATTAATAAAATTCAGGCATGCTGTGCAGCGCTGTGATGCCTGAAATGCTTCATCTCTCTATTAGCCCGCTTAGAGTAACTTGCCAGGGCTCGGGCGGCTCAGCTGTACTGCCAGGAGTGAAGGATAATTAGTTCTCCAGGCTGGTAGCGCCTTGGGCCTCTTTGGAGTGGAAGCTGACAGCCCCATGTAGAGTCCCTGTGTTGCTGGATCCTGATTACGAGGGACGGAACTGGAATTACCTCCCTGATATTTGTCCGTGACCTTCAGGCCAGAACTGAAGTCCCCCAAGTTGTTAAAAAAAAAAAATCTGCCCCCTGGTATTTCAACAGAAACCACTTCTTGAATGAAATGAGGAAATCGGGACTGAATTTAGGACATTGCAAATATTGCTCAAGTTTCCAGGCCTGGAGTAAAATTCAGCCGTTTTGGAACGTCATTGGCTTTGGATGTTAAAACCGGGCTGATCTTGGGTTTAATTTAAGCACAGGGTCCACAGCCAATACGTAGGTGTGTATTTGCTGTGCTGTGCTACTTCGGAGGAAGATGGAATTAAATGTTTGTGGGTCTACTGCACCTTTTAAAAAAGTAAATTCCACATCCACAGAAAATAGAGATGATTCTAGCTTTCCTCATACATGCTAGTTTTAAATAGAGTTTTGTTGGTTGATTGGTTCTCTGTAAGTGGAATTCATATGTTCCGCCATCTCTCAGCAGAATAGAACTGTATAATCTATGGACTGATACCATTACATACAGCTGCTACTGATTGTCCAGCGATTTGGTAAGAATAAAAGACCCTTATTCTGATCTCATTGGTTGCCCAATGAGGCACACAGATCCTCTTAGGGTTGCCAACTCCAGGTCAGAAATTTCCTGGAGATTTGGGAGTGGAGCCTAAAGACTTGCAACCTGTGACACTAGCACCATTTTAATTGTGCACACCTGCTCAGTATCTCACAAGGGGCATTTACAAGATAAAACTGTAGATCCACAGCTTTGGACATCTCCCTCTTACCGCTTATGTTCTCTAAACATTCCCCCCGATGAAGAGTTCTGGAGAACTCAAAAGTTTGCAATCTGTCTTCTGCCATTTTATTTGGCCCCTGTAAAAGATACTATGGAGCTTTTGATTTCGGATTTTCCTTTAGACCAATGCAATCACTTCCAACCTTTTTGTGTAAAAACAGATCCCGATAGCTTTAGTGTCCCACTAAAAGTCCACATGAACTGGTAAAGGATGGGTTGAAAGCAAGAAAGAGGGGAACAGTCATAAGCAGGTCTAATCAGAAGTAAGTTTCATATAATTCAGTTGGGATTACTCTCAGGAAAGTGTCTTTAGGATTGCAGCCTAGACCATTTCCTGAAGATACTTAGCCATTGTTAAGATCTGCCAATGACATTTGCTGACGATGTTGACATTTACCAGTAAATAGTTAAAAAATTAGGATGCAATTGGGTGATTGGCTCAGGGCAATTGATGAACTTTGAAACTGATCATCAAAATCTCCTAAATCTTAAAAAACAGACAAGAAACAATAACAACTATAACCCAAGTTTCTGCATTCATCACATGGCATACATTAAAAGGCTGTAAGTATTAACTGATTTAATTAACAGATTAGTCGATTGGTGTATTTTTTTTAATTGTATATTATCCTACATTTCATTACATTGTCTTAAATGCACATTTACTAAAATAGGCAAATAGGCTTAAATATAGCGGATTAATTAAAAGTTAAACGATTAATCAATTCTTTAAGATCCTGTAATTGATTGATAGCCAACACACACATACAAGATGGGTAATGGATTCTAGCAAATTATGGCAAATATGTGCATGTACACATATGTGTGTAGCCACTTCCTATACTTAATTAGCTAACACTGGTTGAGTTCTTCACGGTGTTCATGAATTTCCTAGCTGTGCCTATTTCACCACAATCCGGCACTTTATTTAATAGCTGCCTGCCTCTTGCTGCTGGTAGGTAACTATGTGATATGTAACTTGCAAGCAGTCCTGCTGTTTGTTACTGACAATTAATTTCTCTGGAGCCTTTCTTCCATTCAGCCCAGTCCTTTATGCATCAAATCCAGCTATTCTAATACTCCCTACTTCTGTGCCAGAGAAAAAGGCTCAGACTGACAGATTATCACAGGGCAGTTAAGCATGTAATTGCTCAAATGACTTAAAATCCCTTCAAATATCTGTCTTTGTACCTCATCTCACCACTTCATGGACTCAAATATTTGACAATTGATGAAGATCAACTAAAGGGATCTTCATTAGTTACCAACCACCGTGACAAGCGTCTTTCAGAGCAAGGCTGGTGAATTTGGGGAACTTATTATCTACTTTAAAAAACTGCAGGAAAGCAGGGAAAAATACTTCAGCACACTTTAAACGAGAGAAAGGGGGAGAGAGAAGCTTCCGTGGAAGATCGGGTCAAGCACAAGCAAGGGGTTTGCTTAAATCAAGGCCGATTCTTGTCAAAATTGGGTGGTGAAGGAAGCAGGGATCAAAACGGAAGAGAAACACATCGATGTTCTGATCGGAGGAACACTTGCCGGCTGATGGCAGAAAATCATCTTTGTTGAGAAAAAACGGAAGGAGAAGTCGTCTAATTGAGAGAGTGGATATGGCAGGGTACCTCGCAGCACAGGTACTTTGGAAGAAGCAATAGACCCAAAGGGAAATGCAAAGATCCCTAGAGAGGAAAACTGGGCCCTCAAAAGACTTTCTCATGGGCACCTCTTCCCCTTCTTCCCAATCCTCTGTGATCCTCTGTGTATTCCCTGGATACCTGCCTGCCAGTTTCTTCCCCCTCTCCATCCACACCAGATTCAGTAATGAAAAAAGAAGTTCTTGAAACAACTGCCTCGGATTGTATATCCATCCTCCATCCACGCACCTCAGGTTTAAGAAATCAGGTCAAATACGGAGCTAAGTATTTTTAAGCACCCTTACGGTTGTTCATTTCCTTTATCTGCAGAGTCAACCAATCTCAGATATCAGGCAGAAGACACCATTCCAAGTAGACCCAGGACTGCACAATTAGTGACCCACCAAACATCCTCCCAGCAGATAATCCCTCTGTACTCCTGTAGATCTCGGTAGGCAGGAAAACCTGGAAATGTGTTTCGCTCTGGGTCAGTTACCATGCACTGGCTGCTGCTGGTAAACAGCTGGTAGGTAACTAGTTCTGCATGTCTGTATCAGAGAATGAATGCTGGCGAGTCATCTGGATTTAGATAGTCTAACCCCCAAATATTGTAAATCTCATGAACACATAAACAAATGATACTGGCTTATACCGAATACGACCATTGGTCCCATCAAGGTCCATATTATCTACTCTGGCTGACAGTGGCTCCTTAAGGTCTCAGGCAGAGGTGTTTCCCATCACCTACTGGAGATGTTGGAGATTGAACCTGGGATATTCTGGAGGCAAAGGAGCTGTTGTACCAAAGAGCCATGCCCCCTCCCTTATTTAAAAGGCATTCACATGAACAGAGGCCTTTTCTGCTTCTGACCTTTGGTCTTCCATCACAGCGTTGTCTTCTTTGACTACCAGACACTTTCTAGGATCTGTGATGGAGGACTTTCCCAGCACACATTAATTTATCCTTTCAATTGAAGATGTCGGGGATTGAACCTGGGACCTTCTGTATGAAAAGTAGGTAATTTAGCACTGAGCTGCACCCCCTCCACTGCTCTTCTCTACCTAAATGTTCTACAAAAAGTGTGCCATTTGCAAGGCCCAGGTAATGCCTTCTATGGTTCTATCAATGGCAATTAGACATGATACTCCCCCAACCTCAGCGTTTAGAAGATCCGGGACTGTTGGATATAAAATGCTGGGGTCAAATAACTGAGTGCTCCAGTCTTCAGGCCATAGGGCCAAACTACGAGTGGCAAATGACACTTGAATGGCAAGTGTATTTCTTCCTGTTCACTTGCCCTCCACTTGCCCTCCACTTGATCCACTTGCCGTTCAAGTGTCATTTGTCACTTGTAGCTTGGCCCATAGTTTTAAGCTTCCCAGAGTTGACTGGATTTAGGTGAACTTTTGGTCTGATCCTGAAAGGCTATCTTAAGTTTTTAAGAGACAAAGCCTCTCATGTTTCATAGGATCGATGCCGCTTGTGAATTATTAGATCGGTCTTTGACAAGCCATTTGACACTTGCTCTACTTAAGCAATCTACATAGGCCTTGATGTCAGGGTCGAGGGATATGGAAGATACATTGGGTGTCAGCGAATGAGGAGGTAAGCGATGTCGGCAAAAAATGTATTGCAATCTTCAATCTCTCACCTCTTGTCAGGTTCCTTTTTTGCGGGAGTTCTTCTTGCCGTTATTATCATCCTCCTGTTACTTGACAGGTGAGGTCAAGCAGTAGGCTAGTCAATAAAGTTTCTCATGTATATTTCAGAGAACAGTAGTCAATTAACCTTGAGAGAGGTAGACATTGTCTTGTCTATGACAATAGTCCGGCACACTGCACGCGGCAAGTGAGAGAAGTTGATGGGTGAAAGGACCATAAGGTTCTAACAAGGCTGTTTCTTTATCAAATTCCTGAGTTGGTTTTTTCCCCCAGGATCAGCTGTGAGGGAATGGAGTGGGGTGGGAGTCAAAGGAACACCTGTAATGCAAATTATATTTTTATCTTACCCCAAACGTTGGTATCCTGATCTGTCCCTGTAAATATTGCAGAAGTTAAAATCATAACATTAGCCGACCTCGGAAAAATTAATTGATTGATTGATTAATATTTAATTGTTTATATCCTGCTTTTCTCCCAGCTGGGGACCTAAGGCAGCTTGTGCGATACAAAGAAAAAAGAAACAATAGGATGAGAAAGGAAAGAAATCTTTGGAAAGAACAACAGGTCTCTCTCTCTCTCTCTCCACCAGATCTTCCAGTCATCTCGAGGGTATTACCAGCACATACTGTCTTGTTCTTCGAATTTCCCTCTTTCATTCATTCATGTCACCTTCAAGAGAATGATCACAGCTGGATGATGGGATGGAATATAGGGAAGGAGGTGGTCTCTAAGGTACACAGGTTTCTCAAAGTTGTCTTCACCTATGATTTCAGGAACACAATATATGCTTAGTCAATATATGCACAATATGTGTGCAGTCATTATCACCCAAAGCCAGGCAGGTTCATCAGATGTTCAAAACCAAACTGAAAACACTTGGTGCATTTTTGCACTGCCACATGGGAACTGTAGTTCAATCCAGTTACTTCCGAGCAGGGCTTTTTTTCTGGGAAAAGAGGTGGTGGAACTCCATGGGTTGCCCTCAGAGAAAATGGTCACATGGCTGGTGGCCCCACCCCCTGATCTCCAGACAGAGGGGAGTTGAGATTGCCCTCCACACTGCTGAGCAGCGTGGAGAGCAATCTAAACTCCCCTCTGTCTGGAGATCAGGGGGCGGGGCCACCAGTCATGTGACCATTTTCAAGAGGTTCCGGAACTCCGTTCCACCGCGTTCCCCCTGAAAAAAAGCCCTGCTTCTGAGGATGCACCAACATGACTAATTGTGCCACCAACCGTGGAGGTGAAATAATAGTACATGCATTCAAAAGACAGTGAGTTTTAAATGATGCGTGAACGGCCCACAAAGACTTTGGAGCATGTGTAAACCCAGAAATCTTGGGCATTGTGTGATTGCACCAGTAACAGTGGCCCAGGCCACCTCCATGCCAATGCCTGCATAGAGGTAAAACCACTCAGGGCCAAGCTACACATGACGAATGACACTTGAACGGCAAGTGGATTGAGTGGAGGGCAAGTGAACAGGGAGAAATACACTTGCTGTTCAAGTGTCATTCGTCATGTGTAGCTTGGCCCTTAGAGAGACTGCCTCTTTTCAATTATGAATCAATCATCAAAGCACATCCAAGAGAAAACAAGCACTGCAATGAAGATAAATTTAATTTTAGAGGTATACTGCCTTTGAATAGGAAGGTTGTACTTTGGTGTCTGGTTCATCGGCATTTAACAAACCCACCCTCTTCTGAATACCTTTCTCATATTGTTTCATAGGAACTATTACTCCCAGGATACCCCAAGATGCATAAACTTGGGATACATATTGCTTTTCTGTAGCTCGCAGAAACAAATTGTATGCTCATTTTTGAAAATATTTATCTAATCAAGCAGAGCGGATTTTTTTTTTCCTAAGCATATTTCATATGCAAAAGGAATCACTCCAAAGTGGCAGAACGAAAATTACTTTTTCCCATATCTGTTTGGCAGAAACCCCTGTAGATGCCGTTCTCATCCCAAGGACTCGTATTCACCTCCTGCAAGGACTCCACTCATCTCGTTATTTTAAATTGATTGCAAAACACAATTATACATAAAGAAACACCGCAAAGAGCTCTATCAAATGCACTAGAGCAGTAAATACTGTTTTCAATTAAACTTTAATCTAAAGGATATTATTCCACTGTCCGGAACTTCAACTGAAGTATTTTTTAAGCAAACAGACTTTAATTACTAGATTTCATTTCCTCAGCTCCAAAAGTTTGTTCTTTTAATGAAGTGTTCACGTAAAAAAAATCTCATTGCAAGATGTCAGGTTGTGATCTTAAATTCCATCAAACAACCCCAAGTCATCTTTGAAGAGACTCTCCTTGCACAGAGTGAGATATAGGCCCTACCTTACATCCTATCAGGCATTTTTAGATTACTCCTCTTCTGTCATACAATTATGGCTTCTTGGAAGAATAGCTAGCATATGCAACTAACATCATGAGCATGGCCTTCTCAGTAGTTGCCCCAATGCCTACTACATTTATATTAGGGACAATTTCAAATTTTTAATCTCATTCTTTCAACTGGAACCTTCTCATTTAAATAAAATGATTTCCCTCTTGTATGAACTGAGACCACAAATCTTTAATTGCATTCAATTTTCTTCAATGAACACATTTTTCAACATCTGTTTATTTTATTGACTTCATTTATAACCTGAATTTCTCTCCAATGGGAACCCAAGGTAGTTTATATCATCTTCCTCTCCTTCATTTATCCTCACAACAACCCTATGAGGTTGGTTAGGCTGAGAGTGTGTGACTGGCCCAAGATCACTAAGCAACATCAGTTATAAGACAATTAACTATGCAGTCACAAGCAGATGTATACTTTTCTAAGACTATAGACTCTGTTTAACTCTGTTTAGGATTGCATGGCAACAATTATGCATGATATTTCTTATACACATATGGCTTACATTCTAAGCGTCCAGTACAAACTCCATATAAATTGCCCACTAAAACAAATAGACTGCTATTTCATCATGGGCAGGTTACATCCTGCAAACTGTGTGACCTATAGTTTTAGGTTTATAGTGAGGGCCCACAGCTATGATCCCTGGGCCAAACTCTGTGCCTCCTAAGTAGTGCCAGCTCTAAGAGGAGATGTCTCAAACTGGGTCTCTCATCAGGCCCACTCTGTCAGCTTACCACTTACGTTACAAGCTAGGCAGACTGAACTATGTGCTTGGCAGGTACCATTTAGATCTTAGATTCCCAATGCATAGCCTTGCTACTTCCCCATCCACACTTGGCTGCTCCCAGTCCTAGGCTCCAATCCCCAGCCCTTGAGAAACTGAGAAGCAGGAGAACAAATGGCTTGAAAATGGCCTCCATTGCAATGCTCCTGTTTCTATGGTCTTTGCCATAGAGACTAGGGGAATGCCTAGAGTATCACCCAGAGGTGATATCACATCCTCCTCAAGCTCCACTGTCCCCAGGCACTGCCCTCAAAATTTCCTGGCATTTGTCAAGGCACTGCTGGCAACCTTATTAATGGGAGCTGTATGGAATTCAAGGTGTTGATTTGCACATCTTGAGGTAGGGGGCATTCAGAACTTGTGGAAGCCAAGGGGAACAGTGGGGATTTTAACCAGCCCCTTCTCCTTAGGGGGCTCAGTGGTTTAGGATCTGCTTTGCATGAAGAAGGTCCCAAATTCATCTCCAGTTAAAAAGATCCAGATACTAGGTGATGTGAAGGACTGCCACCTGAGCCCCTGGAGGGCAGCTGCCAATCAGAGCAGACAAAACTGACCTTGACAGAGCAATGGCCTGACTCAGTATAAGGCAGCTTCATGTATGTTCAAGTTGCTGACTAGAGGGGTGCAAAATGAAACAGATGAGCCAGAAAAATACCCAGGAATTGCTATTTCATTTTGTTAATGCAGATTCTGGAAAGCTGAACCAAATCTGGGAAACTAACTTGTAATGAGTCCCTCCTACCAAAAAGTTAGTGTGTTTCATTTTAGTTTGGATCTTACAGCAGCAGCAGCAGGCAAGCACTGGGCTCAACTCACAGGGCAGCATCTTGTTTCCCTTAACGACATTCACCAATCAGATCTCAAGGGGAAAGAGACCTTACATTGGTCGAAAGGGAGAATGTGTGCAGTGTGCACGAGTGTATCTTTTCCCCCCATTGCTACCTGGGCCTTGGCATTGTCTCCCTGCCAATTGGGTCCTCACAAGGGGAGCTTCCCCTCCTATCAGCTTTGAAAACATTTGGAAGCGGTAATGTGCAAATGTCAATTATAGGCTGCAATTCAAAAGGCAGTTCTCTAGGAGTAAGCACTATTGAAAAACATAGGACTTACATCTGAGTGGATCTGTTGGGGCTCATCTTGATTTATTTTGTGGCACTTCCTAGGCTGTAGTCTGCCTCCCCCACCCCCTCAGAGAACTTGGACAGTCACTGTGAGAAAAAGCTCTGTGGGGTGTGTGTGTAACCGCCTGGTCTGTTCAATTAATCAGACTTGATAAAAACCCTGGAGGCCTTCAATCATAGTCTTCAGTTCTAAAGACACTTCCCTGGGAATAAGCACAAGGGAACATGAAACCAACTGGCAGCAGCAGGATGCAAAAGTAGTATTTATTAGCATTATAGAAAAAGAAAAAAAGTGAACATGAAGCAGGGTTGTTTTTAATGTCGTCATCACCATGTGGCTGCTACCCCTTTGCCAGCCAGTTTCTTACCATCGTGTGCATCTGCCGACATGCATCTTTTTCAGGGTCCATTGTTGTGTGTAAACCTAGTGTAACTGAGGAAAAACTGGGCAGATAGATGGTTGAGAGGGAGGACTGTGCTATGTGCGGTTTTGGAACAGTTCAGTGCAAGAACAGCTGCCCCAAAGAGCCTGGAAACCTTCATTGCAAAGAGTGGAGCCAAGCTCATGGAAATGAAAAAAAAATGGGTTAGATCCAAGCTGGCCATGCCCTGTGTCCAGGGACAAACACCCTGAGCGCCCCGGACTTGCCACAGATTCCCTGCCTGAGGACCGATGGCACCTCAGCTGCAGGCACAGCAAGCCCAGGGGAGGCAACTCAGCTCCAGCTGGAGGGGAATGAAGGGGAAATGGAGCCGACTGTTGTGGCAGGCCAGGCACACGCTGCCAAGCCAAGCCCTGAAGGGCAAGAGGGGCACATACATGCCTGGGATGCTGATACCCAGCCAGATGGGCTAGAAGCCCTGCACCCACCACAGGTTGGGCCAGTGGGCCTGTCGTCCACCTCAGGGGCCCAGCCAGAACCAAGGCCAGTCTGGCACCGCTCAAAGAGAGGTGGAGGCAGCCAGGCCATGTCACCTGGAAAGACCCTGCTAGCCCCTTCCTGCAAGAAAGGATAAGAGACCAGGGAGGACCTGGAATGAGAGGAGGAACACCTGAGGACATCCCCAGCTGGGTAGCATCTAGCCCTACCCTGCAAGAAAGGATAGGAGAGCAGGGACGAACTGGAATGGAAGGAGAAAAACCTGAGAGCTTCCCCAGCTGGATGGCATCACGAGCAATCCGCCCAGGGCTGGGAGGCTACCCAGGGATAGGAGAGAGCCTGGGAGGAAGGGAGGGAGAAGGTGGAAGAAGCCCTATAAAGGCAGGCTCAGTAGAGAGATCGTGGTGGGTTGTGTAGGAGAGGGAGAGGGAGAGGGAGAGGGAGAGGGAGAGGGAGAGGGAGAGGGAGAGGGAGAGGGAGAGGGTGTTGACTTAGCAAAGGATGGTGAAGGAGGGAAGAGTAGAGGCTACAGAAGGAAAGGTCCGTAGGTGGCTGAGAGGGTGATATATACCCCCTCCCTTCCACTATCCGGGGCTAATCCCAAGCCTGCTCGTGCCCAAGGCCCATCCCATGGATACTCGTGCTCAGAGCTCCACCACTGCCATGGCAGAACCTGCTACCCCACCCAGAAAAAATCTAATAATGGCATATAGTTGATTTGGAACCTCAGATCCAAAACTGAAACAATGTTTTTCAGTGCTCACCTCTATTGCTGACCAAGATTGAATTTCTCACTCCTATTCTTTCAAGTGGAAAATGTGTTTCAGTTTTTCTTCTCCTTTATGCAAATGCCTGATTCTTTATTTCCATGCCATTTTGTGTTACATACACACCAAATTTCCCCATAAAACATACACATTTTTCAATGTTGCTTGTACATCAATAAATCAGTATTATACATTATGCCTATGTCCTTCCTATAAATGACTTGCACTGTAAATATAAGTGCCCCATAAATTGTGCATAAAAACCATGCAACATCCATAGGCATTATGAAGAAATTCAGAAAACTAACAGGAAAGGACAGAAAACTAAAGCTGTTTGTAAAAATATAAATTAATATATTTTATATACATTATATAATATAGTAATATAATATAATATAATATAATATAATATAATATAATATAATATAATATAATATAATATAATATAATATAATATAATATAATATATATAATATATATATAGAGAGAGAGAAAGAATATCTGTTCATCCATAAACAACTCTGTAGGGCTTATGGGCATGATTTGGCCTGTATACTACCACTCCGTAACACAAAGTGTCGCCAGTTTCAGAGCGGGTTGATACAGAGGAAGAATCAACAAAGGAAGAGGAAGAACTAACATATGAATTGACTCAATAAAGTCAGCCAATGATTTCAGTATGCAAGACCTGAGAAAGGTTGTTAATGAGAGGACGTTTTGGAAGTAATTAATTCATAAGGTTGCCATAAGTTCGATGCAATTAGACAACACATAACACACATTTTATTTTGCACTTATGTAAGTTCTTGCAAAAACCTTTGGAGAGAAAAATCAAATTCCAATTTGTTCCCAAAGGTTTCTGCCACATGTTTGCTGTCTGTTCAGATTTCATGGCTCCTTCAGAATTTGCCCCTTAAGAACATCTCCAAAAGAAAAGAGTACACCGCAAAATGACTGAGACCAGCTAGATGCAAATAAAATAAATAGTACACAGAAATGTAGCGAAAGTTACATTGGCATGACAGGAAATCTCTTGGAGCTGGACTTCATGTAGACCTATATTGAGTGTTTGAAACCAACAGGATTTAGATGTGGTGAGATTGTCTCATGTGTTGAGTGGCTGTGGTTCAATGGCAGAGCATGTTCTTTGCGTAGAGTAGATCCCAAGTTCAGTTCCCAGCATCTCCAGTTAGAAGGATCAAGTAGTAGATTTTGTGCCCTGACTTGAACAGCCCAGGACAGCCTGATCTCATCAGATCTCAGGAGCTAAGCAGGGTCGGCTTTGGTTACTAATTGGATGGGAGGTCACCAGAGAAGACCAGGGTTGCAGAGGCAGGCAATGGCAAACCACCTCTGTTGTCTCTTGCCATGAAAACCCCAGCAGGGGTCATCATAAGTCAACTATGAGTTGAGAGCACTCTTCACCACCAGGAGATGGTGTGAATGACCTCCACCTTTGACTTTGGAGAGTCACTACTGGTCAGAGTACTGATCTTTTCTCGGTAGAGAGCAACTTAAGAAGTCCATGTGATATTTGAGGGGCAGCAATTATGTGAGTTAACCACAAACTTCCATAATTCTGATCCTCCAGTCACAATGGAGAATGTGTTGGGTTTACAGAAGCACACTCCTGAGGCCACTGCATAATTCAGGGCTCTCCAATATGGTGCCAGCAGGCAGCATGGTGCTTGTTGATTCTTCCCTTGGCACTTGCCAGGCTTTTCAGAAAGTGGGTTGGAAGGCAGAACTTGTCATTGTCTCTCCTTATTCAAATGAAAGCATTTCCTACTGCAAGATTTATTTATTTATTTAATTTATATCCCGTCCTCCCCACAAATGGGCTCAGGGAGGCTAACAACATTCATAAAACACAGTGAATTAATCACAAAACCATAAAATCAATAATAATCTTTAAAAAGTCATTAAAATAGTCCAGGCGCAGGCTATTTAAATAAGTATTTGGGAGCCCATATATGGGCATAGTAGATGGCCGAAGGCAGCCTCAGAAAAAGTGGTGGTCTTAGATGGAAGAAGGCAGACACCTGCTGGCACTCAGCCAAAGGCCTGGTGGAACATTTTTACAGGCCCTGTGGAAGTGTAACAGGTCCCACAGGGCCCGGATCTCCAGCGGGAGAGTGTTCGACCAGGCCAGGGCCAGGGCAGAAAAAGCCCTGGCCCTGGTTGAGGCCAGACGGATGCCCTTGGGGCCGGGGACCACCAGGAGTTGCTTGTCTGTGGAGCGCAACGCCCTGCAGGGGATGTAATGGAAGAGGCAGTCCTGCAGGTGTGCAAGTCCCAGTCCTTGAAGGGCTTTAAACACCAAGGTTAACACCAGATGAAGCAACCGGCTCTTTCCTGAGTCAGTTTGTGGTTCCACCCCCACCCCCCTTCAGAATTACCCTTTTTAAATCCTATTTGTACACAAAACCAAGCATCGGTTTTGCTAGTGAATTTTGTTATTCGGGTCATTATTTGCCATTTCAACCCGAGCTCCTTGAAACTATCAAAGAAATGTCCACTTTCAAATTGAACCAAAAGCGATCACAATAATAATAATAATAACAACAGGACAACTTAACACCCATTCAGAGCAGTTTATGAAATGTGTTATTATTATCCCCACAACGATCGGGTGGGAGGGGATGAGAGGGCTCTGAGAGAGCTGTGATTGACCCAAGGTCACTCAAGTGGCTTCAAGCAGAGGAGTGGGGAATCAAACCTGGCTCTCCAGATTAGAGTCCTGCTGCTCTTAACCACTGCACCAAACTGGCAACAGCCTTAAATGGCCCTACAATCACACTCAGTGGAGCTTCAAAAAATGAACAGTATTCAGCAGAAGTTCTCCCCGAGACTGAACAAAACACTGAGACTATTTTTTTTTAATGCGCAAGACAGTTCAGTTGCCCTAACCTAATTAGGCCTGAACTTACAACAGGCCATTTTCATTCCAATAATATATTTCCAGTAATTCAATAATGCCTAGTGCCTGGGACTGGCGCAATAATTTCAGTTTATTTTCATCGTGCGGGATGATGACCTTGAGAACTCCAGTGAGCTCTGACATAAAAGATGACTAGGGTAAAAATTAAAACATGTAAGAAACTTGTTCAATATTGTCAGGGGCTTATAATTTAAAACTGCTCTGTTATTAGATATTGGATCAGCACAAAAGGTAACTTTGGAAGAGGTTTTAACCTCTGCCCTTCTATCGACACCAATTAAAATATAATGTGCAATGAAATTTTAATCTCATGTAACTAAACATGGTTTTAATTTTGTAAAACTAGAACATGCTTTTTAACCTGTATTAATCAGCCCTTTTTGAGGACAATTAGAGTATTTCCTGAAAATTCAGTTGTTTTGTTCCAAGTCAAGAAAAACCATGGGTATTATCATTTTAGGTCAGTACGACTCCATCTTTCTTTCTTTCTTTCTTTCTTTCTTTCTTTCTTTCTTTCTTTCTTTCTTTCTTTCTTTCTTTCTTTCTTTCTTTCTTTCTTTCTTTCTTTCTCTTGACAAAAGTTAATTTATAGAGGATCCCGCAGGAAAAACCCACAGATGGTGCTTCCCCCACTTATAAGAAGAGATGGGAAAAAGAAATGGGTATCCCGTGAACTTCATGGTGGATGTTCAATAAGCATACTTATCATAGATCAAGATGGGTAGCCATGTTTGTCTGTAGCAGTAGAAAAGAGCAAGAGTCCAGTAGCACACATAGGACTAACAAAATTTGTGGTACGGTATGACCTTCCATGAGTCACAGCTCACTTCTTCAGATACTGGCTTAGACTGGAACAGCTATCTGAAGAAGTGAGCTGTGACTCACGAAAGCTCATACCCTACCACAAATTTTGTTAGTCTTATAGGTGTTACTGGACTCTTGCTCTTCTCTACTGCTACAAACTTATCATATTCAACTTCCACATTCACCCATGAGATGAACATGTGAACTGTTTGACTGTTCACTGTCCACCTCAAATGGCTGTGCAGTAGCTGTGGCGGTAGAGGGTTATTTTTTTGTGCTAGCAGAATTTCATTCCCTTGCCTTGTGAGGGCTTTTATATCCAAGTAGCAGGGAAGACAATTCTATCCGGGGTCATGAGTGGTTGTGTCAGGTAATTAAGTGTCATGAGGAGGGAACTACATCTCCTATACAGCTGCAGGGAAAACGTACCTGGATGGAATGCTATCAAGGACACAGACCTAAAACCAAAAGGGAAGACATCTTTTAAAACAAAAATACAGTGTTTATTTAAAATCGTTAGATGACTGATTGATTCGCACTCTTCATATTATTGACTGCTGAGCAATATACAGGAAAGCAAGTTGTAGGAGAGGGGAGATGTAGGATTTCCAATGAGCGATGTGCGACTGCCCATTCATAGAACACTGCTGATTGCATGATTTCATGCTTGTACAAGTTGAATGTGTGAAAAATCACCGGCGAATCGGCTCCCTGTTCAGACCACTAGCCGAATGTTCGAGGTCAAGCACGTTCGAGCATCTATAAGAAAAAACACTTAAGAAGATGAAAGTTGCTACCTGAGAGAGGTGGTCCTTCAAGGATGCAAGACCCAGCTCATGAAGAGCTTGAAAGGGAAGCCCAAACACTTTGAACTGAGCACGGCAACAAATGGCCAACCAATGTAGTGTGTGTGTTTGGCAACCAGAAAGCAGTCTAATCATATGAGAGAGCATACAAACAGGAATAACTAAAATCATTCAGACACATCTGAATACCTTGGCGAATGATCAGTTCCTGGTCTGTGAACAAGGAGGAAAACATGAGCTGAACTGGCAAATCTTCGAGCGTAACTCAGTCATATAGTTGTAGGTGGTCTGCAATAGAACAGTAAGATTCAAGTCAAGTAGCACCTTAAAGACCAATAAAATTTCAAGAGTCAAAGCTCCCTTCTTCAGATACAAGTAAGAATCGAGATCCCTGAACCTTTATATTCCAGGGATCTGCAGCCTGATTAGAGCAGCAGCCTGATTAGAGCAGAAGTTAGCACCTGTAGTGAGATAAGAATTCTATGTCTCTATTCAGCCCTCGGAGCTTCATTGTTCTGAATTTGTGAATGAACTCGAGTTCAGCAATCTCACATTGTAATCTTCCCTTGAAGCGCCTCTTTTTCAGGACGGCCACTTTTAGGTCAGTAATGAAATTCGAAGTATAACAGTGACCTCAGAAATAACCAGTACAATCCTTTTAACAACAAAGCTTTTTATGGTCACTCTTTTCCTTCTAATTGCACCTGTTCAGCTGTCTATGAGAAGGGCTTCTCGTTATGGCATGAGCAACAACTAAGGTGTTGTGGATGCCTGTGTGTGAGAGAAGGGAAATGTGAGGCATTGCAACTGGTAAGTAGTTTTTGCCAAGAATATTTTTTAGATTCATTATGTAGGATTGGGAACAACTGTCTTGTTAGTGGCAGTACCTGCTTGCCAATTGAGAAGTTCCCCTACTGGCACTGGCCAAGTTTGGCTCACCTGGATGTCAGAACCAGGAGGAATCTGGACCTAGCTGGTTCCTATCTTCATTTGAATTGATTGCTGTTCCCCCGACTGGCCAAGGTGGCATAGCAAGCACAGTAGTGGGTGGTGCTGTGGCTCATTGATAGACGATCTGTTCTGCATGCAGAAGGTTCCAGGTTCAATTCCCAGCATCTCCAGTGAAAACCATCAGGTAGGAACTGATGTGAAAGACCTCTGCCTTAGACTCTAGAGTTCAGCTGGAATTCAGAGTAGACAATATTGAGTTGATAGACTAATGATTTTACTCGGTATAAGACAACATGTAGGGAGGAACTGAGGTAGAGCATTTGCTTTTCATGCAGAAGACCTCACATTCAATCCCTGGAATCATCAATGAAAAGGATCAGGTACAAGGAGACGTGAAAGTCTTCAGGGACTCAGGACCCTGGAGAGTGACAGCCAGGAAGTGCAGACAATATTGATCTTGGTAAATCAATGACTCAGGGCTAAGCTACAAGAGATGCCAGACAAGTGTTTTTTAACATGTCAGGGGTGCAATTCTACCTGGGAACTGTAGTCGAAAACTGTTATGTCTCTAGTGCGGGGAGGCAGGGGAAGAGAAGAGTTTTTCAAAGATAGTTTTCAAAGACAGCCATACAGGATTGCTGGGGGAGAAGAAGTTTAAAATTGTTTTCTTGCACTCTCAATGGAGACAGGAATACAAGATCCTGTCCCTAGCGTGGGGAGGCAGAGGAGGGGTAGAGCTGTTAGTTCATCTCTCCGTTGAGATTGCAAGGGGAAAAAAATTAAAGTTCCTCTCCCCCAGTAATCCCACATGGTTCTGTCTTCGAAAATTGTCTTTGAGAAGCTGTTCTTCTGCCCTGCTTCCCCACACTAGGAACATAATGCTGTTTTCAACTACAGTTCCCTGGTAAAACTGAGTCCCCGACACATTAAAAAACACATATCTGGTATCACTTGTAGCTTAGCCCTCAGTAGAGGACATGATTCCATTTTCAATAGGGGTGAGGCCATGGCTCAGTGGTACGTCAACTGCTTTGCATGCAGAAAATCCCAAGTTCAGATCCAATGAAAAGGATCTGGTAGTCAGTGGTGGGAAAGAGCTCTGCCTGAGACTCCAGAGAGCCACTGATCTGAGAGCGGAACTACAAGTGACAAAAGGCACAGGTTGGACACTTGTCAGCTTCCCTCAAGTTTTGAGGGGAAATGTAGGCATCCTGGTCTCGCAGCTTGGCTCTCTGACTGCTGTCCAATGGACTTTTCAACTGTCACTTGTCCAACATTCCTCCAAGCTGCCTACATTTCCCATCAAAACTTGAGGGAAGCTGACAAATGTCCAACCTGTGCCTTTTGTCACTTGTAGTTCCGCTCTGATCTAAGCTCAGAGATTTGACTCAGAAGACGGCAACGGCATTTATGGAACAGCCCAAGTTCAACTCCTGGTGTTTCCTTCTAAAAAGATTAAAGGCCTCTTCCTGGACCCCAGAAAGCGACTGCCCATTAGAAAAGACAATCCTGACTTTGACAGGCCAATGGTGACTCAAGGGAAGGCAGCTTCATTTATTCAACATGTCTGCAAAGTAGGGGAGCTTCTGGGTGCAAGCACTCCACCACTTTACCAGAAGCATTCGTGCTAAGATTTAAAGTCTCACGAAGGAATGGTTCGTAACGTAGGGCAAGAAGGAAAAGCCATACCATAAAAAGCTTTGGTGAGGTGTCCTCCCCCCCATCCTCTAGACGGAGTCATGGTTTTTCTGACAGCTGAAAAGCTCTGGGCCTTTCGTGTTGTTGTTTCTCCCCCTCCCCTTATCCTGTTCACGGGCTGATAATTGAAGCAGAATTCCCTTGTCTTTAAAATGCCATATATTTTCCACCTGGCAAAGGACTCCCGACAACTCCAGATAAATACCCTGTAGACATACAGACAGAGAAACCGCTGTAATTGCCTCCATAATGACTCTCAGACTTCAAAGGGAGGCAAATAATGGTATTTAACACTGTTTCCATTCTTTCGCTGAAATGTAATTTTATAGAGTTATTGTCAGGCAGCACGGAGACTGTACAAGTACAACTGTCATATCCTACTCATATTAATTAGCTGCCCACGAGAGGTCTGGGAGAGCACTGGCAAAGTTCTTCTCATTTCAGATAGCCCGATAGCCAGGCCAGAAAGAAAAAGAAGCCGCTTGATTAACTCCGTTGCTTAGATCAGCGTTTCCCCGGAGTGTGTCAATTGGCATTTTGAAGGATCAATTAATTAGCACTCCAAAATAATCCATTCATGGGTTAATGAAAGTATTTTGTACAGCTGAGAAAACTTATAACATGGGTGGGCGAATGCCAGGCCAGATTTATAAACTGGGGGGGGGGGGGAACTCCACGTGATTCTGGCCTGTGGGAAATTACCTGTAGCTGGCCAGAACCTATCAAAATATGTTCACTTTCTCTCTCTCTTTCTCTGTGTGTGTGTCAATGGCTGGAAAAGATCATGGGTGTTTTACAGAGATGCAAGATTTAAAAACTCAAATTATGCATACTGTGTGGAAGAAGAACATTTTCTCCCTCTCCTAAAAGGCTAAAATTAGATTCAGGGCTGGCAAAAGAATGTACTTCCTCACACAATTTATGTGTTTATGTATGTAGGTAAAGGTACCTGTGAAAGCACCGAGGCATTACTGACCCATGGGGGAATGTCGCATCACGACATTTTCTTGGCAGACTTTTTACAGGGTGGTTTGCCATTGTCTTCCCCAGTCAGCTACACTTTACCACCAGGAAACTGGGGACTCATTTTACCGACTTTGGAAGGATGGAAGGTTGAGTCAACCTTGAGCCGGCTACCTGAACCTGGCTTCCACTGGGATCGAACTCAGGTCATGAGCAGAGCATGGACTGCAGTATTGCAGCTTACCACTCCATGCCACGGGGCTCCTATGTATGTATGTATGTATGTATGTATGTATGTATGTATGTATGTATGTATGTATGTATGTATGTATGTATGTATTTCATTTATAGCCTGCCTTCTGCTACAAATGGGACTGAAAGAAGCTTACATTGCTCTCCTCCCCTCCATTTGTAGCCTTCCGCTACATGTTCTCCTCCCTGTGAGGTAGGTTAGGTTGAGAGTGCCTGACCAAGGCCACCCAGCAAGTTTCCATTGTATGAGCACTTGAACTGAGGTCTCCCAGATTCTAGTTCGACACTCTAACCGCTACACCGCACTGACTGTCTGAATCTCGGTTAACTTACGGAACTCACTGCCATGGGATGCAGTTATGCAAGGCCTTCAAAAAGGGTTAAACAATTTAAGGCAGAATAGATCCATCCATTACTACTAGCCATAAGAGATAAATGGAACCTCCATGGTTAGAGGTAGTACATACCTAGTGAAAGTTACTGGTGTGGGGGGGAGCAGGCAGAGACTTTTGTCTGTTTATGGGTTTGGGGGCATTCATTTATTTAGAACGTTTTTATGCCCCCTCTTTAGGAAACTTGCTTGAAGTAGCTTACAAGTGAAAAACAGTAAGACCACCAACAGATAAAATTAGTGAAAATTAACATAGTGCTTTAAAAAGCGTTAAAAAAACCAAGCCAGGGGGTAAATAAACTGAGGCCGTTTCCACACACATTGAATAATGCACTTTCAATACGCTTTAGAAATCCTTTAGAAGTGGATTTTTTGTTTCACACACAAAGATCCAGTTCCAAACGATCACTAAAAAGCATTGAAAGTGCATTATCCCACGTGTGCGGAAGCAGACAAAAAGTACCCAAGAGTTTTAAAAGAATCTCCTGTAACTTCCTGGAACAATGTGAAAGATGAGCTCCTTGTTCAGGGGTTCCCAACCTTTTTGAGCCGGCAGACATCTTTGAATTCTGACCAGGAGAGGGGAGAGGGGAGAGGGGGGACAACCACAAAATGGCTGTTTCAGGAGGTGGAGCCTGCCACAAAACCACTGCTGCAAGAGCTGTAACCAACCAGGAAATGGCAGGGTGAGGTCATGCCCCCTTAGCCTTCTTTTTTTTCTAAATTAAAAGGTCCAGGACTCTCTAGCCTTTCCCAATAGAAAAGATGCTCCAATCCTTTGATCACTGTGATTGTCTTCTTCTGCACTTTTCCCAAGGATGTTGCAGAGCAAAAAGGATGCTCTGCAACATCCTTTTTGAGATACAGCAACCAAAACTGCACTAAAGAGGCAGTACTACAGCTTTATACATGGCTAGGGTGCCAGGTTACCTCACCCTCCAGGAGGAGGCGGGAGACTTGGCACTCACCTTTTTTGCAGTCTTTGCACAGGTGCAAAGAATGCACATACTCCCAGGCTGCATGCACACCCAGGTGCACAATGCCACCCCTGGGAGCCTTCCAGCCGTCTGCAGCAGGCCAATTTTGGCCTGTTTGGAGCCTAAATTGGCATGCTGTGAAGCACAGGAGCATTCAAGGGCCATGCCAGCAGAGCTCCCATGCTCTGCAGTGGGCCAAATTGGATCCATTTTTAAAAACTTTTTATTTTGTAATTTTTTTCAAACTTTTCTAAAACTTTAGTTAACAACATACAACATGAATAAGATACAAAAGCTTAACAATTCTTGGAAGTAAAGATGGTTTCATAGACAAGAAGATTGCTGATAATAGCATTATGTGAAGTACAGTAAATATACACGTTCAAGTTGTAGCAAAAAGATTGAATGTATAAGGGTCCGCATTAGGTAACTGATTGGTGTCATGCTGATAGTTCAGGAATGGTAACCATTGTTCAAAAATGTTGAGTGATGTTGTGGATTGTCTATAGAATGACGATCAGCTATTTTTTCCATGGTGAAAATGTCCCACAGTTTCCCATTCCATTGGATCCATTTGAGGGGGCAAAATTGACCCACTGAGGACTGCGGGATCACTGCCAGAGTGGCACGATGGGCTCTGGAGTGCTCCCGTACTTTGCAGCAGGCCGATTTCAGCCCCAAATGTCCCCAATTTGGCCCACTGTGGAGCACAGGAGTGCTGCTGAGAGGACCTTGGAGAGCTCCTTCCCTTCACAGCGGTCCAGTTTAGGCCTCAAACAGACCCAGTTCAGCCATTTGGGGGCACAAAGTGGCCCACTGCAGTGTGCAGGGCCCCGAGAGGTGCGTTCCCTTGCCTTCCCCCCCGCCAGTTAGGTAAGTGGGGGAGGGGTGGAGGGGGGGAGCAGGGGATCCCCTACCCCCAGTGGGGGACTGGCAACTCTATACAAGGCACTACAATATTGGCTGTTCTATGTTCAATCCCAGCCCTTTTTCATTCCTGCCATGCTGGAGGGGAGGCGGGTATCAGGGAGGGAGGGAGGCCAGGGAACAGAAAACCCTGTCCTTTTGGGAGAGGAACTAGAGTTCGAGCTATCTAACAGTGACACAATTGCAGTCAATGAAGAATTCTGTATAACTCAGTAAGAAAATATACTCTTGTGCCAAAAATCATTGGCCCAGTAAAAATTACCGTTCTCCATGAACCATTTTTTAAAATACATATATATATATATATATATATATATATATGTTGTATAACACTGTATAAATGCCGTATAACCCCATCTTCATCCCTCAAATGCCTGCTGTTTCAAACTCTGATTGCCTGCTTAGCTGTCAGGCCTTGCTATGGGTTTACGCCAGGATGAGTGCTTCCCCTTTTAGCTAATCAGCTTTCTCCCATATCTGCATGCTCATTTTCTGATACCTGATGAGGCGACAAGGTCATTGGGCATACAAGTACTTATTTGAAAACCTACACAAGAGTGAGAGAGAGGTTAGTTGGGTCTATCCGATCTGTCAATCAATTAATGAAAATTATTGAACAAGGACACGGTGGGGGTGGGGGGGTGGAGAAAGCGAACAGAAGGAATGAAAATGACCACGATGAGATGCCATCAGAAGAACAACAGATCTGGTGAGATGTGGTCACTTGGATTGTGGGAAGAGGAAGAAAAGAAAAACGAAACCAAGATACGTTTCCAGATAGAGGAGATAGACATGGGACATTTCTCACTTTTATTGTGTGTTGTTCAGCACCCCAGCTGAACCAGAGCTAATAGGCTACACGTAGACCTACCGTTTATCCACTCAAGGTTGATAATTACCCATTAAAAGCACCAAGCTCCTGGCTTGGAAAGATTGGGGAGCAGGGGTGGTGGAATGGCTGCCATGAAAGCAATGCTCTAGCAGTTTCCCCTTCCAGTCTCTATGGTACATCATCATAGAGATAGGGGCAAGGTAGAGCATCTCTTCTCCCTGGATCCAGCCTTAAAATCTGATGTGCAGTGGGCCTTCTAGCAAGTATGTAGATGGGAGGAGGAAGTAGGTAGTTCCTCAGCTACCATGTTGGGCATGAGTAGAGTGAAGTGGGTACCACTGATGCAAACTGGAGAGCTCACAGCCTGAAGCAGGGCAGGTGCCTTGTTCTACTTGTGAGAAGGAGGGTTGGAGAGGGGCATCTCTTTTGGCTTCAGGAGTCTGCATGTCTACCAGCAGTTAAGGTTGCCAACTTTGGGTTGGCAAATTTCTGGGGATTTGGGGATAGAGCCTGGGGAGGATTTGGGGAGGGACCTCAGCAGGGTGTAATGCCATAGAGTCCACCATCCAAAGCAGTCGTTTTCTCCAAGGGAACTGATTTCTGTAGTCTGGAGATCAGGTGTAACTCTGGGAATTCTCCAGACCTCACCTGGAGCTTGGCAACTCCACCAACAGGCTACATGTAAGGTTCTCCAGTGGGATAAATTGCAGCTCCCTGAGAAAATGACACTTGCAGGAAAACTTAGGTTCCCTTCCCTGCGTAGCTATGTTCATAAGGAAGAGTGAACACGCTGAATTCATGTACATATACACTTCCTTTGTAAGCACATTCCATGAGCAATGTTCACTTGATTTTTTTCTTATTGTGTGTGTCGAACAGGGCTTTTTTTCAGTTGGAACACGGTGGAATGGAGTTCCGGCACCTCTTGAAAATGGTCACATGGCCGGTGACCCCGCCCCCTGATCTCCTGACAGAGGGGAGTTTAGATTGACCTCCGTGCCATCAGGGGACGGGGCCACTGGCCATGTGACCATTTTTGCCGAAGGCGATTTAAACTTTACCCCCCCCCTTGTTCCAGCTGACCCAAAGTGATGTCATTGTGCGGTCTTGAGTTCCACCACCTCTTTCCCCCCAAAAAAGCCTTGGTGTTGAGTAATTCTCATGTACAGCTGAATTTTGTAATGCCAAACCCCACATTTATTCAGGTACTGGTCTCCAGTTACATTTGTGATGTGAACGTGTGTTAGCTCTTTCTTACGGATGTTTGCACGGTCAGGCAGGTTGTATGAGCATTCACTGCGACAGGTGAACAGGGTTTATGCCATGTGCCCCGTCTGACCTGGCTCCTCCCATGCCTAAGAATTAACTTTCAACATGGAACTCACAGCACATATTTAGTTCAACAGGCCCTGGGGTGGATACAAAAACATTGTCGTGTCATTGTGGCTCCTCCTCCTTCCTCCCTAGCAATGCAAACATGACAGTGTCAGAAGGGGAATTTCTCTACAACTACAAGGGACAGCCAATGAAATGGAGTGGCAGTGGGGAGGGCTCACAAAGCAGTAATATTAATAGAATCAGTTTTGTAATACTTGGGGTAGAACAGGGCTTTTTTCTGGGAAAAGAGGTGGTGGAACTCAGTGGGTTGCCCTCGGAGAAAATGGTCACATGGTCGGTGGCCCCGCCCCCTGATCTCCAGACAGAGGGGAGTTGAGATTGCCCTCCGCCCCACTGAGCGGCGCGGAGGGCAATCTCAACTCCCCTCTGTCTGGAGATCAGGGGGCGGGGCCACTGGCCATGTGACCATTTTCAAGAGGTTCCGGAACTCCGTTCCTCCGCGTTCCCCCTGAAAAACAGCCCTGGCGTAGAAGGTGGAAATAAGAAGAGTAAGAGTAAGAGTAAGAAGAGTAAGAGTAAGAGTAAACCTGAGTAAGATTGAGTGAAACAGCTAGCTGGATCCAACCTTAAGTATTGTGGGAGGGGAAAGGGATATAGCACTACTTGTGGCCGAGACATTTAATTGCAGCCTGGCCGAGACATTTAATCGCAGCCTAACAAACCAATTTGATTAAGGCCTGGAAAAAGAAGACCGTTATAGTTTTGTTTGTTTAAAAAAAGCATACATGTACTGGCCAAACAGAAAGCCTATGAATTTACAAAACTGGAATGAAAAATGGATAAACCATTCATCCATACTTGAGATTAATACCTGTAACGGTATGGCAGATATAAATAGCAACTCCCAGCAAAAATGAAGGGGGCATATAAAAACTCGCTTTAAAGGTTCGCTATCACTGGCGTACACAGTGTCCCTGGCACGAGACAAGAGTATCCTGTTTATCAGCACAAAAAAGAAATAATTCATAACTTGATCCATGGGGGGAAGAGAAAGAGAAATGGAGAAATAAAAAAAAACAGCAAAAAAAATGCTGCATGCAAAAAAAAAATACATAGAAAGAAAGAAAGACCGGAGGGGAGGGGGGATGCCAATATGTTTGTGTGAATGAAAGATAGTGGAGGGGGGAGGAATGAAAAGGTTGAAGTCAGAAGCAGAGAGAGATACTGACACCAAATCTCTGTAAAGCGTTCAAAATTCTCCAGCTGCCCCACTTTTAATTTGCTACCGTTCTAATTAAAATGCAAATTAAATTTATAATTAGCATCAGCGCTTTCTAAAGAAACCTTCTTCGCGCACTGTGCCGGCATATGGGAGGCTGGTATGGCGGAAAGTTTAGTCAAAACAGAAGGAGAGGCTCAACGTGTGAGTTTAAAAAATGGGAACACACACACATATACATGCACTTGCTACAAAGTCTTGGATTGTAGAGAAGGGAGCGGGAAGAAGGACCAAGCCAAGGGAAGGTGCTTGGGTTGAAGAGGCAGGAGTGTGGAAGGGGGTCCCCCACTGTAACAAAGAGGTTGTCGAATCAGAGGGCTCCGTTGAGGAGTTACTTTGTATTGAATCAACTGTCAAGGGTCACGCTGCGTGTCACTGATGTTGTATAGAGGATGCCAAATAGGCAAAACAGGGGTCACGCCTACTAATCACAAAGCCTGTGGTCCAAAATTAACCACTGCTTGCTCTGAGATAATACATTTTAAAAATTGATGGGAAACTAAGCACTGGAAATCACTGCGCTGTTCCCAAGAATGCCTTTCCATAAAGGTGAACACAGCCTCTTGGACAGGATTACTAGCCTTAAAGGGGAGGGGGAGTCAATGAAAGGGGGGAAGCAAAGGGAGTGCTTTTCAGTCCCGTTGATTTCACAAGTTTAAGAATGCCATCCAAAGTGGAGTTACAGCATTCTGACATCAGTGGTCTTAGACGGGTGTAACCCCATCTAGGATTGCACACTGAGGCTGCTTCCACACACGTTGGATAATCCACTTTCAATACTCTTTCGTGAACATTTGGAACTGCTTTCCCATGTGTGGAACAAAAAATCCACTTCCAAAGGATTGCTAAAGTGCATTGAAAGTGCATTATTCAACGTGTGTGGAAATGGCCTGAATCTGTCCCATTGGAATAAATGGGATGTGCAATCAGCTGATTTGAACTGAATTGTGTTCCACGACCAATACAGAAAGACCTGAGAGAACCTCTTTACACATGATGCTTTTAAATATACCCCCTAGGATATTAAAATGTTAAACGGGAGGTCTTCCTGGTTCATGTATCATGATTTGTTGGGGAGCTGGCAGTTCCATGCAGGATGCGTTCCACACTCAACTGGCCTTTGGCTCTGGGTCACTTGTGGGACAGAACATTTTGGGTGCCATTAATAATCACTGCAGTGTAACTTGAAATAGCATTTGAGTGCTTATTTGAATAAATGAAACTGAGGGCCAAGCTACACATGACGAATGACACTTGAACAGCAAGTGTATTTCTCCCTGTTCACTTGCCCTCCACTCAATCCACTTGCTGTTCAAGTGTCATTCGTCATGTGTAGCTTGGCCCTCAGGCAGACTGTTTGTCTATCAAGGCCATTATTGTCTACTCTCCAAGGTCTCAGGCAGAGGTCTTTCACATCACTTGCTACCTGATCATTTTTTAAACTAGAGGTGCTGGGGATTGAACCTGGGGTCTTCTGCATGCGATACAGACGTCCTACCACTGAGCCCTGGCCCCATCCCTATTTAAAAGAGAACCACATGAACGTCCCTTCCAGGACGCAAGAAGCAGAAGTGAAGAAGAAATATCTAATGCGCAGGAGAGGAGCCAGCATAGCAACGTGGCATTCTGGAGACTGTTCGTCTCCTACATTGTGACAACAGCCTGCAAACATTTGCAAGAAAGTGAACGCAGAAGCATCAGGTGTTGGGGCCTTTGGGGATAGCATTTCAATATGCAAACTAATATATATTTTTAACTATCGCTGCCCAATCGGTCTGTAAGGAAGGAGTCATGTGACTGGCTTGATTGAGGAAAACAATACAAAGCAGCTTGCATTTGGTTGACTAATTGTTCACCGTCAAGTACCTTTGCCATCGAAACCTTCCATTTATTTATTCTTTCTTAAGCGCAAGTAAAGTCGCCCAGGCTTTCTCCAGCGTGGTTCTCTCCCATCAGCTGAAAAGGAAGGCAGAATAAGTGAATCTGATAAATGATACGGTACGAAGTCTTGCTTCATCTTTATCAAGAATGTGGCGAGAGCACCCGTGTATTGCCATTGTGGCTGCATATTAAGCAGCCAATGCGGACGTATTAAAAAAAGAAAAAACTTGATAAGACTCCCTTTGGACAAAATTGACTTCATTGTAATGATTTTTTTTATTATTATTATTTTACCGAGGGTAGTCTTTTATGAGTTCTAGTGGAGGGAGGCTAGAAAATACCTGTGATCATCAAAGGATGTCATCTTTTTTTTTAACTTCCTATGAAGGAACATCACTGCAGCTTGAGAGCTTTTAATATTCCAGGGATTCCGTTTTATCTATTAACGGGGCTCTCCATCAGATATTTTAAAATTTGAATTGTAACGGGGACGAATATTTTGCCGCTGTGTGTTAAGCTGTTATTAAACTGCAATGGAAAGCAGGACTGTAGACATATTTTTATAAGTCAAAAAGTCAATTAAAAAGTGATAAGCCTGTAATATCCCCATTGTCGAGCTCTATAAAAATTCCTCCCACGTGTGTGGGATGCTTTCGTTATCACGGGCGCAGAAAGGGAGAGGAAGTGTTTCCAGAAACAGCTGTAGGTTCTTATTTTATTAATAAAATTCAGATTTATTTTTAGGCTGAAATGGAAATACACAGTATTGTGAGAAGCATACGGGGGAGGGAAACAGACCCCCCCCCACCCCCCAGTGAAATTAGTTTGGCATAAACTAAATTCCTACATTGATGCTCTCCCCCACCCCAATTCATTTCTCTTGTATGTTTAGATAAAGAAATATGTGATATAATAGAAATGAATCTAACATCTCCCCGACATGCCTTCTATCAGCTGCTTCTTCTGGTCCATCACCTAGACTCAGCCAATGTGGCCACACTGACCCATGCTTCTGTAACCTCGTGGTTGTATTACTGCAACACAGGCTGCTTTCACACACATTGGATAATCCAATACTCTTTAGTGAACATTTGGAACTGCTTTTCCATGTGTGGAATAAAAAATCCACTTCCAAAGGATTGCTAAAGTGCATTGAAAGTGCATTATTCAACGTGTGTGGAAATGACCACACTCTATATGGGGATGCCCAGAAAACAACCCCGAAACCACAAGTGGTCTGGAATGCAGCCACCCAAAGACTGCCCTGGTTGCCAATCTGTTCCCGAGCTCAAGGTGCTGGTTAGTGTAATGTTCATTATGAATAACTTTCTCGATCCAGGATGCAGTAGAACATAAGATGAACAAGTAACTTGCTACCCTAGCTTCACTAGATTGCCATTTGGATTGAGTTCTGCCCCTTCTTGCAAAGCCTTCTGGGATGCGTAGAACCTGTTAAGCGTCACCTACTTAAAGTCATAGCGTCCTCACAGTTATGACCTTTAAAGCCCTTCACGACCTAGGACTCACATATTCGAAGGACCAACTCCTCCATATGTCTCCTTGTGTCCATTACAGTCTTCAGTAGGTGGACCATTTGGCATTGACCAGAACTCGGATCTTTTCTGTTGCGGCCCTTGCTCTGTGGAATGGGCTCCCTGAAGTGGAGAGCGGAGGTCCCACCTCAGGGAACTGTAGGACGTGCTGCAAAGCCTCTCTGTTTGCCAGGACTTCGAGGAGGGTTTAAGTGACAGGCATCTGTTCTGAGGGGAGAGGGAAGGATTTGGGTATTGTTTATTTTATTTTGATTTTAACTGTAAATGGTTTTAATCTATTATTGTCATCTAGCTGCTTGCTCTTAGAATGGTTTTCTGATTTGAAGTTCTGGAGGAGTTAGCCATGTTAGTCTGCAGCAGCAGAATAGCAGAGTCCAGTAGAACCTTTAAGACTAACCAACTTTATTATATAGCTTAAGCTTTCGAGAGCCACAGCTCTCTTTGTCAAATGCATGGAGGGTATGGAGAAACTGGCCAGATATATATTGGTGGTGAGGGGAGGAGGGAGAGGGTGCAGGGAGTAAGGGTCATGTAAATGTAAATAAGTTCATGAAAGAGGTGGAATGCACAATCCAGGCTGGGTGTGACCCCTCCCCTCCATGGTTTGTAGTTAAGATCTGTCTTGTATATTCACGGCTCCAATCTCTGGATTTAAGTATCCTCAGGTTTAGCTGAATTGAGAAATGGGTATCTTGATATGAGATGGGATGCAGCCACAGATCCTGGGATATGGCACTATTGTTGCATCACAGCAATAATTCAGAACTGGATTTTCATCTGTGGACATACCTGGATCCACATATCATGATACTGTGCTTCAGAAATAATTCGTAAGTGGATTGTCTTGTCCACAAAGGGAATCCATTGCAAATTTCTATATCGCAACACTACTGCAACATCAAATGATGTGCAGATACACACCAGACCCAGGAATGTTAATTCTTTGATTCAGACTCTTCAGTTGACTTTTAAATTAATCTTCCAGTGGCCTTAGGACATATGGTTTTAAAAATAATATCAGAAGCATCCTTTCAATATGTGTCCTGCGCAAGAAAAGTCAGCTGTGCAAATACACATTTATGGGTAGAACTTAGAAATTCTTCAAAGCCCCAAGCTTAGAAGAAGGTCTCATTTGGTGAGAACTTTTCCAACAAGCTGAATGGGTCATGGGTTTTACGGAAGGGCTAAAGCAATTCAGGATCCCCCTTTTCTCAATTTTGATCTCCAGAAATAATTGGATACCAATTGTTTGCCAAGCACAGAGAATTGAACTGCCTAGGTTTCATATGGGAAACAGTAAGTTTAAATAAAGTCTTCTGTGTGGCATACAAAAGCCTATATGTGTGGGGGATGCTGGCATAAAAGGGAATGCTTTGTATAATTTCTGAATGTCATTCTTTTTAAAAAATCTCATTCAGTAAATGAAGTCACCTTTGTCGGGGGTTTCATGAACTGCTGGCTAATCAAAATTATTATGCTGCCACCTGTTGTCTGTTAATTATTCTGAGAAGGTACTCATAAATCATAACACCGGACAATAAATCAAACTGTCAGGACCCAGGTCAGAGGTCGCACATGGAAAGTTATAGGTCACCAAGAGGGTGTGAAAGATCAGAATTGGGGGGCATCACTCATTGTCAAGTAACGTTGAGAGAAGTGTCATCCGAACAAAAGAAAAACTGAAGTACAGAAGAATTTGGGCCTGAGGAAGGCTTTGGATTCGTGCATTAAAGGAATCAAATTGACATGTCATTACGCTGATGCTCTGACAGCCAGCAAGATTGTCGAGCAATGCCACCACTCCAATCCCTTTTTTGTCTTGTCTGATCTTCGTTTTGAGTCAAGGACCCTTTTGAATTTGTGTTTTTTTGTTCAGATAGCCGGGATCCTGTGAGTCACTGGATTTCTATCCTCTATGCATTTCAAAGCATCATTTTCTATAGGTATCCAGACATGTTAGAAGTATTGAAAGCTTGAAAGACTGAAGGATGTGTGGAAATATCTTCAGAAAGGTCACCAGCCAACAGAACAGCTCTTTTTGCTTTCTTCAAAATATCCTGGCTGTTTCTCTTAAGCATGAAACCTCCAGATTTTGCTTTTGAGTGAAAATTTTCAGTGGCGATTCTAGTCCCTAGTCTTATCCCTTTCTCAACTGGATGGATTTCTTCACTAGAGCTGCAATGGCAAGCCCATGACTCCTACAGAATTTCAATAAGAGAACTCAGATGAGCTTGATCTGATCAGATCTCAGAAGCTAAGCAGGGTCAGCTTTGGTTAGTAATTGGAGGGGAGACCTCTAAGGAAGACCAGGGTTGCAGAGGCAGGCAATGGCAAACCACCTCTGCTAGCCTCTTGCCATGAATACCCCTCCAGGGCTTGTCATTAATCAGCTGTGCCTCAAGGTCACTCTCCACCACTCCCCATCACTTAGCATAAATGCTCAAGAGAGCTGTGGTTATCAAAGGCTTATACTACATAGGAATTGGACGCTTTTACTGCTGCAAACTAACACGGCAAACTGACTCCACACCAAAAGGAGATGTTTACATTTACTAGCAAAGGAATGTTTTGGTTGCCTCCCCGCTAATTGCATCCTGTCCCCTTCTGATATATGTCTCCTTCTCTCCCCTATCTCCCCTCCTCTTCTGTATTTGACCAGTTTGGATCATGCATCTGATGAAGAGAACTTGATTCTCGAAAGCTTATGCTACAATAAAATTGGTTAATCTTAAAGGTGCTACTGGACTCTTTTTGATTCTGCTCAAGAGAGTGTTATAATAAGTACAAGGCAGCCCTTCCACATAGGTGCGAATGGCAGTCATTCATTTATATAGGAGGAGGTTGAAGTGGTGCATTCTGGGACAACACTGAGTCGGATGTGGGCATAAGAACAGCTCTATTAAATCACACCATCTAATTGGTTTCCCCAGAGATCAACCAGGTAAGTACCATAAAAGTTCCACAAGTAAATATGTTGAGGCCAAAGCTTCTCCTTTGTGTTGTCCCTAGTAACTTGTAATCAAGGTAGGCTACTTCTGAACAGGAAGGTTCCATTGTGGAAGTCACCCTCCCTGAAACAGCTTCATTGTCTTGAGCAGGTTTCCAACTTGGGCTCTTTTGGTGTTATTGAATTGTACAGGATCCATGTAGAACCTAGTGTAACCATACCGGCATAGCCGCATGGGGTGCACCCACGCGTGGATATTCTGTTATCATCCCCAGCACCTCCCAGACTGAAGTCACAATACACCATACATAGGTTTAAGTAGTTTCTCTTACGTGTAGATCATAAAACCATCATTTGTTTGCTTGTTTTTAATGATTTTTCTTCATTTATACCCCACCTTTCTCCCCAACAGGGACCCAAGGCAACTTACATAATTTCCCCCTTCTCCATTTTATCCTCACAACAACCCTGTGAGGTAGGCTAGGCCAAGAGTGTGTGACCCAAACCTCATTCCTTCCCTTTCATGCCACACAGCCAGCTATGGGATTAGTTGATGCTGTCAGCACCAAGGTTGTTCATTCCCAATTGACTCCATCATACAATGAATGATGGGATGTTGAAGGAATAGCCCTTCATCCCAAGATACTTCAGGGTGTTCCCCAACTGCCTTACCTAAACTGAGCAACCCACACTATTCCTACCATTACTATGTATGGCCTAACCAGTTGAAAGACCATGTTTATTTACACTACCGCCTGAAAGCAACATGCAGCATGTGAAAAATTATCCCCAAACAGTCCAGTAATAGGCGCCGCCAACATTCCTACTTGGTCTAAGGAGACTGGCTAATCCCTTGTTGCTTCAGGTGAGCCTGATCTCGTCATATCTCAGAAGTTAAGCCTTGGTTAGTAATTGGATGGGAGACCTCCAATGAAGACCAAAGATGCTGAGGCAGACAATGGCAAACAACCTCTGATAGTCTCTTGCCATGAAAACTGCGCCAGCGGTCACCATAAATCAGCTATCTTGAGGGCACTCTCCAGCTCCAAATACCTACACCAGAGAAGCAGAGAGTTTTGTGTGTGTTTGTGCGTGTCCATGCACAAGCGCTGTCAAGTCACAACCGACATGGCAAGCTGAGCACTGAGCTTTCAAGACAAAAGAGGAGCAGAGATGGATTGCCGTTGCCTTTCTCTTCAGGGTCTTCCATATTGGTCCCCCGTCCAAGTAACAACCCGTCTTATCTTCTGAGATCTGACAAGAGTGGGCTACACCGTACCCTTCTACTGCTCCTAGCCCTTTTTAAGCACTCTCTTATAAAGGCTCCTTTTGCTGCCCTTTTAATGCTTAGTATCCCATGCCTCATTTGAATTCTGAGCTTGGGACAACCCTATCCCCAGCCTTAATAGTCATAAATTCATGTGTTGCATTCTAGCAATCAATTGCAGACAGAGTTTCCTGTGTGGACGAATACCCACCAGGTACTGTTCACATCCTATTTGTCAGCCATGTAGAGCAAGCTGAATGTTTTGATGATCGTGTTGATTCTTGCCCTCTTTGTGGCTGTTCACTTTGTTGCTTCCTAACACTATGGTACAGCACAACTGGCCTTTTGCACATCTGTGTTTTCACACAATTCTGCTGTTTTCTACTTTTCTGCCTTCCTGGCTGCATCACTACTGTGCTCAGCGAGCAATTGTTTAAATAGATAATTAAACTAGTCACAAATCATATAAACCAGCCATTTAAAAATGCTGCATTTTAATAAAACCCTATCTTTCATGTTCTTCTAAGCAGTCCCTCGTGATGCTAATGTCTGCTGATTGATTTGACTTGGCAGTGTCTTGACGCATGCGCAGTTTTGTAAAAACCTGTTTGGTGAATATTTGTGGCTGTTTGGCACAAATCAAACAGGTTGGGTGATCGGTTCATGTCTTACTGACACCTTTAAACACGCTAAGTTCAGCTGTCAAACATGTTTGTGGTGAAATTCAGAGCATCCTTAGTGGTCAAGTCATACCAGGTTAATAATGGCTACAAAGGTTGTGTGATCTCCAACAATGTATATATGTGTCCAGGGCTAATTTTCAGCTGGTGGAACATGGTGGAATGGAGTTCCAGAACCTCTTGAAAATGGTCACATGGCTGGTGGCCCCGCCCCCTGATCTCCAGACAGAGGGGAGTTGAGATTGCCTTCCGCACTGCTCCAGCAGCATGGAGGGCAATCTCAACTCCCCTCTGTCTGGAGATCAGGGGGCGGGGCCACCAGCCATGTGACCATTTTCTCTGAGAGCAACCCACTGAGTTCCACCACCTCTTTTCCCAGAAAAAAAGCCCTGTATGTGTTCCTTGTCATAAAAGCCCTGTATGTGTCCCTGTGTGTGGCAGAAAATTGGGATCTGCCCTTTATCTGGAAAAAAAAGGAGATGAAACGGTTACAATTTGCTGTAATTAAAAATATGTGAAATTTATAATAACAAAAAAAGATTTTTAAAAAAAAAATCCCAATCAAAGTTGGACTTTTAAAAAAGTCATTCATTTTGATTGAGAGTCAATGAGGTAGAACATTTGGCATGTTTGCAAAATAAGCTCCATTTTGGATGCCTTGGATTTTGCTGATTATATTAATTAGCTTAACAGTGAGTGAGGAGATTATTTATGATACATTAAAAATGATTGGCCTTAATTGCTTCCCTGTAAGAACATGGAAGCTGAATTTCAGGGTGAGGCTGGGGAAAGAAAGCTGTGACCCTTGCGCAAGATTTTTATAAACACATCTCCAAAACAAAACCATTAAACAATGCAACCCACCATGCCAAAATCCATTAAGAAATATCATTAACCAGTGAGTGAATTGCCCTGTCAAAGTTAGCATGTGTTTGTTTAGTGCTTACAGCATCCATAATGGAAATCCATGGTTATATTCCACCTATCCCCCCAATTTGGGCACAAAGCGACTTTCAACAGCTTTCCTCTTCCATTTTACCCTCATAAAAACAACACTGTGAGCAATGTTAGGGTGAGATATAATGACTGACCCAAACTCAACCAGTCACCTTCTACAGCAGAATGGAGAGTTGAATCTGGGTCTTTCAAACAGAGATGGGCACAAATTGAAATACAAACCAAAATTAAGCACGAACCAGGCCGGTTCATGGTTCACGAACTACAGTTTGTCAGATCCCATTTCTGATGAACCTCCACGAACTTTTAGGCTGGTTCGTTTGGTTCATTTTTTGGTTCGTCACTGCAAACAGCCTGGTGCCAATCAATCAGTTTCCTAGGCAACAGGGGATGGACTTCCTGCAGACCTTCTGCTGACCCAGAAGTGACCTTCTGCTGACCCGGAAGTGACAATTTTCTGACCTGGATGTGACATTTTCATGAACCAAACAAACTGGTTCACGAACCAGGGGCAGGTTTGTGAAAGTTCGTGGTTTGTGAAATTTCAGACTAACAGCAGACTAGCAGCAACCTTTATTGGCATTACATCCATGTTAACAAAAACACCCGGCTGTTCCTTGGTTCATGAACCGGCGGTTCGTCGGAGGGCATTTCTGATGAACCACAACCAACCACAGTGATTTTTAGGGAGGTTCATTTTTCGGTTCATCACTGCAGAGAGCCTAGTGCCAACCAATCAGTTTCCTAGGCAATGGGGGGCATGGGCTTTCTGCAGACCTTCTGTTGTCCTGGAAGTGACGTATTCACGAACCAAATAAACCAATTTGCGAACCGGGAAATTTCACGCCTTTTCATGGGTCTTGGTTCATGAAACGCAACGAACCACAAACCCCACAAACCACCGTTTTCCTGGTCTGTGCCCATCTCTAGTCCTTAGCAATGTTAATGGCTGCCAAGGTAGCTGCTACTGGCATCACTCTCCAGGTACTATGAAAAAATTGTAAAAGACACTGTGCAATACTGACACGCTCCTGAGGGAGTCCGTGGGGATGAAAATCTGCGTGAGAAAGAGCCGGCCCCAGTTTTGGGCGTCTGGATTCAATCACCATCAATCCGCTGGTCACATTGCAAACTGAAAGAAGAAAGAAAAGTTTATATTTTAAGGCTATTTGCTAAACTGACTTACCTTGTACCTTGGAGTCATTACCTGTGGAGTTTATTACACAATATGTATTGACTATGAATTGGTGTTGCACATGAGAAATTGAGCACTTGCCACTTTAAATTGTTCTAGTAAATTTTGGATACGCTTTTGACTTGGCGGGTTTTTTCCTCCTCTCTTTTTTTCCCCCTCTCTTGTTTCTGTGCAGTTTAGCTGGGTCTTGCCTTTTGTTATGTATGCATCTCTAGTCTTTAGCAATGTTAATGGCTGCCAAGTTGTGTTTCAGCATGTGCAGTTTTGCACAGATTTGATGAAAACCTGTTTGGTGAGCTTCAGGTCATTTGGAGCTACACAGAACCAAATGGGTGGTGAGCTTAGATCTGATTGACACAGTTGAACATGGCATGTTCAATGGTCACAAATGTTCACTGCAAAATTCATAGCACCCCTCATTTTAACCAATATTCTTTAAAATGTCTTGGGGAGGTTTTGCATTAATGTTACTTGGAACACACTTCGTAAAAACTGTGGATTGCAGTTTCTCCGTTTGAAATTTCGGCTTCCTTCCATGGGTGCCACTGTCCAATCCACCCAGAGCATCCCTGTTTCTAGTTTCAGTATTCTGTGTTCACCCTTTGCTTGCTGATCTCTTGACTCACAACTATGCTTATCATTAGCTCTGTCCCTGGAATGACTCTCCTATGTGTTGCCCCTTCACCCAACAGGAGTTCTGACTCACAATTGCTGAAGGTAGAATCAGGAGCTAGGCTGGAATTTGGGTCAGCTGGCAATTCGTATATCATGGGTCAAGTAATTTTACAACAATGGGGAGACGGCTTTGCTCTGGTTGAAGCGTCTTGCAACTTGGCCCGAGTTCTGAGGATTGCTGCCTGCCGATCCGAGCCCGCAACATGCTGAAACCGATATTGCTCCTTGCAAAGCACACCTGCTTCAGTTCACATCTGTCTCTGCTTGAAGTTAAAGGTAAAATTATTTAGCTCGGCATAATCCAAACAGCCTCTTGCTTTCAAATCAGCATGTTCCGGAGGGCTCCAGCTGTCTTTGCCAACAGTGAATTAGATACGGGGGTTAAGCTGATTCCTTTCATCGACGGGGGGAGTGAATCAAGTTTCCACAATGTTCTTTCGTATCTGCCATGAAGAGCAGCAAGACACAGTTGCTCGCTGCAGTGTGATGCTATCTGAATCACGCCGAAGAGTTAGCTTTTTCTACTCCTGTGTGTAAAGCAATGAAAGGAACTGTGCTTCGTTGATATTCTGCTCTTAGATCTTTTCTCTAAAACCCTCTGCGTGGCTTAGTATGAGACAGTTACTTGTGGGATCGAATGCAAAAAAGGTAGATCGGTGTCCTATGGAAAAATAGCTGAACAGCCTGAAGAGTTTAGATCAGAATTACCCCCCCAGTTGCACAAAGAAGGTCTGTTTCCCAATAGGCTTTTTGTCCTTGGTGCATTTAGAAATTGTATAGTGTATTTAGTAGCAACGCCTGTGCGATATCTGTCTGATAAGTGTCTTCTTACACACCGAGGTCCCATCGAAGCAATTTGCATTCAACAATGAGGGAAATCAGCTGGGCCTGTTTTATTGTTTTGGAGAATGGGGGAAAGGAGTGTGAAAATATATACAGGCCTTACAGATGGCGTTGCTTGTTAGCCCTGAACATAGATACACGTGGAAGCATTGTTTTGACTCTTAATGGAGAGAGAGAAAGAGAGAGAAATGCATAGAAGCGCATGCTCCCTGCAATCTATTAATAGAAGTGAATTCACAGTTTGGTTGGGCTGGAATAATTAGTCATTCTTGAAAGAGAATCAAAGAGGACAGAGTTTTCTTTTCTTTTTTCTTTGAATGTGGAAGAGCTGTGAGAGGTTTCGTGTTTTGAGAAAGGAAATTGTTCCCCTCTTGCTGGTCTCTCCAAAAGGCTTGTGAGGGACTTGTAAAAATAAAAATCTGTTCTTTTTTTTTTCTTAATAGGGACAAAGCTAATGGCCGGCTTGAAATGAGATTACTTTGCCACCGTGTGAGAAACGCTCTTTTCACAATTATGAGAATACAGCTGCACCGATTGGGGAACATTCTGACCAAAGGTGGTTATGAAATTATAAAATTGAATGACATAGAGTTCAATAAGTCAGCATCTATTCAAGTAGTCCTCATCAGTGGTAGATACCATCCATTCCAGAAAGAAACTTATCCGATCCTCTTCTGAAAATGTGTAGAGGAGAAAGATCTTCAACTCCCTTCACCAATAACCAGTAACCAACCATTTATCTATGGTATACAGCTTCTAGTGAAGGGCATCCTAAGTCTCTAGAGATGGATGAACTCACTATATCTCAAATAATAATTGGGATGCCAATTAAAAAGGGCATACACACACACAATAAAAAGAGCTTATTTTTACATCAACTGATTGTTTTAAATACATGCACATTCTTGCATTATTGCTTTGGCACAGCAGCACCAGTTTAGAGGACCAAGGCTGATTCCGCACACGTTGGATAATGCACTTCCAATCCTCTTTATAGATCACTTGGAACGGATTTTTTCGTGTACGGAACAAAAAATCCACTTCAAACTATTGATAAAGTGCATTGAAAGTGTATTATCCAACGTGTGCGGAATCAGCGTAAGAGAAGCATTCCTGCTTTGTACCTTTTCATAGTTATATCTGTGTTGATTAATTCATTTTGCTTCTGTTCACAATTGGTTTTGTAAAGCAATTTGTACCAGGCAATTTTAAGTTCTTTCTTTATTTAGAAGTATATGCCACCTCTTCAGAGACCTCCTCAGGATGGCTTAGAGAGTAGAACAAAATAGCAGGATTTGAGTCCAGTGGCACCTTAGAGACCAACAAGCTTTTCAGAATTGTAAGCTTTTGAGAGTCGGAGTTCCCTTTTCAGACAGCGAGTCTCTGACCTTCAAAAGCTTATGCTCTGAACATCTTGGTGGTCTCTAAGGTGCCATATGGACTCAAATCCTACTGTTCTACTGTAGAACAACACAGCTACCAACCTAAAACTAGAACAAAATAAAATCACGAAAACATTAAAAAATCATTAAAATTAGCAAACCAGACAATAAAAACCGAGGATGTGGAAGTACATAAAACCCCAGAGAATAACACATTCAGCAGCATATGTGCAATGTGTACAGTGTTTATATGTACACGCAAAAGGCCAATTTATTAATACATAAAATAATGTTGGAAAATTTATCAATTTAGCAGTGAACATTCAGTTTGGAGAAACAGAAAGTGGTGCAGAAATTTAAAAATTGCGAGATTTTTTTACACATAGGAGAAGCAAGATCAAAATGTGGGTTGGAGCGTCAAAACATTAGAGATGAAAGCAAAAGGCGAAGATTTTAGTTAACGGAGTATTAACTGAAGAATTACAGATAGAAAAGGGCACCAGGCAAGGCTGTCCATTGTCACTACAATTATTTATCCTAGCAATGGATATTTTTGCCTCAAGGTTAAGACAAGACCCTAAAATTAAAGTCAATGATGAAGAATTTAAATTAAAATGTTACGCGGATGATGTGGTTTTGACAATTCTGAATCTGCAGGAGACATTATGGGACATCTTGTGAGTTTTGGAAACTACTCTGGATTTAAAGTCAACAAGAAAAAAACTAAAATAATCCCCAAGTTCTTAACAAAACAAGAAGAGGACGAAATGCAGAAATTATCTGCGTGTGAAATAGCAGTATATCCAGTTAAATGTTTGGGCATAAATTTGAAAGAAACATTGTTTAAAGATACTTACGAAACATTATGGAAGACAATTCAAAAAGATTTAGCAAGAACAGCTAAAACTGTCCTGGTTAGGAAGAATGTCCGCAATTAAAATAAATATTCTACTGAAAATTAATTTCTTGTTTCAAATGTTGCCAATTAGTATAACAGATAAGACACTGAAAGACTAGCAGAGACAGATAAATCATTTTATCTGGAATGGCAAAAAGCCAAGGGTAAGATTTAAGATATTGCAAGATGGAAGAAGTAGGGGAGGACTGGCAGTCCCAAATATCAAGTTAAATCATGAAGCAGCTGGTTTGGTCTGGATTATAGACTGGATCAAAACCCCTAAGGATAGATTAAGATGTTTTGAAGCAGCCGACTTGCCTGATGGGTTACATAATCACCTCTGGGTGAAAAGAAGAGTAAGGACAAAAGGAAATTTCCATCTGATAAGGGACAGCTTGGTCCAAATTTGGGATTCAGTTAAAATGAGAATAAGCACTATGACATCTCCAATATTTTCACCAATCGATGCTTTTTGTGATAAGAATCAGAGAAAAGATAATGACTTTATAACTTATCAAGATATAATACATTTGAAAGGCAAGATAAAGTCATGGCAAGAAATTTTGGATGAGGGAAAGAAAATACAATGGTTAATATAACTTCAGGCAGATTCCAGATTAAAAGAAGTCTTTATGGATTACAGAGGTCAACTGAGGGATCTCACTGATTTTGAGAAGATGATTATGCAGAAAAAGAACCATATGCTAGGTCAAATGTATAAACGCTTACTTCAATATGATACAGAAACAGAACAAGTTAAAAATTGTTTGATAAAATGGATGCAGAACTTTGGAGAAAGCATAACATTTCAACAATGGGAAAATCTATGGACTAAAGGTATAAAATTTACTGCATGTCAATCAGGGAAAATTGATATAAGATTTTTTTAGATGGTATATTACACCAAAGGACATTGAAAAAATAGACAAGAAATATGTAGGAGCATGTCAGAAATGTAAAGAAGCAGATGGTTCTTTCTTTCATATGTGGTAGACATGCAAAAAAAGCAAAAAACTTTGGAAAGATATACATGCTGGGATTCAGAAGATTTTAAGAGTTAATTTTGTCTTGAAACCTCAGATTAGAGATGGGCATGATCCAAAAAAAATTAACGATCCAGCTGATCATGGATTGGCGCCGGCGACGATACCGAATTAACGATCCACATCGATCATCTCCCATTCCCGAGCTGTGGATCGTGGATCGTGGAGGCCAAAGCGGGCTATGCTGCTATTCCCAGCTATGTGGGAAGGTGGGTGGTGGCGGCGGCTGCTGGACCTGGTGGGCACGGGGAGGCGGCAACAAGCCACACTCCAAACAGCTGTTTCAGGGGGGCTTCCAGCAGCCCATGTTGGGGCTCTGTTCACCCTCCCTCAGCAACACAGGAGGTCTGTGTTTGGCCGTCAGAGCTGCCTATCAGGGTTTGCAGGGATGAGATTGGAGTGCCCATGGCTACAGAACACCCCCTCCCCCCCCTCCCCTGGGTGTCTTCTCCCAACTTGTGACTGCTTTGCTGCTCCGTGGTTGGAAGGAAGCCCTGCTGATCAAGGAAAGCTGGACTTCCATTTGGTTTTCCAGGGTGACAGAAGGAGGGCAAACAGAGCTCAGGCTTTCCCCTGGCTCCGTTACCAGGGGAATAGATTGCTGGCGCCTGAGTGTCTGGATCCCCGATCTTAGTCCAAAAGCAACGGTCAAGGCCTCTCCTGATCACTGGTTTGTTGGCCGTGGATGATCACGATCCACCAGGTCACGATCATGCGATCACCATTATCGTGGGTTTTTTCCAATCGTAATGCGGATCGTGCCCATCTCTACCTCAGACTATGCTGTTGTAAATGATACCTGATAATATTGATAGAATGTTACATGAACTATGGTTGTTGTGGATTTTCCGGGCTGTATAGCCGTGGTCTTGGCATTGTAGTTCCTGATGTTTCATCAGCAGCTGTGACTGGCATCTTCAGAGGTGTAGCACCAAAAAACAGAGATCTCTCAGTGTCACGAGACTGACAACAACCATCGTTCTCCGGCCGTGAAAGCCTTCGACTTTACATGAACTATTTTGGTACTTGTTGACGGCAGCAAGAGTAGTGATAGCAAGCAAATGGAAAGAAGATGAATGCCCCACCAGAGAAATTTGGAAGGATAAAATGTCAGAATATGTGGTGATGGCAAAATTGACGAATTATATCAATAGAAGGCCCATTAACAAATTTGGAGAGAAATAGGGAAGATATTTTGCTTTCAGTGAAAAAAATTCTATGAGGTCTTAACTTTGGAAACCGGAAAACAATTGTATATTGATGTATTTCATAATTTATTCTAAGATTGTCAATTATATAAAGATAACTAGTCGTTTAGGTAAATAACTGGTAAAACAGATGATATAATTTGGAAATATTGGTATAAAGGTAATATGTTTATTGAAAAGTAAAGTACCATCACAAGGTATGTAGAAGAGAGATGATAATTCCTTTCTGTATAAGATAAGGAATAGAAATAGGTTAACATTTTTTATAGTATCCCATATCATTGATTAGTACTAGTTGCATCAAGAAATAAGTAGTGATTTTGCCAATAATTGTAATTGTTAAAAAGGAAAAGATATTAAGGATCAACAATGAAATACTGTGGTCTTTCTTTTTATTATTATTATTAATAATATTAAATAATAAGCAGGAATAGGCTCAAATTATGTGTGTGTGTAGCTGGAAAATATATACCAGTTAAGTTCAATAATTAATCAATAAACTTATTAATGTTTATCTTAATATTGGTAAAACTTTTGGTTTTGAATTCTGTATTTTTGTAATCTTTGTAGCACAGTTATATATTTGTTTTAATTTTCCTCCCCCCTTTCCCCTTTTTCTTCTGATGTCGTTGCACCCCGCTAGAGTGCACTTTTGCCTGCAAGCGGCAGGTCATCTCCAGGGGAGAGGGTTGCCACCTCCCACCAATTGCCGGTGATCAGCGGGCAACCAAGCAAACCCCCAGGAGATTGCCGGCCACTGACAGGCAACAGGGAAGCCTACCTCTGGAGTTAGGCCTCAATATTGAGGTCTCTCTTATCTGTGTTCTAGACAGCATCCCGTTAACTTTGTTTTATAGAATGTATTTGTAGTCACTGAGAACTGAGCCAGCCCTAATTCTATACCTCTATACTTTGAGCTTTCTTGAAGTGTGTATTGCTAAGGGGAAATCATTCTTTTGGATCTGAGAACAATAAACACACAAGTGTTGAGGGAAAATAGGTTTATTAAATCCCTCTGATAATTTACAGAAATGAGCAAGCACAAAATACACAGTATGCTTACACCCCTATACTGCTCTCAGAAACCCCAAGAAATGACTACAGGGGAACCCTGGTTAGGGTTAGTTGTACAACACTGCTTCCTTGATTCAGCCACATCTGAGGTTCTTCTGTAGGGGTTCTCTGAGACTTACACAGGAATTATATGGCTATACCTGTGCACTTGTTTTCCCTTAGTTGGCCTTGAAAAGGAGCAACATATTAAAAGGCAATTGATAAACAGAAATTGGCAAGTGTCCAATATGAAAAGTGCAGCTATTCTCCCGAAAAGATCTCCATCCCAGATGCATGGTTTAACTCTTAAACATCCCACTCCCCAAATGCAATAATAAGACACCATGATTAGATAAGGTGGATATTATGGGGCAAGGCTAGATCTACGGGGGGCAGGGGGTCACCTGCCCTCAGTGCCGATGAAGAGGGGGCGCTGGGCGTGGCTGCCAGCTGGGAGCATGTGCCACGGAGCTGGCGGTGGCAGTGGTAGTGGCTGAGTGGGAGCTCTGGGAGGCCGCCCACGTGTCACCCCGGCTGCCTACCATGCTGACAGACGCACCTGGCCCACAGCTGCTGCGCCCGGCTGGGAGCGCATGCTGGCAGTGGGCAGCATGGGGCAACTGAGTGGGTGGCCTCCCAGCCCTCCCATTCAGTTGCCCCATGCTGCCACTGCCACCAGCGTGTGCTCCCAGCCAGGTGCAGCAGCTGTGGGCCAGGTGCGGCAGGAGGCCAGGGTGGCGCATGGAGCAACTGAGCAGGAGGGCTGAGAGGCCAACCGTGTGCCTCTCTGGCTGTCTGCCATGCCAATGGGGTGGCTGGCTTGCAGCGGCATGCCCTGCATGATGACATCACACATAGTGATGTCATTGTGCAGTCCGGGTGCATGTGCGCACACTGTGCATGTACACACAAGTGCTCAGGCGGGCGGCAACAGCCCTGAAACAGCCCCTGGGTGCCGGCAATCTGTGCTACGACCCTGATTATGGGAAACAAAACATGTTTTTAAGATAGAAAAACATTGTACATTCTCAAAAAAGAATGTTCAGCCCTGGCTTGCAAAGCACTCTAGGCCCAAGAGGGAGGAACCAAACCAAATTACACAAGTTCACAATAGTCTTCTGCATGTACCATTACAGTGTGATGCTAGCCAGAGGTGCCCAATCTCTGAGAATGGAGATTTGGTGCCACCACAAAATGGCTACATTGTAGGGTGGGACCAAGCACAAAATGGCAGCCATAGCGGCTGAGCTGAATCACAAAACGGTTCCACAAAAAATTAGAAGATTCCAGGCCACATGTCCTCCTATGAGCTGTTTTCGAATGAGTTCTCCCTTCTGACAGATTGGCTTTTTGCTTTGGGGAAGGAGAAAGTGGGCACTAGGAAACAGCTGGGGCACCACAGAATCCACGGGCACCAAGCTAGAAATTTCTGTGGTTGATTGGGTTGCCAGCCTGCAGGTGGTGCATGAAGATCTCCTAGAATTACAACTGTTCTCCAGGCCACAGAGATCAGTTCACCAGGAGAAAATGGCTGCTTTGGGGGGGGGGGGTGGACTCTATGGAATTATACCATGCCAAGGTCCTTTCCCTCCCCAACCCCTGCTTTCTTCAGGCTTCACCCCCAAAATCTCCAGGAATTTCCCAACCCTAGTGGTCAACAGTGTCCTTAGAACATAGTCTTCCTTTTTGATTTAGACCTAAGAACTACCACCAGCTCCAACCTACAAGTATGTTTAGCTGCTATACCTTTAATGTTTATTTACCATGCAGGCAATGTTTTCTGGGGGACTTGTTTCACCGATTTGCATGCACACCATCAAGTTATGAACAATGGGAAACCAAGTGATATCTATGTATATATGAACCAGCCCATGAAAACTAGATCCAAATAGCCACAACAATCATTATGAAAAAAAAATTGCTACTAGCTGCAGGCTGTCAAGCCCTTTATAACCCTTACCTTACAGCATAGGATATCTGAAAGCTCTAGACCCCCAAGATGCACTTCTGGAAAAAACAAAGTTACAGAAGCAACCATGAACCCCAGGCAGAGAAAATGTATGCTTTGAACATGTTGAAACTATCCATATTAAGTCAGTTTAGCACTTTGATTAAAGAGCTTAATCAATCACCATCCCCCAGCTGCTTATTAATCACTTTATCAAGCGGTTGATGCATTGCTAGTTTTAATAGAACCCATTTATTTTGATTTCTACCTACTTCATCTTTCTAAAGGGGTTTCGGAATCAACGGTGATAAAAAAAAAAGAGTGAGCGAGCAAGAGGGGAAGCATCTAAACACCAGGAAGAAAGCTAAGCCCTCACTCTCACGCGTTGCATTATCAACACACCACACCGACTTAGCCAATTTATTAAGGATAAAAAAAAGCCCTCTTTTGGACTGAATGTTTCTGCAAACCTCACAGTTTAGCTCAGATAAACAGAGGCCATTCGTTTGCTTTCACACCTGACACCTTCATGATATACGATCCTAGTAAGATTAATCTTTGTGGGTATGTGTGTGTGTGTGTGTGTGTGTGTTAAGAATAGCGTTTCCTTTTTGGAGTCTTGCTGTTATCCCCTCCATAGTCATTTGACTTATTTTTAGATATAGCGGTGGTCAGAGTATTTTCAAAATCTCATGCTTGCTACCAAGGTACACATCCCATTTCCATACCCCGTCCCCAATAATCAACGTTCAGCACAGACAACAGCAGAAAATATCCTTCAAAATCTGTCTTTTGTAGTGTTTGAATGCAGACAATCAAATAACATGGTGTTCACTGGTTGGTACCAAACTGTAGTTCAAATTCAGGTTTGTAGACGGTTAATTAATTAGCCGCACTGTGTATTAAGCAGGATATGGGCTGAATCCACATTACCTCTGCGCGTCCCGGTGTTGCACTAAATGTTTGCTAAACACCCGGAAGTATAGCGTCTTTCTAGCGTGATTCAGAAATCACGCTTGAAAGACGCTATATTTCTGGGTGTTTAGCAAACATTTAGTGCAACACTGGGACGTGCGGAGGTAATGTGGATTCAGCCATGTTTGATTTCTGAATTCACAAAACATCATTTGTTGAATATTTATTGATTTACTTCACTTATATTCCACCTTTCTCCCCAATGAGAACCCAAAGCGGTGTACATCATTCTCCTATCCTCCATTTCGTTGTCACTCCTGTCAAGTAGGTTAGGCTGAGAGCATGTGATTGGCCCAAGATCACCTAGCACATTTCCATGACAGAGTGAGGATTCGAATCTAGGTCTCCTGGATCCTAGTCTGACACTTCAACCATTATACCACACTGTGTGGTGTGGTATGCACACGATGTGCATCGTGTTGTCTCTTGCAGCCACCGGGCCTCAGAGTGCAGTCCTGAGAGAATCTGTTCTCTGTTGGGATGTGAAGAAGAGATGAGAAATAGACCAACTGAGACTGATGCATAAACTGAGGCTTGATACTTATTGCAGAATTTAGCTACAATGACAAGCATCTTGCATTGCTTGTATCTTACTTCCTATCGTCTGCTGTCCTTGCACATAGAACATGGTTGAAAAAATTCCTGGACAGGTGGGAAGAAGCAAACCCGTGGGGGTGAACACAAACTCCAGTTTTCCCAGGTTCTTCCGTTCAGCCGTCACAACAAAATGGAGTTTGACTGAAGACTAGAGATGGGCACGAACAGCAATACGAACTTTAAAAAGCCATGAACAGCCCAATCAGCTGTTTGCAAACAAGCTGTTTGTGAGGCCCCATTCTAAACGAACAGGTAGTCGTCGTTGCTATTCGTTGTTGTTCGTCAAGACAGACAATCTGGCACCTGCAATCAATTCCCTTAGCAACTGGAGGCAGGGACAGCCTGAAATCTGTCTGAACTCCTGCTGTTGCCCTAGAAACCCAATCTAAGCCCAATTTAGCTTGATAGGCAGGTCTTCCTTTCAAGTGTGGAACTCCAAATTTGTTACAAGGAAGCAAAGAGCAGAGGGGAGGGGGGCTCCAAGCTCTGGTTTTGCAGACAGTGAGGGAGAGACAGTTGCTGTTGGCATTTTGAGAGAGAGACAGGGAGAGTGCATTGGAGCTTGAATTTTCTTTGTGTGTGGTGGGATAGGGATCTACCTCTTCAAGTTCTAAGGCTGCTGCCAGGCTCTGGGCCAAGCTATTATTTATTATTGGTACCTTTCCGGCTGCCTGCTCAGGTAGGGTTTCTGGGAGTGGTGCAGTAGGGATCTTGATGGCTGGAGGAGAGCCTGCTGGCCCCCACGACCAATGAACAATGAACATGTTTGTGACAGGATCATGTTCGTCAGTGTTCGTTGTTCATTCCTTGTGGATGGCAACGAACAACGAACACCATGTTCGTGTTTTTTTCTGTTCGTGCCCATGTCTACTGAAGACTTCTGAATCCAAGAAGCTTTCAGTTGCATTCACTATTTTATTTGTCTCTGTCTGTCTGTCTGTCTGTCAATTTACATTATTTATAGTCCACTTTTCTCACTGAGATTCAAGACAGAATGTTCATATCCATCTATCCAAATATGATTGTGACATCTAAATACAGTGAATGTGTGGCCGTGTGATGCAGTCGCTAGGGTGTCCGACTAAACCATAAAGTTTGCTTAGGTGATCTTGGGTCAATCATTCTCTGTCAGCCTAAACAACATCACAGGGATGTTGTGAGGATAAGTAAAGGAGGGGGGCATCTGATATGGTCACCTTACTAAAACTTAGGTAGATATGAGTCTGGTCAATGCTTTGATGGGAGACCTTTGGGAAAGCCCCGTATAGGCCCTCGTGATATGGAAGAAAGGTGGAGTGCCCCTCTTAAAAACCCACAGGACTGGTTTCTAGAGCCTCTTGCAACCACATTTTGCCTCCTTGCCCCTTCTTGTGATCATGTTGTATAACATTCTGTCTGTTTTCTTGGGCGGAAGCTAAATGTGCCAATGATCCAAACTGTGAGCATCTTTGCTAAGTTAACAAAATCCAAGACCACCCTTTCCCCCTTTCCCACCATGACCCCCCTCCAGTGATTTCCATCGGGCGCCATTTAAAAATGAAAGGTCTGCAGGCTGTCCTAATCATATTCTCAGCCTGGTAGTTGTCTTTTGAAAGCAAATCTTTCACCTTTGAAGATGCATGTACAATAGTGATATGTAAGCAGCCAAAATATATAAATATATATATCCTTGCTAAGCAAGGCTGTACTTCTGTTAGGTAGAAAAGAAATCAATATGTTAGAAGAGAAAAGGTCAGAGTCAGGAAAGTGACATAAAGCAGTCCTTCATGAAGGATATTGTTCCCCTCGTCTCGTTTGAAGTTTCCTTTACCCTTGTGTGAGCCTGAGAACAGAATATGTTTTCTTCTAGAATAGAAACCTTCTCTTCTATTTTGCCCGACTTTCTTTGGAAGTGCCACATTTTCAAGATATGCCTCAGAGGAGGAGGAGGCCCTTTGGTCATGGAAGGGAGTGCCATCTCACCCCAAGTGTTCCTGGGCAGGGCACGCAAATGCTGCCCGTGGATGGCTTGGACGATCTTATGAATGGTCCTTAATTTACTTTTCAAGGAGGACAGAGATATGCTATTATTGGCCTTAAAAGGGTCAGGCGCATCTCCCACCACTGCCCTCAGCCTCTCAGCTTGGTCCCTGCCCTTTCCCACTCTGTCCCTATTGCTTGGGGTATAGTTTTAAAGTATCCGATAAACCCCTTTTACTCTCCCAAGACATTTACCCACAATTAACATTCAAGCTGCTCTTACTTCATTCAACTCCCTCATTCTCTCTTTCCCTCATTTTGCCTGCATCTCTCTTGATCTGCTATTGTGCCCAAAGCTGTTTGCACCACCCTGGTCTGTTCTCCTTACCAACCACAGGAGGATTTGTAGAGGGAGAAGGAACAGTGAAGGGGGTGGGGGCAAGGAAAGAAAGGGGGAGGAAAAGGCACACAGTGTGCAGAGGCTGAATAGCAAATTGCTCTTGAGTGTCCTTGGTCTCCCCCCCTACCCCGCCCTTCCCTCAGTAGGACAAGGGAGGCCCTGAAAACAGCTATACATTTTGCTTAGTGCTCTCGAAAAGAAGCATTTCACACCTGAAGCCCCTCTCCCCAGCCCAGAAGCACCCCTTCAAACCGTTTAATTGCCAATTGCTCTGGAGCTTGTAAAAAAGAAAGAAAGAAAAAAAGTCCATTATGTTAGCCAGCTCTATGGCGAATGACAAAAGTATGTGGGAAATGAAAGAGTCCTTCTCCCAGAGCCAACATTAAAAGAAAGAAGAAGATGAAGACAAGAAAACACAGATCACTGCGTGCTTGTTATTAGCAGACAGTCACTGCCCCTTCTTCCCCACGGCATTTATTTATTTGTTTATTCATTCATTCATTCATAGGGGGAGACATGCAATTTTCCTTATGTTCTCTTGCAAACACATGCAACATGTATACAAAGGAAGAGTGTATGTGTGAAAGAGAGCGAGACAGAGAGAAGATATTTTCACACACAGAACTCTGCTGTGCCAGTAAACTTCTCATTGTTTCCATTGAACACTGTGGAAATGTAATACTGTACCGTTTGGTGGAAACTATTGCGGGGGGGATTAAGTTCCTGTTATTTTCTCAACTGAGATTAGGTCTTCCTCTGAGTGTGTCATTCAAGGAGAGATGATGTCGGGAAGGGTGTCTTGGTGCAAATTTCTTGTCACAGAAGTTTGCAGTGCAGAAAATCTAGCTTGAGAGTGCTTTGTTGTTGTTGTTGTTGTTGTTGTTGTTGTTGTTGTAGTTGTTGTTGTTGAAGTTGCATCCAAAGAAAGACAACCATTCTGAAGAAGAAAAGTAGAAACCGAACCATTGAAAACATCAGGACTGTAGTTTTTGTTTTTCTTTAAGTTCAGTAATGTTTAAAGAAGTTGCTTCCTTTCCCTAGAAGAAATGGTACAGTCATATTGGTCCCATGCAAAATCCCCACCAAACAAGAATGAAATCTATGGAATTGTTTTTATATTAGTAGGACCAACTGAATTTACACAAAAGATAGTACAAGCTTTTTGTACTCACCAGAACTCTTTATCAGGATGGATATTAGAAGAAGGAGGAGGAGGGTGGATAGCAGGTTTTTCAATATCATGAATGACCTGAAATTCCTCTCCTTCAATTTTCTGTCATCTTAAATTTTATCATGTTTGTGTCAATTTGACTGGTCCTAGTAAAGATCATTACATGGATCTCACTCTTCCTTTGAAAAAGAGTGGCCAAGCCCCCTGTCAAGGTGGAAGATCACCCACACTGAGGTCCTGCTACCCACTGCCCCTCAAAGTGATGGAGGGGATTTTTAAAAACTTACCCACATCCCAAGCAGGATGACATCACTTCAAGTGAAAAAGCAGAGCAATGGTGATAGCTCTAGGAATCACTGGAAACTTTGTGATAGGACCATAGAGATTCTGATGATTCCTAGAGCTGCCACCACCACTTCTGTTTTTTTCTATCACCCCGCTTGTGTTAATGGCCCTCCTCATGATGTCCCCAAACCTCCTGCCAGTTGCCAGGTTCAACTGGTAACACTACTTTTAACCCTAGTAAACAAATGTGTCCTTCACCACCTAGTCAGAAATCCAGGTGGTGTATGATTTTCACAAAAAAATCTAAAATCGAGAATAATTTTTTTCAATGAGAATGATAAAATTAGCAGCTGAGATTTTTAAAAAAATGTATAACAGTATCATTAGTAATTCAGTGCCTCCTATTTCTACTTCACAGCATAAACAAATAAGATGGATCACTTCCCCTAAGGAGATTAAGAGCTGAAATCTGAAACCAATGGGGAAGGAAAAGCCTAACCAGTAAAATTTGCAAGCAAATGCAATTTAGACTGCATGTATAATAGAAGACCCATTTTATCACTATTTAAATAAAGTGAATGGCTTGTGCCAATCCAGAAAGCAGCAAAATCAGGCCACCCAGAGTTATAGAACCAGTTTCTACTCAGGGGACTCAAACTCCTCAGGTGTTCAGGGGGGGCAGGATGACTTTGTAAATTAAGAAAAAGAAAGAAATCCCCAAAACCATTTATTTACTTTTATGTCTACTCCACCTGTCTCCCCAATGGGGACCCCAATCGGTTTACATTCTTCTACTTTATCCAAATCTGCTCTGTGAGGTAGGTTAGCCTGAGCCTGGGTGACTGGCCCAAGGTCACCCAGCGAGTTTCCATGGCAGAGTGGGGATTTGAACCTGGGTCTCCCAGACCTTTGTATGACACACTAACCACTGCACCACACTGCCTAAAGCGAAAGCAGCCTGATTGAGGACTGAAGAATCTCCAGGAAGAGCATAATACTGAGAGTGTTTGAGAGTCATTTAAAGTGCTGTGAGTGGCGGGAGGGGGGCACCATAGAGCAGTGCAAGTTGGCTTGGTCAAGCTCCTGAGAGCTTAGAACAGGGGATGTGGATGGAGAGGGGGGAATTTCCAAACCATCGATCTACCACCTCTGATCAGTCTCTAAAGGGTCCCCCAACTCTGTCTATCATCTCTCATGTTTTTTATCCACTTGCAGATTTGGAAAATGGCCAGATTTGGAAAGTGCATCAGCAGTGCAATCCTAACAAGAGTTAATCCAATCTAAACCCATTAATTTCAATGAATTTAGACCGGAGTAACTCTTCTTTGGATTGCATTGTAAGTAAATCAAGAGAGTGTCTCCAATGGAAGCAGCGTGAAGAGAAGGCCCTGGCCTTGAAGTCCTGTTTGTTTGGCCCACTGAGGGAACTGGTTGGCCTGTGTGGGAAACAGAATGATGGACGAGATGGGCCGCTGGTCCGACCCAGTAGGGCTCTTCTTATGGCTCCCCAAACTTCTCTGATAATGATGAGGGGTCAGAAGAGTTTTCCTTAAATATCTGCAACTGTGGATCACAGCAGATGTTCACCAGTGGAAAGTAGCACGAAGAAGAGAGCTCGGACTTGGTAGGCAAAGGGGCAGGATTGTATTAATAAAAGGGACACTTCCTTCTTACACTTACACCTTTGGAGGGTGCATATAAATCCATGGTTATACCAACATGTATTCACAAAATATAGAAGCAATGGCGTAGCGCGGGTTGAGAGTGCTCCGGGCAAGGCAAGACTTGGCACTATGTTTTTTGTCCTCCATTGGGCCACGTGATGATGTCATTTCCGGGAAGTGAGATCATTGTGCAGGGGGCAGCTGCTCCCCTCTGCTGCAGCCACTGGTGCCACTGCAGCCAGCATGGCTTGAGCCGCCAGCTTGGCCACTGCAGGAAGACCAGCTCAGTGTCCAACATGCCGGCCGCTCCATCGGCATGCAGGCAGCCCCAAAGGCATGGTGCAGTCTTTTGCACCCCTACAAATTTTGTTCCTGGGGCAACTGCCCCTCTTGCCCCCCCCCATGCTATACCACATTCCCAGTATCAGCATGACTTCATATAAAACTTTCTCCCAGAACCCTGAGAGAAGCTGAACCGGGTTTCCTGTTGGACCTCAATGCTGAAAAACAAAGATACCGGAAGTTATATCTAACTTGTCCATGCTTTCAGGAGCATACACAGAGAATTGCTCTTTATTAAAGCCAGCCTCCACGTTCCAAACTCAAGCTTGAAGTGAATTAGATTTTTATCAACAGAAGCAGATTCCTTGGTTGTGACTTTAGAAAATGGAGTTTGCAGTGGTTTGAAAGAAAGGAGCAGGTACGGCTACAAGGCTTGTCACTGTCACATTTATCAACTCTGATAAGTACATAGGGGAGAAGGAAGTTCTCAAAATGGCAGCAGTTTAAAAGGAGTGCTTATAATTCTCTCACTGCTGTCCAGGATTTAGATTCTGGATTTACAGAATATAAATAAATCGTAATATTATTTTTTCCAGGGGGTGAGAGAGAGCCCAGCATACTTGGTAAGCCCCCTTTCAGTCATGTTCTTGAATTTATTTGGAGGCTAATCAAAAACGGCTGCTGCAGCGGACAGGTGTACATGTGAAGAATGGACTATATTATGTAGAACCAAGAGGACAGGATGGAGAGACGTTTTGAAATATATGTGCTGTGTTTAAGAGACATACAGGGCAATACTCCAGTCTAACCTCTAAAGTCTATAACATCTATTCACCATATATTATTTTTTTCTTATCCTGCCCTTCCTCCAAAACATTCATGGTGATGTGCATCATTCTCCTCCCTTCCATTCTATCCTCACAACAACCCTATGAGGTGGGTTAGGTTGACTGTGTGTGACTGACACATCTCATAGTAAACTTCCATGGCACAGGGGGGAACGTGAACCTAGGTTTCCTAGATCCTGGAGCTAAGCTACAAGAGATGAATTACATGAGGAGGAGCACTTTAAAGAAGTCGCAATGTTAGCCCGGAAGCTGAGTTTTAAAAGAGATCGGAAGGCTCTGTCAATTTCCCTTCTCTACAGAGTCAGCAAAGATGGCTCCTTAGAGGGTTTGTTAATTTCCTCTTTGCCTCCTAGAAGGCTTTGTCAGTTTCACCTCCCCTTCTAAGAGGCTAAGAGGAAAGAAACAAACCCTCTGAGCAGCCATCACCCTGGCTCTGTAGAGAGGGGAAATTGACTAAGTCTTCCAATCTCTTTCAAAACTCAGCTTCCTGGCTAACATTGTGACTCCCTTCACATGCTCCTCCTCGTGTAATTTGTCTCTTGTAGCTTGGCTCCTAGTCTGACTCTATAACCACTACACTAAGCTGGCTGTTACACTGATCCCTGACTGGGGCAGGGGGATAGAAGGCTGCTCTGACTGGCTGCAACTCTACAGGCATCCTTCCCATCTCCTATTGCCTGATCCTTAACTGGAGATGCTGGGAATTGAACCTGGGACCTTTTGCATGCCAAGCAGATGCTCTTCCTCTAAGCCACAGCTGCTCTTATTCATTTAAATGGGCAGAAGAACTGATATTAAGGCTCTGATAGCTGGTATGCCAGGGTGGGGAATACTGGACAACAAACAGGTTAAAGACTACAGTGTGGCAGCCAGTGGAAACTGAAGTGCACCACCAGATAGATGGAATGTCCAACCCCCCCCCCCCAAACCCCACAACCTTATTCCAGTTCATACTAAAGTTCATACAATTGTTCTTTTTTTCTGAAATAAGCATATGTACAGTCAAGTAGAGGGAACCCATTGTCCTCCCCGCACTGGGAAAACTACGTGTCAGGAACCTTGCTGCTCCCCCTTCCCCTCACTCATCAAGAGACCCATGGAGAGGACTTTGCTTGTGCCAGCTCACCCCACTTCCCTTCCCACTGCCCTACCCGTGCAGGCTGCAAGAGGACGTCAAGGGCTCCCCCTCCTCCTCGCCCACCCACTTGCCATCAGCACTGCCCCCTCGGTGGCCATTTTGGAGGCAGGGGGTGATGGGGGTGGCAGAAGCTTCCCCTCCTCCTTGTCCATTCGTCCCCATCAAGTGCTGCCTCCTCAGTGGCAGTTTCACCTGCAGATGGGAAGGAGGGCAGTGGAGGCTCCTCCCCTCAACTGCCAGCTTGGCAATTCGTATGCCTCCAGAGAGACTGCCTCAGTGGAGGGCAGGGGAGGAGGAGGAGGAGGAGGAGGAAGGTCTCAGGAGATCATTGTTCTATAGTTTGGAGAAAAATCTCCCTTCAGTCAATATGACCCTGATTTGTGGGTTTAAGTATCCACTGGTGGCCATTTTGATTATCAGGTATATTAATACCGTATTTTGCGTTTCTTCACTCATACAGTCTTACGTAGCATTCTCAGGGCACCAATCAGATCCAGTCTTGCATAAACTTGTCTTCCTGTCAGGCACTGTAGCTACCCCTTGCAATATGGTTCCTTTTATTGGAAATATTGTGATTTGTGAATGTTATTCATGGTTCTCCTTGTTTCTATTTTATCCTCACAAAACCCCTGTGAGGTAGTTTGAGTTTGAGGCAGTGACTAGCCCAAATGAGTATACCATTGATTCTTATATCTATTGTTTGACAGTTAATGAGAGCTTACACATGATGGTATTCAATATCTGTTGTCGAACATCACAGGACTTATGAGGGTTCATATTTGATGCCTGCCAAGTAAACAACTCAGACTAAAAATTCTGAGGTGAAATCTTACCGTTTAGATGTTACCACAAAGTGAATTGGCAAGGTGATATTCATAGTCTGTGTGGCCAACCTGGACATTTGAACAAACTTTTGTGAATATTTATGTAGTTCTATTAAAGTCTACCGAATTTATTATATAAGTCAGGCCAAAGCCCAGTTTGCTTCTGACAAGAATTGATAGGCCACAGAATGATAGACCATGATATAAATTCCTTGGTCTGTCAGGTACAATGGCTGGGGATTTTTCTGTGGGATGTAACAACTTCTGGCTAGTTTTCATCCAACGCCCACCTTGTCTCATCTACCTAAGAAGACACAAGCTAGCGTGTACACATATATACCTCAGAACGATCCATCATTCCCACAGGCTATCCAATAATAGAAGCTCAACATTTCCCAAGTCCACCCACCTGCAATGCCCTTTCTCATTTGCACTAGGTCATTGAAATTAGCAACCGTTTTTCTTTACCAACTGTCAAGAGCACTCTGTCACAAAAACCAGCAGGGCATAACTCGTTTAGCACCTTGTTTTCCTAAACATGATAGTGGGTGGCTCTCTACCTCAAACTTCAAGGTAAACGTCAGCTATCTAGCGGGTTTGCCAGGAACTTAATCATTCCAAATTCCCTTCATATGAATGTTACCAAAAATGGTTCTTTTTTCTATTATGCATGCATCCTTATAAATAACTTTTTATAGGTTGGCTCCAGACTAAATTTTCCCCTCCCACTGCAGTCCACTGATCTCTGTGGAATGTTCCTCATGGGCATTAGGGAACCCTGAAGAATGGTGCGAGGGGAGGTCTGCAGTGGGAAGGGGAGAATCAGTGCCCAAAATTGCCAATTTGGTCTGGATCCAACCCCATAGCATGTATTTCTCAAGCCTAATGAACCTTCTTCCAATAGATGAGGTCCTTCCTGAGGCAGAAGATCTGCTGCTGGAAAGGGAAGGCTCGTGTTGGAAGAAGGTTTCAAACAAGGCTAAGTGGAGTGACAGAATACAAGCCAACCCTCCAATCAATCATGAAATGAGTAAAGGGCACATGAACACCTACAAAAACTCATGAAGCTGCCTTCTACTGAGTTAGACCCTATCAGTATTGTCTACTCAGCTGGCAGCTGCTCTCCAGAGTCTCGGTTAGAGGTCTTTTCACGTCATTTGTGTAGGACCGCCCCTCGCCCGAGATCAACGCGCCCTCAAGTTCTTGAGCGTTCTACGCCTGTTCTCCGCCTGAGAACAGTTGGCTACGGGCAAATCCTCACCCCTCTAGCCTCCAAAACAGCAGCCTGGACAGCTCAGCTCTTAGAGCTGCGTTAGACCTTCATGGATCCCAAACCGGAAGTCTCTGCTACCTCATCCTTTCAAATGGAGTTCCTGGGGTGTGATCTGGGCATTTTGCTTGGAGAGCAGGTGCTTTTCCACAGAGCCATGACCCCTCTCATAAATATGGCATTATAAAGTAATTGAAGTGAATGAAGAGATGCCTTATACTGAGTCAGCCCACTTTTCTATGATGGGTATTACTGACTGTCTAGCAGCATCTTTCAATGAACTCAGGAAGGTAAACATCTTTCGGATACTTGAGACTCTTTAACTGGATACATCTGAGACTGAATCTAGGACATGTTGCATACAAAGCAGATGCTTCACTGCTGACTCATGGCTCACCTGAGGAGGGAAGGTGGCCCAATCTTGTCAAATCTTAGAAGTAGGGTCAGTACTTGAATGGGGACAAGCAAGGCAAACTTCTCAGAGAAAGGCAATAGCAAACCCCTCGGCTTATCGCTTGCCTTGAAAGCTCCTTGCTGGAGTCTCCATACTCAGTTGTGACTTGATGGCACATGAAGAGCAAGAGTCCAGTAGCACCTATAAGACTAACAAAATTTGTTAGAGATTTTGTGAGTCACAGCTCACTTCTTCGGATACCAAACTCACAAAAGCTCATACCCTTCTACAAATTTTGTTAGTCTTATAGGTGCTACTGGGCTCTTGCTCTTTTCTATTGCTACAGACAGACTAACATGACTACCCATCTTCATCTATCTTGATGGCACATGTGAAAGTACATATGACCTCTCCCTATTTGTAGACGCAATGACAACAAAACCCCATCTCCTACTGGCTGAGTTAATATGATGCCCTAGTATGTTCACACATGTTCTAAAATGCTGGTTTTCCTGCTCTTGGGCTGAAAAAGTAGATGCTGGTCCAGGCAAAAGTAGCTGTTTTTGACACTTATTTCCAACTTTATTTCTTTGACAGTAAATCAGGATCATAATTGTATTATGTAACATATAACAAAGACATACATTGTACATATGCATATCGTATTTTGTGCATAAGACCGCACAATATGAAACAAACAAATACAGAAATCCAGTTGTGCATTCCAATGGAGAATGACTTTAGTCTCAAATCCACTGAATTAAACTGGCATGACTCCACATAAGATTGTTCTGCAGCTGCGAAAAGCAAAAATCCAAAACCATAGTTATTATAGAAAAAGAAATCAAATCAGAAATGTTCTTACTTGAAAGTTCTTGCTAAAACAATTTGGCTATCTTTTCCTTTTAAAATTCCATTAAATGCTGGTTTTCTTGCAGATATTAATGATGGGGAACTGTCCCTGGGCAAGAAACATTAATAATAAATCCCTTTCTTTTTTCTTAAAAAAAAAAAACTCTGTAGAATCTCTATTTGTTGTCCTCCTAATTGATCTTGGTCCGATTATGTTTGTTCCTGGAAACCATATATATCCTCCTCTCTGGGAAATGTTGCCACTTGTGTTGAAATTCTTTTAGCTTTCTTTGAACTTTCTCTGATTTCTTGCAGGCAACATTACGTGACAATTCAGGAATATGCCAATCCTACCTTGAGAAATTTCAATCGTTGAATTGGAACCGACTCACCTTCCCTCAAAATTATTCAAATACCTCATCTGAGAAGAGACCTTGAAACTTTACTTTATGAGAAGTTCAATAGTAACGTGGCAACATTGCACACTATTACCCAATAGCAACTTGAGGAATGGGGTACTTTTTTTATTCCTTTCTTTCTAGCTTTCTTTCCTTTCCTCTACCTCATACGTATGTTTCCTTCATGAAGCTGAGGATGTGAGTGACAATACATGAAATCTCATGCCAAAAAATATTCTTTAAGATGTTCCTTGGTACAACGATGTCAATAAGGAGTCTTAGGGTATCCTGAAGACTTAAAAGCACAAAATTATTATGGCATTAACGTATGACTTTGAACTAAAAATCCTAGTTTTGATTTTTCTTCTCCCTTGCATGATCAGAAAATATGGATTTTTTTAATGACGCAATTTTCTGTTTCCTCACACCAGATTCCCCCCATAAAATTTACACATTGCTCAACACGAGTTCCTCTTCAAGAAATCAGCGTTATATATCACTATATTAAATATATAAAAATGTTGTTGTATGCACACATTCTATACAAACATGTAAACCAATCTACAAAAACAAATGCAAAAAGCAGAGTACCAAATATGCAAGTGAATGTAAACAATTACAAAACAAGGAAACATTCATACAGCCTTAGTTCTGGCTGGCAAAACCTCATGCTGCAATAAAGCTGTCTAAAAGTTGCCGTATCCTGGTACCAGAAAGATGAATATGACCACCTCTCTGAAATAGCTCCTGGAATCCATCTCTCTTTCTTTAGGTTAAAAAGGCTGTACAAAAATTCTTTACTCCCCCCCCCCCAGCAAAAGTTCTGTTTTGTTGCTTTATCATAACATTTCTCTCTCTATATTGCTTAAGAAAGAAGCCTGTTTTTTCTAACAGTTAGAACAAGGAAGCCTAGTGGATATTTCAGGCACTGCATCTCAGTTTTAATCATATCTCACAAACGGCAGGGAGGAATGTTGAATTTATGGAAAACTTCTGCAAAAAGTTGATGATGTGAGGGGGAAAAAAGATCCCAAAGAGGTTTTCCTTTGAGGGTTTTTTTTCCTGTTTAGAGTGAAATGCCTATGGAAAACACTCTCTCCCTCTCTCAGATTTAAATTTCTACATGCAGAATGTACCCTTCCTAACAATCAGTGATTGAGAGGAGCAGAACTAATTTCCAAATGTTCCACAAAGGACAACTGTCTGCTGCACTGGATCTTGTTTATCAGAGATCGTTCTGATTTTCTGGGACTGCCCACTGTTTTGCCCTGGGGGAAACTTCTGTAAAAATTTGTTCTGTGAGTAGCTATCCTTTCCATTTGGGAGCTTTCAGTCCCCCGCCTCTACAGGAATATGTAGTGGACATGCAGATATATCAGTGAGCATGCATAAACATTGGGGTGTCATGTATCATGTAGCACACACTGCCCTTTGCACATTGCAGCAGGCCAGGTTCACTGGTCATGTGTTACAGAATAATTATGTTTCCTGGTAAATCTTTAACTAAAAAGAACACGCATGTACGTTGTTTTACTATGGAAAGTAATTGCATTCCAAATCCAGAGAGTGAAAAGTGAAAAAAGGGACCTAATGAAGTAATATAGCTGGACCAACAGAAATATGTCTTAGAAACAAAAAAATATTTGAACCCTCTTTTTAGGATGGGAGAAAAACTGATGGCATATATTTCCCAAGAAAATCACTCCCCCCCCCCCCGAGTTCTGAAGCTCCCCAAATCACTGGCTAATAACTTTAAATAGTTTGTTGAGTCCTTCCGGAATTTTTGTTTTGTTCTTTTAGGAATAATCTTCTTACATCGTTAAGACCCCAGCTAAGCTCGCTAACACAAATTACCAGATGTTGTATCCCCACCCCACCCAGTATTTTTTTTCTTTCCCCTCAAAAGACCAACCACCAAGCTTGTTGAAAGAGAGAGGTCATTGTCCCTTATTAGCAATAAAACTATTTTTTGCAACTGCCAACAAACGGAACACGAATACCTTTCAGCTCTAGTGGGGGACCCTATCTCCAACTTCTTCCAAGTCGGGCCGTTTGGCTTTGTTACTTCCTAATAATGCACTCATGTGTAAGCTAATAATGTGAACAGAGGGAAAACGAAGAGACCTTTAAAAAAACCAGAAAGAAAAAGCAGAATGAATTAGGGCAATTGAGGTCGTCCTCTTTCATTTTTACTGGAAGGATTGTCGCCCTGGTTTTTACCTTATCGCTTATTACACAATTTATGATAAAATGAGATGTGAATCCACTCCTATTGTTGGGCTGCTGCCTATTGAACATGCATATATAGAATTCATTTCAAATTTAAACACTATCTTAATTATAAATTGAATAAAATGGACAACCTATCAGGTTTCCTAAATTGCATTCTAACAAATAATTTCATTTTCTATTACTTTCCCACCAATGATATATGGGGCTAACAATGTCCGGCATAATCCTGCTCTGTTGCCTTAATTGAGCTCAAGATTCTCCGATGAGACATAGTCTACACCTGCTCTGTGGCTGTTGCATGAACATATAGACTGTGATGAACATGTTATGGGCTTAGCAGTATAGAGCTTCAAAACTCTAAAAAAAATAGTTAAGACAGGGGGGAGGGGGATTTGCTTTACCAATATAGATTTTCAAGACTCTACTTGGGATCTCTTTGAAACAAAATTAATTGCATTTAAATTCAAAATATGATTGAATGGAAAAGTATGTCCATCAAAACAGTTCTTAAAAATAAATCCACAAAGAGACATCTGTAATAATCGTATAAATTTACTTTTGTAAATGTTAAGTATTCCACCAAAACTTGGTGTTAAAAATGGTTGACTGGAAAAAGTTTCTGTAAGTCCCTTTGTTTTTGCATTTCAGAGAATTCATTAATCAAAGCTATTTAAGGAGAACGTGATAATAAGGAAAAAGGTGACACTAGAATGAAATACAAGAAACAGAATGTAACCATCCAGTGGTGTGCAAATCAGTTTATGATTCAAGAATTAAAAACCTTAAAAGAGGTTTTTTGAACCTCTCTCCCTTTACTGTTTCAATTCCAGCAACTGCAGAAACACATTTTAAATTAAATGCATGTCAACTTTTCCCTATAGTCTAGCAAAAACAAACAAAAAATGCATATGAATCTATATTCACTTTGCAATGCATATTTGCTGTCTCAGAGAATTTCTGATGTAGCAGAATGGGATTTTTGTGTGTGATGCAAATTAGGAATTCATTTGACTATATAAATTATATTACAAATCAAAGGCACCAATATTGGTAACACTGAAAACAGGGAAACTCGGGTAATAAATAATGTAGAATTCAGTGTGAAGTACCCCTAATTCAAGGCACATGTTTCACATTTGTGATAAATACAATTAAAATCACATTATGATTTTTATCTCAGGAAGAATTCGTAGGCTTTGATTCATGAGGGGAAAGGGGAGGAAGAAAAATTCCCCCTGGTTTTCTAATATTAAGACAAATCATTAATTGTGTTGTCAATATTTGAGAAATTATAGGAAAGTTTTTTGGGTTTGAAGCTAAGACCATATAAAGAACTTTTGTAATTGACAGATAAAATAATTCACCAACCACAAACAGAGGCATTCATATTCTTTTTAGGTAAAAATGACCAGTTGGCTTGGAAGTGATTTACTTTTTATTTCATTGTTGAGTAGTTTTGACAATATAACTTTTGCAAGCAATTTAGATTTTTTAAAAAACAAATGAAAAAGAATATAAATTACTTGTTGCACCCACAAAAAGAAGAGCAGCATTCTGATGTTTGGAAACAGATTTTTCCCCCCCAAAAAATAACTGTTCCTTTCAGAGCATCCAGAAGTTTCTACCATGAAATAAAGACCACAGTCACAATTATTGTTCTGATATTATTGTTTTAATTTACATTTTTTAAAAAAAATGCAGCAGATCTCTCTCTCTCTCTCTCTCTCTCTCTCTCTCTCTCTCTCTCTCTCTCTTTTGTTCCTCTCCTAAGTTGCAATTCTTGGCTATCACAGTCCCTCTATCTTTTATCTTCCAAATAGTTTCAGCTAATATGTGCTTCTCCCCCCCTCCCCCGCTTATCAGGAACTGGGCAGCATTTGTGATTCATAGCAGTCATCAATGTGATAATAAACTCATTCACAAGACCTAAAAAACATGCGGCTCCCAGTTATTTACGAGGCAAATTCACTGGCAATGCCGGGCAGTGGGACAGGGGGAGAATCAAGATGGTGTTGATTGATAAATTGACAGGTTAATTTACAAGTGGGTAATAGGAGTTAGACCCGGAGGGAGAGAATGCTGCTCGAGGAACTAGCTTGGTTACAGTGCCATCTGTCTTGCGTAGGCAAATCTGCAGGCACTACTCTGGAGTCAAGATCAAATGCACACACATCCCCCCCCCCAAGTTAGAGGGAAAAATCCTCCTTCCCCATATACTGCTGTTTAATTTCTTCTCTGCATTGACATAGTGAACAATGGGATCTCCCACCCTTTGATAGCATTCATGACGAGAGAAATGTGGAGACTCTTTGTCTCTAAAAATGAGAAACATTAGTCAATTCCTTTCAGGTTGCGTTTCTTTCCTTTTGCTACATTGGAGAAAACTGAAGGGAGATATTTGTATGTGCACGCACATGCATGTGTGCTAAGGAGAATGAATTGTCCATTGCTGTGATCATTGCTGTGACATTGTGCTAACAATGTGCGGGGGGAGGGCGGATGGGAAATCTTGGTTCTCTCATATAACTTGTACCTATGTTGGGGAGGACTCACACTTCTAAAATGAAATAAATCCTATCCACTCTTTCAGGGTATTCTTTAAATCAGTTTCATCCGTTCAGATGCTGTTGAGGGGGAATCCTGCCTTGATACCAAATTATGAAAATCTGGGAAAGCATTTGCGATTCTTCTGGAACATGTAATCAAGTTGGACAGTAGTTTTTTTTTTCCCCAAGCTGAAATTTGATGGGATTGGAGATCAAAGAACATTGGCAGCTCAGAGTCTTTGAAGTTAATAACTTTCACTCTTACCAGCTCAAAATTAAAGCAACATTACTTGGAACAAAGATGGAAACTTGTTCAGAATTACAAGACTCACTTGCTTTCCTTTTTCATAATGAATATTTTAATACCTATGTAAATGTGGATTTTCCGCACGCCACATATGTGTCTGCTTTGCATGGGGTGGAGAGATTATATGCATAACATTAAAATTGTGGATAGATGTTTATTATTCTTTACCGTAAACTGATTCATAGTGAGTGTAGCAAAATCTTTCCAGAATTAGGATTCTCAGATGCTAACTCAGTTGAATTATACATTTAAAAATGGCAAATGGAAAGTGCGGACTTGTCCAAATACAGATTCCCATTCCCTACTCGTAAGGCCTGTTGAAATATGGAACATGCCTTAAAAAAAAAACCCTTCTAAAATAAAAAGGAGAGAGTTTTTGAAGCAAGATGAATCTTGTGGTCCTGTCTTTTCTTTTAAAATCAGCTTGTGTCTATAGTTTTCCTCCTTTAAAAAAGCACTGCCTTGCTTTTAGAAAGCTGTAAAAAAAACCCTCTCCCTATACTAGGGCCACATCACAGGAAATCCAAACAAATCAGCCTTGAAGAGTTACAAAGAGAAAAATTAGAAATTTAAGCGATCTTTCTTTTAATTAAAAAAAGTCATATTTATATCACACCCTAGCTTTTCCCTATCTTCGCTGGTGTACACCCCCACTAGCATGTGCTGATAAATCAACACAGCAATCTTCTCCTAAACTCGAATGAGTTACTGCCGTATTCGATAATGAAGCTTTGCTGGACACTCTAGGTTAAATCCTCTCCTCTGTGCCCTGGCCTACATGTTCAGGGAGCTTTCATGCTGAGAGCTAGAAGAGCTCAGCCGGGGCCAGCCATCCCTCCCTCTGTACCCCCGGACTAGCTCTCTGGTCACCACTGGAGCTTCTGAGCTTCAGAACCCGCCTCCTCGGCTACGGCTCTGTCACAAGGGCAAATCACTGGGGGCTGTGCATAGCAAGAGAGGCCTTGGCCCTTACCTTGCACGCTCCAGCCCTGCAAAAGCACCCCGCAGTGTCCCCTCAACACCCTCTCCACAAGCGTTGGCCTTGTGACCCTCCCCCTAGCTCTCTGAACAGCCTTCTTCTTTTTTTTCCCCTCTCCTCTCTTTTCGCCAGTGCTTCAGCAGCCACCAAAATATCTCCTTTGACGGCATGAAATGGGATGAATTTCTGCAAATTACCCTCTGCCGCGCAGCAAGATTTTACAAGGAGATGTTTAGAAATTATTCCAGAGAGGAAATATATATAATAAAGAATCCACCACAACAGCCTAAGGTTTCGATCATGAAAAGTCGACTGTATAAAAAAATGAGCTTATTTCCTTTTCTTAAAAAAAGAATCTACTGCTATTCCAAAGTGCAGGCATTTATTTAAGAAGCCTTAACTGTTTATCTCCCACAACCCAATGTCTCAAATGCACCATAAAACACCGTATCCAGGAAAACAAAAGTGCCATATTTTGCAAGCACGAAGGTTTGTTTTATACCAAATGAACATCTGGCTTAGTTTGAGCTCCTTGGCCAGTTGAGGCCCCAGAACTTGCTTTCAGTACCAATTTCCAGGCCAAGAATATGTAAAGTAAAAGAAAATATCTGTCAGCACTTAGAGAGTAGCTTCTTCTCTCAACTGAGTTCATGCAAGATGTCTTCAAACCTGGCATGTCCTAAACAGTGAACGGACAGCAGATGTTATTTCAAAATTTCCTAATTGTTTTTTGATATTTTGCTTGCTTAGCTGAGCCAGTATTCAGTAGCCAAATTCATCACTGATGAGAAAAAGTCATCCAGAGGTTAACTGGGGCATCAATCCGAGGAATAATAATGTATGATTCTGGGAAATTCAACATCAATTTCCATCCTGAACATGAGAACTAGGTGCCTCTGGATTAAAATCTTGTTCCTAAGAACAGCCACTTTTAGGCAGGCCACAAACTAGGAATGAATGTCATGGAAGATGCTAGCCAATGTTCATTCCCTTTTCTCTGTCCCCAACATTTGGAATTAGAGGTATACTGCCTGTATACAGAGAAGCTCCATTTAGGAATCACAGCTAATAGCAGATAACAGAAAACTATAACATCAGATGTCTGTATCATCTATTTATTTATTAGATCATTTCTCTCCCCCACACCCCTGCCCAGGCTTTCATGAGCTATATAACAACTCAGAGAACACATTTATTTTATTTTTATTTTATTTATTTCGATTTCTATTCTGCCCTCCCCACGTTGGCAGGCTCAGGGAGGATTACATTTATACACATTAAAATTTCAGTTAAAACACAATAAATACAATATAAAAATTTTAAAATACAATATACAAAGCAGCACTAAAATAATTCAGATTAAACCATTTCCACCGTCATTAAAGATAATGAAGCATTTAGAATTTCTTTGGAGTTGGAAGTTCTGATAGGGAGGGCTCCGTTCTATCCTATTTGGCCAGCTGGGCCCCGACCCAGCATCAACCATACGCCTGGCAGAACAGCTCCATCTTACAGGCCCGGTGGAACGATAACAGATCCTGCTGGGCCCTGGTCTCATTAGACAGAGCATTCCACCAGGGCCGTTTCCACATATCTTACCTTTTGCCGGCACTTCACAGAAGACAGTGTCTTCACATGCGAAATCACACCAGGAAGATGCTGTTATCGCGTGAAATCGCACGAGAAGACTCTGTCTTCCATGATAACAGCATCTTCCTGGCACAATTTCATGTGTGAAGACACTGTCTTCCGCGATGTGCTGGCAAAAGGTAAGATGTGTGGAAACTAGAGATGGGCACGAACCGAAGCATGAACCAAAATTAAGCATGAGCCTGGCTGGTTCATGGTTCGTGAACCGCGGTTTGTCAGATCCCATTTCTGACGAACCACCACGAACTTTAGGCTGGTTCGTTTGGTGCATTTTCTGGTTTGTGACTGCAGACAGCCTGGTACCAATCAATCAGTTTCCTAGGCAACAGGGGATGGACTTCCTGCAGACTTCCTGCTGACTCGGAAGTGACCTTCTTCTGGCCCGGAAGTGATCTTCTGCTGACCCAGAAGTGATGATTTTCTGACCCAGATGTGACGTTTTCATGAACCAAACAAACCGGTCCGCGAACCAGGGACAGGTTTGTGAAAGTTTGTGGTTCATGAAATTTGATAAACCACGAACCACATGGTTTGCTTTTTTTCCAGTTTGTGCCCATCTCTAGTGGAAACAGCCCAGGTTGGAGCCAGGACCAAAAAGGCCCTGGCTCTGGTCGATGCTAGGCGGGCCTCTTTGGGGCAGGGACATTAATGATTGTTTTTCACTAGATTGAAGCATCCCCTGGGGCACATACGGGAAGAGGCACTCCTGAAGGAACGCAGGTCCCAATCTGCATAGGGCTTTATAGGTCACATTAATGTCACTGTACATCACTTTGAATGCTTGCTTTCAAATGGGACACTTTGCACATTCATCTGAGCCTTGAAGATCTGCACAGAAACTACATGATGCATCTGCATGTGTGACCTAACTTTTGGGGGTATTACTGGGTCTTTGGAGTTTCCGACTGAAATTTGCTTCTCATTATTGGGACCAATTTCTATTTTTTAAAAAAACAAAACCTTGTAGCCAAGCACATTTGGTAACTTAATCAATCAATTAATCATGGAATAATGTAACTTAATCCACGCAAATAGTTATTGTAGCACTTTTTAAAGATGTCACATCATCCTGTTCAGAAGAGCCTGTAGTAACAAAGAATAATCTCCACCGTTGATTGACAGGCCAACTACTGTGCTTTTTTTCTTACATAGGGAAGTATCTCTTCTATTCTTGCTCATCTCCCAGTCACTTTTGCATACTTCATTGGTGACATTAATTTCCAGTATTGATGTTAAATGATCCACTGTCTGAAACAAACCAACAAAACTCATGGACTTAAGAAAAAAGAAACGTTATGTTGAGGGGTGAAGTGAATGAGAATATACTCTGTGTGTGTGTGTGTGTGTGTGTGTGTCTTCCCCAGGGTCTTCTTGATGGTGGCCCCATAGTTCCATAATAAAATCTTCCCAAGGAGTTCTAAAAGGAGGACAATTCTGTCATGTGTTTAGCACCATATAAAGTTTTTGTCATTCCCACAAGCTTTTTAAAGTTTGTGAAATGAGTTCTTTCCATGTCTTGTTATTATCCTCCCCCTGCCCATGACAACATTTTACCTAAGCCAGAGTTGGTAATGAATTTTGGGGTTCCGCCTGAGGTGGAAAAATATGAGGGATTTTGAGAGAAGCCCTTCAAAGTATTGAAAGAGTAGACAGGACTCTATTAGATAGCAAAACTTCCCTGAAAGGTCTCATATGTTTCAATTAATACTGGGTCTTCTAAAAAAGCAAAAATGTTAAGTTAGTCTGAAGCCCTGATCCAGACAGAATATTTGAAAGATATTGACAGAAACCAAAAGGATTCCTGGAATTTTCTAGTGCAATTTTCTTCAGGTGAATTGGAGAGGAAGGATTTCCGCTTTTTATACATCTCTTTTCAATTGTTTTATTTGCTTTTACATTTTATTCACTGTGCTGAGCATTTTAACACAATAAAAAGGAGGCTGAAATACCGAAGCCAGCCTTGTTTGAAATAAGTCCTGAACTGAAAAGTAAGGTTTATTTTAATTATAATGCAGAATCTGCTGGATAGCTTTTAGACAGGAGACCCAAGGAGAAAGAATCGCTGCATGAGTTATATATTTGTGTGCCTGTAGTAGAAAAGAGTAAGTTATTCAGAATCAATACCTTTTCTCTGTTTCTAGAGGCTGCCAAGACTGAAGACTGGAGAAATCTCAAAACACCGAATAAAGTATCAGGAAAGGATAGACAGGAGGCAGAAAGACAGAGCTGCAGATTTAATAGTTGCAGCCTCAATTATAAAAATTTTCCAGGAATGTTTTGAGGGGGCAAAAAAAACCAAAGATCAAATATGTCATCATGGCTGAACAAAGAAATTCCCTTTTCAGAGAGTCAAAAATTCCCCTCCAGCCTCTGTCCTATTTTAAGCCTTTAAGAAATCATAGCTGAGCCCACGGGGAGAAGCAGCTTGCTAAGTTGTAATTTCATGTGATTTGAAATATGCCACCTGAAGGCCTCCCGCGTCGGCTCACTTAAAAGAAACAGTGACTCTCTTCAGTGTGAATCGCCTCTGTAGCCATCTGGGACTTTAAATGTCCCCCCCCCCTCCAATTTTTGTGTTTTTGCATCAGACACATGAAATCTGTACATACCTACAGAGAGGTATGGCTTTCATTCGCGGTTTCTATGCCGAACCAGTGTTCAATTCATTTTTCCTCATCTCTCTGCCTCAGGGAAAGCAAGGCAGCCAGATCAAACCAAGGAAAACTGACCTCCACCGTATTATGCAGAGCAGGAGGGCTGGATGGAGGATGAAGTTTAAAAACAACATTTAGAATGGAGACGCGTTTACCACCAGATCGTACTGCAACGAAAATTTCAGGGCAAACCACAGCAAAGGCAGGAGTGTGGTGCCAGTGTGTCCCCTCACGATGCCATCTTCCTCCTCTTTTCCCCCCAAAATGGCTACTGAAGCATTGAAACATCTCTGACACCTCAAAATTAAGACTATTAATACTGAGTAGTCTTTGTAAAAAAAACTGCACTGTAGACGTGGCAACCTTCTCTTTAACCGTTATTTTTAATTCTTAAACTTTGTTAGAGTGTATGGCGTATGGGCTGTTAAGCTGAATAAACTGAAACTGGTTTCAGGGCAAATGGGATGGGGGTGGAGTGAGGGCACAAACAACGGCAGAAAGAATTTTGAAGACTCCCCCAACAAGGGTCAGATGAAACACATGGGTTCAGGTTGTTAGACATCTGGCCTGAAGCATTCCCCCCTCACACACACACACCTCTTTTTTATTTGGATGGTTCTAATAAAAGCTATTTTGTGGATTGTGATCTGGATCAGCACAGCTGAAAACAACTTTTGTTGATTTCTGCCTCTGTTATTGGATGTTTGTTCAAAGAAGATCTCCACACAGTGGGCAAAATGGGTAAGGCTTGGAATGAGTCTAGGCCCGGGTGTTGAGAGGGCAAAGAGAAAGTCAGGCATTCGGGGAAGTTCTTAGTTCAAATCCTGCTTCTACAAAGAATTTACTAGGTAGGTTTAAACAAGCGGCCTGCTCTCCCCCAGCTCCAGGGATGAAATTAGCAGCCTGCCTGACAGAATAGTTGTGAGAGTTCAGACATGAAGAGTTCCAAACTGTGAATATGAAATTCACAAGCATAAGCACAATTTCAACAGGAAAGAAGAGACTTTAAGAAAGAATAGAGCATGGTTTCCAGTCCTGAAAAACACCAGGCTAACAAAATACTCCATACCCAACAATAGCCCTGCAGAGAAGGTTAGTATATCAAACACCAGTCCATATGCAAAAGAACCTCCTCAGGATACAGTGAAGCCTCCCTCCATTAGCATTCCACACCCTGGGAAACTCTTACAGGATGACTCAGCCCCACCCCACCCCTCCTGAGTAGATATAAATGACCTGCCAACATCTTTTCCACACTGTGACACTGAGAGATCTCTATCTTTTGGTGCTACACCTCTGAAGATGCCAGCCACAGCTGCTGGCAAAACGTCAGGAACTACAATGCCAAGACCACGGCTATACAGCCCGGAAAATCCACAACAACCATTGTGAATATGCTGTTCAAAGGTCTCTAAAGCATCTGAAGGTACTGGCCCTTATCTAAAATCAACTGGGCTAGCCAATGCTTCCCAGGCAAGGGGGCACAGCTTCCAGTAGCAGCAACTAGCCACCCTCCTTCCTAGCCCCCAGAAAGTGCACACGGCTTTATCTATCATTCTCAGACCCCCACCTTTGAAGTGTTGCCACTTCCTCCAAAAATGCAAGGGCTGATCCTGAATTCCAAGTCCCCTAAAAACCTGGGCAGGAGGAGGAAGGCTAGTCCCTCCTCCTTCAAAGAAAAATGGTCCATGGGTGCCTGGGTGGCTTCCTGCCACTGTGCAGTGCCACCCAGGAGTGGCACCCAGAAGTGGGGTGGTCGGTGGGATGATGTCGCTTCCTACAGTGACATCATCAGCGGGGTGGTTGGTAGGATGAAGTCACTTCCTATAGTGATGTCATCCCCCTGACCAGGCACGCATTTGTACGAATGGTAGCTTCTCCCCTGCCTCTACCAGGGTCCAGTATTAGGCCAGGCCCCAACTAACAACCCTAACTCGGGCCACAGGAGCAGAAAACTTAACAAAATGGGTGGGGGGGGGATGAATATGTGGCTTCCATGTCCACAGTTCATTACACAAACATTATGAACAAGCCCTCTCCCCAGACCTCTCGCCTAGGTGGGGGATCCCCAAACCCTACCAGCTACTTCCTAGCCCCACTCCCCTGGCTGTTGGGAGGAAGGACATGGGAAGATAAGCATGCATGCCCCTGAGATCCCCTGCCATACCAGAAAATTATGTCATTTTCTGGTGTAATGTGGGAGCTACGGGTCACACTGAAACCTTCAAATAAGCACTTTTAAATGAATTTGGCTTCATCACGACCCTTGGCTCCCCTGTCTCACCAGGAGAACAGGAACCACCAGAGATGATTCATCAGAGATGCTGCCTCTATGCACGCAAGCACCTGCACCCCTATTTTAGTCCCAGAAGGACCTACTAACCTCAGTTGCCCACCTTTAGAATTTTCCCAGAATTATGACAAATCTCTGTACTACACAGATTACTTTCTCTGAAGGAGATGGTTGCTTTCAAAGCCATTCTCTATGGTATACCATAGTATCTAGGAAAAACTGAAGTCCTAGAGTGACAAGACTTCCCCACTGAGCTCCTTCCCCTCTGCAAACTCTACATTCCCCAGGCACTGCCCCCCAATCTCCAGGATTTTGTCAGCTTCTAAAACATATCATCAATACCAGTGTAAGATTTAAACACAGGTGGGACAAATATGTGTAACACATTCTCAATTAGAAGCTAAAATGCTGGGCTGAAAATGTTGTTGTTATAGGTATTATCAATAAAAACTAATGGTTTTGTCATTCTTTTCAGTCCAAGGTTTTCTCCCAAAGTAGCTCATAGTAGAGGCAGGCACGAACCGAAATACGAACCAAAATTTGTCACGAACAGGGCCAATTTGTGGTTTGCAAACCAGCGGTTCATCAGAGCCCATTTCTGACGAACTTTAGGCTGGTTCATTTGGTTCGGTTTTTGTCTGTCACTGCAGACAGCCTGGTGCCAATCAATCAGTTTCCTAGGCAATGGGGGGGAGGGGCTTTCTACAGACCTTCTGCTGTCCCAGAAGTGACATTTTCACAAACCAAATGAACCAGTTCATGAACTGGGGCAAGTCGTGAAAGTTCATGGTTCGTGAAACGCGATGAACCACGACTCACACGGTTCAGAATTTTTTCTGGTTCGTGCCCACCTCTAGCTCATAGTAATCCAAAGTCAAAAATACTACCAATCAAAATAAAATATTCCTTCTTGGAAGGCTGGTTGCTTCTCACCCTCCCCCTGATGGATTTTTCAATGGGAAAAGGAAGTTGGAGGCATGGAATGTGGGGAGATGTTTGGTTGCTTTCTGCCACCCACACACCCTGAGGGCTCCATCGATGTCATTTGAAAGGGAGAGAAAGGGATACTCCCAGCTCGACCCTGGTTGACTTTGTACTTCGTTATTTCATGATTCATTCTTATGCATGATGCCCATATCTTGTAGAAAGAGACCATGAAACACCTACATAGAAAGCCAGGCTTGAGTGTGAAATATAAGAAGAAGAAGAACAACAACAACATCCCATTTATATATTGCTCTTCAGGACAACTTAACATCCACTCAGAGCTGTTTACAAAGTGTGTTATTATTATCCTCACGATAATCAGCCTGTGAGTTGGGTGGGGCTGAGTGAGCTCTGAGAGAGCTGTGACTGACCCAAGTTCACCCAGCTGGCTTCAAGCAGAGGAGTTGGGAATCAAACCTGGCTCTCCGGATTAGAGTCCTGCCGCTCTTAACCACTACACCAAACCACTACACCAAATCAAACTACAAAAGACAATAAAGCAGCAAGATTCCAGGAACACAGTCAGCCTAACGTGGGAAATGTTGGTGCTGAGGTGTATATTTTTTTAAAAAAATCCTTTAATTTCTTCTTCTTGTCCAGTAATGTGGCAACAGAGCCGTGTGGCCATGGCAACTGAGCCCACTTAACATCTCACAGGATTGGTGCCCGATTCTACCAGCTTCCATGAAGAACAGATTTCTGCAAAGCAATATTCATGGGACTCCAATACATTTTTTTTTTTAGTAATGATTTCTGTCCCTCCAGGATCTATCAGGATGACAAAATGTGACAATTTTAAGGTAGACACTATTTCCTGCAAGTGAAGGTGGCAAAAAAAAATCAAAGATAAATCCTAGCCTGCTTCTTTCACTTTTTTTTCTCCCCTCCCTCTCTCTTCCTATTAGTTTTTTGACAGTCTTCTTATGGAGATCTGGCTTGTCAAGATGAAAGTCACCTTTCTTGCTCTCTCAGAGCTATTTCAGTCTCTTTTAAGGAGTTAAGTATACTGTCAGTTACTAGCAACGGGGGAAAAAATCCACTCGTCCACGCAAGTCTTTTAAAACTTCTTAATTCAGTAGAATGAGCGAAGCTGTGTCCCCCCCCCCATCCCCTAAGCCCCCATCTAGTTTGCACCAATTGCTAACATGAGGGGAAAGTATGGATATCCTTGGGGAACGATGGTATTGCTGAAAATGGATTATCTGGAAAGATTCCGGGAGGGGGGGTGGGATGGAATGGAAGTATACAAGAAGGATATGGATGCGGCAGCCATGTCAGGCTATTTATATGCAGCACCTTGGACTCAAGGTATCACCTTCTAAAATTCACGTGGATAAAAATATGGATAGACTTTTCACCCTTGTACTCTCAACTTAAGAATTAGTGCTCAAGCCCCCCCCCCAAATTGGTTCTGATCAGCAGTTCAAAAAGAGCTAGCCTGGGCACCTTGAGAATTCTTAATGTTCCTGTGCATCTATTGGTATGCATGCTCATTAGATGCGTCCGCTCCCTCATTCTGAGAGTTAACTGCTAAAGACTATAGAGGAGAGGAAGTTGGGGCAAGTCTAACAACTCCTTAACATTCTCAAAAAGAATTTTCTAAACGCTCCAAACAGGTACAAAATAGGAACTGCAAATTACCAGGGGCAAAGTCTAGAAAGTGATGCACAGGAGAGCCGGAGGGTATGTCAAAGGTATCTTGCCCCTGCACATGGAGGTTCCTTTTAGCTATGATGATATATGTGCGGTAGAAGTTCTTCTCCAGTATGTTTTGGTTTGCCCTTATACTCGGAGCCCAGAAATAAATTTCTGGCTAAAGTATTAGAAAGCCTATATTCCTTTTCCGATTCTGACAAACCAGCATTTATGCTGTCAGATGTGGGCCCCTTGTTTCCAACAAGGTGGCACTTTTTCCTTTAGCTGCTAGGAAAATTAGAGCAAATGCGGTTCTTAAGAAAGCGGCCAGATGAAATGAAATGTAATCTTTGAGTCTGAATGTGAATTTCTAGAGATGAATGTAATTTTAGAAATTTTATAATTCTAGAGCTGTAAATATGTTTTTAACTTGTAAAGGCCTATGGCCACATACAATAAATTCATCTGTCTGTCTGTCTGTCTGTCTGTCTGTCTGTCTGTCTTATGATCTGTAGTTGTCAATCGGCTCATCTTTTATTAATTTGTCCTGGAACCAGAGACCTCTAAGGGCCAAGCTGCAAGTGACGAATGACACTTGAACAGCAAGTGTATTTCTCCCTGTTCACTTGCCCTCCACTCAATCCACTTGCCGTTCAAGTGTCATTTGTCATGTGTAGCTTGGCCCTAAGATACTGGTTATCCTTATATCTTGCAGTAGCAAATTCTCCTTCCCCCCCCTGCCTCTACAGCAAATCAACTTCAATATATGACCCAAACTCCTAATATTACAAGGGAGAAACATCTCAGCAGGGTAAGCGAAGGAAGGGCAAAAACCAAAAAGCTATACGTTGGGTTGGTTCTTCTGAGCCAAAGTAAAAGCAGAAAGGAGATTTAGTTTGCTGTTCCTCCTGGCAGAAAATCACCCGTGATTGTTGGCAGAATGGAGGCCTAGAAGTGTCAGCCAGATACGTCCGATCCACAAAGATAAATCCTGACCTGTAGGGCTCTTAGCTGCACATGTCAGGCCTGTAATTTTGTTGTGGTCCAAATGTGTTTTTTTTTTAAAAAAAAATGCCAGAAGTCATGAAGACCCAGGAAAAATGAAAGGGAGAAAAGTCACTGACAAGCTTTTGAAGTCATCAACTGACCCTTGAAGCTCCCGTATCTCTCTAATCTGGTTTTCTTAAGGTCTCTGGAGTGGCTTTATTAGCTGGCCAGTATCCTTTAACTTGCAAGGATGCCCATACTGGGGTATTGTGGAGTGTGTGTGTGTGTAGAAGAGATCCATTCTACTCAGAAACACATGGGGGGTGGGAGCATACAATAATTCATCTTAAAAAAAAAAAACTAATTACTGTGTTTTTATTTTTAACAAATCCTCTGTTTTTTATTTCTCTGTTGCACTTAATGCATCATGTTTCTGCAAGAATTCAATACAGGGCAAAAACAATGATAAAGTCATTTAAAAAAATAAAATGAACACGAGAGAAATTCTCTAGCAGCATTAGCTATTTGAAACCTTAGAAAACTGAGCTGTGTGGTGCAGTGGTTAGAGTGCTGGATAGGTTTGCCAGCCTCCAGGTAATTCTCCCAGAATTACAACTGGTCTCCAGGCCACAGAGATCAGTTCAGCTGGAGAAAATGGCTACTTTTGGGGGTGGACTCTATGGAATTATGCCATGCCAAGGTCCTTTCCCTCCCCGAACCCCACTTTCTCCAGGTTTCTCCAGGTTTCACCCCCCAGATCTCCAGGAATTTCCTAACCTGGAGCTGGCAACCCTAGTGCTGGACTAAGATCAGCTTGAAATCTCCACTCTTCCACAGATGTTTGTTAGGTGACCTTGGGTCAGTCACATACCCTCAGTCTAACCCTATCTTAGTTGTTTGGCTTACACCATTCTCTCCTGATTTTAGGTTCCCTTTGGAGAGAAAAGTGGAGGTATAAATAAAAATGAACATTATAATATAAAACCAACAGCATCAAGAAGTCATCTGGAGTCCTAATTGTGGGCAGATGAGGAGGCTTGACAAGCACCCGGCCAACCACAGCGCATAGCTGTTGGGCTACATTCAGCTTGATTTTTTTAAAAAATTATAAATATAATAATAACAACAACATTTGATTTATATACTGCCCTTCAGGACAAATTAGTGCCCACTCAGAGCAGTTTACAAAGTATGCTATTATTATTCCCACAACAAAACAACCTGTGAGGTGGGTGGGGCTGAGAGAGCTCCAGAGAGCTGTGACTATTTTCCTACACACACATAAAACAGGAGTTTAAGTACATCTCTCCTTCTCAGTTTGTATTCTTTTTCTTTTTGTAGCTAGAACTCTCAAGCAGGACTAGGTAGAAAGCATCATGTTGAAAGAATCCCAAAGCTAAGAGCTTGAGGGCCAGAGATCTGTTGAACTGACCAGGTCTGAACGACAAACTCTGGGTTTTTATTAGAGTTGCCAAACTCCAGGCAAAGCCTGAAATTCTCCCAGAACTTGTACAACTTCTCTCCTATCCCAAAAGGTCAATTCCTCTGGAAAAAAATGGCAGCCTTGGAGGAAGGAGTGGAAGAGCAGCAGGACTCTAATCTGGAAAGCCGGGTTTGTTTCCTCACTCCTCTGCTTGAAGCCAGCTGGGTGACCTTGGGTCAGTAACAACACTCAGAGCTTTCTCAGCCCCACCCACCTCACAGGGTGATTGTTGTGAGGAGAATAATAGTACACTTTGTAAACCACTCCTGAAGGGTCCTGAAGGGTGGCATATAATTCAAATGTTGTTGTTGTTGTTTGTTGTTGTTGTTATCCTCATTGAACCCCTATCATTCCTAAATTCAACCCTCCCCATGCACCATTCCCAAATATCAAGGAATTCCCAAGTCAGAGTTGGTAGCCCTACCTGGGACAGTCCTTATCTTCTGAGACCTCCCAAGTTTGCCCACTTTTTTGTCTTGGGGGGTGGTTGACTTTCTAATATGTTGTGAATAAAGGTGTCACCTGTCAGGGATCAACATCCTTTCCAGAGTAGGGCCAGTGAAGACTTTGAGTAAAGAGTGGTTGCATCTCAACTAGCAACTGGACATCACAACTCACAGCGAACATGAAGGCACAACTTCCCATGCTTGTTTTGGATGGTTGATAACAGACTGTAGGATATTTATGAGGTTTTCTCCCTCTTGTTACTTTCAAAGAACAAGCACCTGCTTTGGTTTTCAAAACGGCACCAGACAGGCGACTGCAGAGCAAAAGAGAGTAAAGCCTTTGGCAATGTATAAAGGTGGTCAGGGACCAGGCAGCATTTCTTGGTGTGAGCACACATGCTACAAGCAAGTCCTTGTTTTCAGTGTTTACCTCTGAGAAATGTTAAAGGGCACACAAAACGTGCTGGGGGTGGCTTGTAATTTAATACTGGACTGTTCAGCCTTGCTGCACAGACATCACCCCTGCATTCTTGATGTGATCCAAGAAGATGCACCTAACTAATTAGGATTGGGTGCTATATCCAGAACAATTAAAAAAAAAAGAATCAGGAATTTGGGGTAAGGAAGAGGTCTGTTTCCTCAATTTCTGATCTATCACTGTATACTTACAAGATCCGAGTACTATAGCACCTTAAAGACCAACAAGATTTCCAGGGTATGAGCTAGGACTCTGATGGAAAGAGCTTTGACTCTCAGAAGCTCATATCCCGGAAATCTTGTTGGTCTTTAAGGTGCTATAGTAATCGGATCTTTTCCTTCTTCTTCAGACCAACACAGCTGCCCACCTGAAACCGTGTACATATAAGAATCCTCGGTTGCTTTCCCTTGAAATAGAGTGTTCCCTGAGGTCCAAATCAGGTTGGATAAACTGTTCCCCTAAATATCCTCCCAGCATGTTGCCCCATGGCTTGGAAATTCAGGTGGCACCAGGCTCCCCTCCAGTTCTTCTCCATCACATTGATTGTCCTTCTGCTCTTGGCTTTTCTTGTCCGTCTCACTCCAGAAGTTGCTGCCAGGGAAGCCCGGAGCTATTCAAGCCTCCGTATGGCTCTGAGCCCTGATGGAATGCCAGGGCTAATGTCCTATCTAGTCAGGGGAGAAGTGAATTCACCAATAGCAGCCCCGAGGTACAAGGCTGTGGTCTGTCATTATCATTCCATCGACCTCACAGGGCTGCAGTCAGGGAATCAATGAATGGAAGACATGCAAGATCTGAAGGAGGACAGCAAAAGACAATATGACTTGCAGAGGATGAAAGCTCTGCAGTGCAGAGAGGATGGAAGGCTGAAATGTGGTCTGTGTGGGGCTGCCCTTGGAGACTGTTCAAATGTTCGCTTACTTTCAGAAACCTTCTTCCTCAACAAGGTCAGATTCCCAAAACTGCATTTCAGGAAGGAGCACTGCAAATAATAATTAATCCAAACTTTGGTAAATAGCAAAGCAAACAAGAAGCTAATTAGAGAACCTCCATATTTAGTGGCAGTATATCTCCAAATAGCAGATGCTTTGGGGAGAACAAAGTAGAGGGGTGCTTTTGCCTTTATGCATCTGACTGGCCACTGTGGGAAACAGAACTAGACTAGAACAAGTCTAAGCCATCCATGCAGTTGTTATATTCTTACTGGGACAAATCTCCCCCTCTGCCTAATAAACAAATTAATACGAAACTGCCTCTCCTGTTGCTTCAAAGAATAAAATGGAGTCCTGAACTGGAAGAACTGTGGAGCACATTTTTTTAGAATGTTCTCTTATAGTTTTAAAAATCCCTGCAAGTAGAAAACTAGCACACTAGGGGAAATTATCTTTCTCCCTGATGTGAGGTTTCTACTTTCAGGGTGTTTTTTTTTTCTTGGTGGAGCATTTGAAACTGGCACACTCTGCCTGCAGCTTGAAATACTACTACACTCTGCTTCATGGATAGACTAAGCCCCAAAATTTTAAGGCGTCTCTAAAAAGACCTTTAAGTTGCATGTTAAATTGCCATGTGATACCTTGAAATAATCAAGCCAGGAAAAAAAAATGACTACTAACCTTTCACTGCAGTAATAAATGCTTTGCAACTACACTAAGTAATATAATTATAATTTCAATTAATTCCTCTCATAAACATATACAGTTCTGTGCTAAGCATAGACTTGAGGCCCCATTCTTATTTCCCAATAGTATTGCATTTTTCCCCCACTGCAGACATTTACACTGATTTAAATGCAAGAAGAATTGCTATTTCAATATGGGCACATGAGTTTAGCAAAACAAGGCTGAAGATAGATTTCAAAGTTTGGAGAGCTTTATATTCTGGTCTGCCTTGCTCTGTTTTGTTCGTGCATGCTGAAGAAGTCATCGTCTTTCAGGGTTCAATCCCTTCCCCAGGATCTGTAGGGCTAGATCTACTCTGAGTTATGTGTGTGATGCAATCATGTGAAAGAGAAGAATAAAGATTCATGTAATTAAGCCTGCCTAGATAGCCTGGTAATTCTCACCCAGTCCTAGCCCTGTGGTACCACAGCATGAAAAGCAGTTCTTATGTGGCCCTTGAAGATCTCCGCAAGTACCCCCAACACTGGCTTTCCTCTTGCTTTTATTTTGCCACAGTTGTCATTCTGCACAACCCCCACTTACCTGGCGGGACCTTTTAATTTTTAGATATTTATATTGTGCTTTTTTCCCCAATGAGGACCCAAAGCAGCTTACAGCATCCTCCTCCCCTCCTTTCATTTCCAGCAACAATCCTGTGAGGTAGGTTAGATTGAGAAAGAGTAGCTGGCCCAAATTCACCCAGTACACTTTCATAGCAAAGTGGGGCTTCAGGCCTGGGTCTCTCGGATCCTAGTCCAGCATTCTAATCACTGTACCAAACTGGCTGTCCGTGAGATTTGCACATCTCTCCTTGAAGGATATCTTTCCCTGTGGGTAGACATTTTGCAGATGCTCAACTGATGACTAGGGACTAGAGATGGGCCTGAACTGAAAAAACCCCGAACCATGTGGTTCGTGGTTCGTCAAATTTCACGAACCACGAACCACGAACTTTCACGAAACTGAAGATCTCCTGAACATCTGCAGTCTGGAGTTTTGTAATTCTTGGAGGTCTCCAGGCTCCACCTGGAGGCTAGCAACCCTACTGAGTAGGGAAATGTCATACTATATAGCCTAAGGCATTTCCATATATAATACAGCTTATTTAAAAGAAGAGGTACAGATTGTGAAATGGGGAGAACTAGTTTTCTGTAGCGGTTAAGAGTGGCAGGACTGTAATCTGGAGAGCCAGGTTTGATTCCCCACTCCTCTACTTGAAGCCAGCTGGGTGACCTTGGGTCAGTCACAGCTCTCTCAGCCCCACCCACCTCACAGGATTAATTTTGTGGGGATAATAATAACACACTTTGTAAACCATTCTGTGGGTGGCACTAACTTGTCCGGAAGGGTGGTATATAAATTGAATGTTCTCAAAAGAAAGGGCTGGCATGGGGTGGTGGTGATCAGGGCTTTAGAATATGATGTGGGAAGATGGGGTTTGCATCCTCACTCTGCCATGGAAGCTCGCTGGGTGACTTGGACTGACCTACCTCACAGGGTGGTGGTTGTGCGGATAAAGTGGAGAAGGAGAGAACAATGTGAAAAGCCCATCGGATCTTGATCAGGAAGTAAAGCAGGATACACATAAATGTTAAAAACCAGATGTTGAAGAGGAAGAGTGATGCTTAAAGACCAAAAGCGTCTCCGTTTGCCAATTGACCTTGGTCTGCTCTTCTGCCTTTAATAGAAGCTTGATGTACAGAAATCAGCCGCAAGGAGATTTCTTTTCTTTTTTTAAAGTCACTTCCTCACGTCTGTGTGCCAATCTGCTATGAAAGGCGTAGAGACAGAGCCTGTTTGCAAAATTGCTGACCCTGAGCCAGACAGGCTGCTGCGAGAGATTTTCTTAGTTAGACCACGGGTCGTGTTCCACCTGGCAGGAGAGAGCAAACCCTCTCTCGGAGGCGTAACGCTTTTGTGCTGCTGGTGGCAAAGAAATCGTGGCTGTGTTTTGCACGCAAGATCAATGAGAAAGCCTGGTCGTCGTGTATGGCTGCAGGGACAAGTGCCATCTCTGAAGATGTGACTGAAGATCTCTTTCATACCACTGAAGACATCTTTATTCAGCCTCTAATACAAATTTCTGCCCCAGGAGGAACAGAGCACCTGCACATTTCCGAAGCCGATCCGGTGGCAAGACATCCGTTTTTCAATCATTGCATAACGAGTCTCTTGGGGAGTGGAAGGACTTTTTTTTAATATTAATCTAACCAATCATATATTCTTACCCATTCTCTTCCAGTGGTAAAATTACGGTCTTTTTTTTTTTTAATCCTAAAGAGTCAGTGACTTATACTGTGATGGGTTTCTCTAAATAGGGACTAATTAAGGCAGGTATTTGCATAAGTGGGCCCAGGACTACCGAAAAAGAGAGAGAAGAAATGCTTTAGAGATCCAGGGGCACTGTTTCAGATTCTAGTAGAGAAGGAGGCAAAGAAATCCATCAGCCTATATATTCAAGAGGAAACCACAGCATACTTTAAGAGAATGTCTAGCAGTTCCTTTTCTTGGAAAAAAAATAGCAACAGCTGGACTGGCTGCAGGTTTTTATGGGTCTTTGGATGTAGGCTGTTGACAATCCTTTCCACCATCACCCCCAATTTGTTGCTCCCTTGATCCCCTCCAGGGTTGCCCACCTCAATGCAGGGCCTGGAGATTTCCTGGACTTGCAACTGATCTTCAGACTACAGAGAAAATAATGACTTTGGAGAGTGGACTCTATGCTGTTATACAAGGGTTGCTAGCTCTGGGTTGGGAAACTCCAGGGCTTTTTTTCAGCAGGAACACGGTGGAACGGAGTTCTGGAACCTCTTGAAATTGGTCACATGGCTGGGGGCCCCGCCCCCAGATCTCCAGACAGAGGGGAGTCTAGATTGCCCTCCGCGCCATGTCGCGGAGGGCAATCTAAACTCCCCTCTGTCTGGAGATCAGGGGGTGGGGCCACCAATCATGTGACCATTTTCTCCAAGGGCAACCCACTGAGTTCCACTACCTCTTTTCGCAGAAAAAAAGCCCTGGGAAACACCTAGAGATTTTGAAGGTGGAGCCTGGAAAGGGGAGGGTTTGGGGAGGGGAGAGGCCACAGCAGAGCACAATGCCATAGAATCCACCCTCCAAAAGCAGCCATTTTCTCCAGGGAACTGATCTCTGTTAGCTGAAGATCAGTGGTAATTCAGGGAGATCTCCAGCCACCACCTGGAGGCTGGCAACCCTATATCCCAGTGAAGTCCCTTCCTTCCCACACCACACCCTCTCCAGACTCGATCCCTAAATCTCCAGAAATTTCCCAAACCAGAGTTGGCAACCCTACCACCCCCCTCCCATTTCAGCCATGCTGCAAGAAACAGTGTGTTGCATGGCTTTCATACATTCCTTTTGACACCTTCTGTGCTGATGTAGTGAAAACTGACAGAAAGCTGCTTTTGATCCCCTGATTATCAGAAAATGCCATGCTCTGGCAAACTACAGCAGCAGGCCTATAAGAGGCAATTGCAGAGTTTTAGGGGACTCTGGGAGAAATGCAATGGGTGCATGGAGAAATTCTCTTCCACTCTGCTTTCTCAGCTGACTCCAGGCCAGGGGATGTTCAAGGTATTTTCCTACCTTTGGCAGCAACAATAGCAACATTCCTGCACTTCATTGCTGCTGCTGCCTTCCCCCACTAATGCTCCAAAGGAAATTACCAAATTGCTTCCTTTATAAAATGGGCAAAGCTTTGCAGAGTTTTCTGAATGCTTGCCGGATTATTCCCTCCTGTGAGACATCAACCTCCACGTCAGTTACCCTGGTAAACTAGTGGTCAGAGATGGTGGGCAAATTCATACGCAAAGAAGGCATCTCAGAAGCATTTGGGAGCCAGGAGGTTTTTTCCAGGCCCTGGAAGGAGGGAGTGGGTCGGATAGAAGGTTGCAGCCTCTCAAAATCTGATGCCTGAAGTGGCCCACATACTTCTTCCTTGGGAAATCAGCCCAGCACCTTCAGTTTGGAGTGGTCCCTCTGCTAAGCTTCCCAGTTGCTCACGAATGGTGGGCAATCTCCCCGAGGATTTGCCCTGTTCCCTGATTACCAGCTATCGGTGGGACATGACAAGCTTCCTGGAGATCACCTACTACTGGTAGGCAAACAAGGAAAGCACACAGCAGGCACACTCCTACTGGGGTGTGATGATGTCACTTCCCTGAAGTGATGTCATCATGCCAGCTACAAGCATGCTCCCACTTCGACAAACGGCCAGAATTAGCCCCACGTGAAGCATGAGAGCATACCCGTGGCCAGCTTGATATCATCACTTCCTGGAAATGATGTCATTGCACAAGCATCGGGAGCATTAGGGACCATATAGTACATTTATTTATTCTTTATTTATTTATTTTCTATTGTTATTCCGCCCTCCCCACATTTCCAGCAGGCTCAGGGCGGATTACAAAATACATAAAGGTTAAAATATATAAAACAGTTATTATAGTTAACAATTCTAAAAACATCCAATTTACACAGTTAAAATATAATTATAAATATCAACATAGCAGCACAGAATTCCACCGATCAAATTTAAAACAACTACGGACCTCTTGCAGCAGTTACATGCTCCTGTTGTTAGAGGTCATTATAAATATGGCAACTGAACTGTATGCCCCTTATCTTTAAATGGCTCAGATATTTCATTGTATAATGGTGGGTTAACTGTCTCTTTAAATGCTTTTTCAACATGTAGAACTCCGGGTGTTGTTTACCTTATTATTTGTCATTCTAATATGTTGTATGTTGGGAATACTAGTCAACCTGTACGAGTCCGTATTTTGGAACACATTTTCCCACCCCAGCTCACTTCCTTCCAGGGGAACAGACAACTGTATGATCAGAAGTGTGGATGAAACGGGCCACGGGGATCAGATGCAAAGTTCATTTTTTGGAGTATTCTGTCTAATCTCTCTCTTTTGCTGTACCCGTTTAGCCAAAGAAATCTTAATAAAGAGCACATAAAACTGGTACTTACGAGTGTTGCTCAGAGGTCTGCTGAACATGTGTGCAGGGGAGGGGGTTGTGTGCATTCACCCTGCCTCTAACCCCCATGCATTCAGTGGAATGTTTGAGCCGAGCTATATGAGCATGCATGTTCAAGCTCTGTTTGCACAACTCATGGACTGTACTTTGCAACACTGCATGTTCAAAGTCTACAAGCATACACTTGAACATGCGGAGTTCTCTGCTTAGATTATCCCTACTGAAGGAACAGAAAGCTGAGGCTCTCTGGCACAATTCCCCAGCCTTGAATACATGTTCACTGCATTGAACATCACACATCTGAGCCAGACAGTGGCTGACTGAGAGCATGACTGAGATCCATGTGCAGGCAAAGAGACCTACTCAGTCTAGCACTTAGCATTCTTATGGTACTTTTTTGGTGTTCAACACTCTTTAGTGCTTTATTTTGTTGATATAAGCATTGTGGGGAAAATGTGTGTAAAACATTTTAAGCACCTATGACTAAGGGTCGAACTACAAGTGACGAATGACACTTGAATGGCAAGTGTATTCCTCCCTATTCACTTGCCCTCCACTTTCTCTCCACTCAATCCACTTGCCGTTCAAGGGTCATTCATCACTTGTAGCTTGGCCCTCACATGTATTCCTCCCTGTTCACTTGTACTCCACTCAATTACATAGTGATTGAGTGGAGTCCAAGTGGAGTGCAAGTGAACAGGGAGCAATTCATGTGAGTCTGTTCACTTGCCATTCAAGTGTCATTCATCACTTGTAGCTTGGCCCTAAGCCCAGTCAAGGCTGGGATTTTCCAATTTGAGCAGGGATTTGGAGCTGGGAAGAGCATGCTTCCTACCCTGGGACAACCACACCTGGACACACTTTGAGGAGTGCTGTTGAGAGGTAAAAGTCTCATCAGAATGCTGGTCAAGAGATTCACACTGGGAATGCCGACTTCTCAGCCGTGTTGGCCTCCACTCAATCAAGTGGAGTGCAAGTTGTGCACAAGTGAACAGGGAGGAATACATGTGAGAGCCAAGCTGCAAGTGACGAATGACACTTGAATGGCAAGTGTATTTCTCCCTGTTCACTTGCCCTCCACTCGATCCACTTGCCGTTCAAGTGTCATTCATCACTTGTAGCTTGGCCCTCAAGTGATGCGCTAATCATGGATGGCATTCCCTTGAGCTGGAGATGCTCAGAGGGTTATGAGGCCAGGAGTACGTGGAGACCTGGGCTGGTATGGGCTTTAAAGCTGGTATTATGCCAGAGGGTGGCCAAGTAGGGAGGAGGGCAATTAGGCCACATGGGCAGGTCTGTGAGGCAGCTGATTCCCGTTTGCTTTAGTAACACAGTACTGGTTGAAGTTACCTTGCACCTTTGGGCTCTGTGGCCATCCTGCCAACATGGTCACAGGGGGGGGAAAGCTCACCTCCAGCATGTCATGGACACCAACTACCTGTGCCCAAAAATCAGCTGGCGAATCCGCAGCATAATATAGCTGCAAAGAATGATCAATGTTTAAAGTTTACAATAAAAATTGACGCGAGATTTGAGGGACGGTGTTTTCTGGCTTAATGGCTTGATCTTTGGGGTGAATGGATGCTCTTCTTTTGCACCAGAGTCGAGAGAGCGGCTGGGTGGATCCAGAGAATGAAGAACGTTTTGCGCGCTGGAAGTGGAGAGCGCCCTTGAGAAATATTGCTTGTCTTCTCAAAATGCTTCTGGATTTTTCTCAGATGTGTCACCTACGGAGGGACTCCCAAGCGCATTCAGAAGCTTGCTTGAGTCAAAGTTACAGTGAGAACTTGAGCGTTGATGTATTATTGCTTAAAACAGTGGACTGGGTATCTAAGACGAATATCCCATGCAAATCCACGCAAGGAAACATCTCTCTGTTTTGTTAAAGGGCTGCAAATGATAGGAGCTTATTGTTACAAAACATTGCAATTACATTGTACCGTATAATGAAAACAAGATGAAGAACGTCCCTTTCCACAAACACCGCATCTCTGTGCAATTTTGCCAGCCTGAGATCCTTTTTCTTTTCTTTTCCTGTTGACATTTCCTTCCGACATACGTGATTACTTGTCTCTGTCTGTACCTCCTTCGTCATGTACCTTCACTTGCTAGGTTCTGCTCAGATTTTTTACCAATAGCCTCTGGCATTGCTGTCTGCTCTATAGTTCCCAACCCCTCTAACGAAGAAACGAGGTGACGTATTACTTTTTAAAACATAAACCACACATGACTCAGGCCCAATAATTCCCTCGCTCCCCTTCTAACCCTGAATGATTAAGTCTGACATCAGTCAGTGCCAGCAGTGGATTTTTGATAAACCACAGTTGTCTGCTGTATACCACAACATCTGTATTTTCTCACACCAGGGGCATATGTCTTCCTCCGGAGAAGGAGAGACATGAACACCCACTGCCTGAGCATGAAGAACTATCCCTGTGATTGCTCTAAATTGATCTTTTTATCCCCCGTCGGCAATAGCAGATGGTAGATTGGGACCATTTCTTAGCTTGTGTAAGTACTTTCAGGCTATCTGATGACTCTGTAGGACATGCCATTATCAGAGCAATGAAATCTACAGGCATGGAGGATGAGAGACCAGGTCTCCTCCTAACTAAAGACAAGATCCATGCTGGAGTGAAGCGCTGTTATGTATTTACTTCACTGGCTTTATTTCTCCCAAACGGGGACCCAAAGTGGCACACGGCAACCCCCCCCTTTTGCCCTCACATCAACACTTCACATCAACACTGCGAGGAAGGCTAGGCTGCGACTGTGTGCCTGGCTCAAGGCCACCTAGGAAGCTTCCCTGCTAGAGCAACGATTCACACCTGGATCTCCTGGATTAAATCTAATTTCAGTGGGAGAGTTCAGTACATGCTTAAATCCTGGCATTGCAGTGGATTCCCTACTCCTATGTGATGAATTACGTATCTTAAGAACAATTAAACTAAGACTTATGGAACATGAACTCCAAGAGATGTTCCCCCTGCACCCCGCTGTCTGTTCTGCAGCCAACTTAGGCATATACCAAAGGCAAGGAATGATGCCACATTATCTCTCAGCTCTGGACTTCCCATCTCAGTGCCGAATATTTACCTTAGCACGTTTAAACGCCTTTCCATCAATGGTGCTCTCTGGCAGGTTCAGGCAAGTACCCCTTCAAAACAGGATATGTCCTTGTGAATTAGGAGTCCTCAACTCATTGTCCCACATCATTCTAGAATGCCCTCTCTTTGGTCTGTTACGCAAACAATTTTTAACTGAATACCTTCAGTGTAATAATTCTATTAAAGGAGGAATTTTAGTTTACCTTTTAGAAGATCGTAACCCTTGTGTTACTTTGAGTGTTGCAAAATTTCTAGCAGAAGTTTATAAAGTTAAATCAAAGCATATAGCCGCACCGATTGCTGAATGTTTATTTATTTTATTATTAACTGTTACTAATTGCTTGTTTATGCTTATGCTTCTGCCTATCCCTAACTCTGATTGTCCCTATCTCTGATTGTAGATTATTATTATTTCTAATGCCAATATAGGTAATTGATTTGATTTGAAATCTCTCACCAAGAAATCAATGGAATTTTACATGCTTTAACTTTGGTTAAGGTTAATACAGCTTCAAAAATATTTTTTTTCTTCCTAGTCAATCAGCCAAATGGGTAGGGTGGTAGCCTTCCCCACTTTCTTTGCGTGGTCAACTCAGTCCCCTTATTTCCCATGCATGCCTCAGAAATATTTGTAAAGGCATTTTAAAGATTCCTTTGTATGCTTTTGTATATTATTTTCTTTTTCCATACATCGTCCTCAGCATTAAAGTAAGCTTTTTGTGGAATTCCCCCTTCCTTCATTTGGTTCCGAGAATGAAACGAGAATCTCGAGACCTTCACATTTGAATATAGAGAGAGGCAGAGCATGAAAAAACTCCTTTCTTAAGGCTTTCTTTGACCTTCTCAAGGAACAATGGAATCAAGATGGTTTCAGTGTTGGAAGTCATGCCTCACTTCTCCACCCCTTGAAATCGGCTTCACCAAATCAAGTCTTTAAAAAAAAATCGTAGCAGTTCTGTATCACAGCTTATGGAAAATATTTTACCAAGTCATCAACCATTAATGTTGACATTAAATTGGGGAGAGGGTATATGGGAAAGAAATCATCACTGGCTTGCAAAAAAAGTGCTTAGTTCTTCTCAGGGGTCATTTCATAGAAAAAGAGGTGGAGGAACTCATTAGCATAACTCATTAGCATATGCCATGCCCCTTGCCATCACCGGAAATGTGCCATTGGCATAACTGATGTGTGTATGCCACACCCCCTGACATCACCTATCCTGGCTGTTTTGGACCCAATCCTGGCCATTCAGGGCTGAAATTGGGCCCAAAATGGCAAAAAGGGGCTGAAAATGGCCAAAAAGGGGTGCCCTCGAAATGAGCCCTGGTTCTTCTACATTTGCATGGTATTTCCAGTTGCAACTGGGAATAATGAAAGAGAACTACAGGAAAAGTAATAGAAAGATGACTTTACAAACTCCCAAGCCTCCCTCCCCAAAACAATAACCTCCATGGCTTAATTTTAAGATTGGCAACTACAAGATGGGAAATTCTTGGAGATTTTGAGGTAGAGCCTGGGGAGGGTGGAGAGGCCTTAGCAGGGATGTGATACCATAAAATCCATCCATATACCAGCTGGGAGAGAAAGGGAATCTGACAACCCACAGGGTTGAGATCTCCTGACAACCCACAGGTGGAGGCTGGAGATCTCCTGGAACGACAACTGATCTCCAGCCAACAGAGATCAGTTTCCCTGGAGAAAATGGCTGCTTTGGAGGGTGCACTGTATGGCATTATACTCTGCTGAGGTTTCTTCCTTCCCCTCTACAGGCTCCACCCCCAAATCTCCAGGAATTTCTCAACCTGGAGCTGGCAACCATAAGACTATAATGCTGGGTGTTCAACTTTTACATTAGATTTGGTTCATGGTTGAAACAGCAGCCCATCCAAGGGCTACCATATAGAAGTCCATTCCAGAACATGTCTCATAAAATGTCGTATCCCAACTCGGTTTCCAGAAGACTAACTGAAAAGAGGCACTAAAAGAGTTAACAGGGCTATAAGCACAGCTTTTTTAAAAAAGGATTGGAAGAAGAGGAGGAGAAGGGGGGAAAGATGATAAAAATTGAAGGATATTTTCTCCTTTCTTAAAAAAAAGCGCAGAGGAATGCAGCTTGGGAATAATAAAATAAGAGAGAAGTTAAACCAGTGACCCTTGTCAGCAGTGAAAAGCCGGAGATTAGAAAATGTTTCATGCTAATTTCCATGGAGATTTCTTTAATTTATCGAAAATTACTTTCTTCTGCTTTGATTTGTCCGGCTGCCTGCCCCCTCACAGGTTTCTGAGGGTGGTCCTCCCTGTCAAGCCAGCCAGGAGACGGGCCTCGCTTGCCCCCACACTGGGCCCAGGCTTCGTAAGATTACTGAAGCGGCTCTGACGTCTCTATCAGCTCGCACCACCACAATGCCCTTTCTCCATCTTTCCCCCTCCTCCTCCTCCTCCTCTCTCCTTTTCGCAGCAGGTTCTTAGGATTCTCGTCACATGATGGCTTCATTGTGGGGGCCCCCTTGCTAAAGCGATGGCTCGTTCCCCCTCCCCATCTCCCTACTGATCCGTTCAGCTTGGTTTTCTCTGCTGCTTGGCATTATCAAAGGAGATTTGCGGGTCATTGGGCTGTGGACACAGAATATGGAGTTATCAGGGCTGTTTGGCATATGTATGTGTGTGTGTATATATATATATATGAGACATACATTTGAGAAAATGCTTACCACTTTCTATTACTGTAGTTAATGTCTGTGGAATTTAAGATATTCTGTGTTCTGAATATCATGCGGTTCCATCCCCCCCATTGTTCTCTAATTCTGTATTCCAGTTTTATTACTCTGTTGATTGTGTGTAGTACGATGTTTCAGTGCATTGTTCTTCAGTTTTGTCATTTCATTATACTGGTTTTTTTGCCCTGTGTGTGCAACGTTCTCTAATTTTGTTGGCTGTGCATATTGTACTGTTTTCACGACATTGTTTTTAGTTACAATCCATGTTGAATCCTGGCGAGAAAGGTAAACTATCCATGAAGTTGCTAAATAGGTAAATACTCACCATTTTCATTAGCTTCTTCGATCAATCGACATTGAAAAGGGTCCCGTTTTGAAGATCTAATTGAAAGGTAGCAATAACAAATGTTTAAAAGGCCTTGAAGAGTCCAGCTGCCTTAGAAGGCCCGTTCACTTTACAGCCGGCAACGAAGGGAACATTGACAGCTTTGGAGGCACGGAGTGTGTGTGTGTATGTGCGTGTGTGGTTATAAATGCTAACTGACATTAACACACCGTCTGGTCTTTTGAAATATCATCCTGGTATTTCTGCAGCATTAAATTGTTATGGCTAATGCAGCCTTCGGCTTTTTCAGCGGTGAGGAGAAGTTCATTCCGAGAACTCAGGCCCTCCAATTGATCCTACTTAACAGACCATGTTTTCTCACAAAGTAGACCGGTGTCTGGGCTGTATCAGACACATTCCTAATCAAAGGAGCTTTCCTAATAACAGTACCTTGTGGGCCTGACTAAGTACTGAAAACTGAATTTTGTAACTTGCTTACCGTGTAAGGATTTCTAAATATTATACTGTTTTGGTTGTTAGAAAGATCGTTACTACCAAGTTTTATCCCAACCCAGCCTGCTCAGTGATTCCTCAAAGACTGTACTGGGAGAGTCTTAAGGGAGTACATGATGGAAGTCTATACATTTATGCATGGGGTAAGGGAAGAGGAGAGAACTTTTTCTCCCTCTCCCCAAATACTAGTAATACTAGAGCAATGATGGTAGCAGGTATTAGTACAAACAAAAAGGTTGCCACCTCACTAGGACTCGAGTTGCTGGCTGAAGGGGGGGGGGCATGGAGGGTGCCATTCTATCTGAAGTATGTCATTTCTGGGGTGAAGCTAGAAGCAATGTCACACCAGTCTAGTGTTCAAGAGAAACTGAGCAGAAACAAGACAATGTGTTTTATCATCATAGAGTTTTTGCTGAATCCTAGAGTGGTGTGACATCATTTCCAGGTTTGCCCTTGAAATGGCATCATGCCATTGGTGCAATGTTGATTTTCCCCATCCCTGCTTTTTTCCCTCACCAGGCTACTGAGCAGCAGCTGAGAAAATGGGGTTGCCGGAGAGAAGTCTCACGGTATAACTATCATGATGGACTTGGCAACCCTATTTTTCACACAGTGCATAATTATCCTGGGGAACTCATTGTCACAGGAGATATTAACAGACACTGGCATCAATGGCTTTAAAAGGAGACAAATTCATGGAGGATGGCTAATGGAATGTCCATTTCTTGAGGAAGTACATGTACCAATTCCTGGGAAGCAACAATATCTACCACAGATTCACGATTTTGAGTTGGGTGTTTACCATGGAGGTGATCACCTTATTGTATTATTTGTATTATTTGCAGCTTATTGTATTATTTCCATCAGATTGCTTATTATCATCTGGACTTGCATTTAATTTACTTCAAGATCCAAAAACTCTAAGACCACTTAGAGCATCTCCTTCATTAACAGATAAATCAATTGATATAATGAATCCAAGAGATCATCAATTTCTACAAGATGAATTAGTAAACTGTAAACAAGTCCCTAATTCGATAGAAACGTTTCTGAGGATTCTAGAACTCTTTAAGCCAATCTGAACCCAGATGTCTACAGGTAAGACAGAATATGTAGTTCGACAATGAGAGCAGAAGATATTTTAAGAAGCAAGAACATAAGGAAGTGAAAGACTTTCATGCTTCTAGACTTTCTCAGGGTCCCTGTTTGGTCACTGAGAATCAGGACTATGTGGACCACAAATCTGCTCCCACAGGGCAATCCCTGTTTTCTTACGAGAGGGGCTCAAAATTGCCTTAAAGAACGAAGCTACCGTGAAAGATGCTGCCACCACTTTATGCTGCCTGGGGTAGAAAAGGCCCAGAAAGCACTGAACCATACCTTCCACCTCCACCTATATATCTGGAAAAGGAGTAAAGATATATCTAGATCGCATTATGCAGCAGCTGTACATTTGACAAGGATAAGAAAACATTACAAACACCGCTATGGAATGGAAAATACAGTTACAGTCCAGACCAGCTCTGTGTTTTGAAGACCCCAGGGCAAGATGACCCCTTCCTCATTTTACTGAGAGCAAGATGACCCCTTGCTCCCGAAAGTGGGAGCAGAACATTACTCTTTCAGCCCAATTGTCTCCAGCAAGCTGCTTTGGGTCCCCATTTGGCATCAGTGGGATATAAAGTAAAAAAAGTTAATAACAAATAAAAATTAAAATGTAATATCAATAAATCTATATATATAAAGACAAGTGTCCTGAGTAACTCATCAATGCCCAGCCCAAACCCCGGGACCTAGAAACATGAAATTTGGGGAGAACTTTCCTTTCATGATGTAAACACCCACTAAGAAGGAATTTTAAGAAATTCGCCCCTAAGGGGGTAAAAAGGGGTTAAATGTGTTTTCCCAAAGGGATACAGCTTTCCTGTGTGTCTGGCAGGCTGCTGCTGCTGCTTGGGCCCCTGCCCACTGCCAGCTCGGCCACTCTTCCATGATTGGGCCCACCTTTCAAGGTCATTTGCATATGCAGGCTGATTGGACCTTAGAACATTCCACACCTCATCCCCCCCAAGAGACAGCTGAAACACAGAGGTCATTTGCATATGCAGCCTGGTTGGTCCTCATCCCCCACATTTGAAACAGTATGAAGTTGCAATTTGGGAGTCATTGAATGTTTTCTGAGGTACAATGCACCTCCCAGTCTTCCCCTAAAATTTCACTAGCACCAATTTTTTTTAAAAAAGTTACATACCCATAAGTATTATACCTGGATTTAAAGTAGTTAAATACCGTAGCAAAACACGGGTATCGAGCTAGTTAAACAATAATTACATAATAAATAATATTATATCCGTAAATTAGCTTCTTTCTGCCTTTAACACGACCTGTCATTGCAAACACCCTTCTAAAACCATTCAAACCAGAATGAACTTGATTATTCTAGGGGAGTTTTCTGCTGCTTCTTCCGAGTAACCCAGATTCAACCCCATGTCTCCTGTGTATTCTCCTAGATTTTGTGCCAAGAGCAGACTGGCTCACCTATGCTGCTGACTGAGAGGTAATGTGGTCTGGGGTCTACTTAAAATTCATCGGACACCATCCCGCCTGATCATCAAGATGGGATTGGCAGTTAGTAAGCTCCTTGCAGGGGCACAGTCGCGCTTTACAGGCTATTGTGTAATGGCAGGGTACCACCTTGCAGCTACATTAGCGATGGAACTTGGTGAGGGTTATTGCATCACTTTCTCAAAATCGAAAGATTTTCCTATCTTGAATATAATAGTTTTTAAAACTTCTCTTCTAGGTCATCTTGAACTTCTGCATATTGTGGAGGTTATTGGAGGATCATGCATACAGTCATTTTTGCAGAGTCCTTTACATGCCAATAAGTCTGCTTAAGAACTTCTGCATACTGTGGAGGTTATTCTTGAAGGAGAACTATTCAAGGGTGTATATTTGGTGCCTGTGGAATGCTGGCTGCAACTATTAGGAATCACTGTCGCCCGACATGAACTGTGAAGCATGCACACAGAGTGATTCCGCACACGTTGGATAATGCACTTCCAATCCTCTTTATAGACCATTTGGAATGGATTTTTTCGTGTGCGGAACAAAAAATCCACCTCAAATGATTGATAAAGTGCATTGAAAGTGCATTATCCAACGTGTGCAGAACCAGCCTCAGTGAACTCCTAGGATCCCATTGTAGGGTCAAGTTGTGGCAGACAAGCAGTATTTCAGGGGGACTTAGGAAGCTGCCCCCGCTAAGGAAAGATGCACATCTTTGGGATATTTCAGATGTTGCACTAAAGCACAACCACAAAATGGTTACTGCAGGAGGCAGAGCCAAAGCCGACTGCAAAATGTCTGGGAGTGAGGTTGCGCACAACTTTGCTAGTACGTCTTCAACATTTCAGGCAGAAGGTCTGTTTAACAGGAAAATAAGAAGTCCCTTTTCTGAACTGCTGCAAGATACTTATTGACATTTTGGTTACGACTATAGTGTTGTATAGACTTGTGTCCTGGGACATTTGGTCTTATATTCTTTTCCAGATTTACTGGCTATGTAAATGTTTATTTAAGAAGAACATGGATTCTGGTTGCCTTGTATTTTTGAATAATTGGTACTAACAACAAGATATGTGTGGTTGACTTTAGAAAGTACTGATATATGTAATTGGAATATATACTGTAAGATATTTTGTATATATGACTGATTGTGCTATTGCACTCTTGCACTTTAGTAAATTGTTGGTATATTTTTGAAATTTAAGAGGAGAGCTTTTTGTCTGGGACTTTACGTTTTCTCCTTTGAGTGCCTCTGTTTGTTTACCTGTTTAACAGGAGGCCAATTTAAAATGAACTTCTTGTTTAAAAATATTTTCTTGCATACACACAGAGAAGGTACACATATTGAGCTAGCTAGAAGCCCTTGCCTGGCAGTCTCTGATTTCATTTTCAGACACCTGACCTGACCCGCATTCCCTTTCTCATGAGCTGGGCTAAAACCACACCTGTCCATTTTCACTTTCTAAGAAGAGTTGGAGACCCCCTTTGATGAAAGCCCCTCTTTTGCCACCAAACTGTCAGGCGTAAAGGCACCTGGGAAGCTGGGTTGGAGAGAAAACATCATATTGAAACCAATCTGTCTGCAGAGCCAGGGGGAAAAAACTGGGGCAAAGAACTCTTTCTGGCCTTCTCCTAGGCTAGCCAAGCAAATGGAAGATTTATTGCCTTGAACTCCGATACTCTTTGGCTGGTGCTCTTTATCCCTGGCTAGGTGAGTGGAGAAACAGCCATAAATCAGTTGTTACTTATAAATTCTAGAAGGTCATGAACTTTTGTGCTAACAATAGTTGTTTCTAGGACTAAATCTCATAGTGGCTCAGTTAACCTTGATAGAAACTACTTATATCATCCGCAAGCCAACCCCAGCTCAATCCTGACAGTTATTCTGTCACTGTATTTGATATTCCATGGTATTTGAGTTCAGTATTTGGTACTCAGCAAGGACTGGATGGCTAACATGCCACAGTTTTTTGTGCATGACTGAATTTTATAGCTGGTATGCAAGAGTAGTTAGTATTTGGTGCCATTAGATGGAAGGCATGCAATGGCATTTAGTACCTGACAGCTGCTGAGATGTCACACTGTGTTCCTGCCAAAGCAATAATCGTTGTTGATAAGAATGCAGCACTCAGAGTTTCAAAATGTTACACTGGAAATCTAGAAGTAGAATTAAAAACTTCAAAATGTAAATGGTAAAAATAGGAATTTGAGGCAAATTTGAAATACTCGTTTTCTCTGTAGCACACTAGTTCTCATTTTATGCCTTTGTGTGTTTATTTTGTGCCCAAGCTCTTCTGTAATTCCACAAACTGTGTATAGCAGAATTGCTCAGGACGATATGTTTAATAATGATGATGGCTTTGGTTTTAACAACAACAACAACAACAACAACAACAACAACAACAACAACAACAACAACAACAACAACAACAACAACGTGACAATTGTTGAGGAGGATGCAGGAAGAGCAGTCTGTTCCACTGCTAATTGTATGCATGATTGTGCTCTTACAGTCTTGTTTTCTACTTTTGTAGTTCCATTTTTTGCATTGTTTATGATATTTTAGTCTGACGTTTTGTACTGTTGTCTAATCTTGTAGGCCTAATCCTATTGCATTGTTTATTGGATGTCTCGTGCTATTTGAATACGTTGTTTTACGCTGCGTAGCCTGCCTTGAGGCTCATCAAGAAAGGTGGGTGATAAACAAACAAACAAACAAACAAATACGGCAACCGTTTAAGTTGCCAGTGCATAGAATCAGAGGGTTGGAAGGGATCTCCAGGGTCATCTAGTCCAACACCTTGCACAATGCAGGAAATTCACAACTATTTCCCCCCCACACACACACCCAGTGACCTCCATGCCCAGAAGATGGTAAAACACCATCCGGATCCCTCTCAGATTATTAGTCTGTGTAGCTCAATACTGTTCTTGTAGATCGGCAGCAGCTCTCTCTCCAGGGTCTAAGGATAAAGTCTTTCACATCACCTACTATGTTATACTTTTAACTAGAGATGCCAGGGACCGAACCAAGGACCTTCCACATGCCAAGCAGATGCTCAACCACTGAGCCATAGCCCCTTCCCTTATACTGAACACACATGTAGCTGCCTTGTACTGAGTTACAGCACATACTGCTTGGTCCTTGCTACTGGAGATGCCGGGGATTGAACTTGGTAACTTCTGCATGCAAAGCAGATGCTCGACCACTGAGCCACAACTCCTGCCTTTTCTGCTGCATAATGAAATTTTGGGATGTGGCATTCCTTAGGCTACTATATGCATCTAACTTGATTATTATTAATGATTTGAGATTAGGGGTAGGGTGTGGGATGCAGAGTGTGGGAACAAGAACAGAGATTGAAATACTAGGGTTAAACACACACGGCTTAGTTTTCAATGTGATTTGAAAAATCCATTTGTTTATGTAGAAAATTTATATGCTGCCTCTCCAGAGACTTGCCCAAGGCAGCTCGTGAAGTAAAACACAATAAAACATCATAAAGGTGGCATAAAACCAATAAAATTAACAAACCATAACCTCACCACCACCATTAAAAACACAGCCAGAGGATAAAGGCAGCGTGAAGCGGTGAGCAGATTAAAATGATGGTTGTAAAATGGCCTTCAGGCTAGAAACAGACTGAGCAAACTTGGTTGTGAAAAAGCCTGGACAAAAAGAAACGTTTTGGCCTGGCGCCTAAAGCAAAGTAATGTAGGTGAGAGGCAATAATCAAGGAGGTGGAGACATTCTACAGATGAGGTGCTACTACAGAAAAGGCCCTGTTTTGTGTGACTGCCTGCCTCAGCTCTGCAAGTGAGACCACAGAGAGCTGGGCTTATGAGAAAGATTTTAACTGGTGGGATGCACTTCAATCTCTGCCTGGGGAGAGTGGAATGGTGGGTGGGGCCAGCCTTGATTGATGGTACACACCATTAACTTGAGGATGCAAGAATGCAGCCAGGCATGAGCAAAGCTACACCTATGTGTCTCAATCGATGGTTGCCAGGGATTTTTTTCTGGGAAAAGAGGTAGTGGAACTCAGTGGTGGAATTTAAGACCGCACAATGGCATCACTTTGGGTCAGCTGGAACAAAGGGGGAGTTTTTTAAAGTTTAAATCACCCATGGTGAAAATGGTCACATGGCCAGTGGCTGTCAGGTCTGTTATCCACAGTCCTTCCATCTTTCTTGTTTTGCTGTAATTATTCAGTGTATGTGTGTGTGTAGTTTTTCACACAGGCCAGGTTGCTCCTGGGAAGACAGCGTGCTTATCTCGAATGGCTCACCACAGCGGCCTTGGGATGGTTCTCTCCTATTCTCCCACTGACTGACTATGCCCAGCTGGGTCCTGCGGACGGGGGGCTCCCAGGGAAGGACTGGAACTTTGTAGCAAGCCTCCCCTACGTCATTCTCAGCAAGAGATCTATGTACAGCCAGTTGCTTATATTGCTTCTGTAGAATCTATGGACATATATACGCTTTAGTTTTGATTTTCCAATAAACAACCTTGACTCAAGAGAGCTTGGATTCCTTGCTGCAAGGGGTGAAGTCAGCTTCTATGTATCCTGTTTTCCATAGCCTGACAGTGTCCCCGCCCCCTGATCTCCAGACAGAGTGGTGCGGAGGGCAATCTAAACTCCCCTCTGTCTGGAGATCAGGGGGTGGGGCCACCGGCCATGTGACCATTTTCAAGAGGTGCAGGAATTCTGTTCCACTGCATTCTAGCTGAAAAAAAGCCCTGATGGTTGCCAATGTTCAGGTGAGATCTGGAGATCTCCTGGAATTACAACTGACTCCAGACAACAGAGATAGTTTCCTCCAGAGATCATTTCTCCTTCCTTGGAGGTTTTTAAGAATGGTCACCTGACAGTTATGATGATTCTCTGACTAAATATGAATGTTTTCAGATCAGGAGAGGGAGAGCAGGAAGGGATAAGCCGGTGCTAGGCTCTTGTTGCTCTTTCTTATGTGCCCAGAGTAATGCTGATTGCCACTTTGGGGTAAGGAAGGAATTTTCTTCCAGGCTAGATTTGCCAGGGAACCTGGAGGTTTTTTGCTTCCCTCTGGGCATACAGCAGAGGTCACTGGAGGAGATGGGGGGGGAGCTGTGAATTTCCTGCATTGTGTAGGGGGCTGGACTAGATGACCCTGGGGGTACATTCCAGCTCTGTGTTTCTAAAATGGATGCTCCAGGGGGTGTACTCTATAGCATTATACCCCACTGAGTCGCCTCCTTTTCCTAAACCTGATCTTCCCCATGCTTCACCTCCAAATATCCAGGAATTTCCCCATCTGGATTTGGCAACTTTTATTTGAGGCTTTCAGGACAGCAGAATCGAATTTTCAAAACACAGTAGAAGCCCAGTAAAGACTAACATTTATTTCAGTATACGCTTTTGTGAGTTGGAGCTCATTTCATCAGACGCATAGAGTGTCCATTCAAAACAGCTAAAAGGTCAAGCAACAGAGACAGGGTAAGAGGAGTGAGAAAACCCACCTGGAATTACAAGCAATTTTCGGTGATCTCCAGGGCTTTTTTTCAGTGGAACGTGGTGGAATGGAGTTTCAGCACCTCTTGAAAATGGTCACATGGCTGGTGGCCCCGCCCCCTGACCTCCAGACAGTGGGGAGTTTAGATTGCCCTCCATGCCCAGCTGGGCGCAGAGGGCAATCTAAACTCCCCTCTGTCTGGAGATCGGGGTCGAGCCACTGGCCATATGACCATTTGAGCTTTAAAAAACTCCCCCCTTGTTCCACCTGACCCAAAGTGATGTCATTGTGCGGTCCTGAGTTCCACCACTGAGTTCCACCACTGAGTTCCACCACCTATTTTTCCCAGAAAAAAAGCCCTGGTGATCTCTATCAAAGTACCAGCAGGACAGTCCGCTGCTTGGTGCCTCCATTTTAGCAGCTGATTCCAATCATATCAATTTCCCTGAGCATTCAATTCTGTCGGTTTATCTTGCTTGGATTTCATCTCTGTCCCTCTTTTCTCCCTCTTGCACAAGGCATTTTAATGTTGCTTTTCCTGGTTGGTTTGTGGCCGGCTTTAAGAGGCTGTTGTATCTTTTAATGGATTATGCCATATTGTCATTTCTGTCATCTATTACAGTGTTTGATTCTGTTAACAAGTATTCTGTTTTGTAGTTTACTACCTCAGGAACTTGGACGGCATAGGAAACGTCTAAAATACAATAAATATTTATTTTTCAGAGATGCTTGGAAATTATATTGTATTGTAACTAGATCTTAATTTTAAATTGTTTTGTTTTATTGTATACCTCGAATTTTCGTTTTTAGCGTAACTGTCTTATATGATTGGTCAAATGACCGCAAATAAAGAATGAATAAATTAGAGCTGGCACCACATCAGAGAAACCTGTTTCAGGTGTGTGTGTTTTTTTAAACTCTGGCAGATTCCAAAATGAAAAAAGAAAGTTTTTGTTATAAGCATTAATGCATGCTGATTCAGCTGAATTCTCAGCTCCAGTTCCATTTAAGAACAGGTTTCTTTCTAATGCCTTGTTTTGTTCATTTCTGTTTTCATTCTCCTACCTTTCTACTGTCTCCCCCGTCTCTGTGATTTTCATATGCTGTTGCCTCAGTCGTCAGAGGGAGATTGGTATTTGGGAAGACTATGATGAATCTGATTTTATGTTTCAGATCCACACAAAACACAGATAGTTATGGAAGCTTAGACTCATCTTGACAGGAAATTCAGCTTCGGAAGGCCTGCGGGGTATTGTGTCTTAACATATTGTGTCTCGCTCTCTTTTTTTCTTTCAGTGCCTGCAAGGTCCCTTTTTTATCACCATGTAACCTGCATGGTGGGGCATGCCAACAAGAAAAGGGGGTGGTGGTAGAATGTATGTGAAAGAGAAAAGGGAACGTTTTGAGAATACGGATACGATATCAGAAGCAGCCCCAACAGGCCACTGAGAGTAGATGGTATCCTATGGCATGTTTCAGTGGGCGCAGGCCCTTTTCATCCCAAAGCCCTCATGGTCAGGCTAGCATTGTTAAGAGGAATTCTCTCAAAGTCTCTCTACACAAGACGAATTATATGAGGACGCTTAAGTGAAGGGAGACGCAATGGCTGTTTCCACACACATTGAATAATGCACTTTAGTTATCCTTTAGAAGTGGATTTTTTGTTCCACACATGGAAAATCAGTTATAAATGTTCACTAAAGCGTATTGAAAGTGAATTATCCAATGTGTGTGGAAACAGCCCATGTTAGCCAGGAAGTCGAGTTTTAAAAGACAGATGGGAAGGCTCTGTCAGTTTTACCTCTCTAGAGCAAGATTGCTCCTCAGAGGGTTTTTTTAAATATTCTTTTTGCCTCCCCAAAGGGGAGGTGAAATTGACAAAACCTTCAGAGAGGGGAGGCTCCAGAGAGGTGAAACTGACAGAGCCTTCTGATCTGTTTTTTTAACTACCCTTCTTGGCTAACATTGCATCTCCCTTCACTTGAGCATCCTCGTGTAATTCGTCTTGTGTAGAGACTCTCAGCTTCTTCCTGAAATCCAACAATCCATTTTTTTGTCCTTTTTTTAGAATTCAGAGTCTGTTCTAAATCAATTCCATTTGACTCAAAAGAGGAGGGGCAGGAAAGGAAGTTCCGCATAATTTCAGAATTTCACTCTGCAGAATCTCAGAATCTTTCTACCCTTCTGCTAGTGAGCCACCTTGGGGTGTGTAACATAAAACAACTGCAAAGGCTGAAATTCCAAAAAGATGCATGCAGGTATAATAGAAAACTACAAAGATAAATCAAAGTGAAATTCTTTAAAAAGAGAGAAAGAGAAAGAGAATAAGAGGAATCAGTGGTATATCTTCTTTAAAAAATGAATTTCAGAAAAAGAAATTCCACTCCAAGTAGCATGACTAGGTCAGGCAATAGCAGGTTGAGAGAGACAGTAAGTGCAAGCCACCCTGTGCGCAGCTAGAGAAAAGAGCCAAGAGTCCAGCCATGGAAGACTTCTTCCACCCTAGGCTGGATCCCTGACCACTGTTCCAGCCTTACTTTCTAGTCTAAGCACTTAGGAATCTTGAATTTTCAGACCACAGATTTGCACCAATATCCCCTCCCCACCCTCACCTTAAGGTCCAAACACAGCCTCAGCAAATGCCAGGAGACTGGGAAACAGTGCCTGGGAAGGGCAGAGTTTGAGGAGGGTGTCACACTTCGGGTGATTCCGTAGGCTGCCTCTCCTAGTCTCTATAGTCTTTACCAAAGAGACTAGGGAACATTCCTAGAGTGCCACTATGTGGAGGCTATTTTTTTCCTCCAACTCCTCAAGTGGAGGGAAATTGGCTGGGGGCAGGTAATTCCCTCCCTGAATGGGTAAATGAGGCTTTCCTCACCTGCACAGAAGCCAGGCCACTCCATTGAGTGTCCACTTATCATTAACACAGTTTCCATTTTATCACGAGTCTTTAATAATGACATACTTTGTAAACCTCTCTGAGTGGGCATTAAGATGTCCTGAAGGGCAGTATATAAATCGAATGCTGTTGCTGTTGCTGTTGTTATTAACTTGCTGATACTGACCTGAAGATCTACAAGCATCTAGGTCAGGAGGAGAGGATGGTCCTATAAACAGTTCTCAGTTCAGCAGGATGACAAAGTTGAATTGCTTCGACTCTTAAGGACAGAAGAGGAGCCCCAATGATTCAGCCAGTCTAGTACTCAGTTTCTCACAGTGGCCAATCAGGTTGCCAACCTCCAGGTGGTGGCTGGCGATCCCCCCCCCAAATACAACTGATTTCCAGAAAACACATATCCAAGCCCATGGAGCAAATGGTTTCTTTGGAGGGTATGATACTCTTTTGAAAGGCCTCCTCTCCCCAAACCCTGCCCTTCCTGGGCTCCACCCTCCAAATCTCCAAAAAATTCTGAACCGGGAGCTGAGAATGCTATGCCTTTTTCCCTCAGTGGATACCTTCTGGGTTTTTTTGTAACTTGACCTCTCCTCCTCTGTACATTATTTTCCTCTGTTCCTGATTATGCGGGAGGGGGGTGATGTCAGATGATCCATATATGTGCATCATCTCTCTCAGGGCTTTTTTTCTGGGAAAAGAGGTGGTGGAACTCAAGACCGCACCATGGCATCACTTTGGGTCAGCTGGAACAAGGGGGGAGTTTTTTAAAGTTTAAATCGCCCTCGGTGAAAATGGTCACATGGCCAGTGGCCCTGCCCCCTGATCTCCAGACAGAAGGGAGTTTAGATTGCCCTCCACACCGCTCAGCGGTGCGGAGGGCAATCTAAACTCCCCTCTGTCTAGAGATCAGGGGGCGGGGCCACCGGCCATGTGACCATTTTTAAGAAGTACTGGAACTCTGTTCCACTGCGTTCCTGCTGAAAAAAAGCCCTGATCTCTCTGATGAAGGGCACAAGAGCTCCATCACAACAGGAATTTTGGTCCACCAATACGTATGACTAAAATACCTTCCATTCATTTATTATCCCACCCATTCTCAAGGCACTCTGGGCAATATAGAAGGCCCCCTCCACACATACCATTTTATCCTGACAACAACATTGTAAGGCACGCTAGGCTGAGAGAGAGAATGATTGAGGAGTGGAAATTCAAACACAGTCCTCTAAAGATTATCCAGCATCGCACCACTATGTCACACTGACTTCAACACATGTGCTGTTACTTCAAAGCCAAAGGCCCATCTTAAATCCCAAAAATTTTAACAACAACCACATTTCCCCCCAAAATTGAACCAGGATTTCAGGGGAAAAAAATTTGAAAAAGAATTCTTTGGCTATAAACCCAGTTTGCCTTTTTAAAAACACACATACAAATACTAATTAGAGAAGAAAATAGGCTTTTCCCTCTACTTCCTACTCATAATTTTGTTTGTTCAACATTCTCTGGTGCTTGCAACACACCTTTCCTATTGATGCTCTGAAAACACACAAAACCAGGACACTGGTCTCCACCCCATACTTGTAGAAAGTGTCATTTAAAAGTACTTCAGAGAGATCTGGAGCCAAAGTGTCTCCGAGTCTGAATCTTCCAACCCGCTTGCTTAAGTGCAATTTATTCAGGTTTCATAACTAGCCATCCCAGGGGCCAATGCTTTGACTGCATCCTCTTGTATCAGTGCCGGATGTTACTAAAGTCCTGGGATGCATAAATTCAGTGAAACGATACAGAGAGTGACTTTTGGAGATTGTTGCTTGCAAAAACATACAACCAGAAGCTGACCTTTTTTTATCATCTGTAATTTTATTGCGGTGATAATAAACAGATAATATAAGAACATAAGAAGAGTCCTGCTGTATTAGATGAGTGAACTATCTTATCCAGTATACTGTTTAGCCACTTTAGATTCTCATTGAGGAGAGAAATGGTGTATAAATTACATAAATAAATACATTATATTTTGGGTGGTAAAGAACAACAGGATGGGACACATTACCCCTTTCAATAATCACCCTACAATTTCTTGTATTTTCATGAATTTTTCTTGCCCCACAGTCCTGTGGATTTAAGAATTCTAAAACATAATACTCTCTAAAGACAGAATGATTCCCTGCTTGAATAGCCATGAGCCAATACAAATACATGTTTCTGATGACCAACCAGGGCAGTTTCCAGACGGCTTACCTACAGCCGCTCCATGCCGCAATGTCGCGGATCGTGCCGGGGAAAACGCAAAATATCGCATTTTTTCGTGCGAGTTTTGGGCGACGTCACACAAAACTCACGGGAGAAAACGCGATATTTCACGTTTTCCCCGGCACGATCCACGACGTTGCGGCATGGAGCGGCTGCAGGTAAGCCGTCTGGAAACGGCCTAGGTACAAGGAGAAGCTGGTGGTGTTGTTATTCTGGCCGTTGGCTTGCTGAAGAAGTCCTGACAAGTCAAGTCTACCTGATTCAGTGTCTAAAGAGCTTTCTTCTTCATCTCATAATGTCTATGTTGGATTGGGACATGGTAAGCTGCAGCCCGGGCTCTGCTCATGACCTGAGTTCCATCTTAGTGGAAGTCAGGTTCAGGTAGCCAGCTCAAGGTTGTCTCAGCCTTCCATCCTTCCGAGGTCGGTAAAATGAGTACCCTGTTTCCTGGGGATAAAGTGTAAATGACTGAGGAAGGCAACGGCAAATCACCCCGTAACAAAAGTCTGCCAAGAAAACGTTGTGATGTGACGTTCCCCCAATGACTCGGTACTTGCTCAGGGGACTACTTTTACCTTTTACCATCTTTGAGCAAACACTCCTTGTTAGAAGGAAAACATTTTAAACATGCTTTTGTTCATCCATAACATGCCATAAGCAAAATAGCTTCAACCTCTCCTCCATGCGCAAAATATGCTTTGAGCATGCAATTCTTCCAACTACAATTTCCCTTATCAATTATGATAGCCCCCAGCTGATTACTCAAAGAAGGTTTCAGTTGACTAATCAATCTACTAATTAACACTCCAACTTTGTTTTTTAATGATCGACCACAGATAACTTGGTCCAGTGAGATTGATCAAAACATCACACATTTTTACATTAATGTTAAGATGGTAGGGCAGGGAAGGCCAAGACGGAGGAAAAATAAGTTTTGTTTCATACATCTGGTTTTTACAAAGTCATGATTTTTTAAAAAAAATCAATTGTCTTTTATATCATTGAAGGAAGAATGTAAGATTTGGTTTTGGAAGTGTTCCTTGCTCCTGAAACCCTGATGTTTTGCCTCTATTTCCTGAGTTGCTCCACTCGGTGAAATTTGGTCTGTATTTCTTCTCGCTTTCATTTCAACGTCAAGGTGAAATTCAAAGGCTTCTGTGGAGATACTTGAATCGTTCGGGAGTTCACTGCCCTTCTGGGGATTGGCTTTGTTTCAGTGTCTGAACTCGATTGGTTTTACGATCCCTATTCAGGTACGGTGATAATTCCCATCCCACAGCCTCTGAATAGTCACTAGGGAAGCAGTAAGAGAGCTTTAAATTGGCAGTCTTCAAATAAACGTATGTAGAGGGAGAGAGAAAGAGAGAGAGCAAAATATTATGATGACTTTGGGTAACGTTTTTGTCAAACCTGGTCTAGAATCAGCGTATGATCAAAGGGGTGGTGTAGTCGTTACGGTGTCAGATTAAGGTTTGGGAAGCCCAGGAGTGAATCATCACTCTTCCACAGAAGTTTGCTGGGTCACTGTGGGCCAATCATATATTCTCAGTCTAATCTACCTCACAAGGTTGTTGTTGTGAGGATAAAATGGAGGAGAGGAGAAAGACGTAAGCCTCTTTTGGTCCCCCCTGGGGAGAAAGATGGAGTGTAAATGAAATAATAACTATATGTGTGATGACTTCTAACGCTCAGTCTTGAGATTTGTCTGTGTGTGTGTGTGTGTGTGTGGATGAACTACTCAGTAACTACTCTTTAAAGTCAGTATGGTGTAGTAGTGAGAGTGTTGGACTAGAAGATTCCAATCCACACTCTGCCATGGCAACTTGCTGACAGACATTGGGCCAGTCATTCTCTATTATCCTAATTAGAGATAGGCACGAACCGAAATACAAACCAAAGTTTGTCACGAACTGGGCTGGTTTTTGGTTTGCGAACCAGCGGTTCATTGGAGCTCATTTCTGCTGAACCTTGATGATTTTTAGAATGGTTCATTTGGTTCGTTTTTCAGTTTGTCAATCTGTTACCTAGGCAGCAGGGGGATGGGCTTTCTGCAGACCTTCTGCAGCCCCGGAAGTGACGTACTCATGAACCAAATGAACCGGTTCATGAACTGGGAAAGTTCATGGTGGCTCATGGTTTGTTAAATGCAATGAACCACGAACCGCAATGAACCACCATTTCCCCAGTTTGTGCTCACCTCTCATCCTAATTTACCACACAGTGTTGCTGAGAAGAAAAAACAGAGGGGGAAGAATTATGTACACTACCATTGGCTCCTTGGAGGAAGTGCAGGATTAAAATAAATACCTAGTCACTCAAGTGATACCTTAACTTCTGAGCAAAGTCAGAAATGGTGCAAAGAGTGAGACTCACCTGTGGGTCACTCTGGGAAGCAGACATTTTCAGCATAGCTATCCGTTTCCCCAGGATCATAAAGGTTCTTTTTAATCCTCATCAAAGCAAGCTGAGAAAGGATGAAGCCTAGAAGAGCTTGAAAAACTAAGGGAGAAATTGGCAGTTTCTCCATCCAGAGCTGGGTAAAAAAACCCACTTCCCAGCATGTTTTGCGAGTTTGCTCCTGAACTCACCCCTGGAATGCTTCACTACTTGTCCCATGTTCAGATCCTCAACTTTTCCCCATGTCTCCACAATGAGGGAAACATTTTCTGAGAATTAGCGTGGTGTCAGATTATTCCTCAAGAGCAACTGGTCAACTCAAAGAATGCACGGAAGGGATGGACGAGAACCAGCTGGTTCATCTCTTGACCTCCATGCAGGGCTTTTTTTCAGCGGGAATGCGGTGGAATGGAGGTCTGGCACCTCTTGAAACTGGTCACATGGCCAGTGGCCCCGCCCCCTGATCTCCAGGCAGAGGGGAGTTTAGATTGCCCTCCGTGCCGCTGGCAATCTAAACTCTCCTCTGTCTGAAGATCAGGGGGTGGGGCCACCAGCCATGTGACCATTTTCGCCGAGGGCGATTTAAACTTAAAAAAAAATCCCTCCTTGTTCCAACTAACCCAACGTGATGTCATTGCGCAGTCCTGAGTTCCACCACTGAGTTCCCCCACCTCTTTTCCCAGAAAAAAGCCCTGCCTCCATGTATTTAGGTTCCAATGATAAGAGGAAACCTACATTTGTCAGTTCCAGTATGCAAGCCTTAATTATTCTGGCATGGTTTAGAGATGTCATTTCAGAAAGCATTGTTTTTTCCTGGCATGCATGATCCCCCTCCCCCACCCCTGCCCCAAGCAATTTTGTATGGGATGGGATTGTGGGGTGTTACAGTATTCATTTGGGGCCAAATAAACTATGCTTAGCCTCTGCTGTGGAAGGCTCCTGTTTCAACAGCTGTTTCAACCATTAAATGTCCAGAGTACATGCTGAAGATACATCTTTTTGCTCAAGGGGAGGAAAGGGTGACTTTCTGAACAGGGAAGTTATTACAAGATCCAGAAGCAGAAGGCCTGCCAGGTTCCTGATGATGAAGGGGTATCCCCCATCACCAGTGGGCACTTCCTACAACCACTAAGTGGGAGGCAAGAGGAAAATATTGGGGAAATGGGGAGGCAAGGGGCAGTGTCCCTGTGTCACTCCCTGTGTATCTGGAAGTGATGTCAGCACATCGCCAGGGAAGCTTTAGCATTTGAGCAAAGCTCCATGGGTAAACCATAGAGTTTTACTCAAATGCTAGAGCATCCCTGGTGATGGACTGACATCACTTCCAGGGAATGATGTCAGCATGTCATCAACGATATCATTGCATTACTGGAAAGGGCCCACAAACACACCTGGGTAAGTCTCCCACTGGTTGCTAGCCTTCTGCAGGCAACCTTAAGCAAGAGTCACAACAGATTGTATGTCCTCCCCCCACCACCTCCCTCATTCAAGATAAGGCTGTCGGACCTGGCTATGAACACTGTTCCCCTGTCCCGACCAAAATCTCTTGAAATGTGAGATAATGCTTCTGATTCCTGGGGTAAGCTTTTGCTGAATTTAAGCCCCAGTCATTTATAAAGATTTGTCTGCAAAAAAGTAAAAAAAAAAGCCATCCTGTCTGTCCCCCCCCCCCTTTAATTATCTGAGTGACCTTAGTGGGAAAAATGCAATGCCGAAGGATCTTCTTTGCAACGCTGCTTTCCCCCTCCCTTCCTGATGAGTGCCCATGCGGTTTTGCTGCTTCTGAGCAGAGTGATGGCTCCGAGTCGCTTTAATGACCTCCGAGAAACTGCATCAGGACCTATTTGCAGAGCTGAGGTTGCTTCGCCACAGCCCTGTCTCCTTTAGCGTGCCCCAGATATTGAACCTTCCCGTAACAGCAATTACAACATTAACCACAAAATGGAGATTTACAGATTGTTTTCAGCAACACCCATTCAAATTTACTTATATTTACACTCGGAAAAAAATGAGGGTAAGTGCTGTTTGTGACCAAAGGCAAAAGACCCAGATCAATAACCAACCAATCCTTGGCTAATAAAGTACTTCTCTAAGGTCTATGGTTGCTTTATTCTGACTTTTGAGGCTGGCCTCTAATGTCTCATCCATTGACTTTTCCCGTAAATATGTCTAAACGAGACCAAGCTGAACCCTGAGAAGGAAAGATATACTTGGTTTGGTAAGAATTGCTAATTAACTAAGTATGTAAAACCTGTAGCTGCCATCCCTCCAAGTTCCCATGGAATCGTTTTCTTTCTGCTCTTTTACCTTCACTGCCCTTGACCTCACTAGCCCTCACTGCCATTTAATCCAACTTTCAGCAGCAACTCGCATCATTTTCTTTTCACAGGCCTGCAATATCAGCATGGTCCTGAAACCATCTTGATTGATTGGGTTCTGAGAACCTTGATCTAATTCTCATAGTATTGATATTTTAGCTTACTTTTAAAACTTAATAATTATATAGTTTATTATATGAACCTTCTCTTTTTTGAATTGTGTTTATATGTGTAGGTTACTGAACATGCATATGTCACTGAATGTTTATACTGGGTCCACCTGAGTAAGTCCAACAAGCTGTTCTGCTTTATGGACTATTTTATTGAGAATAAAAGTATGAGAATATCAGTATAGCACTGTGTGCAACAGTAAGGGTAATGAAAAGCATTTAAATTGGTATTGAGAAACAGCAGCAGGCAATAGGGATGTGCAAAATGAAACAAACGAGCCAGAAATACACCTGGAAATTGCTGCTTTGGTTTGATACTCAAAAGTTCCTGTGTTTGGTTCAATTCTTACCGCACAGTAGCAGCACAGAGAGGCAGTCACTAGGCTGGCAGTGACAGATGACAACATCTGTAACTGTTTTCCTTAACGGCAACCAACCAATTGGATAGTAAGGGGAGAGACAGAGCCCTAACATAGTGTAACTCTATTGGTAGGAAGGGTAATGGACATGTTGCCTGAAGATCTCCAACAAAGTAGGATTTGCTGAGTTGCAAGTGATAATGAAGCTCAAGACATTGCATTCACCTGGATTGAATCGAGACCTAGGCTTCCTGTCCCATTACCAGTGCTGATTTCTCCACACCCACTACTCTCCTGCATACCCCACCCTATCCAATCACACCTGCCATTGTCATTCACCGGTTATTGTCATTCAGCTTCTGTCATCACTCCACTCCCCAAAATATAAGGACAGATGAACTCACATTCTAGCTGTATCTGAAGAAGTGAGCTGTGACTCACGAAAGCTCATACCCTACCACAAATTTTGTTAGTCTTATAGGTGCTACTGGACTCTTGCTCTTTTCTACTACAACAAAGTAGGTTTGCCAGTCTCTAGGTGGCACTTGGAGATCTCCCAGAATTTCAATTGATCTCCAGACTACAGAGATCAGTTCCCCTGGAGGAAATGGCAGGTACGGAAGGTGTACTTTATGACATTATACCCTGAAGATGTCCCTTCTTTCCCCAGACCCCATCATTCCTAGGCTCCACCCCCAAATCTCCAGGAATTTCCCAATCTGGAGCTGGCAACCCTACCAATGAGGGGGTACCACTCACCACTTCAGGGAGCCCGTTCCACAGAGTGGGAGCCATGATGGAAAAGATGGTGGTCGCCTGAAGACTGTAGTTGGCCAATGGGAACATATGGGAGGAGATGGTTCTTGAGATATATGGGCCCCAGGAATGGGTATTGAAAAGCAGCATTAAAAGAAGCAATCAAGAACAGAAGACTGTTGGGCAAGGGATTGGTTCTCCTTGTTCCTTTCCTGCTCAAATTCATCGCCCCCAACTGTTTGCACATCTGTGCGGGGGAATACAAATCCCTCCTCCTCTAATTTTCTGATGGAGAACCGAAGCTTTGGTGGACAATTCTGAGCAGATGAGAAGGAAAGGAGTTAAACGTTCTCTGCCCTCCTACACACACCCACATTGTCCCATTCACAATTGCAGCCTTTCGTACTGCATTTCAGTGTTTGTTTTTTTAAAAAAACCACGCAAAAGCCCCACACCAGGCTTCTAAAGGGGGGGACATGATGGATGGTTGCAGCAATTAATGTAGATACTGTCCATTTCAGATTTACTCACATGCATACCAGAATGCTCCCAATTGTGCATAGATCCTCATGATACATGCAAACAGCTGTGGTTGTCTGAACAGTAGCAACACACATAATTTTACATATATGCAGGGGTTTTTTTTCTGGGAAAAGAGGTGGCGGAACTCAGTGGGTTGCCCTCGGAGAAAATGGTCACATGGCTGGTGGCCCCGCCCCCTGATCTCCAGACAGAGGGGAGTTGAGATTGCCCTCCGTGCCGCTCAGCGGCACGGAGGTCAATCTCAACTCCCCTCTGTCTGGAGATCAGGGGGTGGGGCCACCAGCCATGTGACCATTTTCAAGAGGTTCCGGAACTCCGTTCCCCCGCGTTCCCCCTGAAAAAAAGCCCTGCATATATGTACAGCTTCAGTATACATGTACTAACCTCTGTAATTTTTCAGGGTTCTGGTTTGCACCTAGAGCAGCCTTAGAGTGCCCTCCCAGTACATGTGGTTGCTAGGCCTCTGGTACTTTTGGATGCAATGGCTCAAAATCCTTCATGCGATACCTCAAATGCTTCAGAGCAGAACAGAGTATTTGTCTTTATGGCTCAGTGTCCCTGTGATGCCAGTAAGGTTGCCAGCCTCCAGGCTAGAGATCTCCTGGAATTACAGTTGATCTCCAGGCCATAGAGATCAGTTCCCCTGGAGAAAATGGCTGCTTTAGAGGATGGAATCTATGGGATTACACCCTGCTGAGGTCCCTCCCCTCCTCAAATCCTGGCCCTCCAGGCTCCACCCCCCAAATTTCCAGGAATTTCCCAAACTGGAGCTGGCAACTCTAGATGCCAGCATGATGGAAGATGGAAATTTGCACAGACGCAGTGAAAACAGAATCACCTATCCCCGTTCTATGCTGGAATGATCTGACTTCCACATCCTCCCTCACTTTTATCATCTGAAAACAGTTGGAGGAAAGCCCAAAGTTCATGATCCTAAAAAAGGGGGAAACCTGCTCCTTTTTCATCCCTGTCTGCCAAGGTAGCACAGCTGAAGCATCTTGTTAACTGCTTGCAAGTTCCTCGTCAGAAAACAGGTAATACCACTTAACATTCTGTGAAGGGTGCTTGATGTTGACATAGAAGCAGGTCACCTGGCACAGTGCTATTAGATAGTGTAATGATGTGATACGATAAAGTGGCAAACCACTGAGTGACTTTGGCTGGAAATTTTCGTGAAGCCATCTGAGAGAAGAATTATCAGCAGTCTTGCGAGACTGTCTTGCATTTTGGTCCATTCCTATGGTCCTCAATCCATTTGGGCAATTGCTGAAAAGTCTGCTAACTTCAAAAGCAGATATGGGCCGTTTCCACACGGCTTACCTTGTTCCGGAAAACAGCGAAATCTCACACAAAATCGCACAAGAAGACGCTGTTATCGTGTGAAATCGTGCAAGAAGATGCTGCTATCATGTAAGACGACGCGATAACAGCGTCTTCTCATGCGATTTCGTGCGAGATTTCGCTGTTTTCCGGAACAAGGTAAGCCATGTAGAAATGGCCATGGTTTGTTATTATCCTGCCTTTTGACATTATAGGTCTTGCTTTTGCTACTGTTGTTTTGTTTCTTGAGGATCTTTTCTTTTTCTTTGGCTTTAATTTGCTAGCTTTGACAAAACTGTGTGCTGGGGCAAATCAGACCCCCCCATAAGTGCCCTAATTAATTGAAAGATTCTGGTGTGCTCCTACCCATAGAGGAGGCTGAATTCTGCATCTATACGAGAATCACCTTACCTCCTATATCACAGGCAGGCTTTTTTCTTTCCCTTCTCTACAACAGGTGTGATGATTGAAGCATTCCATGATTCCCAAAGCAGAAATGATAGCAGAATTGCCTCAAAGGATGCCTCCTGTTGCATCTCTGCATGAGTCATGGCTCTGCTCTTATCTATTTGCCGCCAGAAGGCATGTTTAGAATAACGGCTCATAACACAGGGTGACCTCCATGGAGGGCAGGTAAGTTGTTGCTTTTCGCACCAGAAATATTTTCCGATGCAAGAGTGCTTCCAATTTTAATTCATAAATTGCCTCGGGTATCAGACATTTGCAATGCACAGACTCATAAGAGGAGAAACCAGGGCTCATTTCTAGGGGGAACACACAGGAATGCAGTTCCAGCAGTTCCCCAAAGAGGTCACATGTCAGGTAGCCCCCCCCACCTGACTCTCGGCCATTTTGGACCCATTTTGGCCTGGATTGGGGCTGAAACAGCCCAGATCAGGCCTCTGACGGGTGGTGGATCACTCTCCTGCTCATCAGCAGCCTGATCCTGACCATTTTGGGCCCCTTTTCAGCCATTTTCAGCCCCTTTTTGCCATTTTAGGCCCAATTTCGGCCCTGAATGGCCAGGATTGGGTCCAAAACAGGCAGAATAGGTGATGTGAGGGGTGTGTGGCATATGCAAGTCAATTATATTAATGACACACTTCCGGTGATGGCAAGAGGCATGGCATATGCTAATAAGGCATGCTAATGAGGGCCAAGCTACACATGACGAATGACACTTGAACAGCAAGTGTATTTCTCCCTGTTCACTTGCCCTCCACTCAATCCACTTGCCATTCAAGTGTCATTCGTCATGTGTAGCTTGGCCCTGAGTTATGCTAATGAGTTCCTCCAGCTCTTTTTCTACGAAATGACCCCTGGGAGAAACCATGCCTGAGTGCCTGGAATGGAGATGTGTGCAGGCGTCTGTCTCCGGTTAAAAGATCTCGGGTGTTGGGAAACATTTTCTCTGCTTGAAGCTCTGAGCAGCCAATCAGAACAGACAAGGCATGGCTGAGCTGACTCGGACAAGGCAGCTTTCTATTTGATGTTCATTGGGCTTGTATCCAGCTCTCCAGTGTGGAGACGGCTTTTCTCTCATGGGCCACACTGGACCAGTAAGGAATGCAGACTCAGGGCACAGAGAAAGCTTAGGGTTGTCAACTGCAGCTTAGGAAATTTCTAGAGATTTAGATGCAGTGCCTTGGGAAGGCATTGGGGAAGGGGTGGGAGCTCACTAGGGAAGAGATGTCATAGAGTCCATTCTTCAAAGCTGCTGTTTCCTTCAGGGAATTGAGCTCTGTAATCTGGAGATGAACTGTGATTCCAGGAGAACTCCAGCCTCCCACCTGGAGATTGGCAACATTGCAAGAAGTAAATATTGTCAAATGGCATGCCTCCAACATAACCACGTAAGGGATATGATTTTGCCTTAGGTAGACCCTGCAGAAGTTGCCTCCTTGTGCTGCTACTCAGAGGTTTATGGAGATCCCCCCAGAATTGCAACTGATCTCCAGACATCAGAGATCAGTTCCCCTGGAGGAAATGGCTGCGTTTGGAGGGGTGGTGGTCTATGGCACTATACCCCACTGAGTTCCCTCCTTTCCCCAAACCCTGCCCTGCCCAGGCTCCACCCCCACCTCTCCAGGATTTTCCAAACTTGGCGTTAGCAACTCGACAGTTGATGGACTTCCATGGATCTGTCTCGTCTCCTTTTTCAAGATTAAAGATGCTTGAGAACCTGGATGCAGAAGATCTCAGGTTCCATCATAGGAATCTCCAGCAAAACTGCTTTCAGAGAAATATTTTTTTCTGCCTAAGAGCTGCTGCCAGTCAGAGAAAACAACACTGAACTAGGTGAACTCAGTATACGGCAGCTTCATATATTCAACGCATCTCGTTGAACCAGTCCCTCCTCTTCCCCTTTCCATCTCGTTTGGGGTTTTCTCAGGCTGCGGGGAGAGTTCCTTGTTAGTTCCATAAGGCACATTTGGGGACCAGCCATGTTTTCCCAGGCGATGGGGCTCTGACAGACTTCATCTCCCTTGCCTTTGTCGATTTCGGCATTGTCACGCAGAACAAAGCAATTAATATGTCTTTAATTTGCACCTAACGAAACAGAAAGAAGGCATTTATGCTGTGTGACATGTAGACAATTTTTTCCCTCTTTAAAAACAAAGTTTCACGCTGTGACTACAATTAGCGTAATTGTCAGCTCCTCTCTTAAAAACAAATATGTATTAAAGGAAAAGCCAGCACTGTTCCCTCCTCTGGTGTGAAAATGAGACAATCAAAATCTATTGTAATTACCACAGTGATATTATAATTAGCAACGATTAAGTTATTCCATGCTGCTTTTTTTTCCTCTTGGCAACAATTAAAAAAGTATATATCTTCTTTCTGCACATTACCGCTGATCATATTACCTCAATACATGTTGAGGAACTAGATAAATTAGAAGTAATTTTAAAGCAAAACTCCGTTAAAACATATATCTTTCTATATAATGGGTTTAACCCTTCTTATGGCTTAGCGCTCCCCCCTAACATCTGTGTAAGGCATCTCTATTAAAATATCAGCTGGGCCACTGAACAAATACACTTTTCAAAGGATAAAGAAAGGGAAAGGACCAGTTTTTCGTGGCTTTAATTGACCTATGTTTATTTATGAAGCAGACTATTTTGATTTATTGAGAAACTTTCACAAGGTCTCGGTTTTCTAGTCATTGCTCAGTAGTTTAACTATTTACCCAGTTGTAAGGCAGCCTGTTATGAGAATTTGGCTGTACATGGATGGATGTTTAGATTTTTCCTAACAAATGAAGATAGCATTCTCAAGTGTAAATATTAGGCTTGGTTGTTTTTTTTAAAAAAAGATTATTTAAAGTTTAAAAATTATTTGCTTACATTTCATTTAATTATGGCATTATTTATTATTTGTTTCAGTGAAGAAACCAAAAGTATACATTTGCCTCTACCACCCATCACTGTCTGAAGTGCTACCTGTGGTAAAAAGTAAAATGTTTTCCTCCATACCTAGCAAGTAGCAATAAAGAACAAAACATTTCACACGAACAGGGCCACTACTCGTATAGAATCAAAGCCCTCTGAGAGCCATAAACCAGCAATATTAGTGTAAACTTTTTTTGAGTCAGAGTAATCCTCTTTGGTGGCAAGATGTGTGTAATATACTGGTTGGAAAACATCCTTTTCAGTTATATATTTGATTATTCACTCTTCTCCCTCTGTCCCTGTCCACCAGGCCACACAGCCAGGTACCAAAACAAAGGATAGACTAGAAAATCACTGAAGGTTATTCTGTCTCATGGGTGTTGTTTTTTCTGGAACATGAATTTCTATTATTAGATACTGATTTATGAGGTAAACAATTCTGTGAACTGGTAAACTGTCGTGAGGTTTCTGTTACCTAGCTTGCTAATTTATCTTGGTTTACTTATTTACGAAGCAAATAGCTGACATGAAATGGCCATCATTTACCGTTAGGTATTTATTTATGAGGTGAACCATTCTGATTTGCTAACTGATAAACTATTTACCTATCTAGCTAACATGAAAGCACCTTAGTTAAGAACATAAGAACATAAGAACATAAGCAAAGCCATGTTGGATCAGGCCAGTGGCCCATCCAGTCCAACATTCTGTCACACACAGTGGCTAGAAATCCAGTGCCATCTAAAGGACTGTCAGTGAGGCCAGGACACCAGAAGCCCTCCCACTGCCTTCCTTCCAGCACCAAGACAACAGAGCACCACCTCCCCACAAAGAGAATACCATCTATCTCCTGTGGCTAATAGCCACTGATGGACCTCTGCTCCATATATATAGTTTGCCTTTATTTATTGATGAGATGGACTATACTGAGATTTTAGCTGTCTAGTTAACATGGAAGGACCTTAGTTTACCTGTATTGATTTATTTATGAGGTAAAGTATTTTGATTTGCCATATAACCGATTATGAGGTTATATGTATCTATATATAAGCTGTATCTAGCATATACTCACTAGTTTACTTTGGTCTGCCCTTTTATGAGATAACTATTGTAAGGTTTTAATTATCCAGCTCACTCCAAAGTGTGTGTGTGTGCACACGTGCAGAGATACCCCTTCAAGTCACAGCTTCCCAGCAGGGCAAGCTTTTTCTAAAAGTGATAGCATTATAATACCAAAAATCTCTTCTTGAACCTTCACTACCCCCTCCAGATGTGAAGTGCTTGGTTTGGCAGCCCTCCAGGACTAAATATGGCGAGACCTATACCCTAGACTGATGTAATTTTCGTTCCCTGTTAAGTGCTTACGTTTAAAACCATGCAGCGGCAGAGCAGCAAGCCTCCCGTTCCCTTTTGTGTGCATGTCAGCAATGTTAATCATGTCTCCCTTGGTATCTTGTCTCTGAAGCGAACTCCCATGCCTTTCATTCGTTGAGAGGGAAATCCTTTCTAAAATCTGCCTCCTTCTCAGCCCCAGCATGGGGTACTTCAGTTGAATCTCATTAGAGGTGCCGAAAGTTCAAAAGGCCAGGTGGGATAAGACAATGGGGAACTTCATTGGTTCTAGTTTGGCAAATAAAATAGCCCTTTATTGAAGATACATCAGGAGAGAATGAAATGGGAGAGTGGGATAAACAGTGTAGAATCTATGATGCCTCAACAGAGTGGAAGAGAATGAAATTCAACAAGTAGAGCAACTGTATGAAAGGAGGACAGAAGGACTCTTGTATTTTAGGATAGTGGGCCCACAACTTTTTAAGAGCCGGTGTGTGGGACTTCAGTTTGGATTTGGACCACATAATGGAATGGGGGGGGGAGAGCTTTAAGACATCCCTTGCAGCTGTCTTAAAGCTCCCCCCCCCATTCCATTATTTGAAATGGCCCCACAGAAGTTGCTTTGCTGAAGTAAACAACAGGGCAAATGGCAGCTTCATATATGGCTTTGACCATAGCATCTTGTCTGGCTTAGACTGCAGAAATATGGCTGAAGCTGAATAAGTAGCGCATCCAATCTTTTCTATTTTCTTTAAATAACCTGTCTTTCTTGCTGGCTCTGTAGTCCGATTACACAATCTAGAATGGTGCTATTAGACTTCACAAGATGATTAATGAACAACGCAATAAGGACTCTGATGATAAAACTAGAAAACAATGCAAACAACAGGCTGTCTAGTCCCCCAGAGTCCCCCAACTTTTTGACCCTTTGGGCACCTTTGGCATTTTGTGCGGGGCTAGTGAGCACCACCCCAAAACAGTTGCCAAAGGAGGCAGAGCCAAATACAATACCTCCCTCCATGCTGTGCAAAAAGGAAGTGAAGGAAGAAAAATAAACAAAGGAAAGTGCAGAGGAAGAAAGGAGGGGAAGAGAAAAGGAAATAAAATGAAGGAAAGCCTAGTCTTGCATTGAAAGCAAGGTGATGCTGACGATAATAGTTGCAGTAGACTATAAACCAATTCCATTATAGTGGCACTCCCTTTCTATTAGAGTTCTAATCCATTTATAAAAATGCCCTCCTGAACAATTTTGGTTTTGCCTGATCTGGAGAATGATAGAAAAGTAATCAATGAGGAGATTTTGGTCTAAGTAGATAATTCAGTGCGGTGGGATTTCTCCCACATACAGGGCCGGCACCAGTGTTTCTGGCACCTGAGGCAGCTTCAGGGGTGTTGGTGCACATGTGCTTTGCGTGCATGCGTGCACCTGGATGGCATGATGATGTCACTGCATGTGATGTCATCATGCGGGGCAGGGATGGTGCATGGGTGGCCTCCCAGCCCTCCTGTTCAGTTGCCCCACACCACCCTGGCCGCCTGCTGCACCTGGCCTGCAGCTGTGTGCTAGCGGTGGCAGTAGCAGCATCACAGAGCAACTGAGCAGGAGGGCTGGGAGGCTGCCCGCTCAGCTGCCCCATGGTGCCGCCGCCAGCACGCACTCCTGGCCAGGTGCAGCAGCTGTGGGCCAGGCGCGGCAGGTGGCCAGGGTTGCGCATGTGCATCCTCCCTCCAGCTCAGTTGCTCTGTGCACCACCCTGGCAGCCTGCCATACCTGGCCCACAGCTGTGTGCCAGTGGTGGCCATGGCAGCAGCAGCAGCACAGAGCTCCTGGCTGGGCACAGCAGCATGGGGCAACTGAGCTCTGTGGCGCGTGCCCCCGCCCAGGGTGCCCCCTCCACCACCCCGCTCGAGGCAGCTTCCGGCCCAACTTCAATGGGCACGCTGGCCCTGCCCACGTAAGTTACATTGGGCAAAAAAAAAATACTTTCCTTTTTTCTTTGATGTTCTGTGCGAATTTTCTCCAGCAGTGGCTTCTTCCATTTCTCGGTTTAGTCGCATGGGTGATGTCAGTCAATCAAGGATCACATGGTTCAGTTGGATGACATCACTATTCTACATAGCCAATCACATATGACTATGCAATAATATCAGTGAGGGCAAATCAAATGAAAAAAAAATTCAGGGAGCTTAAAAAATATTTTTAATGGTGAGCATTTCCTGGCATCGGTAAAAATGTTCACAAAAATGGCACATAGCTTCCGTTATAGTCAGAAGTCAATTTTGGGGGTGGGGATGGGGCCAGGAAGCTGCTCAACTGATTAGCGCTCTTTTGCCTTGGCTTGTTGGTAGAAAAAAATAGAGTTTGGCGGGTGCTGTCTTTCTCACCTGCCAAAATTCCCTGTAATAAAATAAATATGTCCTTTTTGAAGCATATTGGTCCAGCACAGTTCTTTTTTTATCTCTTAGGACAAACCAAAAACCTCTTTGCCAACTTGAGAGCAACACTTGCTGGGTTTTTTAGACATCCTTTCATTTAAAGTTCCTATTCCCTTTGAAAAGACTTCTCTGTAATTTAACGAAAGGAAATGCACTCAAAACACAACAAGCCAGTGTTTTACTGTCATTTTCTAACACAACCCTGTCTCTGCTAAAACAGGCCCTCATCTGCTTTGAACTTGCATCACTGCTGATTTGAAATTCTTCGTGCCACAAAAAACCCATCGTGTCCCATGCTTTCAACTGCAATGAAGCCAACTACTTTTGCCCGACGTAGCTGAGAAGCTCTTTCCTTACTTTTGCTCAAGTCAGACTCCTGGAAACTGGGAAGCAAAGAGGAAGGGGATATGCTTAAAACAAGCAAGAAAGCAACAGGAGTTGAATACCACTGTTAAGAAAGAGAACTGGAGTTCTTTATTAAACACCACCCACCCTTTCTCATATGCACTGCACGGACTAGAGTTTCAAAAGTTATGGGTTGGATGATGACTCTTTTGTACTAAATACAGAGCTTTCATTGGAGGAAAACTCACAACAGAAGGTGATCAAGATCAGGTGGGTCATCAGGTCCTGTAACTAATGAGGATGTTCAGAAAAACATGGGGCAAGCTAACTTTCTCTGAAGCCGTGATTCAACTGCCATTCTTCAAGTTGGTCTACTGTACCAGCCTTATCACTGGAACAGAGGTCTTCAGCCAAAGTTCTGGCGTGCACACATACACACAATTAATGCAAGAACTCATGGGCACTCAATGAAATTGCTGAGCAGTCGGGTTAGAACGGGTAAAAGGAAGTACTTCTTCACCCAAAGAGTGATTAACACATGGAATTCATTGCCACAGGAGGTGGTGGCAGCTTCAAGCATAGACAGCTTCAAGAGGGGATTGGATAAACATATGGAGCAGAGGTCTATCAGTGGCTGTTAGCCACAAGGTATAGATGGAACTCTCTGTCTAGGGCAGTGATGCTCAGTATTCTTGGTGTTTGGGGGGGGGCAATCAGTGGGAGGGCTTCTAGTGTCCCTTCCCCACTGGCAGACCTCCTGATGACACCTGGTTTTTTGGCCACTGTGACACAGAGTGTTGGACTGGATGGGCCATTGGCCTGATCCAATATGGCTTCTCTTATGTTCTTAATACAGGGCCAACTCTTTCTTTATTACCCATTCACTCTATCCATCTTTCTCCACTCCAACTTCTCCTTCTGCTCATCTTCATTCCTATGGACCACTCCCTTTTCTAACTCGCCGTACTTGGAGTCCTCACACAACAATTCCAAGAGCCTGGTCTTCTTAGATTGAAGATTATTAGGGTTGCCAGTTATGAGTTGGGACATTCTTAAAGGTTTGGCTGTGGTGTTGGGGGGCATATTTTGGAAAGAGAGAAAGAGTTAAGCAGGGATGTGATGTCACCTTAGGACTTCCCTTTCTCCTAGAGGGTATAGTATCCCATATAGTCCACCCTCCAAAGCTGCTATTTCCTCCAAGGGAACTGAACTCAATAGTCAGTTGTAATTTTGGGAGAATTCTGGGTCCCACCTGAAAGGTGGTGACCGTACAGAGTCTTTGTAGGTTCTTTGCTCTTTAGGCCCATCCACATCACTTTATCACCTGGGAAGTGTGGGTAATGGCAGCTAGAGACACTGTCTGGTCTCCCCACTCCAGAGCCTCTCAACCAGGCCTCTATCCTTCTTTCAGCTTCCAAAGCCCAGTCCAACCTTGGATCGGCCTCGAATTGTCCCTCCTGCAGACCTCTCCTAGCATGCCATCCAGTTTATAATCTGTGAGGTATTGCACTGTGCCTCCCCAAATGCTTCTATCTCAGCATTGGCACCTTCCAATTCAAGCCCTCCTTGCTTTGTAGTCTGAAAAAGAGTTTACGCAGCTGAGCTGTGGCTTCAGGCATGCTGTCCTACACATTGTCTTTTGCGTTACGAACAGACACCTGAGCCTTCAGTAAATAATTTAATTTTGCCATGCAAATTATGCTTATTCAGGCCCTACTGTTCCCAATTGATTAGCGCATTAGCATTGATTGCTGGTGTTCTTGGCTTCCCCCTCTGTGATATTGGAAAGTGAGTTGACAGTGATTAAATAATCATTTCATCACCAGGAGTGATTGAGTTTATCTAATGCAGTGGGCTTACCTTATGCAACTAGTATTGAAATCCGAACTCTTATAGAATTATACTGATGGATGCCCAAAGATCTGAGAAAGATAGCGTATCACAGGTGGGAACCTGTATTCTGAGCATTGTTTCAACTGGCAGAGCACAAAATGTGTACTATCTTTGAGGTGGAAAATGCTTGCCCCAGGAGCTGAATTGCGGGAAACTGTGTGGAGTGGAACTGCAAGATGGGTGTGAATTCAGGCAAGAAACAGGCCGGTGATGCTATAGACACACCTTCAGTTTTATTACTGTGTATTGTAAGGAAATTCACTGCATTGTTCTCCGTTCCTGTAATTCTGCTTTATTGTCTCTGTGGTTTGTATTATATTGTTCTTACCATGAAGTTTTTAGCTGTAATCTACCTCTAGTATCAGCAAAAAAGGCAGACTATACATGAAATAAATGAGTAAATAGCGGCTCACTTGAAACCATTCTAATTTGTTCTTTCTTCGCTTGCTCAAAAAGATCTGGAGAATGACTGAAGAAATGCAACTCTTTGGGCACAGGCTGCGCTTCGACAGATTTCGTTTTTTTGTTGTCATGTTATTGTTTCAACTACTTAGAGCATCGTGGGTGACACAGATGTGTGACAAATGAATTGACATTTTTTTCCTAACAGTGCCTTTAGCAGAGAAGCCTCTGTTAGCGGGTGGCATCCCTGTGCCATCTTCAATCTTGTAAGGAGCATCAAAGCCACTCCATGTTGTGTTACCCGTTCTTGTTGTCATTTCCTGCAAATTTCAATCAAGAGAGAAAATTAAAGGCATAAAACAGCAACCACTAACAGTGCGATCCTATGGAGAGTTACTCCAGTCTAAGGCCATTGACTTCAATGGGCTTAGACTGGAGTAACTCTCCATAGGATTGCACTGTAAAGGTATAAATATGTGGAAAGGATGGTTGAAATACCTTTCCCTCCCATCCTTGCGGTATTTGGCAAGTTTTGCCCAAACTCTTCAGGCTTCTCACAAAAACTCCTTGGATATTTTGCATCAAGAGGAACCTCAGCAATCAACTTTAACAAACAATTCCATACAACCACCCACCCAAGAAAGCTGCCATTTTGTTTCATTCCAGAACTCGCTCTCGGAAATAAAGCACCTTTACAAGCCCTTCATCTAAGGCAATGGCAAACCACCTCTGTTAGTCTCTTGCCATGAAAACCCCACCGGGGAGGGGGGTTGTTGTCATAAGTCAGCTATGACTTGAGGGCACTCTCCACCACACATGCCCTATGTAAAACAGAATGTGATGGTCCTTTCCACATCTCCTCATCAGCCTATTTTATAACTTTCAGACTTTCTCCCCATAATACACTTGCCCAGATCTAGATGGTGCAGGGAAGCCCAATCTCATCAGATTTCATAAGCTAAGCAGGTTCAGTCCTGATGAGAACTTGGATGGGAGACCACCAACAAAGTCCACCATATCTCTGCAGAGGCAGGCAATGGCAAACCACCTCTGTTCCTTTCCTGCCTTCAGAACTCTATGGTGTTGCCATAACTTGGCTGAGACTTGATAGCACCTTTTATACACACACACACACACAAACTGAAAAGGACTGAGCCAATTGATGACAAAGTGCAGCTTAAAATCTTGAAGGCACGTAAGAAATGTCTTGTTCATTTATTCATTTGTTCATTCATTCCAGGCTCACCTTTCTACCAAAATGGACCTCCAGGTGGCACTGAAAGAACCTTTTAAAATAATTTAAGTGAGTTGTACCTGTGAAAGAAGGGTTAGATCTGTCTGCTAAATATTTTGCTAAGCAGAGATCACCCGTGAACCGTGAAACGCAGCCTAATACATCAAAATCCTTTGCTTCTGGAAGTCAGCTACCAGTGTGGTGATGAACCTAATCCTCTAACCTCAAGGTGTGATCTTTTTTTTAAAAAAAAAAACCCTGACTCTGTCTTTTAAGCATCCCATTACTGTAAAGACATTAGCTACCGAACTTAATTAATAAAATCAATCACAATTTATCCTTTTGTCGTTGACGGAGTCAGCGCACTTATTTTTCGTCAGAGTTTTCCTGTAATTTTGACATTAATGGAGACTGAAAATGGGCTGGTGATTTAGAATTTATTGAATACAGTAGCCTTTGGTATGCATAATAAGGTTGCCTTTTCATCGAGGGGGCCAGGGTGGCAACCTAAAGCCACAGTCCAAAGCTCCAATAGTTTATCTCTGTCACAAAGCCTGAGATGAAAATGCATAGAAACCGTTGAGAACAGCTTTGATTGGAATCAATCCAGCATCAGCTAGGAGTGGCCATTTTGGGAGGCAGAACTCTGTTGTTGAGGAACTAAAACACGAGAAAGGTCACTGGACCCTAAAATACACAGAAATTAGTTGGGGAGTGGAATCTCAGGAAGTAACCCTAAGCATGTCTCCAGGGGTCATTTCCTAGAAAAAGAGCTGGAGGAACTCATTAGCATAACTCATTAGCATATGCCATGCCCCTTGCCATCACCGGAAGTGTGTCATTGGCATAACTGATTTGCATATGCCACACCCCCTGACATCACCTATCCTGGCTGTTTTGGCCCCAATCCTGGCCATTCAGGGCCGAAATTGGGCTCAAAATGGCAAAAGGGGGCTGAAAATGTCCGAAAAGGGGCCCAAAATGGTCAGGATGGGGCCACTGCTGAGAGGGAGAGTGATCCACCACCCATCAGAGGCCCGATCCAGGCCGTTTCAGCCCCAATCCAGGCCAAAACGTGCCCAAAATGGCCAAGAGTCAGGTGGGTGGGGCCACCTGACGTGTCACCTCTTTGGGGAACTGCTGGAACTGCATTCCTGCACGTTCCCCTTCGAAATGTCTCGATCAGAAGTCCCATTTTGTTCCAACAAAATGGAAGGAAGAACGATGTGCAGATTTGATGGAATGGAAGAATAAGCTATAGGAATATGCATCCATGGCAAAATTAACATTTTACATACATAACAGGCCAATCTCAGAATTCCAAGGGTTCTCAGCCTTTTGGCTAAGATCAAGTGTATTATCTGTTCTTATCAGTTTAATTCTAAGAAAAATAGGAAGTAGTTTTGAATACATAGTTGAAAATTAAGAATAATTAAGAATAATTATTATTTAATATGAAAATAGAAAGATATTTAAACAAAAGTGGAAAAATTAGAAATATATATAGAAGCAAATTTTATATAGATATATCATTTAATTGATGATAATATGATATAAATGATAGTTTAGTCATTGTATTATTCTCTTATAGGATCTAGATGTTGTGTTTAGGTTTATGTATGACCTCAATGATTATTGATGACTGCAGTAGTGGGTGATTTTAGAGATACGATTTACATGATTGTATGATGTAGTTCATGTTTTATGTGTTTGTTTGAGTTTATTATTTGAAATAAATAAAACACTTTTTTTTAAAGTTCCATTTTCTGAGCCAGCAACCCCTACTGCATGTGAGGCAGGCAAACTGCTCTTCCCACACTCACTTCTCCTCCAAAGGGGGCTGAGGCTGGGGGTGGACCGGGAGGCAGGGCACTTTTCCAGCTCTGTTTTTGTCTCTCAATTTATAATAATAACCTTCAATTTATATACCACCCTTCAGGACAACTTAATGCCACACTCAGAGCGGTTTACAAAGTGTGTCATTATTATCCTCATGACAATCACCAAGTGAGGTGGGTGGGGCTCAGAAAGCTCCGAGAAGCTATGCCTGACCCAAGGTTACCCAGCTGGCTTCAAGGGAGCAATCTTATAAATAAGAAATCTATTCTCTTCTCATATATGGAAAAAGCACCACTGTTGCCTAGTTGTCCGAAGACTGGTAAAATAGTATGAAAGAATGGCGCTAGTATGAAAACACCTGTAATACAGTGGTTACAGTGTCAGACTAGGATCTGGGAGACTGAAGGGAGACTAGGATCTAGGACCTCAAGTTTGAATCCTCATGTTACCATGGAAGCCTGCTGGACTAGTTACCTTGGGCTATGCTCAGATAACCTCCCTCACAGGGCAGTTTGTTGTGAAGATGGAGGAAGGGGAACTATGTTGTAAGGTTCTTTGGGCCCCCACTGGGGAGAAAAGCATGGTAATAAATAAATAAATAAATAAATAAATAAATAAATAAATAAATAAATAAATGAGAAAACCTTAACGGACAGAGAAGACCAAAGCCCACAGAGACCCATAATGTTCTAGATGGTGCCTACTCACATTAGATTGTGAAACCTTCATTTTCCAACTTGATTTACTGGCTGTCGGTATAGAGAAAGGATCCGGGGGCTTACTGATCCTTCTCCTGTGTAGATCAGAAGCACCGGTGTTTAGCTAGCAAGCTTTGGAGTTCAGCCATTTTTGTGTGTCCTTTCAGATGCTTGGACAGTGGAGAGTACTTCAAGGTTGGGCCTTCATCGGAGGAGAAGAGAGGAACCCTTAAACAATTCATTGCCGCTTTGAGGGTTAATATCGTTGGAACTTATTGACAGTATAGCTTAGTGTCCACTGTGTCTCACCCTTTTCTGGTAATAATTCTATGGAACCTCTTACACCAGCATTAACACTGTTTCCCAACACTGGGAAAGGCCTTACTAGTTGCCTGTTTTAGAGTACACCAGGCCTGCCAAGCCACCTGGTTATGGTGTGGGATCCCCTGCCCTGAGCTCCTGTTGCCTGCTGCCACTCAAAATGGTGACCCAGGGGGGGGGGGTTATAAAAAACTCACAAGCATGATGACATCACTTCCAGGAAAAATCCAGAAGTGACAGCAATTCCTAGAGCGACCACTATCGTTTCTGGGTTTTCCTCGGAAGTGACATCATCACAATCATGATGATGCCCCCCCATCTCCCCTCTCCCAACCCTAGAGTTCACACTACTGATTTTGATGGACCAATAATAAGCATGAGAGCTTCCTATATTCATCTATGTACACCAAACCAAGTAATACCTGAAAGGAAGATTAAGACTTTCCCCCCTAAGAGTTCCAACAAGAACAATGGGGGGAGGGGTCCACCTTAAATTCATATAGAAATTACAGTTATATGTGGTAATAAAAACCCTTTTTGTGTATAAGCATGGTGGGGATAATCTTACATTCGAGGTCATCTTCCTTTCAGGGGAAAAACAAAATCTAAGCAAGTGAGGCCTGGAGATCTCCTGGAATTAAAACTGACCCCCAGACAACAGAAATCTGGAGAAAATGACTCTAAAGGAGGGTGGACTCTATGGCATTGTGCCCTACTAATATCCTTCCTCAGGCATCACCCCAAATCTCCAAGAAGTTCCCAAACCAGAGTTGGCAAACCCGCTAACCAGTCTTCAACTACAATGAAATTCTAAGCCGAGTTATGTGTGTGTGTTATATGCCATCAAGTGGTTTCCAACTTATGGAGACCCTATGAACTAACCACCTCAACAGACTTAGAGCCAAACTACAAGTGACGCCTGACACTAGTTGGACACTTGTCAGCTTCCCTCAAGTTTTGATGGGAAATGCAGGCAGCTTGGCGGAATGTTGGACAAGTGACAGTTGAAAAGACCAGGATGCCTACATTTCCCATCAAAACTTGAGGGAAGCTGACAAATGTCCAACCTGTGTCAGGCATCACTTGTAGCTTGGCTCTTAGTCAGATTTTGCAAACTGGAGGCTGTGGCTTCCTTTATGGAATCAAGCCTTCTCATGTTGGTCTTCCTCTTTTCCAACTGCCTTTCATCTTCTCTAGCATTATTGTCTTTTCCAGTGAGTCTTGAGGTAACCAAAGGACAATAGCCTCAGTTCTTTCATTTTAGCTTCTTGAGAGAATTCAGACTTGATTTACTCTAGAACAAACTTATTGGTCTTTTTGGTGATCCATGGTATCCATAAAACTACTCCAATGCCACATTTCAAACGAATTATTTGAAATGTGGTATTTCTTCCTGTCAGTTTTCTCTCAGTAAAGTTGTCTCAATCTAGATCCTTTGAAGTCAGTGGGCTTGGAAAGGCTTAACTCTGGTTAGGATTACATTGTTAGTTTCTTTATTGGACAGGATAATGTTTCTTTAAACGGAAGTCACTCTGGTGATCTTTTTTCCAGAACATAGCCAGAAACAATTTTCCTTTCTTTTCCGTAGAATTATTTGTTTTATTTTTTTTCCTTCTCCTGACACAAAAGCCAACATTTGGTCATTTTTAACTTTCCCTCTATAACACTGATGGATTACATGTTGAATGGGTATTGGGTTTTAGTTAAACATGACAGGGGGAGAGATTTATGAGTAGCAGCCACAGTGGTAGTTTGAAAGGGCCTACTAAATGCTCTGGCGCGCAGCTGTGCACTTGCTGTGTCCCTCCGTGGCAAAGAACCCTGCCGGCTCCATGTACACTCCACTCTCATTATGGTCTGCTCTTCTTGAAAAGCTGAGTGTTAACAATGATATAAGGTTTCTTTCTTTGGCATTTCAAAGTAAACAGGACTCAAGGAGCAGACTCATGTCACGATTGCCGTGCTAATGAGGACGAATTATATTCTAATCAGGTTCCCCCCATTATTAATGTGCTGTTATCCCTCACTCCGCTCTTCCCCCCCACAGACTCCCCTCTTTGTGTCCCACAGAAAGTTGAAAAAGAAACACAAGGGTGGAGTGGGTCTCTTTCCCCCTCCCAGCACTTGTTATCCCCATTAAGGAGTCTTTTACTCTATTTAGTATGGGCCTAGGTGTTAAACAGTTTAAATTCCACCCTCTTTCACTGCTGGGGGATGAATGGCACACAAGAACGGTTACCAACCAGTGTGAGGAAGGGTATTTCAAGCATTTATTCACACTTTGTAGCTTATTTCGACAGTTTGAACAGTTCCCTTACTTGTGGGGGTAATCAACATCCATTTCTTGATCAGTTCCACAATGAAACTGCTGTTCAGTTCAAAAAAGGTTCTCTGTTTTTCCAACGAAAATCCCTTATTCCTGTTTCTTTTTAATGGAAAGACAGAGATAAAGCATCTTGCTGTTTTGTTTTGTTGTGAAGATGATTTTGCATTATTTACATATTTCTTTATTTGTAATATTTATTGATAGAAATGGGGGGGGGGTTAACATAAAAATGCTTCCATAAACAATTTTAAAAGAGTAGTGAATGTGCATGAGATTATTTAAAGAAAAACATACACATTAAACAAATGACTGGGCAAACAGTACACTTTCAACCCGGCACATGAAATTTTACAAGAGGAGTGCTGTGTAAAATACTGTGGGAGGGCATTCCGTAATCAGGAGGCCATCAAAGAAGGCCCTCTTTCCAGTTGCTACAATCTTGGCTGCTTCCACACACATTGGATAATCCACTTTCAATACTCTTAAGTGAACATTTGAAACTGATTTTCCATGTGTGGAACAAAAAATCCACTTCAAAAGGATTGTGAAAGTGCATTGAAAGTGCATTATTCAACGTGTGTGGAAATGGCCTAAATCTCAGAGCAGACCCTTTAGGGGTTCTATTACCCCAGCAGAGAGAGGTCATCCCCTGTTCCCCCCTTCTGTTGCCCACTGCTGCTCAGAGTGGCAGCTGGGGAAAGAAAAAAAATCCCAGGGCATCATATGTGGGATCACATCACTTCTAGTAAAAAATAGAACTGACATAGGGTAGTTCTAGGAATCACCAAAACGTTCATGGTTTCACCATAGTTTCTGGCAATTCCTATGTCACTTATGTTTTTTTTTTCAAAAAATGGTATGATGCCACAGCTGGCATTGCACCCCCCTATATCCCCCCTCACACCCTTCCTGCAAGTTGCCAGGCATTGCCTGGCAGCCCTAAGACCCTCTGATATGAACTTTAACTTGCAGGCAAGATTGTATGGGAGCAGGAAGGTTGTTAAATAGCCACAGGTTGGTTAGTGTTTTACAGGTAAGAATTAGCCCCTTAAATTGTGTTTGGAATAGGGTTGCCACCAGTCCTGGCTTGGGAAATTCCTGGAAATTTGGAGGGGGTCCCTGGGGAAAATGGCATTTGGGGAGGAGAGGGTGCTCAAAGCAGATATGATGTTATAGAATACCCTAGGAAGTTATCATTTCTTCTATTGGAATGGATTAGTTATCATTCCAGGAGAACTCCAGGTCACTCCTGAACTTTGGCAACTCTAGTTTAGAAATAAATTGAGCTTATCTAGAGTTGGAAAAATGGAAATTAACGGTGATGTACATGATCTATATTGTGCTCAAATGGGTACTATTTAGAGATGGGCACGAATCGGGAAAATTCCAAACCGTGCGGTTTGTGGTTTGTCACGTTTCATGAACCATAAACTTTCACAAACTTGCCCGTTTGCAAACTTTTTTGTTCAGTTTGTGAAAATGTCACTTCCTGGTCAGCAGAAGGTCTGCAGAGAGCCCATCCCCCCATTGCTTAGGGAAACTGATTGATTGGCGCCAGGCTGTCTGCAGTGACAAACCGAACTATGAACCAAACGAACTGGGCTAAAATTCATCACGGTTCATGAGAAATGAGCTCTCACGAACCACCAGTTTGTGAATCACGAGCTGGCCCGGTTCGTGATGGACTTCAGTTCGTATTTCGGTTCATGCCCACCTCTACAAATATTTAAAACTTGATTGTTTGGGTACATCCACAATATTGCAAACATAGGCCTTTTCCAATACCTCTACTCAAGAAGTCAAACCAGGCCACACAGACAGTGAACTTGAAAAATATATATTTTCCATCAATTATCAATAACATGATATCCTAGGGGTGATACAACTGGAAAAAGGGAAGGACATAAAATAATTGTGATAGCACTTAGAAATAACTGCACAACCTCAGGTAGTTTTGACCTCCTCTGAACCCATTTGGCTTCCAAGGTCAATTAAGGCAGCTAAATGTCAAAACTGATGGCCGTGGAAATCACTCTGGCCGTGAAAGCTGATCGATGGATCCACGGACTATAACTACATTTGGAAAGATCTCTTTCTTCTGCAGAACAGTAAACCAGCTATGATTTGTGTGATGTCATCGAGTGGCTTCAGGGTTTTTTAATCACCTCTAGAACAGCAGTTATGCTTAAAGCCATCAAAGGGACTCAAACCTAAGTACTCTGGCTTGAAAAATCTGAAGATCATAACCCTTGTGTGTAAAGACAGATGGTATTTTCACTTCTCAGGGTGGTTCTGTTGCTTATTTCCTATAATGCTGCTCATTGCAGCTAAATTAGCTATCATACTTAGAAATTAGAATAACATAGAATAAGGACCCACCCAACCAAACGACAGGTTCCCCTGTGTTGTGATTATTTGAGCAAATGTTGTGATGAAGAAGATGTTGAACTAGGTGATGTTTTGCATTGCTTTTGACTCCATAGCTAAAATGAAAACACTGTAGTGGTGTGCTATGATGAAATCAAGAGTGGCACAGAAATCTACAAAGGATGTTTTCCATTCCAAGGTCTGCCCCTGCCCTTGTTCATTACCAGAAACAGTAGAGCTGAACAGGAGCTGGAAACCATATCACTTTGAAAACTGCTGCTCTGCTTTAGCTGATAAGTATTCCAAACATGCAATGAGAGTAGCTAGTATATGAGGATAACAGCTCACATAAATAGGAAGGTTTTATTACTGTCCTAGCCCTCCTCCCACAATCATCCTGATAATTCTAGATTTAGAAAACCAAGTCCCTGCCTCCATTAAAAATCTTGTAACATACGCATTTCTGAAATGTGTGTTAACTCCGTAATATGCTCCTCCTCTTTTTACTGATTTTTTTGTTTCTTGGTACAGATTATTTCCACAGATCTTCTGGGCAACAAATATACTTTGATGATTCCCCCATAGTGTTTAAGTATCTGCACATATACCCTTCAGTCATCATGTATGTCTGCAATGATCTCAATAAGAGTTAATAGCCATTAAATATGTCTATTTCCTTTTCCTATAAATGAGAGCATACGTACCTCCTGAATCTTGCAAGAAGAAAAACAGTCCCCTGATATGAAGAAGGGATGCTAAATCACCCTAAAAAAAAATTCACTCAAGCTCCTTACAGCTGTACGTTACTACCTTTTTATATGCAATTTTACTTCATTTAGTCTTTAAGGTTGTGCCTGAGGTTAGTTTAAAAGGTTAGTTAAATGTTAATGGATGTTAATGCTGCAATTAAATTGTTAAATCAATTGAAAACGGTGGCTCCGTCTCTATCAGTGTTACTGCCAGCCCGAGTTGCACTGGCGTAGAAATTAAAAGCTGTAAATCTAGTGAAGTCTAATTAGAGACCAAATTTCTCATTTATCTTATTTTCACAGGATTGTAAGCACTGATAGATAATCAACCAAGGGCTGAAAACTTTTTAACATTAAAAAACTATTTTATCTATTTCAGGACTCAGGTGACTGATTATAATTCAGATCCAATTACAGGGAAAGGTCACATGTGAAATGAAGTTCTTACCGACACTCCAAGTTTTCTTCCATAAGTTTGCATACAACTCGGCCATATCTCTGTCCCCAAAGCAAATGTAAATAGAAGATACAAGACTGTAAACATGGAATCATTAAAACATCCCCTTCCATCCCCAGCCCAAAGGAAATAGCTAACACATCCAGGTCTCTGAATTGTCAGAAGCACATGCTGTTCCCACGGGATGACTGCTTTTATGGTCTGATCCTGTACAGGTGTGGTTTCAGTATAAATGTGCAGATTTCCTCCATTCTAAGGCAGAAGATTGCATTGTTAGGGGTCAATTCTAATTTGTTCATAGGAGTTACCCTCAGCTACGCATCAAAGTTTCTTTTTCTTTTTCTTTTTCTTTTTCTTTTTCTTTTTCTTTTTCTTTTTCTTTTTCTTTTTCTTTTTCTTTTTCTTTTTCTTTTTCTTTTGAGGTTCCTTTGAAGAAATTATATGTTTTAGGCTATTCTTTAATACTCTTGCTGTGTTTCCAATGGTTTTGTAATGGTTACAAAACCACGGCAGGGCTTTTTTTCTGGGAAAAGCGGTGGTGGAACTCACTGGTACCATGTGCACACTCATGAAGGGTGTGCACACTCCTGGGACCGTGCAATGATGTCACTTTCATGAAGTGATGTCATCACGTAGGGCACAGCCAAGAGAAACCTGCTTTCCTTCTGCTCCCCCTTTAGGCTCCCCCCACCCAGACACTCTTCCCCCATCTCTCTTCCTTTCCTCCAAGGGGGGAAGCTGGAAGGAACTCTCGATCACCCAGAAAAATGCTATAATGTTAAAAACAAAGTAACCTGCCTGCTGGAGGAACCAGATTTGCATCCACTGGCCGGTCCCTGGGGAATCCAGACAGGAAGCGATTTAAATCCTCGCTTCTGTTGCCTGACAGGGACTTTCTTGCCAGGCAACCGAAGCAAGCTGGCTGGGTTTAAATGCCCCTTTCCATGCCATTTCGCAGTGGCACATAAAGGGGCATTTAAACCCTGACTTCAGCTGCCTGGCAGGGACTTCCCAACCAGGCAGCCCAAGCAACTGAGTGGGGTTTAAATGCCCCTTTCCATGCCAATGCGCAGCAGCACAGAAAGGGGCACTTAAACCCCAGTTTCAGCTGCCTGGAGGGGACTGCCCTACCAGGCAGCCCAAGCAAGTGGATGAGGTTTAAATGCCCCTTTCTGTGCCACTACCCAGCAGCACGGAAAGGGGCATTTAAACCCTGGCTTCAACTGGCCCATGAGGACTTCCCCAAGCCAACTGAAGTCAAGTTGCAAAGGACTCCTTTCCCCACGGTGTGCAAGCAGGGAAAAGGGCACTTTAAATTTTAGGCACTGCGGCTTCAGTTGGCCTGTGGGGACTTCCCTACAGGCATAGTGATGCCAGGCCCGTTTCCACAGCTTGTGGTGGGGCAGGCCAGCCGGAAGGGAGGGAGGCAGGATGCTGCTTTAGGAGGACAGGAACAAGGACAGGAAAGGGGGACTCCTGAGCCAACACCTGGCGCTTCACTGTGCTCTCAGGAGGCTCCCTTCTGCCTGGGGGAATACTCCTGTTTCCACGCACAGGCTCAGCATGTGGCTAAAGAGCAGGAAGCCTTCAGTTGCATGCACAGAGAAAACAGAAACAGAAACAGGTGGGTGGGGCCAGCAGACACGTGATGTCTCTGGAGAGCTGCTGGGACACCGTTCCACCGCATTCCGGCTGAAAAAAGCCCTGGTTACTATTTTTATGAAGTTTATGTTATTATTGTATCTTACTTTGTAAACCTTCTCAAGAAGACTCTGTGGAAAAACCTCCTTTCTTTCCAGTGGAGACTCAAAGCTGCTTAGATCATTTGCCTTTCCTCCATTTCCCCTCAAAACAAACCTGCGAGGTAGGTTAGGCCAGAGTGTATGACTGGATCAAAGTCACCCAGTGAGCCAGAGAGGAAATTAAGTCACCTAGTGAGAACCTGGGTCTCTCAGATCCTAGTTTCTCACTCTAGCCACTACGTTATATGTAAGATGGACTCCTTAGTGAATGAAAATCCTGAAGTGAACAAGAACCTGTGTGGTGTATGGTCAGAGGATCTAGCAGATCCAGGTTCAAATCCCCATCCTGCCATAACCTACCTCACAGGTTTGTTTTGAGGGGAAAATGGAGGAAAGGAGAATGATCTAAGCAGCTTTGAGTCTCCACTGGAAAGAAAGGAGGCTGTGGTTAGGCCTCTCCTGAAAAAAACATCTTTGGACCCCACTGACCCGGTCAGTTACCGCCCAGTTTCGAACCTCCCGTTCCTGGGTAAGGTGATTGAGTGGGTGGTGGTAGAGCAGCTGCAGGTCTTCCTGAATGATTCCTCACCCCTAGATCCTTTCCAGTCTGGCTTTCGTCTGGGACATGGGATGGAGACATTACTGGTCACCCTGATGGATGATCTCCGTAGACAGCTGGATCAAGGCGGGTCGGTGCTGCTGATATTGTTAGATCTATCAGCAGCATTCGACACAGTCGATCATGACCTGTTGATCCACCACCTTGCCAATGTGGGGATTCAAGGGACGGCCTTGCAGTGGTTTGTCTCTTCTCTCCACTGTCGGGGACAGAGGATGGCACTAGGGGAGAAGTTGTCATCCCCCCACACGTTAGTGTGTGGTATCCCTCAAGGGGCAATACTCTCCCCCTTGCTATTTAACGTATATATGCGCCCCCTCGCCCAGCTGGTATGGAGTTTCAGACTTGGGTGCCATCAATATGCTTATGACACCCAACTGTATCTGATGATGGACGGCCGGTCCGACTCTGCCCCAGATGTCCTAGAATGTGCCTTCGAAGCTGTGACTGGATGGTTGAAGCAGAGTTGTCTGAGACTGAATCCCTTGAAGACGGAGGTCCTGCATGTGGGACTAGGGTCCATGGGTGCAGGACTATGGCTCCCCGCTCTTGATGGAGCGCCGGTGTTGAGAGTGAGGAGCCTGGGGTGGTCCTGGATGCTTCCCTGTCTATGGAGGCACAGGTCGCAGCGGTTGTTCGATCCTCATTTTTATACCTAAGACAGGCTCGACAACTTGTCCCTTACTTATCGACCCATGACCTTACAAGAGTGATCCAGGCAATGGTCACCTCCAGATTAGACTACTGCAACTCACTCTACGCAGGGCTTCCCTTGGGCTTGATCCGGAAACTGCAGCTGGTTCAGAATGCAGCTGCACGAGTGGTTGCCAGAGCTCCAGTCATGGCACATACAACACCCATCCTCCGTCAGCTGCACTGGTTACCAGTTGAGTACCAGGTCCGGTTCAAAGTTCTGGTGTTGACCTACAAAGCCCTATGCGGACAGGGCCCAGCATACCTTCGGGACCGCCTCTCCCCATATGTTCCCCGGAGGTCGCTTCGATCAGCTAATAAGCAGTTGCTGATGGCCCCTGGCCCCAGGGAGGTCCGTCTGGCCTCTACCAGAGCCAGGGCCTTTTTGGTCTTGGCTCCGACCTGGTGGAACTCTCAGTCTGAGGAAACTAGGGCCCAGTGGGATTTGTTATCTTTCTGCTGGGCCTGCAAGACGGAGATGTTCCACAAGGCATTTGGTGGGGGCTAGGCTGTCCTTTCACCAGCCATACCGCTGAAGACCCTCCACCAACCATGCAGGAGCTCATAAGTGTGGTGCAGGGCATGATGCAAGAGCCAAGCCCTGTGCCTAAAATGCTGTATTTTAATATTTATATCTGCCAATTGAGAAATTTTATTGTACATGGAATAGTGTTTTAATGTTTATTTATAATGCTTTTATTGTTTTTAAACTCCATGTTACAAATTCTATGCTGTTACACCGTCCTGAGCCCGTCTGACGGGGAGGGCAGTAAATAAATAAAATCTTACTAGGTGACCTTGGGCCAGTCACACCCTCTCAGCCTAACTTACCTTGCAATGAAGTAAATAAATAAACAAACAGGAAGCTGATAAGCTGGAAGAACTCATCCATGAGACTGCTCATTGTACTGTGTTTTGTTTCACCTGGGCTGCTACCCTAGCAAAGGGGAACACTTGCTGAATAAAGTATGCCAAAGCAATACCCTCCTAAGCACTGAAGCTCTGGCGAGCTGACTAAGTACACATTGCTGCTTTGCATGGGAAGCAGCCAGTTTTGAGCAAGACTGGAGATGGCTGGAGATCACCCAGAACAATACAACTGCTTTCCAGGCCAAGACCGAAAAGGCCCTGGCTCTGGGAGAGGCCAGATGGACCTCCCTGGGGCCAGGGACCACCAGGCCTGCAGAAAATGGCTGCTTTGGAGGGTGGAGTCTATGGCATTATACCCTAAGGAGGTCCCTCCCCTCTCCAAAACCCTGCCCTCTTCAGGCTCCACTCCCCCAAATCTCCAGGAATCTCCCAAACTGCAGCTGACAACCCTAGTCAGAACAGCAGTCTCAGTTTCTTCTGTTAACCAGCTCTCTTAGTCCTTTCCAATAGCAGGTCCCATCATGCCTTTAGTTAGGCTATTTTTCCCTTTGTTTCTAAATAGTTGGAATATTTGTAAACATTCCATACTGCCTGAGCAGCTGAGCCAATGGATAGGGATGACTCTTCTTTTTTAATCAGTTGAAAACAAAAGCCTGAAACCTGCATTTTCCTCAGGTTTATTTTCTCCCCTATGTTAACATTTATCTGCTTTTGAGGTTAAATTGACAAGGCCACTATTTTCCTACGAGTCTAAATGCTGTGTCCTTTAATTTGATGCCTCGTTAGTTCCTCTGTAGCCACAAACAGTGTCCAAAAAATATAAAAATGCCTCTGATTTTGCAAGTGCATGTATGAATTTCATGCTACATTTCTTCTACCAAGAGAATTAATTTCCTCTTTGGCTGCAGTCCTAAGTACACTTTCCCAGGAATAATCCCCATTAAATAGAGCTGGACTTACTTCTGAGTAGATCTGTTTGGACTGCTCTCTTTGTATCATTAACTTGGTGTTGCAATCTGCCATTTAAAAACAAACTATTGTGCTATTTCTTCTAAAAGCACAGCCATGACAGTCAGTTGCAGAAAAAAAATATTTGCAGAGCTGAGTGAGGATTCACTTACCAACCTCAAATTGGTCCTAAAGTTCTTTTGGAATGACAACTCATCTCCAGATGACAGGTATCTGTATCCCAGGACAAAGCAGCTTCAAAGGATACACTATGACCTCATAGTCCCTGCAGGGCTCCCTCTTTCCCCCAAACTCTGCCCTTCCCAGGCACTGCCCCCAAATCTTCAAGAACTATCCAAGCTGGATGTAGAACCCTAGTTCAGAAGAAGTGAGTTTCCCATCCATGAAAGCTTAGGTGGGAATAAAAAATGTATTATATGTTAAAAGCACTAAGGAACACTTGTTTGTTTATGACTACAAAAGACCCTGATACAAATAAGGCCGTTTTCACACTGCTTATATAAGCCACGGAACATCGCGGCGAGCTCCCGGAACGACAGTGTTGTTCTCGCACGAAATCACGCCAGGAAGACGCTGTTGTTCCGGGAGCTCGGCGCTATGTTCCGTGGCCAGTAAGCAGTGTGAAATCGGCCTATGTGCTAAAACATAATTCATCTCATCTTCCAGACAGTTCCATGCTTTTAGGGATGTCCTTAAACAAGAATATGTGTCTTTCAAAAAAATGTATACTTTCAAGATGAAAAGTGGTTTTCTAAAAAGCAGCCCCCCTTCCCTGCCCCGAGTCAGTTTACAAAGTACAAAACTTAAAACTGAAGAAGAGACCAGCAAGGGCTTGTGAGATCTGCTCCGGGGGCCAACATCAATGCCCATTAATTTACAAATAAGCTGCAAGACAAATGTTTTATATGTCAGAAAACCACAGTTCTTTTTTTAAAAAACCCTTGTCAGTATCTGGGTTGAGTTGATATATCAGACCTATTTGCTGCTTCATATGTTACTTTGGGTGGGGAAGAGACTCGTCTTTCTAAGAGCACTTACAGAAGTACAGAATTGAAGAAAAATGCATAGAGAAGAAGAAAAAATAGCTTCTGCCCAGACTAATTACGACTTCACTGGAAGAAGCCATAAACTAGCGTTCAACCAGAATGCCCTTAATGAAGAAGAAAGTGCTCGTACCCTTTCTCATCTCTTCAGTAAAACTGGAGCATTCATTAAAAAAAGGAAATAAAATCAGAAAACGAATTGCCAAATGATACAAATGTTATGCACTTTTCTCTTTAATTTTGTAATGCAGTTTAGTTGCCTCAAAACGCTTTGATCACAGACTATGCAAAGAAGAGAGGGGGTAGGGGGACACCACATTCAGCTGCAAGTGGCCAGGAACAAGCAAAAGATGTTCCTTATTTTTCTTCTGAAAGGGGCTCTGGCATCGCAAGAGCCGTTTCTCTGTCCACACATACACCCTGTAGGAAAATAGTAAAGAATCCAGTAGCACCTTTAAGACTAACCAACTTTATTGGACCATAAATTTTCAAGAACCACAGCTCTCTTCATCAGATGCATCTGACAAAGAGAGCTGTGGTTCTCGAAAGCTTATGCTACAGTAAAGTTGGTTACCTTAAAGGTGCTACTGGACTCTTTACTATTTTGCAACAACAGACTTACACGGCTAACTCCTCTGGAACCACAACACTGTAGGAAGTTATCAGATGGCTCGAGTGCTTTAGATGCCAAAAAAATGAAATTTTATTTCCTGTTAAAATTGTTCTCTTTTCTAAACTTATCTAATTCCACCAGCTCAACATTTTATTAGCCTCTTCAGTACAGAGATGATAACATGTAAGACACCTTGACTGTTTAGTTTTAAAAGACAGACATGGACTACATGTTCCCTTAAAGAAAATAAAGATTACATTTTGCTTTAATTTTTTAATCATTGCTTTTATTTTATTTTTTGCTGTTGTTTTAGTAGATTTGCTTGCATTGTGTGCATGTATTAGGGAGGGAATTTTTTTATACACAATTGACATGGTATGGTGCACATTGTACATTGGGCTGCCAGCTCTTGCTTGGGAAATTTTTGGAGATTTAAGAGAAGTGCCTGGGAACAGGAGAGGTTGTGGAGGGAAGGGAGCTCAGTGCGGATATGATGGCACTCCAAGAATTCCACTTCTCCTGGACTCTATGGTATATCATAAAGCCTCCAAACCTGCTGTTTCCTCCAGGGGAACTGATCTCTGTAATCTAGAGACCCTTTGTAATTCCAGGAATACACCAGGCCCCGCCTTAAGGCCTCACATCATTTTTATGTGCTGATTTATGAATGTGCAAATGATGTAGGAAAATGTTTACATTGGATTAGAAAATTCCAGAAACAGAATATGGCATTGAAATAAAGAGTGATGGGCTTGATCCACACAAAAAATGAAAAAAATGAAAAAAGGGTTTTGGAAATAGAAAAATTTATTTATTTATATGTTTTAAGTCCACTTTCATCTCCGGGGGTAGTCTTACAACATCATTCTTCCAGCCTCCATTTTATCTTTACAACAACTCTATGCGGTAGGAGCTAGACTGAGAAAGAGTGACAGGCCGAAGGTCATCCAGTAAGCTTCGAAGGCAGAATGGGGAGTCAAACCTGGCTTTTCCTGATCCTACTCTGATGCTCTAACCACTACACCACACTGACTCATTTCTCATCAGGGATGTGAAATTCGAAATTATCCTGCTTTACTTTAATGAGTCAGTGTTTAATACTTATAGTCACTAGGTAGCCCTTATTTCCAATTCTGTACGTTTCCATCTTCTTGCTCTGTTAAAAGAAGTTTCTTCAAGTTCAGCCATAAAGAACACTGCTGGGCATGGCTTGTAAAGATTTCTTTAAGCAAGCATTACCATATCCCAAGACAAGGGCATCTTGTCTTGTCTTGATCCTCTGAGATGTTATAATGAGTCAAGCTGGCGGAGGTGGGGGGAGTTAACAATTTTCTTACATATATTTATGGATTTACCAGAGTTCTTAGATGTGTTTAATTTTTTCAAAAAACCAAGGTGATGTACAATTCAATAACATTTGCCACTAGATATGAGGAATAAACTCCATTCATTGTGTCTTGGTTGACACCGTGTTGCCCTTGTATGAATAGCAGTCACAGGTGAAACCTGAAGATACATTAATGGTGTCCCACACTGGGGGATAGGAGTATTCATTTTCAGAACATCTAACACATACTAAATAGTGAAAACCCAGTGCACTGGGAGGGAAACTCTTTCAGGCCATTGAGCGATGCATTTCTTCTAGTGACATTAGCAATGACAAGCTCCTTGTCGGAACGACCATGCCCATTTTGTTTTGCCGCGGCAATTACTTGAGAATCGAGAGGACAAAGTGTGTTCCAAACAGAAGCCAAGTGCAGTGACAACTTCCATTAGGAACGGCTACAAAGGTGACTCATGGGACAGACTCGTGCTTGTGAGTGCCCAGCTGTTAACAAGGATGAGCAACATAAACACAGATATCCAAGCAACTGACAACTGTATGGAGTGTTCAACACACACACACACCTCCAGTTTGTTTTGGGGGGGGCAGTAAATGGTGCACGTGCAATTCCTTTGTAAAGGTGCAAAAAGGAAAAGTCACAAGCCTTATCAAAACAGTTTTGCCTTCCTTAAAATTCTTCACAAGTTCTGTTTGAACAGGTACCTCCAAATTTTTTGTGAGTTTTCTCTACAGGCAAAAGGCAGTGACAATCCAAGTATGGCGTTAGAGTTCCCAACACTCCCTAGGCTTGGAGATTTGGGGGTGGGGCCTGTGCCTGGAGGGAGTGGAGGTTGGGGAGGATGTGATGTCACTTCTGGGCAACAGCAGGAAGTTCCCCTAATCTCTATGATCCATGGGGGAGGCACATTTTTTTCTCCTGCTCCTCAATTTCTCAAGGACAGGAGATTCGGACCAGCAGAGGAGAATTACCCACTGGACTCTGGCCAAGATGTCTGAGAAATCCCCGAGCCATTCCACCCATCTTCGTAGAATACTCCCAGTGCCCTTTGGGAGTCTTCAGATATTTTGCTTGAGGAAATTTTGGATTTTCTGATGGGCCAACATGGCTGCCCGTTGTTGTCTGCTGGAGGAAAAACGAAGTATTTCTCCTCAAAGTTTGACACGTCCACGTCACCTCTCTTTAGAGAGTGCTTTGTTTCCATCTGCTCTGTCCACCTGCTTCATGCTTTATTTGAGACTGCCGCCATTTCTTGAGCTTCCCCCAAATCTCGTCAGCATTGTACCACCACATCGCCTTCTCCTTTATAAACATAGCTTCAAGTTTGTTGTTTGTGCATGCACACAGACCATACCAATTAAGTATTCTGGCTCTTTCCAAACACTGTCAATTCTTGTGAGCATTACCAGTTTACACATAGTCATTTAATGAAAAGTATAGGAGAAGGAGAAGAAGGGAGAACTAAAGCTTTCTGGGCCTGCAGGCTTCAGACAGGCAGACCCTAGGGGAAACAAGAGAAAGCCATTAAGTAACCACAGTATTATCTTTATTCTCTCCGAGAAACGAACTAGGGATGGCTAATGAACTAGCCTTAACGTTTCAAACTGAACACACCTTTGGGAACTAGAACAAACAGTACGACAGATCAATACCTGAATTCTGTACCAAGAGAAAAGGTTATTCACTCCTCTAAGGAATAAGAGGGGGACCAGCGAATAAGTCCACTGCTGTGATATGCTTTCTGTTGTTCTTTTGAATAAATACAAATGTGTCTTGTTATGCTTTTTTCTTCTCCTTCTTCTCCTTCTTCCAATGGTGAGCAAGGTCACAGGCCCAAGAAGTGACAAATATCTTTTTTTCTGTGAGCAAATTGATGCATGCTGTGTATAGCACTATAGAAATACATCTTGGGCTCAAGATACATTCACTACTGCACAGTTTAAGAATGCAGAACTCTGAGATGTTTATTTTTTTCCTTCCGTTATACTCCAAAGTGGCATCATTCTCTTCTCCTCCAGTTTATCCTCACAACAACCCTGTAAGGTAGGTTAGGCTGAGAGCATGTGACTGGCCTAAGGTCACCCAGCAAGCTTTCATGATAGGTTGGAGATTCCAACCCAGGTGTCCCAGATCCTATTCCAGTTATCAAACCACTACACAACATTTGCTGTCTATGTGCCCCTATCTGTTTCAGTAGTCTAGGCCTGAGGAACTTTCTGGTGGACAAAACATTCAAGATTCCATTCAGATATTTCACTGTCAAGTCTCTGTGGCAGGAGTTACCTGGGTCTTCTTTGTAGAGGTGGGCACAAACTGGGAAAATACCAAACCGTGTGGTTTGTGGTTCATCACATTTCATGAACAATGAACTTTCACAAACTTGCCCCGGTTCACGACCCGGTTCGTTTGGTTCGTGGAAACGTCACTTCCGGGACAGCAGAAAATCACTTCCGGGGCAGCAGAAAGCCCATCCCTCTGTTGCTTGGGAAACTGATTGATCAGCACCAGGCTGTCTGGAGTGACAAACCAAAAAATGAACCAAACAAATTGGCCTAAAGCTCATGGTGGTTTGTCAGAAATAGGCTCTAATGAACCGCTGGTTTGCAAACCACAAACCACCTCGATTCATGACAAATTTTGTTTCATATCTCGGTTCATGCCCACCTCTACTTCTTTGTGTAAAGAGTCTCTACAAAATGTTTTAAACCCTGATTTTGTACCAAAATGTGATACATATCCTGATATCTACAGGGAAGAAGGATCAACTTGGACCCATCAAGATGACAATCGTGTGTTGTAAAGAGTGTATAAAGGATGATACAGTTAATGGAAAAGAGGCTTTCTGTTTCCTGGTGGTCTCTGGGAGGAATGAAGAAGTGCTCTTATTGTGAAGCTGGCTGCTGGAGTTGTTGCATTTAGAGCGTCTAGGTCTCTAAATAATATAAATAAACCTGTTGAATTCCTTCATAAGCATCTGAGATCAATTCTTAGGAGAACTTGAAGGATCTTCCTAGGTTCCTGTTATAACAAGTGGAGAGTACAGGGTCACCCATAGAAATATGCCCTTGATTATGGAAAACTGGGCTGGCATGGCTAGCAGATAACGGGTTCACCAGTTCATGTAATAGTTAACCTTCCAGAAATTGGACCTGGAAATGTTAGGATCCAATAGAAACTGCAAAATGACTCAAGTGGACCCATGGTAAACTTGGTAGGGCCCCAATTGAAGTCAAGGCTAGAAGCCCCAGATAAACCATTAAACTGACAGGGAGAAGCAATGGTTTGGCAGCTGTGCAGGGCATCATATCCTTGCCAAGTTCCCTCCCCAAACTCTCCAAATTCCACCCTTCCCAGACTCCACCCACAAATACGGAGGAATTTCCCAAACTGGATTTGGTAGCCCTTCTCTTCTGTGACTTAACAAAACCACCCACTCAGACCATCCCAAACTACCAATATGTTTTTTGAAAAAAGTGATCCTGGCTGCTAAATGGCAAGAGCAAATAGTTTGCCAACCTTCCTCACAAGCCCAGCACAAAAAAGCAGTAAATATTTGATACAGCCAAGGTTGATAATTCTGCTGAAATGAGGTCAATAAGAAGGACTCGGTATGAGCCCAACTGCATTCTCCACAGCACAGGGCAACATTTTAAGGCTAATGGACTCAGGAGACTAGGAGAAACATCACAATTTATATTTGCACAGCATGAAACGATACACCGGTAAACATTTTCTCTATCAGTGCACTTTGTGCTGAATGAAAACTCCTAATATATTTTTTGTGGCTATAATTTTGCTCCCCTGGAATTGTAGATGACTGTGGTTGGATCTTTTGTGACGGGCTGCTAAAGGTGGGGGGATTGCTCAGTAAGATCATTGTCATAGTGTTAAAGTTGTAGGCACTGGCTATATTAGGAAGCTTCTAAGGAAATATTGTATAGGCCATCAAGACGGGCTCAAATTACCCAATTGCATATTATTAAAACATGATAAGCTCCCATTACTTAAACTTGCCTTCCTAATGGAAAATGAGATACTAATGTGGATTCTAATCTTTCCAGCTCAATCCATCCATTAAAGGTGTATGAAAAAAATCCTAATATCTACTATTTGGTCAACAGAGCAAAGGAAATGGACACAGGGACACCAAATTTTGAAGGAGAGAGTCACTCTTTAGTATTCATTCACTGTGTGTCAAATGCATTTACTGAAACTGCACAAACTCCCAGTTTTGGATTTCCTTTTCTTCTCGATAGCCCAGATAAGAAACCTAATGGTTTCAATAAAGCTGCCTTTTACAAATTGGGAGGCATTGTTCAACACCGATCTGATTGCACCAATCCGATTCCACTCCTGCCAATAGGCAAAACCTACAGCCAAAGGAGGGACATACACACACACACATGTATCTTGACATATATGTGAAGGAGACTTACTAGAAGGCAGATGCTTAGAACAGCTGTCTCCTTCTACAGCTACCTTAGGAGAGATTGATTAATGAATTCATTTGGGCAGCGAGGAAGTCAGTTTACTGATCCATGCCTTCAGCTCTGGTATTGATGTGAAACTAATGAGAAATTTGATGTTCAGATTTGAACGTTGATTCCAATTCCCAAACAACAGATAAAACAAAAGGAGTTGGATGGGTGCACATCGTAGCATCGTGTAATCATTCCATAGTGTGGTCACCTATAGGGTTTGGGTAGGGTACAGAATTAACTTTCACAATCAATTGTCCTCTTTGTGATGCGGTCCTGGGGGTATAGCGCACCCTGGGACCGGGCCAAGTGAAAAGCTAATCAATGGAGCATCTCATGACCCAACTGTAAGGTCAGCTGGCCTACAGAAGTTTTCTCACTTAGTATTTTGCAGGGCTCCAAGCACTTCATATGTATCATCTTAATCATTCTTACAATACCCTTGTGAGGTATGTCAGTATTATTAACCCCTCTTAGAGGCTCAGAGGTAATGCAAGATGTAAGGTCACAACCAAATGAGCTAATGACAAACATAAAATTTGAACGGAGGACTTCCTGACTCATACCTCTATGAGAGCTGACATTGTATAGTGGTTAGAGTGACTAAGACCTAAGACAACTAGTTCTGAATACCCACTCTGCTGTGGAAGCTCATTGAGTGCCCTTGGGATGTCACTGGTGTCTTCATGGCGCGATTCTCCATCATGACTCCATTTCATGGTGCAATGACATCAGAAATCACACCATGAAATGGAGTCATGAGGGGAAATCGTGCCATGAAGACACCATTGTTCTGTGAGTTTTGCGCAATTTTGCACAGGGGAAAGAAGTGTGGAAATGGCCACAGTTTCTCAGCCTAACCTACCTCACAGGGTTGTTGAGAGAATCTGGTGGATAAAGGGCGAACACTGTGATAAGCCGCTTTGGCTCCTCACTGTGGAGAAGAGCAGGATATAAATTTTTTGAAATAATTTATTAATTTAATAAATTAATTTAATTTATTAGATTTCTTTCCTGACCTCCCATGGGCTCAGGGCACATTTTTATTGTACCACATTATATAGTGGCACAATAAAAACGACCATACACAATAAAAGATAAAATGCACATTTTATCGGCGCTGTGGATATTATTGGACTTGTCAGCAGCGTTTGACACGGTTGATTACGATCTACTGACCCACTTCCTCTCCGATGTTGGGATACAAGGGACTGCCTTACAGTGGCTTGTCTCTTTTCTCCACGGTCGGGGACGGACGGTGGCGCTTGGGGAGAAATTGTCATCCCGCCACCCGTTGGTGTGTGGTATCCTTCAGGGAGCAATACTCTCCCCAATATTGTTTAATGTTTATATGCACCCTCCCATCAATATGCTGATGACACCCAATTATATTTGATGATGGATGGATGGCCTGACTCTGCTCTGGATGTCTTGGAGCATGCCTTCGAAGGTGTGACTGGCTGGTTGAAGCAGAGTCAATTGAAACTAAATCCCACAAAGACGGAGGCCCTGCATTTGGTTCAGGGCCCATGGGCATGGGACTCCAGCTCCCTGCTCTTGATGGAGCACCGCTTGTGCCAGTTTTGAGAGTTAGGAGCCTGGGGGTGATCCTGGATGCCTCCCTGACCATGGAGGCACAGGTCACAGCGGTTGCCCGGTCTTCATTTTTCTAAGACAAGCCAGGCAGCTTGTTTCCTACCTGTCGACCCACGGCCGAACAGCAGTAATCCAGTAATCACCACTAGATTAGACTACTGCAGCTCGCTCTATGCAGGGCTTCCCCTGGGCCTGATCCAGAGGCTACAGCTGGTTCAAAATGCAGCTGCACGAGTGATTGCAAGAGTCCCAGTTGGGGAACATATTACACCTATATTATGTCAGTTGCACTGGTTACCAGTTGAGTACCGGGTCCGGTTCAAGATTTTGGTGTTAACCTATAAAGCCCTACCCGGACTGGGCCCAGCATATCTGCAGGACTGCCTCTCCCTATACGTACCCCAGAGAACACTTCGTTCTACAAATAAACAACTTTTGGTGGTCCCTGGCCCAAGGGAGGCTCTCCTGGCCTCGATCAGAGCCAGGGCCCTCTCGGTCCTGGCACTGGCCTGGTGGAACTCTCTGTCTGATGAAACCCGGGCCCAGTGGGATGTATTATCTTTCCGCTGGGCCTGTAAGACAGAGATGTTCCACCAAGCATATGGCAGAGGCTAGGTTGGGCTGCCGTCGGCCATACTGAAAAGATCTGTCCACGACCCTATATATATATGGGCCATGCCTGAAATGCAGTATTTTACCTTCGCCATCTTGAGGAGAAGTTTTATTGTATATAGTTATTTTAATTTTACCGTAATGTTTTATCTGTTTTAATGTAAACTGGAATGTTGTACTCCACCCTGAGCCCGCCTGTGGGGAGGGCAGACTAAAAATCTAATATAATAAATAAATAAATAAATAAATAAATAAATAAATAAATAAATAAATAAATAAATAAATAAATAAATAAATAATTTTCATAATTTCAGTATAAAAGCATAAATAAACATTCATATAAGTGGGTTCTGGGGAACAAGTGAAATTAAGATGGACATATACTAGTAAAGGGGGGATAAGATGAATCTTCTGTATACATTTCCCAAGTCTTGTCAAAGATCCCTTCTCCCCGTACACTTTGGATCACGGTCTCTGAAGATGTCCTATTGACTCTTTTCCCAGCTGAAGCTGATGTGCAAAGACAGATATCTGCCCTGTGCTCCTTCATTAAAAACAGGTTCTTTTTGAAAATTAAAGGGTTTTGTGCCCGTATGAGCTTTTGGAAAGAGAAGTTGGGGAGGGGGGATTGGAAACCTTTTGTGCAAGCGGAGGCAAACTTTGAAAGGAAGTTACCAAATCCCTTCTACAGTTCACACCTACGTGGTCAAAGAGTTCAACTCTCTGCAGAGATCCAGAGAGAGACTGAGCAGCAGTCATGCGGAACCTGTTTGCCAGCTTTTAGGCTCCGCACTTGGCAGGTTGTTTCATCTTCCAGTGCAGCTGACAAGCCTGGCCTGGCAACCAAAGGGAAGCAAAACCCTTTGGGGAGCACCTGCAAGCCAACGGCTCCTTTTTGGTCAGATCAAGGATTTTCACATCAGTGAGTCCATTAGAATCCTGCCTTCCTGTCTGTTGGCAACAATAGAGGCTTTTCTGCCCTCTCTCCCTCCCTCCTCTTCTCCACCGAAAAAGTGTCCCGTCTCCCCCACTCTCGTTTGGTCACTTAAGCTTGGCTAAGAGATATGAAAATCTTAGAATAGTCAGAGATGAAAGCTATCTATCTATCTATCTATCTATCTATCTATCTATCTATCTATCTGTCTGTCTGTCTGTCTGTCTGTCTGTCTGTCTGTCTGTCTGTCTGTCTGTCTGTCTGTCTGTCTGTCTCCATTACTGATTTAATGACCAAGAACATGTGTGTTCTTCTGATTAAAGCTAACTAGAGAGATATGCTTCTCTTACAATATATAGTTCAATCTATACTGTAGCAGCTCTAGGGCATGGACTGCTGAGCTGTACGGGGACAATTAAGCGTTCATGCACTTCTGGAACGGTACTTGAACTTTGAAGAATGATAACAACGCATGCTTTTTAAAAAGTTGTAATAAGGCATTGCCCCCAAATTAAAAAATGGACCAGGAACAGGAATCAGATTGTTCCTGGTAAATAAGGAGAGTTAGAACATACATTATAAAGTGTGTGGTAGGCTTGCCTTTTGCCTGCCCTCAAAGGGCAAACTCCTTCCTCGGTCCCAGTCCTCCACCCTCAAGAAATTGAGAAGCATGCGTAAAAATGACCTGAAAATGACCTTCTTATCAACACTCTGTCTCTATGTGCTTTACCATAGAGTTTAGGTGAAAATCCTAGAGCGTAACCCAGGAAATTAATCACATCCTCCCAAACTCCACCTTCCCCAGTACTGAATGTTTGAAGCCTTCATTCCTTCTGAATAAGTAAATATGAAAACTAAATCAGGTATTTCACAAAGGCACTATGGACGTCTGTGTCCCTCTCCTTTCTGACTTTCTAAGGGTTGCTTGGGACATCTCTCCCCTCATAGGTTGCTAGAATTCCTGGATCTCTGCAGTGAGCTGGGGGCAGACCAAGCAGTACAAAATGGGCAGCGGCAAAGTCAGATAGAATCTGTGTCACAGCCCAGATGGACCCAGCACAAAGTGAGACGACTGAGCGTGGGATGAACAGTGGAGGGAGGGGGATCTTTGAAGAAACAGATCTGAAATTTCCTGGCCTTGGGGATCTTAATATTCACTACTTGCCAGAATATGGGTCCCCTCCAGTGGAAAACACATACTTGGCAACATTCTCAAATAGAAGAGGACCCTTGAATAATGAACATTTGGACTGAAGATATGTTTTTAGTGATACTTCACAGGCAGCTTTGGAAATCTAAGCTGCACTGAGTGGGATGTAAGGAGCATTCTGAGAAGGCAGGCTCACAGCTCTTCCTGTTGTGACTTCAAAATCCGTGAAGAGTCGAAGAGCAGGGGAGTGATTTATAGATATTCTCCAAGTTCTCAGGACAGCCAAGAGAGAAGAACTGGAATTATGTTTTATTCGTTATATTTTCCATCTAGGCCTGGAGGATCCCAACAACTCCAACAAGGGGTTGCCAGAGAGTCTCCCAAAGCAGTCTATTGTGCAATTCATTCGTTCGTTTGTTCATTCTTTCGTTGGTTTGTTCGTCCGTCCGTTCATTCGTTCGTCCGTTCATCTGTTCCATTCCTTCCTTGCTTCATTAATTTGTTCCTTCCTTCTTTCCTTCCTTTTATTCCATTCCATTCATATCACACTTTTCTCTTCAACAGGAACCCAGAGCAACTTGTAGTAGAGATCTCTCCTCCCTTTTACCCTCGCAACAACACTGCAAGAGAAATTTAGCTAAGAGAAAGTATGTGGCCCAAGGTCACCCAGCAAGCTTCCATGGCAGAGTGGGGGTTCAAGCCTGGCTGTCCTAGTCTGATGCTCTAACCACTACACAATTCAGCCACCGGCTTGCTAATTACATCCATTAATTTGAGTTAACCTTCCACCTCCGATCGTTTAGTTTGCTCCTGGCACATACTACAAAATTGTAAGTATTTTGGTTTTACATTTGCATTTTTTTAAAAAGAAAATGATTCTAAGCTACTTCACAATTGTTTAAAATAGGAAAACCGGACACCAATATTTTGAATACAGAAAAATGGTTGGTGAAAGAGCCGTGGAAAGATCTTAAGATGCTTCAAAACAGTGTCTCTTGCAGTGCTTAGATCTGGTAAAGATCCATTCCTGAATCTTACAGCCATCTTCCTGAACATGGAAATGTTTATTTCATTGGGCTTACCCTCTTTCAGTGGGACTTATTCCAAAAGAATTTTCATAGGACTGTAGCTTTGGAGCCAATCTTAATTTACTCAGAGGAAAGCTCAATTTGCTTCAGACCTCCAAGTAAGAATACTTAATAGTGCACCTAAAATTCTGGGCCCTGAATCTAGAGAATAGTGTTCGTGATAGAGAGGTTAGTTTTCAATGCAGGTAGGATTCAGAGTTCTATCCGGTGTATCCCACATTTAACCTGATCACCAACTATTGTCAGCAGCTTTTAAAAGATACTAGGGCCACGAAGCCCCCATGGGGGCAGAGAATCTCCTGCCCCGACCTCCCTTTTCCCATTGTCATGTTTATGACACTTTTTTTTAAATTCTCCACTGCTACTTGGGAATCTCCCCTTTTAGTCCTAAGAACACTTTGCAGGGAGGAAGCCATATTGTAATAAAATGAGGCTTTCTTTTGAGTAGACCTGCGTTTGATTGTTTCTTAAGGTGCAGCTTAAATGCTACACACACACCCCATCAAGCTTTCCCACAATACTTTGGAAAACTATCCCATAGTTTTGTGCTCTGCAGTATCTTTTGAGAAAAGAATGTAGGTACACCATCAATGAAGGACTCATAATATGATCATAAGCGAATCAGTTTTCCCGGGATAGCTGATGGTATGCCAAAATGCCTAGCAACCAACAGGAGTTTTGGGGCAGGGACATGAGGAGCATGGCATTACCTGCACCATGATGTCACTTCTAGCAAAACCCAAAAGTGACATTGGGTAGCTCTAGGAACTGCTAGAAATTCTGTTGGCAAAACCATAGACTTTCTGGCAATCCTGAGAGCTACCCGCCATCGCTTTCCGTTTTTTGCCAGGAGTGACATTGTTGCATTTGTGACACTGCTGGCCTTTTTTAAACTCTCCCCCCTTCCTCCAGAAGCTCGCCCCAATAGACACTCACCGGACTCTTCACTGCAACTGTGGTTTCTCCACAAATCCCCTCTACCACCTTTTCCACGCTAATAACGTGACATCCCTGGGATGTCACAAATCCCCCATCTCCCTCCTTCAGTGATTCCACTTTCCAAGTCCAAACTCAGTTGCAATGTCCTGCCCGTCAGGCCGCTTGAAAGGCCTGCATCTGGCCCATTGAACGGCTGTGGCCGCATTTGTTCGGCCGCCGCATACCCATGCAAACGTTGGCTGTGGACTCAAGACCCAGCTCTGTGCTGTCTCGCCACAGTTTGATTCAGAGGCTGGTGGCCTCCACTCAGTGTTTATCAGCAACTTACTTCTTGGGAACTGGGCCAGATCAATACTGTATTCTTTCAGCCCGCTCTAAGCCCAGCGGGGAAGGCAATCACAGCGGTGCAGGACTCTGCACCTTATGAAATAGATCGATACTCTGACAGTGCCGAGCTTTGTTCCTCCACCCGGTTTAAGATGTTCTTCCTGCTCTACATGATTGCTTAAAGGTTTGTTTTCTCTCCTTCCCATACAACATTACTTTTCCCTCCCTGATCCTGCCTAATAGCATCACGGTAATTGCCTTGACATGAAATAACCAGCGCAAGCACAAACGCTTCGCTTTGAGAGTGGGTTTTGTTTTTATCGTAAAAAAAAAAAAATCTCTATTAGGAAGAGGGTGTTGATTTGGCTTTAATATAGATTCAGAGCTTTAATGTGCATCTGTGCTTATTTGCTTGGGTTGTGGCTGAAATGATTTTCACCTATGGGAATCATAGACAGGCGTGTGTATTGGCAGACAGAAAGCGTATCTCGGAAACTATACAAAGTGCAAGAAAATTAGCTGAAATGTTGTGGTGCTCCAAGTCCCCATTAGCGTCTCCAAGGCGTTTGGCCTGATCGGTTTGTTTGCCTTCAGAGATACCACAGCGCGCATCTACCTGTTAACGAGGAATAAGAAGAAAGAAACCAGATTTCACATAATGTCGTTTTGAGGAGTGAGGAGAGAATGCTGGGCCGCCCCAAACTGTTCCTTTCATTTCATTTTCATGGTCAAAGGATGCTGCCACAAGGACAGATTGCCTCATTTGGTCCCCACACGCACCATTGAAAGAACAACTGCTTTCTTACAAGTGGATTTTAGGCTTCTGTGGTTTTAAGCACTCCTTTCCACAATGAGTGGAAATTCAGGGTAGCCTTCTCAGGTAGCTTTTGCTTCATAAGAAAGAGCAGTGTGGATTTATGTTGCCTTTGGCCTTATAGTTTGTATTTAAAAAATAGCCAAAAAGGAGGCAGAAGGAAACACATCAACCCGGTCCGATAAAATCTTAGTCCAGCTCATCTGTCAAGTCCAAAAGATGGCTGTTGCTGTTGTTGTTTTCTGTGCTCTTTGTACACGTACACGTAGGCAAAACTCATAGTAAAATAAAACTCCTCATTGCTTTCTGTAAATAAAACAGAAGTCTGGGAACACCTTTAAGACTCACCACATTTATTTCAGCATGAACTGTACGGGAGTCCAAGTGCAATTCAGCTGCAATGAAGAAGAAATCGTTATGGCAGAGGGAATCATTTGGGGAAATTTTATAGGGAAAATTACAAAAGGAGGAGGAAAGGGAAGAGTTATAGCTTCGTCTTATCCTACACATGGATGCCCGTAAATTCAATGTCAGTTCCAAGGTATCATCGCTCCAAAGATCATCTGGGATTCCATATTAGTTTCTGCAGTTCCTCACCAGTGGCTGGACCACAAAAAGAGAGATTTCTCCATTTTGCATGCCAAAGCAGAAGCAGAATTTTATTCATTCATTCGTTCATTCATTTATTTATGGTCTGCCTTTCTCACTGAGATTCAAGGCAGATTACATAGAGTGAGATTAGTACAGTTATATCAAGAACATTTCCATACAGTATCAAGGGCATTTCCATAAACAATACCATAGGGTAAATGAATACAAGTTGTCGTGGGCTAGGACAGCCCAAGCAGAGTTGTCCAAGTCCGGTCTGAGGTCAGAGCACAAGTCCAAAGCAAGGAGTGAGTCCAAAGTCCAGAATCCAAAAGCCAAGTCAGGAGGTCCATAGGTCAGTTACCAGTCAGAGTAAGTACAATCCAGAAAAAAGGTCAAGGCGCAATCCAGGGGTCACACAGCAAGGGAAGATTCAGCAGACCAGTCCCATCCAGAGCAGGATTCTAACGTGTTGCTTCCACGCCTCCTGGTCTTCTGTGGCTGGGTTTTATAGACAGGCTGGGCTTGCAGCCAGCTGCTTGGGAGCTATCCTGTGCTCACTCCTCATTGCTCTCCACAAGCAGTTGGTGTCTGTCCAGGAGGTGTGCACTTTGCTGCCTCTCCTGCAGCTCCACATGCTGCTTTTGTTTGCAGCACTCTCTGGGTGAGGCTGGAGGTTTGGGCACCCTTGGCTGTGCTTCACCAGTGGTGTTGGAGCTGGAGGGCTTTGGTGCCTCTGACTCAGCTGCTGACTGAGGACTTTGGGCAACTGGTGGCTGGGCTTTACCGGTGGTGTTGGAGCTGGAGGGTGTTGCTGGTGTTGGATCTGGCTCAGCTGCTGAATGTGGATGCTGATCAGCCTGCAGCTGTTCTTCCTGATCACCGGCTTCTGCTGAGTCAGGGCTGGCTACACAGAGCTCCTCTTCTCCTGAGGAGTCAGGGCTGGCTACACAGAGCTCCTCTTCTCCTGAGGAGTCAGGGCTGGCTACACGAGGCTCCTCTCCTTCTGAAGAGTCCTCACTTTCAGTGACCCCAGACTGGCCCATGACACAAGTTTACAAAGACATAGCATTAGCAAGAATCCAGTACAGAGTTGAAGAAATGCTGAAACAGAACGTAAGCAATTCTAGCACTGACATTAAAGAACATGTAGCACATAGGAGCACATATTTAAAACAACAGATAGAACATAAGGCAACATAGTGGTGGCATCTATGGTCCCTAACTCATTAGTGGAACATCTGAGACCCCTTTCCCACAATACAGCCTTCCTATCTGAGTAGATATCCTTTTTGAATAATTCGGTTTTGCATTGTTTGTGGAAAACCAGGAGAGTGGGAGCTCTCCTGACCTTCTCAGGCAAGCTGTTCTACAGGGTAGGGGCCACCACAGAGAAAGTCCATGCTATTGATTTTGCCCATGAACAGGCTGGCACCTGCAGGAGACCCCATTCAGATGCATGAAGCTGCTGTGGAGGAACATAGGGATGGAGGCAGTCCCATAGGTATGCAGGGCCAAGGCTATGAAGAGCTTTGTATGTAATAACCAATATCTTGAACTCAGCACGGTAACTGATAGGTAGCCAATGGAGTGACTGTAGGATGGGGGTGATGCTCATGCTTCTGCTCGCTCCTGATAACAGTTGAACCACAGCATTTTGTACCAATTGGAGCCTCCTAGTTAACTTAGATGGGAGACCGATGTATAATGCATTACAATAGTCAAGTTTTGATGTTACCATAGCATCCCATCCCATCCCACCCCATACAAATTTGGTGGGGACGGGGCCATGGATCAGTGGTAGAACATCTGATTGGCATGCAGAAGGGTCCAGGTTCAATCCCAGCACCTCCAGGTAAAAAGCTCAGGTCATAGGTGATGTAAAAGACCTCTGCCTAAGAGCCTGGAAAACCACAAACAGTCTGAGTAGACAAAATGAGTGCTCTATGGAGCACTCGTCTGATTCCATATAAGGCAGAGTCATATGTGCATGTAATTCATGGCACAATTCTAATGTATACATGGGAGGAATTGTGGAAAATGTTGGCAGGGGTAGGGAAAATATAAACCAAAGGTGCACTTGTACGCATTGCTGCAGATTGTCCCAGTAGTTTCAAACTTGATTTAGCATAGCACATGCATATACCAACTTGCATTTAAAAAGAAAAGTTCAAGCCAGAAACCTCCGTACATCTTTCCTAGGAAATTCTGACATTGCAAAGGATTCTGGGGCAAGTTTTCAGGCACATGCTCCATGCAAGTGGCATGCTGGCTAGTCTTTCTTGTTAAGTCTCCCATTACTTCTTGTGAACTAACAATGCACTCTAGCGAGAGCTGCTCACACTCATTTTCAGCCATGCATTGAAGAAGAAGCTCTATGGTGGTGGGCTCATGGGGTTTTTTTTCAGCAGGGTGGTTAATGTGAGCATTACCACAGTTTTCACACTGCAGTGTGAGCAAGATGTATCCTGCTTTCAGACACAACCGGGAGCTGATTTCATCCAAAACATTCGTCTTCCACTGGTCGGTCAGGTCCCATAACTCAGTCGCAGATCGGAACACTCAAACATCCACAGATTTGGTTTCTGTCCTGTTTGTCAGTGGTGAACAGGGAGCCAGTTTCAGTGGGCTATTCAGCTGTTTATCAGTTTGTCCGTGCTTCTACTTCAACAAGAGAGGAAGGTGGTGGCATGAAGATAGGGTGTGCTCTCTTCACCCCCATGCTGTGGGCAGGCAAGGATGGGGTGCTCAATTTCCTCCTGACCCACACCAAGAAGCTGCTCCTGACCCTTGTCCTCCTCCTACCACCAACAGGCACTTGGCAGATCAGGGACCAGGGAGGAAGAGGATCAGGCCTCCAATACAAAGATAAAACAATGCTGAAACAAAACATAAGCAATTTGGAATGATGTACTAAACAACAATAACAAATGGTGCACAGTAATACAGTCTACAGTCCCTATCCCTTTATCGAAGCATCTCTTTGAACCATTTCCTTACAGTGCAGCCCTATTTCTTGTGTAATAATTCAGTTTTGCACAGTTCATGGAAATACAGGAGAATGGAAGCTTTCCTGACCTCTACCAATTGCCAGCCTCCCAGAGCATATCCCTGAGCCTCCAGCAGCTGGGTGGATATGGGATGGCAGGGTGCCAGGTGGAAGAGGCACAATAGAACTAGGTGGTACCACTTCACCACATGCCCTGAGCAATTGCCTTCATGGGCAGGCCACTTCTGTTTGTGTGGAAGAGATGAAGTTGCATAGCCCTTTTTCCTTCAATGTCTAACGAGGCTTTGAGGTCTATGCATGACCAGTCCATAGTAGTTCACAAGGCTAAGTTGAAGCCCCTGGTCTAGTTCCTCATACCCTTGTGAAGAAACACTGAGCCAAGCTAGAAGTAGCGAATTACACTTGAATGGCAAGTGAACAGACTCAGGGCCAAGCTACACATGACGAATGACACTTGAACGGCAAGTGGATTGAGTGGAGGGCAAGTGAACAGGGAGAAATACACTTGCCGTTCAAGTGTCATTCGTCATGTGTAGCTTGGCCCTCACATGTATTTCTCCCTGTTCACTTGTGCTCCACTTGCGCTCCATTTGCATGCCACGCAATCATGTGGAGCACAAGTGAACAGGAAGGAATACATGTGAGTTTGTTCACTTGCCATTCAAGTGTAATTCGTCACTTCTAGCTTGGCCCACTGACTTAAAACTGAGCTATAGTTATGATGCCATTCCTTGGACAGCTGATTCCCTTCCATTTACTTCTTTGAAACATTAACCCCTCAAGCCATTTCTCCCTTGAAATGCCTTGTATAGTATCTTGAATAGGATGTGGCAAAAAGAGGACACATCGGAGATTCCTCCCCCTAGAAACAACTGCCCTCCACTTTTGCAAGGGGGCAATGTGGGATAAGATCTCTAATTTGTACCTATTGTAATTACCAACTTCTGAGAAAGACGGATCATTTCCCGACAGCTGTAATGCACGTTAATATAAGCCAGCCCAAGCCATTTTCCGCCGTATGAAATTGGCCGTATCTGATGTATATTTCTTCATTTCCTTAATAAAGGTAAATCTTTCTCGCTTACATTAGTGGCTCCCAGAGACCAGATTAATACTAGAATTAAGCAGAGATATTCAAGCGCATAATGCTGCCGCTACATGGGTGCTTATGAATTCATAGGGACTATGGGGCACACACATACTTCACATACATTTACAATGACTCCCGTTCTGAAAAGATGTCTTTTCATGGGCAGGCCGCTGTTGGGGGAAAGGAGAGAGATGGAATTTGGCAATCTGTGTGTGTTTTTTTAAAAGTTTTTTATTGGATGGGTTAGCATATATCACTCATAACATTCAATTAACGTCTCCATTCCATTTCAGTTCCCCCACCCATTCCCCCCCTTTTTATAATAGACTTCCAACAGTTTTCCAACCCCCCACCTATTTAAATTGCAGTCTATCTGCTATCTCTTCTATTAAACTATATTTAACAATAAAAATCCCTTATCTATCATTATCTAGTTTAAATATTTCAACTACCGGTAAAGAACTACCTTCCCCCTTTACAAGTTATCCAAAGACCAGATTTTCCCCTTCATGTCCCCCTTTCTCTCCATATAGTTCTTAAGTTTCTCCCAGTTCATAATAAATTCTTCTATATCTTGTTCTTTAAGTTTGCTTGTTAATTTGTCTATTTCTGCCATGTTCAATAACTTCTGGATCCAATCTTCCACCGATGGTATCTCTTGTGTCTTCCAAAGTTGTGCATATAACATCCTAGCTGCTGTCACCATATAAAACACCATTGTTCTGTCCATACTATCAAATTCTTCTAAGTTCATACATAACAATAACAGTTCTGGGTTTTTAACAACATTTTCCTGCAAAATATCTGACATAACATCCACAATATTCCCCGCAAACTGCTTTGCCTTTTCACACGTCCACCACATATGATAGAACGACCCTTCATGTTTCTGGAATTCAGCAATCTGGAGACCACATTTCCACAATTTTTTTGAAAAAAAAGAACAAAATTGGAGGATTGGTGGAGAACAGATGTGCTAAATCAGTGCATAAAATTTGCCTACACCCTCTGGTTTCTCCCATTAAAAGATCTCATTATCCCATTAAAAGGCTTAAAACAGTTTTATATGTATGAATATGTGTAAGTCTTCACGCTCTTCTTCTGTGGTTTCTTATGTTGTGTAACACATAGCTCACTCTCTTTAAGATATTTACTAAGAAATTGGTATAAGTTATTGCAATTTATTGCACTGTATTTTATCTCAGAATTTTTTGTATTTGCCACGTTGTAAACTTTATTTTCTGTATTCAAGTTTCAATAAAACCTATTTACATATATTTTTAAAAATGCAATAGGGCTGAGATGCTATGGCTCAGACTAGAGATTGATTTCCCTCATTTTATTATTTTTTTTGTCTCCACCCGATCTGACTGCTGGATGGGGCCAGCCTTGCTCCCAGAAGCAACAACAGAAAAAAGTGGCAAGATATGGGGGGGGGGGGAGAGACCAGCTGTTATTGGTGGCACTCACTGCTGAGCACCGTTGATGCTACACCCTCTGCAAGCAACCAAAAGCAGAAATTTGCCCCTCCTCAATCTTTGCCACAAGTACCACTTCTTCATCATAATATCATGTTCAGGATATCTGGAACCCCTGAAGGAGCCCCGTGGCGCAGAGTAATAAGCTGCAGTACTGCAGCCCAAACTCTGCTCACACGACCTGAATTCAATCCCAGCGAAAACCAGGTTCAGGAAGCCAGCTCAAAGTTGACTCAGCCTTCCATCCTTTCGAGGTTGGTAAAATGAGTACCCAGTTTCCCGGGGGTAAAGTGTAGATGACTGGGGAAGGCAATGGCAAACCACTACATAAAAAGTCTGCCACAAAAACGTCATGATGCAATGTCCCTCCATGGGTCAATAATGACTCATTGCTTGCACAGGACTTACCTTTACCTTTTCCTTTCCTTTCTTTTTTTTTAAGGTGATAAAGAGGTCAAAACTCAATCAAATCAAAAGCCACTGTGTGCCATGCAATACGGGGTAAAAGGCTTACACAGTGCTTACCTTTACCTTTACCTGAAGGAGCGTGCCTGGATCCCTTAAAAAATCCCGCCATTGATTTTAAAAGAGGGAACTGAAGTGGGACGCTGCCCCTCAATAGAAGCCAGGAGACCATTTAGAAGACTGAAAAAAGCCCCGTTTGACCTATGGCTCCGAGTCTACAAGAGCTCGATGTCTCAGGCATATGATTAGTCAAATCTGACGGGCATATTAGCCAAAGCTTGTGGCTTCATGCTAGTATGTCCTTGCAAGTAGAAAGGTTCTCTGGATGTATAGATTAAGTGATGGTAACAGTTGGATTTTTTTTCTTGTGTGATTGATCAAGGAAGGTTGCTTTCCTTCTGCCATTGCTAAGAGAGAAAGGATGATTGGTTGAATTACTTCGCAGGTCGCAAAGTTCCCACTTGAGCTATTGATCTGGCCTTCTGGATACATGTAAGTAACAAAGAAGGGTTTTCTTTTCCTTTCTTTTTTTTTTAAGGTGATAAAGAGGTCAAAACTCAATCAAATCAAAAGCCACTGTGTGCCATGCAATAGGGGGTAAAATTGACATTTTGACATACGGCTGGATCATGTGGCTTCAACGGTTTGCAGAGACTGCAATCAGCGAGACGTTAACTACTGGAGGTGGGTTACATACCACAGGAAAGTTAAGGCTAATGAGGCGTCACTGGTTAGAGGCACCAAATCTGCTCCTTACTGAGCAAAGCTTCTAGAGTCAACAAGACAGAATAGGTGGGATCGTGTTTGCAGTTCCAGCTTGACTTATGCACTGAAAGAACCACACCTATTTTGGCTTCTTGGGCCTGGTTCGTTGAGTGTGATGAAAATTGTTTTGGGTTTCTCCCAAGCAGACAAGACCGTTGAAATGCAGGACAGAAATAATTTAAGAGAGACTCATGAAATATGTTCGAAAATTATTTTCCTTTTGCTTAAGAAACTCCCTGGCCGCTCAGACTACAAAATTTTCAGGTTGTTTCTGAAGGATGTTAACCCCTAGTTCACAACAGCCTGTAAAATCCACAATGAAATTATGTATATGGTACCTAAATTTTAGCCAATTTCTTTTTAAAAGCTATATTTTTGTACCATGGATATTTTGGCTGAACTTTCTGTATTTTGTATTGGTCAGATTTGTGCTGGTCTCTGACCAAACTGATTGATTGATTGATTGATTGATTGATTGATTGATTGATTGATTGATTGATTGATTGATTGATTGATTGATTGATTGATTGATTGATTGATTGAAGAGAGATTCATGTGAGATAAATCTGAGAATATGATTGTTTCACATCTAACACCAGCCCCCTTTTCAGTTGTTACTTTTCACACAGACTACATGCCATCCTCCCACTGTGTGATTGCCGTTTTCTCTAAAAGGGGCAATACAGATATTTTCAACTTTACTACATGCAAAATATAACCCTGCAAAACCAGGTTCTGGTACACACAGGGCTTTTTTTCAGCAGGAACGCGGTGGAACGGAGTTCCGGAACCTCTTGAAAATGGTCACATGGCTGGTGGCCCCGCCCCCTGATCTCCAGACAGAGGGGAGTTTAGATTGCCCTCCGAGCCGCAATCTATACTCCCTTCTGTCTGGAGATCAGGGGGCGGGGCCACCAGCCATGCAACCATTTTCTTCAAGGGCAACCCACTGAGTTCCACCACCTCTTTTCCCAGTATAAAAGCCCTGGGTACACATGTACCAATGCTTGTGATCACTCACAGGCAGGGGACTTTTGTACTCTGGAAAGAGTTGGGGGTATATGTTAAAAAAAATGAGAGGTTAAGAAGAGTCATTAGCCAGATGTTGTTGCTGAAAAGAATAGATGCCAAAAGGTTTAATTGAACATTTCAGTGGTCTGAGATTGGAGGAGTTCTGCATAGGATTGCACTGTTCACCTATCATATTTTAATCCTGCCCTTCTTTCCAAGGAGCTCAGGGTGACTTACATGGTTGTATATCTTCTCCATTTTACCCTCACAACGAACCTGCAGGGTAGGTTAGGCTGAGAGAGTGACCAGCTCAAGGTCACTCAGCAAATTTTCAGGGTGAAGTATGAATTTGAATACAGGTCTCCCAAAGTCGAATCCAATGCTCTTCTAACCATTGCCCTATACTGTCTCAGTTTTGGGGAGAGGACATGGCTCAGTGGTAGAGAATTTGCTCGGCATGCAAAAGGTTTCAAGTTCAATCACCAGCATCTTTAGTTAAAAGGACCAGGGAGCAGGCGATGAGAAAGATCTCCACCTGAGACCCTGGAGACCAGCTGCCAGTCAGAGTAGACAATACTGGCCTTGATGGACCAATGGTCTGATATTGTATAAGGCAGTTTTATGTGTTTATGGCTGCCATTCATTTTTCCGTGCACTTTATAACTTAGGGTATGACTGTAAGCTATGAAGTACTGTGGCCAATCACAAAACGCTGGGAGGTTGTAAAGCCAGCCTTCTCCCAGAATGGAGGCAGCTACTTGTGAACAGGTGCTCTTTGCAGATACAAAGGTTTTGCCCCTTGGTTTAATATGATTTAAAAAGATCATTGTAAGGCCTCCTACTTAACCAACATAACTGTGTATAATCTTAGGAGGGCCTTTACTTCATTGCGCTTTCAAACAATGCCTACGGAGATGCTAGTGGGTCGATATAAAAAGATGCCAGTTGACCAACGCATCTGTATATGTGGTCATTTAGCGGAGGATCTCCCTCGTTATATCCTGGCTTGCCCTTTATACACAGAACCTAGGAATAAATTCCTGGCTAAGATCTTGCTTGCTCTACATCCCGTCTGACTCTGATAAGATTGTTACGATGCTCTCCGACAAGGATCCCTTTATTTCACTAAGATTGGCGCTCTTTGCTTTAGCTGCTAGGAAGATCAGAGCAAAGGAACCAGCCATTGATTCGCTGTGATTGCATTTAGAAGGTTTTATTAATTTTAAAGTTTTTTTAGTAGGGTGTTTTATGTGGTTTTGAAGTGTTTGATTACCTGATTATTTTGATAATGTATTGATATCTGAGAGTGTTCTGATATAGTGAAGGCCAATGGCCCTATACAATAAAACGAATCTAATCTGAATCTACAAAGGTGAAAATCCTTCCTAGGTTCTTGTGAAGCACGTCCTGCTGCTGTTCCACTGGTTTGGCTCGCTGCTCTGTGGAAGAGATGCTTTGTCAAAGAAGCAAAAGTGCATGAGGAAACCCATTGGTGGACACCGTTTTGGAAATCACTGGTGTGCACGTGTGTTCATATATTCCCCAAGCTGCCAATGTATCTGAAATGACTCGGTGGTGGAATACAGGCAGGTGGACCCGGGGGTGGGGGGGGAAGGTGTCTGTTTTTGTTGTTTGCAAGGCTGGTTTAACAATCTACACAAATTGCTTCTCAGGACAGCAGCCAGCAGACCAAGATGCCACCCACATCAAGTTTGCTTGTCAGTTCAATCAGTAAGCCAAGTTCTACACTTTGATATTTTCACCGGTCACTACAAAAGGAAAATCCACAAGAATCGGGAACGTGAAAAATAAACCCTCTCTAGCCATTAAATGATATCATCCAGCTTGGAAATTTAATTAACCAGCTGGATTTTCTGCTATCTTGGTAACATCATTAGCAGTATCAAAGGTAATCATGCCCCTCCTCTTTTCATTGCGGCAAGCTCTGAAATGGTGGTGGAAGTGCAAATTCCAGATGATCACATCTCTGTTTTAGTCCATTGCAACTTCCAGATCAGAGCTGTTAGGCGTCAAAAAACAAAAAGGGACGTTTAAAAAGAGATCGGTTCCTTTGAAGTGATAACATAAAGACGCCTGGGAGGTAAATTTGGAAAAGGAGCGGGGAGCCCTCTGTGCACCGTGTATGTTAAAACCCACAAGAAAGGATATTTGCTACTTTTTTTTGCAATAAAAAGACAGCCTTTCTAGGACTGTTCAGTTCAAAATGCAACTATGTTGGTGCTGTTCTGAAAAAAAATAGATGTCATTATCTGTTTTGCACTTGTTAGTCACTGTGATATTTCTGTCTTGTTGCTTTCCCCCACAGGGATCACAGAGATCTTTATCTCCTATTCTCCATTTCTGGACATTATATGCCATTCCACATCAGCTCCTGGCTTAAATGATCTGTTGACAAATGAGATCCCTGCAAAAGGATGGGAAACATGGATTGGTGGAGCGGGCCTGCTCCTTGCTCCATGTTGCATGCTACGTGCTGTCAAGTTGCTTCTAACTTCTGGAGTCCCTGTGAATTAACACCCTCCATAATGTTCTGTCATTGACAGCCTTGCTCAGGTCTTGCAAACTCAAGGCCATGGCTTCTTTTATCAAGTCAAACCACCTCGTGTTGGGTCTTCCTCTTTTTCTACTGCATTCAATTTTTCCCAGCATTATTGTCTTTTCTTTTCTTTTTTGTGTTTAGAAACTTTTTATTATTTTTTATAACAGATAGGGGATACAGAATAGAAGGGAGAAAAAAATAATATATTTGTAAATTTAACACATTGCACCATTCAGTCTAATATGTTTCAAACTCATAATTCTTATTACAGATACCGCTTTATGTTCTGCGGCTCAGCTATTATTTTCTATTTTTCCATTTATTTTTAATTATTGTCCATAAAGGTCTTCATCTTGACTATAAGCTAGGTTTCTTCAATCTTCTTCTGTATCCAGGTGTACAACGGCTCCCAAATGTCATTATGTGTTATAATATCAACATCTTTCAATAAACTCGAAAGTTTGTCCATTTCAGCTGTCTCAAGTATTTTTTCAATCAGGTTTTCTTCTGTTGGGTAACTGCCATTTTCCAGAGTCCCACATATAAAATCCTAGCTGTTGTAATTATGTTCAAAATCAGGTGTTTTTAGTTTTTATTAACTGGAACCAATATATGGTTTAGTAAGAAGAGTTCTGGTTTCAAGGGTAAACAAACCTGAAGTGTCTGTTGAATCATTCTGTGGACCATCTTCCAGAACTCTGCCGCTTTTTTATATGTCCACCACATATGGAAATATGAACCCGGCATACTTTCACATTTCCAATATTAATTTGACATATTTGAAGACATTTTAGCTATCCTAATGGGAGTTAAGTGCCACCTTTAAAACATTTTGTATACATTTTCTTTCAAAGGAACTGATTATTGTCTTTTCCAGTAGGACTTGTCTTCTCATGATATGACCAAAATACTCTTGGGAGAGTTCAGGTTTGATTTGCTCTAGAACCCATTTATCTAGAACCCGTCCATGGTATGGCTCCTTATGTCCACATTAATTCTCAATTCTTTCTGGTCAGGATTAGAAATCTTTGCCCTCTCCTTTAAGGTGAGCTTACAGCGCAACCCAAAAACACTTCCCTGGAAGTACGCCCCATTGAGTAGGGTTCTAAATTGACCTGCTTAGGACTGCTCTCTCAGTTTAAAGGGGTTTCTAACCATGCAAATAGGGCCTGAGAGGAAAGTGGAGACTGGTCTGATGGCTGTTTATATTATAGAACCACCAGTGGATTTCCAGAGTTGACATATTTCATTGCCTAATTTACCTGAGGGGAGACTCTCCCTCAAGAAAGGCTTCAGGTTTCCCTAACTGAATAAAATGTTCAGTGCCAGTAGAAAAATTCCATCCTTCTCCACCTGCTTAAGTTTGCAACTTTCAGCTTACTTAATGTAAACATTCATCCTCCACTTTTCCAAAGTTTTGTTGTCCATTTTAAAGAAGTACAACAAAAATAATCAGTCACACGATGCCACTTACTCATTGGAACAAAGTACATCAAATAAGTTATACTGTGACCCAAAAAGCAGAATTAATAATAATCCACTGCAGCTACATAAGGGTGGTTCCTGTGGATGTGCAGCATGACCAATTCATACAAAACAAATGGGGAACTTTGATCTTTTGATGCATTGTGTGCAAATATCACAGCATTGCTATTGTTTAGGAATACTGATACCTGTCCATAGGTCATCACAGGACTCTACTATAGATTTAAGTTTAGCATTAGAGATGGGCACGAACCGGGAAAATTCCAAACCACACGGTTCGTAGTTTGTCACGTTTCATGAACCACGAACTTTCATGAACTTGTCTCCATTCATGAAAATGTCACTTTTGGGTCAGCAGAAGATCTGCAGCGAGCCTCTCCTCCCCCCACAGCCTAGGAAACTGATTGATCAGTGTCAGGCTGTCTGCAGTGACTAACCGAAAAATAAACCAAATGAACCAGACTAAAATTCGTCATGGTTCATGAGAAATGAGCTCCCACTAACTGCCGGTTCGCAAACCACGAACCAGCCCGGTTCGTGATGAACTTCAGTTCGTATTTCGGTTCATGCCTGCCTCTATACAGCATCTTTCTGTGATAATATAAGGACAGGCAGTTTGGAAATAAATAGGAACTCACCAGGAAGGTAGATAAGTTGAGAAGCAGGAAGGCTGGCACTCAAACCAATTAACAAGGAAACAAGCAAGTGTCGGGGGGGGGAGGCTACATGGTATAGCCTGATCTTGTCAGATCTCAGAAGCTAAGCAAAGTTGGTACTTGGATGGAAGGGGAACCGTCTCTGCTCCTCATTGCCTTGAAAGTCCCTTCCTGGAGTCACCTTAAGTTGGTTGCGACTTGACAACATGTATGTATGTCTGCAAGTGGGGCCATGCAACGCAAGTACAAGTCAGTAAACAGCTAAGCAACATAGAACTCAGACTAAGGAACTGGTAGAACCCTGCTGGACCCAGCCCTGAAATTAATTGACATCTACTGCAATATCATCCTTCGACCATCTTCACTGGTGGCGCTGCAGTGCAGAACAGGCAAGCCATTCTCTCCCATGCCAAGCCACTGCTGCTCTATCGAGAAGAAGGTGTCAGAGTTGCCGGTAGGGAGATATTGGGTGCTTCCCAGATGCTTACGATTGTGCCGCAGCTTTAGGATCTCTCCCGCGTTGCGGGTGTGTAATGCTTTTTCATGTCACATGTTTGTGATCAACATCTCTGCCAGTATCAGCTTTCCCCCCTTCGAGCTGCCAATTCGTGAGGAATAATGGAGAGCATAATCAGATCTGGCTAGCTCTGCTGTTTGGACAAAGGCTTCCCTCCATCCCTTGTTAAAACGTCAACACAATGTGCCAAGCGCCTGATTATTGTATCGGTCCATGTCATCCGAGAAACTCGAGATAGCCTGTTGCGATGCGAGTCACCTGCATTCACCGCCCTTTCGCGTCCTTCCGAGTGTGAATGGCATATCTCGGCGTTCCAACTTGTCTGAGAGCCTCTTATCTCTCCTGCTATGTGGCATCGGTTGCAAATTCTAAACCTTTCGGCTCAACTTTATTTATCGCTCTGTTACTTCTCTCCCTCCCCCTCAACTCCCTAAGAGCATTAATAGTGTTTTATTTGGGAAGCTACGCAGCTTGTTTTGGGTAAATGGAGAGGATCCCTTGAAATAGTTGAGCCAAGGGTGATCAGATAACACAGCATCCCAGACAGGTGGTCCTGATAATACTGTCTGGGGTCTGGTAGACTGTTGTTAAACAGACGAGGCATCGGCGCCGCATTAGACAGTTAACGCTTGTGTTCCACTGCTGACAAAATCATTTTTTCTCAGCCCTTGCCTATTAAGGTTAAGGGTTCTATTGTGTTTTAGGTGTAAAGTTATTCAACAGGGAGACGATCATGGATAGGGGAGATCAGATACCTGTCCCGGAAGCAATGGACTTCATTCACAGAAAAATGTGGGCTGGGACAGGAAAACATATGATTCTGCCTTGTCATGCCATAGGTTCATAGATAATCTGACTATGCAACAGCTATCCCGAATTTCAAATAACAGATCCAGTGCCTGCTCTGTCACTAAGCTAAGGGCAGTCCCTGCTATGGCTAGTTGGGATTCTCAACTCGCCTATGTGCTGTTCACCAGTCGCGAACAGGGAGCCAATTTTTCAACCAGTTGTCGACCTGATCCTGACAGGCTGTTGCACCATATTCTTCATAACAGTGTAGCACAGCGTAATCAACGTTCTAGGCATGTTCTCACGCAGTCAGACTGAGGGCCAAGCTACAAGAGACAAATGACACAAGTTGGACACTTGTCAGCTTCCCTCAAGTTTTGATGGGAAATGTAGGCATCCTCATCTTGCAGCTTGGCTCTCCGCCTGCTGTCCAATGGACTTTTCAACTGTCACTTGTCCAGCATTCCGCCAAGCTGCCTACATTTCCCATCAAAACTTGAGACAAGTGTCCAACCTGTGTCATTCATCACTTGTAGTTTGGCCCTGAGTTCTACTCCCCGCCTCAATGCAACACACTCTGCTGAGTTCAGTATTTTAAACAGACTGTTAAATCAGTCATATGTCATCCAAATCAGGCATAAAGAAGTGCTATGGTAAAAGAATCCTATCCTTTAGTGTTTGTCTAAGTAGTTTGTGACAACATTAACCAATGACAATCTGTTTAGATGGGTGGTGTTTCCTCACATGTGTAGCTTTGAAGAAACTTGAGGAAAATCTGTTCAGCAGATAATCGAGTGATTCGGTACCTGAGTGAGTGGTTCACCTGTCAGTGTCACAACAGAACATGTTAAGCTTGTCCATGAAACTGAGCTATGAAATTCACATTATCCATAATGGCAAAGCCTTGGATCAGCAGAAGAAGCCTACTTTCTATTCAGGAGACTCGGTCCAAGCCCAGGTATCTCCATTTAAAGGCTCTCAGATAACAGGCGTTAAGAGAGACCTTTCTGTGCTGTAGCGTTGCTGTTAGTCTAAGTAAATATGAAACATGGTTTAACAACAATCTGGTTCAATGTAGAGTTGTTTCATACGGTTCATGGTCATATTCCTTTCCTGGATTCTCTTTTCAATGCCAGACGTCAACCTCTCAGATGTCAGCACTCAAAAACAAGTGGAAGAACGTTTCAAATCTTCCAGAATATAAGGGTGGCAAACAGAGAAGCTTCAAGGTGATATTACGACGTGAGATTGATGAACTTCATTCACAAATTCAACACAGAAGCCTGCTAGGTGACCTTGGGTGAGTCACACACTCTTGGCCTAGCCTACCTCACAGGATAGTTGTGAGAATAAAATGGTGGAGAAGAGAATCATGAAAACCACTCTGGGTCCCCATTAGGGAGAAAGGCAAGGAATAAATGAAGCAAGCAAGTTAAGTAAGTTAAGTAAGTAAGTAAGTTAAGTGAGGTCAGGAGAGCCCCCACTCTCCCGGCTTTCTGCAAACGATGCAAAACCGAACTATTCAAAAACGCTTTTTACTCAAATGAGAGGGCTGTATTGTAGGGATGGGATCTCAGTTGCTTCACTAAGGAGTTAGGGAGGACCATAGACTTCATCACTATATTGCCTTATATATTATCTGTTGCTTTAAATATATACATTCTTATGTATCACCTGTGCTCCATGTTGTCTAATGTCAGTCCTAGAACTGATTATGTTCTGCTTCACTATTTTTTCTACTCTGTATTGGATTCTTGCTACTGCTATGTCTTTTAAACTTGTGTCTCTTTACCCTTTGTGGAAAATGTCCTTGATACTGTATTGAAATGTACTTGATACTGATTGTACTAATCTCATACTGTGTAATCCGCCTTGAGTCTCAGTGAGAAAGGCAGACTATAAATGACATAAATAAAATAAATAAATAATAAATAAAAATAAAGTAAGTAAGCTTTGCTCACACAACCTGAGTTCGATCCCGACGGAAACCGGGTTCAGGTAGCCAGCTCAAGGTTGACTCAGCCTTCCATCCTTCTGAGGTTGGTAAAATGAGTACCCAGTTTCCTGGGGGTAAAGTGTAGATGACTGGGGAAGGCAATGGCAAACCACCCCGTAACAAAAAGTCTGCCAAGAAAATGTCGTGATGCAACGTCCCCTCATGGGTTAGTAATGACTTGGTGTTTGCACAGGGGACTACCTTTACCTTTTTAAAAAGTAAAATATTATATGAAGTGCATGAGGAAGGAAGGAAGGAAGGAAGGAAGGAAGGAAGGAAGGAAGGAAGGAAGGAAGGAAGATGGAGAATTTGCCAAAGAAAACAGGTGGGATGAAAATGGTCATTTTGATCATGCATGAACATTTTTTAAAAAGGGGAAAACGCATATTTGCACATCCCTCAGTTTCAGGTGGGCAGCAGTGTTGGTTTACAGTAGAACAGCAAGATTCAAGTCCTGTAACACATGAAAGACCAGTTTTCAGAGTATAAGCTTTTGAGAGTTAAGCTTCCTTCATTAGATCTAACAAAGGGAGCTTTGACTCTCGAAAGCCCATACCCTGGAAATCTTGTTGGTCTTTAAGGAATATAAATATAATAAATTAAATTAAATTAAATTAAGGTGCTGCCGGACTTTAATCTTGTTATACAGCAGTCAGTTTCATCTAAATGTGAAACTGTGAAAAGATGTATGCCCAGGACAGCGTTATGTTCGCAATAACCAAAAAAACACTAAACAGGGTGTTGTCCAGAGAGTTTATCATCTGCCCAACCTCAGTTTTCATTTCTTTCCTTTTACTTATTTTATTCTTTTCTGAAAAATAAGGTTCCTGGTCCTTATGGTGATAGTACTAGGCTTTAAAATGCTTAAGCAATGCCTGACCCAATCTCAAGAGAACATTCAGTGATCCATGAATGAGACATCAGGGCCCTCTACATGACTAACAGGTGCACAATTCACTATCCAAATGAAGGGATTGTACACATTTGCTCCACTGGTACACACACATGAACATATGCACATGAAGTTTCCTTATTCTGAATCAGTCCATTGGTCCATCAAGGTCAGTATTGGTGTAGTAGCTAAGAGCAGCAGGACTCTAATCTGGAGAGCCAAGTTTGATGGCCCACTCCTCCGCTTGAAGCCAGCTGGGTAGCCTTGGGTCAGTTGCAGCTCTCTCAGAGCTCTCTCAGTCACACCCACCTCACAGGGTGATGTTTGTGAAGATAACACACTTTGTAAACTGCTCTGAGTGGGTGTTAATTTGTCCCGAAGGGCGGTATATAAATCAAATGCTGTTTTTGTTGTTATTTAGACCACTAGCAGCTCTCCAGGGTCTCAAATAGGACCTGATCCTTACTGGAGATGCCAGATGGAACCTGGGACCTTCTAAATGCCAAGCAAATGCTCTACCACTGAGCCTCAGTCCTCCCCTACCTCACTGTTCCACAGAAACAACAGCAAGCAAGATTGCTACTTATGTAGTACATTTTGGTCCCATCTTTTCTCCAAGGAGTCCAGGGGTGGTGGTGTGTTTGCGGTAGTAATTTCTTCTGCTGTGTTCCAATTTGCCCTCACAACAGCTCCATAAAATAGGTGAGTCCAAGAGAAAGCAGCTGACCCACAGTCATCCAGTGGTCTTCCAGACCACAGCTTGGCACTCTAGCCATTGTCACCTGTGCTAGGACAGTCTGAGTTCCAGCAAATAACTCACAGGCACCGTTCTTGGGTTGGAACAGCCACAATTTTATTGAATGCAGCTGGATGGAGCATTGGCCAGGCATATGGGCACGGATCCCCGTTGGCATCGGAGGGCTAGCCTGCCATCCAATGCATATCACACCAGCCCCATGCTGGTACACCACAGCAAGCGTTCTTCCACCACCAGCCATGCTGGGTGGCGGCTGTCTCCCACTCCGTCTGGGTGAGCTGCCTGAATGCCTACTCGCCCTGTTGGGATCTGGCCCAATGCCTCAAACCCACCAAACCCATAAAGTATTGACAGCCCTCCCTTCAGCCCAAAGAGCAGAGGGTGGGCAGGGAATATGTTGCTCCTACCAGGGCTTCCAAAGGAATGGTGCTGGACATGTGGCTGGACTGAAGGAGAGATGGATGCTCCTCCTCTTCCAGGCTGACCATGCCTCCATGCATCCTGTCTTCCGTGCCGATACAGCCCGCTGGTGAGTCAGCGAGCTTCTCTTGCTCCATACTGACTACACTCAAGATTATAGTTTCTTTGCCTTCTGTTCTGATCGTTTTCAGTGCTATAACACAATGGTTCAAATCATCTTAATTTAACACAGCACACACTGTGAATCTGAAAACCTGACCCCCACCCCCACTTCTACTCCCCAGTTTTGGTTTTTGAACATCATTGTGTGCTTTTTAAATTTCACCACCTGAATTTCACATTGTCCTCAAAAGGGTATTGCTTTGCGAAGATTCACATTTTCATCTTTCTAGTCTTCTTCATCTGGCAATGGAGAAAATGTTACATGAGTAGACTGCCCGGGAGGATAGAGCCAAGTGGAGGGAGGTTACGCATAGAGAACCCATGTTCTTGTCTGCTTGAAACACGGTGGGTGGTCTGGGAGAGACAGAGGAAACACAGAGAAGTGAGAAAATACACAGTTAAAAATGAGACATTGTTCACAAATAGACATTCTTAGAGCATTTTAATAAACATCTAACCTCCACATGTGTTCTGCATTACAGCAATGATTATTCCAGGGAAATTTTATCACAATTTATCTCTCTTACTCAAGCAAACTGATGTTAAACAGGGAAGCTAATTTGACATTTATTTGAGTTATATTGATGGCTCTTGGAACAGTGGAACTAGAGAAAAAAATCTACCGGGGCAGGGAGAAGGACACTACTGCTGAACATTTGTTCACTGAGTTGGTGTGATATCATTGTTAGAGTGTCGGACTAGGATACTGGAGACCCAGGGCTGAATCCTCACTCTACCATGGAATCTTGGGGGCCAGTCACACACCCTCAGACTAACCTACCTCTTAGGGTTGTGGTGAGTATAAAGTGGAGGAGAATGTTATAAGCTGCTTTTGGGTCCACACGGGTGAGAAAGTAAATGAAGTACGTAAATATACATTATCTCCTGACTGCTGTGGATCAAGTCAAGCTGTTCTTGAGGCCAATCAGGTCTGCAGTAGCTGAATCAAGAACTACAGTGCCTGCTTCCCAATGTAGGATCTCTGAAGTTGTTGTTGGAGGCTAAAATTCAAACCAAGACATTGATTAAAAGTCAACAGCCAGATAACCAAGTGGGAGAATATGTCTAGGATCCTGGGTTTTTTATACAAGGTCTGGAGAAAGGAGCTAAAATCTCATGCTGAATGTTATCAGATATATAAAAAGTACAAATAACTTTGTCATATAAATAAAGATAATGTTTAATATTAAGGAATTGTAAACTTATGAGGTCAATATAGGGTGATTTGTAAGAGAATTAAATCTAAAGAGGATGTAGGCCTCTGGCCAGCCTGCCAAGCCCTGGAGCTAATGCCTAGTAACTGTTGCCAAGGGAGTGGTTTTCTCCCTGAGGTTTTCAGGGAGTATTTATCTTTAGGAGGTTTGGAGGTAGGGTTGTCTGGTCTCCCCAGCAACAGGCAGGAGGGATGGGGGCATGATTGCATCACTTCCTTAAGTGATGTTATCATGCTAACTTTGAGAAGGTTCCCCTGCTTTGTGTAGGGCCCCGCAAATCAGACCCCTGCAAAGCATGGGAGCACTTCTCTGGCCAGTGTGATGACACTTAAGGAAGTGACATCATCATGCCAGCGAGGAGTGCGTGCACCACCCATTTGCCCATGGGCCAAACCACTGGAAGTTTGCCCACCACCTGTGAGCCCCTGGTAGCCCTAGTAGATGGCAAAGACATGATGGTGGGCAGTGTTGTGAGTCTGTTGACATAACTTGCAAGGAAAACTTGGAATTAACAGTGGTAGCTCTAGCAATCACTGACAACTCTATGGTAAAAACAGAATTTTTTGCACTTGCTAGAGTTGCCACCATCACTTTGGCATTTCCCCCCAAAGTGATGTCATTATGCTTTGGACTCCAGGGAGTTTTAATATTTTTTTTTACTCTGCAGGCAATGGAAACTCTGGTCAAAGGGTTATCTGCCACAGTCGGGATCTTGGCAGCCCTACTTCGCCATATTTATATGAGGCAGAAAGATTAAAAATGTGGTGCTATGACAGACCAGGTTTATGACTGTCGATGATTTAACTGGGAAGGGAAGGATAAGGTCACACTACCTAAAGAATGTATGGGAGGGCCAAAAGAAGACAGTCCTTAGGCAATAAACTCATGAATTCATTGGTCCTTTGTATATATTACGTTCTTGATGCTGTGACTGCTCATAAAGAACGCTTGTTTTATATGTGATGCTCTGAGTATGTGCAGATGCCATTGTCTTGTCTTGTTGTGAAGTGGTCTTTTATTTATTTATATTCTGTTTCTCACAGAGACTCAAGGCAGATCACACAATGCAAGTCAATGCAATCAATAAGATGAAACATCTAATAGTCAATGTGATAGGACAAGAATTACAGAAGTTTGAAGCAAAGCATAAAATATTAGGCATGATATGTTGCATAATGCAGAAAATAGTGTTACATAAGTAGAAAACAATTCATCAAGAGCAACAGAAACAACAGATAAAATAAACTATACAAAGTAATTTAGTTCACAGTCCCTTTATAAAAAGCACCTCCCTGAACCACTTTGTTCTAATATATCTTATTGCCTTTATGGAAATGCCCTCCTAAACAATTCTGTATTACAAAGTTTGCAGAATTACAGAAGTGTAATAGAACTGACACTAGCCAATGACAATCTTGACTAGAGGCAGGCACAAACTGAAATATAAACCAAAGTTTATCATGAACCGGGTTTGTGAACCAGTGGTTCATGGGAGCTCATTTCTCATGAACCGTGACAAATTTTAGCTCGGTTCGTTTGGTTCGTATTTTGGTTCGTCACTGCAGACAGCCTGGGGCCGATCAATCAGTTTCCTAGGCAATGGAGAGATGGGCTCCTTGCAGACCTTCTGCTGACCTGGAAGTGATATTTTCACAAACTGAACAAACCGGTTCATGAACTGGGGCTAATTCGTGAAAGTTCGTGGTTCGTGAAACGCGATGAACCATGGTCTGCACAGTTCAGAATTTTCCTGGTTCGTGCCCATCTCTAGTCTTGACTTACTGGGTGTATTAAATGGGAATGGTTTAATTTGTAAGGCTGTGGAGCTGACAAATCTGGAAAGGAAAGATCTTTACTAGAAAGAGGGATCCCACAGTAGTGAGGTTCAACCCTAAAGGAGACAGAGAAAGCAGAAGTCCAGCAGCAATCTCACATACACACATACACACAAAGCTGGTTTATACTGAATCAGACCCTTGGTCCCATCAAGGTCAATATTGTCTATTCTCAGCAGCTTCTCAGGGTCTCAGGTAGTCTTTCACATCACCTGCTACCTGGACCTTTTAAACTGGAGATGCTGGGAATTGAAGCTGGGACCTTCTGCATGCCAAGGAGATGTTCTACCAGTGAGCCATGCCCTGCCACTAAAACTGAGGGAGTATAGGGCAATGGTTAGAATTTATCAAATCAGCCCTGCACAAGGACCTTCACTTCTTTGTCATGCTGGGGAAGCACATCATTCCCAGTGTGACAAGGAAGTTCTCCAGAGTGCATATGCACTTCAAGCACATGCGAGGTAAATTCTCCTCATGTGTGCCCCCCACGACCCCCCATTGTGGGCCCTGGGGGACCTGGCAACCCTAAAGTTTTATCTATTGCAACATACTGACTTGAAGAGCATTTCACCACGTATCATTCCACACTTTCCTGGCTGTGCAACTTTGCTGAATTAAGTGACAAATATCCCCAATATTATGATGGTGAGAGCTTACACAGGGTATTTTTATGGAAGATTCAAAATATTTTGCTCAGCCGGGTTTTGGTACTTCTCTGAGATGGGCCTTCACAGACCAGTTCAGAGACTGAACAGTACTGGGTGTAGCAAAACCAAATTATTCAAAAAGGCTTTTGTATGGTAAGGAGGGGCTCTCAGATGCTTCGCTAATGAGTTAGGGATCATAGACTTCACCATTATGTTGCCTTACGTACTATCTGTTGTCTTAAATATGTGCTCCTATGAGCTACCTGTGCTTCATGTGGTCTAATATCAGCCCTAGAATTGCTTATGTTCTATTTCAGCTTTTCTTCAACTCTGTATTGTATTCCTGCTAATGTTATGTCTTTGTAAACTTGTGTTTATTTACCCTATGGCATTGTTTATGGAAATAGCCTTGAAATGGACTGTACTGGTTTCACACTATGTAATCCACCTTGAATCTCAGTGAGAAAGGCGGACTATAAACGAAATAAATAAATAAAATAAGGTGAAAGGAAGCCAGTTGCCAACTCCAGGTTTGGACATTCCTGGAAATTTGGGCGGGGTGGAATTTGGGGGGGTGGAATGTGGGGACTCAGCTGGTTATACTGCCATAGAGTCCACTCTCCAAAGCAGCCATTTTGTTCAGGGGAACTGATTTTGTAGTCTAAAGATAATTTAGACTACAGGAGATCTCCAGGTCCCACTTGGAGGTCAGTAAACCTAAAGCCACTGCAGACTGGTAAAGTACTAAGTAGAAAGTGTACATTCCATCTAGTGCTTCAGGCCTTCTGAGAGAACAGTACTGGTAAGAAATATATGTAGTTTTCATCCATGTAGGGGAAGGTTCCATTTGGACAGTGCTTTATGTTTCTCACTCGGACAAAAACCAAAACAAAACAGTCACAAAGCACATTCCATTTTTGTGTTGTTTGCAAACCAGCTTGCCTGAAAATTCTCACCTGTCGAAAATGCAAATCCAGACACCAAAATACAAACTCAGAAAAAGAAACGGCTCAGCCCTTTGGCAAAATGCCAGAAAATCAGACCTCAGTGCCCCTGACCCTTAGCATGCAGCCCTATGCTGACCTTGCTTAATTTGCAAAGAATAGTCTTTACGAAACATCTATATTAACCCAAAAGTTTTATGCAATTTATGCCAGAGCTCACTCGGTGTCACTCCCTACCCAAACTGGGACAAAAGGGATACCATCTTGGATGTAGCTTCTTTTCAAACAATAATCGTCCTTTTTTAAGAGAGAGAGAGAGAAAAGAAAGAAAGAAAATCCTCTCTTTAGATGTCAACTTGATAAGCCGGTGAAATAGAATAGATACAAATAATGCCACTTTATCCCTAACAATTGATGGGCAGGAAGCATAGTAGAAGCCTCAGCAAAACGCGCCAGTTCTGCTTGTGGAGAGAGAGAGAGAGAGAGAGAGAGAGAGAGAATTGGTTCCTTCATCCCACCCTACTCTGCGACTTCCTGACACCTTGACAAATAAGAGGCAGGGGTGCCTGGGTTTAAGTTTGTGAAAGTAATTCTATGGAGGGAAGGAGGGGGGAGAGAAATGCCACGAAAAAGGGAGGGAGAAAGAGATTAAGGATGTCCATAGCTGTGATGTCATGGCCGCCAAGATGACAATACCTCCCAGCCCTTTGTGGGGGTCAATGACATCGTCTTCCTTTTGTCTTTCTTCCCACGTACAATTTTGTATCGGCGTGCGAATTGGCTCATTAGTGGAGGAGAGCGAAAATTGAGGTCAGGGTGTTTAAACCTGACCCGTATAGAAGGCCAAGAATGCCCCCCCAAGCCCACCAGGGTCTTTCACTCCCAAGTCTGGGACCACCCCTGAAGGAGACACCAATTCAAGGCTCCCCCCCTTTTTTTTATAAAAGCCTTATTAATTATTGTCTTTGTGAAGGAGGAGAAGCAGCAGCCGCATAAAGAAATGTGTCATTCTTCAAGCCGGAGTATGGTGGGGGGGAGAAAAAAAGAAGTGAGGGGGAGAGGAGAGAGAGAGAAATAGAAGATCAAAAGAGAGCTTCCCCCCACCCTTTTTGCTTTTCATGCTTCAGAACCTCAAAGAAGGTCGAAGAACAATCAGGTTTTGGGGTCTCGTGTGCTTTCTGGCAATTAGATTCAGCTGATAGGCTGAAAAGCCATGAATGGCAGGGTTCAAGGCCCTGCTTCAGAGCTTCACACACAGGCTTTTTTTTTTCTCCAAAGGAGCAGAACGGCAGGCAGACACCGCTGAAAATCATTTCAAATAGAGACTTACAGCCAGGGATTCATTAATTCACCGGCCTAAACAATTACTGGAACATATAATGTCTCTATATACACTTTGATAAGGCCTGTCATACCAGGCCTTCATCCCCCCTCCCTTTCCTTTTTTTTTTCCTTTATGAGACATTTTTAATGCCAGGTTAGAAAAGAGCTTTTTATTATCAGCAATTATCAAATTAATGCAAAACACACCCATACGTGCAAGAATATATACGGAGATGTGTGGTTTACGAAAACATAGCAAGGAATCGATTCCGATGCCAACATTTTATTTTTGTCTCTCTCTCTCTTTCTTCCCTTCTTTTTTGGAAAGAAAAAAAAAAGGAAAGGATAAAATACAGTTTGAAGGGAGGGGGGGGGAAAGATGAAAAAGGTATTTGGTGGTTTTTTTATTGGGCAGTGCAGTAAAGCCATGTGTGAAAGAGCAGACGAGAAATCTATGGGAGAAGGTCAAGCTGGCTGTGAGGATTAATTAATTAAAGGCAGCAATCCAGTGGACCCAAAGTACCTACTCACAAAGGAGGTGGCACGCTGGGTCTCTGTATGATTCTCAATTCAATTCAATTCAATTCAAATACCTTTAATGGTATACGGGTATGATTCTCCAAATTGGTCTTGCCTCTTCCAGTACACTGGAGTTGACATTCTGCTGAGTTTCTACATGGATGTGGATTGGATCCTTGCATTATTCCTGATGCAGAGAGGCAGCAGAAACACCCATGCACAGAGGAGGTTGGATTCTGGGATTCCACATGAGTCACTGTCATGGATTTACCTCATTCTACCTCTCACACACCCAGATCGATCACTTATGTAGACTTATGCAGAAATGGGGGTGGGGGTGGTTACAGTTTTTATCCTTATGTACACTATGGCAAACCATTAGGTAAAGAGATTAAAAATCTTATGTGTGAAGAGCCCCTCTCCAACATGCCAAAAATCCATGCAAATATCTCCCATTAACATGAGCAATTATTTATTTATACCCTACCATTATCCCCTATGGGGATCCGAAGTGGCTTATGTCACCATCTTTTTTCTCGATTTTATCCTCACAACAGCCCTGTGTAGTAGGTTAGGCTGAGAGGGTGTGACTGGCCTAAGGTTACCCAGCAAGCTTCCATGGCAGAGTGATAATCTGAACCCGGATCTTTCATATACTAATCTGACCCTCTAACCATTATACCACATCAGGTGCCCTCATGTCTTGCTGGTAAAGTTCCTGCTGGTCTGAGCCAACAGAGCTCTGTATCACAGACATGATGAATTTCACACCAAATATGTCTGAAAATTGAATTTACTGTCTTTGATTATGTCAGTCAGATGTGAACCGATCACAAGGGCAGCTTGGTTCGGCACCAAACAACTAAAACTTCTGCCAAACACGATTGCGTTGTTGTTGTTTTTTAAACAACACATATGTGAAAATGCTCCTCATTGAAATGGTTCACAATCTTAATATCATGAAGGGCTATTCAGACAAACACTGTAGGATTTTAAAAAAACAAAAACAGGGCAGTTATTTATGATTGATTTATATGATTTGGAACTGATTTACCTGTCTGTTTAAACAACTGTGTGCCTAGAGGAACATCAGCACAGCAAGGATGGGGTGAAGTGGAACTCAGGGCCAAGCTACAAGTGATGAATAACACTTGAACAGCAAGTGGATTGAGTGGAGGGCAAGTGAACAGGGAGAAATACACTTGCCATTCAAGTGTCATTCGTCACTTGTAGCTTGGCCCTCAGAGCGGAACCACAAGTGACAAAAGGCACAGTTGGACACTTGTCAGCTTCCCTCAAGTTTTGATGGGAAATGTAGGCATCCTGGTTTTGCAGCTTGGCTCTCCGACTGCTGTCCAATGGACTTTTCAACTGTCACTTGTCCAACATTCCGCCAAGCTGCCTACATTTCCCATCAAAACTTGAGGGAAGCTGACAAGTGTCCAACCTGTGTCAGGCATCACTTGTGGTTCCGCTCTCAGTTGGGCTGGAAGTCTCAGTTGGGCTGTACAGTATTCATTTAAAACCTTTCTTGCCTGCCTTGTCACCTCAGACTCAGGGTGGCTAACAGTGCAGCAAGTAGGGTGTGAGGACACCAAGTATAATTAACTGTCCAAATTAACCAATTGAAACACAAATTAAGATACTCAAATCTAAAGTGATTAAAATTTAAAACATTAAAAAAAAAACAGGATTAGAATGAGCAAAGTTAAATCTGCTGAAACAATTTACTTTCCGTAACTCAGGAATAAGACTGCCTTTCATGTCAGTTTGTTGTAGTGGTTAAGAGCGGCAGGACTCTAATCCAGAGAGCCAGGTTTGATTCCCCACTCCTCCACTTAAAGCCAGCTGGGTGACCTTGGGACAGTCATGGCTCTCTCAGAGTTCTCTCTGCCCCACCCCCCTCACAGGGTGATTGTTGTGAGATTAATAACTAGGGTTGCCAGGCCCCCTCGATCTCCCAGTGGGAGATTGGGGCCTGGCTCTTAACCTGAGTAGGAGGGGTGCGCCCACGCAGAGTGCGCGCACACGTGTTCCTGCAAGTGCGATGATGGCACTTAGTGATGTCACCACGCAGCCCATTTTGGGCATGGATTGGGCCTGTTGTGGGCCCCTGCGGAGTGCAGGAGCATTCCTGTGCTTTGCAGGGGCCCACAACGGGCAATCCACGCCAAAACGGGCCCAATCTGCGCCCATTTTGGCGTGGATCGGGTCTGTTTTGGTGTGGATCGGGCCCATTTTAGGCCCCTGTGGAGCTTGGTAGCATTCCTGCGCTCTGCAGGGGCCCACAATGGGCCCGATCCGTGCCAAAACGGGCCCAATCTGTGCCCATTTTGTTGTGAATTGGGCCCATTTTGTCATGGATTGGGCCTGTTGTGGGCTCTTGCGGAGTGCAGGGATGCACCCACGCTCCATAGGGGCCCTGTTCCAGGCCAAAACAAGCCTGATCCTGGTGGCTGCTGTGCGCGGAGGCGCGCAGCACTGCAGGGGGCACGCATTGAAGGTGCGCGCCCCCCCTGCTGGCCAGGTGGGAGGGGGCGGGGAATCCCCCACCCCCATCGGGGGTCTGGCAGCCCTATTAATAACACACTTCGTAAACTGCTCTGAGTGGCCGTTAAGTTGTCCTGAAGGGCGTTATATAAATCAAATGTTGTTGTTGTTGTTGTTATGTCATCCCAAATGGGAAGACACACTCTTCATGCACTTTGGGAAGCCATTCCAAAGGACTTGACCCATCACAGAAAGCAGTCAATCAACCTTTAAAAAGCTTTCTACACTGGGAGAATTCTTTACCTATCCTGTCTTGAGCTCCGCAGCATAAAACTGTGACTGCTTGATTGACTAATAGGTAGATTCCATCTTCATACTCTTGCTATGGTTGCCAGGTTCCCACCAGGGGAACTATCCCACAGTCTCATTTCACCACTACTGAGCTTGGCCGCAGGAGAAAAATAAGGTGGTGGGAATGGTGAGGCAATGGGTAGCATCCCAATGCACTAATGTCACTCCCCATGTGACTGGAAATGATGTCAGCACATCATCTGGGACTCTCTAGCATCCAAGCAAAATTCTACGATTAAACTGTAGATGTTTGCCCAAATGCTAGACAGTCCCTGGTGACATGCTGATGTCACTTCCAGTTGCATGGGGAATAATATCAGCACATCACCGGTGATGTTATCAGATTGCTGGTAAAGGCTCCCCCACCTCTTGAGTCTCCTCTCCAAAGACTGAAATGGGAGACTCCTTCATATCTTCTTCTCCCTATAGTCCATCAGCACCTTTTTTCAAAATTCTAACCAGCCTACATTTGAGAATCAAAGGAAGAAATGGGGAAGAACCTGCTAGCTGGCTAGTAGCAGTTGTGTAACATCTTGCTAACTTTATTCTCTTCTTGCTTCACAGGTATGTCATGCCAAGAGGCATGAGCCCTTGGTCTCCTAGTCTGAAGGTCACAATGTTGAGCTGGCAAGAAAATCAGTCAGAAGGGAAAGGAAGATCTACTCTGTTCTCAGAAGCCTCCCCTCCCTCCTTCCTCTTCTTTATTTCTCTTGTGTTTTCTCTTTTGTAAGCTACTTTGGGTCCCCACCGAGAAGAAAATAGGAATACAAATAATTAATAATAAATAACAAATGGGTGAAATCAACAGCAGCCCACACACAGGCTTTCCCTGTGGTGGCCCCTACCCTATGGAACGTTCTGCCTGAGGAGGTCAGGAGAGCCCCCACCCTCCCGGCTTTCCACAAACAATACAAAACTGAATTATTCAAAAAGGTTTTTTACTTAGATAGGAGGGACGTTTTGTAGGTAGGGGGACTCAAATGCTTTGCTAATGAGTTAGGAACCATACACTTCACCACTGTTGCCTTGCATATTATCTGTTGCTGAAATATGTACTCCTATATACTACCGGCTTCATATTATGTAGTGTCAGTCCTAGAACTGATTATGTTCTGTTTCAGCAGTTCTTCAACTCTGTATTGGATCCTTGCTAATGCTACTTCTTTGTAAAATCCTGTGACAATGTTTGTGGAAATGTCCTTGACACTGTATGGAAATGTCCTCAATACTGATTGTACTAATCTCACGCTATGTAATCCACCTTGAGTCTCAGTGAGAAAGGCGGACAATAAATAAATAAATAAATAAATAAATAAATAAATAAATAAATAAATAAGAGCCCCATGACGCAGAGTGGTAAGCTGTGGTACTGCAGCCCAAGCTCTGCTCACGACCTGAGTTCGATCCTAGCGGAAGATGGGTTCAGGTAGCTGGCTCAAGGTTGACTCAGGGCCAAGCTACACATGACGAATGACACTTGAACAGCAAGTGTATTTCTCCCTGTTCACTTGCCCTCCACTCAATCCACTTGCCGTTCAAGTGTCATTCGTCATGTGTAGCTTGGCCCTCAGCCTTCCAACCTTCCGAGGTCGGTAAAATGAGTTCCCAGTTTCCTGGGGGTAAAGTGTAGATGACTGGGGAAGGCAAACCACCCCATAACAAAAAGTCTGCCAAGAAAACATTGTGATGCGACGCCCCCCCATGGGTCAGTAATGACTCAGTGATTGTACAGGGAACTACTTTACCTTTACCTTTTACATTAAGTAAGTAAGTACACAAATAAATAAATAAATAAATAAATAAATAAAAATTCGACAGTGGTTTGCACTATAATTTTCTAGATTTAGCTACAACTAAAAAAACCCAAAAGATTTGGGTCTAGAATTTGAAAACAGCTTACTAAGCAGAGGAATAGCAATTAATTTCAGCTACATCTGTGCTTAATGGGGCAGGAAATTTAGTGACTGCTGTGCAAGGTATGTAAACTTTATCAGTAGTCACACACACACACACACACACACACACACACCTTCTCTTCAGAGGCAGAACAACTTCAGATGAAAACTTCTGAAATGCCTCCCCCTTCCCAGTTCTCCAAGTCATTCCACCCACCAAGCATATGGGCCACCTTCAACCATCGCCCACATTTCCATTTACCGTCCCCTCTTCAGCGAGCTCCTTTGTCCTTGCCTACACTCCGGTTGTTCCACCTGCAATCAATCTTCATTGACTGATTGCTGTACATCATTAACTTGTCTTCTGGCAACCCACTTTAACCCACTAAGAACTGGAACATATTTCTTGCATCTTCATGAGGACGCCTGGGAGAACCTGAGAGCCATTCCACACATGATGCCGAATCGGACGGTCAGAAGACATGTTAGCAGAACTGGGGAAATAATTGCTTCCAATAAAGTTCACGGTGATAACAGGATTTACAAAAAAGCATTAATTAATTATCAGCTTTCCAACAGCAGTGTTGGAAACAGCAATGTTCAGGATATAAAAACTTCCTTGGAGGTAGAGAAGAAACACAAAGAGAAGCAGAGGGGGAATAAGAAAAGCATTCAGTAGGCCCTGAACAATAGAGAGAATATACTACAGCTCCCCCTAGAGGACTAAATATGCCCTGGAACATTATTTTTGTTAGGGATCCCCTTCCCACAGTGGGGATGGGAGATCTCCCCCCCCCGCTTCTGTTGCAGGTTGTTATTTTTTTTCTTCCACCACTCTTAGTGAACAAAAAAAAATGTCCCTGCATGACAAAAACTCATCTGGCATAAGGAAGGTCATACTCATCATTACAAGTTTGGATACTTATGATCCTTTGGTTATCTCCTCCCCCACAAAAAACAACCCATATAAATCTTCCAGTTTGGGGTTCTTCTGAAAGATGCACAAAGCTGACTCTGTGGCGTAGTTGAACTACAATCTGGGGGGGGGGGGAAACAAGTTTTAAGCCCCACTTTGCCTTGTAAACGTGACGGATGATCTTGGGCCATCACACATTTTCACCCTTGGAAGCTTGCTGGATGACCTTGGCCCCATCACACATTTCCCCACAGGATTCTTGTGAGGATAAAATGGAGAGGAGGAGAACTGTGTGAACTGCTTTGGGTCCTCGTTGGGGAGAAAATCAGGATATACGTTCAGTGAAGAAATAAATAAATATTTTAAACAAATAACCCCAGTATCAGGTTGTGCTGTGCTCGACGTTTAAAAGTAAGATCCTCCACGCTTCTCCAAAAGTGAACCTGACTGAGCAGAGGACCTAATTCAATTGGATGATTTCTTCGATAGCATGCATAATATTTCTCGTGGCTGAGAGTCTCTCTGCTTTATTTTCTTGAACTACTTTGCTCCTATGAGGAGATAAACTGTCTGAATGGCCAAGAAGTAGTGTTGCCCGGTCCAGGTTGGGAAATCCCTGAAGATTTGGGGGGTGGAGCCTGGAAAGAGTGGAGTTTGGGGAGGGACGTCAATGGGGTATCGTGCTATAGAGTCTACCCTCCAAAGCAGCCATTTTCTTCAGAGGAATGGATCTCTGTGACCTGGAGATCAGTTGTAATTTCAGGAGATCTCCAGCCACCACAAAAAGGTGGCTGGTAAACCTACCAAGTAGGGAAGGTAATCAGGGGTCATTTCGTAGAAAAAGAGTTGGAGGAACTCATTAGCATAACTCATTAGCATAATTTATTACCATATGCCGTGCCCCTTGTCAGCACTGGAAGTGTGTCATTGGCATAACTGATTTGCATATGCCACAGCCCCTGACATCACCTATCCTGGCTGTTTTGGACCCAGTCCTGGCCATTCAGGCCAAAATTAGGCCCACAATGGCAAAAAGGGGCTGGAAATGGCTGAAAAGGGGCCCAAAATGGTCAGGATTGGGCCGCTGCTGAGCGGGAGAGTGATCCACCACTCGTCAGAGGCCTGATCCGAGCCATTTCGGCCCCAATCCAGGCCGAAACGGGCCCAAAATGGCTGAGAGTCAGGTGGGCGGGGCCACCTGACATGTGACCTCTTTGGGGAATTGCAGGAACTGCATTCCTGCACATTCCCCCTCGAAATGAGCCCTGAAGGTAGTAAAGATTGCTTGGTGAACCTGTGGCCTTTCTCTTGAGAGAGACGCCAAATCTCTCTTGCTCCTAGATGTTGCCTCTGGATATAGCACTGCTGATCCCTGTTTTAGGGAGTGCTTCCATGACCTCAGAAGCCACCACAAGAACCCCCTCCTCATCTCAGACCAGCCACTAAAAAAACAGGAAGGCATCAAGTAGGTGGTAAACAATTCACTTGTGAATGTGCTCATTCGACATGGAGAACACCAGTCAACAAGCATGGTTGCTCTACACACATTTCCAAACAGTGGGCACTTTTTTTTCTAGTTTAACATAAAAATTAATCGGACCCGGCTAGATTTCATATTAAATCTTCCTCATTTGCAGACATCATCGCCAAAGGGAAGCAAAAGGTCATTTTGCTGGCTTCGTTGCTGCTAAAATATGAACACTGGTGACCAATTGCGAGCTTGGAGAGAAAGATGGAAGGAATTAAGCTTCTACAGCGAATTAATAGCTGGGATTACAGCCGCAGAATCCTGTCATGCACTCTCCTTTAATAACTCCTCGACAGCTTCCCCCTCTTTCCTCACAGTTTGACAGCCCAATTTTCTTTATCATTTTCTCTCTTTTTTCTCTTTCTTCTTTCATGTCAGTGTAGAACTTTAAAAAAAAAAAACTAAGTGGAAAAGGGCGAAGCAGCATCAGAATTTTGTATTGCAAGAAACCCGGTTTTTACAGTCTGAATTTTCCAGCAGAAGACAGTAATCAGTTGTAACAGGAAGAAAGATGAAGACCACGGAAGCTTTAATCAGGTGTTGCCTTAAGGTCACATGATGTTCTAGGCAGTGGTTCATTTGAAAATGAGGTATGCCAGTGCTCAAATCATCTTGCATCTGGATTCTCCTAATCCAAGGGTCCTCTCAGTACAGTAGCTATGAGCTCTGTGGTGCCTGCAGGTATGCTTCTTAGCATCTGCTCCAATCTGTATTTATTTGTTTCATTTACAGCCCATGAGGCTGGTTACAAACATTTTAAAAACACAATAAAAACCATAGAATACATGCAACAAACTCAGACCTGGATAGCCCAGGTGAGCCTGATCTCGTCAGATCTCAGAAGCTAAGCAGGGTCGGTCTTGGTTAGTAATTGGATGGGAGACCTCCAACAAAGACCAGGGTTGCAGAGGCAGGCAATGGCAAACCACCTCTATTAGTTCTTTGCTGTGAAAAGTCCAAGGGTCGCCATAAGTCAGCTATGACTTGAGGGCACACTCCATCACCACACCTGCAACAAACTAGGAGTGGATTGGAAGGCAAAAATGTCCGAAAAAAGCCCTGCCCCCGATGAAGGAGAAGGAAGGGAGAAAGAGTATACTTGCATGGGGTGTGGGCTGCCCCCAACTTGGAGTTGGAATGAAATAGTGGTCTCACGTACCATCTGCCTACCAGTACTTTCCCCAGTAGCCTTAACGGCCAACCCACTCCTGCAACACAATGCAACAGTACTGAATTCGAAACCTAGAGAAACATTGCAACAGTATGAACAAATCAACCCAAACGACCTAAAATTTCATATACATTAACCATGTCTCTGTTCCCTTTCTATTACATGTTTATCCCATTCTTCCAGTGTCTCACAACACTGTTTATGAGGTAGGTTTGGTTGTGAGAGATCAACTGATTCAAAGTCACTCAGCAAGCCTCAGAACCAAACAGAGATCGTCAGTTTCCTTCCTCCACCACTCTAATCACACACTGCAGCGGTTTCATGTTATTCACTTAGCGAACATCGTCAACTGTTGTTGATATAGACCTTGCCTGCACAAAGCCATTTATTGGATAGTTTTGCAAGTGCATTTTACATATTCTCAGATAGATTATCTGCACATTGCTGTGTTTCAGGGATAAATTCTGACACACAGCTGTGGTCAGTCACTAGAGACACCAAGAGGAGGCAGGGAAGGAGCTGTGGCTCAGTGATAGAACATCTGTTTTGCATGCAAAAGGTCCCTGAACCCCACCTTGAGAAACTTCAGTCAACGTTAGGATTCTTTTCGGTTCCTAAACACCCCAGATGTTTCTTAGTCAAGGAACCACCTACTATACCTTTTGCTATTGGTACAATTCAAGGGGCAATTTAGTGATTTGTAAACTCTCCCTCTAGGACAAGTGCCAATGCTTTATTGATCCTGTTGATATTTTTTTTCATTTCATTTCTCCTGAAATAGATCTTTTGCTTGCATGGAACCCTCATATTTGATACGGGACCCTTGATATTTCCCTTAAATTTAGCCTTAGGAAAAATTTGGTAATAAATGAAGTCAATGCTCTTCTTCAAATGTTCCATATCTACTAAATCAGATCGAACTTGAGATGGTTTCAAATGTCTTATTCCTGTTATTCTAACCCTCTGCATCCTGCTTTGAATAAATTTCAAAATCCATATAATACCTTTTATGGGGGCCAACCAAAATGATACAAAACAATTCTGCAAGCTTTTGAGCTTATCAGAACTCTACATCAGGCCAGATGTTACAAAAAAAATTTAAGTGAAGGAGGAAATAAGCAGATTTTCCAAGTTCCAAACTTAAGACTCTAGACTGTGGAGAGGATATAATGGGGAATAACACTGGCAGTAAAAAAAAACCCAGAAATTACATGGGTAGCTCTAGGAATCACCAAAAATTCTATGGTAAAATCGTAGAATTTCCAGCTATTCCTGGAGGTACCCTAAGTCACCTTTGGTTTTTTACCAGAAGTTAAGAGACAATGCACATGATGCTGCATTTAAAAAAAAAATTCTCCTGCCACCACTCTTTGTGACGTTCAAAAATTGTAGTTCTCTGTATTAGTGCTGTCAAATTCTCAGTACTGAGGATTTTTCTCCCACTCTGTGCAGGCTTCTAAATATTCTAGAACATGATTCTTTACAAGAAAGTGTGTATGCACATGCAGGGGGAAATAAGCACAGCTGAGTTGTAGCAATGCATGTTGTGTGTACATATTAAAATCACATATCAGGGTTGATTGGGAGGGAATGCCCTTGCTGCTAGGCAGCATCCACCAAACCCTTTATGAGGAAAATTAAAGGATAAAGATTAGGCAAGTCATCTCTCATGTGCAAGTAAGGATAAATATATTGAAGTATTTGTTAGTTTACATAGCACAGTTGCACAGTCAGAAAAGCATGGAATCACACGTAGTGAAACCCTCTTCAAGCCAGTATATTACAGCAGATAAAACTTACTTCATTGAAGACGATTCAGATATATTTGTATTTTTGTAGTAGCAGAAGAAAACATAGAAACCTAATCTAAATAACAGTGTTCCCTATTACAAATGGCCAGCAAATACAGCTGCATGTGAGTGGAATTATGAGATTATGGGTGTGCCTCTGACATGCTTGCTCAGGAGAGCTCTGCAGAACTCTCTTGCTTCTTGTAAGACCACAAGAAGAGAGAGAGCAAAGGCACAGAAAGAGAAGGAGGGGGTCAGAGAGAAGCTTCTAGCTCAGACAGAGAGGCATGACATATGAACACAGTCTGGCTCTAGTGCAAAAGGAAATATGGTACTCTTTTATTTAATTTTATTTATTTATTTATTGACGTTATAGTCCGCTCTCCCTGCCTGTGGGCTCAGAGCGAATAACATCATATATTACGTAATCACAATTAAATCACAATAAAAACACCTTAAAAGTATCCAGGAATGTGGAGTTGCCTCTAGTCCAACAAAGTTAACCCCCCCCCCAAACCCAAAAAGTTGTCTGGATTTGAATCCAGGGTGACATTGTCTAGATTAGGGTATCCATTGGATTACCTAGTACATTCTGCCCTAAAAATAACATCTGATGTAGATCAGTCATTTAAATAAATTAGTTAAACCCACATATTGGTATCTGTGTCTTCATCTGGGGATTTCCTAGAGACCAACAAGGAAACCAGTCCAGAACCACTGAGAAAAACCACACACATACACATACAAAGTAACCCAGAAGGACACCTTATTTATGCAGGTTGCTCCTCAGACTTCCTTCCACTTCGAAGTTTTATTTATGCCCCATTCCCCGTGCCACTTTTACCCAATGTTTCTCGACAACGCATTAACTTCCCTCGCGGTACAATAATCGACTTCAATCTGCTATTATCACGGAAATAGAAGAGGTAAAGTGCTGGTAATAGGATCCAAATCAAATCACTTTCACTTCAGCCGGCTTTTGCTGTGAAGGCAAAGATTCCCCAAGGAGATTCAATACAGAGAAACACCTGCAGACACAGGCTGAGGCCTGCAGATTATATAGAACACGACAGGCCTAGCTTCACAGTAGCATTTCCTTAGTCACAAGATAGTCGCATCAGCGGTAATAACTAGAGGCAGGACTTGATAAAACTGGGCCTCGTTGCTAGCGCCGGGGTCTGAGTTTTAGTTGATTTGACCCTTCCTGAAGCAACAGAGCAGTTTACTGAAGAAACAGCTATATTTAAATTTTCTTTCCTGGAGCGTCTGCTGTGGTCTTAGATCTTGTGGGGGGGAAGGAGAGATTGTTGCTGTTTTTCAGGGTATTTTCCTTCTTATGAAGCCCTGTTAGTGTTTAAGAGCAGGCCAGCCTGAAGTTTATAAAAGGGGGAGGGGAAGTTCTATAACATTCTGCCCCGGCGGCTAGGAAAGGACAAAGTAAATTGAATTTAATAAGGATCAGGCTTAAGGGGAAAGCGGCCGAGAACCTTTTCCATGTGACCTAAAAGATATTGCAGAGCGAGCAAGGGTTGGGAGAAGTGTCGAAAGCACTATGTGCAACTTGACCCATGGGAAGTTAAGATGTACTTAGTGTTGCCAACCTCCAGGTGGGGCCTGGAGATCTCCCAGAACACCACCTGATATCCAGAAAACCATAATCTTGGAGAAAATGACTGCTTTGGAAGGTGATCTCTGTGGTATTATACCCCACTGAGGTCCCTCCTTTTCCCATACCCTGCCCTCCCCAGGCTCCACTTCCAAATCTCCAGGAATTTCCAAACTTAGAGTTGACAGCCCTATTTGTACTTTGAGGACCTCATTCACGATGGTTGTTTGCTTAGCAGTTAAGGCTGCCAGTAGGGAAGCAGTTTCCCAATGGGGACAGGGGATCTCTGGATTGTAGTTTCCATTGCCCACTGCTGTATCAATGGCTGGCCGAAGAAAAATAAATTTAAAAATCACCGTCAGGAAACAATACCACATCATTTTCAGGGAAAACTCAAAAATGACATCATACCGCTCTAGGAATCACTGGAAGTTCTGTGGTTTTACAATAGAATGTCTGAAGATTTCTAAAGTGGTGTGATGTCACTTCAGGTTTTTACCCAGAAGTGACATAACCTCTTCACACTTATAGTGCTCCTCTCTCCCTACCCCCTGTCTCTCATCCATTGTCAATCTCCTGATGGAGCCTGGAATTCTCTGGGAACTGATTTGCAGTCCAGACTACACTGATCAGCTCCCCTGGAGGAAATGTCAGCTTTGGAGGGTGGACTTTATGGAATTACATCCTTGTACAGCTTCCTCCCCTCCCCAAACTCTGTCCTCTCCAAACTCTGTCTTCAACTCTCCAAAAAGTTCCCAACCGGAGTTTGCAATCCTGTTAGAAATAGAATGTTCCAACAACTGACCAACAGGGGGGGGAAAGTCACGCATGCTATGCACTGAGCCATTGAATTAAATAATTAAGCTTCAGTAAGGACAAAAGTTGCTACTTGTCACTAGACATGGGCATGAACAGCATTACGAATGGGGAAAAGCCCACAAACAGCCCGTCTGTTCACGAACAAGCCGTTTGTGTGGCCCCATTTTAAATGAACAAGTAGTCATTGCAAGCCTCGTTTGTTGCCTTCGTCAGCCGTCCGTCAAGCCAGATAGTCTGGCACCTGCAATCAATTCCCTTGACAACCGGCGGCAGGGACTGAACTTTGTCTGAACTCCTTTTGGCTTTCCTTCTGGCTTTCACCCTTCAAAGTATTTCCAGCAGAGAGTCCCATTTTTGCCACTGTGAAGAGAAAATGACAGCCAACGGGGAGACCTGTGGATTATGCCTTTTCCTGGATGCAATCTCTCTGAAACTTGGGGGGTCTTCAGAGGACAGTGAGGACTATGTCCCCTGCAAATTTGGTGGGTATTGTACATTGGGAAGGTAAGTTGGTAACCCCTCAAACTAGCTGCCAGCAGACACTGCTGTTTTTGCCAGGACAAGGCCCTTTAAACTATCAGCTGGCAGGCGGCAGGGAGGAATCTCCATGAAAGATGTGCGACAGTTGCCGAGTCCAGTGTTGCCAAAGAAGGAAGAAGTCTGGCCCATCACAAGAGCCTTGAGGGTGAATCCAAGGAAAAGGATGAGGTTCACCCAAATGCAAGCAGCACGGGCCAAGCGTTCTGAACGGCAGCCATATCTGGGGTCCTCATGTTGCAGCTGTAGGGGAGACCATGAGCATAGATCTTACAGATTCCATGACACTGAATGCTGAGCATGCAGAAAAAGGGGGCACATCTCATGGGCCTGCAAAGCTGTCAAGAAGGGAGGCTCTCCATAGCAGTCTCCTTGCTTCGCTCTACACCGATGATGGCTGGCAGAAAAAGGGTCTTCCCAACTGGAATAATGCCACTCCTTGACAGGGTATTCTGGCAGAACCATCATCCTGAACACCAAAATGGGTACCAAAGAGAAGATCCACATAACAATGCTCATTGAAGGATCACCATGCGAGACGGAGGTTGACACCGGGTCAGCACTCTCTATCATCTCTATGGACACCTTCAACCGTGTGTGCCCCAGGGGGAAGAACTGACAGCTCGAGCCCTGTGATCTCATCCTGAAGAACTTCCAGGGTTGTTGGGTTCCAGTGGTGGGAGCTGGCCGAGTTGCTGTCAGCTATGAAGACTTTCATGGGCCCCCTCTCCCTAGTTGTAGTTAAGGGGCACCTCTCTAGCTTGTTGGGACTTGATTGGATTGAGGTGTTGGGCATCCAAGTCACTGGAGTCCAACAATTCAACCAATCTGACATTGATGCAGTTTGCACGGAGTTTTCCGCCGTGTTTGATGGCTCATTAGGATGCTACACAGGGCCGCCCGTTTCCTTCAACCTCAATCCAGCCGTGCTGCCAACTCATCTCAAGGTGTGTCAAGTCCCCTTTGCACTCAAAACACACATTGATGAGGAGTTAGAGTGCCTGATCACCCAGGGAGTCCTCAAACCCATATCACACACCCAATGGGAAACGCCTATCATCACGTCCATCAATGCCAATGGAGCTATTCGAATTTGTGCAGACTACAAGAGCACAATTAGCAAGGGCCTACAGCAGCACGTGTATCCAGTACGAGTCATCAGCCACCTCCTGGCATCTCTAGCAGAAGGGAAGATTTTCACCAAAATAGATCTGGCACAAGCCTATCAGCAGCTTCCTGTGGACAATGCCACCGTTGAAGCACAGACCATTGTAACACACCGCAGGACCTTCAAGGTCAAGAGGCTGCAGTTTGGGGTCAGTGTGGCCCCTGGCATTTTCCAGGGACTCATGGAAAGCCTGCTGATGGGGATTCCAGGAATCATCCCCTACTTCAATGATATCCTAATTGCGGGGGCATCCCCCACCGAACTTGCTGGCTGCCTTCGTGAAGTTCTCAGCCGTCTCAAGGATGCCAGGCTTAAAATTAAAAAGAGAAGTGCCAGTTTGGCGTCCTCTGGGTGGAGTTCCTAGGTCTCCTCGTTGACACCGATGGCATCCACCTGACAGACAGCAAGGTGCGAGCTATCACTGATGCACCGCCACCTCACCCAAAGAAAGAGCCACAAGCATTCCTGGGGCTCCTGAACTTTTACCATATGTTCCTGCCACACAAGGCATCGCTAGCAGAGCACCTGCATTGCTTGCTAGAAAAGAACACTCCATGGACCTGGGTCTAGAAGCATGCCATTGCATTCGTGGCTGTCAAAGATCTCCTGTCCTCCAACTCTGTGTTAATGCACTTCGATGAATGAAAGCCGTTCATCTTCACTAGTGATGCTTCGCAGTACAGAATTGGCATTGTTCTGAGTCACCGGATGTCAGACAGGCGGGAGGCCCCCATCGTGTATTTTTCCAGGACTTTATCTAGAGCTGAACGCAACTACATGCAAATTGACAAGGATGCCCTTGCCTTGGTCGCGGGAGTGAAAAAATTCCATGACTACGTCATGAAAAATTCCATGACTACGTCACGAGTGAAAAATTCCATGACTACGTCACGAGTGAAAAAATTCCATGACTACAGGCACCCATTTGAAATCACAACCAACCACAAGCCTCTGTTAGGACTCTTTGCATCAGACTGGCAAACACCACAAGTCATGTCCCCTCATATGCTGTGCTGGCCGGTGTTCCTGTCGGCCTATGACTACCAGCTATTCTACAGGCTGGCAAAGCCATTGGGCATGCCAACACCCTCAACTGTCTACCACTGCCGGGCCCTGCTGCCAACCCCTCTCCTGCTCCCGGGGTCATGCAATTAGAGAAATTGCCTCAGCTGCCCCTCCTTGCATCAGACATTGCTGCACACTCCACCAAGGACCCCACCATCTCCCAGGTCCTCAACTGGGTGTGGAGGGGGTGACCTGCCAGCAGGGCTGTTTGCTGTTAACTGCAAAAACAGCTGCCTCTAAGAGCCTGGAATCCCTCGTTGCAAATGGGTCTGAAACTCATGATAATGGGGAAAAATGGATTAGATCCGAACCAGCAACATCCCACCCAGAAAAAAATAATAACAGTACATCGTTCATTTGGAAACCCCAGATTCGAAACTGAAATAGAAATTTTCTCAGTGCACACCCCTATTGGTTAGCTGATATAGCTATGATGTAGCTTTCTTTGGTAGCTGGTTCCATGAACTAAATTGGTTATATTCAGCAGACTGAGTAGTTTTTTTCCACCTCATCAAAGAACTTGGTGTGTGTGTGTGTGTGGATGTTTGGGATGGCACGGCATTAGCTGACCTACACACGCAGGGAAACCCATATTGTGCTGAAGACTCTTGGCTTCCATAAAAATCCCTTGTGTACTTTGTCTGAGGAACTCCAAAGATGTTATGAATTCCAAATTCAGTGAAATCTCATGAAAACTTCTGGATGTCCAAAGTCCCTTGAGAACATTAACCATCCTTAAACTTCATTTTCTTCTCCTGAAATCATTCTGGTATTTCTAGCATTGCCAGGTCACAGTACCTTCCCAGCAGGAGTAGGAAGACCCAGTATTCATCATCTCAAAGATCTTTAAGAATCAGCCCGTTTGCAGCCCAAATCAGCCCCAAGCAAAGCACAGAAGCATTCCTGTGGCTAGATCAATGACGTCACTACTGGAAGTGACATCTTAGCACCCCACTGGAAGCGGGCCTGCTGGGGGCTCACCTGGGAGGTACCGTGCCTTTTCCACCCCACTGGCCAGGTGAGTGGTGGACAGCAGAGGCTGGGAGTGGGGGATCCCCCGTCTCTACCAGAGGATTGGCAGTCCTAGGTATTTCATCTGAGGAGAAATCCCCCAATTTGTCAGGTTTTGCTTGAAGCAAAACCCAACAATAAGAGAGAGATTGGCCAAAATTCCACTACTTTCAACAACAAACTTCTGTCTTCCTGTGAATTTCTGGAGTTTTGCCTGAACTCCTTTTCACTTCCTTACATTTAGATCTTATGTTTCTTCCCTCGTGGAACTTAAGGAGGCCTGCACCGGGTTCCCATGCAATCTCCCTTCAAGATCTTGGTGTGATTAGCATCTGCAAGATGTTTGCATCATATGCCTCGAGGCCATGCCCTGAGCCCCTCGTTTCGAAGAAAACTGGAAGAGGGAAGAAGTGATGATTTCTCCAAATGAGTATGCTGAGGGATTTGGCGCCTACGGTACTGACAAATAAACAACTACCAAACAACAATTCCTCGGTTTAATGAAAGGCTTCAGGGGAGATTTCACAAAGCCTGAAAGAGCTGCAAGGCACTACGAGTCTAAGAAAATGCATCAATAGGTTCCCAACTTCAATTTTTTGCTTATGGATGAAAAGTCTCCTCCTTCCTAATCCTAACAGAAAGATTGCTCAAAAAAACAAGAACGTCCTCCCAAAATAAGATTATTAATGAACAAATGAGTTGGATTGCCCCTCTGGTTCTAGAATTAGTTGCCACCAGTTATCAAAGCCAAAGAGGCGACCAAAACATACCTTAACAGAATTTAAAGAGTTGTTTTTCAAGTCAGCTTTTTTTCCCTTATGAACCCAAAACCAAGGGTTTGGCTCCATCCAGCTTATTCACTGAATCCTACCCAGTTGTCCTCCTTACTACAGCTCTCTGTCTCACATAGCTTTTGTCCATGCTGGTCATATGATTCCCAGTAAATCTGGGTCATCAGGGGGGACTTCCTCACCTGTTTTTCATCAGTGGAAAAGATGCCTGGATCCAATGCAGTGGTTGTTATTCAGGTCCAGTGTTTTAAAAAGATAGAAGCAATGGGTGGAACTGTAGCTCTGGCTAGATCAAGGTTGCTGTCCAGCAACAGTTTTTCCCCAGTGATATTTAGAGTGGTGGTGGTGGAGAGTGTCCTCAGGTCATAGCTGACTTATGGCAACCTCTGGTGGGGTTTTCAGGGCAAGATACTAACAGAGGTGGTTTTCCATTACCTGCCTCTGCAACCCTGGTCTTCCTTGGAGGTGTCCCATCCAATTACTAATCAAGGCCAACCCTGCTTAGCTTTGGAGATCTGACAAGATCAGGCTCATCTAGGCCATCCAGGTCAGGGTGATATTTAGAGTATGTAACAATTATTAATATGTGCTTGTTTGATTTATTTCAATGGTATTTAGGGAAGATTAGTTATTTATTGTCCAGACCTGGGTGGTCTAGGGGGTGCCCAATCTCATCTGATCTCAGAAGCTGAGCAGGGTTGGCTCTGGTCAGTATTTGGGTGGGAGACCTCCAACGTAGACCAGGCTTGCCGAGGCAGGCAATGACCAACCACCTCTGAACATCTCTTGCTTTGAAAACCCTATGCAGTTGCCATAAGTCATCTGCAACTTGACAGCACAAAAATGTTATTCATTATAACCCCTGTATTTGCAGGTAGGGGGTTAGGTCTACCTTGAGTTTCTTTTAGGGTGATCATCAACCTGCAGTTTTCTACTGTTGGGTGAACGTCACTTGCTCTATCGCAAAGCTTTGTTGCATCTAGTGGTTACATTCCATGTTCTTCCAATGATCTACTGTGAATTTCTGTGAATTTTGTACAGATGTGTATATTTCAGTACATGTGCTATGTGTTATACATGTATCTGCCAACCACAAAAGGACAGTAATGGAAAGGAAATTATGAAATGTTGGGAGGTTCCAAGCCAAACATCTTTCTGTGGTGGAGGCATCTGTTTTCCAGTGGATGCTCCTTGAAATGGCTGCCTTAAGGGGCAGACAACTGCAAAATATTGGGAGGTTCCAAGGCAATCATTTATTTTATTTTTATTTATTTTCAATTTATATTCCGCCCTCCCCACATTTCCAGCAGGCTCAGGACGGATTACAGGCACTCTGTGATGCAGACAGGTATGCTGGGACTTTCCATTTTCCTGCTAGGGTTGCCAGCTCTGGCTTTAGAAATTCCTGGAGAGTTGGGGTGGGTGGGGCTTGGGGATGGTGAAGTGTGGGGAGAGGACAGACCTCAGTAGGTTATAATGCCATAGAGTCCACCCTTCGAAGTAACCCTTTTCTCCAGGAGAATTGATTCTGTAGTCTGAAGATGTAATTCTAGATCTTCAGGCCCCACCTGGAGGTTGGCAAGCCTACTTCCTGCTCACATTATCCACCACAACTCTAGCAGTCAACAGGAGAAAAAAGAAATAAAAAATTGGTATTGGCGCAACAACATAATGTTACTTCCAGGAAGTGAATCCACTGAGCGCCCCCCCCCTCAAAATATCCAAGAGACATCAACAAAACAGTGTAAAAATAATATGCAGTTCCATTCCATAGCACAGGCAACTCAGACTGGAATGGCATATTGCAATGGGAATCAACATTGTGAAGAAATTTGGAAGCATCTTTCCACATGAGCTACTGTGTTCTAGAGATTAGCATGTTCGACTAGGATCTGGAAGAGTCGGGTTCCAATCCCCACTCTGCCACTGAAGGTTGCTGGGTGACGTTGGGCCAATGATAAACTCATAGCAAAACCTACCTCACAGGGTTATTGTGAGAGGAAAATGGATAGAAAAGGAACAAGGTAAGGTACTTTGGGTCCCCATTGGAGAAAAGGTGGGGTATAAATGAAGTACATCAATATTATTTCTTTACTATGCATATCAAAAGTTGCACATGGGGAAAAATGGCAAATATGACCTTTTTTGACCTTCTGGTAGCAGCATTGTTCTACTGCCACAGGAGAATATTTGGATAAAGCTGGCTGGGGGATCATCTCACTGAGAGCTAAACTACAAGAGACGAATTACACGAGGTCGCTCACGTGAAGGGAGTTGCAATATTAGCTGGGAAGCTGAGTTTTAAAAGACAGATTGGAAGTCTCTGTCAATTTCCCCTCTTTATAGAGCCAGCAAAGATCACTGCTCAGAGGGTTTATTTCCTCTTTGCCTCCTAGAAGGGGAGGTGAAACTGACAGAGCCTTCCAGAGACGAAGAGGAAATGAACAAACCCTCTGAGGAGCAATCTTTGCTGGTTCTGTAGAGAGGGGAAATTGACAGAGACTTCCAATCTGTCTTTTAAAACTCAGCTTTCCAGCTAACATTGCGACTCCCTTCACGTGAGTGTCCTCGTGTAATTCGTCTCTTGTAGTTTAGCTCTGAGAGATAAGAGCTTGAGACTTGGGCCAGCTAAGTATATTCCACATTCCCAGCAGTAGAAAATATTAGCCTGTTTACCGATCTTCCACCAACCCTTGACATTAACAGCTCATGCGCTTGCTGGGTGCTAAGCTGGGGCCCCCGACAGTGCCAACAGTGCCTTGTGATATTTTTGCTTATATCTCTCCCCATTCCTTCAATTGCTTCTCAGCAATAGAATCATATTTCTCTCCAGCAAACTGCTTCACAAGCTACCACTGGGGGAGCCATAACCCAGCAGGTGCTACCCAGTAGTACAAGCTAGGCATATATGGAGAGGTCAATTTTTTTGCGTTTATTTTGGTACATATTTGTTGTGAGCTTTGTTTTTCTTGCCTATGTTTTTACTAGTTTGTTCTGTCTTGGAAGATACTGGCTATTTTTTATTTGCTGATGGGCAAAAGCCATTGAAATATTAACATAGGCAAAGGCCACCACAATATTAACATGAAAAGTACCGTAATTGTTCCCTCCTGCTTGTTTGTTGTAGCATTTTTATGGCATTTTCCGGTCATTAATCCAGAAAAACTGGTATCTATTTCAACATTCGTTTTACAACAAAATGGCATTATTTCAGTCGGGGAAACATCTACAGAAGTGTCATCCCAAGGGCCAAGAAACCATAACTCCACTTTTCATAGTAGTCAACTTTCAGTAACATTTTGTTATTTAGATATTTATACCCCACTTTTCCGATGAGGACTCAAAGTGGCTTACACCATCATTCTCCCCTCCTCCGTTTAATCCGCACAACAACCCTGTGAGGTAGATTAGGTAGGTGAGAGTGTGTGACTGGCCCAAGGTCACCTGGCACATTTCTGTGGCAGCGCAGGGATTTGAACGTAGTTGTCCCAAATTGTAGTTCAGCTCTCCAACCACTGCATCACACTGTCTGTCATGTATGGATGATGCCCCTCTGGTTTATACCTGCAGATCCACAGTATGTGACCCAACAAGCTTCTAGGTCATAGGGGCAATTTGAACCTGAGCCTCCCATATCCTAGTCCAATATTCTAACCATTGCACCACATTGTCTTTCACCACCCTGGAGATGCTGCTAGAGCGCTGTTGATGGTATCATTGTGGGAGATGGAATACACACTACCAGTTGTGTTTAGAGTGTTATACAGAAAGCAGGGAGAGAGAGAATGGATACTGAGCTGGCAAGCAGATTCACAAGGGGATTTGAGTGGAATTACTTATATTTAGGAGAGGGAGCAAAAGAAATCATTCCCCCATTCAAGAATTTCTCTACAGTTTTTTGGAAGATAAGCAGAGCTTATCTTTGGAGAGCATCGAAAAGCGTTTGGAGAGTGCAGGCGAAGGGCTGGGACTCAGTAGAAGAGCCTCTGCTTTGCATTTAGGTGGTCCCTGGTTCGATCCTCGGCATCTCAGTTTTAAAGGACTGGGTAGAAGGTGATGAGAAAGACCTCTGCCTGTGACCCTGGAGAGCTACTGCCAGTCTGAGAAGATAATAATGACCTTGGTGGACCATGTGATTCAGGATAAGCCAGCTTCATGGACGTTCAAAACAGAATCAACACCCAATTTTATTTTGTGTGTCCTGATTATGGGTAGTGAAAGGGTTTTGTTTGTAGTGCCATCCTATGCACCGTTATATCCTTTATAGTCTAATCAAAGGGCCAAACTACACATTATGTTTTTTGACTAATCAGACCCGGATTTCTTGCACCCAACTCGCGTGCGTGTTCAGCTTCATAGATGAGCAAATTGATCCCCCCTGTCTTGGGAAAATAGATGAGGAAATTGCTCCTCCCACCCCACCATCCTGAGCCCAATCAACTGCCTTTCCCTGAAGCTATTACGTGACACAACCTATCAAAAAAGGTAACGCAAAACTTTCTAAGCCCTAAAGTTAATGGGCTTAGAAAGGTGTGCCTCTATTTAGGATTGCAGCACTGCAAGGTTGGTTATTGTAAGATTGATTCAAATTTGATGGGGATATGAGCGAGTGTAGAGACTGAATTATTTTGTAGCTGGTCATTCAGCTACACTGGGTGGCCAGCTTACTCTTCTTATATGCCCAGGGTAATGCCAATTCCCACTTTGTGGTCAGGAAGCAGTTTTCCCCAGGTCGGTTTGACTAGGGATCCTGACAGTGTTTTGCCATGTTCTGGGCATGGAAAAAGAACCTGCCTTTACAATACTATAAGAGAATTACATTGTAAGATTGTGAGTTTCACGTAATTAACTATATAGCCTCTGGTGGAAGTTTTCCTTTTTGTTCGATGTTCTGGGCATGGAGCAGAGGTCACTGGAGGTGTGTGTGGGGGGGGAGGTAGTTGTGAATTTCCTGCATTGTGCAGGGGGTTGGACTAGATGATCCTTGAGGTCCCTTCCAGCCCTATGATTCTATGATTCTGTCATCCTTCTAACCTACAACTGCAGAAATGAACTGATCTTCCCTGCCTCATCACACTCAGAACTTTAGAGGCTAAAGCCTGTAGGATTTGAAGCGATGATCTCTGACATTGCTTTTGAAAGAAACATAACCCACTTTCTCCTAAGTGTCCAGGTAGAGCAGCTCCTCGGGTGACTGTTTATCAGTTCCATTAATGGAGAGACTCAGGACTGAGTTTAAGGCGAATCTAAACATCCCTCGCGATGGGGAAAAGTAGGACCTGCCTCTCCCACCCCAGGAAAGAAATAATTACCATTTTTTTTCATACATCGCAAAATGGAGGTGGGTGAGCACAGGAATTATTTTCAGATGTGTTGCAACTCATATGATGCCTCAAAAAGAAACCTGTGCTTAATTGAAGATGGAAAAATGGAGAAGTTTAGTGTCAGCAGGAGGGGTTGACAGATACAGTTGACTTTGTCGGGAGACTCCAGTTTATTTGGGGGTCCCTTTTCCAGGACAAAACAGACTCTGTGACCCACATCACATTACCCCAAGCCTGGAATTTTTAAAGCCTTCGTAAAATTAAACCAGCGACAGAGAGATTTTGACTAATTAGGTTTCTCAGATAATAAGAGCTATTTAATAAGGTACATATCACTTACAATATTGCTAATGAAACGTGAAAGCGATTCAGGACTCGGGGAAGATAATGGCTAACTTGTTTTAATTGTGAACATTTTTTCCTTGCTTGCAGTGACACAGTCATTATTTTGCAGTCTCCACTTATCGTGAAATCCGAGAGGATTAATGGTTTCACTTATACCAGCGAAAATGTTTAAGCTGTCCCGATTATCTGTGCACTTGGAAAGAATAATGGTTATTTGTCATTCCATTTAGCGGCAGGATAAATTGTTCCAAGGAGTAGGGGCACTTTAACCCAAGGAGGTCCAGGAAGAGAGCTTCACAATTAAAAAAAAAGAGAGGCAGAAAGCAAAGATTTATGGTTTGATAGAGATGCATGTGTTCATATACAGTTACCTATGAATCACCCAAATCCACCTCTAGATGAGCTTAAAATATAGTATTTGCATATGACCGGCTGCGCTAGAAATTAGATGGACATGCACGTCTTGCTTTGTGTTTTATTGAAAGTATGCACACATTTATTTTAGCTCATGTATACTCCACCTTTCTCCTTGATGGGAACCCAAAGCATCATATATTGTTTCCCTCTCCACCAATTGATCTTCAACCAAGGAAGTCCAGGGTTACTACACAGAGGCAGGCAATAGCAAACCCCTTCTGAACATCTCTTGTCTTGAAAACACTACGGGGCCACATGAGTTGGTCGTGACTTGATGGTATCTTATACACACAAACATGCCTGAGTCAGTAGGCTTTGAGTGGAGTAACAGCATAGATTTGCATTGCCAGCCATATACCAATAGGTCATGTAAACATATGCATTAAAGAGAATTGCTCATTTGATCATTTAGTTTCCAGTAAATTTGCATTTAGAGGGAAGGAAGGTGGCAAGGTGTAGCCCGATATCATCATATCTCGGAAGTTAAGCAGGGTGAGTACTTGGATGGGCGGCCACCAAGGAAATCTCTGCAGAGGAAGGCAATGGGAAACCACCTCTGCTTCTCACTTGGCTTGACAGCCCCTTGCTAGGGTTGCCGTAAGTCGATTTCAACCTGATAGCACACTCACACAAATTTGCATTTATTTCTTTATACCATGCTTTTCTCCCCAGTTGGAACTCAAAGCAGCTTAGAACATCGTTCTTGCCTCCTCCACGTTCTCACATCAACAACCCTATGAGGTAGGTCAGGCTGAGAGGACGTGAGTGGCTCAAGGTCGCCGCATGGTAGAAGCAGGGATTTGAACCTGGGACTCCTAGAGCTCTATTCTATCCACTATGCCCTCCTGGCTCCTTTTTTGAGCAATAAATGCAAGGGGGGGGGTGGAGTGGGAGTTTCAAAAATCCTACCCTGCTGTAGTTTTGAGGCAAAAAAAGTACAGTCTAAAACAGCAGCAACGTTTTCAAAACATTAAAAAAAATACTCTCTGGGTGTTAATAACACCAAAGAAATATTAATCAGGAGTACATTTAAGGTCAGCCTCAGAGAGGGCCATGAGCTCAAGGTTATAGTGAACATTACAACCTCTTCCTCCCACCCACCCCTGTTAATTCATTTATATTGATTGGAAATTACTTGGTGTTCAGCAAGGCTAGGTCACACATATAGGGACATCAGCTGGCTCTCTCATCTCCAGCTGCCTCCGCAGAGAAGCATTATGGGTCTGAGGCTACTTAGAAGTTCTCCCTGTAGTGCTGAGCTGTGACAGCTCATCCACACACACAAGTGCACACGCACACACAAACAAACAAACAAAGGGCATCCCATTCTATTTCCCCATTCCATTCCGAAGGGCATCCCATTCCTTTTAGAGAAAGCGCTTGATTTCTCCTGCTTGGTTCTCACATCCCTTTTGCTCCTCAGGTGAAAGTAAACATCTTGCTGCATAAGGTGTGGAAAGATTCCCTTGAGTTTGCCAGGAAGTGAGGATATACCAATGTACCACCTGTGCTGTGCCTCTGTGATTAAGGATGCTCGAACAGTTACCCATTTGGTCCATATCCTGTTTGCCAGTTGCAAACATTGAGCCATTTTTCAACTAACTGTTTGTCCGTTCATTGGCCTCTTTGTGGAAGGTTGCTTCAATTTTTCCTTCCATAGCAACCAGCTTTTCATGCAGGCACATTCCTGCACAGCCCAGTGGAGTTCCATTTACCCCACCCACGTGCACACACACCTTGCTATACTGAAAAGACAGTTGTTGAAACAGACAGCTAAATGAATCACAGATCATATAAATCAGTTATAGATAAATGCAATTTCAAAAAAAATCCCACCATTTCATCCAATTAGTTCTTAGTGATTAATGGATTGATCAGCCACGCTTTTGCACAATCTCAGCTTTGCACATGCAGTTTTGCAAAAAGCACCCCTTGATGGCTTGAAAAGGGGTGGAGGAAAAAAAAACATTAAGGATAGGTTAAGCAACAATTATTAGCCACAATCTCTAAATAGAACCTTCAGCTTCCAAGGAAGTCTACCTTTGAGTACCAGTTTCTGGGGAGTAACAAAAGAAGTGGGCTGCAACACTCATGCCCTGCTTGTGGGCCATAACAGGAAACAAGATGGTGCCTGGATTAGATGGATACGTGGGTCAATTCAGGAGGGTGTCCTTATCTATTTACATTCACACACCCACGCTCAATCAAAGCCGGTTTAGCAATGCTTGTTTCTTAATGAACTGGTCATACCTGCCAAATGTCAGCAAATGGGGGAGGGGGGGGTCCATTTTCCTCCAAAAGTTCCTGTTCTGCTGTTCTATATTGTTGCACTTGTGCGTTTAGGTTTATTATTTATTTATCTTCTTTCCACCAGCAGAATTAATTAATAACATAAGGGCTTTCTCCCCTTGGGATTCCATTGGTAAGTGCCGTTAACAAAAAAAAAAAAGCTGTTGCCCTGCAAGACAAGCTCAGCGCCTGCCTACTACTGCAAGGTGCTAACCGAAATGAAACACACAAACATTTCGGTGGGAAGGACTTGCTACAATTTAGTTTCCCGGAGTTGGTTCAACGTTCCGGAAGCTGCTTTAACAAAACGAAACAGCAGTTTCTGAGTGTATTTCCGGCTCATTTGTTAGTACTGATGATCTCAATAGACAAAGACTCAGTAAAAAGATCCCTTTCATTGTAGTTTTCTGGAGAATGAACCTGGGACCTTCTGCAGGCAAAGCAGGTGCTCTGCACTCACCCTGGGGCCCTCCTTCCAAACTGCTGCATTTGTGTTGTCGAATGCCACCGACTGAGCATAAGAATGGATTAATTTTACATTGGATTACACGATCCATTTAAATAAACTTTATCCCCCACCCCACCCTTTTAAAGCTATTTTCAGGCAGCATTCATGTGAACCTTGGCCAATACTGCACGGCTTTCAGGTGACATAACTCTTTAGCCGGTATTCTCAAGCAGAGGGGGAAAAATGTGAAATGAGATGATGGAATGACATCGGCTAGTGAGACTCACTCCCAAACTCACTCGTTCCATAGATCCCCATTATTTTCCTCATTTCAGCCTCATTTTGGCCTTACTATACAAATCTTCCCTTGCTTCCACCCTCTCCTTTGCAACAATGGCTTCCTCGAAATAAGAAAAAGGGCAAAAGGGATAATGTAAGGAAGATGAGAATAATGGATGCAAAGGGAAGCCGCTGATCATGTGATATGCAAGAAACAGGCCTTTGCCACCTCCATTATCCTACTGAGAAAGAAAATCTCTAAACCGGTGCCTTTATATTCTCAAAGACTTTCATACAGTAACTGGCTGCATGTGATAGTTCCATTTATGAGATACTATATATGCCTTACTCTATATTTTTTTAACTAGCTACGGCACTCTTCATTTCTGTCCTTAATCTTCTTGGACAGCGTGGCCTGGTATTATTCCTATACACGAAACAACCATCAGGAGATACCATCTTCCATTGTACATAGAAAACACAATCATGTTTTGTAAATACCTCCTGCGTTTCTCACCACTTCTCCCAAGTGCTGGAATTTGCAGGGCTGGTTTAAGTCTTGAATACCAGTCATCGCTTAGGGAGGTGTACACTGTCCTGTCCTCCTTTAAAAAACTTCACTAGCCTCATCAAAATATTTGGGGCTACCTTTAAAATTCCACCTAAAGAACAGCTGCCAAATCAGCCATGAATTTAGCTTTGTGCTTCATCCCATTGCAATCCTGCAGTGTCATATTGAGAGGGTTTTTTTAGCTTCCTTTAAAATTTTGGAGAGGTTTTGCTAAAGGTGGAACTTCCAGTTTAACTTTATGTATTACTATCCTTCAATCCCACCTTTAACTCAAGGAAGTGTATGCAGAGTTCCCAGTATGGATGATCCCCAAATGCTATTCGTGTGGATTTGACACCTGAATATTGGTTACTTTTGCCCTTTCTTCCATGCATGGTTCTTTGAATCAGAGCCTGGTTTCTAGGATCATCAGTTTCTTTTTGGGATCAGTTCAAGTTCTGTTTCTGATCATTAAAGACTAGAGATGGGCACAAACCGGAATATGAAACAAAAAAGCCCCATGAATCAGCCCGGTTTGTGGTTCGTGAACCAGTGGTTCATGGAAGCTCGTTTCCACGAACTTCCATGAACTGCTCTATTGGTTTGTTTGGATCATTTTAAACAGCAATGACCCTTTCCCTGCCACAGCTCAGAGTGCCGGGAGTAAGCCTCACCCACTCTTTAAATGGCCATTTCCCCATTTAAAGAGCGGGTGAGGCTTGGCTGGCCGGCCGGGAGTTCCCAGCTGGCCGGCCAAGCCCCACTGTTTAAATGGTAATTTCCCTGGCCAGCCAGCCAAGCCCCACCCACAGTTTAAATTGTCATTTCCCCACTGCTGGGAGGAGCCATTTAAACAGCCCCGCTGTTTAAATGATCAGCTGCTTGTCAGGGATCTCCCCAACAAGCAGCTGATCCAGGGGTTTAAATGCCCCTTTCCCTGCCACTGCTAAAAGTCTATTAAAGACCTTCATTTTCTGGGCCCTGCAAACTTGAAGGACTTGAAGGAATATCTCTCCCCATACATGGCTCCTCCATTTTTCTCAGCAGGCTTTTCTGGTTCTCCCCTCCTATCATGTGGACCCAGTTTGGTGTAGTGGTTAAGAACGCGGGACTCTAATCTGGAGAACTGGGTTTGATTCCCCACTCCTCCACTTAAAGCCAGCAGGGTAGCCTTGGGTCAGTCACAGTTTCTCGGAGCTCTCCCAGCCCCACTCACCGCACAGGGTGATTATTGTTGTAGAGATAATAATAACATACTTTGTAAACCACTCTGAGAGGGTGTTAAGTTGTCCTGAAGGGCAGTATATAAATTGAATGTTATTATTATTATTATTATAGTATTCCATCGATCAGTTGCAGGCTTGTTTGCATCGCAGCCCTGTCTTTATAGATCAGTTTGTCAGGCCCTGCCAAAGGAGTTCCTACCCTCTCCATTTTTAGCAAAAGCTGAATTTTTTTTCAATGAACCTGGGAGGGCATTTGGTGCTGTGATGTGTATGAATTGATTGAACAGTCTTCTTGGGTGTCATGCTTGTGGCTTTTGCACTGTGTTTCAATTGTTTGATGTTTTATCCAGTGCTGCTTGAGTTGCTATTTTCTTTTCATATAAAGCTGCTTTAGATTGGACCTCTAGGGGCACGTGAACTGAATTAAGGCCATGCCACAGTGCCCATGCTTCAGGTCCAGAAATAATTTTAATCCCCAACCAAAAGCCTAGGGCTGCCATTCCCCCGCTGGGGGCAGAGGATCCCCCACTCCCACCCTCTACCCCCACCCCCACTTACCTGAATGGCAGGGGGGAAAGGTGAGTGAACACACCTCCCAGATTGGGGCCAAATCAATGTAGATTGGGCCCAAATCAGGTCGCTGCAGAGCGCCACAGCTCTCCTGTGCTCCACAGCAACCTGATCCACACCAAATCGGTCCAGATTGGGCCTAGGTTGGCCCCCTGTGGAGTGCAGGAGTGCTCCCAGGGTGGCACAGGGCCTGCATGATGACGTCACTTCCTGGAAGGGGAAAAGACAAGATAGGTGCCAGGCCTCAAGCCTCCCACCCGGGGGCTAGGGGAACCTGGCAACCCTACAAAAGCCATTTCCAGAACTCTTCATCATGCAGGATATGAAAAACAAAAAAGAGTAGAGTGGAGAATACAAAAGCCAAATTTTTCTGGCCATGGAGTTAAAACCTCTGTGAATGTCTGTAGGATGCTTATTTGACTTCAGCGGGCAGAGACTGTGATTACCTGGTATTGGACAGCACCCTTGGCATACTGGGAGGAAGAAAGCAAAAATGGAAGCAACCTATTAAACAACAAAACCGAGTTATTAGTTAAGTGTCTCTCTAACACCAGACAAGACACTCAGAAGTTCAGAAATTCTTTTATTTAACCTGGAAGGAAGGAAGGAAGGAAGGAAGGAAGGAAGGAAGGAAGGAAGGAAGGAAGGAAGGAAGGAATATGTAGAAAACTTCCAGTATGATACCGGGAAAATCCACTCATTGCTATGTTCTGAATGCTGTCATCTGAATGTCTTTGCTAATTGCTAAATATGGCTTGGAATGATTGACATTTGCTCGAGTGCTTTGAACTGTACACACACACACACATACAAACCCTTTTGTTCTTAGTCTGTTAAAGGTCTCTGAGATTTTGCATATGGCTTTCCTGTGATGCTGTTTTAATTTTGCCAAATGTAAGGCACGTGGAGAGTGCCAATGGAAACCAGGCAGAATATCAGATCCAAATGCGCCGCAGCGTAATTGACTCAATGGAGCCACGTTTTGTCATTAGCCCTGCAAAGGGGTTGTATTTACAATAAAACCAAACAGCATGCAAATTGAAAGTCGTTAGTTTTGTTTCTCTGGTGGGCATTTAGCGGAGAGAACGGTGTCAGGATACACCACGATCCTTCCCAACCTGACTGGTAAAATGTCTTCCCATTCACCTTTATTGTTCTCTTAATGTTTATCACACAGCCCTTGCATTCCAAATTCTGATTAATTTAAGCAGAATAGGTTCCATTTAAATGTGTTGAGAGATGTCATAGTGCTCCCATTTCCATGCTGGCTGAATCTAAGCCTTCTCTGTAGTTTGAGCAGAAGCTGGTTTGGGTGTGCAGTGTTGCATTTTCAAAACAAACCCAAATAGCCTGTATGCCAATTCCTGCCTGCCACAGACCTTTAGGGTTGGATGTGGAGATGAAACGTCAGACAACCTGACGATCCAATTGGGAATGTGTGTGTGTGTGTTTTCCCCCCTCTGGTTAAATGGCTAAAGCATTTGATGGACAATGTACCCCAACAATGCTTCACTTATTAAGAGAAGCCTTGTCAAACAAGCTGAGAGCCAAGCATAAAAGTGACCTCTTGAGTCACCTCCCATTAAAATGAAGATTTGAGATTCCTTCTGAGTATGCCAGTGTCAACATTAAAGAATCGGCATGTCTTTCCATCTCTGCTGACGTGCCACTAGACCACTTAACAGAAAATTGAGAGAGTATATTACGGGGTTAGAGAGCAAAGTTCAGAGGTCGCTATCGTTCTCATTAAGAGATGTTTCTATGCACTGCCCATAGGTGGAGAAATCAATACATTCTGTCTGAAAATGATCAGGGTTAGTAAAGAGTGCTTTAATTGGGCTGATACCATTTATGGAGAGTGAGTGTTTATGGGGGTTTTGTGACAATAACCAGCAAGACAGGTTGATGACTTCCATGTTCCTTTGTGTGATGTGATATGACAAGGGAGGTGACGGGGAACTCTTGACATTTCAGACCTCCCTCGAGTGAAAGGCAAGCAAAGTCTTTGCAATCCGTCAGGAACTGGACTATCAAATTGGGACCCACAGACCAATGGCCTCTTGAAACTAGACAGAGCTGTATACTCAGTTGTTTCTACAGGCTTATTGCTTAGAACTAGCTTGAAAATTCATGAACAGTTCACATACCCCACACACAGCCGTTTAAGTAAATAGGCATTTATTCCTTCCTAGAGAGCAAAAGTGGCTAAAAATGTTTTTTAAAAGGAGGACAGTTCCTTGAAAGCAAAAGCCTACTGTAAGCTACCTTCAAGACAGAGCCAACGAAGTACAATGGTTAGACTAGAATCTGGGAGATCCAGGTTCGAATCCCCACTCTGCCATGGAAACTTGCTGGATGACCTTGGGCCAGTCACACATACACACAGCGTAACTTGCCTCACAGGGTTGTAGGGAGGATAAAAGGGAGAACAACATAAGCCATTTGAGGTCTCCATTGGGTAGAAAGGCACATTCTTGAAAGGAGGGATACCAATGAATAAAGAACGTGGTGAACACACTGTTGGCTTTTGGGGGGGGAGGTATACATGGATAGCCCAGGTGAGCCTGATCTCATCAGATCTCAGAAGCTAAGCAAGGTCAGTAATCAGTACTAAGTTAGTAATTAGATGAGAGACTTCTGATGAAGACCAGGGTTGCAGAGGCAGGCAATGGCAAACCGCCTCTGTTAGTCTCTTCCCATGGAACCCCCACCAGGGGTTGCTATAAGTCAGCCATGACTTGAGGGCACTCTCCACTCTCTCCATGATCGTCCCCATGCTACCTGTTGGAACACAAGCAAATGGCTTATGGAAACTGCAACTCTGAATTTGCACGGGGTGGGGCTGTAGCTCAGGGATGGAGCATCTGCTTTACACGCTGAACATTCCAGGCTTGATCTCTAGTTTTTCTCATTAAAGGGATCAGGCCGTGGGTGACGTGAAAGACTTTTCTGTCTGAGACCTTGGAAACCTGTTTCCATCAGGGGAGATGATAATGACCTTAGTATACCAGTGGCCTGACTCCACAGAAGGCAGCTTCATGTGTTTAACTTGTAGATGGGCTGTGAAGTGATGTGGTAGCTGATAGTTGCACATTCTGCCTGAAAACCAAACCGGTGTGTGAGCAATCAGAGCCCCAGATCCCAGAAGGAACTAGAGGCAATGATGCTTAAGCCAAGGGCCTAACAGAGACAGCTGTCATATTAGGGGGGGGGGAGTGTTTTCACTTATGAAAGGCTATTACTGAAACATAAACCATTGCAATATACATAGCAGAACATGTCGGAACTCAGGGCCTTTTAAAAGAGATCTAACTGACACTGCTCTTTGTAACGCTGATCATATGAGAGCAAAAATAAACCGGGGATGGTTCTACATGGGAACCGTTGTGAAACGTTTAATTCTAACCATAATTAACAAGCGAAAGAGCTTGGAGAGAATTAAGTTTCCAGGGGGTTGTAACTAGGTTTGAGTAAGATAGTGTCTCTTTGGAATGTGTGGCTTTTTAAAAAATGCATGAAAATACCAATCCAGCAATGGAGGTCGAGTTCTGATGGACAAATTATGCACCGCTTTTTGTTTCATTGGTAATCCATAATAACGCCACCAACTAGACCCGCCTGTCATCTTATGGACAGCTTAAAAAGAACCTCTTGGGAGATTATGGACCCGTAGCCTTAAGGGACCTTTGGAATAAGCGATACCTTATTTGTGTAAAAGATTTCTCTCTCTCGCTCTGTCTCCAATAACTGGGAAATTAAGCTTGCCTGGAAGAAATGTAAATAATGTTTCAAATTTGCATATTGAATTACCATTAAATATTATGTGCACACATAATCACATCAAATATTTCAGAGCTTCGGATCTGGGATAATGCTCAGGCAGCTACATAACACCTTTCATCTTCAAAGAGCGATACTAATATTATTTACGTATTCGTGTAACACCTCATCTAGTCCAACACCTAAGTTTTCCTAGGATGAAAACCAGAAGTAAGGAAGAAGAGCGTAGATTCCCAGAAGGCCACCAGAGAGACAGAATTTGTGAGAAAAGAGTTCCATTGAAACAGGGCATTCAAACTTTCCATGTTCAGGGAAGCCCATCTCATAGCAAGCCAACAGCCAACGAACTTCTGTGTGTTTGTCACAAAAGCCTTGCATAGTGCTACGGATTCTGGGACATCTTCTAATGCACAAAGTTCAGTTCATACAGTCCATTGGGGAGGAGCCATGGCTCAGTCATGGAGCACCTGCTTTTGCATGCAGAAGGTCCCAGGTTCAACCCCCAGCAACTCCAGCTAAGCTGAGCATAATGTTAAAAACCTCATCTTGAGACCTCGAAGAGTGGCTGCTGAACCGAGTTGACCATACTGACCTTGATAGATCAATGGGTTGATACAATATAAGGCAGCTTCATGTGTTAATGTGAGTTCATGCCATGTAGTATGCTGGTCAAGTCTGTCTCCTCTCAAGAGATGAGAATGCACTCTAGAAAATGCCTGATATTACTGTGATGCTATGCACTGAAGGGGAAGTTCAGTAATGGATTGGCAGGCTCCCATTCAAAGAAGCTTGCCCACCACTGTTGACCACCAAGGAACTCTTGATGAACTTCTGAAGAACATCTAAGGGTGAAGCTACAAGTGACGAATGACACTTGAATGGCAAGTGTATTTCTCCCTGTTCACTTGCGCTCCACTCAATTCACTTGCCGTTCAAGTGCCATTTGTCACTTGTAGCTTGGCCCTCAGGCTAACATCTAAGACCAGCATGGCCTAAAGCCCAACAGAAGACCTATTCACTAGAAACTCCAAAGAAGGGAGTCTGCAGAAGGGAACTCTGACTCTTGAAAGCTCTGAAATTCTTGCTGGTCTCCAAGATGCCACTGGACGAAAAGTCCTGCCGTTCACTGGAGACTCTGTGTCCATCTTGCATGTTTTCCCGAACCTCCCTATCTTCTTGCTAGAACATAACAAACAAGCAAACAAACAAACTGCAAGGGCTGAAGTTACAAAAAAGCACACAGAGAAGTAACAAAAAACAACAACGAAGAGAAATCAAAGAGAAATTAAGAGAATTCCCATTTAATAAAAGGAATTGATGGCTGTATGTAGAAAAAGGGAAAGAAATAACCGTAAGAACTCTATACACAATGCAGAAAGTGGGGGGAGGGGGATGTGACCCTAGAATAACAAATCCAAGAGCCAGGAATGTGTGTCATATGGGACTCCTCTCTGCTCATCCAGTCTGCATCGTTCGCATGAACGCTGCGTGCTGGCAAGCTATTGAAATGTACAAGTCTTGTTTCCAGCAAGCTGACAGGTGGACTCAAGAGACAATGCAAAATCCCTACCTGGTTGGTCTAATTTTAGGCCTGCCAGAACTGACAGTATCTCTTTGAAAGAAATCTATACTCTCGTCTCACTGATCTAAACAGCCGCTTCTCCTCCCTCCTTTTTCCCCCTTTTCTTTCGCCCGCAACCATAACAACGTAAGAATTGTCTATGCTGGATCATACCAAAAAGCCTTCTAGTCCCACATTTTGTTTTTCTACATCATTGAGCCAAATGCCTCTGAGAAGTTTGCAAGCAAATAGAGATGGTTTTGAATTTCTTATCCCTGCTGGCTCCCCCCGCCCTCAAATCCCTGGTTCAATGTTGTTTACCCTTTTGCAAATCAAACACATGATTCCTTACTTCTTCTTGTCAAATTAGTCTTGTAAAGCACACATTTTGCAACATTATTCAGCGATCAATAAATCCACATTATTGTTCTATTTACTTCATTTATACGTCACTTTCTCCACAGCGGGAACCAAAAATGGCTTATATAATTCTCCTCTCCTCTATTTTATCCTCACAACAACCGTGCAAGGTAGGTTAGGCTGAGAGTGTTGATTGACCCAAGGTCATCCAGGCAGCTTCCATGGCAGAGTGGAGATTTGAACTTGGTTCTTCCAGATCCTAGTCTGACGCTCTAACCACTACACCATGCTGGCTCTTTATACAGGTATATATGAAATATTGTGTACAAAAGTGTACTGCATACATATAAACAAACTAACAAAAAAAAGGTGGAGAACCACACCCTTTGACAAAAACATACACAAATATCCATACAGAACCAGCATGGAGGAGTGATTAAAGTGCTGGACTAGAATTTGGGAAATCCAGTTCGAAACCCCACTTTGCCACAGAAATTCACTGGGTGGCCCGGGGTCAGCCAATCTTTCACTCTCTCAGCCTAACCTCTCTTTCTATCAGCCCAGAGTGGTTGTAGAGGAAATCAAATGGGAAGAGGGGAGAATGATTTCGCAAGCTTCTTCAAGCCCTTCTGGGGGAGGTGTAAATATCTAAATAGATAAATTAAAAGAAATAAAATATGGAAGTTGCTCATCCCCGCAACGTGACGGCATGCTCCGTTGTCTCTGCAGCTGGGGTTCCCAGACCTGCTGCCTCCCTAACTGGAGGCTCCGCTCATATATCACTGCTAATAGCTATTGATAGCCCGCTTCTTTGCGAATTCACCGAAACTTTCCTTTTTAAGTGACTGGCCATCACTGGCATCTTGTGGCTGGAAGTTCAATAGGAACTTTATGAGCGAACGCTGCCTTTTGGCAATCTTGAAATTATTGTCAATCTGCTTCACTGGGTGGCCCCTGAAACATTATTATTAAGTTCTTTGTTCTCTACTGACAAGCAAGATTAGAAATTTTGATAGTGGTGGGAAATCCCTAGAAATTGCTACTCTGGAAGTGTTTTAGCACCTGGTAAAAAAATAATTTGCCTATGTATTTTTATTCTAGTAGCCACATACTGGTTATACTTGTAAGGTATATTGGTTATTTTGTTTTTGTTTTTTTTCTCTTCTTTGTTCTGTCTAGGCCATGCACACTGAAAATAATCTGTTTCAGCTTTGAATCCAGGGTTCTAAATCAACTATGTACCTTTATTAGTTTTTCCCAGTTGGGGCATTACCAGCTAGGATCTCATCCATTTTTTTTGTCATTGTTATCTTGAGTTTTAGCCCCATTCTTTGCAATGAGGGCTTCCAGGCTCTTTGGGGGCAGCTGTTTTTGTACTCAACGGCACCAAAATTGCACAAAATACAGTCCTCCCTCCCTGGGAAGTGTCTTTTAAATTGTATTCTATGATTGAAGTCTGCATATTCCCTCTCCCAAATGTTTCTAAAGCTGATAGGTCAGGAGGGGAGAGGTCTCCCCTTGTGAGGATCTGATTGGCAAGGACACAACACTATTGCCCAGGTAGCAATGGAGGGAAAAGATGCACTTCATGTGCATTGCACACATTCTTCCTTCCCACCAGCAGAGTTAATTAATAACATAAAGAGATTTCTCCCCTTGGGATCTGATTGATAAATGGCATTAAGCAAAGAAAGATTCTGCCATGCAAGCCCAGTGTCTGCTGCTGCTGCAAAGTATGAATTGAAATAAAACTCACAAACTTTTTGGTGAGAGTGTGCCATTACAACTTGGTTTCCCAGATGTCATCCACTGTTCCAAAAAAGCTGCTTTAACAAAATGAAACAGTGTTTTCCAGCAATATTTTCAGCTAGTGTGTTTCATTTTGCACACCCCCTAGCTGTATCTGTCTTTCTGTCTGTCTAATTTATTTGTCCATCCAATTTATTTGTCTGTCTTTCTTTCTGGGCAATTTTTATCTGGTCCCATTGTGTGAGTGGCACAAGGTCACCCAGCAAGCTTCTATGGCAGAGTGGGGATTTGAACCTGGCTCCCCTAGATCCTAGTCTGACACTTTAACCACCACACGCAATGGAACCACCAGATGCAGAGACAATATACCTCAGAAAAGTAGACACTGGGAAGAAACAACAGTAGGCAGCCATGTTTGTCATGTCCCAACTCCCGACTCCCAAATTTGACCTTCCCAGTTAGAATGCTAACTTGACCTTTCCCCAAACCTTCCCAGTTAGAAAGTTAGTCCAGAATTCTAGGCCACAGAGCCACAAGGAATCCACATATCATCGGATATAGTGCTGTCATCATTATCCACTTCCACCTCCTGAATTAGCAATGACTTCCAATCTGAACGGGCACAGTAGCCTTTTCTATCTCAACATTCTACCATCTCACTCTGTTCCAAGTGCAGATTAAGCTTTAGTTGTTTGCCTTGTTGGTTGCTAGGCATGCAAATAGTTCTGAGAGGAAGGAAGGGAATCGCTCTGATGTCCCAAAGGCCTCTCTGTAGTAAAGGGAAAGAATGAGATTCCTTTAGGCAGGTCCTTCCTCATCCCTCTGCTTCTGTCATTTATCCCACTGTTGATTGTAATGTCCTTGGGGCTTTTTTTTGCTTACATTACACTGTAAAATATCATGGCTCCCAGCCTATGCACAATGTTTTCCAATGTCTGCTTCTCACATTCCATGCTACATTTTAAGCATACGTCTGAAAGTTTAAAATGTGGATAATACAAAAAGCTTCATTTGTGAGAGAACGGTGTCAGTCTGTAAAGCCTGAGCAAGAGAGAACAAAGTAGCAGATACTGTATATGAGAAGCCCCCAGAATATGGATTGGAATGGATTATGGAGCATGTCTTTTAAATCCAATGATGGGATCTGTATTTTTGAAGAATTTTTGGCTATTTTCAATCAGTTCTTCGAGTCAGCATTGTCATAATTCCCCACTACCTTCTGATGAATTTTCCCGATGCGTATTCTTTCACGTGTTATTTCTTCTCTGTCTACCACATGCAGGAATATTCCCAGTAGCCTTTTATTGCTACTTTTACACTCTTTCGTTCTGCTAAAAGACTGATAGATACCACTCTCCAATCCTCAGGCTTTCTTGATGTGCCCCCCCCCACACACACACACCAAAGATGTCTGCCCCTGCCCTAAAAACCTGTCTGTGTCTGCGGTGATAATTACTTTCAGTTGGTGCAGTCCTGCAAAATAAGAATGGGCAACATGGGCGGGATATCTGGACAATGTACAGAACACTTCCCCAGGGAGAGCTGATGGATCGAGATCATCTGAAAACAAAGAGAGAGATCAGATCGTGCCTGGCTTTTTTCTTATAATTTAATTCACTGCCACCTGAAAATCCATGCATCATCCAAGTCAATCAGTGGGGTCCTAGCTGAAGCTGGAAAAATCAAACTGGTACTATGGGAGGGCTGTACTGGTATCTAGCTTTGGGAGGTGTGCTGTCCTGTTCAAGTAGAGAAGAGCAAGAGTCCAGTAGCACCTGTAAGACTTAACAAAACTCGTGGGAGGGTATGAGCTTTTTTGAACCACGGCTCACTTCTTCAGACATGAAAGCTGAAATTCCTGGAGATTCCTGGAGATTTGGAGGTGGAGCCTGGCCTGGGGGAGGTGGAGTTTGGAGGAAGGGAGCTCCGTAGAGATGTGATACTGGAGTCCACTCTCCAAAGCTGCCAATTTCTCCAGGGCAACTGATTTCTGTAGTCTGGAGATCAGTTGTGCCTTCCAGAAGAGCTCCAGACCCCATCTGGAGGTTGGCAACCTTAGGCTAGGGTTATGAGATTCCTGGCTCAAACCATGGAATCCCTGATAGCATCTTCCACTCAGTCCAGTAATACACTCACAAACCCTATGTTCTCGCAAGAGAAGATCAAATCTCCCATGACAGAAATTGAAAGATGGAACTTATGGATTTTAACAAATACATCACAAAGAAATCCTTCCCAGATCCCATACAGTGTAATACTAAGAAGAATTACTCTGGTCTAAGCCCATTGAAATTAATAGGCTTAAACTGGTGTAACTGCATGTAGGATTTTCCATATTGCTGTTTTCTTACTTCTTACTTTGCCAATTCCCAACTTTTTCTGTTTTTGATAGATTAAAAAATAGTGAATGTGTGAAGACATTTGAGATGTGAAGTCAAAAAGACAACAAAAAGCTGGTAACAAATCACAAGGTAAATTTCACAATCCTCTCAGTAAATACATTAATGTTTGCAGAGATTATTTTTTTTTAAAAAATCCTAAATCCAATAGACCGCTCTGCAAATAACACACATTTACATTTATCCAAACAGGAAAGCATTATCTCAAACTGGGTCTCAATGAGTAGTCTCAAAACACTTACAAAACCCTGTAATTCTTCCACAGCATAAGGGGAGGGGGATTACCTGACGTTGAGAGGATTCATAAATGAGATTCCCTATCTTTGAAAATTCTCACCTGCATTTCGTGGCCACTTTCCCAGGCCACACCAGAAGCCACAGCAAATACCAATACTTTGAGCTCCATCTGAGAACCTGGACACTCGTGAGGCGGAGTAGGATAAGATGGCTGCCCTAAGGAGGCAGGATATTGAAATGGAGTGGGCCTGCTCACAATCTTCTCCAATCAACTAAGCTAAATGTGTCCAGTCAACCACCTCTAGGGTCTTGTCAGAAGTGTTCTTGCTAAACCACTTGGTTTTACTGTCTGCATGGAGTTAAGACAGGCCGCAATGCATGGCTGATGAAAAGTGTTCAATTCAGTGCTGGGACAAGGTCATTTTTCTAAGCCCTTTTGTTTCTGCAGCCTGAGAAATTCCTGTTATTGTGTCACTTCTTCCATGTTGCCAGTGGAACCTGTGATTCTTTATTCACTCACCATTTTCAATTGCCTCACACCAAATTTTCCCCATAACATGTAGTAATATTTTTCACTGCTGTATGTGCACCCACTTGGTAAAGTGGTTAAGAGTGTGGGACCCTAATCCGGAGAGCCGGGATTGATTTCCCACTCCTCCATTTGGAGCCAGCTGGGTGATCTTGGGTCAGTCACAGCTCTCTCAGACCTCTCTCAGCCCCAAACACCTCACAGGGTGACTGTTGTTGGGATAATAATAACATTGTACACCACTCTAAGTGGGCCTTAAGTTGTACTAAAGGGTGGTATATAAATCAAATGTTGTTGTTGTTGTTGTTGTTGTTACTCTATTAAATCAAACTTATGTATTATATGCATATTATGCATATAAATAACATACACTATACTTACAGGTACCATATAAATTGTGTATAAAAACCAAATGACGCAATACAAACCATTCTACAAAACCAACAGTGACAAGCAGAAAACTAAAACTACTGATAAAAGAATATAAATAAAATATGCAAAGAAACAAAACAGGACATTAGCTCATCTCTAACATAGAATCGTCTTTCCAAAGGAGATAAATTAAAGTGGGAAGTGATATTTTTGGAAACCAGCTGAAAAAAGAAATTGGGTTTCAAAATCCCCTTAAGAATATTGGGAACCTGGGCAGCAAATGGAAGCATACCCAGGCATGAACTCAAAAACTAGATACTTCTAGCTATGTATAATGTCTCTCAGCCCAGTAACAATTTATACTATGCCTCTACAACTCCACCCCCCCAATCCAGTTTGGTGTCATGGTTAAGAGTAAAGATGGGCAAGAACCAGAAAAAAACCCCAAACCATGCGGTTCGTGGTTCGTCAAATGTCACGAACCACGGACTTTCACAAATCTGCCCGTGGTTCACGAACCAGTTCGTTTGTTTCGTGAAAACATCACATCCAGGTCAGAAAATCATCACTTCCGGGCCAGCAGAAAGTCACTTCTGGGTCAGCAGAAGGTCTGCAGGAAGTCCATCCTCTGTTGCCTAAGAAACTGATTGATTGGCACCAGGCTGTCTGCAGTGATGAACCAAAAAACAAACCAAATGAACCAGCCTAAAAGTTTGTGGCGGTTCGTCAGAAATGGGACCTGATGAACTGTGGTTCGCGAAACATGAACCGGCCTGGGTGGTTCATGTTTCACCTCACAGGGTGATTGTTGTGAAGATAATAACAACACACTTTGTAAACTGCTCTGAGTGGGCGTTAAGTTGTCCTGAAGGGCGGTATATAAATTGAATATTGCTATATTATTACATACAATCTCTGGAGGTACAAAAGGGGGAAATATTTCTGAAGTAATACTTGATATAACTTTCCACCATCACCACCAAGAGAAATAAAACAAAGTAATGTGCTTGTGGCCTGGCCCATTAGGGACCTTATAGCAAGCAAAATGTATTCCCCCCCCCCACCCAATACCCAGTTTCTATCCTGCCATGAAAGAAAAGTTTAATAATAAGTTTGTTCTGATCTTTTCTATAATTGTCTCATGAGAACTCTAGCACTGTTATCAACACTTATTTTCTCACTAAAGGGTTTTGCGTCTTTGCCGTGCATAAAAAACATACTAGCTAAATTCACTGTTTTCAGATGTAGGTTGACTATTCTGGTTGTTTCATCAATTTCTGACTGTGTCTTTGCTCAGCTTTTTTATCACTCACACACACCTCTCTCTCCTTCATCAGATTTACTCTTTGAATTTGAATTCCATATTACAAAGAGACTGTAAATCTTGCAGTGATCTCCAGTGATTAATTTCTTCTGGACTTTTGGCAGTTATGATAACCCCTTTCCGAAAGGCACACATTGCATTTAAAGTTAAACCCCAAAAGGGGATGAGGGATTGATCCATCACAATGAGGGCTTCGATAAGAGATGGAACTTGCTCACTTTTGGAGCCATATTGTTTTTCCTCTAAAGCATTTCTCTATTTTTAAAGCATTTTTTCATGCCACATTCTGTTTAAAGGATTGTTTGTGTCTGGAAGGGTGATCTATTGGGGTTTATTATTAGGAGAGGCTGACTTTTGGGGACCATTCTTTCCCTCTAATCATCAAGAAACCAGTTCCTTGTGGACTTTAAAGAGAAGCTTGCCTCTTTATTTTTAATATTGACACACGCTTTTTTAGTGCAGTGTCGTGCGGATGCCATAGTGGCATCTTGTCATCAAACACGCCCCCCCCCCTCGCATTTCATCTTTAGCCTCACTAGTTATGCAACACCAACCTTTCTTTTTTAAACAAACTGTACCTCAAATCTCTGTGAAATACCTGGTGGGAAATCGTTATTTGCTGAAATATTAATGTTTATTATTGTTGTTATTGTTATCATTATTCTTATCATTATTTCACTGGATTGGCTGGATTCTCTTTTTCTCATCAGTCCATCTTGTCAAAACCAAAGGAAGAATGCAATGAATGTACGTGAACACAGATAACAATAAAACCTTCCTTCCTTCCTTCTTCCTTCCTTCCTTCACTTCAAGAGTAGGCACAGAGATTAACCTTGCGTCAAAGGTAAATGTACAGGGTACTCCCCTTCCACCACAGGTAGCACATTTATTTCAGGTTTTGACAAACCTATCTGACGGTTTTGGTCAATTTTTAAAAAGTATGCTTCAGCTGGAAAACACCACATTTTGAAACGAGGCAACCCCTCTGCTTCAGGTTTTTTTTTCCCCTTCCCCAGCACTGCTCTCTCACCTTACCCAGGTGCATGTTAAATCGGTATTAATGACAATATCATTCTTCAGCAGTCATCTCCGGCTTGCAATTTGGTTTTAATTACCCACCACGTTGTCTTTCCCCCTCACTGACAGCCATTAAATCGGGAATGACACCACAGCCAGGCTGGTGTTGAATAGACACTTCATCAGACCAGTTGGGGGCTTTGTGGATGTACGTGTGTGCTTGGATTATTTTGTATTTTTTTAAGAAAAAAGAATCCTCCATAATACAGACTGCACTGCCTCCTGGTGGCACCAGGAAGAAAAGGGGCTTTTTTTCCCCTGTTCTTTTCCTTCTCCCCCCCCCTTTTTTTTTAGAGAGTTGTTTTGATAGCTTAGTTAGCAATGCTTTCTTTGGCTAATTTAGAGCTCTTGAAAAAAATAGCACTGTGCTTTAAGAGAGCGAGGGAGAGAACGAAAGAAAACACTTCCAGATTAAGGCATGATCAGGACATGCTGAAGTGTCTCTTCATAGACATCTTAGAAGAAACTTTGAGGTAGTATTTAAACCTGACCTGACAGACAACTACGGCTGTTCTGTGGCAAGAACCCTGTCCATTCCAATGTCATTCCTTGAAGTAAATGGCTCACTAAAGTGAACCCGGTATCTCCGACAAACTCTACATTCAACTCTGCTTTTCTTTTGATTGAGTCAATATCTCTTACATTTTAAAGTTTTTTTTAAAAAAAATATAGAAATTTAGTTACCCATACCAGTGAAGCCACTTTTCTTTGTTTGAATTACAAATAAGTCTTTTGTTAAGGTGTATTAGAAACTCTGAATGCCTTAGAAATTCAGCATTGCACAAGCCAATCTATAACATGATAAATAAATCAAGCACTCCTCCAGGGTGAAAAATAATGTGTACCCTGAATGTCAAAACCCAAGTGGTTATTTCTTTGCAGATGGCATTTTCTTCTCTTTTTCTAAAAAATCCGTTGATTTCATATCAAATCCTTTATGTCCTGGTTCAAAATTTCTTCCAGCTGTAGACCTGCAGCAAAGCACCCTTCTTTGGAATATCACAGAGTGTCACTCTGGAAGCTGGATACAGGTGACAAAATTCAAAGTCATTACACAGTTAACGGACAATGCTAACCTGGGTTTGCTCCACCATTACAGATGGCAGAAGGTGGTGGTCCCAAAGCTATGTTTGCAAGGCCCAGTCTCACTCGCTACGTCCTATTTTCGTGCAAGCTTCACAGAAGAAAACCTGTGAGAAAGAAGCAACGACTGGTAGAGATTAGAACAGTATGGTTTTAAAACAGACAGGACCGTTCTCAATTTGAAGCCAAATATAAGTGTGGAGAAGAAAGGAGTTTCTCATGCTTGTAAAAGCAGTCTCTGCAAATCAAAATATAACAGTAGAGCAATTATGCAGGTAGATTTATTAATGTCTTTTTTCTTTGGGGCGGTGGGGGGGACTACTGGAGGGGATATGCTGATAACTGTTAAAGAGCAAGCCCTTCAAAGCTTTTGTCCTTTCCTGTCTGAAAGTAGAAGCTCATATGAGAAAGCTATCCACCAAGCCTTAATCTCTGGTCCGGGTTCTCCTATATTGGTTTACAGCTATATTGCACCCCGTTAGAATGATTTCTTTACTTTCCTAATATGAAACTTGATGCTTGGGAAATCTGATAAGGGAGTTTCATTTCCCTGGAAATTTATTGCTTCTCTTTCCAAGTGCAAGGAAACCAAACAAGTAAAAACAATAAGCAGCCCGTTAGAGAATGGTATTAACGAGGGGTCACTCTTTTCTCATGTAAACTGGGAATGGGGGCCAGGGAAAGGGAAGGGAGGGGTGATATGTAGAGGATCTCCTGGACAGTGCAGGCTCTTCTAAAATGGCTTTCATCGGCCATCATGTTAAGGCTCAAACATGAAATTATCCAAAAGAGGTTTATTTGTTACAAAACCTTAGGTTTGGGGTGGATTGTGGAAGTGCTGACAGGATCCAGCCATTTCCCAATTTCATCTGAAACAAGCCTGACAGTATAATCCTTAAATGGGTGCCCAGCAGCAAAGATTTCGCAGTCTAGATGAAGTGAAGTTGTTAATCTGGAAGCCAAGAGTAGACTTCTACTGAACAGGGTTTCACTGTCGCTGAAAGACCGGGGCCATTTCCACACAGCTTACCTTTTGTTGGGATACAGCGTCTTTGCGCGGGAAATCATGCCAGGAAGACGCTGTTATCACGTGATTTCGAGCGAGAATACGCTGCATCCCGGCAAAAGGTAAGCCATGTGGAAACGGCCCCTGTTGGGAATCTGTGGATTCTTCTAGACCCAACATGGCTCCAGTAATCATGGCTGGTTACTAAGGGATGCTGAGAACTTAATAGTGAACAAGGTCAGCAGATTGACATACTATTTCCAACATCTGCAATCATTCATGAGTTGAGATTCAGATTGTGGATCTGTTTGCCTTCACAGTTCACCATTTGACTCTGACACTGCACCAAGCAATTGCAGCTGTGCAGTAGTTGGGGCGGCGGAGTTCATTTCCTTTACCTTCACAGCTGCCATAGTCCCTACATAGTAGGTAGAATCAGTTCCCCACCCTGCACCCAGAATCATGGATGGCTGGGTAAGGCAATAAAATGATACGGGGAACTGCAATGCTATAGCTCCCATATAGCTGTGTGAAATGTGCATGCGCAAACTGTTGAGCATCCAGACTTATTAGCAGTTGTTAACATTAATCAGGCAGAATGATGTGAATGGATACCAAACAATAAGACTTTTTAAAAAAAGTGTTAATTTATTTACTGACTGTTTTTGTTCATTCTTTGTTTAAAGAATTGACAAAGAAGCTGGGCAAGATGATGGCAAGAGGTGGAAAGATTTAATCTGCAGCACATGAGTGCAAAAAGTAACTGAGCAAAGAGGCTTGAAATGCTCATTAGTACACCCCAGCTGCCCATCCAAAAAGTAATAGCAGTATAACAACAGCAACAGCAGCAACAACAACAACAACAACAACAACAGTGTGTTTATATATTGCTCTTCTAGACAGATTAGTGCCCCACTCAGAGTGGTGAACAAAATCAGTGTTATTATTATCCGCCTGCTGAGCTCTCGGAGTCAGCAGTAGTGGGATTTGAACCACCAGAATACTGACTCGTAGCCCAACCACTTGACTCATGAAAACTTGTGCTGGAATAAATTTTGTTAGTCTTTAAGCTGTCACCAATCTTCTGTTTTAAAAGACCGATACGATACATGTCAGGTTTTTTTCTCTCTCTCCTCCCCACAACTGCTGTTAAAATGGAAGTACTGGTTACTTCTTTTTTAAAAAAACACATTGTAAGGAAGAAGGCAAAATGAAGGAAAAACAGAATTAATCAAGGAAAGTGGGGCTTTTACTGGGAAGGGTTGTTGTTCAGTGGTAGAACACAAACCCTAGGTTAAATCCTTGGTATCTTCAATTAAAATGTCTAAGAGCGGAACTACAAGTGACAAAAGGCACAGATTGGACACTTGTCAGCTTCCCTCAAGTTTTGATGAGAAATGTAGGCATCCTAGTCTTTCAGCTTGGCTCGCTGACTGCTGTCCAATGGACTTTTCAACTGTCACTTGTCCAACATTCCGCCAAGCTGCCTACATTTCCCATCAAAACCTTAGGGAAGCTGACAAGTGTCCAACCTGTGCCTTTTGTCACTTGCGGTTCCACTCTAAGTTGTTAAGAAATACCCTTCTTGACTGACCATGGAAAACTGATATCAGTCAGAATAGATGATGATATTGAACTAAAACTACCAATGGTCATTGCATGGATTTGGAGAAGGAAAAAACAACAACAGTTGGAGTGATGGCCCCAACTGACATAGTGTTGCTGGGGGAACCAGTAACCCAAGAGAAACCAATTCTCTTAGTAAAAGCATTGTATAAAACAGCTCAAAGGCTGTGTTTTCTTGCATATTTACACACAATGGCGATCCTTTTTGAGTACAGATGTCTCAAATCCATCTCTAAGTTTTGTCCAGGTCCACTTCCCCTCCTTCATTTATTTCACCAAGGAACCAACCCTATGCCTGATTTCTTTTCACTTCCCATAGAATTCAATGGGTTGGCCCTTCTAAAACAGCTTCCATTGTCCATTATATTAAGACTCAAAGTTGAAATTACTCAAAAACACTCTGCAGACAAAACAATGAAAGCGCGCAGACTCATGGCACCGGAGGCCAGGATCCAGTGGAGGAGTGGCCAGAGATGGAAGAGGTGGGGCAGCAGCGGTCCTCTTCCAGTTCAACAATGTGGTTGGTGCCATTCCAGCTTCCATGCAGCAGGAGCAGGATGTTTTCCCACCCACTCGCCGCTCTTCAAGGGCTGCTCGTGGGCCTGTCACAACTATAAGGGTTCAGCGGGTTTTTTTAGACATTAGGCTGGATCCTGAGAGGTGAGTGGGGCATTGGGCAGGTGACCTCGGCAGATTGGGAGACAAGGGCCATTCAGTATGGGCTGATGGCAGAATAACACTTGCTGTCTGTGGGCCAGCACAGGGCTGGAGTGTCATGCATCGGACAGCATTGGGCCTCTTTGATGTCAATGGGATCCGTTGCCCATACGCCTGGCCAATGCTCCAATCTGGCTGTAATCAATAAAGCTGTAGCCATTCCAACCAAAAGAGGTGTCTGTGGGCCAAGCTACACATGACGAATGGCACTTGAACGGCAAGTGGATTGAGTGGAGGGCAAGTGAACAGGGAGAAATACACTTGCTGTTCAAGTGTCATTCGTCATGTGTAGCTTGGTCCTGAGTGTCATTTGCCGGAACCCAGACTGAGCATAGCCATAGGTGACAACAGATATAATTACTTAGGTTCTAAATTAGATAGGACACTGGAAGGTTTTGACTGGACTTTTTCTTTTTTTTTTTAAATTTTTTTTTTTATTTTTCATAACTACAAAACACTACACCAGACTATCACAAGGAAAGGGAAAGGACAAAGGGGGGTGGAAAAAGAAAAAGGGGGGGGAATGAACTACAAACACTAAACACTACACTTCAATGTTTCCCTTCATACTGTCATAATACAAAAATAGCTCCATAGAATAATGATGGAGTGGTTAATCATACAGAAAATAAACATTTCAAATTCTGATTAAACTTTCCTCCCCCTTCTAGGTCCCGGACGCAATTCTCTCTGTGCAACTGCTGTTGCGATGCTCTCCTCCTCCCCCCCCCCCCTCCGGCTCCTCCTTTTCTTCGTTCTTGGTGCAGCAGAGTTCTGGGTTTTTATTCTCAAAATCCTTTAGTTGATCTTCTGATAATATCTTATAGGCCTGATCTTTATATCTGAACCATATTCCTTCCGGGAATAACCATTTGTACTTTATTCCATGGTCCCTCAGAAGAGCTGCAAACTTTTTATATTTAAAACGCCGTTTCCGGACTAGAAATGGAACGTCCTTCAAAATCTTGACTTTCAAACCCATAAAGTCCAAATCCGCATTGTATGAGTTATATAGGATGGTGTCCCGAATCTTTTTAGTTGAAAAGTCAATAATGATCTCACGAGGCAACTGTCGCTTTGTTGCATATTTTGAAGAAGCCCGACGGACCTCCAAAATGGCGCTTTTAACCTCTTCTTTAGTCGTCCTCGCGGGTGTCGCCAGTAGTTCCGAGACCAAATCCCACAGATCCTCATTTTCCTCCTCTTTCACGTTTTGGAGACGCAAAATTGTCTGCGTTCGTTCCACCTGTAGCCCGATCAGTTGGTTCTCCACCAACTTCAGCTCCTTTTTTGTAGCCTTCACAAGTGACGCACTTTCCAGAGCAGACTTTTCTGCCCCCCCCCGCTGCTGCCTTAATGGTTTTCACCTCGCTTTCAATTAAGCCCACCCTTTGATCAGTTTCGTTCAGCTTGTCAACAAAGGGTTTTATGGCTTCCACCACCGCCCTGCGCACCAACTCTTCGAGCGACTCCCCTTTCTGCAAGGTGGCCGAGATTAACTTACCGAGAGCGGGACTTTGCTTCTTTGCTGCCATTTGGGGGGGGGGGGCGCCAACAAAATTCTGGAACTCCACGAAGGGGAAGAGCGAGTCTTCTTCAGATCAACCTCTCCTTCACAAACGCTTGTAGAACAGAAGGGATTCGCTTGTTTACAGGCTTCCGCCTGTTTCTTTTACTTGCCGTTTCTCGTTGCCCGGCGGCACTCGAGGCGCCGCGCACATCTGCCGGCCTCCATAGGGACAAACGGGCAATTCCCCCCCCGCATTGATTTCGGGGAGTTCTTCCCGCCGCGTCCCGGACCCTGGCTCCCTCCCTGGGAGTCCTGGGGGCTAATCCTTACGGATCAGCCGCCCGGTCAGGGTGCCCGGTCGTTTCCTCCCGGACCAGCCGAGAGGAGCGTCCGGCATGGCTGAGAAAACGAAACCGAATCCTTGACTGGACTTTTTCAGTGTTTACAAAAATAGCACCTGAGTGGGCCCTGATTCAGATATAGCACACAACACGTGAGAGAAGTGGTTAAACATTCCCCCATGAGGTTGAGAACATCACATGTTCAGACTGGATAGAAGTTTATGTTCTTGCCCTCGGCAAATGCTAAATGTGTCTCAATGTAGTTGCTAGAGATGCTTCTGAATTCCTTCCTGGAAGGAAGTTTCTCTGGAGTATGTTGTTCCAAGCTGAGTGTTCCATGTTGTGGAAAAGAACTGCATGCATATTCCTTTCATTTCTTTTCCACTGGACTATCCCAGATTTGGGTGGGTGAGTGGGTTGGAATGCACAAGTATTCGGGCACACCTGCAGGCAGCTTAACTGCTCAAGCAGGGGGCTGTGCATTGGCTCCCTGGAAGGAGGGAGAACACACAGATGCTTCCTGGGCATCCAGGTCTTTGCCAGGGGTGGAGCCAGCAGCATCTTTTGGCGGCTCCGACTGCCTGGCCTCAGTTGCTTCAAGCACTCAGCCCACCCTCCTCGCCCTATTTTTGGTGCAGGATTAGCTGGTTGCTGTATTCAGAGCCTGGTAAGAATTTTTTCCTCTTTTCCCAAATTGGCCAGGGGATAAGGGTTTTTTTTGCCTACCTTGCACCAGGACTTGAGTGAGGGAATTGGCTTTGGGTGGTGCCTGTTAGTGGTGTCACTGGCAGGATAGAGTTTGATGTGAGGTAGCGGGCCAGTGAGCACCCTTGGCACTTCCCAATTGGTGGGGAAGAGGGGTCTGCTAGGAGCGGCTGGTACTGCTTGTGATGGCTGCCAGCAGGCGTGGGCAGACTGCTTGGGGGAACCCCACATGCAAGTCCTTCCCTCACTGCTGTACGGCTGAGGCTTAGGAGCTTGAAAGGGGGGGAACCAATTTTGCCTGGCTGGCCAGGTTGCCTAACCATCCCTAGGGAGGGTTCGCACCCAGGGCTTTGGGGCTTGCCCAGGCAGGTCATGGCGGAGGTCCAGGGGCGACCCCGTGGCCTGACCTGTACTGCTTTTTCCCTTGCCACAGTTATGGGTTCATGTTTAATGTTGAGGCTAATTTAATAAAGTGGCCCTAAGATCCAACACCTATGTCTGTCTCTTCATTCCAACAATGGAGGCAATGCATTGGATATGTATTGTTGTCGTTGTTAAAGTAGAGTAGAAGACAGTATACAGAAAGTATAAAACACATAAAATTCAAAATGTGCATTGTACGCACATGCACACAAAGGTCACAGAAAGTCACAGTGCCTCATCAGAAGGAACAAGCTCAGAACAGAACATTTGCCTAAACCTATTAACCTACATTACAAGATAACTTCAGCTATAATGCCATACAGTACAATCCTAAACAGAGTTACTCCAGTGATTTCAATGGGCTTAGATTGGAGTAACTCTTCTTAAGATTGCACTGATAGTTCACCAGCTTCAAGATCTTACTTCCATCTCTGTCAGAAACGAAGCCATTTGTTCTACTAAGTGGAAGGTACTACAGATGTGTGTTCAGGTTATTGTGTTATAATCGTCACAGGAACTGGTCATGTGTTCTTTACAATGACGGCCTGCTTTTTCTCTCTCCCGCCCCCTCAACAAACTTCCAGTACACTCCTGCCCTTTCACAGTCATTAAGTTTTGTTTTAGATTCCAGTCAAATGTCATTTTCTTCCCTGACTGGCCACTGGTTATATTAGAATATAAAATTAATCTCGGGGGAGAAGCCAGCACTTAAAATTATTGCTACTGTTTAGCTTACTAATGTGATTTCCTCTCTGTGACCTTTCCATTTGATCCTTTGACAAACCAGATCAACAAACACACTCGTGTGGAGATGGAAGCTCTCAGAATACTTTCCCTTCGCCTCGGCAAGGAGCCTAAAACTTTTCCTAGGGCCAGGGTTAATTTTTTCCCCTTGTTGGGAGCCAAGCTTTTATATCATTACAAAGATTATTTAAGATGAACACAATGTTAAGAGTGGAAAGCGGAACTTAGGATCCAAGGACTTTATACTACCTTTCAGTTACAATGGTGGGAGGGGAATATTTTATATATTTATTTACTTCATTTATATCCTGCCTTTTTTCCCAAAGGGAACTCAGCGTGGCTTACTTTACTCTCCTCTCCTCCATTTTATCTTCACAACAACGCTGTGAGGTAGGTTAGGCTGAGAAGATGTGACTGTCCCAAGATCACCCAACAAGCTTCCATGATGGAGTGAGGATTTGAACCTGGGTCTTCCAGATCCTAGTCCAACCCTCTAACCACTATACAACACTGGGTCTTGATACTGAACCTCCTTGCCCTTTAAGAAGTTTAAGAGCTGGAGTCTGTGACTACATTACACTCATCCATGTTGGAAAGCTTGCCAACTCCAGGTTGATCAGTTTATTTGGATCACTTTTCATCTGCTTTTCTCCCGCTAGTGAGCCAGTGTAGTGCAGTGGTTAGGAAGCAGGACCTAACATGTCATTTTCCCTAGCATATCCTGTCTTGCTTCTCATTCTCTGGCTGCATTCACAGTTGCTACTGCGCTAAAGGAGACCACGGTCCATTTGACATGAGTTTTGGAGATTCCCATGGAGAAGACAAGGGAGGGTTTTGTCTGTCTTTAGCAGCAGTTCTGTTCCACGGCTTTTACACACACACCCTGCCCCCCAGCCAGCATCTTTTGGTAAAGCTGTGTCCATCTCCACCATCCCTCCTGCACTTTCTCAGATTGTCATTTAAGCACTCGGACACTCCGGGGGACTGTGTGTCGTGCTGCGATAACGCTGTCCTCTGAGTGCTTCTTACAATGGTTTTCGGCAAGCTGAAGAATGACATTATCTCAGCAGGATGCTCGGCCTTCACCTTCCAGATGGGGACCCACCTTCCAAAGGTTGTCCGTCCTCGCAGCTTAAAGTAATATTTTACAGTCTCTGCTGCTTGGGATTCAGGGGAAGATGAGGAGGGGGAAAGAGAAAGAATGCTTGATAACTGTGAAATTTGTAAAAATGCCCATTAGGCTTGGCATAGAGAAGAACCTCCCATAAGAAACGGCTTGGAGATTCTTCGGTACACTCAGATTTTAAGTGTAACACATCCTCTCCCTGTAGAAATTGTTAAGCGTTCAAGGTGCCGAAAAAATGTAGGGAGGCAAACGGAGCTGTAAATGCACCTGTTGAGGGGGAAAGGTTGACATGGGCAGACACCGCAGATGCATCTCCTGCTGTTCCATTTTGCTATTTCCCGAACAGGGACAAGCAATGAGTCCCCTGAGGGGCCTATAATGGGGAGATACCAAGACTCAGAGTGTTATCTTCCATAGGTTCTAGGGTCAGTTCCTTGCTTCACCTATTAAATAATCAAAGACAGGTGTCAGGACGAGAACCTGAAGAGCCATTGCCAATCAGAATAGATGATCCTGAACTAGACAGACCAACAATCTGAATGGGTATGAGGTCCCCATATGAGGCTTCAGCCATTTTGCAGTGGAAGCAGATCCATTCCCTTCCTCAGATGTTCTATGGACTTTCATCCATACAGTTCTTTCAAGATGTGAGCCAGGGGAGTGCAGTGGTTGGGGGCTTCCAGTCCCTAGTCAGCCATGAAACTAACCAGGTAAGCTTACCATTTGCCCACCTGCAATAGGTAAACCCCTGTCCTTGGCTCCAATCCCCTGCCTTTAAGAAGTTGAAGTGTGGGAGGAAAAAAATGGCTTCCATAGTAGCACTCTAGGAATGTCCTCATGTATGATAGAGATTATGATAGAGACGGGAAATTCCCAGAGTGTTACCAAGAAGTGCTGTCATGTCTTCTCCAAACTCAACTCTCCCTAGGCACCGCCCTCAAAATCTGATGTTCGCTGATGCAGTGCTGGCAACCCTATTGCTAAGTGACCTTAAGCCAGTGAATTTCTCTCTCCACCTAACCTACACAACAGGGTTGTTGTGAAGATAAAATTGGGGGGGCTGGGGAGAGAACAAGGTATACCAGCTCCTTGAAAGAAGGGTAAGATTAAAATATAGAGAAATAGACTAAACCTGGGAGCCTTATTCATACAAGCAATAAGTCCCAAAGTTCTCCATGGAATGTCCTAGTTCAAAATGAAGAGAGAACAACCAGACTTAATTTTCTTCCATATTTCAAAATCCTTCCCTGAACACAATTATCTAATAAATCTGGATCAGTGATCTTTCTTTTTCTTTCATTCTTTCGTTCTTTTGTTCTAAAAAAGAGCATCCAGGGGGTGCTAAAATATAAAACATTTTAATAAAATAATACGAAAATCAACTCATCAATCAGAACTGATAAAACAGCACCAGACTGGAGCTTCTTTCAAGAGCTTAAAAAGCCAGGGAGGGCCATGAGGGAGGAGGAAGAGCAGATGGAAAATCTCAGCCCTTCATGGAAAGTTCTCCACTGGCAAAAGGGAGCCCAGCCTTGGGAGTGTGTGTGCATATTTTTTTAAATGGTGGAACATTAATCCAAGCAAATCCCACACCTACTGTCCAAAGTGGCATGCTCTGGCAATAGTTGCACTACTGCATCTGCTGTTTGTATTAACCAGGCCAGAGTGATGACAGATCAACTGACACAGACGGTCCCCATGCCATCCTAAGCAGATGTACACCTTTTTAAGTCCATAAGCTTAGAAGGAAGGGAACTCCACTTAAGATTGCACTGTAAGGGACTCAACGAGCATTCTTTCTCCATACGACCCAACACGTCTTTTATTCTGATACACTGCTGATGTACCTATAGATCACAAAAAACTTCTCATGAGTGCTAGAGCTTCACATTTAGAAGAACCACTAGAAACCTATCCACTCTTGTGGCTGTGATCTTCCTTATCTCAGCAGGAACATCTTTCCTCATTCATTTTTTTTTCTTTAAAGAGCACTGCTCTTACAGTCTTGTCACTTTCATAGGGTTTTTTTTTAATTCGTCATCTGCTTTACAGGTCTAATCACTATTGCAGCTCAAGAAGTAGGAGATCTTTCAGAGGGGTAATTAGACAGCTGTGCTCATTAGCTCAGCAGGTAACACTGGTGAGATCTGCTTTGTTTTCTTGTTTATTAAGTGGCGCAGAGGGAAGGAATGAGGAAAATACTCCATTGGTGGTAGAGAATGCGGTCAAGTCATAGCCGATTTATGGCGAATTCTGGCAGGTTCTCATGGCAAGGGACAGAGGTTGTTTTCCATTGCCTTCCTCTGCAAACCTTGTCTTTGTGGGAGGTCCAATTACTAACCAAGGCTGGCCCTGCTCATTTGGTTTCCGTTTAATTCGGTTTTCCATTTGAACCCAGAAAACAATGAAAAAGAAGGGGGAGCTGCACCAAGGCAAATTGAAGAAAGAACAGCAAATGGAAGAATTCTTTAATTGTAATAAATTCAGCTTTGTCAGGGGGGATATTCAGAATTCCTTTTAACACTTAATCCATATGTGCACTTATTGCACTAAGTGCACATATGGAATAGACAAACAGGAAAATTCTGAAGAAAAAGAAAATGGAAGTAACATAGCATTCTGTACAAAATTTGAAAAATGAAAAACAAAACAATGGAGAATCCCTAATGTATCAGTTCCTCTTCAGTACAAAGTCCAGGCACTTTGCAATTGCAAAATCCATTTCAGATTAGAGAATTTCGGAAGCATCCTTAGTTTGGTTTGCGGGCTATATTTTGTTTGTTTGTCTGTTTAGCTCGAGGCTACGGCTATTGTTTTTGCTTGGTTGCTTGTCTGCGAGTCATTGTTGACATTTTACGGTACATCTTATTGTTTTTTAAAAAATACTTTTTCGCCCACTGTGAGCGAAGAAGAAATGCCATACTGTGTGAAGGCGACCTCATACAGCAATCTGTCCAAAGCGCTGAAGGAACAATGAAAGCATGCATGTCTGACGTGAACTGACTGCTCTAGAATTCAACCAAGTTATTGACAAGGGTCAATGACCATATCTTCCAGAAAGTTCTATCTCCAAAGTCAACCAAGATCTACTGCTCAGATGCAGCAATGATTTTATATTTATTTACTTCATAAATACCCCATTTTTCTCCCTAGTAAGGCCCCAAAGTGGCTTATAACATTATTTCCTTCCCCGTTTTATCCTTAACACACCCTGCCCAATAAATTAGACTGAGTGTGTGTGACTGGGCTTAAGGTCAACCAGCAAGCTTCCACGCCAGAGTGGAGATTCAAACCTAGGCCTTCTAGCTCTTAGTATGACACTAACCACTACATCATATTGGCTCTCAGATGAAGATTCATGAATACATGAAGAAATGAATCAATGGTGGTAACTAGAGATGGGCATGAACCGAAATATGAACTAAAATTAAGCATGAACCAGGCCGGTTCGTGGTTCATGAACCACAGTTCGTCAGATCCCATTTCTGACAAACCACCATGAACTTTAGGTTGGTTTGTTTGGTCCAGTTTTTGGTTCATCACTGCAGACAGCCTGGTGCCAATCAATCAGTTTCCTAGGCAACAGGGGATGGACTTCCTGCAGACCTTCTGCCGACCCGGAAGTGACTTTCTGCCGACCCGGAAGTGACCTTCTGCTGACCCAGAAGTGATGATTTTCTGACCTGGGTGTAACGTTTTCATGAACCAAATGGACCAGTTCACGAACCAGGGGCAGGTTCGTGAAAGTTCATGGTTTGTGGTTCATGAAATTTGACGAACCATGAACCACATGGTTCGGGTTTTTCCCGGTTCATGCCCCTCTCTAGTGGTAACACAGTGGCTCAACATCAGGCCAAACCATGGTTTATACTACTATGATAGAGACACTTTCCTGGGTATAAGCCCCATAAGAACATGGTGCTTACTTCAGAGCAGACCTGGTAAAGATTGCCCCTTGATTAAGCTAACAATGGTGGCTGTGATCATTAAAATATGGGCCACTCCTTTAACCTTGGACAGTTGAAATACATTTGAAGCCATTGTTTGAAGGTATTTTTTAGCTACAGTTTGTCTTACCAACTATGTCTCTGCAAGGAAGGTGTGGGGAGAGATAAAGCAGTATTTGTTAAGGCAAATCGGGATCTGAAGCTACAGTTTTAAGTTGGTTTATTAAGAAAAGTTAGAGTATCCCTACACAAGACACCTTAAGCAAGTATACTCAAGTGGAAGATCTTACACTTGTTCTTCCATTATGGAGCCACACGCACTGCTAGGGAGACAGAGTACACTTGACTATAAGACCACACAGAAAGTAAGTCACTTGAGCGTCCTCATGTAAGATGTCTTGTTTAGAAACACTCTTAATCTTAACCACCAAGTCTTTGTGGGCAGGGTTAAAATGCCACTAGCATTTTTCAAGGTGAACTGGTATTTGCATGATCCACTTTGAGCCAAATCCTGATTTCAGGAATTAACCATAGTTATAATAAACCATGGTTTCACATTATGCTTAAGCAGAGCCAGTTCCTTTCAAATGCCCTTTATCATATAATTGAGATGTTAGTTTGAAGGGAGTATTCCTCTATCTAGAACACCGAGCCTTAACTTAGATTGCCAATAGTTGGCATCCTTCAAAGTTTTGCTCCATTGGTTCACATTTTATAATATCTTTAAGGCCTTCGTAATCTAGCATGAGCTATCTTCTCCTCATTTCCCTCTGACTTGTTTTTCATTTGCAGTCTCTTTTGCTCTCTTTGGCTGGCATTGTATGTGGGGGTGAAGGATAATTTGAGTGCCCTCCACTGCTCTTCTGTCTGTTATTGCACAATCACAGAATCTGGTGTCACATTAAAGCAAGTCTTATAATATAATCAAAGTCTTGATGCTGTATTGTCCTTCAGATGAAACAAAGTAATGAAAATGTATTGACCCTCCACTCATACTTTCTGAAGCAAAATGACGAAGCGATATTGGAACCGCGATGCGAAATGGCATCAGCATTGATTATGAAATCAGCGTTCCAAGAGTCACTTTGGAGGCTGATTAAAGTGTCACATTGACAACATGGACCCCTTTGAGTAGGAAATGAATACAAGCCTGATAGCAAAGAATAGCCCTCCTCTTTATTTTATCTTTCCATGTCACTAATCCTTTTTAAAAACTCCCTCATGTCATCCCTAGAGTTCCCCTGTCCCGCAGGAGCAGCATTTCAAGGATATAAGTGGGCTGCAATGCAAAGGGGGAAGCCAGAAAATTCTGTTCTGCCATTGGAAAATGCTGTCTGGACACAATGCCAGGCTCATCTGATACTGTCACCAAATGCCCGATTTAAAACCTAAGCTGCAAGCAGGTAACTGGAACTAGTAATGAGCCAGAAAGAACTGTGAATATTTTTGCAACCGTTTTTTTGATGGTGTCAAAATAATCAAAAGTAAAACAGAAGATCCCATATCTGGCAATTTATTGATATTCCTAAAAGTCAAATGTAGTGTGACGCATAGGAGGACGATATGTTTCCTTTGTCTATCTGCTAAGATTGCCAGACTTAGCCTGGCAACCAGTGGGAGTTGGGGACATGGGTAGGGGTAGCCATTAGTAATAGCATGACTTCCCTTCTGAGAAATACCCGGACGTGACATCACACCTCTCTAGGTATTGCTAGAAACTCTGTGGTCATTTCCAGGTTTTCCCCACAAGTGAAGTTAAAGCATTGGTCTGATGGTCATTACTTTTGTTTTCCTCCCAGCATTGCTCAGAGTAGCTATGGGCAATAAGACAGGGTAGGGCATACCCCACTCCCACGAGGAGACTGGTACCCCTAGTGTCTGCTCCTACGCTTTTCTTGCTATATTTTGTTTGTTTGTAAAATTTATGTGCTGTCTTTCCAGAGAACTTGCTTGAGGTGGCTGGCAAAAGTAAGACATAATGAATGTCTCTCTGTGTGTTAAACTGCAATGTCATCTGTTCTGCTTCATTACTTATGGTGAAATCCAGAAATGTTTATGGCTTTATCATAGAGTTTCCATCTATTCCTAGAGCTACCCTATGTCACTTCCTGGTTTTCCCCAGAACTTACATAGTGGTGCAAATGACACCGTGCCCCCATGCTCCTGCCCCCAACCGTCCAGCAGAGCCTGGTAAATCTAAGATAGACCCCTCTACCTGAGCAGAGGCCCTTTGGGATAGACCTCATAAGCCCTCTGTTCTTTGATTAGAACAATTAAGCAGGCAAAGAAAGCCCCAAGTTGAAATGCATATTCTTGGTCAGCATCCCCTAATTGGCTCGGCTCTTCCCAAGCCTCCTTTCTGGTTCTGTTGTCCTTGTACATCTATATATTTTTCCTATACTTTTTAAATGCTGTTTTTGATATCTGCCAACTTGAGGACCCTATTTGGGTAAAAAGAATGCATAGACATTTTTAAAATAAATAAGTAAGTAAATAAGTCATCCAGCATGAAAACTGAATAAGCTATCCATTGTCAAATGCTACCAAACTCTAAATACCCTCCCACATCAGTGATTAAACACTGCCAGGTGCTTGCCGACCAAATGTAAAATAGAACAACCACATTGAGTTAAATGCTCGAATACTCAGCAAACATCTGAATGGCTAACAAATACTCGGCAAGCATTTGACTTCGAGTTTCACAACGGAGAATTTTGGAAAGCCGGCTTCTTTTCTTCTCTTCCCTCTCTTTATCCTGCCTGCATCCAACGCCTTTGCTTCTCTGGAGAACATTGTTGTTACTCTGAAGCACTGTGCCAGCTGCTTACCGTGGCCTTTTGCTCCCAGATTTCTATTCCCTGCTGCCCTACATAGGTGAACAATAAGTTCCACTTCCAACAGTGGCCGGCCTCCTCTCTTACCCCTTGCCGGCAGGATTTTCTTGTGTTTGATGTGATATTTTTTAGTCACGCTGTGTCATAATAATAAGAACAGGAACATGGGGGATCCACAATCCTAGCCTTCCCTCAGTTGCCGCAGCTCTCTCCGTCTTGTGTTGTTGTGGCTGCTCTAGAGAACCAACCACTGCTGGGTTGACTCCTTGCTTCCTATTTCTTTAATAACATTCCCTGCCTCACTACAAAGTGAACAGCGGTGCCTGATCTCTCTAGTCAAGAGCCGGTGTCCCCCTGCCTGGCCACTATGTTCAGTAACAGCCGAAGCCAGATCAGCTGTGCTTGAAAGATACGTGAGGTTGTATTTATGATCTGCGTGTCTTCCCGTTGCAAGCCCAAAGCTGTGGTGATTTGTTGCTTCTCCTTTTCCTCTTCCCTTGTCTCGATTTATCGATGGCAAGTTCTTCAGGCCAGGGACCTAACTTTGTGACTTGCATGGTCCCACATGCATTGATAGCACAATAACGCTTTATGCTGTTAGAGTTTTTAATGCTTTATTTTGTTTTTAGATTGGTAATGTATGATTTTTAAAAAATGGTTTTATGGTATCACTTTTACTTGTAAGCTGCCTTGAGCAGAACTCTGTAGAGGTGGCATACAAATCTCCTAATCAAAAAATAACAAATATGGTTGCCAATCTCCAGGTAGGGTTGGGAATTCTCTCAGAATTGCAAATGATCTCCAGATGACAGAGATCACTTCCCCCGGAGGAAATAGCAACTTTGGAAGGTGGACAGAATGGCATGTTCTTCCTTTACCCAAACCCTGCCCTCCCCAGACTGCACCCCCAAATCTCCAGGAATTTCCCAACTTAGAGTTGGCAACCCTAATAACAGTAATCTGAAAAAATCTCAAATGAAGTTTCAAAAATGTGTTGAAAATGCCTGGAGAAGTTTCAGACACCAGTTCTCCTATGACTGCTGTTGAACCTAAACAAATTATCCAAATAAATGAAGAAATCTGAAAAAAGCTCACATGATTAGTATTCTAGGCAATATATCTATCCTGAGCCAAATCCCAATGTATATTGGGCTGGAGAAGTACCACACATTAAAAAATGTAAAATACAAGGTATTTTGCTTCTCTAAACAATTCCCACTTACCCAGAGCCTGAAAACATACTTTCACAAGGCAGAAAACAATTGCCTTAATGATAATATTAAAAATTACACATTTTGTTGTTGGCCTGAACCCTAATAACATAACTCTCTGTGGCAAGTCAGATGTTCTCCAGATTAGCAGGCAAGGTTCTCAGTTATCAGTAGGTGCCATATCTCCATAGAATTTAAAAAAAAAATGAAAACTATTTCCCTGGAGTTGTTTTCGGGGTGGGGGATAAGGGAGGTCTCATGAAGTGTTTTTAAACCCAAATGTATTAATAGGCTGGGGTAAAAGAGCACCCCCACTAGTCAAAATTCAGTATATTTCTGGGGTGACATTGTACCCGTTTTTTGTGCACTGAAAGAAAACTGCAAACAGTGAATCGCTGTATTTGGGGGACATTTGAAAATGTGCAGGAGACAACATCCTAAGAAGGGGGGGAAAGGTGTAAAGTTGTTGAACTAGCTCTCTATGCATTTGAGATCTGCTATACAAGTCCAGCCTGGACTGGAATATTTTTTAGTAAGGGATCCAAGCCATCCCAGCCAGCCAGCCAGCCAGCAGTCCCCTTCCTTCCTTCATCTTGGTGGAAAATAAGTAACTTTTTAAAATAAATAAAGTGTATTCTTTCTATTACTGGTTCCCCATATCCAAATGATAAAGTGCAGGATGCTGCACAGAGAAATAGAATTTTGTAGCAAAAGAAAGAGAGTAACTTTCTTTTTTCTTTAAATGATCTACTTCAAAGTGATACTGGTTCTTGCTGTTTTATGCCCTGGCTTACTTCTCTCATGTTGCTGTATATATACTCCAAACATACAGACTCTTTCAAAAACACCAAGTATTTGAGATAAAAATGGTCTCTGCCTGCGGCATGAAAACGCAGGGCTACATGAAAGTACAGAGGGATGAGAGCTTTTCAATCAATTTGATGAAAAATTTAAGTTAATTAAAAGAATGCTCCATTTTTCCCTAGAAGGCGACACTGATCTTTATTATTAATGCATACTAGTGTTTCATAACCATGCATAATAAAGGCCTGAAACGCCAGACTCAGTTGCAGCTCAGGCTTAATTTGTTACAAAATCTTTTCTGGTATTCTTAAAGGATGCCCTTTGCCACTGTATTCCTGATACTCTTTGACTAATTCCTAACTCCTAGATGATGTGTTATTTTAAGTTTGCACCTGAGAATTAATTTAACAGATTGTGATTTTCTTAAAAAAATAGTTTTTTTTTAAAGAAAACAAAAATCAGAAAACTGTCATCAATATCTTTCTTTTTACATTTAGTTATTCCTCTCTTTGCTAATGGAAATATCACAGATTTGAAGTGTTTCTCTGAGGCCAGAGGCATGTTTTTGAGGGAAAAAACAGATAGTGTTTGGACAAAAAGACTCCAGTTCTATTGCTCCCATGCTTCAGAAACCAAATGTGATTTAATGAGGTTATACAGTCAGAAAATATATGCCAACCTCTGCCAGGATGGGAGCGTTCCCCGGGACACCCTAAGAGTTATGCCAGGTGGAAAGAACACAGAGGTGCGCAGAGCCCACAAAAGGTATCTTCAACTTTTTCCACTGAGCCAATGCGCATCATTACACTTTGCATATTCATTACCTGGACTGGTATCATTTCTGCCATCTTGTGGTTCTCCCACAATTGTCCTACAAATGTATCTATTCTTTATATTATTTTAAATGTTTTTATGCTGCCATTCTACACAGCTTAGGGTCCCCAAGGCAGTGAACAATCAACTCCATTAAAACAAGCACTTAAAAATGCCCAAACATATAAAACAATTGAAAGTAACCATTAAACAAAACTTATAAACAGGAAGGAGTGTCAGCAATGAAATGCAAGACAAAGCAGATACGTCTTCACTTGCTGGCGGAAGATAGTGGCAAATGGAGACAGATGAATCTCCCTGGGGAGGGGATTCCATAATTTTGGTGCCATGGCTGAAATGGCCCTGGCCTAGGTTGCCACCCATCTAAGGTGGCAAAGTATGCAAAGCAGGGCCTTCACAGAATGACCATGATGGCCAGGTATTTTCATATGGGTGTAGGCAGTCTGTAGGTATATTAATCCCGTGCCACGTAAGGCTTTAAACAACACTTTGAACTGGGCTGGGAAGCAGACTGGGGGGCAGCGTATGGCCCCCTCCAACCCACTCCAGTCAACATTCACTTGATTAATGTATACAACTTCGCCTGTGTGGCAAACCTTTTTAAGGGAGAGAGTAAAGGGGACAAATGCCATACGGGAGACACGCAGTGCCAATTCCAGGAGGGTGGAGCTGGCAGAGAGTGCCTGGGGCCTCCTCCCCTGCTGGCCACCATGCCCCTACTTGTGCCCTGCTTTGTGCCCATATGCCTCTCCCCTACCCATCCTCATGTCCTTCCACACCCACTCACAAGCCCAGCCCCTTCTCACACTCCTAGAAGCACACCCTTCCTCCAGTGGCACTGGGCAGTGCATGTAGGTTACACTGTGGCTGAAAGGAGCGTTCAGAAGCAAAGAGGTGGGCAGAGGAAGTGGGATGAAGTACAGATGGGCCGTTTCCACACGGCTTACCCTATTCTGCAAGATAGCGAAATCTCGCGAGAAGACGCTGTTATCGCACGAGAAGACGCGATAACAGCGTCTTCTCGCGAGATTTCGCATGAGATTTCGCTATTTTGCAGAATAAGGTAAGCCGTGTGGAAACGGCCATGGTGCTGATGTGTTCCATGGAAGCCCTGGACTTCAGTTGCTGCCCTGCTTCAGGGCATACCAACGCCAGCTCTAGAGCCTTATTAAAGGTAAAGATAAAAGTGCAAGCACTGAGTCATTGCTGACCCATGGGGGATGTCACATCATGACATTTTCTTGGCAGACTTTTTATGGGGTGGTTTGCCATTGCCTTCCCCAGTCATCTACACTTTACTCCCAGAAAACTGGGTACTCATTTTACCGACCTCGGAAGGATGGAAGGCTGAGTCAACCCTGAGCTTCAGTATTGCAGTATACCACTCTGTGCCACGGGGCTCTTATAGCCTTATTAAGGGTCCATATTTCCATGTGTGATTTGATCAGGGCCGTTTTCACACGCACCCTGGGAGATTGCGCAAACTCACAGCATGAAGCGTCTTCCTAGCACGATCTCCCGGTACGATCCCCGTTAATGGCCCAATGACGTCAGAAAAAGGGCCATTAAACAGGATTGTGCCAGGAAATCGCACTAGGAAGACGCTTTTATGCCGTGAGTTTCACGCAATCTTCCAGGCGCATGGCCATGTGAAAACAGGCCAGGACAGCAACTCCCATCAGTGCCAATGAAACCTCAGGACCACAAATACTTTTGTGATGTTGGGTGGCTTCACTGAACAGGCTCGTTGTTATTGTTTCGTTTGACTTACAAATGTTAATACATGCATTTATTTACTTAATTTATACTCCACCTTTCTTCCCAATGAGGACCCCAAATGGCTTCCAACCACATTCTTCCTGCCTAGGGCTGCCAAGCCTTTGGTCGGGGTGGGAAATCTAACGCAGGGATACCATTGCCTGCCACCACTCCAGGTAGCAAGGGAAGAAATTTTTTAAAGACTTGGCAGCATTACATGTGTAATGATGTCACTTCCAGGGAAACCCCCAAAGTGACAGGAGGTAGCTGTAAGGAATCTCCAAAAACTCTATGACATTCTGCTGACACTTCTAGGGTTTCCCTAAAAGTGATGTTGTCATACCTACAACGTTACCTCCCACCACATCCCTGTCCTCAGTCCTCCCGCCAGTTGCCAGGCTTTGCAGAGCCACTTTGGTGTAGTGGTTAAGAGCACGGGACTCTAATCTGGAGAATCGGGTTTGATTCCCCAGTACTCCGCTTGAAGCCAGCTGGGTGACCTCAGGTCAGTCACAGCTCTCTCAGAGCTCTCTCAGCCCCACTCACCGCACAGATCGATTGTTGTGGTGGTGATAATAATAGCACACTTTGTAAACCGCTCTGAATGGGTGTTAAGTTGTTCTAAAGGGCAGTATATAAATTGAATGTTGTTGTTGTTGTTATAGGATAAAGCAGCTTCATGTGATTTAAAACTCACTTCAGTGATGTGAAATTTGAACCACCTGAAGTGGTTGTGATCTTGTTCTCATCTACTCTGATGTTATGTGAGTTATGTGAGATAGTGAGAGCCAGTTTGATATAATGGTTAAAGAGCAGTAAGACTCTAATCTGGAGAACCGGGTTTGATTTCCCACTCCTCCACTTGAAGCCAGCTGGGTGACCTCGGGTCAGTCACAGCTCTCTCAGAGCTCTCTCAGCCCCACCCACCTCACAGGTCGATTGTTGTGGGGGGATAATAATAACACACTTTATAAACTGCTCTGAGCAGGTGTTAAGTTGTCCTGAAGGGCAATATATATATATATTGAAAGCTGTTGTTGTTATTCCTGCACCCATTTTATCCTCGCAATTACCTTGAGAGATAAATGAAACTGAGCATGTGTGACTTGCCCAAGATCACCGAGCAACTTTCCATGGCCGCGTGGAGGGTCACACCAATATTACACCCCACTGGTTTAACATATAGCCGCTAACAATTTTCCACCTCCACTTCCTCTCCCTCATAGCCCCGGTCATGCTTGGCTAATATCCTGGACGGGAACAGAGGGTGAAAACTCTCTAGCTCTGCTTTGTTTTCGGTAAGACACTTGCGTAAGCTACAAATCAAAGCGACCTATTGCAAAGCTGCTCCATTCGTCCCATAAGGTAGAGGAAAACCATCAGACACTCAGCAAACTTGAGGTGCAATCACCACCATTTTTAATCATTACAACTAATGAAATTAAGTATTACAGTGTTTGGTAATCAAATTAAGCATTTTCTTATTACACAGTGATTATTAATAAAGTTCAGCTTTACAAATATGCATAATCAAGACCCATAAATTACTGCTAATCTTACAGCATTTTTTCTTTTTTGTTTACTTTTTCTTTTTTTCTTCTCTTCTCTTTTCTTTTTTTTGCAAAATGTAATTAATTGAAGGCTTGTCTTACAAGGCAAAAGAAAATGTTGCATTTTAGCAACTAAACCCCATGCTGTAAACATCCCTTTGTTACCCCAGCGCTTTGTTTCTTTGTTCTTTCGATAATATCAGTGGGGTTTCCTTTGTCTCATCTTCCCAGACTTGGGATTTTACGGGGTTCAGTTTCTTGCAGTAATAATATGCTCCAAGCAATTGAGAAGGAGAAGGAAAGGGGGAGGGTGGGGAGAATATTCAGCCACTGACCCCTGGTGCCAATTACGTAAACACTAGTGTGTCTGGGTTCCAATGGGAGACTTGTCTAGTCTTCCTTTGCAGAAAGGACGGTAACGCTGATACAGGCCCTCCAGATATGAGGGCTGTGAAAAACAAGGAAAAAACCAAAAATAATCAGTGCACCCAAAGGGACATCGGAGACTCCTTGAGGGGAAGCAAAGGACCTCTGCATCCTTGGGGCAGCTAATTAGAAGAGGAATAGGTGTCCCTTCCTTACAAGATCAAATTCTATCGGGATGGTATATCTATACATTTCTAGATCTGTGGTTCTGTATCTCTATATGGCTACACCTACATGGGGCTTTCTATACTTACAACAGAGTTGCCTGCGAGGCATTGTCAAGGTGACACAGTTTTAATTATTCAACAGAAAACGATGAGAATGCATCGCACCACTCTTGAATATCTATGAGCTTAGGTACCAGGAAGAATAAAAGCAGAGTCAAATGGAGTCTGCAGAGAAGATGGTGCCTCTCTCTCTCATTTAACAACACATTGGCCTAGGGTTACCAACTCTAGGTTAGGAAATTCCTGGATATTCTGAGGGTGGAGGACAGGGTTCAGGAAGGGGAGGGACCTCAGAGGTATGATGTCATAGAGTCCACCCTCTAAAGCAGTCATTTTTTCCAGGGGAACTGATCTCCGTCATTGAGAGCTTAATTGGAATTCCAAGAGATCTCCAGCCCCCCTTAGAGGCTGACAACTGTGCATTGGCAGTGATTATGACCTGATCAGGCTAGCCTGGCCCATCCAGGTTCGAGTGTGGAATCCTAGTTAGGGTTAATGTATGGGGCAGGGGATTGCAAGGGGGAAATGGTCATGTGGGAAGTTAAGCATATCCACCACTTTTCAGCAGCTAATAGCCCCCCACACACACACACACACTGCCTTACAGATGTTCAGTGGTGACCTGGGTTCCTGGGCCCAGCTTTGCTGACAAAGGTGGAGCTCCAACCTAAGGTTGGAGCTCCTTTTCTTATATCCCACCTATCTCCCCCAACGGGCCCCACCATTTTCTTCTCCTTTGTTTTATCCTCACCACAACCCTGTGAGGTAGGTTGTCTACTCTGACTGAAATAAGCAGCATCTGGTACTGCTTCATACTAACACTGGTCCATCTATCATTGACTCTGACTGGGCAGGAAAAAAAGATCTTTCCCGCAACTTGCTAGATCCTTTAACTGGAGGTGGTACATGTTGACCTTGGGACCTTCTGCATGCAAAGCAGAAGCTCTCCTTCTGAGGCACAGTGCCGCACAGGTAACTGCTCTCAAAATTCCTTGGGAGAAGAAAACATTCTGCTAGCTAGTAAGGAAGATTTTTACATCCCCTGGTAGGATAGTCACCATAAGAGTTTTTGTAGAATGGAGATTCTTCTCCAACCAGAAGAAGGTGAACTGGAAATAGCAGACATTAGCAAGTGGAGAGAATTACAAATGGGGTAGAATCTAGTACACACTAGAGATGGGCATGAAGAGCAATACGAACCAAAAAAAGCCACGAACAGCCCAATCTGCTGTTCGCAAACAAGCTGTTCATGAGGCCCCATTCTAAACGAACAGGTGGTTGTTGCAAGCCTCGTTTGTTGCTGTTCGTCTTGCTGTTCATCAAGCCAAACAGTCTGGCACCTGCAATCAATTCCCTTGGCAACTTAAGCAGGGATTGTCTGAACTCTGTCTGAACTGCTGCTGTTGCCCTGGAAACCCCAATCTAAGCCCAATTTAGCTTGATAGGCAGGTTTTCCTTTCAAGTGTGGAGCTCCAAATTTGTTAAAAGGGAGCAAAGAGCAGGGGGGAGGGGGGCTCCCGGCTCTGGCTTAGTTTGCAGACAGTGGAGAGGGAGATACAGTTGCTGTTGGCATTTTGATAGAGAGAGTGCGTTGGAGCTTGAATTTTCTTTGTGTGTGGTGGGATAGGGATCTACCCCTTCAAGTTCCAGAGCTGCTGCCAGGCTCTGGGGCCAAGCTATTATTTATTACTGGCACCTTTCCTGGTGCCTGCTCAGGTCATGTTTCTGGGAGTGGTGCAGTAGGGATCTTGACTTGGATGATGGCTGGAGGAGAGCCTGCTGGCCCCCACAAACAGCCAACCACGAACATGTTTGTGAACAGGGCCATATTCATGGTTGCTCGTGAGTCCCTGTTCATGGATGGCAACTAACAACAAACATCATGTTCGGTTTTTTTCTGTTCGTTCCCATCTCTAGTACACACACACACCACACACGCTTAAGTCTTGTTCACATGAACACATGTACATCTGTTTATAAGAAAGAGCCAAATGTTACAAATAAACTGGAGACCAGTGTCCGGGTTAATGTGGGGTTCCAATCACACATTCAGCTGGGCATGCATTGAATGTAACATGAGAACTACTCTTCCTGGAAAGGGACCTTCACATCACAGGGGTATTTAGTATTTATTTTATTTACAGGCGATTGAAATGGTCCCCTATTAATCAATATTTATTTTATTTACTTCATTTATACCCCACCTTTCTCCCTAATGGGGATACAAAATGGCTTATATTGGTCTCTTCTCCTCCATTTCATCCTCACAACAACTCTGTGAGGTAGGATAGGCTGTCAGAATGTGACTGGCCCAGCAAGTTTCCACTGTGGAGTGAAGATTTGAACTGAGGTCCCCAGATCCTAGACCAACACTCTAACCACTACACAACACTGGCTTTGCTAGTGTTTCCTTCCTATTAGCCTCAGAGTCTGGGTTTAGAAAACTTGGCTGCAGAAGTGAAAATGAAGCATTGATCCTGACAGCCAAACGCTTTTCCATGTGCACAGGTGTCTTCTCCTCCCCCCGCCCCCACCCCCCAAGTTCAGCAACCACCCATAACTGTGTTGATACAGGATATATAGGCACATGCATATATACACATTCTTGCATGCAGCCAGTGTGTATTCCCTTGTTCTAGAGGTGGGCGGGGGGAATTAAGCGGAATTAGCTTCTCAGCATGAAACCATTATGGGCTGTAATTTATTTGAGAAAGTGAAAAGTGGTTTGGGGGGGGGATCCCTTTCTGCAGATAATTTGTTATGCTCTGGCCCAGTTAATAACCTTCTACAGATGGACTTAAGTATACTTACTCACTAAGCATAATATATCTGAAATGTCACAGTGGACTGAACCTAACTGATATGATTAGAGTGCCGGTCCTCTTACGCGTGGCCTCTGAAATGGCGGTGCAACCAAGAAAGCTGCTTTTGATTTATTTTGCTTGTTTTTCAACCCCTTCCACTGGCATTCTCTTCTCCCTCCCCCTTCCCTTCTCTTTTTCAAGTTCTAAAAGACCAACGCTTTGGTGCAATGCTGAATGCTTTTGGAATTTTGAGAAGAGGTAATGGCCGCCACAGGTGTTGGACAAATCACAAAATGGCTGCCCTGGGCATTGGCTCTGATCATGAGATGAAGCCCATGGAGGCTGGCTCTAATCATAAAAACGGTTAGGTAGTTGCAGGACAAACATCCTTCGATGAGTCTCTCTACATGAGGTGCCTCAGTGTGTGTTCGCCAAGTGTACAGAGACACAATATTAGCTGGGAAGCATAGTTTAAAAAGACAGAAGCAGCAGAGATCTCTCTTCAGAGGGTCTGTTAATTTCATCACCTCACCTAAGGCTCTGTCAGTTTCAGTTCTCCAGTCTAAAACTGTAGGGGAATGCAACTAGAGGGCAGCAAGGAATGGAAATGGGCTGGAGCTGCCTTCCAGACCTGGACTTGGGCCTGGAGAGGTTATAACGGGCTGAAGTTTCTCTTCCGGCATTTCACAGCCCCTTCACACAGTTCCAATGTATAGCAAAGCCTTTGCCCTGCAGCCAACTCTCTACCTTTCCTAGCTAACATTGTATCTTCCAACACGTGTTCTTCACATGTCAGAGGCCTCATGTAGAGAGAATCTATGATGGAGGCAGCTGTTTCCAAATGGATGTTCCCTTCAGACATATAGAGGCTGTCCCTTGGGTTCTTTTGAAGGACCTCCTACTCCAAATAAGTGGAGGAAAGCTAGGACTGGCTCTTTGCTTTGGGGCAATGAAGCAAATGGGTGCCAGGAAACACATCAGTGATGCTAGGTGTCCACAGGCACCATATTCGGGAATCAGGATGCTACAAGTCCACCTGGGCTTTGGCATCCACAGCATACAGGATGTTCTACCCGCCAAAGGAGATTCTGGATGTGGGCACAATCCCAATTCTGCAGCCACTGTTCAGATGACTCCCTTTTCTAGGGTTACCAGGCCTGAGGGCTGGGTTAGGAATAGGAACATGGTGGGAGGGGGTGGCACCACAGACGTGATGATGTCACTTTCAAGGCAAACCCAGACATGACAGCAGGCAGCTTTAGGAATCACCGGAAACTCTATGGTTTTACACTTGCAGTGCCACTGTTTTTCTAAAATTTTCCCCATGCAATGGTAGGCAAGGGGATATCAGGGTGGGGGATTACTCCACCCGAAGTGGAGGAATTGCATTCCTACTCGCTCTCCCTAGTGGGCATTATCTGCTCCCTAGAGGTTCCCTTCTCTTTCCAAAATAGTAGAGTCCAGTAGCACCTTTAAGACCAACCAACTGTATTGTAGTATAAGCTTTCAAGAACTACAGCTCTCTTCATCAGATGCAGCTGACGAAGACAGCTGTAGTTCTCAAAAGCTTATGCTACAATAACAACAACAACAACAACATTCGATTTATATACCGCCCTTCAGGACAACTTAATGCCCACTCAGAGCGGTTTACAAAGTAAAATGTCATTATTATCCCCACAATAAAACACTCTGTGAGGTAGGTGGGACTGAGAGAGCTCTGAGAGAGCTGTGACTGGCCCAAGGTCACCCAGCTGGCTTCAAGTGAAGGAGAGGGGAATCAAACCTGGTTCTCCAGATTAGAATCCCGCGCTCTTAACCACTACACCAAACTGACTCTCAATAAAGTTGGTTAGTTTTAAAGGTGTTACTGGATTCTTTACTATTTTGCAACTACAGACTAACACAGCTAACTCCTCTGGATCTTTTTTTTCCAAGTGCCGAGGACAGAAGTCTCTTCTGGCAAGCCAGTGTGGGTGTGCATACCCTTCTGAAATCATTCACAATCATTACCTGGCCAGTTTACTCGTCTGGTAGCATCCCCCATCCCTTGTGTAGCTACAAGGGGCTTTTAGGACCCCTGAAAGCCAAGTCACAAGACTATCATTTCTGCTGCTTTAAGATATGCCTTTTGAGAAATATTTTTCTTCCACCCTCCTCCAAAAAAAGGGGAGGGAGTGAGAATCAGTAGAAATCCAGTTCTTCCACGGAGAGCTTCTTCTAAACTCTGTCTTAAGAGGTTCCTTCAACAGGCAAGTTCAGTTACCCAACTCAGGGACTTTTCTGTAGTGGCACCTCAGCTATGGAACACCTTTCTTAAAGATCTCTGTTTGGAGACTAGCTTTCTGAGTTTTTTAGGCATTAGGTAAAATATTCAGCCAGGCTTCATTATCTCACTAAATCTGATTTGATCCTCTGTATTGGTGTTTCCCTTTATCACCCTTCTCCTGATTGGCACTGTTTTATTATTGTTGTTAAAACTCAAGCTGTGACTTATATTGGTGATATTTTGGTGATTAGTGTTTTTAATGGCTTGTTTTATTTATATTGTGGTTTTTAATTGTATTTGCTGCCATGAGCAAAACACCAAAAAGGCAGCATATAAATAGTATAAATAAATAAATAAATAAAATGGAGTGGGAGCTAGCTTTTGTTGTTTTGTTTTTGTGATTTTTAATGATGTTTTATCCTTTATTGGTCTTTGACTGAGAGATGGGATTTAAAAAAATCTCGTAACTAAATGAATGCAAAGATCAGATAAGGTTGATTAATTCTTCCTTTCTCCGTCTACTGATAATGTCAGGGGGGGTGGAAATAATTTATTCTGACAACATCTTTCCCAAATTGAAGTCACCATGCTTAAAGAGCCAACAGCCTTACGGAACATGTGGTCACATTACATGACAAGAAGGTACGGAATTAAAAGAGAAGCGTATGTTCTCAGAGCTGGAAGAAAACTGTGCGGAGAGCAGATGGGACTGTGGTTGAGCCGAGAAGAGGCAGTGCGAGAGCCTTGTCTGATTTACACCTACGCAAAGCTGCGGGGTCGAGAGGGCAACGTTTGCGCATCAGATTCTTTGGGTGTGTTGTGAGGTCAAGTGTGAGTCTAATAATAATTTACTTAATTTGAATTCTGCTCCACATGTTCTCAAGGGTTCAGAATGTGTAACAATGGCTTAAGGGGGGGGATTACAATTAAAATAGAATACCCAATTAACATGGAAATGATGTCAAAATTAAAATTAAACCACACTGTTCCTGAAGAATGTGGGGCCTGTGACATTTAGGGTTATTGATCCAAATGAGCACAATCCTAATAATTAAGTGTCGTCAAGTTGCAACCGATTCATGGCAACCCCACAAGGGGTTTTCAAGGCAAGAGATGAGTAGAGGAGGTTTGCCTTTGCCTGACTGTGAGCGATTCCACACACGTTGGATAATGCACTTCCAATCCTCTTTATAGATCATTTGGAATGGATTTTTTTGTGTGCGGAACAAAAAATCCACCTCAAACGATTGATAAAGTGCATTGAAAGTGCATTATCCAACGTGTGTGGAATCAGCCCGTGTATAGCAACCCTGGGCTGTTTCCACATGTCCCAGCATAGCACTAAACTCACAGAATGAGAGCATCTTCCTGGTGTGATTTCTGTTGTCATCGTGCCACGATTCCGCTCTCGTGGTGCAATGACATCAGAAATTGTGCCAGAAGACTCTCTCGTTCCATGAGTTTAGTGCTATGCCAGGACATGTGGAAATGGCCCTGGTCTTCCTTGGTGGTCTTCATCTAAGTACTAACTGAGGCCAACCCTGCTTAGCTTTCTAGCTCTAAGAAGCTTGAACTAGTTTGGACTAGAATTGCACCCTTCTAAAGCCACTGAAGTCAATAGACTCAGAAGGGTGCAGCTTTACTCAGGACTGCACTATTAATACACTCAGAAGACTAACATTCCAGAGTCATTTCTTAGAAAAAGAGCTGGAGGAACTCATTAGAATAACTCATTAGCATAACTCATTAGCATATGCCATGCCCCTTGCCATCACCGGCCGTGGTTCATTAGCATAACTGATTTGCATATGCCACACACCCTGACATCACCTATCCTGGCTGTTTTGGACCCAATCCTGGCCATTCAGGGCCAAAATTGGGCCCAAAATGGCAAAAAATGGGCTGAAAATGGCCAAAAAGGGGCCCAAAATGGTCAGGATCAGGCCACTGCTGAGCGGGAGAGTGATCCACCACCCATCAGAGGCCCGATCCAGGCCATTTCAGCCCCAATCCAGGCTGATATGAGCCCAAAATGGCTGAGAGTCAGGTGGGCGGGGCCACCTGACATGTGACCTCTTTGGGGAACTGCCGGCACTGCGTTCCTGTGTGTTCCAACTCAAAATGAGCCCTGCTAACATTTATTTATGTATTTATTTATTTAATCTATATCCTTTATACCTTGTCTTTCTCCTCAATTGGGGTCCAAAGCAGCTTAGGTCATCCTCCGCTTTTTCATTTTATCCTCATAATCACAACCCTGTGAGGTAGGTTAGGCTGAGAGTGTGTGACTGGCCCAAGGGCATCCAGCAAACACACATGACAGAGTGGGGATTCGAATCTGGGTATGTAAATCAATATTACAAGATAGGAGTCTGTGAGGAATCATCAGGGGAGGATGAACAATTTGGAACTTTCCCAACCCCCACCTCAGTACTTTTCCCTCCATAATTCTATAAGCTCTCCAAAAGTCTGGTTCAGGTCAGTTTTTCCTCAGGGAAAAACTGCCTTCTAAATGTCTCTCGCTCGTTCTTTCTGTTCCTCATGGAATATACTCAGTCCTCATTGCATCATTTTGGATTTTTTTTGTTTACATACATACATAGTTTCCTAACTATATAGCAACCCATACCTTGTCTGTGAGTGGACAGGTTTTCCTACTTTTATGATGGGAATGCAAAGCCAGTATTGAGTGTCAGACTAGAATCTGGGAGATCCAGGTTCAAATTCCCACTTTGCCATGTAAGACTACTGAGTGACCTTGGGCCAGTCACTTTGTATCAGCCTAACTTCGTTTGTTCGTTAGTTAGTTAGTTAGTTAGTTAGTTCGTTCGTTGCAGTGGAATCCTGAGTTACTCCAATCTATTATTATTATTATTATTATTATTATTATTATTATTATTATTTCGATTTATAAACCGCCCATCCTCGGTGGCTCTGGGCTCTTGGGCTCTGGGCTCTAAGCCCATTGAAGTCAGTGGGCTTAGACTGGAGTAATTCTTCTAAGGATTGCACTGTTAGTTAGTTAGTTAGTTAGTTAGTTAGTTAGTTAGTTAGTTAGTTAGTTAGTTAGTTAGTTAGTTAGTTAGTTAGTTAGTTAGTTAGTTAGTTAGTTATGCAACCTCTTCAGAGACCTGCTCAAAGTGGCTTACAATTAAAAACCACAATATAAAACACAAGCCATTAAAAAAATGCAAGCAGCATAAAACTATCCACAAAACAGGGCAGAGCATTAAAAAGTAGATAAGATAAGCTGCTAATTAAAAGCCCAGATAAAAAGATATGTTTTGGCCTGGTGCCTAGAAGAAAGTAAAATAGGCACCAGGCAAGTCTCAAGGGGGAGAGCATTCCAAAGGTGAGATGCCAACAGAAACTGCCGTCTCTAGTCGCCAGTGCACCCCCCTCATTTCTGAAAACGGGAGCATGGAGAACAGCATTTGAGAAGCAGACAACTGGTCTGCTGTTGTAAGGATAAAATGAAGGAGGAGCAAGTGCTGCTTTGGGGAGAAAAGTGGGGTATCAATAAATCAATAAATCAATCATCACTTTACCAATAAAGAATACATTACACATCTAAATGACCTAGATTGTATGTATAAATAAATATAATAGAAATGGTGTATAAAAACTGTACAATGTGCAGACTTTAGAAAGCCAACTGGGAAAAGTGGAGAACAGACAAAAATATGTATTAACGAAACCAAAATAGGGAACATTGACTACCCGAGGCAGCAGTACAATCAACATGCAAAGAAACTCATTGTTCCTTGTTCTACAAGTGATATGTGAGCAAAAATAGAAACCGCAGTAGGATTCAAATTTGGTAGGGCATGAAAGGGCCTGCCGAAATTGCTTTAGGATCCATCTCTGGCCTTGGGACTGTCAGAGGCCTGCCACCCACAAATCCCCAAGATACCTTGTGCATCTGCTTCTTGAAAATCACTGGCTGGCCAGAAAATCTATGTGCTATGCAATGTTGACTATCCTGAGGCAGGGAAGAAGAAAAGAACATGACCTCATATGTTCTCCGAGTGCAAGAGCAAAAGGGCAGAAGAATTCAAAGGAAAGTGGTAAAATATATTCTTCCTAGTACATCCGACAAGCGGAGCTGCCTAGATCGTGACTGGCACCCTCCGTCAAATATTTTGCACCATATTTTTTGCATTGGGTTATTATGATCTCTACTCTTCTCCTTAATTCCTACCTTAATTCCTACTATGAAGCCCAAAAAAACCAAGGCCAAGGTAACTACTGCATTAACTAGTTTTGCTACCTCCCATTTTTATCCTCATTTCATCTAGTATTGTCTCATTTCCAAGACATTGCTTCCAGAGAGCCACATGTGTCTAAGGGCCAAGCTACACATGACGAATGACACTTGAATGGCAAGTGTATTTCTCCCTGTTCACTTGCCCTCCACTCAATCCACTTGCCGTTCAAGTGTCATTCCTCATGTGTAGCTTGGCCCTAAGTCTGTAAAAATCACATGGTGCCAATAAAGTAAAGGGTCCAGTAGCATCTATAAGACTAACCAACTTTATTGTATCATAATCTTTCGAGAACCACAGCTCTCTTAGTCAATGTTCTCGAAAGATTATGCTACAATAAAGTTGGTTAGTCTGATATAAATTCCGCACACGTTGGATAATGCACTTTCAATGCACTTTATAAATCATTTGAGGTGGATTTTTTGTTCCGCACACAAAGAAATCCGTTCCAAATGATCTATAAAGAGGATTGGAAGTGCATTATCCAACATGTGCGGAATTACCGTTAAAGGTGCTACTGGACTCTTTACTATTTACTATATTTAGTATTTACTATCTACTATTTACTATCTTTACTATTTTGCAACTACAGACTTAACACAACTAACTCTTCTGGATCTATGGTGCCAATAGTAGCCAAGCCATTACTTGCTAGCACATTTTTACAGTCAGAGAGCACTCCTGCCTTCACTATTCGGCCTTGGATCACATAACTATAAATTTACCTCCTGAGATTGTTATTCCTTTTGTAATTTCCCCTTGAGTCCCCCCCCCGCCGACTCCTCTACCTCCTCCCGTCCTTTCTTTCCATACTTCTTTCTGTGTCCCAAGACCCCTTACCTGTAGATGATCGGGGGGGGGGGACTTCTTTGTTAGCTATGATTTTCAGTATATAAGTTACCGTAATTTAGAAAAGAGCAAGAGTCCAGTAGCACCTATAAGACTAGGGTATGAGCTTTCGTGAGTCACAGCTCACTTCTTCAGAACTCATGAAAAGTTTATACCTCATGAAAGTTTATACCTTACCACAAATTCTGTTCATCTTCTAGGTGCTACTGGACTCTTGCTCATTTTCTACTGCTACAGACAGACTAACACGGCTACCCATCTTGATCTATCATTTAGTTTATCATTAAAGTATGGCCATTTTAGTCAAGATCCCACACCCAGGGCAGTAGTAACCCATGGCCAGGCCCCTAGGCTTTCAGGTATTTTGGGCCCCCTCCAGCACTTCAGTCTTTCACCCCACTACAGCTGACAGCCTGACCATGGTACTAGGGTTACCAGCCTCCAGGTGGAGGCTGGAGATCTCCCGGAATTACAATTGACCTCCAAGCCATAGATATGAGTTTCCTAGATAAAATGGCTACTTTGGAGGGTGAGGTCTATGGCATTATACTCTGCTGAGGTCCCTCCCCTCTCCAACACCTGCCATCCCCAGTCTCCACCTCCAAAACCTCCAGGAATTTCCCAACATGGAGCTGGCAACCCTACCTGGTACGATAGGTACTAGACCGCCTTATATCCATTTTAGGGGTGTCCTGAAGAATTCTATTCACCATTTATTTAATATTTTTATTGCGTGACTAAAACTCTTCAGGAAAGTACATTTTGGGGGGCATAATCATCCAATACTGTAATATTTTGAAATGAATAAAACATTTATTATTTATTAAAACATATAATTTATGAATAATTGTTTTAATAGAATAGATTATTTGTTTCACTTCAATAGGGAAGCAGTTAATGATCTTATTAATAGAGGTTATATAAGAGAATCAATTAATTGTAATTTATGCTGGAGTGTGTCTCAGCAAAAAACATTGACGGGCCCCTAGTCCCTGCGGGGCCCCTAGGCTTCAGCCTAGTCAGCCTTATGAATAATACGGCCCTGCCCACACCAAAAAAACATAATGAAACAAATATGAACCTGAGACTTGTCCACTGAGAGCCAATGAACAAGAGTGTCTCTGTTACTGTATATCGTCCTTTGGATTTCCTGTAGGACAGAGTTGAAAGATTTTTCTCTGCTGGGTCAGAAGTCAAAGCAGTCATTTGCTTAAAGAAGAGCCATGTAGAATTAATCAAAATGAAACTTGGGTTTTCATGTCTCTCTACTATTCAAAATCTTTATGGCTCTTCCCCTCCCTTCTTCCTTTTGGAGGATACGATGTATTCCTTTATCTTTTTACACCTTGTCCTGCCGGGGTTTTGTTCAGCTCTGTGTCACAGGCCTTCCCCTTCAGTGTATAGAACCATTTTAATCAGGACCAAATCTCCGTGTGATATTGGGGAAAGGTCAGCTGATGCCGACACGTTACTACCAGTGCAGCCGTAGAAAGAAGAGCCGACCCTTCGTGAAGAATTTCGAGTTGAAAAGAGAGATTCTATTCACCACATTTTGTCCGACTTAAAAAGGAACTTAAAAGAAAGTCTCCAACACTCAGAAGGAGAAAACTTTACATATTTTGTTTCACTGTAACCTGAGGAGAGCAAACTATTCAGCCAGAGAAAGCTTTCATTCCCTTTTCAAAAGAAATAACCCTGAAACTGATTAATAACCTGACCCTACCCTAAATAAAGAGTGATAATATTTGGGGGGGGGGGCACCATTATTCTTCTGTCCCCACTTTTGGCCTGTTCACTTACTCAGGGATTTACCAAAGTATTTAAGTATTTATATGATACCCACTTTTATTCAGAGTGCAGAGGGGGAAGTGAAGCCCCCCCCTGCACAGTTCTTGATAGCAAACTTTTACCTCATAGATAAATTGCTCTGATGTTCCAATATATCATTCTGTATACTGGGGCAGGGGGAGGGGCAGAATAAAATCTCAAGATTTTAGATTCTCAAGCAGCGTATCAGATTTTCCACGAATGCAAAGAATATTCTCATATTTCAATATGTAGGCCAAAAGTAAGAACCAGGAGGGAGAGGTCAATATTTCCCCCAAAGTCAAGCTTCCCACTGTCTGATTGAAATATGACAGGAAAGATCTAATGGACAAGGGGTACGATTTCCGAAAATTTCGTCCCAGTAGTGCATAAAACAAAAGAAAACAAGGTTATGTTCTCCATTGCTACCAATAGAAACAGGGCTTTTTTTCAGCTGAAACGCAGTGGAATGGAGTTCTGGTACCTCTTGAAAATGGTCACATAGCTGGTGGCTCCGCCCCCTGATCTCCAGACAGAGGGGAGTTGAGATTGCCCTCCACGCTGCCGAGCAGCATGGAGGGCAATCTAAACCACCCTCCATCTGGAGATCAGGGGGCGGGGCCACCAGCTATGTGACCATTTTCTCCATGTGCAACCCACTGAGTTCCACCACCTCTTTTCCCAGAAAAAAAGCCCTGGAAACAAATAAATAAAAGGCACTGCCTCCACATGGGGATTTTCCATGATGCGGACAGCAAGATGTCCCGATTTTTAGGAACTTTCTCCTAATGCTGTGTTCTTTCCAAGCATGACTTTTGAAGCTTCCCATGTGGGGGTGGGTAGGTGGGAAGGCTCCATTCACAGCATATCTGCAGTTCCCAACTGTGCCTCTGCAAATGCCAGGAGATTGGAGGGGGGATGTTTAGAAAGAGTGATGTTTGGGGAGAAAGTGTTGTCACTTTTGGATGACTCTCTAGGCTTCCTCCCTGAGTATCTGTGTTCCTACCATACAGACCTGGAGGAATTCCTGGAATATCACTATGTAGGGGTCATTTTTTATGCCCTCCTTGGGGTGAGGGTAGGTAAGTGAGAGGATTATGTATATCTCAAGGACGGAAAGAACTAAGCTCTGCTTTTCTCCCCCCGCCCCCCATCACTTTTAGCCCTCTAACGGGCTTCTCTTTTCATCACAGTTGAGCTACTTTGGTCCACTGGATGTCAAGAGGGCTTAGCAATATTTCTGCACCGATGTGAAAGAGGGAAAGAGGGGAGCATCAGTAGTGAGTGGTGCAAGGATGGGGTGTGTGGACACCACCAGACTCTGCGCCAGGGTTTTCAGTGTTCGCGGCCAGCCGGTGGGCCAGGCGCACATGCGCACGCGTGCACGAGCACACACCAGCCTGTGTGATGATGTCATATGTGTTGTCATCACGGGCGTGCAAGCAAACTGGCCAGATTGATGTGGTGGGCGGCTGGGATGGCGCCCAGGTGGCCTCACAGCTCTCCCGCTCGGTTTCCCTGCACTGCCCCAGACGCCTGCCTGCGGCTGCTGCGCCCGGCCGAGGGGCGTGTGCTGCCGATGGCAGCAGCGCAAGGTGGGAAGGCTGGGAGGCTGCAGCTCCATGGTGCGTGCTCCCGCCCCGGCACCTTTTCCGGCGCCCCGCACCCTGAGGCAACTGCTTACCTGGCCTCAATGAATGTGCCGGCCCTGGACACCACCACCACTGGCTCCTATGCAGCTTGCTGTTGCTTCCACTGCAAGGTACCTTTCCCCACAAGGGATGTGGTGTCTGACAAGAAGGGGGGGCAGTGATGCTGGCTGCAGCATCACATAACTTCTGGTTTTATAAAAAACAGAAATGACCTTGGTAATGGTAGGAATTGCCAAAAACTCTATGGTAAAACCATAGAGATTCTGGTGATTCCTCGAGCTGCCGCACATCACTTGGTGGGGGGGGGGGCTGTAACTGTCTTGATGCTACATGCAACACTGTGGGCTTTTCAAATTTTTCTCCACTCAGAGCCACAGAAGCAGAGATGTCCCACTGGGGGAGTGAGACCCCTATTCCCTGCCCTGTGTGGAAGCTGCCTGATTTAAAAAAAAAAAACCAGTGTAATAATTAGCGACAAAACTGAAAACCATTTTTATTAAAGAAGAAAATGAAATATCATTTTTTTAAAAAATTGGCATATATCCTGATCCTCTTCTTCCTCAGATCTATGGATTTCCCAGCCACGATCCCACGAAGAAACCTCTCATAATGCAGTTACATGTTCAACTGCCCTACTATAACCCCCAATCTAGGGTGGTTCCACCTCCTGACGCCATTCCCAACGCACATATTAAATAAACAGCAAATCCACCCACTGCCACTTGCTGGTTAGGTTGACATATGCAGGCGCCGATAGCTTCGGCAGCTTGCGTAGGATTGACAGTATGCACAGCTGGTATACTTTTACAGTATTTGAAGCTCAGTAATTAGTGCCTGTTAAAGAACAGGGAGGGAAGGGAGGAGGGAAAGAGATGCTTCACTACTTTGCAACAAATCGCCCAATTTGGTATGTCCAATTCATCAAGGCCTGGCATCGAGAGGCAGATCCCGGCTGTAATTTCTTATGATGTTCTTGTCACTGTTACACTTGTCAGTTCCATGATATCAACAAAAGGGCGTTTAGTTTTTTTCCCAGCAAGCAATGACTCTTCTTGACAACCACTGAAGTGAGTCAAGCGTTCACAAGCACACAGTGGTGTGGGGTTTTCCCTTCCCTGTTACCGTTTAATTTCACTCCAGAAAAAACTTGGAAGGTTGAAATTGGGCAAGCACAAAACGCACACACACACCCTAGAAGAAGTCCCACAAGGATCAGTAAAATGCATGAAGCTCCCTTCAGAATACCTCAGGTGATTTGCCTGAGCAGGAACCTTTCCAGGTTTTCTTCAGCCAGAATTAAGTGGCAGTCTTCAGGTGTGTGAAAGGCACAAAAAGCAGTAACGGGTATCCTCATGAGTAAATGGTACATGAAGGCAATCATACGAGGTGCTTGAAACTCAATGGTTATTGTGAAGAAGGAAGATTTTAACAGGTGAAATGTCTTCCAAATTGACACTGTAGGAGTTCCCCATGTCTCTATGGTTTTTCCACAGAGAATAGGGGGAAATTGATGATGAAGTGACATCACTCAGAAGTGACATCACATCCTTCTCACACACACACACCAGGCACTACCCTCAACATTTCCCAGCACTTGCTAAGGTATTCACAGAGAATTCAGGGGAACTAAATACAACCTCCATGTTCATCAGATGTATAGTTTAAAATATCTTATTGTGGGAGAAAGCAGTACAGGATGTCTGCTGCTATTGTGCCTTGAGAAAGAAGAGGCGACTGATCAGGAACGGCTACAGAATGCTAAAACAGATCAGATCGAGCCTGATCGAGAAATGCAATTTGTATAGTCTAATGCTGGATTTTGTGTAGAAATGATCTTCTTTTCTGAGGTATCCAAAGGCTGTATCAAATCTCCCTCCATTTCCTCCATAGTAGTTGTAATGGTTCCAGTTGTACTTGCAGTGGGGTAGAACTTTCTGGGGGGAAAGAACCCTAAATGATGAGAAAGTTCTTCATTGGGAATGCCATTCTCCCTTTGTGCTACTATTTCAGTGCCATCTATGCATCACTGATTAGTCATAGGAGCAATCCCAGCCAATCAGGGATCACAAAATGAATGGAATGGTGCCACAACAATGAAGGCCATGGTGGATAAACAAAGCCAATTCAGAGGAAGGGCAAGTATTGCCAAATAACAAAATGCTTTTGCGCCTTTTCAAAACCATCACAGAAATATTGCAGCAAGGGGTATACTTTTGGTGTAGCCAAAGACGCTTGTGAAAAATATGCAACCGTCTTGACTCAGGCATATTCATCATGATCTCCTCCTAGGTCGTATACTTTCATTCCTCCATGACTTAAAATGTAATAAATAAAAAAGAACATCAAAAATATACACCTGGTCATAAGTTATTTGCACAATCCTATGCCAAGTTGCACCCTTTTAAGTCCAAGTGGATAAAATTGGCAACTGCCCGTTCTCACACATTTTTTGGGGTAGCATGGCTGGTCCAAAGAAGTCAGGGAGGTCTTTACGGTTCCGGCATTCCACAGAAGGTGCAATGTTCAAGAGGGCATTTTAATGAAGGGAATAGAACTATAGCAGAATACTCCAGGAATGAGCCTTGAAAATAGAACAGGATAGTAGTTTATTCCAATGATGATTCCAGGAGTTATCCTGCTTTTATGTCATTGCCCTCTATCTTTGTAATTCATCTTATGTATTGGTGTATGTACTGTCAAATTGCAACAGCTCATGGTGACCCCAGCAAGGGCTTTCAAAAGTGAGAAGCAGAGGTGCTTATCTTCCCTTCCGCTCAGGACCAGCGCGTCTATGGAGGCGGGTCCGGCAGCCGCCTCAAGCGCTGAGGTGCCAGAGGGGGCGCCGAGGTGGGGGCGCATGCTGAGGAGCTGGCAGCGGCAGCACGGGGCAGTCTGAGCAGGCAGCCTCCCAGCCCTCTCGCTCAGTTGCCCTGTGCTGCCACCACCTGCACACAGCTGTGGGCCAGCCCCATTGGCACAGCAGGCGGCTGGGGCAGTGTGGGACAACTGAGTGGGAGGGCTGGGAGGCTGCCCTCACGCCGTCCCAGCTGCCTGCCACGCCAATGGGACTGGCTCACAGTGGCATGCTGCGTGATGTCACACACAGTGATGTCATCACGCAGTCTGGGAGTCCGTGCATGTGAGCTTTGCATGCGCACGTGGGGGCAGCAACAGCCCTGAACTTGCCCCCGGCCTCAGGTGCCAGAAACTCTTGCACCGGCCCTGCTTCCACTGCAGACTCTTCCTTGGTGGTCCCCCATTCCAAGTACAGACTGTGCTTAGCTTCCAAGATTTGAGAAGACTGGGCTATGTTGCCTTCCCTTCCAGTAATTCTGCTTATTACATTGTTTATAGTATGTCGTGCCTCAGACAATTTGTTGTACACATTGTCTTTTCCTTATGTGCTATAGCACTGTTGATTGGATGTCATGCTGTGTGAGTACGTTGCTTTTATTCTGTAACTTGCCTTGAGTCTGAGCATGAAAGGGGGCCTATAAATAAAGTGAGTAAATAAATAAATAGGCTTAAAAGGGTGTAACTCCGCTTAAAATTCCAATAGCAACTCATTAGAAAATACAACACTCCTTCAGTTGGGCGACGCCAGTCTCTACTTTGTCTGAGTAAATGACAAAGGGAGTCATTGTTTTTAATGCTTGTTACTCGGTACTCGAAAGAGAAGTCTCCCCCAAGAGCTCTCTGAGTCGCTCCTCTTTTCTGTTCCTTGCCACTGGCTCATGGTAGCCCTAGAGAGAAAATAAAGGTGAAAAGAATCAATAATGCCATTTCCTTTAAAAAGTGAAGGGAATTCGGGAGCTGTGAAGAGCGCTTACTGGGTTATTTGATGGAGTCCTTTATGTACGAAGAGAACTATCTCTCTTGTGATTCAAGCACGCTCTTGTGAATCGCAACCACTTCTTAAATGTGGGGAAACCCTGCTGGCTTCCAGGTTCTCCGAGAACCTCTTGCCTGCCCATTTATCTTGAAAGAAAACTTGATCAAGAGTTCAGGCCTGGCTATCTCCAAAGAGTCACTGAACTACACACAAAACTCACAAAAATCTCAATGCAAGATAGTGTACAGAATTTTTTACAGATTTAACTGTCCATCTTGTGGAAATAAACACAGTAACCAATCTTAGTTACTTTCATATGACCAGACCTACAAAGAAGAAGATGGCGCTGGAAAGAGTTCTTAAATTAAAGTCCGTTTGTTCTCCATTGTTTAAGTAATCCAGACATCCACAGTATCCACACAGCCATCAGTGTGGATTTTCAAATAATTTCGTTTCGAGTACTTGAAGGATAACTATTCAGATTTTGGACTAATTAACAGTGTGGAGTTTCATTATTGCCCTTGTGAGTTCTGTGTGTAGTTCAGTGGTTCTGTGTACTTTGGGGCTGCCCCTCGGTGGTTAGTGATTATCTCCAAAGAGTGGCATGAACTTTACCCTCAAGGCAACCACTGCTGAAATGGCGTTATCACCTTCACTTAGCACAAAACTGCCAGATGGTTGGAGGCAATTGGAACGAATCCTCAGATTGAACCCTTCTTCTTTCAGAGTTAGGGATCCATGGAGAATGACTTTCCTAAACACTTCGAACCATGGAGCCAGAGCATTTGGTGTGGATTCTAGGACAACGTGTTTGTATTAGTCCCCTAAACTGAGGAGCAAACTCACTAGGGCTTCTTAATCTGACTGCTATTTTCTCAGCTTTAGCTCCCCTAGCTTTAATCTGGGGGTGATGAAAATAAAATAATAAATGCCTTGCTATGTGTGTAAACTGGCGTCAAGTTGCAGCAGACTTATGGCCACCCCGTATGGGATTTTCAAGGCAAAAGTCAAGCAGAGGTGGTTTGCCATTGCTGGCCTCTGCATAGCAACCGTGGACTTCCATGGTGGTCTCCCATTCAAGTACTAACCAGGGCCAACCCATCTTAGCTTTTGAGATCTGATAAGATTGGGCAAGACTAGACTATCGAGGTCAGATATCTGAACACCTAGTGTGCAATATATCAATAAAGTCTAGACTTCAGCCAAGGAAGCCATTTTCACAAAACTTTACTTTCAGCAGTTTTTTAGGGATCGGTGTAAAAGAGCTAATTAATTGATTATTAGATGGATCCCTGATGGGCCACTATTGGTCATGTGACCAGCACAGGTAGCATTTTTCCTAATGGGTTTCAAGTTGCCCATAGCTACATCAGCACATAGCTTAACAAAATCTGATTGGCTACATAGCACTGAAATGTATTCCTTTCTGGTACATGATCACTGGTTGGCTGGCATCACTCAAGGAGGAATGAAGGAATGACTGCTGAAGCAGCATCAGAGAAACAAAGTAATGGGAAACAGTTTGTGACCTAGCAAACCATACTGAGTTCACTGGGCAATATATGGTAGCCCACCTGTTGGTCAGCCTTTTTTGCTTGCTCTTAAGGTACAGCTTGTTTCTAATCATCTAGCAAACCACAAAGCAGTGGGCTGAGCTTTGCTTCAGTGAGGAGCACAAGTTGTGAAGTCTTTGTGTTAAGTAGTTTATATCCCTAGAAGCTCCAGCAGGCTATTCAGTAGGGGGACTGTGTTTCGTTGCTTGGTGGTATTGTCGCTGTTTATTCCAAAAGAGACTGAGTTTGAGAGAACAAAACAATTTTGTGAAAGCATCAAATTGTTGTTGTTGCTGCTGCTACTGCTCTTCTTCTTGTTCTTCTTCTTCTTCTCTACCTTTAGACATAATTTGGTGGAAGCATTCTACTACATTGGTGCAACCACAGTCTGAAGTGATACAGTCCACCTGGGAGAATAAGGCCACTGTCAAAGGCTCCATCTACTCATTAGGATAACAACTCCATGGGTTGGTGTGAGGACATGAAAACTGTAGGGATGAGGGGCACAGGCACTTATATGCAAATAAATAAGAGCCACCATGCTTCTGGGAGGCACAAAACTCCCATCTAGACTTGGCGTGGCAGCAGGATAAAAATAAAACAATGAGCAGCAACATTACTGATGTTTTACCATGGAGTTTCCTTCAATTCCTAGAGCTACCCTTTTCACTTCCAGGTTGTACCTGGAAGTAATGTAATGACAATATCACATGCACGCTCCCTTGTCCCAACCCCCAGGCCTGGCAATCCTACTCCCATCACACATGTGATTCAAAGTTCTCCTGTTGTTTTCCAACAAAGATGAGAACTCCGTAACGTGAGGATGGAGCCTCAGCATTCCTTGAAGCACAAATGCTGTTCATCTTTGACAAGCACCGAAATACCATTAAGGGTTGGGAACAGAGGAGAAAGAAAGATATGAAAATGTAACAGAAGAAACTGGTTTCCATCTCGGCTTTGTCCTCCAGGCAAAAGTGCCAGGGCGAATCAGCGGGTCTGCAGGTGAATTTCCTAGTTACACTCGATGAAAGATCACGTAAGCCACTTTGACGGATTGTTAACGTTAGTAAGGTTGAGTGTGATTAATATGCCCGCTCCATCAATGACAGAGAGGGAAAGGTTCTTTTTCAAAAAAAGTGCACAGAGGTGACCGTCCTCGGATTCATTAAAGGTGCAGAGCACAAAGGGAAAACAGGCAGATTGCTCTAAGCACCAGAGACATGGACATGTCAGTTTCCCCAGCTGTGGTCTTCTGGATCAAAGCAGAGGTGCCCCTGATTGGAAACGAAAGAGTGGGGTGGGGGTGGGTGGGCATTCCTAATGTGAACTGGCACCAGGGAGGATTGATAGGGTCCATCTCCTGTCCTTGTGTCAAAGAAAGCAACAGATGAGGATGCGAATGAACAGATCGGAAGCAAGGTGGCAATGTGAAGAGGTGGACGTTGCCGTGCATTTTTTCAAAATGTGCGAAGAAATCTTTTGAGTTGTTAAAAGAGAGGTATTGAGGGTGGGGGGAAGGGTTTGCAAATTTGTCTGAGTGGAGAGATGTATAAACTTCACATGCTAACACCACCAGAGCTTAAATCAAAAGCCACTTCATATCTGTTCGTCAGAACCATCTAAAATGACACAAACTTTTGAGTTCTCCAGAATTCTTCATCAGGTTTGATGGTGTTTTTTGTTTTTTGTTTAAAGGGGGGTGGTGAGAAGAAATGTCTCAGGGCATGACATTAAGATAGCCCAGCATGGTATGCAGATTTTAAATAATGCTGGTGTCCAGCTGCACCATTGGCCTTCTGTGAAAAAGAAGCAAAATACGGAGATACCACATTAAAAGTACAAAAAGCAGCCATTTTGAATGAAGAGTGTTCTGGAGAACTTGGAAGTTTATATGCTGTTTTGTGTCATTTTAGTTGATCTTAATAAAAGATGTTGATTATGATTTCGGACCTATGAGACTACCTACAAACTCTTACCACTAGAGTCCCCCCCCCAAATTATTTGCTGGGAACAAATATTAATCCAACATATAGTGCTTATTGTGGTTAGAATCCAGCCAAATTAATAGACAGGAGGTGGAAAAAAACAAAGCAGTGCTTCTAAAATCTTGATGGCCTGTGTGATCTGTCTGTAATAGAGATGGGCACCAAAGTTGATCACGAACCGAGCCGTTTTTTTATTTGCAAACCAGCGGTTGGTCATAGGGCATTTCTGACAAACTGTGTCGAACTGTGATGATTTTTAAAGTGGTTCATTTGGTTCATTTTCTGCAGACAACCTGGCAGCGATCAATCAGTTTCCTAGGCAACAGGGGCGGGTTTTCTGCAGACCTTATGCTGCCCCGGAAGTGACATATTCATGAAGCAAATGAACTTGTTCGCAAACCTGGCAATTTCATGCCGGTTTGTGGTTTGCGAAACATGATGTACCATGAACTGCAATGAACTGCCATTTTCCCGCTTTGTGCCCATCTCTAGTCTGTAATAATGTGGCTACAAGCACCAAACCAGTCCTGTAATGATCACCTGGGAATCAAAAACTGGTTCTCCAGATATTAAATTTTGGAGCATCAAGCCTGGCTTGTTTCATGGACTTGTTTGGTCCTTATTACTTCTCCAAGATTTCATGACCATTTATATCATGCTTCTCCATCATGGGTTATCATCAACTTCTTTTAGTTCAATCAACCACCTTCCTGCCTCCCTCTTGTTAAGGTTTTCTCACTCTGTTATAACAATCCAAACACATCAGCCAAGCTTGTCGTTCCCAAAGAAGGTCCAATGGTCAGGTTGTTTCCAAAGAGAAATGTCTCTGGCTCTTTCAGCCTCCACAAAACAGATGGCTGAGTCTCTTACACAATTTTAACTAAAGGACTAAAGGCCAACAACAAAATACAAAACTTTGCCTCAGGTCCTATGCCTACATTCTATGTTTTCTTCAGCCATTTTGGAGCCAATCCTGCACTATACACGAGTCCGACACAGGAAGCTCCCTTATATTGAATTAGACTACCGGTCCATAAAGGTCAATATTGTCTCTTCAGCAGGGCTTTTTTCCTGGGAAAAGAGCTGGTGGAACTCAGTGGGTTGCCCTTGGAGAAAATGGTCACATGGCTGGTGGCCCCACCCCCTGATCTCCAGACAGAGAGGAGTTTAGATTGCCCTCTGTGCCGGCATGGAGGGCAATCTAAACTCCCCTCTGTCTGAAGATTGGAGGCGGGGCCACCAGCCATGTGACCATTTTCAAGAGGTTCCAGAACTCCATTCCACCGTGTTCCAGCTGAAAAAAAGCCCTGCTCTTCAGACTGGCAGCAGTTCTCCAGGGTCTTAGGCAGAGGTCTTTCCTATCACCTACTGCCTAGTCCTTTTAACTGAAGATGCCAAGGATTGAACCTGGGATCTTCTGTGTGCCAAGCAGATGCTCTACCACTGAGCCACAGCTCCTCCCTTCCAAACTACAGAGTGTTCTTCTTTTGTCACTTTGCACTTCGACTTCTCCAAGACCAAGGTCATTCAAAGATCCCCAAGGTCTTTGCACAAGATGAATGTACCCTACAGCAGAAGACAACGGCCAAACAGAAGTGCACAGCATGTGGAACAAAGTTTTAACACCTGAGCCTTTGTCTCAAACATCTATTTTAGATTCCAGAGGCAGAGTTGTATATTTAGGGTTTCCAGAACTGCCTTGACAAATGCTTGAAGATTTTGAGGATAGTGTCTGGGGAAGGTGGAGTTTGAAGAGGATTTGATATCATTTACGGGTGATGCTCTAGGACCATAAAGACATGGAGAAATTCCTAGAGTGTTTCCATGAAGGCTGTTTTCTGGCTGTTTTTTCCTCTCCTCCTCTGTTTCTCAAGGGTAGATGATTAGAGATGAGGGTAGGGTTTTTCCACCCACAGGATCACAAATGGCAAGCTTTGGTACTCTAAGGGACTAGAATGTGTCTTGACCAGACTGTGGGTGGCACTAGTTCTAGTGAAGTAACCTCAGGCTGTATTTGCCAAGCTTGATAGACTTCTTCGGGGTTAAAAAGAAATGTGTGCAGCTTCATTTTGTCTGATTGGCAACCAATAGCAAAACTCTGCATTGTCCAGACCGGGTCTATATACTAGGAACCTGGCTCCTAATAAAGCAACATCTTCTGACAGGTTCATTTCAGGTTGTCATCCTTGAAAGACCTTGGATCAGAGAAATAAGGATGGGCAAATGTTTGCTGTTTCCTTTCTTTTGTGTTTGTTCATTCAGCGGTTTCCGTTCCCCACTGTTCACTGTTGGTTTCGTAGATTGCCCTGTACTGTACATGCAGGGCATTCAGTTCTTCTACACGTTTATGTGATATTTATGTAGACACTGTCCAACATTTATATGTATAATCTACATGGACTGTAACTCACAAGGAAGTGGGAAAATAAAAACCCTTCTATACAAGGGGGAATGGTGTAAGAAAACAAAAATGATGTGAGAATAAAGAATTGGGGTTCATTTCAGAAGAATGGAGAAGCAAAACCAAAATGAGAATTTGGGGGTTAAAATGGCGGGTATAAGAAACTTGAAATCATTCCTGGTCTTATGGGAACCTCCAAGGGCTGAAGCCCAGTTCCAAAAGTGGTGTCCAGTCCTGAGTTTCTGGAATCATTGACCAACTTTCTTCATTCCAAGGAACAATAACAAACACCCAGCAATCTGATGTACTAGAATTTGATATCAATTTGATCGTGTCTGAGGAAACTCAAACAATAACCAGAAGCTTTTCAGGAGATATATTGCCATGTGTTCCTAATATTTCCTTAACTCCCCATTCACTGATTCCAGATGTTATGAACCAAGCCTGTAATAAAATAGGTTGCAAAATACCAAGGCACTATAAAATCCATCTGGGGGCTGCGTCCGGCTGGAGTATCATCATCCGGCTCGTCCCAATGAGAATCTCCCTTGCCAAGTCTTCCATCTGTCTGCTACGCTATTCCTGGTCCAAGAGTCCACTGATACAGAAACCTTGAAACCATTAAAAAGAAGGAAGCACCGCTTGGCTTTGTTTGGCTTGCAAGAAGTTCTTACTAGAATTCAGCTGTCACTCAATGATTTCTTCCCGCTTATCATTAGGGCCTTACTAAGGTTATGCACAAGATGTTAGATTTGGGACAGGTATGCTACTACCAGCTCACAGAAGCGCTTGGTTCCTTAAGTCCCCAGGTGACCTGGGCCTCTGGAATTTTGTCTATCTGCTTCTCGCATCCTGATGGGCACTGCGATAAACAAGATGCTGGACGAGACGGATAGTGTTCTTTCTATATCCTTGCAAATACTTTTACCTCTCACAACTCTTGAAGCCTTTTTAAAAATTAAGAGCAAGTGTTTTGAGAGGCAGCATAGTGTAATGGTGAGAGAATCAGGGTAACATCTGGGAGAGAGGTCAGAATTCCCAGTGGTTAAGAGTGTTGGACTAAGCTCTAGGAGACCCAGTTTTGAATCTCCACTCTGCAATGATGTTCACTGAGGTGACTTTGCCCCCCCCCCCTCTGTCTAACCTACCTCACAGGGTTCTTGTGGGTCTAAAATAGTAGAAGTGAGAAGCATGTGTTCTTTCCTTAGTTTCTTGGAGGATGGGCAAGAAAAAAGGTTATAAATAAAAGAAAAAGGTTGGCATATCTGCCCAAGGGGAAGATAAAATGGCTTTGCAGGCTTTCTCTAGCTGGCAGTCAGCTGTCCCTGCTCCAGTTAATAAATAGAGATGGGCACGAATCGAATTACGACCCAAAAAACACACAAACCAGGCTGGTTTGTGGTTCGCAAACCAGTGGTTCGTGGAAGCTCATTTCCATGAACTTCCATGAACTGGTCTACTGGTTTGTTTGGGTCGTATTAAAGGGGCAGTTTAAATGGCCATTTCCCCAGGGAAATGGCCATATAAACTTTTCCTACCGCTTGCAAGTGGCAGGTCCCTCTAAATTATCAGCTGGCAGGCAGCAGGGGGGATCCCCCCTCGCTGCCTGCCAGCTGATAGTTTAAAAGGACCTGCCCCTTGCAAGGCAGGAAAGGGCCCTTTAAACTGTCAAATGCCCCTTTCCCTGCCACTGCTAAGCAGCCAGAAAGGAGCATTTAAACTCCACAAACCCACGAACCACGACCCTCATAGTTCGTTTTTTTGTGGTTCGTGCCCATCTCTATTAATAAATAGAGTTTCCCACCGTGTATATTTTCAGTGGTCCACCTTACACCTTCAACTATGACCAGAATTATATACCTGCAGTGGAAGAGAAGAAGCCCAGCCCCAGATCGTATTCAAAGAGCACAAAGAAGTTCCTAACTTTCTTCTCCTACATACATATGACAGTTTGTGTTTTTAAATAAATATTAAAAAGATGTATTAATGCACCCATAACGTTGAACATACGGGGAAATTTTGGCGCGATGGAACAGAATATAAAGTGAAATTAAAGAACCATGGGGATTCAGTTCAGATAAGGGTAAAGCAAAGTGGAACCAGGGTATGCTGACTGGACCCAACCTGGAAGATAAGGAACTCAGAAATGGCAGCAATGAAAATAGTGGCCTAGAAAGCTAAGATCTCTAGTCCAGTCATCTCTTTATCCAGTCTTATATTTAGCCAGCCCAGGAAGCTGGTTTGAGATGGTAAGAGAAAAAATGGGATAATGTATTGGTTATAGAGTGTTGGACTAGGATCTGGGAAACCCAAGTTCGAATCCCCACTCTGCCATGGAAGCTTGCTGGGTAACCTTGGGCCAGTCGCATATTCCCTGCCTAGCCTACCTCAGAGGAAAAAAAGGGGACAGTGTTGTAAGCCACTTTGGGTCCCCATTGAGGAGAAAAGTGAAGTATAAAAGAAGTCCATAAATAAATATGAAATTGCTTTAGCAATGGAGAGAGTTCAGCCTACTGCTCCCTTCCTCAGAACTGGATTAAGAGTGTGGCAGAGTGGCAGAGGGGAGGCTAGAGGCCATCAATAGATCTTACAAGCAAGAGAAAGTGGGAAAGGACATGGAAACTGATTCTCTAGGATCAGACTACTTTTAAAATGTTTTTCAGCAGTTTCTCATTGGTAGGGATCCCATTTTACCTTCTTGCTTTTACCTAGAGTCTTACACATGGCAGAGAACTCAGGATAGGTAAAAGCTCTCCCTAATATGACAATTTAAGAAACTGTACCGTATTGACCACATCTGTCTTGCACTTGACATCCAACGAGAGTTTGGAGTCAATGGTTTATTTGCAGTTAGACAGGCAGAAAGTTGCTCTCTAGTGAGACACCACGTATTAATAACTCAAAATCCTTCCTTCTTTCCTTCCTTCCTTCCTTCCTTCCTTCCTTCCTTCCTTCCTTCCTTCCTTCCTTCCTTCCTTTCTTTCTTTCTTTCTTTCTTTTCTTTCTTTCTTTCTTTCTTTCTTTCTTTCTTTCTTTCTTTCTTTCTTTCTTTCTTTCTTTCCTTTGAAGATCAAAACTAGTCTACTCTTCCGCATGTTTTGTCTTGTGATCGGCATATTAATGACCAGGGTTGTCCAAGCTATTCCCACCGGCTTTTTAAAAACACACAATTTGGTCCGGGAGGGAAGGAAACACAACATGGCATAAAAGGGAAATCGGGACAGAGTGATTGTGTGTGGAAAGGCAGCTGGCTAGCCCCCGAGGTTTTGAGAATCTGGCCACTCCCCTTTAGTCATTACAGAAAGAGACCTGCCAAGATGAGAAATGGCTGCAGGAGGGGAGAATATTAGGATTAATTGTCTTGAACCAACGCAGTGGAGCAGGTAGGCAAGTGAAATCGAGGTGCTGATAATGAGGGCCAATGAGCACCATTTATTGTCTTTTCCCATAAAGGCAAGTATTTAAAAGAGCCTATTTCACATCTTTCAGTGCTGCTAAAATTGGATTTTTTTAAAAAAAAAGCTCAGAAAAACCCTTTCAGCTATGCGGAATTATAGCGTTTAATAAAGAAGGTAATAATTCCAGAGTGCTGGCTGCTCTCATTGGCTGTGATGAAAATAAACAGGAATTGAGTAGCCCCTTAAAAACTAAGACTTTTTTAAAAAAATCCAGCATAAACTTTCATGGACAGTTCACAGTTTTACAGTGAAATCCTAAGCAGAGTTATGCCAGTCTAAGGCCATCAAACTCAATAGGCTTAGACTGGAGTAACTCTGCTTTGGATTTCACTGTTAGAGACCACAACTCTTCTTTATTAATGAAGGATAGTTCTTCCCTCTTTACAGTCTGAAAACAGAAATTCGTCTCATTCAATCAGTATCTTTTATGATCTGAGGGGCATGTTTTTTTCTGTTTTCTTTTGTTATCTGTATAATTTAAAGCCATACAAACATTAGAGAAGCCCTGCCAGGTCAGACCAGTGGTCCATCCAGTCTGGCATCCTGATTCACACAACTGCATCAGAAGGCCAACACACAAGAAACAGATGCCAGACTCTATTCTGATGTTGACTGCTTCTGAATTTGGAAGTTCCATTTAGTCACCTTAGCTGGAAGCCATTGATTGACTCCTCCTCCATGAATCTGGGTAACTCCCTTTTAAAGCCATCCATACATCTGATCATCGCTACGTCCACTGACAGTGAATTTCACAACTTGATTACTTAGAGCCAAACTACAAGTGACGTCTTACACAGGTTGGACACTAGTCGGCTTCCCTCAAGTTTTGATGGGAAATGTAGGCGCCCTGGTTTTACAGCTTGGCTCTCCATTACAGCTGCAAGACCAGGATGTCTACATTTCCCATCAAAACTTGAGGGAAGCTGACTAGTGTCCAACCTGTGTAAGACGTCACTTGTAGTCTGGCTCTAATTGAGTGAAAAATTACTTCCTTCTTTTTGTCTGTCCTGAATCAACCTCATTGGGCACCTCCAGGTTTTAGTATTTAGCACGATCTCCACACCATATATTTAGTAGTTAATACTTCACCCCATGCATAATTTTAGGTCCTTCTAGCCTGTTTCTCCTTAGTCACCTTTTTTATAACCTGAAAAGCCCCAGACCTTTTGAGTTTTCCTTATGGGATAGGTGCTCCAAGCCCTTGATCATTTTGCTTGCCCTCCTCTGAACTTTTGCTGTCTTCCAGTATGGTGACCAGAACTAGAGATGGGCACGAACTGGGGAAAAAATGAACCATGTGGTTCGTGGTTCATCAAATTTCACGAACCATGGACTTTCATGAACCTGCCCCTGGTTTGTGAACCAGTTCATTTGGTTCATGAAAATGTCACATTCAGGTCAGAAAATCATCACTTCCAGGTCAGCAGAAGGTCTGCAGGAAGTCCATCAACTGTTGCCTAGGAAACTGATTGATCGGCACCAGGCTGTCTGCAGTGACGAACCAAAAAATGAACCAAATGAACCAGCCTAAAGTTCGTGCTGGTTCATCAGAAATGGGATCTGACAAACCACGAACCAGGCTGGTTCGTCATGAATTTTGGTTCATATTTTGGTTCGTGCCCATCTCTAACCAGAACTGGCCATGGTTTATAAATGAGGCTGCGCTATATATCTAAACCTGAAAAGAAGAAGAAGAGGGTGCCATCAAGTTGCAACCGACTTATCGTGATCCAATCCACTGAGCTGCCACTGTCATTGAGATGCTGACTTTAATTCAGAGGCAGATTCTGTGCAGGTTTCAAGGATAGCTGAGCAATTGTTTTATGTTAACGATTTTAAGATTCAAGATTAATAAAATGTTAGGTATAAGGTCACAGCTATTCGGGGTATCCAGCAAGCTGAAAGAATGTTGTTGTCCGCTGTCTTTGCTTTGATTATTGCTTATGTGTTATATATAACTATCACCCTGCACATAACATCTTACTAATCTTTAAGAAGCACCATCACAAAACAATTGGCTTCTTCCTAGTATTTTTTTGTTAAAAATGTGCCAGTATTTATCCATAAAGTTGCATCAATTTCCACTAATTCCTTTCTCAGGAATTGGGATAGCCTGCCAAAAGGGGCTAGTATCCGGTACTGGAAAGTACCATAGGGTTGCCAGGTTGACTCTGGCAGCTAGCAGGAGGGTTGGGGGCAGGGGCATGAGAGAGGGGGTGCAATATCAGCAACATTACCAATTTTGCTACGTCACTGCGGAGTATAATCCAGAAGTGATAAAGGATAGCTCTAGGAATTGCAGAAGACTCTTTGGTAAAACCATAAGGTAAAACCACTTTTAAAAGGGTAAAGTCTAGATGAATTAGCTTCGAAATTAAAACAGATGTCCACTACAACCCTAAGTTCTCTTTCCCTCTCAGTTTCAGCCACTGGCTGATTCCGCACACGTTGGATAATGCACTTTCAATGCACTTTATCAATCGTTTGAGGTGGATTTTTTGTTCCGCACAGAAAAAAATCCGTTCCAAATGAACTATAAAGAGGATTGGAAGTGCATTATCCAAAGTGTGCGGAATCACCCACTATATATTTAAAGTTTGAATTTTCTTGCAATTTGCTCCAAAGATAATGCCAGGAAGCAGGACCACATGGAAGGGGAACCTCATTCCTAAACATGTGACAATTTGTATGTAACACTGAACAAGAGAGTAAACAGAAGATTTTTGAGCATACTTCTTCAAAACATAGGCAGAAAACAAACCTACTGTGTATGTAGAAAACTAGCACACCAAAGAAGAGGCCCTCTATGAACGAAAAACTCATTGCCAATATGCAATATTTGCATGCTTCTACGTACAAAAGATCAGCAAGAGAAAATCCAACATTTTGCCAACATTTATAATAGATCAGATTGGCACTCATGTGAGGTCCTTAAAGGTTCTCTTGTGAGAAAAGTCAGAAGGTTATCTCTCCTGGATAGGGAGGTACATTCCATTATTGTTGAGGTGACTCGCTGGCTTTTCTATTTCATGAGCTCAGCTCAGAGTGATAGATGGTATGAAAAAATTCCATTTTTGGATAGTGGAACCAAAGTACTGAGACACAGAAAGCCTTTGTAGGAGAAATGCAGCCGTCTTTACAAAAAGAAAGAAAAAAAAACCCTTACCAGCTCTCTCATCACGGGTAGCTGATTTAGAAGATGAAAGTCTCCCACAGTTCCAAGCATGCTGCAGTCACGGGCTATTTCAATCGGCAGAGGTCAGGCAAGGGAGAGGGTTTTCAAAAGTTCATCGTAGTCCTTTGACAAGGCTGCCTGTACGCCCAAATCAAATCAACAAAGGCCTAGCCACCTGTCATGGTATCCCTGTCTTCAGCCCAAGCTGTCTAAAAAACAGCAAGGAATGGTTTCAGAACGAAACCGAGCTCTTTTTTACATCAGCAAAACAAAATAAATGAGGCATATGGTAGAAAATGGGAAAGTTGTAAGCCCACAACAGAGAGTGTCAACCCTCTGCTGCCTTACAGCATGCCCTGAATTCTAGCAGGATGCTGTCAGTCTCAAAAATTTGTCAGTGCAAATATAAAAACAATGTAATGAGACATCCCAATGGTCAGTGCCTCCAGTACTACCACTGTCTCCTCCAGGCAATTCTCCTATTAGGAAACAGAAAAACAATCAGTCAATAATCCCTGAATGTTGGTTGCTGTAGACATGGATGTGTTTGGCCCCAGTGAGTGACTCTGGGAAGGCAAAAGGGTAGTGTTGCCGGGCCAAGCCTGGTGACCAGCAAAAGGTCTGGAGATAGGGATGTGGGGGAGTGCAACATCAGTGATGTTACTACGTCATTTCTGGGTAAAACCTAGAAATGACAAAGCCTAGCTTTAGGAATCGATGGAAACTCTACGGTAGAATCATAGAATTTCCAGCAATTCCTAGAGCTACTTTTGATACTTTCGGGCTTTATCTGAAAGTGATGTGGTGTGACGTCTCTGTTTATTTTTAAAAATCTTTCTCCCACCCACCACTCAGAGCAGCAGCAGGCTATGAAACTTGCCAGTGGGAGACGTCCCTCCATACTGGCAGGTCTGGTAAGCCTGCAAAAGAGGTTGGAAAATGCTACAGGGGAAAGAGCCCCACTGCTTCCTTCCCAAAGCCCCAATCAAAATGATCACCTAGTGGCTGTTTTTTATGAACAAAAATAGACTGGAAGAGCCATTCCAGAAAGTGTAGGAAACCAACTCCAGATTGAATGCTGGTGGTGGAAAAGTGATTGAGCTATTGCTCAGCGTATCCGTCCTCTACCTGCACTGAGAAGGATGATTTAGACATGCCATGAACATAAACGCAGACATGATTTCCAAGCAAATTTACATTGCTTGACTCTCTCAATAAGATGTATAGTTTGTTCCTGATTAGATAGCCTCAGTGGTCATGGTGGTTTTCTACTGCTACAAACAGACGAATTCAGCTACCCATCTTGATCATGGTTTATGTTGAACAGCTTTGTGTCTATGCAGTAACTACAGGGCCAAGTCATTGAAGCTTTGGTTGTTGCACTTCCAGTTGTCAACCTTTAAACTGCTTTCTGCATTCACCATTTTTTAAAAAAAAAATATTATTGTACCGTTACAATATTTTCTAAAATGTCTTGGTGTAATAGTCCTAATCAACTCAAGGAAATCACCAAAAAAAATTTACTGAGGGCCAAGCTACAAGTGACGAATGACACTTGAACGACAAGTGGATTGAGTGGAGGGCAAGTGAACAAGGAGAAATACACTTGTCGTTCAAGTGTCATTCATCACTTGTAGCTTGGCCCACAGATATATTTCACAGATGTCAGTTTCATTACCATAGCAGGCATACACTGAAGGCACATGGAGAAATCTAAATAGTTAGTTTCAATTTGTTCTAACTTTTTTGCTTTTAATATTGGCAGCAGATGAGCAGTGATGGGTGGGGGGGTTGCTGCAAAAAATTATTCGAAGAAGGAGCAATGCCATGAAAAAGACCCGTATCAGAATTCATTCTGATACATCTGAACGGCATAAGGAAGGTTAATGTGGTGAACCAGAGGGTGTTTGAGCATGCCTTGAACAATTGGGTTGTAAAAGAGGTTTTGAAGGAACTAAGGGGAGCAAGATTATGTTTTTTTTTAGGACGGTGGCTATGGCTCACTTATAAAGCACATGCTTAGAAGAGATTGCAGATTTAATTCCTGGCATTTCTTGTTTAAAAGATTCTAGGAAGCAAGCGTTAGGCTTTTTACTGACTGAAGAGCAGAACTACAAGTGACAAAAGGCACAGATTGGACACTTGTCAGCTTCCCTCAAGTTTTGATGGGAAATGTAGGCATCTTAGTCTTGCAGCTTGGCTCTCTGACTGCTGTCCAATGGACTTTTCAACTGTCACTTGTCCAACATTCCGCCAAGCTGCCTACATTTCCCATCAAAACTTGAGGGAAGCTGACAAGTGTGCAACCTGTGCCTTTTGTCACTTGTAGTTCCGCTCTGAGATCTTAGAGAGTCACAACCAGAGAAAACACAACAGTGGGTTAGATGAACTTATGTGTCACTTTGATAGAAGGCAACTTCGTGTGTTCCAAAGAAGTCAAGCATTTCTGGTATGCAGCAGGGGATCTTCACAAAAACTAGGAAAAGGCTTGAACTTGTCTGTGTCCATTACTTCCCAGGTTCAGGACCCCTGTACACAAACTCAAATTTTCAAACGCTAATAAACCATGATTTAAAAAAAAATGCCAACAAACAAAACCAAGAAAACCTAAGTACCCAAGAACAATTTGAGAAATGCCTTGTGGACTATCAGCTTTGAAACACTATGGCACCAATAATAAATGTGAGACAAGATATGTTAAAAGAAAGAAATAGTGTGTGTGTGCGTCTCTAGAGTCCAAGGATCCTTCAGTGTGAATTCAGTTCTTTCCCAGAGAACACAACCCTGAAAGCAAATGGAAGGCTGTTTTGAATTTTGACCCCCTGACTTCGACAGCAATTTGCTTGAAAGAGTAAAATTTGAAAATGCTTCCCGTTCCACTCTTTTGTTGTATTTTCTTGAACGCTTCACAATGACCTTGAAATTAGCGATCCTCTTCAATGTTCTCCCGCGTCAGTTCTCGTAACTGAAAAAGTTGCCCCTCTTCATAAGCAGCAAGCCCTCTCCAAGCTTAATTACTTTTTACTCTTTCAGCAGAATACACTTGACCATGTTTAGGAGAGACACAGTTCCCTGTGTGGTTTCCCTCCCTTCCCGGATCATCAAAAACTAATTTGTATATCTATTGCTTCGGCAGGATTTTTCCTGCAGATGTATCAGGAGGACCTGTTCCCCTCACCCCCAAGAAAAGAATCACATGGTTAAATGTATACCTACGATCTCTTGAACAACTCTTGGGTCACAACTCGCATTGCAAGAGATACACTTGTAGGTATGCAGCTTCACTGGCAACTCTGGAATTATTACTACTCCAAATGGTGAAGGATGAAGTCAAGATGTCTTTTTCTATGCATGTCCCATTGTCTGGGTTGGATCCAACCAACTGTTCCCTCAATTCCCCATCTTGTTCTCTTCTTTATTTCGGCATCTGTCTCACATGGCTCTTGTCAGAGTTACCAGGAGGGTTATGGAGGGGCAGCATCACAAGAGAAAACATTTTAAAATAAGAATCAGTTTGGTGTAGTGGTTAAGAGTGTCGAGACTCTAATCTGGAGAACTGGGTTTGATTCCCCACTCCTCCACTTGAAGCCAGCTGGGTGACCTTGAGCCAAACTACAAGTGACACCTGACACAGGTTGGACACTTGTCAGCTTCCCTCAAGTTTTGATGGGAAATGTAGGCAGCTTGGCAGAATGTTGGACAAGTGACAATTGAAAAGTCCATTGGACAGCAGACGGAGAGCCAAGCTGCAAGACCAGGATGCCTACATTTCCCATTTCAACCTGCATCAGGCATCACTTGTAGCTTGGCTCGTATGGTCAGTCACAGCTCTTCTACAGCTCTCTCAGCCCCACCTACCTCACAGGGTGTTTATTGTAGGAATAATAATAACATATGTATTGTCGAAGGCTTTCACGGCCGGAGAACGATGGTTGTTGTGGGTTTTCCGGGCTGTATTGCCGTGGTCTTGTCATTGTAGTTCCTGACGTTTCGCCAGCAGCTGTGGCTGGCATCTTCAGAGGTGTAGCACCAAAAGACAGAGATCTCTCAGTGTCACTACATATAATAATAATATAATAATATAATAATAATATAATATAATAATATAATAAGTATAATAACATACTTTGTCAACTGCTCTGAGTGGATGTTAAGTTGTCCTGAAGGGCGGTATATAAATAGAATGTTTGGTGGTGGTGGTGGTGGTGGTTGCTGCTGCTGCTGTTGTTGCTGTTGTTGTTGCTGTTGTTGTTGTTGTTGTTAGTCTCATGTACTTACAAGAAGTTCTTACTGGAAGTGACAAAGGATAGCTCAAGGAACTGCCAGAAACTTTAGCGTTAAACCATAGAATTTCTGGCTATTCATGGAGCTACCCTAGAAATGATAAAGGATGGCTCTAGGAATCACTGGAAATGCTATGGTAAAACTATAGAGTTTCCAGATATTCCTAGAGCTACACTTTGTCACTTCCAGTAAGTATAGAAAAAGAGCATCAACCATTAGTCCCCTTCCTAGTCTAAACCATTAATCCACTGAAGTTTCTCCTCAAGCAACAATGGACCCATGGAAAGCAAGGGTTGACAGGTGGAAGAGTGGCAGCAGAGCATTCCTAAGCATGAAAGTGCTTCAATCGGTACAGTGCAGCAACATTAAAAACAATCCTGCTTCATGTTCACTGTTTTCTTTTTCTATAGTGCCAATAACTTATTCCCTTTGCATTCTGCTGTTGCCTGTTCGTTTCATGTTTCCTTGTTCTTTGTAGTTTTGTTCCCACAACAAGGGGTAAATCTAAATTCTTCCTTTTGATGCTCAGCGTTCCACTGCAAAATGGGGCATTCTTGCTGCCAATCTTCTCCACCGTCCAAGTACAGACAGGCTGGCAGAATGACTGCCTGAATTCCCACCCCATACCCCTGCCCAAACAAATCTGTTTCCCCCATAAGTTTTCCTTTTGTTGTGGGGGGCAGGCAGGATTATTTTTGAAAGGGAAGAGTAGGGACATGTTTGCCACTTCACTCAGAAAAAGAGAGAGCCCTGACTGACTATGGAAATAATCCTAAACAGGTCTACTCAGATGTAAGTCCCATGTTATTCAATAGTGCTTACTTCCAGGGAACTGTCTTTCAAATTGCAGCCTATGATTGAAGTGTCCCTTCCAAATGTTTCCAAAGCTGATAGGAGGGGAGAGGAGGGGGGTCTCCTCTTGTGAGGCCTGATTGGCTGGAAGGGAAAGAATGCCATTTCCAGAGTAGCGACAGGGTGGGGGGTGGGGAGATGAACTCACATGCATTGGTCTCATTTCCCCTTCCCGCCAACAGAGTAAATTAATAACATAAGGTATCTCTCCTCTTGGGATCTGACTGGTGCTATTCAGGAAAACAAGTTGCTACCATGCAAGCTAAGCCCAGTGCCTTCCTGCCTCCCTGCTGCTGGAAGGTACGAACTGAAACAAAACACACACACTTTGGGGCCGGAGGGACTCATTACAATTTAGTTTCCCATATTTGGTTCCGTGTTTGAGAAACTGCTTTAATGAGCCTATCCAGCAATTTATGTGTGTAATTTCGGCTCATTTTCCCCCCATTATGCAGACCCCTAATCAGTAGCCATTGGACAGCCAAGGTAAGTGGAGTGACACTAGAATCTAGGAGGGTGATAGAAAGTTCTGCCTTCTCTACTCCCCGATCCCCCTTCTTCCTCATTCCTGATCACACAACTCTTGTTTATTTCAAGAAAGATTCACCATCCTTTTTTAGCCATTGAACCCTCTGAAGTTATTACAGTTGCTGTAAAAAATATCTGGGCCATGCCCTGGCTTTGAACTAACTCACACTTTTTTTTTCTTTTGTTGCTTCTGAAAAGATGGGTCATAAAGATGGCCTAAGTGTAGAAAGCTTTACCTATCACTGCTTTTTTAAAAAATTAACTGGAGCAGACATCACAAAACTGAGGCTGGGATACAATTGAGAATCTTCTTCTTCTAGCCTATTCAAACAACACGACATAGCACATTTGTTTTCCATACAGGTGTTAGGATTTTTTCCCTCCCTCTCTCTCTCCCTCCCCCCTCTCTCTCTAGTACTGCTCATATGGCTATCACCTTAAGCCAAATCCTAGAAATATTGACCATCCCACATGAGGTTCCCTGGCTCAGTGGTAAATCATGTGCTTGGCTTGCAAAAGGTCCCAGGTTTGATCCCCGGCATCTCCAGTTAGAAGGATCAGGATTTAGGTGATGTGAAAGACCTAGAACTTGTTGGAGAAGTGGCAGCCTACTAAGAGTCTAGTTACTGTAAATACTGCAGAAAAGTAGTTTAGTCCACTTGTTCCCTAGGAGGAACTGTGGAGCATTCTCTAGTGTTTAGTGTTTATTGGATGTTTTCTCTTGCAGTTCAATCTACCTCTTGTTCTTTTTCTTTCTCTGCTGTGTGTTAGTATGTGTTAACGCTTGCACTCTGAAGGCCTCTCTGTTGCATTAATGGCCTGCAGTTAGTTATTGTCTTTTGCAAAAATCCTGTTGCAGTAAATTCATTGAAAGCAAATTCTAAAGCATGGATTGGATTATTTCCGGACCTCAAAGGATACCCTCCTCTTTTTTTCACCCCTGGAAAAGCTATCTGGATCCAATCATATATTTGCTAAGAATGTAAGAATTACCTGTTGGATTACGCCAAAATTTACCCATCTAGTATTCTGTTTATCAACAACTTCTGACGGTCAGTGTGGTATAGTGGTTAGAGCATCAGACCAGGACCTGGAAGACCCAGGTTCAAATCCCCATCCTAGTATAAAAGCCTACCGGGGGACCATAGGCCTGTCATGTGCTCTCAGCATCACAGAGTTGTTCTAAGGATAAAATGGAGATGGGGAGAATGTTGCAGGCCACTTGTGGGGGGTTATAAATGAAGTAAGTAAACAAAGAAAGGGAAGCCTAACTGGATGGAAGGGAATTAGCCCTTGTCTTTCCTTAGTCCTATTCAAAATCTGGTAGTCTCAGAGGTATACTGTCTCTGCACATGGAGGTAAATGGATTATAGCCACTAATAGACCATATGCACCATGATTTCCCGCCCCACCCCCCTAATTTTTAGAAGGCAAGTTAAGCTACAGGTCATCAAAACATCTTGCGGCAGTGATTTTTATCATCTGATTTGTCATTGTGTGAAAAGTCATTCATTTTGTCCATCTACCCCTGATCTATTGCTTTAGGTGCTTCTCTATCAGCTTTATCTAGAGGGAAATCTCTCTCTCTCTCTCTGTCTCTCTGTCTCTCTCTCTCTCATGTGTCTTCTAAAGTAAATACTGAATCTAGTAGCACCTTAGAGACCAACATGATTTCCAGGGTATAAGCTTTTGAGAGTCAGAGCTCCCTTTGTCACAAATAACGATAAATTCTTGTACTCCCATCTTTGCAATAACCCTCCTACCTTCTGACTGGGATAAAAGGGCTCAGGGATCTCCATTTCTGCTTGTATCAAATGAAGGGAGCTTTGACTTGAAATCTTCTACCCTGGAAATCTTGTTGGTCTTTAAGTTGCTACTGGACTTGAATCTTGCTTTTCTACTGCAGACCAAAATGGCTACGCTACATAAAAGGACTAGGAGGGGTGGCTGACTCATGCACAGTTCTGATGTATAATCTGGTTTATTGGTTTAAAATTTTGCATCATACTTTCGACTTTTGAAAATTGGAGGCAAAACAATTCATTCCAGTTGCAATCTTTCACAACCTTGTCTGGAAATCTGGACTCTTTGCACTGTTCACAATTTTATAAACTACCGCCCTATCGTCTTATTTCAAAATGAAGAGAGAAGTCTTAAGCAAAGTTACATCTTCTAAGCCCATTTTCTTCTTGTTTCAGAGCCTTCTCTTAACATTAGACTCCCATCCCCACAAAATGCCAACACTAACCCATTTTGAGGGAAGGAGGTGATCTTATAGCATAATTTATTATTTGTTTGTTTGTTTCATTTATAACCTACCTGTTTCCCTGATGGGAACCCAAAACAGCTTACATTGTTCTCCTCTCCTCCATTTTATCCTCACAACAACCCTGTAAGGTAGGTTAGGCTTAGAGTATATGACTAGCCCAAGGTCATTCAGCAAGCTTCCATTGCAGAATGGGGATTCAAACCTGGGTCTCTCAGTTCCTAGTCTGTTCTTCTAACCACTACACCACGCTGGCTCTCAAGTAATGATATGGTTCAACACTTAAATCTGGAGCTGTTATCCATCTTTTTAAAATAGTTCGTAAATGTTATGGGGTGCAACTGATTAATTAATTGATATTTTCAACTGAACATTTTGGAGAAATTTCTTATTAGCCAAGAGCAGAGAACACTCTTTGAACCTTTAATGAAGACCTTCAAGCACAGGCTCCATTTGGCAGGGAAGATCTAGATTTGGATTTCCTACAATGAGTAGGGAGGCGGACAAGATCTCCTACAAAACACCTTTCAACTCTGTGATTCTCTGATGGAACTGGTCTTTAACTGAATATTAATTAAAACAATAAATCTGAAGGAGAGGGGGCATTATTTCTGTAGATATCAGATAAAGCAAAAGCTGCTACCTTCAAAAAGGCATTTCTTAGAAGGTTGTCTTTTTCTTGGGGGGCTTCCTAATTGCTTGCGTTATAACCACATTTGATTTGATTTTTTACAAACTCTGATGATTTCGAGGAGCCATTTTAATCCATTAATAAGATCTAGAAATGGGCACGAACAGGAAAAAAAATGAACCGTGCGGTTCGTGGTTTGTCGCACGAACCACGAACTTTCATGAACCTGCCCCGGTTCGCAAACTAGTTCATTTGGTTCGTGAAAACGTCACATCCAGGTCAGCAAATTGTCACTTCTGGGTCAGCAGAAGGCCACTTCCGGGTCAGCAGAAGGTTTGCAGGAAGTCCATCCCTTGTTGCTTAGGAAACTGATTGATCGGCGTCAGGCTGTCTGCAGTGATAAACCAAAAAACTGAACTAAACAAACCAGCCTAAAGTTTGTGGTGGTTCGTCAGAAATGGGCTCTGACAAACCACCGGTTTATGAACCACGAACTGGCGCGGTTCGTCACAAACTTTGGTTTGTATTTTGGTTCATGCTCATCTCTAATAAGATCTTTTTTTTTCAAATCCAACTAACCAAGCGGTCGACTAGATGTTATAGCCCCAATTTTAAAGACTTCCCTTGCCTGGTAGTTTTAAGAATGCCCTGAGATGCTGAGCCTTTGCTTCGAATGCTGTATACATGCCCGACTTGCAAGAAAGGTGATCAAAAGGACTCCACTAGCAGGGGTGCCCTTTATCTCGAAGGAAGGTGATGTTCAGCATCTGGAGATGATAGAACGCATGATTAACAATACCATGGAGGATGATTAATATCTTCTTAAAGCACCTACTTCCAGATTATCCATCATTTCATTAGAGTGAAAAAAGCCTTCTTTTTGAAAGGGGGCTGGGCCCCTGAACCATGAATAACGAACCCACCTCTTGACATGTTTACTAATTGAGTCGCGGAGTCTGCTGACTACGGATGGAGAGCAAGCAGCAATCTTTTGTGTTTTGTGAGACGGAGGGGAAGAAAAGAGGCAGTAAATTTGGGGCATTAGCTCAATAAAGCCATTTTCCTTTGCACGTGCAGGTCTCCAATAATTAACCCTTGGTTCTTAGAACCAACATTTCATGTTGGCATCTTAACGGGGCATCTTTATTGCATGCAAGTGTTTTTTTTTCCCGCTCATAACATTGGAAGTTTACTAAATAAGTGCAGATCTCCACAATATCGGGGATGCCAGGCTGTGGAGTTCATGTTCTGTAAGTTATATTTCAGCCTGCAGGGAGGGACATAATATTTTAATCCTTCACATGAAAAATCCAAATCCATGCATGTAGTAAACAAATAATTCAGGGAGATGGCTACAATAAACCTTTGTCCTTGATAAGCCAGTTTATTACATCTGGGGTGGACTTCTATTTCTGTGAGAAGTGTTCAGATGTATGACACCTACCCCCATACCTTCATCTGATGTACTATTCCTAAGTACAGCTTTGGTTGTTTCTGTAAATAAAGAAAAAATAAGGTCAGGGCCTTTGTAGACTTCTGTAAACTTTTGAGCTTAGGTTTAGGACTGGCACTGCAAGGCTGTGGCTCATTGGTAGAGTATCTGCTTTGCATGTAGAAGGTCTTAGGTTCAAGCCCCAGCATCTTCCAAGTTAATAAGATCAGGGAGCAGATGATATGCAAGCCAGTTTGGTGTAGTGGTTAAGAGCAGCAGGGACTCTTAACCGGGTTTGATTCCCCATTCCTCCACTTGTTGTAGCCAGCTGGGTGACCTTGGGTCAGTCACAGCTGTTTCAGAGCTCTCTCAGCCCCACCCACCTTACAGGGTGATTGTTGTTGTGGGGATAATAATAACATACTTTGCAAACCGTGCTGAGTGGGTTTTAAGTTGCCCTGAAGGGTGGTATATAAATTGAATGTTGTTGTTCTTGTTTTTTTTGTTGTTTTTGTTGTTGCTGCTGTTTTTGTTGTTGTTAAGACCTCTGCCTGAGACCCTGGAGAGCCACTGCCAGCCATGGGAGACACTGCTGATCTTGGCAGACCAATAGTCAGAATCAGGCTTCATTCAGGTGAGGGATCCCAGGTTCAGTCCCTAGCATATTAAGTTTGAAGGCTCAGGTAGATGGGAACAAAAAAGACATCCACCTGAGCCCATGGCCAGCTGTTGCCAGTCAAAGTAGACAACACTGATCCTGATACACCAAAGGTCTCGTTCAATACAAGGCAGCTTCATGTGGTCAAAGAAGCAAAGCACATATTTTTGACATGTCTCCCTGCATTTAAAAAGTATCCCTTGCAAGTAGAAAATTAGTACTGTGCTAAGAAAGATAGAATCTTTCTCCATGCTCTGCTGATTTTCTATTTACTGAGAATGTTCTCTTTTTTATTATGTGGAGGGCATTGTTCAAATATGGTATCCTCCACTTGCAGCCACGATCCATTCTGCCTCCTCATCACCACATCAGCTAAGGCCTTTTCTGAAGTTGCATTCACATTTACCAGGAACCTACTTTAACCACACGGGTTCCCCTTCATGTGCATCCTAGATATTTGTAGACTTTTTAGCTTAGGTTCAGAACTGGAACTGCAAACAGTTTGGTAGAATTAAGCTCAGTGTCTGGGGGAACCTGCTACTACAGTGTGGCTAACTTGGAAAACTGACACTCTTGCTAGTTAGGGGAAGCAGGACATGTGGTTTGGGAATCTTTACCTGAATAGTGGGTAAACGAGCTCGAAGCACCTCTAGTAGGCTACCAATAACCACAAAAGCAAAATCCAAAGCAAGATTTAGACATTCAGACAAGGGCTGTTTCCTACATGGCTGACCTTGTTCCGGAAAACAGCAAAATCTCGCAAGAAGACGCTGTTATCACGTATTCTCACACAACAACAGCGTGTTCTCGCGTGATTTCGTGCAATAACAGTGTCTTCGTGTGTGATTTCTTGCAAGATTTCGCTGTTTTCCAGAACAAGGTAAGCCGTGTGTGGAAACGGCCAAGGTCAATAAAAGGAATCAAGCCCATTTGGTGGCTTGTCAGTAATTAGATTTTGCACTTAGGAGGACTTGCATTTGTTGACAAAATCACATTGACAAACCAAGGTAGGCACCAGGCTTTATGAGCCCTTGTAGTGAAGCACAGGCACACAGAAGTCCCATCAGGGAGTCAATCTTCCACCCAAGGTTTTGGCTACTCATCAGCATAGTCTGAGTAAGGAGGGCAATATCTTCACCTTCTCCAAAGTGAGGCACTGCTAGCTCCTAAAACGGCTGCCAGAGTGCAAGTTTAACCAAGATGGAATCAGGAGGACAGACAGCACATGTCTAGCCAGGGAGTCCTTGATAACACCACCAGCTGCATGTAATTCTCTATGTGGTCACCAGATTGTCTAAATAGGGGCGACACATGTGTTTTGTATGCCTGTGCAACTTTGGTCCGTGAGAACTGATTACCGGATTGATCAGGGTTTTGTGCATCATGTACCGAAGCTGTACATGCTGAGAAAATACGCACATTGCCCTTTCCAAACAAAATGGCAACCATCCACATTGGGGGCATGGTAGGTAGCGCATGCTCCTGATCCACATAGCTGAAGGACTCCTCACAGGTAAGGATGTTGCATGTGAAAAGGCTTTACCTCCTAGAGCAACCTGGGGCAGAGTTATTCCAGCCTAAGCTCACTGAAATTAATGGACTGCTCTTCCCTGAATGGCACTGTCAACTGACGTCTAGAGATCCTGTCTGCTATTCCGTTCTACTCAATGGCATAAAATAGCTCTCAGTAGAACACTAAAACATACATCTCTTTGGCTAGAATCTTGTTACAAAGCTGCTTCCACACTTCCGTGTTTTAAATTTATTGATTGGTGTAAGTTTATTTTAAATAAAAGGCATAGGTCTTACCAGAACAGCTGAGGACTGATCACTGCTTGTAACAAATCAGGGAGAAAGCATAGAGGACGATTAGGTAAACGGCTCAGATTCTAGGAGGGACGGGCGCCAGCAAGATCTTGGCGGCCGTGTTCCTGTTTACCGATATCTACATGCTTCTTTTGTTAATGGCATCCCACGTTTCCAGAGGTCAAATCAATACCTTGCTGCTTTTCATGTCAGGCTTATAATATATAATATCTTCTTATGTTAATCTTATATTCCTGGGGTTTTGACAGGCAGCAATGAAGCAGAATACTAAACTGGTGGTTATTCATCATTGGAAGCCTTGCATTTTAATGCAGGTGCCTTTCAGATCAATGAAAATCTACCGGAAGTTTTGAGGATCAGTCTTATCATACCAATTTGCATGGGGGCAGCAACTGGCTTAATGGCTCGGCAAGGCTAGAATGAACTATATTCTGTGCGTCAACCTTATGTCTCACAAAGATGATGCAACTGCTGAGGGGGCATTTGAAGGGTGAACAGGTAGCTGAACATGGAGAAGGAATTTAACCCTTTCAGGGTTAGATTATTTATTTATAATAATATAATAACATTCAATTTATATACTGCCCTTCAGTTTACCAAGTGTGTTATTATTATCCTCACGGCAAGCACCCTGTGAGGTGGGTAGGGCTGAGAGAGCTGCTGACTAGAGATGGGTATGAACCGAAATACGAACCAAAATTAAGCATGAACCAGGTCGGTTCGTGGTTCGTGAGCTATGGTTCGTCAGATCCCATTTCTGACAAACCACCATGAACTTTTAGGCTGGTTCATTTGGTTCTTTTTTGGTTTGTCACTGCAGACAGCCTGGTGCCAATCAATCAGTTTCCTATTCAACAGGGGATGGACTTCCTGCAGACCTTCTGCTGGCCCGGAAGTGACCTTCTGCTGACCTGGAAGTGATGATTTTCTGACCTGGACGTGACGTTTTCACGAACCAAACGAACTGGTTTGTGAACCAGGGGAAGGTTCGTGAAAGTTCGTGGTTCATGAAATTTGACGAACCACGAATCACATGGTTCGGGTTTTTTTCAGTTTGTGCCCATCTCTACTGCTGACTTCAAGCAGAGGAGTGGGGAATCAAACCTGTCTCTCCAGATTAGAGTCCTGCTGCTCTTAACCACTACACCAAACTAGCTCACTTATAACCTGCTTTTCTCCACAATGGGAATCCAAAGCAACTTACAACATTGTTGTCCCCTCCTCTACCTGTCAGGTAGATTAATCAGAGAGTTACTAGCACAGGGTAACCCAGCAAGCTTCCATGGCAGCAGGGATTTGAACCTGGGTCTCCTAGATCTGAGGCTGACACTCTGATCACTACACCACATCGGTTCAGTATCATTTCTCTTCTGAAATCACCTTTGTGTTGTTTTCACCTATTTTTTTCTACAGACAGACTCTGGAAGTAATTGGGCTGGCATACTTGGGGGAAAGGGAATAGCATCAAGAGGAGGGCATTTTCAGAAAGGAGCAGGCAGGCATATAGAGAGTAAAACATCCTTTCCCATCCACCTACAAAATCTTCCCCACAAACTCCCCCTTCAACCTACACTCCTATTACCTTGACTAAAGTGGACTTCAGATGATATATTTATAGGGGTAAGGTGTAATTCCAGTCCATGCATATTCCTACCAATGCAGTTGATACTGTCAATACCTGCCAAGGCCACTCAATTGCATAATTAGCAAGCGATGCTTTCACTCAAGCTGTTCAAAACTTCTGCATAGCAAGGAGCTCTTAAGAGCACAAGAGCAAGCCAGGCTGACTTTTGTCTAGTCCTTTGGCAATCCCAAGAACAGATGTCAGTCAAAATGTCATTGTACCCACATGCACAAGTCTGCATTTTGAAATTAACTGTCGGTCTTCTTTGATGTCGACATTCAGTAGGATCTGGACAAAATAAGAGCAGGAGTTTGAATTACAGCAGAGGTTCCCATACTTGCCAAACATGTAGACACTTCTGGAATTTTGAGACCAGGTAGTAGGCACCACAATAAAATGGCTGCCTTGTGGGAAGACCAATCACAAAACAGCTGCTAACAGGAATGGCACCAGCCTCAAAATATTGGGAGGTTCCATGCCAAGCATCCTTCTGTTTCCAAACGGGTGCTCTCAAAGGTGATGTCTCCCAGGCTCTTCTAAAGCACCTGCTGTTCCAATGAGGTGGAGGAAAGTCAGAATTGATTCTTTGCATGAGGAAGCAGATGCCTTGGGGAGATATCGAATGGGTGCCAGGAAACATGTTGGTGAATGTGCTGGTACCTACAAGCACTACCTTGAAGATCACTGGATTAGAATGTGATTTGGTAACTGAGCATGTGGACTTTGCTTCACATGTGAACACTTCAAATGCAAGAAATTTTCCACATGGGAAGTTTTTATGTCTAGGTATGGGTCTAGGTATGGAAGTTTTTATGTCTAGGTATGTGTAAGTGAATCAATACACAGGGAAGTTTCATGATTTCTCTGCCTTTGAGTATTGGTAGACCAATGACTGAACTGATGCCACTAAAAACATTACGTTGAAGGGATATGAAAGTTCTCTGTTTATGTTTCGAGCCAGTTTGGTGTAGTGGTTAAGAGCGGCAGGACTCTAATCTGGAGAACCAGGTTTAATTCCCCACTTCTCCGCTTGAAGCCAGCTGGGTGGTTAAGAGCGGTGGGACTCTAATCTGGAGAACCAGGTTTAATTCTCACTCCTCCGCTTGAAGCCAGCTGGGTGACCTTGGGCCAGCCACAGCTCTTCCAGAGCTCTCTCAGCCCCACCCACCTCACAGGGTGTTTTGTTGTAGGAATAATAATAACACACTTTGTAAACCACTCTGAGTGGGTGTTAAGTTGTCCTGAAGGGCGGTATATAAATAAAATATTGGTGGTGGTGGTATGTGACTAATTGCTGCATTCTTCTGCCACCTGAATTTCCATAAGCTAATTTGCCTGCTGAAGGTATTGAGAGAGGCAAAAACACAGAAAAATTCAAGAGATGGATTTAGTGGGTGGATGGGTAGATAGATATACATGTAGGTGAAACTACCTTGGAGAAGGACTGTAGCTAAATAGTAGAGCATCTGGTTTACATGCAGAAGGTCCCAGATTCAATCTCTGGCATCTCCACTTTAAAAAAAAATACACTATTAAGAGATGTGAAAGACGTGTACTGGAAACCCTGCAAAGCAGTTGCAAAGAATGGATACTAATCAATAGACTCTGGTAGATCAATGGACTAGCACAATAGAAGGTAGCTTCATGCGTTCTACCAGGAATGAAGTTATGCCCATGTATGAGTGAATAGGCCCTATATAGAAGTCCCAGCATACATCTGGAAAACAGCATTTGGAAAGAAATTTCATGGTGTAAAGCCAAATTTAACAAACCATATATTTTAATTCTGTGTAGGGTACAGCATCTTGAAATGAGTCATGCCTTCAGTTTATATTTGGTTTTGATCCAGCATTCAGAAGAGGGTTCCTTTCACTACTAGAAGAAGAAAAAACCATTTGCTTACGATATCAGATGATCATATAGGAAAGGAACAATATGTTCTTATAACTCCAAGTACTGCTGTTCAACGGCTTTGAATGGTTGCATGGAAGGAAGCAAGGGGACTGAATTGGCTTCGATCCAAGGATTCTGTTTTAACTTGGCTGGAGAGTGGTTTGGAAATTAAGGAGAGTTATGTCCCCAGTAAGTGCTTGAGACGGCATGTAAACAATTCATTTCTCTTTGCAAACTTCTTCTTTACTCCTTAGATATTCCATGCTGTTCCCAATATACAAGCTCCACTGGTGTCGGCATCCACACTTCATTGGAAAATGTGCTATCATTACACTACGGCTAGGGGATTTTCCTATGGGGATAAGACAGTCCAGAGGAAATGTCTGCTCTGAATGACAGTGCAATATCCAACACTCTGTGGAAACCATGTGAGACCTTCATAAACTCTGACTGTGTGGGCACTCTGACAGTGTGCACACAAATATGTATGTTAATATATGTGAGGGGTGCATAAACACATATGCACATTTCCATTTGTGCACATGCATCCTTTATTTATTTATTTATTTATTGCACTCACTCACTCAACCAGGAAAGTGAAACACTTTGCCCAACAGAATTGGGACCAAAAGTGGGTAACACTAATAGAAGCTGAGAACATGTTTGGGGGTGGGGGGTTCCCAACTATAGTTGCTTCATCCCCAGACTCTGAGATTAATGAGGCAAAGCCTGGGGATGTCTCATTGAATGGCAAAGTTTTATTGTATGTTTTTATTATATATATTTATATGTAGCGAATCTACTCTGAGCCTGCTTGCAGGGATAGCAGACTATAAATTAAATAAAATAAATAAACTGAATAGGCAGTATCTCTAAACACCACTAGAAGTGCACCATTGCACCACCTTGAAGAGATGGACCACACACCACCATCGTTTGGAGATTAGCCAGCCAATAGCTCTGGAATTTCAACCTGTCACCTGGATGCCCTGAGAATGAGCCCCAAAACAAGTGTCTCAGGGACAAGGCATCAGATTTGGAAACTCTGCCACACCAATTCTTCCATTACTGATGGCAGCCCCTATCTTTGCAATGAGTCAGTGTAGCATAGTGGTTAGAGCATCAAACCAGGTTCCGGGAGACCAGGGCTTGAATCCCCACTCCACTGTGGAAGCTTGCTGAGAGACCTGGGGACAGTCACTCTCTCTCAGCCTAAACTACCTCATAAGGTTGTTGTGAATTTAAAATGGAGGATAAGAGAATGATATAAGCCGCTTTGGTTCCCCATAGGAAAAAAACATGATAAGATAAGATACGATAAGATTTGATTTTCAGGAGCTACCAATATGGACAGGGCCAGAGTCAGCATACCCCAATGTGGGGCTGTTGCCACCCCCTGCTCTCTTTTTTCCTCTCCAAACCGTTCAGCGGCCATTAATGTAGCTAAAGATTATTTGGCCAAACACTGGATGCTAGGATTTCCTTTTTTAAAAAACACGGCATTTATTTAGGACTGATCTATATTATTTGAGAATCATTTTACTATTTAAAAATCACATGCTGAGAGGAGGAGCAGCGCAGAGCACCATGGCCAAAACACCACTTGCGCTCTGTTGTACTGATAGGAAGAAAATACGGTGGTGCAACCTGCTGAGTAGCCACAAACGAGTTGTTGAACATTCCGTTGAAAAATCTGCTCCTTGTTCACGACTGGCAAACGGGATGTGAGTTGAACGAACAGGTGTTCGAGCATCTCTTCTTCTGTCCCGTGTGTCCCGAATCACAATGAATTTGAACACATGAAGCTGCTTTATACTGAATCAGACCATTGGTCCATCAATATCTGTAATGTCTGGCAGCAGCTCTCAGGTCACTGAGGTCTTTTTGGTAGAGGTCCTACTTGCTCCTTTTAATCGGAGATGCTAGGGATTGAACATGGGCCCTTCAGCATGCAAAGCAGCTGCTGTTCCACTGAGCCATGGAGCCACCCCTTCCCGAGCACTACTTAAACACCACAAACTCCTCTTTTTTATTTTCTATTGAAGAGATTGGGTATTTGATCCTTAGCTGAGCACACATGACAGTCCCACAAACGTGGCTTAAAAGAGCAGCCAAAGAAGACCTTTCACCAGCTCTGGCCTACTTTGCCCGGTCGCCAGCGCTTGGCGCTCTTGCCGACTTGACAGCGCGTCCTCCTCTTTGCCCTCTCTGCTCCGCTGCAATTGTCCTGGATTTTTCCTCTCTGCAACTGCTGTCCAAACCAGCTGCACCCACTACATCTTCAGCAGTGGACCGAGTAGGGTATTAATCATATTTTTGAGGAGGACACTCTGCTATTTATCTCCCTGACATCTCCAGCATTTGGGAACCTGGTGCTACACACAGCCCATTGACTAGTAATATTACACATTACCTTGCTCCATTGCCTCTCCCTGCCCTCTTCATTGAGTGGCTGTTCAACAGTGGAGTTGTGTTTGTTCAATCAGACATAATTTATACCTTTTTTGTTCTTCCTGGAGAGCTCTTGTTAATTCCAACTTTAAGTGCCGTGCTTTCCATAAAATTCCCAGCATTGACCTCGTCGTGACGCAGGAAGCTTTGGAAGGGGGAAGAAAATTGGGTACTGGACTGGTTTGGCAGCATCCAGAACAAACCATCAGCAGTGGGGCTGCTTTTCCCATGTGCTTTTGAACACAGGCCTATACAAGCAGTTCCCCCCCTCCTCCAGTTGAACATAATCCCCTCAGTCACATATTGTTGGTAAGTGACCTTATTGTGCACATACAGGCAAATGGTGTAAGGAGCAATAAGAATATCCAAGAATCAGGGCTCATTTCGAGGGGGAACGCACAGGAACACAGTTCCAGCAGTTCCCCAAAGAGGTCACATGTCAGGTGGCCCCGCCCACCTGACTCTCGGCCATTTGGGGCCCGTTTCGCCCTGGATTGGGGCCAAAACGGCTCAGATTGTGCCTCTGATGGGTGGTGGATCACTCCCCCACTCAGCAGCAGCCCGATCCTGACCATTTGGGGCCCCTTTTCAGCCATTTTCAGCCCCTTTTTGCCATTTTGGGCCTAATTTCGGCCCTGAATGGCCAGGATTGGTTCCAAAACAGCCAGGACAGGTGATGTCAGAGGGTGTGGCATACACAAATCAGTTATGCTAATGATACACTTCTGGTGATGGCAAGGGGTGTGGCACATGTGAATGAGTTATGCTAATGAGTTATGCTAATGAGTTCCTCCAGCTCTTTTTCTACGAAATGACCTCTGCAGAGAAGCAATTCTGGATCAGACCAATGGGCCATCTAGTCTGGTATTCTGTTTCATACAGAGATCAACTAGTTGTCCTGGGCTGGCTAAAAAAGCAGGGCATAGAGGCAAAGGCCTTCCTGTGATGTCGCACAGGTATTCAGAAGTTGACTGCCTCTGGATGAGGAGGTTCCTTTCAGTCACCCTGGCCAGTAGCCATTAATGGCCCTGTTCCTCCAGGAATCTCTTTAAGCCCCTTTTAAAGCCATCTATACTGCCACTGCAAAATCACACGCATATATTCCACGGTGTATTTAGCTTTGAACACATGTGGAAGTGAAACTCACCATTTTCTTTTGTGTCGCTGTCCCTCATGATTGCACAGATGATTTTTTTTCACAGTTCCAACCCTGCACTATTTTGAGTGGTTTTGCATCTGCATAGGAGGCAACGCTCAGCATTTATGCCTTACTTTTCTCCCCAATGGGAACTCAAAGTAGCTTCCATCCTCCTCCTCTCCTCCATTCTTTTCTTCACAACAACCCTGTGAGGTAAGTTAGACTAAGAGTATGAGACTGGCCCAAGACCGCCCAGCAGGTTTCCATGGCAGAGCAGGGAATTGAACCTGGGTTGCCAAGATCCTAGTCTGTCACTCTAGTCACTACACCATACTAGGGTTGCCATCCTCCAGGTGGTGGCTGGAGATATCCCAGAATTACAACTGATCTCCAGGCAACAGAGATCAGTTCCCCTGGAGAAAATGGCTGCCTTGGAAGGTGGACTCTATAGCATTATACCCAGCTGAGGTCCCTCCCTTCCCTAAACCACACCCTTCTCAGGGTCTACCCCCAAGATCTCCAGGAATTTCCCTACCCAGAGCCAGTAACTCTACACCACACTGACTCTGTACCTTCATTTTGTACCTTTATTTGCAACATGAACATATTTTCACAGGTACATTTTCAAGTATGTATGAATACAACGTATGTCCTTCGCATGTATAATATCCATGTAATACAAAAGCTGGTTTCTTGAGACACAAATAACACTGGAAAATGCATATATGTATGTATATGCTGTCAAGTCGCAACCAACTTATGGCAACCCCATCAAGGGGCCTTCAAGGCAAGTAAGAAGCAGAGGTACTTTGCCATTGCCTTTCTCTTCATTGGAGGGCCACCATCCAAGTAGCTCCTGAGATCTGATAAATCGGGTTATACCATACCAACTTCCCTCTTGAAAAATGTCCTTTTCAGGAAAACATACTGGCATCTGCCGGGAAGGGGGAATGAGGAAGAAATAGCCGTGGGTACAATTTGCAAAGGGGAAAAGCAAAATCAGAACAGCAACTGAGTGTCAAAACAGCAGGGGGGGATTTGAAACCATTCCCAACATATAAAAACTCTTATGCAGACCTGCACTGCAAAAGAAACACATCCCACGAACGAACTCCTTCATCCGCCTCATCTGTACTCAACTCCTCTTCAAATGCTTCTGATTGTAAATATCTACCATGCAAAATTCAGCTGCTCAGTTTTCTCCCCTATTTTATTTGAAATATCAGCAACACCTTTCAAGCAGTGAGAAATTTTAAGACCTCCCCCACCTGCTGCCACCTCAGTAGTTTGCAGGTAACATCCTGATGTGTTCCTCGATGGTGTTGGCAGCTGCTGTATGTATTAGCACATTTTGACAGGCTTTTGTGGCATCTTTGGGTCAATCCAACTCCATTCTGACCCTAGCAAATAAATAAATAACAAAACAGCCTGCAGAGTGATGTAAGAAGTCTGCTGATGATAAAAGACAGACAAGAACCTGAGGTAAAAAAACCCAGGTACATTCTCTGAAAAGCCTCCATAACTATCTGATGTAAGAGCTTTGAGTTCTGTATGTTGAGACCTCCACTGTTGTTGGCAAGTCCTACAGAATGTTTATGGATATTCCAAATACTCAAAAGGGTTTCTTTTGTATATATACTAGCTTGATACCCATGCTTCGCTACGGTATTTAACTACTTTAAATCCAGTTACTACCTTTCTTCAACTGTCTGCAGTTTCCTTGACCTGATTTTTACCTCAGAACACAGAGTTCCACAGCTGACCAATCAGAGAGCGGAACTACAAGTGACAAAAGGCACAGATTGGACACTTGTCAGCTCCCCTCAAGTTTTGATGGGAAATGTAGGCAGCTTGGCGGAATGTTGGACAACTGACAGTTCAAAAGTCCATTGGATAGCAGTCAGAGAGCCAAGCTGCGAGAGTAAGATGCCTACATTTCCCATCAAAACTTGAGGGAAGCTGACAAGTGTCCAATCTGTGCCTTTTGTCACTTGTAGTTCCACTCAGAGAGAGGGGGTGCAAGCAGGCAGGAGGCTGCCAGCCACACGGGAAAGCCAGGCACCACAGGGAGATTGGCAACTCGAGTGAACTTTTAGGGGAAGACTGGGAGGTGCATTTTATCTCAAGACACATTCAATTACTCCCAATAGCAACTGCATACTGTTTAGAATGAGGACCAATCAGGCCAAATATCCAAATGACTTTAAAAGGCTGGCCCAGTCAGGGAAGAGTGACTGAGCTGGCAGTGGGCGGGGGTGCAAGCAGGCAGCAGCCTGCCAACCACACCGGAAAGCTTTATCCCTTTGGGAAAACACATTTTACCCCTTTTTACCCCCTTAGGGGGAGAACTTCTTAAAATTCCTTCTTAGTGGATGTTTACATCATGAAAGGAATGTTCTCCCCAAATTTCATGCTTCTAAGTCCAGGGGTTTGGGCTGGGCATTGATGAGTCAGTCAGGACACTTCTCTTTATATATATAGATTTTTTAAAAATTCACTGTGTTAAGTCTGTTAGTGGAAAGAGGAACAGAAAAAGGGGAAATATAGCACTAGCATACAGTTGGTCAGCTATTAGTATGAGCATATGAATGAAATATATCCATGATGTGTATAGATATTATAAATAATAAACTCCATGACTACTTTTTTTTAAATACTAGGCAGTAAATAACTTTTACATCTGCACTCAGATCCTGCAGCCAAAGATGTGGATGGAGCTTCAATTTGCTAAGTTTCCAGTTCCCTTCGGAACAATATTATTATCTAAGAATTTGGAGGGGTGAAAAAATCTCAGTTTAAGTACTATAGACTTATACACACATCTAAAATGTTAAGACTAAAAATCCCCTTTTTTTTTTTTTGCAAGTCCCTCCATCATTCAAGTTCTTGCCAAAGAGCTCTACGGGAAAGCTGCCAGCTCCTTCCGTATTTCTGCTAAAGTCGCTTGGAATATTTCCGAATGCGGCAACGCACATTTGCCAAGTTACGTGCATAAAAAAAAATCCTTTGATCTTTCAGACTCATAAATATGTAATAAAGTACATGATTGCCCTACTGATCTGTCCTCCATCAATCTTGCGTCTCCCTTTTTATTGATTCATCAAAATAAGATACGATCAAGGTACAAAAGAGTTAAAGGAGCTATTTATTTTAATGCTTCCTTGGAGAGCTTGCATGTTATTCCGAGTACAAATTATCTATATAATATTTCATGAATGATGTTGCAGCATTAAAACTCACCTCTGCACTTCAAGTTAACACAAAACACTGGCAGGAGGCCATCCGGCCTCCTTTTGGTCTCTTATGGAGAATATATAAACGGCAGCGTCATCCTTCCCTTGCTATATGCCTCCATTAAAAATAATAATAATAATAATGTGAACTCGAACAGTGTGCTAAATTGATGGCATCAAAATCGTCTTTCGTTTTGAGATGCACTTCAAAAGTCAAGCATTTGACAGAGGTGAAGAAATGACCTCCCCACCCAAAAAAAATAATAAAAACCTCAGTGAACGTCAGCATGGATTCAATATGGCTCAACATATCATTCCCCTAGCTTAGGAGTCTCCTCAAACTTGTTGAGCCTGTGGGCACTTTTGGAATTTTAAGGGGGCCTGTCTAGCTGCTTTGCAAATTATTTCATTGTTGAAGTTTAGAAGTGTGTCCCATTAGTGTGTCCCATTGTTTAGAAGTGTGTTCCATTGTTGGGCAGACCAGGCCCCTTGATACTGGAAGAGAAAGTAGAGTAGGGAGACAGAAGAAAGATGGAGGAGAAAGTAGTATGGGCTACAAGTGGGGCAGAAGAATAATACCTGAACCCTGCCTTGTGTTGCCTCATTACCTGCATTAAACTACAAAAGTGCCACTGCATAATGGCAGCTGGAGTCAATCAAAAAATGACTGCCAAGGAGGCAGCGGCCAATGATAAAACTATCAGGGCTCATTTTGAGGGGGAATGCGCAGGAACACAGTTCTGGCAGTTCCCCAAAGAGGTCACATGTCAGGTGGCCTCGCCCACCTGACCCTCGGCCATTTTGGGCCTGTTTCAGCCTGGATTGGGGCTGTAACAGCCCGGATCGGGCCTCTGACAGGGGGTGGATCACTCTCCCACTCAGCAGCGGCCCGATTCTGAGCGTTTTGGGCCCCTTTTCGGCCATTTTCAGCCCCTTTTTGCCATTTTGGGCCCAATTTCAGCCCTGAATGGCCAGGATTGGGTCCAAAACAGCCAGGATAGGTGGTGTTGGGGTGTGTGGCATATGCAAATCAGTCATGCTAATGACACACTTCTGGTGATGTCAAGAGGCGTGGCATATGCTAATGAGTTATGCTAATGAGTTCCTCCAGCTCTTTTTCTACGAAATGACCCCTGCTCACTACGATATACTTATAATACTGTTATGATTATATCTGTTGTTCATTATATTTGTAATTGTTGCTTGGCATGATATGTTATTTTTCTGTTACCGTTATATTGTTGATTCCTTAATCTAGTCAATTGTTTTTATTTAGGACCTTGCCTCTGTCAATGTTTTTGGTTTTCCTGAAGTCCACCCCTCTTTTTTATTGTGGTCTATTCAACCAAGAATGGCTGCCAAGGGAGCAGAGGCCAAAGATAGATGGCGTCTGATAAATGGTTGGGAGGTTCCATAATGCTAGGTTGCCACTTGACCACCATTTTAAGAATCAGGAGAGAGAAGTGTTCCTGTGCAGAGAGGCACCTAATTCAAGGGTCTGTAAAATATAAGCCCTTTGTTGAGATTTGAGGGGTCTTTATATTAGAGGGAGAACTGTGTTCTATGAGAATTTGGTGTCTTTATCTTTATAAACAGCTGCCCCAAATCCTTGTATACATTCCCCATTGAAAATAATGATCCCAAACTCCCGAACCTAAAAAGTGCACATATTTGAATCCCGAATTGGTAATGTACTACTCAGAAATAAGCAACTGGGGCAAAAATCCAGTACCACCACCACCACCACCCCACACCTGGATCTGAAATTATAATGACATTTTTCTATGTGCACAGTCCTTGCTAATAGAGACTGGTATAATTCCCATATTGCTCCATAGGATATTGGTGGGTCAGCAGCAGTGTGTGACTAATGCCTAAGCAATAAATGCAGAATACCCATATAAGATACTCCGGCGAGCCCTCCTATAGGCTGATTCCTTTCCAGACCTGCCAATCATGCCTTGCGCTTCATTCAAACAGAAGGGGCTGCCACAACACCATCATTACATTTCCGTTCACTTCTGCTGTTCACTTCTGCTTTGCATTTACTTTAAAGGAACTGGAGGAAAGTATAGATCCTAACAGATGTTGTGGTCGGCTTCTTTTAAATGAGCTTGCAATCTTGCCAAGCTGAAGGATGAGCCACGTTTGTACTCGAAGTTAGAATCGGCTTAGGGAAGGTTATATGATGCAATAAGTGACAAAATTTCAAAATTCAACTCCCACTGGGCAAGAAAGGTACTGAAGTGGATCAAGCAAAAGTTGAGTTGGGAAGAGGGGGAAATTATGCAAGCAATAAATTGAATGAGTTATATATAGTTGGTAGTAAAATCTACATTTTGGATCACCAGGGAGAAATAAGGTGGAACGCTTTAGTGTTTGTTCTGTGATTCTTGCTCAAGGAAGGGGAAAAAATGAATTCTCATTTCTCCATGATGCCATAATCTACTGCTCTAAAGGGCCATTTCCTATGACATGTTTAGTGCAACTGACAGGGGCTGGGTTGCATTAAGGAGCCTTTTTTCACAATTGCTTTATGGCAGCAGTGATATTTTGGCAGCCCAACATCGACCTGTATTGAAAATATAATTTAAAAATTCATGGATATCAATGGACAAAGGATCTCATGGGTGCAAATATGAGACAGCATGAAACACAAGCTTGGACAATGTCCTGGGATGTAGCAGAAAACATCAAGGAGTGGATGTTGAACATATGAACATATCCACTGAACGTATCTACATATGAATATGGAAGGATATAGAAGGCTTCATCAGGAGACGGTAGGCTCACCTTCTTTGGAAGTTTTTCAGCAGAGGCTAGATGGCCATCTGACAGCAATGCTGATTCTGTGAACCTAGGCAGATCATGAAAGGGAGGGCAGGAGGGTTACATCAGCGCTTAGTTCTTATGGCCCTTCTTACATGACCAGGGTAATGCTGATTGCCACCGTGGGGTCAGGTAATTTTCCACAGGCCAGTTTGGCTAGGGATCCTGGAGGTGTTTCACCATCTTCTGGCCACTGAGCAGGAGTCACTGGGGGTGTGGGGAGGTAGTTGTGAATTTCCTGCATTGTGCAGGGGTTTGGACTAGATGACCCTAGAGGTCCCTTTCAACCCTATGATTTTATGGTTCTATGATATCTGCTCCCTTCAGTATCAGAGGCAGCATGCCTCGTTATATTACTTGCTAGAGAACACGGGTGGGAGGATACTGTTGCAACCCACCTAGAGCCTTGTTTAGCCATTTTAATTTGCAAATGTGGAACTTCCCTACTAGAATACCTCTCTCTGGCAAAGCTGGTTCCCGGTAATGCTCAGTTGCCACCTTTTGGCAGTTGCAAATACCTCTACACACTTTAGTAAGGCTGCAAACTCCCTCCAGGGCAGGGGATCCTCCATCTCAGTTCCTGTTTCTCATGGTGGCAGAAGAAAAGTAAGCAAAAAAAAAACAGCAGTTGGGCCAATGGCATGAAAATAAACCAGCAGTTGGACGAATGGCATGGGAAAACCTAGAAGTGATGTCAGTCTTCTGTCCTCTGTAGGAATCACTGGAAACTATGGCTTTACCATGGAGTTTCTGGTGATTCCTAGAGAGGCATTATGTCATTTCTGTCCCCCCCCCCCCCCTAGAAATGATGTCACACCATCACCAATGGCCTGGCAATCACTTGGCCTGGCAATTCTGCATATTACAGTATATGCATGTTGGGTCTCTTTCCTTGTCTCAAACGTACGCTCACATGTGAGTTGTGGGTTCTTGTACGTTCTTGTGCATGTGGTTCCCAATTAGAATTGGGACTGCAGTGTGCATAGACAAGGGACTTCAGCCTTCCCTCCTGCACAGTTTTCCTAACCTTAAACAGTCCTACAGGGATGCTTTTTAAGGAAAGTCACATGACCCTGTGATAGACGTGAGTCCTCCCCCCTTATGACTGTTTCAGGCTGGGAAAATAGTATGGGGGGTGCAGAAGCCCCATCTATTTGTGCACAGTAGTTCTGATCTTAATGAGGTACTACACCTGCAGGAACTGAGGAGATCCCATATAATTCACACGAGTTCTGTCTGATGCTGGAGGAGAACCCATACCCAACGTATTTACTCCATAATGTCTGGCTGTGTCACCATATAGTTGCTTCCTCCTCTCTGAGCTCTGCAAAGTATCCTTGATGCTACTGGCATAAAAATATACCAAATCCATACCCAGTCCTCCATCCTGGAATCTAAGCAAGCAGAGGGATGGGATTACCTAAGGATACGGGAAACGATTCTATGCTTCCACAACTCGCTTACATTTTATTTATTTATTTATCTTATTTGACTTATATCCCGCCCTCCCCATGAATGGGCTCAGGGCGGCTCACATCATCATTAAAACACAATAAATTAATATAGTCAGCTCTAAAAAACCCAGAAAAGCAGGACTGAATACATCCTTTAGACAAGAGGGTCTTTCGATCTCCGTTCATAAGCTGAGCCTTACCAAAAGAAAGACAGCTACTATTGCTTGGATACCAGCTTGTATTGTTTATATTGGCTGTTTAGAGCTCAGTGTCTTGATGATTTCAGTCTGGATGGCGGTGTGGGGGGGGGAGGAAGCTGCATCTTTGATTTCGAAGGTGAAATAGCTATTCTTAGCTGTTTTCATATCAAGGCCCCTGGTAGGAGGAAATGTGAGGGCTCCTTGCTCCCTGCAGAATCAATAAACCCTTTTGCTGGTCCCCACAGGAAATGAAATTGCAGTGGAGAGAGAAGGCAATTGTTTAAAATGGAGACGATGGGTAAAGTTCACAGGTTTCCTCGTTGGACTTCTCTGTGACACATTTCCCACCAGGGGGAGGAGGAAAAGAGTTGTTTCTTTGCTAGCATGTTTAAAACATTTTCTTTCCCTCTTCCCCATCCACCCATCAGCTATTGGGGGGAAAGCCAAGAGTATATCCTTGTACATCTGTTCCAAAGTCTTCCACTTCCCTCTTCTCTAGGGTTACCAACTTCAAGGTGGGCCCTGGATTGCTTTCAGAACTTCAGCTGAACTCCAGCCCCAAATCTCCAGGAATTTTCAAGCTGGGGCTGGCAACTAAGGTTGCTGACCCCCTTTGTTGCTCACTGACAACAGATGTACCAGCAGGAGGGAACTAGGGGAAATGGGAGTGCATGCCCGCATTATACTGGTGCACTTATGTCACGTCTGGAGTTGCCAGGCCTCCCACTACGATGGGAGATCAACCACTGGCAACCCGCTAGGAGGTCTAGGAGAGACAGATAAATGAAAAAAAATTGTCACTGGGTTGACAGCATGATATAACTTCCAGAGTAAACCCCAAAGTAATGCCCCTTCATCACTAGTGGCAACTCCCATATCCCTCCGGACTCCCATTGATTACCAGGCTGTGCCTGGCAACCCTAGTTGAAAACTAAAGTAATGTCATGCCATAAGGGGGGCACTCTAGGATTTGCAAAACTGTATGGTTTTGCCCAAATCTTGCAAATCCTAAAATGTCCCCCTCAATATCATTATGTTACTTCTGGAGTTTGATGGAACTGATATCAGTACACTGGCACAATGGCAGTGTATCAGTCCCCACTAGAGGTGAGCATGAACTGGGGAAATACTGAACCTTGTGGTTCATGACTCGGCGTGTCTCATGAACCACGAACCTTCACGAACTTGCCCTGGTTCACAAACCAGTTTGTTTGGTTCGTGAAAAATGTCACTTCTGGGGCAACAGAAGGTCTGCAAAAAGCCCCTCCCCTGCATTGCCTAGGAAACTGATTGATTGGTGCCAGGCTGTCTGCGGTGACAAACTGAAAAGTGAACCATGAACCAGCCCAGTTCATGACAATCTTCGGTTCGTATTTCGATTCGTGTCCGCCTCTAGTCTCCACCCCCAAAATCAGCCCAGCATATGTCCCTGCACAATGATGTCATTCCTGGAAGTGACATCATCACACCATGCTGGAAGTGAGCCCTGGGCGGCCTGTTCCCCTGCCTTTCCCACTCGCCAGCCAGATGAATGTTGGTGGAGAGAGTGGAGGATGGGAGTGGGGAATCCCCCATCCCCTTCAAGGACTGGCAAGCCTAATCTGGGAACTGTGTCATTTCAGACTACATGGAGGTGAGGTTCACAAGTAGACATGGGCACGAACCACATTACAAACCAAAAAAACCCACAAACCGCCTAATCGTCTGTTCACGATCCAGCAGTTCGTGAGAGTCCATAGCCAATGAGCCAGCGTTCGTTGGAAGCCTGGTTCGTTGCGTTCGCCAGCGGTTCATGAAGCCAGCCAGGCACCATCAATCAATTTCCTTGGAAACAGAGCTGGGGGAATCCCTGAACTCTGTCTGCACTCCTTCTGTCACCCTGGAAACCTGAATGGAAGCACAGCTTACCTTGATCGGGAAGTCTTCCTTTCAACCATGGAGCTGCAAAGTGGTTACAACTTGGGAGAAGACAGCCGGGGAGGGAGGGGGAGGGGGTGTTCTGTAGCCATGGGCACTCCAATCTCATCCCTGCAAACCCTGATAGTCAGTTCTGACGGCCAACCCCTGGTACACTGGGCCAACATCAACTGGTGGCTCTAACTGTATCGAGTGGGAGTTTCCTGGGGGCCTCGGATTGGAGAGGGTATAACTCCAAGATCCCTATTGCAATCTTGACCAAACTTGGGTGCTGGCTGGAGGAGAGCATGCTAAACACTCCCTGTGAATATGCGCTCTCTAAGTGCAATGGAGGCCGTTCCGACGCCCATGAACCACGAACCGTGAACCGGTTCAGTAACAGGAAATGTTCATTACGGTTTGTTTGTTCGGGTTCATCGGCGGCACCGAACCATGAATCACAGGTTCATTAATTTTTTGGATTCATGCCGATGTCTATTCACAAGACTGAATCTCTGTGACAGAACCCCTGCATTTAAAAAAGCAGCCTGTCAAGAAGTTGAGGAAATTTACTTTGTGAAGGTAGCATTTATGTAGAAAGGAGCATTCCTTTTTAGGAGCTCCCACTTCATACCGCGCTATACAGCCCAGGCACAGGTTTATCACCTTGGAGAGAACTAGGCCCTAGAATATAAAACCATTGCACTTCATGGAATTAATATCCTTGTGTATTGTTAAAAAAATTAATAACCCTGGAAGCTGGCCCATAGTGTTGAACTCCTTGACATGTCTTTAGCTTAAATCCCTCTTCATTAAAGTCTAGCATATTATGGGATAGAGAAAACACATCCAAGGTGAAGTGGAGAGGGCATAGGACATAGATTACCCTAATCTGATCATCTTGAGTTTATTTTGGTGCTTGCTGCCAGCTGAATTTGTAAGAGATCCTCAGGGAGTCCTGCAAGTACATAAATATTTGTTCACTTAATCTGTTTATTGCAAGAATATGTAAGTTATTAATGCAAACATCCAAAACGGGTTCACTTATGGCACATATTCCAACAGGGCCCTTTGCACAAGTGTGTGTGTGTGTGTGTGTGTGTGTGTGTGTGTGTTTCCAGTTTAGAACTAAATTAGATTCTCTGCCCTGTTAGCTCATTACCTTAATACTCATTAACAGGATACACCAAGTTGAAGTTCCTTCAGCATAATGGTTTATTTTCACTTTGAGTCTCCATGTGCACTTGGGGGGTTATATAAACCTCCAGGGGAAGCCTGGAGATCTCCCAGAATTAAAAGTGATCTCCAGACTACAAAGATCAGTTCTGCTAGACAAAATGGCTGCTTTGGGGACACTCTGATTAGGGGACACTCTGATCAGGGGACAAACAGCTGTTGGTGGTCCCTGGCCCCAAGGAGGCCCGCCTAGCCTCGACTAGAGCCAGAGCCTTTTCGGTCCTGGCTCCCACCTGGTGGAACGCTCTGTCTGCTGAAATCAGGGCCCAGCAGGCTCTACTATCTTTTTGCCGGGCCTACAAGACAGAGTTGTTCCGCCAGGCATATGGCTGAGGCTGGGCCTCCACCAGCCTGAAAAAAAGGGGTGTATAAAATCTTAACCTTCCCTGTGAAGGCTGTCCGCCATCCTGTTTTAAATGTGTTGTTTTTAATGTACATATATTTTTAATTGTATTTTTAATAAGTTGTTATCCGCCCTGAGCCCACTCGCAGGGAGGGCGAAATAGAAATCTGAAATAAATAAATAAATAAATAAATAAATAAAAATAATTTGGAGGGAGTAATCTATGGCTTTATACTCCATTGAGGCCCCTCTCCCCAAACACTCTCATCAGGCTCCACCCCTAAATCTCCACCAATTTTCCAACATAGAGTTGGTAACCCTACTTGAAAGTGGTGTTGTGTAATGGGTCAAAAGCCTGAACTTATAGAAGAGAAGACTGCCACTCAAATCTTGCTTCTACCACAAAATCAATGGCCACTCTCCGTTAACCTCATCTGCTGCATCTGTAATATAGGCATAGTAAAATCAACTATATTTGTTGAGTAGCTTGAAACTCAACCATGTGAGAGCCAGCACAAAAAAAGCAAGCATACTATAGCTGTATACAATGATTGAGATTGGTTTTGCTCGGTGCATTGATAACAGACAGCAAAGAAGCAATCTTGATATGTGAGACTGCGTTGAGATTTTTTTCGTTCAACCAATGTTCATGATTATCTCTGTCCTTTATTTACATTAGTTGAATCTGAAACTAGTGGGGGGGTTGGTTTTGTTTGTTTTTTGGTAAAACACTGTGGAAAGAAAACTTGATTTACTTACCTTAATTTTTTAATTTATCTTAGTTTTCAGTTGGATCTGAAATTAGCTTTTTTTTGGTGCACAAAACCAGTCTCAAAATATAGTCACACTAAGGACGTTTTCACACTGCTTACGAGCCACGGAACATCACTCCAAGCTCCCAGAATGACAGTGTCTTTCTGGCACAATTTTGCATGAGAACGGCAGTCGTTCTGGGAGCTTGGCACAATGTTTCATGGCCGGTAAGCCATGTGAAAATGACCTAAGCTTGCTTGCTTGTGTTTGCAGTGCTTTATCAGTGGGCATGAGCATAAGGAAAACTAAGAAAGAAATTATGTGAATAAAATTAAAGCAGTAGCCAACTGCCCAGGTTCTAATTCTGGAATTAATTTAAGAATTAAGCAAAATTAAGGAGTAGAACACAGAAAAGAGAGAACATCTGGAATGCCTGTATTCATTCAAGTTTCAAGTGCCGTGCAAGCAAAACTTGTTTTTATTTAGTTTTTAGTTGGATATGAAACTACGGGGAGTGGGGTTTGGTGCCTATCTCAATCCTTTGATTTTGTGCTGCAGCCTGCGTTAAAATTGCAAGCCGTTTTAAGACCTCTGTGGTTTAGGAGGTAGAAATATTTTAAATAAATTAAAATGAATTAATAAATGACTGAACAGGAGAAATCTGCTCATCTCAGCAGCAATATCACGCTCTGTTCTAAGGAAGACTCTCCAAAGGGATTTTGTTTGGAGACCCTGGAACGGAAGCCTGAAACATCCTCTCTAAGTTTGACTGGTTCAAGCTTTTTAAATAGTTACACAGTCATTATCACTCCAGATTCCCAGTGCCATAATTGCTAATATTATTGTTACTTCACTATTTGTTTGCGATTTATTTCTTTAAAGCTTTTAGACACTGACAGTCAATAGCAGTCCTGACATCAACAGTGGTTTTAAAAGATAGAATCGTCAAAATTACATCAAAATTGATCAAAATGACCAGCTGTAAAATCACGCAAGACCAATCACTGCAATTTGAAAGGCAACGCCTACAAAACCGTCTCAAAAAGAGATGAATGGAACGGAAACAAAAATACGCATCGGAAAAATAATCAAGATTGATCCAAAAGCCCAGGACAACGAGATTGTTTTCAAAAAGCTGAGGGCCAAACTAGATGTTACAGCATTCATGGGTATGAGAGAAGAATTTGGCTATTTTTTAAAAAAAAAGATGTGAGGGCCTAATCCTGATCAGTTGCAGGCTGTTTCCACATTTGAAAAGGCATCAGGGGGAGGGGACAAGATTGCCAGGTCTCACTGCTCCATGGGACCAATCAGGCCCTTGCAGCATTTTTAAAAGGCCAAATTTTTATCTAAAATGGTGTTAGCCCACAGGTAGGACCTGTGGAGGACTTAACATCTATTAGGCTCTAAATGGCCATTTCCACACATGTTGAATAATGCACTTTCAATGCACTTTATCAATCGTTTGAGGTGGATTTTTTGAAAAAATCTGTTCCAAATGATCTACAAAGAGGATTGGACGTGCATTATCCAACGTGTGTGGAATCACTCATGGAAAATCAGTTTCAAATGTTCACTAAAGAGTATTGAAAGTGGATTATCCAACTTGTGTGGAAGCGGCCAGTATTTGGTGAACTGCCATGGGGAAGGAGTTTCATAGTCAAGGTACTACCGCAAAGAAAGCCTCATCTCTGGTACTTGCTCACCTTAACATTTATCAGTATGTATGGGGGGTTTTTTTAGAATTTTACAAATGGGGACCTGCAAAGACTTCTGGGATGCAACTCATTTTTCCCTCCCCCACCATGTCCTCTTTCCCCTCCCTGCCCCTCATGGCCTCTCCCCCTTTTCTTGATCTCTTCTCTCCTTCCCACTCACCTTTATCTGCTCCCCATTCTTCAATTTACCTTCTCTCCATCCCCCCACTCAGCAGCCTCTCTCCTACAGCCTGTTGCCAGCTAAATTGAGCCCAGTTGCATGGTAGGAAACCCACAACGAGTGCTGCTACTCTAGGATTTCCATTTCTCCTAGACTCTATTGTATACCATAGAGTCCATCTCTGAAGTTGCCATTTCCTCTGGGGAAAATAGCCTCTATAATCTCAAGTTCAGTTCTAATTGCAGAACAGCTTCAGGCTCCACCTTGAGGTTAATAATCCTTGCAGATGTATTAATTTGGGCAGATGATGGTAAGTTATCTTTGGCAGTCAGAGGCAATCATTCCACTAATTCCTTAAAGATCATATTGGATGGACATCGTCTTTGGAAGTTCTCGTCTGTTATTACCTAACTCTCCCCTTGAAGTTGAAGAGAAGATCATATGGTCATTTCAAGAGGTATCAGTGACATCTTACTAAGATTCCAGGTGTGATTTCTGAAATTCTGACGCACTGTTCTTCCCTGGAAATTGGGGAGAAGAATGTTCATTGAAATGAGTATTGCATAGTGGTCAGAGAGGTTAAAGTGTCAAACTGGGACCAGAGATATCTAGGTCCTAATGGAAGCTTGCTGGGCGACCTTAGGCCCGTCACTCTCTCTCAGCTTAATCTACCCCACAGAACTGTTGTGAGGATAAATGGAAGAGGGAAGAATGATACAGTAAGCTGCTTTGGATGTCCATCGGCAGGAAAAGCAGGGTATCAATATCTGAATAAATGAAAGGAGACCTAAAGGAAAATTGTTTCACTGGAATGGTTTCTGATGAATTGCCCTTTGGAATTCTGGAGTTCATAGAATTTAGGAATCACACCCCCGCTGCATGGATGCAACACCACACACTCACTCACCCTTTTTTTTTGCCTTTCCTATTTATGTCTTCTCAACAATGAAAAGTCATTTTATGTCACGTTAGCAAGATTTATGCTATAAATATTACATTACAAGGTTCAGCTGCGGTGCTATTTTTGAACATATCCACACTTTGCTGCTTATCAGCATGTCACTTAAATATTTCCTTTGAAGCCATTTTTTTCATATTAAAACACATCATAAAATCCTGGCGTTAGGGTTGGCTTTTGTATCCACCCCCTCTTTTTTTTTTTCCTGCCTGCTCCGGCCCCAGACACAGCATGTGTCAAAATGTCTTTATGAAAAGAAGACATGAAAAAGTTATAGGTTGGACTCGGGGCTTGATCGGGGCTCTGGAAAGGCAGCCAACGTCGCTTTAATTGAAGGAGACAGTGTTGTCAGCCCGACCCGCTTCTCTGGTTGGGAAGCCCTGCAGTATTGTATTCGTCAGCTCTGATTCCACCTGACACTTGAGTGAAAGCATTTTGCGCTAATTTGCTTGCCTGCTTGTCTAGTAAATCTCAAAAAGAGTGAGGGAGGAAGTGATAGGTGGGCCATTAAACGGAATAAACAGCCTCTGGGAAAGGAATGCATTTTTTTTTACAGACTTGTTGCTTTTTCTGACAGGGTGGAGGGCAGAGGACTGGTACTAGAAGAAGACTACAGGTCTTTGGAAACTGGCATGGGGCAAGTGAGATCCTTCTGTAATCACAAATGCTTGGTTTGCCCACACTCACACCACTGTCTGTCAGTCAGTCACTTAGCCTTCATTGGCATCAGTTGGCACAATGTACACGATACAGAAAACATAGGCCATTTTCACACTGCTTACCTTCCCTCACAACGACCCGGGACATCGTGCAAAAAAAGCAGAAAATCTCGTTTTCTCACACGAGATTTGTGCGATGTCGCTCAAATCTCGTGTGAGAAAATGCGATCTTCCGTGTTTTTTGTGCGATGTTCTGGGTTGTTGTGAGGGAAGGTAAGCAGTGTGAAAACGGTCCATAGAAAAACAAAGTTACTTCTGAAACCACTTCTGATGGAATTTAATAGCTGTATAGAGAAACACTGCTACCTTCTCGGTGGTTTTAGGCAGGGAGTCATTCAGAAGGCAAAAGACCTTTAAGGAATCTGGGAAGCCTCTCATATTAACTAATTCTGAGTTTAAGTATTTGAGACGCAAGTCTGTATATAGTTGGCAATAAAGCGGAATGTGCAAAACTGTCTCAATACTACAGTGATCGCAATGGCAAACTCTTATCTACATATGGAATCTTATATCTGCCGAATAAGATTGCAGATGGTATCACGTCGAGTTATGCAAGGGAGAAAACTCTGCAAAGATGAACACCACTGACTGAGAAGGAGGACATTCTGCCCTCCTACCTCCACCCTGAAAGTACACTCCAGGACATCTGATTCACATTTTATCTACAGTAGAGGCCTGCACTGCAACGATCTGATGTTATAAATGCCCCACAAGATAGGTTTCATTCCAAAACTTTCCTTGGCTAATCCTTTTCCAGTGTAACTTTACAGAGCATTGCGACAGCTCGAGGGCATTTATATTCCTCAGTTCCCTTCTTCTTTTTCAATTTATGATTTACACCCCCCTTTTTTATATATAAAAAGGGGCAACCTTTGGTTTGTTGTCATCCTTGCACGGCTTTTGCTGATAGCAGGCAGGAAATAGCTGTGTCAAGGCAGGAGGGGGGTAAATAACTCGCTCTGTGGTCTCTAATTGGTTCATACTTTTGGACTGTGAAGAATAGGAAAGGAGGCGGAGGAGTGCTGGAAGACAGCCTAACAAGGAACACATGGGTATCAGCAAACTAAACACAGCTGGACCCAGGGCTGCCTTTGACCACCCGTTCCCTGCTCTCAATATCCTCTGTATCGCACTGTTATTGTCAAAAGAGTACCGAGCCCCAGATTTCAGTTGCGGAGAGGATGTGAACACCACTGGGATAAAGCAGGCTGGATATCTTGACTAATAAGAAATCAAAACAAGTACTTCCTTTCTTTTCTTTTCCCTTTTTTTGGCTCATTCCTTTGCCTTGTTTCTTCAAGCTTCTCTTTATCTCAGCAAGTTCCTTGCTAGTACTTTGTCCCAGAGGAAACTGCCTGGGCTCTCTTTCCTTCCTTGCCAGAGATGTTGAGGGTGAAGACCGCAATCCACTTCTGGCTTTTCCTGCTCAAAATTGTAGAGAGGGGCAATTTCAGGCTGCAGATAGGGGCAAGGTTGCCATTAACTTATGCAAACACTCATTCCTTCTGTCTTCAGAGGAACAAGCCTTTAGAATCAAGGTTAGCTTAAGTTTGAGCCCATGCAGTGGCCCCAGTCCAAATCAGGGGTCTTCGTTGCTGCTATTTCTTGGTAAATTATAAGCTGGAAATCTATTCACAAATCTCCCAGTGCCTTGACTAGAGGTGGGTGTGAATGGGGAAAATTCCAAACTGCAGTTTGTGGTTCATCGCATTTCACGAACCATGAACCACGAACTTTCATGAACTTGCCCCAGTTCGTTTGATTAGTGAAAACATCACTTCTGGTTGTGAAAACATCACTTCTAGGGCAGCAGAAGGTCTGCAGAAAGCCCCTCCCTCCATTGCCTAGAAAACTGATTGATCTGCACCAGGCTGTCTGTAGTGACAAACTGAAAAACAAACCAAACAAAATGGTGTACAGTTCGTGGCGGTTCATCAGAAATGGGCTCTGATGAATTGTCGGTTTGCAAACCACAATCCGGCCCATTTCGTGACGAACTTTGGTTCATATTTCGGTTCGTGTTACCACCTCTAGCCTTGATCTCTTAGCTGGCTTTACAAAAGTGACTAAACAAATTCCTATAAGAGCTATTAACTATGACGAAGCATCCATGTTTCAAGGCAGCCAACCTCTGAATGCCTGCTGCTGGGCAGGATCAGCTGGATTCTTGCCTTCTTGTCCAGCTTTTGGGCTTTTTACATTGGCCACCATGGGAAGGAGGAGGATGAATTGCTTGGAACTTGGATCTGCTCCAGCAGGGCTCTTCTGATATCCTAATGCATAATGAGCTTCTCTGTCATATGATTCGGAATATGGTGTGTGTCTACAGGGCCATTCCAGTCATTCACCATGGAACAAAGATGTGTAAAATCAGCCTCTGTAATATACATGGGAGAAAGCAAAGAAGATCTCACTGGTTTGCTGGCTTGCTGAATTCCTTCTGAGACAGGGTTGTGCTGCTCTCCTTGCAGGTACTTAAGTCTGGGCAAGGCCAGAGGCATTCCTGGCAGGGGAGAAATATCCTGCTAGATTGCTGGCAGCAGTGGAGTGAGTGCTAGGCTGAGTTTGCTCTCCTTCACTTTCAGGTATTTGGCTTGGGCAGGGTCAGAGGTGCATACCACAGGTATCTTGGCCCTTGGATCTTGGCCTGTGTTTTTCAGGGGGGGGGGGAGCCAGAAGCAAGAGGGCAAGGTATTTCCCAGACTTCCTCCCATTCTAAAGTAAAGCCATTTCAGATTTGGGTTGAAGTGCATCCCATCTAGATCCTAGTTTGGCTATGGTTGCCTAGCTCCCTCACAACAAAAGGGAAGTTCCACTGCTGTTACTATTTTCATCTAGAAAGTGAGCAATTCAGAATGGACCAGTGAGAGTTAATGAAAGACAAAAGAGTATTCCAACTGCCGCAAAGGAGCTTATACATTTTCTCAACAGCCATGTTTCAGAACAAGAGACTGTGAGGAACTTGTGGCCCCGTGGGGGCTAAGCAGGGATTTGAACTCAAATCCTGCCAGTCCAAGTCTAATACACTTTTTATTCCATGCAGGAATGTAAGGAGACCCTGCTGGAGCAGATCAGACCATCTTCTCTCACATCTTCTCAGATTGGCCAATCCATCCTGGAAGACCAAAGAACAGGGCATAGAGGTCTGAAGTTGCCTTGTAGCATAAGGAGTACAGAGTTTCCCTTCAGTCACCATGGCTTGTAGGAATTGATGCGTCTCTCCTCCACGAATCTGTCTAATCCCCCTTTAAAGCTATCTGTGCTCATGGCAGTCACTACATTCACTGGTTAGTGATTTTTACAACTTAATTACTCCATGAATGAAGAAATGCTTCTTGTATTTATTGTCCAGCAACTTCATTAGGTGCTTCCAAGGCCTGATATTATGAGGGAGAAAACAGTTCCCTCTGTCCACTTTCTCTACCTCATGCTTAATTTTATCATGGCCTTATCAAACATTTTTTCTTAACAGAAAAGCCCCAGACTTTTTAGTTTTACCTCATCCTCTAATTCTCCAAAATTCAAAGAACTGCATTCAAAATTATGACCAAAAAAACCCCCAATGAAGCCTGTCTACTAAGCACCGTACCTCAGCTTCATACAAACATACAAATATATGAGATAAACCTGAGGAAATGTTTACAGAGCAAGGGCGCAGTCTCAGTCATTCTAGCCTTTATCATTTGTGGATGAGGGAGGAAGAGGTCCAAGAAAGCCTCTGTAGTGTCCCCATTAGCAGCTTCCTTCCACCTTTGGTACTGAGCAAGACTCTAGTCCAATAAGCAAGTCGACAATGCTCCTTCATTGCTCTTCTTGAAGAAAATGTTGCATTTCTCGCACACAGAACAAACACGGGTGGCTTTCATCTTTCAAATGCCAGGGCCCAACATGAAAAAAGACTCGGACCATGTAAAGGCTGTGAAATGGAGCCGAAATGGGTAATGACAGGGGTCTGAATAGCATCAGAAGGTGAGCAGCCGGACTTCAAACAGTGGCCAGAGTGCCTCAGTAAGAGTGTTTGCTTGAGCATTCTAGCTTTGACTTTTATCCTCTGTTCTCTTTGAAGAGGATGCAACTGAGTGAAGGGGAGGGGGAATCAAGCCTCTTGGACATGAACTTTGGCCTGGAGAAATTATGTGTGAGAGGAAAAGATGAAAAGGAATGAGTTCTGATTGCTCTGGAGAGGTTTAGGCCTTCATTTATTTGTTTTTAATGTTTGTAATACAAAGGCTTCTCAAACCCTCGAGAGGGAAGGAAAGAAAGGGAGTCTGGGGATTAGGACACCACCTCTGGTAGTCGCATAAAAAAAGTTTAAGTGAAATGCATAAATACAGAATACAATCCTGGCCTTCCCACCCATATGCATAACGAGTAAGACCTAGAGGAACTCCACATATGCCTGCATCAGGTGTACAAATCTCATATGCTGGTATATGCAGAGTGTTGGGAAGACCTTTCACATGACTTAGTAACTCATCCTTTTCCTTGGAGATGCCAGAGATTGAACATGGGACCTTCTGAGTAGAAATCTCCTCCCCAAATGCCACAGGGTACAATCAAGGGATCTCTGGTGCATGGGGTGGGGCAGAGCTAAGGTTTTCTGTTTATTCTTGTGGTTGGTGGTGGAAGGTATAATGAAACAAGCCAGCTTTTGTGTTCTCAAGTTGTTTATCATGGGATTTACTTCTGAGCATGTGTGCCTGGAATTGCATTGTATTGGACTGGTCTACTCCCCTCCTCCTTAAAAATGTGTTTCAGGAATTCTTCTTGGCCTCAATTTCAAAACAAATGTTTCTTACTATTTCCACAATGAAATTTATAAAGACGTTTTCTTTGGCCATTTCTGCACAGCCTGTTGTTTCCGCCATTTTCCTGCTTTAGGTCTGTGTTTTGCCTTCAGTTGTGAGGTTACAAGAAAACCTCCAAACAGTACCCCAAAAAAGCAGTTTTGGAGGGGAGGTCAGGCACTTTGGTCATCGTTGCCTAAAAGCACCCCCCCCCTATTTTATTTTTACTTCGCACATACACGATTGCTAGCAGCTACTGTTGCAAGCAGGCTTCCTCAGCTGAACGGGAATGTGAAGAAGGAAGGGAAAGTGCTTCAGGAGAAGAACTGGATGGAGACTGAGAAGAGTAGGAGGTTTCTTAAGCATTCATATGCCAGAAAATGCCCCCCCCCCCCAAAAAACCCACCATGAACCTACAAGAAAAGAAAACAGTAGAGCAAGGGCAAGCATGAGGAAAAGCCACCACAGTCCCAAAGGTGAACTTAACTCTAAGGACATGTGGAAACGGTGTTTGTTTGTTCGTTCATTCATTTATTCGTTCATTTGTTTGTTCATTCGTTTGTTCATTTGTTCGTTCATTCATTCGTTTCTTCATTTTTTCGTTTGTTCGTTTGTTCGAAAGGTACATTAAAGATTTGCATCAATGCTACAAACATGTAATGGGGATACCTATGGAGGAAACAGAGCCACTGCTATCTCTCAGCACTCCAAACAAAGAGCTATCAAAGGCAGGGGGAGGCAGAAATAATATCTACCACCCAGACCTGTTAAACCATGGCAAGGACGAGCAAAGGGAGCCTGCCGTTCCACATACTGCTCAGTTTCAAAAACATACGAGAAGCCACAGAGAGGGCGAATCCTGCAAGAATTCCCAATGCTCTCAGCTGACTTGCTGGCTTACTTGACAATTCTCTTTGATCTGGTACTGATATCCCGTATGATACCTTCCATTGTCGTGCCCAACTTCCAAAGCTGGCTTCAAAGAACGGGGGGGGGGGGGGAGTCTGTTTCTTTCCTTTGGGCTAATTTGAAACATTGACATAAAACAGACCTCTTTCTCTGCTCTGGTTGCTGTTCCAAATTTCCCCAGCTAGTATCTCCCTTAAAAACACTTAAGAGGTCAATGCAGGATTCCAATTGCAGCTTTCTAATATTTCCTATGCTAAGACCAGAAAAAGAGTGAGTATGTAAGTCCATCTAGGAAAAAGGGATTTGTGCATATTGGATACTTTTCAAAAAGTTTCCCAACAACTGTGAACTTTATTAATTTTTTGTGGCTAACTTGAAAATCCAAATGAAGGGTTTTTCATACCCAAACTACATAAAATTGGGATTTGGTGGGAGGTCATCTGAAAATGTTATCTAACCAGCCAATTGGGTTTTTTTTACAACTTTTACTTATGGTGAAAAACTACTCAAATGCTAGGTAGGATCAACACATAGACTTGCTTCAGGTAAGTGTGAAACTATGGAATTTAAAATATATATTTATGGTATATACTCAAGAACCAGTATGGTATGGTAGCAGTTATCCTGCTATATGGTAGCAGTTATCCTGCAGAGGAATTTCAAAGGGAGATTAGAAAGAGAGACTGCTGAATTGCAACTGATAACGAAGCTTAAGACAATGCATCTGCCTGGATTGAATTGAGACCTAAGCTTCCTGTCTCATTACCAATGCTGATTTTTCCACACCCACTACCCCTCTGCATACTCCACCCTATCCAATCACACATGCTATTGTCATTCATTGGCTATTGTCATTCAGCTTCTGAAATCACTCCACTCTCCAAGATATAAGGACAGATGGACTCACATTCTAGCTGTATCTGAAGAAGTGAGCTGTGATTATATCCTACCACAAATTTTGTTAGTCTTATAGGTGCTACTGGATGCTTGTTAGAGTCCAGTAGCACCTATAAGACTCTCAACTCTTATTAGAGTATTGAATTAGGATCTGGGAGACCCAGGTTCAAATCCCCAATCTGCCATGGAATTTTCCTGGGTGACTTTGGGCCAGCCACATGTCGAAACTGAACCATAGGCAAGACTGGGTAAGGTTCACCATGCCTTGAATTGGTCTTAGGTCAAATAGAATGCACATATAGCTTCCTATCAGAGCATGCAGTGAAAAATCTTCATAGCCAATTTGAGACTTCATTAAGTCATCTCATAACGAGAAATTCAACCATGCAAAATTTAGGGCAGCAAACAATGTCCTGTAGGAATCTTTCTGTTTCTTCTCAAGATGATCAGTAATCGTAAATAAACTTCTACGTAAGTTGGTTCTTCCCCCACTCTTTATCTCCCTGCTAAAAAGGGGAGTTACTAGTAAGCTGCTAGTAGGTAGCTTGAACATTTACCATTGAAGGAAGGAGGAAAATGTCCCTGGGATAACCTGGAAACATAGGTTGGCAGTAGAAGAAAAAAAGTCATGCACAAAACCAAAACCAGTAAAGCTGATTGTCATTTAATGCAAGACAGACACTTGAAAGAAACTCTTGGGATGCATAACTAAGTCACAACTTTTTATTTACTTCATTTATACTCTGCTTTCTCCCCAATGGGACCCAAAGCAGCTTACAACATTCTCTTTTTCTCCATTTTATCTTCAAAACAACCCTGCAAGGGAGGCTGGGCATGTGACCGGGCCAAAGTCACCCAGTAAGCTTCCCCTGCAGACTACAAGATCTGGTGATGGCCACCTGCTTAGATGTTTTTTAAAAAAAACAATTAGATACGTTCATAGAACATAAGGTCTACCAAACAAAAGCTTTTAGTCATTTTATCCTCACAACAACCCTGTGAGGTAGGTTAGGCTGAGAGCATATGACTGGCCCAAAGTCACCCATCGAGCTTCTATGGCAGATTGAAGATTTGACCCTGGGTCTCTCAGATCCTAGTCCAACACTCTAACCACTACACCATACCAGCTCTGATTTTTTTATTTCCTACCTGTGAGATAGGAGAGGTTGAGAAGAATGGCTGGTTCAGAGTCATTAGGTAGCTTCATCAGGAATTCTGAACCCAGATAATAATAATAACATTCAATTTATATACTGCCCTTCAGGACAACTTAATGCCCACTCAGAGTGATTTACAGACTATGTTATTTTTATCCCCACAACAAGAATCACCCTGTGAGGTGGGCAGGGCTGAGAGAGCTCCTAGAAGCTGTGACTGACCCAAGGTCACCCAGATGGCTTCAAGTGGAGGAGTGGAGAATCAAACCTGGTTATCCAAATTAGAGTCCTGCCGCTCTTAACCACTACACCAAACTGGCTCACCTCACTAAACGACATTGGCTTTCGCCATAATGTGCTGTTTGTGAAATTTCAAGGGCAACATGTGCTGTGTAGTGGTTAGAGTGCCAGAGCAGAACCTGAGAAAGCCAGCTTCACCTCTTCACTCAGCTGTGATACTGCCTTTCTCAGCCAAACCTGCCTCTCAGGTGCAAGGTTTGTTACGACAATTAAAATGGGAGGGGGAAAGATGTACATTTCCCAGAGCTCCTTTGAGGAAAGATGGGATAAAATGTACTAAATAAATAAATCTACCTGCTGATGAAAACAAAATGCTCGAAGAGGGATACCCTTGGTCAGATCCTGAGATGGAATATGACGTTCTTAAGAAAACTTTCTTGTTTGCATTAATAGGAAGAGGATCACAGAAGGCAGAAAAGGGGGGGGTGTCAAGTGCACCAAATGTCCACCTCCTCGCATTCTAATTAAGTCTGCGTGAACTTGAGATGACTTTTGCAGGACGTTAGTAAAAGCTCCAGCATAGCTCTCCAAGTTCAAAGCTGCAGCGTACGTCATTTTTATTTAGTACCTCCTGACAGCAAGGCCCGTAGGTGGAGAGCCATTAAGTGCCATTTAAATCTGTTCCTGAACATCTCATTAGAAATATACTGGAATGATACTCTGAGGCTGACTTCATTGAGATCCATTATAAATTCCTGATGTTCTTTTGCTAACACACACCTGCCTCTTTCCAGAAAGAGTGATCCACTTTGCCCAGAGTTGTTTCGTCCACCCCAAACCAGCACCCCATGAAGCCAGTAGGACAGCAAAAGGGATACATAAATGTTTCCTATTTTATTTTTGTTCACATTGGTTCATAGTTTTGTCAAAGGACTTGGCCCTTTACTTTTCTCAGCTGGTTTTATGGGATCTTCTGTACTGTGTTGTGCCACTTTTATAAGCAGTTCCTAGGCACAAGTTATGTCGCTTGCAATATAATCAAAAAATGTAGACTGTTGCGCAACTATCACTGAAACATTTGTACATTTCATGGAGTGGATTGGTACAAGGAAGCAAAAAAAAAAACCCAGTGTGAGTGCGAAGATTCATGAGTTCAGGACCCACAAGGGAAACGGGGATCTTCAGGTAGAAAAAGTACAGAGGGAAATTCTTCGACCATATGGGTGAAGGGTTGAAATGTAAAGAGAAGCTTCTTGACACTCATAATTTACAATACCACTTCCACCCTCTGCCTGCATTATAAAGTGGTGGTGGAGAGTGCCCCTCAAGTCATTGCTAACTTATGGCAACCCCTGGCAAGGTTTTCACAGCAAAAGATTAACAGAGGTGGTTTGCCATTGCCTGCCTCTGCAACCCCTGGTCTTCATTGGAACTCTCCCATCCAACTACTAACCAAGGCCGACCCTGCTTAGCTTCTGAGATCTGACAAGATCAGGCCCATCTGGGCTCTCCAGGTCAGGGTGCATTATAAAGACTCCTTCCTTTTTCCGCTCCTTATATCTGACAAAGGGAGCTTTGACTCTTGAAAGGTCATACCTTTGAAATCTAGTTGGCCTTTAAGGTGCTACTGGACCCAGATCTTGCTCTTCGACTGCAGACCAACATGGCCACCCACCTGAAACATTACCCCTTGAATTTGGAGGATCGTCCCCTAATCCCTGATGTGGGAGGATTTCTTAAAGCGATTCCGCAATGGAGATAATGCAGTCTGTTCTTTGCCTAATCTTATTTAAAATGTTCCAGATTATAGCCCTGGTATTGAAAAGGTGTGTTTCCTGTAATTTAGGGCCCTGCTATGTTTTGTGCTAATAGAAGCTTCAAACTGTCTTCCAGGTCAGCCCTACATAAAGCACATTACAGTAGTCCCAACCTGGATGTGATTGGAGCATGGATGATCATGGCCAGATCTCTTTTTGCCACAAGTTTCTACAGTTACAGCCTTACAACTGCTCAAGGAAGGATGGATAGAAGGCTTTTGCCTGTCAATGCCTTTCTACTTAACATGTGCTAAAACTGCAAGGTATTCATGCAACAATGGTACTGTTGATTGCAGGTCATCAGCTAACCATGCCAATGCTCACTACTTCTAATAAATCCAGAGGAGTTAGCCGTGTTAGTCTGTAGTTGAAAAATAGTAAGGAGTCCAGTAACACCTTTAAGACTAATCAACTTTATTGTAGCATAAGCTTTTTGAGAACCAAAGCTCTCCTCATCAGATGCATCTGACGAAGAGAGATGTGGTTCTTGAAAGCTTATGTTACTACTAATAAAGCTCCTCTCAGTGTGAGATGAACAGAATCAGATGAATGACATTGTGTCTATATGTGAGGGAAACCATAACATATTTTAACCGGGGACCAGGTTTCATTTCAAACACATTTTGCTGTCACAAGGTACCCACAGGAAATACAGCTATCTAGAAACAGGCAAAAAAAAATTCTGGTACTTACCATTAAAGCTATAAATGGCTTGGAGGTATTTGAAGGACCGTCTCCCACTGGTTAGGATCCTGCTCACAAGCTCTGTTGTTTGTGCCCCCAACTTTAGAGATGAGGTGGGTATAGGATACCCAACACTGTGTCAACAAATACTGGGAGATTTGGGGGTGATGGGGGAAGGCAGAGTTTGGGAGATTGCAATGTCATTTCTAGGTAATGATCTAGGCTGCCTAGAGGCCATTTTCTCTCCCATTCCTCTCTTCCTTGGGGGCAGAAAATTGGTGCTGGGGATAAATGAAGGGTTGCCACATTTCAGGTTATGGTGGGGGACCTCTCAGCAAAGCTCCCTGTTCCCTGCCCTTACTCAATGAAGTGGGGGGGGGTGGCATAAATAGTGTTTTGAAACAGGAAGTGGCATCATATCTCTCTAAGAATGTCAAAAAACTGTGTGTTAAAACCATAGAGATTTTTTTTAATCCCTAGACCATCATCACATCACTTCCTGTTTCAGAACAGGCTCTATTTCAGAACAGGATTTATTTCAGAATGAGATCTTGAATTGCTAGAGTGTCATGACATCATTTCCTCTTCCAAATCAAAGAGTGACTTTTTGAAGTCTCCACTACCACTCCAGTTCTCCTGTGGATTGCCAGCCAAGGGCTAGCAGCAACCCTAGGTAATCCAGACGCCTATGTGGGTGGCAACCACAGACAGGACTTTCTCAGTGGTGGCCCCTTGCCCATGGAATGTCTTTTCCCTTGAAGCTTGCTTGGCACTAACCTTCCTATATTTTTAGGCACCAAATGAAAACATTTGCTTCTACCCAGGCAATCATTTAAATTCAATTTTAGGGTGAGTCCTATCTTGCAAAATGTTTTGCAAGTCCTGTTTTTACAGTACTATATGTTTTAATGCTGTTTTTTTTTAAAAAAAAACATTTATAATGGTTACATCTTCAATGGCGTTTACATTCTTATCATGTTTTACTTTGTAAGCCGCCTCAGGTATGCTCTAGGGACAGCCGACATAAAAATTGTCTAAATAAGTGCACTGGGCAGCTTCTGGCTTGTAGATTCTTGAGAACTCTTTCCCTCCCCCGCACCTTCTAAGACAATTCCCTTACACCATGGGAAAATTTCCTTCTGTCTACTAACACTACTCCAGTCCTGGCAGCTGTTCTAGCTAATGGCACATATTTGCTGTCAATCAAGCAGGCAACACCCACAACTTGGACCGGGCTTCCTTCTCTGCCTCATCTCACTCCTTTTCCAGATGGAATCCATCTTTCTCCATTGAACCAGCTGCACTTTCTCTACATGAACACAGCATACTTTGGGGGCTTGACAAGATGGAATGTCTAGGCAGCAAAGAGTGTCTTACTAAAATTTCCCCCCATCCAACTGAAAGACAGGCCATTTCCACACGGCTTACCTTCCCTCAGAACAACCCAGAACATCGTGCAAAAAATGCGGAAGATCACGTTTTCTCGTGAGAGATTTGGGCGACGTCGCGCAAATCTCGCATGAGAAAACACAATCTTCCACGTTTTTTGCGCGATGTTTCAGGTCGTTCTGAGGGAAGGTAAGCCGTGTGAAAATGGCCACAGTCTCTGAGGGGAGTCATGTGTGGTGTTTCAGCCAAGATAAGGGCAGCCTACAAGGGAAGGAATTCTAGTGAAATTTCAGCCTGAAAAGTTAATCCACTTTTTCTCGTTACCATGTCTTTTGTTGATTTCCTTTCAAATCTTTACACCTAGATTGGGCTTGGGACCATTTCATTTAAGAGATTTTTTTTAAAGAACCGAGGCCTGCCAGCTAATCCAGTTCTAGCCAAAATGGAAACAAGGCAAAGTAGAAATGTCCAGAAGACCAAAGCGGGGAGCAGATACATCCACGCTAAGATCACCAGGCTGCAGCCTGAAACCCCTAGGAGCATTTGGGGGGTGGAACTGATGTGCTGGCATGATGCCAGTGCATGGTCACTTCTAGTGAAAACTGGAAGTGACATCATAATGTGGGAAGGGATGTGGTAGAATTAGCCAAAACTCTATGGCTAACCAGGGAGAATGATTTCCAGATCGCCTCTGGTAGGGTATTCTAGGGTATGCTATAAAAATATGAGAGGTGCTTTGTTATGTCAGACCAGTGATCCATCAAATTCAGTATCTACTAGCCCTGGAGGGCCAACAAACAGGGCAAAGAGGCTCTTTTTTGCCATGGCCTCCTAGCACTGATATTCAGAGATTCGCTACCTCTGGGAGGTCCCTTCAGTCACCGCGGCTAGTAGCCATCAATGGACCTCTCCGCCATAAGTCTGTCCCATACCCTTTTAAAGCTTGCGGTAATTATTATGTCTGCTGCCAGTTAATTCCACAAGTCAAATACTTCCTTTTGTCCTTAAGACAGACACTTAATAGGGTTGCTAACTCCAGGTTGGGAAATTCCTGGATATTTTGGGGGTGGAGCCTGGAGAAGGTGGGATTTGGGAGAGGAGGGGCCTCAGAAGGCTATAATGCCATATAGTCCATCCTCCAAAGCAGCCATTTTCTCCAGGTGAACTGATCACTGTCATCTGGTGGTGGTAGAGAGGGCCCTCAAGTCATAGCTGACTTATAGCGACCCCTGCTGGGGTTTTCATGGCAAGAGACTATCAGAGGTGGTTTGCCATTGCCTGCCTCTGCCACCCTGGTCTTCGTTGGAGGTCTCCCATCCAATTACTAAGCAAGGCCGACCCTGCTTAGCTTCTGAGATCTTCTGAGATCAGGCTCACCTGGCCTATCCAGGTCAAGGCCTCTGTCATCTGGAGATCCGTTGTAATTCTGAGAAATCTCCAGGTCCCACCTGGAGGCTGGCAATCCTAAAAAGTTACCACAGAAAATATAATCTCCACATAAGCTCTATGTATGTCATAAAAGTAGAGTATCTTGTGCAAGATCGGTAGGACGAACTTAAGTAGGAGGCCAGGTCTATACTTATGTCTATATCATGTAATATTAAATGGGTTGATGGTATATTGTTTGTATTACAGACTGTGATTTGGTTGTAAGCTCATTGTAAGCTGCCTTGGGGACCAAACAGGCTGGGAAGGCAGTCTCGAAGCATTTTTGACTCAGCAAATTATCAACTAAGACAGAAAAGGAAAAATAGCAACCATGTATGACCAAACACTGTGATTACAAACAGTAGCTTTTCAGATACATGTTCTTAAAGAGCATGTGTTTGTGGATGCATAGATAAAACAACTCCATTGTCACTAAACGAAACAGACTTAATTTCAGATCGGAAGGGGGGTTGTGGTATTGTGTTACCAGGGAGTAAACCACCAGCATTCGTTTGATACCATATGGGAACAACAGTTTCCGTCTAACAAAATATGTAAAAATATGGACTCCCTTAAGGAATCGCTTGCACCACATCTGCTCCCCTCCCCTTCTATGCTAATGGATTTTCTTACCCAGCATATGAGCCATGGAGGGGGGAGGGAGGGGGGAATAACCAAAAACATTCAGTTTAATTACTTGTTTCACATTTAAAGTGTCACAAAGACAGAGATGATCCCAGATGCTGACTTAGCTATAGGGGACTGAAGAGAAACAATAAAATAAGGCAAGGGACAGAGATTTCCTACCTGCTGTTTTGCTATCCTGTTTCCCCTTTTGAGTAACTTTAGAAGAATCTGGGCTGTGTTAAATCACAATCTATCTGTGATTTAAGGTATGATGCACTATAATATTGGCAGAAGGGGTGAAGAATAATAGCGACTGCAGTATTTTGACAACTGTATGCCAGTGTTTGAAACTACCATAGTCCACTCCAGGATTTGGTCTGGGCAGGGACACGAGAAGAAAGTTGTTGGAACTGCAGCTAGAAAGAGGGAAAGAATGGAGACTGATTGAAACTGTACCTGTTAGAAACAATGCTTCCTCCTTATTCCTAAATCTGGTATTTGTGACTAGCAGGGTGAGTTTCCAGGTCAAACCTACCCTTGGGGCAGAAGTAGACCTAACAAAGGCTGCAGGGCTGCTATAAAAATGGCACCAGGTAGTAGATGATACGGAAAAAAAAACATTACCTATCATCCTGGAGAACTGCTGCCAGTCAGAGTAGGCAATATCACTTGATGGACCAAGACTTAGTAGAAGATAGATACATTTAAAAAGGGGCTGTGGCTCAGTGGTAGAGCATCTGTTCTGCATGACGTTCCTCGATCCAATCCCTGAAATCTCCTTTTCAAAGGCTCAAGTAGTAGGAGAATTGAAAGACTTCTGCCTGAGACACTGGAGAGACACTGCCAGCCCAAGTAGAAAATGCCAACCCTGATCAGTCGGTTGAAAGCAGCTGTATTTAGGAAGGGGTAAACTCTTCATATACAGAAGATCCCAGTTTCAGTCCCCTGCATCTCCAGTTAAAAGGATCAAGTAATAGGTGATGTAAAGGACCTCATACTAGGGTGGCCAAGTCCTCTTAGCCTCCTGGAGGGAGTGGGGGACCCGGCACTCACCTTCTTTAACTCCTTGCGCATGTGCTTTGCATGTGTTCACTCCTCGAGCAGCACGACGACATCACGTGCAGAAGTGACATCATTGCACGGGGCCCGGGAACACTCCCATGCTTTGTAGCAGGCCGATTTGGCCCCCAAATGGATTCGGACCATTTAAGGAGTGGCATGGTCGTGCCACCTGGGAACGCATTGGGGATGCCTGTTTTCCCCGCCTTCCACCCCCTCCTCCCCGCCTGCCAGGTGAGTGGAAGCAGGGGGATCCCCTACTGAAGGACCTTGGATCCCTAACTCAGACTTATTGGAAGTTTTATATTTAGGCTTCTTGATTTGAAACCACAGTTATGTGAAACCTTTATAGTAACACAGCAGAGTAACAACAGAGTTATTTCGGCAGAAGCGTTTCAGCCCAAAAACGTGCATTAGTTAGTCTTCAGACAAAATCATAGAAAGATACAACTTACAGTTTTATTGAAGTAGATTTCTTCCATAGCAATATCTTGTAGCAAAAGGGAAAGATCCTAAACTAAAGTGTTACATCCCCTAATTCTAAACCACAGCCTGAAAGTTAGGCAGCAAGGTTTGGAGGTAAGGGTCTGTGGACAAAGCTCCATGGTGGAGCATGGAGAATTTACATCCTTCTCCTTGGAAGACCATGTGGGCAGAGAGAGATTCTCCCAAGAGGCATAGAGACAAGAAGGAGGAGTCAGGACAGGAGGCGTTCCCACCTTAGACAAAAGAGTGGCAGAGTGCTAGATTGCTAGAGCGCCCCCCCCCCAATGTCCAAGGCATGCTGAGTCTATTCCAACAAAACTGAGATCCTAGTTTGATGTGAAAGATGTCTGAGACCCCGGAGACTGGCTGCTACTCAGAGTAGATAAGACTGGCCTTAGTGGACCAAGGGTCTGACATAGTAGAAGGCAGGTCCATGTGTTCTCCATGCGAAGTATGTGCTCGGCATGCAAAGTATGTGACCTCCTGCCAAACCCTGGTCCTTCTCAGGAGATAGATGCACCATTTTGCAATGCATATTTGTCCTTGACATACAGCTGAGACGAGGCCCAAAAGCTAGCAAAACATACCGAGCTCAGAACCTTGGTAATTTTACTGGATTTTTTTCTCCCCGCACCCACTGGAGCAAGGACTCCAAGGAGCAAGGACTGTTCCTTTACATATGAGGAGCACCACATTATTTAGACTCACAGGTGGCAGCCACAGGCGCCAGCCATCTTTTACTCATGATGAATAATGTCATTAGTGTAAAATAATAGTATCCTTTAGCATTGATGATAATATATGGAGTGTTAGCAAAGCCTTATGCAGCAAAAAGAGAGTTATCTCCTAAAGGTAAGTGAATTATGGAATTTTACTACCGGAGTACAAGGACTGATATAAATGATTAGCTCAGTGGCGATGAATGGGTTCTTTTTAAAAGGCTCCTAAAGAACTTGCCATAAATTAACATTCAGTATAAAATGGGTTATCTAATCACACTCATTCAGGTAAATCCCCTTTTAACATGCATATGCAGTGCAATTGAACACGTGAGACCTGGGGGAAGGGAAGACACACACACACACACACACATCAGACATGTTTACAGTGTGCATCAGCTCAAATCCAGGAGTTTTCTGGGAAGTGGAACAATTGTTACCATTGGAGGCTGGCAGGACAAGGAGCACCAAAAAGTGGCTGAAGTTATCAAAAGCAAGAATGTGGCAAATTTCATGGTAAAAACGGCTGACCATACCATGTTCAGCACTGGCAATCAGGCAGTCACTGGCTCTGCTTGGTTTGCCACAGGTTTGTATCGGGTTTTTGCACAACTATCCATGCACTGACCCAAACAGATTTGCAGCCAACAGTATTGCTATAGCCTACTTAGATGAATGCCAAAAGATAGATAGTTAGAGTCAAGTTTTGTTTGGCAACTTGTTTGGGGAGGGGCTGTGGCTCAGTGGTAAAGCATCTGCTTTGTGTGTGGAAGGTCCCAGGTTCAATCCTCGACATCACCAGTAAACAATTAAGGCAGTAGGAGATGTGAAAGAGACCCTGGAGAACTACCACCAGTCTGAGTAGACAATACTGACTTTGATGAATGGAGGGGCTGATTGGGTAGAAGGCAGCTTTATGTGTTCGTTCATGCCATCATGGATGGATTTGCCCTAATTCCCCAGCAAACAAGCCTCAGAGATCTCAAATGTCCATGAAACTCGTTCTGCGGCGAACGTAAAAGCAATTGGTGAACGTACTATTTTGCAATTGGGACACTTGACATTTACTATACTTCGCGGGGCTCGTGATTCAAGAGCCTCTTTTCCCGACCTGACAGAGAAGATATGTGGCCCCAAACTGCTTCCACCTGTTGGAGTGGCTCGCATTTTTAAGGAGGGTTAACTACAGAGCACCATTTGGAAACAGTTACCGGAGATGCTTGAATTCCCCTAGGGTAAGTTGCATTGTACACCTTGTGGTTACTGAGTATTTCTCAGTTTCAACTTTATCTCTGAAGTCAATCAACCAGGGATCAGGCAGGGAAGACTGCCTAACGGTTTTGCTAATCAAAACAATTTTGGGAACACTACGACGTTCCATACATTTAATTTTTTTTTCCTTGCCACAGTCAAAAAGTTCAGATGGCAGGAGATCCTGGGAACATAATCATTGAGGTTGGAGAGCGGACATGCCACACACTTCTCGCTACCAGATTGCGCTTAAATATTTCATGGGTTTGATTTAACACTTAAAAGACATTAAACTAACTGTTGATTAAACTGATAAGCAGAACGCCAACAAACAGTCAAGAAATGTGATTTTTTTTTTCTTTAAGAAGTAGACAACTCGAAAATCTTGGCATCTCTAAGCTGATGTGTATCTAGACTGCTAATAGGACTTTGAAGCCCCTGGTGAGGGGCTTTCGAGATTGCTCAGACCATTCACAGAAGTATCACAATGAATAGTTTATGTAATTATTTTGTAAATTTGTATCCTGCTATTTTGATCACAACAGGCCTTTAATATGGTCAACAATAAAATACCTTTGAAACTGTGGGGAATACAAAAGTGCTGTGGCTCAGTGGTAGAAATATCTGCTTTGCAGACAGAAGGTCCAAGGTTCCGTTCCCAGCATCTTCAGGTAAAATAACAGTGCAATCCTATGGAGAGTTACTCCAGTCTAAGGCCATTGTCTTCAATGGACTTAGACTGGAGTAAGTCTCCATAGGATCGCACTGAAAGTAGGTGATGTGTAAGACCTCTGTCTGAGAACCTGGAGATCTGCTGCTGGTCGGAGTAGACAATATGGGCCTTGATAGACCAAGGAACTGACTCGGGTTTGGGCAGTTTCATGTCAGGAAATGAAACCAAGAGGACACTGTAATGATTTTGTTTTTGCAAATATTTCAAAAATCAAACCTACTCTGTTGGCTGTCTACTAAGTCAAGCGCTCCCACCACTCTTATGGTTGATTAGTTCACAAGTCAAAAGAAGCAAGACTTTGAATAGATTTGTACTATTGGTACTGCTCATGATGCCCTAGCTTGGTTGGATAACGTCTCAGGCAGGTCTGGCACTTTTTAACATCAGCTCCATTTTGAGTTTGTCCTGTTTCCATGCCTGTGATGTCAGTGGGATTCATCCAAGGTTCATTTGCCCATTATGGAGAAGGAGAAAGGGAAGAATGTCTATATGGGGCTGATTAGCACATGAGCAGATGAAACTGCCTCATACTGAGTCAAGCTATTGATCTGTCATGTTTGGTATTGTCTACTCTGACTGGCAGCAGCTCTCCAGGATCACAGGTAGAGATCTTTTTCATCACCCACTTCCTGATCATTTAAACTGGAAATGGTAAGGGCGGAACCTTGGGCCTTTGTGCATTCCAAGCAGGTGCTCTACCACTGGCCTATAACCCTTCCCAGAGTTATCCAAAGTCGTTACTGGAAGTCAACTTACTTGGGAATGATTTACTCCACTGCCAATGAGGTCATAAGAACTTTTATATTGGCTGGAGGTTGCACAAGGCAATATGAGTGCTGGAGACCCTCCTATAATTTATGGAGCTATTGCAGAATGCAAAAGTTTTTTTTTAAAAAAAAGACTCTGCATCTGAAGGTCCTAAACAAAGAAGCCTTTGTAGTTGAATAAAAAAAATCTTTTCTCCTTCAGTAAAAGCTAACTTGTGATTAATGTCCATCAACATGACAAACTCCAAGAATTAAGGTAAGATGGAGATATCAGTAATTTACGGGGAAACTGCATTACGAGAGTATGGAAATAAGGCCCCAACAAAGGACTATAAATGACGGGAAATTCAGAGTTAAAGCTAAACTTCCAATGGAATTGAATGCATTAAGGCACACAAATGAGCCATTAAGTCTCACCGACACCCTTAACTCTGCCCTTTCTGATCAAATTTTGCAATAACCATGCAAATAGGAGAAGCTCGTCATTTCATTGGCATCCCCGGAATGGATTAACCCAGTCACTAACGACACGATGATTCATGTTTTCTCTTACGGTGTCAGAATCACCTGGCCTTCGTTTGTTATGATGCGACCCTCACTTGCCATGCTTTCGCCATGAGGTGGGAGAAAATGCTCAGGAAGAAAAGCAGCCAGACATGGGTTTAAATTGAACAGGCTGGAAACAGAAGTGAAGTCAGAAAACCATCCAGAAATTAGCTAATAACGACTTCTTTTGTGGCATCTGTAATGGCATGTGCCCTCGACCACGAACACATCATAGCAGCTACCATAACAACACCGAGAGAATGTTTCCTGTTTAAGGTATTTTTATTTTAACATATAGTTAGTCTGTGGTTAAGAGATGTTGCAGCTGGTTTTCCATACGAAGAGCCTTGCTGGATCAGATTGATGGTCCGTTCATTTCAACAACTTGTTGCCTTGGTCATACAAGCCAAGGCTCTTCATCAAGGTTGTCTGCTATCACCAGGATTCATAGGCTTATTGCTTCCAGAGGAGGATGCTCCCCTTAGCCATCACAGCTAGTAGCCATTGCTAGACCTCTCCTCTATGCATCTGCAAGCCCCCTTTTAAAACCAACTCTGCAAATTGCTGTCTGTATGCAAATTTATTGTATATGGCCACAGGCCTTCACAATCCAAAACCATTCATTAAAAAAAATACAAGAATACAAATATAATTATATGCATATAAATAAAATTACGATAAAATGCATTTTACCAAAAATGTAAACATTAAACAACGTTAAAACCGAATGGTTTCTAGCAGCTTATAGGGCAACAATCTATATCAGGTGTTTACACTCCTAGGTCCAAGCTACACATGACGAATGACACTTGAACGGCAAGTGGATTGAGTGGAGGGCAAGTGAACAGGGAGAAATACACTTGCTGTTCAAGTGTCATTCGTCATGTGTAGCTTGGCCCCTAGTTACCATATTTGCCCTTATTTTCCTAGCAGCTAGGCCGTAGAGGGCCACCCTATTCGAAATAAAAGGGTCTGTATCTGAAAGTATAAAATTTAGTTTATCAAAGCAAATTGCTGTCACTACATCCACTGGCAGGGAATTCCTTGATTTAACTACTTGTTGAGTGACGAATTACTTGCTTTTGTTGATTTGTTTGCAGTGTTATAATAATAATATTTGATTTATATACTACCCTTCAGGATGACTTAACACCCACTCAGAGCGGTTTACAAAATATGTTATTATTATCCCCATAACAACAAACACCCTGTGAGGTGAGTGTACAAGGTTGTACATTGTCATACACAGCATACAGAGTATTTATTCATAAAATGAACATCATCTACTTGTACAGTCAGTGCATAATGGAAAATGCTGATTTAATGATGACAAAGGTTGGCAAAATCTTTTATTTATTTGACTTCTATACCAGCTCTCCACCATGTTTAGTGCTCGAGGCAGTTTGCAACATAAGATAAAATCATTAATACTTATACATAATAAATAGTCTAAAATACAATAAATAATACAATATCAAAACAGCATAAGTACAAACATTAAAACCCATAATACAATAGCCATAAATCCCACAAATAAGAAAGAATAAAATACAATAAATACTACAATATCAAAACAGCATAAGTACAAACATTAAAACCCATAATACGATAGCCATAAATCCCACAAATAAGAAAGAACAGCGCCATTCACTAATGTTTTGTACCAAATAACAGAAACAGAAAACAGAAAAGCACAAGAAAATAATCACACAGATCAGATTCACAAAATGGAGATGCAAAATCCTGGGAAACTTATTCCATGGCCACTTGAGAAACTGTGTATAAGGGAAGGAGACTTGACCTGAACCATGAGCCAGAAATGCAGCAGGCAGAGGACCTTGCTTAGCTGACCAGGTGAAGAGTACAGTTGTTAAGAGAAATTCTCTTAATACCTCTTTACCCAGATTCTCCCTGAAATCTAAAAATCCTTTGCTTTTCCTCTTTTCAGGAATTTGGAGTCACTTTCTAATCAATTCCATTTTTATCAAAGAGAAACTTGAAGAGAGGAGGGTCAGGAACAGAGGTTCTGCAGAATTTCAGAATTCCTCTCTGTAGATGTTCAGAGGCAGGCAGTGTCTTCCCAAGCCTTCCTATCTTCTTGCTAGAGCACCCCCGTGGGATGACTAACATAAAACAACTTCAAGGGCTGAAGTTACAAAAGGAAACCTTGATTTCTCTTTGAAGAGAAATGAAAGAGTAATTCTGCTCTTAGGAGCGAGAAAAGAGAATAAGACGAATCAATGGCTATATCTAAAAAAGTGAATCTTGGAAAAAGAATTTCCCCATCCCATAACAATTCAACTTAAGACAGAAGGATTGTCTTGCTGTATCGAAACTTAACTTGGCCAACCCAGAAGCTGTTAGAAGAAGGGACTGGCGAAGTCTCTTGCTCAGGCCTTTAGGACTGCCAGCCGAGAAGAAGGAAGGCAACAACCATAGAGTCAGTTAGATAGATAGGCTGCTATCAGTCTCCTTCCTGCCAGGGGAACTTCCTTCCTTCCCTTCTCCCCCCCCCCCCTCTTCTTTCCTGCATGCACCAGAAGAGGCAGCATGGTGTCTCCTCCTAAGAGAGATGGCCTACTTTCAATCTAAAGCCATCCTAGCTAGTTAGATCTCTAGTTCTTTCTGTCCACCAAACGTAAGTAAATATATTTCTTTAGATAGATAAACAGTTATTGGTTCTCTAACTTGGATGAGAGCTTTCTGCATGCAGTTTGTTTAGTTAATGTGCCTTAACTAAAACTCAATAGAAGCTTCATCCTTCCTTACAACTGCAGGACTAATTCCCTTATTACCTCGCATCCTTGAGGCCAGTCCACTCACAACCCTGGCTAGCTCGTTAATCCTAGCCTTCGATCATAATTTTTATGGAATTCCCTCACACTGATTCATGGTCACATTGAGATTGACCATATGCTCAGAGATCAGGCAGTCAAGCCAAAGGAATGCCCAGAAAGTCCCATTAAATGTCCCCAACAGGGTCAAGTGGATGCAATTTGTTTTCCTCCTGCAGGGCTACCTCAGTCACGTGCGTGTTTCCCATTAATCCAAGAGTACCACCACCATTGAGACAATCCTTTCGGATCAAGCCGACTGGAGCTGAACACTGTTGAATGTTGCAATAACCTATTCCATCACAGCTGCCACAACAACAATTAGAGAGAGAGAGCACAAACACAGGGGCAGAGAGGCATATGACGGAAGCAGAGAAATGTTGGCTGTCACAGCCATGGTGCCTGAAGGCATCCCCCCCCTCCCTTCCTCGGTTTGAGGGACATTTTTGAAGAGACCTTCTTGACTTCACAAGAGATGCAGGGAAAGGCTTTAATTATCCTTGACAGAGATGTCTTCTTATGGAAACGCCGGCTAAACTGACAAATATCTTCGTAACAATTACCGCTTGCTGAGTCACAGGGACAAAAAAAAATGTAGGGGACATAACCTCTTAAACAAACCAAGCTGACAAATGTGTCATTAGCCAAGAGCTGGTTGTGGCAGCTTGTTACACCTTAATTGTGGTGTGCACTCGGTTTCGTACCCTCTTTCCTATCACACCTACACTCTTGGCACGCCTGCACTGAACTTAGGGCAACTTCATGTAGGAGGAATTTCCCATACGGTTGGCACCTTCTCTGTATTTGTATGTACACCACTGTGTGTACACCATCATGTGTGCTTTTGTGACCCCAACCAGTGACCGAGAGGATGCAGCCACATACCTAGCCCTAGGTAGTGATTCCAGACTGGTCTGTCTTTGGCATTTTAACCCGTCCATCCTCCAAGAAGCTTCTCCCTTCTTCATTTTATTCTCTCAACAGCACTGTGAGGTGGGTAAGGCTGAGGGACAGCCATTGGGCCAAGGTTACCCAGGAAGCATTATGGCAGAATGGGGGGGGGGGTTGGATCCCAGGTAGGACTTCCAGGCCTGCTGCTATGGTGGGAGGCCTCCTGCTGGCAGCTGTCTTTGCTGTCTCTGTTTGGAGCCGCGGTGGGAGAACTTCTTTTTAAACATTGCCATTGTCTGTGCCATTTTGTCACTCCTGTGGAAAAACCAGAAATGACATGGGTTAACTGTAGGAATCACTGGAAACCCAAGGGTTTTACTATAAAGTTTTCAGCAATTTCTAGAGCTACCCTATGTCGCTTCCAGATTTTTTCCCAGAAGTGATGTAACAGAACACAGGACGTCATGCCCCCCATGTCTCTGCCCCCGAAGCCTCCTACCAGTTACGCAGCTTGGCAACTCTAAACCAAACTTTCCCTGATCCCAGTCTGGCATTCCAGTGACTATACCATACTGGCTTGCATGAAGTGGGAATGGGGTGAAAAAATGGACCACTTCAAACTACAAGTGCAGAAGTTGCAATTTTGACAGTTTCTCAGGGTAAAAATGGCCCCTTCGAATAGAATATTAACATAAATTGGGGAATAAGCTAGGCTAGTGCTTTTTCCTTGGTGTGCTAAGAGGAAAGGTCTTTTTTAAAAATGATATTCTCAAATGGTACAGCCTTAGAAACCTATTACCTATTTTCCTCCCATCTCCAACGGGGTTTTTTTTTTACAAGACATATGTGCATATGGAGATATTAATGTTAACTTGGGGGGTGGTAAATTAAGGGGGGATTAAAGTCAGATTTTTTTCTGAATACCCCAAGTTCCCCCTAGTTTTTGGAAACCTAAATCATAGCTAAGGCTGGCCCCACTGTGCAGATTTTCCCTTTCCTATTTCATCAAAGGGCTTATTTTTGTTGAAAATGGTGGGTCTTGCTAGAGACCATTCTCTAACGAGAACCCTGTGGCCAAATACATATTATTGGATTTAGACTACCAGTATAAAATTAGAAAATGAAATACAACGTTCCGAATGCAACAATCAACCCTTGTTCCGTTTCCTGCTGTTGTAAGTTTCAAGCTGCAAATTCATATCTTTAAAAATATAGAGATACTGCCCTAAATTTGGCTGCTTCGAATCTCTCCGCTCCAAGATGTTTACATCTTGCAAGCTCTCTCTGGCATTCATTGCCTGTATCTATAATTGAAATTTAAATGCTGCACACGTGGATAATTGAACCAGAAAATGTATTATTTTTATAGATCTCTTGCTACGAATAGAAGTGATCACTTTATTGTAATGTTAGAAGATCAGGATGTATTCCCCTGTACCTGTCTGGTCATCCTAGCTACCATATCTTTCTGGTGCGTGAGAGAAAAGAGAAGGGGGAAGGCCTATAATTCAGGCACTGGGCTCTCTGGTCAAATTTAAGCAACCGAGATGTCTCATCCATTCTAACAAGTGCCTTAAGACAGTCTTGCCAATTTTTGTCATCCAGGTCTCATTCCCTGAGCTTGGAAGATGGAAGCTTCTCTGGTACAAGGCTCATGAGCATCTTATCAGCAAACGTGCCATCAATATTTTATATGAACACAAGACCCACTGCCTTATACCAAGTCAGACCTTTAGTCTATCATTGATCTCTTTGGTAGAGGCTTTCCAGGGCCTCAAGCAGAGGTATTTCACAACACCTACTGTTTGATCTTTTTTTAAAAATGGAAGGTGCTAGAGATTGAATCTGGGACCAAGATTATTAAGCGGACTTCTCTTAATTCCTCTTTGCTGAATTTCTCCCTGAAATCCAGCAATCTGTTTCTATTCCTCTTTTTAGGAATTTGAGTCAGTTTTGAATCAATCCTTCTTTCACAAAGAGGAAAATTACATTAGATCTCAAAGAAGTCATGTGTATGATGATAAAGCTTTATCTGCCTGGATAGCCTTCAAAGCACTGAGAAATGGTTAGCATTTTGCAGGGAGGGGGCTAAATTGGTTCCAAGATATAATACTAACAAATGATATGATCCCCAATGTGGGCTCAAGGTAGATAACATCATTTTCTTCTTCCCCGGTTTATCCTCACAACAACCCTGTGAGGTAGGTTAGGCTGAGAGCATGTGACTGGCCCAACGTCATCCAGCAAGGTTCCCATGACAGAGTGGGGATGTGAACCTGGATCTCCTAGATTCTAGTATGACACACTGGCCACTTACACCACACCACCCGAGAAGAAAAAAGTAAAAACATAGGACAAGTTAGCTTGTAATCCTGCCGACCCCAATGATCCGAATAATACCTTTTATTTGGATCATTCAAAATGACATACAAACCAGTGTGCAAGCCGAAGTCACCAAAGGGCACATAAGGGCACCATTGTGTGATATAAGCAACAACTACACTATCACATGATTTGTGGTAGGGTATGAGCTTTCATGAAGAAGAAGTGAGCTGTGACTCTTGCTCTTTTCTACTGCTACAGACAATCACGGCTACCCATTTTGATCTACACTATCACATGGTTTTTAAAAAAACTCAATGATGAATGAATGAGAAATCAAAGAGAATTCCTCTTTTGAAAGAGGAAAAGAGAGTAAGAAGAACCAGTTGCTGTATCTAAAGAAGAAAATTTCAGGAAAAAATTCCCCCATAATAACCCTAGGGACCTTCTTCATGCAAAGCATCTATCACTGAGGCATAGCTCCTTTCTTGTTCCTTTCTTGGCTATTATAAGATCACTTATGGAGCCCATTTTACAGGGAAAATTCAAGGCAAGGAAACAGAAAATAACATAGAAAGACAGAACAAGAAATTATAAAAAGCCAAATGGAAACAGAAATGAGAGGGGATCCAAAAAGAATGAGAAATTCAAAATCCTCACTAACTGAATATAACAACAATGGTAACGGTAACAATAATAGCATTTGATTTATATACCACCCTTCAGGACAACTTAACACTCACTCAGAGCAGTTCGCAAACTGTGTTATTATTATCCCCACAACAATCACCCTGTGAGGTAGGTGGGGCTGAGAGAGCTCAGAGAGAGCTGGGACTGACCCAAGGCCACCCAGCTGGCTTCAAGCAGAGGAGTGGAAATCAAACCTGGCTGTCCAGATTAGCGTCCACTACACCAAACTGGCTTTCAACTGTTATCAGCAATTCGTGCTCAAAGGGAGCAAGCCTAAGCAAGTATATTCAGAAGTGAGTCCTATGTTATTCTGGGAAGTTTACTTCCAGCCCTAATTTCACTTACTAGTTAAAGTGAGTTAAGTAATCTAGTTAATACATTATGTTTGCATTGGGGCAGGGCGGGGAGGCAATAAAGGGAATAAGACAAATTCATCTGTGCCGACTTTTGTATCTCACAGTAATCTTCAGCAAGGAAATATGATTGGCTGTAGTTCCTTGCTCCACAGCTCCAAGATTTGCTTGTTCTGTGCAACATCTGAAAGGGCTCCATAAGTTCCACATTGCAATATTCTGTTGAAAACCTCAAAACTTCCACATCAGGTGACCTCACAGCCATAAACAAAGTTTTATCCCCAGTTTTACAGTCTGTCCGATTTCTTCATGCACAACCCAAAGGTCATGATGGCTGAAAAAGAAAATAGAAAACGCCACACATGAAACCTACATCGTAAAAGACTTGAGGCTATCGACATTATAAAACAACCCAAACCAATAAATTATCTGAATCATAGTCTTTAAAAAAATTGGCTCTGATTTTTCTTGCGGTTTGGGTAAATGAAAATCCACATCTGGTAATCCCCCCTGTCCTTGTCACTGGGAAAAGTATGTAATTTTAGCAAAGGTAGACATGGAACTAATTTGGTCCCATTTCAGAGACAGCTATCAAGAGAATATAGAGAAGAATGAGGAAGCGTAAGCTGCAAGGTCAAACCTTAACATCACTGGCCAAAAATTTTGCTTTCCACCCTTCTATTTAAGATTTTGTAACATCCAGTTTGATGAAGAGTCCTGGGGAGCCAGGAAGTTTGCACAAAATTTTGGGACAATGTGGTCAGTCCTGTTAACGGGTATTATACAGATTTCATTTTTATTTGATGATTTTGTGCAGACCAATATGACTGTATAATTTTTTCTGCAACTCTCAGGACACTTTACTGTTAGTAAGGGCATAAGGGATATGCTTCTGAATAGACCTGTTTGGAATATTATCTTACAGGGCAATCCTAAGAAGAGTCAAGTTACACACTTCTAAGCCTATTGACCTCAGTGGTCTTAGAATGCAGTACTCTGCTTAGAATCGCACTTAGTCTCAAAGCTCTGGAAACAATCACAAACAATAAAGTAGCAAGATTTTTTGTCTCACCTTTGAGAACCTTTGCAGATACTAATATCTGAATTAATGCAGAGAAAGCCAGCCTCAGGAAATGGTAGTGTCTAGGATAGACGGTGGTGGTAGAGAATGCCGACGAATCATAGCTGACTTATAACGACCCCTAGTGGGGTTTTCATAGCAAGAGACTAACAGAGGTGGTTTGCCATTGCCTGCCTCTGCAACCCATCCAATTACTAACCAAGGCTGACCCTGCTTAGCTTCTGAAATCTGACAAGATCAGGTTCACCTTGGTTATCCAAGATAGAGATTCTAGGATAGCTTTTCTCTATAAGAGGAAGATTTTACTACTTCCAAGTTTACACTTTTACAACCACCTCTTCAAACTGTAACTCTTTTCCTCTTGAACTCTTTATAATTTGCTTAAAAGAATGACAACATAGGCCCACGTTGCTAATGAGATTCCATATCTATCTAAGTAAATATCTAGATGAATGTATAGGTAGGTATAACACAACAAATATGATCCCCATTCATTATCATTTCTATGAGATTTTTTTTTTAAACTTGGAAGCACATCCATCTCACTACATCAAGCAGCACACATTAAGAAACAAGAGTGATTTATTGGACTTAAGAAAAACATAGCAAGACCTCGAAAAGAATTTCTGATTAAAAAAAAAAGTTTCATGCATGGCCAAATTTGATCTTTGGGAGGAACTTTGCAAATTCCTTGCCAGGAAAAAAAGTAATGCTCTGTGATAAAAATTGCACCAAGCGATTCATGTTTCCCGAGCATCCGCAACTCCCCCACCACATCCACACAGCCAGCCATTCTGTCAAAATGGGAGGTACCAGCATATCCCAACTGACTGGCCTTTGGAGGTAAAACAAGGAAAGACTTAAACTTCACAATTGCCAATAATGAGCTATCATTACTCAAATTACACCAAGCACTGATTAGGTTTAAAGTAATGAAGAAAACAACACGATCAATCTTCATCAACCCCAAAGGAAGTCAATTCATGTTGGAAACTCAGCAAGTCCTTAGAACAGGGGCTCCATCTACAGGGGTTGAAAGACGAGAAAGGAAAAGCAACATTTTTTAGTATTTTTTCGAAGGGGATCTCCACAGTGCTACAACTTGGTACGTTTTTGCTCCAACTCCAGAAAGAACACATTTGTCACATTTTCTTTCCCACCCAATGCACTGAGCCCATTTTTTAAAAAAGAGAAAAAGGCAGCAAAGGAGTTTGAAACATAACCTTGTATATTCTGCTAATATTCTCAGGTCAGCTTAAGAAAACCGCAAGTGTTGGATGCATAACATTCATCAAACGCTAAAAAAAGTCAGAAAAGGCAAACTGTTCTCAGTGCTCTGGGATAAAGCTGAGGTTTCTAATGGAGATGATATTAACAGCTTCTGCCCAAGAAAGAACAGCAGGAGTTTTCAAAAGAGCGCTGGGGAGAAGCCCATGTGTCAGTTTCCATCAGGGGTTCAATTGAAACTTACGAATGGACGGGAAGTTTATGCAGCAATTCAAGAGCCAACTTCTACATTTTCTCCCTTTCCCAAATGTGATTTGATTGAGGAAGAGGAAGAATTCTAGGGGGAAGAAATGTAAGATGTTTTTTTAAAAAATCAGGATAACTACATGGAGAAATATTTTCTGAAATAACAGTCGAGCCACGCTTCCATTTAAAGATCAGATTCACAGGTAAGAAAGAAACAGGACTTCCAGATGTCCCACTATTTTCCCAACATCCGAGCTCATAAAAATGTTCTCTGAGTGCTGTGTGAATTTTGCGAGTCTGCTGTTCTCAGGAATTTTTATCTCTAGGCTTAGAAAGTCTTCAATAAATCATCTATAACATTTTTGTCCCACCCTTCCTTTAAGGCAATGGTCCATGGTGTGGTACCCAAGGGCATTATGGTACCTGTTAATATGTTTCCTGGACCTCACTTCCTCCTTCCCCAAAGCAAAGATCCAATCCTGGCAGGAAGTGTTTGGAAGACATTTGTATCTGCGAGGAGCACCCATATGAAAACAGTGGTCACCGGAGGATGATTGGCTTGCATCTCCCACCATTTTGTGGTTGGCTGTACCCTCATGGCAGCGATTTTATGGTGACATCCGCTATCTCATCTCAAAATTCCAGAAGTTCCCACAGCATTAACAAGGTTGGAAACCTTGCTTTAAAGAACTCAGGGCATTTCCCCTCACTCTCAAAACAGCTCTGTGAGGCAGCTTTGGCTTTAAGAAACAATGTATGAGAGTTTTATGGCTGAGTGAAACACATGTCTTCCCAAATCCAGGTTAGCAATCCAAAACACCACAATGGCTCTTCCCAAATGGAGGAACTTCAGGAAGAAGGACAATTTAACCCTCCTCTGCCGTGCATTGGCTTCTGAAATCAGATTTTTTTAAAGGTTTCACACACCTGAAGGATATAGCACAAAAACACATATCAGATTAAAACAGTTTTTTGAAAAAAAAACTGGCTACAGCTTCATTAACTGCAGGAGGACAGCATTTTATCCTTAAGGGGTGTGCAACCTTGAGAAAGATCCATGTTTAAATGTTCAGCTCTGCCACAACCTCACCCACACAGTTGTGAACCAGTTTTTCTTTCCTATACAAATGTGTACCTAAGAAAATCCAAGGTGGTTTGCTGGGAGAGAGAAACCAGTCTTGTGTGAATTGGCCGAGAGTTCACTTGTTTTGCTGAGAAATGTTTTTTAAATTGCTTTGTTTACTTCTTCTCCAGGCCCAGCCTAATACCCCAACAAACCATCTTTCTCACCCACCCCCAACTAGATATGGGCATGAACCACAAAAAAACTGAACCATGCGGTTCGTGGGGTTTCCACAAACCAGAAACCGCAAACTCCCATGAACTGGGGCAAGTTCACGAACCAGTTCGTGGTTCGTGGGGTTTAAATGCCCCTTTCCGGCTGCTTAGCAGAGGCAAGGAAAGGGGCATTTGATCGATTGAAGGGTCCTTTCCTGTCACTTGCAAGTGGCAGGTCCCTTTAAACTATCAGCTGGCAGGTGGGGGGACATTTAACACCCCACAAACCCTACAATACCCCTAATACCCCACAAACCCCAGCCCGGCATGCAGGGCTGCGAAGGAGGCCAAAATGGCTGCAGCAGTGGCCATTTGAGGGGCAAGAAGGTCGTTTTCAGTCTCTTCCACCACTCTGCAGGCCCATGCAGTGGTGGAGGAGGCCTTCCCACCCCTTGCGGGTGGAGGGGGAGGACGCCACCGCTGTGGAGAACACCAGAGCAGCGAGACAAGGTAAGTGTGTGTGTGTGTGGGGGGGGGGGGGTTTGTGGGGTTGCAAGTGGCAGGAAAAGTTTAAATGGCCATTTCCTCAGTGAAATGGCCATTTAAACTGCCCCTTTCCCTGCTGCTTTTCAGCGGCAGGGAAAGGGGCATTGCCCTTTAATACGAACCAAACGGAATCAGTAGACCAGTTCTGTGGAAGTTCATGGAAACGAGCTTCCACGAACCACTGGTTCACGACCACGAACCGGGCTGGTTCGTGGGGGGTTTTGGTTCATATTCTGGTTCGTGCCCATCTCTACTTCCAACAGCATTATGAATGGGCACAGGCTGGCAATAGATACATTATGGAGCCCTTCAAATCATTTGCTTTGCTTCTAATTTAGGTCCTACTGGAAAATGATTTTTTTAAAAAAATAAGAAATCAGTAGTTGGGACAAATTGGAAACCCACAGGTATATTTTTGGAAAGTTCCAGCACCATTCTAGTTTACCCTGCAGTCTTGGACTTTCCATCCCTGACAAGTGTAATAAACTATTGCCATGGAAACTCATGGCTAGAATGGGAGATCTTAGTAAAAAAAATTATCATATCTCACATGGGGGAACAGCTGTTGGGTACCCAACTTGCCAAAGCAAGATAAGAGAAGTCAGGAAGACCCCCCCCCCTAAGCAAAACAAACTCCAAAGTTCATCCATTGCTTTAGTTCTTGTTTCTTAATTGCTCTGGTTTATGTCTCCTCCTGTACTGTCCAGCCTGCCATTTAAAATCCTCCAACCAAGCTCTTCTTCCTGTGCCCCTGCCTTGAAAATGGAGGCAGGTGGCAGCTAGAGACAAGGACATTTTCAGTGGTGGCCCCTTGCTTTGGAAAGACCTCTCCTTTGAAGCTTGCCTGGCACTTATCTTACGGTGTCTTTTACCACCAGGCCAAAACATTTCTCTTGAGTCAAACTTTGAACAAAAGGTTTTATATTGTTTGAGAATTTTAATGGCCTGCTCCAAGCCTGAGAACAAGTCAGTCTGTCAGCATCACTGTAGACTTCTCTGTAAGGGTTCCCAGGTGCCCATCAGTGGAGGGCATCCCCCGGGATTCCTGGGAGATTACCTACCCACCTATAATTGGCAATCACCAGAAGGAGGCAGACTGCTCCGAAATTGTCTGCCACCAGCAGGAAGACTGGGGGAATGGGCACAACTACCAACCTGAAACTATCTTGATGGACCAAGGTCTGATAAGGCAGATTTGTGTGTTGAAGATTTCCAGTACACCTATCAGTTGGGCTCATATTCTGTTCACTCGTAGCAGAAACGGAGCTGATATTTCATCAAACAGGTTCACTTTTTGCAAACAGTGTGAGGCTCTTTTCATGTGTTCATACATCAAAATACAGCACAATCAACACTGTTTCATGCATATGCATTGATTGGTACACAGCCCAATGGAAGCCCCAGTTTCTCACCTGCCCCAATGTCACACATGCTATTCAGCAGCCAGTCACATAAATGAACAGTGTGCAAACAAATCCGTCAGACAGTGATTTTTGTAAAAAGACTTCCTGTTTGGTTTCATTTATGTCTGTCTTACTGTGCTGATTTTGTGCATGCACGATTTTGCACAGCCATATGGGAGGTGTAGTTCACATGCTCATCATTTTGTTTCCTGTCTTGACCCTCCATGATCCTGGGTAGAAGCATCTCGACTACTGTACAGATGCAAGAGCCCCTGCCCGACCAGGAAAGGAGAATCCACCACTGCAAGGAAACAAAATTCCACCAACACAGTTACTGTTCATCTGTGAAGCTTTTTGACAGCTGTTCAACAGGTTAACATATCAGCTCACAGGTGACTGAGGCTGCTGAACATAATCTGCTCAGTATTTGATCATATTTGCTGAAAGTTTGGGGCATCCCTATACTGCAGTGGGAAAGCATTGGATGGGAGGATGCATTTCACCCTCCCTTCAATCCATCATTTCCCCCTCCCCACCCCAGCTCAGTCACTTTTGACCCAGCTGGGGTTGCAGAAGCTTGCTTACAACATCACAAGGAAAAATGGAAGGGGAGACATTGCAGGTGGAAGCAGCAGAGCACAGCATTCTTCATTCATCCCTTCTTCCCATTCACAGTTTTCTGCCCCATATCTTGAAAGCTCAGAGCTGTTTTGAAAAGAAAGGTTTTTTTCCCCCTCATGGTTGCTAATATATGTACCCGATATACTTTGATATGGAAAAATGAACCTCACTAGTTGGAAAGATTAATTACAAAGTTAAATAGCATACAGATGAACATCAAATTGGCAGACGTTTCAAGACAGGAAACTATTAATTATTTAGGTGGAGAAGTTATAAATCAAGACGGCATCAAGTGCCGTTAAGAAAAAGACCAAATTTACATGCACAGAAAATTCGTCTTGTATCTGTTCGGGAAACACTAGCATCATTATGTGCTGTAAGGATTTCAAAGGGTGGGTTTTATTTTTATTTTTTTATGTATTTTAAAGCGGTAATTCATTTAGACTTCTCTTCAGATCTTCAGGCCCCAATGGAATTTTTCTCTAGACCATAAATCTGCTTTGATCTTCCAGCCCCAGCTTCAGTTCATAGTAAAGATGAATGGATGCCTCCTTCTGATCCTGGAGAAAATCCTATCAACATTTTGGTAGTTTCCCTCAGACTGCCTACTGATTTCTTCACTGTCCAGAGACTGCACATGTAAAGGGAAAACCCATGGTTTTCTGTCACTGGTAGGAGGTCCAAAGGCTCCCAAGATGAACACCATCAAGCAAAAATTACCTGGGTACCAACCCATGCCAAACTTTGTTCTGGAAGTATCAACTGACCTTCCTCTTTTTTCTTTCTCGTTCTCCTTCTCCTTCTCCTTCTTTCTTATACCCAACAGGTCTTGATGGATACGAACCATTTTGGGTGACCATCATTGTTTGAACAGTACACTCTTTGTTTGAATAGCAGAATCTAAATATAATGAACAAAATTAATAGAATTTCCAAAGTGATGTCAAATTCCACTTCAGGCAACGTCTAATAGTTCCTCTGAAATTATTTTCCTATCCTCTGCCCAAGAATTTTGTGGATTTGTTTGTTCAGCATGATCATCTCGTATGCGTTTTATAAACAGTTTCATTTAAACATATATGTACAATTGATATTGCTGGTGTATTAATATAAAAAACTGAAGATGCATACATTTTATGGGAGAAATTTTGGGTAAGGAAACAAAAAGTGACACTAACGGATTCTCTGGGTCAAAAGAAGAGGAATGGGAAGTTCAAACTCATCCCTATCTTTTGTGTAGTTTTGATTTATTGATACATAAATAGCATTGGAAAAAGTGAACATTTTATGGGGGGAAATTGTTGTGAGAAAATTAAAAATGGTATAAAATAAATACTCATGATCAGATCTCACAAGGGAAAAACAAAATTATAGTGGCGGTGGGGATTGAAACAGACGGAGTAAGAAATCCAGAATCTTTCCTGCTAAGCAACCATTTCTCTGGAACCCTTACGGGGAGGGGGGGCAACAGAGCAAAGCAATGTTTTGCTTCCAAGACTTGGAGGGGGAAAGCCCCAAAGTCTGGGTTTCAAATAGCGTGTGTGCATGGTTTGTGTAATAAAGGAATCTTGCAGACTCAGCACGGACTGTGTTGCTATTGAGGGCAAGGCTGAGGTGGAGGCAAGGTCCAGTGACAGAAGAGGAGCAGCAGCAGGAAGCCTCTTCCGAGAGTGACAATGTGGTTGGCGCCACTCCAGAGGCGCCGTGGCAGGAGTAGGAGCAGGCGGCTCACCCCTGCAGAAAAGGAAGGCAAGGGCCGGCCAGCATGGCTGGTGGCAACACGCAGGGCCGGCGCACCCATTGAGGCCAGGTAGGTGGTTGCCGCGGGGCACCGGAGGAGGCGCTGAGGGCGGGAGCACGCGCCACGGAGCTGCAGCCTCCCAGCCTTCACACCCCATGCTGCCACCGCTGCCAGCACATGCCCCCGGCCGGGTGCAGCAGCCATGGGCAAGCATCTAGGGCAGCGCAGAGCAACCGAGCGGGAGAGCTGGGAGGCCACCCATGTGCCATCCCAGCTGCCCGCCGCAGCAATCGGGCTGGCTTGTGCGCATGCCCGTGATGATGTCACACGTGACGTCACCATGCAGGCTGATGTGTGCGTGCATGCGTATGCGTGTGCGTGCCCGGCTGGCCAGCTGGCCAGCCAGCCGCTAGCACTGGAAACCCTGGCGCTGCTCCTGGCAACACGTCACTTGCCGTCCCACGGAGCCAGCATTGGGCTGGGGTGTTATACATTGAACAGCAAGGGGCCTTTTGATGCCAAAGGATCCGCGGCCCATATGCCTGGCCAATGCTCCAATCTGGCTGCAATCAATAAAGTTGTGGCTATTCCAACCAAACAGAGGTGTCTGTGTATCGTTTGCCAGAACCCAGCCAGAACATAGCACATAGGTAGCAACAACAAATCCTCGGGTGCAAATCCAAACTGAAACACATGAAAAGCTACATTCACTCCTAAAACTTGTTAAAACTTGCACCTGTTCCGTACATGCAGCATCAGCAGAAGGTTACAATTTACTTACTTACTTCATTTATGCCTCACCATTCTCCCTGCTGGGGAGCGAGCCAAAGTGGCTGACATCATTTCTCCTCTCTATTTTATCCTCACAATAGCCCTGTGAGATAGTTTAGCCTGACAACATGTAACTGGCTCAAGTTCACCCATTGAGCTTCCATAGTAGAGCAGAGATTAGAACTTCAGTCTCCAGTTCCTAATCCTTGCCACTGTAACCTACTAGCATTGTACCACTTGAGATTGCAAAGGAAAGACTTTTTAAAAAAAATGCTGCCTGATGCTAAAAGAACTTACAAATAGAAGCCCATCTCAGCAATCAAAGGGCCAAGCTATGGGCTTTCTCCTTGATGGACTAGTTTTTCGGTTCTTACCGAATTTTTATGCATGTGTTCAAAAATGGTATCTCCTGGCTGCCTATCTTCTAAAGTGATATCTATCATTCATTCAATGTTTTTTTTTCCCCTCTTGGCTACATCTCTGGATATGATGTCACTGGTTCCGAGCACTGTTCTAAAACTCCATGCCTATCGCACAGCAGGCAGGCTGGATGCTTGCTGAAGGGGCAAGTAGCCACTGCAAATGGTTTGCATCTTTGACCTGCCTGATAGATACTCTTAATTTACTGCTCACTTTCATCCAAAGTGATAAAGACGACAACTTCTGAGCTCGGCCTACCTGTTGTCAATTAACAACGCCTCATTACACAAGTCACCCGGAAAACTGATGAGGTTTTCTTCCGACAGGAGAGGCCAGGTCAATCAATTGCCATCCAACCTGTGGATCTTCAATGGACGCTGAAAGGTTAACTTGGTTCTCCGAGGCTTCCCGTCATGTCAGCAGAAATTAGCAAAGAAGTGGCCAAGCTGTCAATAGAGGACCAAGACAATTAGTTAATGATTAGAATGAGAGCTCTTGGGGGAATTGATAACAAAATGAGACATCTTGGATGAATTTGCATGCATTTAGGAAATCTATATGATACAGTAGGAGGGAGGCAAGAGAGGAGGAGGAAAGAGAGGAGGAAAGCTGATGAGAATGGTTAATAAAGCCCCAAAGTAGGATTCTGGCTTGTCAAGCAACAACAATCAACAACAATAGTGTGCTTATATACCACTCTTCTAGACAGATTAGTACCCACTCAGAGTGGTGAACAAAGTCAGTGTTATTATTATCCCCACAATGCAGCTGGGGAGCTGGGGCTGAGAGGAGTGGCTTACCCAAGGCCACCTGCTGAGCTTATGGCAGTAGTGGGAGTTGAACCAGCCAAGTGCTGATTCGCGACTCAACAACTTAACTCGCTATGCTACAGCAGCTGCCAGTTCATATGTTGATTGAGAAGAATTTAAAACATTTTTATGCCACTTTTCTGCCCCAGTTAGGCTTCCCATGATGATGAACAGTTAAAAACATCAAAACATGGATAGACAGACAAAATCAATGTGAAGGAGGGTCAGTGAGGGAACACCAAACAAAACAAACGTCTTCACTCCTAGGCAGAAGGCAATAATAAAGAGGTGGGGAGGGGGATTAGTCTCCCTGTGGAGAGAATGCCGTAATTTTGGTGCCATCTCTGAAAAAGCCTGTTCTCATATTGCCACTCATCTAATCTCAAACAGTGGGGAAACGTGAAACAGGACCCCTGCTGATGAGCTTATTGGTCGAGAAGGTTCTTGTGCAAGTAGGCAGTCCTTAAAATATGCTAGCCCCATGTCATATAGGGCTTTAAATAACAACAACAACAACATTCAGTTTATATACTGGCCTTTAAGACAACTTAATGCTCACCTAGAGCGGTTTACAAAATGTGTTGTTATCCTCATGACAATCCCCCTGTGAGGTGGGTGGGGCTGAGAGAGCTCTGAAAGAGCTATGACTGATCCAAGGTCACCAAGCTGGCTTCAAGCGGAGGAGTGGGGAATCAAACCCGGTTCTCCAGATTACAGTCCTGCTGCTCTTTAACCACTATATCAAACTGGCTCTCACTATCTCACATAACTCATATAACATCAAAGTAGATGAGAACAAGATCACAACCACTTCAGGTGGTTAAAATCTCACATCACTGAAGTGAGATTTAAATCACATGAAGCTGCTTTATACTATAACAACAACAACAACAACAACAACATTCAATTTATATACTGTCCTTCAGAACAATTTAACACCCATTTAGAGCGGCTTACAAAGTGTGCTATTATTATCCCCACCACAACAATCACCCTGTGAGGTGGGTGGGGCTGAGAGAGCTCCGAGAGAGCTGTGACTGACCCAAGGTCACCCAGCTTGCTCCAAGTGGAGAAGTGGGAATCAAACCCGGCTATCCAGTTTACAGTCCCGTCACTCTTAACCACTACACCAAACTGGCTCTCAGTCAGACAACTGGTTTATCATGTTCAGTATTGTCTACTCTAACAGGCAGCAGCTCTCCAGAGTCTTTCCCATAACCTACTACCTGATCCTTTTGACTAGTGACGCCAGAGCTTGAACCTGGGAACTTGTGCATACAAAGCAGATGCTCTACAACTGAGCTACTTCCCCTCCCCAACAGCATCCCAAGCGACAACCATCACCCTACACCAAGGGTTCTCCATCACCCTACACCAAGCTGTCGAAAGCAATGAGTCCATATTCCCTTCCTTGGTGTTTTCAGGAAACACACATTATTGTCAAAGGCATTGGGGAGGGGGGGGGTCATATTTGCTAACTGCCATTACATTGTCCTAGATGCCAGTCCCCAGGCTGAGAAAACATTCTCAGATTTATTCTGATGTTGGGATTCCAAACTCCCCATTGTCCTTTGATATAAGTCTGTTCTAGGTGTGTCTCTCAATTTCATCATTCCCATTATAAACACACACACACACCCCGAAGAAGATATCCAGTTCAATCGTGCAACAAGACATTTCCTTGGATTTTCAGTTTAAGATCTTTCAGCTATATACCATAGGTTGTCTTCTGACCCAATTGCCATCCTATTGATGTGCAGATCAGATCCTGAGCTTTTTTGTACCTGAGTGCTTTGACATACAAGTATCCAATTATATTCAATTTAGTTTTGGATGGCAAAGGCCTTCACTGATTTTTTTTTTTAAGTTGAGCTTGAAACCTATACATTTTAAAGGAAATGTCACAAAAGGAAGATCATTTTAGAAGTCTGACTCCTTTTAAAAAGTTCTTCCAATCCATGTCCCTTTAAAAAAAAAAAAAAAGCCTTTATGATTCACATTGCATCAATCTAGATGTGACATTTGGAACTGAGGTCAAGAAATGACCACAAGACGCCTTCCGCAGAAGACACGTTTCTCCCGGTCGTCCATCAACATTTGTGGCCTTTTCAGTCCATATTAGATAAACATGAAAGACCCATCTCTTCCTTCTTTTGAACATTATGAAGGAGTAATATGGTGCTTCAAAGACGTCCCTGTTTGAATTTCCCATTTGGCAGAGGCAGCCTAATTGTATGGAATATTGGCCCTCCATGCTTTTGTCGCAACCCTTTGTGAGAGCTTTCCCCCCCCTTCAAGTGCCTCGAAACCTTCAAGTATTCATGAAGATCCCCACTAATGGCTCACTCTACAGGTTGATGTTACCATCACACAAAAAAGGCTTCTCCGAAGTAGAGATGTCGCTTGCAGTGCAATTACCTGGAGTGAATCTGTTGGTGGGAATGGAGAGGAAACGTAAATACCATCTCAGGAGGCAACTCATTTTCAATGAGGTATCAATCAAAGGGAGTGGATAGAAGCCTTAATTTCTCAAAAGGTGGCTAGTAGATCTTGAAATACTGTGTGATGTTGTATCAAAGTGGGCATTCCCATTTTGTTCTCCTTTTGTTTCTCTCACAAGTTCCCCTCTAGGCCGCTTCGATCACACTAGTCCAGGATGCCTGTTCATTATGACGGATGGAACAGAGGTGAAAGTGCCTGGGAGGATTCGGTATGTTTTGTATGCTATTGAAAAACTCATGACTCCCCTTTCCCCCTATATATCTGACCAGTTTCTTCCTACCCTCCATGGATCTGACGAAGAGAACTGTGATTCTCGAAAGCTTATGCTACAGTAAAGTCGGTTAGTCTTAAAGGTGCTACTGGACTCGTTTTGATTTTGCTACTACAGACTAACATGGCTAACTCCTCTGGATCTAGGATCAAGCAGTTTGGATTTCTTACATGGAGCAAGAGATTGGAACCGGCTCAGCGGTCCTCAGCCTTGCCAGTGATCTACAAGCATAAAGCAGGAAGTTGTGTGACATCAGAGTCACATGACAGGAAGAGGATGGACAGAGTTACAACCTCAAGGCTAGGATTAGGGAAGAGCATCTGCTTAGCATGCAGACGGTCCCCTGGTATCGCCAACTAAAAAGCTCAGGTAGTAGGTGATGTGAAAGACTTCTGCCTAAAACCCTGGAGAGCAGCTTCCAGTCTGAGTAGACAATACTAACCTTGATGGACCAAGGGCCTGATTCAGTATATGGCAGCTTCATGTGTGTTCATGTGTGATTGTGGGCAGCAGATTCCAAAAGAGGCAACTCAGTAGGGGCTCACATTTGAACAAGAGGGGCTCCTGATACTTGCGTTGAAAGCTACTGGACCAAATGAACTATAAAGCCACTTCCAGCTTGTTCCCTGCACCCAAGGAAGCTGTGCCCAACTGCAACCCATTGATATTGTACCCTAGAACTCTCTGGGAGATATTCAGAATTGTGCTGGCCCCTCAGTGGTAGATTTTTGTATGCATAGGTTCCAAGTTTCAATCCACAGCATCTCCAGTTTATAATAGATCAAGTGGAAGGTGATGGGACTACTCAGACTACCGAGTAGGCAAGTCTGGCCTTGATACACCAATGGTGTGAATCAGCACCACTCAAGTTATACACCACCTTGCATATGAAATCTCCTATGAAAACAGTCTAACCAATTGGCCGTTATCCTATGGCAGTGAGTTCCAGAAGGTAATTATTATGTTGATTAGGTGTCCTTTGAAGAAGCATTTACTTATATCTGCCCCAAAGCTACTGCCCATCAGCTGTATTAGAGATCCCCCAACACACACAGGTTCTTTGTAAAATCAAGCTGAAGTAGTGGAGATGGGGGTTCTACCAGATTACCAATACTTACTGTATCATAAGAACATAAGAGAAGCCATGTTGGATCAGGCCAATAGCCCATCCAGTCCAAGACTCTGTGTCACACTGTGGCCAAAAAGCCAGGAGTCATCAGGAGGTCTGCCAGTGGGGAAGGGACACTAGAAGCCCTCCCACTGATTGCCCCCCCAAACACCAAGAATACAGAGCATCACTGCCCTAGACAGAGAGTTCCATCTATACCTTGTGGCTAATAGCCACTGACGGACTTCTGTAGTGCCAGTAGTACCAGACGATGATAAAGGGAGCTCTGACTCTTGCATTCATTGAGTTTATTCATGGACACAAGGGGCAAGATATTTCATGTACTAGTGCTGTGAAGGAGTGAAAGCCCCAAATGGACACACCCCTCTGAAATGAATGGTGCTGTGCGGTGGCACTCTGCAGTCTGCATCCATGTTAATCTTGTATCAGATTCTCAGAACTGGGGCAGTTCACAAAATTGCTTGCCTCTCTCCTCCTGGTGGATCATACAGATGGTCTCTCATCCCTAAATTTCAGGGGGATTCATGAAAAATGACAGGATTCCTTGATGGCGATAAAATTGCAAGAACCACCACTTCCCGGCCACTCCAGCTGGATCCTCGTTGGATTGCGGCACAAAACACCCACTTCTAAATTAAAAATGCAGCTAACCCCGGGCACATTCTTCTCCAGTCCCTGCTACTGATTGGCTGCCTCACAAGCATCTATCCAATCACTGGAAACATCCACAGGTTCCGAAAGATATGTTGTAGGGGTCTGAAATACTTCCAGGCACACAGTACAAGATATCACACCTGTATTCCGAGCCCTGTCCATTTTAACATCACAGGATTTCTCATGGTTACAGAAGGGGCAAGTAAACTGGGTCTCAGGCGTGCCAGTCATCTTTTTCTTGGGTGGAGGCTTTCGCTTTGACTTCCGGCAGCCCATCTTTGCCTGCCACGCACCAGGCCTCGCTCGGGAGCTCTGACTCTCAAAAGATCTTACCCTGGAAATCTACATTGGCTGTTGAGATGCTGCTCGGCCCAGATCTTGCTTTTCTTTATTTCTGTGAAGGTCATTCATTTGTAACAAAAGATAGCTTGTCCAGAGGGGTGGGGTGGGGAACGGGTCCCAGCGTTTTGGCCCTGCAACAAAATATTTCAACAAGCCTTGTTATCACAGGGAGACAGAAAAAGAGTCGGAGACAGAGAAACTCAGAAAGGAAATAGTTGCAAGAGCTCTTGACAGCTATTGTCAAATTTTATAAAGAACCCAAAGTCTTTCTAGTGTACAGAATCTATATTATTATTTTTTTAAAAAAGCAGAGCATTTCAGCAAACTATCCAAAAGATACTCATCCATCAGAGAAGTTGAGCGGGTCCTTTCTGCCTGGGGGTCAAGAAGGCAATGTTATTAGCACCTGGACTATAGAAGAAGCTCTTCTGTATTGCTTGTGAGGATCATTCTTGTATGGGAGTCACCAAATGAATTCTCAAAGCCTGGAATATGGTGGAACTTTGGTGGCTCTTCAAGGTTCACCACAGGAGGTAAAGCAACAAAGTTTGAAGATGCCGGCAGGATTATTAATTGGCTACTCCTGTTCCTTTATTGCTTGCAATGTGTATTTTAGTTTCCAAAGTGCTGCACATCTTTTAATGCGTTGGCTGCCACGGTCACTTGTGAGACAGGGCTAGTTCACATGTATGCAGGTTGGTTGCTTGATTGCTCTGTTTAAATAAAGTCCCACTTCTAGCATTCTCAGTGGAAATCTACAGAAACTTAATTCATTTATTAAAAGGAAACTTAGCAGACAGGCAATCAATCATGCCCATAAATATCAGATCTCAGAGTTCTGTCTTACTTTGCTGAGACTAAGACAAGAAACCAAAGGTGGGGCTGTGAAAATAAACACACGTGAACTACCTTTCTACTGAATTACACCAGGATCACTCCTTGGCCGATTCTACATGGCTTACCTGAAGCCGGAACATTGCGGAACATGCCAGAAAAAACGCAGAAGAGCGCGTTTTCTCATGCGAGTTTTGCGTGACATTGCGCAAAACTCGCGCAAGAAAATGCGATCTTCCACATTTTTCCGGCATGTTCCACAATATCCCGACTTCAGGTAAGCTGTGCTGAATCGGCCCTTATCAGGGCCAGTACTGTCTATTCTACCTGGAATTCTCCATGGTCTCATGAGGAATTTTCTTATGTCTTTCACATCACCTGCTATGTATGCATGGTTCATCAAGTTGCAACCAGCTTATGTCTACCCCAGCAAGGGGATTTCAAGGCAAATGAGAAGCTGAGTTGGTTTGCCACTATCTTCCTTTACAGTCTTCCCTGGTGGTTTCCCATCCAAGTTCTGACCAGAGCTACCCATGCTTAGCTTCCAAGATCTGATAAGATCAAGCTATACCATGTCACCTCCCCTCCCATATCACCTACCACTGGGTTCTTTTCAAACTGGAGATTGAACTTGAGATCTTTATATATGCAAAGCAGGTATTCTATCACTGAGTCACAGCCCGTCCTGAGGAAAGCCATGTTAGCAGGGGCAAACACAATTCAGAATGTGTCCCACTGAGTTCTCTTAGACAACAAAGATGGGTTGCAGTTGAGCACAGCTTCACGGGGTGGGAATTATCAAGTAGTCCAATGTTGTTCAATTCAAGAGTCAAGATCCCCTACCAGCTGCAGGGTGGTTTGCTTGTCACTGATGGGTGGGCAGGCAGCTGGGCGGGCGGGCGGGGTGGACGGATGGGGAGGGGAGGGTGATGGATGGGTAAAGAGACATACAGACAGTCTCTGCCATATATTGAGTTTGACTTCAAGTAATGTTTTACTTTTAATTCAAGTAATGTATCTTGTGTCTGTGAGTTTCCAAGGAGAACATGGACATGTCACCCCTGTCTCCATTTCATGAGCTCCTCCACCCTTCCCTTATTTGATTTCCACAATCCTTGCATACTGCTGGAAGGAAACCAGAGGGAATTATTTGGCGGATGAGTCATCGATATTGTTTTGTGTAAAGCATTCTTGGCCTTGTCTGGGAGAAAGGTGTAGTTTTCAATGGGTCATTATTATGATTACCAAATGACTTTCCAAAGGCCAGCAAAACACCTTGACCGTGGCCGTTTCCACGTGGCTTTCCTTCTTCCAGAAAATAGCGTCTTCACGCACGAAATCACGCAAGAAGATGCTGTTATCACGCGAAATCGTGCGAGAAGACACTGTCTTCCGCGATAATTCTTGCGTGATTTCGTGCGTGAAGCCTCTGTTTTCCGGAAGAAGGTAAGCCACGTGGAAACGGCCCATTAAAAAGGAGAAAACCTTTCTTTTCAGCGCTAGTCTTTTGCGAAAGAGAGAACATTTCCAAGCCTGTGTCAGCCAGCCTATATTGTTTTAAATATTAAGTATCCAAAAGATAGCTGCACTTTGACAAGAAATGCACAACGTGATGCTGATGGAGAAGCCCCTTTTCTTACAACAGGTTCATCAGAAGTTGCAACAAAGACCCGGTTGCATCTGACCTCCGAAAACATACCATCTTTTTTCTTGCATCTACAATCCATGGATTGCTTCCTCCAGAGCAGTGCAATTGACTTCAGTGGGCCTACTCTAGGGGGAAAAAATTAGTAGATTTCAAGATTCCGTTCTCTCAAGGAGCAAGTCGGTCACCATGCAGTAGGCCCGGCCCTATTGGAATACAAAACAGTAAAGGGTGAGACACGTTTTCCCCATTAGATTAAATAAAAGTTACCCTTTTTACAGCAGTCTCAAGAGACCGCAAAATTAACTGGTAACAGATGATCGCAACTTTTAAATTAGGCCTCCAGCTGAAGGCGAATTAAGAAAGATAACAAGCCAAAATGAAAAGCAAATTAACAGCTAAATTCAAGCAGAGGATCAAGAGGGAAAAAAAGTAAGATCGGAAATTTAACAAGAATTTTAAAAGCATTTGTGGGATTGTTCAATTATTTTTTCAGGTGTGAACCAAGCCTGGCCAAATCCCCTGTTTACTCCTTCCTCCCCCCCAAATATATGACATGTTAACTCTTTTGCTGGACAGTTCACAATGGGAAAGTAACCCTTCCAAAGATGAGCTGAATAACTGTGCGCTTGATTAAGGCTAAATTAACTGTTCTGTTATGTGTGAAGGCATACTCATGCGGAATCCTGCCAGACGGGTTCTTCTTCTGTATCTCTGCCAGCCAACATAAACAATATAGGCAGGAGATGAAGGGGTTCCTGTTGTTATTTACAAACAAATTATGACTGTACTATTGCCTCAGCCTGTTTATTTATATCCTTATACTCCACTTTTCTCCCCAACGGGTAGCCAAAGCAGTTCAAAACATCATTCACCTCTCCTCCATTTTGTCCTTACAGCAACATACCTGTGAGGTGACAATAACATTTGATTTATACATTACCCTACAGGACAACTTAATGCCCACGCAGAGCGGTTTACAAAGTATGTTACTATATCCCCATACAGGGGTCATTTTGTAGAAAAAGAGCTGGAGGAACTCATTAGCATACCTCATTAGTATATGCTATGCATCTTGACATCACCAAAAGTGTGTCATTAGCACAACTGATTTGCATATGCCACACCCCCTGACATCACCTATTCTGGCTGTTTTGGACCCAATCCTGGCCGTTCAGGGCCGAAATTGGGCCAAAATGGCAAAAGGGGCTGAAAATTGCCAAAAAGGGGCCCAAAATGGTCAGGATCTGGCCGCTGCTGAGCAGGAGAATGATCCACCACCCGTCAGAGGCACGATCCAGGCCGTTTCAGCCCCAATCCAGGCTGAAATAGGCCCAAAATGGGGCCACCTGTCATGTGACCTCTTTGGGGAACTGCCAGAATTGCATTCCTGTGTGTTCCCCCTCAAAATGAGCCCTGTCCCCACAACAATCACCCTGTGAGGTGGGTGGGGCTGAGAGAGCTGTGACTGACCCAAGGTCACCCAGCTGGCTTCAAGTGGAGGAGTGGGGAATCAAACCTGGCTCTCCAGATTAGAGTCCTGCTGCTCTTAATCACTACATCAAACTGGTAGGCTATGTGAGTGTATAAGACTGGCCCAGGATCACCCCGTGATCTTCCATGGCCAGTGGAGATTTGAAGCTACATCTTCCAGATCCTAGTCCAACACTCTAACCACTACACTATGCAGGACAGAATCTGGAAGTTGGTTAGAATTTAGGGCTATTATCTTTCTTGACTCTCTGTCAGGATTTGGATCTCACCAGGGCTGAACTGTGGACCCATGTTTGGGCCACTCTAGGCTATTAGGCTGTTATCCTATCAGGTTTTCAAGGCAAGAGATGAATAGAGGTGATTTTGCCTGCCTCTGCACTGGACTTCCTTAGTGGTTTCCCATCCAAATGCCAAGGCCTCATATGGTTAATTTCCAAGATCTGATTAGATCAGGCTAGCCTGAACCATCCAGATAATGACAGGGAAATACAAATATATATAAAATTAATCGAGCAACAGTAACGTCAAAGAAATCATATGAGTGAAAAACCAGTGACACACACGCACACTGATGATTAAAGCCTGGAATAAAACGATGCTTTTCTGGTACCTAAAATCTAATGAAGAAGGCACCTGTAAGGGGTCCAGCAGCAAAGAGCCACAGGTCTTCATGGTCACCTCCTCACTTGAAGCCCTTGTATGCCAATTCAGATTCTTAGTCCTTCAGTCTCTGCACAGTCTATTTTAATTTGTAGACACTCTCCAATGTCTCTGGCAGAGAAAGTTATTTCCCATCAACTCCTAGGCTGTTTCCACATGTCCTTAACGAAACGGCCCACTCACCAAAAGCTGGCGACTTCCCCCTTCTCTAAAAAAGGTCTCTTTTTTTCAAAATGGTTGCAGGTTGTTTGGCTTAAGTTTTTTCAGCACCTTTTCTGGGACCGCACTTTCCCATGGTCCTAGAAAAGGCACCCAAAAACACAGAAGTCAAATCACCTGTAACCATTTTGAAAACAGAGACATCTGAGTCAAGGGGAAAAGCTGCCAGCATTCGATGAGTAGGCTGTCCCTTTAAGGACGTGTGGAAACAAGCCTATTTGAGAATCCCTCTAAACAGATTCCAAGGATTGAATTTTGGATATTCTGTGTGCAAAAGTGTATGCTCTACTATAAAGCCACAAGCCCCACCCTGTATGTGCCACAAAAATGTTAGAAGATCCAGCAGGGCTTAAGCTGTTGATTTTAGTGTTTGGGCAAGTTTATGCTGTTCAAAGCAGGCAGAATCATCACCCTTTAGAAAGAACAGACAACACGGCAAAATGGGTTGTTGTAGGAGAATAGCATCACTTATGAGATTTTTCTCCCTACCCCCCACCCCCCTTAAATATAATTACTTCCTCCACCAAACATGGTTCTTTTAAATAACCTTCAATATTTTTTGTCCCCTGAAATGAATAGAGTTTTGCATTTTTTTTGAAAAAGGCATTTTCTCAGACTCGGTGTCCTTGAATCAGCTCAAAATGTAAACTAGCCCCTTCTATCTTCTCCTTTGAAGAGAAAGGGGTTTCAATCTTCTGCAGCGAACATGGCCCATTTAAATAAGAAGATGGAGTTCCATCTTTTCGATCAGCTCTCTCTTTGTTTGACTTGTCAGTAATAACACTTGAGCTGAAATTGTACAGGCATCCTGCTAATTTAGTAATTATTGACACGGTGCCGGGCGAGAGATGATAGCAAACAGAAGGAACTGTTAACAGGAAATGAAAGAAAAGATCTTCATATCGGTGTTGAATAATGGCCGAGATCATTTTGCTCTCTAAGCAGGCCCAAGGCGCCGTTTTCCATTTTCCCGACACATTTATAATTTATGCTTTGTAATAGTTCCAAATATTTTTGAGGACTCTACATTTTGTTTGAGAATCCCAGAGAACTGAATAAGAATCACGGAATGCACACACACAGAGGAGGCAGAAATATGACCTCCCGCACATTTCCCAGATTTAAAAAAGTGATCCCTTATTTCTTCTTGCTCTCTATTCTCATTTTGTACTTGTATTTAGATATGAGTTGAGACAAACGTTTGTCCAGATAGTTGACCCATCATTTTCCTTTCACCATATCATGTGTGTACAGAGGTTGCTTATGGATTTTGCCCCTGGAGGTAACTCCTCAGGGTATCTTTACTATGTTAAAAAGTTGCTTCATAGCCTAATATGAAGCGGTTTCAGGAGCTTATAACATGGGGGGAAACTTCTCAAATGAAGAAAGGGCATTAAAACAATTTGTTAGCAAAAATAACAAAGTGGTAGCTCATGAGTTTGATCCCACCTCCAGAATAATTATATTTGTCCTCATAGTTCCTAAATTTTAATGGAGGTGGAGTAAAATGTTTGTTCACAGTTTCATCCACAAAGAAAAAAAAAAACAGATGTGCAAGGTCTTAAAGGTAGTTAAAGGTAGTCCCCTGTGCAAGCACTGAGTCATTACTGACCCATGGGGGGATGTCGCATCACAACGTTTTCTTGGCAAACTTTTTATGGGGTGGTTTTGCCATTGCCTTCCCCAGTCATCTACACTTTACCCCCAGGAAACTGGGTACTCATTTTACCGACCTTGGAAGGATGGAAGGCTGAGTCAACCTTGAGCCGACTCCCTGAACCCGGCTTCCACCAGGATCGAACTCAGGTCACGAGCAGAGCTTTGGCTGCAGTACTGCTGCTTACCACTCTGCGCCATGGGGCTTTACCTGTGCAAGGTCTTAACAATACTGGGGTGTCTTTGTGCAAAGGAGACATAATTCTATGAAGCTATAGCCAGTCCCTCAGCCCCATGGCAACCTGAAGAGAAATCTGACATTAAAATACGATTTTTTTATATAGCGCAAGGTCTTAACAATACAAAAAATCATATTTTAATATCAGATTTCTCTTCAGGTTGCCATGGGGCTGAGGGACTGGCTATAGCTTAGTAGAATCGTGTCTCCTTTGCACAAAGACACCCCAGGTTGAATCACCAGCACTTTCCATCAAAAAAAGACCAGTGACTTGAGGACCAGTACCAGCTAGAATGTCAGATGGGATCAGATGGACCACTCGTTTGATTCACCAGCTTGGATCCCATGATAAATCTCTACTAACAGAAGGCATTGCCATCAGCATAATGATACATCCACTCCCAGGGGTCATTTCATAGGAAAAGAGCATAACTAATTAGCATAAGCCACACCCTTGCCATCATTGGAAGTGTGTCATTAGCATAACTGATTTGCATATGCCACACACCCTGACCTCACCTATCCTGGCTGTTTTGGACCCAATCCTGGCCATTCAGGGCTGAAATTGGGCTCAAAATGGCAAAAAGGGGCTGGAAATGGCCACAAAGGGGCCCAAAATGGTCAGGATTGGGCCGCTGCTGAGTGGAAGAGTGATCCCCCACCCGCCAGAGGCCCGATCCGGACCATTTCGGCCCCAATCCAGGCCGAAAGGGGCCCAAAATGGCCGAGAGTCAGATGGGTGGGGCCACCTGACATGTGACCTCTTTGGTGAACTGCTGCAACTGCGTTCCTGTGCGTTCCCCCTCAAAATGAACCCTGTCCACTCCACTATAGCCTGAAATACACCTTGAAATGCTGTTCTTGGGAAACAGAGAACTGCCTAGGAACAGCAAGAAAGTAGGAGGGGGAATTTGTACTTCCCTTTCCATTAACGGCACTTTACCATAAGACCCAGGCCAGCATAAGGCAAGTTCATGGATATGCAGTAAATCACCATTATACACACCATCTCCCACACGTGTGTACATACACACAAAAGTACCATATGTATGTATAAAGGCCACATGTGTGTGTTATGTGTCATCAAGCTGATTCCGACCTATGGCAACTCTGTGAATAAAAGACCTCCAAAACATCCTATTATTAACTGACTTGCTCACATCCTGCAAACTGGAGGATATGGCTTGTTTTATCAAGTCAAGCCACCTCATTTTAGGTCTTTCATTTTTTCCTACTGCCCTCCACTTTTCCTAGCATTATTGGCTTTTCCAGAGCATCTTTTCTTTTCATGATGTGACCAAAGCACAATAGCCTCAGTTTTGTCATTTTAGCTTCTAGGCAGAATTCAGGCTTGATTTGATCTGGTGCCCACTTATTTGTCTTTTTGGCTGTCCATGGTATCCACAAAATGCCAGCACCACATTTCAAATAAAAGCCATAAAGCAAGATAAAACCTACAAAATCAACAACACGGAAGAAGAACCAAAATCATTTATGAAACGTAAATGAAAGAAATGGAAAAAGGGAACTTTTTTTCATCTCTAGTTGTGGCTGTGCAATCCTATATGCTTCAGTCTAAGCCCTTTAATTTCAGTGGCCTTAGGACAGAGTAACTCTGAAATAGGATTGCTCTATTAACTCATGATAGCAATGATGCAATTAAATTATCTATCTACATTGCTGGCTAGTTGTTCTTGTGTAAGTCCATGCATGTGTGAAGTAATAACAGATCAATTACACAGATCTACAGATCAGTGTAATTGAATTCTGCTTATGCCATCCTGACAGCTGTTTGCATAGTTCCTTTTATGAGCTTTGGCTTCATATGCTACAGGTCATAGGCAGTTTATGCCATGGTATATAAACTACAGTTGCAATGTATGTATTGCAGTCAATCAGAGGAACTCTCCATCACTATTCAGGCAAGAGTCACACAATTGGTCAGAGAATGCTAGTTCTTCCTCCAATAAACTACAATTCCCATGAGGCAGTGCAAGAACCCATATGTGCAAATTTTTGCAGATCTGGACAGTTTGGTGGACTTCACCATTAATGAATGCTGAGCTAGAAGGGACAGAGCCCCATCTCCCAAGCTACCAAGTGTGAAATATTATTGTTTTGACTACCTAAGAATATAGAAAAGAGCAGGGGAAAAGTGATGGCAAATGGAGGAAACGGCAGAAAAGCAATATGATAACACACAGCTCCTTCCTTCCTTCCTTCCTTCCTTCCTTCCTTCCTTCCTTCCTTCCTTCCTTCCTTCCTTCCTTGCATGATTGAACAGAAGCAAATTGTTTGTCAAACATTCCAAAGGTAGTGCATGGGCTATGAACCAAATCAGTCGGTGATTCAGCATCCTTGATTAAAATGCAGAAGTTACATATATTATTGATCTTCATCCATGGCTAGTATAGTGGAAAACAGTAAGTATTGTGAACCCAGAAGTCCCCAGTGTAAACCTTTCATCTTTCTCACCAGATGGTCTTAGGTAAGCATCTCTCTCTTCCAACCTCATCCCCTGCCTGTAATATGCACATAAGTGTTTTCAAGTCACAACCAATTTAAGGTAATCCTAGTAAGGAGATTTCAAGGCAAGCAAGAAGCAGAGATGGTTTCCCATTGTCTCCCCCTGCAGAGGCTTCATTGGTGGTCTCCCATCCAAGTACTGACCCTGCTTAGCTTCTGAGATCTGATGAGATCAAGCTATATACCATGCTGCCTTCCCTCCTTCCTGAAATGCTGGGATAATATTACTGGCAGAACTTACACAGATCTTTAGCATCTATCTACTAGATGTCCAACCATTCCTCCAAGGTGCTCATGGAGGTATACGTGGTTCTTCCCTCCTCCATTTTCCCCTCCCAACAAACTTGAGATGTAGGTTAGGGTTAGAGACAATGGCCCAGGATTACTATGTGACCTTAATGGCTGAATAGGGGTGGTGAAACCCAGATTCTAACCATTTAACCACAGAGGCAATCCTATGTGCATGTGTGCTTTCAATTCACAACCAACTTATGGCAACCGTCAAGGGGTTTTCAAGGCAAGCAAGAAGCAGAGGTGGTTTGCCATCGCCTCCCTCTGCAGTATTTATTTGTGGTCTCCCATCCAAGTATCAAGCCTGCTTAACTTCTGAGATATGATTGATAAGATCAAGCTGTACCATATCAAACCATTACCCTTCTCCCATGCAGACCAGATATAGATATAGATATAGATATAGATATAGATATAGATATAGATATAAACATGAATTTTACAAATTAACTGTGAGCAAGAAACAGAGCGGAGCAAATACACTCCCTTTTTTTTAAAAAAAATAGCTTTTTATAACAATGCATTTATCAGTTTGAATCTCAAAGAAAGTCATGCTTGCTCTCTGGCCTATTTTAGCAATGCAAGAACAGCAAGTTCACAGAAGAAAACGAAGGCTTCAGAAACTGCCTGGAGCACTAAGTCTAACAAAAACAAAAATAAGAATAAAATAAAAATACAAACTAAATGTTTTCCATCCCCTCAAACTCACATTCCCTGACTGGTCCCTTTTAATCTTAATTTTGAACAGTTGCTGCTCCAATTAAATTCTACCACCTATCATTTTCAAACAGTTCTCAGTTGTCGCGGCAAACTCTTTTTAATGGACAGCTGTTTTTGACAGGTCTCTCTGATTTGCCAGCACTTTGTCATCTGCCAGCACAGGAGGCACCATTCGGGATTGTGCTGCTGGCACTGAGGGGATATGCAAATGTATACATGAATCAATTGTCACCAGTACAGACAGTGTGGAGAGAGGATGAAAATGTGCTGGAAGTTCAATCGGCTTAAAGTGGGAGGGAATTTTGGAGGGGGGGGGAGTAAGGGGGAGAAACCCTCTCTGCTTAGATTTCTTAAAGTGATTTTTTTTCAAGTGTTTCCAGGGTTTTTGTTTTATTTTGTTTTTGTTTTTTTAATTTTGTGGCACATTCGTTAGGTTTGACGTAGGCAGAGTCCAATCTGTTGCTTGCAAATCAAACTAACCTGGAAACTTCTTTTTAAAAAAGAAGAAGAAGTAAATGTTTCAGGAATTATAGAAACATTTCAGGTAAACAGCTTTAGAACTTCAATTGTGCAAATGTATCAGTGGTTGTTGAGAAGGCAAACTTTTTCAAACGACGCTGCCAACTGCCAGAAGAGAAAACTTCAGCTTCCCATGAGCACAACATAAAAAAGGAACTTTGTTTAATTTTCCTGAGGCATTCTGGGAAACGCACCCCTGCCAGATTTACCTTTTCTGACAAACTCGAAGGGAATATTTGTTTTGTAAACAGAAGTAAGACTGATATGTGCTTTGTGAAGAAGTGCCTCAGGTTTTACACAAGTTGCACGCCAAGCAAATTGCCTTCTACTTCTCCCCTCACAACCTTGTCCCCTCTCTCGGTTGCAATACTAAACAGACAATAAAAACAGAGTTTTTTTCAAGACTTCAGGTAGGGAAACCATACTTAGTTGGTAAGAGTATGCAAGACAGAATGACTTAACCATTATTCTTGACAAAGGAACAATAAAACTTGGTGGCCTGCCTTCTTCTCACCTGGAGGAACACCTCAACAAAATCCAAAATTTCTCATATCATCAGCTGCAGCAGTAGCAGCATAGTTTATTATGATCCACACATGTCATGAAAACATAGACTAGTGAGGCAGTAGAAAGGACCCTACTCTACCATTTCAGATTCCACTTATGAATGCTCCCCTGAGGAAAAAAAAAGTATCCGATGGTGTGATTTTTTTCTCCCTCATGTCATGATTTGGTAAATACAGGGAAATTTCTTCAAGTGGGGAAATTAAAACTAATACCGTCCACATCTACAGACTGAATTAATTCAGTGCACCCCTTCAGGATTCCATCAATATACAATCCCAGTCTATACATTCAGCAGAATGAGTTGGCAGAATCCTAAAATGATAGAAGAGTCTGAACCCTTCGGATTGCAGGTCTTTTTTCAAAGATCTGTCATGCCTCGGGTGGGGTGAGCCACCTTACGCTGCCACCAGTCTGGGATTTAGGGTCCCTTGGGAAGGCCCAGAGTATCCTCCCAAACCTTCTGACCTCCCTAGCTTGGCCATTAAACAGGCATGAGGACCCAGCAAAGTAACAACAAACAAAAGGATTTATTTACAAGGAGGTCAGTTAATATCAAACAAACAAACAAACAAACAAGGTGCATTAGCAACAATAGATGGGTGAAAGCAAAATAAACAAAAGGCCCTAGCATGACTGAGCTCACTGTCCCTCTGTCTGCCAGGCCTGTTTTCTCACCCTACCTGGATGAGGGCCTCTCTCCCTAGCAGAAAACTCCTCTGGCCGGCTCCCTGGGAGAAAGAAAACAGGCTTTTCCCCTCCCAGGCTTAGGCTTATATAGCACTAGCCCCCTGTGTTCTGGTTGGCCAAAAAGGGCACCAAAACATCCCAGGGCTCCTGGGAACTGTAGACTGGCCTACTCCCACTGCTAACAGGCTTCTGAGAAAGTGCTAGGCCTTCCTGACACAGCCAGATCATGACACCATCACTAATAATTCTCTGGAAATGGCTAAGTAACAAAGGATGCTGCATGATAAATTAGAACCTTCTTTCCTGGTGGAGAATTATTGAGAATGTGGCCTCCTCCCCATGCAGTCTAAAGAGGTACAGCCCATTCTACCACCTCAGAATTCTACCGCCTCATTTTGCTGCATATGTAGATCAAGTCTTAAATATTTTTCCACAGGGCACCATGAGCAGAGAGACCAGATGCACTGCAAAAATGTTAGCAAAACAGAATGAGATCACTCATAAACAAAAGAATCCAAGCTGCTCTTTTCAATTAAAAAAAAATAAAAAGCAGAAAATTTGGCCTAGCTGAACTGGAGCATGGAGCTGCTTTCTTGACCCCAGGTCTAGTAAGCTGTCAAGCTGAACTCACACACTGAGTCATCCCAGGAGAACATTTCATTGCTTGCACCAGTATCCTGTCTATGGCTGTAGCAGCTCCTAACCTTTCAAATGCACCCTTTGAAAGCAGATCAGAAAACCATGCCAAAGCCCCTGGAAATCAGAAGAAAAAAAGTTGTTTCTTTACATAAACTGGTCTTTCTGTATGGATCATCCTCCACTAAATTTTGAGCGCAGTACTTACTTCAGTCTTGATCAATTGCCAATCAATGCTGAGGCTGGCTGACCTCTTTCTCATCAGCATGCCACTCTTCCTTTTTTGGTGCTTCCTCTTGTCACTACCTTTTTCATCACAAGCTCCCCAAATAAGAAAATAAAATTAATCCATTGATCTCTGCATCAAAAACAAGACCAGCTATAGCTGCAAGAGGGCAGGATTGGAACACTGACATCCCAGCTTTGCATCAAGTTGATGCATTATGCTTCAGTATTTTTCTGTCCTAAAAATGTTCAAAAGCATTTTTTAAAATTTGCATGTTTAAATCCTAGAGGATGTGTTTAATGACAAAGGAAAAAATAGTCCCATTCAATTTTGTCGTAGCCATCATGAAAAAAAAGGAAAACGACCAACATTCATTAATATTTGTTAATATCTGGTTCTCTGCATTATTCTTGTACCAGGCTGTCTGGTTTAGAGCTCATTAAAGGCAAAGAATATGGGAATATAAGAAGCAAATTTTGCATGCTGAAGTCCCAAGTTTAGTATGGCATCTTTACTTAAGAAGACTCAGATATCAAGAGTGGGAAAAGATCTTTCTTGGCCTGAGACTCTGGAAAGCTGCTGCCAATCGGAGCTGGCAATGCTGATCCTGATGAATCCAACTCTGGATACAGCACCTGCACTTTTTCTCTTTCTCTCTCTCACACACAGAAAGGGAAACAGAGAAAGCTGTAAAATAATGTGACAGCAAGACAAAGAGGATCCTGCTGCTTTCTCACAGTGAAGCAACATACCAAACATCCATGAATAGATTGATGAATGATCAAACTGATCACTGAAACATCAGGTCTTCATATGCAACTGGCAAATAGTCTGTCAACCAATCTGGCATCCTGGGTATTCAAGCATCCCTAGTTTGAACACTTTTGGTTTCATGAAATAGGTGTTGTAGGAAAGAAAATGCCATTGCTCATTTTAGCAGTTCTCTGATTGCATACCACAAGAGGGGTTGAAGTGTGCTTTGAAATTCAAAGCAACTATTTTAGATGCATCTATCACTCTAGGTCCCACCATGACACATTGAGTGCCTCTCTCTCATCCCATATATTAGCTGTGATTGATCCTGATTCCAGGGGAGAAAGTCCACACTGGGATTCTCTGACCCAATTATGGGAATTTGTGAATAATCACCAAAAGTCTGGGAAACACTGCCCCATCCTTGACCAGGAAATGACTGGTCTAGGAGGAGGAAAGCAACAATATGAATTGAACCACTGCACTGTGGCCTGGCCACTATTCTAACAAATCACTGAGAAAATTCATATATATCCTTTAGTGGGTAGAATGAGGTGGGGTGGGAACATGTGCTCATGGATAAAACACTGCAAAAAAGCACAGTTTTGTTGTGATCATGATTGCATGAAGATTCTGATGTACATGTGAACTCCTGCTCTACAAGACTCTGGATGCAACCATCTATCTACACAATGCATTCAAGAATTAGTAGAATGTTAATTTTTTACACTAGAGGTGTTCACCAAAAAAGTATCCGGGTTTGTTTCAGTTTGGGGAGGGGGGTTTCCAGAATAATTCCATTTCATTACTAGTTTGTTCCAAGTCGGCCGGTGCCAGCTCAGAACTGATCCATTTCAATATACATTTTCATGAGTTTTAGTCTATTGTGCACGCTATATTTTCAAGAGTGAGTGGGTGGGGAAACAAGGCTTTGAGGGCAGCTACTTTCACATTTATCCAAAAACAGTATAAACCATTACTTCCCCTCCTATTCTAAACCATAGATTCATTGAGTTTTTCCTCAAGCACAGTAACACACACAATAACAGACCCATAAAAGGTGAATGTCGGTGGATGGAGCAGCGGAAGAGGGGCAGTCCCAAGTAGGTGAGCACTCCAACCAGTGCAGTGCAGCAACATTAAAAACAAGCCTGCTTCACATTCAGATTTTCTTTCTTTCTCTATAGTGCCAATAACATCTTTTGCATTCTGCTGTTGCCTATTGGTTTCAGCTTTCCTTGTTCTTTGTAGTTTCATTCCCACAATGAGGGGCCAATCCAAATCCTTCCTTTTGATGCTCAGCATTCTGCTGCAAAATGAGGTGTTCTAGCTGCCAATCATCTTGACCGCCCAAGTGCATGCAAGACAGGCAGAAAAATTGGCTGAATCCCACCAACCTCCGCCCAAACAGACCTCTGTTTCCCCAATAAGTTTTGCTTTTGCTGTGGGGGCAAGCAGGCTTGGTTTTGAAAGGGCTATGCACATGTTCGCCATTTGACTCAGAAAGAGAGAGCTCTGAAAGTCTATGGAAGCAATCCTAATTAGGTCTACTCAGATGTAAGTCCTGTCTTATTCAGTAGTGTTTGCTCCCAAGGATGTGGCTTTCGGATTAGAACTTATGATTGAAGTCTGCCTTCCAAATGTTTCCAAAGCTGTTAGGAGGGCAGGGGGTCTCCCCTTGTGAGGACCCAATTGGTTGAGAGGGAAAGGATGCCATTTCCCTGGTAGCTACCACATGGGGGTGGGGAGAGGCATTCATGCCACTCGCATTGGTCTCATTCCCCCTTCCCACCAACAGAGTTGAACATACAATCTCTTCCTGGAATTTGATCGGCACTGTTCAGAAAAACAAACTGCTGCATGAGAGGCAAGCTTAGTGCCTGCCTGCTGCTGGAAGGCATGAACAAAAATGAAACACAAAAACTTTTTGTCAGGAGGGACCCATTACAATTTAATTCCCCAGATTTAGTTCAGCATTCTGGAAGCTGCTTTTAACAAGCAGAACCTGTGAGTTCTGTGTACATTTTTGCCTCATTTTCCCCCTTATACACACCCCTAATGTACAGGTCCACCATTAATTTAAAAGACAGAAACCCCAAGAAACCCCAAGAAAGGAAAGCCAAACCATGTGTGCCCAATATTCTGTTCAAACTTGGAATGTTTTTTTTTTTAAATGAACAGTGGAGTTTTCCTAATGCTTCAGTTTCACTTTTGAATGAAGTTTACATAATTCAAATCTCCAGAATCTGAGTAGGCATTCCAATGAAGAGAAATTAGAAATATCCCTACTCTACAACTTGCTATTGTTTGAGGAAGTGGGGTGCTTGAAACACAACACAGTTTGCTATTAAGATGCTATTTTCTGTGTGTTAGTTGCAACCCCTACTGTTCATAGCACTTCACTGGGGCAGCAAAATCATCAAATGGCTCTCTTTTTTTCAGTGTCAATATTTCCCTCTCTCTCTTTTTACAAAAATCAAATCACACATTCTTTGCACTTAATTTCCTTTGAAAATACAAAGCATTGGAAAAGTTTAGCGGCAGGAGGGCTGGAGGAAAAGAGAGAGTGTATAAACATCTCTCTTATGAGCAATAATGATAATAAGAAGAAGAATGAAGGGGTTTTTTTTAGCTTAAGGTAAAATTGAGTCTTATTTTATGCCAAGATGCCAAGGACCTCTTCATTGATCTTTTCAAAGAAGTAACAACAATAAGCAAACAAAAGAATTTTTAAAAAGACTTGGGATAAGGAAAAAGGAATATTAGAGAAGATATGCTCACAGCAGTAATTTAGATCCAATGGTTACTGGTCAGGATTACAAATGGACTCTGCTGATAGACACATAGCTCTTGTCAAGACATGAGGGCATGCCATGAACAGCAGATAAGCCTACAATCTCCAAGTTGGACAAAGGAACTTACCCTGCTTGCCAAGCCTGTTTTCTGTTGCCTCACACCCCATATGCTTGTATTGATAACTGGTTTGCAATTAAAAATGAAGAACATTTCCCTGAAAAGTTGGGGCATCTGAAGGTTATGAAAAGCTGTCTCTGTTGCAATGTAAAGGAAATTCAAGCTTGACCACTTCAACTTTGGGAGTGGGAGCAAAGTGTATTTGAATAAATCCACAACCACTAGTTTGGCACACATCCTGGGGATTAAAATCAATCCACCTTGACCCTAAACGTGTGAGTAAAGCCCATGAATGTTCGACCTTTCCTTCTGCCAAGTGCAACTGAAAAATCATGTTTGGCCAATGCTTTGCTTGTAGGGCAGTCATATCCTTGCAGAATCTATTTGCAAGAGTAAATCTTGAAAAGAAATACATAGGGGTGTGGAGCAACACTTTGTGGAATCCCAAATTGGTTAGTCATTGTGCCCATCACCATTCATACCTTGTGCTCCTGAACCAGTATGTTTGGAAGAGGTCCTGTTGGATGGCTGCGAAGGGAGGGGATAATGGGCTGTTGGGTTGGAGAACTTGACATTTTACAAGAGAAATGCTACCACCCTCAGATGCTCCTTCCCACAGTCCCACAGTGGAGAGAGAGCGGAAAGCTATACTGTGATCTCATCAGAGGCTCAAACCTAGAAGGGATCCATTATTCAGTGGTTGACCATGTGTCTGCATGGAAAATGCCCTGAATTCTATTCATGGCCAATTAAAATGACATAGAAGGTGTTGGGAAAGATCATTCTCTGCAGATGGTAGACAAAGGAGACAGTACTAAGCTAGCTTGGCCAGTACTCTGGCTCAGGGCTGGTCCAGATAATACAATTGACCCATGTACCAAGTGCTGATGTGATGTCTAGTATGTGTATCCATCTTCCACACACGTTGGATAATGCACTTTCAATGCACTTTATCAATCATTTGAGGTGGATTTTTTGTTCTGCACACAAAAAAATCCGTTCCAAATGATCTATAAAGAGGATTGGAAGTGCATTATCCAACGTGTGCAGAATCACTTGCTATTATATGGAGTAAAGGAGTTCTTTTGAAAATCCCAAGAATGCTGGAGGTTCCATTGTCTTTATTTGGAGGAAGTTGTAGAAGTTGGACTAGAAGTCCCATAGAACACAAAAGACTAGATAGTCTCCATTTTCTCAGACAGCGTGAAATCAGAACTCTTGTCTCCGGGTACATAATGCAAACTCCTCTAAACAACCAAATCCATCATGTGAGAAGGAAATGATGGCCGTATCATCCAGATTGTCCCTCAATAGAAGACAGAATCGTAAAGCTCATGACCAAAAAATCTACAAGTTCTTCCACTCTGAGAAAGGGACCATGGCTCATTGGTAGAGCACATTCTCTCCCATTTCCTTCTGGCTCACATCATCAATAGAAAACAACTTTCACCATGAACTGGCCCAGGGGATTCTAGTCTTTCTTATTTTTGTGAGAATGCACTTTGTGTATGCATTGCCTATGCTGTTTTTTGGAAATATCTGGCAACATGAGGTGGCCATCCGCAAAGCTAGCTCTGTTTTAATTATTTAACTAGAGAAGTGGATCAATCACAAATCATATCAATCAGTCATCAATAAATGCTGTGATTAAATAAAATCCTACCCTTCAGTGTTCATCTAGGTAGATTTAAATGATACAAATGGCTGCCCATTGGTTTGACTCAGCAGTGTCTTTGCACACGAGCATCTTTGCAAAATCTGATGTGAACCTGTTCAGCAGACATTTGAACAGACTGGGTGATCCGATAGCATTATATTAACCTACCATTGTGACAATAAAGGCAGCAGATTCTTTGAATTCCCAGTTTTTATTTAAAAACAAAAGTCTCTAACCCATTCCATTGCAGAGATATGACTTTCTCCTTCTATCTCTGCAAGGTAAGGAGCAAGAGACTTTCTTTTTTAAAATGGCAGCTGGGAATTCAGAGAATCTGCTGCGTATATTGTTAAAACAGTAGATAAATATGAATATGAAAATGATGATTTTTTTTAAGTTGCAAAAGCCCTGGGGGCCCAAGAAGGATGGGGTGGCCCCTTTTGGTGCCCCTCCAAAAGCAGTGTGGTTTGAAAAGCACATCGCTGCTGTTGCAGGAGCTATCTCAACAGAAATTGGTTTGCCCTGCTGATGCTTATCTCTGCCTCCTAACTTTGGAACAGCCGAGGCAGAGGGAGACTTAGGCATAGGTGGCAAAACTGCTCTCCTGTAGACTTTCCCTGTGTTCATTTTAAAAATTCAGCCTTCATATCGATATAATGTTATAAACACACGTGTACTGAGTAGCCTATATGGACCTTGATGGACCAATGGTCTGATCCAGTATAAGGAATCTTCACATCTTCATGTGTTCATCCCTTGATCCATCTTGACAGTATTCTCTACCCTGACTTGTACAGGCTCTCCCGCAACTTGGGCAGACACAATTCTTCTGTTGATCCTTCTAACTGGTGGTGCCAGCTTTGCCTGAGACGCCTTCCAGGGCTATCTGATACTTAGCCACTTTCAGAGCTTGAATCAGAGACGACAGGTATGCTACATTGATGCATTCCACAGCACTGTGCCTCTTTGCTAGCCGCGCGGCTGCTTTCAGCACCAAGGCCAGTGAAGAATTCCATAAGATGTTCTCTTTCCATGTGTCACCTGATTCAAGTCATGCCCTGTAGGGTGTGCCATGTAGGTTCTAGTCCTTCCATCTGCTCTGCTGCTGCAGGGATACTTGCTGGCCCAAAGGTGAGCTTTGCATTGTTTCCAGATTCCTCCTACAGGAAGTTAAAAATCTCTTTCATTACAGTTTTGTCACATGGATAAATTTCCCCCAATGAGCTGTTGGGGAGATGTCAGGAATCAGTAAAGAGCAATTATATGTTCTCTTGTTGCTGTCCTCACATTTGTGCCCCCCCCCCAATTGCAAAAAGGCTTTTTCTCAGAGCATTCTTTCCTCTGGAGACTTCAGCCCCTGGACAGGTCCTGGGATTTCTTCTATGGAGCCACCTGTGTGGGTGACAGACTTGGAGTGACTATGCTGACTTGCCTGTGGGTCAGCCCATCAAGGGAGCATGCATTTGTAGGAAAGGGATTCATTCGCTCCCTAGCAGCAGTGATCGCAATACGGTAGGTTCAAAACTTCTACCGAGAAGACAGTATGGTGTAGTGGTTATAGTGTTGGACTAGAAGCTGGGACACCTGATTTTGAATTCTTGCTCTGCTGTGGAAGTTGCTGGGTGACCTCCTTCAAAGGCTGATGTGAGGATAAAATGGTGGAGGGAAGAATGTTGTAAGGCACTTTGGGCCCTTACCCAAAGGTGTGTCAGCACACACTTGGTGAGTGGGTCCTTTCTGTTGCTTGTTGCTCTGGTGTATCAAACCACCAGCTAGTGAAGTGCAGTGTGGTGTAGCAAAGTTCCAGTCTGTCAGTCTGCTGGAAGAAATAAAGGTAATACATTCTCTCTCTTGCATACTTACATCTCCATTTACCGTCTGGCTTGCCCAGCAGATATAATAGCCTTAGTGGGATCTGTCCATGAGTTAAAATGAATATATAAATACTGGACATTCTACATTGTTCAGCATGCTGTGCCTTGGATGTGCCTTCTCTTATGTGGTTGTGTGTCTGTGGTTCCCTCAAGTCATAGCTGACTTGTGGCAACCCCTGGCAGGGTTTTTATGGGAAGAGACTATCAGAGGTGGTTTGCCATTGCTTGCCTCTGCAACCCTGGTCTTCATTGTAGTTCTCCCATCCAATTACTGACCAAGGACGACCCTGCTTAGCTTCTGAGATCTGATGAGATCAGGGTCACCTGGGCTATCCAGGGCAGGGCCTACGTGGTTGAGGGCAGCATAATGTCAAAGAGGCATGCCAGCACTGGTGTGTGGTCATTGGCTCCTTCCTTACAGGGGGGAACCTTAGGAGTAGGGTCTTTGGGGGCTCATGTTGAAGAAACATAGAACATGGATTTGCTAATATAACGCTACTCATGCTTCAGAATGCAATTGCATCCAGGGCTAAAAATTGACTTCCCCGTAACCTTGGTTCCAATCATTGTTTCTCAACCTATCTTACCTCGCAGGGTTGTTGTGAAATGAAAGAGAAGAAAAAAATCATGTATGCTACTCGAATCTCCTAAGACTAAAAAAGCAGGTGGATAATGACTAAAACAAGAAATAAAGTACAATATTCCATTCACTTCATCAAGACTACGTAAAAACGAATGGAAGTATACCCAGTCACCTTCAAGAGTTTGCAAGAAATACTTGGTATGTTTCTAGCAAAGGAACCCTTCTTTAGCCTCCAGCCTAAACAAAGATTTTCTTCAATTGCCACTTACATGCAGTATCCAAAACATCACAGAAAGGAAAAACGCAAACTGTTTAGACAGAATCTATAAGGCAGAATAGACCGGCATTAGTACGTTCGCAACAGGGGGGCTGAATGCATGAAAAGGGCGGGCAAAGAAAATCTATTAAAAATGAAAATAACAAAGTCTTTTAATGTCTAAGGGGAAAATAGAGGCTTATTTTGTGCAAAAAAAACCCCACCACGGTGAGACGTGTTCATTGATCTTTTTTTCAGAGACAAGAAGAAATTGCCCGGTGACTGAATACAAGAAAATGAAGTTCCATTAATACGATCTGTCGAAAGACAACTTGCGTAAATTGATCAATGCAGTACAAACCGTTCCTAACCCTTTCCCCTCATTTGAAGAGGATATTGTGCGTTTGGGTGTGTGCGCGAAAGAGAGAGACAGAGAAATGTTTTTCCCCTAAGAGGGTAAACAATATGCATCAACAATGTCAGGTGCTTTTTTAGATAGCTTTTCCAGCAATGCTAGAAGTAAAGAATTTCTGGAATTCAACATAGCGATAGATTTTTCCCCCCCACATAGGTCTGTAGAACCAAAGCTCGAAGTGACTCCTTTTGAAAAAGAGTGTGATCGACTTTTTCTGTTTCTTCTCCTCTGGATTTCTTTTGAAGGTGTGAGGAGGGTCAGTTACACACTGTGGTCATTGTCTATAAAACAGTCAATGCTGTGACTGCATTAGCATCACATGGAATTGCAATAGCAGATTGCCACATCGGAGCACATTGGACCACTAAAACATTTACCTTCCAGATTTCCCCAGCCACACAGGAGGTGGTTCTGTTCTGCTGTCCCACTGCTCCCCAATATCTGCAGAAATACACCTTGTCATGTTTGTTTGTTTGTTTGTTTGTTTTTACATGGACTGATTTGCGCTCGTACTTCATGGGCCACATCCCATGTAAATGCTAAGCAGATGCTCTAGCATGGCGCTAAAATCCTGACACACATCAGGTGATTGCATCAGTCAGAGGGCTTGGCAGAACAGTCACTCGCTGACCATTTATATACCACTGAAATTGCACAGCAGGAAAATGTTATAAAAAATTGGCTTCTGGGAAAACCGGGAGTGTAATAAGGAAAGAAAGAATGAGAGAATTGTGGATTGGTACTGATATCATCTGAACCCACCATTCTTCTGTTTTCTTACTACATTGATGCTCCAATTTGGTGTAGTGGTTAAGAGCGGCAGGACTCTAATCTGGAGAGCCAGGTTTGATTCCCCACTCCTCCACTTGAAGCCAGCTGGGTGACCTTAGGCCAATCACAGCTCTCTCAACCCCACCCACCTCACAGGGTGTTTGTCGTGAGGATAATAACAACACACTTTGTAAACTGCTCTGAGTGTGGCATTAAGTAGTCCTGAACATCAATATATAAATCGAATGTTGTTGTTGCTGTTATTTTCTACCCAATAAGGACCCGAAGTGGTTCAACATTGTCCCCTCCTTCATTTTATCATCACAATACAACCCTGTAAGGTAGGTTACGCTGAGTGTGTGTGGCTGGCCCAAAGTCACCCAGCAAGTTTCAGTGGTGGAGCAGGGATTTGAACTCCTTGTCTTCCAGATTCTAGTCCAACACTCTAATCACTACACCACACTGTCTCTCTACCTTACAAGGTGAGTAGCCATGTTAGTCTGTCTGTAGCAGAGGAAAAGAGCAGGAGTCCAGTAGCACCTATAAAACTAACAAAATTTGTGGTAGGGTATGGGCTTTTGTGAGCCACACCTGAAGGTATCTGAAGAAGCTCATACCCTACCACAAATTTTGTTAATCTTATAGGTGCTACTGGACTCTTGCTCTTCTCTATGTTACAAGCACTGATGTACCATTTATGGCAGCATTGCTGCAACAGATGGCATGAAACCACTCAAAATGTCACAGCAGCTAAGTTCCCTGCTACTGGACCCTTGTCCCAACCCCCTGTCTAAGTCTTCGTCAGACAGAGGAACCTGGAAAAAACAACAACCCTCGGCTTCCCAAAGCAGACATTCTTCATTACAGGAGCTAGAGTCAATGACAGGAGCTCTCCAAGGATGAGAGGAGGAATTAAGTTAAATTTAGTTACTATTTATTTTATATTTTTAAAGCCCATCCTTTCTCTGTGGAGCACAAAGCATCACTCTCCCCTCCTCCATTTGATCTCACAACAACCCTGCAAGGTAGGCGAGGCAGAGAAAGAGCAATTGGCTGATGGTTGTCCAGAGTAGAGTGTGCATTTTGAATCTAAGGGCCAAACTACACAATATGATTCCGAACGAGTTGGGTCCAAATTCCCCAGCTGCAGCAGTCCATGCTTTTGCAGCTTCGAAACAGAGCAAATAAGCCCCCTCCAGTTGTTTCGGCTTAGGAAAAGCCCCTCCTGCCTCCAAGCTGGGGTCCCAAGGTAAATTTGGTTCCCACAGATTTTCAATACACCATTCCCTGCAGCTGCTGTGTGGATGAGGGGAAAGCAATCTGTGTCCGGCGAACCCAGACCCAGTTTGCTAGGAATCGCCATGCCAAGCTTGCTCTCTAGCCAAAAGCAGAACAATCAATGGGCGTTCAAGCAATTCACGTTACATTCGCATGCTGAAAGTCTATTCTGTTTATTTCAATGAGTCTACCTTAGAGTAATCAAAAAGTGCATTTCCATTCAAGGAGTCAAATGCAATAGAATGGACCACTCCACTTCAGACTGCCAGTCGCAAGAATGCCATTTTGGCTGCTTCTCCCTGTAAGAATTCCCTGCGATTAGAAAAGTAACAGACCTGGTCAAAAAATTCTAGCCCTGGCTCTCTGCTTGTGCTGGCTTTCTGGGTGCAGGCAGCATAAGGAAGCATTTAAAGACATGGCTGTGGAGCCTGAAGCAGTGTAGCCCCGCTAACCACTACAGCATCCCACCATCCTGCTGCCCTCATAAAGGGACAGACCTGAACTATACCCCCCCTGCTCTTCTTAGTCAATGTCACCCATTTACTGTTCCTTGACATTTGTGGGCAATATCCCCCCACCCCCGGAGCTTAATTTAATACCCAAATCCAATTATTATGTAAATATAAGCCTGGTTATAATTGTCACAAAACAAGTTAGCATAACAATTGTGAGCGGGGGACTTCCTGAAGTAAAAGCCCAGCTCTGATTTATGACTGTCTTTCAAGTATGATTGATAAAAGCCACTTCTGAAAGGGAAAGACGGTTTCGGCAGTGTCTTCTGCAAGCTTGTTCTTTTCGAACATTTCCCCAAAGTGATTTTTGCAAACGGAAAGTTTCTTTGGAAGACAAAACTTCTCCATAAAATTCATTGTCCTGGGTTTTTTTGTATGTGTTTGTTTTGTTTTAAAGGCAACCGCCCCCCTCCCTTCAAAGTCATTATTTAAAGTGCCTTTGCTGGCTTCCCCCTTCCCTCAAATGTTTCTAGCAGATGTTTATGGAGAAAATGATCTGGATTCCTCTCGCTAGACACAGAAGTGACATTTCTTGAGGGTTTTAGCTGGAGAATTTGTCTTCCACATCATGTCTTTAAACATCTGTAAAAGGCAAGGGAATCTTTATTATCCTGCTAACTTGAAGCAAAAAAAAAAAGGAAAAGAAAAGGAAAAGCAACGCCTGGCCAACGAATCCTTAAAAAACTGTATTTAATGGGACTGACAGATGAGAAAGATCTATCTTGAACATCTATCTTCAGTAGAAACTCGCCCTGTGACCTCGCAACTCTCTGGAAGAAGGCCTGGTGCTTCTGAAAAAAAGAACGTTCTATTTCCCTCAGATGTGATTTTTTTAAATGATTTTTTGTTGTTTTGTCTTTTCTCATTTTGTTAAGTTATGTGCTTTAGGGTAAACTATTGGCTAGGGATCTGAAAATTTAAATAAAACAGAGAGGAAAAAAATTCCAAGATAGGTCTGTTTTATGCCCATCTCCTGGCTGGTTGATCTCTTTTCCAAGAAAATTCTGACTTTTTGTCTTTATAGAAGCTTTTTTTTTTAATGATTTTTTTTTAACAACAACAGCATTGACTGAGCTTATGTTCCATTCTTCTAGACCGATTACTGCCCCACTCAAAGCGGTGAACAAAGTCAATGTTATTATATCCCCACAAATGCTGTGCTAAAGGGAGAACATTAACATTGAACATTGGGGATTTGTACTGTTTTTACTGTTTTAACTGTGTATACTTTTATTGTCCTATATGAATTTGACAACCGGAAATGGTTTGATGGTTTTATCTAGTTTTAAATTTTAATGCTTTGACTATGTCACATCAATTTTATTCAAGCTTGTGTTTCTGTTTTTGTTTGTTGTTTGTGACTTGTAATGGCCTATGGCTGAAGACAATAAACCTTTCACTTCCTTCCTTCCTATATCCCCACAACATACTTTGGGAGCTGGATTTTAGAGGAGTGGTTTACCTGCAGACTTCATGGTAGTAGTGGAGTTTGAACCAGTGAAGTGCTGACTCACAGCACAACCACTTAACCACTACGCTATACTATACACACACATACTGTGGGGACCCAAAGTACCTTATGGAACAAAGCTGGTTCCATGTTTTGGAGGGCACTAGTACTCAGGGACCCCCTATGCCCACTATTAGGCTCCCCTTCTTGCACTCCCACCCCTGTGCTCCCACCTGCCTGGGCGTCTCTCCTTTGACCACTTGTAAGCTCTCCTACCTCCTGCAGTTGCAATTGCCCACACGGCCTTCCTGCACTTTCCCCAGGGCTGCTAGGCAGTGGGTGCAGCTAGGAGTGCCACTGCCATGGCCACCAGGAATGCTAATGCCTCGCACACCACCCATGTGCCCTTTTCCAACAGCAGATGCATCTGGGAGCTGCAGTGACTACACACTCGCAGGCAGTGGAGGGGTGTGAGTGGGTGCAGTTTTCTGCTTTTGCAAGGAATAAGGTTTACTTCTTGCCATCTTCTGGGCATAGAGCAGGGGTCACTGGAAGGGGGGGGTTAGTTGTGAATTTTCTGCATTATGCAGGGGGTTGAACTAGATGACCCTGAAGATCCCTTCCAACCCTATGATTCTATGATTCTATTCTTTTGTGTTTAAATTAGGACCAAGCTGAAATTATTGTGATTTGGGAACTAATCAACAGAACAGAAAAAAAATCTCTCTTTTCAATAACTTTCAGAACCTCTTGGGAAATATACAACCAATCAGATTGGCTTTGTCACCCCTATTGGATGAGATTACCTGAAGGTTCCCATCACTGCCTTAGCAAATACCAGATTTTCGGGTCAGTACCTGAGAAGGGTGGAGTTTGGGGAAGATATGATGCCATTTCCAGGTGGTGCTCTAGACTGCCTACCTAGTCTCTAATAGAGATGGGCACAAACTGAAATATGAACCAAAATTAAGCACGAACCAGGCCGGTTCGAGGTTCGTGAACCATGGTTCGTGAACCGTGAACCGCCACGAACTTTTAGGCTGGTTCCTTTGGTTTGTTTTTTGGTTCATCACTGCAGGCAGCCTGGTGCCAATCAATCAGTTTCCTAGGCAACAGGGGATGGACTTCCTGCAGACTTTCTGCTGACCCGGAAGTGAACTTCTACTGGCCTGGAAGTGACCTTCTACTGACCCAGAAGTGATTATTTCCTGACCCAGATGTGACGTTTTCATGAACCAAATGAACTGGTTCACAAACCAGGGGCAGGTTCGTGAAAGTTCATGGTTCGTGGTTCGCAAAATTTGATGAACCGTGAATCACATAGTTCGGGTTTTTTCCAGTCCGTGCCCATCTCTAGTCTCTAAGATTTTTATCACAGAGACTAGGGGGAATTCCTAGAAAATCACTCTATGGATTCCATTTTCGTCCTGCTCTTCAATTCCTCAAGGACAGGAAATTGGCATTGGGACAGGTAAATCCCCACCTCAGACAGGTAAATAGAAAGTATAGATCTCCCACATTATCATTCCAGAAACAAGAAATAGCCATGGGGATGGGGAAATGGTGTGATAAAAAAGAGAAGCTGTGAAGGAAAACAATTCTAGAAAGCATGATGGGAAATGCTTAAAACAGGACCATCCTGGACAAGTTGGCTGCTCCCATGTTTGACCGTGTTTTCCCCTGTTCATGTATAACATAAGAGGGTAAAGCATCAAAAGAGGGGAATTGATGAAAGAAGCTCAACCATCTCCCGCCCCTGTTTTACCTCTCCTCATCCCAAGCACATTTATCCCAGCTCAGCTCGCATACAGGTTAGGGCAGAAGGGTTGTGGTCCATAATCCACAGGAAAGATATGGGATTTTGTGACTCTTCCCCCCAGACTATCAGTGCTGGTTCTCTTACCTTTAAGGCCCTAAACTGATTGGGCCTGAATGATGGCCTCCTATAGAGCTGCCATATTCCAGCTAGGGGGGTCCCTGCCCCAGGCTGTTTCCCTTTTTCCCACAGCTGCAGTAATCTTTAAAAAAGCATTGTGGGTCAATGGCATGATGTCACTTCTGAGTAAGGTTGCCAGCCTCCAGGTGCGGCCTGGAGCTCTCCCAGAGTTACAATTGATCACCAGACATTGGAGATCAGTCCTCCTGGAGAAAATGGCTGCTTTGGAGGGCAAACTCTATGGTATATCATAGATTCTAAGTGAAATCTCTCCTCTAATTCCCCCTTCCACAGGCATTACCCCTAAATCTCCAGGGATTTCCCAGGCAAAAGCTGGTAACACTACTTCTGGGGGAACCAGAAAATGATGTCAGTTCACTATAGGAAGTGCCAAAAACTCTATGGAAATGTGATGTCACCTGATGTCAGGTGGCATTCTAGGCTGCTTCTCCTAGTCTCTATGGTAAACAGGATATCCCTAGAGTGTCACTATGATGAAACCATTTTCCCCCTGCTCCTTAATTCTTCAAGGACAGTAAATTGGAATGGGGGCTGGTAATTCCTCACCTGCACAGGTAAATAGGAGTTCTAGACAGCAATAACATTTTCTAAATAAAGAGAACCAGAACAAGGAATGACTTAATTTTAACATGAAGATCAATAAAAACATCTTGTACAGCAGTCTCTAAGTCTTGTTTTAGAACAAACTAAGGTCATGAGGACAAGGACACGAACTAACCGTTCCTTGACTCTGTAACATATAAGGGAATATTTCTAAATTCTAAATTCTATCACTATATTCTCTCATTTTAGATACAAATGCAATATATGCCAGAACAGCAAATGTGTTTGTTACCATCATGTCTACTGCAGAACACAAGGGCATTTGCACCCATCCAAAATGGCTAGTTTTTATTTATTGGATTTGTTTATACCCTGCCTTTCTCCACAGTTTGGACCCAGAGTGGCTAACATCGATCTTCTCTCCTCCATTTTATCTCAACAACTATCCTACAACAAAACAATCAAAAGGACTGGTCTCAGCAATCTGAATACACAAAGGGACCACAGGTCCCCGGAGACCACAATAACAATATATAATTTTATTATTCAAGGTGCTAGTGCAAAGTGCAGATTTTCAATAAATTATATTCTACTCCATGCATAAATATTCAGACCCAATGCTCAACAGTTCAATATTACAGTTCCAGTTCCTATATAATGATAGGCAACAAGAGTCTGCTCCGATGAGTACTGAATTCATATGATGCAATGTCCAATATGAAATCTGTTGTTTCTTCTCCTGTAGGCAAAAAGCTGTGAATGGAGGATGCCAATGAAATCCCCACGGGAGCCAAGATGGAAAATAGGTCTCCTGGGAGGTTGGCAGCGGGAGCGCCAGCAGTTGTAACAGCCCGTTTCACGTTGTTACGCTTTATCAAGCCATCATTTAATGCCTACAATACAAAAATTCATGTAACACCAAAGCAGAAATCAATGTAACATCGATCTTCTCTCCTCCATTTTATCCTAACAACTACCTCTGTGAGGTAGGTTAGGCTGAGAGTGACTGAGTAATCCAAGGTCACCCAGCAAGATTCCATGGCAGAGTGGGGATTCGAACCTGGGTCTCCCAGATCCTAGACTATGGGCCAAGCTACACATGACGAATGACACTTGAATGGCAAGTGGATTGAGTGGAGGGCAAGTGAACAGGGAGAAATACACTTGCCGTTCAAGTGTCATTCATCATGTGTAGCTTGGCCCTGACACTCTAGCCACTGCACCACATTGGCTCTCCCTAGTATTCTACACAGCCCTATTTAAATCAAAGGTAAATGCATTATTTCACTCATATTTAGCCCAGTATATAGGTCTGAACTCCAAGGTGAAAATGAGCGGGGATGGCGGCGGGTGGAACCTTGGAAATTTTGGAACAGTTTTGCATATTTGAATGTTCCAAAGTTATGCTTGGCTCAAGTGCTCTTGATTTAAGGACTCATTCTTCCGCGAAGAAACATCAATTAATTACTCATGTTTAATTCTACCCTTTCTATGCCAGCTGGGAAGCTTGTTGTGTAACAATCATAAATATTTGCAATACCCAAGTTTCCTCAGGAAAAAAAAATCAGCGTACTTAATTAATTCTTCATCGAAGGGCACCCATGGCAGCCAGTTTTCCACCTGAATGATTTGTACCGTCACTAACAACTCATTAAGAATTAATCAGTTTCTATACAGAAGCAAGCATCCAGTGAGTCGCTCTGGCGTACCTCCTAGGGCTGGGACATTCCAAATTGGATGGCTGTTGAGGGATTCCTTTTATCAGTGATGGGTCAGAGGAAGAAAGCAATGGTATCTTTGCTTGGCTTAAGTCCCAAGAATGACATGCATGAAGTACGGGGAGGGGGCAGCTTTATTGCTTTGGCATTTTGCTCTACATCAAGTTTCAATCCTCCTTGATTTTGGTTCAACTAGGAGGATTTCTAAAATTGATTCCCAACTTGTAACATTTATGCCGATTGCCTCAGCTTCAAGCTTGTTTTGTTCTTTTGCATTTTCCACCCTTTTCTCTTACCAATGCACCCCAACACAATGTGGAGGGGGAAGCGATCTTGATGAGATTAAACACTGCAAAAGTGATTGTGATGCAGTCGTAAGGACTATTTGTACCATCTCAGTTCTACTTTGGATATAGGTGCCACCAGGGCTTTTTTTCAGGGGGAACACGGTGGAACCGAATTCTGGCACCTCTTGAAAATACTCGGCAATAGTGCTTGAAAATAATATTATTTCAAAGAAACCCGTGTGTTTCTTCCTCATTTCCCTCTTGAGGGTTCCGCCACCTCTTTTCCCAGAAAAAAAACCCTGGGTGCCACACATTCCAAATTCCAAAATCCAAGAAGTATCTGAGCCTGACTTTGACAGCTATAGTCAGTACATGCATACATTCATTTCTTTTGTCCTACAGCTGTAACCTCTAGTAAAACAGGTGTGGTAGGTTTCTGAAGCCCTACATAAACCTGAAAGGCCTGTTTGCTCAGAAGCAGCAATAAGATATATATACCTCAGGAAACCAGGTTCTATCTCATTACTTTCAGCAGTTGTGGGGGGGGGGGTATCCCCAGCTTTAGGAAAGAGGTACGCTTTACTAGTAGTTACTCTACTCAGAAGTAAATAAAGAGCAGTCCAGATGGTCAAGTAAATAGTTTCAGAAACATTAGCCTAAACCTTGAGCAAGTGTCAGGTTTTGGTCATTGGCTGATTGATAAATCACTCTTTTGTTTCCCCGATACCAAAGACAACCTTTTCAAGTTTGTGAGCTTTATATATGTATATATGTGAAAAGGAAGTCAAAAGCCAGATCAGAACAAAGCATGTGAAATATGTTAAGGACACACATTTTTATATTTATTAGAAACAGCCTAAACAATTAAACCCAACCGTTTATTGGTGGCTTTCAGGCTCATGCTTAGAGTGAAAGGTCATGGCCCAACATACCACGAGTCCACATGGTACAGATGATTGACAGGAAAAGGAAATAAGTTGATATCTTTCACGTGGGAATCACAGCTTGCAGTGCCTCTGAGCAAGTGGGTTAGAGGGGAACTTTGTGGGAAAAGTTAATTGTGTTATTATTTGAAATCTTCATTCCCAAAGTTTGGCTCAATGGTTGATTTATTTACTTAGACGATAAAACAGCTGTGTGTTGTAATAAAATACAGGTCAATGGCTGTTGCTGAATGGACAGAAGTGGGAACCTTCGCTGGGATGTACAGGGAATCATGAAAGCTTCCAGTCATACGGTATTCTGGGCATTGTACTGGAAATTGTGAGTTATTCTTCCTGGTCCTACATTAAAAAAGGGCAAAACTTCATATAAATTAGGTACCACCCAAATATGGCACCAAACATGTCCTGACAACAAAACCACAATATTCATTATAAGCTGTTTTTTTAAAAAAAAGACATTTAAAAATCAAAAATTGCAGTGAGTCATCAGCTACACATATTTTCGACAGCTCCCACACTCCTCCCATTGGACTGTCTATTTCAGGTCCAATATTTTAAGCCTCAAGCTTGGTGAACAAACCAGCCCTTCTTCAGAACGCATTGTTTGCTCTTTCTCACCTAACAGCACAACGTGAAATCGCGACTTACAGGAAACTGGAGATCCCTGATCAGATTGCCAAACATTCTGCAAACCCCAGTGAAGGGGGGCACAATTTGGATTATGGTTGTGGGCAGCTGAACTGTCCCCAGTGCCACTTTTCCATGAGAAATTCCTCAGGATGCTCCTAATCGCGTTTGTTCTCCCTACTAGAGCTAATAGCAGCTCAGGCGAGCTTATTTCATATACGGGAAGTGATGCAGTGGGGAGAATCTAAGGGCCAAGCTACAAGTGACGAATGACACTTGAACGGCAAGTGGATTGAGTGGAGGGCAAGTGAACAGGGAGAAATACACTTGCCGTTCAAGTGTCATTCATCACTTGTAGCTTGGCCCTGAGTTTCCTTCCCTTCAAACACTGTGGTTCTCCTGATCCAACTTCCTATCACAGGCATTTTTAAAGAAAACTGAAGAGGTCTGGAGATCATGGTGTTTCTGCCAGTCAACCAAGAAAGGCCATAATGCCTGTTTGTCACAAAGGTCTGTGCAGCACATTCCACATTCCACTGTGTTTCTAATGAGAGCTTTGAGGTGATTGTTGTCATATGTAGCTCACCAGGCTCAGCTTCTAGCCACACAGTTCAGGTGCCACAGGGAAGCCACATGTAACTGTTTTCCATAGAGTCAGACCTTCGGTCTATCAAGGTCATTATTGTCCGATCACATCACCTGCTACCTGATCCTATAAACTGGCGATACGGGGGATTGATCCTGGGACATTCTACATGCAAAGTAGATGCTCTCTGTACTGAGCCACAGACCTGATAGGGAGTTCCTTGACCAGTATTCAGATAGTTGTTGTCACGTGTCATCACTTTGGGTCAATGTCTTAGACAAAGCAATGCCATTTGACCTTGTAATGTAACCCTTTAAGGATTTTTTGCACATTTTCAGAATAAAGTCTCTCTCTCTCTCTCTCTTGCATGCAGACACACACACACACACAAGATTTCTAAAGCTAGTGCTATATTCTTTTTCTCTCAAGGGTTATAATGATCTGCGCAGGGTGTTATAGCACAATGAAATCCATGACGCCGCAGAACAGTGAAGTGGAAAGGAATAAGGAGAACGCTAGGGTGGCAGGAGGGGGGGGAGCCCTTTCAAATTATTGTTCTGGTGCCAAAGGTGCCCCATCACCTTCCACCTGAGGATTAGTTGGTTGCCATGGAAATGCACCGTTGCTTTTCAGCGCTGTGATGCGGTGGTACCCAGATTACTGACTCTGAGAAATACAATAGGAACAGAGGAATTGTGGGTTATTATTAGAACGGCTGCCGGAGATTATGTTGTAAACTTGGGATTGCATGGAGTGACAAATGGAGGGGAGAAAACTAACCTTAAAACACAGAGAAAGGAAGACAGAGAGGAAGCCAAGCAGCAGGAAGTGATGGGAGCAGGTAGTCTGTTCCGATCACCAAAAAATGGTCTCTATTGTCATCCCTCTGCCAGCTGAATAGACGTTTTCCTGTAAACCTGAGCAATACGATGGCAGAAAGCCAGCCAAACCTGTTTGCCCGCAGAAGACTAAACACCCTGGGGATGCATGGAATAATAAATACTCTTACAAAATGTTCATCTGAGGGTGTGTGTGATGACAGGGATTGTCAATGAAAAAATCCTGGACAGGCACTCTTTGTGAAAAGATACAGCGCTCGTAGGATCTCTGCTCGGCCTCTCAGCAGAAACAAAGGTCCAAAAAAAGCGCTTTTCCCCATTAAAAAGAATAAGCAGCTGCTATCTATCTGGGTGACAAATTCTCAGAGGCTTGCTGGGCTGGAACCAGGAACTAGGGGTGCCGGAGCACCCATTATGAGGCTCACGGTTTGGTCACAAACAAGGGGGAGCCAATTTTTCATCAAACAGTTTGCCTGCTGTGTTGACGAACAGGCTGAACCTGTTCTTCTGATTACTTTGCACATATTCAAGTAGGATGTTCCGGTGACATCGGCCATGTTTGAGGCATGCCCATTCACAACCTGATGGGAATCCTTCTCTCCCTGCCCCCAACTCCCTTACAAGTCCATTTTTGACACCAGCTACTCAGTAGAGCCCTGTGGCACAGAGTAGTAAGCTGCAGCACTGCAGTCCAAGCTCTGCTCACGATGACCTGAGTTCAATCCTGGTGGAAGCCAGGTTCAGGTAGCCAGCTCAAGGTTGACTCAGCCTTCCATCCTTCCGAAGCCGGTAAAATGAGTACTCAGTTTCCTGGAGGTAAAGTGCAGACGACTGGGGAAGGCAATGGCAAACCACCCTGTAACAAAAAGTCTGCCAAGAAAATGTCATGATGCGACATCCCCCCATGGGTCAGTAATGACTTGGTGCTTGCACAGGGGACTACCCTTACCTTTACCTACTCAGTAGTAGTCAGTCATAGAAATAAACAGTGATATATTGGACACCATACCACCCTTTTAGTAAATGTCTAAGTAAAGTGTATCTAATTGCTGGCCTTGTAAGTTACAGGACACGTCTCTTTTAAACATATGCTCTGGGAGTGTCCAGTTATTTGGTTTTGGGGGAGGGAGTCATTACTCATTAATTTTATATTAGAATATTCACGGATTTTTTTTTTTATTTTTTTTTAGGATGCTGATGTACTTTTAAATTATTTTCCTGCTTCTTGGAAGCTAATTGGTGGTCACTAAAAATGGACCCTCTGGGCCCTTAATGTAGCCAAAAGACTCATATTACAACACTAGAGAGATAAAAACTTACCTTCTGTAAATCAGTGGATTAAAGACCTTACAATCTTATCAGTATTTGAACATATGGCATATAGGTGACAGTTGTGTGTGGACTTATCTTTAGATATTTGGAAAACTCTTATAGAATGCTTATGTGTTGACCTGCTGCTACTTTTATTTCTATTTTGTGTGAAGTTTGTTTTAATTTTTAAAAATTAAAAAAGAAATTAAAGCAGTGATCAAGTCAATTGGTAAGTCAGCATTTATAAATAAACGCTGTACTTTTTTTTAGTCTTACCATTTGGTGTTATTGCGCTATTGACCTATTTTACATGTGCACATTTTTGGGCAGCCTTACCCTTGCTTCTACCGTTCAGTGACCTGATCTGACCATCCGCGACCCCGGCAGACCCATCTCACCTACTGCGCTGGTGCCGAGCCTACTGAAAGGCAAGGAAATTAAACTTTACCACCATAGCTACTACCCAGTTGCAAAACGGTACAACAGCTATTTGAGTTAGACAGAAAACAGGCAAAAATATTGAACGTTCTGCTTATGGGTGACTGTAGCTGTTAAATGGCCACCTATCAGATTTGTTCACTGCAAAGCTGTGGAAGAAAAAAGATACAAACATCAATTACAACATTGTTCTTTTAAAAAGGAGCTTGAAGAGGGGGGGTTCAGAGAGGATTCGGGCCAGGTACGACAGAGATGTGGCTGGGCTGCTCCCTACTCTTCCTCAGGCTATGCAGATGAAGGGCAAGGCTATGAAGACAGCAGTAGCCTCATAGACTGGAGTCACCAAGGCAGGGAGAAAATTTAGTCCCCCACTCCCAATACGGTCTCAAGGGAATCTTTTTAACATATAAATGTTGGTGGAGATTGCCGTCAAGTCATAGCTGACTTATGGTGACCCCTGGCAAGGTTTTCAGGACAAGAGGCTAACAGAGGTGGTTTATCGTTGCCTGCCTCTGCAGCCCTGGTCTTCGTTGGCGGTCTCCCATCCAATTACTAACCAAGGCCGGCCCTGCTTAGTTTCTGTGATTTGACAAGATCAGGCTCACCTGGGCGATCCAGGTCAGGGCTAACATATAAGTCCGTGGCTGTAATTCATTTCTTTAAAAGAAACTTCGGACACTCAAATTCAAATTTATTATTACGGCACCATGCCAGTATGACATACATCTAAAAACCAACAAGCAGTAATAAAATAGATTAAAAGTATACAGCGAGCCATAAATAGTTAAAATACAGAGTAGGTACATACATGTGAATGTGTTAAAATACCCAGGCGGGACTTGCAAATAGGCTTCATCCATTAGCCAACTGAAGGGAATTTAACCAATCTTTTCGAGTGATGTATTAATGGTAATAGTCTGGGATTCATCAGATAGCCGATAATTGATACGGTTTGATTCTGACCAGCTTGGTAATGCCTTTGTTAGTGGTAAAACATATTTGGCACATGCAATCTGGTACCAAGGACATCTAAAAAACATGTGCTCCCTGGTTTCGACTTCGCCTACATCACACTGATGAAGTCTCTGCACTAGAGGGATGCCCTTGTATCGACCCTCTAGCACTGTGGAAGGAAGTGCTGAGCACCTAGCTAGTGTAAAAAGTTCTGACACTCAGGACACTATCTGCTTACATTCATCCAGTGTGGGGAAGCCATACATCCGGGTTCAAATCTCCACTCTCCCATGGAAGTTCACTGGGTGACCTTGGGCCACTCTGATACCTTAACCTACCTCAAAAGGCTGTTGTGAAGATAAAATAAAGAAGAATGTGATAAGCCGATTGGGGAGAAAAGTGGGGTACAAATGAAGTAAGTAAATAAATAAATAAATAGGGGGTTCAAGAAATATCCCCCAGCACTATTTTTGATTCCAAAACTGGTGAACATTTAACCCAGCCCTATACACGTTTCGCATTTCATTCCTGGCTTTGCACAGCCAGCTCTGTTTCCAGGACCAATAGAAAACAGACACATGGGAGTTTGTGCATGTGGCCGTTTTTGTGTGAATATAAAGTAAGCCATTCCTGAGACGATCATCCATCTGCCAGTATTCAGCGCCGCAAGCTGACTTTTTTTCCTGTCTCATTTCAAGCCCTCACAAACAAGGACTTACCCTCGCCACGGTGGCGTCATCCCAACATGAGGTAGATAGAAATAGTCCCCTGTCTCTGCAGTCATCCGAGCACTTCACCTTGGCAGTAGTTGGGAGTGCCCCAGGAGCACGACCACAAAATCTCTCCTCAGCCTTTCGTTTCCATCCCGCATGCACTCTGTGCGATTTGACGTCAGCTTTGAAAATTGCTTGCTGTGATGTGCTGCGGCCTTTTTTTTTTTTTTTTGTATTTTCTTTCTAGTCATAATATTGCTTCGGCCGTAACCTCGGCACTTTGAGGTATAATTGCCCCTGACAAGAGGGTGAATCAATGGTAGAGGGTTGATAAGCATTACACAGAGATGACAGAAGTCGGGACATATCGGATTACTGCTGTGAATATAATAAAAGGCAGCCTAAACACGTTGGCAGCTCAAAGACAAGTCATTTCATAACTCTCTAGTGGGGCCATTAACTTCCATTTACTGCCACTGATAACCAGGTTTCCAGTGGTCTCCATAGGATCCAGTTACAATCCGTTTAACACTTTGCTCACCAGACATGGCTGGGGTAAGGCAGTGCGGGGGGAGGGAGAGATGACTCTCACAGTCGTTCCACAGCCTCTTTGATTTACAAAAGGTTGCTGTGGCTTGACCCATCTTTTCAATTTGAAAAGAACCTTACAGTCCAATCCTAAGCAGAGTTCACCCTTCTAAGTCCATTCCAAGTCAACTTCATTGGAGCCAATGGGCTTCAAAGTGTATAATTCTAGTTAGGGAGGACAGATTCAGAGGAATGGGTAGTTTTGGTTTTGCTATCCCTGTTGCAGCTATGCATCTTGGGCATGGACCCTTGGGTGCAAGATGAAGGGCAAGATCCAAACAGCTCTTAGCTCCCTGGTTCATAGTCCATAGCTTGTGCCCTGTGGCCAAGAAGCCTGTTGGAGTCTATCTTGACCCACCCCAGGAGAAAGCTTGTTCTTCCTGTCTCTTTCTCTATATAATCATTATAAACAGCAATAACCATTATTGACCTTCCTCCCTGATTTTGGTGTGTGTTGTGTCTGTGTGTATGTTTTCTTGAATTATTTTAACCAGACAAAGGGGATTGAGTCCAAGGAAACTATATAGACAAATCATTCATCACCAATAATCACATTTATCAAATACCAAAATAGTAAGTGTGATTATTCATACATAATAATGCTTTATATAATAGAAGTAACAACTTGCAAACCACCAGTCTTCAAGTATAACCAACGCTTCATAAAACAAGGTACGTTTTATGTAGAATAGTCCATTGTAATCCACCAATCGTCTTTTTCTGTTCTTTACAGGCAACAAGCCATCATGGACGAAGTGGTCCCGTCCCGTTTTGCACTGTTTCTTCACCAGCCTCTTTTAAGGGCAAAGCGATACATATCAATCAGTTTCAATGTACACTGTGTGAAATTGATACCAATGCATTGAAACTGATTGATATGTATCTTAAAAGAGGCTGGAGAAGAAGCAGTGCGAAACGGGATGTTTTGAGCGCTGGCGCACCTGTTGCCAGCCCTCCAGGAATACTACTACCCATCGGTTGGGATCACTTCGTCCATGATGACTTGTTGCCTGTAAAGAACAGAAAAAGATGATTGGTGGATTACAATGGACTATTCTACATAAAATGTACCTTGTTTTATGAAGTGTTGGTTATACTTGAAGACTGGTGGTTTGCAAGTGGTTACTTCTATTATATAAAGCATTATTATGTATGTATAATCGCACTTGCTATTTTGGTATTTGATAAATGTGATTACTGATGATGAATGATTTGTCTATATTGTCTCACTGGACTTGGTCCCCTTTGTCTGGTGGTATACTGGAGACTATTCCCCTCTTGTTGGCTTTTTGAATTATTTTTCAACTATTTTAAATGTTGTTTTAAATTTAAATTGTTTAAAAAAATTTATTATTATTTTTTGATGTTTTAATGTTTGTGGCCTTGGGTATCCTCTTTGAGTGTAAATGTTGTCAATAAATGTTTTAAATGGATAAATAAACTGTATTTCTGTTTCTGGTTGTATTTTTGTTATAAGACACTTTGAGTTCCTTTGGGAAGAAAAGTGGCTAATAAATATTCTGACTAACTTAGAGTTGCAATGCTAATGTGGAATTGTTTGTGATTTATATTTTTGTAACTATTTCTCTTAATTTTTTTTTAAAAACCAGAAGGAGTCCGGCATAGTTAGGGTTACAATCTACCTGCTTATGCTAGGCAAATCCCCAGGGAGTCAAACTGTTGCCCACCAACGGTGAGAGAAAAATAAAGAAGGAAAAAAGGCCCTGGCCTAGTCACCAGCATGGAGTTTTACCATAGAGTTACAGTGATTCCTAGAACTACCATTGCCGTTTCCGAGTTGTACCCAGAAGTGATGAAGTGACATCAGCGGTCATCACCAATGTCACATGCCTCCCAAGTCCCCTCCCCCCAACCCTTCTGTGATTGAACTCTAGACATAGTGGGGAAGTGATGTATAATTCTTTGCCAAACATTGTCTCCCCACAGACACACATAGTAATAACAACAACAAAAACAACAACAAAATTCGATTTATATATCGCCTTTCAAGATGACTTAACACCCACTCAGAGTAGTTTACAAAGTATGTCATCATTATTAGTTGGGTGGGGCTGAGAGAGCTCTGAGAGAGCTGTGACTGACCCCAGGTCACCCAGCTAGCTTCAAGTGGAGGAGTGGGGAATCAAACCCGGTTCTCCAGGTTAGAGTCCCGCACTCTTAACCACTACACCAAACTGGTTCTGGCATACACTTTGCTTTTTCTTCCACAAGGCAAAATATGTACAGATGCCCATCACTTAGACTGTGATAACATTGGAAAATGCATACATTTTAGAGGGAAACTTCAGTGAGGAGAAACAGAAAAATGGTGCGAAATGATAGAGAAATGGGCCCAGTTTGTACAAGGAGAAACAAAATCGAAGCAAGATTGAGGGAGCCAAAAGATGAGAAACTGACAATGTATATGAATAGACTATTTTGGAGGGCTGTTGTGGAGGTTTTGAGCTTTGAAAAAAAATAAGCGCTATTTACATTGCACACAGACACACACCATTCCAAGATGTGGAACATACATCCTCCTCACGTCCCGTAAGCACCATCATGGCAATGCCACATTATATAGACAAGATGTTGGTATGAATAAGATTTTCACTCTCCTCTACTGAGCTAGAACTGTATGAGGCACCTCGCCAAGGTTCACTGGAGTCTCTCAGCAGCAGTTACTTTTCTGCAATGTAACTTGTTTTACATAGTGATGAGATGTGGACCTAGATGAGGTATATGTGATCTGCAAGCGATTTTGTTTCCAAAATACCAGACTTCAGGTAAGTTTAACACATCAGCTTCTAAAGTATCAAAGATCATTTGCTTTGCTTTTTAAAAAATAGCATCACCTTGGACTTATTCTTCTCTGGCACATAGCCAAGGAAATTGCAAGCATAGGGTCCATCTTCTCCCGCATACCATGAAGAAATAAGGATCTGGAAAGATCGGCTTCCCGACAACCACTTCCTGTATTCGATGTGAAACGAAACTTTAGATGCTGCTAAAACACTTCTTAGTAAGAAGTGTGCTGTCGGGCAGGAAAGCGACCAAGCTCTCCTCAGCTTCCAACAGATGAGGTGTTGTTAGATCGAAGACAAAAGCTGCTGCATCCTTTCTTGGGCTCGAGGCTCAGACCTCAGCTCACACATGGGGTAGCGATCTGGAAATGTTTGGCCACAAAAATGTGCTTGGGCACAAGCCAGAGACAGCCCCAGGCAAATTCCCACCATGTGCAGAAATCGCTCGCCAGAACTGCAGTCTGAACCAAGTGAGGAAAGTTAACGTTTGCGGACAAAGGAAAGTTCCAGCTAATTTGCTTTTGAGCTTAGCTAGGGCAAGCTAATCTTTGATTGGTTACATTACCACTGCAGTTCTCAAAGTGTGTTTCGAAGAACACTTGTGTAGATGCATGAAGCTGTCTTACACTTAATTAAACCTTTGGTCTATCAGGTCAGCATCATCAAGTCTGACTGGCCACAGCTCTCCATGGTCACAGTGGAGATCTTTCATGTCAACTGCTACCTTATACTTTTAACGGGAGATGTCAGAAACGGAACCAAGGACCTTCTGCATGCAAAGCAGAAGTTCCGTCATTGGCCCACAAACTCTTCTTATGAAAATTAAGGCACCATGTCTTTGACATTACCTACTACCTGATTCTTTTAACTGAAGGTGCCAGGGACAGAACCTAAGACATTCAGCATACAAAGCAGATGCTCTGCCACAGAGCCAAGCCTTCTCCTGCAATCCTGTCTAGTCCTCTTGGGCCTCTACCCTCTTCTACATGAAATGAATGTGCCATAACACAGCAGTGACCAATGCAGCTTTATAGTAAAGAGTCCAGTAGCACCTTTAAGACTGCTTTCGAGAACCACAGTTCTCTTTGTCAGATGCATGATGAAGAGAACTGTGCATCTGACAAAGAGAACTGTGGTCCTCGAGAGCTTATGCTACAATAAAGTTGGTTAGTCTTAAAGGTGCTACCGGACTCTACTATTTTGCGACTGCAAACTAACATGGCTAACTCCTCTGGCTCAATGTAGCTTTGTTTTAGCACAGGTGCAATATCTGCATACTGGCTAGTCTCTGACAGCAAATAGATCATCCCTTTTTGAAGTAATGGTGGCCTCTGAGAGTCGAACCACACGATACGAATTACACGAGACCGAGCGAGTGTCAGGAGTCCTGTCTTATCCCAAATGCCGTGTCCAGCATTCTATCAATGAGCACGTGTCCTGGTCCAGGCACGCATTCAAAATTTTCTGCTCCAGTGTAGCCGCGATGGCGCATGTACGCGGTCATGATCAGTAAGTCGGCAATGCAGAGCATCCTTATTTCCTATATCTTCCGCTTCCTATCTGTGCAAAGTGGAGATGCATGATGGGATATCTTGGAGGTACGCGGAGAAAACCTGTGCCACCGCAAACATGGGTTGGATGGAGGTCCTGCAGTCCTGGTGCGTGTAGTTGAAAACAACATTGGAACACGTGTAAGTAAGTTTCCGTGTCATTCACGTGTAATTCATATCATGTGGTTTGGCTCTGAGTTGTCTTCAAGAGCAGGCCCTTGTAAAGAATGTTACAGGTGTCCAACAGTGAGGTTACAAAGACCAGGAAAAGCAGAGCCAGAGTAGCTTAATCTGAAAGGGAAGAAAGCCAGTGTGGCAGATGCAAATGGTAAAAGATGCTTCTAGTGATGGGGCCAGCCTATCTCTCGGATGGATGGATGGATTCAAAAGCACCCCAATCTGCTCTGAACTGACAATTCAACCCCATTTAGGGCATCCCCCTGGAAAATATTAACTGCACCAGCCACCATCATCTCCATCTTATCTAGATCAAGCTTCAATTTCTTCCATCTTGCTACTTGACCACAGCCTCAAGATTCTGTTTCAGGACTGAGACATCTGCAGCAAGGGGCTTAGACAAAGAAATATAGAGCAGGGTGCCATCAGGGTGTTGACGACACCCAGTCCCCAAACTCTGGGCAACCTCAGAGTCTCTTGACACAAGACACCTGCTGCTTAACACTTTGAATTAACCGAGCCTTGGCAGGGCAAAGACTCTGGAAGGGGAGACAGTCCAGCATGCCACAGGCGACAAAGGGCTGTGAGAGAATCCGTCCCCTCCAGAGCGATCTCCGCCAGCTCTGTGATTTAAAACTATGCTTCCCAGCTAACTTTGCATCTCCCAACATGTGAAGCACATGTGTCAGAAGTCTTGTGTAGAGAGACTCTCACTAAGTGGTCTGACATAAATACTTAAAGACCACCTGGCCCTTTCAGCACCATGCAGGTCAGGTCCAAAATGGTTGATTTTGCCTCTCCAATGACTACACTCCATGGTTCAATTGGGCTGAAAAGACCAAAACCCGTGGAATTCTAGCTTTGCAATATCATCTTCAAATTCCAAAGGGACTAATTCATTATAAGGCAGCTGTGTATGTGTTCATACCCAATCCCAAAACACAGCCATTAGTTTCTCCCAACAGCCAAAAAAAAAAAATGGGAAAAAATTTACAGGTAACTTCAGCTGTGATTGTACCCTCAGGATATTCCGGCATGGAATAGAAGATCAGCTGCTGACCTTGTTCAAATTCTTACTGGGCTATGAATCACCCTGTGATAATCTGAGATAAATTACTGTAGCCTTACCTCACAGCATTATTTTAGGAATAAGAAGGAGTCTAGGAAATCCATGCATGCTACCCTGAGCTTTGTGCAAGAATAAGAAGACACATTTTTGTTTGTTTTTTTAAAAACAGTTGCACTGGATACCAACTGCAGGCAATTCCATTGGGCCGGTGGGAGTTAAAATTATCATCACCCCAACCCATTGGACTTTGAAAGCTATTTTCTTAATTATTTTACTTTAACACTTAAGCCGGTAGTCATGGAGGAGGTGGGGGGAATTCACATGTAATCTAAAACCCCTGACATAGGGACCGTGCCGGGCTGAGAAAACATTAGTGATCCGCTTGCTATTACATTGAGAATCATTTCTATTAGGCCAGCCCTGTGGGCATTGCATCCTATCCGTGGCCTTCCACTATTACATCTCTTGATGATATTACCATGCTTTAAGGGTGTAACATTACCATTTTATCACAGACGCCTTCCAAAGTACCGGGTCTAGTTATTACCCTAGCTGACCAGATCTTAGTCTATTATCATTTTATAGCTTATTCAAAAAGAAAGGGAAAAAACAGTGATTCAATTTTGTTAGACACTAGAGGGAGGAGAATGCAGTTTAGAGAGACTGAAACCCCATTTTCAGTCTCAATGCAAACATGTGCAAGGATGACTTCATTTTGTTAAGGAGGTAGCCACATGTGACAGTGTAAGCATAGCCTGTCTTCCAGTCCACATTGCCGACTTCCAGGTGGTAACAATTAGAGATGGGCATGAACCACAAAAAAACCGAACCATGAGGTTCGTGGTTCGTGGGTTTTCACAAACCAGGAACCACAAACTGGCACAAACTAGGGTGCATTTACGAACCACTTTGTGGTTCGGGGGGTTTAAATGCCCCTTTCCGGCCGCTTAGCAGGGATCCCCCTCCTGCCGCCTGCCAGCTGATAGTTTAAAGGGACCTGCCGCTTGCAAGCAGCAGGATAGGTTTATATGGCCATTTCCCTGGGGAAATGGCCATTTAAACTGCCCCTTTAATACAACCCAAACGAACCAGTAGACCAGTTTGTGAAAGTTCATGGAAACAAGCTTTCACGAACCACTGGTTCGTGAACCACGAACCGGCCTGGTTTGTGCATTTTGGGATCATAATTCAATTCGTGCCCATCTCTAGTAACAATTCACAGACCTTAAGTTCTGTGGATTGTTGCTGAGGCAGGTCCTTGTCATTTTCTTGGTTCTATACTCCGTGGTGCCCCTCTTTTGCTCTCACAACTTTCAGGTGGTGGCTAGAGATCTCCCAGAATTACAACTCTCCTCTAGGCCATAGAGATCAGTTCCTTTGGAGAAAATGCCTGCTTTGGTGGGTGGACTCTATGGCATTATGCCCCCCAAGGTCCCTCCCTTACCCAAACCCCACCCTCCCCAGGCTCCACCACCAAAAAATCTCCATGAATTTCCCAACCTGGTGCTCCTAGTCCATATAATGCTAATGAGGGGGGGGCTCACTAAACTCATACCTGGATATCACAGTACACATGCATCCCCCCTACATACATATCTGTGCATCCAAGCCTGCAAGGGATTATTTGCATTGTCTTCCTACATCTCCATGGCCAGAGTACAATCAGAGTACAATCTGAAAAGATGTTCAGAGTACATCTCTATGAACCAGAGTACATGTGTTGGCCCATGCTCAGATGTGATGGAGTTCTCATTCAGATGGTCAAAAACTCTCTGACATATTGCAAATTCCATGTTTCCTAATTAAGATCTACCTAATATTTGAATGACCACTAGGGCTGCCATACATTGGCTGGAAACCCACAGGAGAGAAAACAGGAAGGGATGGGGGGAATGACACCACACCATCAGAGCAACATTACTTCTGACATCAATCCAGAATTGACGTCCCTGTGTTGGCATGATGTTCTAGTATCCATCCAAATTTTACCCTCCAAATTTTCACCATGCTACCCTGCTGAGTGGTGGCAGGGACAGCAGATCGCATTGGTTGAACATCTACCACTGCAGCAGGAGTTAGCTCAACCACTGCTGCCTCCCAGTAGCAATTTGGGAAAAGGAAGCTGGAGAGACATCCAAATGGAAAAGTCCTGGGCCATTTTCACACATTTTACCAGCTCCAGTACGCCGTGCAAAGCTCCCACAAGGACAGTGTCTTCCTGGCACGATTTCCCAGTTCTCGAGCGAAATCACGCCAGGAAGACACTGTCCTTGAGGGAGCTTTGCACGACATACCGGAGCCGGTAAGGCGTGTAAAAATGGCCCCTGTCTCCTATCTCTACATCAGTGGTACAATAGGATATGGGAATATTTAATATTTTTAAAAAATTGTTTATTTATTTTTGTTGCTAAGCTTAATACAGAAAGAAAGAAAAAAAAACATGAAACTTAATTAACAACACCATTCCAGTGAACTATGTACAAAAGTTTGGCACTAATTTTATAAATAAAATACAATTTCTTTGACAAAATCTCTGATACCATTAATTCAGCAGTCAATCCTGGCGCACACTCCTTTCACCCGTTCGGCCCGCCTGCTGAAGGGAGGACCCCGCGGGATGATGGTTGAGGGGTCCACACTGGGCAGTAGCCTCTGTGTGAGACCCCGCCACCTGGAAGCAGGCATGCCCTAGCAGCCCCCCGAGCTGAGCCTGTCACTGCCATGCCTGGTCCAAGATCCCTTATGGGGATCCCCATCTATGGGGAAACAGAGCCTGCAGGCCCTGTTTCCCCCTGAGGGATCGGTGCCCAACGCTCCAAACCGCCAACCCCAAGTTGTGACTATTTAATACCTTAACAGAGAGACTTTTCCAAGGAGTCTCATTCTTTAACAAAGGTTTTAACTGTATGCCTGACATTAACAATGACATCTAACCCTAGTCTAATACAGAAACCAATCCTGACTTAAATGGAACATGAAACCAGTGACACCAGAAACCTGGAACAAGAGCAGAGGGTGGGAGGGGTTCGCAGTTCTGGAGCCGACTGAAGGGCTCTCGATCCGGCCCCGGCATAAATAGAATGGGGGAGGACCTGAGGAAAAACTTCTTCCCTCAGGTCCAGCAACGGTCCCCCATTCAAACACCCAGCCAGCCAATAGATTGGCTGGCTGGGAACGCAACCACGCGGTTCGGCTTGGAGCTGCGCACAACAGAGCCGGGGCCGGCGGGGGAAGGAGCCGCTTCTGCTCTTCCCCCCCATTACCCGTGAGCCCCGCAAACGCTGGCCTCAGTAAGAGCAGGGCCAGGGGCTTTTAAAAGAACCTGGAGAACTAACTATTTCCCATGAAAGATCTGACCCAAGAGGCCCCTGAGGTTCTGGCACAGTTGATAGGGCTTGACTCAGCTTGTTCTTGGCCAGTAGCGGCTCTCTAGGGCATATCCCAGCAGGAAGCTTCCCTGTAAGTTAAATGGCCAATCCACCTTTTGTAACCTTGCTTGAGGACAAGCCCTTCTGCAAGAGCTCCTCATCGAACTGGATTTACTATCAAATCTTTGCACTACCCCAGGAACATGGCGAACGAGCCAATCCTGTTCTGGCATGGGTGCAAAGTCTCCCTAGCAACACAGAGGGACAGCTTGGTAGCAGCAGATGCGACTTCAGCGTAGGGGCATCTGAAGACTTTTCCACACTGCAGCGACATTTCATTACCTGTTTGATGTCGCTTTGAAAAAGAGTAGTACCCAAAAGATCTTGTTCACAACATGCTCGATTCCTTATGTGTTGCAGAAGTTCCAAAATGCATATCTGAATTGCTGACACTCCCTCCTTTGCTCTTTATAGATCACTGTCTCTGCAGCCCAACTGGCTAAAAACTCATTTTAGATGGCGGAATCCTGAATTATCAATTCTCTTTGTCTGTAATGGGGATACGCGAGCATCTTCTGGTTGAGCTTGCATTCTGCTGGCTGGTTGTCACTAGGAAGCTGATTTTTTGACAGGCTGTGAGTGTGCAGCTTGAGCCAGTTTGTCAGTTGCTTTTTGGCCAGTTTGTCAGTTGCTGATGGCACCAATGCCATCACTGGTGTTTCATGCATGTGCATTCAAACATAGCTCAGCAGTACACTCCCCCAACAGACCTTGTCCTATCTTCTCAGCAGCCAATCACATAAATAACCAGCCAACCAATCCGCCAGTGATTATAAATTAAAATATTGAAAATAACGTCTTGCTGTTAGGTGTTCATTTAAGCTTGTGCACCGGAATGGATTGGCCATTTAACTTAACAGGGAAGTTTCCTAGTGGTCCCATGCCCTAGAGGGCAGCTGGGAATAATAATAATAGTAACAATGTGCTTATATTCCACCCTTCTGGACAGATTAGTGCTACACTCAGAGCAGTGAACAAAGTCACTGTTATTAGTATCACCATAATACAGCTGAGGAGCTGGGGCTGAGAGGAGTGGCTTACCCAAGGTCACCAGCTGAGCTTCTGGCTATAGTGGGAGTCGAACTAGCAGAATGCTAATTTACAGCCCAACCACTTAACCACTATTCTACAGCAGCCAAGAACAAGCAGAGAGAAGCCCCAGCAAGTCGTCAGAAACTCAGGGGTCATTATGATAGGGAGTTGTAGTACCCTTCCCTATCATTTAACTACCTGAACTTGACCACCCGTGATGATCCTTGGGGATGATGATGATGATATTTGATTTATATACTACCCTTCAAGATGACTTAACACCCACTCAGAGTGGTTTACAAAGTATGCTATTATTATCCCCACATCAATCACCCTGTGAGGTGGGTGGGGCTGAGAGAGTTCTGAGAGAGCTGTGCCTGACTCAAGGTCACCCAGCTGGCTTCAAGTGGAGGAGTGGGGAATCAAACCCAGCTCTCCAGATTAGAGTCCTGCGCTCTTAACCACTACACCAAACTGATTTTACTCCATCACATAGGCCCTCTAACTGCTATAATGGACTACAAATGTGTGATAGAGGAACATACCCTGTTTGGCAGCTGAGCTTATGCATGAGCTTATTGTCCAATCTTACTGATATGCTGACTCCTTGTTTATACTAGAGGCCCCCAACGTGGTGCTCATGGGCGCTATGGCACCCACTGATACCCTTTCCAGGCATGTGTTAAGTGTTTTTAGAAAGTGGGCGAGGCAAGGCTAGCAAGGCTTCTGATTGGCATTTTATTGGCTGTGCTGACAGTGTTGCCAGGTTTCCCAGCGGACAAACGGGGAGGCAGGAGCAGTGGGGACTTAACCCCACATGTGCAAAGTGCGCTCATGCTCCTGCGCCCACACATCCTGCAAAAAAATACACACACACACACACAGAAGAGATGGATCACACCATGGGCCAATTCACAAAACGCCTTAAACACTAAGTTTGGGGCTGAGTTTTAGCAAATCAGCCCTTGCTATGACTTGCCGCTTTCACATCGCACCAGAAAATGACATCATCTTCCAGTGTGACAGGGAAGTGTGTGTATGCTTTAGGTGGATACACATGACTTTCCTCCCCGCCAGCCAGGAGAAGTGTGTGTGGGGGGGGGGTCAGCTAGAGGTAGGGACTCCCCTGCCTCCCCAGTCAACCACATGTGCAGATTTTTAAAAAATGTTTCTTCAGCATCATCTGCTACCACAGCTTATAGGTTTTCACTGTGTGACTGAAAGAAAGCGACAGCAGCCATTCTGTGGCTGGCTCCACCTCTTATGGCAGCCATTTTGTGGCAGCCATGTTGTTGCTACACCCATGTCAGAATTCCAAAGATGCCCAAAGGGTCAAAAAGGTTGGGGATCCCTGGTTTATAGAACCAGCTACCAAGAGGTATGCAGTAATAAGAAGTCTGAGGACGAAGGTAGGAAACCCTTGGGGTTACATAAGAATACACATTCATGAAACAATCCTTATTGAACTTAATATGTGAAAAGTAACCCAATGAACTGTTTGAGGAAAACTGGCTCCCGGTTTACAACTGGTGAACAAACTGAGAGCTAAGCTTGCAGGTATATGAGCATTCCTAGTGTTGATATCTCTCCTAGTAAACCACTCAAAGGTGCAGATACAGAGAGAAAGACATGATATCACTCTCTCAAAACTCCCAATAACATCCAGATACACTGGAGGAAAAGAGGAAGGATGCCTTAGAGTTGCGGGCAGACTGGCAGGCGGGGCGGGGGGGGGATGATGAAGATGAATCAGGCAGAACGGTTTTCCTGGAAAATGTGTTAAAGCAATGCTTGGTGTGACAACTTAGCAAAAACATTTTCCAGGGCGAAAACGCATCCCATGGTATCATCTTCAGGGTTACATAAATCACAGCTAGCTTGTGCTTTGAGAAATATAGAGACTGGATGGAAATAGATTTTGCAGTGACATTAGTAAGCCAGAAATAATCCACTTTATTAAATGATAGTAAATGTAGTAATGGCCATCACAGTATAAGCAATAAAACTAAATTACAAGGTAACTTGCATTAACTCCTTGACATTATATCCTGATTAATGTACAATTAATGTGTCACCTAATACTATACATGTGTTTGTAGATGGACAGATGGGTTAAATTGCATTGTGCATACATACATGGATCGTTCATCATTTTCTTTTCATCTGCAGTTATAAAGGTAGGGGGAGAGGTTTTTTTCCCCTTCTAGAAATATGGAAAAGATTTTCTTATGGGGAATAAGATGTGTTTTTATAGATGAAGACAGAACTAGATGTAACATGGGCCTTCTACTAAAAATGGCAGTCTTGTGTTGAATTCTACCCAAACTGTTCCTGGTGGAAGTGGAGAAATGAAGGGAAAGAATGCAGGATCGTTTGTGTAAACATTATGAGGATAATTAATTCAACTTGAAACTACAATTTTCAGCAGAAGTCTCGCGTCAACTGCTGCACCTGTATCTGGTGCACAAGAAATTTTTCTCCATTTTTGTCATAAGTACAACTTGCACATTCCACCCAACTTTTGCTGTAAGTCAAAAATTAGATGCTGGATTTATCTGCATTTGGCCAAGTGTTTAGATATCATATTTAAAAGGTGTAAGACCAAGGAAAGGGGGCAACAACCCTATTCCATAGTGAATAGTCCAAGATGACCTTGAGACCTTTCTACATTCTTGGTTTTGGCTGACCTACAGGGCTGTAATGTCAGTGTGGTGACTTAAAGGCTGATTTTAGAAAGGGGGTCCTCCCCCCCCCATCCCACTCCTAGGCAAAGAGCTTTGTGGGTTCCAGTGGTGGGGATTATATTTGTTTTCAACAGGGATTCATTGTGTAATGTTTCAGGTTTCATTTTCAACAGCTGCTGAAAGATTGGGGCTGGCAGGTGAAGCTATGGAAGGTTAGCGAAGTGTAAGGAAACTCAGGGTTGTAAATTCTAGCTCCATTTAGGCACATGCAAAACAGAGCAGAAAGGTAATGGGGTGAGGGTCCATGGGACATATCCCTTCTCCAGAGGGCTGTGTGCCGGCAGAGAAGAAATTCTAGGGGCCCCTCTCATGCCACTACCAAGAAATGTAAAATATACAAGATACTATTCATTTATTTACATCATTCTCCTCTGTTCTCTTTTATCCTCACAACAACCCTGCAAGGTAAGTTAGGTTAAGTGTGTGGGCCTGGCCTAAGGTCACCCAGCAAGCTTCCACTGTAGAGCAGAGATTCAAAGCCCGGTCCCTAACTGTGCATACAGAATCTAGAAGTGTATGCTAAGCTTGCTGCTTCCCCCTCCCTCAGCCCCAATCACTGCCACTGAGAAAGTGAGGAACAAGAGAGAAAAAAATTGCCAGGGAAATGACTTCCAAATTGACACTGTAGGAATTTCCCATGTCTCTATGGTTTTTCCACAGAGAATAGGGCAAATTGCTAGAACATCACGCAGAAGTGACATCACATCCTTCTCACACACACACCCCAGGCACTACCCTCAACATTTCCCAGCACTTGCTAAGGTATTGCTGGCAATCCTAGTGTATCATTCTATGCACGTAAGAGTCCAGGCACATGTTCAGGGTGGGGCGTTTGTTAATTTCATCAAAGCCTTCAGGGAGGCAAAGATGAAATTAAATTCTCTGACGAGCAGGGGTCATTTGGTAGAAAACGAGCTGCAGAAACTCATTAGCCATCACTGGAAGTGTCATTAGCATAACTGATTTGCATATGCCACACCCCCTGACCTCACCTATCCTGGCTGTTTTGGGCCGAAATTGGGCCCAAAATGGCAAAAGGGGGCTGAAAAGGGGCCCATAATGGTCAGAATTGGGCCGCTGCTGAGCAGGAGAGTGATCCACCACCTGTAAGAGGCCCAATCCTGGCCATTTTGGGACCAATTCTGGCTGTTTTAGGCCCAATCCTGGCTATTTTGGGCCCAGTCCAGGCCAAAACAGACCCAAAATGGCCGAGAGTCAGGTGGGCGGGGCCACCTGACATGTGACCTCTTTGGAGAACTACCGGAACTGTGTTCCTGTGTGTTCCCCCTCAAAATGAGCCCTGCTGAGGAGTGATCTCTGCAGGCTCTGTGTAGAAAGGTGAAACTGACAGAACCTTCGGCTCTGTGTTTTTAAACTGTGCTTTCTGGCTACCATTGTGTCTCCCTCACTTGAACATCCTCGTATAAAATGTATTGTATAAAGAGACTCTGAGCAGTTACAGAGTAAAATTCTGAAATTATGTGGAACCTCCCTTTCTTTCCCCCCTATCTTTGAATTTCTCTTAAATCAAAACAGAACCGATTCAAAACATTCCCCAAATTTGTAAAAAGAGGAGAAATAAATGGGCTGTTGGACTTGGGGGAGAAATTAGGTAAAGAGAAATTAAGAGAATTTCTCTCAGTAATGCTATATGTGGTCCACGATCAGTAGGTAAGGTTGCAAGGCAACTGGTGAGAGTTTAAGGGGCAGGGATATAAGGGGCACAAAATGAGGGAGGGCTCCCAGTGATTCTTAGAGCTACCTGATGTCACTTCTATTGTGTCCCCAGAAGTGAAACTGCAGCACACACAATACCAACATTTTTTCCCATAGCCATATGGAGTGGTGGTAGGCAGGACTTTTTTTCAGCGGGAACACAGTGGAACAGAGTTCCGGCAGCTCTTAAAAATGGTCACATGACCAGTGGCCCCGCCCCCTGATCTCCAGACAGAGGGGAGTTTAGATTGCAATCTAAACACCCCTCTGTCTGAAGATCAGGGGGTGGGGCCACCAGCCATGTGACCATTTTTGCTGAGGGCAATTTAAACTTTAAAAAACTCCCGCCTTGTTCCAGCTGACCCAAAGTGACATCATTGTGCGGTCTTGAGTTCCACCCCTGACTTCCACCACCTCTTTTCCCAGAAAAAAAGCCCTGGTGGTAGGTAATAAGTTCCACTGAGGTGGGAGGCCTGGCAGCTCTACCAGTAGGAAAGGTGCTTTGCATTGAGGGGAAACTCTTCTATCTAAGTAGGCCCTCCATTTCTGGAGCCAAAGTGTTGAACACTGAACTGCGCCACTCTCTCTTGTTCTGTTTCGACACCATCAAAGCCAAGCCTAGCCTGCAATTTGGCAGAGGCATCAGAGTTGTGTTGTCTTGTGTGTGTATGTGGGGGGGGGGGGGGTTGTATCGTGTCTTCTGCCTCTGGCAGATTTCCTTCTCCAGGTTGCCTTTGGGGCCTGTCAGTCAGGCCCCTTTGTCAGGGAGGAGGGGAGGAAAAGAAGGAGGGAATCATCTCCTTTGCTAATCACCTATCACAAGCAATGAAATTCCGCAGGCCGGCTGCCAGCGAGGTACCTTTCAAAGGGGAGGGGGAGGAGCAGGAGGGGGAGCGAGGTGTCACTCAAAGTAGATATTTATGAAAGATGACAGTTTTCAAATATCTCAATCTTGGACAAGGCTGCTCGAGTGACACAGAGGAGTGTTGCGAAATTGGAAGAGTCAGCAGCCAACGTTTATTTCATCAGGACCTGTCCAATCTTTGCCGATCGCTTGACAGTCCGGGGATTGCTGGTCCTCTTCCCATTGGCCTCTTGCATTGTGTTTGCATGGATCAGTCTAAAGAGGTGTAATAAATATGTAAAGGAGGGTAACGGGGAACCGCTCGGCATAGCTGGAGGAGAACGGCCCCTGGCGCTGCGCTCCCCTCTTTAGTTATGCCAGATAGGACCAGTGGTAATTACATTTATATTGATCGTTATTGTGTGGGAACAAGGTGATTAGGTTTCTTTATCTCATTTGTGCAATGAACAATCCCCCCTCCCGCCTTCCTTCTGACTTACAGGTGCTCAAAACTAACTCTGTGAAGAAGGAAATTCCTGGAGCCACTTTCCCCAAACTTCTCCACCCTTTCAGTTATGCTGCAAAGACAGGGTTGCCAGCTCCAGGTTATGAAAATCCTGCAAATTTGGGGGCGGAGAATGGGAATGGTATAGTTTGGGGAGAAGTGGGACCACAGCGACGTATAATGTCATAAAGTCCACCTTCCAATTTAGCTATTCTCTCCAGGGGAATTAATCTCTGTAGTTTGAAGGTCAGTTGTACTTCTGGGAGATCTCCAGGCCCCAACTGGAAGTTGGCAACTCCATGAAAAGATCACTTCTATTCCGAAAATGTATGAAATAGATTGGGGGGGGGGGGGAACAACCTCCTCAAATACCAAACTGAAAAGATAATTTTTAGAAACTCTCCAATAGATTGAGAATGACCGTTAGAAATGATAAAGGGATGCCCCCAAGTTTCTGGTCCTTCTCACTGCAGCAATAGACATGATTGAGGAAAAGGTACAGAAAAATGGAGCAGAACTGGAATACAGCTGGATAGCACCATGTATGAAACCAAGTAAGGTATAGTTGCAGTCAATATTTTATGCTGACGTTCACCCTTTGTGTGGCTTCATACAAAGAGCAGTATAAGACTGATTCCATTAGCAATGGCAACAAGGTGTTTGCCCCCACAGTCAGAAGAATGAGACACAGTCATTGGAACTATGGGCCGCTTTACTAAATACAATATCAACACTAAACTGCTGCAAAGGCCAACTGGCGGTACAGGTCAAGCCACAGGGTCACCCCAGGACCTCTGCCTTGACCTGCCTGGGCGAGCCCCAATGCCCCGGGCTTGAGCCATTCATAGAATGGCCTGGACCCGGCCGACCAGGCAAAGGATCCTCTCCCCCCCCCCCCATCAAGCTCCTAAAGCTTCAGCCGTACAGCATGAGAGAAGAACTTGCACCTGGGGTTCCCTGGAGGCGGTCTGGACAGGTGGTGGCAGCCATGAAGCATACCCTGCTTCTGGACAGACCCCTTGTTCCCACCGATGCGGAATTGCCAAAGGGGTGCTCACCGGCCCACTCCCTATTCCCCAACTTTCTCCTGCTGGTGACACCTACTAGGCACCACCCTACAACCACCTCAAACCCCTGCTTCAGCACAAGGTAGGCAAAAAACCCAATCCCTTCAGCCAATTCAGGGAACGGGAAAAAAATCCTACCTGGCTCTGGGACAGCAGCTGGCTAATCTTGAACTAAAACAGGGCGAGGTGAGTGGGCCGATCTCATGGAGCAACTAATGCTTTGGGGCAGAGACACCTCTTAAGGCACTTGTCTCTGCCCCCCAGCCTGAAACCCAGATGGCTGGGAAAAAAACCATCTGTCTCCTCCTCCTTCCGAGGAGGCAAAGATTGGCCCTGCAGAGCGGCCGCTGGGAAGGGGCCGCATATTTTCTCCAGTGCATATGCTCTAGGCTCATATATATACTAGCACATTGTACATGTGTGTGTTGCGCATAGTGGGGTATGAAGGTACGCCTCTATCACAATATTCTAGCCATATTGAAATGGATGATAAATTTAATTATAGGCCCTCTTTGTCTCCAGATGTCTTATGATCCTGCGTAATCTAAGCAAGAAATGTGACCCAATCAGGTGTGCAAGGAAAAAAATAAACTCTTTCAGAAAAGGATGAAGAGATTGTCTCAAAATACATACTCCTAGAGATGAGGGTGGTGAGTTTGGATTGCTAAAACACAGCCCCATGCTGTCTTTATCTGGTCAACAGTTCTGGTATGCACCTCCTACTAAATTATTCAAAGAATGTTATGAAAATTCAATCCAAACGAAACAGTATAAATTGCTACCTTTATCAAAATACACAGACAAAACTTGGTTTGGGGAAGAATTTTTAGCAGATGAGCCCCATGGATAAAGAGATGAAGATTTCACACGACTGCAAAATGTCACAGAAAGTTGAAATTTGGTGCCTTCTTGGGATTCAACCACTGACTTCCTTAATCTGAAAACTATCGTTGCTTAAAATTCAAGTCTTGCTGCTAGATTTTAAAAGCAATAATGTTTCAAATCAAGCTGCCACGTTCAACCTCTATTTTTTGTCTTTTCTAAAGTAAACAAATCCAACATTAAAGAAAATGTTTTTTTCTATTTGCGAGAAATACGTGTTCCAATGTTACAAGCAAATTTGAGCCGGGAAAAGTTTCTTGCATTTTTCTCCCCACTTTCAAATAAACAAATCAATATGATAGGTTTTGCAACCAGAAAAAATACCTTGCACCCACATTTTACTGTGATAGGCTTGTACCATGTTTTATCCTGTCCTTCTTCCAAGAGATCCAACAAATGTGGATGGTTTTCCCACCTTCCATTTTACTTACAACAACCCGGTTGAGATGAATTTGGCTGAGAGACAGAGGGACTGGTCCAAGGTAATCCAATGCGTTTCTTGGCTGTGTGTGACTTTGAACTTGGTTCTTTATAGTCTGAAGCTCCAACCACATATGCATAGTTCTTACTAGGTTGTTTCTGAGAGCAGAACCACAAGTGACAACAGGTACAGATTGGACACTTGTCAGCTTCCCTCAAGTTTTGATGGGAAATGTAGGCAGCTTGGCGGAATGTTGGACAAGTGACAGTTGAAAAGTCCATTGGACAGCAGTCAGAGAGTGAAGCTGCGAGACCAGGATGCCTACATTTCCCATCACAACTTGAGGGAAGCTGACAAGTGTCCAATCTGTGCCTTTTGTCACTTGTGGTTCTGCTCTAAGCAGGGGTTTTTTTCAGCTGGAATGTGGTGAAACGAAGTTTTGGAACCTCTTGAAAATGGTCACATGGCTGGTGGCCCCGCTCCCTGATCACATGTGATACCAGGGGCACCACCTCCTGCCAAGAGTTGCCCCCTGTGAGGGCAACCCACTGAGTTCCACCACCTCTTTTTCCAGAAAAAAAGCCCTGTTTCTAAAGATAAATGAACTACAAGTGCTCTGTGCCTGTAATTTGTGCTGCTACAATTACAACCTTAGTGGGAATAAAGAGACAGACACAGGCTTGGAACTAAATGGTCGTTTATAGAATAATAATAACATAAACAATGGCAAGGGCCAACTAAGCAGTACAGGTCAAGCCACGGGGTCAACCCTGGACCTTTGCCTTGACCTGTCTGGGTGAGCCCCACAGCCCCGGGATTAGGCCATCCAAGGAATGGCTGCAGCCCGGCCAGCTAGGCTATTGGATCCCCCCATCAAGCTCCTAACGCCCCAGCCATACAGCATGAGGGAAGGACTTGTGCCTGGGGATCCCCGCAGGCGTCTGCCTGTGCAATGGTAGCCGTCACAAGCATACCGCATTGATGGCAGACCCTGTTTCCCCACCATGGAAAAATGCCTCTGGGTGCTCACCAGCCTTCTCCCTATTTCCCATAAACTCCTGCCAGGGGCAACCCGAACAGCCCACCCCAGCCAAAGCCTCAGACCTCTGCCAGCAGTGCAAGGTAGGGGGAAAACCCCCCACTCAACAGCCAGTCATGGTAGGGGGCAAAAATTTCCTACCTGGCTCTGGAAACAGTAGCCGGCTAATCCTGCCCTGCTACAGGGTGAGGCGGGTGGGCTGAGTGAAGCATGTGACTGCTGGCCTGGAGGGCAGAGCCGCCTACAAAGGCAGTTTGCTCCGTCCTCCAGCCACAACCTGGTTGAATGGGAGGGGGTGTGTCTCCCTCCTCACAAGGCTGCAAAGGACAGCCCCAGGCTTAAGCAGCATAGCTGCAGCCTGGAGTGCCGAATAACCTGTGTATTTTCCATGAGTGCACACTTTATTACTTACAGTCACATTTCATGACATGTAGAAGCCAACATAGAAAAATCCTTGAAACAGGGAGTTTTGACAGTGCTCACGCAGAAGACTCGGATTTTTGAACCGAACAAATGTTCCTTTGGAACGGAACATTTTTCTGTCAAATCACACATTTAAAAAACAGTCTCGGTTGAGTTTCAGTGCTGCTCAGATACTTCATTAAAGAGACTCTGTACACATTATTAAGTTGAACAATGACCACAAGGGCTTTGAAGCAGTTGCTCAGTTGGAGTTTTGTGTCTCCCAGACTTCCAGGAACCTTTTTCTCCTTATGATGGCAGAACATGCGCAGATCCAGTTGTGATCTTCGTCGCCATGCTGCTTTCTTCTCTTGAAAGCACGCTGTACAACACTTATTGGCTCCACTGTGAAACTTATCTGCTGATATGTAAGTAACTTGATTTCACATCTACTCGAAGGGAAAAGCTGCAGCCACTTCTGCCTATGTGCCTTGGTTGCTGGGAGAAAAGAGCACGTATGTATCTGGGAGGCACATTTGTCCCATTGGATGTGTGCTTCAATGTCTTTGTGTCATCAAACCTGAGGACTTCGTAATGTGTAAAGAGATCCTAAGAATAAACCCTGGGTCCATGGGGGGCAGACATGTACACATCTTCCACCGCCTTACAAAAATGTGATTCACAAACCCCACACAACCCACCAGAGACAAACTGTGTAACCCAGGCACATCATGCGCTACATTATGAGCATGGTAGAAGACAGTATACATACTTATTCATCCAATACTGGCATAAGCTTTTGAGCCCAGGTTAATATCTGAACCAGCCCCTAAAACTGAGCTAAATCGAAAAGAGTCCAGTAGCACCTTTAAGACTTACCAACTTTACTGGAGAATAAGCTTTCGAGAATCACAGTTCTCTTTGTCAGATCACAGTTCTCTTCGTGATTCTCAAAAGCTTATGCTACAGTAAAGTTGGTTAGTCTTAAAGGTGCTACTGGACTCTTTTCGATTTTGCTTCTACAGACTAACATGGCTAACTCCTCTGGATCTAAAACTGAGCTGTATCTTAATTTGTCTGTTCTACTGTTCCTGGCTCAAAAGACAAAACTCAGCCTACCCCTTCAAAACAAATGCACACATCCATGGTGTCCACAAGCAGCCACAAGCAGTAGGAGGGTGAGCGCACCTCTTCTCATCATGCTCAACAGAATGTTTGCCATATCTTCAAAGCAAGTTCAACCACAATTCATGCTAGCATGGGACTTTGACTAAAGCTCATTAGCATACCTTTGACTGAGTTCCCCGTAGGTTTAGCAGATGTTGCTTATTCTAAGGGACAACCTTGTATTTCAATAGGTTGTCCTTTCTTCTAGAATATCAAAGCTTCATTAGAATGGAATTGATGTTCCTTATTTCAGAAGTTTATACTCCTGCTAAATTCCACAGACTGCTTTCAAAGGTTCTAACCATGTTCTTCATTTCTGAAGTTTTGATGTAGTTAACTTTGTTTTCTCCAGCTCGGCTGTGTTCTTCCAATTCGCTGTTGATATTCCATGGAAAGTATTTTCAGATATCTTTGGAGATTTCTGTCCATCAGTATCTTTGTGCAGTTATAAAAGTACAATACAAATATTAAAAACAATTCATAAAACAACAGTTCAACATAAAATCAACAAACAGATAATAACTGTCCCAAGATGGGGTCAATTCCAGATTCCTGCCCATCAGCATACAGGGGGAGGGAAACAGACAGATAATGTACTGCAACCCATACGTGGGTCAGCTAACAAATGGGTACTACATAGCCCCCTGCTGTACCCATATGTTGGGCAGCTGGCCAGTGAACACTGTATAACCCCACACTTAGGGGGAGACTGGTGGGAGGCTCAGTGAGGTTCTCATACTGGCCTCAACCATACGCCTGGTGGAACATCTCCATCTTACAGGCCCGCCAAAATGATAGAAGATCCTGACGGGCCCAGGTGTCCTCAGACAGAGAGTTCCACCAGGTTGGGGCCAGGAACAAAAAGGCCCTGGCCCTGGTTGAGGCCAACCGAGCCTCCCTGGGGGACCACCAGCAGATGTTTTCCAGCTGATCGGAGCGTTCTCCAGGGCACATATGGGGAGAGGCGGTCCCTGTATGAGATTGTACTGATCTCATACTGTGTAATCTGCCTTGAGTCTCAGCAAGAAAGGCAAACTATAAACGAACGAACGAATGAACGAACGAACGAACGAACGAACGAATGACACCTTATGCTCTGGTAAACAACAACTTTGAGACTCTGAAGCTTTTCTGTGTTTAAAGGAATTTACAGGAGGGCCATGAGTATTGATTTGGGTTCAGAGAGAAAGGTATTTGCTACCCACTTCCATAATTAATAAATACAAAATGTGGCTCTGTGCTGACATCACTGAAGTCAAATGAAGCTCTTTTAGAAGGAGGACCGTGCTGCCTGAACTGAGGATGTGGTGAGCCTAGCTAATAATAACAACAACAACATTCGATTTATATACGGCCCTTCAGGACAACTTAACACCCACTCAGAGCAGTTTACAAAGTATGTTATTGTTATCAGCGGTCATAGAGTGAAAATAAAGATATCATTGAGGAAAAATGAAGGCTCTTGCGGGTAACAAGAGCCCCGTGGCACAGAGTGGTAAGCTGCAGTACTGCGGCCCAAGCTCTGCTCACGACCTGAGTTCGATCCTGGCGGCTGGGTTCAGATAACCAGCTCAAGGTCGACTCAGCCTTCCACCCTTCTGAGGTCAGTAAAATGAGCCCCTAAGTTTCCTGGGGGTAAAGTGTAGATGACTGGGGAAGGCAATGGCAAACCGCCCCGTAAAAAAAAGTCTGCCAAGAAAACATTGTGATGCGACATCCCCCCATGGGTCAGTAATGACTCGGTGCTTGATTTTTCTTTCTACATTCCACATTCGTTGAGAAATTCTCATGTTACATCCAACATACGTACACCTGAATGTGTGATTTAAAGCCCATCTTTATCCAGCTACTGGTCCCCAGTTTCATTTCTGAAGTCAACACACATTGGCTCTTTCTCAGGGTTTATTCAAACATTACAGTGAATGCGTGTATATTTTGTGAACAGCACACACTTGATTTTGCTTTATATATGCATATATATCCGTAATTCTCATGTTGGATTCATTATAGAGAGAGCTGGTGTCCTTTACATCTCATATTTTTCCAGGTACTCATTCCCAGTTTCATTTGTAAAGTGAATGCATGTTGGCTTTTTCTACAAACAGATATATGCACATGCAGGATGATGATGATGATGATAACAATAACAACAACATTCGATTTATATACCACCCTTCCTTTGCTCACAACCTGCGTTTGATCCTGGCGGAAGCTGGGTTCAGCTAGCCAGCTCAAGGTTGACTCAGCCTTCCATCCTTCCAACGTCAGTAAAATGAGTACTCAGTTTCCGGGGGGGTAAAGTGTAGATGACTGGGAAAGGCAATGGCAAACCACCCCGTAACAAAAAGTCTGCTAAAAAAACATGATGCAATGTCCCCCCATGGGTCAGTAATGACTCGGTGCTTGCACAGGGGACTGACTACCTTTACTTCTTTTACCTCTGATTGGATCATCTTGATATTTTTATTCATTGATTAAAAAGCTCCATAAAAGCACCTTTGTGCCTGCACAGATCATACCCTGGGAATAAGTAATAACAACCTCGACTAAACCCTTTCAGTTATCAGAGAAGAGGCACTTATCCCTCAGGGTCATGGTCAGGTCATTAAAGTGACCTGGATCTCTCTGAAAAACTTAACTTGAATTTCTTTTAGCAGATAAATATCCAAAGATCACTTACCAAGTAGCCAGTTTTTGTATGGCGACACTCAAGTTAAGAAACTTTTATGATACTTAGATGTTAATCAATTTTAAACTGCTATTTATCTTTTTATTCTAATTGTGAAATTTCTTAGATATGTATTTCTCCTGTTTGGTGTAGTGGTTAAGAGCAGCAGGACTCTAATCTGGAGAACCAGGTTTGATTCCCCACTCCTCCCCTTGAAGCCAGCTGGGTGACCTTGGGCTAGTCACAGCTCTCTCAGAGCTCTCTCAGCCCCACCCACCTCACAGGGTGTTTTGTTGTGGGGATAATAATGGCATATTTTGTAAACTGTTCTGAGTGGGTGTTAAGTCATCCTGAAGGGCAGTATATAAAGATGATGATGATGATGATGATGATGATGATGATGATGATGATGATGATGATGATGATGATGATGATGTCTGGTCTAAGGACAGCAATAATAAAATCAATCAATCCATCAAGTGACCCACTAGTCAAGCATCAAATCAGTGCAAGTTTTTCCCCTTCTTTGTGCCTGGGCAACTGGATGCGTTCTTTAAATGCTTAGCATTGAATACATCATCTTTTTTTTTTAGTGCTAGGTTACTTGACAATATCTATTTGTGAAATGAATATAATCTGCTAGGCTCCTAGACAGACACTAAAGCTAACAAAGACACCTAAGTAGTAAGTCTCGACTCAAAAATCTCAAATTGATCCCCCCACCCCTTTAACGATATGGCTGTTGGAGGTGGAGGTAATTGATGGGGGTGCAGCTGCAAGAAAAGGAGGTTGACGACTTATCGGCAAGCTGGGTTGGCACCGAGTGCAAGACGGAGTGGAGGCGGGATCAGGTGTAGGAGGAGGAGCGTCCATCCCGTGCTGGTCCAGCTGCATGGTCAGCGCCATTTACACGCGAGCATGCGCAGGAGCAGCTTGTCACCCTCCCACCCTCCGCTGATTAAGGACTATTGGGGAGGTGCTGTCACAACTTTATGGGTTGGCGGTTTTTGAGGCATTGGGCCGGATCCCAACAGGGTGAGTGGGCCTTCAGGACTGCTCACCCCGACGAATCTGGAAGCAAGGATCGCCAGGCAGGGCTGGCGACGGAACAACATGTGCCGAGGTGCCAGTGGAAGGCTGGCGGGTGATGCATCAGTCGGCAGCCAGGCCTATGATGCCAACGGGAATCCGTGACCAGATGCCAGGCCAATGCCCCATCCAGCTGTAATCAATAAAGTTGTGGCCATTTCTAACCCATGCAAGTGTCTGTTGTAATTCTTAGCCTCAACGCAGTCTGACATAGCACAAAAGTGACAAAGCAATCTAATTGGGGAAAGCGGTTAGTTAGTCACACAGAGGCAGACATCAGAACTGGTCCAAATGCATCCTAACACCTCAGTGAACACCCTCCTGATTGAAACCAGCAAGCAGGACGCAAGCCAAACGGACAGGTGATTCAGTCCCCCTGCTTCCATGCCCTCATCTAGTCTAGAGAAATGGTTATACTGTTTTGTTTATTGTTATTATTAGTGTTATAAGTGGTGTCACTGTAGCTTTAAATGTTGTAGACGTTGTTCATGTAGCTCCATCAAATCTGTGTCGTACTTTATAGTGGATAAGAAGACAGGCCCCTGCCCCAAAGAGACTCTGGTACAAAATATTCTATCCTACATGAGCCCAAGGAGACAATGCAAGATATAAATGTTTAAAATAAATAAATGCTTTATCTGCAGGGCAATAATCTCCTCTTGAGGCCTGAAAGAAATACTGTCTTTCTTTACGGCTCCTTTCACTCACAGTAAGATTTTTCTCCCCAACGCCATATAGTTGAATGAATCACTGATTAATCATTCCGCGGTGTGAATCTCAGTGCCTCTTTAATGTCCCTGATTGTATTAGATTGAATAAATAGTGTTGCTAGGTTGATATGTTTAAGGCAAATGGGATGCTTATTGGTATCTAAGAAGAGAGTTAACAAGATCTATTTTCCTCCATTGACTTCTACTCATGTATTAATGAGGTTCAAAAAAAAATTGTCTTTTCTTCATGTATCAGATTAAGCGGGTCTTTGTTATTCCCAAGAATGACACAAATATTTGCTCCATTCACATTTGTATTAACATGTCACTCGAGCTAAATCTTCAAGAAAGGGAATAAGTGCCGTATCCATTAAGCCACTTAGAGGGGGCGTGTTCCTTTTTCTATTATTATTTTTAGTGTGCAGCAATGGTTACCATAGCAAATATCCACATTTAGGGAATTGCGTTCTCTTAGCTCCAGCGTAACAAGGCACAAAAAGAGAAATAGTCTTCTCTCTCAACAATTAAATCTTCAGACAAAATATGTAAATTAAGGATTTAAATAAGCAAATGAGAGTTGGGCTTATATTATTCTAAAGTTTGATTGGAGAAGATGCTTCTATCTTGTTTCTCCCTGTGCTCAAGGTGGCTAACAATACTTAAAATAATAAAGCTGACTCCTCTCCCCACAAAAATCTGAAATGATTACATAGCTAAATAGAGAAACCAAAGCAGAGCATCTGTGTTAGTTAGTAGCTACCAGTAATCAAAAGCAAATATTTTCTAGTTTATGTATTGACTTATCAAAACACAAACACTTTAATTTGTTAATGAAAATGAAATCCAGCCCTCAAGTCAGAGTTAACTTATGGCGACCCCCTGGTGGGGTTTTTATGGCAAAAGACTAACAGAGATGGTTTACCATTGCCTGCCTCTGCAACCCTGGTCTTCGGTGGAGGTCTCTTATCCAATCACCAACCAAGGCTGACCCTGCTTAGCTTCTGAAATCTGACAAGATCAGGCTCTCCTGGCCTATCTAGGTCAGGTTATTTGTTAATAAAGCTATTATAATTAACTTGTTTTTTTAGGAAATTAATGACAGTAATATTTGGAATCTTAGGATATGTTTGTTATGCTGCTGCATTGCTATTTGGTTTGGAGTTCTAGAAGGTGAGAGGGAGGGAGGAGAGAGTGATGGCAGATATGTAACTGACAGGGGCATTTTCCAATCAGCAGTTATAAACAGAACTTGTCACTGAAGAGGAATATCCTAACTGTCTTCCAGAGGGCTGTGCCTGTGTGTCCAAGGCATTTTTGACACAAATCGTATTGCTAGGTCACTGCTTTGAGGAGGACTTTGATCTTTTATATGCAGTGACTCTTGTTTGCTTGCAATTGTCTTTTCTCTGGTGTTATATCTGATAGGCTCAGGGGCCAACATTTTGCTTGCATACACTGGCATGCAGGTAGGCAGACATAATTTGGGGAAGGAAATAACATCATATACTACACTTACCTTCCCCCCAAATGCCAGCAGCTTCCACCATGCCATCCTCTTGCAATTCATGTGTGAACTGCTATCAACCTTCAGAGGAGGCTGCCTGTTATGTCTCTGCATGACTCACCCCCAGATGCATTCATAGACACAAGAGATAGATTCCTCTTAATTCAGAAAAGGGTTGCTTTAATGATTAGAAGTTCAGACAATACTGATGCAATGTAATTGGATGGTACTAGCAAACTCTTCTGCAGAGACTGTGGAGTCTTTGAACATGCAGTAAAAACAAACTTAGTGTTACCCGAATTGCTATATTTGTGGAGGCCCCTGTAACAAGCAAAGGTGTCCCCTTGCTGCCCCAGAACAAGCATGTGCATTGCAGGGTATTTAAAAGCAATATTTTGTGGAACTTTAACCTGTGTATAGCAAGGTCCAGATCCAGCCCAAAACTCAGAATAATTAGGGGGAATAAGCACTCTTAAAATGAAAAGGGTTTTTATTGAGATAACGTAAGCCAAATTAAGCAGCTGTTATAAGAAATGAGAGAGAGACACTGCAAAGCAGCAAACCAAAAACCTTTCCCTAACAGCCACCTGTTTATAAGGAAATACAAAAAAGGGAAGGGAAAAATGTAAGCATACAACCTGTCCTGTGGAGTGTGGAAATCCTAGAGTCTTAATATGAAGAGCAAAAAAGGGACAGTAGCTGGGAAAACAGCTGCAAAGTGTTGGGGATTTGGGGGCCATATTTATAATACAGATGTCCATGATCTAGAATTTGCTGTCGTAAGGTGACATAAGGTGCTGTCATAAGTGACAAAAGACCTGGAGGGACAGATGGCTGTCTCTGGAAATGTGATGGGTCTGTGATAAGCAGGAGCAGCGCCAGGGTTTCCGGTGCACGCAGCTTGCCAACCGGCTGGCCGGGCACGCGTGCACACACACCAGCCTGCGTGATGATGTCACGTGTGACATCATCATGGGTGTGTGCACGAGCCGGCCCAATTGCTACGGCAGGCAGCTGGGACGGCATGTGGGTGGCTTCCCAGCTCTCCCACTCGGTTGCCCTGCGCCGCCCCAGACACCTGTCTGCAGCTACTGCGCCCAGCCAGGGGCATGTGCTGGTGGTGGCAGCAGTGCAGGGTGGGAGGGCTAGGAGGCTGCAGCTCCATGGCATGTGCTCCCACCCCCAGCGCCTCCTCCGTCACCCCCTCCGCCACCCCGCACCCTGAGGCAACCGCCTACCTGGCCTCAATAGGCATGCTAGCCCTGGTGATAAGGCTGAGCATCTGCTCGATCCTGCTTTGTATTAAAGCTATCAGGAAATTAATTCTGGAGAATCACCCAAATTTAAAGTGGGGTGGAAACTGATATTGAAAAGGGGTGTTTTCCTGGTTTGCATAAAAGTTAAAAATGCTTCCTGGAGAAGGGCCGCTTCCACACTACTCACCTTCATCCGGAACGCTGCTCAACGTCATGATAAAAACGCAGAAGATAGTGTCTTCTCGTGTGAGTTTTATGCAATGTCACGCAAAACTCGCGCGAGAAGATGCTATCTTCCGCATTTTTTTTGCGATGTTGTACAGTGTTCCAGATGAAGGTGAGTAGTGTGGAAACGGCCAAGGTTTGGAGAAACACCTACGGCTTGGTGAATAACAAGATTAAGGAGAAGGCTGAAATCTTCCTGTACAGTCACTAAGATAAGGGAAGGAACTAGCTGAGGTCAGTCCTTTGCTCATTGTCTTGGACATTTGGGTCTTTCATTAGGGTCAAATTATTCAGGGAGGAAGCTACGAAGTCCTTGGGGAGAATGACCCTCTGGTTTAATCAGCCTGAGGTGGGCTTTAGGGAGGAGAACTTCTGCATTTCATTGCCACTTAAGGACTCACCACCTTGCTCTTGGCATGACTTGCTGCTGCTTAACAAGTCACACTTCTGTTAGCTTAACTTCAGCAGGATGGAGACTCCATTTTCTAGCCCTAAGCCCATGTTAAAAACCAACGTGGGGAACCAAAATAGGGGTCCCCATGAGATGAGGGTTCCGAGGGCTATACTAGCGATGACCCTTCCGTGATGTAAATATGTTTAATCCAGAGAATCACTGTGCCATCCCACAAAGTTTTAGACTGGAGAGGTGAAATTGACAGAGCCTTCGGGGAGGTGAAGATGAAATTAACAAATCCTTTAAGGAGCAATCTCCATCTTTTTAAACTACATTTTCTGGCTAACATTGTCTCCCTGAGTCCCTACACCTGACGAACATGTACTGAGGCATCTCATGTAGAGAGACTTTGGGTCTTAGCAGGGTCCCTTTGGTTATCTGGCACCCAGGAAGGCATGCCTTCTCTCTAATGGCCAAAACACTTATCTGCCATACTTGAGAGGGCACACACGTCACAGAGATATAAAGGTCTAATTACAATGGAGATGGCTTGCTGATGGTGGGAGGGGAGCTCACTCCAATTTTTTTCCCATGTAAAAAATGGAGGAAAGATTGCTTGTATGAAGCTTCTTCAGTCTACTTCAAAGAAACATAAAGCATGGAGAACAGGTTCAGAAACATTTAAGGGGTCTTGAGATGCTAAGCCAACATGAAAATGCCTAGCCAGGTGAAGAGGCAAACCAAATTACCATTACTGTCAGCATCATTGTTTTCTTTTGAAAATTTCTTATGAGTTCTTCATAGACCTCTTGTTACAGAGTTATGTGAGAGGAAATCTGTCTGGCTTATTTATTTGTGAAAATGTTGTGAGAACATTAAGATGTTTATTTGATCATTCTTCACATTAAAAAAACTGAGAGCCAGTTTGGTGCAGTGGTTAAGAGTGGCAGGACTCTAATCTGGAGAGCCAGGTTTGATTCCCCACTCCTCTGCTTGAAGCCAACTGGGTGACCTTGGGTCAGTCACAGGACTCTAATCTGGAGAGCCAGGTTTGATTCCCCACTCCTCTGCTTGAAGCCAACTGGCCTTGGGTCAGTCACAGCTCTCTCACTTGGTACAACACACTTGGTAAACTTCTCTGAGTGTGACATTAAGTTGTCCTGAAGGATGGTATATACATCGATGTTGTTGTTGTTGTTAAATCAAAAAGAGTCCAGTAGCACCTTTAAGACTAACCAACTTTACTGTAGCATAAGATTTCGAGAATTACAGTTCTCTTCATCAGATGCATCTGACAAAGAGAACTGTGATTCTCGAAAGCTTATGCTACAGTAAAGTTGGTTAGTCTTAAAGGTGCTACTGGACTCTTTTCGATTTTGCGACTACAGACTAACACAGCTAACTCCTCTGGTTGTTGTGTTGTTGTTGTTAAATAAACTGCTCTGGGAACTGGGGGGGAGAGGTTTTTACATCAAATCACAAAGAGCCAGCCAATCAATGCTACCCACTGCCATCTTCCATTTCAAACTTGATTTTTGGGGGGGGGGGTAAATGTTTACTAGAGATGAATCAGTACATCAGAACTGAACATAGTTCTGGGGGAAAATGCTTGTTTTGTTTGTTTTTTGTTTGTTTGTTTGAAGGGTTTTTATCCAGCTTTCCATTAAAAATAATACCCAAGGTGACTTACAGGATAAAAACAATTTGATAGAACAATAAATCAGATCCCTCAATAAAAACACAAGAATTAGTTATCTTCAACACATGTGCACAGATATGGACTTCAGTGTGGTGCCTAAAAGATTATCATGTTGGTGACAGACAAATATGACACAAGGCAACACTGTAGTTGAGGGCCACCACAGAAAAGCCCATTTCTCCAGAAACTTCCCTCCGAAGGCAGAGCACATGGAGAAGGACTTCTGATGCAGATCTGAACTATCACCCAGCTTCATAAGGGATCCTTAAGATCCCCTGATCCCAGATCATTTCAGAGTTTAAAAGTCATAAGTAGAGGCAGGCACAAACCAAAAGATGAACCAAAGTTTGTCACAAACTGGGCCAGTTTGTGGCTCGCGAACCAGCGGTTCGTGGGAGCTCATTTCTCACAAACTGCGATGAATTTTAGCCCAGTTCATTTGGTTCATATTTCGGTTTGTCATTGCAGACAGCCTGGCACCAATCAATCAGTTTCCTAGGCTATGTGGGGATGGGCTCCTTGCAGACCTACTGACCCAAAAGTGACGTTTTCACAAACCAAACGTACCAGTTCATGAACCGGGGCAAGTTCGTGGTTCATGGTTCGTGAAACACGATGAACCACAAACCACGTGGTTCAGAATTTTTCTGGTCCGTGCCCATCTCTAGTCATAGGTTACTCTGTGAGTTTGGGGAAAATACATTCCTAATGGCAAGTTTCTTTCTGTATCGTTGTAAAACAGCAATCATTCCCAGCTAGATCTTGCTGTATGGATAGGGCAACCCACTTGCAAAAGACTGCGATAGCATGATGATCGTGAATAGCCAGCCAAGTGTGGCTGCCATCCCAGTCAACAGTTTGGCTTCAGCGTTCTGGACTGGCAAAAGTTTCTCAAGAGTTTATAAAGGCAGCCCTACATCCAACAAATCCCAGTAATAAAGCCTGAATGTTACCAGAGCATGGCTCACAGTTACATCTGTCTTCACCCTAATTGAAAAGTGGGCACATTTTGCAAACCACATTATGTGAAATGTGAGAAGCAGAGTGGGCCGGAAACAAGACAACACCTGGTGCAAGCCATTAACGGTGTTACATAGTGGCTTGTTAGACTTGCATTGCACCATTAAAAGCCAGTGCAGTTCCCAGTCATTCTGCCAAGGAGTTGGGTTATGGAAATGACCCTCAGGGGAAGCAGGGAGGAATGTCCCCAAGGGAGCCTGCTCCAATTAACTTGAGCATCTCTTCCGCCTAACGCCATTTTATATACTCTTCTCTATTAGTTTTTTGGCTCTTTCACAAGGCGGTGTGTTTAAAGAGCAAAGCTTTTGTGTGGAAAGCACACAGAGATAAGCCTGTGCCAACCACTGCAAGTCAGAGAGAAGAATGGCCTGCTGATATGTGTCTGATGAAGTTAGAGAAGCCGCATGGTGTAGTGGTTATAGTGTTGGACTAATAATAATATTTATTTTATATTCTGCCCTTCAGGACAACATAATGCCACACACAGAGCGGTTTATGAAGTGTGTTATGATTACCCCTGTGAGGTGGGTGGGGCTGAGAGAGCTCTGAGAGAGCTGTGACTGACCCAAGGTCACCCAGCTGGCTTCAAGCGGAGGAGAGGGGAATCAAACCTGGTTCTCCATATTAGAGTCCTGCAGCTCTTAACTGGCTCTCCAGGATGGTAACATCCAAGTTGGCCCTGGAGTTCTCTTGGAATTACAACTGCTCTCCGGATGGAGGAAATGGCATCTTTGGAGAGTGGGCTGTAGGTATACCAAAGTGTACAGCAAAAACAGAATTCTGAAAGTGAGTTTCATTTATTTACATACAGGATTTATATCCTGCCATCAGCTCAATCAGGGCCACATCTCATCTCTGCTGAGCTTATTACCCTCTCCAATCTCCACCCCCTTTCCCTAGCAACCACCCCCACATCTCCAGGGATTTCTCAAGCTGGAGTTGTAAATCTGAGCGCTCTCTCTTGCCAGATTTGTGTCTTCTGAGGATTGGCAACCCTGTTGACAATGATAATGATCACTGTAGGAGACTACCCACATCTGCCCACTATCACACCATACAACATTTCCCAAAGTCATCCAGCTGGCCTCAAGTGGAGGAGAGGGGAATCAAACCTGGCTCTCCAGATTAGAGTCCTGCCACTCTTAACCATTACCCCAAACTGGCTGTCATGATCTGACACCCTGGTTCGAAATCTGCCATAAAACTCAGAATGATCTTCAGCTCGTTTGTCTCTGCTTAACCTATCACAGAGAGTTATTGGAGGCAGGAAAAGAAGAACATGCCATTGAGTCACAATCATCACATGGCTCGATCTGGACCGTTTTGGCCCCAATCCAGGCTGAAATGGGCCCAAAATGGCTGAGAGTCAGGTGGGCAAGGCCACCTGACATGTGACCTCTTTGCGGAACTGCCGGAACTGCGTTCCTGTGTGTTCCCCCTCGAAATGAGCCCTGACTGTAGTCTTCCTTGGAGGTCTCCCATCCAAGTACTAACCATGGCCAACCATGCTTAGCTGTTAAGCAAAGCTGTGCTCTTCAGTTTGCTGGAGGCAGGGGCATCTCTGATGCAGAGAAGGATAACAACGGGACAGACAGGTCGCAATCCTAAAGCCTAAAGAAAAACTTTACCCAGAAACCAGCATTGTGTTAAATTGAGTACAATGCTTAAGAGCCAGCCTCTCTCTGGCTGATTTTCCACTAAGTACAAAAAGTACCCCTCTCTAAAGGCCACCAGCAAAGAATAAAGTATGTGCTCTCCCTGTGTGGTTTTTCAAAAATGAATTATGCCATTAAGTGCCAAGAAGAAAATTAGCTATGAGCTTTTAAATTTAAAACGATCCCCTTTTTAATTGTAAAACAGTGCCACTTAACTGCTATTGATCCAAGGGAAGCACATTAGGGAGCGGGGTCACCATAACTGTTAATATTCACTGCTTAGTGAAAGAGCATCAAAGGACATTTTAATGTCACTGACTTTCTTGGGGAGTTTTTAGAGAAAGCTTTCTGGGGGCCAGCCTATGGATGAAAAGGACAGGAGGCAGACAAACGCAGAAACAAATGTGATCGCAATTTTCTGCTAATCAAATTGTAACTTGGGATTGATTTTTTTTTTTAGGCAAAAGTTTATGTCATGGATTTCCAAGCTCTCTCGACATTTAAAAGTCAGAATATCTCTTTTCTGCTGGACGGGCTTTTCCAGAGAATTGTTGCCAGCCACACTAATTGTTTGTCTTCTTCTGAATTCACATGTGATGCTCAGTCCCCTTACGTTTGTTTGGACCGATCTATCCTTATCCCATCAGGTTGCATCACTAGGCCCTGAAAAGGGAATTTTCCTCTAGAGATGCCGGGAGCCCACCAATGGCCCTCTCCTGGAAATCCTTGTCTCTGCCCGCCAATCACCCTCTGATTGGTGGGAGAAGGCAGACAACCTGGGAAATGAGGGTACGTGCTCTATGGTGCCTCTCAATAATGTCTCACCAGGTCTGATTCTTTTCTTTAGGAATTGGTCCAAAGCATAGCAAAAAAGGTAAATCACCAGAGGGGACCTGGCAACTCTGGCAAAAGAGGCACAGGCTTGGCAAAGGGAGTTGCCTAATTTTGTGCAAATTTGCTTGGAAGCAAGTTGCCCTGATTTCAAGGTGAGATACTCCTAAATCTGTTTATATACAGATTTAGATTTAGATAAACAGATTTAGGAGTATCTCATCTTGAAGTTTTTCTAAAAAGGAGGTAGCTGTGTTGCTCTGTAGCAATATCCAAAATAAAAGCCATGCAATGCCTTCTCTTAGAGGCAGGCAATGACAAACCACCTCTGTTAGTCTCTTGCCATGAAAACCCCACCAGGGGTTGCCATAAGTCAGCTATGACTTGAGGGCATTCTCCACCACTACCAATGCCTTCCCTTAAGACTAAGCCAAAATAAGATGAGGCACTGTGCAAATTTGTGAATTCATATTGGAATAGAAGTGATTCAGCATGACTGGAAGGCACTATTTTCCCCTGTTCTCTAGAACCAGGCTGTGTACATGTGCAATGTCTCTCCTTGTCTGATCTGGAAGCTTCTCTCTGACTCCTTTTTCTGAACCCTTTTGTTTTCTCTCTCTCCTCATGGTCTTGCAAGAAGCAACACGGTTCTGCAGAGCTCTCCTGGGCAAGCTCACAAGAGACACACCCATGTTCCCATTCATGTGCAGCCAGATTAGCTGGCCACTTGTGATGGGATATAGTGCTATTTAGAGAAGGTTTCTGCTTTTCTTCTGCTACTTCAAAAATGTAAATGAATGCCAGCCAGCTCCAATAAAAGTAAGTTTTATATGTTGCAATATACTGGCTTGCAGAGTGTTTCATCATATTTGATTCCATGCTTTCCTGGTGTGCAACTTTGTAGCATTAACTAACAAATATCCCCAGTACTCCAGAATTCTTCCTCAGGCAAGTCGTTAAAGGGTGGGGGGAGATCTCAGTGATGCTGTTAAGGCTTCATTGTCAGCATCTTATATAGACTGTTTGACTGACTTCCCTGGGCACAAGGTGTGAATAATATCAGGTTGCACCCTTGACATGCTGGGAACAAGAAGCAAAAACATGGAAAGCTCATCCAATTGAAAACATTTTTGTTTGTTTTTGCAACATTTTAAAACTTGAAAGTTTGCATGCTATTTTGTGCAGTTTGGGTGGACTGAGCCCCCTTAAGCCACCAAGGAAAAGTAGGATACAAATATTTTGATTAACTCATATAGATAGGTGCATGAAAAAGAGGTCCATCTATGCCCCTACTCCCATCCCTGCCGCCAGTTGCCAGTCCACAAACCAAGGAATGGGAACCCGCAATCAAGGGAAGAATGCAGCAACAATATCAGTGGGTATAGTTAGTATAAAATCTATTATTACAGTATGTAAACATCACCAAAACAGTGTGCTAAAGTGACTCAGTGCTTATATAAATATTATAAAAATCTGATAAACTCTAAACAGCATTCCGGATATATACTATCTCTTTACAGTTAAAGATGCATATAACCAGAGGGTTTTTTTTTCCGGCTGGAATGCAGCAGAACTGCATTCCAGCACCTCTTAAAAATACCCACCACGTGACTGGTATTCGGCTATTTTGGCCATTTCGGTCCAGTTTCGGCCCAAAATGGCCAAAACGAGCCCAAAACAGCCAGGCTTGGGCCACTGCCAGGCGGGGGAGGATGTTCCAGGATGATTTGGGCCTGAATTGGGCCCTCTGTGGAGCTTGGGAGCATTCCTGGGGCAGCCACGGCCTGCATGATGACAACACTTCCCAGAAGTGACATCATCACCCAGTCCCGGGAGTATAGTACCCACTGAATTCCACCACCTCTTTTCCCAGAAAAAAAGCCCTGCATATAACTTAATGGAGCAACAGTGTCTAGAATGTCGGCCATGAATTCTCAAACAGTATCAATACAAAGTATACGGAGTATAGCAAAGTTTCTTTCTCCTCTTCTCAGATATTCAGAAAATGATGCAGTCTCTTTTCTCTTTCAGGTGTGCCAAAAGAAGGACGTTCCCAAGGAACACTCATGTTGCAAGTAATTCACAGTAATTGGAAAAGCAGTCTATGAACCTGTTGTTTTTTCTCTTTCCTTTACAGGTGGAACCATGAATGGCGGTGGTATGAAGTCCCCCTCCTCGACCCAACAACAGGCTGGCTATTTAGCTTGTTTGTTGCAACAATATGCTTCCTCAGGGGCCACAGATCCAGTCCACCTACGTTCTATCTCCAAACTTAATTATTTCACAGCTGCCAGTCTCAGCGCACCACACACACACACCCCACCCTGCAACCCTATCCTGAAGAGGTAGCTTGTGAAAGGCCATCTAGCTAGCGAGCTCATGACCAAATGAACCCAGGACTTCCCCTCTCCCACTCTGCATCTCTGCATTACATCAGCTCTTTTTGACAGAAGGGAGACTCCTCTGAAGCCACATCCCGGCAACAGTGCCCTCGTTTTATCAGACTGTAATACTAAATTATTGTTCCCACCTCCTTCCTAACAATTTCATAAAAGGAACAGCCAGGCTTAATGGATAAAGAAGACAGCTGGACAGTTTTGGAGACGGAGCCACTATTGATTTTTGATTCTGCCAAGAGGTCATCTGAAAGAGCGGCATCATCTCTGAACGGGAAAGGTGATGACTCCACACCACGTTTCTGAGGCAACCACAAGGCCTGGCCAACAAAGAAAGAAACTGAATCCATTAATTGCACAGACAACTTTAATTTGTTTGTTTTGCTGACTTCACAGTACAGCCAATATCGAAGAGAAAGCTTCCGGAAAGATTGTTGTGGCAGAATTTACATCCAAAGAAATACTTGGGGCACTCTTTGTGATTACTTATGCAAGGGGAAGAAATCTCTTGACAGGTCCACCACTTCAGCCTTAGGCTGGTCGAAAGGAGAGGCAGGGGCGGAACTAAAAAGTGACTCAGCAACACGTGGGTTGCTCAGGCATGGTTACTCACCGAAGAAGCCTCCTCTTTGCTTGGGGCAGAGCTTCGAACTGAAGCCCCTAATTGGGGTACCTTTTCCAGGCCTCTCAAACTGGGAGAGATGCCTCAGAAATGGGAAAGGAAGGGGATTAGAAGCGCACCCTATTCCCTCTCTTCTTCCAGAGTTGGGCTGCCTGTACTGCTCTGAAGGCATGTTTGTGCTCTTCCTCCCCAGGCCTTGATGCGCTGGCTTTCTAAAGGTTTTCCCAGGGTAGGAGTACAGAGGGCCTCCCCAGGGCTGCAAGGCCATTGGGTTGGTGAGGTTCCTAGGTCCTAACCCCAACCCTTGGCCCCTCCAGTTTCCACCCGTCAGGAGGGAGAGGCTGGGCCTCTCTCTCTCGGGCTGTGGTTAACGATGCTGCCACCATCAAAGCTGGTGGTATCAGCTACATCTCTGTGGTGTCTCTGGCCTCTTGAATGGGGGCAGGAGTTTCCTTAGCCATCACTTCCTGCTGCTGGGAACCTGGGTTAGAGCTGGCTCCTAGCATCTCTGTTTGAGCTCTGCCTTTGTTGGCCCAGGTTACGCCTGACCTGAGGGGCCATCACCTCACATCGCCAACAGCTGCCAGGCAAGCCCCTTCACCTCCCAAGGAGACTGGCAAGCCAGGCTCGTTGCTTGCCACAGTGTCACAACCTCCTCCTGCCATGAGTCTTCCAGAAGGTAGGAAAACCATGGTAGTCTGGTCTGGTCTGGGAGGAGTTCTCTGGGTGTTGCTGTGGTGGGAGGAGGAGGAAAGATCCTCGTTGGGTCAAATCCAGATACTCATTTAACCAAGGCACTTACTGGCCTCTTTACATTTAAAACAATGTCCCTTCACTGGCTTCCTATTCCTCTCCAAGTTCAATTCAAGATGCTAGTTCTCATCTTGGAAGCCCTTCCTTACCCGGGGCTCATATGCCTGAAGGAATACCTGTTCCTGGATGTTTCTATCCATCCACTTTGCTCTACTCAGCAATGCCTTTTGTAAAACCATAGAGTTTCTGGTGATTCCTAGGGTGACCCTTTGTCACTTACAGGTTGTACCCAGATGTGACATGGCAACATCTGTGATGCTGCTGTTTTTTATTTTGTTTTTCTCCCACCACTGGGCCAGTGGAAAGCTTCCTACTCTTGTGAGAGGTCAGGCAAGCCTAGTTCCCCCACAGGACTACTAACCTCAAGATGGGGCCTAGATTTCTTCTAAAATTACATTTGATCTTCAGATCACAGCGCTCTGTTCCCCTGGAGGACATAGCAGTTTCAGAGGGCAAACTAGACCTCCTATTGATACACCTGGGGCTGGGGTTTACCCATCCAGTGTAAGGGTTTACCCACCCACAGCCCCAATTTCTTGCCTCCAAGGAACTGAGAAACAGGATAAAAATCGTCTCCTCTTGGTGATGCTCTAATAATTACCCTAGTCTCTATGGCAAATACCATAGAGACTAGGGGATGCAATCTAGAGCATACAGGATAAAATAGAGAAGTGAAGAATGTATATTTCCCTGAGGAAGAACGTGTCAGCAAATCATAACCAACTCATGTAACCCCATCCATAGGGCATTCCAGGCAAGATATAAGCAAAAATGATTTGTCATTGCCTTCCTCCACATAGCAACCTGAGGGCCAAGCTACAAGTGATGAATGACACAGTTTGGACACTTGTCAGCTTCCCTCAAGTTTTGATGGGAAATGTAGGCATCCTGGTCTTGCAGCTTGGCTCTCCGACTGCTGTCCAATGAACTTTTCAACTGTCAGTTGTCCAACATTCCGCCAAGCTGCCTACATTTCCCATCAAAACTTGAGGGAAGCTGACAAGTGTCCAACCTGTGTCAGGCGTCACTTGTAGCTTGGCCCTGAGTCTTCCTTGATGGTCTCCAATCCAAGAACTACCTCCCAAGCGCTGACAAACCCAGGCTAAGCTGGGCCATTCAGGCAGATGGTATAAAATATGAGACAGAGACAGAGACAGAGACAGACAGACAGACAGTCTTATCAAACCTGTTCTTAAGTTCCCTCAAAATTCCTTCGGTGATTTGAGGAGGTCCCAAGAAATCACTTACGGGTAAAAATTTCTGTCATAACTCTGCCCTAAAAACCAAATAACTGCCAGAGACCCAGCAAGAGGGCCCACTTCTTTCCCACCAACCTCTTATGACTTAAGCAAGGGGTTTTTTTTCCCTCCCCAACATGAAATGCACATGCACACAGAGAGCTAATTGTCATGCTAGGGAAATTACTTCCTGCAGTTCAGGGGAGACAGCTGGAGGAAAACCTTTTTATCCATTGAGTCCTTAAATTGAGAAGTTTATGTGAGGAAGGGAAAGGCTTTTATCCGGGAGGACTGAATTTGATAACTAAGCCTCTGTACTTCTTTCACTGGTGGGCTATTAGGTCTGGCTGCCCTCCCTCCTCTTGGGACCTGAAGAGGCGTATGGCATGTGCATGAGCAGATAGCTGCTGTCTGCCTTACAAAGACAGTGTGGTCGGAGGAGCCCTCTCGGGACTCTTCTAACGATCAGCACAGAAAACGCAACTGTATATCCTAGAGCGGGAAAGCTCATCATTTAATGAAAACGTTGTCCGTTATTAATAGAGTGATGGGTGGAAATAAGGAAGAGCTGGCCTAAGGGCCTTTTGGGTCTTTGGCTAAGTGTTTCTTCTCTCTCTCTCTCTCTCTCTCTCTCTCTCTCTCTCTCTCTCTCTTTCCCTCTCTCTCTCTCCCTGGAAAAGAGCAATTCCAGTAACTCGAAGGTACACATACAATCAAAAGGAAGCCAAAAGCAAGAAGAAAGGGCTGTGTTGTTTTCCAGCGAGGTCATTTGTAGTTCATAGTGCAAAGGCAGGCTGACAAGATCGCTCCAGGCTGTACACTAAAAGTTACAATTTTTTTCCAGGGTCTTCTCCCTCTTCCTTACTGTCCCTGGCCTACAACTCATTGCATTTCCCTGTTGCCTATAACTGAGAAACTCAGCAATCTTCCCATCCTCAACATGCAAAAAACATATATACTGTAGCTATCCTGCTGGATTTTTCTTGGTTTATGGCAAGATAAAATACCTTTCTAATAGAGGGGAGAGGGGAGAAAAGGAGAGAGGTAGAAATAGTAAGAAGGGCAGATTTAGGAGAATTGTTTATACATCAGAAATAGAGGAAATAATGCCCGATTTGGGATGTTGAAAAGCAGGGTTTGGAATTTTAAAAACATGGCTTTTTTTAAAAAAATGCCAAGATGAAAGCAAATCATATCTAGAAATCTGTGGATCGACCTTTGTCAGTTTTGGAAAATATCAGGTTTAGGCAGGGGTCATTTTATAGAGTAAGAGCTGGAAGAACTGATCAGCATACCTCATTAGCATAACTCATTAGCATATGCCACGCCCCTTGCCATCACCAGAAGTGTGTTATTAGCATGACTGATTTGCATATGCCACACCCCCTGATTACCTATCCTGGCAGTTTTGGATGCAATCCAGGCCATTCAGGGCCGAAATTGGGCCCCAAATGACAAAAAGGGGCTGAAAATGGCCGAAAAGGGGCCCAAAATGGTCAGGATCGGGCCGCTGCTGAGTGGGAGAGTAATCCACCACCCATCAGAGGCCCGATTCGGGCCTTTTTGGTCCCAATACAGGCCAAAATAGGCCCAAAATGCCAACAGTTGGGTGGGTGAGGCCACCTGACATGCGACCTCTTTGGGGAACTGCCAGAACTGCGTTCCTGCACGTTCCCACTCAAAATGAGCCCTGGGTTTAGGTGCCAAAGAGGAGGATGCTTCATCTGGATGAAGACTGATCTTCAAATGGGAACAGTTTGCCTTAAAGTTATGCATTTTGACTCCCTTTTGCAAGAGTGTTAGAGTACAACACCTTCCACTTTCTTAAGAGACAGCCACCAGATCCCCCCCCCTTTGGCTCTCTGCCTTACAAAGGGCCTGTATGTCCCATTGATGCAATTTATAATGGGGGAGGGGCTTCTATCCCCCTTTCCTCTCACAATCTGCAAGCCAGGCAGGTTGCCTGTTGCTACTCGAGGCCAGGGACCAAAACTTAATTCCCTGCCTCTGTCATCCACCCTGCCTGCCAGTATATGCAAGCAAAACCTTTGCTTTTCTTCCCTTGCTGCAGGTAGAATATTATGGAAAGTAAAAAATCATGTGCTTGATTGGCACAGGGGAAAAGTGAAATTGAAACAAGGCATTTCGAGTGGATGAAATAGGCATGACAAATTTGAAATTTCTCAGAGTCACAAAGATTGAAGAAGTTTCGTGACTCAGGAAGAATCTCTTTATCATGTGGAGTTTATTTCCTGCTCTGAAATGAAATCCCAAATGAACTACCGTTCGGAAATTCCTCTGGGAGACACTTTCACAGCCTAGTAATATACTCTGCCTAGTATTTCTTCTCTACAAAGGGTGGGGGAGTTTTTCACCTTATGATATATTATCTTATTTTTTCACTCAACCAAAATGCTGAATTATTACCTACCAAGTTCCTTGCAGCGAAATTGTAAGATCTGGTTATCACATTCAGAGAGAGAGAGAGAGAGTACTTGATCAACTAAAGAGGTACAATTCACAGATAACAAAGAGAATTAAGTGTGTGTTTAGTACACTGCAGCAACCTGTAACGGTGCAAAGATGGGTTTTGTTAACTAATATATGGTTACAGTGAGAAGTAAAGATGAGCACCATTCACGAGTTTGGCTTACGTTCTGTTTGCTGATTGTGAAAAGAGAGTTGGTTTTTTGGGGTCAGTCTTTCAGCTGTTTGAAAGCAGATCTGTTCTGTTTGAATATTTAAAAGTAACTTGACAGGATAGTACAGTACAGGGCAGTGTCTCACGCGTGCACATTCTAATACATCTCAGTGAAAGCTCTCGTTTCCTGCTTCCTCTATGATTCTGTTGTCACTGCACACTGGTCATCAGCCAGTCATATAAATAAATCGATCAATCGGTCAATTGGTCAATCGGTTTAAATCGGTAAATAAGTCATTAAATCGGTCAGTCAGCCAGTGATGATAAATAAACCCCCTTTTAAAAAAACTATCGTATCATTTAACGTTAATTTAAACCAGTGTAACTTACAGACACTATTTGTGAAGGCACATTTTTGCACAGCCTCATAGAAAGCTGGAGATCTCCTGGAATTACAACTGATCTCCAGCTGACAGAGAGCAGCCCCCCCCCCCCGAGAAAATGGTTGCTCGGAAGGTGGACTCTATGGCATTATACCCAGTTGAGGCTCCTCCCCTCCCCAAATCCCACCTGCAAAATCTCCAGGAATTTCCCAACCTGGAGCTGGCAACCCTATCCCATCCTTAAGAAAAGAAACTCATAGAAGGCATTGTTTCCATCCCAAAGAAATGAATACCACAAGGAAACGAAATTCCAACATCACATCTCCAAATATTTGCAATTGCCTTGATCCTCTTTGTGTTTTACATCTGCCGAGTCTAATTATCTCACATTCCGGGCCTCTCTATCTTTAGAAAATCACTCTAAAGTTGATATTCCAGTGTGCAAAAGAATGGCAGATGCCAGAGAATCTTTAACCTTCTGCTTTTTTTAAAAAAAATTGTTTTCTTATCTACAAAAAAGCAACATGAAATACATGCAATATAAATAATCCAAGGTAGTTTTCTCAAAACTTATTTACGTCAGCTTATCTTTCCAGATTTGTTCTAGTTCATAAACTACATTGCATCTTTGAAAAGCAGGGAATTTAACCTTAACTTTCTCCGTCCAACCTCTCTTCCTCGCAATTACTGTTTATTTCCAAACTCTTGCAAAAACAAGACTAGCGCAGCACTTAACCATATACAGAGCAATTGTTTGTTTGTTCTGTAGAAATAAAACCACATAAACGAGAAGAAAAATATCGGCATCATGAAGAATCAACCTACTCCCCACTCCTATCCATAGTGCTGAGACAACCGTCTCCCAAAATTCTGAGCAGACACCCCATAATGTAACTTCCACATGGCCCTTCTGGTCTGTGACATTACAGTACAGGTAAATTCTCCTAATAGGGTTACTAATTTTCAGGTTTTGACCTGAAACTGTAGAGCTTTAATTTCCTTCTTATGGTTTCCAAAAGCAGTAAAACCTCAAGGCAGCAAACTAGGATGAAGCGACTTCTGGCTTAAGTGCTCTTTCTACTTATTTCCTGCATAACATCCATCATAGCCAGACTCTTCCCCCGACCCCTTTGTTCCAGGTATCTCCCAAACTAGGTTCCACTACTCAATTTTCCAGGCCCCTCTAGATAAAAGTATCAAAATCGTATTGATTTCTACTTCTAGCATACTTTACTTTATGTTGTTGTAGGCTGTTCTGTGTTGACCCCTTGAGTTTTGTGAGATCCAGCTTTCTCTGTCACGAAGTAAACTATATGGAGATGCAGGAATGAAACACCAATAAGCATTTTAGAAAGAAATAATCACCCCAAGTTTTTCTCTCTCTCCCCTTCCTTAAGGTATCAAAAAGTCAACCAAAACTCAAGTAATAAATAAGTGTGCCAGTTGCAGCAGTTCCCTTGTTGACCTTTGTGCTAGGAGACATAGGGCCAAGCTACAAGTGACAAATGACACAGGTTGGACACTTGTCAGCTTCCCTCAAGTTTTGATGGGAAATGTAGGTGTCCAGGTCTTGCAGCTTGGCTCTCCATTTAATCAAAGTTTACAGAGAGGCAGTCCATGGGAGGGAGAACATGTAGTCAGGAGGGGAGTGCAGGCGTTGGGCTCTTTCCGCCCCCCCTTCCTCTCTGCTGTGTGTGTGTGGGGGGGAGGGGGTTCTATAAACTTCAATTAAATGGAGAGCCAAGCTATAAGACCAGGATGCCTACATTTCCCATCAAAACTTGAGGTAAGCAGATAAGTGTCCAACCTGTGTCAGGCGTCACTTTTAGCTTGGCTCATAGTTTCCAACAGGCCTTCAAAATTCAGAAGCAGTCAAGTTACTAAAGAAGGGTTCCCCCTAACGTCACTTTATCGGTGTGTGGAAAGATGGATTAATGCCCTCTCTGAAGGGCCCTTGTAAGTGTAAATTGATGGAGCCAGTCCAGTTGTGAGTGACCAGCCACTATCCCCTTTTCTTCTCCTAAGGCAGACACACACATACACACACAAATACTTGAACTTAGAGGTGTGCACAGGGTAGGCTTCTTTGACATGAATGGTTGATATCAGCTCAGGTCCTCGTAAGTTAACCAGGGATCAATGGTAGAATATGTACTTTGCATGCTGAAGGTCTCAGGAACAATTCCTGGTACCCCTCCCCCCCCCCCGCCTAGTTAATGGCTCTTAGGTAGCTGTTGTTGCAAAAGTTCTGTCTCTGCCTGAAGACTCTCAGTCCATAGCTAATGGGACCCATGGCCTGAATTGGTATGGCAGTTCATGTGACCCCAGTCAAATTAAATCTACCTGTAGCTGCTCTTGATGAAAAAAGAAAGCCCTTGGGGGAGGGACATCACAGAATTAAATGTAACGTGTAGTTTGGCCCAAGTCAGTTTCATTAGCTGGGGAAACATACAAGGGGGGTTGTCTTTTTTAACTGCACCAAGGTTGCAATGTTGCTGTTTTTTTTAAAAAAAAATTAAACGCCAAAAACAGAAAGAACTAAAAAGCACAGCAAGCATAGGTGAAAACTTTAAAATGTCAAGTGGGATTCCGGACTCTCTGGAGACTTTTTGTGTTAGCAGTATTGCAGTGTCCCTCTCCCCCAAAGTTGCAAGGTTTGTTTTTCATGAAGGCAGTAACATTCCCTTGTTGCTATTTTTTTTAAAAAAATCAGAAAAAAACTGGATTGGTTGCTGTTCAACCAATCAGGATGCAAGTTAATAAAGGGGAAGATGAAAGGCAGGCCCTGGCCTTACATTGAAGAAAGCATTGTGCACTTCAAAAAAGCCCCAGTTTGACTTTGCTGAAAAAACCCCAGGGTTTGTACGTAGGGGGGAAAGCTACTGAAGAGCCAGGGAAAAGTCGATTCTGCAGCATATGCTGCCTTTCTTTGTGCAGAATGCAAAAATATCCAGGATGCAGTTTGGAGACTGAATTGGGGTATTTTGACCGTGCATGCAGACCTCTGGAGAGAAGATGCAATATGGGGCCAGAACTGATGAAAAAGCCCCATGCCAAAAAGACCTCTGTTGAGGAGGTAAGAGGTGAACGCAGGATTTGCAGATCCAAGTCATCTCCTAGAGCCAAATCACCATGTGTGGTCTTGCAGTGAGTCTTATTCACATGTCAGTCCTGGTACACCCTGCCCTCACTTTTTGTGAACTTCATTTGCCCTTACTTACATCAGTCTGTAGCCTAGGACACTCTGCCCTCACTCTTTGTGAACTTCATTTGCCCTCACTCACATCAGTCTGTAGCCTAGGACACTCTGCCCTCACTCTTTGTGAACTTCATCTGCTCTCACTTACATCAGTCTGTAGCCTAGGACACTCTGCCCTTACTCTTTGTGAACTTCATTTGCCCTCACTTACATCACTCTGTAGCCTAGGACACTCTGCCCTCACTCTTTGTGAACTTCATCTGCTCTCACTTGCATCAGTCTGTAGCCTAGGACACTCTGCCCTCACTCTTTGTGAACTTCATTTGCCCTCACATCACTCTGTAGCCTAGGACACTCTGCCCTCACTCTTTGTGAACTTCATCTGCTCTCACTTGCATCAGTCTGTAGCCTAGGACACTCTGCCCTCACTCTTTGTGAACTTCATTTGCCCTCACTTACATCACTCTGTAGCCTAGGACACTCTGCCCTCACTCTTTGTGAACTTCATCTGCTCTCACTTGCATCAGTCTGTAGCCTAGGACACTCTGCCCTCACTCTTTGTGAACTTCATTTGCCCTCACATCACTCTGTAGCCTAGGACACTCTGCCCTCACTCTTTGTGAACTTCATCTGCTCTCACTTGCATCAGTCTGTAGCCTAGGACACTCTGCCCTCACTCTTTGTGAACTTCATTTGCCCTCACATCACTCTGTAGCCTAGGACACTCTGCCCTCACTCTTTGTGAACTTCATCTGCTCTCAAGTCATTCTGTAGCCAGATCTTACTGGCTATGTCATACTGTGACATCATCCTTTTCCTCTACGGAATTTCCAGTTGACTGGGATTCCCCAGGTGTCTATTCCAGGAAGAAGTAAAGATTCAGAACAAAAAACTGACTTTTAAGGAAACAATTTTTTAAAGGGAACTTCTAAGTGTGATGAATATTCTCACAACTGATTTTTTCTTTTCAAGAATTATTTATAATAGGGTTGCCAGTTCCAGCTCGAGATATTTCTGGAAATTTGGAGGGTTGAGGCTGCAGAGGATAGAGTTTGGGGAGAGGATGGGTGTCAGCAGGGTATAATGCCACAGAGTCCACCCTACCCACCCCCGAAGTAGCCTTTTTCTCCAGGGGAACTGATCTGTCATTTGGAAACCAGTTGTAATTCCAGGAGACCTCCAGACCATTTTGTCCTCAAAATATAATGTGGGGTGAATCTTCAGCAGTAGCCCAGAATGAATAATTCCCCCATGTTTGGCACAATGCCAATGCCCCAGAAGATCCTTCTAAGCCCCTTGCTGCTCCTTCTGCCTCTATTTATAAATCTTTTTGCAATGTCAACCATATGCCTCTGAGCAACATAGTGCTTTGCAGAAAGCCACACATCTATTTTTGCCTCCTTGTACTGATTAACCAAATCCACCTTTGCAAAAGCCACCTTTGGGGAGGAGGGGGGCAAAAAGACTGCTGTGGGCTTTGCATTTTAGCCAGGTTTTCAGATTAAGAAACATTTCCTGTCTCTCCCCCCACCACCACCATATAAGTTTCTCTTTCTTTTCTCCTGGACCCCCAGATGTCTTGATTATGGCTCTGCGTATGCTGGTCAGATCCTGGGATTAATGATAGCTAATTTGCCGGAGGTTGGCGAAGCCTAAGCAGCAGGCACCCTCTGCCACCAGCTTTCACTGCCATATGGGCTGAAGCAGCTGTTTCAATTACTTTCTGTGCCCAGATGTGTCAGGCGAGACACTGGCGCTCTGCAGGGGTACGCTCAGCCACTCGGCAGCTAATTACTTCTACCGTGTGTCGGAGCGCTGGTCCTGGATACTGTAAAAAGGGGCCTTCGAAAACAGGCGAATGCCAGCTGTCACGATGCTTCATACTGGTGTCAGACTGATCGACTGTGACCGGATTGGAACTTGGACAGTCTTTAAGGCCTGGAGTTCATGTTTCACTGGGAGAGACAGAGGAGGCAGGCAAAAAAGGATAGCTGGGGAGGAAGGGTGGTCAAAAGGGAAAGGAAAACAAGCAGGGAAGGATGCTCACATCAAATCTAGGCCTGCTCAAATCCAAGTGCAGGGGGCTTAAGAATTTGGTTTCTGCTGCCTTGCTGGGCATGTGGAAATCAAGAAAGACATTCACTGAGCGCTTGTAGGCCGTGTTGCATGGTTCAATAGTTGTGCAACTCTGGTCTAAAATAATTGAGGCCGTGGTTAATGTGCATTCATATAGGGTCAGCCTGGGATTTAATATAGTAGGAATTGCTTTGTCACATTGGACGACTTGTCCTACTTTACAAGGCTGTTATGAAGATGATGCAGGATATAACCCAACTCAGAGGAGAGGTGGGACCAGATTTTTTTATTTTGAGCTGGTGCGCCCTGGAAGCTCACTGGGTGATATTGAGCCAATCACACCCCTCAGCGTGGCCTACCTCACAAGGTTGTGGTGACAAATAAAATGGAGAACAATGTAAGGCCTATTGAGCCTTCATTGTTGAGAAAGCTGGGGTATAAATGAAGAAAATAAATAAATTTAAATATATATTTTAGAACTAGGCAAGCTCTACAGAAAGAAGAGAGACAGTGCAATGTGCAAAAATATCTAGAAAAGTTGGGTTGCTAACTCTGGGGAGGAAAATTCCTGGAGATTTGTTGGTGGAGCTAACTGGAGAGCTCAGTGCTTGGGAGAAGAGAGCTGAGCAGGGAAGCGGTGCTATAGAGGCTGATTCTGCACACGTTGGATAATGCGCTTCCAATCCTCTTTATAGATCATTTGGAACGGATTTTTTCATGTGTGGAACAAAAAATCCACCTCAAACAATTGATAAAGTGCATTGAAAGTGCATTATCCAATGAATGCGGAATCAGCCAGTGTCTACCCTCTGCAGCTGCCACTTTCTCCAGGGGAACTGATCTCTTAGTCTGGAGAGAGATCACTTGTGATTCCGGGAGAACCCTAGGGTTTGGCAACCCTATATGAAGCTGAGAGAAAAAAGGAACTGTGAAGAATAAGGTCAGATGGAACATTTTCATAGCAGCTTGTGTGGTATGGTAGTACTGTTGGTGCCAACATTACAGGTATAAGGGTTTTTTTTATTTAGGTTTTCCAGGCAGTGCCTGGCAACCTATGGGAGAGGGGCGGCTGTGTCTTAGGAGAAAATTAAAAAGAAAAATAAGGTCTTGTCTACTTACAAGAAGTTTTTACCATAGAGTTCTGGTGATTCCTAGAGCTACTCGAAAACTATGGTAAGAACTTCGGGCTTTACCACTGAGTCTTTCCTAGAGCTACCCTTTGTTACTTCCAGGCAGCTCTACAAATTGTTTGAACTCTATAGTAAGAACTTCCTGTGAGTGGAGAAAGCCTTATTTTTCTTTTTAAGTTTCTCTTGCTGCAATGAGAACTGGGATCCTCACCTCCAGTGGGGTCTTGGCAGCCCTATTGACTGCTGGATCAAATGGTTTTGCAGGTTTTCAATGTTCGTAGAGCTTCCAGGGAAAAATCCAAAAGTGTTATATGCTAGCTCTAGGAATAGCCAGAAACTCTATATTGAGTGAAATAGTGGTGCACATGACACTGAGGTTTTTGGGTTTTTTTCTGCTGCCACCTGGAGCTCTGGCAGGCAAGTACAGCCATTGCCAGCAGGTGGCTGCCCACCACAATAACAATAACAACAACATTCGATTTATATACCAATCTTCAGGATAACTCAACACTCAGTCAGAGTGGTTTACAAAGTATATTATCATTATCCCAACAACAACAATCACCCTATGAGGTGGGTAGGGCTGAGAGAGCTCTGGAAGAGTTGTGCCTGACCCAAGGTCACCCAGCTGGCTTCAAGTGGAGGAGTGAGGAATCAAACCTGGTTCTCCAGAGTGAAGTCCCGCCACTCTTAACCACTACACCAAACTGGCTCTCAGGAGGCCTGGCAGTAGGCTTGCCATTCACCCAGCCTCCACCCCCATCACCTCTCAGCTGGCTGGTGGGGGAAGAAAGGTGTGGGAAAGTGGTGCTGGGGGTGAAGCGTACTCCCATGTGCTCCAGAGCACACCCACACATGCCTGCGTCACACCAGGAATGACATCAAATTTACCATTTGAGGCCAATTTTCACTCAATCAGCCCCAAGCACAACCCATTACTTCACATCGTGTCAGGAATGATGTCATTTCTGGCATTACGCAGGGTGCTCCGGAGGTAAGTCCTCCCCGCACAACACCCCTCATTCCCTGGTTTGGCCCCCCCAGGGACCTTGCAACCCTACCTGGTGGCCCTACTAGACTGTTGCATTTATGCAGTGATGTAACTTCTGAATTCATGCCAGAAGTTATTTTTTAGTGTTGACACAATACCAACCGCCTGCAGTTTGGTTCCCGTTGCTCCACCAAGCAGCAGAAGGGGTGGCAGGGGCGAAGACTTGGATCGTTTTCACACATCTTTACCCTCGTGCAAAATCACACAAAACTCATGGAATGAGGGCTTCCTCATGGTACAATTTCTGACGTCATTGCGCCATGGAATAGAATCATGACAGGGTGATGTCAGAAATCAGTGATGCGCCATCAAGGTGCCCTCGTTCCGTGAGTTTTGCATGATTTTGTGCAAGGGTAAAGCCATGTGAAAACGACCCTGGTTATCCTAAATGAGCTACTTCCCTGTCCTTATAGATAGACAAAATTTCTCTTGTCCAGAATGCTTTAAGGGTGGACTCTATGGCATAACCAGCTGAGCTTCATCCCCTCCCCAAACCACTCCTCCTGCTGGCAACTGTTAAGGTAACTAGTTGTCCAGTTAGGTGTCCAGTTTTGAACAAGACAAGACATTAAAAACAGACTCTTGTGTGATCAATTTTCTGGGCATTCAAATATAACAAGAGGGAAGCGCTAGGCATTGCACAAGATCTTGCACAGGTGAAATTCTGTAATCTCAGTTTCTGTTTGTGCATCAGTGGATCCAAGCGGACGTTTTTACATGAGGCAGTAGGACCTGTGCACCTGGTTTTCTGCACTCCAGTGAAACAGACACAGAGATGCTCTGCCACTCATAATTACCAGATTCCAAAATTGTAGAACATGCAAGCAAATCTGCTTTGCCATCAGATTAAGCCCATTTCCCATTTGCCTTGGCAGCAAACAGAAGCTCCGAAGTGGCCACCACATTTTATATTTTATATGTTAATGTCCTACCCCCACCTCCGAGCCTTGGCACGAAGAGGCATTATGAAGTCCCTTAGTCTTCACGCAACAGAGTCACAAAATCTATTTTTGGTTACATGAGCATGTGACAGATCATTAAATGGCTCAAAATCGATTCCTTGAGTTTAGATGAAAAAGCTGGGGAGGGGGGGTAGCTAAAATAAGACTGAAGACTGTTGAATCTTCCAGGACATTAATAACCAAGAACCACTAGAAATAACCATGGCAACAAACAGTCTCTAAGTACAGTACAATCACCCTGATTACCATAGAATTAGCACAAAGCAAATGTTTATTTTCCTAAATATGCGTATTATGAAGGTGATGAGCACATTGGTAACTACCCCAAATTACAGAGTAGGGGGCTGAAAACGGCACTGGCGTTGCAATGAAATGTTCCATTCGGCACTTGTTTGTTCTGATGTGTGTGAGAAATGTATTTATAAATGAACCTTTCCGCTCTCGAAGAGCTCTTTAATTTGACAGCTGAATCTCTGTTGTGTTTGCCACTTCGCCTCACAGATAATTGAGACGGGTGTGGGACTTGTTGGCCTCAGACGTGACACAAGCTTTTCTGGTCAACCAAGGCCTGAACTTACTTCATGATAAGCACCAGAGCAACAGGGCGTCCTCAAGGCACATCCCTACAGGATGCTCTCCCTGGATTCCAGCCCTCTGGCCAGCTAGCTGCTGGTTTGCTAGCCATGGGTCACCAACTGTGGGGCTGGGGCTGGTATCCAGTCCACCTCACCTGAAAGGGTTATGGTATGAGTTAATCAGTATCTGGCCCAAACAAAAGAAGTGAGCTAAAATCAGCTGTTCCCAAACTTGTCCAGGGTGGTTGAATCCTCTGGTCCTGAAGGGTATAGGTCTGCAAAAGTCACCCCTGTGAAGTGAAGAAGGAGTCTTGTGGTCCCTTTGATGCATAGTTTTATAGTCTAGAATGAGAAGGTGCCATTTCCCCACCCGCCGCTCCCATTGCCTGCAGTGTGGTATCATGTCACTTCTGATTTTTTAAAAATTGAAGTTAAATAGGGTAGCTCTAGGAATCACCAGGAACTCTATGGTTTTACTATAGAATTTCTGGAGAATCCTAGAGCAACCTATGTCACTTCCGGGTGTTTTTTTTTTACCAGAAGTGATGTAATGCCACAGCAGATGTGTGCCTCTCATATATCCCTGCCCATAGCCGTCCTGCTGGTTTCCAGGCACTGCCTGGCAACTTTAGCTAAAGCCCACTGTATCAGATGCACAAAGTGAAGCCTTGGTCAGCAGAATTATATTCAGCAAAAGAGGGGGGGTATTCATAGTGGTTATGATGCATTCCTAAGCAAAAGTATACAACTGGATTGTGTCACAATGATCGTCTCAAAATCTAAAGAAATACAGAAGAGTGGAAAGACTCTCAGGGCCAAGCTACACATGACGAATGACACTTGAACGGCAAGTGGATTGAGTGGAGGGCAAGTGAACAGGGAGAAATACACTTGCCGTTCAAGTGTCATTCGTCATGTGTAGCTTGGCCCTCAGAACCACCCACTGGAAACAAGTAAAAAATATCAAATGGGCTGATCAGATTGAAGAAGACATCTGCCTATTTGGTGGGGAAGTAATTGGGGGGTGGATAGATGGAACAAGAGAAAAGGCAGAGCTAAGAAGAAACCACTAGTTATATTCAGGCCATTTGAATAACGGGGGAATGTTATTTAATCACAAAATTTAATAAGCATGTTGAAAGCACTTTTGATAAGGCAGTAAAGATATCTGTTTATTATTTACTTCATACATAAAGATGGTAGAGTCAGAAAATATAGCTTGCATCCACGCTTGGTGAGGATGGAAGAGGGCATGGGTGGTCACACAACTCCCTGGAGAGGTCCTCTCTATCATCAGTTCAACTTTATGCTGCAGCATGAAGATCGGTTGCACTGCGAGTCTGTGGGAAGAGATGAGATTTATATTCACTCGGGACAAGCGAGGAAGAGGGAAGCTAACTTTCTCCCATTTGACATAGTAAGGAATGATCGAACTGGTTTCAGCAGGCAGATTCAGCAATCGCCTTGACCACCTGTGGCCCAGTCTTCAAATCTCCATGTCTTGATGCAATCAGCCTCAGGCAGCTGTCAAGCGATGACAGCAGGTTGGGGGGGGGGCACACAGAGGTGTGAGGAACAATGGTAGGCCTGTGAAAGAAGGTGGGTTTGTGAGGTGATGCTGAGTAGCAACAGCAAATCTGTGAGGGAAAGTGGAGGTGTGGGGCAGTGCCAAGAAGCAATGACTGGCCTTGTGAGGGAGGGGAGAGGCATATGGAACTTTATTTGAGGCCTGCCTTTCTCACTGAGGGCCAAGCTACACATGACGAATGACACTTGAACGGCAAGTGGATTGAGTGGAGGGCAAGTGAACAGGGAGAAATACACTTGCCGTTTAAGTGTCATTCGTCAGCTTGGCCCTGAGACTCAAGGCAAGTTGCAGAATAAAAACAATACAGCGTACAATGTCCAATGAACAGCGCAATTTCTCTTGGCCTGACGTTTCTATGGTGAAAAATGCACATACTTGATATTAGCATTAGTTCGGATATGCCAATAAGATTGTGGTTATGCGTCGCTGATATTTTTCGATCCCTTGGGTCTCCTCTTCACACTGGTTCTGTGCTTGAAGCTGAGCCATGGTACCTTACCAAAGTTCTCCAGTGAGTTCCAAGGTTGACTCATAATTTGAACCTATTTTTTTTGTTTGTACATGTAAAGCAAACCAGTTCAAGCTCTTCAGAGCTTTCCCAGCTCCTTCAACATCCTTCATAAAATACACCATTTTCCAACAGTCAGCCACTCATTCAGAACTCCTCCAGAATGTCAGCCCATTCTTTCCAGTGGCTGTGGTTGACTCTTCTTCCTTCCAGGAAGCCAATTGTCTGCACAACAATTTGGAGCAGAGTTCTGATGCAGCCACTATGACATCCTGGGCTGAACCAAGGTGCTTTAATCATCTGTCTGGAAACCACGGCCCCAGTAAAGTCAAGGAGAAAAGGTCATCTCCTTACCTCAACCCACATGCCAAGGATGGAATCAATTAAATTCTGAGAATGGATCTTGCAGGCAAGGAGGGCTATGGGCACCTGGGGCTCATACAGCAGAAAGCCGGCAATGACAATCTGAGTTAGAAGTTTGTGAGAGAAGAACACCCTTGACCCTGATTTTCTTGGGAAAGGCTTTCTAGACACTGGCATATTTTTCTGAGCAAACTCTCTGTTTCCAACCTCTCTCGGGCTACATCTGCAATCTATAGAAACAAGACATTGCTGTATCTCCCACAGAAGCTATCCCCTTTCCGTTTCTTCTTGTAACCCTGCCTTGGAATGTCTTCAGATTTCTCGAGGTGTCATGGAAGAAGAGCTGTGCAGGCTCTGATTTACGAGGCACTGTCCTCAGACTTCACTACAACAAAAGCGTACAGCAAAAACATTTCAGAAAGGCATTGCAGACACACCTCTGGGCTGCAGAAATGAACCCCCTTTGTGCATTTGATTGTTTCTCATTGTTCCAAACAATGTTTTCCAAAGGCAGCTACAACAAGGTCTGCATACAATGCTCAATAAGATAATATCGTGCCTCGGGATTTGCAAACCACCACAACCCTGAAAAACTCTGCAAACGTATGTGGTTAAAAATGTTCTTCTCCTAAGAATCATTCAGCTGTGTCACCTGTACCGGTAGGTCACTTCCAATTCTGCTTGACGTATTATCTGATGACCCTCAGGGGCCATAGGTCAATGGTAGAGGATCTGCTTTGCATTCAGAAGGTCTCAGGTTCAATCATGAGCCCCAGTTAAAAGGATCAGGTAGTAGGAGATGTGAAAGCCCTCTTCTTGAAACCCTGGAAAGCGGCTACCAATCAAAGTAGGACAATGATCTGACCCCATGTAAGGCAGTTCTATATATCTATGCTGTTCTGACCCCCGGACTTTATTTTTTTTATTCTCCCTCATCCAAATCAAACCCATGATTCTTTATTTTTCATCATTTTCTGTTTCCTAAAATTGAATCTCCCCTCCCACGATAAAGATATGGAAATTCAATACGTGCTGCCAATAAATCAGCATTATACATTATACGTATTTTATAAGTAGCAACGTTGTACGTATGGACTGCATATAAAACACATCACATGCATGCACAATGCAAACTAATCTACAAAATGAATCCGAGAACTGAAACAACTAGCACAGCATATAGATCCATGTTTCCAGAATCACCCTGAATGGTAAGATACTTGGCTGCAAGGGTCTGCTGCCTTCCAGTAGCAAACCAACCACATTTCCCACAAAATGTAATGATGCAATGATTACAATGGAGGTATGGTAGGAGTAGAAACAGGCTGGAGACAGTACAATGCTAGCAGTAAATTTCAGCCTACCTGCAGCAGATAAAGCCTCACCCTCAACCACAATCCCCTGTCCTCAAGGAATTGAGAACTAGAGGGGAAAATGGCCAAAAATGGCCTCCATAGTAACACACTGGGAATTTCTCCATGTCTCTTTGGTCTTTATCATAGAGATTTGGGGAAATTCCTAGAACGTCACCCAGAAGTGACATCACATTGTCCCCAGACTCCATGTTCCCCAGACATGGCCCTCAAAAACTCCCAGCATTTGTTGAGGCTGTCGTAAGTAAATGGAGCCTAACACCTTTCTCCCTTCTTTCCTCCCTCTTTTCTCTACCCCTACCACATTCTGCATCACTAGTTTTTCTTTTTGGCACCATAATTGGTGGGGTGGGGCAAGCATCATGCCACATCACTTGATCAGACTGCAGATGGCAAATAAGTGAAATCACGAGTCATGAATCTGCAAATGGTGAGCACCTACTGTAACTGATTTATTTTAAAAGGATTATAGAATATTTTCTCATCTCAAATGACAACGAACTGTGACCTTGTTCCTGAACATTTTCATTGGTCTTTTGGAGACTCTTTCTTGGGAAATTCTCCAGGAGTTTTATCCAAAGAGGATCCCTCCCCCAAATTAACTTAAAAATTCACTTCATACCAAAATTTTGATGGCAACTTTAATTATTTTATTTGTGTATTCATTCATTAAAGCATTTATATCCCAGCATCCCAATTTCCCTAAAAGGGGGGAGAGGGCCAAAACCTGGGGAAGTGACGTTGTTACACAGGTGCGGGAACTCGCACTGCACTTCGCAGCGGCCCAATTTGGGCCCCAAACAGGCCCAGTTGGGAACATTTGGAGCCCAAAACAACCCACTGTAAAGCATTGGAGCATTCTTGGGGCAGAGCAATGACTTCACTCCGGGGAAGTGATGTTGCTGTGCAGCCCTGGGACCGCACCCCAGAGACCCTTCCCCGTGCCTCTCCCCCCCCCCCACCAATGAGGTGAGTGGTGGTGGAAGGTGAAGAGTGGAATTGGGGGATCCCCCACTGGGGGACCTGGGATCCCTATGTGAGGAGCATCACTATATCATAACGAAACCTTTTGCTACTCTTTTTTCAAACCACGGTGGTGAGATAGGTCCACTCAGGCACAGCCTTGCTGATGCTGAAGGAAGACTTTGACAGAAACTTCTTTACTTCCCTCAGGAGAGCATCTGGTCCTGATGGTGGAAAACCCCTGATCAAACTTAGGGCCAAGCTACAAGTGATGAATGACACTTGAACAGCAAGTGGATTGAGTGGAGGGCAAGTGAACAGGGAGAAATACACCTGCCGTTCAAGTGTCATTCGTCACTTGTAGCTTGGCCCTGAGATAGAAAGCTGCAAAGTGAGAGGGAAAGGACCACCTGGTGAAAGAATAGACCACCAATTGTATTTTAAATCTTACAATAAACAGCTTTTACCAAATACAGTTATTCTTTCTCTTTCTTTCTCTCTTTCTCTCTCTCTTTCTTTCTCTCTCTTCTTCTCTCTCTCTCGTTCTTTCCTTCTCTCTCTCTTTCTTTCTTTCCACCCACTCTGGAAATTACAGATGAATAAATGATTTTCCAATTGCCCTTCACAGTTTTTTTTTTAAATACAGCCGGAGAAGTTAATAAGCTACCTCAGCAACCACATGCAGACGCCCTTCTCTGCAGAGATCTTTTTTTTTTCTTTGCCACATGGTTGAACACAAAGAAATAATCAGATAGGAGATTTTTCTCCCCCTTCTAAATTAGGCCTCTTGTTTGTAAACTGAAAGAGTGCTAATGTCGTTCAAAATCAGCTGCATTACCACAGAACGCACACTCAGCCCAGGAGTATTATGAAGTGTGGGAGAATGGAAGGTTTTGTTCTATTCTTTGGGGTCTCTCTAGATGAGAGGGCCATTCATTCCGTCTCTTTGCTTCTCCCACTCTCTCTCTTTCTCTCTCTCTCTTTCTTTCTCTCTCTCTCTCTCCGTTTCTTCCCATAATGCTAGCATTAGCTGCAAGCTGCTAGCTGTAGAAGCGCTTTGATGTTGACCTCCTCATACCACTGACGGGCCTGCATTGGTGGGTGAGTGGAAGAGCAATAAGGGCGTGTGTGGGAGCGCAGAGAGGATGAAAGCACAGGCAGCTTGGAAGGGATAATATGAACAGATCTTGCCTGTTCGCCTAGGTTCTTTCAAGGCAAAAAGAAAAAAAAATAAAACACCCCACAACTGGATCTTCTGATTACAGAGGTCACAAACCAATGGAACTTCTGAAATGACCACTGAAAGCCTGCCGTACATGAAGAATCAGATAATTGTTTCAGCTGTAGCTTTGTAAAATTAAACCGAGCCACAGACTGAGCAAAGGAACAGGCAGATACAATGTTGATATCTTCAACCAAGTTATAGGAGAATGGCGGCCATTAAGCAAGGTACTGGGGCCTGGATGGCAACTGATATTGAACAGGGGCCATTTTGAATTGAGCTAGGGCTGATGGGAATGTCAGCTCTACCCACTGACTTCCTCCCAGCCAGACACAGGGGATGGACTCCCTAAGCTTCTTCCAGAGTGAACATCAAGAGAGACGTTTACTTTGATGGATCTCAGAGACTCCAATTGGACTGTGTTGTGGCATGAGCAGCAAAGATGGACCGGAGGAGGTTAAGAAGCCCTGCGCTGAAGAACATAAAGAACACACTTGGGATCAGGCCTCCCTCTTACCAGACTGAGCTCCTGGGCTGCCAATTACTTAACCCTATTCTATGGAAACTACAGCAAGGTTGTACCCTCTATAGCCTGAGAAACCCAAGGCATTTGTATGCAATTCACAAGTTTCTGCCCAATACCACCTGTAAAAAATAAAACCTGCTTCTCATCCATATTGTAATGGAACATTCTTGTGCAAAACAACATTCACTACCCAATATGTTGCCAGGCTCCCTGAGAAGTTATATAAAGTTGCCAGGTGTGTGGTTTTCACCTGGACAGTCCGGTATTTTGTGGGGCTGTCCGGGGAAAATGTTTCCCCAAAACTAGACACCTGGCTGCTCCCCTTTCTCCCTTCCCTTTCTTCTGTGGCTGTGTGGCAGCAGCGCCGCTGGCCTGGAGAAGTCACTAGTCAGCCCGTGTACCCGGGCAGCCTCCTACAGCAGCATAGCACTGCCTCAGAGCTGCCAGCCAGCCCAGACTGCAAGATGGCCTCCTGCAGCTTTGCGGCGCCACCCAGGAGCAGCCAGCCAGCCCAGGCACCTAGCAGCCTCCTGCAGCAGCGCATCATCCCCCAGGAGTTGGGCCCAGACATGGGGGTCGACACAATGATGTCACTTCCTGCAGTGACATCATCAAACCATGCCAGGAGCACACGCACACACAATGCTCTCTTCGTGAGAAGAAAAAAAGTACATCCTGCCCCTTCTCCACAGGGTCTGGTATTAGTCCAGACCCCCTCTGGCAGCCCGGAAGTCATGTCACCCTGCTAATATACACTTCCATGATCTGGTTGTCCCTTTCTGCTCGTCGTTAAACCCCTTGTTCCTCTCATCTCTCTCCTGCACTTAGCAGTCAAAATCATTCACCTCTCTCACCTCACTTCTCACATTCCACGAGATCCTTCTGCCCCTCTAGCTCCCTTGCTGCCCCTTAGAATTGCCTTCCAGAACTCCTATGTGATACCAATAATCAGTTGTAATCTCGGACCCAGAGGCAAAATTCCATTCTGTATCGTAAGCAGCCACCCCAAACACTCATCTGTAGAGGATTCTAGACCACACCTAACCATTATGAGAAAACCATATTCCAGGTCCCTGCTAGACTGGTCATCCTGGCAGAGTCTACCCATTTCCTGCATTATTTAACATATCATGTTTAATATTCTACGCTTTGTTTCAGATTTATGTAATCCTAATCCTATTTACATTGTTTATTGGTTGTCTCCTGTCCTACTGACTGCACTGGTTTACACTGTGTAATCTAGCTGGTGTTTCAGTGTGAAAGGCGGACTATAAACAACATGAATAAATTTTAAAATCCCTGAAACTTTGATCATCGTGGCAGTTGTTCTCCCAAGTCAGGAAGAACCCAGCCAATAAAAAGAGCCAAGTACCATCTGCACTGCCAAAGATCTGAAGAGATGGCAAGATGGAGGTACGCTTGAGAGAATGCCCAATTCTGTACATGAAAGTTCACAGATGGCAAAGTGTGGGAAAGGCCTGGCTGGAACCCACAGTCATTTGGCTTCTTCCTTCTCAGAAGGGCACACTACAGAGGTCTGTGTGCCTGATCATTATGATAACTGCTAAACAATATACCTAAGAAGTAATGTCTAAATTTCCTTGTTTCCTCTTCCCTCCCCACCTTTGAGTCATATAATAATTGTCTGTTATTGTGCAAACCTTCCTTAATGCAATGGCAGAGAAGGAGCATACAAATAATCAGGGGGCATTACGAACATCAAAGAATACCCTTCTGTATCTTCTTGTAGGCTTAGCATCTTGTTTTAAAGAGGGGCCAACTAAATGTCTCCAGGAAAAGCTTCATATGAAGACTGCAGCCCTATCTTACCTTTATGGCAAAACCATAGAGTTTCTGGCAATTCCTAGAGAGTCATGAAGTCATATCTGTGTTTTTTCCTGGAAGTAGGGGTATCAGGCCTCCCCCTTCCAGCAATTCCTTTTGATGCCCACTGGTGCCTTGGGCAGGAGGAACTGGAGGGGAGAAAAAGCCTGGTGCACTAGCGTCACACTGAAGTGCCAATGTCACTTCCAGCATGCTGATGTTTAATCTGGAAATGACAAGTGATGCTCTAGAATTCTGTAAAGAGCCTATGGTAAAACCATAGAGTTTTTGTAAAGTAGCAGAGTGTCACCAGCAATGTGCTGATTTCACTTCTCGGTGCACGAGGAGTGACATCAGCACATTGCCTGCATATTGCCAACCATACCATGACACTGCCAGTGAGCCCTTCTCCCCCACAGAAGATAAGTCTTCTGCCTGTTGCTAGAGGGAACCTGACAACTCTACCTGGAAGTGATATCACATCCTTTGGCAGGACGGCAATGACGTACCCCCATGTTCCTGCCTCCCCGCCTCCAGGCTGTGCCTGGCAACTCTAGACACCAACACCAGCACCAATTGCACATAGACACCAAACACATCAGCCCAAACAACATAAACTGCAGTATGCCAGAAGCAGAAATTGATCCAATTTCGAGACTGTCCTCCACCTTCACTCACAGCTGGCATGCTGTTCAACAGCCTGAGAACGAGATGCCCTCATCTGCTGGAGGTGTGCTATCCTGAACATAGCATTATATTCCGTAGCAAGATTCAGTGTGTGATCATTAACGGACATGCACTGTCCTGGGAAAACAGCAGATAGTTGGTCAGCTGTTGCTTACATTCCACCGCTGAGAAGATGAGATGACTAGATCTCCTCAGGAGACTTCTCAGCAGAAGCCTCTAGAATCCTTTGCTAAGAATCAAGCTTGTGATTGTACAGGAAAATAAATCCCTCTGGCATTTTCAATTTACCACACATTAGGGGACAGGGAAAAGCAAATCAAAACTTCACTTGAAAAGTGTGTGTCCATATTGCCAGAGGTACATTTTCAGTAAGGGGGTATATATGCGGCCCTCTGAAATCTGTAGTTCTCTGTGGTGTTGTTTCATTCCACTGCCAATCAAAATTCGGGTGACTGTCAGTAGCATTTGGAGACAAAATCGGAGAGGAGGCTGTTTCAAATGATGCAAACATCATTGGGTGGACTTCCTACTCCCATCTTAGGCCACCCAAGCATTATGGTCATCTTTGGGGTCTTGCTTTGGGGGGCCCCAGCATCTGAGGCTTTAGAGATGGCAACCTTCTTGTGTTCAGTGCCAAAATTGTGCCAGGGACAGCTGTTTGTCCCTACTTCTGCCAGCCGGTGAAGACATTTTTGTTTCATTTGTTTTTCCCTTGTTGACCCTCCTTCCTGTTTATGTTTTAAATTGTGGGGTTTTGCCAGGGCTTTTTTTCTGGGAAAAGGGGTGGTGGAACTCAGTGGGTTGCCCTCGGAGAAAATGGTCACATGGCTGGTGGCCCCGCCCCCTGATCTCCAGACAGAGGGGAGTTGAGATTGCCCTCCGGGTTGCTCAGTGGCACAGAGAGCAATCTAAACTCCCCTCTGTCTGGAGATCTGGGGGCGGGGCCACCAGCCATGTGACCATTTTCAAGAGGTTCCAGAACTCTGTTCCACCACGTTCCAGCTGAAAAAAAACCCCTGGTTTTTGCCCTTTTTAAATTGTTTTCTGGTTCTAGGGCCTTACTTGTGTGGAAAGGTGGGGTTTAAAAAATTAAATAAATAAAAAACAGCTGGATGGGGAGGAAGAGTTGCCCTTCTCTGTAAACATCAATCGACAGGGACAACGGAAAGTGCAGCTTGGGAAACCCTATGCGGGAGTTTGCCTCTGGAATGGCCAGCAATGGCCTGCTGGGACAGGTGAAATCATGAGCCAATCTTGATGCTGACTGTCAATGTTTGTCAGTGGATCTTGGAAATTCAGTCAAACTGTGGAGGGATAATATAGTGCCACCAAGCAATTTCCCCTGGCAAGTGCATAGCACCTCCCTCCTGTCCAGCTCCTACATCTACAGAAATCAACAACAGTTGGGTACATTCAAAAAGCAAAATGAACAAGTAGAAGCTTTTAGACCAACCACTGGCAATATCTTCCTAGTCCATGCTGGAAAGAGTAAGGGTTTTCAACATTGGGCCAAGCTACACATGATGAATGACACTTGAACGGCAAGTGGATTGAGTGGAGGGCAAGTGAACAGGGAGAAATACACTTGCCATTCAAGTGTCATTCGTCATGTGTAGCTTGGCCCATTACCTCGGCAAAGGCTGGGAGATTTGGGCAGTGGAGTTTGAGGAGGATATGATGTCACTTCTGGTTAATTTTGCATTCCTAGGTGTCACTATAGGGGGCATTTTTCCTCCCTTTCCTTGGGAGAGGGAAATTGGAGCCAAGTCTGGTTATTCCCCACCCTGGGCGAGTAAATGGGTGGCCTCAGAAACCGTTTGGTGTAGTGGTTAAGAGTGCGGGACTCTCATCTGGAGAACCGGGTTAGATTCCTCACTCCACTGCTTGAAGCCAGCTGGGTGACCTTGGGTCAGTCACAGCTTCTCGGAGCTCTCTCAGCCCCACCTACCTCACAGGGTGTTTTGTTGTGGGGACAATAATAACATACCTTGTAAACTGCTCTGAGTGGGCATTAAGTTGTCCTGAAGGGCGGTATATAAATCAAATATTGTTGTTGTCGTTGTCATCATTGTTGTCATCGTCTTTGGCTCCTCCTATTCCCAAACTGACTTGTGGGACACCCACCTGTCTCTTGTGGGCTTTTTCATTCCCTTCTTTTCTAGGCTAGGGGAGCCTTTACCAAAAAAAAAAAAGGCACCCCTAAAGCAGCTAAGGAAATTAGTGAAAATGTCCACGTACCTTTCTTGATGAACTGCACCAGATATTTGCAAAGGACCAATTTTAAGCCTTATTATCTCGCTACAATGCCCACAACAGGGGTGGGTTTGCTGTCCAAACGGTAATGCAGACAAAGAAAGATGGATTTTTAAATTATCTACCTTTGCCTTTGCAACATGAATGTTTCAGGGCAATTATCCTGAGATAATGCCTTCAAATTGCTGCAGACTTTGGGTCTGTAATTGCTGATGTTCATTTTAAGGTTCCCAGCAGACTAACGCAAGAGATCCATTGCCAGTCAAGCTAAGGTGGATAATGTACGGTAACTGGGGTTTTTCTTAGGAGACAAGATACCCAAATCAGCTTTTTATTTTTTGAAAAAAAGAAGTCGCCGATCTAAATAAATAGTTTGTTTGGCTTTGTCGCTTTTTGAGAGTGCGAAATGGAGGGGATGATTGAGCCAGCCAAAAGAGAATAGCAGTGCCTCTCACCCGAGCCGGACCCTCAATAAGCAAGCCCTGCTGATTGGGCCAATTTCTCAGGATGCTTTAAAGTGGGAAGAAATTACCATTATGCACTCTTTTAAAGATCCTCTGTACAGTACATGAGAATTGGTGGCCCGTCAATTAATCCTTGTACGTCGAAGCATTCAGCAAAACTGCAGGGAACAAAGCGACTTCTAAACGACTGCCGGCATTCAGAAATCCACCCGCTGGTGGCAGGGTTGAAATAAATGGAACGTCTACAATTTGGCACTCTGAATGTTGTCCTAAGCATTTTGCTGCTGGGGGATTAAGAAAGAAGCTTGCCTGCTCGGCCATGAAACTGGCCTCCAAGGTTGAGCTAAAACTAAAAAGCATTTGATGGTGGTGAGGGGGGCATTCTCCTAATTTGAACGGGTTTGCAAAAATTCAGAACCGCAGTTAGCAAAGCTGAACAGCAAAAGCATTCCCCATTATGGACCCCATTTCCTTTAGAGTTTCGAGGACGTGGGGAAGAACTGGATTTAAACAATAGAGTTTGGTAAGCAGATACTGACTTTTAAAGAAGCGGAGAAACAAAGTTGAAAAGACTCAGCCCGGACCATTCTTGTTCTTAAGAAGTATTTTTTTTAATTATTTCATTTATACACTGCCTTTCTCCCCAGTGGAGGCCTATAGCACCTAACAGGGTTCTCCACTCTGGTTTTATCCTCACAACAACACTGTGAGGTGAGTTAGGCTAAGAGCGGGAATTTGAACCTGGGCTCAAATCCACCCTAAAGTTGGTGTTGTGCTCTTCCAGCTAACCTTCCTTTCAAGGTTGTTGTGAGAATAACAGATATATTTATACCCTGCTTTTCTCCCCCAATAGGGACCCAAAGTAATTTACCACATCAGTCTTCCCTCTTCCATTTCATCGTCACAACGACCCTGAAAGGGATGTTGAGCTGAGAGCATGTGATTGTGTCCCAAGGTCACTCACTGAGCTTCCATGGCGGAGTGGGGATTCAAACCTGGGCCTCCCAGATCCTAGTCCAACACTCTAACTTCTATATTACACTGGTGAAGGAATGGAGAACCACTTATGTACCTTGAGCTTCTTATACAAATATTGGTGTAGAGTGCCCTCAAGTCATGACTTATGGCAACCTCTGGTGGGGTTTTCATGGCAAGAGACTAACAGAGGTGGTTTGCCATTGCCTGCCTCTGCAACTCTGGTCTTCGTTGGAGGTCTCCCATCCAATTACTAACCAAGGCTGACCCTGCTTAGCTTCTGAGATCTGACAGGATCCGGCTCACTGGGGCTATTCAGGTCAGGATCTTAGACAAATGCTAGTTGCTGGGATAAAAGCTAAGCTCTAATTGATACATGGATGGGAAACGACCAAGGGACCCTAGGCTTGCTATGCAGAGGCAGGCAATAGCAAACCACCACTATCTCTTGTCTTGAAAACCCTCAGGGATAGCCATAACATGGCTGCAACTTGACAGCACTTTCCTGTACCTTATTACAATGCAGTATGATGTCTTTCTCCCCTGCCTCCCAATATTATCATTTGCTCACTTTACTATTTAGAAAAGATGCCCGCACTGAAAAGACCTGCTGTTCTTGGCACTCTAGACATTCTTGTCCCCGTGATCGGCTGGGTGTCGGCTGGGTGTCGACGAAGAAGCTCCCATCTTCCGTTCCCATCGGTGCCGTTGTCCAAAATGGCTGACCTTGGCAAACATTCAAATGGATGATGTTCTTGTTGGTTTAGTTTGCTATTTATCCTGCTCATTTCCCTCTATTTTCTTCTGTCACCTTTTTGAAAATAGTTGTTTGTTTTGGAAATGTCTTGCTTTGAAGAAGGTGATTGTCCGAGAACAAAGGTTGATGTGGGGAGATTGGAAGTCCCTGTGGCAGCTTTTAAGCTAACAGTCCTGCTCTCTTCTCCTTGGTTTATATAAACTCCAAAAAAAAAGACATGAAATACTTCCAAGAGACATGATCCGGTAGAGGTTTGCTACCTCCTGCACTACTTCTCTCTCACTGCTAAGATCATAGAACTCCTCTGTTTGAGGCTTCTTCATATTGTGATTCTGTGTCTGCACTTTCCATCTCTGGCTTAATGTTCAGAAATATTATCACATGAAACAGCCCTTTAGGACTGTACCATTTCAGAATGCAGCGGGGAGGGTGTTGCCAGCTCTAGGTTGCCAGCTCTAGGTCGGGAAATTCCTGGAGATTTGGAGGGGTGGAGATTTGAGATTTGGGAAGGGGAGGGACCTCAGCAGGGTATAATGCCATAGAGCTCACCCTCCAAAACAGCCATTTTCTCCAGGTGAACTGATTTCTATGGCCTGGAGATCTGTTATAATTCCGGGAGATTTCCAGCCACCACCTGGAGGCTGGCAACCCTAGCACACCTCCATATTAAAAAGAACTTCATGCACATAGAAAATCAGCAGACAGGGCTAATTTTCTACCAAATGTGCTGAATTTCCACACACATGGGGGAAACATAAGAATGTGAGATCTTTTACTCAAATTCTGGAGTGCTGTCGTCTCAAGAGGGCTATACCACATGATATATCTGTGTGTAGCATAGCTGTAGACATCTGCCTTTCCTTTTCTCCCCACCTCCCCCCCCCCAAATAAACAATATAGAATGTGTAAAATGGAATTGCTCAGGAGGGCATTTTTATGAAGGGAATTATTCACAGCTTTGATATTTGGTGGGGTGTTTGGAATTTTATATTGTTTTCATTGCATTTTTATATGTGCGGGTTTTTTTTTAATTTTTGCAAACCACCCCAAGTCTCTGTGAGAAAGCCAAAGCATAGAAGAAGCAAATAAACAAATAAGCTCCATCTCCTTCATTCTGCACAAGCTGATTGAAGGTAGTAGTAGATCCTGCCCTGGAATTACGATCATAGGGAGAGGCGCCCCTGACTGTCCCATCAGCTAAGGAAACTCATCTGGTGGGTACACAAGAGTTTACCCTTTCGGTGGCAATACTACAATTATGGAACAGCATTCCCAGTGAGGTGTGCCTGGCCCCCTCACTGCTGAATTTCAGGAGGATGCATTTTTAATTAGGACTGCTTTAATTAACTTTGTTTCTATGTTTATTGGCAGTCTTCAACTGTGCTTTTGCATTTATACATTTTAAGATGGTTTTTATTTATATCGAAAGCTGCCTTGAGTTCCTGCAAGATAGAAGGGGAGCTAATAAATGTTTTAAATACATACAATAAAATAAATAGCTAGTAAAGGTCCATATGAATCAGACACCTGTTACAGTAGACCCACGCCATTTGCAGATTCATGATTCTCAAGCCGAGACTGCACGAGTCAATTTCATCGGTTCAGTTCCCATACTGCTGCTTTTTTTCATGATCATCTGCACCAGATTTGCCACCATAAGTCGTCACTCTGCCCATTATGTGGCTTTTCCTCGGCTTTCTTGGGAGCGCTTATACCCTGACTTCTTTTTAAAATACGCTTTGCAGTAGGCTGTTTCCCTGTGCCTACTCTATATTCCGTTTTTGGTGTTCCGCCCTCTTCCCCCCTCTCCTGCCCCCTGCCAGCCCACTGCATTGTGATTGGCTACTCTTATCTTGCCAGCCACTCCTCCTCCCCTCCTTTCCATTCTTCCCCACTCCCCTCTTTCCTCTTTTTAATTTTTTTTTTCAAGTCCAGCACAGGATCAATGAATTGCTGGTTTGAAAGAACAAGGAAAAGTTCTCTTTTATTCTTTTTGCTTGGCAGAGGTGGGAGTATTGTATAGGGGGCTAAATATCTGGGTATCAAAAATAAAGATTTTAATATCAAGTTTTAGAGAAGTGCAAACAGCCACATACAAGTCGATTCCGTCCCTTTCGGCTTTACTCCAGGGAAAGTGAGAAGTTATGTCTGCGGTGCAGTTTCAGTTTCAATTATTTTCAGATTGCGATTTGATCACATGACATGGTCTCCAGCCCATTTTAACTCCTACTGCACCATTTTTTGTAATCATTACACCATTAAATTTTGCAGGGAATTTGGTTTTTTTTTTACAATTGAGAGGCAGGAAACCCCTGCCTCCTTGAATTTATGGATTTCACCATTCACACTGATCCTGGGAATTGATCCCTCGTGATTAGTGAGGGTCTACTATACTTGCAAACAAAGAGTTAAGGTTGTACCTACACTACAACGTCCTAAGTAGAGATAGGTACAAACAGAAAAAAAACGAACATGATGTTCGTTGTTTGTTGCCATCCACGAACAGGGACTCACAAACAACCATGAACATAGCCCTGTTCACGAACATGTTCGTGGTTGGCTGTTTGTGGGGGCCAGCAGGCTCTCCTCCAGCCATCATCCAAGCTCCCTACTGCACCACTCCCAGAAACCTGATCTGAGCAGGCAGCAGGAAAGGTGCCAGTAATAAATAATAGCTTGGCCCAGAGCCTGGCAGCAGCCCTGGAACTTGAAGGGGTAGATCCCATTCCCACAAAGAAAATCCAAGCTCCAATGCACTCTCTCTATCAAAATGCCAACAGCAACTGTCTCTCCACTGTCTGAAAAGTTAGAGCTGGGAGCCCCCTTCCCCCCTGCTCTTTGCTCCCTTGTAACAAATTTGGAGCTCCACACTTGAAAGGAAGACCTGCCTATCAAGCTAAATTGGGCTTAGATTGGGGTTTCCAGGGCAACAGCAGGAGTTCAGACAGAGTTCAGACAATCCCTGCCTAAGTTGCCAAGGGAATTGATTGCAGGTGCCAGACTGTCTGGTTTGATGAACAGCAATGAACAGCAATGAACAAGGCTTGCAATGACCATGTGTTTGTTTAGAATGGGGCCTCACGAACAGCTTGTTCGCAAACAGCAGATTGGGCTGTTCGTGGCTTTTGGGGGGGGGGGCAGTTCGTGCCCATCTCTAGTTCTAAGGCTTTCCTAGTTCTGCCCAGGCACATATCTGGGTAAATGGCATTATAAGCAGAATTTCCTTCCGGCCTGCTTGAAGGGAATGGAGTCGGCAACTCAAATAAAGAATGGGTTAAAATTTAATGCCATTTGTTAGAAAGTAACTTTGGGGGATTACAACTCAGCCTATATGCTCAGAGCTATCAGGCAATGAGTATAAGAAGAGTTGTCCACCCACAGAAGCATAGCTGAGCCCTGGATTCTCTGAAAAGAAGACAACAAAGCCAGCAGCTTGCTTTTCGTGCATTGGACTCCAGCAATCCTCACAGCAGATGATGCTTGCTAATTATTCTCTTTCTCCAGTTCACTCGCTCACTCTCTTTCTCTCCCCCTTGGCCACTTGCTTTGGGCCCCATTGGATGAGTTGTGCTGTGCCTTCACTGCATCAGCACTACAGCTTTGTTTATTATGATGATGCGCCTTTGCTGGGGGAGATTACATATTTATAAGACCCGTCTGGAACTCTGAAGGCAGAGCTCAACTTCTGATGAACAGAAATGGCATCCTGTTCATTTCGAAAAGTGGAAGGTTGTGCTATCCAACTCTGGCCGGCTTTGATCTTTTTTAAAAATGTGCTTAGCTTGCATAAACCCATTGGATTTTTTTCCGGAGCCATTTCTTTCCTCTTCTTGGCAGTAACAACAACCCAAGTCAATTTTCTAATCTTACTCAAACTGCAGCAGGGTATGGGGCATTTCAAGAAAGAGATGAAGTTCCAGGAAGGTACGGGATCGTAAAGCCTTGTCATCTGAGACCCCTGAAAGCTCCTAGGCAGGGGACTATCAAAGATCCACCTTGGATATGTAGGAACCACCTCATTGTCAGCTTCTCCACCTTCCATTCTGCTTTGGGAAGCCCCCAATACCAGTGGCATGTGTTTTTCTCTGCCCTCTCTGTTAGCATTTGAAAAGTTCTGGAAGTGCTTTCTAGGGGTGTTCAAAATGAAACAAATGAGCCAGAAATCACTGCTTTGTTTCCTTAAAGCACCTTCCAGAACAGTGAATCAAATCTGGGAAACCAAATGATAAGGACATCCTCCCACCAAAAAAATTGTGTATTTCGCTTGGTTTGGTTCTTACCTTGCAACATGGCAGCATTGTATATTTCTTAACAGCATTCACCAATCAGATCCCAGGAGAGAGAGCCCTGGGAAGGTGTTGGTGGGAAGGGGGAATGTGTGCAATGCACATGAGTGCATCTTTTTTTCCTGTTGCTACCTGGGCAATGGTGTTGTCTCCCTGCCAATCAGATCCTTGCAAGGGGAGACCATTCCTGCCTATCAGCTTTGGAAACGTTTGGAAGGGAGAATATGCAGACTTCAACCATAGGCTGCAATCCTAAAGACACTTCTGTGGGAGTAAGCTGTAATGAATAACATGGGACTTACAGCTGCGTAGATCTGTTTAGGATTGCTTCCTTCCATCCTGCAAGCCATTTGCGTACTCTGCCCTTTCAAAAACAATCTTACCTGTCCGATGCAAAAGGAAAACTTACAGAATTCAGACAATCATACTGGCTACCTGCCTGCATTTGGGTGATGGACATTGGTGGTGATTATTGCAACAACACCCCCTAGTCATGGAAACAAAACTGCAGAGTAGAAGGAAACATGGCACCGAGAGGCAAAAGCAGGATGTGTAGGTAATAATGTATTGGCCCCATAGAAAAAAAACCCTGAACATAAAGCAGGATTGTTTTAAATGCTGCAACCATCCCGTTATCCCTTTGCCAACCAGTTTCCCACCATAGTGTGCATCCGCTAACATTTACCTTTTTCATTGTTGTGTGTGTGTGTGTGTAGTGTAACTGAGGAAAAACTTGGTGGATCAATAGTTTAGAGGGAGAACTGCCCCAAAGAGCCTGGAAATAATCATTGCAAAGAACGAGACCAAAACTGATGATAACAGAAAAAAACCCAAATGGATTAGATCTGAGCCAGCAACGCCCCATCCCCCCCCAAAAAACAATAAAGGTACATAGTTCCTTATGAAATCCCAGATCCAAAATTGAAATGGATTTTTTTTCAGAGCACATCTCCCCTTTTCCCAAACAGTACATGGCCAGATAGTCTTTTCAGTGTCCATGATCATAGTGGGACACCCAGTGCCCTCCAGAATTAGCATTCCCAAAAGATACAACTATTGTGTTTTTCTGGAGCAACATAATGCTAATGTGTAGAGGGGAGTCTTCCATTGAAACCAATGGGAAATAATAATGAATAGAATTAAGAAACAAAACAATAATGAAAGAAACAATAACAAAATCAAACCATATGGAACAATCCCTTTTGGAATTAGTAACAGAACAAAACAAAGTCCTATGTGCAAGTCGAATTTCCTAGGCGAATCAGACCTAACACTAGGTTAATGAAAGCAAAATAGTTTTTTAAACTTCAAGAATTAAACTCACTAACTTTAGTGTTCACTGATTTTTATCTACATGAACAAAAACACGCTTTTAAAAACTTTTAGACTGCGGTTAATGTGCACTGACTGATCATTTTGCCTTTTCAATTTTTTGCAGCAAGTATATAATTTTTTACAGCGACCTCAAACGCTTTTCTTGGCAATGGATGTTTCTTTCACAGCATATGAAGAAATTTCGGGCAAGCCATATCTTCTTTACATTTGGGATGTTGTTTGTACCACATGAAGCATGAATTCTTTAGTGTTCAAGCTTTATTATAAACACGGAGCATTTGCTGATAAAACAGCCACTCCTTTAAATTCAAAAGAATTTATTTCAAAAGTGAGGACGATTGACAAGAACAAGGACTTTCGTGGCACCTTAAAAACTAGCACAAATTTGGTGGCAAGAGTTCATACAATAGAGGTCTTCCAGAGAAGGGGAGGGGGAGAGGGGGCATAGTTTAGTGGAGAGGACATGCATTGAATATAGAAAGTCCCCAAGTTCAGACACTGACTTGAATGCGCCAGACATTTCCTCAGAAGGAAGGGATTTCTACCCACAGAGTTGAACTTCTCTGCCTCCCCCTCCATCACCACATCAGTACCAAATCCGATGATATTATTTAAAAAGAAGCTTTGTATTCTTTCCTGCCATGGCAAAATGGAGTACTTTTTGTACTGCTGCTGGGTGTGTGTACACCCCTCTCTCTCTTTGTCTAAAGAGATAATATTAGGTAAAGGGAAACAGAAGGAGCAGTCAAGGCCTGCTGGCGTAGTTACAGTGCAATCCCAAGAATAATTTCCTGGGAGTAAGCTCCATTGAATAGACTTGATCGGGATTCCAAGTAAACTATCTGAGAAGCTGCTTTTGAGACACAGAAAAGCCTCGGCCGAAAATGAGAATAAAATTGGCTGCAATCCTAGATGTGCTGTACTGCAGGTCCTTTTGCCCTAAAAGATACTAAACCATTAAAACCTCTTATCTAGCAACAGATAGAAAAAGGAAACCCAGATCACCCAGGTGGGCAACCAGACAGTTGCCAAATCTAGCAACAACCTTGTGAGGTAGGTTAGATTGAGAAAGAGCACCAGACCCAAGGTCATCCAGGGAGCTTCACATCTATGTGAAGATATGAACTCGAGTCTCCTGGATCCAAGTATAATACTGTACCCATTACAGTAAGTTGACATGGACACATGAAGCTGCTGTTTACTGAACCAAACCTTTGTTCCATCCAGGTCAGTATTGTCTACTTAGACTGGCAGTGCTCTTTGGGGTTTCAAGTGGGGGTCTTTCACATTTCCTATTACCTGATCCTTAACGGAGATTCCTGGGATCGAACCTGGCAAGTAAATGCTCTCCCACTCTCCCACTGGGCCACAGCTCTTTCCTAAGGGGCACTGATGACAGAATACAGCCTTCAGCAATACATAATGGGAAGAGGGATAGGTGACTCAGTGTAATGTGAGCATATCCCAATTTTATTTATTAAAATATTTTAAATCCACTGTCTTGCCCTGGAAGCCGTGTACACTGGGCTGCCCAGTTCATGGCTACTTAGCTTCAGCAACCATGTTGTATCCTGAACATTCTAATCACACCTTCGGAAATGTTGTATGGTGTGACAGTGGGTGGACTTGGGTAATCTCTCGCAATGATCATTGTCATTGCCAATAGGGTTGCCAATCTTTGGAAGACACAAACCTGGTAAGGGGCAGAGCTTAAATTTCCAACTCCAACTGGGGAGTTGTGAGGGTGGTGCCTGGGGAAAGGGGATGGAGATTGGGGAGGGTACTAAGTTCAGCAGAGATGAGATGTGGCTCTGATTGGGCTAATGTCAGGATGTAAATCCTGTAAATAAATAAATGAAAGTCGCTTTCAGAATTCTGTTTCAGCTACACTTTGGTATACCTACAGCCCACTCTACAAAGCTGCCATTTCCTCCATCTGGAGAGTCATAATTCCAAAAGAACTTCAGGGCCAACTTGGATGTTAGGAACCCTAGGTTGACATCCCTTGGAAGAGCCTAAAGAGGATGGGCAACCAGGGTCAAAAATTGTAGCTCAGTAAGGGCAAGTAGGGGAACTCATGTGAGCAGAGACAGAGCTGAGGATCCAAAGGTCAGAGTGAAAATGATGATGGACAAAACTAGAAGAAGATAATGATTGCTCTGTGTGTGCAGCTCTTTCTTGGTGTTTGATATCTCTTTTCAACTTGTCTCTCTTTCTCCCTGTGACCAAAGAGATTTCAAGAAGGAAAGCGAAGCAAAAAAGGGAGCCCAAGACAGATGCAACAAAGAGTCTCTCTACACATGAGACCTCAGCACATGTTTGTCAAGTGTAGGGAGATGCAATCTTAGCCAGGAAGCATCATTTTAAAAGACGGAGCCAGCAGAGATCACTCCTCAGAGAGTTTGTTAATTTCATATCCTCCCTGAAGGCTCTGTTAATTTCACCTCTCCAGTCTAAAATAGTGTGGGATCGCAACCAGAGGGCAGCAAGAAATGGAAATGGGCTGGAGCTGCCTTCCAGAGTTGGGCTTGGACCCGGAGAGGTTATAATGGGCTGAAGTTTCCCTTCTGGCATTTTACAGCCCCTTCCCACTATTCCAGTGTCTAGCAAAGCCTTTGCCTTGCTGATGGCTCTGCCACCAGCCCTAAACTACCTTTCCTGGCTAACATTGCATCTTCTCATGTTCTTCACATGTCAGATGTCTCGTGTAGAGAGACTCATAGAGAAGCTGCTCTCGAGGCACAGAAAATCCCAGGCTGAAAATGAAAAAGTTAAAATTGGCTGCAAACCTAGTGCTGTGAAAAAGTCCTTAGGCACAGCACATCAAATTCCCTTGCCTTAAAAGGCACTGAACAGTTTAAAACTGGCTTCACTCATTTCCTCCAATATATGAAAAAAATGTTCATCTGGAAGACAGACAGAAAGGCGGAGGAGGACTGGATATGCCAGATGAAGACTTGACTAGTTGGTAATCCTAATTTTCAGGGTGTTATGAGCGTGAAAATGAACTCCTGCTTTCAAGTGTATGTGTATCACATTTCCGAAGGAAAGCAGGAATGAGTTAATGGCGATTATGAGGAAAAGTCTCAAGGTCTCCGTTCAGGCTAAATGAGGCCCAGCCTAATGAAGCAAGATCTTTTAGTCCTACACCACAGAAATGGTGGTACCAAACTCTACAGCCCCCTTTCCGCTTGAATGAAGAGGCTACTTTGTGGCCTGCCGAAAGGTGACAGCGAGAGCATATTCATGAAAAGGAGAACAGGAGACAGAGCCATGGGGCCAGCGAGGAGCGAGAAAAAGGCAGCTCTTTGGCTGAAAAACTGTCTCTGTGAAAAGAGCCTGCAAGCTCCAGAGGCTGAAGACATTCACCACATTGCTGGCGTTTTAAAATCAAATTGCTCTCCTTCACACCAAGTGGAAGGGTAAAACAAAATGTTTCCTTTTTTTAAATTCTTCCCTAACTGCCTTGATAGTGCAATTATTCTTCCCTTTCCTCTTATTGACAAAGAATGGCAAAGTGTTGAATGTATTGACATAGAGTCTGTTGGGTGTGGAGTACTCTTGTACCTAGCAGAATTTACAATCTCTGTTGTGAAGAGTGAAGACAGTCTGGTAATTTTTTAAAAAAGAAAATGGTGACCCAGTTGCCAGGAAGTTATGCCTCCATAAGACATTATCTGCACATAAAGGCTGATGGGACTAGAGAAGGGATTTGAGTGATCTGTTGATGTGGGCTGTGAAGAGACAAAGATGGTTAACTTGTCTATGCTTTTGATCACAGAGGTTAAGCATACACACAGATATACAGTGAGAGCTAAGCAACAAGAAACGAATTACACAAAGAGGAGCACATGAAAGGAGCCGGGAAGCTGAGTTTTAAAAGATATTGGAAGGATCTGTCAATTTCCCCTCTCTACAAAGCCAGCAAAGATTGCTCCTCAGAGGGTTTGTTTATTTCCTCTTTGCCTCCTAGAAGGGGAGGTGAAACTGACAGAGCCTTCAGGGAGGCAAAGAGGAAATTAACAAACCCTCTGAGCAGAGATCTCCCTTGCTCTGTAGAGAGGGGAAATTGACAAAGCCTTTCAATCTCTTTTAAAACTCAGCTTTCCAGCTAACATTGCGACTTCCTTCACGTGCTCCTCCTTGTGTAATTCGTCTCTTGTAGCTTGGCTCTGAGTTAGATCTAGATTAGGCAGGGCCTTAAATTCTCTTAGAATTGCTACTGATCTCCAGATTACAAAGAACTATTCCCCTGGAGAAAATGGTTGCTCTGGTGGTCTCCATGGCTTTATACTTAGCTGAAGTCCCTCCCCTCCACAAACCCGATCCTCTCCAAGGCTCCATCCCCAAAATCTCCAGGAATTTCTCAACCCAGAGTTGGCAACCCTAATCCAGGTTAAATTTTCTACTAATGGAAGAGGAGATGTAAATTTTGCCAATATCCCCTTCCTGCTATAGATTTGCCCCCATGCCATTCCTGAGGACCTCTGTCCTTAGGGGTGCCAATCTCGAGGTGGGGCATGGAAATTTCCCAGAGTTACAACTGATTCCCCAAACTCCACCCTCCTCAAATTAAACCCCTAAATCTCCAGGACTATTCCAACTCAGAGTTAGCAATCCTGCCTGTCCCCAGAAGCAGCATTTTAGGGAGTATAGTTGGCTGCAGCAAGAAGAGAGAAGGCAGGAAAGTTCTGTTCAGCTGATAGAAGGCACTTCCACTGATGAGTAATTTAATCTGGACCCAACCCATAAAAATTCTGGGTAACCAAATGCCACACACAAACAAACCCCAAAGCTTGGATTCTGTGATCTAGTTTTATTTAATTTGCATCATTTATTCTGCTTGTGTCAGTCCTTTGGGGGAGGGGCAAAGAGACCTACCCATCTGGCCTCTGGAAATATGCCTTGCCCTAGCTCTGTACCGTTGCTCAGTTTTTGAGATGCCAAGCACGCATTCCCCTCAAGTTTTCAAGACTGTCTTCAAGAGGCCTAGAAACTTAGCTTTAAAAAATGAAAGCCAGGATAACATGGGGTGCTGTTTCCATAGTGCCATGAAATATGCACAGTGTTAAATATGTATTTTCCTGCTCAAAGGAATTATCAGGTGGAGTTGTACCCACCTCCGGCCCAAGGATTTGGGGTGCTCTCAACTAATGCAAGGGAGCCCCCCTCCCTCACAAAAAGAGGAAGACACCACCAGCACCCCCAGTGCTGTGGAGAGGTGGAGGCCACCATATACCTCCACATCCCCCTCCCTGTACTAGAGAGAGAGGGGCTGCCACATGCGCTTCTCACCCAGTGCCATCGGTAGGGAGGAGAGGGAAAGAAAAAGAGGGACCACCCCCAAAATTGGGGGAGGGAGCAGGCTCTCTGAAGGCCACCCACTGGAGCCGGGGGTGCCTCCTGGGGCTGCCATTTGCCATGGGCAGGTGGGATGATTGCTGGCCTGGTTGTCGACCCTTGCTGGTCCCGGCCTCCCTAGGCCTGTTTAGTGGACGGGACAGCCCTGGCCTCCAGTCTTTGCCTAGGACAGCAACCCTTTGAATTTAAGGCTCACCTAAATAAGATTATGGAAAATCCCTGACTCAAATGGATCCCCCATGGAGTATCCATTAATAAAGAGCTTCTCTAGGGAGGCACTGCCTGAAATGAGGACTCTCACAGAGGGAGAGAAAATGATTTTAGCCCTTTCACTGCACATCATTATCCTGGCCTCAGACCCTCTGAGAGCACGAGTACTGATTGCTTTAGCATCCCCACCCCAATACAGTGAGTAACAGCTGTGGGGAGTAACAGCCAGTGGTAGGCAAACTCCCAGCATTTTGCCCCGTTGCCTTCTGGGAGGCAGTGAATGACCTGATTGCCCACTACTGGCAGGCAACGTGGCCAAGTGTACAGCGAGGGCTCTCGCAGCAAGGTGTGATGATGTAACTTCCTGTAGTGATGTCGCAGGATCAGCTGCAGGAATGCTCCTGCACTTTGCAGGGGTGAATTTGTGCCCCAAATGGGGTTGAATCAGCCCTGTACATAGCACAAAAGCACCGCCGCCGGAGCAATGACATCACTTCTGGAAGTACCACTGGGAGGGTATAGGGACCTGGCAATGCTAAATCCATGGCTGCTGGTTCCCCATTTTTAAAAGTTTGGAAACTCCAATCTGGATACATGGTGTGGTATCGTAGGTCAAGTGTCAGATTCAGACTACAGTGACCTCTGTTCTAATTCCCACTCAGCCACGAAGCCCACCTTGGGCCCAACACTCTCTTGGAGGCCTCACAGGATGGAGGGGAGAGTATAGAATGATCCCTATTGCCCTGAGCTCCTTGGTTAAGATTCAGATATCAGGATAACCTGCTACAGCCACAGACTGTTTTAGAGAGATTCATGGAAGATAGGTTTAAGTAACTACTATCCATGGGGAATAAAGGGAGCCTCCACATTCAGAGGCAGTCAACCTCTGAAGACCAGTACCAGGAGACTTCAGGAGATCTCCACCTCTGTCACCTGTCACTGGCCTTCCAGAGATGGGATGCTGGACTATATGGACCACTGGTCCGAACCAGCAAGGCTCCTCTTATGTTCTTAAGCACAAAGGCCACAGGTGAATCTCCTAAGGACTGACTGCAGCCATCATGCATGCAAAAAGAAGGCAAAAGAATATGAAAAGAACCAAAGGCCAATTAATTGTGAAGAACTGAATGATGCAGGAATAACCTTCATCTGCAGTGAAAACATCGCTTTCGTCTCCTGCTAACAAGGAAAAACCTTTCGGAGTCATAAGCTAACAGCCTCTTCAGACACCTTTTACCAGGAGATGCTCAGGAGCATCATTTTCCAGCATGGTGATGTCAGCAGCCCAAAATGAGTTGTTACGAAGTAATCCCATCCATCTAGGGCCGCACTGTGCCCCCCTCTATCGCCCAATAAGGCGCATTTCTTTAAAATGTGCTTTTAAGATCAGAACCAAAACACAGTCGATCAATCAATAAACTCAGCCCCTAAGAGAGGAGGGAAGATACGAAGGGGTAAGTGTGTGGGCGGGAGCCTGTCGTGGGTTGGCTTGTTTGTGCGAACTTTAAATAATCCCTTTCTTTATCCACAGCAAGCTGGTCCCCAGCTTGACGAAAACAGACGTGTCTCCTTGGCCTATTGTTTAAAAGCGCAGGATTGTTGAGCGAGCAGGAAATATTGCGGCGACTGAGGGAGATACACGGAAGAAGGTGACCTTTTGCTGTGGTACCTAGAACCAATCTCATCAAATTAACGCACTGTATATTTTCCTTAATAATCTCTGATTAGGCTCGGGGTATGAGCGGACACGATCGTCCGCCATTGCTATGCGGCGGGATGCCTGCTTAGCACCCGGCTGAGCGTTTGGGAATAAGTGAGCAAAATGGTTTAATTTGATAGGGTTAGAATCCTGCAGGCTCCTGGAGGAAAGGTCGCCAACAGCCCCGCTCGCACTGAATATGCAGAAATAAAAAAAGTAAATTGCTTACATCTGCTGCCAGCAGCCGGGAAAACGATCTGATTGGACGGGCCGAGGGCTCTCCATCTCTTTTGGGTTAGAGAGAAGGTTTCAGAGCATCAAAAGCTCGTAATTGGAGTAATTCTGAATTAATGGACGCACACACAACCACCAGTTTGAAGCAGCTGTCTGTAGGCGACTGCATGTTTAGGAATGCATAGGGACTGGAATGATGCAGCTTAAATAAATACATTCAAATTGTCCTTTATTTCTGAGAAACTCTATGTACCATGTGAATACTGTTTACTGTAACAAGTGCAATTGTTTCAAAGCACAATTGTCTATCATCCCATTGATGTCATGCGACTAATCGCTATGGATCTTGCGCCGTTAGTAATGCATGGTCCAATTTGTTGCCTGGGGGAGAGGGTGAAAATATCTGGCTATAGCAGAACACTGTCTGGATATGACAGAATATCTAGATATCACTTCTCAGCCTTTTGGCTAAAATCGAGTGTAAGATCAAGATATCATGGAATTCGAATATGGCAGATTCCATCCAATTTGATGGAAACCAAGGGATGTGTTAGAATTTGGAAATATGAGCACTGATGATTAATATTTCTGGCTCTTCACACTGAAGGAGGGAATGGCTATAAACAACTGTAATATGAACAGACGCTATTCCAGCTCAGTTATGAAACTTTACTAGCTGTCTCGGACAAGCTACTCCCAGGCAAGGAGGATCTGTGATTGCATAGCAGCGGAGAATTCCGTGTTGGGTCCACAATGCAGAATCCTGAACATCTTACATATATTAAAAAAACAAGTTTCTCATTCTCGTGGCTGCAGATATGGCAGCAATATATCATTTACATCACGTGACTGTTGCATGGTATGATTCATTTTAATTGGGGATAAAAATTTAGGAGGTAAACAAAAATCATCATTGAGATTATGGCTTTTGGAGGAAGGATTTGAATGGCATCGTGTCAGCGTGCTGCTTGAAATTGTGCGATGCCTGACAAAGGAACTTTCTCAGTAAAAGGCTATGGTGAACTGTCAGTAAGAGACTGGGTCCCGTGTGACTGTTTCTCCTAAGCACACAATCGGGGGGGGGGGGGAATGTTTTCTATTTGCAGAATGTTATAGTTTGTGTTTCTTTATGCAAAATGTTGGTTCCAGTCTTAGCCTAATCTGTATGACAAGATCTGACAGAAGGATAAGATGCGTCAAGGTTAAAGTCAAATCTACTTTGAGAAAGAAATAGCTGTTAATAAGAAGGCTTCCCTTTGATGTGGTGGTATGGCTACCTGTTCATTTGTACCTTGTTAATGTGCTGCTCTTTATCTGCCCTGGTAGCTGTGTCTGCGCACATCTAGCTTAGCGGGAGGCACCAGGTCTTGCCTCCAAGATTCTCTGATATGTTTTGGCTTCCATCATCTTTGTAGATTTTCCTTTTTTCCCCCTCCTCTCTTTTACAGTCTCCAATAAGATTTATGCATTTGGACATTTGCACATGCCAGTCCCACTTGCTGGCCAATCAACCAACTCTCTATTTTCGATATTCAATTCCTACCTGGGAAAACTTATTGGGTACATCTAGTGAATTGCAACAGATAGACAGACAGCTAAGAAACTAACATCGCAAGAAAAATTCTGTATAAGCAACACTTACGATCAAGAAAATGCAGGCAGGAAATCACTAACAATCACTAACGTGATTGTCTTCAAATGAGGATTAGATAAGTTCACACGTGATAGCTATGAGGGCTACATATAGAACCTCAATGTTCAGGAGCAGTGTGCCCCTAAATACCAGTTGCTGGGAAACAGCACAGGGAGGTTTTGACCTCTGTTCCCTTGCGTGTGGACCTCCTCGGACAGTCATTGCAGGGGAAATCAAAAAGAGTCCAGTAGCACCTTTAAGACTAACCAATTTTATTGTAGCATAAGCTTTCGAGAATCAAGTTCTCTTCGTCAGATGCCTGATCCAAACTGGCCACATACAGAAGAGGAGGGGAGAGAGGGAAAGAAGGGGACATATATCACAAGGGGACAGGATGGGAAAGAGATTCTAGACTAGATGGAGCCGAGCTCTTCTTATGTTCCTTTATTTCTCCAGGGAGCTAAAAGCAACCACAGGGCTGTGTTTTGATATGGGATGAAATGCACTGAGGAAAAGAGTTAATTCTCTGATCCATATATCCCCTCAGCCACTTTTTACTCTAAATTACACAGTAAGAGAACCAATCATCACAGATGTCCAACACAACCTAATTTGGCCCTTGGAGAAGAAGAGCTTTGGAGAGAAAGAAGGGGGGTCATGTATATGTTGTTAGAGCCTGTACCAAGTATTTGGCACAACAAAGGTTGCCAACTCTGGGTTGGGAAAATCCTGGAGATCTGGGAGGTCAATTCTGGGGAGGACAGGTTTTATGGAGGGATATATACCTTAGCAGAGTATAATTCCATTGAGTCCATTCTGTAAAGAAGCCATTTTCTCCAGAAGAACAGATCTCCATAGACAAGATCAGTTGTAATTCTGGTAGATCTCCAGATGTTACCAATAAATACCAAATGTTTGCCTTCCACAAAGAAAGGGTTGGCTTGGGACCTAAGGTGTCTTAAAGATACTTAAATATTGCATACAACATATGAGTTTGTTTAAATGCCTTGTTGTTTTTATATGGATAATTTATTATTTTAATTGTAAGCTGCCTCAAGCAGGAGACTGGAGAGGAGGCACAGAATCTCCTAAAGAAAGAAAGAAAGAAAGAAAGAAAGAAAGAAAGAAAGAAAGAAAGAAAGAAAGAAAGAAAGAAAGAAAGAAAGAAAGAAAGAAAGAAAGAAAGAAAGAAAGAAAGAAAGAAAGATTGCATTTGTGTTTCTGAGCTGATCAGCAGGACCTACCAGTTGTTTATCAGTGTGAGGGTAAGGTCCCCTGCCTGGGCAGACTACCAAACCATATTGCAAAAGCTCATACACTACACGGGGAGTGATTGAAAATATCAATGCAATGTGATGTGTTTTCTTTTCAGGCATCAGGTGTATTTTCAAAAGGCAGGAAGACAAGCCACAGAACGTGCTTAGACCAGCCCAAGTGACATCACTGTCTCTGGTTTAACACCGTCAGTGACATTTCGCTCCTCAATAATGCCGTTGAAAGCTCCTGTTACGTATCTTTAACTTCTTTGCATGTGGTATATAATATCCTGGGTGATGCTTCTGAATTCGGTCCCTAGAATGAAGGATCATAAAACTAGGGGCTTGCCTCTGGCATAGCAATGGCGCTGTGTTACTTTCAGTGCCAAGACACTTCTTTGAAAAGACGCCGGCTTCTTTTTGAACTGTTTCCGATCGCCGCTGTCAAGAGACGCCTCCCTTGTCAGCCTCGCGATGCCTGCCACAGTCTATTGGAATGTATTTGTCAACAATTATAGGTCTATTAAGGGCAAGTCAATCAGCCCAGATGCAAATACTCCAGCCTCCAGAGTCTTCCGATTGACAGGGACCCGTCGATAGCCAATCCAGTCCCCTTCAACTGCCAAGAAATTAAATGCTCACCCAAATCTTTGTGGTCTCAAATCCCACAAAGCCTGTCCTACTGTTTCAAACACCCCCCCCTCCTTTTATGATCCCCCCCTCTGGCTCATGTTGGGAGGAACAAACAAAATGGAAGAAAATGCAGATCCCTAAGAGGAATCCAGCCATCAAAACCATGTACATTCCCTGTAATTAAGACTATTGCGTATGTAGGTGGTGTGCAAGATAATCCTCATGGCAATGGCAGTAGGAAGGGAATTAATAACAGAAACTTTAAATTACCTTAAGTGTAATTAAATATGGCTGGTGTGTAAATATCGGTTCTCCCACCAACACAAACCTCAGCCTTGTTTTCCTAACATAAGCACGGGGGGAAATAATAATATTAAATACTATTTTCCATGTGCAATTAGGCTTTTTTAATACAAACACACACACATTAAATATATATACACACTAACACTCAACAGTTGATTTTATAACGGTGATTACTGAATGATAATACTTCTCTGTTCTGGCATGCATTGGATGAATCAGATGGTTGCTTGCTTTAAACAAAGGCCTCTAGCAAAAGCTACAACATGAAAAGGGGAGGGAGGAATGGTACATGGGTCCATTGCTTTTGAACCGGCACATCTCTTCCATATCACAGGAGACATGGGTTTTATACAACAAAAGACAGCATCAAACACCTTGGCACAAAGACCTAAAAGGGCCACAAATATTTAAAGCAGATGTAATACGTAAAGCCAAAGAGAGATGCGATCGCCACGCGTGCACACACAGAGAAGACCTTTTTAGACACATCACAGCCGGTTTTGTTAAAAATTACAGAAACAAACAGCCTCTGCTGTAATGTTTGGTTGTCTCATGCTCTCTCGCTCTTGCTCCCTTTCTGACTCTCTCTCTCTTTACCATATCTTCATTCCGTCAGTTAATACTTATCTCTGCAGAGGCATACCTTCGCAGCAACAGCCTCGACAAATGGTCAGAAAACAGATGCTTGCTAAAAATGCAACATTTTCTCAATGTTCTCCCATTAGGTAGCAAGGAGGGTGCACATTTTCCAATGGCAAATCCTTCGGCTTCGCAATCATAAGCAATCGTTTATTGCTAACCAGAACAGGCTTTGACTACAAACACTTTGAGGCAGATCACAAAACACCACTTACAGTGGAATCCTAAACAGAGTTACTCCAGTCTAAGCCCATTGATTTCAGTGGGCTTAGAATAGAGTAACTCTGCTCAGGATTTCACTGTTATTCCATTGTTTTGTGTTATGGGGGGGAGGGTTAATCCTTTTGCGAATATGAAAATAGCTGCAGCTATTTTGAATGTTTGTCTAATTTCATAATTTATTGGTGTATTTGTTGCTGTTACTCCGTCAGGCTTGAATTTTAAGTTGCAACTTCTGTACCATTCTAGGACCATTTTTGGACCCTTTCTTGGATGGGGAAGTTGTCTTGTTTTGCTGGTTTAATGTTCTGGAATTTATTCAGCTGATAGTGCTGAGTTTAAATTATTATTGTTAGCATTCTTGAGTAACATCCAGCTTTCATCCCTCCAGATTTGTCCATGGTGCTGTCTGTGCTCAGTTGTGTGTGTGTGTTTATTGCTAAAGATGGGGATGGGCTATTACACAACCATAAATATTCCATTATAACTTATTATTTATATAGCAAAAGCAAAAAAAACAGGTTGCCTTTTCAGCCTCATAAATGAGTCCCTGCCCTGAGGAGCTTACAATCAAAACTGGAAACTTTAGTCACCTCTGTCATTTCCACTCTTTTTCTTTAAAAAAAAAAAATCTGTGAAGGCTTGCCTCTTCAGGTGAGATAAGATTTGGTAAGGGAGAAAGGGGAGTCTTTTCTGTGGTGGCTGTGATATTCCAGAACATTTTTCCTAATCTTTTTTTTAATGATATTCCACGAGGAAAATCTCCTTTTCACCCAGTTCTTTAATACTTGTGGTTCCTTTGTCTGGGGAAGCCAGGCACTCTCCTATATTTAGAATGCCTGTAAAAAACCTGCAAAAACAGTCATGTTCCATTTTCCTAAAAGGATAGTGTATGCCTGGCTGAAAGCATTCCTGCCCGGTATAGAGATTGAAATTTTTAAGGCATGCGCATTTAAAATCGGTTTAATAATTTCCTTTCTGGAGTGAAACCCGGAATCTGGAGTTGTGTGAAGAAGACATGGGAACTCTGACAGAAAAATGTCAGTATCTTATGCAAACGCCAGTTCCCAGGGTTCCTTTGAAAACCCATGGCCATTAAACCGGTATACAACTGATATGACTATGAGTGATTCCGCACACATTGGATAATGCACTTCCAATCCTCTTTATAGGTCATTTGGAACGGATTTTTTCATGTGCGGAACAAAAAATCCACCTCAAACGATTGATAAAATGCATTGAAAGTGCATTATCCAACGTGTGCGGAATCAGCCTGTGTGACATAAAAGACACCATGCCCTTCAAAAGAGATCATTCTTTTTTACTGAATGCAAAGAGTTCTTCTCTCTCAAAAGCTCATACCCTGGAAATCTCTTTGGTCTTTAAAGTGCCACTGGGCTGGCCTCAACGCTTGCTGTTCCACTGCAGACCAACATAGTTACCCAACTAAAAATATTTTATCATTAGCCTTGCTCTGGTTATTCAAAGAGGCCAATTATACATTTGTGGAATGGGATATTCAAGGGAAAACCCCACTTTCCAAATGATCACAGACTTGAAGACAGAGGGAGAAGCCCTAATAAGGAGTAGATCCCTTTGGAAAGTGCTACACCCAGGGCTCATTTCGAGGGGGAACATGCTGGAACGCAGTTCCGGCAGTTCCCCAAAGAGGTCACATGTCAGGTGGCCCTGCCCACCTGACTCTCGGCCATTTTGGGCCCGTTTTGTCCTGGATTGGGGCCAAAACAGCCCAGATCGGGCCTCTGACGGGTGATGGATCAATCTCCTGTTCAGCAGCAACCCAATCCTGACCCTTTTGGGCCCCTTTTCAGCCATTTTCAGCCCCTTTTTGCCATTTTGGGCCCAATTTCGGCCCTGAATGGCCAGGCTTGGGCCCAAAGCAGCCAGGATAGGTGATGTCAGGGGGTGTGGCATATGTAAAACAGTTATGCTAATGACACATTTCTGGTAATGTCAAGGGGTGTGGCATATGCTAATGAGTTATGCTAATGTATTATGCTAATGAGTTCCTCCAGCTCTTTTTCTACGAAATGACCCCTGGCTACACACATTGTGCAAGCAGTGGGGGCAGTTGGCTTCTTGGTTCCTTCTTGCCCAAAGAGTTTGCTCCGCAAACTGGTCAATAAACAGGGGGGGGAGTTGGAGAAAGAAGAGGCAAATGGGAAATGGGAGGCAAGTTTCTCTTAATGACACAAACTGTTGTGCAGAGGACGCAGGACTGTAACTATGCAACTATCTGCCCCACTTATGGATTTAGAGCATCAAGGGCTTCAGGAATGTTGGGTTGAGGTGGCTGGGCCTTTGTCCCTAAGTCCCTGACATGCTGGCCCATTGGAGGACTCGGCAAAGGGAATGTCCTTCCAAACAATGTGAAATGTTTCTTTACAATGGACTCGAACCTTTGCCCCCTCCTCTTGGAACAACTAACTCTTTCTTGACTTTGACTGAGATGTCTGATACAATCGTAACCCCATAAGGAATGTCTGTCTTAAGCCACAGAGTTATTCTCACTTTTGAAACAGTATAATTCATAAATATTTGACGAAGACAGCTTTGACTCTCGAAAGTTTATTCCCTGAAAACCTTGTTGGCCTTTAAGGCGCTACGCGACTCAAATCTTGCTGTTCTACTGTAGATCGACATGGCTGTTCACCTGAAACTATAATTCACATGGAGCTCTATATTGGTTTAAATGTTTAAAAAATGAGTTCCAGAAAATAAAAAGTGTGTGCGCGCGCATACATATGTGTGTGTGTGTGTTTCTAAACAGACTGACATCCTAAACACATTATAATTCCACTAAAACCGTGTAAATATATTCACAATAGTAGATCTACTATAATTTAGCCGGCTCAATCAAATGGGAGACATTAAAAGCCAAGTGATCGAAAGTCGGGAGGGGGAAACAGTGAAAATTTTGTGGAAGAATGCAGTGTATTCCTACAAATCTAAACTGGGTGACTTCGTACGTTCACGGCTTTCTCCTCACATAAAGCCTTTTGTACTTTGGGAATATAGGGAGATGTTTTGAGCAAAATACAGCCTGGGAAAAAGAAATTCTGAGGTACATGGCTAGTACAGAGAATTCAATCTCTCCTCATGGCAGTAACGGCACCTGCGATTTCTGTTCCAAAATGGAGAAGCTATAGGTTGATTAGAGTCCCTTCAGACACTGGATAACCATTTGCTTTCAAACTGTACAGTTTTTACCCCTGTCAAACAAATTAAAATTACACATCTACCCACAAGCTGCTCAATCCGAGGCAATTAAGAGCCGCACCTTTTAACCGGTCAAATTGGGGACAGTCCGGTAGTTTTCCCTGTCAGTACAAACAAGTAGAATATTGAGGATCTCAATTGCAATCATAGTCATAATAGTCACATTAAAAATAAATCAAACTGTTATTAAAGGCATGGGGGATTTTCTTTTATGTGGCAACATTGCATCAAAATAGCAGGAGGTGGCCGCAGATTCAGGCTGCATTGTATTGATAAGGGAGGTATTGATTAATTCAGTCTATCCAAATGGTAAATAATCTCCTGTGTTGTTCATCATCTGCACCAAAAAAAATATTCTGTTATCCATTGGGATTTTGTTTCTTCTGGAAGAAAAAAATACCACACAGAGACAACAATTACAGACAATCTGTCCTGAAAAACCAGCTTTCTTAGAGACGGCACCTGATTTATGACCAATCCACAAACATAGAGGGTTAGGCGCTGGATCGAACCATCGTTTTTCACTTGGTCTTTCCCTTTTTACTACAGTTCCCATCCTACATGCAGGTCTCATGAACTCCAACAGAATTTTTCTGGTAGTCAAAGCAGACCTCATCCTTGTTTGTTCACCAGGGGAAAAGCTGAAGGAATCCAACCCAGGGACCAGATAGCTAGTCTACAAATGATAATGGTAAAGAGGGGGGAGGAATGGGGGAGGACAAGAGAGAAAGAATTTTTAAAAGTCTGAAGGGAGTTTTTTGTTCTGTTTTGGGGGGGGGGGAGTTGCCAAATTTGTCCTGTCCAAACAGGTCTCTTGAAGGGTCACCTGCACTTGCGGTGTTTGTAGAATTTTGTCCAGGCAGGATTTGCTTCTCCCCTGGATGAGTTAGAAAGCTTTGCCTTCGCTACAGCTGCCTGAAAAGAATGACTAGACCTCTGCCCTTGACGGAGCAGAGCTTAAACCATTCTGTGTCTGGCATGACACAGCTATCTCATCTCTCAAGGCCTCTCCCAGCATGTAATATAGCTAGGCCGCTTCATCCTCTTTCTCGGTATCGAAAAGCTGTTTGAGCACAAATCAGCCTGGACATCGAGAGACTATGTGAAGCATGAGGCCTACTGAACAGTCAGGCATTTGAATAAATAGCAAGGATTTTAATTTAGCAAATAACATTGCCACTACAAAGTTACCACTACGTACTAGCAACGTAGCTATTCTCGTGGCCCACTTTTCGGTTCTCAAACCTTATTGGCAATTCTTGAGACATTTGAATTATCAGTTACTTAGCCGGAGAATCATTTTGCCTTGACAAATTTTACCCAACGGTGCTGCAAAATTGTTGCAAGACCTGATCATTTAATAATGTCATCCACTCAGAATTCCATTTTGATTGCTTGCTTGCATTTATTCAGCCATCTATGATGAATCTTAAGTAAAATTGTACCTTCCTCAGTTCACTGAACTCTGGGTGATGCCCCCCAAACTTCTTCCCCCTACACATCCCTTTCACTTAAATAAATAAATTTTAAAATTTCTTTAGAGTTTAAGCCTTTTGAAAGCTGGTGGCTGAGTGAAGTTGAAGAATATACTCCTTTCCTTTTTCCTTTCTTTAAAACTGTTTTGCTTTAGATCTCTGATATTTTTAATGTAAGTTTTAGAGCATGTTTTCCTAATTTTAGAAGATGAATTTTATACTTTGATTTTATGTCCTTCTGTAAGCTATTTTTGAGGGTGCCACTGGGCCATTTAGATAAAACAAACTTACTGTAGGTTTAGAACTCTCACTTTTATTCCATCACTGTAGATATGTATAATGTATATAGGAACCTTTAGAAATATAAGTTAGGAGTAGATATCAGTTTAAGCATATATTATTTCATATTTTCTCAACTTACCAATTACACGTGCACTAATAATATTCTCCCAAAGACTATGTAATCCTGAATTTTAATGTCTGTTTTCAGTTGTGTGTAACTACCTCTACCCCTGGCCGCTGTACCCAAATCCTAAAAGGAAAGTAGAAAGAAGAGAATATAGATAATTCTAACTCAACTTCCTTTAAGAAAAACTGGAACTATCAAATGCAACTTTTCCCCACCACATTTTTGAAGAGAGAGAAAAAATAAAATAAATGAGAACTTCACATTCTGGCCTAGCTTTTATCTTCAGCTGGGCTTTGGTTTTTAAAGACAGTACAGTTTCTCTTAATAGAGGCAGACGAAAGCATTTTTGGATCGGGGGGTGGGGGAAGCTAAAGGCGGCAATGATAAAAACGGTATATGAGAAGCTACATTGACAGTACCTACAAACCTGGTACCTAATTCAAGTTGTTTCACCCTGCCTAACAATAGAACTAGACTCATCATCTCCCAAATGTTTTGAAGTCTATGGAGAAAACCTTGAAAGTGAGGTGCGTATGGGTATACACACCCAAGAAGGATAATGATTTTTAATGCAAAATAAAGAAGATATAAAAAGTAATTCCTTCTCTGTTAAGTGGATAAATTGATTTATATGTAAACTGCATTGAAGAGGTGTTCCATAAATATTTGGTGTGAAGTCAGTGCCTTGGGTAATCTATGGGTTCTCCCCCCCCCCCCCCAATCCATATTCATATTTATACTAGTAAGAATTCCTATGAGATTTTTATGGAAATTTGAATCTTTTGTGTGAGTTATCTGGGATGCACTTTATATAAGATGTTTTAAAAAAATAGTGTAAGGAAATAGAACTTCAATTTAATAAACTCAGTTGCCTGGAAAAAAGCCATTTTAAACTACCCTGCTAAACATGAAAATGGTTTGTGTTAATCAGAATCTACCCCACCTCCTGCCCCTGAAAGAGATTGCAGGCCTTGCCAGCAAACTAGAAAGAAAAAAATCAGTTACTATCAGCTTGTTCACCAAAAAAAAACCCCTCGCCTTAAAATGATAACTTTTATAATACTTGGTTGAAAGCCTTCGACAATATATTTTATAATACTGTAGCGCCATCTGCTGCTCAGTTTTGGAATTTACTTCTCCCTCCCCCATTTAAAGAGACAAGTTTACCTAAATAATCTGTAATTTACAGGCTGAGTTCTAGAGAACATGCTCGAGTGCGGGGAAGAGATTAAATAGGCTATTTGTTTGTTTAAAATATGATTGCGCCACTTGTTAATCTGAAGTGATGTTAAAAAATAATTGAAATACGAATGCAGGGAATCACTGTGAAGAAAATTATATAGGATTGCAGGTATTAAACCAAAGTTTCCTCCAAACTGAATTCAGATTGCATTACATTATACCCTTTATCCCATTATCACAAGGCAAACCCAGGTTTGTCACGCAGCAGAAACTCATCGGGTATCTGTAGCCAGTGAGAGCTCTTTGACATATATGTCTTTGGAAACGTGGTTGCTGCACTCACAAAAATGTATATCTTTAGATACACTATAAAAATGTATTTGCAATGGCCCTTCTATAGAGTTGGTTGAGATCGTCCACGAGAGAATCCTGGCTGAAAGTACTACTTGCAAAGTAACTGCTTTCACATACACTGGATAACGCACTCTCAACACACTATTGCAATTGTTTGCGTTTGGATTTTCCTGTTTCTAATCTTCCCAGTGCTTAGCAAAACGAGGGAATGGTCTGTGAGTTCTGGCATGGGTTAGGCCAGAAGTCTGCAGCCTTTGGCTCCAGAGCCGATTGTGGCTCGGTATGGAGTCCAATACAGCTCTTTTAAAAAGAAAATGAATAGGTTAAGCTGTATTGGAAAGGTAGGTGGGATGCTACAATAACCAGTACGGGGAAGGGAATGGCTGGCAAAGATTTTTGTGGGACCAAAGGGCTTCTTAGAGATGCTTAACAGAGAGGGAAATGAGAGAAGAAACAGTTACCTGCAATCTAAGCATGGGCCATGTGCAGATTTATGCTAAAACAACTGTGTATATTTATTACCTATTGTGAGACCGTGTGCGTGCCAGTTCCTAATAGTGGACTAGTAATAATCAGATTTGGTCTGTAGACATTTTATAGATTATTAATCAACATGCCAGTTAGCAGGATTTGAGTCCAGTGGCAACTTAGAGATCAACAAGAAATTCAGGGTATAAGGTTTTGAGAGTCAAAGCTTTGACACTCAAAACTGTTACTCTCAGAGCTTTGACTCTCAAAAGCGTATACCCTGAAAATCTTGCTGGACTTTTAAGGTGTCACTGGATTCAGATCCTGCAGATCTATTGCAGACCCACGTGGCTACCTACCTGAAACTACGTTAATTATTAGTAATGTTAAGTTGTATATTTCCAATTATATCAATGGACTTGCTTATACGGGATCTTTGTTGATCTCTCACGCTGAATTTTGACATAGTTTGGATTATAAAAGCTTTCAAACCACCCCCATGATTCCAGAACTGGATATATTAGGAATACAATCTGTAACAAATGCACAAAATCTGCTCTGAGGATAGACTTGTGGGCAAATATATCTACTTCACAGATTTCTGTGTAGCACACAGTGGGTACATGAGGGTGTATTCCGCCAGTATACACATTAGTGTTAGAACTCACAATCCTGCACTGCATATTGAACTAAGAAACTTAGGAACGGCCAAGAGGAAGCAATTCAGCCTGTGTGCCACCCCATGACTCTGGTTGCAGCAGGAAACAGGAAGAGGGCCCAGTGATACCATCCAAGGAAATCTCATTTCATCTGATAGGCTACATCAAGTCAGGTGACACTCTCAAAATCTTAAAAAGCTTGCCAGGTCAGGTTTGTTCACTGGTCTTGTAATATATAGATTGATTCTCTGCAGGGGTGGGGTGGGACATGAAAACCGTCTTATAGTTTTAGGGATGGAGATTTACCTACCCCCAGACCCAACTGCCCACAAGAATTTGAGGAGTGGGGAAGAATAGCTTCCATATAGTGACACTAGGAATTTCCCCTAAACTCTATGGTAAAAACCATAAAGACTAGAGGAGGTAACCTAGAGTGTCAACCAGAAGTGACATCACAGTCTCCCCAAGTTCTGCCCTCCCCTGGCACTGGCGTCCCCCAAATCGGCCAGGAACTCTGCACCTAAGCAACTATACAATGGCAGTAGGTTCACAGAGCAAGCAAACCTACAACTGCTGCCATCGTCACCATAGGTCAGATCAGAGCTGATCAGATGTTGCAGCGCTGCCAATACTCTTAGGCCCGTTGGCTCCTGACATGGTAAACATTCAGGGGCTATGCTCTGCTCCCAGCCCCATTCAACCGAATCTGCCGTCTGTTTCTCTCAACATTTGTCTTAAGATTTGTCTTCAGATAAAAGAGACCTTTGTAGATTTTGAACCATTTGGATCACATGGAAAAAGCGTTATAAATAGCTTTGAGCTTTCAAGGAAGAACGGTAGACAGAGAGATAGAGAGACAGATGGACACAGTGTATTGTGAGGATTTGTATGTTAGACTAGGATCTGGAGACCCAGGTTCGATTCCCCACTCTGCCGTCAAAACTTGCTGGTAATCTTGGGCCACTCACATGCCCTCAACCTAACTTACCGCTCGAGGTGGTTGTTTTGAGGATACAGTGGAGAAGGGGAGAATGATGCAAGTTGTTCTGGACCCATGAGGAAGAAGCTGAGGTATAAACCAAGTAAAGTAAGTAAATTGACAGACAAAGCATATTCTTGCTATATATTCCCAACTAGCATTTCAGTCAAGTGTGTGTAAATCAGTCTTAAACGGAAATTTGTCCTGTATATTCCCAGTTCCCTTTGCTAAAGAGAACTGTCCTTCCATCCTCAATTTAATCCTAAATTCTCTCCTGCTAGTTCACTCATGGGATAATATATCCCACCCTGCTACAAAGTGTTGGTTTTCATCTAATAAAGTTATAAGTCATTCTGTCACTGCTTTAAGCTCTAAAATGGTGAGGGAGATGTAACACCTGCTGTACGGCATCACAAGGCTACCGTTCTTAATGATACTAACTTGT